>NW_026776181.1:0-10000000 GCF_947086385.1 Phlebotomus argentipes | reverse complement strand
TTAACTTGCCACTAAAGAGCATTCAATGTGTGAAATTTATGTGAATTAAATTGCGTTTGCTAATTCTTTAATTCATATCCGTTGCGTTGTTTTCGTTCTCTCCTTGCCTCATTTTTTCGTCACGTTATATATGTGAATTCTTGTGTTTTAATTAGTGTCAAGCTTTGAGATTTAATAATTGACATTGAGATTGATTCAGATTGAGTGGCAATAATGAAGCAGGAAAAACTGATGTATAGAAATAATCCAACAAATCGTGGGAAGATGATTCACACCCAAAAAAACTCGAAATATGCTGGTGGTCGGTCCTATACAATATATTTGGTCCCTTTGGTGTGAATTGACGACGGAGTTGTTTATATTGTGCATTATATTTGTCACATAGAATAAAATTCAGTAGTCAATAAACTTCAATCAAATGCACCCAACACAATTGAGAATTGGGTGGCACAGGCAGCCTCATTCTGTGCCCATGAGAATATCTCTAGCGCTGTTGGAGGGTAACCGATATACCAGATCAATGAGTAATGGGGCTTCTATTAAAATGTAAATAATCAAAAGGCGACACGTAGTATGTGCTCGTATAGGAGAATTTCCAGCCCGTATGATTTGATGTGTGATTTCAGACTCACGCATAGGGTAAAGGGAAATGGCAATTAAGAGTATACAAAATCCATAGTATTTATAGATGAAAGTGATTCAATTGAGAATTCTCTCGATTACCTCAAATTAGTGTAATAGACACCAATTAGGGAAATCCATTGTGGAAAATTTCTCAGCCACAGAAAGACTCTTAATATCGTGTGATCGTTGAACATTTTCCAGTGATCACGATTTTTACCCAGCCAAAAATCCATCTATATAAGATCTTTGATGAGATGAAGTCATGCGTAATTGATTAAAATTGATTGTTTGTCGGCAAACACTTTGTAATCTTCTTTCTGGCCTCAGATGTTCACTTAGTTTATTTCATTTTTAACATTTCTTTCATCAAATGTTAAAATAGAGAAGATTGCATAAAATTAATTGGTGTGTAGAGCATATTTATACAAATTTCTGGCGAAACACGTGCAAACATTACTTCTTTAACGGTCCCCTGAAACGTTTCTCTTCTGCTTCCTGCGCTTAAAGTTAAAAATCGTTTGAGACTTTTTCCCAACAGATGCGACACTTCGAGTGTGCCAAAGAATTTTCACCTGAACTTTTCATTTATGTAAATATTCAACCCGCATCTCAGTTGAGGGCATAGGAAAAAAATGTGAAAATAAATGAAGCTATAATATAAATTTCCAGCAAAAATATTTGAGGTGAATCCGTTATAGCTACAACTGTGGCAATTACAACTCTTCTACTTTGTCTTCCACCCCCACGAGCCACGGGCAAATGGAACACTTCAGATAAGACACCTTTAATGCATGTATAGCACTGTACATATCAAGTGATTCTAAACCGTTTTTAGCATTCAAGTCTCACAACATCAATCATCTAGAGCCTATCAAAAGGTGACACTATTTGCGGTGCTTGCCTACAAAATCTTAATTATTCCCGTGCAGGTGATGTTTTATGTGCGAGCTGGCATGGTAATCTCTTGAGCGCACATGCTGAATAAAATTAATTCAACGTTCTTCAATGAGGCGTTGGGGGTAATTGTGTGTATTTTCTTGTGTGCATATAGATTTTTTCTTGGAAACTTATTTTAGAAGGATCAAAAGTCAATATGAGGTAAATTTGTCTCTACATATGCACAATATGTGTATTTTTTTATAGTAATTGCGACTATTTAGTATGTAAATTTAACCCGCATGATTTGATAAAATGAACTATATTTATTGCGAAGGTCTGTCTCGCTTGACGAACTGACTTGTAATCCTATACATTATTGTCTGTTAAAATTCATTATCGTTATCTTAATTTTCAATTTCAGTTGCGAGTCACGAAGACCATCAAATATGTCCTTTTCCGCTGAAGATGAGAAGCTCTTGAAAAATATTATAAATGGCCGAGATTTTTCCATGTTCGCCAGTGACGATTCATCATTAAGAGACGAGTCAACGGATGCCTTTGAGCTCAATATTGATTCTCTTGCCTTTATTCGGGCTGAAGAGGCTGATGTTTCACTCTGCAATGATTTGGGCTTGGATTCAATGATCAGCGCAACGCATCACGACAAATCATATTGTGATAGGACAACGAAAGACTTTTGCATTTTCGAAGAAGTTCAGCGCTTTGATGAGAAAGAGAAGGAAAAGCTGAGGCACAAGATTCAACACCGGGAAGAGAAATTTAACGAAATATTCAGACCCATGGCAAGTTCGACTCCAATTCCATTTGATTCGTCAATGTCAAAGATCGAGATGGCAGAAATCGACGAAATCTGTGGAGATTACACGATTAACGCTGAAACTGTTGAAATAAAGAACACAAGGATTATCACAAAGGACTGCACAAAGGCCCATGAGAAAAAGTCCACCACAGAACAAAGTGTGGATTTGCTAACGAGCGCTAATTGGGACGCTTATGGGGCGCCATCCATTGCTCCATTTGAGAATACAAGACGCACTCTGGAGACACCAACTTTCTGTGCAGATGCTCTCGTAATTGCAAACGAGTATTCACCAAGCAATTCTACCGTTGGTAAGCACATTTTCTTCAGCCAGAGAGAAGCTGAATCACCGCGAAATGGTGATATTATTGGGAAAATTGAGCAAATTGTGGAGTCACTGATTGAAGATTTGAGCACAGGAAACACCCTCAGTTTGCAGATAAAGCGTATTCATTCGTGCAATATGGAGTTGATTGACGAAGTGTAAGTATAAGGAATTAAAACAATCTACATGCAAATTTTTCAGCTTTCTCTTACTTTTTCAGATTGAAGATCAAACCAAGCGAGAAATCTAAACTGAAGACAGTTAGTTTTCACAGAAAGACGCACAACCAGAGATTTTGCCTGATTGTTATGCTGTTGGGAGAAGCATACAAATTCTTGAAGACCAACACTGGCTGCAATAAGCGCGAGATCCTCTACCGCCACTTGAGTATGGTGAGAGACATGAGAAATCTGGAGGTTGGCATCGCAGACATGTGCGCCATGCTCGAGATTGCTCCATGGGAAGTGGGCATTGTGGCCACTTCCAAGGGCCTGGTGTCTGGTCCCCTCCGGATAATCATGGACACAAGTGACGTGATTGATTGCGGCACAGCTTTTGAGGGAACTGCTCTCCCACACAATTTCACTGCAATGCAGGAATTTCGGACCACCGCCAAGTTTGTGTTGGTGGTTGAGAAAGACACCGTCTTCGAGAGACTTCTGAAGGATGATATTTTCAACAGGATCGGCAAGCATTTCATTCTGGTTACTGGCAAAGGCGAGCCAGATACGTGTACACGGTTCTTCTTGAATAAGATGTGGACAGAGCTGAGCATTCCAATTTACATTCTAGTTGATGCCGATCCTTATGGAGTTGAAATAATGCTCACATACAAACATGGATCTCAGGCAATGAGCCAGCAAGCTGATTCGCTCGCTGTTCCTCATATTAAATGGATTGGAGTTCATCCGTCTGATTTGGTCACACTCAACATACCGAAGCAGCGACTGACTTCGGAAGATCGCAAGAAAATTCGAGATATCATGAAGAGATTTTATTTGACAGCATCAGTTAAAGAGGAACTGAAGATACTGGATGAAAATGGTCTTAAAGCTGAGATTGAAGGGCTTTACGAGTTTTCCAATAACTACATAATCGATGAATATATCACGAACAAAATTAAGAATAACCTTAATATGTAAATTATTTAGTATTTTTTACATGAAATAATATTCTCTGAAATACACATATGAAAATCTTCACCGTGTTAAGCATCGCAATAATGAAAGGGCCGAAATTAATCGTGTGTGATTACGTGGAACATTTCGATGGTATTTTTCCTAATGTCTCAGAATAATTCACCCAAAGTAGGTCATTAAGCTGTAATCAAATCTCAAGATCAGCAAATTATAATGCATCCCCTCGATATGTGATAGACTTGGCCGGGGATGGATTAATTGGCAATTTAGGGGGGCGAATTATCGGTTGATTCCGTCGATTCTCATCTTATTTGCGAAATAAGCCCTCTTTGTGTACGCTTTGGACAGGTTTTGCGCCTCAATGCACTGATAAATTTCACACAGAAGATATCTGACCAAACAATGTTGAGACAATGAGAGGATACTCACTTGATAAGGGCATACTTCTTGAGTGACTAACTTTCAATATAATTTTCCCATATTTGTGGATGACCACACTAATGTCTTCGGCACACTTCAAGCAGAACAATAGAGAGTTTACCTGCCCGTAAGGGTAGGCACTATCTCTTGGCCTTTCTGTCACATATCAAAAGGATTCTTCTCCACCTCACTTTATCTCACCGTATCAAGTCAAACGCCAGAGATTTATTATTTTACAGACTTTACAATTTGTACCATAAATATCTTCGAGAATCGCCAATCTTCGCATTATATCAATGTTAATATCACGTCAAGCGCATGCATGGAGGTATACCGGGAAAACACAAACTCGCAGTCCTTTCAGCAGATGTTAAAAATGATCTTTTCTTTTACTCCCATATGCAATCTAACCGGTAATCAACATATTGCTGTCTCTCTGATGGTGTACACCTTTTGTGGCTGCGTTTTGTGTCTTGCACATAGTGAGCATTTTTTATACGATAAATCATCTCATTTGTCTTTCAAGCGCTCTTTCATGAAAACCATCACAGATAGTAAATAATAAAAAAGGAATTTCCAGACGTCGCGCGTCGAACAATTGTCTCGTGATGTTGTCCTGACGAATATTGCTTGCGTTCAAGAGGCATCAGTGGCACACTTTGGGATTTGTCTTCTTATTGTTCGCCGTTCTTCTTTTATTCAATGTGGTTCATTTTATCTCATAATTTACATCACACCTTCTGGGGATTCTTTTATCTCTTTGACGGAGAGAGTGTTGAATCAAATTTATTACACCTAATTACTGACATATTACAACAATATGATGTCGGTAGATATTTATCTATGTTTATCTTGGTGTCTTTTCCTAAAATTTCGAACCTCATTACATGTGAAAAAGACTCCCAGCGAAGAGTCCAGAAATTAGTGGATTAAATTTTTTTTCCCACAGTGATGAAATTTTTAGCATCAATCTTGCGTGATTGAGCACAATCGATCTCGAGGGCAGATCACGAATATCGGGCATTTTTACGCATTTCACAATACATGTAAAACAATCTCTTTTGAAGATCTCACCGTAGATTGTGGTGTAGACTATATATACAATAGGTCAAGAGGGGTACTTTCGCTTCTTGCGCCAAGAGAAGCACACACGACTAGAATGGTCATATTTTCACTATGCCAAAGGTGTTACGATATGGAATCTCCCTCTCTATCGTGGTTGCGACCGTAAAAGTCACATTTTTATGGGATTCATTAGTTTCGTGTTACTATTCGTGGGAAAATATTTAACCCCTAAAATTACAGTCTTCATCAATTAACCATTTTCACAGGGTATGAGTTCGATTCTCCAAAAATCCAAGGGTTTTGGCTTATTTTAACAGTTTCTCTTTAACCGCCCACGAAGTCGCTGTCGATATGTCACATTTACTTCGATAAAGAATCAGAAGAATGTCCCACCATGAATTTCGTTTATATGGAAAGCGATGTGAAGAATGTTTTAAGTAAATGATGGCAAGAATGATGGTCTTCAAGCTAAATTGACACAAATGCCACGTCATCAAATCGCAATCATACACAATTCCTACATATATGCATACTCCAAATTGATTAACAATGAGCGGATCGGAGATAGAGGAAAAATCACTGCATTCTTTTCATATAAAAATCCTTCAATTCTGTTTGACATTGAGCATGTGTCACTGCAATATGCCCGTATAATTAAGTGAGACACTCAAAAAATGTGTCGATTATTCTATTTACTGGTCAAATTGTCCCCCAATAAACAGGCATATTCTCCAGAAATTGCTGGTAAAAGTATGGAATTCTCGTGTGATATATATACATATTTGGACACGACTGGGAAGAGTCCTTCTCGCATGTTGTGGAATTGAAAAGGTTATCAAATTGTTCTGGGTCAGTACCAAGAATGCATATGAAGGCGGCGCACATGGAATATAGATGGAGACATGTGGATAGAAAAAAGGGAAGCAAATAACAGTCGTCCCATTTCTATATGTTCACAAACTATTGGCATAAAATGCATACAATCTAGATCTGTGGCTTATGGGGTCGCATAGCAACATACAAGACCTCAGAATGACATATTTATTGAGTGCCATTCTTTGTGTTCACACTGAGCACTCATATCACATTTTTCGATGCTGCACTGGAGGAGCTCCATGTGAACTTCAATTTATAATTTATATGCAATTTATCCTGTTTGCACTTCTTCTGGCCACGAGCAAAGAGAGAAGGAGTCTCGCTGTCAGATAGTCATCAGTCAATTTACACACCTTCGTACGCGCACGCGTGTGTGCAAAGGTTCACCGCCAAAGAGTCCAACAATGCAATCTGCAATGCACCGACACGAAGTCTTCCACAAAAAGTCTACACGGGTCTCCGGCAATTTCATATTAAAAGTCGTATACAACTACGATGACCATGAGGTGAAGGTGGAATGTGGCAAACAATGTGATTTTGTGTGGAATTTAATGATAGGAGAAATGTGATTTATTGAGAGCATCTTTGAGACAAGCTGTTCGCTCTCGATAGCCAATTCGAGTGCTAAAATTGTGAATATCCGCCGAGCTATAAATTCATGAATTGTAGTTCTAATATGCGCATTTTAATTAAATCCAATAGACCTCCTAAAAAAGGGACCAGAGGTCAAATTTGTCAAGTTCCTCACATTCTACAAGCCTTTATCCCTCTTTTTCTCATATTTCTGCTGCTACTTCATCAACAACCACATTATTGATAGTTTTATTGTCTGACATATTCACAGTATGTTACCAGTATTGTTTTCTACGATTTTCATGGTTTTTATTTTGTTAATGTACAAAGAAAGAATTGTCAAACTTTTTCATCAATCATCTTTATTATAACATCATCATGAAACAAGATTAATATCATTTTTAAAATGAAATCTACTAAATTCTCATTGTTTCGCGAAGAGAGGGAAACCTGTTTATTGAGACATATTTTTGTTTCAGACTAAAAACAAATAAATTTGCTTGAAATTCGCCTCATTCTGTACTAATAAAAAAAAGGTTGATGCATGGAAGAAAAGACGATAAAAGATGCAATCTCAATTGCTACCGCTTTTATTTGACGATAAAATAGGGGCCAAAATTCACACTGACTCTCTTTTATCGCCCACTTAAGCATATGTAATGTACATATGTATATTTGAATAGCAATTAAAAACATTTTGTATATGAAATTTACAACCAGATGACGGATGAATTAATGATTTGATCCTTCACGCCGAATATGCGATCTGATATTTGCATTCTCCTCTAAATCGGTTTATTGGGAATGGGGAAGCGAGTGTGCCTTTAATGAGGGGAATGACTAATATTTGAGTCATCATTGCCAGTCAACCTAAAATGAGCAATATGGTGTTGTGAATTTACATAAAGTCAAAGTGCATCAAAATGCAAATTGACACAATTAATGTTGCATAGCATTTTAGGAAATTCTGTCATTTGCTTTTGCATGATTTTTATTTACCAATTTCACCTAATCAAGGTCTCTTGTTGGGATTCCACTTGAGGGATGGCATGACCAAATGTCCTGTTGTCCTGTCCACGTGAAAAAGTGTACAATTTCCCGACCCTTATGGTGAATAAAAATTGCGATACAATTCTATAAATACATTATCTGTCCAATTCGTTCCACTCTGCGTCCATAAGTGTGGTCGAAGGGTGCATGAATTTTCAGTCGATTCTCCGATGCGGCATATTTATGCATAGTGCTGGAAGGCAGCGACATTAGCCTCATATCAATGGTGGTATGCAACCAGCACGAGCCGACCAACTGACGATGATATTGCGCACGTGGTTTACTGTTTGCCAGGTGATTATTTTCAATTGTGGGGCTTTTCCCATATTTCAAACCTATCACTTTGTTACGTGAATTAGATATGAAGTGCGTGGGTTGTTCATAAAAATTCCCGCGATTAGCATAGAAGAGTAGGCAAAATCGCGCTCTCGCGAATACTTGGAATATTCAATAATTCTAGTGATTATAGTTTAATGGAGTATTTAGCACAATTAGTTGGGCGCTGAATGCCGCAAGTGAGCCCAAAAAAGGGGATTCCGTGAAGTGAGAAGCATGACTAAATGAATTATGCATAAAAAAGCGAGTAAGGGAGTGAGATAGAAAGAGTGGCGCTCTGCAGTTAATAATAATGCTTAACGCTACGCATATGTATAATACATGTGTGATTTTCAGCAGAGATAGCATGAGCGTTTTGTACAAATTGACGTTTTCTCTCCCGCCTAGCAATTTTTATGTATGATTCTTATCAATTTGCAAGTTTGTGTGGTGTGACAGAATTGCACTTTCGAATATTTCACATTCTTAAGGAGCAAAGTGGAGAAAATTGCTACTTTCCGTAATTGAGATGATTGCCCGAGGAGTGTAGAGCCGAAGGAGGAAAGAGGACGGGTCTCTTTTTGAAAGAACAAATATCCAGAGGCAAGAATCATTGGGTAAAATTATGCTTCTTGTCTCCAATGGCAAATTGGTGTGAATGTTCTCAGCATTTCATCTTCAAGTTTTTTCTCCCCTTTGCTTCTCCGAAAACCTTTTGTACATAATTGAGTATGAAATTTTTCACCTTATTCACGCCATGTGTCGCCGCAAGGAACTTTTATCACTTCTGAAAGACCTCTTGTGTAAACACTGACCAATTGTAATTTACATAAAACAGCGATTAAATCAAAATTATCAAGTGGCAGAGACCTTCGCGATAAAAGATATTACGAATGGCTGCATCAACCACAAATTAGTGATCCGACACACAAACGAAAAAACCTGCACGTGGAGGAAAGGAATTAAAGTGAGAAGAGACTAGCTACTGAAAAAAACCAACTGAAATCAATCTGCATTCTTGCATGGTATTCAGAATGTTCTTGCAAGTTGACTGACCTCGCATTTAATTGGTGAATTTTTTCGTCATAAGAAATATTCATTATCTCCATAGGTCATAAATTATTGTGCAAGTTTATATATACACTCACATGCCACATTTCTTTGGAATCTTATCGTGACCGCTTAACTTAATCGAAGGCAATAGTGCACTCTTTACACCTTGCCGCTGATTCAAATTTAATGCATTGCCGATTAAAATGTGTCTCACAAGCTATCGTCTTATTTAAGACCTATTTTTGATAAGGCATTTAATGAACACTGACCATTAACGTACAATAAAGTATAATACAAATTTTCCCCAAGAATATTGATGAAAAATATTGGCAAAAATGGGATAAAGCGAAAACTCACACAAGACAAAAATGAGAAGGTCAACAAGATTGCGATTATAAGCCGATAGATTTATATTATACATAAAACTTACAACAAAATGGGTTTTTCCTGATTACTTCAGTCAGCAATCTTTCGTTGTGGTGATTTGTGAACAGTAGAACTGATTGTCTTAGAGTTGTGAATAGAATTTTTGCGTTTGTGTGTTCGGTTATAAAAGTCACAGAGAAATTTGTGCCATGCAGCATTCAGTACAATGCGGTCAATCGCGGGAGTGCCGCTCATAGTTGCGATTCTTGTGCTATTTTCGCCCCCGGAGAAAGTCAGTGCAAAGAGTGAGGATGGAAATATCGTGGTGAAGACATCTTTGGGAGATATCCGCGGTGTGACGCTAAAAAGCCGCCTTGGGGAGTCATTTAGTGCCTTCCGGGGTATTCGATATGCCAATCCGCCAACTGGTCAATTAAGATTTCAACCGCCTGAGCCCGTTAATCCTTGGAGTGGCGTTTATGACGCGACCAAGGATGGACCTCAGTGTCCTCAGCCTAAAATTAATAATGAAATTGTAGAGTCTGAAGACTGTCTCAGGCTGAATATTTATTCTCGACAAGTCACCAAGAATGACAACCTGAAGCCAGTTCTCTTCTTCATCCATCCTGGAGGATTTTACGCATTCTCGGGGTTGAGCGCCATGTTTGGACCTGAATATTTAATGGATCATGATGTTGTCTTGGTCACGATTAACTACCGACTTGGATCTTTGGGATATCTCAGCACAGGAACTGCAGATAGTCCAGGAAATGCTGGATTTAAGGATCAGGTGGTGGCACTAAAATTCATCCGTGATCACATTTCTGCATTTGGTGGTGATCCCAATTCCGTCACAGCATTTGGGTACAGCGCTGGAGCGCTGAGTATAACACTGCACATGGTGTCACCGATGTCGCGTGGACTCTTTCACAAAGCCATAGTGATGAGTGCCTCAGCAATTGGGCAATGGTCACCACCTGAACATCAACTGGAGTTAGCGCAGAAGCAAGCACGTCTATTCAATTGTACAACAGAGACACCAAAGGCATTGGTGGACTGCTTACGGAAAGCTGATGCAATTGATATGGGTAATAAGCTCAGTGAAATGTTTGAATTGGGCTCACAGAACCCCTTAATGCCTGTATTGCTCTGGAAGCCTGTCATAGAGCCAGATTTTGGACAAGAACGCTTCCTTGTTGAGGATCCGACGATTTCATACCTGGAAGGCAGATATATGAAAATTCCCGTAATAGCTGGAATTACTAAGGACGAATTTGTACAGTTTGCACATGGTGAG
This sequence comes from Phlebotomus argentipes, assembly GCF_947086385.1. NCBI lineage: Eukaryota > Metazoa > Arthropoda > Insecta > Diptera > Psychodidae > Phlebotomus > Phlebotomus argentipes. The sequence continues at coordinate 9,989,198 of NW_026776181.1, read as the reverse complement.
TTGTTTATTTCGAATACTTCTTCTATTCATACTTTTCCTTTGCTTTGTAGGTATTTTAACCAACGATAATCTTAAATACGAATTCGATGCAAGATTTAATGAACTTGCACCGATTGCCTTCTTGTATGAAAGAAATTCGGAAAGATCCAAGAAAATAAGCCAAACTTTGAGGAAATACTATGTAAATTTCCCACTGATAAGTGAATCTCGAATACCACAACTAGGGGAGGTATGTAATTGGTTTGAAGCTTTCTTTTCATTTCTCAAAAAAAATACACTTCTCTTTGGCAGCTGTTTTCCGACAGCTCGATAGGATTCAGTGTCCATCGATTCACTCAATTAGCCTCCCGCCACACGAAGGTCTTTTACTACAAGAACACGTTCCATGGTCGCTACAGCTTCTTCTATTACCCCGAAGGTAAACCCTATGGTAAGTGAGAAACCGCAGAAGAGCTGCTGTAAGAGACTCTTTATGTGATATCTTTATTTACAACGTGACTATGTATAATCCATTTACCATGTGAATGTAATGGAGAAAATTTGCATAAATCTTCATCAGGTGTGGTACACCACGATGACTTGTTATACTTGTTTGGGGTTCCTTTACTGGCTCCGACGTTTGCTCAAAACGACCCTGAAAATCTCAATGTGGAGCGTATGACCAGACTGTGGACAACTTTTGCCGGCAAAGGGTAATATTATAATATTTACATATTCACACGACTGAATTGTAAAAAAAAACCTCTGATTTACATATATTCACAGGAATCCAAACAACCCAAATGATGAGTATTTGAGTAGTGCACAGTGGACACCTTATTCTTCTCTTTTGGATAACTATTTGGAGATTGGCAATGGAGACAATTTCACGATGAGAGAAGGCTTGTATAGTGACAGATTTCGCGTTTGGGACGAGCTTTTCCCTCTTCCTTTGACGAATAAAACCTCTCATCTTTAATAACCACAATACCTTTTGCAAGAATGTGTTTCACACAGAAATAAACATTGTGCGCGTATTTGGTTATGTTATTCCCCAAATTTTTATTAGCACGATCGAATTCGGAATTATGACACAGAAAATTCGCACGTCATATGGATGAAAACATGAAAAATAACATCTGCTGCAATGATGAAGGGAGTGAACGACACGCGGTCGAATGGTACCAATTTCTGCATGTAATCGAATTTTATTGAGTCACGGCTACACATAATATCTAATGCTATAGATTTGTCGGTATTCTAAACAAAACAACACTGTTTTACTAGTTACATTGCAAAGATTTTGAGGGGTGAATGATATATCACTCAATAAATTTAATATTTCCTGTGTAAAATCAGAAATGTTAACTTGAAGTGTGCTCAGAGTTGAAATTTTTGCACTTCAATTGCATGAAAAATCAATGTACGAGCGCCTAAAGCTGTAAATGTTTCCGGCATCCGGAAAAATGTTTTCACTGCGCGATATTCCCCATATTACAGTGCAATGAGAGATGCAAATTCGTATCAAATTCCAAACATCACACCAGAAAAACATCCAATTTCATTGTGAGACCGGGTAAAAGGCACCAACGTTTTCAATTTCTCATAGCGGCGTGATCCCTACGGCTGAAACCAAAAATGATTTATTGACAGACACTGTGACAATATTTTGGAGATCTACACAGTGAATATAATAGAATATTCCCCTCAACAATGCAGTAATAAACAGGACTTCGAGCAGCCTCTCGAGATTGTGAAAAAAAGTAGGTTGACTCTGCAAATCGATGGGGTGGAATTATAACAAAGATAGGGTGAAAATGGAGTACAATTCCTGATCACATTATACAAATCAGGAATTTGAGAACAAAATCAACCCCGTTCCTCCCCCATTAAATTATTATTGTGCGAAGCAAATCTCATAGTGTTGAGCATTGCATTATAATTGCGTATGATTCAGGAATGAGCATCAACAACGAAATGAACATACGTTTCCAATCCACAGAAGGGAAGTAGAGGAAATTTGCAATTTGTTCAGAGTTTTGAGTAATTTTCCGATAGATAAAGGTGTGTAGCTATGAGCGTGGGAATTTTGCAATATATTAATCCTTTCGCCACTTCTTAAGTCCACTGAATAATGCCAAAAGTGGCACTTAAGTAGCCATTTAGAACGCAGCACTGAGAGTTCACATAAAATAAATCATATAGACACATTTACATTCATTTTGAGACATTCAACATCCGGAACACACGCTTGAATCTCTCTCATTCTTTTTCACTTCTCGTCATTGTGCGGCATTTTAAACCCCTTACGCCAGAAGGGATGTGAGTGCAAGAAAAAAGGAGAGCAATACAGCGAGAGCAATGCTTGAGTGTCATTAAGGGTGACCTAATCCAAGTCGCAACTATTAGAAATTTATTATTGAAGCATTATTTTAAATACATAGTGATTTCAATGGAAATAATGTAAATTAAGACCCCTTTTTTCACTTCAGAATTGTAACTGATTTTGAAGTGGATTCCATTTCATTGTTCCTCTGGCAGTATTTCATGCTCTGCGGTAACCTCAGCATAGGCACAGGAGTAGGTCTCACCACAATTGCAGAAAATAGGGAAGCGCATGCAATTGAAACATGAGTATTTTTGCCATGCGCTTCCTGGGGATTTTAACTATGTACCTATTCTCTCAAAATAACATTCATGCAAACGTTCATGTTAGTAATAATATTTTAAAATGTACGCACTCTTCACATATTCACATAATTCTACTAACAACAATACATTTGCGGTGAAACTCTGACCAAATATCTATTTTCTGGATACAATTTGAAATAGCATTATCGTAAATTTAATTATCCTTTCACCATTAGAATTCATTTCACATTGAAATTCAATTTTCAGGAGAATTTATGATGTCATAACTTTCGCACAACAATGAGAAGTTTAGATTTCCCACAACGCATTAATGGAATTTGACTATGCATTGTCACTAAATAGAACAAATTATCGGGAAAATTGCATCTTGAGAAAAATTGTAAACAAACATGAAACTCAAGACCGAACGGTAAAATAGCATCCACACATTTTTTAATTCAATTTTTATTAAATGTTCTTTTTATGTTCTCATGTTTTCACATTGAGGTCCGACAACAATGAGCAAGAGAGATGAATTTGCACACGCCGCACACGTACTTGAACAAGAGGCATTGTCAGTGCCTTTGATGAGGTTGTCTTCGCCCTTTTCTTTCATAAAATAGACAACAAGGGAAATATCGAATTTCACTCTACTTGTTTTCATTTCTGTAAAACCACACAGAGTTCACACAATCAACATACCAACAAATTGTACATTGATGATGATGACGCTATGGAAGCCCTCTTTCTGTTCAATTGAATATTCGCGTGGTACTTTTCTCCCATCCCTTATTATGATCATTTGCAGTGTGATAACAAATTCCGAGTAATTTTAATTGCAAATGTCAATTTCACACATTTCCAAAATTATACTCTAATCTGCCATCCTATTTGCACGACATTGCCAACAGATTTATTCATCGCTGAGCACACAAATATCCATTCATTCTAGTATATTTACATGAAAGTGGTTTGATGTGAACAAACCACTCCACTAACTCTTATCTCAACTTCATGTATGACCAACAAATTTGCCACTGCCATGGAGCAATCCTCGCTCTCTCGCTCTGCTATTCCGCACAACAGTACGATTCTCGAGCACAGACTAAACCACTCAACGATAAAATCTCTAATTAGTAGATTTTATATGTGAAGCGAGTGAGTTGTGTATGTGAATTGCCAGAGACACAAAAACCTACTCAAAAACATATAAACGGGGAGCAAATTTTCTCTGATACATCAACTCGCGAAAACAGCACAAAGTGGATGTGAATTAATTACATTTCAAATGACATCAAAAGTTTTCTCACAAAAAGGAATAAACAATGCCCTAAATTACAAACGGCACTCACACACAAATGTGATGTCCACATTTCTCAAAGTACATACATAGTTAATTAGATTAGTCATAAGCGAAAAGGAGGCACGTTTTTGAGTTTCTTCTCTTCCTCAAGCAAAATTTGCAACAATGAGATTTTTAAGGGTTTTTTTTTAATACTAAATATAATTCATATTTCTCACAAAGCGTATGAAGAAATCGTCCGTTACTTTTATCATCCCTAATATCTCCTTAACCGAACTTCTCCAAAGAGTCCGAGTCTGACAGTTTCATACACTTATCACAGATACGAATCTGTGACTCTCAACCCCTGAATTAAAGATTTCAATAGAAACATCACACTTTTTTTCACGTACGCTCAGCTCCTTAACTTCGACCTCTTTGTAAAGCGAATAAAGAAGCTCAAATGCAATTATATCGCAATGATTCTTATCAATTTTTGTTTGTGTGTTAAACAACCATGTCGTCCAAATTTTTTTGGCACACATTCGTGACAAAAAAGGGTGTGAGCACGATGAATGAGTGTGATGATGAATAATAACATGAATTAAAGAGGTGTATAGACTTGAATTTTATACACCATTTTCATCCTCACGTGAGAAAATAAAAGAACATACAGGGTAGATGGTTAGAAAGATATTCGAGGTGAAAACGGGAAAAAATTGAGGATTGAGAGAAAGGAAATTGTAATAAATGAAAATATTATTGAATTTTATTATTGATTTCGCTTTGACTTCGAAGACACTTTTTCTCACGATCAATCTGCGGGTGGAGTATAATAAAGAGGGACAATATGTTCCTTAATTCACTCTCAATCACCCATGGAAAGTCCCCTTGACTGGTTTTTATCCTGACTCACAAAATGGAGTGTTCACCCCCTCTTGATGGCACTTAAGCCAGAAAGTCAAAATGATGATAGTGAAAATTGGTTTTAAATCAACTCCTCGCATTTGCCACACCATTTTTGCAAACTCTCCTCTCTCTGTCTCGTACATCTTCGGATGATTCCTGATGATCCCACAGAGAGAGGAAATTTTGACTGAGTACCCCTGAGAAGTTCATAAAGCAACCAGATTTTAATGCGGGCAAAACAAGTTGAAAACACTGCATGTGGTTGGGAAATTGTTTCCGACCAATTTTCAGCAATTTCCCATGGAGAGCATGTCAATTCATAGATTTTATCTCTGATAAGCTGAAAGGACTGAAAGATTTTAGGTTTCTTTATGAGGAATTCACATATCAGAAGAATCGTCTATGTTACTCAGATACACTTCGACACTCACCCTAAAAGAAGAGAACATGCCATTTATTCTCTGTATAAAACTACCATTAATTGGTTTGACGCCTCATCAAAATAGTTTCCGCCATGAAGTCAATTAAAACCACATTTTTTATAGTTGCCCATCCCCATTGCGAGGGAGTCTGCGATACATGTGAGATATTATTATGCACATTGCGTGTATTTAACTTTCACTCACTTCGAAAATAGGGAAAATATTCACCGCCACTGATCAAGATAGCGCCGCGTGTGTTTCATGTCGAATTTTTAATTGCGAAATATACGAAAAAATCCTCTTCATCAACACACAATTCCCCCTTTTGGATGGTCAGCAAAAATACCAGACGAGATGATGCCACTCATTGATGAAATGATTGCATGAATTGACACGAACTCGTTTATTCGTGAAACACAGACCGATCTGCCATCACATAGTGGAAGATCGTGGTACAAGGAAGATGCCACTTCGACAAAATGATATAATTGCTCTATGAGGATACCATATGGTAAAATGGGGTAAAAGTACGTAATTACATTGTCCACCGACAAGAATTTCAAAGTTATTTTCATTCTGTCTGATTTTGACTTCAAGGGTCAAAAAATGTGTAGACACCCCAATAAATTCACAGAATACTAATAACCCCTTCCCAATGCCGAGGTTATCTGTTGTTTTCTTCATCCTTTAAAAGTAGATTTTCTCGGCCAAAAGTGAAAGAGGATTCTCAGGAATAAACTTGAAAATCATTTCTCAAAAATTCATTTTTTTCATATTTCAGCGATTTTTACGCAGATTAATTTATTGCCACGTTTGTATTTACACCAAAAACTGTGCATTTTAAGTTTGCCAGGCGAAGCGAATGAAATGGTGTGATGGCGTGACCATTTCCATTTAATTCCAACAAAATAGCGGTCACGTGTCCGCCACTTAAATTGATCATTGAAGTCTATGAAGTGTGGTGGATGAGGAAGATCTCCCCTTCAAAATTCCTTCCTCATTTCGTAAATTCATATACAGTAGAATACTTGAGATCGTGATCTCCATGTTCAGAGCTACTTTTCAAAATTCGGTGTTTTACACCAACCACAGGCTTCAGGGTTTCACTGTTGGCAACTTATTTGCACAATAAGCTGAATAGTGCTTGGTAATGAGCAGATTAGTTTTAGTTTTTAGAAATATTAGGTAATATGCGCAATAAGTTGTAATGAGCTGACCATTGGCGAAGTCATGAATTCTTTCAGTTATTGTGCATGTTGAAAATTCGGAATGATTGTCTCGAATGAGACTCTGTTTTGTCAGAGAGATGATTAGAGGCCCTTGTGTTTGGCCCACCAGCAAATGATGATGTATGAAATGGGACAGAAAGCAGACTAGAAGTGTACAATTGCTGGTTTTAGGTGTTGAATTCGCCCTTGGGCATGGTAAAGGCATGCTTGGGGTGATGCATTGATGAAATGACTATCAATCATACAATTAATGACACACACTTACAGCACGGGATGAAAGCAGATGTCCTTAGGACACTTTTGTAAACATGAAAGATTCTCTGAAACGAACTAAAATTGTCTCATAGAAACAAAGTTTAACACATTAGTGAATAGAATGGTAAATGTACATTTAATTGAGAATTATGAAGGGGTTCTTCACCACTAATTAAATTTAATTGACGAAGAATGCCGACACACACCCTCCATGAGCGTCGTTGATTTTGAATAAAGGAACCTTCAACAAGATATACAATAAAATCTCTCGGAAATTATCAACGAAAATTGAAAGAAGTAAGGAAACATTTTTGTCCTATCCTTTGTGCCACTCAAATTGAGTCAATTAAGGGCAAAAAGGGAGTTTAATTTCAATCAAATGCGCGTAATATTGTAGAAAAATTACTTTGTAAAGCTGAATGGAAAATGTTAACGCAGAACCGATACGGAATTATTATATCCACACAGATGTTGATGTTATAGAGGTGTTCTTTGAAACACCTGCCCTAATTTCTTGTTGAACGTTTTATCCTACACTTCACACGCCTGTATTTAGCATTCAACACTCAAGAGGTAAATATTCTTCATGCAACAAGACAAATTCTCAAGAACGCGACAAACGTGAATATTAATTACTTGATTGCCTTCCTCAAAGCGATTGCGCACGGGCAAAGTCACATCGCTTCGTGGTGACTTTATGCATTTCTGAAATATTCTTATTCTCATTCTTCCTCGTCCTTTCCTGGATTGGAACTCCCCTTCTTTATACATATAGTGCAAAAGAACAGCATTTAACGACTGCAGAGAACGAAACCGTTGCGTGTGAATGTTGCATATCTGCGGTATATTTGGTCACATCTCTCACACAATTTCGCACAGAGAAAGATTTCAAGGGGGGTTCAATATCAAGGAAGGCCAGAGATCACTATCACTGGATTTCCTAACGGGTCTCAGCGGGGGATTTGACAGAGCTAATGAGAGGATTTTTGAGAAAGGCTGACTTTTCCCAACACATTAAACAATACAGAAAATTGAGGAAGGGGAATATTATAATCTGCCTAGTTGATCAAAGACAAGAGCATCCATTTAAGCGACTAATATTCATGGTGAAATTTAACGTTTCGAGGGAAGAGAAGAGAAGGTCTGAAGAGAGTCTAGCAGAAAAACGCAGGTGTTCCAAATGTCTTCAGCAATTAAAGGCAAATTGAATGACGGTCAATCGAGTCTTGGGAAAATACTTTCGATATGAGATACTAATTGAATGTGTGAATGTAAAAAGTGAGATAAAAAGTTTAACATTCGTGGGAAGGCAGAAAATGTTTCCTTTCGAAAAATTTCTAAATTAAACCGCAGTACAGTAAGAATTTCAAACATTTCAACATCCATTCCTCAAAGACATCAATGAAATATTGTTTTCTCTATGGCTCAGTTCTGGGAGTCATTGGGTCATCTTCTGGTCACCCCAGAGATCAATGATACACCAAACCGATATCGCGGCGTTCGCAGACACTATAAAGAGGAGATGCTCACAATCAAATTTATTTATTTATTCCTGCTGTTCCTCAGCATGATTTTGTCAGTTCTCTCATTCAAGTTTGATTTAACTGATTGATTAATGATTATAGCATATCTCTCCTAATTTGTGTGCCAACGATTTCGCTGCCTCTACCATTATTGTTGTCTGTGCTTCTGGCTTTGTTCTTACCACTGGGAAAATGCTATTGCAAAAGCGCAATGCAGTGGGGAAAATCTCACAAAGGAATCTGTCCTGCCATGGATGAAAATCCTATGGTGCTAGACAATAATATGTAGAGTAATGCCAAGTTCAAAACACCCGCATCGTTTCTGCTGTAATTCTTAAATATGTTCGCTTTTTTCTTACACCAGTGAGAAAATTCACAGAACATAAAAGACACATTTGTGCACTTCCGGACTGACTAATTCTCGAATTTCCTTTACAGAAGCGCAGATCATAGGCAAACTGAGAATTCTTGTGAACATTTATGTACCTAAGTATCTCACTACATATGTACAAATTATGTATGTTTTCTGGCGTTTTGTTTCTTTGGAAAACCCATCCTTCATCTGCTCTGGCAATTGAAGATAGTCACGGCGGAATAATAAGAGAAATGAAAAGCAGAAGAAGCTTTACTCACGGAAAATTCTCCCTTGCTGCTTTCCATGCCGATGACTCGATTCCAAAGTTATCCGACCAATAATGCCGTGGCTGGATAAAGACATCTCATTGGTGCACAGCAATTTCCCCATTTTAACTCTATTCCGAGCGAGCTCGTGGAAAGTTGAGAAAACGGGGCGGAGTCTCTCCTATGCTGCAATAGCATAAGACCGAAGAGTGAGCATCTAGAAGCACATTAGACTGGTGGCTCCTCTGCTGTTGTTCGTGTCTCAATCCACGGAGTCCGACACATTTCAGTTTTCTATTCGCACTCACACCGTCCGGACGTGTGTCTCCTGCTCGTGATTCAAAGCATTTGTGACTGAAGCGCGGCGATTGCCCGAGTGTTTTGTTGTGCTCATCGTCACAGTTGAAATTCCTGATTTTGAAACGGAAAGAGCAACACACCAAGTCAAATGGAGAAATAAAGTTGCTTTCGCGATCTGAAGTTTTTTTTGCGGAAAGTTCAATATTCAACTTAATTCAAGTCAATTGGATAACGAATTCACGACACGATGGTTATTATGTAAGCATATTTGTTAAGTACATTGATCGATTGGTGAAAATTTTACCTCATGCACCAGACGTGGTGCATAATTGCGGGGCATCTTCACCGGATATTCTCCTGTTGTGCGCGATTTTCTCGACGGAGAGCGTGTGTGCAAAAAGGCACCACACATTGTGATATTGAAATGAGTCACAGACGAGAGAGATTGTGAAGATGGTCCAAGATTCGCAAGAACCAGTTCGTGATTGCTTGAGATTCCCAAAATTTGACACATTCAATTGCAAAGTACCCCTAAAAAATGGTCTCCAAAAAACATATGAGCGATAAATAATTCATATACTGTGAAGTCTCTCGTGGTGAGCAAGTCGCGGTGATTGAAAAAAGAGAATCCTCATCGGCGTTCTTATTCAATTTCCAGAGTGCCAATTTAAAATGTTAAACACGCCTGACTCACGAAATCCCTCACGTTTAAATTGCTCATTTCTCTTGCCTACCGCGGCGAAGGAAATTAGCTAATTAACTCATCAACATTTCAGCCGACCGGACTCGCCACCGCTGAAAATCAGGAGCAAAGTTACCACCGATTGGGACATCAACGACACTATCGTGCCAAGAATATCGGACACGGAATTTGATGAATTTTGCGAATGGGCCGATGGACACTGTCGTCTTGTGTACCCCGTGATAATTGACGATGCTCGACGACATTCCTCCGGCTGGGCGATGCGTAACACCAACAATCATAATGTCAACATCCTCAAAAAGAGTTGCCTTGGTGTTCTGCTCTGTTCGGCCCGATGCCGCCTCCCCAACGGGGATCGCATCCACCTCAGACCGGCGATCTGCGACAAGGCTCGCAGGAAGCAACAAGGAAAGCCCTGCCCTAACCGGTGAGTTCAGTGCTTGAAATCAGTTTGATGTTCCAATGCTGAAGATTTGCGATGGTTTAGTGCGTGCAACGGACGTCTGGAAATTCTTCCTTGTCGAGGACACTGTGGTTATCCGGTGACCCATTTTTGGCGCCATACGGAATACGCAATCTTCTTCCAAGCGAAGGGTGTTCATGACCATCCCAAACCTGAGGCGAAGGGCTGCAGTGAGACAAGACGGAGTCTCGGTGTTGGCAGAAGAATCCGAGGATTGGCTTCACTACTAGCTCAAGAAGCAGCTCTGAATTCAAAGGTAAGACACTATAGGAATTAAGGTAGATTGATAGATTTAACCGCAGCGTGCCTTTGTCAAATTATAAAGTTAATATCCAAACTAGGTGAATTTACGGCTGCTAATACTAACCCAGCTGACATAGATTTCCATGGATAATACAGTATCGCTTTCTATATGTAGCTCACAACTCTGCGAAGACCCAAAGGCATGGGCAAGAACTTACAGTCCCAGAGAAAAAAGTGCAACTTCTGCATGGAATTCACATGCCGATGCTCACAGGTTAGTCATAATTCGCTTGTCCCCACCTCAACTGCCCACGTTCCATTCGCCAACCTCCCAATGAGCGTCAATTACGCCATGGCCTCTCACGAGAGCTATCACACTCTGGAGCACTCTTCGGCGTATGGCATCTCAGCCGCCAATTACATGCCATCGGCCAGCGATCAGCAGCTCACCAAGTCCACAACTCTGCTGGATATGGAAAGTGGAACAATCGCGGCTCTTGACAATTGGCAGAACGGTGATGATGCAATTAGTCTCACGAGCAGCAATGGCACGACTTCGACCACCTTTGATTCGACATCTTGCGCTCAATTTGTCGATTCCAACATGTATTCGTATCCAATGTACGATGACCGCAACACCATCACGTCCATTTCACCCTCAGCCAACAGTGATAATTGCAGTATGAACACATTCTTCGATCAGTACAACTACGCAAACAACAATTTTCACCACCAGAACTCATATCAAAACTGCTCGTACGACTATCAGAATGCCAGTGAAAATGTGTACGCAAGTTATGGATCTGCAGAAGTTTACGATGGGAATCACTGGGAAGACTCACCTTATCAATACTGCGACATAGCACAAAATCAACCGCAGCAGGAAGCCTTTCAGTGTTACGAACAGTGAACAATAAATCTAGCCGTGGTGGCAAAGAGAAGAGTAATGAGTGAAGAGATACAAAGCAGCTTCTGAGCATTCAGAAGAAGACGAAGATACAAGCATTAGCATAAAATGTTCATAAATTAAAAATACTTTAGAGCTGATGAGCTCCAGCTCGACTGACAAGGAGTTCGCGATGTAACATTTTAATTTTATTGAGATAATTTGATCAATATTGTCGCATCTTTCAACCTTTATTCACTGTGACGCAGTTCGCGCAAGATTAAATATGCAAGCCTTGTCACGCCAGTCAAATTACTGTCCCATCAAATACCTATTAATTACTTCATTTAAGAACCTCGCCTCAGTAATTAAGTGGCTGAATTTGCAATCTTTTTTTCTCACTTTGATCATAAAAATTAAATTACAAACACAGAGACAGAAAGATATGCCAGAGACACTATATAGAAGAATCAATACTCTATCGATAGCAATCTTGAATTTTCCACATTTGCTGCTTTGTATCATCAAAAGTATTTTTGTAATTTGTTGAAGACTGTTTCCCATTTCGTACTCTTGTTATGATCAAGTGGGAATTTTTAAAATATTCTAGTCAATCAATTCCCACTTAATTGTTTATTTTACATATTAAACAAAGTTAAGAAAGATAGAAAATTTCTATATTACAATTGTAAGATGAGTAGTAAAAGTTTTCTTGTAGTTTTTAGAATTATTCATCAGGATTTTTCTTTTTTTTCCACCCTTGTGACTCTCTTCTGTAGGAATTGGCAGAATGAATAAATGTGAAATTGCACTATACGCGTTGTGTTTTCTTCCCTACGTAAAACTGCACTTCTAACACTCTTCCGTCAGTAAAGCGCATTTTAGCAAATTACTATCTCTCGAAAAAATCAAACAGCCATTGTCAATTTATGGGCTTCTCCAGCCGCAAACTAATAGCGGAATAAACTGACTTTGTTTGCCTTTTGTCACATGCAATTTTCCCCCGGTTTGTGGCTAAGGGCAATTTTTCGGATACTCTCTTTCCATGCCTCTGCAGATGGGGTGACCAAGCTGAAGAGCCCGGCACCTATTAATAGTTTTACATGGCATATAATACCCACTCGAATGTTTTAGCCCATTGTTGTGAATTGGGTATGAAGTGAAGTCACTCTCTGTGTCTGAAGAATCTCATTTAACCAATGAAGGGAACTATTTCTGCATGGAGATTTGTGTGTCCTCCACTTGAGAAAAATCGTTACAGTTCAATAAATTTTCCCTACAATTTCAAAGAAAAAATCTTTTATTAAAAAAAAAATCTCATGTCGTTCCCTAGACAATTTTTACGTCCAACAGGGACAAAAGAACATTTTACAAACCATTAAATTGATGTCAGATTTTCATCAATCATAATTACTGGTGATAAAAAAGCAAGACACATAATTTTTCAGAGCCACCAATTGACAATTTACAGCAACACTTTGACAGGATTAAATACCCGATAAATTCGAAGGGATGCACAAGAAAGGGGTGAAGCACTAATGAGTGCATTCACTGAACTCTACACATCATTTCTTAGGACTTCCATTATCATTTTCCCTACAATTGGAGAGTGCTTGATAAGAGCAGCATGCGAGAAGTTACAACAGCGTCAGCCCAACACTATATTGTTCACCCTTTTCCCCAGGACTTTCGTCAATGCCGTCGATTCAGTGACTGCAGCCCATTCATAATTTGCACTGCGTTGTTTCCGTGTCACTTTTCGGGACAACACTCTCACAATAGTGTCTATTTTTAATAGAAAGCGGAAGCAGAATCCAGATTAGTGTCATTTATCATTCACTCGAGGCTCTAAATGATGTTTTGTCGTGCGCCACACTGGAGAATGGGAAAATGCGCATGAATTATTAATCATTTGCATATTATTTAAGAGGCGATACCGGGGAGGTTTTTTTGTATGCAAATACAGTAATGCCGTACTGTTGATGATCTCGGGGATCCGATTAGCTCTTATTGATTCCCAATTCTACTGAATAGGGCTGCGAGAGGACAACAGATTACAGATGTAAGATCGATTTGTAGAGTGTTAATTTCGGGTGTTAAATTGTATTGTGAGGGGTTCGCGAAGGATGTAAGTCAATATTTGGAGGAAGTGTTGCGAGGATGTGAACACTTATTAGGGGCCAATGTAAGGTCATCAAACAAATTCAAATCGCGGGAGTGCTGCAGTTGTCCAAATAGAAGTGTCGGCTTTCGCTGAGAAACAGAAGTATTGACGCGATAATATTGACGGATTATTACTAAGGGATGTGAGATGGCGAAGGGAGAGATCTTTTTGCCTATTGTCTAAATTAACTAATCCAATAAATAACACCACGGTGAATTGTCTGCGTGCTCACTTTTTCTCCTCATTTTCCGATTTTGTCGGGGAGATCGAGAAGTGTTCACTCTCCCTGTCGTTTTGAGGGGTGATGATAATTTCTCCGCTCCCTCTTCATTTAGCTCTTCTTTAGGTCATTCAATTGATGACTATGAAATGGTGAGGGAATGCTTCACAAAAAGGGAATCATCAAAGAGGAAGTAGTACTTGATTGTTGGATTAAAAATATTTTTTCACACATCGAAAGCACGAGAAACATGCACTAATCGACCGTTGAGAAGACATTTCAAAACTATCATGCCAGCTGACAGCGCCATCTATATTGAAGTAGCACTAAAGAAAAAAATGAACGTTTAACGGTTTCCCAATTTCATCCTTACAACATAGGAATTACTGAAAATCACTACAATGCATATTTCACCATTCAACTTTATTCCGGACATTATTTGCTATCACAAAGAAAAATCAAAAGTATTATTTTGTGTTCTTACTCTGTCTTACACTGTGTAACAACAAGGCAATATTTGATTTATGACATTATCCTTCTATTTCATATTAATTTTAGTATTTCTTCTTTACTATTTTCTTAGCAGTTGAGTAAATTCCTGTGTAAATAATTGAAGTTCAATGCTTCATTATTATTTTATATGTATGTATAAACCTATTCCAGACTATTGCGGCCCATAGAAGAAGATGGGTTGCGTTTCTATGATGATGTATCAGATCATCCCTATATTCTTGCCTAAAATTGCTCATAGAGTAATTATATTGTATTTTAAATAATTATGTGAGGAACTATTGCAATATCTCACTTAAGAAAATAATCATGTTTCAGTAAAACCTAGGCCTTTGGTAGAGAAGACAACAAATTGTAACAAATCGTTGAGTATTTTCACAATTGTTTATCACTGAATTTGTACACTATTACTCTATTGCTGTGGCAGAGAAATGAGTATTTGATATTTCTAATAGATTCCATCTTTACCTATGAATATTCTCTAAGTATATGTTATAAATTAGAATATCGAGAGATGTAGGACAAATGGCCAATTTCAAGAACGCTGAATTGCCTTGGTGACTAAATTATATTCTCTACAATACATCTTATATGCATAATTAATACACAATTTCCAATATTTTTTTCATAAATACAAATATTGTTAATTTTCTTCGGAAGCAATGGATTTTATTATTGCCTATAATTTCAAACTGATAAAGATTTTCCTTTTACTACGAAAGTCTTTGAGGGGGAACGAATATGAAAAAAATTACAGTAATCTCGTGTCTCAATATGTTCAATGTATTATACGTACTTAAGCTTAATAATTCATTTCATTATTCTATAACATAATTTCAACTTTACACTTTTTGACTATATTCACAACCATACTTTAATTAATTTCATTTTTTTTTAATGTTCTTTACACCTTTTTGTCATCTCCAAAATAGGGATATTTTCTGTGAATAGAATTTATATACTTGTCAACGAGAATTTTCGAAACGAATAAACATAAATTCTCCTACTGCTCGAAAAGCATATCTTCTGATGTTTTCGTTCGATTCACAAAATCAATTAATTTCATATACTATCTAATTATATTCACTTCATTTTATAAAAATTCAACAGAATGCTAAATTAATTGACAATTACATGGTTTAGTTAGTTGCTATAATATTCACTCTTGTCTTCGTTATCTATACAACATTGTATTGCTACATAGCAATAAAAATTATTTGGCGTCTACCGTATGGCTAAAAGAATTACATACATATTCTACGCTCTCTAGTAATCCTAATACCATATCTTGAATGGAGAATCAGGAAAAAAAATCTGGAAGTTTCACCATAACTTTATAGTTCGATATTTTTATAAGTACGTGTGACTGTTTAAAGCACTTTAATTGTTAACATTTTAAACATATTTCACTTTCAATATCTTTTTCGTGCCTCTCAATGTACTTATATTATTTCTCTATGTCACTGCCAGTGTTTATATTTAGCACTACCATCTGTCGCCTTCGACCATGGAAGGACGTATGTATGAGTACCGATTGTAGAGTACAGCTTGTATAGTATACTCAATCTCTGAAGCTTTAAGGCTTGCCTGGATTATTACTATTTTACATTTTGACGCTATGAATGTTGCATTTTGATATACAATTTTCAGTATTTTGATTTCAAGTTGATTATTTTCGCATTCTCATTTCCATCGTATCAACTTTTCATGTCAATCACTCGTTAGTCTTCTTCGGCTTCGAATCGTCCGGATCCAGGATCAGACAGTCTCTCAGGTATTCCTCCATGGAACGGTAGACATGCTCAGCAACTCCTGTCAATTCGTGTCCCTCGTCCGCGTAACTCTGCAAAGGAACAGGTCAGTGTAGAGAGTGTTATGCATTGCCGTTGGTGTTGGCAAGCGCACAAAATGTGCACATGACGTCAGAAATATATATATATATAATTTGAAAATTCGAGCATACAAATAACATTTTATTATGATTGATTGCGCTTCGGTGCTATTTTATCACGACCCTATTTTGTAAATATGTACTATCGCCAGAGCTTTAACTACTTTGTGCATGGTTTTATTGACCAAAACAAAACTGACAATGCACCGAATAAAAGTGAGAGTATTTCTTTGCTATCGATACACAAAATTACTGTAGCTTAAAGTTCACACTGCAGACAAAAAATTATTCTCCACTCACTTGATATCGGAAGAGAACCCCAGCTTCCGTTAGTGCTCTAGCCAGCTGAACCCCATGCAAGTACGGTGCCGTGTTATCGGCCAAACCGTGTAGAAGGAAGAACGAGTAAGATGGAATATGGCGAGCTCTCTGAGTAGCATCCGCTTCCACGTAGTTCTTGTAATTTTCCGCCGGCGGCCCGAGAATCTTTTCCGTAAATGCAGAATCTATATAAGATGGTGAATAGATAAGAGAGAAGTATGTCAACACTCAATGAGCCTTCAATTATTAATTGAAATGGAGGTAGTCTCACTGTAATAGAGCCAATCGGTGATGGGAGAAACCGCTATTCCGCATTTAAACACATTCTGCTGCGACCCCATCAGCATCGACGTCACATATCCGCCATAGCCCCATCCCCAAACTCCCACGCGAGTCTCATCGAGGAATTTCAGCGTTCCCAGCAAATATCTGCAAATCGCATGATTTGTTAGACGCAATTAAATGTGAGATGCTCATATTTCTCATATTTTCAATGACACTTGTTGATCAAGATGGATTTTTGTGAAAAATGAGCTTCCAGTGAGTGAAAAATTCACATACTTGAGAACAGACAGTTGATCCTGCACTTCAACGCCGCCCAATCGCCGAAACAGGGCTGATTTGCTCTGGCCCTTGGAGCCGCGCACATCCAATCGAATGTACACTACATCGTTGCGGCTGGACATGTAAGTGCCCCAATCAATTCTAAACTTATCAGATACAGTGAGTGAGCCAGGCCGTCCATTACTTCACGTCACAAACGAACAGGAGAGAATGGAAAGAATGCATGAGAATTACGTAATTATTTCGCCCATCTTGGGGAGCAGAAACGAGCAGAGTGAATAGCAATCACTTACACTTCAACGAGCACAGGAAATGCTGCATCCCGGAGCTCCTCTCGCCAACTGGGCGGTAGGAGGATTTGCACCTGTGCCCGCGTACCGTGCAACAGGGGTATTTCATAGGAACGACTGGTGGGAAGAGCGAGCTGTTGCAGTCTCTCTGTGTGATAAGGTCGAGTATCATATAGAATGCGAACAAGACGATGAGTCTCCGCTGAATGGACTCCTGCATAACAATAAGAGATGGTGAGCAAATTGTGTCACGTCTAGTTGAAAATGTGTGCTATAATAGCTCACAAGTTCAAAGAAATTCTTCAATGATTTTGAATTTATATATTTATTTTGAGACCAATGTGTTTATATGTGATGTTATTTATATTGCTTCTTTAATAGCTTTTCACACACAGAAACAGAAGCATTTTGTCAATGCACATGTAGTACTTCTCTCTGTCATATTAGCTCTCTTTCTCGGATCAATATCAAGAGACATGAACAATTTGGATAAACCACCAGGAAAAGCCTTTGTACCTGATGACAGACATACACAATGTTATCTCATGGGTTTCGCTTAAATTTGACTTTCTCAACGATTTTTGCGTATATGATGAATCAATCATTCCCCATCCACGACGCGATGATAGAGTGAAAAATGCGTGACTATTGAAAATGATTGGAAAAATTCAGCTAGGTCATTAATCTACTATACATATGCTACTGACGTGACTCTTTTAGAAGTTTTATTTATCAATGACATATAATCGTAGAAAAGACCCAAATTGATGTTTTCCTCAACTGATTTCGGAGTGTTAGAAACTCCTGCAGCTGATTGACTAAAGTATGTACATGCATTTCGCTGATTTGGCAATTCAATTTCAAATTCTGTTATTCCGTTCGAGTTTCTGGCATTTTCCCCTTCTTAAAATTCATTGCAAATGATGAAAAAATGCATTCACCTGATAGCGGAAGTCCTGGACCGAGGCACTCCAAGATATAATATTCAATTCCTACATCTGATGAAATGGAAGTAGTTGGGCTCATATGAACTTCAAAGTGGGTACAATTACTATAATAGTATCGACTACTCCACAGCACTTCTCCCAGGTCGCAAGTGATACAATGTGGTTCGGATCTGGAAATAACAATACAATTACATGCAGCAAATGTATACAATTGAAGAGAAGAATGAAATTGTACGTTAAAGCATATTCTCCCAGTCAAAACCCAGAGCGATATATTTTTAATGTATTTTAGGTGATATTATTTATGTGCACCCCGGAAATGTTTATCTGGCACCGAGGGAAACTTCAATTTCCGCCAGTGAATTACATACAATAAATATTGTCATACATATTGAATACATAAGTAAGTACATGTTGTTTTTGTTTAGCCTAATGCCGACAACAAATAGTCTCTTTTCTTACCTCCGAACATCCTCATTCACTGGATCCTTCACCACATAGAGGTGCTTCTGACCAGGCTTCTTATCCTGTGTACCTAAATAGTAAACCAAGTGATTCACCATGTCCCATGCCAAGATTCTGAGGACCTGAAAAGTGGAGAAAGTGCGGACATTATTGCGATATTGGCTAATCGCTCTCAATATATCATTGGCATAGTTTGGCAAAGTGTGTTGTCATTAGTATTTGTACAATATTTCTAGAAGCATTATTGTTTCTTATTCTTCCACCCAAAACTCAATCTGCGGATCAAGATACTTATAATGATGTGATATGAAACCTCTTCCGGACAGTCGCATATAGCAGTTGTTATTTTGTGTTATATATGGCAAAACTTTGAACAGAGATAAGCATGGCACAAGAAGCACTTCGGTTAATTAATTAATACACAAGCCAAATATTTGTTCCATCTGCAGAAAGAGACTCAATGATAAAGGAAATAATTTGTGACGGAATGTATTTAAATATTCCAAATCGTACAAAAATACTTGTTATCATTTGATTATATATGATCACGGAAAATGCTATATATACTTCTTCAATTAAAAATTGTACAATTGACGTGATATGACGCATTTATAGATTGCAAATAATATAAAATGAAATATCGTATATTTTTGGCATTTTACATGATATGCAATATTTCAGGGATTGACGAGGCCATTAAATATGTATCATTTATTGCACAGGGCGCACGATACATAGTTTTCAATAACTTTGTCGTCCATCAAATTTTATTTTTTATGCCACCGGCAGTAATGTTTCGTGTATGCTGAAAAGCTCTTTTCATCTCATTGAGCAGTCTTCAATCGATAGAACATACATCCGCATGTACATACATATGTATATGCCAAACCAACACCCTTTAAGAGAATTACAAAAAGTTTAACCTTTGAGCAAGTATAAATTTCATTGTGAAGGAGTATTTCCTAGATTGTGTGAAGGTACTTTTGAAATAAGATAGAGAATAGGCGAAATGTGGGTGAAAAACACATCAAAACTCCCAGAAAGTAGGTCAATTGATTATACTCTCTCGGTGTGTGTCCCTCTCAATGTTTTCTTCTTAAACATTTCCCATTCATAAGGAATCATGATCCGCACTTAAGACAAACCGACAAATCGTTTGCATACCCAATGTTTTGCAATAAATAACAATATATCAAAATTCAAGCCATTGAAGCGATTCCTTGAAATTCCCCATTAGGCTGCTCATTTGCACCAATTGGTGCGATTCTAATCAATTCACAAAGGTGGAAATTGTCCTTATCCAAACTTTGGTTCCCTGTGGTAAAGTGTTGATGTCTATAATTCACTATTATTAGTTCACTCTCCCATGAGGTGTCTGCTTGACTAAAAGGCGCAAAGTGTTCTGATGTTCGTGTCTCATGTGGAATCAATTAAATTGACACTCAATTAAATGCCAATAGCGGAAGGAATCCCTTGTCTGTCTCTGCACGCAATTATTATTACAAAAACCGCGCGTTTTATGTGCTCAAGCAAAACCTCACGACAAGTCTTATTATTTGTAAAAATAGAATATTTACTTTGTATGTACAGAAGCAATTAGTGAAACAGAACGGTTTTTAGTTACACTCAGTGTGAGTTGGCTTCATCGTCCTTTCTACTATATGGTTATTAGGAATGCAAATATAGCAAAATATGTACATATGTGACCCTATTGTCGCAGGTTTCCACAAGCATGAATTAACCCTCACCTGATGGTGATGTTTACCATGCGTTATCACAGCTACTTGCTACATGAAAAATTGAGAGAAGTGGATTAAAAGAAGAAGACAGTGTACTTTATTCCACATTGACAAAACTTATAATCGAATAATCTCAGATCTTCTGCGCTTTTTCCTTGAGTTATAGACTGAAGCTGTTGCTTTGCTTATAGTTTGCTTCCCATTATTTTTCTCTTTATTCAGAGCAAACAACACCGATAGACTTCTTTATACAACTCAAATGTTGTGCAGAGAATGTAAATACATAGAGAGGACATATTAGACGTGATTTTCCGGCGGAAAGGTGCGCTCCGCCATGCATTTATCCCTCGACATTCACGACTTGTGATACATTTGCATATTTTTTAAACTCACCTCATATCTTCCATGTGAAATCACAGAAAGGCGCTGTTGAGTTATTGTAACGTGCTTGATATGAGTAAAATGTTCCGTGCCTGTTTCCTGAATTCCCGCCAACATGAGAAAACTATCCCCATCGAGTGAGAATACTGGATGAGGCAGAATATCTAACCACTCATTTTCCGGCGCATTTTCAGAGTGTGTCTGTAAAATAATAATTTAGATTGATGTACGTTTCATTGTGTTACTATGAATGCAAATCAAAGTGGAGTAATAATGTGAGAAAATGCAGGAAATGAGGATGGAAATGGAAAATCATTACCTCAATGCATGTCCAATTTGGTGCAATGCAAACGGAAACAATACTAAGATTTTGTGCACGTGTTATCCATACAACAGATACTTGATGATTGGGTGCAACCCAATCTGCAGATGTTAAGTAGTATTCCCTGAAAAGTTATGCAACACATTGTTAACCATAAAACATTTGTGTCATTTGTAGTTTCATCAAAAACTGTTTATGCACACTTACTGTCCTTCCAATGCTGCCGGTGGTTTCACACGATTTCGCTGAATCTCCGTAATATTGGTCACATCGAGAATCCATAGCTGAATTTCGGGATTTTGAGTGCCGGGCGTTGGATACCGAATAGTGCGAGTCTCAGGAAAAATGCCTCCACTCGTGACACCGCTTGAAGCAATTATTGGACCCGCAGAAAACCACGGATATGACATGGCATTGACATTGGAATCGTTGAATGACATGTACATGATATGAGTTCCATCAGATGACCCCCAAATAGCTTCAGGCGAGGAAAATATTTCCTCTGTTGAAATAAATTTATTATTTATGTTAGTCATTTGAAAAGAATGTACCAATGAAATTTATGGACATTTGTTTGGTTATTGCCAAAAGAAAAACTGTAAAAACAGTATTAAATAAAAAGGACGAATGAACACGAATTCTTATGAAATACAGTTTGGAAAAAATCTCTCATATTCTAGGCCTAAGATATTTTCACAAAAAAAGTGTGAGAGAAGCACTTATGCTCTATCCTTGGCACAATCCCAAAGTATAATTGAGCACCCTGTCATAGAGAAAAAGGACAACTTACAATTAAGGTAATTACAACCAGAAACATCGTTAATAACAGATATGAACACGATTACATGAAACACAACATATTACCATATTACATATTAATTATATAATTTCCTGAGAACAGATGAATACCCGGGATCTTAAGGAAGTTTCTTTTCTTTGTAATATATTTTATAGAGAAACTCCATCACACAAAGTCTGAGATCTTAGATGCGAAAATCTATAAAATTAATAGAAAGCGATGGATTGTAATGTGGCCGCTCCTTGCGAAGTGTGAGGGCGTGCCGAAGTCATAAAATCAGCAATATCACGAAGTTCAACTGGTCATACAGTTGAAAAGTACATCATGTCTCATGTCGACCAGTGCGTCAACAATGTTGGGAGTTAAATAATTTAATTTTATGGCGTGTAAATAAATAGATGAAAGAGACTTTATTTCGGAAATTGTAGAGATACAAATCCTTACTATTGTGAGTAGAAATTATATTGGCAGACGTCCAGACTCTTCGAGTTCATTTCCAAATCCCCCAACCCTTTAGCAAGTAAATATTATAAATACAGATTCATATAACATGTATAAATACTCATGTACTGCACATATAGAGACCGAGCAAGAAAGATTAATGCCCGGTCTCCTCAGCCCAACCACCCTGCAATTTCCTTTATATTTTTCATCAACCACTCCTTATAAATATAGTGTCTCGCCGTAAATTGAGTCTGACATGAGAAAAATCAATATCATATCTTGTTTGCAAAAAAAATCTTAATAATTGCTGACACAATCTGACTAACAAATGGGTTGTAGTCTGCAAAGCAGTAATTAGTGTACGCCCGAAAAATGATCTTGAATATGTTTGTTTACCTTGATATAGCCAATCAGGAACACCGTTGTAAATAGTGTCCGTCTGGCCAGTGTTCGTCAAGCGAATATCCTCCTCATCGGAGGGTGATTGTCGAAGGTAAATATCGTTGTCAGCGACAATTACCAAGGCGGTTGTGTTCCCCAGCCACGTTGCAAACTGGAGACGAGTGCGTTGTACTTTCGGTGAATCTTTCAACGTAACTGGCATGTGATGACTTTAAGCAAATAAGATACGAAATATGTATTAATTATGCTAATATTTCTGCAAACACTCCAACACATGAAAACACATAACGTGACTAATGTGATTGTTACGCAAAATTTCACCCCCTCAACTTTCCCCATCCGCTATGGCGGAGTGGGTATGCTGAAGTGTACACACACTACACGTAAGAATTCATTGCGAGAACGCTGATAAAATGAAACTTACTCATTCGTTACGTCATAAACGGTATAAAAAGCTGTGAATGAACTTCGAAACACCTGCAATAGTAAGAATTTATTCATGTCATAATCTAAATGGATTTCTAATAAAACTAAATCAATGCATAAACAATGGTATTCTGTGGATTTTTATGTAATATTATGCTTTCTACCTGGCCTAGATTTTACATTTGGATCTAATTTATTTTTCGACACATGTATTTTGTTATTTAAAAAAGGTTCGCGTCTCGTTGCTTTAGGTCTATTCTAAAATATGTAAATCTATGTATAAAAGACAGAGTAGCACTCCGCCTCTAAAGCAATTTTATATAACAATTCATGATGCATTCGCGTGCATTTCGCTAATATATTCCCTTACAATGTTGCATTCTCGCGACTCTATCCTTGAATTCCTCCAACTAAAGTGTGACGAAATATTGCACAGGCTTTCAACGTTTATTACACTCTATAATAAACTGTGTTGCATAAAACTTCTAACTCCATTTCAAAGTGTAGTCAAGAGTACAAAATCTAGAATACCATTTCTGGTAGTTAAATATCCACATACCTGTTTCACATTATGTTTAAACAAAACATATCGGAGATCTGAAGTACATTGATAACCCTTAACATTTAATTGCCTCTGTAAATAACAAAATGTTGGCTTTTAGTCATTGGTCAAAACATGCGTAGGCATATTTCACGAATTACCAGCGTATGATTTGTAACTAGTGTTGTAACTGAATCATTGGCAGTGTCCAGAACAGCAAGGCCCCCATCATCAGATTGAAAAACGAACTTACTACGAGTCACCCAAGTGGGTGTCAATCGATTTGGCGCCAAGTCGCCCTGTATATATTCATCTAATATCATACGTCTCCCCGACCAGTACAGCAATTCGTCTACGTATCTGCAATAAGAAGCAATTTTCCTCAATATTGAAGATATATAGTTGGCATCTATCTTGCATTCACTCTTGCCATTTTATCATAGTTTGCATTTTCTGCAAATTCAATTGTTCAAATAGAAAAATAGCCAGTTGTAGAGTTCATTAAAAAGTTTTAATGCCTATATACAGAGCCAATTTGACTTACCCTAAAAGGTAAATTGCTGTTATAATGCCTGTTATTACGAATCCAATTACAAGAAGTGAAAATATTATGCTTCTCCAGTTGTGACCCTCTTGAGTGTATGCCAGATCCTATGGAATACAATGAAGTATGCTTATAACTTAATATATTCAAATTGAAGAAATCTTGCAGTCATATGGGAAATTTAAGAAGACCCAGTTATGGCCAATTTTCTTCACACCCATTCCCCATTCACACGTCCAATTTATTGAAACCATTCAAAATATGCATATCTGTATTTTCTTCCCATACACATGTACATGACTATCAGATTTGCTTCCCCGGGCGATTACACCATCTGTGCATTTTTGTCAAAAATAACGGCTTCGAACTTTTCTATATTTCGTTGCTCATACATAAATCAATTTCGCTGCAGTAAACCTGTTGATATTTAACGTATATCGCGATGAAAATTTTACACCCAAAACTCTCGTAGAGTGAGAAGAAAAATTTGAGGAATAAAACGTGAATGTTTTTCCATAGCGTTAGTAATGTACTGTGAGAAAGACTGCAATGAAACTCTTGAAGATATATTCGTAGTTTTATGCTTATATAATTCATGTATTCATAAATATGTATGCTACTTTATGTATAACTCCGTTTCTTACATATTTTAAACAATAATGGCATGTATAATCGAGTCAAGTACCTCTTCTTTGGACTTGGGATCCTGAACTTGCAGAGTTTCGTCGGGAGGTAAACGCCATGATCCGCCACCGCCACCCCCGCCCCGGTCTGTTGTTGTGCTGGCGTGCATGGCACAGGCCCCAGGAGCCTAGACGCAAAATCTGCTGGCCCGCCACGCTTGCCTTCAATGTATTAACTACTGACCACACAGCAAGCACCTGTAAGAGTGGTAATTTAACACTTTGCAGCATCCGTTTCTTGGGATTCCACAAGAAAATAGGAGAATAATTTCATTTTGAGCTCAAGTTGTGCAAAATACTTTTGAAAACAGTTTACAGCTATGCCATATAAGCAGTGAGATTACAGCATAATACGTATATAGCTAACACTCAGTGGAAACTATATATGTGGGTGTGAGGCGGAGCAATTAAAGGGTGAATAACAAATTGTCCTTTCGTACAATTTCTTCATTAATCGTCTGTTACTATCGATCTGGAAATTCCTTGAATTTCACTAAATTGCGTCACAGTGTGACACTTAAATTGAGGGCTTCATTAAATTGACGAGATTTTGCGTGTTCTAGTGGCTCTCACCTTCGAAATGAGGGGCTGAAAGTGTTGGAACGAATAAGTATGTAAGAGGAAATACATTCTAGACAAGGAAAATAGCTATTTATAGTGTTGTATTGTAGACGTTCTGTGTATCGCCAGTTGAATCTCACCACTTTTTACCATAGATTAAAGGGAAAAGTTATTATCACTATCCTTGACTATATCACCACAGTATGGCATGTGGTAACTTCTCATTTGTACCCATAACTTCGGTGCTGGGTGAATGTTTCTGGGGTTTCGCTAAATCGACGGATTATTTTATACTTATTGCTCCCATAGAACGAATAAAGTGTATATCGACTGATGCAAGCCAAGCAATATTTCACAATATAGACCACACACAAATGTTCATTAATGCTTAGAGCGCTTCACATAGTTTAATGAAATATGATCAGGAACATAAATTGTGCTTTCGAAGGATGCAGCCTGCAGTCTGAAAGTGTTTAAAATGAAATTAATCAATTGAATTGTGAAAATTTATACTCATTCACTGAACAGGACAAGAACTCAATTCATTGATTAAATTTTTGGCAACTAAACTTCATGCTGCTCAGCACTTTCATAAAATTATCATTTGTCGATGGCAAGGACATAATTTGTGTATATATCAACACTGTGCACACATATGTAACTCTTATATGAGCATAGCGAATATTCAAAGAGCGAAGCACCTCGCAGACTGCTCAACTCCCCAATTTGTGTATTGAGACTTTGCTCCTTTGTTCTTCCGTACTTCTGGCTGTATCAACCAGGAATTATAGTAGCTAACTCCCACCAAAGTCAAACCCTAAATTTGAATGACGAAAACTACCCTATTTTTCTCTACTTGAACGATGTGTTAGACTATAAAGTACGATAATATGTAGTGATTTTATTTTTCAACCCTACAAGCAATAAATATTGACTGTATTCCGCCCTGTCCTTGGGTATCCATTGAGAAATACTATGAGAAGCTCAGTGAGTAGCATGGTAAATCATTTATTCATGAAGACAAGAGCCCATGTACCAGAAGTGATTGGAGACTCTGTTCCCAGAGGGTAACCTACTTATGTATATGCCATCGTTACTACATCTGAACCATCTCAACTATGTTCACCTTATCTCATGAAACCCTGCATTCTGTGCTCAAAAGCCGATTAGGAGTATCCTCAGAAAATCTAAAAGAAGTGTATGACATACATAATAATATATGCAGATTAGCTACTTAAATTTCATTAATTTTCTCTGCGCTGCTTTAATCTTAATTGATCAGAAAACCGTTACGTGTTGCGACCACAAAAATTCTATTTCTCATAGTTAATAAATACTTCTAAATTGGGCTTCCTTTGAAGGTTGATGCGAGGAAAACCGAATGGTCACACATATCTTCCGCATAGAGGTTGTTCCGCTTTATGGATTCGGTGGTAGTTTTCCCAGTTGCGTGTCGTTTAATATAGTGTGCAGGATATGTGTACAGCATAGATGTATAAGTCATATGGCCATCTATTTATTATGTTGGCACATATTTCTTAACCATGCAAAGGCATGACATGAAAGAAATTCTTTAAAATTCCTGGCATATCAAATAAATTTCATATTAACTCATTGTTCATTTATCACAATAATTTTTGAAACTGTGCAGTGTACAAGAAACTATATGACTAATCTAAGAATTTTCCCATATTCCGAGGTAAGCAAGTAGACGAAACATTGATAATGACATACACCTCGTGTGACTGGCATTCGGAAAGAAAAAGAAACCATTTTAAAACCACAAACTTGTCGAAAATAGAATGGCTACGAATCGCGAATCTGAAAATAGTCAACCTTGCCCAGAATCCATTCCCTGGGTCGTCAGTTTTGATCGCGGCGTCTGTTTCAATTGCCCAACTGAAAAATTACCAAATGACATTTTCTAAAAATAACCCCGATGCATAACGACTTGGAGATGGAGGAATACATTTTCCATATCGATATGTATACAATCAAGCTGCTTGTGATGAGCGTTATTGGCAAAATAGAATGAATATGATTACCATGTAATTTTACTCTCAAAGTATAGTGGGGTGCTTTTATTGCACTTTCTGTATTTCCGATTTTCAGTTTCAATAAGGAAACTTTAACGAATTAAATTTTCTATTGTATAGCTTTAATACTACACAAAAAAACTTGAATGCTTGTGCATCACCTAAATTTTCTGTACATGAAGAAACAATTAGGAAAAAATCACTGACAATACACATAAGACAACAGCATGCTATTCATATAGACCATGGGAAAAAATGGGGAAAACGCGATTGTGCCACCTTTTGCGCATGTGGCATAAAATTGAGATACATTTTGAAGATGTTATCTGTCGCGTAATGAAACACAATAGGCGTGTGCTCTCCAAATCAAAGTACCGAAATTAGAGACAAAGATAAAGATTAAAAATGAATATTTCTTGGTTGAGAAATGCATTTTTGCCCTTACCTCTCAGTAAATTTATTTATGTAAATTTGCCAGAGAGATTATTATTCCCAACGTTACAGATTGTTATAATATGCATATAGACACCACCACAAGCATTCCGTACAGTCCTGTTGCTGTATCATTCTACAATAATTAAATTTTCATTAATTTTCACACCTCTCAAGTGGAGTTAATGGCAAAAGTTTCTGGAGAAATATTGCAAATATTCCTCAAACACAACATTTATAACTTTTGTACTTTTCTGTATTCACACCACTAGTTTTTCCAAGCTCGTCTCTTCATTACCAAGAGTCCGGAAGATTAATTTTTATCGTAATTTGTCACATACAGAGTCAATACACGGGAAGTTTTAAATTTTCAACACCACTTTTGCACCTTCCATTTGGATATTTCCATGAAGTGAGTGCGGGGAAGTATATTTTTTCAAGTCAAATACCAACAACTGCAATTTAATACACATGAAAATCTCTACTCAGTGAAAGTGCTTTCTACAGAAACGATAGCCGGGTCGCACCCCAGCAACAGACAATCTGGGACTGAGAGCTAAACAACGATTTAGCGACCCGGCCACCCATCTCTATTACTCCTCTTTGCAGCGCGAATTCACAGAGTGCGCAACTCCGCATGAGGTCGAAAGGAAAAGCGCCCGAAAACCTTTCTCTGCATATTATCACATGGAAAATATTGCATATATTGCTGATGACAATCTTTGAGAGATAGCAGTACAGATGCATAAATGTAATAATCTGATTTGATCGTAAAACCCATAAAGTGTATGTTGAAGAATTCCACGCAGGAAAAGTTTCAGAAACACAGTGAAAGTACCAGTAAATTTAAACGCATGCGTGTGTGCGTATATGACCAAATTTTTCTTCTACTGTGAGAATTTAGAAACACATAGGCAGGCATTTTATGCAGATGCTATATTAGGGGATGTGAATTTTAATCTCTCACAATTCCACTCTTTAAACGTTAAGTTACCCTTCATCTCGGATCCACTAAGGGTGGCAATTAGAGCCCCTAATTCGCAAAGAGATGAAAAATTTTCACACAGAGAAAATGCTTAAAGTAATATTCGTAACTCCTTTGTGCATACATATGTACATAAAGCAAGAATACAAAAGGAAGTTATGCTATTTAACATGTGGGAGATAAGATTCTAATGTGAGCATCGTCGATTTGAAAGTGTGAATCACACTGTGTGCTTATCACCTTCCTAAACAATTTGTGTTATTCCTTTACTTTATATACCATGACTTTTTCGTGTTTATTGTAATGCGATTATCAAGGATGATTTTGTATCAATTTGTAAACAATTATGTCTTTAATTATTTATTAGTGGCAATCGAGTGATGCTACTTCACAAGAAGATAACAAGGTATAGAGATAAAGTGGATTATATAAAAGCCCATTGAGTCTGAAATTTCCTTAGTCTATCTTCATCGTGCCTTCGATAACATGCATTTAAAATCCGGATTAGTGGCAGTGCTGCTTCTGGCTCTGGTGAATGCTGAGCCATTTAAGTTCGACAATTACCGAGTGTACACAATTGCTGTGCAGAATGATGATCAGTTGAATGCACTAAAAGGACTCAAAACTGGACCTCGATTTTACGAATTCATCGATGAACCCAAGAAAAGTGGACAAGAAATTGACATTATTGTTCCACCTGAATTGCACAATGAATTCGAATCTTTGGTAAAAGAGCAAGAACTCAAGATTGAGTTGTCAATTCCGGACCTTCAGAAGCTCATTGACCGCGAAAGACCCAACAAATTCGCATCCAAAGCCGCTGAGGATTTCGGCTGGGAAGATTATCACAGTGTTGAAACCATTCACGAGTGGTTGTATTCTCTGGAGGAGCAATACGAAGAAGTCACTGTGATCAAAGGCGGAACCACTTTCGAGGGCCGTGAAATCCTGGGTGTCAACATCAATAGAAATCCTGGACAAAATCCGGGAATTTTCATTGAGGCAAACATCCACGCTCGTGAATGGATCACTCATGCTTCAACGACTTGGATCATTAACAAATTGCTCACAGCCACAGCTGATGAGCCCGGAATTTTTGATATTGCTAACAACGTCAACTGGTACATCTTCCCACTGGTCAACGTTGATGGATACCAGTACACTCGAGATCACTATAGGCTCTGGAGAAAGACCAGGTCTACCCAAGGTTTAATTTGCCAGGGTGTGGATCCTAACAGGAACTGGGGCGGATACTGGGAGAAGGGAGGAATCGGTTCATCCGACAGTATGTGCAGTGATACGTTTGCTGGATCTGAGGAATTCTCGGAAGTTGAGACTCGCACTCTATCTGAATACGTTCTGAGTGTCAGGGATAACTTGAACATCTATTTGGCATTCCACTCTGCTGCGCAAATGATCCTGATGCCTTGGGGACACACCACGGACTTCATTGAAGACCACAACAACCAAGTCAGAAGAATCACTGGAAATGTTTTGTTTTTATCTAATTTGGATTTTGACGATATTATTTCAGATAGAACTACTGGAATACACCGTGAATGCCCTCACTGCACGCCACGGAACCGAATATACATATGGACCCACATATACTACCATTTATCCCACAACTGGAACGTCTTCTGATTGGGCTTTCTACGCTCTGGGAGTCCCTGGCTTCACGTATGAATTCCGTGGCAGAAACACCGAAACTGGCGAGAGATACTCATTTGTCGCACCACCTGATCAGATTCAACCGAATGCCGAAGAGGTATATTGTGCAAAATCAAATGCTTGATAACTTTCGAAACTCAAAATACAAACGTTTTGCAGGTGCTGGATTCATTGGTTGCCCTGGTGCAGAAATCACGCGAATTGGGCTATATGTAGACTAATCATGAGATGGTGAAAATTTATGACTTCCTTACATAACACATCGAAAAGAGATAAATATCTGTTGAGTAAAAATTTATGATAACCCAATCATGCTATTTTCAAGTGTATTCCCAAAGAACCAACCCCTTATGGCCCTCTCGCACACAAACAACTTGTCAAGCCGGCACTGCAATTGTTTAAACTAATCTTGATACTGATATTGACCATGAAAAGAAAAATTATGACATACAATCGAAATGAGATACAATCGACAGAGAGAGATAGTAGTTGAGAATAAAGTATAAAAGAGTATGACTTAGTCACATAATTCAGTTTGTAGGTGAAAAGACGAAGGCAAAATGGGTAAATTTGCTCTCGTGCTGGCTCTTGTTGTTTGCATCGCGACGCTTTCTCGTGGTGAGAAAGCTCGCTTTGACCACTACAAAGTGATCACAGTGGCCATCGAGAATGAGGAACAACTGCAAGTGATGCGAGACTTGGAAAACACATCTTCGTCAAGTTATGACTTCTGGATCGGCCCTACAAAGATTGGACGTCCTGTGGATATCATGGTGCCTCCCCACAAAGTATCTGAGTTTGAAGAGATCATGTCGACTTATCATTTCAAAACCAACTTGAAGGTTGCAAACGTCCAAGAGTAAGGTAATAATTTCATTGATATTGCAATGCGCTAAATCACTTTTCATTCCAATCAGACTCATTGACAACGAACAGCCGAAATTTCGCCCAAAAGCTGATGGTTTTGGTTGGGAACAATACCACACTCTGGATGAAATTTACACATGGCTAGATGAACAGGTTGCACAGTATCCAAATATCTTAACAGCAATTGACGCAGGGACTAGTTACGAAGGACGGCTAATCAAGGGCGTAAAGTTATCTTATAACGTAAGATTATTGCTTATTCTTATATTTAATCAGATCTTGACCGGAGTGAACTTTTGTGTACACTATAGGTAGGCAATCCAGCAATTTTTATTGAATCCAACACTCATGCCAGAGAATGGATAACTTCCGCAACTGCCACGTATGTTCTTAACGAGTTCCTGACTTCTTCAGATCCGGATATTCGACGAATTGCTGAAAATTACGATTGGTACATTTTCACAAATGTTAATCCCGATGGCTTCTATTATTCCCATGTGACAAATCGCATGTGGAGAAAAACGCGGTCAAATCAGGGACTGATCTGCAAAGGTGTAGATCCGAATAGGAACTGGGCTCATCAGTGGCAAGGTGATGACAATAATTTTGTGCAGATTCTGTGAATTATTTCACTAGTGTGATCTTCCTTAGATGGACGCAATCCTGGAGCAAGTAATGACATCTGTTCTGAAACTTTTGCTGGCCCTGAGCCATTTTCCGAACCTGAGACTAAGCAATTGGCAGACTTTGTACTTGAACACTTGCAAAACATCAAGGTCTATCTGTAGGTCGATGAAAATCCAATGTTATTATCAAATTCTAGTTCACATTCTCTTCCGCAGATCCTTCCATTCGTACAGTCAACTTCTCCTCTACCCGTGGTCCTACACTCAGGATCCAGCTGACAACTATGATGATCTTCGCCAGATAGGCGATGTGACGGGAGATAGATTGAGAGAGCTCTTCGGCACTGTGTACACCGTGCAGAGCTCCTGGGACCTCTACGTATCGACTGGCACCAGCGTTGACTGGGCTTATGGTGATGCTGGCATCAAAATTGGCTACACCTACGAATTCCGCGACAGAGGCACTTATGGATTCATCCTGCCAGCAGAGCAGATCATCCCCAATGCGATCGAAGTTCTAGAATCCATGATCGCTATGTTGGATGAATGCGAAAGATTGGGCTACATGGCGTGAAGTAATATGTGATGTAGCATACAAATACATATAATAAATTTTTTGAAAGAGCATTGAATGTATTATCTAATCTTCATTATAAGCTAGGAAGAAATAAACAATGCGCTGAAGTACTACTGACAGTATTGATAACTGCTATAAATTCTTCACTTGCCGTGTGATAGCATACGACAAGTCAGGGTAAATATAAAGTGTGGTATTTGCTCAATCATCTCATTCGGATAGGGTGTGTTGTGAAATAAAGAAGATGAAGTTGGTTGTTTTAAGCATTCTCTTAGCACTTGCAGCTGCTGATCGCGCGCGATTTGACAATTATCGCGTGTACAGTGTATCGATTGAGAACCAGGAACATCTTAGAACGCTTAAGAGTGTCAATAAAGGTCTCAATGGATATGATTTTCTCACCGAACCTAGGATAGTCGGATCAGTAGCGGACATAATAGTTGCTCCGCATCTGCAAGAAGACTTTGAATCCCTAACGAAGGATAATGGACTAAAAGTTGAATTGGTTACGGCAGATCTACAGAAGATGATCGACAGAGAAAGGCCAGCGGAAAATATTAACAGAGCATCTGAAGAT
This sequence comes from Phlebotomus argentipes, assembly GCF_947086385.1. NCBI lineage: Eukaryota > Metazoa > Arthropoda > Insecta > Diptera > Psychodidae > Phlebotomus > Phlebotomus argentipes. The sequence continues at coordinate 9,955,767 of NW_026776181.1, read as the reverse complement.
TTTGACGTGAATGCCTATCACAGTACTGAAGAAATCAACGAATGGCTGTATTATCTTGCCGAGGAATATCCGGAGGTGCAGGTGATTAGAGGAGGATCAACATACGAAGGACGCGATATCATTGGAATTAATATCAATCGAGGCGGCGATGAAAATCCAGGTATATTCATTGAGGCAAATATTCATGCTCGTGAATGGATTACATCAGGTTCAACAGTCTGGATGATAAAGAAGCTTTTAACCGCGACTGACGAAGAGCCTGGATACAAAGACTTGGCCGATAACATCAACTGGTACATCTTCCCAGTGGTAAATGTGGATGGATATGAGTACTCGCGAAATGTGTACCGAATGTGGCGCAAAACGCGATCACGACAGGGCTTCATTTGCCACGGAGTGGATCCTAACAGGAACTGGGACTCCTCGTGGCAGGCAGGTGGAGTCGGAGCCTCAGACAATATGTGTGACCTAGATTTTGGTGGTCCAAATGCCTTCTCAGAAATAGAAACACGCACTCTTTCGGAATATATCTTGAGCATTCAAGATAAGCTCAACCTCTACATTTCCTTCCACTCTGCTGCTGAGTTACTCCTCTTCCCATGGGGACACACAGCTGATCCCGTGCAAGGATATGACGATTTCGTGAGTATATTTGATAATAATGGAATAATGGGAAATGCTGATTTATCTTATTTTTAGTTCGAAGTGGCACAAACTACCGTAACTGCATTGGAGGCAACTCATGGAACTGTATACCAATTTGGATCCATAAACCAAGCGATCTATCCAGCCACTGGCGGATCCATCGACTGGACATTCTTGAGAATGGGAATACTCTCATACTGCTATGAGTTCCGATCGAGAAATACAGCCACTGGTGAAAGATACGGCTTCCTCGCCCCACCGGAAGAGATTCAGCCCAATTCAGAGGAAGTGTTGGACTCTCTTGTTGCAATGGTAGCAAAAACTAGAGAACTCGGCCATATGTAAAAGTGACATTTTCACCTGATTAGATTAGACAATAAACGGGGAAGAAATGAGTCATTAAATATTATCTTATCATCAGGTCCTTGAAACGTCAATCAAACGTGCTGAAAAATACCTGATTGTCCGGCGAAGGTATAAATTGCTGGACGAAAGAAGTTGAATCACATTTCACGAGAAAGCTTTTCCCAAGCAAAATGAAAATACGCGAGTTTTTCTTAACATTTTTGGCCATTCTGGCGGTCGTCGCGGGTGAACCACATCGATTCGATAATTATCAAGTGTTCAGACTAACAGTTGAAGTGGAGAGTCAATTGAAGGCTCTTAAAAGTGTTTCAACTGGCCCGAATAGTTATGAATTCTTAGCTGAACCTACACGAATTGGGCGAGACGTTGAAATATTGGTTCCACCAAGTCTCCAATCGGATTTTGACTCCCTCATTGCGAAGAACAAAATAAATAAGAAGTTGTTGGTCAGCAATTTCCAAGATCTGGTGGACAAGGAAAGACCCAACAAATTCGCATCCAAAGCCGCTGAGGATTTCGGCTGGGAAGATTATCACAGTGTTGAAACCATTCACGAGTGGTTGTATTCTCTGGAGGAGCAATACGAAGAAGTCACTGTGATCAAAGGCGGAACCACTTTCGAGGGACGCGAAATCCTGGGTGTCAACATCAATAGAAATCCTGGACAAAATCCGGGAATTTTCATTGAATCTAACATTCATTCCAATGAATGGATTACTCACTCTTCAACGACTTGGATCATTAACAAATTGCTCACAGCCACTGCTGATGAGCCGGGAATTAAAGGTTTGGCCGACAATATAAACTGGTACATATTTCCACTGGTGAATGCTGATGGTTACGAATACACGAGAAATGTTTATCGCATGTGGAGGAAAACCAGATCACCACAAGGATTAATCTGCAATGGCGTGGATCCGAACAGGAACTGGGATGTGTATTGGGAGAAGGGTGGAATTGGTTCTTCTGATAATATGTGTGATGGAAGCTTTGCAGGACCATCAGCCTTTTCCGAGATTGAAGCGAGAACACTCTCAGAGTATATCTTGAGTATTCGAGACAATCTAAATTTCTACATTGGCTTTCATTCAGCGGCAAATATGCTACTGCTCCCTTGGGGACACACGATTGATCCACCGCCACAACATTCTCAGTTTGTAAGTAAATTACATGAACAAAATTACCTAAACTGATACTAACATGTCTAAAATAATTTAACTTTGATTAGATGGAAATCGCTGAAGCTACTGTGGATGCGCTATATGCTCGCCATGGAACCGTTTACACATTTGGATCAATTTACACCACAATCTATCCAGCAACCGGAAGCTCTGCTGATTGGGTGTATTACACATTAGACATCCCAGCTTTTACCTACGAATTTCGGTACATGGATACAGAAACTGGAGAATATTATGGTGCTCTTGCACCTCCTGAGCAGATTCAACCAAATGCAGAAGAAGTTTTAGATTCACTGGTTGTACTCGTTGACAAAGCCACTGAATTAGGATATATGAATAATAATATAGGCAATTCCAAAAAATAAGTAAATGCACTTAAAATATTTTTGCTACGTTTTATGCACATTGTTATAGAATTCAGCTAATCCCTATTTGCCTTAATTAAAATCATTTTGAAAAATACGTGTTTTCGAGCTAATCTTCTCTATCAGTTCACGAAGGCTATATTTAAACTTGTTCAATTGAACAGAAAACAGAAAATAACTTGATCATGTAAGATAACAAGCGTAATTCATCATGGTATTCTGAAAAATAAAGATATATTGTTGTCACATAAAAGATTATATGAATACGGAAGGGTCAATAAATTCCTTCACAAATCTTATCATTAGGTTAAAGATTAGGTGTTAAAACATCAAAAAATCGCATTCAGATTGTCCGGCGAAGGTATAAATTGCTGGACGAGAGAAGATAAATACCATTTCACGAGAAAGCTTTTCCCAAGAAAAATGAAAATACGCGAGTTTTCCTTAACATTTTTGGCCATTCTGGCGGTCGTCGCGGGTGAACCACATCGATTCGATAATTATCAAGTGTTCAGACTAACAGTTGAAGTGGAGAGTCAATTGAAGGCTCTTAAAAGTGTTTCAACTGGCCCGAATAGTTATGAATTCTTAGCTGAACCTACACGAATTGGGCGAGACGTGGAAATATTGGTTCCACCAAGTCTCCAATCGGATTTTGACTCCCTCGTTGCGAAGAACAAAATAAGTAAGAAGTTGTTGGTCAGCAATTTCCAAGATCTGGTGGACAAGGAAAGACCCAACAAATTCGCATCCAAAGCCGCTGAGGATTTCGGCTGGGAAGATTATCACAGTGTTGAAACCATTCACGAGTGGTTGTATTCTCTGGAGGAGCAATACGAAGAAGTCACTGTGATCAAAGGCGGAACCACTTTCGAGGGACGCGAAATCCTGGGTGTCAACATCAATAGAAATCCTGGACAAAACCCGGGAATTTTCATTGAGGCAAATATTCACGCTCGTGAATGGATTACTAGTGCTTCAGCTACATGGATTATCAATAAATTGTTAACAGCTACAGTTGATGAGCCGGGAATAAAAGGTTTGGCCGACAATATAAACTGGTATATCTTCCCACTCATCAACATTGATGGATATCAGTACTCGCGAGATCACTATAGGCTCTGGAGAAAGACTAGGTCTACCTAAGGTTACATTTGCCAAGGTGTGGATCCCAACAGGAACTGGGATGTGTATTGGGAGAAGGGTGGAATTGGTTCTTCTGATAACATGTGTGAGGAGAGCTTTGCAGGACCATCAGCATTTTCTGAGATCGAAACAAGAACACTCTCAGAATATATTTTGAGTATTCGAGACAATCTAAATTTCTACATCAGCTTTCATTGTGCCAGAAATATGCTGTTGCTTCCTTGGGGACACACCATTGATCCTCCTTCGCAATATTCTCAGTTCGTAAGTAACTTCATGTTAAGTATTTAAGCTGTAAAACATATGAAGTTTTCAATCATTTGATTTCAAATGTTGTTAGATGGAAATCGCTGAAGCTACTGTGAATGCGCTATATGCTCGCCATGGAACCGTTTACACATTTGGATCAATTTACACCACAATCTATCCAGCAACCGGAAGCTCTGCTGATTGGGTGTATTACACATTAGACATCCCAGCTTTTACCTACGAATTTCGGTACATGGATACAGAAACTGGAGAAATTTTTGGGTATGTGGCGCCGCCTGATCAGATTCTACCCAATGCTGAAGAAGTTATGGATTCTCTGGTTGTACTCGTAGACAAAGCCACAGAATTGGGATATATGAACAATAATATGCGAGACTCCAAAACATAAGTCTATCATAATCACTTAGACATCTGTTTCTGTGGTTTTTGTTTTCCTTTATAAAAGTAGACAATATAGTGTAAAGAAAAACAAAAAAATATTTAAACTCATTCAATTTGTGTCAAATATAAAATAACTTAGGTACATATCAGCACGTAGATAAAATGTATCATGCAAGACTAACTTAAGAAAGAAATACGATTTATACGCTGACATATGCAAGATTATGAGGAAGGGTCAATAAATCCATTATCAAATCTTATCACATGTTTGAAAACGTCTATTAATCGCATTAAATGATCATAAGATAGTCGGGCGAAGGTATAAATTGCTGGACGAAAGAAGTTGAATCACATTTCACGAGAAAGCTTTTCCCAAGCAAAATGAAAATACGCGAGTTTTTCTTAACATCTTTGGCCATTCTGGCGGTCGTCGCGGGTGAACCACATCGATTCGATAATTATCAAGTGTTCAGACTAACAGTTGAAGTGGAGAGTCAATTGAAGGCTCTTAAAAGTGTTTCAACTGGCCCGAATAGTTATGAATTCTTAGCTGAACCTACACGAATTGGGCGAGACGTTGAAATATTGGTTCCACCAAGTCTCCAATCGGATTTTGACTCCCTCGTTGCGAAGAACAAAATAAGTAAGAAGTTGTTGGTCAGCAATTTCCAAGATCTGGTGGACAAGGAAAGACCCAACAAATTCGCATCCAAAGCCGCTGAGGATTTCGGCTGGGAAGATTATCACAGTGTTGAAACCATTCACGAGTGGTTGTATTCTCTGGAGGAGCAATACGAAGAAGTCACTGTGATCAAAGGCGGAACCACTTTCGAGGGCCGCGAAATCCTGGGTGTCAACATCAATAGAAATCCTGGACAAAATCCGGGAATTTTCATTGAATCCAATATTCATTCCAATGAATGGATTACTCACTCTTCAACGACTTGGATCATTAACAAATTGCTCACAGCCACTGCTGATGAGCCGGGAATTAAAGGTTTGGCCGACAATATAAACTGGTACATATTTCCACTGGTGAATGCTGATGGTTACGAATACACGAGAAATGTTTATCGCATGTGGAGGAAAACCAGATCACCACAAGGATTAATCTGCAATGGCGTGGATCCAAACAGGAACTGGGATGTGTATTGGGAGAAGGGTGGAATTGGTTCTTCTGATAACATGTGTGATGGAACGTTTGCAGGACCATCAGCATTTTCTGAGATCGAAACAAGAACACTCTCAGAATATATTTTGAGTATTCGAGACAATCTCAATTTCTACATTGGCTTTCATTCTGCGGCAAACATGCTTCTATTTCCTTGGGGTCACACTCCTGATCCTCCATCGCAATATTCTCAGTTTGTAAGTAATTTTATTTAATTGCTTATATGTAGATAAGAAGTTTAAATATATTCAATACAATTTATTTCAAATGTTTTTAGATGGAAATCGCTGAAGCTACTGTGAATGCTTTATATGCTCGCCATGGCACAGTCTACACTTATGGACCAGTTTATTTTACAATCTATCCAACCACAGGGATATCTGCAGATTGGGTACATTACACCTTGGGAATTCCAGGTTTCACATATGAATTCCGAAACATGAATACGGAAACTGGAGAATATTATGGACAACTCGCACCTCCTGAGCAAATTCAACCTAATGCAGAGGAGGTTTTAGATTCACTGGTTGTACTTGTAGATAAAGCCACTGAATTAGGATACATGGATATTACAATGAAGAGAAATTAATAAAAATTTGGCTTACCTCAGCTTAAAGACCAAAAGAAGGACAGAAATCAGACATGTCTTTTGATTCTCCTCCGCTTTCTCAGCTTCGTGTATTATGGGTATGCCGCTAGTTGGCTCTGCAGTCGCTAAGAGGACTTCACTATTGATGGAGTGTGCTTGGTAAGTTTTTCTGTGAAAAATGAGTGATTTTTCGTCGGTTGCACCGCCACAATCACAACAGAACTTCAGTCAATCATCTGCATTTGCCGCCGCGTTACAGAGAGCTAAACAGGTGAGTGGGATTTTGCTGTAAATCCACGATAAAATTGAGCACGAGACTGGCGATGGTAAAAATGTGAAAAATGGTGGATTGGCTGTCAAAATTTCCATAAAATTACCTTTTCTCGTTGCTCGTGGCCAACATTTCTCAATTACCCCATCGTCATTTCGTTCGCTATTGTTCCTTTTGCACTTTGCGGCACTTGTGTGTGAGGTAGCAATGCGAAGGAAAGTGATAAATGCTGAGATCTGCAAGTAATTTATGCACATTGCGGAAAGTATTTCTGTCTCGCTCTCTTGGCTTGGCTTGGCTTCATAGAATGCCTCGTTTTCCGCACCTCAAGACCCGGAAGAGCCTCAGAACATCTTTGTAAATGACTCGGAGAGCTTTTCTGCTTGAGAATTAGCCGGCAAACTGATGAGAAGTCTCCTTTCAATGGTAGAATGCCGCCTCTGTCAACGCTCACGTGAAGCCGGGTGGGCAATCAAGAAAATGCCTGAGTAACCTTGCAAACGACACGAATTCCGAGAACCAAAATGCCTTTTATCAGAAGTAGAGGTTAACTGAATCGTTTTCCGCAATGGTCCTTTCAGATCGCCGCGAAGATCCATCCTGGTAGCACACAGGGTACAAAGAGGTCATTGGAAGAAGGTCCAGGTAAGTGATCAAGAAATTCCGAAATAGTAGTTGACCCCATTTAACGTGTATTTGCGAAGACAACATGTATTTAGAGCCGGAGAATAAGAAGTTCAGCGCCGGCGGAGACTTCGGCAATGCCCAGGGTCCCGGAATGACCCCGGCAGCAATGCAAGCCGCAGCTCAGGCGGCCGCTGTAGCGGCCAGACTCTCGGTGGCAAACCCGAATGCGACCATAAATGAGGAGATAAAGATCCCAGATAAGATGGTGGGACTCATTATTGGACGAGGTGGCGAGCAAATTACAAGACTTCAGGCAGATTCGGGGTGCAAGATACAAATGGCAGCCGACTCGGGCGGCAGTCCAGGTAAGTGCAGAGAAAATGTGGCACTACTCTGTGCGGAATGGCAATCAGTGCTTATCTGTGTTCCCTGCAGAACGAATGTGCTCTCTCAGTGGCCCTCGTGAAGCGGTGAATCGTGCCAGAGAGATGATTCAGAAGATTGTGTCGCAGCACGGCAGTGGATCCATCGAAGTTGTGAGCCACACGACTCTTCCATCCCTTGGGGGTGCGAATTCTAGCTTCGGCGCAGGCGGAGACAGACCCGGAGGCGGTGGAGGGTCAGGTGGTGGTTATCCAGCCTACCAAGAGATGATGATTCCGGGCTCAAAGGTGGGTCTGGTCATTGGCAAAGGTGGCGAAACCATCAAGATGCTTCAGGAGAAGACGGGAGCCAAAATGATTGTTATTCAAGATGGACCCGGACAAGAATTGGTGAGCATTTTTTTTTTTATCTTTTTGCGAATTTTCGAGTGAGTAATGTGCAATTTCCTCTTTCAGGAGAAACCATTGAGAATATCTGGAGATCCGCAGAAAGTGGAGCATGCTAAGCAATTGGTTTATGAACTCATTCAGGAGAAAGAAGCATTCCAGAACCGAGGAGGATTCAATCATGGAGGACCTGGTGGCGGAAGTAATGCCGGAGGAATGATGAATCCAGGGAATAATGAGCAGCTGGAGGTATAAAAGTCATTCATTCGTCAATGTTTCGCCCAGAGGCATTCACAAATTGCTTTGCACTTAGGTATTTGTGCCCAAAGTTGCTGTTGGTGTGGTCATTGGCAAAGGTGGAGACATGATAAAGAAGATTCAGGGTGAAACTGGATGCAAGCTGCAATTTGTTCAGGGACGCGGAGACTCTCCGGGAGATCGTCGATGCTTTATTCAAGGATCGAAGCAACAGGTTGAGGATGCGAAGAGAATGATTGACGAATTGATTGAGAACGTAATGAGGCGTGAGAATGGCGAGCGTGGCATGAGTCGCAATGGTGGCGGAGGTGGCAACTTCGGTGAATATGGCAAGCCAATGAGGGATGAGGTGTCATTTGTGGTGCCGGCGTCGAAGTGTGGCATCATCATTGGTCGTGGTGGTGACACAATAAAGCAAATCAATCAGCAGTCTGGGGCGCACTGCGAGATGGACAGGAAGGCGCAAAACAATAACAACGAGAAGACATTCATAATTCGCGGAAATCCTGATCAGATTGAGCATGCTCGCAGTATAATTTCTGAGAAGATTGGCTTGGTGAGGACCGAAGTGCAGACAGAATTAGTGAATGGAAGAGGATGAGGGATTTGTCGTCTTTGCAGGATATCTCATTGATCGGCGGCAGCTCTGGCGGAGTAGGCGGACAGAATTATCAGGGCATGCAAGGATCTGCTGCGAACACGGGCTACCCACAACAGTGGGGCTACACGCCGCAGTCGTGGGATCAGCAGCAACAGCAGCAGCAGCCACAGCAGCCCCAAGTACAAATAAATCCGAGCACAGGACAGCCAGACTACTCGCAGCAGTGGATTGAGTACTATCGCTCAATGGGTCTCCATCGCGAGGCGGACATCATTGAGCAGCAGCAGAAGGCGAAGCAGCAAGCTGTCCAGGCGCAGACTCTCGTGGCTGGTGCTGCGGCTCAAAATGGCGCTCAGGTGCAGGCGCAATCAGCTCTGGCCTCTGTGCAGACACAGCAGATGCAGCAGGCGGCTGGCGGACAGCCTGACTACAGTGCCCAGTGGGCCGAATACTACAGGAGCATCGGGAAGATCGATGAGGCGGAAGCTATTGAGAATCAGATCAAGGCAGCCAAGGTGAATTTTTGCTCTTTCTAATCCTAATTCACTCATTCTGCTGACATCTATACATTCACTGTATTTTCTTATGAGTTCAATTTTTCTAAGATCAATAAATCTGGCGACATGCAAAAGTTTTCCATAAATCTCCGCACAGTTTACACATGAAACTAATCGGACTGAATTTTGCTGTTTAGGCGGGAATGCCATCGTCCACGGCGTCTTCTGCAACACTGCCGGGATACAATTTGCCGAGCGGTGGGGCCAATCCTGGGACACAGAACATTGTCGCAGCAGCTGGAGGTTTTGCCCCCAATAGCACTCAGTATCCACAATTTTATGGTGGAGCTAATCCTGCCCAACCCACAGCTTATCCGCAAGGATACCCCGCTGGTCCGTACACAGCGTACACGGGAGCTGCGGCGGCGGCTGTGGCTGCTGCTGCTCGCGGCGGTGCTGGTCCGGGCGTACCCACGCCCACTCCTCAGCCTTCGTCGTCGGCCGAGGGCGGCAAGAAGTGAATGGCGGGCACTGGTCTCTGAGGGAGGATGAATGTCCTGTAGAAGTCCCGCATAGCAGTGAGGTGAGTACTCCACAATTCAAGCATTCCTTTTCACTACAAGTTTCATTTATTTTACTCGGCGTAAACAACTGAAGTGTTTAGATTAAGATCTTACAATTGACATCTTTTTTTTCTTATGAAATTTACTTATATTTAATAGCTTTTACTGTATGTTTCGTTAGAATAGTTTATTTGTTTATCCTTGCATATTAGACTATCGTATAAATTCAAGCACTGTTTCTGCTAAAGGTCTGATTTATACCAAGTTTTAAAACAGAACTGATCATATTTCAATACTTATATAATATATTTTCATACATATAATCGTGGACATTTGAAGTCACCAAATATTGTTTCTTGCCATTATTAATTTTTATAAATATTTGTAAATATCTCTCACAATGGGATTTCGGAAGTGTGCAGAAACATACGCGACCGAATTAGAGGAAAATGGAATAACGTTGAAAGTTCAACTTTGGGATCCTTCGCTCTTATTTTATCGACAGACGCGTTTTGGGTGTAAAAGATTTGTTTCAATTTTAATATCTTCGTCATATTAAAAAAAAAAAGCTGTAATCAAGGCTTTTGTGTAAAATTATACGAGGAATCATTTTGTTTGCCATGTATTTTATATAGCAACGATGAACGTTTTGATAACATTCAAGAGTCAGTTATTTAAGATTAGATAACACAGCTCCACTCACTGTTAAATGGAAAAATAAGAGGTTTTTAAAGCCAATAAAATACATCAAGCTAATAATCATTGCATTGGAAAAGGGCATCAAATCAATGCTTAACGGTTGTATTGGGTTTACATATTGCAAATTTTCTTCACGCTTCACGCACTTTTTAAAATAAATGTAAGAATCTTTTGGAAAATATTACGAATTTATACATTTTTTACATTTGTGCGTATTCCATAAACTTAAATAATATATTTAACACGATTTCACAATATATATTTTGCTATATTCGTGCGCTTTATACAATGTATACTCATTTTGGTAAAAAAATTTGGTATTAAGAAGATTGTGAATTGCTTTTTGTTACATGCTACTATATTATTCCTTTTTTTTCGAATATATCTACAATATTATGATTGTTTTCTTATGTATTTTATCAAACATTTTATCAAGCATATTATCTTTTTCACAACTGATATTTCGCAGTTGAAACGTACTATTTTGTTTCTTTCTCTTTTGTATCTTTTAGGTATGCCAATAAAATGCATTTCTTTCAGAATTGATGACAGGATGATGATGATGACGATGTGAGAATTAGATGATGTTTCTTAGAAGTGTTTGCCGGCGTTGAATTTCCTGACTTCTGATAGTCGATTGAAAACTATATTATGCCCCCATGAATTACATGAATGTAAGAAGCGTAGTAGTTCTCAATATATAATCTATGCATTCAATATCAATATATATATATATACTTACTTGATGGATATAAGTAAACAATTTTTATGACACGTGAAATATAATAAAAATATATGTATATTCCTACATAAGTCATATTTCACTAACAATTTATAATTAAAGAAACCATTAGTATACCTATTTTTCATTATAAATATTCGATTTTAAATATGGTTCTCACCATTTCTGAAATATATGATTAATATGTGAATCAAATCTTATATACTATACTTATTCATTTACTTTGACTTTCCTTTGCATATAAATATCAATGATTGTTATGTGTTCTTGTGGCAATCTGGTTTATTCGATTTATTTATCGGTAAAATTCTTAAGTCACTTTATGTTTAAGTTGTACTGATTTTTTTTCCTATATTATACAATAAATTAGAATTTACTACAATCACATTACGTAATGCGTGAACTGAAAAATTTTACTCAATTTTTTTCATTGGGATCAATTATAATATGTATTTAAGTATGTATACATATTCTCATTAGGATATCCTTTTGTTGATGTTTCATTGAAATTAAACAGCAGGAAAAGAGAATCCAAGCAAATTAGGAGAAAAGGCACATGCGTCGGTAGGTTTGGGTACTGATGAATGATATTAAATGCGATGTTTTGGCAAGTTAATTGAATAAATACTAAAATAAGTGGAAAATCTACATATTGGCAATTGTGTAACCTCTGGTTCTGGTGGTGTAAATATAGAATGTTTTTCTAATTTGCATTTTGCATGGCCAGAGAGTCTCTGTATCGATTATTTGCGCACATATTGAAACAAATGTTTAATAGAGAATATGTCATGTGTATTTATCCTGGAGTGCGAAGTATGAATAAGCACTCATAAATTTTTCAGCTCTGTGCACAGGAGTTGACAAAAGTTTTATCAAGCCGTATCAGCTTGCTATGCCCATTAAATTGAACGAAAATCATAAAACCATAAAATGTTAAAAGGCGTAAAAGGTAAATAAAAATGCAAGTGAACGATTTATTAGTTATCAAAACAATTCCTTTTTATATACATATTTACTTATATTTTCTACTTTTTTAAACACTGCATAGGTGAAATTGTTGCCAGAAATCGTCAACGACAATTTCGACATAATACTTTATGCAATATTTATTTGAATTCTAAGATAATTTTTTGCGTTCTTTACCCATTCAATAATCACATCCCAACCCCAAAGAAGTGAATTCCTGTTTGTTTAAAATATACTAATTTCCCAAATATACATATGTTTGACATTACAAATTCATGCTATCCAACCTTATTCAATCTATTTCCATCAATTTATATATCGTTCATACAATTTTAGGGCTCTGGTTATTTTTTGCAATTATGTTTTTACACATTTGTCAATTTTTTACACGTTTCATGCACACATATATTTTGATATGAATTAAACCTAAATAATAGAGAACTTGTTCTATATTTTCAATGATTAGGATTTTTCTAATGCAAAGAAATTCCCATCAAAATGTTTTAAGTACTAAAATATGAAACACATAATGTAATAACAAATGATTGCTGCGGTAGATTTTAGACATTGAATATAATGGAATAAAATTGTCTGCCATACAAATTTGATGAATTCATTGCCACTCAACTTATTATATACGTACGTATATGTATATGCATTATTCATGTATGTATATATCTTTATCAAATATTTAAGGGTTACTTTTGGTCGGGGTCTCTCTTTCTATTATTTACTTGCAGATACATTTGGCACACATAATATTCAAAAATTACGAAAAGTGAATATGAAATCTACTAATTGTGGTATGTACTATTTTTCAAATTTTATAGTCAATATATATTTCTTATTATTATTTTACACACCCCAATAAATTGTCTTATAAATAGGGCAAAAGCGTAACTTAATTGATTCATTTAAAAATGTCTCATGATATTTCACGTTTTTCATATATTTGTGATTCTTTTTTTGGTTTTGTAATTATGCACCACTATAATTTGTTCTCTATCTTTTCATATATCTTTCTTTTCTCTTGTCTTATATCTTTACTTACCTTGTTTTTTCAACAAATATATGTACTTCAGCATAATTTGTGATAAATACGCTTATTCGTTATATTTGATCTCCTTAGATTACCATGAATGCGTTATTTTCTTTCTCTTTTCCATGTATTCGTATGCAGGTGTAGAATTTTTACAACATTGCCTTTGATAACTCAGCACGACACAGATTATGTCCTTTATTGAATACATTTAAAAACAAATCAATACAATGATGTTCATTTTTCATATGTTTTTGAGCAATAAGATACCCTTGAACCATGTTTCTTCTCAATATGCAATTATATTATGACTATTTCGATATAGGAATTATTTTGATTTATCTGTTTTTATGTGTTATTTTCTTGCAAATAGGATTTGGCTGCTGGTCAAAAATACATTCCAAAAGATTTTATGCAAGTGCACTGAAATAATCAGACTTCTATCATATGAAGAATTTAGTGTTTAAATCCAAACAAGTGGTAAACATGAAAAAAAAGTATATAATGCGTTCACCTTGGAAGCATTTAAATGTGTAGATTTCTTCTTTCTTTGTTAGCTTCTTAATGTGTTGATGCAGACTTAAGGTAATTAATGTATGAGGACAATAGATCATCCATTTTATAGCCTTGCGATGTTTCACAAAGAAGTTTCGATGCTCCCATCATATTTCCAAAGCGAATGTGGAAATAGGTGTTTCCGGAACTCCAGTAATTTAACTCCGAGAAATTATAACTTTGAATAATGTCCTGAAAATAAAATTTGCATTTGTAAGAGAATAAGGAAATGCTTTCTAATTGTACGTTGCATGAAATGTTTACCTTTGTTCTCGGATCAATAATATGGAATCCTCTGCGATTGATGGCAATGAGGAGGGTGTTGGGCAAATTGACGTCTGTGGATTGCTTTACGACAAAGAACGTGGATCCAAATGTGGGGAGTTGCTTGACGATGTGCAGTACTTCCTCCCTTGCTGCGAATTCATCGAGTCCCTTGTGCCCATTGTACACGCTCATGATTGTCTTCTTCCAATCGTCAGGCTTGTGCAGCCGAATGAGGTCTTCTGGTATCAATTGAGGTAAGAGATCGGCAAATCCATGTTGGAAGCCTGAGATATCATCACCGTAGTATCCGCGATAGATAAGAGCTCCTACTTTAGTCGCTTCACTCTTGGACAATCTGTAGTATCCGTTAATGAATTTGGGCACTTCTTGTGGGAAATAGAAGATGTGATCAGCATTTCTGTCGTTCAAATTGTAATTTATCCACAATTTCTTCATGAAGAACAGTTGATACTGGCACAATATTTGGCTGTCTCCTGAGCGCGTGAGTGTGGCCTTTGTCCACTCCACGAGTTCATAGATGAAGTCAAAGATGAAGTATTCCTCGGGCACAGAGAATGCCTTGTCCAGAATCTTCACGAACAGACTGAAGCCATCATGAGAGTGCAATTCCAGTCGTTTCGCAATAATTTGGCAAACATCCTTGGCCTTCGTGCTGGACTCAATCTCAAAAGCCTCGTCAGTGTCATCAGGGAAATAGACTTTGTGGAAGATCTGCATACTTCTGCATCTTATCGCCTCAACCTCAATGATATACGGTGGATACTGCCGAGGTCCAGATTTGGTGATCTTCTGGATACGTGACAAGCACTCACTCGAGAGTGGATGAGATCGCGTTCGCAGGAACTCCATGAGCTCCTTCAGGACTAGCGGAGTGGGCAGCATAACACCGGTTGCGAGCCACATCAGATCCCAGCCTCTCTCCTCACTAATTTGAATGCGATTGTCTGTAAGCTGCCGCATAATTTGGCAAAATACCTCATCACGCAAGTGATCATCCTTAATTGCAACAGCGAAAATAGTGTCTGTATCAATAGGACCGCGTCCCTTCGGCAAGTCTCCCATGTAGCGCAGGATGGCTGTGAAGATCTCGATAGCTTGATCGAAACGAGTCTGATCTTTCTGCAATTTGGCCAGTAATGGAGCCTTGATGGGGTCTCTTGTGTGTCTCCAAAGGTCTTCCGAAGCATTGCGTCGAACCGAGGTGATGACATGCGAAGTGCTGGCAGGCCTGAGAAAATGCGAAAACAATCAGATGATGTTGAATGAAATTAGGCTGCAGAATATGCATTTTTTACCCCATATTTGATCTGAAATGTTCTGCTGCGAATTTCTGCAGTGTGTGCATTCTCATCCTTTGCGTTGTATTGTACTGAGGAGCACGATGACTTCTGCCCTTAACAATGGCACTCGTCTGCAAAAAGTACACTCAATTAAATAAATAATTATTGTAATAATATGTAAAGCATACCCTGAACAACTCTAGAACTTCACCAGGAGGTGGCTCAAGACATGGAAGTACGTAAACGGCTTCCGTTGGAAATTCACCAGTTTTTTTCCCACACTCGCCATAAGCCCAAGTAATTTCTCCACTCAGCAAACTCTGTCCACTGTAGCCCAGGCCTAATTTGATAAGATCGCCCTTGAGGAGTTTCAAATAAGTGTCCCCAGAATCATCAGGATGAGTGTAGCTCTGCACGCAAACCACGTAAGACGATCTCTCTTTGAGGCCTTGCATGAGGAATTGTACAAGATTCACAATAGTCGAAGCTTCGTAGCATTTGAAGATGAACTCAACTTTTTGCACAGTCGAAATGATAAGCTCATCAATAGTATCTTCACCTGACTCTCTGGACACTGAGAGTATTTCTGGGAAGGACAATTCAACGAGCACTTGCTCCTGATCGTTGAGGATGTAAACTCCTGAGGAATTAATAGCAATCACGAGGTTCTTCTCGAGCACATTTGGTCCTTCCACGAGGACAGCTTCGTAGAATTGTGAGAACATCATGGTGAAGTTCATCAGGGCAAATATGACCAAATCTTCCATTACAACGGCAACTGCAGCGCGTTCTTTGATGCGATTGCTGTACTTAAAGGCATTCGCTATGGACGTTTCCCACTTGGAAAGACTCTTATCATTCACGAGATCTTTGGGTAAAACACGTGGAATCATATCACGCAATTTTCCCATGCTCATTTCACCTCCAACTTCTACGTAGTACTGAAGTGCGGCCAGCATTGCGATCTCCTTCTCTGTTTTGCATCGCAATTCTCCAAAGCTCACACCACGGCAAATTTGCTTGTAGATCAACTCCGTGGAGATGGGATCGTCACTGGGATTGTGCCAGGGAGTGAAGATTTCCTTCCGCAGGAAAATTCGCCAAGGAGCGCTTCGCTCACTGCCACCTTGCTCTTTCATGTACTGCTCGCAATTGGAAATTGCATCCATAATGTGCTCCTTGCCGGAGCCAAGGGACATCACTTTGTCGTAGAGCGTGACAAAGATGGAGAAGCCGAAGGTGTCTTTCAAGCCTAAATTGGAGGATAATTGTTGACACACTTCCTGTGCAGTTGATGCAGAATCCACTTCCACACGGCGAGACGATCCGTCCATCAGAGCCACATTTAAGTGAATAGGAGAGCGGTTTTTAGTGGCTCGCAATTCAAGGAACGATGGAGGTTGACTTCTGGCTCCATTCTGAAAGATATAGAAGCATATTTACACTACTCCACTGATTTCCTCTTATCATTGTTTGATTTGATTGATTGATGTAGTTCTTGATGTTACTTGTTTACAAAGTGATTATTGATTATAGATATAACATGAGAATTCATACCTTAATTGTCCTGTTTAGTCTCTCTTCGCAATATGGAGCAAACAATTCCGGCCCATCGCGAATGAAGGCCCTTAGGTAGATTTCAAACTTCTCAGATGGCGGGAAGCATCCCACGCACAGACTCATCAGAATCCATCCCTTGGCGTGCGATGTGTGATGAGGATTGTTGGTCAGTTGCTTGCAAATCTGACAGAGAATCTCATCGCGAAGAATTGGCCTCAGAACGCCGTGGCCAATGATGAAGTGCAACTTGTCCAAGTTGCTACTTCTTGTGCTCAACCACTCCTGATAAATGCTCATCTCTTCACTGTTCTCAACCATTCTCCTCACTTCGGCAGGCATCTTGGACTTCCCTTTGAGGGTTTTATTGATCAACTTCTGGCGCTGACCTTCGGACAGATCGCTCATCATCTCGCGATACTCGCGGGTTTTTATGAAACTCTTGCTGAGAGTCGTGTGGAGTTTAGCCATCACAGGAACATGTCGCTCCTCCTCATCTTCATATCGCGCCTCGGCCATGTCGCCCATGAAGCGCAGAATCGTTATCCAAATGGCTTGAGCTGACACCTCATCCGTAGGCAGGGGAAGATCCAACAGAGATGATCGAAGCTGTCGCTTGCTATACTGCGAAGTGACATTGTTCACGAAATATGTGGCTGCGAATTTTTGGAAACTGAAGTGTGACAAATCTTCGCGAGCTTGTGTGGTTTTCGGTAAGCCAATGGATTCCTCGTTGTCCTAGAAATTACATTACGCTTTTGTTAAGATTGATTCTACAGCCAATTAGGTGTTTTATGAAATAGACATTGATTGATTTGTATAGTGTAATTATGGTGTTTGTCAGTATACCTACCGAAAAAAACCCACACAAAACGGGTAAGTTAGGTCAAATAGTTTGATTAAAATATCTTATCTTATTGACCTAGCTTTTCCGTCACTCTTGTGGATATTCACTCAAAGAATCCATGAAGTATTTGGGGGGAAACGAGTAAATCATCTTGTCAGGGTGAAAGAAAAATATTCACTTGCATTTTGCATTAAATGTGTATTCTGTTTCGAAAGTTCACTTACATGTATTTGTCGTGTTATAAAAATGTTTTTGTAGCTATCTTCCAAGGCATTCAACTCTGGGGAATCTTTGTGTAGTTAATGATGGATGTGTGGCGCTATGATGTGACTTCATAGGTAGGGAAATAGAGACGGAGGAGGAAATAGGAAAAAAGATCCCACAACTTTGCTATATAATACAAAATCATAATCGAGACTCATATGTGTAAAAGTTAACTGGATGAGAGAGTAATTTGGGTGGGACGATTTTCTTATTTCGACTCTTCTCCTCAAAGAACAACAACATTTTGCTTACGCCGAGCGCTGTTGGATGCTTTGGCTGGGGCTCAGGACTGGTGTCGGGCAGGAAATCAAACACAGCATCAACCACTTGATCGTCCTCATCACGATATGTGTGCTGTACATGCTTCACGGGCGCCTGTTCCTCCTCCAATGCCAACTCCTTCGACAATTCAGCCACGCGATTCCTGTAATTGATCTCCGCCAATTCATGCCATTGCGCTTGACCCAACTTTCGGAATTGCAGCTCTTCCTGCTTCCTCAGCAACATGAGATCCTGCATACGTTTGGCCTTTTCGGTGATCTTCCCGCGGATGTTGCGTCGCGTGAGGAAACCGCGACAGTGCGCCTGAAGAGCCACAACTACGCGGCGGTTCCGTGTGAATTGATGCACCATTTGACGAGATACAAGCACAGCTTGAAGTCGCTTGAATCCTGTCCTCATGGCGAGATACCGTGAACGATATCCTCGAGCTCTCCAGTGCTTCTGAATCGTAATAGCAGCCTCGCGGTATCGCCTGATAAAGCGTCTGAAGAGCACTCGACGGAATCCTCGTTGCAGGATCAATACGCTCCTAAAAAAACGATCGCACTTATTAGTTTTCAAGAAAAATACTTTTTTTTTTGGCTGTAAAGCGTACCTCAAGTAGACGGTTGTTCTCTTCTCTTCTAGCAAAATATCGTGTGAATCCTTTAGGAAGATTTTCGTGTGACCAAATTGATAATCTTCCTCCATGCCACTCAAAATCTTATCGCAGATCTTGTTCGAAGCTACTCGACAATCTGTCTTGTGGGCCGGCGCAATTCCGGTTCCCAGGATACGATATCGCTCAACGAACTCCCGATAAGTGTGCCTGATGGGATAACCAGCCCGGCGAATCCTTGCCGTCTCCATCATTCCGGAGTATCGCAATTGTCTGACACACAGCTCTCGATCGAAGAGGTGTGACTTCTTCAGCTCATTGGGCTTGATGCATCTCACAAAGGATGGCTGACACACCTCGAGTGTCCGCATGAGTGCATCGAGGGACGTTCTGAACTGTGATGATAGCGTTAGGAAGCGTCTGTTGGTGTCTATAGTTCCATTCTCCTGCGTGAATAGATCACAGAGGAACTTATTGCTCGACTTGTCGATCATCTCTCTGAGATCAGCACTGAAAGAGTCACGATTCTTTTCCAGAAAGCCAGGAACGCTGTAGAAAACCGCACCGGCAAAGTGCTGAATCCCAAAAGCTGTCGATTGATCGTATTTGGATTTGAGGTAGATTGTCTTGTTATCATGAGTTGATTGCAATTTCGCCAACATTGTCATATCTGTTCCCTTTGGGAATTTCGATTCCTCATCAATCAATGACATCAAGTTCATCGGCTTCATGCCGATCATATCGAGAATATTTTGATTGTCCACAAACTCAATGTGTTGCCAATTAATACCTTCTCGCGTGTAGTCGTCTTGCTCCATTTTGAAGATGTGCTTCACGAAGAATTGCTGCAAATTCTCATTAGCATAATTGATGCACAACTGTTCAAAGCTGTTCACATCGAAGTTCTCAAAACCAAAAATGTCCAGCACTCCAATTGATATTCTCTGCCTCATTTCAGATTTGTACAGAGTCTTGTTTATCTGGTCCACAATTTTCACGAAGATCTTCCCATAGATCGCCTTCACAAATGCATCGCGAGCATTGTGGGCAGCCTCTTTGGACAGACTCGACACCACCTTTTCGCCCTGAGCAGTGATGGTTTTCCTAGTGAGGGAGTCAATCAGGAGACTCTTCTGAACACCAAGAAGCGTTGCAACTCTTGCAGAATTCACGGGATCATTCACTTCTGTCGTGTCCAAGTTCTGCACAACAACGGCTTTGTACTTCATATTGCCGAGATGAAGAATTGCGCCGAGGAGACGAAAAATGTTCCAAATATCGTCGTCAGTGAATGAAAGGACCTTCATAGCTGCCTGAATATCGGCATATTCCTATAAAACAATCAATTTCCAACATTTAAAATAATCTAGTGTACAAAATTTCTTCAGAAACTCACGCTGGCATCATTGCGGCCATCAGTGGTCAGAGTTCCTCCTCCTGTTAGATATTGATACTTTGAGGCATCTTCCAAGTCCAGCTTCTTCTTCTCCTCCCGATTCATTCCCGCCAGCATGGCGTAGAAGATGTGATAATTCCTCTCGCCCTTGTTCTGGTGGACAATGCGCGACTTTTCCAACAAATACTGCTCAATCTTGGCACCACCAATTGTTCCATTTCCATCAAAATGTATGTCGATGTATTTTCCGAATCGCGATGAGTTATCATTGCGCACTGTTTTGGCATTGCCAAATGCCTCTAGAATGGGATTTGCATCAATTATCTGCTGCTCTATCCATGAGTGCTTTCCACTAATTGCTGCCAAATATTGCAAAATCAGCTTCGTGCTCTCAGTTTTGCCAGCTCCAGATTCGCCGCTTATTACAATGCACTGATCCCTCTGCTCCCTCTTCAACTCCTGAAAGGCTTTGTCGCCAATGGCGAAAATGTGTGGTGGGACGTCTCCAATCTTCTTCCCTTGGTAGAGTGTCACTTGATTGTTGGTGTAAATGGGAAGGATTTCGTAAGGATTGATGGCCACAAGCATACTCCCGATGTATGTCTGAAGTGAAAAGAGTGATTCATTTTACGATCGAATGGAGTGGGCACTTCTGCAAGCTCACAAGAATCGAACTTGGTCACTTGGTGTGGGAGTGTCGCGGCTGTAATCAATGTCACAACCACCAAGATCATAATGGCATTGTTTTACGTCGTATCAGTTACGATAGGGCGCTTTTAGCAAATTGATTTCCACTTACATAGATTTCTCGTTTCTTGTAGCGAAGGTGTAAGTTCCGCAGAATGGCATGCTCATGAAGATCCCCAAGAGTTATCATATCCTCAACTCCTTTCTGGGAACTGAGGTGCATTCCCTTGAGGACCTGATCGGAGTTAACCCAAGACTCCTGATCGTCATCATCGCAAACTAGTGTTTTTCCCCGATCAGTTCTCACAATTTTACATCCTATTGGTATGTCGAATTCTCCGTTGGATGGTGGTTTAATCCACACCCAATCACCCTAGAAAACAGAACAGATAAGATTTAGTCGATTTTGGGAAGTCATAATGGTATAGGATTGTTAATCTTTAGAGTCGTTCGCCCATAAAGAAGCTGGTAAGAATTCAAATGACTCATTCTTCAGGTGCGTTATCTGGAATATTTTCAGTGTGGATTAACATCCAAAAATACCCGTTAAGGAATCCTTTCCATTGACGAATTATTTCTAGCTCGTAGAGAAGTCGCTAGCAAGTCTAGTATGAGCTTAGTCATTTCCCAGAAGCACGTTATCACGAATGAGATTGTCGTAATCATAAAATTCACTTTCAAAAAGTGACTTGTTTTCAACTTACGTGTCTTTCTAGGCGAGCCATAGTCGCCACACATCAGCTAATCCTTTTTCCTTAAGTAATTTTGAAAGAAATTTCACAATTAATACTCATAAAAAAAATTATTTCAAGAAGCGCACAAAATTTCCTCACCTGTTCTTTAGACGGCACTCGAAAGACTGGCCAAATCGACAGTATATTTCAACTTAACAGGGGAAGTGAGATAACACCATCGATTTTTGCCGCTATCACAGCGTTATCAATGGAATGTGTGTTCGAAGAGGTAAAGTGAATTAACATCTTTGTCTTGCTCACTCCAATTTACAAATTTTTCTAGATAGCAAATCTTGGTTTCGCTCCTGAAACATCCTCAGACTTTCTATAGAAATGTCGCATGTTGAATAACACGTAATGTTTTGTTGGCAGGCGGTGAGATGCGTTTTTATTGGGTGTTTGAATCGTAAAATGACATTGCACACGAAGTGAAAACCTCCTTATTTTTGGTGTTGTTTCGTAACTGCAAATCCTTCCTAATACAATGGATGTATTTAAGAATGTAAGCCTATTCCTGATGAATGAAGAGTGCTACGATAAGTACTTCTTGGAGTTCGATTTCTTCGATGGTAAACAAAGCAGTGGTTAAGGTTACTGTGTTGCCATGTCACTATGCGGCATTCGTCCTTTATCAATTTCAGCGGACTGCTTCAGGAGTTTACTCAGTAAATGCTTGGGACTGGGCATCATTGCCGGCTCGGTTCTCGTGAAGGTGCCGCAGATCCTCAAAATACTCAGCAACCGCAGTGGAGAAGGAATCAGTGCGGCGAGTGTTCTGGTTGAAATTTGCGCTATTACCGCTCACATTTCCTACAGCTTCGTTAAGGGATTTCCCTTCAGTGCATGGGGAGATGGATCCTTTTTAGCCGTTCAGACTGCAGCCATCGCCGCTCTTGTCTTCTACTTCGGAGGCTCTCCAGGAAAGGCTGTGGCATTCCTCGTTGCATACGTTGGCGTCCTGTACGTCCTCATGGGTGGCCTGACACCGCTGGATGTCCTCTGGACAATGCAAGCCTGTAATGTACCTGTTATCTTCATGGGAAAGGTAATTCCTCAGCACTTCCACTTGTGCTTCACTTCTAATACTCCTCACTCTTCCAGATGATCCAAGCGGTCACGAATTACAAGAATCAGAGCACCGGACAATTGTCGGCTGCGACATGCTTCATGCTATTCTTCGGCGCCTTGGCACGCATCTTCACGTCCTATCAGGAGACTGGTGATCCTATGATGATTCTCACCTACTGTGTGTCCACAATTGCCAACGGAATCATCGTTTTCCAGCTGATCTACTACTCCAAAGGCAAGGGCAAGGCGCCAAAGAGTGCAAAGAAGCTGGAAAAGTCTGCACCAGCAAAAGCCGCACAAAAAGCAAAAAGCAAGAAAGCCGAATAAGTACTAATCAACTGAATAAAGCAATATCATGCGATGTAGCTGCTAAAGCCATGCTATTAATGGCAAGACTATTAGGTTTGGAGATTTTATTTGTAAGTCACTTTTGAGGACGGGTACTCAAAACAAATATGGATAAACTGCTAAACATAATTTTACTATGAAAATTCCAATAAATACCTTCGCCTGATTCAGTTGTTTCAATATTCAGAGTTGGAAAAACAGCTCAAATCTCGAGATAAATCCACTTCAGTTTAGCATGATTCCACGGTTTGAATCTCAACTTAAGTACACTCAGAAAAATCAATAGCGTTTAGTTAGAATCTAAACTTAAATTTATATTTATTAAGAAAAACACTTGCAGATAATATTCATAAATAAATAGAGGTTTGTAATAATTCTTCTAGTTTTGATTATATGTATGCACTTTCATATTATTTACATAAAGGTTACTCTTAAATGTTCTTAATACAATATTTCTTGAGTTCTTACGACTCTTTAGAATGTTTGTTGTGATAGGATAGTAAGAAACAAATATTAGTATATTTTGCCGAGGCTCTGTGTCCGCCTGAAGATATTCCAGCCGTTGCCACTCAAGTTGGGCAGGCGACTTTTTGTAGACTTGCTGCGGGATTTCGGCTTGGATGTTGTTCCATTTGGACTCGGCGCTCCCGATGAGACACCCGATGAACTGCCACCAGACAGAGTAGACACGGATCCCTTATTCAAACCCGGTGTGGGCTGTAGAAAGATTTCCATGAATTCTGCACTATAAATTTCGTAGTTATACAAATCATTCACCTTTAAGTAATTTCGATCCATTGGTGTGATGACTTTGATATCAAGACTGGAACCAGACGACTGGATAATGTTAACAACTTGCTCTTGAGTGTACCACTTGACATCAATGCCAGATAACTCAACAATAAAGTCTCCATCCTTGATTCCACCAAGCTGCAATTTAATCATAAAGAGTGCATTAGAGATAAGTCCTACCTTGCTTGATGAAATAAACTCACATCAGCCAATGAATTTAATTCCACGTAGGAAATTATAACTGGAGCGTCTCCTCGAACGTGGAATCCGAAACTCTCCACGTTGTCTTTAGAGGACTGATTCTTGCTGGAGGAATCTTCAGCTGTAAATGCGATGTACTTGGCACAGACCTCACAGCGTCCAGAGTCATACGTTGGGCTCTTCTTGCACTGGCACCTGCCAGCATTGCTGGTGGAAGTCTTCCTTGAACTCGGTGTTTTCACACCCTCAAGACTGGTGCCTTTCTGCAATCGTATACTTCGCGGTGCGGTCCAGTGTCGCCTCGCAGAGAATATGGCAATTGGGCCCAATTTCTTGAAAGGATCCTCAACTTTGTACGCCGTGAAATCTGGTCCGGTGAGCGATAAGGTGAATTTTGAGCAGGTGTCCAAGTGCGCCTCGACAAGATCGAACTCCTCATTGAGCACATCATCTTGATCCGTCTTCGAGCTGAATTTATCCATTTCATCCCTATTCTCAATGTATGCACGATGAAGGATCTTCGTGAGAGCACTCTTGTTCTTCAACTCTCTGCACATGCGTTGCAATCTCTGTGCCTCATCGTGACTAGCCAGTGCCTCATTGAGATGTGCTCTCTTCCTTGCAACTGGATTTATATCAGCGTCTATCGAGGACTCGTCGAATATGAAGGAATCACTGGCTTTCACCGACTTCTTCGACGACGCCGATGAGGATGGTGAGATTGAGGCGGACTTCTTGAATGGTTTTGTACTGATGCTTTTCGCGGCGTGATAGTGGGATAAGGCCTTATAGTATTCCGCTTTGAGAGGCACTAGACCGGCCCAGCATTCCGGTAGATAAGTGTGTGTCTCGCTCGATTGAATGCTCATGTGCATATCGTTGTACTCCATGGTCAGCTGCGCTGATTCTCCAGATAAATCGCGATGAAGCTGCCAATTGGAAGCACAATTAGTGTGATTCGAAATTTTACATTCAAATAATGTTACGAAAGAAATTGCAAAATTATATGTATTTACATGTTCAACGTCTTTGAATGACATGTTCTCCATTTGAAGGCGCAGCTTCTCAAATAAACACTCCCTAGCTTGGGCGAGCATCAGTGCGACTAGTATTTCTAGGACCTAAAGGCAAAGTAAAAAGCGTTATCTCTCAAATATGTGCGTGAAAGACATAAATTCCAGCGAACTCACTTGAGGCTTTAAGTCCATCGATGGCGCGTTGGTGAATGTATCGTAGATGTGCTTGAAAATGCCTGCAGCTCGCAAGAATGAATCAACAGCCGCATCCAAGCCCTTCTCTGAGCTGCGATCTTGACGTGTTCCAATTTGTGTGTATATGGCTCCGAGATTGAAAAGAACACACGCCTTTTCAAACGCTACAGTTCGCTGACAAGAAGGAACACCTAGAAGACAGAGGAAAATGCTAATTGCAGATATTTCACAGAGTCATGCTTGATCAGTACTCTAACCTGTTAATGAATCGTACCACTCGAAGTAAACACCTAAGCTGCGATCAGGCGGAAAAAAGCGCCTTTCCACGTAGTAAAGAAGATTGTAGTAACGGAACAACAGAGCCACGCCTGCGGAATCTCGTGTGGGTGTTCTGGCGCCCTGTCGTGTGTCTGTGATGTCTGCAATTGCGTCCTCGTAGCATGAGGAATCCTCGCTGTAGTGTTCAAGGATGAAATCCGCCAAGGGTTCCAAAAAATTCACCTCCTTCGTCTCTTTCAGGCCCAGTGGAATCATAGGAATTACAGCGTCCGCACTGCAGAGGGGGCAGTTTTTGAGAAGGGAAATAGGAGGACATATGCTTCATGTTAATTACCCATCATTTTGGTATATTTCCACAGACGAATTCAGCTCTGATAGTTGCTCCTTGAGCAATTGAAGATTGGAATTCACGAAGCTCAACTCCAGCGCCACTGTATCCTTCAGCTTTCTATTACTAGTCGCCTGAGAAGAAATATATTGACTCTTCTGGTCACAGTGATTATATGTATCGTAACTACCTTATAAAGGTTTTCAGCACCAGCCCTCAAACGAAGCTCCTTATTAATCTCCTGGTTGAGTTTACATCGTCGACTCTGCAATTTCCCTCTGCACGTCGCCACCCGAGGATCTGATCCCTGAAAGTGATAAAAATGCAGATAGAAACACTCATTTGTCATAATTACTATACAGCGGAGATTCGTGGCTGTGTTTGCAAAACAATTTTACGGCTCTCATAACGCTGAAGTCTTGTTTATCAAACATATTTAGATATGAAGGCAATGTTCAGGCATAATTTTCCGAATGGCTAACATTACAACTACTGCAGGAATTACTGTTGATTAATAGTTAGAATGCAATTCACAATGCAAAGGCAGAGATTGACCCAATTGCGCTATAACAGTACAAAATATAGGAGACAAATATGTAAATTCCTTTTATTCAGTGACACATATTTCCTCACTCTTGACCAAATACATAATGTCAGATTGCTTTTGCGTCTCTCCTCCTAACTGTACATACTCTTCAGCATGTATCTTTCATCCAAGTGATCTGTTAAGAACGCTGCTGGGATAAATATGTATATAAGAGAAAGCACAGTTGGATAGATGAGGTTTATCGGTAAATCGACACAAAATTGTCCTATTTTGCTTAATCTCACATAATATCGCGTAGATTTGAAAATTATTCAAGAATTTTCTGTCACAAAAGAATAGATTGATAAAGTGTTATTTTAATTTTCACCTATTTTCTCTTTTTTGTACAAAAAATACAATTTTCTCTCTGTCCCTCTTTCTCTATTCATCTCCCAAACAATTACAGATGCATGGCATGTTAAACACATCCACCGGAAGAGCTTTATGTACATAATGTATTCCTTCACCTGCCCAGACACACATCACTCAAGCCAAGAGCATTTCTTTGGAAGTTTTTCTTTAATGGCGCTTTAACTCTTGAGATGTTTATGCAGTGTGAGAAGCCCTTCACTGCATGAGAACTTCTAGCAGAGGGAAAACAGATCGATTCATACCTGACACGTAATATTAAGAGAGTATCCCATTGTAGTATGTATTATTTTTGCTGATACACTTCTCAGTATATAATTCAAAGTCTTTTCACTCTATATGTCGCAAGGTTACGTCAAGTCCATTTCGTCACTCTTCAATAAAACTTGATTTAAAACGCCAATGTAGTACGACTAATTGAAAGGTGCTTAACCATTTTATAGATACACTTTGTTCAGTTGTACATAACATATGAATATGTGTATTATGTACGTGTGTTTTACAAATTGAACAGGGCTTTTATGCATAGATTTGCTAATGGAATGTGCAAGACAAAACCAAAGTTCACTTTAAGGTTCACTAGCAAAGAAATATGTTAAGTCTTTTTTTTTCTGAACACTCAGCGCGACAAATGGCAGTTCTTTTGCGCGTTCGCAATCGACGAAGAACAAGCCTTGACTGAAATGATTCTGTGCGTTCACAAACGCTCAACTTCTCCAAGTTTCCCGTTCCAAGAGAGCGGCATTGTGAGAATGCGGTCTTCTCGCTCAATTCTTTCTCGACTAGCACCTATTTCCAGATGGCATCAATACATTGCATTATTCTAGGGTGAGAGTGTATAATCATATGCCAAAGAATATTTCATCAACGCCACAGTGAAAACCTGCGTGCTAATAATTTCAGAAATTTGGGATTGGAATTCAACTTCGCCTATGATGAGTAGGAGTAAACAATTGATAGGCACAACAAAAGAGAGAAAGAGTTGAATGCACATTTCTTCGCTAGACCCGCTCAATTAACTAACCGTTACAACTTTGTATTGCCCTGACTGAAATACATATACTTTCTGAATGTCATGAGCTAAAGATATTGTGTTGAATTATTTCATACGAGAGACGATTCACGTCCCGCATGAGAAAAAGTGTTTGTGTAGATAGAATTCTTTCGAGGGACTTAACCAGGGAAATACCCATTATCTAAAACGCTAGTGGGAGCTTAGCCCACGTTCACACATCACGACAGCACTGTGAATAATTTTTTTTAATCAAAATTGAGCGCTCTTCGCTGCCTTTTGCCTTCACTCTTTCCATGTATCATTAAATCCATTAAACGCGTCTTTGAATAGACTTTTGACTGTAGCGTGAAAGGACAGAATTAGCTAACCCTTTTGACAATATTATTATTACTTAAATTGTCACCCGCAATTTCAGGTGGTGACTCTGAAATTTCGAGGAGATGCGCGCGTATTCTCATACCTGAGCCATCATATGAAGTGTAAGGCAATATATGTAAAATTAGCCAGAGTAAATGCTGTGGGAGGCTCAGAGTTGAGACATGAGAAAAAAAACATGAGATAATAATCTCCACATTGATAGTATTTTTCACACAAACCACTATTGAGACAATGGAAATAAAAAAGAAGTCATCATCTTAGGTCTCTTTTTCACCTTCACATATTTCTTAAGGCTTCATGTATTTTATGTATGATAATATGGTTGTGCAAATGTTTCTTTCTGAAAGAGATCTTAAGTATGAAGCTATGTTGCTTTTTTTCTAAATGTTAGAGTCATTGTACACATATTGCTGCAAAGACGAATGCATTGCAAACCTTGTGGCATTTTGATTTCATGTCGCATCTTTCGCGCGTTGAAAGGTCGCGAAGGAGGCGATACGACAGTTATTGATGGAAGTGACAAGTGTACATAATTTCAGAGATTTCTCCGGCGGCCACACCTTCGCTACATAAGAGAAAGAGCGACCTGTGCAAGTGTACATTAAGAGATTCACGAAGCCAAATGTGCTAAATTATGGTAATTGCATATTACTAAGTGTGACAAATATGTGAAATAAATGCAAGAATAAATATAAGGAATAGTGAGAAGTGGTGAAATATAAATGGAGATACTTATATGTCATTAGGGATTATACATAGCATTGCATACTTTCATACATTCCTCGCTATATAAAACGAAATGTGTTTATTTACACATTTAAGTGACAGAGTGACCAACAAACTGGGATTTATTTTGTGTGCCAAGCTTTTCTCGTCAGCAATTTATGGGCTTTTCGGTATTTGAACAATTTTGCATACATTCATGTTTACATGGCCGCTATACATAATGTGTGGTAAATGAAATTCAATCTCATTGTGTGTGTGTGTGTGTGTAAAAACATAAATTATACTTTGGTAATTCTACCTCGAAGAAGTACGTGATCAGTTTTATTTATAATACGAATAAAAGCACTTTTTGTGCCTATTCATGTATTTTATACATAGACGATATAATGAGGAAAACATTCGACATTTGCAACCAGAAATTGTATACAAAAAGCTCTGTTACAAAAACAATCAATGGACGACTAACTTCCGATTATACCTTTTGGCTACTTATACAATTTTACTTACTCTGATAAACGAAAATGACCGATTATCAGTTTTCGATTCCATTTCCAAGCTGTTATTAGTTCGAATCCTTCACTTTTTCACTGGTATTCGCTTTTTCTTCACATATCACGTTATTCACATTTTTTTTGTCACGTTCTTATAAAAAATCATGAATATACGGAAATCTTTGATATGCACAGTGAAAAAACAACCACAAAATCACAATTGCATTTCTCTTTCGCTGTACTCTCTCCTCGTATCTGTTAATCCTAGGCTCTTTCTTAGTCACAATTCACCAGAGACAGTTTTATCTGCAAAGAAGAAAGAAAGAAGAAAAAATTCAACGATTAGTTGAAGATGAATTATATTCCTTTCGTGTTAGGGCAATGGAAGAATTTATGAGGAATAAAATCACGATCAACCGAAAAATTGCGTCACGCGTCGCTGATTTGGTTAACAATTTGAAAAGAGATGCAATTATTTTTCTTTTTATACTTTTAAACTGCAAAACACTTTTATGTGCATCCAGTGTAATTTTCTCAATGAGATGTACACAATATTTCATTTGATGAACAGGTGAGAAAGTTTTTCCATGATTTCACTTAATCTCAAGCAGTCGTTTTTCCAATCATATGGCTTTATTTGTTACTTGCCACTATAATTTACTTTGGAAAAATGAACGATATAATTTTCAACGCTAATTTCCTCTCAATTACATTTGAATAATTGTCGGGCGTTTTTTTTTATCGTGATTCGACAGGTGAACAAATAAAACTTAAGTGTGAACAGCCTTTTCAGTTTCTCTTGTAGTAACAAGAAAAATTCTCTTTACATCACTTTATATGACTTAGCAAAATGAAAAGAAAAACCCACTCGTGAGCTTGAAAGAGATACAAAGGAAATTAAAATAAATGAGAATGGATTATTAAAGAATATATCCACACATCTTATTGCAAATAACGCTAGAGTGAATCATTTGCACAAGTGGAAACTTCTGTATGGACAGAATTTTTCCTTCCCCCACAAATGTCGGAATTCATCTATTAACACGAATTATGGGCATTCCAAAAAGGTGAGCTATTAGAGCTGTACTAATGCATATTGCGTCTTTTCTTGTGACTCCATTAGGTCATGGTATTTCATAAAAACAACATAAAATGTGGTATCTTAGCGCTATCAGCAAGCCTTGCGGTGTTTATTTAGCGCAAAATATCAACTTCACCTATTCTCTTCAACACGCCCGTGTGATTAAAGATCTTACTTCCAAAAGAGAACACCTCCACTTTATCTGGTGTAAGTTGAGACAAGAATTAAGGCTAATGAGGTGAGCGAACCAAATTTTTGGATGGCAATTCTCTTTGTGAATTTCAAGGGATCCCCAATTTTGGTGAAAGACATTCTCGCGATACTTCGTGAGAACGCAGAGAGAATCGAAAGAGTGTGATCTACCAGGAATTCTCCTTTCTCTACCCTCTTTTCTCGGGCACGAAACGCGAAGAGAGCGAAATGACGCTTTTGCCCGTGATTGCGACGCTCTGTGGCTGTGTAAAGTAAAAGGTAAAATGCACAGGAAATGATTAATTACGCACTCCACGAACACGACCGGTTGCCATCTTTTTCATCATATGCGAACGTCGTCTCTCTCGACGACGGAGCATGTCTACATGGTTGCTCATTCACCTCCGATTAGTCGTCATTAGGAGGAAATGTTCCGAGCGCAGTGTCTCCTTGCCGTAATGCTGTGTGTACTTGTACATAAGCTCAGTAGAGAGTGCGCAATGGCATTCGTGATAAGTCAGCAAACGAGGAGAAAAATGCTGTGACAGTGTATTTCACGAGAGACGCGCACAGTGGGTTAGGGAGAGTGGAGTAAGTGACTAAGAAAGTCTATATCTTTCAAAACCCGCTCGAAACGAGATCACAACCGCGTCTCGCGAGCTGTGATTGCCAGAGAAGCCGAAAGCAATCGTGCTTTCGCGGTATCTGCGAAAACTTGATCTCCCTTGAGCTATACACGGATAAATCATATATGGCAGGGTTCGCACTTTGCAAATGTTCAGCACACGCAAAACACCTTGTCATACTGACTGTCTAAGTTGCTTGATGTGCAAACATTGCTGCTGTTGCAGCCACTCAAAATGTTATCAAATAGCAGAAGGAATTAATTGTGGAGGACAAACAGAATTAAAGTCAAAGATACTCGAGAATTCTGGAGTATTTCAATTAATTTCAGGGGACTTGCAAAATTTTAGTCCACGTGTAATGTTTTTTTGTAAAACATCCAAATAGTGATTAGCTCATTTTTTCAAGGATCAAATGTTTAGGATATTTGCCAAGTGAAACATGTAATTCTTTTCAGAATTCTTTATTCATTCTTTTTCTTGGATTCGCATGTTTTACAACATAACTCATGCATTAACCAAAGTACAAAATGAGTAAAGTCTTGAACTTCAAGAAAATACATATCTTTCCAGTTCACTGACAAAAATCTTCCGGCTCAAAAGTGAAGTGAATTTTAATAAATAACTATTTTAAAGAGCGTATAATGCTATTTTAATGAATTCAAATGATCTCATGAACAGACTAACCAGCCCTTTTCAGAGAGCATTAATTATAAGAGAAGTGCCAAAAAATGAGAAGCGCAGCGATTGCAAATGAGTAACTTCAAACACTTCAAATAAGAATTAAGCATTAAAATTTAAAATGTGATAAATTTTCCTTATCAAGATTTGTGATTCATAATAGACTTTCTCACGGTGATCTCAATGTTTTGCAGCTAAACGTTTTTCTCTTTTTCAAATGTCTTTGGGAAAGTATCACAAACGATTCGAAAACACAGAAAAAACATTGTAAAGCAGGCGCTTGTCGGAATTTAAATATCCCGCGCAATAATTAGCATTTAAAAGTTTTTTTTTCTGCCATGTGAGAAAAAAGGTGCGAACCCTTCTCTCTTCACATTTCAAGAAAGAGTATTTTGACTTTATAGAGTCAAAGTGAAGAAGACATACATACATGGTGAGTTTAGGTGTAATATCCTTTTGATAGTCGTATTTGTTCTGTGAGCAATTCACAGAAATCTCTCCGTCAACATGAAGGTTTCACATTCCTGCGATGATAAGAGAAGCACTGAGTCACGATTTTTCCATGAAATTTTTCTCCGCACTGAACCTCACTTCAGAGACTCTCGAGAGAAGTCAATTTTTACATTGGCAGGAATGGAACAAAGCTACACTCACATCCACGTACGCGTTTGTCTCAATGAATATCAAGCGACACAGCAATTTTGAACTTCAGGCGGATCGAGTCCTTGAAGGAATTGTAATTTGTATTCTAGACGACTCGAATTTCATTCAATGAGTAGTACATTTCACTTATATCGAGGAAAAAAACAAACTTCTAGCCGGAAAAGCGAGACGCTAGCGATCCACCGCGTACCAATGCTACCTCTCAACTGATTTGAGGTAGGCAAAACTGTGTGGAGCAAATGACTCCACTTCAGAGTGTTGGTAAAGGCTTGAGAGATGGGAGAGTCGCTGCAAGGTGTACCAAAAGTTAAGGGCCCTTTTCGATCTCAACCTGACGCAATGTTTTGAAATGTATACAGAAAAACGCAAGATAAGCAGTTTGGAAAAAAGAAAATAGATATAAAAAATCACCCTGTGTCCAATCATGCCGCCGAATTCATCCCTGTATTCTTGTACCTGTGGAGTATTAATTTATACACACACTGCAATAGCGTACCTGTCGCTCTTTTTTATTATTATTGTTTGCAGTCTCTTGCACGAACGTATGTGTAGATTTGCGTGAGATCAGAGCAATACATCCAAAGAAGAGTGTGTGGAAAACGTAGAAAAGCATCAGAAAAGTGCAAAGAATACATATTCCACATCGAGTGCTCGATGGTAAGCTTACATCTTGTACTATGACATCTGTCGTTGAATAGGTCACACTGAGTGAATGTTCAATGCGAAATGCTGAAACTTTTGCTCTCGCAAGTCCTAGTAAAAAAGATGTTATATAAACATATATCTGTATTTGTGGCATTTTTGTTCCTTGATACATTATATTTTCTCTTACTCAATGTAACTCTTACTGAAACTAATGAAACAAACTAAGAGCAAGACTTGTATTAACATTTCTTCTCAGAATTTATACGTCATACTCACTAAGCTGACATTCTATCAGATAAAACAGTTTATTCACTAATCACGACTACAATATTCAATGTTGCGTGCAATTGTGAACCCAGTCTTGTTACTGTTTCTTTTTTTTTTTAAATTTTTACACATGACTAAATTGTTTGCTTGCTACATCTGACTAATTTTGAGAGATATAACCAATCAATTTTAGCTCCAATTCCTTCAGAAAATCATAAAACTATTTTCATCCACAGAATTATAAGAGAAGATTCAATATCAAATAAAATGCTTAACAACTGTTATTGACATTTCCGTCGATGCATTGATGGGATGACCACGTGATCCTTAAAAGATAGGTTTCAATTTTCTCCAAAATTTAATGATAATTACAATCTTAGAATATTTTTTGGGCACACAAACGAAAGTTATTGAAAGAAAATTAAACACTGAAACACGACTAATATTCCTCTATTCATCAAACTTTCATTAAATATCGACTTCAACTTTTCTCAAACACGAAATAATCTAATTTTTCAATTTGTGTTATCGTTGAATATCAATTTTCTTAACAAATACCATCTTTAATTAGTTCATTTTGTGTGTAATGTAATAATGAGAAAACTTCCTTTCAAGGTATGTAATACTGAATATCAACATTCAGTCAATATTCAATGGCAGTCATTGTTATTTCTATGTTAGTCATTATATGTAGTTAGTTTTATCCCTAATATGTGTTAATCTGGTACTTATTAGTTTATTTCTTTTGATGAGAAGTGTTTATTCCCTTTTACACTGACACTAAATATGATATATTTGCCGTTCAACTTTCTGACTGACTCATACAATCTTAATGAAAAATTTACATTATTACAGTAAACAAACAATTAGTGTGAAATTGTGTATTCTTGGAAAAGAACGTGATACTTTAATAGACGATAATGTAAATATTTCACAATATTTCAAAAGATATTTTATACAATAAAAAAAAAAACACCCTTAAAGGTATGCTATCAATCCTGTCATTAAACTATACAATCATTCTGAATTATTCACGTATTTTTGCAATGGTTAATTCTTGTCCAATTTCAGAGCAAACATAGAGATATCTCATCTAATCAAATATGTGATCTTTATGATTAAATAATACTTAAAGTATTCTTTTTCTTTCACTTACAACACTAGCTTCTATTTCATAGTTTTTATCTCAGAATTTCTCTATTTGACAAACTAAAAGATACATGTATATTTCAAAAAACCAATACAAAAAACTATATATTACGCTTTTCCATTACATTTCATAAGTGTATGTACATGTATATAGACATTCAATATTTCATAAATATACAGGCTCAAGTTGTCCAGAGAAACCAGTTCAAAATTCCGAGTCTCAATGCCCCATGTCTCTCTTTCTAATCCACTCTGTTCAACTCTCAACTTTTTGGATAATAATTGGGGGAAATCGTCGAAAAAGAGAAAGAAAAGCAAACATGGTCAATTTGATTTACAAGCAAATCCACACACCATTTTTATCATATAACTAACGCTAAATGATAGTAAGAAAAAGAGTGTTAAATTGTAACGTAGTTAAATTTTAAAAGACTCACTGAAATTCTGAAATGAACAAGAAGAAATCATTGTATATTTATCAGAGTAGGAAATTGGGTTAACTCAGAAGTACATACCTTGATCGAAGCAGCTCGGATTGATGTAGCTTATAAGATCATGATCAGACATGGTTGCGATTTCTTGAGGTATTGTTGTAGTTCCGGTGGTCGGTTGTTGGTCATGGGGCGTTCCATCTGCGATGTTATTGGACACAATCGCCATGTCCACCTTTGCTGCTTGATTTGGCAGTTCATTCTGCACCAAACCCGCTGCTTGCATCATCGTCTCAGTCCTTCTGCTATTGCCAAAAAACAATCTTCTTTAGAGATTGGCTAATGTAGATGTTCATTTGCATAACTCACCCGATATCACTCTGCACCCTCTGCACATGGAGATCTCCATTCACACTCACGCGAATCTCGTGATTGTTTATTATGTGATTTGGGGGGCCGAGATTGTCCGTCACACTCGCACTCAGCATATTTGATCCCGCTGTCGTGGTCGTCGCTGACATATCTGACGCCCCAGCCATGATTGCCGCCGTGGCAACAACATGAGCCGCGGCCGCGGTCGCTTCTGAGAAGATGGTCGCATTCGGCGATATCTGCTGCGGTTGCTGCTGACCATCAGCTTCAGGTCCCCGACCCGCGTGAGTCGTCACTGGCGTTGGGTCTTGAAGCATCGACGTGGCGGAATTGAATGACATGAGAGCCTCCATGGATTCGGTGGTGATGGTGTTCTGTTGCGACGTCAGAATCTCATTGAGAATCATATTGTGAACAGTGTTCGATGTGGTCGTTGTGGGTGTCTGTGGTGACTTATGATCAGCCTGTGGACTAGCAAGAATTGGCGATATCATCGAGTTAATCATCGCCTCTGGGGCTGTTTGCGGGATGGTCAAGAGTGGAACCTGCAGAAAAGAATGCAAAACAATTAATAAATAAACCAGTTTCAACCCAATATCTGTTTTCACACTCACTTGACTCTCAAGCATGGGCGAATGCGCTCCAGTACTTCCTGTGCAAAGCATTGACGGAGACACAGTGGGATTCATAATAATATCGGGTGACATCGTGTGATCACTCTGCGTCGTCGCTGATGGGAGGTTCGGCGATGATAGCACATTCATTCCATTCACCTCTGACAGCGTCACCACCGACTGAGAATTGAGAATCACGTCCTGAGATAGTGGCGATCGACTTGTCGACGATGGAGATGAATTATTGCAGAGTATTTGATCGGTAGCAGAAGCGCCATCGCACTGAATCGCCAGCGGACCAGCAGACATGAAATTAGTCTCCATGGCAGTGTTTCGGTTTGCATTGATCCCACTTATCTGCAAAGCCAAAGGATTCTAATTAATATTAAATGCTTGCTTCTTCCATTGCTATTTCCTTTACCTGTGAAAATATTCCCGCACCAGTTGTGCTCGATGTGGACACATTTCCCACTGGTGCTGTTGTGAAAAGTCCGCCTGAGACATTGTTCTCCAAGAACTTCTGCACACTCTGCACCGTTTGTGCAGGTGAAATTTGCGTCTGTGCCTCTGTTGAGCCAGCATTCACGAATTGATGCAGTTGCACCGCTGCAACCTTAGCTGACAACTCATTGGCAGCGTGAACGGCAGGCATGAGCAGACTTCCGGCATGTCCAGTCGTTGGATAGACGCTCGACATATCCATTGAATTCTCATTCACAATCATGGATAAATTTGAGCTTTCGTCCATCAATTCAATGTTCGTGGCATGCATCTTCGTGCCATATAGAACGCCCGCATCTGGTGATCTACCATCGTAGTCATTGCTGTTGCAATCAGTGGCGCCCATCGAGTTCTGCGAGTTCTCATCCACAATCTCTGTCTTGAGACCAGCTACAACGCTGGACGGTGACAGTGTGTCCGGCAGAATTGCACCCGTCGACGAGGGCCGTCTCACACTCAACGGAAGGGTGGTTGGCGGTGGCATCATGCCCGAGTCAATCTCATTCTTCGGCTCAATTCCCGTCGCACTCCAGAGCATCACGGGACATACGGCATTCTTACTGTTCTGCTCGTCATATCGCACATCTAGACAGAAAAATATGTTAGACTAGACGAAAGTGGTAGGGATTTTGTATTTTTCTAAATAATAACAAAATATATTTATAATATAATCTGAAAATATGATATTTCCTATACTTTGGAATCTCTAGCTTTATGTAAATTCTTAGTAAAGAAGAAAAATATCATAATAGAAGATTTACTATCCAAACGAAAATTACGAAATTTATTTGACGAATGCCTGACTTTCATATGGTGATTCCATAATAAAACAATAAATTATCTAATATCTCAATGATATTACTTGTGTTTCAAATGTAAAATTTTATACTTTTTACAATGAATTTGAATCATGATGCGATAGTCTTCTATCAACGATTAAGCTTCATCAAGAAGCGCTTGTGTGAGCATGAAAAGTTAAAATCACTTTGAATTACATTGCCATCTACATCAGTCATATCATTTTCTCTTTCATCTCAAATTCATCTTGACACATCATTTATTACTTCCGTCGGAAAAACAAACTCTCGCTTTCTCACGCTTCTATCACCAAATTTACACATTCCCTCTTCAATTACTGCCATTCTTACAGATATTATTGTTAAGATTATTTCTTATTTTTATGCAAACTATGCTTAGGAATATAACCAAACGTTCTGTGCTTTTAAAAAAAATTATCTTTAAATACATTATTGCAATGCGAAACATTGGCATACCATATCTTCCACATAAAACACCCACCATGTTACATACTATTAAAACAAGAACACAAACTTTTCCTATGCCTCAATTTCCTGAACTTCAGCACAAGAGCTTTCTCAAGCAAAACATGTAAAATTTTATATCCTAATAGAGAAAAAAAACTGAGAACAGCAAAGTTTTCATACACAACAGACGAATTTCAGTTATTTGGTTTATAGTTGTTCTGTGCTCAAATGAAGGATGAAATAATGCAATAAGTAACCTCTAGAACAATACTTATGAAACTTGTTATTGAATTAATGTTTTAGGCTCTTGATTATACGCAAGCTTGTATGAAAATAGACACATAGAAATGATGATAAAATATGAATTTTTTAATTGACATTCTTTCAATATCACGAAAGCATGATAATTGTACAGAAATAGAAATTTTTTTTATTATAGGCAATTCAACTGATTAACCAAATAAAATGAAATTCCCCTGTATCATCAACTAGCAATCGTAATTTTAATACACAATCACACATTCACATGGCAGTTCTAAAATCATTCAACTCTTCTCATCATTTTCAAAAAAAAAAGTCATCCTCACGCGATCTTCACACATCCACACTTCTCCACATCCAACCTCGTCCTCATCGCACTCAAGCAAATCTTCAATGTGATTTCTCTCTTCAAAGCTCACTTCATCTACAAAAAGGCATCGTCAAACGAGATAAGTTTGTCTCCTATCTTCTTTTTCCACTGTGTGACGAAACATAAGAGACACACGTTTCAAAAGGTACGCAAAGAAGGAAAAATTGAAAAATAAATCAAGTATCAGCAGCAGCAGCAGCAACAGAGACCTAAAAAGGTGTATGTTTGGAAACTTGTCGTTGTTAATTTCAGTTTCTTTTATTTGTTGATGCTTCCGAACTGGGATGATGGTTGTTGATTTGAGGGATGAGATACGAGACAGCATCCGGACGGGCCACTGCTAATTTTTCAATTTCAAAATTTGCACAAAAATGATCAACAATAAAAAAGAAGAAAAGAACAAAACATAAAAAAGTTGTTAAGCATTAGATTTTTTTTATCTCATAACTCTGGAAAAGCCACTTTCAACGAGTGCAATTGAATCAATTAAATGTTAAAAAGTTTGAACAAAGATGCAGTCTAAAGTAGAAATCACTTGTTTGTTTGTTTTCACATTTCTTCAATAGTTCTTCAAAATAGTTTTACAATACATTTTAGTTCAATCTCTAAATTTGCCAAAATTATTAGGTTCGCTGTATTTCTATTCAAATGGCAAAAAATTAGTTTTTCGCGTTCTAAGAATACACTGGAAGTGTCTTTAGAATTTTAATCGAACAACAAGTACAACTCTATATGAAACAAGTGGCATTTTCCTTTGAATATGCATCAATAGTCAAGAAATTGATCAAATTTCAACTAATAAAAAGAGGAAGACGTCACTCTTGAATCTTGAGCTTGCTAAAAACATTAATCAACATCTAAATTTAATACTTTCTCTCATTAATTTGGCATAAAATTGAATTTATGTAATTGTGGATTTGATTTTGATTGTTGGTTTGTTTTTTTGGTATTTATCAGTACCCGTTATCTAAAGTCGCTTCTCGCATCCCACATCATCTGTTGGCTCATACTTCCGTTGGTGAACTGCGCGCCTCCACGTGCTGCCCGCGAATCGTGTGACGCTGTGGACGTCGCCGACGCTGACCCTCTGACCAGGAGGAGGCATCGCCGTCGCCGCCGCCGCCACTCTGTTGCCAATCGTTCCACATCCACGGAGGGATTCACGGAAAGACGGGGGGCGGATGGTTCAATCTTTGCTTTCATTTCATTCGTTCTATATTTTCTAATCCGCTCAATTTTCTTTCGCTCTCTTTTTCTCTCTCAGTGTTCTTTCTCGTCACGTCTTTATTTCTTCTTTTTCACATTCACCGTGCACATTTTATTGAACACGGAGAGCAATCATGTATTTGAAACGTTTTTTAACCGGTAATTCATTCATAAGGGAATATGTCGAATCCCTCACACCTATAATTTCTATATGAAGAAGGGAAAAAAATAGTTTCATGCAGACATTTTGTGATTTGTAATGATATAACTTTTGTTTTTATTACATTAATAAAATATGGATGCAACTGTGAGATGAATGAAAAAATAGAGAAACGATTGTGATTATTTTTCTTTCCAACATTTTCACTATGTGTGTGCGTGATGGCTCCTAATTAAATTCATTTCAAATTTTCTTTTTATTAGTAATCACAAAATATTTGCTTGCTGCTTTTCTCAATGTTGATATTAAAAAAAGGAACAAAAAAGAGAACAAAAAGATACAATTGTTGATCTTTTCTGGAAAAGAACAACAAGAGTTTAAAAATGAATACATATATGGGGAAAATATTTATATTCATTATTATTAATTTCTATTAATATTATAAAAATATAAATTATGTACTTTGAAAAATATCAAAAGAAAAAATTAGTAAAAATATCAGGAATGTGTTTTACCTGCATTTTGCTTTTAGAGGAAGAGCAAATAGAACTGGCTTTAAATCGTTTCTTATCTATCGTGAAATTTTAACCGTTTCAACTAGAATCAAGCATAATCTTTTTTAAATGTATATAATAAACGAAAATTCAATAAATCTTTTATACATTACTAGGAAAAACTAGTTATTTTTATCTCTTCAAATATCACTTGTTCATTTTTCCTAGTGCTGAGAAAACTGAAATTTTCACATTTAATCAATACACTTAATTTCGCTGAATTAATTATCAAAGAATTCCAGGAAAGAAAAATTTTTCAAATGGAACTTCTTTTTCATCTCATGTATTAGTGCTAAAAAAAAGTCTTCAGTGACCAAGAAAACCCTGAAATCTCACATTCAACGCAATCACACACATTCACACGACTTTCTACGTCACTTTCACATGTAAAAACAAAAAAAAATATTTTGGATAGCTTATTTTCTGGTTTTTCAAATCAAATTTTATTTCCACTTTTTTCTGTAAACTAATTCAGACAGCATTACAAAATTATACAATTTGCACCAATTTATTAATTGGTATCAATTTATAATAATCATAAACTGCACTGGAAATCAGTTCACAATTTTCTTTATTTTAAATTAAAAATTTGGTGAAAAGTAAAAGAAAATAAATATGTATACCCAAATGCACACAATTTCCACTCACAATCTCTCATTCAAACACACAATGTTAACTCTTCATGTGAGTTTTTTTCGATTTTAGCTATTTGTAAAAAATCGTTTTCCACGAGAGATATATCTTCTTTTCCAACAACATCGTTTAGGAATCGCTCCTAAACATAACTTCTCATTTTAACACAGATTGTTAAGTCTGGATAGAGTGAGATAATAGTCATTTCTAGAAAATTACATCTGAACAAATCATATATCTCCCATTTGTTACATCGACGAAGTAAAAAAGCGATATTTTAGATAGCTCACATTCTTCACATGTTCATTCATTCAAACATCAAACAGGCACAACGTTCAAGAATTGCGCGAGAAATTAAATATTCTTTGCTAACAAGGTAACAAATTGAAAAATAATATTTAGCTCGCCAAAAACTGACACTCAACAGAGTTGTTTTAATCACTGAAGACGATCATCACTTAAAAAAAACATTTCTTTTTGCGTTACTGTTAGTCTAACAACGAAGAAGCTTTTTTTAGTGTTATATGCATGCATTTCTTCTTGGATTTATTGGATTCTATTTAGTTTCATACCAGATTATATTATATATTATGCCCGTCAATAAAGAAAGACTTCAAGTTAGTTATTTTGCAATTATATATCGTCTCTGCAAATGTTCTTTACAAAAAAAGGATCACAAGTCGATATTTCACTTTGAAGGACAAATGAACAGTATCACAAATGAAACGAATGAGCATGATTTTATGCGTGACAATAATGAAACATGAAATACAAGTCCAATAAATCCATTTGATCATAAAAATATATGATCAACAATAACTTCCTTTTGTCTCTTTGACTTTGATTTTGCAAAAGGAGTTTAGAAAAAAAAACAAAAAATAGTGTAATTGAAATTTGTAAAATATACCTTGCTGCTGGGATAAAGAGCGTGTCGTGGCGGCTGCCAGAGCTCCGGCACTTGCATTATTCGGCGTGTATACGAAATTGTGGGATTCACTCTTTTTGCCACTTGCTGCAATAAACAAGTGAACATTCACCGGTTCTGGCAGTTCTGTTGTCATATACGGTGGCACAGTGCATATCAGATGAGTCTACAAACCAATAAAACACACAAGGTAAGCAATACATCTACAATTGTTAACGACGGAGAATCAAGCACGATTATGTACCTGCTGCAAATACTCCTTGTCCGGAATAACCATCTCTTGCCATATTACTTCGCCAGATGAGAGTTTCTGTGTCTGAAACACGACACGAGTATCTTTTGAGAAATTTTTACCAATAACGAACAACTCCAGTCCTCCAGATGCTGGGCACGATGTCAGCGATTTCCTACATATCTCCGGAACTCCAGGCGGTTGTGCTGAAACCATCCAAGAAAATCATTAGCGAAGTCCAGAAACAAGAGATGAAGTGAACTTACTGCAAATAATCTGCTGAGAGCAAACTTGTAGGGACTCAGTTGATCCATCGTCATTTGTTATTATTGTTCTGAAAACCATTCGACAGCGCGTGGACTTCTTCTTGCTCCTCGGTGTGGATTGATCTGGGAAGCGATGTTCCACATCCACATTTCGCTCCTTTAGAATCCCAACACAGTCACACGTCACTGTCATATCCTGTTCAGGCTTTAGCTCCAGCTCAATGACCATAGTGCCGTCCACCTTCTTCTCCACACACGGCGTGCTATTCTTTCCAGACACTTTGCACGCCTGGTAGAACATATGTGGCGCCACGCGATCCACATCTGTTCCAATAAACACCTGTAGAACAGTCGGCTTATTGTATCCCACCAACTTAACAATGGGAAAGCCATTTCCACTGCGATCCTTCACAGCTCCACGACTGCCCTCAGTCTGATAACGCGCACGATGCTGCTGTTCTGGCTGCGCCACTATTTGTAGCTGATACTGTCCGCTTTTGGACACACCACCAATTTGGGATTGTAGATTCACGGGACCCATCGCACGTCGCACGAGTGGTCGCGACAAGCTGTGACGAGGAGCTGCCATTATTCTACAATTGAAAAAAATACATTTGTGAAGAAATTTATCTCATTTCCGCGTGATATACAGAATCGAATTTTGTATCTTCATCTGCATTTAATAAGATAGTTTGGAGATAAAAGCGTTGTAATAGAGACAGTATGCACAGAACATCAAAACATGCTTAAGTACGGAAATTAAAGATTTCATGTGTAAATGGATAAATTAGATGATAAAAAACATATTAACTACAAAACTTAACTTATACAAGCGTCATTATGTAATAGATTTATGGTTTATGAGTTTCAAAATTAGTTTCGCGGGATCTCCTTGTAAGAATTAAGAATTCCAATTAATGTATGACATACAAATCATTATCAATTTTAAGTGTATGCACACACATTCATGTATGCATTCATGTGAATATTTACTCATAGATATCAATAACCTGGTTTTTCTTCACTTCTCCAATGAAACATACTCATGACTTCTGATAAGAATATATGGCACATAGAGAAACCATAAATCTATTATTCTCTTACAACCATTGCAACAGGCAAACGAGAACGTCTCTCTTTCTCATTACCAATGAAGAATGATGAAGATGCTTACTTATTGTTGGGAGGGAAAGGATTTGATGAATTTTGAACACATATTGCAGAAGATGTCGCTGATTTTCCTGCTTTGGGCGCCCGTTTCGAAAAAGTAAATGCATCGTTACTGCACGAATCATCGTCCACTTGAACCTTCTTTTTGTTTACTTTGCGTCGCTTTGTCGTTGCTTTACCAGCAATGTCTCTTTTCTCGCCATCATCATTTCCTTCCTCAGTCACACTCGATCTGTAGATTTTTGGACGCAAAGTTATCTTAAAAA
Source organism: Phlebotomus argentipes (assembly GCF_947086385.1). Lineage (NCBI taxonomy): Eukaryota > Metazoa > Arthropoda > Insecta > Diptera > Psychodidae > Phlebotomus > Phlebotomus argentipes. The sequence continues at coordinate 9,911,813 of NW_026776181.1, read as the reverse complement.
CTCCACATGCCACAATATGTACTCTCTTCGATATCCGTTTCGTGCATTTTTTTTTTTTTGAAATTGCAAGTCTTGACAAAAATTCATCATCCCCCGAAACTCCCGCTATAGAGTATTATAATGTATATGAAGCGGAAACACATAAAGAAACTAAAATAATAACATTTGAAGCAACAAATAATAACATTCTTTACTATCATTCTTAAAACAATAAAATGCAACATTGATATTGTAAAAACCCTGTAGAGATTCTCTCATCTACAGCGTTCAATTATAACAACTTTTAATATCAGCGAATCCAACAATGGAAAATGAATAAATTCAATTAGGAATGATTGAAGAATAATAGATAAATTGCAAAATGAGAAACGTGTAATTAAATAGAATGAAACAACAAACACTTTAGTAGCCATAAGTTCCAGATGATGATGAAGTCAAAAGGATAAAATGTGAATGGTTGCCAAATTAAAATGACTCAGTACATAATAAAGCCTACAGTTCTGAACTTTTCATTCACACCTTGTCTGGGTGTAATTTATCATCTTAATATGTGTATCTCCTCACCTTGAGTTTTGGGCATTTCTCGCACCGAGAGAATATTGCATTTCGAGGTGATGATCGAAGCCCAGTCCGCTATCATTTGAATTATCGCACGGCGGGGGCGTTGGCCTCTGCATGATTCTCTTGCCTGGATGACTCTTTATGATCTTGCCAGGTCCTATCTGTGAATTCAACAAGTAAAGTAACAATGATTCACAATTGAAAGAAACTCATATTAGTGTCAATTACTCACTCTTGTCATGGAGTGCAACTTTCCAGGTAGTGCTTTTCCAGGATGCCTCTTCGATGGTATTCTCAAAACTTTTCTGTGTGCTCTCTGTGTCATACCACCATTACCAACAGTCATTTTAACGCCTGCAAAGAAGAGAATAATTGCCCTTATTAGCGTACAAAAGCTACATCTGTGTAATCGGCCTTATATTGATTGAAGATTCGGTTGTATTTCCAATAATAAGCAACACAGGGATATATTTATCCCCTAAGTACGTCAATTTTCTTTTATTGTCAATCTCAAATCCACATGAAAAGCAAGTGAGTGATGTATCATCATTTCATGTTCGTGTGATTATTAATTGAAAAACATTTTCTGACATCTATTTATCCATGTGGTTTTACATCGCTCTCCCATCCAATATCGTTTAGAATGGACAATGACATTTTGCACAGTATTTGAGACTTTATTTTTAATTCTTTGGACTCGTCTTCCTACTGCCTTTCTAGAATAAACAATAATTCAGATGCAAAAAACATGAATATTTTTATATACGCCATGATAAAATGGGGCAATTATAGCACCAGACGTAAGCAAAAACTCGTTATCACATTTCTCTTGTAATAATCTCTGTTTCTCTCATTCGATTCACGTAATAATGCTTTTGATCCTTATTAGATTTGTTTTACAAGACATGATTAATTATTTAATTACATTAAATTAAAAAATTTTGATCAAGAGACATATTTGATGAAAATCAAATATTTTTAATTTAAATTTCACCCCTTTTCAAAAATGATTTTCCTTTTAAAGTACATCGACACTTTTAGTACATCACAAAATACCTTATAATTTTTATAAAATTTGCTGCGCGGTTAATTACTGTGTGAATTCACTGTTTTCTCGTAACAAACTGACTGTATATCTCAGAAAACGAAAGAATCAATTGAAGAGATTATAATCGGCGGCATACGAAGTAAAGCCGAGATGGAAAAACCTATGAGTATCGCAAATTACACTGCACATCACAACAACCGATCACACTATTCAATTCATTATAGCAGGGTATAATGCAACAATTCTGAGTCAATTTCCGAGAAGGTTGACGTTGTCCAACTGCACGCAAGGTACGATGTTAGAGGAAAAAAACCATATCTCTAAACCCATATCTTTAGTATTTACCATAATTTCTATGCTGTGTCATTGGATAAGTCCATCCGGAATTTGAGTATCTTCTTTGGAGATCAGTCTCTCCCCACTGAGGACATGTAAATCTCATTTCTCCTTGCTTATTTTCAAGTCTTATTGTAGCACTATTTCTATGTTAATGTATATTTTAAACAATTTCACTTCTGTTTAAATGCATGTCTTTGTACTATTTTAAAAGAAACACACAAAAATTATATTCTGGAAAAGAAATACAAATACTCGCAACTGATATTTTTGTCATGGCAAACATTGTCTTCTTTACACTCGAGACTAAAATCAATCCACTGCCACGAGTGTCTTAAATTATCACATAAGCAATAATTGTGTAAAATATTTGGTACCTCGTTTTATCGTCACAGTTTTAGCACATTTTACTTATATTCTACCCATAGCGTAATGGCCTCAAAGCGTCGGTATATTATAATCAATATAATCTTACAGATTAACTTGCATACGTATCTATTAAAACGCCGTGTAAATGAAAGAACAGGTGATTCAATAGGCGACAATATTGGTTATTAAATACGGCCACATATATTTTTCTTTTTTTAGATCACTTTGTGAACATGAAATGAAATGTTCATATATAATACATATTTGTAAAACTTATTTCACGAGTTCTTTTGTGATATTAATTGCCGTACACATTTCTCTGTCACCACTAACCACCCAATCACGTATTTCAACGTGCTTTCGTCATAAAAGCTCATCCAAAAATCAGTGATGCTTCACTTCCAAGAAAATTGTGTTAAAAGTTTTGTTTTCCGCCTTTTTTATATCTTTCTTTCCCTTGACAAGTTGAATTTTTAAACCAATATGAAAAGTATAAACAGGCCTAATTGGCGATAAGGTGTTGGAGAAATTGAATACTGAACCAATTTACACATGCCCACACGTATTTATCGCGCATTAATGAGAAATTTCAAAAGCAGAATATATACATTATATTTTGACAATATGGAAATAAAAAAAAATACTGTTTATCATTTAGACGTGTAGCACTGAAAAGGAATTATCATTCTCCATACAAGATATTTTCAATGAAATAAGTATGCGTGTAAAAATATATGAACAAAGGTGTATTTGGCAATTTTCGGAACATACAAAATTGTTTATTTTTAGAGTATATTGACATTGATCTGAAATCTATGAGACAAAAACATCAAAATCGTTGTATATTCAAATACTTCGAAAGTCAATTCTCTGCTATTTTCTCGCGTCACTCGCGAAGTGTGTATGAATATGTAAATAAATATGTATGTGCATATCATGTGACCAGAAAGTAAAATTGTCCTCTCATGTGTAAAAATTGGATGTTGCTCAATTCAGTTGGTTTTGTGTATGACTCTGTGATCATTGTGACAGAAATTTACTTTGACTCAACCAATTTATTATCATCATCATTGAGACAATTTGAATGAATGAACAACTACCCAAAGTCCAAAAACTGACCCACGCACAAATAAGAGCGGCTCATTTCAGCCCGGTTTACGTTTCACTATAGCATAAAATATGTGCGAGCAAGAAATATGTTACACATTTTCAATTGTACATTTTTCACGATTGTGGATTCCTACTTTATTATGAAAATTGACTTATAAATAGACGCTATTAGAAACTTCTTCATGTGTATATACGTAAAATGTCCACTGCTGTGCGGTATTTTTGACACAAATATGTTAACGAATTTTAGAGTGAAAATCCAGATTCTGAGGGCATTTTTCATGTATTCTTACAATTAAAACATGGAAATACCCACTATTTAGACGATTTTTGATATATTACACATTCGACCTAATGTGTTACTCAGATTGAATACATAGTAGAATAGTTTAGAAGAGATGTTCAAAGTTTATATCATAAGTCAGTTAATGGGTTTCTATAACAAGGCTTTTGTGGTTGCAATAAACCCAGTTGGACCTTTCCATGAAGTGACAAGAAGATTCTCTTTCAGAATAAATACTTGAGCAAACCGGATTAATGTAGAAAATTGGTCGAGATACCAAGATATTTTATATGAAAAATTGCTTAATGCAATATTATCATTTCATCTCTGTGTAATCACAATAAAACCTTCATAGAAATACCATTCAATACCACAATATTATTTGTCTTCTCTTCAAATGTAGTTTTCGAAGGTGAAAAACACAAAAATTTCGTGCGATCACTGAGAATTAAAACAACCACGAGATATACATAAGTAATTTACTTAAGATGATGTGTAAAATGGTTGACTTTTTAATCGCGTCTCGTATCAACTCAAAGTCTAATGCACGACTGAATTGTGAAGTCGACGAACATCTCAGCCAAATATCGTATTATATTATTCACACAATCTACTAATACATTTAATCTTGCATATATTGTAGAAAATGTATATTTTACTCTACACTGACTGTGTATACCATGACAAATTTCTCAGTGTTTCACTTTATCAACTCAAGCACACTGAATAATAAAGTGCTTAATTTTATTCACACCATCTACCAATTACATTTCAATTTCTATCATATACGCATGGACACTTCTCCATGATATTTTTCTCAAATATAATTCTTCTCATTTATCTTCCTTCCTTTTCCATTACACCAAGAGATCATGAGCTTCAATAAATGCAATATTATTCTGCTTTACTTTTCTTTATCACTTTAATTTTATATTCATCGCACTTCTTTTTAATGAAAAACTTGTTATTCCACTTTGTCCCACTAATAAGCAAAAATAATATTGAGTCGAACAAATGAAACAGCCGTAAAAAGGAAAGGGTAAATTTGTTGTAACACAAGGTATGAAAAATATATGAATATGCCAAAATGTTCATTACACTTCTGCTTCTCTAAACTCTACAGATGTGGCAAAAAACACTTTTTTTTCTAAATTCTGCTTGATATCTTTCATCCTCGATTTGGAAAACACACTAAATATATCTCGTGTGACACACTCTTAACTATTTTAATGTCTGCAAGAACCGTGATAATTTTGGGAAATCATTTTGCAACGATTCAACAGTTGAGTGTCAATCGGCAGTCGGATGTAAAAGGCAACTTCACTCCGAAACACCACACAGAGCACTGACCAATCATCAGACATTGAAAGTCTCTTCGAGCAAATATCATCAGTGTTGTGAGTGATCCCAGATTTCTACCAGAGCCGCAGTGAGAGCTCTTCTTAACTTGTCAATAAAATATAAAATGCATTTTGTAAATGTGTAATCAAGTGGCAATGAAATCTTCCTTTCTCCAGGGGTTTCATAAATATGTGCTGATATATGCATTGTATGTGAAATCATTGGAATATTCAAAAGACTATACAAAAATTCAACTCTGGTATTAATTGTATCGCTGCGTAAATTTTACATAAATACTTTATTTTATGCCTAGACAGCTACATGTTAAGTAGGATGCGACAATGATAAGAGTGTACGAGAAAAAAGAGCGACACAGTCTTGTTCAATTTTCATTGTGCAAATTGAATGTCTTCTTCACGCATTTATACACACATTCACGCACACACAATCAACTAAATTGGTCAGACTACATTTTATTGCTTCAAGTATCACACTCGACCCTATGCAAGGAACAATACTATAAAAGCTCGTGATTCTCGAAAAGAAATACCTATTATTTTATATGTTTTAAAGTTAAATTTTATCTATTTATACGATAAAGAAAACTCAATATATTCTTGGGATACAAAAGATGTTATTTTCAAGATCAAAAATACTGAACTCTCAGCATTTTTGTCTACGCGTAAAGCAAGTTGCGAAGTCGATTGGCTTTCTCTCTTAATTCGTATTGTTAGGATATAGAGTTTGTTTTTCAGACTCTTTCATATCCCACATATGTATCAACAACTGTATTATTATCAAAATTAGGTAACAACCAAATTATCACATAAAGTGGTCATAGAGATAAAAAATTGTACGAAAAACGAGTCATATTATCCGCTCATTGTAACTACATTCACATTAAAATCACTCGCGTTAATAAATAATCATTTTTACTTTATCTTTAAAGGATAACGCTACATTCCTTTAATACGCATGAAGTTATTTTATTCATGTGAAGCGACTGTAGAGAAGGGAAAAACCTAAATATAGAATTTAACATCGTCCTACGATACGACAGAAAAGAGAGAATTATAGTGATGAAAAAAATTAGAAGCCATTCAAAGGATTGAATTGAAATGAAACCAAAGCAGAATTTAATTTTCCACGTCTTCTTTCTTCCTTCAATCGATGTAACTTTTGTTATTCTACATCTATAATTTTTCTTACCAGTTGACTGACATGGAAAGAACTATTAATTATTATATCTGTGTTAGAATTTAGAATCTTGCAGAGTGTTGTTATTTTATGTATCAATGTTTCCTATCACATAATAAATAAATATGCGTCTTCTGCCATTGTGAATGTATGTATATTCACAGTTATACATCACGACTTATTAAATCAATACCCCAGGCTTTTCAATAAAAATATCGATTGAAGTCTATAAACTTGTACATACTAATTCTACGATAGTGGAGCGGAAAATATAGCGTTGACATATTCTTTAAACATTCTGTGACTACTTGAAAACCCGTACAAGACATTTGTGCATTGTTCAGTCGCTGCCAAATTGAAAATTCCTAACAAAATAGTTTTTTTTTCTATGACAAATTGCAACGATAACAGGAAAACACATTAAAATCGTCAAAAAACACGTTAAACTTTTGTGAATCACATGAATTATGTAGATACTTATGTACACATAAGTGTCGTCAGCACTTTTATTTACTCGTTTTTAGGGCAATCTCAACACTATTCATTTATATGGCTTTTGGTAAAGTCAATTATGTGATAGTCTATACACACAAATAAGAAAATTGATAAGATATCAATGTACAAAGAGATAAGAAATGTAATTTCGAAACCAGTCATGTTTACTCCGTTTCTTATGTAGCAATGTATTGTTGTATACATGCTGCATGTATTATCATTTAAAACGAATAATTTAATATAGAAAATCAAGAGGCGCTTCGCACCCCGCTTTCACAATTGAATGTGCTTTTGTGTAGGAATTCTAGTTAATGGGATTCAAGGACTCACACTTAAACTCATAATTTTTCATCCAGGGTGAGATGACCCTGCTCCACAAACTCAGACTTTTATGTATCTACATTTTTCTGTACATGTTTCTCATATCTCTAGCCGGTGTCGCCAAATCTTGATGTTGTGGCGGCGCTCCACAACGCTGGACGAAATGTGCGAATTTTCAAGTATCAACTGGCCACAGCGTGCTTCATTCCATCTCAGACCATCTCATTGTTTGACCCCCCGCTTAGTAACTATAATATTAACTCAGTGATAGCATTATCACCCATCTTGAGAAACTGTAAATGTAAATGACCATTGACTGCCTAAACTTATTTGATTACGAATTCACAGTTCACAGAAATGACATTCCCAGATTGCCGGTCAAGAATCACAGCTTCCCATAAACCTATGCAGAGCGCAAGTCTTATCATGCGTTCCTTTTTTGTAAATAATACATGCTTTTACGTCAGTCACAAAATTGATGAAAAAATTCTTGATTACTGAAACCAGTTCCTCCATTTCCTCATATTGCTGTCTACAATGTCGCACACCATGGCTTCGTGCACAATTTATTATATTAAGTAGCAATAATGTAACTTCTCATTAATGCACTATTATAAAAAAAAATCACATGAAACAATTTGTTGTAAGTTTACTAATTCTGAGAGACAAACACTTCTTATCCAATTCACTTTGGGGTCAATCGATCCCACCCAGTGTTATCGTTATCAGAGAGGTCTCCAAATACATAACCTTTTCTGTCGCACTTCAATATCTTCCCACAAAATAACAAGTCTTTAAATGTATGGAGCGCAGCTACAAGTATGGGCTAGGTCAAGATTTCACTCAGCTCATTGCAAAAGTAGCTAAGGGACCAAATACGATATGAATCACTGTTGTGAATGCTACAAAATATTTCTCAACTGAGTAGAATGGATAGAAAACTTTACAGCTTCTGTATTATAATCAAAATTACTATTTTATTGACTTGTCTTCTTTTCAACTTTGAACCTTTATATCTCTCACTATTCAATATATAATTAAATTTAACCCATTTTAACACAGTGTATTTTTGTAAACACTGCAGATTGTGCGTTTGCCATAATTAATTCTATCTTACTGAACCAATTAATTACTACCAAGTATTTTTTATAACAAATTATTATGTTTAAAACATGTTGAAGTGAAATCTCAGTAAATTTTAGATCATGTTAAAAATATATACTTGCCATGATATTTCTTTATGTTTTCCCGAATGGGTTAAATTAAGACAACACAAAATACCTTTTCAAAAGTGTTTTTGAGATTCCACAGTCAAATCTATCCTATACAGCGGCGCCATTCGTTTGTAAACTATCCATATTTCCAGTCAACTAATTGTCCTCCTGATAATACACGATACATTGTAATGATCGTGAAGGTAATCTTAAAATCACGCTATTCACAATTCCCATAACACAATACAAAAGGGCGCAGAAGGAAATCGATATTGAGCCAGACATTCTCATGGTCAAACACTATCAAAACATCAACTTTGCTGAAGTCCAGACTTGATGACAAGTTTCCAATCTTGATACTGGAGAATGATTTTGGAAATCTGTATTTGCACACAAATGATTGGAAGTGATTTCAGAGCGCTCTTTTGCTCTTTGATTGAATGCTCAATTGCGACGCAAATATCAATAAATCTTTAGTCACGCAGTCTCGATTCTTTTCCCAATAAGACGTCCAACTTTAAACTATTTTGATACTCCTTATCGTCTACGTACTTATCAGTGCGCCTCTCTGGCATTTTGTCTCATAGTTTTGTAGACATTGCCTAGTAGGCTATCTAATTATTATATTTTTATGTTGATAAACAAATGTTTTGAGTGTGTTGCGTAACACAAGCGCGCCTGACTTGGGTGCTGGTGTGTAAGTGGGGTTAGAGTGACTGTTTTTCACAGCTCGCAGTCGGATCCCCTTCTCACATCACTTATGGAGGTGGGAAGTGAAAAAATGGAACATACATTTCGAGTTGTGGCCAAATCTCGTCTATTGGGCCACACTGTGCGTCTCTTGCTGACGGTTACTGGCCAAAGGAACCGGGTTTTTGGACACACTCGAGGACAAATAGGAGTGTTTACTCACCGTTTGACCGAAGGTTTTCACTTTTCACCAGGACGGACGTCACGGAGCCGCCTTCGCTGGAGCTGCTCGCAATTGACGTCGTGGCATTCGGGCCACTTCCTACTCTGCCTCCCGAGCTGGCTGTTGTTGTCAGACACTTGAGCAGCATCGTGACTCCCTCACAGGCACTCTGATCCCAGGCGAATCTCCCTCCGAAGTCCTTCCGAGAATAACCCTAGTCCAGAGATACCACACTACCACTCGCAGATGCTCTCATAACTGTCCATCCAACTGGAGTCTTCACTCTGCGGCCCTCTCCAATCCACCGTATCAATCACAGAGTGTCTTTCTCTCGCTTTGCGTCCACCTTTCAGCGAAAAAATTGCTCGCAGTGCAAAACAACAATTTTTCACTCGTCTCTTCTCACTTCTCCGCCTTAATCCGGACGAGACTGAAATATGTTACAAATTTCTTCAGATGTGACGTCACAGTCAATACGAGAATTTCGCCTTTTCACCCACTTCACCAGTACAAAATGGCAGTTTTGGTAGTTTCCCTGAACACTAAATTCACAATTTATTGATCAAACACTCTCCTATTGTTGAAATATTTGCGAAAATATAGGAAAAAGCAAGGTAAAATGGGAGAATGCAATTTGCTCTTTTTTGACAACTTACTTTTTGGGCCACATTCGTGGTGTTGCCATACGTTTGGATCACATTCGCTCGTGTCACGTCGGACGCTTTCGCGGTGACCTCGGAAGTGATGGTGATTTCGGCATTGATTCGTGCTTTTCAAACAATTAACCGTTTGTTCTTGGATGGTGAGTTCTTGACTCTGCGGGAAAACCATCGAGAACCCGTTTGTTTAGTCATCGTCCACATTACAGTGAAAAGAAATGGAAGGAGGGTAATATTATATGCAAGAGCATTAGCATAAAAAAGTAATCAGTGTAGCTAAAAATATTCTTTCTCAGCCATTCTGACAACACACCTCAGCCAGTTTTCTCAGTCTCGACAGCGCATTGAAACTCGGAGCTATATTGTAATCTATTATCTCCATAGAAAAGCCAAAAACCTTGATAATGTACATACGTTATCTGTTTCCATGTTTAGGTTAATCTTATCTGAAAAAGAAATCTGTCGTAAATTTAACCCTTCACTTCATGAATGTTTTTAATTCATTGCTTACTATAAGTGTGCAGTACACCGCAATAAATAAACATATCAACAAAAGGTGTAAACACAATTTTTTTATGTAATATTAAAAAATTTGCTTAACCCATGAAATGTACATTCATTGCTTTAACTTGTTTTTCTTCGTCCAGTTTGGCTATGCAACGCAAGATGCAACGTTTTATTTCTTGATCATAACATAATTATGTAATATATAGAGAAAATGCCTTGAAAATGTTTCAAAAATTATTATCGCTTCGTGTGCTGAGCTTTCGTACATTTTCGTTTCATTTTCAGTGTGTTAGTCGACTTCCAATTCAACTAAAAGTTTTGGTGAACTCCAACACTAGCATTAAAAGTATTTCATTCGAGTCTCGTATGGTTTGCCACTGGAAAACAAGTCAGTATTTTCTGAGATACCGCGGGAGAAGGAATAAAAGCAATACTAACATATGATCTCAAGGGGAGTGAAAAGTCTATTTTGCAGTGTGTTTTCGATTATTTGCGGCAATCTTAAAATCGAGAGTCATCATAATTATACTTGATTACGTCACGCGAGTGGTATTAGATAGTGAAACTCTCGAGAATGACTGCCCTTGGAGAGGAATATTCCGCTGAGGAATGGCACAACATTTCCTGTGAATTTCAGCGAATAAAAGGTACATCATTGTATGTGGATAGGATGATTTTCTAAAAAGTATTTCTTTGCATTCCAGATGAACATTACTTGGATCATGCTGGAGCAACTCTCTATTCGGAGCATCAATTGCAGGCATGCTTCGAAGACTTACGTAGTAATCTCTATTGCAATCCACACACTAGTAAATCTACAGAGGATCTTATTGATCAAGTGAGATACAGAGTTTTGGAGCATTTCAACACAGATTCCTCCAAATATCATGTAATCTTCACGTCTGGAACCACAGCAGCACTGAAAATGGTAGCAGAAACCTTTGACTTTGATGGGGAGAAATCGCAATTCCGATATTTGAGAGACAGCCACACATCAGTGCTCGGAATGAGAGAATTGGTGAAAACACAGCAAATAATTCCCATGGAGAAAGAGGATCTTTTAGCCATATCAGAGAGAAGAACTCCTTGTCGTCTCCCTTCTAGCAACTCAAACTCTCTCATCGTGTTTCCCGCTCAATGTAATTTCAACGGCTTTAAATATCCTCTGGAAACAATTGAGTGTTTTCAGCATAGAAGTCTTCCCAGTGATATGAAGGACAGTGAGTGGTTTGTGTGTCTCGATGCTGCAAGTTTCGTCTCAACGAACTATCTTGATCTTCAGAAGTACAGTCCTGATTTTGTGTGCATCTCATTCTACAAAATTTTCGGTTATCCAACCGGATTGGGAGCTCTTTTGGCGAGCAAAAGGGTAGAGAATGCCCTCAAAAAGCGTTACTACGGCGGAGGAACTGTGAAAATTGCAATGAGTCAGATAAATTTCCACGAGAAACGTGATTGCCTGCATGAGAGATTCGAGGATGGCACAATATCCTTCATATCCATCATTTCTCTTCTGCACGGCTTCAATACTCTAAAGCGACTGATTCCTAGCAATGCAGAAGAAGGCACAATGCAAAGAATTTCTAGATATACTTTCAACCTTGCCAAATACCTCAGAGATCGTCTGGTGAATATGAAACATTCTTCTGGAGGAAGTGTCGTTAAATTATACAGTGACTCAGACTACAATTCATCCCAATCTCAAGGAGGAATTGTGAACTTTAACATCCTTCACAGCGATGGATCTTTCGTGGGTTTTGCGGAATTTGCCTGTATGGCTTCAATTTATAACATCATTATAAGGACTGGATGTTTCTGCAATCCTGGGGCGTGTCAAAGGCACATGAAGCTCACTAACGAGGATGTAAAGGAACACTATAAGGTACTTTGTGTTATATTCTAATATTGAATAACATTTTTATAGTGATTTTAACATTTCAGGCAGGTCACATTTGTGGCGATGCGTATGACTTGATCAACGGTATTCCAACTGGATCTATCAGAGTGTCTTTTGGCTATATGACTACGAAGACCAATGTCGATGCCCTCATAAACATGATCGAAAACTGCTACTGTCGTCCACATAAAAGATCTGTTGAACTGGGAATGATTTCGCACATGTACAAGAGATATCCAATGAAAGCTAATGATATCAAGCTGGAGATGATCTGTGTGTATCCTATAAAGTCCTGTGGAGCTTTCAAAGTATTCGACAAGTGGCCACTAACTCCTTGTGGCCTGAAATACGACAGAGAGTGGATGATCGTGACAGAGAAGGGTGTCGCTCTCACGCAGAAAAACAACACCAAAATGTGTCTCATAAGACCAGTAATTGACCAGGAGAGAGGCAAAATGACCCTCCACTTTCCCGAGATGGAATGCATTGATGTGGAGTTGAGCATTGACGAAGACAATAGTGAAATAATGCAAGATTCGAGTTTGTGTCAGAGTAAAGTGTGTGGTGATCGGATTAAGGGATACGATTGTGGTGAGAAAGTTGCTCAGTGGTTGGAAAATGCCCTCGATTTGCTTGGAGTGCGTCTCATTAGGAAGGTCAGTTCTGAAAAGCGCTTCTTTCGCAAAAATGGTACCACCAACGATCTTCCAGAGATATCACTAGCGAATCAAGCACAGTTCTTGCTCATCAATACCACATCAGTTTCCTGGTTGATGGACAAAGTGACTGATTGGGATGACCAAGTGGATAGAGAAGGTCTTCTGCCGAATGTCGTTGACCGCTTTCGCGGAAATATCGTGATAAAATCATCTAAAAGCATGGAAGAGGGAGCATGGAAAATGATTAGAATTGGTCCAAATCTCTTCAAAGTTGACGGTCAATGTACAAGATGCCAGATGATCTGCATTGACCAACAAACAGGAGAGAAGACAACTGAGCCACTGAGAACAATTGCCAGAGAATTCGAAGGAAAGATGAAATTCGGAATCTACCTATCGCAGATGAATGATTTTACTAAGAATTTACACGTCCTAAGCTGCAATGATAAAGTAGAAATTACTGAGTGAACTACTGCAGAACACAGTCTGTAATTGGCTGTTGCCGAACATTTCCTAGAGGCTCTCCTTCGGCTGCTTTCTGGACACTCTGCGCTACATCATTGAAGTCGGGAAAGGCCAGTGATGACAATTTTGAGTGCACGGGCTTCTCATTTATCTGCACTTCGAATGAACCTGAAACACAGAAGCTCTGCTTTAGGAATGAATTAAGCATTCCTATTTTATTTATCAATTACACCTTGTCTTCCCCTTTTGCACTGAAACTCAACTTCAGGGACCAACTTTAGGACTACGCCTCGTAATTCCTCGCATTGTGCTTCATAGTTGCAGTAGCCACTATAAATAAGTAGGGGAAAATATTGTGATTAGTGATAAAATGATAAATAAATAAAATTCTTTCTACCAATACTCCACATTAACTTGTACTTTGTCCATAAGAGTCTCGTATTGTTGAATGAATCCGTCAGAATGGGTAGAATGAGCAGTCAAATTCACGTGCGCATTGCGCCCATTAGCAATCATCTGTTAAATTTCATATGTATAGTAGTTGAAAATTCTACTGCGTCTACGGAGTTTCATGACAGAACTGTCCATTAAATAATTGCGCAAGAATTTATATTTTATTCTTCTGCTTTATTCACGCATTATAATTTGTCAAAATCATATCAATACATAACAAGGAATGCTATAATTTGTAAAATATGTATCAGTTATAAGATTTATTCCAATTTATTTCTATCGTTGTCATGATTGGATATGTAGGCCAAAAATTCAGATCTTGTGATGATTTTCTCTACTACTTCTTTTGGCTTCGAGCATTGCACTGGAACAGCTGTAAAATAAATAATAAATTTTCTATTTCACCTAAACCTGAACTGCAAGTTTTTCATTCACCTCTGGTTACAATGACGAAGGGCTCCTTTTCCAGAATGCTAGATAAAAGCCCCAAGTTGGTTTCATATGTAACTCTTCGGAAGGTTTTGTTGAGAGCTTTCGCAACAGGATCATCTTTAGCCACGCCAGCTCCAAGTTTCACAATCAGTGTTTCCAGAGTTACCATTCCCAGAAGATAGTCTTCGTCAGAAACTACAGGCAGTTGATCAAGTCCTTGCTCTTTCAGGACATTAATGGCTTCCTGGCAAGTTTGATTTGATTTCAGAGTGATCAAGTCATTTGTCGGCACTTCGTCCACATGGTTACTCCACCACCAGTGCTCGTGAGTGTTTTCTAGAGGAAGGAATCCTCTAACTTGCATCCAATTGTCAGACACGAACTTCGTCATGTAATTCCTGATGCCATCAGGCAAGATAACGACACACTTCTGCCCGGCCTGCAAGTTCTTTGCAGCTTTCAAAGCTACACTCATTGCGGATCCGCTGCTTCCGCCACAGAGAAGACCCTCTTCAGCAATGAGGCGTCTCGCCATCGGAAATGCGTCGGAATCATTGCTCTTGTACCATTCGTCGACGTGCTCATGCTTGAGAACCGTCGGAATGAAATCATAGCCAATCCCTTCGACCTCAAAGAAACTCACGTCGCTTTTGTTGAGACTTTCTGGTCGGGCAAGAATTGATCCTTCGGGATCGAAAGATACAATTTTGCACTTCGGGCAACCTTCCTTCATTGCCTTTCCGATGCCTGAAACCGTTCCTCCTGTTCCTGCTCCAGCGACAATCATATCAATATCGTTATCAAATTGCCAGAGAAGCTCAGATCCTGTGCCCTCTTTATGAGCTAGCCAATTGCTCGGATTTGAGTATTGTCCCATGATAACAGCATTGGGTATCTTCTTCTGTAGATCTTGAGACACCGCAAAAATTCCCTGTGGCGATAGATATCCAGCCTCAGTTGGAGTGCGAATGATTTCTGCGCCCAAGATTTTCAGCGTATCTACTTTTTCATTGGAATTCTTCTCTGCCATAACAATTATGCACTTGTAGCCTTTGACGGCACATGCTAGAGCTACACCGATTCCGGTATTTCCAGACGTTGGTTCAATGATTGTTGATCCTTCCTTCACAAGTCCCTTCTCTTCTGCATCCAGAACCATTCGGTAGCCAATGCGATCCTTCACGGATCCGCCAGGATTCAGAAATTCACATTTTGCATCTAAATGAAAAAAATATCAATGAAATTGTCAGCAAATTTTCCATTCTTCATATTACTTTTTAAACGGTCTAGTGAAGCTTATTCAGTTTATCTTTATAATTGGTGAATAAACATTAAAGCTTTATACACTCTATAATTACTTATGCAAAGTTTCACGTTATAGTGCAACATGACCTCTATCTAATATGTTCACTCACGATCTATCATACATACAGACTCGCAAATTATGCATCTGTACTTTATTCTAATGCGCGTTTCTTATAGTTCCTGATCCAGAATTAACACTTACACATGTCACATTTAATTCCCAGAGATTGTGGAATTTTATTGAGTTTGACCACAGGAGTAAGTCCAATAGCATGCAGAATATTCGGTAAGATCTTCTTGAGCTCAGGTTTTCTTTGCAATGTATGGAAAGGAGAAGAAACTAAATTGAAATATGTTTTGTTAAAAATAATTGCACATCACAAACGACATACAACGGGCGACTCGGAGGCTCAGCATTTGCCCACAATCGTGATTCTGTATCGGGGCTTTCGAAATTGGGATCAAGATCCCAAACTGTTTCCACATGAGGACACTTCTTTTCTGTATTCGCCATTGCTGAACACTTTCACTAGACCACTGCAGCAGTTACTTGAGATTTTTTCCTGGCGCTTGTTCTCAACTGACTGGAAATTCATGACACACACGGCTTTTATATGTGCAAACAGCACAGGAAATCCGACCAACTAGCCGCAAATGTAATAGACAATCACGTGGAAGATACCATTTTTGTAATGTGGTTTTCGAAAAAATTCAACTTCGCCCCTTTGTCACGGCGTAAGAATGTGCGTTTGTTGGGGAAGAGAATGGTCGTCCATTAGCATAATTGATATATGTATCCTTGACAGTCCTCACAACATCAATGGAAATGCATTTGAAATTGACTTTATTCATTAAATTCATATAAAATGCATGCGATCGCTTATTTCATTGGTAGGAAAACTCATTGAGAGGAGCTGGTAGTGTATGATAGCAGATCCATTCGAGTAACGATTCCAACAGGAAATTCTACACCGTCCGCATCTGAAATTTGATAAGACATTTCATGAGAATTTGATATTAAGCCAGCTGATGCAATAATATGAAGCATTGATAGTTACTCTCTACAATTACGGCGAAAGGATCGTTCTCGAGAATCCTTGAAACCAGTCCCAAATTGGTGGTTTTGCAAATCTTTCTGAACTGCTTGAAGACTGCACGATCGATTGTATCCTTGGCCTGAAGGTTAAAATTGCCCATCTTAATCATCAATTCACCAAGCGTTGCTGCTCCTTTAAGTATTCCCTTCTCATCCACGATCACGGCGTATTCAGTGTTGTTCTTCTTGAGAACTTGTACTACATCCTGAACCATATCAGTGATATTGACTTTGACTAATTCATTCAGTTTCAATCCGTCCACTCTTGTATTCCACCACCAGAAATTATGGACATTCTTTGCCTCTTTAAGTCCTCTTGCCTCGAGCCAATTGTCCGAGATAAACTTGGTCATGTAATTCCGGACACCATCTGGCAGGATGACCACGCATTTCTGACCCTTCTTCAGCTTCTTGGCAGCCTTGAGCGCCACTGCCAATGCTGTTCCACTCGATCCTCCGCAAAGCAGTCCCTCCTCGCAAATGAGCCTCCTTGCCAAAGGCATGCACTCCTTGTCATTGGACTTCATCCACAAATCCACGACGGAGCGATCCAAGACAGTGGGAACAAAGTCATATCCAATTCCTTCGACTTCGTAGAAGGACACATCCGACTTGTTCAGTTCTTCGGGCAATGATAGAATGGATCCTTCGGGATCAGCGGCAACAACAACGCAACTTGGGCATTCTTCCTTCATCTTACGCCCTATTCCGCACACCGTTCCTCCTGTTCCCGCACCGCAGACAACCATGTCCACATGACCGCCCATCTGATGGAGTATCTCAGTTGCTGTTCCATCTGAAAAGTGTACAAAGTAGCGAGTTAGAATTGAGAAGTGTGATTTCTATTTTGAGAGATAACTTTTTGCTTCATTTCTGCGTCTCTGACGAGCACAAGTGAAGCATGACATGCAAAATTGAGCATTAGTGTTTATTACACAAATAATAATATATTATTTGGCAACTGATTAACAGCTCTCTAGCACTCTCCGCGTTTGATAACAAAAAGTACTCTCTCGTCACAAAGTTATCTCTAAGCATTTCTCACCATAGTGGCTAACCGGATTGCTCGCATTGCGATACTGATCCAAGATGATTGAATCCGGAATTTCCTTTTGAAGCTTCTGTGCGACAGCAATGAGACCTTCTGGTGAATCAAAGCCTGCTTCCGTAGGCGTTCGGATGATCTTAGCTCCGAGCGCCTTCAGCGCATTCACTTTCTCATTGGACATCTTCTCCGGCATCACGATAAGGCACTTATACCCTTTAACAGCGCACGACATTGCCAAGCCTATGCCCGTATTCCCAGAAGTTGGCTCGATTATTGTGCATCCCGGCTTCAAGAGTCCCTTCTCCTCTGCATCTGCCACCATTCGGTAGCCAATGCGGTCCTTCACGGATCCGCCAGGATTAAGAAATTCACATTTCACGTCTGAAATCAAAATGCTAATGAGTTTCTTGTCGGCACGAAGAACAATTGGGTAAAACCTACACATATCGCATTCAATGCCCTCAGCTTTTGGGATATTATTCAGTTTCACGAGCGGCGTGTGTCCAATGGCATGTAGAATGTTTGGCATAATTTTGGGGCGCTCTCCACTGAAGTGATAAAAAATGTGGTGTGAGATGCATAAGAAACATGAGGTCAATATATTAAATACACTGACCTATTTTGAGCCAAAACTCAAAAAAAGTCCTCAGTGATAAATATTTTTAAGCGAAACTACGTTGGTTCTTATCACTGGAGGTGAGGTTATCGCAATATCGCGACTCTTGAACTTGATTTTGCATGCAAACTGTTCTACATATCATTGAAGATGACTTACAATTTCCATTGTGAATGAGGGCTCTCGGTTTTATCTTTGCCGACTGACCAGGTACATCTCGATGGAAGATCAGGGCGAACGAAGTCCGGCATCACCTTGTAAATGTCATTAGCTTCTTCACCGTTTATTGGCATCTTCACTTCGTGGTGTTCTGAAAAATTCCAACCAGTTTCAAAGAATTCTTACCAGTAAAGTTATATAATAATTTTAGAAATTTTAATGAGCAAGATAATGATTAAATTTCAAACGATTCTTCTGTTGATTGTAACTATTGAACGCAAAGTGTGCAAACATACGGCATCTGTCGCACAATATCTTTTTTTTTGTTGCCTCACCTTTGCAACAGCAACCAACCAATCAATCATACGCCGAATAAGAGTGATTTATGCTATACTGGGAATTTGTGGATAAGAACAACTTACAGTTGATTTGATCCAGAAATTGTAGTCACTTCCACTCTGTGTAGCACAAAGACGAAGACTAAATTTTTCCTCAAGTAAGTCTTTAGGGTTATTCGAGTTATTTAACTGGAAATAACAATTATTTTTCATCTCTCTTTCGCGTTCGTTGTATCACTCTCTTTTTGCTACATGCGCTTCGGCACAGTCACTGTATATTTGTCTCCCTTTAAAATACCATGGTGATAAATCGACCACTATATCGTCGAGACGGCATAAACTCATGGCACTCATACATAGAAAACATTCTTTATTTACTGCGCAAGTTACACATTTTAGTACAACAAGACTTAATATGAAATACTGCGTGTGAATTCATTTTTGATCCTCTAAAAGAATGCTTTCACGATAGAAAATCCCATATATGCGTTTACAAATACACCGACTAAAAATAAAATAAACCTCGTTGGTTGGGGCACCGGTGCAAAAGCGTACACGAGTGTATGAAGAATTCTTGTGATAGCAAATGCTTTTATCAGCGTCATTGCCAGCCACGGGAATGGATTTGTTAAAATGTAGGCAAAGCAGAGTGGAAGGAAGATCAGGATGTTTTCCATATCATTCATGTGAGCTCTGGAAAATAATTAAATTAATACAAAATAACGAATCGTTATTTGTGTTGAAGGAGTCATACCTTCTCATCCTCTCAATATCTTCATTAACATTAGAAACGGCTTTCGTTTGTGATTTTACGGCTTCTTTTTTGCTAAAGATCTAAAATATTCATTACACAAATGTTCATTTTTTATATAAAAGTATGAAGAGAAAATTATATACGCACCGCAAGCTTTCGTTGAAAGCCAGTCCCAATGCCAAGAAACAGCATCTTAACCATTAACACTGTTGACCAAAATGCATAAGTCCTGAAGACTGGATTAGTCGGGGAGAAAATAGTGAAGAAATCCTCCATCGCGATTACTCAAGAATCAACTATGCTCATTCGCAGACCAAGTGAAACTGACTTATCAAAGATAAAGCCGCCTTCTTCGAAATTTTATCAACACCTGATAGTCGATTACCCGAATATTTTTGCCATTCTCAAAGTTTTCTCTTCTAATATAGCATTTATTTTTTTCTCTTTACACCTTCACATTGCATCAAAATTTAACATGTATTTGCTGTGCGATTGATAAGATGTTATCAAGAACAATTGATCTTCTTAACCCCGAGTAAAGCCCGACACTTGCAAATGACGATAGCGGGATGGACCAAAAGAAGGATTTTCATGACTTTAGCTGAGCTTTTATGTTTTATATGAAAAATACAATTGTCTTGAAAGCCATGAAGAGTGTAGATCCCAGGCAGACGAAGAACGCCAATCCTCTGGCTGGTTGCGGGATCACCCAAACGGCGTAGACGAGAGTGTGCACGATCCTTGAAATCACTGCAGCCCTGAACAGATTGATGGCCAGATAAGCCTCAGGATTTGTCAAGACATAGAAAAATGCCACGAGGATGAAGGGGAAGACATTCTCCAGGTCATTGCGATGCGCCCTGAAAGCGTTGCCATAGAAAATTTATATTGTACACAAATGCGTAGTTGCAATTTTACCTTCGCACGCGTTCCACGTCAGGATCATCATACTTGACCTTCGCTTTCTGTGGACCTGCATCTTCAGGATTGGCGAAAACCTGCAAAATAAACCCCAAATACTCTATATTAAGGCGCATCCCCTCGTCAGCACTGCCATGTCATGGTTGTGATTATGATATTTCTTATCTTGATTCGTGTGTTGTGTAATATCAACTCGTCAATACATTTACCTTATTCTTGAAACGCTGACGTGCGGTCAAAAATGACATAGACAGAGTCTTCACAATAAGAATCGTGGACCAGAAAACGTAGGCTCGGAACACGTCATTGTCATAGGAAAGAAGTTCGGTGAAAGTAGCCATGATTTAACTCAAAAAATTGGGAAGAAAATTCACGAAACACACCCGGCACTTGACTATGTTTTCATACAACTGGCGTTTCCGTCAGATCTCTAAACAACATAAAGGCCAGAGCCCGTTTTATATACCATACTTGTTGAACATCACATTCGTGTTTGTGTTCATCACAGATTGTGTATTCGTGTAATAAGATGTGCTTGTGTTTCGAGATATCTTTTCTTGAATTTGAAAAGTGCAAATCATTCATTAGCTCCAAAATTGCTTGTGAAATAAATAACAATTTGTTGTAACTTCATATGATTCATATAATTGTCATGTATATATAATTCAACAATTAATGCATATATAGAATACATGCAATACATGCAATACATTTCATATCACTTTTACACTGCAAACACAATTCTAGAATTTGCATCTTATCATATAAATATTGAATATAAGATAAACATTAATTTCTTTAAATAAACATGATGAGCCGCACTTTTTATCGCACTCCAGATAATGATGTGCGATTATCAAGAAAATCATAAAGTCATGCTGTTATTGTAGGAAAGAAAAACCTTCAATGTGATAAGAGACAAGTTTTCCAATGACTTTTTATTCCACTCTAAATCCTTTTTATTCTGTGCATTAAAGGAAATACAGAATAATTTGTGTTGCCATGTACAGTGAAATTGCCAAGCATGTCCCGAATGCAATTGCACGAGTTGGCTGAGGAACGACATGAATGCTGTATACAATTGTAAATACAATCCTCGCAATTGCTCCTGTCCGGAAGAGGAGGGTTGCGAACCAGGGCGAGGGATCTGTCAAGAGATATCCGAATCCGAGCAGGATGTAAGGGTAAATATTCTCCATGTCATTACGATGAGCTCTTCTTGCACGTTCAACATCGGGGTCGTCGAATTTTATCTTAGATCCGGGTGGAGCAACAGATATGTCCTCTGGATTACTCATGGTCTGCAACATAAATGAATTTATGATGAATTTAAATGAAAGTAATCCATTTGTGACTATCTTACCCCGGTTTTCCTCCTTTGGTATGCAGTTATGATGACCATGGCAAACATTTTAACGATGAGCACCACAGACCAGAATGCAAATGTGCGGAAAAGCTCATTTTCCGGAGACAAAATATCCTTCAATTCAACCATTTCGAGAGCCTTCTCAACGGTAGCAGCTGTGATTTAATACTAACAGCACATTCCATATTTTGATTTTGCCGTCTAATAATCTTCTAACGCTTTTTGTGTATATGTTCAAGGTTATTTGATCAACTTGGGAAAAATCACCAACACACCAATGTTGAAAAATTATGCGTGTATTTTCTTATAAAACTCACTCTTCTTATACAGATAACACATGCGAGTTGTATAATCCGTTGTTTATCAAATCATACACACAACCATCCTCAGGCGAAGTGAATGAGTGTTTGTACCGCCATATAGAGAGTTATGAACAAGGGTACGCCGAAAGCTATGAATCTTGTTGGCTGAGGAACCGGACCAAAAGCGTACACCGCGGTGTGAGCAATTCTTGAGAGGGCTCCAACTCTCACGAGGTTGTTGGCGAGGAATGGAGTGGGATTGGTGAGGGTGTAGAAGAAGGCGGCCAGGATGAATGGCAGGATATTCTCCAAGTCATTTCGATGAGCCCTGTGAAGTATAAAAAGACAATTAACTACCAATAAGAGTGGAATGTATAGAAGTGTAAACAAACCTGCGCACTCTCTCCACACTTGGATCATCATACTTGGGAGCTTTGGCCTTTTTTCCTCCAAACATCAAATCCTCAGGACTGCTGAAAGCCTACAAAGTGAAAGTGTCTCATTAAATTTTCAAGAGACGTGGCTATTTCTTATCTAAACAGTGAGATCACTTACCCGGTTTTTGATTCTGAAGAATGCAGTGAGAGGAGACATCAAGAGCATTTTGAGCAGCAGAATCCCAGTCCAGAGAGCCACATTGCGGAAGACAGGATTTTCCAGGGACAGGAGATCAGCGACACTAGCCATTTTGTAATTAGAAATCTCTAAACGCTATTGATACGACAATCACACGTCTTGAGCGGAGCTGACAACCAGTGAAACTGAATGGTGTTTTCGATGCTATACACAAGGCAACACAACGATAAAGAAAATATGCTTCAACCTCTTGAGCAGATGTAGAAGTTGAAAAATACCGACCCAAATGGGTATTAGTAGAAAAGTGACACACACTGCAATTTTAGCAGAAGCTGTTTTTATTTTACAAAAATGACTTTCTTTTTGCAATGTGATTCTCTTACGTAACATTACTCTTTAGGGAATAAAATACTAACGTACAAGTCCCAGGAGAAAGCCAAATGAGTTCATTTGGTATTGAATAATACCACTAAAGCGTTACACATTACAAACACATCAAAGAGCCACTATGCTAATGTAAAATCAATGGCAATGTTGTTTCAAGTTCAAGATAGCTCACATAATTACGCACACGTAACCCATTCCATATCTCACATTTCACAAATAGTTTTACATTATATTTCGTACATAAAACAATTAAAGAACTGTGTCGGTTAATATTTTGCCACGCTATTTAACACATATTACACTTTACAGTCGTGTGAAATTTCATAATATTGAGAGTGCCAAAATTTAGGCAATATGACAGAACAGTAAATTGTGGTGGCAATTGAGCAACTTTGAAAATTAATAGCAATATTATTGGCTTTAAATAAACCAAAATCGGATAATGCACATAACTGCCATGTAAATGGTAATAAAAAAGCAAGTAAAGAAACAAATCGCACGAGCTGGCTGTCGGATCGGATAAATAGCATAAATGATAGTGTGGATAATCCTCACTGTTCCTGCAACTCTGAACAAAATGATGGCAATCATTGGGTTAGGGTTGGTGAGGACATAAATGAGTCCGATGGTGAGAAATGGCAAAATGTTTTCCATGTCATTTAAATGCGCACGACGAACTCTTTCCACCTGTTCGTCGGTTTTGAGCTCCGTCGTTTGCTTGGGCAAATCCTCGGGATTCGCAAAGGCCTTGAAGAGAATAATGGGTAAATGTGAGAATAATGTATTGAGATGAAAAGTGAAAGTGTGCCAAACACTGACCGCATTTTTCACACGAAATGTTCCTGTCAGCGGAGACATCAACAGCATCTTGATGCCTAAAATACAAGCCCACGTTACATAGGCTAAAAACACAGGATTCTCACCTGCAAGGAGGGCGTAAGGAGCTGTAGTGTTGCTCGACATTTTGGATAATTTTCACAAAGTCACGGCAGAGGAAAAGTAAGCGTCTTCACACGTTGGCTGCTCTGTAAAAACTGACCATTATTTTCAAAAGGGGAGAACTTCCACTCTGTACGACTACCCTTCGCATGAAAGCAATTGTGCGTTTCAATTATTTATTTTTCTCCATTTGCCTATTCATATTTGATATTACCTATGCCTTAACCCACATATTCATCTACGCTGTATATCAATAATCGCTCTCAAACTGTGATTTTGCAAAGGAAAAAAGTCTTCAAAAATGTTTAGAAGGTAAATTTAAATAATCTTACTCAAGTGCATTCGCACATCTTCCTACTCCACTGGTAAAGGTGGCAAATACCACACTAAAATACATATACATGCGTGAATCAATAAAAAGATATCAATTAATATTTGAGTTGATTTTAAAATACTTTCAATCACAGTCAGATATTGTACAGCAAGTGACTGTGCTAGTTTTCACTCTCAATCGAACATCATCAATCAATATGACCCGATGCATTATTTACATATGTGTGAAATATCACAGGTGATGTCCACTCTTCAGTAGAATTTATTATCGAACCATTGCCAAGTCTTGCTGTCTTCATCGTCCACGAGGTATGAATAGCAACGATTGCGATAGCGTTTGGCACATGTCACCACAGGATATTCCTCCCGGAAGCATTGCGGCCCTAGGATATTGAAGTACGTGTAACCAATTTTGTTGGAGATGAAGGTGTTGATCCTCTTCAAGCAGTAGTAAAACTCCCGGTCGCAATCACAGTGTGTTCTCGTGAAGAGACCGCCGTTTTTCAGGCCGTGCATTTGACTTCTAGCTTCAATGTAAAGCGGGCACAAGTCATGCATTTTGCAACAATTGTCCGTGGCGGCAAAGAGCCCCAACTCATTCGTTCCCTTCGCTATGTCTCCTCCTCCACACCACAGTGTCCCTATTGAGGTCATTAATAATACAGAATTAGAGCAATAATATATAGGGATTTGTGCAATGTCAAACATGCGAGACACACCTGGATAAATTGTCTTGATACGGTCTTTAAATTTATCTACAAATCCATTGGCAAATGGCAGGTTAACATCTAAACCAGTAGTTGTGGCTCTATGGGCAAAATATTTTGGCGAAATTGGCTTTGCTTTTGGTCGGAAGAAATTTGTGTTCTTTTTAATTTTGTGCAAAAATTCATCTGAAAATAATAAATTATGTACATACAAATCATTTGCAGCTGCACAGAGCAATATATTCTCACCAAAGGGATTTGGCTTTGGATAGGCGTACTGATAGATTGCTAAAGTATTTGAGGAATCCTGTAAGCAGAAGAGTATTGTGTCACATGTAAGAACGCAATAGAAATCGAAGAAAACCGGAAATGCAGAAGGTACTTAAGTATTGCTCTATGGAAATCAATGTATAACATTATGCAATTAGAACATGCCTTATAAACCCCAAAATACATTTTTGAGATGTCATATAAATTCCCATTAACCTGCCGACGCGTCATTTTCCTCGATAACAGTTTTCAAATATTAAAAAGTTACCAAGACCATGAATATGTAAAATGTTTTCCTCTTCTTTCCATAATTGTGTTGAAAGAATCACAAAGAAAACCCCCATAGTTAATGTAAAAGTATTCTTTGGCAACACTTCATTTACAGCCTTATTTACTCTATTTGGTCTTTGTGTGCTTTAGACTTAATGCAGAGAGTGGTAAAATCAATTGAGCAATAAGTATAGTGCTTCAAAAACAAATCACCTGAAGGAAAGTTGTTGAGTCGTCTGCTGACAAATTGGGAACAAAAAATGACGAGTCTTGAGTGTTCCCATTAATTTTGCGCGACACTCCAAATGGATTACTATTACTATATTGTGTAAAGTTTCTCTCATTGTCGTCACTGAAATATCCACCGCCATTCTTCGCCTCTATGATGTGCAGTAAATCAAAGAGCGTTGCTCTTATAATCGATGTACGTACAATCAACACAAGCCACACTGCACAAAATTCACTTTTCTTCGTCATTTCAGTTTGCAATCACAAAACGCTCCAACATAATTATACATCAGAGACGATTTTTTATTTGCAAAATCACTTTATGCAACCATTAACATTAATTATCAGTTGTGCAATGCTTAGCGCAAAAAAGCCGTGATAAGAGCGAGTATAAATGCTACTAAATTGCACTTTTGCAATTTTTAATGCTATTGAAGCGTTTAATCACTCCTCATGATACTTCCATATTTATTTTATTCAAAAACAAAATCACTGGAATAGAGCTGGTTTTTGTACTTTCTTCAGTATTTCACAACACCCTGAGATTGAAGATAAGAAAATAGCCGAATTTGTGTTCAGTGATCGCAAAGAAAGAAAATCACAAGATGTTTAATTGCCGAATTTTGGAACCTTTCTCTTTCACTTGAGAGCCAAGTTTCAGTTACAGTTCCCACCGAAAAACTCTTGAGAACTGACTGATGGCTAAAATGCAACTGAAGCTCACCTTGCCTTTTCTTTCGGAGCTAACTTTGAAACTCATTTTTGTACCTTTTTCCCTCTACATTGGATGGGGGAAATGCTAGCTGGTATATTAATTGTACGTGAGCGTTAAATACAATAATGTGGTGGAAAGGCATTATGCTATGCCGCATGTATTTTACAGTCGTGAAATATAATTGTCAGCTTCCCCTCAAAGCAAGTGTACTACCATCTTCCATCAGTGTATTTTCGCAGATAGAGAAGAACAGCAATTATGTTGTGCAATGTCGCACTTAGTTCATTTTGCAGTCATCTCCGTACCTCTGCAAAGCTTAGGAATTCAAGATAGTGAAATGTCAATTGATTTTTATCATCTGTATGAAGTGAACGAAAAGGATTTGCATACAAAACATACATAAATTGACTCTGATATATCAAGTTTCACCTGTCAGCAAAAACTCCTGCACAAGTAGGTTTATATGCCTACTTAAAATTGTTATGCAACATTTGCTCTTGCAGTTGAAATGTTGCTTCGGTAAAAGTTCAGGCACAAATACATATTTTCAACTACAAAAAAAGTGTTTTGGCGCCCAAAATTCCGTACATTCTTCATGTACTCAAAAAAAGTGTGAGGCAAATCCATAAGCGATTGAGGCAATATTCGATGAGAGAAATCTTGCACATACAAGAAGTTTGCATGAGCACATGTTAAATATTTATTATGTAATCCATAATTTGCCGTCTCTTAATTTCCCATCCAATGTCAGACTTTTTTCTGTACATAATATTTGCACAGAGCATTTTTTTTTACTTCACGTTCGTCATTCTTATCGCATGTGCGATGTCGGAATTCAAGGGTCATTACGATGTACATAGTATCTCATTTAAATACATAGCTATTCTTCGCGAATTCACAGATTTTGTACTCGCATCGGAAGTGTTAATAATACTTTTTTAACGACATTTTCTTGTACAATTTATACATAAATACACTCTAAGTTTGATACCTCCCAACAGCTTAATGCGAGCAAACGTCTGACTTATGTCTGTTTGATGACTGTTTATAAAATTTCCCAGTTTTTTATGGGACGGAAATTATTGAGATTCTCAGTTGAATCCAGGTATTCTTTACTTTAAATAACACCACGTTCTCTTCTCTTATTTGTACACATTCACGTTCTGCCGATCATGTATACTCAAGTGAATAATTTTATAGAGTGCGAGTAAAAGTAACGAAATCCGCGTGCTTCACTTCTGTGGTCAAAGTCCGTGTATGATTAAATTATTTTTTGTCACAAATCCCCGGTCTGAGAGTACCTAAGCAACTCATTGGGTGATACTTTTGAACTCTGGACTTAGAGAGACGCCAGTGTGGCGAGCACAAGTCATGAGTGGTGTTGGTTTGTTGTCATGCCAAGAATCTCTACTTGATGTGCGTGCTAATCGAATAACTTGCTATTTTAAGACGTCTTTGCTGGAAAAAAAACAATGATTTTAACACTCTGTGGGTACGTACTTTGGTACTGGGTAGCGTGATTGGGTGAAAAGTCACACAACTTGATAACATCAACAGGTGGAATTCCATTGTTCAGGTATTATGATGACTTTCTTCGGCGTGAATAATGTTTTGAAATGAATGTAAAGTCATGGGACACAGTCAAAAGAATCTATTTTTGGCATATTGCTCAATCATTAAATATACAAATTAATGGCGACAAATTATCAATCCATTAAATTAGAAATAATAAAAAAAAACGAAGTGCAAGAGGAACAATGTCAAGCCTAATGGTATAAATTAAAGCGTATGTTTTCGTTCGCATATTATGAAAGATTATTGCATGTATGAAGAGCTCTCGTGTTATTATTTCTGCGAGTGTTTCGATTTCTTCAGACAGTCGCGAATTGCGTCGTGTGAAACGGAAGAATTCTGGGCATTAAACCGCGGGAAAGAAGAGCCGAAGATAATGGTGTGGATTCATAAATTTGCCACATGAGAGATGATCAATTGTTTGGGGTTTTGTACGAAAGGAGACAAGAGAATTGGGACAAATGGGGAGTGCCAGTTTAGACTTTAGACTCTGGCGATAAAATTGAAAAATCCTTTGCCAGCGAATAGCCCCGATATCTCTTAATCGACACCAACACATTGGACTTTATCATTCTCCGGCCCGCCTAGACTTTTTTCTTGATCTTTTCATACAAAAGTACATAAGAGATATGGATGGGTATATATTCCATTTGAGTGGATGTAAATGGAGTTGAGTTTGAGCACACAACTTGCTATATAAACAGACTTGTTATTTTGAATTACTAATCAGTCTACGAGTCTTTTCAGTCAAGTCTGTCGTGTTGTATCGTGAGTGCAGTCACAGAGTGTTTAGAATCGTTCCCAGATGTGTGTTTGTTGAATCGCCACCTCACTTGAACAGTTGGTGTCGCCCAGTTGTGCTGAACGGTCAAACTTGGCAATTGTGTGCTATCGCGTACGAGGAACAATATAACTATCATCTCAACGGCAAATCAGTGAAAGTGATTGGAATATTACTTTGACCCCAATCGTAATTGGAAGTAATTTTGAGAGGGACAAAAGCCAAAATGAGTCAAAGCGCAGAAAATTCATCCACGAGCACCATCACCACCCAATCCAATGGAACATCGAAGCATCACCAGGACAAATCCGATGCATCATCGGAGACAGAGAGTTTAATGGCCATGAACGAGAATCAGAGTCTTCTGCCGCATTTGGAGTCATTTGATCGCATGATGAAACTTCCGGTTGTGGAAGCCGCATGGAATCAGAGTCAAGATGTCTATGGAAAGGTCAAAGGTATGATGAAATTAGATGAAACTTATGACAAATTCTCACCACTTTCCGAAAACAAATTGATATTATCAACTTTGTGACCCGTTTGATCCCAAGAGTTCAATTGATTACTTAAATAGAGTCCGATCACGAGAAAACAAGAGCTCATCGACAGTGAAATGTGCACAAAATGTTGCAAAATAGAATTCACACTGCTTTTGATTTTTTCCTTCAAATTGTGCTGGGAAAAAATAATGGTAGAAGTGCGTCCCAAAAAATGTTCTGGCGATAAAAATAACCTACATTTTGGACTTTGTATTCAGAAAACCTTTCCCCCTTGTGAATGTTCATCAAATGATAAGTGGATGGTAACACTTATCGCATTTCATACACTTTTTTCCACTGATCTATACAAGAAAGAATGTGTATATGTGTAGTCATAACTTTTTTGCGCTCTTCTCATTGTATTTTCCTTGAAATGACGATTATATACGCAAATATCACCACACAAATGCCAACCAGAGAGAGAACAGCTTTAACTTACTATCACGAGATATATAATTAAAGTACATTGAATGTAAATTTGTCTTAGGAAAGAAGGGGAAAAAATGAAGTCACTAAATCACAGTCTATTGTTGGCTTTTTTGCAGGTTCCAACGCAATGTTTAATTGGGCCTTTAATACGGCCGAGGATGCTCTTCGCGGTGCCATTCACATAACAGCTCCATTTGTACAGAAGTTCGATCGTCCAATTCATCTTGTTGACCAGACACTCGTCAGGGGAATTGACAAGCTCGAAGTGAAGGCACCAATCATCAAAGAGCCACCCCAGGAAATCTACAATCAGGCCAAGTCAAAGGTGATCGAACGAGTGCAGCCTCATCTCAATAAAGTGTGCTCACTTCGGAGTGCTGGTCAGCAAAAGGCAGCATCGCTCAAGGAGTTATCATGGGCCAAAGCCAACGAGGTTCTCGCCACGCAGTATGGAAGCATGGCAGTGTCAGGAGTTGATACCACAGCCACTCTAGCTGAGCGCCTCTTGGATTACTACTTCCCCAGGGCGGAAAGTGACGTTGAAGATGATAACGGTAGGTTTCCATCACAGCATGACAAACATGCACCAGACAAAAAATATTTGCTCGCCACTATTTGCTGGGTTAATGCGTGTGATTAACCTCTTATTGTTTTTTTCGCAATAGCTCCAATTGCGGCTACGGAAGATCCTGTACTCCACACCGTCCAGACAGTCGGACGTCTGTCGAACAAAATTGCCAGGAGAGTGTACCGCACTGTGTCCCGTCAGGTGAAGCAGCTGAAGAAGGAAGATGTCCATGAGTACGTGGCATCGCTCATTGCTGTGCTCCGCCTAACGCAGTATTTGAATTTCATCAACGAGAAGATGACATCGATACAGAATGCTGCGAGCACAAGTAAGGCCAGCAATGGCCAGCAAAAGATGATAAAAGATAAGGAGTAGGAAATGAAAAGAAGAGACATACGGAGTCACCTTTAGTACTAAGCATCACAGAAACTTATAATTTTGTCTGACAAACGTGATCTTAACTTGAAACAGTGAATAGATGTGAATAAGTATAATTTGCAACCAATGAGTTAGAGGGGGTATTCCACTAGATTGTTACATACTTTCAAGTATATAAATACATATACTATAGCGATAAGATTTTTTGTATTTGCTACAAACTAGCGTCAAAGTCATCATAGTTCCTAAGACTATTTGAATAAAATGTGAAAACATCTTTATAAGTTATTATAAATGGAAAATAAAAGTTTGAGATAAGCATTTAGAGCAAAGCAAGCACAATTATTCAGTTGTGTCATACATACCTACGGCTTACGCAACTCCTTGCCAACCTTTGGACTGTGTATAAGTACAGAAATTGACGATTAATTTTCATACACAAGCGCACAGCTCATTCTAAACAGACGATCATACTCAAATATCACCGATAGTGTGTAATCTCAAAGGAATAAGCTGTGTTTTCCTCTCAGTATTTGACGTTCTCATTTAATGTTAGTGCGATAAGGAATTCTCCGGATGAGCTTTCATAGACGACTCCAGTATTATCTAAATTACAGAATGATTAATTCAATGTATAACTGATTAGTCTGAGACTTTTTATTTCACTTTGTCTAATACCTCAAGCATATGTTCATAGCGTACCAACACTCATCAATTTGAGACTTGTATCTTTGCCTTTGCCATGACCGAATCACGCCACTCTGTTGAACTTTATATCGCGCTGCTTTGTAATGAACAATTCTGGCCGATAAGCTTGATAAGGCTGCGTTAAGTCATTTTAGAGAGGCTCATGTTCACACATCCAATCAGCACATTGCTAAAGTCACATTTCCAATCTTCAGTGTAATCTTGAGATCATTTCAGAAAGCACAATCCATATTCACCAAAATGTCTGTTGAAAGCGTTTAACTATGAATCTAAACCACAAAAATTCTGAATTCCAAATGCAATTTGAATGGAACTCCTTATTTCGCTACATATTATACATAGTAATTGATATCTCTGTCATTTCACATACTTTTAGGCGCACCGGAAAGAAAGATTGTTGTCTTGGCTCTAGCAAAAGCTCAAGAAGAAAGTGAAATGCTTGAGAAGTCATCATCCAGTCATATGCAACTTGATACATATTTAAAATCTCTCTATGTGACTTGTACATCAAATTAATTTGCATTCTAATTCAATACTTTTATATATATATATATAGATATAGTGAGAAAGTTCTCAGTATTGTGAAATTATTCTTGTTCCAGAACAATAAAATTCACCTTTTGTAAAATATTGAGATATTTAGAAGAGGAAAATAATTTTCTGACACATTTGTAATACCTTTAGGGTAGTAATTGCTATGAATTATGTATATTTTGTCGTTGCGAACGTTTTCTTCAAAAGAATTGCCTGCAGGATTTTCTCATTCTCCTTTGATGATGTCTTCTCCGCGCCTCGAAGAGGCGAAAATACTCTTGCTGGTGTGTGGCATTTTTCTTCCTTTTGTCCACACCGTCCACGCTCCTCAACTACACCTCTAATGTGGCCTTCCACCGATGTGCCACATTATAATTGAGCTCAAAATCAAAGAATACCAGACGGCATGAGGGAACTGAAAAGGCGAAGAAATGAATCGAGACTAATTTTTATAGATTCGACATGGATAGCTTTAAGATTTCAACTATGAAATTAAAGTGGCTTTATTGTGTTATTTCTGTGAAGATGAGTTGGGTTACGTGAGTAAAAACAGCCAAGTGTGAATGTGAGAGGGGCAACTGGTCTTGAAAATAGCAGGAAAGACCGTTTCTTTGGCTCCTTATTCAGGGAAATGTCTGAGCGGGAACGCAATGTATGATAACCGAAATTATTGAAATAAATCATAGAGAGTTCTTAGAATTATCCGTAAATACTTTGATTACCTTCTAGCGAAGAGATGAGGAGAAAAGCCAGACGAGAAGTGATACCGAAAGTAAAATGGACGGAGAAAATTAAAATCATCTGTATGAGATTAAATTTATATAGAGCCACAAACATTCTATTCTTGCTCTTCAGTTCATCACACTGAAAATAAAATTATGTGAAAAGTAACAAAGCCTATGATAGTCATTTGGCAGAGTGTGATAAAAGTCTTCTGTAATTAATTGATTCTCCGTGTTTCATAAATACGGATTTACTTTTTAATCTCGAAACCAGAG
Source organism: Phlebotomus argentipes (assembly GCF_947086385.1). Lineage (NCBI taxonomy): Eukaryota > Metazoa > Arthropoda > Insecta > Diptera > Psychodidae > Phlebotomus > Phlebotomus argentipes. The sequence goes on along the minus strand of NW_026776181.1, from coordinate 9,878,716 downwards.
TAACCACTTAAGTTAAAATCCTTCGAGGGGGTTTCAATTTTGTGACTGAGATAAGAGAGTGATTCTTCAGTTGAAGTTACGGGCGAACTGGTTTATTCTGTCTCGAGTGTTATCATTCTTTGATGTAATTCGGTCGGAAATTCCTTTTTGCCAACAATGCGAATCACCTGTGTTGAGTGCAATCTTCGTTCGATTTTCAAACACTATTAAGTGGAAATTGAATCAATTTAATAGCGCTGCTGATTGCTAATCAATAGATTGCGAGGTTGAATATGCGAAACACCTTTCTTGAAGGGCCGCTGCGTCTGCTGGGAATTCCGCTGCAAATTCGCGAAGCAGCGAGAGAAAAAGACCCAGTGAAGGTGAAGTGTGTTCAGTGACTGGAATCGGACCCTTTGATTGATAAAAAGTCAGGCACATTTAGCCAATTTGTTTAATTATGCCAGATTTTTATCTTTAATACTTTTTAATGTAAATCGCTGCGTCTCTTCTTTTGATGTTTCACGATTTTACCGACGTACATAATAATTAATTGCTCCACACGGTATTAGTGCGCGCGAGTGAGTGTTATTCCTTTTTATACGCTGCTACTGCTGCGCCTCGAAGACCAGTTTTTATCTTTCTTTCATTCTTTCTTAAGAGATGAGTGAAGACACTAAAAGAGGATTATACCGGTCGCCCAGCACACAAAGTGGGGGATGTGGCAGAGTTGATTCAAGAAAACACTTTTTTCACCACATTCAATCCCTATATCGCTCTCCTCATTTCACATCCCATAAGCTATTATGCTGTAACATGTGAATATGGCATAAATGTATGATAGAATTAAAGCCTTAAAATGAATATGAGATTCTCTTGCCCACTGGCGGCGGAGGAAGTGGACAGCAATGAGTGAATAGCGGAGAATGAAAAAAAAATTCTAAAAATCAACACCCAAGATATTCAAATTTATTGGTCTGGTTGAGGAATTTTTATGGAAATTCCAATGGTTTTCCGGTAGATTGTGTCAATGAGCAATGAAATGACTTCTAATTTGTCAATAAAAATCTCAATCTTATACCATAAAATGTTGCACAGTAATTGCAAAATAATCATGTTTCACTGACCATCGCACAACACGACGTAATCCATATATTTGTAAAGGCGTGTGTGATTTTCTAAAGGGACAAGCTACCCGCTCCTAAACACACCCCAAAAAAATCCTCACAAGGTCCACTTTCTTCATTTTTCTTCCTCTTCTCTTACAATGTTGCACGCGGCTTTTACATGTATTTGGCCGTGTCTAACACGTTTTTTCTCTCTACTTCTGAATGCCTTTCATTCCTAAATGCATTTTTTTGTGTCCTACATTCGTTTCGCTGGAAGGATGAATAGTTTGAGGAAATGAATTATACAATTTTGTCAAGCGTATTTGAGATCGTTTGAGATTGGACGCAAAAATGCTTGAGTGAATCTCAAAAGGACTAAAGCTATATCAATGAAAATTGGATTGTTTTGCTAGCTCTCATAACGTTGTAATCCTTCTTTTCATCCTTCCTCGAAAAACATATAGGTAAAGAATACGTTTCTTGAGAATTATGTGGTCCTGGCATACTCAACATCCCATGAATTCAGTGGAAATATTGTAAGACATCGCTTGCGATGCTGTAGTTAAACCATAATTCTTGTTTTTTTGTTGCATTAAATTGTAATTGAGGCATGATGAAAAAATTAAAACAGTGAAATATGCAATTTGACCCAAATTTTTTAGTTAAATATTAAATAAAGAAAGTCTTTTGAAATCGCAAATCGTAATGAGACTAATTAGACTGAGAATATACAATTCTTTTTCGCTGCTCCGTACAAAATTGTGTGTGCGAGCTCTATGCGAAGGTCTGCTTGGCTCTTTTTCTGTGCACTTTAAGCTTAAAAATAAATGCTTTTTGTTGGTGTTGTACTCAGAAACTCACAATGATCTGGTTGTTTGTGTAAGTTATACTGCCACTTAAAAGATCTTGAGATACCTCCTCATGTCTTAAGAAGAGCTCCTTAAGGGAGATTTTAGATCAAATAGAGGCGTTTCAATTGTCTTTTTTCTTGCACCGTCAAATTGTGTTTAGACAATTTCTCTTTGCTCTTATCATTTTCTGTTCCACTTTATTTTATCTCACTGGGATGAATTCTAATCATCACCGAGGCGATGCTAGCTTTATTTCTCTTTTACACTCAGCCTCCGTCCGGATCAAATTAAACTCACCAGTTGATGCTTTGCGGCTCCTTCTATCGGATGGGTAAAAAGCGAGTGTTCTCTGAAGAAGCGGATTAAAAATCCAATGAATAACATTAATACCTTATCAAATCCATTTACGGACACCATATCTTAAGAAATTAATTACCATGCCAAGTTTTTTCCGAGGTAATTGGAAAACTGGTTATGCGTATTAGCGACATGCCGCTTTGGGTGTTCATTTGTAAATTCATCACAAAAATTTCTGTATGGCTCTTTTCATGATTTCTCCACTCTCCTAACTTCTCTATCGCACAAATGTAACACACATCTTCCTACTAGAATATGCAAACAGTGGCACTCTAAATGTAAATTCACTCCTCGGAAAATATTTGCGAAATATTTTTATTCACCTCCTTTTTATATTCAAATTATCTTTGCCATGTGGAATTTCGTAGTTGCTCTCTAACAATTAGTGGAAATCAAGTTTATATCTCTCAAGTCTCTTTCACATTCAATCTAATGGCTCTTAATTAATCTGTTTTGAAAAAACCATGGAGCCATGGAGCAAAATGTGTGTTTATCTTTATTGCAAAAGATTTTTACTCACGGTAATTGGAATGAATTGGTCTACACACTTAATTCGCGCCAAGATTTTTATATGCGCTCTCTGAGAAATTCTCAGTGCGGTGGTCAGAGAAGAACGCATCTTTGGAGTAGTGTGTAGAAATTACAGATTAATTGCTTTGAAATACATTAAATATTCTTAATATGTCAAGTCGAACGCATCAAAAGATTCTCTTTGGAGGAGAATCGAAACCGCTGTGTAATGCTCAGCGCGTTGAAAGGTTGGAGTACAAAAAATTTGTTTTATTTTTGCCGACATTCTGTGAGATTGCTTGTGGTTGTGTTACTTTTTTCCTCGGCCCATAGCTATATGGGCAAAATGTATAAAATTCGTTCTACCATCTCGTCTCAGCTGCCTTCATTCTCTGCTCACATGAGGAATTCTCATATTGTGGATGATTTTGTATTTCCACACACCGTCGTCCATCACTCGTACACGAATTTGAACTCAAAAGCGAGCCTTCCGAAAGACTCGGCGGTGTTGTTCAGTAATCGCGGAGACTCGAGCCGCAGTAAGGTTGAACACGTTGTTCGGATCGGTTGGAGATCTTGAGCTCTCTCTCTCTACACACAGTGAATTTCTCGAGTGATGTTGCATTCGCCAGCAGCACTCAAAAGAAAAACTCTCGTGAAGACAGGAGGTGAAATATAGTTTTCCCATAAAACAATTCAAGCGTTAATATTGCATTTCCTCAAGAAGAGCACGTCAATCAATACTCGCGAACAGGCTTGACGTATATGAAAAAAGTAAAATCTGTGTCGGTTTTCTGATAGGAAATAGCAAGCAGAATGTCTTGATAAGTGCGTTGATTTCAGAAAGTGACTGAAACATTGTGATATTGCTATGAATGAGGAGTGATTAATTTGTTTTCTGTACAAATCAGCAATTTTTTCATTGAGATAGAAAACATGATCGTTGGAAAAATGTCCAAACAATTACTATTTGGTGTCATTCTGACTGTTTGCCTGAGTCAATATTGCGCCACGGCAGTGCTTCAGTGCGAGAGAATTGCAGCTCCAATATGTCAGGGGCTAGGCTACAACCTCACTGCCATGCCAAATTTGGCGGGTCACACAGCTCAACACGAGGCCGAAGCTATGGTGAGAGCAAGAAAATATGCTATCTTATCGGAATTGTTAGCCTCTCTCTCTCTTCTATTTTCCTGTATTTCGTAATTATTATTTTATATACCCGCTTTATTCCCCTTCTTTATGCCGATCGCGCAAAAAGAGAGTAACAAGCCTTTTTTATTCCGCCGTTTTTATATCTCTGCCGAAAAAGTGCGGTTGATTTTCAAGCGATTGAACCTTGCGACAATCTCAAAATAAATTCCAAGATAATATATCAATTTAAAAGCAATCAAACTTGATAAGAGAAATTTTAGAGTGCTGTGCTTGATAATTTGAGAAATAAGCTTTTCCTCATGGCTAAAGTTGTCTCCTTAATTGCAAAGATCTTCTATATGTTTTGCGTCAATAGAATTGCAGAAGTTATGTTGATATTTGATTTCAAAGAAGATTGCGCCGATTCCAGTGGGTAAAAGGGATTTTCATTAATTTGATGTCATGCCATTGTATATTTACGGTGTCTTCAATACCAGATGCACAATCAATTTCTTTCAACTTGTGCTCAAAGCACCATTGCAGCAAATATGCATTTAATTGCATGACGGAGGAATCTCACTCAGTGTTTGTGCATTGAATGGATATCTCGAGAAGAGATTGGAGAATTGAAAAAGGGAAGACGAGAAGCATTGACCGTGTACATAAGAGAATGCAAAAAATATATAAACAAAATTTCAATGTTTGAAGGTAAAACTTTCGTACTACGTTAGGCAAAATAGGTGGTATGAGTTTTACCTAGAAATTCTACTGTTCTTAACTACTGAAAGAGACAAACACTATTCGATTATTTCACTGCACATGTGCAATTTTGCACCACTGTGATGCCTTCTTCTGACAATGCGCGGCAACTCGCGGGGAATGAATTAAATGCAATATATATTATTATGTATGTATATTTTATATTATTATGTGTTTGCACTCACATCGCTTTGCCTCCTTCACGATCACTCCTCTTCCTCTTCAAGTGCTGTTGGGCTCACTCATTCGGCACACCTTTGATCAAGTGTCTCTCCTTCCAAGTCGATATATGGCAAGAAAACGCTTGAAGCATCTCTCATGTGTCCATTGTCCGTCATTGAATGGCAATTAAATATGTTCTGGGATCAATTTAAAAATAGTATTCTTTAAACAATTTACTTCTGTCTTTTTTCCACCTTTTGTCACATATTTTCCGTTGTTTTTCAAGACATATGTACATTTGCTCTAATTAATGCCGCTTCTTAATTACTCCCTATTTACCTACTGAATAATCTCATTAATGAATTTAAAAACACTCTGTTTTCTCATCTGGCGCTCTACTTCATCATGTTTAGTTTAACTCCACACGACGCTATTTGTCACCATTCAAACGATACTGACAACTAGTTTTGTGTAAATGTCGCGATTATTTCAATTGATAAAAGAGTGCGGCTCTTTCGTTATCTATTTGCCATACAAAATGTAGGTACATTAGGTATAATGCATTATACCATATTGAAGGAGCGGTATTTCTTTGATATACACGACTCTGACTTTCGTGCAATTGAAAGAGGATGACATTGATTTGTGTATTTGTGTAAATACTTAAGTGAGGACAGGGGAGAAATTTTAATATTTGCTTTCAATTAAAATCGGACATTCAGTTCTATGCCATGAGCATACAAAACATGACTTCAGAAGTTCGCTGGCATTAAGTTGATTTTGCAATAAGGGGACGGCTATATTTGCCCAATGTGCCTTCATATTTTCGTTTACTAATACACGCTTTTCAGAATTCGAACTTTACTGCATCCCTCTGATGTGCGGTTACAATGCCGCCATAGATAAATTGTTTACAGTCTTACTCTTCAGTCACTTTTTATCCTCCGCCGTTTGATGATTGACCGCCACGGTAATCTCCGCGGTATTAAGAGTAGGGGAAAAAATTAGAATTAGGTAAAATACTCAGGAGTGTATGAATAGATAGAAGAATTGACTGATTTATGATTCATGACTTATCGCCCAAGAAATTTCATTCAGCTCGCTTAATTGTCTTTATAAATCGCAGACAGAAAAAATGCTGTGAATAAAACTTCAGGATTTGTGCCTCTGAGTGTCTTTTATGTTATCAAAAGATTGTTTCCTTCGTTTTACTTCGCTAATGCTGCACTTGTCTTTCAGTACGAATATTCTTAACGCCAAATACCACGAATAACTATCGCTAGGATGAATAATTTGGGTGTGGTGTATCATGCAGCTGTTGTTGAGTTTTTATACTTTTCATGCAAGTGCTTTGCATCTTTTCCAATAACATCAAGTTCATGCAGATTCCATTTTCACGTAAATACATATGATTAGCCCACTTTTAGTACTCATTGCCAGTCCGATCAACTGCTGCGAATATTGAAAATTCGCTTTGAAACATCCTCAAAATCAAGTGAACTTTTTTATTTCTTTCTCCTCGGGATTTTTCTTCTCATAATTCTATACACTATATGATCTCGGTGAAAAAAAAGTAATAATTTTTACGAAATACCGGCAACTTTATGTTTATTTACACACGAAAATTTCTTCCGAATGGATTTCAAAGGTTTTTCTCTTCGTCAGCCACCATGTTTACAGCACACTCAGCATAGATTTAAAAATTTATTTTGAGAATTATTATTGGTGTGTGTATATGGCATACAGTAGGTATAACTTGAAAATGAATCTCAAGTTTTTTTTTCACTCATAAAAGCTCTAATGCTTCCCAACACGCTAAAGCGAATAAAAGTGTATACTTGAGAACAAGAATCACTGATTTCTTTTTGATGAATACTTATATGTATTCACTGGCTTAACTTTCAATTCCCTCTTTCACCATTTGCTTACGAAATGCGAGATCATATGTTTATAGAGGATGTTTTATCCATTTACATGTAGTCTTGGAATCACTCTCATTGCCCTTGAAAATCTTTTTCGGTGACTTTAGGGCTCATGGCGCCCTTCTGGAGTAATTGCCATTTACAGTATTGACTTTTTTTTCTATCCCAATAAATATGCGAAGTGTTAGTACTGGGCAATAATCATAAATTGTATATTTACACTATCAATATATGTATTAATTTTTTCCGACTCGGAGACACCGACAAAGAGTTTTTATTACAACGCCTCGTCCCCATTATCAAAGTGTGAAGATAACAAATGCAAAGAAACACTCAGCATGTGAGAATTAAATTGAGTGACAAACATCGTAATGCACATAGGTGGGAATATGATACTGTATGCGAAACGTCTGTGAAGGTTGCCGTACATACATAACATACACGAATATATAGTATAGAGTGGTAAAAGATATACCAAAATGTGTGATAAATAACACATTTGCCATTTAGCACCATTATTGTTGCTCGTCATTTACAACGTTCTGTCCGTTTGACTTTCGCGGTGAAAAAAAGGCGACTTTCAACTGAGCTTCCCACTGTAAAAGATGAATACTGGCTGGATTTTTCTCTGCACTTCAATAGGCGGCATCGTCTTGTGACAAGATAATTAAATTTAAGTGTTAAAAGAGACCATCGCGTCACTCAAAGTGCTTGCCGAAGGCACACACGCATATTCCACAGCTCTTCTGCAATCGCGGCTCAAGAAAGTCGATGTCGCCAAACAGAGTTAGGCATACATAACTGAGAATAGCGCATGTCCTTAGCTATTCACTCATGCCCATATATTGGATTTTCACTCGGTGGCTTCTTGAATTGGGCGTGAAAATGTGGCGTGGAAAAACTTCCGCAATGCCCACATGTGCCATTTCTGCTCCGGGAAAAACATCAAAGAGCTTTTCCCTCCTTATTCATTCTCTTTCTGTACACAAAACGGCAGGGGAAGTTATTCTCTCCGTGGTATTACGGTACGGGTGAGAAAAAGGAATAATCGTATATTTAGGAGATGAATAACAACAAAAAGAGACAGACTTAATGGAGATGAGTTCAAAGACATCCGCGTTGTATTTTAATAACAAAACAGCACCGAAGAGACCTTTTTTTCTCTTTCCACTACCTCGAGGAAAGAGAGGAGAAAACCAACCGATTCTTAAGCCGCGGCACTTAATGTTTTGTGGTGTAATTTTAGTGCGTATGACTTCATTACCAGAAATTCATCCGGGTGTGTGTGGAAATTACAAATAAATAACGAAGAGGGGGGGAAAAGGAGAGGCGTCGTGCTTAGGGAGCATCTCGGGAAGATTATGTACAGGCATCTATGATTCTCTCATGCTAGCCCGAGATGAAAAGCCTTAATTTCGCGTAATTGACCGTCTGAGGTGATTTTAATGCCTTTATAATAATTTGTATCGAACACCATCGCCCATGCGGGCGTCATCATCATTATACGTAATCTTTGGCTTCTTCTTTGTCGTCTTCGGCAGTTGTGTCTTAGTCTCTCCACATATTCGCTGATGGAAGTCAGGCCCGTATTGGAGTCCACAAGAGCGCGTGTGAAATTTTGCAACAATAAATCGCATTTCTAAAGTTATGCCACAATTCTATTTGATATAAAAACTATTTTACACAGTGAAGCCAATTCGAGGTAAAGAAATGCTGTATGGGTTTTGATTACATTTCTGGCGTATTTTTAAGTTTCCCATCTTCTTTTTTCAACCTCGATTATCGTCATTATTGTTATTGACGGTGCCGTGAATACGTTCCTCGGCATTTTATGATAAAACCACCTCTCTCGTCCACCTTTTCTTGTCTCTCACTCTTCTGTATCACCTCAGCGAGAGCACCTCAAGTCGAGGAAGAAGCCAGAAGATATACACAGGTATATAAAGGTGCTGTTGTAATTTTCATTCCGAAACACAACTGAGAAGAAACCGGCTTCAAATAATACCTAATAACAAAATGCATATAAATTACATGTCTGTGTTCTGCGGCCAAGTCCGCCCATTAAGCCGTATCATCATCTTTCCGTGGTGCTTTGCGCGCCTCAAGAGAGAGTCACTCTCTCTGTACGCGGAGCAGGAATGAGCAAAATATCAAAGCACATGGATTATACGTGTACCTGTGGCATAGATACATGCACACATCTCGAGGTGATATAATGGTGTACATAATGTCAGGGATTAGGAACATTTTATTGCGGTTAATTGTGAAAAATTACATATTCCCTCATTATTTCCGATTACGCACAAACACCGCGAGGTGATCAAGGGATCTCGACTTGATGGGGCGCGCACGGTGGAAAGGAAAGAGCCGAGATGTGTGCGATATTTCGTATTTACTAATTGAATTTATCAGTGGCGAGGCGCAACAAAAAAGTCGGCAACATCTGAAAATGAAGTCAAAGAAGAGGAAAATATATTTATTTCATGGCGTCAATCGAAATATCTGCGCTTAAAATGCTTTTAACTGTAATTATCTAGTGTGTTGATACACACATTCGGCAGGAGAATTCTCTCTAGAGGACCATTAAGATTAGGAGAAAAAAGCAAGAAGAGGTTTTTGGTCAAAATGTTGTTTATCTTCATTATTCAACTTTTTCTCTCTTTTCCTCTTCACACAGCTTTAGAGGTGCTTCGAAAATATACATTTGCAAAAGCTTTTTTCCAACCATTTTCAGATGGGCTTCATAAATATGTATGATATTAATTACAGCATGTGTAATAGACAGTAAAATGCACTTTGTTGCAATTTATGAGACTCTTTAAGAGGCGTGTTTATAAAATCAAAAACACATAAAAGCACAAATGTATTTTTCATTAAAAATTTTAAGTGCAGTGTTTTCCTCTCAGCTTATTTAGATATGCTAAAGAATACAGTACTAAGTATAGCAGATGAAGTAAACAGTCATCGTGCGAAATGATATCCAGAAAGCAAAATCATGTCTTTCAAACTTTTGCCCAATGTCTCGTTTGTATCTCTTTTCCATTCTCCTTACTTTATTTTTCAGTTTGCTTTTTATCTCAAAACTGTGGTCACATCTTAAATAATTCCGTGCAAAATTTAATCGCGACTGAGCTCCATTTCTAGACATTGTGCTTCTCTTTTCCAAAAGTCGCCCCAGACAAAAAATCCATCAACTTGACATGAGTCCGTCGCCGATCCTCTGATTGTTTTTATGCTAACGTCTTCTTGACTTCTGCGCTGAGCATTAAAAAAACATGGAAAAGAGGATCAAGCACGGAGACTGAAACAAAGGAGTGACTTTGCGAAAATGCTCTTCGATTGCAATTTAAAGTGGAATGACAAAAAACAGTTGACGAAAATAAGGGGAAATTTTTCGAATAGCGCACTTTTCCCAGCAACTCCTTCTGATATAATTTTCGGCATGTCTTTATGATAAAAAATTGGTTTTTCTCTCTGACAACAATTAGAGAAGAATTCTTTGGGTCACCGCGCCAAATTATTGCCGACCAGCGCGGCGAATGAGATTTGTACGTGCCAAAAAAGATGAGAAAAATATTTGTCATAAAGCAAAAGAGAATGAACGGAGAATTGCGGGTAAAGAATGACGACAAGCGGTGAAGGAAAAAATTGTCAACCCCTTTTGAAATGCCATCAAAATAATTATGTGCATTTCATTGCACCGTGTCTTGTTGTGTCTGCCATAAGAAGACGATATCGCGCTTGGTCGTCCTCAAGCGGGAGCTCATATTGAGTTGGATGGTGGAAAAAAGTTGGTGATGGAACAAAAGAATTGGTGGAACAGGGACAATTTATAATCCACAAGATACCTCAACGTCGAAATATAAAAGAACGATAATTGCCAGCATTTATTGCTTCTTTTCCCCGGGAAAACACTCAAAATTGCAATCATCATTAGTATAAGTGCTTGTGCGTCTTCTTGTACATTTTAAGAATCCCGCTCCAGTTAGTTGAGATTCGCCAAATTGCTCTGATTGTCCTCGAATGTACGAAATTGTATGAAGACAAATAAATATGTGGTCGCTGCACCGGCCATCTGTCAATGAGAATGAATGAAGAAGCTGATTATTATTATTATTATTCAGCTACTTTGCACTCTGAACCTACAGTATACAGAAGTGTGTTGTCAATGGGAAAGAAATTGCTGGCTGAATAGTTATCGTCGTAGTGTTGCAATCTCAAGGAGAAATTTTCAACAATATCCATTGTGTCCTTATTATTCATTCCATCTATGAACAATAAGCGCTTGCATCTCTTCATTTCATTTGCCGTTGCATATCCAATGTTGGACACAATGATCAGTTTCAACATATTCGGCCCAAACCAGAGGATCATTCCGGCAATCTTAAACGCGGCCGTAGCCGCGTCCAATTCGCTCACAATCCAAATTACCATAAACAGTTGAGATGCTGTTAATGTGAAATCGTGTGTGGACGTGAATAGATTTACTGGACCGAAAATCACATTCAAAATTTCATTGCTTTTCTGCAGTTTCTTATAAATGTCCGTAATCAGTAAGTAGTGTTCTTCCGAATTGAAATACATGGAATTCTTGACCACGTACTGACGAAGGACTTCAAAACGCATTCTCACTATATTTGCATACTGCACAAATGCAAAATTAGCAAATCTCGCCACAGTCACTTGATAGTTGTACAGGAGAATTATCAAGAACTTCTGAAGATTTAGTTGATAACTGTAGGCGATAAACTGCGATCCGTACTCCAAACCGATGTGATAAAATAGGAAGATGAGCAGAAATGCTGCTCTTCTCCTTCTATACTTCTTATACTCCAGCGACAAGTTGAGTTTATCAATGATGATTTTGTCTATTGAATTTATGTTGTTCAAAAACTCTATTTGATTCTCTCGCTGGATGTACATTGTGAGAAGGACAGTAGCGAAGACGACAAGAGTAACTCCCATCTCGAAGACGCCAATCACTGTTGATAGTCGACTCTGACGAGCCAGAATCGGATTATTCATGGAAAACATGTTTTCCTTAATCAAAATATCAATTCCGGTGAAGTAGAGCACGCAGATGACCACAATTTGGATGATTCCGTAGAGCATGTACCACTTTGAGTGAGAGACACTCGAATCGTCATTAACTTTAAATGGTGAAACCAACATGATTCTCTGAATCAAGAAATTAACGCTCAGGGACTTGAAGAGATCCATCACTTCCCAAATGTTGATTGCGTAGTCTCTTCACGCTTGCAACCTTTACGTTCCCTTTTTATACGCGCCTCCGAATAATTTGTCTCTAACTAATGACAATGATCAAATTGATTGAGACCTGAGATTATACAGGAAAAAGATATTTCATCAGTGAATAATTTAAAATGTGAGTGTATCAATGAAATTGATTTAAATATTTCATGTCTGTCTTGTCACAATTCATTGATGAATCAATAAAACGTGAAAGTCCACTTCAAATTGACATAAAACGCTCATTAACCCAGTAAACGTCTTGGCGTGCAAAGGCCTAGCAATAAATAGCTAATAAAATGCCATATTGAACATGGGCGTAGCCTACGTTTTTTAACTGGGTCTAAAATGGTTTTCTTGAAGATTCTAAATATAAACTTATTGCTTTGAGGGTGTAGACAATTTATTCCAGCTACGCCTGTGCATTGAGACAAATTTTTGATAAGGCATGCTTCCACCAATTCTGATTCCATTCTCAAAATCTCGCACAGTTGAAGTGCAGAAACAATCTGCACGACTTGAGAAGAGGCAGAGGAAAGAATTCCGCGGAGAAACAACAATAAATGCGATAATTTAGTAGAGAAATGCGTTGCGATCAAAAGATTCTCGAAGCGAAGTCAGTCAAAATTTTTATAAAAGACATCAATCGCCAAGTCACCGCGCAAATAATTCATCGTGCTTTTTTCTCGATCGCCATCCGGCCGTATAGACGTCCATGCGAATCCCTTTGGCCACTTTTTGCTGGATTCTTCTTGTGCACATCTCAAGAATTATTCCTATACTCTCTATACCACACACTTCTTTCGCGAGACAAACGATGAAACGTGATGTGAGACTTGAAGACGGAGAATATGACATCGGTGAAAAGGCAACTCCGCAAACTCACAATATATATATATATATATATAAGCAACACCAATGTATTTCAGAAAAGACTATAAATGTATCAAGAGCATTTACAATGCCTACACATTGTTTGAGATTCGCTTGTCTTGAGCCATATCTCATGGCGATGAAACGAAAAAGTGGCTCTGATTTCTTTCCTTTTCAGCAGACCGATTTTCTTTTCTAATTATCTCCATCATTTTTTCCACTTGCAGATGACCGAATTGGAGCCAATATTGGAATCCAGATGCTCAAAGCAGGCAAAATTCCTCTTCTGTGCCACAATGTTTCCGCTCTGCTCACCGGAAGTGCCTCGTCCAGTTCCAGCTTGCAGGAATCTCTGTGAAACTGTGAGGAGCGACTGTTCCGAGATCCCTGGAGTGTGGCCAAAATTCCTGGACTGTGACAGTTTACCGCAGCCCGGAAACAACGAACTTTGCATGCAGGTAATGCAATCACTCTCAAAATCTGATCCTTCTTTATAACTTCTGGTGAAGCATTAGTGAAATTCCTGAGGCAATTTCAGGTGAAAACGCAAAGAATGCATTGAGTGCGGAATTACACTTAATGGTTCAACTCACAATCATCATTTAGTGGGCTTTCAGCCTCACAGCGATGATTCTTTCGATTCTTACACCTTATAAAATTACAGACAGTAAAAGCTATGTGCTTTTCTGATGCCCTTTGCAGATTCCGCAAGATCGTGATGTGGAGCAGCCACCGTCTTCGCACCAGGCACCAAATTTGTGGCCATGGCTGAATCTGAAGATGCCCAGCACTCATCTCTTCAAGTTGCCCTCAGTAGCGACATGTCCCGTGAACTTTACGCTCTCGTTGGACGAGTGCGTGCCACTCTGCCGTGCCGATGCCATGTTCACGACTCGCCAGAAGAAGGCGGCTGAGACATGGATTCTGGTTTTGGCGGCAATTTGCTTCCTCTTCACGCTGTTCTCTCTGGTCACTTTCTGGACGGAGACCACGAGATTCGGCTTCCCGGAGCGGCCGGTGCTCTTCCTCACGCTGTGCTACAACCTCCTCAGCATCTGCTACCTCGAGAGAATCGTCTTCCACAACCGCGGTCTCGAGATCTTCGACGGGGACGTGAGCAGCAGTGTGTGCGAGGTGAATCCGCCTTGTCTCGCCTCGTACATCACCACGAGTTACTTGACTCTGAGCGCTGCCTCGTGGTGGCTCATTTTCGGCCTGTGCTGGTATCTCAGCACGGAGAAACAGTGGTCTTCAGAGGCACTGGAGCGCAAGTCTGGCGTGTTCCATGTGCTGGCATGGGTACCACCCTTGGCTCCGCCGATTGCCGCTCTTCTCTGGGGCGCTGTGCGGCCGCACGAGCTCACAGGCATGTGCACGGCTCCGGGCTTCACGGAGATTCCCGCTCTCGTGCTCCTCCTCATGGGCACAGTGCTGATCATCCTATCGGCGGTGTCACTCCACAGGCTGCAACACTCGTGCCACTACGAGAAGCTGCAGCAAATGATGACACGCATCCTCATCTTCGGAGGCGTGTACTTCTTGCCCGCCACACTGGCCGTTGTGCTGGCATTCTTTGAGCAACGTGAGCCTCCTGTGAAAATCTGCCAGCCAGGCGACGCCTGCGCCCCACCCGAGAAGGCTTCGGCCGCCGTGAGCCTCACTCGGCTCTTCTTCATCCTGTTCGGCGGGTCACTGACTGGCATTTGGGTATGGTCGCGGAAGACGTGCAACTCATGCCGGAGTCGCATCTCAGCTACTCCGGCGCCCTCCTGCGTGGTCATCAAATCTACCACGGCATCGTCATTACCAAAATACAAGTCCAAGCACGGATCAATAGCATCGGCCAGTGTGACGGCACCTTTGTTCTCTGTGCCACACCAAACCGCCTCAATTAGTGTTCATTCGCGTGTTTAGAACGCCATCAAGGGGTGTCCGTTGATATATGGAGAACGTGAGAGAGAGAAATGTGTGAATTGCGCCCAATTGTGTAAATTGTTGTATGCCAATACTCTGAGGTTGAAGTGAATGCTCAGGAGATTTCTTATCACTTCATTAGAGTGGTGCATATGGACTACAAAAACAGTGATTTTTATATGTATAAATAAAGATGAACCGATAGTGAAGCAAGATGAAACTGACACAGAAGTGAAGGGAAATGTGAATATTAGTTATGTAGAGGGAAGAGAATCATGCAAATGAGACATTCATTTGTATTCTTTTCGACAGTACACTTAATAATATAAATTTGGTGAATATATAATATATTCTTGAAAGTCCCAAATAATATACTACAAAGTACAGTATTTGCGTACTTGCGAGAATACGAAATTTTTCGTCAGACGAAGCTTTAATTAATATTTATTTATTTGATGAATTATTGTTAATTTCTTTTATATATTCGCAACTGATGATACTTGATGTAAATATCGACACCATGTGAATTTTTGCTGTATAGTCTTTAAGTGAGAAATGGAGAGAAAAAATGATCGAGAAATTCTATGAATACAGAGAGTCATGCAAAATGAATGAAGCCCAGACTTTTCATTATATCGTCCTTTATGTTGCGAACACCCTGGCTGAATTCCATGGACTGCGAGACTCGAGAAATCATCTTCAGAGCCATGCGGTGTGGTAATTAGTGCCTCTCGAATAGGTGCCCTTTTATCCCACATCCGTAACGCCCCGATGATTTTTTCTAGGGAAATTGGAGATCACTTCTTTAGGTTAATAATCGAAAGAGATACGATGCCGATAGTGATTCAGCTCTTCTCAAAATGCTGTAATCTGAGTTGATGGCGTCATAGATCATCATCGGAAAGAGAACAGGTAAAATATCTGCGATAAAGACTTCACTTTGTTGTTTGGACTCGATGTTTATGAACTTTGTTTCCAAATAATAATAATGAAATTATTTGAAAATTCAAATTCCCATCAAGCTTAAAAAAAATGAAAATTAACGTAGGTTCCAATGTTATTTATCTATCGTCAGAACAAATCCAACTCAATCTATTCTGACTTTCGAGTGTATTTTCCATGGGTGAAGAAACACTTTTCGTACTTTGAGAATCTCTGGGTCAGGTGCTTCTCCTCTTCTCTCTCTCTCGCTCTGATGAATGGCCCACGATGAGGCCACTGAGAGAAGAATGGTACAAGAAGGAAACAAGAAATTTGCCTCACAGGCTCAACCGACACTTGTTTTATTTGTTCGCCTTTTTCTCATCTTTTCCACCGAACATAGATGTTTGATGCCTTTGTGTTGCACATCTCTTCTTCTCGCCACCATCAATTTCGGGCACACTCTTTTTTCCACTCGCACGTTATGCTCTCCCAGAATTATGCACGCATGAATTCTCACTTCATGGTTGATCCTCTCTGCTCATGTTCGCTATGATGCTGCAGAGTTGCCCTTCAATGTCAATTTTCACCGGAATAATGGCCAATGTGCCTCTCCTGATGAGAGATTTTGAGGCATGTCGTCTGTTGTGCGGCCAGAAGAATAGGAGGACAATAGTGTGCCGAGGCTTGCAGAAATCTGGAGGATCGGCTCTCTCTCTAGAGAGTGTGCATGTCATTTTGCCACCCACAATGAAGATCTCACGAGCCGCACTATCGCGATGGTTTTCATCAAAAGGAGCGCATCACTCTCACATAGGGAAAGATAAATACACCTCCCACGGACAAGATCGGCTCTTCAGTCGCCTCGCGCTTCTCCCGATTCATTATTGCTTATTTTCCCAACTCGCCGTGGTAAGAAAAACAAAACATAACATAATTGCGGTAGGTGTCCAACCAATTACTAAATAATTACCGCCGTAATTTCACCATAATTACAAGTTTCAGGCACAAAGATGCGATCAGTGCCTCATAGAGTGGCACAAGAACACGATGCATTAAGGTTTTATTGCTCACCACACCCTTTGCATCTCAAATGTTGCGCGTTCCTCAATCTCATTTGACCAAAGTGTATCATTTAGTAAAATAAATTTTGGGAACCTTATAGAAATTCTGTCTCACACACATCTTTTGATGTGCACACAAATTTATTCATGTACAACAGATTTGTTACAAATTGTCAAACATATTGGAAATTGCATGAGGATCGCCGCATTTCTCAGAAACTAAAAATAAATAGATTCAACATTCTTCCAGGAAAGAATTTGCAATAAAAATTATAAGTCAGGAATATGGGAATATAATGTTGGGCCTGCCTTCCACCTTCGGGTCTCTGCACAATGCCTCACAAGCGGCGTAGAGGTAAATTTTCGTCTATTTGGAATGTTGTCTAGAGGTGTGATTTTCGACAGATTCCTCTATAAATTATTTTTTTATCAACACCATAATATATGGATATAAAAGAAGACATGCGTATGAATATTTCAACATTGTTCCCGCGCGAGGAGAAGAAAGCACGAGAGAAAATAAAACGGAAAAATGTAGTTTATAATTTTTGCTGATGTGAGGTATAAAATTTTAGTTATTTGGCCGTGCATCTCGTGAGGCCTCTTCCAGCACCTAAACCCGTCTCCACTGGGCTCTGGTAAAATTACAGTAAATTCAGTTGAAAATGACGGAGCAAGAGGAACAAAAAAGCTGTGAAAATGAAACGTGAAAAAATATGAGTGGCGAGGCGAGATACATAATGAAATAATATGGATATAATACACCATGGCTACAAGAAAAACGAAGAGCACCATTATAAAAGACTGTAATGACTGCAAGATGAAAGGTGCCGCCGCTGATGATGTCTTATTGCCTTTATTTAATAAATACAAAAAAAGAGCGGAGGTAAGGGAAGAAACAAAAGAAATGCCTTTGGTATAGAAATAAATGAAGAGTGAATTAAATTGCATTAAAAAAACATTGGTGGGACGGACAGAAATTCAAAATTGTTTATTTTGTTTGCATCTCTCTCCTCTTATTGATTATTGCATGTACTGCAGTGTAATGTATATGGCCACAATCACATATCAAAATTACGTGCAATTTTGTGGACAGATTTTGTCATAGACTTTCTTAGACAGGAATAGAATAGAATTTTTCTAAAGTATAAATTTGATGTTTTTAAGATATTCAAGTGTCTCTACTTTAAAAAAAAGAGAATAGAAACTAGAATTGATTTTTTCAATTTCTTTTGGAACCAGAAAAATATTAGCTTAAATCTCTAAATATTTGATTTCAAAATGATAACATTAAAGAAAACAAAAGGAAAGTCTTTTAATATAATTTTACAGATTTGAAACAAGACACGACTTTTCAAATTTTTCTCATTATTCTGTGAATTTTCCAGGTTCTTCTGTACATGAAAAATACATTATCATATAATTTCTGTGACCCGATAAAGACCATTTAACAGCCTCTTTCGTGTCTCTCTCATTTCTCTCTCTTTCTCTCACTCTCCCAAAAGAGCCGCACGTAAACAAAAGCCGGCCATGTTTTTATTTGGCGATTGACAGTCGGGCGCGTCTGTAGATTCATCTGCAATTCGCGATGTCTGGGGCAGTAATTGAGAACCTGAGTGGCCGGAAGTTGACAGTGATTGTGGCCGGGCTGCTGGTGTGCCAAGTAGTGTGTTTCCTGATCGGCGGTTTGATTGCACCGCTACCTAGCAATGTGCAAAGTATCCTGGCCACGGTGTGCTTGGACGACGTGGACGCCTTCAATGACACCTCCAAGTGGCTCTGGACACAGAGTGAGGGCTCCTGTCGCACCGTAGCCAACAGCGAGAACGGCGTGAGCCTCCGGAATACCCAGAGAGCGGTGTTCGTCTTCCAGATGCCCATGTACGATTTCGACTTCTCGCGCTGGCAGCAGAGTCTGATCGGGATGCTTCAGCTGGATCTAAAACTCGCTCCCAATGCACTGCCCGTGGGAACTGTTCCTATTACGCTGGACGCCAGGCTGGCGTACTCCAACAAGGGCTCACCTGGATGGCATCGCCTCGCAACCGCGGTGGAAGTGAGGCACTTGGAGTGTGAGACAACGGCTCCGCACCTGGTTAATTGCCATCCGATGGCGCTCTTTGAGCTTGGGTCACTCCACCACGACTACTATCTTCTCAACCTGCGCCTGCCCGTGGACACCGCCCGACATTTGAATCTGGACGTTGAGGAAGTCATTGCGGCCTCACTGACGACGATCTTCCAGAATGGAGGTTTCACAAAGGTGTATTTCCCCCATTTTTCCTCACCAAAAGACCACTGAAGATGATATTATCTTACAGGTGTGGATCTCGCTGAAGTGTGCTTTCGCTCCCATCACTGCTGCTATGATGATTTGGTTTTGGCATCGTGTGGCGCTGCTGAAACGCCGTCCGGTGCTCCTGGAGTGGATGCTGTTGGCTCTGGCAGGAGCGATCACTTTCCTCAATCTTCCCGTTGAACTGCTGACTCTGTCCATCGATATGCCCTTCATGCTCTTGCTGGCGGACGTGCGACAGGGCGTTTTCTATGCCACCCTGCTCTGCTTCTGGCTCATCTTCGCCGGAGAGCACCTGATGATCCAGGAGACACAGCGCTCCACCCTTCGCACGTATTGGCGCCACCTGAGCGCTGTTCTTGTGGCGTGTGTGGCTCTCTTCGCCTTCGACATGTGCGAACGCGGCGTGAAGCTGCGGAACCCTTTCTACTCCGTCTGGACGGCTCCCTGGAGTTCTACCGTGGCGTCCGTTTGCATCACCGTGGCCGCCGTGTCGGCTGCCATTTACTTCCTCTTCCTCTGCTTCATGGTTTACCGCGTAATGCGCAATATTGGAGCCAAGCGGGGCAGCCTGTCCACCATGTCAGCAGCCAGGCGACTTCGCTACGCGGGCATCATTTATCGCTTCCAATTCCTCATGCTGGCCACCGTCGTTTGCGCCGCCCTGACCGTCATCGGCTTCATCATGGGCCAAGTGGACGAGCAGAAGCTCAAGTGGTCCGAAAACGGCTCGACCATCGAAGTGAACTCGGCCTTCCTCACCGGAGTCTACGGCATGTGGAATGTGTACATTATCGCTCTGCTGGCTCTCTATGCGCCCAGCCACAAAAAGACACCCGAGGAGCGTCCGGCGCCGCAGGAGGAGATCGAGTTCAGCAACTTCCCCGCTGAATCCAATCCCAGCGAAATCTCCTCACTCACTTCCTTCTCTCGCAAGGCGGCCTTTGACTAGGCCATCCGCAGACTCTCTCAGCTTTTCAATGTACTTCAGTATTGATGTCAGCATTTAGTAATTTATGTCTCAGTATTTTACACTATACTAATAAATGTGCCAAATAATTGAATTTCATCTCGTCACATTACTTTCTGCTGCTGCAAAATCAACGCAAAATGTGAATGAAATAAAAATGATTAAAAATTCTCAGTCAAAAGACTGAGCGATTTGCTGTGCTGTTTCCGCTGAAAATATTAAGATTCTGCATTTTTCAATGAAAATCTATGTAAGAAATATAAAAAAAATTTCTTCAATTTGCAAGAAAATGTACCAAATAGTCGGATTTCTTCACGATACAATATATTTTGCTGCAGATAAAATAGATAATGACATAACTATGTGGTCCTGAGCTGATAGTCGCCGTTCTGAGTGATGTAGCGCACCCAGGGCAGCGCCTGATAGCCACTCTTCTCGATGATCTTCAGATACCTCACTTGAATGCCGCTCGTCGTGAAGTAGGGTATCTCGAATTTCACCTGGATCGGAGGCCTTCCCTCGCTATCCTCACACTCCACACTCGGCAGGCCAAAGTGGGCGCGCATGAGATACTCCTTGCCGCCCGGAAAGCACTTCACCGTCCAGATGATGGCGCTCTGCTCCGGCGCGTACCGCACACTGCCGATGGTAGTCTTGAACTTTGGCGAGTCCGCATCGCCAGGCACTGGAATGATGATCTCCACGTTGTTGGCCGTGCTGCGACGCTTGAACTGCGACTTGGCCTTTATCATGTACTCCACCCGGCTGTGAGCGTGTCTCTCAATCACCGACTCGATCCAGATCAGCGGCTTCACGTGCGTGTTCAGCCGATAGGACATCAACTCAAATTCGCCATCTGGCGGGATGAAGGAAATCGTGCGATCGTTCTCGAAGCGCGACAGTCGGACGCACTGATGGAACTTCACGTCTTCCAGCTCAACCGACTTGGATTTGCCGCGTCCAGTGCTCTCGAAGAGGACCTTGTCATTCAGCCCCAGACGAAGCTCAGGCATTCCCGACAGGTACACCCTCATCTTGATGGCTCCCACAATTTCACTGCGCAGCACATTGCCGTTGGCATTGGCCAGGAGGTTCACGCTCTCAATGACATCCAGGAAGACCTCGTTCTTGCGATATTTGATGCCCTCCGAGCGCCACGACACAGCATTCGTCACTGCCATGGGGATTCGCGGCTGGATCTCCAGCTTGTGACCTTCCTGTGTGATGTACTCCTGCAGGATCTTGCTGTCCGTCGTCTGCGGATACCCAAAGTCGATGAGCTCATCCAGCAGTTCGTATATCACGACGAAATTATCCCGGATGCTCTCCTCTTCGAGCTCTTTGAAGTACTCCACAAACACCTGGACAATCTTGTGCAGGAACACAAAAACCAGGGCAATATTGGCATTCTTCCGTGTCGTGGACACAATGTACAGATTGTTGGTCTTGATGAAGGCGAATGTGCACTCTTGTGTCTGGATGATGGGCGAGATGAGGCCCTCCTCCTCCTTCTCCATCAGCAGTGGCATGAATTTATCAATAACCCCCATATCGATATCGCCCCGGTAGTTCCGGGAGATCAACACCTTTCCCTTCACGTCCAAGATGAAGATGGCTGATGACGACATGACGGGGGCGCTATTATTCACCTTTTTCCAACGTCCCAGAGAATTCACAAAACAAACACGTCACTGCACGAAGGTTATGTTGCGATGTCAGGTGAAAACTCACAGCATATGCTGTCAGGTGTGATTAATCATTCTTCCAAAATCACGCTAAATATTTTTTCTAGTCCTCTTCCATTGTACTGAAAGTCAATTTACAGATTTTTGGCCTTCCTTAGCAAATAAAAATATACATTTGTGTGGAAAAAATATTTATTGCACTTTGAAAATCGGCCAGAGTGAAGTTGATCACGAATATTTTATAGCACTCGCGAATGGTTGTCAAATGCCAATCCATCAGTTCTTGTGTGTGAATCTTGCTGTTCGCATTTTCTTTGCTTTTCTCTACGGAATTTACCCAAAATAAGCATTTGCAAACGTATAAATTGTGTATGAATAAATTCCACTTGCGATAAAGAAGGTAAATAGTGTGGATATCGTGGAAAATAGTGGTTTGGGCGTGTTTTACCTGGGATGCACAAGTCATCGTGGGCATTCGCCATGATCTGAGAATTTTATGCAAATATTTAGCAAATTAATGCATTTCGCTGCGTGAGCACCTGAAATTACTGCTCCCGAGACATTTTTCACGCGATGCACAATTGCAAAGTTGCATTTGTGTACGGGTGAAAAGTGAAAATGGGTGGTTTTCATTGTACTTAATCCATAACCTCAATACCATTATTCCCCTTTGTTTTTGCCCTACTTTTTTGTACTTTTTCCTACACTTTTCATTTATCTCGCTATTTTTGTAACTCTGCTGCGCCTTCATGGTGAATTTCAGTAGTCTTTTGTGCAGCTTGACGTCGTCTAATGTGTTGTTTGTTGCTTCCTTTTGCAGTGCTTCATTATCCGTGGAAATGGTGAAGAACAAAAGACAAGCTGACCCTGTGGTGGAGAATGACGGATCTACAACGGAGTCGTGCGATGAGAAGCAGATCAATAGCAACCAGAGTGGATCATCGTGTCCGCATGCAAACAAATCTGTTGATCAAAATCGCCTGCGGAAGTTGCTGAAGAGCAGCGGTCTGTCAGAGGATTGCAGCGAGTGCAGCAAGACGTCCAGTGCGAATTCCACTGCAGAGAATGAGCTCGAGTCTTGCTTTGAGTACGACTCGTCGCTCTGGATGTGTCTCAAGTGCGGCAGCCACTTGTGCGGTCGATCGCGGCGACAGCACGCCCTGAATCACTACACAACGCCCAGGTCTGACCAGCACGCTCTTGTGGTCAACACCACCACTTTTGTGGTGTGGTGTTATCTGTGCGATAACGAAGTGAATCCTTCCTGTCCAAAGAAGCTGTTCGATTGCGTGGACTTCCTGAAGAAGGAAACGGCAAAGGTGCAGAGCGCCAAGTTGAACAACATCGAGGACAAGATTGTCGCTGCCCTGGATCCAGTAAAGCCGCTGCTGAGTGAATTTGCCGACAACACCGTCACTTCGACTGCTTCCTCTTCGCCACAGAGCAAAGTGCCGTCCGGAACGAATTGCACTGTCAACGTAAACGACCTTCCGCGTGTTCGTGGTCTCAAGAATCTTGGGAACACTTGCTTCTTCAATGCCGTTCTCCAATGCCTCGCTCAAACGCCCTACTTAGCTGAAATACTCAAGGAATCCGCCGAACCTGGAGAACAGTAAGTAATCCAAACTAATAGCTGCCTTCAATGCAATTAAACTGATGATGTCTTTCAGATTCCAGCTCCCTGGCGGCCAGCTCAAGCTTACAGATGGAACTGAGGTGAATCTATTACCAATTTCGGGCACTCTCAATGCATGGGGCAATCTCACCTCCACTCTGGCCGAGACCATTGACGAACTGCGCGCTGGCGGCGGTGTTTACACGCCGCGGAAGCTTCTCAGTCAATTGATAGCCAAGTGGCCTCAATTCTCCGGCGGAGATCAGCACGATTCGCACGAGTTGCTGCGTCACCTGCTCGAGAGTGTTCGCAGCGAGGACTTGCGACGCTATCAATCGGTCATACTGCGTTCTCTCGGCTACAGCAGCAAAGTGGATCCGCAAACAGTGGAGGGTGATATGAAGCAGAAGATAAAATTCTACGGACAACAGGCGGCAGATCGGATTCTGAAGCCTGAGCG
This sequence comes from Phlebotomus argentipes, assembly GCF_947086385.1. Taxonomy (NCBI): domain Eukaryota; kingdom Metazoa; phylum Arthropoda; class Insecta; order Diptera; family Psychodidae; genus Phlebotomus; species Phlebotomus argentipes. The sequence continues at coordinate 9,854,888 of NW_026776181.1, read as the reverse complement.
TGTCTTCCGAGGCTTCCTCGTGTCGACCCTCATGTGCCAAGACTGCTATCACACGTCATCGCGTCACGAGTATTTCCTCGACATTTCACTGCCGGTGAGCATGGAGAAGCCGCAGCCACCGATCAGGCGGAAGACCAGCCCTGAGCCTGAGCGCGTCCCCGCAATGTCCAAGAGTCGGGCGAAGAAGGAGCGCGAGAAGGAGCAGAAAGCGAAGCGTCAGAAGCGGAAGAAAGCGCAATCCTCCAGTCAAGAAGCTCCAGCAAATGACGATTCGAATGCAGAATCATCTTCCAATGAGCAATCTGATGCTGATGTCGAGGACAATTGTCAGGAGGATGTGCCGAAAGCATCCAATCAAGCATCACTTTATGATACGAATGGCAATGACACGGCAAAGAGTCCTGTGGATCCGGAAAAGTGTGATGACGCCCCGGAGAATCCCAACAAGGAGGAGACGGAGTCTGGGGATGTGACGAGGAGTGTTCTGGTGGAGGTGGGCATAAGTGAGGACGGCGCAAATAATCTGGTGAGGCAGAACAGCAAGACTGGCGCTGCGCCTGTGAATGAGATGAAGAACCTGTCCATCAATGCCAAGTGGAAGTACGAGGATGGCGATGAGGACGCCGAGGCGGACGGTGAGGATGAGAGTGTGTCGCTGAAGAGGAGACAAACACGCACGCGAACGTACAGTCATGCGGACTGGAACACGACACTGGCCACGAGATATCAATGCGAAGACGGGGAGTGTTCTGTGCAATCGTGCATGAATAATTTCACGGCACTGGAATTGATGACGGGCAACAACAAGGTGGGATGCGATGCGTGCACTGAGCGACTGAATGGGAAGGGTGGCAAGACCATCAACACGAATGCAACGAAGCAATTCCTCATCTCCAGTCCGCCGGCAGTGATGATTCTTCACCTCAAGCGCTTCCAAATTGGACCACGATACATGTCTCGCAAGCTGTGCAAGCCCGTCACCTTCCCCACTGTCCTGGACATCGCTCCTTTCTGCGGATCGAAGGTGAAGAACCTGCCGAACGTGGACAGGCGGCAGAAGAAGCTCATGTACTCCCTGTACGGCATCGTGGAGCACTCGGGCGGCATGCGCGAGGGGCACTACATTGCCTACGTGAAGGTGAGGCCCCAGATGACGCTCGAAGACTACCGCTGGAAATTCCCGCCGCAGGGCAGCAAGGCGGAACTGGACCAGGAGGACGAGGAGAGAGTGCGCCTGGAGGAGTCGCTGGAGAAGAGCAAATTCGGTCTGGATGACAGTGACGACTCGTCGTCAACATCGGCTGACACGGGCATTGGCGAGGAGGAGGGAGCTGTGGGCGGCAGCGAAGAGCCGGACGTGGAGCCACCGCCCGGAAAGTGGTACTTCGTGTCTGATAGTTGCGTTAAGGAAGTGTCTGAAGATGTCGCCCTCAAATCCCAAGCCTATTTATTATTCTACGAGCGCATCTATTAAGCTGTAATATTTCCATCTCTATATAATAATGCAATGGCAAATCTTCAAGATCTTTGATGATTTTGTGTACAATTTAATCACACCTTCGATTCAACTCCTGTTTGAGAATGTTTCGCCAACAAGATTCGCGCTGTTGAAAATTTTATTGCGTGTATGCAAATGAAAATAAAAATTATGCTGATAAAAATAAAGCGTGATTGAAGAACCCTAAAATCAATTTATGCATTTATGATCTTCGATACCGAAATCCATGATGATTTTCTTTATAGCTAAATCTCTGATTCCGTTGGACTCCCAGATTTGAATTGCCTCAATTGACATTTCAACCAACGCCATGTTGGTATAGATTTTTTCCAACAAACTTTTACTACAAATTTCACTATTTATTTTTGGAGGGATTTCGCAGAGCCCAAAGTTTCAGTTGCTGCTCCAATTACCCGTGAGAATGTTGACCATAAGAATTGATATGGAAATGTGTCGAGTGTGTCTCAGAGCGGGCATTGGAACGACGCCCTTATTCGGGAGCATTACTGAGAAATTCCAGGAAGTCACTGGACTGTCGGTGAGTGGATTTCCTCTTAATGGCACACTTTTCCTGACTATTGTCACTCTCTCTCTCTTCCAGGCCAATTCAGAGAATGGTCTGCCAAACGCATTGTGCGCAAAATGCCTAGGAAGACTCAAGTTGGCTCACAACTTCCGGAAGCAGAGCATTGAGTCTGAGAATCACCTGCATGACTTCATTGCTCAGGTCAATAGGGAGTTTCAGTACAAAATACCAGCGCCTGAGGAGGAGAACTCAAACAAGAGCACGGACATTGGGATGGAAATGTTAATAGAAAGTGAATCTGAGACTGAAGAGGTGGAAAGTGGATCGAACAACGTGGAAGAGTGTGAAAAAGACACTGTAGAATTGGTGGAATACGAGTTTTCCATCAAGGATATCATCCAGGACAATCTGCAAGAATCACAAATCTCGATGAAGGATGAATGTATGGAGATTGAAGAGTTGGACGAGGAGATCATAGAGAAGATCATCGAAGAAGATCCCGTTTCAAGTTATGATGAAGTTGACGACGCCAACAGCCAAGAAAGCAATCTGACTCCCACAAAGCTGAAGAGACGAGACAACTTCAGTCTGGAAAGTCACTATTGCGTGCAGTGTGACAAAGATTTCAGCACGAGAACTAATCTTCATCGTCACGTGCAGACGCACAATGGCCAAAAGCCTTTTGTCTGCTCCGTCTGCGGCAATGGATTCACACAGAAAGGCTCCCTGAAGCAGCACATGCACCTGCACACCGGCGAGCGACCCTTCAAGTGCTCCCACTGCGACCGATCCTTCACACAGGCCAAGACCCTAGTCAATCACACCAGGCGCCACACCGGCGAGAAGCCCTTCACCTGCACCGAATGCGGAGTGAACTTCCGCCAGAAGGACGGCCTCAAGCGACACATGCTGCGCCACCTGGACACGCCGCAGAAGGTCTTCCAGTGCACCGTGTGCGAACGGCAGCTCCTCTCCAAGTACAGCTTTGAAAATCACATGCGCAAACATCTGGACAGTGACCAGAAAGTCATCACTGGCGGACAGAAGTTCAACTGCACCGAATGCTCACGCAGCTTCTTCTCTCAGAAGACCCTGGAAGCCCACCAGCGCGCCCACGCTGGCGAGGCTCCCTTCAAGTGCACCTATGACGACTGCGAAGCAGCCTTCGTGCGCCACTCCGGCCTCAAAACACATCTCAAGCGACACGAGATCGTCGCCAAGAGCACTGCGGAAATCCCTGCAGAAGCTGAAGACAATGCCATTTCCTACGTAGAGGAATGCGTTGACTTTCCCAACAAATTCCCCTGCAATCGATGTTCCAAAGTCTTCACCCTAAAGTGAGTTGGGCAAATCATAGCGAATTTCCAATCTAATCAGTCTCTCTATTCAACAGACGAAGTCTTCTCACGCACCTGAAGAATCACAATTTGGCCAATTCGTATGTCTTCAAGTGCGACGACTGCAAGATTGGTTTCACCTCCAAACGAAGTCTGAAGCTTCACCGCAAGAATCACCACCAAGAAGTGGTTCTGGATCTCAACACTTGCGAATGCGGTGTGGACTTTGTGAGTTACGTGGATCTTGTCAATCACATCAACCAAACCCACGACGAAATAGACGACAATTGCTTCTTCTGCGGCGAACACTTCCAATCCAAAATTGCCATGAGTGAACACATCCTGGAGCATGAGTACCACGAGGATGTAGCAGCAGGGAGTGCTGAATAGTCAAATAAATCTTGCCTGTCCACACTTTATTGCCAGGGCTTCTAGTGTGGTTCCCACCCTCATTTACTTGAGCGGAATGAACCGGGAACTGTGGGTAGCACCGATACCGGGTCTTCCGTGCTTCACGGGCTTGTACGTCACGGAGAACTCTCCCAGATAGTGTCCAATCATGTCGGGTCTCACTTCAATCTGAAAAAGTGAGTCCAAGAACACATCATTAGCACACAAACTCTCTCGCTTTCTCAAAGAAAAGAATTCCTCTTTAAAGAATAGATCAGAATGCTAAAATATAATCCTCGGTATTGAAGTGCATTTACCTCTGCCACTGCAAAACGCAATAGCAGAAGAAATCCCTCCAACATCAGACTCGTCATCATTCATCATTTCATTGCAAGAGGAACAAAACAAAATATCTTTATAAGTTTCAGTTTCAACACACCTGATTGAAAGCCTTGCCGTTGTACACGCCAATGATGGAGCCCACCATTTCAGGCACGACAATCATATTCCGGAGATGAGTCTTCACGATGGCCGGCTTCTCAAGTGGCGGTGCGTCCTTCTTCGCCTTCCTCAGCTTCTTGATCAGGGCCATTGGCTTGCGCTTCAGCCCTCTGGAGAATCGTCGGCGGGCACGGCTGTGCATCAGCTCAACCACTTGGTCACTGGAAGCAAGAGAAAACCATTGGAAATGCCATCTGGAAAGACGAAATTTAGGTTATGTTTGACTCTACTCACTTTGGCATGTCCAGAAGCTGATCCAAGTCCACTCCACGATAAGTGAACTTCTTGAAGATACGCTTCTTCAGAACAGTCGCTCCTTCCTCTTGCTGGAAAGGTAAATAAGAGAAATTCACATTATTCCATGATGCCAAATGGTCAAGAGATGCTTCACGAGTTTTCACATTTTTCTCACAGAAAACCCAACTTTCTCCATGTAATTTCTACATCAATCTCATCTACACAAAGTCTTGTGCTAAATTCTATAGAGAAGAGTGTGATTTTCTGGCTAAAATCATCAAAATTCACCTCAGCCATCTCGATTAATCCACGTTTCTTCACACTACAATGTTGAAAAGACAGAAAAATGGCTGCCGGAAGTTAACGATGACAGCGCCTCCACACACTGCTGCCAATCTCTAAATATCAATATTTACATTTTATGGTCCAATAAGTAAATATTTTTATTTTCAATCAGACAAGCAGAACGAGTAAATATTAAGGCGATTTCTCACTGGATGCAAGAGACGTCTTGTAGATCGTGGCCAGGGACTTGGCAGCATTCAGGATCATGTCAGTGCGACTCACTCCCGTGTACGTTTTGTGCCATTCCGAGTGATGAACACCCAGATTATTGGCCATCACCTGGCCAACAGTCACAGCGAATCCCGTGTCCTGGAATTGGTACTCCTTCGGCGTGTCTTCCCGAATGGCTGTGATCACTGACAGCGGAATGGCAGTCATCTGGGTCACCGTCTTCAGGGTCACACTGCGAAGAGGGTCAGTGAGAAGTAGAAGCCCAGCGTCGAACCACTGATCCGGAAAGGCTTCAACTGCGAAATTCTCCACTGCCACCACCGGCAGCTTGTCTCCGATGCGAGAGTTTGTCCGCAAGTCAGCTGTTCGCTCCTGAGCACCACGCAGAGCAGCTTCAAATCCCACTGGCTGAGATGCAATGTTGTTAGGCTGTGCTTGAAGTCCACTGCAAAGAAAAAGAGACTTGTAGCAGTGCTTTTCACTATTTCGAACTAACTTACATCACTGTCGCCTTGCCGAAGATGGTCTGGAAAGCCTCTCGGCAAGGTTTCACCTTGTCATCCTTATCAGAGGCCACGACAATCTCTATGTCTCCTCCGGAATCTGCAGAAAATTCACATTAATACAGCGCTCTTCACACTACTAATGACTATTGATGAAAAAAACTCACAAATATATTCCTTCATCTGCGGGTCAAGAGTCGTGACGATCGTATCAACTGAATTTTTTGCCCTTTCCGCAACTTTTGACAAAATTCCACCTCCACTCGAGGCGGCATCTTTCACCCAGCCAAATAGAGATGCCCCAGACTGTGTTAGGGGTCCCAGGGCGGCGGTGATGGGTTCCGGATTCAGGTTCAAGTGCCCCAAATTCGCCCCCTCAGTCGATGTATCCATTGCCGGAGTTTGCTCAGCGGATGTGTTCTTATTGGGCGGGATCGCAGGACTGAATGTCGTAGAAATGTGGGAATCGACAGCAGTAGGAGCCTCAGCAGGTGGACTTGGGTCCTGCGGTACGGGCGTTACGGGCGGAGCCGCCGGAGCGAGGATCAGATTCGCTGGCAAGGCAGACGGTGGACTCACATTGGACAGCAAGTTTCCCACGCTATTTCCACTCGGATCTGACATTTTTCCAACACTTCCGTAAATTACGTGCGTCGAACAACAATAATTATCTATTCAATTGGTCTTCCTGCGTTTTGCAGACTGAGAAATTTAGACACAGAAACGACAAAACACTTTTCTTCTGCGAAACTCTCTTGTTTTGTGTGACACACACACACTTGTATATTAAGTGGTTGCCTGCCATGGAGTCGTGACATAACCTCAGAAAGAGTGTGTTGGGAAAATTTATTTTAAGGGTTTCTGGGTCCTCCAATGTATCTCTTCCGTAGAAGTGCGTAATTGTACAGAAAGGAATCACGATGATACGTTTCAAGCAATATCAGTGGAATAAGCATCAGTATTTTGTGTGTGGTCTGGTTTTTGGGATTCTCTTGAGTCTCTACGTGCCAAACTATGATCCCCAGGACGAGGATCTCTCTTGCTTGGGCAGCAATGGGGACGGGGAGCACCTGGACGATAAGTACGGAGATGACTTTGAGCCACAGCTGAATTTCGCCCAGAAACCCATGTCGGCGAAGAAGGCCACGAAGAATATCGTGCGTCCGCGTTACTATTCCTCTGAGCTGGGCATCCGGGAAAAGGTGTTTATTGGCGTGATGTCAGCGCAGAATGAGATTGACAGCCTGGCCACAGCCTTCAACAAGACTGTGGCACATCTCGTGAACAAGATAAAGTTCTTCATCAACGCGGACAACGTAAAATCCAACTTCAAGCTGAAGAACATTGTGGGCTTCACGGACACTCGGGAGCATTTGAGGCCTTTTCACATCTTGAAGTACATCGCTGATAACTACCTGGACGACTATGACTACTTTGTTCTCGTCCCGGACACGAGTTACATCGATGCGCGCGTCTTGAGGGACAAACTCTCCCACATTAGCATCAGCTTTGATATCTATCTGGGATCGAAGATGCGCATTGAGGACGTTGAGAGCGAATCTGATGCCAATTACTGCGATCTCGATGCTGGAATCGTGCTGAGCAGCAGTGTCATTCGCAAGATTCGCTCGAATTTGGACTGGTGTGTCCGAAATGCAGCCACTCAATTGCACAGTCTCAACATTGGCCGTTGCGTGAAGTACTCAACGAAGATTGACCAGTGCCAGCCTGCGTGGCAGGGAATCAACGTCACCAGTTACAGACTCAGTACACAGAAGATCTACAGAGACTTGCACATCCTCAGAGATGATCCCAAGTTCAATGATGCCACTGCCATCTTTCCCGTCACAATACCGGATGACTTCTACCGTCTCCACGTCTACTTTTCCCGGGTATTTTTTGCCCCTCTGAGATTCTAGATGATCAGAATATCAACTAACATCTCCCATTTGTTTCAGCTGCATTTGGAGTCTGCAATTGCGCACTTGGCGAGTCTGGAGAAGGAAACCTCGGAGATCTCCAATGGCAGCATCAGCAATGACATCCTGGAGATTCGCTGGCCACTCGGCGTGCCCCCATCGAGCACACCAGACACACGACACGATCTTCTGTCGTGGACAATGCTGAATGAGACACACTCATTCCTCGTGGACTCGGAGACGAATGTGAAACCACTTTCCGACTTGGATGCCCTGGATTTTTCCAAAATACTCAATCACACTCTTGAGCGCGTGGCCACGACGTACGGTGGCTTGGAGTTTTTGTCTGTCCACACGGCCTATCGGCGATTTGATCCCGTCCGTGGAATGGATTACAAGCTCTTGCTCAAGTTTGCCGATAAGGCGACACGAAGGGTCACACTGAAGGCCTACGAGGCAATGAAGCCCCTGGGAATGGTGGAGATTATTCCCTCGCCCTATGTCACCGAGAGCACGCGAATTGCTATTCTACTGCCCACATTTGAACACCAGATTGACGAGTCACTGAACTTTGTCGCTCGCTATGAGAAGATTTGCATGGAGAATCTCGACAACACATTCCTCATGCTTGTGTTTATGTACGGCTCAGAGACGCCAAGCAAGGGTGATCAGGACGTCTTCAATCGTTTGAAGACGCGCGCCCTGAATCTCTCAGAGAAGTTTAAGGGCGACGGATCGCGAATTGCCTGGGTTTCCATTCGATTGCCAGTGGAATACACAAGAGTTCACACTGTTGACGATCTCGCGCTGAGCAGTGTTTACGGACAGGATGAGATTCTCAGCTTAGCCGTCACGGATTTGGCTCTGAGGAAAATCGGACTAGACAGCCTCGTGATGGTGGCATCGAATTCTATGACCTTCAAGCCAGACTTCCTCAATCGCGTATGCACAAGCTTGAAAATGTAATCATTCTTGATCACCCAGTTCAAAATTCTTTCCATTGCAGGTGAGAATGAATACAATCCAGGGATTTCAGATCTACAGTGCCATCGGATTCATGCTCTATCCTTGTCGTTGGACAGGACTTTGCAAGGAATGCCCAACTTGCGATGTGAGCCAGAGTTTGGGATACTTCGATAGGGAGAACTTCGACGTGATTTCCTTCTACAGTCGAGATTATGTTGAAGGTGAGTTGTGAATTGAGATGGGCTAAGCAGGCTTAGAGCAATGATTTTCACGATGTTCTCTATTTTCACCACAGCGCGAAAGAAGCTTGAGTCTTCTGTGCCCATCGTAAGGACGGATCGTGATATTCCGCAGCTTCTGGAGCGTCCTGACAAGACAGTGAATACCATCGTGGACATGTTCATCAAGTCCCAGACACCTGTTCATCTCTTGCGCGCCGTGGAGCCCAACTTGAAGTTCGGCGGCGCCCTAATTGAGCACCTGGCCAAAGGTGCGTCTTCGCCACAGTGCGCCTATCGCGAGAACCTCGAAAGCCACGGCAAGTGCATTCGCATGGGATCGAAGAAGCAACTCGGCGAGTGGCTTGTGCGACAAAATTGAGACCATTTCCCGAAATGTTGGTGATCTTTTTTTTTCTACGTATAGTTAAAGCAAGAATTAGGAATATTTTCCGCCAGTGCAGACAAAGTTGTTGACTAAGGTTGTTTGTAACTCACAAGTGCCAAAGTATTCTTGTAAAATGTGTTTTTTGTCAGTAGTGTTGTGTAGAGACTTTCTAATTTAGAGAACACGCGAGGGAGAAATTGAGATTCATAGCGAAAATATGTCTCGAAACGTATATTTTTACAATAGTTGCTCGTCTCGGAGTCTGTGGTTGTAATTTTTGTTGAATAAACTGCAGAAGAAGTACTCACTCTGCATCATCATCGTTGTTCTGGCTCATCAGCTTCAACATGCGATGGTATCTCTCGTAATCTCTACCTTTTGCCTCGTAGGGATCATCGTAGTCTTCGTAGTAATCAGTGTGAGTGTTATCCTCGTCATCTGTGGACAGAGAATCGTCGTCCAGATTGAAATTCTTCACAGCTCGCCGCATGTCGCGCTCATCAATGCTGGAGTCGTCGTCTGGATCTGTGTCCGGATAGTCGTTTCTCCAGTTATTCTCATCGTTGGAGTCATCGCTGGACTCCTCGTCGTCACTGTCGCGACCCGCGAGGCCGTTGTCGAGGCGACTTCCGTACGCGAGGCAGTCAAAGGGACGAATGCTAAGCGGTCAGGAGAGAAGACTCCATGTAAATTCAATCCTACAGATTTGCTGTAAGTTTGAATGTGTGATTTGGTGGGAGTAAAAGAGATGATTCTCTATTTATTTGTAATCTCATTTCATTAGAATTCATCTTGCTTCTTCAAGTACAACTTCTTCTAGTTACAGCAAATTTTCGTCTTTGCGCACCTCTCAATTTTCACATAAGAATTTCCTACTGCAAATTCACTTGCAAGATTACACAGAGCCTGTTGTGAGGTGGAATGTGCGAGTGACTCGAATGAATTGGTGAGGGAACGTGGGTGGGCATTCGGTCGGGGAGAGAGACTCAAAAGTAAATGTACTGATGGATGAGATGAACCTCATCGAGGGATACGAACCTCAGCTGATTCTCCAGCATGCCATCATCGATGTCTGTCTCCAGGTCACCAAGTTCCGACACATACAGATCATAGACGAAGTCCAGACGGAACCCTTGCCTGTTCTCTGGCTCCGCCTGCCTGGACGGACTCTGTGCAGTCTCCTCGGCAGCCGGCAGTGTGCTTTGCTTCTCGATATCCAGAATCGTGATGGGCTTCTCCTCGCCACTGCCCGAAGAGTCCACGGCTCTCGAGCAGTTCACGATCCGGAATCTCTCCTCCTGCGTCTTCAGTCTGTGACTGTCCCTGGCTCTGGCCACGGGCTGTGGAATCCTCGTCTTGCCCATCAGCTCCTTAGCCTCCTCCTTTGTCATCTTCGTAATATGGCTTTCATCCTGCAACACAGCACAAAGTGAGTCTCCGCCATACTCCTGCTCAACCTCCCAACTCACCTGACTCTCCACCGTTCCCGCAAACTTGAGGATCGTCGACTTTTCCTCTCCGGACGACAGCAGCCCCACATCGTTGCTTTTGGACGAGGACGCCACAGCTTCACGTGCATTTTCCGGACTCACTTTTCGTCTTTTGCAGTTCAGAACAAATGCATTCAGTGGCTCCTCATCTATTCTTCGCTTTACGCGTATCACTGCTGCCATATCTCTGAGTTTTAATGTGAAAAATATGCGAAAACCACGAAGAAAAACAAAGAAAACACGTTCCTATACGTTCACGCGTTTGACGGCTCAACAGCCCTTCAAAACTGCTATTGGGAACTGACGAGGACATTCCGTGGACATATCTTAGAGAGAAATATTCCTGATTCAAAACCTGATTTTTAGACCAGATTCGGACCTCTTGTAAATTTCAATGAGTTTTCTGGACAAAATCGCATAAGTGAAATAAATACGGACTTAAATATTTTCTCATATCGCCAACCATGCCAAAGATGTACAGTGAAATTATGAATGAGTGAAATCATTGTCCTGGATCAGTTGGTGAAAAATACAACCGTTGGATAAAGCTCGATACCAGTGTGTATTAAATGATTTCACTTGATCTCAAGTGCACAGAGAGGATCAAGGAAAGCTGTATACCAATTGTAGAAGTGGAGAGAATCTAGAGTCGCGCAAAATGAGAAGAAAATTGTTGGTAGAATCTGTATTGATCGTGAAAAGTCCATGGGGAACAGGAAATCTCGGGGGCGCGAAAGATGAGCATTGAAAAATTAAGCACTGAAGAAGTTCCAGTCTTTATCTTGTCACACAAACAACGCACTCTCCATAGTGACCGGGTCAATCTCTCAATGAACGGATGATGTGCTGAGATGCTCTGAGAATCGAGATGATGTCTAATCATCGGATCCAGCGGTGCGCTTCGCCTTGCGCTGCTTTGGACTCTGTTGATTGTGGTGCTTTCCGGAGGCCTTCTTCGGTGACAGCTTGGAGTTGGGTGACTTTTCTGCAAAAGCCAAGAAAGAGAATTATTTGGATGGAAGAGAAAGGTTTTGAGAGCGCAGTACTTACGGAGAGCCCTCAGAGTCTCCTCTGGAAGCCAATCGTAATCGACGTCGTTGCTATTTGTGCCCGTCTCGATGGTCTTCCTCTGCACATTTCCCCTCTTCCGCTTGCCCACGGATCCCGCGAGGAATTGCTGTCCAACCACCAGCAAGAGCACCACAATTCCGGCCAGGAACACGTACAGGAAGAACGTTTCGCCATCTAGGCCCTCATCCACCTCGAAGATCTGCACAGTCTCGTTGAAGACAGCCTCGGAGAACTGCTGCCCACTGGCGTCTCTGTAGCTCAGGGCAATGTTCAGCCCGAAAGGCCGTCCGCCGAAGTGTTCTGAGGGGATAAATGTGTACAAAACTGTGGCCTCGCTGCGCGGTTTCACTTCGCGATTGTACGCGATGGCAGAGAAATTCTGGATGAAGTAGTTGAAGTCCATTGGATACCGGAAAGATGCCTCCACGGTCTCGATCACAAAGTCCTCGCTGCCCTTGTTCAGGAAGCCTACCAGGAAGTCAACGGGATGTCCGGCCGGCAGCTCAAGTTGATTCCCTGGACTGTGTGTGGGCTGAGTGAACAGGAGGTAAGTGTCTGCGTCTGGAGAGGCTGTAGAATCGCCCTCCTCCTCGGGTTCCACGTCCTCCCCCACCATGGCAGCGTCCTCGCCCTCAACGTCCACCACCTCGTCCTCAATCTCATCCTCCGCCCATGCAACCAATTTGTTTCCTTCAAGGAGAAGTGAAGAGATTAATATTCCGCCACGTTGTGACTTTGCGCCCCACGCTAATTTCTCTCCCTTTTATCGATTTTCTTACCACTGTTCGCGGTGAAGAGAATCGCCGGCAGAACTAGCAACACCACAAGGAGTATATTCTTCATTTTGTCACACTATTTCTATGTCAATCTCGGCACACAGTAACTCGCTGAAGCACTTTTGCAATGTGGCGCGCGGCAATGAGAATGAGCCGTGTTTTCTTTTCACTCACTCCAACTCATTTGACGTGGCCGGCCCGCGACGGTGCGCACCCTGGGCGCAGATTTCGCAACTCCACGCAGTGTGCGCCTCTGGTGGCAGGGATTTTCGGAATGCCATGCCATAAATAACCACAATAAATTATTATCAATCCTCTCGAGTTTTGAACAATGGTGTTCAAGTGTCAGGAGGACAGTTTCCTGCGAGAAGTATATTATCATTTGTCCCGGGATCATAAGGAATACTTCAGAGATTGTCTCTCCCTTCCAGTTCTCTTCTCGAGTGCTTCATTGCGAGGAGGCTGAGCTGCCGGCACCGTCCGGAAAGGGCGCCAACTTGCGGGGCTACAGTGTAGTGTGTGAGGACACCATCCTCTTCCCGGAAGGTGGTGGGCAGCCGTGTGATTTTGGCTATTTGGCCGGAAAACGTGTCCTCAATGTCGTCCGGAAAGGAGACACGGCAATTCACTTTGTGGAGTCCGCCGAACCGCTGAATCCCGGCCAGGAAGTGCGCCAAGAAATCGATTGGGAACGCAGGAAGGATCACATGCAGCAGCACTCCGGCCAGCACCTCGTCACGGCGCTCTTCGAGAGGGAGTACAACATGGAGACGAAGGCTTGGTGGCTGGGAAGTGACACCACGTACATCGAACTAGGGGCCAAGGATGTTTCTCAGGAGCAACTGGATTGCGTTGAGCGCATGGCGAATAATTTAATAGCGTCCGCGAAGAATGTCTCCGTTTCTGTGTTCAAGAGTGTGGACAATCTCTCAGATGAAGTCACGAGGGCGACTCGTGGACTGCCGAAAGATCATGTGGGGCCCATTCGCGTGGTCACTATTGAAGACGTCGAGGGGAATATGTGCTGTGGGACTCACGTGACTAATCTGTCCCAGCTTCAAGTCATCAAGATGCTAAATGTGGAGAAGACGAAGAACAAACTCCTGGTGCACTTTCTCGTCGGCGACAGAGTCGTCAAGAAACTAGCCACGAGCTTCAAGCGGGAACTCGAGATGAATATCGTACTTAAGTGAGTCATTTTAGTGTAATACCTACATGAATATTCTCTATCCTCTCTATTCTTGCAGTGGAGGTCCGTCTTCTCATCTGGAATTACTGGGAAAATTGCAGACAAATTTGAAAAAGTACCAGAGACAGGTGAAATCCCTGCTTAAAGACATCGCTATCAATGAGGGAGAGAAGCTCAAGAGCGCCTCGCTGAAACCCAAGTATTTCTTCATCCACCGCACTGACGGGAGTGACGCAGAGTTTCTCACAAACTTCCTCAGAGCAGCTGGTGATCTGCCCGATACATTTGTCTTTGCCACGTCAGTTGACGACTCGTCCAATGGCCAGATGATTCTCCAAGGCAATCCCGAAGTCATCGGCAAGCTCGGCGGAGAAGTCTGTGAACTCCTCGGCGGCAAGGGAAATGGCAAAGGCAGCACTTACCGAGCAAAGATCACAAATACCAAGAATATCAAGAAAGCAGAAGCCTTAATTGTCCAGCACTTTGGGGAAATTGAGCAGTAAATCACTCAGCATCACATCCAGATGATGTTTATTCTTTATCTTTTGGCATTGGATGCAACGGATATTTCCAATTGGTTTCCCATCGTTCAGAAGTCATCATCGGCCAGCAACATCATCCGGAGGTTATAACCTACAAATCAAAACAAATGGTGTTAGTGCTGTATTAGCAACTCCAGAGTCTCCAGGATGGTGGAATAGACTGCAGGACACTCACTTAGATACAGGGCGACATGAGGATCCTATCTCAATCTCCTTGCTTCTCGCTCAGACTCCAGGAGAGTGAGGATGTCACCTTCGCGAACAGGCCCTTTGACGTTCCTGATGATTTGTCGGTTCACCTCGCCGATAAACTCCACTTTTACTTGTGTACACTGTCCCTGGGAGCCGGTGCGACCCAGTACCTTGATGACACGCGCCAAAACCACAGGTTTTTCCATGATATCCCTGAAAAATCAGCGAGATTTTCACACGTGCGGCTGTCCACAACAGAAACGCCGGAAGAAAGGAGGTCCAAGATGGCCGCAGCTCACAGCATTGTCAAGCAGAGCAGCCAACAATCGGATAGCAAAAGACTTTGACAGCGCGTGGGAAAACCAAAACAAACAGACTCGCGGTGCAAAAGTGGCAAAAGTAGAGATGTGAAGGAAGAATATTGCGTTAAGGAAAGAATAGGCATGGGGAAATTCACTAAGGTAGCGTCTTCTGATGAGGCATGGAGTACGGAAGAGGCGAAGTCATTGGATGCCGCGAAAGCTGTAGTATTGATGATAGAGAAACATGAATCTTTTCTGAGAGGTTCCAAGGAAGATCTGAAATTATGCTCCAGGCTGAAGGATCTCAAGATTCGATGGGATATTATCAAAGAGTGAGATCACTAATACCTATCATTATGATAAAATGCTAATAATCTTTATTTTCAGGTACAATCCAAGTGATGACATTTTTCCCGCCAATGTCAATTCCCATATTCGGGAGAGTCTGCAATGTGAGATTGCTCAAAAGGAGAGCAAAGTGGGAGAGATTTTGTAAGCATGTCCTAAAACTGATCAGGATAGGTTCTCAAGAATTTGCACATTTGCAGGGAAAACCTTAACCAGTCTCTGAAATGCGTGGAAGAAGCTGTAAATGCTGTTGAAATGAGCCTGCAGAATATTGTAGTTACTGAAAATCCATCACATCAGCGGCAGGAACTTATGAGATTCCTCAGCTACATTCTCGACACCTCACTGAGCATATTGGCATATTACACTAAACTGCAGACGGATATTGAGTTGCTGACAATTACAAATTTCGCAGCTTTGGGCAATTTCGAGGGGGTGGAGAAGAACTCGAAGAATTTCGCCCAGTTTGTCAATGAATTTCTCAGTCGGTGCCACATGGAGACTCTGCTGAAGTAATTGAATTTGACTGGCGGAGGGGAAAAGAAATGGGGAGAGGAATACAGGAGAGAGCGCATGATTTATCGATCCACAGGAGCTTTTATGCGCGGCCATTTCCAAGCTCGCACCGTGAATATCGTCCGACTCTCACGCATTTTTTCCAGAAATATTTTGACCTCCGTACCTGTTGGTTCTTTAAAATAATTTCACTTTACAATCACGCAATAAAGTCACTGAAAACTCATAGTGTTTGTAGTTGATAAAAGTGCTCTCTTGTGGATGATTTTTCTCTCTGGTGCTCGTGCGACTGTAGCCAGAGTCCCAATTGTGCTAGTGATTAGGGAAATGTAGGGACATTAGGATGATTTGGCGAAAATGAAGGGGAAAAGTGTGGAAATTTCCATGAGATTGCCAATTTGAAGATTGTGTGGGAGTTGCGAAAGAACAACGACGAAGAGGTGGCGAGAAAAGTAGGGAGCTTTCTCCATGCTTTTTGAGCTTTCCCCCATAAATTCATTACATAACTAACTCTCAGCCTCTGAAAATGTGCTTCGAGTGATGCCTGTGAATTCAATGTGAAAAGGAAACTCTTTCCGAGAACAATTAACATAGTGAATAAAGTGCTTTTCGTGTAATGTGAAATTATAAAAAATATACCGTCTTCTTTTCAATGTGCTATGAAAGGATAAGCAATGTCCCTAAAGGCTTCTATCTAAAAGCGTGCACGAGTGAATGAAGTAATAAAGAGTTTATTGCAGCGTCCCATGGGAAATTACAGAATACCGCGTGAAATGAGGACAAAGTTCTCTTTTTCTGCTCACACAAAATGTACATATTTTCAAAGTTCTGTTTTTCTTTCCACTTGACAAAACATTAACTGTTGTAATGTGACTTTATTGATTTTTCCACACCATAATTCGATTTTTCCTCCTGCGCGATACTTTCTTTCCTGCTAACGATCCGTCCTCTCACTTGAATTTCTTTACATGTAGCAAATATTTCTAAAATGTTCTCTTCTCTGTCTCTCTCAATCGCAACAGCACACGAAAGCTCTCGCGGCAGGACATAGAATTCACATTAGATCACCCTCAGAGCACGGGGTGAGATGAGACTAGTGGCAAAAACCCACCTCATTTAGAGCACAAGACGACACACAATGTTGTGAAAGCTGATGAAAAAGCACCATTGCACGCTGTTCTCACTTGCACAAGAGACTTTCTTGCACCGCCTTTAACGGATCACGGCGACAAATTGTGGCATCTCCCCTTTTATCGCTCCTGTCTCGTCTCGAGAGCAACAAAACTAGGATTACCATTTGCAAAGAGAATTTAAAGTAGCGCTAGAGAATGGCCAACACAGCACACTTGTTCCGTAGACAAAGCTCACGAGATCTGGTGCCATCGTCGCCTAGAACTCTGGACAATTTAGAGCTGAAGGTATGATTTTTGGGCAGCTTCTTATGCAATGCTTTACATTAGACACGCTTTGATGAAGTTGTATTAACTACAGAATAACAGCAATCCATTTTCTGATGGATGCTCCGAATTTTTTCTGTTTGTAACGTAAAATCCTTAGATTGATATTTATAGCGATGTTTTGGAGAATTTATAGTGACATTTTACAACGTTTCTCTCAATAAATTGATCTAAAATTCGACATAGATTTATTTTTAAATTAATTTTTATGGTCAAACATGTTTAGCAAAGTGAATTTGGTAATTGAAATAAAAAGATCAAGTTGAATCTAACATTGAATCTAGAAGACTGAAAATAACTCTCTAATATCCATTGATATCTTCTTCAAGGAGATGTTGAAAGAAAATACCATCCATTCAAGCATTATATCGCTTCCAGATTTGGTCCACGAATATTCTATCTATAATGTTCGATATTGTTATGATAGAATTACTCAATCGCCTCGTGTGAAGTTAAGTACCTGCATCGTTAAAATGCATGCTGGATCCACACTGTGGTGACATATAAAAATTTTCCAGCACATAACATTCGTGAAATGCTTCATCTTTAAACTTAAAGAGTGGAAATATTTGATTTTCTCATATTGCCCACGCTCTGCTGATATGACTGAAATATCAAAAGGAAATTGATTTCATGCTTTCGGGTGGGAAATCCCTCGTGGGATCCTTTGAATGTTCCCCCAACTCTTGTGCGGCTTCATTTGAAATTTCTCGCCTTTTTCGCTGGTGGAATCCCAAAGCTCTGTTGAATTCTTTAAACACCCAACTATTCTCATTTGTGTTCTTTGCCACACTAACACAATTTCTCTGCTCGTAGGAGTTGCGTGGGAGGCTCGTGAGGGCGGAAAATGGCTCGAGAATTTCCATGTATGGCGCCACAAATCAGGCATTTCAGTCTGACACAAATGACCCGCAGCCAATTTTGCCAGAGATTAAGGAGGCGACAAATGAGGCGCCCGCTGACCAGGACATCTGCCCAGAACGGCCAGAGGATGAGCGCGAGAGTTGGGACAGCAAACTCACTTTCCTCCTCGCCACCATCGGCTACGCCGTGGGCCTGGGAAATGTATGGCGCTTCCCGTACTTGGCGCAGAAGAACGGCGGCGGTGCCTTTCTCGTGCCCTACTTCATCATGCTCGCCATCCAGGGCATTCCCATCTTCTACCTGGAACTCGCGATCGGCCAGCGCCTCCGCAAGGGCGCCATCGGTGTGTGGCAGCAAGTGTCCCCCTTCTTGGGCGGCATCGGCATCTCCTCGGCTGTGGTGAGCTACGTTGTGGCGCTCTATTACAACACAATCATCGCCTGGTGCCTCATCTACTTCCTGCACAGCTTCGAGTCGCCACTGCCATGGGCTGAATGTCCCAAGCGCCTCTACAAGAACTTCACGTACGATCTCGAGCCCGAATGTGTGGTGAGTATTATTGATTTTTCCTCACTTTTTCATCCGACTGACCTAAAAATCCTCGCAATATTTCAGAGCTCCTCACCGACTCAGTACTACTGGTACCGCTCAACTCTGATGTCCTCACCGAGCGTGAATGAACCGGAAGTGTTCAACTACAACGTAGCGATTGCCCTCATCCTGGCCTGGTTTCTCGTGTACATGTGCATGGTGCAGGGAATTACCGAGTCCTCAAAGGTCGTCTACATCACCGCAATTTTCCCCTATGTCGTTCTCATCATCTTCTTCTTCCGCGGCATCACGCTGAAAGGTGCCGGCGACGGATTAAAACACCTCTTCACGCCCCGCTGGGAAACCCTCGCTGATCCTGTGGTGTGGTTAGAAGCGGGAACGCAAATATTCTTCTCTCTTGGACTCGCTTTCGGCGGACTGATTGCCTTCAGTTCATACAATCCGGCCAAGTGAGTGCTTTTCCCGTGCAATTTTCATCAAGCATACTCAAATTGACATTTTTCCAGCAACAACTGCTATCGCGATGCTCTGCTCGTGTCCATGACAAATTGCTGCACATCAATGTTTGCCGGCGTGGTTGTGTTCTCGGTGATTGGCTTCAAAGCCACAGCCACATTCGACAAATGCATGGATGAGAAGAACAGTCTCATTGCCCTCAATAAGACATCAGATCTGCCCATATGTGACCTGCAAAAGGAATTGGATAATGTGAGTGCAATTCACTTTCTTTCCTATTCACTATATAACAGTGTCGTTAAAATATCATTGCAGAGTGCATCGGGAACTGGCTTGGCTTTTATTATCTTCACGGAGGCCATCAATCAATTCCCAGGAGCACAGCTGTGGGCAGTTCTCTTCTTCCTCATGCTATTCACCCTGGGCATTGACTCGCAATTTGGCACACTCGAGGGCGTTGCCACATCCCTCGTGGACATGAAGCTCTTCCCCAATGCCTCCAAGGAAGTCATCGTTGGGGTAAGAATTGAAAATCAATGGAATTTGCATCTTCCTACTTTACACCATTCCGTCTTGCAGGCACTCTGCTTCACGTGCAGCGTTTTCTCAATGGTGTTCGCACACGGTGCTGGAAGTTACATCTTCCAGCTCATGGACAGCTTCGCCGGCAATTTTCCCCTCCTCATCATTGCTTTCTTCGAGTGTCTATCCGTGAGCTATGTGTATGGGATAAAGCGATTTGCGGATGATATTGAATTGATGACAGGATCTCGGCCGGGGCTATACTGGATGATATGCTGGAAGTATCTCTCGCCCTTGGCCATGCTCACCATTCTCACGGCGTCCTTCTTCGATCTGGCACTGCGCGGGAGCAGCTATCCCGCCTGGAACAGCCTCAAGGGGGCCACAGAGACCTTCGAGTGGCCCCACTGGTGTATTGCCATTGCCATATTCCTCATCCTCTCGTCAGTCCTCTGGATACCAGGAGTGGCGATTTGTCGGTGAGTCAGAAATAAGCTCATACATAATTAAATACCAATTTCGTGCATATGTGTCACCACTCAACCCGATAAATCAATACTCTTCCACTACGTTTTAGGCTTCTGGGAATAAACATAATTGAGGACACCGATCCCGCCTGGTTTCCTGTCAATGAACTCCGCGAGGTGCACGGAATAGTGCCTGTGGAGCCCACAGAAGTGGAAAGAACGCTGTTCTGCATTCAACCGGATGGCTCCGAAGGATTATGTTGTCCCACATATTCTCTGCGAGAGGAAGCTCTCGAGGAAGAGGAGTAAACGTAATTACTCTCTAGTTCTCCTATTACAGCAATTTTTCCTGTGATTCTGTCGAGATTGATGTGAAGTTTGAACAAGAAATTCGTGGGGAAAAATGTGTCACTTGTCAGGCGAAAGAAAAAACACAGAGAAAGGAGCAATGAGTTCATATATATGAAGAGATAAAGAAACAGCAACCATATCAAAAAATTCCATATCTAGCACTTTTCTTGTGACTCTTTTTTTGGGGAAAAACTCTTGTCAACACTTCCTCTTTGAAGACTGAAACAGTGTTAATAGTAAGAGCGACAAAAACCTCACCGAAAGTGTGC
This sequence comes from Phlebotomus argentipes, assembly GCF_947086385.1. Lineage (NCBI taxonomy): Eukaryota > Metazoa > Arthropoda > Insecta > Diptera > Psychodidae > Phlebotomus > Phlebotomus argentipes. The sequence goes on along the minus strand of NW_026776181.1, from coordinate 9,834,525 downwards.
TGAAGGAGGCCAAAGAAGCCACTCTTTCTCCAGCACACCCGCCAACTTTCCTCCCAACGTCAATATTCCACAAGAGTAATAATTTAATTTTGCTGAAAATTAATTAAATTGATTCCGTCTCGATGAAAATTGTTTATGGGCAGCAGAAGTGCTTGATAAATTGATTAGGCAGGGCACAAAAACAGTGCACACAAAAGGGCATGATTAATTTTTTTTTTTCTTCAAATGTGATGAGAACAAATATATTAATTATACTAATAGGGTTTACTGGAACGTGTATTGGGATACAAAACTCATCTAAAGACAAAAAATGTGCCGTTAACATATTGTGGCAACAAGTAAGAATCTAAGACCTAAAAAATACTATTTCATATGAGGAAAGTAACCTAATGGTGCCCACTCATCTTTACGATCCAACATATTTCGTATTTGGTCTCTCTTTTTGTCATTTCCGCATCTCGCCATGGTGGCTTTCGAGATGTATCTGTGGCAGAAAGACACCAAATTAGACAGATTGAAAAGGTGTATGGACAGCAAAAGATGATATATGTGTGTGTTATAATAGACATCATTTAGCAAAAATTAAATCTAACATATATTTCAATCATGAAGTCAAATATCTGTCCTTAATTGTACGTCTTTGGTTGACTCTCAGAAATATTGTAAATCACAGAAGGAAGGCTGATAAGTGGTCTATAGCCGGCAGACATAAAAATTACGTTAAACATGAATTTCTTTCATTGTTAAAAAAAAAAATCTAGCAATAAACCGAGTAATAATTTATGTAAAAAATCAGATTAATTTAATAAAATAGTCATTTTAGTGCGACTCTATGCCTTTTGCAAGGAGTAAAAATGTAATGATTTGCCTAAGTAGCGTGAGATATGAAATATCTCAACCACCGATTAACTAATGAAACCAAAAAGAGAATATTACGAAAAATCATCTTTAGTCAGTGAATGTATGTGTATTATAGGTATTATATAATTATCAAAGCATAAAAAATGAGAAATATCCTATTTAAAATGTTGTTAATGGTTCAATTGTGCGTATTAAGAAATTTAAAGAGAAAATTCATGTTCTTATAAAATGACAATAAAATGTTGCTTCTGTATATCCTTGTTCGAAAATTGAGAACATGCATTATTTACAGAAAGAAACGACATTAGGAAAATATATTATTGAAAAAAAAAAACCGAAAAGACAATAACAAATATTGCATTGCGATAATGATTCTGAAACGAGAATGGAAATTGAACGAAAATATTTACTGTAATATATCGTGAAGATTGAGGATAAAAGTGAAATAAATGAAAAATCTACAGAAATAGAACAATAATTTTGTGTAGGACAAAAATATTCGTTTCAAGCCTAAAATGAACTTTCAAGGAACCCTTCAGAAAGTCACTTAAACCGTTCAGTTTGCAACTTACGGGTGTTTTTCTCCTTTTTTTCAGAAGATATATTTAAAATGTTTCACTCATGTACATAACCATTACATAACTCTATATATTGCGAAAAGAAAAAAAATATACATAAAGAAAAACATGGAAAACTATAATTGTTGTTGGATTACTTTCATTGAGAAGAAACTGAACTTAAAAAATGTTATAACTGTAAAAAAAAGTTTTAGTATTAACCACAATGTAAATTACGCAAACAAAAAGGAAAAGACATAAGAAAAATAAAGAGAAATTTACCACGAGTAATGTAAAATCCACTTTTATTTGTCTGTTCTTGCCTTCTTCTTCGCCATCCTCTTGTGCTTGTTGGATTTCAGATGAATTTCCCACTGAAATTCACCGACGAAAACCCTGTCGCAAGTTTCACAAAAATTGCTGACCTGCATAACAGTGAAACATTACGAGTTGCAGTTTAGGATAGAAGTAGAAAATTTTGCCAAAATTAAATTGTACCTCTTCATTGAGTCCCTCTCTAAGTCCCGGAAATCGTTTTTCTGGCTCAATTTTTGGTATTCTATCAGCCATGAAGGCCTCAATTACTTCTTCCGCTCGCTCATAGACAACTTCTTGCCATTTTGACGGGTCTGTTGTGTCCAATTTATACAGCGCTGGTACCTTTCATAAATCACAGACAAAAGATTCGATGTTGAATCAATGAAGACACACACTCAACATGACTTTCTTTCATCCCAGCCCATGACAACACCCCAAAAGAGAAGATGAGCCATCTAATGATGAGAAAATATTACTCTCTCAACTTACATCGCGACTGAGATTTCCAAGAAATCGATTTCGAACCCATTTTGCTTGCCTCTTCGAGTACCGCCTCGTGACCATTTTCAATTCTTCTAGGCACTTGGTTAGGATTTCGAGTCCTTGCGGCACATTTTCTGAGGAGGTTGGGAAAATTTAGGAAATGAAAATACTTAAGGCAGTAAGTAATATCAAAACAACAAATAAAATATGAAAGATTCTTACTTTCTTCCTCCTTTTTGTCTTCTTTGCAGTAATGAAGAATCCTTTTGTCCTCTTCATTAGAGAATTTCTCCAGGTATGGAATAAATTCTTTAAATCCTATCGTCTGCAGAATTCCTTTCGTATATTTTGTATCACTGAAGTATATAGAATTTTGCAATTAAACGGTGAAAGTGTGTTAATTATGTGACACTCACTTGAATGGCTTCACGAAATTCTCATGAAATTCTCTTATTTCTGCCAAAAGACCAGCTTCCAGCATTGAGTCAACTCGCGAATCGAGACGTCTATTCAGAGCTTCCTGAAAGAAAAAAAAAATCAACAACATTCCCTAATCTTCATCAAGACAATGTAACGTTTACTCCAAAAAAAAGTAAGAAACTACACTGATATATCTCAGGAATTTCTCATTTTCCCTACATTTTGCCATCTCTTAGCATGTCACGATTGGTCTGTGAGTGTGTCTAAGCGGAAAAAGAAAAACCAAGATGATGTTGCAATTCTGAGTGAAAAAGAAATGCGCCTCTTTAGCACCAAGTCACACATAACAAAAATAATGAAATTAAAATAGACATCTCTAAAGTCACACACATTTTTCACAATTTCACCCAACCATTTTTAGTTTCTCATCTGCATTGGAAGGAAAACAGGAATAAAAACAACGCAAATGCTTGTGAGAAGAAAATCTTCCTCTGGCATTTTCCAACTTGAGCTAATTTTACTAACAGTCTTGTCCCCATTTTAGTTTATTTCTCCTCTCACTCTCTATTCATGGAAAATTTTTCTGACGCGCGCTTTTGTAATGAAAGTGTGAATAAACATGTCCAGGAGGAAAGGATGCTCCACGACCGAGCGATTCAGGAGAGATTGCAGGAGAAAGCTGTATGATAAATTGCCATGAAAAAGCGAGCAAAGGGCAGATCTGTATAGTAAAAGCTTTTTAGTGTAGCACACAATACACGTTTTTCACTATTATATTTGTAACAAATTGCGACGCGATGTGTTCGAAGGTGGATTTATGTGTGGGCCGATGATACTTTTATGAATGGACTCTGAATGAATGAATCATTCACACTGGCAACTAAACAACCAAATGCTGGATTATTAATTCGTCTATGCTGTGTCATTGCGTCACATGAATTAGTGGCTCAACTTCAGACCACAGCGCCTGCAAATTGAACAATTAATTGGCTCTCAAGTCACATCTTCTCCACTCACTATATATTTATATCGTTAGACATTTGTACATGTTATGAAAAGGGGAAAAGAGCGTGAGAGAGAAAAGTACTCATTGTCACGAAAATGATCGCATTGATAAAATAAAATTGCAAACTATGTGTATAGCTAACTATGTATTCACCATCTGGATGACACTAAGAAATGAATTTCATTGCTATATAGGGAATGAATCACACAATTTATAATTGGGCAACGTGATTCATACTTTCGATTACTTGCATCTTCTTCGACATACGAAAAGAAGCTGATGAATTTATTTAGCCAACTAAATGTCACGAAAACTGAAAGGAATAAACTTTTTATATAATTTGAGAGACAATCATTCACGACTTGAAAATCCCTGTTGTTATGTTGCTTCATCGGGAGACAAAAAGTAAACAGATATTTGAATCAAATCGATATTCATCAGAAGATTCAATATATTTTCCTAAGAATTGAATTAAGAGTAGTTTTTCGTGTGAAAAATACAATGCCGAATGAGCAACCATTCAAGAGAATACGATTAGGAAATGGCAAGAAGCACACACACACATACATTGGCAATACCGCCGATTTATTGGCATTGGCAGTGACCGATTTGCTCGTGGGTTCAAGGAAATTCGTCACAATTTGAAAAAGAAACTCCGCGAAGAGGATGTTCTTTCATGCACTCTAAAATTAAGTGCGATAGTAAAAAGATGCCAAAGAACTTTATTATTATGCTTGGGAGAAACCGTTGAAGTGACATTAAATTCCTCTGCTACTTTTACTCACACGTCACTTGACATTTAAATTAATGTTGGAAAGGTGTTTTCGTTAAATTCGGTGCATCGAATACAAAATAAAGCAAAAAAGGGTACCGAGAATTATATTACATCATAAAACTAATTCAACGGTGAAAATCACACACCAAACTGTTTAATGCCCACCACACGAAATAAAATTGACTCATTTACCAAAGAGATTGTAACTTCAAATCCACGGTGATAAATTTACCTGTTCGCATTGCATCCAGAAGAGAATCACATTCTTGTATCTCAGCGGTCCACCAAGATTCGATCCACCGTCTTGACTTCTTTGCTCATCCAACAGAAAACTCATGGCCTTTCCGCTCATATTGAATATCTCAATAGCTCTGGAAGTATGATAAAAAAAAAGCAAAAGCAGAGTGAGTACCAAGTAATCTGCAGCTTCTGGTGAATAGTCCGAAATATGACTAATGCAAAAATCTCTTAAGAATAATATCACAGGGAATTTCTTGGAAACCCTATCTCGAAGATTGCGAAAGAATTCAAGTTTTATCCGAGACTCTCGTGGAAATTTCCTTCCAGGAAAAAAAACCACTGATGGTCTCTTCCTTTATGACGATCTCTTACTGTGACACCCATTGACTTTATTATACGTTTTCACTTTTCCGCATCGAACCAGATCAAAAGTATTTTATCGTGAAGTATCTCAGCTTCTGCTTTAATCACCTCTTTCGTCTCTCTTCCTGTCTCGTTGATCTGAGAAAAATTCCACGATAATTCCGCCAGAGAAGACACAAAAAAGCGTCTCGCGAGATAAGATTTTGGGATCGGTTGCTGAGCCAAAAGAGAAAGATCGTCACAGAATGTTGTCATCAAGTTTATTGTGATGAGCAAATTGCGCATTCTCACATTTACTCCCATTTACCCTGATTTCCACAATCCAATTCAATCATTTGCTCATGAAGATCCTCTCTGTGCGAGATGAATCTCCCAAATGGGAGAATAAACATTTTTTCCAGACTCTCGCCAAACATTTTGGGATAATTCTCCACGATTCTTCATCTCTTCTTTGCCTGTGTTCGTGCCATATCACTTCTCTCGCTCTTTTCAATCACACACTATGGCATGAAATACTTTCCGTGTGGGATTTTTTCAGTAAAGCTGTATGAGAGAGAGCGTTGTAAGCCGTTTTGGCGCCAATTCCGTCGCGGAGCATTACATATCCCGGCTTAAGATCATCTAATCCAAAATTGCTCCTCGACAAAGGAGTATAAATGTCCTGCAAACGTTTTCACCGCACAATATCTATCTTTCCATAATTTTTATAAACTAATTTATGAGCGTATTTGAATACAAATTTATGATAATGCACGGGTTTCACATACTTATTTGATAAAGAATCTTTTGACCACCCAAATAGAGACAATGGCAAGTGTGACACAGCAGAAAAGCCTAAATAGAGACACTAATAAAATAATTTGGGAACTTATCCTACCTTCTGTGCTCTCCTACGCTCAAGATTCATGACAAAATGGTTCGAGATCGGAGCTCTAAAAAATGGGACAAAGCAGTTTATCATGGATATCGAAGATCCACTGTATTTCATCCGCGTCCACCACATTTAAATGAAAGTGAAAATTTCATTGTATTTGTGGATGAGTTTCGAAGAAGGTGAACATTTTGTCTGAAGGTCGCAATGGCCATTAAACACTTCAGTAAAACCACCCAAAATTGAAAAGTCTGCGCGAAATGACACAGAATTTCTAGACGTGCTCGTGTAGAAAAAATTAAGAAAATTGGCCAATAAATTATCTTGAATTAATTTATCTTGCGCTCTTGAATATGTATAAAGCCACCTAATGTGCGGTCCTACAGATGAAAAAAAGCGCCTAATTCACGCATAATGTCTCCAGCATCTTTTCAGCATTACTTTAAGAGCAAACTAGACTGTCTTGGCCGCGCGTCTTTGCCGTAAAGAGGTCGCAATGTCTCATGTTCCTTCTGTGTGGGGGTAACAGTGTGAATCTGCAGCGTCTGATTCCTCATCTTTGACCGACAGCGAGTGATGTCAGTCGAATTTCCTGGAAGTGCCATCTTAATGTAATCTAACCATCGCTGCCGCTACACTTTCATTCATGTTATAGCGATAGTATCACGTGACGCTACTACCATTCCTGCACTATCACTATGTACAGTCGCTGAGTTGTACATTTGCAAAAACGCCGAAGCGGCAGAAAATGTGTGCAGACATATAATTTTTTTGGGACTTACATATAGTCTTTATCATGTCGCCACTCAATCGAGCTAGCGACAGTTGTCGTCATGATAGCACTAAGGCTTTCATCTCGGCATTCTTTAGCCCAACTTTTAATTTATACAATGATGATAGACCGATACATTTGCACGCGTAATTGACCTTGGCTAACAATTTATTTGAGAAATAAAAATCCCACGAAAATTTATGTGACATGTGATACGCACACAGGCATTTTCCACTCTCGAATGTACCTGTTGAGAGTGTTATAAATTCGCGCAACAAACTTGCGTAGCATCGTAGATTATGTCAAGCACACATACGCATTTTATGTGACGATACTTGTGCGAATTTAAAGAGCTGCTACGCGTGGAATACAAGCGGAGGGAATATAATGTCATCAATTTTACAAATAAAGAAGCTAGAAAAGTGGCGAGACTTAACACTTAACTGCACAATCTGGTAGGAAATGCGACAGCGTTCATCTGTGCGATTTTCTCTACACTTCTCGCATACTTCAAGTACTGCATTTGATGTTTATATTGTACGTATAATCATTACAACTTAGGTGCAGGACTTTGTGCAAACTTTTCGGCTCTAAAGGGTTAACACATGTTCCTATCTTTCGCTGCTGACAATTCGTAATTGGCACGTGCAGAATTCGTATATGAGAGAAGATCGCTTATGGCGCCTGAGAGCAAACTTGAGCAATTTTTCCGTGAAAAAGACAAGTGAAAAAATTAATATGTTCCATGATAAGGATTATCCAATTTATTCTACGACGAAAATCACACGAGTGTGCGCGCCATTGCGAATTAAGCGCAATCAAAGGTTAATCAATATTTGTAATCTTGGGCAATTTTTTGACACGTTCCACGCGATAGCCACCTTATCACTCACCCAACTTACAGTTGCGCCAAAAGGACTATAATTTTTCTGCACGTCAGCAGTGGTGCCGTAAAAAGTGCCCATGAGATAATTTGCCAGTGCGTGTTTAAATTGTAAAAAAAAAGAATGTGAAAATTCTCTGGTGGCCAAATTGAACCCCGAATAACTCCTCTTCTAATTACAAAATTTAATTTATTGTTTGCAAAAATATTTATGTGCCTCTACAGCCTTGTGATGCCCACTATGCGTCGTCCTGGGCGCAAGTTATTTCTGTATCTTTTCTTCTTACATCGCGCGCTTCCTCAACATCGGGAGATCAATGATGTGGAAAAAAATCTAATCGACGCCCAAAGACGCAATTAAGCAATCTTATTAATCGGTCCCAGGTTCTAGAGACGAATGTGAAAGATACGGCACAAGACACTGCGCTGAAGACGTAATAAGGCTTGTGGCGTTGTGGGAATTTTCACGAGGCAAGTCATAGCTCTATCGCTTCGTCTATAACTTTTCCCAACACAAAAGTGTGGGAGAACTTTCAATTGATTGTGGGGGCAGCCTTCCCCGCATATATACATGTGCAGAGAGACTTAAACAAATGCCCCAGTGCTCGTGTGGGATGGAAATGAAGCAGAGAAAGTGTTTATGAAATTCGACATGATTGTCATATCTCATTATTATTCAAAATCATTAGCTTGTCTTCACAGTTTTTTCACGTTCTTTCTTCTATTATTTCTCTCCTAATATTCAGCACAAGACACTTTTTTGACAGACTCTTTTTATCCCATATTCTTTCTCTTTTGGCACAGATAAATATTCATTAGAATTAGTGGTTTGAATAACAGTCTCAAAATTGATGTTAAAGTATTTCGATTGAAGAAACTCCTCGGGTTTTTTTCTGGCTCGAGTGCAGCAAAAATTGCACTGAATTATGTACTAGTAATTTGAAATTAATATTTTCGGTCACACAAACGAGGGGACCTTCAGAAGTTTATTTGTATAATCTAAACACATTAGATGTGTGATCAATTTCCACCTGATCAAACCATTTTCATCTATCGCTCGAGATAGATGGGAAAGATATTTAAATGCTGAGAGAAGCACAATTAAATAGACACGCTGAGTGGGAAAATATTTAATATAAAGCTTATACAGAAAAAAAAACTCCTTGGAGATATGAGAAAACGCTTGTCACTAATAAGAGAGAATGAAAGTGTGTGCGGGATTATGGTAAATTTTCATAAATTAATTAAACCCCAACTAACGAGCGACACTCTCTATTTGTAAAATATTCTATGTGTCTACATAGTAGTGGTTAATGATTACATATTATGGTAATTGGGTCAGTAACTTCATATTAAAAATTCTTCCATTCATATCACAAATATCGGTCCATGGCAACAATTTCAACTTGATTTCATATAGTAGAGAAAAAAGCACCGGTTTATTATCATAAACGCGATTCTGGCCAACAGTTTGATCATAAATTCGGATGGTGATCATTTGGACAAATTTGGGTATTTGCCACTCGACGGTAGCACAATGGCAAGAGAGGGAGGAAATTCAAGGAATATAGGTATACAGAAAAAAACTAAACATGCGTGTCATTGCGACAGAGCATTATGAAATTTTATCAGTTTTACCGGTTTTGGCGGCAACAACTATTTCCATTCGGAAATTCTTTATTGTAATAAGATTACCAACAACTGTGTAAATCATGATAATGATGATGTAAGTCAAAGATGCTCATGAAACCGGCTTTAGTGATATGTCTGCGCTCAATATGAATGAACACCTCATGCAATACACTATATTCCTTATACACAGATATACCTTCAGAGGAGCAGCCATCGAAGAGAGAAAGGTAATGTAGAGAGAATGGATATCTCACTTCGCACCCGCAAAGAGCGCTCAGCAGAAATGGGTCACGAATACACACCGCGATGGAATTGAGCCAAGCAATATTATAGGAGTTATCGAACAATTCACATTTTTACTCGAACATGTGCGCTTGATTTTACATTTTTCACACTATTCTCTTGCCTTGATTATATTATTTCCGACAAAGGTTTTCAGTATTTTATTAAATGGTGTTTCAAGGAGTTTCTCTGGGATGAATATTCAATTTATACAGCATCGAACAGTGCTAGAAATGAGATGACGTTGTACTTTTCCACAAAACTACTATCTCCTGGCCATTAGAAAGACAAAATGTATAGCTTCAAGCATATACCCAATGCCATAAGATTATCATATTAATATCCCAGCACAGTATTCTTCCTTTCCCATTGAAATTTTTCATTTAAACAGCTTGAATATTTATGATGGGATTTTGTCTTCTTGTGTTACTTCAAAACTTCAGAATGGAAGCACTTCGACAATATCTCAAAGGTGGAAGTGAAATTGATATCAACGAGACTGCTTAAATGTCCCAACCAAAATTATTACACTGATAACTTTAACAATGAAGTCATGTCTAATTATTTATACAGAAACTATCGTCATCTAACTCTATATATTTCGTTGTAATTTCTGTTTTGTTTTACATTATCTCCCAAACAATTTTGAACGGACGCAACTAACGAAAATGCCTCAAATGATTTGAAGAGCGCAACTCCTATCTTCTACCCACATGAGGATAATCACGTCTTCAATAAAATTTACTTCTTCCGGCAAATGATGTTACTTGCAAATACATTCAATATAAGTAGGTCAAGTACTGCCTAAATTAATAGCAATCGCAAGCCGTACAAGTTTATCTCTCCAAGCGAAAACGTTTGATAAGATTGACATCTTTAATAGCCTTTCTAAAGCATTGCCGAAAATGAAATTGAGTACATAAAACTGCTTCTTTTGTCGTTGTCCAAATCACTCCTGTGTCGCCAACTCTTACGCTTATCTCCAACTTGAGGAGAATTCTATTTAAAATTGCTAATATCACACTTCATTTTTTTTCGCATTGGACTCCAAATTGAAATGTGCGCGTGGAAAGTTTCTAAAATTTCACTTTCCAAAAAAGTGGTCTGTATACAAAATTAATCTCTCCTTATCTATCTGGGTTACACACATTTTACCTGTACATCATAAAAAGTCTTTTCGAAATGTTCCCCGAGGATTCGTAAATTACATAACAACTTACCAGGTTTTACCAGAAAGAGAGGCCACTTAATCAGTTGTAATTAAACTGGATAACTCATCTAATCTCTCATGGGATAAGTCTAGTCGAATATTAAATATTTAACTTTCAATTTTACTTTTTTTATTGCCCAGGTAATTTATGAGCGTTTGAGTTACTATTTACCGAAGATTACCTTAGAAGCGAACGCAAAAAAACCCACATATTAACGTCGAAAAATCCGAGTACTAAATCATTGAGAATCCACTGAGGCTTATGCACTCTTTGATAACAAATCAATACATTCACTCGCACTTCTTACGCATACCTCACGAATTCAATATCAACTTTATGGCATCTAATTCGGTATTCAAGTAGGAATTGCGTTCTCAAACTATAATTCTCTTCCCTCATTGTTGGGGAGCTGTAAAATATTCAATTGTACACAGGTTACAGGAGAAAGAGGTCATTGGCCCAAAATTTCTTTCTGATACGCTTCTTCTCTGTGTATATGTTTTCCTAACTCTTTTCTCACATTATACCTGGCCATTCTTTCACATTACACTATTATATTTCTTCTCACATATCTCCATATATATTCGGTACAGTACTTAATCTTAATCTTTTGCTGGATGTCCTCAGTCATATGAGGTTAACCTTATTCGCTGAACTGTAAGAGAAGTAGCAGCGAAAGGAGATGACGACAAAAAGTTCATTCTTAACGCTTAACTGCACTTTTAAATTATATTCTTGCCTAATTGCATCTTATTTGTCCATTTTAATTTACTTATTATTTACAAACAATATTATGCAACAATTCCACTTTGTGAGAACTACAATACAAAGTAAAGAACAAATTACCACTTTCCCATATATAATTTTCAATCTCATATTTTCTGCTTTTTTTCTTATCCATCTCACACGACATCCTGCACAGATTTGGTATGAATCGTTTGGAAAATGGGAAAAATGATATTCCAGACATTAATTCAGAATCTCCAACAGTTTCCAATGCAGTACTCATATACCTTCAATTGCTAACACTACTAAACAAAGTGTGGCAACATTTGCATTATCGAAAATTGCGCAATATCGCAGTGTTGTTATTTTATTTACACAAATAACAACATTGTGGATTGTTTGTATGCAACAATGATTAACTGAAAGTGATGGGATAATCGTGTCAGCCAGTTTATATACTTCCTGCAAAGTGTATTGCAAACTATTTTATATTGCTACAACTTAATAAAAAAAAAGTGTGTAGTATATGAAAAGAAGTTCTCATACACTTGACATTGGCACAAATGTAATATTTAACTAATGAACATGTGCTTTTTTTCTATGTCAGCAAGAGAATAAATAGACAAACTTGCCGACTGGAGTGAAAATCAATTGTGGACGTACAATTATTATCTTGCACACTCACAATTTTCTCTATCTTATGCACAACAACACCAGTCAATAACTTTAAGCGATTACAATTGCATGAAACAACTTGTTCAACTTATTCAAATTGTGCGAAGGTAATTAAGCACTTTTATCAAAATATTACCTCTTCTTTCAGAGACATCGCAAGTTCCAATCGCAAAATAAATAGCAGTACACATTTCCTACCAAGCTCATTGAGTAAACGTTGGAAAAAACCTATCGTTTATCGCCATTTGCATGCATATGCAATAAAAATTAATATTTCATTTGCGCAAGTTTCTTCCACTGATAACAAAATTGTCGTACAATGTAATACAAATAGTTTATATACCTCGTGTTACAAATGTCATACAATTTCGCGCAATTTTCCTGCTCAAGCAAAGTGTGCAAATAAATACAATCGGGGTAAGGATTGTGCATGTGAGCCATTTTCTTCTTTTCAAAATCGCCTCTTGACCCCATTATTGATATTGTACTTTGAATATAATTTAGAATGCAATCATAATTTATTGTGTAAAATGTGCCTCAATTGCTTGTGCGATAAACTAGAAATCGAATAAACACAACTGTTTGCCATATAAATTGCCACCTTCCCATTGCAATCGCTCATCTACAAGTGAACTGCTGAGAAGTGATACTGCTTATCTGGAATCATCCAGTAAATTTTATTAATATTCAATACAACAATCATGCAAATTGTGCTGCAGTCTTTCTTTTATTGCAACATTAGAAGAATAGTAATATGTGATCCAGTTATTGCTTGTTAAAGACGCTTCTCGCAAAGGTTCTAACACGTGTAACATGAATTCTATTTCATCGTCGACACGTGGGTATAAATAAAAATAGAGTTCTGTGACATTACACATGCACTTTACTGCTCCTTTTATTAAGCAAAATACACAATATATGGTTCTGGATATTGAAAAACTTAGGAATAAGCGCATGCCATTTCTCAAACAAAAGTCGAAGAAAATTACGTGTATTTTTAAGTGCGTGCCTTACAAGCCTCGAAACTAGAGTATGAAATGTAGCTTCTTGCTATTTTTAGGAAATTGTCGCTTGGTAACAGAGTCTACGATACAACTTTTTACTGAATAAATTTGTCTCTCGCAGTGTGAGTGACGATCAAGCGACAAAGTATTGGCGAACCACGAATTTTCTAAAATTCCCCACACACAAACGCCATCGCTCTTCCAACTGAACTGTGTTTGGTACATATCTTGAATATATAAATGTACACACAAACGTCTTGATCTGTAGTCACTCTAATCTACATCGAATACAAAGCCAAACGCAAAGCGCGCGTATGCTGAGTTTTTGGCGGGAAAAGATTAAGTGCAGTCTTCTCATAGGCTTCTTATAATCAATTTCATTTTTTTCTATGTCTTGAGTATTGCTATTTCCTTATGTCCATAGCAGACCATTTACGTGATAATAAAAAATATTGAGATGAATGCGATGAAGCAGGCAAACACCTTTCAACATTAATCTAGTCTAATTCGTATTCAAGCAGGAATTCATATTAGGAATAAATTATTATTGAATTAAACAGACGAAATAAAGGGTGAATAAAAGGCGAAATAAATGGGGAAAGAGACGTCTGGACTATTCTACTCAATTAGTCATTTTGCATATATAAAATTCCCTAAAAAATGTACATAAGACAAGGCGATTCACATAGTAATTTGTGCCTTATATGATTCAACGCACAAGAAAAAGAACACATTGATAAGCACACAACACATTTAGCATGCGAGGAGTGAGGATTTAGTGGTTAATGTTGAATGTGACCAATTCAATTTGGAGGTGGAACTTAGGTAAAAGTAAATCATTCAGTCAAACTTACACGTTGTCACATTTATGTACATGCGGAAGAATCTTGTATCAGTTACTCAATTGTTCTCAACTAAGTCAAGATTGATTGAGCGATCTGAACTCCCTCATATTCAGTTCTCTGATTTCCCAACAATGATTTTCCTGAGCGATCACAAAAACGAAAGCAGTCTTTCGCCAACTCTGAAAACCATAATCAAAGCGATTTGATAAATTTGGATGCCGGAAGAGCTATTTCGTGCTAAGAAGCACTTTATATGCTAAACCAACAGAAATGTACGGCCTTGACTCAGAAAATTGAAAACTTTTGGTATAGCGACTTAAGTCTGTGTGAATACATAATAATTCCACACAGACACAATATTCGACAAAATTCTTTTAAACTTGTTCCATCAGTGCCTTTGTCAAAATTCTAATCATTCACCATCAATATTATTTAAAATTAAAATTGATAACATATACATATATAATAGCTCTTTTCAAGGTAATAAGCATTCGTGGCGCGCCAGAGTTCTTTGCCCTCAAAATTGTCTTTTAAAGTGTGGTAATTTTGGTGTATTTCAATTAGAACATGCTTAATTTTCTAAACATTTAATCCTCTAATCTCTGCTGGTAATTTTGCCTCCTAATAAACACACCACAATTCTCTTTACGTAACAAACTAACTTTCATGCATCAGATATTTAGTAAATACACACATAAAAATGATATTTACCTTATAATTGAATCTAGAATCTTCAGAATGAATCTCTTAGGGATCTTTTCTTGCTCAACATTTCCGAATCATATGATGACCTTTCCACTTTATCTCTTAGACCCACAAAGTATGTAATTTCTTATTGTTGATGAAAATATCTCATAAATATACTTCGAGATACTCTATTCTAGATTATTATTACTACACTTAACACGCCGTCAGCAGAACATAATGTAAAACATACAAAAATTCAACTGATTGTTCGGATAGTAACACGCGCGATGGCGTTCTTAATTTTTTCACCAAATTAACCCACCATCAAAAGTTTGTTGAACCTCATTTGAGGTGTGAAGCAGTGAAATTAGCAAACGAAATAAGGACAAAAATTCGGAAAAATATATTTTAGCGATATACATCTCTTCTAATATTGCTCATGCATTGTGACTTGAACCAGTGTTAATCATACATATTTCCTTTGGGCATAAATTTCTCATTCCCACATTAGAGTCCAGTACTTTCGATATGCTCGTTCAAGCAGGCGAGTCTCAACAATTAGCGCGTGAAATCTTCTGTAGTGTGATAAGAATGAGAAATTCCCAAGATTACAGAGGAAGTTCCACTGATCACGGGATATGAGGGAGCAACACACGCATTTACAAGTTCCTTGATACTGTGGAAATTTTAACCACAATGTTGCTGGAGAATGTCAACCGCAAGTATTGCGAACTTAGCTAAAGCTATGCGCGATAAGACATCTTTAACCTAGTCCCAGACCATGAAATGATAAAAAAAAAATGTCACAACTCTTTCATAAAATCACACGCACATTTCCTTATTTGAGCAACCTAGCAAGCAAATTGACATAATGCTTGACGATCGCCATTAAATATTTCTTCATGTTTAATGTTTGGAAATGATTTTTCGCATATCACTCCCCTCGCAACATTATGTGTATGCCTTGCCTCCAATCGCCATTTAACATGAATCACTTTAATCTCTGGCGTCAGGAACTTAATCTGCGGGGTCTTCTAAAATACCCCAAAGATACTCACACAATCGCGATCCTCGCTGAATTTTGATAAAATGACGACAACTACGAGAGTCACTCGAATGCCGATCAAATAATCTTGATAAAATGTAAGTAAGAATGATTGTACAGGTTTTCACCAATCATGTGAGAATTTAGTGTGAAATGTGGCAAATCAATTTTCATCGACAGCAAATATTGGCAAATTGGCGCCAAATTTTCCGCCTGTGACTTATATAAGTTTTTCCTAGAATTCTAAGCGTCACTCAAATGCTATTAACTTACATAGATAAACCTCCACGAGCAACTCATGTGTAGTGAGAAGATTATATTTAAATAGACACCCCAGAGACTGAAATGTGGCTAAAGTGAGACCGAAAGATTTTCATTCTACTCATAGAACATTTAATGCATTCGTGTTCTATCATGAAATTGAGAAAATGGGATCAGAACATGGTAAAGAGGAGAATAACTCGCGTATACCTCGCTTTGACTGTATATTATTTATTCTGTATTATATGGAATATACTATGGTGGTCATGCTCAGTGAATTTAATTAAACTCTTATTAATTATGTTCAATTTTTTGCGTAAAAAGGCGTAGATTCAACTTGAAAAATGTGTACATACAACAATTTACACACAAACACACATTTCAAGACGAATAAATATGAAACATATTCGTATATGAGTAAATAGAGAAAATTAAAATACAATTAGGGTGTAAAAATGATAATTAAAAATATATATATATATGTAAGCGAAGACAACGACTCGAGACGTAATGATAAAGGTGGAAATAGTATTTTTTGTAACCCTAGAATTCGTTCATTTATCAATTTCGGTAATTGCTCACGATATCGCTTCAAGGAGGAATATAAAAGAAGTTCCACCTACTAAAGTTAGCTCATGCGACAAATTAATTTGCACAGAAGTCTCAGCGAGTGATAAAACATTCATCCGGTGCAAAAGTTAAAAATTCCATGGCGATATTTGAGAAAATTTCTTGTTGAACTTCCTGTGCCCAAGTGTGAATAAACCTTCGCTGATTTATTAGATACATTCAAGTCCAATTATACAATTTAACTCACTCTCCTAATTTGGCAATTTAAGCTTTTTGACCATATTCACTTCCATTTTCCCTTCCCTTCGTTACCGTCCCGGAGTGATAAATAAAATCTCTCATTCCAAATTATTTCACCAACGACGTTATCTCCTTAAGTGTTTCTGATGTCTCTTTGCCCACTAACCAGTCGACGACTCCCTCCAAATCCATTCGTACTGAAAAAGTTACGCCAGAAATTGAAGGGAAAGATGAGGCAAAGAAATAAAAATAAGATTGTGGAATACTTTGACACGAAATTTAAGTGTGAAGTGTCTCCATTTTACTCGGGAATGCCAAGTGATAGTGTTTGTACCGTCTATGAAAGTGCAACTTCAAATCTGGAGATGGCCATAAATAAATTTTACCATCTCAGCCACGATATAAGCATTTAATTTTTAAATACATCCAAGGGACAACGAACTTTTCAACACTGAGAATGCCGCTCAGCTGCAAATAGATACAGAGAGTGAGAGTATGACTGAGGAAGAGATCAAAGAGACATATACGCACAAGAAAAATTACAATGATTGCACAACGTCTTATAAAATCATTGAACACATCCCTCTAAATGCCGATTTGCAAATTTTCCTGCTGGAAAACTGCGCATTAATATAATCCAGACGTTTAAAGAATATATGTGATACGGCGCTTCTTAGGCTGAGCCTCCTCTATAGTTGAACAAATCTATATACTTTGGATTGCGAAGCAACTCGTTTTCGACCAAATTTCCCGGAAGATGTGATGAAAATACACGTAAGATTAATTTTCGCCATAACATTTCTCTAGATTCTTGTATGAGCGTCTCGTCTCGAGACTTGGCATTTAGTGGAGTGGCGCAAGGAAGAGAAGAAGAAAAAACTACAGAGTGTGTGAGGATGAAGAATGATTTGCATGAAATGGACAATCTCTGAGTGGATTCTTTCCCATCTTTCACACTTCTTTCACGTGGTGGAGTGAGAGACATCGGGGGCGTGTGAAGATTGCCGTAGGAATCTTCATTCTCTCTTTCTGCCAACCGTCGACAAATCACCCGTAAATCCATACGTCGGAAATATTTATGTGACTGACCGAAGATCATTTGACACAGTTTTAGTGCCTGCCAAAAAATCCCACAGTATACGCACAGTGTGATTGGATAAGAAGAGAAGATTCTTTCACTATATACATAATGTGAGAATGATTCGGCAGACAGTAGAGCATGTGATTCCGGCAAGATTGCCAGGTCACAGAAAAGTAATGTTAGAGTTGACTTTACACAATTTGATTGCGCGATGCGTGGGTTTTCCCACACTTCCTTCTCTCATAATTTCACGACATCCCCAAGGACACTGATCGCGTGTCAATTTATTGGTTAGTCTATTTTAGTGCTCATTTTTTCGCACAGAAATTCCCCGAGAAGTCGCCCTCCGCCCCAAAAGGCGCGGGTGTGCGAACTGCGAAGAAATAGCACCCAACCATGTGCGAATGAATGTTACTCATGCCTTTGACTCTATTCTTGACTCATATTTTAGTTTCCCAGTTGCCAATTAGTTAGCCATTTTTCATGTCAATGTCCTTTTTCTTCCACTAATGCTCACTTCAAAAGATGTTAATATTTTAAATACACTAAATTTTAGCTAGACCATAATAGGGGAAGTGCAGGCCGAACAAACATTATATTAGACAATCTCCCGCAATTGTATTTACAGATTGTAGAAAATTAATACTTGAAGCAGAAGTTAATACACACGTAGATTCTTCACAAAGCAATTATATATGCATCCTATAACAAATAATATGCACATACACTCTAACCACGCTTCCTGTAAGTCACCTTCTTTTCATGCAGCAATTCTGCATGGGCGTGGATTTCCGGTGAGGAAATAATTAAAATTCTCTAAATGATCTCTTCAATATTTTTATCTCGGGAGTCTTTTGGCTATTCACAGTCTCTTCCATGCGGCGAAAGACACAGAAAGTGAAACATTAAGCAATTCCTAATTTCATTGAAGATCGCTTGAGAATTTCCGATATAATTTGAGACGATATACGGCGCCAATGCCAATAAAATCTTTATGTACTTAATCAGTACTTAATACATCAGTGACCCTACTTGTCCAATATGATTGAAGGACAGTTCAGTGGCTGCTCACGATAAGATAGCAAATCAATAGGAATTTCCATGTAAATGAGTGATACCTTTGTACATTACATAGCTCTTTGACACTCATATGCTTATGTGCGAGTGTAATCAAATTTCGTAGAATTATTATTTTATCAAATATAATTGTACTCCCCAAATATCGAACACGAAAAAAGGAAGTACTGAAAGTGAGGTAGAAGTATATTTAAAAATAGACAATTTTTTGCGGTGATCGTGGAAACATATCTACATAAATATATTGGATAGTCGAGACAGCCACAGATTTTCTTCTTCACATTACTGAAGACCCGGAACATTTATACAATGTTATAGAGAGAATTGCTTTAATGACATAAACACATCACTGACCTAAATTCCCCATTTTCAATATGTATAGATCTGCCAGCAATCTGATCATATGGCGCGAGGGACTCCAACAGACACCATTCACTAGTTCTATTTCAGAGCGCGGAGAGAATATCATTCTCTGATAAAATATAGAAGAAACCACCTTTGCACTACCCATTTATTCTGCCTTTAGAGTTATTTCACACTTATTACGAATGTTATGACTGTACACAAGTGCAATGAAAACAATAACAGCAACACAGGAATTGATCGGCGATCTTGACCTAATAAAAATTCAGTTCTTCTGTGGCCATAATAACAAATCAATCAATGAAATGTAACACAATACGATGAATTGTGCAATATTATGCCGTATAAATCTATCTAGTTGAAACTACTTGCTTTTGAAATTGATGTTCCGCACATCCAAAACTTAGCAAGTGTAACTAAAGGGTCTAAAAATCCATTTATAAATATTAAATCAGCAGGAAACCAACAATGTTATAGCATCTAAAAGAATTCCCGTCCCGTGCCATTTACTTGCCAGAGAAAAGATGCCGGGGAAAGAAAACAAAACCTCGAGATATTTTGCGTTCTTTTCCATCTCTATTTTATTGCATTTAGAGAAGTCTCCGGTGCGCAACAATCATTGCTCACATGCACTTTTCTCACCCATTCGCGAGACAAAATACGCGACGAACCAGAAATTGGCGGCACGAGACGCCGCGCCGATCCGGAATCGTGATTAATTATTATAGTAATGAATATACACCACTCATACACACGATGATGCACTTCTTCAGGCCTCCTCCACGATCTGTTGGCATTGACTTGCCGTTTCTATTTATTTTGCCATACGCGCAAGGTTTTTTCAAGCACGAGGACTGTATAAGTGGGAAAAGGACAACGCTTCGTGTGCTGCTCATCCAGCCAAAAGGGCGAAAGGCGGCGTAAAAACCACAACAAGAGGAGAATCTACAGGTGTACGTGCCTTCTAGCAATGTCTTAAGAACCCACTCGGCGAAGTGTGCTTTAAAGGGCGTCTCTCTAGTTTGAGAGAAGTTAAATGGTACCCACTTTAGCATTAAATGAAAGGAAGGGAGGCTTATACAAGAAAGAGCATCACTATCACACATGCGGTGCAAAAAAGAAGCAATGCACATCGCGCTGAATCCGCCAAGAATGTTCTTCATGTGTTACAACAAACTTTTATGCTCAGAGAGATCCCAATACACACAGTAGGGAATTATTATTATGATTAAAAATGTGTAATATTGCGCAAAGCCCTGCACACATTCCATAATACCAGTATGTGAATGAACTAATTCTTCATGAAATCATTCCATTCCATTTTTCTTCACTCGTTCTTTTTTTTACTCCATTTGAAATTATAAGATCCTAATTATCATAATTAGTCTCCACTGCCGCCAGCTAATTATAACAAGGGAGTCTGGCCCGTGTTTATGTTTATGTTTGTATTCTTGTCTCTCTCCCTCTCACGCATGTCAATTTCATCTTCTTTCTATACATTTCGTACTCTCTTGTTATTTACCAATAAAAACGAATTTACATAATTATTGCACATAACTGTCTCTCTCGCGCTATACAAACACAGGAAAGACCTATGCTCAGCGTAATTTTACTTTCATGATAGGAAATAGTTTGCGCGATGTTGAAGAAAAAGAAGAAAAATGAAGCATACATAAAATACCATGTGATGCAGTAACGACATTATATTATCGTTATTTTGAAATAATTGGCTGATATGTGCGTTCCTTTGCAAGCAAACCATGTCACTGCAATTTTTAACTACAAAAGAGGGCAAAAGCGAAGGCGTTTCTAATAATACACTGATTTTTATAATAAGAAAACCACGAAATCATAATTTATTCACAACGCAAACTATCTTTCTTTCTATAATGTTACCAATAATTTCCCATAGGCACAGAAATTAGAGTGTCAAATTATATTGTTTACCAGAAAGTCTGATATGAAATTTCATCACTTTGTTCTATTCTTCCTCAAGTGCGGGAACGTCAGTGAGATGGAACAATTCATTTATCGCTCCTTTAAAATTACACAAGCACATCGATACATGGATTTTTATGCGACGATGTGCCACTATAATTTCAAATGAGCAGCACATGGAAGGAAACATAGCCCGAGACAAAATTATAAAGTAATGAAAAAAAAAGATGATGGGAAAGACACGAAAAATAGCATTATTGCCGCCATATGAACGTTCATTGAGCGCGAAATCAAACATGCGATAAGTCCTATGAGTTACTCAGCTTCTCTAAATGATGATTCTCTGTCACCGTAAACGATATGAATTAAGCAACTAAAGACTATAAAATGAGCTTTTCCACACTAAAATTTCCACTTAATAGTATTTTCAGAAAATGATACGTTATTCCTTTGACCAGAAGGACCAGAAGACTTGATTCTGAAATCTTTCGCTTACTTTCTACTTTCTCAATGAACACAGCAGTTGTGAAATTTGGAAAAATCACAGCTCAATACGTTCCGCTTTAGTGTCAGAGGTGATTTGCCTCTGAATAGAGTGTAAATTGAGATTTGCAAATTAACCATTCAACACAATATCGACCATAATAGAGAATACTCACCTAATTATTTTCCTCTTATTGTTGGGATGCAATCTATTGGCTGTAATTGGGTCAATCTGCTGGAGACATTTGTGAAGATCGCATGATTCCATCGCGCCCATTTCTTCTTCAGTCAATCTCCTAATGGTGTCTAGGTGGAATGTATCGTCTGATTCACTGTCACTATTGTCCAATTTCCTCTTCACTCCGCACTCTTGGCTCGTTGACGGTGAATTGGTCGATGTTGTTATGAGAACCTTCCATAGAAGACTCTCAATGTAGTAATTTGTCCCACCAACAACAATTGGCATTTTATTTCGCGTCAACAGATCATTTATCTGTTTCAAATTGAGGAAAATTTCGTGCGAACTCAGAGAAAAAGAATATCGATTGTCACTCTCACGTGTATTGGCCTTATTAAAACCAATTCTCTTTTCCGAACAACTTCCTTATCATTAGGCATTATTATCATCAAAAATAAGTATCGCAATTAATATCAATATAACGACACCGCATTCAAGCGATAAGTTGATATTTAAAACAGGAAAAACCCGTACTTTTTTCCAACTCCAATAGAAATGTCATTGAAGAAGAACGTAGAACCACACACGAAAATACAATTCGAAAAAAAAATTAGTTGGTGTCGTTGTACAGCCTTCAAAGAGTCAGAAGAAAAACGAAAGGTTATTGCTCCATATCGAAGATGTCTCTCCCAAAAACTAATACCTCGACTAAATGTTGGGATTTCATTGGTGGAGCTTTAATATTTTGTGTAATTATCACCAACCATAATTACTTTACGTATGTGACAAAAATTAATCATCAACTGTACTCCCAATGGTTTCAATGAATAGTTTCATTGATGGCAGTTCCCACGGAAAAAAGTCCCAGTTTTAATAGTCTTGCAAAGTGTCTTGTACATATTATTTGACTGGGTTTCTGTGCAAATAATTCTGCGAAAACAATCAAATTTGCTTTTAAGCATATGAGAATTCACTTTCATGCTTCCTTTCATTTTCTCCTCACTTCAATAGAAGCCCCCAAATTTGACAAAAACTCATTGACTGTATCCATGGGAAAAAAATTCCACACAAATTATGTGGGAAGACAATCAACCCAACTTAATCTTATCGATATCATTTCTATTGCCGGTTTGTGTGGTATTTGAAAGATGTGTGAGGTATTCTTAAATTTACATTATGTTAATGTTTGCTGACAAAGCCATACATTCATGATAATATGCATGTATATAGATGTTCGGTACATAAAATATTTCCGCATTCCCACTACACGAAATATCGACTGAGCGTCACTCCATCGCTTTCCGATGGCGATTGTCAACTCTAGCATGTGTTAACGAACTGGTCAATTTACGTAGATGCCGCCAAAATTGCGAGGAAAATTTAGTTTCTACGCCTCACTGAGAGATATGAGAAAAATCACGTTGAATTGCGCGTTTCTACGTGATATGAGAGTGACAAAGGTCAATAAAATAAACAATGAAACAGGTATTCCAATGCGCACAAAATCACGGAGGTGAGATTATGCAAATGGCACAAGGTATGCCTTTGATTAAGGATACAATTGGATGTGCTGAATTTCTGAAATCCATCACGCTGTAGAGAATTCCAGGCTGAGCCACATCTAGAAGATGGTGCTGCGCAACTTGCTGCTCAGATGTCGTGGCTTTGGCTGTGGCGATGTTGAGGCCTCTGTACACCTGAGTTGAAGACGGAATTTCTTCATGAATCAATTTTATATTCTGACAAACAACATTCAGCAAGTTGAAAATATTTCCCGTGCGTAGTAAAAAGTGTGCAACCACATCTCCTAGATAATTAATTAGATATAAGTTCTTTCAGTTAAACCATCTCACTTGCCGTCCACTCCCTTTTTTCTGTATTGAAATTACCACAATGTTGCCATGTGCTATACACTTGCCAACCATACAGACACTCTTTCTCAAAGTAATAACAATAAAACTGAAGAAATGTATAAAAATATGTACTATGTACTTAGAACAAGAAGATATTCTCAATTTCGACACGCTTCACGATTTTGAACAGGACGTAAATTGCTTCAATTATATTATTTTATATTATAAATTGTTGAATATAATGATGCACGCTATATATACAATTATTACTCTTAATCATTATCATCCCAAGAAATTATGTACAATTTATTTATTTATCTCGCACATTATATTATGGAGATATATTTTAATGTTACATTTCCAATGCGCGCGGCTGCACTCAACCCAAAATGTGTTGCTTCCTTTCCAAATATGATTTACAATTTACCAAATTAGTATTAATAAAATGAAAACTAGAATTTCTAATTAAGTCACGAAATCTCACTCCCGTCCGCTTTTTTTCGTTTACTTCAACTTAATATCCATTCTTGTGTGGGGATCAGTCAACAGTCACTTCTCAGATATTAAGCCATACGCGGGAGGGAGAAAAAATTATCATTTAAGAATAAACACAATGAAATTTTTTTCTCATCGACCCAAAAAGAAATTCATTACGATTTTTTTTTGGTCACACTGAAAAGTTAAGAATACTTGAAGGAGGTCAATCGCAATTCTGTGCAAGCTTTATAAATCAATTGTTTAGAAAAAGTCTGTTAATTCAAAATACACTTTAATAGCCAAGTGTCATGCTGTGAAACATCCAGAAAACTTTCAATTTACAACACCTTACATGTATATATTATGTATATAAGGTAAGACGTGCTGAAGACTGAAAAATGTGTAGAAACCTAACACGAAGCAGAGCTTACGAAAGTTCTAGCTTTAAGCAGATACTCAAAATACAACATATTCGATTTTATGCTAAATTCAAGTGAAGATAAATCGAATTCAAATATAATTCCAAAACATTTCAATGGAACAAATTTCATTCTTATTGCGATGACAGCTGGATAAAAATTGTGCACATCATTTGCTTTCACAATTAAATTAATTACCCATCTCCCATACTTAATTATTTAATTTTGTCACATTGCTTTTCTCCACCTCTGACAGAGATGAGCTGTTCTTTGGTCCAGATGTGAATATATATTTTACATATAAGTTGAGGCGTTGAAAAAGAATGAAAATTGAGTCCCGGTATTCAATATCGCGGTAGGAATCGTGAACAGGAGAGATAATTCAATTAGACCCATTCAAAGTACGAGCGAGGTAAAAATTTTCATGTGCTTCAGAGTCCAACTCGTGACTAATCCCTGCAATTCGTACAATTTACTTAATTGAATACGTAAACCCAGTGAAATATGGAGTGTATAGATGAGCTTCACATACCCGGTGCCCTCCCACCAATACCTCTTAGCTCTTGTATTGCTGCACACAACGCTCAATTTATCATAATGCTATTTATTTACGTTATAATATGTCAATATTTGTATGTTAAAAATCCACGCGCTCTAAACATTTTCCATTTTTTCCTTCTATACTTCTTCTCTTAAAATTGACAACAATAAGCAGATAAATTAAATTCTAACACGTTAAATTCAACAAGATTATGGAAATTACTGGAAGAAAAGATGACCTAAGTGAGGGGATGTGCATTGCGAGCAGCGAAACCAGACACATGACTAATGAAGTCAACTGCAGGTGTATAAAGTTGGGCGAGACACCCTCGTTCAGAACAACCTGTTGAAGAGTTCAACAGACTTCACTGAAGACATTAGTCTTCATTTATACAAGGAATTCGTACTTGGGGTACTCAGTCATCTCATTAGCCAAGAAGTAGCCATATTTTAGACGTCATATGCTTGAACTACCTCACGAACTTACAAGGATATCTATAAAAAAATAATAATATACACAAAACATTCTTCTTATGTGCATCGCCTAATCAAATTATCTGTATATAAAGAGAAATGAAATTCTTTAAGAAAGCCTTAACTTTTTTTAAAGAAGGAAATTTAGAATTACATTTTCTTGTATCAAGAATATTTCTATGCAATATCAACAAAACAACGATGAAAGAATAAAAATAGAGTGAATAAGAATGTCTAGTAAACTATTACCCCTTAACTGATCCGGAACATTATTTAACTAGCGCTTATAATGAAGCTTTTTGCACTCCCCCTTTGATATATTTCCACATATATAATCCCCTGTCTTTCGCCAAAGATCTTCTACTCAGACGGCACGTGAGATTACTGGCTGGTGGCAATAATGATTTAATTCCTCTTCATCAAATGCACCTGTTCATCGTTATTTGGGATTCATACTGAGCGTGTTTTCTCATGTTGTTTCATTTTATCATCATCCTCAATGGGTACGCACTTTTGCCTCATCGTCTTCTCTCCATATCTCGTGCCTCGAGATGTGCTTGTGCATTACACAGACAAATTATTAACACCGTAGTGAAAATTGATTTCGAAATAATCTCTTTTCCCATTTCTGAGCGCAGTCTCATAAGATTCTCTCAGACTGTAAAATTTTTGATCGCATACTAAATAGGAGAAATTGTGTGTATTTCGGCTCGACTTTTCCACCACTGCGAAAACATTGCAAAAGATCGCTGCACCTGTCCCTTTATATCCATACGGAATAATCTACAATTTTAGCCTTGTGAAATGTGAGTTTCTCTTCCCTCTGCAAGTGTTGTTCTCATGAGACACTTCCCCGAAAACAGGGGGAGAATCAATTGAAAGTGTTACGCAATTTTTTTTCTTATTCACGAAAGGGGAGGGAGAAACATGTGCCACACAGAGAGTAAAAATATTAATTAATTTTAATAAGACGCTGGATAAAAAGCCAATAATAAAAACACGAAAGGGCTCTTATGCAAAAGGGGAGACCGGCAAAGGTGGGTCTCCCTACATTTGGGGTGAGATGTACAGAGTTTGATATGAGAAGGAAAATAGAATTCACTAACTTTTAATTGATGTTTCCTCACACTTCACCATAAATTGCTTTATTGCTTCAGAAATGTAGAATAATGACTAATAAAAATTATTTTAATGTAAATTCTTTACTCCTCTCGGCAATGTCGAGGAGAGACCATCCACAATCAAGTGTCTGTGTTTCCGGATATATAAAAATTCTAAATAAATCTAATTAATATTGTATTTTTATTAATGCACGCCGTTCGTGTTAAGTCCCAATTAACTGCCCCCACCTTTGGATTTGGCAATTGTGCTTGGAAGAAAGTGTAAATGTGACTGAAACAGTGGCACGATCCAATCCATCTCTTCAATCTCCCTGAGTATATGGAATCATCCGGCAGTTCGAGCCGGCGAGAGAAGTGAGGTTAGGTCTGCACCAACCTGCATGGAGTCTGCACTGATGATCTCCCCACCGTACTTCTTGGCCAACTCCAGCGAGAGCTTCGTCTTGCCCGTGCCCGTGGACCCGAGTATCACAACCAGTGGCACTTTCTTCAGCATTCTCTCACAATAAAACACGCGAAAACCGGCACAAAACACGCTCTGCGAGTGAAGACACTTTGACACCCGGAATCACGAACTCTCATGACAGTGTGTGCCAAAGCGCGGGCTTTTTACGCGCCTCTCAGCCACACACACTCGGTTATAAAAATGTGATTACGCGCAGATTTCCTCTGGAAATCAATAAATTGACCTAATTTTGTGCATTCACAAATTAGAGCGGAGTGTTGCAGCAGTACAAAAGAAACATTCAAGGAGTTCCCCTCGGAAAGGTAATGTAAATGAAATTATCTGAGCCTTTTGTTGGGCGTACTCTTGAGAGCTTGCCGAATCTTCAATCCTTTTTCCGCAGGGATTTTTTTTGTTAATAAAGAAATCTCCACACAATAGATTAATCTTCATCGATGAACAGCTGTTGCCGAACAACAATAGATGAGCAACTTGCATTTGCGGGTATCTCTCATTTGCAGACTGGCAATCGATATTACATAAATTTGAAAAGCCATTGAAATTGATCCGGCAACTGAATTCCTCCGGCTGAATGAGGGCACTTTTAGGGCTTTTAATGTGGCCCTGGGAGAGATTGTGCTTATTAGCACTGGGGGAGGAACGTGAGGTTCCCAGAGAGAGGGTGTAATGTTTCTTCGTCTCCTCTTTAGGCTGGCGAAGAAACTAACCTGGCGCAATGCTAAAAAAGTTTTCCCTTGCCCGATCGATACATTGAGCGGAGTGAAAGAGGCATGAAGAGGAGCGTCTTGTTGATTTGCAAGAAGTGTTTTTGTAACAACCGCACACAATGAATCCAATCCCGGATATTAAAGGTGGGCGATATAGCATAACACCCACAAAATAGAGGGTCTCTTCTCTCCCATGACAATAATAAGGTTGCGATACTTACGAGATGTACAGTTTTTCTAAGTATTTCTTTTTTCTTTTACTAAATCCATTTATAGAAACTTCATGTTTTCCTTTCCTTCTTAACACGGACGCGTCAATGATGAAGAGTATTGAATTACCTAAGGCAAGAAAAAGAAAAGCAACATTTTAATACTTATTCCCGCCTTGGATTTAACCATTCTACGGAGTATAGCGTTACATGTCTTGTCAACTGAAGCGATATAAATTTTCACACTCTCACTCGGGTTCAGAAAAAAGCAAAGAGTCGCTTTTGAGGTGTGCATCCACCCCTTTTTCGTCTTTACGGAGATTCTCAAGGTTTAATTACAAACACTGAGTGACATTTTAATCAAAATTACTTCCAAAATTGCTATATTTTTTTTAATGAACCTAATAATACGAAATTCTACATCAAATTCTCATTATATGAATACTCTACAAGTAATTGTGAATCTTAGTCGTGCGGTAAATGAATATGCGCCGTTTTATAACATTGGAAAGAAACGCAGAGGTCCAAACTGCCTATGGCTATTTCTCTCCCCTAATTTGGGTTCTAGCCTTTTTAGCACAAAAATATCTTGCCTTATCCACTTGATACATAATGCATGAGGATGGATTTCATCAATGCATTTTCGTCCTTTCATGCTGGAAAAAACTCACTCCAAAGAATTATGCCTTAAAGGATTGTTATGCAAATTCTGAACATGGCAGGAATATTTTGAGCCATTGGTTAAAATTCAAGCATATTAACGATTTCCTGTCACCGATCAAGCTTTCTTCCTTTTCACTTGTAGGCCCAGCAAGACGTCTAACAAGAATGTCGGTTTGGGAAGTGTGAGAAAACCTGAGTAACACTCAGCAATGAAAAGGATGTGCAGAGTCACTGATTGAAAAAAAAATGCTCTCATTGAGTCAAACATTCCCTTTCATGCTTTCACAATTATTATTGTTCTGGCCCAGAGAAATTTATCTATGTGTCACATTCTCTTCCTTTTACACTTTCAAATGCTGCAGGCAAAATTGTCTCTTTCATGTTGAAAAAGAGGACAATTCATCTGCCCACAAAAAATGGGAATAGCCTTTCCAGCGAATTTCGACACACCAAATAGATCCATGCCCTGCAGGATTTTCCATTCAAATATACTTTGCGAGACAGCATAACTTATCAGTTCATTTACACATCATATTGTCACTTCCTTTCGCCCCACGTGTGAATCATTTGCGGGCGCACGAGTGGTGGGAAAAAATTTGCAAATTCATAATCAATAAAATCGCATGGCAATTTCGCGGCTGGGTGTTTTTTTTGGCACGGGAGGGGGCGCGAGGAGAGGGTTGCGAAGAAAAATGAGAAAATGCTATCTACAGCCGAAGTTCTGTGTTACGCGCGCACTTCTTGGCACATTCTCTTTCACAGTCGTTTCCTCGTTCTATACTTATGAGTAATTGGCCTTGGCAAGTTCAAGCACCTCCTAAAGAGTCGATTTATTATTCCCTTTTCGGCAATTTTTATTTGCCTCCATTTTATTTTAGGTCTCTCGCTCTCCTACCAAAAATCCATTCTCTTCTCCTGCTTGCACTATAATATTCCTTGGCTGTGTCGGGCGCGAAGGAGAGCCAAGAAGAGAAAAGAATCGCGTGCAGCGTATGTTCAGAGAGTTCCTAATTCGAAAAGGATCGCCTCTATATTTTTCTCAAATTAGTGTGCCGCTATGGTTTGTTGAATTCCTCCTCCTCTTCGCGAGAACAATCACCGCAGAGTTGAGAACGCAGCAAATAAAACATGAGGCACTTTCTGAATAAGAACAAGTGATTGTCGCGCCACGCCACAATTCTCACCCCCTCGAGGGCTGTGCGATTTTTTTTCAAATGCACATTCTTCTTCTCTCGAAATCCTTCCCCTTCTGCCCACCGACGTGCTTTCCTCCATGGCCCGAATGGGGCACAAAATGCCGAGATTGTTGACCCTTTCACAAAAATTATTGAATTTTTTTCCACTTCGTTGTACTTCTCATCGTTTTGTATGTCGATTTATTTCGCCGCATACAATTTAGGCGCTTCGGGTGGTGGATTTCTTTTAAATTTCATGGAATTACAATGCACATGGTAGGAATATTCTCTCACAACTTACCAAACTGCTCTGAGGCCACGCTGATAAGCAAAATTGCGGCAGTCATGAAATATGGAGAACACATGCAGGAAATAGCTTTCATACTCCTTTTTTCTGTGGATTCTTTTTTTTCTCTTGTGGTTGATTTCAAGGGACAGTAATTTATACAGAAGGCTGAGATGAGAAATTATCTAATATCGCTGATTGCATTTCACCTTTGCATTGCTGTGCCGCACAACTAAAATCCTTATATCTACGAAATCTCAGACTAATCTACAATTCTTTGGCTCTTTCGGGTCGTTTTTGAGATCTCTGAGACTCATTCTTTGTGCATGCTCTCAAGGAATAGCAAAAAAATATGAGCAGATGCAATTTTAGCATCTCAAAGGATAACAATAAGTCCAATAAGTGCATTCTTTGGGCAATGTTTTTGCTTTTTTTTGCTGTGGGAGGACCACAGAAAGGAGTTGGATTAGGAAGAGAAAGAGGGAAGACAGCTTCAGGCAGTCCGAAAAGAAGGATTACTGAGTGTGTGATTTCTGCAATTGCGTATGATTTCACACTCACGTGATTTTTCACATGAATGCTATCTGGAGAAAAGAATCAGAATTGCAGTGAGAAAGAGAAAGGCAATAATTCTCCCTTTAAAAGATATTTACATTTGCAATTTGCACACAATCTTCCGGGTGAGTTCCGCTGAAAAAAGAAACGAGTTTTCATGAGAGAGGCTCAAAATACTTTTCGTTGAGGCCATGAAAGATGAAATTTCCGCGAATGATTACAATAAAATTAGATCATCGCAGTATTTCATGCGAAATTTCATCGTTTATTGGCGATTTATTGTCTTCTAGCGTTAGATTCTACACGGTTTCATGCCAAAGAACAGGTTCTGCCGTTGCGTTTTTCATGCTAAAAATACCAATACGGCTGATGCTATGAATTTGGCGCCAATTCCTCATTATTCTTTTTCTCTTGCGCATCACATCTCGACTCGCAGCAGCATAAAGAGAAGGTCCGCGCAAATTGGACACCATCGCCGGAAATTGATCAAGAGCCGCGCAGCAAAATTGCATTGACCCCGAGCGGAGGTGCAAGAGAAGAGACATTTTGGATGCCAGAGATTATAGAGAATTTCAGCTCTAAAATTTCTTTTCGGCCCTCTAAAAGGCAGACAATGCCGAAGGCTGAAGGATGAAAAAAGACGCATAGAATTTCAAGACAGGTAAGTATTGAGAAAATTTACCTGTGTTCCAAAGTGAAGCCCTGAGCGAGAGTAAACACAAAATGCAAATATTCCCCAAAAGCCGAGCAGAACCTTCAAACTCCTGCGAGAGATTTTAGAGTCGCCATAAAGGTGGAATCCTTGTGTCCTCCGCCGTCATCCTTGGTGGTCATGCTCAGGAACACGACGCAGCCAAGGAATGCGCTGAATTCCCTCAAATTTCTCAGCATTTAGCATACTAATAAATTTTATTGCTTCCATAACGAATCCTTGGCGGAACGTCGCTGCGTTCTAAGAGAAAACACTTGCCTGCACTCAAATTACCTGTGATTAGAATCCGTAATCACGTCACATTATTGCAGACATACGCTAGAAATGTCCAGAAATACGTAGAAGGTTAAAAGGCTTAAATCCTAAGTCTGAGAAGGTCTCTCAGCAACATTTCACAGCAGGCATAAAGTGTAATTTGGACTCTGACGACTAACTGTTTGTGATGTTCGAAAAACTCATCGTTCTCAATGTATTCTCCTTGAGAGTACAGGAATCTTGGGCTATTAGGAATGAAAAAATATATGTAAATTCCGAAATTTATACCACTTTATTGAATGATTTGACTTACCGTGTAGAAGCTGAATTAATTCCATTTTCACATCAATTGTCACGAGGAAAAAGTTCAATCAACAAAATAAATGGAATCGAAACAACGAAGAGAGAAAAAGTCCATTTTTCCGTTTTACAAATGTATTTTTCTTTGCCTTCATAATTCAGTTTTACAGGAACTAAAAGAGAAATACAAAAAAATTCTGTATTTTCAATTTTTTCACACTTTTTCACTTTTGCTCTTTTTTTGTGTTGTAAAATTTCAATTTCCTATTTTCTTCTATTTCTTCTAATTTTTTCATTGTTTTATTTTTTGTTTTGTTTTATCTTTCAATATATATAAATGTATGAAAAAATATAAAATAAGTAAATATATTGTATTATTTGTATTTTCAACTCCAACAATCTTCTATTTTTTTTTAATTCTTTCATGTATTTTTTTTTCTTTTCATTACATCTAAATAAATGTTTTGAAAAAAGAGTCAAGTTTCTTTTAGTTGCATTTCCTCCTTCGCACATCATCTTTCAAATATATTTGTAAATCGTTCTTCGTGTATTGTGTCTCGAAAGCAGTTTATGGGTTTTTTTTCTTCTTTTAGTCAATTAATTGGCGACAAGAATATCAGTGTTAAGCCTTGCAACTATTACTCTCCCTATATTTATGAATTATATTTCATTTTTTTTTTTAATATACTTAAACTATTTCTCGGCTTCAAGTATCATTATTAGAAAAAATCCTAATCTTAATATGCGTATAATTACTTGCATTGAATTGTATTTTTTATCATTACAAAAAAAAACATATCCTTAAATGTTTACATTAAAATTACTTAATAGTCCAGGTACTTTTGATAACAGATGTGTATTCTTAAGATTTTCTCATAATTGTTCAATCTTTTTGCAATTTCACTTGCCTTTTTGTCCTAATTTCATTTTGCATCTCTTTTTCTATTGTTTACGGGGAAATTGGGGAAAGTGTTTGGATTAAAAATGTTCTCCGATATATATATATATGTATATATATTGTTTATGTATAACTTTCTCTTGTTTTGTTTCCTTTTCAATGTTGAATAAAGCGAGGCAGTACTTTTTCCTACACACGGCACATGGTTGCTTTTAGTTTATCTCTTAATATCAGTTTTTTTCTGTTTGTAGTGTAGTTTTTCGTCGTTAGATCTTTACAAATTACTATTTTGGTATTAGAAGCTACTATTCTCCATTACTTATGTTAACACCTTTTTGTCGCCAATTAAATCTTTTGGGGTTCTCAGCTCTTTTCTCAGTTGCATGCTGCTTGCTATTAACCACTTTATGGTAGAACGCATGAGTCGCTGTTTGATAGAAAAATGCTATGGTTTTCGTGTCTCACTTCCTTGAGTATACAGAGATAAAGTATAGCGAGGAACGTAGCGAAGGAATCGATAGTGTAATAAGATGAACAGAACAACTCAATTTGGTCCCAATTTTCACTTGACTTCAGCAATTAAAGTATGTCTATTATTATTATTTAATTTATGTTTTGCAACGACGAATCAGCGTTCACCATAAAAGTCCTCAAATGTCTTCAAATTTTTGGCTTGTGTTATATAGTCAAAATTGCATTAGTTTTTCATCTATTTACTTCATAATTTTATTCACATAAATTCCTATAGCGGTATATGAAATCAAATCCTACTTAAAATTAGTGTAAAAGAAAAGGTTAAAAAAAACAGCAAGAAAATTCCATTACTCCTCTTCTTTTATTTCATATAAATTTCTAAAGAAAACATTTTCTCTTTCTCTATATTCAAGTTAATTGATTTAGAAGTAAAATAGTAAGTAAAAATAATCACAATAATATATGTAAAGTTCAACTCTTAAAATTTCTTCACCTACTTATATTTATAGAAATGTTCATTTAGCATTAAAAAAAAAAACAAAGGAGAAAAACTGTCATCGTAAAAAAACAGAAAATTTTTCAGCACGAAACAATAATGTAATTTTTCCATTAATCAAAAATTCATCAACGTAACTGCAATTATAAAATCATCTCGTGGCACTTTTGCTTGCAAATGTAAAAGGAAACAGAAGACAAATTTTTAATTTGCATATAGAAATTGTGAAGCTTCTGCATTTTCTTATATTTCTAGAATGTTTATCAATGCATTTTCTTCTTCATCTCATTATTAATTCAATTCAATATATACAAACTTCATTTGATTTTGAAAAAATTTCTCCCATCTTCAGCGAAATTGTAATATAATTACTAGAAATTTATTTTTTAATTATATACTTCCTAATTTCCACTCATTTTTCTCCATTTTTGCGGGATAATTAAAAAAAATATTTCGTAGAACATATATTTGGTTGGTAGCAATCAAGAAAAAAAATAAGTAAAAAAAGTGCGGTGACTCGAGTGCCACTCATTGTAAAAATGTTATAGAATTATTATTTTCACCAATTAAACGTATGATCTCTAATGCAAAAAATTAAATACATGGATTAATTTACATTCGGAAAAGTTCTCCCTACTATCTAATGAAATATATCTTTCCATCATGTGCTAAAATATGTTTTCTCTTCTCTCTATACTTCATGATTAATATTTTTTCATTCATTGTTAAAACTACCATCTTTCGAAAACGGTTGCGCTTTCCTTCAATTCATTTTAATTCTCATTTCTCAATTCTTGATAAAATTCATGATAATTCCTACTTTAATAAACTACATAATTTTTTTTTTCACAAATCACTCAGAATTATTAGTCAGTTACTTTCTCCTTGTACCGCCTAATATTCCTTCTTCTGCCCCGCCAAAGAAGACCCCCAAAATATACATGGATCTATTCCATTCCCTCCTACGCTATATCATGGAAAAATATTCATCTTTTATGCAAATTTTTAATTCCTACAATGTAATTGCAAAAGAAATCTAATCTTGTTTAAAGTCTATCTAATAAATATTTACATTATATATTTTCTCTTCACCAATGAGAATTTTTTTTATTATTTATTCATGATTATATATTTTTAAATATTCATAGATATTTTTTTTAGAATTCCTTTTATACAAAAATTGTCTTTTATACAGTTGATAATAGAAAAACTATCAAGTTAAAATGGTGTTCAATATTTCATTTATGTATATCGTTTGTGAATTTCATTGAAGAAAAAAGTTATTAATAATAAATGGGTCTTAAACGTAAATTGGCACTGTAAAATGTAATTGTGTCCAAGAATCTAAATTTATTATTTTTCTTCATCAATTTGTTGTTATTTTTCAATGCTAAGAATAAACAAAGCTTCTCCTATCTAAAAAAAAATCACGATTGTTCCTTATCAATCTTAGTTAAAATATCAAAATTCCTTTTAAAAAATTACTTTGGACACAAATATCTTTTCTTGAATATCTTACTCAAAAACCTTCTTTTTTGCAAATATTTTGTTTTCCTACTTTATAGTTAAGCAAAATTTGTTTTCTCTTTCCTACTAGAAATCTAAGATTCTAATTGAAATTTTTACACTTTCATATCTTCTTCTCTAAAAGTTTTTCTTAATTAAAAATTACTGTATATATTTCATTCTCAAGTAAATGCTATTCTTTCCATATTTATACAACCTAAGCAATTTTTTTCTTTATTATAATTAAGTAGAGATCATTGAAACGTTCCGCGAGGAACGTGGTTTAAAACCATTACAGAGATATGGTTTTTATCTTTTTCACCTCAAAAATCCTTGAAAACACGTGAAAAACCTTTTTATTCTCCTGCTTTCCACCCAAATTGTGAATAGTCAATGAGAGAATCTCATACCTTTATCGCGTGCTCCTCTCTTCTTAGTACGCATACTCAGGGACGGGCACATTGCTAGATGTGAGATGTCCCTTGATGGCTCGCAGGCGATTTTGGATGTTGGTATGATGCCTCTTCAGGTTGTTCAACCGTTCGTTCTCATTGTGCAGTTGAGTGCAGAGGATCGAAGCTTCGCGCAGGATGTTCACTTTTGGTGCCCTGTCGTTATCCCTCAAGCTGGGGATCTGCGCCTTGAGGGCCTCAAATAGGTTCTTGAGTCCTATCCGCCTCTGCCTCTCCATGTCATTGTGCAAGTTCCTCTTCTCGATCGAGTCCTGCTCGCACAAGTCGATATTCTTGGCGCTTTTCGCATGCGACATGCGCCCCTTCTTGCCCTTGTGCTTTTTCGATGCCGGTCCATCCAACTTCGAGCCGGCCCTCTTACGCCCAGTGTCTTTGCCCTTCCGCACCGTCTGGCCCTTGTAGCCGGACGATCTAGTGCTCTGCACTGTGCCGTACTGTGAGGCTGAGGACATCGCATGACTCATTTTCGCACGGGCGGACATTGTCATGTGCGACGGCGGCTCAGACACAACCCCGTTCACCCTCCGCGGAGGGATGGTCTTCAGACCCCTCGGAGTTGTCTTCACTATCCTGTCGGATATCGTTGTCTGTATCGTGCGCCGATCTCTCGCACTTGGATTCGTTGGCAATGTCTTGTCACCCACCGATACGACATCGATCTCCTCTTCTGCAATCAAAAGAGAAAGAGAGAACAGCCATTAAGAAAATGCTAGCTGCCAAGAGACCCGATAAAGTCTTAATTAAAGATCACACTAAAGGTAATAATGTGTGTGTCCCCAAAGGAAGCCGCACAGCATCGCTGATAATATTAATTTTCGCCAAGAGATCAATACATGTTGATCATGATCGGCGAGCAAGTATGAAATATGGTGAAAAGAGAATGGAATTTTCGGGACATCTCTTTGATTTTTTTCTTGTAACCCCTTAATTGAGTTCACGAGGAGAGCTTCTCTTTTTTGCCCAATAATCACACACTGCCAGACGCCCAACAATTTAGCCGTTCCGTTCGGTTTTGGTGGGTTTTTGGGAGTTTGCGCGATCATCAATGTGCGCCCCACGATCGATCGGTGAAAGAAATGATGATGACAAGATCGTTTGGGAAGTTCATGTATCTCTCCTCCATAACAAGTTAAAGGGTGAGAAAGAGAAGAAGTTCGAGATAAAGGAATACACCAGCCGCGAGCATCAATTTTTTCGCGAAATCAATAAGTGATCTGCAGGTCGAAAAATGCGAAATCCCCAGCGTTAAAAAGACGTTCTTCATGATCGTTCGATCACCTCTCACTCTCGTCATGATGTGTGGGGACTTTAAACAATTTTTCGCCAGCACTCATTATTCACATCTCCTCTCCATCCAACAATTTAGCATCTCTCTCCCTCTCTTTCTCTGTCCATCACACCAAAATCATATTACACACCATTGAGAACACACAGCATACATGATCATCGCGAGGAGATTAAACGACCCGATCGATGGTGGATGATTCTGTGAAAAATGGCACGAAAGTAGCTAGAGAAGATCAAGTGAATCACTCATTCTTTCGACATGTTCTTTCACCCATTTGGCGAACATTCTTTGGACTCAACACACCAACACATGCAGCAAATTGCCCAAAAACTTGTTCGTTAAATTGGAATGAATCTGGGAATGGAATGTGGGGCCGTCAACTCCCCGTAATCTTTCCCACTCTTTCGTACACTCGTTTTCTTTGGAAACTACTTAATCGTGCCTATACTTTATATACCTTTTTGTCTTTCAAAAATACAAAACGCAATGTGGAACAGGTTCAAGGAAATTTCCATTATGTGCAGCACGTGGAGATTCAAGCGCATTTCCACGAAAATGCCACTAAACGCAAGAAGTTGTAGAGAAATCTCACTCGCTCTCTCTTTCATATCAAAAATATTTCCCAAAACGGATATCAAAATATATTCACCTCTCACTTGACCCGCCCAAAATAAATTCTACCCATCTTTCACATTCTCTGTGACTTTAAATTTTCGGTATTTGCACACACACGGCATTCATCGTGTGATGAGGTGAATTTAAAAAGAAATAATAATAAGGCAAGAGGAGAAAAAGAAGAAGCAGAGAATTAAGAAACTGTTCACCGGCCGGAATTTGGATGGTGAAAGGTCTCCAAAAATTCTCAGTACACTTCTCTTCTCCAAATAAAAGCAAAAATATAATAGTGGTTTTGTATGTCTGGGGCCGTTTGGAAGAACAGTGTGTGAGATATTCGTCCCGATTGCCAACTCGTCGGAAGAGATTTCAAGTTTGCAACATTACACCTCTTTCCCATTCACAACACAAATTTCATGTCTCT
Source organism: Phlebotomus argentipes (assembly GCF_947086385.1). Classification (NCBI taxonomy): domain Eukaryota; kingdom Metazoa; phylum Arthropoda; class Insecta; order Diptera; family Psychodidae; genus Phlebotomus; species Phlebotomus argentipes. The sequence goes on along the minus strand of NW_026776181.1, from coordinate 9,796,292 downwards.
TCTTTTTGCTCCTTTTCTCTGGGCCTTTTCTCATCTTATTAAACCGCTCAAAGAGACACCATTCTTGCATTAACAACTGATATATTCACTTCTTCCACCTCATGCTTCTCCATCAGTGTCTTTTCCATGGAAAAACTATGCGGAAAGCTTATCGCATTTGATTTCTTAAGTATTTAGAGAGGAAAAGCTGTGATTTTGCCACAGAAAGTCTTCCTCACCTTGACTTCAGCTACTCTAAAGAGAAGCCGCTACACATCCGGTATGTTGAGTGAGAATTTCCTCAAGCAATTTCAGTGTCAATTTCACCAAATGAATCTCCTCTTCTTCTCTCACCACAACTCTAATTAATCGATTCATTCTTTTTGACTTCAGCGAAGCAGCAACACACAATATTGCAATCTTAATGATATTCTCATTAATTAAAATCATTTACGTTCACCTCACTTCCACCAGTTTTTCGGCCTCTCCAGCCACACATCTCGAGCTCCCTCAAACGTTAGAGCGTAAGAATTCAAAAATGTATACATTTTCATGAGTCCGTATCAGTTATTTAATGTGGTTAGCTTTGATTATCATTTGAGACAGTCTGCCTGAAACCAGTTACTCACTTGGCAACGAGCTTTACACGCAGGAATTTTCAAGAGACCCGCTTCTGCGTCGCATAAAACCGAAAGACAAACCTCCGGTCCAAGTGAATGTACTTCCCAAAATACAATTTCTCAAATTGACGACTGTGCGCGCATTTCAGTATAGATCGAAATCCGCACAACTAATCAAAGCCATGAATGAACTTATCATCCATTGGAAATACGAGGAAAATTTGTATTCTCAATTTCCATTTGTATTTCCTCTCGTAACTCTTTCCCAATGATGCACACACTGTGCAAGTCAACTCATCAGCTTAGAACAGGGGTATTAGAACGTCGTTAATAATGATCAGACCCGACACAAAATGTCATTGACCCATTTAAGTAATTTCATGTTTTTATATTTTTCTTTCTATATTACCTTCATTAGTTGGCTATTTTGTGAAAGAAACAGACACACGAATAAAAATTCTCATTGTAAATATTCCCACCTATTTACTATTTTTCCATTACATAACATCGCGAAAAGCATGCCATACCAACTCTACTCCATTCACCATGTCCACCTCTCTTCACATAACTCTCTTGCCACGAGTACAACATTACAGTGTCGTGAAGCTCAATGCTCATCCCGGCCGGCAAATGCGAATATGTGTGCACCATGTGAACCTCATTTTTGCTCCGGAGGTAATTTGATAAAATTTTTCCACGCTCGTGCTTACGACGAGAGCCTTTTACCTCAGAGAAGAAAAAAAACGCTCCTCTCTCGTGTCACACAAAATTTGCCATTTCAAGTGACCGATAAAAATAAGCGAGAGGAAAAAAATTCCGCATAGCAACAGACAGCATTTCAATACTCCACACTCCACCAGACATTAATTTTACACTCATTATCAATGGGGCCACATACACAGCGCCGCTGAAATCACTCACACACGACGCCCGCTTGGCCTCCGCGAGGCGTGAAGCAGACACCCATAGTTACTCTGCTCCTACCGAACACGTGTGCAGCCAGCGAATGTGATGTAGGAGAGTTAGAATCTCTCCCACCAAGAGATTCGCTGCTAATCACTACTTTGCTAATCTAATATCTCTCCAACATAGAATTTCTGTCGACAGTCAAAATTGATCTTATAACATTCGCGGAGGAAAAAAGAAATAGCCTTTCAGTTGCATAATCTGTTCGCAGAGAATTTTCAATGCAGTGGGAGTGGTTGCAAAAAAACCGAAGGCCCAAGAACTAAATCCGCAGATTAAGATATACGACTTTTGGCGAGTATTGAGAGACCTTTGACTTTAAAATATAACGACAATAAAAATCACATGAGAAGCAGATTAAATACCAGAGATCGTTAATCATATATCCATAACAAGGTGGAACTAAATCAATTTATTCAGCGCTCATGATTAACTCTAAATTGTTTTAACTCTTCAATGTTAAACGGTACACATTTGTCCTATAAAAAAGTAATCTATTCTGTCTTAATTCTAATAAAATTCTACACTCATTCTGAACTTTGTTTGGTTATGACTGTGACTGATTGTGGGAAAATGTTTATTTAGAACCTTGTTGACTTCAAAGGGTTAACTAGAACATTTTACCGCATCGACATCCGGAATTCCAATCCAGCATTCTTGTGTGGGAAAATGACGATTACAATTTTATGATTGGCAAATGAAGTGCGCAAAATAAATAAAGGGGCAATATTATGTATAAATGTGAATCAACAAAGTGAAATCGAATATATCGGCACTTTCTTTCACACGCTGCTTTTTACCTCACCTCCCCGCCGGCGAGTATGTGATTCAAATGGAAAGAATTAATCATAATAAATTGTGAATGATCGAAAAGAGGTGTGTGATTAATGAGTGAAAAATTGTGGAATTCCTTCAAACACCACCTCTCAAAGATAAGATATAAAAATTCCCCACAACTCAACTGTATGACAGAGAGCAATGTAATGATGAAAATTGTATTAATTGATAGTAAAAAGTCGATTATAAATTTTGTTCCATTTCTCTTTTTTGCGGCCACCTCACAATTTTGTACTCCACACACAACTGCTGATAACTTCTTACTCTTATCTTCTGGACTTTTTTCTCCCCTCACTGTGCACATGATGACTTTTCCCGGCATTTCTTCGCGCCTTTTTCACAGCAGCACTCATTATCTCTACGCGAGCTACACCGGGCGCCTATTATGTAACATTCAACTGGTCATAAGTGTGAAAAATTGGGTCACATATCGCTATCTCAGTCGTTCTTTTGCTGGCACTCGCCTCTCATTGATACTGCCAGACCACTGACTATAATACATCAGCAATAATTCAATTAGGAGATATTAATTTCCAAGGAGATCTCTTTTCACTTCCTGTCATGCGTGCCATTCTTCAAATTTCTGACTGTCAATCCCAACATCACATTCTACAATTTCTTTCACCCCCAATCGATTGAATAGGAGAAGGAGGATCAAACAATCGTTTCCCACCCTTTAACACCACCTTTCAAATGCAATTAAACCACTCTTTAGTGTATTTCCTTCCAGTGTCATCATCTTCGAGTGCATAGTACACAACTTTATTTACATATTGCTTCTTCTCCGCCTCTTTCCTCGCTCTGCCTCCCACCTCATCGTTGAGTGGCTTTTATAGGCAACAATCACGAGAAGGAAATAGAATATTGTGCAAAGAGAGGAGACGATATACAAGCAACGGGAGAGAACATTTATGAAAGGAGACGATAAAAAAATCACTTCATTCATCTGCAAAATATGCTAATTTATTCCGACTGTGTCAATCGCGGGATAAACAGGTTTCCCTAGTATTCGATGCATTCGAATTCCCATAACACATAGCGCGTGAGAGCGAAAAGGACTAACCCACTTAATTACAAAAACATCCCCATGCCTCATTTGCTCCCATCTGCCAATCAGCCAATACATCCTTTTTGCCACCTCTCTCGCACTTCCGTGATCGGTAATCCAGGAAATAAATTGTCGCCCGATGAATTTCACCCTAATCACAAATGCAGGCGCACAACCCAGAGGCAAGAGAGACAGGAAAGAGCAGAGGGATCCTCTCTAACCATGACCCCGTGTGCAAGAGAAATGAAATGCGGGTCACTTATTTTGGTGGGAAAGAAGAAATTGTGACGCGATCTCCTTTTGATTGAGTTGCAAAAATATACACACACCCGGTCATAGACTTGTGGTGAAGCAGTGTGTGTAGAAAAAAGAACATGAAAGAAAAAATCCATCTGTCTCTCGCAGTCTACACGTCTCCCCGGCACTTTTCATGTGCTTCTCTCTTGTGCAGAAGTGTCGAAAAGCGCGACAAATAGTACATATTCTCTTGACTTGGGAATGAGTGAGAAAAGAAATAATTATGCAAAAGCATATAACAACACTAAAGCACAATATTTCAACATTCATCGAGCATAAAATTTAACCTCCAGACAGAAAACTTTCACTATACACACACCACACATAGAGACCTTCCTATGCTTATTAACCCAAAACTATATGCATGCATATATGCTCACATTAGGCATACATACGTATAAAATAAAAGTGATATAAAACGATACCCAGCAAAGAATCATCGAGACATCATCGACGCTGAGGTGTTGGAAACACAAAAAAAATCTTTTGCATTCATATCACCGGAATATTTTAGCGATCCCATAGTTTTGGGTGTTAGAACATTTGCAAATTGACCTCACGATATGGTGAAAGACCTGAAAAAATCAGCCATAAATCAACTTTTACAAGCTCCTCTTCTTCCACCTTCGCGCATCTCATATTCACAATCTCCGCCTTCGTTGTTATTAAACCTTTCTTTTTACATTTTTATGCACTTTCGTGTGGTCAAATTTCTTCACAGATGTGAGATGATTTCCTCACATTAAAAAAAATATATTGCTGCAAATATGAGCATTAAATCAGTACAGATTGACAGGAAATGTGAGACGCGTGAGAGAATTGCCATTTCTTTTCGTCCGTCGAGACTGGAATTCCTTTCCCAAAAACCAATCAAAATTCCTCTCCAGCAATGCTGAAAGGTCTAATCAATGACATATTTATAATTGTCAACTTCTTTAGTAATTCGCGCACGGCGAGAGAGTGTGGAAAAGAAACCATCCCAATAATACACACAGAACGTCAACGTCAAATATCTGAGAGAACATTGAACTGAGGAAAAATAGAAGGCAACAGCGCGTAAGCGAAAAAGAACAAGAATTAAACATTTAATGCTCATACAGAAGACCAATCAAGATTTCAAGATTTATACATTTGCTGTGTGAATAGTTTACGGAAAGCAAAAAAAAAGAGTTCTATGTAATAAAAGTTCTAAGCTTGAGATATTCGCAAATGTGTGTGTAGAGAGAAACCAGCGAAAAAATATACCGTCAAAAGAGATCATCGAACGGACATTTCGCGGTCACATTGCCATTACTCCAAAATATTTTAAGCATATATAATAAAGTTTTTTTTTGCCCGTTCAGTTCTTATATAGCCTCTTCCACTTCTCTTCAATCGTGTGTTCTCAAACACAGAGAATGAGGGGAAGAATCAACACACGTGTATGGATGAATTTAATTCAAGAAAATCACGGAAAACGTAACCATGTAGAGATTTATTTTTAGTGTGTTTTTAAGCAGGTCGATAAACCGTTCAAAGTCACTGTATTGCCTCTTTTGCACCTCTCCTCTATCGTCTGTGTTTGCCAATTGTTCTCACAGTGTACATAGAAATACATTGTAGCGTCTGATTATTAACACTTTTTGGTAACTTTTCGATTTAGCAAAAGTGAAAAAAAAAACACTGGGGTCGGATTGGTTGGCATGGTGCAAAAAATGGAGACCATTACATGGTTCAATTAGCAAAACAAACTCATAGAGGCAAACAATGAGGGCGAAGAATCATGTTGTGGGCTAATTTCACATAAAGCCACACAATTAAATCTTGCAGTTTTCCTACATACAATCCAAGAAGACCATTAAAAGTGTCAAAAGAGGAAAGTTTCCCCGAAAATAATCATGCCACTGGGTTATAACAAACCCCACACGACTGAGCCTAAAATTGAATTTTCAGGCCGCCTTTTGTCATGGCAGACAGTGAAATTTTCCAATATACTTTCACTGCATAGACGACAATGATAAGCCAAAACTAATTCAAGTGCGTCTATGACAAGCACACAGTCTATCTCATAGGTATAGAAAAATCATCATCTCTCAATGTTGTCTGGGAGCGAAAACGACCGAAAGCACGCCGCAGCGATGCTGTGAAAGGGGATGAAAATCCCGAAAAGGAACAATTCAAACTGCGCCAGACATGTCTCGATCCACAGATACGCTCCTCTCTCCCCAAGGCTACCCAACCCCTCATTAGACCGCTCAACCTAACGCCGAGGGTGTGCGTGTCTGCTCCGGTGGTGCCTGGCATTTTGGGAAGCGCTGGAAACACACTCGTCGGGCAGGGTGGACTCAATGTACTCTCTCAAGGTCTCTTGCCAAAATCCAAGGCGAAAAGAAACCGGACAAAGAGGGCAAACATGGGAAAATGCTTCAACCTTCTCATTCGCACCCATTGATTTTTCTCCATATATGTACAGTCAATTTCACACCCCTGGCGTGGCGCACTTTTTTTTCGTCTCGAGTTGTCTTTCTCTCACACTCCCAATATCCCGAGTCCACCCAGTCTCTTCATCTCATTGCGCCCAGACAGTTTCCGCGACGCCGCGTCGATTTTGCCTGCCACAAGAGAGCGAGAACCCACCGAAAAGTTCTTTTCCACGCCACACACACTCACACACACACACACTTCTGGGTAGACAGTGCGAAAGAGACCATGGGAGCGCCATGTGTGTGAGAAAATCCCCAAAGTGATTCACGCAAATGGCAAAATCGGCACTCCAGGAGCGGAAGAGTAAGTGAGACAACAGGAAGTGACCACTCTCTGGCAGAAGCAGACGACATAGGATGGGAAACATAATGTAACAAAAGCGACTACGTAAATTCTATTAAATATTCTGGCGAATGACCTTGGTTATATTGCTAACACGTGGAGTACAATCTTGAACCGGTTGTTTCTAACTTGCCAACCTTTGTCCTTTCTTCTCCGCAACTCTCCCTTTTCCCTTTGTTACTCATCAAATTTCAAGGAACGTGAAAAAAAATCCGCGCTTTCAGAGAACCCAAATATTCTATAATTCAGAAGAAACAGACTGAATGATATACAACCATACAAAGGAATGAGAGGAATTTCAAACAGTAGGGTGAGTTAGTGATGGAGCGTCTGGAAATTTAACCCTTTTTTCGCGATCGCAAAAACCCTCTCTTATTGTCTCCTTTACGCCCTATTCCGAAAATTTCCTTTGACTGCGAGACTCAAAAAAAAACCGCGATCATTGCCATGATATTCAGACATAGGGAAGGTTCGTACCTACTTCGAAATAATTTCCCATGTATTTAATAAACACTCCAGAAGCACTCTTCGCGAGCACAACACACAAAATATTCTTCAGAACACCGTGTGTCCTTTGTGAGTTTGTTGCCTTAACACTATAGAACTGTTAATTCTTATATTTTGATTTATCAACCAACAATTCTATGCGTCTTTAAGTGCAACGTCTCATTATTTCATTCTATGATTCATGAAAATGACATTTGAAGCAGACTTTTGCATTGAGGTCAAAGTCGATAATATCATGCCATTATGGATTTTGACTGTTCTAGTGTTAATGTGCTTTTCTCACACCGTCAAAGAGTCAAAGGAGAAAATTTGCACAGAGTCACAATGACACACAATGTTCTTAGCACAATAATTACCTTACTAGTAGAATTTTTGCACAAAATGCTTTTATTTTGTTTGATTTAGATAAGAAGACGCCACTATTGTTTCCTCTCACTTGTCACCATTATCTCGCCGTATTCTCAAACATGTAAAATATCATGACAAAGTAAATTATCTACATTACTATTATTCACAGAATCCTCTTGCGCTAGTTTGAGCAATGAATCCAACAGTCGCAAGTGTTTAGAAGTAGCAAAAAATTCCACCATAGAACTTCTTTCTTATGCTATTTATTCCAATAAAGAATAATTGACAATTCTCACTGTTCTTTGTTGCAATATTTGCGACTATCCACACACACCCCGAATCATCTTCCGCAAAACCACGCAATCAACGTCATTGGTGAGCATGTTATGTGTGAATTTTATGATTTACTCGCTTGTAAATTCATTGAAAGATTCTGCCAACTCAATTGAATTTATTGATCGTGTGGTTTTTGCCGATCATTCTTCTAGGCGAAACTCGACTATCCAATAAATCGAAACAAAGTCATACTTTGTATGTATATTTTCCCGATAAAGCAAAACATCTATGAAAACTTAAATTCCCCAACACGTGAATTCTGAGAAATTTACTGGTTAACATCCAAGGACCAAAATAAATGCCTTCACGCGCTCTGCAGAGTACGGAAATTAATTGAAGAAATGCGTTTACAACATCTCTTGGATAAATCTATTTTAGCTTAATACCAGCGTGACGCTTTGGCAAGTGTCTCTAAATAAAATACACCATCATTACACTGAAGAGCGAAGCAATGTGTACTCAAACTACAATCTAAAATTTCAGTCCTTCTGTTTCTCTTAGTGTTCCCGCGAAAAAAGACCAGTCAGACCCCAAAAATGTCTTATTTCTTATTCTACCCACTGTAATTCCTCTCTCTCCTTCTGCCTCATCCCATACTACAAATGCCATTGAAGTCAGAAGTTGGAGAAGTGGAGGAATTATCGTCTGGTCTCCCTATTTTTACCTCCCTCTTGCACTCACATTCTTTCTCCTCTATCTCTCTGTCACACGCTCGCGATAAGTAGCAAAAATTCATGCTACATACATACATATATAACTGTAGTCACAGTCTGCAAGTGCGAAAATTTCCCGCCAAAGATTTTGCATTGCGCAAGCGTTCTTCAAATGACGCGACCGCGCCTAATGACGTCATTCAATTCACATTAATTCAACTCTCCCAACATATCTCAGAACGAGACACACTATTAATACACCATACATTATTATTACTATCATTTGCCGGGGCGAAGATGCTTATAATGCCATGCACACTGCATCTGACAGTGTTTGGCGATGCTTGGAAAATTGGGGGCGTTAGTTAGGCTTATGGTGGAAAGTTTTCAGCACACCTACGCGCGCACAAGAATCCTTTCCCAAGTCACGTGTGACTCATGCCTCCAAAAACATCCACAATTCCTTCTTGTCATCTATCAAATAGCCCGTCACCGCCCAAAAGTCGCCCAGTCACGAGAATATTGTAGCATGTTGTGAAATAGATCTCTCGGACTATCCGTGCTTCTTGGAACTCCGACTAAGGGTGGGTCAAGATAATTTCCACTATGGCCCATTCTACACCCCAAAATCGCCGTCTTCAGGCAGTTTGGGGCATTTCAAATTCTACCCCCACACCCACACAAATATGAATGCATACTTAAGTGACTGAAGAAAATTTAGCGCGTCGCTAGAATATCGATTTTGGCTCGAATTCCTCTCGCGTTCACCCTGTTACACTCCATTTTTTCCAGCATTGTGTGTGTGTTTCTTCGACTAAATAAGTACTTCTCTCACTCTTTAGCCGGTCGCCAATTTCATCTCACTCTCTCACACACCTTTCTTTTCCCAAGCATGCAAAATTCTTTTTTTTTCCATATACACACCACCGAGAAATTATATACACAATTTCCTTCTCCATTCATATATACACAAGAGCACCGGCATTTCGATTTTAAAATGCTGTCTACAGGCGCGCATGAGCTCCCAAAAAAGCACACACACATGCACGTCTCTGCCCAACTTGCGAGTGTGTGCAGATAAAAATGATGTGAGACTCTCAATGTACATCAATATGACGTAGGTTCAAGGCCCTTTGACTCAATCCGAAAAGGCGGGAAACGCGTGTTAACAGTGCTGATCACAAAGTATGGGACACACACGGCACAAGAAGTCCGAGAGTGGGTGTAGAGAGCAATAAAAGGAAATCATGATGTCACACTCACCGGAATCGGAAGGTGTCTGCACGCCCAGGCCGCTGAGATCAATACTCCGCGTGTAGCAGTGATCACTGTGCGCCTCGACACATCCTGTCGTGGATCCGGCCATCGCATGAGATCCTGTGCTCGAGATTGACGATTGGGAGGACGAGATGGGCGACGAGACCATTTGCGGTGACACTTGACACGACTCCTGACGACTCATCGATGCCACAATGTCATCATGATCTGTGTCTATGGCACTATCTTCAGCCTCTTCCTCCTCCTCATAGTCGGACAGTGTTTTGATGTCCGTGAGCAGATCGGACAAAGAGTTGGATCTGTAGGTTCCCATCAGAGCCTTCAAGTTCTCATTCTTCCCATCTGACGTGTCCTCCAGATGTTCCTTCAGCATTGTGATAATCTTCGCATCATCATCGGAACTCGAGAGATTCCACTTGTTAGATCCCATTGTGCATGCAGCCAGATCGAAGGTGTGCTTGAACTCTGGCGGATCGCTGTCCAGACTCAGAGGTGTGTCCGGTCTGAGGATGTCTGTCTGCTTCTTCATCGGCGCCCGGGCGACACTCGACATCATGGGGCTCTTCTTGTTCTGTTGATTATACCGCAGCAGTGATCCACCAGCCGGGATGTTGTGAGACGTGGTGTTCTTTATCAAAGACTTCTGCTTATCCACGCCGGGCTCCGTTTTAATAGTCACCGCCGGTCCATGATTTCCCGGACACTTGGTCTTGTCCGTGTGATCACCGCACTGACCCGACCACATGCAGTCGTGGTTGTGGAGCAACTGATGCTTCAGCGACTGCGACATGAGCGGCGATGGGGGCCTCATGGGGCACGGTTCCGGCAGCCCAAAGAAGATGCTGTCTGTGTCCACGGACGCCATAAATTCCGACGTCGGCAGGTCCAGCACATTGTATTCCCATTCAAACTCATGGGGTGTGTACGATGGTGTGTACAACTCTGAATCCTCCATCATGTTTTCCACTTTAACGGGCATAATATTTCCTTCAAAAATGCTGTCAAATCAAATTCACGCACTCCGTGACGAACTCCGGACGAAACCGTTTCAACAAGATAGCCTGAAATCACAGAGGAAAAGGAGATTCGCTTTTAATCGTGCAAAATTTCACACTATTTCACTATTTTATAAATGTTTGCTTGTCAATCATTTCCCATGAAATCATAAATTATCATTGGCGCCATCTGCCCTCCCCTCAGTTACATGTTTTTCCCAGTAAATAGTGTATATCAACAAACTGGAAGAGGAAGTGTTCTTTGCAAACAATTAGACATATGCACATTATACACAGCTTCTCTACGAATCATCAATTCCAATGATTTTCTGTCTCAAAGTTCCCGCCTCGCGCTGTTAAGAGGAAAAACCACCCATTTAGCAAACACATGATGATTATTCATCAGAAAAAATCTTCTGCAGGTTCTCATATTCAAATCATCTTGACTTCTTGCCCATCGCTCTGTCTGTTAACCAACGACTTTTTGTTTCTCAGACTTCCAAAGAAAAGTTGTTCATCAGTGTAAATAAAATTCCCAGAAAGTCCACTAGAATCATCCACTGAATTCGTAAACAATATTGCACCGAATATTTGCATATTTGGTGAAACTTGGCCGTTATTTCGCACGAAATAGCCATTCACTTGGAAAACACTCGACAATTCTTCATTGGCAAACAAAAAAATTCGTGAAAATGTCTGCAATCGCAAATCTCATAAGGTGCAACATTAATTATGTTGAACATAAATGCCAAGGTGAATTTCTAAATAACTCTTAATAAGATCAATTTCTTGAAATGATTGAAAACCCGTTAGAAATTCCACGAATTCTTCTCACTGGAATATTGTCAAATTTTGTCTCTTTCACTCTCTTGCCAGCAAAATTTCAAGCTCTTTTCCACAACACACAGTTACACACCAGCGAAATGCCACTCAATCAACTACTAACCAGCGTCAATTAATTCTGAGAAATGAGCTTGCAAAGTTGAATGGAGAAAAAGTTTCCCGAGACACCTCACAAAAAACAACTACCCAAATTCTAGGTGTGCAGATTTCGCCAAGAGACCATTTTTTCAACATGCCCAACCGACTGTATAGCCAATATAAGGCCAGCCGGTATACAATTCCCTTCCACGAATTCTTTTTATCACACCGACAGTTCAAACAAAAAATCAGATTAGACGAAGTGCATAACTTATAATTTAACCAATATTCCCAAGTCTAGTCGTCTTTTTATATTATCCGCACCTCTTCTTTAACGAGTTGCAATTTTTCCCCTCGGCTCGGATGGGAAAGACTCTTGAGTGATCCGAGAACGAGATAGCGAAAAAAAATACCGAGGTCTTTCTCCTCTAACGTGAAATACTTCAAGAGGCCGTGATCAGAACAGAACACGAAATATTGAGCCTATACATCAAAGTCTGTCTATTTCTTCTCTCTGCCCGACAAACACCTCCTTGTCATCTCTTGCCTGAGAATCTCAATTAGTATTAATATTTCTGCCCACCAAATATTTGATCCATCACTAATTTTTATTACCAACAATTATTTTACACGTCTCACTGCTCCGCACTACTTGTTGACTCTACACTTTTCCCTCCTCCTTTCATCTCGACCAATTTGGATAATTTTATCAAACCCTCCCCTATTGCATGCGACTCACGAGATGTAATACAATCCACAAGAAGCCCACATGTGAAATCCCACCACCCAGAATACAAACAACACACTCTTCAATGTGGGTGATTTCCCAAATGCGACAGAAAAGAGAGACTTCATCAAAGACTTAATTAATTCCACAGAATACTCACGCATTCCACCCTTCTTGCGCCTCAACAGTAAATGCAAAATAAAAACACCAAAATGAGCCCTCAACATTGATTGGGAAAAAGGAATTTTCTGCTGTTCACGAACGTTTGGAAAATATCGTCTTGGGGAATGTTGGGCGATTGTAAGAGATCCCAGCTTGCAATAGTAAAAGGCATGATCCTCAAGCATCATCTCACAACTCAAAGACATAATCAAGTAACACAGCGAGATCACGGTCTGATTAATTTAATTTAATTAAGTCACATCATGTTTTATGTGCGAGAGGGCTATTTAGACATCGTTTTTGCCAAGAGGGGCGGCGGCAGCGCCAACATCAAATATTACAGTATAGCATTTCACACAGAAAAAAAACAGACACAATGCAAGGTAATGCCGGATAAAAAGAGAGAAAAGCTTTATATAGGGCGATTAAAGCTAGCAAAAATTATGAGAAGTAATCAGTGTGTTACTTGCCGGAAACTGTAATGAAGTCATAAAAAATCGGGTTATGATTAACTAAATATAAGTTCGCTGTCTAAACTGAAAAATGATTTTCATCTTCTCTACACACAACATACACGATCTGAGCAAGGACTTTGTGAACAATTTTACTGCACTCTAAAATATTCCTTATTTTATTGATTCACTTCGCTCACAAGATAAATTTCTCGGCTGTGCACGGACATAAAAAGAAATGTTCGCAAAGATCATTCTACAATATAGGCTCGTAAAATTTAGAGAGGATGAAAGAGGGAAATCTTTACAAGATACTTTGAATAAAAAGACATAGGGGAAGTTGTCCCCAACTTGGAATCGAAATGATTAGATACTGGTATGTTATATCACGTGCAGAGCCGGCCATTCACTCTCTCTTTAATGAATGGTCCGCCGTCAACTTGACAACAAGACCAAAAAACCTCCAGCCCACGACTAATGGTGAAAAAATCGATCAAATCTCACCATCTGGAGCAGAATCTTGAATATTTTCACCATTAAATTGCTTGATGGCAAGTTGACAGTGAAGCCATATAAAAAATCACCTCAAATTTATGTAGATTATGTACGTACATATCGACAAAATCCTAACCGTAGGCCAGAGATTTTTTTGCACTTTCCCAATGATTCATAATCACATCTTAGTCAATCTTGCTCGTCCTTTTGGGATAGTTACTGAGTGGATGGATGAGTCTCATCATCTTTAGCCCCTCATCCTCCCATTTTGGAGGCTTTGCACACATGCGCACATCTCAAATCGCGAAAATTTCCCTTTGCGGCATTTTTTTTTGCCACACTACACACGACTTTTTCAGGAGCAAAAAGGGGTTTCTCGGACCCTCCTTCGCATGGAATTTCATACATCAGTGTGTGCATACAGCAATGTAAGGTGGAAACTGCGAAACAGGCACAATCACTGATCTCTCGCGAGTCTCACACTCATTCTTCGGCATTTTCTAAATGACTAATATATCGTAAGTGTGTGAAATACATTCACCTGTGCAATATACAAGAACACACAGGTATAGATTCAAAATTGCCACGTTAAATTGCACACGACAGCAACAATTTCAGAATTAACCATTAGTCACTCTCCCGCTCTGCCCAGAATTCTATGTCACGCTCATCTCATGCAGATGGCAAAATATCTGAAAAACTCTCTTATTACCTGATTAAGAATTGTTGAATATATTTTTCAAATTAGCGCTCCTTCAGTTGGATTGTTGAGATTTTTTTTTACTGCACACACACTATTTATTTGGTCTCAGTGTTCTATTTCTCGTTATTAGTTTTAAAATAGATGAAAAATTAAAATTTTGTCCTATTCGAGAGTTGCAGGTCAAGAATGTCACTTTTTCGATTTTATTTAGTAAATCCGTCTAAATATTTTGCAGTGATTAGTCACTTGTATTGTGTGAAATGTACAGAGATGATTTTTCACTATTGATTCACACTTTTTACTGCTTTTCACTGCAATAGCCGTCACTTTTCTAGGCATATCAAGAATTTTGCCGCCCAAAGTGTTGGAGAATGTCTCAATTCCGCCCAGTTTTTTTTTGTATTCTGTGATCAGTCACACATATAGTTTAGGCAAATGCACTCACAATTTCTTGTCCTTTCACCGGTGACTTTTCGTACTGTCTGACGAAAGAAAAATCCGGTAAATCACCGTAAATGTACATAAAATCTTCACAAAACTTCAAGAGTGTGAATAAGTGTTTAACCAATTTATTAGTGTCTTTCTCAACGATAAAATATCCACTTCACAAGTTCTTGCCTTGAGGTCTTCGCGAGAAAAAAATGCCGGAGACTGAAACCTTTCTAGTGTCAGAATCTCACGTCTATTGACCTTATTTGATGCGGTGTACAATGTTCCGAAATAAGAAATTAGAATTACACTGCATAACAGCTCCTATTCTCCACAGAAACGAACAAATTTTCGGTCACTTGCTATGCAAAGTGCAAAAACACTTCAATTCTTTCCTTTTTCCGTGCCAGCAAACCTCCCAGAGTGTGATTCCAAAGTGAGAAAATGGGCACGTCTCGGGAGAGCAACCACCAAAATTCGTCCTTTCAATTTGCGGTCTAAAATGCGACTGAATAACGAGACGACCACGAAGAAACGATGTATCGAGAAAATTCACTGACTCGGGAGTGAAGTGAAAAAGAACACCAGCCCAAAGAGCGCTGCTCTGACCCACACACACGCACACCGCTCCTCGAGACACGTCAATCGCTCCATCTCCCTCGCTCTCGCCACGCCGGCTCATTACCTCTCTTCCACGCGACTCCTATATATATACAGTGGAGAGGAGCAGTATATTTCCACTTGATATGAAATTCCAATTCCCGCATATATCTCGCAAGCGCCCCCCCGACCGACATACGGCCATTCCACTCGCGCTTCGCGCCATCGCCATCCACCCATCCCTCTCGTGCACGAGGCGATCGCACACACGCTCAGGAAGCCAGCAGAGCGCCATTATCAGGCGCGGGCGCGAGAGGAGATTCACCGCAAGAGACACACTCTCTCGCAAGTGCCGGCATCGGCGCCAACGCGAGTGCGAGAGAGAGAGAGACGGATCACACGTCACTAGCGTTCTCAGCCCACTTCAGCTGTGTGTGTGCACCGCTCTATCTCAACTACAAGGCGTAGCCGGCATTGACGAAATTTTCACATCACCTTTTCCACCCAAAATCACCCTCAAACAGCCCCATTTTACCAAAATCATCTACAAAATCCACCTAAAATCCTTTTTCAATAACTATCGCAGACTGTCTTGTGCCTTTTCCCCGGGTTTGTCGTATTTCACAATTTGCACTATTTTACACACACACTACCGACACTGTAATCGGTCGTGTGGGAAAATCATTCTACGTCGCCGCCATATGCCAGCCGGCAAATTGTATATAAATAATTATTTCAAACACACACACACACACACACACAACGCACACTCGGCACGCAAAACTGGGGAGACGGATGGAAAAATTCTCTCTGAGCTTTCGACCGGCAGTCGCACACACTTTGGCAGAAGAATATAGGCGGCAGGAAAGAGAAGGTGCGTGTGTGCGAGCAAGAGAAAAAAGCCACACACGCTTTTTGGTTCCCAAGTAAATAAAATTAAACGAAGAGTAACCGGCATTTTACTTACAAAACTATTTTCTCTTATGCGCCTTTTCTCTCACACCCGAAAAACTTTTCCACTCTCCCCAGAGAGTGGCAGACACACAATTCTATATGGCGGAATGGACATATTTTCCGGATTGGCAAAGTGCCTATGAAAAAGAAATATGAAAGATTATACGGCAAATTAATTAGAGATACTCGAGATTTCAATAAATACACTTTGTCACCCATACTTCACATTGCAGCCGTAAAAAAATACAAAGTGCATGAAAAATTGTACACATGCCACTGTTTTACTGCTGAAACATCAACAATCTACAATGTATGTCCCAATGGGAAATGCAATATACGACGTTATGGTCGTCGTGAGGAGTAATATAAGATGCTTCCTAGATTTTCTAGATTACAAACTCTAAGACGCAAAAGCACTCCGCCAGTAATCAGACACGAGCCGGCTATTTTTTATTTTATTTTAAAACACCGAATGTGCAGCAAAACTTTGTGTGGAGTGTGTGCACCATTTTCCCGCCTAAAATTTTCCACACGATTTCGCACACAGCAGAAACCGAGAGTAGAGCATAATTTTCCATCCCATACAAAAGAGTGGAAAGTTATTTGATGTTCGTGCCATCGATGATCATTTAGATCATTTTAATTGATTTCTACAGTCAATATGTAAATTGCTTGAGTAAATTTCATGCAATAACAACGATATTTCCCAATACATCTTGCATCTTCAGACTCTCACGACTGTTTTGCTGCTTCCTCGCCATCCCAATTGAGATGCAGAAGCCGCCAAGAATCTATTTATAAATTCACAACTTACAATATTTTTATCAATTGAACATTGAGATGTGTTTTCCCGCTAAAAATTAGCATCACCACAGCGAAGCGAACCTTCACAAGTCCCTTAAACATGTTTTAACTAATGTTCTGAGGGATTTATAGAAAACTATAGAGTTTCAAACAATGGGCAATATTTGTTATTAAGTCATATCTCTGCGAGTTGTCATCTATTGCAATGAACTGAGTTTCTGATAAGGAATTGCAATGTGTTAAATCTATCAGTATAGGAGAGAGTGGATTTTTCAAAACTTATTTATTGCTCTTGTCTGGCCAAAGATTAATATTTAGAAGGAAATTCACACACCATTTTTATGTGTAGATAAATCAAATATTGTAGGAAACATGTTAACTTGTTTACTTCGAGAGAGACATACATTTTCTCGAGACTAGTGATGCAATTACTCAAGGAACTTCACACCTTTTGGATACGGTAAGATGAAGTAGTTCAAGATTCCCAAGTCAGAATTTCAGAAAAATTATAAAAAAAATACTGAGAAAATCATTTTCCAGACGATCTAGAAATATATTTCAGCAAATATACCTGAATTCCTGAACACCTACAGTCCAAAGTTCAGCCAGACTAGATTAGGCAAAGTCTTAATATCTCCTAAAGTGGTGCTGGTTCTAAGTGCAAACTATTATTCCTCAGCCGACTATCGGCAGTGAAGAGCCCATACCGACGTTGGGAATGTTTCTTTTATGTGAAAAAGTCTGTGCATAAATCAGCCCATCAGCAATTTCCCATCTTGATCACAGATTGAACGCACATCGAGTGCCTCAAATGTGCCCTGCTCTTCTCTGCTTATTTTATTCCTGGAATATAACCATAAATTCAGATTCGACAATAGAGATGTCGAAATTTTATCGGGGATTTGAAATGCATATCAAAAAAATAAGAGATGATGTCTACTTTCACTTCTGTACCTCTATAAACTCGTTCGCAGCCAATGACAACATTTTATTGGCGCAATTGCGATTGTTAAAATTCCGAGAAAAAGTATCATCAACTTTTTTGACTGTTGAGCTCATTTTTATCGTTCTTCTGTCTCATTGCAATTGTCTCTTGATAACGACGAGTTTGAAGTAAAGAGTGAACTATTCCGTTATTTCTATGTTTACATTTAATTTCAAATTATAGAGGGTAAATTTGGGAAAAATTCAATGTCTTCTATTTAAATTTTTAATATTCACCTAATACGAAGGCAAGGAGTCATTGTACTTTCATACACATGTTCCTCTTCTAAGGTGCCTTCAGAGGTGCAGAAGGAAAAAAAACACAGACTTCTTCCATATATTATTGATATATTCAACAAAGACGGAAACACATTCAGTAAATTTTTCATATACCAAATTGTGACGCCTTTTGGGAATAATAAATAAAAGAATAGAAAATTAAACTTGCTATTTATTATATAATAAATGAGGGAACGTTAATCAAACTCCAAAGCGACCCTTTCACATTGTACACACACTTATTCCTTCCTTCTCATATTTAGATTTTTATTCAAATCATACTTATGTCTTGCGCTCGGTGAGATGATGAAACTTTGAGACGTTTTTTTTTACACAATACTCTTTAATTAGTTATTTTATTTTACCGCAATTTCCATTTCTATCATGTCAATCTCTCAGCCATCAGTGATAGTCAGAATATTTTCATATTGCCAAGTAATTGAAATTTAAAGAGAATACAGTTAAATTTGTGTTCTCTGGTTTTGAACACAACTCCTGTCTAGAAAGTACGTGCGAATAAAAAATCATATTATTGCCTCGGCGTCTCACCCTAAAAAACAGCCAAAAAATCACTTATTTGATGAAGAAATGCTGACGAGAGTATAAAGAGAAAATTTTTCTCTGGTGTTTCGGAGGCGCCTCAATGAAACACGTTCACTCTGCTTTAATTTCCCCGCATTGGGGAAAATCGATAGGGAGCATTCCCCCCCTAGAGCCCCTCATCAACCACTCTGCACACCCCTCGATGCCTCCGCTTGTACGTAGGTAGAGGAAAATTGGGGATTCAAGTGTGTGCGCCCGAAGAGCAGACTGTTGGGGAAAATTTCATATAATAGTCAGACGGCGCTTTCCTCTGTGGTGTAGCAACAGAAGCAGCATCAGCGTCACAAAAAGGAGAGAAAACCCACGAGAATGCCGGCTAATGTTCTCTCGTCTGGCAGACGATGGGCAGAACCCAAAATGGTGAGTGGGTGGAATTTTGGGGGTGGCGAGATTCGTCGCAGGGACAGATTTGGCGCATTCTGGCTGCGTCTATCCCATTGATATTTCAGCAAAAAGCAATATATTAGGCGCGCGCGAATTTCATCAGTGGCTACAAAATTTGTCTCCTCTTCACTTTCACCCAAATTCAAACCCCTCAAATATCAAAAGCACGCCCCGCATTAAATGCGATACATTTCAGATGAGAAACATCAAATATTTCATATGTCCTCGTCGCAAAAGGTCATGCTTATCCCACCATTTTTAGCAGTCTTCTCTCGCCTCCATGAAAACCACATCGAGGGGGATCACAATAAAAGGAGAGTAATCCTAAATCTTCTATTCATATCAGTATCCACGTACGGCACTTTTTATCTCCTTCACAATTAAATATGTGTTTTCTGCGCAAAAAAAACCTAACGGTCTCTGTCTTGGCTGTCAAGATTTTTACCTCTTCGCATACACACCTAATGACATTCTGGGGATTAAAATAAAAACGCCTTTAACAGCGTCTGTATGTGCTTAATAACCCTCTCTCTCTCTCCCTTGGGAAATCAGGTAGAAAGTATTTAAGGTGAAAAATTGTTAGTCCTTAAAATTAGCTTCAACAGAAAATTTTGACTATGCTCATGCAAAAAGAATCATTAAAATGCTAGCAGATGTTTCTTGAACGGCATTTAATTTAAATTATATTGCGAAAATTGTCAAACCACGTCATATTCACGTCACGAGTACATGGAACTCAATAGAATACCCGAAGTTTCTACAATAAAAACAGCGGTGGAAATTAAGTTAGAGACAGTGCTGTTTTGAATTCGATATCAGGCCATGTACAAAAACCGAGAAAAACATTGCTTTCAACACAATTTCAAATACTGTGTCTTGAAGACGTGGACTTCCTCACTTTTCACTGTGTGGGCATCACAACGCCTTCGAGTGAACGAGAGGAAATTTATCTCAGTCGATTTTCGCCATTGAGGCCATATAAAGAATGAAAAAGAAGTGTAAAAGCTGTGGGTGGAAGTGAAATTACACAATTTTCTTCTCCAGATGAGAAAAGGCAAACCTATAAATAGGACAGTGTTGAAGATACTGTCTTCTTTGTCATGGAAAAGCTGCTCGATGCACTTTAATCCTTGCTTTAATTGCAATTTGAAACACGGATGTTAGTGGAAGATTCAAGGGAAAGTGTACAAATTGAAAGCTTACGCCGAAAGGCACGATATGTGGGGGGAAAGGAGTGCACATATTGATAAGAAATTTCCGGGTCATACAGTATGCAATTAGATTTGTCACCCACGCGTGCAATGTCAGGCGTGGGTGTCATTTGGAATCACCCCTGCGCACTTTTATGACACACTTTCCGCACAGATTTCGCACTTTCCATCCCTGTCGCTCCTTTTGCCCTGCACAAAACTTCCTTGTCGAATACCTCGTGCGACTGGAAAGTCTCGGAAATAAAAACACATGATGGCACATCCCTCGCAGCTAACAAGAGATCGATGGCCGACGTGGGAGGATAACTTTTCACTCAACCATGCCATATGTTGACTTTTTCACCACAATTAATGTGTTATTGGAAGGATGACACTTGCTTAGCAACGAAAAAAGTTACAACTAATAGTGTAATTTGTGGTTTAATTTTGATACTTTGCCACTAACTTGCCATATCTCCACTCCAATAGTATGTAAACCTACCATTTCCAGACGATGTAGTAAATTCTACTTCTTCAATTAATTTTCCTCAATTCTCGTGTTCCTTTCGCCCTTCACTTTAATATTGACTAAAAGAACAGGTACTCGAAGGCAGAAATAATGATCAATAAAATTTCCCCTCATCCGGAAGTTTGTATATTTCGTTAATTTTAAATGAATCTTCGTTCGCTTCGCATCATGTTTCGCCTCGTTAAAACCCAACATTATTTTCACATAACAAAAGTGTCCTTACAAACACCTTAATTATATATAAATTGTGACCCTATTTGTAAGAATTGGGGGAAATAAACAATTCGGTTATTAATAATTTCAATCCCTCAATTTTCAAGTGGTTACTCATAGAATATTTGAAAAGAATGTAAATAAAATGATCGCATAGAACAACTTGAATCCTTATATCAAGATAAAAAAGTAAGTGTTAAATAGACGTTTCTGTGATGTTTTCACAAAGTTCATTTTACTGGCAAGATTTTCACATAATGTTGATATCAGAAAATTACTTTCTTTGACCTTGTCATTATCTTAATGTCACAATCGAGTACAATAGTCAATGACTCAAATTTGTCTTATAACATCATCATTATAGATAAATAATTCTATTTCCAGTACATCTCATCACCGATTTTCCTTGAGTGTTTGCAGTTTTATGAAATAATTTCCAGAAACTAGTCACCTGTTAAATTGCAAAATTCCACTGAATAACTCACATTCCTCTGCAAGTACACGCTTATATCGTAAAAATTTTAAATATTTAACCTCGAAAAGTAAGTGTGAAAAAAATAATGAAATTCATCTAGAGATATCAAAGCAATTGTCAAGTAAATAACTCATGGTTTGCGGAAAGGAGAAAGATTGCCAACGAAAAAATTCGCCCGGGGCCCTCATTTCACCCAAAAATCGTTTCTGATTGCACTTGATCTCTTCCAATAAATTCCAAGCGGTGAAACATTTTGCAAAGCACAAATTCTCTTCAACAACCATTATTCAGTCTCTATGCGGATATATTTCACATTTCGCACTCCCAAATTCAAGTATATAATGTTCAAACTATGTGTACTAGATAAATAATGTAATCATTTATTACATTTGCGAATTTTTTTTTCCCACCATCGCACGTTTCTTACAGTCTTCCATACTCATGATTATAAACTTTTGTGCCTTCCCGCCACATCTTGCCATTGACGTTAAAATTGATAGCGAAATGAGCATCTTTCGAGTGAAACCGCATAAAAAATTAGTTGCCGAAAAAAATTGTACCTAGCATTATGAAATGCTCTCTAGACTCTAGACACAATCACTGAGCACATTTCGCATATTACCAGCCGAGTGGCAATCTGGGAAGATCTCTCTCGGGCTCCAAAAGAAATCAAGGAAATGCCTTTGACTCGTCATACTTTTTTTCTCGTCATCGCGCTCTTCTCCCAGAAGGAGCAAAAAGTCCAGTGAAATTGACCAATGAAGAGAGAGAAAGATGCAAAAAAGCGCAAAAAGAAAGATCGTGAATTTTGCGATTTAGAGTTCATCTTGTGAGGTCAATAATTGTCTACGTGTGTGTATCTGGAAGTTGGCATTTTTTGCCATGCTCCTTCCTCGCGAAATTCATTCTGTATGACTTGCAGAGAAGTGATTTGGGATACGGGGGACGACGTGGCAACGAGCAGGGCGGAAAAGTGAGTAAATTCGGACTCTTCATGGCACGAGGGCAATAGACGATCAGCATGTGGTCAATTCATGGATCATAATGATTATTATAATACCAGAGGGAAGGAGAAGGAGAGAGAGAGAGAGAGAGAGCTCATTAAAATATCTTTACACATGTTCTCTTCGCGATAGCCGAAAAAAAATATCCCAAAGTTTCTCCACCATCTCCGAATTTATAATCCTTATTTATCCCTCGTCCATTTTAACACCTCTTTCAGCGGAACGCAATTCTTCCTTCATCCTCAGCTCCATCTTGCCATTCAACAGACCAAAGACTTCTCATATTTCTGTGTGTGAATTATTATTCGCGAATAAAAGACAGGTATTGTGGTGTTTTGTTAGTATTCTCCCCACCTATAAGTATGCTTCCTGACGACGAAATGCGTAGAGACGAGGAAAGACTGAGAAATGGAGGGAAAATAAGAGTGAATTGGCGCTATAATGGTGTCCTTGAACTTGGTGCTTGAACCTTTTTATCACTTACACACTTATTCCGACTTGATTGTCGTCGTCTGTTTGACTATTGGTTCCTTTCTTAATTGTGCGCAGTGTCCAAAAACACGTCTATGTGTATGCCTTCTAATTGCCCGCTCAAGAACTGATTCACAGAATAATTTCATAACATTGCAAAAGTGATGTAAACAACCGTGATTTCCAATTTTTTACACTCCCGCGAATTGACATTAAATTTAATTTCACTGCGCAGAAGAGGCGTAAATGAGGGAGGTTCAAAGTTGGGCTTTAATATATTTTCCGTATAATTTATTCACACTGAGGAATGCGAGCATTTAAATTACTTAAATTATCCAATTTTATTACTCTCGATCACGTTTATATGTTCTCTCCGAAAGACATTCTCACTGTGTCTGTGTAGTTTTTGTCCATTTACAGAAATTCCTCACATCAGTCCATAAAAATGTTATTGTTAATCTCTCGAATATTGCCAATAATTATCACTTCGTGATTTGTGGAAGAATACTCGGTGAAATGCATTTGCGTTTTAGATAAAAAGTCAAATTTCCAATAGCCAAGTTGTTTATTAACGCTACGCATTATCACAAATTACAATTTTGGAAAGTCACAATATTATTTTTGGCGCTTTTCTGCGGATATTTCAATGGAAATTCACCAAATTCAAGACAAAATAGAAGATTCAATTAAGGAATCAGACCAAACAAGCGACTTCTAAAACATTCTCAATTGTCAACAGCGTAAAATCTGTATTGTCCAAATGGAAAGTGAGTGCGACGCAAGCAAATATGACTCAAAGCCTTATCAATTTCATTGTAATCTCAATGATGAAAATAAAAACACCCCAACATTGTCTCAATTTCCTACTTCAGTGCGACTTGTCCTCCGGTAAAAATAATAAACAACAATAAACACTTTTCAAATGGCATCCTAATCAGGTGTGTTGGCTTGTGATAATGAAGCTTTTCTGGGTCCCTTGTCTGTTACATTGTATGTGTTGTCCTCGCCCCTTGCGCCGCACACTACAATCAGTCTTAGAGATAGTAAACAGAAAGTACGGCGTACAATGCAGTGTAGAAAATAGTAAAAAAATTATATAGCACAAGTAAGTGGGTCAGGTGTGATAGAGTAGAAGAGAAGGAATTGTGGCTATATTGCGATTTGATAAGGAACAGGCAGTTTGCAATATGATTTCCCTGCATTATTTCGCAATTCCGTCTCAATGTACTCCAAACTTTAATTACATTTCAAGGTTTTCCCACAGCCAATGCTGATATTCCTAAGGCTTTCGAGTACTTGAGAAGCGTGAGAGGTTAAGAAAAAAGCAGTTCGACGTGTGAATCACATAACACTTCTTGAACCTTTGCCTTTGACTTGCAAAGTTGCAATCTTAAGCGCATTCCACACACTTTATTATTGTTGCGACTTAGTTGCACACGAAGAGTATCGTATGGAGTTCTATCGTCACAGAGAAACTCAATCTCGGCAGAACTGAAAATGCAAGATTGACTGATTTTTTTTGCCCTTACATTCCTACACATGTCTGCGTCTCTGCGACATACATTAAATTCTGCACACAAAAGCCATGGTGAACTTGTCAATTGGACGAATTCCTCAGTGTCTCGTAATCAAACACCATAAATCATCGTAGCAGATTTCATACTCAAATTCACTCAGTACAGAAGCTTATTTCCTGTTGAAAAAGTAGAAGGGAAAAAAGGCAAAAAGAAACCGAGCAACCTAAAATGAGGCGGTCACAGATCAACTCTTTTTCATTGCCTTGAAAATTTTGATTAGATATTTTCTGTCACACGAGGGTTAACGAATTTTCTGAGAAGCCCAGGGTCTCAAGATAAACCGCTTCCCTCTTTGACAATTTATGGCTGTAGGACCAGAAGTCATGAGAGAAAATTTCACACTCTAGTGCGCCGAGTAAAAATCAATGCAACACAAGTTGTACAAAGTTGGACAAATTCGATGATATGATAAGAAATTCTTGTATTTCAACATCCAAAATGCGACTCTCCAGCAGACAGAAAAATTATCTCTAGCCTCATCCACACTCATTCGACTTCTCAGTGTGACGCCTTTCTTCCTTGAAGTGTTAGAACCTTCTTGGAAGCGTCAATACACATATAAAAAGATTCTTCTGAAGGACAATTTGTCGCCTCTCGCCCGGCAAAAGTGACTGACAAAAAATCGACAAGTCACCTTTTACCAAAATTCACTTCTCGCTAAAACTTTTCTTCCTTCTCAGACCTACCACAATACATTTTCCTCTCCGCACATTTTAAACACTCAAAGAGACAGTCCTCAGAATTCCACTTCTCTTTTTTGCAAGGCGCTCCAGTCCTTGAAGAAGTAGTGAAGGATAGAAATTCATTTAACGCCACAAGAGTTGGATCATAAACTTTTTGCCCTTCTGGTATATGAAAGCAAGATCTGACGATGGAAGAGCCGAGCGTCCCTAATGACTTTAATGATTAGTTCGCCCTCTGTCTTCTGTGCATCCTTGACCATATTCCTTCCGCATCCTTCAACACACACGGCAAGATGTTTCGAAATAAAAAAAATACTGATTCCTTGCAGGTGTAGACACCGCTAAAGATGTGTTCCTCCACATCTACATTTTATTCCATATGAAGAATTAACCGAAGCAGGTGCGTCAATAATCCCCATTTTATAAAACGCGCACCATTGGAATCTCTATCGCGAGCGCGTGTTTCTCTTCTCGAGGCCAAGAAAGTCGTACATACGCATATTGTTTTAAAATTAGGGACAAAAGGGAGCCCACGAGATATCTTCGAAGGTTTCTCTCTCTTCTCTTCTCTTCTCTTCTCTTCTCCGTCTCCCCATTGAAGGGTATAGAAAAGAAGTGATGTTGCGCCTCTTTCTGTGTACTGTAAAGTTTCACAAGACTTTCCAATTGTGAACATTCTCTTCAGATAACTTTTTCTAGCTCAATCGTATCCCTTATCAACCAATTTATTTTAATTGGCTGCAGCAAACTTGAAAGGATGACGAAGGAATGCTGGAAGGAAGGCCATTTCCATAACATTCATGGCCTTTTCCTTGGGCAAATGTCCAACTTTTGCCAATGAAATAAAAATTTCAGGACTTTCTATCTTATCGGTGAAAAAATTCCCATTCATATGCACACATTCAGCGATAATGTATCACATTTTATAAGAAGTGAAACAACGTAGAGAGTTGTACATTGAGCCTCACCAATTTATAGTGTCAGAATGTCATCAGATGAATTCAAGAGAGATACTTTGGGTGAATTACGCGTGTTCTGGTGGCAAAAAAGGCAAATAACCACAAAAAACTGAAACGGAAGGTCAGTTCGGTGTTATCAATGACACGAGGAGTGAGATTATAAAATAAAATTTGTCAGAACAGCGTCAATATGTGGCACAAGTGATGCAAAGATCACATATAGAGAGAAGACGTTGGCGACACACAAAAACGCTTCCCATATCAATTGAAATTCAGCTTCGAGCCTATTGAAATTTAATTAGGTTACGGATTCACATAACTGGAGCACATACACCACATTGAAATCTTTCCAAAGTCATGCAAAGATAACCGACGAATCTCATGTTTGACAATCAATTGATTAGGTATTATGGATTAGCAAAGTTGAATCTTGATACTTTACTTATATTTATAAGTCTTAACGCACTGTAAATAGGTCAGATTGCAAGCAAAACTAATCTTTGTTTAAATATAATGTTTAGGTAAAACGTAGATTGTGAAATTAATTCTCGGTACAATTCAGAAATATGTAATATTGCTACAATGAAATTATACATATTTTCTACATAGCGTACATTGTTTGTGTCAGGTCAGAGGTTAATCGCTAGACATATGGTGAGTGTGTGAGATTTTCTTTGTATGTTAAGTTGAGCGGAAGTGTCAATTGATATGGGAGGTTTTTCTTCTTCACTCTTTCCTTTTTTTCCCCCACTAGAGAGACAATCAATATGGATATATTTCATTTTATAAGTCTCCGAACATTGAAAAAACAAGGTCATTTTTGTCTCTGTCTTCCTCAACAGATGGTCAATATTCATTGATGTAATTTCTGAAGTGTTTTTCTTCCATCTTTCACGTCTGATCACGACAATTTCTCTACCTTGACGTACGATAGGGATGCGTATTTTTTAACACAAAATATGAATTTGCAATTTCTCTCCATCTTATTTCGACTTCCATTGAGGGGTTGAAGATGAGAGAAAGCATAGAAATCTTAGAGAAAACTTCCATCAATCATAAGTGGTGTGACACATTCGAGCATGCAAGAGCCACAATCTTCATGTATGAATGCTAAACTCATCACCCAGTCAACTCTGAAGACCTCTGAATTTATGCACTTATTGTTAGCTCAGATGTTTTCATTACTTTCAGCCAACCTCAATTGATGAAGATACAAAATGAAGGGAAAATCTTTACATTTCATGAAGGATTCCTTCATCTAATGCCTTGTCATATTGTGCCAGATGTTAAGGACAATCCGCCAAGGGTGCAACGGCATGTGAATTGTAATTAAACGTGGCGAGTCATTGAAGGGGAAGCAACAACTTGTAATAATTTCCTAATAAAAAAGTCTCTTACGTGAAAAATTGCGCCAAGATCAAACAAATGTGCAGTTGAGAACCACAAAAAGGCAAATTTTTGTGCAAGCAACAGCACAAAGAAAGGCCAAATGCACCCTGAGAAAGGAAATGGATTTCTATTCATGTTCTCCTTTGCATTTTGCACAAAATTTTCGCATTCACATTATTTCCAGTGTGACAAAGCTCATCTACTCATGTATGTACGTCTTCTCCCATTCCGCTTTTTTTCCCCGCAACAAGAAGGCATTACAAAAGAAGCAACACGACAAATAACACAATTGACATAATTCATGGGATGACCATCTCATTTGAGGGCTGAATCTACAATCAAAGTGACAATTACTAATAGCCCTTCATTAATTACGTGAAGGAAGAAAGAACACCGCAGTCACAAATCGGAGGCATTTTGGAAATCCTCCCGAAAACTGCACAGAAAAGACAGCAGTCGTGTTGCATTATCTAAGCTTGTAAATACAATTTTGCCATGGCTTTTCATCCAACACAAATCCCACAGCAATAAAAGGGAAAAGGTGACAATTGAAGTGATGCAAAAATATTTCATTGCCTCTCGTCTTTTGGCTATAAACTTGCATTCGATTCTCCACTGTGAAGGATAAGAAGAAATATTTTGACACAATCTCACCCTTTTGAAGCTGCGTGAGTTGTGAGCAGAGGCGAGAAATGAGATTAAATTTGATGGTGTGAATTTCTATTTATGACCTATTTTACAAAACGTACACAAAATCTCTTCCATCAGACTCTTTTTCTGCCACCACTTTAATTCCAAATTATTATGCCCTGCGAAAAAAGTGGTTTCTGCCGGATTTCTGCACACCATTTTTATCTGATTGCATTTCAATTTGAAAGCTTTTATGTGTCACAGTCAAATTATACTAAAATGTAAGAGAGAAAAAAGTGAGTCCAGAAGGTTCAGAACAATCGAAATTGATGCATGAAAAAGTGTTTTAAGTGAGCGCAATAAGGATGCAAATTACCAAACAATTACTGTGGAATTCATATTTAAGCAATAGTCACAATGTTCAGGTTATATTTTTGACATGGCACAAAATGCACTCAACGCAAACTCTCTGAGTGACTTCTATGGCCACCCAAAGCCGCAGGCATTGCAAAACAAGTAAGAGAAATTATTGCAATGTCCTTCACTTGAGACAAGCCGCATTTGGCGAAATGTGATATGGAAAATTTCCGAGATAGAGACCCAGATTTTCATGCGACACTCAATTTCAGTGGATAACGAGCACGAACAGCAGAATGTAGTGCAAAAAATACCTCAAATTCACATGATAGATAAATTAGTTCAGTTCCTCTCTCTCTCAGTTTCCATCGCCTCGCCTGCGCTCTGTCCCACTATGCGATGTGCAATTAAGTAAATTGATAGTAAAATACCTGAATTTTCTATTCTACCGTGTCATCAGAGCGTACAAAAAAGCACAAGGATCTATGAATAAAAACTGAGTGAAGGAGGGGAAAAAATGTTGAAATTCATGTAATTTACTTCTTTTTCATCTTACCAGACAGATAAAAATAATTCCGTGTCTTCCCACAAATTTCCTGATCTGGGCACCTGTTGCAATAACATTTCGGGGAGTTGAGAATAAAGACCCGCACAAGATGCCCAGAGAGAAAATACACACTAAAATGCGCGATTCTCTTGCAAGATCTCCTTTTTTTAGACATCCATTTTTTCCCCTTCTGCCGCTTTTTGCCAACACGCATAAAGACAAGAACGTAAAAATTTTGATGCATCCCATCCATCTCGCTCACTCTCACTCACAACTATTTTATCGGCGGTCATTTTTGTACGAATGCACATGAAGTTAGTGAAGGAAGGTGATCAAAATACAGTCAGTTATGTTTATTCTCATTTTCATTTCCTTCAGGTCAAAAGAATGGGAGAAGAAAGGCACGAAAACTCCAATATCCCCAACACTGTTATTCATTCTCAAAGAAATCCCTTGAAGAAACACATGTTGCCTGGCGCGGTCAACAAAATAAATTTGAGCAACAGATGCTGATTGTAGCATATTTTTTTATACCCTTTTTAACTCCCTTCGTGCACCTTCTTCCTCACCACATAGTATCATCATTATTATTAATGCTATTAAGAAAACACTTCTTAGTGTTTATATGTGAGTACCGCCACGACTTTGCGCGGACATTCGTATATTAGGAACTCTTTCGCCTTCTGGCCCTTGCTTCACTGACCTAGATTCAAATTATCCTAAGCCAGATAGTTCTTTCAGTGTTTCTAAGGAAGTGTAGGATAAAGGATTGGTGCTTGAATTCTCACTTTTTATCATTTACTAGCTACAAAACTACTTTAACTTGTATTCTTGCAGGCCAACTATTCTCATAGTTTAATACTCGGAACTTCTTTACAAAAGATTAACGCGAATGTATCACTGATGAATGAATAAGTGCTAGAATTTTCGCTATTTCTGCTGAATTATATCAATAAAACAGTGTTTTCCGTAGTAATTCATTTAATAAATCAAAAAGTCACAAACATAAAAGTAAAGTAATGCGTTATCTAAACATCAGGTAAATCAAATTCACACTTAATCATTTTCTCGTCAATTTCGCAGAAAATCACGAGGAAAAATCTTGAGGGTTTCTTGACATCAAACGCAAAAGAAAGACTTTTAAAAATAAATGTGAGAAAAAAGACGTCTCTTGAGCATCTCTCTCTCTTGTGGAGAACTAAAACTAAAAAAAAGATCATCCATCTATGTGGTCGTTTTAGTGTGCTAGAAAAAAACTGTCTTTCCGTGTATATATTTTGCTTCCTTGCTCAATTTAGAAAAGTCACCACACATTGCCTAAGAATATAATTAATCTTGTGTGTGCTAGGGAGGCGAAACCTCACTCTTCGGCGCGTTTTTTCTTCCCTTTCTCGCTCATTCCTTCATGTGGCATTTGAAATGCTGTACACGAAACCAAAACACAAAAATCGATTTAGTTCATTGACCGAATATTGGTTTGCTGCTCACGCGAAATATCGAAGTCCGGCAAATTTACTGTGTTTCATCATCATTTTAACTGAGATTAACAAACAAATCAATGCCTCTTTTTATTATTATTAGCATCTCCCCGCAAATAGTCATTTCTCTACGCACTGTCGCTCTTTTTTCTCCTCCTCATTGCTACACGACTATTTAAGGATGGATCTGGTGGAGTCATGTAGAAAATACCTTTACCAAAATACAAGAATGTTAGCTCGCGATCACAGCAAAAACCACACTTCTTCTGCGTTCAAACAATTGAGCAATCTCAATTGTTTGTACGAGAAAAAGAAGATTCTTTTCACCACTGAAATTCCACAAGAGAGTGCAAGATAAAAAACCCTCATCTAAAGAATGCAAATGCGGAGAATTAGAAACAAAAAAAAACACAAGAAATCTCTCTATGCCTCTGTTTTCGTGAACATACTAGAATCATACGTGAAAGAAGATGTGTGAAAATCGGTCAAATTTTTTATGTCTATCAAATTCATCAAAGTAAAGCAAGTGTTGCGGCCCTATTTTAAGCGAGACACACTCAATAGCTTGTCCACCATTCATTTTCATCAAACATTGACTTATTTTCAGAGCAAGACAGAAACACTTGATGCTATTCTTGGGATGTGTTCTTAATTGTCTCCAATGCGATCTTTACGCACTTTTTTATCCATCATCCAGACACATTTCGTCTCCCCAACATTTATTGCCCTCTTTTCTCACTCACCTCAAATTGCTTTTTACGTTTTACTTATGGATAAAATGGTGTATGGAAAATTTTCAACTGGCAAATTTCCTACGAATCAAGTGAAGAAGTGAAACTGTATGCAAGAATGAAAGACGAGAGGTGTGAGCAAGTTCTTCTTCAATGCCATTTCGAGCAGCACGTGGAAAACCGATGAGAATCATTTAAGACTGAGTGTGATCCAGTTTCCCGATTTCTATTTCGTCTGTTATATCTTCCACGTGCAGCAAATAATCCGATTCTAACATATTTTCCTCCTCTTCTCCGCTCTTTTTCCTCCATTTCCACTCAGAAAATGAATGGCTTCCCCAAACATAATTAAGCCTGAAAGCATCACAGAGGAAAGAGATGACCGAAAAGAAAATATCACTAATGATGCATAAATAGGCATTCTAAGCGAACAAGTTGTGACAGAGAGCAAGATTAAACCGGTCAGTTGAGAGCAAAATTGTAAAATAATTGACTCAAGGGAATCCCCATTCAATGTCTCACCTCTTCTTTTTCTGAACGCATGTGAGCCTTTAATTTGTCGTCGAAGCAGAATGACAACAAGGAGAAAGCGGTCAATCATTGAGGATTAAATTTGTTTTCCAACAGCGAAAGCCACTCAAGGATCGACGAGGAGGGGTTGTAAAGATTCAAGTACTCCGAGTCCTTCCATGTGCTCTAGAGGAGAGAGAGATAGTAGAGAGCACCCCATGTGAGGAACTGCATGAAAGATATGGAAGAAATGTCCTAGTGGGCTCTCGAGAGGGATACCGCAAAAGGAGGCACACATTTATCCCTTTTTCCACAGAAGTTCAACAATCACGAGAGCACACACATAAGCCTACCCGGAAATAGAAGATATATGTATATTCTCTCACTTCCACGGAATTTTAAAACTGCCTCCTCGGCGGCATGAGTTACTCCTTCTCGAGAAATATGCATCTACTGAGCGCAAGGAAATAAGGACAATTTAATATTAATGCAATAATTTTCAGTTATCTTCTTAGCTTCTGACACGTTGTCACGCCGTATAAATAAAGAAAAGAAAGAGGATGAGTCAGATAATTCAGCCCCCATTTCTGCATTACAAAGAAATATTCATATGACAACTATCTTAGTAAATCATACCTCCAATGTTGATGTGCGCCCTAATTACAGAATAAGCCCTTCACAATATGCATTTTTATCATCATGACACACCACCAAATATTTTCATATTGTTGTCGAATGAACCCATAAAAGTAACATATGGAAATTCAAGATGTCTCAGCTTTCTACCTTTTCCCTCACTTATACTCAGATATATCATCCCGATTTGTCTCCTCAGCTAATCTTTTATGCTGAAGGAAATGAATCTTGCATTAGGGTTTGGACTAGTTTCACATTGATCTTCCTGTTTGAAGCATTTTTTTTCTCCTTTGCATTACACAACATAAACCACCCTTCTTCGAACATCCCCTTTGAATCTCTGACACTTCTGCGTCAAAGGGTATCCCTTTTCAGTGCATTGAGGTTATTTGGGTCCTGTGATTTCACATCACAACTTTACTCTTATATAGTCTGTAGGACAAGTCAGTCGCAGAATCAAGAAAATAAGTTTAGAAGTTTGCAAATATATCTAATAGTTCAGGAGAATGTTGCATTTTCCCTTAGAGTCTGAGACTCTCAGAACTCATTTTTCATTTCCAAACAATATAACTTTGTCCGACAAAGTGTGTTTACTAGATAAAGTCTTCATGGAGATTTCCCCAATAAAATCCTAGCAGTGCATAAGCTAAGGAAAGCGGTTGCTTAACCACTCCTTTTATACGGCATTTCCATTGACAGTAGCGACGGGAGAGAAAAGGAATCAAAAATTCCTTACATAACTATCTGGCATATTGTTCAATACAAAATGTATTACATATCTCTACTCGTAAAATAATGACACGCTCGATGGGCTGTGCATTGGGGTAAAAGGCGGCTCTTCGTAGGCAAGCTTGGAGTCTCTCCGCGGACGTAAAAACTTTACGATGAGCAAGATCTTCCTGATGAGTACCCCGTGATTTGCACAATCCAATGGTGCAATGCGACATAGAAAGCCAGCACTGAATGGGAAAACAAGGAAGAAGGGAAGCATTAGGAGGAAGAATACTTAACATTTCTTTGACATGAGGGTAACTCAGTCACACATTTGCCTCAAAATCCCTGCAACTTCCCTCTCTTTAAGGTGGCATCAAAGGACATCAAATGTGATCTAATTTATTTTCTATTGTGTAAATCCGTGTGCCTGCCAACGGAGGACGAGGAGATTGAGGAAAAATCACACTGTCGTCCCATCTCACTCCTTCGTCCCCTCCATTTGTCCCTTCGCCCAAATCCCGAGACGCAGACTTTGGATTTTACAGGCACTAAGACGATCTCTAGTGTCTTTTTTTTATACTAAAATCCACCCCTCTTTTAATTTTTGTGCACACACAGAGTGAGATGATGAAGTAAATTGTCGCCTGTTGAACACGTGGAGGAAAGGACGCAAACAAGGCGGAAAGAGAAATAACAATATATTTTCATCCTCTAAAATTCAGTCCTTTTGTCAATTGATGCGGAATGAAGAGAAAAAAAAGTAACAGCAATATTAAAAACATCAGAGAATGAGGATTTTGTAATTTATGTTGCAGTGAGCACAGACATGGATAGGTAAGGAAATAGAGTGTGTGCTTCATGACCCATCTTGGCGTCGCCAGGAGTAATTAAGGCCTTATCATTTGCTACTTCAAACATACTTTACGACTCTTTATGTTGCAATTGTCATTTCAAGAGTAAGACCTTCTTGAGAAATTGGCATATTTCCTCTTTTATGCCCACTTTTTGTCTTCGCACACGCATTGATTTATATAGAGTAAATGATGATTGACAAACACCTCAAAGACGCGCCATGGGACATTAAGTTCGAGACATTTATAACATTGAAGGATCCTCGGGATCTACAAAAACACAGTACAGAAATTAACACACACATAAATTACGGTATTGAACAAAGTGAGACACTTCAAGTTCATAATATTCCGCCCAGTCTGTCTTTCTCATTATAGATCACACACGCTAGCCAATGAATTCCCCCATAATGAGCCATTATGTAGATGGCAAAGGTAGAGGAAGGAATTCCATGGAAGAAAGAGACATTACACAATAATTGCAAATGCATTTTTTCCCCAATGAATCGAACCTCCTCCAGATGTCACATAAAAGTGAAATTCACGTGGTAAGCTGGTGACCGAGAAAAAAAACATGAGACGTAAGAAGTATTCAGCAATCAATACAGAGAAATAGATCACACAATGCACAAGAGAAGAAAGTTGTTCAGCCAAGAAGAAGTAGCCAAGAGGGACATGAAGAAAAAATTCACCATCTTGCATTCTATTGTTGTGATTTTCATCTTGTCACAGGTCCACAGAAAAATTTTGCAAGCTGCAAGCTTACAGTGAAATCGTCCCTCAACATTTTTTTTTCTTTACCTGCAAACACTAAATGCAATAACACTCTGCGTCTCGCTCTCTCTCCTAGCCAGACTGCCGCTTCAGAGGTAAGAAAAATATAACACAAGTCGAGAAGAGGCGAAAAAAAAACAGTGAAGAAGGCAGCAGGAAGGCAAAAGGGTGGTGGTTTTGATGGAGACGAAGAAGAGTGGCCCCCATGAAAGAGCCCAAAACATCTGCCACACTCACACACAATCACATCAAAAAGTGTCCGGATCTTTTCGGTCTCTCTCTCCATTGTTGTTGTCTTGCTATTATTACCATTTTTTTCATTAACTTCTTTTTGAGTTGGAGAAAAAATAAGACAAGATTCTTAGCCTCTTCCTTCTCCAGGTAGAAAAAGGACGCGAGTTTGCGTCGCAGATGGAGAAAGTGTGCTTTTCAGGCACGGACGCAGGGAAGTGCCCACGATACCTGATGTTTTGAGCGGATGTCAATAAATGATTTCTCTTAAAATCACTTTTTGTTTTTTTTAAGTATCATTGACCTAAAACAGCAGTGTTTAGAAGAACACTGTCAAGATGTACAAAGACGCAGTAGAAATGCATTGTTCTTGCAGAAATGAAGACTGAAAAGAACATAAACAGAATATTGCGGTGAATATAATTCATTTCTTGCACACGAATCTTTCCTTTCCATATTTTGTTACGCCCATGTTTTAAGCAAAGAGACCGAAAGTGGGCCAATAACCCAGAAATTAAAATTAGCTCAATTAAATAAATTACATTCCTAAACTTCCATATCAAGAATTCATCTGTGAGGCTCCGTTTAAAGGAAGTACACACACTGCACAAAAGTACAAATATCAAAATCGTCCAAATATTTGAATAGGACGGAAAGTCTCGGGCGGAGTTTGTATGAATTGCACTGTGCAAATATCACGGAGAAAATCAAAATACCAGATAAATGCATTGCGCGACCTTTGTGCAATATTTAATTGGAGATTAGACGATCCTTCGTGCGTTATTAATCACGTCAATTTACCGTAATTTGTCACTGAAGACGCCTTGTGCCGGGGAACAACGAGAAAAATATAATCTGCCAGTATTATCTGGTCGGAAGAAAGGCGAAAAAGGGAAATTTTTCGGGGTGTGTGCGCAAAGCTGAAAAATTTATCCTTCTTCCAAGAATCCCCTCATCAGTAAAGCATTTATAATAACACAACCATGATCCATAAAACAAACACAATTTCGATGGCACAACAAAGGCTAAGATAAATGAATTTGCCTTCCTCTTTCTCTCCCCATGCCCGAGGTGTGGATACAAATGTCTGTGAGACAGATATTTCGGCACGGAATTTCACTGTGAAAAATCCTACAAGTGGTTTTCTGTCTGCAACCTTCAACTCGCCTCTCCCTTCAGGCAATTCCTTTGTGAAATTGCTCGCGTCTCAGGAAGAGAAATCTCCAAACCTTCTAATCCTTTTTTCCGTCTCACGTTTTCAACCACAAAACAAACCCTCGGAAAAAAACACACACTATCCAAAAGGTGATATAAGAAACTTTCCCCTTCTCACCCTCTCGCTGGATGTGTAAATCCCTTTTTCAGTTCCTCGATCAACGTGAAATTTATATCTTTCCACACGGATTTCTCCTTTGCGCCTCTCTGTGAAATCAATTTAATGTGGATCCTGAAAAATGCCACACATTGCATAGCAAATTTAATGCAATTTATTAAATTGCACGGTGAAGTTGATAAATTATCTGGCATTGCTTCCTCAAATAAAGCCAGCGACATTGCCAAAGAGGGGCGAGAGAAATGTTGAAGATCATCCCCTTCCCAGAAGGTCCAGAAAGTTCCGCGTGACGAAGATCTCCTGCGAAGACACAAACTCAGCAGGACCCTCCAAATCGCACACAATACAATTTCCCACCCATTGATCAAGGGTAGAAAACCGACGAGCGGCGAGAGAATGTCTTGCAGCACGTGCGATTCCTTTCCGCTGGAGAAGAAGATCACTTTCGTCCTTTGTCGATTTCCCTCCCTTGCCTGTCAATGCCACCAATGATCACGGGCGGCAAAAAATGCCGGCATAATGTGAGAAATGATTTAAGGAGAAGAGAAATTTCTGACCATGTAATTTGCCTCTCACGCTCCCTCCTAATTTTCCTCTTCTTTCACTTTCACCCCAAATTTCATTGCTCTTGCCACTGAAATCTCAGTGAAATATTGCTGATCAAGCCCAAAAACCCGTGAGAATTTCTCGTTATGCTAAATCCACACAAGACTAGACCTCGTAAATATCAACTAAAACCCATCAGATAACACGCAATTTCAAAAGAACGCCCAAAATGCGAAATTCGTCAACTTTATTATTTGCACACTCAAATGAGATCAAAACGATTTTTCGCCCCAATAAAGTGACACTGCAAAGTCCATAAAATTTAATGTCTCACTTTTCACATTCAGCCCGAAAAAATTGCACATTCAATTTTTACCGTAACACTTTATATGATATGATAAGTCTTTAGTAACAATTCAAAGTACTTAACACCATCCATTTGGCGTGACATAAAAAAACCTTGTATTGAGATGATAATGATGAAATGGGCAATAAACAATAATAAATTTGATTTTGTAATTGAATTCCAGGAAATTCATCATTTTTTTTTATACATTCAACCCATTATTTCTTATCCCAAACTCTTAATCCTCTTCTGAGAATCTGTTTTTATATTGACTCTAGAGATTGAAAATTTAGGGATAAAAGCGGACGCGATTAATATTGCAAAGGGACTTTGATTAGAGGCCATGAAAATGTTTTTTTCCACTGTACTTATGCCCAAATATTCAGCTATGGAATGACTGTTCTATTGAGAATATTTACAAAATCCTAAATTCACGCAGGAGTTTTTACGAAATTCTACCATCACAAGCGAATGATTCAGTGTAAAAAGAAAATAATAATTGCAAAGATTAATCAAAAATCTATTTCTTGAATCTCTCCTTCTTCTCCGCTTTTAATTATTTCCAATTCACTACGGATCAAAAATATTAACATGATTACACAGTGGATGAAAATTGCTTCTATTAAGTAAATCCCTCACTATTAGTCATTATTACAATCTTCGCTCGGGCCAAAAGATTTCATGCAATTCACCGGAATTCGTTGAATTCCAACGTGAAAGTTGTCAACACTGAGTTTTGGCCTTCTTCTTTTTCCTTTCACATCTCTTCTGCACCACATGGCGAAGAAATACAATAAATTTGCAAGAATTGCATTGTTCACTCTTGCATTTCTCTCCTCTCCTTTTTGTCCTGCATCACCTTTTTTCTTCCATCTTACACAAACGGTGACGCACCGAGAGGAGGGTGAAAATCCATCAAATGAGCAGGAGAAAGCCAAGAGGGAGAAAATATTTCACGCGGAAATTGTGCTCTTCGATCAATAATGCCAATAATTCCTCCTCATTTCGTTCTTCTTGCGACCCAGACAAGAGTAATAAATAAAAATGATTATCTTCCTATATGAGTTATCCCATGAGCCGTTTTAATTCCTCTTTTATTATGAGATTTTACATTTATCTGGCAAAATCATTGCCTCGACACTTTTGCACGTTTTTAATATTCCTCTGTCTCTGCAATATATTTTATCATGTAAAAATATCAAATGATAGCAAGATGAGTTAAGGTACAACGACCTGGCGGTAGTTTATATCCTCAGACTCTTCAAATAAAGGAAAATGATTTATAATTCATATCATATCCATAAAATATAAGTTCAAAAGCAATTCTATCCCGCCTTTTCATACTCCATTTTGAATCCACTATTTCCCACCAGAGGGTATGCGAAATGTAAACTTCAGCGCCCTCTGCATGTTCCTCTAAACAAGTGAATGACAAGTCAAAAGAAATGTCTCCGAATGAGGTTATGTAGCAAAATACTGGAGAACAATGAAAAATGAGCTGAGAAAACGTGTGCATGAGAAAATTACCCAAAATAGTCTCTTCCGCCACACTTACTTGTCTTATGAGCTGTTTGCGGACAAATGTGTCCACAGCCTTTGGAATTCAGCCTGAAAATCACGAATAAGATCACCATTTGTTGTGATAATCACGTTCTCGAAGTTGGATGTCGCTCCCTGAAAATGAGTGAAATATTCACCATCAGTAAAGCAGGAATATCTCAGAAATGGGTCAGAATTTGAGACTCTGTGCGGTGTGGAGACTCACCCTGAGGGTCCAGTTGAGAGATCCCGTGATGAGAATACTATTTCGCTCACTTTCCGGGGAACTTTTGCCACAAAACCACTTTGAAGCACACATTATTGCACTATTCACACTTCCTCCAAACACTGTATCCATTCCTCCAGCGGGCGCTGATGGGGCGTCGATGAGGCAGAACTTGTGGTGCATGAGTCCGTCAGCTCCGTTGTACAGCAGCACAGGAATCTCTGCAAAGGAACAAACAGAAGGAGATTAGTGAGTGATGCAACATGTTCTGGGGTCACTTTGGCACGCACTCTTCATCAGGTCGGGAATCTGGGAGCCTGTGGAGCACGCCAATGAGTTATCCGCGACCACGCGCACCCGAACTTGGCGCTCCTGTGCCCTCCGGAGGGCGTTGGCGACTTCAATGCATGTCAGAACGTAAATGGCCAAGTCAATGGAAAATTTTGCACTGTCGATCTTTTTCGCGATTTCCTTAAACACATTGCTCGTGGTCATGCTGCGAGTGCCCGGACAATTGATTTCACGACACTTCTGGCTGCACACGAGGGGATTCATGAAGAGGACCTTGTGGATATTTGAGGAATTTCCACGAGACTCCTTCAGCCACTTGTACACGATGTAGGCAGTTTGTGAAAAAGCCACAATTCCCAGCAAACCTGCACATTTCCACGGAAAATCGCTACCGCCCGACATTCTACACTTAATATTCTGTCGTTTGCCACCAAAATTGCGCTCCCAGTCCACCGGATAGCCCGTGAGAGCGCCCCAGAACTTTCAGCACGTGTCGGAAACGAACAAAATGAGATCCCACTGACCCGTAAGTACACACTCTTGCAATGGTGAGAAAAATAACCTCCACTGATCGATTTGTCGGTCAAATCGATGAATCCACCATCTGGGCTCGAATTTCCGTGCCCCAGTCACGAGATGGCGACGCCGTCTTTGAGGTTATACATCAACTTCCTGGACAAAAACACACAATTCGCCTTTAAATTCTTTAATCGCATTTACAGCGTAATTATCAATCAAGACTCCGTAACAGCAAGTTTGATGTCATCCAGATAAGTGTCCATTTGATTCTCAATAGCTAGAATGTGGCCCACATTGCAATTTTGATTTCCGATAAAAGTCACAATAAGAGGGAGTTTGTTCATCTGGACAATCTGCAATATCCCCAAAAAAAACAAGGTTTTCAGTACAGGATTCTCTAGCAGAAACACCACTTCATTACCTGATAGTTGGAGTACATGCAGATAATGTTTCTATTCTTCCCCAAACCCAGTTTGCTAGCTTGATCCGTGGCATTTGTGAAGGTGGACAGGAATGTCGCTTTCAGCGCCAATTCAGGCACTCTTTCACCCGTGACAGTCACGAGAGGCACTCCATCCCGATCCGTGATTGCGATGCAATGCAATCCGGAGACTCTAAAACGTAAACAAAAGGAAGAGATAGGATTTTGGGCATTCTCTGCCTTTTTGACGATGTAATTTCAGGAAGTACTTGTGCAGGAGGCCGTTGAAGAACCTCTTGATGTCGTCCGTCATGCTCTTGCAGTGATAATGTGATTGGAAATGCGGAAAAAAACACTTTTATTAAACAGTATTATTGTTTTCTCCACTTACACTTTGACATTTAGAAACGCCTGTCAAATGTTGCGCATACTCACCACTTTTCACCACTTTGCCACATTTGAGTGGCTTCTCAGCATAAATTGAAAAGAAACGCTAAGTATATTGCATTTTGGAATTAGAAATGCGCGAAATTTATTCAATAAGAACATTTATTTTAACATCAACTACCTTAGCATAAATAAATAATATAGTAAACATGTATATTCTCATATCTTTTCTCATTCTTTTTGCTTTTCACTGTCTTATTCCTCTGCCCTTCGCGAGGAGAGCATTTTATAGCTTCACAATTAATTTCTAGGCATGAAATGTCTACATTTTAGTTAATTTTCATTACTTTTTTTTTAATGATAAAACACCATCGTTCTCAGTATGGCAAAATTGTACTTTATCCTTACATGAATAAACAAAATTATGACATGAAACGTGTTAAAATTCCTTTAATAATACTTGTTTGATTTACATATTTTTATCTCTATTCTTTGAATACATTTTGTGACATTTAGATTTTACACAATTTTAAACCATTAACTTCTTCAAATAGACATAGAGAAATCATAACTAATATTTATCGAATATGAGATGATTTACACATCTAAATAATTTACGATCTTAAGGCACTTTCTTGGGATTCTTCATTTTAACATTTAATCAACAATTGTATTTCTCACTATTTTATCCGATTCTAAAATCTATTCAAGGATTTTTCTTTAAGTCAAAGATTAAAACACAAATTACATGATGATATTCACATTTACTAAAACATTTTTCCTCATCCTACAATTCAGAGACACTCTTCATTTCATCTCATATCGCATTTCTTCACACCCATTCCATCCACTTTCTCTCAATAGAAGAAAAACCAACACTCTTGGAGAGGAGAAAATATGTTTATCATTGTGTTTTTGAGCTAATTATGAGCATGATTGCTAGTTTTTCGTCTTTCTTTCCTTCATAGCGCTATTGTTTCAGCTAAAGAGGAAGAAACTGTGCACTTCTCTCTCTCTCTCTCTCTCTCTCTCTCTCCCACACACTTTGTCTCTATGCAACATTTATCGCTTTGGCCCCATTAAATTTCTGAAAGTATCCAGGTGATCCAAAAAGATCCACCATCTAGAAATAGTAGAAAGACATGTTATCAAACAACATTCCTCAAGACCACACCTACGGAAAATGGAACAGAAGCAATGCTAAACAGATTGTCGTGTCTTGTGATTATGGTGTTTTCTTCTTACATCCCGAACTCATGAACAGAGAGATTCAGAGAAGCCCCTTTCTTCTTTTTGCAAAACCATCCCAATGTAATTGAGGGTTTCTCGATAAATTCATAACATTTTTCCTTCTCAATTCTACTAAAACATAGAAATTGTACAGAAAATTCTAGTGAATAATGCGACTTAGATTGTCCTAAAATTATTCAGATTTGTAGCTAACTTATCGAACATAGTATGAGAGTGTGTGTTGTGTAATGTGTGATAGCGTGAGAAATTGCATGATCTCTAGAGCCTATTTAATCGCTAACCTGACTGTCATCGGAATCAGATTCTGAGTCATAATCACTCTCAGGCGGTGTCAGTGGTTCCGCTCCTCCGTGGGCCAAATGTCTCATTAAAATCTGCATTCAAGAGATAAATCATATCGTTAGTCATTTGCATTCGAACAACAATCAATCTCAATTTGACACTCACCTGATTTCGGTTGATTGCAGCAAATTGATAAGCCGTCATGCCACCAAATGTGCACTTCTCCAAATTGATTTTCGGACACTCCGTTATCAGAAAGCTCACAAGACGCTCATCTTCTTGACTCACGGCTATGTGAAGTGGAGTCTCACCGCTTTTTCCCTCCTGTGAAAGAAGAAGTGGAAAGTGTAATTAGAAAACATCCTTTTTTCTACTACGCCTCTTAAGCTCCGCCCACGCAAATGCTCCGCCCATTTCGTCATGCATTACTCTTAAATCACTGCAAATTTCACTTACCCCGGCATTGATATCAGCTCCACACCACACAAGATGTCGAAGAATGTCAACGTGTTTTCCTCGTGCAGCCAAATGAACACAATTTTCACCTGAAATGACATTAACCAAGAAAAACAAGATTATTGAATAGCCGAAAACAAGTTGTGCAGGAAGAAAAATCACACAAGTTCATCGAGAGACGAATTTATAAGATGAATCAAGCACATTCTTAACCTTTAGATATTCTCTTAGGAAACAGTTTCACTTCACAGACATTGTGGGAAATTACGCTGTGATGTCAATCACGAAAAATTTATCTCAACACAATAGAATACATTTATACAGAATCTCCTTCTCAACTTGATCATCAACACACTGAACATTGTATATATTTTCTTTAAAAAATTTTTATTGAAGAGGCCAAAGAGTGGATATTTGTGTGAAGAGTGAGAGAAAAAAAAACTAGTCTCTTCAAGCTTACTTCACAGACAGAAAATCCCCAAGAAAATTTGACATCTTCCGAATTTCATTAACACCTAAAAATTTCTGACGGTGGGTGTGGAGAAATCCACGCAAAAGAGCCTCTCTTATATGCGTCTTAGCAACATCATATGAGCAGCTCATTATCATAGAGAAGAATATGAGATTGATATTGATGTGATTCTCTGATATCATCGTCGCACTCCCACATTTTCGAAGGCACACAACTCAGAAGGCATTCACGTATCGCAATTCTGCAATAAAATACACACACTCAGTAAGCCCAATCATAACATTCCTTAATTCAGTTCCGCAAACACAGTCGCGAGACACCAGTTGAGACGCTGAGAAATGAAGTGAGGTGAACAAAACAAATGATCACTCAATATGAGATCATTGTGTCTCATATTCTGATCTCTCTCTCCTCCTCAAAGTAAGTCTCAAAGTTCCTGGAAAACTGTGAAGAATTCTGAGATCATGATCTCCTTGAATGCATTCACGATCGTCTCTTGTCGCACGTCATGCAAATTTCCCCACATGATACTCTATCAACTAAGATCACGATTGCGGATTAAAGAGAAATTTCATAGAGAGCACAAATGATATTTATTTATTCAATTTTACCCTAAATTATAAATTCATACACACGCGAATGGACGTCAATGGAATGCCCTGCACGCAGGCAAGTCTCTATCGCAGTGAAAACAACTGCATCGATTTCTATCAACTATTTGAAAGCGTGCAAAAACATGCGGACTTTGATCGCGCACTTTGAAAAAAGGAAGTGTATCCTCAAAAGACACTGTCAAGTATAATCTTTCGACAATATTCAGATATTGAAGGCTATTAATGCTAATGCTGTTGTAATCCTCTCCCATAGAGATAGATTATATAATTGACTAATAAAAGCGTTTATTGAAACCCTCTCAAACTGTCTATTGTTGTAGTTGCACTTGAAAGTTCACCCCTCCCTTCTAGACTAATTGATTTCTAAGCGTTTGCACTTTTCATTTACCTTGAATTGTATTTTATTGTCAATAGAGAAGATCTTTCAGCATGATTGCATAATGACACCTTCTCATCTCATCCATTACAACTAGGAAGTCTTGATCAAATGTATACATGTAATCTGTAGAAGTTTTGTTTTCCCCAATAAATTTATTCACTTTCCCACAATATCAAAGCATGAAAAGGTGAAGAAAAAACATCAATAAATCTTATCTAGATATTGAAATTGTACGCTGTCTATTTTG
This sequence comes from Phlebotomus argentipes, assembly GCF_947086385.1. Classification (NCBI taxonomy): domain Eukaryota; kingdom Metazoa; phylum Arthropoda; class Insecta; order Diptera; family Psychodidae; genus Phlebotomus; species Phlebotomus argentipes. The sequence goes on along the minus strand of NW_026776181.1, from coordinate 9,751,868 downwards.
AATGTGTAATTTAAAATTGAATTATAAGAAAAGTAAGAGTAAATCTTTATCAAGACAAGCATGTGTGAAGCATTAAAGTCATAAAACTGATTCTTATTATAACGTATGACTTCACGCAAGGTCGTGACATTTTGGAAATTCTGTATTGGACAATACAGAGAAGATTATTTTTAGCCACATCGAGATTAGAATTCCACATTCAAGTTGAGTGTTCTCTTGTATTTTTGTGGCTCCAAAGCATAGAAAAAAAAAAACGAATGAAATATTGCGATGAAATTCATCAATGATTTCACACCATCTTATCAGCCAATCTCACCCATTGTGGTAATTGATTTTGAGAACGAGACCTCATAAATTTTTCACTGCTGACTTGCAAGTCCAATTGAAAGTCCAGTGAAACACCACAAGCGCCCACAACACCATTGCCTGTGTGGATGATTTTTGTGAAAGAAACAAATCACCCCCGCGTGCTTTGCCTGCCCAAGAGATTACTGGAGGAATTTTTTATTCCTCCATCAAGTTTCAACTGGATATCGCAGTGTCGCGATCATACAAACACAATATCCATTATCTCTTATCGCACCGCCAAATTGCCACGAACTCATGTGTGCCAGCGCGCGCTTAGTGTGTGAAAGAGAGAAAATCCGCCTTTGGCATTAACAATAAAAATTGGATTTCCCAATTGCGTTTCATGCATTTAACTGTGCGCTTTGGAGAAGATTAAAAATTCATAAGGGTGATTGACAATATTTTAGAGATGATTTTCTTATCTCGATCTCCCCGTAGATATAGAGAGAAAAGGCCAGAGCAATTAGCAAAACATAACATCCTGTCTGACTGAGAAATTCACTTCAGTAGAGCGCGGAAAAAAAGAAGCATCGCGGTTTGTGTGTGGAATCGATTAAAATTGCAAAATAAGTGGGTATATAATGTAGAAATTCCCGGGATTTTACAGCAAATTCTGATGGTGTAACACAAAACGAGAGAGAGAGATCACTCACCGCGGAGATCTTTCCGTTTTTCCGATGCTAAAGAGGGCATCGAACAAGGCCACTTGGAGACTCTATCTTGGCCTCTCTGACTATCGTTCTTCGGGCCTCAAAAACAACATCCTCATGGGAGTCACAAAACACCCAAAATTCCCCACACTCTTACACAAAATCAGCCGAGAAAAAAAGAAACCATTCTATTCATGGCATAGAGCATTTTCTCAAGTGGTTCACACTGATAGTGCGAAACCTCATTTCGGATTGGAGACTGTGTGCAAAGAGCTGAAAAAACCATCCACCACTTCAGGACTTTACTAAATCGCTAAATTGTGCCACATTTTTTTCCCAATTGTCTGTACTTCCCTGACCAGCAGCAAAGAATGCCACCAAATTGCCAATGTCTCTGCTTACAAACACACTTTCAAAAGACAAGTCAAATAGGAATTTCCCAATTTATAATTAAAATTTACCATCACACCAGTGACAACACATCAAGCACACATTTCTCAAGTGATATACACATCGATAATGTGAACCTTTGAAACCTGAGCAATCTGATTAGATTCTCCGAAATGTCCCCGTTTCATGGGAAAGAAAGCCAAACCTAAAAAGCGGAAAATACGTCCTTATCATTTCAACACCGAGCCGTCTATAAACCTCACGCAAAGAACCTCTTCTGAAATCCGCCCTTCTATTGAATGATGGGAAATTACTTTAAAAATATTATTACTCATTTCATAGACATTTCCTATAATTCACAACTTTTTGTTCCCTTCTCATCACGGAACATTCTTTTGCGGTGATTTACTCATAAGTTCGCAGAATTAGACCAAATTGGAGAATTACTCAAAATGACAAGTCGCACACAGTTCCGTGTGATGTGTCGCAGATTCTTTCCAAAGAAAACAAGAAAGAGACACAATAAACATATGGAATTTCCACTGGGTTTTTCTTGTCCCTCCATCTGCGCTGTTGACTTAGTATGAACGCATTAATATTAAACCCTGCAATCTTTCCACTCACAACATTTTCTTTCTCATCATCCAGACAATTGCATTTGATTTAATAATTAGAAACAAATACCAGCTAAATGATTGATCTTTGAGTTTTCCTTAATTACTGCGAAACCATATTGGTTCTGGGTAAATAGATTACCAAGTGATCCTCTCAAGTTCCTCTTGACAACATGTGTTTTCCCTTACATTACTCACAATTCTGCATGGCAACAGTTTTTTTCCCCCCACAAATGTGAACATACTTTGAGACAACAAGACATTACAATTAATCGCGTTTTGGTAATTCCAAATTGAACACAATTCGGGTTTTACCATTTTTGCGGTACATTACGAAAATTATATTCAATTTACTTCTATCGCGACACGCACAGCCTTTATAAGCCATCCTAAATAGACATGCAGACGTCTCAAAAAGACAAATACAAATCACCAAGAAGGAATTTCTATGTCATCAGCCTCGCCAGTCACATGCTTTTGCATGTCTATTTTTTCCTCCACACTATTAAAACAAGGAGAGACTGTGAGAATATTCTTGCATTTGGTGAATTTTCATATTTAGCCATTTGCCGTCTGGCATGCGCACGTTGCCAAGAAACTGCCATGAGATGATGGAAAATCGCGTGACAATCCATACTGAGAAAATTCACACAGTTTTCTCTGAATGAAAAAGGTGATGAAGAGACAGTGTTTTCCTCAACAAGATTATGCCCAGACGACTTAAAGTCTCAAAATATGGAAAACTGGGAGGTTTATTAATAGATTACATTGCGATTAAAATCACTTCTTCGCGATAATGAGAAAAATTTTGTTCGCAGAACTCATTCATTTCATCAAACAAAGACTTCAAGCGATAAGCAATTGGCAATTATAAATCATCTCTTAATATTTCTTCCAGATAAACAATCAATGACTGATGCAATTGAATTCTATTTATATCATCTTCCACCCCAAAAAAAGAATGATTTCTCCTTTCTTCATTAAGGCATTGTAAATGTGGATTTCTGTCTACAACACCTCAATTTTATAGTCTTTCTCCTTCCTCCATATTTATTGCATCGCCACATAATTAAAGAGTCTCTTTTTATTTCATTCCACGCCACATACACTACATTTTCATGCTATTTTCAAACATCTGTGTGTATTGTAAATTCCATTAGTTTCACAAGCTTGTGTCTGTGTATATCCACATTCTCGTCGCTCTGAAAGCTCTTTTGCTTGCGCGCTGTTCATTCGGTATAAAATGCCAGGCAAAATGCTGGGAAAACCCAAAAATTTTCTGTATATATTTCGCCTCCAACGCTACACACAGTCACAATGCAATTAAAACATGCTCAAGAAAGAGAACGGATCGCGTCTCTTCCCTCTCACACACAATGCCTAAAGTCTGTCTACACAGTATAATTTTATACTAGTGACTTTTTATCAAGCACTTGCAGCACAACAAAAAATCAGCACAATTTCTATATTTCCACAAAGCATTGACTGACTATTTTTTTTTACTTCTGTCCTGTTTCTATGCGTTCTTGAGCACTTACAGACCGTACAGATGTTTGGAAAAAATCTGCACACACATTTATAGGAAGGTTGTGAGAGGAAATAAAAAAAATACAATCAATGGCACACAATTGCCATTTCAATTCGCTATTCAAATGATGGAAAAATTCCAAAAAATCAATCACGAACAGCACGCTACAGAGAAGCTGTGTGTATCTCAAGACGAGTGCCAGAAAAAATTCACCAATAATAAGCAGAATTTACCGGAAGCACCTTGACAGTATATTTTTGATTATTCTCCAATTCTGCTGTTCACCTGAACAGATGTGGCAAAATATATTCATGTATTAAATATCACAAGATGCTAAATTGTACACTCGAAGAGTAAGAAAAAAAATGTAACAGGTTTTTTCGCTCGGAAATTAAATTCAAAATTTCCCCAAAGTAAAAAGTCTTCTTTTAGCCATCATTTAATAACCCATAACTGTGTGTAATTCTTTCGTGTCTTCTTCTCTGGGATTTCCCCGTCCTCAGACAAGCGGTTGCTTTTACACTTGATGAGAAGAGGAGATAAAAGAGAAAAAGTGGGCGAAAACGAATTGAAGAAGGAAGAGAGCATTAATCAAAAATTTCACTCGCAACGCTTCTAAATATGTATCACATATAAATTCTGATCATAATCACACTTTCCGGCCCATACCAAGCAATGACCCGCAATTTCCAGCCACTATGGAAAATTCGTGGAAATACCAAAAATAGCCAGGAGGGAAAAATCGATTTCTCTTGTTGAATTTTCCACTTTCTCACCCAGGCGAACACACGACATGCACTCATACTTGGGCAATTTGTGTGGGAAAGTACAGAAATATCACGCTCAAGTGGAAGAACGTCAGGAGGAGCACGGAAAATTGTACGAGAAAGGGGGTTGGAAAATATGGCTTTGAATTTCCTGTGAGTTGCGCAGGACAAAGGATGCCAAAAATAGAAAATCTATTTTACACTTGACGTATATTCCACATGGTCAGCGGCCAGGCAATCGATGGACTCGCGTGTGTGTAATTTCCATGGAAAAGAAAAATACTACTCACCATCGTAATTTCTCATATCCAAATCGCCAGGAAGTTGAATACACGGTGAATTCCTTTTCTTCTTACTGCTACTGTCTGTGAATGTGCTGTTTGCTCGGAACACATCTTGGATTTCAGTCAATGCAATTGGCACAGTCAGGGCGCGAACACACCCCAAGTCACCCTTCTCGCAGGCCAGGTGCAGCGGAGTATTTCCCTTGTAGTCCCGAATGGTGGGCTGAAAGAAGAAGCATTAAAATTAGCCACATGATGTGCAAAAAAAGATCCAACTTCCGAAATCCTCTCTGGGTCTATAAATAATTACAAAGGAATTAAGTGTCTGTGCAAAAATATCTTGGACCAAAAATTTTCTAAAAAGCAAAGTAAAGAACCAATTTGCCTATTCTCTATCTCTCATCCCAATTATAGAAACACTAAAAATATCCACCCAAACATCAAGGAAAATCAAGTCTCCAACATCGTGTGAAAATTCACACAAACACTGCCAATGGAAAAGTGTTATTCAATTCGAAAAATTTCAGCTAATTTTGAAACACACTCACACAAAAGCCCCAAAACAGAGTATTTCACTCATTTCGCTGGGCTATAAATATAATTTTCTCAGCCGTGGAATTTTTGAGAGACTCTGAGTTTTCCTCCGTCATATGAAAATTTCTATCTACGTCAAACCCAGCGTCATTCTACACTGTTTTCTCACACATGCGGAAAGAATAATCTCGAGAATATCTCATCTCTTTCTCCCTCTCATTGCATTTACTGTCTCACGCGCAAAAGCTCTTCTTGCATTTTATTAATTATACTTGTTTTTTCCAGACATCAGAAATCCCCAAAGTGAAAATGATTAAGTGAAATTTCTGCTCAGTTGAATACATTTTGCAAAAATTTCAATATCACAGACATCATCACGCCACGCACAACAGCGCGGCCGAAGGGAAGGAAGAAGAGCTCCAACTTTCTGGGTATTTCCCAGACTTGTCAACAGGTTGATCTGGTTTTGTATGAAAACAATCCCAACACGACTACACCTCTGCATTCTTCGCATACATCAATGCAAAATATAATGTCATGAGATAGTCTTTGCCAATCTCTGCTCTGTGTTTTAACCCATTATTAAATATTCCCCCTAGGCACGTTTCTTCCATAATCTCATTAAGCGATCCATTAAAAATTCATGTATAAATCTTCTGCCGAGATTCTTTAATCTTTTTTCTTCCCTCCGTGTGTCTGTGTTTTCCCAAGTCTGCTAAGTCCATTTTGTGAGCCTTTAAACCAATTCTTCGCCCAGGGATTTGTTCTTGTTGATGCTTCTCTCGCGACAACAAAGGATTCGACTAGGATTTTTAAATTTCTTTCGTTCTTTTCAAACACTTTTGCCCACGCACTGTTTCTTTACAATTCCTTTAATTGTAAAGCTTGAATCTAATCATCTACAGACTCTATTCGCGCTTTCAACAGATTATTAACTTGGATAAAAGGTCAGCATTCTAAGACGAAAATAGCATGATGTTCTAGATGATTCTCATTTATGCAGAGAAGCAATCTTGCATTCAACTTTGCACTTGCTCATTAAGTGTGCAGATCATTCATTCTTGATAGAACTGGAAATGCAATTAAACTCTTTACGTCTGCAGCGACTGCATTTCAATAATTTTTAATTATTAGCTTTAATGGCAAGACGTCACATCAATTCCCAATACGTCAATCGTCTGTACTGACCACATTTACTTGCAAATCAGTCGTTTCGTCATCTTTCCCATATGGCAACAGATGATAAATACAGCATTTACTTAGCATGAAATTGGATATTGATGGGTTAATTTGCACTCATGGAACAAACGAAATTCAGTGAGTACAAAAAGCGTTACGGAAACTTTTATTTTCCCCGCATTGTATTCACACACACCTCCCACGCAAAAATTCGCAAAATTCCCCATTTCCTTATGGAGATGAGGGAGAAAAAATTACATGTCAGTGCCCAAAGTGCGTGGAGAGATTTTTTGAAGGTGAGACTCGTAAAAAAAAACAAAACTATCTGCCCCCGACGAAGAAATTGCGGTCCAAGTACAGAAAAGTCAAGAGACAGAGAGAAAAAAAGCATAAATTGCGCTCGCCACCAATATTACTGCGTCTATAAAGTAGTATTGAGGTATATTGTGGGAATATCCCAGCGAGATGGTGTTTCGCACAATAATAGCCGTTGTGTAAAAATTGCTGATATCATTCATAATCACCTCAAATGGTGTTTCGTCGTGCAAATACCTCTCAAGCTGTCTCTCTCGCCTTGCGGACTTTCCACAATTTAATACATTACGATAGGGGAAACGCGAAATGTATGGTCACAGAGCTGCGCTCTCTCTACAAAATCCTCCCAACAACTCTACATACAGTCTAGGCCTACAGTTGTTGGCACTTCATCTCATCGGCAATTACCGCGATTGCGGTTTTCAAAACTATGGCGCAAAAACTGTTGCGATGCTGTGTGATGAAAAACAATTTGAATGTTTCACAATGTATGGATTTTCCAGGCATCGTGTTCATACCTCATTATCGCAATTTAACAAAGACGTTGGATTGAGAGAGAAAAATACTTTCCACCCACACACCCCGCGCAAATCGCCCACAAGCCAGAGTGAAACTGGAGTCTTAATGAAATCTTAGATGAAATCTTACCTCAGCGCCGGCCAAAATGAGGTTTCGCACCGTTGTGTGCTGTCCTGTGATGACGGCCAGATGCAGTGGAGTCTGGAAGAAGTCATTCTGAATGTCCAGCAGACAAGGGTAGGGATTCATTCTGATGAGAGCTCGCGCCACGTCCTCGTATCCATCCAGTATGGCCAAGTGCAGGTGTCTGGAGAAAGTGAAGGTGTTATCAACTCATAGGATCGACTGACACAAGAGAATTGAGGTGCACCCTTCCCAAGAAATAGAGACAATGGCAAGAGTCATAAAAACATATTCAAACGCAAAGACACACCAAGGGCGTCGTGATCATTGGAAAATCCTGCATGAAGGACTCTATTGAGACATTTTCTTACATAAAAAAATGCTAATTGGCACTTGGAAACTCCAGTGATTCAACATCTTTCGATTATATTCATCTCTTAGTTGTTTGACATTGTGGGTCTTTACGTCTTTTTATCGCGATCATAGACAAGAGCGCTCAGTGTATCGTGACTCAGACAATTCATTAAACTATTCTCACAGAGCCTGCCACGTGGTTTGATCGTAGTGTTTCCAAAAAAAAAAAAAATCAACTGTTCTCAGCCTAAGATCGACGATCGGAAAAACCTGATCACAGTCTTTGATCAGAGCAACCGTCACTCTTCCAAGACTCGTCGTGAATCACTAGGATTTCTCGTTAAGTCAATCTGTCTGTTGAAGACTTAAGTACCTTAAAAAATTATGACTTTAATGACTGTTGCCTGGCTTATCAGGACACTCATATCGCAATTGGTGTACCGAAGCTTCTACTAAAGCACATGCGAGAGACTTACGTGTCACCATCTGCATTTTGGAGATAGTACATCTCCCATGGCTCCTGGACGGCAGGTACAATGTCGCATGTCTGTGGCTTTGGATCGATCGCCCTCTTGGCACTCTTCTGCCCACTCAGGTTGTTCACGGGCTGGCTGAGGCTCAGATTGCAGAACCACTCCGACACGTTGTCGTTCACCTCGCGGTCCAGCAGCATTTGTCCGGATGACACGAGCCCGCTGTCTGAGATGACGCCCGAGTCGAGGGCGCTGCACGTGTTGCTGATCTTCTGGCTGGGCCTGTTGTCCTGCTGTTGGCTCCTCGAAGCGTTGTCTGGCGCGCTGCTGATGTTGGAGCCTTTGCCCTCGTCGCTCTGTATCTCACTCAGAGACATGCACTGTTCGGATGACATAAAGCCCGAATCTCCGCCTTGGGACACCTCAAAGTCGCAATGCTTGTCCAGGTTTTTCCTCTCCTGTGCCTCACTCGTCGTCGCCTTCGGATCCCACATGTTGAATGAACAAGTTCGCCAATTTATCTCTCAGTTTTAGCAACACAACAAAAGAAAGTCTCTCTCTCCTGCAGCCCCGCCACAAGAACAAGAATATCTAAGAGCTGCTCGCCACACAACACACGACACTTGTGCTGCGAGAATGCCAGACGGTGAAAATCCCACACGAGGAAAATTGTTATTTTATATTAAAAGTCCCAAGTATTCACAAGATGGCGAATCCGCTGTGAAACTTTCCACTTGAGATTTCAGTGGCCTCCCAGAGTGGGGAATATCTATTGCACAACACTATCAAGCGGAATATTGATAACACACGATCCTCTGCTGTGATTCAATAACATAATTACTCCGATGTCGTACATAAGAATGTCGTATCGTGAGCACACAAATTGCAAGCAGAGAATGTACAAAAAATACTACGTCTCAGCGCAAAAACACGTCTTTTCCACTCAACATCACCTCGAGAACTGACAATTGAAAGTTTTCGTCGTGCGACTTCACCCGAAGTGGCGTGGAAGCGTGCGCTCCGTGAGAGTGTGTGCGTGTGTGGTGAATAACCTGTGGTGGGAATTTTTCTACAGAAAGGGAAAAAGTCCACCGCTGGAGGGCAGACGCGCATTGTATTTTCCCGCCAAAAAGGAACGTGATTTTTGTCATGAAATCCCTCGTGAAATCCCATTTTGCCATCAATTTCCTGGTAACATTTCGCAAAAATCCACACCGTGGGTACACGGATTTCCGAGAAGACTCGGACTGAATGTCTGCTGAATGAGTGACTGTGTTGGAAATGTGTAACCACAGGCATCCAAAGTCTAAACCGCAAAGTGTGTTCATTTTTGAAAAATTGTCAAATTCTACCCTACTTCGCGCAAAATAAATTCTCCTGTGGAAAGAACGTGCTTCAATCGCACGATACTCAATTCGAATTAATGAAAACATAAAATATTTTCTGTGACATCACTCTTTCACTTCGACATGACCCAGTTGACCTTTGACTCCATGCCAAGTGTTGTTCAAATCATTAAAAAAAATTTTTATGTATTTTTCTTCCATTGAATAAAAGTTTTTCTGAAAATTACTTTCTAGCAACGCGCAATGAGAAATGAAGAAATTAGCATAACAAAGCTTTTAGTTTGAATTGTGATCGACCAGCCAGTTCGTCTCTTCGCGGGAAAATGGTCACATTTCATATTTACTCATTTCTACCTTTGTTCAACTCGCCTGACTTGCCTACAATTTCGTAGAGGGATAAAGTTTAATTACATCGCGCTGAAGGCACACAAAGAAGCCAATATAGAGACGATGAGTAGTGTGTAATAAAATTGAAGAATGATGCGCCACGGGAATTTCACTGTAATACACTTTTTAGCTTGTGTGGCGGCTGTTTGGAAAGTCCCAGAGAGTGGAGGCCTCAAAAGGCAAGAATTTCCGTGCATTGACTAAATATAATCCCACTCCCGAGCTGGAGCCCGCGTCTTTAGATGCACACACATCCAAATGAGTGCTATTGGAGGTCAGACCACAAGCAAAGGGGCACCGCGGACCGCCAGAAAGGCGTACAGATGAGCAAAATGTGCGATAATGTGCCACCATCGGTAGCGCATATTGAATGCGGGGAAAAGTCGCGCAGAGTGGGAATTTTTGGCAAATTAAAAAAAATGAGACGATGTGCGAAAAGGTGAAATTCAAATCCAACCTCCAAAGTAATTGGAAAGTTGCGGAATTTCCACCATGATTTTTTTACCTTGCATCTTTTTCAATGAATCCTCCCACTTTTCGCGCATGAGAAAGCTCTGATTTTTCCCCGCACAATAAGTTGGGCATTCATTTCATTATCAACAGAAGAAGGTAAACAAAAGTCGCGGGGAAAAACTAAATATTCCCATTACTAATTAGCAAGCACTTGCGAATGATTTGCTGAGGTAAACACTATTGAGATCACAATGTGACACTTTCCCAGAAATGGGCGACGAGTTCCTGGAGATATCAACACTCTATCTTTCAGATGTAGTAATTACTTTGAATAGCAATAAAATCGAGATTGGGAACACACTCTCTAGGCGGAGAGATGATTATTTGAAATTCTAGTTGATAAGTGTTAATTTTTCTTCTCAGCTGAACGCAAGCCGAACGTGATAATTGCTGTCAGCTGTTGGAAATACCCGAAATAAAGGTTTCCCTTTTAGAGAAATACCAAGAAGAAGGCTTCTTCTTGCAGCTAGGGCTTCTTAGTTCTTTATACCCAATTATATGTCGATTAGAAAATACAGCGTAATTTGGAATCAATCTCACCGACAACGCAATGGAATTTCCTGAGGGTATTTTGGTTTATCTCATCGTAGTTTCCGAAATCTTTTCTCCACACATAGTGATTAATCGTGACGCAAAATTTCACCGAAATCGCGCCTCGTCAGTTGATATGACGTACACTTTTGCACATTATCTTTATTTGTTTACATTCGCCAAGGAGATACACAATAAGCAGTGGATTTCCAAAGTATCTTTTCAGTCGCGCATAAAGTAGTGAAGAGTAGTGGGAATGCAAGCTCATTATACATCTAATAAGTGAGAAATGCTATATAATTTCAGACAGATTTTGCCATGTCAAACGGTAATTTTTGCCGGTGGACTTTTTTGTGGCAATAGAGACGTACAAATACGCTTATCTCGTGGTCGGAGATCTCTTTTTCCACGCATGTTCCATTCACACAACCACGCGCAAAATCAGCAATTCGATGTGGTTGGGAGAAAGAAGAAATTTCACATGCGAAGTCGGTGTTTACATTAGCAATTCAATATTAACACATAATATGAAGCGCGGTAAATGGCGAGGAAGTAACAAGGCATACAATAGAGAGAGAGAGAGAGAGAGACTGTATTTGAATGAATTAGGCTTACCGGTAAGTTAATTGATGATCGCAAAAAGAGTCTCGTCAAACAATGACAAGAATTCAGTCTTTTTCCAGTAGTCTTTTTTTTATTATGTCTTGTGCGCGTTCTTCCACTGAAGCGAAACTTAATTGGCGAGCACTGATTCACACTATGGATTTTTCTCGCAACAAGTCTAACCTCTTGCCAGTGACTAGACGAAAAAACTATGTATAATACTGAGATAGTTTAGTTGCAGATGATTTAGAGGAACTGTTGCACCGAATAAATGTAAAATTAAATGCTAAACTTTGCGTAGATTCTCTTCTCAGTTAAGTCATTTGGCACGATTGTAATCTCTTTCGCATGTTGAATGTTTTTTCTTATTATCACTTACGACACACATTCGCGACACGGGGAAATTTGAATTGTGCGGCAGAGAACACAAATGCTATGTGTTCTCGCGGTTTAGTGAATAAAAACCCAGAGAATGTGTGCTTCAGGTTTTTCTTGTGACTCTCAGACGCTTTTTTCGATGTGTGCACGCTTCACGGCAGTCGATCTTGTACTGAAAACACTGCTGAACATGCTTCGCCTCGGCAGTTGAACGCCCCTTTCTCAGTCTGGCAGATACGAAAAACCACATGTGCATCGTATTTTCCCAAGGTAGATTCCCAGAGAGGTGCGCAATTCCTTCAGCATCTGGCCAAAGGATGGCAAATGCACAAATTTGGTTGGTACATTTTGGGAGAAAATTGCCTGGCGCTTGCCAGGATTTTAGTGCTGGGTCGTTAGAGACGTAAAAACCCAGAAATATGCAGATATTAGGGTGAACCCTAATAAAAAGCGTGCAAATGGTGGCCCGGGCAATCACACCCAGCGAAGATTACCATTAATTACAAGGGATGGTGGGAATTTCCTCCGAGGGCCAAAATTTTGTGCAACGCACAATTGGCACGCATGTGGGATGGTCTTATGCGCCTCGTGCTCGCCAGATGATGACGCCGGGCCATATTTCATCCCAGGAAGTCGCTCTCTGCGTGCGAGGATTCGCCCTTAGGCGCCAGAAAGGATGCATGTGGAGGCGAGAATAGTGTGTGTCCATGAGATGTCTGCAAAATTCCCACACTTTGTCAGGCAGCTCAAGTCATGTGAAATGTGGTCGGTCAATGACGGGAAAACACAGAATAAACCGGAGAAAAAGCTGCGCTGTAATAAATTTAAGAATTGAGAAAAATCATACGAGTAGCAAGATTACTGAATAAATTTATAGCTTCATTTGCTTCCTCGTTTTTTTTTGCTGAACACTCTGCCATTCAGTGTTTATTTCGTTGAAAAGCTCCGCCAGTTTTGGTCAAATACGAGAGCTTACCGTTAAAACTACAAAGCTTCAATGCGAAAACAAATCGGTTGGTAATCTCTAGAATTATCAACATAATTTTAGGTCATGTCAGCAAAATAATCCGACGTGGCGAATTTGCATACACGGACGAGAAGTGAAATAGAACATTAGCAAAAAAGATTGTGGCGGAATAAAGATAGCATTTTGCCATATAAATTGCTGAATTTAATTTGTCTACGATATCACACTTCTCTTTCCTCCACTGTTGACTATTCTTCTTGCCGTTCGGCGGTGCGACAACAAGTCTGGCACATATCATTTGAATAACTGAAAGTGTTAATATCCATAGTCTCTGTTGTAGTATAAATCTTATGCAAATGATATTAATGATCTGCAATGTCTTTCTTTCCACTTTTTATACAACAATTGCAGCGTGCTATTAATTTATCTGCTAGTGTAGACACTTATATATCAATAGTGCGAGCCCATTATTGAGCGCTTCTGAGAAATCTTCGTGAGTAAATTGGCTTTCTAGCTTATTCCATCGAAACGATTCGCGTCTCTTTGACTATTTGCCATTATAGCCGTAAATCCCAACACCTCAACTTCCGACCATTCGTTCCGATTTTCAGTATGGGTGAAATATTCATGGAAATCCTCGTAAAATCACACCGAACGACATGAAAAATCCCTCTCAATTGATACACAAACACATCAGTGGAAGCATAAAGCAATTTGTAACGATTAATTCGGCAGCAACCATGGAACATTGCTGCTCTCCATATGGGGCAACTTCTGGGCTTCTGCTTCATAGGTACATCAGTCCCCGGGGAAATGCTGAAAGCACGTGCAGATAGACATGTTTAAAATTTCACAGAAATGTTCCCTCGGTGGACGTTAACTAAAAACTGACGAGAGATCCAGCACTCTTCAGCGGGAGTTTTGGTAGACTTCTCTCTGCCTCTGCTGCTTTGCTGTGTATGAATAAATGACATGAAAGCTTGACATGTGAGAACGGCGCAAATGTGGACATTGAGTGATTTTAATTAGATGAGAATTGCACAGTCTTTATTCCATCATTGCGGGCATTTATCAATTTTAACGACACAATTTGAGACATCTCCACGAGCATCGCTGAAGAGCTGCTATTGTTTACTGAGTGACCAACTTAGAGGAAGCGCTTTCCTGTAAATATTTCTGAAGTGACGATGATAATTGAGGTCATTAATCAAGCTCAAACCCAATGTAATAAGTCACTCTCATCATAATGATATTTGCCATCGGGAATTTCTTCAACTGCTCATGTTTTGAGACTTGCCGCAAGAGAGGTTTTATCTTTTTTTACGCAGAATCCTTAAGTCGTGAGAGATTGACCGAACGTGAGTGGGATTCTGAAGAACTCCACGAATTCACTCACTTTCATTTTCCGAAAAATTGATGCGTTGACATTTTATCAGACGTTTTAGAAACCATTATCCCAATATATTGTGATTCAAGCCATGTGCCTGTGTTCGTGTGCATTTGGTTTTTCCCAATGGAATTTCCAGCCTAAAATCTGTTCGGGTCTACTCAGTTGCCATCAGACAGACTTCCTTTTTCAATCTGACCATGCACAGAGCTCTTTTAACGATGTTGTACACATTCTCATTACATTGTGCGTTTGGACTTTTATGATCGTTTAGTACATTTAAAACAAGAAATAAAAACTGAATTATTAATACAACATCCATTGAAATGAATCACATACAGAATATGTTAGAGATCTTTAAACCGAAATTGAACAAGGAATTAATCAATCCACTCTAAACTCTGTTGGTTGGGAAAATCCACGTGCAAAGCTGACAATCCTGAATTAGTAGATAATTCATGAGCACAATGACATGATGTCCTCGTGGAAATTGTGCTCCACTCGAGGTCGCGCTTATTGCGGAAACTTTGCAAATAACACTCGCATTTATGACCATGGAAATCATTTTCATTTACGCCTTTCAACCCTCAATGCGAGCCTCATGGGATTTTTCGTGCCATATCGATGATGAAGTGGTTCGAGCAATTTTTTGTCGTCAGGATAATGAAAATAGCCCGGAACGATAATTGTGTGTGCAAATTGGACGGCTTTTTTTTCTCTTCACGTGCGCGCACGGAAAATCGTGTGAATTTGATGAAATTCTCCGCCTCACTGCAGGACATTGAACATCAATCTTTGTAAGTGAGTGACAAGAAATCAGACAATTTGTTCCCGATAATGCTGTATGGTATTGTTGGGAGACAGTGGAAAAGATCAAGAGGATGTGAGGAGAGCGTCTGATGACGTCTTGTGTGCGTGATGAATGGCGAGAAATTGAGAAATTTATCTCTGAAACACTTCCTTCATCAATTTTGCTTCTGTGCACAGTGCAAAATTTACACAGACATTTCTCTCATGTCCCATCCCACAAATGGTGATAGATTGGAAAGTATATTGGGGGGAAAGAGCACGGAAAAATCCCTAAAGGAGAGAAATTAATGTTTTGTTATGGTGAGATTTTGCGGTCAATTTATCCACAGGCAAATTGTCAGTGTAATCAATTCCAATTAATCTGCCGATTTGTGGGCTTTGCGTGAAAAATGTCTTCATCACTCGACTTAAGCTTTCATTCAGCTTCCCTGATGCCATGCGAAGCTTTTTCCAGGGTGAATTGCAAATTGCTGTGTATCTCACATTGATGTGAAACATGGATGAAAGATTAGGATTTTTTGTTTGATATTCAGAAAATCTACTTCACTTGCTCATGCGGAAAAACTACACGGACGATTAAATCAATTTATATGGGTGGAACTTAAAGCTCGTGATATAGCTTGATCCAGGATGTTGATCCTTGAGAGAACTCATCAAGCCAGCTCAATACAGAGAAGTACATTCATCCCATGATAGCTCCCATGATATAATTCAGGCAACGTGTGGGTGAGATCAGAGCAATGTCGCAATTCCTGACGCATTTTGTGTGATTCTGATGGCAAGATTTGTGAAGCAGTTTGGTGGAATGTGCTGGAGCGATGGAGCCACTGATACATAATTCAAGTGGAGCGACACAGTAGAGGGTTTCACAGCGTGAATTTTAACTTGGGAACTTTGGTCCTTTTTCTCTTATTCTCCCCCATTCAAATGACGCACCACAAGCATGTGGGGATTGTGGATAAGCAAAAGCAATTTGCAGAGCTTTCGGAATTCACAGGGCCGTGATTACCTACATTTCACCACTTTTGTGCTACATGCAGGAAAGTCAGAGTTGGCAAATATAATGGGAAATGTGTTAGAAATTGCATGAATTAGAAGCTTTGGCAATATTGCAAACATTTTAAGCACAGATGGATTTCGCATTTGCTCCATTCATTGCTGCTTCGCCAGGAATCCTCGTTGCCGAAGGGAAGGTTAAGCCACCATAACATAGCTCTTAATCACATTTCCATTTTGGTTGTGCTTTTCTTTGACTATTTTCGGGAAAGTGTGCAGAGAGTGCAGCAGAAATTCTGGAGATACTTTGAAATATTCTGACATTGAGCATGGAAATATTAATGTTATTACTCACGCTGTGTTATGGTGCTCTGGTGTGGTTCCCTGCCTTACAAGAATGCTCTCCATTACATATCTGACCTCGACCCGTACAAGACGGATATAAATGACTTGCAGACTAGAAAGGAGGAGAGCAATTTAGGAATAATTTGGACAATTTAGTTATGCAGAGGAATTCAGGGAATGTCTCACTATATTTTTCCCATCAACATTTGATTAAGACATGGGTGAAATTTACGATGAAGGAAGAAATGATCTTGGGTTGTTCTGGTCGATTTCGGAGAAGCTTAGAGAAGGAATGCGTCGAGAAAGATTTATAAAAATCCTCCTGTTATTTGCAAAAGATTCACGTGAAGATATTAGACAGAATGATATTAAAAGGAGCACCGTGTCTTAAATGATAAAAGCTCGCTATCTTTCCAAATGACGAGTAAAGTGTCACAGACATTGTCACTTCCACTTATTGTCAAATTATGTATAAGATAAAGAAATTTGTATCTCAAATTTTAATTAGATTGAGATATTTGCAGATCGCATGCAAAGCAGTCTGAAAAATAAGAAATCTTCTATGAGATAGTGTAATAAAAGTGGAGTTACAAATACTCATACCTCTTCCTTCATTGGCATTTTGCGTTTCTGTTTAGCGGCGAATTTTTGCATGGGATCTTGCAATTCCCAGCGAGTGTGCAAATGACAGAGACGTGGTCGGAATGTATGTAATCTCTGTTCTTCCTCGCTATCTCTAGTGGATGAATGTGGTAGAGGACGAAGGATGAATTTGTGTCATCAATAGTCAATGGAATGATAAATCTTCCTTTGACACACTGAGAGCGAGGAAATTCCCTTTCTCTCCATTTGTTAATCGGGTGCGCGTCTGAAACATGAGGTGGAATTCTATTCAAGTATACGATAATCTTCATTTTCTCATGCCCCATAAAAAGTGACGTATATGTATCAGGACGACAATGGGGAGAAAGTGGTTGAGACACGGGGCAGGGGGGGGAGGAGGCACAAAATGTCTCTAGGGCGTCATAGTGAAAGGGAAAATGGATTCACATTTTATGTCGCACTCTGTCACTATCAATTGGTATTTTCCGTTCATGAATGCCATTGTGAGAGAAAGGGAAATCAGCATTGGAGCTATCACTTTTATAACGCTGGCCTCACATATCCTGCGGATCTCATCTTGGCAGCTGGGCCGTAAAAATGGACCAAATGACACGATTGAGTTATCTTGTTCTTCGCCATCCATCGACACCCTCTCAATCGCTTGTGGGGTGGGCATTTTCACTCCTCATTTGTGTCCAACTAAAGCTACCACCTTGGACAGCTTTTATACGCTCACTCTCTTGTCTCATAAAGACCTGAATAGTTCTCTGCTGTGTCAATTGCGTCGTTCGTTTGTCATACAGAGTTGGCCATTGGATTGACGAAGACACGTGGATTTATTGAACACTTTGATAAGCACTTGGGCAGCAGGAGACTAAATTACTCCTGCGGCACTAGTACTTAGAAAAGAGTTCATAAAAGAGCGGCACTCTCGACTTCCTCCCATTACGCATTAACGGGTGCACTTAATGATCCTTGAAGTTGTGGCATCGCAGATCCTAGGAATAACGGCTCTTTGCATTGCTTTAAATCACGTTGAATGGCTAAATCAGTGTCTGTGGCAGTCGTAAATGCGATATGAAGCACATTTGAGCACAACAAGAACCTAAAAGGAAATATTAATTAAATCAATAAAGAGTAAATTGAGGAAATAGACATTGTAAGTTATTCAAAGTTGTACATTGTACAGTATAATACATTTACATAATATATTGTTCAGCACACAGTCACAATGAGGGAGATCCGTAAACAAGAGTGAATTGAGAGCGACATAATCCATTTTTCTTTATAAATTAAGTGAAGAAAATGTGGGCACTCTGTGTGACTCTCTTTTCACATATTTACGCCCTCCTTCATCTCTCCGCTGTGCCTTCATCATTCACACAGAAGAATCTCAGGGTATTTTGATCAATGGCGACGAGGAACAGAGGCTGCGATCTCTCAACTTGAGAAAGTACAAAAAGGTCGTGGAAGTCATGAACGGAGAATTTAAATTGTGTGTATTATAAAATAATTGTACCCCCTTCGATATTATCCACTAAAGTTATCCATCTTCCTAAATTTAATCACAATGACTTAATGTGTGAACTATTGCACTCCATTGAGCGGTAGTTTAACAAATTATGGATCTCAATACAGTCTGTCATCTCCTATTCTACTTCTCATATACCGCCTTATGAATCTTACGAGATTGACGAATCACTTCTCAGACCTCCGTGCCTCTCGCTCTTCCCACTAGTCGAAATGTGAATGAAGATATCATACATATATGGAGCAATTGCTCTTAAAGTGCTCTCAATACACAAGCACATAAAAGGTTAATTAAGTCAATTCAAATTTATTAAATTCATCTACACTATTACATTTTACTCCTCCGGGTTCATCTGCTTATGAAATCAACGATCAGTTATTGAATTTGGTCAATTAAAAAATTAACACCCAGATTTCATCACAGAGCGACTTTGTGACTTCTGTCATCCCTCCAAATGAAATATTTTAGAGATGATTGAGCGGATTTTTGATGGAGGTGATTGGGATATATTGGGATCATCACACGGGGTGCAAAATGTGTTCAGCATTTTCAGCTCTTGTTGCGTCGTATACATAAGAAAATGCCACCACATTGAGAACCATATGGTACGAACACAGTGTGATGCAAACTAAATGAATTTGACCTCTAGACCTTTTTAAAATGATTATACTCCCATTCTGTGACTCGTTGATCGTGGCCACACCATAACGATATCAAGAGTATATTTTTGTCTTTGATTGTGGTTAAAAATGACTCGTTTTTTCTCTCTCTCCCTACTTGTCTAGTCACATTTGCAAACGTGCTAAAAAATAATTGTGAGCATTAAATTCCACGGATCGTGTGTGTGGTTTAGAATGTGATTTATATGGCGAAATGTCAAGTAATATAGCCAACATCAATATACTCAACTCACCATTTATTTTCGTGCGATAAGTAATTTCCTGTGTGAAAATGCGAAACTCTCCTCGAATGTCGCATTCATCCTTTTCCTTTTCTCATCATATTTGTCACTGGGAATTGCGTATACTTTAGACAACAACTGAGAAGTGAGGCGATTTATCTTAAAAATTGTAACACTACAGATGCAGCACTGTCCGTGGTGACACCCTTGCAGAGTGAAACTGTTGCCACGAATGATCTTCAATGACTGACGTTGATATACAAGTAACTGCCTAATTTCATCTCAATTGGGCTTTTAAAGCATATAACACTATACACAGATGATTTGCTCTCCCATTCACATCCATATACATCCCACATCTTCCAGTGGACCACACATTCCCGCACTTTCCACAACGCTTTCCATAGCTCACACACACGCCTCCCGCCATATACAGTGGGTAAATGCAATTATTGCGATTATCGTCCAAACACTCTTCTCAAAACGCTACTTGTGGACGAATTTGATCTCACTCCAGCCCATAGGCAGTTTATCGCCGCAGCTGAAGACAGGGACACACTCACAACTGCGATGGCAAGAAGAAAGAATCCACTTAAGTTGAGTGTATAGCTTCCCTACCATTGAAATTTTTCCCTTTCAGCTCTATTACAGTGATTAAAGCCACCATCACCCATATACTCATCCCTGTGTGAGATTCATAAGTGCGGAGAAAATCGAGACACTTCTCTGGTCACTCCAGTGAATCTGTATGCAGATGAATTGATGACAAATTCTAATGAAGTGCACAAACGAGTGAGAAATCTAATTCTGAAATACAGTATAATTAAAGTCTAATTCAATTGTGGATAACCACTTTTCGCCTCATTCCATGGCGATTTGGTGAAACTATAATAAATAATACATATCGCATAAGACATGAGAGAAAATTTTCACGAACAAAGTTCTTTCATTATTCATCACATGGACTGTTGAAGGCGAGATTGAGAGAAGGTAGAACAAGAAACATTCTGTTTCATGTTTAATTTGAATTACCTCTTTCAGTATAATTCTCTCGACGTGCACCGGAGGGCATTTTTCCTTGATCCCACATGGAAATGGTAAAAACGTGGCTTTGGCTCTTTCAGGAGAGAGAAAAGACGAATATTCTCTTTGCAAAGTGAAATTTATTCATTTCGACAAATCATATTAACTTAAAACTCACCATTTCCCCCTCCCCTTCGCTTTGGCTCGCAAAAGTTCACTCTTTCATCGCGATCTACACACGCCGTATTTTGTGGCTTTTCCGCTGAAAGTGGCGAGAGTTCCGCCCCTCGTTATGTATTCTAAAACTCATCGTGAGGCCTCACCTAATCATAATGCATACTGATTCAAACTCTCGAGCATACTTTTAATCTCTCTCAATTATTATTATCAGTAGCCGAACATCATCCACCACTTTTGTGCTTATTTTACGTTTCGCGTGGCTTCTCGTGAAGATGCAAAATGGGAGTTTTCCTCTCGAGGGAGTGAATAATGTATGTGTTTGAAAAGTTTATGATTTTATCCATATTATCGGGTGTTTCAAGCTTGTATCTAGAGTTTCCTCGAGTCCTCCTTTTTTGATAAATTCCAATTTGGCCAAATTGTTTCATAAATATTTGCTGAAGAGAATTTTTTGGAGGTTTGTTTGCTCGCCTCTTCTGTTCAGCCATGAGTAGAGAAAAATGTCTCTATAGAGTTTTGTCTCCTTCCTTATCTAATGTCTTGCAGTCCTTGGAGCTTAAAAAATCGTATACACAAAGTATTAGGGGCAGAGAGTATTAAATTTTCGGATCGAATGTTTGTACGCAGATGGATTCAAAGTGGGTTGTCCCATCAATTTCCCAACCGAGATTTATATTGCCCACAAGTAGAAAAAGAAGTCAGAATACATATTTTTTGATTAATACAGCGCAATTTTTCTCGAAAATGGTGCTGGAATATTTCTAAGGGGAGTCTATTTTTTTGTGTTTTCTTCCTTTGCTTGCAAATTCAATAGAATAAAGCTCTTTAATTAATTCCTTTTCTTTTGTGCATGCTCGTGAAAAAGGGAACCTTCTAATGAAATTTTCCGCATATTGAAAAGATTTGATTATTGAACTCTTTCCACTCATTTCGCGTAATTTTCTGAATTAAGGGTACTAGGTTATTTTTCCATAAAATCTCCTCCTCTTCTGAAGAGCGAAGAAGGAGAAACTGCGGTTGAAGAAATATGAAGAAAAGCTGTATTCAATTACAATAGTGCTTTCCCAATTCCAGAATTCTGTACATTTTCCACTATAAGACTTTTAGTATAATTCATCATATACTCTGAGGAAATGAAACTATACATAATTTATTGATATCCGGCTGAAGTCTTCTCTCTCCCCGTTCTTCTTGTCATACATTTTTTTTCTATAGGTACTTGTTTAAAAAGCGGTTTCTTGCATACTACATATTCTGAGATGACTCATCAAAAAGCTCTTTTCCACAAGCAAGCTTATCATGTTATCGATACTTTGTAGTCTATAAATTTTCCATAATGTCCAATAATAATTTTTGAGCATGAAATTTGATCGAGAACTCGTCCATCCCATTACATGCATTTTCTCGTCAATTAACCGAATATATTCGTATGGGGCTTTCTTTAGTCTGAGTATACATTCCAATCGGACCCAATCCTTGCCTCCGGGAGAATATTTATATTATTCAGAATTACGTATTTTATCCCCAAATATCCATAGGAGGAATATTTTTCGCAGTAGAGCGTGTCCATAAAATATTTTACTACTCTGTATGCAGTGAGCTCTCATGGTTGCTCGTGATTATATGAGCATGGGAAGTAATTTAATAGACATTTAATGATAAACGTTCTCAATCATTTTGAGGGTAAGATCATTATGCACCAAAATAAGTGGGTGTGCTTTTCATAAGTCAACAGAGGGTGGGTGTTATTTTATTGCTCAATCTCGTTTCAGTCATGAATGGCATGATATAGAGATATGCATAGAAAGCGATAACTCTGAAAAAGCAATGTCGAAGGATAAAATTCCCCAATGGTTCCCCTTAAAAGTCTGGGTTTTTGTCAATGACAAATTTTATCGATTAATCTTTCTTATGACGACACAGCTAAATTGTAGCTTCCCTGCGGCATCGGTAGAACCAATGCTGAATCCACCGTGAAGGTGCGAGGATACAATCGAAATTTCCCAATTCATATTTCCGCTTCCCATGGTCTCATCATCACGATGCCCACGATTGCTGGGTGGAGTTCGTGCGATGGTTGGGGAAGGAAATAGTGCTTTTATCACACAACTCGAGCATTATTATTCATAAAAGTGCCTCGAGGATGCTTTGATGGGGAGGGAGGGCAGGAAATATTTGATGTATTCGTTCTTGGCGGTGAATGGCAGTGAACCCACCTCTTGATTGTGTATGCAAACCAGCGAGTCTTAAACATTAATCTCTAGTGTTGGCGCTGATGACCCAAGGGAATCTGAAACTTTACAACTGTCACAAAATTCTCGAAGTGCTGAAGATGCTTCGGAGACCACAAGAAAATGAAAGTTTTCCCTTCCGTTAAACTGTCTGGGGCTATTAACATTTCCACACTGCTGCTGATATTGTCGCGTAAATGATATTAAATGGCATGAAAATGGAACAAAACAGGTGAATTAAGGATCCTGCAGAGCACAAGGAAACTTCACAAAGTACTTTCAGCATTCGCGATGTCATTCAATACACGAAATTGTTTATTTATCTCTAAAATGATGAAAGGAGGGTTGCAAGAGAATTTTCAACCCTTTTTTATTGGGGGAAAATTAATTGCTTAGGGTACTTTCGTTTATTCTTTTACATTCCTGAGGAATTCTCGTGCCACAGAAGAGGGAAACTTTTTGTGAATTTAATTTAAAACCCTTTTGAATATTTAAACGTTTTTCTTTTCATTTTTCTACCCTTTCTTTTTGCAATTAAATAAAGAAGTAAGAATAATTTCCTGCAATGAGTGTTGCTGGGAGGGGTAGAATCACTTTATTGGAATACGCTGTGAATTTGCTAATGACGAATCTCAGCTTCTATATGCAAGTTTGATGATTCCTGGGTATAAATTCCTATGTTGTCTTCCTGTAATTCTTATGTAAATTGCATTCTCCCTTCAGCCCTCTTGCCAGAGATTGTCGCGCAGGAAGTGGACGAAGGAAGATAAATAATGGGCGAGAAAAATTGGATTTGTTGCAGCGGAAAGGCACTTTCTGGGTGTTTCGCAAGCACGACGGCAATGTTGGTGACGCAGTGGAAGGAACAAAAGCATTCAGCGCTAATCTGCATAAGCGGAGGATGGTTTGTGGTGGCATCCGAGTGGATACCGACGCAGGAGAGCAGAAACAGAGAGAGAGCTCAGTTCCTTACCTCCTCACTTATAAACTGGAGTACTTGTGTCCTCGGTGCAGATGTGAAGCTGGGTGAGAATGGAATTCTTTTTCCTTGAGGGAGGTGGTAATTTAAATTTTTTCCCTCAGCACTCTTCCTTCGCACCAACACGTCTCATCCTTGAAGAGTTTGTTTCCCTCCCAACACCAATCTTATCTCGTTATTACTTCTCCCTTAACCCTCCGCGCTATCTACCATCGTGGGTTGTGCTCATGTATGCTCTCAAATTGTAATTTTCGGGGATGTAAATTTAAATTAAAAAATTAATTGATTGGAAAGATCATTAGCATAGAAAGGTCATTACATTCTCGCACACACACTTTTCTCCGGCAATATGATATTTTCGCTCACTTCCTCAATTTGCATTTATAGCATTCTGCATTTCATTTCGCTCTGCTTAATTTGCCTATGGGCGTGAGTGTGTTCAAAATCCCCGCTCAATCGACCTCTAACGAATATCATTGTGGCTGATATTGATTAGAGTCTCATGTAACATCATACGGAATTGCAATGGATTAAGAGAGCACCACTAACTCCCATCCATCATCAATATTTTAGAGGGCGAAAATTTTCGAGAGCTTGAGACGTTCCAAGAAGCACGGATGATGGCTTCTCTCCACAGAAATGTGTATATAGTGGATTCTCAGCGTGTGTGGCTCTTTTTGCAAAATCCACAGTATAGTTGTGAATCATGCAGGCGTTCGAGTGTATCCACCCCGTTTCTGGGTCTCCTTCGAGGATTTTCTTTGAGAGTGGTTTCGGTGATATTCCAGAAGACACTCTCAACACTTGAGCTAAGAGGTTGTTTGCAATTTTCAATCCACGTCCCAAAAACCTCCACTATTCCTCATTCTTTCTATGCGATCGAACATAAGAACTGTGAAAGTGTCTCATCCCTGATTCACGTCATACAGACTTGTTCCCCTTTCACTTGACATTGAAAATAGATTGGGTTGAAAATGTTGTGGGATTTAATGTTGAAGCTTTGTTTCACTCTATTGGCTTTGCTCTCAAATAGTGTTTCACGTATCTTTGCCTCCCAAGGGGCGCCGTCGACACCCTCACTTTCGTTCTTCCAATTGACTGAACCCGCTTCTTATGAAATTCAAAGTGAAATCCATTGATTACCCAATCAAAGTGAGGGTGAACAATGGAATGGGCACATTTTGGGATCTCTCATGACGTCTCCGGCACGCTGAAGGGTCTCTCTCGCCAGTGGTAAGTGGCGTTGGAGTGGCGAATGACGAAAGGAGAGGAGATCTCGTGTGAAAAGATACTTCTCCACGCTAGCGAGGCAATCGAGAGGATCCTGTGGCCATGTATATTATGGGTTTGGATAAATACAGCGAGTAATGGGCGGATGTGAGGGGAAAGTGGATGGAATTCCATTTGAAAAGTATACAAATTCGATGAGGACTGAAATTGAAGAATAATTGAAAAGAGAGAATGTCCTCGATTGTACAGGAAATTCTCATGGAACTAATTTCGTAAAATGCGGGTGAACATACTTCACATTACAATACCAACGTCCATTCCCCTCCTAATGTACGAATTAGGTATTTTTGTACAGAGAAATTCAGCAACTTAGCAGGAAATTAATATGGAGATGTCATTTTTTCCACATGAAGACGTGTGCAGAAAAAAAATTACAAGAAACAGGAGCAAAAGGAGGGAATATTAAAGTAGCCTTATCCGTCCTCTCATGACGATGTCGAGAAGATTTTGTCGCTTTATAACTTTTAAATATGCTACGGGAAAATTTCATCATGGTCCCCAACCCCACGACAAATGAACGTCATTATGACTCTATCTGGCTGCTTACCCAGCACACGCTCTCCTCTTCTGCGAATATGATGTAATGGAACAAAGATCTAATGAGAATTATGCAAATGATTATTTCCAAACTCTCCCTCGCCGTAGGGGAAGAAATGGGAAAATTAAATGTCGCATAATCGAGTGAATTGCATTTACATATTATCGCTAAAATTGTCATACTCTCCCTAACTAATTTCTATTCCTTCACCAAATGCTCATATCTGCCACTGAGACACTAATTAGTTGAAAATATATTCGTACAAAATGAGAAAATAGTGTTGAGTTAAATATGGATTTCCTGGCGATGCAATATATCACGGGTATACGCGATAAATCAATATTCGACGATACAGAAATAGTTTATGCAGAAACAATATCGCAGATCGCGTTATTAATTGCTAGTCAACAAATTTTGTGGCCGTAGACCCAAAAATACCGAATAATTCCTTAGTCATTTATCATTTTCACGTGTTATCAATAGATCCCTTCTCGAAACTCGCTTTTGATGCGTCTTTGTCACTAATTGGCGGCGGAATGTGACTCAGCTCTTGGCACAGAGGCCTCAATTCTTAAGCTTGGATTTTTCCTGGCGTTATTGTGTGGAAAATTGGAATTCTGGCGGGATACAAAAGCAATGCGACACACGCTCACTCGGTATAATTATACGCAAGTAAATTTGATTAATGACCAGTTAATTAAAAAGATCTCTTGAATTTTGTCTAAAGAGAAGTAAACACACGTTTCCTGTGAAAATTTCATCCATTGATCAATTTTCCAGGTATTTTCACTCCTTTCCACCTCTCCTTGTTCCACTTTCGAAATTTCTAACTCTCATTGTTTTTCTGGTAGATACTGCTTTATGTTACCCTCTCGGAGTGGCACTTGGAATTACAATGAGATTATCTTCTTCCAACTTCCCTGCGAGAGACCTGCAAGATGATTTTAGAATTATGACTCGATAAGAGTGTGCCTTGGGGCATAATGCCGCGAGGATAATAATTCACAAGTGATACAAGGGACTTCAGTGGTTTTTAAGTATACATATATTAATAATGAGAAAGTTTTAGTTCATTAGTGCTTTTACAATCATGCAATCGATATGTGGACTTTTGGGTTTTTTCGGGGAATCGAAATAATATTTTCAGATTCCTTAAAGGTATATTTTGTATCACAGAGATCAGATTACTTCTGTAACAAGAAAGGAAAATCCCTGAAATTGTCAGTGTGTTTTTTCTCCTCATGACAAATTCACAAATGTCACAAACAAATATTTATTAAATTTTAAATTTCACGTGAAAAACGACTACATTAAGCTGAATTACATAATATGCACACATACAGTATTTATTACATGTACATATTTTATAAAATAAAAAGGTACAGGGATGAAAAGTAGCACTGCGAATATTCTCACTTTTACATGAACTGCCCGCGGAGTGGGAGAGAGTCATTTCATTATTATGCATTTTAATTTGGAGATTCATTGGTTTGAGTGCGGAAATTGGAACCCTTCGCATCATTCCCTCGTGAAATCCAGCACGAGGGTGCAGAAAAAACCTGTCCCAATGGGCTGAGGGGCCGAGGGAGTGAATAATGTGGCAAGTGGCTTGAGATTTTCAATGTAGCTAAATGCGAACGGCGCAAAGAGGGTGAATATACGAAGTTATGGGGTCGTTCTTTTTTCGCTTTGTGGCTCGCCCTTTTTTCGCGCTCACCCTGATGGTGTGGGGAAGTGTAGAGGATTTTTTAGTGAATATTTGAGAGTTCATAAATATATACTTTCTAGCATATTTTACTCCTCTCGCGATTTGACGGCGGAGCGGCGGTTGCAGAGGGAAATCTTTCCTCCGACTAGAGACTTGTGTCTGTAGCAGCTTTCGCTGGATGTTCCTTCCTCCGGAGATGCACTCGGAATATCAACAAGGCGAGGGCGCATGAGTGACGCGAGTTGGGTGTCCCGAGAATGGGGAGAAGGTGAAAGTGTGGTCGTGAAGGAGAAGAAGGTGGCGTGAAAGTACTCCATGCAGTGGGTTTGCGCACGTTAGAATCGACGCCTGGGCGCCGTGAGATGGGAAAGTGCGTCGTGTTCGGGATGCATCCGTCACATCCAGCCACGACGTTCATACAACTCCGCACTCAGTCGTTCATCGCACAGTCACACTGTCGTCAGTTAACAGACCAACGCCGAAGTGAGTAGATCGCTCGCGGGACGATCCTGAATTTCAAAACGGGTTCGGTCTAAAGGTTTCCAAGCACATTTTGCCAAAATACACAAAACGACTGGAGCGAGGATCAGATATTGGCGAAATTCAAAGTTGAGAGAAAATCAATCAAAATTTTATTTTCGACTCCCGCCACTCATCCTGATACGCGATATTTCGGTCAAGTGCAATTAATAACAGTAAAGCCAATGTCTTGAGGGCGTCTTAAGAAATAATAAAATAGGCTGAACTTGTATCATTGATGTCTTGAAGTGCTACAAAAATACATCACGAATTGAATATCACTTTTGAAGAGACTTTCTGTGCGTGACGGAGGAATTTGAAAGGCTCTGTTGAGAATTTCCTCGCATTGCATAAATACGTATAGTTGCATATGGAAAAGTACTCCGAACATTTGCCAAGATTAATTTCATGGTATACATCGCAAGTTATTTCTCTCGATAGCAACTGAAAGGTAAGACAAACGTCGCTACATATCATTTCAATTTTTATGCATGAATGCAGTGGATTTGGTGCAAGCAAGTTATTAGGTGATTTCGTTGAGGAAGTTTCAGAAGCAAACCTCAAATTGTTTCTTGATGGCAAAAGGAAACAATATATTGTGCACCATCAACTTTAGCCGCGCGACAAATGGAATAGACTCATCTGAACTTCTTTCTTCCACTCTAGAGAAATTCTTTCTCATTCAATCACGAGAAAAATCATTCAATTTCAACCTTGTGGTCTTCATGGTCTTTTCTGTCTCATCATGGTTTATTCACTCCCGAGAAGATGCTTCCATCCATTAAATTGCTACCAAGAATACGCGATAATGGAAAGTGCATTACACATCATCCGCCAGTTGAGAAGAATTTTCTTCTATCTTGATGTTCATTCATTTCAAAATGTCTCACACTTCAATCAGTGAAAATTAAATTAGAGCCCGAAGGAAGGCTTATGCCGTCAACTCTTGTAATTCGTGCCGCGGCCGTTAAAAAAATGGGAGGAAGCAGAAAATGTTTAATGAAGAGGGCTGCAGGAATAACAAAGAGCTAAGAAGGGGGAGAAATCACGAGGGTTGCTCAGGGAAAAGGTGACAAAATCATCAAATACATTTTTTTTCCACAAACACCACTCTTGAGATAGGAAAAATTAATCAAAATTGATTGTTTGGACATTTATCAATTCAGCCACAGTCGAGCATTCACGTTCGGCCGTCAATAAAGGGGGTGCGTTTTCTTCTATTTGGACCTTTCACTCTGCCACCTTTGTATACGCAACGAATGTATAAATAACAATGCTTATGTTGTCATTTTTGAGCACAAAAATATGGTGAATTCATGGGAGAAATTTCCAATTTGGCGATACAAGTGAATAAATTGGGGAAAAAACCGAAACATATGGTGAACTTTCACAAGGGTGGGAGAAATTAATCAGATGGTGTGGTGAGAAAAGACAGAAAAACAATGAGAGACAATCGATAGAGAAATTCAATTCTCCTATTTATAGTCAAAGTAAGGGTGGTTGTAATGAAAGTTGGTTGTTTTTTCTCATACATGTACTATTTCTCCACGGGGGTTGTTAAGAGAAAAATAATTAATAGGACCCGCATAGACGGAAAAAATTCGATGACAATTTTTCTCTGAGCTCTGGAATTTTGGGGGAACCGCCGAAAAAGTGGAAAGGAAAGTGAAAAGAGCCAATTTTGTAAGCAATTAATTAGTACATTACTTACTATTTGCCAAAATAGTGTTTCCAACTAGTTTATTTGTGGCAGTGATGTTCCATTTACACAATAGTCCATTAAGCTTGAAGAGCGTTTTGAGTTTGAAGGCGATAGAGATGCTCTTGCAGAAATAGCATAATTTATTTTGATGAAATCTATCTGCAGTGTGGAGATCACATTAAAAATGACTGAGCCGTTACTGTGCAAAATGTAAATTGAGAAGCATTCGTATGTGCATTTTGGCACTCAAATATTTTATGGATTTTGAGGTTTTCATGCATAACGCGAATATCATTGTATACGAGGAGTTGCAATTTTAGTACAGAATTCTTCACTTTCAATTTCCCTGCAAAATCAACTGCGCGATGTGAGAAATCAATGACTTTAATGCAATTCCTAGAGCGCTATTGAAAAGTGAATGTTCTTCTCCTCCCAAGAATTCCAATAAAATCCTCCTATCTTCTTCTATTCTTAATCTCACGAACTCTGCTCTAAATCACATCAATGTCAATTGCATTCACTCACCAAATCATTAATGGATGCTCTAATAATGTTATGTACAGATTAATCTGGAAATTATGTTGGTGCGGTGTAAAACACATGCTAAAGCTGTTGATTGCATTTCATGTCCATTTCATTTATTGAATTTCAACTTTTCGCCAGACATATAAAGCTTCGGAGATGCAATTCTCCGAACTTATTCAATCAATCTTTCGACCTAGAGGGTGTATATATACATACATAGACCTACAGAGCTGTACGAAGTCCAATAACAATTATTTTCACTGAAGAATGGAAGAAAGTTGAAGGGAATTTTCTGCCAATTTCCCTTACTCTCTTATACTGTTCCAAACATTTAAATTTGCGATGGAAAAGTTACAAGTATACATAACAACATCCCTATACTCTTGCAAATACTCTGAGTGATGCCAGAAACTTCATTAAATCAGGCAGGAACAGGAATTTTCTCTATACTTTATGCTTCTCTTTCGCATACTAATATACTTATACTTATAAGATGGAAAAATACATACATTAAATATTAAGACATCTTGAGCTACCGGAAGCCAACATGTGTCAAAGGAAAAGTTAATAATAAGACGGAATTAACTGAAAATTAATTATATAACTTCATAAGTTTAAAAGTTCACTCCATTCAAGGCGGGTGAGGAGAACCGTCTGATCAACTCCTCGTTCTTTTGGCCAAAGTTCTGTATATATATGGCATAACAGATTGTGGAGAGAAAGTGAGCTTTCCGCTGGAAAAGCTCCGTTGAACCCATTTTCACGCTACGTCAAATGTAATTATTTGTCATTTCGTTTATCATGCTGAGCTTTTATGGAACTTGATTGAAAAATTATCCTTAAAAAACTCTCCTGCTCAATTGTTTTTTGTAATACATTTTGTGTGTAGATGATGCTAAATTTCCTCTTATTAATGACAAGAAGCCATGCAAATCTCATTCTGATTCACTCATCTCTTGATGGCGTAAATATAACATTGATTTTTTTCTTTCCAATAATATATTAGGACCAGATGAAATGCTGCAGAATTAAAGCAACTTAGGAATTGCCTTAAAAATTGCAGAGATAACGTTCAATTTTACCACGAAAGCACTTCAATTCTGATAATCCAGTTTAGTTTGTTTCGTGAATTGAGTCTTAGCTTTCAGCTATATATCTGTGGCTGTTTCGACAAAAGCTCGACTCTTGGGGTGATTTTCTCTTCTTCTAAATCAAATAAAATGCAATAAAATGTAACTCAATCAATGGCGAATGCGTGGAATGATGTAGAGTGAGAAAAAATATCAGCATTTCACACATATTGGGACAGCTACTTTAATAAATGATCTCTCACTTCAACATATCCGTCAAGTTGCGAAATTTAGGAGGGTATCGTTAGAGGAAATAAAGAGAGGGAGTGTATTTCTGGGCAATTGTGCCCATTTGATTGTGCTTTTTAACAGAGAAGGAATCAAAGAGCGAATGTAATAAATCAAAGTCACATTTGGCCATGCGATTATTGGAAATGGACCATCAATAATATAAGAAATGGGTGGGAGAGAATCGGACTTTTGGGATATTACCTTGAGGTTTGTTTATTCTGCCCACATTTGGGGATTTCCTCTGATCCTCCCTAGTGGAAAATGAGAGAGATCCTATAAAAAGGGCCAGTCATTTGGTCAATCTATGTACCACATAATGTATTGATGGAGACTGTCTTTTTATAGACGTGGAGTAGAGCTTTTCATTTCCAACGTCTCTTCCTTCCATTGAACATGGACAATAATTCGATTGATGATGAGATGATGGCGAAGGCTCTCTTGTTAATAGGATAAAATTTCTTTTGAAAAGTCCCAAAATTGAATGATAATTTCCGGAACAGAAATTGAAAAGTGGATGAAGGTGAAAGAGAGCTGTTGTTCAATAATTCAAAAGCTGAGTCACATTTGATTGATGTTCCCCAGTGAAGAATAATGTATATCAATTAGAAGATTGATAGTCCCTTCTCAATGCTAAACATTTAATATTACATCTATCATCGTTCTTTTGCTGGTGTCTTTTTATCACGTAGCCGCATTTTAATTTCTTCCAAGGGAAATCTTGATTTTACTGGTATTTGCGGAGAGATAGAATGATATAGCAAGAAACTAAACGAGGGAAATTACGGAGGGAGATAAAATCCACCCAATCTGGAAGGTAAATAGGACACGTGGGTAGAAAAATTACAGCAACACACACAGTGCTCAAGCAGTAATACCAAAATTTATATTTATTCGGGATAATCCTGGCGCAAATCTAATCCCAAATAGAATCCCTTGTGACAATGCGGCTCGTGCTTTTCTCCACTTTTCGCATCCTCATGGGGAATGACCGGGTCCAATCACACGACTGGCTGAATAGATTGCTTTTTCACTTTTTCTGTGAAGCAGGTTGTTTAAAAATTGAATTTCCCCCAAAGCATTTATTTTAGAGTATGCGTATAAAGATTATTAAGAGAAACATACTCGAGGAAATTAAATTATAACATTCATTTGACGCAAAAGTGTTTCGCAAATGTAGATTACCCACACATGAGAAGATGTAAGGTGCGTCAAAAGCTTTTCGAAAACACACTTGGCTTTGATGTGCAAAATTCTTGGTGTAATTGCAAGCAATGATCTCAGAGCGAAAGAGTCTTTATGAATAATTTGAAGAATCGAGAAAGTACGTCGTCTACAATCTACACTTCGTATGCGGTTTCTATTGTTAATAATTAGAAAACGTTTATTATTCCCCGACGCAAATATTTATTCATCTCTCAGGAAATTGCGAGCCATTAGATAGAACACTTTATTAATAAAACGCTTTGCCATTCTCATGTGGAGGAATTAAGTGATGAGAGCACATGCATAACTTGGCTGATATTGGCAATAAGTCTTGTTTTAGCTTTAAGAACGTACATATATGTGTGTAAAATGAAATAACGAGTCAACTTTATTCCTCCTAACATTTCCCCTAATCATTGCAAATTTGTTCGTTGTTAACATAATTGAATAAAATATCGCATTCAAGCTTGAGCAAAATTTCTATCTCAAATATCGACCATCTAAACAAACACACACGTGCAAGTTTCAAAGGAAACTTGTAATAAGTTAATTGGATTAAGTGCAACTTTTAGTGGAAAACTTATCATTGTCAATTAACGTGTGTAAACTTTAGTGAAACCTTTCTTCTATGGCTTCTCTTAACAAGCTGCAATAAACTAACTTCTGCAACAATGTTGGCTTTTTCTATTGATTAAACTATAGCATATTCATTATTATACTCATCCCATAGTGAAATATGACAGTTTTCTGGTTAATATAAGTTAAAAGATAAGCTAATTTTTCCCATAACTCAACTAATTTCTTCATTATATTCTTCAACGCGCATATTTTGCCCATAAAATGCACTCAATAGCGGACAAAAGGATGAAATGGAGGCACGAAAAGCTCTCAATACGCCAACACAATGTGATATTTCTGTTGTGAAAGAATTTTCATTATTAAATTTGTACTTGAAAATGAGGACGGTGCGTTGAGAGTGAAAAGCATCACGAGGTTTGGGGAAAATGTTGGAGTGAGAGTGGTTGTTGTGGAAACTTTTGTCAGAGAATTTTTCAATTCAGAATTAAGCGTTCTCTCCTTGTTCATAATATGGGCAATCAGCATGTATTCACTCAATGAAGCCTGAATATGCTTTTGTCGAGCATCTGCCATTATTCCAGTTGTTGGGGACTTTTTACACGTTAATTGAGAATTTCACTCTGTCGCATTAGTTGATGAAAATTGAATTGATAACACACTTCACTATATGCTGTGAATATCCTTGTGAATTTCACAACATTTTGCACTCTACTCTCATTAATAAGTGGTTTTTGTGTATCATATGCTCACATAGTATAATAATTAACTGAGGATTATATGTAATTGAGTTCTATTTCTTGCAGAATCTCAAGCTGGAGAATCCAACGAATAATCCTCGTCAATCCAGAGTGTCTGCAGGTGAGTTTATCTATGCTTTTTATTACACTAATTGATCCAAATAACTTATCGATAAGTCTACAAACAAAAGTAATCTTGCAACAATTAACATGAGCATACTAAAAGTTCCTAGAACTGCCGAAAGTTCTAATTTTGGGCAGAATAACTTTATTATAAAGACTCATTATCATGATGGCCTCTATGTAATTTAATTGTGGGAAACTTTCGTGTGAAAATCCCCCCTTTTAAAGCCACGATTTCAGATAAGGGTGCACACAGGGAATTGTTCCAAAAATACAACTCTCACTTTCTTGCTAAATCCACTGATGTGAAAATCGTGAAATTTTTACATTCTACACTCAAGGCTAAAAATAAATTTTGTACGTAATGCTCTCCATGTTTGCTTCTTCAGAGCCAATTGACTTAAAAATCAACAAGGGGTCGCGCTTTCCAGCCCCATGCAATGCAGGTGAAGCCTCGTTGGATGCTTTTTACCGCTTTCCTGGAGTGGTAAACGGTTTTTTATTCCCCGATAACTCTCTGTTGATACTTGTCGGCTGAAGAGTGGAAAAGCAGCATAAAAATCGCTTTCGGTAATTGAGTTTGCAGAGAAAATGCCCAAAGTCTTTGTAGTTCAACATTATGCTCCGGGTGTAGTGTATCAAGCATGTGACCATGCTGTGGGATAACTGATGGAGATACGAAATTGGGCATCTGTTTTCCGGGGTTAACCCAGCAAGGAGACACTGAAATTTACATACCAAAGCCGGAGGAATTGGATTATATCCTCATCTCGTTCGTTCATTTGCAGAATGGGACCCAAATTGGCCTGGACCAGAAGTCATCGTGGAGGTGAGCGAAGGGGTTACGGAGACACAGCGAGGAACAATTGAAATAAATACAACCACAGGAAATGATGGTGAGGCTCTATGTTCCACTTTTAAGCTCACAACCCTCAACGTCACACTTCCGGCACAATTCCCAACTCACACCCGTCACGGGTGCAATTTGTCAGTTGCCAATTGATTACTCTTGGCCGAAACACCCTGCGAACAGTTCAGGAATCAAATGAGGGTGTTGCAAGAGTTGAACTCCATGTGTGAGCCTGTGGCATTGTTTTACATTTAAAATATTGTACCTTCAGCACTCAATGAACTTCCCATCTTCCACCCTCGAATGCCTGTGCCACTGGAGAATTTTGTTGTGTTTCAAATGTACTGTGTGACTCTGGGGATGGACTGATTACTGGATTTGCCTTTAGGCATTCCAAAGTTATCCACCCCTTTTATCCTCTTGCAGGCTTGCGAGAATTAATTAGCGTCAGATGAATATCTCCGTAATTGCAATTCCTTCTTGTGCACCATGTACAATCTCAAATGACATGATAATGAGCTTCCAGGCGACTTACGAGAGCTCTAGTCAATTGATAGACTTGAGAACAGAAGGATGAGACTTGAAATTGATTTCACCTACATTTTCTTTTGCTAAACAACGTGTCTTCACGTGCTATTCGATATGTACATACATATTACGTCCCAGGTAGTTTCCATGTGGAAAATTTTTGCTCAATACTTTAAGTTAAGAAGCTTAACAGGAAATCTCCCAAGCCATCCTGGATTAAGAGAAGGTCTGCACTAACAAACGTCACTATGTCAATCCACAGCTCTTCCATTCTGATAGTGCAATCGGCAAAAAAGGAGGGAAGAGCAAATTTGCCTGGTGGAGATTTAATTTTCCGAAAGAACAACACCCAACTTTCATATTCACATTCACCAGAAGAGAGCAAATATTGATAATGTACCACAAATTCGCAATGGTAATATTTGTGTTATCAAATAAAAGGTTTCATTTCCCTGAAAAGAATATTCTGATGAAAATAAAAATGAGCAGATGCTTCTCAAAACATTACATGTAGGCTAAAAAAATTATTATTATACGAGCGTAATACTTAATGTTTGTCATGTACGTACAGCCAATCGAAATATTCACACAAAAGTTCATTATGTTCAATAATTATTTCATATTGTTCCACTGCACGCATGGAATAAATCGTGCTCAATTCGTAGACTCTGAATCTGAATATATGGGCAGAAAATTATTGAGGCACAAGGAATAATGTTACAAATTGATCCATTATTGTTGAGAAATTATGTCATGTGAAATTCCCAAATTGGAGTCTATGCAGCATTTTCAATCGAAACATCTCCACCTCTGAAAATGTTCAAAATTATCACACCAGCGATCTCGAACAATTGATTGTAATTTCATGATAGTTAGGATATGGTTAATACGTGACAAAAGCTCATGTATTCAGCGGAAAATTCACCCTCCGAAATCTCCATACGCAGGCTGTAATTAGTGGATGGTGTCGTGTTATTTAAAATGGTAAATTTTGCTAATATTTCGTAATCACCGACGTGACACGCGGGGTTGATTAAATACGCTTCTGTAATCACATTTTCCTGGTGGAAAGGATACTCTAGTTGCGGAGTATTTTACTCTTTCTGTCAGCCTTGTTTGTTAAAATTTAAGTCTGTAAGTAAAGCTCCAAAGCAGTCTCATATTACTCAAAGTTTCTCATTATATGTTTGGATTAATTTTATTATGAAAAATTGCCAAAAGTTGTCTTCTTGGCGGTAAAGCTTTTGCTATGGTCGACTTGGAATTGAAATGATAAAAATTATTTGTCACATGGAAATCAAAGCAACTCATAAAATATGGTAAAATCGAGGTAAAAAAGACTTCTGTCAATCAATTCCAGTTGCTGCATATTAGTAATTATACGAGTTTTTTTTGCATTAATTATGTGTTTGATTGATAAATTTATTATTGCAAAAATATATTCGAATGCAATTGAACATATTTTGAAAAATGCTTCAAATATCACAAAATCTATATGATAGACATGCTCAATTTCCTTGGGGACAATCCATGGTTTATATTGTTACATGTCTGCCATATAAAAAATTGATTTGGCGCATACATTGTTGATGAGTTTTCTAGGTGTTTCTACCACAAATTTCAGCTCTGAAACGTCGAGCGTTGAGGTGAAAAGCACAAAAGGAAGTTCTCTATGCAACTTACATGCATAAATATTTAAATAATTTTTCAACCACCTCTTATTTGAAAAAGTCGATAAAATTACCTGATGGTGATGTGAGTGTAAATTGTTCATATGCGATTGCGAACGAGGTTGAGGACTTTCAGTATTCTCTATAACGCCACACGGAGCAATTAATTCCGTACTAACTGAAAATGCAGTGTTTCTTGTTCCTCAAACCTGGCCATGTTTTGAATCATATACTTTCTGCATTCTATCGCAATCTTTATCGATTTTCTCATGGTATATGGCATTCTTTATAGCATTGTTTCCGTACCAATGCAGGAGCTGAGGGAAATTTTTGGAGGGCGTAAAATAAAATTATTATTGTGTTTGCCATATTGTCAGAGATGAATTTATTTATTTATTCTCGTCATTGAGATATTCGCAAGATTGTTTGTCTCCAGCATCAGTGGGAAGTGGAAAGGCCTCAAGTAGTCCTCCATAGTGTGTGCGGAAAGGTCGAGAGAATCCCCTCTAGAGAAACTTGCTTTTATAGTCCACTTATACTTCAGGGATCTTGAAGCTTTCTCCCACCTTTGCGAGACACGGAATGCATGCGGTGTTCTGTGAATTTTGTGTCGTCTTCATCAAACATGATAAAGCAGAGGTTTTGCTTTCATCCCCTTAACAATGTTTTGTTCCACCATTGTATAGTCATGTGAAGAATATTGGATTCCTTATCGTGAAGAATGTCCCAGACAGGTGCCTCTGAGGTGGAGGTTAGCACACATTCAACCTATATTTATTCATTTTATCTTATTTTTCTGCTGTGTTTTCGAAAGGACATGAATTCGAATGGTTTTAGACAAACAATTGTTGGCATATAGACAAGATTATGCAAATCAAACAGTGAATCGTGAACTTTTCAAATAAATTTGCATTTCGTCCATATTAAAGTGTTACAATTGTCTTTAAAACTTCACAATGTCATTCGCGGCACATTTCCATAAGTATCTAATTGTCCAAAGAATTCCTTTGTCTCCGAAGATCAATATTTCAGTGTACATTCTATACTTAATCCTATTCAACTCTTCTGTTTGCATTCAGTTCACTATTCTCTGCAAATTGCAGTGCTTCAGAGACTTTAAGGGACAAAAGATACTTTTGAATTTCACACCAAGCAGTGTTTTCTTATTTTCCATGGAAATTGTTGTATGGATTAATTCCCAGAGAAAATTAAATATTAAATTCTATGCTTCCATTATATAGCGAGTGTACATAACAGTGGAACATTGTTCAATTAACTTTACAGCTTCAAAATCCGACAAGGTTTTTTATAGCTCATCCCAATAAAGCTGCATCAGCTTTTGTAAAGCCATCCAATTTAAAGTATAAGCTTTATTAATTTCACTTGTTAAAATCAAATGAATTAAATTATTAATTTTGCAGCAATAAAACACTTTTTTATTTCACCATGTTTGAAATTAATTAAAATTGTAGAAAAATTGTTTGCTTTACATACAATCCGTGTTGAATTGTGGCCTTTTATGTGTATACAGTATAAAGCTCTATATGAGCATTTGCTCCATCAAAAATTGATTATAGTTCGCTGTTTGAATTTCAATTCATGATGCCGATTTGGCTTCAATAGACAGAACAATAATTGGTATTTTGAGGCTAATATTAATGTGGAATTCCAAGAGAATGACTCAAAAATGTTGGTAATTCTCCGATATTGATTATAAAAAAAAATTAAACACCATTTGAAATGTCTTTTCAATTAATTTGCACATTCTTATGATGACAGTAAAGAAGATCTTTTTTACTATTGGATATAATTTTGTTAAAAGAAACATCGCAATACTACAATTCATTCGGTAAAGTTGAAGAGAATAGAAAAGTAAACTTTAAATTTGAATCCTTTGCTTTTCTCTCTCTCTTCCGACGGAAGTGAATGGCTTCAACTGAAACAGAATTTGTTAATTTATTGTATTTTAAGAGTATTTACATATGTTTGTTTGCTTTTGGTAATACAATTAGATTGTGAAATTTAATTTCAACATTCCTCTTCCCAACAGAAGTGCCAAAAATGTTCAATGAAACAGTGTTAAAAGGAATACGAAAACAAGAATTTGCAAAATATAACAGTTCCATTTAGGATACTTTAAAAATTCAAGAGGAAAATGGAGCTTTTCTCGGGAAATAGCTTTGAAATTCACACTCACTTCTAGACTTCCTTCCGCTTCCTACCCTTGTTATCTGCTTCCTTATCTAGCCAAGTGTGCGAAGGATGTGACCTCTTTCCAGAATCTCTCCTTTTTCTCGTCGTCTAATCTTGTGACTAAATATTTCATTGCATTCACACGCATACATTTTATCTCACGCAGGACCAAAAATAATCGTCCGCACAGAAGAAGTCCTTATTGTGTTGTTTGTGCTGATTCTGTGGGTGGGAGCGATTGCTCTCTTCTTTCACCGATGGGGCAAAATCCGCATGCTGGAGCCGTATCAGCCCAAATTCCAGCAGCAACATCGAGCCTCGTGTCCTCTTGCCGAAATGGATAGCATTTCGGTGCATAACAAAGTAAGGAGAAAAGAACAATAAATTTTTATGAGCACCGAAAAATGAAATTGCGTAGGCAATATTTATGAACCTTCAGTAGAATGCATTGAGATTGCATATCAATTGAAGCATGAATATACATGTATTTCAATTATTGATTTGATTCTATTCTGCCAGAGAGCATCGGTGTCAAAGATGGGAATATCGGTGCAAATGCCCAGTCTGGGACACGGACAAATTCCACAGCAAAACCTAATTTATGCAAGAGGTAAGCCAATACTGCGCGTTCTAAATGAATTCCACTGACTTTTGCTCGCATTTTCTCTCCGCAGGACTTCCAATGTATTCCAGACCCCGGCAAAATTCAGTGTTTGTTGGCCCCCCTGTCATTTCCCCGCTGCAACCGTCCCGCAAGACAAGGTCCGCCGTGGACATCCACCAGCTCGTCCTCACGGAATCCAGTGCCGAGGCCGTCTGATTACCTGCCATCTTGCCAAATTCAAGCTCAAATAACCCCTCAAACACTCACAGTCCCAGACTTGGTGGAAATATTCATTTGATCCACGTAGAAATTCTGAACGAATAAAGAGGTGATAAAACCAGCAAAATGCTAAATGGATTTAATTCAACTGTGAAATACTTTTTATAAATTGATTTCTAAAATTCAGGACACCATTCCTGAAAGTTAAGATTTTATCTCACAAAGAATTATATTGTATCATAAAACAGAGAAAGTATTGTAAAATAATATGTGAATTATTCTCTAATTTCATTGAACTTACCGTGAATATTTATGAAAAATGCAAATGAGCACGAAAGTCCCTATAGTATTTATAGAAGATAATACTAACTACTAAGAATGTAGATTGTAATACTTATTATTGTAATTAATAGGACTGTAAAGAAGAAGATTATCAAACCAACTACGAAATATAGAGAACCAATTTTTTATACTACGTAACGTTCAATAAATGTATACTTGCATATGCTTCAGCACGAGAGTGTATAAAATAAAACTGAGCACATCATTTTTTTAGAATAACAAAGTCTCTCAATGTTCTATGATATATTTGCGCAGTGTTGGAAGAGATTTTCCAAAATCCACTGCAATAACATGAAAGTTTTCAAACAACCATGATGCATTTTTATTGTATGTCTTTGCTTAGTTTTCTGCAAAATATATGTACTTCTTCTCTATACCAATACTAAATCTTCACATTTACCTTCCTATATCTATCTCTTGGTGTAATAAATTGTAGCAACTTAAAGAATTATTGCTGTATTGTCTTTCAAATGAAACCCTTCACAATTTCTTGAGGGTTAGAATAGTGATTTTTAGAGGTTTTGAAGAGAGAGTTTCAATTGTGTTTTAGAGATGATTGGTAAAGGAACATGAATACTTATGTACTAACTGTGCCAAATACTTTCTATGCTTTCATTCCCACGAAAATGAAGAGTTATAAATCTGACAAAAAAAATTAACTGGATTCCGAGCAAAATAAAGACGAAAATTTTTGAATGATAAAATTGAGGGGAAAAATTACGATAAAACATTAAATTGGAAAGTGTTATGTCGGGCACATAACACGAATTCTAATG
The DNA here is from genome assembly GCF_947086385.1 of Phlebotomus argentipes. NCBI lineage: Eukaryota > Metazoa > Arthropoda > Insecta > Diptera > Psychodidae > Phlebotomus > Phlebotomus argentipes. Next base: position 9,710,612 of record NW_026776181.1, on the reverse strand, counting down.
TGGTAAACTATAGCTTTATTTTATTCTTGATAACATATGAAAGTTTACACGTGTGAAAAGTAAATACGAAGAAATTGAATTATCTAGAAAATGGGAAAGGCATCAATGAATAAATATTTCCTTTTCCATCACAATGTCTGTACATATAGAAAACTACAGAGAAAATATGGAACCAATTTTCACATCATCAATTCTATAAGGAGAAATATTCTGATTGCGTATGGTGAAAAGTAGTTGAGCAGAAATGTAAATGTGTATTTATAGGAGATCTTCTGTAGATATATATATATATAAATGTGTATTTTAAAAAGAAAGGACGAGTGAACATGCGAGGAGGCAAAAATGTTATAAACTTACATTTGATGATGAAGACGAATAAAAAGTTGGTAAAAAAGATTTACGAATCGCGAAGGAGGGGGAAATGTGGCGTGGAGTGACAGAGCTTTCAGGGAACAGATGGTTTTTGGGGTATTCGGTTTCATTCACTATATAGCATTGACATGCCACGACTCCACCTCCGCCCAATCCGCATTTCCGCCCCCTTCGGAGCTTTCTCTCTCTCACTCTCATCCACTTCACGTCTTCATTCGCCCATGACAATGCTTTAGTGTTTAACCTTCGTCTGGTCCAATTTCATTCACCGTCCATCCGTATCGCATATACACGCTGCGAAGGATGTGGGAAGAAGGAAGAGGCGAGCGAGAAGAGGAGCTAGGCAGTTTGTGGTATATTATCATCACCATCAGCACTTTTCACAGCTCCGCCACGCCATCCTCAGTAAATCCACCCCTCTTCAGGGATGGAATAATATATTTTTCGCACAAAAACTGACCATTTTAAATCAAAACACTTTCGAGCATCATCATCCTCTGAGGCATCCTTTTTCCACGTCTCACTTTTATCTCAACCGCTGCGCTGCTGCGTGATTTCTTGAGTTACACACCGCATGAAATGACGAAATTTACAATGTTTGCTTCAATCGAGAAGAAAAGCACCAGCAAGTGGGATAAGAAGAGCCAAAGAAAAGGATAAGAACGTGGCGAAAGCACGAGAATCTCAAGAGGTTCGTAACTTAAGCTGAATGAAGGAGATTATTCCGATAAAGTGGTATATTTTTTATTCGTTGCCATAATGTTTATTTCTTCATGCTCGTTTTCAGCCAAGTTTTCAGCTGAAATCCCACTCAGAAAATATATCAGCTTGTCACGCGATATTTCGACCCTGTTCGGTCTCTTTTACAGCCAGATCAGGAGTGAAATTGTTGCATTGAAATGATCAATGTCCATAATTCACACATAATGTACATAAATGTATATAATATCATCACATCGTAAATCCTTGTTAATTGGAACTGACAATTTCAGAATTTCAAATTGAATCTATTCCAACTGTTATACATATATGGTGCATCCATTTCTACATATTTAACATTTAATTTAGCTACTTACAACAGGAATTTTAATCGCGTTAATAAATCCCTCCCAGTCATGAATAAATGTTGATTGACACAAAATATAATGTCAAATGAAGGAATAGACAAGTGATTTGCCAATTTCTGTGGATTGAATTTTTTCAGAATTGTGTCAACCTGATTACTGATTATAGTCAGATTAGGGAATTAAAGCTGGTTGAATTCACAAAAATATAATTCACTAGTCGCACTAAATGCGCTTATAGCCTCAGTTTTGGTACTTATACATATTAAGCTATCCAGCATCATCCTTGTTCAAGAGCTCGCATAATAACGAATCTCCATTTTCGGAGGCGAGGCAAATGTGTTGTCCTCTTTTCTGCACTGTGCAAAGTGTAAAAGCCAAACTCTCATCCTTCCCACATAGATTACATTGTTCTCACACCTTTTCCCATTTTCTCCGTTGTTTCTGTCGAAGGGAGACTTCTCGCTTTCGACCTCCAGTGCAGCGCTTAAGCCATGTGAGATTGAAAAAGTGTCCCTTGGGCGTCATAGAAGGTCGAATGGGAGACCACAGGGAGAGGAAAATGGAAGAAAATCATCTCGTCGGACAATCACTCTGAGTGCGAAATGATTTTTATTAAATCAACAATTTCTTGCCACATAAACTGACTTTTTGCCCTTCTTCGCGCCACTTCACGCGGCAACTTTTTCACTTTATCGCCCCAGACTTTCCTCCTTGCCTCAATTGGCACGTGAACTTGCACAATTGACGATACTGAAGGTCGAAACTCCTTTTTCACGGCACTTTGACACTTTTCAGGCTTGTCGGTCTTCTCGCAAATAACACCCACTTGGAAATTTGTCAAGAGCCACTCCTAGGATTAATGGTGATCTATGATGTTTGCGAGAATTTCTGCACATAGGAAAAGTGCGATTCCTCGTATGCTTATGGAAAATGAGATTCTACACGAATCAACTTGGAATTGCTAAATTTACAGGCTTTGAAGCAGTCATTAATTATATTGAGACTTAAAAATTGTACATTTATACACATATGCAGATATATTGTGCCACGCTCCCCTCAATTCTTCAACGTATTGTGCAAAATGAATTTTCCTGAAAGCTTGCAGAAGAGCTGGAACATAACATATAGCAAGGGCACCCCTAAAATTTTAATCTCCCAAATGGAGTTGAGAGGAAATTTTTTTTATTCAGTTGCGGCCCTTTGGGATCGGACCATGTCAAGTGTCCTATTTCCCGTGATACACTTAATTAAATTAATTAAAACACCCACAAAAGCTTCATAGATTTTTCTCTCTCTCTGCAGCAAATATTTGGACTGCAGAAAGCCCACTCTCTTCTAGGTTCATTAAAAATAAGCCCCCAGGATTTTTTGCAAGGGGAGTAATGGGAGACCTACTGACTTATTAAATGAGATTTCGGTGTCATCTGACTTTCCCACAGAGCATATTTGAGGGATCAAGAAAAAAGATGCCGCTGCTCGTTTCCTTTGATGATTTTCCTCCCAATTTACAATACCACCCATTCCGAAGATAGAAGAAGCAATAAAAGCTCTCAGCTCTGTCCCTCCTCCTGACCCACACTCAGATTGACAAAAGAGTGCTTCCCTTGCGGGACTTGAGCATTTGCCCTTTTCTACGCCCCAATTTCTGGGCATGACATAAAATTGTCAATCTCCCGCTGAGATTTACACTCAACCATGCGACATGACGTCTCCAGGATGGTCTAAAAATTTTAATTTGCCTCCTCGTGAGAGCCAAGACGAATACTCGCAAATTCATCTTTCTCAGAGAAGTGGAAAGGGCGAAAGATGAGACAATGTTTCCCAGTGTCCTTTAAATTATATTGGGAAATTAGGGGACAAAAGAAGACTGATGAAACAAGACAAGTGAATGTTAACAGTTGCCCAATATATCTACATATTTAATGCCACACAGTATTATATTAGGACAAAATTTAATTCTCAAGGAAAATTAACAATAACGCAAAGTTGAGCGAATCACATCTTTTCTTTGTGATAAGATGGCTAATGAAAATGCAGAAGCTATTATTATTTATAATGCCAAAATATAGTTTGGTTTGCGATTATTTGGAAACTACAGAATCAGAAGACAATCTCATGAAAAAGTGCCAACCATTCTTTTAAGAACGTCAAGAATGAACGAATCAAAATAAGATTTCAAAATAAGATAAAAAAAGAAAACACCATCGTTCCGTCATATTTATTTATTTTAAACTTAAATGAATGCATATGTCAGTGTTCTTATAAAAATTCTTCCTTTTTAAACAACAGAACTAAATGAGATCAATCTGTATAACTGCGGCTAAAGATGAGAACTCTTGACATGGTATTTCAGGAATTTCATAGATTGCATGTAAATACGCCGTTACATTGATTTGTACCATGATAAAAACTAACAGTTATTCACCAGTGTATTTCATTTGAACAATTAAACAATAGAAATTTCTCTGATCTTCAATATAAATTTCATATTGTCACTTTGCTTTATCAAAATTATCGTGAACTATTGTCAATGTTAACTTCAATGTCAGGTAGCAACGGTAGCAAAGAATCCGTAAGTTAGTGTCAGATCGTTTTAGGACTTTGAATCACAGGCACTTTACATTACTTCTTCTCACGAATATTGCCAAGGCGAAGATGCTCGTTCTGGCGGAAAGCCTTCCTCTGCGCCGGCTGCATTCCGTTGCAGCTCCGGATGATATTGTTCTTTTCACAGTACTTCTGTGGATTATATGCTGGAACCGATTGATCATTATCCCAGTCGTCTTCGTCAACGGTGAGGTATTCTGGCACCATTTTCACGGCACCACTGTGTCTGTGAAGTGACTCTACAGAGTCAACAATCGGAGCGACAAACTTGTCCACAGCCACGCGATCTGGGCAGCTTTCCATGTGCAGCTGCAAATTGGAAAGGATAATGAATCTCTGAAGTCTCTACCGGAAATGCGACGCCAAGGAAAACTCACCCCACGCTCGGGCTCATTGATCAGATGAGTCGAATTGAAGGGACAACAAATTTTCTTCGTAGCATTAGACTTCTCATATTCCCGACGACATCTGATGAGGTGCGTCTGGAATCGTCTGCCGTTCTCAACTTGGTGAATATGGTTGTAAGGACATTCCACGAGATTCTCGTATCCTCTCGGTGTTGCCATTTTTTTATTCGCAATCTGTACAAGAAGCCAAGATTTAGCACGTGTAGCACAATAATATGTAGTCGGATTGAAGAGGCAAACTTACCAAAAACAGCTGATTTCATGCAGTTTTGCCAATTTTGTAGATTCAGCACTGCGAACGTCCGCTCGAGTTTATCAAACTCCTGACACTTCAGAAACTTCCGTGTGAGGCTCTGCTGTAGTGAAAGAGGAGAATTTACTAACCCAGGTGAAGTTCACCCACTCTCTGTAAAAGCGCGAAAATCTTGACACTATTGGGCCTAAAAAATACATTAAATCTTAAGATTTACAAGTCTGCACTTCAATCGAATATTGATAAATAAAGCCTTCTACGATGTGAGTAATTATGATTTCAGTCGGTTTCGACGATCTTGAGCACTGCACGCGTACCACTTCGCGTTAGCTGTTCGTTTGGTATTGTCAAGCAGTGTGATGTCGGGCAATTCGGGTGATGTAAACCCTTCAACGGCGACGCCATTTCTTTCCGGTGTCAAATACTACTGAGGTAGTATCGCGAAGCGAGAAAAATGGTGAGTTTTCGTGATAAATCTCGTGATTTCTCACTCAAATCCACGATGAATTGAAGATTGAAGCCCCCAAGCACACTTTCGTGTAGAAATTACCTGGCAAATTGGGTGGTTTGAGTGAGAAAAGGCGATGTGAAAATTCTACCACGTGTGAAACAGTGTTGTCTAATGTCGTGGTCTTTTGTATTTTCTTCCAGACGAAGGGTACTTCGAGTTTTGGAAAACGCCGCAATAAGACCCACACGCTGTGCCGTCGCTGTGGGCGCTCATCGTACCACATCCAGAAGCACCGATGCGCTCAATGCGGATATCCATCGGCTAAATTGCGGTCCTGTAAGTGTGACATAACCTCAAAGTGACAATGAACTCCCGGAATGTTTGTTCTGTGCTTTGAGCGATGTGATGGATTTACCAAAAAACATCGTCAATTAACGCAGATAGATGATAATGTGTGGAGAAGAAGAACAGCGCATTGATCTTACTGAGGATATTAATGGGTTTTTGCTTTTCCGCACAAATGACTGAATTGACCAAATTGTTTGTGTATGAGTTGGAATATTGAGTAACTGGTGTCTCTCTTTGCAGACAATTGGTCCGTGAAGGCCAAGAGGAGGAAGACCACAGGAACTGGTCGCATGCGCTATCTGAAGAACGTCAGGAGGCGCTTCCGCAACGGATTCCGCGAGAATGTCACTGCTAAACCACGCAAGGCACAGGCTTAAGCTGGAAGAATTTGTGTAAATCCTTGTGAGCAAAGATTGAAGAATTAAAAGCCGCGAATCATGCTTTCTGGTATGAAAATTTAACAGTTCCATTTTTTACACCACACCGTTTTACGTAAAAGACGTGAAATTTTCTTGGTGCCCGCTTTTGGGTAATCCTTCCAAGGTTATTGCTTCTGCATCCAAAATATCTTGGTCAATGTGTCGTGATTATTTAACACGAAATGCTCATTTAATGGAGAAAATGATCTCTCATGATGTCTTTGGATTGCAATATCAAAATCGCATTTCATTTCAATTTTACATAACTTTCTTTTATCACAGATCTTCTATCAATGCGGTCATTTATGCAAATGTGGTTTCTTTCGGTGCTTTTTTTGTGGTAGAGAATTGCAAAATTTACAATCCAGGCGATCATTTTAGGACTTGAGCATATAAATTGCGAGATTTCGGCACTTTGCAAGTTCTCTCTTAAGATAAGAGATCAGCAGAATTTGATTTTGTGGCGCAAATAGGAATTTGCCCGGATGCGGTTTTTGGGGATTTTGGATACAACTTTCGCAATTGAGATGAAATATTTGTGTGATTGAATATCCCAAATGGCAGGTAATGGAGAAATGATTGTCCCTCTGCGTGGTGTTTGTGTGCGAAATGAAATCGTTTGGCGATGAAGATGAATTTCCAGGTTAGACAAAGTGCAGGTCTTGCAAGTGAAATACAATTTCTTGTGTCGCGCGCGCGTTCACTGGTGCTGGAGGCCAAATGTGGAGTGAATGAGAACCCACGGCTGGGGAGGGAGAGACAGAGAAAGCCTCCTGACCAGAGAAGCTTGAAGTGGCGTTTCAGTTGAGGCGCGACTTTCATATCGTTCGCAAGTGGAGTCGCTGTGAAGAGTATCGGAGCTCGCGGTGTTGTGGAAAGAAGGCCTCTTTCACTTCTCAGAATCACTCCTCATCACTTGTGTGTGCGTGATCGCGAGACAATTAATTCTCTATAAAGCTGGGAGGATCGCGCGGTATTTTTTATCGTCTCCAGCGTGTGTGTCAAGGTGATCTGAAGCCATCAATCTACCAATTCACAGTCTCTCTGAGGCGAGAATAGTGCCCTCAAATCTATTCTCACACCTGGCTAAGCCACACACAATCGATGGGCCGTCTGATAGCTATATTGGGCTCTGTGGGTGAGAGAGCTCAAAGAGATGAGCAATAGCATTCCTCAATAACAAGATAGCCACAATGCGTTTGTGCGTATGAAGGTGGAAAGAAAGTTGTGAGGCGATATTTATGTATCTGAATCACTTATTCGGTTGGTCATCGTCTCGTCAATGTTTTGAAAGTTTTTCACCTACACGTGAGAGGAGGAAGAAAAACGCCACCACAATCAATGAACTCTTCATTTTGCATATTCCGTGCTGTGCTGCAAGTCGACCAATTTTCACCTGCAGGGTTGAAAAAGTTGTCCGAAGGTGTGTGCAAGACACACGATAACCAGGTCAATTGGGTTGATGTGTATAGAAGATTAAAGAGCTATTAAATTGTATGTTTTCCCGTTCTCCTCACTGAGTCCACATCTAAATTATGCATGTTGATGCCGACACGTGAGAAAGTAAGAAATTTCTCGCTGAATTATCAGTCGAGAATGCCTTGCAGAAACATATACCGGATAGTTTTTGATGAGGAAACATCGTCTATTGGCTGTGATTAAGAAATAAATTATCACGTAGGTGTTTTTATACAATTAACAAACTTGTTCCTCTGAAGTTTCGCTATAGAGACAGAATTTTTAGCTTAGCCGCTTGCTCAACGTCACTTTGCGCAATAAAATTCACAATTTTTTTCTCGTGCACTGCAGTTTTAATATTTACTTAAGTGAGTGTTGAAAAATCAGTAAATGTTTGAAATTGCGTTGATCTATGAAACGACTAAAGAGATTTGCATATGAATTTCAACAAGCATGCGTACATTTGGACAGAGGCGCGATTCACTTATTTGTCTTCTTCTGCAATAGCGCGAAAAAGAAAGGGTGAAATTTCTGTAACTGCGATGTTTCTAAACTCTGTAATTAATTTGCTGGACAGATGGAAAAGCTACAATTTTTATGGAGTCTTAAGCATGTTGTAGAGTCGATATCACAACCGGCATATTAACTTGCGATTGCAGACTTTTTGGATTTGCCAATTTGTCTGCTTTTGTGGGTGGTGGAAAATTCATAAGAATAGCACAAGAAAGCAACAATTGAATAACAAAATAGGGACAATTTTGTTTGCTTAATCTCACGATGAACAAATAAGCTTGAAGCTTTTAGAAAGGGTTTTATTGTGGAGTTTGTTTTTAAAAAGCTCACTGATAATCACTTGTACTTTTGAGACACGCGCGCAATATATTTTTTTTAACTGCATTTCTCGGTAATGTCGCTTGAGTGGTATAATAAAAGAAATCTGTGAGCATGATTTGGCGATTGAGTCAATATTCAATTCAGGTGCGCAGATTGTGCGAAATAAAGATGTTATAAAACGGAATTTTCACTGTCTCGTCATATTTGCGTAATGTCAAGCTCTATTTTCACTTCTTGAAAAGCCCATTTCTGCCTGCTTAGTACTCTCGCTGAGTGTAAGTACGTGCTTGCGGCTCTCGCGGGGGTGGGAAGATTAGGTGAAATGGTCTAATGGAGGGAAGAAGGCCTGTGCACACGCTGCAATTGAATTTACGTAAGAAATAATCACAATATAATTTATTGTTTTCCAATTCTATTCACTCTCGTGGCAATTATTTAATAACAAGGAGATCTCCGTTGAGATTTTCTTCGTCTACCAGTTCTTCCCTGGCATTGTAAAATTAAAATCACGCTCATTTTTCGCGAGTTGTGTGTGCACACCTTCTTTTGGGCGGCGACCACTCAACAGCTTCTCGTATGCATTTTTCGATTGTGTGTGGTGAAAGCGTGTGAAAGTAGAAAATACTTTTGGACAAATAACTCACTAAAACAATTAATTTATTATAAAATCCGCGCCCAGGACGGTGAATCACGTTGATGATATATCGCAGTGCTATTTGCTAATGAAATTCTCTTGGAGATGATGTGACAAAAGACAGTGAGTTGAAATTCAGGTGCATCTGAAGAAAAAAAAATAGTTTTACAGTGCAACGGAACAACTCGACGCCCAATATGTTCGTCTCAAGTTCACCTTTCCTGCTGTTTTGCGTCTCTTATGCAATTTGCTTGCTGACATCAGGTAATAAAGTCATTTTTATGCTCTCTTCCTATATTATTTCCTCCATTGATTTACGCCGAGACGAAAGGCATTTACTAGAAAAGCCGTTTTCCCCGCTATAGTGTCACTGAAGCGCGATTATGTTGATGTAAGTTGAGTGCTGAAATTGGAGAAATGATCGATAATGTCGTCTGTAGTAATTTCTTCTGGATCGTATAGTATAGAAGCAAAAGAGAATGAGATGAAATGAAATCATGTATGAGAGTTGGAGAAAAAACACACACACGCGAGTTCAGTAAACTTCAAATATACCTTCCATTTAGGTTGATGTTTTCACGATCATCGTCCGGTTTTGATCATGATGTTGCACATTTTAATTTCTTATTACTCTGGTGGTATAATTTTATTGATTAATGCGATGTGAAATGAGAAATATTTCTGGAAAATATCGTATGAAAATAAATTCGTGAAACATTGCAACACAATCCGTTACTCTTTACCTTGACTAAAGTCTTTTCCACGTAAAATCAGATTGGAGAGGCGACCCATGAGAGTGGAAATGTGTCAAAAAGTCTGTACAATAGAGTACATGTCTTCAGGTGAAACAATCGAGATTTAATTGAAGATTGAGGTGTTTTCTAATTTCACGTGAGGTCAACAATGTTGTTGAAATAGTCTCTCTTTCTCGCTTGCAAAGTGCGATGCCGAAAAAAAACAGAAGAAAGACTGTTCTCAATATTGTTGATGAGGAGAAGAAAGACATGGTAAAAATCACTTCTCAGTAAAACGGTGTTCCCATTCTTTCCTCCTCACTTTAATCCAATATAAAGATGACTATAGAAGAGAAGAAAAGAGCGAAGATGAACTCTTTTGCCTCTCAGAATCCCAGAATTGGAAATGTGTTTGTGGATTTCTAGGCGATCCACCGTTAATTCATGATCTTTTCTTCGTGATAATGCTTAAAATTATAATTTAAATTGCTAATTTTACAAGTGACAAAGAGAATTTACACTTTTTCAACATTAACTCTCCTTGAGTGATTTTCAGAAGATTGCAAACAATAATCTATTTTCGCAACAAACTGTTTTGTAGTTACAGTTCCATCAACAATTTGTTATTCAGTGAAATGCAAATGGATTTCCAATCAATAAATTCATATTGCTGAAAAATCTCTTATACAATTCGTATATTTACACGCTGATTCGCTTATTTACTCGCTTGTAGTGATAATTAAATTGTTCAGTAATTAATTTGTTGGGTTTTTTAATTGCCCATTCATTGACTTACTGCATTTTGTTGGTTTTGTTTTCGCTTAATGCAATGTTGTGTTTTTTGAGTCATTGTAGAGCTTTTGAATCAAGTTTTGAATTCCTTCTTCTCTTTTCTAACTCATAATCAAAGTGACTCTAAAATGAAGTAAAAAAAACTGCGCTGAATTGAGAAGAGTTTCATTGAAATTTACGTTGTCCATGATCTCGATTGCTTTTAATTGGGATTTCTATTGAATAATTGAGTGTATAATGGCAAAAATGCACGAGTCTTTCCTTCTCAGCAAATTATTCTTGAGCAAAAATTTCTCTTCCTCCGATTTCCTTTTTGCCACTCTTATTAACGTCAACATTACTTGGTGGTTTTATAGCGGAAAACGGAGAGAAGTCGGCAAATATTTCTGCTGAATTAATTGGAAAGCAATTAAAGGCGTGGTTCTTCGGAAGTTCACAGCTTTTGCAGTCACCGGAAAATGCAAGATTGCCCCAATTCAGCATAATTACGCCTTTGTCTTTGAGTTTATTGGCCTATTTTGAGAATTTGAATTACCATTAATCGCGCAATGCTATAGAAATTGCTTGATTAAATACAATTTTCGAGGTCACTGATGAAGAATCACAACTCCTACAAGTTTGCTTTGGCCTATCATGCGTTTTATCGGCTTTATCACTTTTGTAGGCGGTGAAAGTGATGGTTTCCTTCTCTGTTGAGACCTTCCTCGTCGCCGATGCACGAGACGAGCAAAAAATGGATCACAAAAGCAGAAAGAGACACTAATTTATCTAAACTTGTTAATGGATAGTATCATGCTCTTTGGCGTTATTTGGAGAGTCACAATTTCACTCTTTTGTATGCTTAACACTTTAGCACACTCTCTAATATAAAGTGAATGATGAAAGGAAATTACATAGGACACTTTAATGAACGCCGCGCGAAATATTATATATCTCGCGAGTGTGTCTGGCATGGAGTGTTAATGAAAGTTTTTTCTTCCCACTTCACACACACACATCTTGACAAAGCCAAGAAGTGCATTTCGCTAGAGTGAAGGAAAGAGAATGAGATTAAAATGAGTGTGTGGAGGTGTTTCACATTATTCATAATTTTCTTCTTTAATCACGATGTAGTTTGACATTCTCTGTGACCTACATTTTCGGGTCAGTCGAACATTCTCTCACTCTCACGCTGTGCACTTTTTCCAGAAGTGCAACCTTTCATTCCTTATGTAATTTCTTGCACTGCTGATAATTTACTTGATCGCTTGTATTCTTTGATGATTATCACTCCTGCGCAGCTTTCATTTTGCTCAATGTGTCTACTTATAACTGCACACCTTTCTACTAGTTATCAATTTGAAGAGAAATGGTAGGTGCACAAGAGGTTGGCTTGGAGAGGAATTTTATGCAACCACACAGTTGCAATTTAATTGAAAATTCCTGTATATTCGAATCATTTCTGATGAATTTCTTAATTACTGTTCAGATTCAAGCACTCATTTCCTCCACTTTTCATAAACAAATTCTCTAATGTCTATTCCAGCGAATGGAGTTAAGTGGCCGACGAGCGAAGAAGAGGCTCTCGATGAGAGGAATGACTTTGAAATTCTCAAAGCTGTCCAGCAATCAATGCACGACTGGAGGATGAAGACACACCACAAGCATCACCGGTGAGATTTCCTCAAGGATTTTCACGTATATTTTGAGTGCTACTTCAGCATCTTGCTTGTGTGCTTGAATGATAAGAGTTTATCTTTATTTATGAGTATTTACATAATTATGCTCCGTGGAATGTCCAATGATAACCCATTTTTAAAATGATGCACGTTCGAGTAATAAATTATAGCTGAATATATGCAGTATAATAAATTGTAATACATTCATGTTATATTTCTCAAGAACATCTTCTTCTGTCGTTGAGCAAGACAATTTATGAACAATGCACTATCTTGTGCCAAGGTTCGTGCAGTATTCAAATAAATTTAGCCGAAACTGATGGCTCAATTATGTGTTTTTAACACACTCAGTCATACTTTATGATTTCATAATGAAATCCCTCTGTCTTATTCTTGTTTCTGTTCAGAAAAAAAATTCTTTGTTACTTGCTTAACGAGAAGAATAAAGTGTAAAATTTTGCAATGATTTTTCAAAGGCGCATGAAAATAATTACTTACAGCCGAAATTGTTTAATAACCATTTGGTTTGTTTGATTTGGGTTATGTGAAATGCTAAAAGATTGATCGACCTTCATGCAATTTCTCAATTGAACTCAAATTATTTCATATTGTATGATGAATTGTATTACTTCCATTAAATCCTTGAATTGTTTTTTTTATTTGACGTAGAATTGAATTCTTAACATTTCTAATTGAGCATGAAATTTCTATACTGGCTATTTTGACAATTTACGTCTGTGCTTTACGCATATTGAGCAGAAGCTTTAATTTTATAGTTGATCGAGTTAATCAGTATCAATTTATTGCAAATATGTTTACATTCCTTCGTGATGAGGTAATTTTCTTCTCACTTTCTACATACGCAAATAATGTACAATCTGCCAAGAAAATGGTTGCATATCACCTATGACTTTGAGTAACTCCATAATTGTCTGGCATTACATTTTACAGTCTTTCCTAGGGTGTCTAACCACACTTAATGTACTTGAAAATCGTTATAAAATGTATCGTTTCTTTCACAATTTCTCCTCGAAAATTTTCTTCACCTTCGAAGAGTCCCGCCAATTGTGCAATTGATGAAAGAAGTTGCTTCATCGTGGCAGTGAAATTTGTTGTCATATTGAGTAATATTGACAAACGCAGGGATAATTGAATTATGGCTAATTTATTAATTGTTATATAAAGTTGACTTCTTTTGCATCACATGCATTTCTCTATATTCTGCACAGCATTTATGTAATCATCTTATCATGAGATGATATATATTTCTGTTTACTCAATCTCACTGCACAGTAACAGAATTTTCTCGCTAAATCATTCTTCTTGTGACTAATATAATTGTCTTCTTCCTTATCTATTTAATTTAAATAGTAAGCTTAAAATGTTGACGCTGTATTTGCTCATAGAGGAAGCAAATCTTTGGATAGCAGAACAAGTAATTCTCTCTGAATTCGTGTCTTCAAGAGTTTGTAGCTCTTGTCTTGCAACTTTTCGCATCATGATCAGAGAAAGTTGCCACAATTTGCAAGGAATGAATTATGTGATCATACAGCTAAAAGCATGCGGAAGCTTTTGCTGCTGAAATACATCATAGTCCTTTGCAGGTCATACTTAAAAATTCAATAGAAAAGACAAGAAACACTTGGCGAAATTGTGATGAGAAAATACTCTTCGTGATCTTGACCATCAGCGATGATCATCACGATCTTTTTTGCGTTGGAAGAGCCAAACAATTAAGCCATTCACTCGTCCGTCAGACGAATGGGTACAATTTAGAAAGATCTGCAAGAGAGAGGCAGAGCACAAAAGTGACTTCCCGCGGTGCTTTTTCTCCGCCCAGAGCTTCTCATATGTAATTTCGAAATCACTTGCCACAACCTTGAACTCCTGAACTCACCGCAAAACCTAAATTTGCTCGATGCTTTTTTTTGCAGGCGAAAACGCGAAGAGAAACGCGTTTGCTACGGAGATTTGGGCTGCTTTGAGGATTCTGGTCCATTCGGATATCTGGACATGCTGCCTGCGTCTCCGGAGGAGATTGACACTAAGTTTTACTTCTATTCCACGAAAAACAGGTGAGTTTTTGCTCGACTTTTCTCTTGCAGCCGTAATTTGCATAGAAATCACGAAAGACAATGCGATAGTGGAGCGAAAATAACCGGTAATTTGTTTCATTTTGCATTCTTTCCTCTTCCGGAAGCTTTTTACTATACTTTGAGCTTTTGTATTTGGTATTTTGGAGAATATGTTATGCAATTGTGGAAGAAAGTGTATAAATGGGAGAAAACTCAACAATAACATTAAATTGACGCTAATTTTGTAGCAATTGATTTGTCACAAACACTTCTTGTGGCTCTATTTAGTATCAATGATTTCATTGTAGTGGGAGAACAATGAGCCAATTATTTGCACGTGTGCTATATTTTTGCAGAGGCGATCGTCCGCTCGTGGAGTTTTCGTACTTCAACATCTCCGCCGCCGTGGGAACCGATGACCATCCGACGGGTGAAACCACCACTGCCCTGAACGAGTCGAATGGAACGACCATCGCTCCGACGAACTCCCCGGAGGCTTCTCTTCGGCGGTCATTGGACAGCCTCGAGGGCCTGGAGATTCTCTCGGCGCGCGTGATTGTGCACGGTTTCGGCTCCAGCTGTCCTCATGTGTGGATCTATGAGATGCGTACTGCCCTCATGGCCGTGGAGGACTGCATAGTGATCTGCGTGGATTGGGAGAAGGGCGCATCGCTGCCCAACTACGTGAAAGCGTCGGCCAACACGAGACTCGTGGGGAAGCAATTGGCTCAACTTCTGGCCGCTCTGGAGAAGCATCGTGGTCTGCAAATGTCTCGAGTGCACGTCATAGGCTTCAGCTTGGGCGCACATGTGGCGGGATTTGCAGGAGCCGATCTGCCTGGACTAAGCAGAATCACAGGACTAGATCCGGCGGGACCGCTCTTTGAGTCGCAACACCCTAAAGCTCGCCTCGACAGCAGCGATGCGAACTTCGTTGACGTCATCCATTCTAATGGAGAGAATCTGATCCTGGGCGGTTTGGGATCCTGGCAACCAATGGGTCACGTGGACTTCTATCCCAATGGAGGCCGAGTTCAGCACGGATGCTCGAATTTGTTTGTCGGAGCGGTGACTGACTTCATTTGGTGTAAGAAATTGATTAACTTCGCACAAAGTCATAATAAATACCATTTCTTATTAATACTTTTTATACTACAGCTCCAGCTGCTTCTGTGGAGGGAAGATCTCTATGCAATCACAGGAGAGCGTACAAATTCTTCATAGACTCCGTGGCGCCACGATGTTTGTTTCCAGCCTTCCCTTGTGGCAGCTATGATGAGTTCTTGCAGGGCAAATGCTTCCCGTGCAAGCAATCCTCAAATTCAACAGGGATCTCTGCAGATGCTAGATGTGGCAACATGGGATACTATGCCGATCGGTCCACAGGGAGAGGGCAACTGTATCTGGTGACCCGAGAGGAGGAACCGTTTTGCGGTGGGTTTAATTTCAATGATCAGTTTGAAGACAATTCTAATTTTCCACTTTTGTCTGCAGCTCATCAGTACAATATTGAGATTTTCAGCGCCCTAAGTGAACTTCCTCTGCGATCTCTCGGCCGTTGGGAAGTGACTCTGATCGGAGAAGGAGGTCTCAATGAGACTTTCACCATCACAGAGTAAGATAGAATACAATCAGCACACTTGAATGTTTCCATCAAATCGGGGTATTTTCTTTCAGAAAAGACGATACAGAATTCTTCGCTGGGGAGAGGTTTTCGCGTATTCTTGTGCCACATCCAGCTCTGGGCTTTCCCACTGACATAGCACTCACTTACAAATCCTACAGTGGATGGCTATCTCGGGGACTGCCCGTGTGGAATATTTATAAAGTCATCTTGACGGACAGCTTTGGCCGTAGCTACTCTATCTGCAAGCGCTTCTTCACTCTCGAGTCGGGAAAGCCAGAGCTGCTGGCACTCCTGCCCGGTGATTGTCACATTCCCGAGGAGATTGATCTGGAGGAGGGTCCTCTCGATCGGATTGATGACAAGAAGAGTGAGGAAAATGAGGTAAATCATGCGTATGGAGTCTATGATGATCAAGATTTGCGCTTCGCGCGTGATGACAGGGAGAACAGTGTGAATCCCAAGTGGCAACATGTGGAGGGGAATGGCCTTGAGAGTGGATCTGGTACAGAATCGAGTCGTGGATTCCCTGAGGAGATTGTCACAACGCACAATCCACCGGAGATTTTTGAGCCAATCCTCAAGGCGAAGAGACAAAAGAGTGGAAAGGGTCGGAGATTCGACACGGAGGCATCGGCTGATGAGATTCTGGAGCCTGTTCTGCGCTCAACAACACCCAGGATTCGGAATAAGTCTCAGGAGGACGCGCGATCTGCTGGCGAGAAGAGAAAGTCCAGAGATGGTAATTTCCTCACTGTGCAGCTCTTTCCATTTCGTCTGGGGGAGATTTTGGAGAGAGCTGAGCGCTACGCTAGACTTACTCTCTTGCCACTGATCAGCGAAACTGCTCCGAGGTTCTTCAACTTTGCCGCCCAGAAGGATGACCGGAAGCCCAAGTACCTCACCGAGGAGGAGTTCAAACAAGCTGAGATTGCTGATGCTGTGACTAAGAATCTCATGAACACCACCACTGTGGCGCCGATTAATGTGACGGCCAAGGAAGAGAGTCCCTTGACACATGCGGAAGTGGAGAACGCCTCAAGTCCCAGAAATCTGTATGAACCCATGCGAGATGAGTCCAGCAATGATTCACGTGTCATTCAACCTCGATCCGCCTCTGACAGCAAGTACTATACAAATCTGCAGGATGTCGTGCCACCGAGTACTCTGCCGGAAGTGATTAAGAAGGATCAGTCAAAAGATGAGAATGTGATCCGCATCGATTTGCCCACATATCGCCCACCTTCTGTTGACTTTCCCTACAACTTTGAGCTGCCCACCGCGTCGGAGGAGGACGTGGAGGTGCCTCTGGTCACAGAGAGTGCTGAAGAAGTCCATCACAATGCCGGCAGCAAGTTCATCCCCCTCACTTTTGCCCACAGTGCCGACAGAGAGTGACGACAAGAAAGGCGCTCTCTGAGTTTGTTATCTAGTCGGGGAGTAGAATCCCTCCAAATTCCCTCAATCTCTCAAACCCCATTTCCTCTCCCTCCCCCTAATCTCACACTGTCTCCCTTCTTTACGTGGAGGTTCTTCTAGTGGGACTTGGTGTCGTTGTCGTTAGTTTATGGCTAATTTTTCGTTTTAATTTATTGTTTTCCCCATTTCCCTTAGTTTTACGGTGGTGCTTTTCTCAGTTAGATGAGTTTTGCTCTCTTGTAGTTTGTACAATTTTACATTTATAGTTTCAATAAAGAAATTTCAACGTTTTGTTGTTTTTTACACCAAGTGTCGTTATTTCGAATGTGCATGGAGAAAAAGCTCAAGATGAAACACCGATGAAACATCGCTTGCTTCGAACTTTCCGATGGTTTTTGTCTGGGATATTGATTCACTCAAAGTTAGTATTTTTTTCTTTTTTTATTTAATGTGTTTCCTCTTTTTCTCTCAAAACAAACATTTTTCACTTATATTTTACATTATCTGCTAAGGCTATATGAGTAACAGTCCAATGTCTAGAATTTTTTAAACTCATTTTTCTTCACTTTCATCAATAAATAATTTTTGAAACTTGTGTTAATTCCAATTAAATTTTGTCCTCTTGCGTAAGGATATTTTCTTTACAATACAATATTTATTACTGGACACAGTTTTGGCATTTTTTCAATCGTAAATTTTCTTCAAAGTTGAATAAATAAACGTAATTATTTAATTTTTATCAATTTCAATAATAATAATTTTAAAATGATCTTTCTTGTTTATCTACTAATTTTTCCGATTACATATTTCTTTTTCTCATATTTTTTCCACCTTTTGCACTAACCTACAAAGTTTCTTCCACTTTTATCAGTTTTTGGTATATCTTCTTATATTCTCTATTAAACTTATAGTGGGGATTGTATATTTTGGTTTTACACATTAGTGATTGATTTCAATCCGATAAAAGTTTTACATAAAAAGAACATTTTTCCTATAAATTGTAAGTTTTAATTCTTTTCCTTCTGTTTCCCATAAAAATTGCATTTAAAGTGTTCATGTGTGAAAATATGAGACAGTTCCGGTGAAATTTTGACGAAATGAAGGAAGAGTGTTTTCTGTTGGTGTGTGACTACCAAATGACAGGGAAAATATTTATCGAAAAAGTTGTTGGTATGATTTTTCTATATTTGAAAGTTTTTGGAAAAAAAAAATTGAAAACAAAAATTTTACTCGACCACAATCTCGCGTCTTTTGTGAAATTGTCATGATATGATTTTATTTTTCACTCACTTTCTCCTATACTTTTAAATATTTCCCTTAAACAGCATTTATCAAGATGAAAAGTAATAAGTTTACAGTAGATTTAGACGATTTTCTCTCTCTAATTTTCATTAATTGTTTTAATCATCGCGTCACTCTTAAAATATTCTTGGAAAACTTTAAGCTCATTTCGGTTTTCATTCTATTTTACTCTCATTCTGATTTTCCATACGACAAAAGTTATTTAATTCAAACTGCTCTTCAGCACTTCCTAAAAGAAACTGTGTAAAATATTTAGTTGAGAATTAAAGAAAAATTATAAGCAGATTTTTTCAATTTTAATTCTTTTTCTTTTACTCTAACATCCAGGATTATTTTTGTTCTTTTTCTCTAATTAACATTGAAAGCTTCTCATCTAAGAGTAGTTTTTACGGTCAGATTTTATGAGATTTTTACTTCAAAGTTTTCTCTTGAATCATTAAATCACTTTTCGAAATCGGTGAGACAAATGGAAGTTAATCCATTTGTTCCTTTTTTTTCGATAACCCAATGAAATCATGTTTACAATATTAGAAAAAGTATTTCAATGTTTTTCTTAGAGCTGTTACAGGTAAACAAAAAATTGCTAATTTTTTTTACTAATTTTTCAAGGTTATATTTCAATATTTCTCAACATTTTGTTTGTTTTTGTATCCTGAAATCACTCACATTCAAATCATCATTCCTCAAATCACTAAAAAAATTAAAATAGGCGACGCCAGCGTCACTCTATAATATTTTCTATCCTCACAAAATCCTCACTACAGCATCTATTTTGTATATCTTGATGATTTGAGTGATATCATAGAGAATCTTTGCACATTTTCTTCTTTTTTTTCTTTTAGGAAATATTTCTGTCTGCGTTTAGCTTCTCATCTGAAAG
This sequence comes from Phlebotomus argentipes, assembly GCF_947086385.1. Lineage (NCBI taxonomy): Eukaryota > Metazoa > Arthropoda > Insecta > Diptera > Psychodidae > Phlebotomus > Phlebotomus argentipes. The sequence continues at coordinate 9,691,278 of NW_026776181.1, read as the reverse complement.
TGACAACTCTAAACATTCCCCATTAGCTAACGATAGTTATAATCTTCTCTCTGTTTTCATCTTTTACAATATTAATTACATTTTCATGCTTCACTATCCTTGCTTTAAGTTTCAACTCTTCATCTTCATTTCATAATATTCTTTTTACATAAATATTTTTTATATTTGTATAATATAATTTCCATTCTGTTTTCATTTTCTAAACTTTATAAGTGGCTTCACAATGTAAGAAGATAATAATAATTTTTTCTCGCTTAATCCATACTTTATTTAATTAATAAAAATAAATAATAAATTGAGGAACCTGCCCCCGAAAAATTCAACGTGTTATTACAATTTATTACATTTATTACACATTCCAGCCAGCCAGAGAAAATATTTCACAATATATTTGCTTTTTTGTTAATTTGTGTGTTCTTTTTTTAATATATCTTTGTATATTTTTAGTATCCACTTTCAACGTGTATATTTATTATTAAGTTATCTTTTAAACTTATTCTTACTGGGACAAAAATTGAGTAATATTCATCTGTAGAAAAACCTTTTTTTCACTAAATTCTTTTTCGAAGAATTCTAATCTTTGTTTTCCACCTTGTCTATGTATGGATTTTAAAATATTTTCTCTCCATTCTTTGTCTTTGCCTTTTCACCTTGAAATACCTACCATTTTCAGAAATTAATCAAAGAAAAGTGGACAAATAAAGACTTGTAAATATAATATCAACGATTGACAAAATGTTCCCGAAGAGAAAATATTAAAATATTATACATTTCTTCACCATTCTTCTCAAGGATCCTGCCTTGTGTACATTTAACTAAAACAATTACTATAAAATAACGTTGCAAAGAAGACGAAAATATTGCGGGGTATTTGAAAGAAAATGAATTATACTTCTTGATGTACAATGTTTTCTCTAATGTGTATCATTTGTTGCTTCTGAAAAATTGCTAAATCTACAATATTTCATAGTAGTTTTGCAAATTTTCCACTACAGTTTTATATTCTCATTTTGTCTGAGAAGATCTTTTGCACCCTCCAGTGATGAAATGGAGATTCTTCATCCTAAAATGCAGCTCTACTTGAAAGTTTTCTCTCAATCTAAAATCTAACATTTCACTTTCTTTATTTTCCTCCTTTCTGCTTCTCTATTGTAATGAATTTATGTTTCACTTTTCCTTTTCAAATATATTATCTAAAGGTTATTTCAAGTTTCTTACTAATATTTATTACTCTCTAAACGTTTATATGTTCAATTTTATTTTCCCTTTTAATTTCTTTTGCTTTCTGTCCTCTAAAAGATTTCCTATTACATCACTAATATTTCTATATATGTTCTTCTTCTCCACCATAAAGATCTCCTTTTGTTAACTACATAAAGAAAACAAGTTAAGGAAGAATTTGTGTGTATACAAACAAGAGGAGAATTGTCTTAACGACTGCTTTTATTCGCGAGTTGTTAATTATCCTTTATCTTCTGGATATCAATTCATCCGTCAATTACTTTGTGTACTGTAAAGATTCACTTGTGAAAACACAAAGTGTGATTCAGTAAAATATCCAAAAACTCAAAAGCACTTCATTTCTTGCAGCTTTTACACGCAAAGCATCTTGAAAATATTATTAAATTCTTTGTTTTGTCACTTGGACGCAACTTATATTTGAAATCTTAATTTTCTTTTTATTTCACAGAGGAAAAACCCTATTTTATTGGTTTCTATAATCTTTCTATGTTACATTATTCCTCGCCAGATCAAATATATGTCTTATATGCATACTTTTTATAGACACAACCATTCTTTTTTTTGTAGTAAATAGAAGAAATCAATTTCAAAAACGCTTTTTTTTGTTCAATTGAGAAATTTCTTTCTCAATTTTAACCTTTTTCATATCTTTTCTCTTTGCAAATACAAACGAAAAAACGCGCGTCCTCCACATTTTGCACGCATAGCAAAGAAAATTGGCGCAAAAATGTTCGGCACAAAGAATACGCATTGAAATAAAGAATTGCTCTCACATGATTACACGAATTTTCTCTATCATTAATTTAATTGTCTCGGAGGGGGCGGAGACGCTCATTGTGAGGATGATTTCCTTCATGAGTGACAGAGATACGCAGAGTGTGCGGAGGTAGAGTCAAATGGATGAAAAGGTGTGTGAGAGAATTATAATGCAAAAATTTCCACCCAACTTTGTCTAGTGCTGGATTTCCTCTCCACACCTCATCACATCGCTGATTGATGTGATTTCCCTCGCACCCAAATTCTCCTTCACTCCCACGGGCTCTCGAGAGGCGGCGGGAGAGTCCTCGAAATAAGAATACACACACACACACACAGGAAAGAAAATCTCACATCGCATGTGTCTCTCCTCCATATTTTCATTTTCACTCCATGTTTATCTAATAAGCCAAAATGTTTGTGCTTTCTCGGAAAGCTTCCTGCATAGTCCGACCACTCTCCGTCACATCCCAACGTGCTGCGGTGAAATTTGACTAGTGGATGGCCTAACTCCACTGCCACCTCCACCGCCCCCGCCGGAGTCCTCCTCCTCGTCATCCTCGCCGCCCTCATTGTCGGAACCCTCCTCTAGAGTCACCTGCGGGTGGGACGAAAGGAAAACATTCAGAACTGTGGCACTCCACTCAGTCATAAAGCAGGGAAAATGGGCAGACGCTCACGTGGCGATACTTAGGATTGAACTAGGATTTCACATTAGAGTCAAAAACCATCCAGATCCTAGACATTGAGCATAAAAAACTACATGTGATGTTGGAAAACTAAAATATGTTTCTAATGCTCTTTGCAGAATTATTTAAATTTAAATATTTGACGATTCAAAGTTCGTGAAGCAAGAAAGATAATTAAAGCCTGACAGGAATAAGAACAAAAAACTTTTTGACTGAAAATATACTTAATTTTCCAAGTATTTTCTTATAAAATACCTCCACGAATAAAGCATTTCATTATATCTGAATATTCTCAAGACGAAGTAAAACCATTTTCTCCGAAATCGATTGTTCACAAATTTGTCGGTCCCAAAGAGTTAATGCCTTTAATAATTACCGAAAATTGGTACTGTATTGATTAAGCCCTTGCGCGAAATGGAAAGTTCAAACAATTTGTGCGAATTTCGTGGAGAATTTCCAAATAAGCATTGCAAATAAATGGGCATTGATATTTACATAACAGGAGATTTACATTTCACCTTTTAATTAAGAGCCCGAGAGTCAATTTGAACATGAAAACGGCATTTTCCGAAAAACCGATATTTAATCCTGATGAGATTAGCGGAAATACATTGAGAGAGTGTTCTAAGAAAAGGCACAAGGAAAGATGAAAAATTTATGCCACGTCACGACTAATAAGAAAGGTAAATAAAATGTAATTTATAGTCGCGCATAAAGCAATTAAATCACTTGGTTGATTTACATTGGATTTTCCTCCCACGAGAAAGTATCAGATTAAAGAATCCGAGAAAAGAGCGAAACACTGTAGTTCCTCGGGGAATTATTCACGAGTCTTCAATCATCATTCCTGCAAAGTGTCTTTGAGCAATGGAAGTTGTGCAATGCGCTTAGATCAATTCGCGGAGTATAATTCTGTATCGATTTAATTTTGCTGGCAACTACATCCAATTAAATTGCGATCAATTTATTGGAGAAAAATGTCGTTTTAATAGCGCAAAAGAAGACCGATGAGTTTGCAAATTAATTTCAAGATTGCATACCTGGAAGCGAATCTTGTCGTCACCTTCAATGTCGTCTGATTGCGGTGGGGATGGCGGGATCATGCTCTGGTAGTAGTCGCGATTCTCCTCGAGTGTGTCGAGAATCTCCTGGGCATCGGGATGCACGAGGTCACCCCACGTCTCCCACAGCGGGTGCACGATGTAGTCGATGAAGCCCACCTGGGACTTCTCCACCGTGGCGTTGTGGCGATCGCACATCGGGCTGATGTCCATGCCGCTGGCCCGCTCCTTGTCACCCTGCAGGAAGAACTCCTCCATGAGGAGCGCCACCCAGCGCTTGTACAGCGGCAGGGGCTTCGTGGGATTGCTCAGGTCGGCGCAGTGCACCAAGTTTTCCAGCACCTGTATCCGGTCTGTGTAGTTATCCAGGAGCAGCACGCCGCTGCCGGCCACCTTCTTCGTCTCCGTCATTGTCTTCAGGTCAGCCAGCAAGCTCATGTGCTTGGACATGTCCGTCGATAGCACTATATCAATCACCATTTTCCTCAACGTCTGACGTTGCTTTCTGCAAAGAGACAAATTACATTCAGATAGGCTCCGCTTATCAGTGTAATTAAAGTAGAATTAGTTGCATAATCTAAGCCGATTAAGTCCCACTATTGCCATTCGCTCTATCTCGAAATAAAATTATCACAATTATCTTGAAATTGTTTCTTAGAATCGAGAGCGTCTCCATTTTTGTCCCAGAAAGCATTAATTGACGACTTTCCACCTTCCTCAAACTCTCATACTTTGATAGAAGGTACAAAATAAGAAACAATCACTCAAGATCAGTGACAGAAATGACAGTGAAAAGTAACCCTGGGAAAAAGAGGGTTAATTATCCCCCATATATCTCTTATACACATTATAACTTTTCCATGAGTCACATATGGGAAAAGTTTGCCATCCTGTTCACACATTTTCAGTCCTTTTGGTGGGAGTATCTGTTGCTGACTACAGGAAATGGGATAAATTCCCCATCTCCTCGCAAATTGGAGAAAATACGGAGTGAAAAGTATAGAAAATTAGTCTTTGAAGCCCCACAACCAACCTTTCACACCCTCATGGGGAAAATGTCCTGATTTTTCCTCCCTCCCACCACATCTTCGGGCGGGTCGAGCAGAAAAATCAGATTTCATTGGAAAGTTTGTCACTCGGGGACATCACATTGATTTTGGGGACGAAAACGATTTTCTTAGTTGGTGGGACGCGCAATATTCAACAAGTCGATTTTAGGGAACAAATTCAATTTACACCCACATTATCTAAAAGATTGTCTTGCGAGAGGCAGCTTTTTGCCGCTTATTGCGTGATTGATGGGGACAAAGGGAGAAGAAAAAAATACAGAAATTGTGGGAAAGTTATGAAGGAATATAATCTGAAGATGCGAATTGAGCACGTTTCAGTATTGAAAATTTAATTCCGTTAATTCACAGAAAATAATTAATCACAGCTTGGATTGAATTTCCCAGACGTTTCACGTACTTTGCGTACATCTTGTACTATCTCATGTCTCCATACAATATCGATTTAATTCTCTAACGACAGCGAAATATTCATACATTGCAAAAGTTTGCGACTATATAAGCAATCTTCTCATATTGATTATAAATAGATGAGATAAACTTTAAAGATTAAACTACTCCCGAGAGCACGTCAATCACGACGTGTGAGATGGGAAAAACTTCTCTTTGAGCACAAACATTTGTCTCAAACTTTGATAGAATATTAAGTATGAATTTTAAAATTTTAACAGCCACTTTCCATCACAAACTTGATGGATTAGTCGTCTGCCAATGTAAAATTCATCACAAACAATTTCATTTCCCTCTCTTGACATTCTCGTGTGAAATAAAAACATCTTGCCCCACCCAATTTAAGACACTTTTCCCCTTCGCCCACACCATTCGGGCTAAATATGAGAAGAAAATTGCTGTGTGGGAATTTACAATGAAGGAGCTAATTGGCAATTGCGGGGAACGTGAACCCCAACGCAAAGTGCTTCAAGTGTATGTTCTCGGTTCATTCCAGGACGTATGCGGCAATAATTAAAAGTGCATTCACAATTCACTCCTTCAGTGGGCCTGTAATTACATTATTTATGGGCGTACTCACTTTTGCATATTACAGAAGATATCACATCCTTGATTTTGAAGTAATTTGAAGGCAACAGCTAAATGATGATTTTCCAGCACCGATTCATCATTGTACATTAATGCTAATTCCGAACTAGTGTTGATGAGAAACTGATTGGTGAGTCCAGGGTGATCGACGTCGTGGATGCAGGCGGCAAAGAGGGCGCCGCACACCTCGAGGGGCGTGAAGACACTCTCGAGGGCCGGCGTGTTGAGGAGGACGTTGGTACTTTGGGTCACATCGGCGGCATGGAGTGAGTTGTGAAATGGATTGTCCTTTACGTAGTGATCCTCCAGCGTCACCATGAATGCGATTAGTGTTTTCGGTGGTATCATCAGGGCGCTGAGGAGGTCTCGTGACGAGAACACGGAGTACGCGACGCACGTGAGGGGGCGGTTGCACGTGAGATCGCCAATGCGGAAGATATCGATGCCCCAGGTGTCCAGGTCACCCAGCAGGGTGCTCAGTTGCGCCTCGTGTGGCGTCTCCACACCGAACGTCGGCAGGCGTTCACCAGTGAAGGAGTTGGTGTGCGACAGCGGTCGTCGTACGCCCGAAATCTGTGACATTGGCGGCCCCCCGAAGCGCGGCGATCTGCTGCGCGGATGGGAAGCTGACGTGATGTTGGCCACCTCATTCTCGTCGATGCGCAGCGATGGCAAATCAAACTCCTGTTGTTTGTCTGCAAAGAGGATCATTTGACATTTTTCATTAAATGCCGGAGCGTAAAGTCCACAACAATGGACAATGTAAGCCTCGCATTTGAGGAGAAACTAAACCCACCCCGTTTTGGCACAATGAATAATTATTTCTTTCTTTCAGGGCCACAAATTCATATACATCAGGTTTTGTGTGTGTGTATGAGGAAAACTGTTTCCACTTCGTCACTTCCATCTTTTGTGCATGAAATAATATGTAATGTCCCATCTTTCCCTCAAATGTAATAAATTTCCATTACAAAACCGTATGATTTATGTATTTTCCTTTGTTCCTTATGCAAGCTAAAGGACTATAATCCAATATAGCGAAATTTAGTGAAACTGCAAAGGCGTGAGCATGCATAAGAAAAAACTTAAAGCTTTCTGTTTCACTTTCGTCACAACGGCGTGAAAATAATCCTTTGACTCGCTTTAAGTAAATCCCTTGCTGGAGCGAAAGGCAAGGAATCCGTGTGGAAGACTTGTTGAAAATCATCCCTTTAACTTTACCATTTTGCCAGATAATTATAATTCAAGTGAGTTTGCTCTTGAACAATGGAGGAAAAAGTGGTTATTCTTCCTCGGGAATTAAACGTCGAAACAGATGGAAATTGTAGAGGATTATCCCAAATAATGTGCAATTAAATTTCAACACCACACACACACACACAGCACAGCACAGCGAAGGATATTACTCCAAATTTGTGTATGGCACTCAAAAGGAAGTGAGAGAAATTAGCATCTCCTGTGAAGTGGACTCGGTATGAATGAAATATTCGTCCCCTTATGAATTTGAAATGAACTTTCCAAGGCTTGAGTGGCGTTGTTGCTGACCTGATGGTAATCAGATTTAAGTTCTCAAAACCACACGTGCTTTTCACACTAAAAGCTTCTCTCCCACCCTCTCATGCTGACGCACAAGAAGTTTGAGTTGTGAAATAGTGAGGAAAAGAATACGTTTCCAGTTAAGCGATCATGAATGATTAAGAAAGCTCTCTGTTGTTTTCTCCCCCCGGAGGGAAAACTTTTCCATCTCAATGCGTTGGAAAATAAGGTGGAAAGTAAGGTAAGAACTAAAACATCCCGAAGTCAGGAATATTTTGCCCATAACTTAAGTTATTTTATGCAACTTTTCACTGGACTTTTGTAATCTCTCAACTTTCTAGTAAATTAGAAACTTTTATGCGTTGTGTGTAAATGATTTTCCTCATTACATGCAAATTTTATTTTTTATTGCCTCATCTTTCCTTGCTAAATGCAAATCGGCCCCATTAAGCAAAAGGTATAACACAAATGGGAAATATAAAATAGTGCGAATGCCGTAATGAAAGCTGGATTTCTCCCTGTAGGAGCTTTTACTCTCCACAAGTTTGTTGTGCGCTTTCAATACTCAGCTTTTCGGCTTATCATCACAATAGAGCTTTTATTGTAATGAGAATTTCTGAAGTGAGTGAAATAGCACAAAAGCTGCTCCTGCAGATCAAGAGATTTCATTGTGAGATGCACCTTCCATTTGGACAATTAATAGTCTTCCAAAATGTTTCTCATATCATATGCTTTACGCGACCTGAATGTGTATAACAATCAAATAATGCATATAACTAGGATGGAAAGGAGCCACATTGCCACAATAAGTTAATTCTAATTCATTTCCACCCTGAATATTTATCAGGGGTCGCCAAATCGTTCGCAGCGCGCAATGAGTGAAAATTACCTAACGCTGAGCATTTCGGCGAGCAAAGTGTGAATTTTTAATCAATTAAATGGCAAAGAAGGACTTTCTTGGGACGCCTCTGAAATTCTTAATGAGATTTTCCATTCAACGAGAGTGTATGTTTATATCGTGGAAATTCAATAAACTTTATGAGACTCACCCAAAAACGTCGAACAGATGTATTCGGAAATTTGATTGCCGGATCGACTGGATTCACTGAAGTGTGACAATTCCTTGTTCAGCATTCGCTTGAACTGAAATGGAAGACATTGAGAGATGTGAGCATTAATTGAAATTCTGGCAATAAAAAGAGACTTCTGTACCTTCAGTGACGCCATGTCCGAGACACTTCGGTGAGTCTGGATGGTCTCCAGTTGATCCAGACACCAGTCCAGCTCCTCCATCGTGTCATGGGCCAAGCGGACGTATGCCTCATCTCCGGGCACCAGAGGCTTCGGCAGCGGGGCATTCGTTTGGCGTTTCGATCTGCAACGGCATGGTTGGCATCACAAGAGAGAAAGGATCGACTGCAAATGATTCACTTACTTGCTCGTGTTGACATTTGTTAAATTCAGAAAATTAATCCGCACAGATCGAAGACTGGCCAGAATCTGAGCAAATGGTGTCACTATCAAATCTTCGCCATGACTGAAAGAACGAAGGAAGAGCCCATTAGTGAAATCAATGAGGCCAGTTTTCGCTCCTTCTTCTTCCTCTTCTTGAGAGTGCTGAAGAGGAATTTTATTGATCAGCCACACTCCCCCTCTCGGTTTGTAAAGCAGCCCAATTGTTGCCTCTCGTTTACTGTATCACCACCAAACATAATGTAGCAGCCAAAAGAGGGGGGCTGTTTCTTCACTCAAAGTGTATAACAAGAAAGCAAAAGTTAAATCAATCAATATTTAAAAGAAAAGCTACTCTATATTATCGTAATTTCAAACAAGGCAAAACAAGATGACATGGAGTGATTTTGTTTGGAAAATATAAGGTAAAATTGTGTGTCGCAATCTCTCTGATAAGAGGTTGTGGGAATTCTAAATTTTCAATAATTCTCTGCATTGCAATACAGCCGCTCTACGCATGATTGGTGGTGCGTGTTGGGATAATAAAAAAGAAGCCACGAAGCTGTAGAGAGGTGATAGAGAGAGATGTAATGCCAACAAACACAGAAAGCATTTGAACCAACAGAGAACATTCTAAGAAGTGTGTAACAGATGGGTGTATATTGTTGTGTATGTGACTAAAAGCCAGGATAACAAAGCTTCAAGAAAGTACAAATTGCTTCGCACGAAAAGCCAAAGCTGAAATGGAAATTTATGAGTTTCGAGACTCTCTAATTACCCAAAGAAGCTGCAAAAGAGAAATTGCTCAGAACGAGGGATATGAAAGTTTCCTCTGCGAAAGGACAAAAAGGTAATTTCGATGACAAGGAGTGTTATTGGGCAATGGATGGAGGAAGCACAACTTTTTCTCAATTCTATGAAGTAGAAAAAAAACTTGGATACAGCTTTGTATTTCCCACCGCAGCAATTCCCATCAAGATAACACCGCATTCACTGTACTGATCTTAAAAATTGATCTAAATCACATGAAATAGTTGGGAGAAAAGCGAAGGAAATCATAGGTGAACAAGGCAATTTCACACTCTTAATGAATTTAATATCACAAGAGCAATTTTTTTGTGTTCACGGAGGAAGAAAGAGTGTGTGTGTGTGGATAAATTACTTTGTTATGTGATTCACTTTTCTCTATCAGTTGCTACAAATTCTTATTTATTATGCATTTTCGTGCAGTATAATAAGACAAAGGTTCATTTACCGACGAAACATTGTGTGCGGCTCTATACATTTGCTCTTGATGTTCCCCACTTTGGCAATTTTTTTTTACTAAAACTGCATATCAAAAAATCAAAAAACTCGTTACGACGCGCCCTCAAATAAACCAACTTCAAAGAACTTCACCATCAGGAAACTTATAAAACTCATTTCATTACGTGCACTCTGAAACACTAATAGTCAATTTTTGCATCACTATTTTCTAAACGATTCAAAAAATGCATTTTTAACGAACAAAAACCCAGGAATTTTTTTCTCGAATGTGCAGAAAAAAACGCACGATGCTCTTCGCAAACAATTCTTATGATACACTGACTGCATTTCGAGGAGAATCGTAGTATTTGAGGAATTGTATCGCAACAATTATCATTGATAATATAATCGTTGTCTGGTGCGCTTCAATACAATATACATAGAATTTCCCTCGCAATTTCAACAGACTAACAAGTGAGTCTGTGTAAGAATAAACTATCAATACACATCAAAATATTAAGGATATAACAATAATTTAATTCGAAATATATGAAAAATTCACAACCGTACAATATTTATGGCGTTTTTGGACAAATTCGCTTCTCAAATTCATTTTTATTTACTTCAAAGGAAGAAGAAAGAGAGAGATTTTTCAATGTGTGTGATAAAATGTAGGAAAACAATGAGGCATTTAAACAGCAACTAATAGAACAAATCATTCTTCAATACCTATACATTCATACATATATAGAAAAAAATAAAACGCATACAGAGCAAGAACCCAATAGATTGGGTTACAGAGAGATAGGAAAAGCTCAAAAACAATTAAACGTTCTATCAAATTTATTGGATCCGTTCCTATATATTCCGTCTATTTCATGTGGTGCAATTTTTCTCTGGCATGTTTTTGCTGTTTAGCTGTTACACAATGCAACGGAAAGCTTTTTTCAAAGTACATAATATACGAATAAATATCGGTGCGTCGGAGTCTGTGGAAATGATTTGAAACTGTGTTCAGAGGCGTGAATTGGAGAACAAAGTGTAGAAAAGGTGAAAAGAATCACGCTACAAAATTTTTTCTAAAAATCTCTCAGCCGACTGATTTATATTGAATTGAAAAGAAATATCATTTTGTCGGTGTTATTGGCTAAAAATACAAATGCTAAAAAACGAAAAAATATATATCTTTGTGTGTTGCAAAAAAGCAGATCTCGATTACAAAGAAACAAAAATGTACGTGAACAGATATGTTGTGTGCAGATGTAATGTGAGAACTTATATAAGGAGCAGAAAACCAAGATATTCATATTTGAATTTAGTGAAAATGAAAAAGTTCACAAAAAAAAACTTCTAATTAATTAGCTCTTATTGCTGTACAAGTCATTGTTTTAGGAGAATTCTTATTCAATTGAGCATAAACAAGAAACGCAATGGAAAAATAATGTGAGATGAAATCAAAATCAAAATACGTACGCTCTTTCCATTAAAACTGGCGGCTCTGTTTCTTTGAACCTGAAATTATATATCGTGTCTTGTCTTAATGTTCAATTCCATGTTTTCTTCCCTTCAACTACAAAAACATTAGTACTGTCTTTTAGGAGAAAAATTTTGGCGTCGCCAATTTCGTTCTCTATCCACTGGTTTTATGCTTACGGCGTCATATGCATGATACTTCTGCATATGAAACTCAATAGTAGAGTGTGAAAATATGTTAAGAAGGTACACACAAGTATAAAAAGGATGGTATTTTGAAGCATTGACTGTGGATTGCGTATAATGTATTTTATCACGTTTTCCACTCGATACATCTAACAGCATTTTATAAGGAGTACACAAAGTGTTAAGATTTACACTTTAGAAGGAAAAGAGACTATAGCACTTCCCCTACACGAAAGCTCATGGACAAAGCTTGAAAAGAGAGTTTCATAAAGAGAGAGTATCTGTCCACCACTTTTTCTACACGGCTATTGAGGTTTGCATTATATTTCCTACATGGGCAGGATGGAAGTAATGAGAGAAGGTATTAAAAGATTGTTAGGGGAGCTTTGTCTCTCTTGTCCCTATGTGGGCAGAAAAGTACCCACAAAGTGGCGGAGAAATATGAATCCAGAGTGTCTCTGTGGAACCGGTGTGGAAGATTATTTTTAATTACATCACGTCCACAAATATTTGTTCCGTCCTTATTATTTTTAAAAAATCTCATCTCCGTCATTTTTCAACTATTCTTCTGGAAAAGCTCTTTTTTTTTATATGTATAGCACACAAATATATTTGGTAAAGTGCCTTACCTCTCGCTCGCAATGCTGGAATTGCGCGACATGGATTTCGGTGACATCTCAAAGTCTGAATCGGATCGATACAGGAAGGATTCACGTCGCTGTGGTAAATTCTGCAGGACGAGTCCTGCACTTGGTGATCCACCCTCCAGGGGTGATCGTGCGCCCTGACCATTCTCCACATCGAAACTGCAAAGACAAACAGGACAGAATGACAATAAGCGGAAGTTGCACATGAATATGCTCACAATGGCGTGTTTTCCATCAATTTCGAATTTATTGAGGTAATTGCATTTCTGCATTATTCGAGAAGCTAATCAATCTCATTCTTATCGCTGTCCTCCTTTTCCCAATCTCCACCACCACCGCGCCCCATGCCAATAACAGTGTGGGGGCAATAACAATGGGAGAGTTCATTTCCCCCTCATCGAAGAGTCAAACCACAAAGAATCCCTCTACGTCATCTCATTCACCGCACAAAGTACACATTATGAGACCGAATGTTATCGATCAGGAAGTTTTAGACAGGGAGCAGGGCAGAAAAGAAACAAGACACATTTCACAATGCTGATGGAAACTGGATAGGTATTATTTGAAATTGGGTGAAATTGATGGGAAAAAAGTCGATTGTTTTGTTGATATTCAGAGAAAATAAGGATGAATATTGTCTCAAACACACAATTTCCTTCTTTGACTAATTTATCTGACAATCAGTAAGCATGTACACATGTCAATATAATCCTCTGTGGTAAATTCAATTTAAATTTCCAATTAACCTGTTGAATATCAAATTAAGATGCGTCTATTGAACAGTTTCACACTACAGCAAACAATGTCAATATTTAACTTAAATTTTCCAGAAAACCTTTAAAAATCATTTTATCAGCAACACAATGCGCGACAACATTTCTTTAAAACATCTTTCTGTGCAAGGGAAATAAGGTAAATCAGAAACTGATTTGCATTACTGATTACAGAAGGAGTAAATAGACATTCGAGAAAGCACATCCAGAAAATGAGATTTCAACCGCAACGCAATCGAACACCATCCCACTGCCCATTGGAGGAAAAGCTCATTCTCGCAGGCGCTTCTCATACATTTCTATGCTTCACCGTGTACCTTCTGCATTGCTGAATATATGTATAGACGGCGTGATTCTACCTGTGCCATTTTGAGTTTGCATAGTGAATTCTATTAGTAGAATCACTGCTATATATGCATAAAGTACGGGTGAACAAATTCAAGCGAATACGTATAGAGAAATATACATTGTTTGGAATCCAAATAATGCGTAGAGATGAAAATTCAAGCACACATCTTATGCAAATAGTGAATGTGAATATTGCTTAAATAAATACAACGTGACGCTGGAGCCACAAAACCATGCATCGTTTACCAATTTCACACTCAAATTACAACTGAATACTAGCATATACCAGAAAAAAAGTGCAGGACACCGTTCGATTTACTGCGATCAAAATTGTTTTTCAGATACATTATATGCTCTACTCGCACTATATAAATAAATAAATAAATAAATAAATAAATACGCCTATGACGAGCAGCAATATAAATCAACTGTTCCAACAACCACGTGACGACTATTCGCTGCAAGATAAATGCAAATTGCAGTTAAATGCCAATTACATACGAGATATTTTATTGAGAGTGCGCAATTAATCGCGAACATCCACCACTTTTCATCTAACTCCTTCCCATCAACCACACACTATATGTATGCATAATTGGCTGGAGAAAGAGAAGCAGCAGAGCATCAATTACAAAATAGCTCTCAGCGAAGTTGGTGAGTGTCATAGGAAAACATTCGCGAATGCGAAATGGTTGGTTGATATTCAATATCCGCTATATTTCTTCGAATACTGCGCTTGATTCTGTGAAAATAGGGCTCTTTCAGAATCAATCAACAGTGCTATTGGAAAGCTATTACACGCTTTTCCACTATGTGAAAAGGGGAGAAAATAAAGTATTGAATCATTTTGCAGCTGAGCCACACAGAAAACGATGAAAATATTTTGAAAATGTATTTTCACTTCTACGACATTTTCACATATAAAATATTTTTATACCACAGCAGGGAACTTTTCAATTACTTCGTAAATACAAAGCTTTGACTACAGATAGTATATGGTATAAAATGGAAATTAAATTTCGACTGATGATAACTATTGTCATTGTCAATGCTTTCCTCCATTCTCCAAAACTGCAAAATAATTCGCTATGCTATGTACAATATTTTTACTTATAAATGAAACAGCAATTTATTGTTTAAAACTCTCTATTTCACTGTAAGAACGCAAGTAGGAGTTTTCTTTTGGGTATGTGCAGCTTGTGCACATGATATGTGTGAGAAGTGTGGAAATCTATGCAGTAAGTCAGTACCTTCCGGTGGTGCGACGGCGCCCACCAGGCGCCGCCACGGTGCGCGGTCCGTATCGCCGGATACGTCCGCTGGAGCGTCGGTTGCCCACAACGCGGGCGCCCTCGGAGCTGCGACGCCCATCGGGCGGCAGAAGTACCTCCGAGGCCCCGCTCGTGGAGACCGTGGATGCCGTAGAGTCCCCGCGTCGCGAGAAGGACAGCGTTGCCCCGCTGGCCGTCGTGACGGTGGAGTCGCTACGCGAGAACTGCGTGTCGGACGTCGTGCTTTGCTGACGCAACGTCCGGCCAGTGGTCACGGATGACTGACGTCGCGCCGCCGTCTGGCCACTCGGTGCCGTAGACAGCGACGATGAGGAAGACGTCGTGTCGGCCACAGGACTGCAGTTGGCCGCCAAGGCCGCGGTGGGTGACTGTGGCATGTCAATGGGGGGCAGCATGGCCCCGCGGGCCTCGCGTCTCACACCTAATCGACCCAATGCGCGCACCAGAGCAAATAGTACGAAGAACGTTGCAATCATATCACAGCCACATCCTTTGGAATTGTTCCACTTAATTCGCCACAGAGGTTTTGCAGACACACTTCTGTCGCGAGAGTCTCTTATCACTTATCCTTCTGTCTTCTTTTGTGCAGTCACGTCAAGAAAAATCGACTCCTCTCAAAGGTCTTTTGATCTCTATATGAGAGATACACTTTCAATGTATTCAGTTGCATTTTTTGACTTGTTATTTCACACATGTCAAGCGACTGTGCTGATAAGAAAAACTGTAGTTTCGAACTTGTTAGCAATTTGGAGGATTTGCCCTCTGAACTCACTCCCCTTTACCGATTGAGTGGGTGGAAATGCATTCCCACACTCTAACTGCGCCATTCAATGGAGATATTCCATTTCGTTGTACGATGAAGAAACCAATGAATATAAATTTCACACTTGATTGCTTTCTCACCCGCAACACAGGGTGTATGAAGTGGAATACCCTGAAGTGCGTGGTTAGAGAGCGAGGTGATTTTGCTTCAATGCATTTCGGGTTCAGTGCTTCTTTGAGTGATCATAAAAGCTCATCAAATGCAATATTCAGAGCATCTTGAGACAATATCGTAGAATTACTCGCCATCTCTGGACTTAATAAGGAAGAAACGTACCTCTCATACCCAGAATTCCCACATAATCTCATCTACGTTCAGCAAACTTCGTCATCCAGTAAAAAATCTATAGCAATTTCATTTCATTGCAATTTATCCAAGTTTCTTGGCTCTTGATTTTGATTAAGAATTCCCAGTTATTACAGAAATGTGTGCTTATGTAATTGACATGATTCACGGAATTTCCCTAACAGATGAACACCCTTAAATTTAACCTCTCTCTCTCTCTCTCTCACACCCCGATACCAAAGGGAATGTGCTCCGTGGGGATATTCTCATTGTGCTGCTGAGCATATTTATTGGTATGCAACCCGCTAGGCGTTGCTATCCTTTGCACGCATTCGACGAAATATATTTATGGTAGCCATGTATGAATTTGACGTCACCAGAGATTTAATATCAAATCAGATGATAACTCGAGTGTATAAATTTGTCGCTTGTTGGAATTTGATACACGTCGCTGGATATGGGTTCATCGGCAATATATCTCTGCCTATGAATGATTAGGAGGAACGCTGAGACGAGTGGAAAAAATACAAATTTATAGCAATTCCAAAAAATATGCCAGAAAAGCGCACACGCTCGAATTAACTCTCAAATATGCAAAATTCAATTTTTACACAGTCAAAGTGGATTTTATTAATTCGCTCTCAATGCAAATGGTAGTTTCAGAATTTTTAAATCATTTAATAGCGCTTCGAATCAATAGCGATTAGCAGAATTGGCAACAGGTTGGATAAAAAGTACATGGAACTCTTTATTGTCATTCATTACGTTTGTATGAGAGCCGGTATTCAAATATAATTTCTTTCCTCTGTAAATACGTTAAATATTTTATGCGAAGAAACGAAATTTTTCGGGAAACCCCAAAAAAATGCAAATTAAATAAGATTCATTAGCCAAAATGGATAGGCAACAGACATAAAAGCCTTTTCTGTTTGGGGAATGTTCCCAAAAAAAAATTCGTTCACAACAAGAAGAGAAAAACGCAATACAATTTGAAGATAGGACAGAGAATTCAATTTAAACTGAATACACCTCCATTACACGTTTTCAGCATTTATATATTTTTCCCGCGACGCAATGAAGAATGTGCAAAAGACGGAGGCTAAAGGGTTGAACAGAGTGTATGGATATGGAATTGAACCCAAAAGAGCTCACATAAACTCCGTTCGTGTCTCACGTGGAAAATTTATTCATCAATTTCTATGGCTTTCGAAAAAAAGATGACAGAATTGCAGGGAAATTCCCATTTTCATCACACAAATGTTACGTCTGTCCAAGGCATTGTGCGGAAAATCGATCGTACATGGAGGAACCACTTGTAGACTCCTCGAGAACCAGACGCATTATTTGGGAGTTCTTCTCGTGGAAATTGAAAATTCTACACTCACAGCAAGTGTGAGCTTTGTGGATAAGTGTCTGGACGATAATAATCAATAACCAAACGGAATAAGAATAGGATACTAGGAATATCCTTTACCTTACTCACAAGGAAGCCCAATTGAATCTGGGATTGTGACTTTTGGGGGTGAAATGAGCAATTTCCGGTCAACCGGAGAATAATCGAGTGAGTCAGTCAGTATTGAGAGCCAATACACTGCCTCAATATTCGTCAATTTGTCATTGGCACTCTCGTAACGCTTGAATGTAAATTGCTCAATTGAGTCACACAACATCGATAAGAGAGACCCTCGTGAACACTTCGATAGCACTTCTCAACAGGAGGGAAAACATGCTGAGCTGGACAAAACAAGCACCCAAAAATTCCAGGTGAGTGAAATTCATGAGAGAATACATATTTTTTAATAGTCAGCAAATTACAGTACATATTTTGCACTTTCCATGTGAACACTTGAGTAAACAATTTTATTGGGGTCTTGCTCAAAAGTCACAACTTTTAACCGCGTTTCGTCATTATCAATCATAGATAACAGAGAAAATTGTGGGTTGCGTTATATTTTTCGAAAATCACCATGAAATATCCAATATTTTTTTGAATTTACACAATTCGCATGTACTTTATATGCCACACATGTTGTGCAGAGTGTTTTTTAACACTTGAAGCGTATTTAATGAAATCAAATGGTTTTTCCACTACATGCAATTGAGCACATTTCCTCCAGGGATATTTTTAATGGAACATTTTGCTTTCTACTCCCTGTCTCCCATCTATCTCACACCTTGTCATGTTCCTGGTGACTTTCATGGCATTTCAATTTCATTCATGCAAAAAGCATAAATACGTATTAAAAAGCTAGAGGGAGAGCTGAGGATAAATTGGGGACTGTGTCATTTTAAATGTCGGACGTTAAAAAGCTGCTCCTCAACCTCGCAATAAGTCCCAAGTTAGGGATTCAAATTGTGCCACAGACGGAAAAAATATAGCCTTGGGGTTGTTTCAACCGTATTACAGCGTCAACCATCAAACCAAACCACTCCTTGACTACCCCAACGGTATAATAAAAATGGTGCGCTTTAGACAGCCTTTGGAAGGGGGTGAAAAGTGTGTATTTGAGTACTTTCTTAAGCGGTTGCGAGATACGCACTTGTAAGACAACACTCTTGGGATTTTCTCTGACTTAGCGAGTCATTTTGCACCTCAACTGGGGGTGAAATTGGAGAAAAATCACAAAATTTCAGCCACGTCTAAGTCCATATAGCCTGGTTGCTAAAACAACAAACGGCAAATGTAGAGAAGGACAAGTGGTGCCCTTTTCTGTAAAGTTCGAAAAATCGATTGATTATGACTCTGCCTTTGGGCGTGTCAAAGTCATAAAATTCTCATGCGTTAAATAAAAATTGACACCCAAAATATTTACCACCCAGAGAGGCAATATATTCTTTCCATTCCGCAAATACCACCAGAAAGGGTGAAAACGGAGAAGAGAAAAATGTATATGTGACTGCGAAAAGAGATATAATTTGTCCTTCAATGAAGAAAACTTGAGAGAATAATAACACTTCACTGTCATGCTGTTTCTGTGAAGAATCTGCATTTCACCCTGGTCGTACATCTAATCCAGTATTCCATTAACCCAATACAGCCATGTTTCACTGTACTGAGAAAATGTGGAAAATTCCAAGCAGATATGAGAGTCTTGAGTGCGTTTGTTAACAGGTTAAGAGAGAAGCGCCGAATTACCACCTCTTGTGCGATTTTCGTTCTTCTTCTTTTGTTCTGATCTTACGCATAAAAAACAGCACGAAAATGAGAAAGCAAAATTAATTAGACCTGAGGGGAACAGGTGTGAGGATTTTCAATGCGCCTCTCCTAAATTGAATGAGGAATAAAGCATATACTGTTAAAGTTTCGAGAATACTTGCGTCCTTGCGAAGAGGCCATTATCTCAATTTAGAAAGCTTTCAAATAATTGGATCTCAATAGACACTTTCGTAATACTTTGTGCTCTCATTATGACATACAAGCAGAAATGAGATGAAACGGGAAAATCACCCGATTATGATCAGCACATCAGCTGCTTTTCACTAGCAACTGCTGAATTGAATTATCTTCTGATTATATTGCAGTTAAGTCATATCACAGAATGCCAGAAGAATATCTTTCATCTCCATAAAATGCTGCTGTGAGTTTGGGTGTGTTTGTGTGTGTGTGTGTGTTTTGTGTGCAGTAGAAAAACATTATGGAAATTAAGACATAAATTTATAATAAGTTTGACTGCATTTGCAGAACAGCATGAAAGTTTAGGTGTGTCGTTGGGATTTCTGACATGATAATATTGTTAGGAAAGTGGGATGCTTATTTCCGTAGTTTTAAGGAAATGCCTTCACATAAAGTCACGCTTTTAGTGAGCGTCTAGAGTGCTATTTTGATGTAATAACACGAGAACCTCATGCGAAAGACCATTTGGGGGATTGTTGTTGCATGCAAAGACCCCGTAAGTCTCGTCTGGTGTCTCCAGTGGAGCGGAAAGGGTGAGTTCTCTTGCGCAAACACCATACATTTGCTGCAGTCTTCGTTCTCCATTATTGGAATTAGACTCAGTGTCGAATATGGGTATTATGGGTAATGCTATTCCTTGTTCTTGGCTATTGCAATAGGTGGTAATCTTACATACATTCGCGTGAGTATGTGTATGTGAGCGCTAAGAAATGCAACGAAATTATTGCACTTGCATAAAGCTATTTACACAAGTCAAATGATGTCGACGATACATTGAAAGTGACTCTCAGATAGCAATTATTTAGCACAGTCTCAGCGGATCTCATTTTTCTCCTGTCCACTTCCAACTTCTTTCTCTTCACTTTGTCATCAGCACTGACCAGGTGATTCAATTAGAGCCACCATCGCTCAGTTCAGGTATTAATTATATACGGAAATTTATCTTTCTCTCCATCTCACTGTCACACTTTTGATGCTCAGCAGATGAGAATTCACTCACTTGTGGTAATTAATTTCTATGTCATTCAATTATTTTATCTTATTCGTCACTAGGCACACACTCACACCGCAAATGAGAGCAACATCGCATGGATGATAATCACTGGGAGGAAATCTTTGGCTCTTTCTCACTCTCTCTCTCTCTGTTTGTCTCTTCCCCTCCCTCTTGAAAAAGTTCCAACGTGTGAAGTGTGTCACCACAGTTCGATTGGTGCACTTTTTTCCACACCAAATATCTTGCACAAATATTTGGCGCGCGGCGAAAGCTCACGCGGCGCGACGCAAGTCACGCTGTGGCGTCACAGCGCGCGGGGCCATCTTGGACGAGAGATCTCACGGCAGAAAGGGCACCCGGCGACGGCGATGGGCAAGAGTCGCGACGCGTGCCATGCAAAAGTCCACCTTTGAGTCCCGTGACGTCACTACGCGCGTGCAATTCAGCAGCCGCACCGACGGACGATCGACTCTCGGTAGCGCTACACAGGAGAATACGCGGTCAACTGATGACTACACTCTCTGTGCGGCTCTCACGAACCGTCAAACTCTCGCAGGGCTTTTGCACACACACTCGCCGAGCTTTCTTCCCTCTCAATCGGCCGCCGCCGCCGCGCTCTCCAAAGTCACACCATAGAAAAGCGGAGGAGAGCGCGAGAGAGCCCCAAGAAGTCTTCCAAGGGAGTGTGGAAATTAACCTGGGAATTTCATGTTACATTGCAAAACTCATTTGACGTCACAGCCGTCATGTCGCACAAACATGTGATACGACACCAGAGCAGTCACTCTGGCTACTATCAGGCTGTCGAGCCTCGAAAGTCCGACATGTTGAAAGCTAAGTCACACATTCTCAGGTCTCTTTTTTGCAATATACTTTCATCACTCTGAATCACAGTCTAGAATTGGGCAAAAGCATCACAATTTAACACCATTCAACCTCTGCAAAGGTGACAGAACAGGCAGAAAGATTATGCTGTCCACTCACTGTGGAGTGTCTTCAATCAAAACTAGAGTACAATTTCACGAATCATATGAAGCGCAATAAAAATACATTTATATCAGTTACACTCACACACGCTCGCGTCATTTCTCCTCTCAGCTCGCCACACACGAAATGCTCAAAACGCTACATTAAAAATAGATTGTGAGAGAGCTCGTGATGTATGAGAGCGAGACGGCACGAGGAGTGTACGTTTTTCCCCCACGTTGTGCGAAAGAGAGAGGGGAAATTGCCGAGTGATAAGAGAATGCGTCAGACAGTTTACAGAGAGCTCTGTCTGAGATTACCTTTCAAGTAGTTCAAGTTTTCTTCGCGTTCAGCGTGTAGAGAGGAAATAGTCATGAGAGCGCGTGAGAATGTGCACTGTGTGTGCTTCTCAAACACCAGTTGCCACTCAATTCCTCTCGGATTCTCTCTATTTCTCCGTGCGCGAGAGAGGCGGAATCAATTGTGCACTTTTATTGTACAACTCTGGAAAAAGACCGAATTTTTCGAGCTTCACTCTCACAGAGCACTGGGTTTGAAAATAACCAGAAAGGGGAAAGGTGAAAGCTCACGACGAGCTTTCGATTCTCCCTGCGCACATTCGACAGTTTAGAATGTGACATGCTGTAAGCTCACAGGCCATCAGACAGTCTTCTCTCTCGCACAAACAAGACCGTTTAGGGGTCTCCTCCCCTTTTGGCCAAGCTATATAGAATCGAAGGGAAATTACATATATATTTCCCATTTTTCTCCAATTCACCAAACCACACGCACAAAAACATATACACGATGTGTAAGCATTTGTATGAAAAGCCTATCAAATTGTGGGGAAAATTATAAAAATCTATTTTATTGCTATATTTCGTGATATTGTCGCTTTATGTACACAATTCATGATTTTTCTACCCTTTTTATTCTCTCGTGCGGTTAGGGAAAATAGGAAAACAACACCTCTTCAGTGAAAGTAAACATCTTACTTTATTTACAAAATCAATTAAAATCATTTTGGCTGCTTTGCACTCTGGCAGTAAAAGTGAATGAAATTTGAAAATTGACACAAGTCTAATCAAAGTGATGCGGGGAAGCCCATAAAAAGACAAATCTAAATTGAATTAAGCGAAAATCTTGCGCGATTAAGGTGAAGGGAATGAAAGGTGACGCATATTCATCAATCATTGATAACAGCTTCTTCAGCGGACGCATTTAATTAAAAATAGATTTAATTGCGATATGACGTCGCAACTCCAAAACACCGAAGAAATCTCACATTTTGTGAATTAAAACGAAATTTATGGATTTAAATGGGAATTCCCAATTTAGTAGCCTCAACATGCATCAATGGACTTCCATCGGGCGAAGCTGTTGCTGAAGGATTCATGTTGATGAAAGACACTTAAGAATTTTGAAAGTCTCGGAAGGGTGCAATTAAGAAAGTTATCCAATTGAAAAGGATCTCTCTGGATATCTGTGAACTTTCAGCAAAAATACTTTTCTCTGTTCACTTTAATACTGGCTTTTGGAATTCCCTTTGGCGTTCTCAAACGGGAAATCTCAATTGGTTTAGAAATGTAATTTCATTCATTCCTCCCCACTAATCAATTAACTGGCTGGAAAACGAAATTGATTTTCACCAAGACGCACAAAACAATAGAAATAACATATCGCTCATGCGAAATCGCAGAGGCACATTTTCCACCATTGCGTGTCTCTGTAATTTCGGAATAGCGCTGTGCATATTGGCTGCATATTTTATCATTGGGATATCATGCAAGCGATTGGTGAAGGGTAATATAACCAGCAGAATTAATTATTCCTGTGCTTTTGATGAGAGCAGCGCGGAGGGTAAATTAATTTCGATAAACTTTAAAGGTTTCAATTTGAGTCACAATCACTGTTCAGGTGAAAATGAAGCGTCAAAAACACATGCTATACCTATCAACATGCGGAATACAGCTTTATTGAATACAACCAGTGAAATGTAATTTTATTATTAAATTTTGTGTTAAATTCATCTGCTGTGTTTCACATTTCCTAAAAACCCCCCATTAAAAGCGCAGTGATATGTATGATTAAATTTTCCCACATATCAAATATCCCAGACGCAATTTATCAGGCACATTTTCTTCTTGTGGTTTTCCGCAACCTCTGCATATGAGCAAATATAAGAGTTCTGTACTGGAAGAGACGCCGAAGTACCTTCCAAAAGCTGATTATTGAGCCACGTATTCTTAAACTTCCGCTATAACGGAGCACATATCTCATATTCCACTGGGATGAGTTGGACTGGGAGTAAGCCTAATGTACCGGATATTATCACGAATGTGGAACAGAGTCAAGGGGTGAATAAGCAGAAAATTCGGTACATATCATCGCAATGCATCACTTATGCATAATCGGAAATTATTCACATTTCTCATTATCAATTTTTCTCTATCTAAAATTAATTTCCTACATTGCAGTTCGTGTGGGAAAGTTCAACTATAAACCCCTTGAACACATAAATATCTGTAATTCCTGAGTAAATTTTTATCTTCCGCTTCATTAGATCCTCCGAAATTTGTCTGACGTGCTTAGAGCTCATCTCGTATTTTACTGGTGAAATACACAATGAAATTTTCCACACATTTTTGGAATACATGACGATAAAGTCCCCCGAAAATATGGGAAATATTTGTTAAACGTAAATTTTTGAGTCTGTCGTGTATTTTAAATTCAAATTAATTAAATCTTTCCCTCCTATTCAATTATCAACACAAATTCCTTTGCACATAGCATATAACACTGAAGACATTCCATAGGCAAAAAAAACCCCAATGGAAAGCGGTGATGAATGAAGTCTGAAGGAAGCCACAGGAAGAAGTGTTGAGGAGTCATTCAAGATTTTTTGAAGAGCTCTCTTTATGTCTTGCATTGAAACATTTTAATAGCGTCTGTGGAAGGAAAATACTTTGTTAATGGGAACTTTTACGAGCAGTGTGCCGGTATGAAAAGATTAAACTCGCATTAAAATTTAAATTAAAAAATGTAATGGTCAGAAGAGATGAAATTCTAGCATTTTCCTGCAGAGCGATCGTGAAAATCGCCCATAACCGTATGTTTTTTTTCAGTTTAATCCGCTTATCATTTTGTGCATGATTCTTCGTCTGTTGCAAATTTGCCTCCAAGCTTGTTGTTATTCTTCGGAAATTTCCCTAGAGAATTTTTCCACTGCATTTATTGTATGAAAGTATCCAAGAGCTCATTGTTGGAATACAAAACTAGAAGAGTATCAAAAGCTAACCAAGATGGACACAATAGAGTGAATTTTGGCCTTGCATTCACTTAAGCACACTTGCAGAAATCAATATACCGTGAGATTTATTCATTGCGATAAAAGCTCAGAATGTGCTATGTGAACGTTTCAATTGGATCCAGTCGGAGTGCGCTATTTTCACATGAGATCTGATGGATGCGATAGTGTGAATTTGTAGGAATAAAATCATGCAAATATTTGCGCGAATTCTCGCAAACAATCTCTGACAATTTTTTCCTACATTAAATGCGCATCATTTATTGATTCATCACGAATTCTCTTGACCCATCTGCAAATATCTAAATGTACGGTAAAATCACGTGTCAAAATTGTCCTCTGTTTTGAATTTTCTGGCCTCATTTATACACTTTTCTCGATGCCTCAAATTAACCTCCCTTTTTCGTACTCGAGTAGGTGGAAGTTTATCAAATCAATATAATGGTTGGATGCTATTGATGAATTTCACGTCAAACCACTGTTCCACAATCCATCAACATATAAACTCTTCTCCTCAGGTAAAATGGAAATTTTCCACCCACCCAGCGTGCGTCAGAAATTGAAAAGCAGGGAAATATCTTTCCCTGCTCGAGACATGCAATGTGATATGAAATCGTGGCAATTTTTGTGTGTGCTCCTCCAAATGGTTTGAGTAAAATAAATTAATTAGTGAAAATTTTCATTAGACTGGCGCTCACAACGAGTGCCTGGGGAGGATGTCTTTTGTGAAAAATTCATCAAGGGGAAAATGAAAGGAAGAACGCGCACACTTTCAAATTTTATTGTGTATAAAATTATCATCTCTCTTGTAACTCTTTCTATATTCTTTTTCACCCCCAGTCTTAATGGTTTTCACCAGATTTTCCCATATAGAAAGGTTGAGAGTTCTTATCCAACTTTTATCCACGACAAAGTGTCTTTGAAATTTCCTGAAACTCCTTCGAGCATGAATTTTGAACACACACACTTTTGGATTTGATATCTTTCTGCTCAATGTACACAATTTTCTTTTTGCGATGGTGGTAAACGTCAGTTTTTCAAATACACATAAATTGCAGGTGCGCAAAGTTCATCATAAAATTCAATTGATGCTGCTATATTAAATTTTTGTTTGAAATTTATAGTAACATCACTCTAATTCAATTATACCATAGCGGGGAAACATTTAATTTCATTTTTGTTCTCTGGTTTTGTATTTGTTTGTTTGATCTTCTAATAGGATATAAAGCAAATCCTTTTGCAATTCGTTGTCATTAGTGTGGCACTCATTAAATTTGTATACGTAATTATTATAATTCTCCGTATTTCCCTTCACTTTAATTTCCATTGTAATTCCGGAAGCTATTGTTTTGCTTGCAAAAATTTTACACACTCACATACAGGTGAACCACAGCGAAATACTTGGCGAAATATAAGCATAACGCGAACTTTGTAAAATTTTCACCTCAAATAATATGCATGCAACCCTCAGTGATGTCATGCATAAAATCCAACCGGAGCTTTTGTACGAAACTTGCACTCTTCCTCGCACCCTGAGCCAAAACTCAATGTTGGGGAAATTTTATGCTTCAGCAATTTCATCTTTGTCAAATTTCATGCATAAAGCTTGCGATGCATATGAGAATAGTTGGAATTTCGGTACATTGTACGTAACATGTATTCTCAGTGTAACTGGAGTCAAATATCACATCTCATTTGTATGACATGCAAACTTTTATCACCGAAAATGTACCATAATTTTTGAGCACATGTTCCATTTCATGGTGAATAAATTAAGTTGAGTAGCTAACACAATGCCCTATCCGTCTGTGCGTTGTATAAGTAAGAAAAACATCTCCATGAATTGTTTATTGCTCTCATCATATTGCCTGAGATGCTATTTTCATTCTGACCTGAATGGGAGCACTCTTCAGGGTGTGGGCGGGAGTGAAAATGTGTCTCAAAACCCCTGAATATTATTATACTGTTCCCTCTGGTACGCAGAGGAATTTATTATGCTCGCTCTTTGCGATTTCCTGTGTGAATACAGCAAAAAATGCCACTTAAAGATTCAAGATTTGCATTTGAAAACAGGAAATATTTTTTAGCATCATCTAAAATTTGCCAATTGTTCAGAATATTTCTTGGAAGACGTGTAAAAGCTGCCGTATTCTAATTAAGTTGTTATTCATACACTTTGTATGTCAGCTGATTGAACTATGATTTGGTGTTATTGCGTAAATTGTAAGCAATATTTTTATTAGCATCTTCAGATGACATTTGCATTGACGTGCGATTGGATAAGAAAGAGAGAGGCAACTTCTTAGAATCCTAGGTTGGTGACTATTTTTTGACATCGTACGATTGAAATAATTTTGGAAGAAAATATCACGCTCCAAATTTTGAAGTCTGTTTTCTTTGTTATCCGTTTTACGTCTCCACATTTTGAATGGAGAAAAGCAAATTCCAGATATGTATAGTGGCACTGTGTGAGTGTGAAGAAATAGAAGGCACAAGTTTAGATAGAAAATGAAGGAGAAAATTAGCAAAAAAGCCCCATTAAGGAATTCAATGAGCTCGAAAAAGAAGCATTTCTATATATACTCACGGATTCTCACATTTACCAAATTTTCCCTTCATCAAAACACGATAAATTCGCTGAAGACTGTTTAGTGATTCAATCATCTTCTCCGTCGAATTAGCATTCGTGCTCACAAGACCATGGAAAGTCTCCCCTGTTCATCCCTCAGAAGAATTCACAGCCGTGCTTCTTTGGCACCTTTTTTTTTTAATTCACATCCAGTAAATAACGGTGTTTTCGGTGAAAACTCTCCGCTTATTGGAAACAATGAACACACAAATTTCACTATTTCCCCAGTATTTCATCACTTAATTAGCAAACTAACACACAGTTAGAGGAATAGAAACGCGCTATTGGCGGAAACAATCACCATTGACCGAAAATTAAAATCACCTCAACTTAATGAGATATTGAGTGGTTCTCTTTTTCCTCGCTTTGCCAATATTCCAATATCGAGGAGGAGAGAGAAAACAACTTGAGTCTGATAAGGCCGAGAAGTGTGTAGAAACTCACGGGGGACAGAAATGGTGGAGCACAAAAAAGTCTCAAGTCACTTCACTATGATAGAGTTGTGCGTCAAGAATGTGTGAAAATGAGAAATTGACAGATTGGATGCTCGCAAATCATTCACATCCCGCCTATATTCTGTCGATCAACATGCTGGATCACATCTTCACGATCATTTGGCTCTACCCTTGGTGCCTCACCGTGTCTCGTTGATATTTCGCAGTCGGGGAAAATTGATGCTAATTTCTTTCCACATTGTTGTGAATCATACAAAACATTTAGCGCCACTGCTCGAACCCACAATTTTGCAATCCATCAATTCAATTATATTGAGTCTTTTTTTGGCCTTTTCTGTCCTGCTCGCGATTCCATCGTGACGCCAGTGGAATGACACAAATAACAATATTTTTTCCTGCACGCAGAATCCCAAACAGAAATTGTTTCACACACAAGATCAACCGTATTAATTTATTTATTCTACATTCAGCCCAAAGCGATTGACTAAATTCGTCATGAAGCGGCGTAGGAGAAATAATTTTTCCCACTATTAATAGACATTCTCGAAGAAATTCACGTTCAATGGGAAAAAAACAAGGTTTAAAGTCAAGTTCAGTCTTACCAATGTCAGCAGGTACACAGTGAGTGGATTCCACAAAGTAATCAATTTATTTAATATCCTGCACTTCCTCCCATTTCTTTTCCATCCAGAGTCCTCACTCTCTGATTACCAAATTGATTTACTGGGTGCGCGGAATTCATCACTGAATGATTCCCGAGGCCCATTTGAATTATTAATTCTAAAAAACATACTTTCACCCTGTGTGTTTTGCTGAAAAAACGTTTCGCTGAAATTTCGCAACAGTTGAATTATTGATATTGTTGTGTGTGAATGGGTTTTAAAAGAGCATTCACAGTTATTTACTGATGTATTTGAATGAAGATTTTTTGGTCAAGTACGATGTTACAAGAAAATAGTAGAATTTCAAATAGAAGCCAAGATGAAAGCGATCTTTCAACTGCATATCCCGTGTAAGGGATGAAAATCTTTGGAGCAAAAGTTTCCCGCTTATACATATAAATCATAGTAGTTCAAACATAAATTAATTCATAACGACGATTTTTCTCTCCTCGGAGGGTGGTCTTATCTTTCCTGTGCTCCAAACCACCCCTCGTTTACATTAAACAGCTCCCCGCATATCGGGGACATTACCGTGGATTTCAGGAGATCGATAAATTTAAATATTGGCATAAGTAATTGGGCAAATAAAAGTGAAACACATCGGCAATCTTACCCGAAGAGATCGGCCTCGCTTGCACCTGGTAGAACGAGTCGTGGTGAGCATGGGGAGCGATTCTGGTGGCGCTTGAGCATCTCCTGCAGGCCCGGCGGAGCGTGGATTGGGCTCAGGATAGTGAGCTTTCGATTGGGCGGCGCCAACAGTCCACCTGAGAGTGTGAGCGTGTTGCGAATGCCTGTGCCCATGGCGGACGTTGTGGACGTTTCGATGGTCTCGGCTGACTTGGAGATGAGCACGGATTGCTGTTGAAACACTTTGGACATCTCAGCAGCCGCTTGCTGCACAACACCATCGTCCATTTGCGTGGAGGCACTGCGGATGCACTTAATCGCAGGCTTGTCGATGCTCTCGCTGTGCGCAGAGGACGACCGCACAAACTGCCTCACGAACTTCTGCTGTTGTGCCGTGGCGCTGAGGAAGCCCGAGTGCATGGCCATCTCGGGTTGCTGCAGAAAGCTCTGAAACTTGGTCTTGCTGCCGCTCGCCGCACTCCCGCTCGCCGACGACTTGATGATGATCTTCTGCTCGCCGGCATTGCTGGAGGCGCCGCTCGAGGACGCACTGCTGGAACTGCTGACCTTCTGATGAAAGTGGCTCTGCTGCTGGTGCACCACAGTCATGGTGGACGTGATGCTGGACGAGGAGGATGAGGAGGATTGGAAGCTGTGGCTTCGCGACGCCTCTTGCATGAGATTCGCCGAGGAGAGCTTGGACGAGGCGAAAGCGAGTCTTTGCTCGTCCAGGGACGCATTGCGCCTGACTGAACCACTCTCGGATGCACCTTCGTCAGACATTCTGTTTGGGCTATTTCGGGTTGCGCTTCATTAGCGAGTCACTTCACTCGCCAAATAAATTCTTCCGCTTTGGCTAATTTCCTACACTTTTCACGCTAATTTTGGCTATTTTTTACTTTTGTTCCTTCCGTGCGAAAATGCAAAAGTCACACGAAGATCACTGATGAAGGAGATGTAAAATCACAATTAATATTTACATGCGGAACTTGAAGGCGTTTCCTCTCACCACTTTTGGCTCATTTCGCAAACAGTAAGTACATAATTTTCTGTGAAATGGGGAGGCAGTGAGTTGGCGAAACTTTGGCATAAATTTCAAATGAATTTTCCATGAGTGTGTTTCAAGTGCAGGAAATATTAGTTAAATATTTGTTGTATACCATCTCCGCACCCACAAAAGGAAGTTTCCTCATTATTGCTATAGAGACCCCACAAATTGCCTCTTACGCCTTTCTGTCCAAAATTACTCTCTTGCTGAAAATGCGTTCCTAATGACTCTCTCTCTCTTTCTCTTCTAAACCGCCTGTGAGATGTGCTCAAACAACCGCCACACTTTATTACTTCACGACTTTTGTCTAAGGAATTCAATTTTTCGCCAACATACAATTTAATTTACTTGCAGAAAGTTCTTTGAAAGAAAATGGATCTTACGCAAACTGGAGGGAAAGTCTATGACAACATCCAATGCCAGATTTTTCTCGTTTCCTGCAATTTCTTCGAGCGTGATAAGCGAATGAAATTTCAGCACTTTTAGACTATTTGCAAAAGTCCCGTAGGATTCAGAAAGTGCACCTGCTTGTATAAAGTTCTTTCGTTCGAAAAACTCTCTCCATCAACAAATGTTATATAGAAGATAAAAAGCTCTTTGGAAATTCTTCCCCTCAAGAATGAGAATGATGCACGATGAGTGAGAAGTTGAGAAGAGTTCTCAGTCAGAGACTTTTCTACATAGATAGCACAAATGTTTGTGACTTTAAGTCTCAGATATGCCCACTCTTCCATGTCGTGCACAATGGAAAGCCACTGGCTTGAATAGCTTCACGAGAGATGATTCTGGGGAGATAATGCATCAATTAAAGTTTAACAAAGCACATCGAGGGCTTTAAGCTTTAGTCTCAGTGGAAAAAAGTCTGAAAGACTCGTTTAATTCTCTTCGATTTCAACTCTTGTTGTGCTTCAGTCTGTGCGAAGGTGAATTTTGCAGCAAAAAATGTACAAACATCATAAAATATTATATTTGTTTAATATTGTTTTTCAAGGAATAAAATATTTCATTCATGGATTCTTTTATTTTTTTCAAACCTTCTCAAGCAAATATGTATGTACAGCTATAATTTTGTCCATGAATATATTATTCATGAATTTCAAAAGCCAAGAGTAAGCACACCTTGTTTACGACACGGATGCTGGGAAAATGACTAGCACTTCAAGCAGGATGATGAGTTCTGCATTAAATATCCATCAATTGCATGCATTTCATATGGATGATTAAAAAGTGTTCAAGACATAGAGCGGATGCAATAGAGGATAATGTAATTGCTTTTTGCTCAGCATATACTAAAATATAAATACCGATCCAAGTCAACGTGACACGCAAAATCTACTATTTCCAGAATATTTTCTAGACAAAATAAAATGATTGAGATTTGATTTGAAATATTCCAGCATGTAAGCGAGCAGCTTACCTAGTAATATTCTCGTTTTTATTCATTTGAAAAGTCCACCAGCCCATGGGCGAATGTTTCAACAGCAGAAACAAGACAGAAAGGCAGGTAAAGAAAGCCTCCTTTCTCTTCATTATACACGGCACAGACACAAAAAGGAGCTCTGTAATGCTTCAATGAAATTTTTCCCTTCATAGAGAGAGATCTTATTTATGCTTTTGCTCTTCAACCCCACGACGATTGTGGGTATGATCGCCAGGAGGCAAATCCAAGCGCAAAAGGAGCCCACGACAACCTTTTTCCCCCATTCAACCCCCAACACGCGTTTCCCCATGGATGAATAACTGAGAATGAAAAATAAATTTATCTCGCATTGCAAAAGCTCGCAGGTTGAAAACGCACTTTCGCTCCTTCAGTGAAAATGCGGACGGGCGCAAAAAATGTGCGAAAGAAGAGTGCCATTTATCATTCACCGCCACACTTCTTGTGGAGCTTTCAACGGTTTTTCACACGCCAGCAGGTTGGAAGTAGGTCAATCTACCCACAAGCCGTGTGTCCTAAGTGAAAGTTTTCCTGGGCACAATGACAAGATTGAAACAGATTTTGGGGATGAATTGCTTGGCACCGAGCAGAGATTTATACAATTTATTATATATCCACGCATGTGTTCATGGCATAAAAGTGAAGCATCCTATTCATCTCGAATGGTTTCACCCATCATTTAATGCACAATCCCGATGGCTTTCCCATCTCATATCCCATGACGTGGGCGTGGGTGAGAGACGCAGGTAAATTTTCTTTTCCCAGCCATTTCCCCCAAGTGATTTCGCCTTGTCCGGCCCACTTAATGTCATAGTTTCTTCTGCCCACCTGCCAGGATAAGCCACTCAGCGTCTGTAAGTAGACGATTCACAATCTCAAGACCTTTGCTTTAGCAATTTTTCTTAACCACACACTTGGTCATGTTATTATTTCGTTCGTGAGGTTCTGCGCATAAAAAGGAAGTCATGTCAAATGAGAGGAAATTCGAATAAACTCCGCATTTCAGCCCCTTCTTCCGTTCATCAATGTCCCAACGTTTTCCTCTGTAGTCTCGCTCTCTTTTTTTTCTCTATCGATTGTGTAACTTGTGTGTCATAGGAAAGAAATTATGTTACAGAACGCAATTGAAATTCCTAGATAAACCACGCGTGTGGAAATAGTATATGGTTTTATCCTGAGTAAATCTTAGAGGAAACAAATACGACAAGGGTCATATCTTCCTTTGATGCCCTAATGGAAAGTCACAGTGTGCTTCAAGTAAGTATAAAGGCGTGATAAATCTACCAACTTCCTTCCCAGGAAGGTAGGGAGCCGGAATGACGTAGGTTCACCGCCTCCTGGACCAACCTTTTACGACTGCTCCACTTCTTTCCGCATGGACAACACACTCGTGATTAATTGGATGGCAAATTTCATTTTTGCCCGACTCTGTCTCGATGTGAGAGGGTAATTAGCACAGACTTTAGAGCTGCTGAAGTCGCAATTCATCATACATTTGTGATGTCACATTTAACATCAATTAATTGATGATTTGACGGAAAACCTCTGACTGCAACAAGTTTTGAGGTTTCTCTGTAGCCTTTTTTTCTCTATGCTTTCCTCATAATCACTCTCTTCTCATATGTTTTATTCATAACTTTACATCTGCTCACTCCTCACATTACATATAATATGTATGATGGAAAAAGTTCCATTTCCAATCCAAGTCTATAGTTGGAAAAAGTGCAACTCATGCAAAAATACCAGAGAAATATTTCTGTAGGGGATTTCGGCAGGCTTACGAGGGCGTTTTTCAAAGAAAAATCCTGCTACATCGGTCTTATCTTCCTCATGCAATTCTCTGCTGGCGCAATATAAGTAGGGGAAAAAATCCGAAGACGAGGCTGGAATAATTTATAATAAAAGAGGAAAGTTCGAGCGCTATCGCATGAGATGTCAGTGTATGTTTTTTGTCTCTCGCCAAAGGAAAAGCTCACAGAGAAAATTGCTCATGCGAGCAATTCGATTCTCACCCTCTTGTGCATAAGATATTCCTCACCATGGAATATCATTCCATGCTCAGAAACACCTTCTGCAAGCGATATACGGACAGTAAAGACATAGAGAAAGTTCACATGAGAGCTTTTGAGGAGAACGAAAGGACGTCTCCTATGAATTGGTTCGGAGCGCAGGGAGAAATTCTTCTAATTTTCTTCTTCTGCACGTTTACCACCATTCACTGTAATGGAAATAATCCACCCACACCGAAGAAAACTCTTGTATCTGTGAAGAGACAAATTACACGAACATTTCACCATTTCCTAATTTATTGCATGGGAAAGTGAATCATTTGGAATTTCACCCTCAAGTGAAAACACATGTAGAAAACATAAACAGGGGTTAGATAAATTCACCCTGTTGGCTCGAAAGGTGGGAAAACATGGCAGGAAAACAGTCCCGCTGGAGGGAGAGTGAATAAAAAGGTTTATGCAGTGAATGAATCACTCTCGGTTGCAAAAAGCCACGGCTTGACTTGGAAGAAGTTGGTAGGATTGCGTAATCTCTAAAAAGTGTTTTGCTTAGTTCGGATCAAGAACCACATAAATTCCATTTCATTTGAATGCACCAAAATTGCGAGGAAAATCAAATTGTAGCAAGTTTTCCTTCGAGAGCACACTTCAATTCTCTGTCTCCCAATTTATGTCGTCTCACAGTGTGCATGTATATCCGTCTGTAGCATCCAAACTGCAGAAGCGAGAATAACTGTGTGAAAATACAAAAATGTCCCATTTGAGAATTTTGCACGTTTCTTCACAATCAACAATTCATGTACACGAGCTCCTGGCGAAAATTCATACAGACGTGGAATACATTTTGAAGATTTACTCAACTGTCAGACCGGTATTACAGCAATCTTCTCTGCACATTCCTTTTCATTCTGCATGTGGAAACTTATCTGGAGTTTTCCAACTGTGCTTTAGGAAAATATAAATGCACAAGTTTGGAGAAATATGTTCAAGTTAATACTTTTTCTCACTCTTACCATAGAAATGCCTTTTAATTTAAAATGCATTGAATAATATTTTTGCAGCTACTCATGCTCAAGTTCTTTTATTTTCCTAGAAAAGGAAACACGATGAGCAATCATTTTAATATTTGTCTTCCTGGGAAACCCTTTTCTTTCGATTGTGCGTCATACAAAATATTCAAATGCTTATTGGAGCAAAAAGGGGTTTCTCCGCTGGTTCTTGAACCATTCTAAATATTTAATGAAATCATTCTCAATTCTCTTTAGACAATCTCTTTTCTGACATTCATATTTTAGTATTATTAACATTTAGTAATTTTTAAAGATAATTACGATTTGTTCGTATAATCAATAATTTTAATATTTAATTTGGGTTTTCCAGTAACATTGGAGTTTCATTGGAAATGTTTTCGATGGTAAATTAGAATATTCCATTGAGAAAACGCGCATCCTCTTTACTCCGAGAGCCCGAAGGCTAAAAAAGCTAATTACATGGCAACGGATTATATCTTTGGATAAGTACGATAATATTTTCCACTTGCTTTTCTAGCTCTCAGAAGTACTGAATCACTGTGAAAAGAGATGTTTTGAAATTCTATCGAATGTTTACAGGATAACTGAACGAATGGGTGAAAATTATGTTCCTTTTGAATCCACTTATAGACCAAATCCCACAAATTAGGTGAAATTTGTCATAGTTTGAAACTCTAGTCGTATTTACATCTGCCGGCATCATTGAGACATTACCAACATTATACGCATTTCAGTCAAGTAGAAAATGAGCAAAGAATCTCCCTCATTCTACAAGCATTCACTTGTACATCTGGAATATCGAACAACTTTCA
The DNA here is from genome assembly GCF_947086385.1 of Phlebotomus argentipes. Classification (NCBI taxonomy): domain Eukaryota; kingdom Metazoa; phylum Arthropoda; class Insecta; order Diptera; family Psychodidae; genus Phlebotomus; species Phlebotomus argentipes. The sequence continues at coordinate 9,655,990 of NW_026776181.1, read as the reverse complement.
TGCCTGCGGTTGTATGGAATTTTTCGCCCAGTTTTTTGCCCTAACTGATACCAACCTCAGATCTTTCCCATGTATTTACATTTCACTCATTTTTTTCCTCTCCAAATCGTGTTTTTCTTTCCCCCCTGACAAAAAATACACATTCTTCTTTTTCTCTGTTACTTCAAATGACAATTTTTGAGTGCCGCACAAAAATCAACCAGCTTCATTTGATAAAAAAAAGATGAAAAAGGGAGGAATTTCGTTATTGATTTTTCTCCAGTATCCCTATGAATCGATTCTGTGTGTCTTCATTGTACACCATTTGTCAACTTAAATAATATATGCAATTTATTGGAACAGTTGTCGCTACAATAATTCCATCATGTGACATTGAGGAGAATGTGTATTTCTCAAGCCTCGAGGAATATTTCGAAAGATAAATTAACCGATGCTACTGTATTTTCAGGTGAAGTGTTCTGATGAGAATGACGTAAAGCAATTTCAATTTCTCAATGTTCTTTTGACATATCACACATTTTTGTGTTGCTCAATTTTATCGCACAAAAGAATTTACCAGATACAGCAAAGTGATGTTAAATCTTTGTGCAAAAAGACGGTGAACAACAGAAGAAATTTGTGATAATGAGAAAATCCCGGTGAAATAAAAGACGCCAGTCGAAGCTGTGACAACAAGGCGAAAAGAAAAGAGCGCCAAAACCACAAATATAATCTGCGCAATTATGTGAATGAAAAATGTTATCAACACTGCTTCTTCGCGTCCATTCGAACGTAAAAGACGTAAAACGCAGTCCCTTGAGAGATACACTTTCATACTGCTGGCTTGGGCACTCAAAGCGGGCCCAAAAGATACGTGTCGAGAGTCTCGTTCAAGGAGACGATATCAAAAGCCACATACACAACAAAATCAGTTAACGCAAATATTTTCTCTGAAACAAGCAAATATTGGCGACTATTAAGTGCCCGCAATGAAATAATCTCAAAATAAATGTTTTCAACTATTTCACATACGCGAAAGCCACTGTTCGATGAGCGCGCCTTTCATTTTCCAAGAATACGGATTTTCTCTCGCATTTTCACTAAAATACACATGAAAATCCGTACAATTAACCTGAAAAGATTGTAGCTCAGAATTTACATATATCACTACTTTAAAAATGCGGTCTTAACTATTTGTCTCGTACTTTGAATTTTATTAGAGCGCAGTTTTGAAGTTAAAATTGTTTGGATTTTTGCCACAATAACTTACATATATATATTTCTGTGTGTTTTCTCTTGAAGTCATTAAAAAGAAATACAGATTTTTTCACGGCCTTCTTTCTCATAGTGAAAACTTTTGATGCAAAACAGCTTGGACTTACGGTGAATAATGAATTCGTGAGCAACTTATTATATTGTCCAATTAGTCATTATTAAAAATACAATTTGTGTCAGTCTCAAAGCCGATGCAAAGGCTATTTTACTTATTTTCTCAATCCCAAATGTAGGACAAAATTAGTTGTGCTCCTTCTGTTTATGTCTAAATTTTTGGCTAAATAAGAAGATGTTTAGATAAACGGACCAGTGTTTTTCTTAAGAGTACAGACAAAGTCAGATGATATCTCTCAACGCTCAAGCATCTTCATTGCGATGCTTTTCTTGATTAGAGAAGTTATTTTTCGAGTGTTTTCACACACTTAATTCGTTTGAAACTATTGTGGTGTTCTCTTCTCAAGTTCTTTCACGAGAAGAGTATCTTCCGTGTTGTGGTTTTCCCAAAAATAACGTGAATATAGGCGAATTTTCTAGCCTTCACCCAGAGTGCCAAAGAGGAAAATTCTCAGCCGCGCGACACAATTGCTATTTTTTCCACCAAACTTATTCTCGTAAAGAAAATCTGACCAGTGTTATTTCTGTGTAGAAAAGTCGCTGTGAGGAGAGTTTCTAGATATTAAGCAGAAACTCTTTTGCAGATTTTCCTCAAAGTTTCACGACGAAGAAGCACAATGAAATGCGATCGAACAATGAGACGGTAGAAGAAAAATGCCACAAAAACGTGTCAGACGAATATAAATGTGTGAATTAATTAAAAATGATATTAGCAAAAAATGTGACGATATTGCGGAGGCGACAAATTTGTCACTAAGAAAACCGTAGCACTGTCGAAATGAGCCTCTGTGGTGAGAAGTGAAATCTCATAGTTGAATTACTAACATTTCTTCATGCTGGATGAGTCACAGGGAGCAAAATTGTCACAGGACTCAGCATGAAGCTCGAAATTGGACATTCCGCGGAATTCGTGAATACGTAGACTTTTTATCTGGACACATTACCAGGTGATATCGGAGCACACACACACCACAGTTGGCCAGTATTATCTTTCAGACTGGCACGGTCTTGTCTCAGCCACTTAATCCCACTTTGCACGCAATTTTAATCCCTCGCAACGTCTCTTAATTGCACGATTGCGCCAATTTTTCTTCACGGCAATTCACACGCCGCGGACACATCAACCTTAATCCACTATCACTGAACTCACGCGATGCACAAATCGCAACGAGCTTTTGCTCCACATTCACCAAACTGCACATGGCGACAACCGACTGAGACTGCGAAGCCGATCCGCCGAGAAATTCTCGCGGTGAGACGCAACAGTCACCAACGAGAGCGAGCGAATGAGTGAGAGAATGAGAGTGACTCACTGAATTGGCGGACGAGCTATGAGTTCCCTGGCCGAAGAGTTTGGGACTGAGCAAAAAGGCATGCGGAGAGCCAAGAGACGAGTTGAGCTTTTTTGACTTGATCATTTTTAAACTGACACCAAAAGGGTAGCCTTCCACTCAATCTCTCTCCCATGCGCAAGAACGGGCCCGACAGACGGTCGAGCAGCCGAAATTTTTCCCGACAGAGACCACCGTACACACCCTTTAAACTCATCCACCCCCAGTGCTCAGGGTGGGCGAAAGAGACGGCGCTCCAGACCCAGAGAGAATTTATAAAATCCACATACTACACTGTTCATTATCAAATGAGAGCTTTAGCGCGTGCAGGTTCACCACACATCTGACCATCTCCCTCTAGTCGAGCCAATAAAATGCACCCTCTCGGCAATTACCTCAACTAGTGCATCCCACACAAGGAAACTCCCAGGATGTCGTTATGATAATGCATCTGAAACCCTATCATGTTCAGCATCCTCACCCCCAAATGAATTTAATGACACTCCACACGTGCGAGAGGTATCATGACTACCACGCATCTGCAGCCAGAAGGGAAGGCCGCGATAAGCGTGAAGAGTTCATTGGAATATTATCAAGTGGCTACCTTTATGGTATTTTACCGGAATTTTGTGTGAAGATAAATTTTTACAGCTCACCCAACCGGTGTGTTTGCCCTCTTTCTTTATCATTCACATTTGGGCTCATCTACATACATGTGCTCTTCCTACCATTGATGGGAATGTGCTTATTTGCATATTTAGTGGTGGGTTCAGTGAGTAGGGTAATGCAGCTCCATTCGGTGTGTGTTTTGATTTATTTTGAGCTTGAATTAACTTCATTCAAATTTTGGGCCATAATATCATCACACACTGAATAAAATTTCACACAGAAATATGTTGCAGATGAAAAGCTGAAGGAAATATATTTGAGCTCTGCATACCTTATACTGAATTCAAAGTAAAATTCAAGGATTGACAAGGATCGATCGCAATAACCTGCCGAAAGGGTGTCGATAGAAAGCAACTATCAGTCCATCAGTCTATGACAGGAATTGACATAAAGGGCAAAAGTGCACCACGTCAGAATGAAAGTCTATAATCTATTTTAAACTATCACAAAATCTGCATCCTCTCTCTGGGTTCTGATTCTATTAACCATGCATGTGGAATTTTCACATGATAAAGCACTCTCTGTCTCCCTCTCTTTAACTGCATTGTGATAACTTTTGCAATTCGTTTTTTTATGGCATCAGCAATTTCAGGCAGGCCATGTTTTCTTTTGCACCCGACCAATTTCATCGAAAGCCCTGTGGGAGATTTGCCTATGTAATTTTTGCCACAATTACCTGACATCAACGAAAATATTGCGTTTTCCTCATATTTCAGTGGGGCGGAAACATGCAAATATTGGAAGCTGACGAAAATTTATGTGTCGGCTCCTGTTGAGAATTGATTACTCTATAGCCAAGTGATGTATGTTCGACTGATATTGTTGCATTTTGGTAGCATGGAACAGTCTCATTTGCATATTTGTCCGATTTGAAATGAGTCGGACGGTATGGTGAGTTACGACAGAAACTAATTTACTTCTCTGTGCAGATGTGAGTTTGAGATTATCCCCGGATAGAGCAAAAACACCCTCTTCTACGTGTTTGCCCACCTGATGATCAATAACCTCCAGTGTGAGTACTCTTGCTTCCGCTTCAACGCTCACTATAATAGTCTCTGCCATAGGCACATCGACAGGTGGCCTAAAAACTTGCATCTCTTATACTTGAGATATGCTTTGTAATTTCAAGAAAGAGAACGACGACATGTATTCTTGTTCTTCGTGACAAATGATTGACAGAATCATCATACAAAAATATACCTAGGAGCAGAGAAACACGAGCGAAAGAGAGGGAGAAAACACTTACCAGTCTAGAAGTGGAGCACTGTAAGAAATAGAGAGGAAAAGAAAATAGAGATCAACCATATTTTTTTATAATTTCATAATTAGTATGCTGGTAATAAGTGGAAAACAATCACAGTGACGAAATAAATATAAAATATCTCTTATACGTTTAAGGCAAACTTTAATTGATAGAGAGCGGTTTAGAGTGCCTTGAAAGTCAAGAGCATTATTAAATTAATTGATTATATTCTTGTGCTTGCCATTCATTTTATTATTTCATTAACTATATATACATATAGTTAATGTTGTTATATTGTTAATGGTTATGTGTTTTCGAACAAAATTTATTCATGAGGATTAAGAGGCCCGTTTCGGTAATCGCCTCGTGACAGTCACAAATTGCATTTCCCAGATTTTCTCACTCAAGGACGGATTCAGCACAATAGACCCACATTTTTATCCACTGATTTATGGCCTATCACCGTACAGACCACCATCCGAAGTGTTGCAAATCAATTGATTTTCTCAATACCAATGACGCACGAGAGGGTGATATTTTCTACCCCGAAAGCCCCGAAATTCAATTACCAGATCAACAATTTGCTCCCTTTAGTCACATTTCTCAGGTTTTCCCCGAGAATTGATACTGATTTATTTTAAATAATTTTTTTTCCGTTGAATCACCATTCAAAACTGTGTATCAATAATAAAAATACACCTGTAATTGACACAAGACAACGTGCGGTTGAATAGATGACGACAGGGGATTCCAGAAGCAATTGATTGCTGTAAATTGCAATTGATTACCCCCACATGACAGCCGCTTTTTTCTCGTGCGTTAGTCACCTCCGTAGTGGATCGTCTGATTCATCGTGGATATTTCAGAAATTCGGTGAAAATTGCACGAAGTGTGAATGCTGAGGAGTTCAGAAATGGAAGATAATCACGAGACACGCTTTTCTAGTAAATGGAACAACTAACGGGTGTTATTTATCTACAAAAGTAAATATAAATGAAGCACTTTCGTTTGACACGTAATGAAGATTGCGAGTGAGTAGAAAATTTGTCAAATACATTTAAAGGAATTTGTGTTGCTTTTGAAGCTTTTGATATGTACATTCTGAAAGGGGTAAAATTTTAACAAGCATCAAATTTTATCTTAAGATATAGAGTGTAATCCAATCTGGGGCGAGGAGATATGGCAAATTCTTGTGCGATGCTATACGTGGAGAAAATACCATGACGCGAATCTTTATTCAATTTTCATCAATTTCTCCCGCGCATCCAACCTTAACTGCTTCTTTACTGTCGAGGATGAGCCACTCATTTCACCATATAAAGTGAATTTCATGAGAGGTTGTACTGAAATTGAAACTCCTCGTCGAGGCGCCCGATCTCTCAACGAGTGTAACGTCTGAAAATTGAAAGATTATCTCAGGCGGCAGGTGATGAAAATTCAAGGTGCAATATGAACTCTGCATCGCTAAATTTAAAGTTATTATAAACGCAGATGAGTGGCAAAAATATGTATATGGAAATTCAGTGAAATCCATTAAAACACAAAGCATCAATACGAAGTTCAATTAAAATTATTATATGTTCCACGATAAAATTTAAATGGTGAATTTATCTTTAACACAGTTTTCCGGTTTATCTAAATTATTAACTCAATTTAAGTCATAAAGCTTTCAATATTATGAGATTTCTCACATTCTGCGATAATGCAACGACCAAAATGCAAAATTTGGCACACGAAGCACCATTTTAAATCGATACTGTACGGAAATGAGAGAGCAAGAGCTCTATATGCAACCTATCCGAAAAACCATGTCCTCGTATCACTCTTGTTTCATCTCTCGCATAACAAGAAATTCCAACTAGATGACAAATGAAGCGCTGAAGATCATGAAGAATAGAAACTTTCTCATCTCGCATCGGGAAACTCAATTTCAGATCTTATTATTCATATCATTAGCAGAGAGAAATAACAGAAATATTCAAATTGACAATTCTTTCACATCTCCTGCAGGATTCCATTAAAACTTTCACGAAGAAGACATTGTTGAGTTGAAAAAATAAATTAGCTGAAAGTAAAAATATATTCTTGGGCTGTTCAAAAGAATATGGTATATTCGAAGAGGAAGAAAATCAATTGCATTTCGTGAGTAAAACTTTTCAATTTACCCACTCAAGACAGCTTAAACGAGATAAATCCCGATGAAAAAGTTCGGGGGTGTTTTAATGAGTGTTATTAGAAATGTCACATACAATATGGCTGAACAATCCAATTGAAATATGACGATTTTCTACTGAAACCAAATGTTCGCAGTGAATTTTGATCTAGTTCGAGCCTCTTTAGACACAAAACTACAAATTCTAATACAAAATATTTGTCATAAAAAATAATTATGCCATCTGCTTCGAATTTGTCTTATTTGATTTCTCTCACGAGCGCAAACTGTTTCTACGCGATCCACTTTTCGCGTCACTCTAAAATTATTTATTAAAAATATTTCACAAATTCAAGGGAAGCAGAAGGTCATACATGTGTTGATTTGTCACCAAACGCGAGCGAATAATTCAAAGAATGACAGCTGGGAATGTTGCTTCCCATCACGAGGATCGATTCTGAGGTGATAAAATCTGATAAATTCGCTATAAATATAAAACATCACATGGTTGCCTAGAAGAGTGCAGAAAAATTCAAAATTGCTGGCAAAGGTGGTGAAAGATTGAATTTTTAATTCAATTTCCTGCGCGTGGAGTGGAGGAAATTATTGGGGCTAATGAGTTAATTGTTTGTGTGTGCGCCTTGACAGTGTGGAACGACTCCTCCATTGGGCACGCGGGTGTGAGTAAATTATTTTCAAACTCAACCTCCCGCCCGATGTTTCTCCCATGAACATGCCAATGAAACACATAGCCAACCACACTTGCTCCCCTGCGGTGATCTTTTTATCAACTACATAATGCCGTGCCGCACTTTCTCACTGCCACGAATTTTCTTCTTGACCCCTGCAACATAATTTGCGAGGGATTTTCATCCGCAATTTTCCGTCTCATTGGCTTAATATAGAGAGCAAGAAAGTCACGTATAGAAATTGCCTGCGGGTTTGAGTGGCAACAGCTGGGCACCCAGTGACAGTTAATGGTTATAAAGGGCGAGAAATATTCTCACACGCGTCCAGATATTCATGCCAAAGGGTTAGGAGTGTGTTTAAAAATAAAATTACAGCATCAGGGCGATAAGACTCCGTGTAGACGATCCTCTCACTCTCACGCTCTATATTATATTGAGACCATTAACTCCGGGGTGAACGGGGTGAATGTCAATCGATACGGTTGGGATTTTTTATGCTCTCCTCTTTAATTGTTCATTGAACTTATCAATCGGCTACCAAAAGGATTTCCAATCGATTGGCTCTGATATCATTTTTAGTATCATTCGCATCGTTTTGCAGTTCACTGGCTTTCGTCTCTCCTTCGCAACTTTCTATTGGTCCATTTATTTGGGAAAGGAGAGATAATGAGCTTACACAGTTTACATCGAGGGTGGAGCACTCATTAGGGATGCAATTATTGAGGTCAGTGATTTTATTCTACAGCATTCCTGGCAATTTTCCCAGTCTTTTACACATTATATATACATTTCTCGCACATTTCCCGGAGCTTTTCCCGCGAGAACGTGTGCTGAGCTTTCACTGAATTTTCTCCTCGATTCACCGATGCGCCATCTCAGCTCAACTTTCTCACTAAGGTGATTTCACGTGCGGAATTCAATAGAATTTCCCTATCCTGACATTCATCTACTTGGGGGCACTCTTTCTTCTTGGAGATTATCAGCTGAGACACACGAAAGTCTCCACACTTTTCCCCAAAATAACTGTGTCTCTGGTGGGGTTTCGGGTGGGAAAAGTCGGAAAACTGATGGCGCTACGAGGTCATATGATTTATAAATACGCCGTAAAAGTGAGACTGGCCGCGTTATTTTAGAAAGCTGTTGAAGAATAATAGCGTTTCCACCGGATTTACCTATTGATTTTTTAATTAGGATAATAAAGATTCGAACAGGACAAAGTACTTATTCGCCTGCCCGAGGGCATGCAAAGTTTAAGGAAGCATAAAAATCATTTATACTTAAACTCTCTTCTCTGGTGGCTAAGAATTTGCGAAGCAAAGTCGCTCTCGGAATGCTTAAGCAATATCCATGAGGTAGAAAAGGAACACTCACCTGGAAAGAAACAAAATAAATAAATTCATTAATATTTTATTGAGGAGAATCGAGAGATATTTGACGATGAATAAGCAATTTCTTTGTTATACCACAAAGATGACGGTTTTGGGTGAAAATTTCCATTTCACTAAGCTCTGCCATTATTAGTTCTACTCAAAATTTATATTCACTCCTCGCTCTACCTGCCACAATGTATATAGAGCTCGAAATTAGACTTATGAAATCACTCTTTCTATCTCACCCACCAGTTGAAACGAAATAAAGCCCTGCGAATATATTCAATGAAGCAGATTGAAATACCTTCGCTACATTATTCCAAATTCTGTGACTCTGCATAGCTCTCTTGTGCTATTTCCCACCTATATTCCTACGTCATTTCCACATTTTGCTTCTCCGCACTGACTACACACCAAATGATGAGCGAGGAGGAGATAAAGGTGACTGACAATAGAGATAGAAGACACTCTCTCATAATTGATGAACTTATACCACTGTCATCTGCCTCGCATTTTCCTCCTAGGGTGACAGTATTAAAAAGCAATTTCCCGCATGGTGTCTGAAAAACGAATGAGCCAAAATGAAAGCTCGAGCTTTATGCAAAATTCTCCTATTCAAACAAGCGAGGAAAGTTTCCCGTCTGGGCACACCTGACAGTTGACGCACTGAGAAAAAATGCTACACGCAATTTTCCATTATATTAATAATTTTGAATATTCGCCCACTTGAATTGTGACGATGAGGAAATGGAGCTCCAATAATATTGAAATTGCCTCTGTCTTTCGCTCTTGCGGTTGACATTATACTGGATCTTTCTTTGAGTGTACTCGAGACAATATCCCTGCGTCTCTCGCAAAGTTATACTCTTATAGAGCTGAGTGGTGAAATTCAAGAGCGAAACTTTAATTTATTACATTTACTTTGGTTATGCCAATCGATAAATTTACCTACTCCATTACCCCCACGTCTCACCCATCAACGCTTTTTGTGGCAAGCGAGAGCCCCTGAAGTGATACACGTTAATTCCCTCAGGACAGGAAGTGAAGGTAAGATTGCGCGCTTTCGCGATGAAAGCGAAACAACAGAGAAATCTTCATAATTGAGAAGAAGAAATATTATAATAATATTAAAATGGTTTTAGCTGCAGAAACCGAAATTCTTCCGCAAAGCTCACTAGAGAAAATTCACCTGCTCCGTTCATTTTTCTCTAGTAACACTGTGAAAATGGTTGTTCCAACACAATACAAAAATTGTCCAGAGAGGGTGAGAGTCATACATACACACTTGTTGCAGTTTTATCGCTCAACACAGTGCCACACTTACAGGGGAAGAGTGTAATCTCTCTAAATGAAGTAAAATCCAGCAATCGATAATTCTCTTAAGCGATTTATCCCGGCATTTTCCAACCTCGTCAGCTCAACATCCAATTAGTCACACTTGTCCTTCTTTAACCTGTGCCTCCGATCCAAAGAGTGTGTGTATGCAAAATAGTATGTGCAACTCGCATGTGCAACGACCAATTCTGCGGTAGAACAACACTTTGTCTAAAATTACAAAGTGAACGAGCGAATCATGAGTTTGGCGCTTTTAAAAGCTTTTAATTTATTCTATTCCCTCATTTTAAACTCCCTTGCATGGGTGAAACATGCAATTAAGCGAAGAATACGTAAAGCTCACCGTAACTTTCATACATATGTATCACTGGTAAACGAAACTGCTAAACTTCATGAGGGGATGAGATAACTGAAAGAAATCGCATATTAAAGCACCCCGCGAACATCCCATTCGGCTTTTCTTTCCAAAGTAATATTTTATTCCTCCACACAATGGGGAAAAAAGTGAATGAAGAATAACTCAGACGGAGTAATTGTGAAATACGAACATATAAGTGGGGATTGAAAATTGAGGATGTATGTAAATACAGATGAAAATGTATGAAAATATTTTTTGGTGCTTGTATTTATGCTAAAATGATGTTAAAACCAAACACGTGATGTTTTTCTTTCACTCCACGGCGCTTCAGGGTTCAATTTAGTGTCTCACGGTAAAATAAAAGTGTGCGAGGTAAGCTGGATTGAATTGAGATAATTTATGGAAAGCCGTTTGAATAAATAACGGACGTGTGTAAAAAAGTTTGAATTAAAAAAAATCAGGAGAATAACAAATGAAAAAAACCCTTTTGCATGGGTTTACACGTCCACTCACCCTAAGATCTGTACGTGACGATAGTGCTTTCAAGTGCATTATATGTACTCCAACTTGCTTTATAGTATTTTTGAATATATTCAGCTTTCTCTTAAGTTTTCCAATTTTTGCTGTATTATTTTTACGACTACAACATTGCTTTTATAATATAAAATTATTGCTTCTCGCACTTTTAGAAGTTATTCTGGGGCCTCTGCATCGTCGGATTTTCCCACATCATGAGTGTGCAAGAGAGAGATGAAAAAGTATTATACAAAATAATAACCATAAACATTCATTTCTGGCGGTTGAGATAAAATAAAAATGGGAACGTGAGTTTGTGGGTGGGGAACGCATGAATTTGTACAAAACTGTGAACACATGCCTCGTCTTTTTTCCCATTTCAGCTCCCTGTCAGAGCCTCAACCGAAATCTCGATGGGGAGCTTTAGGCTTAAAGCACAACTCGCATGACAAATATAAGGCCAAAGTCTCTTCATCGCACATCCACAAACGTAAAAGTACATCATCGCTCCATCCCAGCTGAATAAAAAGAAGTGCGGACGCACAGAAGCATGGGATAAAATTTTCATACGAATTGTGGAATTTCTCGCTTCAAGCAGCTATTCGATTTCATCTCTGGCGGGACAATTTGCATACATATTTGGCCATTTTATTTCAAATTTTACAGCTCAAATCTCTCACATGTATTCGGGTGTAAAGACATGGAGAACAATCTCGAAAATTTCTTTTCATGCTCATCTTTACAGCGATGGGAAAGGAAGGAATGCGGGTAATTTTAAATTTTGACCAATATCCACTGAACCCGTCCACAAATCCGTTCATACTAAACTGTAGGCTTTACCTCTGTCTTGTTCAATTTACCCTTATTCACTTTATGTCACCACATTGTATAGCCAAAACCAGCATATCTATAATATTTCCTTGTTTTGTATAATTTCAAATTATTCTATTTAAGATTTCCGGACAATTTCCTTTTGGTCGAGTCTGGAAAACAGTAACAATACGCATAAAGAACTTCTTGACATTATTAGGAAACTTTCTCGTACTTTTTCCATGCGAATTGGGAGAAGACACCATAAGAGGGGAAATGGAATGATTATTGCTGTACCAATATAGAAAGTCCAACCCAAGCTTTAATTTCACGCACTGTTGTGAGCCTTTTGCGAACGACGCCTTTAAATGGCTCCTCCATTTTCAGGTATTGCAAATGCCATTAATATGGTCTGGCTTAAATTGCCTAAATTTTGAAGAGAGTGTGTCGTTCTTTACAACTCTTGCAAACTCCATAAAGTCTATCTCAAATATATTGGCGCTATATACGCTGACAGAAGTTTTAAAACTTTCCATATTGCACTTTTGTCTTCTACTACATAAGTTACTTGCTACCGAGTCAGTGAATAATCTTGTTACACTTTGGGTGAAAATGTTTCGCTTTCAGGTTTTCGACCTCTCTTCCACCTCTACTTAGTTGATAATAACCCCAACTGTGTGTTGCGCCAGCAACTTAAGCAGCCAATACAAATGTATATTAAATGAGTATACAAAATGTCAAACACTCTGTGAAGTCCTAAGTGAATTAGTGATTAAGTTATCGCCTGACAACTCTATGGAAGGTATACAGCTGGTTTGTCTCCTTCCTCGTGAGGAGTTTGCTAATTCGCCCGCCACAATGACAGCTCCAGCAAGCATTTTCTGCGAATACTTTCATCCCCTTCCACATTCCCTTATCCACTTATACAAGAGCCCGCCAATTCACTAAGAAAATTCATATTGAATCGCTTGATTGCATGCAACTGGTTGCAAGTGACATATTCAAGTGGAAGAATTCAATAAATTTTCATTAGTCTGTGACTCGCTCATTTTCACCCTCCAGCAAATGAGCAAGAAACCTAATTTATTACCAGAACATAATAATCTTGAACTCCTCTTATCCTTCGTTTTCTCCAGTGCTATCTATAGAATACACATATAGAATAAATTGCTCTGATAGAACTGCGGCGAATCGAATAAGGTCAGAGATCAGGTTTAAAAGGGAGTCAAGCATGAGATACAATCGTCTTTCTTATGAAACGGCAGTGCTGAAGACCTTCCTGAATTGCACCAGCCAGTGGATGATATCACAATCAAAGATCAAACCTCTATTTACTGGGGTTATTTCTCATCTGATTCTATGACACTTTAACCCACCGCCCGCGCTGTACTTCTCAAGGGAGTGCCAAATGAATCCAAAGAATTCACCATCGAAGCAAAATCGATCGGAGGATGAAATGCCGAGGAACGCGACACACCCCAGTGAATTTCATGGCGTTGTCTCCATCGTGGGTGTTTCTGCACTTCCACAGTCCCACGGAAGGTGCAGGTGGTAAAAGGTAGTGGCAAGATTGATTCGAAAAGTCATTTCCTGACACTGTGTCGATGCACATTCAACGAAATGCTACTCGAGTGGGAGGAAGTAAACGGAACGATATGAAAGAAAATTATTATGAATTCACAAGTATTTCTCTGTAATCTTTCACCTTTTTCTTTCCCTTCTCCCTGCTTGCACAAAATGTCTCAGAATGTCGTTAAGGCCAACAGTTAAGACAGTCATGTGGAGGAGGCATAAGAGAAGTGACTGGGGAGAGAAATATTGGTGGTTGAAAAAGATCATTCATAGAAGACTATCAGAGGAGATAAAAAATCTGTCCCAAAGCCCCCTATATATTTGTCACCCTCGAGAAACAAGAAGCAAAGGAGAAGAATAGAGAGAAAAAGAATTTTGAGGTCACAAAATTGATGGCGGAGACACAACAAAGAGGAAACTTTATTAGTTCCTTTTCGTATCTCTGTTGTTCCATTTGAATGAATTTTTCAGTAGCAATTTCTCTCCTATTTTATTGCCGTTAAAAATAGACTCCATCGGAGAATTTCCACCAAGTGACTCTCCGCGGCTCTGAAGTTTAACCCTCATGCAGGCCCTTATTTTCTGCACATGAGAGCAACACAGGCAATTTGCCCAAATAGAGAGCTTAATCGTAAAATACGCCTTCAAAGAATAATCAATGGAAGAGAGGAGCCCGAAAAAAGCTCTTCTATTCTCATTTTCCATGCCTGGAATTAATATTAGATGCTCGCAAATGTAATACAATCGCCTAAAAATTGTCCATTGCTCTCACAGCATTATCATCAAGATACACACATACAGCGTATTAAATTACTACAAGAACGAGGGAAGGAAAAATGAGAAATCAATACTGATATCCACCTAAATTACATTTTCCAATTGACTTTTGCATCTCACTCGTTCATAACAACAATATAAATGGAGTAACTTGGGAAGAAAGACGGAAAGCTCTTTTCACCCATTCATTTTTTACCTTACCTTCGTGGGTGCTGAGAAAGGATTTCGCTCGTGCAGAGCTCAGTGGTGGCGATTTATCATTTTTCAATTACACCAAACGGAGGAAGGAGACTATGACATGGATACACAACTTTTCATCTTCCTTCTGCCCCACCTTATCCTTTCCCCATCACGAAAACACCATGAGTAAGCTCAAACGCGTGGACACTCAAATTTAAGATTCTTCCACAACTAATTAAATTCATTCACATTTCTGAATTATCATTAAATCGAATTACAACCACATGAGACGCACACAAAATTGTTTTGTTTTCATTAGATGAACACGTGTAGCCAAAAAATGGGTTTCATACACATTTTGAGCACACATTCAAGAAATTCCGTAGCCACAAAACATAGAATTTCTGGCATCGCGATAAAAAATTCCTTTATGTCGTGCACAAGCAATGAAATTATCAATGATTCTCTTATTTCATCCGTTTTTATTTGCAATCAATTTAAAAAGCAATCAAAAACCTACATGTTTATTCTATACGGCATTTCTGTCTTTACGAAACCACTCAGGAAATCATGAATTTAATCGCTGAGCGGAATAATCTAGGGTAAAATCAACATGAAGACTCTAAGAAAATTTGTTTGATATACAATGATTTGGGACGTGTCAATGTGATCGCTTGGGTTTGTTGAGAAAATAAACAGGACAACTTAAAAAGGTTTAAACTCACCCTTTTCTGTGTACTTTTCAAAAATTCTACTGCTACATTACATACAATATGCAAAATGTACGCATTCTTTTGCCATGAAGTATGATAATCCAATGATGAGTTGCTTTCAGCTTTCGTAAAAAGTCCCCTTCTGATATCAGAGACAATATGCATAAGTTTTCCATGTTGCTACTTGAGACTCTGGATTTTCTGCTTCATTATTTATCTTCTTATACATTTATTTGCGGATTGAACATGCTGGGAATTTATTCCACAGCCACACTGCCAGAGCCACAGTGAAATGAAGAACATCATGGGAAGAGGACAAATGGAAAAAATTTATTGGATAGGCCATAGACAAGCGGCAAATTGTCAGACACTCTAATTTCATTTGTGATTCAAGTACAAAACTTTCATCGTGCATTGCATGCTGAAGGACATAAATTAGAGAATGAGAGGAGATATCATGCTGTCAGAAGGATCATAAAAAGAGAGAAAGAGTGTGTTTAAATATTTTAATTGACATTTTTCATCGTAAATCTCATAAAATAAACCAATAAACCTTTTCTGCCATCCGCCCAGCGTTATCCGAAACCCTCTTCCTTGCGAAAAACCCCACGAAAATGTAGGGACTCCTGAGGAAGAACACTTTTCCCTAAAAGATCATAAATTTCACAGCATTCTGTGGAGGTTGCACAAACTGTAAATTTTCACATGGAATGGGTTTATCCAATTTTCGGAGGATTAAGAAAGCTACAGTGTTTTAGTGGCATTTTACGATCTCCTATTTTTGATTCACCCAAAAGATGCTGTCGCAGAGAATTTTATTTCCGACGCGAATCTAAAAATATTATTTTGAGGCACTTGTGACATTCCCAATGTGAGAAATGACAACGTACAAAAAAACAAGTCCACGTGAGCGTATAAAAATAATGAATATGGATTATAAAAAGATGGACGTAAAACCTAAAGCATCGCTATGGCAGTGATTTTGCGTTGAAAACTTTAAAATATCGGCAAAAACCCTAATTTTTAATTAAAACGTGAAATTGCCAGAACTTTTTTCACGCCAATTAATCCCATTTCAGCAATTTCAGAGTGACATAATTGGGCGATTGAGGGAAATTTGAGGAGAAAAAAGTCCCGATGAGACAATCGTAGAGGCAATTTAAAAGTTACTCGACCTATCGTGCTGGGCAAAGTGGATTTGGCACTTTGTTGCCAGCTGTAATGAAATCCTATTTGGGTGATGTGCCTCGTGAAATGGTTCCATTCCGCCAAGAAAAGGAGATGAAATACGCACAAAGTGAGTGGCATGACAACTATTTTCACATTAACATCCTACGTACAAGTCAAAATGTCCTTTTGAAGCCCTGACAGCCACCAACATGAGACAGGAATTCCATCAGATGACATTCCACCACTTGTTCGGCATTTTTTCCGCCGCCGTCACACAAGCGAACGGAGAAGAGCTGCCGTTGGCTTGGAAAATGGGGTTTGGATTTCACGAGAGTCGATATGGTATTACAGGGGTCGTCTCCTTGGGGTGGTCGCGTCTTGTGATTGATCCCTCACGCACATCTCGCAATTGAGACATCATCATAACAGGATCTTCGGCGAAGGGTATGGAGTTTCTCAGGCTTGCTTCCCTTTTGCATTGCTCAGCGCAAAGGCATGCCTCTCGTCGAGACACTCAAATCAAATATCTTAACCCACACAAGAATGTACGAAAAGCTCCGTGAAGCTGATCATTTTCCATTCCAGGGATTCATCTATTCTCAATTTACCGTATTCTGAGACGTGACTATACAAATAAGTCCTTATGTGTGCACATATTTCCAATTTACTGAGGTTCAATTGATTTGGCTCTATCTTCGTGTCAATTGTCGCTTTTGATGTCCAAATCCTGTAAAATGGATGCTAGGAAAAGGGGAATTCGAGCGCAACCATTGCTTTAGGGCCCAAGTATTTGATTGGGCAGATGGGTGAGAAGAAATAGCACGTGGAAGGGAAATTCATACACCATAAAATTTATTAGCAAGAAAGCAGAAGGCGAGCACCAGAGAAAAAAATTCTCGTGAAATATTAATAAGAAGTTGCGTCAAAGTGAAGAATACCGTATAATGGAACAACACAAGGAAACAAGAAAAAGCTCACATGAAAGCTCAATTTATGTATATATTTATGATGTGTGAAACTCATCTCTTTTGGCAACAACCGCACGTTATATTAAAGCAAATAAAATCGTCTGCACTCTGACAAGATGGCAAAATAATTATTTATTAGGAATGTACATATCTAAAGCTGAAATAACGCAGAAAATTAATTTTAATTTTGAGAAGGAAAATATTCCACGTAGAGATTAAAAATTAATTCCACATCAACGGTAGAGAATATATATTTTTTTCACGACTGCATATAAATTCAATTTCCTTAGCTATGCTTCGTGGCACGGTAGTTGGAAAGTTAAAAAATATTAATTAGATGCTACAAAACTGGAGACATCCTGCAAATACCCACAGCATAATTTCCCCTTTCTGAGTTTCTTGGTGCGAAAAACTGACGTTGGCGAATATTGTTGCTCATTTAATTAATTAATGCTCGAGATCGCTCCCTCATTTGTGTCCCCAATGAGCGGAGTCATAATTATTGTAGGGAAGCGGAGGTGAATAATGATAACTTAATATAAATGGACGGTATATAAACGTAATTTGATGACTAAACATGAATATCCATGTTACCTTCAATTCCCCTAGATAAATGTGGGATATTTTATTCTGTGACTTCATATCACGTAGCTTTAACAATATTGGAAAAGCTCTTTCCTATCATCTTAATTGCGTCCGCATGAAAACTTCCACTTTGTCTCGTTTTTTTTCACACTCAAAATCTCTGATGTAAAATGTAGAAAATTGCCCTCGCTTCTTATATTTTTAGTGACAATTTTAATTCCAGTCATGAACATTTTCAGAAACTTTGATGTTGAAATTCCAATGCCAGCACACTCAGAAAATTCGCATTTAATTAAATAAGAAAGTTTTCTGCCTTTGTGAGCAAATAAAAGATCAACACGCGTCTTGCGTCTTGAGAAGCTTGAGTTTTCGCTCTTCGCCCATTATAATACAGAGAGTAAACGATATAAATACATTCTTTATGATACTGTGGTCAGAAGAAAAAAATGTTTACAAGAAACTATATGAGGTCAATTCATAACAACACGTGTTATGGTGTGTTATTGGACGATAACGACTGTTTTGATAATTCGGCTAAAATAATAGTAGCTACATTACACTTTTATAAAGTGATTGAAATGTAACAAGTCATAAATACAAATAAAAAAATGTTGTTCAATTTGGTGTTTTAAAGATTCTTCAAATTGTGCTCCCTGAGCAATTTCACTCGGAGTATGCGTGATTGTCATTTTCATGGTGGCATTATTTCACTGTGAAAAGACACCGTCGTGAAATTGCCTAACATGATTAAGTAATAAAATAAAATTATAATTAATCATATTGTCAACAAGGTGAATTCCCTTGTTGAACACACCATCAAGTGGATAATTGAGTGAAAAAACATCCGGAACAATATAAGAAGTCACCACGCGAGCGTGGAATATTTCGTCAGAATTCTGCAGAACGGAACATGTGGATATTTCTGCAAATTCTTGTCACAAATCATTACAAACTCTATACACTCGTGTAATTGGTGCCATCACAAAAGAACAGAGGCAACTTTCTCTCGCCCAAAGGCGAAATTGAATCAAGTGCAACACACAATTTATTTATGATTTCATCCCTCAGAAAGCATCTGTTCCATTTGCCACCGAGCAAAGGAGAACTTTCGGTGAGAGAGCTTTTCCTCAACGTGCACGTGGATTCTGCCATCACAATGAAATATTCAGGCCAGAGGGATAAATTTTATTTCCCTCTTTGTCGCTAACGCATATAAGAATAAACACTAAACACCCTCCAGGGATGATGGGAGATGAGAGAGACAAAGGAACTTTGAGGGACTCTTTACTACGCAGTTTGCACAAGTCACGAAGGAATTATGGGACAAAGAAAGTGGGTACACAGTCATTTGAAGAATAAAAAAAAATATTTTACGCAATATAACTGCCACCGAATACTAAGATTTATCCAGTAAGCAAATACGCGTGGCACAATAAATTTCAATTTGGAAAGTGCATGCGAGCTCACATACATACTGTATTTGTGAAGAGCTGCCTTATTTATTTACTGAACTACGTATGTTCTATATCTAATATATTATTTAAACTTATATAATGTGTATGTGAATCTCGAAGCGAAAACCATCAAAGCGAAATGTACGGCAGAAGAGATTTACTGAGTTTTAATATTCAAAGAACATCCGGAAAGCTCATTCGACCAGAGAGTTTCTTCTTTTCCTCGGGCAGATGCAATTATCATGAAGTGAGTGAAATTTTTCCTACACAGTACAGTGACAAGTTCAAGAGATGGTAATTGTATATTTAACCTTCCTTCTTATCTTGCTATCTTGGAATGGCAGGGCACTTTGCAAGTTGAAGAGAATTTGACTCACGGCAGGGTTTCTTGGGTTCACATGTTTCATGGATGTCAGAAAAATAAACCCACTTCAAATTGTCGTGGAGATTATAAACTGATTTGATATGAAGACAAACTCTATATGTGCATAAAATAAACTAAAAACTGACATTTCAATTTAATTTCGCAATGTCACACTTTTAATGCTATTCAAATGAGTTTTCTACTAAAATTTCTCACCAGATGATGAAATCCTTTTCAGTTTGTATAGAATGTGTGTATTCGTACAACTTATATGACGGACACATAATGAGGAAAATTTAATTAAAAGCTCTCACAACAAACCACATACGTACATAAACTTAATTGAATGATCGTGTGAGAGACTTCTTGGGGTAAATCAAGTGTGAAGGAAGGAAGAATGAGATCTAAAAGTTCATTTTTGTCAATCAAATTCAATTTTCTCCTCGGTTGACACAAACCAGAGCCTGGAATCATATATAGAGCTCTAATAAGTGTTTTAATATCACATATTCAGCTAGAATATAAGTGAGAGACAATTGAATATCCTCTTGTTGGAATATTCGATTCCTATTTGCCCCATTAAATCCACTTTACGGAGTAGATTCGCAATGCACAGTGCCACATATCACATAGAGAGAATGAATTGAATTATGGCGTAATGAATTACATCTTCAATATTATACGATGCTGTGTCGTGGCAAACAGATGAATCACTTTCCCCTTCAACTTCTTTTCCATATATTTTTCCATGTTGCTCTTTAAGCATGCCCACGGTTTACCATTATTGTGGCATCTCACAGGAAATATTTATGGCAAAGGAAAACACGGTGGCGAGGTGGTAACTAAATATAGAAATCAGTGAAATGTTGCTTGACATTTCACCAAGACAAACATCAATATCACCTGTCGATGAAATGTCCTTTTTCGGCACGAACTCCCACTTTATCCTCTCCACACTAAATCCCCACACAAATGTTTACATTCTTGTACTTTTATGAGAATTTGACACTCTCCACGATGATTGGAAGCTTAAGTAGTCCTCACGAAAGAAAAATAATAAACAAGAACACAAATATCTCCACCCATCATGTGTCCATCCTCGAACATCAAGCTTATTACAAGAAATATTGCCAGAACATTCCAAAAACCCTCAATTCGAAGAAATTTTGTTGATAACAGCACAACATAATCTGTCTGTGAACTTGTCAATGAATCACACACTTTATTCTAGCCAAACATTTGGTCTCTCATATCAGCAATGTAATTGCTGGAAGACTACGATATTTTGAGTGATTATCAGTGAAATCATTTCTGTGCAAATGAAAAGGAATTTGTAACTTAAACACTTGCTTTTTATTGCAGCCATAAAGCTACTTTATAGTGTCACCATGAGCTGATAAATTTCATGCTTAATATCAAAGAAAAAGTATGAAATTGCGGAAATTTCTCTCATAAAATCAAGCTTTTGAAGTCAATAGTAATTTTTTGATTTTTTAGACTCGAATTCCCAATCACTTAATAATTGACTTTTATGGTAGGAAATGAAGCTTAGTGAATAACTTACGTGTGTACCTTTTCTCGTCTTATCAAAAGCGCCCGCTTTCTCACACAATTGCCCCTATCGGTATAGACTTTAAGCCAATATGTCACTCTTTATGCTTGCCGTAATAATTGGTCATTCATTAAAAAACAATAATTCTGGAGATTTTCTCGCAATCAAAAATCAACTGATACCCTTATCTTGCCAAATGTTTCACGCCTATAAAAGAAGAATGCACTCGCAATTTTAATCATAAAGTGCCAAAATGTTTCAAAAGAGTGTTCACCAAGTTGGTTTAGTGCTTCTTTCCGTTATATTAGTGGCTGCAGCATCCGAGTGCCATCTAAAGGATGTACTAATGTTAGCACAGCACGACGGACAACCAGCATGTCTGATCCGATACGAGTTTACAAGGCGTTGGCGCAATAATTTTGATGCCAGATTTTATTGGGAGTGCCAAGTGTGGAATTTCCCCGCGGTGAAGCGTCAGTGTCCATCAGGAACGCTATTTCAGGACTCTTGGCAAACCTGTTTGCCTTCGGCCATGTGGGTATGGACTCCGTACAGTGAACCCCCCACGAGAGCCGGCCAAGACAATGAAGATCAATGCGAACCTATTGACACAGGAATTTGTCCTCCACCAACGCCACCAACGGAACCCCCAACTGAAACAACAACATCTGATGGACCAACTAGTATGTATAGAAAGCCATTTCATACGTTGAAATTAAATTAACATTCATGGATGGTTACTATATTCTTTTAATGCGTTATTTTCTTATTTTATAGACACTACCCCTGAAAATCCGACAGAAAGCACTCCCGACTTTACGTCAGAAAGCAGTAAGAATATACAATGCCTAATTTTAATATATTAACAAGTTCGTATAATTCATATTAACTTCTTATTGTATAGCTACAACTCCTGAGACAACGCATACTCCAACACCACCACCTATCACTACCACTCCAGAAGAGTCCACAAGCACTGAATCCACAAAACCACCAAAAACAACGACCCCACAGGAAACTACTACAGATAGTACAACTCCTGACACCACGCATACTCCAACACCACCACCTATCACTACCACTCCAGAAGAGTCCACAAGCACTGAATCCACAAAACCCCCAAAAACAACGACCCCAGAGGAAAGCACTACAGAAAGCACTACTCCAGGTACACAAACACCCCCAGAAAATCCTGGAACGTCCACACCAGAAGACACAACCACTGAATCACAGACGACACACACTCCAACACCACCTCATATAACTACTACACCCGAAGAGTCAACAACAACACCCCCCAAAACAACCACAGAGGAGCCGCCGACGACTACTACTGAGAAGCCGCCGAAGACTACCACAGAAGAGCCGCCTACTACTACTACGGAGGAGCCAACCACGACAACTCAAAAGCCTCCGAAGACTACCACAGAAGAGCCATCAACTACCACAGAAAAGCCACCGAAGACAACCACAGAAGAGCCATCGACTACCACTGAGAAGCCGCCGAAGACTACCACAGAAGAGCCGCCTACTACTACTACGGAGGAGCCGACCACGACAACTGAAAAGCCTCCGAAGACTACCACAGAAGAGCCGTCAACTACCACTGAAAAGCCTCCGAAGACAACCACAGAAGAGCCATCGACTACCACTGAAAAGCCTCCGAAGACTACCACAGAAGAGACGTCAACTACCACAGAAAAGCCACCGAAGACTACCACAGAAGAGCCATCGACTACCACAGAAGAGCCGTCTACTACTACTGAGAAGCCCCCCAAGACTACGACAGAAAAACCTCCGAAGACAACCACAGAACAGCCGACGACGACTACTGAAAAGCCTCCGAAGACAACCACAGAAGAGCCGTCAACTACCACGGAAAAACCGCCCAAAACTACAACAGAAAAACCTCCGAAGACCACAACAGAAGAGCCAACTACAACAGAGAAGCCGCCGAAGACTACCACTGAGAAGCCTCCGAAGACCACTACAGAAGAACCGCAGACTACGACAGAGAAGCCACCCAAGACTACCACGGAAAAACCGCCCAAAACTACGACAGAAAAACCTCCGAAGACCACCACAGAAGAGCCAACTACAACAGAGAAGCCGCCGAAGACTACCACTGAGAAGCCTCCGAAGACCACTACAGAAGAACCGCAGACTACGACAGAAAAGCCACCGAAGACTACAACAGAAAAGCCTCCGAAGACTACAACAGAGAAGCCTCCAAAGACTACCACAGAAGAGCCTACCACTGAAAGTCCTGGTACTAGCCCGTCCCCGGAATGCCCTACTTGCCCACCGAACTTAGGACTCTGCCCGGGCGCTGAACCTGAGCAATATGCCCCTGGGCCTTTGGACTGCGATGTTCGCCCAGAATGTAGACCACCTCATCATCGCAATAAATTGTATCCGAGAAGGGACCCAACGAGCTACTTCTACTGTGGTCCTGGCAATGGAAATGTTAGGATTGCTGAGTGTCGTCGCGGGGAGTGCTTCCACTACGGAAAGCAAAGCTGCGTTAATGCAAAGAAATGGCAAAACTATTGCATGCATTAATATGTTTTCATTAAACGGTATTTGGGAAATGAACTGAAAATTTTGGCTGTAAAACTAAATTTATATATATATATATATATACACTGAAGGCAAATAAAACTGTTGAAAGACTTTCTTTTCTTATCAATGAAATTTATGAAAAATTTCAGATAAAAAAGTAATCGTGTAACAACCCAATCAATCAATTTTATGCAAAGATTCGAGACAAAACCATTACTGTGCAGTTTTCTGTGAATTTTCTAAAACGTTTTTTTCCATCACGAAATTTCTCTAACATAAAAAGACACATACAAAGTTAGTGTAAACCCTGTAAACTTATTTTACAACCTTCTAACTTACTCATCGACATGAAAGACTTTTATTCATTAATTGAGCAGATGTATTCCTTATCTTATCTAAAGAAAATACGAGAATTTGACGTATTTAAACTCTTTACGTTGCAATTAATTCAAATATTATCTATTTTCATTTGCTGTGCAATGTCGCAAAGGGAAGTTTCTTAAAGAGTTCAAAGTCGAATATTCACATTGATGACATATTCTATCAATGACTTTTATTTTATTGTTGTCCCCATTGTTATGATGTCACCATGTCAATTGTAGGATCCATTAAATTAAATTATACTTTAAATTGTTTTTAAAAGACAGCAAAGTTTTCTACACTTGGCAAATACACTCAACGAATAATTAATCTTCTGATTTTATGTATCAAAATAAGTTTCCAGAATTTTTTTTAGTATCTTACAAAAAAAAAAGAATGCAAAAATAAAGAACGATATAATAAGTATACTTTCCCTGAAAATATGTACTTTTATACCTTCCATTATTGAGTCACTATGAACTTCCTGTGTCGGTGATTTTATTTCCATCTCATAATTGTTCTACACAATTGTTTGCACAATCATCATTCCTACTCTCATTCAAAACAATTTGATACTCGGAACAAATTGTGGTAATAGCATGGAAAACAGAGAGTGGGGGATGAACACTCAAGAAATGTGTCGATAAGAGACATTTTTATGATTCCAAGTGATACAATATCCCAAAAGGTTGATAACATGTTCACGAGGGAAAGTATAAAAGCACCAGTCACGGATTAAGCAGTCGTTAGTGCTGTGAGAGAATATAAACGAGAAACAATGGTGATTAAAGGAGCGATATTTTATGTGCTGTGTTTACTGTTTCTTACGGAACATGTTTTGTGTCAAGATAATCCGAACGATGGAAGACCAGGATGTTGGACGCGATACGAGTTTACTCGGTTTTGGAGAAATAGAATAAACAATTCCGATTACTTCAAATGCGTAGAGTGGGGAACGTCTCAAGTTGTAGTGTGCCCACAAGGAACACTATTTCAAGAATCATGGCAGACTTGTGTCCCAGAGAAACATTACATCGATCATCCATTTTATGATCCCCCAACGAGTGCATACACCAAGGCTGATGACGCATGTGAAGAGATAATCTTTCCACCACAATGCAAACCTAATGAGAATGAATCGCCACAACCAACTGATACAACACCGGCGTTCACGACAGATGATGGGGAAACAGGGACTTCACAGCCTCCAACCGACCCCCCAATTACAACCGAAAATCCGGGAACTACCGAAGAACCAGGAAATCCCAGCACACTGAATCCCACTGACTCCACACCTGAGGTGACAAATCCTACCAGCGAGGCTCCAACCGACCCCCCAATTACAACTGAAAATCCGGGAACTACCGAAGAACCAGGAAATCCCAGCACACTGAATCCCACTGACTCCACACCTGAGGTGACAAATCCTACCAGCGAGGCTCCAACCGACCCCCCAATTACAACCGAAAATCCGGGAACTACCGAAGAACCAGGAAGTCCCACTGACTCCACACCTGAGGTGACAAATCCTACCAGCGAGGCTCCAACCGACCCCCCAATTACAACTGAAAATCCGGGAACTACCGAAGAACCAGGAAATCC
Source organism: Phlebotomus argentipes (assembly GCF_947086385.1). Classification (NCBI taxonomy): domain Eukaryota; kingdom Metazoa; phylum Arthropoda; class Insecta; order Diptera; family Psychodidae; genus Phlebotomus; species Phlebotomus argentipes. Next base: position 9,630,290 of record NW_026776181.1, on the reverse strand, counting down.
CAGCACACTGAATCCCACTGACTCCACACCTGAGGTGACAAATCCTACCAGCGAGGCTCCAACCGACCCCCCAATTACAACCGAAAATCCGGGAACTACCGAAGAACCAGGAAGTCCCACTGACTCCACACCTGAGGTGACAAATCCTACCAGCGAGGCTCCAACCGACCCCCCAATCACAACCGAAAATCCGGGAGAAGAACCAGGAATCCCAGCACACTGAATCCCACTGACTCCACACCTGAGGTGACAAATCCTACCAGCGAAGCTCCAACCGACCCCCCAATTACAACCGAAAATCCGGGAACTACCGAAGAACCAGCAAGTCCCACTGACTCCACACCTGAGGTGACAAATCCTACCAGCGAGGCTCCAACCGACCCTCCAATTACAACCGAAAATCCGGGAACTACCGAAGAACCAGGATATCCCAGCACACTGAATCCCACTGACTCCACACCTGAGGTGACAAATCCTACCAGCGAAGCTCCAACCGACCCCCCAATTACAACCGAAAATCCGGGAACTACCGAAGAACCAGGAAGTCCCACTGACTCCACACCTGAGGTGACAAATCCTACAGCGAAGTTCCACCGACCCCCCAATTACAACCGAAAATCGGACTACCGAAGAACCAGGAAATCCCAGCACACTGAATCCCACTGACTCCACACCTGAGGTGACAAATCCTACCAGCGAAGCTCCAACCGACCCCCCAATTACAACCGAAAATCCGGGAACTACCGAAGAACCAGGAAGTCCCACTGATTCCACACCTGAGGTGACAAATCCTACCAGCGAAGTTCCAACCGACCCCCCAATTACAACCGAAAATCCGGGAACTACCGAAGAACCAGGAAATCCCAGCACACTGAATCCCACTGACTCCACACCTGAGGTGACAAATCCTACCAGCGAAGCTCCAACCGACCCCCCAATTACAACCGAAAATCCGGGAACTACCGAAGAACCAGGAAGTCCCACTGACTCCACACCTGAGGTGACAAATCCTACCAGCGAGCTCCAACCGACCCCAATTACAACGAAATCCGGGAACTACCGAAGAACCAGGAAGTCCCACTGACTCCACACCTGAGGTGACAAATCCTACCAGCGAGGCTCCAACCGACCCCCCAATTACAACCGAAAATCCGGGAACTACCGAAGAACCAGGAAATCCCAGCACACTGAATCCCACTGACTCCACACCTGAGGTGACAAATCCTACCAGCGAGGCTCCAACCGACCCCCCAATTACAACCGAAAATCCGGGAACTACCGAAGAACCAGGAAGTCCCACTGACTCCACACCTGAGGTGACAAATCCTACCAGCGAGGCTCCAACCGACCCTCCAATTACAACCGAAAATCCGGGAACTACCGAAGAACCAGGATATCCCAGCACACTGAATCCCACTGAATCCACACCTGAGGTGACAAATCCTACCAGCGAGGCTCCAACCGACCCGCCAATTACAACCGAAAATCCGGGAACTACCGAAGAACCAGGAAATCCGAGCACACTGAATCCCACTGACTCCACACCTGAGGTGACAAATCCTACCAGCGAGGCTCCAACCGACCCACCAATCACAACTGAAAATCCGGGAACTACCGAAGAACCAGGAAATCCCAGCACACTGAATCCCACTGACTCCACACCTGAGGTGACAAATCCTACCAGCGAGGCTCCAACCGACCCCCCAATTACAACCGAAAATCCGGGAACTACCGAAGAACCAGGAAATCCCAGCACACTGAATCCCACTGACTCCACACCTGAGGTGACAAATCCTACCAGCGAGGCTCCAACCGACCCCCCAATTACAACCGAAATCCGGGAATACCGAAGAACCAGGAAATCCCAGCACCTGATCCCACTGACTCCACACCTGAGGTGACAAATCCTACCAGCGAGGCTCCAACCGACCCCCCAATCACAACTGAAATCCGGAACTACCGAAGAACAGGAAATCCCAGCACACTGAATCCCACTGACTCCACACCTGAGGTGACAAATCCTACCAGCGAGGCTCCAACCGACCCCCCAATTACAACCGAAAATCCGGGAACTACCGAAGAACCAGGAAATCCCAGCACACTGAATCCCACTGACTCCACACCTGAGGTGACAAATCCTACCAGCGAGGCTCCAACCGACCCACCAATCACAACCGAAAATCCGGGAACTACCGAAGAACCAGGAAATCCCAGCACACTGAATCCCACTGACTCCACACCTGAGGTGACAAATCCTACCAGCGAGGCTCCAACCGACCCCCCAATTACAACCGAAAATCCGGGAACTACCGAAGAACCAGCAAGTCCCACTGACTCCACACCTGAGGTGACAAATCCTACCAGCGAGGCTCCAACCGACCCCCCAATCACAACCGAAAAACCGGGAACTACCGAAGAACCAGGAAGTCCCAGCACACTGAATCCCACTGACTCCACGCCTGAGGTGACAAATCCTACCAGCGAGGCTCCAACCGACCCGCCAATTACAACCGAAAATCCGGGAACTACTGAAGAACCAGGAAATCCCAGCACACTGAATCCCACTGACTCCACACCTGAGGTGACAAATCCTACCAGCGAGGCTCCAACCGACCCCCCAATCACAACTGAAAAACCGGGAACTAGTGAAGAACCAGGAAGTCCCAGCACACTGAATCCCACTGACTCCACGCCTGAGGTGACAAATCCAACGTCGGTGGATTCAACCACATTAGCTCCAACAGAATCCACCACCAAGCCTCCCAGTATTATTCAGACTTGTCCTGGATCTTCACCAAGTAGTTGGAATCCTGGAACTTCGACTTGCTCACGGCCTTTGTGTACTGAAGAGCAATATCGTGATAATGTGCACTTGCCAAGCAGGCAGCCTCATAAATTCTATCAGTGTGAAATTCCCGGACTTCCTGTTGAAAAAGAATGTCCTGGAGGAACTTGTTTCAGTTCTGAATATCGCGTCTGCGTGCATCCTTACCAGTGGAAGAACCCATGTGATGGCGTTTTGCCAGCGTGATTCATGTTGGAGAAATTTGATAAAAATGAATCGAGATCGTGTGGTATTGTAAATGAATAAAAAGTTGTTCATGTATACATGTGGAATATACTTTATTTCTTTATGTTTTTATGACTTGTAAATGATTCTATAACTGAAGAAATTTTGGAACAATCGATTGGGTTCATGCTGAATAATGTTTTTTGTTCAAGAGGTTCGAAAACAATTTCCTGTATCCCAAGATAATCATGAATTCGTGATAAGGTAGTTTCGCTATTGACGTTTAGTCGTCTGTACAATAATCAAAAAGATTGAGTAGTCTTAATTTTTCCCTATTTTTAAACAGTTATTGTAAGACGCATCAAAACTCTAAAAAATCATCTATAATTATATAAACTTTAATTGTAGTGTCATATTTTAATAGGTAAATATCGTTGTTAAGTAGTTTTTTTCATCTTTGCTTATTTTTGATTATTCTATTTTTGACTTATATCAATTTTATATATATATATATATATATATATAACTGAAATAAGTCAAGAATATTTATTATGCAATTCAAGAGACATAAAAATATCACGTCTTTATCATTCGCTTTTCTCAAGATTATGACTTCCACAATCAATAGACACACAATCAGCTACAATCGAAACGATAACTGATACCCCTTGCTAGCATGAGCCACCAATTAAACGGAAAGAGAGTGATAATCCGTCTCAAGTATTTAAGACAGTGCGAGTGCGCACTTTTATTTAGTCTTTCGAAGTCCTCTGACCAAACATACGAAAAATGATAGATAAACTCAGTATTACAGTAGCACAAGTGATATTACTCATAGCTCTTTGCATTGGATCGGGAACAAGTTCAGTGTCTGATGACGGAAAACCAGGATGCCGGACTCGATATGAGTTTACCAGGCTTTGGCGTCACTCAACAGTGAATGAAAATTTCTGGGAGTGCACAAATTGGCGCGAAGCGACTCCAAGACAGTGTCCCAAGCAAACTCAGTTCCATGAGTGGTGGCAAACGTGTGTTCCAGCTCAAATGTGGGACGAAACTCCATTTAGATCACCACCAACGAGTGCGTATGATGATGAAGACGCTTGTGAACCGCTTGAATTTGAGCCGCAATGTCCACTTGAACCTGGACCAACTGAGCCTACCCCAGAAGAGCCCACCACAGAAGAACCCTCAACAGATACCACCCCAGATGAGCCTGAGAGTACTACGGACAATCCTGTAACAGAACCCTCTACAAATAGCTCTCCGGAGGAGCCTGAGAGTACTACGGAAAATCCTGTAACAGAACCCTCTACAAATAGCTCTCCGGAAGAGCCTGAGAGTACTACGGAAAATCCTGTAACAGAACCCTCTACAAATAGCTCTCCGGAGGAGCCTGAGAGTACTACGGAAAATCCTGTAACAGAACCCTCTACAAATAGCTCTCCGGAGGAGCCTGAGAGTACTACGGAAAATCCTGTCACCGAGCCCTCTACAAATAGCTCTCCGGAGGAGCCTGAGAGTACTACGGACAATCCTGTAACAGAACCCTCTACAAATAGCTCTCCGGAGGAGCCTGAGAGTACTACGGAAAATCCTGTAACAGAACCCTCTACAAATAGCTCTCCGGAGGAGCCTGAGAGTACTACGGAAAATCCTGTCACTGAACCCTCTACAGATAGCTCTCCGGAGGTGTCTGAAAGTACACCGGAAAATCCATCCACAGAACCAGAGGAAACAACTCCACCCAACACAGAGAGCCCAACAGTACCAACAACTCAATCCCCATTCATGAAATGCCCTGGTGCTGATGATACACACATGATTGAGGGTAGTCTGAACTGTGCACGACCTACTTGCACAAATGACTTATATCAGAGTCGCATGCGTCTACCAGCTGTGGATCCTGGACAGTACTACACTTGTCTCACCCCAACTGTTCTTAGGGTGAACACTTGTTTGGAGCCGAAACATTGCTTCAGCTACGCCTTACAGGAGTGCGTTGAGCCAGAGCGATGGTTCAATCCTTGCGGAGCAGTTTAAAATATGGCAAAAAGCGTACAATATTGACGTGTGATACGATTTGAAGCCTTTAATAAAGTACTTTTATCAAATACGTTTCTTCAATCATACACCATATTTTTATGACCTTTCCAATATTGTCGAAATCTTTACAACTTGCGATAATTTCATTCGACAATGTGTCGCACAAATTCTGTCTATATTTCACAATAAGATAAGGGATGAGAATTGATCGCAAACAAAAATTCCCCAAATTTATTGCTTGACCACAATTTCCGATTATTCATTAAGAATTTCCTCAATTAAATGTAATCCAAACCTATGTGAATTGGATAATTTCCTCATGATATGAACTGAATCTGCAGATTGTCTCACTTCAAATGACGGTGATTCACTGTGATAAACTCCCATTTACTAAAGAGCATTTAAACTTTACAACAAGTAGAATTGTCTGGAAATTTTTTCTATATACCTGAGTGTTTCGAGTATTAAGTAATGCTTCTCTGTGTATGTCAATGCTATATGTTGAACTTCTAGGAATTCTTAAATATGAAGGCATCCCTGAATGAGAATTTTTGTGGGCAAAAACTTTCCCCAATGCCTTATCAAAACAACTCATACCATTGTTGACGTTAATTCTTTTATGGTTATTGCAGTGGAGGGAATTGGAAGAAAACTTTGATTCTGTTATTGACACACAGCTATAAAGACACAAATTGATAAGATTTTTATATTCCACAAATTTTAGCCATTCCGAGTATAAAAGGTACCCAAAGTCTGTTCGATCAATTCAGTTTTTTCTTAGCAGTGAAACGATAAACAACGCGAAATCATGTTAAGTGTCCTCTTGATTGTTACCCTCCTTAGCACTTTGTCTTGGGCTCGTCCTCAGTGCCGCAACCCTGATGACTTTAATCATGGGTTTGCAGTGCAGGGTAGTCCTCATCACTACTGGGAGTGTGTGGCAGTTGGAGTTGCAGAATTGAAAGAGTGCCCAGCCAATACGGAGTTTAGTGAGGAATACTTCAAGTGCTTGACTCCGGGAGTCATTCCTCCACCTGACGAAAACACTCCGCCTCTGACATGTCAAGACGGCTTCGCCGTGGATCTCTCAGTAAATCCTCCAGCGTGTATAGAATTGCGATGTGCGGTTAATCAGATTGTTATTCATCCGCCAACTGGAGTGCCTGAATGTTTTACTCTCTGCCCTGAGGGTAGTTCTGCAAATGCTAATGGCCTATGCGAAAGCATTCCTAACACGCAATGTCCTGGAGCATCTCCTGAAAGTCATCTTACCACAGGGTAAGTCTAACTAGTGTAAATCAGAATTTACGTCTTATTCTGCAAGCAATCATATCTCAAATTCCTTTCGCAGTTTTGAAACATGTCAGATTCCAAGCTGTACCGGAAGTGACCTCAGTGCCAATCGTCACTGGCCTTCCAGTGATCCTACGAAATTTTTCCAATGCAAAGGCGAGGGAAACCCAGTCGAAACCAATTGCTCGCCTAATCTTTGCTTTGACGTGAGATGGCAAGTTTGCGTCTTCCCCCATGATTGGACAAACTCTTGCTCTGCCTAATTTGTGTCAGTCAATAAAGATTATCTACAGAAACTTTTATTCCACTTCCTGTCCGTTTTCCTCTGATAACTGAAGTAAGTGCTGCAGTACGCAAAAGATCGAGATCGAGACGCAACTGGGAAGCAATTGAAGATAGTGACGCAAGTGGTCAGATGAGAGGTAAATAAGGGGAGACCGTCTGCTTCGCAAGTCCAGTGATAAGACATAATATAAAGATGATAAATGTAAATATTTTATAGCTGACAGTCCGAGCGAATGATTAGTCATTTTATTTACATTTCACTTTCACAGTGTCTCAAATTGATATACGGTCACAGGTGAATTTTCAATAGAATTCATTAGCATTTATTTTTATGACATACCAATTGGGCTCTTTGACGCAAATCTCAATTTTTGGCACCTCACTCATCACTGCTGATTTCTAATATCATTAACTCTCCAGATTTTGCTATGTTGGTGATCTCTTTACGATGCTATTGCATTATTTCAAGCGAAGAGACAGGAAGACACTAAATTTCGTGATATTATTTGAGGCAAATTCCACATTAAATCCTTGTTGTGAGATTCTCTTGAAATATCTCCTCAATGTCACAATATTTTCACTACATTGCAACCATGAACGAAACTTTAAGCCTTTCACGCGCACAACACAGTCGAAGATATTGTGCGCGCAAGAGTATTCAGCGCGACACACAAATTCAAACTAAATTGACGGAAAATTCTTTAATTGCACCTGAGTATGTGACTGGCTTGAGGTGTGTTGATGATCGTGATCTTGATTCCGATGCTGCGTGTCACTCTAACATTGAGGAGACCATTTTTCCTGTCCTCCCCACACCATCGACATGGGGAAAAGCTACACAGAACTGGTGCGCGATAAACGAGAGGAATTATAATGTTTGTGGAGTAAAAAATGATCGAACGCGTCTCTCCCGATTCTCCTTGCCACACTGACAAAATTCCTGGCGTCTCTCTTGTAAAGCCCATCCATGATACGAGACCTCGTCGATGTTTCGGTACAAGAGCTTCTCTAAAATAGGAGGAGGAGCGTGGGTGGAAAAGAATTTATGAAATCCCTCATTTTATTTTTGACAATCAGCTCCTTCGTCACAGCTAGGAAAGCCAAATGATGAAAGATTCACTGTTTTGTGGAAAATCATTCACCATATTTTATGCTCTTCGGGAAATCTTGTTCTCGTATTAATGAATTTATTTATCAATTGCATGATAAATTTGAAGAGAGTGTGAATTATTATTCAAATAATAAACAGGTTTTGCAAGGTTAAATGGAGCGGATCATGACTCTTTCATCGAATATATAAAATTCAGTTAAGTGAAGATCACACATTTTATTTATTTAATGCAATGTGTCTTTGAACTATAACTTCATATGATTACTTTTAATTTTTCATTCACACGTATTATTGAATATCAAGACGAAAAATATAAATAAATTTCACAGAAGTCCCAAAAATAGTTTTTTTTGAAAACGGTACAGAAATTATTTTTTATGTTTCATATAGCTCAAATATTCATATCTCTTAATTTATACGTTTTTGTACTTTTGCACAAATTAACACCCACTCCATAATGAAGAGCATTTAACAGGATAGACATAAACTATATTTAGACTTGAAGATACAGCGCATTCGGACAAATTAACTCCGATTATTTATGGCTTTCTGCATTGCAGTAAATTTGGTCAATTTTCACACTAATTCAAATGGAATGCAGCAAAAAATCATATTATTAGCCACAATTCTGTCAAGAAGAGAATTGTACTGAGTCAATTTGTGCTACACATAAGCGAAAAATGGATCGGAATAGCATTTGGAAGCCTTAAAATAAAGGTGTATTACTTAGCTCTCATCCCCTAGCAATCTTCCATCCATTTTGTGCTGTTCCTCAATAAATATTTGCACATCGACGGCAGTGGATCCCCACGAAGCCACTGTCGCTTGGTACTTTTTTCAGGGGTGGCAATTATTTGAAGGAAACCACCGCACACAACAAGAAGGATAAGGTATAAAATGAGGGCTTTTCGTATACTTATACTCTCGTATATCCTTCATAGAGAGAATTATGTTCATCATCAAAATTTCTTATGAGATAATTCACGAGTTTATACTTGCCGCTGGCAAAGAAAATCCCCGTTGTAATACTTCTATTGCCTCCGAGTATTATAATAAAAAAAAAATTCACCTAACATTTTTATGCCTCATCTCTCAATCGTATTACTTTTTCCCCAGATAAATGTAGGTATTTAAATTTTAAAATTGGCTTGAATGTGACTAAATTTTCGGGAAAGTTAGAGTCTATTCTGAATTCAAAAAAGTAAAGCGTCAAGTCCAATGAAACATACAGTATATTGTTGTACAAATATTTGTATTGCAAAAATATGTTGAATTGAGTAAACTTTCTGAAAATTCATCCTGCCTAAATAAAATTAAATCGATCTGAATAGGTAAGGTATTAAATTAGCTTTAGTAAATCTATTATCGCTATTTGAAGCTCCCTTAAATGGATCTAAATCATTGTAATAATCATATATCATCAATAGTGCGGATAATTTATCAGAAATATTGTATGTAAGTACATAGCAGAGGGTATAATTTTCGAATGAATGTAATTATGTATGAAGGAATGTACATATTGTACATAATTAATAAGTTATTTGCGTGAAACGCAAACATTTAACGCATTTCACGTATGCTCTAATGGAAAAACTGAAAATGAGTTCAACCAAAGCTGTGCTCGTCCTTGTAAAACTCTGAAAAGATGCACATTCTCTCTTTCCGACGACAAAACTTTCATACAAACCGACAGAAACTCACACGTGAGACTTTCCAGTGAAGTGTATGAAATCATTAAATTTTCACAGCTCTGGGCGAACTCATGTATTCGCGAGTTATTGAAAAATGAAGCTTGTCCTGAAAAAGTCCTCATAGGAGCTCAAAAGACCTGTAGAACAACACGCAGGCGCTTGAAAAAGTTTTCACCGCGTAGCGAAGAAAAGGCAGATGAACGAAAAAGATCTAGGAGTGAAATCTTCATGTATAAGATGCTCCACAAGCAATAGGCACATTAACAAGGTGGAAAGTTTTCCATATTCAGCACACACATACTCGAAATGGGATTTTGTCAATAAGTACGGGGCGTTGGGGGCGATTGAGAGAATTTTGACCTTCAGAAACTTTTAAGCTTCAGCAATAATTTTCATGTTAAACCTTTAGATGCCTTGGAGATGATGTATCATAGTAGGAATCCATCTCGAATTATTGCACATGAGAAATCATCTGAAATTAGATTGTAAATGATGGAGAAAAGGATGGGGTTTTCGGGCGAGCAAAATTGTGGGTAGATTATTTATAGAGTTTTCTCTCTTATGGCAAAACGACGCCATAATAAAAATATATCGTCTATAATAATGTCAAGGTTGATAATTTTACCCGGCTTTTATATGTGTATTATCACTCCTTCTCTTTTTTATGATTATTAACTTGATTGTAATTGATTAAGGAATCTCGTGGTTGAGTTTGTGTGTTTCAGCTTTTACTTCTCTCCAGTGCGAACTCGTTAAAGTTTTAACAATTCCGTTTTATGCAAGAAATCGCAGCTTTACTTTCTCAGATATTAAATCGATTTGCAATAAAGAAAGGGAGACCTTTTCAACTTCACAAGACATAAATCAAACGCCACATCTGTTTGCTGAAATATCCATACATAAATCATATTATAGAGAACACTGCAAATATCTTGGCATGCACCGGCATTTCTCGTTAAGTTAATGGAGCTCTTGTGGAAATCAACACCAAATTGTGCGACAAGTGGAAATTAATATGCAAATTGCAGTTGATCGGATTCTATAATTTAAATTGATCAATAATTCGCTGTGCTGCCAGCTCTTTTCGCTGACAATTTCAAGGTTCTTCAATTAAATCCGCCTGTACACACAATCAATCCGCCGGGCGCTCAGTGCAAACACATTTTATTTGTCCACGAGGTCACCAGGGCGTGTAAAGGGACAAATCAGGCTTAGTGTGTAGTGTCAAATTTGCTTTTAGCCTCATAAAAAGCCACCCGCACATTTGCATTTTCACTTTACGGCTGAAAGTTGGGCGCAAAATTTGAATGTATGTATTATTGAGCTTCCCTTTCGCTGTTCACGTGTTGCTCTCTCTCAAATTTCCACTGATAAACTTCAAAGCTTCTTACTTCGTGCTCGAATTTAGTGACAGGTCTGCAATAGAGCGATAATGCAATTAATAGGTGCACAACTGCAACACGCATATTTATTCCTCTTCAGCTATTATATGTTCTTATTTACTCAGATGTATGTTTTGATATCCCTGAAAATTCAATTTGCTCCTCCACTCAAGTAAACACTTAATTACTGAATCAAATCGAATTAGAGTCAGTCTAATAGTGAGTGAACTTTCCGTTTATTCTCTTCCTCAACAATCTCCAGTGAATACGCAATTTCGTACGTATTTCACGCCTTTTCATGCATTCTCACCCAGCCAGAAACAGGCAACATTGAGAATGAGGGACATTCCACGAGGGGGGATCCACTCAACCATCCAATTACTACTCCAAAAGTGTGCGGTGAGGAATTGAAGAGGTGAAATGAATGTGCGTCAGACGTCGGCAAACACATGCATCCACCTTATACAGGTGTTGCTTTTCTCGCGATGATTTATTTACACCGCTTTCCCATTTTCTTTTGTCATTTTTCGCCTCCCTCAGACCCCCATTTTCAAGAGCACATCACACATACTTGAGGCTTTCCCACACATCAACCCAAAGCGACATGGTTGATGTTTCCACGCGTTAGAGCAAAGGTTCCTGCTTCAAAGCGTGCCAACTGGAAGGAGGACAGATTATGAATCTCAAGTTTGGGATCTGTTCTGAATCATTCATACTAACGCCATTATATATAACACTCATGACGGAGAATTAAGATAGCATATTTGATATATACCTTTGTATCTTGGCTCCAGAAACTTCCAGAAACTTTACTTTCTTTGCCCTTCGTACGTCTTATACAGATATAATCTATGTCCAGGTAGTCCACAAGGTCCGCATTATTGTTACAGAGAGTTTGACTTTCAGGAGAAAGAACAGGTGAACCTCGACCTCATAAGCATTACAGCAGAATTAATGAATCCATTCGCAAGTATTGAATATTCCACTCACTGAGCAAGTTGATGAAGCACTTCTTCGTTCGCGATTAACCTCGTCTTTCTAATAAGAAATTTCCACGTACCACATGACATACAATTTACAAAATTATCCACTTAGCTCCATTTCACAATTTCACTGGCATTACAATAATTACACAGCAAAGGAAAAGCCCTGTTTTGTGTGTGTGTGTATCACACCGTTTCCGTGGGTTTGTATTTAGTAATTCAGTGTGATTAAGTAAAGTGAAAATGGTCCTCTATATATATATATAAAGCTTCTTACTTCATGGATTACGCGTGAGATGAGAAAAAGCTACAAATTTCCACATTGAAAATGCAGTGAAATGTGCAAGGGAAGCCACGCAAACAGCATGAGGTCCACAGAATGCGAACTCGGACGATGGGTGAAAGGATAATTAGTGAAATTACTTCTATTAACTCGCAGTGTTTTATCTAAATAGAGCTTTAAATAATGCAGTGTTATTCGAAACTACGCCAAAACATTCTAATTGAAAAGACTATGGAATCACGTGGTGACGTCCTGAAATATCATTCATTGTCCTCTTCATTTGTTAACAAAAATAACTCGCCCCAATGCACCTCGGATGAAAGGTGTGTGCAGCATTATGGTTCAAATTTCAAAGTGCTGTGGAAAATGCTCATCTAATTTTCTATGTCACAGAAACAATTTCCATTTTATCGCTCTATGAAATTTCACAATGTTATTCGCCACTGTGGCATGTTGGACACCGCATGAGAGAGTGAATGCACGACACGACCATTACGAGCCATGTGCGTCATATGTACATATATTGCACACATGAGCACCAGGTACACCGCTCTGCAATCATCCACCTCAGGGTGTATTTTCACGGACTGACTTGACTTTCAAGCTCTCTAATACTCTCAACTCCGCATAAGGGGGTGAGAATTGTTATTGTGGTGCAATAAATAAGGGAATTCATTTGCATAATTTGCGTGAATGCATTTACGGACGATGTTGGTGGAAAGAGAGAAAAATGGGGTAAATAAAGCCAAAGTATAAACTACTTTTGTGAAGAAAGGGAATGCGCGTTCACAAGCATATGTGAACTCTGAGAGAAATACAAATGTACTTACATTATAAAAAATTGTCAGAATTCATAGTTTTATTTGAAAACTTTAATAAAAATGACTTTAAATGTATATACAAAAAAGTCTGAGCACATCAAAGAATGATGCAATAATATTAAAAATTTTCAACTCCAATCTGATTTACAACTTTTATTCATTTTATCGAGATGAGCACAACAGGAAAATCGTATGCACATAGCAAATATTTTTTAAAAATTATTCATAAATAAATTTCCTTGAGTTGAATTTTCCAGTTCACCTACAGTATTGTTGGTATGAAAGTGTCACAACGGCTTCTCCTGGGAGAATTACTTATTTCCACCGAGTCAGAGTTTTCCAGAGGAAAATTGCAGCAACACGACATACATAATGTACAATCTACTGCATGTACACCTGAGAATATTAATCTCACAAAACGTTTCGACTTGGAATTTGCTGAAGTATTTATCACAATCAGAAATGCAAAATTTATATTTAGTTTGCATTTCTCAGCAGTTGAAAAATAAGCTTAATTAAATTTTATAACAATGAAATTTATCCTGAAAAAAACGATTGTGAATTTTAAAGTTTTCGCAGAAGAAAAGCTGTACTCTGCTCAAACAGGAAAAGTAAACGCCATTGGAGATGACAGATTAGAAGGAAAACTAAACCTTTTTGCAAATCTTAGAAGTAGGAATTAATTAATAATGAATTCTCAAGGACTCAGCAACGGAAAAAACAAATTAAGTAAGTAAATTAAAATGATAAAACCTTAAAAACAGTCATCAAGTGTGGGCAGTAATTTAACAGTCTGCCAGCACATAAAATACATTCATGTAACAGGTACTCTTAAAATTGAATTGATTCAAATTGAATGTTTTTCCTCCATGTTTTTCTCACAATTTAATATACAGACAAAACATCAAATAGACACCGGAATGAAATACACGCAGTAATTATGAAATATAGATTTTTCCTTGCCGTGATCAACGCAACCAAATAGCACTAATTCTTCACGATATATTTACATAAAGTGTCAGACGGAAGATGATTTAATTTTTATATTTGCAGATCGTTTAGATAATTTATATAATTTTATTATTGGGAGTATGGCGTTCCAATTGAATGAGCCAGAGGAGGGAGTGAGAGCAAAAGCTGCGAATTTAATTTTAAAATTCTCTGACGTCTTTCCACGAGGAATCTTATGGGACATCTTATCTGTATAGTAGGTGGAGAATACCAAAATTATATTCATTCGTTCCTCTGCTTTGATTGCCACATTATCTGTCTCGCACTCATCATAAATTACACTTGGGTCTGAAGAGTGGGACAGGAAAGAGGTGTATCAATATAAACTGAGTTACACTAGAAAGTTAGGAGTATATAAATCAGCCACGAAACAATAAGTTCCTCGAATCGATCCTTCGCCCTAAAAGTGGTTTTCTCACACTTTCGCTCTCTGACTTGTTAATGATCATGAAAGGGGTTTGCGGAGAAATTACTCAAGTGTCCATATGAGAATTCCCTCGACTCAAATCACCCCACTGATTGTCCCCTGACGCAAATACGAGACAAGGAAGTGCCACTCACCGAACGTTGGCCAAGGTGTGTCGTCTGTTCTTGAGGTAGCGACTGTGATACTTCTGCAGATCCCCTATGGAACCCTGTTCGGCCTGCATCTTGGGCAGTAGCAGCAGAGCCCCTGAGGCTCCCGCTGTCAGCTGCTCGCTCCTGGTGCCACTCGATGCGGTGTCACTGGAAGTGGTTGAAGTGATTGACCTGTTTCGCGGCTTTGCGTGTTTCCGCTGATGCTTGGCACGCGGCGACGGCGACGTAAAATCGTCTGGGACGCAGCGGTCGTGAAACTTGACGGTGGCCCCCTTGTTTGGTGTGCTGTTTGTGAAGAACGCTTTCCGAGCGGTACTGAGATCTTCCTGAGACTGCTGTCGCGAAGTCTCCTGACTCTCCTCTTCCTCCTCAATATGCGGAAGAGGCGATTGCTGGGCTGGCGCGAAGCGCTGTTGCTGTACAACTGTGGCGTACGACTCCAAAGTCACATTGGTCAACTGTTCCTCGTCAACGGGTGAATTAGGGGGGCTTGTTGCGGGGGCTGCCGAGCCCCCGCGACAAGGTAGGCAACACCGAAACACTGTGCCCCCCAGAATTCAGTGGCTCCGTCGGCGACACTCTGCCACGCGCTCGTTCACACACTTTTGAAAATGTTTCAGCACACCCTCGTCGCGGAAAAACACAACTAAATACAAACACAAACACACACTAGCTCCTCTCAACCTCCCACTGGATCCTCCAGATCCACGTGGATTCAGTCACGCATTCAGGGGCTTAATAGCATTGTCCAGAGGAGGTCAATGGCGGGGACCGCTCACTGCAGCCCCTGATCCGGCTGTTCATCGCGCGACCACGACGGGTTGCAGCGGAACGCCAGGACGGCCACGTCAAATGCCCCAGTTGCATTGCCGGCTTGACAGTTGGCATGCGGGCTCCACTCGCTGCTCATGCACTCATCCTCCGGCGGACGCTTCCTGGCCAATCGCCCGCTGTCGCCGCTCACTTGCCACCTGCGGAGACAAAAAGAGGCGCATGAGAGGAAGGAGTACAGCTATTAATAGGACGAGAGATGAGGCGTCTAATTTTGTATCTGGATCTGGAACACCTTTGGTCCCCTTCACCACCCCATCTATCCCGAGCCACCCACAAACTTTTCCTCTCCACTATATGTAATTTTCGCAGTGGGTCTCGCACTCGCCCAGTCGCATGAATAACATGATGGGGTTGCTATTAATAGACAATTTTACAATATATTAAATTTGTTGTGAGATTTTGACTCCGGCGGGAATGATTTATTGTTGTACTAAGTCTGCATGGCAAGGTAGACGGGGCGAGTATTCGTTGGTGGGTGGGCACACAAGGGACTCCTTTTGCGTCGATAATGAGGAACAACGGTAGAGGATGTCCATCAATTTAGACAAATTGCCAACAGCTCAAAATAACGACGGGGAACAAGCATGCAAATTTGCGATGAACATACCGAGAAGAGAAGTCTGCCAGGGAGAACATTAAAATTAAACACAAACTCAAAATCATAAAGTATCCGATGAATAGGAGATTATTTGTCAGTTTTATTTCTGGTTTCGCGAAATATTGATTAGTCGGAGTGATAAAAATGTCTGGAAGAATTCAAATGTACCCTTCAAAAATTCACTATAAATACTGCGATGAAATTCGCTTTCTTTACAGTGAGAAAACCGATAGTCAAAACGACTTGTTGCGTTTCCCGCCCCCTCGATTAGACGAAATGGGCGAAATCCATCAAAAGGAAAGAAAGAAACACAGCCGAAGAGTGGGTAATGCTGGGAGAATATATTTCAATCGCTGAGTAAACAAATCACATTCCCTCACTTCACTTACTTTCATCACACCCAACGCGGTTTCTTTATACAGATACGGATGTATGGCTTCTTATAGATTCCAAATTGCGAGTCCGCGAATCGAGTTGCGACCCACATAGAAAGGCGTTAATAAGAAACATTGTTATTGGTCGATGATCATGTTTCAAAATAGGAATATTTTAGATTTATTGCTTCTATAGATTTTGACTAATGGATTAATTAGCGAGTCCACAGAAAATCTTGGCGACCATTTGGAGTTCCGCGTTTTCGCCTAATCACGCTGTTCGTGGTGCGAAAGAAGACTCACTCCATTAAGAGAACCGCGACATAGTCTGGCAGAAGGCCATATGACGAAATCCATGGGAAAATTGATTGATTTCTAATTTTATTCCAGGCAAAATATTTGCTCAGGGTGTCTGAAAATTCATGCAGACGCGAAACCAAGTGACTGCCTATATCAACAGCACCTTTTGCTCTCTATACAGTCACCTTTGCACGATTTATCAGCGCTTTTTCCATCATGAGATTGATGGTGAAAGAAATTTTTCAACCCAGTGAAATTAACATTTGATTAAAGGGAAACATGAAAAGCAGAGCTAAAACTGCCACTTTAAGCAATTTCTTATTCTTCATTTTCAATAAAAATTGAACAATTTTTGGCGGATCAAACCGAGCATTTTTATGTGGAATTAGAATATATTTATTGCCCAAGATAAGTCTACAGACGGGAATTTCAATATAAATCAACTCAGTCTTCGAAATTTGTCGCCAAGTCAAAACTCAATTTATGCTCCTCTCCTTTGCTCTTTCATCTCTGAAATATTTTGGCGGAAAATATCAAGAATCTTTGGATGGTAAGTGAATATCTTCACTTCCACAGTCCACTTTTCATTAGCATCAGATTGCAAAGCTATTAGGAGGTACCCCAGAGTCATGCCAAATTGAATTTATTATTAAATTGTAACCCCACACCCTAAAACCCTATATAATTGCAGATTATTATTGCTGGCACGTAACGCAAACGTAGAGCCTATAGTAGAATTTTCCACCACCCCCCAGTAATATTTAGAGTTTAGATGAAAATTCCTCATGCAATTGTTGTTGTGAGAAAATGCGATGAACCCTTTTCTCGGCCAAGCTCTATAAAATTTTAATTGAAATGCGGGGTAAATTATACTAAAAGTGAAAATTCACCAAATACCTCATTCTGCAAAGGGGAAAAAATAACAACACTGAGGCAAAAATATCTATCTTATATAGAAGACATGAGTTATATGTTTGCTCAACACGAAACATCGCAGTGTTTCTTAGGCATTTGACGGGAGAAATATCGCTTAATGAGTTCAGCCAAGAAAACGGAAAACTTTCCTGCTCAATAATACCATCAGTACTTACAGCCACCGCCAGTAGAATAGGAGCGCCCTGATAAAGGCACTTAACTGGGTATATGTCCATAATAAGCTTCCAAAGTTGCACTACTGTGTCCTATGTAGATGCTACGATATATGGGTGATTCAGTGGACGATATCTAATTACAAGTTGACACTGTTTTTTCTCAACGAACACACATTCATGCGATTAATATAAACTTTTCCACTGTCAACATGGGAGAAGTAAAGTGGAAAAATTGCCCATATACTCATCACTGGGGTATGTGACTATGACATTTTGCTCTGGCAAGATACAGTGACACGTAGAATAGCCATATATCGAAATCGCTCCGCACCACCCAAAACCCCACTCAGGAACCACAGTACTCTAATGGTAATTTGCCGCTATTTACAATTTCTTCCACGTCTTTCCCCGTGTATTGTCGGACAACGCATTCTGAGGTCTCTGTCTCATTAAAAATGCAAATTCCTATCCCTGAACTATTAACCACGGAGAGCCGTTCGCGTACCCCTCAGGAGGTGGCAACTGGGTGGCAAGCGATAAAATCACGTGTATTTGCGAGGGAGGTTGAGTACGACTATGTTACGTGTCTTCACAACTGAATTCTATTATTTCGCAGGGATGAGATTCTGTGACGTCACTGAAACACGTCTTCCTTGCCACTTTCTTTTCTCGAGCTCCACGAGAAGCGCTTCAGATTAAATTCAATAAAAAAAATCCTTCGCTTGCTGGAAATCAATGATAAACCCTTGTTGCAACACTATTCAGACCACTTGTGGCTCTTCCCACTGAATTCTCAGAACTCGCAATTTTTGTATATGTATTCCACAAAGTTTGAAAGCCTTTTCATGCGAAAATTTGTTTTTAATGTCTTGCTGTATAATTGAGGTGAATACAAAAGCCGTTTAACTTGACCATCAGTGTGCTTATCCGCACATAGAAAGTTTAACAAGTTTCCCTCTTTTCCTCACTATTTCCCAATAATGTATACCTAAAATCTAATAGTCTTCCCATGGGTATTGTTCAATAGAGCACAATAAAACTTTTGCCTTACAGGTCTTGCCACAGGTACATATGCTATAACTTCCTTCTTAACTCCCTTCTCTAAAGTCTGTCTATAAGAAATGTATACATCAATCAAAGGCATTGAATAGAAGATAACCACAAAGGCGAAATCAAGCACATTTTCGCTATTTGTTTGAAAATTTAATTTGAACATTCGTTACCCATTTGTATAGAGGAAAACACACTCTTTTCTTAACACCAATTTTAGCATTGTCAAGCAAGTTGAAAAGAATTCCAAGAACTCTTCGAAGCTATATAAGAATATTTTGAAAACATTTTATCTTATAGGGACAACATGAGACACATAAATCCATAAGTTGGGAAGCTTTTAAGCTAAAGCTCAAAGGTCATCGATTTCTGGGTGTGTATATTCCACCGGTGCTCTAAATGTTCCTTCAGCTTGTCCACTTTCTCACCCTCATCTCGAAAAAAGGCTGGACAGATTGAAAAAGGGGTAAAATATTCTCTTACATATGTTGAACGTGATACAGTAAATAGGAAATATTTCGGATGCATTTATGTGGCCACTAAAAGGAAGGATCACAGCCTGTTGGACCACAAAATATTTAGCAAGACATGGAAATAAGATTTGACACGAGAATATATGTATATAAAAAGTAACAATAACTTTGCTAAGGCTGCATATTAGGAAAGTGGATTGTACCGATATAGGAGAGAAAATTGGCAAAAATGAGAGGCTTAAAAAATCTATGAATAAATTTTAACTCTCGCCTCGAGTATAGTTCGTTTGTAAGTACACGAAATAGGGAGAGAGAAACAGTGCAAGTCAACAAGTTGTTGTTGGGTAAATGAGGAAAAGCTGCAAGGGAAAATAATTCAATCGTCGTGGGAAAATGAAAAGCAGTATTATAGCGCTAAATTTCATGAATGACGTAAAGAAAAATTTCATTTTCGTGACTCTAAACGATTTTGTGTATTCCAAAGTTTTCAACTGCAAGAATCCAATTTTTCCACGCCACGCGAAAATGCACGAGAGAGAAAATAAATTTTGCAAGGAATGTTAAACTTTTCCATTTATACTCAGCACAGCATTATGTGTATGTGGAGTAAAATTAACGAACTTTTCCACGATTATTTCCCTCAAATCTATCATGAGAACTTTCATTGCTTGTTTAGCGTGTGCTGTGCATGCATATTTGCAAGGATATATGTATGTATTGAACGATGATTATCTCCTGTACTATCACAATATGTCTATGTTTGGGAAATATTCCCCATTTTCCGAAGATCTTTGCGCATCTCATTCCAGGCTAAAATTCATATTTTGATTCTACATAAGTGGAAGATATTAACCAATGATGAATATTCACACCATTATACAAAATGACGGATGAAATAAGGGTGAAAATTCCACCTCGGCGGAATTTGTAATTGTGAAGCCATTCTCAAAAACCACCCTCATTTGGGAAGAAAATCCCTGCATGTCATCATTTGCAAATGAAATTGTTTAGCACAGGGATGAAGTTTGAGAATTCCCACCACGTTTTCATGAAATACCTCTCCTTGCCATATTATGGCGGTTGTTAAAGACTAGAATGTACTTAATTAATCTCTGCAAATTCTATGCGACGTAACATGGGTGTGATGACTAACATTTTTCTGCCAAAAGATGAACAAACTCTACCTTTAGGGTTCAGCTTTAGCATATCAAAAGTGTGAGATCAAAGTTTATAAAATCGTTCCATTGAGGGTCTCACTTCTTAAATTAATTTATTAAGCAATTAAAGTGCCATACATACAAATATTTTCAAATTAATTCAAAGTCCGAAAATTGCTTTCTAACTGAAAAGTCCTCCTGGCTGCTTTGCATTAATCCACCGCATTTTACTTTCCCTCGAGGGGGTTAATTTATGAAAATTAAATAGGGTGCTGCTTAAAAAATACAATTCTTCTCCAAGTCATACTGTCTCGCAACATAAAATACCGCAAACCAGCTCATCTCGTCGGTTACTTGAAACAATCGAATCATGAGCGTTTTCATAACATAATAAAACTAATCTATTGAAGTTAATAATAGTAAAACAGAAACTCTGAACAAACAAACATGGAAAATACTGTGTTAAAATTTAGCAACTTTTGCTAAATTTATGGATGCATCGGTGGAAAATGCTTTGCTGTTTACTCTATTGAAATTCACTGCAAGAGTAAGTTTTTGCATAGCTTGAAATGAGTAACGTTACACTAATCATTGTAACTTCAACTTGAAGTCTCTTCAGGCGACCTTCATTCACTTATCTGAAATCTAATTTATCTATTTATTGTACGCATTTCTTGTCGATTCTTCTTCCATTAGAGTGACATCATGTGAGACAGAAAAAATGCAGTATCACATTTATTGGATTTGTATGGAAATACCCATTTGTGTGAATTGTACGACGATTATTAGAGTACTGTTATCGTGGCACAGAAAATGCTCTACTCCAAATGCCGAAGCAAACGAATTATCAAATACTCTTGTTGTACTTGCATTAACTCCTCGATGACGTACGCAATTCAAGGTATTATAGATAATAACAGCAGATAGTGGGTCATCACACCTTTTGTGTATTTGAAAATAAAGTTGTCTCTACGAACACACATCGGCTATTTTATAGTTCCCTCTCTTAGATATGGTGTGTGTGTGTGATATTGAAAAAAGGGTGTTGATATTGATTTTTGCTCTTTTCCAACTCACACTCATCAAACTACGTCATATACATACAAAGTCTTCCTTTTTCCGAATG
Source organism: Phlebotomus argentipes (assembly GCF_947086385.1). NCBI lineage: Eukaryota > Metazoa > Arthropoda > Insecta > Diptera > Psychodidae > Phlebotomus > Phlebotomus argentipes. The sequence goes on along the minus strand of NW_026776181.1, from coordinate 9,608,792 downwards.
TAATAAAACTCAAGAGAAAGTCGTAAATTCAGCTCAAAGAGAATGAGCTACTTTATTGTTTTGGTGTAAAACAAAGGGGAATATCAACAACATATAATTGGACACTAAACATTTAAATGTCGCCTGATGTATTTCCTATACGATCTCGCACATTTTCAGTGCAGCATTTTCTGCTTTTGTATGCTAAAAAATAATTAGTATAGTTCACAATAAACATTGCGACATTGATATTGAAGTTAAAATTTAGGGTTCAATGAAAATCACATGCTATTCACTCTTTTTGTACAATTGTCACATGATTCAATAATTTGAGGTTTTCACCACTTTCTCATCAGTATCGATAACATTGTGTTAGTCGCACCAAAAATATCCAACGAGTAGGTGAGACAGAGTGGGAAAAGGGATCCTTTGAATGTTTCAAATGGAAAACTCACTCCCTCAATTCTTTCACCTCCCATTCAGACTGTAATTTTAAATTCACGTCAATGGTTCCGTCTCTTGCCATGTTCGGTGCTCAATGTACTGAAATAGTCTGTACATTAAGCTCAAGAAAAATATCAAAAGGAATTACAGAGATGGCGGTAATGTCACATAAAGTTTACTACCTCAATTTTGCTACAATGTGAACTTTTAACGTGGAAAAACACCAAAGGACTTTGTATGTCGAAGGAGGAGAATCATGTAAATTCTAACTCAATAGCACTTATCTTGCATATTTTCATTGGCGCATTGAACACAGTGTTAGCAACAAGTGAAGCTTAAATTTAACGAAAATATTGTGAAGAGGTATTAAAAGCATCATATATGTAATATACGGAGCCTTTGAATTAGCCTTAAAATGCTTCAATGCCAGAGAATGGAAATAGCTGAGCGGTAATTTAGACGATCACAAATTCTATTTCTTCTTTCTATTAACCATTTGAATGGGGGAGTTGAACTATTTGACATCAATTACCATTTGACCAGCCAAATTCAATTATGGCGACGAACTCTTCTGCTGCTTGAGCAGCAACAATGTCACAATTTTGCTGAATATTCAAATGTCTGATGTCGCAAAGAACAGGAAGGGAAGATAAATGAAGTAGAAAGGTGGGAAAATTGCGATATTTCCCCTTGCCTTTCATCGCACCTGACTTCGGTGCGGAAAAGTAATACACGAATGTTGTGTTCTTTCTTGTGAAAACGGCGCGAAAAGCGCGAGTGAAATTCAGAGAGTTTATTTCCGTTCTAGTAAATTTCACACACAAAAGAGGTCACATTCGCTCGTGCATGGGCTTTTGTGGGACTTTTATAATTTAAATTAAAATCACTTCCAATTACTGAATTTTCAGTCTCTATAGTGATTATTTGGGTGTGTGAAAATGGATGAAAGAGAGGCAAGGTAGAGAAGTGAATAGGAATTCCAACTTACGTCATTCTGACAATTTATTCCTGAGCGCGAGTGCTATTTAAATGGAGTAGATTGGAATTCATTTGGACACGCATGTGAGAATCATCTTACATCAACACGACACCCAGCATGAAAGTGGAGCAATTCCACATATGTGCATTTTCCTCATTCACTTCCTTGATCGATAAATGACAACTATTTGAAGATTCCCATCGGACTATTTCAATACATTCTCTGTATCAATTCGCATATATTCAGCATATCAAGTGTGGCGTAAAATGTTTTTTTAGGAGATAAAGAAGACGCTTCAACAACAATTTTCGGATCTACATCAGAGAAAAATAGTGAAACTTGAAAGAAATGCACAGTGCTCAATGAAACGTGACCAAATAGCGTTCAGTCTTCATCCCAACGCGATTTCATCTTTCGATTGGAGCAATCAAAAGCGAAGAGGGAATCTTTCAGAGCGTACCACACAACAAATCCACTGGAGTAATAGAATAAACAAACACGCCATGATTTAGTGCTACGCCACAAACTCATGTAATTAATATTGAATTACATATTGAGTTGAGCTCTTGTATTTGAGTATATTTGCTGAAAATCACAACACTTTCTCACAAATCGAATAAAATCACTTATTCTTCCTCATTTTAATTATCTGAGTATCACTTCCATTATATTACCGCGCCCCAAAGTTTGTTTTGATTCCTCTTCTGGCGAAGGAATATATCCAATTGGGCATACTGCCCAATAAAGCGTCGAATGAAGTGGTATCAATCATCATTTAATGTTACTGGGAATATTTGTACAGTGCTGTCTTCAATGTTCATTATATCCGTAATCACAAGACCAAGCTTTCATCTTGTTGAAAAGGAAGACAAACACAAGAAATTAAGAACATTTCTCAAAATCTTGGGATATTTATAGTATACACATCATCATCGCAGCTTTCATTGAAGGGACAACATTTAAATATCACGCAATGTTATAAATAAATACCAAAATATAAGTAATTGTGCCAATTTCCTAATTAATTCAGCAGATGGCAGAGGAAAGAGAGACAAATTTTCCACAGTTCATAGTCACTTTGTCGTCCCCTATAATCAAATAAATTCTTTCTTGTGAGATGTGCCTGAAGAGGAATGAATCACTCACACAATCAAAGCCTTTTCAATTGACATACTCTATTTGTTCTCGAGTGTGCACGTACTTAAGTAAATCAATTTGAGAATTGCGCTAAAATCGCTCATCGCAGGAAATTGATATGACGCAAATATTCTGAGCTTAATCAAATCGTACCATCCAGTAGCACTGGAAGACAGCGTTGAAGAACTGTCAAGAGTTTTATTGAATTTACTCAGCAGGAAAATCGTGGTAGAAATCTAATTAAGATAGCATACGATATCAGCTATCAAAGGTTAATTGATGCCTTTTGTGAGACGAAAAATCACTGTCAACATCGCTCACACCTTTCACACAAAGTCATCAGCACAGAGCATCGCCAGATGCATTCTATTCTTGCTTTTTGTCAGTGTGTCTCATATGATTGAAGTGCTTAGCACATGATTTGCCCATCAAACAGAATCTCGCACATGAAATTGACGATGCGCGCGCCTCTAATCAGTCGCGATGGTGATGTTTTGAATTGCGAGGAACAGCAAAAATAGTCACCAGAATCGAGCACGGATGTTCATGTGAGAGATAGACGACCTTTTCAGCACAAAATGCCACACAATTTGACAATATATCCGCACAATTCTAGTGCAATGTATTTATATGAGAATACCCGAGGAATGACTCTATTTTTCTACTTCATTTTTCCTAATTGCACTTGTAAAACACCCATTAAAGCTGTCTCCTCTGTCTTGCACTCATTCTCTCCGCTCGTGCCCTCTAATTGCGTTGGGTTTGTTGTCTTTCTGAGGAAACTTCTGCGGTATGTTGAGTGCGGGTAAGGGAGCATAACTGGCAGCAGTGGCAATGAAAGAGAAAAGTTACCACGAAGAAGGATGCGAAATGAATGAAAATTTATTAACAAGACACTCAACTGCGCGGCTTCTATGGATTTAAATTTATTATCGAGAAGTGTGAGTGAGCGAATCGTGGGCAAAAAGCAAGAAAATAGATGGGGAGGTTTATAATTAAATCATATTGCGAGAATTTCTGCTACAATTTTTCTGTCTCATCCTCATCATCATCCTGTTCTGTTTTTCATCCAACCATTATAAATTTACGCACACTGCTGCCACACCGGGAAATCATCATTCAAAGGCGACTTTGAGGGCCAATATTGTGTTATTTACAGGAGAGATGAGACACATTATTTTTGTGGTGGCACGTATGAAAAATGGCATCTTAAGTATTATTAATAAATTCTCTCAAAATGATCACCGAAAAGTCCATTTGAAGTTGGTTGTTTTAATAATACGTGAAGCAGTATTTATAGCAGAAATCGAGAAGAAATCATGTATCTTGACATTAAAGCAACCAGCTTATGAGATCATTCCCTTATCAACGAGATATGTAACTAAAGACATACACTCCGTCTATTATTATCATCTTCAATGGCAGAGCGATTGGGTGCGATTTCCAGCGAGTTGTGTATATCAAGTGTACAGTGTTGCAAGCTCTACTGTCATCACAATGATTAGGTAAAGTGGGTATCACAAATGGTTATTACGAATTGTAACTATTGCAAACATTATTATAGACCCAAAATAGTGAAGAATATAGATTTTTACCATACACTTTTTCCTCAACCACATGGTGTTAGTAATTTATTATATACGTGCTGTCGAAGGGTGTCAAAACCACTAAAATGTAAGTCATGCGAGAGGTCAGAGTTGCGTGCAGTGTTGAAGTTTTGGGAGAACTCAAGTGCTTTCTCAAAATTCTATTACAATCTCTTAATTCTGGACCAGAAACCAAGCGCGATGGGAGGTAATAAAAACTATATACACGCACGAAGAGCAAATAGAGGAGACGAAAGGAGGAAAAACACATATTAAAAAGCCAATAGAGTGATGTAGACACAATAGAAGAAAATAATGTACAGTGAAATTGGTGGAGATAAGAAAATTCCCACTACTTTCTAGAATAAATATTTTCCAAGGGAAAACGCGTGAAGAAATGCAAAATTGGGGGCTGAACACGCTGTTTAAAGTGTAGTTTCACTTCCATCTCAATTTCGCTGGCCGGGGCGCTGTGGGGTGGCGCGGAGGGCGGAGACTCGGGTGAAATTGGTGGAAGTATCTGAACCAGAGATCGATAGACATCCGAAGAAGGATTGTGTGATCTCTCAGATGGAAATGAAGAGAAAAGATTGAGCAGCAAATGGGTAGCAAGTGGAAAATGGGGGGAGAGAGTGGTTGTAGTATACTTTCACCCTTCATGCCTGGGGAGGATGTGAAATGCTCAGTTGAATGTGTGTGCGGTGGGGACGGCGAGGAAAATGAGACCAGTTATTTCCTTCAAATATTCCCTCTTAGAAGAGACCTTTTGTCCTTTTTCCTCGCAGCACACACACACACGCAGCGCGGCATTCCTCCCCACATATCCCCAAAATACATCACACATAGAACAAATCACGGCTTTTAGTAGCACTGGAAGTGGGCGAGCGGGGGTGAGAGAATGGAAATTTCTCACTCAATTTTCCACAGAAACAGAAGAGACATCCCAGTTGGATGGGAAAAGCACATTTCGAGTGGGAAGGAAGCCTCCTCGAGGGAATGAAGTGTGCACACATACGGAACGCGGAGAGGGCGAAGAAGGAACACGAAAAAGTTTCACAATCATCATTTTACACGACACACAATTGCCGACTTTCGTATGTGGCCTGGAAATTGCTCATGGCAATCCTGTGAAAATTTCACCATAATTCTCTACACAGTGAGACAGCACGCATACACACAGAGAAGTGCGCTTCGGCAAACATTCTTTCCAATTACAGTGCAGCGCGATTAGATATGTTTTCCACATTTTCCATACCATATGATACGCGGACCACATCAGACCTTAGGAGTGGAACCCCAGTGAAGAGCACACACATGAGTGGGAAAGTTCCCCACAAATTTTTCCATTCAATTGTCCATTATCTCCATGTACATTTTAACGCGTGGAAAACATTGAAAATTGATGAAGAAAAAAACTCACACAAGGTGGGAAGTGGTGTTTTTTCTTTCCAAACTGCACACGAATTTCCCTTTGTGTTTAATTCTATTTCCTCCACTGGCTGTGTTTCCTCCAAATAATTTCCCCAGTGATATTCTCCAAAAAGACACACACACACACTCACACCGACACAGGCAGCACCGATCTATTCCCGTCAATGAAAAGTGCGCTGCTTTTCTTATACTCTTTCCACACGAAACTTTTCTGTTGTTACATAAAATACATTTATGTGTGTACTTTTTTCTCCCTTTTTTCCTGTGGAATCGGCACGGTGGAAGAGACGAGGAATCTATCTTCTCCCCTTCTCACTCACACTCTACCTCACAGATGTGGATGGAAAAATTCTATTTCACTGTGTAACTCATGATGAAAAATCTCACCTCACTTGTACACAAAACGCGAAATCAGTGGCGACGCGGTTTCGGCCGCACAAAAAAGCACACACCTCGCGGCCAGACAGAGTTCGCAGGGTATGGAAAAGTGTCGTCCTTGTGCGTTCCTCCACTTAATGCCAAAGACTTTTCCGCCTGTGCTCCACTGAATTGCAGCACACAGGAGAAGGGAAAAAGCACTGAGAGTTCTTTCCCGGTATACCCAAACGACACAACAAAACACACCAAACTGAACACACAGGCAGATTCTCTCCTCTCGCGTTTGTGAATGTTTTGCGGCGCGACGTCGATATGGAATCGACGATACTGTGTCACGAATGCTCGCTCTCCCATCGGAAAGTGTGTGCTGAGAGAGGCCTCATCTGGTGCCCCGAGCAGCCCGGCGATGGTCTTCGGCTCAGACCCGAAACCTCTCACAGCCGTGGCCCGTTGGAAAATTGGACGGAAAAGTGAACATCGGGTCGCTGTGTATCGGAATTTGTGCCCCTTCCCGGACACATGCCGTCCAGCTTTCGATGGGGCGCCGAGAAAAGCTCGCTCCCATGGAGAGAATCCGTGCGCGCGCACCGAGCACGAGGACTCTCTCCCTCTCTCAGTCGCTCTCGCGTCAACAATGGGAGAGCGAAAGCTCGGGGAACGAGTGATAAATGCGTTAAACAGTCGTACACCCATTTCGCCAATAAAGCATAACCACGAGCGAGTTCTTTTCCTCCAGTCCCAGTGACGATGACGGAATGCTTCCAAGGGCTCGCGCGACCCCATCAGATGGCCCAGATGAGAGACAAAAGTCCCATTGGACTGACTAAATCATTCACGTCACTGCTCGTTCTCTCTCCGCTCTCACGCCAAACCCTTTCATTCCCAGGGGGAGAGCTTGGGAGCCGAACTTTTCCACCAGTCCACAGAGAGGATGATATTTATAAGAATTCCCTACCCTGTTTTTCTGACAAGCGAAGGCAGGAAGTGAGTGAAAAGTTCTGTGGATGCCTTTTTTCGTTTAGTGAGTGATAAAAGCTCACACTATACCTATGTACACGTATATCACTGTGTGTTGCTGGATAAAGCCAAATTGGGACTCTGAATTTCCCCACGAATACAAGCACACTCGAGCGAGTTATTAACCCTTAACCAGAGTTGAAGGAACTTGCGAACAAAGCTGCAAGAGCAAAATATGTAGATATTTACAAAAAAGGCTCTTCGCACCCGGGAATAAACATTTAAAAATAACTCTCTCTTAAACACTGAATGTAATTCGGATCAACACTAATGGTGTTAAAATCGGATATTGCTTTCAGAATCACTACCAAAAATAGCCAGAAAACATTGCTAATCTCTTATCTGGAAGATTAGCAGCTCTCATTAGAGCAGAAATACTGTTTCTATGAAGTAAAGACGGTCTTATCTAGAGCTAAGTTCCTCTTAACGCTCCTCACCCTGAGTCATGATGAGGAAATTTGATTCCACCTCAGAAATCAGTCAATGGGAAAAGTGTGAAGTCTGTGGAATGGCGAGGTGTGATAAAATGCTGAAGAGTTCAGAAAATACCCACCGAATCCGCCATTTGCCAGCTCAATTGGCTCTCATCATTCATCCTAGAGTCGTGACAAAACAATGAGGACTCAATTATCGATTTTAAGAGAGGCCTCGCCACCCCCTTGGCATGGCCGAGCACACCGAGAGCCCCTCACAGAGTGCGATAAAGAGTTAACTCTCCATATCAAGTCGGAGGGATCTCTCGCCTGGCAGGGAACAACAAGTGTGTGCCGGTGGAATGATGACGACTCGCTCGTCCAGGAGGAATTCCGAACGAGGGGACAGAAACTAGTTGATTTATTGCCGTGCTTCGCGCACTTTATTATTGTGTCACTGGGCGGCAATCTCGCACCAACACTCTCGTGACCAAACCATTTTACTCGAAATACAACATCTTTCTAGTGTGTACGCAGATAACTCGCACTCCTCAATGCGCTTTATCTCCCAATGTAGCATTCAGGTGAATAGCATGAGCTGAAAGAAAAGTCAGGAGAATGGAAACAATGGGCGTAAATGTGTTAATAATTTAATTAGTCTCGTAGACGTTAACAGCAATTTCAATATTCAAATTCCCATCAAGGTTACTTCATCAATTTTCCCACCCAATTCTAACCACCACACTGATGTTAAGGAGGAGAAGTATGTTAGCTCGTGTGAACACGTCGAGAAATTCAATGGGAGAAAATAAAATTACATGGATGACCTTTAAAAGTCTCACATTTCTCTCAATTCTTACAGCTTTTCGTACTTACTGCCAATTGCTGGTATAGAAAACTTCCGAACCTCCACTCAAGGTGATAAGAAAGCTACAGTATCATTCCTAGAAATCATGAGGAGAATAACTATTGCGCTCCTCGTCAAACTGGACATATTTTCCATCTTCTCAGCTTTTCTCCTCACAGAATCCCAAATCTCATAATTCCCCACGTCGTATTTTAACTTTGTATTTTGCATGATGTTCGCCAAGAAAGTAGATCACAATTTGCGTCACTGCACCCCCGAGCAACCCCACAAACTTCCAGATTCCCGCACATACACCCCCTCTTATTGTTCTGTCTATGTGCGAAGTGATGATTTGCAGAACTTTCTGCACCGTCATGTCCGAGAGATGGAGAAAAATGTGTGAAAATGTTTCAATGAAAAATTCCCATATAGTCTTAATTGATGCTGCAAGGTTCCATCAAGGAGAAAATTGAGCATTTTCCGGAAAATAAGCGTAAAATTCAACCCAAAACACCCATTCATCATCCCATGCTAAACTTCCGCACAAGTTTGTAAAATACAATAGCTTCTCTCAGAACTTTTCACCAAATGCAGTGAAATATTTAATTGCTAATATGCCAAAAGTATTCTGTATCTATGTAAATCTCAATTTCTTTATTTTCATCATTACTTCTGCACTTGATATTGCGTTATGGCATGTAAGAAATGAATGGCAATTTGTATTTAATAGTGGAAAAGTGCTGAAATCTCGTCAGCATTCTCGGTGTCAGACACATTATGAATGGCAAATAGGAAAACTAGCAATTTTGTATGATTTCTCAATTGACTTCTTGCGCAATTCATTAATTGGTGACTTCCTCCAGACGGTAGAAAAGTATTATAATGAGAACATGTCATAGAACTCACTGAAAAACATTTCTTTACTTTCAAACACGACAGGAACATCAATTCTTGGAGAGACCGGAGTAATTTCTTAATTAAAAACATATAATATTCAGAATTTCATTCCAAATAAATGTCTGATGAAAATTTTCCATTTTCTCTCTGTCACACATTTTCAGACTTTCCCTTCGTCTAAGAATTTTATTAGAACTTTGCAGGTGTCTTTGCAGAGAAAGGAAAAGTAGAAAGACAACCTATTAGCTAATTTATTCAATTTGACACACAAGACAGGCAAAAAGGTCTATTAGAAAAAAGTAGAAGATTTCAGAGCTTCAATTCCCCACACTTTCGCACTTCTAAACATTCATCCAAGATGAGAGTCTCATTTCGATTTTGACGGAAATTCAATTTCAGTTTGCCACACACACGAAAAATCACATTACCGAAAGCTTATTGCAGATATTTCCTCGCTACCCCTTCGCAATTGATTTCTCGGCAAAATGTTTGGGAATAATTTGCGAAAAATCAGCCCAGGGCAATTTTGTATGTGCTCTATAGACATGGGTAGAAGGCATTCGTCAATGGAGGAAATTGATGTCCCCAAAAAAATTCAGAGGAATTTCCCTCATTGTGGGCTTTTACCTTCGCAGATACAATCCAAAGTTTGCCCACCTTTTTAGTACATCAATATTATTGTTGCGATAAAAACTCACCACCTTCACTCCATTGAGAATTCTCCTTATGGTTTGGTAGCCATTATTCCTTTACTCCTTTTCTTCCCTTTCGCCCGTGGGGTTCGAATTGTCACTCGCGTTTTATTAAGGACGTCAGAAGCGCACTTCCAATGTATTCACAGTAGGTATTCACTCTTATTCATTTCCATTTACGATGGAACCCCGTAGCTTTTATTGCGATTTGATATGCCAGAGAATATCACAAACATGAGAACCTGTGGCAAAAGATCACATTCGATATTCACAGACGTTTTGTCTTAATTTGTCCTGCTCAGAGATTACAATTTTATATCACACACTTAATATCTCTTTTCACACATCAATTTTATAATTAGACTCTTTCATCGTGAAATATGACGTGTTTGCGAATAAATGTTGATAATTGGTGAGATAGAGGAAAGGTGGATCTCTGAAATTATTCTCAGCTATTTATATCAACATCACAAGACTCTTCTCACACGAGGATTGTGCAATTATCAAATTCTAGCCATTCTCTCAGCCATATGACTTAAGAGAATCGCCTTTTACAGCTCACAGGGCGTCTATTTAATTCCAGGTGCTTCCAAGTGAGCCCTTGTGAGTGGAAAATTCACAAAATGCGCATCAATCCGTGACAATGATAGCTCGGGATGACGATAATGAGGAGGACATGATGATATTCTCCCGCATTAATTGCTCTGCCTCGTGCTAAAGTGCCTTCTTCTCAGCACTTCAACTCAACAGTCTCTTTATATTGTCCTTCTCATACGTCAAAAGGGCATCACCTATTATAGTGAAATGCAATCCATTTTACCCTTGTACACGTTCTTGTCGGAGTAATGTACGCTATAGTGCCGTGGAGACTCTTCGTAAGCAGTCTTCGGGTGTCTAATCGAAGTTTAATATTCCGCTTGAATCCTTCAAGACTATCGAATATTGTGTCGTCAATTTATTTATTCACTTTTCATTTACGCATGATCGCTTTTGCGTGGCGGAGCCATAAAAATAATGCAGCAGACTATTTATTAATATTGAATAATGCAAATTTATTCATAATGTCATGTTCCAACTCTTCACAAACCCAATGGCGTAAATAAGGAAATTCAACATAATGTAGATGATGAGTATTTGTAGAGAAGTAGTACACAAGTATAATGAAGGCATTATCAAAATTATTACAATAGAGAATTAATAGGCAATTTAACTTTTTTCTACTGGGATATCCTTAGAAAATGCTTCATCACGTTTTAATTTTGCGCCCTGTCATTCCCATTTTCTCGACTATAAATTAGAAGTGCATGCAAAACTGACAAAACAGTCTTTCGATTGCATAGAACATTTGTGGAATTAATCATGAAGTGGATTCTCTGCTCCGCGATATTGTTCGTAGTTTGTCTCTTTTATCTCGAAGCAAGACCTCAAGCACCGCGAAGAGATGAAAGTGTAAGATCCCTCCAATGTTTTACGTGAATTGAAATTCAATTTCCGACATCAATTGTAAAACCAGCAGAAAAGTTTTTCAACTTCCTTGAACTTGTGATTTCTTAAAAAAAAAAAAAAACAAAGTTCTCGTCGCTTGCTTTCATTCGAAGTTGAAAAGAAAGTTCTTGGTTCACTGATTAAAATTGTGCAATTTTCAGTACCCGCCGAGGGATGTTTTGGAAGAGTATCGCCCACTGAGAATGCTTTGCATGCAAGAAAGTGGAGCCACGGAAAAGATCATCGAAGAGTTCAGTGACGGCGATCATCTGTCGCCAATCGAAGACAGGGCTCTTATGTGCTACATGAACTGCATTTTCCACAAGGCTGAGGTGGTTGATGACACAGGTCATGTGCACTTTGAGAAGCTGCGACTCAAAGTGCCGGAAGACCTGAAAGACATTGGGCACAACATGCTGTCCCAGTGCGAAAATCCCGTCGGAGCTGATCTCTGCGAGAAAGCGTATTGGCTGCACTTGTGCTTCAAGCGAGCCGATCCTGTCCACTACTTCCTCGTCTAATGGACTCTAAGCTCGATGGGATGCTCTCATAGGTCAATGAAATCTCGCAATTCTATATCATTTTTATTACAATGACACAAGAAATAGTTTAGAATATATTGTAACCTGCATTCAAAAGTTGTTCATCTTCTTTTTTCCACACGGACGATACCAACCAATCACAGATAAGCTGTGGTGAGTCACAGTTCTTAATATTATTCACTTTCTCAGCGCTAGTAGGTGTGACTTCGGGAGAAGATTGTTTGTGCTGTGATCTCAAATTGAGAACACTTTTCATGTGGTATTTTCAGCCGGAATCTATGTGAATTTCTGAAAATTCCTACTGACCACATCAAAATTCGCTTGTTCGTCCACTTTTGTCCATCTGTTGATACTACTCCTGTTGAATTGCACACAAAAAGTGTCATAAGCATACAAAACAGCAAACAACCCTCGAAAACTTCAACCAGAATCACTCTTGAAACAACACTTTCCAATTCACCTAGTTAACATTTGTAGAAACTGAAATTTTCCTCGTCAAAAGCGTCAAAAACACAGTTGTGGTCAAATAGAAAAATATATGTATTTTATGTGAATTTGTATAAATTGTGAAGTGATTTTATTCATTTTCACTCCACTTTTTCAACTATAAATTTGCAGAGTGCAGAATTTAAACAAATACAATTTTGAGCGTTTCTCTAAGTGAGCTTTTCATGTCACAAATTTACCTGAAAAACTACAAAAGTGAGAAATTGTCTCCGTGCGAAAATTCTTGCTGGGGATTTTCTCATTCAAAAAGCTCCTCCAGTCTAAATCAAAGTTAAATAGTACAAAAAGAACCAAAAATAGCTTTGAAAAACAATGCAAAATCACTATAGCCCAGATTACAAGTGGAAAAAAAATCTCTGTACAATGCGATTGAGCGTATTTTCATCTCCCTTTTAATTCTACCTCGCTGCATTTTCCATTCAAACGCTCTTCAGTACAACTGAAACTTTCTACGAAGACACGGCAGCTTTCAGAGCCTGATCCAAATCCTCAATGAGATCCTCAACATTCTCCAATCCTACTGACAGCCGAATTAAGCTGTCGGTAATGCCGACCTTTTCTCTCTGCTCCGCCGGAACGGAAGCGTGCGTCATAATTGCCCTGCAAATACCAAGGTGAGATTATAGAGCTTAAGTCATATAAACTCTTTGACTTCTGCAAAGATGATTTGTCGCGGAAGTTATTATCACTCTTAATGTACATCAACTGACATTACTCAAGCACTTCAAACACATAAAGAACTTACGGAAGTTCTGCCAGACTCTCATATCCACCAAGACTCTCGGCGAGCGTGAACACTTTGAGATTCTTGAAGAAAGCTTTCGACTGCTCTAGTCCACCTTTAATGTAGAATGACATAATGCCGCTGTGGCCATAGCACTGACGAAGAGCCAATTTGTGCTGCGGATGACTTGGCAATGCAGGATGCAGCACCTTCACTACGTAAGGACTCTTCTCCAAGTGTTGCGCAACTTTGAGGGAGCTCTTGTGATGCTGCTCCATTCGCACCGCCAGAGTTTTCAAACTCCTGTTCACTTGGAAACAATCAAAAGGCGATGGTACGATTCCCATTGCTGATGCCATTTGTTGGATTTAAGCGAAGATGTGCATAAAAGAGAGAGAGAGAGAGAGAGAAAAGAGTATTAGATTTGCAGAAATAAAAATCAATTCAATTAAAACTTCTTCATAATCATGCCAAATGCACAAAAATATTTTGATGTTCTATGCTAGACACTGCATATTTGTAGATTATTTCAAAATTTTAAACAATAGCATTGAAAGCTCTGAAATAACAAGATTTCTATTGAATTGAGTCATGCCACACAAGATAATCAATCTCCCACATGTTTCATGAGCCATTGAGCTTTCGCTCAATTTACTCAACAGGACAAGGAAAATCCATTTTCCTTCTCTCATGAAGAGGAAAATAGCTTCCTTTGTTGCCTTTGTATGCTTCACTCACGTTATTGCATATCCTCATCTTCTCCAAAAATGAATTCACTTTTTACCACCATTACATCTCATACATTTCATGTCTGTTGAGTGAAAAACAAATATGTACTTTTTCAACTGAAACAAACTCGAACAATCTACACTGGATTGGCGCAATAAATTGGAATTGCTATCTTTTCGACTTTTCCTGTGACTTCTTGATAACAGAATTCAATTGGAGACTTTTAAAAATAAGTCTCAAGATTGTGGGTGTTTTTTTTTTCACAGAAAATAATTCTGTGAAATTCACCATACATAGTCATACTTTTGGTGCATCCAACAGATCAATTATAGTTCGAGAGTGTGTGATAATTACAGTTTTGCAGGAAGCGCAATCTTTGGTGGATGTCATCGTCACTGGTAATAGCAGCTCCCATAATGATGTCCGAATGTCCGTTTAAGTATTTTGTTACGGAGTGCACCACAACATCCGCTCCGAGTTCAAGAGGTCTCTGAAAGTACGGCGACAAGAATGTGTTGTCCACGACGACGATGATCTGAAGCAAGAAAACCCTTGATTAGCTCAATGAGATGCCAAATCTTATGTCATCCAGATTTACCCCAGGAGTTTTGTGAACCGCTTTGCAAACAGCTTCAATGTCCACGACTTTCATGCTCGGGTTCGTGGGCGTCTCCAACCACACCATCTTCGTGTTAGGCTTTATGGCGGCCACAACAGCCTCAGCATCGGTGGCATCAACAAATTCAGATACAATATTCATGCGACTGGCAACGAGACGCAGAAAGCGGCTTGTGCCGCCGTAAAGATCATCTGTGACAACCAAATGATCGCCGGCGTTAAGGAGAGAGACAATAGTTGTCGTGGCTCCGAGACCAGAGGCAAAAGTCAGGCAGTGCTTTCCATTGTCCAGCGCGGCAAGGCACTTCTCCAGCATGTTCCTCGTGGGATTGCCACTGCGGCCATAGACAAAACCCTGCAAGAGTAACAAAAAAAATGCCGTCTTAATTACTTAACTTGGCAAAGTGATCGTTAATTGAGAATGAAAGAAAATGACTTGATGAATTGAGGCACGAAATAAGGTCATGATCATTCTCTAAAATTCATTTAGAGCAATATGACTTGATGAATTTCCTACTGATACGGAGAATTTGAGCAAATTTCTTGGCAAATAAGGCACTTTATGGTACTAAAACTGCTCTTATCGGTTCTTCTTTATAATTTATCAGTTTACGACTCACTGTTTTTCCCCTTTTCTCGCTATCAAATTAAATTTTATAAGAGCTTGTAAACATTTTACACACTCTTTGCGTCATTGTCAACCAAAGAAGCTGGCAAAATTTGACTATTCATTTCCAATGCGATTACAATTCGATAAACTTTTCTGCCCCACACCCGAAAAATCCGCCCATTATGAAGGAATTGTTCAGTAATTTCTCATCTCGAGCCGGTTACATCTCTGACACTGAAATTCCTTTTGACCTCTCACCGCGAGTCACTGATAATGCGAAAAAACAAACATGAGACGGCATTAAATTTAATAAGAGAATGTTAGATAGAGAAAAGCAAAACAACTCAATTCACGAGTTAATTTGCAAGAAAAAAAAACACACACTCGGCCAAACAATATGAAGTCTATCGCTCATGTGACAAGAATAGATATCCAATCTTTATGGATTTTTGTGGCTTCACCCAAATCGACTCGTATTACTCAGAAATTGAATAAAGACTAAAATGTCTAAAAGCCACGCTCTATGCAATTTCACAGTAAAATTGCGGGGGTTCATTTAACCTGACGCCTCTTTGTTATCGCGGTTATCAATCTCTGACACATGATTGTGTGATTTCATTCAATTTATCGCTCAACATGTGCTCAGGATTGCGAGTAAAGGGACAATTTTGTCATCCATCAATTTTACAATAATTTTGAGTAATTCCCTGCGGAGCACTCAGCGAAATCTACTCGCAGTGTGCCTCTTGTGACACATTTATCGCGCACACCAGGCCTAATCAATCGTCACCTTTCTATAGCTATCAGTCCTACGATTTTTATCAGCAAAATAACTCATAAATTTTCTTTCCTCTCTTCGCGCACTTGCACAAACACAGCAATTACCATTTTAACGTTTTCAGCCGATAAAATCACACACAGAAGATGATTTTGTACTATAATGCTCAATATTGAAGAAACCATGTGTTGCAAAATGCCTCGAAGATTGAATTAAAAATCTCTTTTTGTCACATTCGACTGTCTTTGTCTGGACTATCTAATTTAATTTCCTGTTGCATTTCTTGAATGGAATTGAAATAATTCGAGACAAATGTATGGCTTTTTGAGCTCTGACTTGGAATATATTTTTTAGTTACTTAATTATTCATAAGTTGAAAATTATTATACAAATTGAGACAAATTAAATTCCCGGAATTTCGTATGCAAATTATTTAATTATTACTATGAGAAACATATTTTCGCATGCTCCTCTTTTTTTCTAATATTGTGAGGCATTTGTCAATATGACACGTATGCAATTCATCATTCGGAAGATTAAACGGTCAGATTTGGAGGCAATTCAAAGATTACAAGCTTTCCACCAAAGACACTTTTGACAAACATATTTTTCTAATCTAAATACAAGCACTGATAACCCCACTGAATTTCCCACAAAATGGACTTTGGCGCTTGGATACGGAATTTTCTCAGGAAATACAAGGATTAATTCAATCAACGGTTACACACGTCATCAAAGAGAGAATAGTGTCGTGTTACTTTATGCTCACACTAATATTGTATTGATTTTCACCCGAAAAAAAATAGTAATGATGATGGAGAAAGACAGAAACGACCTGAATATTCCCAACTCATGCTCTGAGTTTCATTTTAGCTGAAGAAAGTATTATTGGTTGTGTTAGCATACACAGAAAAGAATCTGCACAGTCACAATTTGTCATTTGTGGTATAGAAAAAAACGTGCAAAGCAGAATGGGAAGGAAAATAAATAAGAATGAGTCAATATGCTGTCGCATAAATATTTTTTCCCTCGTAGAACAGGTCATTCTCAGTGTTTACCTTATGATTATCCAGATCGTATTGCTTGAAAGTGGTGCTCATCGTAATTGGCGGGATGACAGGATTGCCACTCCACTCATCGGGATCCTGACCAGCATGAATAGCCTTGGTGGCAAATCCCTTTGGCTGCTTCTTGAACTGTGGTTCACCCATGTTCGTCTGCAAGGCGGAAAGCCAAATAGTACTTATTGGATAAATTTTTAAGTGACACCAAAAATGGCATGCTGAGAAAGCTCTCTCCGATCTGGTTATTCACCCCCGCATATTTGCGGTTTCCTTTCACCTCTCTCGCCCGCCAAAGAGCCCTTAGTGGCTTCACCGAAATTTACTCACCTTTTACCCTGCCTTTATTGAGTTGAACTAAATTACTCTCTCTCACTTTTCCCTAAATCACTCTTACTTTCTGCGCTCACAGAGTCGAGTTACATAAAATCAGGAATTTGGCCAAGACTTCGGCTGTGACAGCTTCAGAAGCACACTCTAAAGACCGCGCAAGATCAGAAAAAGCATCTAATCACGAGGGAGAGATTTTCACTCTTTATTCCACTTCTAACTTTTTGCGAGAAAATAAAATTTTATGCCGGTCCTAACGGTGAATTGGGATAGAGACTCGGCAGGAGCGTTGGCAATGCGAGAAACCGAACTGCGAAACACTTTACAAGTCACTGGAATATCGATCGAATTTGCGAATATTTTATACGGCAGCTCACGCGACATGTGATGCTCTGTCTCGCTCTCGGCATGAATACACTGACCTACACGCTGTGTTGTACTACAAGAGGAGCGGATATGGAACCGTGTGTAATCCCGTCAGTGCACGCGGTAGAAAGAGACCACTCGCGCTGCCGCTGAGACGAGAGCAGATGAGTCTGACGCCCCTGGGCCACCCGAAATGACTACCGCCGTCAGTGTAGTGGTGGAGTACGAGTTTTCCCGCGCTTACGCGTAGTCCAGCTACTCGCAACCGAGCGATCATGCTGTTACTGTAAAATTAACACAAATCACGAGATCTTCTCGCTAATTCTGCAAATATTGACAATTATTAAGTGTAATTTACAATTGTAAACTTGCTTGTTTTACACTGTTTACGGCGCTAATGAGATAATGTTGAACTTATGTGCATTCACGGTACAAACTATACTCTGTTGGTCAAGTTTTGTGTTCTTTTCAAATGAATCTTATAACATTTTATGAAGAACATCAATATAAAAGAAAACTTTCAATTCTTTGGATTTGAAAATAATTATTAATTGGAACTATAGATAAAGATTACAAAAGGGTTTAACAATATATTTCTCAAAAATTATTATAACTAACTGAGAAAGACCACAAAGGGATTCCCAGCATTCTCAGTCTGTAATCGTGGATTCAGTTTATGTGCCTTTCTCAGCTCACTGAGTGAGTCTCATTATTTTATTCCCTTGTATTCGCCAGAAAGAGAAAAAGACAGTGTGAATCTTGAAACGCCGGTAGCCAAGGAATTCTGATTACTTTCCCTGTTTCTCAATCATGATGCTTTTTTTGATAAATATTTTGAAGCAAGTTCAAGAGCACCAAGCTGAAATCACGCGTAAATTTTTCCCACGCATGTTCCACGTTTTGAGCGTTGAGCAACGTGCAAAATTCACGATTTCGCACCTCTGCGTTCTATTCTTGGGCACGACGCCGCTATAATTTTCCACTCACTACACTGACAAAAGTGACACGTCGTCGCGAAACGTGCTGAGAGTGAGAAAGATGCGGCACGACAAGGAAGATTCTAAGTTCCGCCACTCACACATGCGTGCTTTCGCGGCCTAAGTGCAACGTCACTCGCGATAATGATAAGCAGCGTGACAGACTGAGATGGCGATACATTACAGAATTTTGTGAAACCTTTTTCAATATTACGTCATCCTTCGCGATGCTTCGAAATTGTGCTCTGGAGATTCACTTCAGCATGACTGTTGAAAATGCTCATCTGAGAGGAAGTGTGGAGAAGAAGAAATCAATTTCAGTCTGTTCATTCAACTTGACAAACACCCAGAATCTACGAGAAATCATGAGATTGTGATATGGCTAAATTGAAGAGCTCATTGGCTGTCCACGTGGATTGGGTAAAAAGTGGAGTTTCAACAGCACCCAAAATAAATTCTATACAAGACCGCGCTAAAGCAGCACGGTCATGGAAGATCACGGAGGTCAAGTTCGTCGGAATCGCTTTCTGTGATATGCATTAGAGTCATTAGCGTTGGAAAAGGCATCCAGTTCTGTGTATTATCAATTTCCATGATTTATTTTCCATTTGCATGCTAGAAAGAACACTTTCTCGGATTTCTCCACAGTTCGATCAGGTTTGATGCCATGAGAAATCACAAGAAAAACGAAAATGTATTTTATTACCAATTTGATTCAATGCCCTTTGTTCTTTGTACAATATAATGGATTCTTGGAGTAAGTGATTTTCCCATCGCAAACCCATTAATATGCAATGAGAATGCCCCGAATGCCCTTCTAGTTCACGAAGAAGCCACTTATCAATCTGACCATGGGATATGTGAAGGCGCTGAATACATTCCAGGAAAAAAGGGATCATTTATTGATTGCATGCGTTATAAAGAGTTGTCCGAAGACCGATTATTTGAAAATTGAATCTTCTTTGGAAACCCGGCAAACTTCACTTTGCTCTCTTTGACGTCCGGAGAGCGAGAGTGTGTGAGTGTGTCCCTTGTGAAAACAAGTCTCCAGCGGAATAATTTGTGAAATTGTTGAGTTTTGAGTAGGAAAAAGGCGCATTTTGGCATCCAATTGGCTCAATTATCATTCTAGTCACCTTCAAGTACATTGTGATAGTGGGATAAGTGCCACCCCTTGGCGTGATAGTAGTGAAAAGCAGCGTGAAAATATTGGCAGACGCCCTAGGAACTTTGGAAAATATTGATTTTTCTGCAGCACATTTTGGTGGTTCTTTTGTTGAACTTCTCCTGCTTCTCCCCGCGGGAAATCCTCCCACGTGTGAGTGCTTATTGATAGAGTTGGTGTGAAAAGTTGTCCTGCGAGAGAAGAGCAGGGAATCCGCAAGACATGGCAGCGGTGAGTCATTGCCTCAGATGGCAGGGATGAGGTGTCTCTCTATTGATTTTCTGTCTTTTCGCAATTTCGTGATTCTTGCAGAGGATGAAGGCCACCAAGTGTCCCACGGACGAGTTGTCGCTGAAAAATGCGGCTATTGTGAGTCCCTACGACTTTTCTGATGACATCAAGTGAGTACCTGAGGAAATTGTGGAGAACAATTCATGTAGCTGACTCACCTCTCTCCTTTGCAGATATATAGAGGTGTCCACTGGGCCTGGACAGAGATTTGTCTTCGCCATCGAGCGACATCCGGAGATCCCGCGCAACGCCGTGGGATTCTCACTGGTGCAGCGCAAATGGGCCACTCTGTCCATCAATCAAGACATCGACGTGAAGCCCTTCAGTTTCGATGCCCGCAAGAATGCTGAGTGCATCGTAAATGTCGTGCTCGAGGTGGACTTTGTCCAGAAAAAGATCACCACCTCAGAGTCCTACGATTCCGATCTCATGGCTAAGGATTTCCTGATGCAATTCACGGGCTTGGCGCTGACAGTGGGCCAGCCGCTGGTGTTCAGCTTCCAGGACAAGAAGCTCCTGGGTCTGGCCGTGAAGACCATGGAAGCGGTGGACATAAATGCCTACAAGGATAACACACACATGGAGCCGAAGCCCACGAGATTTGGCCGATTGCTGGGCAACACGGTGGTGACATTCGAGAAGGCAGAGAACTCTTCCGTGAATCTCGTGGGCAAATCCAAGGGGAAAGTGGTGCGACAGTCGATTATCAATCCAGACTGGGACTTCGGTAAGATGGGCATCGGTGGTCTGGACAAGGAGTTCAATGCCATCTTCAGGCGCGCCTTTGCCTCGCGTGTCTTCCCGCCGGAACTTGTGGAGCAGCTGGGCTGCAAGCACGTGAAGGGAATCCTGCTCTTCGGCCCTCCCGGAACCGGGAAGACGCTCATGGCGCGTCAAATTGGAAAAATGCTAAACGCCCGTGAGCCGAAAATTGTTAATGGACCGCAGATTCTGGACAAGTACGTGGGTGAATCGGAGGCAAACATTCGGCGCCTGTTCGCTGAGGCGGAAGAGGAAGAGAAGAGATTGGGCCCCAACAGTGGCCTCCACATCATCATCTTCGACGAGATTGATGCTATTTGCAAGGCTCGAGGCTCCGTGGCGGGCAACAGTGGCGTCCATGACACGGTGGTGAATCAGTTGCTGGCCAAGATTGATGGCGTGGAGCAGCTGAACAACATCCTCGTGATTGGCATGACGAATCGCCGCGACATGATTGACGAGGCTCTCATGCGTCCGGGTCGACTTGAGGTGCAGATGGAGATTGGCCTGCCGAACGAGGCCGGCCGCTTCCAGATTCTCAACATTCACACGAAGCGAATGAAGGATTTCAACAAGATCAATCCGGATGTGGACAATCGCGAGTTGGCAACGCTCACGAAGAACTTCAGTGGAGCTGAAATTGAGGGTTTGGTGCGAGCTGCTCAGTCTACGGCCATGAATCGCCTGATCAAGGCGGCCACGAAAGTGGAGGTGGATCCAGAGGCGATGGAGAAGCTGCTGGTGAATCGTCAAGACTTCCTGCACGCTCTCGACAATGACATAAAGCCAGCCTTCGGCACTGCGGCCGAAGCTCTGGAGAACTTCCTGTCACGCGGCATCATCAACTGGGGAACGCCAGTGTCGAGTCTTCTGGAGGACGGATCTCTCTACATCCAGCAAGCGAGAGCCGCCGAAAGTCATGGGCTTGTGTCAATTCTGCTCGAGGGACCGCCGAATGCCGGCAAGACAGCCCTCGCTGCCCAACTGGCGAAGATGTCCGACTTTCCCTTCGTCAAGGTGTGCTCTCCAGAGGACATGGTGGGCTTCACAGAGTCCGCCAAGTGTCTCCAGATTCGCAAGGTAAAACAAATCTTTCCACAGCACTCTGTAATTTCTACATGAAATTTGCATTTTCAGATCTTCGACGATGCATATCGATCCACTCTGAGTTGCATTTTGGTGGACAACATCGAGCGTCTGCTGGATTATGGTCCAATCGGGCCGAGGTATTCCAATCTCACGCTGCAGGCACTCCTTGTGCTGCTGAAGAAGCAGCCGCCGAAGGGCAGGAAGCTCCTCATTCTCTGCACGAGCAGCCGACGACAAGTGCTCGAGGACATGGAGATGCTCTCAGCTTTCACATCGATTCTGCACGTGCCAAATCTGTCTCAGGCTGAGCACGTGCTGGCTGTGCTCGAGGAGAGTGACGTGTTTAACAAGCAAGAGCTAATGGCCATTAACAAGAAGCTCCACGGTCACCGGTGAGTTAGAAAGCACTTATTCGCTTTTAGCACTTCTCACTTTCTCCCTAAATTCTTTTCAGTCTCTTCATCGGCATCAAGAAACTCAACGGGCTGATCGACATGATTCGGCAGACTGATCACGAGTACCGTGTCATCAAGTTCCTGTCCAAATTAGAGGAGGAAGGATGCCTTGATGTGGGTACATGTGCACAGTAACTAGAAGTGGATGAATAGCAATTGAATTTATCCGTTGTGCATTTCAATGATTTGTTTTAAGGGTTGTTTGAAGCTGAAAAAGTGATGGCGATCGAAGGCGAAATGCAAAGTGGGCTAAAAAATGCACAACGAGCGTAGAGAAAATCCGCGTTATGAAGTATAAAATACAAAACAACAAAAAAAAACTATATCATGATTTCTGTGAGAAGAGAAGAAAAGCAGCAAGAATATTTAATCACCTCAAATTGGTGCAGCATTAAAGAACATTGTAGCGTTTAGTGCTTCATCCGGGAGACTCAAGAAATGATTGATAAAACACTAGCAAATATTCCCGGGATTGTTATTTATTTGTAGAAATACGTAAAGTAAAATTATTTAGTGTTACATTCCATTTTTTTTTCAATCATTTTGTCTGCCAATTTGTGTATTATAATTGTTGTCTTTGCGTCTGTGCAATTTTGTCAGACACCACCGTGGTATATTTATTATATTATTCAATAAAATATTCCCCTATAATCATGTATGTAAGTAATTAAAGTTGATTATTCTTGTAGGTCAATTAATGACAATTGCAAATTATGAAGAAAGTGTGACTAAAAGTGGTTTATTTGACTATTATTGCAATAATATTAGGATGTAGTTCTCAAAAATGCAAGAAATTTGGTGTTTTTAGGTACTAAATTTGTTGATGAGACGGCGAGTGTAATTTCTTCTGTATAAATTTGATAAATTGAAATTGTGTAATTCGATTTTGATGAAAATTAATAATGCTTTCGCGTGAGAAGAGGCAAAGCTCTTGCATAAAAGGCAAATTTGTCAATAAGAAAAATTGTTAACTATCATTACTCATGGCAATGAGACAAAGGCGAGAAAGTGTAGTACAATTAACAAAGAGAAGAAAATTATCTAAAGGAAAATCCGCCCTCTTCTCTGCATTACATTTATCCTCACACTCAAAATTGCAATTATAAGATACACAATGTAAAAGTGTTGGAAATTTGAATCTTCTTCCCTGGAAATTAAAATTGTTCTAAGGTGATATTGAAAGAAGAGTGAAATAAAGAAATCAGTTGCAAAGTTTGAGCTTTTTGGATCACCCTGTCTAGTAAGAGCACAAGATGAGTATCGATTTTTGGCCACTGTCACAACAAACTCCGATTCTTTCTGTGTAAAATTGCCTTTCTGCTCTTCAAATAGTCAGTGATTGACAGTGAAAAGATAATGAGAATATCTGTGATTCATTTTATGTGGTTTTGAAAATTGAAGAAGTTAAAAATGAAAGGAAAAATCACATCGAAGAGCAACGACGAAAGTCTCAAAACTTGTCGTGAACGATCTACTCCTGAACAGCTAAAGTATCTCTTTCAATTCATGACCACCAACGTGAATTTGATTGAAGGGCGAAAAAATCAGTCAAATTCCAGGACATTCTGGAAGAAACTCTCGCAAGAACTCAACAATCTGGGACCTCCAAAGCGTTCTATTGCCGAATGGAAGAAGGTAGAATGAAAGCTGTTCCTCAGAGTGTAAGTTAAAGGAGATTTTCTTGCAGATTTGGGCATCCAACAAGTTCAAGCTGAAGAAGAAGCTCTCAGTGGAGCACACATCAAATCGAATGAGAAGCTTCGGATGTTCCATAAATTCTCTAGATACTCAAATCAAAGGAGCTTTCGTGCAAAAATCTTCACATGACAAAACTCAATCAGGACATGTTATCAATGGAAAAGTAAGACACTTTTGCAGAATTTGCCTACAATATAGCACTGTGATGAAGACTCTTGAGAGCAGCCTTATGAATATGTACGCTGTGTTGATTGGCAAGCCTCTTGAATCCCATGGAATCACTCTCATCTGCGAGCAGTGCTCTGCGGAACTCGCGCGAGCCTACAAATTCCGACTCCTCTGTCTGGAGACGGAAGAGAAAATCCTCAATCTGAAATCAACAGATGCGCCAAAGCCGCAATTGACTGACTCAGCAGCTCATCAACTATGCAGTCTCTGCGGAAAGATGCTGAAGGCGGAGAGTATGAAAGCCCATGTGAAGCGTCACGAGGCAGATCAAGAGGATCCCGCTCTGCGTCCCTTCGTCTGCAGTGATTGCGGCCGCTCTTATCGGACACTGTGCAATCTCCAGAGCCACATGTCCTACACCCACACAAAGACCAAAGCCTTCAAGTGCCGCCACTGCGATGTCATCTTCTCCTCCTACTTCCGCAGACGTCTGCACGAGACAACGTGCAGACTGCAGCAGCAAACGCCAGCCTTCGCCTGTCCCATCTGCCAGCACGGCTTCCATCATCCCTCCAAGAGAGATGATCACGTGCGCACTCGCCACACGTACGAGAGGCCCTTCCAATGCTCCGACTGCGAGAAGAGCTTCTTCACAAAGAGCGTCCTTCGTCGTCACGTGAGGATCCACGCCAAGGAGCACAGAGTCTCCTGTTCCATATGCAGCTGTAGACTTCGTTCCTGGCGCTCTCTTGCCGCCCACATGACGAAGAATCACTCTGATCAGGGAATTCCCCCACCTAGGCTCCAATTGTGTCAGGAAGCAATCTCAGAACCAAGTTCGGGCAGAACTCTCGACAGTGGAGAAGATAAAATAAATCATTTATCCTAATATTTCCTCCCAGAAACTCAAATTCCTTCTTAAAAATTAATATTTTATGGCTTATGTGGGAAATTCATTTTTTTTTCACCCATTCAATGATCTTTATTGTTACGTGGTTTACAAATCACCGATTCTCATTTGGCATGCCTTCAATACATTTTCTGTGCAGTCAAAAATCACCCACATTAATTTTTGATTGCACGCCAAAATGTATTGGGAGAAAATTCGTCAAATTGTAAAATTTCTTGTGTGACTAGACGAAATACACTGATCATGTAAAATAGAGACAGACCTCTACTTTTGGTCGAATTGCAATGATTACCTTTGACACTGTTCTGCGCACGATGTTCTCTCAGTTAGTTGGCCTTCTTGGCGTCTTTCGTCTCCTCCTTGGCCTGTCCGCGGCCTAGCAGCTTGGCCAGACTGTCCCAAATGCCGCCCAGGAAGAGGGCACAGAACAGATTTTCGAAAGGTATGAAGGGATCGTGAATGCCGAGCAGGATGGACGAGAGCTTGAAGTACACGAGGAAGATGACGATTCCGAAGTAGACGAGGGCGTGCGGCGCGGATATTAAGTCAGTCTTCTTGTCCAACACGAAAATAATTGAGGCTACGAGGGAAGCCTTGGTGTAACTGCAAGATAAAAGCCAAAGTGAGTCAACAGCGCCAAGAAATTCCCTTTCATTCTCAACATACAAGCTGGGCTGCATGAACTCCATCGCCGTGGGCGTCCAGGCGCCACGGATGAGTCTCTCGATGAGCTTCGTGAAGCCCGCCCCGTTGCCTTTGAGCGTGCCAATGATGATCATGATGATAAATGCGTTGGGATAGAGCTTGGCGGCATGCGTGACGCCGTCATGGATCTTCTTGGCGCGGTAAATCTCCTTCATGGCACTGGCGACAATCTTGATGGGAAGGAACTTGCCCACCTTGTAGCCAATGTCGAAGGGCGTGTAGAAGACGATGTACCACACCACCGTGCCCACCAGCAGCTGCGGCGTGTTCTTGAGGGGCGCCAGGATGGGCTCGCCTAGCAGTCCGTTCGCCACCATTCCGCCGGCGAAGATCACCAGCATCGTCGAGAGCCAGCAGGCCAGCGGATGCTTCCGGGAGAAGGCCTGCGCGCCGGCTCCCAGATCCTCGCGCACGGACAAGGCGCATAGCAAACTGTGCGCTATGTCAAAGTACGGGAACATCTGCAAAGGGATCACAGTTCATGAGTCTCAGTGGAACCGCAATTCTCTCGTCAATTTACATAAAAACTCTGCGACAGTAGAGTTTCGTGCATGAAATTAACCGTCTCCATGATGCACGACCGCTTATCACCGAAATTTCCTACCAACTGATCCCACAAAATGTGCTCTGATACTTATCAGAAGGCACACAACAGATGATTTTCCTCAATAGACTTTGAGAAGCATGAGATGAGATATTTTATCATATTAGGAGCCTCACATCGCAGCTTGTGCAAATAATCAAGTAACTAAGTATAGAAGATGGCTAATTATGTTAAGATCACGAGAATGAGGACAATTAAATCACTAAAGCAGCTCGAAAACGGTAATAGATATCAACAAGTGGTGTTCAGCAAAGACCAAAAGCGGCAAGAAAGATTGGTTTCATATTTTATGTCCAATATGACTTGATATTGGTGGATATACAACTTTTCAAAACAGATTTAAGGCTTGAGATCAGCTTCAAATCGAGCCTGCATAATTTCGGGCTAGTCTCAGAAATCTCAGTTCCGCAGAAGTCAAACGGAGCGAGTGCTTGTCTACATTTATCACATCTAATGATGTTTGTGTGCAAATTAAATGATTTTCCACGCTAAATATACCTACCTTAATTTTTATGACTTGATTAGCCATATCTAAGAATGCCTCCGGATCCATGTTTGCTGTCCCCTTTTTGCCTCCTCCGAGTTGTCCAAGTGATTAATTTATGACCTCAGCGCCGGAGATGGTGCCCAGATGTTTATTTATCTAGAAAAAGCGGGGTGGAAAAATTGCATTACTCGCTAAATTTAACCAATTTTCATTGTTTACCCGTCGCCGCGTGTCAACTTTGCCCACCCTTGCGCACACTACTCCACTGGCGCTGGTCGTGTCGTTTTATTTTTAATCCGCGCCGTCTCTGTGTGCGTGTCGCCGATTGAATGGAATTTTCACTCCATACTTTTCACACCAATTTCGCAACTTTCCCACCCAATTTCACCCGCCGCACATTGTCCAGCACACACCACACCTACTTACGTTGCAATCTTCCGTGTGTCCAGCTCAAATCCGACAGGAAATCAACTACAAAACTCCACCGCACATTTTCGACCG
Source organism: Phlebotomus argentipes (assembly GCF_947086385.1). Classification (NCBI taxonomy): domain Eukaryota; kingdom Metazoa; phylum Arthropoda; class Insecta; order Diptera; family Psychodidae; genus Phlebotomus; species Phlebotomus argentipes. The sequence continues at coordinate 9,581,430 of NW_026776181.1, read as the reverse complement.
AAAAGCTTGAGCCCTGTGATTTTAAATATAGACGCTCATTGGGCTCTGATGTCGCTCGGGAGAACTATGCCCGTCTCCCTCCCACTCACGTGGCATGCGGCGCGGACGGAATGGCGCTGGCGTCACCGAGGAGGAGTCGTCAGGGCGGGAATCCCTTCTTGGCGCGCTTCATGTTACAGAATTCCGCGAAAATACAATACCCATATATTTTTAATAAAAAGTACCTATTTCTAGTACATTTTTTACATATACAGTAGATTATCTGCAATAGACATACAGTAGTAACATGTATAACATACTTTATTTAGATTACAAATATTTCCTTTCCACATTGATATTGTGTTGTGTGTTCAAAAATGTCTAATATTTCCTTCTCAATAATACGATTATTTATCAACTGTTTCCTCTTTAAGTGTTAACTCGCTCATCACCATCACAGGAAGCTAGAAGCGAGCTTAGAACGAAAATTACAATTAAAAAGAAATGAACTAGAGAAACTGAGTATAAAGGGTAATTACAGCATGAAAATAGGCATTTTACGTCCTTTTTATTAGCACTAAACAATAAGAAGCTCTCTGTTGCGCTATTCTCCTGTCGTCCTAATTGAGAATTCAGTCTTCGTTTGCTTCTGTGTGTGTGTGTGTGTGTGTTGAAATGCAACTTAAATTGCTTACAAACAATTGACGATGGACAAGAAATAATGTACAGACACTTTACACAGAGACAACGAGATGGTTTTCTGATAGTAACTTTTGGTTGAACAGTGTGATTTAATTTACCAAGAGAATGTATAACAATAGCGCTGCTTATTCGTCTCCTTAGCTGAAGTTGCAGCATGAGTTTGTCTTTTTCGCTGTCTTGTAGAATGCCTTGCTCTGCACGGACAACTGCTCCGACTTCACCACGAGATCGTCCAGCTTCTCGCCTCGCTCCAGCACGGCCTCGATGGTGTTGCGCAGGATGATCTTCGTCTCGTCCAGGTCGCCCTGGATCTTCGTGAGGGCGTCCGCCTCGCGCGGGTTCTGGTACTTAGCCAGCAGCGCGGGCAGCTGCGTGAAGTTGACTGTGGCGTCGGAGCCTGTGGGCCACTGGTCGGGTGTCACCTTCAGCGCGAAGTCATCCATCACCTTCGTGATGAGCGTGTGCGCCACCCGGCCCGGGTACTCGTGATCGGCAATCAGCACAGCCGACAGACTGTCTGCCCGCACGTAAACATGACACATGTAGACGTCCTGCTTCACGGACTGCCTCGAGGCGACCTGCGTCCTCTCCACTATGGTCTTACTGGCGAAGCTGCAAAGAAACCGAGAGTCAGACTAGCGGCCATCCCTGAATTCCACTCAGCACTCACCTCATGAACTCCTGCACGGAGCCACGCTGGAAGAACGAGAAGCTCTGCAGGTCAAAAGCAGCCTTGAGCAATCGAGCCTCATGTGGTCCCTTGTAGAAAATACTCAATGCGTGTAACTTCACCATTGTCACTCAGCAAACAATGTAATCTCACTGATCACTTATTCTTTTTCGCAAAATATGCACCACTTTTCTCCTATTGGAACTGAAACTCTGTGTCATCTGGAAGTCACTCCTGCCCCACAATTCGGCACTCCTGCCGCTTCTTCAGGCAACTTGCCACTCTACTAACTGTGGCGTTTCACTTGTCGCACTGTGGGGGACACATTTTCTCCAAGCTGGATTGCAATTTGATGGAAAATCAATCAAAAAACAGAAATTTTTCCATGAACACCAAGAAACATCACTGGCAGCTGTCAAACTCACGCGTCGCACGACCTCTGGTGACTGGGAATTTCACTTGAGTTCCTCCCATGCGCCTGCAGCGCTCAAGCGGCTTTTCCTAGAAGTCCATTCAAAAGCCATTTTTGTGCAGCTAAATTTAATTTCCTCACATTCAACAAGACTTATTCATTGATTGAAGAGCATATTGTGCAGATCTGAAGACCGCAAGTTCACCAAAATCTTCAATAAATAATTTTCTGACCAATCGCTACCTCTGCTACAGCAGAGCCTCGCGCGGAAGTGTTTTAATTATCCGCCAAATTCGCTGATCACGCAAAACGTGTTTTCAAACATTCTTTAATTTTTGCATAATTCGCATAAATTCCTCTGATTGTCGTAAGTTTGCCTCTTCAATTATACTGTTATTGTGCTGAATCTTGGCTTTTTGTACAGATTGCGAGCAATAAGATGACAACACCTCGAGGATATGAGAATCTCGTACAGTGTCCGTACAACAAGGTTCACCAAGTTGAGAATGGCAGACGATTTCAGACGCACCTCATCAGATGTCGTCGGGAATATGAGAAAACGCACAGCACGGAGAAGGTTTATTGTCCATTCAATACGACGCATTTGATCAATGAGCTCGAGCGTGGGGTAAGTCTTCCCTGGCATCGCCATTCCTGCAGAGACTTATTATCCCTTTCATTTTGCAGCTTCATATGGAAACCTGCCCGGATCGCGTGGCTGTGGACAAGTTTGTCGCTCCGATCGTTGATTCTTCTAATTCTCTATACAAGAATGATAGCATTAAAATGTTTTCAACACCAAGCACTGCTGACGACTGGGATGCACAGCCTCCAACTGAGGCATACAATCCTGAGAAGTACTGTGAAGAGAACAATATTATCAGGAAATGCAATGGAATGCAGCCGGCACAGAGGAAGGCTTTCCGCCAGAACGAGCATCTTCGCCTTGGCAATATCCGTGAGCACCAGTGAAATTTACTCATTGATTTGCCCAAAACGGGAAACATTTACCACATTTGCTGAATTATTTGATGTTATGAAGATTCAAAAATCAATCTCAATCATTTTAATCCCGATTTTAACAATTACTTTCTTAACTCATTCGAGAAGAACGCTCCTGAAGAGAACGCGACAGATTAAGAAAGAAATCTGCGAACTAAGCAAACAAAATTATCAGCAATCTGCGATTTGTATATGAAATGTTTTTTTTTTATCTTGAGAACAAAGTGAAACTAAATACAGAAGAGTGTTTTGTCACAGCAAAAATGCCAACCATCCCTTGAGCCCTTATTGCAGATTATTCAGAATATGTAAGTTTTGTATATTTATACTTAATTCCCGTCTTGTGATCATGGCAAAATCATAGGTCCTCGTCAACGGCCATACCACGTTGAATATACCGGTTCTCGTCCGATCACCGAAGTCAAGCGACGTCGGGCGCGGTTAGTACTTGGATGGGGGACCGCTTGGGAACACCGCGTGCCGTTGGCATCCTTTTTTCTACCTCCCCGCACTCCTTTTTGTGCCCACCGCAAACCCTCCATCAACAATTAGCAATTTTGCAGAGGTTTATTATTATAAAAAATGTGTTTATTAATTTGTATGCATCCTATGTACATTGCTAATGCATTAGTCTTTTTATTATTCTCAGATTTACGTTGAGTGTGAAAATATATCGTTGTTATTTCTTGTGGGAAGAGAGGAAGTGCTTATAAAAATTCACTATTTAAACATTGTCTTTTATCATATTTTTCCCTCCCTGTGGAAAGGGAAGATCTTGAGGATATGTTCATAGAAAAACCATTTCACTGTTTTATGTGTGTGTCTCACAATTTCATATCGCTTCTTTCAGTGGAACTCTTCTTAAAATCTATATTCTCTACAATACTTCTTCACCATAAATGGGAAAAGGCACTCTTTATCCAAATTCTCATTCATCTCTTTTTTTTCATCTCTCAACATAAGCATGACTTTCTTTTTGGGCTTCTCTTGCACTTGTGTGAACTCTCAATGTCTTTTCCTCCGTTACACCTCATCTCACGCTCATTCACCATCACACGAAAAGTGTAAATCAGTGGCATTGAATTACATAAATTAGTGATTTTGGGGTTTCTTCATACTAACACTACGTTACATTTAACTTTTTATGTTATTCTCCTACTATTAAATAGATAAATTATCACCTTCTTGTAGTCCTGTGTTAAGCACTTATCATTCATTAGTATAACACGCGAATTCCTAAATTCTTTCTCTGTCTTGACCAAGATTACTTTTAGCGAGAAAAGAACTCTCTAGAGAGATTTGAAATGTTGAATATTTTGTAGAAGGCAATATAATCATTATTGCTTTCACGCATATAAATTATTAGAACATATTAATTTGTTATTATCAAGTCCCTAGTACAATTAGCAAGATTTTCCTCAAAGTAATGCGTCTTTTAAGTGAGCAAGAACAGACAGCAAGTCTTGGTTATGTTCCATTCGAGATCGCCACTCTATATGTCAACAATCAAGTTCTGCAGCGGCGTCAGCGTGGCTCCGACGACTTTATTCTCCGGCAGCGTGCGTATCATGAGGAGCCACTTGCGGCACTCATTGCACTTCTGCCACCGCTCTTCGCTGCTGATGTCCACGCCGAGCGACCTGGCCGCCCACGGATCCCCATTGGCTTTGATGAGCGGCAGAAAGTTGGTGAGAATCACACGCAGTGTATCGCATGCCCTCGTGCAGTGGCTAAATGGATTGACAATAAAATTAGCGCCATTAGTTTTATCGCCACAGTCAGGGAAAAACTCTCTCGCGCCCACAAATCGCCAAGGCCGCGCTGATACTCACAATTTACGATCACTTTGGAGCATTTCATACAGTTCAGGCAGCAATATAACGCACATGTCCAGCGTCCAAGATGCTCTGCAAGAGAACAATCGTCAATTCAGGAGAAAATATCATTAAAATGCGTTATAACTAGCATTAACCTCATAAATTCCACTGAAGAGTGAGTTTTATTACTAATAAATTCGTCAAATTGAGACAATGAGAAATATACGATTAATTGTGAGTGAACAATTTTCTCTGATAACCAATGATTGTTGTTTGATTTTATCGTTCAAAATCACGCTCAATATTTTCACTGCTATAAAGAAAGTTCAAATCGCATCCAATATGCAAAAAGTCTGTAAATTTGTTTATTATCCAATAACAAGATCGATCAGAAAATGATCTTCGAGAATATGAGAAAAATCCATGACCTAACCACTAATGATTTGATACTAAATAGAAAAGAATCCAACACAGAATCAAATTTTTGAAGCAGATCTAGCGATAGTTTTTTTCTGTTCATCAAATTATACTCACGATTTTTCCAGAATCGCCCCAAGTAGATCCACGAGAACGGCGTGATCCTTCAGCCGAACACTCTGCCGCAGTGCAATATGAATGTCCTGACCCTTCACGGACTCCTTCACGATCTTCAGGCTCGCGTGCCTGTTGCACAGCTCTTGGTACACCGTGTCATGACTGCTGGTGAGCATCTTCATCTCGTACCCTTCATTGGCGCCCTCCGGCTGTCCGTAGTTCATGATCTTCTGCGGCGGGCGCTGGTGAATGTTGTGATTGCTGTGCTGCTGCTGCTGACTCTTCATGTCCAGCGTGGACTTGGATCGCATGGGCTTCACGAAGATCTGCACCTGGGTGGCGTTGCGATTCCTCAGGTTGTTCTCCTTGTTGATCTGCGCCTGGTAGTCGTTGCGGCGCAGCTTGTTGGACTGACTCATGCTACGCACGGGCGAGCCACCGCGTGAGATCGTCCTCTGAGACGGCACGACGTACGTATTGTTGAGAGGCTCGGCAATTTCACTCAAGTTTGTCACACTCATCGAGTTCATGATCTTCTTCTGCAGGTTCTGCTTCGTCGTGGACGCACTGCTCTGGCTCGTGCCACCACCACGTCGCTCTGGCCGTGACTTTGCCACCACCGTCGTCCGGCTGACGATGGTGTGACTCATTTTGGGCGCATAGTCGGGCGGCTGGGCATTGTTCACTGGGAAGTCCTCCTTCTCTGGGTCAGAGAACTTGTCCACGTCACTCGTGGAGAACTCCTCGATGTTCTTGTTCAAATTGTACACATCTGCGTCGTCGTCGCGATCGAGCTGATAGTTTGTGAACTGGAAAGTGGTGGTGCTGGTGTTGCTGTGGGCTTCTGAACACTTGGGCAGTAGATACTTATCGAACACATCCTCATCGTCGATCATTTCGATGCTCAGGTTTGGCGAGGACATGCCCTCCTCCGCCACCGTGGGCACACTGATCGTCGGCTTCTCCTCCTTCCCAATCGACAGTCTCATCTTCCCGTGGCCCCGGTTGAAGCTCTTTCGCGAGCTCTGGTTGTGACTGAACGCCGTGTTGGAGGGATTGTAGAAGGGTATTATGAGATCCATGCTCATCGCGTGAATGGTGACATTGGTGTTCTCGTAGCACCCGCAGATGAGTTGCTGATTGATCACCTTCATGTCCCCTAGGAAGCTCCACGTCGACTCAATGTGATCGAACTCCCGGTCGGGCTCCCAGCCGATCACTGAGATGCCCGCCGTGCTGCCCACAAACAGGCACTCGCCATTCTCACTGAATGTCACACACTTCACACTGTGACCGGCAAGATTGCTAGGCGAGGCGGTGTTGGTGCGCGAGATCATCTTCTTGCTCTCCAGATCGTACAGATCCACCGTACCGTCATTGCGACCGGCCGCCAGAAGGAACTCGAAGGGATGGAACTGGATGCACGTGACGGAGGACGCGTGTTCCTGAAAGTCAATGATCTCCTTGCTCATCCGGATGTCCCAGATGATCACGGAGCCCTCGGTGCCCGCGGAGGCGATCCACGAGCCATCGGGAGAAAACCTCACGGAGTTCACGTTGGCGATGTGGCCGCGGTACTTCTTGATGCACGACCCATTGCGCACATCCCACAGGCGGATGGTGGTGTCATTGCTCCCTGAGACGATGTACTCGCCGAACGGGTGGATATCCAAAGTCCGGACACCCTTCATGTGCCCGTGGAAGGACGTCGAACTGCCGCCCACATTGAGGTCCCATCGCTTGATGATCCCAATCTCGTCGGCCGAGTAGACGACGTCGTCGTTGTATGCAAATCTGACACAGTCTACTGCACAGTTGTGGCCATCGAGAGACTGGCGAGAGGGAAAAGAGAAAACACGCCATTAATGCGGATTTGGTGGAAAGTTTCATCTCCTCCCCAGAGACAATGATCAATTACCATGAAGCATTTCTCATTCCCAAAGGCCCACAGGTTCACATTGCGATCTTGGCCACCAGTTACCAGAACTCGTCCCGTCTGCCCCACGTCCAGGCACGTCACCTTCTGCGAGTGGGCCTGAATCTCATCTGCAAAGAGAGCCGCACAGATCAATTAGTGCTGGAGAGCGCAAATATTGCCCAAGGAAGACGTCATCGCTCTTCTCGTGTGGCTTTTTTGTGCGGGGGCTTCGCCAGACCTGCCACAAACATAACCTTGTGCCAAAGCCACACACAGAGAGAGAGCAGAAGAGCCTCACAGACACCGTGACTTTTCCACGCGATTTTCCACCACTCACAGATCTTTGATGCCAATTTTCTCGCCACCGCCATGGTCTCAATGCGTTTTTGGATGCTATCACAATAGTTTCAATCACGTCTCGCACATTTAAAATAACAAAATATGAACAAAACAATCTGCAACTGCGACTCCGACAACTTTTATTTTCTCTATGGCCCCGACGGCGCTGTCATTGAGTGCATGCTATAAAAATGACGCAGTCCAGACTCGTCGAAATGCCTTCCAACGGGCGTGTCGCAAAATACGAGATTTATTCTACGGCAGGGTGGAAAAAGTTACTTAAATTTTCTCATACAACTACAGAAAAAAACATAATTCGATTTAGTGTCTTCATGCCATGGTTTATGTAGGCATTTGCGACTTTCCACCTTCACAATCTCTGAATATAATTACATTTTCCTTCCTGACGTCATTTTTCTACACTCGGCTACTGGTCGAAGTCGAAACTGAGCGCCCGTGGCACTTGGGTGTGTGTGTGTGAGCATTGTTGATGATTTTGGGATTTTGTCCGGTGACTGGTTGCATCTCTTTTCTATTCAATTCCCGTAGTTTTCAGTGATATCTTGCAAAAATGTCCTCACGCTACGATCGTGCTGTGACTGTGTTCTCGCCCGATGGTCACCTGCTGCAGGTGGAGTACGCCCAGGAGGCGGTGCGGAAGGGATCAACAGCAGTGAGTGTCCTAACCTCAAACCCATGGAAATTTGCTGGTCATTTTCGCAGGATATCTCACATTTCTGCCCATTTTCCCTCAGGTGGGCGTCCGTGGGAAGGATGTGGTGGTGCTGGGCGTGGAGAAGAAGTCCGTGGCCAAGCTGCAGGAGGAGAGAACAGTGAGAAAGATCTGCCTGCTGGACAGTCATGTTGTGATGGCTTTCGCCGGACTCACGGCGGACGCTCGCATTCTGATCAATCGCGCCCAAGTGGAGTGCCAGAGCCACAAACTCAATGTGGAGGACCCGGTGACGCTGGAGTACATCACGAGGTACATCGCGAGTCTGAAACAGAAGTACACGCAGAGCAACGGCCGTCGTCCTTTTGGCATCTCCTGCCTGATCGGGGGCTTCGATTACGATGGCGTGCCGCACCTGTACCAGACAGAGCCATCAGGGATCTACTACGAATGGAAGGCCAACGCCACGGGCAGGTCTGCAAAGACTGTCCGGGAGTTCCTGGAGAAGTACTACAAAGACGAAGAGGTGGAAACCGAGGCGGGAGCTGTGAAGCTCGCCATCAAGGCTCTCCTCGAGGTGGTGCAGTCCGGCCAGAAGACTCTCGAAGTGGCGGTGATGCGCCGGAATGAACCCCTGCAGATGCTGGACGTGGAGACGATCGAGAAGTATGTGAACATCATTGAGAAGGAGAAGGAAGAGGAGGCGGAAAAGAAGAAGCAGAAGAAGTAGATCGGGAAGCAGCATCTCTTTTCAATTGAACTACAATAATTTGAAGGATTTCATTTATAATAAATACTGAAGAGAAATTCACGAAAGCTCCTTAGTTGTTCAGCACGCTGAAGGACTCCTGGAGTTGACGAACTACGTCAGAGACATCTGAGTGGGTTTCAGCAGTTGCAGGAATTGTACTGATTGACTGGCCTTCGTCTGGGATATCTTCGGCTTCTGAGAAAGCCGCCACTCCAATTTGAGTGTCTGCCAGCAACTCATTGGTCTCAGCTGTTGTGTTCTCCAGCGGCGGAGTGTTCCAGATCTTTGAAGACGTTGCTTGAGGTCTGAAACTGGGTGGGAAAGTGTCCGCATCCTGGATGCCATATGTTGGGATGTAACGTCCGAAGAAGTTTCTCAGCTTTTCAGTCTCCTCACTTCCGTAGAATCCTGCTAAATCTCCCACAACAATTTCCTTGTTAGTTGTTTCCTCTGCAGTAGTTTCCACCTGCCAGGAAGTGTTCTGAATTGGATATGTGCGAATTGTCTTCTTCCCCGTGTCCTCTTTCAGCTTCTTCTTGGTCACTTCAAAGGCAGCACATGTGGCCAGATTGTTGAGCTCCCTCTCCATCTTTGACTGTCTCTTCAAGATCCTGAAGCAAAGATCTGTCTCGCGACGGCTTTGGACGTGTTCATTCTTCAGAAAGATCGCCGGATTCTTCTTCCCGATCTTCATGGCAGAGATCAAACTGATGAGATTAGGATTGTTTCGTCTAAAGTAGACATTGCTGTACACATCTCGAGGATTCTCATCATCAATTGTCTTCATCTTCGAATCGAAAATTCGCCGAAAGCCCCACTTGAAGAGGCTCAGTGAAAAATCAACAGACTTGATGTTAAACACCGACTCACTAGATTGAAGATACTTGTCCAGCTCCTCAAAATCGATTTCGATTGTCTGTCCTGACTCGCCCCACTCAATGGCTGGATTTTCTGAGTTTATCACTTCCCATAGTTTCACGGGAAAATTCCTTTCCGACATCTTGGAAAAATGAGAGACAATGAAATTTTGTTTCAAGCACCTATTGAAATCACCACAACAAATTGATGACATTTTTCAAACTATGTAAAGTATACTTTTAAGTATATTTTCGAGATTATAATATACAAAAGGAAAACTAAGCTATATTGCGACATGCACGACGCACCCTGGAATACTATAAGAGCGGAGATTTATCATATATTGCACTCCACACTTTGATGCATATCTCTCGAGGGGAGTCGCATCCGGCCGTGATGATTTTCTTGCTGTCTGGCGTCCGCGTAATGCACCAAACTGGGCCACTGTGAGTCTCACACTCCAGCGACATCTCCCCAATTCGCACGTCCCACACGTGGATCTGTCCCTTGACGTCGCCCACGAGCACTTGCGTCTCGCTGAGAGTCCAGTTGAGACAGGTGAAGGAGCTGGTGAGCTCCTTCTGGAAGATCACAGTGCCCATCTGATGGTCAGATATGTAGATGACCCGGAAGATGCCCGCTTCGTCGCAACTGGCCACCTTCGAGGCGTTGCCATTGAAAGCAACACCCGTAATTGAGGATTTCGTGGACAGTATCACAGATTGGGTTGTGCTTTCGCCAGGATCTGGTGACTTATTCACAATTGTTGAGTCTAATGTCCACAAAATTATTTCACCAACATCATTGCCTATCGCTACACTTATTCTCGTGTCTCGGCACTTTGCATCCAGACACTCCACCTTGTCCTCCAGGGATAAGTACGCCTTCATGGAGTCAGACATCCGGAAAGAGGGCAGCGAATTCTTGTCAAATCCCTTCCAGATCCTATTCAACGAGTGTTCATGTGAGAAATACAGAAAATACGTGGTAATCCTTCTGATTCTCTTACTTGACACTACAATCCCAGCTGCCAGACACCACCAGACCCAGGCTTGTTATATAGGCTAGACAGGAGACAGCGTCGTCATGAGCTGTGATCACATTCGTAGTCCTTCCGTAGTCCAAATCATAAGATACTCTGCAAAAAAAGCGAAATTTACCAAATAAACAAACAGAATTCACCTTAAGGTCTTACATCGAATTGTCCCAAGATCCCAACACAACAATGTTCACTCCAGGCAGTTTTATGCAAGAACTTATGGGCATTGATGTAACTGGGACGCTTCTCAGTTGCTTCTGATTCTCAAAGTCGTAGCACTTGAGCACGCCATCCTTTCCCGTTGAGATTATACATTTTCCATCCACAACAACGGACGTAATCACGTCTTTGTGCGCTGAGTATTTCACCTGCAGTGAGAGTTCCTTGAGCAGAGGCAAGAGCTCATCATCAGACGACTTGGGAGCACTGGGCGACAGCGAACCGCTTTGGGAGTTAGTCACCACGCGCGGCACGTGCGGTCGCGTGAAGAGCTGCTTGGGAACCTGGCCAAATTCTGAGATTTGCACTTCCAGAGCATGTCTATCGGCTATGTCTGTCACCCCATCCAGATCCACAGCTCCTTCGTAGCAGAGATGGTAGAACAAGTTGTTGGCTTTCACCGCCTCTTCTCCGCGCTGCTTGTAGCCAAACATCAGATCAATCCAGTGATGGAGATTCTGCGACACGTACTCCGACTCCAGAGCCTCTCTCAGTGTCTTCACGAAGATTTCAGGGCTATTTTTCGCCCACGCAGGCAAGATTACATGATTCACCACAGTTCCGTCCGCTCGGCAGCCAAAATTGATCTTGGAGCTGTTCACCAGAAAGTCTCCCTTGGCTTCAGTGTCGTAAAATTCCGGAATCAACTCCTTGAAGTCACTCATGTTGTTCAGACAATTGTTGAACACTTCCTCAACTTTGTTGAACATCCTGTCTGGATGATCAAACTTCCCATAGCAGAGACAGAGCATCAGCTTGGGATACTTCCGCACGAGGTAGAAGAGGACGAAGCCAGGAGTTGAGTAGTGCGATCCATAGAGGAATTTCGGGTCTGCCATCTCGTCGAAACGTTCCAAGAGACGCTCCAGACGCTCTGGATTCAAAGCACCGATCGGTTTCTTCAGATCCCTGAATGTTTTGGGATTTGTCAAGTCGAGATGGTCGGATTTGTAGTCACTAATTACCCAAGGAAAGACTGGATATTGTGTTAGGTCTTGAAATGTGCGGTCGGCGAGACTGAAAAGAGAGACACATTCTTATCTTCTTGTCTGGCTGTATAATTGATTGAATTGATTGTCTGTCGCTTATCTCGTGCATCCCATTTTAATAGCTCTGACTCACTGCAATTAGTGCGTCTCATTGACTTTTCCACCCGATTCTCACCTGTTGAGATACAGAAGATAGTCGTAATTCGATATGAGACCGTTCTGCCACTTGAGAATCATGCTTTCCGGTTCTGGATCGGTATAAGTGAACTCCTTCTGTCTCTTCGTGGCCTCGTAGAAGGCTTCTCTGTCGCTGTCCCGGCGGAAGGACACATACAGATGATCATCCTTGTCACTAGTGCGCCACTGAATATCCAAACCAACTTGTCGAAGCAGGAAACGGCGTTGGAGGAAGCCCGTGATGTCACACAACTTTATCTTCTTCACAAGATAGGGATGGACGTTGTTGTAGGGCTGGAAGTAGATGGCTTTGCTGGACAGCAAGAGTCGCCCGGGATTCACTACAAGAGGTGTAATTTCGTCCACTTGGAATTCTGTGATTACTTCCTCGTATACATCCTCCAGCCAGAGAAGATCGAACTTCAGGCGATTGTGTCTCGAGTACACAATCGTGGCGATCATGCTATTCTGCTCGCAAGCCTGCAAACTCGAAGCTCTGTACAATTGACTGATCTTCGTGAGACAATCATCCACACGGACGTAGTTGAACTCGAAAAGGAATTGCATGGCTTGGGCCCGAAATTTGTACGGGGCTATTGTGTTGTTCTCCAGCATTTCGATGTGCTGATCGCAACTGCGAAGAGAGTGCAAAAACAAACATGAGTCATGAACAGAGAGAGAGAGAGTCAAGCAGAAAAATCCCCGTGAAACCTGATTGTGAGAACGTTCGTCTCGCGCATCTGCAGGGATCCGGGCGGCGAGCTGATGTCAGTGCAGTCCTTGAAGGAGATCTTCACAATGGGCTGACTCACATCTCGCGGGTCATACACCAGAGATTTGGAGCACAGCTTGAGACGACCCATCCGGCGACTCTCATCCACAATCAGCGGCTTCAGGAGGTTCACCGAGAAGTCCTCAAAGTACACCTCACCTGGCTCGAGGAGCAGCAAGGAGAATCTGAAACCACAGGGAAATTCAGTTGCCAACACCTTCGGCTACAAATGGTAGGAGTACCTTTCTCTCTCCATTGTTGTCTTCAGCAAGAAATCACAAAATAAACTGCCGCGATGCGGAAAGGAATGTGTCAAATTGCACAGATGTTGAATGACTGGAATTATGGCACCCACTTTCCAATATCAATTGGCGCGCATTCCCGACTTTCTTCCAACTTCACACGCCCTTCATGTTTGTAAACAAAAGAGAAATTCCGGTTAGGGCTTTTAGTACATTTCCTGTTTTCTAACGGTCCGAATTTGACATTGTCTCCTTGCGTGTTTCTTCCAAAGCTCCCCTTCGCTGAAAAGATGGGGTTTCGTCTGCAAGGCGACTCAAAATACTTCCTCGTGCTGCAGAATAATGTTTTGAAAAGGGATTCTCTTCATTTACTATCCTGCGCTGAGGTTTATTTGCTTCTTCATTGCCTGATAATTGTACATACTTCCATCTTTTACTTTTTCAGTATTTACATGAGTATCTGAACGTGGACAGCAATCTGAAATGGGTGGACGAGGAGTATTGCCTGGAAATGGACACAACGAACCTACACTTGAACACTGTCTTCGTCTTCGAACGCTTTTCCGGGGCTGCATTTGAGCATCTGGTGGCAAATTCTAAAGCACTGTAAGAGAGAATAGAATCACTTTGTAATATTTCAGGTGCATGTTCATCTAATTGCAATCTTTACAACTCCGCAGCATTATTGGAACACCTTGCTTGTGGTACAGCCTTGCCCGGAACGCCAGTATTCCTCTGTGCTGCTCAAGAGCCGTCTTCTCTCTGGCCATGAAAGATATTCAAGTGTATCTGCACGAGTTTCCTGCCACTGAACGTATGGAAGCGGAAAAGCTCATTGGCTGGATGGGTGGCTGCTGTCTCGAGAAACAGGACAAGAACTGCGTTTATCTGTCGATTTACTCGATGAATTTCGATGTGTTCGAGATGTACAAAAATATGGGTAGCAGCGGACTCACAATCTTTGGATCAAACTGGGTATATGATGTTTGGATGAAGAATCACACTCATCAAAGTGTCCTGGCTATCGATACCTTCTTCAATTTGCATCGCATGCCAGTGTTCTTCGGGCTGGTGATCTCTTCGACCAATTTGAGCGATAGTCAGGAGCAGGATTTAAGGAAGTTGATTGAGACTAACGGTGGCACGTACTCCAGTACTTTCGATGGCAATACGCACATTTTGATCATGGAAAAAATGATAAAAAAGATCAGAAATTCTCTGTCCGGAAACCACAGCATTTGCCTAAAGATTGATTGGATCTTCGAGTGTATCAATAAGCAGCACGTCGTGTCCTTTGAGAAGTTCCGATTTTAACAGGTTCGTTCAGCTTGATTCCACGTGAATCCATCAGTATATTGATATAATATACACATTTTGTGATAAATAATATCACTTGTGATAAAAGATAAAATTTGTAATCGAATTTAAGACAATTATTCCTAAACGCAATGAAATTTAAAGAATAAAAGTGAAATTTATTTTAAACGAGAAACTGAACGTCGATGTTACATATATACATATTTTCTTCAGGAATCTTTCCATCTCTCACTGTTTCTGCTTCTAATCTTCTAGAGTGAATTCAGCCCATGCCTCAAACTGGAGATAAAATGTTAAGGTTGAATAAAAGTCGTTCAAAGAATCTTCTAGTCAAAAAGATCATTTTATCAATCACTCTTTAAACTTGCTGGTCAATCTTGCTCTTTAGGAATTTAGCCTATTGACGCTAACAATGAGACAATCGACAGAGAATTAAATTCCTCCCCACAATGGGTCATTGGGACCGAAAGTGTGGGAGTGGATGCCCAAAGAGGCGACAACAAAACTCGCGATAATGATCAATAGATGTAGCGTTAGTGAAGATCAAGATTAACGAGAAATTGCCAAAAAGAAGGCTGTATCAATTGCCATTGGCATCAATTGCAAAGGGAAGATGTTTCGCTACATAAAGTATGATCTTGAGGCAATTGATGGTAAATTAAAACGCCTCTTTAGACTTCTAAATTCCCTGTGACAGTCAACAAATCATCATCAGTTATATAATTACATGCGAATTCCATTTATAGGATTTGGCCAAGGAGGAAATCATGCGAAGATAATGTGGCATTGTTCTCCGGCGTGGCTGTAATAAAAATTCGCAGAGTCGGATACACATGGAGAGAGAGAGCTTGTACTGAGGATTGGGACTGATCAGAGTCTGGTTCAATTGCATCTCGCGACGGCTGGTGATCTTATAAAAGTACCCTCGCACTCACACGGGCTCTCAGTTCTCATGAGAATCTCTCGGTGAGTTGTGGACAAGGAGGAATTGTGCTGTGCCGAAAACTGGTTGATACGCATCTCTAGAGTGCTTGTGGAGTGTGCAGCGCGGGCGACATGTCGTACATCGGCAATGCCTCGGATGTGGAGCAGGAGAAAAATATCACAGAATTCAGGCGGAACAGGAGCAATACCAATCTGACCACCAAGACAATCGGCAGCCCCAAAATTGCCGATGTCCTGTGGAATGACAAGAGGGACAAGAGTGAAGATTCCGACGACTCGGAGATCTCCGACTCGCAGAACTTCCTCGCCAAAGGTAATGTTTCCTCGGCTGCGTATTCTCTGATAAGTAAGGCTCACTCTCTCCTGGCAGGCGCCTTCCTCCTCACGCCATCTCACGAACTATCCATGGAGCGTGCGGCGCTGATTTGTGAGAAAATGAACTTCAAGGGGTGCTTTAGTTTAACAAAGACAGCAACAGGAATCCTCTTTAAATTCTCTAGTCCCGAAGACTATCAGGCAGTCTTCAAGAAGGGCTTCCACAAAGTCACTGGCGCCAGATTCTATAAGAAGGTCGCCATTCCGTGTCGTCCGCAAAAGACATTCACACTCTTCGTCCTGGACGTGCCCGAGGATCTGCCCGTTGAGGACGTGAGGCACTCTCTGTACCGCTTCAATTCCGTCGTAGAGGTCGTGAGGCTGGTAATTCACTATCCGTCAGACAAGCCCGGGCAGCCGACAGAAGGTGAGATGATGGCACAAGCATAAGGGAATCCCTTCTATTCTCGTTCTATTTGCAGGAACATCAACGCCCAAGCCGCAGATCCCGAAGCCGCCTGTGAAAGATGACGCGGATGTGGCTAACCAGAAGGACAGTCCGCCGCCACCAATTAGGATCACCCTGGCGTCTCTTGAGGAATTCAATACGCTCCTCCAGAACGGATTGGACTTCTATGGCGCCACTTTCTTTCCCACGGAAGCCAATCTGCCGCTCACTGGCGCCAGGATCGCCACCAAGCGAGGACGGTAATGCCCTATAGACTAGCACATAGCCGATCACAGCTCAAAAGGTCCCTTCGAATGGAAAGTTGAAGGGCTAATATGAGTTGCATTATGGCCCCTTAAATTTCCATTTAGAGTGGCTTCTCAATTTCTTCTTCTAACACGCTTCCAATCTATCGCATTGCTTCGCTCCAGTAGAGCCCAAAATATCATACAATTTCCAATTAAATGTCTTGATTACTTGCCTTCGAAAGAGCCGAAGAGCACTAAATGAGTGACAATTCTCCCCCAAAATCTTAAGATTGAGATTCATGCCTAATGCGTGTCTAATTGTTCTGTCTCTCCGCAGTATGATTGATGGAAGCATACCAGGGCGTGTTCGTGAATTGCTTCCGGTGTTTGATGCCGCCGGATTTTGTAAGATACCTCCACCGGCTAGCAAAACAATAAAGCCTCGCCCATAATTGATCGCTGGAGTTTGCTCCAAATTGATGAAGGAAGAATCATCATCTTTAACCAACTCTTAATGCCATGTATTCTCAAATTTAATTTGCAATTTTCTTTCCATATGACTTTTTTATTATATTGCGACAATTATTCCCAGGAGAGACTTCCTGAATGTGTCATCGTGAGACAATAGTTCCTCCAACAAGACAGTATATAGCAGCAAATTATTATTTTTTTTTTGTATCGTATCTCGCCATGTATTCCTATTATTGCCCCGGGGACGCCGACTGACATGAGCTATATTTTATAATGACATGATATATTTCATAATGAGTTTATTTTCATGGATCACTAACAAACTATTCAATAAACTGATCGAGAATTTTCACTGTCAAATTATGTCTTAGCCTCCACTCGACTCCCACTCCCTGGATTTTCTATCTTCTTCACCAGATTCGTCTGCGGAATCGCCTTTCGGCGGGAGATTTGGTCGAATGACATGTAAGGCCGCAGAGGATCGGGAATATTCACAGTGCCATTGTCATTCTGGAAGGCCTCCAGGATGGCTATCAGCATCCGAGGCACAGCACAAGCTGTCCCATTGACGGTGTGAGCGAAATCTCCCGAGGGCAGCCTGATACCCAAGCGACGCGCCTGATAATCCGTGCAGTTGCTGCAACTGGAGATTTCGCCATAATCTGACCGGCCCTCCATGAAAGCCTCAATGTCGTACTTCCTGTACGCCGGGGCGCCCAATTCCGGCGGAGGCATGTCCAGAATCTTGAAGTGCAGTCCCAACTCACTGAAGAGCTCCACTTGAATATTCCTGCAAAATATTAACGGCAATGCTTTATTTTAATTTCTCTTCTCAAACTTCACAATCAATCCATCTCGCGACTGTAAAATCAATGAACGCGGATCAATGACAAATGGCTTGCAATTGGGGGATTCTTTGATGATAAAGTCCTTTACAAGACTCGCCAAAGCGAATTTTGTCTGCATAAGACCAAATCTCATTCCCACACAAATCCTGGGACCCTCGCCAAAAGGTAAGTAAGAGCATTTTGGTCGCTTATTGATCTCCTCATCGGTGAAGCGCAGTGGATCGAATACTTCAGGATCAGGGAAGATCTCAGGATCACTGAATTGCATAAAACATAAATTAATAAGACAAACTCTCTATCACTCAGTATGAAACTCACTGATGAATAGAATAAAGAGGGACAAGCACGGAAGTTCCTGGCTCCAAAACCACTGGTTTCTTATGTCCAGGCAATGTGGGCATCACATAAGATTTCGTACATGTTTTGTGCAATGCTAGAGCTGGCGGATTGAGCCTGAGCGTCTCTTGAATCACCATATCTAAGTACTTCATTTCGCTAAGAGCTTCATAAGAAAATTGATTATCGTGTTTCTCCAGAACTTTCACTATTTCTTCGTGGAGTTTCTTCTGAACATCTGGATTGCGTCCAACTTCCCACAGAACAAACGAAAGAACTGTGCTTGAACTTTCATATCCATCGACAAAGAAGGAAATCGCATGGCCAGTGATTTGATCAACAGATAAGTTGTATTTGTCTTGAACACTCAGCAATATTTGCAACATATCTTCATGTGGAAGCTTCTTATTTTGTCGCGATTTCAAATTCTCCCTCACGAGCTTTCTAATCCATTGGTCAACATCCTTCGGCAGGAGCGATAGAGTCATTATTTTAACAAAGAATGGGAAGAAAAATAATAGCATAAATTTGATTCCCATCCAGAACGAAGGCTGAAACATTTTCTTTCCCATCTCGCGGTATTCGCATTTAGGGTTTTCAAAGCAATTCGCATTCAGACTGAATGCACAGGAAACCACATTTTCCGTTGTGAATTTAGCAGATACCTGAAAAGCAATATATTGATTAGATTTTGTTTAGTTGTGATAAGAGTTGTGAAATTGAACCTACGCTTTTAGCGTCGACGTCATCACTGCCTTGTCGTTCAATGTATTTTATCAACTTATCGCACGCTGTTTGCATAATTGGAAATACACCTTTTATCTGCAGAAGCAAATTTAAAATGAAAGTCATGGAAGTAAGTTACAGATAAGAAGTGAAAACCTTATTCGCTGTGAACATTGGAGACATTATTGCGCGGCTCTGCTTCCATTTCTGCTCATCTTTCTGCACAAATGGATTTTCCCGCACAAGATCATTGGGATCATCATTTATAGCAACATCATTAGCAAAGAATGATGAAAAATCCTTCACCAGAACATTCTTCAGAAGTTCAGTATCCCGGATAAGAATTGCCGGAGTGAAGGACTTGAAGTATCCGACATAAGGAAGATGTGAATATTCTCTACGAATTCAAGAAATTTATGTAATCCTTGAATCAACGTGCCTTCCTAGTACTCACTTATACCACTTATTAGATAAAACTCCCACATGTTCCTTCTGAGAAACAATAGGGCCAAGATTTCCCACCAAAAATGTTGGTTTCGGTCCCGGAACGCCTCTTCTTTGCCAATAAGAATAATGCCACTTTTGCCACAAATACACAAGAACACAGATAATCAGAAGCAAAGTGAGGAACATCTTGAACAACTTTGCGTACGTTCTCAAAGAGAAACAGAGCACGAATGATTGCCTTCCAAAATTTTATTCACGTTCAAGGTTTCGCCTTGGGTTTCGCTGACGAAGTAAATTATCTTATCTATTTTTCTCTCTCTTTAGTTTCTCGGTTCAAATCTCACGATAAATCCATCGCGCGCTTCTGGTATGAAACCTCGAGGATCGATAACAAATGGTTTGCAATTAGGAGACTCTGTAATGATAAAGTCCTTTACAAGACTTGCCAGTCCGAATTTCGTCTGCAAAAGGCCAAATTTCATCCCGACGCAAATCCTGGGACCCTCGCCAAAAGGCATAAATGAGCATTTAGGACGCGTACTGATCATCTCTTCCGTGAATCGCAAAGGATCAAATATTTCAGGATCAGGGAAGATCTCAGGATCACTAAAATTTAGGACATACAAAAAGAAACATTACATTACAGTCATTAAGACGTGTTCTCTTGATACTCACTGATGTATGGAATAGACGGGAATTAGAACCGACGTGCCTGGTTCTAGTACGACAGGCTGCTTTTGCCCTGGCAATTTGGGCATTACATAAGGTTTTGTGCATAATTTTTGAAATCCAACGCCAAATATGCGCAATGTTTCCATAACAACCATATCCAGATATTCCATTTCGCTAATCGCTTCGTACGAAAAACTGTTATCGTATTTCTCCAGGACTCTCACGATTTCTTCATACAATCTTTTCTGGACTTCAGGATTGCGTCCGACTTGCCAAAGCACAGATGATAGCACAGTGCTAGTTGTCTCATATCCATCAACAAAGAAGGACATCGCGAGGCCGGCAATTTGACCCTCAGTCAAGTTGTATTTGTCCTGAACGCCCAGCAAGACTTGCATCATGTCCTCTTGCTTGAGTTTCCTATTCTGTCGTGACAGGATATTTTCCCTCACTAGTTTTCTGGCCCATTTTTCAGCTTCCTCAGAGAAAACAGCAATAGAAAAGATCTTAGCGACAATTGGGAAGAAGAATAAGGCCATGAATTTGATTCCCGTCCAGAAAGTGCGCTGAAAGATATTTTTTCCCATTCGACGAAATTCACTATTTGGATCTTCAAAGCAATTTGCATTCAAACTGAATGCACACGAGCCGACATTTTCTGTTGTAAATTTCGCACAGAGCTGAAAATGAAATAAAAGAAATTTTTTAAATCATGCATCATAACTTACACCTAACTTACACTTTTGGCATCAATATCAGTAGTTGAGCTCTGCAATCTTAAATATTCGATCATTTTATCGCAAGATGCTTGAAGACTTGGAAAAATGCCTTTCATCTGGAAGAAAATCAATCTCACGTTGTAAACATTTCCATGAAACTTTGCTGGAAGACTTACTTTAGTCGGTGTGAACATTGGAGACATTATTGCTCGATTCAGCTTCCATTTCTGCTCATCTCTTATCACAAATGGATTCTCAGATATTAAATCATTGGGATTGTTTGGCTCAGCGATATCATTGGCTTGGAAAGATGTGAAATCCTTAGTTAGCATATTTTTCACGATTTCGATATCTCGCACCAAAATTGCCGGCCTGAAGGCTTTATAATATCCAACATAAGGAACATCTGAGAACTCTCTGCAAATGTTATGATTTAGATAATGTAAATTACATAATAGAATTTTCCACTACTTACTTGTACCACTTATCAGCGAGCTCTCTACTATGTTCTGTTTGGGAAACAATAGGGCCAAGATTTCCCACCAAAAATGTTGGTTTCGGTCCCGGAACGCCTCTTCTTTGCCAATAAGAATAATTCCATTTCTGCCACACATACACAAGAACACAGAGAATCAGAAGTAAAGTGAAGAACATTGTATTAATCGCAACCGAACTCGTTAAGAGATATCTTTACACTGCGTCTCGCCCAATCCGCCCAATTCCCACTACGAATTCAGCAATTAAAGTAAATAGTCGTTCAAGGTTTCGGTCTCTTTATCTTTTTTTTGGGTACAGAGTATGCGACTACTGTAAAATATACACAGAGGAAATCTCTCTAATGCCTCTTCTCAAATCTTATAATTAATCCATCGCGTGCCTGAAGAACTATTCCTCGTGGATCAATGACAAATGGTTTGCAATTGGGTGATTCAGTGATGGCGAAATCCTTCACAAGACTTGCTAATCCGAATTTCACCTGCAGAAGTGCAAATTTCATTCCTATGCAAATTCTTGGACCGTCGCCAAAGGCCAAGTAAGAGCATTTCGGTCGCTTTTGACGTTCTTCTTCAGTGAAACGCAGAGGATCGAAAACCTCAGGATCAGGATAGATCTCAGGATCACTATATGTTTACAGAAACAATATTTAGAATTATGTCAGTCATGAAAAACTCTGTTAATACTCACTGATGTATCGAATAGATGGGAATAAGAACTGGAGTTCCTGGTTCCAGAACAACAGGCTCCTTTTGTCCGGGTAATTTGGGCATTACATAAGGTTTCGTGCATGATTTATGCAAAGTCAGACCGGCACTATTTAAACGCAGCGTCTCTTGGACAACCATATCCAGATATTCCATTTCGCTAATCGCTTCGTACGAAAAACTGTTATCGTATTTCTCCAGGACTCTCACGATTTCTTCATACAATCTTTCCTGGACTTCAGGATTGCGTCCGACTTGCCACAGTGCAAATGAAAGAACTGTGCTCGAAGTTTCGTATCCATCAACAAAGAAAGACATTGAGTGGCCAGCAATTTGGCTCTCGGTCATTTTGTACTTGTCCTGAACGCCCAATAAAACTTGCAGCAAATCCTCCTGCTTGATCTTCCTATTTTGTCGAGACAAGATATTTTCTCTCACCAGTCTTCTGGCCCACTGATTAGTTTCCTTTGTGAATAACGACACAGAGAAGAATTTCATGATAAATGGGAAGAAAAAAATAACCATGAATTTGATTCCCATCCAGAACGAAGGTTGAAAGATTTTCTTTCCCATCTCGCGAAATTCACTTTTGGGATCTTCAAAGCAATTCGCATCCAAACTGAATGCGCAAGCAGCAACATTTTCAGTTGTGAATTTTGCAGACATCTGGAAATAAATTGAGAGATATTTCAAATAAAAAAGTCAATTAATATTTTTTGTCCTACACTCTTGGCATCGATATCCTTAGAAGATCCTTGTCTATCGATGTACTTTTTCATTTTATCGCAAGATGCCTGAATGCTCGAAAAGATGCCTTTCAGCTGAAAGAGAATGACGTATAGTATTAACAGAAATGACTATAAATCTCAATAAAGACTTACTTTAGTCGTTGTGAACATTGGAGACATTATCGCACGACTCTGCTTCCACCTTTGTTCATCTCTTATGCCGAATGGATTATCAGCTAAGAGTTCATTTGGGTCATTAACTTCAGCGATATCATTTGCGCTGAATGAAGAATAGTCTTTAATCAGTACATTTTTCACAATTTCAACGTCTCGCAGCAAAATTGCAGGTGTAAAGGTTTTATAGTAGCCAACATAGGGAACATTTGGGTAATCACTGTCAATTGAAATTGATTAATTTACGACTTTTTGCCAGTACATAGAACATTTCTATAACTTACTTGTACCACTTATCAGCTACTAATCCACTATGTTCCTTCTGTGCAATTATTGCGCCAAGATTTCCCACAAAAAATGTCGGTTTCGGTCCTGGCACTCCTTTCCTTTGCCAATAGGAATAATTCCACTTTTGCCACAAATACACAAGGCCGCAGAGAATCAGAAGTAAAGTGAAAAACATATTGACCGCGTCCGAATTTGACCAGTGCTGAGTCGCAACTGACTCTTTTGCATATCTCAGTCCATAATAATCAATTGATTAAATTGCCTTTCAAGGTCTCAGGCATAATTGTTAATAGTAGTCCCTCTATTTTGGGCATAGCCACCAGTCACACTCACCTAAACTCCTCGAGGAGCTCATCGGAGGCATTAGGATTAGCCACTCCAAACATTTCCACTTTACTGAACTGGTGAACTCGATAGATTCCGCGCTCCTCTTGCAGTCCAGATACTTCTGCTCTATAGCATCTGGATACAGCCATCACTTTCCTTGGCAACGAGTCTTCCTGCAGTGTCTGTCCGGCAAAGAAGCCCGCCAGAGCCATTTCGGCAGTGCCTGAGAGACACAGTGGTGGTTCGCTGAGCTTGTACACTTGATTCCTCTCTCCAGTGGTGGTAAAGCCGCAGCCCTCGATCATCTGGGCAGGAATAATGTCAGGCACGTTGATCATTTCGAATTGATGATTTGTCAGTCGATCCACTGTGTACTGAAGCAGCGCTTGTTCCTGCAAATCACACAGAATTTTTAAATTATAATGCTGTGATTTTAATCCGAAATGTTCTTACGAGCTCTGCCAAGTCTCCCATTAGGTAGTAACTCTTGTGGCCAGAGAAATTCCCTAACTTCTCCATTCTCAGAAGATTATTCTTTTGGCAGATTGTCGCAAATGGATGTGGTTTGAATGAGAAGTTTCTCTTCTCATTGATCATCTGCAGGACTTTGGCTTCGTCGCCATAATTAACGACTTCCGGATGAGTGTTGTTGGGAATCCTCCCTAATTCTTCATGTAATTGAATCTCCGTCGCTGGATCTCTGCTATCCTTCAATCTCCTGGCTAGCTCATGGGCTTTCCGAATGTCTCCAACACCCTTCCGGCGAGAAATGTTGGCTGTGATTTCGGGGAGATTTTCAGGATCAAGAAGATAAGAAACATTGTATTCAGGCACAATTTCACCGGATTTCACTTCAGTTTTCAGAGATGTTGTGAATGTTCTCTGAAAGATCAACAAATTTCGCAATTTCACACAGTTTCTGACCAATTGCATTGCGAAAACACGCGTCAATTTATTCGGGAAGCTGCGAATCAAAATATTTTGAACCGGCTAACATGTGATTTTGACAATTGATTGTAAACAAAGAATATAACCTCAATTTTTTATAGCAACTTTTCCACTATTCTGGGATTCACCGAGTTTCTACATTTTCGTCATTTTTCCCTTTGTCAATGAAAGTGAATCGTGTTTTTTCAACTGCACTAGTTAGATTAGTAGATTAGGTGCTAGTTCGACATGAAAGTTACAGATTTTTACTGTGCTTTGGGCATTTTCCTTCTGATCTTAGCGGATTCCGCACTGTGGTAAGAACAGCTGTGATGCAAAAACATTTCGAATCCATCATGATTTTCCTTATTTCTCTCTATTTCAGTCAATTTCTCAGAACTGAGTCCACATGGAAGAGCAATGGTCACAACAATCACACAAATGTCACATGCGATAAGCATTTGAGTCACTTTGAAGACGCCTCCAAAGACTTTACCACACAGCTTCTTCTCAATGCCGTCCCGGTGACTTATTGTAACAAATCTGTGAAGCAATACTTGCGGTTTGAGGAAACTTACAAGGACCTCTTGACGGCAGTGGACAGGACCAATGTATCTTGCAAGGATATCTACTTCAATGTGGATCGTCTGGGCGTTGTGGAAACAATATACAATCAGCTGCATCAGATGTGGCTGGTGGGATTCTGCGACGATTGCTACGCCAATGTGTCCTCAGCCAGTCTCTCGAACACGACGAAGGACTTCTACTACTACTTGGAGAGTATACAGCAGTGCATCAGTGATAACAAAGCCTCCGATCCCTGTCTCAAGTGCATGGGAAGCTATCAGAAGTTGAACGACTTCTTCGATGGCATAAAGAAGGAGAAGGAAGATCGCATCTGCTTTGATCTGCAGGATGCCATGAATCGCACGAGGATTAAGTGGTCGGTTGAGCTCAACTGCTGTCGGGATAGAAATTCCTCATTGCTCTTCTTCTACATCATAAGTGGTCTGATAGGAATTCTTCCGGGAATTTTTTACTTAGTAGTTTTCATATGGCAACGACATCAGGAGCGTTACGATTTACTCACTGATGACCAAGATATTACAGCTTCTGCAGAGACTGGGAGTGCCAGCATCCAAAATGTGTCTCCGAACCACGAGGAGAGTCAACCAGGACCTTCTCGAGTCAACACGTCATTGCCTACGGATGATTCCGGCGATGCCAGCAAGAAAAAAGCCCAGCAATCAGTGGATGAGTCAGACGACGATATGATTGCGAACTATTCTAAGTGAGTGAGTGCATGTGTTTTCCATTTAAACTAAAAGCCAGAGATTTATTATCTCATGTCTATTACATTAAATCGTACAATGTGGATTGAAAGTAAGAGAATGCAGAAAATTTCATAGCAAATATATCGATCATTCTTCGAAATATCTTTCGTAAAATATTCACATTGATTCCCATCAATATCGTATTGTGAAATTATGTATCATAGTATAATTATTTCATATATGACTAGATATGTTAATATAACATTCAATTTCTTCTCATGACGACCATCAGCCTCTGTTTTGGCTCTCTGTTTCCTCCCCTTTTTCACGCACACACATAGCACAATGACTCCATTTACTGGATACTGCAGTATTTATTTGATAAAAATATTCTTTCTACTTCATTACGTGACAATGGCACTCAATATGCACCATCAAATATTGCAGAATGAGCTATTCGACGCTATTGTCGAATATTTTAACTCATTTTGCAATACTGCATCTTTTAAATTCCTCTTTGCGATATCTGTATAGAGACAGTTCAGTGTCATATAGATAACATTAAACATCTACTTGGTGGATATTCTGATAATAAACGTGTGGTATTTTCCTTTACGCTAATATACAGACCAAATTATACACCAAACAATATTTTTTCTATCTCTCTACTGAATCTTGTGGGGGTGGGAATTGTTGGAATGTTGCTTGTAGTTTGGTTTCAACTGCCTGATTTCTGGGAAGAGTTCCAACATCAAAATTTCCAGCATTTCCTGCAACAGTTACGACAAAAGCAAATCAGTCTGAGAAAACCTTCGCTAAAACCATGAAAACTCACATAGAATAGTTGCTTATTGTGTGTGACATCCTGAATAGTCTCGAAGATCTTTATTGTTCCATGTTTAGCCGTTTGAGCACCAACCAAGTTGCACAGCACTTCGGGAATGTTGTCAATGAGAAGGGACTTTGCTGCATTGGCTGTCATCTCGCGCATATCATCAGTCCTCTCGGGATAGGCGGACGCCAGAACACCGCCTGGCCAGAAGGACTTCAGCGCCGTGGAGGCGTAGTGGTGCAGCATAGTCTCCTCGAAAAGGTAGTTGACAGTGTCACGGATTTGTCGATTGATCGTGCGTCCGTAGGTGATTTGCACGAAGGATATTAGACTCTTGCGCACCCATTTAAACACTCCGCCCATGTCGAAGATCTCTCCCAGGAGGGCGTAAAGTGGTTCAGCGATGGAGTCCTTTCCACCCTCTCCGTCACCTTTGTGAACTTCAGCATCGGTACTGTTCGCGCCTTCCAGATACGATGACATTTCGTCCTCGCCACTGTCCCTAGGGCAGCCCCAGAAGGCGTCATGTTTGCTCGTCTCCACAGCGTTGCCTTTGAAGAGAGTGGCCAAGGAGAATTTTGATTTCTTCGGAGACGGCGTGACCTGCTTCAGATGGTCGGAGCTAGGACTCAAGAATGCATAGAGAGCCTCACTCTGGTTCAAGTGATCATCAGTCAGAATGAAGTTCAGATACTTCTGTATCTGTCCTTTGGCTTTTTCAAGAGAGCTCTTGTCGTTCTTCTGGAAGAAGAGCTTGAAAGTCATCGATGGGAGCTCCAGAGAGCGAATTTCCCTGCACAGCGGACGAAGTTTTCTGTTGAGTTCCTGAAAATTGTTCAGAGAGCGCAGAACTACCCATCCAGTGGACACATTATCACCATTCTCCTCACTATTTTCACCACATTCCTGACCAACGGACTCATCAGTCTGGACTAAGATCATAAATTGCAAGGAATCCTTCTCCTCATTCACATCAACACTCTGAACTGTGGCCTTCCACTTGCCTAAATTGTCCGCCCAAATCTCTGTTCGCATCAAATGAGCCTCCAATTGATGCTTCTCACCCTTCAACCAGTCCACTTCCTTCTCCAGAATGGACAAGATTTTTGATTCAGGCTTCAGAGAGCATTTCAGCGCCTGCAGAGCTTGATTTTTGTTATTGAGCCTCTCTTGGAGCTGGTCGAGCTTGTTCCTTGCGTACGTTGAGTGGTTAGTGAGATCTAAACTCATGTCACTACCCTCGCTATTCACACTGCTGCTCTCATCCGTAGAGTCGGCATAGTTACTCAGAGAAATATCCTTAATATCCTCAGACGTGAGAGTGTTTCGCAAGTCCAGGTATTGTTGACTTTGCAGAAAAGGTGGATAGTATTTGTCTTCGAGTGTCTGCAAGACAGTCTTTTGGGCTTCATAGAACACCTCAGATCCAATGTCGCCCAGAAGGAAGGCTTCCATCTTCTTCCTCACGCTCTTGTCAATGACAATCTCCGATGACGGAGCCCGAATGTAAGTGTAGAAGATTTCCGCTCCGACCTGGTGTTCTGAAGTCTTTGGAGAGTGCTTCAGTTCCTCCACGGAGGTGTAGAATCCCACAAGAGAGCTGACATGGAGAGGCTCCAGGAAGAGTGTTAAGTATCTCCTGCCCACAACAGTCGACAAAATGTCCAGCATAGAGAGATTCAAGTCTGTCGTGTTGAAATTTCCATCCCATCCCAGTTTGTTGAGATTCCTTTCTGTTTGGGCACGAGCCAATGTTAGCTGTTGAATGTATCTTTTCAGCTTCTGCGAAGTCTTTGACAAATTCCCCTCCTCACCGTCCGGGTCAAGACCTTTAGCCCTTCGCAGATTCTGCATAGTTGTGGCCTGCATGATATCATTCACAATGCTGGATCGCATCATCAGCAACTCATCTACGCTCTGGGAATTGTTGATAATCTTGAGGAAATCCTCAAAACTCGCTGCATATTCATAGCTCCTCTTGCTTATCGCCGCTGCTGCCAATCGAGATTCCATGTACTGCACAATCTTCTGATTGATGTAGTCCGGCGAGGTGAGCATCTTGATTAGCGGATGGAATATCTTGTACGAAAGGATTTCGCTAATGAGATTCTTCAGTGGCGATAGTGAGTAGCCTCGTGGCAAGAGGAATATCACCATTATCTCACTTATCTTCCTGAGGAATTCCAATTCCTTCTCCTCAGACTCTAAGTACGACGCCGTGGCAAAGGTCGGAGCACTTCCGCCATCACTCTGTCTCGCCTGATAGATCCTGATCTTCTCCAGATGCACAGTCACTCGCACCACAATGTCTACAGCGAACATCTTCGGCCCATCGACTTTCACCGCCCTCTCACGCAGCTTCTGAATGGCATTCCACAAGTCTTCCCGCACAACATCCATAAGAGTTTTGGGCTTCCTCACAACATGACCCAGCCATGGTGAGATAAAATCTCTGATGGTGTACTCAATTATTTGCTGCAAGAGTCCGTCAACAGTGCGTCCAAAGATCACTGGCAAACTCGAAGCATTCCTGATGGGCTTTGGCGAATCGAAGATACTGGATCTGAAAGGCAAAAGCAAAGTCATGAAATTGGAATGATATTTTTGCAATTCATCAAGCAAGTCCAGGAAATCTTGCAATGCGAAATTGGAGAGTGCATTTTCTCCTGCGTGTCTCGAGGCTGAATCGCAGGGCAAATTTCAAGGCAATATATCGATTAGTGTCTCTTTTAGGGAATGTCTAAAAGTGGTGAGGCATTTTGAGGTCAATCTTGGGAAGAGTGTGCCTACTTTTTACATTGATAACAGCAGTCCCAGTTACTGACCTCGTCGCATTGTACAACACATTCGATGGCAAGTGACTAGCTTGAGGCTGGCTCTTCGATGATAGCAGACAATGAACATAAATTGTTGCGGCGATAGCTGGAAAAAGAGGAGGAAAATCATATGGTAAAAATGTAAACACTGGAATACGGCGAAACTCACACAAAATCACAAGCGTTGCTGAATACAGGACAAACAGGAAAACATAGAAGAAAGTGGGGTAGTAGAAAATGATTGCTGTGAGGAGAGTCACAATTCCAGCGGTCCAGTAAAGTAAATTCATCTTTCTGGCAGGCTTGTGTGCAATTTCAATGTTTTCTAGTGTCTCTTCTACACAATTGCACTCACATCTTCACACTAATTGCCTGAAGATTCTCTTGTTGTGACTGAGAACGTAAAAACACATGTCTCAATGTAGGGAATTTGGCTAAAAGCCAGGAACACTGAGTATTGTTGCTCACTGCAGATTTGACAAGGAATTAATGGACATCAACATTCAGAGTTGATAAAACTTTCTGCAAGATTTCATTCACTACACAGAAAATTAGAAATTTTTGAGGAAAATACTGAAATTCACTCGAAAATTACATGCAAGTTTCAATCCTCATTTCCCTCTCTGGTCGACAGTAAAAGCGCGGGAAAAACTCCACACCGTATCACAACTTTTCACGCGACGATACTGGTGGCGCAGATGTAGCCAGACGTCTTGTATCGCAATTTCAATGCGATTTTCTTCAAAAGTCCACCTTTGCAATCCTAGATCTTTGTGGTGACTTCCTTGAACATCACTCACAAGAGCACTTTCACTACTTTCACACGGTTTTTCTGCCCGCAACTGAGCCAATATGAGAAAATATTGTGCGGCCGACAGTCTGCAAACTGTTCTACACTGTCAGCCACACTGTTATACGTCCTTGGGACCTTTTTGGGGCGAATTCATTCAAGAGCGTTCAAATTCAAATCCATGACGTCACGAGGAGGATTCACCGAACTTTTGGGTGGATTTTCAAAATACTTTTACACGCTTTATTTAGAAAAAATCATCAAAAGAATACATCTACACTTCTTCATACTGCCAGAAAATCATAATCTATGCAACACTGTAGAAACTATTTTAATGCCCCCCTTTCTAGTTAAATCCCAAAGTTACATTATCACCCAGCTTCATGGAGCTACTTTGTTTCCTCAGTCAGGTCAGAGTGCACGCCGCTGTTGAAGAAATCCTTGAGGAGAACACCACACTTGATGGGGAACAAGCGTGTGAATCCGTTGAGGTACAGGAGGTATTTGGGAATGGATGCTTCCACGAGTTCGCGTCTCTGGGCGGAAATTATGGCCGCAGCGGCCTCATCGGGGCGGATGAGCTTCATAAGGTTCTTGAATCTCATGTAGGGCTTCTTGCATAGGCCAGTGTCCACCATGTAGGGATAGATGGTCGTGAATTTGATCTAGAAGAACCGTTGATCAGTGTTAGAAAAAAGAATGTGAGGAAAAAATATGTGTCTTCCTTACCTTCTCCACCATTCCCTGCATCCGCAACTCTTCGTTCATCGCCTCAGCGAGTCCGCGGACGGCAAACTTGGAGCCACAGTATGGCACGAGATTCTGGAGACCAACAATGCCCGCCATGGAGGAGAGTGACACGATGTGACCGTGGTTCTTGATCATGTCCGGGAGGAAGGCTTGCATCATCCAAAAGTGCGCCAGCACGTTGATGTCGAAGATCTTCCGGATTTCCGCCTCGCTGTGCTGCAGAAATGGATGGCAGGGCATGATGCCGGCATTGTTCACCAAGATCGTTACAGTTCCAACTTCCGTCTTCACCTTCTTGGCCACCTCGAGGATTGCATCGCGTCTCGAGACGTCACACCTACCGAAAGAGCACAAGATAAAATTGCAAGATGAGTAGGAAATTTTTTTTGCCCATAATAAATCACGTCTCTTTCCGCTCATCCGGCAATTGAGCAATTGGTACTTGAATCAGCCTCAATGCTGATGACCTTCCGGCGCTCGCCGATTAACGCCGTTCCCTCATTCCACTTTCGTCAGGTGTATTGATCTCTGTGATGGCGCTGCATTGAAAATGCAATTCCTTTCTAAAGTATGATTTGGAATGTTTGCTCTGGCGGTGAGATTTGAAGGGAAAAACTTCTTTCGCCCGAGTGGAAATCATTGAGAAGCCCCCACCCTTCTCACGGTGTACGCAAAAAGCCAAACAAGTACAGGTGTGCGTCACCGGCAAGGTTCATCTCGCTGTTTAAGATGTTTTTCTCAGCTCTGGCTCGAGTTTCAACTGTTAACACTCCCAACCAAAGACCTCAAGAGCGACTCTACGACCATAAAAGTCTGATTAATGGGCAAATTATTCGATAATTGAATCACTTTGCCATCGATTCATTCACCTCAGCAGCGCTTTTATTTGCCCTAGTGCGACGATACGTTATCAGAGGAGCTCTCATAAAGACATTCTGTCATTCTCTATAAATATTTGACTGTGCAACAAGAAAATGAGGCTATCACAAACTATATGCACTCCGCTTAGCCTGATGACTTTCATCTGCCCATTACTGGGCAATTTCGCACTACTCGTGCTCGTCAATCATGCTAAATGCAGCTAAGTATCAATCGCGTGATAAATAATGGACTGTGAACTTGGAACAGCATTGCGTATCATTGTCTCAAACACCCGCAACAAGTGGATTAAGTACACCGTAACTCTGCACTTGTTACCATCCCACCAGAATATTTTTCTCACCCACCAAAGATGAAGGCCAGTTTTCACGCATTCCTTGAATTTATGCTTTCAATTGATGCTGCAACGAGGTCTTCGGGGATCTTTTTTTATTGAACATTTACTAATTAATCGACAACTTTTCCCATGCGAACTGAAAATTCACGATTGCATCGAACAGATCGCAAGATTAGCAATGACTTATCAAAATTCCAGTAAATTGCACTTATTGCGAAAGCTTTACTGATAAAAAATTGCAAGAAATTCATTGATTCGACCATTCATTAGAAAAGTGATTTGCACTTTATCTCTGAAAACGGGATATTGTATCAAGATTGCTCTCTAAACTCAGTCACAATACCTTAATCGGAGAAATTTGAATAGTTATACCCATAAAGAGATCCAAGGAAGGTAATCAATTGATAACCTTGACACGCGATGAGTTCAAGTATTCAAATCAACTGCCATTAACATTTTCCCAACATCTTCTGATGCTGGTAATTGCCGCAATTTATCAGGTCTGACGAAATATTTCAAGAGTCGATAATTCTCAAATATTACTTCTCGATTCGATAATAACATGCTTCCGCGGGGCGCGTCTGTAAATTGATATTATCTGAGCGCGAAATTTCAAGACAATCGACTTCTTTTCCGCAAAAACATCGCGGAAAATACTGCATTCTTCTTTATAGACAAAAACGAAAATGTCACAATGTCACGCAGAAGAGCAGTGAAGAATTTTAAATTCATTTGCACACTCCTTATTTTACTGTCAAAAACGTTTTTTGGCATGTTCGTCTGTCTATGGGTGTCATTTGTCATTCAAAGCAGCATCGTTTGGCTAATATTTCACGTGACATTGTAGTCAAAGAATTAAATGGAAGTGACGTCAAGATTTTGATGAAGATACTTACACGTACGCATGGGCCTTTCCTTTGCGGGCGCGAATCTCCGAGACAGTTTCCTTGTTGCCCTCCTCGTTGATGTCCCAGCAGACAACAGTGGCTCCCAGAGCGGAGTACTGGAGTGCCAGCTCCCTGCCAATCCCATGGCCAGTGCCTGTGATGAGGACAATGTCTCCGGACACAGATTTCTCTGTCGGGGGTTTGAAGAGCTGATAAATGCCCTCGAAGACGAAGTACGTCCATTGCG
Source organism: Phlebotomus argentipes (assembly GCF_947086385.1). NCBI lineage: Eukaryota > Metazoa > Arthropoda > Insecta > Diptera > Psychodidae > Phlebotomus > Phlebotomus argentipes. The sequence goes on along the minus strand of NW_026776181.1, from coordinate 9,548,387 downwards.
CAAAGATCACGCACAGATCAAATATCAGAACAATTGCTGCATACACGCGAGCTCCGGGATTGTTGGATTGTCTGCAGGGAAACAAAGACATCACTAGGAGATCTTTCTGTCTAGGCGCCACACCGTCACAGGGTCATGCAAATGTAACATAATTTCCTCAATTCTTTCTATCTCTGCACCTTGTTTGAGCAGACAAGTTTCTTGACTGTGAAGCACACAAGGAATTTCTCTTGCTTGATATATGCTGCAATTATTCTAGTTCGTATGGTATACGCAGGAATGCTGATGTAATAAATTCTATTAGGTTGCACAACATCATTCTCAACAGCCTCATGTCTAATTTATACACTTTCCATTGCAAACCGAAAAGAGGAAATTTTGGCAAGTAGATTGAATTGCATTGAATGACACTGCGACCTTGCAAATATTCACTTTCTTTTCTGGACAAGCGTGCACGAGTGTTTTGCTAAGATGTTGTATCATTACAACCCACTTATTTATAATTTTTCTAAATTAAACTGCATTTATATTCAGTGCAGTAATATATAAACAACACTGATATATCATAGGCTCTTTTCTGTTGAGATGTTAAGAATAATTTCTCTCTCTATTATAGATTCAAATGTGTTTCCGTAAAATACTAATTAAAATATTGCATATAATTAAGATTGTTTCCATAGAAATTGCATGACTTCACACACTAAAGACGAATCTGGGATGTTTAGACTAAAATTCGCGATATTCTGAATTAAAAAAATTCGCATTTGATAAACGAGAAAAAAGTGCGAAAATTGGGTCATCGAGTGCAGAGCGAGAAACGGAGACAGAAAGATTGGAGTTCTAAATTTAATTGCAGACACGTTTTCAAACTTACACTCCCACATGGTTTCTCGAATTTTGCTCCATCTTCCTCCTTTTTTTACACTACTTTTGGCAAATCACTCTTCACTCTTCTATAACTGGACTAAGAGACGAATTGCGTAGAACAATGGTCACAGTAGCATTAATGCTTTTTATCGTGACACTCTTATCAACACCGCGAATTATTTAAGATAAGACAGCTTATGTGTCATATCAAGAGGTGTAGTTCGTCAAAAATAACTCTCGATACACCGGCAAGGGAGGAGTGAAGAAGAGCGACCCGTTGGGTGCCAGTTGAGCTTGAAAACTGACGCTAAAGCGGCGACCGAGAACGCCGCCAGCTGAATCTCATACAATTCGTCTCTATAGAACGTGTGCATAGTGGGACTGTATGACGCATTGGCCATCGCCAAAGTAACGAGAGAGCCAATACAGACACGCAACTGTTCAAACTCGCCTTTACGCTTTGAACTGTAGCAGCTGAAGGCGCAATATTTGAGAAATGTAAGGCACTTTGGGCGGCACGGGCGAAGAATCAATTAAAAAGTTACTCTACGATGAGACGCCCAGAGATTCTGAAATGAGTCATGCACACATGAGATAGGGTATTTATTAAACCCGTACTCGTTCTATTGATTTCTCGATGGGACATCACGCAACTGGTTCAACACACAATGGCAAACAGGGCGAGTTGAAAAGACATACTTGAAAAAGTTCAACAATACGGCAACTCTTTTCCACAAAAGCATTTCCGCAGAGGCAAAAAATGTGAGGGGCGAATCATTCGGAGTGTTATGTCACACTTCCAGTTTCATAGAGATTTTCCTGCATATCATGAAAATACTTTGCACACATTAGAAGAGTACCCACATTTTACTTGCAATCATTGTAATTTATTCCTCTGAGAATGCAGAATATATAAAATGTAAACAAGTTTATACATCGCCATTAGATTAGTAAACCCCTTTGTTGAGCATTATTATGCTTTGACGCATCATCTGAAGATTTTTGCACACAATTTGAAAGAAATTCTGCTGATATTGTTGGTGTGAATAAAACAGAGAGATGATCAATATTGGGATTCTGCACAGATCTTGAGAAACTGTGCAAATAAACTGCAATAATATGCAAGGCAGGAAGACATCAAGACGATGAAGAAAGAGAGATTCACGCACGAGAATTTGATGTAAAGCGTGTAGAATTTCCATTCAGTAGGTGGTGTTGCAAATGCCCATCAACTCGACCAACCTTGATTCTTGAAGTTGAAACATTGTGATATTTTTCCAGTAATGGAATACACACAAAATTGCTCACCTTCAAAAGACACGTTTGCCGAATAGTTTAGTGAGTACAACAATGTTTGATAATCTCACTTGCTCTCAAATCTTCCCGTATCGTTGTCAATCAGGGCAGTACTTTGCCATGGACTGCAATGTGCGAAATGAAAATAGTAAGAGACCGTCTATGAAACTTTCATTCAAGGTTAAAAGCCGCTGATCGGATGGAAACTTCATTCATGGGTGATCTTCGGGAGTGTCTGCAAATGTGGAACGAAATTTGTATAATATTAACTCGCTTTCAGTATAGTGTAATCTCGCGATCGCGGGTTTCCCCTTCCGTAACACTCAAATCGCCGATTATACGGTTTTTTATTCATCTCTACGATTCACCATGAAGATGAGCTTCTATATCAGGAGAATGATTGCTGTCAGGAAATGTTCCCCAAAAACGCTGTAGGAGAAATTACATTGAGCACTTGACATTGAACATTTTAATGACTCGTTGCGTATAATTTTCAAATATTTATCGTCATCTCCTAATGTTAGTTTCGCCTTTATCGTATGACGAGTTTTTACCTCCTCATTTAGATGGATTACGCTTCTCAACAATAACAATTTCCATATTTAAACATTACATTTCTCATTAGGTCCTAAGATATTCACTTTATCGCAATCAAATGTTGAACTTATTGATTATGAGTATTTTTTGACTGGTAAACCAACAGTGTTGCATTCGAATTAAATCGCCTGCGGATAGACAGTTTGTGGCTCAAGCCTGGAGAGTGGAGAGGAAGGAAATAGTTGCACTCTCTGAAGGGAGGCATTGTCCGAAAGCTTCCAGGAGAAGGGGTTCCTCCGTGACAGCCGTCTGGAAGTCCTGAAAGCTCACTTTACCATCCTTGTCGTTGTCAAACTTCCTGAGTGCAATCTCTACTAAATCACGAACACCCTCGTCCGGATCCTCATCCTGAGGCTGCTTTATCAGGCAATTCCTCAACAGGATGAACATTTCGTCTCGTGTAATGAAACCGTCGCTGTTTAGGTCGTACACTCGGAAGCAGAAAGCCACTTTCTCCGCTTGAGATCCTCGCAGGAAGATCGATAAGCCAATTATCCATCCCTCGAGTCTCAGTGGCATTCCCTCGAATCCTGTGTCCCAAGCGCAGAAAATCCTCTCCATCAGCGTCTCTTCCGTGACAATGTCGAATGTGCTGTGTAGGAGTTCCCGGAAAACCGCTCGGTCGATGCCCTGAAAGTCAAGAGCGCGAAAAGAAATGTATTCTATTGCAAAGCCTTCACACTGTCAAAATTTGGCAATTTGAAATTGTGCATAAAATTGGCGAAACCAACATTTGGTTTGGAGGTTTTACAGCCAATTTAAATCACTCATGAGTTCACGAAGAAAACAAATTAGTCATTTTCTCAGGGTTGAAATTGTGCATTTTTACTGGCTGTCAAAAGAAAATTGCATGCAAAGAACAATTTCTCATTTCTCGTCCAATAAATCTCCCCAAAACGGAACAAGACCCTTAACTACAATTGGTTAAGTCGTGAAATTTAGTGAAACGTATTGACTACACGTGGTTCATTCACTTAACATAATATTAGAATATTTAATAAAGAAATCAAAAGGCGATAAGACATCACTAGTAAGTAATTTGCATTCCGGGATGGGTGATTGCGTGCTGAGCGGCCATAAGAAATTGTGCTGCTAAAAAGCCAGAGGGAATGACATTCTCAACTGATAATGCGCTGAAAAGACACGAATTAACCATAGGTAAATATGTAGAACAATAACAATGGCAGTATATCTTGATTGAACAGAAAAGACATTTCCTCGTAAAATGCTCTTCATTTAAATTAAATTTTACTATATCATGATGACATTTTCGTACGGTTATATATGAACGGAAAATCGCTTCTATAGACTCGCAATTTCCTATCGTGTTCTTACCACGAATCCGCTTGAGGTGGAACGTGTATCGTTTTCCGTGTTATTTAATTAGTTTCCTAAATTCATCACTCATCATTGATTGCCACATTACCACAGGTTGAAAGGCAATTTAATTCCCTTTTCTACACCTCGCATAACTCGAGCAGTTCAGTGAAATTACCAGGCGGCTCCACCTCATTGTGTACACGATGGAGGCGCCGGGTCTTGACAATTTTCAATACACTTTTGCGCTGCACGACCGAAAAAAGGCGTGCGACATGAAATATCGTAAAAATGGAGACAAAATGAATGGGAGTGATTTATGAAAAAAATGTTTCATCAATTTTCTATAGCATTTCAATATGTTGTTTATTTGATTATTCCACCTGAACACAGAAAAAACCGGGTTGAGTTTCAATCTCCCCCCCTCGCCATCCTTATTGTCATACACACAAGATATGGATAAAAATGTACAGTGAAATAGTTTATCAATGCCGGTGCCTCGGGAGCCTCGTGTGGTGTATATGCAAATAAAAGAGGGCCGTAAAATGGCATATAAAATGATTGTGTATCGAAAATCAGGTAGTATTGAATTTTTTGGGGAAGTGAAGTGGATTGAGACTCACCTCGATGGTGGCATGAGGCTTCGCAATTACCGAACCCGGATTATTGGCTGCCAGAACTCTCGATGTAACGTGACAATTTGTAACGAGTTTTTTGTAGATGCGACACAGTGCCTCCAGTTCAATCCTTGCAGAGAGATAGGAAGGAATTTTTAGAAGGCGACTTTCAAGGGGGCCAAAAGACCTGTCACTGTTGTGATTAAAATTTAGTCTCAGTATCAATATCACGTTCAAACACCGCTCATAGCCTGAAAGTCTCACAAATTTCAGTGTCTACCACACTTGCTATTTTTCACGCGCTTGCATACATGGCGAGAGAAAAAAAGTTAACAAACCTATCAATCACTCATTGTTACACCGAAATGCACATCTAGCGTCTACCCATACCAAGATGATAAATTGCACAGAAGCACCCCCGAAAAGTGCATAAAAGGAGAGTGTGAATTTACTTGGAAAAGTGTGTCTTCTTCTTGAGTGACTCGAGGAGTTTGGGATTAATCTTGCCCGACGCGTCCTCCATCGGTGGCTTGGGCTTCTTCCGTCTCTTCTTCGTGGGATCACCACTCGTGGAGGCACCTTGGGCTCCACTCTGGTTGCCTTTGTCCGTGGCACCCGCAGCCTTGCTGTTGTTCGAGGCACGTCTGCCGCTCGCCAGGAATATGGAAACACTCTTCATGATCATCGCCCCACTGGCGCCGCCACTCCGTGCCCCAGGCTGACTAGAGCCGCGCGCACCATCCAGAACTTTTCCCCACTTCGCCATTAGCATGCTCCAACGCGGTCCTCCTGTTCGCCTCTGGCAGCCAGAGAGTGCTGTAAGCACGGAGGCATCCAGTGAGAAAAGATTGTGTCGTGCCACGGCATTATTCAATTTATACCGATTGATATTTTTGTGACTTGAGTGATACGTGGAAGAGGGACAAAAACAAACATTTCTCCGAAGGAGGTTCTATAGAGAAGAAGAAGGAGCTATTTTTGGCCACTTCAGTGCAATACTCTTTTTTTCTCTTTACCTCAAAATACACTTCTCGTGAGTTTGATCAATTTCCCATAAAAAAAGTGATGCCTTTTGCAATGTGCTGACTTTAGCTGGCTTGCGAGGGTGGATGACAGAAAAAAAATACCACATAACATATGGATTGCCGTTTTCTCGTCGTAAGTACTCAATATTTTGCTAAAGAAAGTCATGTGGACAAAGCATGAGAAATCTATTGCATTTCCCCCTAACTCTTAATTCAATTTCCAACAACTTTCCACGAGACAAATTCAGCGAGACGTGTCCCCATTTATCGTCATAAAACATCCAGTAATCGTGCTGAGGAAAATCAATGGTGAGGCCAGGGACTTCATGCTATATCATAGTCATAAATTACTCCCGTCAGATAAAAATTCTTATGCAACAACTTTAGATCAATGCTCCCCATGTGATTAATAAAACTTTCCTCGCCACAAGTGAAATATGATGCACACTGCAGAGGTATTCTTTGTGGAAAAGTTGGCATTTTTCACCCCAAGACTATTTATACCGCCAGCGTGTGGCTTAATGAGGAAATTGCAGAGAATCAACCTGGCGCCTCCATCGCGCCGTCACTGTCCAACTAACCTCAATACGAACTTTTGCCTTGTCTGCCCTTTATTCGCACCGTCGTCGCCGGAAAACTTGCCACGTAATGCACAGAAATGCCTCCTCCCGTGATAATAGGGAGGAATAAAAGACTCACGGCTGGAACCCACACACGCGTAAAATTCACCTTTAGACACGTATATTAATGCACCAATATCCCAAGGAGTCTCCCTTTTCTGGGTTAACCGCACGGATTTTTTTCAGCACCACCCCAGAAGCATGTTGATTTCCGTCACCATGGAAAAGAAGGTATGGAATTACTTGTGGTAGGCATGAATATCTTCTATTACTGCGTAGTGAGTCTTGAGTTTGCTAAAGTTTTCCCATGAATATTGAGTGCATTTTCATATAATTACAAACGTTTTAAACTGCTAAAGTTTCCCCCATTTAGATACATCACGAATGTTAAACAACTTAGCAGAAACTTCACAAGAGATCTCATTTGAGGGGGGTGTATAAATTCTTTGATACCCCTATAAATTTCAGCGTGGAAGTGAAATTGTCTATGTAGCTATGATACTTTGTGAAAAAATACTGCTTAAAATCATAAAGCGTTAAAAGATCAGTAAATCTTCTTGTAAGTATTATGCTAGTGGATTCCGCGAGTTAGAAATATGAGAAGATTATACATAAAATCTGACTGAAAATTTATGAACTTCCTCATTCAATCAATCTGACCTCGTTTAATTAATTACCTGAACTTCCAAAATGCCTTAGTCTCCTCTATTTAGTAATTACATTGAACATCATAACCGTCTTCTTCCACTAAGCAATTTGCAGATGATAAATTAACTTCGTTTAAACTTACGATATTGTCCTTAACCATATTTGCATATTTTAGTCCACTGCGGGATTCCACAAATAGGAAAACTTTCTTAATGGCATTTCGCAAAAGAATCTTTTCTTGTTTATTTTTGACCCTATTTTATTTGTTAAAGTCAAAATTCAGTGGGTGGATTTTTTCCAAATAAAGACTATGCGAAGAATTGTGAAACTACCAGAAAAAGAACTTCTCAATCAACAACCATGAATGTAATTCTAATTAATTCTTCAGCCGAACGTTGCTTTTGTACGGCATTGTCTGAATTAGTGATTTTTAAATTGCCTCAAATAAATTAGTGATTTCCTCTTCTGATGAGGATGACGACATTGCCAGAAAGAAAGAAACACGTTGCTGAATTACCTTAAGAACCCAATTCGCAACTTAATGGTAAATAACTAATAACATGAGATGTAAAAAGTAACTGTTTCCCTCTTGTCGTGCAATTTCTTCTATTTTAATTAAGTCGAACACCTTTTGCACCGCCGCGAAGTGCTTTTTCATCATAGCATTAATTGGTGATATCGTGATTTTCACACAAGACATGAGTTCTCGGGATTTATGTAATTTACCCGAGGATGAGAATGAGATTTACAAAAGTCTGATTAGATTAATTGCAATTTCGGTGAGCTTGAGATGGGAATAATTCATTTTTCACACTTTTCTTCATTGACAATTCAATTTGCAGTTTTGCACAGCATCTGTGAAATATGTGTACTACTTGTATGCATCAAGCGCGCCTGATGGCCGGCCATTCATGCCAAGTTCCACACAGCTGTGGAATATGAATTCTCACCTGTATTTCGAACATGGCAAGATCTCTTTCACACTCATGCCTCGTGAGGGGGAAGTCAGCCAGTGCGACTGCTCAATCGCGATAGTTTCTCTCGCTTCTCGAGCTGCTCATCTCCCTCTAGCACGCACATTTTCCCACTGCACGGGCATTTAATGGATTTTATGAATGTACCTCTGGAGAACACGAAAATCTCCAACGGCGCACAGTATTTGCGCGATGTTGGTCGATGGAGGAGTGCGACTTGCCGCCCTGTCTCCACTCCAACTGCCATTTCCACACACCATCGATTGATCCATTGATTGTGAGACAAATTGACAGTGATAGTGGGGTGTGATTGCAAAAGTGTCGGATGACTCGAGTCAATTTCTGTCCATCACACTTGCGACGATCGATTGTGAGCGCGAACAAAGAGCAGCGATTCTGGTGGGCACCTCCAAAGCCCTGCTCCATGACTGGAGTTCATGACAAAAAGCCACTCCATTTGTGATTGTGTTCGTGACTCTGGAGTATATTGTTTTGCCTGGTGCGCTCAGAACTGGACAAGAAAACCACCTTTGCCGCGCCTCTCCGCACCCCTCGTTCTGGCTTGTGCTATTGCCAACTGGTGGGAATTTTCTGCAGATACACATTTTGTGTTTGTTTAGCATTTTGAAATAGTCTTATCCAAGTGACACAGAAAGACACGACAACAGTCTGGACACGGGTGAATTAAAAGTGTGTGATGAGAAAAATTTACTTTCAGAGACACAATTGTGTGTGCACGAGACTCTTAATTGATATTCAAGAGCTGGAAGCTTCCTAAATAGATGACAGAAACACCTTGAGTAGTTGAGCGACGAAGCACTGGTATTGCAGCATTGAAGCAATTCTTAAATGGTAAAGAGAACTGTATGGCAATTTTCCCTTTCATGTTTATTATTATTTCTCGACCAATCATTTCCTACTGGAAGTTTCTTGTTAACTGTTCTCGCTGTTCTGCAATCTCGTTAATTGCACCAATCTATATGTAATCAATTTTCAATAACTCTGTTTTTTGCCATCAACGCTCTATGGCTCAAATTCCACTCTGGGAAAAATACCTTGGAAACGAATTAAAGCCTCGCTCGAGGGCTATTTTCATGCATTTGGCAAAGACGAAAAATAGCCTTAAGCCGACACCCATTCGAATAGAATTATCTCTGTGAGATATTGCAGTCTATTGGAGTGTCGGCTGTTGCAACAATAGGCCGCTGCTCAATGGAGTACGTGTACTTGCGTTTTTCCTTCTGCACTACATGCTTTCATAACATCCGGGGGGTGAGGGATTCAGTGTCGTCGGCAAGAAACGAAGAGATTGTTTCTACTTTCCTTATCTCATCGTCAAGATCTATAGCACGGTTTTTCATGTTTATTCTTCCTCCATTGAAATTTCACAATATCCACTATGCATTGGTATAAATGAGGTGTACGATAAAAAACTGGATTATCAGACACTTTTCCCATTATTTTCCCAACAAACTCTGCTCTTTTCACCATATTTCATTGCTATTCAGCACAAGAAGTACTATATTTCCGCCGGCAATAAATGTAATGTAAACTATACAACAGCATATGTACTCTGCGCGCAGATACAGAAGCCAACATTTTATTAGATGGCTTGGTGATAAAACAACACAGAGAGTGAATGATCTCTCTTGCTCTAATTACAAAATATTATACCCCAGTTGAAAGATACTGATCTAATTTGCTGAAATGTCTATTTGGAAGGGTTTTGGGTGTCCTGAGAGGAAATGACAAACAGGCAAACATGTCTATTTATAAAAAATATGATATCTTATTTCCCCTGATTAATTTTATTACGCGTCCGTTTAACATATCATTAGCATTTGCATCTTACCTCCGAGCCATGATATAACATTTAAAATTCAAATTCAATAAACTGCTTCTATAATTTATCGTGGATTTATGTGTTGCGCTGAGGATGAAAGACTTTTATTATGAATTTAAGGGCATGGATTTAGTGCGCTTTGACTGTCTGAAAGCTGCGAAGCAATTTAATTTTACTTTCAAGCTGATCTCAAGCTTAAACGCCATCATTATGTACAATATGTATGTGGAGTTTGTATAAAGCTGCTCACATGAGATATCAGATGTTTGCTTCCATTCACTGTGCGCCAGAGGTGACAGTCCATTTTCTTTATCCCTCTCACCGATATCAATTGAATGTTATGACGCACGTGAAGATATTTGAGAAAACACATTACAGAACATGAAAGTTTCACTTCTCATGAAACATACAAACATTTTGTGGTGAATTGTAAATTTCCTCGCAATATCCCGACCACATTCTCTTAGAAAATCAAATAAATATCCAGAGGAAGTGAGTTCTCTGGTATATACTTACACTTTTAAACGCTCCAGCGAGAGAAAAGAGGAATATAAATGTTTTACGCTGATGCTGGTTATACGAGGGAAATTTGTCATCATGTGACTCAGACTTAGTATTCTTGCTTGGCTTCTGCAGAGTCACGAGAAAAACAACACCTCAAGCACGAGTGAGTTTACAATCTTCAGAGCTCTTAATGAATGATATATATGCAAAAGATATGCGAATAGGAATACCAGAGTTTCCGTTCTGTTTCATATGTAATACAGGAAAAATGAGCAGTGAATATAGATATTTTAACGAAAATATTTGCCTCACACAGTCTCTTAAACACTTCTAACCAACTTTAGGCATCGTTAGGCGATTCTATCTTGAAGATTGTACCCACGCTCTTTGGCACAACTTCCTGTCGAAAATTATATTCAGAGAGATTGATTTTCGTTGGCCAGATACCATTAGGATGATTGGACCCATTTCTGGTCCCTCGCAGCAGTACACCCATTAAAATGTGAACAATTTGCTCAGGCTGTTGCGAATCTAATGACTTCAGCTTAATAATTACGCGCACAACAGTTTGTTTATCCATTTTAACAATAACTTTAATTGCACCGACGTGCTAAAAGTGCCTCATTCCCAGTTTTTACGAGTATTACCATTTTTTACCGCTCCGAAATAGTGTGCAAGAATTCTTTCTGCTGTTCTTTGCAACCCAGAAGACGGAGAATTTTGAAACAGAGCCACGCTAGACAGTAAACTATAATAATTGTGAGACGTACAAGGTGCCGAATGGCTGAGAGAAGCATTAAAGACAATGTGAAATTCGCAGCTTTCATTTGACATTGTAGACTTTAGAGTTCCAATTAGTTCGAGACAACAGGCAATAGCACCTGAAAATTCACACTCAACGCCTCACAGCTCATGCCATTAGGCACCGTGTCTGCAATGTTCGCCCATAAAGATCTCATGTCTTGGCAGAACTGTCGTGTGACTTAATTCAATTTTCTCCGTCGTGTAGATATGATTTCTGGAATGACGGAATTTTCATTGTAGCTCGCAATGACTCAATTCGCAGAGATCTTCTTGGAAAATATTACCATACGGCGACAGTACACCTTTCTCTTATCAATTAGAGACACATACATTTTTATTCGCCGGTCGTACAATATCTGAATAATTTCTCTCATTAGACAAATGTGAATTACGACTGTGAAAGCGGAAAAATGAGTTTCTCATTAATTAGCCAAGAAGGACACGACTTCATTTTCAACCTGATTGCAATTCTGCCCAATTACACGAAGTTTTAATAAAGAAATTCATAGTCCATCGGCACTTCCGGACGACGAGTCTTTGTATTCTTGGAATTAAAATAGAGTCTTCAAATTTTATTATTTACCAGTTCTTCTGCTAAAGCTATACAATTTTTTATGCTTCAGAGACTTTATAAAGCATTATTTTACTTGATCGATGCGATTAAGCTCATTTTAACTATGTTCACAATTTTCAGTTATAGTTTTCCTTCCGGAATTTCCCGACATTGCATGTGATACATGAGCTTAATACTTTTAATCAACAATTTAGGTTAGTATTTTACGAATTTCTTGTAAGTGTAGCGCAAAGAGCGATTATTATACTAAAGAAAAGTAATAATATTTGAATTAAATATTAAATAAGGCATAATGACCGAATTTTCAAAACCTTTCTATCATTTCAAAACAGTGCAATTGAGGTGAATGTGCGGTACATGTAACACTTTTTTTTAATAAATATCACCAACTTTACTCATAAATAAACAATAATGGCTCTAATGTCTGCCTCTAAATGTCTTACAATTGCATTAAAACAAAACTTTATTCATTCCCCAAGATAGCAAAAAACCAATTTTTCAAATGTAGCGAATGTACTTTTACTTTCGCCCAATAATAATGTCATTGGGTTGTTCAACGACCCATTGTGAGGAATAATTTCAATATTAGATCACAGCTTTTGGTACTGTGAATTGGAATTGTGTACACAGTCAATATTTGAAAGTTTTTTTTTCCTGTTTTTTTGAATAGAATTTCGGAATGACTGCGCACTGAGGCGTAAAAATGACTTTCCTAGAGGATAAATAAAACATGGATCGGAAGAAATTTCGTTTTAATTCGCCAAATTTTATTTAATTTTCATCACACTTGCCATAAAAGTTTCCCATAAATAACACAATTCTCAGCGAAATCCGGCCATTGAGCACACGTTTTTCCTGTATTCATATCTTCCTTTGTATAATAGCTCCAAGGCATGAGTTGAAAGCACTGAAAAACGGTGGAAATATCATTCAAAAGAGGTAGTTAATTGTCTAATCATGACGTCAACGTCTATCAAAAGCGGCAATCGCAGAATTGGGTGGTGTTCTGGGAGAGACACACACAATAAATTTGTGGAAAATGTGTGTGCCATGCAGTAAAATTATAATTCTACTCCCTTTTTCACTGAAAATTGCGCAATCGAATTAATGAATTGTCCAAGACGGCAATAAAGCGACGAATGAGCGATGAGATAGTGGAAAAAGTGTGTTTGAAAATGAAATGAAGCACCTATTGAACATCGTCTCATTTCAAAACAGCTATTTAATGGTTTTTAGACTTCATCATTCATTGCGAGTATACAGTGGAGTTATGCAAGTTTCGTGGCTTTGATGGAAAGGCAATGGCCGAAGGGGATCAACACAACTCATCCCTAAACCAGTTGAATTATTTCGTGAAAATATTTTCGTTTTCATTTATTTTTCAAATTTACCAATTCCAGTCGGTAAATAACCCCTGAGTCTGTTAATTATTTGTTTGAAGAGCTCAAGATAAATGTTTGCATTGCAAGAGATCAATAAAAAGCAGCGAACATCGTTTTCGTTTCAATCACCTCGACTTCTCAATCCATCTCAATCTCGTCAAGCTTCATTTAATCGGCGTGACTGTTCACTGGGATTGCCTATAATGCTCTCTGGATGTTATATAAATTCGAGGAATTCATTTCCCATAGACTGTAATGAAATTTCCTAAATTCTTTGTGAGAAAAATAGCAATTATTCATCTGAACCCGATTTCCCTCAATAATTCTATTACTCCTGTGCTATACTCCTCTCGAATCTCTATATTGATTCATTTCTTCTAAGCCAACACATAGCGGATTTTCCATAAGAAAACCATTAGTGAAGGTACATTGAGAGAGTTCTTATCTTGCGAATTGCTTCATGAATTCTGCATCTTTCACGCCCCACAAATGGGCGATACTGCTTGAATTTTCATGACAATGGGAAACCACACAAAACAGTCATTCACCGCGACTCCAGCGACTGCATCACGATGGGAATTCTCTTCCTGTTCTTAAGCCAATTTCACGGAGTTCCACCAATATAATGCTCCAAGAGCGTATCAATATTGAATATGAATTGTTATGCCATCCATAGAGATGCCTTTTGATTGTTCCAATAGATAAATTCAAATATTTTTGCAGACATGCTAGTGTTTTTACTTACAACACCTGATTAAGCATGACGCATGATTATCAACTGAAACATCTGCTTGTAAAATTTTCTTCACACTGTTTAACGCTTTCATATCCATCGTCTGGGCACGTATTGAGCGTACGAAGTGCTGCTAGAGCAAGAGTTGTCTTAAATTTCGCACATCGTCTCGCAAAATTTGCGATTCTTTAACTTGAAAATTCACGTAAATATAGAGATCAATATGTGTCGAATAAATATAGACACACCGTGGAGAATTGTTCCATGAATAAGGCTATTTCTGTAAGGCATGCACGAGAATAAAGCACAATTTGTATATTAATAGTGCACTTGGGATTCACGAGTAACGTGGTTTCGCATAGCTTCTGGAGGGAATTTTCGCAGAATCTCAACGAGTGCACTTTGCAGAAGAGTAACTTTTCTAGAAATATACAAAATATTTGCATTTTGAGCACCATCGAAGCGTCGTACTCAGCATGAACATGTGCTTTATATGCATACCTCCAATATATATACTGATTGACATGGGGAAGTAGATAATAAAAAATGCATCGCTATTATTTCGGGTGATTTCTATCGATCTGTCGTGAAATATGCAAGAGTTTCAGGGTAAAAGCAATGCCAATATTAAGATCGAGTGCGGTTGTTCATCTTTCATCTGAATGTTATGACCTTATGCGTCGATAAACAGAAATGCAGCGCTTTTGAACCATCATGAATTTATTGAAATTACCACTACCATTGAGAGATTAATTGCAGTGCCGTGCTTAAGATAATTTCGCAGAAAAGCTACGCATCATAAGGCGAGATTGAGGTGAATCACACGGCGAATTAAGATTCACAGCGAAGTGAATCTACTCTTTTGTCTGGTACATTGTGATTCAGAGTATGGCGACTTTGTGATGTGAAGTCGCATTTGATAATGTGCTCAACCTTCATGCAATTCGATTTCACTTTAATATCACTTTTTTTGTCTGCCTGGACAGAGATTTATTTTCCGTTTGGAGATTTTTTCCTCGAAATCCCAGTGTGATTTTCCCGGTGGAAATTACAGAGCAATTTTGAGGTGTACTGAGAGACACGGCTATGCTCTCTGATTGCTCCCGGAGTCACTGACATGGAGCATATGAAACTGATTGTGCTTTTTGTGGTAGAAAAGAGCCAAAAAAATAATTTTATGCTTTACGGTTAATTTAATGGCATCGCAGTGTAATGTTGAGACGCGGTGAATTAGATTTTGAAGAAAATTGCAACACCGCCAGAGAAATGGTTGGCGTTCGTGAGGACGCGCGTGGTGGGAAAATATTAGCATGCATTAAGATTATTGCAATTTATAAATTCACAATTGATGAGGAAAATGAAACGTGGAATAAAGAAAGTCATTCTCCTCTCGACACTCTTTCAGTTCGATTGTCTTCTTAATTAAATTAGCATGTCTTGCGCCGTTTTCTTGTGGGTTGCTCCATGGCATCTCCAAGTAAGGGAGCAGCTGTTCCATCATCCACACCGCAGAGAGTATTTCGCTCACAGTGTTTTTGCTCTCTGTGTCTTATTGTGCGCCTCACATTGCGAGATGAATGACCGCAAAACCATCTCCAGCCTCCAATCAATGCTCCATCCTGACTTGGCAGCAATTATTGCCTCATGTGAGGGCGTCTTTCAGCTCTTTTACAGTTTCAGATGGTGTATTTCGCCACCCATCCCAAAAATCGCCACTCTGACTCATTTGCCTAATCTCCTTGTGCAAATGTGAAAAATCAACAAGTGAAGCACCTCGGGTGCCGTGTTTTACATCATCATTTGTACCCTATTTCGCTGTGGAACAATGTGCTAAATCGCACAGAAATTCCATAACTAAATATTCTATTGTGTTCCTCTTATCAATGTTGGTCTTCTTTTCCGCCTTGTGGCAACAATTTCTCGCTACAACTCTTCCCCATGTTTTCCACCCATTCAAAAGCATGCAAACCAGGCAAGGAATTTGTACCTTGTTCAGGTCGACAGAGTATTATTTGTCGGGAAAATATGAGGTGAAATTGGAATATAAATTCATCAGTGGAAATATGTTTGAGACGTTTGAGATATTGTCATCGTTGTTTAGGAGAGTTTATGAAAAGTTGAATTGCAATGGTCTCCACTTTAGCTAGTGCAAACCGTAACTTATTGTCCTATTCTCTTTGCTTTCAGATTAAAAGTATTCCGGAAGATCGTGTCGTCCTTCTTGCCTCATCATGACTTGGCATTGGTGGTCTCACTGGTTCTGGATCACACTGACACTCTCAGTGGCGGTTCAAGCCTTGCCCATGAGCTCCGTCACAAGCGACACTCACCTGGCTCAGCTCAAGGTGCTCGAGGCGCGTGAGAAGGTGTACAGCAAGAGAGAACCTCTGAAGTTCCCCTTGGCGGTGCAGACGGATGCTGAAGATGAGCTCTTCGGCGTAGATCGCGCCTTCGCGGCCGTTGAGGTGTCGGACGGAGGCCGCTTGAATTGGATATCGCCGCATCCGCCCGAGAAAGACAAGTCAATTAAGCGTCCGGAGAATTCCACGTATGAAATCAACCTGATGGACAGCAATTCCAGCCACTCGAATCCCTCCATGAATGCCACTGTGGAGAAAACCCCTGAGGATCATGGTGAAAATTCCACCGGAAGCTTGGTGGAGAGCGAAGCCGAGAGGACGGATGAGAACAGGACCGAGAGTGAGACTGTTCGCCCGGAAGTGGATCTCGTGCAGAACAACACGGTGGATTTGGAGGTGCAGCTGCAGGAGAATGACACTCTCGAATTGCCGGGGCGCAGATCCAAGGTGCTCACCGAGTACAGCGATGATCTCAGAATAGCCAACCTCACCACGGAGACGAAGAACCTGCTGGCGCGCTCCGCTGCCTCCTCCGTCACGTCCGTCAACGACGATGAGCTGGGCAGCGAGCTGTCTGTGCACGCCTATTCTGCCCAGCACTCCTCTTCGCTCAATGCCGGAGCCATTTCCGGCATTTGCGTGGCTGTTATGTTCCTGTTTGTGGGCACGGGAGTGATCGGCATGTTCCTCTACCGAAGGCGCTACATCAATAAGCCCCAGACTCTCAGTGAGCCCGACTCCAGTGGATACATCGACGACAGTACAATAAGAGTGAGATTCCTCATGACCAAATCCCATTATGGATCGTCCGCTAACATTCTTTCTCTTCCAGGACAATTCTGACGAGATGTACAGTTTGGATAATGACTCCTTCCTGAATTCTCTGGAGGCGATGACGATCCAAAACTACTGGACGGACAATGTGAAACATACAAAACTTTAGTAATCAGGAATTGAGAGCCTGCCCCCGTCAAATCGCGAAGCAAAAGGCATATAAAGACATATTTCTAAGCTTAAGAGCAAGATTAGAACGAAGGATCTTAATAATACCTAGGATTTAAGTACAAGTTGAGAATTAATGTATTTCTTCTAGCGTCCATGAACCTTGTAATTTAAGTTTTATCTCAAGGCAGACAGAAATAGATATTCTTTTTCGCCAAAATTGTGATAAATGTTAGAGTTTCCGTTCAAATTGAGATGTTAAAACTCTTGCAGTGAGCCAATCAAGTAGAGAAAAACTGCTGTAGCAAACCGTCCTTTTCTTTCATCACACAACTTCCATGAATTTCAATAGATGTACCCATATTTATAATGTTAGAGGATGCAGAATGTATAAATAAATGTGAATCATCCATTAAAGAGTCGTTTTCTTTTGAAAGTGAGCAACTTAAAGGGCAATCGGGGCAGTTCCTGATGTTTGACGGTGTGTCTTTGCTGTGCTGTGAGTTTTTAGTACTAATCGGATGTGTCTCGACTGAAGTGTCCCAGTTGTCCCACAGTCTGCAAACCAAAATAGAGAGGTGTCAGTTCCTCCGTGAATTTTCCAATTTTTCTTAAAAACTACTTACGGAAATCATGTCTTTCCACTTGAGTACGAAGGAAAGACTTCTTGCGATCGTGGATGATATTGAGATCATCGCCAAGTAAGAGGATTTCTCATATTTTTCCTTATGTCAACAAACCCTGGCATTTCTAACCTCAATGTCTCTTCCAGGGAGTTGATAGAGAACACCATCGCTCCCAAGCATCAGAAAATCTCCAGCACTGAACATGCCCAGCTGGTGGAGCTTCTTGTGGCGAAGGATGCCGAATTGAAATCAGTGTTGCAATTGGCGTGCGACCAGACAAAGATTGAGCAGAAGATGAACTCGTTGAGAGCTCAAGTGGAGCTTCAGGACCAAGAAATCAACCAGCTGCAGAAGCAGCTCAAAGAAGCGGAGCAGATACTCTCCACGGCTCTGTTTCAGGCCCGACAGAAGCTAGCCAGTATTGCAAGGGCGAACAAGAAGCCCGTTCCGTCGGAGGAGCTGATAAAGTACGCTCACCGGATCAGCGCTTCTCATGCCATCTCGGCGCCCCTTACGTGGCAACAAGGGGACCTAAGGCGCCCCTATCCGACGGACATTGAGATGCGACTGGGCTTCCTGGGCAAGTCCGATCTCAATATAAATGGACACAACCTGCAGCACCACAGTAGCCTCAATGAGATGCACAGAAACACCACAGGAGGTGACTATCTCTCAATTTATCTAATTTGTGCCTTGAAATCCTTCTCATGAGACACTTTGTCGCAGAAGTTCCCGCCTCAGCGCAGAATCAGTTCGCCTGGCATCCTTCCGGAGAACTTCACATGTCCGTCTTGGCGTCCGGAGGATCGATACTGCTCGACACACGGTTTGATTATTCATTTACGCTTCTGGGAATTCACGTGGGAAACTGACAATGTCTCTCTCTTTTGCAGAGCTCGCAAGAATGCGTCTCAAGTGGAAGTTGAAGTCATGTCCACAGAATCCTCAAGTTCCAGTTCGAGTGACTCTCAATAATAGAGGTGAGCTTCAGAAAAATTCCAATCTTCACTCATTTTGTCATATCAATTAGAATAATGATGATGATGAGAAACAGGATATTTTTTCTCTCGAAACCCTCCCGGAAAATGCTGGGTGGAAACAGAGGAGGGAAAAAGCGCCTCTCACAATCTGAGACGACGAGCCTCCAATTCTGAAAGTTTCCAATCAAGCTTTTCCACCCTGTCGGCAAAAGTGTATTATTTGTGCTTGCCAAGAAAATATTTTTCTCTTTTTGTACATGGTTGTGCTGGAGCTCCTTCATTTTCTCCGCTCCAACATTCTACACGGAGTGTCTATATAATATCTGTTTCCTTCTCTCCACCATTTTCAACACTCTTCGCTCCACCATTTAATAAGATATATATGTACACAATGTGAATATAGCACGCTATATACGAATGACGGTAACGCCAACATCAAGCAAAGACTTTTCAGTTCATCACAGATTCTCAAATTTTCTCGCTTTCCAGCATATTTTTTTTTATCGTGCGAATTTTCCGAATTCCTTTTCCTACAAAATTTACAGTCATTTCACGAAGAAATCTCGTTAACATAAAAAGACTGAACAACTGAGGCTATTTACTAGATTTTTCAGTCATTCTAATCTTGATTGAATATCGAATGAAGGGGCGTTAAAGTTGAAAACAATCATCATTATACTGAGTAAAATTTTAAAATTTCTATATTTTGATGACTGAAAAGTGTGCAGACTAAAATTGAGGCATGAAATTGCAGTGGAAAGTTGTGGACTGAAAGACGAGCACCGTGAGAAGGTTTGAGAAACTGTGACCCTCTCTCGCAGCACACACAAAAATGTTCATCAACCATCTCCAAAAAGTCTTGATTCTCTCTTCACACTGACTGTGTGATTTGGCTCGAAATACAGAGTGTGCTACACACTTTGTTCGATATGAGCGGGTAGATATTGAAGCGGAGAGAAGGAAAATTTTCAACTCAACCTTCCATAACGTTATACAACACAATGATTTGTCGAATAGAGCAGAAATCTTTCTCAAAGAAAATACTTTTCCAAAAGTTTCACTCAACGATGGTGCCTCAAAGAGAGATGACGCTTTTGACTCAAACAGAGAGCGATGCGAAAATGCGATGTCTGAATCAGTGGATGAAATTGTGAATGCTCTTCTGGAAGTTGAGATAAATTTTCGGATGGAGTTCCCGAAAAACCCTAACATTTTCCGTATGGCAAATTATAAATATTTCATGCAGTCACTGCATGGAAAAGTCTTGCGGAATTGTGCTTTCTATATAACTCAAATTTCAAATAAACTCTAATGGAGGAGCTTTTAAGCTTCGAGCGGGATATTTTCAGGTACTTTCGCCCGAAAATTCATCAAAACGAGAACCGAAGAGATTTTGAGCACACAATTAAAAATCCCTCTTCGTTCTCTCTGCAACGAACAACGTTTTGAACGAACGTTTCTCATACACTCATGGCCATCATGGCGCAGTAGCGAGCGTCATTCGCACAGGGTGACGTCTCGCAGCTCCGGAGTTGGAAGAGGCGCTTGGCGAGCGAGAGCGCCGAGCATTTTCCCCACACCCTGTCTGGTGGAAGAGAAGTCGATTTGATATTATGCCCAAGGAATCTGAGTCTGTGCCAGTATAAGAGAGTGGGCTGAGTGTATGTGTTTATGGAGGGTAGATGAGTCAGGTATGCTGAACAATGAGTCGCGGACTGGTTAAGATGTTTTCTTTTGGCGTGAAAATCAATACAAAATTTTTAAGATTTTCAAACGAACACGTTATGAGAGACCAATTTAAGAACTAGTCATAGAGTCAGAGGAATTGTGCTAGGATTGCCATTCAGTAACAGTAAGACAGTAAAAGAGGTTAACGCATGCGATATTCTAAAGGACTCATGAACGAAAATCTCAGGAATATTGCCAGACATTTCTTAAATATTTCCTAAATCTGAAAAGTAGGGAAATTAAATAAATTTTGCATGTCTGTCAATGGGGAAAATAGTATCTTATCCCAGAGAGTTTTGTGGAATTCCTAAAATGAAAAAAAAAACAAGCGAATCTCATTTAATTTTCTTTTGATTATCCCAAAGTAATAGAAGCGAAACAGCCTAGAAATTTGTATAATCACACGTAGAATTACAGTTTGGTGAGGCGAAAACAAATCTAGATAGAACACAGTCAGACCGACATAGTTATTTTCTACTATCACTGAACCTCATTAAATCAATACTTTTGCTTCGGAGCATCACACAGTTCAGCACCCCTGACTTTGCTATGTGCCTCGATAAACTCCGTATGACGAGAATGGAAAATTCTCAACTCAATGGTTGGAATTTTCCCTCGAGTTGCCAGTATGAGAAAGTTTTTGAAAAAAGTCCTTCTCTACACTTCCTCTGCATGGATTTTCATTGGGAGTTGAAATTTTTTAATGAATATCTCGCGGCAACGCGGCTGCTTGGCTGTGATGGAAAAGGCGCCAATTTTTAAAAACTTGGCACTCTAGGCTTTCGCGCTGGTGGCAAAAGCCAATACCAGAAAACGCGGAGAAACAAGCACGAATGTGTGTATGGGTTCACGTCTTCACGTGATAAATCGGGCTTTCTGTCGCCGTGGCTGAACATTCTTTTTATAAAAAGCCTCGGTGATTTTGTGAGGCCGCCACTGCCGCCTCTGTGGAGCTCTTGTCTGCCTCTCTCTTTGGAATATCTTCCCGTGTGAATGTACATTTTCTACCAGTGACTTTCTTACTGCGCCACTGTTGCTCACTGTTCGCCGCACGGGATGAATACACTTTGTGAGAATGAAGAGCACCGGCGATTTTCACATAAATATTTTGGCGAATTAGGGAGAACCTAATTAGCGAACAGATTCCTTGCGTAAGGAGTACATATACAAACAATTTGAAATAAATATCCTCTTATTTGCACCCAACTCAACCAGAGAAATATCAGGATAAAGTGAGAAAACGTAGAAAATAAGGTACTTTCAAGGTTTTTATTGGTAAACGTCCTTCCTTTTGGTGGTGCGCTATTTTGTCAGTCTTTCGAATATTGCTCAACGATTGCGCATTTTAAACGTTATTGACTGAAGCTGGAGCCGCAGCTTCGCTGTGTACACAAAACTTTCAAATATCTGCGTGAGCCCCGGCCAAGCTTCAGCGTTGAAAGCTCCGACAGAAATCTACTTCTTTTCCAATCATGATCGAGAATTAGTGATTAAATTCTCATATATTATTAAAGAAGTAACAAGCAATATTTGATAAGTAAACAGTAATAATCAGAAATTGGTAAATATTTTAATTTCAGTCGATTTTTAAATGAATTTTATTTAAAATAATGGCACAGAGACTCTGAATAATGTCTGTACCTACATTCAGTACAGTAATCCAGTTCTAGAAAAATCTTTGAAAATAGGTAAATAATTCTGCTTTACTCTCGACAATTCAATCAAAAATTTTATTTTTATTGATTATTTTAAAGAAAATATATATAGTAAAAGTATAAACATTTTACAGTAGAATTCAATCAAAATTTAAGTAATATCCGAATTTTTTAAAAACAAGTTGAGTTAATGTTAGTTTATTAGAAAAATCTTTCCATGCCTATTAGAGGCATTTTAATATGTTCCTCATCATATAGTCCACTAAAGTCAAACAAGACTATAGATTTTAATAAAATCATGGCATGTTATTCAAAAACGATTCAGCGAGTTATATTCCGCGGTGCCCTCAAAGAGCACAACCACTATAAGCCATTCGATTTTTTACCACTCAGTTAACATCCGATTGTGTTTCGTTTGAATTTCCCGCTTTAATTTTAAGGCATTTCTGTTGCCTCTGGAGTTGCAGCGTGCAGGATGGAGGTGTGTTTTGAAAACATCATCAAAGTGAATATATTTTTGTCGAGGAGTTTGTAATTTTGTACCCCACTGGCTGGTTGGTAACATTGGGATTTTCAGTGCAGTCGCTGGTGTTCGTGCCTCATGATAGCTGTGTGTTTGTTCCCCCATGAATGTATGGCACTTTATTCGCGTCATCGGTGTTTCTATGTGGCCTGAGAACAGCGAGCTACAGTGAGGGTTTCATATCTGAATACGAGGTGTTCGCTGAATTGTACAATGGAAAAGGTTATCGAGAGAGGTGGCACTGTTTCTTCCCCAATGTAATATTCTCGAGAGTCAGTCGATTGGAGTACGAAAGAGTATCTCGCTCTTCCGAATGCTTTCTGCTCCTCTTGTGGTTTGGGTTCTCGATGAATAAAATACTGACATTCTATTTTCCGAACATTTTACCTATACCCATTCTCATAAATGTATATTCCACGGGTTTGGCGCACGAAACATTTATAAGGATTCCCCGATTTTTGGGTTAACGTAAAAAAATGTTGAAAAAATTAAAGCGAACTTGAGATTGTAAAATGAGTATCCTTTGTTAGCTCCAAGACTCTTTTTTGCTTCAAGAAACACCCTCTGTGTTCGTCTCGTGGTACTAGTGCTTCTTGTATAACGTCCACTGCATTCGCTCTGTGATGTTGGCTGTGTGGGTCGATTTCCACGTTGGTATGAGAGTTCAGGGTGCTTGCCAAGTCTCTTTGAAGCAGCGAAAACACTGTCGTATTAGATATTTTCGTTTGTGTGACTGATGCCTTGCGCATGTGTTGTTTCTGCCATGTTCCCAGGCATTGGATATCAGGAAAGCGTAATGCCGTACTTTTATTTTAACAATTTTGCAGGGATTTCTCGAAAGATTCCATATTATTTGCAGAGAAACAGTAACTTATGTCCATATTAGGTCCCTTAAAGTCAAGTGTTATCGAAAATTGGAATGAAAACCAAGTCTCTGAGTTGATTTCTCTTTCGTCCCACTATATACAAAGTGTGAGAGCGCTCGAAGAACACAAAAATTAGGAACTGTTGAGTTTGAACACGGCACATGTACAGGGTGGATGACTGAAATGTTTCTGCCACGAATTCTTCGCGTATAGGTTAGGATACGAGAGAGCTGTGAGTGAGTTTGTATTTCTTATCCTGTTAGATAATGTCGGCAAAAGAGAGGAAGTCTCAGTGCTCTTGCGATCATAGAAATATCCAGACCTCCAAGTAAATGTTTTATGTAATCCCTTGACGACTTGAGCATTCAAATTAACGGAAAAAGCAGTTTTTAAATGAAGTCCTTTTGTCTGAACATTGCCTTTATATTGGATCTAAGTAGGAAAACAATTTTACAGAAGTTTTGAATTCATTGAATAATTCGGCAGGAATTTTTTAATAATTGAAGAGAATTATTGAATTATTAATTTTTTTTTATCCTGATACTAAATATGGAAGATGATTACTACGTTTGAGATTCTGCCTAAATTTTGTTGAGCGGTTTTAAGTTTTCGCAATTGAATTTATGAATATGCCGAATTGAAGTGAATCATTTCGGAAAGCCACTTATGACGCACCCTGCAACGAAAGGCTGCTACGACGTGTCCTATTGGATGGCGAGGCAAGGCAACGCTGACGTCTTGAAGCGAGAACTCTCATTGGGATATCTAACCTATAAGCCCCATGAGGCATGACTTGATCTAAATTCACGTCTAGGGCTAGCTAATTAAGATATCGAGATCGATTTGGTGATCAATCTGAAAGATTTGTCAAATCAGAATTTGTCACGTTAAATTGTTGGTCTGAGGATGACAAACAGTAGAGTGTTATCTATCGCTTCAAGTGAAGCGCAGAACTAAATTGATAAAGCTACAAAAATGAAGAGGAGCGAGAAATGAGAGAGGGAGAGGCAAAGAAGCAGAAAGAGAGGAAAAAAGCTAAAATTCCATGGTCACAAAGTACGGAACGCTGTCGTTTTACTGTGTATATTCCTCAATGTTCCCAACCAAATGTATGTGGAACGAACAGAAGAGGGTTTCACAGAGTTTTCTGTCGGTTGTGCTGTTATATTCATCTCTCCGGCAATCGCTTTTTGCTATAGGTACAGCCGCCTATATAGCTTGTACATTCACAGACAGACACGACCCACAGTATTTGGCTCAGAGCTGGCTCGGGGACTTGGTATTTTTCGGGGCGGCGATGTGCCTAATGTGTTGGGTACGGCACTGTATGGGTTGAATACCACAAACTCAGCAGAGTAGAGCGCAAATGAGCGAAAGAGCCTTCTAAAAACACTGAACCTCACTTCGTGGATGAAGCACGATGTGGCACGAGTGGGGAACGAGTGAGGTTTTCGTCGACTTTTGCTGTATACAAAGAGAATACCACTCGAAGGTGGTGTTTCAAGCACAGGAAAATTGATCCATGACACTATTTTGAAAATTTTGGATGTTGGAACGTTAGGAAAAAGTCGGCGCTGCGGAGGATTACAACTTTTCACCCCCAAAAATTGCGTGGGACTGAAGAAAAGCGGGGAAAATTGCAATTTGAGTAATGGAAATTTTATTCAGCTTGTGTGTATTCGTTCACAATTATTTGTAGAGATGAAAAAGTGAAAAAATATGTATGGCGGTTTAATATTCTGATTTTTATCGTATTTGCTGAAGGGGTGCAGAATAATTGGGGATTAATTAGCAGAAGTGATTTGATGAAATTCCTCGCGAAACGGATAACCTCAAATTTGAATTTTGAATTATTGAATCGTTTCAATAAGTAAAGTACAGTGAAACTCTTCTCTCACTTGGCATATCGAACAAAAAGGCGCAGATCCAGCGCTGTGTCTGTTTAGCCTCTATCTAGAGAGTGCACATATACTATACGCTCGTATAGCGAGAGAGCAATATAAATGATAGAGTCAGGCAAAAATATCTATATGGGCTGGCTGTATGTGGTGCTGACTGTAGCTATATAGCGAGCATTCGTCGAGGCTAAATGTAGAGTGCGCTGCTTGTAGTTGAAATGCCCGATGAACACAAACTCAACTCGGTATGGCAGACAACAGCGGCTATACGGCGGGTCGGAAAGCAATGGAGAATCAGTAAGACCTGTGCATTACATGCCATAGGTTGAGTTGAGAGAGCGATGATACTTCTACGTAACTCGTACTAAAGCTGTGCATGTTCACCGATTTCATAGAAATTGAAGTTTTACGGAAATATTGGAGGAAGACATTGTAGTAAATCAACACTAGACTCTTCAATAATTGATATGAACAGAAGGAGAAATTGTGACACCTAATATTGGAGGAAAAAAATCAATTTGATTTTTCCCAACCACATCAATCCCAAAGTTTGAGCATTTGGTCAGAAATATGGTTTCAATCGATGTTACTGAGATGTGTGCCAGTTGTTTAGTGAGTGTTACTAACTGACAAGAAGTCCAGGTGATGTTATCCCGGTCGAAATAATAATTAAGGAGCCAAACGCCAGAAGAAAGCATCGGACACTTTGATGGTTTTTGAAACATTGCAACGAACTGAAAGGAACATACAAACATAAGTAGTTTATAATTGAATTTTTGTGAGATTAAAACACAAGTGAAGTGGGAGACAACAAGTGAGAAGGAAAAAAAGCAAAACAAACGAAAAAATGACTGCAAAAGCAGAGACTATATCCCCAAATGCAATAGACATCGTCCAAGATTAATGTGGACAGATATACAGGTGAGTTTGATTTGTGTACCTCGCGATTCGGGAGGGTAATTTTAAAATTTCACGTGCTCTGCGTGCCCCGAAGGACCGACCGACTGGTTAGGAAGACGCAAAACTTTTGACATCGCGCTCTTTTTGACAGTTCGCGGATAGCAAGAACTGCTATAGAGTGGTCGCCGGAGTGTGTATAGTGTGTAAAATTAATTACACCGCACTTGTTTACAAAGAGTGAGCAGCGGCACGGGTTTCGGTTGTCTGTTTGTCTCTCTACCTCTTGCGAGAGCATTTCCACTTATCAGATCATGTCTCTCAAATCATTTGCCACCGTGCAGCAAGAATGGTCACAATCATTTTTGACTCCCTCAGCCCATGACTCAAGCAAAATACATATATGATGCCAATTGTCTTGCACTTCACTGGGTAAAAATTGCTCGATGGCATTCAGGTAGTGCAGGATTAAAGTAGGATGTTTCTTATTAGAATTTTGGATAGTTGTATTTTTTTTTGCCAAATCAACAAGAGGGCACAATCTCACGTTGTTCTTGGGTTGTTTACAGAAAAAGAGTGGCCCATCCGCCGCACACTTGAGTGACGGAGAGCTTTCTTATTGCATGCTCCAAGCCAACAAATTGCCACTTAATCATTTCATTCAATACATGCTATGTATTGATTTGGGTGACAAAAGGCTCAACTGTCAAAGTCACGTCTAATATAGATGAGGAATCTTGGAGCAAGTCTGCGAACGCTTGCGGATGTGGTGGTTAAATAGTTTTCTTGATTACTTCTCTTGCTAATCGAACATTATAAAAATACTCATCGCGGCAATTATCATGTTAGTCGAGTCTTGACATGCGACAGACTCACATTTATTGATTTGGCGGAGTAATTTTTAATTTAACCCATTGAATTATTTAATATGTGGATAAAGTAACCATTCAGGATATTGGACTCAATGCGGCGTTTCTCCTGAAAAATATTTTTTATGTTTCTTCTATTGGTGTTTTTTCTGTATTTCTTCTCTGTGAAAGAAAAAAAATGTTTAAAAAAATTGATCTCTCGACCAAAAATCCCCTCCATGTTCCAGAGTATGAGAGCTGAGCGAGTGTGTGGTGTTGTGTGAGAAACATTCGTCGGTCGAATGGAATATTTTCGAAGCCAACAAGCGATTGTATGGTACAAAACTCCGTGTCTTTTGTACATTTTATTTCACAAACGAATGAACGTAGCGAAGAAACGAGCCAACATACTGAGAAGGATTATGTACACTGGGGAGTGTATATAGCGTACTATGTGCACATAGCGGTCATGGAAAGTCCAGCAAGTTTTATTTTTCCAATGAGACTCGCGACTGAATGCTGCGTGGTTTGGGTGTGTGCGTGCATGTGGTGGGTTCCAGCATTGGTGGATCGTAATTTTTATACTGTGGATTCCATGTATTGCCACTGATCAGATTTCCAATATGAGCCACTCTGGCAACCCTACGCCATTCTATAATGCTATGTGCACATGAGTACGAGGAATTCAATATGCAGCTGTACATTATGTGCCCCTGCCATTTACCACATAGCCGACCTATGTGCGGAGGCTATGTGGCCTGGGTAGAGCGGGAGCGAGTGAGACGGCATAATGGCTGACGATGCATGCGCGACAGGGAGGCAGCGTAGGCGCCAATTTCTATTTGTTACAGTCTGATGTTGGCGAGAGTGGGGGTTGCGCTTTTAGAGCTCTCTCTCGCGCTCTCGCGCCTTCTCGCTCCCGCCTGGTCGGAGCTTCGGGTCACATAGGTAATCGCTATATCTGTACGTTGTCGGGTGTGCTGGGCGCGTTGGAGGATAGATACAGAGAAAATGAGTTCGAGAGCTTTTCCACCATTTCGCCTCGTCGTCTCAGTCGCACCACCTGAAAGCTCCCGAGCTGAGTTCGCCCCATAAGCTCTCCCCATATAAACGCTGTGTGGCATTTTCACCCAGTGTATCCACATAACGTTACTATGGTGACAGAGTACATTTGTGGGCGTATCCAATACTTGGATTGTACATAGATGGCATCATTTATATATTGTATCCATTAGAATTTCATACAATTAGATTGCTGGAATGGTAAATTTTCTATTAAAGCATCATTGTCCTCTGAATGATTTGGACCGGCCCAGCAATATGTTGTATTTTTAATTATTTCATATTAAAGTTTCGGGTAAATCTGCACAATTCAATTGATGATGATGATAATGATGCGATTGGGGCCAGAAGAGATCGAGCTTGCAAACCTCTCTGTCTCTGGATATAAAATATCCCAGTTGATCCGGAAGAGATCTTTCCCCCTCTGGACATTATCGAGAACTGAAAGGCATGTCGAAATTTCCGTATAAATAAGGTGTCACTTGAATTTTCCTTCAGTCATCCGTATTCTCTCTTTCATTTTATGTATCACCACCATATACGTATGGTCTAACCACATCTCTTTCTTACTAAATACACTGTATTTCGTTATCGAAACTTGAAACTTATGTAAGTGAGTGGTGTATGCCTTGATGGAGGCGAATACCTAGCATTACATTATATTTGAGGTCTACATGGTGGGATATTTTGGCGATATGTGCTTGAGGAGATGGGGCGCCCCGTGAAGGGTATAGTGGTGGATATATTTGCAATATTTTTCCAGAATGGCACAACATATGATGACGATGCTGTTAGGTGATAAAAGTATATAGAGAGGCAGTCACAGGACAGAGAAAATCTACATTACAGCCTCGGCATATGTGAGAGAATGTGTAAGCCTTATGGGCTGCACACAGAAAATACGCATTCCCCAAAATTGGAGGAGAATTTCTGGTGTCGCTGGAGAGATGATGTCTATGTACAATACACGAGAATGATTATATATTTGCAAAAAGAGAGTTTATGGCACGCTAAAAAGCACATCAAAGACAGACACTGTACAGTTGGTCTTGGGCAGAGAGAGAGGGTAGACAAGGAAGCACAAGCGGCTGGCGATATGCTTAAAACTTGAAAGCGGCACGTGATTTCCTTGTTCCAGCCACTGCCACCAATGTCCATCTCGTGGCCAAACATTCTCATGCGCTCATTCGTGGCGGAACCGTCAGATCGTCTGCGTCTCGACGAGAAGGCCCTCTTTTTTCACGTCTATACACCTCAAGCGCCAGGAGCAACAATGTCTCTTCTTGCATTTAATGACTTTCCGTACCTGAGACACAGAGCGGAAGAGAGTTCCCAATGCACCTGACTCTGACCTGAATGTTCCGGGAATATGCTCACCCCCGAACGACACGAGCAATTGAGAAAGCCAACGCACAAGATTGAGATGCGTGGGTCGCTCAACCAAAATTACATCCGTCACCCTGCATTGGTTGCAATATCAAGATTTATTTATACACTTATGAAGCGTTTACAAGACGTAGGATTTTCTGCGTCATTCCTGAGAAGCCATTGCCTTGTATTGCACTCAAATATAGACCGAATATTTGTTTTAATTTTGGGCCATACTCCCCTCGTACTTGCGCATTCCAGGGTTTTAAATTCGGCACGTCAAAACATGTGCTTGCATCGGTGATTTTAGCCATATTTATTATTCTAACTTGAGCCACAGTGCTCATGTAAATTCATCACATGGGTGATCATCGCGATGATCTTTCGCTGATGTCGCGACGAAAGTCAGTGCCAAAGTCTTTTGCGCATCTTCGAGAGTTTTTTTTAGGTTGGAACTCTTAAAAATAGTATGTATATTTCTCGGGAAGATTTTATGGGTGGTGGAGTTCTCCTCACTTGAGCATTGAAATCTCGTACGATCATATCGGGATATTTCTGTGCATTGCATGATCATAGGAGAAAAGTGCATTCCTCCGTCTCTCTTGGGTGTTCCTCTTTTTTCTGCCATCGGCCCGTGCATGTGACGCTCGGGGGAACAGAAATACATGTCCTTCTTGGTGGCAATGCTATTTGCGTCTGAGAGACTGAGTCTGGGGCGGCTGCATTGGACTGGATAATATTGAGGAGGGAGACAAAGAAGGAACTTGCCGTGTGACTCACGCCGACTGAAACTTGGAATTGAACTGAAACGAACAGTTTAATACTGACATACTGCATAGTAACGACCATGTAATTCATTTCCCCTTCACACAAATTCTTATGTACCTAGGCGATATGTGTACATTCTCGCAGAGTGTATAAGCCACACATGAAATAATATTCGTAAAAGAGACCAGTCGTCTTTCGTACAAAACAGTATATTTCGTGCTACGTCATCCTTGAGGGCGCACATTGATGAATATTGTTTTATGTACATGTGTTTGGCAGCATATATAAGGCGCTCTATGCATGTGGTATGGCGTGCATGTAGACATTTCGAAATAGAAACTTTCACAACAATCGACGTCCAAGCGGAATTGTTAGATATTCGACGTCGTCGCTCACCGCCGTCGCTGGCATTCACTATGAGAGCAGCAGACCCACGACGACTGGAGAAATCCTCGGGCTTGGCCCTCTTTTCCCACCACGCGAGCTCCTCTCGCTCTCACGTTCCGGAGGGAGAGCCCGATGACATGGGGTGCTCTGAGGGGCGCCCTCGAGAATGGAAGGGAGAACGACGAGAAAGAGAGCAGAAGAGGAAGAAGAGGGAAAAGTAATGTGACATTTTTTGTCCAGGATCTCTCCCTTCTGCTCTCGTCGGCAGGGTGGGCAGAAGGGACAGACCGAAGGGCTGCCAAGGGTGGAAGTGTACATCCACCCCCCGAGAAGCAATTGAGGTCGACGTCGCAATGAGATTGCGGCGCGAGGGAAAGGGTCGTTCCTCCACTGAAGACAGCGAGAATATGTCTGAAAATAGAGTTGCATTGGGTAGGAAATGCTGGCTGAACTGTAGATCCGATCCGGCGCGCTGTCGTCAATACACTGAATGGCTTGGGAAAATTCATTGTGTGGGAAAAGTGTGTGTGAGCCAGTAGTGCGAGAATGCTTTTGGCTTTTCTCTGATGAAATAATGGTTAGCCGCTGTTGCTGCTCCATGTCCAACGCGAAGAAGGAACGCGTGAGTGTATGCGATTTGGTGGCGACGGCGCTCAATGAGATGCAAAGAGTATTTTATTGCGCGCGGGTGCCAGAGGAGAATGAAGCAACGACATCAGAAAGCGTTTGTACCTTGATGTCGCTGGATGGGTGGCTTGGGAGAGAGAAAGTATGCGACGTACCAAATGCGATGACCTTCCAATTCTCTCGCCATACCTATGTACTTTCTAAGAATTTCCACTGCGGCGCAAGGAGGGTGGCATGTGAAAGAGATACCAGCTGATTTTCGCAGTCTCGGGAGGAGATTAGGTTGAAGTAAGCAATTTCGCTAAAAGCTTTTCTTTCTAAACCTCTCCATCGATATTTCAATTGGATGAACTGTGTTTTCGCCGTGAGAGTGTTCTCACTTTGATTCGCCATAATGACAGTATTTAATCGATATGCTTGATTTCAGAATTTATGCTATTTACACAGAGGTACCAAAAATTGAGCACTGTCCTATTTACACAAGCTATTATTATGCAAAAATGCACCACTTTCCGATTGATAAATAACAGGTCACAAAATTAATAGGTAAAGATTGGAAACATTCAATACAAAATATCAATAGACACCAAATTCGGCATAAAGTTTGATTTTTTCACTTCTAAATGTCCAACATTGGAAACAAGAGTTTTTTTGACGTTGCAATGAGAATAATCAATTTTGTACAATAAATATTAATCCAGGCATTTTAGCTTTTGAAGTGGTTGAAAAACATTTTCATACACTCATAAGAATAAGATTTTTCATTCACCCAATAAATATGATAGCACCGTAGGTAGTTTTTACTATGGACATTAGCGACACCACAAATAAGTCGTTCTGTTACAATGACATAGTTCATTACGCGGTACTTGAATTCCAGATAATGATATAATTATGTGCGATAGTAATAATTGTCTGATGCAGAATTATGAAGTCATGAGCGCTTGCATGACGTAATAAAATGTAGTTTACTTTTGTGTGTTAAAATTTTTTAAATCATTAAGTACTTGTTTTATGGTAAAATTTTTCTGGTGGTATGAATATTTTTCCACAAATTGAGTGGACAGCGGACGATACACCAAAAGCGGTACGCCTTTTTGTTGAATGAGCCAAAAAGCAAAATGTTAATGAAATAGATTCTCTCTTATTAGCTTGGGGTGATAGTGTGTAAAATGAAAAAAAAAGTATAGTGCAGTATAGATTTTATTCTATTAGGCATCGCGCATTTTCCTCTCGCTCGCAATGGTGTTTCCACATATTTTCACAACTACAATCGAACTGTAGCGAGTAACACCGCGTCATGAATGACGCATTGGAAGTGGAATGAGAGCGGTCCACCCCCGCCTTGATTAAAATTTAAAACATTAACTTGACGATGGCAAAGAGTGGCGGAGTGTGCGAGAGTCGGTGTTCCCAGGACGGAGTACAGAATGGAATGAAGGAGGGAATGTGGAATACGGCACCCATACACTGGCGCAGAGTAGAATGGAAATCGGGTGCGGTGGGTGGTGATGATGAGCAAAGGGATGACGACGAGGCGGGGAGGGTGATGACGCGGGGTGTGGGCGCCGGGACGGGCTTGCTCATGGCTGTAGTCAGGAAGGGTGGCTGAGTTGATGGAATATTCTGTGTGCGGATGAGAGGGAGAGACACCATCAGTTAGTTGGGGTGGTTGGGTAAATGTGGTTTGCAATCAACTCTCACGTACTGTAGATTCTATACATACGGTAGTCGCATAGATATAGCCATGGCGCTGATGATACCAGCGAGTGGGAGCAGAACAGGGATACCCAGTGCTGAAATGAAAGCACAATTGCAGGATAGAGCTGCGCACACACGTAGGGCGAAGCGAGACAGACTGTCGACAACTTTTTCACTTTTGGGGGGATGCTATAGAAAATTCTGCCAATGGCGAGAGAGCATTTTCAAGTCGCCCCCCATGACAGGGTGGAAAAAAGCTCAAAAGCGGGGGTGGCGCCCCGTACGGATCTCTCTCTCATTTTTATTAACGATTTTGAGCTTTTTCCACGAATTTCCTATCTATCGTGGCGCAGAAAAAATCATTCTCAGCGTACTGGATTGTATATAGGGTAGATCGCGCAAACTTTTGCGCTTTCTCTACCCCGTTTTTTCCTGTCTTTCACGGGTGCCACTTTTTCTGTTGCTCCCTCACTCCGTCGGCTCTTTCCGCCACGAACTTCCCTTCTCCGCGGCGTCGACGGCGTTGTTAATGAAATTGTGCGGTAGCTCTCGACGGGGTTGCGCGGGGGCTGATAGTGGGCTGGAAAAGGGAGTCAGTGACGAAAGAGATGGATGCACGCTAGTATCCTGACCTGAGAGTGCGATGCATTGACGATGGGTGGTGCATTGTTGAATATTTTGACTTTGATATGGGCTATGAATTTTATATTTCCACATTTTATATCAGCATACATATCTTGTCGATGTATAGCAAAATCAGTGACCTTGACGTTGATTTACAATTCACTTTTATTTTTATTTTCTACATGCACATCTACACAAAGCGCAAAGTTTTTTTTTGGGAAAGCAGCGGAGATTTATCGGCAGCTTGTTGAATGTTTAGTTTTAGGGGGCACCCAACTAAAGACCCTTCTATCATAAGTTCTGTCGTACGACATTGCTGTGTAGGTCTCTGAGGTAGTTGTAAATGGTTTCTCGCGTGCAACGGCTTATAGGGTTTAGTTATCACTAAATTGCCTCTACTTTCTAACATTTCTGCAGAGTAAACCTCTACGAGAGACGATTGAAGTTGTTAAAGCAGATCTTTTCGCAGTTTCCAGGTTTTAAAAGGTTGTACATTCGCGAAAACCTAAGCTAACATTGTGTTAAACATTAAATGTTAACAGTAGGGAAAAACAAGCTAGATTGGATATAAAACATGCAATTTTGAATGTTTTGGTAATTGTTGTTTGCCACAATTAGGCAAAGAAATAAGGCAACTTCCGCTTCAAGATCACAATGCATGTGAGATGCACTCGGTTGGATTTAGACATGCGACAAAATGCGCGATTGAGAGTAGAATATTCTTGGTGAAGTTTTGGCGCCAGATTCCGGATGTCGCGCTTCTGTAGAGCATAAATATAAGACACATCGTGCACATTGAAGCACACATACAGCATATATAAGTTCATTCAACAGGCGGTTGTTCTTAAGTAGGCAACTAATTGTGTTTTCTATATCTTCTCGCCATTGAGGGTGGGAGTTAGTCGCTTATGTGTTGTTTACACAATGTTGAGTTTAGTTATTAAAGCGTGAGAGTTTTCTTACTGTCACTTTTAACACTCGACTGTGCCATCGGCGCCGTGACAAACTACATAGGTGACATGACGAAGGGATGAAAGTGTCAACGGTCCGTGGTGTGTGGGTCAAGAACTGACGGTGTCTCTGGCCGGACCGTGATGGATGTTGGCAGTGAAGAGGGCAGTCAATGTTGGGGAGAGCAAGAGAGAGATTTATTTCTTATTTTGGCTGGATGGTGAATATTTTATTCAAAACCGTGATACTGTAAATAATAAATCATTACGGTGTGTTGCTACTGGGCTACCCTAGAGCTATATGCCTACGTGTGGGTGTGGGAGCAGAGAGAAATCATTATCATGGCCCCATCATTATCATCGTCATTCCACCTACTGACTCTCTCTCTCTCTCTCTCTCTCTCTCTCCTCGCTCCGGCCCACCATCACTGGTGAGAGGGCGAGCTTTCATCCCCAAGCGAATATTCCACCCTCAATCCCACTGGTAAATTGTTGTTCCAGATACATAATGTACCAACAAAACCCCAGACCCCAGCCAAGTGTGGCGTACATATCTGGGGTGGAGATGCTTATATACAATATGGGAAAACTTTCATGCACACACTCCCCACCTCATGGCTGTTCTCGTTTTTTTCCCGTGTCGTTGCTCGCCTGAGCTTTTTGGAGTCTCATGCTCCCACCCCCGAAAATTTTCCAATCTCTCTCACAAGTTCTGTCTCACTTTGGCTGGTGTGCTGTTTAACCATTTACCAAATGAGGGGGTGTCTATGTACAGTGCTACAGTATACTGTGCTGGCAACACGCTATGTTCAGCGTCACTATAGCAACCCTGATACGCTGTACATTGCAGTGGGTGGCGGGGTGGGTGGCGGTTGTCGCTGGGCTGGGGTGTTAGCAGCTCAACTATGAATCCCATGTACGTGTATATTGGGGGTACATAGAGAGGAAACATTGCCATATAACGCCCGTGCTTCTACCTACAGTTTCATGCAGTATAGAACAAGTCACAGAGTATTTCATGAGTTGTCTTTTGTATATCGCTTGGGTGTATGGACGACGACGACGACGACGACGATGACGACGGCACGGAGATGGTGAGAGAGAGAAAAGAAGTGGGATTGGGCACCAACCAGTGGTGGCCTCATTTTACGTTTGCCAACTTTTCTTCTCTCACAATTCCTCACCACAAGAGATATATACATTTGATACGATTATACTGTGAACTGAGAATATATAATGTGATGAAAATACACTTTGGCGCTCTAAATACGCTTCTAGTTTTTCTGCCTTGGTGGCGGCACTGTCGATAGCGTCAATTTAAAATTTCGTACTCTTGCACCGCCAAATCCACCCCCATGACGGCGGGCTAATTGATCAGCATCGACACGTTGAGATTTGGGAGTTGTGAGGTGTGCGAGAGGCACAAGCAGCGCGC
The DNA here is from genome assembly GCF_947086385.1 of Phlebotomus argentipes. Lineage (NCBI taxonomy): Eukaryota > Metazoa > Arthropoda > Insecta > Diptera > Psychodidae > Phlebotomus > Phlebotomus argentipes. The sequence continues at coordinate 9,512,341 of NW_026776181.1, read as the reverse complement.
CTAATATCTTATCAACTGACGTCGGCATTTCTGTGGACAAAAAAGCTCCTACGTGATTTATCGTATATTGATAAGTTCTAACCTAGAAATTGAATGCGGTGCGTTTTTCCCAATATGTATTGGGAAGGGAGAGAATGGAGACATAAAAAAATGCCGAATGCTCATGTACGGCGAGTGCAGGGGTTGGAGGTTGACTCTGGTGGCGCCGACATAGTTCTATTGAGCGTCGCTTTTTTCCTGCCTCTCCTCCACTGCCAAGTCTCGCGCCAGAAGAAATGGTGCGGCATCGAGGTGGAAAAAGGAAAAATGCCATAGTTGGAGTGGCGCGAAGTGCGCCGTGCTTAGAATCAATGCAAGTCGCTGACTGAGCTGACGAAACGCGGCGACATGCATCTGAAGCTCTGGTGCGAGTGTGGGATGTCATCCAAAAACGGGCACGAACGCGCTCCGCGAGCTTGGGAGGGGTAGGGTTGATGCCTTCGGTGGGTTTCACGCAAAATCTCGAGAAGCCGATAAAATTTGCCATCGCCGGAATGCTCCCCGAGCGGCATTGCTCAATCCATGAACATCCGGACATTGAGCGCAGCGGAATGGCAAGAGGCACGAAACGAGTGGCCGATCGAATGGCATTATACAAAAGCGAGTGCCCAATACGCTGGGAGTCGCTGAGTGAAGGGAGCGCGATAGAAGCGCGCCCCCAATGCAAGGGCTAAGAGGCCCTCTAAAAATATATATTTAAGGCGTCTCCAAATGATATTTTCATTGAGGCAAAGCATACTCAGTATGTAGATAATTTTAATATAGCGTAATGTGTGCGGCGATGTTTTTAGAGACGTCAGAATTGTATTAGTTTCTTTATAAATATATTTTCCTCTATGTGTGTATGTTCGTCGGTTCGTTCCCTTGCTTTTCGCTTGCTTGCGTCTGTTCTCTCTAAACGACATGAATCGGCCGCTTCGTGATCCGAGGAATTTGATCTACGGTGCCGAGCCACCATTGCCAGTATGCACACGATGTGCCCTCGGCTGTGCTCGTGCACCACTGCCAGCCACTCGGAATTGATGTTCGTGTATGATGAAATTCCAGCTTTCTACTGAGTGCGGGGAACAAAATACTTACGTATATTTTATTTTATGCGCAGAACAACGAATAGCTAGAGTTATGTAGAATAAAAGAATGAAGTCGGCGCATGTTTTTTTATTCACTTTTTCCTTTAGTTTTATTTTTGTTTCAGACTTGGCTTGTATTTTTACTCTTCAGTTTCTGAAGTTTCAAATGCAATGTGACTTTATGTCAAATTGGTTCTTCGATGATATCATAGAGGGCAATAATATAATGATGGGCACGATTGAAGACAATTCGCGCGTTGCGTGCAGAGGCAAATACACACTGATGATTTTTCACCACCTTTCCACGGTGTCTTTCACTTTTTTGACATCTCAAGGAATAGCTGGATACGCGACGCTAGAAATCCAGATGTTCTCAAAAAAATTGCACATAATATTTTTTTTATTAATTAAAATCATGTGAATAATTAGATTAATAACTGGAAGAATAGCGTTTCTGATTAACATTTTGGGAATGACAGGTATTTTCTCATTGAATTTGATAACACTCGAAATGCTGCTGACAGTAATATTCAATAGCCATGCATTGCAAATTCTCAATTTTGGTCCAAACACATAACCTCTCTCTCTCTCCTCTTTCGCGTCTCTTTCGCCCATCGTGCTCTCAGCAATGGGTATATTCGAAGCGATGACTTCAACCGGACAAAATCGTTGCCATACACTCATAACTATACTCGTTCTCCTCCTATATGTGTTGATATAAATTCTATATTGTACCGTATTTGTGCTCATATATACAGCCACATACCTATGAGCCAGAGTTTATCCCAGGACAGCACTCGGGAATTCGCTGCGCAATAGCAGAATGGTCGATGAAAAATGCTGTTCTGGCCAGTGATTCCCGAGTGCAGGCCTGGCGAAATGTGATTATTTGTTGTATTGCACTATACGTAGCTAGATATGGTTTGTGTTATATTGCAGTGATGCTTTATAGCAAATATTGGAGGAGGGGTATTATGCATATAATGCCTAGGAGTGGAAAGATGGACATTTCCAACTAATCTAGGATCATGGGAAGGAAGGTCGTACATACATATATTCGGATCACTTGATTGTGTATATGTACTAATGTATGATTATGAGCTGCACTGTGCATAATTAAATGATTATAGCGGGAGGAGGAAAGAAGTGAGGACGAATCTATTTCACGGTGTCGAATGAGACGCTTATCAGCTACACTTGCAATTCGCGACATCGTGTTATCGTCGCGGTACGCTGATAAGCTATTTACGGATCAAGCCGGAGAAGTTTCGCAACTGGGCTATCGGAGTCTCGCCAAAAATGTTGTAAATGCTGTTTGGAACTGTAATAGCGCCCTATCTTGCTGATCTTTGATTGGGACGACAAAGCATTGAGCAATGACGTACGAATTGAGGCGAAGGAGGTGAAAAGTCGATGATGTAGTCACCGAAGAGAGTGTGGAGAACATTAGACTTTGAGGGGTAGTGGATTAGCGGATCAGAAGTGGGATCAGTGGTTAATAGCAGTGGGTGGGGAAAATGGCAAACAGTTAAAGGCTAACGAATGGGCTGTCTGAAGGCAACAGCGCCAACTTGACATCAACAATCAGCGGATAAAGAAGAGATGTTGAAAAAAACAAGGACGGATAGAATAGACTTCGTGAGGTGGTCGCATATCGACCGAGCAGAAATATTTTATGCATGCATTTAAAGTGTCGGTGGAGAAGTAACACCGCCAAGGTACAGGTTTTGATTGTTGTCATGTGCTGAGGAGATGCTGAGAAAAAGAGCTGATTGCAGGTACAGACAAACCCCTTTCAGCAATTCCAGGATTCACACATGTCATTGGCTCTCTTTCATCCACGATTTTGTCCTTGTTCATGCTTATATGCATGAGGTGTCATCTCAACAGGTGTCTATTGCAAAAGTGAAGCAGCGCTCCTTCAGCGATTTTATTTGCCATTTTCTATACATCCACAACATTACACAACAATTTTACATCTCTCCCAATGTTGCGTGTGTTTGTGAGCATCCGCCAAAGTCGCCAATAACATTTTACGTATTTGTCGGTGAATTCTCTCGAAATCAATGAGAAAGAAGCATACAACTCCAGGGAAGGCACCATCAATATTGAATGAAATCGATTGTCTCCGAGAGTCTGGTGGGAAAGAGAGAGAGAGAGAGAGAGAAATTTTTATATGTATTGCGGAGAATGAACACCGGAACCACGAGTTGAAGCTTTTCCACGCTCTATCTGCAAATATTTTGCGCTTTGAAGGCAAAGGAAGCGCGCTTACCCCAATCAGTTTGGATGATACACCGTGAGGCCCGCATGTCACTGTAATTTCCCGACTGAATTTCATGTGCATCACACCCCTCGGAATATCACTGTGAAAACGTATTCCCTACGCTTTTTCATACCCAGCTGAGGCCCTTCCGTTCCTCAAAGCTGCGTGCATAAAATGAGCAGATGTATATAAGGGTCCTCCTTGCTGGCTTGTCTGCTCGTCATGAGGCTTACCCGGAGTGTGTCTCTGGAATGGGCACAAAAAAGACGTGCCAGCCAAAAGTTTTTCAGCTCTACTGTCTCTACCATGATATTTGTCTGAGTCTCAATGGTTGTATTTTGGGGAAAACCACTCCGACAGTGGTCGAGCTTAAGCTAAAGTTCAAAGATCATTTTCTATCCTTAACATTTTGCTGCATGGCAGACCAGCTTCTTCTCTTTCCCGTCGCGGAAAATTATTCTCTGTACGGTTTGTACTCTCTTCAATATGATTTCAACTCTGAAAATATTCAGTTCTCTTCCGGTGTTTTGCTCCTCTTCTTTTCTTCTTTCTTCACCCATCCAATTGCTCTCCGTGTGCTGTGTGTGCGCCTTTCGAAATGAACGGACCGGTTTTGAAATGAAATTTTATTTCAACTCTCGTGTTTCTTCTCACACTGGGGAAAATACAAGAAGGTTGGGAAGCATTAGTTGAGTGTTAGTTGAGCACAATGCCAAAAAAAGAGAGAATTCGATGGCGGAGATTAATTTTGAAAAAGTGCCGAAAAAATGGCCAAGGGAAAAGCCTGTGGGTGAGAGTAATTTTCCTTCACTTCACAGCGCCCACGCTGGTTTTGCAGCATACTCTTGAAATAGGGTAAAATGTTAGTGGAGGGAAAATGATGAGAATTTCAATAGGGGAAGATCGTAGGTGGTTCACGAAAATAGATAGAAATATTCTGACCCGAACCCTAACCCTGGCTAGAGAATGTCAAAGAGCTGGAAAAGTGAAATGCGGACTCTGGATTTAGTGAGAAATTTTCACGTAAAAAAAAACTAAATGCGAAGGGTAAAAACGTGAAAATGCACGAGTAGTTTGCTGGGGTAAAGCTTCTGTGCTCTTGCTCTCTATTCGTATTTTCCTCAACTTCCACATCATCGTCACCAGCTATGCGACTGTAGGGAATGCTATATATGGGTTTTGCCGAGGTTCCCTCAACCCCTTCGGGTGCTGGGAAGAACACTGAGCAATTTTGTAGGGGTTCGTACACCCTTCATCCGACTTTCCCTAGCAGTGGGATTTCTGTATGTGCGATAGCAGAGGCAGAGAAGCCGACAACCCATGCTGTACCACTTGAGAACTTCCCACCCTGTGCCCAGGACTGTGCTAGGGTGGATGGGATGTATTTGTATGGGGTGGATGGTTTCATACATTTAATAGAATGGAGAGAATGTGAATGGCGCTGGGACGGGTATTGTCAGAATAGCATTTGTGGGGGGACTGAAGGGGATGTGCGGTGTGGATGTGGAATTATTCGATACAATATTGCCTTATAGACAAACCATGTGGAAGATATATTCTTTTGCTATCAACACCTCCGACGAGATGTCACTGAAGATTTGAGAATAGTTAAGATTCTAACGTATGAGATTTCGCGTGCAATTGCTGGGATTTGTCAACTCTCTCTGCTCGCACATGCTTGCAGGTGTGTTTGCTGAGAATGAGTCAATGATAAGGACTATCAGAGCTGGTGAATTGCAGATAACAATGTAATAAAAATGTACTTGCGGTGAGAACAAGTGCCATATAAATCAGTGGGAGACATGCCACAGTGTTCTCTCAATATTTATTTGTTCTTTCTGCTCTTTGATTTGAAAGTCCCTTTCTGTCCGCTCTCCTCTTCACACGATACCCTCCTGAGACAGGTACAAAACCATTCTTTCTCTCCCAGGAACTCCACCAGTCTCGGTCTGTGTGAGATATTATGCGAGCAATGGGCGCAATGGTAAAATTTCCTCATGTCAGCCTTATGGTGTTCGGCAGAAGAGGGTTCGAGGGTTTTCTGGGATTTTTTGGGTCGCTCCTCGATCCATCCCAACAATTGCCATAACCTTCCTACACAGGGATTGCTCATCTACCTAAATAAAAAGTAACTTTTCCCTCCCATCTGCACAGGTCCAAATTGGGAATGGCTGGGACTTTCTTATTCTCAACCCTCATTTCATCATTTTCCGATGGAATATTCATATATAGGGTCCCGATATGGGGTGTGCACGGAGGGTGAATAGGACAAGGAGGAAAAAAAAAACTAAAGGGGTGCCTAAGTTTTTTGCAATCACTAATTCATTTATCATTTTGGAAAAATTTCCGCAATATTTCCAAAATTTTCGTTTCCCTCCATTTGAGTGTGAGACACCCTGTGACTGAAATGGGGAATGGTGAAGAGTCGCATGGGAAATGAAATTCCAGTTTGCCCCTGGTGATGAGCATGGGTGTTGTGTGAGGGATTCAACAGACCGAGCCCGAAAAAAGCAGGGAAGGCAGAAAAAGATATGATTTTCATGGAAAAAGGACCAAAAAGGTTTCTCGGTCCGTCCATCCGTTATCCCTCGGCTTCCTTTCATATCCATGATGATGACCTGGGCAGAGAGAGAGGATGAAGAGGGAACTCTCCAGGCAACTTTTTCCTTCCTCCAAAGCCGATTCTCTCATCGTGATATGGGCGAATTCTCTTCCATTTTTCTAATTACCTCGTGTGATTTTGGCGCGCAGTTTTTGATATTTGGCGGCAAGATTAAGATTAGTTTCTGTAATGAGTGTAAATATAAACCGTTAGAGTGGAACGAAGCTTCGGACTAATCGCGGCATAAAGTGGCCAGCCGCAACGGTTCAAAATGTTCTCATAGTTGAGTTCTTCTTCATGAAAAATATTCTTATTCTTGAAGTCTCTTCCTCCTCTCGACTTCTTCATGCTTGCCTCTTCTCAATTCCACCGGCCACGGTGGAAGGAGTGCTCGGCGAGAGAGGCTCACCAATGCTCTCAATGCGCTGCATATAGCTATAGTGGGGCTTGTGTATATGCCAGCAAGTAATTTCGTGAATATTGTGACTGTACGGAATGGTAGAGAGAAACTCTTGGGTTTGGAGCGCTGTCGCTTCTTTATTTCACAGGCGCTTTGTGTTGGTTGGTTATAAAATGTTTGCTATAGCCATGAGTCTCTTCAGCTCAGGAGAGTTTTATGCTGAAAATGCTGACTGGCACCGGTGGCGGAGCGGGAGAGTCACACCAGAGTCCATGGATGGTGTGCGAAGCAGAAAGACGAATATTTTGTGGTGTGTTCACTTTTTCGAGAATTGTATGACTCTCTTGGCCGGTGAGAGATGTGTGGCGGATGGGAATGGAATGAAATTGAAGAGGAGATGACGATGATGTTGGCTGGCGATGGGTTGGAAGAGAGGAGAAAAAGTTCAGCGCACGATGTTGCGTGTGCATTCATGAGAAAATATTAATATGATTATTACCATTATTATTGTTGTGTGTACAATGATGAGTTTTTGGATGGTGAAAAAGAAAACTAAAGTGCGAGAGGAGGCCTTTTTCCATACTCTCTCGCGAGAGTGTGTCAGAGATATTTGGCTTGAATTGAGAGGGCACAATGGAAAGAGAAATGCTGAAAATCCAAAAGAAAAGCACAACATTTCAAGTTCATTTCCTTTCACGTGGGTATTTCTCTTTTTTTCGGCACACTGTCAAAGAAGAAAACGCCATTTTTTACGCTTCCCTCACGTGGTGAGGCATTTGTTGTTGAATTCCTTTTGTCAATTGACGCGTAATGGCGGATTAACGGTTTTACAGAACAAATATATTTGTTGCTAAAATCCATCCACTGTAATTTTAAAGTAGAAATGTATCTAAAGTCCCGAAATTTTCGTGGCGGAAAAGATGAAAATTAATGGAGGAATTCATGCCAGAAGTGCCTCTAAAAATAAGGCGCGAATTCGGTTCGTCATAGATAGTATTCTCTTTTTAGAGCTTTGCGCCAACGAAGAGAATGCGGAGTCATCAATTTTATAAATAAATCCCAATACCGCGGTTTGAAGCCACTTCTCAGTGATATTCGCCGATGTGGGAGGGTTGAGGGGAGGCTTTTCGCTCGCTTCAGTGGTGACTCGCGCTCGCATATGTAACTCAAATTTCATTAAAATAATAATCAAGGAACTCTCAAAGAATCACTGTGACGACATAGAGCAACGCCATGCCTTGCCTGGTTGTGTGTCCCCTCATCCGCGATGGCGAGGCTCTCGAGAGCTTCGGTGTCGGATGGGAAGATTGTGGAGTACGGCAAAAAAAAGTGAGAAAAAAGCAAAGATATTCCAGATACTTGCGCGAGGCTTGGGAGTGAAGTCAAAGGGGAGTGCGGTGGAGGCGCACGAGAGTGGGAAATGAAGAGAAAATGAGCGAGAGAGAGAAGTACAGAAATCGTGAAATGAACATGAAACTCCATGGCAATTTGAGAGGAGCTCTCAAGAGATACTGTCGATGGGGGGACTTGGTGCGGAATCTCCACCACTCTAATGTGTGCATTATATTTTCGAAGTCAACAAATGCGAGAGTGAGTGGCGATGGAACATTGAGGTTATGAAACCGTTTCGCTAAAAAGTCATGCCGCAGAGTCACTATGGATACAAAAAAACACACACAATTTTCTGTGCACACCGCGCATTGAGGTGCTCTTTCGTCTATTTTGCCACTTTCATACATTTTCAGTTACGTTGGAACTATATTTCAGCGTGAATTTCATCAGTCTTTCATGCCCTGGACTTTTACCTACTATGAAGAACAAAGTATGGAGGACAAACTGTTTGCGAATTTGAAAAAAAAAATCAAGAAGCCGAACAGGATGAAATAGAAAATTTTCCCCACAAATCTCAATGTGAAAAGCGCGCGAACTGTGAGATACGTTCGTGTAAAAACTTGATGTATTTGTCCATGAATAATATTACTCGGTTAGAAATATTGGATGGTGTGTGAACGGCTTAACTTTCGAAAATCTCATGAACTCAAAGTTTGAGGTGTTCATTGTAATTTCGGCTGTTGCCTTGCCAAGATTTGCCACCGCAAGAAATCATGTCGCAACTTCCACACTGGATTTCTTTGTGGCGGCGTTGCGAAAGGATGCAAAAGGCGAGGTGGTCGTCTTGTCCTGTTTTCCATCAATGGGTCTCGCCCCGTTGTAAATATGATGTCCAACAAGTGTCCCTTTTTTCTGCCCCACTACATTACTTTATGGCATGTCACCGGACGCTTTTCTATGCAATTACACACCATCATCTACAACTTTGGCGCGCCAGAGTTTCTCTGCTGGTGAGGGTCGTCCCTGTGGCCAGGTAAATTCCGCCCAAAAAATAATTTCACATCCCATTGAGAGTCATTTAATTTATTTATTAATACATAAGGCACACGCCACCGAGTCGGTGGTGCTGTTGGGATGCAAAGGAGGGCACGATAGTGGTGGAAAAGAGAGGGAATATAGAATGAGTGGAAAAAATCGTGTTTGCTGACATTGTTATGGGTTTTTCAACAGAGAAAAACGAGAGGAGGCATTAAAACGATTAATTGTTGTGTCGAGACTTAACAATGAACATATGATTTTTACTATTTAGGACTCTTTTTCTCGTATTGTTTACCTCGACTGAGAAGAGTTCATTCATAAAAATTTTTGGAAGTCACTATAGGCTCCGTCTTTTTTCTCACGCGCCAGTCGTAGTAAATAAGTCAAATTATTGCTCTATCGATAGTACATAAATAATGTAATTATTGGTATTTTACTGGGTGATTTTCCTCTGTTCATCATTCATTCGCCTGCCGGCACGATGCCGATCAACTCTACACCCATTGAGAATCAATGGAGTGACTTTAATTGATGTTTAGACAAGTTCTCTGCCACCAATTGGCGATTTGTGTATGAAGCCTAAATATTCTCCTCTCTCTGTCTCGCGTCTGTGTCTCCGTGCCTGAGACGGATGAGAGGCCACGAGAGGCATATTTCAATTTCCAAAACTGCATGCTGCTGACTTTTATAGTCCAGGGAACAATGGGATCTTAAGTGTTTACAAATCTGAGACTATCTCCGCATGCGTCTGCCATTAAATTGTGGAAACGACGATGCGCGACACAGACTCAAGGCACTGAGCACTTTTGGTGTGTAGCAGCGCTCCAGAGCACGTGCATTCTTTCTCCTGACCAGCACATATTTTATAAGCTGGAATTTCACTGCTCTCTGTGATCGTCATTACTCAGTCATTCCTCAAATATGAGGTTCAGCTGCTTTTCATTAATAAAGATCGTGTCTGACTGTGATCTTCTCCGCTCTTTCCAGAAATCTGGTTTATCAATGATGGGTCTCCAAGCGGCGGCCAGTAAGCGAAAGTATGAAGCGGGCGAGGGCGGCGAATCGGCTGAGCAGCAGGGCAGCTGTAGCCCGGCCAAAACGAGTCGCTGGTCCGGAGCGGGTGCCACCACGACTCCCGCCACGACGACATCATCTGTGATCTCAGCATCGGGCCTGGGCGAGGACAGTATTGCTCGCCTGGAGGCGGTGACGGTGCCCGGTGAATCGACATGGGCCGGGGAGCCCATTGTGGACAGCATCTCGCGGCTGCAGGCCGTTGCGGTGCCGGGGGAGAGTGCGTGGGGCACGGACGGGGCGCGCTCGGCGCTAGCCACCACCCTCCTGGCCGCGGATGATCTCGAAGATGACGACGACGACTTCGAGGATGATTTTGACGAGGATGACACGGCCATTCCCAGCTACCTGCCACTGCGATACCCTTGCGCGCCGCCGCGCGGCTACGCCCCGCCGGCGGCCTACTCCCCCGCCGCCAAGAGCAGCTACTACACGGAATCGTACCCGCCGCTGACGACGTGCTCGCGAGGCGTGTACGGGAGCCGAGGGTACAGCGCGGGCTGGGCTGGGGGCTACTACACGCCCCCAGAGGCGGCCGCGAGTCCGCAGCAGACGATCCGCTGTGCGGAGAACGGGAAATCGTACCTGGAGCTAGGGAGTGCGAGCTATGGCTCGGCCGGGATGAACGCTCGCGGTGGTGTGAAACGGTGCTGTGATGGTAGGAATAATTGGTGCAATAGTAAACAATGCTACAAGGAGAGACGCTTAAAGATGATGAACCTCAGTATGTTTAAGTTATCACGCTTCCGTCAGGTGAGTGAGCAGAGCCTGTACCGTTCCGTGCTCATATGCAACACGCTCAAGTGCATCGAGCGCGAGATGGAAATGGAGAGTAAGGAGCTGGGCATGCACCAGCACCACGTGACTGGTCCCCATCACCACCACATGCACCACCCACAGCCACCGCCACCTCAATCGCCGCATCCGGCGGACTACCATCCGCAATACAGGGCGCCGGCGCTTCACCACGCGCCGCCTGAGATTCACTACGGCAGCCCTGAGTCGCCGCCCGGCTTCCAGGCGCCCTACAATGGACGCGCCGCCACTCCAGCTCCCCCCAACCTGCCATTCAATGACTCCCTACCGCCATACGACCACCATCCGCTGCGCGACGCCCACAGCGGGGGACGCGCCACGCCCTTCCCCGCCGCCGGGCTGCCCGACACGGACTCCGGCTACGGGGACGAGGACTGCACGAGGCCCATCAACTGGGGCTCCGTACTCAGTCTGTCGTCGCAATCCGCCCTGGACCCGCTGAACAACAATGATCTCTTCACCACCACCAGCACGAGCACGCCCGCGGCCAGCAGCAGCACCAGCAGTTGCTCCTTCGCCGCCGCCACGACGTTCTCCTTCGCCTCGGCCGCCTCCTGCACAGTCACGGCGACCACGAACTGGGACTACGGGCTGCTGGACATGGATCTGGGTCTGGGGCCCGAGCTCACTGAGCTCCTGCCCAGCTGGAAGCTCACGCCGCTCAGTGCGGACGACATTCTCAAGTCCGTGCCGGAGCCGGGCCAGCAGGAGATGGACGCAGCCTTCACACACATCATGGTCGGAAGTTAGTAGTGTGAGGGCAGGTCACCGTTCCATCCCTCCATTCTCGATGAGTTTCCATTTTTCTAGATCGATCTCGAAAGCGCACTCACCATGTTGCAGTGCAGTAGGGCAAAAATCACACTCACACTTTGCTTAAAATGGGTGGGAATTCATTTCATTTGTCAGTCTTCCAGTAAATTCATAGGGCAGTGGGCGGAGCTTGCACGAGGGCGGGACTTTGGATCGAAATTTGGCAAAATGGGATACAAAAATGAACAAAACTTGTGCAGAAATAGATTTTATGGGTAACTCTTCTTCAGGCTTGAAGCCATGAACTCTTCTTTCTCACCACATCTTTCTTGGGTGATCTTTAAGAGTCTGCAAACATCGCCCTGAACATAAGAAGTTTTCTAGACAAGTCGGAAATATACACATTTTGCCCTACTGCAATTCCGCATGGAGTGTGCAATGTCATTGATTTTTCTCATGCAGCAGAAATTTGGCGCAATGATTCATTTTTACGATGAATTAATATGTCAAGTATCTTCCATTTTTTGACTAGCAACACTTTCCAAAATTCACTCAGTATTTATTTTTACAACTAAAAAAGGACAAACCTAAGTTAATGATAGTGTATTTAAATTATTATTAGTTCATTTTAACTCAAAACGGACAAAACTGCTGCCACTCTGTGTTTCTCTACGTGATAAATCGCATCTCGTTTTTTCTCTATTCTGACCATGATTCTGATCAAGACATTTAAATACGGTTTTTTATTAGAGTTTTTGCTCAGGTTGTGAAGGCTGTGTCTACATAAAAAAAACATACAGAAGAAGAAATTATGATGGAAAAGATTGTGAGAAAAAATCGCAACATATAGCTGATGAGAAGCAAAATAGCACACACAAGCGAAAAACATAGAAAATTTTGTGACTCGCCATTTGAAAGCAAAGGAAAAATACAATTTCAATTTAAGTAAATGTAAAACTGTATCCATAATTTTCCTATTCATATTTGAAAGAAAAAATTATATGAAAGTACTTAAAAAAAAATGATACGTAACACAGCGAAGCGAACAGTGAATGAAAATCAAAAGGAAAACCAACACGAAATGATATTTTGTAGTGAAAACAGTGAGATTATTTTTTTTCTTTCTGTTGAAGAAAGAAGAAAGTTTGATGAGAAAATTGGTGTTGAAAATTGAGAAAAATCAGGAGAAGAATAAGAACGGAAAGGATGAAATTCAAACCCCAAAAATAATATATTTATTCTAATGATGTACACTTCCTTAGTAGATTTATAGACAAGAGAAAAATACTTGAGAAGGAATTATATAAAGAAGGGACAAATGTGAACCAACAGTTGGACGCGAGCAACAAAACAATCTTCCTTGCAGGAATTGATCAACAATTGTTTTCCCTCCTTTTTATCCTTATTTCCATTCAGCCATCGTTCTTTAGCGAAGAGACATTTTTTACTGTATAACTTTTTAAGCAATAGCTTCTTTTTGACAAGCAATATTTGTGGTAATTTTATTATTCTAAGCAATAATGAGAGCATAAAGTGAGGATTTTTTCACGTTGAAAAGCACACAAACAGAGAGCTTTCTCTTGATTTTTTTACTTTCTGGCTATGATTGCAAGTTTTCAGGACACTCATATTTTTCATGCGCAAAGTGAAGCAAATTGAAAAAAAAAATTAAACATGACAAAATTAATTTATTGGGAAAAGAGAAGGGAATCGAGAGAGAAAACGGAATACACATCAAGAAAATTTTGTAAATAGCTAAAGATGAAATGAGAAAAAGAAAAGGTGGATAAAAAAATTGAAAAAGTACGAATTTGTAAATAAAAAGAAGAAATATAAAAATGTAATAGTTGAATTTTTTTAATGTGTATATAAAATTATTTCTGCCAGAATTGCTGAAATTTACTTATATTTAAAAGAAAAAAAGAAACAAGATGAAAGAAAAATTAGATGAAGTAAATAGAAAAAGTATTAACGAAGGAAAAGAAATATTTTCGTGTTTCTCACTATTCAGAGAGTGAATAAGAAAAATTGGCGCGAAAATAGCATGACACGATAAAAAAATTGTGAAGAGAAGCATTGAAAAATTTCTTTTTCTCAAGATTAATATGAGAAGAAAATATTATAAAAAAAAACATTTAAAAAAAAAGATAACTCAAGTGAAAATTTAAAAAATAAACAAGTAAGAAATGAACAATCTAGTCCTACTTACCGATATATTATTATAAATAAAAAGTATAATTAAAAATTATGATAAATTATAAGAGAATCTATATATATGAAAGAAATCCAATAGCTGATAAGTTATATTATTATTACTTATTAATTATTATCATTGAATAAAAAAGATAAAGGAAAATTAACAAAAAAATGAGAGTACTTGCAAAAGTCATGCAGAGTTACACCAAAATTGCAAAAGAGATTATTTTTCGTCAATTACAGGGAAGAATTTCCACAAATTTTTCCCTAAAATAGAGAATAAAATCTAAAATTTTCCCGTAAACGGTTCCATAAAATGACAATGAATAGAGAGACAAAGAATCCCGACGGAACTAAATAAATAAAAAAAACATTTATTTAAAAAATACAAAAGGAGAAAACATTTTTGCGGTCACAATTTTACCAATTTTGAAGAGAGACAAGAAAAAGTCACAAAAAATTAGTATGTGTATAAATTTATGAAGAAAAAAAATGCTAATAAAATTTGATGTTCAATAAATATGTACAATCAAGAGTAAAGAAGAAATCTTAAGAATTAACTTTTAAAAGTAAAGAAGAAAACCATTGTTTCAGGATGATGTGAAAAAAGAAACATTAAAAACACTGTAATTGGATGAAAATTTGAAGAAAACAGAAAGCAATGTTTGACTTTTATGTTACTTTTGCAAAATAAAGAGAAATAATTGTTAAATTGAGAAATGCCGTTGTTTTTTTCTTCTGTCTGCTGGGAAAGCGTTGCTGACATGCATCGTCATCTGTGGCCTATCGAAGGAATCACACTGCCGCTCTGATGCCATCTATTGAGCAATTGCGGAAACTGAGCAGGTCCAATCTTGTTCTTCGCCGTGGAATTGAAAATATATAGATTGACTTTATTTATCATTTATTTTATACTGTCATATTTAAATATTTTAATCATAATATAAAATGGTATAGCAAGAACCATAAAGCAACTTTATCGCGAAAAGAAACCATTTCATAATCAATTTATATTCCCTTTTTCTCGCTTTACTCAAAATCTCGGAATGTCTTTCTCTTAACTATGCATTGTTATCCTCAGAATGCCCTACGAAATCTACTTTCAATGAATGTAATTTTCTTTACTTTAAAAAAAAACATATGATTATATTTATAAAAAATTCTGGATCGTTGAAGAAATATTTGAAAATTAAGTACTAGTACAAAAAAATGAAGAATCCTTACAATCTACTTACACTTAATATTCTTTTTGAGTTATTAATTAGTTTTCAAAAATTTTCTTCTTTGCTATATCGTATGTTTTCTCTTTTTTATTTGGTGTTCAATTTAGTATTATTTTTTAGAGGATTTACTCACATTCAGTCTGATGTACAGTGACTGGAGCAAATATTACAACTATCATACTTCTTTCCATGACTATTGGCAGTTTTCTTTTATGTTCACCCGCATTCTCTACTCCATTTACATTTGAAACAATAAATATTGAAAAATCATTCGCAGTCTTTATGCAATGGCCAAACATGAAGAGGTTGTCTTTATCTTATAAAATAAATTCATGTTTCTTATTGAGCTAATATTCATGCCAGTCACTGTAGTCTTTATATAATTATTACAAAAAAGGGCCAAAAAATCAGTCAAAAGTCATTCTTACGTTCAATATCTCTTTTTATAGCTATTTTTTTCTCTTTAAATACTACAGAATTTTCGTCTTCGAATATGTTTTTCTTCTTATATCATCTTGTTTCTTTTTTTTCTTCATTTTTCAGAGATGGTCATGGAAACAGTCGAGAAATATTTTTCGTATTTATCTTATAACCTTCTCAACACTTAGCAAATAAAATCCTTACAATATATTTATATTCTGAATAAAATGATACAAGATTAAATTTCTCTGAGATTCTCTCTAATATCCAAAATAAATTTTATGCCTTTTTCGCAAGAATTTAACGTGTGTCAAATATGGAAAACAGATTCTAAATTTCTTACACAAAACAAAAATGATACTACATTAAACATTTATCACTCTTATCCTTATCAAGTTCGTCTTCTTAAATACTGCTTTTTGTGAATTCAATATCATTCTAACTAAAAGACATGAAACAGTTTGTGAAAGTTAACACAAGAACATTGAATAAAAAAAAACTACTAATTATAGAGAAATATGTTTTGAAGAGTTGCGTTACGTGCGTGGAAAATATCGTCTATTTCGGCAGGCATTTACGATTCTGCTGCCTCCACGGGCTGAGCCACGGGGGACTTCACCATCGGCTCAACGCATTTCTTCACAATGACCTCGCTGCTCGTCGCCTGATCACTTGCGCCGGACGCTGGCGATGCTGTCGAGTCCGCTGTCACCTCCGCCGTTGCCGCGACCACACTATCGGCATTTTCATTGTGGCCATTCTTCACCTCATCTTTGCCATTCTCGGCCTTCTCCTCAGCCACCTCTGCGGCTTTGTTGCCGCCATTCACCTCCTCGGCGGGCGCGGCGTCCACAGCGTCACCATTTGTGCTCTCTACCACTTTTTCTGTCTCCACCACTTTCTCCTTCTTCTCCTCTTCGACAGGAGTCTCCTTCTTTTCCTCCTCAGCTGCCACCTCCTCGACCTTCTCGCCTTCGACACTCTTGCCATTCACTACCTCTTCTTCTTTCTTCTTCTCTTCGGCAGGAGCTTCTTCTGTGGTGGGTGCAGCTGCAGGCTCTTTCACCTCTGCCACTACAGCCGCAACGGACTCGACCTCAGCAGCCACAGTCGTTCCCTTCCCGTCCACTTCCATCTGCTCAGCCTCCTCCTTCTTCTCCTCAACCTTGGCAGCCTCCTCAGCATCCTCCACTTTATCCTTCACTTCCTCACTCTCGTCCGTCTCCATCTTCTCCTCCTTATCCTCAGCTTTCGACTCAGTCTCTTTCTCAGTTTTCTCATCATCAGTCCTTTCAATTTCAATTTTATCCACAACGGCAGTGTCACATTTGGGTTCATCGTCAGTCTTCTCGTCACTCACTTGCTCCGGCTTTTCAGCTGCGTCCGCCACGTCCGTCTCCAATTTAGCCACTTTCGCTGGTTTTGTGGTTTCCTGCGGAGGCAAACAAAAAATCTCTTAGTGAAACTCACTTCTAAGATAGCTAATTTCAGTCTCTTCTCCATAGCCTGAGCACACGAGATCACGTTGACTCAAAAGCTATCCCAATTTCTGTAAAAGTAGCATAAATCAAGACAATATTCAACAAGAAATGCTATTTATTTAGATCTCTTCTTGCGTTGTACCTGCTTTGCCTCCTCTTCCGGGATCTTCCTCTTGCCTGTCGTCACTTCTTCCAAAGGGAGAGCCTCAAAGTTGTCAACAACAGCAAATTCCTTCTTCTCCTCATCGGTCAGTGCTGCATTCCCTGGCCTATTCACAATCACAACATTCATTCCAGCTTCTTGAGCTGCTTTGGCCTCCTTCACCACATCAGTGAGGAAGAGAATCTCCCCGGCGACGCATTCCACCTCCTTTGCGATGGCTTCATAGCTCTCCTTATCCTGCTTAGCACCGATCTTCGTGTCGAAGTACCCAGACAAATGGGACATCAGATCGCCCGCCGATGTATTGCCGAAGAGCAGCTTCTGTGCCATGACGCTGCCGCTGGAGTAGATGAAGATCTTGTGGCCAGTCTTGGTCCAGTTCTCGAAAGCCTTGGGCACATCATCATAGACACTGCGAAAGCGAAGCATGTCAATTGTTGCTCAAGCCATTCAAATGTTTACCCGATACTTGAACCTCCGGCATAAATATCAATACTCACTGGCTCTTGATGGATCCATCCTTGTAGCCAGCCTCCCAGATCAATCCCTGCAGCGCTTTCAGGGGCGTCACCTTCCTGTCATTCCCCATAAGCCACTCCACGCTCTTCACCACAGACTCCTGCACTTTGGCTTTGTCCTCATCGTCGCCCAGGACAAGCACAGCACCCTCGGTCTTCTCCTCAGCATCCTTCTCCGCCAGCTTCCGTAGCTCCACCACGGCTTCCTTCACATCATCCCGATCCCAGTTGTCCTGCAGGAACTTCTCCACGTTCTTCAGTGCATAGGGGAAGAGAGTCTCCTGCGTGGTGGAAAAGAATTGCCATTTAGAAAAAGGTCACTTCCTTCGTCATCCGACTGACGAACAGGGAGGAACAATGGGACAATAGGGATTAGTCTTGTAGGGTAAATGTGTTATGGGGAATTCGCTTTTCTACACTCCAACTTCATTTACATCTGACACAGCTTTCTCAACCACTTCTCTTCCGAGTGCGTCTTTCTCTCTTCCTTCCAAAGGTAGCAACAATTTTGCGACTCCATCGAGTCTTTTGTTAAGCTCGTCTGGTCTTGTGCAGTTCTTGAATATCAATAAAATGTTGCTTTTCAATGCACTCAATCTGCAAACTTGTGTGTTATTTTTACATATCCTAAAAGGTGAGAATAACTGGCAGCAATATTTGATGGTTATAAGGTTCATTTGCACTCATGTTTGTTAAGTAAGAATTCCTATCAGAGCGGTAATTCAATGAAAATCTCATCCACGAGTCGGCTCATTTATTTTAATATGTAATTGAATATCTATCTTGTTACAACGCCAAGGCTTAATGCTATGGGGAAAAGCCACATGTTATTTGATCCACAAAGAATAGCTTAAAAATTACATACAGACTTTGAAATTCCATCTTCTTCAAATGTCCTAAATTTTTCACATCAGAAATGCTCTTAATTGTTCGGAAATATTTAATTTGTCGAACAGAATCCGGCAAGCCTAGAATTTGTATCCAGGAAATTTGAGCTCTTCACCTTGATGACATAATTGAGATTAATTTGCCAAATTGCTTTCCTGTTTCCCATTTTAAAGTTCCGCTGTTCTAGCCAAGAAAGGGTAGTTCTGCGTGGCTGTGTTTACAAATAGCAGATAAGTACGTCTCTTGTGTATAACCTCGTCTGCCTAACATAATGAAATGCAAATAAGTGTTCTTCATCCACTGTTTCTCCAGATGCTTGCAAGCGTCCGCAGAGTTCCTGAATTTCATCAAGTCAGACGGCAAATGCCAGTGCTGAAAACAAGGCCTCCGAGGCGTAGACTGCAAATATTTTGGTGTGTGAGCAGAGGTCAAGAACCCCCAACCAGTGAATTTGTGTGGCTCTCCCAAGGAATGCCCCTCATTTTGCCATCGCCTTGAGCCTATTTTTCCACACACAATCATCTCTCTCTCTTCCCAATCCGCCCCGCGACGACCCTGAAAGGGTGGCACAATCCAGAATCACGCCGCAAAGCGAGAGCCCAGAAGACACTGACTTTGGCAAAAAGACGAACCTCTTTTGGCCAATGGCTTTCGCTCAGCTCCTCGGAGAAGCTTTTCAGCACACGAGTTTGAGGCATGAAGAAAAAAACGCGGGGGACGTTTTGCTATTTCTCCTCTCCATCTTCTTCTCTCGCACCATTTTCGCTGCAATTGCCGTGTGTGTCTTCTGACAGTGTTCCTTTTTTTCTCCTTTGTCATAAATGAAAATGAAGCGAATGAGCTCAGGAATATGGGTTTTATTTATATCTCGGCTAGAAACTGGTTTTTTCGCAATATTTATTCGCCAACAAAGATGCACCCAAAGAAGAATGGTGAATAACGAAGAGCGGAGTGTCGGGAAAAAAGAGAAGGAAACGCGAATACGAATTTCTTGACCCAGCAACACTCCGGAATCCCGCACCAGCGAAACCTTGGGCAGCTATCGGAGCTTTTGTTTTCCTCCCCACAACACAGTGGTTGACCGGAGAAAACCGCAGAATCCATCTTTATCGCGCATTGCTGAATTTTCCTGTCACTGCCACTGCGTGTGACTCCGAGGCACTTTCTCTCCTCGCCCCACTCGCCCGAGCTGACACAAGGAAGCGGCGCCCGCTCGTCAGTGTCCCTGACCTGTCCCACCAGCGGATACCTTATTGCCACCCCAGGAGACGTGTCACACGACGCCACTTTCTCCATTTTCGCGACTTTTCCCCCTTCCCAGCATCCCGGCGACGCAGCCCGGCAGCCCAGGCAGACGCCGCGGGGGGCGCCGAGATCAGCACACGGAGGCATTCTCTGCGGACAGCCGACACAGTGAGGAGGCGCAAGGGCGGTGCGGATAGAGATGAATGCGAAAATTTTCCACGAAACGCCAGACACGAAATAGACAAAAAGTTCGACCATTTTGGATTGGGAAGTTCCACTCTTGAACGCCCAAGTTGAGACTCGCGCTTTTCATCCTCAATTTTCCCCGCATTTTCCACTGATAGTACGTCCGTGGATCGCGGAAAAAGCACCCCCGGTGCAACTACGGCGTGCAGAAATGCTTTTTCACACGCATTCAGTCAGGGAATGTGTGAAAAATGCCATAAATGCGAGGAATGCCGGTCGCATGGCTCACTTTTTTCATCGCCCTTCGGGACAGTCACAATGGGAGACGGAAAATGCTGCACTTACTTTTACGAAGTCAATGGACGAGGTGGTGCCCTCGATGTCACACAGGAGTACCTTTGAACTGAGCACGCTTCTATTGAGTTCCATTTTACAGTGGAAAATCAGAGATTTTTGACTTTCGGACGCACTTTTTCTCACTCTTTTCTCACGAGAAAATATCTTCCTCCGCCGCACAAGTTCTTCACTCTATTTCTAGCACCTTGTCCACACACCAGTTGGCACCACTGCGGATTTTCGCACGACCACTTTTCTAGCATTCTAGGCGCCACTCGTACAAATTTCGACCACTCGAAGCCAGAGTAAAACATAAAGGATTTTAATAGGAAAAATGCAAGACTTTATTGTACATGACTCTGCTTATATCTACTTTCCTGACTGATTGATGAAGATCACATCGTCCGCGATGATACTGGTGCTGATGCGCTGCTTCCCCTCCTGGTCTGTTATCTCGCCATAGTTGATCTTTCCCTGCACCAGCGCTCTCTGCCCACGACGGAGGTAGTTCATCACGGATTCCCTGAGTTGTGGCTTGAAGACGACCACTCTGTGCCAGTCTGTCTTCTGAGTCCAGTCTCCAGATTCGTTTCTGCAATAAGAATCATATGAGATCTTGCGAAAATATGGTTAATTTAGGGGAATTACTTGTAGCCTACGTGAGTGGCCAGAGAGAATGTAACGACAGGATGCTCCTCATTTCCTCTCAACTGAGGCTCGACTCCCACACGACCCAAGAGCGTAACATTGTTCACAGCTGCAAAAGGACAAAAGAAACCCTTGTTATTCCTGAAATATCTATCAGTGGAGTGTTTCAGAACAAGAAATAGACTTACTTTTCTCGAAATTCTGTTGCTTTTCATTGCTGAACAAGCGACATCCTGCAATTTGGCTGATTCGTCCCTTGCTTAGGGTCCTCCAGACCTAGAGACATAACCTCTATTAACAAACATTGCTCTTACAAATGAATCCAGCCAATTTTCTCATGCAGATTTTACCTGAGATTGAAGAGTAAACATTCCTGATGATTCTACAATGATAATAAATCACCGAAAGCGCGTAAAGTCAGAAAAATAAAGCGAAGTGCGTAATTCAACAATTCCCTCTCAGCACGGCTTCGACGAAAGTGCGGAACAAAGCGAAACGTCAGAAAGAGTGACGTAACAATCAGTTCGCGAAAAACGCGCCTCTTCTTGCATTTCTTTTTACCCCTTTTCACCCTTTTTAGTTAATTTCCCAGTGCAATTGCTTCCCCAAACGCCTCGGATATGAATGAATTTGACGCTTCCTATGTGTCTTCTCGCTTCCCCCTCAAGATTCCTCCGGATATCCGAGATGACTCAGCGACAGAGAGAGAAAAGGTCCATCCATGCGATATTTTATACAATTGCATCTCGATTATTATGCGGGTGGTGTCTTTTGGCGTCACAATTTACGTCTCCATCCAGTATTATCAGCGGGGCAACTCTAATTACATGATCTACACACTAGCCTGCTGGATAATCCCGTGGTTTCTGACCCTCTTCATCAGTTGCGAAGTGTATGAGCCTTAAAACGTGTTTCCGGAAGTGAAATTCCTCACTAAATCATTTCTTGTTTGTCTCTACAGGAGGGCCAAGGATGAATCTCTACACAGGACACGAAAAGACTGCTGTTCCAACGCTGTTTGGAGTGTTTTTCTCAACATTTTACGGTCAGTTTGCTACTCTGTAATTTGGAGGTCAAGAAAATGGAAGAAAATATTTCTATTTTTAGCTACTGGGAAACGACTGTTTACTCTCTGAAATACTATCTGGCTACTGAGAGGAACCAGAAGGAGAGAGCAACGAGATACTACAGGAACCTGGTGCAGGCCGAGAGCGATGAGACTTTCTTGCGCTTGTTCGACTGCTTCCTTGAGGCTGCGCCTCAGAAAGTCCTCCAAATTGCCATTTACCTCTCAGGCGAGGAGGCTCTGACGCCGTGGCAGGGATGTCTCCTCGTCAGTTGCATCTTCAGCATGGCCTACACGCTGAGTTCTCACCAAAAGTGCCTGAGATTGGCCACACCGACAAAGAAGCACATCAAATTCATCGGCCAAGTCTTCCACATCATCTGGAATCTCTCCATGTCAGTGGCAAGGATCCTGGCAATCGCCCTCCTTGCCAGCATTGGACCTCTCTGGACACTGCTCTGTTGCATCATCCATGTCCTCCTCTTTGGACTGTACATCTTCGTCTCTGATCGCAGGAATCTCAATCTGTGCAACTACAACTTCTTCACCAAATTTCTCCTCTCACTTACCATCGGAACGATCTTCCTTTTCCACCTGATTTCCGTGAAAGAGGGCCCAACGCGCTACAGATATGTCACTTTCTACTCCATCTGCTTCGTGGAGAACTTGGCCTGTCTAATTACATACTTCTTCTATGCCGACTGGAAGCTGATGCCCATCTACTTATTCTATCTCTTCGTGGGGGCGGTGATTGGGCTGTTTCTCCTGGGCATCACCTTCCAGATCATCTACTACAAGTGCTTTCATCCAAATGTCACTGCCAAAGTTGCCAATCGAGACCCAGTCCCACTCCGCGTAATCACCTTGAGGGACCACAATACTCTGGACAACTAACCTACAAATCTAGGATAGGATTAATCTGCTTTGTGTTACTAATAAAGCAACTGCCTTTTACGCTTATCCGCCCTTTATTTTCTCCGGGGACTCTTTCTCCTTCTTATCAGGCTTCCGGAACTCATGCTTCCGCTCACCAAACTTGCCGGACTTTCTTGTGGTTTTTTCCCTGGATGATCCTTCGCGGTGGGTTTGTTTCTGTCTCCTCTCCAGGCGACTCAATTTATCCGAACTGGCTCTCAGACTTTTCTCCCTCTCCCTGTCGTTGTGGCGGACGGCGGACTTTAGGGTGGATTGAAGAAATCTCTTGTTGGTCTTCTTCAGCGGACACGGTTTCCACCCAGAAGCTCCTATAATTTCCGCTCTTGCTGACGCCTTCACCAGCTCAAGGTTCAACTCTTCAATAGCGAGCCTGAATGAATACAAAGACGATGTGAACATATTCTCAAGTGTATGCAACAAACTCACTTTCTAAGCTCTTCGTCAGTCAATTTTCTCTTCTTTTGGAACATTTTGTGATCCCGAAAGTCAGACATCCTAGCAAAATCTTGGATTTTTCACCAGCCAGACACAAAAATAAACACTTTGTCTACATTCTAGGCTTCCTATTCGATTCTAGCAGTGGCGCTCGTCGAAATCAGCTGATCGAAAGTTTGTAGTTTAAACCCCACATTTCTCCGTTAATACATAACGACACCAAATGTGCTCGAAAATATTTCACAATTTTATTCCAGTAAAAATATATATAAATGCATGCATAGAATATCAAAAAATATATGGCCAAATAAGCTCAATTGGATGAGCACCAGAGGAATGCCTCGTCGAACATCGTCTGCCACGGAGAGTTCTTGTGCTTGAAGTCATGCGGAACGTATGGCCACTGCCACAAAATGCTGCACCTCTCCGGATGAGGCATAAGCGCGAGATGCCTTCCGTCCTCCGACGTAATCCCAGCTACGCCTTCAGTGCTGCCATTGGGATTCATGGGGTAAACTTCCGTAGGCTTGTGATCGTCGTCCACGTAGTGCATAGCGACGCTCTGTCTGCTCTTCAGGCCCTCCAGCACGGCCCTGGTGCGGAAGGAGAAGCGTCCCTCGCCGTGCGCAATCCAGCATCCCATCACGGATCCCCTCATGCGCTTCAGGAGAACAGAATTGGTGTCGTGAGCAATCCTGACTGTCGACCAGCGGCACTCGTAGCGCTCCGAGCGATTGTGGAGAAGAGCCACATCGGGAACGTCAAAAGCACTCTCCTTGGTCTCTCTGGGATTGCCCACCCAGCCGATGAGACTCATGAGCTGGCATCCGTTGCACACACCGAGAGAGAAAGTGTCCTTCCGCCGCCTGAACTGGTCGAATTGGGGTCTTAGGACGTCACTGAAGAGAATCGTGGCGGCCCATCCTTTAGCAGAACCCAGAGTATCGGCATAGCTGAAGCCTCCTGGGAACACTACACCTCTGTAGGCATCCAGAGTGACCTTCTTCGCCAGGAGATCCGTCATGGCAACGTCGTGGACTTCAAACTTGGCCGCATAGAGAGAGGAAATCATCTCCCTGTCACCATTGGTGCCCTCCTCGCGGATCACAGCCACGCGGATGGCAGCAGCAGGTTCTCGTGGGAGGATAACTTCATCCGGATTGTAAGTGCACGAGTACTTCAAGACTTTACGGCGAGAGAGACTCTCAAACTCCTCCTTGGCACACTCCTCGTTCATCTGAAGCTTTTCCAGGGCAAAACTTGTGGCTTCCCATTGCTTAAACAGCTGCAGAAGTTCAACGTCCAGCAGCACTTTGCCTTGGCATTGAATCCTGACGGGCGACTTAATGCCACTGCCCAGGGAAGAACCGATGTGGAAGACTGGAACATCCTCAGAAGCGAACGTTTGGATGACTTCAGTGAAATGCTGACTCTCCACTTCCAGAACCCAGCCGCATTCCTCAGCAAACAATATGGGGATGTAGTTAGAGTGGCTGTGGCCTTTGAAAATGCTCGAGATGTCCACGTTGAGACCGCACATTCCGCCGAAAGCCATCTCCAGGACGCACACGAGCAGACCACCATCGCTCACATCGTGACCAGCGAGAAGTTTTCCCTTCTTGAGAAGTTTCTGGGTAGCCTCGAAGGCCCTCTTCAGCACATCCGCCCGTTGAACGTCTGGACAGTCATCTCCTTGTTGACCCAGCGCCTGCGCTAGGGCGGAGGCTCCCAGGCGGAATTTGTTCTCCACACTGACAAACACCAATTCTCCGCGTCCTCCGCGCGACGGCATCTTCAGATCCGGCGTAACTTTCACACGAATATCCGGACACTGGACATAAGTGGAGATGACGAGAGTTCCTGGAGACTTCACCGTCTCGCCACCAACTCGAGCAGCCATCGAGAGTGAGTCCTTTCCACCGTCAACAGCGATATTGAGCTCCTTCATGAAGGAACACATCGCTTGGCACGCTTCATAGAGCTTCAGGCCTTCGCCAGGCAGCTTAGCTGCCCACATCCAGTTGCCTGAGCACTTGACGTCGGCCAGCTCGGAGATTCCCACAAACACGAGATTCGAGAGAGCCTCGGCCACTGACATCCTGGCACCCGCCTGAGGTGAAATCAATCCCTTAATCGGCTGCGTGCCGATAGACGTGGCGATGCCCTCGTGGCCAAAATACGACACCGCCGTGACGGCAAAGTCAGCCAAAGGAGTGTGCAGAGATCCAACGCACTGCTGCTGAGCGATCAGGCCAGTCACGCATCTGTCCACTTTGTTCGTGAGGAATCTCTTGCTGCCCACCGCCATAATCCCCAAGACTGTCTTCAGAGTTTTCTCCAAATTGATCTCCGGCACCTGAAGAGGTGTCAATTTCCTGGGCAGACGATCCAAAGTGAACTCCTTGCGAGGCATCTCGCCGAGAACATCTTTCAGATGGAGATCGAAGGGACGAGCTGTTTCCTTGGGCAGATACTGCCTTTCGAGGTACTTCTCGAAGTTTGCCTCCTCCTCCAGGAGTGTCACATACCCATTTCCTGTCACCACACCCACAAAATTGATGGGACACCTCTCCCTCGAGCAGATGTCTTCCAGAAGTTGCCTATCCTCTTGGCGACAGAGAATGGCATTGTTTTCCTGATACTCCGCACCCCAGAGCTCGAGCGCTGTGATTGTGGGATCTCCCAGTTGGAATTCCTTGGAGAAGATCACAGCTCCTGCATATCCTGGCTCCACCAGCTCCTTCAGCACATTCCCATTGCCGCCAGCGCCCTGATCGTGGATCGCCAAGATGGGATTCTTGGCACCCATCTCAATGCACGCTCTCACAACGCGATTCAGCTTATTCTCCATCTCAGCATCGCCTCGCTGCACAGCATTGAAGTCCAACTCGGCAGCATCACGACCACCTTGAACTTCCACAGAACTAGCAGCGCCGCCTCCGACACCAATGCGATAAACAGGGCCACCCAGCTTCGCCAGGAGATTCCTCTTCTCGGGATTGAACTTGTCTGTGTGCGTGGCATCCATCGTTCCCAATCCGCCGCTGAACATGATGGGCTTCACATATTCGCAGCGCTCGCCAGCACTGTCGCGAATTCCATAGGAAATGGCAAATCCAGAGATCACAGGCTCACCGAACTTGTTGCCATAGTCCGAAGCGCCGTTGCTGGCATCGATGATGATTTTGAGAGGGCTGGAGAATGTCGGTGGGTAGCGCCAGGAGTCATCTTCATACGGAGCCTCGGAGTCTGGAATGTGGAGAGCCCCGACGCAGTATCCGGCCGTCCCGGCAATGGTTAATCCGCCCCTGCCCACGCCCTGAACATCTCTGATTCTACCTCCTGTGCCAGTTGTGGCGCCACTGAAAGGCGCCACGGCGGTCGGCATGTTGTGCGTCTCCGCTGTGAAGATGAGATCCGATTCCATGTTCACGACCTCCACCTTCCCCGGACCGCTAAACTGCGTGGGGCGGAGAGCCTTCTGCTTGAATCCCTTGATGGCACTGCTGTTGTCACTGAACTTAATGGTGTTGTTGGGATTTGTGGTCTCCTGAGTGTCCACAATCAGCTTAATCAGTGACTTGTCCACAAACTCCCCATCGATCTTCATCTTCCCCTTGAAGAACCAATGCCTGGAGTGCTCACTGTTGCTTTGGGCGCAATCGAACAGCTCAACACTGGTGGGATTGCGTTTCAGCACATTGCCAAAGAGATTGCTGTAGTACTGCAAATCCCACTCATCGAAAGCCAATCCCAGTTTTGCGTTCACATCTCTCAGTGCGGCAATTCCCTGCTCCAGCACGGGCACACGATACCAGTTCTCAGGCTTCTTCAGCAACACCTGTTCATAGAAGTCCTCCACCGGGAGATTCTTCTCCGTGTACTGACACTGTGTCATGCGATCGCCCAGCAACTCCACGAAATCAGCCACTTTCTTGTCCACTCCTGCATTCTGGGCCACTATTAGATATCGCATGGAGACTTCAATGCGCTTCACGATCCCCTCGAAGCCCACGCTCTCGCAGATGCTAACGCTGTTGGTGGAATCAGCCGTGGAGAAGTTAAAACGTGGCCCAATTTCGATAAGAACAGAGTTTGAAGTGGGATTCAAGAGAGTTGTCACACCAGTCAATGCATCTTCCTCTTGAGAGTGCTTCAGAAGCCAGCGAAGGATCTTCTCCTGAGTCTCGGACACTTTCACTCCCTTGGCTGTCTCCACGTGGTAGCATTTCTCTAGATGCACATCACAGACGGACTTTTCCACCTAGAAACCAAAGCATTCAGTTAGGAATCAAGAAAGCATCCCACAGTGGAAATTCTTACCTTCTGAAGCCGTTGCAGGAGCGTCTCCTTCTTGGCCACGTCGAGATTCTCTAGCAGGTAGTATCGCACGATTCCCATGACGAAAGTTGATCAGCACAGCGGAAGAGCTCAATTTCAACTGAAATGAGGAGAATTACTGAATGATTGCGAGAGAAATCGGCGCAAACAACGTTAGAGGGTCGCCTTAAGGTTATCAATAGATGCATTTCCAATAACATTTTCTCCCATTCTAACCACCGCACGAGTGTTGCCTCCAAGGGGGTCCTCTCAGGAAGAGGCATTCACTGCCGGAAGAATATTGCTCTAATCAAAAGATATTATACGAGATCTTTTATGACGCAATCTCAAAATCAATTTGTCAACAATGGCTTTCTCGCTGTTCCTGATGGAAAAATCGCAGTGAATGCATGTGCAAATGTTGAATACAGTGCTTAGATACAAGGATAATGTGTAATTTAACAGAAAATAGTGATATTTACCGTGGAAATTGTGAAATTCAGCTGGGAAAACAACACTCTCGTTGCAACAGGTGTTTACACTCCAACCACGTGTGACACTCACAGCGACATCCAGCGGAGAGTGGAGGAAAGATGATTATTCGTCAAAATTCAATAAAAACGACCAATTTTAAGTATATTTATGATATATTTAATATTAAATTTACTTTATTACAATTAACATATCGTAGTAAAAATGAAGGTTTGTAGTACAATGTGGTTTTCATTAATTTATTATTTGTAGTTTTCTTGTTTTTCTCTATAAATATTGATGATTTGAAAGATTTTCTGAAGAGTTTTTTTTTTACTGGATATATAGTTACTTTTCGTTCTCAAAATATTTATTGCTGAAAAATATGCAAAACGTTCTTCTTCCTAGTTCTTTATGCATTGTGTTGTCCTCTTCTATAGAATACTGATTAGAGTTTATATAGCTTTTTTCCATTAATATGCATTTCTAAGAAGTCTTTCGCCCACTTTCTTTTATAATAAACTTTTGAAACATGGCTACAAATTATTTTGTACATATTCTTCCAATTTTTGCAAAACAACACTGGTTAAATGAGAATTTCTGAAGATGTTGCATGTTCTTTTTCTTAAAAAAAATAATGGTACACTTAAGATTTATTTCATTCACAAGCCCACAAATTTTGTAATTGAAGCATAATAAAGCGCTTCACAAAATTAACCTTAAGAAGAAAAAGAATATTTTCTCTACAACAGAACAATTTTTTGCAATTTTCTCGTCTTTCGCATCTTCTTTCTTTCTGTCCCAAAAATAGTGGAATAATAATAAGAAATTAAACAGATATTAATTTTTAAAATTAATATGCGTATACCTTAAACACTTTGTTCATTTACCATTTCGTCATGTTTCTCTTCCTTTCCAATATATTCTCATTCTTATAAAAATAATTCATAGCAATAAAACGTAAATTTATATAGCTTTCAACTTAAAATAAAATTATTACATTTTGTAAATCACAAAAGGTCAATAAATATGCTGGATTCGAATAGGTCTCAACAAAAGGGGATGATTTTGAAAAGAAAAGGATCAAACTATCTTTTTTTCACATCTTCAAATAAACAACAAAGCGCAAGATAAAGCAGAAAGCTTAATATTTTACTCGAGGGGTGAAGAAAATTGGAAATTCTCCATTTACATCTCTTGTCAACACGTTGAATTGTATTCTTTCCTAATTGTACTATAAATTAATAATCTTTTTTTGCTCTGAAATATTTGCTTTTCTTTCACATTTCTTTGGATACATTCGATTTCGAAAAATTTGTCAATTTATCTAAATTTCCAATTTCCTTTGTATAGACTCTCTTTTGTTTGTTATTAAATATATTCTTACTGATTTGTTATCTCTCTTCCTTTCATATCTCTCCTTTTTTTTACTTTATGGACTACAATCACTGCATTTATTCTATTCAGTATTGGCTAATTTCCTCATTTTTTTTTTTTAGTATTTTCTCTTGCTTTTTTCTTAATTATTATGTAATAATATGCAAAAAAGTATATTACTATTTTAGCAATAATTATAAATAGATTTTCATTATTACTATATATTTTTAATAGTTATATATCAAAAGTCCTTAATCTTTTAATAATCTTTTCCTTTCAGTGAAGTTACATCTATTAATTCAAAAAATTATTTCATTATTTTAGGTGAATTACTTAATTTTCTTTATTAAAATGTTTTTTTTTTCTTCTCATTTATCAATATTTACAATTAAAGAAGGAACAAAATTTTAAATATATGCAATAGAACCTTTTTTACTGTACTTGATTTGCATGTGTAAGAAATCCAGAAACGGATTTTGTAAATCAGTTTCAATCATTCTCTAAACATAGGTTCTGTGTTCAGTTTACTGTCTTTAAGGTGGTTTTCTTCTGTTTCTGTAAATTGTAAAATATACAAAGTGGAACATTTTGTGGGTTTCAAGAGTGAAAGTAAGGAAAAATGTCAAACAAATTATTTACTTTTCTCCCATATCATTATGATATAAACACAGGTAAGTCTCGATTATTTATGATACTTTTTCTGCAGATGTTCTTGTTTTTTGCAAATTTCTCTTCATTTCTTCACAACTTTTTCGTAAAACTCTTGCTATTGGATACAAAACAAATTCCACTGCCAGACTTTTAGCAAAAATAAAACACTTTTAATGTAAAATAATTGGAAAAATTTCATAGAAATTATTAAATCGAATTTTGCTTTCTATCTTCATCGTTTTTCATATGTTGCATGCTCATTTTTCTCCTCTGAAATTTGTTCTCTTGTGACAAAAGAAATGAAATAAGAAATTCATCTTAAATTCGAATGCAATCGAATTCAATTTGTTTGACACAGAATCGAAGGAAAGGTTAACAGCTGGGAAAAGAAGATGTTCCATCATTCTTACATTTGTTCTTTTAATTAAAAGGATACATTAAAAAAAAGTTTATATTACTAGAGAATTAATTCTCGTCTGCATTAAATGTTAATTATCAGGTTTGAAATATTTCACTTTGTTTCCATTTAACATTTGTACATTATTTAATTTGTAAAGTAAATTATTGTTCATATCGTTTTCTTCAAAGTATAATAGTTATTGTAACGTTGAATAAACACAACTCATACCCTCACTTTACTACATTTTATCTGGAGATTCATTATAATTAATTTAATAATTTAAGAGATCCAAAATTCATGGCGCCAAAAATGTTCTTACTAAACAAATTATCTAGTTGATTTCAATCAATTTTTCTTTATAAAATATGTATTCAATGCTCAAGTATGATTTTATTCGCTCACAAACTGACCGTCAGATTTTCTTCCCGGACTTATTGCTTCCCATCGTTTTAGGATTATCATTTTTTCGTTTATCAATTTTGCTAATTTGTCATAAAAACCGAAAATATCTCAATTCACGAAACTGAAACAGCACCACACACTTCCTATTCATCCACAATTTGTAATTCTTCTTAATTTTGGTAAGATTAGTGTTAACATTTATTTTAAAAGTCCCCATTGAGTGTACTTTGAAATTTGTAGATTAATTTTTTGGAATGTTCCTCTCCGAAAGATCAATCAAGTGTTTTTCACACAATTTTGTACATTTGAAATTCTCTTCCTTTTTTGAAATCTTGTTTGGAACAAAGAAATATTTGCCTAAAAATTCTCTTTTAAGGCGAGAACACGCCAATTTAATTAATAAATTGATTTACTTGTACTTCTTCCCTTAATTTTATCATTTTTTCTCTCGTCAATACAAAAATTTATCTATCTAGACACGAATTTGTCATTAAATTGAGTTTAATTTCATCTTTGTTATAGCAATAGTTTCCGGGAATTTCAATGCTCTTCTTTTCTGCACCTAAGAATACATTTTGAGACGGTCATATAGATTTTTTTTTTCTTTTTTCAAATATTCACAAATAACAGAAAGGAAAATGTCATATTATTTAACTTAGGAGGGATTTTGGTGATTTTCAATGTCTTTTTAGATGGCGTTTGCAACCTCAGGATTTAGAATAGAAAGACTAGTATATAAACGGAATTTACAAGACTACAAAAGGTAAACTAAATGTAGTAATATCAGAAGGAACTTATAAATAAATCGTTAGAAGAGAATGCAAGATTTAGTGAAGTGACTTTGGCACTTTTGGATTACATACAGTTAAAAACTAGCAGGAAAATAGGATTTCATAAGTTAGCTCGCAATCTAAAGACATGCTCCAATCACCACAATTCCTGTTTGTTGTTGCTTTGCGATGGTACATTGAATGTAGTTTTATGATAAAAGTCCTTTGTTTTTCACCCTACAATTTAGGGGGCATTTTCTGTGTACGATCTGACTCTACGGTAATGACTAAAAACACATGCGAATGTGTAATCTTGTTGCATTAATCGTTACATTTTATCTAAAATAAGATAGTAGTTATCAGTGTAAATCTAAAAGAAGTTATTCACCTTAAAAATTATTTAGTCACATATCTCATCTGCTTTCTCTCTCTCTTTCCCTCCCTCTCTCAGCATCAAAACTTGTCCACGACACACACGATACCATCACCGCTGACCGCCGCCAATCCCTGTCCAAGCCCACTCCTGCGCCCACTTGTTACGCCTCCAGATCAGGAGTTTTGCTTCACCACGATCACACCCGGCCTGCACTGCTGCTGCAGGTGCTGCGCCGTGGCCGCGCCGGCCGACCGGAAGTGGAGGAATGGATTCACGTCAACGTGAATCTTGCGGGTGTGCGCGTGATGAGGCTGCAGATGGCCGGGCTGCTTGTTGTGCGTGGTGAGAGCGAGCGGTGCCTCCTGGGTGGGTTGCTCCTGAGTCGTCTCGCCGAACAAGTGATCGCCCTCGAGGTGCCTGATCGCCTCCACGATCGTCTCAAGGTTCTGCCGCGACGTGGACGTGAGGTACATCCGTGACTGCGCCGCAGACGACGATGTGGCATCCTCAGATTTCACCACGGTGAGACTCACGGGTGAATTGCTGATGCGCTCAACCTCTACTTTGGGCTCAGCCTTGATCACGGCCTCGAGAATGGGCTGCAGTCGCTGCTTCGTGGTAATTTCCACCTTCTCCACTTCGTTCTTGCACTCCACCACCACCGGACTGGGCGACACCACGCGAGACTCCTCGATGTTTATCTCATGCACAGGGGAACACACAACCACATTCTGCCCAGTGGTCGGCAAACTGTCCAGCGACACCACTTGCACATCCGGCAGCTCGTGCGACTGGTGCAGCTCAGTCAATTGCGACAGGGAGACCTTCGTCATGGAGTCACTGGGCAGCAGGGATTCCTCTTCCTCCTCCTCTTCCATCACCTCTACACCCTCCTCTGGCCCGCCCAGGAGCTCCGTCTCGTCCATGCGGAGGTTGTCCGTGTGCTCAATCACCTCCTGATGCTGATAGATGCGCTCCTCGCGACCCAGTCGCTCGGGGTACACCTGGCACTCCAACTGTCTCATCTGATCCTCCAGCATCATTCTTTGGCGCCGCTCGATCTCCAGCTGGTGCTTCAGCTCGACCACCTCCTTGGCCAGAATGCTGTTTGTCGTTGCGGCGGACGCCGATGTCGTTGTTGTGATCGCCCCACTGGGTTTCGTCATGACTGTGACAAAGGTGAGGGGCTCCGGTGACATGGAACCCAGCCCCTCATCCGATGAGTCCGAGATGGTCTGCATTGTCATCACATTGTCCAACTTGCGCTTCTTTCCCGACACAGTGGACGTCGTGGCGGAAGTTGTGACTGTACTGGACACACTCACACTCGGCAAATCCGGGTTGATGTTGTTCTTGATTAGCAACTCCCTCAGGTAGGACACATTAGACATGAGACGACTCTTGTCCTGTTCCAGATTGTAGACAAACTCTGCCGTCTGTTGGAGAATTGCAGCCTGCAAGAGATACAGAAAAGAAGCCAATCAACATTTTGCCAGCGCAACATATTCAAGATCATGATCGAGTGAATTGCAACGCCCCGCGGGCTCTTTGCCGGGCGTCCTTAGTCAAGGACTAACCAAGACAACGGCATTCACTGGCCATTTCTTCCCCTTTTTGCGCGCCCGTTCTTGTCTCTCCCAATCCGTCTGACCGTCTGTCTGTCTATTTGTCTGGCAGTGAATGTCTGTGTCCCACAATCACTTCGATTATTGTCTCTCTCCCCCATCTCTTGAGCTCTTTTCTTCAATGGACTTGTTGCAGCTGCCTATGTCGCGAGAGATTTCTCATGTCGCCCTCTCCTCTTCCGCCACACCAACTCTCCTCGACCATCAATGCTCACTGCATTGCCATCAAATTTCACCGGCGACCTTATTTATAATTTGCTCACGAGGCCTGTCGGCGCACTTCTCTTAATGCACTTCTACATGTCTCTCATTCACTCGGACTTTATCACCCCGCGAGACTACCTACACCCGAAGAGACAGCCTTTGCAATTTATTCCACAGTCGAGACATTCATTTCGCACAAGACCATCGCGCAACACTCTCTTCGCGCACCGAGAAAAGCGTCTTGCGATAAGACTTTCAACATAAATACGGTCACGAGAAATTTGATAATTTATCTTTCGCCTGAAAATAAACAGGATCGCTCTCAAAACGTCCGGCTGAATGGTGATTCAGTCTTCCCAGAAATCCCCTTTGCTGAAACCCAATGATCTCTCCCAAGGGTCAACTTATCACATTTCCTGCATGTGTCATGAAGTATTCGCGGGTTGGCGAGAGAAATTGCCAAAACGGCTGAAACGACTGCTCTTTATCGCTCCCATGGCTTTATGAATAACTCAACGGCCAAGCATAAGTGAAATTTTAACATTTACAAACGTTCATTACGAATTGAGATAATTATTTTAAATTAATTCACACTAATGGTCAGCTTTTATAGAACCCCCGAAAATTGTTTCTCAACAATTCATGCTACAATCAGCCTGCGCCAGAATAGAGCACTCTAATGTGCTTTAGACAGGCACTAATCCCCATTATGAGAAACTATTTCGGCATGAGCGTGAAAAAGTGGAGAATATAATTAAATGATATATTTTTAATTAACAGCCTTATAAATCATGATCTCATCAAATATCGTAGGGGGAATAGTAAGTGACTTTGTTACCCTAAAAAGAGACTGTTGCACTTGGAATATTGTTGAAAGAAGCAATTTTAAATGAAATTATACATGATAAACTGGGCTGAATCAAGTGCGGATCATGAGGATTGAGCTCCCATTTCAGAACGTCACAAATATTGACAATTTATGGAAAATTTCCAACATTGATACCTCAATTCTCAAACGCGAACTGCACACATTTTTATTGACTGTGGTCATGTCCGTTCGTTGTGCACATTTTCTAAATATTTTGGCCGCATACTTCAAACGTGTTTGCCACACACTCGCACACACACTCTCTGCCCCCCTCGCGACCTGCCGCTATCTATGCCATTGACGATTGATCTCCAAGAATCTGGAAGGCGCAGAAATATGGGGAGGCGCAGCACATTTTCAGAATCCATTCTAAAGTATCTCTCTCTCTCTCTCGCTGGCATCATTGCCATCAGAAATGAATGAGTCACAAGCAGAGCTGACCCACGATATGGCGTCAGCAATTAAAGTGAATTTTCATACGCGCGTGCATTCAGCGAGGAAAAATTGAATGGAGCGTGTGTGGAGATCGATGAACGAGAAAAAATGTCATCCACATAGATGAATTAAATTGAATATAAATGAATAAAATCTAACGCGCAAGTGAACGTGATTGTCTTTTTAAAATCGGCGGTGAGCAGAGAGTGTGTCTCATGTCGCACGTGCCCCTTATTTATATCTACCATCGGCCAATTGACAAGATATTAAGTAAAATACCTCTCTCGTAGGCCTCCACATACCACTTAGCCTCTCATCTCTGCGATATCCAGTTATCAATTATAAATTTCAATCGCGCACAAACGGAAAACGGCGCAATTAATATTAAATACCCACAGTCTAATACAGACACTTATTAGATTGTACATTCTCCAGTCATCCCCATTAATGTTATACAGAAATGCTGTCAATTCATTCAATTAAATGTTGAGAAATTTCTTTCTAAGCCCATCTGAACGTGAACCCTTTTTTCCACAATTCTCTGCGCCACTATATATTTCGCTCGTGCAAAAATAATGAGGATATTCTCTTGCCAGTTCTTTTTCTCCGAAAGCCACATCATCGAGATCTGGCGGTACCATATGAGGAAGATTATAGCCAACAACATTAACAAGCATGTTAACACACAATCGATTTATTAATTGACAGGAAAGTTTCTTTCCCAGCTTTCTTCCTATCTTGCACACAACCTCACACACTTCTGCGACCCTGATAGAATTTCACCCAATTGACCATGTCTGTATTTTAGTTTTAAAAATAGTAAAGAGCAAAATAAAGTATGATGCTAAGGTAAGGTTAAGGTCGCTTGCTTTCAATCCATTGAACTAGAACAAGTTATTTGCATGCTTACGTTCACGTTATCGCTCAAGATTATCAAGACAAGTCGCACAGAATCCATTATGTCATCACTCAATCCAACAGCATGACCTAGAACTGAGGCATTTTACCCAGATTTAGCAATTTGGCCCCATAATTTCGACCAAGATAAACATTTGCCCAAAATATAATCAAACAGAATGCACATGACATGTGACTTTCACAACCAATTCCAGCCCTGTTTACCATGAGAATCGTCAAATTTGCTCTATATCTCACTCTCTCCCGAAACACAGAAGGGGGAAATAATTAATTTTCAACATAGGCAATCTCGACTTTGATCTAATTATTCAAATAAATACTACAAATATAGCGGAGAAACATAAAGGACGCCCAGTGAGTGAATTTCCCACTGTTTCTTTTTTAAATGCCTCCACGAGCACGTAAGGTGGGAGCGAAAGAACCATCGCCATCTCTCTTTCTACAATCTCTCTGCTCTCGAGTAAACAAATTTTCTGAGCAGTAACAATCTGTATTGAAAAGAATATGTGGAGATTTTTTTTCCACAAGCCGAAAGCGTACAGAAAAAAGCACGTAGAAAATGTAAGTTGTGTGACGATGATGTTGAAGGACACGAGTTCTTTCACCTGAGAAAGAAGAGCCAACAGAGAAATACAGACAAGTGAAGCCATCAAGGCATGCAACAAACGCCAGCAATTGTAGCAAAAGTGGAAGAATATGCTGATCATACTGTATAAAATCATTGTTGGGCTCTCTTGAGATTATATTCTCTGGCCTTTTGGAGCACCTTGTGATGTGTGACTCCCCTGATGTTGAGATGCATCGAGAGTTGCAGGAAGAGTTATTTCATATCGTCTCTCTCTCGTCGCTATACATAAGTTATGCTTGGGAGGCAACACAATGCTCGAGACAGCCTTCCTTGTCACTCATTCTCTCCTCCATTCCAACTCTTCTTCCATGTTTTTCTCTCAAACATACACACGAATGTCACAAGTCGAGAAAATCTCTTTATGCTTCTTTCCTTCCCATTCCAAGGGAGGTGAATAAAAAAGACACCCATAAACATTATAAGTCGCCGTGAAAAACGAAGGCTCCCAGTTGCGGTTCCACACGCTACGTATAGGTTTCAAGAAACTGTTTCCGACCCATAACGCTTATGGGGAATTTACATTGGATGCGTTTCACTTTTACCTCGACGAAACGATTTCCTGAAATGTCTCGGTAGGTAATCATCCCTTTTTTTATTGCCCCTACGCTCGGGCGCGAAGGGCAATAAACCTCGAAGAAAAAAAAAGGATAATTGCCCTCCGAGACATTTCAAGAAATCGATTCGTAACTAGTGCAAGAAATAATTTCATACTTACTACAGGAAACAATTTCGTAATTCAATCAAGAAATATTTTCGTTCCTATTGCAAGAAATAATTTCGTAGTTATTTCTGGAAGCAATTTCGTATTTATTTCTTGTATGGAATCC
The DNA here is from genome assembly GCF_947086385.1 of Phlebotomus argentipes. Taxonomy (NCBI): domain Eukaryota; kingdom Metazoa; phylum Arthropoda; class Insecta; order Diptera; family Psychodidae; genus Phlebotomus; species Phlebotomus argentipes. The sequence goes on along the minus strand of NW_026776181.1, from coordinate 9,474,938 downwards.
AATACAATTAAAATATATATTTTTGTCCAAACGGCAGTGTTGATTATGCTGAATCTGGCCACCTATAGCACTTTCCGGCGTCATCTTATCCCGGATTCCGTGAAATTTCCCGCGGCTTCATTGTCCATCTGAAAAACGATAAAATTATTAAATTTTACTGTTTATACGCGCAGAATTTAGATCAAATTTTCTCTCAATTTATTTTACAACAGCATAATCAATGCACATTTTGAAAATTCACCAAAATGTACTTAAATAAATGCAATTTTTCTCACCTTATTATCCGATGAAGAACTGCACTCTGCTCGTTCTGCATTCAACCACGACCAGAACTTAACTAAATCGACAACTCAGATGAGTTTTAGTGAAGGAATTTCCCAACATTGCTTCATCCCGACACCCGAGCCTTGTTTTATGACCCTTTTTTCATACTTTGCATTTTCTCTGCCTATTTTCTGTAAAACAGATGTTTTATTGCACTACTTTTCTCCCTCGAGCGCATCATGGAATTTTGAACCGGTTTCAGGTATTACGAGAAACTCTTCCGTAAACCAAACGGAGGCATTTCTTGACCACATTCGGAAATAGTAAGAATACTTGGTCTTACTCGTTTCTCCTCTGAGGGCAATCAGGTAGAGTGCCGAAAATTGGGTAAATTTTATGAGGGTCTGAGAGGTCTGAAATTTCTGTGGGCCATAAAATTTAGGGACACCATATGGCTTATTCTATACATGTTTAATCTGTGAAACAAGAACGAAAGCATTTCTTGTTGGGAATCAGAAACTGAAACCTTTCTCATTTGTATCATGTTCATAGTCGGAGGGCAATAAGGTATTATTGCTCTCCGATTGCCCTCAGAGACAGAACAGGAAACAAATCCGCAACGGTTTCACAGCCACTACCGATGAGTATCCGTTTCTTGAAACCAATACGTAGCGTGTGGAACCGCAACTGGGCTTCAGAGCTACACAACGTTGGACGCGCACTGAGAACGGGTAAAAAAGAGTACAGCAACCAACCGAAAAAAAGTATATCCAGAGGAATAATGATGGAGCATTATTGATGTTGCGTCGGCCCGAGAAGTAAATTGTATGATTCCACATTGAGTGTCAGCAGTTGTACACCAAGTTCAGAAATAGTAGCGATGATGTATTTCCTTCCCTTGCCCATGCATACGAAAATAGATAAACACACACACCGTCTGTAATTCTTCTTCTGCCTTCCAATGAAAGTAAAATAGGCTTTTCCACGCTCTCAGTGCGAGATTGCATGGAGAGTGTATCAAATATGATGAATTATTAAGTCAGCCAGGGCGCACACAGACTGTAATAATTCCTCTAAGATATAGAGCACACATTCTTGTTTGTTGCTTCAGCGCGCAAAATGAGATCATATGGCTCTTGTGGAAGGTTCAGGATACTTGCAGCAACCCTGACAGTTGGGCGGACAACCCATATAAACATAGTATTTATTCAAGAGTCGGCGTCGACGTCGTCGGCATTGCTTCGCACTATCGATCCACCAATAGCCTCCTCACTCCCCCAGGGCTCCTCGCCCGCAGCCAGAGCCCGGGTGACTAGGTGGCTGGCTCGCTGACTGACGGCTGGCTGGCCCAGTCATTGGCAATAATGATTGTCGAGAGGTGATTTGTCGGCGTCGGCGCATTCCCAATTACTATGATGAATTTACGTGCAGGCCACATGGCGTCCGTGTGGTCTCATTTCAGACAATCTATCAAACGCTCATTTTCCACTCCACCCCAATTGTCGCACGGGTAATTTTGCAGTCCATGAACTTTAGACCTAATTTCGCGCTCACACCCTCAAATCCAAATCACCCTCAAATCATCCTAGATAAAAAAGACAATTTTCCGGGCATCCCTGCATGTATCAAGGATGCTCTCTCTCTCCCTCTATCCTCAAAGGGCGTTGCCTGATGGTACATACACCAAAATATCAATACTCCGGCGCTTCTTCATTCACATCTGCATGTGTGTTTGTGCCTGTGAGCATCGCGATGCCTCGTCTCCCGGCATTTTCATACAACATCCAACCAACACAGCACTCACACAACTTGGAGATTTTGCCGGGGACCGGGAAATGTTCGCGTCGGCGTCTCTTCAGCTGTTCACTCTCAACTTCATACGCTGAGATTGTGAACTGCGCTGCACAACTTCGACCATCACCCCTGCGCTCAGTGTGTGCATCCTTTTTCGTTTATTGACTCCTCTAGTTTTTCTCCCCATCCTCCCGAAACGAAAACGCCTCGATGTTGGGCAATATAGACGACGGAGTGTGTTGACTCCGTCGCGAGCATTCACTTGAAGAGAGCTTGCGTACTTGATTATTAGTGTGCCTGCATAGTATTTTCGGGAGGGAAAATTGTGTACAGCCGAGAGGGAAGCACACCCGTGGGTAAGATCGATCTCCTCACCGGCCACACTCTCTGTGTTGGTATGCAACTGAATGACGTCATTCATGCGACGAAGCCATCCCGACGCAGTGAACAAGAGCACATCGTATTCGAATCATCAGGGCAATGACGCCTCTCCAGAATCATGTCACTGCATCTGCATCGCAGTTCACAATAATTATTTATGTACACACTCTAATTGAGGAGCAAACCCGCCCTTTCACTGTCCATCACAGCCATAACAGGGCAATATCCAAAGCGTTATGATATGAAATCCTGAATCCCTGGACATCTTCTGAGTGCAGAGCGAAAGCTCTTAAGCAAAACAGGAAGTGAAAAAGGTATTTGACCTGATTCTCGGCGTCTTTCGTCATTCTCAGCTGATCTCAGTCAGCAAGAACTGCAACTTGTTCTACACGGAGCTCCATTCTCTCTGCAATCTATATCGCAGTTTCTCTCCATGTGGAAGATGAATTGACGTATGGTATTTACGCCAGTGGGAATCACACAGAACTCCACATCAGATACCTCTCTCTCGCTCGTCTGTAGCCATTTTTTATTAGAGAGGCGATGGGAGTCACAATGTAAGTCAATGGGTTGATTCAGATTCACGTCAATGGGTAATGTATGCAGTCATCCCACTCCTGAGAATTGATAAACCTCAACTTTACACGCTAAATTTGCTGTATACTGCAATATTTCCACATCACACATGTGAAAAGCATGGCGTCTAGTGTCTGGGATCGGGCTTTTTCTTACCATATGTGACATTGAAAATTAATTTATGCCCCAATCACATGGTCTGACTCTCTTTTCTCACACCTCTAAGACAGCCGCGCAAATTGATAGTTGAATACCTTATAATTACCTATAAGACCTCTAGCGGTCAATTTGAGGAAAAAATATTGCCAAGACTGCTATGATATTTCACCCCAAGTATGACCGTGAATCTCATCAAAATTCAATTATATAATTTTCGCCAGAGCTCTGCCCAACCGTACAATGTGTGTGAGATAATAACCTTCAAATTCGCACATCGCTGGCTTCTCGTACCCCATTCTCAATGCCTCTTTTCGCACTATATCCACTCTTTCTTCCTCTCCGTTGGCCCCCCATCTTTTTTCTTTATTAATCATACACACAAGATATCACATGACTATTGGTGCTTGACTGACTGGGCTTCCATGGTGGCGCGCGAGGAGCCACTGAATAGCGTGTTGGTCGATTTAAATTAGATTGTATAAAATAGTGCGTGTGTTGCCAGGGCATTTAAATTATAAAAACCACGTCAAACGCAACTTTTACTCTCCCTTTCCATGTAGTAATGTGGTTATTTCTATTTGTGTGCCGCGCTCTGACGATCTCCACTCTGCGAAAATAGACACCCAACAGACGCACACCGCCGGCAACCGGCTCCATACGATTAAACATCTGATCAATTTGGCATACAATCAGGATAACGTGCGCCGATATCCCACAATCAACCACCATGTGGCTCAGGGATTAAAAATAAACCTCAGCACAATCGACAGATGGAGGCATAAAGGCCACCCATAAGCTTCTCAAACTGAGAGAGGCAACATTGTTGCATCGCTGAAAATCCATGTTCGCGCCACATGAGTTTCTTAGCACTCGGCAAAAGCCAAGTCAAGGCTGAACATTACACTGGTATTGCTTATAAAATTTGCTGACGTGTTCCACGTTTCTGCGTAAATTATCATCGTCAAACTGTCCACAAACACACACGCCAAAAAACTACGCGCGCTGCCTGTGTAATTCCATATGAAAGTTATTATACAACGTGCTGAATCGCCTGGGCTTGTACACTGCAAAAAACCCACCATTAAATTACACATAATGACTAATGTAAAATTTTATACCGCTGCCAGTGTGTGTGCAAGTTCCTGTCCAACACTCTGCCAATATCGCATCACCACACACAGCTCGGCTCTCTCCTATACCGCCTTGCGGGCCCTGTGGTCGTACCGTGTGTTTATCACTCAAATTCCGCGCGGTTTTCGCAGCCTATACTAAATTAAGTGTCGACGACGTGGCGCGATGGCTATTTTTAGCCATTTCGCGACCCATACACACACCAAAACTATCTCGCCAGCTAGCAAATCGCGTTGTGCCTTTTCAGCAATAAAAACCGAACACACTTCGCCATCGGCAAAGAGACGCAATCGAGGCCCAAGAGTTGAGAGCGTGTAGGAATACACCATCATCAATTTGCATAATGAAATGTAGCGAATTTAGCTGCATTGTGTGACTCTTCAGAGGGAAATGACGACATCAAAATGATGCCCATCTTCGCACCAATTGCCTTTCTCTTTCCCGTCTGATTGCTTTTTGCGTCGTAAAATAAATTGATTCCGTAAAAGGCGCTACACTCCGCCTGACCCTTATTGGGATCGCCTGCATCTGGAATTTATGTTGGATTTGATGGCAGCGGGACTGTATGGTGATGGCCCTATGGGAATCTTATCACAATCTCCAGGGCTCAACTCCTCCTTGGTGTAATAAAAAGAAAAGAAACTAGTTACGCTCCTCTTCAAAACCGATACACATCCGGCCGTTCATATTCCCAGGTTCTCACATGCAAATTTCGTGAACTGGTTGCCCTATCTTTGCCCGGAGGAAGAGCCACCTTATTCAGCACACTGCAGCAGATTGACGAGATATGGTAACAATGTTGCAAAAATGTACTCAACTGCTTTGAATAAATTTGCAAATAGACAAGTACAGAGAGTTAAGAATATGCTAAACAGCAGTGTGGTCGACCTCCATGTATTATTTGCACCCAATGCTTTTGGTTCATTTTTAGCTCCACTTCTGCCTCACGTACAATCGCGCTGGTTTCCTTGCATTGCTCGTGCACACACATTTCGGCCATCGGCACCACACACAACACACACCCGTCTCCAAATCCGTAAAGTCTAGGAAAATTTTCATGGAATTTGGCGCAAGTGTAACCTAAATATAGCTGGACGACTTGAAAAAATAATCGAAGCTGGGTGAGATAAAAGAATGATCATGATTGTATCTTATCACATAAATCACTCAATGTTGAATTTCAACATGAAACAGCTGTTTGTAGCTCATCAGATTCTCTTGGTCACCGACACAGTCTCACAAACGCGCTTTTTTCTCTCTCTCTCTCTCCTCATCGCACTAATGTAAATTGAGGTCATCTCTTGACTGAATTTTTTTCTCCACTGAAATTTTGCGCTTTTCCCCGCCATTTTCCATATGATTGTTTTTGTTTAGAGATAGATATAATGAGCGGCGAATGAAATAAACACGAAATAAGAGCATTCGAGCAGATATCTCGTGCAACGTTTTCAAAGCACTCTCCCAAGGAAATCAGCTGATTTTACGCAGCAATAAAATCATATCAACAACACCAACTTCTCCACAATTCGAACACTACACACACCCCATCAGTTCGAGGCTCAGCCGCATATTTACCTAATAAAGCTCCTATCTCTGTGTAAAATTGTCACTTTTATTTTCAATGTGCAACTCGCTTAAACCAAAAATTTCCTACAAAGTATTGAGCACTCAATCACACTCTGTTCCGCAAAATAAACACACTCTTATTGTAATGACCCTTGTTTCTGTCATGACAGAAGGCAAAGTGCTAAAAAAGTGTCGTGATTTGTATAACATGAACGGTTTTGTTGAAGAGGAGTTATTTCATTCAGTACAAAATTCACGTCATCTCGAGCTCATTCAATAAGTAAGCCAACACACACCAACAAAGCGGCATTCATTCAATGTGCCATCACTTTAGGAATTTGTTAGTTTCATTTTAGTTTAGCGTGTTCTTGAGCTGTTAATCCGTTAATCACCTCTAATCAATTCACTGTTGCATCCAAATTGAGCTGTATAGCCTTGGAATGATGAGATACTTTTTGCAACTGTACACAGGTGATCCCAAAATTTTCCAATTAACAATCGACCAGTGTACAGTAAGGCGAAAAGAGATTTATGCCCGAAAATATTTTGCAATATATGTAAGTGTATTTTTGATTAGGAAATATTGCCGATTCGCAAAAGACCATCTGTTGCAGAAAATGCTCAGACGCAATCTCTCTAAATATATACAAGTGACTTTTACGGCCTCTGCTAAATGTATCTCATTCAACTCATACTGAATTACAATGATTTTAGCAACATTGCGCGATCTTACAAACTGACCAGGATCTCTATCGCGCCCGACCGACACATTGGACGCATTCAATTAACAGATTTTTACACTAAATACAACATTGTTCGAGTAATGTCTGAGAAAAATACCACGCGAAATACCACAACCCAATTTTCCTCCAACCCAAACCAGACATTTAATCTAAATCTCTAGCATGTGTCTCCTATTTCACGTCCATTCACTTGTGTGTCTGTGCGCGCCTCTTGTCTTGCATAGAATTTCCACCAGTGAGCATTTTCTGTGTCCATATTCGGTGTGGTGTGCCACCGAGAGAGTCAATACGTGGGGAAGGAATTCAATGATTTGATGACGATTGCATTGTGCAATTGCTGGAAGGCCGTTCATTAGCTTCACAACTTCCCTCCTCGCTTCTATGCCTCCTTCTTCATCTATACCTTTCATTAGATCAAATAATTGCTGGTCTCATTCATTCTTGGTCGCCGACTCTATGCAACTTTTCCAATTCAATTTGCAATACACGGATTTCTTGCCACCCAGTGTCATATAGAAATCAATTGTTTCACACGTTAACAAGGTGCAATTCCACTCCCTTTGGATGCCGTTTGAGAAAATTGATATCTTGTCACGATAAGTGGATATAAACCATGAGAATAGGGCTACGATACCAGCTACATATCATTAATATTGTACTCTCAACTACATTCAACTTTTATTGCTTTTGCTTACTTTAATAATTTGTGGAATTTTTTGAAGCTAGAAAAAAATGCTTGTAGCAACATTTCGCAAAAAAGAAGACACATGAAAATATCCTCACAATCCGAAGCGCGCAATAAGTACAAATTGCGCAGTTTTATCTCACGAGCGACACATTTCAGTATCATATGGCAATCTTTCAGCCACCTTTTCAAGTCATATTGAATTCACCTCCGAAGAATCGCATTTTCCAACGCCAAGTGTCGGTGAGGCATGCATTATGGGAAAGGTCATAGGTTAAAATATGTTTTAAGCATAGAAGACAATAATGTAGGAAAATCACCACACTATTGTGAATAAATATTCATAATTATCTTCCCCTGTGCGACTCGAAAAGGTGAGACTCTTGACAACATGTGATCCACAATGGCGAAGAAAAAATTTGCGCTGATTTGCACAGATAGTATGAATTAGCAAAATAAATATAGTGAAACACGCGCGGTGATTGTTTGAACTCACATGGGAAAAAGAGATATGATTCATTGGTGAATAATTCCCATATAATGTGCATGCAGACTCTTCACCCCTTCGACTTTAAATGACATACACCGCAAATTTGCCGTGCCATGAGAGTTGGTAAGAGGAGATTATTTTAAAATAGTCATATTTATTATTACACCGTGCACATAGTATATCTATTTGCTACCATGTCTCAACCTCTCATTACATAAAACAGAATCGACAGAGTGGCGCTAAAATATCACATGTTTTATGCCGTGACTCCATTTTCAGCGTATTTGTTTGGCGCTGGGTATTTAATCGGATGGAATATGTAGCGGCGCAAAAACAATATACTATTGTATGCCTATATAGTACAATCAGCTGAGTATATAAGGCTGCCATTATATCAACAGCACAACCCATGTGAGAGAATACCATATATAAAAGTCGTGTGTGGCAATGGATAATTGAATGAAAATATCAATTATAGTAAGGCAAGTTCCTGGCGAACACATACAATGTATTTACAATAAATTCTTTAATGATATACCGCATTTATTTATCAATTCCCCGTAATTTTCAGAACCACGAATTTCCTTATAGTCAACAGCAAGGAATTCAGTATTTTTCTCCTCTCAGATTCGTGAAAATTTGACATAAGGAACAGTAAGAGAGAGAGACGAGAAACACGAAGCGGAAAATGAACTCACGCAAAAAGCACTAAGGCATGCCTTCTGTCAAGGTAGATATTATTTTTATTTATATTTCACATTTCGCTCACTAAAGTTCAAGTTCAATGAAACACAGGCCCCAACAAAGTGAAATTGGAGGTGACAAGCGCTTGTGTCCTTGACTCTCTATTCACACATTCACGTCCTTTTCACTAACAAATACTTATCGTGTGCACTTGCCAAGGCGGGACATGCCAGGAGCAATTTGACGACACACTCTCCCAACCCAATAAGTTGGCGCTATTAATCATCCTCTCGTCTTGTGAAATTGTTAATACACGCGGCAATAAATACCCAACACGTGGAGGTCTTTTTATTGCCATTTAGCACTTTGACCGCTAAATTTTATATCCATCTGCAGTTACATGTGGACATTATCTCTCCAAATCCACACATCTCATCCATTCCAATTGTAGCCCCAATTATATGTACACACACCGTCTGGGCATGATAGAGTCTCTGCTCTCTCTCACTTCGCAAGTTCACCAAATCATTTTGATCGTGGCCAGGAGTTTGTGAGTGTGTGCAAATTAAATTCCAATCCATATGTGGTTCTCTTCTCCTCTCTTCCACAGTCATTTCGTGCTTGAAAAAGAGAAGGAATAATCACCCCAGTAGTGGCGAAGTATACACATTTAAAGAGTTGACTGTGCGAAAACTGCATTCCATCGATATTCGATCACGAAGCGGATTCCACCGTAGGAGAAAAAGTGGGATTCTTGTGACTATGAAACCCATGTGAGAATCATAGACATTTTCCACCGCTGAGATTGACAACGTGGGATTTTATCTGCCGCATGATTGGCCACTTGTGAGGTGGTATTTAAATTTTTAAAACCAAGTCATTCGCTTCTTAGAAATTGCGCAATGGGCATTCATTGCAAAATCACACAAATGCCATTATATGCGCGCCTTGGCTCTATTTACAAATATTTGCGAAAAAAGACCGCCTTAAAGTCAGGATCATAAAGAAAGGTATTAATGAGTGTTGGACGGTGGGTAAGGTAATTCAATGTTCATGCTTGTTCATTTCAAATTTCGCCGGCTATTTTTAGACTGTGTAAAATTTTACGGACATTTGGAGTGCCATTACGGAGTGTACGCGATGATTAGATCATTTTCGGGGCATACAATTTCCCCGAGTGACTCTCAAACTCTCAACTTTTTTACGCATGATGACTTCACCTCATACCTGACCGTTCATTGGACCTAAAATGCCTCCTCAAACAATCTTTGGATACTTCATATATACAGCATGAGGTGTCCAACGAACAAATCAACATGGGCTCCACACACAGAAAAGCCCACCTTATAGAAGAGTAGTAAAACAACAACAAAAAATGAAGCTTGGAATGCGGTTGCCTCTTTACCTGAATGAGTCTCTCTCTCCTCTTGTGTGTATCTCAATAGTATTCATTCTGCTTGGTCTCTTTCTTTATGTTGTGTATATATTTTTCAAGAAGACACGCTCGAGGAATACAGCCGGAGAAGAAGAGGAGCGCGCTTATAGACGAGAAGACCGCGCGCGCACACACAACATATGAAAGTATCAAGTCCAACATCAATTCCCGCCTTTCCACCTTTTTCCCGCCATGATTAAAAATTCCAGAAGAAATACCACCAGCCGCACTACGTCACTTCTCTTTCACAAGAAAACTTTCACGCACACACAATCTCTTGGCAAATATTGTGGCAAAGAATCATGTGACTCGTGTGACATTTTCACCGGGTGGAATTCATTCAAAATTGAAACCAAATATAACCAGAAAGACATGATATAGAGCCTCTGCACCAGCAGCCTTTGCCAATTTTCATTGGCGTGATAATGTTGGTAGACAAAACATCCACTTAAAATATACAATGTGACACCCACATTCCGCAATGACGTCCGATAAAACTGAAGATGCCGCAGAGGTAAATCAAAACAGCTGTTCCACTCCGAACGCAGTCAATAACCCATTCATTTATATAGGCTCCAAAATATGCACAATCGCACCATTCTCTCTCATGTGGATCATGAAATATCAAACAAACTACCCATCACACTCATTTATGTAAAGGTAACCACAGCCATTTTAAAGGTCAACATTCTCAAACTATAATTTGATCACTATACAATCAGTGGCACACACACATTCTGTCGGTGTTCTCTGCGCGAGTTCTGGTACAATGACCGTGTGTCTCAAATACCTCGCATAACGAAAACTCCTATTGGAAGAGATCAAATCGCTAATTAAACATAATTCACGCTAACAGATTTTACCTCCTTTCACCCAAAGAATCTCACACAGTCGAAAAAGTCGGTGTCCTTTCTTCTATAGTCTTGAGATATCTGGGTCTTAAAGCAACAGAGTCAGCATTCACACAAGCTTCAATGGAAAGCCGGGAGAAATTTCGTAAAGGTCACAACTTCGGAGTCAATTCGAAAGGTCTCGCTTGCCAATAGGAATTAGCATCCCAGAAGAGATTTTGAGGTGGTTGTTCTTGATCTTGATCTGTAGGACTCTCCCAACAATGTTCTCATGACTGCGAAAAAAGGCACACAAAACTTTTCTAGTACACATCCATTGTTGAAATTATTACCCGGCAATTTAATGCTAGTCACTTGTCATTATGCGGTATTCGAGGCTCTTGTAATCCATTGCTCTTGCCAGTGGTCTAAAAATAGACGCACTTCCCAAAAGCCGAGAGTGGCAAAAAATGGAATGTAATTGTTGATTGCGAACTTTTTTGTCCATCCATTTGAAATTTCACAATTCATCTTCCCTCACTCCAAACATTTCTTTTTTGTTCTAGGTTTCGAAGCTTCTTTTTTTTCATACATATCCATACATTTTTTCTCCTCCTTTCTCACCACACCGTATCGGACCGTGCAAATATAAAAGAGAGATCTTCTACACCCAGCAATGAAGGAAGAGAGAGAGGAGGATGCAAAAAAAATCCTCTCTATGCTGCCATACAATTTATTTTGCTGTCAGATAAATTATACATTTATTTATAGAACCCACCGATTTATCTTTGACTCTTGGTATAAGTGGAGAAATGAAGTATTTGCAACAATGTTGCTAGGTCGTGCGAGTCGAGCCACTGAAGAGACGCGCGGTTCATTTTGCTTTTCATCTCCTCCGCAAAACCACCACAAAAAGCTCATTTGCACACACTCAAATTCATCAACTCCGATCGCTAGGGCTTTTTCCATCTTGCAGAAGGCGATGGTGGTCCACAAAGTGGAGGACTTGTACGAGTGCCCGCAATTCTCATACCCTTGCAGCCACGCTCCCAATGACTCTTCCTCAAGCCCATGCAACTCAGCCGACAATGGATGGAAGTTATGGAGAGCCAAAGGCATTTCCATGATCAATAATAAAAACACACAACATCAGTGCGACCCCCACATTCTATCCATTTATACATAGTTAAAGGGGCTTTGAAAGTTGCTGCAACAATGTAGTGCAGAATTCCACTCCATTCGCCTTACTTTTTATTCTTTCACCTCTTCTCACTTTAGTCGGATTCTTAGCACAGAAACCTTACCCGGCAAACATAGATCATCTCCGACTGTGAAAAGTTCAATGAGAAGATCAAGTCCGTGTGATCTCTGACTTGTTTTAATATAAGTAATGCAATGCACTCTGCTCTACTAGTACGTTGGAAATATTATGAGAAACCCAAAGATAAGTCAGATGTAGTCAAAAGATAGCCGATAACAGAATTGAAACAGTTAAATAATACGAATATGTCTCATTAAATGAACAGCTAATGAGATTCGAACATCCTAAATCACTCTGCCACATTCTTCACCTCATACTTTTCACTTCTGTAAATCATTTAACACACATTGACATCTCTCTCTCTTTAACATCTTCCTACTCATTTGCCTCAGAAAGCTTTCAATTCACCTCAATTTCAACACGATGCATGACATCTTAATAGTGTCTATAATTTTAAGATCGAATGCAAAACCCAGTGCAATAAAATTCGCTAATCATATAATATTGGTATTTAAGGCTTGATATTTTCACTTTAAATATCGAAGTGAAAACTATTCACATTTGCATATAACACGAGATAATGCCCTGTCTCGACGGTGAGGAAAATCATCGTGATAGCACCTCGACTGTGCATAAAAAAGAAGAGTAATTATCCAAGGTATTGCATGGCATACGAGAGGTGAATGAAGAAATTTCATTGATCGAATGTGACGATACAAAGGTTCCACGTGTGGGCTCATTTCAGAAATTTTACACAACACTACATACAGTTGCCAACGACCCAAGAGTCCATTAATATTAAATGGTGTAGATGGCAAAAAATGCACGATCTCATTTTTTCCGTCCTTATCAATCAACCTGGCGCAAATTCATCTCACTGGCCAAAAAAGTCGCCCATTTCTTCAGCGGTGACACCGGAAAATGTGGGCATTGAGTTGTACGACATTGAGCTGGTGGGCAGAGATTCACGGGGGCGACAATTGGTTCAGACGCGACAGCGAGTCAGTGTTCTGTTGACTTGAGGTAAAATGCAAATATATGGCTTTGTACATGCCAAATCAATACAAACATCATTATTGGGAGTCAGCATGGGGAGACTGACTGCAAGCAATGAGAAGAGATCAATTGGATGAAGGAAAGTGCGAAGGTGTATTGAAATGCGGCGTACAATCAACTTTTAATACTTCATTTAAAATTTTTATATCTCCACCCACATCATGATGTGCACGTCTCTTGAACTACATTCCCATCTCTCTTTCTGCAGTGGGAAAGTGGGTGCAAAAACACCATACAGAGAATCAGTCGATGTCTGCAAGTGAAAGAGATGCAAATGATGCTTTATTACAAGGAAGTGCGCAATTTGGCATCTTTATTGCCTGCCTCCTCAGCCCATTCCTTGTCATATTTCGTCCCGGCATCGGATTTTGCCGCCTCTAGCCACGATATGTACACATCCAACTGCATTGCCAACTATACATAAAATGGCCTATACAGATTTTACGACCTTTTTTGCTACCATCATCATCACTCAATATTACACTACATTCATTGTTCATTCTCCACTTAATTGCAAACACCACACACACTCATATGTCCTATCGACCCCACACAGTGTGTGGGGCGTCGTCTCTGCATTTCACAACGAAATTCAATTTGCAGTAAAAACAAAATAAATTAATACTTGGACCATGTATAATGGGGAATGGGAGAAATCCTTGGTCTCAAGTGGCTCTAGAACCTCACATAGACATTGTGCATGCAACAGAACAGTCCTGTTTGTATTGCTGGTGTGCCGAGACAATCAAATTACTAATCAATCTTGCAATCTGTGACAATACTCCTTGTAACCGACCAAGCAAACAAACACTCAAACCCTTGTTAAAGAACATTAGTACACAAAAGCGACTACAACGTTGGACAATTTACTACTAATACTGATTGAGTGCAAACTCTATGCAATCCGTGTTCAACTCATGAATAAGGGCAAGGCTGAAAGTTTAAAGAAACATTCAACCGGAAGCAAAGGTCCTATTCGACCTATCCTAAATTCCAAAATCAAGGCTATACATGGGTTTCCTTGACATCCAAAATATCCAGTCCACACTGAAACCACAAATATGACTACATTTGACACATTAGGCATAAATCTTAATTGACACCGCCCCTGTCTGTAGAAAATTCATCGTGACAGAGTGTCTGCTGTAGCAGAATTTTCCACCCCGTCCAGAAAATGCCCGCAACGTCTCTCAGTCCCCAGTTTCGCTCCATTTTCCTTGTGCTTTCTCAGAAAACATACTGTGTGCAAAGGGAGTCTTTTTCCCGCCACGCCAGACGCCCACCCACTGAGAGAACCCACCCATCGTCAGTCGGCTGAGCGACGAGCTCCTCGTACATCTGCACTGGGTGCCACGCTGCCGAACTTTGCCCTTTAGCATTGAACCACTCTCACACCCTCACTCCGCCCTGGCTCAAATGCTCCCAATCCCGCGCTGAAGTCAGTTCGGTGTAACAGGGACAAATGAAAACGTTGGCCCACTTTACACAGGTGGACCTCACATTGGCTGCATTATAAAAATATAATCCACTCCACGCTATTAGTTCAGGCTTGGCAGGAAATCAATAGTTGTGGAGTAGTGAGAATCCCTGAATTGTAGTTCATTCTTAGTTTCATTCTCAATTAGCTATTCTTACGTAGACAGACATTTACTTCTCCATCAGCAAAACAGCACAACGCCCATCCTCCAATCGCCTCTAGCTTTTTATGACATAGATATAATTTTTCCCAATTGAACTCGAACTCACTGTACCTGAAGTGAATTAGAATAGTGGGCAAATTCGAAGCAGAGTCGAAATAGGGGTTTGCAGCTTCGCAATCAAGATGCGATGCACAAATTCTTCTCGAATGCGCACAAATTTTCGATGCGCAATTGAGAGCTAGAAGTTGAATTTTCCCCACCCATCGCCATCCCCCGTGAGACACTCAATTTCCCGGCTGCCGCGCCGGAGTTTTGGTGTTATAAAGTCGGTCGCCCGGTGGATCGATATACGGTTGTTGCCATAGCGACAAGATTGTACGTCACTAGTTTTACTATGCTGCTGTTGCTACTGCTTGCTCTACGGAGCCCAAGCTGAGAGGCACAATTCTCCCTCCGTCCAAATGCGCTGCCAAAATCATAAGCAACAAATTCGTAGGTGTGGATACCCTAAGTTATCGGCGAGACCCCGGCGTTGTACCCATGACATCAAATTCACCACAAACATAAGGGTTATAGTTGGAAAGCTGTGTGTACACTCATTACCATCTCGGCATTCCACACCGGAGGCAAGACTGCACTATGAAATAAATTATCTGCAGAGGTTTATTGCATCCAATATACGAAAAAACGAGCAATAAACATTGCAGACACTGCGAAGGTCTCAGCATTGTGATCTTTCCTCACCTTGAGAGTGTCTCGGCGTGGATTTTTATGGATTTTCACATGCGCCTCTCTCTAGAGACCATATACACAGGCCGCCACCATCAATTCGAACTTGTGGCATTATTAAAATTGCAATGGTGCACCACATTCACATCATTTCAATGTGCAACCAATGTACATATTGCAGCCATTCAATGAACTAAGGCGAAAAAGATATGACTGACGCCGAATAGCGTGGGCACAACATATCATTTTAGTGTTTTACAATATGCGGAACAATATAATAAATTATTTTAATGAACTCACTGTTCAGTTCTCTCCCGAGGAGAAAACTAGATCTCTCAAGACAGGCTCGCTTAACGTGAAGACAATCTTTGAAAGCGGAATTTCCATACGGTGTTATTTCACTTAGTCTTCAGCTTAATCCAAGCAAAGTCCTCCCCATTAATGAGATATGGGATATCTCTAAGGTTAGCCATATAAAGCTGACATTCTCAATCCCCAATATTTCATCAAGTTCATTAGTTGCCATTGTCATTCATTGCAAATTCTTAAACACACTTCATTCCTACTGAAATTCTACTCATCAAAACATGCGCGATTTTTTGCATCTGCACCGAAAACCCAGTGTGTTTTTGTGACCAAACATCCTCTCTCGTGGAATCAGAGCAAAAACTGATTTTCCCACTGATAAAAAATTTCGCTCTGAATTATACATTCGTAGTGGAAGCCCACGTGTATCAATTTTCAATGAGCTTTTGATACGCCTGTGCTAATAATAGCTATGCTCAATTTTTTATACACCATATCGTACAGTTACCGGTATTTGCTGGCGCCGAAAGACAGGTCAAAATCACTACTCTATCGTAACGCTTTTTGCTACAGTAGTAATTCTCTCCGAGTTCCCTTATCATTGGCATGATTATGAACAATAACACTACTATTTCGGACATGTGACATCGGTTTTTATCAAAGCAGAATTGGGTGAATTATGATAATTGACCAGAAATAGTGTAATATCTTTGGATTCTGAATAGAAAAAAAAGTAGGGAGATTTATAGGGAGAAAAACGAAATGTGAAATTGTGTATTGAATTGGAAACGCCCGTGAATTGTCTCTGTTAGATTGCGTTGTACATAAGTTATTTTCTCACCAAGAAAATTCGTTTCTCTTTCCAACTAATTAATCCAACACACTGCGCCTCTCCCCCTTCCATCGCCCATTCAATATATATATGGCAATATAATAAGATATCGTACATAAAGCTAAGAAAACGTCTGTCTGTCTGTCTCGACTGACTTCCTCCTTCAAGTGTAGTCTCGAATTGAAATGTATGAATGAGAGACTGGTTGAGATTCTCTCTATACTACACATTATGGAGGAGTTGTTCAATTTCAGACTAGAACGCACAAGTGATGATGTTTTGCTGCTATTTTGCTTCAATTATTTCTTAAGTACTTTTACATCCTGTCATTATACACACATGCACGTTGTATCTTATGCAGACATCAACCGTATCTGTGCAGAAATTCCATCTCTCAGCAGAATGCATACTAACAAATCCATCAACGCGAATGTCATAAATGAGAATTTACTATACGCGAGAAGTGATCTTTTTAAACTACCTCATTTACAATTCGCGCTATAGCCACCAAGAATACCTTATTTGTGCTGGCAATACAAAGTCACAATTATTGTTATTTATCACCGTACTTAATGCTCAAATTTATTGCGAGAATATTCTTATTTGTACTTCTAGTGCAATTCTCATGCCTTCCCCACCTAAACTTGATAGTTTTTCCACACACACACCGCACAGATTTATTCCCGCAACAGAATTCCAGTGAGTTCTTGAAAAAAGATTGCACACCTCATGCAAAAAATACAAGGACGATGTGAGCTCAGAAAAAATCCCCAGCAAATGCCAAGCTGTAGAGAGTATCAATCAAATGTCTTTGGCGACTTTTAATCCCATATTCAATGGGTGTATGCAAGATAAAATCCTCCCCCATACGTTTTTTCTGCCACTACACTTTCTCATGGTAACCGGCAAGACAAAAGCACATGGCACAACCTTGTCCTCAATTAGTGAGTTGTTTTTAAATTCGCGCACGATTCCTGCATATATGTCTCTACCCAGATAATTCATTCTGAGAATTTCTAAAAATTACACACTTCACACCACGAAGAATTTACTATTTTATCACTACACACGCCGAATAACAACCACGTTAGAGCGATTAAAAGCATCCAATGCAGCATCAATTGCGAGGGATTTTCCATTTCAAAAATATCAGTGTGGTTTCCACGAAAATTGCAACATTAGCCAGTCAAAATGGAAACACGAGATGAAAACTGGGTCATGTTTATAGTGGAAAACAGAAGGATAAGTTTTTCGGGCGACTGCCTCCAACAAGACATGTATCTTAACTTGGTAAGTTATGCTAAATATATCCCTCGCAATGTTCTCACTGTTCTCCTTTCCCATGAGCATCAAAGCCGATAAACTTACAACGCACAGTGTGTCCAACAGGAAAAATTCGTGCCACCGCACAAAATCTAGTGCAGAAATTTTTAAACTTGAAGGTAACATTTGCGAATTTTTTTTGCTCTTCCACAACCGCCAAAAGCCACTCTCGTGTATCTGGCTTCGAGTGATCTCAATATTTTTGCTCTCATTTCTTACAGCTCTTTTTCATTGAACATCACCCATGTGTTCAATGCGATTCAGACGAAAAAAAGGTGATATTTATAGATTTTGCTTAATTGGCACACATCAATTGTGAATTAAAATTAAATTAGCAAACCTCCCCACCCATTTTACACATAGTCGCGCACATGCTGCAAACTACTGCGAGTTGAAGAAACATTGTGTGAAGCTCTAAGGAAAATATGATGATCATTTGTTGGATGTCAGTTGGCAAATGAGGAAAAACCTTCATCTTCAGCGAACGGCAACATTGAGACGAACAAAGGATTTTGCGGTGAACTCGAGTGATAATGAGAGAACTATTACTGCAAATTCTATATTTTCTTATCTCTCCCTTTGTCAGGCAAACTAGGAAATACTCATGAAAGCATCGTGGAATTAGTCAACAGCTGTTCATTCCGACGTATTCATCACATCACGAGCGAAACAATGTTGTTAAGTGCTTGATATCATACTCTGTACTGAATCATGGGATAGTCAAGGACCTTCGAAGAGGCGCCGGTAATCCAAGATTTCTAATTAGTAGTGACTCAGCAATTAGAAACAGATAAATTGCAGTGTCTTCTGCATTCTAAAACACCTTGCAAATCCGCCAAAGATTAGTTTTGCGAGAAATTCCACTCACAATTCAGTTACAAATAATTTATTTGACCTCATAAGATATGAAACAATGCACAAATCCAACGATAATCTACTTGTAATGGCACTTATGGCACCGTCTGGATGCAAAATTGAAAATAATAATGAACCATTGAGTCTTTTCACTGCACTTTTATCTCACTCTCGCCTTATTTAGTAACATATTTATGCAGAAATGTGTTTGTACTTAAATCGTAAATAAAGTAATTGCATAATGACTATATACACAAGGCGAGTAAGTTGTTTTGTGTAAAGTTTTTAAAAGCACTCTCCCATACAGCATGATATTATTTTCGTTATTTTCCACCACAACCACACTCAAAGACAGGCAGACTTGAAAATTGTGTGAATGAAATTGAAAATTTCAAATATGCGAGAATTCCACAATAATTGATGTTTATTATGTCATTTACTCTCTGATTTTCATTGGCGTGCACACACTTATCTCTCGTTGGGACACACAACATCGCCAACTTGCATTTTCCACTGCATTCAAATTCACCAAATGCCCGTATTCTTCGCAAAATGCTGAATGTAAAATAATATTAAAAATAAAATGCCAACAAACATGCGCGATGGTATTTAAGCCGGGAAATATTGAGTCATACAAAAATACAAGTGTAAACCAATGACCGCTATATAAAAACAAAATATTTTCCTCTAGATCTTTCCACTGCTGTGATGAAATAAGGTCTGAGAAAAAATGAGAGGCACATGTTGACGGCAAGAAGTGCAATGACATAAATAACTTTCCGTTTGTGTTATTTATCACTCATTTTGAGATAAAATCGCGCTGTACGTTTATTCAATTATTCATCAGACATGAGATTTTATATATATGATTTTAATTGAAAAATACTCTCATACCTTAATTCTTTCTCCCACAACTTCGTACACGAGCCTATATAGAGAGTTACTGAGTGAGAATATCATTCACACCGCTTTCCCATACATTTTCACTCTATCCCTCTCTTTCTCTCCCTCTCTCTCTGAAATTTCCCAGTTTGTTTTGCCAGTTTTCTACTCTGTTCAACCGTGTAGGCAGCATTTTCAGATGCACAGGGAGAAATTTTTACAAACATATGGCAGCGAATGCACCCAAAATAACGAGTCACACAATGAACAATCTCATATGGTTGGGAGAAGAGATATTATACCTGAAAAATAAAGTTCGATGAATCAATAATAAAAGAGCTCGAATGTTGTCTATGGGTGTGGTGTAATCCTCCCCGCGTCATTCCCCTTCACTCTGTTTCACGTCGCAAACACATTCTTCCCGAGTTGTGTAGTAATGCATATAGTAGAGTACATTTAACTCTTTCATTGTACATTTTCTGAGTGGGTTTCATTCATTTCATTCAACAGTTTCAGCGCTTTTTCCACTGGTAGTCGCGCACCAGACTTGTTTTACTATAATCGCACACATCAACACAGCAACCAAATCACTTCCACTCACGGCTTCAACGAAAAAGCTAAATTGTGTCTCGCCAATTAACTTTTGATACAATTTCCAATCCACCACGATAAACAATATATATACACAGCTTTTCACCCTCCACCATTTCATCTCAATCTGCAAAATACATAACTATAGGATTTCTCTCTCTCTCAAACTTTGTGACTCAGTTTCACCTCATTCACAAATATCGCTCCGTTTTTTTCGGCTCTCTTCATACCACAACACACAGTTCATTGACACACGCTCATAGAGTGCATTAAAATATACGCTAAATACGAAAATAGTTGGATTTGAAAAATTATCCATTCGCCAACCGTTAAGTCATTTGAAATGCGCTGTCAATGTGCAGTGACAGTAATTTTGGAAATATATCATTTGCTAATAGCTTCACCCCTGCTGAGTAAAAATATCACCCGAAATTATGCACACCTCCCACGACATCCGCCAAAGTGTTCAGAAGGTTCAGAATGAATGACAATTCTCGTAGGTGCTAAATTATTCAAATGCCAAGCACCTCTAGAGAGCACAAAGCTGACCTCCTTCCCATTTAGCAACAATGTTACAGAGAAGCAATGTGTATCGACGAAAATCGCGATCGTGTCTTTCATCTCGCACTTTGATGAATGATGATGATGGATTTATTGTGTGCCACGTACCTTGCTCAATTTTTCTCCCTCGTGATGCGGCAGGAGTAGCCTCAAGCTCTGGAATCCAGCGTTGATGCTCTGCATTCGACGTCTCTCATTGCTATTCGCAATTTGGCGTCGCATTTTCTTATCATTATCAATCATCGTGGTTGTTGTGTTATGATGACCACCGCCACCGCCGCCGTCCTCTTGTGTAATTCTGCAAAAAAGAGAAGCGCGTGAGGTGAAAAATGCAATATTGCGCCGTATAGATAAAAAAGAGGCTGAAATTGCTCGCGCATTTACAATAAATGTCCAATTAAGTGCCTATGATAGAACGCACGAGAGAAAGTTTTGCCGCATGTGGACACTGGCATGTACAAAAAATTGTTTTTAATATAATTTATGGTGTTGTGTGGTGGTGACAAGACATTCACTTGGTCGATTAGATGGAAGAAAATGGAAATTCGCATCAATTAATAAATCAAACCCGTTTCCCTTTTACTAACCCAGCCTCTCCCAAACCATTTTGCTTGCAATTTATATATCGCCATCGCCCGCAAAATATAGCCAACAAATCTCGAAATGTGTGTATGGTCAATAACCTATCAAATGGCCGCAAAGTGTGGACGAACAGTTCAACAGCTGTTGCCAACAATTCGCACAATTATTCATTTT
The DNA here is from genome assembly GCF_947086385.1 of Phlebotomus argentipes. Classification (NCBI taxonomy): domain Eukaryota; kingdom Metazoa; phylum Arthropoda; class Insecta; order Diptera; family Psychodidae; genus Phlebotomus; species Phlebotomus argentipes. The sequence goes on along the minus strand of NW_026776181.1, from coordinate 9,453,408 downwards.
GGAAATATTTGGCCCCATGTCGGATCAAAAGAGCGCTGCTATTGTGCCAACATATCGGGAGAACATCAAAGAATTGCTAGATAGTAAGTATTTCTTGTGCATATGGCGAAGATGATAAGCAAAATTGAAGAGTTCACAAGTGTACAGATATTTCCGTTAAGGTCCTAATTACTATTTCTTCTTCCCAAAAAAAACAACTTTATGGCTATAATGAGTGGCTGTACAAGTGGTTTTTCCCTCTAGTCATTAACACTTGAATATCAATTATTACAAAAGTCCCTAAACATCACTTACATAAGCTTCGATGCGAAATGACAGTAATTTCCAAGCATCAAGTTAATTTTCCGACACTGACAATCTCGTATTCTTTTTAGAGGTGAATGGAACCTTCACAAAAATCTGTTTATATCAGACACTTGTTGATAAACAAAGAGATTTCGAAGGTGTTGCGCGCACTCCTTCACGAGGCAAAGCCACTTGCGATCGGTATCTCTAATTCCCGTCCGAGACTTCGCTAATTCTCATTCACAGACTCTGTGCTACTCATTAAAACACCAGAGAGATCACACCTCGCGGAGATGCTTTTGTCCAACGAGAGACGCGCGCAACTGAGTCAGGCGTTGTAGTGCTGTACCTCATGAAGTGGCTCTCCTCCACTTTGACATGGCTTTTCATCGACCACAAGACTTGGGGCCACGGCGGCCTCCTCGTTTTTGCAAAGAAGGCCTTGCCGTCACCAGCTAAAAATTGCACAACATCTCTTCTCTCTCGACTGTGACACACACTCATCAAAGCGCGATCGAGCGCAGTGCAGTATTGCGCAATGTACATTCATCCTAATGAGTCAAAGCCATAGTCTCTCAAAGGTATGTGCGCCACTTCCGGATACACCCGAGAATAAGGTCTCATGCTATTTCCGAAAATTAATTTCACACGAAAAGCGCCAAGAAACAGCTGATTCATCTTGAGAGTTTTTGCGTCTATTAAGCGTATCTTTTTCCACATTCCCGACCACCCAAAAGTGACATTCAGCGTTACCTTGTGCTGATGCTACAACTCACGTGAGTCAGATCGCACACACGAAAAATTCTGATCACTTTGGGTCACCCATCGCACGTCACCTTCATTCGTCATTGACGTATGGTTCATTGTAATATTTTATTCATTCACCATCATGATTAATGATCAATTTGTCGGAAAATTTTTCCTTCTCGTTCCCTTCTTTTTGTTTACACCGTCTTGGCGCGCTTTTTCGTTGCAAATTCACCTCATCAGCTGAGACGCGATGGCTAATTGGACATATCGCTATGTGGCCTCATATTGAGTGAAATTACTCAACCCGATCTTATTTCGACTGACAATGTGTCATTGAATTTCTTGCTGCACTTTTTTCTGCACCATAAACTTTTTAATTGCATTGGGCATTACAAGCCACGCTTAGATTTTTGGCCCTTGTCTCATCGGCGCGGCCCCAAAACAAAAACATGCAACATCACACACAAAGGGTACTAAAACACAAGTAAATTGAGACTTTTTACAGCTGAGCAGCGCGCACAGGACAGACAATGAAGACTCGCGCGGTGAAAACATCTCACATGATGCTGTACCGTCGTTATATAAAAAAGCCCCCGATGTGAGTTCAATGATTTTTCTTGGCTGCCAGAGTTCTTCTCACATGATGACTTTTCGATGGCTCATCCACATTTCTAGGGCGTGATTATTTTTGAAGCACGCCTCAGTGTTTAGTGCCGCGCCGAAGACTGATTATTTCTCAAAATCCACAATTCGCACTCACATGTGATTTTCGATGAGCAACACGCGGCATAGAAATCCCAAAATATTTTCATAACGTACAACCGGTTGATTAACAATTGCCCCTTTTCCTCACACCTCTCGACACTGTCGTAACGCGCAACCTGTTAAGTCCGAGGAATGAGTTTCTAGCATCTCTTTCCCGAAAAAACCACACCGAAAAGACAAGCTGTATTCCTGGATGCAGTACATCAACCCCAACTGTGCCCAGATCTCGCGCGCTCTCTCTCTCATGGTCTCGCCACACCCTGCGATAAGGCGCGCAGCACACTTTCCAACGAATGTATTGCGCTGGCCATTGACTTCTGTGGCACTGTTCTCCTTTTATCCCTTCATTGAGAAATCTCCAGTTCTCTGCATCTTCCGCTTTCGCCCTACGCAAACTTACCATGAAACCTCACGTCTCCCGCGCTTTTCCACCCACGCCTCTTTCATCCATATGAGGCGCACACACACCTCTGGAGCCCAAGATTATCAGAAGCCGCAGAGATGTTAATCCCTGCCTCTGTATATTGACAATTTCGGTTGATTTTCCATTCCAATTATCTTGTTTTGTCTCCACCTAATTGGAATACTATATGGAGTTGACTTGGTAAACTGGTCAGGAGGAGCTCAACCAATTCAAATTTATCTAAAGTGCTTTCTACTTACATCGAGATGGATTTGACTTGATGGGCATCTAATTCAGTAACAAGTTTTAGGCTCATCAGATGCCTATACAAGCTTTTGATGGTTCAGAAGAAGAGTATATGGAAGAGTGAGAATTTTATTGAATACAACTCTGATCTTATTTCTGCTCTCTGGAGTCAACATAGCCCCATGACTTCTTCAATTTTTCACATTTAAGAGAGCTCTTCTCTGTTTTCCAAATATACGCAATTCTATCCACTTTTCCTCTATTACCGCATCCGGATAAAAAATATTGATAGAGATATGCCAATGGATAGGAGGCAATATTGAATATTTTTATAGCTATACTAACTATACAAAATCACTGTTTACACAAGAAATAATGATATGTGATAATTTCTACAATTACGTGATTACTTTTAGGCACTTTTCCCCATCAGCAAACAACCTGCCTTCAATTTACACATTGTATTTGATCTTTCCATACTCACAAAGCCATACACTTTATGAAATATTGTACCTCAAATTTCACAGATTGAATATTGTCTCTCCTCACTGTTGTCAAAGGTCTTCCATTCATGGCAGATTTTTGGATATTGATTTCCATTATTTTTACTGGGAATAATATTACACAAAGGGGGAGTATCAACGACACTCTCTGACTGGCAAATGTGTTGCGTGTTTTATCAATTTGTGTCAAAATTGCGTAATTGCAAAATATCCTATCTTATCGCTCAGTGACACTCTCTAAATATGTCAAGAATTTTCAAGATAAACGCACACATACGTGCTCATTATTTTACAAACGAAAATAGTGCCAGTCAAATGATCTGAATCCTCTCATAGGTTAATGCACTTCCTCCGGAGCATTTGGGTGTCGCTGTCTCTTCGCCTATATCATCTCATCTGGGCACATCTATCTCGCGCGGGAAATGAGCTTGGGGGGATGGAGTAAGGCTTAGAATGTAATAGATGTTGGTGCCAATTGTGCAAATAGCAACCGACAAGGTGGCGCCATAATTTCATGGCTTCACAGTATAAATTACATTATAAGAAAATTACTCTTTTTTCTCTCTCGCGCGCTTCTCAGTTACCTTATAACACAACACCACATGTGACAATGTGAATTATCAACACTGGGCAGAATCTCGCATTTTCTGATTTCTTTCTCGCACCCGCTTTCTTTGGGAGCATGTCACGTGGATGCCACATATGTATAGAGATGAAGAGAGAAAAAAGGCCCTCATGTCCTGATTTCATCGAAATTCCGCATCTTTCTTCCTCATGTTGTGTGTCGCATTTAGAAATGAAGGCAGAAACAGTTGGAATTGTGCCAAATGAGTGCCCAATTGCAAGTGTTTCACCGCGTCTTTGCCTTATTGTCTCTCTGCAAGAGTGAGAGAAAGCTTCACACCGGCCTCATGTATATCATATAAGCCGCGCTGCATCACGAATTAATTGAATAAGTTTCACTAAATACAATCTCCGTGGGCTTTCCTTATTCTCCTCCATACATCTTATCAAATACGCACATCTGGCTCTCTGTCTCGATGCAGCCATTTGATCAGTCGGCATGAAAATAGCACGTAAGCAGCCAGAAGGAAAAAAAAACATACAGAGAGATGTGGTCAAAAGATGCAGAGGTGGTAGACATGTGAGGACGCGTCATATGTTGCGTAGGTTAAGTTTCAAACTCACCGGTTTTGGCTCGACGTGGTGGCGTCGACACGCCACCAATTTGGGATTGTCGACAGGCGGCACCATTTGGCATCCACCGCGAAAAGAAAATTGTCATAAGCGCCGCCGCTTGTCTCACCACTTTTTTCGCATGCTTATTCTATTTCGCACCTATACACCTCGTTCTTCTGAGCATGGCAGTACCTTCTGTTACCGTTTCAGCCAATTTCCGAAGGTGGGAGTTGATAGAAAAAACTGGACGCCACTATTCTTGCCATACTGCTAAAGATGCACCTATCTTGATACTTTGTAGACTAACTGAGCCTATACAACTTATGTTGCAAATTCCTTTCACATTCTCTCTAATGGCTCACTTTATTTACGGTAATGTATAGGAAATAATTAGGATGAAATATTTATCACGTGAATTCAATCAAAATACAATCACGCGACCGAGTGCATTAGCGAAAATAGACGAAAAAAAGTGGCGGCATCGTCTGTATCAAACGACTAACAAGAGACACAAGACTTCCTCATGTATCAACGGCCACGAAAGTAGAATTTCATACTTGCAGCACGCGGTAAAATTAGATAAATATATTTTCTCTCCTGACTCTCGTTAGCTAAAAAGTCAACGTGGGCGAGAAATTTTTAATCAAGCCAAGCCAAAGAGAGTTTCCACCTCAGTCTGCATGTGAACTCCTTTGACGCTAAGGGCAGAGGAGGTAAAAGTGGACAGAAGAGACCCAGGCAAAAAGTATCAAGTTCGCGGAGGCGTTTTATTCAAAGTCCATATGCACATCGAAACGATATCAAGGCAAAATGGGAAAGAAAAATGTCTGAAGCCAAGAGAGACCTGAAGAGAATGAAACATTTATTAACTTCTCTTTTCGCATGACTTTGAACTCGGCGCTCCGAGCATGTATAGAGTGCACACTTCAAATTGCACAGCCACACAATTAATAACTGAGCAATTTGTTGCGAAAATAGAATCCCATATAATCGATCATATGATGTTGGTGAGCCGGCTTCCACTGAGATACAATGCCTTTCCCGCGCTCTCTCGAGTGTGTGGGGGCCCGAGCTCATGGCGGGCGCCGGTTCTTATCATGTGCAGCTCTCCATAAGTACTCAGCTCGCTGCATTTTTCCCCTCTCCCCCTGTGTGTCAGCATCAATGCATTATTGCACATTGCACGCTTTTTTACGCGCTCCCCCTTTGCAGCCCCCCACAAACAGAAACTACAAATTGACTCCATTCACGACCATTAAAGCGTTATCCAATAATTGTGTTAAAATTGAAACGTGCGTTTCAATTAAAACCCCTTGCTGTATGCACTATATGAGTGTAAATGTTGACACAAATATTACACTTGCCTGTTTACACAGCAAATTAGATTATATTGGACATACGGCAAAATGGTGTTTCAAATTGAATAATAAAAGAAATTATACCGCCCAGTAAATTTCACAGCTTTATAACACTTTCCGATATTAATATTCTCATCCATTCACCATTTAATTAAATTTAAACCATATAACGCACGATAGCCATGCAGTAATTAACCCATTTTTCGCGGAAAAAACGCACTTTTATCACTAAACTTTTACAGTGACATTTACAGGTGGAGTGAAATATTGCCGAAGATATTGGATTACTACCTACAGACCTTAATTTTTTAAGCCCACGTGCGTTGCATGAGATGCATTGCAAGATCGGAAATGAATCCGGTTTTACAATTCTTGGCCATCTTTGAAAATTACCCAGATTGAGTTTTTGTGAAGATTGGATTTTGGGATCTGACGAAAAATGCGACTGACTTGGATTGAAGCTGAAATCAAACTTCGACAATGGAAGTCAACAGTAATTGCGCACATCACAATTTTTTACAGTGAATCCCACTAATTAAAAAAAAAAACACCAGACTAGTTAGATCTGCTAAGAGCCAGTTTGGAATTGCAATAGACTCTTAATTGTTACCTTAACTACAAACAATTGCGGCAAATAAGTTGTCACTTAATCCTATTCAGAAAACCATTTACAGAAAACATGTGAGCTCGAAAGTGTGAATAACGTCAGACATGGGGTGTTGTGCCTGTGAATTCCCACAATTTTTCACAACAGCAGTGAGATACATGAGAGGGAAAATTGGATATACAAATAAGCACCTGACCAAGCGAATTGACTTCACAGTTGGTGACAAACCATGAAAGTGTCTTGCGGCAATTCTCCGAAATCCCTACTGTAAGTTCCCCAGACCACTCAATACAAGCCGATCAAGTGGACTTTAAATGAGGCTTTGGGGTGCAGAAGGTGGGTAAGACCCGTATTTCCGACGAATGACGTCAGGAGAGTATTTAAATTCACTTCTTCAGTCTGCACTCAATGCATTATTTATACACTTTTATAAGCCATACACCGAGCAAATCTACATATGTGGTGGCAAAATATCAGTCTCTGTCTTACTTTTTTCCCTACACAGAAGTTTATACATGCCATATTGTGCTATATGGCATCTATCAGCTGATCTTGATACATATGAAATATACATATGACGTGTATGCTTATTTGCGGAATAGAAGCACAAAAAGAACTACTCCAGTAATTGCATGATGACAATCCCTCTCAAATGCATTGACATACCAATGATTTTGCGCCTTTTGTCACATTGACTCGGGCTCTCAAGAGCCAAGGACACAACATTTTGATTGGCTCAAGCGAGAGAGAGAGAAAAGAAATCAATTGCCAGCCGACAATGAATAAACAATCTTTGCGGCACATGATATGAAATTGACCATCAAAAGGAAGGAAATGTGGAGCGCGCGTCGTTCTAGTCGAGGACATCATCAAGCAATTGCGTAAGCAATATACAAATTATGAATAAAGCACGATTATTTGCCTCATTGTTGCACACTGCAAACGTTCTTATCGTTATCACTGTGACTCAGTGCTTTGCAGTTTTGTTTTAGCACAATTCAGAACTTCTGACTGAACAATGAAATTCATTTTAATTTTTACCGGATTGGTGTCATATAGTGGGACGTCAGCATTTTACTATTTCCACGTGTTTTCAAGCGAAATCCAATTAAAATGTTAACGTCACTGTCAGTGCCACCTAAGCAACTGCTATAAAATGTGAAGCTTAATGGAGTTGGCTATTTTTTTTTAAGACGATGACGTTTCCTATCCACATAATGTAATGCGTTCTTATTGCAATTGCTACTAATAAGAATTTTGCGCCTATGGGTTACAAATTGGAAATATCCAACAGTCATTGTAACCAGTTTTCTGGGACAGAGAATTATTATCAATCCAGTAGGATTTGCTAAGAACTCCAAAAAGAAAACATCCAAGTCATTATCATAGACATTGCAATGGACAATTAATTTTTGTCACATTTGGAGGGCAGTGTCCTTTTCTGCTCCTATTTTAAACATTTTTTTTTTAAAGAACTCCTCGCTGTTGACTCTGTGTCACCTCGATATTGAGTACCTTTAGTGCTTAATGTTGCAAGGCAAATCTGCAAGGTTCTTGAACCAACCTACGGAGGCACACATGCTCTGTGTCCGTCATGTGAGATCATAAACTCCGCGACAAATTCACTTGACTGCGCTGGCTGAGTGGGCAAAATGCGCGCCAAGTGTCTTGGCGGGAAAGAGCCACTGCGGCAATCAACATTGTTGTGTACTCTCTCAATTGTCAATGTGCAAGTCGGACAATTTTGCAATACTGCCGATGACATCGAGACAGTTTTGGGTCATTAGAGAGATGATGTCTATTTCGAGAGGAGAGACAGCGAGGGCGAAGCGCGACATCTCAGGAGAATTATGTCACGCCGCGCCACGCGGAGCCAGTGCAGACTCACTAAATGCGTCTGACTTTATACTTTATTGCAATTCATGTGTCATTTCCTCCTCTCGGTGAAAATTCTATACGCCACACAACACTATTTTCTCGCCTCAAATGCCGTATGATGCAACCAGTTGACTGACTCTTTGCACGGTCTCGCGCGTCTGGCTCGGAACAGCTGAAATAATTAGTTGCGGCCAAGGAGTTGGGGTAAGGATCCTTCCTACCATTCTGACATTCATCGGAAATTATCTTCGAGGGCCCACGCACACACACGCCCACGCGCCGTCTGCTCACACCCAGATCCGTGGGCATCGGCAAGTGCGACTTTTCGACAACGCCGGAAATTGCGTCATGGGCAAAAGTGCCATTTTCCACATAATCGAGAGTCAGCTGTCTGGGTGATTCATCGCTGAATTCCCTCGAAATGGCACTCACGTGAGCATGTGGACGGGCTCGGCGGGTGGGGGGAGGCGCCATACCTTGCATTTGATTAGTGTGGATGCTGAAAAATTGACGCCGGGCGGAGGAGTGTGAGCAATGAGACATTTTTTTTTACGTAACACGATATAAGGCAGGAGGGAGAGAGCGAGAATCCCACTACGCTACGCTGCTCGTCGCCCGCTGTGCTTCGCAGCGCGCACACACTGATGCCGCCCTGTCGGCGTGTTGGTGCATCGATCGATATGGGAACCGAGCCGGAGACTTTCTCTCTCGCTCTCGCCCGCTCGCATCGCTATTTTTGGCACCGCTCATGCGGCCGCGCGTTTGTGCGTGTGGGTAAAGCCACGCCGCACTTTTGTGGAGATTTTTCCTCCATTGCGTCGAGATTCGACCGCGCTGTGTGCCCGGAAATTCACGCCAAGACGCGCTCTCTCTCGCCGTCTCAGCACTCCGCCGCAGACGGACGGCCGGACGGACAAACAGCTGAAAATGTGCGTGCTAGGGCGCGCGAGGGTGGCGCCACCACCCGTGCCCCCGCCTCACGCGCGCCAAACGTGGTCCGCAGATGGCCTGCGACGTATGAATTTTGCATTGGGAGCCCGTGCGTGTGTGTGCGGGGGGAATGTGAGACGCGCGCGGCAGGTAAATGTGTGGCAAAATGCGACGCAGAAAAGGCACAAATTCCAATCGGAGCTCCGCTCTTTTGCACACACACTCGCCGGCGCCGCCCGGCCGCTCGGCGCACACGCCAGCCGCGCCACCCCATTTTTCCCGCGACCTCTGAAAATTCTACCAAATCATGCCCTTCTACTCACATAAACTTCTCGTCCAGCTTCTGCACTGTCTCCACCACAACAAATTCTTCACTCTTGCTACCCACAATTGACATTTTGCACAAACACACGCCGCGAAACACTGAAGATGTCTCTTCTCCTTTTGCCCGGGGTCGGAAAAGGTTTCTCTCGATGTGTAGTCGCGTGAAATTGCTCTGCAATACGCAATTCCGTGTCCTCTAAGCACAGGTGAACAGTAAAAACAAACTCACAGGGCCAAAATACCCAATAATTCACAGAAAGATGGCTTTTTCTCCACCAAAAACTGCACCTCACACCGAACAGCGTGAAATCGCGAAGACTTTCAGAAGATTTCTGGTGGCGGGAAACAGCTGAGGCCCCGTGGATGACGCTATTTCACCGATACTGGAAGGCTCCGCGATCTGGGCGGAAACACATTTATCACTTTTCCCCCCACACTTTTTACTACACCGCGCCACTTTAGCACTACAAATCCGTTCGCAGTCCCCAAAGAGTCACACTTTTTGCAAAATCTGCCCAATTTTCCCAATTTTTCACTCCTCGTGCACAGAGCACTACTTCTGTCTCGCGGGTGAAAATTGGCGTTCGACGTTTCGGCGTCTGCCAGCTGGGCTTTGGCAACGCCCCCAAGCGCCCGAAGACGCACGATCGCAGGCGAAGAGGCCGCGGCGACGTGGTGAGTTGCATTCGGTGTGGTGAATTCGCTTTCCCACCACCGCACCGAATCACCATCGTATTGGAAGGCCTCCCGACCAGCCGCTTCCAATTGGAATGCGCCAAAAATCACACAGACAAGGGGTTAAGAGCAGTCAATTTGCCCGCTCTCATAGCAATTTTGCGCAAAATGTGGTAAAATTCATATCTAAATAACTTATATTTCTTCATCTATTGCTCAAATATGCTGAAAATGTACAATATGTTTGAGAATCTATGCAAAATTACCTTAAAACTCTTCTCTATCCTTTATGAATGCTTCCTCATCTTCTCATGTGTTTATCATCTGCCCCGAAGGTGTGTGCTACTCCCCGTGCAATAAGTATATGGCAATTTTCATATTTACACTCTCTCCTCCAATCATCTACCTCTAATCCCTGATTCTGTTAATTTCCAGTAATTTGAACGCTGTCGGCCAGCATCCAATCGACTCCCCCTCATGCGCCCGCTTCAACCAGCTGCAATCCCACGAGGCAAATAATTTTATCAAATTTTACACTCTCAACACACACACATTTGACTCTCGAGTCTTCTCACTATCAGTGTCAGGCACTATAAAAACTTCTTGCCCCGCCTCAGCTGTGTAGGATTGAGTTTGCACTTGAGTTGCTGGATGAGATCATAGATTTTGAGTGACGGTCCTACTTTCATGCTGAGCATCGTGATTATCTCGTCCTTCGTCAGCTCCAGCAATCGCTTGCCGTCCACTTTGTTGCGACTGAATGTGTCACAGTACGCCGTCCAGTCGTTCACACGCAGGAAAGTCGCCACATCAAAGATGTTCCACACTTCCGGACACAACTCCATGTCACTGGACGCCGACGATCCCGTCGCAATGTCTGGCAAACTGCTGGTGTCGTTGAGTCGAGGAATATACTTGGGACTGCTTACAGCAGAATTCTGCAGAGATCAAGAGAAGTACAAAAGTTATCGTCAGTGCATGAGAAAGTTGGAAAAAAAAGTTTCATCCTCACATTAATATAACTCGTCGCTTTCCGCTCTGACGGTGGATTAGAGAGAGGTGACGTGGATGAGGACGACTGGGCGGTGGGCTTAATCCTCTCCACAGCATTCACCCCCGCAAGCGATGAAGATGTATCACTATGTTCAGTTTGATTGGTCTGTTCGGATATGTCACTCTCGCCACCACTCAAGTCCTCCTCGTCCTCCGAATGTCTTTGCTCCTTCTTGATTGATATCGTACCTCCCAGTCGTCCGTCCGTGCGCCTGCCACCCGTCCTTCCCACTGCCTCCTTCTCGCTCTTCAACGATGCCGGCGACGTCTGATTCTTCATGCCTCTCCGTCCTCCTGCAAATAAAAAAAAACATAGGCATTAAATTAGCCACTTCCATCGCAACATCCAGCCCGACTCACCTTTCATCTTCTTTTTACCCCGCTTCTTCGCCACCATCGGCTTCACCGGCGCTGACACTTTCGGGCCCTCGAGCCGATGCTTGACCATCACACACCAGCCCACGGGGAAGATGTCCGGCGACTCACAGTCCAGCCACTGATCATACTCGTCCTCCCAGCCGTCAAAGTGCACCTTCAGGAGGCGACCCACGACGCGTGAAATCGTCGCCACGCAAACCAATCGCGGATCCATCAAATCCGCGCATTCTATCTTCATGCCCACCTGCAATTGAGAGAAAATGGTCAATGCAAATCCAATCCCACGCCCAGATTTCACTGATAATGTGGCATTTTCAATATACAATTTCCAATTGGCATTTATTACTACTTGAGTGATATTTTCACGTCGCATAAATTACTATCATTTGCAACATGGGGATAATTTCACGATTTTATGTTCTGCATAACACCTTTTCAATTCATGTTACAGTGCGTGTAAATTATATTTATTGAAATGCCACTTTACGAATTTACACCATGTTATGGTGTTTGAATTTTCCATTATCATCACCTCTATAAATTAAGGGCTTTTATAGAACACAAAATGAAAATGAAATTTTTTGCCAATATCGAGAAACAAAAAATAATGACAATTAAATGAATTATAGTTACGAAATTAGGTAAGAATCTCTAGAACTCACTTGAAATTTGTGATGTGGCACTTCCATGCTGAACAACTCCTCGCCAGCCGCCGAACTGCCTGTGCTCCTCAGGTATTCGTCCCAGCTGAATTTGTTAACTGTATAGCCAGCCGGTGGTATCAGCTGGATATTATTCCTCGCACAGAAGCCCACGGGAAAGATGCAAGGAGATTTCTCATGGTAGCAAAACCTGCAAGTCAAAAACATCTCATTCAGATCTAAACAAAAATCTATAGAAGATTTTCAGTCTCACCAATCAGTTCCATTCGCGACAGGATCATAGAAATCAATACGAATCATCATGTAGCCAAACTTGAGTACCGCCATCACGGATGCCACACATATTGATGAGAGATTCAGTGGGTCGATCGCTTCGAGCTTCATTCCCACCTTGAAGTTGGACACCTTTCCGTCCAGGTAGTACTCTTCGTAGGTGAAATTCATCTTGAACAAATCGTGCGTCGCGTCGTCCGTCAGGAGTTCAATCATCGCATCATTCGCCTGTCCCATTCGCGTCATGTAGTGCATTGGACCGGCTATCCGGTGGCCAACTGTCGTGGCCCACCCAACGGGATGAATCAGCGACGAGTCCTCGTGGCACCAGAAGCCATTGTCATCCACATCGTCATAGTAGCGCACGTACAAGCGCTTGCCGACAATCTTCTGAATTGTGGCCACCTTCACTTGTGAGATGCGATTCTTGTCCACCACCTCGAGTTGCTGCCCCGGCCGGAAGCGCGACTTGAAACTCTCGCTCAACTTGTTGTAGAACGTCGTGGGCAGAGTACGCGCGTTTGACAAGCGATTCGTGAGAAAGGCCTTCCAGTCACTGTATTTCTTCGCAATTGTCTTGGGCGGGATGAGAGGTTTCCCGCGCGTGGCACACCAGCCCACATGGTGCACCTCGGACGAGCAGAGATTCACCCAAAAATCGTGGCTTGCATCATCGTCGAAGCCCTCATAGCGCAGAAGACCCTTATATCCCTGAATTCGCAGCAGAGACGCCACCCAGAACGAATGAGGTACATATCCAAGAGCCGCCGCTGTTGTCTGACTCTCCTTATCACAGTCCGTGTTCTCCACCTCAACCTTCATGCCCACCGACACCTTAGACCACACATCGTAGCCCGGAACATGGCGAAAGCACGTCACGGATGCTGCCACGAAGCCCGGCAAGCTCAACTGTGGCGTCCAATCAAACGAATCGCCCGGACGACGTCTCACCGTCTCGATGCGCTCCTCCTCGGCACACAGTGGCTCCTTCTTCACTGGCATTATCTGTGGCATCTCCTCCTGCGGCATTACATCCCTAAATAACTCGCCACTGCTCGATGAAGTCTCCTTCACCGGCTTGTACGTGAATTTGTAATTCGTATTGGGCACAGATGTCGTCTTCAGTGATAACTCAAAGTCCTCCATCGTCGATGAGTCCATTCCCACTTTGCGATCCGGACTTACACCAAAGTTTCTGGCACAGGACATACTACAAAAACGTCTCTCCTTCGTGTAGAACGAGTGTTTTACGCCAATGGCGCCGCACTTCTCGCAAACAGCTGCAAAGACAAAGGGGAGAAAATTATTTTAATCAATGAGAAAGTGATTGTATGTGATTTTGTCTTATTTCCTGTGATGAATCCCATCAATTCTACTTACAATCTAAACATCTATGTACATAAATTCTATGTGGTATTTTGCAATTATATGTCTGTAAGGATAAATTAAGGGGGCTCTAGGAGAAACATTGAAAAAGCAGTGCAATAGCATTGAATAATTAAAATATGAACATGATCATGTGTAATAGAGACTGTGAGTGAATTATTTCATTATCTACAGGTGTATTTCTTTCCTCCCAAATTGAGTGAACAGAGAGATGTTATGTGCATGTGTCCTTAAAGACTGTACAAGAGGGGGTTTTCTCAATGGATTTCTCGGGATAAAATTGCAATAAAACAAAAGAAATTCATCCCACAAAACTTCATCGCGATTTCATATTGTAAATCTTCTTCTAAAAGAAAATATCGAATTGCAATAAAAAATTAAGTCAAATCATAAATACAGCAAAAATGTAATTAGAAATGAGAAAAAAGGTAAAATAAAACCATAACCTACCCATGCCGTCTTTTTGGATGGGAATTTCTGAGGGATCGACATTGCCTTCATAGGCAATGGGCGTTTTGAGCACCAATCCTGGCCGCTTCACCGGCTTGATCTTCCTGAAGGTGTCCCTGCCCTCCATACTCGTCTGCGTGGCGATCGTCTGGTGTTTCGGCGACGTGGCTCCCATTGAGTACTCATCGCTGCTGTTCTCCTGCTGCTGCTGTTGCTGCTGCTGCTGCATCACGAAGTCACTCATATCGAAATCCGACACCATCTCAACGCCGTTCTCAAGACCCATCGACGCGCGATACCGAAAGCTCGCCCGGTGCTCGTCATTCATGAGAATCTGCTGCTGTTGCTGCTGAAAGTGCTCCTGCAGACTCTCCGTCTCCAACTCCGACATGGCAATGGGATTGATTTTATACGCCGTCGCGTCCAGACAATTGTTCACAGGTGCAGCCGCCACCTGCACCTGAATCGGACCCGCCACATGCGCCGGCAAACTGAACAGCGGCTGCTGTTGCTGCTCCCCGGACAGTTGAGCCGACGCCTGACCATTCGAGAAATCAGACACAACACCCATCATTGGACTCACGTCCTGTGCAGGGATGTGATCGAACGCGCCATTTGGGGGGAGAAAGAGAGAAAGAAAAATCCACGTTTTACAATTATCTTCTCCTCCACTTCTTGGACTCATTCGCGCCACTATTCAATCATCTCTGTTCTGTCTCTCTCTCTCTCTCTCTCTCGCCTTCCCTTCCCGTTCTCATCAACCCTTCGCTCGTGATATCATGAGAAAAAGCAATAAAAATCCCGCAATTCCATCACACATTCACGAAAAATTTTCCACTGCATCTCTCGCTGCTCAAATTCAATCTCACACACCACACAACACACCACGCAATCCTCAGCAGCACCTTTCTGTGTTTCACACGAGTTAATCTAATACTTTTACTATCACTGTTGGCAATTTTGTTAAAGAAATATACGATAGAAATAAAAGAAATATTACCGAAAAAGAACCAGAAAAAATAATGCAGAAAACATGCAAAAGTGTGGATTTTTTCGTGTGTATCCAGTGTTAGCAGATTGTTTCTGAAACCTTTCTTATGAGGAAGAATGTCACAAGTTTGGCAGAAGCCAAGCAATTTCTGTGAGAAACATATCCATCAAGGCATTCTCTTAGAATTACAAAAATCCAGAGAAATGCAGCAATATGGGGTTAATGACAGAAGCAATTGTATTACAGACTTTCAAATCTACTGTAATCAGCATTAAATGGTTCACTAAAAATCTTGTTAGTCTTAAAGGGTTTACGTGAAATCTACAAATATATTTTGTATATAAACTTCGATATATTTCTCATGATAAGAATAAAAGCCTTTTCACTATTTGTTAAGTGCTTTGAAATTCTATTTCTTTTATCTCAACGAAGCGTTGAGCAACAAAATATCGTTAGAAATTCTCAATTTCCTCGCGCTAATTTTAATTGTAGAATCATGCAATTGTAAGTCCCACCCTCTGAAAAGCTCCGCCCACTCGTGAGTCTGCACGATCTTCTCAGATCTCGTTCGAATTGCTGCATTTCCACGGACTTTTTCTCTCCAAAGTACTAATTCACCTTAACGATCAAGGCAAAGTCTAGTGATTTATGTACAGAAATGCAAGGGGTTCTTACTCCAAAATTTACCATGGCCTGCGTCTGCTGGCTCAGGTCATCCATCACGGAGAGCCCCATTGATGACGGCAGCGATGTCTGGGCGAAGAATGGATTTGTGGCATTTTCGTCCATTATGATCGAATTATGTCCCATCCACACCATTCCCAAGTCAGCTGGATTCATACCAATTACATTTGCATTGTAGACTACAAGAAAAGCAGGTGGAGATTGTCATCAGAAGTTGTGCAGAGCGCTTCCGGGAAGATAGATCCACCCCTGAAGTGAGGTTAGAGCGCTCGTCCGACTCCGGTCACTTCAGTGGTGCGCCGTTTGGTCTTTCTCACGACTTATCGGTGCCTTGCTTCCAGGAAAATCGTGATTAGGAGGATTTTAGTTGGCGACAAAGAGGCTTTTCTATTGCAAATCGATATTTGACATTTCCATATCGTTTTCATTCGCGGATTTTCTCACGCTTTTTCGCACTCTCGTGCTACTCGAGCGCCCCCGAGTCTGTGTTATGCTGTGGAAAACCTCCCCCTGAAAGCCGTGGAGCTCCAGTGAAGCCCCCCGAGTGGATTCAAAGTGTGATTTTGGGGCGAATAAATGTTGATAGTGTGTTTGAATGCGGCATTAATGGGAAGACGCTGTGCCATATAGGAAAATTTTCCACCTCAATATCGTTGTACTTACGATTAATATCCATTTATCTACAACGCAATCGCTTCACCCACAGTCCAATATTGCATTAAACACTACAATTTGACCAGTAAAATGATGGAGAACCCACCAAAAAATGCACAAAAGCTCTGTATAAATTTGAGCACACAAGCATATAAAAACAATTACGGCACACTATCGCCCTCGCGCGGACACTCTTGCTAACTAGCGCGCGGCGAAAATTCGCCACGAGGATTCAAATTTGACTGCCTTTGGGTGGTTTATCACGATTTTTATTATTGGATTTCAGCATATAACGGCCTCTGAGCCATGAGATTCTCTGGATTCTCAAACTCTGGGTCTAGCACCTAGCGCACGGGCTGATTGGTACGTACATTTTTGTCCTAAAGTCAGTCAAACTCAACAATGCTGCACTTGATGAGACCGAAGTTCTGCACAAAGTGGATTGTGAGCTGAGCTTTGCTATCACATTCACCGCGACTGAGGAAGCAGCAGTTCCTCGCGTCCGCTCTGTGCGTCACAAGTGGATCCGATCTCCTGGTGAAGAAGATATTGAAATGGTAGAGAATGCCATCGATCTTCTGACCTTTCGTAGCGCGGAAGCTCACGGATGTTTCATGGAGGGCGTCATCGAGTGCCAGATCGGCTATTTTCAGTGTGGTCAACTTTACGTGCTCAAAGTTGCCACTCAGGTCCAAGAAGTGCTGCGTGGCGTACTGATTGATGTGCGGAGAGATGCCGAAAGTGTCCATCTCCGGATTCACCACCATGCTGGACTTCACCAGCCAGTCAGATCGTATAATATTGCCCACCACTTCGATCCTGTCGGGCACGATGAGTCCCTTTGGCTGCAACATCGTCCTCAGCAACGGATACATGGCCACATGAGTGTTGTTAAGGTCGCCGCACTGCTGAACAGGCGCGAGGATGATGAGGTCGAAGGTGGCCTTGGCGTTGGCCACGCATGGATCCAGGGGACTTGAGAGGTACTCAATGCTCCCGGCGTCGATACAGTTATTCTCAGCCACGAAGGCAATGAAGCTGCGAGCTTGAGAAGAGCAGTAAAGCTTCCGGGCGCGCTTTTCCTTCAGAAGCATCATTCCCAGGTAGGGAAAAGGCGAAAAGTCCATCACTATTGGAAAGCTGCCGTCCTTTCGCTGCGAATTCACATCATACTCCAATTTGGTCAGGTAATCCGTGTCATTGATGAAGCGCAGCACATCCTCGGGGATCTCCAGGCACTTTTCCATGGGCTGATTGTGGGCGTGACGCAACCGAAGGTGTCCTCCGCTGCAGGACACAGTTACTGTCAGCATTCGGCCTGCCTCCACGTACAGCCGCTGATTGAGCCGGAAGATGGCTTGATCCCAACAACTCTCAGACGTTGGACTGCTCTCGATCACAGCTGATCCGTGACTGTTGATTGCCAGCTTGAACCACACCACGAATCCGTCCACATAGCCGGACTGCGCACAGCGCATCTTCACGGTGTTGCTCGCTCCGTTGAAGGACTCTCGCATCTGCTGCAGATCATTGAAGTTCACCTTCAGGCACTCCACTGGGGAACAGAGGGTCTCGAAGGAGGCCAGCTGGGAGACACTTATGGTATCGTACAGGTCAGTCTGCGGAGCCACGATGCTGTAGCCGTTCAGGAAGATGTAGTCTTCGAAGGATTCATTGAGCAGGACACTTCCCATGGCGACTGATCGTGACTGGAAGGGCGCCACGATGAGAGTGACTTCTTGGGGGAAAATCTCCCCGCCCTCAGCCAGCAGATGTTCTTTGGCATGCATCAGTGTCTCCAGGATCTCCTCTCCGAACACACCACAATCCAAGATCTCAGTAACTATCAACTTTGGTCGCCCATGGGGAAGATCATTCTCAGTGAGTTCCCGAGAGTTTTTGCCCATCACCTCGACATCTCGCATTCCATTCGCCGCGAACACTTTCTGGGCAATGGAAACCATCACGTCCGAAGTTTCGCAGGCCATGATTGTCTTGGCACGTCCACGGAAGGCGTACAATGCCAGCAATCCTGTTCCCGTGCCAATGTCCAGCACGCTGTCGCAGCCCAACTCCACCTTGGACGCAATCACACTCGCATAGATGCAGTTCCGCAGGCAATCGTTTAGCATCCGAAAGTGCCACCGCTCCACCAGCTTGTCCTTTACATACTGCAGACTGTGAAAGGCCTTGAGATGCTTCGGATCGATCTGTAGAACTTGCTGGAAACAACTGAAGGACTCAACGTAGCGTCCGAGTCTGAAAGAGAGGAAAAGGGAGGAATCAGTGGATAAAATTCCAGGTGAATTTCTTCTCTAAACTGACTACATATAGCTAGAGGATGACTATGGGCTGCTGATGGATATTCTCCTCGATTGTCACTCCTGATTGATGCATAAAACTCTTCCAGAGAGACAAACTCTTCTGGATTTCCTGGTCGTGCATTAGGATCTCAGGAACTGTGAAGGACAAGACTTCCTCCTTGTCAATTGAGGCAGTGAATTGCCTCAAGGCAACCATAGAGAGGCAATTGTTCTCAGTTTCACACCAGTAAATCACCGGGAATCCCGCCAAGAGGCCTAAAACCGCAGATAGAGAGATTTCCGGTGAAAATGTCACAGAATCTTCCCCGATTCCCATTTTCTCCTGCACCTCCTCCAGGAAATACCGCACCTTCCGCGCAGAACATTGCATGATTTCCGGCTGTTCGAGTTTCTGAGAAACATTGACGAAAACTGGCAGTTTCGATTGGAAAGCATCCTGAATCATGGGCAAATTCACGATGCACAACTCGCCGTGGAATGCAAAGAGCGTGCATCCGTCACTGATAACCTTGGCAAGGTGCAATTCTCGCAAGAGATTGCGCAGATCGTCGATTTGTGGCTGTGGCGGGCCACAAATGAACCCCGTCCGGACACCACAGCTCACGAGGCGGATTTGTCTGGCCAAGTATCGCGAATGGCCGCGCTTCAGGTGCAGCCGGACGGCGTCCATGATAATTTCCAGGGGCATCCTGCAACGCGAGAGAATTGTGATCATCTCGAGCAGGGCTTCCCACTCACTTGTACAGCCGCGATCCCAGCTCCGTGAGCAGTTCGCAGTCCTTGGGGTACTGCAGCAGCACCTTGTCGTAGCAGTCAAAGAGCTCGGCGTACTTTTCCTCCGACTGCAGCTGATCCGTGTGCTGGTGCAGCACGAACGAGAGGAGCTCCTCAATGGTGGCCTTCTTCTCCGGGCTCAGCTCCAGCTTCTCCATCAGTAGATTGAAGGCTGCCGCGTAGTTCGCCTTTTTCACGTGGTCGTACACTTCCTCAATGGCCAGGGCACTGGAGTCACTCATCTTCCCTCATCAGACCACTCTCACTGCTCCATTTCGCCACCCTTTTCCTTGACTTCGCGCTGAGAAATTCTGCCCCGGAAAAATATGTGACATTGACACAGTGAGCCGCAAAATTCTCCGAGGCGGCAACGTGGACTCAAGACTTTATTTTACACGCGCGTAGAAAATGTAAATTATGGTAATTATTTTTATGTCACATAATTTTTTATGAGTTTGATCAGTTAACAAATCCACATATTTTAGACAGCAGCATTTATGTTAACGGAACAAAGAAAAAAATGAACTTTTCGATATATATTTTGGCAAGTCGAGACACAAACCGTATTTCGGTTGGTTATTCGGCTGCGTTCAGCTCCAGTGGTTGAATGCTAACCGATTTTATGGCAATTTAAGCACTTTATATAGGAGATGTAGTGGTGCACATGCGCCCCTTTGCACATTCCATTTCTATGCCAAGTGGTTTTGCCTCTCGTGGCCTTTTATCAGTCGATACTTGGACGTCCTGAGGGCTGGCTGGAAATTCGAACAGGTGCTCCGTCGCTATCAATTTTCCCCAAGGCAGCTCAGCACCAGCCAAAGTGAAAATTGTGCTTTTCGCGTTAATTCAGTGCATTGCTTGCAACTTAATTGCGGGGAAAGTGACGACAGACAGCCATGGTTAGCGAAATGGAACACTTTATCGCGTTCTGCTGCTGATTTTCCAGCGAAAATTGGGAAGACGTGTGACCCAATGAAGATGACTTGGTAAGAACGCCATTTTTTGCATTGCATGAAAATTCCACTTTTGGCCCTGAAGACGACTTTGGGGGTATTTTTGTGGTGCTGTGACATGAAAAGTCAATCGATTGCATGGCATGGGGGTGTTTCTTCGCTGGGTTTTCGCCAAATTCCACGTCACAGTGCAACTGAGCTTGACGTAGGCTCCCCAGCGCAGATAGAGGAAAAATCAATAAGTTTCTCGGGGTGTTTCTGGGGGACTTTTTCCTGGCTTTCCCACTCTCTCGGGGCGAGAAAGAGGAGCGGAATTCGGCCTGACCGACGAGGAGGGTTTAAAGGATTTAATTTCACGTGCCAATGTGGGTTTAAGGAGCTCCTCCCTTTTTACCATTCGCTGAATCAACAATTAGGAGTTATCCAAGAGAGGTGTAAATGCAAATATTTGCCCACAAATATATCGCTCTTCCGTGGACTGGTGGAAAGACAGTTCTGGAAATCGATCTGGGGGTGAAATTGGGTCACCAATTATGCTGAGAAAACACCTAAAAATCTCATGAATCACAATATAGAGGACAATTTGCAAAATTTCCCGGTCGAAAATGAGACAAACGCTACGTGATGGAATTTTCCGCTTAAGAGAATTGAGATAAATTCCATTTTCTTATTAGATGCTCAGCAACAGTGTTGGCGATGACATGAGAAGTTTATTAGGCATTCCTTTTAAGACATCAGCGGAATTGACACCATTTCCGTTTCAGAGCTTTCGCTGCAAGTTTATCGCCATGATGCTGCAGGAAATGCGATAAGATGCTAGATTTCTCGCAAATACTGCAAAATTTTGCTGAACGGAGAAGAATTGGCACAGTTTTATTGACTTTCCTTATCATAATATTGCATTTCCAGAAAGATTCATTTATTTAACCTTTATTTTAGAGGCAAAGGTCAGCTTTTAGAACTAATTGAGATATATTTCGAAAGGTTACAGGTAGTCAATGTTAAATAAGAAGGGACAGTTAATTGACCGTCTAATTAGTTTATAAGTCTATTTTGTACGCTCTAAAGGTTTAATTTGGGTTCTTGTGAGGAAATTGGAATATTTTGTCGTGGGCTTAGTTTAATTAATGAGTGGGAATTGTTTTACTTAAGATTAAGTTTTAATTAGTTTCTGATTCACTTACAATTTTTTTCAGTATTAATTTCGTTTTGAATAAAATATCTAATCTGAAAATGAAATTATGTATTTTTTTTATTAAGAAATAGTATGGAAATCCACGAAAGTCGCTTAAAAATTGATCTGTGCTGACTTTGGTTGCGCTTTTTGGTTTTTATATCCCGATTTCATGGTCTTTGAAAATCAGCGACTAAATATTTTGTCAGACTGAACAGCACAATAGTTTTCAACTTACCACAGTCTTGCCTTTTAAATCGTAACAATTAGAAACGTGATAATGCATAATGGACGGAAAATTAATCGTCCATATCTTCAGGGTATAAAGTAATACAAACTTTTGCCATTATCGCACTACGAAAGTTGACGAAGAGGAAATATTGGCCGTCGAGTGATATTAAATTGAATGATGCCATTAGGCAAGCAAGGACCTCACATGGCTGTCAATTAAAGGAAAAAGTGTGGACAATGGGATGAAAGTGTAAAAGCATATTCCCAGCTGGAAATTAAGCAATTCAATTGCCCCAACATGAAAAGTTCATTCTGTTCTGTTCAGCAAATGGTGATAAAATACAATTACACAATTTGCGCCCCGTCTGACTGACGTCGCAATCTTGTGCCTCAATACGGGCGTCAGCGATGTAAATTAATTTGCTGTAAATTTTCATAACGCCGAGGAAAGTATGGTGCAAAAAGGGAGATAATACGCGAGTAATCAATATGTCGGCAGTAAAACTTAAATGGGTGGCTGTTATCGAGTGAGAGCAAAGGATTATGTAAACGCTTCACCATTTTTGCTTGTATCTAATCTTTGGCGAAATTCTCAATATCGATTTTCTTTTACATCACAAATATATCTTCCTCGCACATGAAATATTCCGAAAATGGGAAATGAATGCGGGAGTTTGAGTGAAATTTTCCCGCTTATACACACGAAGAATGGCAGCGACAGAATAAATTGTTCAAATAAACTTTATATTGAATTGAAATTCAAACGAGATATTCACATTTGAGGAAGTTCTCGAGAGCGGGAGAGTTTTCAAAAAGATTTCCAAATGAATTTTATCGTCTTGAGAG
Source organism: Phlebotomus argentipes (assembly GCF_947086385.1). Lineage (NCBI taxonomy): Eukaryota > Metazoa > Arthropoda > Insecta > Diptera > Psychodidae > Phlebotomus > Phlebotomus argentipes. Next base: position 9,430,672 of record NW_026776181.1, on the reverse strand, counting down.
ATTGCCTAAGTACGCTCCAAGGACTCTGCTCTGGCCCTAACTTTGAAATGACGTGAGATTTTAACTGTGAGCATCGTTTTGTACGTGCCTCGTGAGGATTTTCATGTGGGTGATGGCAATTAGCAAGACTTTCTCCCCTATTCATGCTGCCATCTGCAAATGAAAGACTCCGAACATCGCGGCTTCCATCTGTAATTAAATTTGAGAGAAAGTGATTTGATTTGTGTTGTGCTGTTGATTGCAGAGATTGGCAAATTAAACGAGGACACAAGGGAGCATCAGGATGGCGGATATTCAGCGGCAATTCCTCTGTCCACGTCTCATTGACTACTTGGCAATCGTCGGAGCACGTGTTAGTGCCACTCCGCGTGCCGGAAATGCGTCTAATCCTCCTGTTCAGGTGAGCAATTATCACTTTGACTACTCATAATTGCAAATTATGTGCGGGATTTCAATTAAAAGCGCAGGCGGTTCAATCAAACTCTCTCCCGAATGTTCATTTTAATTTTAAATGAATGCCATTGTTATGCAAATTATTCTGATTGAAAATTTTCCCGAGTATGATTGCGCCAACACGGATGAAATGTTGGAAAATATTTTAATATACCCCAGGCGGAATTGTTCAAGGCTCCTGCAAAAATATTTACATCGATGAAATGTCAAAGTTCATCTGAATAATTAATCGAGATAAAAGGGCATAATTGACCTGAATTCATTAGATTCACAAATTGGCTGTGATGCTTTCATAGAATGGCCAACAATGTATTTGCTAAATATATTAATGAAATTATCTGGCCTCTTTCAATGTCATGTTTGTGTGAGCGTAAATTTTAATAGATTCGTGGACAACTGCTGACCTCAAACTTTGATAAGATTTTTATGCTATTCCAAGGTTACTTCTGTGGGTGGTGGAAAATTGACAAGAGCTCAAGTAGAAAAGCTATTCCAAGAGCTTCATTTGGGTTGCAAAATGGCATAAATCTCCATTATTTTTTCATGAGAAATCTCAGAAATTACATTAAAAGTTCATTACACTTGATTTAGCACACTTTTTACTCTTTATAGAATAATAAATTTTCTTATAGATTCTACTATTTTAATTTCTTCGTTTGTGTCATGTAATAAAAAGTGTGGGAAAGGCAGAATTAAAGGGATAGTTTTCCTTCATTCAACTCTGAGGGGATTGGAATTAAAAGCCACATGAGACCGTACATATATTTCAGTGTTCAATGGAACATTTTTAATGCCCATACCTTTTTATCGACTTTGGGATTTCATTTGGAAAATGTAATAAACCTTCCTTCGGGGCATTTTCTCCTTATCGTGCGATTCCTGCCATTTATCGTGACAGAGTGGCATGAAGAGAGGATCTCGAAAGGCCGCAGGACAATAAAGCACATTCCAATAAATACTTAAATTTACGGATAAATTCTGATTTTGATGGAAGTCGAGCGTGAAATTGTAATGTTCCCACTTTTATGACATCCGCTTTAAAAGCACCACCAATATACCATCAATTGACAGAAGTGGGGAAGGAGGAAACGCATCAGAGAATTTTCCATGATTGAGTTGGAATCTATTTTGAGAAAATTGATTGTGTTACATGTTCTGCGATTGCATGGAAATTTCATGCCGAGTGTCGCATCATTTGTGCTCTTTGTAGATTCCTGAACTCCTTCGGCGATATCCGCCGTCGGATCATGCGGACTTTCCTCTGCCACTGGACATGGTGTACTTTTGTCAGCCCGAAGGATGCGTGAGTGTTGGGCCCCGGAGGACGGGTTCGGCAATCAGAGATGCCTCGTCCTTCGTCTTCATGCTGACCGACAAGGATTCGGGGAAGACGAGATATGGCATTTGCGTGAACTTCTATAGACCTGTGGAGAAGGCCGTACCGGCGAGCACGGCCGTCGTCACGGGAAGTCGCCGTGGAAGGAGTTCGGCATTGAGGCGAGAATCCTGGCGGAAATCCATGGAGAGGAGCTCCGATTCGGCCTTCTCAAGGTGATTCTAGATGATGTGAAAATGTGCTTAATTTAACACCATGGTCTTCATCTTCTTGTTAACTCTCCATTGTTCGGTTTTCACCTCTATCGTCTATTATCCTAACTCAATTACGAGATGGTTTTGATGTTTATACAGCGGATAAAGGGATTAAGTGGTAATATTATACTAAGAACTCGGGTTTTCAGTATATTGTTGAGAGAAATGACAATGATGAGTCTTTCAAAATATTTGATTTTATGAGTTGTTGCTTCAATAATTCCACATAGATGCTTTTACGAAGACCGTGGTGAGTGGCATAATAAATTGTAGGTGTTGTGTTTGCATCGCATATTAAATGACAATGGCAATTTTGAGTTAATAGTTTTGGGATATTAACTTCTTCCAGTGATCACAGAAGCAGCAATGTGGCGCCCAGTGACTCGGATCGGGACTGTCCAAGTCGTAGAGATTCCGATCCACCTCAGCACGCTCGTCTCAGTGTCACTCATCCGGGAGCCGGTGATTCTGAGTCCGGCGGAAGTCACTCGCCGTCGCCAAGAGCCAGTCGAAGGCGTGCGAAGGTGCGAAATCACTCGCTTACGTCGCTTTGCTTGCTCTCCCATCACCCTTTCTTCTCCACCTTCCGCGAATGTCTCTTCATCTTGAAGAAGCTAATAGATGCGTGCAATGAATCCTCGAGTCCACGTCGTGTGGGAGCGTCCAAGCAAGTTGGCAGGTAATTAAGAGAAATATTTATCAATGTTCACGAGACCTGAGATGAATGCGAAGGTGCGGAGAATATCAGAAAGCAATAGACACAACAATGAGTGGTGTTTATTTATCCCCCATGGGAGAGAACGAGGGTTGTCGGGGTAAAAGACAGTGTCAAGAGTCGACAGATCATCAACCCCGAGATACTTCATTACTCCCTTGCGGCCCGAAAGTTCACTAACATGTGTCACAAAATATTACATATCACCTAATGTCTGCTCTTTTTCCTGCGTTTCAGGGACAACGTGTGGACTGTGCTCACGGGTCAAGTGACAGAGGCCACACCCTCAATTGTGATACACGACGTGAAGGAGATTGAGACGTGGATCTTGCGTCTCCTGTCCGCTCCGGTGCCTGTGCCAGGCTCCACGCGGATAGAAGTGGAAGTCCTCTCGAATAGCGTGCACGAGCCGCTCCTGTTCGCTCTGCCCGATCACACGCGCTTCAAACTGGTGGACTTTCCGCTTCACCTGCCGCTCGAGCTTCTCGGGGTGGACACATGCCTCAAAGTTCTCACGCTTATACTGCTGGAAAACAAGGTGCTCTTCCAATCGCGCGACTACAATGCACTGTCGATGAGCGTGATGGCATTCGTCACGATGATCTATCCGCTGGAATACATGTTTCCAGTGATTCCACTCCTCCCGACGTGCATGAGTTGCGCTGAGCAGCTATTGCTAGCACCTACGCCCTTTGTCATTGGCATTCCAGCGTCATTTCTCCTGTACAAGAAGAACTTTAGGTAGATTCTTCCCATCAAGTCGAGTGTGAGAAGTCTAAGATTTCGTCTCTCCTTCAGGCTCCCCGATGATATTTGGCTGGTTGATTTGGATTCGAACAAGTTAACGTCATCCGGAGCGTGTGGTGATGAATTGCCACCGCTCCCAGAGCCGGAAGGGACCATCCTGAAGAATCACCTGAAGCAAGTAAGTCCGTTTCAATGTCCTCCTTGTGTGCCTCTCTCATTCAGACACTCTATTCAATGCTATGTGGTGCCAGTGATGTACTAATTTCTTTCGGATTTTGTACATAAACACACCTCTCAAATTACAAGACAAAATTGAATATATGGAATGTCACGTTTATGTGAAACACATCTTAATATTTTTCATTTATTCAACTTATTTCCACTATCGACTATCATATCTGTTTATTCAAAATTATCATGCAAAATTAGACTGCCCAGAACAGGCGGGGTTGTCAACTGGAATCCTTTGAAATTCATGTATAGAAGTGCACACAGTTCGGATATGAATGATTAAGATGCCATTCTCGTGAGCGCGGAAGTGCAGAAATTCACACATTTGAATTTTAAAGGATGCCAGCTGAGTGGAAATCCACGAATATGAGATGCACATAAATTGAAGACAACGTCTATTTGTGAGACACAATAAATTTATTCTCTCTTCCTCAATTTTCTTATTTCCTTCGTTAACACAACACACTTTTTCACATAATACTCGCCTATCTTCCTCGCGTGTGAAGGCTATGCAACTGATGGATCAGGCAGGATCTGGTGTAAATATCACTTTTGCTATATATGTCATGTTATATTGAGTTTATGCTTTCTATTTCTCCCCTCATCGTCGTCTTCGCGCTATTATATCAATTTCTCATCTCTGACACTGTCTTTTCTATATATTGTTGTTGCACGTTTAATCTTATTTTCTGTCCAAGTCAGCGTCTTAAAGTGATTTTGATAGAATTTCCTTTATCAAGAACACGAGCACATAGAGCCTTATTTAACGACTATCCACCCTCTGGGCACAATATTAAATTTCCACTGACAATTTATCATTTTATCTCAAGGCACTGAGCTCAATGTCAACAAGTGCCGTGGCGAACCAACCGCTTCTCCCTTCAATTAGGGATAGTTTGTCAACACCACCAGTGTTGGGGTAAGGATGAGAGGAATATATAAGGGAAACACGATATGTCCTTAGCCGAATGTCTATCGTCTCTATCCACACACGAAGATGCATTGGGTTTTGGGCAATGCGTGCCAGAGAAATTGCTGCAGAACTTAATTTCACGGTTTTCCGCAGGGTCTCCATTGTGAAGACTCAGGATCATCCGCCTTCTGGCTCGCCAAGTGGCAGCCAGAGGAATTCCTTCTCCGCCCCCGGAACCCACACGCCCCGACAAGCCTCTCCGATTGCGCCGCCCACAATCAATCCCTTCATCTACGTGAGCGACGTGGACTCTGTGGATGTGGCGACGCGTGTGGCGATGGTGAGGTTCTTCAATTCGCAAAACACCCTGGCCAATTTCACTGAGCACACGCGGACGCTGAGGCTGTATCCGCGACCAGTGGTGGCATTCCAGATCAATAGCTTCCTGAGATCCAGACCGCGGGCATCCGGATTCTTGGGGAGATTTGCGCGAACGCAGGCGGTGGAGTTTCTGGCGGAGTGGTCGCTCACTCCCAGCAATGTGGCGTTCCTGCGCGTGCACACGGGTGTCTTGGATCCTGGCCAGGTGGGGGACAAGCCCAAGTGGTTCGCCCATGCGCTCACGCCCATTCGGTTCTCCGTGTGGGACGATGGGAGCTCACTGAATGGTGCTCTGCGGAGCCTGCAGCAGATGGAGAATCAGCCGACGGATGAAAGTGGATCGGATTCTGAGGGAGCAGAAAGTACGAGTTCCTCATATTCTTCTCTAAGTGATTTTGTTTCTGAAATGGTCTCTTCAGATTTATCACCCAGTCTTCATGATGTATATGGTGGGCAATATCATCAGCATCACAATCCACAAACCATGTCATCAAACTTGGATCCAAAGTTAATCTATAGACCGCCAAGTAAATTGCAGTATCCAGTTGGAATGGAGCCAGTCAAGATTGATGATGCGCGCCCAGATTCACCACAGTCATCGTCATCGAGTCGATCGGATCTCAGTTCGCCCAGTTTCAATAGGGATTCGGAGTTTGAGTTTCCCGGCAAGGCGAAGAGCGAAACGCTGCTGGCGAAGGAGAAGGAAGAGGGTGGAAGTTTTGAGAATGAGTCGGATTCAAATTCGACAACGACACCCAAGACAATTGTTTCGGGTCAGAACACATCCAAGGAGAGTCTCATTGACTCCGAACGACGAAGTGCGACAGCAAAGTTCCAGAGGAATATTGTAAGGAGACTTTCTGTGGACAGTTTGATTGATGAGTAATGCGGCGTTTTATTCTATCTGGCCAGATTTCTCCAATAAGCCCAGGATTGACACGACAGACCAGCACTGGATCGGGATCTCAGAGTCCTCCAATTCATGCTCCACCCTTGGGATCGGCTGGTTCGCAGCGCCAGAGCAGTCAAGGATCGCTGTTCGAGCAGTTTGCTTCGCAGGCCAAGGAACTCGTCCGTGAAACAACGCGCCAAAGCAGTCAGGATGGACTGCTGGCTCATGTGGACAAGGTGAGTGCCAATTTGAAATACATTCCCACATACCAGAAACACTTCTACTCTCTACGCTTTGGGGAGGACGTAAAGTTGACATAATTCTGTGATATCCTAGCTGAAAAGTCAGACAAAGGAGAAAATAGCAGAAGAAGATAGAAAAATGATATTAGCTCCACTGGAACAGGTGAGCGAATGTTGGCAAAGTGCAAAGAGTTTAACATGAATATGGCAAATCACTTGGCGACTAATTTGGAGCTTGTCATCTCTGAGTGCACATTAACTAGAGCAATTAGTGGAAAATCATTAGTTTGTGCATATAACATATTCATTTGCTACACTGAAAATGATATAACAGTCAAATTCTGAATTTTTCTCAAGTACTTTCTTACTTCTCTGGTGCGTGTGTTGGACACAGTTTTGGATTGATTATCTTGTGGTGTATTTACAGTTGACGCTCCACGCAAAGAAGGCCGCCGGCGAGGCCTCTAAGCAGGCCATTGAGGCCTCCAAACAGGCGGCGGGTGTGAGTAAGACGACACTGGATGACTTGACGTACGTCGGGAAGTCCACTCTGGGCGATCTCACGAAGACAGCCAAGGAGGCGGCAGCTAAGAAGGGTCTAATGAAAACCACTGGGGAACTGATGCCACCCACTCAACCCCCGAGCGTTTCTGCGTCACCAGCTACGTCTCTCGTTAGCACTCAGGGGAACAACATGATAGCTGGCACGGGTCGGGACTTCTTCTCATCCTTCAGCAGCGAGATTAACAGCTTAACGTCTTCCACATCGACAATGTTTTCGGGATTATTTGGGAAAAATGGTGAGCTATTTTTGAGGATTATTATCCCAAGTTAGGATTCTGGAGCTTTACTGAAAATTGATTTATGTGTCTGCAGAGAAACAAAGTGGCCAGAAGGGTGGTTCAGCCGCTATGCAGAGTGGCAAGCCAAAAGAGAAAGTATTGCCATTTGATTCATTTCCTGGGCGGAAGGCTCTGGTCGAGCGCACACCCTTGATTAAGCATTCGGGGCCAAGGCAGACCCAGGAGGAGATACAGAGGCAGCAAAATGCAGAGAAAGCTTCTAGCAATTCTGAGAATCAGGCTTTCCTGAAAGATGTGAGATCCAATTTATGTGATTTTCCTTCGAGGATTATCAAATTGTACCTTTTTCTCTCCGCAGCTCATGAATCAAGTGTTAGCAGGTGAGGGAGTTGGGTGGTTAAAGCTAAATCGACTAAAGAAACTAATGGAAGATGAGTCGTACAGAATGCTTGTTCTGGGAAAACTTAATAAAACTCTGGATAAGAAAATTGCTCCAGATGATCACATTGACGATGTGGTAAGTTTTCGCACTCACTTTAATAATTTCCTTGTTAGTCGCTCATTATAATGGCTTCCTCTTGCAGTGCGTTCCGAAGCCTGTCTATCGAGGCATGCAGAAGTGTCTCCAGGCTATAGCTCACGGGCTAGATCACACGTATTCGAATTTCGGGCTGGGGGGAATGGCTTCGGTGTTCCAAATGATGGAAATAGCTCACACTCATTTCTGGAGCAAGGAGCTCACCGAAGCTGGAGGAGATCTGTCAGCCAGTCTCCTGTCGAGCCAGTCCGTGAGTCCCATGGGCAGTCGTGAGAACCTTCAGTCTCCCACCGGCGAGGCGGATTGGGCAGGAATGCAGCCTGGCTCTCGGAAGAACTCCACAGTTGCTCCGCCTGAGCAAATGAGGCGTCTCTCCGAGCATGATCCTCCAGTCCATGCTGAACAGTCCACGACGGAGATCTTCAAGGATATGCTCACTCAGAAGAGAAACATGCTGCTTAGCAAACTGACATCATTCGATTCAGATGTGAGTACAGTTGATTTAGTTGCACAGGATATTCTTGTATGTGGGCATCCAAAGTAACTCAAGAGAAACTAAAAAAAAATACTGCTGAATGAAAGATAAAAAAAAGCCAGTGATGGATAATTGAAAGCTTACACATAATCTGATATAAATGACAACCCTTGACGATGCGCAGTGTAGTTTAATTAGGCTATATATTGTCTCATCTCGCAAAGCCATGTCTCTTCTGCAGTACAATTTACGTAATGATACCTAGATTTCTTGCATGCAGTCTCTATATGTATATCATCCTCTGTGCAAGGAGATGATTATCCAAGGGAATTACAGAGGAAATTAATCATCTCTATTCAAAAAACAATTTATCTCGCTGAGCATCGCATAAAAGAGGATATTTGCACGATGTTACTTAATTAGAGATAATGAATGCCTCAGAGGTAATTGTGAGAATTCCAGCAGCTGTGCTAATAAACTATGGAGACTGTAATCAAGGGAATATATTTGGAATAATTTGCTTGACTATCTTTTCATTGATTCCTTTTGATACGGCTAAAAGATTGATGAGAAATTGGCAGGATATTGAAAGGGCTGAGTGAACAAAATTGTATTTGTGGTGTGTATATGTGTTGTATGTAATATTCAGGGCACAGTGCATGGGTCATCTGGGGCCCTCTCAGTGGCCAGTGATGCTCCAATGTTGCTGCAAGCCGGAGGGGGCCTCATACCGTCGATTTCATGTCGATCAACTGTGTCTGATACAGAGTATGAGAATGTAAGTATCACCTCCTTACCACTTTTAACAAGTTTTATAGCCTGTTGTTGCATGATCATTTAGCCATAAGATAGTGGAAATCTCAACTGTCTTCCAGTACTAAGAAATATCACACTGTTCCCACCTGTTTTGCAGAATCCCAAGCAGTCTGGTGCGAAGGATAAGAATCGCTCAAGCAGCATTTGGTCAGGAAAGTCAACACTGAGTGCAGGATTTCGCTACACTGGAGGACAATTGCTCACTTCAAGTTCACCATCTCCTGACGCCCCGAGAGTTTACCTGTTTGAGTGTCTCTTGGGCAAGGAGCGACTCAACTTGTGGGATCAGATGCAGTTCTGGGAAGACGCTTTCCTGGACGCAGTGAGTCAAGAGCGTGATATGATAGGAATGGATCAGGGTCCTGGGGAGATGATGGAGAGATACAAGTCATTGAGTGATTCAGAGCGAAAACGCCTCGAACACGATGAAGATCGCCTCCTGTCGACGATGCTATATAATTTGACGGCCGTGCTGGTGATGTTGAATGTGCACAAGGAGGAAATTAAGCGGAAAGTGAGGCGACTGTTGGGAAAGAGTCACATTGGACTGGTTTATTCACAGGAAGTCAATCATCTGCTGGACCAAGTAATGAATTTGGTAAGTAAATAGTTAGTGATTGTGATTGAGCAGTAAATTAAATGGTTGCTTTATTGCAGAATGGGAATGACATTGATTTGAAGCCCTTGGGATCGAGACTCCTGCACCGACAGAGTTTCTCTGTGCAGCAGGGCGTTGATGCCACGGGTCCGCTGCGTTTCATGGAAGTCCGCGATGATGGGCTGGTTCTCAGGTCGGTTACGGGAACAATAGTCGAGAGATGGTGGTACGAGAGGCTGGTAAATATGACCTACTCGCCCAAGACCAAAGTCCTGTGCTTGTGGCGTCGGAATGGTGGTCAAACTCAGTTGCACAAGTACCATACGAGAAAAGTAAGTTCCACAAACTTCCTGCCAATCACTGATGAAGTTCACTAACAACTTCTCTTTCGACTAGTGCAAAGAGTTGTACAATTGCATTAAGGAGGCAATGGAACGCGGTGGACCGCCGGAATCACTGCCAGAACTCGGCGGAGAGTTTCCAGTGCAGGACATGACAACTGGTGAGGGTGGATTACTTCAGGTGTGCCTTGAAGGTGTTGGACTTCTCTTCGCCAACAGCAAGGTAAGGAATAACTTTTTATCCCCACCTCAATCTATACAATTCTTTTCTCTCAAATCTACGTTCTAACATAATACACACACAATAAGAAGTTTTCTGAAATATGAATTACCACTCTTGTTGGTTCTTTCTTCTGTCTGATGGAAAAGAAAACCAAAACGCCTTTACATACAATTCCTTTACAACATTACTTCTCTAGTTTCACAATATTTCATCTCAATTTCTCATTAGTGTGTTTTATGATAAGAGTAACGATTAATTGAGAAGAACATTACTTATGTTGAACAATCTCAGTGATATATAGTGAATGCTCCAGAATATTTCTATTTATCGTATTCTGTCTAACTTATATGAATATAATCATTTATCGCTCCTGCATTGGAATATTTTCATATTTGTTCCACAGATTTTTCAAATATAAAAATATTCCATATTTATCCGTAATTCAAATAATAATTAGTTTAAAAGTTGAGCCATGTCTTTACTAAGATTATGAGAATATATGAAAGTAAGGAATTCTTTTATCCATTGAAATCTAACGGATTTGAGTGAATATGAAATACTTATAAAATTATTAATATATCATGACATTACAAGGACCTTCTCGTGCTTCGAAACACACTTTTTTACAATCATTATGTACATTTATTTCACATTAATTTCAATATTATATTGTTTGATTTCTAAAAGAAATAAGAAATTAAGGTACTCTGATAAATTTCTTTTATCACTCTGGTTTGGTTTCATATATTCTTTATCGTTCTTATTTCTCTTAGTGATGAATTTATGCATAAAATTTTGGTTTTGCAAAATTATCATTAACTATTTTTCATAAAAATAAAAACATCCGTTAGACGTCCTTTGAATATGTCAAATTTACATCAGAAAAATTGAAATTACCTCAATATTTTACATATACTGCTAATTATCTATATATACATTATATAATACATATTTATATATTCAATAGTGCATTGAATTGCATGATTTTGATTTTTATATAACCCATAAAATTATATTTTTATTTGTAAAAATTTTCATGGTTATTTTTTTCCAATATAAATATGATAATTACTCCAAAGAACGGAAGATACTCCTTATAAATATTATATGCTTTTGTCTCAAGTATACTATTTTCTTCATTTGGTTACTTATTATTATCTACATATATAAGGATATGCAATGCAAAGAAGAACGCGCGTCATGAAAGGCTATTATATTTCTCTAAAATAATTTGATTGAGTGCCAAAAATCACACAATAATGCATCTGCCAATTGACAATTTTTCAAGTTCTCACCTTCAATTTCGCGATTATTACACTGTACTTATGGCATCGATATGAAATGAATTTCTCTGTAAGCTGTGAGCAAAATATCGCATAAGAGATGTCAAGAGAATTTCCTTCTATTCAAAATGCATACAACTTTTTGTGAATGCCTGAAGTCTCCAAATTTTCTCGAAGCGCCTATGAAATTTTACGACTAATATCTAAAACTAAAAATGACGAGTCTCAGAAAACATTTTATATTTTGTTGTTTGAATTTTGAATTTGATAGTTAAAATCTCTAAAATTAAATTATTCTATATTTAATCATAAATGTGCATAATGCTATTGTTGTTTTATTCATATTTTTTATTATATATTTCGATATATATAATCAACATATTTATATACTATCCTCTAACTATATTCTATTTTTCTTTCATTTCTCTTATTATTTCCTAAACTAACAAATATATTTCTTGAGCTAACACGAAAAAAAAAGAAATAAGTAAATCTCTGTTTCTGACTAAGAAATTAATGCGGAGATTTCGGGTTGGTAACTTTTGAGATGGTCCTTGGGATGTTGTTATGACGAGAAAGTTCTAATTAACTCGATAGAAGGTAATAAACAAAGCATATGGCAAACAACAATCAGTATATCGCAAACATTGTCGCAAGAAATTGTAATATATTGTATAGGAAAGTGATCCATAAAAAAATATTTCATTTGCTTAGTTAGCTTCTTAACTTTGGAATAAGCATAAAAAGCCTATCAACTGTAAAATTATGGAGAAAGAAGAAAATGAGATTAACGATGCGACTAAACTAACATTGATAAAAATTGATTTTATCGCTGCTTCACTTGGTCACCTTTCCACAAACTTCTATCCTGATCTCATCCTTGGAACTTTGGTCTACGCCTGAATTCAAAGGACTTTGAGGTATAAATTTGCAAAATTATATTAAAATAATCACAAAAGATTAAAAAGAACACAAGTCAAAACGATCAACTATAGAAATTCATTCATCAACCCTAAATTTTATTGAGTGATATTTTATTATTTTTCCTATTGCTACATAAAAAATTGTATTGTTAAATTTTGTTCGAGAGAGAATTTTGCAATAGTTTGTCTCTATATACACTTGAGTTTTTCTGTTGGATTTTTCTAATTGTGGCTGACATTGATTTTAAAGTAATGCAATTTTTCAGTTTGGTTTCGAATAATTCTGTAATTTTCGAAAAAGATTTTTTATATATGATATTGAAATTTTCAGTGGCGATATTTGTGTTCTTATCACTCTTTTCTAATATGTTTATGACTTGAAGCAATATTGTATATTTTCCTAGACACAGTGTATTAGTGAAATAGCTTTTACAAATTGACTTTACAAAGATTTTGTCTGTAATTAAAGAAATATTTTCTTTCTGTTCACACTCAAGCTGTGCCCTGAGAGAAGCTGTCAAGTGCATCTTCTTTCAGGGTATGCAGAGTTTAGTTTGTTAAACACTGACTTTTGTACACAACATCTATATCAATAAATCTCACAACACCCACACATGGAGAAACATTGTCAAACGCCCCACTAAAGCATCAAATAAAAGTGCAAAGATTGTAGCTGAATTCATGCAAAATATTCTATTATATATTATGCAGTATGAGGATAATATATCGTCACATTCATAAACCATCCATTTGAAGTAGAAAATTCATTGAATTTACTATATTTACTATCTCTTTATAGTTAGTAATAAATAACTTGCATGCTGTATTTGAGAAATCCAACAATTTCTTACATAATTGAATTTATTCATTTATATTTATTTTTTGACGTGTATAAGAACTTCAACAGAAACGCTTTTTTATTACCGAATTTGACAATAAAAGTGTTAATAATCAATCTTTTATTTTTTTTAATTTCTTTTCTTAACACATACTTTTGAGATTTCTTAGATATGGTTTAATGTTTGTTTCACACCCTTCCAAATGATATCAAGAACTCTTTATGGTTTTTTGGAATACACAATGCGGGAACCTAAACTTATATGAACATCTTTCTAAGTAGTTGCATTTTGTACAATACGTTTCCTTATAATTTAGTGTATAACTTAAATAAATTTTACTGTATTGGCCTTGCTATGACAAATAAAATTGAAGTAATATTAGTGCTATGAGATACTCCAGCCAGAGACCATAATGCAAAATAAAAAATTATCAAAAGACATGAATAACAAATTACTGTGGTTTACATGGACTGAGCGATGTCTCCAAGTGAGGCAAGAGGAGCAACAGAGTGCTTTATTATGTATTTACTATAAATAATCTAAAGAGTATTTCTCAGACTATAATAAAGAATTACGACCATCTCACAAGTACTGAATAATTTTACATTTTACATTACTGAAACTCTTGTAATAGAGAATTAAAAGTGCTTTCTTCTATTTTCATTTAGCCATTCTACTTATTTTCTGTCTATATCCTAAGTTTGGTCACCAAATTTACTCACTATGTTTTTATTTTCTGTCTGTTTATGATTTTCGTTTCGTCTTGTTAGATTTTTGCGTGACTTCTCTAGGGCTAGAGTAGAAGTTGCTTAGAGTTGACACTGCAGAGTTGAGCTTATGCATGACGCATGTTGAGAATGTGAATGAAGAGCTTTTCTTCTAACGTAGAAGTGCATTTATTGATTTCCCTCTCAAGGATTGAGTCACACATAGTTGATCACAATATCACACGAATAGTCCTTATCTTGGGGCCACTCATTGATTTGTATGTCGATTCTCCTTTTAGTTTTTCGTACGTTTGGACCACATTCGCAAGTGCTTCACGCAAAAGGGTGGCATTTTCATCCTCGAGGAGTACAGTGAGTATCGCAATCACAAAAAGTCATTCACATCGCGACCTCAATTGCACTTTTTTGCCTTTGCAGATCCAAAAACACGCCAAATCATTCAGCGCAAGTACAAATCGTCAATGGTGAGTGGGAGATCATGTTTCTTAAATTGTTGACTTTTCTCTGTCTCATTGTGTGTTTTGAGAAATACGATAAAGATTTCCATGTTATTTGTTGCATGCAGAGAAATAGTTTCTTTAACAAACTTCTATAGTGTTCTTATTACTGTAATTTTCTACATAACTTTTAAAGGCTCCGGAAGCTGCGCTATGTCTCCATAGATTGTTTTCTATATGTTTCACACGGAAACTCGAGGAATTGACACAAAAGACAACATGTTGAGATTTGATGAGTTTTTTCTGTAGTTGAAATTGAGAATATTTCTGTGATTCTGGCTGTGGGTACGTGTCTGTTTCCCACTCTATTCTTTAGCCTATCATTTGTAAATCTCTTTAAGTTTCGTTGCGAAAAGCGCTGAGATATCATGATAATGTAATATTGTAGAACATGTGTAACAAAGTTCAGATAGATCAAGCGTTTGCATGCCTTCTTTGTCCACTTTTAATTGTTGTTTATATTGCATATAAAAGTACCCAACATATTGAGGAAATACACTATATTTGTGATGAAAACAAGAGCGAAGAGAGTGTTTAATGGTTCAAGATACCTGATGGAATATCATCGTGGACGGACGATGATGGATTTTTTTTTTGGTTTAAGTGTTTCCCTAAAATTGATCTACAATGTAAGTCTTCCTCTCTGTTTACTTATTCTTTTTGCTAGATAAACCCATCTCGGAATTAACCAGCATGTACATTGGAGTCCAAATTGTGACATCATTAGAACCACATTGCAGAAAGCACAAGATCCTTGGATATATTCTCAAACAATAAAATTACGTGTATTTGCAGGCTGATCAAATTTGCTACTCTGTGCTGTGCGTCTTCTCCTATGTGGCTGCTGGACAGGATCAGAAGAAGAATCCCGCCCTCCTGGCGAATCTGCAGCAGCAGCAAGTGATGGTGCCTCAGCAGCAGCCGAAGCAGCCAGTGCCACAGCAGAAGCCTCAAGCACAGCCCCAAAAAGTGCAGAAATCACCTGAGAAGCCACAACAGCCTCAAGCACAGACTCCCAAGGCACAGCAGATCACGATAAAACCCTTGACGCCACCGCAGAAACCCACAGTCACAACAACTGCTGTCCAGCCGCCGGCGGAGACCACCTCGCCCAAGTTTTCCTCGCCTCCGCCGGCTGTAGCTCCTCCGCCGAAGCCAAAGAGCCCACCGCAGCGTCCACCGAGTCTTCCATCACGCATCCTCAGCCAATCCTCCACCCAAAGTGAGCCCCCGTCGAGCAAGCCACCCTCGAAATTGCCCCAAATACCGCCCAGAGTCCAATCTCAGGGATCCGTGGGAATGCGCGGTCCTCCGCCGGCAATTCCTCCGCGCACTGGCCAGCCGCCGCCGCCTCTCATGCGTGCCGGGACTGTGCAGCAGTCCAGCACAGCTGCCAGTCGTCCGCTGATGCGTCAAGCCTCTGCCACATCGATTCCCCCTCAGTGCACTCCACAGCCTCCGCCACCCTTTGTCATCCCGCAGAGGCATACTTCGCGCGCGGGCTCCATCGGTCGCCAGACGTCGGTGAGCAGCAGTTCCGGCGGGGGTTCGCCGCAGACGCCCAGGAGACACTGACAGAGGGCCGAAGGGCAGTGGATTCAGCAGCACAAGAGGAAGGGAGACTTTTGTGATTTTATTTGCGTGCCATGGATCTAAGCCTGGCCGAGGGTCTTGCGAGACTACAACAACGGACACTCCGTGAAAATATTCAGCAATAAATTCCGCTTTATTCAGTGGCGTTATAGCATTAGATAACACAAGAAAAGAAAAGAAATCATTTCGATGGCGAATCCATATCTCTAATCATTTTCCTGAAGAAAATCATGATGTAGTTTTAAAGAATTACTGTGCAAACACTTTCTATTTAAAACATATCATAATACTTTTGCTTTGTGATGTTGAAAAAAAGAGTTCTTTTACAACTTCAATCCAGTGCTAGTTATAAGTTTCCTCTGTTGTTTCTTCGTTGCCTTATGACAAGTTCCCTGAATGGATTGAGAAGCAGGAGAAAATTTATTAGGCAATATTGCATGTTTCTAAAGTGAACAACCAATATATAAATGTATTTTTGTAATAAGATTAGCAAGAGATCTCAAGTAAACTTCTTATTTGTTGAAGAGATGAACAGTAAGTGTTGTTGAATTCCTTTTGAATTTTATAAAGTAGTTAATGTGTAATAATGAGGAATGGATGCTTTAAGGAAGGAGATGAAGAGAGACTATCATGATGATTAAACGCTGGTTCTTTCTGTCGATGTAACAGTGAAACTTCAATCATAAATATAAACAAAAAAATTCAGGAAAGACATACCTTAACTTCTCTTCTTTAGTCGCACTTGAACTCCATTGTCGCTCTTGAGGATCAATTCAGCCAAGAGAATTGGTTTCGCGTCAACGGGTAGGAATTCGAAGTGTCTCAAGAGTTTTGCCAAAGTTTTCTTCATTTCCAACATCGCGAACTTCTGTCCAATGCAATTCCTGGGACCAGCGCTGAACGGCACATATGCGTAAGGATGCATATTCTCGCTGTCAAGGAAGCGTTCGGGCTTGAAGACATTCGGTTCTGGGAAGATCTCAGGATCGTGATGGAGAATGTACGTTTGAACAGACAAAGTGACTCCGGGTGGCGCCACGACATCGCCCACTTTCACCTCTTTCTCCACCCATCGAGAGTAGAAGGGCACCGAAGGATAGATTCTCAAGGTCTCCTTGATCACCGCTTCTAAATACTTCATAGTCTCCAGTTCCTGCCCTTCGTAATCCCTAGCTTCCTGATAGGCGATCTCCTGCTCTTTCGGATAATGCGAAAGCAAGTAAATGGTGAACGCAATAGCACTGCCTGCAAATAAATTCAACATCATGTTTTGTAGAAATATTTCTATTATCTTGAGAATTACTCGTTGTATCGTGTCCTTCAAACATGAAAGTGTCCACTTCCTGGCGAATGTGCTCATCCGACAAATCCTTGCCCTCTCGCTGGGCAATCAGCAACATGTCCAGGAAGGCGAGTCTCTTCTTAACGCCCAGCATCGAACTGGCCTCGCTTAGAACCTCCGAAGTGTTGATATTGAGATTCTCAAGAGCCTTTCTTCTCAACTTGATCACTCTTCTCGTTTCATCGTGGAGGATCTTGAGAGTCTTGTCTTGCGCCTTCTTGTAGGACGAGAGATTGAAGAAAAAGGGAATCCTCAGTACCATGGAGAAAGAACGCCGATGTGTGAGTTCGCAAATTCTACGAAATAAAATTTACCTATTTTTATTTTATTTCGTCTTTCTTATCAGAGAGATTAGATATGAGCTGCTAAAGCCTAAAATTGTTATTCAGTCTCACTCGAGAATTAACTTATGTGGAGACAACAAAAAAAATCGAGGGGTTTGTACCTTCGAGATGGTTATCATTAGAGTGGAAAAATACGATACCTATTTAACTTCAATTTCAGCGTCTAATTTCTCTCATTCTTTCTTTTCTATTTTCATTGAATAACATATTATATTATCACGAGTGGGGAATAGATGAATAAATTAATAAGAACGAAGCATTCATTTATTCAGCTTGCAATGAGAAGAATATAGATCGTGTTCTTTTCTGATCAGAACAGGTAAGAAAAACTTCTTTAATCATCTTACGTTACGCTTAAACCGGAGGTCAAAAATCGATTAATTGACTTGACGATCGATCATTTTCCAGGACTTATCAGGCAATAAATTGACCGGATAATGATAAAGTCAAGGATAAAGTCCAATTGATCGTGGAAATGAAGATTGAGTGTGCCAATTTCTATTTTTGGACAAAATTAAGCTTATTTTTACTTACTTCTTCACTGCCATCACATACTCTGACTCACTATTCTCCTGGGCGTTCTTCTTGATTCCCATAGCGGTCTCGCAGATCACGTCCAGAGCGTAGAGAGTGATAAAGGGATAAATGTCCACCGGTTTGTCAGTCGCCACTTTGCTCAACTTCTTTATGAGAATATCAGAGCAGTCGTCCATGACCACTTGAAACTGCTTGAGAATATTGAAGTGGAAAGCCGGAGTGAGAAGTTTGCGGTTCTTCTGCCACTTGCTGCCAGTGCTCGTCAGCAGCCCCTCGCCCAGCCAAGGCATCACGACCTTGTAATTGCCCGACTTGCTGATAATCTCTTGACTCGAGAGGACAATTTTGATGTCCTCAGGCTGAGTTAGAAAAACCACGAGATCCTTTCCGAACCAAATAACGAACCGTGGTCCATACTTTCGACGACAATCCATTAGCCATGGCAGAACCTCTGTGAGCAATGATTATAAAACTTCTGTGAGAAAACCTGTTCCACTGTAAGTAAGCAAACATTCCACTAACTTTCTTTGTGGGCTTTCTGGGCCAATTCCAAGATCGGTGGTCCAGGAAACTTATAGGAGAAGTCAATGATCTTCTTGAATCTCACACATCGTTGGAAAAAGTCGATCTTCAACAGATAAACGACAAGAAGCACTAGGAATATCGCAACACCAATCATTTTTCTCACAGTCTGCGCACTTCGAGTGCCGACTTAAGACTGCAAACGCGATCTCGCAAGCACGGCAATCACTCTATGTGACCTCTTGTCCAACTTGGACTTTGGAACCGAAGCAGAGACTGAAGAAGGGGGAAGTTTGTTGATATCTCTCCGTGGCAATTGAGTGAAATATAGCAATGCGTCTGCCGGATTTTGCACTGTCACCTCAACAATGAAACACTCTCATAAACGCTATCACCTTTACAAACTGGCCTAGATAAACGTCGTGGGAGTCTGATTGCGGAATTTCAAGTACTGAATACAAATGTTATCGATCTACGAGTAATTTAAGTCCAGCTTCTGAATTTCAACCACCTGATTAGATAAGAATGCGTAGATCAGAAGCTGCGATTAGGAAGAAGTAGAAATCCCTTTAATTCTTCTAACTATACAAAAGTATATTTGTTCAACAATTACTTCATATCACAAGTATTGAATCCTCCTCAATCGCCTATCTCTCTGTCAATCTGTTAGTCCTGTATTAAGTAAGGACAATCATAATGGCCAATAGAGCCTTTGTCATCCCAATTCAAAGCCCAGCACATCATCGAGGCTGTAGCCAAAGAGCTTAAAGTCATTCTCGTAGAGTTGATAGAGTCCTCTGAGGGTTCCAATTGGCAGTGTGTCGAAGTAAGTGCGCATCCTTTCGCTGGTCCCGGACGTCCTCTGTCCGGCTGGAAAGGTTATGGAGGCATTGATGAGGTGGAGCGCCAAGGCTGAATCCTCAATCAGTGTCTCGTACTTCCCAATAACATTGTACTTTACAAAGCACGGATTGCAGAGATTCGTGATGGGCTCCCAGTGTTCGTTGAAAGACTGATTCGCCTGGTAATTCATGCTGAGCTCCGGTGTGAGCAGGTACTGTGCAAATTCGTTAAACGTAACGTCGTTCCCTGTGGCGAGAGACGCGTTGCTCGCATTTGGGCGAAAATGCTTAACTATCTGGCGGCCAACGCGGGCCTGGAAATACTGAGCACTGGGCAGATTGCCCTCCAGCTTGTTCCTGTATGCAGAGAGCAGTCGCTCGAACGGATGCCTCGTGACTATGAAGCGAGTGTAGTCGGCGAGGACTTGGTTCTTCTCTTCCTCACTCAGGGAGTTGAACTTGACAAACACCCCTGGCGAGTGGGCCAGCTTGGCGGGAATCTGCAGTGGTTCCGTGCCATTCCACACATCCGTGAGTATCATCAGGACACGTTTCCAATTGGTGCACGCAACTTTGGGTACGTAGCAGTACAGAAAGTGGTGCTTCCTGTCCACCAGCAGATGCTCCATCTGCAGCTCCGTGAGATCATCGGGTGCGAGGTCGTTGGCCCCACTGAGAGAGTCACACATCTTCTGCAGCACTTCCTGCCGCTGGATGTTCTGCGCCTGGGTAAGTTCCAATCCGTGCACATTTATCTTGAGATTATTGTTGGGCTCCAGCTGAGCTCGTACACTGGCAAACATGCCGTAGAGGAGCAACACTCGCCAGATTTGGTAACCATTCCGCCTCAGAGCCATCGGTGAAGTTAGTGCTTTGAACATTTATCGCGCCTTCGCTTCGTAAAGCGCAACTCGCTTTTGTTCGCGATTCCGTACGTGGCCAGCAGCTGATTATCGTCGGCTAATCTAATGCCTCCGTAAGCCAGCATGTAAGTCCTCCAGATGTACCGCCAAGAGATTTGCGTCTGATCCGCTGTGTTCCGTGCTGCTAAGCAAACCTCGTCAGGTAAATTGCGCCGCTTCGCACGCTGAAGGCAGCGCTTCTGGTGAGCTTTGTAGGTCCTTTCGATGGCTTTCTTCAGATCATGAACAGTGGTCCCAGATTGCGGAATCTGTTCAAAGGCAATGGGATATATTAATAAGGCAATCGATCAGAATTGGGTTGGGTTGCAATTAGGACACAATAAAACGATTAACGCGTGATAGATATTGAGTATTAGCGATTAGAGAGTATCATCAATTACAGAATTCTAATCAGTTTGTCTTGGTGTGTTCACTGAAAACTTTGGTATTTTTCTGAGATAAGAAATCGTGGAATTTGTGGGCGGGACGTTAAAAAAGGCGGAGTTTTTCATTGTCAATTTGCATTTTAGTCATCTCTCTTTTCTCTATGGTTAATTTAACTATCAAATAAACTTTGACACACGAATTTTCACATGATCCACTTCTAAAAAACCCACCAAATTAGATGCAAATCATCAATATTAATTTGGCTTAGATTTCGTCACACAATTTTGCGGATTATTCATTTTTCTTCGTTGCGAATTAAGGTGGATAACACTGAATTGGGTCAAATTCTATTTGCAAAAAGGTGCTGCAGCTCCTCAAACTTCGACTGCGTATTAGTTTTGATCGAAATGTTGTCAATATCAGTATCACAGCCAATCAAAGTGGAAAATTTCACAAAATCAGTGAGTCTCACAGTATTTTATGACACTAATTTGTTTGCCTATTTGTAGAGCAATTCAGAGATAATTATTGTTGACAATAAGAGTATGATTTGTGTAAATCATCTGAGTTCGCTACTTGGCCGCGAATGTCTTTATATAATTGTGGAAATGATTAAAACACAGATTCTCATCAACTTTCCCGCCAGCGTCAAATCTGGGTGGGAGTCGTGATGCAAATATTTTCTCAACACACACAGGTAATAATAATCTTGGGCACGTCCCGATGAGTGAAGCGTGTGAAATCACGATAATGCCGATGAGGTTTGGGAAATGTGACTTTAATCCAGGGTGTATTGAATGGCAATAAAATAGCGAATTACCCCATTGACACACAGAAACGAAAGCCCACCAAAAAAAGCACGATTCTCCTTATCAGGTCGATTCACTGCGCCTTCCAGCTAAAAGTCAACTTCTCAGCGGAGTGGCTCACCGAAAACTGGTGAGTTTTGTGTGTTTTCAGTGTAATCATCAGTCTCAGTGTGCCTTCAAATGAAGAGAAACAACACCATTCTACACACTACAAGGTCGCAAATTTACAAAGAGCGAGATAGACAATCACCAGTGCTTTTTCCACAGATTGCACGCGTTAAATTTATGATGTTTTAACTTTTCCACCAGTTTATATACAGATTTTTTCTTGGTGTTTATATTAGACGAAGATTAGTTCACAAAAAAAGCTATTTTCACTACTAGAAAAAAAGAGTAACATTTTCTACTCAGCTATCAATCCACAGCAGGAAGTTTTTATTCGTGCTGTGTCATAAAATCATGACGTTGCTTCGTGAAGAATTTCATGGTACAGAATTTCATCGGAATAGTGTTAAACAGATGGTTAAATGATTTGAGAAAACGAAAAATTAACTCACTAATTCGCAGCTTTGATTGGCCAGAGAAAAATAAGTGAACTGTTGATCAAATATTTGGAGGAGAATTTTTCTTTTCAAATTTTTTGACTTTCTGTGATCTCACGATTTTCTTATCACTCAATCAATCACTCTGCAATTTAAGCTTAGTGATAATGATGTAAAAAAAGCACTTGAGTAGGCCAGAGATTAGTGATCAACGAATGATCAAAAGTCATATTGTAATTCTCATTGCAAGTCCAAAGTCAGTGTAATTGAAATTTCAGGAATTGAGGTCAATTCCTTGTCTCAGCATAAATCGCTGTGCAAGAAGCATAGCACACTTTCTGATGAGCACTATCGCTTCGTGCTCTCCTAAAAACTGGGACTTTTTCATAGTCTCGCTCGTCTTGCAATGACTACAATGACCAAACGAGTTGAGCTATTCTTTCAAGAATTGAATGACCTGACTTTACGGTATAATTCACGGAATTATACCCATTGAGTGGACGTGAGGAGAAAAGCGAGGAAATCCCCCAAGAGACTTACCACAATTTCAAACGGTGGGAGAGCCTCTCGCGTCACAAACACTGTGATCGACTGACCCCTGATAAGACTGATCTGCAAGGCAATAAATGACTAATTAGTGGCCTGATGCTATCTCGCCGTGCAAATTCGTGGCTTGGGGAGTTTCCACTGTGCGGAGTCTCTTTTGTGCCACTTCTATTTCGTGTGCATCTTGCCGTGTGCTTTCTCTCTGGCCAACACCATTAGACATATGATCTCCTCACCTTTTCCTCCACTTCCTTCAGCGTGACGTCAAAGGGCACGTCTCGAAGATGCTTCTCACTGGCCAGAATCTCACGAAGCTTGTCCTCAGTGATTCTCTTCAGCACTTCATGATGCTCTGCGGTTTTCTTGCGGTCTCTCAGGTATTCGGCAACGTCTTCACTCGCGCTGCACAGACTATTTTTGCTC
This sequence comes from Phlebotomus argentipes, assembly GCF_947086385.1. Lineage (NCBI taxonomy): Eukaryota > Metazoa > Arthropoda > Insecta > Diptera > Psychodidae > Phlebotomus > Phlebotomus argentipes. The sequence goes on along the minus strand of NW_026776181.1, from coordinate 9,407,655 downwards.
ATAATTGTCCAAAAGAGATTTCAGCGAAGCATCATTGCGTACAAATATAAACACGTCTCCGACTGACATGGCACTTTGACAAAAGGTACTGAGAGAAAAACGTGGGCTTCGTTCAAATCCCCTCCACTCGTCGGAAGCTTAACGAAAAGAAGAAGAAGTGTGTCGATAAACGGGAGGGGAAAAATGTGCTCTGCTGAGTATTTTCCCGCCAAAACGTTTTTCTTCTCAGAAATACAACAAGAAGACAATGAAAATAAACATTCACGATATCATTTCACTCAGCAGACAATATTCTACGGGATTGCGTTACCAGAACTATCGATTTTCTCGTATTCCCTCCAAAATAAGACAACAGCAACCATTCTCCTAACCATTTCTTTTACTACGAAAAAATGTTGAAACTTTTACAGTATCAGTGGGTATATAGTTAAGAACTCGTAGTCATATTGCAAATAGTATGTCATAAATTACTAGAATTTACTTGCTACATGTGTCCAATCTGGAGATGTGTCGCGCTGCCGACTCCAAATCGCGCGTCCAGAAGTGTATTTCCAGTGGTCCAATCGAATCACACTTGTGGATTTTGTGGCAATTTCCGCTGTCCTGCCGCCCGCACACGAAAGTCCTCCGAGCCCCACGTGCACTGTGCAGCTCGGCGACTGGCGAGCGTCCCGATACCTCCAGGTCGAGCGAGTGGTCAAAATCGGTCGACCGGGAGGTGGAGACAGCTTCACTGCATCGCGATGAAATGCGCTGATTTTTCGTCTGTAAGCAAAACATGCCACAATTAATTAAGTAATTAATTTATGTTCGAGCCTTGTAATGGGTGAATTCGTTTCGGCACACACTTGACACGGTGAATCTCATAAATTTACATTCACTCTATTTTCTATCCGGTTGTGCCGCAAGTTCGGCATTAAAAGTGTTTGTATTTCTACTTGTGATATTTTCATACTATAACTTTGATATTAATTTAAAAGACTTATCAATTTCGTACTCAAAAATCACAGTAAATTAAAAAGGGATTTTTTCCCATCTTCCAAACATAAGACGAAATGGTTCATTATTGTTAATAGACTTGACTATAGTGTTGTTGCAGCAGAACTTGTGACGCGACTATGTACAGTGTAGAATCTATAGGACAATACATAAACCATGGTGTGAGTGAGAGATTGAGGAGTTATGCAATCGAGAGGAGGATAGATTAAAGCACGTAAATCACAAAAATAGAAAATGGTCTGGGAATTGCGACGATCTATTTATACACCAAAGGTCCCTGTTTCTTCACAATATCACACTATCTTCAATCTCACAGTGCAGCCCATTTTCTCAATATTATATGAGGGAATAATGAGCAACTTGCCTTGCCACAGTCTCCAGATTGGGCGTCATCGTCATCACTGTATTGCCTCAAAGTCACCTTGCATCTGTCCCGCGATCTCCTAAACTCTTGCTACGGTGCTTGCGCTAGTAATGTTGTGGTAAATAGGGGATATTTTGCCTCGTATAAGTGGGTATTGAGTAAGTCTTAAGTATGCTGCGAGCATTCCTCCTGGCCGTCCTGGTGGACTTTACTGCATTAATTCGGCTGTGCGGCTATTTGGAGTATACTGGGGAAGCTCTACGGCCCAGGGAGCGCCTCGGGGAATCCTCCTGTGTCAAGTGCGAGGTGCGTCACACACAATGTAATCAGCGATGCTGAGATTTTGGGCATCAGCCAGTTGGACGAAGAAGTGTGTAGACTTTCAGCTGATAGACGACACGGAGACACTCCTTGGCCAGCCAGGAGAAGAATGTCGTCGGGGCTGAATTTATTGGCGATGCTGCAGCTCATCGCCATCCTCTTGGCCACAATTTCAATAACAAACACCCAACGTGTGCCTCAGTTGTGTATGCCACTCGGCGGAACTGTGTATGTCCTCGCCAGTGTGTGTCCGGGAGGTGGGGAGTCGCATGAAATTCCGTAAGTAGAGCGGCAATTTTTCACAATTCTCGCCTGGGTAAACTCCTTCTTGGCTCCACTCCTTCCGAGAGTCATGTTAGTCAATAGATTGGATGTTTATGCGGAGATTTTTTCCTTCTGCATCCTCCCACTCCTCGTGCTCGCTCCTCTGCAGAGATTATTACGTGGCGCCTTTTGGCGATTTTCAGCCCCCTGATTGCCAATATCAAGTGAGCGGGAATCACGGGTCGCGGTGTGCGTTTCACGGTGGCCACGAGGAGTGCAGGCCAAGATGCTGGGCTTCACAAATATAGGCACACTTGTCCACACCACTTGGATCTGGCGTGAGAAGTTGTCTCGCTGCCCGAAGGCAGCGATTGGCGCGTTGTCGGTGCCAGCACCACTTTGGTACTGCAACTGGCAAGAAATTCGCAAACACTGGCGCCTCTCCAAAATCTCTGCACCGCGCGTCCTCAGCGACGTCGTCTAGTCAGACAATCACGATCTGCTCGTCGGCCGTGAGTCGGCTCTCCCTCACTTTGCCCGCCTGCCGAGAGACAGCGGAGTCGCACAGCATCCCAGAGCGCTCCTCCAATACACACACTCCCGATGGGGCACACGCTCGAATGCACACTTGCCCTCGTGTCTGGTTCTGAGCCACAAAATTCCTGGCAGATGTGAACCACTGTGACACGTCACTCTTGGCAGAATCTTAGCACCTCTGGCGAGAGCCGCTGGCCAAGTCGGAAGCTGAGAGAGCGAAGAACCCAAAATCAGCTGAACTTTGTAAACATCTCGCCATCTGCCAAATGCGGGTGCACACGATTCAGCTATTTTCAAGACGCGTGCCGCACTTTATTGGAGGCGCCAGACCACCAGTCATCATCATCATCCGCTGTGCCCAAAGTCAGTTGTAAATTCGGGAATTTTATCCCACATCTTTATTGCCCTTTACACATTGCTGATTAGATTCGGGAAGCTTGCGGTGCTGTACTCTCCGGGCAGATTTATGCTGACCAGCCGGACAAACTCTTCGTAGCTGCAGCAGATTGTGTATCCCATGTTGAAGTTGGTGAAGTTCGGAATATTGAATCTGGCCGCTGCACATTTATTTGTGCAGAGTGTTGGGACCGTAGTTGAGTAAGGGTTGTTTAGCGTCACGAAAACAATGGCTGCTTTTTCAATGGGATCCAGAATAGGTCGCCAATAGAACTGAGGAACGGCAAATCTATTCCTTCCCAAAAGAGTCACCGTCACTTCCTTATTGGTGTTCTGATTCCTGAACTTTATATTGCCATAAGTACCACTTATCACTCCAAATTGTCGGTTCTGCTTCTTGGCCAGATCTCGAGTGAGAGATTCGATGATCCAAACTAATCCTATATAATCCTAAATGATCCAAAATGATCCTTAGGGGGCGTCAGACGTCCGGTCAAGACTAAAAAGGCCGAATATAACTTAATAATTGAATGTAATTTGAATATATTTAATGGTCTCTGCTTTGGAGTGACTTTCCCCATTGGCATTCCATGTGGAAAACCCATCGTGTTATGAAAATATATATTTTTTTTAATTCCTGATTATGAGCATTATGAGTAATATCATTCTATATGCGCATACAGTGAGCAAAGAAAGTGTCTTAACTATCCTAGTCTGGAGCTTGATCCAGACTACAATCACACCAAATCCTATTTCTTCAGTATCCGGACATTAATTGACGCCTATAATCTGCGGTACAAAGTGACGCATAACGCGTGGTGTGCACAGAAGGTACATAAATGATCTTGGTAGAACCATCTAACTAAAAGTTCCTCCGCACCCACCACGGTGGCCCACATTGTCGTCGGAGGTTGTATATTGTGCTGCTAGTGCTTATAATAAACGATCCCCAGTGAACATGATGCCGTCGTGTAGCTCTGTGTGTAAACCCTGGCGTCCGGCGCTGCTGCCGGGGATTATATTCTGGGGTGGTGTTTAGAAAACAGCCGGTGGCCGGCACACATCGTTAACAACATAATCGGTGGCAATTTATGAATTCCTTAAATTACCAATTGCTGCGACGCAAATGAATGGAGGCGACGCGCCTAAAAGTGCATGTATTCCGCAGTGTGAAATACGACAAGTAACATTTGACCGGACATCGATCCGTTCTTCGTATGGCAATTTATGACTATTCAAATTCAATTTCACCTCCCCCAGGGCGTCAGAGGAAGCTTCCACCGCAGGCGGAGTGCCCTAATTTATCACAACAGGTGTACCGAATGTATTTTTCCGCCTGGGTATTTACTTCTATCTCTTTGAATGCCTCACCTTTGGCATTTGCACCGATAGTCAGATTTAATGGGGGCTGACTTTCTCAAAAATCCGTGTAAGCGCATTCAGATGAATCCGCCATACGCTTAATTTCCACAAACAAGAGAATATCTCATTCCTATTCTTATACGCTTTATGGGATGCTCTTAAAATTGCAGATTTAACGGGAATTGTTAGCATTTTGGAGACATAAAGAAATGAATTGAGACATTACTCCCTTGCGTCTGACTCACAATTTCACCAGAAATGCACTTTGGTCCTTGCTGGAGAGCAATTTGTGCTCCGCTTTAATCCTCTCGTGGGCCGATTGTGTGGGTTGTTGCGAATTCAGATGGAGTGGCGCTCTGTCTGCTGATGAAAGAATGTGTGCATGGCAATATTGTCAATGCCGGGGAATTTCCTTCGATGTGTCCGGGAGACGGAGAAAAAACGCCCTTGCTGCGCTTGTAAGTTTGCGATGGCAGGAAAAGTCATTGCTGGGGTCCCCCAATTCGCAATGTATTCATATGTATTTAAACTCACTTATGTTTCTTCCTCTGCTGAGATATTTCTTCGTTCTCGGTTGATTTTCTTGTACATTGTTTTTGCCAGCACTCCCAGCATTGCCCCCCGCATTGTGTGTTTTCTCTTTCAACTATTCCTCTCTGTTTATATGTGAATATGTTACTCATTCTTCCCAGTTTGGCCCCGAGGAGTCCCTCTCCGCCACTCCGCATATCTCGTCGTCGGGGCGTCCTCGAGCCATCCTGCCGACAAGGATGGGTCCACTGGTGTGTATGTGTGTGTATGTGCGAGGAGAATTATTTTTTGGGGCAAAAGATGGAACATTCAGTGGGAAAGAAGAGTTTAATGTGCACTGGGCGAGACGAACAAAGCAGAATCTCGGCTGCCTTGCGAGATCGTGTGGGACGATGTCACATATTCCTCCTCCAGCCCAGCCACCAGAAAGAGATATCCACGGCCATCTATCCACCCACCATAAAACATCCACCCGACGCCGACAGCCTGCCATAACTTGGATACTGGTGCGGCATGGATGCCCTGGGTGGTGTGAATGTGCCTGCGGTGGAGTGGGCGAAAAGGTCGCGACTTGTGCCATTAGAAATATATACGCATATGAGGGTGCGATGCAGCCCACCATGTGAGGTTGGCGGGGGCGCCATGAATTATACTTTGTACTCGTCTCCAATTTGGCATTCATATGGCAAAACAGTATAAATTATAACACAAGACTTCCTCCACTTATCCAACAATGCGCATTTCTTTCCCATATAGGGTCCATGCACCACTTATGGCTACATCACGCTATCGACTTTTCCTGGATTCGTAGTTGTGCACATGAGAAAATACCTCTGAACTTTTTTTTGAAAATTTCAGTCCAAACACAATAGCAATATTGTGTGAAAAGAATAGTTACTGGTCTACCATTGAATCGAATTTTGCGAATGAGCAAGAAAAATCTCTGGCGAAAGTGATGTAGAATGATGTTGATAATGGACATAAGTGGCGCCGCGACCCTACATTCTCCAGTCCATTCCCACCCTTCCTCTGCACAGAGTATTTATGGGGCTAAATGGACAAACTGTTGTGAATGTAGGCGTAGAGCGAGGCTGAAATGCTCGAAAACTTGACTAACTGCATGTTTGTTTTCATCACCATCTCGAGTATCCTTGAGTATCTTGTCCTCTTTCGTCCATCCGCAAATTCACACAAATATTTCTTATTCCGCCACACAAGAAATCTACTTCAATGCTCTGCAGTGATATTTGTCTTGGAGACAGATTGACGCCTTCCTGTGTATAACTTGTTATTTACCGTGATTGTACCATGAGAGTTTCCAAGGATATTGCAAAAATGTGTCTCTCTCCTTCTGCAAGTGTCGACGATCAAGTCTTTCTCAAATATGTGAAGAAATTTGCATATGATGCACACTTTTTCTCATTTCTCGCCAACTCCATGACTTAATTCTATGGTGCATTTATATTATGTAAGGATATGAAGCAAAATATTCTGTGGAAAACAGTTCTTTGGTAGAATATTTGATACCTTTGTGAAAATTAAAAATAAAATACATTACGTAATAATTCTCGAAATAGCCTGAAAATGTTCCTTGTGTCCCAACTTAAGTCTCAAGATAAAGCGGAAGCACTTGAGAGTCCTTAACCATAATCCAGTACTATCAAGCCTTGCCTAACGACATGAGCCTCTCCTTATATCACACCACAACAGTGAGTTACTCTTTGCTTTTTTGGCGGCAATTTGGCATTGAGATGTGGAGTTTGTGCAAAAAGCCCAATAAAATGCTATGTCTTTAATCTCTGTGCCATTGGGGATGCTTTTGCGCTAATTCCGCCCTCAATTGGCTGGATTGGGAGAGATAATTTCCAGTGTTGGATGCATTCGAGATTTCATTTAAAGTAGGAACAAATTAGCTGTTCTTGTCGCCGGGAGCTTTTGGCAATTTGGCGCTCAAATTTCATATCCGCAATTGGCAAGGATGTTATGTTTCAAATGGCTACTTGAGGCACAATAAAATTTTGAGTATTTATGGAATATGAGCTGCTAATCTTCTCTATGTTTGCCCATGCAGTTTTCCTCCACTTTTTCCTCCTCTACACGCCTCAGGCCGCAGAAGATCATTTGTTAGGCGCCTTCGTGTCAAAACAGCCATTTCATCTTTTCCCATTCCACCAGTGCCGCCAGTCGAGGTCAAAAAATGTGTGTATTGGAGCAGAAAGTGGGGTGCTGGGGTGAGAAAAGGGTTAAATGGTCTCGCTGTGCAGCATCCAAAGTTCATCGGATTGCATCGCATTGGGAGACATACAGGAAAAACATACGTGAAAATGTGTGCAAAGCACACATTTTGGCCTCCTCACCATGTATACACCGGTTTTAGGGGTGGCTGGAGGATGAAGTTGGAAATTTGCTGGAAGGTTCCGATAGCTAATCACCACCATTTATCATGATTTGTTTGCGCTCCAACACAAAAATTACAGATTTATAATGTTTTAATGCTTTTTGTCTTTTCTCCAGCCCTCCTCTATGCCACTTTTATCACACACCACTCTATTTTTATTCAATGACACTGTGTGCACATTTCTTCCCCGCGCTGTGCTCTTTTTGTCCGCCACGCCGTCCCGAGGGGAGAATCTTCGGAAGGATGTGCAATAAAGGGTAATAGTTTTAGGAAGCGTAAAGTGTGTATATGGTTATGTATAAAAGTTGTATATATTCCAATGTGGGTGGGGGTGTAGCTGTAGAAGGCAGTATTCCCAAATATAGCAGTGACTTTAGTTGAAAATTGTTTGGCATAATTCAAATTCTCTCGCGAAAAAGAGATATCTCGCTAGATATTCCGCCAATTTATTAAGTTAATTATTGTTTGGCAATGGCTCAAGTGCTTTGGCTTTGGCCATCGTCGCCCCATATTTGCGAGAGCGCCTACATTATGCACTCGAAATATCTCTTTTCCTCCTTTCGCACTGATGCCTCCGAAAAGTGAAATGGCCCTCTCGCCAATGAGGACGAGCCCATCTCTCGCTCATTCATTATATTCCAACTATGGATATTTTATGTAAATTACTAATGGTGTTTTAAATCTGCACCATTGTGAATGAGTAAGGAGGTGCCTCTCGACGGACTCTGGACGGGCGACAAGGGTGGAACAGAAGATTCGGTCAATGATATTGTCTAAAACAGTAAATATCTAAATTTTTTGGTAGTCATTTACTTAAAGTTGGCCAGTAAAACAAGGCTAAATCAGGACATTTTATCCCTATTTTAGCCATATAAGGAGACCGAGAAGTCATGTACACTGCATCCGTATTCTTACCCTCTTGGCGACTGCTGATGATCGTCGTCGACCAGACGCCCAACGACTCCACATTCACATTTCTCAATGATTTGCTGCCTCTGCTGCGGCCTCTTGTGGGGATGAATGGCTGATTTCTGTTGCCGCTCGCACCCTAAAACCCACCACACTGTTTCAATCAAGGGGTAAACATGTGCCACTCTGAGTGAACTCGGATTGCGAAGATTGTGTGATTGCGCCAAAAGATTGCGGATTGCGCCCAAAGATTGTGGATTGCGCCCAAAGATTGCGATTTTACACTAGGGATTGTGGATTGCGTTTGGGATTGCGGGATTGCGTTTCAGCGGAATTTGGGTAATATTTCGGGTCATTCGACTTAATTTCGAGTATTAAACGGAATTTGACCAGAATTCTGGTAGTTTTTCTGAGAATTTTGTACTCACTCGTCAACCACGTGCGGCGCGTACATAGGAATATTAAAAAAAATTGTTTTGTTCTTCCTTGAGACGTGAAATTTCCAAAAATACGTATATCCTACAGTTGTAGAAACATCACAAGTATTGCATGTTTACTGCCTAAATAAATTTGTATTTTGCGATGATAAATGAAAAATACAGCGAGAGACGATCCTCAAGCAGATCCAGGTTGAGATTGACTTAGATCAGAGATGACAACTTCGGAACCAAAGACATTCATGAAAACCTTTTCATCTGTGGTTTGGTCATCTGGAAGTTTTTTCTAAACACTTTTTGATACCTCGAGATGGAATTGCTATTTTAATTTCTGAGAGTCTGAATAGACAGATTTAGACAACGTTTTCTCAAGCACAAACCATTGATTTAAGGAAAGAAGAAAGTTCGTTACAATAATTAGCAAAATTTCAGAGAAAGAGAATCCTTTGGGAAATACCCATGTATAATCCCTATATTCATTTTGCAACACTTTCTCTCAATGGCCAAGTCTATTTGGGTTGCTTGAACTCACACTAATACTTGCAAATGTGACCTGGTCAGAGAATAGCCAGTCCAATGCAATTATTATCATTCAAATTTTCAATGATATTAATTTTTTTTGCTCATTGAACATTGTATGTGTTTGTCATACACATTTATTGACAAATATTTAAAGAACCCGATTATAAAAAAAGTAAATAAATTCGCCTTTTTCAGACTTGCACTGTGCTAAAATATTCTATGTTCTCTTGTATGTTCTTCTCTCTACCACACTGTATAAATGCAGATCAAAAACATGTTTAAAATTTATACCCTGCGTTCGCAAAAATTTTGCCAACGACTCAACGTGGTTCAAAATTTTGCATTTTGCTCTGTAAAAATCTGCCCTTGTACCAAGGAATTCAGGTAGAAAATCGACTCGAAGCAATGTAAAAGTGCTAATCTGCCTATATTTATAATTCCAGTAAATACTGTATTGTACAGTAGTGAAATCTCATTTGAGCAGCAGGTATCTGAAGGAATTCACACCCAAGTTTAAACCAAAAAATATATTTTGTTATTGAATTCATAAATGAGAATATTCTAAACATTTTTTTACGAGATCACTGTAGAATTTATACCTTTACGTCCTATGTGATTGACCGTATAAAGTAATAATAAAATGACTTACTTGGATAGTACTTGGATCAGAGAATTACTAGTAAGATATCACAAAGAACAAACCACATTTTTGCTCACCACGCCATGGAAAAATAGTAAATCAATCTGAATACGTACCAAATTCCGAGAAAAACTACCCAAATTCCGCGAAATACTCTTAGGGATTGCGGATTGCGCTTAAGATTGCGCTTAGAATTGCGGTGATTGCGCCAAAATATTGCGATTTTACACTAAGGATTGCGGATTGCGCCCAAAGATTGCGATTTTACACTAAGGATTGCGGATTGCGCCCAAAGATTGTGGATTGCGCCCAAAGATTGCGATTTTACACTAGGGATTGCGGATTGCGTTTGGGATTGCGAAGATTGCGTTCTCAGTGAACCGTGATTGCGCCACATGTTTACCCCTTGGTTTCAATACATTAAAGCTTTCAGCAATTATTCTTGTGGATGAAAAATTGCAATTTTTAGAGGCACTTCCATGCCTCGAGTGGATTTCCCTCATTCTCCCCAAGGCGCTGAGATTTTAAATTGCCTAAACTGAGGAACATCGTCTTCGTGTGGTTTGCGTCTTCTCGTCTCTATCATTTCGCCTGAATTTCCCCCAAAGATGATTCAATTGGCCGCGAAATGCATCGATTAAACACTTAAATGTGTGTAAAGAGTTGTTCATTCATACGCTTTCAACACACATATCATATGCTAATTGTTATCGTGCCAAGTGCGTTGCATAAAGTGAATTTATTGATTGACTATGAGAGAGGAAATGAGAGAGGAATATTGGTGTGGGAAATGTAAAGAGGTTTGGTACTAAAGTGCTAAAATGTTAAATGAATTTTTTAGTGAATTGATTTTACTCATAAGTTGCACTCACGTGTGTGTGAATTGAATTATGAATATCAAGCAGATACTCGAGCTTTGTTTGGTCAAAAAAGAACATTGCGTTTGGTGGTGGTAAAGTGAAAGTTTTGTATGTTTGCCTCGACAGGGTGTCTCATAAATATTAAATCATATAACTTTTTATTGTTTATCGTGTGAATTTCCTTTCTTTGCAGATAATCCTCTCCTTGGGTGGGTTCAAATGACGGAGTGCAGCAATGAGAGTTCTGAAGGAAAATGCTCTTGAGCGAATCACCCAGTCAACTGGAGGTAATCGATAATATTGGTGGGGGTCAGTTTCCCATACTCGTGCCTCAATTTATGACCATTTTCAGACGAACTGCGTTAGTTGTATTACACACTGTGACCGGAGGAGACTCCTCGAGTGGTCTGTCCACAGGCAACTCGTCAGTTGATAATGCGTTCGTCAATGAGATAGAGAAATTGTGATGTGACTCTAAGAAATAATTGTGTGGGAGGGTTGTTCAACAATTGAATATACGTCCATAACGTGAGTGATCAATTACCAGACAGTTTCTGAGTGGAGCGCAGTGCGCAAGAGGATGTCACCATTCTTCAATTAAAACACTCATGTGTTCATTGATATTTTCTATAGTTCATAAATTAACACCATATTTCTCTACAGTGTGTGATTAATGCAGTCTGTGTGTCCGTGAGACTTGAGTGCCAATTTCTTGTGCAAGAGTGAATTATCCTACCGATCTTGAAGAAATTTTCTAAACTTGTCTCGTCCAAAGAATACGATAAAATGTTCGAGAGTCTTATCAATTCTCTCTCGCTGAATGTATATGTGGTGATTGTGATACTCTTATCAATTGCGGGCATTTGGGCTATCATTAGCTGGGCCTATGACAATCTAAGGTCACTTGTGCTTATTGTTAAGGCAGTCTTGGCACCCTACTTCCTGCCACAGGAGAATCAGACACTGGCGGAAAAGTATGGAAATTGGGCAGGTAATTAGAAGTGAAAGGTTCATTCCCCCATTTCTTGTGTATGTTATGATGGTACAGAATTTATTTTGAGATGTTTAATGACTCTATAAACTACGTGATTTATTGCAGCCAGATTTAATTCATGGGAATTGACTCTAAACAAACAAGTGTTCAACATTATGTGAATTGGCAAATCCTAGTTTTTTTTATCCTTTTGTGATCATTCAATTCTCAGAAAAATTTCCTTGTTTTTCACATTTCACTGTATTTTATTATTCAGGAAGTTCTTAAATAATCCAGTTTTTTTTGCCTTAGAAAAGAATAACTCTTGGTATTTTGGCAAAATCTTTGACTTGCTGAAAAGAATGACGCTTCTAAGATAAAAATTTCCATAATTTTTTGCAAATCTCCATAATATCCACAAATATAAAATGATTGACAATGACATGTTCAGAAGGTTGTAAAATTTAAAAAATAAAAATTTATGCTAATTAGGATTTGTTTTGTGACAGTTTTCATTCCAATTAGTCTACGTAGCTTTTATTGATGTGTAGGCGAAATATTGCAAACTCAACTCTGCCATTTGTAAATAAAATCTTGCGACATAGCGAAAAAAAGTGTCAGTAGGTTAAAATACTGCCAATTTTAATTTATTCTTGCCTTTCGCCAAATTTCAGGAATCACCCAAGCAAAGAGGACATTTTAAAAAGTGCGATTTTTCTCATGGTTATTAATGAAACGTGCTAAAAGCATACACTCCGCAGAAGTTGAGCATTTCACATTGAGCGCATTGCTGGGAGGAGAATAAAAAGAACACTCTTTTTCCATTCAAATAAATCATTTCATGAACGACCTTTGGTTCATAAAAAATCATTGGATCATACATGGATTGTATTTTGACTTGCACTGCAAGTGTGTGAATGGATAAGCTGTGTAAATCTCGTTTTTACATCATTTTCCACCACACTTGGGCGGTATACAAGTATCAATGTCGTGAATTGAGAAACTTAATTAGCGGGGATAATTTGTTTCAATACATAACTTTTGCCCATTGAAAGGAAAATGAATGATATGTACATGCATAGAAGAAGTTGCAAATAGCCTCACAATACATATAATCTGTGACCTCTATTCACTTTGTCACCCGACACAATGATGAGAGCCAAAAGCTCTGAGGAAGACAAATAAAGACTTTAGGTATTTGCTAAGAATTTATGAATTATTCCTATTCGTTCAAAGCATTCCGTGGATAAAAAGAAACAAAATTTATCACTTTTGCGTCGTGACATTTTTTGCCACCATAATACTTTGAATGGGGGGACAAAATGTTGATATTTCTAACGATTTCACCTCATTTGGACCAGTGGTTTTTCTGCGAGCCATGCTGAAAGATTACCATCTTGAATGTGACTCTGGAATATTGTGCAATAACCAGACATTTGAGAGACATGAGAAACTTGTAAACCACAAAGCGCATTTCCCTGTGTCTCTGAAGTGATGCAGGAGTTTCAGAAAATATACAAGAAAATTCGTTTCAAGGCAAACAGATAATCAAAGCCGCTCGATGGCGATGAAGGAGAGATATTTAATAGAAGTGGCGGTATTTTCGAAAGTCTCTTGAGATCTAAGATCACTTGCAGAGAGTGAATATTGTTATGCAACTGTGCACGGGAAGATATCAAAGATAGAATGACTTAATGAAAAGAGAATGTCATAATTCAACCTATGCTAATTGATCAAGTTGATCGTGAGCATCAATTTCTCTCTTATGCCATTACGAATAATTCCATAATGCAACAATCAAATGCTATGCAACATTATATGATTATTTTGCAAAACACCGTGAATGCGGATAATTCAAGGATTTGTCATTTGACTGTCCATGGTTAATAAGATACAGAGACACAATTCTGAGATCGATTTTGCATGTCTTGCCTAAATTTGCAGTATAACTAATATCGCAATCGGTGTCTTTCAACTATCTCTGGCGTCTCAGGCCAATTAATGTGCGAAAGCCCCAGAAAAATGTTTGGTTTTTGCTTATATCCACACACAGGCAAATTGTTATTATAATGTGTAGTAAAAATTTATAATACTATTTCAGCAATTTAATTCCGTTGAATAAGATACGAGTTTTCGTGAGGAAATTGTGCAATAAAGTTGACTTCCAACTGTCTTAAATAATATCAGGTTTTTCTCTCGCGAGCGAAAGACATTTACATTGAATGGATGAATCTTGCTGAAATTTACGATCATGATAAATATAAAGGCAATTCGCAGCTTCGCAAAAATACCACGCAAGTCATATCAAGATGTTTTCGGAGTTGTGCAATTAATATGGCAGTTTTTCAGTGAGAATCTTCGCATCGATTAACCCATCGATTATGTGCGGAAATTGATCGCGTGCACAGGCGAAATGCTAAATGATCTATTGTTTCGATTTTCTATTTGTTAGAAATTTTCACGTGCAATTAAAGAAAACAACATAGTTGAGACGATTACGTCTATTTGAGTGTCAAGCGTGAAAAATGTTATAAACAAACGTAATGAAGAAATAATTCAAGGTGAATTGGACTGTAAATTTAGCTGATTGGCCGCCCTATTCTTAACTCCACTGGCCAAATTTACACTCAATTTTATATCACTCTGACAATATTGTGCAAGTGTGATGATTAAGTCAGTTTCTGGAGGACACAGCGAAGCTATTTAAAATTTACGATATAGAGGATCGCGATATTACGTGTGCGCTTTCACACATTTCTGTCGTTGGTTGCAATAAGTGTTTGCTCTGCATAGTGTTTATTGATGACACAAGAGCTGCCAACACTGTCCATTATGTGTGCGATTAAAGTAACACGAATAAGATATGAAAGGAAGAGTCGAGCGTTTGCGTTCACTGATTACTAATAGAGACGCTCGGTGACTGTTGAAATGAAGCATAGGCAACAGGTAGTAATTTCAATCATTAACCTTGTGACGAAGTTTTTCTTATGGGTAAATAACCCATTGATCAATTTAAGTCGTGCCTATTGTGATAGCTGTGAGGTACAAAAAGCATCATGACTCGGTTAGTGTTGTGGCTCAAATGAATTGAGGTGAAAAATCTGGCATCTTTTTCTTAACACTTTTTTAATGACGGTTAAGGTCAGTGTGTAGCGCAATTGCATATCCTCTTCACACCACACTGGCCACCGCTGTTGAATGGTTCAAATAGACAATAAATCATGCCTTTCGCAACATTCCCAGTGCACGTAAATTCAGTGCAAAAGACTCACGTTAGTCACAGTTTAGTAAACACTCAAAGTACAAATGCCTCTTTTTATGCCAACCGTTCTTTTTTACTGGTATCTTGCAGTGATCACGGGTTCAACGGATGGAATTGGGAAACAATATGCCCGCGAATTGGCGAGTCGCGGCATAAACGTCGTGCTAATCTCGAGGACGGAGAAGAAACTCGTGGAGGTGGCCAATGAAATAGAGCAGGACTTTCATGTGAAGACCAAATGGATTGCCGCGGATTTCAGCCAAGGACGTGATATTTATCCTCGCATCGAGGAGGAGCTCAGAGGAATTCCAGTGGGAATTCTGGGTAAGTTATGCAATTCTCACTCCTTCTCTGTTTCTCATTGGATACACACGATGCAAAAGAGGGGATTATTTATGAGTTTAGAGACGAAATGCTGTAAATCTCTGTCTTTGAGGAATCTCTAAATATTCCATCAGAACTAATATTAGAATTATCTCAGGCTCATCGCAAGTTGCTTAATAATTCAAGTAATAATTTGAAAACTAACTATTTGAAGATTTGTGAATCCGCGCAACACTTGAGAAGACTTTATTGATTCCGATACTGATTTCCGCATCAAAACAAATTAGAAATTGAAATAGATGTTTTTCTGATGATACTTTGAAAATGCGTAAGAATTTTTTTACACGCAATTCTTGTTTGTCTTTTTCTACTAAATTGGTACTTTTGTGATGGAATTGGCTAGCATAAAAAGTTATACCTTAAATTGCTTGTTTGTATTTTCATGAAATGTAATAAATCCTAATATTCCAATCTATGACGCAAATTTCTCATAAGTATTTGCAATTAGTTTGCACACCACTCACATGAAAATAGTTTTCCGCGATAATTACGATACGTTACAATGCAAATAATGTCAATTGAATGATTGATAATTTTAACAATTCCGCTGGCTATATCTTATCTAAGTGATATTCAAGAATTCTTAGGGAAAAAGACTCACCACCGTTCCTTTGTTGGAGTGCATTTAAAAATAAATAAATATTCATGTGACTTTCTCGGAAAGAACAGTGATGTACCCAAAAATTTCCCAGAAAGCAGAGACATTGTAGCAATTTAACACTTGACTCAAAATATCCTAGTGGTGCAAATAGTCAAGAAGAAAGCCCATTAATAGCCAGCCACTCATCGGGAATTCTTGTCACTGCTCATTTTCCGCCTGAAATTGGTGAGAAATCACACGGTCCATTTGCACTCAAATGGAGCAATAACCGAATTTGTATGTTTATGCCTTCTTCAAAAGTCTCTTTGCTTCTTTGTGTAGTATTTTTTGCATTTCTCCTCGCGCTACATGTGATAAAGGGCGGACTCACATTGAAGGAAAGGCGCTAATTGCCTCTCTCACCCTCAATTGTTAGGGCGGAATGGCGCGAAAGGCAGGAATAGTTGAGGAGGAAAATTGAAGATTTACCGATTTTCTCATTTGCCTGGCCTTTCAGTGAACAATGTGGGTCGCATGTACGACGGCCCCGATTCCATCGGTCATGTGCCGGAGGATCTGCTCTGGGACATGGTGAACATCAACTGCGGAGCTGTGACGATGATGACGCGGCTCTTGCTCAGCGGCATGGTGGAGCGGAGGAAGGGCGCCATTGTCAACATTTCGTCAGGAAGTGAGCTCCAGCCAATGCCATATATGGCCGTCTACGGAGCCACCAAGGTGAGCCGCTCTCCAAAGTCCCTAATCGCCCGGCGAAGGCTCACTAAATTTCCCACAATTTCCTTCAAGAGCACTTGAGGAGAATGGGAATCTGTGGGAAAAATAGATGAGGCTGCAAATTAGAAATATGGGATTTTTACCATGTTTATTATTTAAATTCGTTGGACAGCATCCAAAGAAAATACACGATCAATATTCACAGCAAACCAGTTTAATTTATCTCACAATACTCGAAGACTCATGTCGTCTCCATGGATGCTCATTTTCATAGGAGATGTTATAAAAATATCATTTCTATTTCGTCACGTGTAAAAAATGAATAATTTCCCATGGTGTCAAGAAGTTAATCGTCGTGAGATTGTTAGGTATGTCTTATCAAAATAATTCGCTGTGAGAATGCCAACAATGGGCGATAAATTGTACCATAAATGCGTGAAATATCTATTAGTGAATAATTGCGTAATTTTACGATCGTTAATTAGATAAATGTCTCATAAAAATAACTACAATATCTCCTGTAAATAATATGGTTTCAGTAGGGCAATTTCAGTCAAATTGCTACCGGATGTGTTGTTATCTTAAATCTTTATAAGAAATAGTATTTTTCATTTCTTAAGAGACACGCGCTTCATTGGAAAATGCTGAGAATTTAAATTTCTGAACTTGAAGTTATTTTTGTTAGAAGTATGATTTTCTGGCGAATGAACGTTGACCTAATTCTTCACAAAACCCGTGTAAAATGGGAGATGAAAGATGCTTTAGTTTAATTTAACAAAGAGTCAGGTTTTGGAAGTATGTCAAATTCGATGGCAAAACGGAAGTTTCATTATTTTAAATTGTTTTTCAAACTTCTCCAGACATTCAAGTGCAATCGCTAGAAAATAGACCTAGATTTTCAATGCCATGTCAAATGCGTTCTTGACTCTCTGAACTAGATTAAATCACGACACAAAATCACTAATTAAAAGTGCGTGTAAAACTCCTAATAATGCTCTTCAAGTTCACTTGTACCGTGAGGAAATTTTTTTCCCCAGACGTGCGTATTTTTGAAATCCACCTCTCGAGAGCGTGATTAATGCACAAGCACGCGAGATAAATTGAAATTTGGGCAGAGTTGAGAGCAAAACAGTCATATGGGGTCGTGCTTGAGAGTGACCAAATGACTCTCGGACACCGAGTTTTGTCTTCACGAGGGTGAATGGAATGGTGCGCGCATTGAGAATGTAAAGGAATGTATAAATTTATCTCGGACTTATCTAAATATAAAGTAAACAACTCAGTCGAGAAGCTTCTGCTTGAATCAAAAAACCACGAGAATATATTATGGTTTGGTAAAAATAAAATGTTCCAACGGGAGAATTGCGCGTGAAGCAAATGGCCCAAAAGTGCCAAATTTGCGACTCTTTTGATCATCATCGCTGTCAAAGACATCGCATCAATTAGTCTCTCTTTGGGGGGGCCATCGATCTCCTTTCACGCTCTCTGCTCTTGTCCATAGGCTTATGTGCGGAACTTCACGCTGGCCATCCGTAACGAATTGGCGCCATATGGCATCACCGTGCAGCTCGTGTCACCAATGTTTGTCGTCACGAAGATGAACCAATATTCAGAGCGACTCATGACCAGCAACATCATGATTCCCGACGTGAAGATGTACACTCGCAGCATGATTTTCACACTGGGAAAATCTGATCAAACGACTGGGTATTGGTCTCACGCTGTCCAGGTAAATGTTGAACAATTTATACTACGCTAATTTGTTTTGTAAAGCCAGATGTTTCCTGCACTCTGCGCATTCCTACAAATTTTTAATGAAAAATTAACGACCAATTGTGCTGCCCAAAATAGATAGGAGAGAGTGAGGTATTTCCGCCCAATAAGTTCAAAATTGACTTTGCTGGGTGGAAATATACAGCATTTCTAAGAATTTTCCAAAACAATTTCGACATCCGAATACGTTAATTACAATAAAAAATATGTGAGTAATTAATTAAATGGTGAAATTGGTTTAATAGACAAAGACAAATTAAACGAAGCAAAAATCCGCAATCGCGAAATCTTTGTATTTCACTCAACCCCATTTTTTCCTAATTATTTTTTCACCATTTTAAGTCCTCACATGACATTCTATAATATCTGTGTGTTTTAATAGCTGTGCAAAAGAAAGGCAGTGACAAGATTTGCCCTACTTTCCCCTACATTACCGAAACTCTTAAAGAGCACCTTCAACGTCCACTGAAGACGAGGAAAAGATCATCCAAATATTTAATGTACAAAAGTGTGTTTACTTTAATCAAAAAATTCAACACACATTTCTCAATCGTCTTCATAAAACGCGAGAGACACGAATATACAGTGTACTTTAAATTGGGCAAATTGGTCACTGAAAGCTTCAAGTTTTTCACGGAGTATAACAGTTGGATCATGTCTTATTGAAGCACTCATGTGGAGAGCTCTGTAGTTGATTGAATATTGACGCATGGAATGGCTCTTGAAAGCAGAGAAACATGTTTAAATTGACACAGAATATTCTCGCTCTCCTTTCAGTACGCGTTTATGAAGATGGTGCCGGAGTGGGTGAGACTTATGATAGCAACAAGAATGAATTCCGGTCTGTCGGCTGATTACTATGCTCAGCTGAAGCAAGACAAGAATGACAACATCGAAACAATGACGTCGATGTGAAGAATAAGTGCGATGCAGATAAATTCCATCATCTGAGATCAATCAAGAGACCTATTTATAAAAGCTGTGTGAATAAACATACGCTCGAATTCAGACATAAGACCGCTTTTATTCGAAATTCATGCTCATAAAATGATGGTTCTTTTTCTCATTTGAATTTCGTCGTACACAGAACAATGCTTTCACCACTTCTTCATTAACTTTGTATATAACAATAAGAATAGTGACATTTTTTTTTGTATTTCTATTGGCTTCTCTTAGCTAAATTATATAATCTTACAAAATAGTGTATAATCCCTCTTTTTAAATGCTTCTCTACACATTTTTCCTCCAAATATAAGTGACAAGTAATAGTAAATCTAAGAGTATCCCATATTTTAAGACATCTAGTGATAATTTACATGTTTATAAATATGCCTTAATTAGCCTAGAGACAAAATACATGTATAGAAATTATAGTCTAGAAGAAAATTTCGTATTCTCTTCATCTTTTGACAAAGCTGTGAGATGCTGCTTTTTGTGATGTTCAGTTTTTTCGATGTTTTTCCTCGAACGAGTTACAAATTTCTGGTTGTTTTTCATCAATTCTCAAAAGAACGCATTTAGCAATATATGTATAGAAAGAAATTAATGAAGTTTTTTGTGTGTTATTAAATAAATATATGCATATTTGTATAAATTTCCAGACACAAGTTGTTAGTACGAAATCAGCAAATTTATTGGCTGGTTAGAGGGGATATTATGTTGACTCTGGCGCGATGAACAGATAAAAAGTGATGTTTGGCGATAAATATGTATGTGGATGACCAAGTATTCCCATGGATGGTGGCGGAATTCGCCCTCCTTCCCTCTAAACGGCTACATCATCTGAAAATAGACGTCCACGCATGAGAATCCATTAGATTCAGAGAACAATTTTATTCTTTACACTCATGCAAAATATATTTCTAACCGTTTTCTATATCACGTTTTTCGCCTATTTATTAATAAATTAATAATTTTGGATTTCAACCACTCCTGAAAGTGTATGCTTCATATCTCTCATCTTTCTTCTTGTTCTCCTCTGCCTCTCAGACTGTCTTCTACTCAAACATAAAAGTGAAAAATTTTTGCGTAATATTCTCAAGAGGTTTAGTTGTATGCAACAGATATCTCATACCATGCTCAAAGGAGAAAACAATAATTTATCTAAAAATATCCCACATTTTCATATCAAAAAACGCAAAGGAAAAACGCAAAAATGTATTGGCGTGGGTGGAAAATCTACAACAACAAACTTAAACGAAGTTTTTGGTGGCAAGTCGAAGCCCCCCTCATGCGATGTCCAGAGATATTTTTAGGGGGTCTCTCGCCTATTTGTTCATTATGATTCTTTATAGTTTCTTCTCGTGAAAAAGCGTAAATAATGCCTTGAGAAATTGGATGTCTAATGCCAAGAAAATATGATGAGCGGCAGCGTTCGACTCGCACTGAGATAAAAATCCATCAAAATTTTTATTAATTATTTCGCGCTTTATTCGCTAAAGACCTCCAATTTTTATGATCACCTCATTTCGGTGATTTGTGGTTTTCTTTAACGACACTCATGAGCCTCAATGCGAGATTTTTACTGCTTTGGTTTAAATCTGTCGATGAGGATCTGAAATATTGGAGGATCTCACGAGATTTGATGGTTTTCTTCTTCAAATTTGACGATTGAAGTCTTTCAGAACATTCTGCAGAGATTAGAATCTTTACAACACCTGACTGAGAGTGATTTGTTTATAACTCAAAATTTATTGTGGTTTCTGAGGAACTCGTTTCGTTGACTTTATAGCTCGCAGATAAAGAAACATTAGAAGTGTGTTTTTTGCTTGAATTTTCCATTGAATTCCATTGAAATTTGCACTGATCACTTCAAATCCAAAGTTCTTGTGCCTCTTTGATCACATGCATTTCCAATCGATTAAAATATCTCGGAAAATCTGGGAAATTTCAATTATTCCGACGTCAGTGTTTCCACTCTTCCATCCATTTCGAGCGTGCATTGAGATAATTAAGCGATATTGCAACTTCCGCCTAATTTTAGTTCCTCTCACATCATTTCGCCAGAGAATGCACATTAAAAGCGCAGCTAATGTTGCACACATTTTCTTGGAGACAAACTCTTCCGGTAGTTTTCACAATTTCGCCCCGCGAGAGTAATCACGAGAGAAAGCCGGAATCTTTACCCGAAAAAGTGTGATGACGGGCGCCTCATTTCACACAACACTGGAGTAGAAGATCCACAAGAGGAGAAGAAGGATGGTGAGGATGAGAAAAGTGGTCATCAAATTCCTGGTTTCACTCATTTTTTCTTCCTCCTAGAAATGCGGATTGCAATGTTACTCTCGAGTGTGTGATGCTCGCGATGGCGATTCTTACTCACAGTCGGTCTTCGATAGGCCGCGAGAAAAGCGAAATGCAAGAGAGTGCGAGTGAATTGTCCGGGAACGAGATCACACGTTCCGTTTCAATTGACTGCCGAAGAATGACTGGATAGTCTCGTAAAAATATGATGAGTTCCCGGACGACGGCGGAATCCCACCCACTGATCATCCGCGGTGTTTGGCGCAAAATTTTCTGCACGCCGTCGCTCTATCATCACATAGAAATATAGGGCGCATCTCCTGCCATTGAGCCTCTCTCCTCACATGATCCCCACCAGCGAGCCTCACAATTGACAGCATCCTCCCGGTCGTGGGTATATTTTTAAATCATAATCCGCCTGGATGAAAAATACTTTATGATCTTCGGCGGCGATCGCGTTCAATTTCTCACGTCATCCGTATAAATTCTGCGCCCAGGCAGCCACAGAATTCCTCTGCCATCCTGGCCACAATTCCTCCTCGGCGACGCAGAGTTAATAAATTTACTAAAATAAAAAATCTCGGCTAATTTGCTAAGCGATGATCATTTAGAAAGGATGTGCAAACTTCTTGTTGACGACAGATTTCAGTGTTTTAAAAATCGGTCTGATGGGAAAAATTATTTCCCAACTGTCAATGGAATGGCTCAGAGTGAGTCGGTATTATCAGTGTATTTATGAAAACATCTGAGAACGAAGTAGCCTCGCCATCCCTTCTTTTCTCATGCCCCTGATAAATTCTTTAACTCGAGCTTTAAAGTAAGAATGAACAGTTCTTCATTATTTCTTCTTTTTATTTAAACTCTCATTACTATTGAATTAAAAGTCATTTGTTCCCGGACAGTTGACACTGCAAGAATGGAATCCACCAAATCTACAATCTTTGATATAATTTTTGAATTTTGTACACCAACAAACTTTTTACCAAAGCATTTTGGATCTAATTCGGAGGATAATTAAAGAATTTTTATCTTAAATTCAGCCAGATAACAACTGGATGATACTTAGATCGCTTAGATCAGTCAGAACGTCTAAGCATGAATTGAAGTATTTTCAATATTATTGTTGTAAATAAGTCATTTTGTATTTCTATTCCACACTTCATGGGCCTTGGTAAATCTCTGCTTGGATTTTCCATTTTCTCTTTGGTAGTATTCACAGAAGCACAAGAACTCTGGTTGAAAATTTTAATATTTCACGCAATATTTCAGCTTGACAAGTTTCCCGAAATTTCCCAATCCTAAACGTACACTTCTCCTCTACAAATAGCCCAATGTTGCCTTCTCGATCCCACTGGAGTGATTTATAAACTGGGACGCGTGAATCTCCCAACATATTCGACTCCTTGTCTCTGCGTGAGACATTCCACACCTGATTTCACTCTCCGCCCAACGTGAAAATCCATCTCAAATTAATTATTCCTCATTTCTCTGGCGGAGGGTGTCAATCACGCCTAATAGAGTGGGTGGTTTGTGGCAAAAAAGACAAGATTGATTACAATTTTTCACTCTTTCTCGGCAATACGCCAATCTTTCATATTATGTCTCCTGGATGAAACAACTATTTTCGTGCAGAGTTCTGGCCAAGGAAGATGTGTGAATGTCACGAGGTGCAGAGTATTTTTGTCAATATTATATTTTTTCGGAGACTCTGTGGAATGTGTGGTGGAATTTTCTCAGGAGGAAATGTGAGGAGAAAACTGAGGAAGACACTAACCTTTTTGCACAATTTGTAGTCCAGCGGCACTGCCAGTCCGTCCATGGGAGGATTGTCTATGGGGAGGTGATGGGGAAATTGAAGCACTCCGCATTGTCTAAGCACTGAATGGTGTGCGGCCTAAAAGACGCCAGCGTAGAGCATCCAGAGGAGGGCGAGGAGCAGCAGGAGGATCATGTAGGTGACTATGAGACTGCCGGACTCATGCATCTTGCTGCAATCGATAGGGATATTCACAGTCCGTGGATTTTCCTGGGGCTCTTGTGGCCTCTTTTCTTACATTTTTTTGGTTTTGGTTTCTCTCGCCGATCACAAGGAGGGAAAGGGATCCGGATAGATTCACGGGCTCGTGCACAGGAGGCTCAACTTTCAGCTCACCCACGAGGTCGCAGGGACAACTTGAACGGTCGTGCAGTGGACAGCAACTAGATGGGGATCCTAGCCGTGAATCTGTAGCATGTGAAAATCTCCCTCACCAACATCTTTACTCACTCTGTCGTGGGTTTGGAATATCGAGTGTGCGTATAAATAAATAAATATACAGCAACATAATTCTTCATGAGAATAAACGTGTGCCAACGGACACACAGTGTGACTTTTGCGGGTGGCACTTGAATCGCGGAGCTTTTGTCTTCTGGCCAAGGCGGAGGGAGGACCAAAATAAATTGTGACCATCGTCCAATATCACTTTGGACTCCTCACATCTTTATCGCCAATACGCTTCCCACCTTTTTCGCCCGTTCCAACACTCACGCACTGCCCGAAAGTCCCTAAATCTTTCACGCGACTCCGCAACACGGCAAAGCTGAGGCACATTCGCATACTGCTCCTGTTCTCACGACACTCTAAGGAGCTGAAGCCAACGACTTAATTCGGCTTCTATACAATATTACCGCTCTGATGATGTCCACGAGTTTGAGAAAGTGTAATAAAATTGTTTTTAGTGCCACGAATTATGATGTAAATGAATACACATTCTAACATTGGAAGTAATGTGCCAATTTATGAGCGAACATTTCATTTTTTGCAGAGAATCCTTAAGCAAACACGCAGGCAGCCGGACTAGCTGGGAAAGGAGTAAATCAAACTAGTTATATTATTATTGAATAATTCATTTTTAATACAAAATACTTCATAATTTCAAACAATGTTTCCCGAATGTTTGATAAATTGGATGAATATCAATTGATATCTAATTCAAACAATTTTATGTTCGTCATTCTGTTTCAAGATCCAATCAAAACAGGGAGAACGGGAATGTAGAGACACATTTCCGGTCGGAACGTCTCCTTTGGGGTCTCTCAATTAGGCGGAAGTCGCAGAATACTGAGAATTCACTTCTGCGTGTGTCAATTCTGAGATTGAGTGTAACGTAACATTAACTATATTAACGGAAAATCATAAAGGATGATTCGGATAGAATATCGTATTAAAAAAAAAACTTAAAAATTAAGATACTTCAGTGTGGCAAAGGTTGCACCCTCGCGTAAAATCTCTATCTCAGAATTGCTGGATACTATTTGAAGAAAAGAACATCGGGGAAAAGGTATCTTCACTTGCTTAAGTACTAGTTTTGTCCTTCACGGAGTGCCAAATGAGTCTCTGCTCATAGAACGCGATCACCGCCTGAGGGAATTTGATATTGGCCTCCTTGGCGGGAATCAGCTCAGCCTTGTCAGTGCCCTTCCACTTGATCAGGAACATCAGGGGTCCGTTGATGTCCGTAGCACCTAGAATGGTCTCCGGCACGAGCTCTTTCGTGTCGCCGTTCTTCGCCCTGTGGTTGTCAGAATCTGTGCTTTTGGGCTTCTTAGTCTTGCTTTTCTCTGGCTTCTCCTTTTTGGCCTCCGTCTCGCCCTCCTTGTCGCTGTCATCGGAGCTGGCTGGAATCTTCTTCGCCTTCTTCGTCACGCTCTCATCATCGGACTCATCGTCGATTCCTTTGCGCTTGCCGGACTTTCGAGGCTTTGACTTCTGGGCACAAGGGAAAGGCAAGAAATTAGACATCGCACGGCAACTAACTTCAATGCATACACTCACTGAGATGGAGTCCTTCGAGTCATCTTTGGACGAAGACGGTCGCGATGCTTCGAACTCCTCTATGAGCTCCTGGCAATCCAGATTGTCAATCGGCTCCCAGGTGTTGTCTTCGGCCGAGTATCCTTCCCACTTGATGTAATACTCCACTCGGCCCTTCTTCACCCGACGATCTATGATCGACTCCACTTGATACTCGTTCTCGCCCTCCGAATCAGACGAAGAGTTGTCCTGCTTCTTTTTCCCCATCACGGCGGCGTGAAATTCTATATCGACCAACAAAAAAGAAGCACATGAAAACTGACCTACACAGCGCCATTCATGAATTGTTATTCCCGTCATTTCTCGCGCTTCCGCCCCTGAAAATCTCTTTTTTCATGCAAGGATCAGCGCAGGAATGCATTTTATTGCTCAGAACTGCTGAAAATCCCCAAAAGAAGCGTGAAAAGTGGTGAAATAGCCTTTTGCAGCTTCCTCTCACTGACAAACAATAGAATGACGATTTCAACCTGGATTTTAACACACATTCCCTCTTGCTAAACGCTCTTCTTCACTCTATTCTACTTTAAAATTGTAGTTTTGGTATACTTACACAATTTAGAAGCAAGAAAAACTCGTAATTTTAGAGAAAAACGCCGAATTTGTTGAAGAAGTTGCTTTTAAAAGCACACACCAAGCCGAAAATCTTGACAGAAGTGCGCTGTTGCCGATTTTCCTTGGAATGGTGAACCTGTCACACGGATTGTGGAACGCGTTGTGATTTTTGGGACAAGTTCGTTACGTTTGAAAAGACATGTGGATTTGCTGTTATATTTGAGTTCTGAAGATTCTCTTTATCAAGGAAAAAACTGAGGATACTGAATTTTCATACCTTTTCTACCCTTGAAAGCACTCTTGAATCTTAGCGAAAAACATTGAGAGTTATATTTAAATTATTCTTTTCGCAAGAAGCGAGTGAGAAAATGCAAAATATTGATGTGTGATGCAAGTTTATTTACCAAACATCCGCGTATATAATTTGTATTTTACATCTCCTGTATATCTATATATTAAATATTTCACTTATACATTAGGATTCATTTGGCAAAAATGCTTTGGTAAAAATTTATCTTATTTGTGTTCACTACTTCTACGTTACATCATTTCTTGTATATTCTTATAATGATTCAATTGAAATAATTGATTTCCTTGCCATTTTATTTTTTTTCTACATTTATGTGAATTTATATACCAACTCTACATTCTATTTCCACCTAATTGGTTCCATGTGTTTTCTTCATTTTTTTTGTGTGAATTTCCTGTGGTAAAATATTCCATTCTAACATTGTTAAAGCATTTCCTAAATCACGATGTCCACTAATATCCTCTTTCCTTTGCCTAATTCACTAATCACTCACTAAAGTATTCTATGGTAGAGTTAATAATTGAATTAATAGGACAAAAACAAATATAGATTTTCTACTATTATATATTATTTGTATTTTTACTTCATTTAAATAATAATTATAAATGGTAAAATGGTAATTTTCGTTATTACAATGACACGAGAATCTTCTCAACTATTTAAAATGACTTCAATTGTGATTTGGTGAGATGTTACATGGTTTCTTATTCCTCCATTCAAGACTAAATCTAAAGTGACACTTCTGCATCTTCACATATTCTTCACACTCCAAGAAAATATTTAAAATAAATTATTGGTAATGGCCCATGGTTTGTTTTTTTTTGTCGTAAAGTTACATGAATAGAATAAACTCATAATGGAAATTTCAATGTACAAAGTTAATGCATATAAAGAAGAAAATATTGCAACCGTAAATTTAGTATTAAAGATCAATAATACGAAGAGAAAGAATAGAGAAATTAACTAGAATTTAAAGTTATAAATTAGCTAGATCTTTTAAAATCTACTCGCGTGCTTCTTGATGATTTCACCAGTTTTCAAATTGATGTAGATCTTGTTCTCCTCCGCCAGTGGTGATCGCGAGTCCAGAACATTCTTCTGCTCCTCAAACATGACCGCACCGAATTTGTCCTCTTCAGCCTTCTCGGGGAAGTTCCTCTCCTCCTCGCCTTCGCCCTTGTAGATCTGCACATTCTCGATCTTCGTGAAAAACTCCACATTGTGGTTCTTCTTCTTGGAGCTCGCAAAGTGCCACTTTGTATGCTCCTTCAGGGCCTTCTCGGTATTCGTGGCAAAGTCGCAAAAATTGCAGGACACTCGATACTTGCCGCTGGAAGAACCTCCATGATGCTGAATGTGATCTTCCAGTTGCTTTTCACCGTTTCCCTCATTTCCCGCTGTCAAGATCACCACGAACGGACAGTGAGGGCAGTTTCTGGTGATTTTCTGCTCCTTCTGCGCCTCGTGATCCTCCTCAGCGGTGACTGTTGCGATCTTTGGGGGAACATTGCCCACAATCCACATGTCTGAGGCATTCTCAACTTTGTACGACGATATAATTGGTTTTGGATTCTCACTGGAGATCTTGTACTTCTGCTCGAGACCCTTCGTCTCCTCCTGATACTGGCCACTGTGAATGATAGCGTGAGTCTGCACAAGAGACTCCTGCCGAGCTGAGAATGTGCAATAAGTGCATCGATATTGCAATCCACTTGAGTGAGTCTTCATGTGAATCTTCACTTCTTTCTCGCAGAGGAATCTCGCTGGACACTTATCGCAAAACTGGAGTGATCGACGATCCGCTGTCATCTCACCATCGTGAGTTGGAAGTGTGATCTTTGCCTTCACTACTGGCTGATGCTCAACATCCTGACTCTTCTTGTTATCTCGAGATGCTCCAGACACTTCCTCGTTGCGATGCAGCTTCACGTGCTGGTTCAGCAAATGTTTCTTGGTCACATTGTAGGTGCAGTAGGTGCACTTGAACTGCTCCCCACGTGGCTTGTGGAAAGACTTGTGATACACGAACTGGGATTTGCTGTCCGTAACGTAGGGACAAGCGGTGCAGTTGTACCTCTTGCTCTTGACCACTGCACGAGATTCTGTGGATTGTCTCTTGGCTGGAATCTCTTGGCTGCTCTTCTTGGAATCAGACGCTTCCTCCGTGTGCTTGATCATGTGAATTCGGAAGATCTCACTCTCCTTGCTGGACACACTGAATGGACAAATATGGCATTTGAGGACAGAAGATTCCTCCGACGCGCCGCCCTGAACCTTGTCCTTCTCCTGTGCTGCCTGTGCTGCCGAATTAACTGGTACTGGTGCAGGTACTTGAGTGCTGC
This sequence comes from Phlebotomus argentipes, assembly GCF_947086385.1. Taxonomy (NCBI): domain Eukaryota; kingdom Metazoa; phylum Arthropoda; class Insecta; order Diptera; family Psychodidae; genus Phlebotomus; species Phlebotomus argentipes. The sequence goes on along the minus strand of NW_026776181.1, from coordinate 9,379,108 downwards.
TCGTGATCTTCCGCAGTGCCACCTTCCCATTTGCCTCCATCAACTCAATTTGTATATCCCCATTGTGCTTTAAGCGACAGTGACGCTGAAATGACAAATAGACGCAAAAATACAGTACATTCAGTTATTCATACAATGAAAGAGAGAGAAAAAAAAACTAGCAATAAGCAAGGTAAAGTCTACTCCATAAACTAATCTTCATTACTTGGAAAAATTATGTCAAATCTTAGAGAGAATTTATGAAAATTCACTCCATGTTAATTTTTCCCATTTATTATTATTTATTATTCATAGAGCAAAAATTGTCTAATCACTTATTGGGTGCACCCGAATTAGTTAATATAAATTCACAGAAAAATTATTGCCTCCAAAAACCCCCAAATAATATTAATTTGTGCATACGAAATGAGAACCAAGATGAAAAAATGTTCTAAAGGACTCTAAAGTTTCATGAAATTATACAGCTTCAATCTTGTCACACATAAACATTTTAGAAAATATCCATTCAATTTACGAGAATTTCAAGACTTCAGCTATTATGAATTTCCTGATGACTGTCTTTAGAGCCCTGCTAAGATCCAAAAGTTAAGAATTATACGTTTAATCCAGAGAAGCCCAGAACCAAAGTGAATACTTCACATCAGATTCTTCTGAGAGAAGATAATAAGAAACAAAATCTCTTGTACTTTCCTTAATAGTTTGACTCTATAAGTAAAATATTAAAACAATCCCTTTTCTGGTTTAGTTAAAGCCATAATGATAGACTCCAGTGAAGATGTGACTGTTCTTTATCCATGGAAGAAATTTTTCTCTTCTTTTTGCCCACTATACTGAGTTAAGAATGAGGAAAGTTTGGAATAGAGTATAGATTTCCAATTGAAAGAGTGTCAGACCTTCACTGAATTATGATATTGGTTAGTATATACCTGGATGACATGCTTCCAATTTGAAACCTGGTGACAATGGCCACAGCGGTATGTTGCTGCAGCACCTCGCCAGCCAGGCATCACCGTAGTACCCCCAGAACTTGCCTCATCCAGCTCACCGTTCTCATTTGTATTGTTATTGTTATTATTGCTGGGTATCAGCACCATTGCGGCCGCCGGCATTTGCGGCGCCATGAGAGCCTCACACTTGGGGCCCGTCAACGCTTGCTTCAAGTCTTCGGGCAGTCCGATGAGGGGCTTCTTGTCACCGCACGAGGCACTGTTGTCCAACATGAGACCCGCCTCCTCGTAGTGTCTCTTCACGTGAGCCAGCACGGTTTCGCGATTGGCGTGTCTGCAAATGAAAACACTGACATTACAACCGTTCACTCATTTGGCAGGATATTTTCCTCTCCGCTATATAGAATCTTAGGTTCTTACTTGAACTGGCACTTCTTGCACTTGAAGAGGGTCTTCTTGGAGTCACTCTCTTGATTTGTGGACTTGGCCGTGAGCGCCCCAAATGTCTCTGCAATGCTCTCGCTCGTCACTCCAGCTGTGGTCATCATAAAGCCAGGCAGATCCTGGACAGAGATGAGATTGTTCTTCTCAAGATTCTTGAAAGCAATCGTGACGAAGGGCGGTGCATCCTGAAGTACCGGCGCCACTTGGAGATTCTCATTCTGATTCAATTTCTTCAGCATCGCATAATCTGGAGTGGTTTTCCCGCTGGCGCTCAGATTCGGCGATTGCAGGGCTGCCTCCTGGTTTGGTGTCATCTCACCAGACTTCATCAATTTGAGATTCCCATCCTCATCAGTGACTTTCATAAGTGTAATATATCTGTTGTACTTTGTATAATTCCGTCGTCCTGTCTCGTCATTCATCAACACCCGGGCTGTCTTGTGGGAAGGATCTCGGATGGTCTTTAGCCGGATGTGCTTCGTGATATCCCAGCGCCAGTTCGAGCGATAAGAGCAGAGCGAGCACTCGAAGGGCTTCTTATTCAAATGTCCCACAATGTGGACATGAAACCGTGATGCTGTGGATGCCCAGAAGGAACAATGAGGACACTTGAACACCTTCTTCAGACAAGAGTTGGGCGTCTGCTCCTCAACCTTCTGCATCTTCTTCGTCACTTCACCATAACCGGGTGCCGTTTCCACTCCACAATATGTATTGGGATCATCTCGGGACGTGGGCTCTGGATCAGGAGTGCTGCCAGCCGCTTGAGGCTCTTGCTTCGCAGTCACAAACTGGTCTGGATGCTCAGGCATCTTATTCCATACAAACACCACATTCTCCATCGGATGGGGCTCCTTCTGATTGTCATTCGAAGCATCGTCTATCTCATCCTGACCCTCTCCTTTGTCTGAATTCTCTACTTCAGACACAGAGTCCTCCATGGAGTCGCCACCGATGCTTTTCTGCTCCACGCACGTTTGCATGTGGGCGATGAGATCAGCGCTGGACTTGCATCTATGACGACAGATTTGGCACCTGGTGGAGCCCACATTCATGCTGAGATTGATGGGTGAAGTGCTCTTGCGATTGTTCTCCAGTTGCTTCTTGCACGAGTCCTGGTGAATGAGTGCCTCAGAGAGACACTTGGAGACGTGTCCACAGGAGCATGTCATATTCGTGCCCACGCCAGAATTCGTGACGCACTTCTCGCGTAGTTTGTCAAAGAAGCTCGCGTGCTTCTTCTTGAAAGAGTTCGTGGATGAAGGAGACATTTGCGGCGGGGCCTCACTCTTAATTGAGCATGTCTCGGAGAAAATCTCCTTGCCGCCCGCAAAGAGGGAGGCGAAGTCCTTGAGAGCACTCGTAGATGAATTGGCACATAGGTCTGTGATTGCCTGCGCGGCGCCATCAACCTTGCGGCCAACGGACAAATTGAGGGCGGTGGTGGCATTCTGGATCGGTATCAGATTGGGAATTGGTCGTGGCACCTTCTTCACACCAGACGGTGGGGATACTGTGTGATCCGAAACGGAGGATGAGAGGAAGCCCGAATCGTTCACCATATCTGAACTGAAGGGCTTCACATCGCGATTGTTGTTGTTCACAATCAGTGGAAGGGATTCGTCAAAATTCTGTAAAAAAAATATCACCCAGAGGCATTTTAGCGTGAAAAATTGTATAAATCTAAGGATTCTAGAATGCTTTTAAAACTTTAAAGGAGATGTTTTGTTTGAGCATTTTTCGCCAGATTTGCAAAGCATCTTTGTTGAAAAGCTATCAATAAAATTTCCTCCGTGCAATGCAATAAGAAATGCACAAAGTCAGGCAAGTCTTTAGAAGCATGATATATTGAGTGGATTTTGGCTGTATCGTTGGGGTTGAAAGGAAAAGGAGACTCTGCAAATCACTCACCATGTCTGAATCAGTGTTTTCACGGTACATTAGCTCGTCTGTCGGGTCATCTGGCACGTCTGTTCCTCCCACTTTGTTCTTTCGCCTGTGCATGCTCATTCCCGAGGCGTGTCCCACGGGCGGCACGTGATGGTTCATCTCGTGCACGGTGAGACTCTGCTTGATATCGGCGGTGAAATTGCACGCGGCACACTTGAAGGGTCCAGTGCCGCCGTGATTCTTCATGTGCCTATCCAGATTCCACTTGTACGGCGTGCGAAAATCGCACATCATACACTTGATCATGGGCATGGAATGGTACTTCACGTGCTTGCTGAAGCGCGCCTTGATGTGAGTCACGTAGCTGCACTTGCTGCACCTGAAGAACTTGGTCTTGATGTGGTCATTGCGTTCGTGATCCGTCAGCTGGCTGCGACTGAGGGTGGTGAAGTCGCACACGCTGCACTTGAGCAGCTTGCTGAGCTCTCCGACACCGTGGGTGCTCCCGAAGGGGGGCGCCTCTTCGGACTCGGTGGACGGGACGGTGTCCTCTGTGACGCGACGCTTCTTGATCTCCCTGATCATCTGGTGGGCGCGCTTCCGGGACTGATGGTGCTCCTCCAGCCCCTCCGTGGATCCGTGCACCATTTTCATGTGTCGCACCAGTTTCTGGTAATGCCTGGACGCGTACAGGCAGTGCTTGCACTCGTTGATGACGATTTTCTCACCGTGCTTGTCCCGCAGGTGCGTGAGATAGAGGCGCGGATTCTGCGTAAAGTACGTGCAGCTGTTGCAGGAGTAGTTTCTCTTGATTTTGCACTGTGGCAACTCTTCGTCCTTGACCTGGTCCGGGGGTGATTCCTCGCCGTCCTCCTCAATGCTCTCCTCGTCGATGGCCTCGTCCAGGCACTCGTCTGTGTAGTTCAGCGGCAGCAGGGCTTCTCCAGCTGAACTGGGCAGCGCCTGACCATTGTCCAGAAATAACTGATTGCCACTCACGACACTCCGCACAATTAGAGTGTCCCCCGAGCGCTGCACCATCGATGGGGCATCCATTTTCCTCGCTTTTCACGTGCCAAAATTACCCACACCAGGTGATGCGCCTGCAGATGAGAGAGAATTGCGTTAGTTTTCGCGGAAATTGCACAACACTGAGCTATTTTCTGCAATAAATTCGGATAAATCGAACAATTTGCTATTACCAATTGCTTCTCTTCACTGACTTGGGGAAAAACAAATTCCTCAAGGAGGGCATACTAAGTCTTTCAGAGGAATTCGAGTCAAAGGGAGCTCTTCTTTGTCACCCACACGTACCATATTTCTCAGCAAAGTGTTGAGCAAATAAGATGGGCTTTATCGCTGATGAGTGCCTCCCCCGTTGCCAATTGCTGATAAAGACCGCTCGCGATACCCTCGAGATTAGGCGGAAAATTGCACGCAGAAGAATGCAAAATGCAAGCCACACACTCTCAAACTCTTCACCAAACAACCTTCCTCAGGCTGTATTTCTCCTCACCAATATAGCACTTTTGTGGCTATGTGACCACTTTTGCGGTTGCTCCGTGCCTCCACGAGCGTCTCAGTTTTCAGCTCTTATCACGTACCGAAGCCACAGAGAGAACTCAACTGCACAGAGTGGAGAAAATGTCTTGAAGAAAAGTCTTTGAAGGACAACCAATATGATAGGTATTAATTCACAGTGGAGACACTCAAATCGCCACACAATTGTGATAAAACCTTATTCGCACTCCGACACCCACACGAGCGCACGACTCAACACAGTGCCAGGTTGGGACGAAAATAGATTTCCGCGAAAGTTCTTTGGGGGTTTTGGGATGGAGGATGTCCCACAGTTTGTGTGTGCACTTCAATCCCGGGCGCGATGTGTGCTCCCGAGCTCGAGGATTTTTGAACTAAGACGATGGCCGAGATTTTCAATTGAATTCACCCTCGGCACAGGGAAAATCCTCTCTGTCTGTCTCCCTTCCGAAGCACCATACCTTTCTGGTATTGGTGGGCTGCGTTGACGTCGACGCGGAGGAAAATTTTCTCCTCTCACGTCACTTCTTGTGAAAGAGGCAGGAAAAAACTACCAGCAGCAACGTCGACGACCTCGTTCTCTCCCTAACACACTCGCCTGCCTCTCTGGGATCTATATATAGACGAGACCTTCCGAGGGTGGCAGAATCAGCAGCAGCAGCAAGTTGAAGAGCTGCGACAAGAGACACACCATATTTTCGACCATCGCGGCGCTACAATCAATAATGCCTACCCCTGAGGGTGAAATTGCCAAGAGAATCCCTCCGGCGTCCTGCCAATTTGAGCGCACTCCTCTCGCCCGAGGCAGCGAGGCGCGCAGGAAGAACAAAGAACGCGGGCTGCAGCACACAATTGCACAGCTAAATCAGCTTAAACGACAAACATCCTCTTCCTCATCATCATCATCCATCATCCAATGCAAGGCGATGTGGTGCATCAGATAATTTTGCACAGAGAGCGAGAGAGACCTTCCCGAACAGAAAACACACTTTTCTTCCAAGAGATGAAAATAGCCACGCTGTGCTCATTGAGAATCGCGCGCGGTGGACTTGAGATGAGAGGAATTGGTATTCAGCCGAGAGACATCAACTCAGCACGGCGTCCCAGGAATGTCCTCTAAAGAGAATCCCAAGCACACTTGAAAGAGCTCTCGAGAGAGGTGTACAGAAAAGGAAGAGATCTGAAAACTATTGATTTGCATGATGTGATTCGAGAAAAGTGTCAATGAGAAGTTTTTTTTGGCTTCAACCCTTATTTGAAGACAAAGGCTTCAGCTTCGTTTTGAGTTATTATGCCCCGCTCTTCGCACATCTAAGTTGAAAGCCTAGGATAAAATTTAAGTCTTGAAAACTAAGCTTGAAAATTTCATCAGCAGATACAGCTGTATAGATCGAATGAAGAAATTGGGAAATGCGCTCAATTAATACACAATGTATAGTTTTGTTATCTCATCGAGTGAAACCAGTTAAGCACATTTTTCCAGAAGAGAAACTTTTCACCCTTCGAGCTATGCATTGCAAACGTAAACATTGATAAGCCATTAAACCATGATAATGAAAATGTATTTCACTTTGGTTGAGAATAAATCCTTCCGAATGGTCATTTCGCGAATTTTACTAGCATATCTGGGTTAAAAATAAGACTGGCCTCTCTTGCAATTACCGTGCCTTGTGCAATGAAAATCTCCACAGTCATCTTCTGGCGTGACATTGATGAGGGAGAGAGCGAGAATGTTCTGGTGGGGAAAAGCCTTGAGCTAAAGTCCCTCCTGCTGCTCCCCCATCGTAAGAAAATTAATCAATTTGGAGATGTATTGCGGGTGAATATGTGAGAAGATGTCGGGAATATCTGCGGAATTCAATGGTGAGAGATCAATTTAGACTATCAATTAACGCGATCGCTGCGCATTTTCAATGTGGGGGAAAAATTGTAGCACGAGGCGAAGATTCACCTCAATGTTCGCATTGATTTGACGCCACGGAGAAAAATACTGTCTGTGGATGTACTTGGCTTATCTGTGGTGTGCAGGCCGACCTCGGGCCAGACCATCAATTTGCATTCGATCTCACGAGAATCTCATCAATGGACCACCGTGCGGAATTTCTCTAATTCACCCAGTGCATTTGGGCACGATGAATGGGCAGATCTGGAGGTCTTCTTTATCATGCCAAGTTGTAGAATCGCCTCGAGTCTCGAGATTCTACGCGGTGATCTAATACTTCTTCCCCTCTCTCGTGGCGCCTTATGGACTTTTTTTTCTCTCTCCGAAGAGCTACAATTGCAAGTTATGGCCATAAACACTCTGTGGCTTTGGTGTTCTGACCTCGGCCTCTTTGCACCGTTTGCAGTTTGCACGCGTTGCATCGAATAAGTTGCGCTTCTATACTGTACATGTGTTTTCATTAGATTTTGCATTAAAGCTCTCTCTCGTGTGTGTTGGGGACTTCTCTGCAAATGCGCGAGAATTGATGACGTTCTCCTCAGTTACACATCACTCAAGAGCCTCCGCACACTGCAAAATTTTCCATCTTCGCACACAATTTCTTCACTCTTCGTCAAGTTCTAATCTACAGGGGAATTCGAGCTGTGGGGGGAGAATCTTGGGTAATAGGAAAAATGCCGCTCAATGAAATTGCAAAGTCAGAAATTATCATTGTTCTCGCCAGCGCGAAGATGTGCATTTTTCCTCCTAATCTATCTCTCCGCTCGCGATATATCATCTCTCTTGCATGCACCACAATCGCGCCAGGGATCGAGAGACAGAGATAGGAATAGAGCCAGAGAAAAAGTGGCTGTGCTGTAATGCAATGCAATGGTGTTCATCATCGTTGCAATTAAAATTTATAAATTGTGTGTTGTATTTGGCTTTAAATGTTTAACATAACATCAGCTTCATGACCTCGACGTGGTCTCGTCAAAGTCACTCCATTTGTTTTGCATAGTTAGTCTCTTACACAACTATAGCTCAATAAAATAAAAATTGTAAGGTATAACTATTATACTCCGCAATACAATTGTACTGGAAACATTGGAGGTAACACTTCTGATACGTGGTTGAGTGATTATTCCATAGTGGCGCGGGCAAAATCAACCCAGTCGCGAGGAAAAACAGCCTCCGAAGAGACTCGTCAATTTGTCGCTGTATCTATTTTTTGGGATTTCCGGGGAATTTACATAACATCGCACAGAGCTCAACATCTTGTTGTCGCGGCGAAAAAGGAGTTATATGCGTTTTTGCCATTGAATTTCATGTGCCAAGTACATCTGTGTGTTTGTCTCTCACATCTTCCACACCACAGCGCCAAGAGATTTTTCTCAAGGTGTCTTGGAGTTTTCTCGAAGGTCTAAGACATCAAATGAGATTGTACTTGAAATCATTGTGGTAATGCTTGATTTTCTAGACCACAAGAAAATCTAATATGGTGGCAAACTCTAAAGTACCATTTACAATTCATTGGACTCAATTTCAAGCCGATCACATGCTGAAGAAATTCAAGAGCAGACTTTTTATGCTCCATGCGAAGCTTCTCTTTGGGCATTTCATGCGAAAGTCTATAGGTGAAAAGAGAATTTTTACTTTTCCGTGTAGTTGTGAAAGAGGTAAACTTGAAATAGTGATAATGAATTTAAGTGCTGCTTAAGTTGAGTCGACACCACCAAAGATCCCCGATTGTGCGATATAATATTGCGCTATCTGCCACTCAATAGAATCGAGCGTTGTCGTCTTCCCTCGTGCTCAGTCAGAACTCACTTCCCTCAGCCTTCCATCCTCCCAAAAGGGGGTCTCATTGCGTGTTGAGAAAATCACCTCCGGATGACTAATAGATAGCCTCTAACTATGTATTTCTCCACAACTCCGACGATGGGCACAATTGCGCAATTTCCCAGATGTCTTCTAAGAAGTGTGCAAGAGAGGACAGCTGGCGAGAACGGGACAGAGAGCATCTGACCGTGCGCCTTCCACCTACCCGTAAACCTCCTTTGGCCATTCTCTTGGCTATGCAACAATCATCTTGAGAAGCGTCAAGGTGTGCTTCTTCTCTCCTCCACACCATTCTTGGCTGTCTAACGACAGAGTGTGGAAATTCCTACTGGCACCGTGGCCATCAGTTGAGTGTGTCATCTTCATCATTGATGCGACCTTCGCTGAGATAATCTCCGCGATGTGTGGCTGGGTTTTCGAGGCGTATTTGAGGCGACATTTAAGCAGAAAAAACATTATTATTCCATTGATGGCACCAGACGTGCGAACGCGAAGAGGCAGAGGAGGAATGTGGTCCACAAAAACGCGAAGAGGTAGCGAGGAGAGCAAACAAGTTGCGAAGAATGGGCTGTTGGATCTTCCATGGAAACAATTGGACCACCGCGTCAAGAGCGCCACGGTTTCACCCTGACAAACAATTGAGCAACAGCCAGTGGCAAAAAGTGCGGCAATCACATGCTGAAACATGAGATCTGCGCACAAATGATATTTATTTGTCATGTCTGGCACACTCCGGAGACATGGCCCGAGATCCCAGGGAAATGCGCCTTCCTTTCCACATACTCTCGCGCTCATCTCCCCATCAATCGTCGGCGGATTCGAGCCACTGCGATACGGCTTTTGTGTCTTCAGCCACTCGCTGGCGGTTCTTATCAACACGCGAACGGGCAGAGTATTAACTATTTTCTGAAAGGTCAAAGCTATAGACATATTTCAGATTATTGAGAGACCCACAAATGTAATATTTTCCATTGAATACACTCTCACGCGGGAGTGAGCAAGAAAAGCTGTGCCACAAGGGGAAAAGAATCTCCAGTCTGAAGTCCAATTCACTGTGCCACAACGGGGTGTGCAATTGGCAAAATCGCGCTGTTGAATCATAGGCTGATTCTTCAGCAGTCTGGCGTTGAATTTTTGCCATGGCGTGCAAATCCAGACACTTGATCACCCCTCGGCGATACTCAATGTAATCTCGAGCGAAATTCACTCCTTAAGATTACATCAATGGGTGACTTATCAATTCGTGGCACTTCTCACTGGTCTGCATGATGTGAATTCATGAGTGGGCATCAACACTTTGTCAACTGTGCTGTCGGCCAGCGCAAGGACAATCAATTCTTGTGCATTAGCGCAGTGTGGCACAGAAAGGTCCCTCAGTTGGGGCAAAAACATAACAATATTGACAGTATGTCGCAATGGCGAACTCCAAAAAATCCATCGACCGACCGCTAATTGAATATTCAAATAGAATTCTGAATGGTTTTGTATTTTCGCAGCGTGAACGACTCATGAAAAAGTCTCTCCATTGGTACTTTTTGATTGTGGCGACGACGCGGATAATCTTCAAGGTTTCAAGAAGAGCTAAAAGAGATAAATTATCGCCTCTGTCGGTGTACGAAATTTAAACTACATCAACTACCATTATTCTTTATGTCTTCGCAGCCACGCTCTGCCAAAAAATTCTCGAAGACCTCCTTGCATATTACATACGACAAATGTGTCGTCGACAATTCTATTAACATTTTCATCTCTCCTTCTAAATACAGTGAAAACGTTTGTTTTCAAGTTTAACGTTGTTATTATCATGCCTCCGTGTGTCTCATTTTATACCAATCCATATGTTTATGTAGATTTTTTTCCTTCTATATTTCTTACATAACATTCGCGTAGCCATCGCAAAGTCTTCAACTATTATACTTTAGATTCGTGCTCACCACACGCAGAAGCAACTAATGTGCTGTTGAAGAGCTCTAAGGTCGCATAATTCTTCGCATTTCAATTCTACAGCTCCTATTCCAGATCAAATCGCAATAGTCGAGGTTGCGCGATCGCGATCCACTCTCATCTCCAGCGTGTGTGGAAGATAAATTTCGTGTGTCTCAAGTGATCCTCTTGAGTGGACGGCTGTTTTCTCAGGAGAACACTTTACTTCTGCGAAAGTGCTTGCAGTCACTTTGAACTTTAGCCATTCTTGGTATAATTGAGAAAATTTCCTACGACGCAATGTCTTCAGAGGAGACAATTAATGGATATTTTCTACGAAGTGCATATAGGAATTGTCTTGCAGCACTGGCAATATGTGAAAAATAAATTAGTATGATTCATTTGCAGTATTTCATGTGACAATGGCACGTACGGAGAGTTAAACAAATGCCCATAAAAACCAACATGTACTTGACAATTATCGCGCTCCACTGATTGACCAAGAAGCTGCAGCCCAGCAATGATCTGCAGCATTGAGAGATATTCCGCCCATAGAGTGTGGAACGCAAATTCAAAGCGCACACACAATCATTTTCATCCATCCTCTGGGTCGAGAAAAGCAAGAGAAGATCATGTGACGAGGGAGTCGCATTTTCACGGAGCTGCGCAGCGATGTCTCCAAGATAAAGTGCATATATAACACAGTAATGTGCAATAAAAGCTGTCCCAGGATGGTTCTTCGCTGCGACGGGTGGGTAACAATATTGAACCTCGACACCAATCTTCGCATGAGCCCGCAACCGCATGAGTGATGACCTCTAAATGATTGCGATGAGTGTCTCAAAAATAATCTCTCGCAAGTGCTCCCAATCTCTGTCCAGGTCATCCCGAGACGCTCCCAGGGGACGCGCTGTTGCGATTGCATCAGTCTCTCAACCACAAATCTCCTCGGCTGTGCGTCCCCGAAGAGGGCCAGATAGTAACATCGATAAGTCGACTGCTTTAGTCCCAGATGCCATGTGACAATCAAGCGGAAAAGGCCCACCGCTCATGTTCGTGCTCAGGCATTTTCGACGCACACCAGATAATGATGGAATGACGGTCCATCCACAGTTCTATGCAGATGAATCGACACAATTCATCATGCCAACAATGCACTCGGAAACTCACTCGATTGCTGCGTATTTTCCACCCAATCCGCGAGACTGAAGCAAATCAAGCGAGATGCAGACACTCTCGGATGATTTCATCGACAGATGGTGACACATTACGCAAAATCCATGCATTAGATGGTAATTTTAAAAAATTGTATAATCTTTGATCTATCCAACTCTATCGTCTTATCGTGCACTTTGAAAAAATCGATAGATTTTGCAAGTGGCAATGATAATATGCACTTTATCAAAAGTTTATCAACGTCTAATTATAAAACGCCACACAAACTTACTATAGCGACTCCCATGACTAATCCAGTCAGTTTTTGCAATTCAAAAGAGCTCCAAAAATTGTAGGTGTGCCACTTTACAATTAACCCTCTACAGTAGCTTCAAGCTCTAGAATTGCTGTGAATTTTTGAAAACAGAGCAGCGGTAAAAATTGTATTTGCAATTCTTCTTACTCACGGAGAGTAAAAGTCCATGTTCTTTTGTTACAAAGCACACAATTGCTCAACTGAGCGGCGAAATTGTTCTGCGTTATGACGAATCAATTAATCATAACATGAAATAGGAGGAGAGAATTATTTAAATTGTCTGGGCAATTTTAAATCCAAGTGAATTCTCTCCACAAAGCTCAGATTTGCCGTCTCACTTGTGTTGTTTTTTCACCCAGACAGTGTGCAAAGAATACAAATGACAGTGAAAGAGATCTAATTTGCCCGCGAGTTGTTCTTGGTGGTAGAACAAGGTATTAAAGCGCGTTTTGCTAAAAGCATCACAATAAATCCAACGTGTGAAATGTGAAATTGTCTAATTTGAATATTCACGTGTGCGCGTAAATTTATTCAAGAAATAAACGACTCTATTCGATTATCATGGAAATGTATCAAGTAATTTAACACCAAGTGCCTCCAAAGAGCTACGGTGCCCTGTTTGCAATGGAAGTCCACGAGGAAGACGTCGCTTCCGAGTGATTCACGCGCGAGAATGTTCAGCATGAATTCACGGAGTTATTGGGAGATTAAGACGCAGTCTTGACTGGGCGATAAGATTAATGTGGAATAAAGAAACATTGGATTGTTTTGTCTCTTTGTCGTCGCGCTGGAGTGTCAATTTTTGGACAAAGAAGAAATGAGAGCATCTGAAGAGATTTGCGATGAAGAGAGGGAGAGAGAGAGAGAGAGAGTGGATGGAAACGTCTGTGTAACTCGAGGACTTATTTTTCATCCCAAGTGCCTTCAGCCATCAGTCCGTGTAGATAACAGTGCTTGTCTTTTTCTTCAGCTGGTGCAACTGCTGAGATTATCGATCCGTCTCGAAGCAGAGGCCATACTTATCGCTCCCACTCGCACATGCACTCAGGCAAATGCTTGGCAACAGGGGCTGAAAGACACCACACTCTTTCGTGTGTGTAGCACGAATCTCTGGGTGCACACAAATCCTTCGGATGACTGTCCCTCGGCCAAATGCCGCGCCGTATCTGCGCCCATGGGACTCTCCCTCTCTGGATGATGGTATCGTGTGACTCAATTGGCGGTGGGTGCGTGTGCAATGGATTTTTCTGGGTTGCTGTGTGGTGTGTTCAATTGAGTGCTCCCGTTGTCAACTGTGGTGAAGCCCAAGAGGCACAAGAGTGCATCGCTGGCGGTTTATTGAACTCTGTGTAGAACATCTCGCAGCTGAGTATCGTCTGTGAGCTCCTTGTTGTGTGTACAATTTAAATATAATGTATATAGAGTCAGCAATGGAGCGCTCTGTTTTTTCTCTGGTTCACTCGCCTCGGCTCTGTGCCCGTAGAGGAGACGCAGCTCCAATTTACAAAATATATCTCCTTATATCTCTTTCTCTCGTTCTGTATATTGAATTTATAAGAGTGTATACACATGAATTTTGTACACATCTGCGTTTCTGCCGATTGATTGTCTCCCCGTCTGCGGCCAGAGGAGGAAATTCCGAGGCGCTGAACAAAGATTCACGCCTGAAAATCTTCCATCCTCTTCGTCTGTCTTTTCAGCAATATTCTAAACATCTCTCGCGCTGGAGAGATGATCAGCCGTGTGTGCCCTCATTGACAAAGAAGTCACCTTCAGTGGGAAGGTTAAATGCATAATAAAATTTTCTGGCTGTGGAGCGCGAAGACGACGAAAAAGCACATCCACAAAAAGGAGACGCGCGCGCGGGAAAAAACCAGCAACACAGAAGAAAAATCTTCAGTGACATCATTAAGTCCACTTCTTATTCTCACTCTCCATCCCCACTCCGTATTGTTCTTATGTGGGGCTCTCTCCGTGTTGGAACAGTGATAAGGAACTTTTGTTTGCGATAAAGTCAAGAAGTTTCGCTCACGAGGGGAGAAAAATATTTTTTTTCCGTCTCCCATAACATTCATCGTGGACTCTTTGTGCCACCTTCTCGTGGTCACTGCCACTTGAAATTGTCTACACTCAATATTATTTCGCGAAAATCGTATATTTGTCACGCGCGTCGTGGAAAAGTCGGCAGAGGCAGCCAGTGACGATGATCACGTTGCTGCCTTGAGTTTGATGGTGAATCCACGGCGTGTCGCCTTCGGACTCCTGCTGTAAAAAGCCAGCACTCGCAGAGTTTTTTTCACGGCGAATCTTCCATCTATTAGCTACAATTTGTTGTTCTTTGTGCCTGAGTGTATACATGAGGAGTGGTTGAGTGACTAATCAAAATCAGACCATCGTCGCGGACACACAAGAATATTTTTGCCCCCTTTTCATCTCACTCACACTCGCAGCGCAATTTGTATTATTAATAAACAAGCCCGAGAAAGAGGTGAATAATAATTCCTCCTAAAGTGTGCGCTGTATGGGTGCTTGCGCATCAATATGAACTTCTTGAGGCGGAAAGATTTCCGAAACTTTCAAGAGCTCGAGCGAAAATTACATTTTAACCAGAAATGACTTTTTCTCACATCTGCTACACAATGAGACTCCTAAGGACAAAATTTTGGTTCTACATTATCTGATATATCTAATGTTTATTCGCAAATTACCATGTCGATAAGTTTGCAATTTTCTCTTAAAATCTACTTTTTCTCTTGTGGTTTTTATCGCAAACACCGATTTTCCTCAACATGTTATTATCTTGACATGTGCCAGTAAATCAATCATTTTTTTCAGTGTTATTTTTTAGTAAATTGAATAAGAACTTTTGAGAAACAGCAGATATTGTATAATTTTCACGAAACTTTCGGACCCTAATGTTGTGATTTGAATATAGCCGAAGAGAGGAAAATCTGGTGAGTGTGCTTCTTTGGTTCTTGGCGAGTATCGCACAAATGGAGCAATTGCCAAGCATGAAGACGAGGAAGAATGTATGGGTGAGAAGTGAATCGAAGGCGAGGATGAGCACAAAGAAGTGGCCCAAGAATCGTCGCGCTCGAGCGCGGGGAAGCATCAGAGGAAGGAGTAATTGATGATGATGATCTGTGCGCCATTCTCTGGCCACTTACGGTATTGTGTGTAATTCCATTTCATCGGCCGGCGGGCGGCCTGTTTTTCCCGCTACGCCGTGTCCAAAGTGATTTAGATGGCCTCTCCACGGCTCAGAGCATCCCAGCCCAGCGTTATCTCAGCCGCTCCGCGCATGATGTAAACTAGGCCACTGGCATTTCGCTTTCGTTGAAAACTTGTTCTCTTCGACTCTTTTGCCCAACACAATTGTGTGTTGCTGTGCGTTCTGCTGGCGTGTCGTCTCTATTTTCTCTCTCGATGAGCCACAATTTCGATCTCGATGCTCCCGCACTGACATCATCGCGGGTCCATGGAGGAGAGCCGCGCGAGAGGCGGATCCGACATGCTAAGCGCGGACGCGGATGGTGGATCTTCGAAGGTAGTAAATCACTGTGAGGACTGCGCGAGTGTGTGCCTCGTCATTTGAATTTCAGAAGATGCTGGCGCATATTTTACCATGAGAATAGAAGGGTGTCGAGCGAAATGGCTTTTTTGTGGGCTCTCGCCGTCCTGGTCAAATGTCATCGGTGGCGGCGCGAGGAGAATCTGTGCGAGAGCTAATTTCTTGTAGAGTGTGTCCGCAGCCTTCGCTATGGCTGTTTTCACAACACAAATTCATGGTCACCTAGCAAAGACGTCAGTTATGGCAACAATCGTCGATCAGTTGAATAATTGTGTGCGCCTCTCTTGGGTGCTTATTCAGCAAATATCGACGTCTTGCGAGCCTCCCATGTGTCCGAGCCTCGACCGAGAATTGTGTAGTAACAACTCATCGCAATTGCTGCCTCTCCAGCCAAACGTTCATTACCAAACGCAGACATGCACAGTCACGAGGAGATGGGGCACTAATCATATGACCGGGCCCGGAGGAAAGGGTTGTGGGGACTGGAGGCGACCATGCGAGGTGATACCAAAGTCACAGCGACATTCTCAGAAATGTGCCACTCTCGTATCTCGTTGCCTGGGCATTCCTTCCCAAGAATTTATCACCAAGAGAGGTGATTACATCATCCGCAGAGGCGCGCACTTCTTCCCATCCGCGATCGGGCGATGCTGCAGCCAGGAGGAGCGATGGGGGCGGCAGATCCGATGATTAATGGACTGAGAAGACCAGTGGCAATTTTTGGCTCCGGCTCACGCTGCACTCTGGGCCCAAATGTCTCAAATGTGTGCCTGTACTTTAAGCGTTTGCAACGGATGTCATCGTGTTTGTCGGCTGCGGTTTTCAGTCCAAGGTTACTTAAGTGTGCGGTGGTCTTCATTGCTACATTATTACTTTTTTTCTCTCGTCAATTCTCTGATACTGCCATGTTTCTCTGTGTTGTTTTTCCCACTTATCGCCAACTCTATCGCCACATCATTGCGATGCACACAAGACGTGCGAAGTGGGCTCCTCCGGATTTGGCCGGAAGTGACTTTGGGATGGCATCAAGGGGAGACAGAGCAGAGGACCATTGAAATGATGATGTGGCTCTGCTCTTTGACTCTGTGGGCCACACACAACAAAAGAGAGTCACAGGCGCGTTGTGCAAGAGATTAAACAGAGAGCCAGACCCGCGCCAGAACTCCCGGAGTGAACTTTTTCTGGGTTGCCATTCTACGCCGTAAGTCGGATGGCAACGAAGAGTGGCGACTTGGGTAATTCTCTCGCTCACCAGCTAAATATGCCACACAAAGCCTATAAAAGTGCCCCTTCCGCTCTCGCTCTTGGGGCCACACTTTTTATCAGCCACATCAAATCGAGCTTAACACTCACACAGCCGCGCACAGGCCAACTGATAAGGGGGCCACTCCAGTAGGTGCGGACTGGAGTTGTGAAAGAAGCCACCATATACTTTGTACAATCCTCTCGCGATTCGCGGAATGCCAGGCGGAGCGATAAATCAGCAAAAGTCGAGTGGGTGATGCGAAAGAATTTCGCCGTCATGCGAGAGTGAGGAAAATTCATCGGTGAACCTCCGCGATATTGTGGTACCCGAAAGTGTAATTCACAAATTTGCTCTCAATTTCCCCTCAAGCCACACATCAACGTGCTTCATCAGAAGTGTTTTTGAGAGCTATTTAATTATTTTTATTGGCAGAGTCCATCTCACTCGCACCGGGACTCTCTTACACTAGTATGCCCCCCTATTCGCTATGGTTATATCTAGAGAGAGAGCTAGAAAAGTGATTCTCAAACTCACATTCTACGTCCAATAATATCCTCTGACTGCGATGAGTGGCACACGTGTATGGCCAAAGTGGAGCTCCTGCTGCTCTTGTGTTGCTTCACCAGGGAAGGCAGGGGCTTCGGCGGGTATGGCACAATTTTCTGCCTCTCCGCTATGGCTCTGTATGTGTGTTAATTGAGCGGAAAAAGGCACACAAGTCACTAATAAATTCTTTCCAAAAAGACTCTCATTTAAAACGGATTTCTCACTTTTCTTTTCACTCTTTCACACAAATTTGGCGAGTAAACAATGTCGGAAAAAATACTTGTGGTCCGAGCACTTCTTGTCGCACCGCGCACGAAAGGGAAAGTTCCTGAGCCAATACAATAGGAGAAATAAGAGGATGTCCTCCTCCAGGGAGGCGAGTCCAAAGGTTGACAGAGTTCTCCAGCACTGATTCCGCAGCACACAGCACGTTTCACTGGGTGGTTGGTGTGGAAATGCAAGAAAATGTCTTTCACAGAAGCTGTTCTGTGCTGAGAGTGAGAGAGAGTGAGAACGGAGTCTCTCTGAGTGAGAGTGAATAATGCTTTTTGGGAGGAATTATGGTGTGGTGGAAAACAGTGCGCTTTTCGTGTATTCGCCTTGGTGGTTCTCGAACGACTGTGAGACTGAGGGAACATCGAACATTGGACACTCGATGTGTGATGAAGACACTCAAGCAATCAAGCCAGCAGCCAGCACACAGAGGACGATATATTCACATAGCCACATATTCTGGGGTACCACACATCTTATACATAAAATCCAATATATTATTTCAACTTGATTGCATACAAATATACCCAAGATGTTACAAACTTCAGCACACTCCGCACTGGAGTTGATCTTGCAGCCATGAGCACAATACCAGAAGCATCAACTGAAGACTCAGTTTCGCTCAGAGCAAAAAATCCCCTTATCGCACACGCTGCATCCTCTCTGACCCTTCCCTCCTCCTCTCGCCAGAGCGCTGCTCAAATCTCAAAGAATCAACTCGCACCGTCAGATGAGATGCACGCCACAATAATTGGTCTTCTAATTCGTCCCGGTGAAGCCTGCTCACTCTACGCGACTCTGTGATTATTGCGCCGATCAAGGTGTGCAAATAAAATTTTGAGAAACCTAGAAAGTTCACCAAACCGCGCTAAATTCATTTATATTTAGTTTATTCATATGTTAGGTGTCATTTACCTTGATTTTGATTTTCAATTTAAATGGTTTGTCACAATACTTCCTAGTCAAGACATTTTGAGAGCCACAGTCTTATCGACTGGATATTTATCTATAATTTTTTTTTCTTTAAATTAATAACTTTAGCGTTCATGCTACTTTACACTTTAACACCTAAAAAGCGTTATCATTGAATGATTTCTGTATAAGTTTAACTGAGAAATAAGTAAATGCAGCTTCTTAAGGGCTCTGAGAACGTTCATCTAATCTCAACAGCTTACAATATCTGTGATTCTTCGGCATTTCATCTCGGTGCAATAAGAGGTAATCATTGATGCGCTTTTCAATGCATTGTGTGGAAAACCCATGTACAATGGGAAAGGTGAAAAAGGTGTGAGTGAGAGAGAAGAGGAAAGATAAAAAAAGAAGTCCACGAGACCTTCCCACACCACACATGAAAAGAAAATTAACGCGCGCGATTTTCCACACAAATTTGTGGCAATTAAAAGCGATTCGCGCGCATTTGTTACATAAAAACAACACTCAGCGGCGGGCTCCACTGAAAATTGCTTTTCACTCCATCCACCTTCGCCGGCCGTCGGGCTGGCGGGGGAGCCCCGGCACTTCTGTAAGAACGCAGATTGAGAATCAGAGTGATGGGCATGTCGAAAGTGCAAGAGGCGAGGCGGGAGTAGAATGCTGTAGAGGTGGGCAAATAGCAAATTGCTCTATTCACAAGAATTAATAAGCCCAGCGATTCTGCATTCGCCAGCACACCAAGTGTGTGATGTGTTCTAGCGTGTGCTGGGGGCAGAAAGAACACGCTCAGAAATGTGAGGCTTCTGCTGGGCTGAGAGGCGCACATTGGAGGCCATCCAATCGGGAGAAAAATTTATTCAACAATCTCACAGGTCTATTTGAATGAGCACGAGCTGAGAAAACGTGATATAATACCATCGGCAACGCGCCTCTCTCGCTCTCTCTCTCGCTGTATCTCTTCCCAATCGAATGCATACTGACGACTGTTGGCAATTTCCGTGAAAATTTCCACGAGGAAATTCCACGATCCCTCTCCTGTTCTAAATTTGCCAAAATCGGCGTTGCTCCAATGAGTGAGACGCTCGATGTGGGTGGGAAGCAAGGTGAAGCTCTTCTCAGAATTCTGTACATTTCTCGATGCACCTTCCTTGAGAAAAAGAGAACTTGGAAGCGCAATAGAATTTTCCTGGAAAACGATTCCAAGAACACAGCACACTATCTCATTGAAATTGATTTTAATTCACTTTTAGAGTATTCTTTTCTTTGTCCACTACTTGCGCTCAATGTGACTCTTCTATAGGAAACTTTCTGCATCAAAAGATGTGACTTTCAGAACTTGGACTCCTTTGAGCGTTGAAGAAAATTCTCTAATAAATGAAAACTGTATAAGCAATGAATGGAAACTACATTTTAATCAACTCCTCTGGAGTTTGTGGCCTTTCAGACGTTCCCGAGAATGGTTTCGTCATCTCAATGGAAATTTTGCATCACCTTGAAAGTGGCCACTCTCGTGCTGCTGGAGATGAGAGGGGAAAGCGCCCTCTGTTCGGCACTTCTTAGTTCACCCGTTTGGCCCATGGGAGGGCAAAGAAGTGAGCTCCGAAGTGAATGTGGTGGCATCGAGTGTTAGCGTATGAAATTGTGTTAATGATGGTGATGACGATGATGGCGGAATCCCAAAATAGATTGTCTGCGCCAGCAGCAAAATGTACGAGTCCGCTCGTCAACTCAGCCAAAAAGCCAGAAGAAGAACCAGAGTCACGGCGAGTGGAATGGCACGGAGTTCTGTGGATTCACATGCCAAATAGATATAAAAAGTCGGCTCGGGGATGTGTGAGTGGGTGAGTGGGTGGGCAGGAGAGCATCTCAGCCTCCTCCCAGGGACGACGGTGTGTCGGGCGGAGTGGGACGGGGTGGCGGAGGCGCAAAAAGGGGGAAATGCCCCGATTTCGCTTCGCAATGCCACCTTGGCGAATCACAAAGGGAGTTTGGAGATCGCAAAAATCAATATCGTGCCACCTTCCACGGCAAATTGATATCCGCCATGGGGAAGATGCGGGGGAAGTGCGCCTCTCGTGTGTTCAGCCAATTAGGCGGAAGAGAGGAGAGAAGCTCTCGTCATGCTGAGGTGTTTCTTTTTGCCAAGAATTCATCGAATGAGTAGATGGAAAGAGGAAATCGCGAGATAAGATTCTCCCTATCGTGTAAAGAGAAAACGAATTTGATCCATGCCAAGAGTGATGTTGACATTTTCTACCCTTGTTTTAAGATTCAATCTTGACCTATAGCGAAAGGCACAATTTTCAGGAGCTGAAATTTCACATTTTTTTTCTATTCGTTTCATGGAAACAGGCAATGTGATCCAATTGAGAAGCTACGTAGGTATAAAGGTTAATTGATAAAGAGAAAAGTATTTTGGTCATTTTGGTCTAATGCTATCACAGAAATAATCCAATTTTGATTCATCCAGAAAAGTTATTCAAGATTTCATTTGAATCTTAAACATTCATATTCCAAGTTGGAGTATAAAATCTCAACTCCATATTAGCTAATCAGAGTTGATTGTTACGGATCCTTTGAAAACTTAATTAGCATTTTTACCATTTTTTTTTTTATTATAACAATTATTAGGTACTCTGATTGCCATAATTTTGGTATATTGATTGACTGATTTGAT
Source organism: Phlebotomus argentipes (assembly GCF_947086385.1). NCBI lineage: Eukaryota > Metazoa > Arthropoda > Insecta > Diptera > Psychodidae > Phlebotomus > Phlebotomus argentipes. The sequence continues at coordinate 9,357,885 of NW_026776181.1, read as the reverse complement.
CTCTCGTTGGCACTTCTTTCTCACTTTTGTTCTTCAGTCGGTGGTTTTTTGTGCCTTATCGCCAATACTCATTTCCTTGATTTTTTGCCACTTCGTGGTCGCCTGGGCCACGGAGTGTCCTTCCAGCTGTCCCAGGGAAGGGAGGGCGAGGCGGTGCAAAAAGCGCTAAGCAATTCTTTCGGCTCTCGCACGATAATCTCATACGAGCATCTCAAGTGTGGTCGCCTTCTAACGTGTGGCCCCAGAATTGAGGAAAATTGCACACAATCTCAGAAAAGCTGCCTCGTATGATGAGTGAAACTCTGTGCGACGTTTTTGTACTTAGTCATTACTTTTGATTGCCACGGAATCTGCCACGAAAGGCACACAAACACCACAATTAGTCGTATGTACATATGGTAGCCAACAATTTTCAGGGACACAGCGGCGCTGAGGATGATGGTGGGACTGTGTGGCGGATCGCGAGCGCGGAGCGACAGAGAAGTCGTATTGTGTGCCCCCGACGACACTCTGTGGTCGCCCCGCAGAAAAAGAATTGAGCACGCTTATCGCTTATCACGTGGCTTTAATGTGGCCTCAACGATGACGACTCTTGCAAAAGGCAAACATCGCACCAGAGCGATTCGCTGTTTTTTTCCACCGATGGCCACAAGAGTCTGTGCGCGATGTGGAAAAGCCCACCAGACCTCTGGCCAGAGCCACTGACAACAGAGTGCCGGAGACACAATTACAGCGGAGAAAAAATGTGGAGCAAGACATCTCTGGTCACTCCGTGTGAGAAAAAGTCTCGCCAGAATCGCTCTCCGCCAGCACTTGTTATCACCCAGCCGCAGAAGAGCGCCTCTCGGGGAGCATTGGTGTGTGTGTTGTAGCAAATTACCCAATTCCAAATTGGGTCATCTCGCGCTTGTAATGGCAATCAAATGGCGCGCTGTGGCAGATGAATAGTGGGTAAAAAGTGTAAAATAAAGAAACTGGAATTATCTACACAGCGCGCGAGATGCTAGAATCTAAAGAGAGTAGATTACCTCGACTATTTCGAGCTTGCAAGTGCAGAGAGATCAGCGAAGATCACCATTTACGATTGATCTCATATGGGATCACTCAATTAGACGATGCACTTTTGCCAAGATGAACAAGATCTTCTTTCCTCATGGTCACTCCTTATTTCTAGCTCGAGAATCGAGGGAACACCGCTGGAATCATGGACACTCGATCGTGGCGTTGTTCTCTTCGCTCTCGAAGCTGTTGAGAATCTCACGAAATCATCACGTCTCGATAATCTGAATTCAAGGGAAACTTTTGGCTGGACATAAATAGAATAGGGGAGAGAGGAGCAGTTTCGTCACAATTTAAAAAAATGACTTCAAACGCAGTACAACTACAGTTTTCCTGTGTTTTCACTCTTCTGATTTAATATGTAGGCTGACTTCTAAAATTAGTCTTACGCATCTTCCCAAACCTAACCCAAATCTGCCTCATTCTCACCTAAGCTCATTTTTTTTACTGAATCAATACAATAAATTATAATGTTTTATGTTAGGTCTGAACAATCATGTTGTTCACACAGTTGTTGTAAAAAATGCCTGTTTATGCATGCATGCATTTAAATAAGTCGACTATAAATTTATCTCGAAGCAATGTGTGTCTTCTTCAATGCAGTTTCAGTTCAAAAACAAGCTGCAAGATGAATAATAAGAATTCTCCAATTCTTACCATTAGCAACTCATGAAGGGGTCAAACAGCGCCACAAACGCGAGCTCCCCATTTAACCACCAGCGTTGTCCATTTGAAAGTCGATGACAATGCCATGACCTTTTATCGATTGACCCCACGGTCGAGCCGTTACTTCTTCGCCGACCATCAACAAATACACGCACAGATCGTCCATGCAAGTTTATTTAATATTTCACATCGCACCTCTCCTCACACGTCCGACATTCTCGAGCTGTGAACGATCAAAATCAAGTAGTAAACGAAAAAAAATACCGGAGAAATTTCTCTAGAGCGTGATAAAAAATATAACAATGGGAGAGTCTTTGAGAATTACTGCGTGTGGCATTGAACGCCACCAGTTGCACCACCGCCGAACGCCTCGTCGTCGTCATCCTCTTGGCCACCGGGAGACTGGAATGGGTGGCTTCCAGCGAAATTCATGTCCTCCAAGTCGTACATATTGACCTCCTCCACATTTTCGCCTTGGGGCATCACAAAATCTGGGGCGGGCGGAAGGATGCGCTTCAGCGTGTCAATATGTTCGCTGCTCAGGCTAGAGCTGTCGGGATACTCCACGGAGAATCGGACCAGGAGGTCACCCTTCTCGAATGGACGGCTCAGGCAAGGCATGCCCTCGTTCTTCACAACCATCAGGGAGCCGGACTTGATCACTTCGCCCGGAGAATTGTGGATGTGCAGCTGCCGACCGTCTAGGTGCTTGATCAGAGTAGTGTATCCGCAGAGAGCCTCCACGAGACTGATTGTCTTCTGAATCACAAGATTGTCCTGCGCCCGCTGGAACTCCTCATGCTCGGTGTAGTCCAACACGGCCACAATATCTCCGGCCAAGTGACCTGGCAAGTGATTCCCTTCGCCGGAGAACTCAATCTTCTGCATGTTGCGCATCCCCGGCTCGATGCGCACCTCCACCGTTTTGTCCTCCGTGAGAGTGCGATTGCCGCTGCACTTCCCACACTTGTCCTCCTCGCTGAACACCTTCCCTCGGCCACTGCACGTGGAGCACTCCGTGGAGACGCGATTGATGAAGAAGCCCATCTGGTGGTGTTCATACTCGACTCCGGTCCCTTTGCAATTGTCGCACTTGTGAATCTGGCTGCCCTCCTTTGCGCCCTCGCCACCGCAGTCCTCGCACAGCACCTCACGCCTCACATGGGCGCTCTTTGTCAGGTTCCCATTGTACAGATCCTCCAGAGTCACTGCCACGCGCACCAGAAGGGGTTCACACTTCGCCATGCCACCCTGTCGGTTGAGTCGCGAGAAGATGGACATATTTCCGAACATATCGTAGAAGTCCTGCTCCTGCTCCGCTCCGGCATCCTCCTCCTCTCCCTCCTCGGCCTGGCCAAACTCATCATACCACTCCCGCTTGCTGGGATTACTGAGAATCTCATAGGCGTTCTGGATCTCGCTGTAGCGCTCCTTCCCGTCCGGACTGTTGTCCTGACGCTGCTGCTTTGTCAAATTCTTAAAAGCCTGCAAGAGATTCATGCTGATCAGCTGGGAAAATGCGGGAAATCGCGAGCGAAATGAAAAGCAATCGAAATGGGTTGGTCACCACAAATCGAAGCGCACCTTTCAAGACGTTGGCCAAAATACCTTCTTAATCTCCGCTTGAGTTGCCGTTTCTTTCACTCCCAGCACTTCGTAAAGATTTCTCTTGGCGGACATGGTGTTTTCTTTAAAATTTTCACTGAAAATACTGCACAACACTGACAATTTTCTCCACCTGCTGTCAAATGACCAATCAATGACGCAATAAATATCAGCTGATGCCCGAAGTTTGACAGTTGCTCAGTTTGCTCGGTTCGCCACTCAAGAGGAATTAAGAACTTTGGTATTTTCTTGGATGTTTTCCTAGTTTTTCTCGTGATTTTTTTTTACTCTGTGCAATCATGAATACAAGCAAAATAGTCACTTTCAACCCCATTATCAGTTCCATCCAGAAAGTGGCTCTTTATGAGACGAAAAGCGTAAGAACTTCTTATTGTGAAAAATCTGTTGAGTTTCCTCATGTTTTCATTATATTTTCCGCAGAAACTCTATCTCATCGGAAGTAACAACCAGGAAACGAGATTCAGGATATTGGAGATTGACCGCACTAGCACTACAGAGTTGAAAATCTTTGAAAATCCCAATGAACTGGAGGTGAGAGACATCCGGAAGCTGATCAGCTCGATCGGCTACACAAAATCCATAAGTGCTTATGGAGTGTTGGGATTTGTGAGATTTCTGGAAGGCTACTACCTCATCCTTATCACGAAGAGGACGCGATGTGCGGTTATAGGCATGCACGTGATATACACCATTAAGGACACAGTTATGATAAAGATCAATGAATCTTCGACGAAGCAGCCTCATCCGCATGAGCAGAGATATCTGAAAATGTTCTCAAACATCGACCTGAGAAGCAATTTTTATTTCTGGTAACATTAATCTCTGCGAATTGCTTCAATAGACGGAGTTTAAAGTGATATTTCTTTGGATTTTGCAGCTATAGTTATGATCTAACGAGATCTCTGCAGTATAATCTGTCTGGACCGAAATTTGTGGGACCAGAAGTTGATATCAACACTGATGAACCAGTTCCAGATTGGGACAAGATGGTAAAGACTAATTTCCCACCTCGCCAAGGCAGAATTTAACGATCTTCTCTTTCAGAGACCGACTGGGGTGGACAAAGGTGTAGAATTTGCCTTCAGAAGCATCTCCAGGAAGAGATTTGTCTGGAATTCCTTTCTCCTGCGTCCCATGGAACACATTCTGCACAGGGATTGGCTCCTGGAAATCATCCATGGCTTCATCAGCCAGTCGAATATCAATATCTTCGGGAGATCAGTTTATGTGTGTCTGATCGCGAGGAGAAGCAATCGATTTGCCGGGACGAGATTCCTCAAGAGAGGCGCCAATCACAAGGGAGACGTGGCAAATGAGGTGGAAACTGAGCAAATTGTTATGGACGGCCGAAGGATGTGCGGTTTCATTCAGATGAGAGGATCCATTCCGTCTCATTGGTCTCAGGATATCAGCAAAATGGTGCCAAAGCCTCCGATTTCGCTGGATCTAGCCGATCCCTACGCAGAGACGTCTGCGAAACACATTGAGAGGCTGCTTTTCCACTACGGAGCTCCTGTGATAATCTTCAATCTCGTGAAGAAAAGGGAGAAGAGGAAGCACGAAAGCATTTTGACTGAAGAGATGCTATCCAGTGTGAAGTACCTCAACCAGTTCCTGCCTCCGCCTCATAAGATCAAGTACATCCACTTCGACATGGCGAGGAAGAGTCGAGGAGATGGAAATGTGATGAACAGCTTGGCGGATATCGCTGAGAATGTGATTCAGCAGATGGGAATGTTCCTGTACGATGGCGATGAGTCTCAATTGTACCAGACAGGGATTGTTAGGGTGAATTGTGTAGATTGTCTGGACAGGACCAACACAGCGCAGTTCGCGATTGGAAAGTGCGCTCTGGGTCACCAGCTTTGCCAGTTGGGCTTCATAGATCCGCCAAAGTTGGAATTCGACTCGGATTGCGTGACGATGCTTGAGACACTGTATGAGGATCACGGAGACACGCTGGCTCTGCAGTATGGAGGATCTCAGCTGGTGCACAGGATCAAGACTTATCGCAAGACGGCGGCCTGGACCAGCCAAGGCAACGATATCATGCAGACACTGAGTCGATACTACAGCAACACGTTCAGCGACACAGAGAAGCAGCACAGCATCAATTTGTTTCTCGGCTATTACGTTCCACATGAGAACGACTCGAAGCAGAGCTCGGCTATCTGGGAACTTCCGACTGACTACTACATGCACAACATTCAGAGGCGCGAGATGGGCAGATCATCAAGGGATTCCGCGCCACTCACCGAGTGGGTGAGGCCCATTGTGATGCGGAATCTTCCGTATTCTACGAGCGACTGCAATAAGATCGTCTCTGAGCTGATAAGAGTGCACAGTAAGCATGTGGAGATGATTGATTCCTACTCCAATTATCATCTTCCGCACAAGTTGACTGCATTTGATGAGCACATCGCTTATCAGATAAGCTACTTGGCGAGAAACTTCGTGAGAACCTTCCGGACAAACTTCAGTCCCTTTGAACCGGGAAAACACGAGAGGAGCACCAGTTCGAAAAATCCCTCTCTAACTGGCCAGAGCAGCACGAGTTCCACTACAAGTTCCACAAGTTCAAGCATGGACGAGGCCTCTTCGTCGGATGAGGAGCCTCTGTCGGATATCAAGACGCAGAGTTTGAGCGGGAAACGCGAAGCAATCGCTACATCTTCCCTGAAAGCCACTCTTCCATCGACGCTTGACATTTACGGCATGGAAGTGAAGAAGCCCGACAAGAAGAACTACGCTCTGTATAAGAAATACGTTCAAATGGCCAAACAATCCATGCCTTTGGCAGAGGAGAACCAAGTGAGGAACTCTCAAATGACTGGCCAGAAGAAGATCTTGGGATGTATTCAACTGACGCCTCTCAGTGATTTCAAGAAGGATTCTTATGAGAGCGTTGAACCTCCCACGGTTCCTCAGGTGAGTGTTGATATCTACAGAAATTACGTTGACTCCTATTCCACGCTCTTCACAAAAGACATCGAGAGTGCAAACACTCGTGATGTGATAAGCAAATATGTGAATTTTTCACTATAATGTCACAATAAATATTCCTTTGTCAATTGAAACAGTGTCGTTAGAAAATTCTTATAAAAAATAATCTTTATTCTCTTAAAATGGAATGGAATAGTTGGATGGATTAATTACAATTTATCTTATCAACTGGAGTATATTTTACACAAGAATTATCACAATTAAATGCAAGAAAAAAATGCAAAAATTGCTTTTACAGTTACGAATCTCTATGCGTTAATTTGAACTCTCGACTGTCCTAAAACTATATGTTCCTTAACTAAATGCTTCGTCTATATGTACAATTGTACACAAGTCCTATCGGCGATTCTGGAAGCGCGACATGTAGGCATCACAGTCAGCACAGTACATTGCCGGAGCAATGACGTGCTTCTTCCGGCACAGATTGCACTGAATGGCCTTTGCAGAGGCCTTCACGATGGCAGTGCTGTTATAGGTGGAAATGGCCACGCGCTGCGGCACTGTGCCGGTTACATACTCTCCGGTAGGACTGAGTTGCGGCGTCCCAGGACTTCCAGTCTTCGTTCCGGGTTCGAAGCTGACTTTCTTGGGCGGCTGTGCGAACTGTTTCACTGGTGGCTGGGCATAAAGGTGCGCCTGAGCGGGCTGATCCAGCGGAATGTTGCCTCCGTGGACAATGGGAACGCTCTGATAGGGATAGCTTGTGAATTGGTTGTTGGGTGGCGCCTGGAAGTTGGCTGATGGAAGCGGTGGTTTCTGGTAAATGTTGGTGTTGTGATTTCCCCGCAGTGGCAGCATGTAGCCATTGGGTGGATGCATGAGTCTCTGCTGCATCGCGGGGTGAATTTGTCCATTCGGAGGGAAATTCATGTTGCCCTGGGGCTGCTGTGGCGACAGGGGCACGTGCATATAGGGCGAGGCCATGTAGCCATTGGTCATGCCCGGGTATTGACTCCTCACACCCATCTGAGGACTTCCCGTGTACTGATGATTGGCGGTGCCTGGCGGGACACTAAATCTCTCCATCCTCTTAGTCTCCTGCATCAGCATGGCTGAGAACTTCTGGTTCTCCTCCTGCTGCAGTTGCAGTTGCCTCTGCATCTCCTGATTGGGCGTGGGAACACTCATAGCTTGGAAGTTGTGCATATTTTGCAGTTGCTGCTTCATGTGTGCCGCTCTCTGTGCATCCATTGAGTAGTAGTTCTTGATATCAGGCTTGGGCGTGCTGAGATTCACTGGGCTGGGCAATTCTTGGAGCTGATTCTGATGCGATTGCGAGCCAAAGCTGTCAGGAACATCCACTCCTTGCGGTGGACTCTCAGGTCGCTTCTCTTCCTTGAGTTCAATCCTCTGGATCACTCTCGTGTCCACAACGTCAGTACCTGGATTGGGACCTCCGCCATTAATCGCTGTCCTCAGCACTCTCTCGAGAATTGGATTGGGAATAAAGCTGTCATCCTCCTCTTCATCTGCTGTGGCCACAAGAATTACATGATCACAGAATGAGACGCTCTTCTTCTTTGGTCGCTTCGCGGCCGCCTGATTGCTTCCACCATTGAGTGTTTGCTGAACCACAGCATTGAGCATCTCCACTTCTCTCAACTCCTCAGCAATTTGACTCTGCGCCACATCGTATCGCACCTTCTGCAGATCTCCAGCCATGTTGCCCACCTCGCTCTGCTTCAGCTTCGCTATCATCGGGCAATCCACCACATCAACGGAGATCTCATTGATCTTGTCAGGCATCATTTGACTCCTGGCTACAGTTGAGCAAGAGGATTGCGAGGAAATCGACATGGTCTCCGCTGTGTCCACAGAAGATTCATTCAGCAACTCCTGAGAGGAATATTGTCGCATCTGCGGCCGGGAAACTGACGTTTGCTGCTCAAAGCGAGACGCCAGGTCCTTAACACTCCTCACTGGACCTGAAGGTTGATGGAAGCCGTTCATGGACTTTGCTTTCTGCATCAACTGCTTCTGCTGCATATCTTTGAGCCAACTTAAGGATTTGCTACTCGCCATGGTGTACCCTTTGCCCTCCGGCATCTCCAGGAAGCCATTCCTCTGACTCTCCAGCAGATGCAGCTGGTTCAACTGCTCATTCAGGGGCTCCATGTCAATCGAGGGCGGCGGCGGCGGGAATTCTTCACTCGCTTGCCGCGAGTGGCAAGACGACGTGGGAGGACTCGGGTATGGAGGCAAATCCAGATTGTTTACATGATGGTCCTCTAGCGTCTTCATCGGCGTCTGCTCGTGATGCACCACTGCACAAGTGGTGATCACGGTCTGAATGGAGTCCTCACTCATGCTCGTGTTGGAGCTCATGGTGGAAATGTTGCTGGGATTGGCTTGATGGAAGGGCTGTATGGCCTGGATGTTCTCCGTTGTCAATTCCGATGGCTGTGCTTGAGTCAAGGATGAACTCTTCCTCAGAGGCGGCGGTGGAGGAACCTTGGCAACAGTCAGTTGTCGATTGCTCGTGTGGAAACTCTTCCTCATCAATTTGCTGCGCTCAAGATTGGGATTCGCAATGGAGACGTAAGGCGCCTGGTACTCCAAGTGCCCCTCGGACAAATAGCCACTGATATTGTTGGGGTTCATCTTATTATTCACCATCAGGGAAGTGTCATCGTGGGAGACAATTGTGGTCTTTATAGATCCATCAGAAGGGTTCTTCTGCTGATCATCATTGCCTGAAATAAGCAGAAAAGAAACATTTCTATTAAAACTCAATTTCCAACGGTTTCAAACATGAATCTCGGATGAAAGCATGCTAAATGAATAATATTGATGTGTGCAATTTTCTTCTCGCTTAAGCTGTATGAACATTTCACGGAAGAGTTGCTATTCTTCCAGTCAATTAGTCATCAATCAAAAAAAATTGAAGATTTGATTTTTATTGGCGTGAAATTGCAAAGAGGATGTTCTAGCTTGAGGTTCTTGTCCTCAACTCACCTTCAGTTAGGTCAGGCATTGAGCGGTTCTTCCTCCTGATCAGTCCTCCCATGAGAAGCTTCCTCCTGATCTTGTGCTGCTTCTTGTTGGACTTGTCCTTCTCCTTCTTGTCCTCCTTCTCCTCCTTGTGCTTCTTCAAAGTATCTTTCGCATTGGCCAAGAGTGGTTCAGCAATTGAAAACTCTCTGGCAATCTTATTGCGATCCTCACTTCGACTCCTCTTCTCTTTATCCTCACTACGGCGTCCTCTGCCGAAGAGACTCCGACTCTCGCGCTCCTGCTTCACAGTTTCAACACTGATAATATCATCAGTGTCCACGAATTTCAGCACGTTCTTCTTCTGTTTCGGAAGAGTGGCATAGATCTCAATGCTCTTCGCGCCCTTTTCCATCTCTTTACTTGTCGAATTCGCGGTGGGATTCATCAAGTGCTTCCCCAAACTGATGATCTTATCCTTATTGCTCTGTCTCATCTGCCGGAGGCTGGAGTTGCTGCCATCTCGCGAGTGCCTCACCTCCTGGGTTAAGAGTTGAGGTTGCTGGGATTCCTTAAGAATCACCTCGGATCCCTTTTCGATCAATATCCTCCTGTGGAGGCTCCTGGCACGCATCACGCAAGTATTGTGCTTCATCCTGGCAAATGTCATCGTGTGAGGATTGCTGTAGGGCGCATCCATGGCGGCACGCGCTTTCCCAGCGGCTGCATTGCACAACACGAGAGCGGTTTCAAAGTCATGGGCATCCTCAGTCAGCCGCGACTTCTCCAGCAATTGATCTGCTTCCATGCACAGCCTTTCGCAGTCTCCAGACAGAACTACACTCTCTGGTATCTTCGCCAGCTGCGGATTGTGAGTTTTGGGCGGATAGGAGTCCGTCGAGGAGAGCGAGTAGGAATCGTAGCCGGCGTCATAGTGGATGCCATTGCGTGTTGGGCTCGGTGGGACGTTGACATTCCTCTTGCCGACGAGATACAGGTACGGATTCTCAAGGGTGGTCGATGAGGAAGAGGACGCACTGTTACGATCGCCACTCCAGTTCCCAGAGTCCCTCCGCCGAGGCTGATTGAGATGATCAGGCATCGAGAGGCCGTCATTCGGCGGATGCTGAGGATAGTGCTGCTGCGGAGGCATTCCTCCTTCCCCGTTCATCCGCGGATATTGCTGCTTCCTCATGGTTTGTGTGTTCTCCCAGCGATTGGCGTAGTCCTTCTTCTCAAGCGTCCCCATGTTTGAGTAGTCAATCTGGGCGCTGCCATTCAGTGAATTCATGCTCTTAAAGATCTTCTCCTGGATCACATTGAGATTCTGGTACTGCACTGCAGACGAGTCAAAGGATTTTGCCCTGTTGTACTCAATCGCCTCTTGCTTGGGCATCAAGTGACTCTGGATCACACTGAGGTTCTGGTAATCTGTCGTTGCCGCTCCGCCACGGACAGGAGTTGGCGTGATGGCGCGTCGCGTGGTGCCCACCTGGGGCTTCTCTTTCTCTGGCGACGGGGTCACAGCTCGCCTGAGCGATGGCACATTGGGTGGTTGCGTCATCACCTCCTGGACAGTGCCCACCATTTGCTGGGGCATCGCCTGAGGCTGTGGCGTGGCGTAGAGCAGCAACAGCGGCTGATATCGTCCCCTGCAGCACTTCTCCACCACACCTTCCCAGTGAGGCCCCACTTCCTTCACGTTGGCGTCGTCAAAGTACACCCAAACCCGCAACTTCGTGTGAAAGAAGAAGGTCGTGTAGTGTTTCCCGTAGTATGTAACCACACCGACGAGCTCGTGATCCACACTCTGCGCCCAACGACTGTCCGAAACCTGATGGAAGACATCGCAGAGCCTCAGGCTTGTGCCGATCGACTTGAGGACTGAGTGCACTTGATCCGCCGGCGGGCGTTCAGAGTCCCAGACAACGCCAATTGAGACGACGTCTGGGCGATTGAGCAAAGCTCGGCAGATCCCTATTTTGGCGCCACAGGCATTCTGCAAAGAAAGAGAGAGAAAAAACAGCTCTTATCGCTGCATCTCTGATTGATTTTAAGATTCTCCACTCTGCAAGTCATGGTAACTTGAGAGTGCTGTACATCTTTTGCAATGGAATTGCAAAATACCATTAGTCAAGATGAGGCATCTTCGATCACGAAGCTAAATTTAGGGACTTATCGAGGGCATCAACTTAGGCGCGTCATAAACACGAGTTTATTTGAACAACAGCTTTGGAAGCAAATAAAGGCTAAGCCTTGGGATTAGCTGGTACATTTCCGGACAGAGAAAAAGAAAAATCTGAATCGTGCGAACAAGACTTTCGATTGCTGCTATTCTCCCAATTAGTAGGATATCCGATTTTTATTCCATTGTCAAGCATTTTTCAATTAATTTCGATCAAATTGCAATCAGTTCAATTGCAAATGCTTGCTTTTGTGATTCATTGTCATCTGGTTTGGCACAATTGTTGGGGTCGTGCAGTGTCTCCTCGGGGGCACTAGAGCAGAAAAATGCGCGCGAAAAGCTAAACAAGACCATAAGGCGATAGAAAAACAACATATTGCGTCACTCTGACATACCATTTAAACATTGAAAAGATATAGAATTGCATGTCTTTTATGTTGATGTGAATTTAAAAAGCTGAAGCCAAGGTTAGACCACTTCTCGAATAGCTGGTGCGCGCGCGCACTTCTTTCTCGCCAAACCTCCCATGGAGACACTCACGAGCACTGGCGGTGAAGGACTGTGGGTGTGGGGTGGAGTTGTATGTCGAAATTATGGAGCGAGAAAAATGCTCGCCTAAAAGGTATTTGGCAGTGTGGAGACAGAGAATAATGGCACTTACCGGGCAATCTCTTATATCTCCCATATTTCCGGCACTGCGCAGCAGTTGTCCAAAACTCATGGATTGTCGATCGAGCAGAATGCTCTGCGATGTGAGAGCTGAGGCAGACACATAATGTACCATCTGGAAGAGATTGAGGTTGGCATTAGCGAATACACATGTATTTTTTCCTGTGTAAACATTGCGCAACATTTAATCTTAGTATTTAAGTTAGCATCAATAAATTAGCCAGTGATACACACACTCCATGGGACATTAAAATATGATGATGTGGCTACACTTCCAAGCTAATAAAAAGCATCTTCATACTGATCGTGCCTCTGTGCATGTTAAATTTAAATGCCAAGCGATTTACAACCGAATCATCCGAGAAGAGACTCTCCCAAAATGAGGACGCCTCATGAGTGGCAACCTCAATCCGGGTCTCTCTCACTCTGAGGAGGTTTCTTTTTCAGCCTCACTGGTTGATCATCAACATTGATTGCCGCGCGAAGACACTCGTTTTCATTGCTCTCGCGCGCGAGCCACGAAAACAGTTCTCACTTCCAATGTACAGTTAAGTAACATAGTGCCAGAGGCGATGTTGTGCAACAGCGACAGAGGGGACAAATCTGTGATCCAGGGAGAGCGCGAAAGACTCACCTGTGTGAATGGCAATTGTTCTGAATTGGCACCGCATTCGCACACACTCTGCTCCACAACTCGCATGGCGAAGCGACGATGAGCCACGCACGCTGGAGTCTCGCAGGCATCGCTGTCCTCGTGGGACAGGTGAGAGTGAACGCGATGCAGAAGCAGCTCGAAGCACTCGGCAGCATCTCCCAGGCAACCCAGAGGAAAACGCCGCCCGGCCAGCGGTCCACTGGCCAGAGCACGTCTCAGTGGTTCGGGACATAGCGCAGGCTCCGACGAGGTCTGCAGCTGCGAGAAGAGCTCCTGCAACGAGAGAGAAAACGACCGCAATTACACAGACGATCATCTGAAGCAATTTTCACGTGCAGCATCGCAAGTGCAGAGGTTTCAGCCAAGGCGGCACAGTTTGATCGAAAACACACAGGTGTAGCAACGATGAAATTGTCTCAATCGCTGAAGGGTGAATTTTGACCCAATGAAAAAACACACACAATGCATAAATAAACCTTCCGGAGAATCTTCAATTGACCCCTCAGATAAACACAATAGGAATTGTTACAAGGGTTTCCAACTGTATTAATGTTCCTTAGCAACGATTTTTTGCATAATCGAACTATCAAAATAACTCATCAATCGTCTATGAAATGAGTTTTCAAGGAAATACCCAACACTCCTTCTTCGAATGTAACACCTGACCAATTAATCTTTCTTATGCGGTTAAGAGCTCTTAAGCAATTCACAGTCCAATTCATCTAAATTCTCAGAACGACATCGCGAGAGTTTCAATGTCTCTTAAGTAACACTTAGCCGCCAAGATGAAAGCCAGCCACAGATGCAATCCCCTTAAATTTAAGTCTACGATAGTGTTTTACATAAATTTCCCAACTATGTCCAATGAAATTGTTAGTTTTTCTCTATTTGCGAAATAAGAATCTCTCATAAACTTACAACAACTGCACGAATGCATTGTTTGTACTCTTTCCGACTGGGACGAGTGTCTTTCTTATTGTTCACTGGACCTCCTTTTGCCTGAGTATCACTGCCATCAACTGGTGGTTTTCTCTTATACCGAAATTTTATCATGATTTATGCACTCGCGGAAGAGTCTTATGTATTCACTTGATGCACACAACTTAAGCGATGGGAAAAGATCACAGGAGTTCAATATAGCTAAAGCATCTGACGATGATCGTCAAATGAAGAGTCATTTGAGGTTAGTGGGATGCAAATATGGCAAAAGAAATTGACTGTGGTTTCGCCTCATCAGACAAGAATGGCAGGAATTGCAACAAAACATACGCTTCTCTTTTTGCAACTTCTCCACCACGTGTCACTATAAATATGGCAATTATCTCTACTTGATGAAGTTAATTATATTTGGACACATGCAATCAAACTTGCACCGAACGACAGAAAGCCTCGCATATGTCGAGAGTCAATGAGAGAGGCGTGCTCTTACACCTGTCGATGGCTGGAATTGTTGCGTAACAAATAGCATATAAAATGCGGAGAATTTCCCCTACCCTCATTCAAAAATATTCCACATATTTCCTGCGCTCGAATTAGTGACTCATCACCCACGAAAGCCATTAGGATGTTTCTCTCTCGCACCTTTTGGATGCATCTTCTGTTGTTCAAGGTAGAAATCAACCGAAAATATCTTTCATTTGACGTCATCATTTTTCTGGGTAAAAGAGAGCCAATATTCCACCTTTTGTTGAGTGTCTCTGTGCAAATAATTAATCTCAAATAGAAGTTTTGGACAGCGCGCGAAGAAGCGTATGTTTGGACAGTGAGAGATGAGACATTTACATACAATAGGATCTTGTTCTTTGTACTGTGATTTTGCCAACACACAAGATAGATGGGATTTGCACGAGAGGGACTCTTTTTTACAGTTCGATAACCGTTTTCTTCGAAGAGAGAAAATAGTTTACAATTCATCTTTCTGAAAGGAAATCTTTCAGGGAAGACTTTTCACTATTTCATCTCTCCCGCTTTTGATATAATTAACCAAGAAAATCTGCATAACATAATAATACACCGCGAGAGACACTGGTAATTAGATTATTATAAAACATACTGGCTGCTATTCCGCACCCAAGCAATATGTCTCACTATTATGTCTTATTGACTTGCGCACAGACAAAGAACAGCAAGAGTGAAGCTCTCTGATCAACAAGTGATCCCCTAAAATGGTCAAGAATCTCTGTGTTGGCGTTGTGGGCGAGGAATTACTATAATTGGGCGGCTTTTATGATTTTTCCAAGCACTCTCCAGAGTGGCATGAACTCATTGTTGAATCAATGAACCGTACAATTCCAATTAATTTCACTGTTTCACTAAAAGAGGTCCACTGCACACACTTCACGTGGTCCCCACGGCACAATGTATGTATATTCCTTAGAGCCCGATCGCGAGCTACCTCTCGGTTAGCAGCCAATTCAAGACTGAGCAGACGGAAACGAGTTATGGAGCAACTTGGCGCACAAATTTGCGCCACCACTGAATGTGATGAAGTGGTTTTCTTGTATTCGGTCGACAGTCCCACAGTGGTTTCGTGTTGGTAAACCACACTCACAAATTGCGTCGTCGTCTCACGCAACCATCCATCTCGGAAAGGAGGCCCGAAACATCATCGAGCCGTGACCAAGAAGCTTCACCACTGAAGACACTGAAGCCACAAGGAGTGTATATAATCTATTTATGGTGATCGGAGCACTGAGATAGTGTCTCTCCCTATTCTTTGTGTAACTCGAGCTCTTATTATTTAATTTTTATGTGGGAGAAAAATCCTCCTGTGCTTGTAAAAACAAATGATTCTCTCTCCCCTCATCCAACCGTTCTATTCCACTAGTTCCAGATACACAGAATGGACTTGAAGAGTGTTCTTCTGTGGGAAAATGCTGAGGTGATAGTCGCGCAAAATTTCAATTTATGAGTCAAAATCCACACACGTCTAACAATTAGCTTTATAATGAGTTTCTCGCCCAATTAATGGTCTCATTTGCAGAATATAGCACTTTCATCCACACTATCTCGCCTATCCATGAAATTACCGATGAGATTCTATACGAAAATCTCTGCTTAATATTCATGAAACATCGCAAAAGACAGCCCATGCTCTTTGTTTGCTGTTAATCGCTTTTAATGCGCCTCGCGGGGCTTAAGACAACAGAGTTTATAGAGACACGACTTAAGAACAAGACAACAAACAGACAACACCTCCGTCTCAAGTACAAACAACTAATAGAGACAACACAGTGTGTGGGTGTCTCTCCACTTAACCTGGCGACATGCATACGGAAAGAAAGTTCCCCTCATGGCAGTGTTTGAACAACTGCGATAACACCTTATCATTTTATACACAGCCATTAGCTAGTCCTTTTTATGCCTTGTCCAATTAAATAACAAAACGGTGGGGGAGAAGATTCGAAAACAGGCTTTAATGCATTTCGGGTTCGTCACTTGAACGGCATTGAAGTTTAGTGTTTTGCAAATGAGTATTTATGGGTGTAATCACGCGGATTGTTGGAATTTTTGCTATGGGGGCTTATAGAATAAATGAATTTGTGTCTCTTAACCAGCGAGACACTCCTCAGTTGTAAATTTCACAAGTGTCTGGGAATAAAACGTGCTGCAAAGTTAGAATTTTGGTCAATTTTACGTGCCTACCCATAAATATTTTATCGCTTAGGTTGAAAAACACCTGAGGAGAGTTACCAGGAAGACGCTCTTACAAGATGCTCATAAGAAAAAATATTCCCATGACAGACAATTAGCACAGCGTGCGGATGGTTGGAGGGGAAAACGGAACTAATATTTACTCTGGGCGATTTTGCATAAATTTTTCCTCAAAATGTCACGTATTCACTTCACCAAAAGTCTTTTCAAGATCTAGCCAGAAAAAAGTGCTTTATCAAGTGTGTAAATAGCTGGAGAAAATGATCAGGTGACTTCGAGGGAGAGGCCTTTTATTGCCCATGTGATAAAGTATTCATAATTTTCTCGCTTCGCCACTATTTCAGATTGAAAAACCGCGGCACAGACGTGATTTGAGAGACAAAATCATAAGAGATTTCTATCAATCAAGAGCCGCATAGTCGCATTTGGCGCAGCAATCAGGGGAGGTAATTATTCTCGCTGGATATTTCTCCTTGCAAGTAGCATTACTATACAAAGTGAAAGGCGTTCGGTTGCGAAAGACATTTAAAGAGACTTAGACCGAGCCTGCATACGCAAATGTGTCAGATTTGTTGGAACAAGCCATTCATTTATGTTGGCCATATATTAAATAGTGTACGATATGATGTAAAAAAAAATCACCTCAAGCATTAAAATGCTTTTACATAGGCGAGAACACGCTGAGGAAATGAGATCAAATTGTGTGTTGCCTAAGAATCGCCTAACGCTAGACTACATTGGCGCGGATCAAATACAGTGCCGCGCAAGAGTGTCGAGTCCATAGATGGTGACTTACCTTTAGAGCGCAGAAGAGGCAATCTTGGCCCCCGCAAACGTGGTTCGTCAACTGGCGGAAAGAGCGGCGAAAAGTGTCAAGGTGCCAGAGAACCTGCAAAGAGAAGTCATTAGCGTTAATGAAAATAATGCATTCCTATTTTAGATGAGATATTTCGAGACGTAAAAATCGCTAATGTGGGAAGATATATCATTAAGTTTACTTTCAATTCAATTCCTATTCGTCTGGGTGAGATAAAGGCAAAGAGTGGGGGTTTTTGCGCGCCAAAATACAATCGAGATTCAACCATGTTTGGAAAGAGAACATCTCAGAGATCAAATTGCTGGTTCGATCCCGAAATTTACCTTGCACGTCTGAAAAAATGCACCAACGCTTGTCTTCATGTTCAACACAATAGAGAGGGTATCTTTCTCAGGGGTTCCTATGGTCGTCTCTGGAACACAATAAGTTCCCCCATTGCTCTTCCTTTTCCTCTCTTCTTCGTCTAATCTCTCTTCACTGTGCGTTTCTGGGCCTTGGCAGACCCTTCTCTTCGGCGACACCCCAAAAAAAAGCGTCCAACAATATCCACTCTCCACCTGCTGAAGACAAGAAGCAGCCGAACGGTGAAGCGTGAAGGTGCGCTCTCACGTGAGGGTTTTCAGAAGAGCGTCCCAGCAGAAGGGAGACGAATCACTTGTCGAGGCACTTGCATTTCCATAAATTCATAACTATCTTGTGTACCGCCTGGAGAGGGACGCTGTCCCCGAAATTGTTCTGCACTCCACTGTGTAATAATAGTCGGAAATGATGTCACGCACAGTGTGATTGTCCACTTGAGTCGCCTCTTCTGTTTATACTACGCGGTCAACATGAGTATTGTCGCGGCCGTAATGCACGAGTGATGCGAATAAGAGTGTGACTTGCTCAAGCGAAGGATTTTGATTTTGGACTTCTTCTCCCATGGAATCGTGCCTTCCAGAACAATCACTCTTTTTCCCAATACACCACGTCTCTCCTCACTGCCTCACTTCCAAATTGAAAAATCTCTTTTAGGTTGTACCATGAATCACCGCGGGCGCACATTTAAAGGTCTCTCACAGCCAACAAAGCCTCGTGTGGAAATACACTCTCTCTCTCTCATAAAGTCACTGATGGTCTCATTTGGAGCAAAAATCACCCGCAAAAAGTGCACTTATCCGATTTTCCTCATCACAATCTCACTAACTAGCCGTTAATCTTGTCTCCACGCTGGAAAAAGTAAGTTTTTTCCACAGAATTTGGTGGGAATTCACTAAAGAAACAGCCTCTTGCACAGAACGCGTCCAATCCGCCAAGTTGTTTGCAGCGTTACTAAGGTGGGCTATGCGAAGCACAGGTAAGAAAAGGTACAAGAGGTACAAGAAGTCACTCCAGCACGGCCATTTTGATCCACGGAGCTCCACGAAGACACACGATCGCCAGATTCAGCGTCTTCCACCTCTCTCCCTTCCCACTCTTCAACCATTAACAATCTTTTTGTTGGACTTCTTGGCTACAGAAAACCGTACCTGAGGAGGTTTTTAATCTCCACACAGCGCAAGAAGTTTGAGTGCGCGCAGAGAAAAAAACCTACTGCACAACATTATATGCTCACAATACAGCATGAGATGTTTAGCGAATGTCGCTTTTTTGCTCAGCATTTCTCAATGTACACACGGCGAGCAAGAAATTGCCGAGATGCTGCTCTAAGAAGTCATCACAACTTTTATACAATTAAATTCTCATTTGGCACACACTTCGCGAGATCTCATCAAAGGCACTGCCAAAGAGTCATTAACAGGTTGTAGTCTGTATCACTGTCGACAAACGGCCGAAAAGGGAAAATTGATGGAAAAAAAACATATTTGATAATGGGAAAATGTGAGTTGGCCATTAGATGCCCGCTAAAAAGTGCTCATAAACACCAAAGAGCATGAGATATGGCTTTTATGAAAAATAAGCATCTTCTGAGATACGAAAACCACTTAGAAAAGCTATTGGAAGATATCTTCGACGTATTTTCTGGATTTGTAGTGTTTGTAGTGCTTTTTTTGTCTTCTGCACACCTCGAAAGAGAAAGAGGCAAAACAATCCGTACCACAGTGAGGTGAAAATACATCACAACTCCAGATTTATTCTCCTGAAATCGCAGTCGAATCTTCTCACTTTTGAGCCTCACTGTACGGCTTGTTCGATCGTAAATGTTCGTGGCATGAGGAAAAACACGAGAATGAGGCGGAGAGAGTGAGGCGAGGAGATTCTACAAGCTTTATTTTCAAAATATACACCTTCTTTTGGAGTTTGGTTTGTAGTAAAAAGGTAAAATGGAAACCGGTTTCCTCTCCGTGTGCTTCAGAACACACTTGGCCAAAGAGGCATGAGCAGAGAAGCAAAAGGAACGAGAGGAAGGCAAAGACACGTTTTACAAATATAAATTGGCTGCTCCTCCACTGGTCTAACAGTGCAACCACCACAAGACTTAAAGTCCACATCCAAATCGAGGAGAAATAAATAAATTATATTTTAATCTCCCCGCATGTAAACGTGTTCTTGGGCCTCTCTTCTCTGACCATGCATCTCCGATGCTGGCGGACTCTACGTGTGACTTGGCATGAAGTGAGGCTGAAAGGTAAGAATAATGATACAGTGGAGACTTTTTCGTGTACTCCCTCGTTTTTCTTCCACACATCCCAACGTCAAGTTCAATCATGGGCGAAGAGGGGGAGAAATGGAGGAATTTGAGAAAAACTATTATGATTTTTAATCGCATTCTATTGTGTTGTACCTGCCTCTCGGGTGAAATACTATTTGGTATTTTGGAAGCCGAGACTTCCAGAGATATCTTGTTTTTTTGGTATCTCTCCTCCCGCTATTTTGCCCTATACGACGGCAATTTAAGCCTCTTTGCCTGTGTCTTATCTCACAGCGCTGTTTTTTCCTCATCGCTGAGCAGTAAAGCTGTTAATCACATGTAAATTCTATAATATGCTTAAAATGTGAGATGATAAATGTCTGAAATAGTGTGAAATTTTAATTCGTCGTCATCTACCGGGTAATCGAGTTTCTATGTAAAGTAGCTAATAGTCTTTTCAACTGTACGGCTAAGTGCAATCATAAAAATGAAATGAGATTTTACGCTGGCCCGAGAAAAGCTTATTCCATGCAGCTGGAAGATATGAGATACCGCGAGGACGGCTATTGTGCAGCCTCTCTTGGCTCTCTTCCATCCAAGCACACAATAATTGGCGGGATCTCGAGAGTGCGCGCGCTTTTGTCTTCGCATCTCCCCCTCCTCAATCCTCAAGCAGCACACCTGAGGATTCAGCAGTTCTAACATAGCACCAGAAAACTGGTTTTTCAGCCATCTCAACTCTCTCGCTTTCCACATCGCGCGGGTAAACAAACAACAGTTCACTGATAAAATTCTCTGACAGCGTTTTAAAGCATCAATTTATAAGAGTTGCTTCGACTGTGACACGTGCTGCTTTTTATTGGTCATTTGGAGGAAAATCAGCGAGAAATGCATAGAACGATTCTATCACATTTACTTTCCTACCCATAAATTTACGCCCAAATTCCTGTTTTCAATACGGCTGTTAAAACTATGACTTCTGTGGAGAATATTTTCTCAAAAAAATAATCTTCTCTCATCCGTTATCATAAGTATAGGGCAAGGCTTTGGCACAACTGACGCTGCTTCCTAGTTTTATTAATTGAATAATGATAGTCATAAATCCCACAATAAGAACACCAAATCAACAATTCGTTAGCGGTTTAAATATTAGTACCCCCAGCAAAGATGTTCACATACAAAATCGATTTATAAAGACCAACCCATTTCCAGATTACTTAAATTACCGCCTCTATTCCTCAAGCACTCTGCTTGCCAAATGTTTGACGAGCAAATTTGAAAGTATCTCCAGAGTTAAGAAGATCAATTGATCTTAATTTATTCAATAATGACACAAAACACGATCTGTTTTGACTTCAAAGCGTCAAAAAGAGATCATGGACAGCGAAGATTTCACATTTCTTACTATGTGACCGACAAACTGATGTCCAATTTCGTAAAAAAGGGTTTTCTTTTCGTTCAGATGATTGAGAGATTGATTATTTCCCATGAATGACACCAGATGAAAGTTGTGCGTGTCTTATTCTGATCCCTTCGGCCAGAGCGAATGAAGGAAATTCGTAATTAGACGGTGAGACTGGCGGGAAAAAGAAGTGACTTCCTCTACCTTCTTCCCGATCTATCGTTATGCAATCACAATGCTGACCATGGGAAGCTATAATTGCTGATTATTACACTTGTGGCAACACTGGCCCCAACACTGGATTGAGCTTCCATGTCACACATGCATAATTATCAGTGCATCTATCCTAGCTATATCGTTAAGACAAGATTGAACTAACGGTGGACTTCCAAGCGTGTACTCGCACGTCTCATTTTACAATTTCCCGCCATGACGCGCGAAAAGGTGAGAAAAAATTCGATTAAACGTGTGTAGTAATAAATTCGTTAATTAAAGTACCTATTCGTTGACTGTTTTTTCGGTGGGTTCGCACGAAAAGTTTCCTTCCTCTCAGTGCTGAACTAAATTGCTCGCGATGGTGATACAATAGATAAATAAACAATTAAGGAGAGCAACATAAAATAAACTCCACGTTTGATAATCATCCACCAACAATCGTGTGTAAATTTATAGCGTCATCTCTCGAGAGAGGGACTCTCCTGAGTGAAGCGAAGTCAATGTACTCCGTGATTAAACGCGCCTCTTCTTTGGACTTTTTCACCATCTCGCGGCCTGTCCGTAGTAAATTCTTACTCCGAGTGTGCCGATGGACAATTGGGATGGTGTGGCCGAGGCAGGGAGTGCGCGGTAAGTGGCATGTGCCCGGCATGCTACCTCCGAAGACCGCCACACCAAATTGCTCGAGAAATGTGACGAATGAATTTTACGATTTATTTATTTATAAATCACTGCCCGCGAAGAGACGACATCAATATTGATACCTCAGCCTACCAGACCATTACGCGACAAGATAGCGTACCGAGCACAAAAAATCACCTCACAAATTCCATAAGAATTTATCTCTTGTTTATACATGAACATGAAGGAAGTGTCCATTAGAAATTTCCTGTCTATTCTCAACATGCCCTCTGTCCTTCCTCAATTTTTTCCACCTTCTTCCTTCGCATCACCCTTCGGCCATGGCAGTTCTAGTGAACATTGCCTCTCTTCTCCGCACCTCAAAAACTAATAACTATGCGCGTTGGACTTGAAGAACTCAGTGATCTCATAATTCGAGTTGAAAAAGTATCGAACTTCTAAGAACTTAAGAGGCTTCTGTGAACCAATTCACAGAATTCCGGTATGAATCTTACTTGATTACATATTTCATGGGCTATTCTTATAGCTGGCAGCATAATGATTTGCGAATTCACGGCATGTGTTATAAAAGAGACCATAGAGAATCCATTGGAGAAAGCTGAGTTCTCTTTATTGGTTCCAAATCTGAAATACCACATCTCGAGATTTGTTTTTACTATTGATTTAGATGATTTTATTGGCCGCATTAGTAACAGTCTAATGCGCAACTCAATTGCTAAATATACAATTCTGCTGTGCTACACTTTTAAAACAACCTTGGTTTTATCCATATTGTAAAATTTAACGACCGGTAAAACTATAAAAGCTCCCAGTGATATATTCAAATTGCGAATCGGAAAAATATATGGCTCGTGTCGTCAATATGGGCTGCGAGGCTTACGCATTCTGGTACAAATCACCGCAAAATCAGTGTGGGGAAAATCATAATTTATGAGGCAAATTTACACACATACGACCCACCTCGACTAGCCCCGCATCAAATATATTTCAGTCTTATCTGCCACTGTTGGTCAATTAACAGTGGAATCATCTTTTAGAGGTTGGGAGAGGAACACCTCTCGAAGAGGATGGATTTATCTAAATTAGACAACAACACATCTCAAAATCGTGACTTATTATTTGCCAGAGTCTTTCTCACTTCACCAAAGCGATCCACTATATATTGTCAATGTGTAAAAACAATGATCAGACTCACGACTATGCTAAAAAACAAAGCTCAAGAGGCCATTAGAAGATGGATTCATGTCCAAAATATCTGTTGAGACTATCAATTTTCCGAGAAGAAGTGTCTCAGTTCTTCTCAGGATCCGCCGAGAGCCCCACGGGCAAATAGCCGTGTCATTTGCCTGGTAAAACCATAAAATCCAATTACACATGCAATAGAATATTTGATAATTACTCGGTATAACAAAATTATGGTGGGATTCATTCACCATCGGTTCAATATATTCCCAAAATCGTTTTTATGACCACAAATTTGTCCGATTTTCGTCACGCACGATGAATTACATGTACATTTTTAGGGGTTTTAAATCACTTGTAAACAGAAACGAGAATTTTTCCTAAATCATGCCTTTCATCCGACTGGGACTCTGATGTTCTATGGATATGATGGATGGATTGGAGTGACCATTAGCGGGAAAA
Source organism: Phlebotomus argentipes (assembly GCF_947086385.1). NCBI lineage: Eukaryota > Metazoa > Arthropoda > Insecta > Diptera > Psychodidae > Phlebotomus > Phlebotomus argentipes. Next base: position 9,334,105 of record NW_026776181.1, on the reverse strand, counting down.
GAGCGACATGGGTAATATTTTTATTAAAAAGCAACAATTCTTTTCCATTCTCCTATAGTTTCTCCCACACCAGTGGAATTGGACTTTTATCTTTCTCAAACTCCCCATCTAATCTTCTCCAATTACACATCAAATTCACATTTGACTCCATATCAACTTATTACGCCGGCCATTTGATATGCAATCCGATCCAGTCGTCTGGAGTAGCACCATGGATGAAGATGAAAATGCGCGGGAATTGTTAATCAAATCCGGCGGAGGGAGAAACTCTTGATGTGAAGAGGAGGCAAAAGAAGGCAACTTCTTCACGACCAAAGTGTGGTTGTATTTCAAATGTATGCACTGTGGGTACTTTATTGCCATGGCTCCGTGTATACATACAGTATTTTGTGGGGAATAATGAGTTCACACGATACTTTTTCTTGTGGAAAGAACTCTTGAGCCGTGAGCGAAGACGGCTTCGTCTCACAGTTCTCACAGCCACAAATTAAATGCACACACGTAGTCAATCTATGAGAATCATAACACTCTCCCAACTCTCGATGGCGCTCGGATATGAACATCTCTGAGATCTTCTTCAATTCACCTCGACTGTCGACTAACTGGCAGCACCTAATGCTAGGGTATCATTCTCTGTTAACTTTACCGTTTATGTGTGTCAATTATCGCGCAACATGCACCTGTACCATATGGCAGAGTTGTGAATGATGAAACTGCGCGATGGCGAATGCATTCACAAGTGGAAATGTTGGCTACTTCTATGAAATGTATGAATTTTTCAGCGAAAAAACCAATCCCATCTGCAGATAGCATCTTGCGAAGGTAATAAATTTCGCCGTGTTGAACAAGATATAGATCACGAAACGATGGAAATAACAATAAGCATAAATTTAATTGAATCAAATTGAATGATTTGTACAAAAATCTACGAGAGAACAATTAGTAATATCGCAAAATCTGATCAAACCTTGTTTATTGGACATTCCGACAGAAGATGGACAGAAGCGCTAATAACTCAGAGAAGCTTCTTCGGGCATGAGAATCAGTATTAGTTACATTGAAAATTTTCAACACTCTCTTTTCATACATCAGAATCCTAAGGTCATGTCTTTGAGATCTAACAATAAATCTCCATCTGTGATGACTTTGCCATTGAGGCTGTGATGCAAGGAGGAAAATTCTCAAACATCACACACTTGATCAATTCACACTGATGTGAAATTAATACTATATTAGCATTAAATTTATTTTATTCATTTATGCAAAAGAGTGCATCACGCTTCAGTTATTCGACCATGAATAAGACAACATCTCTAATAAATTTATACATGAGTCTCCTACACCAAATAACACACCATGTGTGTTGCCATCCAATGGGAACTCTTCGTTATTCTATTCTCAAACTTCACTCCAACCGTCTTATAAAGAAAATATACCAGATCAAAGTCTCATCGGTGGGCTGAGAGAGTGCAACAAAGTTGCACCAAAAGAGGAAGTAACAATCGTGATCCCGAAAAACCACTCCAATAATTCATTCAAATGAAGTCGAAAGCGCATCTTTTTGCCTTCTCCTCTATCCGGCCGAGCAAATAAACAATTCAGACACATGTTATACCTCTCTTTTGGCGAGAGAAGAGCCGATCGAGAGAGTGAAACCCTTTTTTTCGAGCGCGTCTCTGCAACAGGTGGCTCTTCCGGGCGAATTTTACTATCGAACCCATTGAGATGGAGTGGTAAAAAGCCAAAGAAGATTACACTCTGCACACCTTTTCGGATTAAGCAAACTAGAGAATAGTAATTGCACACAAAATCAAGCATATTTAAATCCCATTTGTGTACACTGACAATTCAGCACTCTTCAGAGATTTTGTGTAAATCTTGCTGATGAGCAACCGATGTTCTGCACCACACAAAGGATTGTGAGCTCGTGTCTTTTGTACGGACAGTAATTTAATGAAGATTTGCACCTGTTTAAAATTTCACGGCACGTTTTGTACCTCCAACTCTCACTGCGTAAACATACACGGGACAGCTTTATAATAAATGACGAAGCACAAGATAAAGGGTCCTGCAAGAATTACCAAGTGAAGCAGCAAATGCGCTTTTTCTTTTGCCAACAAGCAGGTGCTTCAGATGACTTTTTATCGAGTCTCATCACGTCATTACTCCACCGTCTGGACACTCGAATTATTCTAATACATTAAATAAAATTAACCCTTTATGTCTGAGCTTTAAATTCATTTTACGAGCCGATACATAAAATTGTTTCATGATTCCCCCTAATTAATTGGAATGATGTTTCATGCGGAAAAGAGCGATTAATTATGTTTGATTGGTTCTTGTATTACAAGAACAAAAAATCAGTGACTCGCTGTCGCATCATAATCTAGAGCGATTTCTTAAAAGGTCTTGAAGCACTCTCATCCATCTTAAGATATTCCACACCGAAGGAGAAAAAAATCACACACAAGACATTGCAGGGTTAATTTAATGGCCTTTTAAAATTGCCAAACTCATTAAAAATCCCATCGATAGGCGTTCCTCCCCCCTATGAGACCCCCTGTCTTCACAATCTGATTGCTAATTCAGAATCGTTTCTAATTATCGAATTTATAAAAGCAAAAAGCCCACGTTTTGCTATTCACAAATGTACACCTGAGAAAAGAACAGCCACAGAGGAAGTCTGGAAGTGGCTGATGAATCCATTATATGGCACAAGAAGACTCTAGTTCCCATGACGAATAATTAATCTTTTTTTATATTCCCTCTCTCGTCTTATTGCGTTGAGAAAATTTTTAAAATTACCACTTCATACGATCAACGTTAATATACCTGTTGTATCTTTTTTCTGCCCTGGGTGTCTTCTGAATTAAAGATTTCTCGAAAAATGCACAACTCTCCTAATGTATAACACAAACTGACAGTACGAGTGGAATATTAGATGAGGGCACAGAGTAATTAGAGGATCGATGTTTCAATTACTGTCTTCCACCGCGGCTCATCATTATACTTCTCTTCCCTCAATGTCTATTTCGCTCTCTTGCAAATATAAATTACCATTTATCGTGTAGCGAGGGAGAACAATGAGATCCCGTCACCGAGTTGTGGTTTCAAAAGTAAAATGACTGGTGATTAGACTTTGAGGATTTAAGGTTTATGTAGCGTGTTATGTAGAACACAGTGTTGAGTGAATTGAGAATAGTGCGTAACATGGTCGTAATTCTGGACTATGTTCTCAACAACAATTCACTGTCGAGCGATGATGTTAATATGTGCGTCCCGAGGGGGAAGGATTGCACTTTCATGTAATGGCTCCGCAGATGGTAATTTCCTCTTTTTCACTTGCCCATCATCACTACAGTTTCCTTCCTCCCGAGATGCGTCTATTAGTGCTCCGATAAGAGACATATATGACTAGCCGCTCACCTGAACTGCACAATTGAGGAAGCAATTATTCTGGCCGGGTCCATTGAGGAGGCCCTTGGAGGCCCCGTAGCCCATCGAGTCGCGCTGCGATGCGCTTATCTGATGATCTGTAGATAATCTCGGCCCACCCATGGCTGTTACTCCTCCTGGCCACACTCCAGTCACCACCATATTCGCTGAAGACGTCGCTGCACCCACGTGCATGTCGTCTACTCCATCATCGATCGCTGTGGAAATGATAATGAGAAGGATCACTTAGAGATCAGGCATATTGCTCAATTTATTGGAAAATTAACATGCGGGGGACATAAATATTTCACCGAGCGACAATTTTTTGCCTCATATCATCCAGCCAACGGATTAGTGTGGGATAGAGCGGAGTTTTTTCTCTCTCTCCAGAAAGCGCCTTTGAGAATTCTCAAGTGGCACACATAAACCTTTTCTTCATATACTCATAATAACTGTGTGTATTTATAACATAGCAATTTTCAACCATCTCTCTAAAGTGGTTTTACTTTTTCCCCATTCACATTTCTTACAGCTTTAGGATATGCGAGACATTCTTATGACCACCTCACGCAACATTAAATCCATCGGATGTTGAAAATTCGCCCAAAAATCTCAGCCACTTTGAGAGTCTCTCAGTGACAAATTCATGCGGAGAAATCTTTTGCATATAGCGTCTGGGAAGGTGTTTTTCAAAAGAAAAACATTATGTAAATGCCTGAAATATTCAGGCTGTTAAATTGAAAATAAAATCTGTTATGGTAAATATAGCATTTCGCAGTCTGCTGTTGGGTAAAAACACTAGGAAAAATTTTGTCATTGCGACACACTCGCCAAATGGCAATAAAAGTGTAGAGAGAGTGAATCACACCACGAGATCAATCATCCTGATATCCTGAGGGAAAATAACCAAACCGCTAATGCCAAATATAAATTCAACTTAAAGAAGCAATCAAGCATTTTTCTGGCATATTTGCGAGAAAGTACTGAAGTCAAAAAACTTCTAAAACTAGTTACTGTTGGATTAAGACAATCTAAAGGTTAATCGTGATGATCTCTGCGTGAGATGAAGCACCTTCTCACATAGACTTTTTTTCCCCATCATCACCACATCGTAGTTTTCAAATGATGAAGAGAAAAAGTGGCTTATCGCAATCATTAAGTAAACGGGAATGGGTGTATATTTTTCGAGTTATTTACACTGCGCGATAAACATAAAAATATGGTCAAGTGCCACGATTCAGTGGTGGTTATTGTGAAAACGTGATAAATGGGCAAAAATTCTCTTCAGCATGGCACCAAAAATCCCGTCTATTTGCCGTTTTAAATGTCTGACTTCAGCACAATCATTTTTTTCCATATTGTCATGCTGAGTTCCTTGTGGTTCTTCAACATTTTAGGCCTCTCTTCGGCACACCATCAACTTCTTCAAATAAAAACACACCCAAATATGGGCGATGAATATTAATATAGAGTGACAAGTGAAAAATGCTTGTTTAGTATTGTAAATCAATTCATAAATTGCCTTTTGCTATTACTGTCACATTCTCTTCAGCTCTCGCTTGTAAGTCAATACATATTGAGTACCGAACATTTCTTAACCCCATGCACAGAATCAAAATGCTAATTTACCATTTGTAGTGGTAATGTTGAGTGAATCGTGAATTTGTTATGAATTTGCATAAATGGCTCATTAGCATAACATTGGTATGAGTGCCAGAGTCCCGAGGGACTGTGATTGAATATTCCCTCATCATTGGCCCTTAAGTGTGACAGAAAATGCCAATAGCACCTCTCTTTCGAGTATTATCTCAGGACAGAATAGGTGCAATTGAGTCTTAATGTTGCGTACAAGTGAAATTAGTAGTACAACAAATGGTAATTTGTATGAATTCCTCGGCACATTGTCAAAATTCTTCTAGCGCTCTCGACTTATGGCATTTTTTTCCTTGCCGTATTACCAATTCACCACACGCATAAAGTAAGAAAGGCAATTTTAATTCGATACCCGCCTTCCCATTGAAAATCGATTAACCCGAGCGTGTTCCAAGGCAGGCGAAAAAAAGACAAATCCCGAAGAGAGTGAGCATATTTCTTTCCACATCTCGCCAGAATCTCCTATGTTGAAAAATGCCTAATGAACGAAATAAATCAAACAGAATTTTGAACCCCATGCAGTTGTCCTTGAAGTGGGTCAATGCAGATAAACCAACGAAATAATTAATGTACCTTGACTTATTTCAACTCGCTTCTCCACCAACGTTCTTGACTGTCTTTCCTCGACACAAACACACACACAAGATAAATGACACGACATGAGCTTGAGGAATGAGTATCAAATCACGCCTGATATGCTGAGAGTTGGAAAATGAGATAATCAAGGTACAATTTCTGTTGCCTCTGCAAATATCAAATGGTCACCAGTGCATAAGAGAGACAGAAATTAAAGAGACAACATTGCTAGAGGAATTTAAAGACCATGTAAGCTGATAAGTGAAGCGATATCTTCAACGGTTAGAGCTTTGTTCGCTGATGAATCCAATCTTGTGAAAAATTATAGCAATTTGGATTTTAAATTGCGGTGCAACATAGAGAAATTACTCGTCCGCAGTGATAGAAGAGGGATTTGCCTTCAGATTGACAAAGTATCTTCGTTTTAATTACATTATTAAAATAGAAATCAACATTCTGTCTACAAGGTTGGGCGGGCAATGGCAATAACTTTACTTGTACGACTTGTACGCATTTCCTGAAGTAAACAAGTGAGAAAAATGCTAAGGTTTCTTCATCAGAACGATAACTCTGCCGTCTTTCGCATTCAGAGTGCTAATATGATTCTGGCGAGATATAATTTCTGCAAATAGTCTAATTGAATTTCCGTGTTTGCCAAAAAATCTCTCTAATCATGAGTTTGTGCCACGAAAGAGGAAAAGGCGAAGAGTCCCACAAGTGTTTCGGAATTGACTCAGACTTGATGGGTAAAAAACGACAGTTTTGTCTACCTTTCTCTGTTGAAACAATAGTTGATTGTCTGCTCCTCTCCTTCCAAACTGATTCGCTGTCGTGCTGAGAGTTCAATAAAAATTAGTTATCTCCTCAGTCTCATCCAGTGTCACAGAGATTCAGTCTGGACTTGAGCAACAAGTTGTATTGGCGCCAATTGCACTTTCCCGCGCTTTTATCACCACATACATTAACAATATCCCTTCTGTACCACTTCTTTCGCGGCCCAGTGTTTTCGGCTGCTGGGAAAATGTGCCAGCGATCGCGTGAATCAACACTCCTCTGGTCACTTTCTACACTCTGGGGCAAAGCGGATTTCAGTCACAGTTCAACTCGACACAGCCGGCGCGAAAAGCCTCTTCCACCGACTCAATCTGCTAGACTGCCTCACCGCGGAGTCGCGGAAGAGATCATCAGCCCGGACAGCGCTGAGCGAGCCCCGAGTCGGAGCCGAACGCAGATTCGAGTTGCTGGTCTGTCTTCTCTGTTTCACCTCGTCGTTTGCCTTCCTTCTTTGTTGCCACGATATATCTCCATTTCGTGTGTGCCCCACTTGATGTGTTGGTGAGAGAGAAATTTTCCATCTACTTCTTGTTCAACCACCAGCATACGCGTTGCCGCCATTTCGATATGTTGAGTGCTGTATTGTGGGCACAAACACACACCTCACAATGTGTCGTCACTCAATTTGTGCCACATTTGGCGCTCGATGGTCCACCCAAAAGAAATTCTTTTAAATCACCATCCAATTTCCTCAGTCAAAATCTCCAGATGAAATCTCGCTCACTCTCCTCCTCAGCGGCTGGGAGCAATTCCTCTCCAATTCTATAAAACATCAATTAGAGTCTCTTAAGATTCTCACTACAGATTAGCTTCAGGAAAATTAATTACATTGTTGGCAGAGGCATTACAGGGAATCATTATTGGGAGCTGTATCAAATTTATCGATCTCTCCTCCGCATTTTTAATATATTGGGAAGAGTCCAGTCTGCCTCCTGGACAAATTGGGTGACTGGTGACTGTCGGATGGAGGCAGAGCACACCTCCCGAACTGTCTATCCAGTAAATCAATGAAGAAATATTGTGAGGTCAAAAATGGTCAAAATATTGTGGGACGTGAGACGTGGACACAGAAATTGGATCGATGTTATTGCCTCTTGGCGTAAAGATACAATTTTCTCTGCATAAATTAACAATCATATATTTTTTTGACTCCCTTTGCCTGCCCACATTCCCCTCTCTGCTGCCCTCACACTGCCGATGTTATTTTATTTTCGGCATTTACTGCGTTATGTGGATTAGCATGTTTAACCGGTTGACGAAGATCGCGCGGCCGCGAGCTGAAGAAGGCCAGAGATTCTTTATCCGCGATTGAAGGCGCGAAAAAAGGGGGCCGCATAGCTTGGATCAGCACCGTGAATCTTCCAGCACTTCGCCGTGCGTCTCAACTCTAATTGCCAGCCACATTCCCAACGCAATCGCGCCGCCTCCCCTCAATTATGAATTTATAGTTCAACCACTTGCCTGATTGATATGACACACGCGAATTCTAATGTAGTCCGCGAGAAATTGTGCAACTTCCGCCAAGTGCCACGCAACTGCGCTGCAACTCGTCAATCAACCTTTCGCACCTCTCAATTCCATCGCGAAAAAGTCCTCAATTAACCACCCAATCGATTCATATTCTCACCCCATGAATAATGCATGCCTCTGGCATCAATCTCAATGCAGCACAGAGGAAGCCTTTTTGCCTCCTCGCGATCAACAGGAGAGCTTTCATACAGACAACTCTGCTCAAATATATACAGCATTAATAATATTGATTGGAAAAGAGACAGAGAAGCTGTGGCAGAAAAAAGCGCGCCCGAGAAAACTGGTTTTGCGCCAACTAACGAACCTCCACCAACCAGCAAAAAGAGACGCGAAAACCAGCTTCGAGGCTATGCAAACATCGGATTGGTTGCTCGTGTCTCAAGTCTTTCGCAATGGACAGAGAGCAATTCATTTTGTACATGGATTAATTTTTTATACCTCCTTTAAGTCCGACTCCGTGTCATGACGAATGCCTCTCAGGCTTGGCTCTGGACGCCGCGAAGAAGGAGTGTTTTATTATCCCATGGGGTACACAAATGGTCAAACTCGAGGTTCTGTTTGGGATCAGTAAGCAAAATTTACCAGAAAAGATATTAGAAAAAGGATTAGAAACATGTGTTGCTCTATTCACAATCTGAGATAATCTGGCGCTGAGCCCTTCTAGGCAAGCATGAAAACCGAATGAATTAGCCATTGCAGTTGATTGGCCCCACACAACAATGATTTCTATATTCTAAGCACATCCATCAAGAACAGAAATTGAATGTGGACTCAACAATGCAGTAGCACAGACAGCATGTAGAAAATTGATGTTATTAGATATGAAGTTCAATAAATTACCTTCCATTCAATTGCTTAGCGAGAAACCCCCAATTTCTTCAGAGACGCAGTCGCGAGCTCTACTTTTTATTGTGCCCATGGATTTGGACTTAAATCATTCGCGTTTCTCTTTCACCTCTCCATTCTCCTTGCACTCCCAATCGCGGCTTCGTGCTTAAGTACGTGGACAGGACAAAGGGTGGAATCATTGACCGATTCTCGCGAGCCATCTCGAGAATCACTCTTGGGCTGCCCGTAGTCAGTGTCTTTTGTGCTCCGTCTTCAAATTAAACATGACATCAGCAATCTCAGATTGTCCATTGCTTTCAGCTCATTTTCTGCAAGGCTCCAACAATTGCCTCCAATCAATGGCTCGTGCATCTCGCGAGGCGAGCAGTTTCTTTTGTGCACATCTGCAGGGATCATTTATTAACACTGTCACGATGGATAATCAATTGCAGAAGGGTTCATGGAATAATTTGTAGAGTTTCTTCGCCTTGCGCGGCCCGAGTCCCGGACAGCTGCCCAAGCGCTCCTCAGAGCTCCTCATAATATTCTCCAGGGTGCCGTAATTGTGCAGCAGGGTCATCGAGTCGGTCTTGTTGATGCACTTTATGCTACTGAGGGCAGTCAACAGCTGAAAGGCAGCCACAGAATGATTATTATAACAATATTGCAGAGATGCCGGCAATTTCGCTTACCTTAGTGTGGGAATCCTCTGCTGGACGCTCTTTTATCCAATCTGACGAGCGATTCTCGTACATCTTATAAGATTCGATGATCTTCCCGGCCTCCTCCGGCGACCATGCTAGCATAAGGGTGAGATCTGTGAGCAGACAGACTCTAGTGATGTTCTTAAGAGCACTGTGAGGTTCCTGCAAGAATAACAGCTTGTTTCGCAAGATTCTCTCTCTAAAGCCGACCTCGGTTACCTTGAGATCAACTTGCGCCAGAAGGACTCTGAGTTGGAACATATTCCCCAGTTTCTTGATCCTCCCGTGGATATAATCCGGGTTGAGGTTGTGATATTTCAGGGACAAGAACAGGACGCATGAAGTTCGTCCCACAATGTAGTCCGGAACAATGTCATCGTACTCCCAGGGCACGTTGACCACACTCCTGAGCAGGGGATTCCCTCTCTGCTTCGGATGCACCAGGATGCAGTGGCTTTTGGTCACAGAAGCTGTCTTGACCTCAACCTTTTGCATCGGCGCCGGTGGAGCGTGCGAAGTTGACGGTCCAGCCTCTTGACTCAGCCTCATCTGCTTCGGCTCTGAAGGAGCCTCCACCTTAAGGAGTTCCTCGTCAAAGGAGTCATCAAATAGGTCTTCTTTCTCCTCAGTATTCATGGAAAACTTAACAATTCGAGAATTTCACAACCAAAACAAATCTACAGCCGGTCAAACTGAATACTCCACTGCGATGACAGCGCCTCGTCGCGGAATTAAAGGGAAATCGTTTGGAGGGAAAATCTTTGGAGACTTCAATCAATGCGCGCCTTTGGATTTGGAGAAATTGACCAATTTCGCTAATACAACAATAAAATCTTTATTTGACGATGAAATTTACACTCAAACCTTCTTCTCAGCGGTGATATCTTTCACTAAAAGCAAACAATTCCATTAGTACAGGCAAAAAAAGAGTGTGACGAATGTTACTGACCTGTGATGAGTTTGTCAGGATTCTCAGGTTTCACTTTAGACTTCTTGTGGAGATGTTTCAGAATGGCCTTCTTGTACTCCTCGCTGACTTTTCCTCCATGTCCATAGCTCACCTCGTACACAGTCAAGGGAATAACCGTGGAAGAAACTGGTACAAGATCTGCATGCGTGGGAGTTGTGAGAAAATTTCCTCTGTTATGCAACTGAAAACACTGCACCTGCTTCGTAGACTTCGCGATCTGTCTTCTTGTACACCATCGGCACAGATAGCACTTCTCCCAGCACCAAGAAGCCCAGGAAGAGCCCCAAAATTCTCCAGCTCAGCATCTCGTTGACTTTTCCGCAATGGTCCACACCAACAAACTAAAATGCCATCCAGTGTTGCTCCACGAAAATGGTCAGCGCCCACCTTTCCAACTCACAGCTACACTCAAATTCACCTGTATGGAGTGCCGATTTACATTTTTCGACGTGAAATCATCGCGCTGTGGCGAAAATCGCAGAAAGATCAGCGCTGGACTGCGAGATGGAGTGTAGACGCCAAGAGATCCAAGTACATCAGTCCCCACGCTGGCTCCACTCTCCTTATTTGATCACAAGCAAATGCTACTGTGATTTGCGCGAAGCTCTCATCGAGGAGGGGCGGAAAATTTGCAGAATTCACGCGAACACAGCGAAAATGCGTGAACTTTAAAGTGATTGTGGTGAAAAGAAGTCTACTAATATTGCCAATTGGCCGCCCCTGCTTCATTGGAGTTATGAAAGTCTTGGAGTAAATCACACAATCCGCCAAAGGCCACATCAACACAATGGAAAAAGCAAGAATTGAGGTGAAAATCGTGAGAAATTTATGATATTTTTGAAACTGTATTGTAATTACTCTCTTTACTCAACAATACTCAATTCATATTCAATTTCAATTCAGACTAATTTATTCATAAAGACAAGAGATTCTGTTTTCTTTCACTAGAATTGCACTCACTAAATGTCTCATTCTTACTAAACGCCTTCGCCCTCGCTGGAAAATTGCCGGAAATTCCATTTCCAAATGTTGTATTGTACCTAACTATGGACTGCTTCTGAAAGCTAGAGCAATAGTTACTGAATGTCCAAATTTTCTACAAACTTGAATATTTAGTTTGATTTTGGCACAGTTGGACCCCATTTATTCAATGCTATTGCCATTCATTTAAGTTTTGCTAGATTTCGCACAATCTTTCTGCTTGGTTTTGATCTTGAACTAATTTTTCAAGAGTATTTCACTCAATTTGAGGCAATATTATATGAGTTGTGGTATAAATATCTCTAGAATGTTAATTTTAGTAATTAACTAAAGACATTTTTCTATGCAAGGTCTTGCAACATTCTTCAAAAATACATATTGCATAGTCAGGGCCAAACAATATAAAATGTATTGGAGTATTGTTGTATTCAAGTTTAAGCCACGCCCATATGGACGCTCCGCCCTTTTTATTAGCCTAAAGCTAAACCATGGATTGACTGATTTAAGATACAGTTTGGGGAAAACAGAAAATCAACAGTTGCAAGTCCTCGTGAGTGCTCATAAAAATTGTATACACATTTGGGAGCTCTATTACTCTGTCTGTCTCCCCACTTTGTAAACCTATTAACTTGTACTCTGTATAAATATCAAAAGTTCCCGTCACCCATCTTAAACATTACTCTCACCCTTGTGGGGTGAGCTGGACATAGGGTAGACGCATGTTTTCCGCTTCACGAAATTCGTGGGACTGGACTTCTCTACCAGATTCGCGAGCAATGGCAAGGACTCATTCTTTGCGAAAATCTTATCTGCCGGAGTGTTGCGTCTCTTCCCTATGATGCGACTGGGGGACTTTCGACGTGGAGAGTCCATGAGCAAGTGAGTCTGATCAGAGGTTTCTGAACACTCGGTGAAGACGGGAAAGTGTGACTCCAGGACGCCAGAGCGAAGTTTCAGGCTGGAATTTGAATTTAGCGGCTCCAGGGCGGAGAGGGAGGACATTGCACTGTGATAGGTATCACTCGAGCTCGCCGTCGTCACTTTGGGATGCTGAGCGATTGACTGGTTAACGGACAGAGTTCCTGGAACATCTCCCAGAATAGCACTGTCACTCATCGTGAGCTTAGCTGTGGCTATCATTTCGCCTGTGCTCTCATCGATATTATCAGCAGACTTTGAGGCCTCATTCAGATGTCCTATGCCGTTAGAGGAGTCCACAGATCCGAATGTGTCATCACTGGAACTGCTGGTGTTCGTGCAAGGCACTCGGGGATTCGTTATGAACACCTGACCCATTCTCTTGTACTTCTCCACAGATCTCCAGTCATCCCCACACTTGGAGAGATTCCCAGTGATCTTGGGTGCTCTCCGCATGATCCGCGGTGTGTGTAACTCCTCAATCAGAGGCTCATCCTTCTGAGCTTGAATTATCCCGCCAAGACACTTCTCAATACTCGTGGCTAAACTCGCAGCCAGACTCGCCCGAGAACTTATGCTGGATACTTCGGACAGACTCTCGGGACTGGCCAGAGGCGCAAGTCCAAACCAATCGTCATGGATCAGGTCAATTTTCTTCACCACATCCGACGGCGTACGACGTCCCTCCGTGAAGGACAAGCTAATGGGTTTCCGAGGAACTCCTGGCTTCTGGAGAATTCCACGTGGGAAGGCAAGAACTGTTGGTGCGGGCGATGGAGCACTTCCGGCCTTATTGATGTCAAAGGCCACATTCTTCCTGGGTTCCGCGAGGAGAACAGTGGTGGCTTCACTGGCTGGGCCAGACATACTCCTCACCAGGCCACTGTCATCCACGAGACTCGAGGCGTCGATGCTCCGGCCGAGCATGCTGCCCGCCAGAGAGGAACCTTTGCTGGACGGAGGCGCATCTATAGGACTCTGGAGGCTCGTGAAGGATGTCTCGAGGCACACCTTGTGCGACACTGGACTCTGAGGCCGATGATTGTAGTGGTTGCCATCCGGAAGGTCAATGGCCACCGAGGAGGGATTGCAATTTGTGTGCTGACGCTGAGGTTTCCGAGGTCCGTGTGATGTTACAACCTGAAAAAAATAAAAATCTATTCTAAAACATTCCGCATGTCAATCGAATTGGTTGGGAAATAATCATATCCAATGCATGTGCTCATAGTACAAAAAGTCCCCTCGAAAAGAGGAAAATTTGATAAACAAGTTCAATGGCAATAAACTTGAAATGCAATCCACTTACCTTCAACCCTATCTTGTCGTTCTAAACCATATACTGAGAGTGCTTTTCAGTAACAACGAGCAAAGCGTCAAATATAGCTTCAATGTTGAGGGAGAAAAGAAATAAAAATTAAAAGAAAAATCAATTTCACATATGTGCAAACAATAAACAAACACAAAAGTTATGAATAAATAAACATGAATTGAAAGAAAGCAATTGAGTAACACCACACAGAGACTTGAGTTAGAGAGAACAGACAAAATATGGTTATTTCTTTGAAAGTTTTCTTCATCTTTATAGCAAGGAATATGCTTGAAAATACGAGGATTGTTTTCGCTTACTGCATCAATACCTGGTGTCATTGAGATATCTGGGAAGCGAATCTGGAGTGATTGTGATGGTTGAGGTTGTGGCTGGTGGTGTATTATCGTGATTTGCAGGACGTCGTTCTTTAAAATGCATGACCTGAAGGAGTTCAGATATTGCATAAAACGAAAACACATATTTCCTTTAAGGAAAGCTAACGAGAAGTTATAAATTGTTAGACAAAGAGAGAGAAAGAATCTCTAGAGGATTGTTAAATGAAGAGAGAAATTGCTCTAAATGTCCGTTGTAAAAATCTACCAACGAAATGACTCTGAAAGCTTTTAAGACTTATTGATTCACTAAGCCTCAAAATGGGATTATTTATTCAACATTTTGTTGTACATACTGTTGGTGTTTCTAAAGAGAGGCAAAATGAGAATTTTTCCAAGGAAATTAAATTCTCTCCTCTTCTCTGTTCACCACTAAAGAAGAAAGTACAGCGGAAAACTGAAATATTTAATGCTGCTGATAAATACAAGTGGAAATTATAATTGTATGTACAAATGAAAGAGAAACAAATAATAATGATGAGAGGAACTCTGTAAAAATATGTACATTTCCACAGTGTGGAAAGAGGAATTACAGATTCTAAAAGCTCTGGCATTTTCTATCAGTTAATGTAACATCATCACTATGATCTATTTGTGTTCAGATACTCAAAGTGACAGAAAATCACTCAACTAGATATTATGGATAACAACTTCACATCATCATCTAAAAGGAATTTGCTACTGGTGAGAGAGGCAAAAAGTCTACAATAAGGGAACACGAGTGAGAGTTGCAGAATAACTGGGTGGAAAGATTGAGGTGGAATCACTTACCTTGTTAAGAGCGGCGAGCACCTTGTCTGGCATGTGATCCTTGAACATAACAGGTGAAATGAGGACTTCATCGAAGTCGGTGTTCTTCGCCCAAATTGCCTGATAGACGGGCTCCCTTTTCTTCAGCAATTGCCTGGAATGTCGTCAGAACATTGTGTTATTTCGCTGCTTTTCCGCCTTTCACATTTCAATTAGAGGAGAGAAAACATTCTGTTCTTCCCAGTATTACACCCATTGAGAATTTAATTCCATTTTAAATTGAAATTTGAATACGCCACGACCGCGAAAGTACTCATTTTGTCATGGTGTTATTTATCTTAATGGTTCAATGAATATACCAAATCGACATTGGCTTTTGATACCACTCTCTGGAGTGATTCAAATCCAATATCAGCTTTGCAAAATCGAATTTACACGAGAAATCTTCCGTAGACATCAATTTGAAACCTTCAATATTAACGTCACTGAAAGTGCTTCAGGCATAAATCGCAAACATCCTCCTCTTTTCTGTTGCTGAGCTATTCCCAAACCTAACGATATGCTATGTAGCTCAAGGCTTCTAACATTTCGATGGAGGAGATTATGCTCAGCAACAAAAAATCCTAGTTCCGTCTGTTCAAATCAACATAACAAACACTGAAAGAAAAAAGATTATATTTTTTTTTCTTAGGTGTATGCAAATATTTAGCAAAATTCTTCAAATAATTCCAAATCTAGAGGTAAAATGAATGGGGGATCCAAATGAAAATACCATGCTCTACATGCCAATTGAATTCCGGAGTTGGAAAACTCATCCTGTGCGGAATGTACAAAATGCAATACAGTGAGAAACACGCAACTTTACCTCCAACCCTTCTCGTACTTGTGCCTGAAATAGAAATCACAGTTTTATGGCATTTTGTTAGTCATTGAAAGCGATGATTGGTAAGTAATTGAGATTGATGCTTAATTGTGAGGTATTGAGCAGTGGGTGAAAGCCGTAATTATCCAACCAAGACTAGAAGCTCGAGGCGAAATTCAATATTTATTCAAAATATGACGCGCAAAGCATCGAATTTCCCAAGGCCAGAAATGGAAGCATTCCAGAGTAGAAGGCAAAAGAAGGGGGATACACATGCTCATGGGACACTTACTCGTCTGGTGTGGGATGATGTCTCACGATGTGAATTATTTTTCCTGGCGGATACATTGGCCGGTGGAGGGTGAGGGCGATGGAGCTATCATTTGGATGAGCACTGGTATTCCGGGCACTCGTCCTTTGCTGTCCGATGGGATATCAATCAATACAGAATTCCCAGTGTGATACAATGGAAAACATCTTTGGAAAGTGTGTGTGTGTACAAACCTCTTCATATGCATTAATATTGTCATCTCGACTGGACATTTGCGAGACGGAAGTGGGTTCTGGGCCACAGCCACAGCAGAATACTGAGCAGGCGATGGTCTTCCACTACAAGTAAATAAATCACAACCCAGTGAATAAATCTCGTTTCGATCACTGAAGCAATCTGCTTTTCATTCAATCAAAATCAACTTCGTTCAATCAATATAAGGCGGAATGATTCTGAATGAATCAATGCATAATATGAAAGCTCTGAATGGATATATATGAGACTGAAATGCATAGGAGTCGCTTAAATACTTGTTGCCTTCAGAGGAAACATGTCATACTCTGGAAATCCCCAAATCTTCAAGCTTAATCCCAAAAATCCCTTACCAAGAGACACTATGGGATTTTCCCGTTCGGATTTCTCTAATTTCATCTTACTCAAATGCAAAATAAAAGAGAAATCGAAAGAGAAATCACTCAACTTTTTTCACGTTTTTCTCTGTTCGTTCCTAATTACTTTTCTTAATTACTATTTATGAACCTAATAAACTTATTTGCAATTTCCAATAACATTTCCAATTTGTGAAGTATTCGCTATGCAACATAACATGATAACATAATTAAAATGTGTGTCGCAAATTAAGTTTAGCAAGACTTAAAGCGCTCTATCGGTTTTAAAGCTTTTCTGCAGTATATTGCACTCTACGAAAGCTATCTCACACGTTGCGATGGCATATAAACCATTCAAGAGCACTTGAAAAGGCGCATAAAGCTCTGATATTAAACGGTGATTAGGTGAAAACTTGTAAGGTTCGACAAACCAATCAAATTTGCCAAGAGATAAACTCCCTTAATTGAATTCATCCTCAATTCTCTCGTGGTAAATGAGTCATGAGAGTTACGCTGCATACCTTTGGATCGATGCTCCGCTTTATGGCATTAATTAAATCCGCCCTGAGCGCTTCCATTTGATGCAATCCAATTCGCGGTATGACATCCTTGCCCACCACCACGGACGTTATGAAGGACTTTGAGTACTCCACAGCGGGCATGCTGAAAAGAGGCAAAAAGCAGTCTTGAGGCCGGAAGCATGGGAAGTATGATGAATAGCCAACCTCAGTAATCCACCGGGAGGAGAGTAGCTGAAGCACTGAAGAGAGGGGTGGTCATTTTTCAGCAGTATGGCCAGAATTGCTGCCGTTCCGCCGCCCAGTGAGTGGCCCACAATCACCAAACCGAAGGACTGAAAAATATCCACATAAATAAGGCAATCTGTCTTTGCGCTGTTTCCTTATGCAACACTCCCTGAATTGCCAAGTGAATTGCCCATATTTTACGGGCAATTAAATTTGATTTGCGTAATACTGATTGATAGTGCCAATAAGGGCTTACCGGGGTATTTCGCTCGGGGTTGTGATGCAGCGCTCTGTGAATGAGGTTTTCCTCGTCCAGTTTCTGCTTGATGTAAACAGCCGCTTGCACCATGCCTTTGTGTCCCACCCAATCCTCTCGAGGCGGATTGAGAGGCAGACACTCGGATTCTGCGTTCAGGTCCGTCAGGACGTCCTGCATGCTCAGTGTACCGCGAATGCTGATGACGACTTTTTGCTTAGTATAGTCTACGGCCACGAAGAAAGGTGTCTCGCCAATGTCCACGTGGTAAGTCACATAGACCACATCAATGTCTGAATCTGGAGCCATCTTCCGCAGGGTGGCGTAGTTGCAGCGACAGCAGTTGTCCTTCACCACCTCAACCCTGTCTCGGCGTCTGCAGCATGTCATGCAACAGATGAGGCGAGAGCAGAGCTGACAGAGACCCGTGACTGAGTGGGTCATCACGTAGATGGGCCAGCCGTAGGCACTCTGGGCGTAGTACATGTAGTGGATGACCGTTTGGAAAAAATTGAAATCACGACTGTCGTTTAAAGCTAGGAATTGCGTCTCTTCCGTGATCGGTGCACCACTCAGAAATTCATAGATGCCATTCTTGCGTTGTCTCACGATAGCTTCCCTCTCCAGTCTCTGGAACTTCCTGAGCAGCACCAATCCCGCTACCACATCCGACGGCACCACGTCCAAGTCCCGGAAGAAGTCGCTGAGAAGCCTGGCGATGTCTGTGAAAGAGTTCCTGTTGCGCTCTGAAGAGCCCATGCAGCAGAACAGGAGTCGGCATCGATGGTCCCAACTATCCTGGTACGCCCTGATGACTTTCCGCTGGCGCCAATTCCTGTTGCGACTCCCACTCCTGCGATAGTTGAAGCGCGACTCCGACTCCTTCATTGACCTCTGGTACTTCTTCATCTTCACCCAGGATCTGCCGGCCGTGTCGAAGGTACACCAAATGGTGCCAATTATAACAAATACCACTATGAAATTGCAGACTATTAGACCTGCCGATTAGAGCAAACATTAGTTGTTTGCCAGTCAATGAGACCGCAAATGTTTACCGAACATCACTTCTTTGGCCTCCGCTATTGGACAATCCATATAGAACTCCTTCAGCCACACAATACCCATCGCCAGCCATGCAATTTCTATTAATATCACAACTGGAACAGCAAGAATGCATTTTAGAAAATCACCTCTCATCTCTCATCGCATCTCTTCCGTGTACTCACATAGCTTCAAATACACCCAGTAATTCATCGATGTCCGCAGACTTGTCTCCAGAATACTTCCTCTCATTGAGATTACACATATTGTTACTTCCACTAGCAAAGAAACTGCCAATGAGCGTGATGGGAAAATCCACAAGAAAAATACATTAGTGTCATGGGCGTGGGATGAGCCAGAGGACTTAGTTATATTACCAATTAATACAACAGCATATCCTATTTTATACAGCCACATCAATTCTATGCATCGCACGGAATTATCGTACTGTACGAGGCCTAGAACTAGAGCGAGTATGAAAAGCCTGCAAAGAGAAGTGGAGAAAATGTCAGGGCGTATGATGGATTTGCGCCAACAAATGATGTTAGGCAGGAGAAAGACGTGGAGGACAAATATTGGCAAGATACACAGAAAAGTTTGGTCTATTCTGTACAGCAGGCGCGCACCTCGCAACATTAGTCGTGTATTGTGTATTCAAAACATTTTCCATTCAAAGCAATAGCATTATATTAACTATTGAGAATTTTCTATAACAATTAGAAGAGCTTTCAACCATTCGAGTTGAATGTGAGAGTATGTAATAAGGATTCTTTCAAGGCAAACACTCAAATTGACATTAGTCAATCAACTGTGGAATCAATTGTATCCATTTGTTCATATAACAAATGGGAGTTCCCATGAGAACTCAAGGCTTTTCGTTAGATGAGAAAAGGCGCTTAATGGATTGCGATAAGCACACTTCAAACAATGTAGAAATCCTTTTTTCATTCACGCTCAATTTTATCCCACCAGAAGACTCTTTTCGGCGTATCTTTTACAGTCTCGAGATCCCTTCAGAGCTCCTTGACAGAATATCTCGCTGGGGGTGTATTTCATCGAATGGGAGATGGTAATAAAAGCACATCCGCTGTCATTGGTGGGAAATTGAGAACAATACCCTCAGGAGAAGAGAACCAAATAACCCTTCAGCCAGGCACGTGTTCCATTCAGTGGTGGAGGATAAATTTCTTCCTGTTAATGTCGCTTAGCACATCCCCAAGGATGGAGGCGCACTCGTTGAAGCTTTTCTTCTTCCTTTGGCCAACTCACCGAGCCAGAGAAAGCCCTTTTCATGAATTGACAATATCAACAACGGAGATGAAATTTAAATGCGCTGCAAGTCGCATTATTTTCAAAGTGAAATGCAACTCACTTTTCCTACAGCTATTTTGCAAAATTCTCATCTTCTCTCAGAGAAGTGAAGGATTTTCATGTTGATTTAGTAAAGTTCTCCGGAAAACTCATGCGACATGCAGAAAGCTCAAAGAACTGAGGTATGAGAAATCCCATTAAATGCAAATGTGCAAAATTTATACAACACAGCAAAGTTCTGAAATTTCCTTGCTCATAAAACAAAGGGCGGGAATGAAACCAGAACTTTTTTTCTTGATATTGTGGCTGAGAAAATGACACAGGAAAATTATTCACACCATTAAAATCCTCTAAGCACCCACAAATATCCATTTATCTCGCGGACGAAGACATATTAACTTTCCTCTCATTCTATCATTCAAAAGCATTGGAGAAAAATGACGAGGCGCGCGAGGATAATATGGCGATGAGAGGAAAATTGGATTTTTGATTACATTTTTCCGGCATTCTCTCAACATCCTGGCGAATTATATTTGTTAGTTCTTTTTCGCCAACACTCTGGCATTTTGTACCCAAATAGCAGAAAGCAATTTTTCCAGGAAATTACATTTTTCCCGCCTCACCCAATTTGGGCGATTTCCTCTCCATCTCCACTATGAAATTTATTAGTGTCACTCGACACACTTTTCCTGTCCATGTTCCATCTCCATCATTAGTCATGTTAACACACGATGTCGTGATTGCAGCTCAATTGAATTTATTTGCACTGCACATTTTGCAAATTTCTATTGAAATGCAAACTGAGTGAGAGGTCAATTGTGCAGAATTTAGATAACTCACCAAATGGCGTGAATTGTTACTAGAAAGACACCTGGCACCACGAGGTCATCCGATCCCACGGACCATCTTCGTTTGAACACAACGATTCCAGGCATTTTCAATCCTGCAAAGAAATGACATTTCAGTAGTTAAAAATCATAAAAGACTCTAAATGGGTTCGAAAGTCTTCTAAAAGTCCCTTGGGAGAGCGATAATTCATCCATAGGAACATTAATCTTGCTCTACACCCGAGATTACTCGAGGGATTAATGACTTTAATGTTCTCAGAGAACTTAGAAGACCTCATATCTCGAAAGACACAGCCGTCGAAACTTCTTTAAGGATATGCGGTGTGAGGTAAACTTGGTCTGCACACCAACATTGTCGTATTTTCACCTCATACCATCGGATATTAAATTGCCAGGGGGAAATGTGTGAAAACTTTTGTACTGTTGCCATCAGGTAGATTTTCCACTCTTTCACCCACTTTCAAATATGTGACGAGTGCAGCATGTGAAAAGGCAGGTGTTAAATACCATGTAGAAGACACTTTTACACAATTACCGCCTCATCCAGGCATATTTTCGAGAGCCATAAAGCGCGATGTGTTCATAAATTGTAGCGCAAAACACCACACGCTGTGTATCTCTCGCATAATGCGAACTTTATGGGTGTTACGAAGAAGAATGCTTTCTTGTGACAAACACTGCAGGGCGATGGCGAGGCGTCAAATTGATTGCACACCCTCAACTTCCCGACAAGTGCCCTCGCCTCGATTGCACAACTCCACCACATGACGACCCTCCCCTGACTTTCTCGCCGACGCAGGGGATCTTCAAGGTAATTTATGGCCTTTATGGCTGTACGAACAGTCGCCGATGAGACTACATAAATAGCGTTTATTCGCAAGTGCACTCACAGATACGAAATGAATCTATTCTGGGGCCATTAAAGCTACACACAACCGACATCATCCCTCCGAGGAGAGTTTCATGGCTTAATACCGCCACGTTGCCCTTTAGTAAATACAACAAGGAGATGAATAAACCATACAGTTTAGGAAGAGCGATTCAAGAGAGGATTAGCTTACAGCATCAAGGGGTGAAAAATGCGATAGGCAAAGTGTCCATCCGAAATTTCACTCTCATTAGGCTTTCACCTGCCCTCATTCATTAATATTTTGCTTAATATGTATATGCACGACCCGGAATTTTCAATTAGTCCCGAACAACATGAGAGCATTAACAAAACGCAAAATGAAAACTGTGGTTACATTCAGGATGAGTTGGATTTTAAACTTGAGCAACCGAGTCCATGAAAAATGCAGAATGACTGAGAATTATTCATTCATATCCTCTATGATTAATTACCCCAGGATATCCTGTGTTTGCTTGGTGGCATCAATTTAGGGATCGGATATCTGATGCACGCACTATACGATACTATTTGTTAATTATGCAAAATGGGTAAAATCGATATATTCGACTCATGGGATAACACTTTCGGCACATTATTTAAAGAGGAGCAGCAGCTAATATCCCGCAGGGCTCGTTAATGCTTGACGGCTGCTGTGGGGGCACGTGTTCCACTCACAGATGAGACCCTTTAATGCCACCACAAAGTGTTTGGCATTGTCGAAGCGATTAATGGGCGAGTGAATTTTTTATGACAACATGAAAAACAATAAACCCATCACATCATTATGCCTTGTGATATAGTTTAATGTCCAAATCGACCCAACTGAATTATTAAGTGGACCCCGATGGCATGTTGTGCAGACGGAAGTCGTGGAAATCACCACTGTGTGGTGTTTGGGGAAAAATTTTGCATTTAAGAGGAAATTTAATAACGGCACGATTGGGAATTCGTACCATTCCCCAGAGTGTGTCTTTCCACATCCACTCTGCGACACTTTGCCAAAGATATGTGGAAGGTCACAGTGCAAACATGTGTATAGATAAATTGTCAGCATGAATATTGCCCACACTCGTGAGCGCAATCCTTGTATTTTGTGCGAAGATTCACAGGTTTTTGCCCCTGATAGGGATTCTACAAAGTGTATAAAGTGAGAAGATCGAGATGAGTGAAGCACACTCGCCCAGATGCGGGAGATAAGGGTGCTACATGTTTATTCTGATGCGAAGGCAAAGCTCTCTCTCGGAAGGAATTTAATAAACGCAATAGGGCCAAAAAAAATCCTAAACTTCCTCCTCACGTCGAGAACTTTTCAACTTTGTCGTACCCAAAGAGATTAGGTGGCAAATTCAAGGATTTCTTGTTATGCCTTTTTTTCCTTTCTCTCTCGCTCCAGCCATTAAATTAATGCCAGTTTGAATCACCCAGTGTGTGGATTATGGTGAAAATAATTCATACAATAAGTATATACGGGAGAAATTCTATATCTGGCAAACCAATCGGCCGAAGAACATTTGCGGTTCTGTCAATCCCTTAAGTCCCCTATCATATCTTCTTACCTCCATGTGCAAGTCTTATCGTCTTATTTGAAACACCCACTGTTTCAAATATGTATGACGAGGAGGTGCTATAAATTTTTCCGAGAAAAGCAATGTCAAATGTAATTCATTTTCCCCTCAAATTCTATCTCTTCTTCAATTTGCTCTGACCTCCTCGGGAATCATATTTCTCTCCTATGGCAACGCACGGATGTGACGTCAAATGCAGAAAACCCAACTCAAGGAAGTATTGGTTCTTTCCCTTGCGGCATAAATTGCCTTATTAGGGGAGGACATGCCGGAATTATGGGATCAATTCTCAGAAATTGCATGATTTAGTCATTGTGAAAATATACACAGAAGACAAATCTATCATTAAAGCAGTTGAATTAATTAATGGGATCATTGGCACCTGCTGAAAAGTCTTTAACACGAAAGGGAAATTAAGAGTTCGCCACGCTACAAACGCACACACACTGTAATAGGATATTTTAATGAATTAACCCTGATCCTGTGTTCTGCCTTCAAGCGAACACACTGAATTAGCTTTATTTTATTCAGCAGCAGATCGAGGGTTAATTCCAGGTTGAATGGCGTGATAGCCACAAAGACTCGTGTGAATCATACTGGTCAGTTGAAAGGTTATTTTTGGTTTGGTGAGTATTTACTGATAGCACATAAATCCGCGTTTATAGCACACAACCACCGGATTTTAATCATGTGTAATGTAATTCTTTGATTGATAACATTTATCAGCTCTCCCATGTATCATCTCCGCATTGAGAAATTGTGACGAGAGAAACTCGCTCAAGGTTCACATTCAGTCTCAACAAAGCGACTCACAAGCTTGATAATTAATTGATAATTGCTTGATCATCCGTCGTGTCTTTGCATCTGCACGATAAAACAAACACACGACTTTCAGTTGCTCACACACGCAATATTGCTGTTATTTGATGTCTAATGACAGAGCAATAATCTGACTAAATATGCCATTTTCAGCAATGCTTCTGTGCTCTTTTCTCTAATTGCAAGAATTCCTCTTAAATTCCATCATGCGGAAATATTTTCCACGCATCATTTTCCAATTCCGGAGGAATTCAACATGCGCTTGAAGATGTGTTTTTTGCGACCGACCCATGGAAATTACGGAATGTGCTTTTTTCGCCGCAATTCCAAAAATATCACACTCCTATAAATTATTCAATTCATTCTCTTTCACGTCACAGATATGCAAATTCCAGCTATTAAAATAATACGGTAAATACTGGAGGAGGTATAACAAATTATGAAATTTCAATTTCCACTCAAAACCCGTTGTTTATAAAATGCTGCAAAAAAATGGTTTGTGTTTACATAGCATCAACAATGCAACATTTATTTACAGAAAGGTTTTGTCATGAAAATCGTGCAAATAAAAATATTTTTTAATAGTGCGAAGGGTGAGAAGATAAATTCAAACTCAAACTTGTCAATTTGATAAATTGATTAACATGTGCCTAATCGTATTATCATATTTAATTAACTTCCTTCCCCAACAATCGGAAGAAATAATGCAAATGAGCGAAGTCTGCCTGTTTTCGAAAGGGAGGGAAACTTTCAACTTTTCCAGGTCACGATTGAAAATTCACTATGTTTTTCCCTTCTCCATGAATTGAAACTTCTCCCGAACTTCATGTACAGTGATTCAGATAGATCCTTCGTCAGTGTTTACCACGATGTTAGTTAAACTTTTGGGTGGCAATCAATTGTGAGAACATTCAGAAACACACTCCCCAAGAGGCTCAACCTGTGTTAGCATGGAGAAAAAATATAACTTATGCAATATGCTGAGGCCCAACAAAGTAATTAAATGAAACGATAAACTTCCATTCGTTCTCCTGACACTCATTCAGTCAATCCATGAGTTCATACTTGGCTAAGAGATTGAACTGAAGTTCAAGGGTGAAGAACACAGGACGGAGAGTGAGAAAATCTCATTTAGACGCCAACCCCATTCCCAGCTTCATCATTTTCAATTACGATCAGACAGCATGGCCACAGAGACATTTCTGTAAAACCTGTCATGTCTTCCCATCATGACGGTGAAATTAGACTTCAGCAATGTCTGCAGGTAGATATTTAGCATTTAATATATGTCACCAGATTTATTCCATCACGTCTGATTTCACGAGCCTCGGCCAGGGTGTGAGTAATAAAAATTGATTGCGTCCGATGCTAATGGAAATTTAGTCCCGATTAAATATTTAAAGGGATCAGAATCCAGCTGAGAAGTGATTTGAAGAATCCAATTGGCCTTTTCGCCACCGTCCGATGTGTTTGCCCACCCCCGAGAGCAAGGAGGGTGGCGCATAGAGTCAAGTGATTATTGATTTTTGTCTAGGAAGTGCTTATTAAACAGTTCACGATTCAAATATTCTCGTGCGGAGTTGTTTTCTCCATTGTTTTCCGCTTCTCGTTCGGTTTGCCACAGCCACGAAGAACGCGGAAGATTCGCTATATTTCCGACCATTGGGGGTGGCATTTTGACCCCATCGCGAGGGGGTTTGGGTGAGTAAACACGATTGACACGCGTTGTGAGCTCATTACCATAAAAATAATTCCATATGTTTCGAGATTTTCTTCACGACATTACCTTTTCCGCAAGAGATTCAAATCAATACTGGGAGAATCTCAGTGATGTGATTTCGCCACTTTCTGCCAACTTTTCTGATGCAACTACTCCATGCGAGGGTGCAGATTCAATGCGATGGCGGTGCGCGCGGGTCAGAAGATGTTGTACATAGAATTCCTCAAGTCTTCTTGAGCAATCCACTCACGATTTTTCGCACAATGGAAGAAATACACATTTACAAGGGGGCCAGAAGCGGTTGAAAATTTTTCCACCCTCAGCAAGTCAATGGGAAGCTACCACGGAGGGTCGATTTTGCACCCCAATTGTATTCACAGCACATAACTCTCCTGTGTGCGGCTCCGGCAAAAAGGGGCACCTCTTGCAAATCGATACACTCCCGCGCTCATTACTCTTTCATGCGGCGTCCATTCACTGCTCCATCACCCACTTTCGCGGCCACCCAGGCGCCCGGCACGCACTCGAGATGGGCTCCCCGGAGGAGCTGAAGCACAGAAGAGGCGACAGGGCTTATTTTTGGGAACACAGAGTCCTCACCACTGGCAACGAGAGTGCGTCCACCACTCACGGATGTCTCCACGCAACTGTCGCCAGCGAGCCCCGCGCTATCGCCACGCTCGTCGCCGGCGCACACTCCCTTCCCGGCCGTGAGCGCATGCCTCCGGAACGAGGGAAAGCCACTGCATCGGCACGGCAGCCGACCACGTCGGAGGCATGCATTTTTTACGTCGGCCCGTCAGATAAGCCGCTTCTCGGGCCATACAGAGTGGCTGATTTGTGTTAAATCACGGGCAACATGAAAAATGGGCTCAGCGTACCTCACGCAAAATGCCACTCGCAATCGCAGGCAGGACTTGCCAATCAGGGGATGAAGGGCAATCGATATTTCGCTAATTCTGCGAAAAATCCCACAGATATGTGTACGAAATGTTGGCTCAGTCGCGGGGTATGGAAATACGATTAATTTGGCTCAAATAAATTTGTATAGGTACACTACTTACTGGCCAAAGATAACAGTTTATCAAGAAACAACAGCTCCAGCGACAGTAATTATTAATTCCGTGCAGTGAAGCCTGTAAAAACAACCAATAAAACACGATGTAAATCAGTATTGTCACGAATTTCCAAATAGTTTGAATTAATACAGTTTTTTTTTATATGTTATTTAATTTAATTAAGGGGTCACGGATTCACGAAACAACCCACCATAAATAAAGTCAAATCCTTTACCAAAATTTATCAGATACCACCAGTATTTATGACCCTTTGTGGAAAAAAAAATCATCTTGTTTTTTCGCTTTTTGCAAATCAATTCAACTTGAAATCATCGAGATTATAATCCGCGATAGCCACTATTTCCTCAACAAACCGCCATTTCGGGGAGCTTTATATCACCACAACATTAAAGATATACCATAAGGAAGGCATGGAAATGGGAAACTAAACCAGTTGAATGGTTAAAAAAGCTCCCCGGCTATAAACATTTTATGTATACTCACGATTTATCGCTCCCTTCACAGTCACATTCACGGCATGGGGGACAATGGATTTGTGTTGAGCATCAGCGGGAGGAAATTGGGGTAAATGCAAATTTCAGCCTCAGGTGAAATATGAAGAGAAGTGAGGAGTCTTGTGGCTTTTCAGGACAAGTGCCAAGAGCCAATCGTGCTGAGAAAGTCTGATCATTTGTCTGAACAAAAACGAACAGTGAGATTTTGAGGATTGATTAGGGGTGAATTTATCAGTCACATCGAAGGGGTTTCTAAGCGCCCAGAATAGAAGAACTCTCGGACAGGCTATTTTAATGAATTCACACGATGGTGAACCAGATGGAAAGGGGTTTGGCCATGGCACCCCGAAAATAAATGCTGCGAGTACAATGTTCCTCGATTTCCATATTAAATTATCCACTTTGCTCACGCAGCGCAGTCGCTTAAATAAATTAGCGATATATTAGAAGCATTAGCTCACATTCTGCTGACACGGGTCGTTGCCGATGTCCCGCCGTGAGCCCAACGCCAATTAACTAATTCAAATGATGCTCTGAAGGTACGGCATTTGCCCTGAGTTATCAACGGAAATCATGTTGAATTTTAATTCTGCAATAATGACTGCAAATGCGAATGTTTCCGTGCTGAATTGCCTCGTTACACGATAAATTCTTGTCCTAAAGCGACATTCTTGCCAAACAGCAAAGAGCCTGAAATTACACTCAATGGCCTATAAATACACTCGAATCACTCAAACACCCATTCTATAAATACAAGGAAATTTTCAGAGCAAAAGACTTCCGTCAAACCTCAAGAAAATGAGACAAACACTCTTCTTCGCGGAGAGAACATCAATAATCTCATCAAATATGCCCAGGGAGACATTTAGCACTCATCATCTGGAAAATTGAATGAACTCTCGCAAATAAATGTCGAGTGATTGAACTTTTTATGCCTCTCAATTCCTTTCGAGATGAATAACATCAAAAGAGCTCTTCAATCACCATTAAAATGACGTTTTATCGAGAAAGAGAAAATAATAAAATTATTATCACATTTCTCTGATGCTTTAAATTCAATTGTAAAACGCGCGATAAGGCAGTTGAATACCAAAATTATTTTGCCCTATATTTTGTGGTTAATGAAAAACGGTGGCGAGTTAAGTGAGAAGTGCCATAAATTTTCAAATTTGCTCTCGGAGATTAAAATTAAATTTGGAAAATCATAATAATTCACAATGAATTACGACGACCAACCCTCATATAACGTAATATGATATGATCTCCATCAAAGTGATGCTAACTTTGGTGCTTTGGGGCAGTTTCCAGCTCACTCGCTTAATGAAATATAATGTATGGACCTACATTCATGTGCTGTTATTATCCATCACTTGCGTTTCCTTGTCTCCCAGGACTTTATTCAGCTCTAATTCAGATCATTCTCGTGAACATTTAATTAATAAGGAGGAGACCGTTAACGCGTTGTTTTCTATCGCTTCGCATCCCTCGCATATTTGTTGAGAACATTGCAGATGATTTACAGCGGAACACTTAAACTTTTCGCAGGGCGCAGGAAAAGTCCTCAAAAGCACTTCAATCATAATTAATCGAAATTGAAGAGTCAGAGTTGGCCGTAAGTGGACAAATCCATGGTTGGAGAAAGTTAAAAGTTATGTTATTTCTGCACAAATATATTTTTGCAATATAATTCTCATATTTGGCTGCTGCTTGCACACAAGAATAACTGTTGGTTATTTCACAAATAAATATATCTTTTTTTTCCTTTTCTTTTGCTATATGCTCCATGTATACGATAACTACATGTCCGAAGTAGAGGTACTCATATTCTCTGGTAAACACATTGTTATTTATTCACTACGTAAATGGCAAAACGTGATTAAATGAAAGATACAGCAGAGCAGAATTTATGAGAGAAGCGGAAGAGAGGTGTGAAATAATGTGGGGGAGGCAAAGAAGCTGAACACGATATTGAAATAAGAGTTTCGCTCTCTCTCTCCGGACGATAGTGAAAAGGTTGGTAAGAGAGTAGAGAATAAAGCGTTAGTTGGGGAATAAGTTGGAGAGAGGTGTTGGAGAAATGGTTGAAGATAGTGTAACTTATAACATACACACTCTCGCCACACATTCATTGAGCAATTACACCTGTTCCACCTTCACCTCCCGGCCTTGTGCCTTCACCAGCCGAAATGCCTCTCGAATGGTGGGCGTGAGAAGCACCTTAAGCTTCTCCGAGGACTCCTCTGGCAGAGACTTCAGTAGCTCCATTGATGCTATCACGAGTTGCGTTATAGCGGCGCGCTTGTAGACAGAATCCCTCAGAATGCTAGTCGCGCGCTGTTGTTCAATCTCTGGTGACACCGCTTGATTGATGGACTCACTGGAGAAGCTCATCGAGCTCCCGTCCGCCGATGGGGACCGATTTATGTCGAAGGGATTCATCCTCTTCGGCGGCGGCTGATGGCGACTACTCGTGGAGCCAGGAGAACTCCCGCCGACACTCTCTTCCGGACGAATCTTCTCCGATCGCGACTCTTCCGCCTCGGAATCTTCCCTGTAGTTGTCGTGAAAGGGATTGTTGCTGTGGCCAGTGATCTCCTTTTCCGCCTCCTCGTCGATCTTCTCAGCGCCACAGAAATCCACTTGATCTTCCTCACCCCTGTCAAAGTCCTTAATCTCCTCCTTCGTGCTCTTTGTCGCGTGCAGATTTGACTGGTTGAGATACTGTTCGCAAATTAA
The DNA here is from genome assembly GCF_947086385.1 of Phlebotomus argentipes. NCBI lineage: Eukaryota > Metazoa > Arthropoda > Insecta > Diptera > Psychodidae > Phlebotomus > Phlebotomus argentipes. The sequence goes on along the minus strand of NW_026776181.1, from coordinate 9,303,980 downwards.
ATTCCAAGCATCCTGCAGACAGAACAAGTACCTCACGAAGTTCTCTTTCTTCTTCACCGTCGTCGTGTTAACTCGAGAGCATGACTCCAGAATATACAGAAGATCCTCTGTGGTGAGATTGTACACCTCGATGTCCGCCAGATACGAATCCACCAGTGAAATGAAGTACACCATCCACGAGGAGATCATTTGCTTATAAAGATTTGCAGCAAAGTCAATATTGCTGACTTTCTGCATGAGAAACTTCAGTCCAGGACGGGAATCGAATTCAAAAGCGCTCGTTATGTACTGCTTGATGCACCGTAGCAACATTTCCCGCGATCTAAAGCCCAAATCATACTCTGCCTTCACGTTGGCTGGATATCCCTCAAATATGCACCCGTGCACTTCTGGAGGAACGCACTTCAGCTTGCTCAGCAGCAAGTTCGCCACGAGTTGCAGAAGCATTTGGTTGGCCAGGAGGCCAATTACTAGATTCCTGTACGGGATGCGAATGACAAAATTGTCTATGTTGTGCCCATAACCATTTGGCAGGGGATAGAGCAGGAAGGAATAACTGCGCTCGTCCATAATGTGCTTCCCTTCGTAACTTGGCTTCGACGCTAGCAATTCCCGCTGATTGTCCATGAGAAACACTTGCTGGGCCAGAGCATAAATCCTCTGCAGTTCATCAATTGTGCTGTCCTTGCGAGCGGCCACCTAGAAAAGCAGAAAGAATTAGCAGATCTGCTAGAGAGCACCACTAAAACTTACCTTAACCGTGGCGCAGTCTCCGTAGAAACTGTTGGATTTCTCATTGAAGGCAAAGCCGAGCTGCCGCAGCGGAGCTATGGTGACCGTACAAGCTCTGTGAATAGCCGAACAGGCAATCATCCACTGATCCTCATTGAAGATGTGTCCCGTAGACAGAATCACATGCTTCAGACAGGAGACTCCCACTCTCGCAATAGATTCCTGCACCTGAGCTGTGCACTCAATCAGCACTAGCAGAAGCTGTTTCAGCGCCAGCGTTGCCGGGGCTGGAATCTTCGTTGGAGATTCCGAAGATGTGGTCTCATCGCTACTCGATGAACATTCGCCCTTCGTTCTCAACTGGCCATACCTGAGATTGTCCACAGGCCGTTGGATATTTGTCATTTTAGCGTGTATTGTCGTGGCAGGCGCTTTTCTCTGTGATTTCTCAATGAACTCCACAATGAGATCAGTAGCCATTCCGCAGCAGTGCTTGAAGTTCTTCTCAATCGGCTGCCAACTGCGTTGCGTTTTGTTGACATACCTCAACCAGTCTTGGATCATGGGGATCAGAAGATGATTGATACAGTAGAAGCCAAAATCGATGCCCGGACTGACGAGAAGGAGTTTAAACAGTTTGAAGATGCACTGCAGAATGGGCGATTGATGCGAAGTGGGACAGACAATGAGAGAATTTGTGAGGCCATCGAGCAGGAGGAACCACACTTTGAGCACACCGCTCGCCTTGTCCAACTCATCAATCTTCACAACAGACTCCTTGTCAATATGCAGCGATCTGTACGAGATCATGTGCTTCTCATTGTTGTTCTGCAAGTAATCGTTTCCAAAGTACGTGAAGTTCTCCATGGAATTGGGGATATTAGCGTCAATCACATGTGTGTAGCTAATTCCCTTGATCTTGTATGTTGAATGCAGGTTCGGACACTTGGGCATTGTATACATGAAGGCCAAGATTGATGAACATCTCTCGAGAAATTTTAGTGTCTCATGGAGGAAGTCCGTAGGGCGAATGGTGTCATCCTCAGAACCTGCAGCCGTTCCGGAGATCTCCAAGTAAGACAGCAAACAGAGGATGCAGTCGAGTCCAGCATTCGCAAACACCAGCATATTGTCACTATCCAGAAAGACACGAAAGATATCCGTCACATTGGACAGATGAAGTGGACGATTGCGAGCATTTCTCAGTGTGCCAAAGAGCGGTCGCCACCCCGAACGGATCTCTGTCCGATGCGCCTCCACAATCTCATACAAACACGCCACTATTTGATCCTGCACATCGATGTCGCACGTCTCCATACTCAGCAGGTTCTCGAAGGGCTTCAGCAACGCCTCATTGAAGTGGAAATGCGGCAATTCCGTCTGCTCAACCAGGAGAGCTGTTATAACATCATGGATGTACTCAATAGCCCTCTTGGAGATTGTCCGATCCTTGTGGCACGCTGCATCCATGAGGTGTGGTCCTGTTATAGCCCACACCTTCAAGATATGCAGAAGAGGTCGTGGCCCTCTGAACACTCTCAGCGTGACATCACCCACGCGATGAAGCAGCAACGACAGAGGATAGGAGTCCGGAAGTTGCTTCCAGTTGCTTCTCGATGGCCACCAAGACTTCCTTCCACTCTTCCCACTCGAATTCCTGTATAGCTGCTCCCGAGATGCCTTGCAGAGACTCCGCAGGAATTGGCAAAGTGCCGGGAGACTAAGCCTCTCAGCAGCATCGCTGAATAGATTGTCAGCTTGATGAGAGAGAGCGCAGAGAACCTTCGCCGTGTCGGTCTGTGTTAGCAGAGCAGGTTCATTGCCTGAATAGTTCTTCAGGATACTCGAAACACTCGTATTAGAGTTCTGAAGGGGCGCCTGGAGGAAACTATACACATCCACGCAAGTCTCATCATCGTCAATAGGACAAGCACTGAGATTCAGCTTATCCGCTCCCGTTCCAGCATTCATTCCACTCCGATTGTCCGAATTCTCACCATCCTTCGAGGCCATGGCACTGGGACCATTGATATTTGTGCCTGAGTTCTGCAAGCTAAACAACTCATGCTCCATCTGAGCCACATGACGGCACACAGAGAAAACTGGGAGCCAGCAATCGGCGCTAAAGGAGCCTAACTCCAGTCCCCCTGATAGAATCACATCCATCGAGAGAGCCTGATTAGCGGGAACTCGCGGTCCATGAGATTGACAAACATTCGCCGCGATCAGGTTGAGGATCTTCCCTGAGAGATGTTGCAGATTCAGTGAATTGCTTAGCGTGGCAGCTGCATGAAGCCCATCAAGACTTGTAGCGTAAAGTGTCTCCCCGTCGTTTCGCTGCTTCCTTCTCGTTCTCAGAGTTTTCTTGGACAATACAACGAGTCTGTTCTTCTTAAACTCCTCAATATCTCCCAGGCCAGCTGTGAGAACAGTCACCATGGAATCCCAGCAGCACGTGAGAAGGCGTCTGGCCAACTTCTTCGACGCAATTTGCCTCTCACTCAGCTCCGGCTGAAGCTTAGCCACAGTCTGCAAACGCTGCCAGTCAGAGAGCATTTGCGTAGGTCCCCATCCTCCGGCATCGCACAACATGTCGACGAGAGCGCAGTAGAACTGATCCGTATCAGTTGTCTTCAGACTCACCAAGGGATTCGTCACGAGGATGCATTGATAGAGTTCGCAGAGCCATGCTGAGGATAAGTAGACCAGAACTCCGGCATTCTGCACTGAAGTCACAAACTGTTGTTCAGAAAGTGGAATCATAATATTCCCATCTGTATTGTCATAGTGACCAGCACGAGTGAGTTGCAAACTTAACAGCAATGCCGAGTACGTGGCCAAGTAAATTCCATCAGCATTGATCACTGTGAGATTGTAATCGAAATCAGAGAAATTGTAGCTATTCTGTTGACAAATGGAACTCGCAAACTCCTGCATTGCCTCGTCAACCTCCACAGAACTTCTCAGCAAGAGTAGTTTGGGGACCAGCTCATTTGTCAACTGCTTGGCAAATTCCCTAGCGTGTCGTCTGTCAATGTCTCCATCGCTCCTTACAGGCGTCGGTGCTTCCAAATATGAATATGGCCAATTGGAGTCGCCAGAAATCTCATCTCCAGACGTCTGTGGCTCCTCTTCAGGCCCTTCTGTGTCCCCAGAGTTATTTGACGCCACATCAGCCTCAACATTCTCTACATCACTGTCAGAAGCTGACGATGTCTCGAAGCCATTCTGCCGCAGAACAGCCACAGCATCCCGATACGGTGCTGGCAGGCGTGCCATGGACTGGTACGTCAATGGGCCAGTATAGTCAACTTCCGTGAGATGACTGTAGCGGGAATTGATAGTCTCCATAGCCTGATTGGACAGAATTGTCTCATTCACATCACTAGAGCTCAGAACTTGCAGACTCCCTAACAGCGCCACAACGCATTCAACACTGGACTGAAGAGCGGCTTCTGAACATCCGCCTGATTGAGTTGCATTGGCGCATTCTTCCATAGCATCAATTATTCTGAAAAAAGGAAATCACGGATTTGTCAGTAAAGAGCTGAGCAAGCCCTAAAAAGTCCCAACTGTCTCTAATTTGTTCCAATCTTTTGAACAAGTTTCCACTTCCTGAACAAGAACCGAAATGGATAAAGTTTTATTGCCGGAAACTTTCTCAAGAATTATCGTTGAACTTTAACACTTTTCAAACTCTTGAAGAGAGTTGTTTCAACTGTGAAATCTCATATTTCATCACTCCTTACATTTGAATTGCCGCAAAATTTCATTTAATACTCACAATCTGAAAAGAGCCATGTCATCACTGCAGCTCTGCCCCTGAGTCTTATCCGGAAATAGTATAACTGCAAGATCCACCAGTCGCTCAGGTGATTTGAAGATCTCCCTTACACACCTCAGAGGTTCAGTGCGGTTCTGCGATGCTGGCAGGAGGAGCATCCGGTGAAAGAGTGCCTCCAGCATCGGCCGAAGTGATCCCTGAGTCCCTGCAATCCTCAGCAGTTGGATGGCTGTGAGATAAACGCATCTTGCTTGGGGTCCATCGAGTCCGGGTCCGGTGAAGAATCCTCTGGTTTCACTCTCGATTATGTGCAGGGCGTCTCGATAGGTGAACTTCTTGTCCAGATTCACCCTGCCAGGAGATCCCAGAGAGGCGGCCAGGGTTGGGCAGAATTTCTGCCACAGAAAGGCCGTAAAGTGCGGATTTGACTGAACATCGCGCGGCAGGGATATTGTGAGGGTGAGAATGCACTCTGTGAGGAAGAGCGTTCCATTGGACTCAGTTCTCTTGGGACTTCCGCTGACGCGAGGCTCCACCAGACGACTGCAGAGCCATTGCATCACAGGGATGACCTCATTGTACACTGCCGCAGCCTGACTGGCAGTCACGAGAGCTCCTGGGGCTGTCCTCATGATCTCCTCAGTTTCGTCCTTGAGGAACGCTGAAAAAGTCCTCAAGCACTGACTGGCTGCCGCGAGAGAAGCCGCTCGAACAGCCCTCGTTCCGTTCTCCCAATTCTCTCCGCAGCGGCACAGAATCTCAATGAGGAGACGTCCGTTCAGTGTGCACGTTGGCGAGCACGCCATGGCGAGGAAGAGGCGCAGGACGTGCACCAGAGTATCCTCATTGGACTGCGCTGTCGTCACATTTGCAGTGGCTCGCAGGAGCTGTGCGGGCAACCATAGCGAATCATCTTCTGGCTCCAGTCCAATGTAGAAGCGTTCATCTCGAATCACTCTCTAGGGAGGGAGAAACAATGAGAGAGAACAATTAGGACTAAAGCAGGCAGGAAATGTAGAACAAGTTACATGGCCAAAGTCTAAACAATTATCCCAGTTTCCTGTGGTAATTGAATGCTCGTGGCAAACTATTTAATTCAACCACCAGAGATTGCAAAACTTTTCAAATCTCAACTTATGGAAATTATACGCAAAATGCGATTAGTGATTTTATTTTCAAGCTACAAGCTGTTTAATTAACGTCGAGTCTCTGCGCGTTTATCAATTCAATCAAAGGATAAACAGACACAGACAAAACAACTTCACAACACGGAGTGAAACCTTTCAGAAGAGACTAAATTGGAGGGAAATGGTAATGCCTTTCGTTCTTTTTGTGGCACTAAAGCCAAACAACAAATGGACAGACCAACTTCACGCAATAATTAGTGCAAATAGACAGAAAATTGACCTTCAGACGATCTTGACTTTTTGCCTTTCCTCTTTGACCATAATGAAAAATCAATAGATTAGGCTCGAAAAATACAGCGTGTCACTTAACAGATATCTTACCACATTCAATCTGGGTTAATATACAAAATATACATCGAAGAGGTGAATGAGAAGAGCCACCCACTTGATTATCCTGACGCTATATACTCACATGCATTCCATTCAGGGCGAGAGTCACAAATTTGGGCCGTCGAGTTTCCAATGCCATTTGAAGCGGTGCCAAGCACACGGACCGCAAATCATAAGACGGATCTCGATGGATGCCATGCTGGCGATAGAGTTTATCTGCAAAGAAGACAAGATATCGATTTTTTCATGCCATATGGTGGGGCTCCGCCTGTCAATTCACTCACCATGAGCACACTGGGCGGCTTGCTTGAGGTACGCCAACTTCGTGCCCGTTGCCTCCTTCACGAGGTTCAGGAAGAGCTCTTCCATGGCTTTGTTGACTCACTCGACACACTGATGACTAATTCAGAACCCCTCCTTCATACTCAACCATATTGTTGCAGGCAGGGTGAATTTTCCGTCACGCTGTGGTCTTTTGCGCCCTCTCAGCTACTTCTAAATCTCCTCAAAGTGCCCTCTAAACTCCGCTTGAGGTGGAAAATTTTGCCTTTATGACCTCTTTTATGAGAAAAACTACGCCTCCAGGCCCGTGAGTGAATCAGACGTGCCAAATGTTTTCTACTTTCGTACAATTCTCGCGGTCTCTTCCATAGAATTCACAATCCTCGAGTGCACAGATACACTTTGGAGTTTCACTGTTACGTTTATCCTATATCAAACGCCCTTTCCCAGCAAACTCACAAGGAATCGCGAAATTTTCTACCATTCCACTATTAGACGACATCTTGGAAAATGGACACTTTTACCAGACACCTCAGGCGCACACTCTGGCCAGGAGAAGTGCCCCGGAAAAATCGATACGCCCCACTCTTGCAAATGGTCGGAGAATTATCAATGAATGGCACGTGCACGAGGGCGGCAACAAGTGTTTGGCTCTGGGGAGGGATGGCAACAGGTGGTTGGGGCTCGACGCCGCGAAGGGGAGACTCTATGGGGAGTGTATTGATTATTTCAGGAGCGGCGGTGCGAGTCAAAAGCCTCAACAGCTCGTTGATCCGACTCTGTCACATGTAATTCCCTCAATTTCAATACAAATAGAGTTACACATCGATGATTGGGGTGCAGGGTGGTCAGTTTAACAGCCAGAAGGAGGTTTACTTGATGGGTTTCATCTGCCACAGGCCGTCATTGAGGTAGTGGCAGTTCTCCACGCCGATTCCCTTGTTGATCTTTGAGCTGCAAGACAAGGACTCTATGCAGGACTATTCCAACAACCACACAACGGTATATTTACATGTCCTCAGTGGAGAGTGTTGTTATTCCGATGGCTAAGGCGTTCTGCTTCCCTTCCGCCATGATCGCCACCACTGTGCCCTTGTCCACGGGCATCATCTTCGCTCCCGGCGACGTGAGTCCGGGACACATGATATTCGCACCACTGAGAACAAACCTAATGGCCCCCTTGTCCACCTGCTCCTTGGGCAGGAACACTGGGTATCTGTGAAACAGCCTGAGCGTCGGCATCCACGCACCCTCGCGCTGCCGGAAGAACAATTGCTCTCCCGTCGTGTTCACAATTATCTCTATGTGATCATGGCTACAAAAACAAATCCCTGAGACCGGGAAACTCATCACGAACACCCATAAACACTCACCATTTGACTATTTTGAAGCCATCCTTCTTCGGCAGGATGCTCTCCATAAAGGGCTCCAGATTCGGGAACTGCTCGAGAAGCTTCACGCGAATGCCCTTCTGCACCGATGATTTGAGCTGGAGAGTTCCGGACACGCTCTCCTTCTCGTCGAATCTGGCAGGAACAGCCGGAACACATAAACAAAAGTTAGTGTTTGAGGTTAGATTCAGAGAAATCCATCTCCTCATCAAAGTATACACCAGAGATTCCCATCCTTGATACCACTTACTTCTTGAACATCTTAACTAATCAGTTACACACTAATATTTCCTAGAAAATGCTACTGTGCTGAGATATTACAAAGTTTTCACAAGTCCTAACATGCACTGCCACTGCCAGGCAATTGCTTGCAGCGCCTCTGCCAGATTTCCCACAAACGACCAATCCGTGGAGGTTTAACTGACAGCCGGAGCCCGCAGAAAAATAACAAACCCCTGAGTAAAGTGCTGTTCAAGGTGGATTTTTCATGTGATAAGGAGTATTAGAAGTGAAGAAGCAGTGATAAGAACGTACAATGGATTTGATGCACCCTAATTTACTCAAAGACGAACAAATTGTGGCAATACTCAAGGAGGTAGGAGAGGTAAAAGTGGATGAAGATCTTCCGTTGCTTACATTTCTTGATTGGGCTTCCAGAGGCAGCTGAATATCCCCAAAATCACAGAGATTGGCCGGGAGGAGCTGATCAGGCTCTACGAGAGATTCATCATGCCACAACCGTGTCGAAGGGCGAGGGAACGAGACAGTAGGAGTGCCAATACGACCAGCACTGTGGGAAAGGATCGTGCGGAGAGAGCAAATGCCAATGGGGAACTGAAGCGAAAGCACAAGGAGATCACCTTCACAGATGACGACTGCAGGGCCCGCGAGGTTCACTACAAAGTTATGAAGATGACCAATTCAGCTGCAGAATCAAACACCCGCCCAGTTGCTCCACAGAGGACCTCAGAGAGCTGTCCTCAGCAGCCTCAGCACAATCCTCCCTCGAAGAGGATGAAGATCACCTGGCCATAGTCAACGTGCTTAGATGGTATTTTATGTGCTGACTTACATTATCTTGAAATGCTGTGTGTTAAGATAAGGAAAAAACAGTCTTGAAGTATATTTTCGATTTATCTCTCTCTTTATTATTACAAAAGGCGATTTTTAATTTTCAGTACAATTATACATAAGTTATCATTGTTGAATTTTTCATCTTGTCTTCAAAGTAAAAAGGGACTATTATACAATTCGCACGATATTTCACAAATCCTTGAAGGATATTAATAATAATTCCTTTGAAAAGATCTCGACTGAATACAAGTTTCATTTCACTTCCTTTTTTTTTGGTAATTCTCTTGTGGCACCAACTAATTGATATTCGCGTCAATTGATTAGAAATTACACACTCTACATATTCAGTCCAATTATTTATATACAATTCATTTTATTGTTAGTAATAAAAATCTAGTTAATATGAGAAAGCATCAAATTCAACATTTTTCATCAAATTTAGCACATTTAGTTCTCTGCTATACAATTTTCCTCTCTTTCCTTCCGTTCATTTAATGACTGACTATCATTTCTCGCCAATTGTTTTCGCACAAATCCAATTTTTTTTTTGTATCAAAAAATCACTCTTGCGCGCGCGATGCTCTTATTAAGAGAATAAAAAAAATATTGTCCCAAACTCTCTGATCAACGAAAAACTGTCAATAAATCCACATTCTTCTTTGGTTTGTCCATGCCATTAAACAGCCGTCTCGTGGTCAGCCTCCTCTATTCTTCCCAAGCGCCAAGCATTCGGATCGCCAGCTGCAAGAGAGACAAATAATAATCACATCTCGTTCAATGTCACGTACAATTTCACAGATTAGTCTTTCCAATTCATTTACTTTGTCTAACTGCTTTATTTACAATCTCGTGCTAATTTATGTACACAAACTCGTCTGGCATGCACTATTGAACTGATCTGTCTCGGGAGGGAGACAAAAACTCTAGCTTTTGGCTATTTCCTGATGCTTTTTTGGGTTAATTTAAAATTATTAAAATAAATCTACGAGCAGCTCGATTAGGATCACTCACTGAAATTATGATATTTCTTCTACGGATTAAATTACATTGTCATAATGAGGAAACTCCCTTTAGTTATTCAGCAGCTGTGTTTTGTGAATGGCTACAATTAATTGCCATGTTCGCCGACATCAATTCACAAAAGGTTAACCGAAATGTGCATTATCATCGCTGTTAATAATCTGCAAAATGCCTCTGAGCCACGTTGAGAGATCATCGACTCACGTAGAAAGGCAATTTTAAACACAATCAGCAAATTGACTGATTCAACATCTTCTACAAGTTAAAATAACCTCCCCTTCAATTAATGCCAGGCGACCTTTGTGTCTGGAAGGCAAAGAACACGATCGGTTTAAAGGTATTGATTGATTGATGTATTTAAGAGGGATTGTGCTATCAACAAGAAGAGATTAGAGGTCGAGAGAGAGACAATATCGCTTTACTTAGTGACCCTAATTGAGCGTCTCCAAATTGTACGTCGCAAGATTTGTTAGAGTTACGTGTTAGTTGGGGAGGAAATAAAGAGGTGTGTTGGAACTTACCGCAATAATAATATTTAGATATCCTAGGCAGAGCTAGGCAAAAGAAAATGTTTCTTTTACAAATTTAAAGAAGCAAGAACAGTGGCAAAGTCACTAAATCTTCATGTCATCCAAATATCAACTGAAGAGCTTCCGAGGAGAATCATAGAATTTCTAACTTAGTGCGAATTCAGCATGAGGTGAATTTTATTGTATTTGTTCTTTGGATTCATTTACTTCACGAAGTAGTCAGAAGGAGAAGCGTTAAATTGTTGAGAGATAGAGAAAGAGAGCGAAATAAAGATAGGATGGCAAAAGTATTTATCGAGAGCTCATGCTGTCCAAATGATAGAGATTTCACACTTGGATTCCGGACAAAATAGTCTATTAATGTTTACACCAGAGAGAAATGTGATAATAAATCAAGTCATTGTCCACACGTTTAACGCAAAAACAAACGGAATCACACACGAAATACAAGAAATATTGCAACAAAACATCTACGATTAGATGTGGGAGAAAGTGAGTGTGAGGGTCATGATGTTCAGCAAGTAGACGTTTTGAGATCAGTAGATGCAACCATTGACGGCAGGAACGCTCGATAGGAACTTCCGAGCAATGGGACATGCTCCTCTAAAATAAAAAAGAGAGAAAAAGAAAAGGAAGAGAATATAAACATTAAATAACAACTGGAGGGCAAATTAAAAACGATAAGGAGTGGAATGACGGTGGGAAAACGAAAAATCATTGGAAAGGGTTTTCACGGTGAAGCATTTCCACAGGCTAGACGTGCAGTGAATGCATTATGGTGGAGATTGAAGAAAAGAAGCCACTATACAGCCCGCCCTTGAGAGTGGCGGACGGAAGAGTGTGCAAAGTGAATGATATTCTGCAGAATTGTGGTGGAATGCGAGAAAAAGCTTTTTCAATTTGCGTGACTAAACAGCCAATTTTTGCCAGAAGTTTGGAAATGGAATGTCTCAGGACACAGCGGAAGTTGAAGCGAGAACGAAGATTCAAGCAGTCACAGTACATTCAAAGCCATTTCTTCTTGCATGCTCTATATATGATTCCTTTCGAGGCACCCAAGCAGCACAGCAAAGACGAACTGCATTCCAAAGTGAACTGCGCTGCCTGGGCAATCTATTCACGCTGTCGTGTCTGTTCTATATGGAACCAGGAGAATGATGGTTGAACAATCGCGTCATGGCATCATCTTACTCACCTTGAAGTTGACGATTGATTAGCGCTGTTATGCCATGACCATCGCCACTCTTCTTCATGAGCAGCATGGGTTTGTCCTCGGCATCGTCATATCCTGATGATATGAAACCATTGCTGGCGGCCATCGTTTCGCTCACCTGCAAGAAATGATCCTTTCAGTGCATTGCACTCAGTGCGCATTATGCAAATTCCTCCCTATACCAACCTGAGTCACCTGCATGAGCTTCTTCACCACATCCCGGCCGAGGATGTGATCAAAAACAGCCTGGAGAAATGGTTCTGCCATTATGGACAATTTCAACTTGTCCCGATGCCAGATGAGAACTCTTGACTCCTCCATGGCCATTATTGACACCTTGGGGAGACACAAACTATCATGAATACACAATCCAATAACCCAAAAAGCTCCTCGACATACTTGAAAATAGTCATCCGTGGACACTCCAAACCACTCAGGAGAATCCAGAAACTGATGAGGAAACACTATGTGAAGTGCTCTTTGATTTTGCGATACGACTAGCCTGGAAAGGGATGCAAAAAAACTGAATTTAGTGACATTTTCCGACAAAAAGGACATTTAAAGGGCATTAGCAGAATAATTTCGTGCTCCATCGAGCACGATAAGTTGGACAAAAGTGATAGAATGAAATTGGAAACTCACTTTCCCGACAACACCAAGGACAAACTGTCCACTTTGGTGACTTTTTCTTGTGCATAGACTTCTTGGTACTTCAGTGAGCGCACCAGTTTCATACAGTTGAGGACTTTCTTGAACTGATGACGCGAAACACGGAGAGGCTGAAAAAGTGCTGCGTACACCTGTCGAAAAACGGGAAATCGTTTTGTTAATTGAATCACCAATTTTGTGCGGTTTTGCAAATGCATTTCTGTTTTTTTGTCTATTGATTGCTATCAGAGCATCAAAGTTGAACAAAATTGCGTTTACAGATAAAATTTTAGATGAGATAAACAATGTTCAAAACCTTGCACTAAAATATTCTGTCTTATCTTTGAATGCGTTTTTCAAATATTTTTGATTCAATGGCAATAATCCTAAATCTATTTGGCAAGTGTTCATTTCAACTCTGCGGTGACCTCGAGACTTCAGGAAGTGGATGGAAACATAAAATCCTGATAATATAAAATGCAGTGCTATAAATTTGTCCTCTGAGATCATAAAATACACCGCATTCATGGCACGAGAAGCTTCATCTTTTGCAAGAGCCTAGGTTAGTACGGCAAGAAAACCTCCCAGAACAACAATTACACCATCCCCAGAATTCTCACGGGCAGTATAAGCTGGCCCGTGTCCTGAGTCAGAAAATGAATTGTGAAGGAGTCCCACTCAAGGCTTAATTGTATTTTCCCAGAAGTGTACTAATTCTAATTAAGTGTATTCGAAGAGAGCTGAATTTTGGGAACTTTTGCCGTAAAATTCAAATAATGGTTTGTATTTATAAACGCTACGAACTCTTGTGTATTTAGGGAGAACGCAATTTGAAATTCCACGATAAGAATTAACACGCAAGAGAAATATCGTTCCACTGGTCATGGTTTAATTTAAATCAACATCGCGCCGGCATCATCCTCATGAATTATAATTGTGTGAATCACACATTCACATCGGAGTGATGATAAGTCAGGCAAATCAAACAAATCAAATTGGCATTTAATTAAGCGCGCTCCAGCGAATATGACATATAAAACATGAAGTTATGTTGAAGAATTTTTCAATTGATTGCAGTGCAATTGGATTTTCTGCAATTCTATCACATCTCATTCCACAGTAGAGCACAATTCATCAATAATTTCACGGGCGTTCCAGGGAAGAATATATCCCTTGATAAAGATGTTACGCCTCTTCCCACCCTCTCAAATGCAAGATGTGTGTTGGCGGTTTCACACGGAAACTCCTATGTATTCCACCTTATGCTTCCACCGTCGAGGCAACTCTCAATCAAAAGAGACTCGTGCAGAAATACATAAATATCCTTAAAGTTTCTCACACATGACATAGAAAATGTATGCCATTCGATATGAAGAATTCCTCTGTGACCATAAAACTTTCCTCTATGTGACATCATGTTGGAAAATATGTATCATTTCGCACATAAATGACCCAATTCTCCATTCGCACATATGCATTGTCCTATGTTCGATTTCGCATTCAACCCATCGGCCTTTTCAGAGACAGATATAGAAAACCTCTCCGGCCAGATAAACACGGAACTCATCCGGAAAATGACGTGCTAAATTCAGGCAGACTTGCTTGTTGGGCAAAGATAAAATTAGTCTTGTGTATGTGTACAAACTCAAGAATCAGGCGGTGGAACAAAGTTTTCATTAAACCGAAAACTCCTCAATGCAGACACACTGGCCGATCAGAGAAATATTGCAGTGCAATTGCTTTGTTCAATCTAAAACAGAATTGCTCTTCTGCTTATAAAATTGTGAGCACGTTCTGTGAGACGCGCGTTATATTCAATTACATTCAACATGAGGGTATTTCGTTGTCGTGTATCAAAAGCGAATAAAGTGGCTGCATCTCCAATTTTCTCCCACTCATAAATTCCTCCCATTAATCCATACGAAAGTCAAGTCGAAAATTATATGGATTATTTTGGATTTTTGGGTGGGCGAGGAATTTTCACAGGATTCAATAAAAGGCAAGCAAAAGGAAATATTTATCGTGTATGTAAATCAAATAGAGAAAATTACATGGCAATAAAATGTACATTACTCCCATATTTTGCCTACAACAATTTGTCACACGCAACTTTGAGCAACGTAAGTGATTAAATTACCTAAACTATAAATAAGTTTCGATGTATGGATCAATTCATGTTTATTTACGGACGCAACAGGTGACGATAACACTTCACAAAGCTTCAACTTTCTCTTTTTGGACAATATTTTATTTATATTAATTATCATGCGTGTCTCTATCTCCAATTTCCCGCCCTCGAAAGTTCTTTGCAGCATTCCCCAGACTTTGTGACAAGTATTGCGTGTCCTCTATCCTTACAACTGACATAGGACCATAAATACACACGATATAGCAGTGATACTCTGGTATATCCTCTGCTCAGTATTAACGTGCAATTTATTTAATTTGCAAATTATCACTCGGAGGCCGAACAGCCATCATCAGCCTATAGAATGACTGACAATTAGAATGATATACAGCAAATTTGCGTGATGCCGACGCGATATCAAATAGAAAAATACTCTTTATGCTTTGTTTGTACATCTCTTGCCATCCAAAGGCAAATATCCATCGAATGTCAAGGTAATATGAGTCTGTTTTTCCATCCAGACTCAAATTTTATGCTCAAGTAGTTACACCAAGCTTGCCCGAGAGCGTCTCAGCCCACATTTCAGCTCTGCAGCATCCCCACAACCCAGAAAACTCGATCATAAAAGGAGAGAAGCACTGGGAAAAACACCAGCAGACATTCCTCAGAGATGCCAATATTTAGTTGGGTTTGTAAACACAAATCAGTCATGGAGAAATTGTTTTTCCGAGCTATCATCCATCACTAAGGGTTATTAAATTTTTCCCTCTCATATCGATTTTCCGTGAAGACCTCAGGCCACATTCTCTGCAGTGAGCAAGGCAGTGAGTGAGTGAGGTAAGAAGAGAGAAAGCAAGGAAGCAATCTCAGCCTGTCTAGTCAATAAAATCTTCCGTAGATTTCACATCACTTTCATTAATTGAAAAGCACAATTCTTGCAATACTCATCAACGCGAGGAGTGTATAATCTAAAGCACTTGGGACAGAGCTTATTGTGTTTCTTCAAAACAATTATGTCAATATAAAATTTCTAATTATAACCAATTGTTTATCCTCTTATGTTTATCTGACTGAAAATGTAAATTGTGTTTACAAGAGAAATATACAAATTCCTTATGGGATACATTCGCCCCTTCGTAGCAGCCTCAATTGCTCAAATAAGAGTCGAAAACATTCTAATAAATGTAGGTATACCATTCACGTGAAAATGCCCAAGTTTTTCGCAGAAAAAAATTATGAACATCGTTATAAAAGGTAATCAAATGACAGAGAAAAAGTCGCTTGCCTCTTTGTCCGTCTTGTTTTATACCTATCTCTCCTTATTTGTCTGTGTCCCTCATTTTTATCTAATGTTTCCCATGAGAAGCAGAATTTTTCTCTGCTGATCCACCCATTTTATTTAGACTGGTCTCATCATTTCCTCTGTGATTGCTCGGCCTGAAAAGCATTGGGTGCGGACATTGGGACCACCGGAAAACCCCAGAGGGGACATATTAAAATTGTGATAATCCCATCTTTAGGGAATATGTGTACATTTTTATCACAAGCCATTACTTCATTTAATCTCAAAATTTATATCATCGCATCAATTATGCAGCGTGACACTCTCCCTTCACGCCTAGTGGATAAAACTTTCATTGAAAATGTTATTAATTTCGTTCGAACGGGGGTTGGACTTCTGGGAAATGTCCCAAAATCAATTGAATGCACAAGAGAGGGTCACAAATGTAATTTTTGGCCGAAATGAGGAGAATATTACTTTCTACACGAGAGTCAATGGTGAAAAAAATCAATAAATTCGCCTTAGTGTATGTTCAGAGAGTTGCCTATGTGTAATAACTGCTCCAATTTTCTCTTCTCTCGCTCTCCAGCAGAGTTTCTGAACTATTACCCCATATTCAACCTCCTCGAATCACCCCAACAGCACTCTCTGGATATCCAGCCAGAGGAACTATGTGTACATTTTGACAGCACAAGAGACGATACATACTTTCACGTAGTCATTTTATTTTATATATCGCATCGTAAGAGAGAAGAGAAATTGCACATAGACTCCATCAACGAGACAGACATTAGACTCTCTATAAAAACACCACACCATTTATTCCTGAGATCCTATCCACACTTTACCCTGAGGCTAGACAATGGGCTTTCTCATGCGCTATCAAACACTAGAATATCAGCTTGAAAAATTCAGCAAGAAGCCGGCAAGAATTTGTCAAAAACACACACCACAATCGAGTTACAATTGCGAAATTGTCACCATCATCCCTTTCGCCCTGT
Source organism: Phlebotomus argentipes (assembly GCF_947086385.1). Taxonomy (NCBI): domain Eukaryota; kingdom Metazoa; phylum Arthropoda; class Insecta; order Diptera; family Psychodidae; genus Phlebotomus; species Phlebotomus argentipes. The sequence goes on along the minus strand of NW_026776181.1, from coordinate 9,287,378 downwards.
CCTCGACCATGCCCAATGACAAACTTTATACTTTCCAGCAGCACGACAATATCAGTGACAGTTTTAGGTTTCCCCCATGCAGTTTTATTACATATTTATGATAATTTAATTTTACATTTCTCTGCGCTACCCCTACTTCTGCGGGAGTTATAAATTTTTGAAAAACATCCTATTGACAGAGGCATGATATTCGCACATGATCATAAAAATTTCATATAGTGGAAGAATTTATGGATGAATTCATGCCACATGAACAGCGATGATAAAGAGTGTGAAAAAGTATAACAATTTGCAGTGAAATTATTTCTTAATACACCGCAACTTCCCAACAATCAATAGAACCTTCTTGCATGAATCAAATATTGACTTTTGCTGTGTGCACAGTCAATTTGTGATGTGGAAAGTGATCCAATTGGTTAGAAAAATGATTAGATTTCTCTCTCATGCCCGCAAGTGCACACATTCACGTACTGAACATAAAAATTGGCACACCCAGAAGTGACATTATGCCGTATAAGGGTTTTGCTCGGACGCCTTCAAATCTTCTAAAATGATTCTTTATGGTTGCGATATTCGAGGAAATTCTTACTCTGTGAATTGCAAAAGTTTCCATATTTTGCTCCCATTTATTCTTAAATTTCTTGATAGAATGTATTGCATTAGTTTTTTCTCTATTTTCATCTCTACAACTTTATGTGTAAGTTAAGAAATTTATGAAGACACACTCAATATCGGAAATGCGCATTTCAATATGAGAAAAGATACAAGTTTCTACTTGTATTTACTCCACAGATCACAGATTTTACAATTTCGTTGTCATAATGTATGAACATAACCTTCTGATAAGATCTGAACATGTGTTACTTTCACTGGAAATCGAATGCACTGTTTACTCCAAGATAATTTGTTAGAGATTGAAAAACGTCCAGTTCTCATTTCCATGCAAAATTGATACTTATCGAAACACGAGTTTACACTTTAATCTTGAGGCAATAGCGATGTGCCCTTTGGAATCTTACTCATTAGCATTTTAAATTATTCGATTTTGGATTTCCAGTACTTCGAAAACAAACTTTGCTGTGATTAATGGAAGTGCTTCAAAGGAAATTGAAAATATCAGGTATTCAGCACACGAGTAATTCGCAAAGCACCATAAATTGCGGGAAAATTGTCAGTAAGAAGTAGAAAAGTAAGACGAAACACGTGCCCAAAATCAAAAGATAGTTGAAATTACCGTACAAAAGACTCACGGTCTCAAGTGAAAAGGGGTCAGAAAGAATAAAGCTTCTTCGCACAAAAGGAATGTCCAATTGATTGAACTTTATTGGGGTTCTCCTGTATAAGCCATTAAGTATTAACTTATCACCTTATTGTAATCCATTCTCTATGGCATGACATTACGTATTAGGATCCCATTAGGGATTTTCGAAGAACGCAGCTGTACCTCAACTGTAATTTAGTGCATCAATCTATATGATTCCAATTTATGGCCAGACTATAACGTGGAATACATATGAAAGCTAATACGGGAAAATGTGTGCAAGATACAGAGTATAGCTGACTTTTATTAGAATACACACGAGGTTTATAGAACCTTTGAGTCATACTGAATGCAAACGTTACACTGTTTTCGTGCTGCAGGGTAAGTTTATAGTACAATATTGGCTGGAAGGTATCTGCAAAATTGTCCAAGCGTACAATTTAATTGGTGTTAAAATCTCTCGTGCTTTTGATGAACAACATGCCTGTCCATGGAGTGTGAAATGATTGATTCAGCAATAAACACCTGATATTCATAGCCACCCGTCAATGTGATGAATAGTCTACTCATTTGCCAATGTATAGTTTCTCATGCCATCAATTAGTTGTCGATTTATTTATCGATAAGCACGTAGCATTGATTTGTAGAGTGAAAAGTATTGATTGATACCTAATAATTCTGTCGCTTTTCGTGGTTTTTCACGATGAATTATTATTATCATTGCGATGCTTGTCCCTATTTCCACGTTTCTATAGCAAGAAGCCAATATGAGGGTGGATAATTGATTAATGTTATTGAGGGCACTGTTTTCCATCAATAAAACGCCAACTTAGGAAAATTGTCCCCCAAAAGCAAATGAGAATTCCTCCCCAATTCTTTGCCACAATGAAATTCCACTGAACGCGGCTTCTCATCGATCCGCAATATTGCTTTTTGACTCACCTGAGCCAACACAGAGGTGGGCATCATGTGGTTTTCTGGGGGATGGATATCACAATTCGCGTATCAAGTCTCCGAGGTGTATTGCATGACACGACAAAATAAACAATTTTCTAATTGTATAGATATTTGTCTTGGCGTCAGTTTACTGTGGCCCAAAAGCCACAAATTGCTGTCTATTTACTTAGGACGGTTCTTAGCGTCCACCATTCAGCCTATCAAGTCTTGGGAATGCGTTTCAACTGAGTTTCAGACACACTTTGCTTATAAATGTAATTCAGCCTGAAAAATCGATACAATCTGCACAGTTTTACCACAGTTTCTAGGTCAAATACTTCACAAATTGACAAAAGCCATCATATATTTCATACTGGTGGCGAAATTGCTGATTTCTAATGGAAAAATTAAGAGAGAGCTCTTAAAGTTAAATTTATAGCTTTATTTCGCGAGATATTTTCTCATTATTTTCTCCCTAACATTGGTCGCTGGCACTGAAAAAAGTAAGCAAAAAAAAAGTATCTAATAACAAAATTGTATTTGCCCAACCTCCAAAGACAATATAAGCTTGTGATGAGAACAAAAAGGTATTACAAATGTCTTTGATTCGCATCTTCAGTTGTTGAAACAAGTCACTGGAAAATTATTCAAATGATTCATTAATTTTCGAACAAAGCATTTTTCGGGACATTTTCTGTAAGAAACACAAAGCGTTCTTCTGGCCCTGTGTCAAAGGGAAAATATAATGTATTCCCACGGAAATGAAAGAGAATTTGCAAGTAATACATTTCATGATTCAAGTTGCTCTTCAGGTGGAATTTCCCCTTCCTGATTCAGGAGCCAAGAATGGATGTCACCGCCTGCCAGAGGGTATTTATCCATTTCATTAGCTCCCAGACAAGTGCACTTACTTTTGCTTCTCCGCAAATTGTGACACTCCACAGGATTATCACATCGCGGGTGGGAGGGCTGAAGGATCAGAGCGCCAGGTGGATAAATGAAAAGTCACGTGAGTGCTAGAAGAGAGAGTGAAAAGATCCTTCCCACCCACTGACTGGCGATGTTTATATAGCGAAATCGATTTCTGCACTCGGACGTAATTTACATAATCGTGTCTATATGCGGAAGACGTCAAATGGTGGAAATATCATGTCGATAATACATAAAATATACTCACAAAGGGTTCATGAACCCTTGAAAATTTTATTCACCCCTTCAATATGATGTGCAGTGTCACTGTTTGTAATCGGGAATCTTACTGCAGTAATTGAAATCTAATTTGAAAGCCTGTTACCGCTTATGTATAATTCATCACTCCCTTGTGGTGATTACGAAGGAGATTAATGAAAGCCGCAAATTACACCCGTTCTGTATCGTATTTTAATATATCAAGGAAATCACGATACGTCGCATACACCTACACTGCCTGCACATACAGTAGGTGAAAGTAAGTCAAGTAAGTCACGTGAGATACACTAAATTTCTGGGAATAGACAGAATTTAGACTCTGCACTCGGCCAGCAACAAGAATAAGTGTTCAATGGAGGAAAAAAGGTGGCGAGTGCGAAAGAAGTTGGCTCAAGCCTGGCAAAAACGAGCGAAAAGCATGATTAAACCAGCAGCTGTGTGTGGCTTGAACAAATTTCATTCTATATGTGTGATTCATATCAGCAATTACGCTTTAGTAGAACCGTGACACGTGATGTTTAGCCCTAATGCCATGCAGACTATTAGCATTTTGTATGCTCAAACAATATTGCAAATATATTCTCGAGCCAATGAATTCACCATCTCATGTTATGATATTTGCTCTTTTGCACATAAAAGGCCTATTTAGGCAGCGTACTCACCGATTCAATTTCCTTCTCGAACTTGACGGGGCGCAGACGGAAGAGGAGCACAATCACATGTATAAAATTAATCACAAGGAACACGATGGCCCACACGAAGGCATCCACTGTGCACTCCACGAGCCACCCCCACATTGCCATGAGAACACATCCGATCACAAGGACACTTCGCAGCCACAGCTGGCCGTAAGGGCCGCCGGGCGCCAGGAAGGCCACCGCCATCAGGGCATTGCCGAGCTGGTAGTAGAGATGATGCGGGCGACGTAGCGTCGGGCACGCCGCGGTCAAATCCATGCCGATCGCCCACTCCACGGGCGACGGATCCAGCCGGAAGGTCGTGTTGCTCTCCCACATCTCCTCGCCACTCACGTCCACGCTGCGCGCAACGCCATTGGCCACGTTCTGGCCAGTGGACTCCACCAGGCCCAGCGCCAGGGCGCTCAGAAGCAACATCGTGTGAGTGTCCAGAACGAAGCACTTCAATTCACACGTCCCAAGAGTCACTCGCGATCTCACATCCACAATGAGCTACGACATGACGACGCCTCGCCACCACGACAGATCTGCAAGGAAAGCGAAATTTTTATAGATCACACTGAGAGGAAAATACCGCCAAAATTTCGGCCATAAAATTCTTATTTAATGTATAGCTTCGCCAATGCTCCGCTATTTCTAACACGGCACTGCATCTCGCATTCTGCCAATTTTTTCACTATCTCCAGCTTATAAATCTCACTTTAGGTGTTTTTTGCACACCGAAAGTGAGTAATTTAGCAAACGAATGAGTGATTGCGACTGGAGACGCGCCAAGAGTGTGCTTCTATGGAGAATTTTGCGCACTTTTCGCGGCATTTGCGCCCAAAAAAAAGGCACTACACAATCAAATCCCACGGAGGCGGAATGGGACCAATTTGAGTGGATTTTCATCAATGTGTAAATTTTATGTGAACACGCCAAATAGCAAGCATGCTGGAAGACACAATCGTGGGCTTTTTTCCATGACGCCCTCACACTGCACACCAATTTCATTTCACAGTCGATCTCGAGGAATGATTATTGGTGTTCAAACAAAAGGTGAGAGATGTCGAATATCGGGCTGCGAGATCTACCAGTGAGGGAGAGAGAGAGAAATCTGCTAAAAAGCCCACATATGGAGTTTTGTCTCAGTGCCAAAAAAACATCAGTCGACTGGATGTTATGCAATCCAACCAAAAATTAAACATAGACTCAGAATTTCCACTGGAAGTCGCGCCAAAAGCGTACAAAATGCCGCTGCCACGATGCAGAGACTGGAGAAGCAAACACTCGCAATCGCTCGATTACAGCAATAATGCTTAAGTAATGAGCGATGATAAAAACGCTTTTAAGACACACATTTTCGCTGGCTAAAGAAGGAATAGCAATGAAGGCCTTTAATCACCGACCAAGTTTGACCCATATCATATGAAAAACTAAAGCCGATACAGCACCAGATAGACTCTGAGTCACTTTGCTCAGGTATTGCTAATGATACTAACGCGACACATATCCGGTTCGGTGACTTTTTGCCATGTTCTTTGGCAAACCGCGAAATACTACGCAAATTTTCCAAATTGTAACAACAAACACGAGATTTTCTGCTGGCATTTATGTGGATCAAATTTGAATGTCGAGCTTCAACGCTGATAGAGATTTTAGCAGATTTTTCTTGTATTCCTACTACTTTAAAAAAAATCTATTAACGGGTTTTAAGTGATACACAATCTACGCTTAAATCAATTGTAAATAAATAAAATTCTATGTCTATTGTTCTTTCCATGATGATGATTGTAATTATTGCGTTGCTGTTAAAACACTTTTGTCACGCTACTGTAATCACACTCGATGAAAGAATGGAGCGATAATTGAGACGCGAGAAGGATTTATCTCTCCGCGAAGGACGGAAATGTGGATAAAATTGACGTGTTATCAGGATTTCACCCTCTTTGACGATGCTTATCGATTCCTTGAGGCCCAAAGAAGCAGAATTGTCTATAAACATGCATTGTCCTCTGCTCGGCAGATTTTCCGCCTCGGGGAATCATGCTGTCGATTAGGGGTGTGTTTTTCGGGAGGGCGAGTGCGAGAGTCAGTCTGTACACAACCCCTTCTCGTGCCCCGAGGGTCGCACTGTTCAGCTGTGCTGCATTTTGCACAAATTTAGCATTCACCGCGGAAAAATCAATAAAACACACACCAAATATCCAACTTGCCAACTCCTTCCATGCAGAATTAAATTGCTTACCGCATTCACAATTGCCCGTGCGATCAGAGTGGAAAATCCTCCTTGGCCCGTTCACCAGTCACGCAGAATTGCACCCAAAATTTTCCAAGGGGATGAATTGCTGCTCCACCAACGTCTCAGGGAAATGAGCGTGTCGCAAACTGAGAATTTCATACACTACTTCACACTCGGCGCTTCACAATGGGAGTCTCTCGCACAGCAATTTTCATTACACATTCTACGCTTTCTTGCTGCAATTTCAGAGATTAATTACTTTTGGATGCTATTTTCACTCTCAATACTCCGTCATTGCGCTCACGAAACACTCCTCACGCCACCGCAGACCACTTGATACTGACTGAGCGGAGAAGTCTGACACTGGACTGCAGAGACCCTGGCGAGTAGTCTCGCAATTGCGCTGGAGCTTGCGTATCTGTTATACGAAGAGTGCTACATGGAAAGCGCTGCGAAGACGGATAAAGCCCAAATTCGAAATGTGTTGGAGCAACAGACACTGGAAGAATAATTCCATAAAATTATTAATGTTTTACAAGTTCCACGAAATTCTGTAAGTCACATTTTTCTTCCTAAAATTTTCCGTGTGTGATTTTTTCTCTACACTTTTCACATCCATAAAAAATTCTGGATTAACTTACTAAAACATATACAAATGAACAATGTCCACAATGATCACCTCGAGATCATACTTCTGAAATATCTTAGACAAGGTTTTAAATTCTTAAATATTACATACTCTGTATTTCAAGCATTAATTGCAGTCCTTAACCCTTTCATCACCTCATTTTTTCTTTTCATTTTTACAACCTTCAAAATTTCTCAGCAGATATACATGAATTTATCAATATTTTGACATATTGACAAGTAAAATACATACCAAATATTGTGAAAAAAAACTCCAGAATGTTATCTCTTCCTGGAGAATTCCACCCATTACAGTCAAGATCTTTCCAGAAACACACAAATGAAAATTTCACGATACAAAAAGTCCTTGATAAACAAATGCCTCAAGCCAGAATTCGACAATATCCACGCTAATCACTTAAACATTGCATGTTTTTCAAATATCGAGGGTTGGATTTCGGTGGCAAACACACTTCTTTACTCTCCATGCGAAGGAGAATTGCAGAAAAAAGGGGAGAAAAACACAATTTGTCAGAGATGCATTAAAATATCTTCGAACACATGTGCTTATCGATCGTTTTTTCTTCCTTTCAACTCCTTTCTGAAGGCACATGCCTCGGCTTTTTCAATGCCATCCAAGCGCGAAGAGTAAACAGCAGAGACGTGGTGATGAAGTTAATGGCAGAAAAATTAGGCGCGATGGAATAAAAGTAGCTCTGACGAGAGTCAAAGTATGATAAATAATAATTTAACAAGGAAAATGTGGAAAAAATTGAAAAGAATGTCGCAGGAATTTAAACAACCATTTCTTTTATCTCTGCCATTCCATCCACTTGTTGCATTTGCTATTAAACGATAAATAAATGTGCGTTAAGTGAATTGTCGTGTTTATGTATTAGAAAAAGAGATTCTTTTCTAGACTGTAGGACGAGGAATTCGAACAGCAAGTATTTATTTTTCTTTAAAAGCCCCAAATACTGAGTGTAATTTATTTGATTAGGACTCCCTAAACAGCGAAGCATGAGAAAATGAGGAAAAACAGAGAGCGGCACATGCAATTGCTGGCCTCATCACAAAAACCGTCTTATTTGAGCGCAGTCCAATTAATGCCGTCAATTTGCAAGTCTCCCAATTGATGGACCAGACTTTATTCACATCACAATCATGAGTCTCACTGCATTTCATAGTTTGAAATGCGTGCACTCTTTCATTTTCATCAGAGATATAATTTAGAAAAGGATTAAGAGAGTTTCACACAACTATTCTATAGTTTCACGCAACCACATTCGCTATTCAATGTTTCTCTATCGATCGCAAATCCTCTAAAAATGCCATTTCATTGGGAAATGTCGAGGTTCCACTCGAGATGCGGCACATATAACGCATTGGCAAACGGGAAACTGCATAAAATTCATTGAGAATTTTTTCTCCATGGGAAAAGTAATTTTCGCAAACAATTAGCTCGCGTCGTTCCGCGAATGTGCATTGTATGGTCAGCGGGATCGGGGGCGGGTAATTTCATTTTATGAATGAACGTTTCGCTGCAATTTTGCGGCGATCTCCAACGGTCAGCTCTCGTAGGGGAAATGCTAGAAGTAATTTACTGGGTGCTCAACACGATGCTTAAATTGTATTAAATTCGTATGCTGGAAACCCCATTTGAAGCGCGATCACTGAGCCTCGCACGCTTCAGAAACTGCCTCCGAGAGTCAGTTGGAGTGCGACCGTCGTCGTGGTAGCTCAGAGAATTCCTCAAAGCGGACGCTAAAGACTGCAAGGTTGCTTTTTTAGAGAGGGAAAGACTCAAAAGTGCCAGTGACATGATCAGGATTATTAGGATTACATTGTGCTGAAGCTGAGGGTGATCTTGAGTGTGAGACTTGGTGATCTTCAAAATGACTCTCGAACTCACCCTCTGACAGTGTGGATTTTTTCTATGTGAGACACTCCTTTCGCCGAGAAACAGGTGCTTGAATGGAATTGATTACGATATTTATGTGCATTTGCTGCCACTAGAAGTTCTGTGGGTGATACACTGTGAGGAATATTCGAAAAAGTGACCGGGAAAATGATGGTGAGAAAAAGGGGTGAATATTTTTCACTCTTGAGCTGTTTTCTCCTCATTCCGGTGATCGCCCTTCGACTTCCCACCGCTTCTGCTGACCAGTCGAGAGATCGCCACAAGACTCTCACCAGCGAGATCGTATCGTCGAGACATATCCAGGATCAGTGTGTCCACAAGTGTCCCGAACAGGTGACTAAATCCCCCAAAATCTCTCTCATTCTAACAAGCTGTAGCGCAATTTTCGCCACAAATTGCCGCAGAGATCTCGAGTGCCAGCATCGTATGTGCTGAGCGCTGGTGTGTTTGTTATTGAGGCGAAAGAAAATATATAAACGAATCAGAGATTAAGATTAAAAGCTCTTACGTTTGCCCTTTGTAATCAATTTATTCAATTAAATGCTTTGTGGGACGAATAAAAAATTATTCTTGACAGAATGTATCATTTTAGCTCGCGATGACTTGTATTGAGATTACTAAATAAGCACATCACAATGGAGATTTACTCGCCCAGTCGTCGCGGAATTGCATGGAAAATCTCTTTGGACAGTTCATTAAATTCAACCGTAAATGCTCTGGCTCGAGTGAAATCACTTTTATGCTCGCGATGATGGCGATAGGAAAGAAATCATCAACACATGTTTCATTAGTTTTCTACTGATTAAATTCTCTGAGCGGGAAAAAGCTGGAAATTTATGTGAATTTCAATACAAAACACTGAGAGAAATTCATCGATATTGTTCATTAGTCGCAAAATGTCACGTAAATCTCTCCTCTCAGTGCATCACAAGCGCATGGCTTTGCTGCATGGCTGTTGAGCGATTTTTCAAAAGAAGATCATCTCGCGAGCTGTTGAAAATCGAATAGAAATCATCGTTTTCTACCCAGCGAGTTGATAATTTCTCACAACAAAATACAAACTCGATGGAAAAAAGGAGAGGCAAAGGTTGTGACTTTTAGCCGGGATTTGTTTTTGTACTTCAGCTGATCTCGCCTTAAATATTTACTGGCTTTTGTGGTATTTCTGTACATAATGCGTCTGATTTGACACAAAAATGTCCAGAAAAAGAGGCTCCAGGCCATTTAGGAAGGAAAAAAACTGTGATTAGACTATAAGAGTGATTTTTGCACAAGAGACGTCAATGGGTTGAATGTTAAGAGGCGTGGTGAAAAAATCACCAAAAACGCCGCCGCACTTTGATAGTCTCGAGTAGCTTATTTTGGAGATAGAAAAATATTAATTATACAATAAAGTTGACTTCTTGGGACAACGGAAAAAGTGGAGAGTGATAAGATGTGGCGTTTGTCTGATGCTTTTTCGAATGTGAACTCTCCGCACAATTTCTCTCTACGCGTGTTTCAAATTATTCTGACAGATTTTCCATCCGCGGACACGAAAAAACCCAGCTAAAAAAGAGTTTAATGAGTATTGAATTCTCAGCATATGGTTATTTCTCAATGAGACGAGAGAGATCTTTGATACGAAATTTGTTATTTTCACACCCTTCCAAGGAGATAAAGCGTCACAAACTATGTGGCAAGTGTAGTACAACAAGGTTTTTGTGATGTAATTAAAGAATTTATGAGTTAGTGTCCAAAACAGAGCGTCTGTTCTCTAATTACGCATCAACTGGCGATGAATTTGTGACACATTTCATTTAATTCTCACAGTGGAAAAATGAAGAAGATTTGGGCCCCCAAAAAACTGCACACCATATGAGCAGCCACTTTGCAAAGTGCTCGGCAGCACAGCGATTAGGAGAGCTTAGACAAGGCAGAAATTTTAATTATTTAATAGTTCCATGGGCGATGAGCTTGTCACATTGTCTGGGATGGCATTTAATACGGAAATAGCACAATTTGTCGTGTTTGCGAGAGCGAGAAAATTGTCCGGTGATCAGTTGGTGTGTGCCTCTTCCAAGAGTTGCAATCATCTGATTCCAGGGGCTGAATAAATTCATCTCACTGGTGGGCGGATGGAGGATCCGCGAGCTTGCAAAACTTGCAATCCACAATAGATCGCCGTGGCGTCGAAAAGAGCCACCGTGCGGAGTTTGCTCTATTTGTGAGCATTGTCTGAGTGCCTTTTGTCATACCATTTGCATACCACTCATGGAGAGTTCGTTCAGCTTCTGCCTCCCCAGAATCTCTTTGTTTGTCCATTCACACCCAACAATGCTTGGTCGCTGATTGAGCGCGGTTTTTTCTACATTGAAATGACCTTCGCCGCCTGACGAATTGCTCTTCCTTCGCGGGCCTCTTCAGGACATGAAATTCCTCCGCTATCTGAGGGGACAGGAAGGGATTTTGTACCTGTTGTTCCACGTCAATTACGCCCAATTAACTCCTTGCCAGTCACTTCCGCACTCGAACCCCAGGCGACCGTAAACCCCGAGGGGAGTTCCGCTGCGGTGATGGTACGCTCCTGATTCCCAACACACCTCGCTGACTTTCTACCTGTTCACCGTGCTTTTTACAACACCGCGCCGATGTATTGTCCAAAAATACTGTATCTCACAGGCCAACACAGAGCCAAGCGCCAACAAACACACGGCAATGAGAACAGGAAGGATGTATCCGGTAATTTTCATCGTGGACCGTAATTACTGATCACCGCATGCTTCATATACATATTCTCCCTCTCACTCCATCGATTTTTCGCTCTCCCTCTCGCCAACTACAGCGATATTGCCCACTCCGCCATGGATGATGTGGAATCGCGCCTTTTTGCACAAGTGCTCAGCATCAGCATTTGAGTATCTGAAACCGCGCCATCGAACTAAAAAAAAGAGAGTGTTGGGAGCAATAGCATGACAATTACTTGCACACCACTCTCACAATAATATGGGCAAATATCAAACAGACCATCTTCATGATGTTTCCTCGGATGGTAATTGCTGCAGGAGTTTCTTGAAATTGCCCTGCTCCAATATCAATTATCATTTGAAATGTTACGCAAATGCAGGAGAGGAATTTGCAAAAGGCTTCGACGTTGCGATTTCAGCATACAGATTAAAACTAATCATTCAAGTACAAATTCAAACTATTCTTTCAACTATTCAGCACATCAGTCAATGTAGCAAAGCAATTTCCGAAGCGCAATTTAAATTGCACTTGATGTGAGATTTTTCCTCTCATCTCGTGATTTTCTGTCATGGAAATCTTTCTCATGGGCTTGGAAAATGCCTCATTCTTGCACAAACAGAGAGACTTTCTTTGCGAATTACTTGCAATGCTGTCCAGCTGCTTAAGAAATGCGGTCAAAATGCCAATCTCATGCATTTCTGCAATTCGCAGATCTTAGTCATTCTCTAATTGACCTTGACCTCCTTCTCGGGCAATGAAATCCATCGATCCATTGATATTGCCTCTGGGTGTGAACTTCCTCTCCTCAGGAGATTCCTTTCCCCTGCAAAAATCGCTTTAATTGCCATTAACTTGTCTATCAATCGGATTAATTGTCAGAACTAATTGCAGTGCAGAAATAAAATATTGATGATAATGTAAATAAAATAATAAATCCGTATTGCAGATAATTTTTGAACCTTTTACTAGTAAACAATCGTAATAATTCCGGCGTCTTGCGGCACTTTTCCCGCCTTTTGCTCTCCGCGACAGCCTCCACAACAATTATAACTTTCATTATCTATCAATCACTAGTAGTTATATATCCTCAGCGGCGGAGATTTCGAAATTGAGTCAACGAACTGATAAGCTGTTCTGCCGCTTCGACTGGGCTTTTTTTATGTAAGCGCAGAGTTGCGGAGAGTGATTAGAAGAGTTGAGGGGTTAAGGCAGTAAACTGGGTGCATTTGATACTGTATGGCGTGCATTTGAATGCTCCAAGACCATTTCCATCCATAAAATAAAAATGAATTCATGTGACGAGAGTTGCTGGGACAATTTAGTGCTGTTGGTAATTGACTTCCCCTCGCTCACAAGTGGATCCACAGCACGCAGTCCGAGAGGTTCACCCTTTCGCGCGCTAATTGACCCTAAAGTAAATCTTCCGGTCGCACTCTTGCCCTCTGGAAAGCCCACACCATGCCATGATTCGGATTCTGCGCGTCGCGCACTCTCCGCGGGGAAAGTACCACCCTCGGCATCTGCAAGATGCGCCTCAGAAGGGATGCTGTTAGGCCGTGTGGCCTAATGGATAAGGCGTCGGACTTCGAATCCGAAGACTGCAGGTTCAAGCCCTGTCACGGTCGTTGAAAACACTTTTTTCACGCCCGCCCAGCGCCTTCTGTTCCGCAACGCATCTCCAACTAATCTTTTGCCTTCTTCTTGCAGAACCGCACCAACTCCGAGCATCTCGACATCGGATGCAGTGGCGATTGCTACATTAATCAGGTATGTTTGCGCCCATCTCGCTGCTGCATGATTCTTGTGGTGGATTAGCATAAAAAACACTGACCTTCTCACTGAGTCAGCTCGAAAATATGCCTCGCGAAAGCACACCTGGTATGTCGGGCAGTCTTTTTTCACTTCGGTGTGGTCTTCGTCAATTTTATTGAGAACCATCCAACCATGCGTCCGGTCCGGAAGAATCGAAGTTGATACTTTTTCGAGAGTTCACACTTGTATCGGACTTCATTCTCACAAAATCTCTCCGGTGATTGATTTTCTGGTAATTGATCGGAAATACTTTCATTTCCTCAATCAGGACAAAAGGCTACAATGTCCTCTTGCTTCCTCCCGAGGGATATTAATGAAAATTAAGCTTAACGGAACTGACTGCTCCCCGAATGCTCAAAAAATTTCTTCTCGTTTCAGTCTAATAGAGTATTTATTGCAAGTTTCACAGCGTATTGCGAACGTGATTATTTATTCTTTTCTGTTCGTCGCTTTTGATTCGCCAAATACTCCAATATTTAGCCAACAGCATCATTATTAGGAATACTCCAGGAAAGATGGAAATTGTGATATTTTCCGCTTGAAACTGTATAATTCTTATAACTTCTATTTGATTTTAATACCATTCTATAAATAAGCTCATCGTATTTATCACCATGTTTATAGTAATCTTAAGTGCTATGGTTGCGCTATAACCAACAATGTTATGATTCTTCCTGGCCTCGAAGCCACGGGCATTGATTTTGATTTGAAATCATCTATTTAATTGTGCATCTCGCGGGAATCTCGAGCCAAGAGATGCAATTAAAAGTCTATTATTGTGACTTTTACTGCACAGTTGCTTTTATGGTAAACAAAGTGATTTTTTACTGCATCTCCTCAGACTTACCAAAGGGCAGCTGAGCGCAGTGCAGTGACGCGTCCCCTCTGGCTTTGGCGCCTTTTCCCGGCAACCCCGACAATGTCACAACATATCAGCCAAAGTGTTGATGCAAAGAAATGATCACTATCGCGACCACTGGGATCAAGCATAAATAATACGACCCCATTATTATGTTGTTCCTCGGATGTGACGAGACATCGCGCGCTGATGTCCATTTTCACACACAACACCAAGGCAACTTCCTTATTATGGTCCACAAGCGCACCCGGACGGCCCTTGTGCGTGTTTCTCACATTATGCTGTCCCTCTGCCCCATGCTAATGATGCCCGCGATGTGTCTCTTTTCTCAACTCTTTCTGCCTCCATTATTACTGTTGATCTTCCCCATCGCCCGAAGCCGCACTGTTTGCACAGTCTCATGATCCCTGGGACAAATTTGTGTGGCTTTCGGGTCGTCTGGCCGCGTTCGCGGTGTCCGAAAATTGTGTGTGCCTTATGGACTGGAGAATAAAAACAAACAGGAGCGCGAGAGAATTCCAAGAATTTCTCCTTTAATAAGATAATATCAACATTTATCGCCATGTCGCGCTATTGTTACTCCCAAACCCTGTCAGAGCGGCAGAAATCTCATTATAATTTGTTTATTCTCATGTGGACAGCAAAAACAAATAAAAGTTGAACGTAATTGAAATATAAAGCGGAGTGAAATCAATTTTCGACCCCACATTTGATGGACTCCCTTGGGCAGGCTTTCCACGAGAAAACACCATCATCGCATTGCGATAACACATCTCCCAACGACACCACGGCGAATGTCCGTATTTCGTCGACGGCGCGAGATACCCTCTGACCCAGTACCGTGGATTTATTTTCGAATTTATCAAAATACACAAGAAAAACACTCCCTGAGCGCGCTCTTTCGCTCACCAGAGTAGCAATGCCGTATCTCAATAATGCTGCGTCTCATGAAAATTCAAACATTCCCATCATCTTTAATCGTTTGGGCGCCAAATGTTTCTGTTTTTTCCCCTTAATTGTTTCTTAGTAAGATAACTAGTTACGCAATTTCGATGTCGCATATCTGATTACATTTGGGAGAAAATCTGACTAGTATATTCAATTATGAGAAATTAAGGCATTAATTTGAAGAGTGCAGCAAAAAAATCCGGATATAAATCATGCAGTGAAGTAATCATGGAACTTGTTAAAAAGTGCATTTTATGAGTAGTTCCATTTTTCAGCATCATCTTCCCGAAAATTGTCTCAAATTACTTGTAACTCGTCGAGATTAGTGCGGAGTCTGTCATGTCGCTCATCAGGGCTACAATCAGTGCGTCTGAACAATTTGAACCCTTTGAGATGATCATTGTTTATCGTTTAGAGTCAATCGAGAGCACAAGACATGCTTGTAAATGGTTTTCATCTATCTGACTGGGAAGAAGTGCCTTCTAAACTCCCCCTTTGTTGGCCTGTGGGAGAGAAAACACTATGAATGTATCAATTTCAACAGCTTCAAACAATGATTGACAGCTCTCGAGAGGGCGGAATGCATTGAAATTAACTGTGGTGTGTATTTCAGGAAGTACACGATCTTTAGGGTGGAAATGCAACACTTCTGTCTCGCCCATGAATGTCCAATTCATCCAATTCATGAGCTCATAATGAAGATGTGAAGCATTCTTTCACAAAATTGACCATAACATTTGATCAGTCTCGTAAATAAACCATCTCTTTGGGATGCAACTGGTGAAGTGATGCAAAGCAGAAACGCATTTCTCCCATCCTTAAGAGAGATACGAGGAGAGACGAAGCAGTAGTATTGGATATATTTATTCTTTAGATGACATATTGCATAAATAAAATCTTTCTTCACTGTGAATTTTTCAAAAAAAAATATCAAAGAGCAATAATTGTAAAATATACCATAAAATTTAGCTACATCATTGAGTAATTTCACAGAATGTCCCCAAAAATCCCGCCTCAGCAAAGAGAAAGATATAATGATGTTTTCTGTGGATTTTATAATGTAAATTGGTGAGGAGGCAATTGCTTTTAACGTCCAATTGGACTTTTGATAAACGTGCTCATCTCTCATTTAGTAATGGTTGCGGCTCGTTTAAAAAATCGTCATTCTCTGGTTAGTCGCGCGTTAATTCCGGAAGGCGAGGGCGGAAAGCAAAGTGATGTTTATTATATTCCCGAGAGTACGGACAGCGAGAGAGGGTCAGAAGCGCATAACGGCCCCAAATTAAATTCACTCCATTTTCTCATATTCTCCTCTGCCTTACAATATTTAAATTTAAAGCAATACTGAAGATGATGCTCTGATTTGTCGAAATTGATGCTGCATTCGCTCTGCGGCTGAACATATCAACGACCATGACTCCAGGGACTTTAATCTCACTCAAATACCCGTAGCAATTTAATCTTTTGCAATATTTCTCAATAAACCTCAATGTTGCACGGCAGTTTCGCCAGTGGGAGTGAGCGATGATCAGATACATCACTGAAACTGTGCCACAGCATCATCAAAAGGAGACTCTCGAGACGCATGCCTAATGCAGTGAGTGACAGAAACAAATCTCACACTAATTACTTTCAACACAGACGGCATCCGTGGAAACTTCTGCGCTCGAGGTCCTGCAGAGATGCCACTTGAAAAGGGCGCAAGTGAGGATTTGTGTTTAACTCTTCACATGCCTCCAGACCTTCTCACCGTTTACATTATCGTGTGCTGATTGATTCACTCCCCTGAGAACACTCGAGTGGCATCCAATCTACAGCCTCTCAGTGGCCTTTCTCAGACATTTCTACCTGATCGCACGCCTCTTCCCACAGAATGTTTAGAGAGCACAGTAAAAAAGATGGAACACATTATCTGCCACTTTGCAGACGTTCAGTTAAATAAAGTCTTCAAATTATGCCGTATTCGGTTCATTTAAGGAGCAGTCTTGCTTTATTTTATCCAGACAATTGGGACGCGATTAACTAACTCATGTTAATTTCACTACTTATTCATTAAAAACACTGTTTAGACCATTTACGATAGACTTGATATACGATAATTTCTTTCGGAAGTACAATTTAACGCACTCATTTAAACTCTAATCTCAATCCCAAAGGTCAAGTGGGCATTTTGTGGTTTCTTCCATCACTCTCAAATAGATTGTGTCCAAAATCAACGACTTTTCTTCACTCAAGCGCGACCAACGGCTCCTTCTTCCACATAAGACAGTGCGTACCAAGAAGCCTCGGCTTCTTTTCAGGTGCACCACATAGAATTATGCAATCCGCACCGCTCAAGTGTTGTGCGAAGCGTATCGCGACACGAAAAGTAAATCAAGTACCGAAGCGTGCCTTCCACCGCTTCATTATTATTGTTCTTCAGTGCAATCGCACATTGAAATTAATTACAATTTCTCGGGCGTCTCGCGGTGATCGCGGCACGAGCCTGGAAGAAAAGAGTAATCTCATGTGGCAATTTGCTGGTGTGTGAGTATTGCTGATGGGACGAAATGCGGGTTGTCTCGTCCAGCATCCTTCAACCACATTTTCGGCCGCTTGTCCTCTGCCGTCACAAAACACTTGGCTGATAATCTAATTAATGGTCTCTAACTCATTTTTTATGCCATCAGCATTATAATTGTCTCTGAAGCTTTCAAATTCACATGAATTTCTGATGAACCGACGCTCTGCTTCCTCTTCCAGTGCACTCTGGGCTGTCAACTTTGGGAACAAGCGTTGGAGTCTTCGTGCCAGACTGTTTGTGTAAGTGAAATAATTGAAATTTTTTTTGATTAACTTCTAAAAATACCTCTAAATATTCACTGCATCACTTTCCATCCGAATTTACGACCTGCTGAGTAAATGAAGAGTTTTTCACAATTAACCGAAGTGAATCTTTCAACCATGACGATATCACATTAAAATCCACTAAAATTGCGTGATTTCTGTTTTGCTTTTTTCGACCATTCAGAATAAGACTGACCAGGAGTTACTAGAGCCGAAAGAACTGTACTGCGTTGTGGGATGCAATGATGCCCTCAATAGGTACTTCAAGTGGGTGAAAGCCGAGGTCGGGGTGCCTCCGGCACCCGCCCTTGTGGCGGACTCCCTCACGGCCACATCCCTCTCCCTGGAGTGGGAGATCCCAGACAAGTTCGCCCAACTGACGCGCGGAAAACTGCACTCACCGCAAAGCTACCTGGTGCAGTGGCGATATGAGGAAGTGGTTGGCGACTGGAAGTTCTGTAGGAACCAGAGCATGGGCGACAACTCCACCGTTCGCGTGGACAATCTGCAGCCGTACACGAAATATAGGGTGAGTTTCTTCCCATTCTTATCCCCTGACATGCGATATTTCATCGTCAGCGCCAAAACAACACCCTCGTATCGGCCATAAAAATGAGTTTATGTCCAGTGATAAGGCCTTATCGAAGTGTCTGCCTCAGTGAAATTCAATATTGTACTCTCTTTGCAGTTTCGCGTAGCTCTCCTCCTGTCTAAGCAGCACGATGAGTTCCTGACGTCCGAACAGAGCGTGATAATCAGTACGTTGCCCATGGGTGTTCCCCTGTCGGAGCCAGCAATCGTAAGAGCTGTGGCTGTTGATCACACAAGGATTTCTGTGACATGGGAACCTGGCCCATTCCCCAATGGGCCGGTTCTATCGTATGTGCTGCAGATCAGGGATTTGTCATTGAACATCTCCGCGCTCAAGGTGCCACAAGCTCATTACTTGCGACCTGTTCTTCTTCAGTAGCTTCACTGTAGATGCACCAGATTCTCTTCTGTAGCCAATATTTTTCTCACTCTCTATCATACAGAGTGGGCTGCCAGGAGTGTCTTTCAGTCAATCGTCAGACGAAATTATGTCTTGTGATGGCGAAACGGACAACTCACTCAGTTCACCCTGTTTCTTGTCTTCTTCTCTTTGCTTTTACACTTCTCATTTGAATTCTATCTTAGCATTGATGGATCTTTTGCATCTCTTGCCATGAGATCAACTTCAACATGTTTCTTAGCACTTCTCTATTGATGGTTCAATGCAATTTATAAACGCTCGCCCCATCCCACACATCGCTGATCGCTATCTAGTCGATCGCTCGATCAGCACCGGTCACAGTGTTGTGTATTGTTTGTCGTGGACCGTCTTTTCTCACACTCATTAATTCTTGATGTCATATTATTATTTTTCATACAATTTCCTCCCATGCTAACTATCATACCTTGAACCATCAATAGAGATCACGCTTGCAAATTCATCTGAAAATCTCGCAAAGTGATCTCCTCTCTCTCGCACCGACAGCACACGTGATCTGCAAAGCACTCGTCTTTGTCGTCTTTTCTTACTAATCACCTGGACTATCAAGTAAATTTATTCACTAACGGAATGATCACACGCACGATATAAAATGGTACTTTTGGCCAAACTGGAAGCTGTCTTCTTCAGCCGCTCTAAAGCTCGACCAGAAATCACCATCAATTAACGTGTTTCCGGTTTTTCTTGTGAGAGAATTGTTTTAGATGTGAGATGTGTAAAAAAGAGCCAAAATTGAATGAAACACTTCATTAGAATTGGAATTAATTAACTATTTATACACTTCGATGCTGAGGGTCACTGTTTCTCTTTCCGTTTTCCCATTGACCATCTCTCGAGTGAAATTCTGCTCAATTGAAAACAGCTTCCAGAAAAAACATATCCGTTGCAAATTAATTATACTAATAAATTGCTGCGTCTCTGCATTAAGTAAATTATTTTTCTCTTGGTGTTAATCATATTTTTGACACACTCATTGCCACACTGATGCTCATGATTGCTGTTTGAATTGGGCAAAATTACAGGATATATCCGCCACGGAGAAGACACATTTTTACATGTTCGAGAAGCTAACGCCCTCCAACAACTACTCAGTGTCGGTTACAATGAGAAATGCCGAAGGAGAAGGTCCAGCAGCATCTACAATCGTTTCGACACCACCTGAACCGGAAAGTAAGACAATTTCTTGCAGAAACGGTGTATGAATTAATCTAATTATCCCAATTCTTCAGTGGCTGTGGATGAACCCAATCCAACCATCATCTTAGCTACGGAGTATTCAGTTCTCACACAAGGATCGGATCTACTCTCGGATTCCTCGAAGGATTTCTACACTACCGACATCAGGATCAAGGGAATCGCAATTCACATTGCACAGCAGCTCCTCTTTATCTCAGAAGAATCGGGATTTGTCTACAAAGCCCCGCTGGAGATCACCGGCCCGAAGACAACAGTGCTGTCACCGCATTCAGGATTCAACTTCAAGCCTCAGCTACTCTCAATTGACTGGCTAAACAACCACTTGTACATTCTGGGGGAAGTGCAACACCCACACGCTCATCGCATATGGCAAATCTCCCGGTGTGATCTTGATGGAAAGGGTCTCACAGTCGCCACTGCGGGTTTAGTCAAGCGACCAGATCACATTGAAGTGGATCCCTTCAATGGATACCTCTTCTGGGTCATTACAGGCCATTCAATGGACAGCGGTCTTTTTCGCCTCGATCTCGGCGACATATCCAATGGGGTGAAGCACAAAGTGAAGCCCTTGCACATGATCCAGGGACAGAACTTGGCGCCCTTTACAGTGGATCACACGAGGTTTCGCATTCTCGTGCCTCTGCAAGACGAGAACACTGTGATCTCTGTCTCATTGGATGGAAAGGATCGTGAGGACATCCGCAAAAACACAAATCAACCAAAGTTCAATGACGTGAGATCTCTAGCCATGGCAAACGGACTTTTCTATTGGACTAATGGAGAGGATGTCATCTCAGAGGATTATCACGTAGTCCAGAAAATATACTTCCACAACGCCTATCCGGGACTCTCTAATCGAACCTACATCTCACTCTGCATCAATCTAAACTCCGCCCAGCCGATTCCCATTCCCGTCAACCCACCCAGCAATGTTCAGGCCCTGCTCAGTGCCCGCAAAGCTAAAGTGTCGTGGCGAGTGCCGCATCTGCTAGGCAATCAAGGCAAAGGAACCTGGCAGAATTGGAAGTACGAACTCGAGGTCATGAACGACACGGAGAAAGTCACGTACCGAGACATCAGAAGTGCTCATCGGAATATCGACAATCTGTTGCCCAACGCCATGTACACTTTTAGAGTGGCGGCCTACACCAGTGCAGGCAAAGGCCCCTGGAGCACGGAATTCAAAGCCAAGACCCTCAATTCCCTGCACAACCGCTATCTTATTTGGTCTTCAGACAATGGTCTTCTCCAGAGCGACGTCATTGGGGAGCACATTGATACATTGATACCGAAGTCTGAACTTGGGGAGCACTATGTCTCCGACATTGCCTGGATTGAGGATATGTTGTTCTTTGTCAGCAACTCCAGTCTTAACTTCTTCAACCGAACCAGCAGGGCCACAACAAAGTTGGGGGACTTTGACTCAGTCGAGAGCATCGCTGTGGATTGGATAGGAAAGAGACTGTACTGGTCCAATCCAACACAACAACTGATAACAAGGAGTCACTTGAACGGGGATCAGCAGGAAACCCTTCCAATTCTAGCAGTAGCGAAAGAGTTGCGCATTGACTCTCTGAGAGGCTTTATATACTTCTCAACTGGACATGCCGTTGAATCCTGCCGCTTGAACGGGAAGAACCGCAGAACCTACTACAGTGTGGAGTTGTATTCGGGTCTACAAGTGATGGGCTTAACCCTGGATATGGACAACCAATTGGTGTACTGGATCGTTCGCAGATACGACAGTTCAAGCCTCTACAGTGCCCAAATGGCTGGCAGTTTCGCTTCCAATATGAGCGTTACTGAAACCAAATTGGGCGAGGCTTCACTCCAAGGACCCCTAACTCACTTCAGTGATCGATTAATGTGGCTCCAAGACAATAGAACAGTGATTGTGGGGGACATGATGGGGAAGAATTTGGCACAGATCAATAATACCAAACTCAACGGAATCCGCGCAATTTCTGTCATTGATCCAACGCATCACATTTATCCCTCAAACTTGACCTTCATCAATGTAATACCTAATCAAGTCAAGAACCACACCATCAAGATCAGAGGCGTATGGACATCTTTTGAGATAATTTGGGAGCCAGTCAGCAATGTCAACTACGGCCAGGTCTTCTACGAAATCCGCATTCACGCCTCGGGACACAAGGACATTGTCAAGGAAGTAATGGAGCCTATTTGGCATCATCGATCGCACTCTCTGCAACCGTACAGTCCACTGGACATCACGGTCAGAGCCTTCACTTTCTGGGGTTCAGCTTTACCGACTAGGAGTCACATTCACTCTCCGCCAGCCAAGCCCACAACGCCCACAAACCCCAGAATCTTCATCACACACTACGATGATCCTCTGAGAGGTGGACTCAATCTCACAGCCACCTTCAGATGGAGCCCACCACTGCATCCCAACGGGCCCATTCTAGGATATCGCGTCAAGTGTTGGTATGAAGAGGATTTCAAAGAAAACCAAAAGTGCGATAACGTTCAGGTTTCTGCGACAACAGAAGAGATGATTCTAACAAATTTAGTACAAAATGTTACTTACTTCTTCCAAGTCCTCGCCTTCACGGAAGCCGACAGTGGAGAATTCACGCGACCGTTGGGTGTGGAAACAGCCAAGGAAAAGTCAATTCCTCGAGTGATTGTATCAACTAAGGACCACCACATTCTCGGCATTGATCTGGATTTGAAGAAGAGCGAAAGTATCCTCAGCACGGGAAACACTGTAAAATACATGACTTACATTGCGCGAGAGAAGAAGATCTTTTGGATCAATGAGGTCAATGAGATAATGTCCTTTAACGGATCAACCCAGTTCAAATTGCTGACGATAAGCTCTGAAGCGCTCTCCTTGGCTGTCGATTGGGTTGAAAGAAGTCTGTATTGGTCACACGTGGATGGAAACTTTTCAGTCTTGGCCATGTTAGACCTCACTAAGTACGAAGCATACAAACGGGGTGTCGTTGAACTGGTGAGGAGAGAAGCCATCATTAGGAACATCTTAGTTTCTCCGATGGATAAAATGATTTTCTGGACTGAACACCGATCCAACGGACAAAACGACGATGAGGTGCAAGTCATTTCGTACAATATCTACACCGGCACCATCATGAGCATGGAATTGTTTCCAACTGAAGAATGTCCCAACATTTCCCTCACCTCCAGTTTCCGTCCTTTTGCACTCGAAACAAAGTCCGACCGAGAAACACACATGATTTGGACTGATAAAGAGCAAAATCTCTACTCAACCGGCATAACAACGCAATACTGCAGATCACTGGACTTTCACTACAGTGATCCAACACTGAGCTTCGTGAAAGACTCCTCGAGGATTTACTGGATATCAGCGGATAATGTGATTCATGCTAAAAATGATCACAGCGTTAAATTCTACAAATATCCCGTATCCAAAGCTGAGTCTATTATGGCTTTATATCATCAAGCGTATCCCAGCAAAAAGTGCCTGATTCCTAATTCCAAGGATTCCTCGAAGTACGAAGCTAGTCTCTTAGCATCAACATCGAATACCATCAAGCTGAAACTTCCCATTCCCACACCGGCCACAGGATGCAACTTCCCCATTCCCGCCATCAAGTACATCATCTTCTTCCGGCCAATTGATAAGAATTACCCAGATGGAGGAAGGTGCAACGTCACAACTTGCCAAGTGGTTTATTCCTTTGACAACATCAAGACTATACATGGACTGAAACCTTTCACAAAGTACAAATTCCAAATTGGCGTCAGCAATTACTATGCAGACAAGTTGCAATTACGCGTGAATCTAGGGCCGAGCAAGATCTTCTCAACGGCAGCTGGAGCACCTTCGATACCGACTGACATAGAAGTTGAGGTGATCAGTCCTAATGAAGTGAACGTGACGTGGCATCAACCGCGGGAAATTAACAGCAATGATATTTGGTATGAAGTGCACTGGCAGACTGAGAATCCAAGCAATGGCATCCGCAACAGACAGCAACAGCTCGTCTACACCACTCATCACTCTCTGACAAAGCTCATACCTCAGCAATCGTACCGAATTTGGGTGCGCGCTTACTCCACAAACGACACGTTCTCGGAGAGTGAAGTTATAGGAGTGGAGACGTTCCAGGAGCCAGACAACATCACCCTTCTTCAGAACACCTCCACTTCGCTGACAATCTCTTGGCAACCGCATGGAAATGTATCCATGTTTCAATTAGGATACAAGGTGTTGAGTAATCCGACGATAGCTCCGCATGTGGTGTATGATTCTGCTCAAGCGGGAGACTTGCCTCCCTTCAATGGCACTTTTACCGTCAACGACTTAGAGCCTAAAACCACCTACAGGTTCTACGTCTTATTGTACTACCCAAAGATGGATTCACCCTACCTCTGGCCGCCTGACACTCGATCCGTGTTTGAAACCTTGGGCGACAAGCCCACAGCCCCTGGAAAGCCTCTCGTGAAACATTTAAGCGGAGACGTTTACAAAGTGTTCTGGGAACCTGCCAAAGACAACGGAGCGCTCATAGAAGAGTACAGTCTGGAAGCCTTCCAGTCCAAACCAACCTCCAATCGTGTTCGACGATCACCAACTCTCGAAATAAATAGCGACGATGTTGAGAAGATCGCCCTGCACAGGATCACTAACAGTAATATTACTCTATCCGAGCGTGACGTCTCCTGGTCTGTGGACGTTGCGCCAGAGGATCAGTGGAAAATCTACTACAACGGTTCAGAGCTGTACTGGATTCCACAGGAACTCACCCCAATCCATGTTTATTCATTCAGAGTCAGGGCGCGCAATTCATACGGCTGGGGCCCATACAGTTCAACTAGCGAACCTATCAGTGAACCCTACGTGGACGTCACCAACAGGAGCAGCATGATCATTGTCATAGTGATCTCGATGAGCTTCGTTTTCCTGATTGCTTTTGTCGTGTGTATCATCACAGTGTTCGTCCGACGAGATACGGACAAGAAATTTTTTCCCGACGCCTCAGCGAGAATTCCAGATGTTGAACTGGCAAACCTGAGAGAAATGCCTCACGGAGCGAGCTTCCACGTGAACGTTCTCTACACCACAGGGCCTCTTTCGGATTCGGATGTGGCTTCGCTGCCTCAAATTCGAAGGGATCAGGTAATATTTCAAATTTTACTCCTTTGCTTGACTGCACACTCATTACTCCTTGCCTTCAGATTACCATGACTAAATTCCTGGGCAGCGGAGCTTTTGGGGAAGTCTACGAAGGTTGTGTCAAGAATCCCGAAGATCCTGAAACAAGAGTGGCCATCAAGACTCTGAGAAAAGGTGCGACTGAACAGGAAAAAGCAGAATTCTTGCAAGAGGCTCATTTAATGAGCAACTTCAAACACGAGCATATTCTCCGGCTTATTGGAGTGTGCTTCGACCTAGACTCACTTTACATCATTATGGAGTTGATGCAGGGCGGGGATCTCTTGAGTTTCCTTCGCCAGAGCCGACCGTCGATGGTAAGTATATATCAATGGATCGTTGGCCGAGAAATTCATAAATGTCTGCTTTCCAGGACTTTCCATCTTCCCTCACGCTTTTGGATATCGTTTCCATGTGCGTGGACGTGGCTTCGGGGTGTCGCTATCTGGAGGAAATGCACTTTGTCCATCGAGACTTGGCTTGCAGAAACTGTTTGGTGTCTTCAGTCGATCCCGAGGGTAGAGTTGTCAAGATAGGAGACTTTGGCCTGGCCAGAGACATCTACAAGAACGACTACTACAGAAAAGAAGGCGAAGGGCTGCTTCCCGTTCGCTGGATGTCGCCTGAGAGCTTAGTAGACGGTGTGTTCACTTCCCAGTCGGATATCTGGGCCTTCGGAGTTCTCTGTTGGGAAATTATGACCCTGGGACAGCAGCCTTATCCTGCCAGAACCAACGTTGAGGTCCTGCACTACGTTCGGAATGGAGGACGCCTCACTCGGCCCACAGATTGTCCTGAAGAATTGTAAGACATTGCTATTAATAGT
Organism: Phlebotomus argentipes; assembly: GCF_947086385.1. Lineage (NCBI taxonomy): Eukaryota > Metazoa > Arthropoda > Insecta > Diptera > Psychodidae > Phlebotomus > Phlebotomus argentipes. The sequence continues at coordinate 9,261,134 of NW_026776181.1, read as the reverse complement.
TCATTTCGCAGTATATTTATCTACTTGGCAACTCTAGATATCAACTAATGCTGAAATGTTGGAGCTACTGTCCCGAAGATAGGCCTACATTCAGATACTGCCTAGAGATCTTAGAGACCCTGAAGAACAACACAAATGACTCCATTCAGATTACAATGCAACACACGTACAGGAATGGTGAGTGCATTCGTAGATGAATAAGACAGAATCCCTTCTTTTTCGCTTTTAATTGGTTATTACGAAAATTCGCATGACAAATGTTTTGACCAGGAAATTTTGCAAAATCATCTAAACCCCCGCTTGTCTCCCTCTTTCCCTTTAGGTGGCATTTTTAACAGATCATACTTACTCGCCGACGAAAACCATAATCACAATTCAGGTAAAAATTCCCCATCATTCTAACAAATCTTCATTATTAACTTGTTATTAACTCTAAAATGGCTTTGGAAAATACCCAGAATAATTTCAAGACTTGTCTTCGGATTTATCTTTACTGTATCCTTTGCAGGTGGACACAAAATCGTGAGTGGCGATTCTGGAATCACGTCGATTCCCAGCCAACGAGTGGATCACTCGATCCCGACCACGTCCACAGACACAGGTCTAATACCAAAGTACATAGAATTAATCTATAGCAGCGACGATAAACCGCCTAGTCTCGTGAGTGAAGACTACGAAATCCCTATTACGAACTTCCCCTCAACGGAAGGCAGTACAAACATCCCAGATCCCACGAGGACTCCCAGCAGTTGCGCAGGGCAGCTGCCCAGCCGCAACACCATCCTCACCGTGGCCCTGCCCGATCCCTCAGCGGACGCCTGCTCGAGTCTGGACGCCCTTCTGCCGCAGCAGACGCACACCTACGATGGGAAAGTGCATCCGTCACCCATAATCATCTATTCAAATACAACTGCCGCGCCTTCAACGTCAACCGACGGAAAGACAGTGTTATGAGAGCCTTAGAGAGCGCATTGTACATTTTTAGTCTGATGGTTAACATGAGGACTCATCAAGATAAGTAGAGATGAAAAGAAAAGAACAGCAAAGACAGTAAGAATCAGAGTATTACCATGTTATATTCCATCTACTCATCTCTGCTTATTGCTCATCAATTACAATAAACACCCTTATATTAAAGGTGTACGCAATACGTAAATAAATTAATAAATTATATCAACTGTAAATATCTGTAGGCAATTAAATACCATGAACAAATTTTTGTAATTTAAGAATCAAATACCAAATCAATCTAAATTTAAAATTCAATTACTTTCTAATAAGAGACAAGAATAAAATTGTAAGTCAACTTTCACGCTTATTTTATTATGTTGTACCTCAACAAAAACTTATACACTTGAGAAAACTCACCAACTATCATTCTGTTGGCTCTGTCTTGATCTCCTGCTGCTCCAGCTCCAGATTCACATCATCATCCAGAGTCTCTTCCACGCTGTTCTCATGCAATAGCACGTATTCTCGGGAACTGAAGCCAAACTTGATGACGTCCTTCTCGAGGAGTTCAATGTACTTCCGAGCCTCGATGCGATTGTTGTTTACGAAGGTCCCGTTGGAGGACTCCAAGTCGATCAGGTAGGGTCTCACGCGCTTACCCACGGATCCGTCTTCTCTCTCAAAGGGCACCAAGCGATACTGCAGCGCCGCGTGCTGCTTTGAGCACGAGGGATGATCCACGCGCAAATCGCACACTTTGTGGTCACGTCCGATGAGAAAACAGCTCTGCCGATGGATGTACATCGTGGGCAAAGCCGTCTCGCCTTTGAACGGGTACAGGCGCCACCGACGCTTAGGCTTGCGCGCCTCCTGAGGCTCCGCGTACTTTATCACCACACCGTTGACCTTGTTTGTGTCTTCTGTGAGCTTCCCCGAGAGCCCGAAATTCGGCTTCTCCTTCTCTGCGGGCTCCTTCTGGTCCCCAAATGGCTTGTCCTCACGCTTTCCCCACTCGTACTTGCGATCGTCCTCTTCCTGTCGCGGAAAATTACGCCTCGGACTGCGACTGCGATGATCCGATCGTCTACGCTTCCCGTCATCACACCTGGCATGTAAGGAAGGAAAGATGTTTCTCAATTGCTCTTATCTCCATTATCATTATATTCTAGTTAATGTTGAAATGATTCAAATTACTCTACAATTAAAACATGAACAACTAATTGACTCGTCACAAAGTCTTTATAAGCTGTTTTAAACGCCACTGCATGATAAGAACTTACCTCCTTTCTCTGTCATGGAATCTCTCCTTGTGTCCATCGCGATCCTCCCGGCGCACTTCGAATCTCTCCTCCCGATTCTCCCGATATCTCCTGCCGCGCTCCTGAACCTCATCTCTGCTCCTCCGTGGATGATCCTCCACGTGATGCTCTTCGTGCCGCCGCCGATTGTCCCTCGGGTCCCATTTGGGAGATGGAGAATGCCTGTAACGCTTCCCGGGCCGATCCCTGCGGTCATCATGCTGTTCTCTATTGCCACGCCTTCCGGCCTGGCGATTGTCTTCCTGCTCTTGTCTGTATGGTTCATAATTCCTCTTCTGGTGCCTGCAAAATCAAAACAAACTTCCTAAAGTATTCCATAAGAGAATTATTACGCGGTGAGATGGAAATACCTCCTGTGATAAGAAGCATTCTCTTCGGGGCTGTCCCATTTTGACGAGACTCCTTTGCCATCGTCCGAAGCGTCTCGCCTGCGATGATGCTTGTTCTCAGGCTCCCTCTGAGCCACTCTCTTTGGCGAAGGCTCTGGAGATGAGTCACTGTCTTCACTAGAACTCCTCTTCTTGTGATGCTTCTTTGACTTCTTGGATGTTTTTCCGGGTTTCCCCATTTTTTCCAGATCACCAAATGCGAGGTTATGCGTCAAAAAAACACTGTCAAATACACTTTCTTAGTTGTCTATTCACATCTAACACTCTAGCATTAATGCTTATTTAGCGGCTAGACTTATGGAAATGTACAAAAAAAATGATAGATAAGCGGAAATTTTGAGAAAAACAAACTGTCCGCTCGCAGCTGAAGTCAGACAGCAAATGAGGCAGAAAACATAACGACTGCAGCGCCTTGTTTTCGAGTGGCTGGTATTAGAGATAAACGTCTTAGATAATTTGGATAATTCCAAACGAAGTGACAGTTGGTGGCTGTAGCAAAGCACAAACTGTTATACGAGTGAAATATTCTGGAAATTAACAAACAAGACTTGATTCTGGTAAATTTATATTTATTTAATTATGATTTTCATTAAACTCATAGTAAATTAGAAACATAAGAAGTATTATATCTTTCTAAAGGGTCGTCTCTGCATAAGGAATGTGAAGTTTCTCTGGCACACAACACAGAGAACTTCAAAATCCTTATACTGAGTGGGATGAAAATTCGTTCTCATAATTACAAAAAATCCAAGTTTGTCAGTTTTGCCTTTTCTCATATATTGCATATTCTCATTCACATTTTCAAGAACTGTCCGATTGATTTTAATTACAATATGTCATAATATGCAGCAATTAGTTTATTATTACAAATAATAAAAACTTTAACATTAAGAAGAAATAAAAGATTTTACATCTAAATATTCAACAGAAATCTAAAAAAAAACCTTTCTTTTCACAATTGTCGCCATTTTAATATAACTTTTCATCTAGCTATCTCATTGAAGAACTTTGCATACTTGCCTTTGTATTACCTTTCCTTCTTTTTTTTCTATTGTGACAAAAGAGTTCAAATACACAATTTTACTTTAGAAAAAGTTCTATTTCTATACTCAAGATCAATACGTTAAAATTATGAATTTCTTTGGGATGTCACTTATCTTCATCTGCCTTCAATTTCACTCCATACATTATACACAAAAGTGTTGATAATGCGAGTTTTTCTCTTTATTGGTAAATTATTTATTAAAAGTGTGATATTTTTGGTATTTTCTTTTGTTCATTTCAAAGTGTAAAAAAGCCTAGTCACTCTAATCAAGTTTATTTATCTTTTCAATACTAAGGGCATTTTATCTAATATACTTCTCAGCAAGAGTTCACTTTCTCAGCTCTGTGTCACGTATTTCCTTGGTTTTTCAAATAAAATAGCTAATCGAAGAAGTTGTTATTATTCTCAGAACTTAAGAGAGCATACATTGTACACTTTGTGCTTCATGTTGTGTTATTTTTCAAAAAGAAATTAGGAAATTATTGTATGATAATTCATTTATTAGCAACATATTAATCTCTGAATTTTATACAGTAATTGAACATTGGAGTTAAAATTTGACATTCGTTTTAATACAAACTCTTGTAGAAAAGGAAATTTTTTCATTACCATCAATTGGAACTCTTGCATTCCAATGTTATTCAAATAGAAAGTTTCTTTTTAATCTTTTTCCGACTCGCTTACTCCTTACTAAAAATTGATTATGCAGATAACGTTGATATAATTTTTATTATAATTTTCCTTTTAACAAATATAGTTGATTTTCACCTTATTCATTTATGCATAATTATTTAACAGTAATTTATATATTTAGAAAACTAAAACGAACTTCACTTTTGGCTAATTTATCCCTTTGTTTAACGTTTGAATTTTAATTAAGTGTCTTTTTAATTTGCACATTTCAAATAAATTATCTATGCTTTGCAAATTTTACTTTACTTACATATTGTTTCTTCTTTAGTCATTCACCAATAAAAAAAAGCGCATTAGCGATTATTCTATTGCACAGTGTTGCAATTTCATCAGCCAGAAAGTGTTTGTGTGTGTTTGTGTGTGTGTGAAACTCAAAAATGCATCTAAACTACAAGTTATTTTTATTGATTTTTAGTTGAAACAAAAATTAAACATTGCAAATAATTTGCTCCTTCTCCTATTGTTTTCTCTGGCGATCGAGGGATATAAACTGTGATAACAATAAATCTATACAATAAATTATAAAACAATTAATAAAAAATATGAAGAGTCTCAACAATTCGTAGTATTTGAAGGAAGCATACAGGATTAGAAGGTATGAGATAGAAATGAAAAGAAATTGTGTAAAGAAAACAATATAAATTATTTCGCAACATTCTTATATGTTATAAATCTATATAATATAATAAAAAACAAGAATAATTGATAAATTTTCTTTTAACAATATCATCTCTTTTATCATCGAATTCTTATTCTTCTCTTCTTTTTAAAGTTTCACAATTACCGTAAAAATGTATTTTCTGTTTATGAGATTTTCAATTATGCAAATTTTCATAAAATCGCTCTTTAAGAAGCTAAGCATCTGTATTTACGATTACGCGATTAATGTTCTATTACAAAACTTGTATCATGCTTTCTTCCTTCTTCACTCACTTTTCTTAGTTTAGACTTCAAAAGTCCAGTAGTTTCTCGGTGATTGATCAAATGCGGAATCGCAAGGTATCAATTGATTCCTTTTTATAAAATCACCATCAAAATATTCCTCCCTTGCTCACTTTTGTCTTTCAAATCAGTAGAAAGAATTTCTTGAATAGATTATAATATCAATTTTCATATTAATTGTTACTTTTAAATAGTGAAAATTGTGTTTTTTTTACACTTTTGTATCATTTAATAAAGAACGTTTCATCTTTGTCTGCTATCAATGTTACCAAAAAGGAGAATCTTGCACAAAATCCTGTGACAATATCACAAATAGCAAGATTAAAAGTGGTTTGGTTTCTTCTATCCTCACTTTGCATTCTGTTTCCACTTTGCTAAATTTATTATGCATGTATATTTATAGGACTTTTTATTTTATAAATTTACATCAAAATTGGAGAAAAAGGTTTTGAATAAATGTTACATTTTCGACTTTTCCTTTACCTTCAATCTCCTCTGTACTTTTGACAAGCCATTCCAATTGACAAAGAGTACTTCTTCCGCATTTTGCACGGTAAAAATACACAATTTTCTCTGCCAAAAATGTGCTGCAAATTTTTTTTTTTCGTTCAGTTCACTATCCAATCCAACATTCTCACATCAGAATGTTGATTGTCTCGTGGTTTAATTTTCAAAAGCTAAAACTCTGTCCAAATCCATGGAATTTCCTCTTTTTTTCAGGAAAATGGTCTGGTTCATCCAGTGAACATGGATATAATTGCCTTGTCCGCACAATAAACGAGCCAATGCTGAAGAATGACAACATCCTGGGTTCCATGCGCAGTTCAGGTTGCTCATCCCGTGGCCATCGCAAGGGAAAATTGTGCACTGACCAAACGGGACTTCAGTCGACGCTATGTGAGCATCTTAAAGAACATAATTGCTAGAGCTATGTTTACAACCAACACCAGCATCACTAGTTGTTGTCGTGAGAACCAGTCCTGAAATGCAGACAACGACAGATTTAAGCAATAGTTGCAATGATCCTGATACGAACAGACTAATCTGCATTGTTTACGACCAACATTATAAATTAATGTTATTTACACTATCCATATACTTGACATAAGGGCACAAGCTTGCGAGCGGACGAGATATCACGCGACTATCTTTTTGCCGAATCCGTTTGAAGATGTAGAGCAATGGACTAGATGGTTTTCAATTACCCTTATGCCAAGTGTGGCAGTACTTACAATCATTCGTTATATACGTTACTTGAAAGCTAACTCTTTATAATTTCTTAATTGAAACCTTTGATCTCCAGCCTTTGTGAACCAATTCTGACCATTTTAGCAAGTAAAAATGTTTCATTCCACATGACGATCACAAATCGGTTCACAAATATCGAAAAAACAGCGCATTCGAATTTAAACTCTTAGAGATACTTGTGTACCTTTATGGTTCTTATACTGTGTTTAAAATATCATCAATTTAGAATAAAAACAAATTGAAGAACTAAACAAAATTTCAAACAAATTATTCATATTGAAATGTATGAAAAGTGTGTTAATTCGTTTCTTCAAAACATCTCATTTTACACCCCAAATTATCTGGATTTCCATAAAAATTTAACGTTCAATCTCTCGCATTAGAATTATTTTGTTTCAATATAATGGAAAATTGTAATAATGGCAAAACTAAGCACATGCAATCATAAGATTCTACATTATTTGTCATGCATTATGGCCAGTGACAATTTGTGTAATTCAGTCACTACATTATTACTGTAAAGCGATGCCGTCTCGCAAGTTTTTTTTCTGATCTATTGCTGAAGTATACATTTGATTAACTTCTAACATACCTATAAGTATCTCTCTATGCAGAATGTTAGCAGGTGAGAGCGATAAAAGAGGTTGAATATGAAAAAATATGTTCATAAAATTCTGTGAGCGTGTTAGAAGCAAATAGAAGACATCCAATTCATAACAATTCTCATGCTCTTAGTTTGTAGCAATTTCATGTACGTGTTATCGAGATAGGAGGGAAAATGCGCTTCTTTCTCAACTTCTGTGATGAGAGTTTAATAAAAAGAAAAGCAGCCAGGGGAGTGAATGTAAGAGTCCCGATATTGCTGAATTTTGGCATTAGAAGTGTCTCTTTTAGTGAAGAAATAGGAAAGCCACTGATTAGCAAAAGACAATATAAATGATTTGAAATTGGTACCTTCACTTGTGGACTGACTAAATATAATAATGGATTGGCCCTTAATCGTTCAGAGTTTTCAATTTGGCGCCGAACCTCTTCTCGGCGAGCGGAACCTAATGCTGACACCTCCTCCCGACTCATCATTTCCGATTTCTTTGGTAACTCTTGCACATCCGGCAGCGATTTCTTCCGCTGGAGTGGTATGGAAATGGGAACACTCTGCGACATAGGAATGGAAAAAATGACAGTTTTCTCTCCTCGCCTCCACTTAGAGTTAAACTAAATTATCGAGTTAATGTATCATGTCTTTCTTGTTGGGGGTGTAGCAATTACATTGAAAATGTAGGACAGCATATAAATACATTACATCAGGAAAACCACAATGCAAATGTCAACGCTTTTCCTTCAGCAATCAAAATTTATGACTGCAAAAGGCTGTTTTGCACTTTTGTGAATACATATTCACGAAATAGGACTCTGTGATTTTGTAAAGAGAGTAAAATTAATTGCATAACTGTGACAACCTCAACAGGTGGTGCAACGATCCAGCTTTCGGACGCTCTCCTAGCCAATATGGCCGGAGAGAACATGAGATCTTCCTCCTCCTCATCCTCTTCTTGGTACCAACGCATCCTGTATCACAATTACTCTTATCACCAACTCAAATTCACACAAAACTACAATATTTTCTTTCGCTCTGTCGTCAATATGCCATTGCGCTTCATGAGGAAATATCTATAATTGTAATTTTTATCTATGCATGCGTTGCTCACAATAAATGTGTGAATGCTGTGTGGGAAAATTTTCCGTGGAATATTCCCGGATTTTCCGCCAAAGACTCGCGACCAATTCATTGAGACACGCAAGAAATGAGAGTGTGTATCGCAACACATGTAAACTCTAGAGGTGGTTACAAATAACACCGTTAAAATTTATGTGTAGCATGAATTCAACTGAGTCAATTTACTCTAAAAATAGTGATCATATGTAACCATCTCTCAACATTCTGCAAGAATTCAGGAACAGCAGAGCAATTCACTTAATCATTGTGATAATCTCAGAAAAACACAATGGCATAAGAACACGATTTCACATTTAAACAAAAGGGTTGACATTGTTATATTATCAAAAAGGTCATTTTACATTTTAACTTTGAGTTTGTGCGTGAATTCTGAGCTTTTGCGAAATACTTTATGGTGATTTTAAGCAACTGATTTCATTTTCACGGATTTCTCCTTCGTGCCGAAGTAACTTCGCGCCCTTGTCGAATCGAGAACATATTGCCGTACTATTTCTCCCACAACACAACCGATCCCGAAGTTTGTCACATCACTGTGCTCTCTTCCATGAAATCCTCAGCCTCTCTGGCCGTGATAACGATAAATTCGCAAAATATCGAACGTGAGGTTTCCACCGGCTTTATATCACAGCAACTAAATTTGAACTAAGCTGAAGAAAACTCAAAAAGCCATCAGGAATCTCTTTTGTGGGTTATTTCTAGTCATTCCTGAGATATGTGTTGATGTTTGTCTCTCGGTGTGCGATTCAGATACTCTCATATGCTCCTCAGAGCCGCGAGCCAAGAAACCACTTACTCATTCAACATCGTCAAATAATAAATATTTCAGTCGCCCAACGACTACATTTTCATTTTTAAACTCTCACACAATTCCCATATATTATTACTTTTTACTTTCTTTCAAACACTCTATTTTCCGTCCTTCTTGATGGCTCTCTCTGTCCCGTAGAGACACATTTCGGCTTTTATTTTTATCCACCATCGGCATAATATATTCATACAGACATTTTCACAACCGCTATACTATTCTCGATCGTGAGCGTGTTTACGAAGTATGAAAGAACTTTCAAATGAATGAAAAGCTGGACACCACACATCCAACCAATTTCATAACTTATTTTTTCATGAAAAAAGTATGTTGCCGATTAATTAGGGTGACTAATGCAAAGCTCAAAACCTAATTCTACCGAGATTGCTGAACGATAATAGTGCAAATAAAAAGAAATCATTTTGTTACGCATTAATTAATTGAAGCACCAGATTTACTGATTAAAGTAGAAAAATTATAGTTTGGGTTTCTGGGAAAAACTATCTGAAACTTGTGTAAGCTCGTTTTTATTTAAATAGTGTAAATGATATTTGAAACTAATCATTTGGTCATTGAACGATTAGAAATTTATGTGAAATTTGATTTTATTCCTTGCATTTTCATTAATTCAAATATCATTTCCGTACGTTTTATTAGATTTTTTGGTATGTGTAGTTTAAACGTTCAAAGAGTAAATCTAGTACTGAAATCATTAAATTACAATGTATTTCAAACATTTTCACATCGTTCAATAGCGATCCTAGTAGTGCAACGTTTAAGTTTAGAAAATGCACACTACTGAAAACGAAATTATTATAAAATCGTGTACATTGCGCTGTATAATCACCAGTGTAACAATGAAATATCTATCTACTAAAGGATATTCAAAGAAAAAAGCTTCAATCTTCAGCTATTGCATCAACTTAACAAAAACCCTGATTGGCTTGAAATGATATTTTCGTAGGGATGTAGTTGGTTGATGAATAAATATATCTTTCGACACAAATCAATCGCAGGGTTATTGTCAATTACGCGTGTTGAAAGCAGACAGTGTGTAATAAAAACTAACTTCTCATTTCCCGACAATTTCACCCCTATTGTCACCTCAGAGCATCACACAATAAAACTGAGAAAACAGATTGCAGTTCAACTAAAAATAAGTTGAGGAACCAAGTAAAAGGAAAACATATTTTTAGCTTAACATGAGTTGAAATAGATTAAAAACATCACACAGGTTAGGCGGTATCTCATGTGTAAATTCTCTATCTTTATGCCTGGGTAATTGTTCTCGAAATAAAATGAGGATGATTGTGTGTCCATGAAGAAATTGGCAATCCATTATTTGAATAGCGAGTGTGTATTGAATTACCTTTAGTCCTTTACCACCGCCACCGCCGCCGCCCCCGCCGCTTGGGGCGGGAGGCGCCGCCTTGGCACCAATGAACAGACTCTCGGTGCGCTTGGGCTGAGCCGGAGATGGCACGATGTCTTGGCCTAGAGTGCGTTGCCGCAGCAGCACATCCTCGAACGGCTGGTTGGGCGAGGAGTAGACTGGCTGCGCCATGGGAGCCTGGTAGACTGGCGTGCCACTACGAGACCCAGATCCAGTCATCACTGTGCCATTTCCAGCCGACGTGGATGGCGGGCTCGGACCCATTTGACGGAATGCTGATCCGGCCCTCACGTTGCGATCCGGGGTGTCGGTCGTCGGCGCAGGCGGCAGAGTGCGGTCAATGGACGGCTGCCGGGAACCGAATCCGCCTCCCAGTCGGCTGGCCGCCCTCGTATACCTGTCCACGGATGAGTCTCGACTCGGCGGTCGCTTGTAGTGATCAAAGTGATCGATCGATGATGGTTGGGCGTGCGATCCCAACATTGGTCGTTGACCTTCGGGCATCATCTGGGAACTTCGTCGAGACGGCACTCCAGCACCGCCCTGAACCTGGGTCGGGTAGTCTTGAAGTGGCTGTTGCTGCATCATCTGCTGATCCGGCATGTAGTAGTTCTGCTGATTCGGCGGCATTCCGTACGGATTGGTCTGAGGCTGCGGCTGATTGTAAGGTATCGAGTTCATCTTCCCAAAACTCTGGCCACTCGTAGTGCTCATGTTGCTGCTCATAGCATACATTTGCTGCTGTTGCTGTGGCAGTGGCTGTTGCACCTGCTGCTGCTGAACCACCGTGGAATTGTATGGAACCTGCTGCGTTGGCGCGTAAGTCATCTGCGAGTTCGGTAGTTGATGATTGGAAAATTGGTTCATATAACTATTGTTAGGTTGCGGCTGCACCGGCTGTTGTTGGTACATGGACGGACCACTGGCCATGTAGTCTGTCTGGCTCGCCGCTACATTACTATTGAGGCTATGTGGTTGGGAATATTGAACATTTGACACGTTATTCATCTGCGAGTAGTCAAAGGACTGCTGCTGATGCTGCTGAAAGGATTGTCGACGAAATGCCGCCTGGCTTTGAGGTTGAGGCGCCACACTGGGTGCTCGCGCGGGCGCCATAGCACTAGAAGTAGGTGACTTTGTCGCCTCTGGCGACATGGATTTCGGGCTGGACAGCATTTCCAGTTTTGGCGGTTCTGTCGGTGGCCTCGGTCGCTCTCGAGTCCGTAACCGCTCAAATCGCTCTAGTACTGTTGGCTTGAAGTCCGGAGCGAATTCTCGTGCTGTCGCCACAGCCAAGTCGGAATCCATTCTCGCCTGATCGGAAATAATGTCAGCCAACTCAGCTTTGCTGCGCGCCGTGGCCGTCCGCGATATAGCAATATCCGCCTTCTGGAGGGCATATTTGGACGCCCGCTGAGCCGAGCTCACAGCCGCTTCAATCCGCTCACGAAATTTGGCAGATCGTATCAGGAACACGTGTTTCTTCTTCTGACTCGTGATCAACACGTTGCACTTGTACTTTCCCTCCTCTTTTGTACCATCACGAAACGTTGTCACGCCATATCCATGTTTCTTGTTGTTGTGCCATTCACCTTCATATCTGAAACAAAGAGTATCCCAATAAGATATCCGCGTCCCCAATCGCAGCCCCACCCTTTCGCGCAGTACATACCTCAAGCCGTCGCTTCGTTCTGATATTCCATACCCATCACGCTTATCGTGTTTCCACTCTCCCATGTACATTTCCGTCACACTCGGATCCAATTGCTCCTCATCAACCGTGAAACTGGCGTTGGAATCCGTATGCATCGACCTGGAAAGTCACAGGGAATTCCATTATATTTTTTCCCCACCACTTCCAAGGCAATCCGCACTCACTTTGTTGTCATTCCGGATTGAGATGAGCCAGTACTGATCCATGATGCTGTCGATACTGTCGATCTTATGCTTCCTGAGGCACCTGTTCCCCGTTTCTCTAAATCACCCGTACTTCTTTGTTTCCTAATTTTTAAACCCTGCAATCAGACACATTTGTAGTTTACAATTATCATTCTCCATTCATTCCAACTCACCGACAAAAGCCCTTTTTTGGTCTTTTCTACTAAACTATTTCTCCTAGCTGGAGCCTCGTCGGATCTCGCCTTGAGAACAAACCCACCGCGAACATCGTCAATGCGATGATTCCTCTTATCAGCTGGATCTGTGCTCTTCTCACCCTCGTTGCTACGTAACGATGTCATTGATGTTTGTATAGTCTTTGGCCGATAGTGTGACGCCAGGCCAAAAGGAGCCGATTGCCGGACGCCATAACCATGTCTTTTTCCCGATAACCATTGTCCTTGATATGTTCCTGCAATTTAGATAATTAAATTTAGTGCCTCATCGCAAATGTACCTCGCAAGCATTCTCTAATTAGATGACGTGTCGTTTCAATGCTCAATTTATAATAATTAACCGTAAAGATAGTGTGTGTGTGTAAGATGGATGGAAAGTGTTGATTCATTTTATAGCCGCTTAGGCAAATTCTGTTTCAAATAGCACCTTTAAAGGGATTGTGTACATCTGTACATTACATTTCAATGTATACGCACAGGGAAAATGGCAAAAGTGAACTTTCCCTAAACAGATAAACGTGCTCACGAGACGCTGCTGGGGATTTTTCAGGCAGAAAGGAAGAGTTCATCCAGCCACTCCAAAATACAAAAAAAACAGACTGTGAGAGATTTTGTATTGATTTTTGCCACTTGTGTTGACCCATAGAGTTAGAATTTTTGTGAATTCAAGCATTGCATTGGAGAGACTCATCATTTATTAGTGCCTCTTATTTCTTTTCCATTTCGTCCATGTGTCATTAATTAATCTTTTATTACTTCGTTTCCATATACGATCAATATCACATTTATTTTCAATTGACGATTATGCCAAAAGAAATAATTGACGTTAATTGCTTTTTCGGTTTTTCCTACTTGCCAATAAATTTATTACATATTTCATACTAATTAGCACACAAGTGAGCATCAAATAGTATAGTAATAACTATTTACTAATTATTATGATATCAAAACGGTCTGTGGTCCTTATCAACAGATCAAAAAACATAACGTTCTTCAAAATTGAGATCTTGGACACGGATTTTTGAGAGAGGGTTAATCACCCCTCTAAATATATTAAGTAGGACCATTAAATACGTTAAGTATTGCACGATTATAAATTTTCACCGAATCTTTGTTTATTTCCCAAAGTCAAAATTTTATATGAAAGATTCTAATGTAAATATCCCCACAGTTGAGTCTATGATTAACCTTAAATTTACAGTGATATTGAGCAGCTGCAATGCAAATTTAACTCACCGCCATCTGCATAAGTCTCTGAGCCATAACCGTCTTGGAATCCTCCTGCCCACGTGCCCTCGTAACGGGCAGTGGACGTCACACTCTGCCGAACTCCGTAGCGCCCCTTGGCGCCCCCCGTCCACTCGCCCCTATAGATCCAGCGGCCCCTCGTCTCCACACCGAGGCCATGCCGGCGTCCGTTCTGCCATTGACCCTCAAACGAGGATCCACTGTGAAGAAAGGACAAAAGGAATCGTCAAGCATACACTTCATATTCAATCACAAGACATTTGCAACCCTTTCAGAGTGAATCCATTTGCAGAAAGTGCCGAAATTGTGAGTACATAAAAATTATGAATACATGATTAAACGCCATTAGAGCCTATGGAGTGGAAACATTAAAGGATTAAATGATTTAGGGAAAAAGTAACTGGAGGTAATAAATTAATTCAGTGATGAAATTTTCGTGCCTTGGATAAATAAATTAAGTTGTAATGGAACGGAATTACAGTACGCGTTAACGATTGTTCCGTTCACTAAATTAATCAAATCCTTCCGTTCGAATTGGTCAGAAGACAATCACGAAATTCTTATGATTTCTCGTGAAAAAAAAGACATAAATTTGAAAGACACTCAAACACTGCATGGAATCTCAGAGAGAGTCGCTTTGATGCTTTATTGATTGATGTTTTTTTTGCAAACTTTTTGGTACAGACAGAGATTTGAGAGGACAATGGACTCGTCCGATACACAGAATAGCTTCCTCAACATAACAACAATGCGCAATGTTTATATGAAGAATTGTTTTTGGAAATACCAGAAGCAATGACGTTATCGGTCTATATTTGCACGGAATAGTCTTTCGAGACTATATGAACATATGTACATAGAAATCACGATTCAATAAAGGAAATTTTCCATTATATCGTGCTCATTCATTATTTAATTCGCAAGTTTCAACGAGAAGTGTTTTACTAGAGAAACGAGAGACTTTCAAAACAGTGCTTTACATCACATTCTTTCCCTGTCAGTTTTGAGGTAATTTATAATTTAATTAAATTTTTAACAATACCAAGAAAGGAAAAAAAATTAGGCTCCACTTCATGTTCGCGTGTTTGGGACCAAATTAACTTTTCGAGTGATTCACAAGAATGTAAAGAAGACATTCAACAACCTTGACTAACTCTGACATTATAAGGCAGCAAAACCAACAAGGAATATATGTACATCTGTATATATAGCATACGAGTTTCCCAGAGAATGACTTAGTCAGGCGTTTCACTTTTCAGTGTTGTTGCATTCAATGTTTTGTAGAGAAAATCAATAAACACTCCCTCCTTCATTCCACTCTATTTAGCACGGAACTTTACATGGTAATGAGGACAACAGCATAAAATTTATGTTTAATTAGTCCAGACATTAGGATTTCGAAAGAATTCAGACGCGCAATCTTATTAGGATATTGAGGAATGTGATATCCACTCCTACAACATCTATCGAAATGTCTATTACATTTGACCACGAATCTAATTTGGCCATTCCCTGTTTCGAGGGCAAGGTCATTGATTGAAAATTTCGCTCCATAACACCATATGTGGTGGTTTTCCTCTGGTTATTGCGATGACTCCCTCTGTCAGTATATCATGAATACGTTACTTTGGCTTTTGTCCCAATATGACAGCCTTTTCCGTGGCACTGCGGAAGCTGAGGACCATAAACTCAGCCTTTATACATATGAATCAATTCCCAAGAATTTCTGTCAAAATAAAAGTCAGCCAAATTGATTCACCAGCAGCGAAAAATACACAATGAATCCCACTCGCTGGCGAATTACCTTTTATAAATGAAAATATGATTCATCACATTTTCTCGCAAATTTCCGTTTGAATCACATTTTATGTGGGAAATTGCTAATGAATTTAAATTACATTCCTTCGAGATGTTTTTCCATATAGGTACTTTCGATAGAATGATGTGCAAAAGTTAAACCGTGAAAGGATCCAAAAAGTGCATACATTAAAATGATAAAAGGCTTACTCATCTGCTGACAACTCACAGCATGACAATGCCAAAAAGCTTTAGGGGAATGCTATGCAAATAATCTAAACAGACTGTTCTTCTGTTATATGCATAAATCTTTCAAGTAATATCCTGAAACATGGCAAATCGTAACACAGATTTATATTTTTTCCGTGTGTGTGTGCGTGAATATACAGTATCTGCGATCTACATATGTACATATTTATATGTGGAATGGAAAGACTTAAGATCCGGCATTCCAATAAAAGATATTCGACGCATTACGTCAGGTTTATGGTGTGCTTCCACATGAGATTTAGCGAATTATTTCCATTGATTGCTCTCTTCCTCCCCCGAAAACAACATGTTTTAAATATTATTTTTCCAATTTGCAATCATTCTCAGAAATATACCCATGAAACAAAGCTCACATTTCTCCACAAGTTTTTATTGCTTTCACTCCTCCTGTGAACTTGTGACTTCACACCGAGTACACAACGTCTTGTAAATATTAGTTTTCTTTGCTCAATCAACCTCCAATGGCTACAATAAAAAAAACTCCCATACGCCAACAGAGCCTCAAAGGTCACTGTACAATATCATAATGAACTCCTCACTCAACTCAGTTCAATCAATGTAATTTTTTAACAAAGCGTAATACGGATTTATGAAGTGAAGTTGTCATCATTTTCACCCACTAAAAATCTATGGTAGAGCAAATCATTTGTATGAGTCAAACAATGATTTTATTTGAAAGCTGCCTGAAAATGAATCTGAACGTCTGAATAAATAATTTTTGTCTTACGTCTATTTTTAGTTCGAGTCTACGTCCCGCCGATGATAGCTTTAGTTTCAGACTCAGTACACATATTCTTTTGGGGCTATTATATGCTTCGAGAAAATAGTTCTGGTTCAGCAAATGCTGTGCTTTACTACATTCCACACATTATCTCGTGAGCATTTTGTATACACACAGATTATATATCCCAATCATGTACTCACATTTTATGCACGTACATTTCAAAAACTTCACCGCTCAATTGCTGTAATATTGTACATATTTGCTTGATGTATTCCATCGCAAGAATAACATTTCGTGAAACATAATAATTTATGGCGTAGGTACATAATTGAAAATTGTACAGAAAACCGCGACGTAAAAACAATATTTTTCATCATATGCGAGAAACATTAAAAAAAATGCAAAATTCCGTACATGAAACTACGCTAGTCTGGACGTAATCACACCCAGAGTCAAAACTTGCAGACAAAGGTCCTCTGAATGTATACAAGATGTGAAATTCGCAAACGGAAGAGAACACGATGGGGTGAAACTTTGTATAAGCAGAGGCAAAAACAAATGGTGCGTACAATAAAAGGTAAATGTACTTTCTCTCACTCTTTCCCACTCTTAGAACTGAAATTAAATTGTTAATTTATTGGCGCAGAGAGACCTATTCAGCTGCTCGCTCTCAATTTGCTTCGCACAATTGGTATGTAGACACAAGACACAAAATCCATGTCTACCGTCGTCTACCAATTTAAATCACGAGTGCAGGTCTTCAGCATAAAATTTGGGCGTCCCACATGAGAAATTGGCAACAGATAGAATTTTTATTTATGCGCATTCATTACGCCAATTGGATATTGTCTGCACTTTCACGCACAAACTCCTGAAATTCCTTCTAGAGTACAAGGAAGTTACCACTGGCGTAGCAACAATAGAAATAGTAATGCAAATCAGTCAGTAAATCCCAATCAAAAAGTGCGAGAAGGTTAAAATATGAGTGCAATTTGTATTGCATTAAATAGTTGCACACTTGTGAAACATTTGGCAAATATTCAAGTAACACGACCTAAGTCTCATCAGCTATTGAAGACTCTGGCTCATATCTTTTATGAGCGTCCTATGCATCTCAAACAGTGATCGCTTAGCTTCCCTCCCACCCAATGTCTCGCCAGATTATGTTTTCCTAGTAATTTTTCTCTACATTAATAACTCAAGTCCCACCAAATCCTATGAAATATTGCAACACATTGATTCATGCGTATTCCAAAATGAATTCAAACAAATTAAATGATTTATTGTGCTACATTGTGCATGCTTCTCATATTTCCGCAAATTTTATATATTACGGCACGTGAAAACATACATATCTCTGATTGAGAATCTTTATTATTCACCGTATGTAGGTAGATACATACAATTCATTGTGTTTATAATAATAGCGAACAACGCATGATAGAAAAGTGTATTGCTATGTACATAATGTATGACTATACTTTGTTGCTAAATATCAGGAGAGGATAATTTCCACCTCACATTGTAAGAAATTCAAATCATATATTGTATCCTTCTAATCTGCTGTGAAAACCATAAATTTCAGTTAATTTCAAAGGCTATAGTCATTTTGGAGACGTCCATTGATTGTGAAAATCTCTCTGATTTTAATCTTAATAGAGTTGAGATCAGAAAACATAACAAATGAAATGAGCTCTAAGAATAATATCGAATTATTAAAATCAACGTTTTTGGATCCAAAGATTTTAAAAATCTGCCTAAGAAACACGGCTCAATTCAAAACAGGATGAACCAAGGATAATGAGTTATATATGTAACCTTCACAACGGCAGCAATGAATTCATTAAAAATCAATGAACACTTAAATTGCCGAGAAGTCGGTAAGAAAATCTCATTAGAAACTCATTAGTGAGTGATTTCAATCAAGAATCATGAGATTTTTCCTCCCATGCGAAAAGAGGGAATCCGATATTGATTATAAATATAAATTGCATATAAATGTCTAACGCACATTTGAAGATGATTGGAAAAGATTTTCATGTTATTAAGTCCTTCAGAAGAGGACCACAGTTCCTTGAGAATCCTCCCAAGAGATAAAATATCAATATCACTTAATGCAGAATGTGAAATCTTTAAAATAATTGATTGACTCCTTAGGAAGACTTTCAGAACGTACCTTGGCCAAATATAGACGCCGGAGACTTCAAATCCATAGTTCCATGCACCGGAATAGGCGCCTTGATGCTTTGGTCCCGTGCAGACGCCATGTCCGTGCGCCTTCCCTTCCTCCCAACCGCCACAGTATGTGCCGCCATCCTCGAAGTCGAAGCGGCCCCCACTGATCTGCTGCTGCCGCCCAGCTGAGCCCGGCGAATTTGGGGCAGCTGTACCTGTCGTTACACCACCATTCTGTTGACCCTGGCTATTATTATTCATCTGCTGCTGTTGATGCTGAGACATCGATGTTGATGCTATTTCATGTGATTGCATTACCACTCACTTCCACAATTTCTTCTCTTTGGCCTCTCCGCGCGTGTCCCGATGGAATTTCACATATAACTCTAGCTGCTCTCTCCTCCTATTCACACTTGAGGCACTGGCACATGAAAATCGATCGGAGTTGATTGATCCAGGTGGATGTATAGCAACTGTCTCTTAATCACACTCGCACGTGCCACATCTCTCCTTTCTGCTTATCTTTAAACACTACTAATTGTCCATCTAATTAGCCGATGCCGGGAAACATCACAAAGATCGTATCATTGTGCTGTTTGAATAGCTCCGATGGTGTTGAGGAGGAAAAAAATTCACTCTCGCTGGTGTTGTTGAGGGTGTTGTGCAGGGATTACACATAATCAGGGCTTAATGAGCAATTGACTCTGAGAATCACTCAATGAGTGGCACTCTGGCCCCGCGACAGATCCTTTAGCACAACTTTCTCCCGCAGCACTGCCGAGGTCAATGTTGATGCTGTCGCTGATGGAGTCATTCAACCACTTGATCATTGTCACAAACTGACTCCCCTTGTCACTCAAACTCATAGCAGCTCCTCTCTTTTTGGAGCACGAGACGAAGGAGAGAACATTAATAGCCTGGCGTATTGGAGCTTTCAGGTGCTTCGTGCGATTATCATTCTTTCCTCTC
This sequence comes from Phlebotomus argentipes, assembly GCF_947086385.1. Taxonomy (NCBI): domain Eukaryota; kingdom Metazoa; phylum Arthropoda; class Insecta; order Diptera; family Psychodidae; genus Phlebotomus; species Phlebotomus argentipes. The sequence goes on along the minus strand of NW_026776181.1, from coordinate 9,241,314 downwards.
CCTCTCCCTGACCTCACACTGTCTCTGTCTCTGGGGTATTTCCCACCACCCTGGGAATGAGAATTGAAAATGACACGGAACACGTATTCCGGTGGATTTTTCTTCACTGTTGTTGTTCCTTTTCTTGAATAAAATTAACTGCTATTTGTGCTTTGCGCGCGCTTATAATTCTCAGTCATGATAAAAATAGCACCGTCTCTCACAACATACCAACAATTTCTCCAATTGAGCCCTATATTCATCGCTCTCCTCGCAAGGAAGACCCCATATCAATTTAGGACTATTTTATATCTTCTCATGTCCAATTACGGCGCACAGACTCTCCGACCACAGAATCAGTCAGTCAAACACTCTCCCGCCCGCCCGCAATATACCTAAACATTATTCGAGTGAATCAACGCTTTGGGAGATAAAATGATGCACACACACGCCAAGTTTTAATTCCCACAATCAATCATTTTCCGATGAAGAGTCCTCAGTTCCCTAACATCTCCTTGGCGCCTCTCACATTGCTGCAATGTGCTTCTTTTGCAAATTTATTGCCACTGCAGCCACAAGGAAAGATTATCTCTCCTCACACACTGGCGAACCATTCTCACTTGGTCGGGGAAATCGCATCGACGTCACTTTTATTTTTGGGGAGTAGGTAAAATTCTCAATTTAACACACACTATTTACAACTTTTAATCTCTCTCTCTCTCTCTCCCTCTCTCTTCCCGTATTGACCGATAATTTGGGGGAGGCGTGGACAAAATTAGTGTCATCACCAATCAATATTCTCAATTACATACACATGCATTATTGGTCATTATTTAATTTTCTAATTTACATCAATTTTTGCAGTGGATGTAACAGAAAATTTCTTCAGTAGCCCCAACACATTGGTTTTTGGTGTTTCATTCTAAAAATATATCCTCAATACACTAATAGGAAAATATTACATAGCGTCGGGTTGTTGCACAAGTTCGGAACGCTTCACGCACCCAAGAATCTTATCCAAAAAGCCTTTGAGGATTTGCCATCAGATATACTTTCACTTTTGAACAGGTGGCACGGCATTGCTGGCATTGATTCAAAGCAGGATAAAAAAAAACTAATAAGAGCGAGCCAAAGTCACAGAGCTCAAATTGACACAAGTCATGCTATTGTACGCTTGCACTCAGTAAAATTCTGCTTACTGATAAAGTGCAAAAGGAGCTCAGAAAGCGAATAAAAACAGCGAATCCCTGCTAAAGTGATGAGCAGATGCAGAAAAACATGATTTGATAGAATATAAAAATCTCTATTTTGCTCTACTCGATAGAGATGTTAAGGAATTTTGCAACAACCCAATTCACGGCGAAATGTCTGAAATTACTGTCTCTGCCGCAAAAGCCACCCAATTCACACACAATTAAACTCTTTCTATATCACCTCAAATTGAGATTAGGAAATATCTTAAGTCACCACTTTTCCCCGAACACAAGTGAACGGTTGCTAGCTCGAAGAGGCGCATTGAGAGGGGACAAATTGATTTTCCAAGAGTCACATTCTCAATGAAAATCGATCTTGGAGAACTTTGCCCTTCGTTCAGGCGTCATTCCATATGGCTGAGGGATGCGTTTGGACTCTTCCATGGAGAAAAATTTCACAGAGCAATGGAAGGATCATCCCAAAATTATAACATTCCTCCCTCTCTCTCACTCTATCTCTCGTCTCACAGCTTCAAACTTCAGCTGCACTCACACTGTCACAGGCACTCGGTTAAAGCTCATTTTCAACTCTCAGATGAAATCCCCAGTGTAATACAATTCGGTGGTACACTTTTTCCCGCACCTTCCTGTTAATTTTATATACATACACATGAGAAAAATTGCTATTTCTCTCGCTTTTTTGTCGTTTCAGGAGATTTAATTTGTCGAAGACATGATATACATATCGATAATTCGGATTCGCGAAGTACGTGTGAGAATTAAACTTGAATGTGGGGTAAATTCCCTCTCTCGTGATTTTATTAGCGGAAGAGATATAAAAGTACAGCAGATTTGAAATTCCTATCACTTTTCCACAAAATCTGGGGGTATCACAAGAAAAATAAACACGTCATCACAGTGAGTAGAAGAGGAAAAGCACGGGTTTTCGTATAAGTTGGAAATGGTTGAAAATTTCAAGAAAAATATATAAGAAGAGAGGAAAGACTATCAAGTAATTCTCGTTCGTTTGCACTGACAGCACTGGCAAATCGGTTCACTGAGTGGGAACTATATTAAATGAAAAGGAAAAAGACGAAAAATACTCGAAGAAAAACGCCTCTTGAGAGAGACATTTTCACCAGATTCAGATGTATTGTACAACTTTTTCTTATAGAGAGAAATAAAGACACATTTTAAGTCAGCCAACATCATCTATCTGTATAACCAATTTTATGTGGTGTGTGAGCAAAAGAGAGAGATTTCTGCCAGTGAAACCGCGAGGGAAATGGCAAATTTTCTTTTCAAAAGGAGTGAAGGAAAAAAATAGAAGATAAAAGCCTCTATCATGGCAATTTTGGGGTGGGCAGAAAGAGACAAGAGAAGGGAATTTTCACTGGTAGTTGAATTGTAGAAATATAATGAAGAGAGGAAAAAAATAACACACGACACATGTGTGTGAAATGCTGATGCTAATGCTGACGACGATGTTGAAAATTCACTCTTGGTATTATAAATAAATATCAGCTAACTGGTATTCCGATACAAAACGTCGACGGACGTCGTTTTTGCTCTCGCGATGCCATTACACACTCTGGGTGGGTTTTAGGCAGGAAAAAGAGCCAATATGCTGGTGGAAAATACACACTAGACAATGTCGATGGCTAGAATGGCGACACTGAGAGCCACAAGTATATTCCAATACCGACGATTTCTCTGCACTCCGGCAAAAGGAGGAAAAACCCTCCGTCGCGAGCAACGCACCCCCACAAAGTTCACTATCACCAGTGGAAAATGGAAGCTCTCGCATCTGCACTCCAATTGACATGGTTCATTAATAGAAGCAACGTCCTCGATGGCAATCCAGCGTGAATTATTTGAATGTTATACAATAAATTGTACATTTTCCCCCATTCACACACCTGACACAATTTACATCGCGTATGTATATGTGGTCGTGTGGCTCGTGAAAAGACCCAAGAAGACGTTTTTCCCCGCAAGACAGGAGACAAGCGGATGGCCAGAGTTTCAATATGTCCAACGAATGCACCGGACAGCCCCGACAGAGTGCCAGGGATAAAAGCTCCAGTGCGCCCAGGGAGCGCAGCTCGCGCCAGACAACCCTTACCGATGGCGGGGACAAGAGAATGAGTGCCTTTTTGTTTACTCCACACACAATTCTGGTGACGACGTCGCGGCGGTGATGTTAAGGGATCGGACACACTCAACGACTGAACTGAAAAGCTCAACACGATGGATATCATGAGTTGAGGAAGTGTGTGAAGTATGTATCTTTCTCCCTCGAGAAAGCTCTCGCTCTCTCCCTTTCCATCGCACTGCCATCGGCACACACTGGCCAGAGAGGATGAGGATTTTCCTCTGCGCAGCGCAGTTTTCCGCACGAAGCTCGCACGCACACACCGGCAGCTCTGAATGTTCTCAAGCGAAAATTTTCCTCGGGCAGCCTCAGCAAGACGGACACTTCAGCCCGCTCGAGCTATTGTTTTCCGCGAATACACGCGCTCGTGGGAGCCCCACGAAGAGCCCCACACGAGCAGCTACAGCCGAGTTATTTGCGTCCGAATACTGTGTGGATGGCCTCACGAATTTATTGCACGAGTCATCGTGCGAGAACTCCTCCGAGGCAACTCTCTCTCTAGCTATCATAAAACCACATGTTACCCCTTATCATCACCTTGTCCGCAGCCATGCACCCTCTCTACGCATTCATTTTTAATTTCTCCCGTCGAATTTTCACCTGTGCCTCTCCCACTCCTTGTAAGTCGAAGACGTCCCACCGATAAATTGCCACCAAATCGATCATTTGTGAGTGGACACGCGACACCCAATATTTGGGAAACATGAGTTCACTCCGTCGAAGACCACAAGACTAAAATCGCCCTTCCAGACAAGCACACAATTTGGCCATTTATCTTCGAGACACTCGCCTTCAGGGAAATCAACAGAAACTATACACAATATTGATAATATGACACTCCATTGAGTTCAACAAAAGCACCCTGCATGGAATGGAAACTATATATTCACACCCTTCTATTTGTATTACATTCAATTTAACTTTGCATGAAATTTGTAAAAAGAAATATTGCATTTTGTGATATCTCAAGACACACACGATAGAAATTAAATTTTCACATCACAGCAAGTAAACCACAATTGATAATATCAAATTCTCCCTTCTGCTCCTCAATCCTTCATTGCAAACCTATAAAGTAAACTTCTACAAAACTCTGGCCAAAGAAACCATACTTTATCAAATGTAATAAGAAATTTCAAATTTACTTGGAAACCAGCTGAAATCCTTCAAAATTCCAATCATAACTAAATGCACGTGAGCAAGATATATCGAAGAACTGCCTCAAGAAATACACACTTTATAACCATGCTTCGTGCATTAATCAAAGTTGGTCAGATTTCCCATTTCTATTAAACTAAAAGCTCACGTTTCCCACATAACGCAAAGTTTCCCTCAGTCAGCGATCAATTGAAAGACACCATTAAGAAAAAACATGATAATTTAATTTCCTCACTTGCGACTTACAGAATAAACAGTATAAAAATTTGTCTTACTCATTCCGAAGAGAGGGAGAAATGCTCAATTTAGAATAATGAAGAGAAAAAATAACCATAGACTTTCTATTGTGTATTACAAAATGTAAGATTGATCCTATTTTTAAGTAGTTCGATGTGTTGTGTTCTCTTTTTGCATTTGAATATTCGCTACTTTTTCCTAACATCATTTTCGTCATTTTGTGTGTTTTTCAACAACAGGAGGCAGAGAGAGCGCAAAGGACTTTGCGAAGTGCCTCGACAAATCTCTTGTGAAGACAAATAAGTTTAAAAAAAAATCGATTATAGTTTGTCCCTCTCGCGTGGTGGATTTGAATGTCGGGGCAATAAAGTGAAGCTCTGTGTGAAATTGTACAACTGAATCATCTCGAATATCAGTCGACCGGTGCCAAAAATAATTTCGGTTTTCTAAATAAATTAATTGACTTTATAATTCTTCGTAGGCATCAAAGAAATGTGTGTGATAGCACAAGGGGCATTGAATTGTTCCTTGTAGTTTATTTTCTCTCTCTGCTGCCATTCTTATATGAAATTTGTTGGAAATGTTACCTCAATCAGTGCTGTGATGTCTCGCTAAAACACCCTAGTTCGCCTTGTGAAACTTTTTCGAGGAATCCTTCGCCATGTCGAGGAGAGTTTGAGCCGGCTTGAAAGGAGCTCCATACAGATCTGCGTACGTGAGCATTTTGTCCACAAGCTTGCCCGCTGAGTATTGATCCACCCATCGGAATGGCCCTCCGGAGAATGGCGGGAAGCCCAGCCCGAACACTGCGCCCACGTCACCCTCCAGCGGATTGTCGAGGATCTTCTCTTCAAGGCACAAAACAGCTTCATTCACGAACCGTGACACCATTCTCAGCTGGAGATCCTCCACAGCGTTGGCACCTTTGGAGACCAGCGGATACTTCTGCCTGAGAATCTCAAGGGCGCCCGGATTCACTTCACGCGATCCACGACTGCCTGATTCGTAGATGAAAATGCCTTTGCCAGACTTGCGACCCAAAAATCCAGCCTTCACCATGTCCTCCAGCAATCGCAGATCTCCTCCACTGATCCTCTCGCCCAATTCCCTGGCCAGATCCACACTGATGTGCGCTCCCACATCAATGCCCACCTCATCAGCCAGTGTTGCACATCCCACTGGGAAGCCGAAGGACTTTGTCATCTTATCTAGATCCTTTGGATCGGTGCCTTCCTGCAGTATTCTATAAAACATTGAAAGTAGCAAAAGTATCGATAAGAAATCCTCTCTGCTTAGCTAATCTCAATGAAATCTCACCTGATTCCCTCGGAGATCATCGTGGAAAGGATCCTCGTTGTGTAGAATCCAGGCCCATCACCAACAGTTATAACCACCTTTCCTTGCTTCAATCCCACCGCCACAGCACTCGCGATAGTCTCCTTCGACGTTCCCGGATGCGTGATGATCTCCAGCAATTGCATCTTGTCCACTGGCGAGAAGTAATGCATGCCAATCACTTTGTCTGGCCTCGAGCTTCCTGCGGCGATCTTCGTAATGGGGATTGCACTCGTGTTTGTGGCGATGATGCAGTGAGATGGAACAACAGCCTCCAATTCCTTAATGACTTTGTGCTTGATGTTCAAATTCTCGAAGACAGCTTCAATGACCATATCAGCCTTTCTGAATGGTTCATAGCTGAGTGTTGACGTGAGATTGGCCATATGCTTATCGCGATCAAGTGCTGAGAGTCGTCTTCGCTTCACCGCATTCTCGAAGCCATTCTGCACTTGTCCCAGACCACGACTGAGTCCAGCGTCGGTGGTGTCCTTCATGACAACATTGTAACCCTTGTCGACGCTCACCTGAACAATTCCTGCGCCCATCAAACCCGCTCCCAGAACACCAATGGTCTTAACTGGAAGACTCGGCTTGCCAAAGCGATTCTTCTTGCACTCCGTTTGACCCCTAAACAGTCCAATAAGACCTTTAGATTGAGGTGTTTGTGAGAGTTCGCCAAAAGCAACACGTTCAGCTTCGTATCCTGCATCAGTTCCTTTGTCAGTTCCAGTTCGGATCACATCAAGGATCTGCAGAACAATTAAAGCACACAATCTGAAATGCTGTCCAAGTTTAGGAAGAAAGAAACTACACCAACCTTCAGAGGAGCCGGATAAAGACCTCCAGTTTGCTTCATCACTTGTTCCTTGGCCTTTCCGAACACCTTGTCCTTCACCCAACCAATGTCCAGTGCAAACGCCATGGCCTTGTTCACGAAGCCCTTCTTCTCGCGATCCACCTTCAGCTTTCCCGTTGCCAATTCCCTTGCCACTTGCACCGCCACTTTCTCCAGGTACTGCATGGTATTAACGTCAGCAGGCTGAAGTCCTGGGCCGAGTGGGGTCACCAGTAAGTCCACAATCCCCAATTTCTTCGCCTTGTCGGCCTTTACGTACTTTCCTGTGAGTGCCAAATCGAGGGCCGTTGGAATTGAGGTCAGCTGAGTAAGTCGCTGTGTGCCACCGGCGCCGGGCAGTAGACCCAGCATCACTTCCGGAAGTCCCAGGCTTGTGCTCTTGTCTTTTGTGGCGATTCTATAGTGACAGGCTAACGCCAGCTCCAATCCCCCACCCAGACAAGCACCATTAATTGCCGCCACAACGGGCTTTCTGCTCTTTTCTATCCTGTTGAACATGATCTGGCCATCGTGAGAGACTCTCTGACCTTCCTGCGCAGTCTTGCACTTCTCCAACATTCCAATATCCGCCCCGGCGACGAAGCATCCCGGTTTCGCTGAAATCACCACTGCCGAGTTCACCGCGGCATTAGTCTCCAGATCCCTGAGCACATTCTCGAACTCCCTGCTGACTTCCTCGCCCAGAGAATTCACCTTCACGTTGGGAGAATCCAATGTCACCACGAGAACTCCGTCCACCACCTTCGTCTGCATGTGCTTCTGGGCAGTGGCATCGCTGGCGAATCTCTGCAGACTGACTGCAGCTGTAAGTAACATGTGAAACTGTCTATCATTCCGTTTTTCTCTTGAATCTCGAGTCCAAAGTCCAAAAGTTAACATCATAATTTTTTGCTTATCATATTGTACTTTTACACCGCTCGGGATCTCCCGTGTGACGTGTGACATAACATAAATCTTTACAGCTCCACTAAAGTATAGATAGAAATGATTTACCTGGCGAGAAGCTCCTAATTCGCGATGATATCCACGAAATTCGTGTGGTGTTGCTCAACAAGCGAACAGAAGCCATTACTTATTTTTTATTACAAAAATAAGGCAATAAACCTGCCAAAAGGTGAAATTCATCAATACCAGGGCGATTAAGAGACTCCAGTGACTTACTTTAGGTGAAATTTAAGAACTTTCGTGTATATTTATTCACTATAAAACTAAAGCAAAAATTATACGGCACAAAATACAAAGTGCAAGAGAGAAATGAATGCGGTGAATTATCATATCTCGCACTGCCGCCAACAGTGATTTCGAACATTTTTTCTACGTTTCGAATGTGTAAAATAATATTACATAAATTACATTTAAACCGCGGGAAGAATGGACGGAAAATTTAGCGTTGTTTACATATTGAAAACCTTGTGAAAAACCCGGAAAATAGATTCAATTTAATTCAATTCTTTTTGCATCATCAATGCACAAGCAGCAGTTCACCGAGTTCACATTATTGGATTACGGACAATTTTTACCAAAAATACAACGAAATTTATTACTCTTTCGATGATTCGTTTCGTCACTTTCGAGAATTCACTCCGCTGTCAAAATAAAAACATGCTTATTCGCCGGGTGTTTTTCTCCAAATTTCCCGGGTTTCCCAGCACTAACAGGAGGTTCTGGTCATCCGTGGCAGCTCCACAATTGGTAATTAAGATACTTTTGATTCAATTTCCTAAATAACTTAAGAATATTGTGTTAATTCGCAGATTGACTCGCTAACCTCCATGACGGATGGAGAAATCAATGCTAATGCAATTGATCAGACCCTCAAACTGAACCCGAAGCTCCTGGAATATGATTTAGAGTCGTGGCGAAGGATTGTGTCCACATTCAGAAATCAAGGATTCCCTTCATACATGCTTCTGCCGCTAATCGTGAACCACCCGCCGATTCTTCACAGGAGTGCGGAACAGATCAACTTTGGCCTGGACAAGTGGAACACAAGCCAATTCGGGGAGAGGAATATTATGAAACTGATCACGCGGTATCCTGACCTGCTGGAAATATCCAAAAGCGAGAAATTCATCTCTGATCGCATAGGGTACTTGCAAATATACGCAGAAACGAGGAAGAACGTCTTCACGATGATCATGAACTCTCCGTGTCTCATCACGGATAAAGTGCACGTAATTGATTCCAAGATCGCGTATCTGAAGGACACAATGAGGGTGGATTTGAGCGAAGTGCTAAAGTCGGAGGTGTTTTCCAAAACGTATTCGAAAATCCGCACCCGCCACACGTTCCTAGATCGCTTGGGAGTGTACAAACAGAGGAGCTACAAAGCAGACGCCAGAGCTATCAGCACTAATCCCAAGTTGTATCAAATAATGGATACAAGCGACAAAACCTTCGCAACAAAGATCGCCTTTGTCACGCTGGAGGAATACGAAGTGTTTGAGGAGCTCTACGCCCGCGAATTGAGGGAGGATGAGGAATTTGAATCATTGGAGAGTGATGGCGATGAAGAGTAATAAAATTTATAAAACAATCATGTATATTTCTTCATAAGATTACACACATAAATGTGTCTGGTTAGACAAGACATTTAGTACGCCTTAAATGATAAAAAGGCAAAGCACAATATTTCAAAAATCTCACTTTTGGACTCTATTATAATAATACTTCAATTGAAATTGAAAAGAAAATTTCAATTTTGCTTAGCAAGACAAATCAACTAACCTTGAAAGACACCTTTTGGAACATATAAGCTAATTATTTTAGAATTTGCTTTATTCATTGAACACAAGTTTCCCGAAAATTGTACCAAAGTCATACATGAATTGAGATAAAAGGTAACACATCAAAGTCCTGGGTTCACATTTAAGCACTTGCACTACTTCTCTACATTATTTAATCTCTCTGGCAAAATTGGGTTATTTCAGCAAATTGAAATGGCATTTCACTATTAACAAACTATCGAACGAAAGTCACGTGCAATTGTGGAAAAATTGATCTATGTCTCTAACCTACTCGTATCAAATAGACCAGCTATTATCCTTCCCATCTATTGCCTAATTCCCATTCACTTTCCTTATTGCATTAGATAAAAATAAATATTTCACATTGATATTGACTTACATTTTACAACTATCTTATTATCCCATAGATATAAAAGCTATAGTAGATGCTACAATTACGATTTTGATTCATTACCCAAAAATTGTGACTTGTTTTGTTTGCCATAGAAGATTTGAGTTTCCCAATAACTTATCAAAATAAATAGTACAACGAAAATGTCTCACATCTATTTGCCATCTCTTGTTTCACATCCCTGTTTGGTGTTTTTAAACACACACTCAAAAGTTATTAAATCGAAATATCAATAATGGTATGTATGTCACTTTGGAAGCTAATACACATTGATCCATTCAGGAATAAGGAAAATACAACAACGCAATCGTCAAAGGAAATGCAGTGATGATTAGTAATCTAACGCGTATACTTAAGAATAGCCAATTTTGTCGCTTTTTCAAGGCATTACATATAATAGTACTTTTTGACCGCTAAACCCGTGCCAGAAACGTGAATTTTGCCGCAAAGTGCAGTTAACTTTATTGGACTGCGCATAAGCTCTCTTTCCTACGTGTTCTCCAATAGAACTAATCCCAACAACGAAAGGTAAACCAACAGAAACCCTTAAATTAAAGCTGAAAATGGTAAATACGTACACCTCAGTGGAATGCCAGAAGAGAGTGCTTGTCTCAGATGTCCTGCTGACTGAGGAGGGGCGTGTCATACTTGCGATTGAGGGTGGCACATGGAAGCATCCAGAGAAGCGGGTGCTCCTGGCCGAACACGTCTGCCAGAAGGGCCAGCTTCGGTCTGTACGGTCGATAAGTTCCTTTCTGCTGCAGAGCCTCCACAGCTGTCTCGTCATACAGAATGGCATGCATCTGGTCCACCATGATGGCGATCACGAAGAGCCCGAAGAGCGTCGACTCCAGGAACAGAAGCACGCTGTGCAGGAGACGCGACTGGGAATCCGCCGTGTCCGTTGAGCACGTCTCGCAGGGCGTCACCCAAGATATCACAATCAGAACGATGGAGTAGATTGCAAGGATGATGACGTAGACTAGAAACTGTAGGAAGTATTTTTGATTGTTTTCGCCCTACAAGAAGAAAGATTTTGACTGATTAGGCTTAACTTCTATTCCTCTGATTAACATCGCACTTAACAGTACTCAATATTTAATACACATCAACAACAACTGTGGCATGAATCATTTGACTCTGCGTCTTTAGAAATTTGACTCAAGCCCTTTTATTATTATTACATGGCAAAGCACTTAATGAACATGAGCGACCAGCATATTTTCTCTTCCATTTGTCGGGCCCCTTTTGAGAAATATTTTGGGGGAATTGGGCATAAAATGAAGCACACTCACCACACATGAGTTGATCCATGGGCAGTGATGGTCGTAACGCCGAATACATCGCTGTGGAGAGAGATAAGATAGTACTTAGATTTGGACTGCTTATTACTGGAGCGTGAAAGTCTCTCACTTTGCAGATGCGGCAATGATGGGCTCGTGGGGGCCTGAAGGTCTCACAGCGCGTGCACACGGTCCACTCCTCCTTCTCCAGCTCACCCTTCTCAGTCGTGTGGATATCAGAGAAGTCCAGACGATTCTGGGGCAGAGGCACTGTGCCCGGATCTGAGAAGACTGCCCGCAAGTGCGCCATCGCGAGGAGAAAGACAATCGTGTTGAAGAGAATCACATGGAGAGGTGCCCAGAAACTGCGGCAGAGATAAAAGGTAGTCGTGAGTGATGAATTGTGCTGATGATTGGCGATTTTACCTATTTTGCAGACTCTGCAGAATGATCCACTTTATCACAACGTAGTCCGCATAGATAATCGCCATGTAGGTCACGAGTAGACACGCAATTCCACATGGGTCCTTCACGAAGGGCATCTTAGTGAGTTTATGAACTAGTATGCAACTAAATTAAGCTACACATTAGTGATTAAACACAATTATTTTGCGAATAAATATTGTAGCCATTTTTTCTCGGCTCGATTCTTCCGTGGCTTTGAAGTATCGAAAAATCACCCGAAACACGGTGGCCAACGTTTCGAACATGCGCACCCATTCGAGAAAAAAGTCATAAAAAAGACAAGAAAAAACCACTCCAGACGCAGATTCTTCAATGAAAATCTTTTACTACAGGAATGATCACAACGATATCCAGGGAGATTTTGTAACACTTTATTTTATGAATAACATTAAATTAAACCATACAGCCGTAGTAAAATTCTGACCATGAAAATAAGAATATCTGGACAACCGTCATGAATCTGTGATAATCTCTCCGACAAAACAACTTTTTTCAATGGCAACCACTCTTTAAATCCTCCCTCGCAACCCTCAGTAGCTCTGGAGCTTTTGCAAATCATCACATGAAGGAGTCGCTGTGTTTTGTGCTTTTCTGTACATATTCGCATCACCAAAGTTGCGCGCCTTCATAATCATTGACTCTTTGTATTGCCGTTCCCTGAAACACTTGTGCTTCAGGTTTTGATAGTACTCCTCCTCGACCGCCGTCTCCAGACGACTGACCGATCCTTGATATTCCGAGTGAAAATTGTCTTTCACATAATAAGCCACTTTCCAATTGGCAGTCTTCCGCATCACTGAATATTTTCTGCAAGAGACAAGAGACAATTTCAGTGACAATTGTGTGTTACGAGTTTCATCGTGAACTTACTGGTTTGGTTGCAAGCTGTAAATGGGATCAGAAATGAAGAACGAAGACATCATGGACAGCATAATTAGCAGTAGGATTGGCAGAAGATTAATCAAGGCTGCATAGCTGTTCTGTTGCTCTCGCTGGGCGTGATTCTCGCCGGTTCGCTGATATCGACGCTGGCGCATGTACACATTCTGCTGGGGAAAGCTGCCGCCGAAGAACATGGAGAAGATTTCCTCCGGCGTGTACTCAGAATCAAATCCGCGCGAGTATCCGCCAAATTGAAAACCGCTGTAATTGTGAGCCGCGTGCTCAGCACGTCCTGAGTGCGTTTGCTCGCCATACAAATCGTATGACTTCCTCTTTTCGGCATCGGTGAGTATCGCTGCCGCATTGCCCACGGCCTTGAACGCCTCCACAGAGCCCGGAGCCTTATTCTTGTCCGGATGCAGCTGCAGGGCCAACTTCTTATACGCCTTCTTTATCTCAGAATCTGTGGCGTCCTTCGAAACGCCCAGCACTTCATAGTAATCCTTGCACTTTTTCACCTTCTTCACGGCCTCCAGCTGATCACTGGTGTACTCCACCTCTGTTGATTTTGCCGAGTCAGCATTGCTGGTGGATTTCTTCTCATGACGCTTGTATGGTCCGGTGTTTTCCTCAGCAGAAGGCTGGTTTTCCTTGTTGCACCCTTTCAGCTTCTCCAGCAGTTCCTTCGCATCTTTGGTCTGGTACAAACGTTCAGCTTTCTGCAAGAACTTCTCAGCTCGGTCTAATTTTCCCTCAGCCAGTGCATTACGCGCAATGTCCACACAACGCAAGGCTTCATCACGATTGCTCTCCATCGTCCAGCAGTATTGCAAATTCCTCAATTTTAGCCTCGATTTCAGCTATGAGAGTGATATTCCAATAAGTTTGACCTTTGAAATGATGGATCAAGGCTGAGACACCCTGAAAATGCAAGAAAAGTAGACATGAATTAGCGATCACGTGATCAAAACAGAAAAAAAAAATTCTCAAAAATTTGTGGAAACATTTTTTCTGGGAAATTTTATCCCATTTTCATTTGTGTACAAAATATTAATCAGAATTGATTTACAGCTAGAAATTCTATTAAAATCTAATGCATATGACATTTCCTATACCGATCCGAGGAATGTTTCAACACTTATTCTGTACAGGGAAAATCCAATTAAAATTTAGTACAGAACCCCAGAATATTTCATTTCCACTTTTCAACGCACTTTTACATCACTTTTCACAATCTTACCCTAAGTTCTTCTTCGGAAAACACTTCAAGGAAGCGTTGAATTCACTATTTCACAATTTTCTTTATTCTATCCATGCAGATTGAGGAAGTATTCTTCAACCGAGAAAGAATTTGCGTGTCTGACGGCCATAAAATCGTGACAACTGCGCGATGACAAGACAACACTGTGAAAAATCAAGAGCAAAGGGTTTCTCAACTTGAAAATCAACTCCGCACATTTAATCTTTTCGTGGCAAATCTGGTAAACAATAGTTCGTGGAAACCACACGCGCCACTTTCCGTGGTTCCTTCATCAGAGTCTCAGGGCATTGCATCTCGTCCCAACTGATAGGAACCATCGGAACAACTCCCGTTGAATCATTCTTTGATATCGCCATCGCCACTCCGAGCTCATTCTCCGCCGTTGTCAGCTGATAGTGGTGCAATTCCGTCTGCGGCATCTGAAAGAGTGAAACATTGAGAGTCTGCAGTGCAGTTATGAGGCTCATATCCCAATTTACCACTCTTGCCAAGATAACATCTCCTGGACGGAAGCACTTTTGTACCTCCACACTGTCCCTCTCAGCTGCTCTGATGTCCTCCTTCTTCAGCACTCCGCGATAACTTCTGTTGAGGATTTTGTGGCCAACACTAAAGATGAGGCATTTTGCAAATCGCTGATTCACAACTGTTATTTTCGCTGTTACAACATCCCCAACAGTTGGCACAATTGTCTCCATTCCCAGTGGCTTTACCTCTATGAAAGTTGTCTGGGAAATGGTAAATGAATTAATAATTGCTCTGTATTTTAGAAGTAAAAGTATTTACCGATTTTTCTTTCCATATATTGACTTGGCCGGTTAACACTGTGTAAATGTAGCCATCTCCTCTCTCGTAAGTTCCGTGTCCGGCCACTGTATTTTCATCCGCACAGCACAATCTCTGTCCAGGCACACAAAATATCTTCTGATTTTCCACCCCAGAGTCCATTTTCTCGAGTTTTCCAAGGAAAATTTAGAGATAAACAGTGTACTGAAAGTCGCGTGTTTTTGTTGACTAAATTGGACGTTTCACTGACATCTCCGGATTCCCATCGGGCAATTCCGGATTTCGCCGCGACGCCGAAATACACCTGTCAGATGTCTACACCCATAAATTGCTGTGCAAATGCTTATTGTCTGAAGTGGGAATGGAAATTTGGTGAATTTGTGCACATAGAGAATACAGTATCGTCATAAATGCTACCGAAAGCAACGAGGATGCCAGTGCTGAAGGATTCCCACATTGTGAAGATTGCGGTGGAGCTGGAGAATCAGCAGCAAAATGCCCAACTTATTGAGTTCGACCAACGCCATCCGCTCACCAGTATTATTCAGGATCTCTGCAATCACTGGAACATCCTTGATCCAGAGAACTACGCCCTGCAGTTCTGTGAGCAGAATTACAAGAATTACGTGACGGAGAAGAATCGCAATGAGGTGAAGAACGGAAGTGTGCTGCGACTGACTGATTCGCCGTCCAAGACGGCGCACGACATTCTTGAGATACTCAAATGTGGGAGTGTTCCGGAGAAGACTCAGGTGCTGGAGAACTTATCGACCCTCAGCATTGATCTCACGTTCGCGCTGGAGTTCATCAAGGAGCAGGGATTGTCGCTCATCATCACGATGATTGAGGATGAGAAGATCGTAGGCGATATGCTGAAGTTCGCTCTCCTCTCGTTTGTTGAGCTGATGGAGCACGGCACAGTGTCATGGGACATCCTGCAGCCAACGTTCATCGCTCGCAATATCTTCTTCATCAACACTCCAACGGCTGTGCTGAAGGAAGTGGTCCAGTGCGCCCTATCCATTCTGGAGAACATCGTGCAGAACTGCACAAAGTCTTCGTGTGTGGAGAAGGACATCACGCTGGAGAACTTGCTGAAGCTCCTCCAGGACTCCTCTTCGCAGGTGATACAGCAGAATGCAATCGCCTTAATCAATGCCCTCTTCATCAAGGGCGACGAGGCGAAGAAAAGGAGCATCGCCGCGACTTTCGCCACAAAACAGTACAGATCTGTTATCTTGTCCAACGTTATCAATGCGAATATCGGCACTGAGATGGCTCATCAGCTGTACGTGCTGCAGACACTGACCATGGGTCTTCTGGAGCATCGAATGAACACCAAGATGAACGCCCAGGATCAAGATGCACATGACAAAATCAAGGAACTTCGGCGAATCGCATTCGATGATGGGGCGGACTCCCAAGCTGACACGGCCAAGAGGCAGAATCACCAGTATTCCACGTACTACAAGAAGTTGGGCTTCAAGTCTGACATCAATCCTGCACAAGATTTCGTTGAGGCGCCTCCGGGAATGCTGGCACTGGACTGTATGGTGTATTTTGCCCGGAACTTTGGCCAAAACTACAAGAAGGTAATGTGAGGATGAATGAAAATGACCAGAAGTTTGATTGTCTGACTATTTTGCAGGTCGTCCATGAGAATAGCTGTAGAGCGGATGAGCATGAGTGTCCTTTTGGGCGCACAAGCATTGAGTTGGTGAAATTGTTGTGCGAGATCATCAAGATCGGGGAGCCACCTTCAGAGCAGTGCCAAGATTTTCACCCCATGTTCTTCACGCACGATCACCCCTTCGAGGAGTTCTTCTGCATATGCATTGTCATCCTCAACAAAACGTGGAAGGACATGCGAGCGACTAATGAGGATTTTGCCAAAGTGTTTAGCGTTGTGCGCGAGCAGATCACGCGCAGTTTGACGGGCCGACCTGGCAATCTGGATGACTTCCGATCGAAGATACACAGCCTCACGTACAGCACAATCACACAGCTGAGGCAGCAGGAGCGCACGTCGAAAGAGGACATTGAGAGCACGGCGTCTGCTATTGTGAATCTCAAGGAGAAAATCACTCCGGAGATTATGAAGTTGATCAGGGAGCAGCGTTTGGGATTCCTGGTGGAGGGAACACGCTTCTCAAAGTACTCTCGCGGTGTCCGGAGCAAGGATAAGTTTTGGTATGTGCGTCTCTCGCCAAACCATAAGGTCATCCACTACGGTGATTGCGACGAGAAGACCGTGCCAACGCTGGAGGAGCTCAGCAACAAAGTGCAGGTGTTGGACATCAAGCAGCTCCTCGTGGGCAAGGAGTGTCCTCACATGAAGGAGATGCGAGGCAGGAAGTCCGCAGTGAATCTCGGCTTCTCCATCACCTTCGACAACACGGAGCAGGCCACGCTGGACTTTGTGGCTCCTGATGAGACCACATTTTACTACTGGACAGACGGCGTGAATGCTCTGCTCGGACTGCCCATGACGAGCAAGCAAAAGGAAGAGGATCTGAAGACACTTCTGTCCATGGAGATCAAGCTGAGACTCCTGGACACTGAGGGTGTGGATATCTCCAAGGAGCCGCCGCCAATTCCTGAGGATCCGGAGAACTATGATTTTTGCTTCGAAAATTGATTCCACGAAAGAGATATTTTATCAGTATGCCAAAGTGTAATTTAAAATGTTTGCACTCAATTTCAATATTTTTATGATATTTTTACAATTTTTCATGCTGTATACAAGGGAAATATGTATGACTTTCCAAATAAAAAAGTGTCTATATAAAACACGCTTAATAACTAAAGCGGAAAACTCCTGAAGCGCGAATCCTGAGATGCTAGAGCACTGTTCTGGAGCTGAATAGAGAATAAAACGGATTAAATATACACAATAAATCGTACGTTAAAGACTTTATTTCATTAGTAAGAGATTTCACATTACACGAAGATGAGAGGAATCGAAGCATCTTAACGATCATTATTTAGTAAATGCGCTCATAGAATAAGATGTAAGGCTTAACTTTTAAGATCTCATTTTCAGTCACTTCCTTCACGTAGATATCGTCAAGCATTAACCACTTTCCTTGCGGACGCACGTTGCCACAGATGGAGGGTTCTTCATTCTTACCAACGAATTTCTTCTTGGCAGAATTGGCGAACAATTCTGTCTTGCTATTTCTCGGCAAGAATTTCCAACGCTCATTTTCAGGTGTCATATGAGGCCTCATCCTCACGTACGCAACGTGGTGCCAATCTGTCCTACCTCTAATATAGGGAGAGTCGTAGTTCACGAGTACCACCATGCCGTACAAGGAATACAGGAGCTTCCTCTGCCGCTGATTCACATTCGGCAAGTTATTCACTTCTGAAGTGCAGAAGGGAGCAATATCCAGCACTATCGGAAAAGAGCCACATGGATCTGAACGAATCTTCAATTCTCCGCATATGTACTTGAATTGCTGAGAATGGAGAACAAGCACAGGTGGCGGACTGGAGATGAAAACTTGCTTCATTGTAGTTGTATAGACTGTTCCGCCATCCTTTCCACTTAGGCGTCGAGTGCAATCTTCGCAAACCACTTTCTTCTTATCAGATCTCGAACCTGTGAAGACAATCAAGTTCTTATCCACATCAGAAAGCTTATCATAGTTAGCCAACGGACATGGGATCATTCTAAAGTAGATGTAAGTTTGGTCAATCCAGTACGAGTTGCAGTGTCCAGAATCGTCATGGTTCTTCTCCTCGTTGAAGTTGCTCGGCAACGGCAGTGAAATGTCCAGAACACACTCATTATGCGATGATGCGTAGTAGCACCTGTGACAAACGGTGAAGGACTTAAGGATAATACCGAAGACACGCTCAGGCTTTAGTATTTTATCTTCCGCCTGTTTCTCGTAGAATTTGAACATCAGCTTCATATCACCTTCCACCGTTTCTGGATCCACTTTACTGCTCACGCCGAGGGAGCCCAAAATGACCGATTGATAGCGTCGCAAGTCCTCACAGCGAACATTCTCGAGCAAGCGACTCAATAATTCGTGTGCATCTGTGTAACCATCGCCACAAAATTCTGGCCATTTAGTAATCACTTGCCTGAAAAGCATCAATGGATTGAAAAATCGCCCGCCGGCGCGAAGTATATCAATTGTATAAGCCAAACTGGAGGTGCAATTATCGTCTTCATCAGGAAAAGTGCAGGAAATTGGTGGTAGATTCACCACAGATCCATCGGTAAGCGTGAGCTGACCACCAGAAAGCTCAATTCTGAAAGATGTAATCAAAAACATTAATCAATCTGCGCAAATGTATATGTTAAGTGTACTTACTTTGCTCCAGGCTCGACGGATTCCTTGAGTACCTCTGATAAGTAGGGCGTCTGAGCGAGGCATTGGAGAACAGCATTGAAAAAGGAGCTGTTCCCATTATTTACCAGACCACAAGGAACATAAACAGGACGAAGTGCGAAAGTCATTGTAGAGCTTCCGGAGGATGTTTGGTCTCGGGATGGGGAAGAAGCAGCCACGTCCTTCAATTCCTTCTTGGTCTTTTTTATTTCTGTATCAAGTTTCTTCTCGATCTTTTTTGAAAGATCATTTCGTCTTTTAACACTCTTCATTTCTATGGATTGTGCGAATGATGACGTCACTACAAAGAGAGATAAAGAACAGAGCGCATTAGAAAAATGAATATTGCAGTTGCATGCGTTATATAATCTCTCGCGAATAAAAACAGAATTTTGAAGCGAAACTCCGTAATTTCTCCATTTTCTCTCCCAAATCTAGAATCGTTCGGAGTTCGAAGATCACACGAATCCCAGACAGATACACAAGATAAAAAATTTACGCTGTTTCCTAAACAAAGCATTTGTCACGAAATTTCATGAAAAAGACCCAAATTGTGTGTATCTTAGAAATAAATTAAAGAAAATCGAGGGATAAAGCCATGATGACAGGGAAGACATGAAAAAATATGGTGAATAGCGTCATTAGCTCAACATTTTTCCATTTGATTTCCAGGAAGTTTTCATGCGAATACTCTGAAACTACAAGTGTTTTACTGTGATTGGGATCCGTACTCACTGTTTTCGTTGAAATATTTAGAAATTGCCACGGGAAAACTTGTGAAATTGAATCTTTTCTTTCACTCAGTGAAAAAACTCCTTTCGAAGGCTCTCGAAATGACCGATGTGAAGTTTGTTGCTTTTCCAAATGCAACGGACTTTTCGAAATTGTCGAGCGCGCGTTCTTTGAATATTGTCTAAGATTTCCTTTGCAAATCCTTCCACTTCTAAATTGATGAATAACCTTTAAGGTGTGGAGAAAACATTTATTTGCAAGTGTTAATATAAAATATAGCAATAAACTAAAGTGATTATTAATTATATTCAGTTTGTATCCTTATCATGTGATTGAGGAATGCCGAATTAGTGTCTTTAAAATTAATTTAGCATTGTTGGTCGGATTCAGTATTGCGTATAAACTTGCACAAAGCAGTATATTAAGTTTAAAAACCTAAAAGCTACAAGCTTCTTATTCAACAATTTTCTCTTCCATATGGTATGTTAAAGCACTTTTGGGAAATAATCTTAACATTGTACAATCAAGTGAATAATTAGAGATTTTGATGAAAGATCATTTAAAATAAACCTCATCAATGCTATTTCGCGCTGCAATTGTTATCAGAGATTATCATCCACATTTATTTCGCTCTCGTCAATCCGGTCCGGAAGGCAGACGAAGAACTCAAACAAATTCAGCACTGGTCCACGCGAGAAGGGGTTTTGGTATTTGCCCCGTTTGTCCCTCAAGTAAGGGTAGCGCTTGTAGTTAAACATCTCATTAGTGGTGAGATTCATGCAGGCGTGGAGGATGGATGTGCACGTAAGAATCCAGCCGAGGCCGCAGAACAGAAAAGCCTCCATCAGTCCCAGGACGTAGAGCAGCGTGAAGCCCTCGATCATGACGCAATAGCACGCGAAGTAGATCGTGAAGCTGCAGTTGATGGCGACACTGAGCACGAACAGGAAGAACCACATGCGATTGCGCAGTCCCACGCAGTTGTAGATGAACGGGCAGTGGTGGTCGAAATAGGATACACAGCGATTGCAAATCCTGCAGTGCTTGGCGCGCAGCGGACGAAGGCAGCGGCAGCTGTGGCAGAGGCGCGAGAGGAAGACGTTGCGCTTCTTCCACTTGTCGAAGTAGGGGATCTGCTTGATGGCGCGATAATAGGAATCGGCATTCAATGGAATGTATCCGGGATCCCGGCGGTTTGCTATTATCCAGCTGATCCACATCACAGCGTTCCAGTATATGAAGCAGTAGTGCGACCTCCTCAGAATGTTCCAAGTTATGGGAATGCACTGCAAGTCATACGAATATTAGATCTCTACAATGTAGAATATTTCCCAACTCACCCTTATCATATACATGGGATAGCCCCAGAGCAGTACAGAGCACACGAAGAGAAGCAGTGGACCCTTGGAATTGCCGGCGCCGCCGAAGAGAAGCCCCCAGAGTTCAGAGATGGGCGGAAACCAGCGAGATTTCTTCTTGATTTCGTTATTCAGCAGTTTCACCACGTCGCTGTGCTGATGGCTCTGGGCCAGCATGAGTGGAGTCTTGCCGTTCTTGTCCTTCGGCTCGAGATCCAAGTTACTTTTCTCACTCAAGAGACGGACACACAGGAGATTCCCTGACAGGCAAGCCAAATGTAGAGGCGTAGAGCCAAAGTTGTCGGTCTTCTGGAGATCCACTCCAGAATAGGTTAGCAAGCGAATAAGCTCTGCGTGGCCCTTATATGAGGCCCAGTGAAGTGCTGTGTCTCCATTGATGTCCGTGAGATGATTGTGAGCGCCCATTCCGAGGAGGAAAGCCGCCGTGGCTGTTCTACCGTACATGCAGGCCGTCATCAGCGGAGTGAGACCCTTGAAGTCGGCCGCATTCACTGCCACTCCGGCCAGCAGGAGAACCTGCACAACTGCAGTGTGGCCTTTGCGGCAAGCCCAGTGAATAGGCCGCGGTCCTTGAGTGCCCAGGCATGGCAGATCAACAGGAGCGTTCCTCTCCACGAGATACCGCATCATCTCGGCATTTCCGTCCAGGGCCACCCAATGAGCTGGCGTGTACCCGTGCTTATCCCGCGCAGACAGGGTCTCTGCCCCCAGCTTCTCCACCAGATTTTCCACATCGGACACCTCTCCGTTTTTGATCACGTCGAAGATGTCCTCCGTGCTGGACGCCTCCTCCAGGATGTTATTGTCCTTGTCATTAGTGGGAGTGGTGGTAGCATCCCTATTCTCCTCCGTCACCATCCCACAAGCTGTGAGGGGCAGGGCCCACACATTGCGAGCTGCCCCAGGGCTTGGGTGAATCTTACTCTGCGTCTTGATGCTGTCTGCCACGATTGGGATATTGATATTCCTTCACTGCCTAACAAAACACCTCGCTGGATCCCTCTAAATCAGATTTGGAGTCACTTTCACTAAACACACGTCACTGAATGCAGCAAAATCGATTGTTTTGGAGGAAAAATCAATTTCTGCGCACTTGCGCAGTTGAAAACAAAGAAGTGAGGTTGAATCAGCTGAGTGGAAAAAGCGCGCGGTGCATTTTCTAGCACTTCTGGTACTGCAATAAAGGGGAAACGTCACAACAAAAACAACCTCTCTGGCGATCGTGCAAACGTTTAGGTGGAAATTGTAGGAAAATCTTGTGAAAATGGGTGAAAAGAGGAAAAATATGGAAGATGAAATGTCGAGGTAGATTTCCATAATGACTGTCACTAGAAAAAGTTATGAGATTTTCCATTTTTGCAGATTTGAGGCGGAAATCGCGACCCCTCCGGTGAACATGTTCATCCCAAGCCAGGTGAAGCAACCCATCATAGCGTCCAACACGTACAGCCAAGTTCAGCAGAAGCTGTCTAGTGTCCCACCGCCTCCCATGCCACCGATGATCATTCCCCCATTCACACCGCCCGTGGTGGCGCAGCCTCAGCAAATTGAAAAGTCTTACTCAACAGAGCCCACGCCTGTGGTTCTGAGTAGCGCCCCCAAACTCTACACAAATAGACCGTCTCCGAGTGTCTCGGCACCTGCCCAGCCCTCTGTCATGGACATATCTTCGCTGCAGTTCGAGGTGACGAACAAACTGAAGAAGCTGAAAGGGGAAAAGCCATCCGGACCGAATCCCATCGCCGAGGCTGCTATTCAGGCGGCGAAGGCCTCGTCAGCACTCCAGAGCTTCGGCCATGAGGATCGCAAAGGCAAGAAGAATAGGAAAACCATCCGAATGGCGGGTGGTCAGATGTGGGAGGATCCATCGCTGGCGGACTGGCCAGACGATGACTTCAGGATCTTCTGTGGAGACTTGGGCAATGACGTGAACGATGAACTCCTGACGAGAACGTTCAACAAGTATCCGTCCTTCCAGAAAGCCAAAGTGCTGCGAGACAAGCGCACGGGCAAGAGCAAGGGATTCGGCTTCATCAGCTTCAAAGAACCTCAAGACTTCATCCGTGCAATGAAGGAAATGGATGGTGAGACCTTTATTTCTTACCATAATATCTCTAAAAATCACCTCATTAGCCGAGCGGTCCCCAGCCATAGGAGACAAATAGGTGGGGAATAGTGTGATTTTTTCGGGACTGATTGGTCTTGCGATGAGTGGTCTCCTCATTGGCGAAGGGTGTGTGATCAGGCTTCCCGAGGTATCCGGAAATGAGGGTCAACTGCTTGGGATTGCTGATCCGCGGCGTGTTCATGCCCTTGTGCTGGATCTGCTGCGTCTGGGTGTAGCGATTGAGATAGAACATAGGGTAGGGCATCCCTGAAGCGCCCCATCCGCGCGACATGAAGAGATCCTTCTTGGCAATGGTCACGTCCATATTGGGAACGTACTCAGCGTCAGACCACGCGACAATGCCCGTGATTACAGCAAAGCCAAAGAGTATTTTCATCATCTGAAAAGTTATCGGTGCTGTTTTGTAAACATTGTGGACTAAAAATAATTTTTTAGGATGGATTTATGACGAAAATAACTTTTATGGGAATTTCGAATATTCCAGTGAAAACACTGTGATTTTAATTAAGTCATTATTATATATTTTTGTGGGAGTACAAACTCACTTTATCACGGTTTTTTCCCTACTTCTTCCCTCTCTTTTCGTTAACTTGGTAAACAACTTTTGCGCTCACTCTGATAGGGAGTGTAATTGATGATTTCACTATGAGGACGTCTGCACAGCTTGAGCGTCAAAATACGAATGAATCGCTGGAGAGGACGGTGTAAAGTGTTGATGCTCAAACTGCCAAGTCCTGTGAGAATTTATCTGTGATTGTACGACAATATGTGGTGTCTCTTCGGGAGGACAGAGAGAGATTTCCCTGAGATGACTCAAGAGAGTTACGAGAGGATGACCATTCATTATAACTTCTCTTTTGAATAACACCTACGGTTGTGCCTCTCCGTGAAAGAGTTCACGATGATGCATGTGGGATTTTCTGCTCATTTTTTATTCCCCACAGAAACGTCCGGATCCCGAGGAGCGTTTTTGCCAGTAATTTAGCTAATAGTCAAGTGTTGGAAGTTGCTCCTTTGAACGTGATTCTCAATGACTTTGAAAGTCCTCGCGAAGCCATAAAGCGATACGAACATTTTAATTGATGAACAGCAAGAGCGCAATGCTCTGTTAATGAACAATTTTCCCGTACAGAGCAAATATGTAATATCAATTGTAATTTGAGTTCTTTGAGTGTTTCACCCACAAAGGAGAGCAGGTAATTTGCAAAATTGCATGATTGCCGCTCGTATGAGACTCAACAGTGGCGTAGTGGAAAAGAGGATGATTTTCCGGTTTATTGTTACCCTTTTTGGTGCTTGAGTTAACTTAGTGTTTGTCTATACTCAAAATAGACTTCGCTACGCCACTGACAATGGATTAATGAAGAATTCAACATACGTGGAAATACGAATAAATGGCACTTAAACAAGGCTTCATTAAGCCACGAATTTGCTTCTGGGAATCTCTATTCAGGGAATATTTGGGAGATGATTCCAGAAAAATGCCTCTCATATTGAGCGCCTTTGAAAAGGAAGACCCTTTCATTGAGAGAGAATGATTAGGGAAAGCGCCATTCACAGCACCGTCGAACGTCGCGTGGCATTTTGGCGGAGGGAAAAATTAATTTAAGAAATTCCTTGTCTAGCATTGGCATTGCGATGGGGCTCACGTATGAAAGCAGCCGAAAATGAGCCTATTCAGTATTCATCATCTCCTAATCATTGAGTCTTCACTTCATATTTGCCGTAATTTTTGCAGGGCGCTACGTGGGAAGTCGGCCGATAAAGCTGCGAAAGAGCACATGGAAATCGAGGAGTGTGGATGCGGTGAAGAAGAAGGAGCAGGAGAAGAAGATGCTGCAGCAGCTCTTCAAGATGTAGACTTTATTCAAATACACAAATTACATAAATTCAATCGTGACTCTTTCATTTGTTAGTGTAAAAATGTGCAATTTTGAGGATCTTGATTGATATCGTAAGATGAGGAGTGTTAGTTGAATTTCGCTAAGGAAGTTTTTCTGCGTGAACTGAGAAGCGCGCTTCTTAAGATCCACAGGAAAGGCAAGCCTCCTTGTTGTCCAGGGAGCACAGCATGTCTGCGCGTTCTTCACCATTCACTTTGTCCTCTCCGTTAGTGTTGACTTCCTCCTTAAGCTTCGTTTTGTCCACTGTGAATTGGATCGCATTGGCCGCCGGTTTCGTGCGCAAGTAGTACATGCCCGTCTTCAGGCCCTGCTTCCAAGCGTAGAAGTGAATGGACGTGAGCTTGCCGTAGTTTGGCTCCGCGACGTAAATGTTGAACGACTGACTCTGGTCGATGAAGGCTCCGCGGTCAGCTGCCATTTCAATTGTCGTCTTCACCTTGATCTCCCACACGGTCTTATACAATTCGCGGATGTCCTCGGGAATTTCTTTGATGTTCTGCACAGAACCGTTGCTGGCGATCAGCTTGTTTTTCATGTCATTACTCCAGAGGCCTAGATTCGTGAGATCCTTCAACAAGTGGCTGTTGACGACCTGGAACTCCCCAGATAAGACTCGGCGGTTGTACATGTTGGACGTGTAGGGCTCGAAGGATTCGTTGTTGCCCAGAATTTGGGCTGTGGAAGCTGTGGGCATAGGCGCCACCAGGAGAGAATTCCTGACGCCGTATTGAGCTATCTTCGCCTTCAGTTCGTCCCAATTCCACAAGTCCGTTGGCTTCTTGCCCCACATCTCATACTGCAGAATTCCCTTGCTCACGGGACTCCCGCCATTCGCGCGATAGGTCTCATAGGGACCGTGCTTCTCCGCCAACTCGCAACTCGCCTCGAGGGCGCCATAGTAAATCGTCTCGAAGATCTGCTGGTTGAGCTTCTTCGCATCGTCGCTGTCGTAAGGCAGTCGCATGAGGATGAAGGCATCCGCCAGTCCCTGCACACCAATTCCAATGGGTCTGTGCCGGAAATTTGAGCGCTTGGCTTCCGGCACAGGATAGTAATTGATATCGATCACTTTATTCAGGTTGCGCGTGACTGTCTTAGTGACTGACTTCAGCTTCTCAAAGTCATAGCTCTTGTCCGCCTTCACGAACATGTTGAGAGCAATTGACGCCAGATTGCACACTGCAATCTCATCCTTTGACGAGTACTCAACGATCTCCGTGCAGAGGTTGCTGCAGCGAATCGTACCGATGTTCTGCTGATTGCTCTTCCGATTGCAAGCATCCTTGTACAGCATGTACGGCGTTCCCGTCTCCACTTGGCTCTGTATAATCGCAAACCAGAGATCCCGAGCAGGCACTTTGCGCAAATATTTGCCCTCCCTCTCGTACTGCGTGTACAACTTGTTGAACTCCTCACCCCAGCAATCAAATAGTCCGGGACACATGTTGGGACACATGAGGCACCACTCCTTATCCTCAGACACGCGCTCCATGAACAAGTCCGGAATCCAGAGCGCATAGAAGAGGTCCCGTGCGCGTGCCTTCTCCTTGCCCGTGTTCTTCTTCAGGTCCAAGAATTCGAAGATGTCTCCATGCCAGGGCTCCAGGTAGATGGCAAAAGCGCCCGGCCGCTTGTTTCCTCCCTGATCCACATAGCAGGCCGTCGTGTTGTAGACTCGGAGCATCGGCACCAGACCATTCGATGTGCCATTGGTTCCAGCAATGTGGCTGCCACGAGCTCGGATGCAGTGGGTGTTGACGCCAATCCCGCCAGCAGCCTTCGAAATCAAGGCGCACTGTTTCAAAGTGTCGTAGATTCCTGCAGAGGAAATACTAGCATAAGCAACATTCTAGAGTACAATATTAGTGGGCGGGGCATCTAAATAGGCGTGGCTTTATAGTGTTTGTCTTCTGAGCTTTCGTTTGCAAGAAAATAAAATCACTGGCCAAATTCATACCATCAATACTGTCGTCGGACATTGAAAGGAGGAAGCAGGAGGACAGCTGAGGCACTGGCGTGGCAGCGGCGAAGAGAGTCGGCGAGGCGTGGGTGAAGTACCTCTGCGACAAGAGATCGTACGTTTCAATAGCTGCCTCGATGTCCTCTCCGTGAATCCCCACAGACACTCTCATCAGCATGTGTTGCGGCCTCTCCACGATCTTCTTTCCGATCTTCATCAAGTACGATCTCTCGAGGGTCTTGAAGCCGAAGTAACTGTAGCCATAATCCCGGTCATGGACGATCGCCGAGTTGAGCCTCTCTGCATTGGCCATGATGATGTTGTAGTGCTTCTCTGAGATCTTGGGCGACACTTTGCCGGTGGTTTCATTGATGGCCCCGTACAGATCAGTCATGACATCGGAAAAGAGCTTCTTCGTCTCCTTTTGCAAATTCGAGACAACCAGACGAGCCGCAAGGATTGCAAAGTCCGCATGATCCGTCGTCATTGTCGCCGCAATTTCAGCTGCCAGGTTGTCCAGTTCTGGAGTGGTGACACCCGAGTAGAGTCCCTTCTTCACCCTCTCCGTGATGGCCGGCTGCACAACAAAGGGAGAATTCGGAGAATTAGTCATACAAGAGGTTATGTAGAGTCTCCAATTGTGATTCTTACAGGATTCACGAAATTCATATTCAATCCATAGCAGAGCTTATTTATCCGGGATGTTATCTTATCGCAGTTCATGCCTTCCTTGCGACCGTCTGTAAACAAAGCAGGAGGTCATCATTCTCTCGCAGCGGAGCCCCACATGTTTTTCACCTATTTTCATCTTTCTCGCGATCTTACCTCTCTTGATAACATAATTATCGCTTGTCTCACGCATCTTTCAACACTTTACAATTATTCACAGACTTCTAATATGTGTATTTTTAGGTAAAAATCGTGTAAAACTTATCCAACATGCACAATTTGTCAAAGTAGAAGACGCTTTGTGTTCCCGCTCTTTTAGCGCAAAAATTCCCTTTTCTCTGCACTTCCTGATTGCAATGTTGGTGGCCCTGTGAATCTCCGCTGCATGCAAAGTGCTAGAAAACAGAGTGATGTGTTGACAGTTCAAATAGTGGCCGCCGAGTGTTTTGTTGTTCCTGGCCAAAATGTTTCTCCCTCTCGCAATAAATATCTTCCTTTCAGCAACTGCATTTGTTGTAACAAATCGTTTGATACCAAAGCTTAGAGATATGTTCATAAAGGCGAATGTCTTCGGAATAGACATGAGCAAGAAGGACAAAACCAAGATGTAAGGTTATGACAAGAGGAGTGCAATTTCCAGCAAACTAATGAAATCTTCTCGCTTTCAGCCCAGAATCTATTGGAGTTGTGACAGCATCAGTTTACCTCGTAGTATCCTTCCTCTTCATCCCAATGCCTTTCACTCAACACCTACTCAGTGACTCAAAAGGCTCTCAATTTCCACATGATGAATTTGTGGAGCTCATCTCTGCCCTACTCTCGATTTGCTGCATGATTCTGCTGGGATTCGCTGATGATGTGCTGGATTTGAGATGGAGGATAAAGCTGCTATTGCCCACGATAGCATCCTTGCCGCTTCTCATGGTTTACTACGTGAATTTCAACTCAACCACGGTGATAATGCCGGTGTTCGTGCGGCAACTCGTGGGACACTCCCTGAACATTGGATTCCTCTACTACATCTACATGGGGATGTTGGCTGTGTTCTGCACGAATGCCATCAACATCCTGGCGGGGATAAACGGCCTGGAAGTGGGACAATCACTGGTGATAGCGATCTCAATCGTCCTCTTCAATTGTGTGGAGATCTTCATGGGCAGAGCCGAGCAGTGCCACTCCTTCTCCCTTTACATGCTTCTGCCCTACATCGGCACGACCTACGCGCTCTGGCTGCACAACAAGTGAGTAGCAATCCGAGTCATTTTACCGTGGTTGTTTTTATTTGGAAGAATATCGTTATGGTACAACTCACTTTTACAAAAAGGATATTCACGTAAAATATTCTCCTATGATTCCACTTCATCAGTTATAAGGTCTAGTTATGATAATGATAAACGAAAAATTTACTCTTTACACTAATATAACGACAGTCTTGATTGATCGTTCTTCATTCTGCGAAATAAGGCATCAATACACAATGATTTTACAAAAAGGATTTACATATTTAAAATCTCATGCTTGTCTCTTATTACATAAATTGTCTCTAGAACCTGTATATTGACTTGTGCTCTTCTGACTTTCCCATACAATGTTGATAAGTGCTATCAGTTTCAATCTTACATGTCACCCTTTTTTCTTGATCTCCCCCAAACTCCCTCTCTCACTCTCTCTCTCTCTGGACTATCACAGTTTCATTACTGACTGTTTCTGACGTCTCTTCACCGCGAAGCGCGAGCATTTGCATTTGAATAATTATCATTTTGGCCGAGTATTCTTAACTTACTCTACGCGCAGGCATTGATTAACTCTATAAATTCTAAGCATGATAATGCCCAATGTCTCTACAAATACTCATCGTCACTGTCGTCCTCCCAGTGGGCGTAGATATTGGTGAGGATGTTGTCGAAGTTCCAGCTGTTCTGCTCCACGTACAAGGGCGTGTAGTATTTCTCAGCGAAGCGCTGCACCTTGTTCAGCTGCATCTTGCCATCCACAAACAGTCCTTTGGTGATGAGACTCTGCACGTAGGCCACATCGATGATTTTGCGGCTGTTGCCATCGAAGGTAAAGTGTTCATGCTGGAATTCATACTCAAGGCGCTTCACGATGTCGATGGGTTGAGCGCAGAACTTGCAGAGCCAACCTCCATAGTGATTCAGGTCGCCCACGATCATAGCTGGCTTCTCCTGGCCCAGGACGCGATTGAGGGTGTCTCTGGAATGGTCTTGAAAGACGCTGTGATAGCACGCGAATCCTCCGAGAACTGTGCTGTCCGGATGCTGCCAGAAGAAGCCGTAGACGTTGTACTTGAGGCGGAATCGCACGGGCTGCGGCCAATTCTCGTACCACTTGAAGTAGTTGATGGCCTTTCGGTTGAACACCCCGTCCAAAGGACTGTAAATGATCACATCGTCATCCCGCAGAGCGACGCTCTTCGGCAGATTCTCGTACATGTCGGCTGGGGTACATTCTCGGTGGTGCTGCAGGAGGATGCGATTACGGTGGGCGCTGAAGAGAGATGAGTGCTTGTATGTCATCTTCTCCATGAGATCACACACGACAAACAACTCCACGATATCAATCAGGTCCAGTATCTGGATCTCCAGCATTTGCTGGCCAGCTGAGGTGGTTTGGATGAAGTAAATCAGGCGATGTCTCACGGTGTGTGAAAGGGAGAAGTTGAGGG
Organism: Phlebotomus argentipes; assembly: GCF_947086385.1. Classification (NCBI taxonomy): domain Eukaryota; kingdom Metazoa; phylum Arthropoda; class Insecta; order Diptera; family Psychodidae; genus Phlebotomus; species Phlebotomus argentipes. Next base: position 9,210,779 of record NW_026776181.1, on the reverse strand, counting down.
GAATTTTACCGGCCACAAAGGCTCTCCAAATCACCTCTGGCTGTCCACAATCCGGTCCGTGCCACTCCGCACGGCATCGGCACTTCACGTCCTCGGTGTCGTTAAAGTCCACCTCCACTGAGCCATCGCTGTCCGTCACTGTGCCCTCGCGAAAGCACGTCAGCGGCTGCCTTCTCACGACGCTCCTGTACGGTGTCTCAGCAAAAGTTCTGGTGAAATTTCCCAGCTGCTGCAGAACAACATCCTGATTGACTTGACTTGGCCTGCGAGTCTTTCTGTCGTACTTGCTGATGAACTTGATGCCAGTGTCGAGGGATGTCTCGCGTGGAGGCCCAGAAATGATGCTGAAGTGTAGAATGGCGGCAATGAGGAAGAGTTGCAGTATGAAGAGCGTCCAGAGGAATAGGCGAGAATCAATCTTGAGCATCACTGGAATTCTCTCTCTGGTGAATTCGTCGGATTTCTCAACACACATCGCACCACATTGATATAGTCTGTTGGGCGGCAGGAAACATTTTGCCCATTTACCCTGTTAATGCATTGAATTTCCAATTAAACCACAATCACTCCTAATTGTTCCGTATCCGGGACGTGTCTGTGGGCAGTCTTTTCGTCAGCAGGCGATTCTAATTGGTAGATTTTTCACGCTAAATCACCGAAAAGATAAATAAAGTCAACTGAGAAAATGTCAAAATTGTCAGAGGGTTGTTGTTCTAACATCGCGGAGATGATTCATAAGTGACCCGACCCCTTAGCGCGATACAGGACGCGCAGTGAAAGAATTCTCATGGGGAATGAAAATAGGCGTGGTCAAGATACTTGTAAGACAAGATATTAGAAAATTCGTGAGATTTACATAAATTGATTCAGAATTTGACTTGAGAATGAAGAAAAAAAAAAGAATTTTTAAGGGTTTTTGTTATAATTTAAATCCATTAAATATGTTTGTAAATATAGTAAAATTTTTATTAAGATTAGTAACAAATCTAAAATTTAAAATTAAATTGACCAACTTTGGTATTTTTAACAGCATTCTCTTAAGGAACTTCGAGCTTCTTAACACGCATACGCAATTTAAGCATGTTTTCTATCATTTTCTCTGCAGATATCCATCAAAAGTATTTGTGGGCGACACTTTTTGCTACTTTTCCGGCATGACGTTCGCCGTGGTGGCAATTTTGGGGCACTTCAGCAAAACCGTGCTGCTGTTCTTCATTCCTCAAGTCGTGAACTTTCTCTACTCTGTGCCTCAATTGTTCCACTTCATCCCCTGCCCAAGGCATCGGCTGCCAAAATATAATCCATCGACGGACAAGCTTGAGTTGAGTCAGACGACATTTCGCTACAGTGAACTTCATCCGCTCGGGAAACTGGCCGTGAGCATCTTCAAACACCTTCGACTGATCAAATGGGAGGAGAAAGACTCAATAGTGACGACAAATAATTTCACGCTGATCAACTTTGTCATCCTGAAGTTCGGATCGATGCGCGAAGACAGAGTGACGTGGATTCTGCTGGGAATTCAATGTGTCTGCACAGGTGTTGCCTTCACTATACGTTACCCACTGGCGGGCTACTTTTACAACTAATAAAGGCCTTTAAAGTGAGTTTATTGTGGATTTTAATAATTGTATAGCAAAGCCAGGAGTTTGAAAGATTTCTTCGTACATGTCATAAATATAAGAATACGGTTGAGTTGAAAATGCTACTCACTTTGCCAGAAAACTTGGTAAGAAACTTAAAAGTTATCCTCTCCGATTATGTACTCATCCTGAATCTTTTTTAACTTCACAATGAGCTCCTCAACGCCCAATTCTCCGTGCACTTTGTTGTCTCGTGTGCGAATGTTCACAGTGTTTGACGATTTCTCCTTCTCTCCAACAACCAAGATGAAATTGAACTGAGCAAGCTGGGCGTTGCGAATCTTCTTGTTCATCGTGTCACCATCGTCGAGATCACTCTCAGCCATGAAGCCCACTTCGTACAGTCGCTTCCGGACGCTGTCAGCGTAGTCGTTGAAGGGCGGTCCGACGGGAACCACCATCACTTGCCGTGGTGACAGCCAGAACGGCCACTTTCCAGCGTAGTTCTCCGTGAGGATGGCAATCATTCGCTCCACAGATCCCAGGATGGCGCGATGGATCATCACTGGTCGCTTCGTCTCTCCTGAAGCTGACACAAACGACAAATTGAATCGAATTGGAAGCTGGAAGTCCAACTGGATCGTGCCGCATTGGAACGGTCGCTTGAGGGCGTCGTGAATGGTAATATCGATCTTGGGTCCATAGAAAGCGCCATCGCCAGCATTGATCTTCCATGGAGCTCCAAACTTATTTAAAGCCTCTTCCAGGGATTTCTCCGCCTCGTTCCACATCTCAAGATCACCCAAGAACTTCTCAGGTCTGGTGGACAGCACGAGATTGTAGGAGAAGCCAAAGACTTTGTACACGCTGTCCAGGAAATCCAAACATCCCGTCTGAAAATGATTCAGTTGAAAGTAAAGTTTCACATGTTCATTGCTGTGAAAAATCAATTATACCATCTCATCCTTGATGTGCTCATGAGCACAGAAGATGTGAGCGTCGTCTTGCTGGAATCTCCGCACTCGAGTCAATCCAGTGAGAGCTCCGGAGAGTTCGTTTCTATGCAGCACACCGAAATCCGCCATGCGCAGTGGCAATTCCCTCCAAGATCGATTGCGGTTGTCGAACATGAGACTGCAAAGGAGAAAGTGATCAAACAAGAACCTTCAGTTGAGTCAAGCATCCTTACCAATGTCCTGGACAATTCATGGGCTTCAGCGCGAACTTTTCCTTCTCCACATCGAATGAGAACATGTTCTCGGCATAGTGTTGCCAATGTCCCGAGACTTGCCACAACTTTGCGTTGTACATGTTGGGCGAGATCACCTCCTGAAAGCCCCGCTTTCTGTACTCCCCGCGAATGAAGCTCACCAGCGTGTTGTAAATGTGGGCACCGCGTGGCTGAAAGAAGCACGATCCGGGCGAAAGCTCGTGGAAGAAGAACAGCTCCTGCTCACGACCCAATTTCCTGTGATCTCTCTTCGCGGCCTCTTCCTGGATCTTCTCCCATTCCTTAAGTTGCTTGGGATCGGGAAACGATATCCCGTACACGCGTTGCAAAGTCTCCGCCTCACTGTTTCCCTCCCAGTAAGTCGAAGAGTTCTTCGTCACCTTCATGGCCTTTATCTTGCCCGTGTTGCGAACATGAGGCCCACGGCAGAGATCAATCAATGGGCCACAGCGATACACTGTTGTAGTGTCTGTGGTGACTTTCTCATTGAGAATCCTCATTTTGAACTCATTGTACTCAAACATCTTCAGCAGATCTTCCTTTTTCATCTCCAGACGCTCAAACGGCTGCTTCTCCTTCACAATCTGCTTTGCCAGGGTTTCCAGCACAGAGTATTCGCTGTTCGAGACACCATCGCCATCAATGAACATGTCGTAGTAGAAGCCATTCTCAATTGGAGGACCGTAGCACAGGTGTCCGCCATAGATTCTCTCCATAGCTTCGCCCAGGATGTGCGCTGAGCTGTGCCAGAACACAGCCTGAGCCTCGGGGTCATCAAACTTCAGTAGCTGTAGCTTGCAATTTTGCTCTAGCGGCCGATCCAAGTCCCAGAGCACATCGTTCACCTTCGAGATCACACAATTGTCCGCCAATCCCTTGCTTATGCCCACCGCAACGTCATAGGGAGTGGTTTGCCATGACTGTCCGCTGACAATCTTTCCATCCGGAAGGGTAATTTCAATCGCATCCTTTGGCTTTGCCGCCAATTCCTCCAAGTACTTGGCCTTCAGCGAATCCCACATGTTCAGGCGATGCTGAATGAACTCCGGAGGAGGCGTCATCTCCTTACGGGCCTTCTCCTTCCCGGAATCGGCGCCTTTCTTGTCTTTCTTCATCTTTCCAGCCTGCAAAACAGAACAACACCTATGAAAACATTGCACTCAAGTTTTTCATCTTTCACTTCTAACTGTACAAAAGTAAAGGAATAGGGCAGTAGGAATAATCTATCTCTATCACATTTTGATGGATGGAAAACAAACCAGAGAGGAAAATTGCCGTAGATGACGCAATTGAGTAAATTTTTCTCTATTGAATATCTTAGCAATTTGCAATAAACCCATTGAAAATAGCTACTCTGAAAGTGTCTATAGCGTGAAATATTTCATGCCTTTGCCTCTTTTCCCTCAGATAAACACAATTCGTCCAACTTTTTCACGTTTTCCTCACTCATCGCGTGGATTTTCCTACCAAAAGCACACCACAAATGTCCACGCGAATTAATTCACTTCGCCAATGTTGGCAGCACTGAATCGACCGGCAAGAAAAAGTGCTAGAATCATGTTTTGGCCGCGGTAATTGACCCGACGCGCGACCCTTACATATGTCAGTTTGTTATTGTTTTGATCGTATATAGGATTATTTTACATTTAAATTCTATGGATAAATTGGTAAAGAACAGCTTGAATAATCTCTGCCGAGGGTGTCTGCTGAATTTAGACACAGCTGACAGTGTTGTTTTCGCTTTGTGTGACGAATCAAGTAGTTCAGAGAAGTTTGAATGCTGCACTAATATAAAAGTGTGTAATTGTTGCAAGAAGTAATTATAATCTTATTCGTTCTTAACATTGATCTCTTCCAGATCTGTGCGAGCGATGGCTTGCCGACAAATTTGTGCATGGAGTGCATGGACAAGTGCAATTCATGGTACGACTTCAAGAAACAATGCGAAGAGTCGAACGAGATCCTGCAGAAACTTATCCACCAGCGGGAAGCGACAGAGGCTCCTCTTGAACACCTCGAGAATGCTAGCGCTTTGGTCTTCACCTTTTCCGGCAGCTCAGCAGAAATGCACGAACTGGACAGCGTGATTCTCTCTGAAATTGACTTGGGCATAAAAAAAGACATCGCAGAGGATTCTCAAGTTGCTCTGGTTGGTGAAAACTCACCGGACAATTCTAGCAACGAGGCGGACATTGAGGAGCCCAGGAGCGCAAGGAAAACGAAATCTGCCCGCAGTCAGCATCGATGTGCGAGCTGCAAGAGGAATTTCAGGAACGAGGAACGCTACGAAGCTCACATGAGAGAACACAAAGGGCTCAAGGTATTGCCAATTAGATCCTTGTAAAGGGCGTTGAGTATAATTCTTGCAATTTTAGCCAGAAGTGTGTAAGATCTGCAACAAGGAGTTTAACAACTTGAGAGCACTTCGGCGGCATCGAATAAAGCACAACGACATGAAGCAGTACTCTTGCCAGACGTGTGGGAAACAGTACAAATACGCCACATCGCTCACTCTCCACACGAAGGTGCACAAGAACATCCGGTGCTACATCTGTGATCTCTGCGGCAAATCTTTCATCCGCGCCCACGGTCTGCAGAGTCACATGCTATCGCACTCCACGGAGAAGCCCTTTTCTTGCAGCACCTGCGACAAGACCTTTAAGAACCAGGTGATGCTGAAGAACCACGAACTTCGCCATAACGGTGTGAAGAGATTCATCTGCTCAGTGTGCGGGAAGTGCTTCACCACGTCGCCTGAACTGACTACGCACACGAGGAGTCATACGGGAATCAAGCCGTTCAAGTGCACGATGTGCGAGAAGAGCTACAAGACCAAGAGCCATTTGGCTGTTCACATGAGATGCCACACAGGACTGAGACCGTATGCCTGTGATCTGTGTCCGCAGAAGTTCGCCCACAACAAGGTGCTGAAGCAACACAGATTGACGCACACGGGAGAGCGTCCGTATAGCTGTGATGTGTGCCAGAGACCCTTCCGGCAGAAGAGCACCCTCAAGGCCCACCTGAAGACTCACAAGCAAGTTGAGCAGTCGCCTACAATGGACCAATTCTCCGTGGCTTCTTACCTTGGCGATGGCCAGACCATAGAGATGTCACAAAGCGATTATATATCCATGTAGATTTACTTATCCTCAGAAATTTCATCCAGAAACAGCCGGCATTTTCTCTTCAAACACTTTACAGCCTCCACAAAGATTTCATCCGGTTTCAGCGATCCCACAGACTCCACAGAGAAGATAAAGTGATTCTGCACGCGAGACATTGTCACGGCGTCGCTGAGATGAGGATATCTGAACACGTTCCGGCTGTTGGAGTCGTAGCGGGCATTCTTCACGTAGGCCCTCTGATGATCATCGATGTCAATAACGCCCGGCGAGAAGCACTGCTTGAGGAGTCGCGCATCGCAGCCACTTACAGTGCGATTGAGCTTGATTTCAGGCAAGAGACGATAATACGCTGTGGCCACAGGCGAGAACTTTGCATGATCCTGACCAATACCCTTCACAGCCACCAATTTCAAGTCCAGCTCGTGTCCAGGACGCATCCGAGAGATGAGAATATCATCGTGAATTGGCCCAATGTCTATCTCCTTGTACAGTGACGCTTGGCGTCCCTTGGGCAGCCACTTGATCTGACTGGAATAGACGCTGGTGTTCTTAATGTAGTTCTCCGACGAGGCATCTTTGTGGCCGTCCTTTCCCTTCTTTGTGTACTTGAACTTTAGCTCAAACTCTAGCGTGTCATTCTCCGTGCCGTCTTCAGAATCATCAGTCTTATACTCAAATAGACGAGCGTCTGCACGGAGAGGAATCAATCCCAATCGATGCGCCAGCACTTCGTCCTGAATGATAGACGTGTTGTTGTAAATCATCACCTTCTCGATGGCCATTGTGGGGATTTCACTCAGCATTATCCGTCGGAAAGCGTTCACAATAGCCGGATGGATGCCAATGACATCAAATTCCATCTCCATGCTCTTGTAACTGAAAGATAAATTGCAATTTTAGAGAAAAACCACCTCCTTTCCGGCAACTCTCAACTAACCTCACAATGTTTATGCGGAGTTTCTCACGGAATTTCTCGAAATTCCACAAATCATCATCGAATCCATAGTCATTGGCGTCAGGTTCCACTTTATATTCACTCAAGTGCGCCCTCGGCTTTCCCTCAGACATTTTTATGGACAATTTTGGGCGTAAATGTGCAGAAAAACGAGGAACTTATACAGCGTGCCCGGGTCACCAAAACAACGTGACGTCATTCTGTCATCCAAAGAAGACACGTGCGAGTGTTAAAAGACGAGGAGACGGTGTTTCTTTTTAGCAGAACAGACGATTTTAGTGCGTTTTTATCAACTCTTTTATATTGTACAGTGAAAAGAAGGTATAGTGTCTGATATAGAATAGGAAAAACAGGAAAAAAGTGGTGATTAGTGCTGAAATCATTAAGTATAAAAAACAAGGTTAGTTTGTATTGTTTTCATAATTTTTTGTCCTATTGTGATGAAAGAGTTTTGAGGATCCTTTGGTGGATACTTTTATAAAAAGCTATTCAAAAATCATATTACAACATGTCCAGAAAATATTTATAGATATTTTCATTATTGTATGATCGAAAGGAAAATCTTTCCTTATCAGTTAGATTTCATAGGGAAAAGCTGGGACAATTCCGAACATCGTGGATTTTATTATAATGATCATTAGCTGCTGAATAATCAGTCTTGATCATTGACTATATTAGGTATTGCTTGTTTCTTAAAATTTTAACAATTCTTTTATCTGTGCGTTTTGTTTCCGGTTCTATTTCATGTTGATCATCCAAATTTCATGTCCTTATAACAGAAACAGAATTTGTGAAACCATCAATCGGAGAAAAAAAATTAAACGTTTTACTTCAGTAATGTAATTATTTTCCGTGCATCTGCCCTCAGACAACTCATTACTTTTTCCTGGAACAAAATGCAGCAGTAAAATTCTGTCACGCCACTCTTCAATTTCTTAATTGGTGGTAAGAGAGCATCAATACTCATGGCCGCGTAAATGAAAATAATAAAATACCAATAAGTTAGAAAGTGTGATGGAATGAATTATAAAGCATTTTTCTTTGCTCTTATTATTGCTTTGTGGCATCATCGTAAAATGAACCATTATTGAGATCAATTATTTGCTCTATAGATTGCAAAGATAAATGCTGTGGCATAAGACTTCTTAAGTAATTAAAAAAAGCGAAAAAGGTTCAAAGGCAGTAATTCATGATATGACGAAAGTAGACAAAGTTTTATGAAATTTCTCATCAAATCATGAGATGAATATTCCTCAAGGTGTTTTATAAAGTTAAGTGGAAAAATTGAATTGAAACTTTTTTCAACAACTTTCCGAATTACTTTCTGTGAGATAATCTCGCTCACATAGGAATTTCCAATTACCATCCCTATTATTTCATCTTCGCCATGTCACGTTGAAGGTTTTGAAGATGAATATTAATTGACTGGTGGAAAATTTTGGTGTTTGCTATTCTTAGCATGAAGTACGAAAAGGAAATACTGGGGTTGAACACTATCAAAATATCTTTTTATTAGGCTAAAACTAATGGCCTAAATTTCCTTAATTCATCTATTATTAGCCCATGTTTTTGGGGGTAAACGTTGCTGTCCATACGCGTAGTGAGGAATAAAAATCTAACACGAGCCTTCAAGAGCGCCCCACCTGAGCAATGGCTACAATAGCATAACGAGAGGTGTGTGCTGCTCCTTGATTGAGGAGAAAATGAAAAGCCATACATACACTATCACCATCATACGTAGAAGAGCTCCGCCTTAAATCGATATGGCGCAGAACTCCTGAGCGACGTCATCAATGGGTGAAAATCGATTGTGGGGTGAACAAAAGGAGAGAAAATGTATTTATGATTAGACATTTATTGTCTAATTAAATCATGGTGTTAAGGGATGGATAAAAAAGTTGACAAAAAGAACGTCTCGTTGGCATTTAAACTGCCTCTCTCAATTTCCCACCCCACATTTCTCAGGTTCTCCCCGGTTAAGCACACTCCCTGTGTGCACGTTTTGTACTAAAGAGAACCAGCGATGGAGAGAAAGAGAGTCAATGTCACACTTTGTAATTTTCTATGCGAGTCTATATTCCCGAGTGCTCTTGCTGAGTTAGTAGGTGTTCAACTGTGTGAAAATTCAGACGTTCCTTCCTCACTGCAAGCGCTCATTTTCACAATTTAGATAGATAAGAATTTAAAGTCACAATAGAGGTGTGCTTTTTCTAATCCGCATGTAGATCTGAATGGGCTTGGGTGTGATTTGTTCTCTGCAGCAGATATTAGTGTAAAAGATACAGTGGATTATGGACGGGTTTTGAGAGACAGAGGAGAAAAAGACATATTTTGTGCATTACCCAATCTGTTGTGATTGCTTTTAATAAGGCCACATTGCCATTAATTGTCCATTGTGTGAAGTAATTGCATAAAGTGTTGAACAACAGGAACATTTTTTGTGTAATGTCTTTAAAATAAATGGATCGATAAACTGATATATACATGATATCCCTATGTTGAACTCTCACTATATACCGTGTGCTTTTATACCTATGAATATATTAAGTGATTGTGTGTTGCTGTTGCTACAATACTGAAATGGTTGTGATGATAGATACTTTGCATAGAAATTGATTTAAATACCTTTTCTATAAACAAGCTGTTTTCATTATTGCCTCTCTGGTAAGACAGTGATGTGAAAAAAACAACTAAAGACATGCCAATTAATGCTTACACGAATCTAAGGGATTCGAGTCCTTGACTAGAGGTGATTAATACCCCTTTTCCTCGGGGTGAGAGAGAGACGCAATAATGAGTGTGATTTGGGAAAGCCAGTGAAATAAGAGGACAATCAATGGAAAAGTGCAGGATAATTGGACGACACAATGCATGAGCTTTGGAGGACGAGGAAGGATAGAAAAGTACATAGCAGAGGCAATTCCACAGTTGTATGATATGACGTTAGATTCGAGGCGTGTTTGTCTTTCTCGTCTATTATATAATGCTCACAGAGCACCAAACCGCCCCAATTGGTCAGGAGACACCGAAGAAAGTGAAGTTTTTCAAACGGAACCCATGGTGCTCCTTCCAAGATAACTTGAATGCCTCCCACTTTCGCCGCGGCCGCCGAATTCATGGACTGCAGCTGCCACTGCACCCACTGCAACTGATTGGGTGGGTGGCTCTCACGACTTTTGGCCTGGCCACCTTCCTCGTGCTGATACCAGCCCTTAAGACATCCGCCCAGCAACCCTTGTTCGGCCTCCTCTCCGGCCTGTACGTTGTGCATGGCATATCGCACCTGGCCGCACTTCTGCTCGATCCGTCCGATCCGGAACTGAGGAAGCAGAATGTGGACCGCATAGTGCCGGAGTTTGATCGCACGAAGCACGCCCACGTAATCGAGAATGGTCGCTGCCACTTGTGCAACATTGCCACCAGTAGCTTCAGGACGAAACACTGCAGCGTGTGCAACAAGTGCGTGGGGAAGTTCGATCATCATTGTAAATGGTAAGAGGATGCAAATAAGTGATTGTTGTACACGTATATAATGTGCATTTCTCCCTTTCTCGACCTAAGGTTAAACCACTGTGTCGGCGAGAGAAATTATGTGGCCTTCCTCATGTGTGTAGTGAGTGCCGTTTGTGCAACACTGGTCATCTGGACCGCTGCTATTGCAGAAATTTGGCTGTACCACATTAAGCCGGAGTGGCTGAACATATGGAGTTGGGGTGAGGAGTCGAGCATATTCTTCAATGACACCACATCAAGTGGGAATGGTTCTCTCCTCAATGACACCGCTGCGGGACTGAATGTGTCTCATAGCAATGTGAGCGAGAGCCTGGGAGACACTGTTGATGCTATTAGCAGTGGAATTGGATTACATGACACGGTGTTCTTGGCATTTTTGGCCGTCCTGGGAATCCTAGCTGCCATCTCAGCCGGTCTCCTCCTTCATCTCTGTTTTTTCCACATTTACATCTCTTTCCTGGGTCTCACCACGTACGAGTACATTCGCAATCGTCGCCAGAACGGCAACTCTAATACACCGTCCACACTGCCGGCAGTTATAGAGGCTGATTCCACCCTGGCTGCCTCATCTGTGTACTTCTGCTCCTCCGTGGCGACTTCATCCACATCTACAGAGGCGGCGCAAATTCCTCAAGTCCTCAATAGACCACGATCCCTGCATTGCTGCGAGTCAACGCGGGAGTATGAACACCAAGTGGCGCACCATCATCGGGCGTACTACGTGTGCTCCCTGCTAAAGCAAAGCTCATCAGCTGCAATGTACGGTAACAGCAGTCAAGAGTGTGAATCCAGAACTTTTCATTGCTGCTCTCAACTAAAGAGAGTGGACCAGGAAGCCCTACCGCAGACGAATAATCAGTCAATCGTGCGCTATGCCGAGCAGTGCACCTTCTGTAGCTTCCGCATTAAAGCACCTGCAAAGACGGATGCGTTGTCGTTCCAGAGCAAGCGCTGCTGTCTCAAGTCAATTACCAAACACCACCACAGGTGGCGACGGAAGTGGAATTGCTGTTCATCCGTGCCAGACAGTCCGGACATACCTGTTGATGCTATCCGCACCGTCACATCGACAGTGCCGCCCCTTCCGCATGGCGATGAACCAAAGATGATTGATGCCCATTTGAGACACAACGAATACCACGACAAGAAAGCCTCTCTTCACAGACCGCCGAGGGTAGAGTTGAATGGGAGTGCGAATAACATTGGTGGAAAGCATACGAGATCTCGTCTTGTCCGACCGTGGCCAGTTTCTCGCTTTCGGCACATGCTGAGGACCATTGGACAGTACAGAACATCCCACTGTCGCCGCGGAAACAATGCCGTGCTGAAGCAGAACCAAATTCGTCCACTATCATCCGTCGAGCAACACAATACAACGATGCCAATACCTTCCATTCACGTCCAAACTGTTTTGCCCACTTCGGCAATTCGCTCCAATGATGACGACAGTGCAACTGATATGACTGGAATTTCCTTGCCAGCGCTGCCGCCGCCGCCGAGGCGGAAGATTCGCAACACGGCAGACCTGCAAGAACTCGCAGATACACTAGCATTTGTGCAGCATCCGAGAAATGGCAGTGGTAATCCAATTAGGCGACAAGGGCGGCGGAAAAACCTACTGCGTACACGAAGTCCCACTTTATCACCGATTCACGAGTCAGGACTCTCGAATCCCACCTCGCCGAAGCCCTGTCGTCACGCCACATGCAACAGTGACTTCTGTTCTAGCGATAGTATCACAAATATCAACGGATCCGGTGTTCACGAGAAGTGAACGCCTCTATTGCTGATAGATTGTAGAAATTATAGTGCATGGATCATCTCAAGAAATGAGGGAGAAACTAACTCTGTCACTTGCTTTTTGTATTTCTAAATATTTTGCCTGTGAGACGCAGAGTGAAGCCGATGTATATTTATCGATTAATGTGCAGCGTGCAGCAAAGTCACGACAAAATGTCTATCTCAATATTCACATCCTGAGTGGGTGGCATATTTGAAATTGTGTGTGTGGCTTGAGAATGTAAATCGCGTTCCTTTTGCTAACATTTTAATTTATAAAGAGCATTTCCTGTGAGCATGTCTTCGGGTTGTATTAATAGATTTCTCATTCTAAATTGAAAATGTATTCTTTGAATATCTTTTGTTGTGTTATTTTCCTCACAAGCGTGTGCAAATGAAATTAATAGGTTCATTGCAAAACCTCCCCTAAAGTTTTCTTCGGCGCAGCAAAGGTCAACAGTGTCTTTTTTCGGTAAAGAACATTCAACCGGCATTCCGTGGAGTTTGACTGAAAAGTTTTTGCAATTTCAAGGTTTACACACAAATACTTTAAATGCTAACTCAATTAAAATAACTAATCTGATTACTTTTCATGTTCATTGTACGATAAATTGGGTGTAAAAGTTGGCAAATTGAATAGATGGTGATAATATTTTTTTATAAAGATATTTTCAAGCAAGAAATAATTTATATATGTACCACAAGACATTCACAAAAATGATATTTTACAATGATAAACGAGAGAGGAATTGTTTATATATATACATACATAATGTATCCAAGAAATATTCATAACGATAAGTCTATAAAAATATATTAAATAAACATTAAGTCAGTTGAGAGACTTTGATCTTTATGTGAATAATAGGATTAAACAATATTGTGTAGTTAACAAGACATAACGAATGAGTTTGATATTTAAAGGTATTTTTTACTCATCACCAGGAATGAAAAAGGGAATCTCACGTGAGAAAGTATGATAATTTCTTTATGCAGCATGACATTTGTGAGATCACTCATTTGAATTAAATTTGCTTAAGTGTTTGGAAAATCATATAGAATACTCAGCATTTTGAATTCATTTACAGCTATTGTGTAGAACAGTTCATGATAATGTCCCATAATTTCTTAAGAGGATGTTTTAGAGACTATCATATTCAACCACTGTGAAAGTTTTGTGTTTCACGTTTTAAAATAAATGAAGAATAAAATCAGTTTCAAAAAGTACATTCCAATCATATCGAGAAGTCAAGTGATGAAATTGACTTTAATTTTCATTGTTTCAATCACGTAATGACATGATTTTGGTTCCACACTTCTCACCTTATCAAACTTTGGTTTCAGGAAGAACATTTTAGAGGAAAATGACTAAGGACGAACCGACTCAAGTGGACTTCTATAGAGATGTTCTGGGCTCTCCGAAATTCGTAGTTGCTCCTATGGTTGACCAGAGCGAATTGGCATGGAGAATGCTGAGCAGAAGACACGGTGCTCATCTCTGCTACACTCCCATGATTCACAGCAGTCTCTTTGTGAAGGATCCCAAATACCGCAAGGATGCCATACAAACTTGCGCTGAGGATAGGCCGCTTATTGTTCAGGTATTTTCCAATGTGCTCTGATCATTGCCATCAGTGTTATGTATTTGATATTCTTTTCAGTTTTGCGGAAATGATCCGCAGACTCTCTTGGAAGCTGGGCTGATAGTTCAGGACCTGTGTGACTGTGCGGCCGTTGACATAAACCTAGGGTGTCCTCAGGCAATCGCCAGGAAAGGGCACTACGGGGCCTTCTTGCAGGATGAATGGGATCTAATATCAGACATAGGTAAATTTACTTTCGTAGTTTGTCATCATATTGAGATGATAGTAAAGTTGTTTTCTATGTAGTTAACACCCTTAGCAAAAATTTACGGATTCCTGTGACATGCAAAATAAGAATTTTTGAGGATATCCAGAAGACTATTCTCTATGCGCAAATGCTAGAGCGATCAGGCTGTAAGCTCCTCACAGTTCACGGACGAACGAGAGAGCAGAAAGGACCCTTGACAGGATTGGCTGACTGGCGCTATGTTAAGACAATCAGGTATGCTAAAATCTCTCAAGATAAGAGTCGATTTTTAAAGGAGTTTATTCTTCCCAGAGAACATATCAAAATTCCCATTTTCTCAAATGGAAATATTCAGTGTCTTGAGGATGTGACGCGATGCTTGGAAGAGACGGGAGTTCAGGGAATCATGACAGCAGAGGGAAATTTATACAATCCGTCTGTATTTGAGAGTAAAATTCCACTGACTTGGGAGATATGCAAGGAATATCTGGACTTGGTTGAATTGTATCCGTGTCCATCGTCGTTCATTAGAGGGCATCTCTTCAAAATTCTTCACCACCTGTAAGATTCTGCAATTCGCATTTTATGATTTTACTCATCATACATTCTTTCAGATTGGCTCTGCCATCAAATGATGGGTTTCGAAGCAGAACTGCCACTGCCCAGAATATAGAGGATTTCCGACGAGTGGTGAATGAGTTGGAGGCGAAATATCTTCCTATCCATGAAGGCGTCGTTGAGTATGTTCAAGAATTGTCATCAACAGACGAACCTGAGAAGACTTTCAATATCAGCATCCCGCCTTGGCTGTGCCATTCGTACATTCGCATTCCTCCAGAGGAGCACAAGATGAAGCTGGAAGAGGCACAAAAGAGAGCAGAAGATCCCAATCGCGAGAAGAGGCTTTTCTACGATGAGGAGGGTAATCAAATATCACGGAAGAAAATGAAGAAGCTGAGAAGATTGAACAGAAAACCAGGAAGGCAGGGTAGCCAGAATGAGAGATCTTTCGATCTCTGCGCTGAGTGCACCAATCCCGTGGGCTTGAAGTGCTCATTCTCGATGTGTAAGCGGTGCTGCAAGAGCCACTGCCTTGAGAAGGACGTCAAGTGTATAGGACATAAGTTATTGAAAAACGAATAAATTATTTTTTTTTTGTAATTTAAAGGGTTTACAGCGTTTAAAGGGCCGTTTGAGAGGCGGAATGTTGGAAATGGCATGATAGTAACTCATCGAATGGCCGTCAAAACGACCAAATCCGTTATACCGAATGTCAAATTTCCACCACGCCGGTTTGTTTTTATTATTGTAAGATGGACAGAATTGGTGGATTCTGTGATTTGTGCATTCCCTACACAGAAAATCACAATGACTTGAAGGAAATAGTGGAGACACTTATAAAATGTAAGTTCCTTTAGTGAAACGCAGAATGTTTCTGTATTGATATTGTTGTTTTTAGTAGGATACAAAAATGCGGCGATTGAGCAACAATTTGATAACACCGTGTTTGAGAAGAATAAATCCACAAAGCGAGCAGGAGATGTATTTCAGCCTCCGGTGAATTTGAACTTTTTGGAACAGTTCAGGAAAGATATAAAGATATATTCACGTCTCACAATAATATACAGCGACAATTCAATATCACATCATATGGTAGGAAATCTAGTGATCTTCCTTAGTCTCTTGAGTACACGATTACTTTTGTTATTTTTTTACAGGGAACTTCTTTAAACCTCAAAAAATATGATATAATTGCTGGACTACCGAAAACAGAAGCTGGACTGCAGCATTGCTGCCAAACATTCAATGGAGACATCATTTCATTCAACACAGACGAGAAATTCATGAAGTGCTCGCGGAAATTCTACAAACTGGCCGTGCAGCGCAATGTGTTCTTTGAAATCCAGTATTCTCCGGCCATCCTGGACAGAAGCAAGCGGAGGTGCATCATCAGAAAGGCTCATGGGTACTATTCTCTGGGCAAATCAGAGAATATCATCATCTCCAGTGGAGCTACGAGTGCCTTCCAGCTGAGGGGTCCTTATGACATCGCGTGCTTGGGACTGATTTTTGGGCTGAGTGAGGAACAGTCGAAGAATTCCATGAGGAACAACTGCCGGAGTGTCCTTCTCCGGGCGTCTGGACGAAGGAATGGATGTACAGTGGTGTTGTCTAGCAAGACGACGGCTGAGGATTCCGATTCGGAGAGTTCTGGAGAAGAGATGGACGTGGAGGTTCCGTGCAAGAAGCTGAAGTATTCCTCGCGAAAGATGATTGAATAAATATTGGGCCACCCTGTGTTGTTGCATACTCTTTTCGTTGTTGGCAGAAACTTGCTCGAAAATTCTGGTGGCGCTGCATGTCGGATGCTCTCGCGGTGTTTTCGTCTTCGGCCGCATGACAAACAGTGCCGCTGCCGCCGCTCTCAAAAGTCTCCAACACAAAATGGCGATCAAGTGGTGCGTATTTTTAAGCGAAATTTATGTGAAATTAGTGTAAATAAGTATAAATTTAACTCTAGTCTTTAGTTATTGAAGTGTTCCCGAGTCTGTGGATAGTGAGATTTGCGGCGCCCGCGGACTTTTCACGCGAGAATCGTGCGCTTGAAGAGAGAGTGTGAGTGCGGACTCGGGGGTACATTGCATCTCGAGGCACGGCAAAAAATGCAAGGGTAGACATCAATCGGCATTTATTGGGCAGAAAAGTCGCACGCAGCAGTGAAAATAGGCGATTTGGGTGTGATTTGAACCATTGTTCCGTACTTGTGCGTGCAGTGCTGTGCTGAGAAAGGTGTTTGGCAGTGGATGATGGTGCAACGCGTCCCTCGTAGACAGGGAAATGGAGTACTTCAATGATTGCTGAAATATTCCAATTGCCTGGATTTACCGACTCTCCGCCGTCTCGTGAATATCGTAAGTATGCGCGCCCCCCGCTGAAGAGTGCCCGATGTGGAATACGTGTGTGTTTTTGCTGTTTGACAAAAGGATGGGGACACAATTTGCAATGCTTTATGTGCCTATATTTCCATCTTTTACTTTCTAATTGTCTCATTCGCGCATCTCTCGCTAGACAATTTTCCATTCAATAAATCTATAATCTGTGTGGTATTTCTGGGGCGAACGCACCTCACCAGAGCGCGAGGGTCTCTTTTCTCTCTCTCTGGATCTTTCATCATTTTCATTATAAAAATGACGACGACCTCCGAGTAGCGAGAGATAGAAGGAATGAATTGAAAAAAAGAGAGACACACAAGTGAAGAAAAAATCATGATACATACATATGCAATAATGGCGATTCCCATTTCGTTGTTGAATTTTATAATTTATTAAACACTCATTACATGGACATTTCTCGACCGAGTGCCAGAGATGTATTTCACGAGGTGTGTGTGCATGAATGTGTGCTGGGCTCTGTGCTTTTTTTTCTCCTTCACAATTAGTGATATTTGTCCCTAAAACACTTACAATTCACTTAATCACCTCCCCCCTCCCGTGGCTTCTTTCTTTCAAATTGATTCTGCCATTGCTGGAACACCTCATCGTCAGTGTGGAGTAGTGTAAGAAAAAATAGTAGGTAAATTTTTCTCCAATTTATCCCAACTCCGGCGTTCATTTCGACGTGCCGCGGCTGCTTGTGTGTGTGTGTGTGTTACCTATGAAAAGAAATATAATTAAGAAGCGAGAGCATGAAAAGAGAATGAACGTGAAAATGCTTTATCCAACATTGTGGTTGAGTATTGGTCTTTAATGGCGAAGAGTGGTGTGTACCATTTTCGACGCGAAATCAATCATTTTGTATGGTGTCTCCGGCACTCTGGGATCACCTGAAGGGAGGTGCAAATCGGCATTCGCGGGCATCTACGAGCACAGAGTGTGCAGAAAAATGCCACCTACTACCGTTTGCACTGAGCATCGGACAATCTGTACGCGTTATCATGGGCTGGCTTGAGAGGGGTTTTCGTGGAAAAAGGGGGAGAGAAGAGAGGAGAGAGAGAGAGAGTCTGCGATGGGGTGGTTTTGTATAAAATTCATACACGGCGCATTTATTTTGTGACGAGGAAGAGTACATTTTGTATATTGAATTGCGAATTAATGATGATGACGATTGTACGCCGTCGCGGTTTCGGGATATATATGTGTATTTTCTCTCTATCTAAAGAAGCTAAATATTTCTTTTTGTGTTGGTTTTCCCGTGTGTATGTACACAGAGAATGCAAATTATATTAGACTTTAAGCCAACACAGCAGCGAGTGTGAAAGTTAAAACATTATAATTATTATAATAGTTAGAAAGAAGAAGAAAAAAAACCGTGATGAAAAAGAGACAGATTCTTCTCGTGTTCTGCATAGCAGGCCATATTTATGTGTATGACATGGCTTTTTTGTGGATGGATGTGTGTACGTGAAGAGTTCATGTCAAATGTGACAAGATAGAATGGCTGCTAAATTTTATTTGGAGACATGTCGCTCACCAACTACCATTGGTCACTCGGACTATTGAGAGACGGTCAATTTCTCGATGAAGAACAAAAGACCTGAGGAATGAGAGAGAAGAAACTACCAGCGAAATGGCGATCAAAGAGAGGGAAGAAAAATTCTTTCCAAAGTCGAGAGTGTTGTCACTGTGTTATAAAATTTTGTCGAAAGACTCATTACAATGCATGATGGCGATAAATTATATGTATATAGATAGACGTCTTGTGTAGTGTATAAAATGAACGCTCATACAAATATATTCGTGAAAATGAAATGAACAAATATGTATTGTGGGTGAGAAAAAAGTGTGAAAGCAAGTTTGAGACAAAATCGAATTATATTATTTCACCAATGGCGAGAGAGTCCTTTCCATCTGAAGGTGATGGAGAAGAGCCATTACAAGTGTTTTAAATACACCCATACACTGAGTAATTAATTTTTCTTCATGCGCATTTCGAATGCCACGCTCAAATCATCGAAAGCTTTTCAATATAGGGGAAGTTCGGATTACAAAAAATATGCTTTTTGGGTCTAAAATCAAATTTTGTAAATTAAAAAATCTCTAAGAATCTCATCTCCCCTATTAGAAAGCTTGGGTTTTATTTTCTCGCTGTGTAGACTGGACACTTTTTAAGAGTACATTCAGTAGAATCAATCAAATTTGAAATATATGCTATTATATTGATGTTCAGAATTGTCTCAAATCTTGTGCATGAGAGGAGGATTTATATATTTTCTATTAGATGATTGTTTCTATAAATTCAAACGAGAGTCTACAGAACTGTGTACAATTCCGAAGGAGGAATGCCGTACGCTCTATGTAGACTTTATGAAAATCATAAGCGTATAGCTTTTCCCCTTTGGCGTTGCACAATTCATCCAGCAGTGGGTAGTTTGGGAACTGTTTTATTGTATTTTAAGAGCTATTGCGGGGTATTAACGCGGATTTTATGTCTTGCAGGAACCTTGAGTGCAACCCTTGCAATGGTTATTAACCTGCGGCTGAAGCAGCATCATGGCCTAGAGAATGATGAAAGGAACAGCACAGTCAACAGCCGATCAGCTGACTGTTGAGCATTATCGCATATTTGGGAACTATGTTGATAACGGAGATATTACTGATATCAGAAGGGCGAATCTGTTAAACACAATGTTGTGCAAGACATTGAAACGACAGTATCGCCGAGAGAATTGGGGAAAGTGAATGAATAGTATTACTTTAACATTTGACTCGATTTTGAGAACACCACACGACTATGAGGAGAACTTAACTTTAGATAACGTGGTTATGCATAAATTGACCACACAGGTGAAAGGAAAACAGGAGAGAAAAACTTTGATTAAAAA
Source organism: Phlebotomus argentipes (assembly GCF_947086385.1). NCBI lineage: Eukaryota > Metazoa > Arthropoda > Insecta > Diptera > Psychodidae > Phlebotomus > Phlebotomus argentipes. The sequence goes on along the minus strand of NW_026776181.1, from coordinate 9,190,939 downwards.
TTACACATAACTTAATCGTAAAAGAAAAAAAATTAAAGATAAAGGAAAGTAGAAATCTAAGGGACACTTTAAAGGAGAAGAAGATAAACAACTCATATTGAACACTGTGAATAATTTAATTGAATAACGCTTAAGGATTTTGTTAATACAAGTGAGTTATATTGTGACTTTTATCTGGAATGAATAATTTTTCTGATAGAAAATTTCTTTCTTCGCAGATTTTGTAGTGAAAAGTATTCAACTTTAAGTAGACAAAGAAGTGAAAGAAGTTAGAAAAGATCAATGCATCAAGGGCATCATATTTAAGGATATATTTGAAAAAAGGAGGAAACATACAATAGCTGCATTCTAATGGATGGGAATGCGCAAAATATGTTTCACGGAAACCATCAGGGAGATGCCTACTATCGATATGATACATCTGCACCACGTCCTATGGGCCCTCCGGGGGCATATGCGCGCCACAGAGCCCCACATCCTCTGCAGCAGCAGCAGCAGCCCCAATATCCATCTTATCAGCCACCAACGGACAGCATGTACACCATGGGTGATCAGCATGCTGCGATGGGTAGTATGGCTGACATTAGCTCGGCCTGGGGTGCCCCCGGACAAGCAGGGCCGTATGGCACGCCCACAATGGGGTATGGCCACCCTCAGACGCCACAGCAACAGCAGAGACAACCCCAACCACAACCTAGGTAAGAACGTCTCTCATTCCTATGACTTCATAACACTAATTACTGCGTTATTCATACATTTCTTCTAGCTATCGCCAACACATGACGGGATATCCTCAAGATCCCCAGAAACTTCAATTTTCTTCTCAACAATCCATGATGGCAGGAATGATGCCACAGCAAGCTTACGGGGCGATTGGTCAGCCCCAGCAAGCTCAACCTCAGCAAAGAGTTCCTCAGCACTACTCACAATCTGCGGGGCATCCAATGTATCCTGGGGCGCCACAGCCTCAGCCAACACCCGCTCAGGCCTACGGTGGATATGGTGCAGGATTACAACACCAGAGCAGTCGATCATCGCATGTCGGCTACGGACATGCACAACTCGACCAGGCGGCATATGGCCAACACTTGCAGAGCACTGCTGCAGCGAGTCATCACTTGGGACCTGGACCACAGCAGCAGGCCCAGCAATTGCCACCTGGCCATCCGGGGCAGCAGGCGCAAAATCACTTGGGACAACCGTCGCAGGGGCACTTGTCCACGCAGCAAATGCACCCAAGTCAGCATGTCCAATCCCACCCAATTGGATCGCAATCTCACTCGCAGGCTCATCCACAGCACAGTGGCTTGTCTAGCTTGCCAAGTTTGCATGCGCCACAGCAGAGCCAACAAAGTACACCCGCAGTAGCGCAGCCAGGCAATCAGTCCCAACAACCATCGCAACAGCAGCAACACATGACACCTCAGCCACACCCTGGCATGGTGCACAGTCAGCAATCGCATCCGGGAATGCTGCACCCTGGGGCGAGTGCAAATCAGCATCAGCCCACCCAGGGACAACAGCCAGGAATTCCTCCCCACAGTCACAGTGCGGCTCTTCCCCATCAAATGGGTGCGCACAGTTTGAATGCCTATGGCGTGCCGCCACAGCAGCAACAGCAGCAGCAGCAGCAACAGCAACAAGCTCAAACCCACCCTGGTGCTCCGCAACAACCCTCGTATTTGACGGCTGCGAAACAACAATCGCAGCCCTCACAGCATAGCAGTGGTAGTCCGCAATACAGGACACCATTCCCGCAGTTGTCACCTCAAATGTCACCGAGACCACCTCAAATATCACCACACCCGCAGATGTCTCCGCGGCCAGTGATGTCGCCGGCGAAGCCGCAGCCGCCGAACTCATCATCTGCGTTGTCACCACATCCGCATATATCCAGCGTACCGAGCCCACGACCGGGCCAACAGCAAAGCATGCCTCAGACGAAGAATGCCAGTCCCGCTGGACCAGTCAGTACGCTTCAGGCACTTGAGCAAATGGTGATGCCTCCCACAACTGGGCCAGTGCCACCCAGTTCCGTCGCCATGGAATACCCGCCGTCGTCGTATCGTGCGCAGCAACATCAGCAGATGTCGTCAAACCCACTCTCGCCAATGGGCCCCAGAATGCCAATGTCGCCGCAACAGTCGCAGCAACACTGGCCACCGATGCATAGGCCTGGCAGTGGGAATCACATCCCACAGCAGCAGGCGCAACACATGTACCCGCAGCAGTCGTTGCCACCTATTGGGCATGTTACATCGCCCCAACAGCAACCGCAGCATCCTCAATTGCTAAGCGACCTATCATCGAGTTTGGCTCCAGTATCTCAATCCCTGCCGCCAATCCCACATCCAACTGGAGCATCGATGCAGCAGCCGCACTATGTGACTCAACAAATGTCGCATCAACAGCAACAACATGCTCAGCATCCACCGCCTACATCACAGCATCAGCAGCATAGCCAACAATCGCAGCCGTCACAGCAAACCCATCAACAATCTCAATCTCTACTTCAAGAGCAATCTCCGCAGCATCCACCCACAACGACCCCATTGGGTGTTGATGATCATCACCTGGGCGTTGAGAAGGTGCATCAGCAGACTGATGATCTGATGATGCAGCAGAAGCCACATCAGACACAGCAGCAGACGCGTGTGTCGCAGTCCTCAACACCGACACCGCAAATAAAGATTCCAGATGTATTGGGTTCATCGCAGAATTCGAACTCATCTACAGACATTTCCGGTCTGATAGATCCATTTTCGGGTGTTCTTGAGCCCATGCAGCAAGTTTCGGCTGTTCCTGTTCTCTCTGAGACTACAATTGAGCACTCACAGCCCCCAGAGCAACACAGACAAGATGAAAATACTCAGGATAGTAGCCATCAAGAGTTATCACAACACAATCAGGATACAAACAATTCAACAGGCAATGAACCTGTACTTACAGCATCACAGGTGTTAGCACAAGTTGATGAGGCCAACACTGAATTGAGTCGAGAAAGTGGAACTTGCCACTCAGACGAGGCTGGCAATAAGGACATTCATGATACAGAGGATATAACCAAGCAAGAATCAATGCTGTCGCCATCATCTAATTCAGTACAACGTCATTCTGAGGATAGTTCTACACAAGAGGGTCAAACGATTCGTGAATCTCACACACAGCAGATTCAGCATGATTCACAGAGTGATAATTCTCAGACGGGAATCTTGCCATCCGTAACCACAGCTCTTGCTGAGGGTAGTGACTCAAAAGCTGCGAATGAACAGCAATCTGATAGTCAGCTCCAACAGACTCAAATACCACCGGCGCAACCATCTGTGCAGCCAACACAGCAAATACAGCCGGCGCCACAAACAACCCCAAGTGTGCCGTCGCAGACTCTGCCTGTCCCACCGCAGCAATCCCATCTTCCGGGAATGCCGGGTCAGGTTATGATGCCGGGAGTGATGGGTCAACAAGGCCAATTAAATCATCCTGGTATGCCACCTCAGACTACAATGTACGATCACCAAATGATGATGGGTCGTCCAGGTGGTCCGGGTATGCAAATGACTCCCGGAATGATGCCGCATCATGGACTGATGTCAGATGTGAATCCTTATGGATCTGGACCATTGATGCACCATCAAGAGAAAGCAGCATTGCAGCAACAACTGCAGGAGCTCTACTGTATGCCTCCGTCTCCTGAGCAACAAGAGAAGATCATGCGTCTTCAGGAGAGGATGAATATATTGCAACAGCACGAGGCGAATGATCAGTGCAATGGTGGTGCAACATGTATATTGCAGAGTCCTCTCTACTCCTCTGCGATGATTGAGAGTCCTCAAGTGTCTAGTACGACTGGTCGTGGTCGTGCTCGAGGTGTGAATAAGCCAAGAAAGCCAAGGCAAAAGAAGTCTGAAAAGTTAGCTGCTCAGGCGGCTCTCAATACTTCTGAATCGAGTCCAGCAGACACGAGTATGCTTCCAACGGCTATATCGCAGCAATTACCGGTGTCTGAGGATTGTGTGACACCTGGTGCAGGGTTGGGTGATATGACACCGGGTATGACGGATGTGAATGATTCCGATGGTGAGATATCTCAGGATAAAACATTTGAGGAGTTGGATACGCAGACCGATGAAAAGGGCAAGAAGAAGAAGGCACGAAAGCCAAGAGAACCAAAAGCACCAAAAGAACCAAAATTGCCAAAGGAGCCGAAAGAACGCAAGAAGAGGGAACCTAAGGATCCGAATAAACCAAAGAAGAAGAGAGGTCGAAAGCCTGGAACTGAACCTGGTGAAATTGATTTGGACTCTACTGTGGACAATTCCATGTCGCTGGACACGACTAGTACAGACGTAGTGAAATCATGTGCAGTAGCTTCTGACGAAAATAATTCATCATCAAATCAAATTGCGCAGAATCAAGATTCTTCAGATGCAAAGGAGATAAAGCCAGTGTTGTCTGATGAAGTGACTGACTTTGATGATATTCCTGTGTCGAAGATTCCTATCAAGAGTCTGCTGGAGGAGGGCGCATTGAAGAAGTTGGAAGATGAGAGTAATGAGAATTCTGACAGTTCTAAGCCGGCTGACAGTGAGACTCCGACACCGAAAAAGAACAGACGCAGCAGAGGCTCGAGCGGAAATCGACGGTACAACAGAAATGGAGGTGCTAGGCGACCTGCAAAGACAGGCAAGAGGAAGGGTAATCGTATTGTGCCGGATTCCGATGGCGAGGGAGATGACATGATATCCACTCCGCCACCATCACCACCTCCAGATTCTGAAGCAGCTGACAGTTCGAAGAGGCGTAGTGCTCGGAATACCCAGCGCAAGAAGTACGTGGATGATGTTATGTTGCGATTCTCGGACGATGAGTCGGCTATAACATCGCCATCAGCTGGCGGTACCCGCAAGGAGAAGAAGGAGAAGGAGGTGAAGGAAGGTAGTGCTTCGGCTGGCGGTGAGAATGACAATGTGACAACAACAGCAACATTGGAAAAAGGTGAAGTGGAAAAACCCATGGAGGATTTCGGTGGAAAACCTAATTACGTGTATGTGAATACCACAGATGAGGATTCTATGGTTGTTCAACATGTGTTGGCTGTTAGGATGGGAAAGAGAGAGTTGAAGCCTGAACCTCCACCGCCACCAGTTGAGCCTGAAGTACAGAAGAGTGAAGAAAGCGAAGAAAAAGCTGCGGAAAACACCGAGTCGGCAGATAAGACCGATGTTGAAGGTGATGCAGTGAAGATGGAAGTAGATTCCCAAGAAGAGGACAAAACTAAGGGTGACAGTGAGGTGGCAGAACCTGAGAAGGACAGCAATGAAGATGAGGCTAAAAGCGAGAATGACAATGATGCAGCTACTCCGACTGAAACCGTGGAGGAAGAGAAGGAGGCTGCGTCAGATGAAAAGGAAGAACCTGAGAAAATGGAGGTCGATGAAGCGGAGAAAGAAGAAACTGAAGACAAGGAGGATGCGGAAGAGACCAAGGACGAAGAAATGAAAGAAACCACTGAGGATCCTGTGAAGGATAGCAAGGATGTGGATAGTGAGGTAGAGGCGGAGGATAAGGAAGAAAAAGATGAAGATGTGAAAGAGTCTAAAGATGAGAATCCTATAAAACAAGATGAGACGACAGGAGAAAAGACGGCTGAACCTGAAGTGAAGCCAGAGCCCGTATTTGTGGATGTGGAGGAATACTTTGTGAAATATCGAAACTTTTCGTATTTACACTGCGAATGGAGAACTGAGGAGGAGTTGTACAAGGGTGATCGAAGAATTTCGTCGAAAATCAAGAGATTCCACCAGAAACAATCGCAGCAAATCAACATTTTTGAAAATCTTGAAGAGGAACCCTTCAATCCCGATTTCGTTGAAATTGACCGTATTCTAGATGTGTCAGAGCACACAGATGCCAATACAGGGGAGAAGACAAAGCATTACTTGATAAAGTGGAAGAGTTTGGCATATGAAGACTCTACGTGGGAATTGGAGGAGGATGCGGATCAATTGAAGATTGAACAATATGAGAGGTTTAACAAGATGCCGCCTAAGAATGAGTGGAAGCCAAAGCGACGACCTCATCCGGATATGTGGAAGAAATTGGATAAGACACCAGTTTTCAAGGGAGGCAATTCTCTGAGGCCATATCAGTTAGAGGGATTGAATTGGCTGAAGTTCTCATGGTATAATTCCCATAATTGCATCTTGGCCGATGAAATGGGTCTCGGCAAGACGATTCAGAGTCTGACATTCATCCACTCTGTGTATGATTATGGAGTGAGAGGTCCTTTCCTGGTCATTGCTCCACTGTCCACAATTCCCAACTGGCAGCGTGAGTTCGAGGCGTGGACTGACATGAATGTAATTGTGTACCACGGTTCGGTGACAAGCAAGCAGATGATTCAAGAGTACGAGTTCTACTACAAGAATGACAGTGGGAAAGTGAATAAGGATTTCACGAAGTTCAATGTGTTGATCACAACTTTCGAAATGATTGTGACTGATTATGCTGACTTGAGGGTGTTCAACTGGCGAGTGTGCGTGATTGATGAAGCTCACAGGTTGAAGAATCGCAATTGTAAGTTGCTGGAGGGATTGCGGCAACTGAACCTGGAGCATCGGGTGTTGCTCTCCGGTACACCATTGCAGAACAATGTAAGTGAATTATTTTCTTTGCTGAACTTCCTGGAGCCCAGCCAATTTGCCAGCAGTGACGAATTCCTGAAGGAGTTTGGCAGTCTCAAGACCGAAGTGGAAGTAGAGAAACTCCAAGCGCTACTCAAGCCGATGATGCTGCGTCGGCTGAAGGATGACGTTGAGAAGTCTTTAGCGCCGAAAGAAGAGACAATAGTTGAAGTGGAGTTGACAAATATCCAAAAGAAGTACTACAGAGGAATTCTAGAGCAGAATTTCTCATTCTTAACGAAGGGTACAACAACTGCAAATATTCCCAACTTGATGAACACGATGATGGAATTGCGCAAGTGCTGCATTCATCCATACTTGCTGAATGGTGCTGAGGATCAAATTCAGTATGAGTACAAGAACACACATGGAGAGGATGCGGATGCTTACTACAAGAATCTGATATATTCATCGGGAAAGATGGTGCTCATTGATAAGTTGTTGCCAAAGCTAAAAGCGAACGGTCATCGAGTGTTGATCTTCAGTCAAATGGTGCGATGTTTGGACATTCTGGAGGACTACTTGATGTATAGAAAGTATCCATTTGAGAGGATTGATGGAAGGATTCGAGGTGATTTGCGCCAGGCTGCCATTGATCGCTTCTGCAAACCTGATTCGGATCGCTTTGTATTCCTCCTGTGCACAAAAGCTGGTGGTTTGGGCATCAATTTGACTGCTGCTGACACAGTGATCATTTACGATAGTGACTGGAATCCACAGAATGATCTCCAGGCTCAGGCGAGATGTCACAGAATTGGACAGCAGAAAATGGTGAAAATCTATCGGTTATTGTGTCGCAACACTTACGAGAGGGAAATGTTTGATAAAGCATCACTGAAATTGGGTCTGGATAAGGCAATTCTGCAGAGTATGAATACATCACAGGGAAAAGACAGCAACAATAGGCAACTGTCGAAGAAGGAAATTGAGGATTTGCTGAAGAAAGGCGCATATGGAGCTATAATGGAGGAAGATGCAGCTGACAAGTTCTGTGAAGAGGACATTGATTCAATCTTGAAGCGACGCACTCAAGTTATCACGATGGAACAGGAGAAGGGCTCGACATTCTCGAAGGCGTCATTTGCCATGTCTGGCAATCGGTCAGATATCAATATTGATGATCCTGATTTCTGGAAAAAGTGGGCGAAGAAGGCTGACATTGATCCAGTGCAGGAGCGTGACGAGAAGGAGGATCTCGTTATGACTGAACCACGGAGGAGGACACAAATCAAGCGATATGGTCACGATGAGAGTGTCATGGAAATGTCTGAGGATTCAGTGACCGATACAGATGAAGAGGGACTTGGAGTTGGTGAGTATAACTATTTAATTTCAGTTGAGGAATGTTTGGTAATTTCTTGATCTCTCCATCAGGACTGAGAAGCAAACGGCGCAGAGATAAGCGTGCTAAGGAACGAGCAAGGAATATGGAGAAGGGCAATGAGGATTACATGCCAAGAGATCGAGAAGCACTGGCAGGTCTGGGCATCGATGACGTGGCCTATGGCAATTGGGCGCGTTCTGAGTGTTTCAAAGTGGAGAAAGGTTTACTCACTTATGGGTAAATATTGTTTATCTATGCAATTATCGCTCAGAATGCTGAAATGTTTACTCATTTCACTTTTCAGCTGGGGGCGATGGTCTGAAATACTTGAGCACGGTCAATTCAAGCGCGGATGGAGGGAAATTGAGGTGGAGGAACTGGCTCGAATCATTGTGAGTAAATATATGACATTGTCTTAACTACTATTTTATCTCTATGGTTCCACTGAAAGGTTTTAAATGATGTCTGCTATGCTAATATTGAGAAAACTAAAGGTTTTCGCTGAATACAACTATTTCTCAAAAAATATCTGATTGATTTTCGTTAAAAACAGTTAACTCGGCGGTCTTTTAATGTGAGAATGGTATAAATACTTGATTATTTTCTTCAGCTGCTGTATTGCCTCAAATGCTACAAAGGAGATGAGAAGATCAAGAACTTCATATGGGACTTGATAACACCATCTGAGGATGGAGAGGAGCACAAAGTTAGTCGAAATCACAGTGGATTACACAATTTGGTGCCACGCGGTCGCAATGCAAAGGGTGAGTAATGATTTATATGCATAAAATACAGAATAAACTGTATTAAACAATCATTTGTTAAATATATTGTATAGGACGAAAGGGTAAGGGCAACAAGGAATCAGCAATGCGCGAGGCGAAACTTCAGCAACAGGCGTCAACATCTGCTTTAACAGCTGCAAACTTAGGAAGTGGCACCTCCTTGACCCTCGCCACTCCGTCTTCTTCAACGGCATCTTCATCATCGTCCACTCCAGTGAATCCCACCCCACCGATAACTGGAGGACCTCCACGGGATGGGGATCCAAATCATTGGAGTCACGATGATAAATATGACACAGACATTTTCCTCGAGAGCAGCTATCGAAAGCATTTGTCGAGGCATGCCAACAAGTGAGTAAATTTTTTCTAATTGTTTTCTAAGAGAACATTGCGACTAATGAATGTATTTTTAAAGGGTACTCCTGCGTGTGCGGATGTTGTACTACATTAAGCATGAAATAATAGGGGATTTGGTGCAGCAAATCAACGATGGTGTCAACATAAGGTATTTGAAAGACTTCTTGGTAGATCAATTTTTGAAAAGACTTGCTTCTCTAGTGAATATGGTTGTCACTTTTCTTCCAACGAGATATGAAAGTTTATTGTGTGATGTTCATCGGAAACAGAATCATTTGAATATCATCCAATTTCATTAATGCATCGTTTTTTATTTGTTTTGTTACATAAACTCTCTATTAAGTTGGACATACTTAGAAACCGACAAACAGCTTTTTGAGCTTATTTTCCCATTGTTTAAACCTCTTTACTGTCCCTCAATTGACTGTGAAAGTGCTTTGTTAAATTTGCATAATTAAAAAAAAAATAGGGTTACCAATTTTAGGAGCTCACACGCAATTGGCAAAATTAACATATATTTTATACATAATAATATTAATGAGAATATGCTTCTCATGCCTGAAAAAAGTCATTGGATTTCATGGGAAAGAAATTATGATTAATTGGGAACTTATAATTGGACGCATGTTGGAACTGAGTTGGTGACCCTACGATATAAAATAATACTCAATCCTGGTGAATTGGTCACACTTTCTGGATAAGATCATCATCATTTAATTCAGAAGACAAGAATCATTTATCTCTAATTTTCTTTAATGCTGATTGAAACTCAGAATTTTTTTTTATAATTTTTATCTATAGATAAACGTAACACATTCTCATAGCGTTATATTTGGGCTTAGTTGTTGAAACTTACAAAAATTTGGAATTTCTGTTTTTGTTCCGTACTTTTTACTCCCTCCCTCCGTGTAATCTAATGAAATCTTGAAACTTACTAAAAATCACCTCATACCAAATATATATAAATAAATAATGGTAAGTGATTTTATCAAGTCATTCTTTTACATCACACTTCTTGACACTACTCACTTTGTATTGAATACATACTCGTACATTATATCTATTTATATGCATTTGATGGCATAAACAAGCACGAAATATTTGCTACAATATTTTTTTACAACTTTCTCTTTGGTCTGTTTTGAATGATATTTGTTCCTTTTCGATGTGATGTTATAACAATATGAACACACAAAAGAGATGATTATAAGTAAGTTTCGACAACAAGAAAGGTATTTGCCTGGCAATTGTTCTATATTATTCATACTTTATTCTTTTGATATGACATTGGAAAATATTTTTCATTGATGTGCGTTGATATATTTGATGGCTGACACATCTAAATTTTGGTCCCTATTCCTCAATCGATAGATGTGTTACTTTCTGTGATAATGATGATCTCAGTATTTGCAAAAAGAGTTTGTGGGTTTTTTTTTTTGTATCGGAAGGACCATAAGGAATGCACACTCTGTAGGAAGTGCAGAGTTGTTGTATGACAAAGAGTTGAACCATGAGCAAATTTAAATGGCGAATCGGGCGTTCTAAGCTACAAAATTGGTTGCGTGCATTTATAATAAATTTTCCGTCACTGTTGAACATTGAAATGAACTCTGTGGATAACTCACAAGTTTTGGCATAGTGTTCGTTGCAATAGAAAAAAAAGACTATCTTCTGTACATAAAAGAAGGATAAATAACCGAATCAAAGAGTTTAAAGGGCTGTTTAATTCTGATTTCGTATATCTTTTTGTTTTACTATATTTGTTGATTTCTTTGTGATATTCTACTTTATGATTTTGATTATCTAATTTACTTGGCATTTTATCAGTAGGTGTTAATTTTATTCTTATTGAGAAGAAGAAGAAGAAAAAAACATGCAGCTTCTGTGGTGATATTTATGTAGAAAATAGTATGATCTATACTTTTTTTTAGTAGTGGATTTCTTTAGTTTATAACAGTGATCACCGAACGATTAATATTTCTAATATTATGTGTGCATTTTCAAACTTGTGCACATTTGCGCAAGAGCAACTTGTGACGAGTGTTCAAGTTTGAAAATTCTAAACTCTTGCGATTCGGTCACAACTGTAGTAAACGATAAAAATGGATTGTTTGCCAATTTTATTAATAATCTACAATATTCGTGACTTGAGAGCGAGCGAGAGAGAAATGAGAAATGTTAGAAATTATGCTGAATTTTCTGTTTTTCTAAATTCCAAATTGGGTTGTCTGTGTATCATGTAGCGATCTCCCAATTCGCCCGCCACTTACCAGCGATCAGATGCCAAGCTCTTGGTGGAATCCAAAATGTTGTGACAAGAGTCTATTGGTTGGAACGTATAAACATGGCTGTGAAAGTTATCGTCAGATCCGGGCAGATGCAACGCTTTGTTTTCTGTCTCATTGTGGTCCACCGGAAGATGGGGGATTTTCAACGGCAAAGTAAGTTTTTTCAATCTCTATCAATCAAGAGTCTACAATTTACAAAGAGAAATGAGTTGTGCAGAGAAATATTAGGAAATGTGAGATAGTATTTGATAGAGGAAGTAACTGCGATGGATGGAAATACAAGAATAGTAATGTTTTGTGTAATATTTGCAAGAGAAAAAGATATGATTATGTCCCGTAGTCAATGTAGAACTACCCCTTCAGTAAGTATATAACTCGGCAGTCATCAATGAAGAAAATATAATTTATACAAACATGTCGCTATATTTTCTTATATATATACCTAAACATTAAAAGAAGACACAGGGATAATTTCCATTAATTCTCCTAATATGTTTATTTTATTTTCTCTAAAAATGCTATGGCATGTTTTATCACTTACGGATAAAGTGAAATAAAACTAAAATCATTGCAATATGGCTTACATGTTAACATCCTTATTTATATTTTATTATTTTTGAATTTCTGCATGCCATTTTCTTATTGTTTAATTTACCTCTTATCGTTCTATATACATAATTCAAAGTAAAACCATCATTTGTGCCAAACATAATATTCTCCCTGCCATTTCCATCACTCCACCAAATCCACAGTGACTCTTTCATTTTATTTTATATGGGTTCCCTTCTATGTACCATGTAAAAGGAATAAGAGAGTGAATAATTGTGTAACTTAGAATTTTGAATTGAAGGCTTGTATGCATTTGGAGATTGATGTCAAACTTACCTCTTACTCCTCTCTGTCTCTCCCTATTAGTTTGGAAGATGACACAAACTCGAAGCACGAGGAGGGTGATGAAGGGGAAGATGACATCGGCTCGAAGGATGATCATAGAGCTTCATCGGCGACTGATTTGAAGGATAATGATCTCGATCGCCCGAGTAGTTCAGGTAAAATAGTTGTGTGACATGTGAGAAGCGCTTAACTAAACGCTATTATTGCACAGGAATTGAAGATGACGAAGCAATAATTGCTGCAACATTAGCTTCTGATGATCCTCACACTTGGCCGACTATGCAAGATCTCAACACGCGTCTTCGTCGTGTGATAACGTCATATCAGAGGAACTACAAGAAGGAGGAACTGAAGCAACAGCAAAAGGCAAAGGTGAGTGTAGTTTTGAGAGTCTTCCCACAATATATTTATTTATTGAGTGTTTATGTTATGTTTATTTATTTTTTGAGTGTATTTAATAAATAATAAATGTGCTAATGGTTGTCAAAATAGTTGCAGGCTCTGGTGACACCGTCAATGTCTGCCAGCTCTACTCCCACATCGATGGGGGGCATTTCAATTTCACCAGCGTCCATGGCAACGAGCGTGAGCAGCACTTCAACGTCGGCTGGACATCAAATGGCTGGAAGTTCTGGACAGTCACACCAGGGTCAACAGTCGCATCACCATCAGCAGCAGCAACAGAATCCACCCATGCCCACAGCCGCAGATTTCTCACTAATGCTGAGCCTCGGATTGGGTCTGAATCCCGCCGATGCCAGTCAATTGGCTAATTGGGATATCTCTAAATTGGCCATGTATTTGGTGAGTTTGAGGACATTTGTATGAAATCTTGACAGGAACTAATCTGCTGTAAATGTTTTTGCAGCAAAAGATGGGACACCGTGAGAAGATTGAGCAGCAAGTGCGCGAAAAGGAGCGAATGCGTCTGGAGTCTGTGCAAAAGAAGTGGAATCGTCGCGAAGAGAATGAATTCTTGCGTGTGCTCACTGGTTATGGAATAGATTTGCAACCGTGCACAACAATTCCGACGCCGGATTGGACGAAATTCAAGTCTTTGGCAAAGTTGGAAAAGAAGAGTGATGAGAGCATGTCTGACTACTATAAAGTCTTCATTGCGATGTGCAAGAGACAAGCGAGTGTAAAGCTGTTGGAGGATGAGAGAGGACTCGAAGGGATTGTGGATGATATCAGTGAGGATCATGCAAGATTGATCTTGGATAGATTGGAATTACTGTCGAAACTGAGGGAATTAGTGAAGCATCCGAAATTGGACGAGCGCGTGTACTTGGCGCAAAATAACTATGACACTCCGGACTGGTGGGAGTCTGGAAAGCACGACAGGGAACTGGTGAGGGCAGTCCTGAAGCATGGATTGTACCGATCAGAGTACACTATTTTCAATGACAGTGAGTTCTGCTTCTACGAGGCTGCTAAGAAGTATGAGAGGGAGCTCGAGGCACAAAACCAGAGAGCACTCATGAAAATGGAGGCAGAATTGTTGAATCTCGAGAAGAAGGAATCGATGTCGCTGAAGGCGGAAAAACCCGCTGAATCATCACTGAAAATTGAGAAAGTGGCTGTAAAAGCGGAAACTGCAGAGGTTCCTAGTGAAAAGCCAGAAGCAGAGGTTCAGGAAGAGAAGCAAGATAAAGAGAAAACAGAGGAAGAGGACAAACCCGCTGCTGAATCGGTCGAAACTCCTCGTGAAACTGAAGAGGAGGCAGCGAAGGAGGATGAGCCCAAAATAGTAGAAGAGAAAATAGTAGAGGAGACAGTGAAAGAGAAGGAACCAGAAGAGAAAAAGTCTGAGGAGAAGGAATTGGAGTCAGAGCCTATGATTCAGGATGAAGAAGAGAAGGAAGCTGCAATTGAGGGCAAAGAGGAGAAATGTGAGGAGAAGGAACAGCAAGAAGAGGAAGAGAAGAAGAAGGAAGAAGAGAAAGCTCCCAGTCCAACAGAGGAGAGCAAAGATGTGGCAGAGCCTGCTAAGACTGGTGATGACGAGGAGATGAAAGAGAAGGAAAAGGAGCCGGCTGAAGTTGAAGCAGAAGTCAAGTCTCCCGAAGAGAAGGTGCCTGAGAAGGCACCAACACCAGAATGTCCACCGGAAAGCAGTCCGCCCAAGAGCGTTCCTGAGCAGCGCAGTGAGAAAGAGATTTCAGCTGAGGAGGAGTGCAGCAAGCAAGCTGCGGAACTGAAGGCAAGATTCCCCGACTTGGAAGTGATACAACCTGTTGTGAAGCCCCGAGTGAGTGACATATTCCCGAAGGAACTCTTGTCGCTGAGAGGTAAAGTCTTTCAGTGTTTATTCAGGGTTTTGCTTGAGGTATTAACAAATATGTTTTGGACTTTCAGAAATCAAACCAATCATTCCGAAGCTTCTGTCGAAGCAAATCCTCATCAGATGGTTCCGTGATTTTGCACTGGAGAAGAGGATCAGTCACATCATTCACAGTGTGGAGAAGGCAGAATGGCCGGTGGGGAGGTCATATTCTGCTTACACAGGATGCCAAGGCATGGACTTGGATGTGCCACTTTATGAGACTGTGAAGCGAATTCCAACGGCGATTGATGTGAATCTCGCCGCTGCGGCTGCTGCTGTGGCAAATGTTGGTTTGGGTGGTCGCTCAAATACACCCGATGTCATCACAATCACCACGGATCAGGGGTTGTCGAAGCAACTGCAGAATCCCAACTTGGCCGGCCTGAATGCGTCGGTGGGCGGTAGTGCTTCTGCTCTTAGTCAGAGCATGGCTGCTGCTGCAGCGGCTGCGGTAGCGGCGTCAAACAAGAAGAGGAAGAGGCATATTGCAATCGATGTGGAGACAGAGAGGGCAAAATTGCATGCTCTTCTCAACAATACACAAAATCCAGGTGAGTTGGCGTGGAGATCTGTCCGTAAAATGAATTTATAACAAAATATTATTATCTTGTGGCAGGAGGTTTGCAAAAGCCTGCCTGGGGCGATGATGAGTCCAATGATTCCCGAAGGAGTTCATCATCTATGTCTCTGCAACCACCGCCGGCGCATCAACATCAGCCGCTGAATAGGTCGACCATGTCGTCCTACAATAAACCGACAGTCATACCTGGTACTTCGAGTACCCTCACGCCGATTGATTTGTCTTCAAGGTTTGTACATTGCGCGCATTTTCATCTTGACAATTATAAATTGATTAATTTCGTTGATTAGTTTGCCGAAAGTGAACATGGCGGACATGATTAAGAATCCAATTGATTTGAGTGAAGTACAAGACTTCTCCATGTCGAAGGCTAAATCTTCATCTTCAAGCGCAATGGCTTCAGCGTATGGCAATTCGTCATCAGGCAAAAGCAAATTGGATAATATGCTGACGAAATTGATGAAGAAGAACAATTGCGTAAGTATAATTTACCAACGAGTTTATGCTGTCTGTTGATCCGTATAAAATGTATAACCATGGAATGTGTTTGTCTCCAAACTCTAAGCAGCCCGTTGAGGAGCCTGTGATTGGGAAGGAGAAGAAGCGAAGGAAGTTGGATGAGATTGTGCTTGGATTGTCAGCAGCCCAGGAGCAGAAAATGTATCCAGACCCATCACCACCGATGTCCATGAAGAAGCCTCAGGTGGCTCCGAGTGTCTCTGTGACGCCAGCCAGTGGACCATCGCAATCGTCATCTTCTAGTGCCAACCAGAAACCATTTACCATTACCGTAACAAGTGTTCCAGGTAAAAAACGAAGTAATGCAACTGAATTCTCTGTTGTTATATTTTTTCACTACATGTAATCTTCCAATTCTGCAGTGTCATCGAGCAAAGGGGCATCCATGAAGAATCCTCCGGTGTCAGCCACAACGGGATTGCAAGCTTTGCAAAATATGGCTGGACTTGGCGGTGTGTCAACCAAAGATATGAATGCATTCCTGGCGGAAGCGGCAAAGGCGGAGCAGCAGCAACAGCAGCAAATGCTGAAGCAACATCAGAAGCTGCTGCAACAATTACCGGCATCTTCGCAGCAGAGGAAGGCATATGAGGCGATGTTTGCTGAAATGAAGCACTTGAGGTAGTGTATATTGTGGGTGCTGGAGACAAGGCAAAACTCCACTTTTCAATGTAGCTCTTATCTTTCCAGTTCGAAATTGGGTTCGTACCCAACGCACGATGCTAAGGTGAATAAGTGGTTGGCTGAGCAGAGCGCTGCATTGACGGAGGAAGCACTGGGAATGGATTACAGATCGCGTTCGCGATCACGACAACAGTCAACGCCAACATTACAGGATAATATCTTCAACAGAAAGGCTCTGACAGGAGAGGAGAGTGTTCCCGTGATAAATAAGATTACAGGGAAGAGACTCACTGGAAATAAGGCTCCACAATTGAAGAGATTAACGCAGTGGTGAGTTTAATTGGATATTTGTTCTGTGTAGTACATCTAAGGAGCCTTAAGAGTTTCCAAAAAACCGCAAATTTGGAGATTTTCTACCGCAAAATCACTGAGTATTCTTTCTTCCTAGGCTGACTGAGAATCCAGCGTATGAGATTGATCCAAAGTGGCTGGAGATGACACAGAATCCTCAATCGCCGTCACCCAAACCATCACCATCAGAGGCTAGTACTTCGTCGTCTTCCTCGTCGAAGGCGCCACACCGTTCGTCTGCCAATGCGGGCGCATCCAGTTCCAGTGCTCACGCTCAGGCCAGCAGTGCTGCCAATACGTATGGTGTGCAGTCGCAATCCATGCCGTCCACGTCGAAGAAGGGACGATCGCATGATTCATCAGCCGCCCTGACAAATGCCGCAGCTGCGGCGGCGGCAATGCAATTCCCTGGCTTGGCTGGCCTGAATCCCAACTTGTTGTCCAGTTTGCCTGGATTGGGTTCATTTGATCCCAAAAATCCACTTCTCATGCCGTTCGCGGGAATGCCAGGCTTGGCGGGTATGAGTGGCCTGGGAAATCTCAACAATATGAATCTCTTTGCCAACCTGGCGGGTCTGGGACTGAGCAATCTGGCTGGATTGGATCCGCAGAGTCTTGCCACGATGATGGCGGCCGCTGGAGCGAGTGGCGGTGGAAGCACAAGCAGCAGCTCCAAGTCGAGGAAGGGTGATAGTGGCATGTCGTCATCGCAGCAGCAGACTTCGCAGAGTCAAGCCACTCCGTCGACATCCAAGGCGTCCTCCAGTTCGGCGAGCAGTGCCAATGCGGCAGCAAATGCTGCATTCCCGTTCTTGTTCCCAAATCCCAGTTTGCTGTATCCACTGGGATTGCCGTATCCGCTGACTCCGGGCATGTCGCCGTACGATCAACTGGCAGCGCAGTACAGCCTCTTGAACGGAGCCGGATTGGGATCTGTGAGCTCTGGCGCTGCCTCGTCAACAACCACATCATCGCCACGACAGTCAAATTCCAAGTCGTCTGGAGCATCTGGTCGCGGCAGCGGCGGTTCACAGTCCAGTGGAGCTTCGCCCAGTGGCAAGACGCGCAGTTCTTCAATGTCGTCGCGCGTGGATACGAACCAGCTGCAGAGTTTGCTCTCTCCTCATGATCCACACCTGCTGGAGTCACTGAGTCGTGTCACGGGTCTGGATATCACTCAATCCACACGCGCAATGGCGGGAAGTTCGAAGATGGACTCGAAGATGACAAGGGACAATTCACTGGCAGCCACGAAGGATGCCATGGAGAAGCTGGAGAAGGAGAGGCGCAAGTTGATGGACAACTTGTCGAGGAGTGGCTTCGGGTCTGATTTGGCGGCTATGCAGGCCTTTGCTCAAGGGAAACTCCCATCGACATCTCTGACGCCATCCACATCGTCCAAGAGTTCGAAGAGCGACAGCCTGCCGATCCCGCTGCCGCCGGACTTCAGTCAGGCTCTATTTGCTGAGATGGCAGCGGCAGCTGGTGTGAGTGTGGGCAGCAGTGGATCGACATCGTCGAAGAGGAGTCGGGAGCAGGTGGATCTGAAGGACTCCTTCGAGCACATGAGCAAAGCTCAGATGGAAATGTTGGCTCGCAATTTGGGCATGAGCTCATGCATTTCTCTGATTCCCACTTCGACGACAAGCACAACGTCCATGGCTGGATCGAGTCATGGAGAGGACAAGGGTGGGCCGTCAAAGAGGATGCGCTCGAGTGATCATCACAGTTCGAGCCACAAGTCGGACGAGGCGATGCCACTGGTGATGGAGGATAAGATTCACACGAGATCTTCCAGGAGTAGCAATGACAATGCGGCAACTATTGAGAAGGTCACTGTTTCGCCTGTCTCGGGAGTGAGTCTGTCGTCTCTGCCCTCACAGACGACCATTACAATTGCCCCGTCGCCTTCGGCTCATGTCTCGCCAACGGTGGCGCATCATAGCAGCGGCGGAGCCTCCAGTTCGGCCACGGTGACATCCCCGTCGAGCTCCGTTGCGGCGGTGCCTGAGAATCTCACCAAGTCAGTCACGGCGCCCACGGAGGCGCCAATTGCCACGACTTCGCCTAGTGTGACCCACGAGATGGACTTGGAGGATCTGATTGCGCCGTCAAAGGTGAGTAAGGGCGGTGGGATGCTGGTGGAGGAGAAGAGCCCATCCGTTGAACCTGTGGTGGAGAAGAAGGACACTCAGGCGGCGGTTGAGGAGGAACAGCCGCAGCGGGCAGTGAGTCCGGAACACGTGGCGGAGACTGAGAAGAAGCCGGCTGCTGGAAAGCGCACGCGCGGCAAGCGGCCACGCTCTGGGGACGACCTGGAGGCCTTGGCAGCACTGCAGCAGCCCGAGCGGAAGCGCGAGTTGCGATCGAGCGCCGGAAGGGCGGCAGCCGCGGCGGCGGCGAGGATCGCGGCGGAGCGCAGAGCGGCCGAGGAGTCGCTGAACTTGTCGACGAGCGACGAGAGCAAGACTTGACTAAAGACCAAATCTCTTCGGAGGCATTGAGGGGCACCGGGGGGAGGTGGGCGCGCCAGGAGGGCGCGGAAGAGGAGGTGGTGAGATGAATTTAGGCATTGCAAGCTCTTGATATTGTGTAATAAAGGAATTATTTATTTTTACCTAATTTCCCTATCGAATAAGTTTGTAATGAAAGTGATTGTGTGAAGTAATGATGGACTTATTGTATTAACATGAATCAAGCAGTGTTCAAAATGTCAAGTGTTTTTCCCTAAAGGTTCTCTCCGATACAACAGCTTAGATTTTAAGGAATTAGCGGTGGAAGGAGTGCGGGCGGAGGAAGGACGTTTTCCGTGGTAAAGATAGTGATGATAAAGTGACTGCATATAGGAAAAAATACAACTGTTTTTAATGGAATGAGAATAAAAGAAGAATTGGGAAAATGAAGAGAAGGAAGAAATCATACAATGAACCAATATTGAAGAAGATATTCTCTAGAAGTAAAGCTATTGTAATAATTCTCCCTTTTAATAATTATATGAAGAAAAAAAAATTATAATGAATACAGAAAAATAACTTAAAAATTGAAGTGGAAAAGTAGCGGAAAGTTGAATCAAATTTAATTGTAACATTATTGATGAAAAAAAAACTAAGTATTTATACAATTGCAAAGGTAATGAATAAATCAAGAAATATTCTATATAATCGGATACGCAAAATGCATTTCCGTTCTCTCACTATCTTGTATTTTTTAAGAATCACATACTTTGAAAAAGTTTTTTTTTAATTTAATAGAGTATCTCTCTTTTTCTAATTTTTACTACCCTGTTTTATAATTTATATATCTGCAGGACGTCTAAGGAAATTTACAAACAATTTTTTTTCTCAAGAAGAAATGATTGTAAGGAAAGCATAAAATATTTTAAACGTAGTTATATAACATTATGTGACTTAGAGAAAAAAAAATAGACAAAAAATCATCTCTCAAGAGATCAGAAAATTTTATTCGTATTTAATAATAAATGAATTTTGAATGAGTAATAATACTTTACACACCTATTAAAATACGATAATAAAAAGAATATTGTAGACAAAGTATAATAAAATGAATAAAACAACGTGCTTGCATTTCAATTCAATCAACTATTTATTCTTAATATTTAGTACTCTTTTTCACATATACAGGATTAACTCCGCAAGGGGAGTTATTATTCTTCTCCTTATGCTTTCGTATCAAATGGGAACAAGAACGCTACAGACAGGTGTTAAAAATAATTCGCACACGCATTTATTATTCAATTCGTTCAGAAAAATTTTCATTTTATCACATAAATAATAAAAATATTTGCCAAAAAAAACACAGACAATGTGCCACACTACTTTTAACACGTGTCGGTAGAATGACAATCTCACTGCACTTTTCATCTTCTATCCCAAAGGAAGGCAAATTTCAATTGCTAATAAAGGTTTTTGCATGTTCTTGAGCAAATCCAATGCAAAACACTAAAATGCATTTTCCCAAACACTTCTTGCAGCGAGATTAGAGAATTTTGAAATTGGATAATTTTGTCGAAAGAAGCCATTCTTCAGTCCATTCAGTAGTCCAGCGACCACTCGTTCTCCGCTATGAACCCATCCACGACTTCCTTCATGGAGAAATTGGGAATGAGTTGATCCTGCGTGAGTTTCACCCTCGTCACCGGATCAAAGTGCCCCACGCGCTGCAGGTGCTCCTCGATGTCTTTCCTCTCGTACGTTATCCCAGACGGCGTTATCACCGGATCCTGCAGAATCTCAAAGCTGATCTTGCCGCACAGGAAGTCGGGCACTTCCCGCTTGCGACGCCTGTCGTCCACTTTGGCAAACAAGTTGTTCAGCTCCGTCACGTGATTCTCACACTCGCGCTCAATCTCTGCGCTCTTCTCCTTCACAAAGTCCTCATTGGCATTATCGTCCAACTTGAGCTTCGCTATTCGATTCTCCATGTCCAGCTGTATCAGGCGATTCAGGTACGACTGCAGCTCGATCTCCTGGCAAATGCGCTTCTCCTCCTGGATGTTCCATCGCTTCTTGCGTGCCAAGCGCAGCTGCGACGCTATGTCATCCCCAAAATTCCTCCTCTGATCGCGCGCCAGATCATTCGCGCGCTGCAAGTGCTTGATCGCCTCATCGTACAGCTCCATCTCCATGAGGCTCTGACCCAGGAAGAAGTGCGCCTTCACCTGATTCTGCTCAATCTCCAACGCCCGCCGACAATCGCTGCACGATTGATCCCACCTCTTCAGCTTCAGGTGGCACAGCGCCCTGTTTGTGAAGTAGATGGCCACAGTGGGGTTCTTTATCTGCCGAGGAGAAAGAGAAATCCTTCAGCGTCTAGCCACGTAATTTCGTTAACTCATGTGCGGACAAAGGCAATCTTATCTAAGTTCGCGTTCCATCACTACAAGTCAATAACCTCCCGATGAAGACTTAACCCCTTCGACAGTGAGAACACAAGACAAGGATAAGGAAACATATTTACTAAATTGCTACAAAGAGAAATTCCGAGAATTTGAAACATTGATACTTTTTCGAATAGTTTTATGTTTATAGTTTACCCCAAGGTATATCTAGAAAATCAACTCTGCCTTTCCACTTCAAACATTCTTGTTGCATTTACTTATCACACTGTTTATTTAATTCATAATAGTGTGATGTGGAAAAGGGTATTCATGGAATGTTGTCCGGATATCAGAACAGTCTTTCGCAGTAATTTCCTGGAATGCACTGCAATGTTTGAATGAGTGGTAAATTTGTCTGTAATCCAATTAGAAACAGTCACGTTCCGTATTCTAATGGACTTTAGAGGCAAAGATGCCAAAAGAAGTGTTTAAAAATAACATAAACAAACAATGGTAGAGTCTCGCCTAAAAATAACTCGATTGACACCACGTTTGGTGGAGCCTAAGCTTGAAAATGTCCCCTTATTTTTCACGCTCTTCCCCATCTTTTCCCTCCCAAGACTGTCCGGGCAACTGTAAGAGAATTTCACGGGCCGCTTTGAAGGGTATCCAAATTTTCTACGGAAGTTTTTGAGTCATGTGAAGTTCTTGAACGATGGCGCCCATATTGAACACCTTTTTTCCTCATCCCTGACGAATTTTCCACCAATATTTGCTCCGCACTGCTTCGCCGACACGACACTTAATGTGGCAGATAAATTCTGAGCGTGAAAAGGAGAGGAAAATGAGAATCAATAGGGTAAATCATAGTAACTCACAATTGCTTTTGTGTAGCATTGTATCGCCTCTTCGAATTTTCTCGCGGAGAACAGTCGATTTCCCTGCTCTTTCAGCTCTGTGTCCGAGAGATTGGCCGTTGTGTACATGTGCTTGCTCATTTTTCCGCCCAAGCACCACTCGCACTATTCACATTTAACTCGATTGCGCCCCTTTTCCTCACAGCTATGGAGAAACTTGAATGAAATTGCGTGAAAATTCCGACAAATCCTCCGACGAACTGTTCAATGACACCGTTGAAATCAGTGAAATGTCATTAAAGGCAGCGCGAACCCGATCGAACCCACCCGAGGAGGCTTTCGAAAATCTTCGACCTCGCAGTGTTGCCAACAATGCGCTTTTATTCCGCTGTCAAATGGTAATGAAAAATTGGGAAGAGAGCGTGAAGAACAGTGAAAACCGGTGAAAAAGTAGTTTTTCCCACATTTGGACTTATCTATTCAGTGCAGCAAATATGCAGCTGTATCTGAACTATTGAAATAAGATGTCAAATAGTGCAAAGTTTCCTGCATCGGTCGAGCTTCCAAAAGACAAAAACAAACACACTGCTTCGCAGCAAGCTGCCATCATACAAAAGGTTTTTCATGTGAATTTTCTCTGTATTTCTGGCTAAACAATTGTTCTTTGGTGCGGTTTGCAGTTTCTGGGCAGTGTCAACAGAGACATTACAAAGACGGGCAATCCATCGGCTTTGGAAGATGCTGCAGCGGAGGTTTTAGAGAAGAGACGCGACGAACTGAAGAAACAACTGAAAATGGAGTCGCAGGTGAAGAAGTCGTCCAAGGAGATCCTCAAGAAACACAAGAAGATACCACGCCCCTCCTCCACGTCCTCGGACAGCAGCAGCAGCTCTGACAGTGGCTCCAGCAGCGGTCGGAAGAATTCTAGCAGCGATGACTCCTCCACATCGTCCAGTTCCTCTTCCCGGGAGTCACGGAAGATGCTGAAGGGTGGAAAGAGGCGGAGGACGTCCAGCAGCTCATCGAATGATCATCCACCGTTGAAGAAGAAACTCACAGGGCGGAAGCATGGATCGCACAAGAAATCTGTAGTGAAGATTCACGCGAAGAAAGTCTCTTCGAAGGGCCGAAGCTCCCGGGCGTTGACTCCAATCTCTGTGGGCAGGAAGCGGAGTATATCACCGCAGTCGAAGGGTAGCCAGAAGGCGTTGCCCAAGCAAAAGTCTGTGGGAAAGGAGAAGCACCATTCGGGTCTAGTAAAGGAGCGCTCTCGCGATACGAAAGATCGGGAACTTCATCGTGAGAAGGAGAAGATGAGACATCATGGAAAGGAGCGTGTGAGGAGTAGAAGCCCAGTCAAGTCGCGCAGAAGTCCTCAAAGATCTCGAGAACCGAAGCGCAAGAGTCACGAGAAGCGATTGAGTCCATCAAAAATGAGAACTGCTCTTCGACGCGACCGCAGTCCTGAGAGGGCAGCGAAAGTGCCGCTGAAGGACGCTTCTCGACGGCATGAATCGTCGATAATGCTGAAAGAGCGCGAGAGGCGGGATAAGGAGCGTGCTGATAGAGAAGCGGCGCGGAATAAGGAGAGAGCTGAGGCTCTGGCTCGGTGTCAGGAGCGACAGCGCGAGAGGGAGCGCCTGGCGAAGGAGAAGGAGTTGGCGGACAGGGACAAGGGAGATCGGAGCAAGATTGTGGACCGCTTGCTGCCCAGGCCGGCAGAGAGAGCGATGGCTCTGGCTGCGAGTCGCGGAGAGGGTCACGATAAGGTGGAGCGTGACCGCACGCGTTCGCACAGCAGAAGCAATGTTCGCGGAGGAGAGTTTGCTGAGCGCAGGTATCACGATTCTCCCACTCTGAGGAGAGATCGTGAAGAGCGGCATGGCGAGAGGGGACGTGAGCATGAGTATGTGTTGATGAGGAATCGGCCGGACGCCAGGGGTTCCTTGACGTATGACAGCTCCAGGAGAGGCGGTCGAGATGAGCATGAAGTGTACGGGGAGGTGCCAATGGAGCCTCGCTATGAGACTCACGAGGATCGACACTTGACTCACGATTACACGTCCAGCCGTGCCCAATACGGGAGTGAGCGAATCCACAGAGAGCACGAGTGGGAGCGCGGCATGGAGCAGGGACGAGAGAGGATGTACGATCGAACTGCTGGACAGAGTGAGTGGGAGCGTAGTGACATGACAATGGCTCGAGGCAATGATCTGTACACTGAGAGTGGCGAATGGAAGGTGACTGAGCGACAGTGGGATGAGAATGGCAGTGGAAAGCCGGCGGGGAATTGGCAAGGTGGCCTGAAGGATGACTCATGGGAGGCTGGCTATCAGGAGCGCGACACGTGGATGGATCGCCACAGAGAGGTGAACGACGGCGGCAGAAGGTGGCAGCCGAGGAGATCCGGGCATCCGATAATGTCTACAGGAGATGGCGATGCCAGGCCTGAGCCATATCGACGCGCGGGAATGCCGCACGCTCATGCTCCTCATGTGTCTCACATGCAAGGAGAGCATATGAATTCAATGCCTGGAAACACGTCAGGGGTTTATCATCACAATCAAGGTGGGGAATATTTTTAGAAATTGCAATTGTGGAGTTGGAAAATGGATTGAAATGACTTTTATCTGCAGGAATGCGTCATATTCAACCACAATTGTCTGGATCGTCCGATATGAGTGTGCCGATGGGGGTTAAAGAGTATGGAAACCAGTCTTCCTACCCAGCAAGTACAGTCATGGCTCAGACTCCGCAGAAGCGCCCAATGATGACTGGAATGTCGGATTCGAGTGCACCGCCGCAGGATTTGACAGCGCGAAAGGCAGTGAAGACACCAAACACGTCTGAAGAAGTGATTGAGGACGATTTGAGCGAGATAAGCGACGATGCAGATGAAATATTGAACAGTGTGGTAAGTAATGGTGCATTTGATGCTCTTATGAACATGAAATGATGAAGGGGAAGTGAAGGATTTCCCCTTTAGAGGAGGTATTGAGAGGAATCTACTTTGGTGCATGCACCCCAGGAAATCAGTGTGCAGAATTTAGCAGTGGCTCAGCCAGATCACAGTTTATACTCAACATTCATCCATAAAGCCGATAGTGACTTAGTAAGATGAATAGATTGAATGTAGTGATTTCCTTTTACTGTATTCTCCACACAATGAATTTGAGTTTCTCTATTGGTTCTCTTTAATCAATGTTGCGTGCAAGTCATTTTGCTGTTTGTCCTACAAATGTTTGCTCTCTAATTATTTTCCTTTCGATGCTTTCAGGAAAATGCCAGTAAACAGAAAGACGATGGTGTTGCTGAGGTGGAAGGGGTGGATGATAAGAAGCAGAGCGAAGGTGTAAAGACTTCGCTGGAGGCTGTCGACGAGGTGAAGGATGAAATGGGTGAGAAAAGCATGAAGGACATGCAGGATGACTTCAATTTGGGATTTGAGGAGATATCCGATGGGGAGCTGGAGGAGGAGGCTCGTGTGAAGGGACTGGGAGATGCTCTGGGCGTGGATTGGACTAGCTTGGTGACGGAGAGTCGAGCGCGAGACCAGGCAAATCGCAGTGAGGCAACTTCAATGCGGCAGAAGTGGAAGCATCATCAGGTGCTGCTGAATTTGGGCATTTCCGTGCGATTGGCTGGGGAGGAATTTACCAGAGAACTGCTGAAGCGCGCTAGACAGTCTGCGAGGGAGGATAAACAGATGAAGAATGGTGAAGTGGTTGCCGAACATGAGGCAGTGGAGAAGGAGGAGGAAATCGCGATGCCGCATCGTGTGGCGGATGTTCAAGTGGCGCAGAGGAAGGCCACTGAGCGCAGAGCTCGTCTGATATCACAAACATCGGGATGCTTCAGTCGGGCTCTCAATGCGCGCAGGGACTTGCAAGTTCGCAGACAATTGTGTGGCTTTCCCATACAAGAGGTCCATTATTGCTCTGTGAGTCCTGAATTGAATAATCTCGCCGTGCAACTGTTCAAGAAGGCGACATCCCTCACTATGTAAAACACATTGGGTACAATATCATGCTCCTCTATTCGTGGTAAGTGAATAGTTCTTATCTCTACTGAAATTACATCCAATTCATTGCGTGTATTGGATGAAGATTAAAGTAAATGGAAAAGTACTGGCCAACCGGCTTCATAGAACAATAAATATCTGTCATTCTGCACATAGTAATTTTTATTTCAAAATGTTCACATCCTTACAGCTCTCAATTGCATTACTTCTTCAACAATTAAGTAAGAAATCCTATGTTAATTTTGATCAAAGAACTCTCATTTTGAGAGCTTTACATGCTTCACGGCGAAATCAAAGCATCTTTTTGAATCAATCAATCAATGTAGCTATTTGTTCTGCTATTTGTTCCTCGTGAGTCCCTGGAAGTAATCTAACTTCCGACATTATGTAAAATATATATTTACAACGTCTGCAAGTGATAAAAACGCGACTAGATTTTTATTACCTACATATAGTCTTAACATATTCGAATTTTCTCTATTGCCGAGCTAATTTGTGTTAAACTTCCCGTTTCTCTCTACTCTAACGCATTATATTTCTGGGTATACTCTTCTAAATGGTCTTTGCTAATTTTTTAACATTCCTTTTACATTTTTTGTTTTCTCAACTCTTATTGCCCAAAAAATCATAAATTTAGCGAATGTGGGAATGTCATAACGCATAGTAAGTGTAGATCAGTACAATACTCACAATACTAAAATAAAAAGTCGTTTGTTTTCTTGTCGAGAGATTCAATACATTTGTCAATTTGTATCTCTTTTCTAGAGCCTGATTTACTCTTTTTATTTTTTGATCTTGCGCAGCTTCTATAAGAAATAACACCTTTCTTTTTATGTACTTCAGCATTAAGCACTCTTTTATTATCTGCTCACGGTATTTATAGACTGTACAAATGGTTTAAAAAATGATTCACTAGCAAAATATGAGTTTCCTCTGGCTTGAAAATTAAGTTGGGTGTTGCATATTGAACAATAAAACATCACTAATTGCAAGTAATCAGTAATATAAGTTACAAACTATATAACATTTGCGTTGGATGGAAGCTTGATATCAAAGTCTCGTGGGCGGACTTGAATTTTAGAAATAAAAAATTCCCTTCAAAGCGATGGTTTGTGATTCCTTCAATAAATATTGAATATAATCTGAAGCTTTTTCCATACTTCTACTAATACTAAATTTTTTTTCTTTATATTTAGATGTGTAACAAGCCCTCTCGCACACTTCACATTTTTTTTCACGCGTAAACAAATACTTATTGCAAAATTTACCACCTAAAATTTCACTTATAATTTTAAATATTTGGTGCAAAAATTATTCGAAAGAATAAAATGAAACATAAACAGAAATTCTATGAAAATTTCACGTGACAATGTAAAAAATTGTCCCTTTACTTGCATTAAAAGCACACATGCTGCAATTTCCCTTATACACTACTTGTGTCTATATGTACAGTAGAGAATTAGTTATCGTGTCTAATGTGATTGATCACCTCCTACTTTACACTGTGACCAGAGGCCTAATATCTTTTTGGACCACATAGAATTTGTGCTTCTTTCCCATCAAACCCCAAATCACGGCTATATTTTCTATCATGACATTTATAGGAATTGTGCATATCGCGCCGGCGGCACATAAAATAAATTTCACCAGCCCAAAGCGATAGAGCGAGAAAGACTTTATCACGCCGAAGATGTACATGTAGATGTTCACGGCGGCGATGAAGGCGCAGAGGAAGTCAAAGAACTGCGGACACGGGATGGGATAGAGGGCGGCAAAGATGATATTTGAGGCGGCCAGTGGCATCGTGACCCAGGAATAGATGCTGAGCAGCAGGAGGGATTTGTACTTGAGCGGCACCCCCTTGGAATGCACCACCAGCAGGATTCCCTGGAGCCACCGCTTGCGCTGCTGAATGAAATCCATGAGCGTGAAAGGGCTCTTCTCGTACATCTCGCCCTCGATGAAGTTGAACGTGTAGCCCATGCTAAAGGCGCGCATCGCAAAGTAGCAATCCTCAGCCACGGAGCCGTCGATTCCATTGTCGAAAGTCACGTCCCTCTCGGCGGCCACCTATTGAAAAGCAGCCATTACTTATGGATCAAGGTAAGTGCAAATTGCGCGCAGCCTTACAGAAGAGAATCACGATAAGAGAGCACGTAATTTTGGCATGCAAGTTGTATAGGGAAAATTATAATCGCATCTACCAGATTTCTCATTCATTATTGCTTTCTGAGGCTCAGCAGATACCCAAACAGGCCGATAAGAATTATCCGCCTCACAAGACATTAATCAACTACAGAAAATAGGACTTAGGCCAAATGGGCGGAGCATAGAAGTGAGCAGGATATTTAATTATTTTCCTTATGAGTGCTTCACATGACATATGGTAAGGAAAATAAATTTCTCCACCAAACTGACGTGCTGCCGATTTATTTTCTTTATGGCATCTTAAATTTTGCACCTGCAAGCTGGAGAGACTTCAGCAAAGTCATAAAATGTGAAAAATAACCCATTCGATTAAAATGTTTCAATGTACACCATCCTAAAGTCGCTAATTGATGTTCTAAAACTGTCACACTCTGCTTTTAGTAAATTTTTATAAAAGCCATCAAGCGCACAAGACTTTTTTTTCATCGATATCTATTTTTACAACATATTAAATTTCCACATTATCTCTTGTATAGAAGAGTAATTTCACTCATTACCAAATGAACGAGTTTTTCACTCAGTCAATCACTATATTTAGACTTTCTCTAAGTGTTGTGATGTCGCAGGTTGATTTCACAACATAGCGAGCAATACATGATATATTTTACGAGCTTGTCGATTGTATACAAAAACACCCAAAATGACTTTTATGCCCTTTCCGTTCACGTACGCGACCTTATTTGTATTGTTGTATCACATCATGAGTACATTGCGAGTACATTGAAGCTCAAATGTTCTTGGAAATTTATCTTCTCGGCTGCGGTGTGACTTATGAGATATAATTTGTCTCACTTTTTGCCGATTATTTTTGGGCAATTCTGTACGCATTTGCGAGTACATTTTCTTGTGACTCTACGCTTAGAATTTTTTCCCCACAATTGAGCCATAATTCGTCATACAGTTTTTCGAGAACCTTGATGAACGTTCACAGTGAGTGAATTGCCCATAAAAATATATATTATTAGCAGAAAATAACTCACCAGACTCACGACGTAGCTTCCTTTCCAACTGAAGAGGGGCTTGTGGAAAAATTTAAATTGAAAGCGCAGCTTTCCCATGTCGTCACTCACACGGAAACTGTCCGCAAGTGTTGTTAGCCAGTTTACAACGTTCTCATTGGCATACGTAATGAGTCCCTGACCAAAAGGATGCTTGCCGTCCAGCACGAAATTCGTCACACCACGAATACTGTTTTCCGTGAGGAGTGTCTCCTCGTCCAGGTGCACAATCCAATCGTTGTTGTTTAGTACATTCACAGAATCCTCTAAACAATACTGCAGAGCGCGTGACTTGAACAGGGCTCCACTTTTTGTTTTATATGCCTTCGGCACGACTATTTCGCGTATTCGTCGATGTTTAGGCAGATTGAGTGGCTTGTCGGTGACGACTTCAATGAGGAAATTCTCCAAGCCTGTGTCCAAGCACAGGTTCATGTTCCTCATGACATTGGTCTTAACTAAATCTGCAAAGTCCCCGCGTGTCACCACGCGTATGCATATGAAGGGCGCCAGCAGTGGCGATCCCTTAAGTACAACTTTGTCCGGGAAGGCATTGTAGAAGACGAGACCGCAGAAGTTGAAGAACACCTGCGGCAGTGTCAGGAGTGTGAGAAGGCGCAAGAAATAGAGGGCAACACACCCAATGTCCCCGTACGCTTCGCGCGGATCGATCGTGATGAAGGCGTCCGGATCGAGGCGTATCGCTCCAGAGTATACTTCAAAGGCGGCAATGAACACGACAAGGAAAGTGCAGTGCAACAAGTGCTTCACTGTCGATCTCATGATACCCTTTCAGATTCAATGCACTTGTCTTCCGGTTGTCTTTTGCCCGCCAATTCGCTGGCGCTTTGATGCGTCAATCACGGCTGCAGTTGCTGCACTCCTCTCTTGCCCGCCCTTATGCAACGCTCAAGCACAGTGTGTGTGGGATCAATTGTAGCGCTCACGTTCGCTTCACTGACCGCTTGTGATGTCCAAGATTACCACTCTTGAGAGCTACGAGAGCATTTTCGTGACGGCTCTTCTTCCTGTGGAAAAATTCAATAAAGTCACATGTAAGTCACTCGAGTACCAATTCACACCATAGACTAAATTCGGTATATGATTTTTTTGCCCCTATCTCTCGTATTTTTAGTTCATGAAAGACATGTGCAAGTGTTGGAGAATTTTACAAATATAGCCTCTAAACTGTGAATGCGAAAATTGATAACATAAGAATTTATTACACGCACACTGCACAGTTATACCTGGAAGGCGTGTGAAAATGTGCGTTTCCCCTATATAACAGACAATTACGCAAAGAGATAAACGCCATGGCTTGACTTATCATCAAGAAATTACGCCAGAGTTCATTTTAAGGCGCGGAATCATACACAACATATACACCCATACTCAGCTAATGAAAATTGCAAACACTCGAATTTTTATCTGGTCACCGAGTCATTAATAGATTGAATCATTCCCTCTGACTCCCCTGCGCTCTAATTAGCCGTGATTTTCTATACTCAGACTTCTTCTTCAAACTCTCCACCGTTTACTTTCTTATCGATAAGATAAGCGCACTTTTAGAAAAATAGAATAGAATGCTGTGATACAAAGGAGAGATATTGTGGTGAAAACATTCAGAATTTGGTGTCAAGTAAAAAAGTGATAACATTCTACATCATGACTAATTCCTCTCATTCACTCTCTATAAAAAGCAACACTCACTTTAGATGCTTCCATAGAAACTGATATGGAAAATGAATAACTCATACTTTTCACGTCACAATTCATTTTTCATTAACGATTTCTGCCAATTTAGAAAATGATTAATTCACAATTATCCACCTAAATGCTCAGGAATATTCTGCTCAAAGCAATTCTATTATGTTGCCTACACGTTGTAATTGGAAATGATGATTATTGTTGCAAACAATAGTGTATATATTTTAATTTGGCACAAAAAGGCGCGCAGTGGCAGAAAGTGTATAAGAAAAGGGAAATAAAGCTGAAGAAGCATGAGATGGTTGTTTAAAAGCAAAACCTATTAATGCAGCAACCGTTGCAAAGGTAGAAAATGCACTTTCTCTGGACTGATTGGAGAGAAGCAGAATATTACTTTTTTCCATGCACAATAAATGAGATAAGCGAAATAGAGGTTTATTTATTTGATATTTCTACCTTGTTTTTGAGCATTTAGTATGTTTTTTTTCTCAATGGAGAAGTCAATTAGTGAACAAATACTTCAAATCTTGTGTACGTTCAATTGCATCAGTAGATTGTACAAATACGATGAGTTTCACTATTATTGTCATATAATAAACGAAATATGTCGATTTTACGTAGTTGTTAATGGAAAATGCATTAAGGATAACAGAAACTAACAAATGGTGGAATGAAATTTATCAATTTCAGGTGAATGGAAAAATTAGATTGGTTTCACTGATAATAAAATTGTCGGCAGAGTGAAATTAATTATAGATACTATTTAGCAAGCAGTTTTAAACAGATCGATCTTCGGTCAAGCTAATTTATTGAGTAATATAAATAGTTAAATAAATAAATCAAAATGTTCATCTGCTCTCAGCGTTATCTAAGTTCTGTTTTAAATATTTTATATTATTATATAAATATCTTACAATGTTTGATCTTATTCATCAACTGGCGAGCATTAAGCATGCTAGAATAAGGATATCGACTGAAGTGTTAAATGCTCAATCATAAACTCAGTAAATATACATTTTGGCTAAACCACAATTTCTGCACAAGTGCGAAGATTTCTCTTAAAATAGATTCACAATTATTCTAGCATTTGAATGCCTCGAGTAATAAAAAATACTGAAACAAGTACAAGTTCAGCCAATTAATAGTAGAGGAATTTCGAAAGAATTACATATACAACACTATGCGATAAAGCTACGGCTACTTATGTGCGTCCACTATTTGTTTTGTTTACATTTTCGCTTTTTTCGTCGTTTTCTTGTACAAAAACTCTTTTTGTCATCCCCACTTTAACACTATAACTCCTGGAGGTCGTTTTTTGCAACTCTTGCCATCTCAGGCCAACTATTAATGCTGGCCATTGTGTGCCTTTTATTTGTTTGGCAATTTGGAAGATCACCGGTTGATGAAGAAATGCCTTATCTAGAAGCTTTTTGTCATAGTGATTCAATCGCTGTGTCGACAGCGCTTTATCAAAGAGGTAACATCATTTCGTACGAAGAGTTTTGTGGACGAGGAGAGAATATTGGAATTTGTGCCATATGTTCCTGTCGCCGCTGGTATTTATTTAAAAATGCTATGAGTCACATCAACTAGAGCAAGGCCAAAGGTCACGATAGGAATTCATTGTATGGGGCGATAGACTCTCGTTTGGCTGTAAATCAATGCTGTATACATAACTTTATATTTTCTAAATTAGTGACATGATTATCACGCGATGCGCCGCACATGCAGACGTGATTTTGAGTGACTCAGGCAACGTCTCAGGCTTTTCCGATTCACAACGTCACTGTTCTTTCTGTTGCTGTGTAGAATCCAACAATGCTGGCCAACTTTGCGACAAGGGAAAACTCGTTTCGTACTTTATAATGAGCACGCAATTATCCACATCGATAAATTCTAACAAGAGGAGGTCTTTTCAACCTGCACAACGTGCACGGCAAGGTTCTGCTGCCCTGCGTCTATTGATGAAAATCGACGTTCCGCGAATCAAAAATATCTTTTTGGATTATTCGACTAATCTGCGGTGATAGCATTCCAGACAAAAGCTGCTTGAGAAACACGTGCCAGTTAATTGAGGTGTCTGAAGAGGCGTCAATTGGACACGCCAATCCTTAGATCACAATTTTAAAAATAAGAGAAGAAGGCTAGTTTAATTTTCGCGATATTTTCGAATGAAAAAAAAACCCGTGACGCCAAGTAACCTTCCCACACTGCCAAAGCGTACGTGCACAATTCACATTGTATATTCGGGTGCGGAGTGTTAATTAAGATATTCACTATTTGAGTTGCGATTAAGCAAAATCGCACCCGCGAAACCATTCTCAGTTCTCCTCAAGATTGACAAAAAGAACCGAGCGCTTCTCGAGGAAGAACCGCCCTTTTCGCCTATCGCCACATTTTCGGCAGCACATCCGCAGTGCCGGCGACAAACAACCTCAGCATAGCCAAGGTGAATGCTCACATGACTGGGATTTTTGCAGAAATTACCAGCTTGAAGTGCATTTGATCTTGCACAACTCCCAATTCCGCGGCTTTTCCCGAGCTTGTGGGAAAATTAGAGAAACTTTCACGCACCGTGATTCTCACCTTTTTCACACACACTCCCAGTCTCAACTCGGATTTGGCTCTTCACTCCGCGTTCCGTGGATTCCTACGCTTTCCGCTTCTCAACACGGCACTTTTACCATTGAACGGCAACTGATAAGCACCTACTGCACCACGAGATCTCCCATTTTCACTGGAAAAAACTCCGCGATAATGGAAAATCTTGCTGGCTTGGAGTTGGAATTTGTTTGACACTGGCAATCTCGCAAGTGCACGGCGAAAAGGGGCGAAAGCGGAGTGTGCGTCGGGCTGAATTCTTCGGGCCGGATTGTCAGCGTTCGGCGTCGGTGTGAAAATATGAATGTTCGCTTTCTTCTAAAGAAAAATCGTGGTTTGCACTAATTATCTTTGGTGAGAGACAGACCTTCGGAAGTTTGATATTTCCGGTAAGATTTGATTCTATAATACAAATAGCCAAATAGCCGCATGAATTGAGCACAACGCAGAACTCCGTGCGGCGAAACTCCCGCCGTGACGCGCCCACCTTCTTCTTCTTCTTCCTTTCTACGTAAAGCATTGCAGAGTGTGTGGGTTGCGTGTGTGTGTGCATAGCCAAGATTCACGAAGCAGCATTCGTAAACTCGCTCCTTGGATTCTCAATGTAGAAAAAGCGAAATGAGTGGGAAATAAGAGAGTCAGTGCTGCTAAAAATAAGAGATGGCACTTTATGGGGTCTTAAAAACACCTAAATTTCTCTTTCATTTCTCAATATATTTTATTAGAAATTCATTCTAATAAAATATTAAATATATTATCTATCATATATGTTGATGTTTTTTTCCTTATGTAAAAATAACAAGAAAATTACGCTGCCGAGCAATAACGAAAATTATTTACAAAATACATTTTAAAATTATTTTTCTTCTTTTCCACTAATGAAGATTAAATTAATAAGTGTGTTACACACGGTACACATTCTAAATTTTCCTCTCGTGTGGGCGCGAGTGTGTATGATTGAGAGCCTTTTCCCGCTTTTCTTAATCATGTAACGATCTCTCGTGTGTAGAAAATGAAAATTTACATAGTAAAAATTATCCACCGTGGTCAATGCGAAGTCATGATTATAACGTCCGGGGCTGATTTACGTATGTCGTCGCCGCGCTGACTTCTCTTGGCTTCGTCCAGCTTCAGGGCCTCCAAGGCCTTCATCTGGTGGTGTAGACAGTGCTGATGGTGCGCGACAGGGGGTGGAGGGGGCGGACAGCCCAGGTCACTCATTTCGATGACATTCGCTGCCGATGGGATTAGAGGCTGCTTGGCCGGGTTGTTGAGCTCGTGGCCGACATTGGACATCACGGGCGGGGAGTTGTAGCCGAATGTGGAAAATCTAATTTCACTCGAAGGGATCGGCGATTGAGTGACTTTATTCCTGAAGATGGGCTGAAACAGCGATTCCCTGTGGAGAATGTGGGGACAAACATTGCAAATTTAATAAGATAGAAAGCGAATTTCGAAGGGATTTTTTCCACTGATGGGAAGTCGAAATTAAATGCCAAGGGTAAAAAATCCAAGGCACTTATCATAGGTTTCATGACCTTTTACGTAGCTATGTTACATTCCTGCCTACATTCGACATAAAGACATACTTTATGTTGCGGTTAAGGGTCAATAGAGAGTGTAACGATAAATGAAACATCTACAATTTCCTGCAAATTGACTACTCCTTGCTCGGGCTGTTATAAAAGTGTGAATATTCTCACCTCGTTTGGCAGGCGATATCACACATCCCAACGCCATCGCTGCTGTGACTCTCATCTTGGAGACTGCTTGTTCTCTGAAAGAGCCAGCAAAGTGAGAGAGAGATTGGGAATAAAAGTTTCATGAGGCCAGTAGAGGGATGAATTATTATTGTTGGCTCATCAAACTTACCCATCCGACAAGCACTTCGGGGCGTTTCATTTCACAGTGGGTCACAGTCCCAGTGGTGGGAATTGGGACGATTTCGCGGTAGTAGCGATTTGAGATGTCTGGCGAGTCCAGGATATGGCCAGTATTACTGATGGCGTCCACACTCTTCCCGCGTGGCGCAGAAGTTGCGACAGCCAATTTGGACGATAGGTTTTCCCGGGACTTTTTCATCGATTGTCGCTCCTCGGGAAGTTTTGTAGAGTGTCGACCCAGCTCATCCAACTTGCTCTCCTTGGATTGCCGAATGTGTTCCTAGGGAATAGGGAAATTGATATACATTTGATAAGAAAAGAAAACACATTCCGCGAAGATAAGGAGATGAATGCAGCACTGACTCTTTAAACTAATTAATATCAATTGAAAATAATTCGTAAGTTGATTGGAATTTGATAAAGTTCAGAGAAGAAGATTATTGGAATTTCCACATAAAAATTAAATTGAACAATTTAGATAGTTTGCTATATACTTAATGTGTAAAAAGCTCAGAGCATTCGCTTCTGGGGAATGTTGCTCTGTGAGACCCTTAATGTATCGTATAGCAATTTAGTTGGCGGAGAGCTCTTGAAATGAGGTTTTTTATTCCCCATGTCCGCCAGGATACAGTTGCGGAGAAATATCCTGAAAAATGGTCTGACAACAATAATATGTCGATATTTCTCAATGAATTTCCTCACCGCGCATCTTTTCCCTTCATTGTGCACATTCCCCTGTAACAGTTTTCAGATCATGAAGCGCACCACAAGTTGTTCATTTGTAATCCCGTAAAAGCCTGAAGGATGCAGTTGAAGTTGAACCTAAATTAACTGCTCTTCCTCTTTTGATTCTTCTTTGCAAATTGTTTCTTTGTTTCTCAGAAAAAGCGTCTTACAAGTAGCAAGTTTATACAGTGTCCAGAGAGCAATTGTGTGTTGATAAAAGCAAGGTTTTCTCCTCTTATATCCTTCGCATCAATATTTATGTGGATACTTGTGGGGATGTCGATATTATTTCAAATGATCGTTTGAATGGTGCTGAAGGAAGTAGAATTCAAAACTCACAAAGAATTGTAAGGGTTGGCTATCATTTCTATACGTTTTCTTTCCGCCTTCTCCAGCATTGACTAAACCGAGAAACTGAGAAAGGAGACAGGCAATTGATAAGCACCCGGTTTAGCTTAGCTTGTCCACAGCTGTGATTCTCAGGGATAACTCTGGGTGTGATTGACTCAATTAATTTATTTTTAAAACATAAGAATTGCAATTCAAAAGTGATTTATATATCAAATCAAGAAATTAGTTCTGAGAAATGTTTATAACTTGACCGGCAATCAGAATATCAGAAATGCAATTTGAACATTTCCTATCAATTTTGATTCCCTTTCTCCCTGACGTCAGTGACTGTTGAGCTGATCGCAAAAGCGAGTCGGATGTATGAAATTCCCGGCCAGAAAGCAAATGCACCTTATGTGCTAAAGGCACAAAGCTGAGCAAAATGTTCGACGTGGTGCGGTAAGGTTAGGAATTTCTACATTATTGAGATATATAATGTTCTACAACAGCATTAAATGGACTATAGTTGGAAAAATGAAAGCAGGAAATAAAATATAACTAAACAAGATCTGAGGTGAAATAGAAGGACTACAAGAATGTGTGAGCAATAAAAAAATGAAATGAAATCTATACTGAGATGTGCCATAGAGAATACAAATACTGCAAGAGCAGGAGTTTCGAACGTTTAGAGCATAGAAAATGGGGTGGTTATAAAAGGGCATGCGGAGAGGTTGAGGAATTATAACGAAATAATACGTGTATCCCTGAGTGAAGGAATTCTGTGGGTGGGAGAAGACTAACAAATATAATGAGAACTGTATGATGTGGAGAAAATCATTGAATGGAGTTCCCTTCTTTTCCGCACATTATGTGTAACATGTGAAGATTCTTTTTATTAGGTCACTCACGACTGTGCGGTGTATTGATAAAAACCAATATGAGATCTTCGCGAGAATGTTATAATAAAAGTACATTGAATCAACAAATGTTGATAACGAAGTGAAACTACTTTTGAGAGTGAATTTCACTTCAGCTGGAACATCTTAAAGTTTGGAAGTTTAATTCGATTACAACTTAGAAAAATATTAAAGGAACACTTCAAAAGTATTGCATAATTTCGGATAATATTTTCATTTGCCAGAAGAAGTGCTTGAGAGTCTTCGAGTGAAATTGCCAATTAATTTATTGACATTGCTATTGCAATTTAACTTCAAATAACATTTTTCATGACATCACGGAAAAAAGCTAACGATATAACGAGGAGTAAATGGAAATTTTATAAATGTTATGGAAAATATGACAAGACAAATATTATCACATTTCCTTCAGCCCCAGTTCCCGCATTATATGCTGATGACCGAGGGAAGTCCTTGCATTTGGGAGGGGATTTTGTGAAAACATAGAAGAGAAGAATACAAATTGCATTTTACATCATGCCTAAAAGGGTATTATGTGCTAGTTGAACTAAAAAGTGGCCACAATGATTGGTTTCAGCGGGAAATTGAGTTGTTATTCCATCTAAAAATGATTAGAAGAAATGTTGTATTACACAATTTCACTGAACAAAATACAAAAAGCCTCAGTGAAGCGTTTCTCTCTCTCTCTCTGAAATCTGATTCATTAAATAAACCATCCGATATGGGGAAAAACCATGGGGTTGAGAAACGACAAGATAGAGGAGAGATTTTCATAAGAAACGGAATTAATAGAGATGTTGGTAATTATACAAGAAACACCCAACATTGTATGTACGTTGATATGTATATATATATATATAAGAGGAATATAGCATTTTGTAAGTGAGGAATATTCGGGACGAGTTATGCTGCCGATTAATTTCAGGAATTTTCGCAAAAGTATTTTTGCCCCCTCGAAACTGAAAGTGGATGTTATATTTGTAATGAATGGAAAAAGTATATTACGAGAGTGAGGGTGAAGGGATCATTTAATGAAAACATCTATTAATACCATGATAAATATTATGTTTGCAGTAGTACAAATGTATTTAAATTGAAATACAGTAGAAGACATAATTTTATAACCCGCAATTTATTCTGCAAAAGTTTTACTGAAAATTAATATGGCTAAAATTATGATCCATTTATTACGCTTTTATCAAATTTTCTACAATAAACTTTTGCTAAGAGCTTTTAAATGTGCGTGTGTGTGAGAGTGTGTTTGTTCATAAAAATTTTCATGAGTGGCTTAATAGATATTTTATTACCTGTTGCATAAAATTTACATTGAGCCAAATACAGTGAGTGTAATCTATATATGCAGGTGCTTTTAATCAACATAATTCTATAGACAGGTAAATTCATTTCCTTTTATATCTCTACCTTCACTGGGGAACCAGGAGAAAGGGATTCAACCATCTCTGTGAATATAATTGGGAAACTTTTCCGAAGGTTCATGAAATTATAAGATGTGCCCGGGTGAAAGTATAGCCTTACATTTTGGGAATGTATTCGAATTAAGAGGACGGCGATGAACAAACACCTCGAGGACTTTGGTAGAAATATAAGACCCAGAGTTCGGTGGACAACAAGGTATCCTGTTTTTTTATGGCGATAATGCAAGGATGGAGATATAAATTCACCTTCTCTGTTCGCCATCACCTTTGGAATGGGAAGATTAAGGAATTCAATTAAGATTTTATGGATTTCACCGTCAAATAGCTTTATCAATAATTTAGGTATGTGAAGGGACACTTTTCTGCGGTGTTGAGGAAATTTGTTAAATTCTAATCAAAGTCTCATTGTGTACACACACACATTTCATTCATATTAAAACACACCAAAAGAGCGTGCTTCAGGAGGAAATAAAATTTTCTCCATCCTGCATGATTTTAGACTCTAAATTCAAACTCAAAGTCTCTGGAGCATGCAAAGAACTTAAATTGCGTCCTCGCACACACGAAAATAGTAGAAGATCGTGTGAGTTCCTGATGAGTTGTTTGCCTCATTTTCTCACCACTTTCTATAGCACACATTTTGCAATTTGTGTTCACTGAAAATCCCCCAGTTTCAGAACGTACAAGAGCGTCTAAGAGGAAGTCTCTCATGGTCGTCTTCCATGGTGAACCATAAGAGTTTAAAGTACGGCGGATGTTGGACAATTTCGGCTGCAGACACAGGAAATTCTGTAAGAGTTGAAGTCTCGCGCGTGCAACCCAAAACTGTAGCATAGAGAGCACAAAACTAATATATTGCTCAGTGATATGAGATGGGGGATAGTTTTGGTGGTGACAAAGCCTGATCAAGCACCAACAGAGAGATGCATTGAGTGCAGCATAAGTTTGCCTCCTCTCTCGCTCTCTACAATACTTATATTCAAAGAGCAATATCCTTTCTGGCCCCACCATTTCACTTCCCACGGGAAACTTCTCTTCGCTCCCCTTGTGGTGCACATGTTTATCAGGATCTATTGGCTCAATATCTATACAAGAACTCACCACGAGACGATAGACACAAACTTTTCAACACACTTCACAACTTTTTGGACTAAATTGAGCTGGAATTTTTTAATTTTTTATCGCTCTTCATCTATTGTGAACCAACGAAGATAGTGAAAATTTCCAATAAACTCGTCCTCATAAAAACTTTCTGCATGTACATTATATCTAAAGTTTGTTTTTATGAGGAGAACGAGAAAAAAAAATCTTTTTTCAGTACTTGTACACGATGTAAGATCCAAATATATAACAATAAGAAACATATGTTAATACAAGACTCACTAGA
Organism: Phlebotomus argentipes; assembly: GCF_947086385.1. Classification (NCBI taxonomy): domain Eukaryota; kingdom Metazoa; phylum Arthropoda; class Insecta; order Diptera; family Psychodidae; genus Phlebotomus; species Phlebotomus argentipes. The sequence continues at coordinate 9,150,300 of NW_026776181.1, read as the reverse complement.
ATTATGACTTTGTCTTCAGCAATCTACTTTGATATTTACTCCTTGTAACGTTTTCAGAATATATTCTGTTGAAATTGAATTCAATTAATTTGATAGCTTTGGCAAACCCCGTGTTAATAGACAATACCACTCTCTTAAGACTTCAGTAAGCATAAGCACAAGCAGCCCGAGCGGTGTTCGAAGCGCTTTGTGCATACACATTTCAAGGAAACCGAAGCCCGGAGGTCACTCTACTCCTACCTGTCTAATTAAGGGAAGATACGTGAGTTTATTTGAGAGCGTATTTTGCAGAAAACACCATCACCACATGAACCAAAAGACGAACATTTACCATAGCCACCGGAAACAATATGATGTACATATGTATGTATACGGAGAAGAAATTGCCCGTGGTTTACAATTAAGTGCACAATGCAGTGCGACTTGACTGTTTTCACATGATTGTGTTATGTACCCTTTCATTAGCAGGACAAATCAATTTTGTCAAGCTATTAGCAAGCAATGTCTGTTTGTAGATTGGTGAACAGAGCCTCGCACTGTGTACCATCAATTTTCCCATTTGTGATACATCGAGTCTAAAGATTATGGCTTGAGGGACACTTACCCTAATAATCTTGTGGTCTCGCATAAGTTTTCTCAGGCAGCTAACCAGAAAGGCAGTAAACATTCCACCCAGGATCAGACCAAAGACGACAACTATGATGACAACATGCTGTGGCTGTCCTTCTTCATCCTTCTGCAGATAAATTAAATTAATTGCTCAGCATGTAATTTGCGTGGTGGCAATTTTGTCAATATGGGCAACATCTTACAGCACATTCATCCTCGTCCCATCGGAAGCGACAGTTCACTCGGCCGTTGCATCTCAAGTCGTGAGATATGCAAGTTGCATCCTCGCAGTCATATTCATTGTCTTCGCATGCTGCATGGTTATTGGACGGGAGGTGACAGGGATATAAAATGAGATTGTTTCAATTGTCACCACAATAATAAAGAAATGTGCCTCAGGTGAGAATTTATCTTACTTTCGCCTGCCGGTTTCTCCCGAAATGCCGTGAAGAGAATGGCGAACGTCGAATTTATTGCCGGTGGCTCCGCATAGAATCGAATATGCAGTATGTTCTTGTTGGATGTGACAGAATCAGCAATTGAGCCACAGAAATTTTTTAACCTACAAAGAGAGATTGAAAGCAAGACAGAGAATTGAATGGAAATGATAAAATATGCTCGAAATGGAACAAAACCTCAGATATAAATCGAAATTTGTACTTGTTAATGCAAATTTGCTAGACAATTGAGCACTACATATATTCATCAATTGTATATAATAATATACTATAATGAACATATCAATTTGCAAACTGCTGGGATTGAGAAGTTTAATTATGAAAAATCAATACTTTTGTGCTGCAATTCAGTTTGGAAACTCATTTTGCTCCAAGTGGAATTATATTCGCGAGAGTCGCAAGGCAATGGTCAGCAACTTGCCCTAACTTTTCTCCTATATCCTCTATATAATCCAATAAATAACTAATAATGGTACATAATTAATATTCCACATCACTTCCTCGAGAGGACCTTTGATCAGTCATCAAGTCAAAGGGAATTGAATATACATTAATTATGCAACTGAACTGTTTCGCCTCTTTATGTGGATTGATTGCTATGTACGACAAGTATGTATAATTTAACTATCACGTTTCCTCGAAGATATATGAATCCGATTCCTGAAACATTTATTGGACACATGATAGTGGAATTATATGACCTAGTAAGTCACTGAGTTTTCTTCAGGGACACTCCGACTCGTGTCAAAAGTGGGAATTTCCCATATGGTTGCCTTAGATGAACACTCCGTCTCAAATTTTATTGTTCACTTGATATGTTGAACATTGAAGGCTTAAAGTTGCAGATTATTTTCTATCATCTTTAATTCTACACATGAAAAATCATTAGCAGATTTGAGTGTGATTACACATGTTTCAACAGTTGAGAGGGTAACTAACGTCCTGAACCACATTATAGTTTCGGTACATTGAATAAGGAATATGGTTAACACGTATACATATAATATAAATCTTGTATAATATTTACCGGCTAGGGATGTCTGTCTTCTCCCCGAACACGTCGACGAAATTGCTGTCGCAGTCATTGGGCTTATCGAGTTTGAATAGAAGAAAGGCCAGTTGAATCTGTGTGTGTTGTGCAAACAAATTGATTATTAGTAACCTATTTATTCATTTAAATTTAATACACAAAGCCATGGGTATATGACATGGTCCATCGAGGGTGCACCGAGTTAATATTTCATAGCTTTAAGTGGTTTATAAGTGATATATGTACATGCTGGATACCAACCTTCCAGCCGTCCCAGACTCGTATCACCCACATACAGTCTAGTGGTAAATTGTGCTCCACGGAGATTTGCATCTTCTCAGTCAGTATATCGGTCCGATTAACCCATCCTTCGTATCCACCCACCTCAAAGCGGCAGTTTGAATCATCGTAAATAGCTATTTTGGGTTGGAACACGGAAGACGATTAAGTCAGGAAATTAGTAAATCTCCCTAACAGTTGGGCTCTTAGGTGTGTGAGTGAGAGAGAAAGAGTGGAGTGGGCTTCTTTAGGGAATTTCCTTTCAATGATCTCATATGTGGTGTAAGTAGTTATGCTCATGTATACATTCTAATAGAGACCACCCTGAGAATATATTGAGATGCCACATTATATCAATATACGCTACGCCATGGCTATGGAAGAAGTCAAGATGGGAAATTTATTGGGACGCCCTCACGACAAACACTTTTCCCATACAGGCCACCAGCTCTTGTGCAGGGGTAATGTCCAAAATAGGGTGATAGGACACCATGTGAATATTCAATATTTTATATAATATGTGAGAGTTGACCCATAAATAAATTATTTATGCATATGTATGTACGGTATGACATGAAAAACATTTGAGCACATTTAGGGATCTTCTTCCATTCACATGGATTTCAATTCAGGGCGCTACATGTGCTATTTATAATGCAGGAAATTAAAATGAATTTCAGAGATGGGGATGGACTGCCATCTCAAAGATGACTCAGAGGAATCAGTGGGGAATCCGAGGGCGCAGATTCCAGTAAATCCTTCAGTGGCATTTACGTTGAAATTGAATTTGTCCATCATGGTTGGATTGGCAACTTTTCCCATACCACACATTCATACATACATCTCCTGGGAAAATGCAAAGAGTGGCGAAAAATGAATCAATTCTATTCCAAGAGACATTCCATTTTTTGCCCTCATCCACACACCAAATCCCGGAAGTCCACATAGTAAGTACACTAGATGGCTTTGGTGTCGGGGAGTGAGGAAAAAAATGAAGAAAATAACAATCCTTAATTTTTACGAATGTGAAACGCTTCATGATTTTATGGACGACAACATTTCATATTTATATGAAAGGAGTGTCGTTGGAGAAAACTGCTCCATTCTACACGATATAATAAAACAAATACATATTTATATCACAGAATATAAATGAGAAATATACTTACAGCTTGTCGGACGTGGGATGTATTCGTAAACGGCAACGAAACCCGCATATTCGATATTCTCGTCCGAGTGAAAGTGAAGCCACAATTGTCGCTCCCTTGATGTCACCATTGGCGGAAAATCAGTTCCGCAGAATTGCCCAATCAAGCTGGAAAAGCCATGACCACCGTCCCTAATCTGCAAGAGCAAGGGTCAAACTTATGCTCGTGCACACACATCAAGATTATTGTTAATATTTCATGAGGACTCTGCTTATGATTCACGTGTGCAGTGCACTCACCTCTAAGAAATCAAATTTACACTCCTCAGACGGCTCTATATTGAAGTAGTCTCTAAAATCTAGTCGTATCAGAAAACCCACAGGAGCTGCAAAAGAATCAATTTACAATATATATTTAATATGGATGGTGCGTAATTGAATTTGAAAACTTTGATTGCTCAAACTCTATAAGCTTTCATACATGGTAAAAGCTGCCAACAACACTTTTGAGAGCATGAACTTTTGTCATAAGCTTCAACTCATTAGAAAGAGTATTTCGTGACTGAAAACTTGTCGTATAATCAAGAAAACCACTATATTTAATTCAATCTGGCTGATTAAATTTGTAGCCTAACATAAATGATCCCTAGAGTATAATTTATTACGGTCATACCCACAAATTATGACAATCGACGTAAATGTGGTGTATGAAATATTTTATATTATCTGAGAGTTGCGACCAGAGAGTTGAGAATGGATAAACAAATATCTGCAGTTTAAATCTCATTTAGTATTCTCTGTAGTGGACAACATGGAGAAAGTAGGAGGAAAGTTAAATGAGTACAATAAATTAGAGCACACGAGGTCATTAGCTTTAATTGGACACCTGCTGCTGGTAGCATTTTACTGCCCTCTAATTAATACGTATGTATGGAATAACGCTCTGAAGAATAAGATAATCTGCCAATAAAATAGCACTTTTCCTACTAAAACTCCTACCAATAATTTTCCCCAAAATCCGATAATGTACACACAAACATTATGTATGTACAATCTCACGAACAAGATCCTTTGAGGCCATTTCCCGTCACTTTTTCTGCACAAGTCGGTGTAAGAATAACTTTGTTCTCTCTCTCTCTCTCGTCCTTTTGTCGCAATTCACAATTGTTCCCTTGGTCTGTATTTACATGAAATGCATCCCTGTATTTCCATTGTTAATAGCATATCCAGCGTGCCATAAGGTAGGCTCTCGTTGGGAAATGGGCGAGAATATGAGGAAAATGACATCAGTAATGTAATGAAATTACAAGCCATGTGAAATTTGACACAGAAACACTTTAATTTAATGCTAAATTGCAGGTAGATGTAAATTTAGCGAAATTGTGTTAAAGACCTTAAGTAAAATGAACTAATCAAATTTAAATGTGTATTTTGTTGCCAAATGCTGAAAATTAATTTATGAACATGAATTGCACCTGCCAAAATGCTCGATTGTTCGTATATATTTTCATTCCTCTATATTTTGTAGTTTTTTTTTGTTGTAATTTGCTATTGTTGCGTCTTGAACCACAGAAATTTTGAAATGTTGGCAAGTGTAGCAACATTAGCTTTTGTCCATTAACTTTCCATGTAATGTACTTTAGGTCGTAATACCTCTACGAGATGCTTATTATTATGCCTCTGAAACATATGGCTCTTATTTTATGTACACACATGTATATATGTGATCCCTTATTGCCATTCCTGTTGGCTTGTTAACCTTAAGTTAGTCTAAGGTCAAAACATTGACGAGTTTCTAAAAATATTTTTCCTCGCTCAGAATTCCAATATTTTTCTTAGCTATTTCTGGATATTGTAAGAGGAAAAGATGAAATTGAAAAATCGAGGACAACAAAGACAATCGCTTTCTTTGAGCTTCCACAGGGCAAATGGAGCACAAAAGAAAGAATCTCTTCTGCGATATGAATGGAGAAATTTATTATTTACTACCCATCTGAGACTATGTTTGTGGGCTTGCAAGGATACCTTTTGTGTGGACACATGTTTTTGTATCCATCATTCTCAGTTGTTTGTGAATTTCACCTGCATCACACCCAGCAGCACAGCCAGTGTATTTCCCTCTTTCTCATTATATGCCCGGAAGCAATGAAACCATCATGTGAGTATCTGCTGATATGTACTCGTATCATAATCAACAATTCTTGTATCATGCTTCTTTATGAGTATATGTATCCGTGCCATATGCCAGCAAGACTCGCATTTCCACAGCAATGAAGGAGAAAATTTTTTAGAGTCCCTCGGGGCCAAGTGAAATGTTCATTCATACATATGTATATGTGTCAGTCTATAGCGAAAGCACGTCATGGCCGAAGGTACTGCTTCTTCTTTTCTCATGTCGGACGGGGGTGGAAAAAAGGGGGATAAATAAAGGAAATGTGGTGTCACGATGAAATAACTTTAATACAGGCATCCGAAAAGGTTTTTAATACTCCCAACACTTTCCCTTCCATATGATGAACAGCAAAAGTTTTCGCATTTGCACACAAAATATTCGTTTGAGAATAAGTACTTTGAGTATTATTGGAAGCCCACAGGAACAAGAATCTCATATAAGTTGGTCTCGTTGGAAATCAGTAAAAATTTTCCACAAGTAAAGTTGCGAAAAGTAGATAATGGAGAGGAAATGAATGTAGAGTATACTTTAACTGACATGGAGACAACTATCATCATCATTACCATCATTTTTTGCATTCCTCCTCCATTCGCTGCGAATATGCTAAATAGTCGCGAAAAATAACGCAAGGAGCAAACGAACCATGCACCCGCCGCGGAAGACTCACGAAATTCCCTTCCGCTTAATTTTATGTACAATGCTTTCGTAGCTTTCGTATGTACAGAGCTTGTCATGTCGTGTGCTCCAACATTAAGTACGTATATGTAGCTGATAAGAGGAAATGAAGAGAGAAGTGATAAAAATGTGAATATGAAAATGGGTGAAGGGCCCAGGAAGCACATATGGCGGGAATTTAATGATGGTGAACTCATTCTTCTGACTCTGCGAACCGCTTCATTTCTGAATTAGTGAAAACGATTCAATGATAATCTTATCCTTAGGCGTAATTCACTTGACTGTGCGGTTGCTAAAGAAGCAATTAACATTATTTTGGACTGTTTTAATGATAAACCGGAGAGATTCGCAAAATGATTTCCCTACTTGAACTCTGCAAACCATCCTTGAGTAAATACAAAATTCACTCTAAAGATTATTAGTGCAAGAACACTTACGCTACATGTTGTCTATTAAAATCAATAGGTAGCAAAAGCATCCAATTCGTTACTCAAATATCAAGGCAAGTGATTCCATTAATCATAGATTACAAGTATGCGCCAATTAGGAAAATATCGGATTACTCTTGTCTTGTTCAGCTTCAAGTGTTTGTGAAAGTTTTAACACATAATGCAGAACTTCTTCCACATTGCTACAGTTTTATATATATATATATATACCTCAGTTTGACTTTAATTTTCATGATGCGTCGAATACACCAAAAGCAAATTGTCTACATATTTCGAGACGGAGCATCTGGAAAAGCTCCGTGTAGAAAACAGAGCTTTCTCACAGCCACAACCATTGCGTGAAAATGCCCCATGAAATTCTTGGCACTTTAGGACAAATCTCTTTGGTAAATGTTGATGGTATATCTTTGATACATTAGGTGTGAGATAATGAATATTGGACAGGACACCGTCTTCTTCGCATCCAGCTTAACTGCCCCAAAACAGGAGCGTTTCGGATACGATAGCAAACCCCATGGAATATTCCCCGTTGAGATTAACGAGATAAAGGATGGTGGCTATAACTGGGGATGATTTTTTGAATGCTGAGCAGTTTGGAGGGTGAGACAAAAAGCATTATAACAATTGGAAGAACAATTCATGATGACGTGTTATTATATCAGACTGTAATTCTTAATATCCCTCTGTGAAGGCTATTCGGATAGGTTTATGCGCTGTGGCATAAAATATTCACTTGCGAAAATAAAGACACAATTAAAAAAGTGTGGTGTAAAATTTAAGAATTCAGCAGAGAATTACTACTTCCAAAATTGAGTCATAAAAAATTCTACTACGTCAAAATGTTCTGACTGTATATTTTATTATTCATTGAATGTCTAAAAAGTCACTTCGTTTAATAGCTTCTCTTATATGAAGTGTCAAATTGAGTTATTATCGTTATTACATATATACACACACCCTCAGATATATATAATCAAACTTTGAGCGATCCCAGAATTCTTATTGGACGATAATAAGGGAGATTGAAAAATAAAATAAAAATGAATGCGTATAAATAATCTCGAATTACCTGTTGATTGTAAAGTTTTATTTCTTCAATCCAATTTCTGGTGACATCTCAATTTGTCAATTGCAAACACGCGCTCGTATATACGGAAATTCATATGTATTGTACATGTGTGCGATATAAATTTAATCTCGCCTAAAGAAAATTTGTGAAATTGACGTTTTCTTTTCATCTCTCGTTTTAGCTGACACAACTCCTTAACAACCACTTGAATTTAAATTGGGAAATCAAGTGTGATTTGACATTATGTTTTATGTGAGTTGAGTTGTTGTTTGTCAAAGCTTTTGTCCCGGAAATACGAAGTTGAGTGTGTACGTATAATTAAATGGGACAGATAAAAGGTGAGATTTCTTGGGGTGGATTCTACATAGAATTATTTAATTCGGATTTCGAGATAACATGCACTTACGACAGTTCAAAGCGAATGCTATTAATCATAAGACAACAGTGCTCAAAATACTTGTCAGATATTATCATTCTGCATATAAAAGGATGGAATGCGAGCTATATGATTCACTTATCGCGGCATTTCACTGTGCTCACCGCAGTGATATTCAAATTGCCAATAACTAACTTAGCCACTGTTTAAAGTGCAATAGACGAAAATCTACGGCCAAACACAAAACCACATTGCCGAATAATTTATAAGCCCACCACTATTGTTACACACGATTTCCAGTTCATATGTTCAATAAAGATGAAATATCAAAGTCTATAGACACTTTTAGGATGCTCAATGATACATAAATATATAGGCGCTACATATGTACATATATACGCATCCCGCAAATACGCGTTTTCATATTGTCCTGGAACTAAATATTGAAACACGTGTTGGTTTTCGAGCACAAAAATTGTTTCTCACTTCCCACTCGTTTAAATTTACAGCAGTGTATTGACACTGGACTTGTTGTTTATTTCAGGATTGTGGAAATATTTCCCCAATGGTTTATTAAAGCAATGATTGGGAACTTTTCTGTTTTGCAACAGTAAAATTTAAATTCCAATTGATATCTTGAATAACACTTTTACACATGGTGTGTATATTTAAATCACGGTGTGTGATATAGCATGTGTAACAAAATATTTACCTTCGAGAACGACAACACAGTCTGTTTTATTTGGGTAGTTGCCTGGATAGCTGGGACTGTAGAGTGTTTTCGCTTCCGGGTCTCCGATCACGAAGCTCTCGCAGACAGCTAAACTGGAAGTACTTGCATATTCTGGTGGAACGGCTCGTTTTGTCTTGCTAATCATATTGATCTCATCAACATTGTCTTTGACCAGTGAGTGACACGCCACTGAAATGAGATAAAATGGACAAAACTGTGAATCTTCATGGTTCAATTTGCAGATTATGATAGAAGTGAATGCATAAATATCCATTAGTAATGTACATTATGTACGTGTAAACAATAAAGTGATGGCGAAAGATGCTGGATCTCGCATGATCAAGGGAAAATGTGTGGAACGAGCAATTGATTGATTGAAGTTACAATCCACCCACTCTGTCTCCATTTGGTATATTTTCTTGCCGAGGTTAATTGCGCCAAAAGCCACATGCTGCCACCCTTCGACTCCTTCCTTATATGATGCCTCAAGTCTGTGTCGCTCAATGTGATTATTTTCTGGGTCACTGATTAACTATCATGTGGGGTTATAATAGGGAGAATTGACTCAAGTGACTTTATCACTTTTCATTAATCTTGTCTGTGAATACTATCTTGAATATCTTCCCCACTTTCTCATGGAAAAAGTTACGGGCTCTGGAGTAAATTTATTGATTTCACAAAACTTTCTTCCAAATTTCCAGCCAACACCATCGCATTGATATCACGGCCTGTCCCTTGATTTATGCTAATTTACCCAATTTATGAAAAAGGATATACTTTTTGCCAAATAGCTTCTTCCTCCTCATCTTCCTCTCTGTGGTCTCATTAGGGGCGGTCAGATATGATGTGCTATGTTGGGAAAAATATGTGATAATCCATAACACTAGCATTGCATCAAATCTCGTCACCATCCTCTTGATGAATAAATTGCTTTAATCTTGCCTCCGGCTTCTTCTGACTTTCTTCGTGGTGTTTTTTGTAAGCATCTTGTTTTTTGTGTAAACTAAACGGTTTTTGCTCTACTTAAAGTATTAAGAGCTTTTGTAAATTCCCAACTGAAAGGATTTTTACTCCTTCATGGTTTTCATTTTGTCATTTAATGCAATTAAATAGACTCTTCTTGTGCGCTCAACATGGGAATTTGGATAAAAGGAATGACTTATTCATACTAACATTCGTGCATAATCATTTTAACAAATGAATTCATATGGAAACATAGATGCAGAGAAGAGTGGACATTAGTAGTGGGAAAGTGTCTATTTGCGATAGTGTGAAAATTCTACCCCAAAATTCGTCCGCCAACAGTTTCATCATCACTTTTACATCTTCAACACGCATAGAATGTGACAAGACCAATCAAATCCACTTGTTCTCTGCCAAATCCATTTATGATGCTGTACAACATATTATATACGCAGCGGCAGTGTATTGAACAGTGGGTGGAATTGCATGACACAATGCTATGTACAAAAAGTACATATGTATGTGGAGTAATATTGTTGGTATAAAGTACCAGCGGTGGAAGCAGTGGACACACGAACTTTATCTCATTTCACGTCCGCTTATGTTCAGACAATAAAGCCAGGTATGGTGCGAAAATATGTATTCATGCGAACCAAATTTATCTACCATCAAGTTTCCAAAAACTTAGGGATGTAAATTATTTGGGGGATCTGCCAGAGCAATTAATAGAGTAATATTTTGCATAAGTGTTATGCTGCGTCGATATCTCTGAGCGAAGATCAAAATTTCTGAGCTTTGAGCACGATCCTGGGATTCAATATCATTAATGACAATCACGTGTGGTGAAGAATTTGAATATTTTGTGCGATAAAATATCTCATAATTGTTGGATGGAATAAATTTCGACATACTTATACCGGAAATTGAATCTCACCAGACTTTTGAATATATGATAAAAATCTAAGGGAAGACGATGGAGGGATGAGAAAAAGTTGGTTTAATACAAAATATCATTAAAATGACAGCACGTCCCTTCAGTGAGAGGGAAGAAGAGACGGCAGAGATATTATTATTCCGTTCGACTCTCGTGGAAGTTGAGATAGACGCGAAAAGAGTGATAACTTAAGACTCATCAAATTTGTATGTATAGCAATTAAATCGATATGAATATATAAAGTATACATGTGAAAATTAGATAGAGAGGCTGATATTTATAGAGGAGACTCTGTTCGGTTTACCACTCACGACTGGAATATTGTAAATTGCATGGTTACACGTGACAATTACAGCTATAAGCAATTGCTGTTGTCTTTTCTATTGTGCCCTTCTTTGCCACTTTGCTACATCACTCGCTGTGTGCAAGTATCTTGCGATATACATAGAGTAGTACACCTTTCCCTGAGGGTGAGTCTCAAAGTTGAGAGAAAGTTTATGGGTCTACAAGTTGTCTTTCAGCGTACAATAAGCGTACGCGACACGTTGAAACTTTTTCTATACGCGCCGCCTCTCGAATTCTGGCCACGTTATGGAAGCTTAATTGTTTCCCATTGAGGTGATCTTCCAGAATGGCAATTAACCACTTGACACGCTCACGTGTGGATGCAAATTCATTTCGCCTGATCATCAATGAAACGAGAAGACAATCAATATTTTCCGCAGTATTCAAATAATGCACGAAAACGTATCTAATTTGTATCATGAGCATTATTATCACTGTTCCACTTATTTCAGACATAATAAATGTCTCCAAATTATTCCATTATTCTCTCCATGATATCTTATGATTTACTGCTTCAAATTTATTTCTTCAAGGAAGACCGGTTAGCACGAAATGCATAAAAGTGATAAATTATGTAAGAAAATTGCTGACAGAAAGTAAATCTATGAATTTAAACTGCGTTCGTAGAGTTCATTTGTTTGGCCCGAAATAATTCAGTGTGCTATCAACTGTTTATCTTAAAATGAGTTAATTTTACCGCAAATTGTGTGGTTATTGGTGTCAAGTTGCAGCGAATTGTGTGTGTGAGAAAAATTGCTGAGCATTAAAATTTATCGGGAAATTGTTCCCTTTCTGTGTGAAACCTTGAGAGTTTCAGCATTGGACATCACTTTTCGACAATTTTATTGCTGAATAAATCATTTTCTGAAGCACAAAGTTGCGTGACAAAAGCATTTCACAGAGATAATTTACTTCCTCTCAAGACTTTTGATTACGCGTACAATGTTGGGACAATTTTGCCACAGCAATTCAACTTGAAGGACAACAGAAGAAGCACGAAGAGTGAAGAATCACATAGGAAATCAGTCCATTGTGAGAAAGTCTATTAGATCCTTTCAGAGTGCCACACTTAAATCTATTGGGGGAAAATCGTTGAAGTATGCAAAAATTACAAAAGGGCGAATGTCGGGTTTTTGTCCTCTTGAATATATACAATTGTATTTACTTAGGGACACAAAGAAATCATTACGTTTAGGTGTTAAACATGCCACATTGAATTGTAATTGCCAAGGATTGATCTGTGTTCTGTATATCCATTTGTACCTTATGTACATTATATACGTGTACGATGTGTACTTCGATATATACTTACGCACAATAATCGCCTTGTTTAATATGCATGTATTAAAAACCAACAAAAATGTGTGGGATTTTTTTAATGAAAAATTTTGACTGCGCATATATAAAATAATGTAGGTAAATTTATTGCCACAGCAAGTGATATGACTGCAAACATTACTTGTGCTACTTCAGCGCAATCAATTAATTCAGTGAAACTCTGTGGATTTGTCGTTTTTATGAGTATGCTAATATTAAAGAGGCGCCGAGGAAGGAAAATTGCAAATATAATTAGAAGGGTCGTTGTAATTTTGTGAAATTGGATTAAGCGAGATTTCACCATGTCGAAAGTACAAATTAAAAGTTGCTTCTGGAACACGAGCAAGACAATAATTTTGTTTTCATGAAATTACACAGATTGTATAAATATAAATATAAAGCACATGCAGTGGAATCTTAAATATAATTATAGTCTTTACTTATATTCATCTTGTTGAGTGAAATTATGCACATCTTGTTCAGGATGTGTAATAAATATATGCATGAATAAATGTATAAATATCAATGAGTTATAAATGTTGCACACGTAGGCAGAAATGAAATGAACTTGTAACCAAATATTACATTCATTTTATCATATCCGCACATAATTTTGCATATTTTTCATATGCATAAGCCCCATATTATTCTGCATCTGCACCTCGACAGATCTGTGCACACATATTATATATTTTATTCATACTCAAATTGAGTTCTTCGCTGTCAATTCATGTATTTACGAGTCTGTATGGTAATTTCAATTGTTGGTCTGTCCATGGTGAAAACTCTAAATATGTGCAATCTCGATGAGAGTTGCAGTGGACAAGTTATTATTGATCGGACTGGACAAGGAATTATTCCATCACTGAATCATGATATGCAAATTAAACATTTCAACTATATAATTACTAACCTATTGACAAATTCTGATAATAGACATAAACAGAATTAGCATAGTATATAGATAAATGTTCATTGTGGAATTATAACAAAAGGCCTTTATAACTTTGTGGAGAAAAATTCTTAATATTGTTACACTTGACACTCATTAATGTATGCATGATATCATAACTCATTTTCCATCATCATGCACATTACACAGAAGGTGCATTCGTCAAAGGAGAAAGCTCGGTTTCTTATATATAACAATGCACATTTCAGTTAAATGGGTTGAAGCATATATTAATGCATTGTAAAATTATACTGAATATACTTGAACATTTGTGGTATAATACGTGACTTTTCACTGTCAAAAAGTTCATATTTCATTATTTCAACATTTAATTCACATGACAGACAACAGAGAATAATTCCTGAATTAACAGTTTGTCATTGTTTCTTCTGTGGGTAACGCGATTTTATGAAATGGACTTTTTGAATCCAATTTTTAAAATATTTTTTTATCATTGTTAAGTGCCAATTTATTTACTGTCACAATGGAATCACATTAAAGAGAGAGAGAGAGAGAGCAAACAAGAAGAAAAAAAGGAAATTATCAATGAGCGGCAAATGTGAATGGTATTGTAATAAAAATAATTAATTTGCCACAAAAGAATACAAAAATTATTGTGAATTTTTAAAAAGTATCTGTAGTTTTGTATAATTATTGTCCTACTATATATGTACAGTAATCGCCAAAATTATGTAATGAATACAAAAATATGAACATCATATACTATCCGACAAACCTGTGGAACACATATTCGGTGTGTCGAGTGAAATATATTGCTGAATTTTGTGCGAAAGGGTGATGTGGTTTGAAAAATGGAAAAGCTGAAGCAGGTGAAGACAATCCTGAAATTCACACCTTCCTTCCCCACTGAATATGTAAGGGGAAGATTCAGAATAAGTATCACATAATTTATGCTGACAGCAGGGTTTCTTCTGTGACATTAAGCTAGATGTACATATCTAACTCTTGTATATGTACTGTTTGAAAGATTGGTCATGAATGCAGAGTAGAAGTTTTTATTGTACAATATTACACCCACAGTATTTTTTTTATAATTGCCTATAAAATTTTTATGCACTCGATGATTAATTGGGGAATGTTTTTGATATACAAAAGAGAATTCTAATAAGTTTGCACCATCAGCCTATAAATTTTTTGTTTATACGATAAAAAAGGAGAGATTTGTTGGTCTATTTATTCAGCAAAATGAAGTTTGTTTGCATTTGTGCATAAAAGAGAGGCAATATTTTACACAAGCTTACTTATTATATATTCTTGTGCTTAATTTTTGTCTCATAGACGTTTTTCTACCACTAGACCTTAAATTTATTGCTTCACCACCCAGAACTTTTTCCACCATGGCTTTTTTCACAGCTCCTGTGTTCACCGGAAGCTCGCGGTTGCGCCAATTGAGTTAATACACTGTGGTTTCCGGCAAATGTTACATTTCGGTTGAAATCCACAAAACAATTATACTAGCACAAACCTCTGACTCTTTTAATTAATGTCAAAGCTGTTTTTCTCTATATTTATGGGTGGCATGAGAATGATTTGACATAACATTGTTATGTGCAGAATCACATTTACCATAGAGCAGATCAACTGCGAAGACTTATCGGGCGATTCTGCTCATTTGCGGCATGTCTTTTGGTCGCTTCTCAAGAGTCTTCTGCACTCAAGCGCTCTACATAAGTTTCTGTATAAGCAATATTTGAAAGAAGAATGGTTTAGGAAGAGAAAGGGATGAAAACATAGCACATACAGTAAGCAAAAGGCGCAACTCCCCAGTCAAAAGGGGGTTGGCACAATTGAATTTCTAGCTTGTGGGATTTCTGTTTACACAATTTGGAGCCAACAACCGAGTGAGAAGCCACTTATATATATGTTTAAATTACAAAAGTATAACATTTGCACAGATGCTCTTTAAACACATACAGCAAACCGCCATTGTGTCCTATTCACGGCAAAGGCTCTCTTGTATCCCCATTTTCAATGAATATTTCATAAGGGCTTTAAAAAACAAGAGGCAAGCACTCCCATGACGATATCTAAACTGTTGAAAATCAAAGATAAAATCTGATTGTTTCATTTAATGATTGAAATAACTCTCCTATGAGTTGCTCTCTTTATCCCTATTAAATATCATTTGGCTTTACTACCGATAATACGCATTATTTAATACTCTCCTTTATTGTTCTGTCAATAAAATAAGAAAATACTTCTACTTGCGCAAGCAATTGTCTTGGAGAACAATGCCTATTGGTAAATAATGTGCTTATTTTCAGGAAAACAAAGGCGAGGAAAGCTCTGAGAAAAATACACGTCACTCTGGCTGCTGGAAATTGAACAGAGGATTTGCCTGATTGAAAATACAGATCTCAATGCTTACAGTTCTTGTTTGTGATTCAACCAAGAAAAATATCTCATATAGCAAAATACTACACAAATAAGCCAGAGAAGTTGCAATGCAAGAGAATTTGGAATACGATTTTCCGCACAAAAAAACAAATCGTTTCGCAAAATCATAAGAGAAATGTCCTAAGCCATCGATCCGTATTTAGTAAGTACGAGCACGCAGCGAAATGTTTTACCTGTTCATCCTCTTTTGAGCACAGAGAAACATAACATACATATTTGACATCGTTCGCCAGTTCCATTAAAGAGAGTTGTAATATAAATATATGTATGTTATAACGTGTTATATGGTGACAGAGAAGCCTTTTCCATACAGTAAATGGTTCAACTATTAGATTTATTGGGAAACATAAAAGCACAAGGATTGTTTCCTCTCCCTTTGATCAGTACATAATATAAATATAATATCCACCTAAAGAGGAATAAGAATTGGGAGGGAATAAATTGAATCTTTTACATCTACATGGTGTCCTTTCAAGAAGCGTCTCCCTTCTATTTCTCTAAGTGTGTTTTGTTTAGGGCATGGTGAAACACGATGGGGAGATCTTTTAAATTTATGTACATAATGTATAATTCCAATGGAAACACGCTTATGCAAATGTTTATTCAATTATCTTACCTGGATTAATACTGTATCTGCAGAGTATAACTAAAATTAACCATATTGTGATCGTCATTTTCCAGCCGTGTTTAAATTTTTATCCAACATTTCTACATTATAAATTGTTTTTTTTACGACTATGTTGCTGTCTTTGTCACACTATTTATCATTTCACTTGAACACTGTTATTCGCACACGCATGATTTTACAAAATGTAATATTATAATGTTATACTTTACACAAAATTGGTCTTCATCGACATTTCAATGTTTCACTATTAAATATTTAGTGTTGCTGTAGTGAAAGTTTTCACTTTTATTAGTACAAATACTATCACTAATCTTTGACACATTCACCATCGGAGATCGTCGAGACGAATGCTGAGAGTCAGTAAGGCGGCGTCTGCGCTGGGACTCATTAAAATCTATTCTTAGAGTTAAGGTCATCTTCCTAGTAAATGTCTTATTGAGAACATATTTCGGCATTCTGTGGCTCCTCATTTCGCTTGTTACTGTTGATGGTTTGTTTGCAGTGCCTTTGACACATTTCTGATGAGGCTTTCGGGACAAAAAAAACTAGTGCGATCCAATGCGATGATGGGTGAAGAAGAACCACGGGTGTTTCTGGTGTTGCTGTTGAGATGGGAGAAAAAAGGGAAGTGCAAGTTAGGGACACATTTAGAAGACAGTAAAAGAGAATACATGGCACATTTTAAACAGAGTCTCAATGTTGTGGAGTGGAGCATTTCCGGAAAATTGCAATTGCTCCAAGGAGAAATTAAGCGCAACATTGCATGCATTTATTTATTTTTTTGTTCTTTGCGCAATAGTTGCAATGGGATATCAAGGAGAATTTCGGAATAAGGCAAAGAAACTCATTCATACTAATGCCTCGAGGACTAATGAAAAATTCCGACTTTATCACTAATGAAAGCACACACGTGTGAAATGTAGCACTGTGTAAAAGGATATTTTTAGCTAAATAGCATAACCAATTCAGCCAGAGAGTGGATATTAAAATTTGCGGGAATTCCCCAAAGACAAAAGCTTGCCCAATCGATTTTGAGGAATGAATTCTATGTAAATTTTCTATCATAATATGTACTTCAACTTTATTTTTTGCTCTTTTCATCTTGAAAAAGAAGGAAGTAGTTTCTCTTCCTTCTTTTCATAGACAAGATGAATGGAGACGACAAAACAACCATCAGAAATGAAAATCTGACAGACCGACGTTGACCCTGTTAAAATTATTATTAATGTTGTCATGACTTCGCTATGTGAGAAAAAATCCTCAATGGGAGAGATAGGAGAAAACGTGGACTGCTCTTATGACGTTTATGCGTGTGAATACAAATCATTTTTTACAGAATTATCTCCAAGTCTCCCAGCAATATTTCGTGACATTATATTGGGGATATTACATAAGCAAAACGGGCTGCTTCCCTTAAGAATGATATAATGTGCTCCACTCTTATGTGCCAGCAGTAAATGTTAGTGATTTTACTAACTTTTCACTATTCGAAATGCACCATTATATTATTATTCAACAAGCATAACTTTGCATATAGAATTTAGTATTTTGCAATGCTCACATGGATTAGTTTCACTGTGCAACGTCATATATTAAATCATCCCTGAATATTCTCTGAGCTAATTTGTTGAGTTTATACACCAGAACTTATGGATTCATATACTCGTCAACAAAAGTGGCTTGTGAATCAAATTCCCAATGAATTCTCTCCTGGGTTTTCCCTTGTCTCGAGAGACTATTTTTATGGTGGGGAACGCAGTTTTTCAGCTCAGAGATATTTTGAGATAAAGCCATTGTACTGGAAATCGATATTTTAGCCCATTGAAAATTCAACTGGCATATAACTTTAGCGATTGCATTCAAAATGAATCTATTTAAATGGCTCTTAAAGGTTAAGCTCACTGAGTTGGGAATAAAATTGATTACTGCATATGAACATATTATTTGAGAGAAGATTCAGTCATAATCTGTAATATTCCCATTAATTTCAATAGCTTCCAGGAATCATTTCTCTCTCGAAGTGTGGAGGCACTTAAAATCCTAATTACAGTATTATGCATGCTGGAATTGATGTTAAAATGTTCATAAATCTTATGGAATATTAAAGTTTAACAACATTAAAAGTCTTCGAGTTTAAAAGCAGATCAAACAGGAACTTAGGAAGACGCTTGACTTTCTCTAATCAGCCTGGGAAACACAATTAACAAAGGTTATTATGAGGCAACTAGCAGAATTCGAGAAGAGAACCACAAACCCCTAATACTGAACTATCGGTGGGTTAAGATTGAAAATGCTGTATGTTGTGTACGGTGAAAAATTTGCAGTAGTTGAATCATGCAAGGTATAAAGCGAAAGCTTCCAGAGCTTTGAAGCTCAACCGAGTATCTCGCGTGATTTAGCTGTGGCGTTGTTGGGTAAATCTCAGTGTGGCTTTCTCGTGAAATTGGAAGGGGTGGAACAATATTGAAATTGATCGCCGAAAAGTCATAAGTATTGTTTCCTCCTCATGCATAACATGCTGTGAGCACCACAGAGAAGTATTCGAAATAAAACAGAGTCAAATATCCAACGATATGCCTCAACATAAATTACTTATACGATTTTTTATCAGCAGAGAAAGCCTTCAAGTAGGAGTGGATGATATTTTTTATGGTAAGCGACATTCCCCTTAATATAGGACATTTACATTGAATCTGACTATTCTAGTGACTATCTCGGCAATATATAATTTGGTGGCGCGCCCCCGACATTTTATATATTGTTGTTGCAGATATTAAGACACATAGAACACGCTTCGAATATAAAGAAATCGGCCGTCATGTCAGTAAGACGAAAAATTATATGAAAACGAAGGAAATGGAACAGAGAAGAGAGGAAAAAAGGCAATTTGGGACAGTACAAAGGCCTTGCGAGAATATTCACCCCCAAAACACTTTCTAAGGGCCGCTACATGTATGCAAATTAAGCGAAAATGAAGATTCTCTCGCATTTGAAATTTCGTGAAATCTCTTTTTTGCTCTATTCCACTGTTTATCATATTGTGCGCTCTCTCGATATCATGTATGATGATTCTTTGAATGAAAATTTTCACATTTATAAACATTGGAAAAGTTTTTTTCTTAAGAATTTGTCTAATGCCGAATTGAGGCTCCTTTGCAAGTATCATTAATATTTATTATGTGGAATTTAACTCTCTTTCTCACATGTCATATTTCGGAAATATTTTTGACATTGTTCACATAGCATATACAGCCAGAACGGAAATATGGCTTGGAGTGTGCTTAAAGCACCGCACAGAGTGTATGAAATTCAAGAACAAACTCCATGCTTTGCCGGAATGACGATTCCTCAAATGCGATTATCTACAATCTTCCACAACAGCAACATCCCTTGGGCATGCGAAATTTTCTGTCTGATTGTAAGATGTCGATAGCGAGATTAGTATTAGGTGATATAAAGTGGAATTGACTAGGGGTAAATGGAGAGTAAAAACATAAGTGTGTACATATGCAGGATTACATATATATGCAGTGTATTATGTGTTTATTTGCGAATGTGGAATCCAATGAAGCGCAATAGCAGAAATTGAGGTATTCCAATGTCCTCAGGAATGGTTCAATTATTGCTGAGGAGTCGAAAAGCCGAGGAAAACTTGTCACTCCAATTGAATTTGCTGGTAAAGTTTAGTAGACACAACGACACGAAACATATAACAACACCTAAGCAAATGGAGATAACAATATTATCTGATGGAAACTACATAAATGTGTATACAGTGTCTTTCCTCCTTCAATTCCTTCCAATTTTTGTCTTTTCCTCTTTACGGACGTAGAATCCCTCGTCATGGAGAGAAAACATTCTATGGCAATACGAATTTGTTGTATTCAATCTCACATTATATGACAAGTGTATCTGATTTGGTCTGTTATTTCCGTTTAATAAATTTCGAGAAGAAATTTTACATGATTGATTGCACACTTGTAAATCAAATGGGGAGTTGTAAAAAAAGGGAAAATATGGATGTTGAAATAGAAACTCATAAATTTCATATTTGTCTTCTTCTTTCACCATCTGAAAATTATTGTTCCATGAATTCAAATTAATTCAGACACACGACGAGCAGAGTGATAAAATGCGTCATTTCGCTCATATTTTAGTCATTCCTACAACTCAAGAGGAGAGCCATTGCAAATAGTGTGCAGAGGAATAGGTATGGACATATAATGAAAGGATGTGCGGAATGAGAGAGACAACGCAGATGAAATGTTATCAGAATTTATGAACTTTCAGTCAAAATGATTATTAATTCGCCTCACTGTTTGTAGACTCTGAGGTAACACACCTATTGTTGTTCATCCCAAAATATCGCATGTCAATAAGTTTCATGATATCGATTTCTCATTTTCTTCACTTCCAATTCCACTTTTTCCCCGTAAAATGCCTTTTAGCGCGCAAACACACACACACACACAAACACACATACACAAGGTTATACCATGAAAAGCGCGAAAAGCAAAGGGAGAATTTCGGTAAAATGACTTATACACAATATTTCGTTTCTTGTGCCACAAGCAGGCGTTTCTCCTATATAAAGGAAACTAATAAAATCATAATCGTAATTAGAAAAGTTAATATAAAGTTCGTTCTTTTGCAATTTATTTCAATTGAAAAGTTTCCTTTAATCCTATTTGTGCTGGGGTTATGAAACTCAATTAAGGACAAAGAGTGAATGAGAAACGTACGTACTTTTCCCCCACAGATCCAACCTCGTGGATCTATATTTTCAATTCCGTTATTATGTATTTGATAGCATAGGTACTCAACTCAGTAGGTGCTCATATGCTACAGGCATGTCTATTGAGAAAATTCCGTGGGAGACGCGAGAAAAAATCACCCTGCATAATTTAATCTCTTTTCATTGTACAATCACATCACACAAATGTATGAACACACATATACACATGTATTTTATGAATAGTAATGTGTAGAGGGTTTTTAGCAAACACACATCGCCCAGTTTCGGAGAGTGGCGGACTGAGGATATGCTAAATAATTTATCAAGCTCGTCATCATTGTATGGGGCCTACATGCCGTAGTACAAAGCAGAGCCAAGTGCATGATATCTAAGTAATTTAAGCTGCTGCTTCCACATTCTACGAAATA
This sequence comes from Phlebotomus argentipes, assembly GCF_947086385.1. Classification (NCBI taxonomy): domain Eukaryota; kingdom Metazoa; phylum Arthropoda; class Insecta; order Diptera; family Psychodidae; genus Phlebotomus; species Phlebotomus argentipes. Next base: position 9,128,582 of record NW_026776181.1, on the reverse strand, counting down.
TGTGGCCTAGGCTTAGACAATATCCAATAGATTAAATTATTCATATGTGGTCGTAATGAATTTAGTACATTCTACAGTATATGATTTTAATATAGCATAAATTGAAAATTCAGTTTGGTAATAAGTATGATCCTTTTTAATAAATATGTACATACAAATTAAGGGTCGGCTGTGTTTTTTTTTACCAAACATGACAGGGGTAGAAGTTGTCCTGTGTAAGCAAAGCATCCTTTAAATTTGGTGTATTGCTCTGCCCCTTTTCCATGAATAAAAATCAGATAAATGTGCATGAAACCGTCTTTTTAAAACTACTTAAATATGTATTGATTCCAACTTTTAAGAGCAGTAGAACTGGATCATTTCTCATAGTTTTATGATGATGTTTCTCATTATATTTTTTATCCCTCTTCCACCTCCAGGTCTTAAACTTCAGGAGCTTATTTTGGACCGGGACAAATTCGTCATATTTCTCATAATAGAAACCTATGGATTGGGATGAGAATCGTATATTTTTTATTCTTATTGCAGCTTATGAAAAAATACCTGCCAAATTTGATTCAAAACACATCCCGAAAGCTATATTTAGAAATCAAATTAATAATAGTTGTGTCTTTCCATGCCTTTTTCATTTAAAGAACTGACAATATGCGCTTGGGCAGAGCAATTTAGTGAACGGATCCGGTGCGTTTTTCTACTTGGGTCAGTATCGTTTGGATTATTACAGAAAAAAGAGTAATTAGTCATTGCAATAAATATTTTTGAATATTAAAAAGTACGCATTGAGAGCTTTTGAACTGTTTGCAAACCATTTTTCCACAGTTAATACTTGTGATGAAGGACAATTATTATAGTTGTATATTTTGCATTGGAATGGTTCCATAAATGGAACACGCTGAATTTCAACAGGACTGCCATTTCAATTTCATATCCACTTAATATAGCCATTTATGTATGTTATTAATTAATTGTGTATATGAAAAATGTATGAGATATGTTGAGTTGAGCCCCATCGAGTGTTTTATGCATGATGAATAATATGGTTGTGTATAGTAATTTAGCAAACTCACTGTGGCACATCATATTTGATTTGGAGCGTTAATTTTGGACTTCATGATTTCTGTTATTAGAGCGTGTACTGGGGTTCAAAATATTTTCAGAGCAATTGGCAATAAGCTGTAATAGTCTAATCGATACTGTGTGCGAGCGATGAGAGATTGTCTGCAAAATTAGATGGCTTTTATCTTAGCTGGTGTAGCAGTCGTCGGTAATTCTAGTCATTATGCATGCAGGAGTATGATTAAAGGTATGTGCTCTGAATCCCACGATTCCTTTTGTCATGGCGAGATCGAACAAAGTCGCACAAATAGAGAAAAGATTGGCATAGATAAGAATGGCGCTGTTGGTTTACCCATGGATTTCCATTTCACTTCACCGCCACACATAATATGTATAGCAATCAACCTGCTTCTCGAGCAGAACTGTGGACCATCGGTTTATATTTCTCTCTGCACATCAATACACATGCACGGCGTCTGTCTCTCTATCCTTCTGTGTCCCTCCCTAAGTTTCAGATATCAAATGCTATATAGATCTGGCAGGGGTTTAATGCACACGTATATTATTTCAGTCGCGAAACGAGGATTGTGGAGAATAAAATGTAGTCGTTGGCAGTGGCGTAAAAAGTTGGTGATACAAGGAGTTGAAAATTTTAATAGTTCAACTCTGCACTACCTTTGGGACAATATCGGGGATGGTGTCATTAGACAATGCGGTGGTAAAAAGGCTCAACACAGCAGCAGACAAGCGCCAAAAGAGCACTTTTATTTGCACTTTTACGATTCAATCTGTGCCCCTCATCTGTCAAATAATGTGAAACTCCGTCGAGAGGATGTGCATGCTGTTCTGGCCCCTCTCCAGTGCTTGTTCTAACCACTCACCAGCAGTGGAGTAGCTCCTGATCTAAGGAAAGTTCTCTCCAACATAATAGCACCCACTTCTATGTGCTTGTAAGTATTACCGCATTTTCATGTAAAAGAGCCAGAGGAGAGAAATATGATGATAAAATATTTATCTTGTTTTTGCTATATAAAGAACGATGGTCTTTTGATTCTTTCTAACGTCAATTGTAGCGGAGCTCAAGAGAAAACAGGGCAAAATATTTAAAAGTTACTGGAGAAATACAAAAAGGCGGAGCTGGGGAGGTCGGTTAAAAACAAAAGGGAAAGAAAGCGACACAAATTCAGAGGGGAAATCGACAGGAAGTGAGGCAGAGTGGATGGAAATGTACGACAATTTTCCCTTTACCATGAGGCAAAATCAACCCAACTTAAAGTGCACTGTAGCAATTTCCACTCAATAAAGGAACAACTTGTATCGCACAATGAAATATTGAAACAAGGCATCTCTTTCCACGCTTTTTACTCAAGCTTCATTCACGAGCGGTCAAAGTGAGATTAAGGAACTTCCCACATTTCCATGTGGCGGCACAGTTATGCTGAATTCCACTGGCATATGCAATTAATTCCACAGATATTAAATATTTTCGACATTCCTAGAGCAAATTTTGCGTATTTCAACGATTCCCTTTTCGCTATAATATGTGATGTACATATGCATGTTCCATATTTCTGAGAACGGCATGATGTTCCTCGAGATATGCATGAGCATATGTGATTCCACGAGGCACATAACTCAGGGAATCTAGGTACTTTAAAAATGAGGAGTGGAATTGTACTTGCCAGTCTCTAACAATGTAAGCTACAATGATATCATTTAATCGACTGAAGTGCCATTAAAAGTTAACTTTTAATTAATATCGTGTGGAAATATTGTGTTGTCTGGGGAAATAACTTCTTGGAATTTCTTTTTAATTAGACTGGGAAATATCTGGAACTGTTTTAACATACCATAAAAGTCGCGGAAATGCTGTCAAGTACTTTGTATACACAAAGCGAGAGGGAGTTTGGATTACGAATTAGAAAAAATGACATCCTTTTCAAGATAAATGGATGAATCTTTGGCGGAAGATAGAATAAATGGAGGGTGATAAGTATGCGGGCTCCACCTCGTTAACATTCCCGAACGTAAAGACGGATTTTTATAAGATTTAGCGGATCAAACGAAATGTTAATTGAAAACCATGGCGGTATTACGAGAGCTTTCTATCCAACTGCTCCAGTTTCTAATTGGTGCACAGCAATTTTCCCCCGATTTAGTTTAGAATGTACTTTTTCGACTATAACAAATAAAATCCACGTTTTATTTTCAATCAATTGCATATTTGCATGAAATCCTGCGGTGAAATCAATAACAATTTCGTCCAATAATGGATTCAGGACTGAAAATCACTTTCTCGTTTTTTTGTTGGAAGTTTGGGTAATATTTTTGTTTTATCTCGTGGTAAATTGTTGCATTCCAATGATTTGTACATTGGTGGCCGGGTGCTCTTATCGTGAAACACAGCGAGAGAGGCGTGATTTATATAAATGATGATGAAAATTGCAAAATCGTGTCACATAGCAAGTAGCATCCAATGAATATTTTCTATGTAACATCTTCATATAAGCGCACACGATATAGGGTGAGAGATTAAATCAGAAAATGCTAAAATGTAGGATTTTTGCTCCTCCATGGAGCCTTTCCCCTTCAGCATGGAAAATATGAGAAATATGAAGAAGACGTCAAGTTGGGAGCATTTTCTGTTGGATGGCCTCGGCTAAGCTCTTGCTTCTTGAGCAATAATACCAATTGACGGGTCAATGTGAGCGGAATAGTAACAAAAACACACCACAAACACCACAGGGACGCACATGGGAGCCCCATTCAAATTTAAATGAACACTCGGCATAGTTGGACTCGTCTGGGCGAGTATAGGATTTTAACTTGATTTTCTCTTCCTCATAAAAGTACATGGATTGTGAAGCGCGTGACGGGGGTGGATTTAAGGGTGACAATTTCGCAAGATAAACTTGTGGAAGTGGATGGTGATGTGGTGGAAAAGTGTATATGTTGTGCTAAGGTGGGAATGAGGGAGATAGAGAGAGAGAGTATCTCTTAATTAAATTACAACGGAAGTTTGGCACGAACCGACGCCACTGGTGGTCTAATTACAAGTTCCTTCATTCATGAAATAATCTCTAGGTTCACCTCATGGCCAGTGACTTCACATTCGGGTCTCACCAACTCAAAAACGGACGAGGATAATGCACACACCTAAAGAATATTAATTCATGACAGATGAGAATCGAGTGTGTGTAGCAAAACTCAACACACAGCCTTATTATAAATTTAGATTGAAATTTATGATTTTCGCCCCAAAACATCCACACACATTCAACCAACTTTCCCAAAGAATTATTCACATGGCGACAGGGAGCGAGGTGGAAAAAAGAATGTGTTACATTCTCACTGTCCGCACATATCTTTTTATTGCCAGTTATGCTGAGGGAGAGCGAGTTTCTCGGTGTCTTTTTTCGAAAATTTTCTGTGAAAATACATAATCCAGATTCTTACCGAGCAAATACTCTCGCCGTGGCACTTTCCCACTTTGCCTCACTCACATATACATAATTGAGCACTCCGCACTCGCCTGCACTGTATGGAGATTCCTTAATCTCCCACTTTCCTTGGCAGTCTCCCTGCCGAGCACCACTCACACCCTCGGGAAAGTCAAATGAATTGGGATTCCATTAGAAATTAGTGCAAAGTCTCCGACTGAGAAGTGTGAAAAGAAGTTTCGCTGTGCAAAGCGATGCGGAGGATTCGCTTTCACGTCTCTCGGCTGCTGCTTCGTGACTACTGAGCATCACTCACGGCAGTGCTATTTTCAGCAGCATCCCGACGTCGGCGTCGGAGATACTATCATGCGACGCTCTCGCGCTCTCACGCTCTCCTCAGCCAGTCAGCATTCGGTGAGAATCGAGAGCGGAATAAACCGCCTCACGCGGAGCTTTGAGAGATGGTGAGAGGAGAAAATGTGCTCAGATATGCCGAACTTGTATTTTATATATGATTCAGAGAATTTTCCATGCTCTCTCAGGCGCCTTCTATGAGGCGAAATCTTAGTGCGAAAGAATGTAAATCTTTAATAATTTCCATTGGCAACAGACTTGCAGCAAAATTTCAAGCAACACACACATTCTGTCTTCACATTTCACTGTGTAATCTTATGTGCCAAATTTTTCCCTTTAATCCCACTTATCAGCAACATCAAGAACATGAATCACGAGCAACTCATTCCATTCGTCCAATGGAGAATTATATGTATCTCTTCTTTTTTCGCAAAAAGTGTGAATTGATTTTTCTTAAGTATGAAAGCTTTCTTGTTCTCCCCTCGCGCAATGTACATAGACGAATGTGAGTACAATGGAAAGGACGTGATAAGCAAACGCCAAGGCTAGCTTATGGGTGAGCTGGGCCACGCAACCAACTCGAAATGTGACCAAACTGACCAACCCAATTTTTAACCAAAAATTTGAAACCTCCATAACTCAGGTTCTGTGGTATTAACAAAAAAGTATAACCACTTTTTGGAAACGTCTCAATCTGGACTGTCAAAGTACTCAAAAATTATGTTAAACTTAAACGGCTTGACGCTTATCACTTAGTGACGGAAACCAAAAAAAAAATCTTAAAAATTACCCCCTTTTTTCGTCAAGTTTCGTCATAATTAGTCTCCCTGATGTAATTTCAGTCGATTTTGCGACATTTGATTTTTAGCGCGATTACAGATAGAGTGGGGCTTCGCCCAATTCATTCAAGAGGACCAGTCTTTGGCGCTTTTGAAGCTGCGGCAGTAGTCAAATATGATTGGGGAGGCCGAAGGCGGCTGGTAGTCGATCAAGCGAAGTGAGAGCGTAAAATTAATAAATTCTAATGATACACAAATTGCTCCATAATGTGAAATATTTGTTCTTTAAAAGCTTCTGCAGTGCATTTAATTCGGGCCTTCCTCTCCTTGTCTGTGGACCCATAGACTCACAGTCACTGAAGTTCTCAGCACCCTCTGATTTATGAACTTCTCTTCACATTATATACCTGACTCTATTATGCATATTCCTGTGATTCTACATAATCATGTCTGTTTGATGTGAAATAAATTGAGGGAACTTTTCAATTTTAATTTAAATGATTATAGAACGAGTTGCAAAATCTTTTCAAGTTGAGCTTTTCTTTAAATTTACCGTAAAAATGTGACAAATTGAGTTAAGAATTACTTGTCAAAATTTTGCATCTTATTACGAAAGAGCATCACGTTTTTCAGATAATTTGTGATTTCATCAATTTAATTTTAGATTTCACACTTTCACTCTGGCAAATTTGCCACTTTAGTCATCATATGGAATCAGATTGTTCCCAGCTGAAAATTTACGGTCATGAAGAAACGGGTCATTTACGGACACTCATAAAATTGAAGTTTGAGGTATTGATTACTTAAAGTTTGTGGGTTAATTCTCCAGCATTCCTCTGCTTCCCACCTGAGCTCATTGAATTTCAATATACTGTCATTATGCATTGTACCAAATTGTGAACAACTCTCACATAATTGATTGGTTTTGGAATTGGATAGTCCACTGAATAAGAATTGTATTGCAAATTCTGACAAAATGACAGCTCGTCTGGATATTAAGATATAATTCCTAGTATATTTACGAGGAAATTTTTGGAAAGAGAGGAAATACACAGATTCTCATTCTTTTCCTCAATTGTACAATACATGAATATGCATGCACATGATGTACAGGTACGTGTGTATGTACATTCTCTCCGGAATATGGAATGAAGTGGAATACAGCAAATAAAGCTTCCGGGAAGCTTTCTCTATTTCCATCTGCAGCTTTCCGGTCTAAATAAATTTTCTTACCATGGAATTGGCTCCAGTATATTTGTCTATTTATCCGAAGACGTGAAGCAATTACTCGTGGGAGTGATTTACAAAGTAATTTCCATTAACACATAATTGCAGGATATTACTTTCACTATGTCACTTAAAATACCTTTCGGCATTCATAATGAGTCCACATTGAATATGTAGTGCAGCAAAGGTAATTTAATTGAGTACAAACTTTAAATCACTGCTGGGTAATTTTAATATAAATATTTCTGCATAGCTTTCAGCGTCATTATCCATGGGATTTTCATGACAATCACCTTCATTTATACGACGGGCGTATTTCCATATAGACACAGTGTATATGTAAATGTAGTAGAAGATTATTTGCTAATTTTTACAATATACAAGCAAAACTCTTCTTATTCTCGGCCTTTATCTCCACGCTGTATATTTACACAAGTATGATGTAGTCACGGAATTTTAAATTAACATAAAAATAATATAACAGCAGGTGTTTAAGGATAATTTTGCGACGCGCTGTGGGGATTTTTTCAGGCTTCATACGTTCGTTATGACATCAGTATAAAGTGGAACGCGGTTGCTGATGTCGCTTTCGCAAGGAACCTCTATTTAATGAATGTAAAAGGATAACAACAACATAACTCGGCGCTATGGAAGAATTTTAAATCACTCTGTGCGTGAAAAAGGGGATCAAGATAGATAAATAGTTGAATTTGTTGGTTTTGTAGGAGTAAATGGTAATTAACAAGAGATAAGTACATATTAGCGCTTGTGTGCATCGCATCTACGTGATATATGGGAAATGTCACAAGAGGATCAACATAGTAATTTCTGCTTCATACCACACAAATGCGGTAATTGTGAAATGTTTGATGATAATATTATTTATAGCAATTTCAAAAATACTCTCCGACATTATCCGAAATTATCAGGATATCAGCAAATGCTTTGCAATTTCACATTATTCACAAATTGTCTCTTTTATCTCTGTTAAATATCAAACTGACTGCAAATCTAATTCCCTTAATTAATCATGCGATTTCATGGGACAAAGTTTAGTTAAGCGTTGAAATAAAATAATGAAAATTAAATTAAACTGTTAATGTTTGGTGAAGCTGGTCTGGCCTTATTCATTTCGCGCAGAAGGAAGGTAGCTGTGGAGAAACTTTTATGTGGCAGCGCGGCAAAGTGGATTTTCAGCGAATATGTATCACAAATTGAATATGAAATTGTGAACAGAAGTCATCCGATAAGATTGCTTAAGCATAACATTGTTGGGCATGAAATGGAGAAAAAAATAGCTCCTCACGCTTTTCAGCTTGTGGAGAAAATTGCTTTTTTTCGGCTTCGCCATTCCACACCACGTGTTGCGAAACATAGAGTGCTCCTTATTTACTGTAAATCGCTTTCTGTACTTTTCACTAATACTTTGGGGATATCTAAAATTGTCTTTTTTGCCCGTTTTAAAATGTCAAATGGCATGCGTTATCAGGTGTACGAGACAATGTAGGAAAGTTCTTGAAATTTCCCGAGAGGTTTATAGCCCGATGTGTTCCTTTAAAACTTTCTCGACAGCCCTTAAAAACGGTTTAGACGCTGAGTGGCGTCTGTGGAGTTTGGGGGGTGTTGAAGAGTGCGGTGCAATGCTTAGTTGGCGGTGCGAGCAAGCGAGGATACATACTTTTGGGGATGGCAAAAAGCACATCGAGAGGAAGAAGAGTTTCATGACAGATGAATAGAGGAAATAAACACAGTGCTGAGACTTTCTACAAGTTGTTTACACGTTGATTCTGAAGAGCGATTAGCACGCCAAATTTTCTTCACAATTAACATCAATGCTCGGGTGTGGGCCTTTATTGTTTCGCATATTTATCAAACTCCCTTCGCCCCATTCCGCGTATTTGATGAGATATTAAGTAACGTGCGCGCATTCCCCACGCCTGTGATGTGTGTATTTCGCATTTTAACTCACTTCACCCGCCCTTGATGGGATATAGGATAAATAAGCGACACGCTTATTAATTTTATTACTAATTACACCTCATTACCACTTCACGGCGGTACAAATTAGTCCGCACTGTCTCCTTTCATTATTATTATCTCCTGTGCAGATTTTGCCACATTGCGAAATAAAGCACTCATATGGCGTCTACAGCCTACACCACCCCGAACATACCTGCAATCCAGTGGCGTAGTAAGTTTATATTGCAGCGACCATGACAAGCAGCACAAACACCTCTTAAGAAGGACAGTCCGTGAGCAGGAAATGTGAGTCAAAGCATATCAGAGCGCAAATCTTAGAATACAGCCAGAAACTCAGTTTGAAGGAGTCTTGAATTGAAATCACCCCGAGTCTCGCTACGCCACTGCCGCAGTCCTCCAATTGCACATACATACGTACGTACATAATCATCGGGTGATGCGTGGATCGTGCGTGAAGAGTCGCCCATGTGGAATTTATCCATGTGTGAATCGTGATACGCATGAGGGGAGGTATTTATTTTACGAATTAAAACTTTTACAATTTCCCACCCCCTGAGCCATTTATGGTCCGCAGGCAGATGGAAATGGAATGTCTCGGGATCTGCGGCAAAGGGGGTGGCTCACCGGCGGTGTGCAGGGGAGTAAATTGAATAATAAAATGGGAAGCAAATATACGGCGAGGCAATATAATTTAATTTCAGAACGGCAAAACGAAAAAGATGTACAGTCGTTTGTATTATTTTTTACTCTTCTCTGATTTACACCGCGTGGCCTCTCTTTGCTGAGAAGAAGAGGAAAGCCTCGCATTTCCGTGCGCGAGAGAGCATTAGGGGAGCCACTCCACATCGTCGCGGACATCCTGTTCCAGGTACTTTTTACACAATTTTCAAATTGTGTCCTCTCACACGCATATTCCTGCCCCATCAAAAATTGATAAAGGCAAATTGATGCAGATTTTTATTCATTCCCCTTATACAAGTTGAGAGGAAACCGCATGAAGGACACCTGCTACCCAATTGATGTCCTTCATGCCAGTGCCAAAGTGTCGTACAAGAAACTGCCATTGCGGTTATTACCCAGAGACAAGCAATGCAAGAGGTAAATCAGAGATATGAAATTAAAATCTTATGTTAGACGTGGCGAAAGTGGCTTAATGTACCAATTGAGAGTGTTTATTGGTGTTGAGGACATCTCCTTACACATGTTTAACCTTCATCCTCGTGCGGAATTACGTTCGTATGCATATTGTTGGAGGGGTTGTAAAATGAAAAATGAAACTTCATCCGTGAAACGTGTGTAAATGTTATGGCTAATAAACTCTGAGGTGGAATACAAATTCATTTAACAAATGAACTTTCCGCCACGCCTCATTTCTGCTAAATAAATCTCACAGATCCGTCTTGTTATGAATTACACGCTGAACTGAACTATATGTAACCCGCAGAAAATGAAAATCAAATTCCCGGAAATAGTATTTATCTGTAGCTTTTTGCACTGACCTGAAAAGTTTGTCTCTTCTAGAAAAACGCTCCTGGCCAACTCTCCATCTTCTTCATCAGCATTCTGTGGGAAAGTAGTAAAAAAGAAGATAAAACTTATGGAAATTGAAGAATAAATGAATGGTTTTTGATACACTGTTTGAACGGAAGTTTTGCTAATTCCCCAATAAAGCAGCTGAACACCAATTTGTTGCTTTACCAAACTTAATAATAACATAAATAATACTATTGTTTTGGCGGATTATGCAAATATCCAACCGGAACCGGATTCTACATATTCAAAAAGCAATTGTCAGCGCCCTCAAGCGGAGGTTTCAAATCAGACGCCGCTACAATTTTTGCGGCTCGCCTTGCTGTCACATTCGCTGTTTACATTTTCATGGTTTGCAGTTTTTCTCCAAAAAGCTTTGAAAATCCTTCATTTTCGCTACAAATCTCGCGTTTAATCAGTCTTTGTGCGGTGATCACTGTAAAAAATGTCCAATTCCCTAGGAATTCGTGTGAATAATGAGAGTTTTCTCAACGAAAACGAGCAGGATGCAAATTCTTCAATGACGGAACTTGACAAAGGTTGCGGCTTTTCCTCTAAAATATTCCAATTTTTACCTAATCCGTTTACTTGTTTACAGGATTACGATGTTCAAAAGTTGGAGAACAGTGCGAGGCAATCGTGAGATTCCCTAAACTCTTTGAAAAGTATCCTTTTCCCATCTTGATCAATTCGTCATTTCTCAAGTTAGCGGAGTTCTTTCAAAATGGGTAAAATTTGTGTTTGGAAAATGCCTCAAGATTATTGCTAAACAGTGTTCATTTCAGGTCCAATCTGCTGCGCCTGTGGGTTCTGCGTGTGTGCCAGCAAAGTGAGAAACACTTGGACAAGATTCTGAGTGTGGATGAGTTTGTAAAGCGCATTTTCTACGTGACGCACTCGAATAACCCCATAGAACGCGCCCTGGCCATCCGGACGCTGGGCGCTGTGGCGAGAATCATCCCGGAGAAGCCTCAAGTCCATCACGCAATCCGCCAGGCGCTGGATAGCCATGATATGGTGGAAGTGGAGGCTGCAATCTACGCTAGCGTCCAGTTTGCCGCCCAATCGAAGACCTTCGCCATCAGCATGTGCTCGAAAGTGGCCACGATGATTGAGTCTCTCAACACGCCCATCAACATGAAGCTGCAGCTGATTCCTGTGCTGCGTCACATGCATCACGACGCCAACACGGCGGCTCTCGTGAAGACGCTCTGCGTGAATTTGCTGCCTAAGTATCCATCAGAGAACTTTGTGGTGGTCATTCTGGACTCGCTATCGAAGCTCTCGTGTCAGACGCTTGTGGACATTCCGGATCAGGTAAATGTGCTGCTGGAATATCTGATGGATCCGCGGAGGAAAGTGCGCTATCAAGTGCTACATTCTCTGCAGAGTCTTGCCGATAAGGGAGCGCACTTGTGGCCCAACGGAACGGTCCGGAACCTGCTGACCATCGCCAGAGAGTGCACAGATGATGGCAATGAGCAGAGCCTCATTCTAGCTGTCGTTATGACTCTCACCCGATGTCCCGTCACATGCCATTCTTTGCTGTCCGAGGAGCAGCAACTGGTGTATGATCTGTGCTCAGGCTGCCTGACACTTGAGCATCACAGCGCCAGCGCGAAAGCCCTCGCCATACTCACAAGCCTCATTCTCTACTGCCACGTGGAGCACATCGTGCCGCCGGCGAAGTACATGAATCTCATCAACTTGCACCTAGAGAGCCTCATTGTGACTTCCCTGCCGCAGGAGAAATTCACCCGGGAGTTCGCTCAGTATCTCAAGTGTGGTGTGCAGCTGTCTGAGAAGGATCCGCAGTTTGGGGAGTCATTCGTGGATCTCATGGGCAGTCTGCTGCTGGATCAGTTCGTCTACTGCGACAAGCACACGGTGCTGATCTGTGAGACTTTCGCAGCTCTTTGCTCTCAATTCAGCACCAACAGATTCGGCGTCTCTGGAGAGGAGCGAATGGATGTGGACGAGGGTCAGAGTGGGAAGAATCCTATTCACGCTCTGCTGCCAGACATCCTGCGGAAGCTGTCATTCCTCGTGGACAAGGGCCTCGCCGAGAAAAACGTCCAGTTCATTGAGATCATGACTGCAGTCTGTTTGCAATCTCATCTCGGCGTGCTGATTCCGGAGAGTGTCTTCAGCGTCCTCGAGAAGGTGGTGAATGCCATTAGTTGCTGGTCGCAGTATCGCATCGCCAGGTCGGCGTCCAGATATGGTCATCACTTCCTCTCGGCGAAGATATACGCCAAACTAGCAAATGTGGTGTCTCTGGAGAAGCTGCATTTCTTCCTCGTGGCTCTATCGCAGATGTCCAAGGCGGAGTGTGTGCTCATGTACGGCCGGGAGTTCGATGACATCGTGAAGAAGTACAAATCAGCGAATCCGGAGGAGTTTCTGTCTTTGTCGCAGAGACTGCAAAAGTCCATTGCGATGTACTGGAAGGCTCTGGCCACACTTAAGGCGAGCTCTTCGCCGAATCACCCAATGACCTTCCAGTCAGAGTTCATTCGCCTCCGTGGTCAGTTTCTGGAAGCCCTTTTCACGGCGGTCATCACGAAGAATACCCAACTGATCACTCTCCCGCCCGCGATCGCCCAGAGTCTGGCTCAGAACTCTCGGGATCACCTGCAAATGTACGGACATGTGACAAATCAACTCAGGAAGACTGTGAAGACATTCAAAATGTGCGAAGATGCTTATTTGAAGCTCTACAAATCGGCATTTGATGCTGATCCTTGCACTCTGGAATATCTTCAAGTCGCCCAATATCTGTGCGGTGTTCTCGGGAACTCTGTGGAGGCGATATGCTTCGTCTCACCTTCGGACTCGTCCAATCAGCCCACCGAGGGCTCCTATCCGGAAACGAGACTCTTTCTCAACGGCTGCCAGCGCATCATTAAGGAGATGCAGAAGCTGCCCAAGGAAACTAACAACAAGAAATCCATCACGACTGAACACACTCAAGTGCTGCTCAGTCAGATTGGCGTGGCCATGAGTGTTCCTCACTGCATTCCTCGCTTCTTCTTCCAAGTACTCCAGAACACCTCCATTAAGCTGTCCGTGCTGCCACAGCCCAGAGCCGCCGGGGAGCCAGTCAACGTGCAGCCCAACAGCAATCTGGTGGTGAAGGTGGAGGGCGTAATTCAGCACAGTGGCTCCAGGCCAAACCTCTTCCGCTCCATTGACTCAGTGCAGCTGACTTTGGTCTCTCAATTGATCAGCCAGCGGCCCGGCGAAGTGAAGCAGCTCAACGATATCACCATGACGCAGACCGTGAAACCTCACAGGGATTTTCTCTCGGGCAGTTTCCTACTGCAGCTCAACAACATCCAGACTAGCTCGATGGGAACTCCAATTTCCGTCGGTGGCCAGTGGCAAGTCACCGTGGAAGCGTATGTTATCGACAAGTCAGGCGCCCTATGGAATACTGGACCCAAAAGCATTCTCCTGGTGCGCGTTCCAGACGATCCTTCGAAGCAATCTCTGGCCTCTTCTAGTGGACTTCGACGCTTCTGAGAATACCGCGAAAAATTGTAATGTTACGAATGAATTTATTGTAAAAATACAAGTAAAAATATTAAACAAGAAGCCTCTCAATCTCCTGCTGAATGCTGGTGATCTGTGACTTCAATTGCGAGCCCTCGTTCACCGTCACGGCAGCGGCGACAATCGGTCGGGAGACTCCGCAGGCGCGCCCCAGAGCTTGCTTTGAGCGCAAGAAGACGTATGGAACGTTCTTATCCTCGCAAAGAAGCGGCAAGTGGAGCAGAATCTCCAGCGGCTGGGCGTCAGCTGCCATCACTATGAACTCAGCGATGCCTCTGTTCAGAGTCTTGGTGGCCTCATTGGCGCCCTTCCGGAGCTGCTTGTAGTTGAGCGCCTGCTGCACAAGAGTCATGATTTTCGATGTGAGAACAGGATCGGCCAGCGGGTAGGCTTTAGGATTAACGTCGTCCGTCTGAAATGTGAGGAAATGGAATAGAACATCACGATTGTAAACGCAAGCATTTGAGGTTATGTCAAATCTGATAATAGTAAATTTTTACTTGCCATGATTGTCAGTGGAGTGTTTTTTGTACTTGAACTTGATTGCGAAGAAGTAAGAATACCTCCGAGTCACACTTATTTGCCAAATATTGTGTAAATCAAGAGAAATAGCTCAATTTGATAGAGCAGAAAATGTGGTCACTCGCTTTATTTATATGGATGATTTCACTCAATGCCACGTGAGGCGCTGGAATTCACTTAGACGATATTCGCCGTATTCGCCGCAAAATTGGCGGCATATTGTGCAAATCTTTTTGCTCTTCAGAATTATTCAACGGTAAATTTTAGAAGGCCGTGAATGCATTTAGTATATTTGACAATTTTTGTCACTCTCAATGAAAACGAAGCTTTATTACCGTGTCGGATGTGTTGGCTAGACGGCTGTGAATAGTGTGAAAAAGTCTGGGTGTTTGAAAGGATGGCGAAAGCTTACGGGTTGTTTGGAGGAAAGCTAACACAGTGGACGGGGCATGGAGAGGATAAGATTGTCCATAGCACCAGAAGAAGTACGCTGTACATTGGACAGGATTCCATTTGCGACATCCAGCTAAAGGAACCCAACGTTGAGCCCTTCCACTGCAGTATTGGGATAGGAGCGCTTGATATGGTATGATAGTGATTTCCAAGAGTTCCCAAATGTTCTTACTCGTTCTCTCTGCAGATTCAAATCAAAAATCTGTCTACTGATAATCCAGTCCAGCTCAATGGGGTTTCAGTAGTTGAAGAGGAGTTCCTCAAGTCCGGGGACTGTTTTAATATTGCGGATCACAAGTTTTTGTGGGAACTTGTAACACCGAAAGAGGTAAGAGATTACTCAATGTTTTAGCCATAGATAGTGACTATCGATTTGCCTTTCCAGGACACTGATGAAGACGTAAGAGAAGAAGTCAACAACAATACAATCGAGTCAAAAAAACAATCGACAGAAGATGAAGAAAATACCACAAAGAGATCTCTTCGGGATAGAAACACCAACGTTAATTATTCGGATAGAAGTTATCATCCCAATCGACGAGCTAAACAGACGAAGAACACAAAGGACGAAAACAAAACCACTGGAAAAATCAAGGACGATGTCAAGAAATCTTCAAACGGAGGGCAAGGAGTCATAAACAAGGCTGAAAAGGAACTTCCGGAAGTTCCATATACTCTCAGGAGCCGGGTGAAAAAAGGAAAAATGATGCCGCTGTTTTAGACGCTCCTGGTGGTGTAAAAAATAGCTGTAGGAAAGAATAAAAACTGCCTAATAAATTTTTAAGACAGATTTTTAATAAATACAACTGATTACTCCAAAATCTAATATGTTTTGTCATGTATTCTCAAAGTCCTATTCCTATTAAATAATACATGTAACTTGAGATTGCGGGAAACAATCTTTTGTATTCCACCGATTACAGCTATTCAAAGGCACATGGATTTGATCGGGTGTTATAAATAAATTCCCTTTCTAGAACAATCACTACTTCCTCTTATATCCATAAGAACTAATTGTGCGATATTCTTCGTCGAATATCCCCAAGAATTTCGCATAAGCATCGAACATCTCCGCTTGATTGGCGCAATTCGGCGGCTCTATGACGCCCCCGTGAGTGGTGAAGAGGTACTCTGGCGGGATGTGCTGGTGAAGAGTGGAATAGTTTTTGCCATGGAAATGTATGCGATCTCTGAGTTTTTGCTTGAGGAATGGCTTAACCATTTTGTACAGCACATCGATTATAAAAGTTTCATGGACGATGTGGAAAGCCTTGATTCTGACAGGTATGGATTCCTGTTCCAAATAATATGACGAAAGATATGTTAGAATAAAAACGAGATGCTAATGATTTTATATTGCCTCGTGCGTTCTTACCTGAATCCAAGTGGCGATTATCTTTATGAACGTCGGTGTTATTACTCTTGCTTGCGACACTGAAAATCCCGCCAGATCGAAGATGATCACGGCTCCATTGACTTGAGTGTCGGGCTCCTGAATCGCCGCCTCCACGAGCATAATGCACATTTTCAGCAAGTCCTGCGGTGTCACCCTTTTGGTGTTCCACGGTTCTGATTGTTCAAGAGTAGAAGTTGTTTATTTGCATAGCTAATGAATGTGGAATAATATTCTCTGACTCACTTCCCGCTTCAATGATGAGAATGCGCCTTCTTCTGTGATCGCGTTTAGGCACGACTTTTATCATGTCTTCTTGGAATGCACTTGAAAGTTGCGAAGGTAAAAGTCCGTCGTAGATATTGGAATGTTTTTCCTTGAACTCATAGTACCGCTTAATGAGATTTCTCGCACTCTCCGGGTAAAATTTGCACGGCCTGAGGAATTTTATGAGCCAGTGTTCATTGTGGAGTGGCGTCACGAGATCTTCCTCGGCATCCAGAAGCTTCCGCAGCTGCCAAACGGCATCCTTGCAAACAGTCTCCGTCTCGCGGAGTTCCTTGAGCGCCACATCTCGCGAGAAATCAGTCAATTCCGACTCGAAAATCAACTCATAATTAGCGAACTTCAGTGGCGGAATATCATCCAAATCGGATAGCATCATGGGATATTTTTTGCTTGACATGATTGTAAAACACTGGCGCAATCAAAACAACAATTAAACACTCAAACACCGTCACGAGGCAAAGTTCAGCAACAACTGGCGTTCGTTTTTTCCCCCAACACTATTGCTTTGAAGAAACGCAATGTGTCTCACGCAGAGTCTCACGAGAGCGACAGCACAGATAGACTATTAATAATGATGGATTTTGCCAGCAAACTATTTCGGCAGGTAGTTTGTATTTCCAAATGTACCTAAGACTCTAATGTGTCTCGAGAGAAACGCACGCGATTGGACGTTTTCCCTCCCCGAAAATTCATCTCCGTGAAGGTCAAAGAAACTCCTAGACTTTTTCTACACCGCACACATTTATTCCACCAGAAAAAAGCACCTTCAATCACCAAATAGTAGCCAATCTTTCAATTGCTCCTCCAAACCTGTTCAAATTTTTTTTTCAATTCTTAAAACCATACGAATTAACAACTTCAAACTCCTTGTCAGCTTTGTCGGCCCATTGCGAGTATTGCTCCCAGAGCTCGTCGTGAGTCGGAAGTTCAGGGATTTCCACCGTTCCGCCGTAGTGTGTGAAGAGACACCTGGGCGGAATCCACTTCTGCAGCGCTGCATAATCTGTGCCGTGGAAGTGAATACGCTCCCGGAATTCTTGCCTCAGCAGAGGCTTCGCCAGATTCCACACGATGTCCGCAAATTTGTTCTCATTTATCACATGAAAGGCCACAATCTTAATCGGAATGCAGTCTTGTATCCACTTGATGCCCATCCTCAGGATGTTGGGCGTGAATTTGTTGGCGCGCGACAAGTTGAATCCCTTCGCGTCAACGACCACTTGACCGCCCAGAACTTGGGTGGTGGGTTCCAGACTGGCGGCCTCCATAATCAGAATGCACACTCTGAACAGTTCCTTGATGGAGACAATCTTGTGCTTCCACTTCTCTGGAAAAAAAAGAAACGACACAGTAATATTATTACCTCGCGTCCAAAAGCTCACTTGCATAGCGTGTAGAAGATTTTCAGTGAAAATTTCATTCGAACCATTCTCTTTATTTTTTGTTTATACGGAATTGGAAAGGTTTGGTGTTTAGCCGACAATAAAGAGTACAAGAGTTTATGATGGATGGATGGATAAAAACAAAAAGTGATAAATCATGAGCACCATCAGTATTAGGCAACATGTTCAATAAAGTAGATTTCTTTTAGCACAGTGTAATCATTTAACAAATATGTTCATGTGGAGATTTGGGATACAATCTACAAATATCTTCATACTGGATGGTGTAATTATTTCCATAGAAGGGGAGGCGGTGCAGTTTTAATATTTCTCTATAGAAATTTAATCAGATTCTGCACTTTCTCCTAACGCTTAACAATTACATATATTGCAATATCATCTTGATTAGGAGCGAAATACCACTCTTCAATCTTTCTTCATACTGTTTTCATTATGCTCAATAGTTCTTGCAAAAAATCGAAAAAATCTCATTAGTTGATAGATGAAACATTTCCAATATCTACCCAAAATTACCCGATCTCCCCTATTTACGTTGTGCGGTTCTGAGCGATCGCTTGGATTTTCCAGATTCTCGCAAACTTGCATTTTAGTAAACATGCTATGCTTTCAAGGCTTCTGAGATTTATTAGATAGTTAATATAAAATTAAGTACAAATTTCAATCGTAAAGTGCATATTAGGTAAAAACAGTGGAAGCTTTTTGGTTTTACTTAATTGTTCAACGGTATGCGAAAAATATTCTTTTCCGTAATTATGCAGAGTCAGGAAAACAAGCAAACCAGTCAGTCTGATTAGTTATACTGGTAAAAACGCCAAAAATCTTTTTTTTACACCTTGTTATTGTTTCATTGTATCAATGAGATGTGTGAGATTTCTTCAAATCCATTAAAAGTTTTTATATGATGCTGAGATGTTCTGTAATGTTTGCCCAATTCCAATAATCAAACTGTTGGGCTTTCATTTCATCGAAACTTGTAGCTGAATGATGTGAGAGTATAAGTAATGGTACAATAACACGTTTTTTTTTTGGCTACGCAAGTCATATTTCGTTAGCATTGAGAGCCAAAAGAAATTTAAATGATTCAATGGTGCCACTTTTGGTACCAAAATTATTTGCACGTAAACCATAACGACATGAGTGACACACACTTGTGCGAAAGTAAAAGTAAACACTCAATTGGAATAAAATACATATGATAGGAATGCTTCACTTACTGCCAATCTCTATGAACAGAACTCTTCTTCCCATGTCATCCTTCTCGGGCGTGCCTGTGAACAGCATGTGCTCGTACAAGTGGGTCATCTTGGATGGAATAAAGTCCTTGTACATATCACTATACTTGATTTTGAACTTGTAATATCTTCTGATCTAGAATTGAAAAGTACACAAATCATCAATAACTATGCAAAGTGTGCTGAGTACGTTGCGTTACCAGATGGAATGTCTCAGTTACATCATAGTCTCTGGCTCGTAAGTATCGGATGAGCCATCCCTCATTATCAATGGGAACCACGAGATTCTTCTCCTGCTCCAGAAGCTTTCTCAATTCGCCTATGCACCTTTGTTTCTTTTCCTCTGTCTCCTGGAGCACCTCATTGGCCACTTTGGTTGCAATGGGACACAAATTGGGGTCGAAATACAGATCATATCCCGCGAAACTGATTCTTGGCAACTCATCGAGATCCGAGAGAAGCATAGGATACTTTTTCTGTTCCATCGCTCAAACACTTTCACCGCCAACAAGCAATTACTATGTTATAGTCTAAAGAGATCTTTCCTCGCCAGAGGTTCAACAGTGACTGACGAATGTTTCTGTCCAGCAGTCGTATTTGGGTTAAAGCAGAACCACTTGAACTCCAAATGTCTGAGCTGACAAAAAATCGAATGGTAGCTGCTTACATTAGCCACAATAATAATCATACGTTTATTGATATTCATAGATATTCAAGTCTTAATAGAAAAAAACGACGAATCATGTTAAATCACTCATTGATGTCATAATAAAGAAATGAATCAGAATGTTGGCGCTCTTTGTGTTTCCTCTAACGTCAGGCGCGTTTTCACCATCATTCGACGCTCCAACCGTCAATGATCAATGACTCCTTCTAAACTAAGAGTGTCAACTTTGACTTTGATCGTAAACTTACAAGTTTTTCTGTTTAACGTATCGCCACAAAATCCTACATTGTCATTTTTGTAAATATCTCTAAGAGTGATCTCAATTTTTTTAGCCATAAATCATAAATTGGAAATTTCTATGAGAGATAATTTTCGAAACATCTAACTTATCTACACCTAAATACGATACACTTAGCAACTCTGAACAGACTACATTACAACGTGTATGATATGATAAAATGAGATGTGCGATAATAAATATTATCATGTTACTCCTGATAACAAATTTCATCGTAATTGTCTAATCTCCTTACAATTAATCCATATTCTTTGCTTCATTAACTAAAATAGTAAAATACAACGCATTTTCTTGCCTGATTTACATGAGAAAAAAAGAACTAAGAAAGGAAATCAAGTACAAAAAAACAAATACATAGTAAATCAATAAGCTAAAGAGGGAAGTATAAAAAGATGTTAATTCTAGCGCTTTACACAAAATAGAACATTCGTTAGATGCGTTTGAGGAAGGAGAGGAGAAATTAGGTGGTGTTGGATTGAACTACGGACTGCAGCGGCAGACACAGCATGATGGGAAGAGGAACCAATCCATGAAGATCCCTTTGCAATCATTGTCTGGATCGTAGGCCAGTAGTCTGTGCCATTTGTACTTTTGCTCACATCCACAATCTCCTCCGCAGCGTGTAGTTTGTGGTTTCCTGCAAATGTGTGAGGTTGTTATACTTTTTATCAAAAATAGAGTGTGTTTTTGACTCACGTGCAGACTTCTTGATGAATGGCTTGCTCGAAATGCTGTGTATTAACAATGGCACGAATTTTTCCGGCTGAATTGGAAGCCCAGTACGGCGCCACAATTTCCACTTTCGATTCGCAAATATCGAGCCTGCAATTGAGAGAATAAGCAATGAGCTGGCTTCTTAATCCACAATCGATGATAGAAAAATATTGCAGCCTTGATTGTAGCTATTAAGTCTCAAACTGTCAAAAAACCATCAGAGACCAAAATTGCCTGCGCTTCCCCAATGTTTCACGTCTCTTAAGTTAAGAGAATCAACATCTTTCTCACCGTCCACTGCTGTCGTTCGCATTCGTCGGTCCGGGATTGGTGATTCTTTGGTTACCCGGATTTGCGGTACTTCGATTCCCCATGGGAGTCTGGCGTTGGCTCTGCCTTTTGCTGCGCCACTTCTTGAAGTACGAATCACCACTGTGGCCGGCATCATGGACGGGATCTGAACTGGCGTCCGGTGGCCCTATCATATCCGGCACGCCGGGCATTTCGCCCCATTCCCAGTCGTCGTCTTCCGCTCCGGATTCCGTGCTGCGCTTTTTCTTCCTGAGTCGCTGCAACGGCGGCCCGTAATTGGAGGACATTTGGAAATCTCCGTACATCCGCCTCATCAGCGCCTTATTCTCATCGATGAAAGTCTCAATGCGATCCCTGAGCATTGGGAAAAGTGATTATTAGTTGAGTTAGTGCTCAGCCCAGTTTGCATTACAAATTCTCATGGGTTTATGTGAAAAATTTCTCTCTGTCAACTGTTAAATTTCCCTTTCTCACCTGTGTTACATCGAAAAGACCAAATATCAGTGGCATCTTTTTGAGATCGCGCAGCATGAATAAACGAGCGTAATTGTTTGCATACCAAAAATGCTCTGAATTGTGAGTGACATTCTTATTTATTGAAATTTTCCCAAATATTTTTTCTGTGCGCGATTGTGTGTAAATTTATCATCATTTAAATGTTGCGTCATGTTGTTGAAGAAGAAGAAAAAAAAATCAAATTTGACTCTATTTGTAGTGCTTGTGAGCGACTTTTTGGAAATATCTTCCACACTGTATCAATAGCTGAATCTCTTAAACCATATACATATTTTGCATTAATTTTACTCTCAGCGACATTTAGCTGAAATTCAGGTCGCGGTTACGTCTTTTTCTCATTGTTGTAAAGTTATACTATGTGGAGAAAGAGCGGACTTAGAGAAACTCAAAGGTGAGAGAAAAAATCTCCGCCACACGAACTATTATAAATGCGAGGAGCAAGGGCAAGTATTGCAAAATTATCCATGCTCTTGCACATTGTATACGGTGTTGTCAGCCGAAGATGCCAAGAAAGTTTGGTGATCACAACAATCACGGTTTGAGAAGTGGTGCAAAATTGGATGTTCATGAATTTTGAATGGAACCCAGTGATGTTCATCTATTTGTTTCTTTTCAAGAACGCCTCACTTTTGCTGTGACATGAACTTCACAAATGCCTCCAGAGTCGTGATTCACACATTCTTGGTGGCTGCAAAGATGACTGAATGGCAAAAAAACAGAGGAAGAGTAGAGGGAACTTCGCAGAGTGCCGCGATACTACGTAATTAATTACGTAAAAATCACATGGACAGACATCTGGCGAGACTCCAGTTGTGCCAAAAGATCGATACATATTGCATAAAAATATTGCCCTCTGAGTCATAGTGACAACTAGATGGCTATTATTGCCCCTCACGCGTGATCTGGGTTCGCGCTGTGGGCAATGAAACACAGGCACATCATTCTTCTTGAACTCAATCACAATTTTACGCGAAATTTGTCACGGTTAAATTGATATTTCAATGTAGTTGAGGCACAAATTGCCATTCTGGCCAATTTGTCATTCCTTTCATTTTCATTTCGCACACAATGATAAATTTATGGGATTGTGCATGTTGAAGACAAAAGCTTGCACTTCTAATGTACAATTGATGTTGAGAGAGGCAACATAACTTACGATGGATACGTATTGCCAGCCGAGGGACAGAACAGTTGGTAATTCCTCTTGATGCACGGTATTCCTCTGATAATCTCCCCACGGATGTCAATGCCAAGTGCCACGGAGAGCGCAGTCCACAAAATCTGGCGAGAAGGAAGATAAATTCGATTAGATGGGTTCAAAGTGAATTCGGAAGTGTTGTCCAGTTGAGCTTCGCTGCTCAATGGCAAGCTCATGGGTCAGTTTACAAATGAGACGAATTGAGATTAATGCGGTTATTTTCATCATTAATTGATGGATGGCATGAAATTTATTAAAGGATGTGACAATGAAACTCCACACAACTTCGCTTCTCAGAGAAAAACTCTCATGTCTGTCGAAGAAACTAATAAAATTTGCTCTACATTTTATTTGGCGAAAAAAATATAGGTCAATTAGTGGTTATGCAATAGTCCAATTTACGCCTTTTATCTATAGTATTTCTTATTACACCTCAATTTGATCGTATTTAAAACATGTCTATAATTTCACGATCAAATTAAAACGTCTCTCCTCCTTTTTTTTTGTTAAAATTGGATTGGCAAATACGTTTTATGTTGTTTCCCAAATGATTCACTCTTAAGATGTGAGTGAGACAGAAGTTGTGACCATTTTTGTATGTCGACACATCTGGGAGATCGAAATAAAAATTGTGAAAGTGAATTGAAGTTACGACACATCTTGATTAATTAGATTGAAATTTAATAGGTCTTTACTATGGAAAAATATGTACATAATAGGAAGATTCACAAAAGATCTCTTTTTACTTCCATTTTATTGTGATAATAAGCCAGCGAAGATAAATCTCACGTGGTCAAATCAATGGCTCTCATGAAATGCCTGGTAAATAAACTCGTTATATAAAATGACTCGGTAAGATCTTACCAATGATGATGGACATTTAGTTATTTGCCATTTTTCCGAGATTCCACTGGCATTCTTTCCGCTTTGTTGTGTCAAGAAAGCATCCGATCTGGTTTAAATTATATCAACTTTAATGTATGCATATTTTTAGAATTGACGTCACTTTCAGAGCGAAAGTAAATGGCCGAATACATAGCAATAAAAATACTTAGATAGTATAATGTCGCAGACTGACTTAATTTTAAATCAGAAATCTTTTAAAATCGTTCAAATATGTGAATATGTTTTCGTGCCTCTTTTTCCAGAAAAGTTCAAATGTTACAATTTCTGGGATTGTGTTGCCAACCTGAATCGCTATATGTCGCAGAAAATAGTATGACAATTCGCAATATTGCACTTTGAAAGCCATATAGTTTACAATAGTTAGTGAGACAGCCATCAATAACAGTATTTTGTCGCCTTGAGGCTTTTATTTAATAATAGCGTTGACTTTCATTGTGTACAACGAATAATATTTTACAAAGCGTCTCAAAAATTACGACTTTCTGCCTAGAACTTTATTCTCTAACGTGAGCTTTTTCCCTGAGGTTTCTCATTGGCATTCGCAGTGTTTGTCTTTTGCACTTGGTGTGTTTGTCTAGTACTTTGCACGATTTTCAAATGCAACAAGACAAACTCTTGCAACTCTGGCGATTGATAGTTATATTTGGGTTAAATAGTGAGTAAATGTTTATTTGCCGTAATGCACAGAGAGTGGTAAAATGGAAAATGCTTGTTGAAATGCAATCTTTGGAGATCAATCTCCTGAGATACCTTCGTCGGCCACCATCTGGTGAAACATGCTGAGGACTTACAAAAGCTGCAGCACTTCAATGTTTTCCTTTTGCTCATTCCCAGAATTCATTCATTACTTTTGTACATTTTCGTGTGATAAATGAATGAGGAGCTACGTAAGGCCCCAACGCGTGATTATGAATGATACAAGATTATGATGTGCATGTCGATTTGATGGAACATGAGAATATGAGACCCCATCCATGCTGGCAAAGAGTACAAAGTATACGAACCGGAATTTGAACCAAAGAACCATTATTTACAGTTGGATATGAGAAAAGAGGAACAACAGGAACAGATCCATTTTTAATAAAGATAGGCCCTTGAATTGGTGTCACAGTCGGCATTTTTCCACCTTAATGTGTGTAGATAGAAAGGACATTTATCAGTGATATTCATCAATCTAGAATGCATGGTAAGAAAGACACGCCGAAGAACTTCATTGTTGTGTTGCTAAAAATAAATTTTGAATCAACGTGCTGAAGCATTTCACACTACTTTTGTGAAGAGAGCAAGAAAAAACAATGTCAGTCACTATTCTTAAATACAGGAACCGGACACGGATACAAAAACACCGAAAATTTTCAACGTGTTATTGACTCCATGTGAAAAGAACAGATTATGATGGGATTCAATCAAGCGCGAGAATCTACTAGGGGAATTCCATGTGAAATCGGGAATCTGTTCCTATTTATTCTATTTCATCCACTTTTTTACCGATCTTCTTTGTCTCCAATAATAAATTACAGTCACTCCTGCGAAAAATCAAAGCTCCTCCATCGCAACAATTCAAAATTGAATATATCTCTGGAAATAACAGTTGAATAATTATTTAATCGATGGGAACCTGTGTGCAAAAAACGATCGTACACTTGAGAGATTTCAGTGAGTAGATAAGTACAAAAAAAACGATTGTACATGATTTTGGAATGTGTCTCAAATACTAATGCCTTGTCACAATACATTTACATAATTGTTCGCATTGGCTTAAAAAGTCCATGTCGTGTGACATGACCAAAAGTAGACGAAGAAAGATGCCAAAAATTGCGGTGTTTATTGTCCAAATGATTCGCGATACTGAAAGTGGGTGTGCGTGCCCAAATTTCCCACAACATTCTGGTAATAAACGTTTCACTTGAATCACCCGCCAAATATGATCATTTACAGGATTTCGCTCAGACAGAGAGATCGCACTCTGTTAGCACATTTATTGTCCACATTTTCTTAAATAACAATTCAATTTTGTGGTTTTTTAATTGAGGAATTTCCCTAATTGGGACCTCAAACAATTCACCGACCATCTAAGAGTAACAAAAGAAATATTCCACAATACCCTGCGCGTGTTATATATCTTTACCGCTTTAGAGATTATGACTATAAGCATATTATACTTATTGTATCTTTATTGGGGGTTTTAATACAAATAAACCAGGCTCATGACTACATGAAATTCATGTCACTGTGCTTAATATTATAATAAATTACTTAATCGGAAAAGTCTGGCTTTTTCTAGCGTTTGTAATCATACGAATTGAAATTTAGTCAAAGGTTCTGTCTAAATATGTAAGCGAATGAAATAGAAAAAATTAGATTTTTCTTTAATTTCATAGCCTGGTCTATGCACTATGACTTACGCATTCTTAATAGGTCTGTAAATCAACGAAACGGGGAAATTGAGAGCCCCCAATCGGCTGTGCTAATCCACTGAACCACTTTCATCTCTATTCGCCACACTGAAAGTGAATCTCATTGTGACTATTCATGGAAGCGCTGCGAATTCAATCGCTCATTGATGAGGCCATTAATCAATATTCAGCTACATTATCCGTTAATTAGTGGAAGAATTACATTTATCGCGTGTATGCTCTCATATTAATTTTAAATGTCGCTGAACTGACAATCTCGACAGCATGTTTCTCAATCTTCTGCAGCACGTCTACGCTCAGGAGGGGAGGATCACGAGTGTGTGTCTCACCTGGCACCTGTTGGGGCTTACGCTGAGAGTCCGGACTGCTCTCGCCGCGGTCGCCGTAGAAGTCGTCGCTCTCCTCCTCGTCGTAGTCGAGCACCGCGTGCACTTGCGTGTGCGATCCCTGCCCGGCGCTCACCTTGGTGTAGCCTGGCGGCCGCTGCGGGTATCCGCCGGATGGCGATGGCTGATGAGTCTTCTGCGCTTGCGGCACGTTTCGCGGCGCGCCTGGCGGCTGCGTGGGTGCCGCTGAGTATGGCTGACCGTTGTCGTAGTTGTTCTGCGGATTCGCATTGTTGAAGAACTGCTGCGTGTTGCTGGACGGCGGCGGCGGCGACGGCATGGCGTAGAGGCCCTCGCCGTACGTTCTCGTGGACGGCTGATAGGTGCGCGGCGCGTGGGAGGGCGAGGGATATGCGTTCTGCGCCACGGGTGGCTGCGGGCTGATTGGTGGGGGTGGCAGATAGTTGTTGCGCGTGCGGTACTGTGAATTGCGCGGCGGAGCGTAGGGGCTGTTCTTGAAGAAGGCCTCTTGCTCAGCCTCGCTCTCCGGCACCGGGACGTCATTCTCCTGGTGCCCCGCCGGGCCGTACAGCAAATTGTTCACGGCCGAAATGTGCTGCGGTGGCGGCTGCAGTGGGTTTAAATTTCCCACCCACGGTTGATTGACAGCGCCAAAAGGAAGAGAAAAATTCGCCAGAGCCATGACGATTGGGTGTCGCACTTCCCAAAAAGATGCCTCACGATCTTTTTCCTCTAAAATTCACTTAACTTTCGCAACACTGAGCACACACACGTTGCACTGCAGTGTGATCTCAATTATACACAGTCTGGTAGAGTGATTTTCATGCAGTATGCACTAATTGTTCGCAATGCATCTTGTGCTTTCCAGGAAATTGTAGAAAGCCCACCTTATCGCATCATGCCTGATAAAATTGTGTAAATAATTTGATATTCGTCCATTTTAGCAGACGGAGTGAGAGAGAGAAACTGAAATTGTATTATTGTAAAAATATTTGCATAGAAAGTGAAATTTTGACACATCTGGCGTTTTCCAGTAATTTATTCAAATTCGTTTGAATACGAATTATATAATTATTTCCACAGTCAAAACGCACACACAGTGCCAAACCAACGCGGTCTCTCTCTATACACACATTTTCTATAAATGTACATAATGTGAAAATATGTATAATAAAATCAAAGTGCGTCTTTTTGATGTTTCAAGAAAACTTTTAATATTTGCTCCCATGAGATGTGAAGAATCCACTTTGCAGAAAACTATCAATGTATGCGCTCGCGATCTTCTCAAACATCACTTCGCACATTTATTATTCACTTTCTTCATGGAAGAAAGTATACACATATCTTCCTGGAAGTGCGATAAAACAATACAATTAGCACAAAATAAATTTCAATACATAGTTCTCCTAAAGATCAATTATTCTGGCGTGGAAAAACTATTTACCCGTCATTTTTATCATTCTATATGTAAATTAAGAGAATTGCTCCGCATGTGTATTTTCTATATTTCATTCTACACTGAAAATTGCTTCTCAGAAGAGACTTCAATGGGAGATCAGAGAGGAAAACTGTGTTGGCTGTCAGAATGTATAGCATTCTTACGCGTTTACGTCTATATAATCTGTGTGCTTGTGAAAACAAGTGACTCGGCAGCAAATAAATGTGTGTAATTTATGCAAATATTTATTACAATTTCAGATTCATTCATCAAAATTATATATCACTCGCAGCGGAACTAGAAGGAGCCCAAAGAACTTCTTGATTGTGTCAATTAGAGTTGTAAAATATGAACAATAAATTTCCGTATAGGATCAATTGGCATTATGGCACAATCGGTGAAAAAATCAACACGAGAGTTGGTGCAGAGATGCTCATATGATAATTATGTACACACACATGAGAGAAGCAACTTTTCACCTCATCTCTATAAGAAATTTTTCGAAATAACCAACTCAATGTCATAACTCATTACGATTATCTCCTGAATATAAGAAACTCACATGTAGAGAGACGCTTCGTCTATGTGAATGAATTAATTTATCATGGCATTTTCTATCTGCCAAAAATTTCTTTTACACACAACATATTAACTTCCATTAAGTAAAACAAATGGCGCAAAAAAGACGAATTTAATTGCGGCGCCACTGTATATGCAAAAATCCGCCAAAAAATTCATTTATTTGGAAAGAATAGGCGAATGTGTGTATATATTTTCAATATTTCTGCCACTCTTTCCTCAAACTCTCACGTATATTAGTAATGAAATTTCTCATACAATACCCATTAGATGGTTGGTATTTAGAGAGAAAATATTCAAATTTAGCACTGTGTGACTCTTCTTCCTTCAAAATTTATGCTAAACTCCTCCAATCCGATCGATTTTTAGCAATATTCAACATTATTCAGTACCACCAATCATTCAGTGAAAATATTCAACACTTTCCAACATTTTATAAAGATGAACAACACTCCAACGAGCCACTCAACTGAGATTACACTTTCGTTGCTACTATAAACTTCACTTTTTATTTCAAAAGAGCGATCGTGCGATGTGAGAAAGAGGTGATCGCACGATCAGGTGTTTCCACGACGAATTACCAACTGAGACTGACTGTGTTTGATATTATGCAAATATACCAGACTCCATCGTGTATAAGGTATTGAATTTTTCTCCACACGTCACCCTCACCACATGCTACATACACGATTATATGCCACAGCGTATACTCGGTAGTGCTATTGTGTTAAGCATCCATAAGAGAGACGTCATAATACAGCGCGACGGTCATGTAGTCACCTCTCGGAGCGCGCCAAACTTCTGCAAAACTGTACTTGCCTCTTGAGTTGTGTGATTCTGAGATTGCCAGAGACCACAATAATACACGTACAAATCTACAAAATTTACCTTCACACCGCAGAGATGGGCCATACATTACACATCTCGCGTACACTCTCAACCGTGCCGAGTGCATTGCATCATGCATCATCATATTGAATGTTTGATAAAAACCATACATGAGAATGAGTAAATATTTAACGTTCTAAGATTCGGCAAGTCAAGCTTTTAATCGTCATAAAAGCAAATAACTCTGAAAAGCTCTTCAGCAGAAGTGATTTCATACAAATAATAGAATTACAATCGTCTAATCGAAATCACTGCTTAGAGTTATTTAACAGCTCTATCGAACTTTGCATATATTCATATGGAACGAGGCATGAAAACTTTCAATCTGTGAATGTAGAATTTACACGAAAACAGAGTAAATTTGCTAAACTGATTATTATTATATAGAACAAGGCATTAGTAGAGAAATAATGTGAATACCTTAAAAAAAACTACATATTTTTTGTAATATTTCCACGTCATCAATCCAACATTACATCGCGCGATTTGATACAATTTACTGATGCCAAAAAGGAAAGGAATTTGTGGGCTGTGAAAAGTAATTTTCACTTCGCTCGATACCATCTTCGAGTCATCCAATTAAAGATAAATCAATCCGTTCGAAAAAATGCCTTCATTGCATTGAGCAACTGTCCCCATAACGAGAAGATGTGACTGATAGTGAGTTATTCTTTTTTTTTCCACAGGATGTTGAATACATAAAGTTCAAGATACACCACGGAGAATACGTCTCTTGTGCACACGTAATGAAGTGATTGAGAGGTTCAATTAATGAAAATTTCTCAACACTGTATTTTCGCCTCATTACTCATCGCGTTTTACGGAGAATTTCATGAAAGAATTCATATCGGGTGATCGTCATGATTTTTACCGATACGGATACATCTTGGGCATTTTTCTCTTTACTCACCAGTGATGCTGGAAAGAAAAGTTTCCACATTTTTTCAGCATGCTCCAGCTCTTTTCCACCTCACGAGCACACTTTCGCGGTCTTCTCAGAAAAATTGATGATTTGCGACTCTGCAGTTCCGTTTAGTCCTTGTGCGCGCCGTTCTATCTATACTTTGCCTAAGATGTTGCAGTGATTCCACCTTGGGGAGAGTGAACTTAACGGGGCGTTTTTCTCCTCTCAAACGGCCTAATAGCAGAAGATCTATTCAAGTGATTGTGAAATGCTTACTATTATTCCTTTGTGATGATTACAAATTTATTGGTTAGCTTAATTGCATACGTATGTTTATGAAAATACAGACAAGCTGTTGAGGAAGAATAGCATAAAAGGTAATCACAATGCAACTATTGTAAAATTCTCTCACAGCATTGACTTTGGACTCTCCAACAGAGGCTGTGATATTACAGAAAGAGTTATGACCCATTTAAAGTAATTAATTTAAATTGTGTAATTGTGACAAAAGCGGAGATAATTAGGAGTTTTCGGTGTATAATCTTTTCCATGTTTATTTTAGCGCGACTGTCAAGTAATGCTCAAGGGTCTGGATAATAAAGTAATTGCTGATAATCTCATGTTCCAATAATTACATGAGATTAATCACCAGGGAAATAATATTAACATGTACCGATTGTACGTGCCATGGAAGGTGCAAAGCGTGATTTTCTCGTCGTTTATTTGTGTATTTCACTTCTAGAGTCCATGATACACAAAATTAATTCTGCCAGAGTCGCTTGACCTCGCCGTTGTGTGAAATACTTAATGTATATAAGTCTCACGACTCTTGATCGCGATATTTTATTAATTTATTGCGGAGAATTGCACTAATTTTGTCGCTCAAGCCGAGAAACTGGACTGGATGTTTGCAAAAAAGTTTGCAATTATTGGTGTATCGAACTTTTGAGCGGGCAAATCAAATTCCATACATTGCTGATCCCAAGGATTACTTATTCTTAAGACTACATTGAAAGTCTCTGTGACAGTGAGTACGGATAAACACCCTCAAGTTGATTGCAAATTATGTGGCAATCAAGGGGGAGATATTTTGGTCAAAAGTGTCATGCAGCAATTGCAAGAGTGAGGAAATATTTGCAAATGTCTTTCCTTGAGTATTTCCTAATAAATTGGGAATATATTTCAATTTTTATTCAAGCATTTAGTTTATTAGTGAAGCTTAAAATAGTCTGCTCTAGCATGCTATTGTTAGGCGTTATGAACTCAAATTTCTACAAAATACTAGAAATGGCGTACAGAATTTGTCCATATTATCTCCCCCTTGGCAGCGATAAAAAAATAATAAGCAATAATACTCATGCCACACCCAAGAAGTGAATGTCACAATTTATTTCACGTATGTACTGTTATCGTAAGTTTCTGCCTTAGCAAAAATAAATGCGATCAACACTTGAGCTAAATCTTTCATCTTGCAGAAGTCATACATTGTTATGTATCCACATTGCCATTTATACAATAAAATCACAGTGATTCGGTCACTGTCAGGCATTGGAGTTGGTGTGTAGATCATTTCCTGACTCCGCCAATCACTCACCTCAAGTGTTCAATTGCGAATGCCTTGAAAACTGCCACCTTTTTTGCCATCCAGCCAACATGCCAATTAAAATTTTAACACTATGTCACTCGAGAAACTCAACGCAATCCTTATCGGATTGAGGCTCTGGAATTAAGCGGCTGGCATTCAGACGAAATCATATTTCATGAAGTATAAAAGAAGAGATTATGATTTTTAAATCCTGTATGTCTCAAGCGAAGCGGAACTCATTTCTAAAGCACTCATTCTCTTCATTCTTCACCATGTAACATTCATATTAACAACTTGGGGGACAGATTGGAAAAATCGCTATAAATCTGTCATCTGACAATCTCTCGGATTCATGCGAATTTCCACCTCTTGTGACAATATTTACTCTGCCACAATAATATCCGTCTTTGGTATGATTTTTACTGAAATGCTAACGAGTAATGAGAGCGACAAAAACGCCAAGAAAATATTCCATTGAAAAATTTGCAAGAGCGATTCGAAAAAAAAATGCTTATATGACCTAAGGCAATATTTCAGCTTTGCTGGACGCGTTGATCTCTCTTTTTTCACACAATCTTTTCCAGTTTTACACAACAGATACACATATCAAAATAAGATCAACTTATAGAGTCGCCCACGTTTTCACGACCTTCGATATTTATACACCACGCTCTGATTACACCTCCGAATTATTAGCATGATCATAGCCAATATTCGACTTTTATCATGTTCAGTGCGACTTACGATCTATCAAGAGACACTTCCCTATTCCGAATATCCATTATCCACTGAGGAGCAGGAAAAGAAATCAACCGAAATTGTATTATTCATAATTCTGTGACATTTATTTTTTCCAATTTATTGTAACTTTAAGGTGCAATTCATTACAAAAAATATTATCTTTGTGATTATCCCCAAGAGACATTAATGAAGCCGTGAAAATATGCAA
The DNA here is from genome assembly GCF_947086385.1 of Phlebotomus argentipes. Classification (NCBI taxonomy): domain Eukaryota; kingdom Metazoa; phylum Arthropoda; class Insecta; order Diptera; family Psychodidae; genus Phlebotomus; species Phlebotomus argentipes. The sequence goes on along the minus strand of NW_026776181.1, from coordinate 9,095,652 downwards.
TGCACTTGATTTCGTATGCAAATTCCTACGAGTATTTTATATAATAATTCATTTTACATCTTTGTGTACTACATTTATAAATTCCCTTTTAGTTAGATTCCATCGAAATAGTTTTGAAAACAACATTGATCCTGTGACATTCAACTATTCATTATATTAATTCATAACTCATGTGATTACGTTGCCGGAAATAGCAGCAACACTTAATGGAATGTTGTACAAAATGTGATTCTTCTAGTAATGATTTCTTATCTGTCTTACGCAAATGTGTCGAAAGTTTACACCTAATTAACTATCTTCTGTACAATCTCTGCAACCTTTTGTACAGACTCTCCAGTGAGGAATGTGCGATGATTACCCTCAACAACATGAACGTCAACTGCCTTCTCGCAAATCTACAGGGAAAAACCACATATTTAATGCATTGATCAACCATCACGAGAAATAATTGTACTCACCTCGCTTAAATCATAATCCTCAGAAAATTTGGTAACGCCGGATGTGCACTTGACAAGAGTAACATCGGCCTTAATCTTCATACTAGGTTGATAGGAATCTCCAGCCACCAGCTTCTTGAAGAATGTTGTGGCTGTGACTGATATCTAACATGGGAAAGTCATCAATTAGCTCTCTTCACAAAATTCTCCATTGCACATTTCTCTCTTACCAGTTCATGATTGTGCTTTGTAACGTCGTGAATCAACTCGGCACACCTCCTCAGTCTGTCCTCGTATGTTGGCAGAATTTCCAGCTCCTTGCCCACAGCTGAATAGTTCAGCTGTGCAGCCACCAATGCGAAGTACGCTAGAGAGTACGCCTCATCGTGAGCCTGTGATCCAGCAATTGTGGATCGCTGTCTCTGTAGTCTTGTCTGGGTGCTGACATAGCTTGGAGATCCGTCCAGCAAGATCAACGTGCTCTTCTCATTCTCCTTCTCCAACTGCGAGGCAATCTCATACGCCACTGCCGCTCCATAGGAATATCCAGCGATCGTGTACGGACCCTTGCTCTGCACGGTCTTCATTTGCTTGATGTAGAATTTGGCGAGGTGCACGAAGGACTCCAAAGGCACATCAGCAGTGCACTGAAGACCCCAAACTGGGCAATTCAGCTCCGCCGCCAGTGGTTTCAAAGCAGCCACCATACCCTCAATAGCGTGAATCTAGTGAAGTATTTTCATTAGCACTTACGCCAACAACAAATAATCAAACATTACTCACCACAAACAGCGGCTTTTGCTTGCTACTCGCAGGAGCATTGGATTCCAGGCGCACCAGAACATCCGTTGGCATGAACTCCTGTGAGAATTCCACTTGCACAGCCATATCCTCAGCCTCCATTTCATCTCTATTGGACATTGAGCTTCCCAGGGCGGATGATGGTGTTGTAGCTCCACTTTCTATCAAAACAGAAAGAGCCTTCTCAAAAACACAGTCATTCACGTTAAATTACCATCACTTACCAAATGCCTTGAGCTTTCCAAATGTAAGTTGTCTGATCTCTTGTGCATTCAACACCAAATCGTAATTCCTCTCCAGAGTCTGCTTAATTTCAGCGCCCATGAGAGAATCCATGCCCAGATCGGCGAGCGTCGAGGAATTGGAGATGTTCTTGAGATCCTTGAGTCCGAGAATATTTGCAATGCATGTGACAAGACTCATTCTTCCAGCATTGTCCGCTTGTCTCTTCTCAGCCACAACCATTGAGGCGAGCACTGGATGCGGTTGCTGCAGGAACAGATCCATGGTTTGCAGGCAGGACACCATTCTCTGAGGCAGAGTTCCACCAACAACAGTCTCATTGTCGCCCAAGTGTTCAAGCACAAGACCTGTGTCTCCAATTGCGCCCCACTGAATGGACGTTCCTGGATATCCGGCCACTTGACGAGCCTCGCATATTCTCTCCATTGCAGAATTGGCCAAGCCGTAGTTCACCTGTCCAATATTTCCTCGCCCGCAGGACACACTCGAGAAGCAGATGAAGTAATCCAGATCAGGGCACAATTCCCGAGAGGCCGCGTCCAAGAACTTTGTGCCGTCGACTTTGGGAAGACACACTGCACGGAAGTCCTCCTGAAGTTGATTCTCAAAGAGACCATCGCGCAGCACAGCGGCCAAGTTGAAAATGCCACCGACAGGTCCCAGTTTCTTCGCCTCCTTCAGCAGCTGCTGTGCTCCCTTTAGTGTGGTCACGTCATTTTTGTCCACCACCACATTCACTCCCTTCTCCTTCCATCTGCGCACCATCAGAGACTGATATCCTGTCTTAACGCCACTTCGGGATGTCAACACGATGTTCTTCGCACCTCGCGAAATCAACCAGTGTGTCAATTCCAGGCCGAATCCACCTAAACCGCCCACAATCACGTAAGTCTTCTCCTTGTGCATGTAAGTCCGCGGGATGGCATTGATGAGCCTTGGCGCTGGCACGACTTGCTTTTGCTTCTCCTCGTCGCGCACCTTAATCACCACCTTGCCGATGTGCTTTCCAGACGCCATGAAACGGAAGGCTTGCTCCACTTGCTGGTCGCCAAATACACTTGTCGGCAGTGGTCGGACAGCCCCATTCTTAATACCATCATTGACGAGCTGCACTACAGTGGCAATGGTCTCATCATCGCCCTCCATCACGCTGTCCAGCAAGATGCCGTGGAAACTGGTGTTCTTGAGGAACACTGACATTCCCAGAGGGCTGTTGTTGTTCAGATCGAATTTGCCAATCTCCAAGAATCGCCCATTGAGTCCAAGACACCTTATGGACGCCTGGAGTTTCTCCTCAGCCAGCGAATTGAGCACCAAATCCACACCTCTGCCTCTCGTCTCACGCATAATCAATTGTTCAAATGAACAATCACGTGAATTGCCAATGTGTCGGTCCGTCAATTGTGGGAAGGTTTTCTTCAGGAACTCCCTCTTCTCCTTGCTGCCGACTGTGGTGTACACAGTGAGGCCAGCGTTGAGTGCCACCGAGATCGCTGCCTGACCAACACCACCAGATCCAGCGTGAATAAGAATCGATTCGCCCTTCTTCATCTTGCCGCGCATCACCAAGGCGTAGTATACCGTTGAGTAGACGCATGGAATTGTGGAGGCCTGCTCCAATGTCCAGGAGTCTGGAACACGCCACAGCATATTCTTCTGAACCACGCAAGTTGTGGCGAGGGATTTAGCCGACACCATAGCCATGATGCGATTCCCCTTGACATCTCGTCCTGAGAATTCCAGACCGAGAATGCAGTCTTGCTGAGCGAGATCTCCGGGTAGAGCATCAGCGGCCAATTTTCCTGAACTCAGCATAACGTCGCGGAAATTCACTGGAGCATAGTACACTGTGCACAACTCCACACGAGGATCCTTAGGATCAGGACGATCGCGGCACAGAGGCCCCTCAATCCACTTCAAGCTAGACAGATCACCCTTCGTGAGGGCATTCACGTAAGCATGCTCCACTTGAAGCGTAGGCACATTCTGCTGGCACTCCAGTTTCAAGTGACGGAACGTTCCCCAGGCATTATTCTTAAGTACATTCGTGATGAGGTCCTTCTTCAGTTGCTCCGCATACAAGGGGTGTGTGAGAGAGAATGCTGGTGCCTTGGCATCTTGAATGAAGACCATCCTGGCAAATTTGCCGCCGTTCTCATTCTTGATGCAATTCATGAATCCCACGGCGCCAAATAATTCTTCGCCCTGGCACACAATGTACACCAGCTTGTTCTCACCCTCCGCGGTTAGAATGGCCAGCTTGACAAGGTCCACCCAATCGAAGTTCTTGTCGGTCACATTAATCACTTGGCTGTTGGAGGACTTCACATCATACGCCGCGCGCAGGAGAAGATACTCCTTCTTCGAGCACATCTGAGCCGAAACCACGACAAAGTTCAGCTTGGAAAAGAGCTTATTGTCCCTATTGCTCTTCTCGAGGGCAGATTCTTCCAGCAGCACAAAACCATCCTCCTTGATGGACTCCTTGAGATTCCTCAAAATCACCTCAGCATTGGGACGTGTCAGAACATCAGCAGCAATGCACATGTGGCAATTGGCTTCAACTGGACCAGCAGCGGCATCCTTGGCCACCACACGAATCTCTGCATCCTTCACCAGTTGTTGCAACTGAGGTGTGCTCTTAGTGGCCACAACAGCCACATCACTGGCCAGGGTGGGTTCAGCCTCAATAGTTCGCTGCACGATGAAACTCAGCAAATTCTCTGGTGTCTTGTCCAGCAACAATTCAGCCGTCTTGATCTTAAGAGCTCCCTTGGAATTCTCAATGGCCAAATGCACAGCGGAGGTAATTGCGTGCTCCCTCGCCATGTCCAGCTGCTCAGAGAGATCATGGCTGTTGTAGTTGGGCACAAAGGTGTATCTCTCTAGCTTCGGTGGCGCCTGAGTTCCCTGTCGCCTGGGCGCAAGGGAAGCACGCAATCCACGCATTTCCACACCACCACTCTTGATGACATTGATATCCTTGTACATGTACACTGGGAAGACTGACCTCTCACGCTCACCAGCGTCATACTCCTCAGCCAACTCGAAATGCTTCTCCGGGTTGATAACCACTCTCTCGATACGCGTTGGCAAGTACAACTCACGCAAATCCTTTCCCATGATGCTGAATTGAAGCATAGTGTCCATGAAACTCACCCAATTCTTCTCAGCCCACTCCAGTTTTCCAGTGTCAGCGTTCGAGTCTGTCTGCATAACTCCGCGGAAAGGTCCATTGTAGTCATATCCACGAAGACGCAACTCCTTGTACACATCGTTAGTGTCCAGTGGCAGACCAGCCTTGCTTACCGGAACTGGATCCAGTGGCAACTCCTCCAGCTCGATGCTCTCAGTGACACGAATTGTTCCCGACATGGCCAGAGAGCCACCCTCGCAAATCTCAAACTTTCCAGAGCCATCGAAGAAGTTAATTCCGAACTTCACAGGTCCTTCGGCGGGCATGATCGTAGCTCTATGGAAGACCAGGTTTTCCATCACCACAGGAAGGCGATCATAAGTGGTTCCCTGAGTCTTGGCAAACTGACGCCACGCCAGAGTGATGTATCCCGTGGCCGGGAACAAAACGCGCCCATCAATAGTGTGACCAGCCAGGAAGGCATCGTCCTCATTGCTCAAGTTGAAATCCACAATAGTTTCGCCAGAGGAGGCTTCTCCGCTCATGTTGGGCACCATCCATCGCACAGAGTGATCCCACTCAATCTTGGAGTTGAGCATTGGAGTGCCGCGTCCCACCGGGAATGACACAGGACGGAAAAGCTTGTTCACAGCGGGCTGTGCACCGGAGCCATACAACTTTCCAATGTTGCTCAGCAGGAATTGCACATTATTCTCATGATTGCGCTTCACAAGACTCAAGTTGGTCACATTCTTTCCGAGAGAGCGCTTCAGGATGGCCTGGAGAAGTCCGTGAGGTGCCACTTCAATGCAGATGGCATTCTTGGGAATGTGCTGAATGGCCTCGTGGAAGAGGACAGGTGAAAGCAGATTGTTCACGTGATAAGCAGCAGAGCTCTGCTTTGCCAATGGCGTATTCCATGCTGTCTCCGGAATACTCGAGCTAACCCATCGTTCTGTGCGATTCTTGGGATTGGGAATGATCTTGTCGAGGGATTTCTTCAACTTCGGACCAGCGTCAGCGATGTATTTGCTGTGGAAGGCGATCCCAGATGAGTTCACCGCCTTGGCGAAAACTCCTTCCTTGTTCAAGATCTCCACGAATTTATTAACAGACTCCGTGGGTCCAGAGATCTGTGGAGTAAATTATATGTTAGATTCTGATCAGGGCACCTGAAAAAGCAAGTAATTACCGTCACACTGTCTGTGCTGTTGTGGCAAGCAGGAATGATATCCTTGGGCAATCGCTTCAGGCACTCTTCCCATGAAAGACCAACTGCGGCCATGGTACCGGGAACCAGAGTCGTATCCTGAATGCTCTTTCCTCGCCAGTACGCAGCCAGGACGGTTTGTTCTGGCGAGAAGCACCCATCTGCATAGGCACATCCCAGCTCACCGACAGAGTGTCCAACAATGCCATCAGGCACGATTCCCAAATGCGTCAGGACATCGGTCAGAGCCACTTGCAGAGTGGCAATAGATACGAAGGAGTACAGGATATCGAAGCGAGATTCATCCAACTTGGTTACAACATCCACCAGATCAATACCTTCTGGACGCAGCGCCTCTGCACACCGATGAATGCTCTTGCTGAACACCTCAATCTGCATTAACTCCTTCGCCATGTGCGCCCACTGGGAGCCCATGCCTGAGTAAATGAACCAGATGGGACGCTTTGTCTCAGCCAGGTCAATCACCTCACGCAGAGGTTCTCCCTTGTTGTCCACCACGGTGTAACCTCTATAGTTGTGCAGTGGGATATTCTTGCTGTGAATTTCATTCACCAGCGCGAAATACTCCTCATCATCAGCATGAGCCTCGATGTCTTCCAGCAGAGTCTGAACAGCGTCGATTGTACGTCCCGATGCCACGGCCAATCGTGGGAATCCATCCAGTGGACTGATGGTCTTTGGCTTGGGATTTGACTTCATAATCAAATGAGCGTTCGCACCTCCAAAACCAAAGGAATTCAGGGCGATAATACCACCATTCCATGGGGTGTTCTTGTCCACAACCTTCAACCGCCCGTCCATGATGCCGTACAGATCGGGATTGGGATTCTTAAAGTGCAAATTCCCAGGAATAACGCCCTCCTCCATGGCGATCAGCATCTTGGCAATCGAGCACACGCCAGACGCAGGCTCGGAATGGCCCATGTTGGACTTCACCGAGCCAATGAGGAGGGGTGTCTTGCGATCCTTGCAGAAATAGTCGCAGATCGCGTTCACTTCCTGCGGATCACCCACTTTTGTACCAGTACCGTGAGCCTCCACGTACACCACATCATTGGGATTGAGATTGATTTCCTCGAATGTCTCCTTGATTAGTCTCTTCTGCATCTCACCATTGGGATAGGTGATGCCCTGCTCCTTCGCGCCATCGGTATTTGTTCGGATGTTCAAGATTGTCGAGTACACTCGATGTGAGTCCTTAGCCTTCTGCAGGAAGGTCACCACACATCCATCAGCGCGCACATATCCAGCTCCAGACGCATCGAAAGCTCTGCACGCGCCGTCAGCACTCAGCATGTTCAGCTTCTTGAACTGCAGTGACATGGTGGGCTTCAGGATGATTCCAGCTCCGGCCACAATGGCAGCATCACAGCGACCGCTGCGGATGTCCGCAAAGGCCTGAGACATGGCGTACAGGGAACTGGAGCAGGCAGTATCGACGGCATAGCTGGGTCCGCGCAAATCAAAGGTGAAGGAGATACGATTCGCAAACATAGCCCGAGCACATCCCGTCAATCCATAGCCATTCGCCATCTCCGGATTGCCACACCAGTGCTCCTCGGTTTCAGCTGCCGACACACCAATGTAGACACCAGTCCGCGAGCCTCGAATGTCTTGAGGATTGGTTCCTGTGCGCAAAGTGAGGGTGTGTGAGACATGATCATTTTCATGAATAAAGATTGACGTCAGACAGTTGAGATGGCTCAAAGGATGATTCGCGAAAATGTTGGGTGAGTACATACAATCAACAACCTCTCAAAGAAAGTGCGTCATATTGTTTTGACTTGGCAATTTTTTCCACTACTGCTAATTCACCTACCATCGCACGTGCACGCATACACCAGGAGGTGTGCTGTACATCAATATGTATCACATATTTGATTAAACCCGGTGTAAGAGATGATACTCATAAACGGACAATGTCAGCAAGTGTAATTTGTATAACCTTCAGCTAGAATCTTATTGAATTTTTCAATACACTTCACTACGTGACGCTGAGTACGGATATTTGCATAGAATTCATCAAGTAATGTCATAAATATGTATTTATGGACACGAAAAGGCAGAGAGGGGAAAAGGTGGTTTAACACACAAAGTTTCTCACCTGAATCCATGATCGCTTCGTGAGTGCACTCGAGGAGCATCCTGAGCACTGGATCCATTCCCTCAGCCTGCTTTTGATGGACGCCAAAGAAGCCCTGATCGAAGTTCTCCAAATCCTCCTGCTTAATTTTCCCGAGGCGCGTCGGTAAGTCATATAATCCCGCCGGCCAGCGCCGAGCATCGTCATTCACCATATCGACGCCATTGAAGAGATTGTTCTTGAACTCCTCAATGTTGGAACTCTCAGGCAAGCGACCTGAGATGCCCGATATGACGATCTCATCTTGGAAAGATCGCGGGTCATAATAGTTTGCATTCCCCAAATCCCTGGGGACACCATGTCTGGTGTCAGAAGAGACATCCTCGAATCGCGCCGGCATCTCGTTCACACTTGGGTGTCGTCGTGTTTTCCTTTTTCGCTGTCGATTCCTTCGAGATGGAATGGTGTCCTGTTAGAACACCGGTTGTTGCACTACTTCCTCGCGAGAGTGGGTCAAGCAGGTTGTTAAGATTCTGAAAGGTTCAATGGAATCAATACAGCGGCCAGACATTAAAAAATCAACACGAAATTGGGTTTTTCAAGGGAATATCTTGTTTTGACTACAGACAATCCTGACATGAAAATAAAAAATCATGTCTCACAGGCACACATGGAATTTCTCCATTAATGTGTAATCCCAGCTGAAATAGACGTTGATGCATCTTCAATTCAATTAACTCAAATTACATTTTTTGTGCACACAACACACAGAAAAGAGAAGAGTGTATAAAAATAATTGGTATATATCAAAAAGTCTTGTCAATGACCTACTATTGTGCATGTTACTATGAACATTATTTTATCGATTTTAGACGAGGAAGGAAAAACATCAGTTGGAAAAGAGTTGGAAATGGAAATTCACGTATACTCCATCGCTCTACTTAAAGCAATTTATAGGCCTAATTAAGTAGTGGCAAGACTTAATGCCTAATCATATTTCAAATGTGCATACATTATAATTTTTTCTATTGTATGTAAAAGTCTAGAAAATTATTGCGTATCTTATCAGGCTTGTCACATGATGTCTGTACTGAAGAAATAATTTGAAAATAATAGCTTTATTGGAGTATAAAAGGATTATTAACAAACGACACTTCACATTTGCTATATATAAAGTGTCTAGAAGAAGTTTGACTTCGAGTGTGGGGTTAAAGCAATCTTTGTGGCCACAATAACCTTTCGATCATTGAAAATACAGCCAAATAAACTCAAAAAAATGGCCAAGAGTGAGGGATTTCTTGGCAAAAGTCTGAACTTTTGGCAATGCTCAATGAATTATTGCATTGAATTATGTGGGGAAAAAATTAAATGAAACATGTTAGGATATTCAATGGAAAATGGAGGAAAATCAATGCTCTTATCTACGCCACTGCCATGAGGTATAATTGAAGAACATATATTTGGCTTCATTCATTTTTTGTTTTCCATTCATGTGCTGCTTTATGTATTCACTGGCAGAATTCATTGGAATAGGGAATATAGTGCATGAATCTGTGGTTCGCTTTCGTAGAAAAAGACCGAGAAATTGACAAATGAGATGAGATTAATCATTATGCAAAATGACGAGGAGGAAAAACAGCATTAACTGTACTTCAAGTGATAATCGCAGTTACGTAATGATTCCTTAATCATAAAAAAGCTGGAGTAATTTGATAATGATATCACGAATCTTTGCACTCTCTAATGGCACAATGTCAATGTCACAGTCGCATTATGTTATAATGTTAAATATAATGCATACGTACTAATTCTCAATGTGACTAGAAAGTCGTTCAGTCTGTGTAATTGTTATTTGAAATAGTTCTATTTTTTCCGCAAGTTATCAACTGCAATCGCTAATCTATGGCGGAGATTTACAGAGTAGCTGTTTAGACGACGTGGAAGTGCAACAAATATGCCAATACAGCGCAAAGCAGAGCAATAAATTCCACGTTTGCCAGCATGTCAATTTTTTGGCACTCAAATTGATAAGATCAAGCTTTGGATTTTAAGCTGTACTCAATTGTGATAAATACTGAGATTATATTCATCGACCATTCTCTGCGATATGATAGGCACATGGAATCCACTAGGATTACATCATAAATCGCTAGCGACAGGAATAATTGAGGAAATTGACCTCTAAAACTGAATTACACCATTTGAGCATTAGAAAAATTTAGAAATAAAATACAGTGCGTAACGAAAGACACCAGCAAACATCCAAGACTGTGTGCTTATATTACAAAAGTGCTCTCTAAGGTAGTCTTGAAATCACATCAGGACACATTACAATTTACCTCTTCACACAACGTCAGAAGAGAACCTCAAGTTAATTCAGCCTATTTAGTTAAATTTGCACTTCCTCAGCTTCTTTTGTTGCCGAATGAAGATTGTTCTTGAACTTTTTGCCAGAAATATCTGCCAACTAATTTGCCGTGAATTAAGTGAGCACCGTTTCTCTTGCTTTCACAAATTTGCCAAACAGTTGCTTTCTTGTTCTTCACGAGAAATATGAAAGAAAATAACGTGTATTGTTGGATTTGCAAATTTCACACAACACTTTGCACTGAAGAGTTGAAAAAATATGTACCAGAATTCTGAGACGATCAATCACACTGTACAGTCAAATTCCAATCCAGAAGTTGAGTTGTTCCTTAGAGAGATTCTGGATTTTCTTCCACTCCCGCCGAAGAGCCACACAAGACTAACTAGAAAACTCAATGATTGCTGCGTTTTTGATGGTGATGTGTACTGAGAGACTCATCACACATTTTTTCCTCCAAGCTTTTCCCCATCAAATCATTCATATATGTGCTCACAAGTGACGGACGGCGCGCGTGTGTGTGAATGTAGTCACACTTCGAGAGAGCTTTCATGTGAGAGCCCGCAAGAGGAAAAAAAGCCAAGCGGCTCTAGAATATGCACAGCGATTCGGTTATGTACGAGAGAATTTTGTGGGTCTAGAAAGAAAAGCCCCGCACATCTATTTAATCTCTATATACCATCTGCCAGTTCGTATGTTCTGGGCAAATACGCATCGGTATATAATATTTCGAACGTCTATCGCTTTTTTTCACCTCCGCAACACACACTCTCCACCTCTAATGACAAACTATATCGCAAATTCTCATCGGGCCTTCCTTCACGACCAATGTGTGCAAGTGTGAAGCGAGAAATTTTTGCGGAAACATAAAAATGTTACGATGATATAATATGTGTACTCCACATTTCATTTCTCTGTCACTTTGAATAACCTTATAGAGCAATCGCACATTGCTTTTTCATCGCAAATTGTTGCTAACCAAATTAAATTGAGGACTTGCTAATAAAAATGCCCACTGAGAGCTCTCTAAGTAATTTTCAAGCATCATCTCAATGCTAAGGTATATTAGTAGCGGAAAAGATTAGAAATAACTTTTTGCAGTGCTAGAACTATGAAAAGTTATTCTTTTGCTAATTACCTCAGCTGTAAAATAGTGTTATTTTTTCAATTTTTCTCCCTTTTCCTCCTCAGTGACCTTCTTCAGTGCCACATGAAAATTAACACACAAACTTTACACCATCAAACTCAGGAAAAACACCTTTTTCCTGCGTTATCACTAGATAAAAACCAATTTGGAGTAAATTGGCGGCGCGGCAGATTCTCTAGAACGCAATTTCAATTCCACGCAGAGGAGCACAAACTTGGGCACACGGCTTTAGGCGAAGAGAAGTAAAACTGTGGGAGAACTTGGAAAACTACTAAAGCGGACGTGCGCTTTCCTATGATGTGACTGATCAAATCGACCACTAGAACAGTACTGAGAGAGTCTGCTTCCTGACTTTGTCAACGGCGCAGAACAACAGCAAGAGGTGGTATCACAGCATATGGCATGATGTTATAGGTGACCCACTAAGAGAGCGAAAGGAAGAAGAATATCTATCCGTCTTGTCTGGCACAGCAAAAAGACCGGCCGCTGATTTTGCACTGACGCCTCAATCGCTCCGATTCCCGAATAATGTGACTGGATTTTCCCTTTTTCATGCCGCACTTTCCATGTCTCTCATCGCCTCATCAATTGACTATCATACTCTTTCTACAAATCGCACAAATCTTGAAATATTGTGAAGTAATAATGCTGCCGCACACGATATCTCAGCCCATGCTCTTGAACTTCAAATATTTTCCCGCGTGCGCATGATTCGCTCTCCGCGCGCTTGCTCTCTCTCTGCGAGTAAGAGAGTGAGAGAGAGAGAGAGAGAGAGAAATTAAACAAAGAAAAGAAATCTGGTGATTTCCATGGAATAAAAAAACACCAACACCAAAATTCTCCTGACGTGCATCACTTGGTCAATCTCCTCATCCAGCAACCCTTTTTACATCAGCAATCTTTTTTACACACACAATTTGCCGCTGAAATTCGCAAGTGAGAGCAACATCAATTCCCTCTCGCACGCTCTTTTACTCTCCATTCTCTGCCTCGTGGTTCGATTGATGTCATACCACCAGTATTAGCCAATGGAAAAGATTGTAACATGCGCCTGACGCCTGCTGGTTCTTATGGATCTCCACACAACTCATGGTTTCTTTCGGCTGACTAAAGAGTTACCTCACCACTCAGAGATGCTCCACGTATATTCGCGTGAATTTTATAATGTTTATATATATTCCAAACAATACCATTCACAAACACCCATTCAAATTCGCGTACACACACGGCAAATCACACTACAAATCGCGGACGTGTGCGGCTATCATTTGCTCCAATAATTCATTTATGGGAATCGCACTCATGAGCAACACAAATCATTGAACAATAGTACAACAACACGATTAACATAAAAACCATTTACTTTCTCTAAAGAAAAGCAACTGGAAGAATTTATCAAATTCATCGTACGATTATGCGATAACTTTGAAAAATGCTAAACACTTTTAAAGGGCAAAATTGGAAAATGCACTTCAAACAAACAGGTAATTGGCATTTTATCCCATTGCAAATCATCTTTAATTCATATCAATTAATATATAACAATATGAGATTGGAAGAAAACAAATAATTCTATTGTATTGCACTGACTTTCGACAGGTCATTTCAACAGTTGCACAGAAAATAAAGTATTCACGCACTCTCTCGTGATGGTCTGCAACAATTTATCATTTGTTCTGATGGTTCTGATAGTGTTAAAAATTCTTTGACGTCCTTTTTAAAGTTCATAACAAGACAATATGGAACACGCAATTCATATAAATTGACGGAATGCATTTTAAAGAGCGCATTAAAACGTAAAGAGAAATTGAGAGACTCATTTGCACACTTGGAAATATATTTCAAGAGGAAATTTGTTGATCTCACAACATTTACAGTGCAAAAGATATCACAATTGTAGCATAGAAAAGGTGAAATCGCACCATCAAAATTAAAAGAATAAATCATGTTGCAATTTCAATTAAGCTATTTAATCAATTTAATGAAATGAACCTTTTATTTCGACTTCTTTAGTTTTGATTATATTCATTGCAGTAATTTGTCAGAAAGAGTGACTTTTGACTTGTATATTTTAGTTTAGTGACATTGTATCGATTCTGTTTAGCATAATTCATGAAGTTTTTGTCGTAAATTTATATTTTGTCTGGAACTGAGTTAAATGTTTCATTTAAGGTTGTATTTTTAAATAATTTCCTGCTGAAACCTTTATTTTACTTAAACTGTTTATTAGCATTTTAAAAATCATATAGAAAAATAAATTATGAAGTAATAAATTTCCTTATGAGTTCATAAACTTAAAAATTTGATCATAAACTGCACTTTTTAGCTAGTTTTATTATACATTTTTTGTCGAACACATGAAAAGCGTGTTTCAAATTATATTTATTTTTATTGTTTTTTTTTTGGTATTTGTAATGTATAAATCAATTAAAGTAGCTTTCCTCTTGTGATCTAATTGGTTGTGATCTAAGTGGAAGATGATTAAAGTCTCAATTCACAAGGAAGCACAAAATTCCAGCACGCCTTGAGAAGTTCACGTTGGAGACATCATGTGAGATTGCCCGAGAATCTCGAACATATCAGCAGCCAGTCAGGCATCAATTTTCACCACCACTTTCCCAGCAAATGGGCAAAGTTGAGGCTCCAGCCACGAATTTCGCTAGTGATTGACCACGACACACGAGACAGTGACACTGATCGCGAATAGGTTTTCTGGGGTCACTGATACTGGTGACCAGGACATCACCCCATTTCTATACAGTTTTATTTTCCCGCAATGTGTACAGAAGTATCATCATTTTTCTGTCGCACCGTGGATGTAATAGGTCAGTAGAAGGTTGTCGAAAAGTTTTTTCCTCCACTGTGATTACATGATTAAATCCCCACTAATGGCTTGCGCCGCGCAATCACGAACAGAAGATTCAATTGGGAAGAAAACTGTTACATGCATTTTGCAGAATAGTGAGTATATTCCAACAATTGTACAAATTAGTAATACTATGACAAATCTAAGACTACCTTTCCCCTCAAGTGACCATCCTTTACCCTCTGATAAGCGCCGATTGCATTATCGAATCCATAAACGCTATCAACAACACATCTTAACTGTAAAATTAAAAGAGTGATACGATTTCCACAGGTATGAGTAATATCTATGAGTAACTCACCTTCTCTTGTTCAACCAGTCTCTTCAGGTGCTCCATTCCTCTCTGCAGCGGCACGAAATACCCCCATTTTACCAGGCCACGTCCGCGGCTGTTGTCCTCCAGCAGCGACATGGCATTCCGGACGTTGCCACTGATCAATCCATGTGAATCTATGTTCCTGAGCAGTGGCGAGCTGAACGTTACGTAACTCCCAAAGTCACACTGGATCTTCGAGGCGAAGTTTGGACCACTGCCGGCGCAATCGAGAATTATGTCATAGGGTCCGTTGCTGTGGATGTGCTGCAGAAAGTCCACATCTCCGTAGTCCAGCACGCAATCAGCGCCAAGCGTTGATAGCATGTCGGCACTGTCTCGTGCACCAGTGGCAAAAACATGGACATTCTCGCTTTTCGCTATTTGCACAGCCATCGTGCCCACACCGCCCGAGCCGCCCAAGATTAGAACGCGCTTCCGATTGGAGGAAGTCGTCCGCTGCAACGAGGCGCACAGATTACCGAGGCCCCCGGACAAAAACAGCCCGGACCATGCTGTCAAGCCGCTGTATAAAATGCCACACGCCTCGATATCACTAAGCAGGCGAGGTTTGTGCGTTATCTAGAAAAGAGGCAAAATATTAGTCTCCAAAGCCTTTGGGAAAGCAAATGTCTTGAACTCACAAGTGACGAATCAATCACTGCGTATTGAGAGTGGCATCCTTGCTTATGGGGAGGAATGACACCCCACACAATATCACCAATCCGAAGATCTCTGGGAACACCTAAGCCTCGATAGACAATCTCTCCAACAAAGTCCCTCCCCAGAGTGAGAGGAAACTCAATGTCAGTCCTCCGCATCAAGTTCAGAAGAGTAGCCCCGTATCCACCTGGGAAATAATGGGATGATTATTTTCCGAGCTTCTTAAATTCAAAGGAAAAATTAAATAATCCTACCTATAAGAGCGATATCGATAGGGTTCACAGATGCTGCCTTGATGCGCACCATTACCTCACTTCCTGTCTTCACCTGGGGAATCCTAATATTATCGCTGAACTGTACTTCATCCAGATCTCCATAGGAGTGTATTTGCCAGCCACGCATTTTCATCTTGTGAGGAAATCCGGGTTTTTCCTTATCCCCTTTTTCTTCCTTAACCGCACTTTGTGAAAACGGCCTGACAAACTGCTCTCTCTCAAGTTCTCGCTTGAGTAATTTAGGTCCATTTCTCCACCAAAATCTACTCAAAGCCTTTGTACAGATATTCATCGTATTTTAGTGCAAATTCCTCAGTAGGAAATCCAGACTTAGCAAGAAAATGTTCACAGAAAAATATTTGTTTTTGTTTTCACTCGATGGTCGACTGTAGGTGCTGGCATGCGAGTGGCGAAGTCCGAAAATTAGACGAAAATATGGCGCATTTTTCAGCGTGTGACGAAATAGGTTGTTTACATTTTCATTCGTGATAAAATTGTGTTTTTTACCCAGAATGGCTCAGAAATCAATAACGTGAGTACAGATTATGATGATTGAAGGGCTGTGCTGTATTTAATTGTTGGGAAAATTTGTAGGGACTTCTTCAAGAAAGCACCAAATGCAAAGGAAAATGGTAATGAGAGGTAAGCTAAAAGTATTTTATTTTTTCAATTTTCAGATAATGTCTGCGCTTGTGTGCAGAATGCTAAAACTATCAGCTAGAAGAGGTCTTCTTCGAGATCTCTCGGGCAGTGTTTTTCCTGTATATTCGTTGACTTGTAACATAACCTTGTCTCATAGCCTGGAGGAAAAAGTGGGCAGCAAAGGAAAGAAGCGTGCCCGGATTCTATCATCTAGCAGTGAAGATGAGGCGAAACCGGAGAAGGTTGCTGAGGTGACGAAGAAGAAGCAAGTCCCTAAGAAGAAAAAGGCAGATTCTCCCAAAGACTCCCTGGAAACGACTCCTCAGAAAGAATCTCCCAAATCAGTGAAGGAAGAGATTTCTAGTTCGGAAACTGATTCCTCCTCGCCCAAGAAAGTCTTCTCGATGTTCCAAAAGGACTCCAAGGATTCTAAAGCACCTGATGGCAATGAATATAATCCGGGAAAGAAGGCGTATCATCCAATCAACGATGCAATTTGGAAGCAGAATGAAAAGTACTTATGCAAGAACCTGGTTTTCCTGGTAAACTTACATTTTCTGTACTTATTTTTCAGGGTACCTTATTTGGCTCTGGCGAGGACGTTTCAGCTGATTGAGGAGACATCAGGTCGCTTGAGAATGATTGATATTCTGAGCAATTACTACCGTTCTGTGATCGTTCTGAGTCCTGAAGAGCTTCTGCCCAGCATCTTCTTGTGCCTCAATCAAGTGGCTCCGGCTCATGAGGGGTTGGAATTGGGAATAGCGGAGACAACATTGATGAAGGCCATCGCCCAGAGCACGGGCAGAAGCATGAGCCAATTGAAGAGCGATATCCAGAGCATTGGAGACATTGGCGTCGTGGCAGAGAAATCTCGGAGTAATCAGCGCATGATGTTTACGCCTGCACCACTGCATGTCACTGGCGTGTTCCAGAAGCTTCTGGAGATCGCCAAGATGTCGGGAAATCAAGCCATGGCGAAAAAGGTGGACAAGATTCAATCAATGTTTGTTGCTTGCAAACATTCAGAGGCCAGATTCCTCATTCGTTCCCTCGCTGGGAAGTTACGGATAGGCTTAGCTGAACAATCAGTCTTGCAGGCGATCGCACAGGCTTGCACAGACACTCCACCTAGTCAAGGCTACCCTCCGAAAATTTTAAGCAACCTCAAGAAGCTGGGAGAGGCCAAATTCAAGGCGAGGGTTGATGAGAATGCCCTCCTTGTGAAGACTGCACATTGTGAGTGTCCGGATTATGGCCAGATTGTGCCTGTTTTGCTCAAAGACGGACCATCAGCTCTGCCTGAGAAATGCAAGATGCTTCCAGGGACTCCGGTGAAGCCTATGTTGGCACATCCGACGAAGGACATCCAGGATGTGTTCCAGCGCTTCGACAACATCGACTTCACGTGTGAGTGGAAATACGATGGAGAGAGAGCGCAGATTCACATCAAGGAAAATGGAAGTGTGGCGATCTTCAGTCGCAATCAGGAGAACAACACCACGAAGTATCCGGACATAATTGCCAGAATTGACGCTGTGAAGAAGGATACGGTGGAGTCTTGCATCCTGGATTGCGAAGCGGTGGCTTGGGATGTGGAGAAGCAGCAAATCATGCCGTTTCAGGTGTTGAGCACGAGGAAGCGGAAGGACGCCTCTGAGACTGACATCAAGATTCAAGTGTGTGTCTTCATGTTTGATCTGCTCTTCTTCAATGGAAAGCCTCTAGTGCGAGAGCCTTTGTTCGAGCGCCGACGCCTCCTGCGCGAGAACTTCATCGAAGTCGAAGGCGCGTGGAAGTTCGCGACGAGTCTGGACACGAATGATATAAATGACCTGCAGAACTTTCTCGATGAGTCGGTCAAGGGGAACTGCGAAGGTCTGATGGTGAAGTCTTTGAAACAGGACGCGACGTATGAAATTGCCAAGCGATCGAGGAATTGGCTGAAGCTGAAGAAAGATTATCTGTCAGGAGTTGGAGATTCCCTGGATCTGGTCGTAATTGGCGGATACAGAGGAAAGGGCAGGAGAACGGGGACATTTGGAGGCTTTCTTCTCGCGTGCTTCGATCCCGAAAGAGAGGAATATCAGAGCATTTGCAAAATTGGCACAGGATTCAGCGATGAGGCTCTCCAGGAGCACACTGAGTTTCTTAACCAGCACAAAATTCCCTCGCCGAGATCATACTATCGCTTCGACTCATCCCACCAGCCCGACGACTGGTTTGACGCCGTTCAAGTGTGGGAGGTGAAGTGCGCCGACCTGTCGCTGAGTCCTGTCCACAAGGCCGCTCTGGGCTTGGTAGATCCCAGCAAGGGTATCTCGCTGAGATTCCCGCGGTACATTCGCATCCGGGACGACAAGAAAGTGGAAGATGCCACCAGTGCGCAACAGGTGGTCGAGATGTACTCCAATCAGGATCAGATCAAGAACCAAAAGAACAATTCTAATGCCGCTGAGGATGATTTCTACTGAACGCATCACCTAATACGAAAATTGTATTTGAATATTTCCAATATAAAAATTTTAATTATTTGAATGGATTTGGCCGGGCTCGGAATTCTGTTCTTTTGCGTAGTTGCTTTCTCATTTCTTCCTCTTCCTTCTTCCTCTGGTCTTGCTCCTGAAAAGTCCAATAAAATGGGATTACAAGGAATTCTAAGAGGGTAGTTTGATATATTCTACCTTCTTTATCTTCACTTCTCTTATCTGGCGAGATAATTCGTCGAACCGGCGACGTTCCTCTTGTCTTTTAGTCGTTTGAAGATTAAAAGGAACCACCTGAGTGAGTTTACGTTCCTTCTTCGGCACCCAGGGCTGCTTCCCGAGAGCTTGCGCTGTCCTGGGGGGATCTTTCCTGATCACAATCTTCGGCTTAACAGTCCTTTCAGTTTCTGCCTTATTCCTCAACAGAGCCTGCGACTTTTTCAGAACTGTGGGAGTCTGAGGAACAGTTACTACTGTCTTCTGCTTCACTATCTTCTTTTGCATCTCATGGAGACGCTTGAAATTTGGAGCTGGCTTTGCTCTGAAGTCCGGAACTTTAACATCTCTTGGTGGTTCCTTGCGAACAGGCACAACTGCAACTCTATTAACTCTAAACGTGAGAGTTTTTGCCTTATCCTTCGCACCGGCAATTTGCGGTGGAGGCTTCTTCAGGTTCTCATTGTGTTTCTTCACAGCCTTTGTGAAATCTTTTGGAGCCACTTTTGCATTGTTGACGCGAGTTTGCAGCGGAACTTTCTTCTTAAGCTTTTCAACGATTATCGGAGATTCTTTCGGTTTCTCTTCATTCTGTGGGGCTGTGTTTTCCTTGAAGTCCTCCAATTGTTCATTGAATGCCTCCTTCTCATGACCCGGATGAGGAACCACTGAAATCACATGAAAACTCATTATGATCTCCTCGAGAATATGTCCAATTTGTACTCACAGAAGAAGTATGCGGAATTCTCTAAATTTGGTGAGGCACAATCAATATTATCCCAGTCGAAAGGCATGATTTACGTGGAAAAGTTCTTGGAAAACAACGCCACTTCAATGCACTGTTGCGCTCCTCAACGGACAGTAAAAAAAACTCGACGAGTTTAGACGAGATTTTTCGAAAGTTCGAAAATCGATTAGTTTGGCTCGATGACGTCTCTTGTTTTGACGTTTCAGAATTTGTTCGTGTAATTTTGTAAAAGTGCGACGATATAGATAAAAGTGGAATAACTTGAAAATCGTCGTGAGTAACCAGTGAAAAGACACTGAGTGTGAAAATATGCCATAGTGGGGTCACTTTAAATGACGAAAAGCACTGGTGGATGCCCGAAATGTGGGTGAAAATTGATAGTGAAAATTTGATAAATTTACCAATATGGCTGATGTTATTTTCTCTTTTCCTTCTCTCTACATCATATTTTCATGCGAGACGAGCAGTGGCACGAGTGAAATACGTGTAAGATGCAAAGTAACACCAACAAGACTAAGGAAATGTTTATCGTCAGGGCTCTGGAGAAGATTCTTGCCGATAAAGACATCCGGAGGTCACATCACTCACAGTCGCAGCTGAAGAGGGCCTGCGATGTGGCATTGGGTAATTTCTCTCCCTCCTTGTGTGAAAGACAGCGAAATTAATTGAGCGCGCTGTTTTATTGCAGAGGAGATCAAGCAAGAGTTGAAGGAATCTGGCCAAGTGGAAAATTTGGAGAGCGCCCCGTCGGCTGCGCTGCCGCTGCCCAAGAATGACTCCGCCAACACGATCAATGCGGAGAAGTACTTTCTGCCCTTCGAACTGGCGTGTCAGAGCAAGACGCCGCGAATTGTGGTGACGGCGCTGGATTGCCTGCAGAAACTCATTGCCTATGGACACCTCACGGGAAACATTCCAGACTCCTCGAATCCGGGCAAGTTCCTCATCGATCGCATTGTTACGACGATATGCAATTGCTTCATGGGGCCCCAGACGGACGAAGGGGTGCAGCTGCAGATCATCAAGGCCCTTCTCACTGTCGTCACGTCGCAGTATGTGGAGGTGCACGAGGGCACAGTGCTGCAGGCCGTCCGGACGTGCTATGACATCTACCTGTCCAGTAAAAATCTCATCAATCAAACAACTGCGCGCGCTACGCTCACCCAAATGCTGAACGTGATCTTCACCCGGATGGAGCACCAGGCGACCGAGGTTGGGATGAGCTCGGGCGCCTCGGACAGTGGCAGTGACATGAAAGCCATCGGCGAGGAGTTGTCCGTGGAGGAGATTGCACGAAGTGTGCTTGATGAGATCATAGCTAATGCAGTGGCGATGGCTGAGGCCACTGTAAACGGATCGAGTGGCAACAGTGCCATTCCCGAGAGTGGCACAATCGTGAGAATACCGTCCCAGGAGAGTGTGGAGACCCACAGTGAGAATGACGCCATCGTGACGGCAAAGTTCACGCACATTCTCCAGAAAGATGCATTCCTCGTGTTTCGCGCCCTGTGCAAGCTCTCAATGAAACCATTGCCTGACGGAACTCCAGATCCCAAGTCACATGAGTTGCGCTCCAAAGTCCTCTCGCTGCACCTACTTCTGTCCATTCTGCAGAACGCCGGGCCGGTGTTTCGCTCCAATGAGATGTTCATCATGGCTATTAAGCAGTATTTGTGCGTGGCACTCTCGAAAAATGGCGTGAGTTCGGTGCCAGAAGTGTTTGAACTGTCCCTGTCGATCTTTGTGGCCTTGCTGTCGAACTTCAAGGTGCATCTGAAGAAGCAAATCGAGGTGTTCTTCAAGGAGATCTTCCTCAACATCCTGGAAACCACAAGTTCCTCCTTTGACCACAAGTGGATGGTGATCCAAGCATTGACGCGCATCTGTGCCGACGCTCAGAGCGTTGTGGACATCTACGTAAACTACGACTGTGACTTCTCGGCTGCAAATCTCTTCGAGAGGCTCGTGAATGACTTATCAAAGATCGCCCAAGGGCGTCAAGCGCTAGAACTGGGCGCCACACCCAACCAGGAGAAGAGCATGCGAATTCGAGGTCTGGAGTGTCTTGTGTCCATACTCAAGTGCATGGTGGAGTGGAGTAAGGATTTGTATGTGAATCCAAATCTGCAGACGACTCTGGGAGAGCCGGCGAAAGTTATTACGGCGAGTGTTGAGGAGCCAATGGGTTCTCTAAAGTCCCATGGAGGCTCCAATCTTAGTTTGAACTCCACGGGCAGCACGAACACGAACGGTGGTGGGAATCGAGAGGTGTTGGATTTGCCGGAGGAACTGGAGGAGCGCAAACAACGCAAGGAGATCATGGAAATGGGCATTGACATGTTCAACAGGAAGCCGAAGAAGGGAGTGGCTTTCCTGCAGGAGCGTGGCCTTTTGGGAGATTCTGTAGAGGCGATAGCGAAGTGGCTTCACGAGGATGATCGTCTGGACAAGACAGTGATTGGCGATTATTTGGGTGAGAATGATGATCACTGCAAGAAGGTGATGTGCGCATACATAGACGCGATGGATTTTGATGAGTTGGACATTGTGGCGGCGCTGAGGCACTTCCTAGAAGGATTCCGTTTGCCCGGAGAGGCTCAGAAGATTGACAGATTGATGGAGAAATTTGCCAGTCGTTATTGTGACTGTAATCCGAATAATACCCTCTTTGCCAGTGCTGACACGGTTTATGTGCTGGCGTTCAGCGTGATAATGCTCACAACGGATCTGCACTCACCTCAGGTGAAGAACAAGATGACAAAGGAGCAATATATAAAGCTCAATAGGGGGATTAGTGATTCGAAGGACTTGCCAGAGGAGTATTTGTCACAGATATACGATGAGATTGCTGGGCATGAGATCAAAATGAAGAACACGAGTGTTACGAAGCCAGGAGGCAATCGGCAGATCATCATCAACGAGAAGAAGCGCAAGTTGTTGTGGAATATGGAAATGGAGGCGATCTCCACCACGGCGAAGAACCTGATGGAGTCTGTGTCACACTTCAAGTCACCTTTCACGTCGGCCAAGCACTTGGAGCACGTAAGACCCATGTTCAAGATGGCTTGGACACCTTTCCTGGCCGCCTTTTCGGTTGGTCTGCAAGATTGCGATGACACAGAGATCGCGAGCCTCTGTCTGGATGGGATTCGATGTGCCATTCGGATTGCGTGCATCTTCCACATGACTCTGGAGAGGGATGCGTACGTGCAAGCTCTGGCGCGGTTCACTCTGCTCACGGCCAACTCGCCCATTACGGAGATGAAGGCGAAGAACATTGACACGATCAAGACGCTGATCATGGTGGCACACACAGATGGCAATTACCTGGGCAGCAGTTGGCTGGACATTGTGAAGTGCATCTCTCAACTGGAGTTGGCGCAGCTGATTGGCACTGGCGTGAGGCCACAGTATCTCTCAGGGCCGACAACGCATCGTGATGCTCTGGATCCGAGTGTGAAGGAGCACATTGGTGAGACGAGCTCCCAGAGTGTCGTTGTGGCCGTCGATCGCATCTTCACGGGATCCATACGACTGGATGGTGATGCTATTGTGGATTTTGTTCGCGCACTGTGTCAAGTGTCGATGGATGAACTCCACGGACACCAGCCGAGGATGTTCTCGTTGCAGAAGATTGTGGAGATTTCGTACTACAACATGGGCAGAATCAGGCTTCAGTGGTCACGCATATGGCAAGTGTTGGGTGATCACTTCAATGCTGTGGGATGCAATACAAATGAGGAAATTGCATTCTTCGCCCTGGACTCGCTGAGGCAGCTATCGATGAAGTTTATTGAGAAAGGGGAGTTCACGAACTTCCGCTTTCAGAAGGATTTCCTGAGGCCTTTTGAGCACATCATGAAGAAGAATCACTCGCCCGCAATTAGGGACATGGTTGTCCGATGTCTGGCGCAAATGGTGAACTCACAAGCGCACAATATCAAATCTGGGTGGAAGAACATCTTCTCGGTGTTCCACTTGGCGGCCGGAGATCACGATGAGGGCATTGTGGAGTTGGCATTCCAGACAACGGGAAAGATCATTACGGACTTGTACCAGCGCCAATTTCACATAATGATCGACTCATTCCAGGACGCTGTGAAGTGTTTGTCGGAGTTTGCGTGCAATGCTCGCTTCCCGGATACGAGCATGGAGGCAATCAGGCTGGTGAGGACGTGCGCTCTCTGTGTGCACAGTGCTCCGCATCTGTTTGCCGAGCACGCGGGCATGGAGAATGATGTGGCTGTCTCGGAGGAGGACAGAGTGTGGGTGCGCGGATGGTTTCCGATGCTCTTCTCCCTGTCGTGTGTGGTGAATCGATGCAAGTTGGACGTGAGAACTCGAGGATTGACCGTGCTGTTCGAGATTGTGAAGAATCATGGAGATGCCTTCAAAGCCAATTGGTGGCGGGATTTGTTCAACATTCTGTTCCGCATCTTCGACAACATGAAGTTGCCAGAACAGCACACGGAGAAGGCAGAGTGGATGACGACGACGTGCAATCATGCCCTGTATGCGATTGTGGATGTCTTCACGCAATACTTTGACATCCTCGGGCCGCTGCTCCTGCACGATCTCTACACGCAATTGCACTGGTGTGTGCAGCAGAACAATGAACAACTGGCCAGATCGGGAACGAATTGCCTGGAGAATCTTGTGATCTCGAATGGGTTGAAGTTCACCGAGGAGACGTGGGACAGCACTTGCCAGTGCATGTTGGACATCTTCAACAACACTCTTCCGTCGGAATTGCTGACCTGGCGACCTGATCCCAACTTCGTGGCCTCGAGTGCTGGGAATCACAATCGGCACGGCAGCGCGAATGCGCTGGAGAACGGCGAGGTGAGGCATGGTATCCTCAAGAGGGCGAACTCCCATCATTCGGTGATGTACACGGGCCCGGAGGAGATGATGGGCAAGGTGGTGGATCACGGATCGAATAGTCTTTTTGCTAGTCTTCATATAAAGTGCGTGGTGCAACTGGAGCTGATCCAGACGATAGACAATATAATCTTCTTTCCGGCCACGTCGCGGAAGGAGGACGCCGAGACACTGGCTCTGGCCACGGCGGATCTCACGGGGGGTGTCTCTAGTCACACGGAGTGTCAGCGCGAAGAACAGGGGATGTACAGTTACCTCACGACACCGCATCTGCTCAAGTTGACCGACTGCCTGATGCAGAGTCACAGATTCGCCAAGCAATTCAACGTGAACACGGAACAGAAGAATGTGCTGTGGAAGGCGGGCTTCAAGGGGTCCGTGCGGCCTAATCTGCTGAAGCAGGAGACACAGTCACTGGCGTGCGTCTTGAGGATATTCTTCAAGCTGTACAACGATGAGAATCGACGCACGGACTGGATGGATGTGGAGAGGAGGCTCATAGCGGTGAGTCAGGAAGCGTTGGAGTACTTTCTTAATCTCCAGAGCGAAACACACAGAGAAACGTGGACGTCCATTCTCCTACTCGTCCTCACGCGCCTCCTCAAGATGCCGGACAATAGAGTGAGTAGTAAATCCTGCGATCATTCTATAGATTTATTCAATGATGTTTACCGACTGTTTCGCAAATCAACACTGAAACATGTTTCACGTTTCTTGATTTGAAATTATGTGTGTTTTAACCAAAAATGTTGTCTCTTTTCCAGTTTGCCGCTCACATAACACATTATTATGCTTTACTGTGTGAGATTATGTGCTTTGACTTGAAACCTGAACTCAGAAGTGTCCTTAGGCGAGTTTTCCTGAGAATTGGGCCTGTCTTCAATGTCACAACTCCATAACATCGCTAAGGATTATATTATTACACATATGTAATATTCCAGAGTAGGATCACTAAAAAGAGAAAATAGTAAAGACATTGTGAGAGAGGAGGAAGTACACTAATTTCATACATGAACCTTTTTGCGTAGGTGGATTTCGTAGACGGAGGAAAAAGAAATTAAATGTTTTTAGAATTGCGATAGAAGTGAAATCAAAATGGAAAAATTAAAAATTGTTATTCGTATTATGCAGCAATCGCAAGTGCTAGTGCTTTCCTTATATTTTCTAATTTATACTTCAATTGACATCTATTCCACGTGAAGACATGCATTCGCATAATAAATTCTTTATTTATCCACTTATTGAGTTATTGAATAGTTGCATAGATTGAATACGACGTTAAAAATTGTCTCTAAACTTTGATGTTTGTAAATTGTAAATGGTAATGAAAATAAATTTTATTTAAAAAATACAACCATGAATATGAATTGCGTTGAAGTTGGTCCGAGTATAGATTTTCACTCTGTGTGGCTGATAAACCCCTCGCGGAATTCCTTCTGCCCCTCTTTTTCGACCAGTTGGACCAGTTGTGAGTCACTGACATTTCTCGAGCGAAAAACAAAAAGTGTACAAGAAGTGGTTATATTTTTATCTATTGTTTTTATTAGTATTTTTCCCTTTTCTCGCAAAAATTACGCATTCGCGTGAGGAAGCGATGTCTGAGGTGCGAAGTGTGATTGAATAGTGAGGAAACACGGGCTATTTTGAGTGTTTTCCGCCCACTTTCTCCGAGTCGATTCTGTTGTGGCTCAATGTCGATTGTCCTTTCTTTCAGGAGACGGAGAGCTTTGCTGAAGAGGATGTGGAACCCAAACTCAAGTACATTCGCATGTCAAATGACCTGCAGAACATCCTCAACAAGGACACCATCAGCTGCATCGCCGTCCACTCAAAGGTGCTCTCGGTTGAGTGAGGAAAAGAGAGTGGATGATAGTGTTGTTTGTTTTTGCAGTTCCTCTGCATCGGCACACACTGGGGCGAAGTCCATCTGCTGGACCACCAGGGGAACACTGTGAGCCAGAAGGCGAATGTGCCCCATCACATGGTGGCGGTGAATCAGATCTCGGTGGACGGGAAAGGGGAGCACATAGGCACATGCTCAGACGACGGCATGGTGATCATCAGTGGCCTCTGCACGGATGAGAATAATCAAAAGATAAACATCGGGAAGGCCGTGAGGAGCATCTGCCTTGACCCGCTCTACCACAAGTCTGGCTTCGGTCGGAAATTCATTGTGGGCGACAACAAGCTGAGTCTGTACGAGAAGACCTTCCTGAAGAGCCTCAAGTCGACGGTGCTGAGTGAGTCCGAGGGCAATGTCTCCTCCATAGCCTGGAACAATCAATTTGTGGCGTGGTCCAGCTCACTGGGCGTCAGAGTGTTCGACTTGAGCGAGAGGTGCTCTCTGGGGCTCATCAGATGGGAGCAGCCCAAGTCTCTGTCCCTCACGGACTTCCGTTGCAATCTGCGATGGTCCAGCTCAACCACCCTCCTCATCGGCTGGGTGGACACCATCCGCATCTGCGTGATACGCAAGAGGAACAGCATAGAAGTGTCCACGAGGGACTTGCCTGGATTTATAGTGGATCCCGGTGAGAAAAAGTCCCAAATTTTCCCATTTCCCATTTATTTCTAGACTTGGTATCAAATTGGGACAAAAGTACGCAATTTCTCATCCCTTCATGTTGATTTCTATGCACATCTTGTCAATGAGTGGGAAGACTCGCTTTGAGGAGTTCTTCCAGTCTTTGCCAATCAGCTTCTGGCTGCATTTCAGTGCAGGCACACGTGATTATGTTCTCTGGCTGCTCTATCCACATCTTGTGATGAATTCCTTGCTGCTCCAGCAATGTTCCCACGGACTGCAAAGCCGCCTCGCCGGGCACTTGAATGATCTTTACCGAAGCCTCTTGAGTGGGTGAATACACACGACGTGCGTGATTCACGGCAGAAGTGGCGTGACACGCTTGAGCCACCAAAGCTCCAGCATTCCACACCAAATCACTCCTCACGAAAACACACTGCACGAGCTTCATGGTGTTTTTGTTTTGACAATTTGAGTCATCTTTTCAAGGGGCAAATAACTCATCGAATCATCTGGCTCTTCTCTTCTAGTATCAACATTCCAGACCGATTTCTTTGTCTGCGGTCTTGCGCCCTTGGAAGCCAATCAACTGGTCGTCCTGGGAGTCCCCAAAGAACGTGATTTGGAGAATAACAAATCCCTGAGGCCTATTCTTAGTGTTCTTCTCTACAAGACCTGCGACTATGTGGAGATTTGCACAGATAGTCTCTCCCTAAGAGGGTAAGAAAATCAATTTCCCTTCACTTCTTGAGTAAAGAGAAAAATTAAATGGTATTTCTTTCGGCAGATATCAAGAATTCCAATGCAATGATTACTTCCTGGACTGCCTTATCGAGGAGAATCAATATTTCATAGTGTCACCAAAGGATATCGTCGTGGCCAGTCCTTATGAGCACGACGATAGGATTCAATGGCTAATCGAGCATGGGTGAGTATTATTCCTCAGATAAAATCCCCTTGGCTTGTCAAGAACTCTTTCCATAACCTCACTCTGAGGTGTTTTCTCTTTGGACGTTTGTGGGTGGAAAAATGAGGAGTAATGACTTTAATAGTCGTCTGCTGAACATATTTATTGCAATAAGTGCATTCTCACTGGGAACATTCATCGCTCTGATGATGGTCAGTGAGAAATTGGTGGACAAAGCATCTGTGCAAGACTTCCAAGCAGGGAGCTTGAGAGACAACATTGCTCCAAAGAAACCCCATCACTTCCTGGTGATTCTGGTGGCAACTGCGGCCGGAAATGTCCCACAAAGGAATGCCATGAGAGAGACATGGTTCAAGAATGGATATCTCTGGAAATCGGACATTCCTTACGACCCGAATGCTGTTTATATTCCTCTCTACGATCCGGAGACGGGATTTATTCGTCCGGAGACTCCAGACATTCAGTCGTACAGTTTGAGTGTGTACAGAAAGTGGCATGCGAAGTACAAAACCATCAACCCAGAACTGGACGGTCAGAAGATGGGCAACATTTCGCTTGCGCACTACTTTGCGATTGGAACGGCAGGTTTGAGTGCTTCGGAAGTGACGGAATTGAAGGAAGAAGAGAGGAAGCATGGAGATATTCTTATGCTGGACAGCATCTGGGATAGTTATGGCAATTTAACGAGGAAATTGCTGGAGAGTTTCCACACATTAGATGAGAAGTTCAGCTTTGACTATCTGCTGAAGTGTGATGATGATACTTTTGTGGATTTGGCAATCTTGCTCCAGGACTTGCAGAGTTATCACACACAGCTGAAGATTGTGTATGAGAAGAGGAAGAATCTGGGCCCCATTCCGAGGCTCTACTGGGGATACTTTCACGGCAGGGCGCATGTAAAGACAGCCGGTCAGTGGAAGGAGCAGAACTACGATCTCTGCGATAGGTATCTGCCTTATGCTCTTGGCGGAGGCTATGTCGTGTCTGGGAACATCGTGAGACAGTTATCGCAGCAGAAGGATGTTCTGAAGGTGTTCAAGAGCGAGGATATCTCGGTGGGAAGCTGGCTTGCGCCCTTCAGGGATGTTTATCGTCGACACGACGTGCGTTTCGACACAGCATTCATGGCCAGAAAGTGCCAAAGCTACCATATAGTGCTTCACAAGCGCTCGGCTGAGGACATGAGGCATTTTCAGAGTGGCTTTACATGCTCCCAGATCCAGAATGACGCCATCAGACGACCAAAGGAGTACTTTTACAATTGGCAAAAGCCACCGACTCAGTGCTGCGATATCTCTGTCAATTGACGAGAAATTCCCCCTAATTGATTGTTTTGCTGCCTTTCTCTCTTCCTCCGTCAGGCGGTTCGAGCAAGCAATAGATGTGATATCAGTCCACGGAGGCCGATACTCGCTGGTGAGCGTGGCGAGGCTCTATCTAGATCACTTACTCTCCCTTGGACTGTACGAGGATGCCGCCAAGCTGTGTCTGCGGGCGTTTGGGAATGATAAGTTGCTGTGGGAAGAGGAGGTGTACAAGTTCGTGAAGGTGCAGCAGTTGAGGTGAGTTTTGAAGTCTATAAAAGCCTGGAAACATATTTATTCTCGTGGTTTTTTTTGCTCCTGAAGGGCTGTAAGTATGTATCTGCCACGGAGTGCAGACTGCAAGCTCAATCCACATGTCTACGAGATGGTTCTCTATGAGTATCTGAAGCTGGATCCCCCGGGATTCCTGGCGCTGATCAAGGAGTGGCACCCGATGCTCTACAACACGTCTGCTGTGATAAATGCCATTCAGGATCACTACAATGAGAAGGACAAGAGTATTCTTCTTGAGTCCCTGGCGATACTCTACTCGCACGAGGAGAAGTACGAGAAAGCTCTGGCCATGTACTTGAAGCTGCAGCACAAGGATGTTTTTGCATTGATAAGGAAACACAATCTCTACTCAGTGATTCATCGGATGATTGTGGCTCTGATGCAGTTGGACACTGAGAAGGCCATCGCGATGCTGCTGGAGAAGGACAAGATATCGTCAGATGTGGTTGTGGCGCAGCTGGAGACAAGAGAGGACTTTCTCTTTCTCTATCTGGACGCACAGGATCGGGTGGATCCGAGTGGGAAATTTCACTGGAAGATGGTGGGATTGTATGCAAAGTATGCGAGGGAAAAACTACTGCCATTCCTCAAGAGGTCCAACAAGTATCCAATCCAAGAGGCGTATGACATCTGCAAGGAGAAGCTGTACTATCCGGAAATGGTGTTTCTGCTGGGCAGAATGGGAAATACCAGGGAAGCCCTGTCGATATTGCTGCACAAGCTGGAGAATGTTCAGCTGGGCATTGAGTTTTGCAAGGATAACGACGACATGGACTTATGGAATGACTTGATTAATGAGTCTCTGGACAAGCCGCACGTGATGACAAAGCTTTTGGATGGAATTGCTGGCTATATCAATCCAGAATTGCTAGTGAGTAAGATAAAGCTGGGCCAGAAGATTCCCGGACTCAAGAAATCCCTCATCAAGACACTCAAAGACTACAGCCTTCAGGTAAAAGACACTGGGTGATGGAGACTGTGCAAATTGCTGACTTTTGCCTGTCATTTCAGGTTACCATCCAGGACGGTTGCAACCAGATTCTCGTGACGGACTACTTCAACCTGCACGAGAGACTGTACAAGACTCAGCAGAAGGCCATTCACATTTCCAGCGACTTCCAGTGCGGCATGTGTCGACGGAGCGTCCTGGCCAAGGAGTCAGCCTTACACAGTAGCTCCCAAGCCAATGGGAAGCACGATATTGTGGCGTTTAACTGTCGACACGTGTTTCACGAGAACTGCTTGCCGGACAAGTACACAGACTTTTGCACAGTTTGCAAGTCGTCTAAGAAGTGAAGCGAAATTCTCATCAATTCTCTGCTGCGCGTGAATCCATCGCTGGTAAGCTGCAACTCCTCCCCACGTTTGTTTTGTTCATTTGTAAGTTATAGAGATCGTGTATTATTTCTGTTGCTATATTTTAAATGGAGAAAAGAGAAGAGTGTTTTTTAAAAGGCAATAAAAGTCCACCATTTAGACACAAAAGTGAGGAAAAGACGATTGAGTAAAGGTAAATTATTTATTGATGGAAATTTCCTTATGAGAAAAAAGTTTTGAAAAAGAAATCACAAGAAAAGTCATCAGCACGTTTGAAAAGAAATTTCGATTCTCAAAAGAAACTTTCAAAGAGATTATATTCCTTGATGGTTTTTGTTTTGTTTTTTAGAGAGAGAAAAATGATAAATACTGCAGGCATTCTACTCGATTTTTCCTTCTTTATTTTATTTCATTCCTTCTTCCAGAGAGAAAATGATAAATCAAAAAAAATTGCCAATCTATTGTATTAGGAGGGAAAGTTTGAAAAGTTGTAATTGGATTCTGACTAATTCAAGTTGATTTTTGGCTGTTTCATTCTGACCAATTCGGCTTTTGTTCTGCCTTTCTTGTTTTGTTTTTTGTTCTCAGAGTGTCTGCTGTCAATTGCTCAATATAAATATATTCTCTTTTCCTCTTCCTTTTTTCTTCTTCTTCAAATCATAATTTAAATTAATTGGCTGATACTGCGGGTATTCCTTGATTATTGGTAGCTGATGATGTGGCGGCTGAATCCGTTAGATACTTCTCCACCTGGCAAAGATATTGCAATCGGTCAGTCTCAAATATTTCTCATCGAGGCATTACAATCCCTGGTCAGCGTATTACGCACACTTTTTCAGATGTACTGACAGAAGTTTTACATAACTTTCGTTCTGGACGGTCAGCTTCAAATATAATCTGCCACAACTCGATTTGACCTCTACTCAATTCTTGAGTGTGCATAATTCATTGACCAGCGATTGTGGGGTGAAGTGTGAACTCACGATTTTCTTCACATAAGTCAGTTGTTTGGAGTCTGGATTCCCGGCGACATTGTCTACTTTGTATGGAGGTGATATAGTGACATCGTTGAAGACGACTATGTTGGGGCCGGACCACGTAACTTGATCAATTGTCTTAGAAATCGCTATGAAGAGTTTCTGGCCGTCGGGACTCACGCCAGCCGCGAGAGCCGTCACCAGGCGCTTCTTCTGTTCCAGCGTGTTCCTCAATCTGGTGGTCAACTGCAAAGACAGGCGGTTTGTCAGTTTGCCGCGGCATCAGTCTAAGTCATGGTCAACTTACTCGTTGGAGATTTAATGACTGTGGAGGATCTGGCTTTGTACTAACTTCCTTCTTCACCTGAACGTCGCCACACAAGCTTAGATTCACCATGAAGACATCGTGCTGCTTCACGTTCCCGCTCACGGCAGTGCATTCTGTTGTTTTGGGGTGTGCATTAAGGAAAATTACATAGGAAAAGTGCATAACCTAGAAAAGTTGTGAAAATTTCCCAACAGCCATGAAAAATGCTGCCTTCTTCCGACATATTCAAAGCGCCTCATTGTCCTCTTCCGGGCTTCCTTCGAGGTTGCAGGCGACTGAAAAGAGACCAAGCATGCGATGCGGTGGGAGCAGAAGCCCCCATGTGTGCCCCTTCTGGGGCTTTTCAGCGTAAAAGGATACTCAAAATCAAGATCTTGGTGCTCTGGTCGAACGCCAGAACTTCTCCCTCGATATTTTGATTGAAACAAGTGGTACACACAACTGTACTGCCAATGGAAAAACAATCATTTACAGCAGCCATCTCTCACTTCGATGGTTCACGGGGATTCACACACACTTTTCCTCGAGTTACTGTACGCGGAGAGTTTTCAGAAAGAGATCATCAAAATCAAAACAGCAAAATCTCTATTGCTTTGACACATCCGCCATCTTGCTCGTCATCTGGCCGCGCGGCGACTCGCCAATAGGCCTTTTCGCCGTACACGGCGAAATGTGCGTAAAATAATAAATTTCGCCTTTATTACTGTCTGCATCACAAAATGAAGTGGATTTCATACAAAATATTTGCATTTCTTATCAAGTAATGCCATAAAAATGTATTTTAGAGGCCGAAGTAATGTTTTGTTCGGTTTCGCGCCATTCGGCAATAGACCTCTTCGCCCCAATTCGCCACCTGCTTCAGAGGTCATTTCATGGTAAATACGTATCGGAAGAAAGTTGGTTTTCCTGCTTTTCTCATTTTCAAGGTGTTTTCCTGGCCTGCGGAATGCGGGACGCTCTGAAGCAGAATGCCACCGAGTGCGTGTCAGTGTTGATTTAGTGATCACTTTCGCTAATTCTGTGTTATTTGCAGAAAACCAAATCCCATCCGGATGGGTAGTATTGACGACATCAATCTGGATCAGTTCCTGAAAATCACCAATTATGAGGACACCGTGAAGCAGCTGGACATATACTATGGCATTGGTAAGTAAGAGTGCCTGAGACTTGTGAATTAGTGCTAATCATCTTACTTTTCTCCAGTCAAAAGACAACTGTTGCAGTTCCAGAGCCCAATTACTGGCCTCTTTCCGGTCCTTTCGACTGACACGGAAGTGGGCAGTATCAGGGACAGTGTGTACTGTGCAGCTGCCATTTGGAGTCTCTATCAGGCCTACAAGAGGATCGATGACGATCGAGGAAAGTCCTATGAACTCGGCCAGTCCACAGTGAAGTGCATGCGAGGGATTCTGGAGTGCTGGATCAAGCAATCGCGTCGAGTGGAGTTTTTCAAGTCTCGCCAGTGCAGTCTGCATGCACTGCACTGCAAGTTCCACCTGTACACAGGAGAGCAAGTGCTTCCGGATGACAACTACAACCACCTGCAAATCGATGTGGTGTCAGTCTATCTGATATTCCTCGTGCAGATGATCACGTCTGGCCTGCAGATTGTTTACACGCAGGACGAAGTGGCGTTTGTGCAGAACCTGGTGTACTACGTGGAGCGCGCCTATCGAACGCCAGACTTTGGAATCTGGGAACGTGGCTCGAAGTACAACGATGGAACTCCTGAGATTCACGCCTCGTCGATTGGATTCGCCAAGTCAGCTCTTGAGGCCATCAATGGGTGTAATTTGTTCGGTGAGAAGGGCGCTTCGTGGAGCGTCGTGTACGTAGACATCGATGCACACAATAGGAATCGCAGCATCTTCGAGACGATGCTGCCAAGAGAGTCCAGCTCCAAAGGTGTGGACGCCTCACTTATTCCTACGCTCTCTTTCCCGGCGTTTGCATCCCACGAGGAGCGCCTTGTGGACATGACGAAGAAGAACGTGGTGTCACGCCTGAGAGGCATGAGAGGCTTCAAGAGGTTCAGCCGCGATGGGTACTTGAGCAAGATCGAGGACAAATCCAGGAGATTCTACAATCGGGGCGAAATAAAGGACTTCGAGGGATACGAATGCGAGTGGCCGATCTTCCACATTTACATGATCATTGATGGCGTGTTCAAGAACAATGCCGCTCAGATAGAGGAGTTCCAGAACGAGCTGAGGAGTTGTCTCTACAAGGACTTGAACGGAGGTGAGAAAGTGACCTGAAAAACATGAGTGAAACACTCAATGTCCTCTTCGCAGATCCCGTGGTCTCAATGTACTTCCAACCTGATGGCGAGGGAGGCTACACGCGCGCCAATCCCAACTCCCTTTTCCTCTGGGGCCAATCTATGTTTATCATATCGCAACTCCTGACTGCTGGGCTTTTGCACATCAACGAACTCGATCCGATCCGACGATACCTCCCCAGCTACAACAGACCACGCAAAGGCGGCAGGTATTCGGCTTTCCAGGTAAGTGCTCTGCCTGCATTTGTAAGGACTCAACCTTGCCTCTTGGATTTTAATCAATTGCGGAAGTTCTCTCTCGACTGTCATCTTAACTGAATTCTTTTTTCAATCTCAGGCAAAGCCGGGAATAGTAAGTAAATTGCGGTAGCATGATTGACTAGGTGTTGAGTTCTTTTCTCATTAGTTTTCCCCTTATCTTGACAGTGTAATTAACCCGCGATAATGATTTTGATATCATGAACTCAATTTGATGTAAAAAAAAATTCGACTTATGCATTAATACTTTTGTGGCTTTTAGGTCAAAATTCAATTTGCAAATATCATAGGAGAAACTCCTGTGCAAAGCAACTAAATGTGATGATGACTTTTCTAGGGCACTGCAACGGATCTCGTGGTGCAAATTGTACTTATTGCCGAATCTATGAGACTGCAGGCAATGATGGCCACTTATGGGATTCAGACGCAGACGCCGCATGAGGTAAATCAATGATAAATGCCGTGTTGTCTTAACGCGATAATAGAAACTTTATTTCAAATGTAATCTCACGACATGGTTTAAGATTGCTAACATTTCCCTAAGTTAAATTTTTCTTTTGGTGTTGCACAGGTGGAGCCCGTGCAGATATGGTCATCGACTAAGTTAATTCAGGTGTACCAACAGCTGGGGGTGAACGAGAAAATAGGACTCACTGGGCGGCCGCCGAGACCCATAGGATCTCTAGGAACTTCCAAAGTGTACAGAATTTGCGGAATGACGGTTCTCTGCTATCCACTAATCTTTGAAGTGTCGGACTTTTATCTGTATCGCGACATGGCTCTCCTTATCGGTAACTTTGCCCGCCTTCAAATGCACTTCTGAGGATTGGCCTAAATTCCACCGTGATTTTGCAGATGACATCAAGACGGAGTTGCAATTTGTGGGGAAGTACTGGAGGCTTTCGGGGAGACCAACGGTGTGCCTGCTAATTCGCGAGGAACACATGCGAGATCCGCAATTCAAAGAGATGCTGGACTTGCTGGCAATGCTGAAGAAGGGCTACTGCGATGGGATGAAAGTGCGAATTGGACGCTTGCAGAATCTGATTTCGAGTTCCTGCATTGAGCACCTGGACTTTATGTCACAATCCGAATTGCCAGAGAGTTGCGAGGCCTTCAGTCAAGTGACCCACGAGTACATTGGCTACCAGAGTCTCACGGACATCCCGAAAGCGCTCACGTACGTGGACGAGAAGATGTCCATGAAGGAGTACAATCATCGGCCGAACGAGGATGTCATTGAGGCTATTAGGAGAACATCATCACTCTTCGGCCTGGTGCAGCTGCTGGAGATCCTGATGAAGCGCCAGGGCATGGATTACGAGATTGGCGACAAGACTCTGTATCAGTGCATTACAGACCTGTACTATCGCGCCGGATCCTTGAGATATTGGCGCGTGGTGAGGTACTGTAGTTCTCTGTTGCATCACATCGTGGACTCCATCTCGCCCTTCATCACCACAGTGCTGGTGAACGGGAAGCAACTCACAGTGGGCATCATTGGGCAGAAGGAGACGGTGTTCGATAAGCCAATGACTCCGGCTGAGATACAGAATGTCATGTATTCCTCTGTCCAGCCACTGAACGTCATCCATGCGGTGCTTCAGCAGGAAGTTGTGCTCTACTGCGGTCGTCTGATTGCCACAACGCCTGAGATGTTCCGTGGAATCCTCAAGGTGGGTGGACAAATGAGATGATTAGATGAGGCGTAATGCTCTCTTCTCTGCAGATTCGCGTCGGTTGGGTGCTCGAGGCGATGAGGCTGTACTTGCACATTTCCAATTCAGCCCAGGGAACTGATCTGGAGAATCTGTCTCCCTACGAAGTGCGCCAATTGCTCCATCACGTTCTCACCGTGAGACAGTGGGCACTGGATGAGAAGTGAGCGTGCAGATTTCCCTGTATTTTGATGTTTTTAAAGCTCTAATGATTCCTCTTTTTGTAGTTTATCCACTCTGCAGCGGCGCCAGCTCGAGGGGTGTCTCTGTCGGGTGCCAGATCAATTCTACAACTGGGTCTGGGATGTGCTGCAGCGAACTCCTGAAGGTCTTCACGTGCAGGGACATCACTTGCCCGCCAGTCCCACACTCACGAGCATGAGTCGTAGCGAGTTGTCCTTCTCGCTGCTCGTGGAAGAGACTCTGATTCACATTGAGCTGCCCGAGAGGCGGCAATTGACTGTGGAATTGCTGGGCATTGTGGCGAAGATCCTCAGTCGGAATCCTGAGTTGCAGTTTCAGCAGGTTTTGGATCTGGATCAATTGCTGGAGGGCGCCTTCATCATGTACTGCAAGGACAACAAGAAGGAGATCTCCAAAGACATCTCTCCGCTGTACTCCCTGAGCTACTCAGAGACCACAGGCTATCTGGCGAGAGCTGCGGTGAACACGGTGCTGCAGGGTGGCGCCCTGACCCCATCCATGAGTGATGAAATGTGCAAAGTATCCTAATGTCTCGGTTGAGCATTATCTGTTAGCGTTTTACTATGTTGTCTGTTCTCGAAAGTTTTATCAAATTTAGAAAGTGAAGAAAGGCAAAAATCTGCAAAAATCACATGTTTAGTCTCTAATCTACTCCACTTTCTTCGCATCACTCTTCCGGGCGGCAAGAGACTTCTTAACACTAGGAATCACTTCTGTGAACACGATGGTGCCGTAGAAGACACACAGAGTGCCAATCCAGTGGTATATCGTGAAGGGATTCTGGAAGTAGACGATCGAGAAGAGGAGCGACACGAACTTCCGCAGTGTCACCACTAGAGTCACGGTCAGAGAGGAGCATTCCGTCGTGAGGACGTACACGGAACTGATGCACACGTACTGCGTGAGGACGTTGCCCAGCAGATAGAGCAGCACTATCGGCACTCCGATCCCGAGGACGGGCACGGGCACGGGCGGACTGGAGACACAGATCTTGAAGTGCTCCCAGATGTTGCCAGTGAGCAGCAGGAAGCCCGGCAAGGGCAGAAGGTGGGTGTAGTAAAGAGCCTCTCGAGGGTGTTTGCCGTAGCGTTTGTACAGGACTTCTTGGTAAATTCCCATTCGGGCTGAGATAAACAGAGCCACTGTCAGCAGAGTGATTCCCAGAGTCCACCAGAAGAAGACTGTGGCGGGATCCGCTTCCTCTTCCGCTTCTTTCGCGGCCGATTTGCTTTCTTTCTGCAAAAATATGAAGGAAGGTCACGCTAACACATCATATCTTGCTATTTGAGACAGCTGATATCGTCGAAAATGAAAGTCATGCATAATAAACAGTATTTCTTTAACAGGTGCGAACGATGTGGACAAATTGAGTCAATATTTTAAACTTACCACATCAGATCCTGACACGATGGTGCAGATGACGATGCCAAATGTTATCAGGATGACTGAGAAGTACTTGGAGAAGTCATACTTTTTGTTCAGGATCAGAATTCCCATGATCATGTTGGCGATCAGCGAACCTGCGCGGAAGATCATGTGCAGCGGCATGGGAATGTTGAAATCGAAGGCGTAGTTGTTGCACACGCTGCTCGTGAAGAACATCGCCACGAGGATTGTGTAGTCCTTGAAGCCAATCCTGGCCGGCTGCGTCCCGAAGCGGTGTGTGAAGATGAAGCCCTCGATGGCAATGAAGGCGAATTGGGCGAATGTGATGAGATTCCCGGAACCGGGGTCAAACCTAACGCAGCGGAGAGAGAGAAGTATTACTCAATCGACACCTGGCCTTGCGCTTTTTGTTGTGCAACGCGAACGTACTTGACCAAGAGCTCCAGGAACACAACATTGCTGCAGCAGCCAACAAACACCAGCGCGATGGCAATCGCCGCCTTCAGGTTTGATATCTTTGGCATGAAACCCATCGTCCGGAGAAGGAAAACTCACTCTCTTGACACTCTTCTTCTGGGGCTCAAGGTAAGTTTCTAACTCCAAACACTTTTGCCTGTGGTGGGTGGGTATTTTTAGCCAAATAGACCTCCTTTCTCAATAGTCTCACGCTTTCCTGAGCACACTTTCTGATATCACACCACAAATCATTCCAGAGAGGGCGGGTTTTTTTCCTGTTCCGGAGTCCACAAAACACCTTTACGTTATGACAATAAGTCGCGGAATCACAAGTGAATTATCATCGTTCAAAGTGTCACAAACACGAGAACCAACCTCGCTCACTCTCAGCACATTTATAGTGAAGTTTCTCTTTCGTTCCTCTACTCTGAGAGGCCTGTTGAATGAGAACAGAACGCAGAGTGAGAGAGAGAGAGAATCTTACTCTCTGGCAAGCATTCTTTCCATTTTGGCGCTATTTTGATCACACTGGCATGCCAGCAGAGGAATGGAATGCTCTATTCGCATGGTTTACGGTTACCGTTGGCAGAATTCTTCTCAGATTTGCATTATATATTGCAATAATGATCTATTGATGTTAGATTTTAAGATATGGTAAAGAGAATCTGGCATTTTATAATACAAGGTATTACTCAGGGCCCAAAAGGTGTTCAACAAGCCAAGATTCATCAAAATGCAAGAATTTTTCTTATTTTGTAAAACTAAGTTCCTTTGTATTCTCTTTTTCAATTTCATCGTATTTTTCCTAAATTTTTCACCATCTCTCTGTTTTCTCTTTTCTATTTTTGTTCTCAGCCAAACTCGTAAGGATACAAAGAATCTTATACGTAGCGTGGTTCGTTTTAAACTGCAGGTTCCTGGTAACAAGTAAATTGGGTAAATTGAAAAGAAATTGCCCAAGGAGTCCAGTAATGATATTTACAAAAACGATAATACCGCAACCCGCTTTCTATTACACATTTTCCCACGCATTGTTGCTCTCATTCCGACTCTTTCCCTACCCAACCATGATAATGCTCATGCGGGGGCTGAAATGAGGGAAGCTTCAACCGCGCAAAATCCACATTTTCAAGCTGTCGAAAAAATTCTTTTCCATTCACTTGTAACATTGATTTCTACTAAACACTTTTCTCTCGATTTTTTCTCACAATCAGAGACTTTTGCAGTAAAAAAGTAGTAGAATCGCAGATTTGGAGTTTTCGTGGGAGTGGCAATCATGGAGTTTGCTGATGAAAGTGGAGAAATTCTGTTCCAGCAAGTGGACACGTTGATTACTGATGAGGAGTCTGAGACAGAGAAACCAGATGTTGAGCGATGGGATCCTCTTGGGGCGGCCAATGACTCAGAAACTGACATCCAGCAGGCGGATTCCGAGCGACAGTTGGCGGAGTGAGTTTTCATGGAAATCGCAGAAAGGGGTGAATATCCCTTATGTCGGTATGTTTCCTTGATTTCCAGGCCGGAACACTTCTGTGACTTCAATCGGATCCGGAGTTTGGAGGAAGAGCAGGAAATGCTGACATCCTCACTTCTGGCTCTCACATCCCACTTCGCACAGGTGCAGTTCCGGCTGAAGCAGATTGTTAAGGCTGCTCCAGAGGAGCGTGACATGATGCTGAAGAACCTGGAGGAGTTTGCGTTCCGGGGTATCCCGGAAGTGCAGGAGATTGAGAGTGGTAGTGGGAATCTCATCATGTCCTCGGTGGAGTGGCAACGGAATCGGCAGCAGGAGCTGATTCAGCAGCTGAAGAGCCAGCTGGAAGATTTGGAGAAGTTCGCCTTCGAGTCTGGTGAGCCCGTTCTGCCGCAATCGATGCTGGTGGAAAAGCAGAAGGTCATCATTGACGAGTTCAAGAGCAAAATCAATCTCAATCTGGATGAGAATGCTTTGTCACACTTGAGTCCAGAGGATTTGCGTCATCAGGTGGGTGGTTTTATTGCAGAAAGAGAGCGGACAAGAGATAAATTGTTTTGATAACGCGTCTTTCCTCTTAAAGGTGGACTCTGCGCTTGGGGAATTTGTCAGCCCGCTGAAGATGAAGGATCAACTCGTGACTCAACTGAAGACTCAGATCACAGATCTCGAGAGATTCATCGAGTTTATCCAGAATGCAGAAGACACCGTTGGGGAGGTGGACACAAATTGTGACTGCATTTCTGAGGAGCATCGACGAAAGCCGCTGCCCAGGAAGAATTCGCGCTCTAGGATGACAAGCACGTCGAGCCAGGACGGTTCCAGCCGTGGCTCTGACGGTAAATTCGTGGACAAAGGGCAGAGTATCGTGAAGCGCGTGCTCACTCTGCTGGAAATCTTCACCTCCTCTCAGATTGGCTGTGCCTCCACGGCGACGAGATTCCAGAGGAACTCCTTCAAGAAGACGCCCAGCGGGAGCCACTGGGGCGATCTGAGAGCACAGCTCGAAGTGGACATCCAGGAAATCTGCAATTTCGCCAAGAAAAAGGACGAGGATTCACACGATGATCTCTCCAGTGTGTACATGACTGACTCTGATTCCGAGCCGGATTCTGCTCAAGTGGTCACACAGCAGAGGCGTCGGAAGGCGAGATCCCAGAAGCAATCTCAGGACAGCACTTATCTCATGTCAATCGTGCGGAAGCGCTTCGCAATGACCCTCCAGAAACTAATGCAGCACGGATTGCGGAATCCGGACAACTCCAGCATGATGGTGCCCTTCATCAGCTGCTTCGCGATGCCCAAAGTGGACTATGGAGATTACGGAGCGGCGATTGGGGATGAGGACGACAAGGCAGGCAGGCAAATGCATGCGTGGGAACTGATTCTCGAGTATTACTACATCAAGAACGGCGATAAATACAATGAGACACCGGCACGGAGGCTCTCGCAGAGTTTCAACCTAGAGATTGTGGGCGGCACAGCGATCTCGGTGAAGCAGAGCCTTCTCAGCACCATAGGATGCATCCTGACCCTCCATGCGCCCTACAAGCGTAATCTCAACTCCCACTTTAAGGCGTTCGTCTGTGCCGGACTCAAGTGAGTTACTGTTTTACTTTGGAAATTCAGAAAGTTTTGGGTTTATTGATGAATTTGTCTTTCGTAGTACGGGAAAGCTCACAAAGTGGCTTCATCTCATCTATCAGTGCCCAGAACTCTGCTCCACGTACTACACCAGTTGGAGCTACGCCGCCAAGACAGGCTTTCGGGATGCCCTTCGCAGCATGGAGCCGTTGAGTCTCCTGAAATTCGATCTGCCCGTGGACTTTGCTATTCGTCAATTTCAGAACATGAATGATGTTTTCCAGTAAATTCCCAGCATTCCCTCTATTCCAATCATTCAAGTACTTTAGAAGAGCGTTCAATTTTAGTCAATTTAGCCCACGGATTTAGTGATTTTTTATTGTGATTACTTTAAAAAAGGATGGATTCCAAAGGATGATTTGTTAGACGTTTGAGGCAAGTAATAAAGAGGCGTATAAGCGTAGTCGACTGCGTCATGCATTGAACAATGGCTGAAGCAGCGACAGTGTTGCTGGCAGAAGTGTTTTAGTCTCCCCATGTCATCCCATGATCGATGCCTTGGCCGGATTTCCACGCTTTTCGAGTCGCTTTTAGAGTTTACTACAACATAAAGTCATTTATTGTTATATATGTAAATATTGTTCGACAATATACATAATTTACATCTGTTCTCATTCTTATTATCGGCATACACATTGTATGTTGCATACGACAAAATGCGCGTAACATGAGAAATGAATCCAGTAATTCAAGTGAAAAGTGTAAATGAAGTAAAATCGAAATGAAATTCATTTAAGTTTCCTCAGCTTATTCGTCATCAAATATTACTCTTTTTTTATACTCTGTGATTTTCCTTTTAAACTGTCTCACTGCATTTTTTTCATTTAAATTTTTAGACTCCTAATATCATAATGCAAGTTCCTTATGAGATAATTAATGTATTATATAAGTTTCTACCTAATAAGAATAAACTCGACTCTTTTTGCATATCATTACAAATAAATTCAATCAAGAAATAAAAATAAATGATTGGATAATTAATT
Organism: Phlebotomus argentipes; assembly: GCF_947086385.1. NCBI lineage: Eukaryota > Metazoa > Arthropoda > Insecta > Diptera > Psychodidae > Phlebotomus > Phlebotomus argentipes. The sequence continues at coordinate 9,053,043 of NW_026776181.1, read as the reverse complement.
GTAAAAAGGATTACACATAAAGTAATGAGATAAATCTCATGAGACTCATCTCCTGACTTTCATTTTCATCTATAATAAAATAAGCTTTTTGCTGTCTATACGTCAGGAATTGGTCACTCTCCTCGATTCAGTTACACTCTTTTTACTCATCCTACACACTCTTCCGAACAATGCTTAGCATCCTTATCATAAAACTCTTATGAGAAATTCGAATTCATGGCTCAAGTTGGGATAAAGCTTGATTCCTCTCTCTTCATCCCAAAAACTGGGTGATCTTACAAATCACACTCCTTCACTAAACCTATATAGAATATAAATTGTATGGCCCATAAATATAATTTTTTTTCTTCTCTCAAAATAAGAATATAATAGAAAATATCCTCTAAAATAGAATATGAATTTTCTTTTCACTCTCTTAACTTTGTAAACACTACAAAAATGGCGCTTCCTTTCAGGGCAGAAAACATAATCTGTTCGTGAAAATATATTCAATTGCAATTGGTTTTCTTTTTTATCATCAAAAGTGAATCGAGGAGATACACTTTCATTTTGTAAAAACTAAATGTTGTGTGTCATTAATAACTCTAAACTCAGTATAATAGTTAAAAAGCTGCTTCCTAAATTAAAAACTCCTACACATAAATCAGTTTTGGGAGTAAAATAAATTGCAATTATGTGGGAAATTTTCATAATTTCAACCCTTCTCTCTCTCTTGTGCTTGCATTCTCTTAAAATTTTCATTTCCCCTGTCTTCCATTCTTTATCCTGAACAAACCAAAGATGAAAAACTCAATACGATAAACTCATCACTCCCACTGTAAAATCCACCCAAGAGAGACTCTCTCTGCATCTCTTCACTACACAGGCTGTCTAACTCGTTAGGTGTACCGCAAATTAGTACGTGTTGTTTGTCTATTCACTATCCTCCTCACTGGGGGCTCATTCTAAGGCTTCAGCTGCGGATGTGGCGGCGGAGGAGCATTCACTGGATTGTGATTGTGAACATTCACTTGCAGCGCCACCGAATTCTCCGGCGGATGAACAGGAATGGGTGGCGGAGGCGGCGGTGGCTCGCTGCTCTGCAGCAACCTCAGTGCAGTCTGTGAGTTCGTATGCTGGAGGATGTGAGACGTTATCGTCGAAGTCACAGGAAGTGCGCTCACCGTCTCCGTTGTGCTACAGATGGGCCTCGCCGCGTTTATCTGGGGCGACAGCAGCGTGGCCTTTTGATGCGATACTGCAAGAGGACGCCGAGAGTTAGCACACGCATTCGCACATGCAAAGTATGAAGTTTTTGTACAGCACCGAAATACTCACTGATCACTTGAGGCTCCAGAACAACCGGCGCGGCCTGCGGATGGTTCTTCTTGATGTGCCTCAGCATATTGCCCTTCTCAACAAATGACTTCCCGCAGTGAATACAGACGTATGGCTTCTCGTCCGAATGAGATCTCCGATGTGACACCAAATGACCTACGATTGCGATGAGAAAACAAAGCATTAGTGTGAGAAAAGGCTTGATTTCTTGGAAGCCCCGCCCCGCCGTGTCCTTGACAAGGTAAGAAAATCACCTATTCACCATTACTGAATCTGAAATTCAATTTCACACACAAATTCCTTTTCTCCCAGACTGCCTGCCTATCAATTAAATTGACGTTGTATTGAATCGGATTAAATTCACTGAATCGTCCTCAGAGACAAGAAATTACTTCTTAATCACCTTCCCATAGATTGTAGAGACCCGACAGGAATAATGCTTAATGAGATGGAACAAATCATAATTGAAAATATCTTCCCCAACATTCATGCGAACGAGGAGAGAAATAGAGCGAGTAAAAATTTCAACATTTTAGCCAAAATCAATTCAAAGAATGGGTCACACCGTGGAATTGACAGTCAATTACATCAATTATTCATTAATGCTGCTGAATCCACTCAATTTAGCCATTTTATCAGGCAGTGTGCGCGCGAGGGATGAAATTGTTAGTTGCTAATTACCTTTGCAAATAAAATCCTTAGGGCATAAATCACAGCGAAATGGGCGTTCAGCTGCCGCTCCCTTGTTGTGACTACGCTGATGAAAGAGCAAATTTCCCTTCAGTGGAAACGATTTTCCGCACTCATTGCATGCAAAGGGTCTCTCACCAGTGTGAGATCGACTGTAAGGCAGAAGGAATGAGAAAATTCGTTAGAATTCCGACCCGAAAACATGTAGATAAATATATACACAGACCTTATATGATTAATCAAGTGCTCCTTTCTGGTGAACGGTTTATTGCACACATTGCAACAATGGGGATTTTCGCTGGAATGTTGTCTCAAGTGATTCGTAAGATGTTCCTTTCGCGTAAAAGTCTTCTGGCAGAATTCACATCGATGCGGCGAGTCTCCCGTGTGTATTCTGCAATATCAACACATTTTCATATTCCAAATTTTCCTCCCCATCTATTTGCCTATTTGCCTCACTCACCGAATGTGATTAGTCAGATGTTCTTTCCTCGTGAAAGACTTCATACAAAACGTACAGCGATGAGGCGATTCTCCGGTATGTTGGCGCACATGATTCGTCAAGTGCTCTTTCCTCGTGAAACTCTTGGAGCAGTAGGAGCACTTGTGCGGAGATTCACCCGTATGTTGCCTCACGTGATTTACTGTAAAAACAGAACAAAGAAACCACTTATTATCTATTTATACAGCATCTACGCTAAGCCACGCCCACTTATAAGCCACACCCACTTGGAAGCTCTGCCTACTATGTCTTTCGAGAGAAATTCTTCCAATGACAGAGTTAGATCTTTGTTAAAAGAGATCCAAAAGAGGCATTAATGCTGACATACTCACCCAGATGATCCTTTCTCGTGAAGGCTTTCGTACAGTAGGTGCACTTGAAGGGCGTCTCGCCAGTGTGTTGTCTGATGTGATTGACGAGGTGCTCCTTCCTCGTGAAGGACTTCATGCAGTACGTACACCTGTGCGGCGATTCGCCCGTATGCTGGCGCACGTGATTCAGTAGGTGCTCCTTTCGCGTGAACGTCTTCGAGCAGAAGTCGCAGCGATGAGGCGTCTCGCCAGTGTGCCACATGATGTGATTGGTAAAGTGCTCCTTCCGCGTGAAGCTCTTGCCGCAGATCTCACACCTGAAGGGGGTCTCGTTCGTGTGCGATCGCATGTGATTGGCCAGGTGCTCCTTGCGCGTGTACTTCTTCCCGCACACCTGGCACTGATGCGGCGTCTCGCCCGTGTGCCACATGTAGTGATTCACGTAGTGCTCCTTCCGCGTGAACGACTTCTTGCATATATCACATCGGTGCGGCGTCTCCCCTGTATGCTTCCTCTCGTGATTCACCATGTGCTCCTTCCGCGTGAAGTTCTTCGCACAGTACTGACACCGGAACGGCGTCTCACCCGTGTGACTCCTGATGTGATTGTCCAGGTGCTCCTTGCGCGCGAACGTCTTCTGGCAGATTGTGCACGCGAATGGCTTGTCCGTGGAGTGACGCTTCATGTGACGCTCCAGACTGCTGTCGTTCGCGAACACGTGAAAGCACACTGTGCACATGAACATGGGGCCGCCAATGTGGGACTTTCCGTGGCGCGAGAGGTCCGCCGTGTTGGAGAAGCCCTGGCCGCACACCTGGCACGTGAATGGCTTGCGCTCGTTGTGGTAGCGCCTGTGCACAATCAACTGGTAACGGAAGGGGAACATCTTGCCGCAAATGTCGCACGAATGCGACAGCGGCACGATCACTGGACTCTCGCCCGAGTTGGGTAGCGACGGATCGGAGTTCAGCACGCTAGGCGGCTCCATCTTCGTGTCCACCGGCGGCACGGACGTCACGATGGCCGGCGGGGCCGAGCTGACGGACGGCGGCTCGCCAGGGAGGTTGGGCACTGGCGGATGCGGCGGCGGCTGCATTGCATTGTTGCTACTGCTGACAATGTTGAGGGTTCCCGCCGTCGTGGCGATGTTGATGCCCGAAGCCGTGGGCGCAGCCTCGTTGGGTAGCTTCCCGAACACCTCATGATATGACAAAAATTGACTGAGATCCTCGATATTTACCTGCATTTCCACACCATTTCGCATCCAATCGCGACATCGGCACAGAAGGGAGAGAAATAGAGCACAAAATTAGCATTATGAGTGCAACATAGAAGATATCATCGGGCTCCGCCTCATTACCTTATACATTTCAACTCCTAATGCTTTTCCTATGTCAGGTTCAGGAAATCCACTAGATATTTTCAGTAGTGATCCATCCGGAGCCCGGAAGTCCATCGCAGCTGCTGATATGAAATTTCACTGTAATCAAAATCATTGTACGACTGGCATTTTGCCTCTTTCGGCACACACACTCCCACACACACACACACACTCGCACACAACTCATGAGGGGAGAGAAACAAAAAATCAATACAAATGATAAGATATTCCTGTGCAGTGCATACGATTAAAATAATGAACACGTCGGTAAGTGGAGCAGGACTCACGTGTGGAGGAACGAAAAAAAAACCAACTCAGAAATTATCACATCAAAGCATCGGGAATATTAGCTCTGATTATGGCTGTTTTAGGCACTTGTGATTTCCTCTCTCTCAGGGGATTTTGCATAGGCCAACATTTGTGCGTGAAATAAACATTGAAGCACAATCAAAAGAGGAAAGCAATTAGCATCAGCATTATTTTGGCTATACAAATATAATAAGATTTGATGAGTTTTTATTAGTTTTACAGTCTCATGATATAAATTTGGTGCTTTTTTCAATTTGAACATCAAAATTTCTCAAGTCTAGAGAATCTGATCAGAGGATCGAGATTGACAATAAATTTAGCTTTTCTCCGTCCGGCGGCGCTCCGATTCGATTTACCAATCAAAGCCAAATTCTGCGACATTTCGCCAGTGTTTTTGCCCATTTCTATCTGTGTTGATGTTGTGAAATTCGCGTCTTATCGAGAGACATCCAATTCGCTTGATGAAGCATCAGCAATTTGGCGATCGCGCTGCGCCCGCGACGCCCGATCATTGTCTTGGCGCGCGGGAGAAATGTCCAGAGAGAGATGAGCGAGTGCTTGTGGAGGAATGGAAGAGAGTGATTCACGCATGCATCGCCCCCTTTTGTTCCAGACCTTCTCAATTGAGCGAGCAACAATGCCTCGCGACACAACGAATATCGTTTGAGCGTTGCATCCAATTCGGGGGCGTTATCAAATTTCCATTATTTAGAGAGAGAAAGAGGCAAGGAGGCGAGAAAGAGAGCGAGCCAGCCAGAGAAGAGAGAAACAGGAATAGAGAAGCAAAAGAGGAGGAATGGCGGCAAACGTCGCTTTTAGCACGGAATTTGTACAATGAGAAAGTAGACAGGGAGGTTGATATACGTACAAAAAGGTCCGGCAAATGATGATTTGTATCTCCATTTGACGACATTGCCACCATTTGGGATTGTCTCATCAATTAGATCGCGAAACTCTGTGGGTTCGTCCAAAATGGGGAAGCCTCTGCGGAGGGTCTCTTTTTGTTCTCCCCGAGCGAAGTGTATTTACACAAAATATTTGGCCACTATGCGAAGCATTGGCACATTTTCTGCACAATTTATCACCTCGCGGAGCCTCGGCGGTGCGTTGTGGTGAGAATTGGCCGGTTTTTTCATTATCTCTCCACCTCACAGAGCGACACAGGCAATGGAATTCTCACCTTTAGCAGCAATGATTATTTCCAATCAAAGTTTCTCTAGCAATTGATTTTCTCCCCTCGCTTGCCCGCATCATTTTCCCACAACACCCTTCACGTGCACACGCAATGCACACGGCAGTCTCTCGGCCACACACCTATGTACACTTTAGTCACCTTTTTTCACCGATTTTCCCCCTGTATGTACACCTTTTTCCGCCTCAAATTAATCACGGATTCCTACATTTATGCTCCTCCGAACGCCATTTTGAACTTTGATGCCTCTTTTTCTTGGAAGTATGCTTGGATTATCCCACTTTGCCATCGGGCAACACGGCGGCGACGGGCTGTGAGAGTGTGCGTGCGGCCGAGCGAGCGAGACGTCAGATAAAGAGCCGTGAGAGCGGAGCGTTCTACAAGAACCGCGATTCCCGCGTTGCCACACTAAGAGGGCTTGAATAAATGCTTAATTCAATTCAGATACGAACGCATCACCTCACAATTTCAAAGATTTGCAGCTTCACCGACCCGAGAGTCCAGGAAATGTGTCACGGAAGTCATGCTGCATATTCGGAAATGTACTCGAATGCTCGCAATATCTGTGAAATCGTGTTGAGCAGTGTGGCAATGGAGTGAAACGAAAACACACGTGGGGCGGATAACAGAGGAAAACAGAGTGTTTTTTCGGTGAAAACTCCATGAAAATCAGTGGAAATGTCAAGGTTAATCGTGAAGGACTTGCCGAAGAAGGTATTCAATCATTTAGTTTTGTAAATAAGGACTAACAGCTGTGATTTTCTCGGCAGATCAATGAACAGCGCATTCGGGAGTTGTTTGGCCAGAAGGGCAGGGTCACGGATGTTCAGCTGAAGCACACACAGACCGGGGTGTTCAGGCGCTTTTGTTTCGTGGGCTACCAGACAGATGATGAGGCTCAAGCTGCTCTCGAGCATTTCAACAAATCCTTCGTTGACACCTCGAGGATCACAGTTGAACTCTGCGCGCCCCTCGGGAAGGCAACAAAGGGGAGAAAGAAGGAAGAAGAGCCCGCCGAGGAGCCTGCGAAAGAGAAGAAAAAACAGCACAGAAGGAAGGGGGAAAAGGAGGAGGAGATCATCAAGGAATACAAAGATGATCCGGAGTTCCAGGAGTTCCTGAAAGTGCACAAAGTGGGGAAGAAAACAGTCTGGGACAATGACACGAGCATAGGAGATAGAAAAGACGCTACACAAGCTCCTGAATCCCCGGACGATGTAAATGAGTCTGGGAATGAGGAAGGAGATGCTAGTGGAGACGAGGACAACAAAGATGTGGAGGAAATGGAGGAAAAAGTAGCTGACAAAGCCATCAGTGACTTGGAGTACATGAAGAGTCTGATGCAGAAGCCAGAAAAAGCCCCCAAAGCCCCCAAAGCCCCACAGGAAGCAAAGAAAAAGCTAAAGGGTTCAGAGAAGGAGAAGGATATCAACTTCTTCACTCTCAAGATGTTCAATCTACCTTACAATACGAAGAGAGGCGATATTCTGAAGTTCTTCAAGCCGCTTAAGCCAAAATCCGTGAGAATTCCTATAAAGGAACATGGTTACTGCTATGTGGGATTTCAGGACAAGAAGGACATGACGAAGGCATTGGCCAAGCACAAAAGCTTCATGAAGGCGAATCAAGTGAGTAAACTGAGAGGAGAAATCATGCATTTTATTTGACAATTTTCCGCGTATATTTGCAGGTGTTTGTTGTGGATTTCACGGACAACAATCGTAAAACATTGCAGAAGAAGCTGGGATTGATGGAGGACGAGAAGAACTCTGACAAGAATCCCAAGTGGGAGAAGCAGAGACAGAGTCTCGCGAGTGAGGAGTCAATTTCTGAATCTGGCAAGATCTACTTCCGCAATCTCACGTACTCAGTCACGGAAGAGGACATTCAGAAACTCTTCGAGACGTACGGACCTGTGGCCGAGGTGAACTTACCAGTGGATTCCCACACGCGCGCGATAAAGGGCTTCGGCACGGTGACTTTCATGCTGCCCGAGCACGCGATTATGGCCTTCAATGAGCTCGATGGCCAGGCGTTTCATGGTCGGATGCTACATCTGCTGCCCGCGAAGGCGGATAAGGAGAAGACGGAGGAGGCTGAGGACAACAACACGGGATCATACAAGCAGAAGAAAGAGCAGGAATTGAAGAAGTCAGCTGGGCTGGCGCACAATTGGAATACACTGTTTCTGGGCGCCAATGCAGTGGCTGAGATCCTGGCCAAGAATTACAGTACCACGAAAGAACACGTGCTAGATTCCGCGACTGGAGGCTCCAGTGCGGCTGTTCGACTCGCTTTGGGTGAGACGCAGATAGTGAGTGAATTGAGACAGTTTTTGGAAGAGAATGGCGTGCGTCTGGAGGCATTTGAGGAGTCGAAAGGGAAGAAAATTCGTTCTAAGAATGTGATTCTGGCGAAGAATTTGCCCGCTCATACGGAAGCAAAGGAACTCAACGAGATCTTCGGCAAATTTGGAGTGCTGGGGAGAATTGTCCTACCTCCCAGTGGAGTCACAGCGCTGATAGAATTTGTAGAACCTTCGGAGGCGAAGAAGGCTTTCATGAAGTTGGCTTACTCAAAATTCAAAGACGCTCCGCTGTATCTTGAATGGGCGCCTGAGAATATCTTCCTTGCGGAGGGTGAAAAGGCAGAAAAGCCTAAGAAAAAGGTTAAGGATGAGCCTCAAGATTTTAAGAGAGAACAGGAGAAAGCACCAGAAGTGTCCGAAGAAGAGAAGAGTGAAGATGAAGACATGAGTAGTGAAGATCCTGAGCCAGACACCACAATTTTCCTGAGAAATTTGAACTTTGGCACGAGAGAAGAGGCTTTGAGGAGACACTTTTCACACTTGAAGCCTATACACATGGTGCAGGTGGCAATGAAGAAGGATCCCGAGGACCCTAGTTCGAAAATTTCTTTAGGCTATGGATTTATTCAGTTCAAGAGGAAATCCTCGGCAGACACCGCCTTGAAAACCATGCAATTCACTGAGATTGAGGGAAACAGAGTTGAATTGAAGAAGAGCGACAGAGTAGTTAAGTCTCAGGTGGAGAGGAAGAAGGACACTGCCAAGCAGACAGGAAGCAAGATTCTGGTGAGGAACATCCCATTTCAGGCGAAGGAGTCTGAAGTCAGGGACATTTTCAAGGCCTTCGGGGAGTTGAGATCAGTAAGACTGCCTCTGAAGGTGACGCCGGGAGAGAAGAGCCATCGAGGTTTCGGATTTGTGGACTACTTCAGCAAGAGTGAGGCGAAGAACGCCTTCAAGAGTCTCTCCCAGAGCACTCATTTGTACGGCAGACGGTTGGTTCTGGAGTGGGCGGCGGCGGACGAGGATGTGACACAGCTGAGGAAGAGGACGGCGAACCACTTTGTGGACTCCAGGGAGAGGAAGAAGAGCAAGAAGAGCGTGTTCGGCGGAAAGGAAGTCACTGAAGCGAAGGAGGATTCGGATGAAGAGCTCACCGTTGACTTTGAATAGGAGACAGCGCCGCTGTGCGGACGCAGCAAGAAGGTGTGTGACAAACACACCGGAGAAATTTTTGTGGGAGGAAAAATTGCGTGATTTTTATAAGAATATAATAAAATGTCACCATGCGTTTCCAAGTGTGTTTCCAATCTGGCCGCCTACACCTTTTTTGCCAGGTGTCACTCAGCTGACACGTGTGGAACCAACGGATTGCCCCTGACGCCAAATTCCATAGCAATTGTTGGCCTGGCGCAGTTCCTCAAGAGCATCAATCATCCGAATTTGTGTGAATTCATTGAGATCATCCGTGGGAAACATGGTAAATAGTCTCTAGAGAAGCTATTCAGTGACTCGAAGTCCTGATTCCTGGTTTCCCTTGCAGAGAGAACGATTGTTGTGTCTGAATACGTGGGAGAACCACTGGCCGAGAGACTCCCAGTGTCATCCACAGCCTGCCTTCAGATCTTCAGGCAAATTGCAGCCGGTCTAGATCACATCCACAATCTGGGCTTTGTGCATCATAATTTGGAACCTGAGAACATCCTCTTGGATGCGGAAAACCGTGTGAAACTCTTCAATTATGGACTGCACTACGTGACAAACAGCGGAAGTTATGTTTCCTTCCCGATCGGGAATGTGCGATACATGTCCCCTGAGAGACTCTTGGGCAGCAAGAACAACATCAAGAGCGACGTGTGGAGTTTGGGGATAATCATGGTGGAGATCATCTTCCAAGTCACCCTCTGGAGTAATCTCAAAATAGCGCAGATCATCCGGAAAGTGCTCAGTCTCTGCAACACAGACAGTGTTCTGGAGAAGATTGCGCGGGAGCAGAAGTTCTTCGACAAGTACCAGGAATTGGATGAGTCTGTGAGGAACCTGCTGGAGTCTTGTCTCTGTATATCTGTAGAGAACCGTCTTCTGCCCGAGGAGATACTGAATCATGCGGTGTTCGAGGATGTTCCCATGACAAAGGAGCGCGATAAGCCTGGTGCATTGCTCCTGAGATGTCCATTGAAGCAGATCTACTACCTGTGGCAGTTGGCTGGCGGAGATGTCCAGGCGGAGCTAAAGAAAGAAGGCCTGATTCGCACTGAAGCGCCTATTCTGGTGATGCCCAGTGTTATTCTGCTAAACGGCAGGATTTGCGGCTCTCCCAGGAGTCAAAGTCACTTGTTTGACAACAGAGTGGTGCATTTGAGTCTGGCGAATTTGACTGAGAGACTGTCTAAGATTAGTAAACTCGCCTATTACCCACTGATCCACACAAACACCGCCTTTCTGGACTTTTATCGGAAGGGCGAGAAGAAGGAAGAATACTTGCCGCTGGTGATCAGGGAGAAAGACACTGAGTATCAATTTCATCGCGTGGTGCTGTTCAGGAGACTCCTAAAGGGCTATCCCTTCACCAGGGATCTCATCATGGCGGAGGCGCAGAAGGACATCCCGCCATTACTCAGAGGGCAAGTCTGGGCGTGTGTCCTGGGCGTTCTGGACAACACTGGCTGCTACGAGAAAATCGACAAGGCCACTCCGACGTCCACAGATCGCCAGATTGAGGTGGACATTCCACGATGTCACCAGTACGACGAGTTTCTGTCCTCGCCAGTTGGCCACCGGAAGCTGAAGAGGCTGCTCAAGGCGTGGGTCACATCTCATACGCAATATGTCTATTGGCAGGGCCTGGACTCCCTCACGGCGCCTTTTCTCTATCTCAACTTCAACAACGAGGAGCGCGCCTTCCACAGTCTCTACAAGTTCATCCCCAAGTATCTGCACTGGTTCTTCCTCAAGGACAACTCCGCCGTGATCAAGGAGTACCTGAGCAAATTCTCCCAACTTACCACATTCCACGAACCTGTGTTGGCCAAGCATCTCGTCACTATCAACTTCATCCCAGAGTTGTTCGCCATTCCCTGGTTCCTTACTATGTTCTCGCACGTTTTCCCTCTGCACAAAATCATCCACCTCTGGGACAAGCTCATGCTGGGCGACCACTCCTACCCGCTCTTCATCGGCATATCTGTGCTGAAGCAGCTGAAGAACACTCTGTTGTCCTCCGGCTTCAACGAGTGCATCCTACTCTTCTCCGATCTGCCGGACATTGTCATGGAGACGTGCGTGATCGACTCCCAGAAGCTGTACGTGTCCACACCCAAGAGTCTCGCGTACCGCAAGTTTGTGCTGCACGAGAAGGAGCTCGGCCAATTCGACGTGCAGGACGTGGAGCTGGAGGATCTCAAGAGGGAGATGTGTCCTCGCATAAGTGCCAACGATCTCGTGGATCTTCATCTCAACTCCCCAGATCGACTGATCGTCATCGACTTGCGCAACTCAGCCGACTTCCGGCGGGCGCATCTCACCAACAGCCTCAACATCCCCTTCACTTCTGTCCTCCTCGGCGACACGCGCCTCAGTGCCCTCGGCACTCCCAATCTGGAGGCCATTCTGGCCAATCGCGTCGTGGCGATTGTCAGTTCTGTCCATGAGAATGCGATTCTGGTGAGTGAAAAATGCTTGATTTTTTTGTAGAAAAGACCTTTATCATCTAATTTACTCAATTTTCCATACAATCGTCTCAACAGTTTTCAAATTTCCTCGTGGATTGTGGCGTCAGTGGAGTCTGCATTCTCCACCGTGGCTTCAACGTTTTGCACTCTTTCTGCCCAAATGTACTGAAGACATCGCAATGACTTTCACACTTCCCCTATTCACAAACAATCTCGTACCAAAATTAGTGCGACACCAAATCTCCCAATAAAATGCAATTTTTTTTACCCCACAAATGCAAAGTTTGGTGACTTGGGAAAATTATTCAACATCAGTGGCGCAGTTTGCGGGCAATATAACAGAATAAAAATAAATGTATATCCAAAAATACAAAAAACTTTTCAACAATAAACGAATGTAACAATTTTATATAGATTTGTGAGGAAATTCTGTGCTTTAAAGGCTCTGACGCACAGATTGAATCTCATGTTTCCCTAGCGTTGGCATCGCATTGAAAACTTAATCCTCCCAGAGCTAGTCTTATTTATAAGCAGGATTTTGAAAAGTTTGGTAAAAAGTGCCTGATAAAACAGTTATAGAAGACATTCAATGTATTTAGAAATTTTTTTCTGCTATGAATGCGGAATAAAAGGGACTGAAAGGATGCAAAATAAGCAGCATTTGCTGGATATTATGTTACAGGGAATGTTAAAGCCACGTAGATACAGAGGAGTTGCAAGGATCAATGGTTAAATTCATGCATTCATACTAAATTGCAAATGTTTAGAGACGTTCCAGCGGTAAGATAAAGACTAGGGACTACTTTGGAGTTGAGTGATTGCTTTTAGGTAATATTTTGGCACTTGGGAAATATTCAACCGTCGCTTTGCCAACTTCAACGCAACGCCAACGATAGCCTTTGTCTGACTGAATGTTTTCCGTGTCCGCTACGCCACTGGTGCTCACGATGGAAATGCTCGAATCGCCATAATTTTAATTTGGTCAGAGATTTGTCACTCCTTCGCGTACATTGGAAAATCTTCTCATGGAGATTTGAAGGAAATAACGGAAAATCGCATTTATGCTCCCAATAGAATTTTGTATATACCTCAAGAATAATTTTGGAAGGAATTAAAGATGTGAAAACAACAGCTTTCTCCCCTTACGATGCTTTACAAGTACAATTTATACCTCTCACTCGTGCTGCGGGCGCCGTCGGGAGTCCTGGGGCCTCCCCCAATCACATTTCCGTGTCCTCGGAGGGGCCGGGCGGCGGGGGCGGCAGCGCGATGCCCTGCGAGGCGGGAATATTGGGCCACCCCATGAAATTCGATTGGTGCGGCACGAGATCCATGCGTGTCTCCGGCCGCGTCTCGTTCGCCCACAGATTCTGCAGGCGCTCCTCGATCTCCTTCGTCTGCGCCGCGCTGTCCTCCGGCCGGATGTTGGGCGCATTCTCGTCCACCTCGGCCATCGCCCAGAGCGTCTCGCCGTAGAACATGCCGCAGGGCGTGCTCATTCGCCACTTGTACTGATGCACGCCCGGCTCGGCCGGCGATACCAGCCACACGTCGATGCGCGCGGACTCGCCCGGCTTCAGTCGCTTGACAGGTACTCTGGTTTTCTCCGTGGGTGAGACGAGGTGCAGGTAGCATCCCTCCGGCCACGTCTCGTCGCCGTCGTTCAGCACCATCCACGTCTGGAGATAGTTGGTGCTGGGGCGGATCTTGATGAGCTCCGTCACATTCACCAGCACCTTCATGGAGAAGGTCTTGAGGCCCGTGTAGTAGTCGAAGTAGCATCCGACCGCGGCGTGAAGGTTCCTGCAACAAGACAAAGCGCTCATGACCGTTCAGTCGCTGCAAATCATCCTCCTTTGTCTCACCAGTTGTTCATGTCGAGGAAGAACTTTGCCGTTGTGTAGCTGATCTGCTGGCCAATGATTTGCTGCAGCTGGTTTATCAGCTCCTCGTGATCCGTCGTGCCCAGGCAACTGAATGACTGCAGGAGGGTTTGGTCGATGTCGTCCTGAGCCCGCGGCTCCGGGGAGGCCCTCTGGCCACTGCTGTCATTGCAGATCTCATCCACATCCATTTTTCTCCGCCGCTCTTCCCGCAAATCACACACAAACTTGTCCACTCACGCTTTTCTCAATTGCCCATGGAAGAACGCACTATTCAGGGACTTTGGTAAACTTGCAGCACTCGAAAAACTCACCAGTTTTTTTTTTACTAAAAGCAAATAAAAAATGACAATCGCGTTGGAAAAATTGACATGCGAATGTCAAGGAAAATTCCCCCTTGAGGTTATGAAGTTGGCAGTCAATTTAAATTTACGCGATTTTGCTAGACACATTACGCCCGCGGATTACACTGATAGTTTTTGGAAATAGATTCATTTGGGACGCGGCAATACCTACGTACTGTTTCATCTTGCGTTCTGTACTTTCCTTTTTAATTTCGCGTCTTTCATTGTGCAGAAATTCTTTTAGTTTTCGAATACATTACACGCGTGACACGAGCGTAATAAAAGAAATTGACGCGCGGCAGTCAAATGAGCGCTGGCAACACCAAAACGTTTGTTCTCTGTCGTCAGTGGAAAATCAAAACAATCGTGAGGAATTCCGTGAAAATCGCCAAGAATTTCTATTTATTCCGCGACGAAGCCATAAGTAATCGGAAATATGTGAGTATAGCCAGCGCGTTGTCACATCCGCGGGGAAATTTATCTGGGATCAGTGTCTTTAGGCTGTTTATATTTGTGGCCTCTGGGCAGAGCGATTTGCCATTATCAATCACTGCCACCTTCTTCATTGCGCGATTTTATTGTCCACCGCGATAATTGGTGAGTGATTGGGCGGGCAAAGGAGGCTTCGGGAGTGGGAGAGGGTGTGCGGCTGGCGAGAGAGGGTCTCGCGGCATAATTGAGAAAATTGGGTCAATTCCAATACTGACTCGAGGTGTCCCATTAATTTGAGTCATGCAGGCCACATGCCGTCAGTTGGGACTTGGCGCCAGTCGCGAGAGCACTTGCTCTGGGCCAGGATGGAGGGATGCAGTGACAGTGTCCAGGGGAGTATCAAGGAGATCCTCAAGGTGCTGGACCGCAGGAAGGAGGAGTGCGACGAGCGGAAAGTGAATGCGCGCCAGAGATGGAGGATCCTGGCCAAGGCGATCAAGTGGCGATTCCCCTCGGTGCCCCGATTCGGGGGCTTTGATCTCGTCAGCATCAGGCAGATCGCGCTAGAGCATCCTGAGAACTGGAATGAGTACAAAATCATCCTGGGCACGGGATACACGGTGAACGTGCACCGCATGAGGCCGAAGATCACGGCGAAGGATCTGATGGGATTCAACAACACGGGCAACATTTGCCTGTGGCCCAGCGAGGAGGCGCTCTCGTATTACATACTGGAGAACCTCAAGGACTTCCAGGACAAGTGGGTTCTCGAGCTGGGCGGCGGCATGACGTGCCTGGCGGGACTTCTGGTGGCGAAGTATGGCAATCCGTACGGCGTCCACCTCACGGATGGCAACAACATCTCCGTGGATAACGTCCGGAGATCTCTGCGCCTCAATCCGATCAATTGCTACATAAAGTGCTCTAATTTGCCTTGGGAGCGCTCTCGAGAACTCCATCCGGGCGATGAGAGCAAGTTCGACTACATCTTCTCGGCGGATTGTGTGTTTTTCGATGAGTCGCGGTCTGCCCTAGTGGATGCCATTCAGTTCTTCCTGGCTCTGGAGGGGACTGCTCTCGTGATAGCCCCGAAACGGGGCCAGACGCTGGACTTATTCGCCTCTGAGGCTTCGGCAAGGGGACTGAAGTGCCGCCCGATGCGGAAATACAGTGATATTGTGTGGATGAAGCACCTGGAGTTGACAATGACGGCGCAATACTGTGAAGACATGCACTATCCCATTTTGGTTCTGGTTACTAAGATTTAGAGATTGTTCCCACAGATATTTGCAATGCATTCCACAAGTTCTTGGCATGATTTTTGCTCTCGTTCTTTCTAATGTGATTATCAGTTCAGGCTGGGGCGATTGGGTCTAAGAATAGAGCTGCAATTGCTCCCTCCTGTTTCTTTATCTCAGTGCGATTGATTCATATGCTAATTACAACCTTTTCTCGCCTTTTCCACAAGGGCTGACTATTGGAAGTCCAATGAGAGGAAGTTTTGTGACTTCTGCAAGTGCTGGATTGCCGACAATAAGCCCGTGAGTATTAGTGTGCCGATGTTTGTGCGATAATTGTCTATTTATCGTCTTCTCATTTTCCTCAAGAGTATCCAATTTCACGAGAATGGACGGCGACACAAGGCGAATGTGGAGAAGAGGATATCGGAAATTAGTAAGAAGGCGGCAAAGGATGAGAAGAGCAAAAAGAAGATGGACATCGAGCTGAGGAAGATGGAAGAGGCCGCCATGGCAGCCTATGCTCAGGACATTCACCGCAATGCAGACATGACTTCGCAGAATATCAACAGAAGTCTGAGAGAGGCCGAAGTGCATCCGGACAGCATAGCGTCCACGTCCAGGACGGAGGATGTGCCGGTTGGGCCGCAGAAGCCCGTGGATCCGCTTCTGCCGCCCATGGACCCACAAGAGCTAGCCTTCATCCAGGCACAGAAGGCGGCGGCAGCGGCACAAAAGTTGGAGGAGAGCGGCGAGGATCCGACTTTGTGGTGCGAAGCCAAGACTCCAGAAGGGTACACATACTACTGGAATGTGAAGACAAACGGTAAGTGAACGACGCGAGTCAAATTGGAATATGGCGTTATGTAAGTAATAAAATTAATACCAACTCTTGGCATATTGCCCTTAATACCAGGTCACCAGGTTGCCACCGCTCGACTTGTGTACACGTTATTTTTATATCTCTCCAACCATCTACTTTGCATTTCATCTGTCTTACACGCCGAATTGCAGCCATTCGGCAGCATGATATTTTAATTAAACTTATTGATATATCCGGACTTCAGTGCCAAACCGTTTGTGCGACTCTGCAGTGCTTCCATGCTGTGTAGGATGACTTTTGTGCATTTCATCTTGAGATTTGAGATATTTTAGTGTGCATAAGGCGATATTTAGCGAGACGGACGAGTAATGAATGATCCAATGCACTCTTAAGTGGGGTTTTCAAGTGTGTCTGAATCATTAAATGGTGCAATTATCCTTTTAATACAGAAAATAGACACAATTCTCGTTTAAATCTCTACTACATTCAAATATTTCTGAAAAACAATATTGTTGGCATCTAAATTTGAGAGGATATCAAGATATTTTGATATAATTAATTGAATAGCTGCATCCAGCATTTGTAACAGCTTCTATGACAATGAAATTCAATGCAAAGTAGAAGCAATGAAAACTGTAAATTGATGAACAATTAAATCATGTGTAATTGCGGAATAGTTGCTCAATTGTTCAACAAAACTGATACTTAAATTTGCATCTCTTGCAGAATCTGTTTGGGAGGCGCCCAAGGAGGGCTTCTTGTCTCTGGATGAGTACAACAAAATCAATGATGCGGCCGTGAAGCAGCAGGAGCAGCAAGTGGCCAAGGAGACACAATTCCATCGAGACAATGCCGATGAGTTCGTTGCCAAAAACATGCGAGAGCGCCTGAAGCATCGTCGCGTGAAGGACGACGATGACAGCATAAGCGCAAAGTGGGCGAAGCAGGAGGACTTCCAGGCGGTGGACACATTCGTCTCGCCCACTGCCGGTCCGTACGGGAAGTGGCAGACAGTTGCGAAGACGTGAGTCCTTGTGTGGCGGAATTGGCGGCAAAGTTGTGACGTTTCCGAATGTTTCAGGGAGGAGAAGCGCGTGGATCTGCAGCTGCCAAAGACAAAGTTTGCACCTGCCTATGTGCCGCCGGTTGCGGAGCCGCCGCCGCCGGAGAGGGTGAGAAACTTCAAGGAGAAGGTGATAAGTCTGGACAGCGCGACGGCCTCGAGTGTTCCAGGTTTCTTCAAGAAGCGCAAAATTCAGTTTGGAGTGAGAAACACGCGGCAGAGATTGAATGATGATTAAATGAGAGGATTGCTTGTGAAATTCGTGTTTATTCAATCTCCAGTGACTGGGTGTAATACTCGCTATAATCCTGGTTGGTGCTTCTTTGGGGTGGTTTGGTTTCAATTGAAGGTAGCCTCGAAGAACTCCTTGGATTTGACGGTGTCCGGGTTGATGGTCTTGCTGCCGGGCTGCCAATTGGCTGGGCACACCTCGCCGTGAACGTCCGTGAACTGGAATGCCTTGAGCAGACGCAGTGTCTCGTCAACAGACCGCCCAACTGGCAGATCATTCACGGTGATTTGGCGCAGCCTCTGCTGCCCGTCGATGATGAAGAGCCCTCGGTAGGCGATGCCCGTCTCCTCGTTCAGCACTCCGTACTCCTTTGAGATTCTCATGGACTTGTCAGAGAGCAGCGGCAGGGCGATCTTGCCCAGGCCTCCCTCGCGCCGGGACAGCTGCGTCCAGGCCAGGTGGGAGAAGTGGGAGTCCGTGGAGACTGCCACAACCTCACATCCGATTTCGTGAAACTCGCTCATGCGCTCTGAGAACGCGATGATCTCGGTGGGGCAGACGAAAGTGAAGTCCAGCGGGTAGAAGAGGAGCACCAGGTAGCGCCCCTGGAAGTCCCCCAAGCAAATATCCCTCAATACTCCGTTAACCACAGCGGTTCCGGAGAAATCGGGCGCAGCGCGTTGCAATGGTGGCGTCATGATTCACACGCGTTTTCCTGGAATTGCGCAAGTTGGGAAAATCCCGTGAGAAAATGCACTTTACAGCACTTTTCCGCGCGCGTGGAGACCGAGGGGATTGACTCTGGTGATACTCACGCTTTTCTGAGGGCTTCCTGTAGCACAAAATCAGCAAAATTAATTGAGCCGGCTGACGACGCTCCCGTTTCGCTCCAATTCCACAGAGACAATGTGATCGATCTCCTTGAGTTTGCAGTGCGAAGCCGAAGGGGTAGAAGGTCGTCGAAAAGCGGTGCGCGTCTCTGCTGGATTTGTGCAAAATACACTGGAAAAAAGCCGTGGAAGTTGCTAAATTTAGAAAAACCGCAGATTTTTAACGCAAAAATAGCATTTTTATTTTTATACAAATCCTCTCTGTTTACTTGGCATGCTTGACATTGAGATAGTATGAGATCTCCTGGGTTGGCTTCGGACAAAATAAATTTATTTAGGGAACAGTGAGGCAATTTTGGATGAAAAGACAACAATTTGTGCTTTGATAGTCAACCAAAAAATAAGCGCGAATATATTTTAAAAGTGTTAGGAATTAAGGAGAAAAAAATTGAAATGTCGCGAAAAAACGTTGCAGTACAAAACAACCTTTGTTTATGTTTCGCGTGATAGGCAAAATTTGATTACATCGCTGCTTTACAATTTCATGGAAGTGACTCAAAGTCAAATACACAAAAGCGAGACTATAATACAGCTTTGCATTTGTATTTTACTCTTACCGTGTTATCGCACAAGGAAAAGATCACAATTAAATTGCAGTAAAGTATGCAATAGAATAATTTTTCAACGATTTAGCAGTATTTTTATATAAGTATTGTTCATTTGATAGGAAAAGCCCTACTAAAACAAAAATTGAGGACAATGCATCAGAAATACAGTAAACGATTTATTTGCTCATGTTTCCCGTATTTATTGAACTAATTTCGATACTTTCCCTCATATCTAATATTTGTATACATGTTTCTGGAAAAAGTATGTAGAAGCCTTCTGTGGGCGGTGTGAAAAACTCACTACGTGCTGGGAAGTTTAAGTCAATATTATTAGAAATTGATTTTTGTCTACACCGACTTTTCCACCGATATTTTCATTCTTTTTAGATGCTAAACTTCAGAATTAAATTTGTACCACAAACTTACATCAGTTTTGGCACAAGCAAATCTTCCGGACAAGTTGTAAATCTTTGAAATTGCACGAACTGTTCGTTCACAGCCACCTTCACTGATTTACTGACTTCAAGTAGTGAAATAATGCATCGATAGAGCCAAAAGGTAGTGGCAAAATGCCGGCTCGATGTAGTGATAAGAATTTGCGTCGATCACATTATTCCCAACTATCTTTACGCTTTCATCAGCATTTTATTGCATATAGACTTAAATGGTTCTCTCTCCAAGTTTAGAGGTTCTTTGACCCAAACGAAGGGTCAGACATTGAATCTGTACAGCGCTTTATCGGTGTTTAGTAACCTAATTTCCCAAAACTATGAAAACCCCTTCGAGCTGTAAGATATTCAATATCTCAACCACATTTGCTCGCCGTAAGTGTTTTGGTTGAACCGATGAAGCCTCGGGCCATATAATAACTGAAAACAAAGAGATGAACTCCAATTCCAGCGTTGATTGAAATGGTCCGGTCTAAATATCGAATGGATTATGCAAATTCTTATCACATCTCATATGTAAGATAGGATGAAATGAGGGCGCAGTTGAGATTAGCTGATTGCCGTCTGAGTAGTTGTGAAGAAAGTTTTTTGAGATGTGAGCGGAAAAAAAGGCACAGAATAGACAAAACTGGCCATTATACAATTGCGTGTTGGGCATGAATCTAATTCCAACTCGTGTGGAAGGTCAGGTTCTGGGTTATCGGAATTGCCGTTTCACTTCAAACTCTAAACATGGGCAAATCGCCCAAGACGGCAGAGGACAAAACAGACAAATCGTCTTCCAAATCACAGTACTTTGGGAGAAAAAAAGCTCAAGATCCAAGAGCAATCAATACTTTTCCCCTGAGAGGCACAATGAGCAGTACAATTGCTGTCGGAGTGGCAATAAAATAATGTAATAAAATCTATCTCAAAAGGGAGGACAAGAGTTTATTGCTAATCCTGCGTATTTTCTTCCTTTTCCCACACGATGTACAGAGAGCTTATTGGTGTGCTGTAAGGAGGTGTCTAATGGGATTCTTGACAGTAATTAAAATGATGTAAAAGAAAGGAGTTGGGATTATTTGCAGAAAATCAATAAATTCACTGTTCCGTCTACAAATCCATAATTTCCTCAGGGAATGTGAAGGAAATCATCTGCCTTTTGTTGGACAAAAGAGCTCGTAGAGTGGATATTCATCAATCAAACTTCGATTGTGATAGAACAGAATTGACGCATGTGGATTATATTTTGGGGTTTTGGGCAGCGCTCGATGCTTCCGGACTGATGTCATGCCATAATCTCGCAAAATTGTTTAAAAAGACACTTTCTTCGCATGGTATGGGCTTTTTACGGGCTCTTTTTTCACACCCTCAGAGGAGAAATATTAGTCTTTTGCACATCTTGATTCTTTTACAGCATTTAAGTTGCTCTCTAACAGCCCATGAGACGCCTTCTTATGGCCATCCTCGGGCTCTCTGTCACATGAATGATGTGAGGAAGCAAGAAAAGAGGCACAGTATTAGCAATAAACTCCTGTCCCTTTTGAGAAATATTTTATGGCTTTATTTTATTACCTTTCTCACCAGCAATACTACATATAGTGCGCCTTAATGCCCATTTTTGCTCTCAGGAGGAAAATTATTAAATTATTTTCCGCGTCTCGTCCAGAACCCTATGTTTGTGGAATGCTGAAAAGGACATTTTGCTTGAAATCCTGCAATATGACACATTAGAATACAATCGAAAGCTTTCTATACTTCATTAACTGAACTTTAGTTATTTAGTAAATAATTTAATTTGCGTCTCGACGCTTTTCACTCTCTAAATCAACAACCTCTTGTTTGTGAACTTACAGCGGATTAAGTGTTTTCTTTCGCCCACAACGTGATCATTGCAGAGGCAATGAGTTATTTGTGTATTTCACACAAGATTACTCATATTCGTACCCTGCAATTATTGCGATCAGCTAGAGATCCTCTGTATGCTGGCATGTGTTTTTTTCCACTCTCTGGATGGTGTGCGATTCTATAAAGCAGCTTCCAAGTTGCCGAACATCTTCAGTGTCCACTTGACTAAGCTGAAGAGAGGCTGCGCTTTGGAAGGTGCATCCATCATTGTAAGTCTGTGATAAACAAGGTGAAAGAGTCACGAAAATGAAGCGAGTTGCGGTGTTGTGCTGTGCTGTGGTTTTAATTGTGTTACTGGTGCAAAGTGGTAAGTTTGTGGATTCTCCTTGCATGCTTGATGGATTGGCCGAAGTCTTTCTCACACACAAAATATTACTCTGTCTAATAATAGTTTAACGGCAAGGTGGCGTTTTTGCTGCGGCCCATTGAGCAGATTGATTTGTGCACTAGGCCCTAAATTGAGATCCAAAGCGTTCGAGCCAAAATCGATTACAAGTTGAGTGATTGCTCACACGAGGTGCCAAATCCCTATTTATACAGTAATTTTACGTGAAAAGAATGTGTGTCTCGCTTTTATATGGCATCTGCAAGATCCTGATGTGGTCGGATTGAATGAGAAATATTGAAGAATCCAACTTTATGGACCATTTCAGAGCTCTGCCAAGCACAACCAATTTAGTAATCGATTTTCGTGAAATCTTGTGGACCAAAATTGGCCAAATAAATTCTGGCGGAACTTTCACCATTTGATCTGAATTGGTTCTTGCCAAAAGTCTAAAATTACAACCAAGAAATTAACCTTCTGCAAATCGATAAATCATAGAAATTGATTGTGCTTCCCAAATGTGCCAAATGCGGTTTACCTTTGGGTGCACCGCAGCAAAGCATTGGCAAGTCACGGCCCAAGAGTCACGATTTAGCGTCAGTGATCAGACTCTCGTGCGGATGATTGTTTTCAATTGTTGGTAAAATTTAGCTGCAGAGGAGAATCTCGAAGAGCCGGCAATTCACAGTTTCTCGCGAATTACTTATGCCGCGTGCATGCATGAGAGTCGCGCTGTGCGGAAATTAATAGTGTGTTTCGCTCAATAGTTTGTTAAACTCTCTAATCAGTGATAAATCAAATGAAGCAAATATATGGCAATTGGTTGAAAGCAAGAGAAACACTCTCGAGGCAAGGAAAACACCTTGAAGAGCGAGGAATCATCGCTTTGGCATTCCAGTTCATTTGATGATACGATAAAATAATACGCGATGGTGAGGTCATGGATATTTTTCCAATTTTTCTATTGAATCCCCCCAATTATTTAATAATCCCCACTTCTCTCGCCAATAAAGCGAATGTGTGGGAGAGAACGAGAGGCGCTGGAGTGATTCTCATATTTCACTCTCCAATCTTTACCTTTTCTCTTGCAGAAGCTGTGCCGGCGTATCAAGTTTTGCCACCACGAGAAGGTACTTTTGCAACAATTTGGCATAATTATGTGGCACAATTATGTGACAGGAGAATTTGATAATTACTATTGATTGCATTTGCATTGTTTGTATAATTTATTGAAATTATTCCATTCTTGCTTACATAGGATTCGTTCCTGTGTACATTCGCTATGGCGAAACGCCACTGGATGAAATTAATCCCGGTCTGGCAGATGCTTTTCATGAATATGGAATCAGCGCCCGAAAGATCAAATCCGCATTGGATGATGTAAGTTGACAGAGTTCATATAAAACATTATTCCCCAATGAATAGAAAATTACCAAGTGTGGTGGCATGAATTAACATCAGGATAACCACAGGCGATCCCAAATGTAGGGAATGCAATTCCCTTCTGCTTTGCAGCCTGTTTCACTCTCAGCCACAACACTAATGTGTGCATATTTTGTCTAATGTACAAGAGATGATGTTGCAATTTCTCTGAAGGTTGATGAAAATTGCGTGAAATTGACTTTTTTGCTCAGGAAAAAAATGAATTTGCTAAAGTATTGCGTAATATTGGATGTAATTATATGTATTTTGATGTAAATAACAATTCCTGAGCAAAAATCAATGAGAAACAAATATGCTTGAAGTAATCAACTCGAATCTTCCATTCACATTCATAATATCAGAAATATTTTCAGGAAATGATGGGCGATCAGCCGGTGCAGGATAATACAAGTGAGGAGTCTAATGACACATCTGAAGAGCACGCTAAAGCTTCTACCGCATCGCCACCAGCTGGAGGAGAAGTTGTGGACGAGGTTAAGCCCGAGACTGTACAGAATACATTGGATGACCTGACTAACAAGGTTTAGCTGAAGAGACACAGAGTTGTGCGATGCAGGGAACTAACTAGGAGAGTTTACAGAATATGTGTAATTGAATCTCACACAAAGAGATTAACTTCACAACTGTAGTTTAATTGAATTTTTTAATTATAAACTAGTGAACAAAATACTTTCTAATACTCGGCATTTTTTTCCGCAAAAGGATTTTTATTTCAGTGAAGCGAGGAAGAGGAGAAATGTTCGCTGGACTGTGAAAAGTTGATTTAATACTTATTCAGAGCTTTATTTCGTCGCTTCTCATACGGTTTAACTTTTCGGTAATCAGAGAACATTTCAGTAAATTTTAATTCTCAATTTCAGTGTATTTTGCAGCAATAAATAATTATGAGATTGGATTGCAATAAAATTCCTCTCATGGCCACGTGGAAAAAGTGCGCTCATTGTGATAATTTCACTCCTCTTGTGCACCATCGAAATGCACTCTCGAGAAAAACTATTCCACGATCAAGCACGAAGGGGACTTTGTAGAGAAACAGGGCAATGGACTAGCTCTTTTCGCATTGTTTCAAATTGAATGAGAAACAATTCTTCCCTTCATGAGTTCCTCGTCGCGAGTGAATTTATACGCGAGATGGTCTTCAATTCAATTACATTCAATTCAAATTCCGCAACTGGGTCAAAATAATACCACAATCAATTTGGAATTATCTTTACTGAAGTTTACCATCGTCAATATTTCCACGCTTTGACTTCCCTCGCATCTTTATTGGCCAGAGTCTGTGTGGAGTTTCACTGTGACGCTGAGAGTGGGTGGTGGGGGGTGAAAATTCGTGCAATAACTTCACAAATGCATTCTGAGATTCTTGTCTGTGGTGCAGTTTCGCGAGAGTTTCCAGTAAATGGGGAAATTGCTTAGCAAAATAAGCAATTTGATAAAGCCACACAGTGCCCTTTGCTGTGCAATTATGATCAATGGTGTGGTCAATTGATATGAAAGTTGCGTGTTGCATTTCCAATCGGGTTTCCATTACGCTGCTCAAAAACTCCTCTGAATTATTGGCTTCTCCCAGTAATTCTGTATAAAATAAGTGAGCTGAAAAACGTATAACTTTTCTGAATTGTTAATGAAACGCAAAGTTTCAAACTCTCCAGATATTTCATTCGGCATTGAATTCTTCTTCACTTTAGTATAGGATAAAATCAATTCAAGCTGTCTTAAGAGATTTGGCAATTAAATTTAATTATACATTTATAGTTGAAAGGATAGATTCTGCTTGAATAGCGTAATTTGATGAGCAAAGCTCTCCTGAATGTGAATATCGATAGTGGTAGCAGAATAATCAGGACAGTGGCAATAATACATAAATCTGCATAGATTTATTTTCCACTGGATAATGGAAAAACAATCCAACCATTCAATGAATCCTCGTTAGGGTGTTGTCGGATGTAAAAGACATTGCCATTTTAATAATTCACAAGCTTGAGCCATGAGCGGAAACAATTCCATTGGTGATTCCTGCACTATTGCTCTTGCATCCTGTTGAGTATAAATTGCCATATAATGCACAAAATTGTAGCATTTTGCATAAATCACCATTAGCTTGGGGAGAATTTCATTTTAAAGCAATGCAACAGTGTCGGTGAAGTTAAATGAAGACAAATTCATAAAAAGCCATTTGTATGTACATGCATAAATGCGTGAAAGGAGTGAACAGTTGGCAGAAGTTTAATATTCCTCTTTATTCTTTATTGTAATGCAACTGTGATATAAGATACAATTCAAAATTGATTACTCAAATTAATTTTATACAATTTGTATAATCCTATGCAATTTAATAAATAGAGCTCTTATTATTAATCAATTCCAAAGTGAAGAACTTTCGTTTTGCAAGATTGCACACACTGCGAGTGGAGGGCATCTGTTGATTAGTGCTTGAGCTGATTGCTTCTGGATCGAGTGATAGTGGCAATTTAATCAGGGTAGTTCATTCGATTGTGAAGAATACAGGAGGTGAAGTTCGAAAGTTAATCATGATGATGTGGGGTTGATTTGCTCAATTACTCCTCAACACATGCACAATTGGTGGATGTATTGCAGGGTCTCCTTCTCGCCGTATTGAAAAGTGATCTTGGATTTATTATCTACCTTATACGTTGACATAATTCCCTCAAAATGACACAATTTACGTTAATTTTAAATGCATTGCGATACGAGATGAGCGAACACATTTGCTTTGTGGTTTTACCCGAGCATCGGTCACACTGACGTGGTGATTTGCTCAACGACTTGCAGGGGTTGTCCACTGCCGGAATAGCAATTACCTGTTGACGGCCACGCACACCGGCCCGTGGCCCAGTGGCAGTCGCAGCCGCGCGATGCGAATGCCAAGCCCTCGGGAACAGAGCGGCTCCTCGACGGGTGGCCCTGGAAGCTATTCGCATTGCACTGGGACCTGTGGGCATCACACCTGGGAACATTGATAAGCGTCTGTTACGCTCGGAATATGGCAAACTCTGGCAAACTGTTTTGTAAACTCGTCGAACTAATATGTGGGTTTTCTGACACAGCTCATCTCACCTTGAATAGCATCCATCGGTGAAGTTGTGCGCCTGATGACAGGAGTGTGGTTGCTGGGGGTAATCACCCCACATGTGATGCGGGGATTGGAAGGCAAACGAGAGGCTTTTGTGCAACCGTCCGTGGTTTGAGCTAATGGTCCCGTTGGGACACACGCCGTTGCCGTAGCGATGATGTCGATGAAATTGGTGGTGTCCGCTGGGACAGGCGCCGTTCGTCAAAGTTGTGTACGGGCTGTGGTACCACGGCGCCCCGAAGCGAGATGAGCAGCTCCGGTTCAGCAGGTCCGGGCACTCCGTGGACGACACGGGCCCGGTGCAGTGGGAGGTGATGGAGCTGATTAAATTTGCAGCAAAAGAAGCGTTCCAGCGTAAGGCATATCAATTGTCATGAGACACTTTAGATTTTACGTACCCATTAGCGGAGTATTTAGAGAAGTTCTGTCTGCCATCTGGATAGCCGACGAAGAAGAGCAGGATTGACGCGATGGCTGTTGCGGCGGAGCAAATGTAGTAGCCAGCACGGCCATATCTGTGGCTCGCATCATTGAGAAAGGCAGCCATCGGGACGCCGAGGAGGACAGGCAGAGACTCGGCGCTCTTGATGAAGCTCCATGACTTGGTGAAGTGCTTCGCCCTCACCCGCTCCAGTGCCAGCATCTTAAGGGTGTATCGGTAGCCACCCAGACCCAGGCCATATGTCCAGGCCAACAGGCACAAACTCCTGTAGCCGGACGCCGCAGACAGGATCAATATCGAAATGGCAGCGAGTGTTAGACATCCCTAATTGACAGCGAGATTAAGGGAGATTCAGAGAGCGTTCATCCCATGAGATTCTTGCAAAAGTTTCACAATTTGAGGATTTTGGGAGTGGGAAAGAAGGTGGACCTGGTCATGCTAGTCACGGTGATTTCACCCTCAGCCTTGCCCACACATTAATTATTTGATTTATTGGATGATACTCTGCGGAAGAGTGTGTGGCAGAGTCTCGAGAAAATTATTTTTTCTCCACCCACCCGAAGTGTTTGTTAAGTGGCGCAACTCAAGATTTATCAGTTTATGATTTTGCCATCCCTGTGCAAATATTGGATTTTCATTTCGATGACAGCCTGTCGCAAGAGTTTCGTAAGAATCAATGGAGAGGATTTTGAAACATTGCGTAAACAAGTCTTGTTTGAGAATCTTCTTTCGCTGTGTGTTATATAGATATAGACTGGCATAAACGCAGGCTAATCTGTCTCTCATTTGTGATTCTGGATTATACCTTTGTGGAGTTTCAAAGGAGACTCCTGATCAATTAATGTGATTGCAAATGTGCTTCCGACACGGAGTTTAGGGATTCTTTGTGTAATTAGCTCAACTCGTGATCAAATTGACAAGCAACAAGGACTTTGAAGCGAATTTTTTACGCCCTAAACATCCAATTAATATTCCAGTGAGTTTCCCAATAAACAAAGCTTGAAGTGTGATTTATAGGGCAGGACGCAGCATGAGGAGAATTCACATTGTGAACAATTCACCAACCTGACAGACGTATTGACGAGATATGCTGAATTTCCTGTACGACAGCTGACAAACGCGATTAATGGCCGATCCACTCGCCACGACTCCCACGGCAACGGAGAGGCCCAAGAAGGTCTGCACCAGCACCAAATCCTGCATATCGTAACTCTCCTGGTAGCCATGAAGGGACTGTGGAATATGGAGAAAAATAACTCCCTCTCCTGTTGCAGCCGCAAAGCCACCTGTTAATATGTACCATGTAGAAGATGGGTGTGTAAATTCCGAGCGCGGCAACGGATGCTGAAACTATCAGAATCCGGACGGTGGATGATTTGCATGGAGTGAAGTCGAGGAAGGGCGGCTTGGGTGTGCGAACGTGTGTTTTCTTCTCTTTAACCTGCGAGTTGGCGGAATGGAAGAACAACATAGACGAATATATGAATACATTTCGGTTTTCGCTGAATTCAAAAATCTCAAATCCCAGGATGAAAAGTCCTGTGACTAGTGAAAATACGCTTAAAATGAAGCTGGCAAAGAGCAATGCTGTATTTTTGTAAGGAGGATTTTGTGCTATGGTAATAAGGTTTTTATGTATTTTGTATTAGCCGTAAATTGTAGGCAATGTATTGTAAGGATTAATGTGTTTCGCTTACCTTCTTCCTCTGATTTTTCAAATGGAGAATGGCCCTGCGCTGCGGATGGTACAGCGATGCGGGTCGATAGAGGAGGCCCATGAAGAAGCTGAGCGCCACAAATCCTGTCACGGCCTGAAGGCCCAAGCGCCATCCCATCTTTCTGCAATATTTTTCGGGGATGCGCGGCAAAACAAGGGCATTTACATAAAACTTAATCACGCAACCAGTGGTGAATGTGCATTAAATTTAATTTAATTACTCCCCCCGAAGCGTCTATTTCATTCTCATGCATCGCGACGGCCACACACTGAGAATACAAATTGTTAACCCATCGCTGGCCGTGTGAACTTCCACCCAACTTTCGTGTCATTTTTAATTTCCGCTGGATGGAGAATTCTAAATCCCCGCAAATCCACTAAAGCATATAATTTGTAGTTGAGGTATCTTTTTATCTCTGCCACTGGCCACTAAACTTATGGGTTAAGGAGAGTGGAATGCGCAGGAGACGGCGATAAGGGAGAACGTGGAGAAGAAGGAGATACTCACCCAACTCCCTCCTTCAGGATCACCGAAAACAACGCCACTCCTATTCCCTCGCCTGATAACGTAACCATTTCTACAAATTGCCTGCGTCGCTTGAAGTACAGGCCCAGCATCACGGCTGCAGACTCTCTCACCATCGAGGCTCCAACACCGACGACAATTCCTGCTCCGTGACGAACACGTGTTGGGATTTTGCGTGGCAGAAGAGAGACAAGAGAAGAGGTTTAATAAATGGCTGGCAAGCATTGTATGTGTATCTTTTTTCTCGCTACAAATTTCTCTCTTATTTCATAGCATTTGTACCAGTAATAAGTAAGAGGGATGAGTTTAACAAATTATGCGTACATTCGAAAGGATTGGTCCTGTGAGGGTGGATTTCGTCAAAAAATTTCGCTCTAGACACATACTTATGTATGGCAAATGGAGAAAATTTAACCCTTCAATTATATTTGTGTCTCTTAGCTCAATGCCAAACTGTCTCTGTGGAAATTCCATTGCAATTTCAGTGTATTTGATAAAGTTTTAAATGTTTTTACATCTATGTGAGAAGACCTAATATGACAAAATGATATGATAGAATTCCTAATTTATCATGCTATTCCGGAGCAACACATGAAAGTTCATGTCATCAAAGAGAATCATAGTGGTTGGACGAGCACTCTCAGTTTGGTTAGGCTATGAAAATGTCCGGTTAGTTGTTGGAAAACTATCAGAAATAATAATAAACATCAATGGCCGTAGAACCGTGGAAACATGAGAAATTTTTAATTACTCATAAAATATTAACCATGTTGTGTCGGCAATTGCTTAATGAAAAGTCTCAGAAGTTTTCGCAAAAGCTCTCGCAAATGTTGCTGCTGGAGGTGGCTTCATAAAATTCAATCTGTCTGAAATTTACCGTAAAATTTCTTCAGTCGGAAAATGAGTATAAAGTAATTGCCATTAAAATTTATTGACGCTAAGAGTTTAAAAGGATTTCTGTTCCCACTTATGTTGGTGTGAAAAATGACGGGGAATTAATTTATTGCAAAAAATGTCTTCTCTGTGTGATTGCAATTCAAATGGTGTAATTCATTTGGGATACAAAGGAGAAAAATATGAGATGTAGCAAGATGGGAAAAATGTGAGAGTAGTTGTGTGTGAGGGAGCAATTTGGGGAGTGTGTGACTCATGACCCAGAAAAATTCAATGCAAAAACGAAGACAACAATTTCATCATCTTCCTGTATATATAAATTTATTTCATGTTTTCGTCTCTTTTTGTCAAATACAGAATGGCCCTATGATTAAAAGGGGAGCTTTTTCGGGGAGGCGTTATGTAGGTAAATAAATCATTGTCGTGGTTCGTCTTGTTTATTCTGCATTCCCTTTTCATCTTTTCATGGATTTCCTGCCCAACGTTTACTGGATGTGGAAGGAAATGGGAAATCCTCTGAAAGTTTTTATTTATTCTTCCATTTTTAATTCATTTAAGATTTCAGTTTAATCTCAATTTATGAAATTGCCTCACGTACGGTTATTTTCCACACACACACACACACATATATACAATGTAGAGTTTTCCGTTGAATAATACATCCAAGGAAGTGGCAGGACTATCTGGGAGGACTGCTGTGGAAAGGTGGATATTCTCTCACTCCCAATCTCAAGGCAGAAGTAACACTTCTCGTGAGATAACATGTACCCTGCATATTTAAGGTGCCTCGCTAATTTCTTGCTCCATTGCCAATTCAATCTTAGCATAATTTCGTGAAAGTCATCGTGTAGGGAAATTGTGATGAGGGAGAGGCTCTGATTTCGATATTAACTATTTGATATGCAGCGCACTTGGTGTCTAACTTACCGTAACTGAAGGCGGCCTGGTGGAGTTGGGTCGCAAAGGAGGTGAAGAGGATGCCCAGGGCGAGGACGAGTCCTCCCAGGACAGCTGTCAAGCGTGTGGATTTCCGGCGACAGAGCGCCACGACGATGGTGGCCGACAGCATGGAAACGGACCAACTGGCAGCTCCGAGCCAACCTACAAAGGAAACGGGAGGTCAATAAGGAAGTTTCCCACAGGCCCTCTTGAGCCACTCCATTCAGTCGACTCCAGGCTCATTTATGCCTGGTACCTCCATCGCCTTAATGACTGTTTTTCTTTTCTATGGCTGCCCGTCTGAGCATTTTCGCACATCATTCAAGCTATATGGTGCGAAAAAATTGGCTAAATGCTCCCCAGAACATAAAAATAATACAATTTCAGTGCCATTCTCATTCGGAACCCGCTGCGAAGGACTGACCTATTTACCAAGGGAAATTGAGAATTATCCTTTGATGCTGTTGAACAACTCGTAGTTCTGGATTTTCTCTTTGATGTCAAAGAATCCATTTATAAATTTATTAAAATACACTCGAATTTCAATAAAAAAAATTCCAACTTCCATTGGTAGTGTTTAATTAAAATTGAAATTGCATTTCCTCCCCTTTTTTTAATGAACAATTCAAAAATACTACAGGAAACCCATAAATTATCATGAATGATTTCGCCTATCCAAACTTCTGACGACAGGCAAATTGAACTTCTTTTCAGTCTTCTGTTTTCCTCGGTTTTCCCTACAGTTGGAAGGGAATTTTCTCAAATCTCATATCAGAACGATGGAAGAAAATGTCGGAAAAGTCTTCGCGGTATATTGAATTCACATATTTATGTGCCATAAAGCACACATTATTATACACCACCTCACAATACACGACGCAACGTGAAATGATATAAAAAGAATTTAAAGTTTTGGGGAAAATAAAATCGTTCTGTTTATGTTGAGAAAGCAGGGGTGTGTGTTCCTTTTGGAAAAGATGGCTCTTGTTATTTTGAATAAACATTATGGTATGTGCGAGAGATCAAAAAAATAAAATGTATAACGAATTTTTGCTCCAAGGAATTAAATTATGAGATTCCTGAAGAAGTTGAAGGAATATTTCTCAATGAAATTCCATGAGGAATTATCGTGCTGTGTATCTTAAAAAAAAACAAGAGAGAAATCCATCATGTGAAATCCATTACCGGAAAGTGTAATCGCCATATACAAGGATAATGGAGAAGTGATATCATATTTCTCCTGAAAGCGCGTCGGTTATTCGTTGATGTTTATTTAAAAGACTAACTGGAGGAACTGAGGGGCGTCCTATTTTACGACAAAACGCCCAATGCTCGATTTAACATTCACCTTCCCCGCTTACTACCCACTCTTCTATACATATTTCCCGTGCTAAGGGATGAGAATCGATTGGTTGGTACAAAACGATTTCCGTCCAACTTCCCAGACTAACAGGGTGGATTCACAGTCACCCACAATGTATGTTTTGGATTTGATACGGGAGCTTCATGTACAAGAAATTACTATATAGTGTTTAAAAACCTTTTATTCATGCTGCTTAGTTGAAAAGCATGTTCTGAAGTGACTTGAACATAAGAAGATTTCAATGGGAAGCTTATTGATTAGAAATCTATGTGGAGATGTTCACAACATAATAGCGTGCCCTCATCCATTCCTGCCACAGATTTGGACGGTTATTGAGAATGTTTACCCAGAAATTAATTGAAAAACTACCCTTCGCTCCCTTCAATGTGGGTTATCAATATTCAACGTTTAGCTTGTCTGTTTACAAACATCTTCCATGCCTCTTCAAACACAGAATTTGATTGAAATTTGTATAGTATTTCCGGTGTCAATATCTACTCCCTTTTTATATGTAAATTCATCCACCATTTATTTACGAGTATTATATTTCCCAAGAATTCTTATGATTTTCGAATCAGTGTTTGAAGCTCACAAATTGGATTTTTTGTATTCCTTCGAAATATACTGATTGTGCAATATTGTAATTTTTTAATGGAGTTTTCCATTGGCCACCAGTTTAGCTACATAAAGAGAAATGCGTTGTTCATGCACATATTTACACCCACACCACTCTCTCCATATATTATGACAAAGTTCAGCTGTGGCAACTTATTGCTTTGGTCCTTGTAATTGTACATGACCCAATTTTCCTTTGGGCGAAATATGAGATTTAAAAAATAATTTAATAGGTATAACGGCAATGGAATCCCATATTTGTAAATGAAATAATTCGTGTGTAAATAAAAATTTGAAAAGCGTGTGCTAAAGCGGCTAAAGCCAATGAATTTTTTAGTCTCACTCTGCAAATAATTCGCCATTGGTCGCTGATGTGTTATACCCTTTCAAATTGATTCAATTCGAAAATCCACAATACATGCTGCTAATAAAAGAACGACCAATTGATGAGTTCAAATAGTTTAACCGCACGTATAATTATTCGAAATGAGTTCTATTTCACTTCCCTTCCTATAATAGTGATGACAATTCTCATTTCCCTGACCATTGTTGCTCAAATAATTGATAATTGCATGGTGATTTGACAAGAACTTTGAATGCATTAACATTATTGGAAATTAGAGAAGATTTTTTTTTTAAATTTTGTAATTCCACAACTCATTTGTAATTCATGACATGGGAATTTGGCGTGTTTATTTTCGCACTGTGTTATTTTAGAAGCGATTTCACATATTAATTATACTTCTGGTGCCACCGATATAATTATCGAATTAAAGTAATGTGTAAAAATATTAAATCCGCATAAATTAATATTATTTATGCATACAACTTTCAATTGATGAAATCTGCCTATAATTTGTTTATGGCCAGACAGCAGTTAATAATATATTTCCCATAATATTCACATGCAATAAAGGATAAACTTTGTCAGAGAAATGTTCAGTTCAATTGGTACGATTTCGAAGAGGAGCTTCACTATGCAAACACTCATGAAAGATGTTGAATGCGGAATCACATCCTCTTTAGCCACACAAAAAGCTTATGCTGAACCCCTCTCTTGGAGATATAGGCTTCTATTCATTGAGCTGTAGAATCTCTCGGCTAAGCTTTTTGTGGCCATCCACAACTCTATCGCCAAGCTCTCTTGCAAATGGATTGAACCCCGCAAGAATAAAGGACGGGAAGTTTGAATGATGAATGATTCTTTCTGAGGCTTCAGGTGAACAAAAAAGCACTAACTTGATGTTAATTTGAAGAATTTTCCTGTCAACCTTTCCGGATGAAAAAGTGCTTTTCCAAACAAAACTGTGAAAATTCAGAGCTCACGGTCTTCATAATCATTCATTACGTTCACGTCAGCTATGAGGTCCATGAGGTCGCATCCCGTCAAGCATTAACGAGCAGCGGAAGTAGAAGTCATACATACATTTTTCATTAAATTTTTCGCCCTGTTCTCATCTTTTGGTCTCTATGAACTTTATGAATTTAAAAGAGTTATAGATTTTCTCCAGTCAACGAGTTCCTGATGATTACAACCTTCTCAGAGTTCATAATAGCGGAAGATGTGATGGTATTTTATGACATTTTCATCCCTTAGAGCATGATAAAAACGTGAAAAGAAATGCACGGTACTTGTTATTATAAATATTGCTTACAAACTCCCTCGGCTATGCTGAAAAGTTGCACAAAACATCTGCAAACGCCTGAAAGCATTGGCAAACACTTTGTGACGTGACGTGGCGTTTTTGTCCATCACCGAAATTGTGTCATTCGTATAATGTGAAATAAAGTTTTGCGTTTATGGGTGACAGCAAGTCTGAAAAGTGTAACATGACAATGGAGACAATGGAGAAATTGCATTTAGACATAATGCATGACGGCAAAATATCGCTATCATACATTTTTGATGCGTTTTATGAAGTTTTGCAAATTCATTCTCTAGACTTTATATCTGTCATTTTCACTTTCCGGTGCATTATTATTCTTAACTGCTTCACGGTTTATTTTTTTTTTTAGATGAAAATGTGAATTTTTTTTTACCAAAATGAGTCAATTTACGATTTATAACTTGAAAGTTCATAATATCTCTCAAGGGTAATTATAAATCTGACTTGGTGTACCTTAAAATTAAATTACGGTTGCTCAACTAATTAATATTTGGGCGAGAGGGGGTGGAAATTGCTCATAATTTGCACGACTTTGCCCCAGACCATAAAAGTTTATCCGTATTACGAGCAACTTTCCCGTACGTGTTTAACTATAACTCTATGCTCATTCCCGGTTCAAAGGGAAAAATATACGCTAATGAGAGAAATGTGAATTTTGAAAAGAGTTGTGCATACAGAGAACTATTAATATTAATGAGTCTGTTTATGTTTAATCACAAAGTTGCTAAGTTATTAATCATCTGCTCGTGGTGGAAAGTTTAAAGTGCTTTAATCACTGGGTCATTTTAATCCCTCGATGTGAACTTAAAGATGTCAAGTCTTGGTCTCTTTATCAAGGTTGAGCAGAAGTTATCTCTCCACCTCTTAGCAAAAGTTACCAGTTAAAGCGAAGAAAAAAAACACACCAAGAGAAATCCAAGTAGATTTCAAAGTAAGAGCATTACAAATGGTCGTAAGTATTAAAGTTTACTGAGAGCAATTTATGTAGCACAACTTTCAATTCAGATGTGAAAAATTAAAATAATTCACAAACTTTGTACTGTTCAGATGTAGTTTTGGGTCAAATGAGAATTTTCCTCCCATCTTTGACATAGTTTTTATCAAGTAGAAAATAAAGTGGAAAAAATCTCCAGAAACTTCTCACATTCTCAACTATACACTTTGTTCTGCTTTGTGAGGTCGTGAAAAAGTGTGAAAAAGAGAGCTTGGCTTTTGCATTCCGTGATTTGTCAAGCAATCTCGGGTTAATGGACTGTCTTTCTGGTTTTAATGAGAAATAAATAACGCACATTGTGTTTTTCCAACCTCGTTCATGCTTGATGAATACTTTTCTTGTATGTCTCTGTTATTTTTCTCAAGCTGACTCTTTCAGTGAAATGAAGCACGGTCTGGCCCACTGAGCGATTCAAATATTTATGCGAAAAGTTTCTGATGAAAGCAAGACTTGCTGGCAAATATAATAATTTTAATTTTCAGCAGTTTGCCTGGGCTTTTCTCATTCTTTTGCCCATTTGCTGGGGTGAATTTCTGGGGAAGGAGGAAGATTTTCCAGCTTTCTCATGGGAGGAATTTTCATTTCATCGGGGAGCAATGGAAGAAAATCCACCCACACGCGTGATTTATGATTTTTGCGCGGGAAGAGCTGTGTTAAAAAAGCACACTGACTTTCTTGCCGCTTCCTTTGCCATCACCGTAATCTCTTCGATATTTCACTCCTTCGATTTAGCACCCGAGCTTGGCAAGTGCATTACAGAAATTACATATCCCTAATGGCATTTCCCTACGTCTGAATACCGCCACTTCCTGTGATGCTTTCAGCGGCAGCTATTGTCTAATGGAAGTTTTAGTGCTCTGCATGATTCATCTTCATCCTCAAGTGCAGAGCCCGCAGAATTTCGCAGACATTCACTAGAGGTGTTCATATCTGGCTCCAGGTGCAAATTCACGGTAAATATTTGAAGAAGTAATTTTGAGTTGCAAAATGACACAAAGCCTATGGCATCAAAGGAAAAGTTTTAACACACTGTCACGTTTTTTTGATATCTCATCTGTAAGAACTAGCTTTATCTCACTTCAAAAGTTGTTGCTCTCTTTCATTTCTTTGTGCGCCTAGAGTATGGAAACAGGCGAAAACTGAGGCGATTATGATAAAAGCAAATTCTAAGGTGATACATTGAACTTCTCGAATTAGATTAGGCTCAATTTAACAGGTGGAAAATTGAGGGAGGGAAGTTTGAAATTTGTGGCGTTGTATAGCTTTCTCAAGTTTATTGTGTTTGCTCAGCCATATCTCAATAGGCTATTAGTCCTAATTAAATCGGGATCTGCAGTAAAGTCCGTTCTTTGAAATTTGCGAGCAAACAGTGAACGAATTAGTCCTGAATAAAAGGTTTTCTGTTCGCGTTCAAGTTGTTGCGTTAATTTCCATTTAGCAGCAATGCAAATAACGTATTTGTTCAGCGTTATTAAGCAAATCCTCTCTTTCTATTTTAGCATATAAAAAGTGAACAAGCATTACAATCGGCTTGGCTGGTCTGAACTCTTGCCTACATTATCAAATTATCTGCTGTAGTATATTCTCTGCTTCACGCTGTACGTGTTATTCTGGCATCGCAGAGTTGCATTTAAAC
Source organism: Phlebotomus argentipes (assembly GCF_947086385.1). NCBI lineage: Eukaryota > Metazoa > Arthropoda > Insecta > Diptera > Psychodidae > Phlebotomus > Phlebotomus argentipes. The sequence goes on along the minus strand of NW_026776181.1, from coordinate 9,015,915 downwards.
TCACTGAATTAATATCGTGAGCATAATCTACTTCCCACAAGGTATATTTTCAATCATCACTTTATTGTAAAATCGATAATATCATGCCACTTGCAGAGGATATCTTCAAACCATATAACGTCATGCAATTTCAACACCGCAGTTTAATGCGCCATCAACACCAAAGATAATTCCATTTAAGGGATATTTTGAACTCAAAAACTGAATGTTATTTCACATTGACGGAAGGAGAAAAAGGCAAGCCGATTTGTGTCTATAGAGGAGAGTGGGTTGTATTCGGAATGAGAACGCGGGAAATATTTCAATACGTGTTTGTATATTTCCTGTGTAAATTTGAATTTCAAGTGACATTGCAAACATATGTATGGTTGGATATGCAAACTTGTGCATCGCGTTTTCTGCACACAGTTTAATTAGCCTTTATTTCGCTCAAAGCGCTTCATTTACAGTTGAATTCACAGTTCTAAATTGTATCTCAAATGTATCGGAGTGAGTTTAAAAAGTGAAGAAAAAAATCTGCTTCGAGAGGAAATGAACTGAAAATTTGTGAAACCTTTCAGTTTCTCAAAAGTGACCCTCTCTTCCCCAATTTGACGCCGATAGTTTTTATCCTTGTTCGCTCCTGTGTAATACGGGAGCTGCGAGAAGTGTGCAAGTGCTTGATGAATGGTTGTGAACTGACCTGTTTCCGTTGCCATTTCATGACCCAAATGGGGAATAGCGTACAGCTGCAGCAGCCCGTAAGAGAGCTGGAAGCCTGTGGTGAGGACGTGGGCTAGGAAGGAGACGCCGCACACAATCCAGCCCCAGCCGCCGTCGGGGTAGAAGTGCTGCGGAAAATAGCATCACGTTAAAACAGCTCGAAAAATGCATGTAGCAAATAAGCGCCGCAGTTTCCATTGAGAGTTCATCGCCTATGGCTTCATAAGTGTGATTTCTGTGGCGAGGCGAATGCGCCGCAAAGTAGAGAGAAAAGAATCACTTTTGACTCTGTTTGTGGCTCGGATGAGATTTTTACCCGGCTTCTCCACTGTCTTTCGAGACTGTCCATTGCAATTAGATTCTGTGCTCCTGTTCATCTGCTGTTATTGATATCGATCGAGTCGCTCGAGCCGAGTCATTCTCGCTCGCGCGCCGTCATTCATGAATATTTGAGGCAATACAAACGCGAAAATTGCAGCTCTGTTCGGTTATTTTGCCCGCGCTTCGCTAAATGAAGACTTATGGGGATTAAGAAAATTATTTGCTCTCCAACTCAACACTATTGATTGGAAGGTGCTTCGGTACTTCGCGCTGATGAAGCTCAACTGCAAATTGACTCGCTCAAGCATATTGATTGCTGGGTGGAGATCTCGCCCAAGTAATGCGATATCATGAGCAAAAGTCTCTTCTCAATTTTCTACTTAAAATGAAAGCATTTTTCTTCCATTAAATGATGAAAATGCCAGAAGCTTCGCTGGCTGAATGACAATTTCACGGACTCACGGGGGCGAAATGCGTATTTTGTCTCAATTTCACTGCCAATGATGGGAATTAATTTTCTACCTGTCGTATTGCATTAGTATCAACGCCGGCACGCCTGAGAGCTGGCACATTTCTGTGGAGTGAGTGAAATTCTCGCTCCAGAAGTGCCGGACAGGCGGAATCCTCCTCCTCTTGCAGCCGGCTTCGAGGATCGTAGCCTGAAAAGAGTAGCGAATGAACTGCATTAGGGGAAAATTTCATCTCTCTCTCTGTGTTTTCTGTAATGCTATTAAGTGAGAACATAGAGTGTCTCTTTTGTTGAGAGGAGGTGTGAGATCTTTCTCCCGGCTTCACTGAGTAAAGCTCGCATAATATGTGTTTATGATTAGATTGTTGAGGCGAATTTCCTCACAACAGAGAATAATAATTCGACTCTTTCACTCCTGTCCTTCGAACCACTTTGATAACCCGAGGCTAAAAAGCATTCTTAATGATTTTCAAGCAAAAGTTGTCCTCAGAGGGGAAATTAGCTGAAAATTAATTTTCATTCTACATTGTCAAAAAAGTTGGATTGCTAATAAATTACCACATATTTTTTTTGTCATTCACAAGCAAATGAACAACCTTACAGACGCCTGAGGAAACTCTGATACTTCTGCAAATGAAATACACTTCCTGAAACTTTAATTGAAGAACATGGGAAACCATTTAAAACTTGTGTTTTGTATTCACGTCTGCTAAATGACACTTGATTCTAGAGATCTAGAAACTCTATAACATTTGCACAATTTCAGCCATTAGGGAACAATTTAAAGGGTGTATTTTTATACAGTGAATGCACGACAATTTGCATAATTACTTTAAATTCAATGATTTTCCTTGAAAGTTCTGATTTCAGGATCACAAGCATATTCCATGGAGATGGAAAATAACTTTAACTCTATCTATTTGTACACAATATTAAATATTCAATGTGTTGGTCAGGTTCTGATTAGAAATCACTTTGCAAAAGTCCTGGCACATTTCGAACTTTAAAGCCCAAAGCTTAATTTTGTGCATCACTAATATGCAAATTTGAAACGGGGAGTTTCGATGCGAAATGGAGATTTTCTTGTATATTAATTTCACAACAGGCGCGGGAAACCATGACAGGGAAGTACAAGTTTTTAATTAAAAATGCAAAGTTTTGATAAATCCATTATTTGCCCCTCAATGTAACCTCTTGAAAGTTTCCCGTGATGTTGTGTATTGTCATGAGGGAAGAAGTAGCACGCAGACTCATCATAGCAACTGTGCGAACCTCAAATATTTCGAATGCACGTTTTTGTGTGTGCTGACTCCAAAATATCTCTTTAGCGCCATAAATTGGGGGCAGGAGAATAAAATTTTTCACAAACTTCCATGAGGCTCATGAATTATAGAGATTTATGTCTATTGTAAAAGTGAATAATTGTTGTGTAGTCTAGGGGCTGGTAGGGCGGCACACTTGCTGTATAATTAATATTTTTCACAAGCCTCTGCTCGCTTTCTTTGGCTCACTCCTCGTGTGGGGTGATGTGTTTATTTTCTTCACACTTTGCCTATTTATTAATGAGCCATTCCCATTCAAGACGCCCACTCAATTTTGCAGACATTAAATTAAGCCACCTTCATTATATCGGGGATGAGATATCACAGAAAATTGCCATCTGATTAATTGCCTTCCGCACAATATGCTCAGGGGGTGACTCTAAGCGATAAAGACGGTCCATTCATTGTCATGTACATATGTATTGTATACACACACTATGTACGGAAACAACGCCAGAGGAACTCGATGTTCTTTCAGAGAAAAAAAAACGCACAAATAGAAATCATTGATAAATTGATTTGAAGCTTTGCTGCATTTATTCTGTGCGTGAATGTATTGACAGAGAATTTGGTGACGAGGACATCGTATAGTTTCTCATTGAGATATCAATTCAATGAGACGCGTGATTCTATGCAATCAATAATTCATCTTCCTCAGCAAACATGAAATCTCCGGAGAGATAAATTATCTACCACTATGAGGAAAAAAGAACCAACTTGTCGTAAATATTTATGCCACACTGAATTCTATCCCAGCAAAAGAAATTAAACCAGCGACAACATGACTAAGAAGAGCTGAGAGATGGGATTTTCTCTGGTTATTATTTATGGGAATTGAATGTTCATTACACGACATCTTGCAACTGTACGAGAGCACAATGTAGGGGAAGTGACTCTCAGTTTGGTGACAAAATTGAATATGTGTCGAGAGGTAAGTTGGAGTCTAGCGTGACCACATTAGATGCGAGGCTTCTCTACGCATTTTTCCAGTGGAGCGATATAAATTATGCTGTGGTGCGTGCAGTAGCTGAAAACGTCGCAGAATATTTGTGCAATTTAATTAAATGCAAATTTCACGCCTCCATTCTTCCTTTGATGATCGCAATTATTTAACTCTTCAGAGAATCCCGTGGCTTTCGCTTATGTAGATTAATTGCGTGTTTAGAAGTCACAGAAAGGATCACAGTTAGAGTTGCTAAATGTGAGCTTGTAATTATAAAACATATATACTCTCTGTCAACACTGAATGAATGGAGGTGTGATGTTGTACATCGTGCTTTTGCAGTGTCACAAGAAAGGAGTCTTTAAAGTCCTTGAATTTTCATAAGAAAACCATATTTTCAAAACGGAGCCCCTCAAATCCCTCTCAATATATACACATCTCGTCCGGATTTTCTTGTCAAGGCAGAATTCATGGACATTTTCTGTATCTCTGTCACATTATTCTTGTCTGGCTGCTCGATAAGTGAATTTATTTACCGAATCTGCCTCAGATCTTGGCACTGATATCGACGTCTGCGTAAAAATGCTCCTGCGGGTGTTTTTCTTCTCTCGAATTTATGATGAATCAATTATAGATAAAAATCAATCCCTTCGATAATATGGCCTTTTATTGTGAAATGTGAACCTCCATGTGTGTTGGTTGTTGTCACTCGAGCTCAGTGATACGGAGTTATATTTAATAAACTTGCTTTATGATCTGCTAAATCGTCGCCTCGTGAATGGGACTCTCGTAATCCGATCTAGTGGAATTAATGGTGTTTCCAGACACTCTCTTCCTCGCATGCATCAATATTCGCTAAGGAGAGCTGCGAGGCGTCAGAAGAACACCCCCTCAACGGCCTCAGTGTCATCGCTCGGACTGACGCTCATCCGCCACAAAGTCACGCAGAATGGTGTGGGATGTGATGTTGATCCTCTCTGCTGAGCACAAATTCCTCATACGATATCTCAGCCGCAACAACCCCGCAAATATTTGGAATGTGTCGCTTCGAGGCTCACCTCGTCATGCCAGACCACTTATTCATACATCCTTTGTGGGCCAAGTGTAAAATTCCTCAGGAACTCCTGCCGACCAATGACACACTGCTTTCTATACATGACTTTATCCTCGGGAATGATTAATTGCGTGAACAATTGGGAACTCTACCGAGAAATGGCGTATTTCTGCTTTCAGACCACCGCCGAACAACGGCAGAATTTCAATCCATACATAAATTTACCGGATTCAGTGAACATCAACAATGGTGAGATCCCCAAAAAAATATTGGGTGTGTAAATATAAAAATCCTGACTGTTTATAAAGCTTGATGAGATACGAGCTTTTTTGGTATATATATATATATATATATAGAGGATTTTTCTGCATGTTAAGTTTTAAGGAACACGCCAAAAGCCGCTTACATTTTGAAACTTGTTCTATCCGTCCGCAAAAAGGGACGTTCATGACTGAGAGTCTTTCAATTTGAGAGGCAAGGAGAAATCCCTCTGCATTAGGATACATTCCATTTGAGACGCTTCATTGCTCAGCGAAATGGAGTTATTCGTCAACTCTGCATAAATCTATGGAAAAGTGGAAAATTTTTGAGGGAAATGGATCAAGGGAATGGGAATGGGTGGAGAATATGTGCATAAAAATTTCATTTTACCCTCTTGAATGGCATGTCATGTCACTCCTTCATATTCCTCAACCCCACATTTCATCGACACTTGAAATTCTCAATGAAATTACGCTCCTGTGACTGATGCCCTCTTCCTTGGCATTCCATTTGAAGTCAGACGAGCGGATAGTTCTGAGGGAAGGAAGGTGCTCCTTAACATTTTCTCCTCTCACCACACTTCCTGAGAAGGAACTCAGTGATTCAGTCACGCTCTGTCAATTGACCTGTAAACCATAATTTGGCTTCATGTCGAATGGAGCAAGAGAAAGAGTTCAAATGAAGCAGAGATTTCTCAAAAAGGAAAGAAAAAAAACTACCGCCAAAGGAAAATTGGGCCACATTCAGCAAAATACGAAGCGCTGCGCCAAAATCCCATTTTTAATACGAAAGGAAATGGAGAAAATGAGCGTAATTTTATCGGTATCACAATGTAATTCAATTTTATTCAATTTGTCTTATCTCAGCCAAAATGCATGGAAATGACTGATGAATGTCGAGATAAGGAAAATGCATGAATAAAATGCAAACCGGCGATGGGAGCTGGAATGATGCAGTAAATGCAAAAATCACGGCCGTCACATGCACCAAAAATAGCGTGAAGTCTGGGAAGTCGTAAATGATAAATTACTGTCATTCTGACCACCACACGACCACCCCTCGCATGAGGATAAAGAGCGGAGATATGCGATTCCTATTTAAACCACACAAACAATTCCAGCGACATTCATAATAAAATAATAAAAATCGTAAAAATATTGTGGAGTCGTATCTCATGGCATAAAACTCTCCAAACATAGCGTTTTTTTATGTCCTCGACGCACAAACAGATAAACATCAAAGGCACTGCGCATATAAATTTGAGAGCAGTCGATTTGATAATGTATGTAAAGTGTTTGAAATGAAGTAATTAAAGACACAGAGTCTATCAGAGAAAGCATATCTCGAAACAGTACGTGAAACATCGCACTTTTTCTCTTAGTATGAAGAATGGCTAGGAAAACAATTTCTCTCTGCAATATATTCTGAGGGTGTTGAATCTCTCGGGCTTTCCTCAGCGGAGATGCACTGTAAGTTTGTGTGGCCAGGAGATATAAATTTTTCCGAAGGGTGCTGCATTGCTGAACAAGAAGTACGTTCTGTAAACGATTTATACACAAAAATCTTGTAAAATTGTTCAATAAATATACTATAATTTTATTCCTGGTGGACTCTTGAGTTCGTCTACCCAAATAGTTAGTTTACAAAACATTGTTTCGGTGCATCTTGTCATTGTTTAGCCAAAATGACCGACCCCTTTGGTTCTTCAGTGTGTTTATTTGCAGTTTTTTGTGCTAAGACGGGAGTCTCGCCCTCATAAAGCAACAGCTGACTGGCAAAAAATTTATCGGTCTTTTGACTCCTCGCAAGCACAGAAGCATGACAGCATCCTTAAACCGCTCGATGATGTATCTTTCATCATTCCCGTCAGCGATGATCAAATGGCTGGAGATACATTTATAGCTAGCGCCACACACGTCCCAATATCACAATTCTGTCACTGCGTGTTGGGATTTATGTTAATTGCTTGGGATGAAGTTTCTTGATCATTACTCATGATGCATCACCTGTCCATCTACATTGCGCAATCGTGAAATATTACACAGAGCTCGGAGTACAGTTGAGTGGGCAAATTAAATTGTGCAAAGGGCCTCAAAGTGATATTCAAAATTTGATGAAATGACATCGAATTCGGTATGGCTTTGTGCTGTGAATTCTACTTTTACTTTGAATTTCCCATTTATTTCGGTATCGGGAATACTTCATTCAATTTATTCTGCCGCAGGGAAGATTTTCGAGTGATATTCAATTCAAACTTAATGGAAAATCTGTCATACATTTCAAAATTTATCATAAATCTTACGACGCACATTGAAAAAAGCAGGCAAAAGGTTGCAGAAAAAGCTCTTTAGTCAATACAAAAGGGTAGCACGGTGTTCCCCTATTTTGACTTTCTTTGAGTGTGTTTTGCAAATAACACATTTCTCATTCTATTGTACGTGACAATAATACAGTGTTGAGTATGTAAATAAACTTCCCGGGTCATGTTGCTGGAGCACAGGGTGTCTAAATAAGCTCTCCTGGCTCTGTCAGAATAGATGGAGTGGAATGGAAATACTGGGAAAGCATTTGCGTTCGCAATGCTTGTAAGGAACGGAGTGATTTCTCTAGATCGCCTGTTGAATTTTGTATGGTCCAATTTGCATTTTACATGAATGTGAATTGTCAAAAGAAATGTGACCGTGCGACATGAATATTACATCCCTGGTGGTAATTAATATGAATTAAGGGGCGTTCAAAGTTCATATTATTGAAAACATGACACAAGGTGTGACCCAGTTTTAGAAGCATCTCGACCTGGACTACAAGTTACAAATTTACCCCTCTAAATATGATGAACGTGGCGGGATTTGCTGGCGTGGGGTCCCTTTCGACCCTGCTGAGCTGGGGTTGAATTCTCCCTTGTGGGTAGGCTTCGCTTTTAAGCCCATTAAAGAGAATTGTGAGACAAAAAGTTTATTCTATAAAAGGCTCGCTTTCGAGTGCCACCGCCTTTCAACTTTCTCGTCATTCTTGCCCAGAGAGCCGCAAAATAGTGGGAATTCTCATAAAGTTTTTGTGCGATTTCCTTAACGTTCGCATTTATACGATATGCGGCCCGCATGATTTTCGGGATGGGAAACAGATGTTGATGGCAAAATGGGTTTGAATTTAAAAATAATTTTGTCGGACGCCTTCCAAATTGATTTATGTTATGCCTTCGCCGGTTAGGAAATGTGTGCTTTTTTTCAGTTCAAATATCGCAAATGGTGTGTGTTTGGGAGTTCACGCGTGTTCACGCCATTTGATGGGGGTGGGGAAATCATTGGGGACGTAAAACATGGAAAAAATTCTTGTAAATTGGTTAGTTTATTGTCAGCAATTATGGCTGTCACAACTGGCGAAATGTGTGTGTGAATTATTAAACGACAAATCGGTCTCCGGTTCGTAAAGCAGAAGAAAAATCACTGACCCAAAATTCTTCCATCACTCAAGATGGCAATTTGCGAGAGACGCAAGAAAAATTGTTTACATTCCTTTTTCATGCTAAATTCGTGATTTTCTCCTAAGGAAAATTTGCAGAGCATCCCATATTAAATTGTGAGAAATTATTTACTTTATATGCTAAATGCGGGTGAAGAAATGTCTCTAGGAGCGAAGAGAAGGACCAACAAAGTCTTCTGCATGGAATTCGACATGTGCCCGTGGCAATTTTGGGGATGTAGTTCTTACTTGGAGTGTCATTTAAGAGACAACCCTCCAGAGAGCATTTCTTGCCTCTCAGTAGTATGGAAGTAAATATTTGCCCCATACAAAGACACAATACTTCTTTCTTCTGATACACATCTTATTGAAATTTTGTTTGAAAAGGCCCTTGAAATTGCTTTGGCGCGTATTCTTGGTTCTGCCGAGTGTATTTGTATTCCTAATTCACTCGGAAGGTTATCACGAGAAGTCAACTCATCTGGGAAATATTAACAATTTATAAGAAAGGTAACTTCGGGTATGTTTTGACTATGAGGAAAAGGTTCTGTAAATTTAATGTTCTTTTCAAGTCCACAGTCCAATGATTTTTCTTCAAATACACTTCACTTCAGCTTTAAATTTATTATAGGTTGACACCATGCGAAAATGATTTTTTGTGCCTCTAGTGTAAACAAATTTGCTAATAAGTCTTCGCTTGATAGACTTTACTATACTTTACAGATTGTCCCATTTTCATATATTTACAGCGTAATGTTTACCACGTCGACAACATCATAACTAGATGATGGAAAACTTCCACAAATATTTTGACCGCAGACTTTCGTACCAACAGACGAGAAGCCAAACATTTAAACTATGTTTACCCATGAGTGAAGTAAATTAATAAGCCCACATCTCATTATACTTTCCTCTTTATAATGTAATAACCAATTTGCAAAGTTCTAAATTGGTAATGTAATAATGCACCGATAGAGATGGTGGCAAATCGCGTTTCGCGCGGCATTGCAATCAACCACATCACAAGCACCAAATTCATGGGAATTCGCTCGAGTTTGTGGTCCACGAGGAAGATTTATCTGTGACTCGTATTTTGGAAAATTCGTCACTGTCTGAACTGTCGGAGATGGAAGTGCGTGTGATTCTTCGGTGTGGAAATCACATGTGGCAATAAATCGCATCACACTAACATGACTGGTTTATTGGCTTCACAAGTCACAATATTCATTTGCTCAGTGTGGCTCATGCAATTTATTTTATTCCACTCTCGGCGTACAATTCAGTCACTTTATGTGCCGCACAAAAGGTGTCTGGTCGATGCATTACATTTGTAAACACGTGCGAAAATGGCACACCACTAAAGGTAATTGGAGTGATGGGTGTGTCATCAATAATTCTCTACAATTGCATTTTGTATGCCAATTACGAATGTGTGAATAAATTGGTGTAATTGAAACGCAAATGGGCACTTCGCATGCATTATAATGTGAATGAAGAAATTATTCTAAGCAAGTTCCGGCGCTAGACCTTCAATGTACTCTTCATTCTAAGCGCGCTCTAGCTTTGCATACTGATGTTTGCCTATCTATGCATATCTTGCCAGAAAGCTCAACTTTACCTATAAAGTCGATGATCCGGATAAGCCTTTGTCACCAAAGCTATGTCAGGAATTTTAAACATGCCTCATAACAGTCATAACATCTTTCCTATGACATTTGACCTCAAAATATGGCCTTTTAGATGCTTAAAGTGTCATTCTTTTCAGTCGATGTCAAATTCTGAATGGAGCAACATTCCTTCCTTTACGAATTTTCTCCTTACTCTCAATGGGGAAAAAATTCATTCAATTTGATAACAAGTTCTTCAATAAGTTCCCTTTTTTTCCTTTGATCTCTCTGTTCTCAGGGAAAAGATTGCTGAAATACTTTTCCTTCAGAAGGTTTCAGAGCACATACGTGAAATTGATTAGCAAAATTTATTCTCTCACTCAAGCGGAAAATGTATTACTGATTTTCACAGGAATATATGTATTATACAGTGTTTTAGGATACATAATAATTTATGTATATATGCTTGAAAATCTCTGAAAATCAACAGTTCTTTGACAACCCTTTTTCTTATTTACAATTCTTATCTGCAAATTTGCAGTCCATTTCACATTCATATATGAAAATTTCTTTAAGATTCACTGTTGCCTTTGTGTCTTACATATGAAAATGTCTGTTGTAACACTCATTGTGTTTTGCTCAGTGTGAAACATTGGCAAAATTCCACACAGGTCTTCATAAATACAGTTGGCAAGCTGGTTCAATTTGTTGCAATTAAGTGTTAATTTAGAGGAAATTGGAAAAGTTGAAATTGTTTCATTTTACCGTTTTTCAATAGAATTCCAAGCGCAGATATGAGTTTAGAATGAGTTTTTGTTTAATTTTAATGAAGCCATAATGAATCAGAATAAAATGTACACAAAATAGCGCGTTGTTGCATTGATAAATGAGCGCAAAATGCGCGACTTTAACGTGAAATTTGACGAAAAACTGACTGACCTGTGTAGGAGTTGGCCTGGGTTCCGTAGCTTCCGTGGCGCGACATGTCGCCGTGATGGGACGCAGAGTTGGCGCGTCTGCTGTGCGTAGGAGTCGCGATGGTGGCGAAACGACAGCGGGAGCAACCGTTGATGCTGAAAGGATGCGGCCTGGCCGCTGGTGGTGGAGGCGCCGGTGGCGGAGATGTGGACATAGCAGGTGACACACAACCGGCGGAGACGCCCAGCATCTCCGGCTGCTGCTGCCCGGGCGCTTGGGAGTGAGTCGCGGGGCAGTGAGCCTGGTGGCAGGCGACCTGGGGCAGGGCCCAGAAGGGCTGCGGGCAGTGGTGGGGCTGGAGCGATCTACACGAGCAGCTGTAACGTCACGGGATCACATGGCCGGCGTGGAGATCGCATATTCCGGTGGAGGAGGAGTAGAAGGGGCGCTCTGTGGTGTGTTGGCAGTCGGTGGGCAAGTTCACGCATGACCTGGCGCCTGAGAGCGACGAGGTGAGGAGTGGCGGGCGGCGCGGGGCGCGTCCGGCCGCCACGAAGGGGTTGCGCGGAAGTGTGGAGTACGGATGGTGCTGGAGATAACTACTGAGACCACGGTCGCATGTGCAATACATCTTAGTCTTAACTACTCTCGCTCACCGAAATTACACTCCGCACACTTTTGCCCGAATCACAGAACATGCCACAGTTCATGTCTTCGGATGTTGGCACACGTGTACCAGAGGGATTATCATTTGGAGAGGTGTGACTGCCGCTGAGTCTGCGAATAGAAGAGGAAAGCTTTTAGATCACAGTGAAATCTTTATTGGTTTATCGGCGTCGAAAGTTTAAGGTGTAAATATTTTATGAAATAGGATATATTTCACAGGGAGTTCCTCTATGCTTTCTAGGGGTGTTTTAGAAGAAATCTCTCTCTCACTTCTGACAGGTCTTCTCTATTTCCCCACCTTCACTTCCTTGGGCTCCGATAAAACAAATGCTCTCCATTCTGTCCGATAGCGCAACCCAACCTTTCTCGCCTTTGAAAAGGAACCGCACATAAAGGCTGAAATTGACACGATGTTTCCAATATTTTCCTCCATGACAATCTTATCATTCGCACCCCATGCGATAGACAATGGCAGCAAAGTTTCTCTCCTCCGCCGCCACTTGAAAGTTAATTTAATATTAAACATTTTTTATTGAGACTCATTCAACTTTACGACAGGCAGCTTTCCCCAAATATGCCGCCGCCCTGCTTGTGCGTTCTTTCGCCATGAGATTCCATTGTACTCAAATTTAGCCATCGGGGCTGCGACGTGAGGCAGCATTTGCCATCCCAAGCCCAGACAATGGGATGAGAGATTGTGCGATGAAATGAAAATTTCGAACAGGTGTGATATGGGAGTTTGTTTTCCCAATTTCCTCAACCACACTCGGTCTCAGCTAATTCAGCGTGATATTTAAAATTGATGTCATCATTGTGATAGAAAAACACTCCCTCCGGCCATGCGAGAAGACGCGCATTAGCAAGTGAGGCTTATGCTGGGATTATTCTTATATGCTTGTGCGAGAAAGTTGGCGCCAATTGTGCTGCGCGACAAGTGCTTCGCCACCACCCCGCAGAATAGTTGAAAGTTGAGGCAACGTGTACGACTTTCAGGTGAAACTTCAAAGAGCACACGAAGTTTATCTGGATAACAGTTGTGGATTTGAGAGAGATTTCACGACAATCTTCAAGTTCTTGCTGAGCAAAAGCACAAGTTTCTGTCTTGTCTGGGCTGTCTAAAATCTCACTTTCGATGCTGAGAGCTTTGGGAACAATAACACCACGACAGACTCCCGGAGGCGTGACAGATTCACATCCTCTGTCACTTTTTCCTTCGCTACCTGTAGGATTTAAGGCCCGAATGCCGAGCGGACAAGGGCGTGGTGGTCTTGTCTCTTGGGTCTAATATGCGGAGTGTCGCTCCCTTGGAGAGTAGATTAATGTAGGTAGATTGTATAGGCTGGTCATGAAATTCTGGAATAGGGGAAAGCGGGATAATTTTGGGATTTATTCTACCTTCTACAGAAAACAGCTGAATAGATTTTTCGGGTAGAAGGAATCTTAAGCTAAATTTACCGCCAAATATTTCCCTCTTTCCCCTATTCACCTGTACACAAACGTTTGGATCGCCTTCGAGCTGGATCGCAGGATGTATCAAAGAATTTAATTATTCGAAAATGGGTGCCACAGAATGAGATACTGGGTGGTTTCCGCTTCTTGAGATGCTCTCCAGGGACAGATAAATTAATTTATATGTGCCATGGTCTTTTGTGTGTGGTAGCTGAGCCAAACACGATGTTATTTATTACCCACTGTGGATTGCAGAACACTCAGGAAGCCGCCTGGCATGGAGTCTCCCCTGTTTTCGTTGGATCAAGGTAAGGAGCGTTTTGTCATCAGAATTCCCACTCCCGCACTCATAGAGCGCGAATTTATTTGACAAATTGCTTCTTTAATAGAATAGAACACATCGGGACATTCACGGCACTGACGAGCAAATTGGCTACAGTTTCAGGTACTTAAAAGTGCACTTATCGAAGTCCTTCAAAGTCTTTTCAAAGTTGAATCGGAAACACTCGTGCAGAGTGCTATTTGGTGGTGCTAGTGCATCCATATCTGGATTATCCGGACATGTCGTTTCGCAGGGAAGTAGTCTGATGAAATTGAACCTCCAGCAGAGGCAATCAATTGACATAATACCCTTCCTGACCATTGTTGCGCATCTCCCTTCCCACCCCAACGTTACCTTCATCACGACGGAGATCATCAAGAAATGCACTGAAAATGTCTTCCACGATGGACAACATAACGAGGAAGATTGAATAGGGGGAGCTGAAGCGGAGGAAAATGTGTCATAATGTAACAACATCGGAATACTAGGTATGCTGAACAAAGTGAAATGTCGAACTTTCCTCGAGCATTTCATCGTCAGTGAATTCCTATCTATGCCAAACACAAGGAGAAAAGATGAAGAAACTCTTTCTCAATACATATTCACATCATCTCGGAAAGAGGAATTATATTTGAAGGAGCGAGAAAGATTCTTCAATTCCCTTCAATGTGCGATTCCACCAAAATTGCATAAGAGTTCAGCAGAGTGTTGTGCATCATGCATGAATGCTTCAATGATTTGCCAAATTTCGCGAAAAACCGAATTTCATTGAACATTCTTCATATATGGATTTTTTCAAATTGAAATGCCACAAATGCGCATGTGAAATTTAATCACAGTATGAAAATAAAATAATATAAATTGTCATTTGCCCACAGAACATTTTAATTAAGTAATAAAACTCGCAATGTGTGTTAGGGAATTAAATTAGTGAATTCTTGAGAAATTGCATTTCGCATTTCATGCTTTTTTCTTTGTTTTTACTTGATAAAAAGTTGCAAATGGAATTTTCCGCTCGTTTCTCACTATAAATGACGTTATGACATTAATTGTTTGACTCCACTCATTTCTCGTATCAAAATTTATAAATATAATAAAATTAATCGCAAGTCTCATTTTCAGCTGAATTTGAAAGGGAGGAATTTTAATAAAAGAGCGTGATATATTGATATTTAATTACTTCTGCCCTATATAATGGACTTAAAAGAAAGTTTCAGAAGTTTAACGAGGGGTAACTGATCTGTGAGCCATCTAAATGTGAAAGCTTTTGTACTATTGTGTTCTATGAATTAAATTTCATCATTAATCTCTGGCGGCACAAAGAAGCGGACTTTAAAGAGGCTCTTAAAGTATATAAAATTCTGATACATTATGGCGGCATGTGGCTGAATTTCACAATCAATCCATTGGGCAGACGAACAGTGGCGAAATGCTAATAAATTAGTCGAATCGCATACAATTGTCTTTGCGGTACCCATCTTGGACAATAAAATATTCCATCACCTTTCATGCTTCTGCCTTGTAAATATGCACATCAAGTGCGCTTTGTGCCGGGTGTGGAAGCAAGGAAGTAAATCATTTTCCAGAGATGGTGTCAACAATAGTCAAGTGCTATGCTTAATAAGGCTTCGCATGTATGAGAGCCCTACAAATGCAGAAGCCGGTAATGATAGTCTTGGAGATCTGCAAACAAGCATGTGCATTTCAATAGTGCACATATCATTGTTGGTTCGGAAAGCATCAAAGCCAGACTGTCACCCTTGCCTTTGAACATGTTGCAGAGTAAGTCTGTGATTATCTTTTTCTGCAATTTATCCCAGCGGAGTACATTTATGGTACACGGAAGATTTAATTTGAGATGATGGGCGTAATCAAGGGAATAATTAATAGTATTAAGAACCTGGCACACTCTGTGATTTCTTGTACATACATCAACTTTCTCGGCAACAGTGTCTGTCGTTTCTTAATTTGATTTATTATTGTTGAAGTACTTGTGAGAAAGTTGAAGTAAGTTTTGAAGTTGAGCGCCAAAGTTACATCTCTGTGCAGCTGTAGGTGTTTATGTACACTTGAGAGGGAGGCGTGTTAAGGTGGGGAATCCTGTGTCGCAAGAAACCACGCCGGAGATATGATTCCATTTACCAAAACAAGGTGCACAGAAGACAACAGCAACTCTGTAGACGTAGAGCATTGCCATAACTTTTATAATCAGGCGAGAACAGCAAAGTCTGAATGTTTCTTTCCTCTGGCAAATAGTGTGAGGAAGAGAGAGTCGTCAACTTGACATAAAACTATGTATTTGCGTTGGGCTTGCATCCCTCCTGAGAAATCTCCGAAGCTCACACAGTCAATAAAAGTAAATTAAAGCAATGCTGAGCATATTGTCGAGTGGATGCTGAAGATGCTTTGCTACATAAAGCCACGCTTAACTCATTCGAATCAAACTATTTCCCCACGATATTGCGCGCACAAGACACAATAACCAAATATATAAAGATTTCAACTGTAATTGCCTGCCTTCCTCACTTCTGATTGGAAGGCAAAGAGTAACTTTTGTCCCCACCAATGCAAGAAGGCGTCACGTGGAAAGCTCTGCAGTTACGAGGCAAATATCATGATAATTTCATGGCGAATGTCTCTCCAGCAGAGTGTAGTGAAATGTTAGATACAGCTTCATTACGAGCAAGTTCAATGGTGTTTATATCAGCGCTTATATGATGTGTTTATATTAGCATCACTTCTACGAGGATGTTGCAATAAAGCGCTTTGCACTGGTTCGCTATGTTTATATACTTATGTATATGAGGCAATATTTTATTGCGAATAAAAAGCGCGTGAAGAGATCTCTTTCTCTGCACGTCTGAGAGAATAAAAGACGCATATTTTTAAATAAAAGTGAGCTTCTTGTAAATGTGATACTTTATGGGCGGTTATTTATAAGCACGATATTATTAAATTGTCGTATTTCTCTGATTGCGCTTTTTGCCATGCTGATCAACACTTCTGCTTTATGGCTGTTCTTAATTGGCGGCACAATTGCGAACTCGAGACTGTCTTGAAATTGTCAGAGCATACGTACAAATCCTTATCGTGGAAAGTTTAATACAAGATAAAATACATAAATTATTCACCCCCTCTTAATCCCAATTAATCTATTTTCCCAAAATATGCGGTACATTGTCTAATGACGTTCGACGTAATTGGAGTGCCACCGAAACTCACATGTGTAACTTCTGTTTGAAGCTCGGACCAGAAAGCATTTCCATGCGAATAACCCATTGAAAACTTATGATGCTTGCGTGTGCTTCTGGAGACGAAGATGGAGATTTCATTACACGACAGCGCCTGAGAGACAGAGAGCTGAAATTCCATTTGAGATTACGCCAAGGGAATGAGTTAGGAGGTCTCCACCTATATTAATTCGAGAAACTATATCTTGCTTCATGGTTCATTCGCATCAAATGAGGAGTATATTAGTTGTATACGATGATTACACTTTAATGCTCACCCAAGTACGTTTCTGACGAAATGAGCACTTCATTCTGTTGCATATTCCAGACAGACAAGCCTATGTTCTGGATGATGTTCCCGTGTAGTATTACTATTATTTGCTAACATCTCGCGAAAACAGTAATTCAGGACTAATTGTATAGCATTACCGCTACAGGTGTAAGCAAAATGTGTGAAATGCCGTGTTTTCACTACAAACAGAGCAAGTGAAATGGAAACACAACGCCTTTCTCCTCCTCGCTGATTATAGTATTAACATCAATCAGGAAATGTATCGTCTTAAACTATATATCGCACATCAAAGGACTCAATGCAACCAAATACCAGGAATACTTGCTGAATCTTCACTGATAGTGTATTGCTTCTCATCTGAAAGTACAAATTCAGGGTTTGTGTATTATAAGCGGAATTCTTTGCGTAATTGATTACTCGTAAAGGTAAGCTTGAAATAGAATGTCAATGT
This sequence comes from Phlebotomus argentipes, assembly GCF_947086385.1. Classification (NCBI taxonomy): domain Eukaryota; kingdom Metazoa; phylum Arthropoda; class Insecta; order Diptera; family Psychodidae; genus Phlebotomus; species Phlebotomus argentipes. The sequence continues at coordinate 8,998,446 of NW_026776181.1, read as the reverse complement.
ACTCTTCGCCATCTGCGCAGTATGTAAAAATGCCAATGTAAGCGAGTGGCTTATCCCTGTCGTACTCAAAAGCTTTCTGGTAATTGGAAACCTTTTAAGACACTGGAATTCCTCATGCTTGTGATTCAATGTCAATTCAAGAGCTCGTCTTGCTCATTTCGATAGAGGTGGATCAAGCGAAGAAAGAATAGACATAAATAGTTAGGGGAAAAAACCGTCTCTTCACATCAATGGAAACAACCAATCTATAGATTTTTTCACGCGTATTTTCGACATTTTCTCGCAGTGGCTGCAAATGTGATTTCTCTGAGAGGCTTCTGAAGAACCCTCAGGAAGAATTAGCATTCAAATTAGAAAGCGCGAGATGATTAAATCACGCCCGAACCGTTGGTTAATGAAGTTATGATGAGCAAAGTATGACAGAGTAACCTCACGTAAAAAGTTGTTATTTGTTTGTTGACTATTCTCATTGAATTTCAGTTATGTCAACTAGAGAGCCAAAAAACAACTTTATTTCATCGGGGAAACCCATTTTTACTTGGTGATTCTTCTTTCCTATAGTAATAAGCATTCAACAGTCAGGAAGACAAAAACTTTGCGCAATCGCGATGAAGAGTCGTTGATCTATAAAATTGAAATTTAGAGCATGGTTTCATCTCAACACACCCAGCAAAGAAAATCAATTCGCGTTCGAGAAAATAATGCCGAAAAGTGGATTTGCTTTCATTCCATTCTCTCCGTATATGCTTTCAAACATTGTAACATGATCCTTATTGTCTTCGTAAAATGTATATTATTCTAATTGATATGCAAATTCCCTGTCTCGATGAAGCCAATTGTGCGATGCGTTCCCCGCGAGATACTTCATTTCTGGCTGGAATAAAATTTTATGTTAAATTTTACGAGTTGCTTAGCTTTTTTCAATGCTCCGAGACACACCACTTCCGAGAGCCCAGAAGGCCCCCTTTTATTCATGCTTGCCTCTGAGTTGTGTGTTTGTTCGCTCTCTGGGGCTTTGGGTGGAGGGAAAAAATGCCAGATTGCGAGTGACAAGAGTCATGACTCAAAAGTCATGATCTCTGGCGAAAGAAAGGCGCATCTCCAAATCGGTCACTTTTATTACCCCGTTGGCGCTTAATGCCACACGGAGAATAATGACTAATTCCATCTTTTTCCCCCTTTACAATCCGCACAACTGTTTGTTTTACGACGACATTATAACGTACATTTGGGCGCCAAATTCGTGAACGGAAACATATCCAATTTGAGTCCACGCCTTCAGCGCCCAGTCACCAAATAATTTCCCTGCAATTTGCTCAATGTCCCATTGGAGGTAGTTTGCTTGAAATATCAGTGCCATAAAGATATTTGCGTAAAGACAGCATTCCTGCTGGTCTGGGAAAGTTATTCGGATATATAAAGTGTGGGAATTCCTTGGGAAAACACACTCTGACTACCAATCAATGTGTACTCTTGCCACAGTTGGAATTTGGAGATGAGATGGCATTGCAGGCATCACAATTAGCTAAATAGACATTTTTTCGGAGATTTCACGATGCATTTTGCAATTACCAGGCATTAAATATCAATCTAATTCGACAGTCCGGCTATTACGTGAATTTTTGTTCAACTTTATGTCACACATAACATGAGCGTAAAAAATTTATGCTGGCCATAAGAATTTTATTATCTAGAGAAATATATTTATTAAGCACTATGATAGCACCCACTTTTCCGCCACTGGCATCATCAGCGTTGTCAGATGCTGTGGAGCACCAAGAGTCCTGCATGCATAATATATGTGCGAGAATTTAAATAACAATTTAATTAGAGCGTATCAAATCGTGTCGTTGGGAAGAAGAGGAAGACCAATAAAGTTGAAATGCAAGGAGTGTAAAAGGAATATTAGCGCGAATATCTTCTGTTGACTTCATTATATGGATAGTGGTTTCTATGTCATATACTTTGATTAAGTGTAATTAACGTCGCTGTGATAGCATATAATTTTATTCAAGTGCTCATGCCGTAAAATGTTTGTGTGTGCCTCAAATTGAGTTTCTCACTACATGTGCGGTAGACATTTGAAATCCCTCCTCGTCATCTTCGTCAGTGCGGCTGAATTTTTCGTTGGAATTCCCTCGATAGGCATAAAATGACTTTCTCACATTAAATTTTGGCACTGCATATATGTCAGAGTGTATACTATTGTGCGAGAAATGCTCTGTGTTACCCCCAGTAATTTCGTGTGAATATATTCAACTTTCGCCACCAAATTGCGCCTTCATGCTTCCATTTTGCTCCCCTATTTTTCCTCTCTTTCACTCTATACCTCATAACATGGGCCTCATATGTAAATTTCACGGAGCTGCTGAATTTTTACTACGGCCCTACATAATACATTGGAAATGAAAATCTGCTGCAAAAAACCCATTGAGAGTAAATGTGGTTCATGAAAAGTCATTTAAATTTTACTCGTAGACCTCGTAACTTTTCACCCAGTCTATTTCACTTCCTGAAGATGCTCACAGAAGTGACTAGCTCGCCTTCCTGCCCATGCAAAGTTAAAATATGTGTGGAAATTGAGAGTGGAGAAATTTTACGCGCTATGCAAGAGAAGGAAAGCGAGCAACTGTTGCCATATTGGCCCAATCTTCCCTAACATTGAAATTTTCTTCTCTGGATAGCAGAGTATACTATAATTCGTTATGTCTATCGTCTATCAGTAGCATAAACAACCGATTAATGGCTGTAATATGTAGACAAACATGACAACGTTGATAGATTTGTCTGACGATGACAGAGGCAAAATAGCTTCATTGTGATATTATATTAACTAACCACGTGCCTCGGCATCCCGCTAAGAGCCTCTTCGTTCGCTCTTGTTTTGAGCTACAAATGCGAAACATCAATTCATGTTAAATGTATTACTGTCTTTTCGATCAGTGCTCTTTAAGACAGACTTCTTATTACCCATGGTGTGATTTCACTATATCACTCGGGTCCTTCTTCTTTCACCCCCATTCATCAGGCGCATAGCGACCTGCTGGCCGTGTCAATATACATAGTACACACTATGTCAATATATTGATTTTATCCCGTGAAAGATTGAGAGCTTTTATGTACATGCAGAGGTCACTGATTGGGGAACAAGAGAGAGCAATTCTTTTTCATCGCACGCAAACCATAATTGATAACAAAAACAACGAAGAGGAGTAGTGAAAAAATTTTATTTGGCACATAAAGTGATAGAACCAAAATCAACATTCCAAGCAGAATTCAAAGATATAGTGGGCAAACAGTTTCCTGCCAATCAAAATCAAGTCGCCATTTATTGCAGGCAAATTAAGTGCCATCGAATCAGCAGAAACAACAGAGGAAGACAAAAAGCTTCTGGGCAGGTCCAGAATTGAGAGCCTTCATTATGAACTATTTCATTTTCTACGCGAAAGATATTGCTGAAAATTTATGACCCGAGGGAGTTTTACGTCCGGACAGCGAGAGCTTAGTGTGAAAAATCCAATTAATCATTTGTGCACATCCTCCCGGGAGAAAGCCTCAACAAAAGCCAACACTTATCCTGGAAACGGGGAGGCAAAAGGCATTGAAAGGGAGAGAACAATAAAGTATGCTTAAATGAGAAATTACCTGTGACTCTTGCGAAATAAATCCTCGAAAATTGCCTCGAAACTCTTTCAAACGGCTTCACCTTTTCTTCACGTTTTCTTAACAATCTGTTGACTATCGTTGCTCTTCTGCACAGTTTTGTCGCTCACTTTTGATTTAAATGGGGATGAGAAGGAGAAAAAAATTCATCTCGATGGGAAGGCTTTTTTAAATTCAAATCACAAACCACAAATTCGGGAGGGAAAACACTTTGTGAAAACTTTTGGTAGAAAATCAATATATAAAACAGGATGGATTTAGAGAGCGCGAGGAGTGAAATTCATGGTTGAATTTTAATCACTGGCAAAAAATGTCAAAGTACTTTTTCTGACGTGAAGCTTGATAAGTACATCGTGCATTTTAATATGCAGTCTATCAATAGATTTTGAATGTAATTGCAGTGATATTGTGAATAATGTCAAAAATTACCATAATGTTTATTAATTGTGTGCAATTATTTACCCAATTAGACAAATATCAAATGATTCAATTTCACTCCCTTCCCTCACGCCAACTTTGGGAATTTATGTGCTGTAAATGATTTGTGAGGGGGGTTGAAACTTTAATCTCTCATTAGATGTCTAGAGCAAGAATTTTGCACTTAATTAGATTGAATCGTTCTTTTGTATTCAATATTCATGTGCAAGAAAAGCTCTGAAAGGATTGCACAAGTGAACATTATAAAGAATTCAGTGAATTTCTTCTGGACACCAAAAATCAATAAAACCATTGAAATCACACTAATTGATAATGCAAATTACATTTCACACCCAGTAATCTTACACAATTTAGCGAGTTTGCAAATTGACAATTGCGAAGATGGGGGATTGTGGTTGGCCTAATAAGGGTCCCTCGACTCAAGCACACTCCAGGAGATGAAAATTTGATCAAATTGAAAATAAATACCGAGGAGAATTCAACGCTCCTGTGAAAATGAACCATTTAAAATTCTACCTGTCGCTGTGTGAATTTCTATTTGGATAAACACAGACACGTCGTTGGAAGAATCGCGACAATGTAGGAAGCATAAATACGAAAAATAAAACATTAATGAAGTCTATAATTGAGTTTCCTTCTTGTGAGCGTGCACAACAGAAAAAAATCACGAAAATCCTCTGTAAAAAACAACTCATTTAAATAATTCCTAAACAGTCTCTTTGAAGCGTGGGAATGGAAATTCGTGTCGAATGTGATTTTATGTTGAAAGAAAATTCCTCAAAAGCAAACACGCAGTTGTTTTTCACCCACATTTTTTCGGTGCAGATGTGATAAATCACGGAGAGGTGATATTAAACATTTTGTCTGATTGGCAGTGTCTCTTGGGGGGTTAACACACTTTCTCCACAACACTGTTTGGCACTCTCTGGGAAGCGTGGGGAGTCGCGGCTCGGCTCCTTCTGTGGTGACTTCTTCGGCACGGATTCCCACCTGAAACACCCGGGGCGACGCGACGGCTCTCCCTTGCTGAACCGCTCTGCGTGAGTGATCCAAGAGGTGAGAAGCCTGCCTTGCGACTAGCGATGCGAATGCTAAGAACGACAGAACCCAACTGGCGGACCGCACTTGGTGAGACTCTCGCTCATGGTGTTCGCAAGTCCCGACACTACTGAGCAGGCGCTCGCCAGCGGCGTCCCAATCCGCGATCCCACGTCGGATGCTGCGGCATGGGATGAGCTTTGGGAAGCACTGGGCACAGCGCAGTGGAGCGACAGTGAAAGTGGTGCTGGGGAGTGTTGAGAGAGGTAAGTTACATTCTCATCTGGCCAGGCATACATCCCATCGTCGCCACGGTGTATAGGTAATTGGGTAAACATAGATGCTGAATTTGACCGGAAAAGTGTTTGTGATTACCTTTGCTCGATCATCTCCAAGTGTTCGGCATTAATCGCGCCGGAAGACATCCACGCGCTTTGATCTCTGCTCGCGGGAACAATTGACTTCAAAGTTGCAAATGAATTGATGGTTGTGCGCTCAAGTTCAGCGGTGTTAACACATGAGGTGAAATTGCACTGAATAACAAATGTTTACATTCAATTAAGAGGACAATTACAGTGGTTTCGTGCCAAATTATACTTCACTAGCAATCGTATGCGACTGCCATAAAACCCCTACATTTATGTTTAGTATATCAGCACGACACGCACCACCGGCCATGCGTGGGGTTGTTGGGGAGCGCGGGGTCACAGTGGACAAGGGTTGAAGAGTATTGAAGTTGTTTTGAAATTCTGATTCGTTCTGTATTTCTGGAAATTTGAGATAATTCCATGTGTGATGTTGAATATTATGACTCGTATTGAGAAAACAGGGATCGTAATTGGTATATTTAAGTAACATAAGATTAAGAGAATTATAGAAACAGAAATTTTTCAGAAGGAATACTGAAAAGAAAGCTGGAAACTCGAGTTTTAGCTCCTTCTTCTCGAGCGAAGCAAATTGTAAACACTCTGTTTTCAAGCCCTGTGGCATTGAAATTCTAAATTTTAGCTTATCAGTATGTCTTGATGCCTTTGTGGACAATTTATGCTGATTATTTTCTCAAATAAAGTTCACAATTTATTCATAAAAAAATTCCAAATGATGCCTCTTCACGCAGCTTTCTGGGGCGCAAGTGGAGAGAAAGAATATGATAATTCCACGTAAAAGCACTTCACTCCTTATCATTCTGGTCCACATAGCGAGAGAGGCTCGCAGTGAAATAAGCGTAATCAATTAGGCTGCTGAAAGGAGAGAATTTTTAACAATTCTTCTTCAGATGGGCCATCAAGAAACAAGCTCTTTTTGATAATTGAGTGGGCGAAGGATGTGGAGGAAAATGTGCGAAAACGACTTCATTCGCCCATGCCCACAACACACACCCCCGAAACTCATTATCAACATTACAGACTTTCATTTGGATTTATCTCGGAGAATGGCTTTCTCCGCGCTGATGACGATTCCTTCAAGGCACTCTCGGACTAATTTAACCAAAAAACATCATCAACTTTGGCCAAAAATCCACTCTTGTGAATTTACCAAAATTCACTCCATCAGACAGCAATGATTTTTCTTCTTTTTACTATTCCTCTCTCTCTCCCAATGTCTTCGCCAGACTTTCCATCACACGCTAGAATTCGCAAACGATTCATTGGTAGACTATAGGATTTATATATATGCTCAGTCAGACGAAGGTGAAAGTCGAAGAAAAATCGAAAAGTTTAATAAAATCATCACGCCTTTGGCAACTAGAAATTGTCCTGGGGGGCGTTTTTTGTGGGGGTGGGGCAGTTTTTACCCAAAACTTTCAGCGCCACCCTCTCTGCCGGTGACTGCCTTTGTCAAAGGGTAACCACACAATGGTATATGGTTAAAAGTGTGTGCTGGGGTGTGTTTCTCGCTGAAACTCCTAATTACTTTCACTTTTTCCTCTCGAAGATCACACAAGTCGCTCAAAGGTTATCACCTCGAAGGCGTGTTGCCAAATGTGCCGAAGAAGGGAAATTAATCGATGGTGACGATGGAATTCCTTCAACCCTCCTCATCTACGACTCGCCGTTGAATTTATATTCATGAAAGTTGGTCTCAAAATCGAACAGGGAGAGGTGGCGGCGGTGCTTCATTGAAAAAGATTTCACGTTTGACTGATATAACCCAGAAAGTGGGATATTTATTGTCGACTCTGTCTCATCTGCACTTTCCATCGTGGTGGAAAGTTTCCTCCACCCATCTCTCGTCACGCAGCACCCACTTTTAGATAAGTTTCTACGCCACAAGCTCTTGGTCTCGTCTGGGTTAACTGAAAAGTTCGATTTATGCTGAACCATTGTCGATGGCAAAAATGTTAAATGATAGATGAAAGTAGTGTCTTTTGTCTGTTCTTTAGGATAAAGTTTTCTTCTCTATTCGCCCAATTTGAGCATTCTCTACTTTTTCAATGATGTGAAATACGTATGAAGTGTTCTTGCGGATGATAAATTCCTTTTACCGTCTGCGGTATTTTCATTTAAAGTATTAACGATTACATGGATGTAAATTTCTTTAAGCGTCGCAGTGAATGAACGGCAATGAAGCATTGCCATTCGATTGATGAAGAGCAATTTATTCATGCCAATATTTAAAGATCCCTTCAGGTCAGTATAAATTGTGTAGTATTAATGGAAAATGTGTTGATTCGGTCTTTCAGAGATTGCGTCTTGCTGGTCGAGGAGGAGAGAAGCCAAAGGATTAAGGACATGAGAAAGTGTGAAATAAGTCATGTGGAAATCGGAAGGGATACATGATAATAAATTATTTGATAACAATAGCGGGTCTTGTGGTGGAAGGATTCGCTACAAGGTTGCCCATTCTGAGGGTATAGGCTCGTAAATAGGAAGGGTGGAAAAAAAGGGATTGAAAGCCTGAGATGTCCCAATGGTAAACACAAGTGCACTGAACTCTCAATGGCCCTCATTTGCTTCTTGTGCTGGCCATTTCTGCTCTCTGCCCATTCCTCAAGATCCGCACTTAAAGTTTCATCGCATAAGGTGCTTTTCAGTGATACACAAGGAGATTTTCCGGCGGATTTCAAGTGGAAAACGTCATCAAGATGCTCACATTCAGGCTCACCCCACTTGAGATGGTAACTCAAAATAGGAAATGAATTTTTTATTCGCGCAGAAAGTTTCCGTACATGTTGAATTCGCGCGAAAGAGTGATTAATGGCTGATACCAAAAGAAGAAATCTTTGCTGATTTGTCAGCAGGAGATGCTTTCATACTCATGGCAAATTGTAATGCGCAATCGACACGACTGTACATTGATACACTTGCCATCGTGAAGATGACATGGAGACAAGAACATATGTTCTGACATTGTTAAGTGTGTCTTTTATCACTTTTCCCATCTATTCCCTTTTTGCTCGCAGCCAGAACACTTGAATTATTTATTTCTCACACTTTTTGCACCGACGACATAATAACACTATGCAATTCATTGATTTTTCTACCCGTTTACTTTCCAGAACCAATCATATTCCACACATTGTGAGTGAAAATTCACCGAGAGAAACAAATTACTTATGAAATCACAAGAGTATTTTAAGGCAAACAATGGCAAAATCAATGAAACTACATTTTTCATTTGTTTTTAATTGCTTTCGGTCCTCCTTCTGTTGATTTAAGTTTCATCTCATGTTTTTTCTAGAAATCAAGTCAATCATTTACTGTGTATTTGCAGCAATTTCTGCCAATTGAATTTCATCATAACGCTCTCATGTTTTCTGATGCTTCGCCAACCTACATGAGAGCGAGCATCAAAATTGGTAGCGATGGTGAGATAAAGCGCGCAATGCAATTCCGAAATGCATTATTTATAAGCCACTCTCTCCGGTGACAAATGGCAAGATTGTATGAGTCGCTCGAGTGAGAATTCCCCACTAATTCTTCGGCAGCCATTAGACTTTGCTGCCCGTCTCGCGTGGAGTGACATGCAGCTTTTGGATTTGCTGCCATAAGTCGACTTTTTGAGAACAATTGTGGGGATTTTCACACGATCAAATTGCGCAGCTCCACCTCTTTTATGTGGCTGTAGCAATTTCAGAGAGCGTTAGAAAATTTGCTTCTGCCGCGATGCTTCTGGGAAATTGCCGCAATTTCCCGCCGAAATCTGTCCCATTACGCCTCATTAAAGGGGATGAATGTCAATTTAATAGGAACTCTCGCCGGGCGCACGAAAATATGTGTCTTTAGTGAAGTTTTGGGGATGACGGAAAAACGCGAATGGTGCGCGCTTCATGCGATATGCGAGATTTTTATGTCATAACAAAAAGCAATTTATCATAAGACACATGACTGATCAGACCCCTTTTCGGGGAACTTTGGCGTTGAGCATGAGTCCGTTTTGCAACTTTACGCAAATAGAAGACTTTAGCAGGGATTAGAGTAAATTGCTTATCTCCTGAGCCCTGCTTTCACCCATTCATTGAGATGCGATTAAAGTTGTAAGGCAAATTTTGACCTCTTTTGCATGTAAATATTATCAAGCTCTATTATATTGTATAAACTCTGAGGACAAGTGAAATAAAAGAGCTCCGATAATGAAGAGTATGGAATGAAATCGATTTTTCTCTCCGGTAAACAATGCAACAATGCCATTTTACCGCACTTATCAAATCACGAGAATTCATAGTTATTGTTCCAAATTGAAGTGTTGTGAAATTCCTCGCATTTTTCATCACATTCCGATAAAGATGTACTCGTAAATCAAAATTGAATACATACCAACGATACAAACTATGTAGTCTTGTGGTTCGTCAGAAATGCTAACCACAACGAGGTTGTCCCAAAATTGTTTCATTTGCCACAAAATCATCTCGTGGTTTGTTGAATATTATCCTTTGAGTACACACTCACATTCCAGTATATTTGTTCGCAGAACTACAATGATGTTGCAAAAAAGCTTCAACGACTTCCGTGAAACAACACGAGGCAATATTTTAAGAATTTTCCATATGCTCATTGCCATCACTTTTGCAGCATTCGGATAATGGCAAAAAATCTCTCGAGTTTTGGGTGCAACATGCGTTCAACATTTATGAGAACACTTCATTGTTAACGAAAAAAGCTCTTGTATTTTCCGCAAAATGAATGGAATATGCATGAAATATCGACGATTGCGTTGTTATGAAGTTTGGTTGGCACACAAGGTTCTTCGAAGTGCTGCTGCTCTTTGCAGAGTTTGCAAAAGTAGTGAGGTAAACTTTGGCCCTCTGAAGCACCTTGCTTGGGAAGCAGGTGCAAAAGAACGATGGAATAGAGAATAGTTCAATGCGCTTCATAGCCAACGTAACCAATTCAATTAGATTTACGCGAGAATAGGAAATATTTCACATTTCATAGAAGCCACAGTCTTTAAGTTTTATGTTGCGGCAAAATTTTTCGCAAAACTCAACGAGTGAGTCACAAAGGAAGTACATTTTCTATGGCTTGTTATACTTGTTGGTGAAGTTAACTTATTTGTCACCTTCAGGGGCAATTTTAATCGTGTTATGCCCTCACTAATCCGATCAATTATGTGCTGCATGGAGCCAAGAAGTCCACACTTATCCTGCCTTCCGCTTAATCTATGCTGTCACAGAGACCGTGGATATGATACATGAGTTCGCCCCGAGAAAATCGTTCCTCCACTTTGCCGTGATACGACGCCTTTGCGCGAAATGAGGAGAATAAAAAAAAAATCTTGGATGAGGAGACAAGATAACAGAGAGAATAATTGTATGACAGATTAATTTTCCTTATGATTATGTATCAACTGCGCTCTACGGTTGAATACCCTTTATTTCACTTTAGATTTCCTGCACAATGAAAAGTGTCTGAACTGTGGATGCTAAGGAGTGCATGAATGTTTGAGGCGAAGACTGAAGAAAACATGATTAAATTGCAGTTTTATGCGAGAAATAATAGCTGTGACTAGTGTGTGACTTCATCTATGATCGCATATTTTGCCATATAATTGCGTATTAATATGCAAATAAGGGGCGGTACGAAAATATTGCATTATTCAATCTGCAATTTTTACAACACACTCCCCACCTCTGTGTCTCTCCTCTTTGGCGCTTTGACGCTAGCATTGCGCGATGTTCACTTCAATTATCTCATGATTGCCAGAGGTGGAAAGTGCTATATATATGCGCGTAGATGTATATATTTGTGTTTGTCATTTGTGTATTTCCATGGTATCTAATGGAAGTTGGAATCAAAGTGTGTTTATTCTGCACAAAGTGAGCTTTTACAGATACCCGTGGACATTTTTTAAAGAACATTTTTATCCTACTTTGTGTATATTCTCATCCCACAATGTCTGCTGTTGCACAATCAAGAAATACAATCTGACTAAAATGTATGAAATAGAATGTGCATACATAACTTCGCCGTTATCCTCCCGAAACCCCGGTAAATTTCAATGGCACGTGAGGCAAAGAGATCAAAAAAGCACGCAAGCATTGAGGATTAAAAGTTGATAAACGATTTTGGAGTGTTTTTTTCCCCATGTCATGTCTTATTTTCCAAATTTCTCGTAGACAATCCACGAATGAGGGGCGCGAGGCGCCTTTTGAATTTATTAGCTATAGAGATAGCATCGGATAATAACAGAGTTGTGCTAGAGTTGAATGCAAAAGCAATATTTTCACTGAGCTCTGTCTCAGCTTTGCACACTGTGAGAATATTACAATCCATCGATTTTTCATAACACTTTAAATTCCCACATTTTGCAGGTTTTGCAGCACTGTGCAAAGTGCACACAGCAAACTCAGACGAACATTAAATATGAGTATTTATGCGAAAATTAAATCTCTGGGAGACGATTATAATGCGCTCAGTGTAATATTTTCGTCTCCCAACACCTTTCGACATAGCATTTCAGTGTCAATATACAATGAAATTTATGCGTTTCCACTCTCAACAGTGTCACTTGTGATCCTTGCGATATAATGAGAATGTTTACCTTGTTTGTTTATCAAATGAAGCTTTTGATCCAGTTTTTGTTCAATTGAGTAAGATATTGCTTACATTCTTCATATCTCTCAAATTCCTCTACAATAACTTCGCTTGAATTTATTGCGGATATAAATATTAGAAACCGATGACACTTCATTTTCTCTGAATGGTGAAATTATCTGCTAGCCAACTTATGGGGAGGAGTTGCTGCAAGAATATAAAACACATTGATTATGTGGAAAGAATTAATTTGGGCGGAGTAGTGGGATAAGTGGTAAGAAATTAAATGATCTCGACAGGAGCCTATAAAGCGTCTCTTTTGCAAACACTCTATTTTATGACTCGCATATGTAGACTATTAATATTTGAGTACAAAGTTATCAATTTATGGACAACTATAAAACGTGATTACTTAATGGTTCTCTCTGTGAGCACCGCACTTGAACTACATATTATAGTGTTATTAAAGTCTTCTCTTGGTGCCACTTGATGAGCTAAAATAGTACAGTTAGCCACAACACAAGATTGTATGGATTATAGAGATTTTCCACGAGGAAAATACAAATTCAACAATTAAAATTCAAATTTTTCCACCGTGGCTTAAAGAGCTTTTATATACGCTTTATATTTATTATGAATTATTGCGACAACCCTCGAAGAATGGAAGCTTCCACGTTCTCTTAAGGGCGTGGGTGAAAAAAAGGACTAAGCATAAACCACGTTTCTTGGGTCTTTTCACGCTTCCCAGTGCAACCCACCCTCTCAAGTCCAATTAAAAATTCATAGAGTCATCTCAGGGACATCAGCCATGCCGATGCAATTGTGTCGTGTGGGCTGAGTGATGCTGAGAATTGCAATTAAAATTTAAATTGTGTTTTTCGTATGGAGTACTACAAACACCACCATTTGGAGCACATTGGATAAAAGTGGCGATGATGAGATACTCTGGGGCTCATATTCAAAGGTTTTTCCACGTACAATTACAAATGCCGCGCGACGCGATGAGGAGAAAACTGTCGACGCGATAAAAGTCATCCACTTATTGATTGTGAAATCGTGCGGGCAACCGAGTGAATGGAGGCGAGCAAAATGTGAAAAGTCCTCCAGACGAGGGATTATCGGTGAGATAGCCTGACGGATATGCGATGGGTGTGGGTGGAATGGGGCTAAGAAAAGCTCAATAGTAATAATAATATAGTTTATTCTACTTGGATACCAAAAGGAGCTCAATAGTGCTTCAATTTCCATTTCCGGTTGCATTTACCTCACCATTCTTCGCACTTCTCTCACTCGCCGTGCTCGCAATTTCACTTTGTTCCAAGATATTATTAGTATACATATTTCCTCTCGATGAAAATTGACGGTCTCTGGTGAGATATGAAGGCATCCACATACATTTCCCACTGAGACATCCAAGTACTCTCGTGATATCAAATTCCCCGGGGTGTATTTCATATACTTTTTTCGCTCCATGAACTTTCTGGTGAAATATTCAACGAAACTTGTAGTTTATTTCACGCATTGGTTCCCATAAACAATACACTCAAGCAATGGGACAAAGGGAACTTTCTGGAAAATAGAGTGACTATTTTCTTTTCAATCTTCCACATTGTGATAGGAAAAAAAAACACTTACCGAAGAACGTCGAGTGGAGAAGGCAATCTTTAGGATGAGAACTTGGCAATAATTGTAGTTAGTTTCACATTCAATTCATGCGATTCCCTTTGTCGCAAAAGTTCCACTAAATTTGTCAATGTGGCTTTGTTAAATTTAATTTCGTGGGATCCATGCCACAAAAACCCAACATGCAGTAAAACAATTACCCAGGAACATTATCCAGAACATAATCTGTGGCTAGTGGACGACTTCACTGGTGAATTGCGAGAAGAACTATCAAGAATTTTCCCTGCAGAAGCTACATGTGGAAATTGCAGACATTCCCGAGACCGCCAGCACACAGTGCGAACTGAGTTGCTGGCCTGTGTTATTATTTACGAAACACGGAGTGGTTCCACACTAAGCGGAGAGTGAAATTTAATAAATAATTATAGCTCTAGATGACTCTTATCTGTGCATTTTCCCAGGAATTGCGGCGAAGGAGCATTTTAGGGATGGTGAATGGAGATTTACTCGTATTGTGGGCTTAAAGTGAAATTTCACCATTTCCACCGAGTGTTTCTGTGCATGAAATCATTAGACATTAGCACACTGTTTATGGTTGAGAATAGCTTGCTGCACTTTCAATTTACTCCTTGTTGTGGTGTGCAACACTTGGGTGAATCAATACATAATAACCATAAATGATTACATTATGACAGCCTTTCCCAGTGCGAATTTGCTGTTCAAATTATTTGCCGGAAATTCAGTTATAGGCCATAATAGCATCAATGTGATAATGATAATACATAGAATATTTTAATGATTTTCGACTTTCATCATAAATTAATTTCAATTATAGTTTTATGGTATTACAATGGAAAAATATCACAATTAACTCAAATTTCTTCTGAGCACATATTTGCAATAAAACCAACTGGTGAATGAAAATATTTATCCGAAATGTACTCGCAGAATCACATGATACTCATGGTAAATACACATGATGCGTTAGCTAATGAACGGGAACAGTAAGGGGAGGATTCCATTCGAGCGCGATGAATTAAATTACTGTGAAAATAATAAATCCCCGATTAAATCCATACCCGGCAATGTTTATTAATCTAAAATAGAATCATAATTAACTGTGGCATGAAATTGATTGTGCCGAGTTGATAGAGCAACAATTAATCTGTATATAGAGGCTGAAGAAAAGGGAGAATAATTGTGCTTAATGGTGATAGATTGCAATCTTGAGCTCCACGTCAAAGTATACTTTTAACCCCTGACTACAGGGTTGCATCTGATTAAATTCTCGTCGCTGTAATAGAACGTGTCACATCTTAGACGCTCATAATGCCAATTTCTCACGTAAAATAGCCCCTTAATAAACACTCTCCTTATCTCTGATGGCGAGGAAGTTTGTCACAACAGACTGTGAAGATGACATAGTAGTTTGGGGGACGTCAGTTATGAAATATTTTCATGTAATTCCGACACTTTTCTGATGGGTCTGATGTAGGGTGAAGTCCCTGGGGAAAAAAAATCTCATGGCGGAGTGTCACAACATCGCGCAATTCACCATGTTAGGCAAGTTCTCGCACTCATTTTACGCAACTTTGCAGCAGTGCAAAGTTTTATGAAAATAACACTTGTGAAACGTGTTCGTGAAGTTAGGAAAATAATGTGTAGTGTGACGGTTGAAATGTCAGAACATGATACTCCCCAAGAAAACATCACCGCCAGTAATCTAATTAATCATTCTACCTTAGGAAATAAGACGAATTTCCGGCCATCTTGAATATTTTGCTAACCAAAGTCTATTTATTTTTCTCCGATTGAATAGAATTTTCGGAGCGGAAAAAACTGCAACCGGATGAAAGGAAGAGCACGAAAAGGGACGAGAGAAAGGGAATATCTATAACTACTACCCTCATCATTCCAATTGAATATTTATGATGGTGCTGTGAATTTTCCCACCCAACGGAAAAGAGTGTCTTTGTGAAAAAAGGTCGAACACAATGTAACGAAGACACACAACCGAAAGACAGTGAATAAATATTCTCATGAATAAAGTACTGCTTTTGCTTCAGGACTCTGGGATAAAAATAAGTAAATTATATTCTTTCACCTGCACATTACCCAGGAATACGCTTCTCCTTCAGGCAACAGCGCCTTTGTTTTTATTATTGTCTTTCCAATTTCCCACGTTGATTTTCTCAGATTTATGCATTGAGAAAGAGATATTTTCCAAAGAGACGCTGCAGAACATGGTTTTTTATTTTCACTCCATTATTTCATTCAGATTTATTAGTGATTTGTTTATAAAGGATAATCAATTAACAGACGTGTGTAAAACAAGCATAATAATCTGATATGTTGTGAAAGGTCAAAAAACAATAATATTTTGAAAGCGATCGGATTGTCGCTTCAAGTTAATGTGTATATCAGAACACTGTAACGAATTGACATTTGCACGATCTGGAATTGAAAAAAAAATTACAATTACTTGATGCATTAATTAAGGGATGATTTTTCCTGAACATATGCCATGATATTGACATCATATATTCCAACAGCTTTCAGAACGAAGCACTTTTGAGATATCGCTATCATAATAAGAATGGCTTGTTGGTCTTTCATGCCCATTTCGTACCACTTCGTGGAATTTAAGAGCGTGGCTGTGTGTTCGATTTTAAAAGAGATCATTTCTCCGAAAACACAAAGCAATAGCCATTGCAGAAGTACGCAGAAAAACTTGGCGTAAATAATAAACTCAGAGTTATTTCGTCGTATTCGTATTGAAGCGAAATTCTTCATTGTTAATTGATTCACACTAGTTAGTGCGATTGCAGCGAAGAGAACCATTGAGGAATCAGCGTCTTTGTCGTGAAAAATGTGCCACAAATAAAGTATATTGAATACATAAACTACATGAGCTTGAATGGTTAGGAAAATCGCGATAAAACGTGTCCACGTTCGAGAAGCGACTTGTCTCATTGTTCTCAAAGAAACACAAATTTCTAACAGATTGAACAGGTAGTCCAGATCCATTTTTGCACTTTTGATCGCTCCTGTTAAAAATAATCTACGATACTAAATCAATTTGTAATATGCAAAGTGTTTTATAGTTTGTTTTAAATTTCCACATGTGTGTTTTCTCATTATGTTTTCTTAATGAGATTTTGTCAAGGATTTAATGCAATGTATCCGAACAATATTGCGGAAAGTCGATGATTTTTTAATGATGCAAAAGGACATTCATAATGAATGAACAAATGGAAAATTTCTCACGGTGTTTCCATGGGTTTTTTAGAGCATTACATCAGAATTTTACAGCTGTAGTAAAAATTGGGTTAATTTTCCGCTCAATTGCCATATTTTCAAACTTGTTCCGCTTATGATTGATTCAACAATTTGGCGAGCCATTGTTTTATGGCACGTCAATAAATTTCACCCTCCCTTTCATTCTTCATTGGACATGCTTTCAAATTCGAATGAACTTTGCACGAGATTTATGTACGTCGAGGCGCTCCGCGCCCTTGTTTCCGTTGTACATTGAGTGTTTCATGATTGAGAAAAGGGATACATTTGAATGGGCGCCAAAATGAGGGAAGAATTCTCAAGTAAACCGAACAAACCCTTATATACATTTGGGATTCGCAACCTCTTCATTCATCTATAATTCATTCATGAAAGTTTCAGAAGGATAATTGTCGACTTACATATGCACATTCGGTTTTATATATTCAGTGGATCAGAAAACCCACGAGATGAGGGCTTGGGTTATAAAACTTTTGTTCGTGTTGCCGAGGAAGAATTCATGCTACGTTAGAGGCGTGGTTGGGAGGAAGTGTTGTGCAATGAACTTGAATTCTTTTGGGCTTTTCAGCACAGCTGGAGAAGAATTGAGCGCAAAATGTGATTAATTGATATCGATAGAATGATAGCTAAAGTGCTAAATTGGACAACAACTATCGATTGCCTCGAGAAAATACTGAGTCACGCCTTCACTTAAACTGACTTTGGAAGGTAAGTCTAAGAAATGGCATCAAATTAGTCAGATAGATTGCGAGATTAGATTTTCTTAAGAAATGAGTGTGTCTTCTATTTATCTTTTGGGAGGAACAAAAAGACTGGTCCACTTCCTAAACGCTTCATAGAAATGTCTTTTCATCTCTCGCCGCCTCATCAATCCGGGGCCGAAATCATGAATGGGACGATTGAGACGTGAATCGACGGCGGACGAGAGATGCCTGTGACAGCCCAGGTGTGATGACTTCCACCACAAGTGGAAGAGGTGTCCAAAGATAAGTGGGTAAATTGCGGCGAGGGAGAGAGTCGCTCTACAATTGGCTCGGCGACTTATAAATGTGTCTGTCACGCGAACAGCAGGTTGTGACAAATAGGAATAGTGGTCATTTGCTATATGTGGCCACTCTGCACACGGCTTAGACCAAAGCCGATACGGCGGAATCCCGCGAGACTTTCAATTAACCACCAAGCGTGGGTGGCACGCCATTTAATTAGTCACAACAAATTGGATCTAGTTTCACGGTCGTTGATGATCCCACTGTGCCTCTAATCATTGCATATGAAATATTCCGACATGCACAAACCATTTCATATCACTTTATTGGAGATTACTTTCAATGAGAAATGTACATACATACACAGAATATATATACGTACGTCTCCGGAGTTTCGAATTTTTAACGAATTTAAACAATTTCTTGCTTTACGCATTTCAATGGCGTGAACACAATTCAGCGCTATGTGCTTTCTGTGCATATAATGTTAATTGAAGCTATCAGTCAGATGCAGATTTAATTAATTTTTTCACGTTTCAGGAACAATTAATTTGAAGTAGAACTTTCACAGACAAGCACAGAGCATCTCACTAACTTTTCCAGACACTTGATGTTGAAATTCTGGCTTGCAAAGTCCGTTAAAATTTTGGTGTGTCTTTTTAATTTGCTGGACCTCTTAAAAAGATATAATTGAACAATACGTCCTGCCAATATAAAACGTAATAACACTCTGCATTTAATTACCTTTTAGTGATGCACAAAAATGAGAACATAAAGCATTTAAAAGGTCAACATTTTCCAAGAGAGATTACTGAATTGTTTCCACTTAAAGTTGAGCACTCATAAAATTTCTCCAATTCAAAGTCATGGAGCTGTCATAAAATATTTCTCCTACCACCGAATGAAGGAGTCTGGCCAAGAGAGAACACGAGAGTAAGTATTTTACGAGCAATTCGTTGATTTATTCAATCATCGAATTATATTGCAAATCATTCTCAGTGTCATCACGTACGTTTTTATAACACTGTGATATCCACAGTCACAGATTCCATCTTGAATTCAATTGAGAGCGAGCGAAGGAGATGGGGTAGATTTAGAGTGTCTGAAGAAATGTGCATGATCTTTAAATTCCTATTTTCACCCTCTATTTATCATACAAATACGCATATTGCCAACTGATTTTGGCCATCATCGCTTCACATCATTCTGCCACTTGTAACATTCAAGTAAAATGATTCTTGGGTATTTGATTTGCATTAAAATAACTTATGACTTATCTCTCATGCCGCACATTTATATTCAAGAATACGAGTTGAGTACAAATTTTAATTGATTTCTATATCATGATTTAGTGGTGTATTTCGGTCTATTTGACACACATAGATTCTCATGCACAGCAAATACGAGTTCCGTCTAAATAGAACAAAGGCAGAAATCCTCACGTCAATAGCAGAGAGAAGAGAAGAGGTCGAGTGGTGAACTTATGCACATAAATTTTCTTGTGTCGAGTAGACAAAACGGGATACTTTTGTGCACATTCAGCAAATATTTCGGCAAGAATTACGTGCACAAAACATATCTTAACGGGCGCCCTTGAATTGCTATTTGGTCATTTTGGCGTGATGAAGCTGGAAGGGTGACGATAGGATGGCAGGCACACGCAAGAAAAGTGGGTCTAATCTCGTGTGATTCTGCACAAGTGAGATAATCCGAAGTTACTCAGCAATCTGTCAAGTGTCCAGTGTGCTTTGCAGTATCTCGCGACTGAATCACCCAAATGGATTCACACTGTTGGCCTCCTCGCATGTTCCTCCTCATGTGTTGGTAATTATTAATCTACCTGCGGTGGAGATATCGCCGCAAAGAGGCTCCACGAGCTCTCGTGGCATTCCTAGGGCACACAGTATCATGCGATTCTCGCCCCCGCTGCCGCACGACAATTTAATTGATTGAGGTGATTCGCAAGATAAATCGCCATGGCTGGCAAATGCTTGACGCACTTGCAGACGAAGAGCACTCGGCAAATAGGATATTGTCAATTCCCAACAATGGGCTCCCATTCACCCCCAAACCGCGCGAGCACACCGATTGGGGTGGATTTGTGGTGTGCTCTTCAGCCCATAAATGTGTGGTGTTTTAATTAAGCCACAGCTCCCGGGCTCCCCGATTAATCAGCCCAGTCAATCAGACTTGGGGTAATTTTTCGTCGTCAATTACCTCGGCGCTGAAATGCCTTACTAAAAACAATTTCGCACACTCTGTGGGAAATATCCACACCTTTCAGATTACATGCCACGAGAGAGCGAGAGACTATTGATCGCCACGCCTGCGAATGCGAATTTCTTAACGCCGATATTCACATTTTACACACACCGCCAACAGCTGCCAGCCATTCCAGAAATTCGTGGAAAGTTTAATACTTTCGCCACCACACTTCCTTCTCATGGCAACATTTCATTAAGTCATCGCTTCCAACAAACATTTTTTCATTGAAAATTTCCATGATAACTTTTTCAAACTATTCAAGGAATCATCGTGAATTCCATTAGGGGATTTCACGCAAAGACAAACAGCAATTTGGGAAGAATTTATTGAATTAATTACAATAATTGTGAACAAACTTCTGCAAATTACCCACGAAACTTCGACCTCTTCTTGACTTGGGCTGCAATTCAGAACAATAAGAATTGTAAATATGTATAGATTACTTTATCCCTATATTCAAGTGTCTTTGCAAATTGGAAAGGAAATCCCGGGAAAATTCAGTTTATCTGATGCCATTCTGCCGCTTAAGCCGTCATTCAGCGGATGAACGGAAGGATGGAAGAAAATTCGGACGCCCACTCGATGAAAATATTAGCTCAATTGGAGAGAATAAAAAGTTGTGAACCCATCGAAAGGAATCGCAGCTAAAATATGTAAATTGTATTCTGAATTTGCAAGTGGTCACACAATAATTCCTCCGCCCACTGTTTTCCCTCCTTCGCCACTTTGCACGTTCTGGTTTTTTAGCCAGAAGTCTGGCAAAGGTATGCAAAGTGAATGCTTTCGTGCGATGGTCTTTTGTGTGAGTGTGTAAAGTTTAATCAAAGTTTCATGACTGCGAGCTTTAAGCAAACCCGAGAGCATTTTATGCGTCCCGAACTTGAACAATGCTTCCACACCTTCATGTCTTTTACACATCGCGGAGATGGGAGACCTCGAATTGAGAGAATTGGAGGAACATTTCGGGAGAGGTAAGTGAACTTGTGTGTGAGTTTCATTCACAGTTTCTGACGCGCGTTGGAAATCGATTTAGCATTGTACTCTTCTTGTCTCGTCTTCAGCGCTTTGTCCTTGCTCGCTTTCCCAATTGCTCGCAGGGCATCTTTTTGCCATTTCTCTCTTCCCCGCCTAATTCTTATTCAATTCCACCGACCATTGTTTGAGGACAAATTGCGAAGAGACACTGCGGTTACGCTTGCTGGAAGTGAAGGTGCGAAAAAGGATTTTACTTTTAATCTAGCCCTACCAAAATATTTTCCAGGAGTCATTAAAATAACATACAGCCACGCACCTTCCCTCAGCCAATCCACACGGAAGTCAGCGTGTTGAGTACATAATCTGATACCTCGCAAGTACTTCATTTATTTTCCACTCACAGCCGCAACAGCATGAAAAATCACCTCTTTTTCCATGAGCTCACACACTAAATCACACATTTTGCGGCCTTTTATCTCTCCGCCCAAAACGCAAATAAGCTCCCAAAGTGGGAGCCATGAGCTTTGAGTTATGCAAGCGCTGCAGAATTTAATTCTGTTACACTGATTTGCAATTTTAGACTTGATGGCATCGGAATAATTCACGACATCACACTTTAATCACATATGAAGTTGATTTGTAGCCTAATCTTGTGATCCAATCAGCCAAATGCTTCGTGGGGCCGCCAGGTGTCCCGTGGGGCCGCCTGGTTGTGTCGATGGAGGCGCCTGGTTGTCAGCGCACTTAGCCAAGACACGCATTTTGTCTGAGCAACAATATTCAAAATGAAAACGATCGTTTGCTTGTGAACCCTTTTTTTCATGCGCAACAGTGTTCCCATGGACACCATGCTTGTAAACAAAGCAGTTGGTTTTCACGTGCTAAAATGGATATTTTCTTCGAGGCTATGTCTCTCTATCGCAGGCGAAAATACGATGAGTGCATTGAATTGTGCAATACTTTGCTCAAGAACACCACAGATAATCGCCTCCAGAGAACCTGGGAGCTTAAGATGCGAGCCATAACACAACGAGTGTATGTGGACGATATTGAAGCTGATGATGGCATTGAAGGTGAGTTGAAGTCTGGATCTCACTGACGAAATAGTCCCTTATTATACATTTTTCCGGTAGAAAATGACGATTTGGATACTCAGCGTCTCGCCACGGCGCCTCGTCCGGGAACTACCATGAGGACATCTTCGAGAATGGGAACTGCACTTGCCGCCAAGGCAAGTAATCGCCCAACTACATCTGCTGGACGACCTCTCACGGGAATGGCTCGGCCTGGAACGATTGGCCAGACGCGTGCTGGTTCCTCGATGATCTCGAGAACTGCTCCTCGCACTGGTTCCCGATCAGAAACTGCTAGAAATATTCGATTAGGTTCCGCTTCGATCTTTGCCTTGCACGATCCCGCTGGGCCACTAGTGGACGTGGCAAGACTGAATTTGACGCTATTTGCTGCCAAGAAGAGTGTAGCACCGATCATGTTTAGCTATCTTTACTACCACGAAGGAGATGTTCGAAAGGCGCTGGAATTGTGCGACGCAGCAACTTCGGCGAGAAGCAATCAATCTGATTGGTGGTGGAATATGCAAAAGGGACGATGTCTGATCAGTTTAGGTAAGCTAGACTGTTGTTGTGTTGAGAGCAAGTGGGTTAAAAGTAATTTAAATTTTCCAGGCAATCCCAGGAAGGCTGAACAGTTCCTTCGCAGTGCTCTGTCGCAGTGTGCTCATCCGGATGCAGTTCTCCTCCTGGCTCGAGTCTACGTGAAAATTGATCAACCTCTGGCAGCTCTGGAAGTTTGTCGAGGAGCTCTCGATAGACTACCGGGCGAAGTGAGCCTTTTGACGCAACAAGCTCGTATCCTTGAGCTTGTGGGCAATCTGCAAGCCTCAGTCAAGATGTATCGCCTCGTGGCCCAATTCGATGCGACAAGCAGCGAAGCTCTGGCCTGCATAGCTGTGCACCATTTCTACAATAATCAGCCGGAAATGGCTCTGCTGCACTATCGAAGGATCCTCTCGATGGGCGTGAACAGCGCCGAGTTGCACTGCAATCTGGCCTTGTGCTGTCTCTACGGAGGATTGCTGGACTTGGTCATGCCCTGCTTCCAGAGAGCCTTTCGGCTTGCCACGAGTGCGGAGCAGAGAGCGGATATCTGGTACAATTGCAGCTTCGCGGCGCTCACGAGCGGTGACTTCAATCTCGCCCGGAGATGCCTCAGACTGTGTATCAGCTGCGACGGATTGCACGGCGCCGCCCTCAATAACCTGGCGGTTTTGGCGGCGAAAGCCGGTCAGCGGTCCAAAGCGAGATCATACCTGGCCGCGGCCAAAAGCGCTCTGCCCGAGAGCGTCGAGATTCACCACAACCTCCAGCATATCGACAGCGCCTAGCGAAGCGTTGCCACGAGATGCAAGTGAAAGCAAAAGACAGAGACTCTTGCCGCAGTTAATCGGCCCGTCAATAATCGTTATTGATAAGCGCACGACGTGTGTATTATTCATATGCCAAAACACTGTAAGTTGCTCAATTAATTACAGAAATGCCATTTGCAGTGTCGCATCCAAAGAAGGGCTGTGTCGGGACTTTCGTGTGATGCCATTGAGGTTTTACATAAGAAGTCGCGGAATGGGAAATATTTGGCAAAATTTGGGAGTTCAGACGAGAAGATTTATGCGCTTTGCCGAGGCAATCGTTCAAAATTTTCTCTCCCGTTTGCCGCACAAAATGACGATGATGACTGCACTGGCTGATCCATTCAAATGGACCACACACGTCGATTCAGTGGAATCCTCGAAATTCCTCTTGATGGTATTCTCGAATCTATCAGCGTCTCCGCGTGACAATCGATATTGACGATGTGGAGAACTACTGAAAGGCTCCAAACATGCTTAAATTAAATCGGCAGCCACTCTCTTTCCAAATAACACATCGCTCGAGAGCGTGATTTGAGATTCTGGAGCGAAGAATGAATTGAATTAAGTCGAATTGAACGATTGCTGAAGAATTTGTGGAATGTTGTAGCGGTGATGACTTCCGTTCAAACTCGAGTTAAGCCACCCAATTCATGGTTTTCAATTCAATAGATTTCTTCAATTTATCACACACACACAATTTTTCAAAATTGTCTCACTCTCCAAAATCCCAATACGTAAAGCGAGTAGCTTGCCTCTGGTGCGTATATACATCTCGCTGTGGCTGAGGAAGAAAAAAGAGGGGCAGAAAAAGGAGATGAAGAAGTGCAGGAGGAAGAATGGAATTCCAGAGATTTTTTCAGGCGGTCAGTGCGATGTACGAATATAAAAATATGCATGCAGTGAAAAGTAACCAGACTGCAGCGGAAAAGGACGGATTGGGATGTTTTGCCTCACTTCAAGATGCGGGAGAAGGTTGCATATTCAAGGTGAATGCAAAATTTGAGAGTTTTACTGGTTCTGAGAATATTTAAGAGAAAAGAGATCTGTAAAAATCTTGATTTTAGCGAGGAAAGTTTATTTCACCATGAATACGGTGTAAAATTCGGAATTCCTTTAAAGAATCTCAAGCTGTGTTTTAAT
Organism: Phlebotomus argentipes; assembly: GCF_947086385.1. Classification (NCBI taxonomy): domain Eukaryota; kingdom Metazoa; phylum Arthropoda; class Insecta; order Diptera; family Psychodidae; genus Phlebotomus; species Phlebotomus argentipes. The sequence goes on along the minus strand of NW_026776181.1, from coordinate 8,973,619 downwards.
CAGTCCTGCATTGTGCGTGTTGTCTTGTTCATTTCACAAGAATATTCAGAATGTTCTCTGCACCTTCGCTTTGCTACCCTGAACCCAGAGTTTCAATCAAGAACATGCAGGCAAAGAGGTAAATAAAAGTTTAAAAATAGATCCTGATAACAATTTGATGTCAAACATCACCAATCTCAGTCTATATAGCAGCGAACTACGCCACTTCTCGCCTCCACAAGAAGTGGCTTTGTATCGCAATCCGCAGTGGAATGTGAAGTGTGTTTGATTGTGTTGAGGCGCAAAAAAATTCGCTGCACTCTCTTGAGCCGCTCAACTTTCCTCCAATGCCATTTTCATGTTCCACACAGGTCGATGGCGGAGTTTGGACTGGTTTTGTGCGGTGTGGAAAGTGTAATCTCCTCTGCTCATGGGGACTCTATCTCGCGCGATGGAATTCACGTTGCCTGGATGGTTGTGTGTTGAAATGCAGTGGTGTTGCGTGAATGCAGGCAATTGGAGGCGCACGGAGGATATTCTGCTCCTTTTCTTTGCTTCCTTCCCGCCACATAAGAGGCCCAACAGATGGTCACAGAAATTCCACAGAGCATAAATATAGGTACGCGCATTCTCAGCACTGCGATGGGCCACGACAGGCCACCACTGTCTGCGACGGTGAGACCAGCATTTCCACTGTGTCAGAACTTTTCCCAATAGAATATGTGAAAAATCTATTAACACACATAACATGCCACAGGGTGCTGTGCTTGCGTTGCTCTGGCAAACAGCATGTGTTGAGTTATTGAGTGGGATTGAAGGTGCACCCATACAAAGCGCGTGCGAACACACAGGCACAGGCGCTCGTGAGGCCACGATCTCCTCCGGAGATGTGAACACGGTAAACTTACGGCGGCATTCCAGCGCCAACGAATCCGACCACGATGTCAGTTACGCTGAGAAACTTGAATGAGTCGGACAAGACTTCGCCCAGCGTCTCAAATTTAACATCAATTCCACTCACATCAAGAAACACTGAGTATTTTCATAGCTTTTCCTGCACCACCCGGCTGCGAGAGACGACGAAAAGTGCTTGAATTGTTCAACTTTGCCCGTCGCCATTGAAAAGTGTGAAAAAAAACTAGAGAGATCAAAAGTATTGAAGTGACTTAATTGCATTCCTCATCTTATGGTTAACGTGAGACTGATGACACAGTAAAAGGAATTACAAGTTTCCAAAAGATGGGCAAAACGGAGTGAAATTGTATTTTGCTCACACTATTGCACGCGAGAGAGGAACACATTCCACAAGTGCTGAAAACGTTTCGCAAAAAACGCCACTGAGACGCAGAGTTATTGGATTATATTTTCCGTCGAGTGTTGGATACCTGTAGAGAGGCAGAGGGAAAAGTTCTTCATCCTCAATTTTTTCGCAACACACACACCAATTTGCCAAACAACTGGATTTTCTTTCGTCTTCTCGGGAAACTCATCACCTGTCATCAATGGTGAGTACATGAGCCCAAGTGCACAGTTTCACCTTTATCGCGGCATGTTGTGAGTTGTATGTCACCCTGTGGCGTGTTATTCCAATGAATTACATTGGAGCTGGGGAATGTGTCTCTCTCGGTGCCCCGAAGAGAGGCTTTTGTATGGCGCAAATGGCAAACTGTGGGGAATTTCATGTCGCTGATTAACACACACAAGCTACATTCTTGGACAGGTAGCTCCGTAAAAAATCAGTTTATTGCCTCGTACATTCTTCTCTCTCACACAATTTTTCATGAATCTTCCTCCATAATGAACCGCAGAGATGCTTGGAAATTTCTTTTTCTCGACTCACATTTTTTCCGTGTCCGCCTCACAAATTGCACGTAATCACCTTTTTATTGCCCCAACACGTACAATCGGCCACGCGTTGAGGACTCATATTGTAATCGGTAGAATTTTTGACTTTCCAAAGCACATCTACAAACGCTGCAAGTTAACTCCTCAAGGGATATTCGTATTTATCGTATTTAGCGGTGATCCTGAAGAACTGACGCCACTCTGCGCAAAATGTGTGGCTCAGAAAAGAACGACAGAAGATTGGCGAAATCGATTGTATGGAATTTTTTTTAACCATTTATCGCGTATAGTTACGATTCAAAGTCTATTTGGAAAGGTTAGAATTTCAAACACAAGAATTAAAATAAATTCAATCTTAGCCATTTGTGACGTCTTGCATCGCCAAATCCACGTTTTCTAAGCACATTGCGAAGTGTAGAGAATGATGCCAGTTTGCAATTCCTTATAAAACCAAATGGTTCACTTTTATGAGCTGCGTCAGCAATTGATTTTGCTCTTTTCCCGCTTATTATTCCTGCGAGAGTGAGAAAAAAATGCCACAGCAACAAGTCACAAAATCAACAATGTTAAATAATTCCACGCCATAGTCACATTTTTGCACCGCAATATGTCACATGAGAAATTTATATGCACTCGCGGCTTTCTTCACAGTATTTTGTCACCTTTGGCATCGGGCGAGGAAAAAAGCTTAGATTTTGGCCACAATCGCAATTTTTCACCTTTTTATTTCCCACATTCCGCAAGTGTTACATCCGTTCGTACTTCATATCGCATTTTACACACTTTTTCCCGCGTCTTCCGTACAATTATGCAAAATTTTCCGTGGTATATTTTCTGAAATGGGGAGAAAGAAAAAAGCACGCTTGATGATGCTGAAGTAACAATAAAAGAAGCACTGTTGGCCGGCGACTGAATTGGAATTCCACGTTGATTTATGGGTTACTAACCTTCACTCGCTGGCTTCGAAGGCGCTCAATAAGGTTATTTCAGTGTCTGAAAGGTGAAGTAGATGGCCAGATATGAGTTGATACTCAATAGGAAAAGACAACAAAAGATAAAGAGCTTAAAATCAGGGCACGAGGTGATAAGTTTTCTAATTTCAGCCATTGTCAACTCGCGATTCATATTTCTATACGACTCGACTATCGCCCGAACGCTCCAACTCTGAATCTTATCCGACACTCGCTTCCTAACCAATCTAATAATGTTCACACTCGACATTTGTTCGAGAAAAGTCACGAAATGCCTCTGTTTGATTTCGCAGTGAGATAAAATCCATTTGTTTTCACTCACACCAGCGCCTCTATTCTGCGAAAGCATTGTTTTTGCTTGGCAATTAATGCCGAATTAATTAAGAATTTGCACAGTGTGGCGCGCGTGGTAAAAATAACGCGCGCGGTTTTCAGGTGCGCAATGATCCTAAACGGCGTTTTGAGGTGCAGAATTTATTGAAACAGCGCAGATTGGGTTGCTGTTTTACGTGGTTTTGTCTCTCTAATGCCTCAAAAATGTTCACAGGCGTCATGAAAAGAGTATTCAGCACTTAATTATCATTGAAATTACTCATTGTATGATAAATATCACAATTCAATATTTAGTGGGCAGAACAGCACGTTTTTCCACTGGTTTTAAAGGGTTAAAATGCTAATAAAATTCGGCACCTCGACTCATACTTGAGCCGAAAATGAGTGACTGTTTGTGAGCCGGTTGTCGTCAGTGGAAATCCGATAAAATTCGTAATAACTCCACTTCAACTGCCATTCCTATCGACATGTGATTGAAGAGATCTGGCAGCGATCGCAGAACACGTGACGTCAGTTATGGTGAAGAAAACACCACAAGTGATATTATTAAATGACAAGAGCGATTGCTACTGGTTTTCACGTATGAAATGCTAATTACAGTGGCATGGCGAGAAACAGCTTTTGCACATGGAAGTAGAGAAAGAATAATTGGTATGAATTGTGCTGTATTTTGACAGAAATTTCCCGGAATTTCCATATGGTCGTGGAAGAAAGTTTTTGCCCCTGCTTCGATTTAAATATTAGTTGCTGGTGCACAAAAGACCCACATCAGCATGATAATGATGGCTCCGAATTAACTTTGCCTCAGGCCATTTTTTATGCCATCTATCAAACTCTTCTTCCACCGCGGAGTCTTCCAGTTCTTCCACTTTTGTGGCCCCAGCGCGATCATTCATCGCTCGTTGAGCGGCATGGTTATGATGGTTGGGAGAAGTATGCGACCTTTCATTCAGAGCACATGTGTAATATGGGCAAAACCTAACCTAGCAATGCGAGCTCATACTTGAAACCGAACGGAGGAAGTGAAAATGCTCTAGGAGAAATTTTCTCTCAATTCCAGCGCGAGATTGTCAATACATTCAGTGCAATTTGATAAAATATGCAACTCATGCACACTCCTTCACCATCACCAACACTGCGTGCATTGCTGATCGACAAGCTGCCCTCTTTGACTTTCTGCAGCGCGCGGGGAAGTGGATTATGTTGTGATTTGTGCTATTCTTATATGGCATTAAAATGAATTACGAGACCATAGATTGTGTTTATGAACACATTAGCGTCTCTCAAAATGACGAACTCCGATTGCAATTGCTCTCGCGTTTCACTGGCTTTTTTATGCTTGATCCACACCAAGTTCTAGGGCATCACGTAATCTCTTCGCTGCATTTTGCTTTACCTTATTTGATCAAGGTTAGATGAGATCTTAAAATAACAGAGAGATTTTAAAAAGTGCACAGAGCTCAGACTGTTTTCTTAATTAATTGTTAACTTTATCGTAATTGATTTTTTACATGCTTTTTTCTGCCGCACAGAGAGTTAATAAATCATTCGGCATTCGCACGGAAACATAAATAACTTTAATTGTTTTCTGTGAAATAATTTGTCACAAATCAATGCAAATGTAATTAATTTGCAATTACAATCTGAATATTAAAACTGCGAACATGGCAATTTTTACTGTGAATGGCAAGTATGCAAAAAATTTGATGCTAATTTGAATATAATTTGACCCTTGACTCAATTATAGGGGATTGCAGGCATTCTTCATGCTCAGAGCGCTTGAAAAATGTCTTATAAGGGCGGTCATAAGTGCAATTTTCTTCATTGAAATGAGAGTCTTTTGTATATGTGGACATATTTGTGATGTTTGAAAGTCGTCATAGAACGGGGCACATACTTGTTGAACGAGTCGCGAACTAGGTTACTATAATAACCAAAGTAATGGTATAAAGTTGGAACTCCATTAGATTGGCATTACGGGCAAGAATTGTTGATCGCGAGCTTCATCGTGGACGAGCGGGCGAAGATTTTTCTCACACATTACGATGATTCTTCGTGGCGAAGAGGAAGACAGACTCGCACAAAGTTGGAAATTTTTGATCATTCCCCTCGATACGCGCATAGAATTGATAACAAATTTATACTCATGTTTCTGTGTTGAGATGCAACTGTCGTCTCTCTCTAGCGCGATGCTCATGCTTTGATGGGGACAATGTGATGGTGTGGATGCAGAGAAACTATCTGTAGACTCACGTATGTGCAGCATCATATTGAATGGCTGTATGGTAATGTAATTTTATATAAAATTCCACAATATGTATACTGTATTGTGGTGATGCACAGTGTAGAGCACAGCACTGGAGCCACGCTTGATTAGAAGAAATGTCGGAATTGAAACGTGACAGAGATATTATAAAATGGTAATAAAGTGAAGGATGGCTGGAAGAAGGTATTTGTAGAGTGAGTGAGATGGAGAAGAGAGCTGTTCTAAGCGTATTCCTCACTCTCCCCGAGGCGATCGCCGCGCAATCTTGATGGGGAGCCGCGCGAGGAGGGCACAAGAAATGCCCAGAGGGTCTCGAAATGAGCTGGAGAGCCTCAATATACAACTCCCTAATTCAGCGATTGCATGAGATGTGCGATTATCCAGGAGCTTCCTCTTTAGTCAAGAATTCAGGCGCGAGAGTTAGTTTTTTTTCTCATCACACTGACCATCTTCTGTCCATCTCAGAAACCCGATGAATGTACGTAATGGCCTGGGGATAATTTGCTGGCCTCTCTCTCTCTCGCCCTTCTCGGAAAAGACATCCCGAAAAAATGACTCTTCAATTGGTGGGTACACACCAATTTCAGGAATTGGATTTGGGTTCCGGGTGAAAATTTTGATTCTCCCTATAATAACACACGATAATGACAATAATTATAGACCATGGGCCCTTTCTGTTCAATGGCCAGGATTTCCCAAATTCCATCCAGTTCAACGGCAAAACCGGAAAAATTTTACATGAAATTTTGTCCCTCCATCAATTTTTGGGTGAGCGCGCACTTTCATCGGCATTTCAGCATCGCATCTGCACGATCATGTGACCATCGCGCACGCCATTCCATCTTTTTTCACACGATCACGCTTGATTTCTCCGCGCGGGTTTTCGGTTGGTGAGCAGACACACACACACACATATCGGGTGAAAAATGAAAATGCCATGGAAAAAAAGAAAATTCCACAGTGTGAAAAGACTTTCATTACCACTGCAAGTGATGCAGTTTATGATATTTGTGTTGGCAAACAATTCGCACTTTGCATAACAATCACAAGACATGCTGTGGAATTTCAAGCATTTCAAATCATTTCACTGCTCGAGATAATTAATTTTCTGGTAATTAATGTGAAATTCTTGTCATGAGCACGGTCGCTCTTCACTGACTCCATCAATGATGCGTCTTCAAATGCAACTCGGTTTCACCTTCATGATCACTTGAGGGTAGAGAATGCAGAAAGCACAATCATGTGGAATATTTATTCAAAGGGGAAGTCTATTCGTGCTTCCACGGAAAACTTGTGATATTTGGTTCCCTTTCTCGCCTGAATTTGCCTTGACTGAGAGCTCTCGGAGGTTTCTCTGGAGTGATCTTCGTGTCAAGATTCCTTCTTCACGCGATGAAACCACGCCTTCTCTCTCGTGATCGCGTCTCGATCGTGGCCAAGAAGATACACCTCAGCTGCGACTTGGCTCCAAAGTGATGGATTTTTGTGGACGCGCGCGGACATGAGATGAAATTTCGAGTGGATTGTGTGGTGGTGGAAAAAAGCGGGAATCATAGTTATGCTCGCGTTTGTATACGACACGATCAATTGGTCGAGAGTGTACACATGCGAGCCAAGGAATGCGGCTGGCCTTCAAACTTGGAACGACCCGAATGGCGCGCTTAAGCCAAGGAAAGAATACAAAATAATAATTTAACTGGCGTAAGAACGTATTCTTATGTGTGTGCAATGTAGTGCAAGCACACTTTGGAGGTATTCCATGGAACGAGCTGCGAAAATTGATGACTCTTGCCTACTAAACGCGCTCTGTGCTGATCCTAAGTGATCTCTGCAGATGGATTTGTGGAATTTCTCGCAATTTCGCCATCTCGCATTATACCCAGAAGTGGATAGATGAAGAAATTTCTGAGAAAAAATAGGTTATCACACAGATTGAAGTTTGCATTCACGGTTTGGTGGATTTTCCGGGAAATGAAGTAGAAATTAAAGCATTTTGTGGTTGAGAGTGAAAGAAAGTTGTGGTTCAATCTGGCATCCAGAGAGGAATTAAGTATGGAAAGAATGCAAGATGCTATATAATTAAATTCTTCATGGGGATTTTGTCTCTCCTCTTCCTCAACAATTTTGTGCTTGTAGGGCTCTTCAGTTGGTGCTTTTCGAGGTTGAACTGCTATTGTAATCAATCGAAAAGCAAAAATGCCGGAGCAGACTTTGAAAAATCCCATTCGATCATAATTCGTGAATTCTTTTCAGGCAAAGAAATCACGGAGAGGAAATTTTGTCTGCTATGCCTATTTTTCAAGTTATACTCACTGTTATACAAAGTAAGAGCGTGAATTTGATGGTGCTATTTTAGTGTCTGGCACGATTTGAATGGTAAATATGATTTGGGCAGAACAGTTTTCTCAGTATAACAACATATTTCGCAAGCATTAGTGCTTGGAATGTTTGGGAATCTCAAGTCGTGAGAGCTTGAGTCAAAACTGAGGTTTATTACGCGTTTGACTGTGGAATTCACTGATGACGATAAAACGACGGACACCACACCAAAAAAGACAACACATAGATTTCTCTCCTAAGGCCAAGAGGTTGAATTGAGGCCCAGGAAGAATGGCTGGCAGAATGAGAAAGAGAGAGTGAGAAGTATTGTGAGAGTGTTCGAGAGAGGAGATGAACGTATGGAAAACGAGAAGAAGAGTAGAGGAATAAGAGTATAAGAATGAAGAACTTGGTTATGTACTTTGAGGAACGAAAATTCTTATGTACATGCACATACCATCATCATTTTCGTCTTCCATTCCTGGCCTCGTGCGAATGCATACGAAATATCGCGCTGTGTATATGTTGATCGGTGTTTTCGCTGTTGATTGCTACTCTTTGGGCGACTCACCTCTCTTGTTGGCTGCTTTCTGCCATTTATTGCCAACATCTTGCGTCTCCTTCTGCGTCACACGATCCGGTCGGCCTGTGAGCGAGATCGCGGGTCTGCTGGCCCCAGAGAGTGGCAGAGGAATCGCGCAATGTGAGGCGCGCTGTGTAAATGTGTTGCTGCGGATGGACTCGAGATGCTTCCCGCGAGCGAGATGCTGAGAGATCGCTCTGGAGGTTTGCATGTGATGGCGAAGTAGAAGTTCATCAGATTTGGAATGCTGAACAGTAGCCACTGGTCGGCCTGGTTTATCTTTTTATCACACCACTCTTCTCGCACCAACACGAGAGAACATAAATGCTATATTGCATGAATTTCTTCAGCTCCTCCGTCCGCGCACTCACTCTCTGCATATTCATAAATTTATAATTCACCGCACAGTTTACAAGGTGGAGGATCGCTTAATGAATATATTAATTAAAAATTCATACTAAATGAAATGATAAACTATTGCTGGGCTGAGCTTATGAGAGCTGGGATTCTTGGGTGGGAAAACGCGGAATGATGCTTCAAATGTTGGCAGTGCTGATGCATCGCGAACGGAGTTGACACAGATGAACATGAAATTTAAATTGTCCGAAAAAGGTGCAGCCAGAGAGGCGAGGGAATTTTTTTGAAGAAATAATGAATTACGAGACTATAATTGCCGTGGCTGTCAAGAGAGATTCTTGGGCTGGAAGTGACGCAACCATCGAAAAGTTTCATGGCCCGAGGGCAGTTTGTTTCATGAGGAGAATGATGAAGCTCCTCATGTTCTCCCATGCATTCGGGACTGCGGTGATGGCCATATCCACTGTGGGCAGGCTTTCAAAATGCCGGGCTCTGGGGAGTTATTTGTCACTGTCACGCGGACATTTTTGCATTTATCCGCCATTTATGCATATTTGACCTTCAAATGAAATTTCTGACTAATGATCTTTCGCACGTAAATGAATATTTCCGCGACTTTTTGTCCATGCCCACCAGTTGTTGTTGGGTAGCTGTGGCATGAGCGTTTTGGGTACACAAATGGAGCTACGTTGATGGAATGACTGATGGACGGACAGTGGACGAAGATGATGAGGAAGATAAGAAAAATTCCCTACAAGTCTTCACTTCTTCTCGCGCGCTCTTCTTGTTCCTTATGTCGATGGAATGCCATGGGTGAAGCCAGAGCCAAGCCACCTTGCTCTGTTTATGGGAGCTGAAATTCCTCCTGAGCCAGCGCGGAATGTGATCAAATCCGATTCTAAGCTGCACCATAATTTTAGGTTTTAGACATGCTGGAGAATCACACATTCACACTTTCTGCGCGCTCGGTGACATTAACTATCTGGCATGTTTGCACAAGAGCTCGGCATTTGAGAATACCTCAAATACGGAAAGCTTCGCCGAATTCTTAAAAACGCTATATTTAGTCACAATCAAAGGTAAAATATTTTTGCTGAAAATATAGCACGACAGAAGTGTCGGCAATACGTTTTTCTCGTTCGCACAAACTGTATTCTAAATAAATGCCATAGCGTAAGTGAGTCACATTAAATGACTCGAGTGTCCTACAAAAGCGCCATAGAACATAGAGGAACGAGAGAGACACAGTAAATTTACACATCAATTGCAGTGTGTGAATGTTTTCAGAGATTTTTATTGTCATGCGTGCTATTATTGGCTATTTTTCGCGCGATGAGCAATTAGATGATATTGATATGTTTTCATGTGATGGCTCGCAATAAAATTCCACTAGCAAGGCACTTGAAAAGTGATGGAATTCAGTACCGCCCTCGAATAGAAATTGATAATTGAGTAAATATTTACTCGGCTGTTTTGCACTTTATGCTATTATTCATTGGAATTCACACCAAACAGTTAAAGAGTGTCACTCGAAAGATAGTAACAATTGCCGCCTTTATACTCGAATTCTTATGCTGATTTTTGTTTCAGTTTGTGGGCAAAAATCACGAATTGGCAACACACTGTTTGACTGGTTGTAAATCAAGAAACAAAAAGAGACGTTCTCCTTATCAGTCCAAGTTTAGAATTTACAAGTTTCTCTCTATCAGGAAATTTATTACACTTGGGCGATATCGTGGGGAATATTTAGCATTTGTATAGTGAGAATTGGACTAATTTATTGGGCCATTTCTAACAACACTACCTCGCTGATGATCTTCTGGGTGTGGTTCTAAAAAATCTATCTCTCTCCATTTTAGCTAGGAAATCTTAAGAAAGTCTACTTTTAGATTAAATCCAGCGCTTTATAATGAATTTACGGTTGGATTTATTTATATTGTGTGATTTAATTTACCTACGCTAATTAATAGGACATAGACTTATAGAATAACTGATAGATTATCAGTACTTCTGTCACAGCTTGAAGTTAAAATGATCCGCTTTTTGCTATGTCGCTCCACATATTTTTCCATGTCGCCTCTGCAGCAGTTTTCATATAATTTCTTATGAAAGTGTCAATGATGAAAATTTCCCTTTCGAACACGCTAAAAAGCTGTATGCATGTATAATGGGAAACACGTGTATTCAGATTGACTTCAAATCATCATTTCTATGCCGTCATTCGGTGAAGCGTTGAGGTGCAGAAGTGGTGAGGATGTTTTGGAAATATCTCAAAAATTCCGATGGAAAAGAAACACAGTTTTATGGATAAATGAACTGCGTGAGTGTGGCTATAATTTGGTTTAAGCTGCAAAATCGGAAATTTTTTCGCACAATATCTTCACTTCATGGCATGGAAATTTGAAGGTATGTGAGTCTCGCGTCGTCATAAATTTCAGCACGTGCACTTGATTTCAGAGAAATGCTGAATATCTTTGGATGTGCCATGATATCTTCGGCTCTGTGCATTTTTCTTCCAAACTCGCGCATTTCCATTTGTGCGATTTGAGGCCCAAAGGGAGGAATGCTAACCACAGGTTCGGATGTGGCTACCAATTCATAACCCTCGTGGGGCCGGAGGGGATTCTAGAGAGGCTCGGCGGATGCGTGAACGCAGGTGGGGCCGAGCATCCAGCGAAGACCTTCGCCACGGCTCTATGTTTTTGCGTGGCCCGAGTGAAAAGGGCCAATTAGCGTATGTGTTCGGAATCTGAATATTTCACTGCCCAGCTCCGGCTACTGTGAGCCCCAAAAACTCGCGCTGGCCAATGGGTAGATGAAGATAGTTTCTCGGCATGGGCCTTTTTGGTCCATTTGCCGTGGTGTGAGTGAATTGATGGCGGGTATATAAACATATTTTTGGCCGAGTGGTGGCTCGGTCGCTTGGTTGGAGGCTGGCAAACTGAAATATGTTCAACGTGGCCCCCTACGGGCTATACTTTAATGACTTCTTGCACCATCTGTGGCTGAGGAATGTACACTGCTATGACTTTCAGGTGTGATAAGTCTGATGGCTGTGGCTACACTCCACTTTTTTCTCATCCTGGCTCTTCTTCACCATTCTTATTTTGACTGTGTATACGAGCATGACTCTTTCTGAGTGGTCACTCCACGTTCAAGGGCACTCCGTGGTGCCTTGAAATTTGATTTAGCCACGGAATTCCTTGGCGTTTCACTCCAGTGCGAGCTAGAGAAAGAATTAGCTACTGTGTTGTGCAAGGCATTCTCTTCTTATTCTTCTCTTGACATTATTTCTTCACGGCATATTTAAGAAATACTTAATATTTCAAAAGAGATTTACATGAAATTACTCCTCTCTGCCCTACCATCAACGTATAATTTACACATTATCATTTCTTAAGCTTTCAAATTACTCTCTTGGATGCTGATGAGAATTCCGCAATAAAATGTGTGATGAATGTATTAACGAAATAAACTATGAGATTTGTTCGATCCTAAACCAAAGTGATTTCCTGACCTCAGTGCGTGGAGACGCGCGTACTCTCAACTGTTCACTGACCTCTTCATGTTGCAGAGATTTTTGAGTTACCCACATTCGAAACTCGTTGTTGAATCTGTTTAATTTATTTAAATTGCCATTCCACTACGCTTGCAGTAACCTTCCATGAGAGTAAATGCATGGTTGACAATGTATCTTGGCTGGCCTATTATAAATAATAATGCTGAAAAATTTGTGCGAGTTTCGAGATTCTTTTTGTGATTCTTCCCCATTTTTTCACGCCACATCATCGGACTTCCTACTCTCTTGTGCGCACGGAGGGGAAAAAAAAGATAACTGATATTACGTTCATGTGTAAATTTACTCATGCAGATGTACGGATAGGCGCCAGTGGCTCACATATGTAGGTTACATATGTAGATATGTGATAATTTACGTACACGTCATGTGTGGGTCACTTTATGTGCACAGCTAAGCTTAGCAGTGCATCAATGAGGATTTCTGTACTGAAATCCAGAGGAAATAGAATTTGAGAGCGAAATTCCTTGTGTGCTTTTCTAAACTTGTTCGCTTTTTTCCCGATAAACGATGCTATCGTGCATGTAATTTTCTCTAAGACGCGATGGTAGAAGAGAATTTATGGAAACTGAAGATATGTAAATGGAATGTGTAAGAATCCAGTTCAGCAGTGGCTGAGCATTGTTGACTGCAAGTGTGTGAATGTAATTCTCGTGGCGTCATCTTTCAGGTTGTGCACATAAGACAGTGAAGATAGTGTGAAGAGCATTCAATTGTTGAATTGATATCGTTCGCTTTCTATTTCACACAGTTGCATATCGCGTGGAGTGCGGAAAAAAATCCTGTGGTGAATTTATTCTTGAATACTCGAAGCTGGATTGAGTCTGTGCGATGGGAAATGTTTTATTATGGCTGGCGGACTGAGACAAATTCCACTTTATAACCACAGCGCTTGGAAATTTGTTCATGTTTTATTGAGTGGCACCATCGAATTAACATTCCTCTCCGGAGAGACTCCTCTGGTGAGCCGATTGACCACAGAAGCTGGGGATACAAAAAGGCAGTGTGTGAGCTTCAGAAACCGCCATGGGATCATGTTCCACTGAACTTCGATCTCCTGTCCGCGCGCAGAGAATGACTTTGGTGAGGCGAATCATCAATCGGCATTCCATTGCGTATTGAGCATGAAAACAAATCAGACTTGTCACTGTTTGTCGCACACTGTCTCAGAGGGTGACACAACTCTGACCTTGTCATTCCGATCGCCGTAGTTATGCTTTGTTAATTAGCAGACGCGAATATAATGTGTTGGAACATTTTCGATGTCAGCTGTAGCAGAAATTGAGGATTTTCTAGGGGTTAGAATTCAGTGTGAGCATTTGCATTCCAACAGAGTGATTCAAGAATCACCAGATGAGTCAGTTGAAATCACACGTTTCCTGTCAAATAGAGAAATAATTTGCTTATTTCATTGTTTGATCGACAAATAGTGAGACAATTTTTAAAGTTGGACGCATTTTTTGAGGATATGAAATGGTTGGAAGAGTGAACATAACAGTGCTGTTTTATGCATTTTCCAATGCCACATTGAAGTTCCACTTTGGCAGAAGCTCATATTTAAGCATATAAAATTAATCACGATTGTCTGAGTGTTGAATTTGATTGGCGTGGATAATAAAATTGCACAGAAACTGCCGTGAATAATGCCCACACTCTTTTCATTTATTGGCAATCGATCTGAGTAATAAAAATGAATTGATATACATGCACACATCATCGTAGACTTGCGGAAATAACGACACCCATTTTGGACACATCATCAGCACATTCCGCGGCGATAGTCATTAGCGTTGTTTATACTGAAGTGCGTCTCTCTTTTTTGCAGGAAATACTTCATGAGAGTTATTGCAGCTGGTAACGATGCAGCATGCGAGCTTTTTGTACCGTCAGCGCGCCCCTCGAGGTCTGCGCGCCACCCACACGCCCACTGTGTCCAGGTGCGAGATTCCTAGCGCTCAGGTATGTAGCACATCCGTGCCTCGCTCGTGCATTAGCTCATGTGCCTCTCTCCTGACCATCCAGGTTGCTGGGAACACCACAAGCGCGCACTCTTTACTTTCTTGTGGAAGCCAAGAGTCGCGTCCGCGAAGTCTATGCACAGACATGTCTTCACTTTGCCAAGCAAGGCATGTTGGATACCGAACTCTTCGGCCTGGCGGTTCTCACAGGTAAGTCTCAACTCCTTACGGGTTCGTCGCCAATGGGGTGCATTTAAGTCTTTCGTTTGAGTTCGTTTAAGCTTCTCGTCTTCCTTCAGAACATTTAGTTGTCTTTCGTGTGCTTAAAAGTTGGCTTAAAATTGAGGAGAATCCAATAGGATTGCTAAAGCAAATTCCAATTTCTTTGATGATCTCAACTCAAATGTAAACTCAACTCAAGATCCTGTTCAGACTTAAGCCGCAATTGTGAGCACAGCATTACGAATCGTGGTTTCCATACGTGTTCTCTGCATCCTCAATTGCCGCCTGCCGTCATGAAGGCACTCGGAGAAGAATGCAGAGGTTATTTGAGGAACTTCTCGCACGAAAAATTTTTGGCTTCAGTCATAAACATTACGCCCTGCCTCTGATCCCGCGCACACCCCCTTTCGGGGTCCCGGACTCGGAGAGGTCGAGTGGAAAGCGCTGAGGCTGAATGCTCGCGTCTGTTTTTGGGAAAAGGAGAGGATTGGGTGTTTTGTACATGTAAATAGCCGAGTTATACATATGAGATGTGGTGGAACCCGAAAAAAGGCACTTTATCTCCCAACATCATCTTCCCAACCTCTTCCAACACAATATGTGTAATTCTCTGTCCTCAGTTCGCGGTTCAAACAAATGACTTGCGCTACGCCAGCGGCCGCCAGAGCAAGAAGAAGACCGTATATCTCATCAGACCACGTTCCCGCTTCCACACCCGCGGACGGCGCAGATCCCACATTGGCTCCTCTGTAATTGCGCTCAGAGCCAGTAGCTACCTGAATTACCAAACACGCGTCTTACGTCTCGAGATTCCATTCCGAATATTCGTATTATGTGCCTCGCCATCCACAGCCATATACACAGAGCCGCACATAAAATATGTAATAGCCGTGATGCTCGATTGGACTCGCTTGAGGTGTTCTTCGCCATGCGTTCCACCCAAACCATCTTCAGACTCGTTTTGATCGTTTTTTTCTCTGCTAGACGGTGTATGTTTGGAATGAGGACGAAGGATTTTACTACTCATGACCCATATTCTGGGACTTTTCGCTAGACTCTGGGCTCTTGCCAGTGTTTAGAGATAAGTCCAGTGAATCCTTTTCACAATTTTTGGACAAATCGCAGAGAATTCCACCACCTTCTCAGAAGAAGTTGATTATTTTCCTTATGATGAAATTCTTTTTCGTTCTCCTCACTTCTCCATCGTCATCTTCGCTCCACACCATCTTCCATCGCATGCTTGTGTACATGTGGAGGCATGTGAGTCCGCGGAATATTCATCGGCTGTCCGGGGAAATTCTAAAATATTTCCCTCTGCTCTTTCTCGTGCTGCAACAATTGCAATAAACGCATAAAGATGAAAAGCTCGTAAAGGTCATGCATAGCCGTGTAAAATAGACTCCGTTCCTCAGATAATATTCCTCTAGCGGTGGCTCTCAAGTCCGCTGCGACACGTGGAATCCCAAGATTAGTCGGTTTATTGATAAAAGGCATCGCGCCTCTGAAAATTCCACGACTCAGCGATCCAGTATACATACTCGCTGAACAGCGCACAGGTATAATGTTCGTTTGTATATCTATTGGGATGGAAGAGAGCGCGTTCCTCGGCTCTGGCCGTGTTCCTTGGCGAGTATGTGGTGTTGTGGGCATTCTTTCTATTCTTCTCTCTTTCCATTTTATTGGGCATCGTCCGTGGTGTTTTATTTTCATTATAAGCCCGAGGCAACAACAGCAGGAGCGGCATTCAAAAGTTACTATACATATAAGTAGTGCCTTAACCACAGTACACAGAGAATGTCTTGCATATAATTTTTCGATGAATCTGTTGGGATGTGTTTTTATATTTTATGACAGGCTGTTTGGCAAAGGAATGCGGCCCGGTCGCGAGAGAAAGAGAGAAGAGACCATGGCAAAGAAGTGAATAAATAAATTGCGCGAAGTATGGGTTATAAAAAAATCTATGTGTGTGCCTACAATAAAATTAAAATAAGATACAAGTCAGCGCGATGGAAAATGCGCTGAAATGTACAGAAATTCAAAATGCTGAGGAAAAGAGGGAGAAATTACACTTATTGTGGCACACACAGAAAAAATTACATTTTTGTTACTCTTCTTCGGTTAAAATTATGAAGAGCAATAAAATAAATTTCAGTAAATTAATGCTCACCCGCAAAAAATCCACTGCGCGATTTTAAACCATCAAATTTCAGCACTTCCACGTCTTCAAAATCAATAAGGCGCAAGTATAGAGTGTAATTCTTAATTCCCAATTGCATCTCCAATCATTATTGCAGCCATAAACTTTCGCTGCAGAAGAATGGTATCTAATATGTGCAACTTTGCTACGAGCTTCACTCATCATTACCATTTCTATCTCAGTGAAAATGAGAAAATTAACATTTTGTACCGTCTATTGAGTCATGGAAAGAGTGAGTAGAGTTTGAAAACAATCAAATCGATCGATTACATTGTGGCTTCTCCATGCATGATGATTGAACGCGTCGGAGCCAGAAAAGGGCGAAAAAAAGAGATTTGGGGAAGAAGCAAAGGAAAGAGGCGAAAAAAGTAACAAAACCCGAGTATAAAAAAGCACCAAGTCGATGAAGAAAAAAGCATCGGAATGTGACCTTTTCGAATTGGTATTGAATCTCTGTTGAATTTTTCAGTCTTCAGCTCTCCTCGGGCATATTCATTGCGCGCTGGGTTTCCATTTCACCACTGGGATGGCGACTTGGTGTTTTCTCTCGGCGAGTGTGCGTCTTCTTTCGGTCAGCCTCATACCATTCAAAGTATCGCGCGCCATTCGCCTATGTTGGATACTCTCTGCAGCGCATATCTTGGCTGACCCTCTCGCGATTCCTGTAGCATTTAATTTTATTTTCTGCTACAGATGTGCTGCATTCCAGAAATTCATTCATTGTCATCGAGGTGTTGGGGTCTTTTTAAAAGTAATAAAACCTCACGATATTTCGTTTGTGCTGAAAACCCGTTCGTTTGTCGCGTTTCTCTCCTGCTTCGCCGCTTGAATCGCCCGCTCTCGCGTCCGTCCTGAGATTTTCATGCCCCACAAAACACCTTGTGCAGCAATCGACGGAATATTGGAGGCAGAGAGTCGCGTTGGTTGCTGCATGTGCAGGCATATAGAAATAATTGATGAATTTTTCTTACTCGAGCCCAGTAATTACACTGTGGGGATGCGAGTGCACATAAAAATTCCCCGTGAACGAAATAGCATTTCATCTTTTGGAGCGAATTCCATGTCGTCCAAAAAAGAGAGTGTTGAACTCACGCGAGCGCGGCTTTCTCGGTCGCGCGGAAGGAAAGGAGACACGATGTGTTTGATGAAATGACATCATATGGAGATGAGGAGGCACCCAGTCGTCCAAAAGCTATTTACAATCTTAACCTTTTGACACCTTCTCGTCGATCTTGCTCAGGCTCTCTTCCCCATTGCCAACGGCGTGGCCACAAACTCCACATTCACAAACAATTTATGATTATTGTTGTGATCTGCGCGAGCACAATGAAACGAAGAAGGCTGAAGATGGAAGGTAGAAATAAAAAAGAGACGTCCAAACGCGAGACCACATTCCAAACGACTTTTTCCCCGTGTCTCCACACTTCCCGCTCAACCCCAAGACATAGGGGAGTGCTGAGTCACTTGGGGTAGAGGAGAATTGTAGTCTGCTTTCCAACATTTCCTGCATGTCATTTGTCCAGTGATCTTATTTAAGATTTCTCGGTCATGCTCTCAAAGAAGGGCATAAAAGTAATGCAACTTGGGTAATAAATATACTTTCAGTCAATAAAATTGATGGTATTTAGAGCGAAATGACCCCACACTCACCTATTCCTCGCTCATTTCTCATCGAATGCAATAAATTTGAAATTTGTCGTCTCCGATTGCCAGAATGCACACAGAGAGCGACCAACAAATTTTTTGACAAACTGATGAAGCATTCTGTATAGATTTCGTGCTTCAGCACGTCTTAACCCATTAGTTCTTAAGTCATGGATCTGTGACACTGGAGAAACAGTAAAGATTGGATTAATCACCAAAGCTTGTGTGAGATAAGTCATGTTTCTAGAGGCGTCTCACTCACATGGGAATTTGCAATTATAGCAAAAATATTTCTCCTTCTTTGAGATGAATCGTTTCTCTTCATTCCAATACGCACACACACAGTTCGCAATTAATGGCTGAGTGGAGGAAGACGAAAAAAGAAGCAAGATAAACGACACTGCAAAATATTTTCTTAATTGGTGCAAATTATAGCGCCGTGCTGACTTTCCGGTAGAATATTTGAAATTGTTAGCTATATGTGAATATATTATTTTTCAGATGGCGAGTATCTGTTTGCCGATCCGGAGAGCAAATTGTCCAAGTACGGCCCCAAAAGTTGGCGTTCATCTCACACGCACGTAAGACACTTCAATTCATTGTGCGATCCTTGAGAGTTTCTCACACTCATCCTTTTTCCAGGGCCTCGACGCAAATGGTCGCCCTCTCCTGGAGCTGCACTTCCGCGTTCAGTTCTACATAGAGAGTCCGCTCATGCTTCGAGATGAAACGTCCCGCCACTACTACTATCTCCAGTTGAAAGCCAATGCGGTGTCCCGTGATGTGCCAAAGGAGTGTTCGGAGCAGAGCCTGCTGCTGCTGGGCGGCCTGGCTCTGCAGGCTGACCTGGGAGACTCCCCTGAGGAGCAGTCCACCGACTACTTCCGCCACGAGGACTACATCCCGGCCGCCATGCACTCGTCCTGGGGCGCCTCGGCGCTCAACTCCTGCCATCGCGAGTACCGCGCCATGTCGCGTGCCGATGCCGAGACGCACTATATCCGCGAAGCCTGTGCTCTTCACGAGGCCATAAACGCCCACATTTTCCGGATGAAGAGCACGAAGAGCGACTCGAGTCCGGGATCTGTGTGGCTGGCGGTGTACGCGAAGGGCATTAAGATCATGGGCGACACCGCAATGCCCACAACTTTCCTCTGGCCCAGCATCAGCAAGCTCAGCTTCGAGCGAAAGAAGTTCGAGATCCGCTCGGGCGACAATAAGATCATCTTCTATGCCAGCAGCGATGAGAAGAACAAAATGCTGCTGGCACTGTGCAGAGAAACTCACCAGTTCTCCATGAAAATCGCACCCCGGCTCACGGAGGCGATCAAGCGGGAGGAGGAAGAGAGCAGCTGCATCCACACGTGCTACATATACTCGCGATCGCTCAATCTGCCCTACAACAAGAACAAGAACGACCAACGCATCTCGGTGATTAGCAGCACCAGCAGCAACACCACATCGGGCATCATTAGCGATCGCGTCCATTCCGAGGATGAGCTGGAGATCATGATCAATTCACCGCCGGCAGTTCCAATAGCGGCTCCCAGCACGGAGAGCCTGGCTCTGGCCCACCTCCTGGACAGACCTAGTGTGAGCCGCCAGGCTTCGTCGGTGGGTCAAGTGTCGCTGAAGGGACTGGAGGACACGCTGGCTGCACTGAGTGTGCGGTCGATGAGCAGCGAATCGACAGAACTCCAGGAGCGCAACACCACAACAACTGATCGCACCTCAAATGACACAGACTCACCGGGATCACAGCACAACATCAGTTCTCAGTGCTCGTCCACGTGCAGCACAGTTGTTGTGGCCACTGAAACGGTTACTCTTCCCACTCCACCTCAAACTAACGCTAGGCGACACAGTACATGCTCTAGCCTAGAGCTGGGCTTTAGTCACACAGCCCAGAATTCCGTTCTCAGCGAAGTCACATCTGCCTGTCTCAATCACGACGAGGAGGATGAGGAGGGTTCATCCTTGGGAGTTTACACCCTGGCACACACAGCTCCGCCCACGGAGACTAGTGGCGTGTACACGATGAGCAGCAGCGAGATGGCAGAGTCTGAGAGTCACGAGTCGTCGCACTATGGCAGCTTCCAACCCAACGAGAGCATCGCCAATCTGGACTCTGTGGATGGCAATGATTTCCGGCATAGGCTGAGCAGTGATGCTACAGCGGATTTTCGGATACGATCGGACTCCAATGTGAGTGCTTCCGGATCGTTTAGGGGCGATGGCAGTGATCCCACGGACAACAAGCATGCTCTGCTGAGCGCAGAGGAGTTGACGGACTTGATAGTGGGCAGGGGAACCTATCCCAATCGAAAGACTGTGAGCAACACCCTGGATTCTGACTGTGACTATGTGACCCTGCCTCTGCCGCTCGAGGGAGATAGCTACATTCAGGGGCACAAGGATACAGCGCCAACTGAAGAGGAATTCGAGCTGGACATTCTGGCAAATCCACCCACACCCCCAAAGCGAATCAACAGCACTGGTACGAGTTCCCTGGCCAATATTGTGCCCGCCAGAAGATCACCGCCGCCGTACAATTCGCACCACGAGACGACTGGACTCTGTGGACCGGCTGTTCGAGAGGAGGCTCCGGCGATTCCTCTTCGGGATCCACCGCCATATCCTCAGCAACCAACTCCGAGACCGCCATCGACTGCAGCCAGTGTGATTCCCGAGGAAGCTGCGGCCAGGTTCATCACCACCAGACCTCACATCAACATCCTCAAGGCGCACACCAGCGTTGTGGGCGAGAAGCCGAGCTTTGCTGCGCCCACGATTCAACCGCCAACGCCAGCTGTCACACCCACAACGACCATCGGCATCCCCATCGTTCCCTACAGCTTTCATGCACCGCACAAGAGCATGCCCGCCATTTCTCCGCCTCATCCGCCCTACCTTGAGGCGCCAAAGTCTTCGCCACGCACATGCGTTCTGTTACCGGTGATCAAGCCCAGGCAGTACCTGCCGCCGCCTCCCCAGACCCCACGTCAGCCTCCTCCGCCGCCGCCGCCCCAACTTGCTACGGTCTACTCATCCCAACTGGCCCGATCGCAGATCGAATTGTACCAACAGCAGCTCTACAGCGATGTGGACTACGTGATCTACCCGATCCAGGATCCGGCAGTGAGCCAGCAGGAGTATCTCGATGCGAAGCAGGGATCCATACTGGCCGCCATGGCACAGAGTCCACCGCCTCCTCCCTACCTGGCCTATCACGCAGCCGCATCCATGGGATCCTGGGACACCTGCAAAGGCCACACGATCTACCGATCGACGCCGTACTTGCCAATGGCGATGCCACTGTCTAGCCACTCGCGCTACGCCTCCACGCAGAATCTCTCAGACTCGTACGTTCAACTCCCCGGCGCCTACTCTCCACTCTATTCGCCATCTGTAGCCAGCCTCTGCTCGTCTTACGAACCGCCGCCACCGCTGCCCCTGCGACCCAGACCCGTCAGCACTACGTCGATATTCTCGCGTTCGCGCTCGGACGATAACATCCTCAATTCGATCGACACGCTGCCCAAGGCGAGGCGCTTGCCTCCTCCTCCGCCACCCGTGAACGTCAAGAGGAATCTCAAGCCACCCATTCCGACGCCCATGGAGAGTCTTCAAGGTAAGGAGTTGAAGCGCAACCCAGACCAACTGCGAGGTCCTAACAGATTCTATCTTCACAGGATCTGCTGGCACGAGCAAGGCCGCTTCGGTTCCATCTCCCGCCAAATCGACCCCAACTCTGGTGAACGGGAAGGACGCCACCGGATCGCCCACAATAGACATCCACGCGCTGCGCGAGAAGAGCAAGAACCTGGACCTGCCCCTGATCGCCGCTCTGTGCAACGACCGGTCGCTGCTGAAGCAAACCAAGGCTTTCGTGATGCCACGCCATCCGCGATCGGGCAGTGGCCCGAATCAAGGCGGTGTCGTGAGTGCTGCCCTCGCTAGTCACACAGCCATCAAGGGTAAGTATCCCGTGTCGGGCCTGAGCACCGTGCAGCTGGCCAAGCCGCGCAAGTCCACCGCGAGCCATCGCCATCCCAGCGACAAGCTGCCGCCGCTCCCGTGCCAGTGCCAGACCAAGTCCGCGGAGGGGAACAACTACGTCATGGACCCCACGCCCACACCCATCAAGCACAAGAGCTTCAACTCCCAGCCCAGTACGTGACACCGTGAGCGCTACGTCTGCAAGGAGAACATTCACCCACCGACTGTTTCGGTTAAGTATTCGTGAGGTAGAGACGCTTCTTACTGAAATCTCTAGTGAAATTCCACTGTGCATTCGCAAAGGCGAATGCGAAAGGAGTGTAGCTCGGACGGAGCCGATCTTGTACTAAGATTGGATTATATTTTTTATGAAAAAAAATGTCTACATTTTAAATAACTTAGCTAGGGAATAGGTTAGGATGAAAATAACTATGTGCTAAATCATAGAGGAAAACAGAAAACCAGTAAATAATATGTATTTTTTTAAATGAAATGATATACATTCAGGTAAAACATACCTATAGGGTGTAACTTATGCCACACTTTGGCTTCTGATGAGAGGATAAAAAAAACACTATCGATTAACTGTTAGGATATAAATACAGTCTTAGGTTTTGTAATTAAACTGTAGGTTTCTCAAGTGTAAGTGTAACATTTTTTTTTATTGTTCGAGACATTTTTTGTATTTTTCTTTACATTAAGCTACACATTATTACTGATTTTAGAGTAATAAATGTTCTAATTTTATTTTCCAAACTGATATTCGCTTGCTTCTTACTTGTCCAACTTCACGATCAGCGTCTCCATTGGCCTCACTTGGATGCTGCTGAAGTAGATCTTCTCCCCCTTGAGTGGACCCAGTATGATCTCGCCCGAGTAGAACATTGCCGATAGATCGAGGACGAGGGACTTTGTGCCGAAGTTGGATATTGAAGTGAATGTGTGACGCCTTGGATACCATCTTTCCAGGATCAGGATGTCGTTTTTGCTGTACCGCACGGCTGTGTTGAGAACTGACTGCTTTTCCTTGATCACGGCGTTTTGGTAGATTGATGGTGAGATTCCGCGAAGCCTCACCAACTCCGCCACATATTCAAAGTGGTGGAAAGCCACGAAGGCTCCGCGAGGCAGCCAAGGAAGGGATTCCTTCCCCGTGAACTGGATATCCGTGTCCCAGACCATTGTCGACAAGTGATGAAGGTGCTTGGTCTCCTCGTGATCACCGAGAGGATCGTACACTTCCTGGAGAGCGACTTCGTCTCCGTAGAAAATACTTGGCGTCCCAGGAAGCATAAGTTGCATGAGAATGGCTGCTAAAGAAGTGTTGGAGCTCGTTCCCTGAGCCAGGCGTCTCTCCGTCACACCTCCCAAGCTCCAGTGAATCCACGGTCCGAATCCGGGCGCCAAGTGGCGGGAATTTAACATTGCTTGCACTCTCTCGGCAATAACCTTGGTGCCATTTGAGACATCCACAAAAACGTCCACCAAATCCACGCAATGCTTGATCTTCTCTGCCACTTCGTCGTCGACAGAGTCAAAGAGGAGTTTGTTGACCATAAGAATTCTGTCCGAACCCAGAGCGAATTTCCACACTTTCATGTTGTCGACAAGGTAAGGATCCTCTACATAGTGCTCGAGTCCTTTCACGTAGAATCCATCCACACCCAGAGAAAGCCAGTATCTCATTGCGTTAAGGATGGGATCAACTTCATCTTCATCCTCCCAAAACATTTCCTGGCTTTCCGCATTAGTCGAATTTGCTGACTCTGTTACATTGCTTCGAATCACTGCCAAGCGCTTGATCAGAGGGTAAATCGGGAGATCCAGGATCAACGAGATGTTTCGCCTCTTCAGAACCCTCACTAAATACGCCAAATCTCTGGTATTCCCCAGGATTTCATCAATATCCGCGAGTGTTGTGACATTCTGAAAGTGGTCAGGATAGTGTTTGGCGGGAAAGATTGAGTTGAGCCGAACTGCGCCCACGCCCAAGCTCTCAATGTAATCCACTCTGCTCGCCAGTCCCTTCAAGTCGCCCAGGCCGTCGCCGTTGGAGTCCTGAAAGCTCGCCGGGAAGATCTCATAGAAGACGCTGCCCTTGAACCATGGAACTTCCGGATTGCAGAACTTTGGCAGGTTGATGATCATCGCCGCGACGATGGCGCACATTGCGAAGAGTCCGGCCATGAAGAGGAAGAAAGTGCATTTGCGAATCAGTGGCCAATTCCAGTTGACGAAAGACGGAGTGTCCTTCGTGATTGGGATGCTGAAGACTCCTGACTGAGTGACGCCGTTTTCCTGTAATCAACATTTAGCATAAGAAGTGTCCTCGTGTGTGGAATTCTCTAATTAACTTAATAATTTCATGACTCTTTTGCTTTTATACACCGAACGTCATGAAGATCGCTCGAGTTTCACTTTTTTTTCTCTCAGGATCGTTAAGTTTTTCATTAACAATTCCATGTAATTAGATTGTGAAACCTCACAAAAATGACCCTTGCTCATGAAGTTGAATGACTTACTTGCGTAATGTCGCCATTCTTGCAGCCCAGATGCTGATATGCGTGCTTATTGAAGAGAGATCCTGGACCGTTGGCAGTCACTTGGATGCCAATTCCCGAACTGCTTCCTGACGAGCTGGTTTCCGCCTGAGCGTCATCGTCTGAAAGTGACCCCAAATTGCAGTGCATCGTCTCGAAAGACGGCGGGGAATCTCACCTCTGAGTTGTTCGTTGTTCTCCTCCTCGATTCCCGCGTTGGGCGTCAGCGGGTGGATGAAGTCCATGGGCGGCGGACTCGGGGTTGTTGGCAAGAGAGGGCAAATAGAGGCATCTTCTTCGGGCATGAAAGTCGACACGGACGGTGACGTCGTCAGAGAAGACGACAATTCCACTCCCAGCAAAGCTGGATCCGTCGAAATGCCCAAGTTGTTCATTTCACTCGCTGGAAATCACTTTTATTGAACTGCTCACAACTGGAGACGCGGATCAATTGAATCAATTAGCGAAATGCGATTCTCAGGGACAGTAAAATTCTCAGCTCGCTCTCTGACAGATGACTAAAATATCCACTTCTCGCGAGGTCATACTGTACGAAACGTCGCGGCGCCTCTTCTACGCCTCGCACGTGAGCCCCGAGTTTTTTGCGCCAGTGCGCATAAGCATTGGAAAATTTCGCCGGTTACTGTGCCCACAAATTCAAAGGCACACTTTGGGCTGCGTATATCTGTTCGCGCGCCCGCCAAAGTGTCGTGTGAAGATTGCCACAAACCACTTCTTGGCGATTGCAGCGACTCTTCCCCCATTCGACGGCCCTGAGTGGAAATCGTCAGAAAACAAAGGCAGTGACAAGCACGAGACGTGAACATTTCCTCGCATATTTTTTCACTTTTCTTCACATTTTTCCACGGGAATTCCGTGATAGCAGGTCTTGAGACACTCTGCAAAGTGATGTGCAGTGGTGATTGTGCATAAAAAGCCGTGTTATGCTGCAAAAATGGAGGAAAACATCGAAAATCCTCAAGTAAGTCAATGACATTAGCTTTTCTCGCCCATTTTTTGCGATCCCGTTTGACCTCACGACCCCACCGAAGATCTCCTATTTGCCCCGCATATTCGTCAGCATCTCAGCCCCTGGACACTCATTGTGGACGTGGTGGTGATAAATGGGGCCAATTAGTGCGAAAAGGGATTGTTTTTGCGAAGAAAGCTCGAGAAGTCGCACTTTGCATCGAAATCATGACTCGAAATTACGCCACAAATGCTTGAATTACTCAACAACACGAGAAGTGGCTAATGTGCTTTTCAGCCGCTGAATTACTCAATCATGCTGGATGTGAGAATTCATTATCAAGAGCCTTTCAAATGAATCTCAAGAGGAGATTCGTCATCTGCTTGTCCGGGAGTCGCGTTCCGGACGAGTGTCAAAGCGCGGCAAAATCAGTCGCAAAATTTTGTTTCATAAGTATTCGCGTTTCTTATCAATTGAAGAAGATTTTGCAGGCTTTAATCTGCTTTATCTGAGATATGAGGTATCTTTGAATGTTTTGACTGGCATTCATTGGATGCCAGAGAGTTAACCCTCTTCGGGGTGTTTGGGAAAAAGGCTTGAAAAGTCTTCGTTTTGAAATTATTGCTTTGAATGTAATTCCGAGAGTGCTTCTTAATTCGATTCTAATTGGCAAATTGGCAAATTTGAAAAACAGGAGGCGAAATGCGAATTGGATTCCTGTAAGAAAATAGGAACAATTGACCCTACAATTCAATATGTGAGGCGGAAAATTAATAGATTGTCGTCTTATCTCTGAAGGAAATCTGTACGCACGACGGCGTATTGCTGAAGAAAGCGAACTCCGCTGTTGCTGTGGAAGTGAACACGACCGGCAGCATCCATCTGATCCACAGTCTGGCGACGAATGAGTTGTGGATCGAGTGGCGTCTGAACGATGGCTTCTTGATCTCCGACACGGACACGCAGGAGCAGGACGAGTGGTCCTTCGTGGACACGATCGTCCGTCGGAATCGTACAATCAGCGAAACGCTCGTCTTCAATCCGAACACCAGCAACATCACGCTGAAAGATGTGCAGACGCCGCCGAAGAACCGCATGATTCGCGTGAAGCTGCGCGATCTCAAGTCCGTGGAGGTGCTGAAGAATGGGCTGGTGATCAAGCTGATCGGGCGCGTGGACGGGCGGCTGCACAGCGAGTACGTGTTTCAGCATGGGAATGCGGATAACTTCGTGAGGAGTTTGTCCTCGACGCACTGCCTGCAGCGCAATCACAGGAATCGCAATGTGTACGACGTTGTGGAGGACCAGCAGAGGCCGCAGGACCGCGACAAGTTGCAGAAGACCTTCGCGGAGCTGCAGATTGAGGACATCAAGTCGGGAAGTGGCTGGATTTCCAACATGATGAGACGTCCATACGAGCAGACGATGGACATTTTCGCTAAGATTGCCGACGTTTACGTGGCCACGCCGGTCTCCCCGCCCTCCTCAAGTCCGGACAACGGCCGGCCGGCGGACGGACAGAATGCGATGATGCAGTCGACGACAGAAGACTACGAGGTGAGTTTGCAGCGCGGCTGCGTCGGTTTCACGGTTGATGAGGGATCTCTCTTGCAGGTCTTGGGCACTTCTCCTCGCCAGACGGACTCGGATTGTGGCGATACAGTTCCTGGGGTGGCGAAGCGAATAGAGATGCCGGGATTGTCCGCCGTGGAGATACAGCCGCGCGGGCAGCCGCTGAGCGAAATGGTGTGGCGGAGCATGATCAACGAGGACGGTAGCATTCCCAGCGACAAGGTGGACTTGATCAAGGAGAAGATCTTCCGCGGTGGTATCGAGCCGGACATTCGGGCGGAATTGTGGAAGTTCTTGCTGGACTACGACTTGTGGGCGAACACGAACACGCAGCGCGAACACAGGCGAGCTCAGAAGAGGATTGAGTACTACACGATGAAGTCACAATGGCTGCGCATGACATCGGTGCAGGAGAGCAATTTCTCCGATTTCCGCGATCGCAAGTGCCAAATTGAGAAGGACGTGAAGCGCACAGATCGCACACACGAGTTCTTTGCGGGCGATGATAATCCCAACCTTGAGACGCTCCATGAACTCCTGATGACGTATGTGATGTACAACTTTGACCTGGGCTATGTTCAGGTGAGCTGAAGAGGGATTGATTGGTGGAGCTTCGAGAGATCTAAATGTGTGTCTATTTTGTTTGCAGGGCATGAGTGATCTGCTGGCGCCAATTTTGTACGTAATGAATAGTGAGAAGGATGCTTTTTGGTGCTTTGTGGGGTTCATGGATCACGTCTTCACCAACTTCGATATGGATCAGGCGGGCATGAAGAGACAATTGCATGATCTAACGCAGTTGCTGGCATTTGCCAATCCGCGACTTTACAACTACTTCGTGGAAACGGGATCGGATAACATGTACTTCTGCTTCCGCTGGCTGCTCGTGTGGTTCAAGAGGGAGTTCTCCCAGGATGACATCATGCGACTGTGGGAGGTGCTCTGGACGGGCTTGCCGTGCATAAACTACCACCTATTCATCAGTCTGGCCATCCTGGATGGTGAGACGGAGACGATCATTGGGAACAAGAAGGAGTTCAACGAGATCCTCAAGCACGTCAATGAATTGTCCATGCGACTCGATTTGGATGTGATCCTGGCCAAGGCGGAGGCTATATATCAGCAAGTGAAGGGCGCACCGCACCTGAGCGACGAAATCCGGGGGATTATTGGCGAGGAGCCGGTGGAAAAGGTGGCGGAGATTCACACGGATAGCGATGATGAGTCGGACGCAGTGATTAGTGGACCTACAAAGAGCGTGGAGGAGGAGGAGAAGCTCCAGAAGAAGATTGAGGAAGCTCTCGAGCAATCCATGTACTTAAACTTCTACTAGTTGCTCGCCCGTCGCCCGTTATCGTTATTCCACTCGTGCGACACTTGCGTGAATGGATCAATTGGTGGAACAGTTGAAGATTCTCTCTGCTCAGATAAACGGTGAAGCATGAATTTGGGGTATTTGACAGCGCCTGGAGAGGTGAAGCCAGTCGGTGGGCTGTGTGGTTGCCTTTGTTCTTTCGAAAAAACAAAAAAAAAATGTACTGACTCAATTTGGGAAAGAGGGAATTGACTGACCGTTGAGTGCAATTTAGTTTGCAATCTTCACCCACACACAAGATATATGGAAGCCACATTGTAATCAAAGAACTGCAATCAAAACAACGATTAATGATGTATTTTTGGGGTCAGTTTTAGTTATTTTCCTGAGTTTCTGTCAAAATTCGCTTTATGTTTGCTCTTGAGTTGGAGAATCTCATCAATTTATTGGACACTACAATATACAAAAGCAGACGTTTTACACTTGTACTGAATATTGTAAACGATTTAAAGTGTTATAAGGTTTTCAAATAAATTTGCACGAAGCAAAATGCGCATATTATTTCTATCTGTTAGATTTTGGGAGATGAAATTTTCCTCCTTGTGCATGAATGTGTGTCTGGAAATTTCCTCATTTGACGCACATTTTTCGCCCAGACGATCAGCAAAGGGAGCTGCGAAAGAAAAACATTTATCAATTTGCATTGCAATTTGCAGGATGTGGAAGAGCGCGATGCAAGAATAAAAAGATCGCCAATTGGCGCGATGGTGTGGCTGGCTTTTGAGAGGTGCTGGTAAAAAGAAGTGGCAGCGAGAGAGTGAAATAAAAAAGGAACACACGGGCTGAGTGCAGTTGCGAATGCAGACAGCAACCTACAATCAATCCGTTCCCAATTAAAACATGACCGTAAATCAAACGGAATTACACAAATTTTTCTTATAAATATCGAATTACCGAGTAGTCACAGTGTTGCAAAATGCAATATAGACTGGCCAATACCTTTAATTAAATAAAGTACAAATTGTACGAGGGCCACGAGAGTCCCTCTTGCACTGCTGCTTCGCTGTGCTGATGTGTGAAAAGCTGGTCATACATTAAGAACGGATCTTTGGTTAGCATGCAAAATACTTGAGAAGATCAACTGGGAATCGCTAGCCATTGTTCATTGGTTTTGTGCTGAAAAAAACCGAATGATCGCAATAAAAATTCAGAGATTTATGGCGTGAAGACGTGATGAAAGCTTTTTGGGTCATTTTCACGGTCTGCACGCAGCCGAAACACGGAATTTGACTTCTCAATTTTCTTTTTCGTCATATTTTTTTTGCCCAAAAGCGGATGTGGCAGGAATTCCTGTGCAAACAGAATTTGCCAATTCCCTGAATATCTCAAGTGTCCTTCAGAAATCCTCATTTTGTTTGTTTTTCACAAGATCAAATATGCTCTAGAAGAAAAAGAGGAAGAAGGAATTCCGTCAACACTGCATTAAATTGAGACTATGTGCAAAGGTTTCCATAGCGCAAGTCTCTTTCCCATAATGTTCCACAGAGATCAATTATATTGTCTAAATTTTTTTGCTATAGTTATTTTTTCACGCAACTTTCTCTCGGCGTGGAAGGCATTAAATAGAAACCAAATAAGACGCGGTGAGGAGTCAAAATGTGATGGGATCTCTATTATGTGTATTTTTGTTTATCTTCACTGTGTTTGGAGTTATGCAAGGGCCTTCGGAAAGAATAGAGCTCTCAAGAGAGTCATCACAAAAAGTCTGTGGGCATTTTTTTCCGAGGCATCCTGAGCCAGACCTTTCTATATCATTTAATTTTTGCTCTCCACGCCAAAAGTGTGGTTTCTATTTACTTTCTCGCGAGCGGGAGATTTTTTGGCTGCACATATCTCTCTTGTGCTGTCATTTTTCTCCACATCTAATGGGGGTCTCTGTGCGGCATTGTGTAACCAGTGAAAATTATCAGGTGGATTGACATGCAATTAATATTGCGGATACCGCCAACATTAGCACTCTCGCTCGGAGAAATCCACAATGACTGCTTTGTGGTGAAAAGGATGGCGAAGAAGCCAAGAAGCTGGGAAAAAACACTACAGAATGGGTTTGAATTAAAATGTGCGATGGCAATTTATTATCGATTTATGTATCTTCAAGTTGGATCGAGAGATCGGATGCGAAGAGTGAGGCTTATCTAACTGGGTGCAATTGGAATTTGTGAATCGCTGAATTGTTTAAAAATCAAGATTTCACTGAATTAAACAGTCCTTCAGTCTTAAAAAAATTGTTTTCGGGCAATATAATTAAGACTTTCACAACTGGAAAAGGCAATTTTTCAATAAATAAGAACTTTTTAGTGGTTTTCTTCTGCACAAGCCTTACAATTTAGCTTCCTTCTAAAATACTTTACTGGTGAATCGGTGGCAAAACTCACTCTCTTTGGCTCTCACGCCTAGTTGGGCTCGTCGCTTGCATTGTTGATGTCTTTTGATTATTTTGAGGAATTTCTGCGCTTTTTCACCTAAATATCACACATACAAATGGTTTCTTGTTCTCACTGTCACGTGTTTACCGAGATGGAATTCTTTCTGGTGCGCAAAGGGGAACTTTTTATTGCGCCATGTAAGAAAATTTGGGCGATCGGACGTGTCAAATATGCTGATCATTTCCCTCGTGCTGCAATCAATGGGAAGAAAGTGAATCAGACCGGAGTTACTCAATTGTTGGGCGGTATTACGATGTGTTCACCGCAGTTCTTCTGCCTGGGCACTGATGGACAAGAGGACGATGAATAAAAAGTAATAATGATTTCTCTTGTTAGAGAATTATATGCATTTCGCCAGACGAACTTCCCACTTTACAAAGTTGCTCCTATTTGGGCGATTCGTCAATGCCACGGGTTTTTGTGACGGCGGCGAAATATTTTCGGACGCTGAGACGCAGTGAGGAATTCGAGAGAGAATCAGGAACGCGAGAGAAGTGAAATAGATCTCGCGCAAAGAGACTTTTATTGATGGCAGAGTGCCATTGAAGTGGAAAACATTTCTCCGATACTTTCTATTTTAATGGCATTTCAATCAATTTCGATATACGACAGTTACATATTAATTATTGGCGACTGCCAATATCTCTATTGGCGTGTCTGTCCGAAATGGCAGGGCAGGATGTCTGCTATGGTCATGATTTGAGGAATGTGCATCTGTGCTAATCACACATGCCGCAGGAATTATCAGAAGTGAATTGCAGAAGAGGCGAAAATAGTGAAGAAGCGGAGACGCGATGGTCGAGTGTCGAAAATGCACGAATTCGCCATGGTCATGCGTTGCTGAGGAGCTGCGGTCTAGCAATTGGAGGCACATGTGCATTCTCCGGCGCGTCCACGTCCAGGTGAGGTGCACGAAGAAGTGCTGGCGCGCACAGTGTCCGGAGACACAGAGAGAAGAAGAAATTGCTTGGCTGGTGGAAATGCACAAATAAGCGCGCTGCGAATGTGTAAAAAATCATGAAATTATCCTTGCAAAAAAGTGTTTGATTCTCTGAATTCCGTGTAATGCCGGAGAATAATAAGAAGACGACGTGGCCAGGGACTCGGGCAGCGCACACATCTCCCCAAAGCTGGGGCCTGCATGTGAATGGCAATGCTGGCGAGAGATCGCGCGGTCCGCCGAAGACATCTCGCGCTGGCGCGTTGGCCAGGAGGAGTGCGGAGGGCTCGCGAAGAAGTTGATGCAAGAACCACAAGAGTAGCCCATCGCCGATGGAATTGCATGGAAAGTGGTCGCGCGAGAGGCAGCAGAAATGTGTCTGTAATGCAAACTCCCCAAGACTCGGTACACGGAATCGTAATCATCGGAATTCAAGACTTCTTCGTGTTGGGCTTATAATACAGACGGATGAAAATTTCAGATTTCAGATCTCACCAAATAACAGAGTGGATATTTCTTGCCATCAAATGGATATGCGCACGGAGTCACTGCTTTTGAGACCCCATCATCATCATTGATCACTGATGACGGGCCTCAAGAGCCCAGAACTGCATTGCTCATTTATTCTCCACAATTATCTCTCTCGTTTTGCTAGCCGCAATTCAACGGTTGTACGCAAAAACTCACTTTGGGCAGCTCATCTGCGATCGATAGGCATCAGAAGTGGTTGATAATGAGAATTAGTCGTCTTGCAGGCAGAGACTTAGGAAATATCAATCAGGAGCGCCTGATTAAATAGCCCCGTTTGCTCTCTTGCAATCCTGCAGATTTCATGCCGCTTATAGGAATAGTCCAAAATACAAAGAGCTCTCTGTCTTATTCAAGGAAGAAGAAGGTAGTTAAAAATTCAAGCAAAGTTAATTAAAAACTTTAAAAGTCAGGATATTAAATATAATTAATTGCTCTGTAGTTGGGCATTAAGTGACAGAGCGAAATGAAGTCGTGAAGCCTATTGATTGGCAAATCCTCAAGAATATGATACTCTATTCATTCTGGGCAGCACTTAATTCCACTCTGTTGACGGTGCGCTGTCGTTTTAATTTCCACAATTAATTTATTGGAATTTTGAGCCGCCAGTGAAAGTTTGAGATGTTTTGATTTGTCGGGTAATTAATGGGTTCGCATTGCTGGACGTTTTTATTGATTTTGCCTTGGCCATTGGCGCGCGTGAGCATTTATCATTGTTTTTGGGGAGATTTGCGCTGGGGTGATCTCGGGGGCTCAGCGCGAACTGGTTGATGGTGAATCGCATAACCACCGGTCATCATCATTATCCGCGACGACAAGACAGCAATTGGGTTGGAATCTTCAAGACAAACAGACGCAACTTCTTGCCACTTTGCGAGGAGTATCATGCGCGGTGGGTAATTCTAAGGCAATATGCAAAAATTGCACCACACCATCTACCTGTTCCACCAGCTTCATTAGCATAGAAATCGCAAGAGTGTCCCATCGCACGACCACATGTGCACGCGGGATGCAGGCTCGCGGACGCCTCCAGTTCATCTCGGGCCTCTCACTCTCGCCACGGCGAACCTTTTTTCTCGCCACATACATTTTCTTCCGCGAGATTCTTCGCCATGGCACTGCGGATGGGCTGAATTGGCAAAAACACCAGCACAGCCCAGAGAGGAAACCTGTTTGTCAGCCGCACACGGGCGCAGCGCGAGAATGCCGAAGCCACCAACACAGGCCAGCGAGATCAAATGAACCCACACTGCAGCCCTGGCAGCCCTCCTTCACGATCGCCGGGCGTGTGGCTGTGTGCGCCACACACCTGAGATGCTGGAGCACCAACACAGCGCCAGCCAGGTCGGCCGGAGTGACTGCCATCGCTGGCGAACACCAACGAAGTCAGTTGCTCGAACGGTGAGGTTAAAGAAAGAAGCCTTCGAAGACCTCAGCGCGCGTTGAGTTCGCCTCCTGAGCGCCTTTCCCCCCAAAAAGACCTGTGACAGTCCGCTGCAAGTGCTCCAGGTGAAAATCGAGGTGCTGCGGATACTGTGCACGCCGAGCTGGCCAACAGTGGCCCCACATCGCAAAGGATATTTGGGTGACCGAAAGTGTTACTGTGGATATTTAGTGAGAGCGAGAAAGAACGCGAAAGACGACAGTCTTATAAATAATACAAAAGCCTTCTCTCCCTTCGGTTCGCCGCCGCGGTTCTCGTTGTTACTCAAGTGAGAGAGATCAATAAATGCTCGGATATCCAGCATCTTCTGTATAATATTGTGAAAGAAGTGCACACATCAAGGTTGCCATCTTACCTTCATTTTAGCCTATGATACTGTGAGACACACAAGACCGAAGATTCCGAGCAGAAGGTGAAGATTCTACGGGGAAGGAGAAAGAGAGAGAGAGAGAGAGAAAAAACTAATTATAGAGTTTCTTGTTATTCCATCGCCCTCCATCCCTTCACCGTCAGCTCGAGATATAATGACGGTGAATTCAATTTTTAATTACACGTCTAACATCCACACAAAATAATAAAAACGCGTTTTATTGGTGAGGATGGTGCGGAGTGGCCTGTGAGAGACACTCTTGGATTCTGTGGTGAGAGTGTGCCATTTTGACAGTGAGGATAACAGTGAGTGCGGACTGTGCTGTTTCGTGAGCGCACAGCCGGAGAATGGTGCCATCGTGACACGCTCAGTGGTCAAATTTGGATTTACCAGTGAAGTGCTGATCCGACAATCGCACGGAGAGACACACAACAGTGATCTGCACGCTGCAAGGTAACAAAATTGAAATATCCAGAGAAGTCTCAGGGGTGAATTGATGTCTGGGTGACTGGATTGATAGATTAGCATCCGCGAGAATTGCTGAAAAGTATTCTCGGTCGTCGGATTGGCCATAAATTAGTCAATGATCGTGTGAAATATTGCACTTACGCGTGGAAAAAAGGCCGCACAGTCGTAAAGATATCAGTGAAAACCCCTCAAGAAGGGTTCTTTTCCATCTCTCTGGCCATCTCTAAATTATCTCATCTCTCTCACCTCGCATCCCAGCGTCAATGTAATTTATCTGGTACTTTTGTGAGCCTCCATCCGACCAACAACAATTTAAAGGCAAATTGAACATAAATTTTTCAATTTGAAGATTTCGCCAAATGAACCTTCCTTCGTGATCCTCCTCGCCACCATAAAATTCGATTGTCGAATTTGATCTCTTTTGTCTGCAAGACACATTCATAAATCCCATTCAAGAGACACTCGCGGAAGATCGTCTGGGTGTGAAAGAAGTATATAATCCGTACTGGAGGAATTAATATTGAAATTTCAATATTGCCCAAGGGAAATCATAAAGCACGATATGACATTTTTTGTCTGGGTGCATTCCATCCTGAAGGAGGCAAATTCGCATGTTGATTCACTCGCAGATTGGGAGATTTATTGCCATTTCTTCGCTATGATGCGATTCCTGAAAGTCAAAGTCGAACAAATGGAGAGAAACTGTGATTCTATTTGGAGTATTTGGAAGAAAGAAAGTATCTGCAATGATTCTGGACATGAGAGGAGTTATAAATATTTATCATGTTATTCAATTGGAATAATTACTTCAGCATCTTGTTCTCTCTGAGTGTTTTGTACTTGTCAAGTCTGGCAAGATGTATTGCTATCAAAAAGTCACACAGCATCGAACAAAGAAAACATATGGCTTCACTTTTTTGCAATTTTCTCACTTGGGCTATTGTGGGGAACGTGCAATTGTGGAATTCTTCCGCAGTTGAAAGTTTCCCTCTGGAGCACCTTTTTCACCGTTGTGATCGCGGTGAAAGTGACGAAAAGTCTCTCTGGCGAGGAAGAGTTTTACCTTCTAAGCGCTGTGATTGATGGCTTGCGATTTCCTTTGATGGTTCTCTCTCGCTGAGGAATGTCTGCGGTGTTTGGGCGCACTTTTTTTCCGCCGACAGGGTGGTGAGATTGTGTGCACGCCAGCGGAGCCTGTGCATCTTTGATGGACGTCTCAAAGAGATGGTCGAAAATCTGCGCTCTCGTGCGCGCAGATTGACGATGTGGCAGTGCGAGGTGAATCTGGGCATCCCAGAAATGGTGTGTATTTGGGAGCTGATGAAATTACCAATGTATGAGGCGAGTGTCACGAAGCTGTGTGCACGAAGATGCAAAAGGATATATACATACAATGCACATAAAACATTTTATTTATGTTGGCCAGCGCATGGAGCCAGTGAGAGAACAAAGTGAACAAGAACAGATGCGTTTTTAAAACAATTATGAATTCTAGCGGCATGGCTGATGGACTGGTTCTGCTCCTCTCGAGACACCCATTGTAAAATGCGAGGAATCCGCGGGGCGTGTGGTGGCCTGGGCGAGAGCGAGCTGGAAGATCGATTCGTACGATGAGATTTTGCGCAAAATTCACAGTTGCACATGCTGATCGCCCTTTAAATTCATCCGCCTGTGTCTCCTAGGCCTTCTTCAATTAGAATCTAGCTTGAGTCGCTTTCTCAAGTCGGTTGCCGCTGAATTGTGCCGTGCTCGTGAAGCTATTTCAAAAGTGAAAGAAGAGTTTCATTTTCAGACTCTCCCTCTGGAGTCCATTCTCTTGTCAGAAACAATCTCAACTGATGAAAATCCTCTGAAGCGTATAAAGTATGTAATTTTCACTCGTTCTATTAATATGTTTAAACACTTGAGACGCGTTCGTGGCCGCTCACAGAAAAGTGAAAGAGATCTTCTACCCTGGCAAAACGCTCGTTCCACGCAAATTGTAGGTAATTAGTTTTGGGCTCGCTGTGCAATTCTTCAAAGCACAATTTACGAGTAGTTGAAAGGGCAGGACTTGAGCGCGCCAGGATGACGAATCCGCTGCGCGAGAAGAATGTCCGAGAGACGCCAGAGAGGCCTCAGAGGGTCACCGTCGGTCCATTAGATTTTTTGGCATCAACAGCTTTTCTTGTACCTGTGTCCCACCTCAATTGCTTCACGCACAGAGAGATTCCAGCCCACGACCGTTCCACAATAGAGGCTCTTCTCTATTTTTGGGCACGACTTGAGGTGAGACAGAGAAGACTTCTTTTGCTCGGCATTCCATCCTCCTCATCCTCTCCGCATAGACTTTTGTACGGACCCATGGCGTTTTTTCATGCGCTCCGCCGTCTCTGCAGAAGAATACAGTGCGGATGGTGAATAGAGAAGAGAGGCTCAGAAAAAGGTCTGGGACTTGGAAGCTATATTAAATTATTATTATTACTAATAATGCTAACAACATTTTTGTCGAAAACTCTCAAGGAACATAATACAAAATAATGATCTTTTTTTCTCCTACTCTCACTTCTCTTTGGGCTAGTTCTCCTCATCATTCCACCTCAATTCCCTTCCTGGATTGTGATGTACCTACAAAAAAATTCAAATCCCCAAATATACATTCTGTATATAATTTGGATTTTACGATGAGGAATTTTCACTGATAGGTGAATTCTTCGAGATCCGATTTCTGGTGAGAAAGTTTTCACGCAGTCTGATGATCAAAATTTCTCCACGCATTTACCTGCAACCCCAGCGGAAACCCCAATTTGGTTGGTTGCTCAAGAGAAAGAGCATTCCAATCGTCTCCTTGTTTATCAATCCTCCAGACCATGGAGGAAAGTATCGAATTAAAATAATTGTCGATTTACATGCGTGTGATTCTCGAGAGATAAATTAATAAACTGAAAAAGGAAATTGTGAGTGAATGGCAGAGTTGGTGTCCAGATGAGAAAAAAAACAGTTGGTAGAGAGAAGAAAGGAATTAAAGTATCAAATTTCCACACTGAAATAACCATAAATTACCCCCTTTTGAGCTTCCAGTATTTGTGAGATTTTTTCATTATTCAATATTACATATCTTCGAACGGTATATTTTCTGCTCTAGAATTGTGAACGTTTCGCTATTCCGTGAGGAAACTGGCCGACCAGGGACATTTTTAGCTTCTTTTGGACAGCTTTGTAACGGCCAAGGCTCTAATTTCATCCTAATTCCAGACTCGATTCTTCGAATTGCTCAAATTAGACTTAATAGGATGTTCAGCGTGAAGACTGACTGCTTCAACTTGTCTAATGATCGTTGACTGGGGATGAAGTTCTCCGTATTTCGGTGTCCCGATTTCCTAATTATTGCTTTCAGAGCCTTTCGTCGAAAAGAGAAACAATTCTAAATCTTTTATGAATTCTCTTGCCATTCTAGACGCTTATTGTAATAGATTAGGAGGAAATTGAAAATGTTTCAGAGTCATTAAAAGCTGTTATATTAATGGTTCTTGCAAGGCAATCTTTTGTTCTTAAGAGACAATCCCAGAGACATATCAGTGTGCATGAGAGCAAGGAGAGATGCACTAGGAATTTGCTAAGTTCCCACCCATGATTCTGGATGCCGAAGCTGCTCTACTATTCCGAAAGAGAGCCTTTCTCTTCACCGCCATATTTTCGACGGTACGAGGAAGAATCTTGGTCATGAAGAGGTTCTTGCTTTTTTATCCATGCCGTCTTCTTCCTCTCCACATGGTGACTCTCTCCCAGCGGACATTGTATACATTTCTGGGGCCTCTCTTGGAGCTTTAGGAGTAGGTCAAGCAGAAATTTTCTAATACGTGTGGTGTGTTTATAGTGCAGAGATGGAAGGTATTCTTTAACGACTCTGCCTCTCTTCCTATTGATTCTTCTCGGGCTGCCGCGGCTGCCACTGCTGCCGCTGGTGATGATGACCATTCGGCCGACAGAGAACGAGTGTAATGTTAGATAAACAGCATAAGAAAACTGGTCGCATTGAACACTTCGCCGAAAGGTCTTTCACGTTCAATTCAGCCACACTTGTAGTGGAGTCTCTGCGCATTTCTCTTCTCCGGCAGCCCCCCTTTGCACATGTCCATCGCGGAGAATTCCTTAGTCACACAAGAAGACACTCATGTGTTAATGTCTGTGTGTTTATTAGGTGGAGAAACAGCGCGCGCTTCAGCCTTAGAATTCGACGGATTGAAGTGGTATTTTGCGCCTCGCAGACATCTTCAGCGAGATGGGCATAGTAAATGACAACCAATTTCTCTGCGCGCAGCCCGGGGAGTCATTGTGGGGCTAGGGGAGCGGGGGGTTCTGTTTTCACAGCTCTAAAATCTCTTACTCTTGATATAGAGCAAAAATTACATGGCAGGCGTAGTGAGTAATTAGCAAATTGTGTAATTCTTCATTGCGAGCATTCCTAGCCATCCTCTTGGAACTCTGCATTTGCATAAGAATGTTCTTCTTCGTTTCTTTCACAATGACTGTGAAAACGGGGTCGTTGTCAGGAAATTTTCGCTCGATATACAAATTATTTGCCTCTTGCACGTAATTGTGGAAAGCATTGACTTGAACTTGCGTGGTGGGTGAGAATAAAGAGAGGCTGGCTTGTTGAGGAAAATTATGGTTGAGTTTTCATCGTTTAAATTGATAAAGATCATAGAAACGGTCAATTGTTAGTGGGTCACTTCACAGAGATCCAAAGGATGCGGTTAATGTCTTTCGCGGAAGCAATAAAAAATGACTGGAAGAAGGAATTCTAGATAAATTGCAATTTTATGCGGGAATGCGAAAAATACGGCGTGTGGATAATATTTTGTGAAATTCTTTTACCATATTTTGGCCATATTTCATGAGTTCGCGATGCGAGAAAGAGCGCTGAAAAGTGTGGGGCATTTCTCAAAAATACATTTTCTATGGGTTTTCTGGGGGCCTCAATTCCATAGAAACCTCCTATCCAATCACGGCAAATTGGCCCCTAGCGCTGGACGTTTTTTGCTGCTCAGCACTCACGGTTCTCTTGTTTCTCTTTGCAGCCGCGACGAGTGTGAGGGAATTGTGTAACGCAGGGCATGGCTTCGGGACGCAGATACAGGTGATGGTGCGACGAGGAAATGGTGGAGGCGACCCCAAGCGTCGCCCACTGATCATGCTGTGGATCGCGCTTTGCCTGCTGGCGGTCGGAGCCGACGCCGAGCACGTGCGCGAGCTAGAAGTGTCGGAAGGGGTGCCGATAGGGCACCAGATCGGCTTCATCGGGGAGTTCCTGCACGGCCTGGACAGCGGGCCGCCCTACTTGATCGTGCCGGTGCCAGGCAGTGCGGTGGATAGCGACCTGGCCATCGATCACACAACGGGCGAGATCAGGACGAAAGTGGCGCTGGATCGTGAGACTCGCGCCTCGTACTCACTCGTGGCGATTCCGCTCAGTGGCGCGAATGTTCGTGTTGTTGTGCGTGTGCTGGACGAGAACGACAATGCCCCGATCTTTCCCACACCCGTCATGAACATTGAGTTTCCGGAGAACACACCTCGTGACGTCAAGCGCACCCTGAATCCCGCGCGAGACCTGGATTTGGGGCGCTACAACACGCAGCGCTACAACATTGTGTCCGGCAACGTGAACAACGCCTTTCGGCTGTCGTCGCACCGCGAACGAGATGGGGTTTTGTACCTCGATCTGCAGATCAATGGCTTCCTCGACAGGGAGACCATTCCTGCGTACAGTCTCGTGATCGAGGCCCTCGATGGCGGAACGCCACCGTTGCAGGGCCAAATGACGGTGAACATCACAATTCAGGATGTCAATGACAACCAGCCCATCTTCAACCAGAGCCGATACTTTGCCAGTGTCCCCGAGAACGCCACGGTCGGCTCGAGTGTTCTTCAAGTGTTCGCCACGGACATTGACGCTGGTGAGAATGGGTATGTGGAGTATGCGATCAACCGTCGTCAGAGCGACAAGGAGCAAATGTTTAAGATTGATCCGCAAACAGGTTGGATTGCCGTGAACAAGCCTCTGGATTTTGAAACGAAGGAACTGCACGAGTTGGTTGTAGTGGCCAAAGATCACGGCATTCAACCACTAGAAACAACGACTTTCGTATCAATAAGAGTGACTGATGTGAATGACAATCAGCCGATTATTAATGTGATTTTCTTAAGTGACGATGCCACTCCGAAGATCTCGGAATCGGCCCAACCTGGCGAGTTTGTCGCTAGGATAAGTGTTAATGATCCGGATTCAAAGACAGAGTACTCAAATGTGAATGTGACGCTGAGTGGCGGCGACGGTCGGTTCGGACTGACTACGCGTGATAACATTATTTATCTAGTGATTGTGTCCTTGCCGTTGGATCGCGAACTACAGCCGAACTACACTCTGAGCGTTGTTGCCACGGACACAGGCAATCCTCCTCTGCACGCCAGCAAAACCATCTATCTTCGCGTGACTGATATCAACGACAACGCTCCTGAGTTCGAGAGCGATGTGTATCGCGCTAACGTGATGGAGATTGCTGATCCGGGAACCTCTGTTATTCAATTGATCGCAGTCGATAGGGACGAAGGCAACAATTCCGCCATTGTGTACTCCTTGCTCGACACTCCCGACACTCACTCGCAGTGGTTCCAAATAGACTCGCATAGTGGACTTATCACAACTCGTGCTCATATTGATTGTGAAACCGAACCTGTGCCGCAGCTCACGGTTGTGGCGAAAGATAACGGACATCCTCCGTTGTCCTCAACAGTGACAGTGTTTGTGACCATCCACGATGTCAACGACAACGAACCCATCTTCGATCAGAGCTTCTACAATGTTTCCGTGGCGGAGAACGAGCCCAAAGGACGCTGTATCTTAAAGGTAAGTTCCTGCCCCTAAACTTAAGCATCTCCCATGAAACATGTTTTGTGTATTTATCAAAAATTGGAGGTCTCGACCTTTTCATTCGTGCAAGAAATCCAACACACTCAGATGATTCTCCCGCGAGATATCACAATTGGATTCTCAACTGTTCTTCTCGGAAGAGCCGTGTCTCTTTCCGGGTGCTTCGCATTCACGTGCGGCTACGAGTGGCTCTACCCTTCCGGATGCTATTGCTGATTGATATTCAGAGGGCGAGTGATCGATTACCGCATTACTGACTAATTATCCACAATGAAGATGACAAGGTGCGGTTTGAGAACCAGTGAGAAG
Organism: Phlebotomus argentipes; assembly: GCF_947086385.1. NCBI lineage: Eukaryota > Metazoa > Arthropoda > Insecta > Diptera > Psychodidae > Phlebotomus > Phlebotomus argentipes. Next base: position 8,931,514 of record NW_026776181.1, on the reverse strand, counting down.
TGACTTGATATTGGAGTTCTAAATATCGACTTACTCACATATATCTCGCACTCGTGGCTCGACGAGCAAGTCAGGTTTTAGAGAGGTCTCCCAGCCTATCTCGCGAGGGGCAAAAGACTTCGATGGCGATGATTAATAGTCGCAAACTCATGCACCCATTTTGATCGATTCCTCTCTCACTCGCGCCACGGAGAAAAGTGCCCGAGACAGCGGCAAAAAATCCTCATCATCTGAGTTGGAAATTGTCAGTGAGGCAGTCATTCTCTTTTGTAGTCAACGTGCAAATGTTTGAGCTTTTAGATGGAATAAGGCCTCCCGAGAGAGGTGACTTGAGCATGCCAAAAAGGTGATGTCATGGAGGAAGTATGCGGACAATTGCATCAATTAAATGCCGTTTGATGGCACATCCTTCAGGACATCACCAATTGGACACTCGACGAATTTCGCCTCTCGGTCTGTGGATATGGGACTGTCCATCCTCCTCGTCCCGTTGGCATCTGTCACGTGAGAATGAGCGAGATGGTATCTGGCGGGGCTGGTGAAGAATAGACATAGAATGATTAATAGACTCATAGTCAATCCATCTGGGATTCTCTCTTGTGCAGAGAGATTCCTCAAACTCATGCTTTTCTTATTGTTTGTCTAACACTCTCTGGGATTATTGCCATGCACTTGGTGATTTCGTGGAACATTGAGAACAACTCTCTGGGATGTGCAGAGTAGCAAAAGAGCCAATTTATGTGCAGTCATCGAGTGTGGATAATTGGGAATTTAATTACTTTCATCATGGGTGGAAATAAGGGTTCGTTCAGTGGGGTTGCTTCACGTCTTTGCATTCATGATGGTGTCGGGGGATATTGGATAATGCAGAGATGATGATGCTTTGCGCAAAAGAAATGATGACAGAGTGAAGGAATATTGGGTGGAGAAAAAGCTAGTCAAACAACAAAACCTCACAGTCGGCATCCATTCTTCATATTGGAGGCAATTATTTTCAAATTTGTGAGACCATTTATGAAGCAACTCAGCACTGTGTATTTTCCATCTCGCAGAGTGTTCTTCCATTGCCAGAGCATAACACACTCAAGATTTTTGGGCGATCTGTCGATGCCTACAAACTCACACTCATATTCAATTACTCCCCGAAGATGTTGGCCTCATATGAAAAGGCAACGCAACTGGAGAATGAAAAAAGCGCGCTCAAAGAAGTATCTTCCAAAAGGGAGTAACACGAGTGCGTGCATGTGTTGAAAAACTGAGTGAGCCAATGTAAGGAGAAGAGAAAAAAAACATGTGAGGAATACAATGAAAAAATTCGAAACATTTCTGTATGTATAAAATGCGAGAACATAATTTAGATTTGATGTTACACGTTATGATGGCTCGGACTTGGTGTTGTTGTGAGGAATTCCGAGGGCTGCAATTAAGCTAAATCAAATAATCACACAACTTGGTGAATTAACACAATTCACTGTACCTTCAATTGCTAATCTAATATTTGTGGCGGTGTCTTGAAGAGGGCTGTCACAAGAGACAGTTAAATCTTCCATGAGAGAGGCTTTTACCGGCTCAACACGCGTGATATTCTTAACGGAATGTGTCCTATAATCTGCCATCAAATTCTGTCGTCAAGACAAAGACCTGAGGTATTTGGAAAAGCTCTTGGGATATTGTCTCATGCAGCATAAATTGGCGTAATCAAGGGGGAGATATTGTGATTGAGAGTGGCTTTCGATGCACTCATTCGAATATACATATTAAGCCCTTATACATACATATTGATATCAGTTTTAAAGCAAAAATGAGCAATTATCCTGCGAGTTCGGGAGTGTGCAGGCTGCCGAAATCCGTGGGCTTTTCGATGACAGTCTCGCGCTCGTGGTCTTTTTTCTCCTTCTCGCCTCATTCTTCCGCGGGAGCCGTGTCAATAGCCATGAGATGTTGATAGTGCCATGCTGGACCACGCAACTAGTGACTCAAAGTTCTAAACTATTAAGATAAAACTGTTTTCGTCTGTCGGCACCATAAGACACGCGTTTGAAGGGGGAGGCGCTGGAAGATGGGAAGAGTGCTGTTGGAAGAGAGAGAGAAAACAAACAGGAATGTTAAATTTCATGTTAATTAACAAAATCATCATGCATCGTTCTCTTCTTTTTTAATTCTTTAAATTAACACACATACGCCCGGTCTCTTAATGAATTCACGTCACTTGCTTGGGAATTGAATCGTTTCAAATTATTGTCTTTCCACGGAGGCCACACAAAACTTATTATCACGTATTGCATTAAGAATGAGACTCGATTTTGACCTTTTGCTTTTCGGTGGAGGTGATAAACCTACGGCCATATTAGATGATGTGTGGAAGCTCCTTTTCAGTGTGGAATTTATCTCAAATGTCTCATTTTGACCATTCCGAAGTGGCGTTTGCTTCGAATCTCTGGGCCAGCAGCATTTGTCTGTACAGCATTTGAAGGGAGGAAGGGATTATTTTTAATGCAATGACCCAACATAGAAGTTTGCATAAATGGCTTTCAAAGCGTGTGTGTGTGTGCGCGATCAAATGCATTTGCATAAAACACACTTTTGCAAATGCCGCAAGTCATCTCTAGTTATGCTAATTTCGCAGCATGAATTTACTTATGAGATACTTCCTCCTCGACTCGTCGCCATCCTCCCCCTTGTCTTCAATCACACACGCTCATGTGGTGTTTCTCTCCGAGCTTTGCCCGTTCAATTTTAATACAACATTGTCCAATGTTACCATGCATTGCAATTCTCAACACATTACTTTGTCTCTCACTTCACTTTATTCACGAGGAAAGTGAATTTCGCTGGCTTTTCACTTCTGTGCCTCTCTAAAGCGTTGTTACAAAATTACAATTATCACCTTATATTCACAAGCTTCGACTATTACAAAGGATGACGCAAATTAATACTTGCGGACTTCAATATAAACCTCTTTTCGGAGATTAACTTTTCCAATTTCCTCTCTTGTGCCCAGTTTAATTGTCTTTTTCCTTGCGCACTGGCAATTTTTGATTGAGCATCATAAGTGGCAATAATTCAACATCATTGCACGTCAAGATTGACGGGGTTGTGTCTTATTCCGGAGGCACTTTCTGGCCACAGAGAATTGTTCGTAATTATACAAGAATCCCTTTTAACACATTTACTGTCTCCCGCTGAAGTACCGGGGTGAGGCATCGAGGAGTGAAATTACTTGAGCTTTTTATGACTTTGAAGCTCACCACAAACCGTGTGGAAAGGGGCACATTTGACGGTGATTTTTTCATCAGACTCAATAGGTCAAAATAATTCGAAAATGCCAATAAAGAGTTAAACCGCAGAGATGAAATATCTGCAGTCAGAATGTTCCTTCTGAACCGACCCTGAGTATTGTTGGGTGTGGAAAAAATGATAAGAATATAAAATGGGATTGTATTTATTTTATATTGCTCATGAGGTGCTTGGGAAGCAATTAGAATACTTGAGAGATAACCATCATTGCAGTTTATAGTGCTTAATAACTTAATTCGAAATGGGAATGACGAGGGGGAGAAGCGCCTAACTACTGCTGCACCATCAAAGTGCTATTTTGATGGTCTTCACTCTCGCATGTACTCCCATTGCCACTCTTGATGCCTCTTGCGATTTGAGTATAGGGCCTCGTCCACGGCAAACAACCCAGGGCAGTTGCAGACTGATGATGATGGTGTGTTGCTTGATTTCACCCGGGCAGTCTTAATTCGCGGATATTGAAAGCGTCCCTGCGTGAGCAGGAATAATGTTGATTATTAAGTGATATGTAAACTAATGACCTGTCATAACTACATGTTATAGGTAATAGTATCAGAATTGAGATTCTTGAATTTTATTTACAAAAACACTGAGTTCATGAGCGATTCATAATAACCGATTTATGACATTGACAAAAGATTATCTGGATTGAGCTGGGCGAAGCCTGGCTTAAACTTAAATTTATGTGAACTTCATAAAAACTTATGTGAATTTTTCATAAATTTATGTGAACTTTATGTTAGTTAGTATGCTGAAGCTGATTTCTGAGAATCTTAGACATTAATAGAAAATATTATCAGTTTTTTAGGTTTTATATCATGCTTATAGGTTTAATAGAAAGACCCGTCCTTGCGTCTGCTCGTCCAATATCAATTGTACTTCCTTGCTACTTTAATTGGGTAAAAACTTTGCGACTTTGAGTCTTTTGATTTCCATGTTTTGGCGCTGCAATTGAATAGTTGGCGGAAAAGTGCGCAACACTTGAGCATTTTCTGGCGAAGAAATTTTCTTTCAGTGCAGGCACAGTTGAACAAGATGTTCATGGATGTGTGGAGATTGTGTCAGAAATTTCTATACAACCTGCCTGACCACTGACTGACTGAGGTATTCTAAGGTGGTGGTGTATAGAATGGGGCACAAAGGAGGCCACAAATACATTTCTGGAATGTCCCTATCGTTTGGTAGTGGTTTCTGTGATCTGCGCTTACACTCTCTCAGTCAAATCTGAATTGTGTCGTGTGTGTTGGCCATATTGGGGGCTCTTGGACTGCAGAACGGTGTGCTGGCGTGTGTTGGGAAACACCATGGCGGATGGCCACACACACGCGCAGGCACTTTATTTAAATTCTTTGCATCTCGATTCTCGCGGCTATTGCTAGCGGCCATTGCCATATTTCCGCGCTTTCTCATGTACAGCCGAACACTGGTGCGCCAGAGGAGTGTTGAAAATATTGGAGCCACGTTGCCACACGCGCTCCTCTTGGCTCCGGCGAGCGTGTGTGCGGAGGACCTTCCAAGTGTGCGCCACACAATATATATGGAGATTATCAAAATTACGTTTAGCTGCCAATTAAATTTTCATTAACTTCCTAATTTCTCGAATTCAAATTGCTGCGAGAAACACCTCCGGGAGTCATTGACTCCGTCACATATTTGGCTGAAGAATTTCTCGACTGCGCGCCTGTGTTCCCATCCGCACTGTGTATCTTCTCTCCGTCCCGGGGCGAGCTCTTCTGCTCTCGCCTCAACACAGGTGGGGTATTGATCGAAATTCGTGTAAATATAATAACAATGCGGTGGCATGAGCTGTATTAGCGCGATGAATTAATAAAAGTCAATGACGGGAGGAAGAATGGCCGGGCGAGAGGTGGAGACCAGGGAGGAGGGCCGTCGCGGTGGCTTCCGATGACCCAATGTTGAAAGCTCCATCCTGAGAACAGTAGCTCGGAGTGTCTTCGTCGGGGTGATAAATTTAATGAGAAATTTTTGCCTCGGCGAAGACAGTCGAATGGGGCGGCGGGAGACGCGGAGAGATATCTCTCTGGCGAGAGAAGTCCCCCCTTCTTTATTGAGTCAAAGCATGAGAGAAGCTCAGCCCGCAGGGTTTCGTATGTAATTTTAACTTTGCCCAACACTTTATTATTATATGCAACTCTGGTAGCTGTAGCTTCTGCAGATCTCGCGCGCGCGGGGCAGAAAAAAGGACAGTGCAGAATGAGAGCATCGATACAATTTTCAATTCTCTTCCACACCGCGGAGACCATTGTTGCATTGTGTGTCGCTGGAGCGTCAGAAAATTGGGAGCCCATGTTCAATAAGCAACACAATATTCGGGGAGGTGCTCGCAAGTGTTGAGAATGTGGAAATTCATATGAATCTCTGCTCACTCTTCTTGTCACTTTTCTGGGAAATGTAACCGTTGCACTCGAGGGACTTTTTTTTTGTGGGGAGCTTCAGAGGAGCAGTTGCCTCTGGACGTCACCTGGCGACTGGCAGAGTTCATCTAATTTGAAACAAACAAGTCTTCGTCTACAAAGGGCAGTGAATATGTACAATAGTCGTGGTTAGAGATTGTGGGTGATTTGGTTCTCAGCCTCAAATGCCAATTGTCGTGATGGTGGATGAGTTTGAGAGTGAAAATTACCAGTTGAGATTGCTATCGGTCATTTAATTAAGCAAATTTGTGATTGCCACATTGGCAGAAGGTTGTAGTTAGGCTGGCGGGAGGACTTTCTCTGCATCGCTGGGCTGTGAATTGACTAGCAAAAGCACGTGCAAAAGTGATCTGAAATTGCAATGTGTGCTCCTTAACTCGCTATGGGAGTGTGGTATTTTAATGGGTGGTAAAATGGCATGAGAGTTTACCAATTTCTTCTCGCTAAGAGTGTCCCATGGAGACTCTGGGCGAAATAACCTTTCTCATAATTCTTTCACAACGTGATAATGTGATAAGCTTACACATTGTGTGATTCCGCAGGGAAACTAGTGGCGGGGGACGTTAGTAAATTGGCTTCTTGGCCAGAAACAATAACAGTGAATTCTGGTGGAATCTCAGAGTGTGGAAACTGACGAAAAATTCCACGAGGTGTATTTGATAAATGGCATAAGTACTTTATTGGAACGATCATGAGGTTTTTGTTGGTTTAGACAGGCATGAGAGAGTGAGAGAGAGAGAGAGGAGAATGTGTGCACTGGTGAAGAGATAAGAATGCAATGAATTGGCGCGCAAAGTGGTTTTATTTGCAACCCAAACACTTCATCGCAGATCTGTGGTCTTTGCGTATGGGAAACATACCCACGTTAGGCGTTCCAATAAACAACCATGATGATAGAGATGTTGGTAGCATTTCCGTCAGCGGAAGCGGGCGTGAAGGAGATGAGGAAAAAATTGATTAGGCACTCACTTCTTAGGAGCGCTCGAGAGAGGACCTACAGTATTTAAAAAGTCATCAAGAAAACAATTACCGTCCGCTGTGATTATGTTTGGCCCTTATTTTGTGTCATATCTGCTCGATCTTGTTGGTAATTACGTATGTTAATTATCTGTGGACTCGAGAGGGAAATCCGAGTTCCGTTTAGTCTGAAAAATGATCTGCGAAATGATCGGTGCACTTTTATCCGTGCGAACGAAATATGTGCGAAGACTGCGTCTTTTGGGTTAAAGAATCAAATTTGTCCCGACGAATCGCCTTAAAACCGGAAAGTGATCAACCTCTCGGGCATTCGTTCCCTTCTCCCTGATTATACCTCCGATAATGATGATCTGATGGCACACACAACACTTCTCTCTTCAGCATCTCAAACGGTGAACCCTTTCTGTCCATTTATGCTCCAAACTTGCGAGCGCAGCGGAGATGGCAACAAGTGAAACGACGAAAATTGCGTGTGTGTGCAAAGAAGCAGTCCTCTTTTGTCCACGCACTTTGGCATGGAGTGCATGCTAGAGCGCAGAGTCCAGAGGAGGTACTCGCGATGGGTCTTTTCGGTGTGGAACGGTGGCGCAGTAGCCATGGCCGAGGGCGATCCTTGTACGCCGATGAAAAGAGTGGATTTATTGGTGCACAATGAATATGTGTATCGATCAAAAATAGATTCGCAGTTCCGGAACACCTGGACGCACATCGGGAGAGGATTTTGATCTCAGCAGCCAATGGGTCACTCTCTCTCTCTCCTCGATGACGTGTGTCTGTGTGGATTGTAATAATAACATCGCGGGAGCACGAATTGCTGCCCGTGGGGCTTTTGTTGCTCTCAAGTGCACTAATTGAGAGGAGAGTGCAGTTTGAAATCATCCTTGATTTGCCTCTCATGGCTTCTCATCACTCAATCAATAGATCAATGGCTGGCTTAAATTAAAAATTTGAGAGTTTTCGCACCCAATAAACCGACAAGGCCAACGGTCGATGAAATAGGAACGAAAGACTTCAATGCGCTAAGCGACAAACCTGATATTTCTACAACCTTCTCATCAAGTGTGGTGTTGTGTGTGCTTTTTTTGTTTTCTCCTTTCTTCTCACCTCTCAAATTAATATTTTGTGTTTATTAGATGCCTATCGATATGACATCTATCACAAACTTCGAAATATATTTGAATAATCGATTGAGTTACATTTCTTCTGCATTCCACTTCATGGATTCCTCTCTGCACTTCTCCGCATGGGTCACTATTCTTCCCCACAACCTTGAGATTTGTCTTCACGTCACTTGATTGATGGGGCAATCTCTATGTTGGATGAGTCCTCCTTTATCCCACCTGCGCGCGCCCAACCGTCATGGTTCCATCATTGAAGTGTGGTGAAATAATTTGAGAAACATGTTAACAAGTTTCACTCGACTTTGAGGAAAGTAATAATTAAATTTGCGTTATCATGGTATAATAATCTCGGTATGGAGTGTCTGGTGAGTGCTCTCTTCCTGGCTTGTTAGACAATTAGAGCACATGGATAAGTGCCATGGGGGGATGCGGAAATGACTGTGAATCTTTTCTCAAAACCCACCTCAATTTGACGATCGCACAGATCACACATTTCTTCCTATGCTGGAATGTGCTGCATGTGTGACAATAAGGAAGAAATCAATTCCATTGTCTTACTGTTGCTCACACACCATCAGAGCATCCAGAGAGGGCGAGAGAAGTCCACAGGATGGGAGATAATTATAGTGGTGTGTCAGTTTCCCATTCTGATGATTCCTCCACCAAGCCAATCACAAGTTATGTATTTTTTCTGCTTCTTCGAATCATTCTCTTGTGTCTCTCTTTTTTCACCATCACCAAGGCGAAGGTCTTCTTGCTGCCCCTTTAATAAAAACAAACCCTGAGCGAAATTGGAGGTGATCCGCGAGGCAGTGGTTTTGGAAGTATTATTAGTTGAAATTTCGGTTGGCCAAACCACTGTGTTTGACTTAAATCACCAAGAAGGCATTGCATGAGGACTGATGATCAGCCAAAAGTGGGTGAGGAGCATGAAATTGGTCTCCAAGATCCCCTAGTCGGTGTTGCAATGCCAAGTGAATCCTGAGAAATTCACCGGCGATATATTTTATTAGTTTGGAAGGCAGAGAGGCTCCCTGGAAATAAATCACCGAGACAAATCTGCAGATGGATGGCTTCTTTATGGCCTAAGACTGCGCATTTTCTCGCGACATTTCTGGCGATAGACAGAAGAGGTGTGATATTTGAGCAATCAAGTGGTGATCTTTTGGCAGATACTCAATTTATGGTTTATTGCTTTCCGTTTGTGATGCATGGGGCATTGCATGGGGCGAAGACACCGTCATCAGCATACGTTGGCGCGTGTATCCCGCGGATGAGGATGGCCAGTGGGAGAGAGGGTCGATGGCGTGGTGTTGGTTGGTCATATGGTCAATTGCCATACCAAGGCACGGCGCAATGCACATATTTATGGGGATATCGTGGAGAAACACAGAAATGTCAGGAGGCAGCAGTATATCATCTGATGGATGCCTTTGATATAACACTCTGGAGTTTTTTCTTCAGCATTTTCACTTCAAATGCAATATGCCATATTCACTCATTGTCTCTGCCTCGCGCACCATCCTTCTTGACCGCAGTGCAGAGAATATGTATCTCTTCGCCAGACCCTCCTTCGAATGGTAAAGAGAAACACACATTTCGCCTAGTCGATAACTTTACTTTTCGCCGCGTCAGCAAATCAGCCCACACCCATAGATAGTGAAAATGTTCTCCGTCGGAAACACTGGGAAAGCCTCTCGTTCGTGCCTTGGATCATTGTTGATGAGAGTGGCAGGCAGAGAAGATGCATTTTGGGGGGTGAATTTGAGAAATTTGTACCTGAATGTTGGAATTTTTGTGTCTATGGATTGTCGATATCATATCGTCACTATTATTGCCATTGTTCTTCTCTATGGTGTTGGTCGTGGGGAAATAGTTGAAAGAATGGATGGGATAAAAGTGTCATCGTCATTGTCATCCTATAGTCATGGGTCCATTACTGGCCTCCTTCGCTCGCCTTCTCGCAGTGACTAATATTTCAGCGGAGACACTCCACGATACCCATTTTCTATCACCATTACCAGTCACAATTGCTCGATTGTGTGTATATTTTCTTCAATTTTTTCCACCTCCTGAACATGGAAAGTGATTAAAGAAGCGCGAGAGTATCCGCTCGAGAGTGCAAGAAATTTCAATTCCTATTTGGAATTTAAGCATGTCGAGAGTGTCGATGGACGGAGTTTTGCACAATTCCCCCCTCAGAAATGTGCTTTGCACTCCTTGAGACCTTTCCCGTGAAATTCGTGACAGAAATTTCTAAAATTCCCTTAAACAGACGCTTCTCACCTTCTGTCTCCATGAATTTCAAATAGGCACCAATATCTCGACATGCAAGAAAGGTTCTAATGTATTTTGAGACTCTGTGCAGACTTGCACAATTCCTCCTGGCTTCCAATGCATTATAATGCAAAATAGTGTCTAATGTCTCTGCGGAAGTCAAGAGTTCATGTCACCACTTTCTTTCCCCCGCGACATGAGCCAAAAAGCCCCGCTGAAGATCACGCATTCCTGCCTTGTCGCGATGAATGAGAATAGCGAGAGAGGGAAAAATTATCGAATTGGTGATTGATTGTATCACCCTATATAAATATGTTTTGTAATTTCTTTCACTGGGGATTTTCGCCAGAAATTCGCGGTGAGATGGCGAAGAGCGAGAGATGGCAATTTCTTGCATCGCGAAATCATCTCAGAAGCAAATAAAGAAGAGGCACAAGTTTCTGCATCCTCACTCGCGGAAAACAACCACATAGACGGACGAAATATATGTACATGGCATTAAATAAAAATAAAAGAAGAAACATTGCATTTACTTGTCTTCGGGCTCAATTTACTGTTGAGCAAGATAGACATCTCTTCTTTTTCTCCATCGCCTTTTCTTCTTCTTGTCTTCAGCAAGAGCCATGCGCAAGACAAATATAAATTTATTAAGTAAAAATTCTTTCTAAGCTTTGCCAAAGAGTGAGAGAAACCAAGATATTCCACCGTGTGGTGCTTATAAAGTGAGAGTCACTTGAGTGCAGACGCATAAGGGAGTAAAAAATCTGCTCTAGATTCCTCCACGAAATCGCCTTGTTAGCATTTAATTAGCCAATTGCAGCATTTTCGCCAAATCCGCGTCAATTCGCGACTTCGCGTTTGATACTGCGTGCGGAAGGTGCGAAGATCCTTTAATTTATGGGTGTTGCAACATTTTGAGATTGACAAGCTAATTTGTGTCAATTTGCGTCGAAAAGTGTGCAATCGGACTCCTTTGGCAACGAATTGCGTGAGATTTAGCGCGAATTTTAGCAATTTCAATTGGCAGATTCGCCTGGAATTTACACACAGCATTTGATTCAAGATCATCTGCGCGGTAAGAGAGACCGGGAAGTCAGATCATTATCCTGCTTGAATCTCTTGAATATTCAAATACCTCGAACGTTTGAATAGAGGCATTAATCTCGTAGGCTTTTATCTTAACTCTTGATAAATGGTTATCAATCCAGTCGTTCTGGGCATTGGAACAAGAATTGTTCATTTGGAGAGGCCATTTCATCTCTTCATTTCCAAACTGTTACAAATATTTTCTATATACTCGCTAATATTTCACCAATCTTATCGCTCAACGCAGGAATGCTCAATTTATAGGACATCTTCTGTATGGTGGAATATTTATGATTTTGACACAATTCACAGAAATTTCCGGATCACTCTCTCGTCACAAATTTATCGATATGGCGAATGCTTGGTGTGTGGACAAAGGCGAAGACGAAGATCACTGGAGCCGATTAGCGGACAGTCCAGCGATTCGACGAGACGGCATTTGCATTTAATGACATTTGTGACTATAGGGTGAATTTTGGTCTCTCTCGGCAGCCTTCTGAACATACCAAATCAGTCGTGAAAATTTGCATTGTGTGCATTTCCATTTGCTGATCGCTGCCTTTCTCTCTGTCCACTTCCCTTGCCGCATTCGAGCGCTTCCCGCAGGGGGGACACTCCGGGGGGAGGCTGACAAAAAGCGGCGAGATATTGGGCAACGAAGGGGAGTGATCTCCTAAAACTGAATGCACAGAGAAAAGAGGAGCACATAAAGTTTCTTCATTTTTATTTGCGCACCAAATAAAAATGTGGCATCCATAAAAACACGGTTGAATGCCAAAAAGTGAATTCAACCTCCTTGTCCTGGTGGAACCACGGAGTTCTCTCTCCCTTCTCGCTGTGGAGTTTGTGGGCAAAATAGCCTTCTCCACACACACTCTTCTTTTATTGTCTTCCAGTCTCCTCCACACTGCATCGATTACAGCAGTTTCTCGTTTTGTTTTTTTTTGTTTTTTGGTAAATTATTTCAATTTGGTGTGCAACGCGAATTAGAGGACGCAGAGGAGCGGACGATCATGTGAAGAAAACGAACAATCTACTATTGTTGCCATGTATATAAAAATCACCAGCTTCAATTCCATCTCCGGCTCTCCACTTTGGGATGAAACTGATGCGCCCTGACACAACACACCGTGCCAGTGCATCCTCTTCCGTCGCTCTTCGCGCTTTTTATCTCAGCAGCAGTCGACGCTTCCATCAGCTAAAGTCGTAAGGGATTTCTTAAGAGCCGAAAGGATAGTCGACTTGAGTATTTAAGCCTCGGAATTTCTATCCAGAAAGAAACTTTTACATATCAGGACAGCGAAATTATAACTCAAATTACAGAGTTTGTGAAGACGGTGGATACAAAGTGGAGCCAAGGCTCTTGACGGTGGATGCCTAACGCGACGTGTTGATCTCTCGCGACGAAACGAGAATGATTGACGCTGGAGGAAGAAACAGTATTCGCCGTATTCGCTAACCACACCAAAAATTTCATTCGGCAACACAATTCTTCCTCCGACTTGACTTTTGTGCGACAATTGAGATGGACTGTGATGCTCGTCTCGCACACATTCGGGATTCTGCTCGTGTGAGAGCAAAAAAAGTCGATGAACCCGAAATATTTGGTACAATAAGATAAAAATTACGGGCGAAAGATTGGAAAAGATGTATATCTCTTGTGGTGTCTTCGGGCTTTTGATTTGTATACTGAAAACCATCTCAAGAGACATGGTTTTTTTTTCTCATCTGACTGGCTAATCACGTAAGCTGAGGAAGACACGAGGGTAGAGTTTCCCGGTTTTGCTCTAAGTGAGACTTTTTCGCCATGTCTCGGTCTCCGCAGCGTGTTCGTCACTGCAAGCAGAGGAGAATGTTTTAAATGGACCAATTGTCCAACAGCAGTGACGATTTTCTTTTTCTGCACTCAAAAGGCCGCAGTCTTCATTCCACGTCCCAAACTCAATTGACACCACGAAGGATTTTTGAGCGTCTCTCCCTCTTGTCAATTTGCTAATTACAGTCCCATGGGACTGTTTTTTCCGCACTCAGCACCTCCAGAGCCAACCTGTCACGCATAGCATCCTTTCGCGGAAATCACTGAGGTGCTTTCTGCATATGTACCTGTTTTTTTGCCAAAGAGTGATCATTAAGGCCGATATCAAGACCATTTTCATTGTTTGCATATCAATTGATGAATTGATTTGCATTGACTCAGGGGACAATTGAGTCGGATTTGGCCTCGCATGTCGCTTTGCCGAAAAGAGAGTGACAATTGTCAGCCGAAAACGTATGCCATCGCGGAAGAATTCACCATGCTAATGTTCTCTGCATTTTTTCCTCGCCAAGAATTCACATTCGCCAAAGACAATTTATAGGTTCTTAATGGTCTCTCCCTTTCTTTTGTCTCATTTCTGTGTGCCTGCTCAAAAATCTATCTCATCACGTCAAGCTGCGTTCTCTCGTCCATTGAATTTCTTTCGCGATGCCTGTGCCGCGAGGGGCTGGCATATGGTAAAATAGGGGTTCATTTCGTCTACCGTCATTAGGCTAACGTGAATTTAATTTATTTGATTGCTTATGGCATCTAATACTCCTCGTTCGTGCAATTACTTTTCATTTAGCCGTTGAATTTTGAATTTATGCCACAGTTTTAAATTGCCTTGTTAACTCTGGGAAAATACACTGAGTTGAGGAAGTTACTCGCCCTTTGAGTCTCCGCCTGAGCGGTCGGGGTGAGATGAAAAGGAGAAAAATCCCATGGATCCCATGAGAGTTTCTTCGGTTGCATTGTTACGATTTATTGCATCTCATTACCGAAATGTCGTTGGCTGTGACTTGGTTTTGCATTGATTCGCGGCCGATTCAAGTTCTTCCAGTATCAACTGTCCCTCCCCGCGCTACTATGCACACAATGATGGCCAAGAATGACGCGATAGAAAAATAAATAATAGCTCAGGCGCGCGAGAGTGAGGAAATCTGGAGGAATTCCAAATATAATACAACCCAACTGAATACTCACTGTCCGATTCTCTTTGTTTGAATTACATCTTCTCAGAGATTTCTTCAGCAATTGCGCGCGAGAGGGAGAAACCGAATCTGGTGATGAGGAGCAAATGAAAAGGGGAGAAAAATTGCCTGGCAACAGGATGGCTTTTTATTTTTACACCTTCACGTGTATACATCAAAGCCAATTAGATAAAAGTATAGTTGAACTGTGCGATAATGTCAGATTGAGAATATATGCATGTTGGTTGGGAAGATTTGAGATTCTTGACTCTGTATTATTTCCCATTCGACATGTTTGAAGGTAATTCTATGCAAAGGGGTAACAATGAGGATAGATGTAATCAATACAGTCCTTGGCGAGATGAACATGAGTTCTGCACCTTCGCCCAGACTCTCGTCTGATGCAAAAACTCTGTATCATCATCACGGAGAGCTTTCATGTGCGGAGTGTGATATTTTAGGGGCACTCTGACTTCACTCTTCTAAATGATGAATGCCGACTTGAGCGGAAATACCATAAAGACTCATCTTCATCATATAAGAAGACTTATTAAATTTCCAGTGAGCATTTTCTGCGAGCAATGTATAAATTATGGGTCTCCCTCTCGCCAATTTCACGACTCCCGGTATACGGAATGGGTCATTTGGGGGAATATCGGCTGGGATAAGTTGCTCATAATCCATCGTCAGTAAAACAAGGTAATATGCCATCAATTGGGCAAAAGAATGTCTAACCAATGATGGAGAAAAATTGCTTCTTTCTCGTAATGCTCTAAAATTGCTTCGACAATAGCTCAATTCTCCACATTGTTCATTGTTGGCTGCCTGTTGCTTCGCGGCTCTCTTTCACCCAAGTGAGCGGTGTGCAGATATACAGCCAGGATGATGAACGCAGCGAGGCAAGGAGAGAGAGAGAGACCGCGAAAAAACGAGCGGCTGGCATGAACAAAAAGCACCCATAGTCCATACTTTGGAGGGAAAATTAGCAGCAAAGTTCTCGAAAGTCCAATTACCAATGGAAACAAAATGATTTTAATAATATTCCATCAGCAGCAGTAATTCCGAGACTTTACCATACAACTCACACACAACTCTGGATTTATATGACGAGGCATATTTTGTAGAAATTGTACACTTTTTATCTATCATCCACCGTCGATTCTTCCACTTTGCCATCGTCTGCCATGGGTAGAAAAATTATTGTTTTTATGTGTCGGTAGCCTAATGGCATTTAATTACCAGCTTGGGTGCGAGTTTTGCGTTGAAGACAAAAGGACGATAATGTGGAAGATTAAAAGTCAATTTTGATAGATAAGGGAAGCACTCTGGGTGAGGGGAAATTGCCATAAATTGAAATGAGTCGATTTTCTTCACCGAAAATTCAAATAATCATCTTGTGAGAAAACAACATTCCCAAACTTAACTGCCAAGAACAAAGGCAATTTGAAGACAGTCACACTAAATTGCCCTGACTCTTGCTTTTGTAGGAATGTCTGAATCCTGAGAATAATGTTCTCGGAAATTTGACTTGCCTTTGTGCTCTTAACGCATTCACATTGAGAGAGCTTTCAATAATTTCAATAAAATGCCATAAGGAAAGCCTCATATTGCGATTAAGCTGACGATCTTGCATCATATTTTATCTCCGCCCCGAGAGTCGCATTAAAGACACGCAATGTCTTTTAGTGAATAAATCCAATGAGACAACTTTTGACTACTGCAGTGTGTAAAAAAAAGTCGTTTCTATCCATCTGCGATTCTCGGGAGATCCTAATCGTGTTATTCGAGGAAAGGAGGGGGTGAAAAAATGCTGAAAATCAATGGTATCTGGCGAAGGATTTGCAGGTGAGGTGTTGAGAAAAATCCCATGCAATTTGTAGGGAGAATCGTCAAAATGGGGAGTGAAAAGATGTAGGGAATTCCACGGTGTCATGGGTTGATTTTTCGAGTGAGAAGAGGAGATATACTCAAAGGAGAAGTACAACAAAAAATCGAGCAGAAGAATGTCTTGATAGTAAACCTGCTATTTTCCATCTCCACTCACCTCTTTCGTCTGATCACCAGTCGGCAGTCCGATGAATTTGAGCAGCACTGACCATGCCAGAAATAGAGAAAAGTCGACTATCATTTGGCATAATATAAGGCTTTTATGGGCTGGGGAACTAGAAAAATATGTTCTTTCTTCCATGGAAGCTGAAAATCGTAAAAAGCGTCAGACAATGCAATTCTCTGTATTTCTCTATCGCTTTGATACTATGAATTCTAACAGATCACAGATTTTGTGATGGTCTCGACACGTCGAGGCCGGTGAGGATTTGGGTTGCGCTGCATTTCATCCTTCTAACCTGTGAAACATTGTGAGCACTGCAGTTGGAAAGCGTGCAGCTTACCTGTGGATTTCCACATGCCAAGCGTTCCACCTCACGTAGACCACAATGATACCTTTCGATCATATAATTACAAAGGAAGGTCTCACTTGGAACTGCATTCAAGAGAGAGAGAAAGAATTCAGCGTGGCAAAACCGCAATTTCTCTATTTTTTATCCTTTGCAACACTTCTGTTCTTGTCTTAATTCCATGGATAAGGGAGATTAGGAGTATGGAATTTGTATAATCATCGAACGAAAGCTCTCGTGCTCGGTGGGATGATTGATTTTTTTCCATTATCTCTCGGCCCTTTCGTGTGCTAGAATTAGCATGGGCAATTGTAGGGTCCTCACCACAATCACATAGACAGTGTGGCCGTGAAATTGGCAAAGATATTCATCGATCTCTTTCATCATGTCTGTGGCACAAGTAGTCAAAATAATTGGATTGTCTTGACTTTTGTGTCTGGACCGTGTGTCATTTTTTCCCTCTTCATCTCCATGCCCAAATTACCATCACGCCGATTTTTGGCCTCACCGTCTTCCCATTAGATCAATTTCAATGGAAATACACACTTTTTGGGGTCGAGTCAGAATGCCAAACTTCGGCCAAATTATACACTGCGCTCGTTGAGTCTCTGCGAAATAATAGCTAAAGGCAGTTACAATTTGGCTCTTTCTAGCTCTGTGCTCTTTTTTCTTCCACCTCTTCTGTCTCGGAATCCTCCTTTGAGCACACTTTTGCATCACGAAAATGAGGAATTATCTTTGGCCTTGCCCAATTGCTTAGTAGTGCAGACTTCACTTTGGGCGACTTGACGCTGTTACGGTGGATAATTTTGAGCAGGTGACACATTGGAAGCGGCCAGAAATGTGATCAATATTCATAGAATTTACGAGGAGATTGAAAATCCGTCTCAAAGGACGGAGGAAATATGCATGATTCTGTCGAATATTTCACACCTATCTCTCCTAACAGCATGAGATCAAGTCCTTGCATTGGAGTCTGAAGTCCAATGGACTGGCATCAGTTGAAGAGGGTCAGAGAGAGAGAGAGAGATTCTGGGCGATGGAATTCCATGGAAAACCCAATGATGAAAAGTTTCAAGGTGTGAGCCAGGAGGCAATTTGGGAGGCACAATGTAGGCATCTTTCGCAAGTCACTTTTCACACCATGCGGCATCGCTCGAATAGGATTCTAGAGCCGCAGTCATCTCACATTGTGAGGAGATTGTAAAGCGATCATGTTCGATTGTAGAAAATCCAAGCCACTGACGAGGGGATTTGTCGCTGCTGAGAGGCGCGGAGGCGAGAAAAGTTGATTTGAGTGATTGAACGTTCAAGTATTTGGTGAGGAAGTGATTGAAAAATCGTGCAACTGGATCAAGGTTTTCCCCAGATAGATTGATATGTTTATGAGACAGCAGAAATCGATATCTCACAGAGATCAAGGAACTCTCCAAGTACCAGCAATTAGTAGGTTATTATTGCTGGCGGTGGCGAAATGATCAGATTTGGCAGGTTTCATTTGGGACAACAATAGAACAATTCAAGTGCAAGTTGTCTCAAGGAGTCTCCATGCTTCTCATGCGTATTTAAAGCTGTAAAAGACTCGATGCTTTTAACAACTCACCTTGATCGTGTTTACCATTTTAATTTATTTGATGTGAGTGCGGCAAATGTGTAATTGCGACGGCTGAAAAAAGGCGACTGGGGGAGAAAAAAGCATGGATGAAAAAGAGCCAGAAGTGCGATCTTGATACATTTTGCTCAATATATCTCATAACACGGAAAAAGGGGGAATTGAGATCATATGTATGTGAATTTCAACGACAAAACTTCATTAAAAGATTATAATCGATTCACTTTAATTATACTGGAAAGTGTATTTTATGTTATCACACGAATGGGAAATTTATGCTTTTTCGGATCTCTTTGTATGTATTGCTAACCTTCAACAGTGGGCAATCTGCAATCACCGTACTTACAGACCATTTTCTCATTATTTCACATAATAATCGAATAATCATCGAATGCAATTATACTCAAGCTCTCCATCCACTGGGGCCATTTCTTTTTCCATCCGCCATGCTGAAGACCGGTAATCACACCGCAATATTTTCAGATTAAATTCTCAGCACATGGGAAATAGGCGTCAATTAGCCATAATGGGAAGATTATCGTTATTTGGGGGCCTTTTATTGTTCTTCAAATTCAAATTTCCGCCTGAAAGGATTAATGGAATGCGTGTGATTGCCTGTGGGCGGCTCTTGGTGCCCTTCAACTCTGTGGAAGTCCATTGATTCCATTAGTGAGCAGCCCCTGAGAGACTGCGATTTATCAATGAATGCTCGAACTTTCTGATACTAATCAAATGATCAGTCGATTTTCTCCACCCCGGAGAGAAATTCTTCGACTTTGGGGGAGGAGATGAACGGAATGAAAAAGATTGCAGAGAATTTTTGCAGCAAAAGAAGTCTTCCTTTTCATCCAATTTCTCAACCTTCCCATTGTGGCGTGTGTTTTTTTTTTGGAGAGAATGAGGGCCGAGAGATGGAGCTGGAAGAAAGGCCGTCACATGGGAAAGACTGTGCAGAAAGTCCACATTACACTCCTTGCATTGCGACTCATCGATGGTAGAATCTTTCACTTGAGATACGATCGCCTATAATTTCATAATACGCGCATAGCTTCTTGTTAATAATAATTTGAGCGCACAGTTATTTCTATTAACTCGACTCGAACGTTTTTCAACATGCCACAAAATGATCATGACGCTTTTGCTGTATGGAAAGGTACATCGATGGAGAGAGAGGGCGGTGCGTATCTTAAATGACTTTTTGTTCTTCCGAAGGAATGGCTCTCCATCTGGGAAATGAGAACAAATCGCACACCCAGTGGATGGAGATAATAGAGAGTCCTCAGCGCGATGGAATTTAAATTGTAATGTAAGAAGTGCTGAAGCGGCATTCCAGGATATTATTTAGATGCGTCGTGCACTGAAGTATTAGCACTCCTTGTGCTATTTGCCTTCGGGGCGATTTTTTCGCGCAGTTCCATTGCCTTCGTTTTTGAGTGGCCAATTGAGACAGGGCACGTTCCAGTCTATTGCCGAACTGCAAACATGTGAAGATCTCCACAACAACAGAAGGATCTGTTGAGTTCGTCGGACCACCCATAATAAAATTTGCTTTGCTCGGTTATAAGGCATGGTGTAAGGAAAACTTCCCAATTATATCTAGAAGGAGGGTTTTTTAATTGTCTCAAGCGAACTTTCAGTTTCTAGTCAAGATAATATAGTGTGACTTGCAACTTATCCTAAGTCAGTCTTGCCACGAACAATGGATGGTATTTGCACTCAAGGACGTCATAAAAATGTGAAAAGACCGCAACATTGAGAATCAAAGATGCTGATTCGAATTTCTCTGGTGGACTCTGTGGCCAGCCATTAGCGCAGCTCCTCCAGTGCATCAATGGTCTGATCAGAGAGCGTTATATATGCAAAATAGACGCGATTGCCACTGGAGGAAGTATTTCTCTCAAATCGAGTGGACATTATTTAATCAGACGGTGGCTGGCGAAGAGGGGAAGAAGAGCCAGTAATGCCACACTAAAAACCACAATCGAAGTCTTCAAATGTGCCGGATTGGGTGTTGTGTGCTCTCATCCCGGTGGACTTCTTGCACAGTGTGTCTTTGTGTGGCATTCTCGTTCGCATGATAGTTCCCCATCGCACGGAGCTAATGACCGATCGATAGGTTTCTTAATTACTATCACTTCAGCGTATTTTAAAATGCAAATCGATTTTTCTGTATGTAATATCGCGGTCTCGCGTCTGTTTATATTCACTCAACACTGTCTTGGTTGCGGGATTCTCTTTTTAATATAAATTCTGAGATCATTTCAGCAAAATTCACTTTCTTCAATATTTCTTATTGACTCCTTTTTCTTTCTTTTCAGGTATGTGTGTATCTTTGCTGATCGGTTAGAGGAATCGTTGGTGGAAAGCGGCTATGGTATGATTAAAAATGCTCTCAACTATAAAGTTAGATCTGAAATCATATAATCGCAAATAGAGATGAATCAAAGAATCACAGGTAATTGAGGGGTGAAGCTGTAGAAAATCTTATTTAAAAATGCACAACTGTTTTTTCGAGCAACTGCAGAGATACTGTTCGGCACAAAATAACAATTTTACGACTCTTAAGTATAAGGTTGAATACTGCAAGATGATGTGAAAAAATACGAGGCCTATCATATCCTCTTTTTACAACAGAAATTACCATCTTCGCTATGCTTTTGCAGATTTCTGCCAAGACATTGTTGCAAATGTCGGTGGAAAAAGTTTTATATGCGATCTTCAAGATGTTTTTTCGACCACTCGCAGATGTATCTTTTGGACTTTAATGAATTATGTGAATTTTAGTTATTCATAAATTCCCATCATTTTACGATCCCTTAAATCCTTCCTCTTCTGCTGAAGTGTTTTCGTCTGTTTTTGCTGAAGCATCAATGCACGAAACGTGGTCCAAATAAATGGTGAATTTTCACTCGTTTGCCAACTCCCACTCGATGGAAATTTATTGGGACTCTTTTTCTGCAGTTCTTCTCTCCTTCAGAGGTCATCAATCTCCCGCCTTTGTCATTAAACGTGAAATTTTATGATAAAATATCAAATTATGCCTTCGCCGCCACTTCGGCAGGAGACATTGTAAGGAAAAGTGACGATTCGCATTGTGAATGGCAGAGAGTTTAGCAAAGATCATGGAGAAATTAGAGAAAGAAGGTCTCCTGGTTGATGAAAATGTGTTTCTCGAACTCAAAACGTTCCAGTTTCACGATGGAGTGCAGCTAATAAATTCCATTGGATGGTGTACAACTTTCCAGAGGGGAATAAATCATAAAGCCATGAGCCAAGTCAAAAGCTGAGAATTAATATATTTCTCCTCCTTTAACTCCATAGAAGCACACTTTGTCTCTCTTGTTGTTCGGAAAGCTGGGCTGAGATGGAAGAAGCATCTGAGATAAAACTCATTGAATGCCCTGAGGATGTATAGATTTTGGTTAAGTCGACAGTCATCGCCAAGGCGGTAATAATAATAATAAATGCAATGTATCACCGGAATTGAGGTTCTTTCTTCTCTCGCATTTTGCCCGGCGTGCATTTAAAGGAATTCTCCTCCATATGTTTTGGGGCCACTATTGCGCGATGCTTAGCCATGCACGTTGAAGGGGCCAGAACCCGTATTTTGGAGTGGAAATTTCAGCTACCACTAAATTACCGGTGGAAGGTCGGTGAAAAGGAGGCGCAAAAGAGAGGGAGGACCGTTGAGGGAGAAAAATACGCGCCTGATCTTGTGCCCAGAAGCATGACACTTTGGAGTATTATTGCTCTCTTCTGAGGTCCACAGTATCGCAGATCAGCAAATATGGGTTGCCCAAATCTTCACCACAACATTTTTTTTTAACTCTTCTTGCCACATCTTTAATCCTCCGAGCAGAAGAGATTGCCGTGCACGTTCCATAGGGCTCCTCAATTTAATTTTTCGACACTGGGAGAGTCGCTAGAATGCCAGCCAAACAGCCGCGGTGGTTTGTTGGCATTCAGATGCCTCTCAGCAAAGTGAATATTTGCTTTGCTCAGCCTCATCTTTTGCCTCAGCTTCATCACATTTTTGACCGTTGGATCACCTTTCCATCCTCCTTCTCATTAAGATCACTAAACGAATCCGCGCAGTGTTCTTTTTGTGGTCCCGACATGGTTTCAAACAATGCACGGAGGATCAGGTTATAAGTCGTAGATTTTTGTTAAATTGACCTAAATACAGGCATCTTTGATTTCTGAGTTAAGATACAATTTGAATTATCACTTATATTAGAAAATTTGCGAAATATTTCTTGAACACCTTTAGAACATTATGTGAAGTTCTTCTCACCTTGAAATTTTCTGCAGCTTCTGCATTGAGTCGGGATGTTTTCCTTCTTAATATCAGATATAATTCATCACACGAGATGTAGAAATCTGACGATGTTTTGCGAAATTAGCCATTGCTGAAATACTTTACGACCTTGTGTGAGTTCATTCGGGTGAAAAAGGAAGCCAATGATCAATTTGAGAGGCAAATAAACACGCTCTTGGAACTTCCTTTTCTTGTTCTTTAGTCTTTATTACGAATTTGTTGTATGATTGCGGAGCATTGATAGTGATTAATGTAAAGTGGACATGTTTTGCAATGATTATACAACATAAAACTGCCCTGAAGATCCTCTCTTTTGTCCCCACTAAATCATTAAAAATCATAATTCCCGCTAAATAGCTTGCCGATTGATCTCTTCCACAATTTGTCCAGTTGTTGTGAGACACAACAATTTGATTATCCATAAAATCCATTAACTAAATATGTCTATGGCTTTGAATGTACATATTTATCATACCATAGTGCTTCTGAAGAGTCGCCACAGACGGATGATCAACAAACATTGGGATGTGAGTGGTGTCCCAAAGGGAGGCTCAGCAGAGTGGCCTTTCGGGAATCATAGACCCAAAAGGCGGTGGGATGTGAGACTGTGCTATTTGGGATAATGTTGACGAAAAACCGACAAAGATGGTGAAGAAAAACCCTTCACCAATTCACATGCGGCGCGATGTCTTTGATCTCACGAGTCTCTTTCCTTCTCGCACACACAATCTAGAATTTTAATATGCATATTCAAATTCAATGTGCGGCGGATTTTGTGGTTCACTGCGTTGCACCTTAATTATAACTCTCACTTCTTTCATCATGTGCAAGACTGAGAGGCAAGCGTTCCTTATTCACCTCCTGCAATTCGATCCCTGCTGTCTTGCTCACATACCCCAATAAAATTCCAGCCGTCTTCCGGGGTATTCTTATACGATGCTGCGCAATTATTATTGAGGCAACTAAATTGTCTTTCGGTGGCTGAAAATCTTGTTTACTTAGGAAAGGTGTTAATGTGGCCCTTTGGGTATTTCTTGAGAAATTCTCCTCCTGTAGAACATGAGAAACCAGTAGTCTCAATCGGCCCTTAACCCATCAATGCGAAGTCCTCGATTAGTTGGGTGGCTCTCTCTTAAGGTTCTCGAAAGTTTCTTTTTTTCATTTACTTCATTGAAATCGGTTCCGCACAAGCTTGTTTCTATCAACTTTCTTCCTCCTCTTACTCAACACAGGCATGAGATATTGCAGGAATTGAGATACAACGAGTCTCGAGGCTTTTTGATTGAATGTGGCGTATAGGTGCTAATTGATTGAATAGATGTGTTTCATTATGGCTCGGAAATTCTTGTGCTGCCATTGATATTGGATGCATTAGCGTTAATGAATAGCAAAATGGGATGGAGTATGAAAGATTGTGGAGAATATGTGGCATCCACACAGCGCACCTCTTCAATCTGCACTCGGTGTGTGATTTTAACACGGCAATTGACGAATGTGCTGCGCTAAAAGTAGTCAGAAGGGGTCCATGGGAAGCGAGGGGGAGGAATTTTCTCGAATACACCAAAACGAATTGTGTGAGATAACAGATGCGATTGGGACTCTATCGGGGCGGAGTAGCAATATACCATTATATCTCTAAGCCTCATTTTTTATTGTGCCTTCGGGCACCGGCCTCAAGATTAGCTTCTTGTGGCACACCAACACTCTGGCAAGTGTGTATAGTTGGGCTGTGGAGATGCGAGATGGCTGGAAAAGAGGAGCAAAAGAAGTCAAAGAAAAACTGTTAAACACTTACACCATCGTATATAAAATATTTATTCATAAAGAGATGAGATTGTGGAAATATGGAAGACTTTCTTGGTATGAGCGCTTGTTTCACCACAGACACAACTGCAGAGATGGTGTGGTAATGGGCTTAGCCTGCACACTCGATCAAATGGCCCAAAATATACCATGGAGATTTGATCTTCCAGTTCTTTTCCTTTCACTCTGCCTTCAATCTTCGACATGTGTTATTGGATACATGAAAACGCACAGGGTGATCTCTAAGTTCCCCTGCACTGATTTATTTCAATGACAATTGGAGAATTTTCAGACTAATAGCATCAATTCAGAGCTGTTGTCTATTCCGACCATGTGGCTTTTTGAAAGTTGAGGAATTAATCAGATTAATCATCACCTTGCAGTAAACACACGATAACTATATAAGACGCGCAGTGCATTCCAATCTCTCGTCCGTCGTCTTGTCTTCCTCGGAAGATGTGTCTTGGATCCCAAGAAATGAGTGTGTGTTTGAGACTGAAGCACAGCCTTCTCTTTCTCATCCCAGAGAAATGCCCAGTGATGATATCTGTCGCATTCGTCCGCACTGGACAGAGAGTCCGTTTTGGGGCTCTCAAAGCATCCTTTGAACCTGCAACAGGAAACTAAAATTCCTGGCATTCGCGCCAAACTCGATGAAGAGCCTAATGAAACGATCCTGAAAGAGTTGAGCTACACATAGAGTGTTTCCGTAATCCGACAAGTAAAAGACATCAATAGTTTGAATGTGCGTTAATATACGAACGCTTTTTTTTGTCTCTTTGAGTCCACTAAGTACGGTTTATCTGTACACCATGTAGACGGTTAATTAGCTATATGTGTTGATTGGACATGGGCATGAGAAATAAAACAGACCAATGCCTCAGAGAAGAATATCGCATCAGTGTCTAAAATTATTTTATTTTATTGAAAACATACTCATTAATTATTCTTAATAAGCATGATGGTTCGCATAGGCTTGCTTTGATTCAAATATTTTTCCAGTAACACCCCTCATTTGCCGCGAAACGAGGGAAAAAAGGGGGAGCGAAATGCAAGAATCAAATATCAATGACGCACTCAAAAACTCTTGCAACCGTATAAATGGATAATAATTTTCAAACGCAATTATTCGGAGTGTATGCACGTTAATAAACCTGGCCTCTGCGGCTCCGCCTTTCAGGTATAACTAATCCATCCTTACCTTCCTTAATTTTATATGCGACCCCAAAGAGATAACTTTTTCACTCCCGAGATTATCACTTTTTCCCAACCACCACTGCGTTCCGGTCTTCTCGGCCGACTTCAGGTTTGCAAATATACACTTTGCCAGCCCAGCACAAGAGGCAAGTTAATGGGCGCACTCAATATCACGAGAGTGAGAGAGAGAGAGAGGAATAGATACGGTTTAAAAATTACCTATATGTAAAAGATAAAAAATCATGTGGTTCTCATCTTAGTCTACACAAACCTTCGGCTTTTATGGGTTAGAATCCAATACAAGTATGAACGGTGGAAAGTTTAATTGAAAATATCTTGCGGTAATCGATGATTATTTATAGCAAAATGTAATTATAAGCATTATCAGCGAAATGTTAATTAAATTAAAATCGCTCCTGCTTGGCTTTCTTGCGCCGACTTCTATGGCAATTTTTCACGCAAGAAGTGAATCGAAAGCTAGGTTCTGGGGAGGGGCAAGTGATTTTCTTCACCCAAACTCGGGTAGACATTCTGGCCGTCTTGTCTTAATGATGGAGTCACGCGCTTTCCAAACACGCGGTGCTTTTGATATCCCCAGCATTCCAACCGAAAATGTTCAAATTAAATAGTGTCGGTGGGTCCTAATTTATGGACTTGACACGCACTTGCGATCATGCGCAAAGGAACAATTGTTTAAATGTTTCAACCGAAGACCTCCCAATCCTTCAGACTCGCTCTGCATTCGCTCGCAGAATCATTAGAATGCAGATCTGTCATAGACATTTCTGTCAATCAAACTCGCCAATCACGCTAAAAGTTCACTTTTCAGTGACATAATTCACTTTGCGAAAAATCACTGGAAACTCAAGCAAATATAGCAAAAATCTCCTTCTGGTTTTCGCATGGCGCTTGTGTGGAAAATATTTTTATTGCATTTCATTAATCTGCTTCATCATGAAGTCCGTGGCCTTAAAAGGTATTCTCGCGAGATCTATTCCAAAAAGGGCGTGATTTTCGTGGGGTTTTCTCAGAGTTGAGGACAAATTTACTAAAATGAAAGACGTTGTATTTGAATAGCTGGTATTTCCTTCATTCTTCGATTTGAATTGACTCTAAATAGTCACGAGAGAGTGGATAGTTTCACTCTCATGGGTCTCGTGGACTGCTTTTGACCATCCATATCATAAACCCGATGCGTGTCTCCGGCTATTGAGCTTTTACCATAAAAAGGAAAATCGCAATTATCTTTTTTTTTCCTGAGTCTGCGATGAATTTCATAAGTGCTTTTTATATAACGTCGGATGAATTGTCTCTTGTTGCATTTGCTATGGTAAATCTAATGGTGATACGACAGCGAGTAATTCACTTGACGACAAATAGGCGAGCCTTTGATTCAATTTATAGTGAGTGAAGAGCGGCTGTATGAATGAAAATTTCGCATAGAGTTTGGCCAGGAGCAAGTTTCGCCATCATATCAATGTGTGTAACATCGAAGCTGATTGATTTTCAACACATTTTTCCCCCAATTAACATTAATAATGCGGCTGGTACTTCGTATTAAGAAGCAATTAAAATGTATGGATTTTTATTAATCAATCGGCGAGGAAAAATGCCAACAATTTTATGTGGCGAGCTTGAGATCAATTAAACAAGATGTTGACCGTTTACTCCAATTTTGGAGCATTTTCGAAAAAGAAACACAACCAAATGTGATCTGAAGTCATGAGTCATAATTTTAGCAGAAAAAAAAATCATTGACAGCTTGTGAGATTTTCAGTACGCAAACGAGTTGTTTATCCCTTGTGTAATTTTGAGCGCAGAAGTTGTGCAGCCAACGAGAGGAGAGATCAAATGATTGGACATCGTGTACATATTAGAATGGTTGCAGTCTTGCAGCCTCCCAGATCAAATTTATCGTTTTTCACGCAAGGAGAAAATAACACATTGAAACATTAAATTGAA
Source organism: Phlebotomus argentipes (assembly GCF_947086385.1). Taxonomy (NCBI): domain Eukaryota; kingdom Metazoa; phylum Arthropoda; class Insecta; order Diptera; family Psychodidae; genus Phlebotomus; species Phlebotomus argentipes. Next base: position 8,904,044 of record NW_026776181.1, on the reverse strand, counting down.
CATTAATTTCCGGCACAAATTCACCATTCATTTGTCAATAATGCAGTGCAGTGTGTGTTAAATGTTGATGTATACACACTCAACAGCCCATGAATTGAGGGCTCAGCGATGTATAATTAAAGATTGCAGATTAAGGACTAGACGCTTAGCGAGATATCCTCTCTTGGCATCCTCCACCTGTTGTTCTCACTCTCGTGAGCGGTTAATTCTCTGCGCTTCGAGATAATCATGCCTTCATCATCATTCGCCATCATCAGACCACAAGTCAGAGCCCTTTCTATTATTAAAATCTGCAACGCATGATCACCTATTTTCATCAGTGTAAGACACTCATTACTTCTCTCATTGCACACTTCCTGGTGTTTGGCCATCAAGCTAAATATTGTCCACAAAGACAAATTGATTCAGAGCGAGAAATACACTTAGCAAAAGGCAAGAAATAATAAATTATTCGGTGGCAAAAACGCGGCAATTAAAACTCTTGTTTTCAATTGAATCTCATTTTGTTGTGCGTAAAATGTATAATATTTGTAATCTCGAAAAACACGAAGTATGAATGAAAGTTCCATCAATTCAATTGCGATCGTGTTTCCTTATATAAGTAAAAATATCCGCGTATGCAACTGTCACCGCCATTCTGCGTGTGTCGCCAAAGCAAGAGTTGCAAAAATTATTACTTTCAGCCCCGCTCATATTTTCCAACGAGTTCCAGGCGAATCAGAAAGTTGGGGAGTCGCGAAGGTGCTCAAGATGTCCAAAATGACATAAATTGGAAAATTGTCCGAGACTTCAGCGTGGAAAAATGTGGCGACAGTTGCATCCAACTGACGAGTATAAAGTCACACGGAGTCACGAGACGTGTCTCTATTTAAGGATGGATAGGCCAGCGTGGAAAAAAGGCGCTATTAGTGCAAATAGAGAGGAATAACAATATAGGCAATGGCACCCAATGATGTGAAAGAGCGTCTATAACATATGTAATACATGTCCGAACTGTGTCAAATAAATCAATGTGTCAATTTTGCGCGTAAAAGATGATTGTGTAGAAGATGATCGCACGGCGGCGACTTGTAGAAGAAAAAAACGAATAGCACTGCCTCAAGTTTGCGACAGACACAGTCGGATCGCGCAATCTTCTAATGAATGTTATTGAAACCAGATGATTTCGCGATAAGCAATGTAACGAGACATTTGACCGATATTCAGTCTGCCATTGCAAGACATGGACATGAAGACGACATGTAGAGTGACAAAAGGACACAATTTGCCTTCTTTTCTCCCAAATGAAAGCATCACGCAAAGGCGAAACACGCATCCTGTCCATGAGACAGAGCGGTGAAAGCTTCTGAGCAGACAAGAATGCGATCATCCTCGTCGATAAGGCAATTAATACGAATTTAAGAGGCACGGTGCCGCGGATTTATGCGGAAAGTGCGAAAAAAATGACGAAGAAAAGCCCTGAGGATTTTCTAGACAAAGAACCGCGCGTGTCCCATTAATACCATCAGCGTGACAGTAGTATTTTATATTATTCACGCTACGGCTAAATGGATTCCACCTCTTACCATTTCACCACGCAAAGAGTTGCAAGATCACGACGTGAAATTGACTCCGATGGAAGCTCTGTGTGATTTGTCCTTTTAGACATCAGTGTCAATTTAAGAGTCTATTCGTGCCTCAACTTTCTTCTCTATTGATCAGCTAATGACGTGTTTATGAACGTCTTCGTCTTTTGTTGCTCTCACAGAGCTTTAATTTAACTGTCAAAATTTATTGCTGATGCTCGGATTTATAATTTAAGAGGTTTACAGTGTGAAGTGAATCCGAGATATTATTGCACAGAGTCTGAAGAAGAGTAGATGCTGCATTCTGTTCAGTGGGTGTGATCTTAAGAACCTGTAGTGATTGCTGGGCTGCCAAAAATATTTGAAATCCGACTCGGAACCTATGAATGGACAGCGAGAGGATGCGAGAATTTGATTTGCTCGCCAATTGATGTGTCGTGTTAGAACACCTGGCGCCTCCATGGCATGGAATTTATTTTCCGAATGAAATCTCTCCTCTTCCTTTTCACTCTATCACCCAATGCGCCGATTGGATTCCTGCGGTTGCGGCTGCAGCGCGTAAATCGTTTGCTGCTATCGCGTACGATCAGTTATCAACATTCCAGTGAGTAAGAAGCAAGACGCGCTACAAATAATTTCCTCTATCTTCATCCTCCCACAGTTGATTATGTGATTTTTCCGCCAACTTTGAGAAATCTCATTTTCTCTCGCTTTTCAGCGCGCGCGCTCCCATTCCGGTTGGCGGCCGGAGATACCATCGCCGGTCTCCGGAAGGCGGGAAAAAGGAGATTGTTCCCGGCTCGGTGATGGTCATTTTTCACAATATATACTCCCAGATATGCGCCAATGGGCGATGCAATCAGGGCTAGGAAAAAAAGAAGGAGCACCAAAACAAATTTCCATTTCCGCACCATCATCATTATAATGATAATAATAATCATAATAACAATAATAATAAAAATATGTACGACACGGATGGTTGATGGCGATCACGTATGGAATTGAATTGGCTGCGCTCGTAGTTGTGGCTGATGGCTACCTGGGCCCAGAGATGGTGCGCCAGAATATATTAGTTGATCGCCACAATGTTATGCTGTTGCGCGAGGCAAGATCACACTGCAACGGCGCGCGATGATGTCGAAAAAAGAGAACGACGAAACGGAGAACCAATCAACTTCAATGAGCATTAATTGCATGGGCTGGAATATATAGAGCTCTCGGGAGTCGGAGAATGAAAATGGCTGACATTCGATGGGAATCAATAATTGAACTCGAGGGATATCAGTATAAAATCTAATTAAAACTAAATGGATTTACCGCACGTACTCATTTTGTAGATTCGCGGCCGCGGGGCGGCGAAGGGAGTCCGCCGGATGGCACAGAAGATGGTGGAGACTGCAGCTGAAATTATATGCCAATGGGCTGGCCTTTTCGTGCGTTTTGCACGCGTGAGCGCACCGCCAGACCATAAATTGTGGCCAGGATGGCAGGCCAACGAATTGGAGCTGTCAATTTTTGGGAAGATCACACCATAAATTTCACCTTCAGTCCCGCTGAGAAAATTCCTCATCGCCGCACAAGACTGTTTTTCCCACGTTTTTCCCAACGTATTTTCTTTCTAAACTTATTTCCTGAGCATGAAATACCGTCATTTTCGCACAAACTGCGTCGATGAGATGCGGAGATTCCTGACCATGCCCGCAAATGAGACTTCTTTGTACCATCCAGTTGATTACTATTAAAACGTAATTGCTTTTGCAACAATTTCGTTATAAAATAAATAATAACACGCTTTGTAGCGCAAAGTAGTGGCCATGAATGGCAGCATAAGAAAGCCAAAGAAGGGGCGATGGCCATACAAAAAAGGGTAAATACGAAAGGATCATGCAAGCAAGATTGATCTTTGTGGCTGAGTTGCGATTTTGAGGTTTGGAAAAGGATAAAATGTATCTTCGTCAGTGATTTGAATTTCAATTAGCACAGTACTGAATAGTTTCCACTTGCAAATTACAGAGTTACGGCGTGAAATGGCCATTGATGATCGGGAGATTGATGTGAAAGTGCCGAAGAAATGCCTGCAAGTGATGTGAGATGGTGAGAAGGGCTTCCATCATTGTCCAATTTAATGCAGAATGCCACTACCTATTGATTCAGTGTTGTCCCGGGACGCTCTCCGGGGAGTCCCGTGTACAGTTTTGCCTTTGCCCCCTCAATGGCAGAAATCACAACATTGCAGCATGTGTACGCCATGAATTTGCCATGCCCGCGTCCGAAGGCGCTTATCTTCGGCCAACAGCTATTGAAAATATTTCTCCGCTATGTTTTTCCTCCTCTGCCATCAGCCATTCGTCATATTTCTCAAGAACATTTGGGCGCAAGACACATCGAACCACCTTTATTATTATCATACAAGCATAATCTAACATTGCGGATAATTTTTGATTCTTTTTCTTCTCTCTTTCTCTGTGAGATGATTGGATAGAAAAACTCAACACTGAAAGGATTAATGTCGCCACGCCAATGAAGCGCGGCAATGAGGATTAGAATATTCCAGCAGCTTCACGATTCTGCATTGCGACGTGCTCTAATGTGTTTCTTCCGCAGTCAAGTATGCTCGAAAATGCATAATAAAGCTACAACGATGCTCTGGTGCCTGTAAAGGGACGTCTGTCTTATATTCTAAGACATTCCTCCACGGGTCTAACATCGTGCGTGCAAATTGCAAGCTTTGGCAAGATTTTTTCGTTCAGCCTCTAACGATCTGCATTAAACTGGTAAATTGTTGTGAAGCCGGAAGTCGATACTGGGCCACCCACTTTTGCGTGATCACAAGGTTCCAACCAAAACACTTCTGTGTGTTGCGAAGTCTGTAAAAATTGAATTTGCATTATCGTGATTGCTGTTTCTGAACACTCTTACCAAAGTGTCACCGTCGTGTCGCTGGAACATTGTAATTAATTTAAAAGGAATTTTTTTGTTACCTAAAAATGCTCAAAATGTGGGATCAAGAAATGTTTACCTCGAAGAGAGACCACAATTTCTCACAATACGTCTCTTTAGCAAATGCAGAATTGAACAGCAATTGAACTTGCGGATGGATTGCTTATTGAGATCACCGTTGGCGGGAATCGGTGGCTGAGGTGCTCTCCTGATCGTGAGGCCAGAGGTAAAGAAAATAGCAAAATCGTGGGATGAACTATTTAGTGTTGTGTTTTGTCTGTTTGTGCTAAAAGGGGACATATTAGAAGTTCTCCCTTCTCGGTTGCTTTGACTTTTTGTGCCTCTAATTAAGGCTCGAATTCCGTATTTTCTTCATTAGAAGCACTCCTTTCCAGAATTCCCGCACTCCACCTCGTCAAACTCATGTTTACCTAGCGGAGTGCATCCCAAAGTTCTAAGATTTCCATCCGAATACCACCTCTGATGTAAACCAACTGACTCACCGCGGGATGGAGATCTATTTGGCAAGATTAGAGACCACTTTCCTGGTATAATAACACCTCTTCTATGAGCTATATGATCCATTCGTAATTTTAACGTGGGCGTCTCGGAGTGCTCAAATGCCCAATCTCTGACCGCTGTGTTGTTGCAATTTTCGATTGGGCTCACCTGGGGATCACAATGCTGGTCAGAGTCGCATAATTGGCAGTGCCGTGAGCACACACATAAAGTATGTTTGAAACAATTGATTCTTTTTAATCATTAAATACAAGAAGGACGACAGTTTATCTCAGGTCTGCCATCCATCGCGTCTCCCCAAGTCTCTTGCAATGCGCTGTCGTTCTGGTCTTTATGCAAAACTCCGCGTGCACCGCGCGCCAGGGCACAAAAAGACAAATCCAGCGAGTGATGGTGCCTTCACATGAAACTCAATCTTCCTGGCATTGGCGTCTAAGAAAAATTCAGTGCCGAAGTTGCCCAATGAAGAGAAAAAAAAAACAGTCACGATAAAGAATACCAAATTGCCCCCTTTTTTCTCATTTTTCTTATTCATCCAATCATGAATGGGTTTATGAAACTTACCGATTGCTAAACTGCTGCTTAACCCTTTGTAGTCTTGACACTAACAGGTTTCAATGGCCCTCCTTCAGCCTAAAAAATATGTTTATCCACGCAAAAAGACGCGCATCTTGTGAGGCATTATGATGAATTTTGCTTTGCAATTTGCCGGTGGGAATTCTATCGCAATCTCTTAATTAAATAAGCAGGTGAAGGAACTTCTATGTTGAAAAGGCAGAGTCAATTCATTAAATCAATCGATTTAATATGATTAAAAACAATCTCATCGACCTGTTACTTTGCAATTTTGAGCTCTAGATGAGTGTTTCTCAGTCCATCTAATTAGCTTCTGGTGTTACTGTTCAGTGGGTGGATTTCATTAAGTCTTCATGCTTTTTTCATGGGTCTCGTTGAGATGCAAGCCATGCAAAAATGGCGAAGAGTCAAAAAGAGCCAATTAAAAGAAGAAATAGCAAGAACTCTGGAATGCTTCCGTTTGCCATTGAGAGTTTGATGATCTTGCCATTGTAGCCAAATGATATTTTTTGCCATGTCTGGCTTTTGAGCTCAGGAGGATACAAATTATGCTATGTAGGACGATCTTACGCAAAAATTGACCAATGCGCGGCTTCAAAATCTTGTGTGACAGTGATAAAAAGGTGCAATAAAACCACGTTTGATGCTCAAGATCTACACCGGAATCTCTGAAGTAAAAAGACATGCGGCCTGGAGGGAAAGAACCCAAATTTCCGCGGTGAGAAAGAGAGGTGAAACAGAAGATTACACATTTAGACTCATGTTACATGATGAATGCTTCATTATTCAAGTAAATTTGGTATAACTTTGGAATTATTGCCTACGAAATGTTGGCTTTTTTCCTGGATGCTCTGTAATACTTTAGCTAGTTTTATTTCCTGGGCCCCAGAGTTATAATCTATTCACTGACCCGACGATGGGTTACTTGAGAAAAAGATTCCCACGTGCGAGGGGAAATTGCTCGCGAGATCGAGGGTAATTAAAGGTGGAACATGAATAAGCTACCGAATGCCACAGTTATTGAGTCACATTCGCTCCTTCTGGCTTGCAAATTTTCATTCAATGCCATTTAGAGACGCCAGAGACTTTGAGAATAATGAAGAGTGGCTTAAATTTCAATTCTTCCACTACTTTGGAAGAATAAGAAAATTCACGATTTCTCTCTCTTCTATTCTCTACATTTCATTATTTCATTTGGAGACCTTTTTTGTACTCTCTCGCATTCGAGTTTCGAGATCAGTCCCACCAGGAAGTGAAGCTGAAAACAAGCAGCGTGTACGAAACCGACTGACCCTTTGATACTTTGAACCACCATTTAAGGAGTTTATCGCATTTATTTGCCACTCTTGTGGTGTTTGTGTCTCGCGGTGCCCTCAAACGACCACACAATACTGGTCAAATTGAATAATTAGATAACTTTAACCAGAAGTGTGCTGAAATTACCATTCGCGTACATATTTCTCAATTGATCGAGGGTGTCACACTTTCTTGTAAGATGTTTTGAAAAATTGTCGTTAATTTCATATTAGATTATATGCTTTCTTTATCTGTAGAATTGTGTGCTTTCAGAATTTTCCACTTGTGATGTATGCGCATAAATTTTCAAGAAAATTACCGTGGCATTTCGAAGTGAAGTGACGGTGAAAATTTCACACTGCGAAGCCACACATTTTTCCCTGGAAGGCGCTCATGGAAAGGCAAAGAGGTGGATGGCATAAAAGAACGAGAGAGAGCGAGAGAAAAAAGACGTGTGTGGAATTCAGGTGCATCGCAACGACGATAATAATGATTGTGTGATGAGGTGAATATTCTCGGTGGACGTGGATTGGTGAATACTCGCGGTACAACCTTCCCTCACCCGGTTGGTTGATTTTCGTATTATCATTTTATATAAAATTCATTTTATATACATGCGGTCGCAATGGACTCCACGCAGCGGGATGTGCACATGGCATTTGCAGAGGGGCTGGATGCAAAATAGTTAGCATTCAGTGGGCACTACTGCCCATAAGAATACCGAAAGTGCGTCGAAATTCATCATAATTTGACCATCATGGAGACGCAATGGTGCGAAGAGAATGGCGACAAATTCGCATTCACAGTGTCTTAATGATCATGGCAGATCGTCTTGGAAGTCATCAGTTCTTTCTATCAGTCCCCAATTATGCCACAACCACTCATCATTAATTTCTGTATCCTACACAAATCACTTCTGCAGAATTCATCACTGCACCTCATCTTTCTGCCCCAACACTTATGGTCTCGCTTCGTATATTCTGCGCATTTTTCCAATTTTCGACAGACCTCAAATTATTATGAATTACCAACCCTGAGATTGATGGCAAAAAATATTATTTAAAGAAGAGAGAGGAAAAAAAGAACATCCAACCGCGGAAAATCAGGAAACACGCCAGAGACAGGCTATTTGGCTCACAATAAGTCTCAGACGGGAGTTAAATCTTATTGTTCGGAGTTTGGATTTTGCAAAATTGCCTTGAGACTGCAACGTTGTTGAGAATCAATTGGGGAATGTTTTGTCTGGGGTGGAAAACACGTGATTGCGATAGATTAGAGATGAAAGAAGTTATCTTGATGAGCTGGAAAAAGTTACAAAATGTCCCCGTTCGTTGGTGGGGCCAGTTTCTTCTCGATGGTGGATCGTGTTTCACAGGCGCACGAAAATGAAGACACCCATCAACACCACGAATATGTGCTCCGGATGGCCACAGAGATGTACACCGCAATGGACACGTTTTCTTTTCACCACCTCGGGAATGCAATGGTGAAGAATACGTGACCGGACGAGCGACAAAATTGAATAATCTTTTCATTGAGAGTAATTTTTTATCTCTTCACACCAGAAGACTTTATAGTTTAGGACAGACTTCATTGGTCAACCGCGGTTGCGGCAACAGAAAAAATTGCACATTTATGTGCGCGAGATTTTTCACTGGGATAATTTCAAAATTTCGGCTAAATTTATTGCTGGAATTTTCACGTGTGATGGAAGCGGAAATTTCGCAAGAGATCAACGTGACGAGTGAAACTTGCAGTTTCGTGCAGGGATTTCACCCCAAAAACTCCCACGGTTTGCTATGAAGAAAAAAAGAGAGGCATTGAGTGCAAGAATATCCGCTGTATAAGAAATTGTCACTTTTACAGCTAAGTTTCAGTGGGCGTTCCTCCACTACTGAGAATCATTTTCATATTCCCTCAGTGAAATCTTATCACGGAAAAAAATCTGACTTGCGCGAAACAATGAGAAGGGAAATGGATGAAATTGAATTAAGAGGAAGGAATGAAAAAAATGAGATGGAAATATGAGTTATTTCTATGGAAACCATCATAATTCGTGTCATGACTGTCGCCTAAGTTGAAGGCAAGTCAACAAAGCGAGTCAAATTGCCCGACAATTTTCAATGTGTGTCTAAAGTCAAATTTTAATATCATCTAGGGGAGGAACAACTCATTTTAATATGCATCATTCGACGTAGAGTTGAGAATAAAGGTGTCTATTTTAGTTTCATAGTCAGAAGATGAAGCTAAGCGTTGAATTAAACGATAGACATCAGCGCTTCAAGTGACGAACCTGAAATATTTCCAAGCCTCTCTTCGCAGTCTCAGTATAATTAATATAAAACAATCTTTTAGACAATTTTGGAAGTCATTATTCCATGAGTCCATTATTCCACTGAGTGAATATTAAAGTGATCATGCTCGATGGAGGAGCATTTTTGGGCAAATGTGGAGAAGTATCTGCAAGACAATAGAACATATGGTATCTCTCTGTCTTAAATGGTCTTTTCGTCGTGTCGTATTGTGATTCTCTGCCAATATGCGGCCACTCTGCGCGAAGAAAACACGGCGCGCAAGGAGGTTGGCAAAATGGACGAAAAGAAAGAGGAGAGATTCCAATGCGAAATGGTTTTGACAGCAGCCACACTGAAAAGTAAAATATATTGCATATAAATTAGATATTTTCCAATTGCGCAATGAAGTACCGATGATCGGCCTGCACGGCGACAACAGACTCTTGCACAATTCCCTATGAAATGCTTACAGACTCCACGGTGTGTCCCCTGAAAGATCATGCTTCTGGGGCGCGATCTCCACGCCAATTTCGTTCGGGGAATTAATTCGGCACGAGAGGGATTCGTCATGTTAGCGAAAAGAAAACGTCCGAGCATTCAATTGAGCACGCATTAATGATCACAAATCACCATTTGCGTAACATCCATAGGCTCCCATTCGAGTGTTGATCACGATCACATGTGGAGTTTGGGCGAAAGATCACCAGACTTGCTTATTAACCTTATTTATCAAATCTAATAAGCGCGAGAAGTAACTCGACATTATCCTTGCAATCGTCACAGTTTCCTAGACAGAAAATTACCGCAATATTTTCTATACAAATGCATTTGAATTTAAGTTAAGCGTGACTTGAGTTATTTTAATTGCAGAATTATGCAAATGCACATTAAGCTGTTCGCGATTAGTTTATTGATCATCGCGGAAAGCTCAAAAACTTCCAAACATTTTAATTAAGGCGAGATTAATCATTTACGAACAATTCTCCAGTGACTGATGCTCATTTTGATCAGCGATCAACCTAATTAGTAGCTCTCGGAATGTCTATATCAATTCAATTTGTGCTTTAATCATTTTGGTTGCTTTTCTTTCCCTGTTGAATAACGCGATGTTAATGAGTTTTAAGAGTGATCATTGAGCGATAAGATGATGAGAAAGTCGTTACTGGTTGAAGTGCGAAAAATCATGGGATTCGAAATGATTCCTCAATTTTGTGGTGGAGGAAAAAGAGACAAATCAATATGCGACAACATCCAACGAATACACACATGCTGTGCAACATCTCACGCCAAAATTAATATGGACAAGCAAAGATAAACGCACTTAAGGTGAAACGGACACCGCGGGCAAGAGGTTAATTTCGCATATTGCATTTTCGGCACTGGTTATTGCATCATATGTCACGTCATTATGTCAGATTAGGACAATGAGGAAGTCAATGATAGAAACATCATTGCCATTCGCTAGATTACATTCAAATTAACACACAGGTTTTAAGCGATTGCCGCTCGTTTTTCGCGGCTTTTCGAGTCTCGTGAGACACGGCCTTTTGTTCCATCCATCTGCAGGCGACGTGACAGATAAAATTGATTGAGACCATTTATAAGTGACTTTTTCAATTAAAATGTGCCCCAATGCCGTCCACAGTGGCTGGCTATCTGGAGGAGTGTTCCTCGGTGTGCAATTCATGGGGACACCTGATGATTAAAGTCCCATAAATTGATGAATCACTTTTTGTCACATTCAACACCTCCGCATAAGTCGTGTCTTTGGCACTTTTATCGCATCGAAAGGTGCTACAGTCACTGATAATTCGTGTTCTTCGAGGACGAGTGACAACGAGATGGAGTTTGAGTAGAATTCACAGCTTCTGCATTCGATTGAGAAGCATTGAGAGAACGTTTGCACGAGTTGGGCGCGATTGAATCACATCGAATGCAAGTCAGGCGAGGCATCTGGCTTCCAATGTGATATTTTTTGTGTTCAATATGCACGACAAAGATGCATATTAGCCAGCGATTCGTAGGTCGTGCAATACCTGAGCAGTCAAATCACATCACTCAATCTCTGTACCTTCGATTGCCAATATATTGACGTGATCATGCCACAAATTTTAATTGATCGCAAAAAGCCACCGGTTGCGCCTTCTTAGTAAAGTTGCAATGCCTATATTGGATGGCCAGAAACACTCTCAATCACGCTTCGTACACTTGTCTTTTCTCACTAAAGCCGTGTGTGTCGATTGATGGAAATTTGGGTCACGACTGCTCAAATGGTCGGCCCTGTTGGGAGGGGACGCAATTCACATATGCTGATCGGAGTCAATTCAACAATCTCCTCCTGAAAATTCTTATACACCAAAAAACACCCACCTCGATGGCCTATTGAGCTCCTCAACACCGCAATACTCGTGCCAGAGGCTTTTCCATGCCGCCACTTTTGTTAGGAAACTTTGAGTGATCTCTTGAGGCACTCCAACTTGACTAATTCTCTAGCGAATAGTAGTAATTGTGCATATTGAATTCGCATTGGCAAATTCCACAGTGACGTGGAAATGCTGCAATTTGGGAAGCCATTTTCCAGACCTGCGTAAAGTGAAGGGTATCGGATTGGGTGGCGCATTTCTCTGGTTCACGTCAAGTCAGATTAAATTATCTCGTGTACCTAATCAGAAGGTGAGACTGATGAAATTCGATGATGAGCGTAACGTGGCCAGGCTCGCAATAATTTTCTCAGTGCGAAAGTGGCAAATTCCTCACGAGTGACCGCATAAAAATTCCATCATATTTCAATAATCTTCATTTATTTGTCACTCTTTTACACGCTGAATCAATACATACTTCAGCTGTTGTTTCTCCATATGTAATTGAAATTGAAGATGGGACGTTTCAAGTGTCACTTGAGATGTTTTTCACACCTTGTGATTGCTTGACAGGCGGCAATTGACAAGAATTCCATAAAATCTCCGTTTGATTGGGAACTTTCACTTTTATGATACTTAATTCCATCTCGATGAATTGGATGAATCAATGTGAATTTAATTTCTGCCCATCAGACGACACCTCGACTGATAATCACGCGGAAGACATCAAAATTCCTTCGGCCTTGAGGCTTTCTGAATGCTTTCCAAGAACTCCCCAAATATTTCGGGTGGTTTTTGTCATTCAGATGGCGATGCAAGATTTAATGAGAGAAGGATAATTCGACATCACAGCAATATAGTCCATGAAATTCACAATGCTCGAGCCATTAAAAGTTGAGAGAGCAACACCCAGCGAGGTTCATCCATCAAAATTTGTATTCCGCTCTCGTCTCATTCAGAGACTTTCACGTTTGACTGGAGAAAAACAACTGCGGGATGATTTTTAGGTGAGAAAAAACCGACTTTTGTTATCTCTCGTCTCATAACAGAGGAGATCAGTGTCTTGCTGTTCTCGGCCCGGGCCAAAGGCGACCGGGGAGCCACTGAGACGAATTTCGCAGACAAGGAGAGACTAACAAGTTGACAAAGAATTGCAAATGATCGTGGCTAAATGTGCAGCGACACAGGCCAAAAATGAAAATAAATTGGTGACACGACATCCAAGGGACTCCAAGGACAAGGATAATCCATAACGCAGTGTGTTCTGTGGTTGCATGAGACTATATTGGATGTATTGAGAGTCGGAATCACCTGAGGACGATATCTGAAACACTCGCAGGCACTAATTGAATGAGTACCTGTGGTTTGTGACGTGAATACGTAATGGGAGGGAGTCGAGCGAGCCTGAATGGAAAAGTCTCAATTAATTAACAATATGGGTGTTTTGCAGGCGCAAATGACGCTGTTGATGCAAATGAATAGCAAAATGGATAAAATACTTTTCACGAAGAAATGGTGATCACGTGCTGCGAACAAGCCCGATTTTCGACTCCCAACAGAATACATTCAACTGTACTAATTGTCTGATTACTGAGTATAATCATTTTATATACACACATTCCCTCTGGGTTTTTATGGCCATGACACGCTGTCTGACGATTCGCGGAGCGGCTGTATTACAATCGATTGATTCTAGTGAAATTCACATATCACCCAAATCGCGGAGCTGAAGCATCTCGCGAAAGTCCTCTTGGCACTCACTTTTTGTTAACTTCTTCTCTGCTTTAACATTGTTCCTTTGGCGGGTGGAAAAAATGTGCTTGTGCTTGCAAGATTGCATTTTGGAGTCACAGCGGTGTCTTTCAATAGCAAAATACTTTGGCTATTAATGCGATCTTAAGGTGATCTCGTGGTGGTCTTGCACAAGCAAATGAGCAGTTGCTGAGGTGTATGTACGGCAAGGAATTTAATTAGGAATAATTGTATTCCCCAGCAACTTTCCATTTCTCATAGAGATTCTCTATGCGTGACTGCTTCAGCATGCAAACGAGATCTTCGCTTGATCGTCAACTGTGATGGAAAAAATCTTCATCTCTATTGGTATTTTGCAGTATCTCGCCATTCTGTGTGCCATCAGATCAGCATCTGAAAGCGAGTGAGAAGGTTGAAAAAGTCTCGTTGACATGTCACAGATGGATAAAAATGCAATCTGCAAATGCTACAAGTGATCCTCGCGCACCCAAAATGATTACAATCACGATCGCTTTCTGTGAAGTATACAATCTGCGAGTGTGTGCGATTAGGTGTGTCACTGGAAAAACATCATACAGCCAGCATACAACTTATGACACTACACCTAGTTGTAATTTAAGCCAATTTTCACCTGTGCCGTTGCCACGAAATGCAAGAAACATTTTCGACGATCGAATCGCTTGCAATGCAAACTATCGCGCTGTTCCCATAGTCGACAACCAATTCTGTCTGACACATTTTCAGAAAGTGTTTGGACGACGATGCATTTGATTTATAACGCGCGATATTGTTCACATTCTGTCCATTCCACCGCAGAAAGTGGTTGATGTGCTCGATTATGCAAAACTCTTGTCGTGAGATGCCTTTCCATTTACTTTGGGGGATACCGTATACACTCAGCTTGTGGCTGCTGATGCAAAATGCTCGAGCTACACTTGATGCTGCGAAAAATGCCTGCCTCATAGCACTGCAATTGCATATTGTGCCACTCTGCTGAAGTGGGCTTTCATTTCGATAGAGTCAGTTTATTTTTGTGAGACTTCAAAGGAACACAATTACTTTTGGATATCACAAAAGTCGAAAAAATACGACTCCGCCTCTTGATCGAAAACTGAGGGATTCTTGAAATTCACCTTTTCCGACACGACTGATTATAGTGGATGTTTCTTGGGTAGAGGAAGACTGTGAAGCAGGTAAAAGTTTCATGCTAGAAAAATGATTATTGAGGTTTCTTCACCGCCCCTGATTCATAGTGCATCAACGATCAGGGGTGAAAACTAGAAGAGACCGGTCGGAAAGGGAGTGCTCATGATTACAGTCTTCCTCCACATGTCGCCACCAAAGGTACTCAACTTGTCTCTACGTGGCCAGGAGAAAGGGTACAATTTGGACAATTTGTATTCATACATTGTTACGCTGCTCCAACAATTCCGAGTCATTCACGCAGAATGATTTATATGTCCTTTTATTGTAGAATTTTTTATAACTCCTCTGTTTTTTTTCTTATGCTCCTCCGCAATCCAAAATACATCGTTTTTTCCGTCTGTTGCTATCTCTGCGCTTCTTTTTCTCTCACTGACACGGTGACTCTCGGCATCACGTACAAATAAGCATCTGTACACAGATTTTTTCCTCACATGTAATCCCTCTTCACTCCTGCATTGGTGTTGATGGGCGAGAGCTGATGACAAAATAAGAAAAAGCACAATTTGCATATCTCTTGGCTTCTCGTCGAAATTGTTTGCCGGGGATTTAGTGTTTTATCGACTCCCCGGCCACCCTCACATCGGTCGATTCAGCCATCGCAAGGGGTAATAATAATTTCAACACGGGTCTCACAACGTGTCTTCCATTATTTATTACCAACTGAGTCAGTGGCCGATGCAGTGAATGGTCAAAAGAGTGTCTCTTCGATTGTTCATTTGATGAGATCGGAATGTTATATGTGAACTATGGCGATTAATCATATAAAAATGCAAATGAATATGTGTTGAAAGCTCTATGGAATCTTTTTAGCATTTATATGAAATGAATTCAGTGATGAAATTTCCAAAAATAACACGGTGAAAACAGAGAAAATTACCACCAACGAATCAATCTCTCTGCCATTGTCTGTGCACTAACAGAATTAAGCAATTAGTTGGAGGTTTGTGAATGCAAATGAAAGGAAGTCTTTAGGACACGACGAGTGTATCTGAGCACATGATCTATTGTCTCTGCTGTGTGCTCAATATATGCGCAAATTTTGAGGTGGAATGAGAGGCACACCCACGCACGCCTGCAGCTTCCCTCCAATTTACAAGCCAATTACTTGACGATTCGTCGTAATTGCGTTGAAAATTATGCAAGACAGTGAGAAACACCACGAAAACTCCACCAAATGTCTGTTCAGAATTTACATGTAGTTCACTTTTGGAGTCTGAAACTTTTTTTCTGTGCCTCTCGTACATTTGAAGCACGGAGTGACGATAAAATTCACTTGCGAGATAAGTATCTGGCACGTCGTTACAAAATATTATTCAAAATGTGCCACACACTCGCCATAACCCATCCAGACCAAATAGAGGCACACACTCAATTTCCTACCATGCGAATATGACGAGTTTCTCGAAATGCAAATCTGGTACAACCTTCGACTTTTGCACAGCGACTTAGTCACAGCTTTTCACCAGAGGAATCTCAGCTTTTGCGCAGAGCTTCGCGCCAAAGTGAACTTTCTAATGCAATTTGTGCACCTTTAATTGTTTCAAGGTGTGTTTTGATTGCGGAACATGCACCTCACCTGCAGTGTGGCAAGTTGAGGAGTTCAGGTGTAGAGACTTCGTCCTTTTATAAGCTGTCCCGCTGACACTTTTGCTGAAAGATCACGCAGAGATCACGCAAGATCTCCATGGCGATCACTGTGATATCAATTATAATAGGAGATGACGAAAATGCGTTAAAAGTGCTCCCAAGGTCTATCATATCGAGAGTGTTTCACTTTGCAGTTCATTTGCCTTGTTTGGAATCAATTGCAATCCACCTCCTTTGAGCGCATGTTCCTCGCAATCAGATATCACGATGGAATTACAACCTCAAGCTCAAGCCAGTCTGATCACAGAGGCGCAATCTATGAATGTGTGTTTCTCTAATGCCATTTGGAAGAATTCAAAATGAGCAAATTGATTTTCTACCCCGTCCTGTTTTCATATCTGCAAGTTGAAGTTGAATTTGCTGTCCTTAAATTGGATAACTTGAAGTGCTTTACACGCGTAGCGGATAAAAAGCAGATTCCATAAATACTTCCTTCTGATGTCGCTGGTTTTTCCATTGTCATTAGGGAAATTGATGAATGACGGCGAACAGGAAAGGTTCTCAACTCAGCGTGTGTTTTTCTTAAAGAGCTGCGAATGAGTGCATTAATATGGATCATTCCTTGTATTGAGTGTTATTGGTTACGAGGTGCAGCATCACTTAGGGAGGCCGTCATCTCCTCCTTCTTCCTCGGCGGAATTGAGACAGAGTGCCACAAAGTAGCAAATTCTAGTGACTCTTATCGATGGCAGAGAATGCCCTTTTTGCCCACCATCCGTTCATGAGAGTCCATCTTCTGCGAGGTGTCGTTGTCCAGAGGAAATGGGTGTTTATGGGACTGAGACAGATGAGTGAGAAATTCAATCTATTCCCACATGTTTGGCCATGTGACGATGATAAACCCCCCATTTCTCCCCAACACGTATAATGTGGCTTGGGCAAAGGAGGAAGGCACATTAAAATACTCCACAGTCCATTGAGTTGGCGAGTAAATAGAGATAAATCTATAAATAAAATGGGAAACAAGACACAATCACATAGACCATACGACAGTGTGGTAGCGATAATGATGATGGTCTCCTGCACACATTAAAATAAATATTGATGATGATTAAAAATTAATATGAAATAAACAAGCACAACAAATACAACTCCAATGGGAATTCTTGAATGCTCTGAGGACACCGGAGAATTGGAAATGTGTTCATATGACACTGCTCAGTTGAATTATGTGCCATGTTCGCGGTTATCTCCTGGCGAGGTTTCTGCGGAGGAATATGCGAGCCTCCCATTGATCTCTCTTTCGCGTCTCCACTTCACCCGCGGACGGTTAGTTGGCATCTCTCGCTCTCACACGAGGGATTACTTCACCGAATGCCATATAACTTTGCTATCATTCCTCAAACTCATTGCAAAGCCAAGAACTCGATTGTGAGGCTCAATGTGGAGCCCACATGCTCGTGAAATGATTATTATAGCCATTCTTTCTCCTACATACCATGAGCTTTCCGAAGGGGACAATCACTCACCGAAATCCCCATGCAAACCCCGAGAGAGTATATCTCAATCTCATGGCTGTACGTTTGTGGTTGGACAGTGTTGCAGGAAATATTTAACAAGGCTATTTTCGACTTTGTAGATTTTATTTCTAAAATCACTACATTTTGCAAGGCTTCGGCAATATAAGAATCGTGTTTGTAAGCTAGTCCAACTAATCATTTATCGTATGCTCCTCCACACATCAAGAGCCCAAATAAGTGAATCACTGGAGCGGAAGTTTCCCTGTGTTGCATTTGATTGCAGTGAAGAATTCGGCGTGGAACAAAAAACGGTCCTGAGGTCAAAGTACTCAACATCAGCTACCAAAGGCAAGCTGGGTGTCTTCATGGCTTGATCGCCAAGAAGCTTCTGACTGTACTATTACACTTGTGTGCCTTGACCTGTCATTAAGTGTTAGAAGAGTAATGATGATGGTATCACGATTTTCGGTCTCAGCACTTTTTCATCCTCTCGGCGTGGCAAATTCGCCATGGTTGTTATTAATGATGGTGTGAAGTGAAAGAATGCCGTGCAGACAAAAAAGCTCACCAACTCACGTGGACACCCTCAACCACCGGCTGCGCCTTCTCTAGAACAGTACTCAAGGTCCATGTGCCTCTAGTGCCGCAGCCACACCCTGAGTGCTAATAAAATGACTGCGAAAAGAGGGGCAAATAACTCCTGTTTTGAGTTAGATAACGAAATAATTGCCAACTGACTGTACAATTTTGCATAAATGAATTCTCAACGGATTTTTTCCACTTTTCTTTCCATAACTTGAGAAGTCACAGATATGCAAAAGATCTCTTTAGGGAGTGAAATTGCTCAATCACGAGGATCATTTGTTTTTGCATTTTGAAATAGGTCTGTGAAATACGCGGAAGCTGAGGCTTTAAACTACAATGGAGAAGACGAATGAAGTTCTCTGACAAATGAATCGAGTCCATTAGTTAGCGACTACATAAGAATTGCAGTGCTTAATTGGAGAAGGTTTAAAGGAGGGGAAGTAGAATGCGAAAGTGTTGTGTGGTATCAATTCGCAGGCTTCGTCGGTCAGCAAGTGACTTTAGAAGTTGTGGGAAAATTTGTGCACTATCGACAATTCCTTTCCATCCAATTAAGTCATCTGGGATGGCGAATAGCTCAATCAAGTACTCTGAACACTGGAGGTCATAGAAAGACGTTAAGAAAATTAATAGTTTCCCACACATGGTAAAAGAGTTGCCGCGCAGAACAAATACCCGCCGGTGCATTTATTTACTTTAATCCACAGAACAAATTCATATGACAAACACTTTACATTCCCGCATTTAGACTCCGAAAGAACATTGGCAATTCCTCGAGTGTTTGGTGCATTGCAACGCACCTTTCCCATATTAATTGTGCGCTTCTGCGGCAAGGAGTTTTCCGCAGGAAGCATTGCTGTTTTCCAGAGGAATCTTCTTAAATTTCAAGGCTCCTCTCTAGCCATTGTAGGTGGATTATCTTTGGCAATTAACCTGGGTGCAGAAATGCAGAATCTGCCATGATTGGCGATGTGCGGCTTCTGGTTGGAACGCGATGCTCAATTTTGGAATGTGAGGGCATTGTGAGCAATGTCGAGGAATTTATATTGTGTGTTTGACAGTCTCATGTAAGTGAATTCCTCCACCGTGGAAGGATTACAGAAAATCTTCCCATTTTTGATCCCTTTCTTCCCCCCTCTTTTCCATCTCATTAATTCTCTGCACACCATCACAAAATGCTGTACAGAATTCCGTCAGGGCATTTTAGTCAATGGTACAGCCATACAGACTCACCGTCATATATTAAATGCGCACTGGGGATAAAAACAAAAGAAACGCATTAATGAGACTCCATCCTTGGCCAATTGCACAATAATGTGCATTAAGTGTACACAAGAGTCGTATGTAAATTGCCAGAGGACTTGCGGAAAAAGAGAACTCCATTAACCCCTTACTTAACCCATCATTTCGGAGAATAGAAGCTACCTTGAAATTTAGCAATATTCTCACGTCTGCCCAGCGTTCCTCACTTTCAATTTTACACTCTTCAAAGCGATATATTGCCCAAATAGTGCGATGGTCTGTGGAATATTGCTAGATGATGCTTTAGTGCGAAGAATGGTGGAAATGGAGTGTGAAAAAGGTGTGAGAAAAGAAGGTGAAGAAATTCGGCAAAGATGAAAAAGGCGGTGGATTCTCCCAGGAATCTACCGACAAGAAAGTGTTTACTATAAAATTAGTCACATTTGAATTTCAATGGATTTTTCCACTGCGGCTCGCGCCAGTGACCAATGGTAGAAATAGAAATAAAATATCAAAAATTGATTATTAATTTCTCTGTGTGTGTCGGTGGCCGTGCGTATTGGATGATGAGTATTGAGATTGAAATTGCCTATGAAAAATTACTGTGGAATTCCTAATTGGATGGCCTGATAATTTTCCCAAGAAGCGCCCAGTGAGAGACAATTTCCTACATTTGCCGGGGAGAAGACAAAGAGACTGACGGCGAATTAGTTGGTTAAAATGTGACTTTTTTCTCCATTTCCTCCATGCGATGGGCTTCTGCCGAGGCACATGAACTTGTGGTCTGAAGTCAAACAAATTGTCGGCGGTGGTGGTGTATAATTTCAGCGGGACGCCGGTAAAAAGCTTTTATACTAATGGTGAGATGATTTGCTTTGATTGTGACTATTGGGAGAGACGAGAGATCATTACCTGGAAGACTGAGTAAAAAGGTGCACTGCCGAGCGAGCGAGTCAGGGGATGTTGAAGACAAAAAGGCTGAAGTGTGTGTACATATTAATCAAGAAACAAACAAATAAGAAAGTCGATGCTAATAAGAGAAAAGGCGATTTCGTGAAATTGATGATGGAATGTCGGCAATAGGCCATTTCCACAAGTCATCTCCTTCCCCAAAGGCTTACGAAGTGCGGCTTCACGATTGGATTATCTGGTGTTACTCGCGGGCAAACAGAATCACCATCGATCAATTGCTGTGGCAAACTAATCGACAGTCAAATTCGATTTG
The DNA here is from genome assembly GCF_947086385.1 of Phlebotomus argentipes. NCBI lineage: Eukaryota > Metazoa > Arthropoda > Insecta > Diptera > Psychodidae > Phlebotomus > Phlebotomus argentipes. The sequence continues at coordinate 8,883,377 of NW_026776181.1, read as the reverse complement.
AGGCAGAAGCATAGTCGCCCCATTGCGAACATGGTTAAGAAATTATGGAAATTATCCATCTATCAACGGAGAATAAAGAGCTTTTACGCACTATCTCGAGACGGCCCGAAAATCACATTAAAAACTGAAACAGTTTCACACGTCACACTAAAAAGGTGTAAGAGAAGATATAGAGACACTTGCTGTGTTTCCTTAATCTCAAATCGATAAGGATGAGGCTTTTCTGCGCCTGCAAAAGAGATCCATGTATTCGTGCTGTATTTCTCTTAGCATATTAGGATGAAGAGAACGCGTTGGAGAGACTTTAAATAGTGTGCAAAAACAATAAATCATTGATATAGAATGCACATATTTCTGCTTGAGATGAGAGAAGAATATTTACTAAAAATATACTCAAGAGAAACATTGTTGCTAATTGCTATACATAAAATTTACAAGAAATATTATGAAGAATATGGATCACGTGAGAGCTTGCTTCGATCTCATACGACTGCATTAAGCCAGGTTTTCAAAATCGCGACCTCAAATTGCGGTTTTGTGGCCTTGCTTTTCAGATAGGTTAATTCGAAAGATATCTGATTATTCTGATCTTCGTTAGAGGGATTTACACTGCTTTGAATACATATATTTGCCAATCTCTTTCTCTCGATGCCTTAATTATGCCGCCCGCGGTGAATTGGCATTGTTCTAACTCTCTCGAGAGCGGAAGGGCGAGTCCTCAAGGAGATGAAGAGCTTGCATTCCATGAATGAATGTGTGCAGGTAGTCTGAAAAAGCTCATGAGCAAAAAGGCGCATTGAATTTATTTAATATCACTGCAATATCTTACTGTAATAAGAAGAAATAGTCTAGGGAATTGCGTTTTCTCTATCTCAAGACAATCCCATAGAAAATGGTTTTGTGTTGGGACTGAAGCTAAGTGTACATAGCTGAGATTGATTAAGACAGAACATGGATGTGACTTTTAAATTAGAGACATGGATGCTCGCGAGAAGACAGTGCTTGGCATTTCTTTTCTGCATGACAAAGTAACCCTTCCTGCTGGCCTGATTTTGTCCTTTCCCTTATTCTCTCATGGCAAAACTGTGTGCGATTCGGCCACAAATGCCGTCATCGGTTAAAATAGTTGAAGCATATCTTGGGAGATTCTTTTTCATCTTCTCCATCCGTCCTTTTTCTATACCGCAATCTATGTATAGATTGGTGTAATTGTGATGATTGAATCGTGATCAAATTTTCTGTCATCGACTGGAATTTTAATTGTTCGACATTCACGCTTCTTAATTAATTATTTCACAATGTGTGGAATATTTTTTCTCCTCTTTCTTACCGACGTTTGTCAACACGACCTCATTCCTCTGTCCATCTTCTCGGATCATTCAAGAGACTATCTATATATGTACTTTCCAATTGGGTGATCTTAACTAAGTCACACACTGTCGCGCTTGAGATGAGAACAGCACTCATTGGATTGATCTTGATCTTGCGACAGTTACAAGATTAGTTAACATTTTTTGGGAGTTTCTCTCAAATTTTGTGGAAACTGAATAATTCTTGCGCAGGGATAAAGATGGAATCTCTTGTGCGGAGTATCACACATGAATCAACAGATGAGAGTTTGTTTCACTTTGTATCGGTGTGCTTGAGAAGGCTGTTTTTACCAAGCAGAGCCGAGCAAAGTGTGTTTCTGTATGCGTACATATAAGAATGTATGAAAGAAACAAGAATCAAATCTAACATTAATGTTACAGTCAACAAAAACTCCATTGGCCGATGAGTGGTGTATAATTATTACCTGAGAGTGCTTTACTTCCCCGATGCCAGCCATCTATCTTTACGTGCACCGGAGGAAGAGACTCTGTGTTCCTCGATCGTTATAGCGAAGAGTTGGTCTTTTATATCGAATTACAGGTGTTGGGTCTTGTGTTTAATTCCCATTCCCATCCTTTGTACTTGTTCTCCCCCATAGTCTTTTCCTTGGAATCTCTCTTTCTCTCTCCTTTTTGCCTCTCCTCACCCTATATTTTATTATTATTTTCATTTCTATTCTCCTTCTCACTCACCATCGCGTTGCTCCTTTTTGGATATTATATGTGAACATTTAATGTACTTTGACCAGCCTCTCTCGTTGAGTCTCTCAAATACACTCAAACAGCATTCTTTGTGCCACGAATGATCAAAGCATTTGCGAGAGAGGTTAAAGTGCTTGCATGCATTTTGTTTAATAATTGGTAATCTTGAACTTTTTACTACTGATCTCAGCTAATTTGTTGAGCAACACTCACACACTTAATGTGGCTCTTCAATAGATGAAATGGACACTGAAATTTATTTAAATTGGACATTTTATATGTGTTTCTCCCTACTGGAACTTTCCCACGAAGATCTGTCGAAAATATTGGCAATTTCACTTGCTATTTGGTGTTTATTCATACGATGGAGATTTTAATGAAGTGTTAACAGAAACTAGTACCCATTCTTTAAAGACTTGACTAACTGTTCCTTCTGCTCACGTATGCAAAAAGCATTAAAAGGTATGCCAAATTGTGTCTCATCAAAATAGTAAGAACCAATTTACTTTGGCGATAATTGCCAATTATTATTCAAAAACATTTTTCCAGCGAAATTCAGAAAAATTCGGAAGATAATCAAAAGATTTCAATGGTCAGATGACGAACCGCTCAGATGCTCGTCACCACTGTAAACTTGCTGATGTCTGGGATGATAAGTTAACCTATTCCGAAGTGTGTCAAATCCACGAGGGTTCTTTTTTTCATTCCATCAATGGGCCTTTAATTCACACAACTCAGCGAAATGGGTTACTTCATACTCAATTTCATCGTAATCTTTTTCTGCGTCATTAATAACAGTATGAGATGAAATTATGAATTGAAAATGATTGAAAATGTGTGTAATTATGATATATACAGTTACATGATTATGGAATTAGACGCTCCAGACACTTGGCGTTGGACTCACAAAAGAATCCATCCAACGCCATGAGCGCAAAATGAAAGAATTTATCTCTCCTCGCAATATTCATCGATGATGAGTCAACGATAAAATTTTCTCGATATTGTCCTCGTTTTGCATAGACTTTGTCATATGGCATGCGAGATGAAGAATCGATTTAAATGATGCAGGCGCAACAATGTCTCCCATGCAATAGAGTGCATATCGATGCATTAGTCTTTCTCTTAATCCATTCAATATATGCGTCACAGTTAAATGGTTTAAGAGGTAAATCAAGCAATTGTCATTCCGTCACATCTCACATGAGTCAAAATGAAAATTGCCACGATTTTTACACGTGTGTGTATCCCTTGAATTGCAATATCTTGCACTGGGCGCAGAATGCTGGAGACATTGAAAAGTAGATCACATCCATGTGTCAAGACCACTAGACTGGCAGAGAAGCTTGCGATGTGGAATCTGGTGAAAAAGAGACACAGTGATGAAGCTCCGTAGACTCTATTTTATTGCACTTCTTCTTTGGAAGTTGAAATGATAATTTCTTCCTTTTTCACTTCAATGAGAGACTATGCGGTACAAATAGTCTCAGCGGCGGAATTATCATTTAAAAAGCTGATGATGTCTTCAGTTGCCAATGGACAATTTAATGCACTCATTAAGATGATGCTTTCTGGGACATACTTATAGATTTTCGGACGCAGTGAAGTTGTAATATTGCTGACAAAGTCTGCCTGCAAGATGGTATTTCTGGGTCTTTGAGGGCATGTCAGATGGAATCTATTAAAATATTTTATAAATCCCGGAAATATTCCTATTGTAAAGTCTATCTCTTGGTCATTAGATGCCGCATCGACCATGTGTTATTCAATGCATAGGGCCTTCAATAGGACCAATGATTTGCGATTGATCGCATTGGACCGATAGAGCTGATTAAGGCAATCTTCAAGAGAATCTGATGGCAATTGTTATTTCGCCAGTCCACAAGCGAGTTGCAATTTCAATAATCTTCCTCGACTGTCATTTCCAGTACAACAGATGGTGAGAACTTGACGAGTCAATCGATGCGTCTAGCATAAATAACTGCGTCTTCTTCCCTATTATTACGCAGTTTAGAGTTAATGGTGCTATTGGATAGATATTCCATTTAATTGCATTCCTTCTCAAACACAATTCTTTTTTATGTATTCTGTATTTCTCAATAGACACATCGTTGGTTGCATTTTTACTTTTAAATTTGAACTTTAGGTAGTGGTTCTGTATCGTTTATCAGTGCATAATTCTCATCAATCAGTTCAGAAAGATGTTTTTTCTACATTTGCTTTCTCATAACATTGATTTACGTACGCAAGATAGGTTGACCAAATGAGACTGCCAGCAGCGACAAAGACTATGCGATTGCGTTCGGGGATGAAAGTGAAGGTGATGGTTTGGAAGGTGGGCCAGAAGAGCAGTGACATTTGGAAAGTCGGAAGCACTTTTTCGCGGACTTGGTTAAGTGCACTATCAACACCGCGTCCTTCCATTAGTGGGACGAAGAAGAAGAAGCCGGTCATGTTCAATGGAGTGAAGGTGAATTGCTGAACTAGGGCTTTTGCCAAACTGTTCTGGAGATTTTGAGCTGGCCACAAATTAGAGGCGAATCGGATCCAAGTGTACAGAGCAGGAGCCACGAAGAAGGTGCCATAGAGAGAGAATAAGAGGCATTTCTTGTAGTTGTATGTATCTGAAAGAGGCAGAATTTAAGTATCCTCGAATATAGTTTGCAACTGCCAAAATAAACCCCATCGCTTTCCAGCAATTGTTTGCTGTGCCAATGATCCTGTTGGCCAAATGACACTGTACACAATCATTCCTCGTAAGATGGGATATTTCGCTAGGGCGAGATTGAAGCTTCTGAGAAAAGTATTCATATTCGTGGAATCATGCTCTACTTTATAATACCACAAGAATTTAGAGAGAGAGAGAAGAGAAAAAATGAACGACAATACTGAAATTGTTTGCACACATGGCCAACCGCGAAAGTGATTCAGATTTATTAATCAGCACTCTGTGAGAAGACTCCCTGGAGAAATCCCTCCGCAATCTGTTTACCCGGTGAGGTGTTGCGATAAATATCCTGATAAGTCCCATTGCCGCCACTTTAATGACTCTTTATGCGTTGGCCATGTGAGGAGACTCGGTGAGATTGATTGAAATATTGGCGCTGAGACGGTCTCTCGGCATCTCATCTTTCGCTTCGCCTTCCATGAAAGTGATTTCCTAAAGTGATCAAACAGAGATTGTGTACTACGTGCATAATTTAAGTGTAGGTCAGTCTTAATACGTCAGTTTAGTGCGTAATAAAAAATTAATGTGTGCAAGCAAATAAAGATTTGCTATGCCATGATATATTGGCGGTTCAACATTGTAGGAAATTGGCGTGCGAGAGAGGGTGTGGCTGTCTGTTGAATGCAGTAGCAACCCCGAGGGGCCGATTTGCGCGATCCTCAGCACTTGAGCACCACGCGAAGCGTCCTCCACCTCATTTCCATATGGGCAACATTGTGCCTCAACCGTTAATGGTAGGACGACGCCAGCGGCTGGGCATTTCTCCCCTTTCTGAGTGCAAGTCGAATTAAAAATAATCTCTTTCGTGGATGTCAAGTGTCAATCGGGCGAGGGCGATCCTGCGGGGCAGGGAAATTTGCATTAATGAGGAGGCAATGGACGTGGGCAAAAAAGAAGGACTCTCGGCCGATGTTAAGTTCACGGGAAATCGTGTCAAAAATATATGTCTCTATAAATCATAAGAGTGTCTCTCAATGGTGTCCAATTCATTAATCATGTATTATTCTTCGCTGAACTCAAACAAATTACATCACCAAAGCTCAGTGTGACACTCCGTCCTCTCGGTCCCAACCCAGGCCAGCGCTCCCCAAATCAATCAGTCGCGGCTGGAATAATTTGTAATTCGTCTTTTGCGCGCCAAAAGTCCAAATAAAGTCTCTCTGGAGATATTGAAACATTTCTGGCGATTGTACATCTATATAATTTATTGCTTTTTGTCATACGCTCCGCACCGCGATCGGGCATAGGCCGGTCTGATAGACAGGCGAGAGCGTGCGGGAGAAACCAGAGGAAGAGTGGCGGAAAAAGAAGGCAAAGAACCATCGAGATCATCAAACGGCGCATCGGAAAGCATATTGTGTTGTTGCTGTTGGCATTTTATCGCGACCACATCGATTCATAAAACATATTCTCTAATTATTGTGGGCGTAATTTATTTCTGAGATCTCATTTTTTCTCCTCTTCCTCCTTCTCTCATCTCGACTCTATTCCGCGAACCCGCGATGGGCTTTCTGAAGATTGCGCTGGCGCGCGCGCGCAAAAAAACCGACACACACGACAATCTGAGACACACGAAAAAGAAGTGAAAAATCATACCTATAGGAAGTGTAAAATACACACAACACACAATCATGACAAGTTAATATAGTTTTGCTGAACTCTAACGGTTATTGATTTATTGATTCACTTAATTGATGCCAAATGCCAGAGAGGCGAAATATTTTGTCATTAGAGACATTTTTCCACCAATCTCCGTGGCTATCGCTTGGACTTTGGGTAAATAAAGGTGAATTTAATGGGTATATCGAGAAACAATTAAACTACTATCTCTCAAACTGCGCCGCTTTGGTAAAAACTTCCGGAATTTTACGGCCATCTGAGGAATTCCCATTCATGCAATTAACTACAATGCAGACGACACATGCTGGATTATGGTGCCTCTCATTTGCATAATGTCTCAACTGGGCACCATAATCAACATGGAAAATTTACTGCTTCTCAAGGTGGTTCTCTGGAGCTTTGTTGTTGCACATTTTTGTAAATAAAGATAGGCTTTCTGGGCAATTTCGCTGTGTAAAGAGCTTTCTGGTGCGATATCCTGAAGAATATTGAAAAATGCCAATCTTCGGATCAATTTCCCTGCATTGGAATGCAATAATTAATACTGTCTCTCATTCACCAGTCGCAGATGTCACACTGTCCACAGAATTTTGGCAATTTGACAGTTTTCTCTCTGTCCAGTTCTTTCACGGTGCTGAAATGTACCGGAGTTCAATAAACTCCTGTCGCCACCGTGAGATTCTGCATCCTTATCGATCTCCGGGCGCGAAATTCATATCAAATGGGGGGATATTGGCAGTATTTCCTGCACAGGTAAATTCTGTTCATCAGCATCAATGCGATTATATTAATAGCTCCATTGAAATTCATCTGAGTCTCTTATTGTATTTTTCCTCCCGTCCGAGTGCATTCTGCAACCCTGAGAATTTCTCTATGGGTATATAAAAGCTTCTGCGCGCCATCAACACCATTGCAAGCAATGCAGCCTTCTTCTCTGTGCCACAATCAAATTGTATTTATTCACCGAATTATCTTGATCGCACGATTTTAATGTAGAATTTTTACTAGAAATAAATAAATCACGAGTGTTGCTGCCATCGCGAGGAAGAGGGAATATCATTTGCTCACTTCAATGTGATTCACAGCCATTTATCAACTTTTCACCTGAATGGATTTTAAAGAATAATGCTCGGGTGTCTAAACAGTGGCTCGGTGGCTCCGTACTCTTCACCCTGGCGATCTATCTCTCAATCTTAACACCTTAAATGGCTAACCGAATGGAAATTTAATGAAATACTTCCTCTTGGAGATCAATTTCTTACTTTGCATCATTTCTCACCGCTCGATCTGGCGCTCGTGAAATATTTCACCGATAGAACAGCGCGCATTGGGTTTTTACGCGGAAGCTGAGGAATGTCTTTCGGGGAGTCGCAAGTGTCACGGAGGATTTCCAATAATTATGAATTTATATCACCTCAAGGGAGACAAATAGCAAATTTATCATAGTCAATCGACGATGTGAATAATGACGGTAACGGCACAATGGGTGAATATTTGCTGTGAGGACATAGCAGGAAATTTACATTGTATAAGTTTGCTATTAGCAAGACTTTTGGTCTGAAGGATGAATTTAAGAATAGTCTAATTAATGCTACACTTTTATCTGGGAAACCTCGATTCGTTTGATGGATTGACATATAGAAACTCACTCGTTATCTCAGCCATTAGTCGTTGTTTGTGAATAATTGTCGAAATCTAAGAGTCGCGCAGCGACTTGCGGCGTGACAAAGTGAGAGAAATCGCAACGAAGTGATGTGCTGAACAGCCTTATGATGAATGCACATTTCAATTGATAAGATGAGAAATTGTGTGTCGGTGAAATGCTGCGATTCTCACACCGCAAAATTGCATTTGATTTAATGACGCTCACCTCCTTTTCAGTTGCTTATGTTTGTTGTACGCGAGAAATATCTCAATCACGCCAATTGGAAGCGTCCTATGATGTCGAATTATTGGCTCTTGAAGTCCGCGAGGTTTTCCACTTTTTACATCCATATTTTCACGATTTTGTACATCCCCGAGAAGGCTAATAAGATCACGTATTATTCTCTTTTTTGCATAATTCGTTTGTCCTTTGGCGCATTGCGTAGGCCATCAATGTGCTTGCCAAAGGGCATTGCTTTTCCATTGGAATGCAATTGCGCAATAAACATGACAAAGAAACTCAATTAATTAGCACACCGCTTTGGTTAATGCATATTATTTGCGTTTAATGGAATTTATATTGAGACATTTTCTTTATGATGGTTGAAGGCTAATTTGGTGAGACGAGCTTTTTGCGGAATAAGGTAGACATTTTTTGCAGATGCAAAACCAGTTGGTTTTAAAAATATTCCTCTGTCAGGAAATTTATGGGACAGTGAGACAGTGATTTTAGGAGGTTTCTCAATCAATAGGTCTTCATGAGATCCACGCGAGCAGGCGGAGTCGCATTTCTATCTCTTGCGGAGGTGAAATATCAACTCGAAGATGTTTTGTGACGATCTCATAAGCATCGATAAGATCTTCCAGTCATTTATCAGCAAATAAATTATAAAAAAAATGACCCATTGAATGCACGTGGATTGACGAGATCTGCACAGATCATCGCGAGATAATTGGACAACATTAGAAAGCTTTTCATGCAGTAATTAATTCCATAATCGAGAGCCTGAGTGTCGCGTATTTTCTTTCATCTAATTTAATGGATTTAATTGATTGTTGTGCAATGGTTAAAGGACAAAAATCCTACAAATTTCTCTAATTGAAATTCTTCAGTGCTCTAACGTAACATGGTGATTTCATGGCGATGTTCACGATTTCACGTACAGTTTGGCTACAAAGTGTTGAAGAAAAGGGCAAATTTTGTGATGATAGAATAGATCTAGAAGTCCACGCAACACTCCAACTTCTAAGTCAGTTTTACTCCTCTGCATTAACATAGAAGATCATAAAAATATCTAGGCTGACATTTTTATGGGTTTCTCGCTGTACCATTTACAGAATTGACATACAGTTCATTTTTTTGGAGATCTCTTAACTCTCAATTCCAAGATTTCCCAAAGAAGCTCAGGGTCTTGTGAAATACCATAATTTATTTGATATTTTTTATCAACAATAATGGCAATAAAACCTATGGATTGTTGTCTTTTCATCACACTCTTCATTTTGTCATGGTTTCTTCTCTCTGTTCTTTTTTTTCTTCTTCTTGAAATTGTCTTCACAACCAACTTCATCTTTGAGTAGATTAAAATAATCCACATTTCTGTCTCTCTCCTTGTCTTGTCTTTTTTCCCTCCCGACAGCATTCAGGCACTGAATGAATTTTCATAGTTAGTCTCACTGTATAAATAATATTTTGTCGTGATTAATCAAACTTCATTGGCGCAGAGGATGAGCTTTTGACCATTTCTTCGTCTTTCTCACCAGTGGAGACAAATTTCACAAGAAGAGAAGTAATCTGAGATCTTGCCTCTTTCATAAACTGACATTTATTAATAATAACGAATACTTAAATAATGTGAGTGTGCGAATTTTTGTGCATCTCCTGTGCGACCTTAAATTCCCCTAATGCATTTATCGCGAGGCATTCCCGCTATCGTGTTATATCTTTTGTGCAAAAAGTGTGTCTAATTGAGGTACTTTATTCTACATTGGACATATCATGGGCATTTTCCCAAGAAAAGCTACACGAAGAGCAAATAAAGAGCCACTGAGTGGAAAATATGGTCAAAAATAAAATATGCTTGCACAGTATTTTACAAAAATAAATTACGATAAGTGCCTTTGCATGAGAAAATCGCACATTTATGACCAGTGTATATTAAGTACTCTTAAGAGGAATTAACATAAAAATTCAGTGCGGAGAAATAATTAATTTCTGAGGCTTTAAAATCAGTGTTTAACAAAATTGTATGCTCACCAAAAAGGCACTCTATTCGAAATGTAGTCTCGTGATCAGCGAAGAAGTTCATTAATTGGCCTTTCTCGTGAGCACAGCAATGCTGGTCGAAAAAGCATGACTGGCGAAAGAATGCCGTGTGAGAATGTGTCGTAGAACATGATTTTAATTTAGATCATGCGATAGAGGCTGAACCTTGAGGTTGGTTTGCACATTTTGAGTGCGTCTACACATATCACAGGTGTGCAAATCCTCGGCATTCGAGTATTTTTCTACCCAGAGTCGCCTTATTAATTTGTAACACACACCATGCAGATTAGACAGCGTGTCGTCAGCCTTGAAGGCAGTGGTCTTAGAGCCAACCACACAAGAGGAATTTCTAAGCTTACGAAAGACGTCTAATTTGCATGACACAATTCCTGTACAGCTTCGCCCAAAAGTGGTTCTCATCTCTGGCCAATGATATATTGGAATTGTAGTGAAATTGCCTTAAAAATGCATCATCTTGTCTCGAGCCTAACTAACTTATCGCACGAATCACAATTGCAGCGAATTCAAGATAATGGTGAAGAGCAATAATATTTATATCCTGTGGCATATTAATTCACTCGATGGCGATGGGAAGAATGAAGAAATCCCAACATTTGAGAAGACATCCAACTTATTTATTAATACGGGAACTACATTTTAATTTATCTCCTCTGCACAATGTTGATCGATTGCAGGGTGTTTCATGAGTGGGTTGGAAATTTATCAATTTTTCGTGTGGCAATATAAATCATAGCACAAGTCATGTGTATGAAAAAGTATCTCAGAAGTAATTAAGGGATTTCGCTCACCTGTTAATTGGTTTGTAGGCGCTTTCGCGGGTATAGAATGCTAGCTGGCGCATTGGCTAATATATTCAGTCATATCTGCCATATTTGCGACAGATACAATCACCCTGTATGTTAATAAATGCATTTATAAATATTGTCGGCATCCTATACAAGAGTTTTACCAGTGGTTTTGTGCCTCAGAAATATATTGACAAGTTATTACTAATCGTAGAAATTATCACATAAACAATTCACACGCGCATTTCAAAGAGTGGCTCGCTGCATAAAAGCTGGACATAAAAGTAATACAATATGCGCGAAATAGTTGAATGGATTGGCAATAATGCATTGGGCAGATCATGGGAGTTGATCGCGCGATCTTCGCTCTTGTGGTGTCAAGTGATCATCGGCCGTGGCGATGCTTTTAAATTGAACTGGCTTGATGATCCTCAGGATGGTATTAATTGCTAAGAGGAAATTTGCATCTTGTGAGTCTGCGCGGAGAAGGAAATGTACTTTCGCAGTCGGGTCAGGGTGGGCAGGAAGGAGTAATTTTCGGATAAAAACCACACCTTTTTGCAATATTTGCGGTAGAAAAAGAAGCTAAAATTTATGCTCATGGTGTGTGGCATACAATAAAAGTAAATTGTCTTTTTCAACATATATTCTCCTGGGTTGTATAGGAAGGTATGCCACATTTGAGCAGAGTTTGAGGGTTAGCAGATGAGAATCGACTCAATAGTGTTCCCACTGGATAATTATGAGAGATTAAGACTTATTAATAAAACTGTTTACAGCTTTTCGAGAAGCTATGGCAGAACGCGTTGTGGCCAGAGAAGCTGGCAACAGAAAACGACTTAATAGTTAATTAATCGATACAGAGGTGGACTATGTGGAGGATTTTATATCTTGAGAATCAACTCATTGACCGACATTTGCCCTCTGGTCATTGGACACTCTGCAATTCCTCCATTCCCAGATGCATTGTGTTCGCTGTGTTGTAAACTCAATCCTAGGGAGAATAGCTCAAATACTGTCCCCTTTCACAGAGAACTTCCTCGAATTCGATGAGAACAACTTCTAAGTGTCCGATGGCGAGGAATGACGCGAAATTCTTCCTTCCATCGCTATTGTCGGCTCATTGAGTGTGCCAAATAGCTACAATATCCAAGACATAACTTAATGAATGCAGCATAACATCGTCTTCATTCCTCGTAATCATGCTTAATCCACATTCGCCATGATTGTATTTCAATATATGACTGATGACTTAATAGTAACTCTCTAAAATTGTGATTTGGCGAGGAAAACTTTGTGATATTGAGTAGGTGCCACACTATAAATTACATTTTGCCAATAAAAATGATCATTTTTGCTCTGGCCAAGCACATGAATTTATTATTGACCGAGTGTTTGTGACATATTGTGCCAGCTTAAAGATCACCACGCGAAAATCCTCTTGGCTGTGCAGTAACTTCTTTCATCCCTCTTAATACCATTTATGCCAATCCTAATAAAATATTACTTGTGCACCTGAATGCCCGACACCACTGAGAATTATTACGAATGGCGTGGAACATCAACAAGGGGAACTTAAATAGATATTCACTCTGGCATCTTGAGAGCCTTATGGGCTCTTTTTCACATCTCGCGCGCCTTCCTTCGACGAAGGTGGAGACAACAACATCCAAGCGAGTCGTGGAACTCTCAGTGTGTCTCCAGTTTTGCTGAAAAGCTCGTGATTAATTGTCTTGTGATATTGTGACCTCGACAAGGTGGTCTACTTTTCCCTATGCATGGAACTTCCTGCGAAAGCTCGTGTTTGCTTATGAGGTGTACAATGTTGTCGCAATTAATTTGATCAGCATCTCTCCTATGTCGAAAAATGCACCTTCCCTATGGTGGTGATGCTGAATCAGGTCCGAAAATTGAGGTGAAAAAGGTGTGACAATATATTATTTATGCTTCACAGCTTCATACAATTCCAATACAATCCACACACACTCCTCACATTTGAGATTATCCATCGCTGGCTGTTGTGTGGAGCGAATGAGCGAAAGATGGGGAGACGTGGGCAATAAATGCAGTAGAATAAATTGCGCTCCGCGGACGCGTTTGCTATTTCTTCACTGTGCGCGATGAAAAAAGTCACTCACCGGGCAAATTGGAAGCTGAAGAATTCCCTCCAGTTGGCAAAGCACTCGCGCTAAATGAGAGATTTCCTCGGTGTGATCAAAATAGAAGAAAAATTAGTCATAATATTGGCAACATGCTGTCCAATGCGACAGAATGTGTACATCATATGCACACAAATTCATTGCTGACACCTTCTCTTCCAGGTATCCGCCACTGATCTGGACTGCGGCGTCAATGCCATGGTGAACTACACTCTGGTCACCGGCTTCAGGAAACTGAAGGAGTTCGAGGTGAAATCCGCCACGGGTGAGGTCTGCATTTCCGGCGATTTGGACTACGAGCTCCGGACTTCTTATGAGTTTCCCATAATCGCCACGGATCGAGGTGAGTTTCTCCAGAAGTATTTTCACTCACCTCAACTGGGCCACAGATTATATTCTGCATTTTTCTTGCATCTCGCGCTAGACTTTGTTGTCTAAAAACCCAATCAGAGGAGAAAATTTCTGCCACTAAGGTGGCAATTACTGCTGACATAATTTACGGCAAGTTCACTCGAATTAGACAGTTTTTATGTGGAGATTTTTGCCTTTCTAAGTCGCTACATTGGAAAGTCACACAGTTAAACTTCTATTCATCCTAAAGACTCTCGATGTTGCAAAGGTCTTTCAATTTTCTCCGGTAGAACAGTCAGTAATTACCTAGCTTCTGAATATTGCTTGAGAACTATATGAGCACAAAAGTAGAGATCAGTCGGTTGTGTATGAATTGCAGAAAAATCTGTATATGCTGATGTGCCCCTCGCGATTCCCCTGCACGCCAAACAGACGATTTGTGAGTGCCAATTGAAACAAAAATAATGAGAGAATCACGGAAAGTCGTGAAGGGAATTCTCTTGTGATAACATGTGTTACACGTCGGCTCCGCGCTGCAGCCTTACATGCAAAGTGCAGGAGAGGTGCTGGTGATAAAGAATGGGGACTTTGTTGGCTCTTCGAGCGTCCCGCTTATCTGGCCTTGGCTCTCAGACAATCCGCGGAATTCTCACTCCTATTTTTTCACACTTTCAGGTGGGCTCAGCACCACGGCAATGGTTAAGATTCAGCTGACCGACGTCAATGACAACCGGCCGACGTTCTACCCGCGGGAGTACAATGTGTCCCTAAGGGAGCCCCTGCCCTCGTCCTCGTCAGTCACGCCCGTGGTCGTGGTGGTGGCCACGGACCCGGACTCTGGCCGCTTCGGCGTGGTGACGTACAGAATTGTGGGTGGCAACGAGGCGGGCATCTTCAGGATCGACAGGATCACAGGTGAGATCTTCCTGGCGCGTCCGACGATACTTTCCAGCCGGGTGCAGCCCTACCATTGGCTCAACATCTCCGCCAGCGACGGCGGAGGCCTCAGAACTAGTCAAGATGCCGAAGTGTTCATTAGCGTGATTGATTCGGCGCAGAGGCCACCGATCTTCGAGAAGCCACGCTACAACTACTACGTCAAGGAGGACGTGAAGCGGGGCACTGTCGTGGGAGCCGTTTCGGCCACAAGCAGTGACTCAGGTGAGTCTTCAGATTGCAATCTCTTTCTGCCTGATTTATTTGCCAGCCCGGAGAATTTGAGTCCAGTTTCTTCTTCCAGAGTGTCTCTCGTGGTTAGGGCATAAATTTCACCTACTTTTGACCCAACAATTCAGAAACTCTCGCATTTCATCCGCGGTGTAGTAAATATTTCTTTTTAACTATAATTCTTAAAAAGGGCGAAATTCCAACCGAATTGTTAGAAAGTTGTCTAAAACCCTTATGTTGATGTAAATTGGGTCTTATCATATTTCAGAAATGACACTTTTACTGACAGTAAAGTGTTTTTTCGCTGAAGAATAACTCTGAATAAGTTGAAGATAACATGAAAATTTTCTGGGAAGATGAACTCACGAAGTTGGTTAAATATTTAACAATATATCTCGTCAAACTTTTGCTTAGCGCTCAAGTGCACTCAATCTCCATATTGAGCGAACTCATCTCCATATGGCTTTCCTTTGCCCTGTGGCGAAAAAGAGGAGAAACGATGACTATCACGCGTTTCGAGTCTTCTAATTACTATTTTTGCTCAGTCAAACAAATTTTGCGTAGTATTTGAGAGTCTCTTAGTCAAATGGATCAATTAAACGGTCACGGCGGTGAGAGGCTCATTGGCTGAGGAGCTCCTGTGTGAAGATTAATGTGTGACTTCTCAATTCGTGTGTCGGAATAAATATCACGGGGTATAAATGCACTTTATCTAATCTCACAGACAATGTGAAGCACTCGTTTATTCATGTTCACTTTAATTAGTCTTCTCAGGTCTCTCCAATATAATCTATCGGCGAGTCGGTAGTAAGACACAATATAACGTGTGGTAGCTGCATAAAGAGAAAAGTGATAGCAATTGATTCCATGTCCATTTGCAGTTTGTCCGCATCACTAAAGTTATAAATTAATTCATGTGAGTCTCTTCATTCTGCTGCTCAAAATCGTATAAGCATCTTTCCCGCAGTTCGGATCGCGACTTGTGTTATATTGAGAAAAAAGGACTTATATTGTGTACTGCGGATTCCATTCAAGTCTCTCTGCTACTTATCCAATGCCCACCAGAATTGCGAGAGGCGGCCAGGGGGAAGACATGACATGGAGATGGATGTTACGCGAACAAAGGCTTAAATTCCATTGTCGAAGCTCATATCTCAATACTAAATTCACAAGAAAAAGTCTCCTATCATTTGGCATATATGCAAATGTTCTGTCCCTAAGTATGTACAGACTCTAATGTGGGCTTCTTTTGCTGTCTCGCAAGCGTGCTCATTTGTTTTTCTTGCTCAAGATCCATCGTAGTTATAAGAAGATGAAGAGGATGCGCTTATAGGTAGGCGACGTTCCCTTCCAAACTTGTGAAATAGACTTGTTCAATGTGAAAATATCTTTAAAATTTGCCTGTGATTTGCATTTGAGCATCGGGTCAATTACGAGAAACCTGAGAACCTCTCATCAATCCGCTGTACCGCAATTCCACTAATGAGCAGCCCTCTATCGTGCCGGGACAGCAATGAATCTCCCTCATTGAATTGGACAGCGCGCGGCAGTGGAGCCAGAGAAAAAGAGCTCCGGAGGGGAATAATTCTTTCTCGGGTTTGCGACCATGCGAGAAAGATGCAATTTGCACCACGATTGAATGCGCGAAACAAGAGAATATTTAGTGTGTCACCAGAGGATGGGATTGTATATTAATTTTGGCAACACACCCAATTAATTCCGCGCAATAATACACGACAGTAATTTTCGTACATGTCGCCGAATGCACCTTCAACGTCTAATTGTGACAATTTATCATTGTACAGTTTGATGCAAATATTTTTCGCCAGATATTCAATCGTCATTAATTTACGAAGCACAAGTTCGCGTTGAGATTAAAGTGTTAAGTTCCACTGGAGGGAATATACATGCGCGCACATTTTTATTTTCTCTCCCAATATAAACGCAATCGTGGAGAGCATTTTTTGCTGGGCCCATAAGGAGATGCCTTCCTCCTTGCCGTGGCTATATTGTCAGTGTATAGTCCAATGTACACAAATTGAGTGAGACATTCGCGAAGATTGTCGCTTCCATTTGGCTGGGTCCGCCATCGCGGAAAGCGAGCCCCTTCTCTCAGGCATTCTATGCCTGTTTGGAGCACACAATGTGAATATGTATTGTGTTGCGCTGTGGCTCGTTCATTCTTCACAGAGGAGGCTCACGGAGGTAGCCTATCGCATTAATCTCATGTAAATTAGCATTAACTCTTTTCTGTAAACATGAATTTTATTCGTTCGTTCGCGAAGAACTATAAACAGTCGCGCCGATATGTCGCTATTTGCTATGTTATCTACCCGTTTAGTCTCTATCTGCCTCTCTTGCCAACCCTCCAACTCTCACACAACTCTCCTCCGGACTTCTCAAAACTCAAATCATTTAATTTAATTAAAAGGTCGTCGATATTCCTGAGACACACCACACATTGTTTTATTTCTCCATCTTCGCTTCACTTGGCATTTTTTCTCCACCATTTCGCGCTCTTCTTGTTTTGTGCCACCGCGCAAACATTTCTCCATTGGCAATTCCAACAAGATCGCAAATACAAATGCACACGATTGCACACCCAAGCCAAATCCCTTGCTATGCCCTTCCTGCCATTTCTTCTCGTGACATGAAATCCTCATGGCACATTCCTTCTGTCACTGCAGCAGATCTCTCTCCCATCCCACTTTGGCTCAGCCATTCTTTTGGCCCTCTTTCCTCTCCTGCTTCGCCCATTTCCAGTCGAGCATCTCTCTGCCAAGTTCTGCAGGGGCACAATTTTCCTGCTGGTTCTGCACCTTGTTTACGCTCGTTTTCGTAAAATATTTTGACAGTGGGCCTTCCACAAAATGCAGATCAAACCCAGGGATGCTGAAGAGCACATTCACAGTGGTGGGACTCTTTTCAAGTGGCTCTCGAATGGAACAATTTTTAGCTCACTTAATAAGTCTGACTTCCCTGTGAGCGCACTCATTTGAAGCGCACGATGACAGGACATGAATTAGCTCGTCAATCACTGAATCATGAGAAAGGGTTTGACTTTGTAGATTTCTTACAAATTGTGTATATAGTTAGTTCATTTGACACCTTCCAATTGACTGCTGTTAAAATATTTCTGGCCAAAAGAGAGACTCGGAATTAATTGGGCACAATAAATAATGATGTGAAGTGCCATTAATTTACATGAAAGTAATCAATTTCTTCAAACTTCGCAGGGAGTCGAGGCACTGTGCGATACTCAATCTATTCAGGTGATCCTGATGGTTACTTCAGCATCGATCCTGTGTCTGGTAACATCCGCATCGCCAGCCCGCTGGATCATGAGTCCAAAGTTCAGGTTCTGCTCAATGTCCAAGCCACGAGCGGAGATCCTCCGGTCTACGGTCACACTCAGGTGAGTGGTTTGTGTGCAAATTTCAGAGACGGAGTCTGCAATTCACTTCTCTGTCTGCCCAAAGGTTAACATTGACATCGAAGACGTGAACGACAATCCGCCAGAATTTGAATCCAGCACAGTTAGGATTTCTGTCCCGGAGAATGTTGAGCTGGGCACGCCGCTGTACGTCGCCAATGCCCACGACCGCGACTCCGGGAAGAGCGGTGTGGTCACGTATCGGCTGTCGAATATCGCGAGTGGCGGGGACTCGGGTCAGAGTGACTCGAATCTCTTCAGCATCGACTCACGCACGGGTCACTTGACCCTCTCTCGCCACCTCGACTACGAAACCACGCAGAGGCACTCGCTGATCGTGACGGCCACGGACTCGGGCGAACCTCCCTTGGCCGCCAATCTCACGGTGCTGGTCGAGGTGCAAGATGTCAATGACAATCCACCCGTGTTCGAGCGCAATGAGTACACCGTTAAAGTGTCCGAATCGACAACCATCAATTCGCAGGTATGTGAATTGCAGAAAAGTCGGAAATAGACTAGCGCGATGCTCCATTGAAATATTTCACTGCACATCCGTTAAGGTCATGTGATGTGTATTAGAGTTGACTCAATGTGCTGCAGATGGTGTCCAATAGTGTCTACAGGGATCATTTTCAATTGTGCATCACTGGACATTGGCGTTCGCCGTGTTGGATACAAGAGAAAGTCGCATCTTGCACAAATTCAGCTTGACTTCAGCTAGTAAAGTTTTATGAAGCCCTATAATTTACAGGCATCCAAGTGATAGATACTTATCGATTATAGCCCTTGCTCAATCACCGCGGCTTTCCCGCAACCTTCTGCCGCTCTCACGTCAGCACCTTTGAACCAGTAACACATATCTGTCCGTGATCTTGCAGATCGCACTTTTCAATTTCGAATCCTTAATTACATGAGACTCGCGGCAATGTGTCCATCATAAATCAATTAGTTTATATCACGCAGCCGCATAAGGTGATAGCGGAAGAGCGTCTGCTCGAAAAATTGTAGCCTTACACATTAATTTGCACCAATGATAATTGATCAATATTGTGCTGTCTGATTGCAGATATTGCAGGTCGCCGCCGTTGACCTGGACACTGGGAACAACGCACGACTCACATACCGTATTGTTGGTGGCGGTGGCGGTGATCAGATTGCACATCTGGAGAACAAAACGACTGCCTCACGATACGACGAGGATGTGAGTGAGGTATTCGGCATCTTTCCCAACAGTGGATGGCTCTACTTGCACCGTATGCTGGATCGTGAAACACGTGGTCGGTATGAGATAACTGTTGTGGCAACTGATAACGGTACACCCGCGGCCACGGCCACAACACGTGTCATTGTCAATGTCCTGGATGCCAATGACAACGATCCGCGCTTCTCACGTGACAACTATGAGTTTAGCGTGGAGGAGAATCTGCGTCGGGGTGCAATTGTTGGCCTCTTGGTCGCCACGGATGCCGATCTGGATGCAAATGCAGCCATCAGATACACGCTCATACCGAGCAATACCAGCTTCCAAGTCAATCCCATGACAGGTGAGCAATGAGTCTAACCCTTGAAGACATTCCTCCCAGTTGTCCGTGGCGTGAACTGGCGGATGGCGATTTATAGAAATTAATACAATGTAGTGTAATATGATCATCAATTTGTGGGCAATGCATTGCCTGTCTATGGGCGAGCATGAGCAGAAGAGTGGGTGATTTAGTTTCGCGATCGCCATTGTTCGGCCTGAAAAATGCCTTCGTCGACGGTAATAAGTGAGAGCGATTAATTTTCCCTATTTAAACCGAGTGCGGCTTTGTGAGTTCTGTTGAGCAACAAAAGGAACTCCCCTCGGACATTCCAGCATCCACAAGCGCAAGTCAGCGAGAATCTTCCTAATTTCGGTCCACCAGTGCTTCTCAATTACACCGCAGGCCAATTATGCAATATATTCATTAATTGATTTCGCCCATAAAATTCATTTATAAATCCAATAATTTTATTGACATTTCATTGGCATCGCGTGAATGTGAAAGTTCCACACAATTTGCACCCAACAGATCGTGCTCATTGATCACTCTGCATGATTTTATTGCGCTGACACGCCTCCAGACAATGCGTAGGGTGGCCAAACACTACAATCCATAGTGATTTTTACAATTGCCCAAATTATGACCTGCCAAAGCAAAAACTCTGATTTCTGGCTGTCTGCGAAATCTCTTTCGCACCGATGTTATGTATGAGAAAAAGGCTTGTTTTGCATTTTAATTGCACTTTCGGGTATTGTTTTATGCCATCGATGACATTTAAATAAATCTCAGCTGGTAAAAGTGAAATGCGCCTTTGACGAACTTTCAATGAAGCACCTCGTGATTTTTAGGTCATCAAACTGGAATCTTTCAAACCTTCAAAATTTTATTTCCTTTATTTCAAGTATTACAATTGCGCCGTTGAGCAATTAAATTGGGAATTTTATGACAAATTTTTTGGTAAATATGACGAGAGAATAGCCTATTGTTTAATGCTCCTAAGATGGTGGTTGCGAAGGTTGAGAATCGCTGACCCAATGCTCATCGCACTTCTATAAATATATCACGTTGAGTCCGCAGTCTGTTGTTGCCCTTTATTCAATGGCAACATATAGTATTGCACATCAGGCGCATTCGCTTAACACAGACGATTGAAGATGGGCTTGAGAATGGTCAGTCCAGCAGAAGAGAGCTGAGGATCTCACTTTCTCCCTCTCTCGCGTTCTTGGCAACAGAATGGAAACACATAATTAAGACAAGGAATGCAAAACAAATGCAATATTATTTTAAAAATGTAATTAATGGCCTTCACGAGTAGATGAATGGTAATGAAAAGCGCAACAAGAACTGAGAGCGGCATTTGTGTGCAGATTCCAGCATTGAAGTCTTGCATAGGAACTTTAATTCGCATGCAATATTCTTTCACTATTTCCAAAAATCACTCACTTTGCCACAGAGAAGAGAGATTCTCTGAATTGCAGCATACAAATTAATTGTACTTTTCCAATTTGGAACGAATGGAGTTCCCACACTCAACAATAAGGTCAAAATCTCGGCTTTTTGCCAGTGAGTTCCTCCTTTGGATTGTGATCTCGAGACATGTGAGCAAAGGAGATCGGAAACGGCCCAACTCGCGAGAGAGCAACGGAGAATCGCAAAATTGCATGGAAGGTGATAATTTTGGCAGCGTTTTTCACTTCCACATTATCATAGGCTTTGTATTTGATACGCAAGAGGCAGCTATTAATTAAATTGATTTCCTGCTACAGAAGCTCTGCGCCTCAGCGTGTTGGGTGAGAGAATGAGATGTACAAAGGCGACCCAGTACTTTTGCCAAAGAGAATTGCGTGAATTGGAGCCTCAACCCTACCGCATTCATTGAACGTGATTGTCCGTCATGTATTTTAATAATTGCACCACTTGTCTCCACTTTGAATCGTGATTCAGCAATCTCTCCCTCTTTCTCCCCTGCCTCATCTCTGCACACAGTGCTCACCTTAGCGCTTGCCCTTCTCATCCGTTGCTGTTCGCCAGCAAATTTTTGCGATTTGTTACTGTTTTCTAGTTTTGTGCCACACGAACCAATTGAAATGCAACAGACAGACGGTTGAGGAATCTAGAGATGAAGGTGTGAGAAATTCCCCGGGAAATGAAGAATTGAATTGAGAATGTAGATTTCACGGTCCTTTTACAATAATAATATTTCACCTCATTTTATATCAATTTATTTCATATTTCACGGATTAAACAAGTGTTCTTGTAAAATTCCCTTCTCAATCGGTTTTTTAAACATGCTTGTCTTCCTTCTTTCAGGTGAAATCATAACCCGCGAGCCTCTTGACCGGGAAACCAGATCGTCTTATGATCTCGTGGCCGAAGCTCGCGATCAAGGTACGCCTTATCGCAGCAGCAGAGTCTCAGTGCGCGTCCTAGTCACTGACGTCAACGATAACGCTCCGGACATCATTGATCCTCAGGAGGATGTGGTCAGTGTGCGTGAGGAGCAGCCGCCGGGAACTGAGGTGGTCAGAATCCGGGCAATTGATCGGGACAACGGATACAATGCTTCCGTGTCATACTCGATTCTGAAGGGTCGAGATTCTGACGGCTTTGGACTATTCTCGATCGACCCTATGACGGGACTGATCAAGACGCGGGCATCGCTGGATCACGAGGAGAAGAGCATCTATCGCCTAGCCGTGGCGGCGACAGACGGAGGGAAGCCGCCGAAGCAAACGGTGCGCCTTCTGAGGGTCGAAGTGCTGGATTTGAACGACAATCGTCCCACATTCACGAGTTCCAGCCTTTTGTTCAAGGTGAGTGAGTCACCCTTTTTGCCTCATGCTTTTTAATTGCTGTCATCGAAGTGATTCGCACAATTGACAAAATACGCAAAGTCACACATTTTTCGCGTTCTGCAAATCCCTTCTTGTGCGGAATGCACTTTTTCTGCAATCCCACCGAATACGGCTCACATATTTTTGCCGTCTTTCTCCATCTTCTTCGTTCTTCTCGGCTGGTCCTTTTTTGCCAATCGCGAGCCCAGAAATTGCTCAGTTCAATGCTACATTGTCTCTCATCTCCTGTGCTGTTGTCTCCCTCTCGCCATGGGTTCGAAGATTGCTGATTGATTTTGAGTTATTGCGCAAAATTATAGAGACAGCCAGGCCAAAAGATGAGAGATTGCCGAGATTGCTCATCAGTCAAGTGATGATTTTATCCATTTACTCTGATAAATTCGCAATTATTTGGCGGAAATAAAGCCGGAGACGTACAAAAAATGAGTGAGCGAAATTATGTAATTTACCCACAAAGCTCCTGCTCACTGCTGGGGATGAGATGATTGCGATAAGTTCTTGGTCAACATTTTCGGCGCTTTACTGTCAATACAGCGAGTCTTTTGTCTTGCAGGTTCGCGAGGATGTGTCTGTGGGTCACGTTGTGGGCTCCGTTAGTGGCTCTGATCATTCGGAATCCGACAATTTCATCTCCGGCAATAGTCTCTACATCACGTACACCTTAACGTCCATTACGTCTGATGTTGTGGATGGCGCCTTTGACATGGATCGCAACACGGGCTCCTTGATCGTCACGCGGAAGTTGGACCGTGAGCAGCAAAGTGAATATAGACTGGAGATCAGAGCTCTCGACACGAGCGCCTCCAACAATCCTCAGAGCTCAGCCGTCACCGTGCGAGTGGACATTGTAGATGTCAATGATAACAGCCCAGTTTGGCATACGGATCCAATCACGATTGAGATCGCAGAGAGCGCGAGTGTGGGATCAGTTGTCTACAACTTCTCTGCCCACGATGCCGATGAGGGAGTGAATGGCGAGATTCAGTACCACATGGTCAAGCATTCTCCCGGGGAGGCTGGAACTTTTGAGTTGGATCCGCTGACTGGGAGTCTGACCTTACTGAAGCCGCTGGATTTTGAAAATTGTCGCAACTTCCTCCTTGTCGTCCAGGCCACTGATCAAGCTACGATCGTGAGTGATCGCAGAAATACTTCAGTCACAGCTATGATCACTGTGACTGATGTGAATGACAACGCCCCTGCTTTCGTCCTGCCTTCGTCTGACGGAGAAGTGATCTATCTCAGCGATTCAGCTACTGTAGGCCAGTTAGTCACTCATATAGTCGCCGTTGACGCAGACAGTGGTGATAATGGCCGCGTAATCTACAGCATCGTCAGTGGCAACGACGATGAACGCTTCAGTATTGACTCTGAGAGTGGAAACATCGTTCTGGCAAAGCCAATCATAGGCCATCAATCGTCAGCTAGGCATCTTCATCATGCCACCAATGGAAGAAATGCTGGAAAATACAACATTATCGTCAGTGCCACCGACAAAGGGATTCCGATCCCCAAAGAAAATCGTCGAACTCTGCAGATCGTCATTCAAGGATCTACTAACAATCCACCGCGCTTCCTAGAACCCGTCTACCACGTGAATGTGTCGGAGAACATTCCGTCCGGAAGCTTCGTCACGCGAGTGGGTGCCAAATCATTCCAGCCTGATAATGGTGAGTGCAAAACAAAGTAATAATGAAGGAATTATGGTTGGGATTATAAGTCAGAGTGTTGACGTTGATATCATCAAACCTTTGCTCAGATTTTTGTCAGATTCAAGGCTAGATTCTGATTAGTTGAAGACACAAAACGGCAGCAAAATATCTCGCAAGATATCAACTGTCAGGCAGGGAATAAGAGTGCAAGTAAAAATCTCTCAACATGTGGACAAGCCTCTTGGGCTAATATAGAACCTTTCAGAGCAAGATTACAATGTAAAAAAGAGGCAATTGAGACGAAATTGTACATGAAAAGCGATTTTCATAATTCTTCATTTCATATTTTGATCCGACATTACTTCCATTCTTTGGCCGCATTCTTGTTTTCTGTAGTTGGTTGCGGGGATGGCATATAAAAGGTGAAATA
Source organism: Phlebotomus argentipes (assembly GCF_947086385.1). NCBI lineage: Eukaryota > Metazoa > Arthropoda > Insecta > Diptera > Psychodidae > Phlebotomus > Phlebotomus argentipes. The sequence goes on along the minus strand of NW_026776181.1, from coordinate 8,858,671 downwards.
AGTGTAGAAAAAAGCAGAGAGGTAAATTCTGTATAAATGAGTGTGTGTTAATATCTGGTAAAATAGAAGACGACGATCTCGACAGCACACAGCATTCCGAACGATTAGAGACGATGCATTTCTTGGCGAGTAATTATTCTCAAATTATTAAATATGGCTGCTATTTTAACCTGCATTATACAGACAGATCGTATAAAAGAGAGTGTCTTCAGCACTAATCATATCACAGAGCAACTATGTAATATAATGGAGGGAATAAAAGTCTCTCAGCGAGATGAAAACCCTCTTCGTGAGTCGCGCTCTTTCAATTTCCCTCGCGCGATGACCGTTCTGCAGAGTCTTTCACAGAGCGATCGCGAACAATAACAGAACTGAAGATGAAAACACCGATTTTCAATTATCTAACTTTTCAGAAGTTATAAATCTCTTCTAGCTTAATCCCTTCCTCTCAAGATCGATCTCTATCTGGTGTCCACTGCCCGCCAGACATTTCCCATTCGAGATATATTCACAGACGAATTTCTCCGCGAGATCAATATCGATCGCCTATCACGAGAAAGCCAGTCAATTTGCTGATCATCATAGCATCTCGTGATCATCCTCGTATAATTAGAAACCGTATCGATTTTAGAGTTACAATTTGACAAAAATCATAGTTTGCGCGCACAGTGAAATACTTTCTGGGAGGCTGATCTTCACGTGATCGCGAGATTAGGTTTGACAACAGTGGTGAAACTGGTTCTCGCTATGATCATCCTCTTGGGATGCCATTATTCATGAAGTATCACCAACACAGAGGAAAAAAGATTACGTATAGATTACTTTTACGACAGAAGAAAAGTCTTTGAGAGTGGTCTCGGAGCCCCTTTAGTTGGCTTGATATGCCCAAAACAAACGTCTCTGGGCGAGCAAAAACGGCCACGATGAAATTATTGGACTCTGAATTCATACCCAGAGTCCGCGGGAAGAGTACGCACGGCTTGAATTTCAACAGGTCCCATAATATATTGGTCCATTGTTTTTTGTGCGCCGTGTGATGTCGAAAGACAGAGCAAAGAGGGTCCGCGCAGAGGGAAAGGCGAGATCAGCGTCGATCGCATCTCCGAGTGGACAGAAATTGACTTAGATTACATTCCAAAGTATTGCATCTAGTGCTGAAGACTTCAATTTACACTGACGTAGCCATTCATTCATGTAGCAAATGTGCGGTTTGTGGTCATAAGACGTGAATGAGAGGCTGAGGAGAGGTAATGTACCTAGCCAGAAAAATCGCATCCACACTGCGTGGCGTGGCCGAAAAAGGGAAGCTGCGTGTGTGAAAAAAGTAGCCTAAAATTTCATACCCACGATGCGATCTTGCAGATCGAATATCGAAGATCAATGGATCGTACGATTGAAGGCACATGCATAGATGATTTTGGGTGTACGCTTTGCTCAATCTTTTTACTCTGATTATGTACCCTTTTTTCGCCCAGCTAAAAGTCTGTCTGGAGGGCTTATTTAGCATCTGCGCTCTCGATGCCATAATTGGCTTGGCTCACACACTCTATAAATTCACGATCTCCGACTTATCATCTCTCTTCTCTCCTCAGGTGGCAATTTGACCTTTGAGATACCAAATGGAGTGGCCGATGATCACTTTGTTGTGGATCCCATCCGCGGAATTATCACAACACGGGGCGCTTTTGATCGTGAGTCTAAGGACATGTACACAGTGCCGGTGTACGTGAAGGAGTCCAGTTTCTCAGCCAGCAAAGTCAAGTCGTCCGGCGGGAAGGCGGCCACTTGGCAATTCGACGTCGCCACCATCGTGGTGAGGGTGACTGATGTCAATGATCATGCCCCAGAGTTCCGCCCTGGATCGTGTTACCCACTGAGAGTGCCCGAAAATAGCGATTTGGCCGTCATCCACACAGTCGTGGCCACCGATCTGGATGAAGGACTCAATGGAGATATCATTTACAGCATTACAGGTATGCAATGCACTTTTATGACGCACCGCATATCATTTAACATGGCGAAAAGCCACAAAAGTGTTTCTGTAGCTAGAACATCTCCTCCATTCCTATTCCATCATATATTTTATATTACTCCACGCGATCTTCGCACACTCTGCGTGTTTGTGTGACCTTTTATTGAGTGTCATAAAGGAGATTGACGATATTATTAGATGTTGCCAGGGACGCTTATCACAAAAAATTCTTCTTCAGGTGGAAATATCGGCAACAAGTTCAGCATTGACATGCACACGGGCGAATTAACAGCCCGTCCGCTGGATCGCGAGGTCCAGTCGCGCTATACAATTCAAGTGACAGCCCAAGATCGCGGCTCACCGATCGCATATCATGGCACGTGCAATATATCTATAGCCGTTGAGGACCAAAATGACAATGATCCACGATTTGAATTGTCGAAATATATTGCGACGATCGCCGAGGATGTGGCCATCGGCACATCAGTGCTCACCGTGCGGGCCACAGACGTGGATTTGGGCATCAATGCCCGGATCGTCTATTCGCTGGCCAACGAGACGCAGTGGCTGTTCAGCATTGACAATCGGAGTGGACTTATAACGACAGCAGGGTGAGTTATTTATTTGCATTTTTCCTATACTTTTCGGTGTCTTTTTGGCTGTTGTCCTTTAATTTTGGCGTATTATGCACACAATTCAAGACACTTTCCATTGTCATGTCCACAAGATGAAGTGCGCTATCATCAAAAGTTTGATATGAGTACAAGTTTCAAAAATAGAAATTCCCTCGCATGTCTCTAAAACATACAGTTTGGAAATACTTATTACATCTGTAATAAACAATCACGAATGAAGCTGAGAGCGTAGAAAATTGTTTAGAGAGGAATCTCACGAAATTAAACGAATCGCCTTTTGAAATATCACTTGACAATAAATATATATACTGGAATATTTATTGATGAGAAGACAAGATGTATATTCTGTATCGGTGTAGGCAATATCGGAGAATTGATATTTGATTGCGTGGAAGAATACGCAGAAGCCAGCGTCTGTCACTGCATGTCATGGGATGGAGGATGTGAGAATCCTCAAAAGACGCATCCGCGACTTTATCAAGATAATTAAATAAATATTCAGCCCGGCAGTTCGACAATGCCGTAGAGGAGAGAGCAAGACAGTGTGCGCGCCTTTTCCTGCCATTACGCAAAGCGAATGGAACAATGATCTGGGAATTGGGGTGGGCAGGGGAGGCGGTGGAGGGCATAACGTCGCGAAAAAAGTCGACGATCAGTGACTTGGGAATGGGACAAAAAATGAAGAAGTAAAATTGTCGGCGATCGCTTTGGTTTGTCGTTAAAGTGAAGTTATTTTATGAATGCATTTACATGCGTTTTATTTTTGCCAAAATTGTAGAATGGCATTTTTCGTAATTTGCATATAATAAGCGACGACGTCGAATGGTGAATTGGAGGCAGCTTATTTTCTCCCTTTGTGCCAATGTCAAAGAGCCTCCTATTGCTGGACCGTTTGTCTTTCGGTTCCAGCGTCTGGCATTATGTGGGGATGCTTTTTGGTCTCTTGAATTGAACAAGTATCAAGAGATCTTCGGCGGAATTTCCGAAAATGGGCGCTAATAGATTTGGAAATACTATCCACTATTAGATAATAGTAAAATTTGGGCATTTCAAGCTCAAGAAACTCAATCCTTCAGCAATTTAAAAGCCATTGTCGCGTGAAATCCATAAAATAAAACGCTTCATGAATATGTTTTCCTCTCAATATGTAATTCATCAGCATCGCTCCTAAAGAGATCTTGAAACTTTCTTCGGAGTCAAATTTCATGAGAGGCTCCTTCAGACGGTTTTTGCGATTGAGATCGATGTTTTCGTGAATAAACATTCAGGTGCTAAAATCAACAATTTATGCCATTCAACCATCATCTCATCCCACGTCTTTCGTGGGGAATTTACACCGCGCTGAGATCCAATGCTCGCGAAGGTGCGGAAGTGAGTCTCCGCCAAGATCTCAGCACAATAAAGTATCGGAAATAAGAAAGCTGCAATTGGAATTGAACTGGCCAAATGTGATTTTTGGTACAGATGCGCGTAAACTTGTAATAAGAAAATCACGCTTGTTGCACAGAATGTTTGCGATGGAGTTCTTCGGTATTCCGCGATTTGGTCCGTTATGCATGGGAGAAACAAGAGGCGAATACGAGTGATAAATTAGTCGATAGCACGACCACAAGTACCGAAAATTCATCATCATTTACATAAATTGGCTGATGAACCGCGGGAAGTTGTGTTCTTGCGAGCTCTCTCGAATTTCCGTGATCACAAAAATGAGGATGCCGATTGCACATTCCACGTTGGCTCACTGGGAATCCCAATTCTCTCTTGCAAGCGAGCCATGTGGCTTGTCATTTCACTTTCTTGTCCTTCGCCCAGCCAACGTGATATATATCCTCTTGTCAGATCGTCTCGAAAGCCACTGTCTTGCGTCCTCCAATGCTGAGAGGGATATAAAAAGTGTGGCGTTGAACAATGAGCACTATCATTGGGCGTTTTTGCATATACATAAATATTGTCAGAATCTACTCTCCTCACTTTAAGAGAGTCCCTTCATCAGATAAACAAGCCAATTTTATGTTGCATGTCACTTTCATCACAGCGAACAATTAGTCGCCGAGAATGAGCACAAAGAAGTCGGTGGCATTTGCCGGTGACTCCCATTCGTAGTCATCTTGGGAGCTGAAGCTCAGAAGGAGAGTCTATTTTGCCTATGGAGACACCGATTCGTATGTGATTAAGCCTGATAAATACTCGGCATATAAGACCAAAATATCACATACACAGTCAGAGAGACAAATGAGCGAATCCCTGTGCTTTTGCTTCTATATTATTATTTAAATGCAACAATTTGTCATACGGAGGACGTTTTTCACCTTTCTGCCCGCCATTGTCCGCCGATATTAATATGAACAATGCCGAGGAATTTACCAGAGCAGGTGAAACTCCCACTGAGTGGCTGGGAATGTCGCTGGCAATGCGCTGAGAAAACGACCTCTTGGGTCAGAGAGTTTGGCTAACTTTGCCGGTTTATGAAGGATCAATTCCATTGCATCTCTATAAAGCATTTAATGGCCCAGAACAATTTGCATACTATGTAGAATTCCCTTTAATATGAATGATATGCCTTTTCATGTTGCTGTTCGTGAGACTATTTGCTATTTGTGCATGAAAGTGAGATGGAAGGCAATTTTATGTGTGCTGGTGTTTCATATATTAATACGATATCATCCTTTTACAGCCTTTTAAATGGTTGCATAAATAAGTGTTTATACGATGTGCCGTCAATTGGACGGTGGATGAAATTTAAGCCATGTTTCTGCCACATAAGAGCTTGCCACTCTTCCTCTGTGGTGAATAGGGACATTTGAACAGTTAATTGATGTAGTTAAAGTTATTCTGTCAACATTGAACGGTCATTAGTCACTAAATCAATGTGTGAGGGAAACGTCTTATCTAGTCATTTAGCATAAACTGAATACTTTATTGCAATCTCTTCTCCTTTCAGGCTCTTTGATCGAGAAAAGGAGAACATCTACAACTTCATGGTGGTAGCAACTGACGGCGGAAAGTATGATACGCGATCCCAGAAAGTCCCTGTGCAGATCATCATTGAGGATGTGAATGACAACAAGCCAGTGTTTGAGAAATATCCTTTCAAGGGTCACGTGGCGGCCTTTGTGCAGCCCGGACAAACTCTCCTGCAAGTCTCGGCGACAGATGGCGATCAAGGGACTAATGGTGAGATTCTCTACAGTCTTATCAATGATGCGACAAACGGAAAGTTCCGGATAAACCCCAACACAGGCGCTCTGAGCGCTACTCAAAGTTTGGCGAGTGAGAATGGAAAGCTGCTGCATCTGGAAGTGATCGCTCGGGACAAGGGAAATCCTCCACAGACCGCCACCGGACTTATCGAACTTCAAGTTGGTGATGTTCCTCCGGGAACGCCACATCTTCGCTTCCAGAATGACACCTATGTTGTTCGACTGCCGGAGAATGGGGTCTCTGGACAATCTGTCGTTCAGCTGAATGCCGTTCGAAGTGATGGGCGACGTCAGAGAATCATTTATAAGATCGGGAGTGGAAACGAGGATGGAGCTTTCACGATCGATCCGGCAACGGATGAGATCAAGATCCACAATGCGGATCAGCTGGACTTTGAGAAGTATCCGAAGGGCTTGAAGCTGATCGCAGTGGCGAGAACCGAGGGTAATCCCGTGCTGTATGGTTACTGTGAGGTGAAGGTGCTTCTTGTGGATGAAAATGACAACGCTCCCAGATTCACGCAGCATCAGTATTCAGCGGCCGTGTGGGAGGGCAACAACAAGGGCACGTTCGTGATGCAAGTGTCAGCCTACGATGCCGACCAAGGATCGAACTCACGCATCCTGTACCACATCGTGGACGGAAATCATGACAACGCCTTCATCATCGAACCAGCGTTCAGTGGCGTTGTGAAGACGAACATCGTGCTGGATCGCGAAATCAGGGACATGTATCGATTGAAGGTGATCGCAACGGATGAAGGGGTGCCACAGATGACGGGCACAACGACAATCCAGGTGCACATTGTGGACGTGAACGACAACCAACCCACATTTCCGCCTCACAGCGTTATCAGCGTGAGCGAAGGTGAGTCCGCATGACGAGATGCTGCGAATTCCACCCGGTATGAGCTCAATTCTCACCCGGAGAGAAATCGCTATTTGTGGCTTAGTTTAATTAAAACTGAAAGGCAAAACACGGTTTCCGAAACACCCGGAGAATACTTTAAAAGAAAATTAATCATAATTTATTTATTTATGCCATACATTTCTCATAGAATGGAGAATGGGTAAAAAGCAAAAGGGAGAAAATGACGAGAATTTGCTTTACACTTTAAATGACTCTCCTGATATTCTCGCTTTTATCGTTCGGGCGCGCAATTTCCTTCAACCGGTTTCTCCACCAAATTTATATATGAATTATGAGAGGCTTTTTCACCTCCTTTTCCCCTCTGTGATCATTTTTTACGAAATTGTTTAGTCGATGATCCACACTAAATTACTCACACAAGAAAATTGATCTATTTTCTGTCTGCTTTTCTTGTTATTACCTTAAATTGTGAGAAATACTTGAGTGTTTTGACCGGTTTTGACATTAAATGACGAATTTGGATCGGTTTTTTGCAGTGCAATTTAAGTAATTCAAAAGCAATATTTCGATTATACACTCTCGTAAATTGAAAGATACACAATCCTTCGTGCGCTCCGCTTTTCGGTCTTTTTTTCCACACGTTGATCCTCACTTCCTCGCGCGATCTTGTCTTATTCGCTTATTGATGGTCATTTAGCCAAAAGCACAACCCACACAGCCAATATATTTTGCCGGTGCGTGGAACATTGTATTAGGATGGATGCACAATGAGGTGCATTTTTGCATATAAAAGTCATGTGTGCACTGAGGAGAGGAGGAAATATACACATAAATATTTGCGGTGTTATGATGAATTTTTCACGGGTCACAGGTCAATTCGCAATTTCAGCGTTTACAGGCACGATCAGCTCGCGCAGAGCCGCTCTGGCTGATGTGTTAGGGGGCACAGGGTGGAGCTGGGGAAGATGATATCGTTGCCATACGATGAGCCTTCGATTTCTGCGGGTGGGACAGTGTCGAGGTGTATGAGTTTATGGACCGTTCCGTGATTTATTGCTACATTATTGCCTTCTTACATCTTCCTGGCATGTCAATTCGCCAACTCGTGTGCGCGCCACAGTAAATTGATGGCCTTTCTTTTCTCTCTTTTCCACGCTCGCGCCTAGGAATTGAATTGGGAACAGTGCTGACGTCCATCACGGCCAATGATGTGGACACCAATCCCGCTCTGACGTACAGCTTTGTCGACGAGGCTTCCGATCCCGACACCACCAACATCTTCGCCATTGACCGCTTCAGTGGCAAAGTGATCCTGCGCCAGCGGCTGGACTATGAGACACGACAGGAGTATCAATTAAAGATCAGTGCGTCCGACACGTCACACCTGGCGCAAACAACCCTCACGATCCGTGTCACAGATCAGAACGACAATGCGCCAATCTTCCAGCAGCCGGCCTATCACACCACACTGCCCGGTGAGTTGATCCACACTTTATTGCCACTCATGCCCGCGATTTGATCACCCTTTCTGCGCTCCCGAGATCGTGCTTAAATTGACAAATCCTCGCATTGTGACGTCCATGAATGAGTGATTGCAATTGGTAGCTTCTTTCACTGGCGAGAACAATAGCCAATTGATGAAATCATTTCTAAGTGCATAAGCCTTACGAAACGGCACAGTTTTAGGTCGAAATTCGATTCGATTTGAAGATGAACACAACTTGTAATCGACATGATTAGGAAAATCTTGTTGCACAATAATTTTCGAATTTATGTTTTATTGCTTTAATTTTATAGAATGATCGATAGAAGCTAAGAGTTCCAATGCCCAGAGACATTAAAGTGTGGGTTCACTGAAAAGATCTCAATGTCAGCTATAACATACAAATCTGAGCATGATTGCGATGAGAACGATTGAATTTCTCGGTATTAATCGCATAAATGCTGAGAAAAGAGAAGAGAAGCATTAATAATAGCTGATGTGTCAACGAAGAAGGGTATTAACGACGCAAAGTGGCTCATCTCGACGAGCATTGCGTATGCAATTGATGAAAAATCACACCCTATGATAGCAGAGAGTGAAACAGCGCACCTCAAATTAAAGTGAGATGAGTTGTTTGGAATTAAATTACAATCCGCATGTTTTTCTGCGGCACACAGAATCTCTGTGGTGTTCAAAATGTTGACAAGATGAGAAACTGCGTGAGTTTGATCCTGAAGAAATCGCGTTGCTGCATTTATTGTAGGGATTCACTTATGCACTCCACATTATGTGCAATTGTATTTTCATGTTCGATTGTTCGACGACCAAAAGGTGAAGTCTTTAAATGGTAGTGACAGTTACAATGGGCGCGATCGTATGGTGTCACTGGCGATTGGTTTCTTCTTTTTCCTGCGCGCCCTTCACTGTTTCTGTCCCTATGAATAGGGCTCTCTCTCTCACTAGAAGACCGGTATGAGGTGTTGTGAGAAAATATGCAGATGCTCGAGTGTTAATCATTCAAATGACCCTGCCAAGTCAATCACATCCAACAGCCGCGACCATTGTCTCGTCTCCTTGCCCTCTCGCTCTATTCTCTTCATATGTACACACCAAGGTGTACACACTTTTGATCTAGCAGAAGCAGACCGAGTGTAATTTGACACGAGACCTTGATCACATATGATCACATTCATCAATAATTCCTTCTTCTTGTCCCAAACCACACAATAAACAGTCCAATCGCCTTGGACTGTCTCAATATCTCTCCATATCACATCAAACTGTCCAAACATGCAGTTCTCATCATGTGTGCGATCGTTCCATTGCAGAGGAAGTCAACAATGCCGAATTGGAGATCCTCACCGTGAATGCCACAGATGCCGACAGCGAGGTCAATGCCAAGATCAGGTACTCCATTGCCAAGTTGATCGCTGGCTTTAGGATTGGGGAAACGTCTGGTATTCTCTATGCCAACACTTCGCGCATCTCCAAACCCTTGCGCGAGGACATTCATCTGACCATTGTGGCCACGGACTCGGGAAGTGTTCCTCTCACAGCCACCACAACTGTTCGCATTCATGTGAACTCCAATTCGCACGCGAAACCGCAGTTTATGCAGAATCAATATCGGTGAGTTGATAGCATTGAACTATGATCGATTCATGATGAACTAATCATTCTTTCGACCGCAGGGCGAGCGTCAAGGAAGACATCTCACGGGGCTCTGCAGTTATTCGCCTATCACCGCCAGACTTGCCAGAAATTGATGCCCAGAGTTTGATGAACTTGGAGATTGTCTCTGGGAATGACAATGGCACTTTTGAGATCACCAATCCTGGAGCTACTATAATAACTGTGAAGACGCTGGATCGCGAGGAAACGGATCTGTATCATTTGCGGTTGATGATGTGTGAACGAGGGAAGCCCACACGGAAAGATGACAATTCCACGGCCATAAACGTCTTCATAACAGTGGATGATGCCAATGATAATGTGCCAGTGTTTCAAGCTGCCACTTACGAAGCCACCATAAGCGAGGCAGCCACGCTGAGGCACTCAATAACCAAGATCCAGGCTGTAGATGCGGATCTGGAAAGCTCACCAAATTCTGAGGTGGTTTATGACATCACGAGTGGAAATGATTCGGGAATGTTCTCCATTGATTTGGTGTCGGGAGTGCTGTTTGTTAACAACGAATTGGACTATGACACTGGAGAGTCGGAGTACAATCTCGTAATTAGAGCGTGTGATAGTGCTATCAAGCCCTTGTGCAGTCTTCAGCCTTTCCGCATCCAACTGACTGACGAGAATGACAATGAACCGAAGTTCCCGGTATCGGAATACTTGGAATTCGTTGGTGAGAATGAGCCCATAGGGGTGTCCGTGTTCACGGCCAGGGCTACGGATATGGATAAAGGTGTCTTTGGCCAGGTGAACTACACGATAGTCTCGTCAGCCGCCAGTGGATATTCGGACATTGATGAGTCGTGGAAGCTGTTCAAAGTGGATCCCGAAACAGGAGTTGTTAACACAAATGCCATCTTTGACTATGAGCAGAAGAATCGATACACGTTCACGATCAAGGCTCGGGACATTGGCGGAAAGACGGCGAGTGTGAGGGTGAGAGTGATGATTGAGAGTCGCGATGAGTTCAGCCCTCAGTTCACGGAGAGAACGTATCGCTTCATACTGGCCACTCCGTCTTCTGGATACCTTCCCGTTGGCTATGTCGTGGGTCATGTCACAGCCACCGACAGGGACAAGGGACCCGATGGTCGAGTGATCTACCAACTCTCCACTCATCATCCCTACTTCAAGATGAACCGCACCACCGGCGCTGTGATGGTGAAGAAGAAGGTGGACAATGTTGCAGCGAGTCTTGAGGCTGGAAGAGACATTAGTCTTGTGGTTCAGGCAAGTTCAGGCAGACAAGGTTCCTTAACCAACATGACTGTTGTGGAGATTGCGCTGGATCCTTCAGCAGATCCTGCAACGAACATTGCTTCGGCCACTGGAAATTCAGGCTCTGGATCCGGCGGCAGTGGACTGGCCGATTGGGCTCTGGGACTTCTCATCTCTTTAATCCTGGTTATACTGTCATTCGCAGCGGTGTTTGTCTTCCTCCACATGCGCAACAGAAGACACAAGCAAGTGACCAAGCCGAGTTTGAGCTCAGAAACTGTTGGCAATAGCAATTCATATGTGGATCCCTCGGCTTTTGACACGATTCCCATAAGAGGGAATGCTGCTGGAGTTAGCACTACCGGACAGTTTGCTCCGCCGAAGTACGACGAGATTCCGCCGTATGGGCCACACACGGGGAGCTCTAATTCCGGAGCCCCTACAACGTCTGAGTTGTCGGGATCAGAGCAGTCGGGATCGAGTGGGCGAGGAAGTGCGGAAGATGGGGATGATGGAGAGGACGAAGAGATCAGGATGATCAATGAGGGACCTCTGCAGAGAGACACTGGCTTGCACAGGACGAACGATGTGGACGGCAGGCTGTCTGGCATTTCTGTGCAGAATACTCAAGAGTACCTAGCAAGATTGGGGATTGTTGACAATCCGGCAACAAACGGAGCGGGATCGACGTCCTCACGACATTGCTCGGAGAGTATAGGTCCGGGGAGTGCCAAAGATGCCATTCTGCACCACACACTGCCCATCGATAGTCTGCACAACATGTTCGATGAGGAGCCTGGCGGAGAGTCAGATATCACGAATCTCATCTATGCGAAGCTCAACGATGTTGCTGGCGGCAGCGACCGGGCGAGCAGTGCCGATGAAGCTGCAACAACTGCGGGCAGTATAGGGGCTGCCGTGGATCATGTGATGGTGATGGGAGGCTTCGGGGATGGACCAGTGGTTGGCGGTGGCAACACCGGACCCAGTATGAATGGGTCCCTGAGTTCCATTGTACATAGTGAAGAGGAGCTCACGGGCAGCTACAACTGGGATTACTTGCTGGACTGGGGACCGCAGTACCAGCCGCTGGCGCATGTCTTCAGCGAGATCGCCCGCCTGAAGGATGACACGTTGTCTGTGCACAGTGGAAACAGCGGCGCGTCGAGTGCCAAGAGCAAAGGATCTCTGCAGCATGCTGCCAAGCATATTCCGCCGCCCTTGCTCACGAACGTCGCTCCGAGAACCATCAATGCTATGCCGGTGTTGCCAAGCCGAGGACCTGGCCATCACTCTGTCCTCACGGCGCATCAGTACCTCCTGCCGCGATCGCCGATCAGCCACGATGCTCCCGGTGGCGGCTTCAGCACCTCCTCGGCCATGTCGCCGAGTTTCTCGCCCTCCCTCAGTCCACTGGCCACTAGGTCGCCTTCCATTTCGCCCCATGTGAACTCTGGCCTGTCCACATCGCATCACATGGTGTCCCTGCCGCAGCACCAGCCACAGCCGATCCAGAGGAAGACACTCGATCCGGAAATGAGGGTACGCATCTGAGTTGACCGGAGAGAGTGACCGAGACACCCCCAGAAAGGCTGTGTTCCGCAGGTGGACGAGAGGGAGTTCCCCAGTTAATTGTCTTGTGTTTAAGCAAGATTTGTGTCTGTTGTCTATAAGATAATCTAGATAGGTTTCTTAGAGTATTTCTGCGTGGGCCGCGGGAGGATTTTATTTTGATGATCAATATTTATTAGGCGTGCCTCCTTCTCACCAGTCAGCAAATCGCCCACGCAGATCGCGCGAAAACAAGTGCGAAAAGAAATTTTGCCGTAATTCGAATCTACACAGGTCTGTAAATAACAATGTGCCTTCAGTAATGAGATAAGTTAATTAGTCCAACAAAGTAGGATTCAAATTTATTTGTTTAATTTGTACATAGTCCCCGCTGAAATTTCTAATAACTATAGCATAACAGCGAGAGAGTATTATCTGAAGTGCAGTGTCAGAGTACTTGTAAAAAAGGAGCGAATGGATTAGAACTGAAATAAGACTGTGTAAAGCGTATTTAAAACGCCATAATTATCTCTGTAAATTCTACTCCCAATTAATTGTTAATTTCAAGGAAGCAGCGCAGTTAGTACGTTTTTTAATGCTCGATAGTGAAGAATTTTCTGTTTAAACGACATACTCGGAGTTATTAGAACGAATACAGAGATGAGATCGTTTTGTGGAATAATCGGCAGTTAAGTTTCTAATTTTGAAATCACGGCCAGTAAGTTGACTCTCTCTCTGCTGAAGCGAAATTACTTACGAAAATACAAAATACGACAAAACAAATGTAAAGAAATTCCGAGAATGTAGTTGAAATGAAAAAGAAAATTGTAAAATTAAATATTTGCTATTTTTCTTGGTCTCTCCACTTCCACTGATTGCAGCATCGCTCCTTCTTCTTCTAAGTTCTGCAGCTCCAATTCCTTTCGGGAAAGATGATCGACTATTGCCGACGCATAGCAATCGGTTAGAACATTGTTTGTCGTCCTGATTCTGTCCAGGAACCACTCCACAGTGAAGAGAAGAGTGATTTGGTCAGCAGAAGCATTGATTGTAGACAGAATGATCACTACCAAGACGACAGCTCCACTCGGAACCGTTCCAACTGATAAAGACATGATCGTAGTCATGACGAGGAGAGTCAAAAGTTCTCCCATTCGAAGATCAATGCCTTGCATCTGAGCGAGGAATGCTGAAGCGATCACCATAAACATCGCAGCTCCATCGGTATTCATTGAGCATCCCAGAGGAAGAACGAATCTCGTCACTCGCGGATTGATTTTCACTTTATCATTCAGTGTTCGCAACGTTATTGGAAGTGTAGCAAGTCTGGGGAAGACAGAGAACACGAGGTAATGTTTGCACAGAAACTCCAGTGCTCATGTTTCTAAAATAGCAAATCTCATGGCAAATATTTAATCAAAAAGTAAATTCTCAGCTTATTTGGTTAGGAATTATTTTGGACATTCCACTTTCTCTTCTGGTTTTTTATCTTATCAAGAAATCTGAAAGTCACTATGAAGACTAATATTCCACTTACGTTGAACATGTGGCGAATCCTGAAATCATCGGATCGAATAGCTTGACGTAGAATTTGAAGGGATTCTTCCTGATAATGATGTAATAATACGATTGAAGGATTACCAATTGATAAACTGTTTCACCGATGCAAACTGTTATTATGAATTTTCCCAGTTGAGAAAGAACGAGACTTAAATTTTCCACCTCCATAATTTTCCCCGCAATGATACTGCACACTCCCAAAGGTGTCATCCACATTCCTGCTCGAACTATTCTCATCATTGCCTCAAGAACTCCTTGGAAGAAATCAATGGCCACTTTTCCACGCTCCCCTAGCGTTCCCAGAACTCCTCCAAGAAGAAAGCAAAAGAATACAATTCCCATGCTGTTGGTACCATCGCGGAAGCGAATCACTTTCTGGTCACTCTCGAGATCACGATCTGTGTAAGCTTGCTGAAATGTCGCCCTGAAGAGATTGTTTGGCACAAGATTTCGTCCCAGATCGAGAAATGTGTCCAAGAGATTCACTTCAGAAGTTGCCGAACTGTTTCTCTCTTCACTGATGCTTCTTTCACTGGTTGTGTCCACTCCTGGTTTAATGAGGACGACTAAACACAGTCCAATTGACACGGCGATGAATGAACTGGAGACGAAGTAAATCAGCGTTCTTACAGCGATCTTCCCATTGGCACCAATGTTCAAACTCGCGGTTCCGTAAATGAGGCAACAAATTAGCAGTGGTAGAATGATCATTTTCAGGAAGCTCATGAAGATTACTCCAGGATAGGAGATGATCGCGATGTAATCCGGCAAGTAGTGTGGATTGAGATGGAGAGCTTTCAAGGAAAATCCCAACAAAACTCCCGCAGCAACTCCAATCAGAGTGAGAACCAACATGAGATTCTTTCTCACCCATGATTTCTTTCCTTCGTCACTCATATTCACTGTTAAGAACTTCCACTCTCTCTGGCGCTTCAAATGCAACTGATGAAATTCTTATTCTGATGTACGCAGTCTGACGCTTTTAAAGCTATAATTTATTGCCCAGGACAATTAAAGATATTACCTTATCTCTGAGAGAAAGAAGATACCTCATATGATAGTAAGAATCCTTGAATGAATCTTCACATGAGATACTGCTTATCTGTGAATTATTTATTTAATATAAAATTTGATTTCAATGTAAAGAATCAGGCAAATTACATTGTTTGCAATTTTTCAGCTTTTTCAACTTCTACTGATTGCAGCATAACTCCTTCTTCCTCAATTACTTCTTTCTGTAATTCTTTCATAGATAGATAATCGACTATGGCAGCTGCATAGCAATCAGTTAAAATGTTGTTTGGCGTTCGAACCCTATCAAGGAACCATTCAACAGTGAAAAGAAGGGTGATCTGGTCGCCTGAGGCATTGATTGAGGAAAGTATGATTGTCACCAACATAACTGCTCCACTTGGAACGCTTCCAATAGCCAAAGATAAAATCGTGGTGATGACTAGGAGAGTTCCAAGTTCTCCCATCTTCAAATCAATTCCTTGCATTTGAGCGAGAAATCCCGAAGCCATTATCATATACATTGCAGCTCCATCTGTATTCATAGAGCATCCAAGCGGAAGAACGAATCTCGTCACACGAGGATTAATCCTAGCTTTATCATTCAGAGCTCGAAGTGTTATCGGGAGCGTGGCAACTCTAGAAAACAGAGAACAAGGTGGAGTTTGAAGTAAAACTGCTGATATCATGTTTCAATGCAAATTTTGCAGAACTTTTTGCGATTGTTTAATTTTGAATATAAAGCGCGATGTTTCTGTTTACCAATGAATTGTTCTTAACGTGCTTATTTTTTTTTTTATTAAAAATTGCAGCTTTCATATATATATATATATATATATATATTAACTATAAAGAAATAATACATTTTCAACTTACGTTGAGCATGTAACAATTCCTGAAATTATCGGATCAACGAGCTTAACGTAGAATTTAAAGGGATTCTTCCTAATAATGATGTAATAATACGATTGAAGGATTATCAATTGATAGATTGCCTGCCCAAGGCAAACTGTGACTATGAACTTTCCTATCTGTAACATCACCATGTTCAGATTCTCCACTTCGAGTATTTTCCCTGCAATGATACTGCACACTCCCAAAGGAGCCATCCACATTCCAGCTCGAACAATCTTCAGCGTGGCTTCAAGAATGCCTTGGAAGAAATCAATGGCCACCTTTCCACGCTCCCCCAGCGTTCCCAGAACTCCACCGAGAAGGAAGCAAAAGAATACAATTCCCATGCTGTTGGTTCCATCGCGGAAGAGAATCACATTCTTGGGTTCACGAGCTGTGTAAGCTTGCTGAAATGTCGCCCTGAAGAGATTGTTCGGCACGAGATTTCGTCCCAGATCGAGAAATGTGTCCAAGAGATTCACTTCAGAAGTTGCCGAACAATTTCTCTCTTCACTTATGCTTCTTTCACTGGTTGTGTCCACTCCTGGTTTAATGAGGACGACTAAACACAGTCCAATTGACACAGCGATAAATGAACTGAAGATTATGTAAGTTAATGTTCTTATAGCGATTTTTCCATTGGCACCAATGTTCAAACTCGCAGTTCCATAAATTAAACATGATGTCAGTAAAGGAAGAATAATCATTTTCAGGAAGCTCATGAAGACTTCTCCAGGATATGAGATGATCGCTATGTAATCCGTGTTCAGATGGAGAGCTTTCAAGGAAAATCCCAGCAAAACTCCCGCAGCAACTCCCATCAGAGTGAGAACCAACATGAGATTCTTTCTCACCCATGGCTTCTTTTCGTCTATAGCCATTTTCCTTAATTCAAATAGTACGTCCACTCTCCGTGACACTACAATTTCAACTGACAAAAGTCTCATTCCAAAAAGTGTAAGATCAAGCATTCTCAGTTATAATTTATTACGCTATCATTGTTATCAGCATATGTGTGAGAAGCAAATGATTATTTAATGTATTTTATATGATTACAATAGATTTTGACAAGTATGTGAGACAAACAGTTCAGCGCAATGCCTCACTAGGCACTTTGGGCTCATTGTGTCATTGAAAAATGAATGCAATAAGGCTCTGGGTCAAAGGCAATTTTAATTTGGATTGGGGCGTCAGGCGCACCGATTTCATCGAATCGATTCCTTTTTTTTTGTTAATATTCAGAAAATATTTTAATATAATCTCTGATTTATTTAAATATATTTGATTATTTTGCAATTTTACTTGAAAAATAATCATTTTTTTATTATTTTATTTAAATATTTGATTAATAGCATTAAGTTTCCTCAAAAGTTGCCCCTTTGCCACAAGTATGATGAAAAGTTGAAAGGATATTGAAAGGAAAGTTTAAATATACGCATTAAATTTATACTATCTTTCGGCTTGTTCTACTTTTACTGATTGTAACATTTTTCCTTCTTCCTCTGAGTTTTGCTGCTCTAATTCCTTTTTGGAAAGATGTTGGACTATTGCAGCTGCATAGCAATCACTGAGTATGCTGTTTGGTGTTCGAATTCTGTCAAACAACCATTCAACAGTGAAAAGAAGAGTAATTTGGTCGGCAGAAGCATTGATTGAGGAGAGAATGATCGCTACTAAGACAACCGGCCCACTCGGCACGCTACCAACGGCCAAGGACAAGATTGTCGTTATGATCAGCAGACTTATAAGTTCACCTAGCTTCAGTTCAATGCCCTGTATCTGAGCGAGAAAGGCTGAGGCGATCATCATGAACATTGCAGCTCCATCGGTATTCATTGAGCATCCAAGCGGAAGAACAAATCTCGTAACTTTAGGATTCATCTTCACTTGGTCGTTGAGAGTTCGAAGTGTTATCGGAAGCGTGGCAACTCTAGAAGACAGAGAACACGAGGTAATGTTTGCATAGAAACTCCAGTGCTCATGCTTCTGAAGTAGAAAATCTCATGGTAAATATTTACTCATAAAATATTCTTTTATTTAGTTTAAGATTATTCCGTGTTAAATTAGTCTATTGCAAAACAGTGACTGTCAAAATTAACTGAATTTCGTAATGAAAGAGATTTTTAAGTGAGACTTACGAAGAACATGTGGCGAATCCTGTAATCATCGGATCGAATAGCTTGACGAAGAATTTGAAGTGATTCTTCCTGATAATGATGTAATAATATGATTGAAGGATTATCAATTGATAAACTGTTTCACCAATGCAAACTGTTATGATGAATTTTCCCAGCTGAGTGAGAACTAAGTTCAGATTCTCAATTTCGATTATCTTCGCAGCAATGATACTGCACACTCCCAAAGGGGCCATCCACATTCCGGCTCGGACAATCTTCAGCGTAGCTTCAAGAATGCCTTGGAAAAAACCAATGGCCATTTTTCCGCGCTCGCCAAGTGTTCCCAAAACTCCTCCGAAAATCCCAGCAAAACTCCCGCAGCAACTCCCATCAGAGTGAGAACCAACATGAGATTCTTTCTCACCCATGATTTCTTTCTTTCGTCACTCATATTCACTGTTAAGAACTTCCACTCTTCCACTCTGATACTGAAACTGCGACTGGCGTAATTAATCAGGAAATTCATTTATCTTGAGTGCCTAATCATGACGCCACAGCATCTCAGAGTCGCAATCTTATCATCTTATAAGTAGTGAGTGTGTTTGATTGACACTATCAGTGAGATAATTTAATTCTTTCAAATGAAATAGTGAAAATCAGATCAAACATGAATTACAGCGATTACAAATATATTTTCCATTGTAGTCTCACAAATGATTATTTTACAACTGCAATTTGCTTGGTATTTTTATACTTTTTATTAATCTCGCATCTTCATCTAAAATCTAATCAGTCTAACAATGAATTATTACAGCAAATATATTATATGTATAATACATTATTCATAAATTTCTATGGTGGACTGTGTATGTTAGGAGAAAGATAGAAGTTGTCTTGCTTGATGACCTACAGTTTACAGATTACTTGGCAATGAAGGTCGATCTAAGGGTGTGTTCTTAAAGGAATAAAATGTTGTCTAAAAACCGTTTATAATATGTCTCTTCATAAAGATGCCCAATACATCTGGTTGCCTCAAAGTTTTTTCCCTGTTTAATCACGTGATCCTACGTGAGAGGATTTAGCCTTTTATATATATTTACTTTTTTGATATTCTCTGGAAGGTGTTTCACTTCTCTAACAAAAAAACCCTCGGGGTAACATTTAAATTGTTGGTATCACATTATAAAGTTCTACAATCTACTGTGATGTATTTCCTTTTATCTCTCAATAGGCTCTAAATATATTCCTAGTATTGTTTTATGTCATTTTTCAATCTGAAGAGATGCTTCGTGACTTTATGGTTAATCCTCAGAAGGTGAATACTTTTTTGCATTTTTCCCCGTGATATAGCTTTTCAATATTTTCGGTTGAAGAGAAATGGACACAGGCCTGGGCTTTTCACTGTCAAAATGAGAAGAATAAACGGTTGAGAGTGTGACTCTGGTGGGGACGGTGGAAAATGAGAGAAGAATTTGCTTGAAAGAGTGTGACTCTTCGACTCTATCACAAAGGTCTGTCTCTCCATTGTGACTCCACTTGTGGGACAATCCATTGAGATTTTGCATTTCAATCTGCGTTGCGTCGTCTTCCCAAGCAGCCGGAGATCCTTCCGTTCAGTTGCGACGCATGGCCTGACCATTGGCCACAGCTGCCGGAATGTCAACGATCACGGAATCAGGTACTGAGCTTCGTCGATCCAAGTCTGGGTCGGTGTCATTCATAATATGGCCATTTGGTGCTTGTTCCTGCAGAAAAGAGGAGCAAACGTGAGTGCTTTTGCATACAAACCAACACAGAGTAACACAAAAGTGCACAAGAGAAGAGGAAAGGACTATGCAAAATAAACACAAAAGCCAAAAAGCAAAACCTTTTAATGTGTGCATAAAAAAGGGATTGTGCAGGTGAAATGCGGTATAGTTGTTAGAGTTCTGCGCTAACTTGATAAAGCGTTGCTGCGTCCAACGCCATGAGTTCCTTTCGGGACAAGTGTTCCACTACAGCAGCAGCATAGCAGTCGCCAAGCATGTTGTTGGTCGTCCTGATCCGGTCTCTGGAAGATGAAGAGTATGTTGAAATGTCGTGCAGAATATAAATGTCAAGGATGAGTTTATATTTTACACAAGAGGCATAACATTAATCAGTTGAGATTACAGTTTTAATTGACGGAGTTTGGTGGAGAAAACTCGTACACAAGTTCTGGCTGCTAAATTGTTCATGCATTGTTTAATATTCATGAGTGGAGGCAAAACAAGTGCAGGTGAAGTTGAAATTTCAATAATCCTATAGGATTTTCTCTACTTACACGAACCAATCGATAGCGAAGAGAAGCGTCACGTCCTGAACGGGAGCATCGATGGCCGAGAGCACGACGAGGAGGAGCACGAGGGCGGCGCTGGGAACGCTGGCCGACGACATTGAGGCGGCCGTCGAGGAGAGACAGACAGTGACTATCTCGCCGAAGCCCAGATTCATGCCGCTCATCTGGGCGATGAAGATGGAGGCGATGGAGATGAAGAGCGCCGTCCCGTCCATGTTGATGTTGCAGCCGATGGGCAACACGAAGCGCGTGACACGCGGGTCGATGCGCAACTTCTCGTTCATGCAGCGGAATGTGATGGGCAGAGCGGCAGCGGTGGACGCCGTGGCGAAGGCCGTGAGCATTGGATTGATGAGGCCGTAGTAGAACTTGAAGGGGTTCTTGCGCAGGAAAACAAAGTACACCAGCTGCATGATGACGAGCTGGTACAGGAAGACGCCAATTGCCACCGTGACGATGAACATGGCCAACTGAGACATCACCAGGGCCAAGTTGGACACGTCAAGGATCTTGCCGGCGATCACGCTGCTGATGCCCAACGGGGTGCACCACATCACGCCCGTCACCATGCGCATTATCACCTCGAAAACGGCCGAGAAGAAGTCAATGACCACCTGCCCGCGCTCGCCCAGAGTGCCCAGCAGCGTGCCGAACAGCAGGCAGAAGAAGACGATGCCCAGCGTGTTGGTGCCAGGACGGTACTTGATCACGCGCACCATCTCAGGCTCCGCCTCGTCAGCGGCGTCCGTGGCGTTGAGCAGAGAGTCGTTGAGGCCCAGAGAATTGCTTTGCGGTACGTAGGCCGTGTGAGCCTGCTGGAAAGCAGCTTGAAACAGGTTGTCCGGGAAGACATTTCTGTGGATGGAAGAAAGCGCACAGTTCAAATTTGCACTCCAAAACTTCGCAAAGTTCCACCCAATACTAATACAAAATTTTCTATAGGCATCCAATGTTACAAATGACATGCCCCTTAAATATGGCAAAGTACATATCGCCAATGACTACAAAAATAGTATTTAATTGTTTTCAGCATTTTAATTGATAGTAGAATCTCTTGAATTTATGTGGTTTTTTTTATATGTAATGTTCTAAATTATTTGCGAAAACTTTCACCTCTTTAGCCTTTTATTGGCGAAAGCAGCCAAATTGAGTACCTCATTAAGTGTGATGTTTGATTTGCTGAAATACCAGCAAAAATCACCTCGTGTGCCAAAATTATCTAACTTTTGGCACGCTCTCTGAACATTTTGCTTCTGCATGCGACTCGTTGAATTATAGTCATATTTGGTAGTTGGAATAGAGAGCGAAGAGAAATGCGAACTTTAAAACTCAATTTAAATGGAGAATTGCAAAATGCAAGATAGAGACAAGAATTCTGAGAGACGAAGAAAATTTTCTGCAGAAAATTGTATTCACTCGAGAAGCATTTCGAATTGAATACACTTTCCTCTAAGCGTGTGTGTGTGTGTGTGTTCGTTGGGTTTGAAAACGAGGCGGAAATAGAAATAGTCACAAGATTTCTTATGAATGACCTATTTAAATATAAGACAGAGAGAATGTTCCATTCTAGAACTTTGTCGGCTTGTTTATTACTAATTAAGGAAATTTCAAGCGTAATTACGATTTTTAATGTTTGACACCTGGAATATTTCTTATTTTCTGTGCTCATTATAAAATAAAATCAAATATATCGTGATGTTGGGAATAAAATTTTGATATTTATTTATGCACAAATTTATTATAAGTTCTTGAATAGCGAAAAGTAGGTAATTCTTTTCCGTGCATGTGCAAAAATAGCGACACTAAACACGACTTTTCAGAAGCCTCTCATCAAATGTCTGCTGTCAGTCATGAAATTTGCTGTTATTTTTGTATAAGCGCTATTCTTTCCTCTTCATTTCAAATAGCATTTATGACGTTTGTGATGTTAATTTCATAGTGAACAAAGTCTAAAAAAGACAACTCTTTTGAGTCATTCTAATCAATTCACGTCATCGTTGTGAGTCTTCACCGTCTTCACGCTGTACTTATAAGTATATTTTTATCTATTGGGGAAATTTTTGACAAAACAGAGTTGAAAGATACGACTTTTTTATATATACAATTGACTTAAATATCAATTCTACCCTAAATATTTTCTATTATTGGCACTTAAATTTCCTCTAAATTGTCTTACACAATGTGTTTTAATTTAGCATCACTAAAGAAGAAAACCAAGAAAACAATTTATAACTATGACCCCAATGATTTCGAAAATCGTCTGTCCGGCTGACGATGTTGAAACTCAGATAAACATGCAGCAACACAAGAGAAAGACCAGAGTTATGCCTGATATACATTTGTGGCTTAAGTCGTAAGACTCACCGTCCAAGATCGAGAAGACTGTCGAGGAGGTTGATGTTCTTGTTTTCAGATGCTCCGACAGATTCGTGGTGAAGACCAGGATCTCCGGGGTGGATGAGAAGGACGAGAAAGATGCCAAGACAGGCGTTGAAGAAGGACGTGGAGGCAAAGTAGATGAGCGTTCTAAGGGCGATTTTCCCATTCATTCGTGCATTGAGACTGGCCGAGCCGGCGATGAGACTGGAGATGATCAGCGGAAGAATCATGAGCTTGAGGACGCGCATAAATAGCTCTCCCGGGTAGGAAATCAACATGATGTAGTCCTTGCTGAGGTTGAGTGGCCTCAAACTGAAACCTACCAGAGAAAGACAGATTATTTATCTCCCAATTGATTAGCAATTAATCATCATTGGCGACAGACACATTCTAATTGACCCTTGCAACATTGCTGTGCCATCAACAATAAAGCAAATTCATTCGATTTCAATTCGATTACGATCTGACGCCGCTTCTTGCTCTTGAACTCGCACATTTCTTCAGCCAACAAGGACGAAGTCAGTTATGCATTGCCTCACATCCTCTAATTGGCTCATCTCTAAATCCAATTTATAGGTGCTTCGCATACAATTTCCTCTTCACTGTCCACGCAATGCAGTTTCCCCCCACATTTTCCGCCAGAACAGCGCGCTTTTCATGTGGTAGAAATTTTCATTTCCTCCTTGTCAAGTCACCACCAGTCATCGTGAGAGCAAGTTCAAGAGGGGGCTCATCAATCGACACATAAATTGCCATATCACGTGTCTAGAAATCATCCCGCGACAGCGAAATTCTCGTGCAGCACCGCATCAATGTCAGTGCTTGGCAACAAAAGTTCTTGCTAGATGATGCCATGGTGTATCGCTCAATAAAATTATTTCATTGCGTGGCCAATTTCATATTGAATATCTGCCGGTGGAGTCACTCATGTTGTCGTCACGATAAAATATGGTTCGGAATTTGAGAGCAAGACAACCCGTGAATAATTAAAAAAGCCACATTGATTTTACCACTATTGTGAGAGCTAGAATTGTGAGTCGTCAAAAATTGAGCTGCTGATGTCAATAATTTCTAATGTCAATACTCTAGGACAACACAGCGTTGCTTTTTTATTATCATACATAAAGCCTCGATGAAATTTATCAGCCTAAACACCAGAGACGATGTTCTGACTGAATTACACATAAATCATACACATGAAAGCCGTATTTACCATAAGATGAACGAGATGAACAATACAGAAGAGCGTATATAGGATTTTGTGTTAGAGACAATGCAATAAATGGGCGTGATTTTGAAGTGGGCGGAGAAAAAAAGTGGTTTTTTTTTCAAAATCCACAAAAAGTTGCCTTTACTCTTAGATTTAATTTAAAAAAAAAAACCAACTCATGTGAGGAAAATCTCTTGTCATCACTTAATTCATAGCCACTGAAAGGCTATAAAATATATGGGCGAAATAAAAATGAGAGATTTTTCTACCACATAAAAATGAGTTTAGATGACAGTCAGTATTACTTCTCTTATTTATTGTGTAACATGTCGTTTTTATTCTTTTTAACTTTTTCTTTTCTTTAAGTTCACTTCAAATGTCTTTGGATTATTTTGCAGAGCTGAAGTGAAATATAAAATTTTTCTACGAATTCTGAACAAGCTAAAAAAGTTCCGAGAAACACAGAAAGAATATAAAACTCGATTTGCCGCAATCTACAGAAAATCAGAGATAAATACACACATATGTACATATGCGGTATATTTGGCTTAAATGGTCTAAGAAAACGACTGTTGAACAGTACAATCAAGAAAATCTTTAAAAATTAATCGTCAACGAAACGTAAACAATCCATAAATAATTAATACCCAGAGTAATAATTAATCAATATGATTTCCTATGTTGTTCTCTATCATAATGATTTTTTCTGCTTTTCTTTTCTGAACATAAATTTCAAATGTTTCACATCTAATCAAGATAGAGAGATTAAAGTTTACAAGGCGCGATATGTTATCATCAGCGGAAAAATTCATTGATTTAACACGAGGTTGAGATTCAGTGAATCTAATTTTGACCACTGACGTGTTCGCATTCAGAGTACCTACTTAATTTCATCATACCGTCGCAACTTCCAGAATGTCTTGCATTAGCACCTTATAGTCATAGGGCCATTGTTTGTTTTAACAGTTTTGCGCGAAATCATCTCCACAATTTGGATATTCTTGTGCAAATTGATCTGTTTCCAACTAACGAATTATGCAAATCATATCATGTGCACCTCTCGGAAATTTTCCTACGATTAGGCACGTCCCTTCCGAATGTCAAGAGGTGGGATTACGCGGATTGTGAGATAATGGTATTATGATTCACGTGCCGTGGCGCTCTCAGGCCCTATCAATCACTCAAACTTGCTTCCTCGGCGCATTCCATCCAACTATCGATTTCAGCCCATCCACTTTGCACCCTCTACTTAACCCTTGTATTTGCCCAATAATCCAACCCAGTCGCATGAATTTTTATTACAAATTGATTTAGAGTTGATGGGAAGCTCTCTTGTTATTTGCACAACGGGTGTTTGGCTCTGGCCCTGCAAATTGCACGCGGCAGGGAAATCCAATCGATGGAAATTTTCCACCACTCTGGCCATTTTGCCCCTCCCCAGCGCCCGTCGCCACCCCCTCCGGAGGGGAGATGCATGGAAAATTCATGAGGTGTGCAAATTAGAAATAGAGAAGTAAGAATTGGATGTGAGTGTAAAAAAGGAGTTCGTTTGCCGATATGAAAAGGGGGGTTTGCATGCAAATTAATAGTCACCGGAGGCAAAGCATTGATTGAAGGACTGTGACTTACCCACAACAACGCCCAGGATGACCCCGGACAGGGTGACGAGGAGCATCATGTTGTCGCTGATCCACTTGCGGATGCCCGCGGGATCAGTTGGGGTGTGACATCGCTCCTTGGTCTCTCCCGTGTAGTCATCGTCTCCGTTTTGCAATGTAGGTCCCATCTTGGCAAAGAAGTAATCTGAAAAGCGGCCAGACTGGTCCATTACTATCTGTGTGGACAGATTGGGAAATTTGCACGGTAAGCGGCTGTGGTGGAAAGTCTTGGCTCCGTTTTGTGTTCGTTTACTGAGCCCTGGGCCACCGTAAGATTCCTCTTCAAAGGATCACAAGACACTCTCCTCCCTTTTTTCTCTGTCAGACAAACTACGCAGGGAGAGATGATAGAGACACTATCCCTCTTCCGTATATTGCGTATGCGAAGAGCACTCCCGAAAACCGAGCAATACTGTATTGGAAAACTGCGTCACGTGCGACCGAACAGAACAAGGGCCCGATCCTGGCAATATAATCCTGGCTAGACTTCACTGGAGTGCCACAAAATGCAGGCAGCAGCAATTTTCAAGTCACTTATTTTGGACAGGACTTGTGCACATGAGCATGTCTGTACGCAGTGGCAGATGAAAATAAACTGAACCGATGTTTCCGCGGCCTGCAAATCAAACCGCTCCCGAAAGCGTATCGATTTTCTCCACTGAGCAGCCACATACCGAAGGAATGCCCGAAGCAGGCACAGTGACTGTCAAGTTCTCAGATGATTCTCCATTCGCAGGCCATTCGCATCCGCACATCGCGACTCGAAATGCAAATTCACCCTTCTCGAGCTCATCATTTTTCCTGCGATTTTGCCAGCAATTTCAAGCGAAAAGCTGAATGGAAGAGGCAACGGAACTCCATCAGCACTTTTCCCATGACCATGAAAGTATTAATCACCTCGGTGGTTGTTGAGGCTTTCCCCTGAATCCCTCAATAGCGAAGGCATTGCATTGGTGGCGAAAGCGCATCGATTTTCCAGGTTGAATACATAGGATGGAAAATCTCACAAACTGCGTGCAATTTTTATTGCACAAACATTCCCCAGGGATGATGTATTCAGCACAAGGGCAATATTGGGAGTAATTCTGATAACCGTGACAACATGTGGAGTGGTCGCATATTTAAATACTATTTCACCATTTGAAGGAGGCTTGAGTGTTAATTTTGGGGAAAGCGCATTGAAAGCGTTGGAGAAAATTGGGGTAAACACCAAATTTGTTCCATACGCAGATAGAGAGATTGCGAAAGTCTTTCATCAAGAATGGGTGGGGCATACAAATGGGCGTGGCATTTGAACATTATTCTTCGCTACATTATAATATAAATTATTCGGATAGTGTAGGTAAGTTGAACCTATTTTGCTGATCTCTTTTTTAAATAAAGCAATTGTATACCAGAAAATTACAAGATAACTCGTGGAAAATTTCGTCACTCTTTAGCCCTTATTCTACATACACCTATTCAAAAATTCATTTTAATTGTGATATTAAACTTTTTCTTACTAACATTCCACACTTTGTGTAATTAAATTTAATTTCAGTCTTCCAGCTGGAACATTTTAAATTATACCAAGCAAGAAAAATATACATATGCAATCAAATTTTATATTTAGGATTCAACCCAGCCAAAATGAACCTTAATTTAATTAATTAAATTATTCTACTGGGTAAATCATTTGATAGAGTGAAATTGCTTCCTGATCTCTTTTCTTCTGGTTTCAACAAAATCATTGATAAAAAAAAATTTCTATTATAATAAAATTTGCTGGCTCTGCCACTAGTTATATCTAATTTCTCATGTTTCTTTTAGAGCTTAATTGTGTATGTTTTACATATAACAAGACATATAATGTCATATTTTTTAGTCAAGATCAATTAGTATAATGTTCTTATTCACCAAATTTCAAGTCAAATTAACAACAAGCGTGCTGAAATATCGCAATCAACACCTTCACTGTCTGTATATTATTTTTTATAATAGAAGTTTTTTAACTTATATCTTCAAAGAAGAAATTTCATGACTGTCGCAAAGATATTCAGAGCGGTTCAACAAAGCTCTTTGAGGGCGGACTTTCTTGTATTTATGCGAAACATCCGGATAAATTCTGCCGCACAGCATTAGTGAGTTGGCGAAGTATTCAATGAATCTGCCGGTTAAATAAATCTCCTCTGTCTCGTTCGCTGACTCTCGACATGATCTTGGCCCTGTCCTAATCCCGAGTCCACGCGAATGCGAAATTATACCACACGTGGCAAACAAGATAATTGCGCACGAGAATAAGTCTCACCTCGAAATTCCTGGTGGAGAAGCTCACAATCTACTTGATGACGTGCTATGTGTTCTATAACCTCGCCCAAGGACCATCCCTGTGGGCTCTGGATTGTCGTTTCACCTTATTTCGTCCGCGTTATGCAACTGGTTGGAGTGCAGACTTGGGCACTGTCTCTGCTGTGCGTGGCACTTACTTTTGGCTTTTCGCCGATCAATTAGAATTCACTATTTGGCGGCAAATCTTCTCTTCACGCCAAAGCGCTTTGAATCACTAATAATTTTCCCTAAACTTTGCACTTCAAGCACTCACGATATCACAAGGACCACTGACAGCGCTTGAACATCACCATATCAGAGTCACACCAATTCATAAGCACTTGCGTTTAGTTTAATTTGATAATTTGATTTCAAATCTCTGTGTAATAAAGCCCTTTGTTAGAGATGTGAAGGATGTGAAGCAATAAGGGTGGACAGTTTTCGCAATTTTTGGGTGCGATCGCATGAAATAATTAGGCAAATTTAAACACCAAACTAATTGTATAAAAAATATTGGGTTAAGCAAAATTGAAGACTCATCATTGAGACGCGGAAAGCTATTTTTATAAGGTTTTAAACCCCAATAAATTGCAAAATGCGTTTTACATCAACTCCTCACGGAAAATCTTTCCTTTTGAACCACGAGCTTGTGAAGATCTATTCGTGCGATCCTACATAAGAAAACTGCCCGGTTTGTGCGTAGTTGAAGCGACACGAGTTGCACAATGAAATGGGAGCAGCAATAATAAATCTCCGTCAATGTTGTCTCATTTAATCCACACCATCGCTAACAAATTGGTCAAATGCTTGATTGAGTGGGTGATATTAAGATCACTTTCGATGCGACTTTGCTTTACGTGGTGATATTGTCTTTTTACCAGATATTCGCACTTCCTTCTCCCGAGGATCAAACTTTGCGCTTCCGGATGCGAGACGATTCTCTAGCGAGTGTTCTTGCCTACTGGGAGACACCTTCGCTGTGCAGTGCGTTTAAAAATATCCCTCGATTCTGTCCACGACGCCGTCAGTTCGGCGTCTGATCGTTGCTTATCGTCTTCTTGGCAATCTTGAATCGCCAATGGAATCCGCGGAATGCCAGGGGATTCCAGGACTGTGATGTTTTTATTTTGATTGCCACTGATGAAATCTTGGCACGGATTCCCAGCAGAGTGACTCAAGAGAAATTCATCGGCGCCCCAATAAATTCACGGTCTAATTTATGATTACGATAATAGTCAAAACATGCTTACCAGGAGTTTTTATTGTGCACATTATGCACTAGACAAATTACTTTCACAGTTCTCTAGAGCCGCAATCATCTTATCTAGCAACGTCTTGTCCATTTCTATGTGGAGATTCTCAGTCGGATCTTTTCCTTTCCTGCAATTGATCGTCAAAGAAGTGATGAGTTTCTGGACAGTTGATGAACTGCTGCTGCCAAGAATCCACTTCACGTCCCAGTCAAACGACTCCATAGCCTTTTGTTCAGCGGATATCCTGGCGAAGACTAGTCGTCTCAGGAGTTCCTCCTTCCTGCTCTCGAGCACTGCCACGATACTCTCCTGGAGTTCCGAACTGAGGTAGGAAAAGTAGGATTTCAGAGTTCGCTGATCAATCTTCGCCAAAGCATACTGTGTGAAGATGCTTGTGAGGCTCTTCCTGGCCAAATCAATCTCTTCCTTCTGAGAAAAACCATATTTTCTCCAGGCTGTCAGGGAGTTTCTCTCAGTCTTCTCGAAAGTTTCCTCATCGATGACAAAGTTGAGGAACTACGAAAGAACTCATTTATCTCTTCAACTCTGACAAAATCGTATGTCTTACCTCTCTCAAAACCTCGATGTTGTCGATATTGAGGGAAATCTCATGCATTTTCGGTATAAAAAGTAAATAAGCAGTGAAAACCAAGTAAACAAATCACGGCAACCCTTTTAACCCGACTCACCGCCGTTAGTATTGCCAGACTAAAGCCGTTGGCGCTGTAATCACTCGACTCAGCAGAGAAACTCATTCTAAAGATTCGGCGGGTAATTCATATGCAACGATTTTTATGCTGTCTTTTCTACTCGGACAAGATTAAAAATATATATTTCAGATATTTGTCATACGAAATTTTATTCAATTTGTACATAAAATAAGAGTGTGATTTCCACGCGATAAATATAAAATCACAAGGGATTAATAAGGTTTCTCGGGCTGTGGCGGTTCAAAAATCGTTCCGTAGAAGAGCGGCAGCTTTGTGGCCTCATTGCGGATGAGGAACATAAATGGCACGTCAACTCTCAACACGACATCCGTACCGGTCTTGTGGAGCAGGACCAAAACGGCAGCGCCACCTTCAGTTCCTGAAAATTACACCAGGATTAGCCAAGATATTACAAGATAATAGAAAATGCAATTTACCTTTCTCGTTTATTGTTAGGTCGACTTTGTGAACAACCTCACTGGCGTAGAGACCAGGATTTGAGATAACTCTTCCTCTCAATTGATTGATTTCCTGGAGACTTTCCAGCGCCGAGATTTGCCTACGTGGCCGAGAAAGCTTCTTCTCAGCATAAGGCTTTGTAATCCTCTTTCTCAGCACGAAATCCTTTAGTCTCAGCGGTTCGGATTCTCTTTCATACTTGCTAGCTACTTTGTACGTGGCTCTTTTCTTTCGCGCATTTTTAGTTTTCTGGGTGTCATTACTTGCATCTTTAATTTCTGCTTGCTCATCATCATCATCATCTCCACGCAGACGGGAGAAGATCAGCACATCCTCTCGGTTTTCGTACCGAAGAGGCACACTTGGGGCTGCAAAGCCTCCAGATTGGGTCAGAGGAAGAGTCCGACCAACGTTTCCGAATGCATCTCTGTCGGTGATCAAGGAAAGATCGGCTCTGGCGGGGTCAAAGAGCGTGGTAATTCCGAGCTGATAGAGAATATCTCTTAGTCTGAAGTCGGACGTGAGGTGCATCTTCGGGAGGAAGAGTATGGACGTGTTCATGGTCATTCTGGAAATCATGTAGTCTATCATATCGGGCGACAGATCCCTCTGCAGATCCCTTAGCTTCTGCGGAGTGGAATCATTCGGGATGATGATGTAGAATGTGCTGAGATTGTTCTTGTACGGGAAGCCAATAATCTTGCAATCATACTCCTTGGCGTCGTAATATGGTAGCTTTCCCCCGAAGGACATCATGTCCACCATTATAGATCGTCCTCCATGACCATCAGGATAGAATTCTCGAGGACGCGTGCCTGCCTCGTGGAAAGTCTGCTTCCAGCGAGCATTGAAGTAAAGTGTTGACGCCACGATTACTCTCGTATCTCGAGATAGACTCTGAACGATATTCTTCACTTTCCCGTTGGTTGATTTCTCCACCCAGTTGTTTATGAACGACACTGCGTTTTCCGGATATCTCTCGAAATCCAACTCTGTGATTTCACTGCTGTAGATCGACTCCACGACCGTTCGATAGTTGGGTCGGATGGAGTAACCATTCTGCACGAAGAGACCATTGACGACAGATATACGATGATCAACTGATCCAGCTCCGGCTGCTATTTGGTTCGTCTTCACATTGCTGTCGTTCACGTCATCGAAATTTGTGGCCAAGAGATCGCTGATTGTCGCTGCGAAGTCCTCATGGAGGGTCTGAGAGTTGTCAGTCGAGAGAAGCTTCAGTAATTCATTGTAGGTTTCACCATTGGCGCCCAGGAGAACCAGCTGAAGAGCAGCCGCGATTGCCACTGGTGAATAAACAAACACCTTTTCCGATCGCGAAGCCATGAGTGCCTCCCCGATCTTTTGAGCCAAATTGAGGATGTTCTTCGCCGTGTGTCCATGGTGATGAGGAGACGTGTTAATCACGTCCTGTCGCAGCAAGGCTGAAGCCTCTAACTTCAAACTATCAGGAAGACTGACAGCAGGCCTGAACTGGGTTTGCTCTCTGAAAATTAAAAGCATTAAAAGTTTTCATTTCATCCTGAATCTCCTGAATACATAAACGCATGACCCTGAATTCCAATTTGTGAAAATAATCATTATTCGTGCATTTAGATTACATAGCGCCATAATAGTGTGTTCTTTTTTCTCTATAGATCACGGGAAATTTAACAGGTGTTGTTATTTTTAGACTTCATCGGTGTATTCACCAAATGACCAATTTCGCATTCATCCGATAAGAACATCAGTAAATGAATAATTTTTGCCAGAGCCCAGTTTTTTCGCCTGGCACAATTTAATGCCACAATTAAACTCAAGCACCATTCAAATGATTTTTCTATACCAAATATTTATTGTTTCTTTGTTAGAGTTGGTTTAAACTAGGAAAATTTTCCAAAATACTAAAAAAAGTGGCACATCGATTCAATAATCAATAATCAAATTACTCACGCTATTAGTTCATCAAGAGAGAGTCCTGCCCCACTAACAATTGTCGCCAGGCTAATAAGACAGCAAATCAGCAATTGTTTCGCCATGTTCTGAAAGTAAAATTAATATCCGCATAAGATGAAAGTGATTAGAATTGCCGAATTGGTGGAATTTCAATAATTGTTCACTTTTCTATATAACACTATGCTCATCAATCATCATGCGTTTCCACGCTTTTACACTCTTCGCCGTAATAGTGTATTTATGCAATCAAAATCATTTTTGTGACTTTTTGCCGAGTGAAAAGTGTGGGAATTCCATCAAATTTTCGCGCCGTTCCTTTTAAATAAATCAATCAACGAAAAAGATCCCCTGAAGCAAGTTCAAGGAGAACATGAGGCGTGCGATTACTCGAAATTGACCTCAGTGTCTTGTATTGTGACTGAAGAGCGAAATTTCCATGTGATGTGAATAGTTAAGAATAGTGAAGTGCGGAATTAGTATCCATCTATTTGTCGGGGCTTCTCAGCCGTGCTAAAGAATTACTATCAATTTGCGACGGGGAAAAAAAGCCGTCGCTTTGCGGATTTCCCGTGATCCCGAGTTGTTGTTTTCTTTGTCAACGGATTGGAAAACAGAGAGGCAATGTCGCTTGTTAGCACTTGAAAGAGATCTCATTAAAATTACATCAACTCCCGCATTCTGCCTCGAAGCCCACCGTCATTTGCATTTCCCTCGCAATTTCTCTCTCTTGTCGCGTTTGTTCATCGTCCGGGGTCACAAGGGCACTAAACTGTCGTGAGACCTCGAAAAAATTGTCACCGAAACACGACAACGATAAATTTCGTTGAAAATTGGGTCAGAAGATCATCACACAAGAACTTGAAGAGCTTGTGCCATTTCATGTTCGCCGTTCAGCGAGAGAGAAATTTTTGGTTGAAAAATCAACATTAAATTCAAGGTGAATTCACAAAGCTCAAATACAGCAAATCACTGTGCCCAGAGTATAAAATTTGGAAAGCGCGAGTTATACAATTTCGTAGAAAGAAAAAGTGTATGTAAATCCGTGTTTTCTCACGGAAACATTCTCACTGAGTTTCGAGAATCTCCACTAAACGCAATTGAATCTAACATTGAGATTTCCAAGGGGAATAAAATCGTCAGATGAAATGTCTGCATTCAATCCGCGAAGTGATCATAAAGTTTAGCAGAAAAGTGGGAAAAAATGTGCAGAAATGTGTCGCAACAGCCGCGGCATTTTAATAATGAAGGAAAACACGTGGTAAGTCTTCTGCTTTGCTCGATCTTATGGCGACAATGATTGTTTGATGGAGAACTCGAAGTGTAAATAAAATTTTATAGTTATGCCTGTTGTTACACAAAAGCACTAAAGCAGCTACGCATAATTTATGTTTCATTTTGATTGTAACTTTGATGTAAAATCATTTTATAGCACTATATGAATGCTAAGTAATGTAAAAATGTGTGAAATGCAAGAAAATCAAACAGGATAAACAACAGAAACTGCGAATTCTCGAAGAATCACAACCAATAAAGCACATTACTTAGCACAAGAGCACTGATATCCTCTGTCGCAGTATCTCTCCAAAGCTGTAATAGCGCGCTGAGAAACACCGCGTTTTAAACTCCGATCGGTCGTGAGAAAAAATTATCAGTGTTTTGCAACTTCACGGTTCAAAATCGCAACTTTGGCAGCAAAGATCTTCACTGGGCAAAAATATACTCACGAATAACTGAGACGGAAGATCACGGGAAAAAGTGCACCTGCTGAGGACTGCTTCGACCACGAGCTCGTCTCTCGCATGACTGATCACTACAGGCAAGTTGGAGACCACTAAATACTCCACAGACTCCCCAGAGTCTCGCGGTGAACTCATGAGCGCCGATGCTTAAAACTCCGCACGACTCTGGCGTATTTTTTTCGCGAGGTCTGAATAATTAGAAATGTAATTATTTTCCTACTCTGTGGATGGAGTAAAAATAGAGTATCGCAGGAATTTTCTACGCATAAATTACCATATTGTCCGCGTTATCCACAAACAAACTATTCACGATCTTTAGCGCTCTGCAAAAACCAATATCGCTTTGTATGTGAGAATATCCATGCTGACAAGAGAGCTTGTCTTCAAGAAAAATTGAGTGATTAGAGATGTATTGAAACTACAACCGAGGAAACAATGATACACATTCGGTGAATAATAATGAGACTTTTCCAGTGACTCACACTCTTCCTCATGGATCACTTGCACAATCAGTTTGATGAGCCGCGAAATTCACATGTAAGGCCAAAAAGCGACAACGCATTGTGTGGTTTCTTCTTTTGTCAATTAGCTTTGTGTATCACTTTTCGATTGTTTTTTTTTCTCCAGAAAAACGTGACGATGCTGTGTAATCACACTAAGCAAACGGAAATTCCTTTGAATCTGTTATACTGCAGAGCGCGGGAAGTTTTGCATTTAGAGTGTTTCTCGTAAACACCCAACAAGTGACATGTTTCCTGGCCGACTCATCGATTTGTAGTGTTTAACCTCACAATGTCGCGACTAGGAAGGTTCCTGTTTTGCCAGAGGATTTCCTCCCTTTTGCCGCCCAGGAGACTCCCTGATGGATTGGTGAGACGTTCCATGGCCACTGAGAGGGCGCCCAAGAAGGCGGTGGGGCCGATAACGTGGCGCAGCCTCGGCATCATCACAATTGCCGGAGCCGGTGTGATGGGATTTATGTATTACGTGAAGCAGGAAAAAGAGATGGGTGAGGATTTTCTGCTCAATGTACTGGTCCAGGTGCTGAACATAGGTTTTCTTGACCTTGCAGCTATGCTGAAGGAGCGGAAGAGGCAGCTCGGCAAGGCGGCTATTGGCGGACGATGGGAATTGGTGGATTGCGAGGGAAAAACGAGGAAATCTGAGGATTTCCAGGGCCAGTGGCTCCTGATCTACTTCGGATTCACCCACTGTCCGGATGTATGTCCAGAGGAGCTGGAGAAAATGGCAAAAGTCGTTGATAACATCGGTGAGTTGAGAAATGCTTGAATTTTCTTGCGCAATTCTTATCAGATTGTCGATTTCAGACGCCCTCAAGGATGTGCCCAATATTCAGCCCCTGTTCATCACGGTGGATCCTGAGAGGGACTCCAAAGAGATCGTGGGGAAGTATGTGAAGGAGTTCTCGCCCAAATTGCTCGGCCTGACAGGGAGTTTGGAGCAAATTCACCAGGTGTGCAAGGCTTTCCGGGTGTATTACAGCGCTGGTCCCAAAGACGTCGACGATGACTACATTGTCGACCACACAATCATCATCTATTTAGTGGATCCCAACGGACAATTTGTGGACTATTATGGCCAGACGATGCAGGCAGAGCAGATATCCACGTCCATCGCGGTGAACATGGCCAAATTCAATCAGATGAACGAGAAGTCCTGGTTTGGGTGATATCCAGCCACCTTTGAGTTCTACAAAGTCGAGTAAGTGAGCAAGAAAAGTCGTGATGTAACATACAAAAATGCATTTTCACTTTATTTACATTCTCACGCGTTTTTTACACTGTTGCCATCCCATTTTTTGTCCTCTACTGAGTTATTTTGGTTATTTTCCACTCTTTTTTACTTGTTCACATCATATAAACCTTACTAATACGTTAAAAATTGATTTGGCTTCTGTGGACGAGAAAAACCGCTCAATTTTGTTCCGCAGAAGCATAGAAAATTAAAGAGACGCGAAATTTGTTTGGGGAACTGTGGCGAATATCCATCAGGAATGTATAAAGTAAAAATGGAATGTCATATAAATTCGGTACAATTTTTAATTAAATACCATGAAATGATGCATGTATTATCAGTGCATTTGTGAAACTGATCCTGTTATGAATATGACTTTTTTTATGGTGAAATGCAAACTCAGTCATATATTTTTTTTCGAAAATGTGCAATCAAGTGGTAAAAAAAACATGCCTTTTTACTTGTTAAAAGCATAAATTTTGCTTGAATTTGAGACAGATTTAATTACTTTGTACACTTAAAAAATGTATGTGAAATACAACGAATGAGCACTAATTATAGTTTTATATATAAAATTTATTGGATTTTGCCTGTTACAAGAAAACGAGAATAAAATGAGACGATAAAGTATTTGACAAGGTGCAAATAACTTTCAGAAGCCCTTGGTTGATATTCTCAGAGTATCCTGATGAATAATTTCGCTGGATGTTCAATAAATATATTTTTATATATAATTTGCATTAAAGTTCTTTTGAAATAAGTGATGCGGAATCAACCTGCAATTTATGATACAGGCAGCAGTTTCCTTTTGCAACAGCTTCACAAGAAACTTTGGTCCAATAATCATATTCTGACAAATACTTTCGCGTTATTCTTGTGACTCATTGAGGATTCTCTACATCTGCATAAGTTTCAAATCGACGATTTAGGGCTCACTAAAGTATGTATTTCTGCGGTGCTTAAGCCCTTTATCAATTGTATCGCATTTAGGAGCAGGAAATCAATTACCCGTATAAATAATTCATAAAAGCTTCAGCGAAACCAATTATCAGGCTACTCTGCAAAGATCCTTCCTATAAAAAACATGGAATTGTTTTTTCGTTGTAAAACATGGTAAAAGTAAGCGGATTCTATAAAAAAAGTTTTATTAAAAAACTTCACCTTCACAATCCCGGTTTTTTTTTGCCGATATTATTAAATCTGTTGCTCCACGACATGCATGTTATTTATAGGTTATTATGTATTAGGGAAAAAGGTGGCAGAACAGCACGACATTGAATTCCTTGTTAGGTTCTATTTGAAAACTTGCCACTTGATGAAAAAGTGGACTAAAAACTTTTCATTAGTCCAGCGAGAGCTTTTCAGAAGTGCAACATTGGCGATGTTTTTGCCGTTTGTGCTATCAGGGTGGGTGTGAAACAATTTAGTGTCTCTGTGTTCTTTTGCTCGCCAATCAAGCGGAACATGCGAATGGACATGTAAAAAAGGGGGTGACAACAAAAAAGAATGGATACAAATTCTGTAGAAAATGCCAACAACCGAAGTTATAATTAATATTCGCACGACGCTCCTAAACAATGTTGTAGTTGAGCTTCTCACTGGCAGTGGGTGGTTCGCAGTCAAACGATGCCAGCAGCAGGTCTGCAAAGCGATCCGTCGAATGACATGCAAGGAGGCGGAAACACATTATGAGGGTTTAATTTTCTGGAGAAAACTTCGGAGGTTAGGCTTTTCGCTCTTGCCACAGCAACTCGAGCGAAAAGGCGTGGAAGAGAGCGCCTACCTGTGTCGCTGAGCAAAGTGCAGTGGTGCATGTGTTGCCAGAAGGACTCAAACTCACCGGGCGCGGGCAGAGGGGCGTTCACGGTGCTCACGTGACGTGTGAAAGCACCCACAATGGCCGCTAATCTATCAAAAGCGGCCACATTCAAATGTCCGTTCGGCAACCTGCAATGAAGGGTCATAAATCAAATGCAAATAAAGTGATAAGCTGCACCCTTCGCAAGCCCTCATGAGCTGGGATTTCTGGTGAAACCAGGAGAGATGAATAAAAGAAATCAGTGTTATTCATCTGCGAATGACGAAAGAAAGAAACAGCGAAAATTCACAATGATTCCCTCTATATTGCAATTAAGATAATTAGTTTTCCCGTTTTTCCAGGGAGAACAATATGGTTCTTAATAAGTTCATAAGTAAATGAACAGGGAGTGATATTAAATGAAAGCTCTGACGCATTTCAAAGCTCTGCACGAGTATAAAAGCATCACAACTCATTAGAAAAGTGAAATATACGATTTTTTTTTCAGTATAACTAAACATGCACAAATATATTGAAATTCTTGGAATACAGAATTCAAGCTTTTTCGTGGGTCTCCTTAAAGTCTAAATGTCGCTGAGAAAGCTTAATAATCCAGCTGTTAGTGAGGAACACAAGAAACTGAGCTTAGAGTTAAGATTTGTGAACACGACATTCTTGCATTTTGTAAAAACAATTTAACGACGAATAACGGAGGAAAACTAAGCGACAACCGTGAGAAAAGTCCTCCAAAAAATAATCCAACAATAAAAGATGCTTGTTTGCGATGTTGCAGGGGCAAAAAGGGCGAACAGGCATGTCTTGTGAGATGAGAGCGAAAGCCAAGTGGAAAGCTTTTATGCAAATAAATATCCAACGATTGATAAGGCATCATCAATCATGCTTACTTTATCAAGCAGTCTTCACGTGCTATTAAGGCCAATCGTACGATGTCTGCGAAGACGGGGATTACAACCCAATCGCTGGATTTGACTTTGGTCGAGATGTGCGTGCTGGATTTCTGCTTGCAGTGCCTGATCTTATCGGCTGTTATGCCACTCTCCATCGAGCTTTCTGTCTGTTTGTGCCACAAATCCCCGCATCCTTCCGCGTGTCTCTGCATGCAGTTCAACTGTTGACTCGTTGACGACAGTCTGCTCCACTGAAAAGCACAAGGAGCAGTGGAGTGGGTTAGTATCACTTTATGCTAAGCATTGATGGTCACATAGGGTGAATTGAGGATAATTCGAAGAGCAGGAGAAACGTTTAGAAGCCACAGAAGGCGAGCACAAAGAAATATGAGTCGCTTGTGATCAAATTATGCAGAATTTGTGAGCGAAAGTACACAAAATTATTGATTTTTCGTACAATTGCCATATTCATTCATTTATTCTTTATAGTTGGAAAAGTCATTTGCATTCCGAATATTCATTAGGAAGATTTCTCTTGTCAGTCAGTCGTTGAATAGATAAATTTTATTTAATTTTCATATTTGGGTAAAAAACGCTTCACTCTACTGATTAAAATTCTGCCAACAATCTATTCTATTTTCTGCAATCTCGGTGATATTCTCTGAGATTTTCAAGAAAATTTTATGTTTAGGTCAGCTTTTGCACATTACTTCAGCTCATATAAGATCTTTAATAGCTTCTACTCTGCTTAAACAGCCGCCTTTTGAGCACAATCAGAGTGATCAGAAGGGTATGGATGAACACCATTGAGTAACTTGAATTAAGATGCCGATAAGAAGCTTCAATTCTATCAGATTCATATAAGCATGAAAATTTCCTGTGAAAGTACGAAAGTGAGGGAAAGGGTAATTGCTCGAGAAAGGAAAATGGTAAAGATTGAAGATTCCACTAATATTATTCTGGGGGTGATTCTTCCAATATTGGGTGGAAAAGGGGTGGAATGATGGGATATATTATCGTAGACAAGAAAATCAGTGAAGTGTGCGACGGGACAAAGATTCGAGTGACACCCAGAGAGACTTTGTTCAATTTCTCATGCAGCCTCTCGGTTCCGAAAGAATGACGGCGGGTATTAAATCTTATTTCCGTTTTAGGCAAATGACTCCCACATTCCCTGGACTTTGCCATGGTGATCTTCCGCAGAGTAGATCCATTTAATCCGCAAGGGAAGTGAGGGTGGATGTGAGTGTGTGTGTTTTTGTGTGAGGAAAGTATCTGCCAGTTGCTTATAATTTTACGGTCCAGTTAAGATGTTTTCCACTAATTTAAATGGACCTTTTCCACTTAGAGCTTTCGCGCAACAGCAAAAGTTCTACTTTTCCCCCGAGATGGCAAATTTCCATCGAAGCTCATGAGGAAACTTGCGTTGAACTCTGACCCTACGGAATGCCTAGCATTGTGGGAAAAAATCAACTGGAGGAAATTGAGAATAGGAGAAATACGAGAAGCACAATCTTGTGGGGAGTTCAAAAGTCAAAACTTTTTAAACAAGTTACAGGGAAGTTGCTGTAATGTGTGCAGTTGAGTATCTTCAATGAACCTCACATGGGAGCAAATGAAGTGCGATGTTGCATTTTGTACTCAAAGAATAAGATTGACTGGTGGAGAGTAAATAATTAAAGTGAATAAAATGCTCTCAAGAAGGTACAGCAACTCTGTCGAAGATCATCAAAACTTCTTCATTAATACCCTTTCACACTCTTCAAACTTCCTTGATGTTATTTTGTAAGTGTAGCTTACGAATATACCAAGATATCCATGTTAAATGAAAGTTTATCAAAAGTCCTTCCATGCAGTGTTGTCTCATAATTAAAACGTGGAGTTTTCCACATCAGCAATCACTCCTTGCAACCGTGGGGAGTGTCTTGCGCCTTCGTCAGTTGTTGACGTGAGCGTCGATCGTGAGTGGCGAAGGGTGAGAAGTAACGAGGGCAAAAAGAATTATCCACTTCCCGTCGAATTGGGGTGGAAAGGCGACAGACTTACAAGAGAGACTCGACTTGTTTGTGGGTGAGGGCGGAAAGTCGAAAGTTTTCCCAAAAGCTCCAACGTGAAAGTAAAGGAGGGAAAGTTTCATTGCTTGTCTCACAATCTAAGAGCATACAAGTCCCATCGAGAGGACAAAAGGGGGTGGAGGGAAAAATTGATTTGTGTGTCAGAAACACTGGCCAATGTGCCATGGTAAAATAGCTCCGATGGAACTCTAATAAGTAATTTTCTCCATCAAATCCACAGAGTCTCCTCTCAATTCCCAATGTATACACAACTTCATAATGTGCAAGTCACATCAATTTGGACAAGAGTTGGACTGCATGTTCAGCGGAAGAATTCTCACAGCAAATTTCATACGAAATACTCTTGTCACACTGAGAATGATTTACAGTGTTCGGGTTTCGAGACACTCTTGGAAAAACTTTGCATAATAATTTCACACTGAGAAACTTTCTCTCCGCACAAGGTACATTGAGGGCAATGCCGGAGGTCTCCGAGTTCCAAACTGTATAGGAAAATGGTTAAAGACTGCACAAAGTGCTATTAATTAATTGCACATGAAAGTCACGTTGGATTCATTTAAAAATTCTCTCTGCTCCAAATACTTTTCCGCCTACTCACGACACACAATGAGCATTCTTTTCTGCAGCCTTCTGTGCTTTTACTCTATGTCCTTTGCTTATTTGGTGTTTTTTTTATATCCATGTTTGCGAAATTTACTATATTCCACAAATTGTCGCATAGCTCTTCCACCAAGTATTATATTAAAATTCACATATTAAAGTTAAGCGAGGCGGTTCAAATTAAAATAAAAGAAGAAGCGGGGAAAGAGCCAGAAAATAAGACTACTTCATAACCCCCTAATTAATTTTCCTAATCCTTTAAGTTTAAATAATTAGGGAAAGTGTGTATATATAAGCATAAGTAGGTTCATGTTTGTCAGCATCCCCAGCAGTTTGTGGTTGGATCAATATCAGGGCTCTTCAGAACGTGATTTTTATAAAAATTACACGAATTGAGAGCGTTCAAAACAATACGGTTACCACGATTTTTAATTGGAAAACTTGACAATGACGAAATCGATTTCAGTAAAAACCAGATAAATCATTGCGAAGGATTTCATTAAGGGCAAGTCGGCATCAGATCGAGGATCAATACTCGGCTTTGACGAATGTGTGGGTGTAAACATGCTATTAGCACGAAAACAATCTCATGAGGACATCAAATAAAGCAGCGAAATTGCTTTTGCAATGGAAATTCCAGAGCCACAAATCGCCCTTGAAGATTTATCCGCACAAATGCTCACAAATGCGGAATACACGGATTCTGGAGCGGATTTGTGCGATTTTTCATCCATTCAGCAAATAATATCCATAGACGGAAATGAGTGTGGAAAACTTTCTGTCGACTGTGTGACTTCCGGTGTGTGTGGCAAACCGTCCGCAATGAAAATCCCTCAACTCTTGTGCGGTATTTGCCATGGCGAATGACGGTTGTCGCTTGCCTGTGCGAATGAATATTTTATTATTTACCTCTGGATCGGGTTGAGTGTCCCGTCCGCAGTGTAGTAATGGAAAAAGTGGACAGACGCACGAGAGAAAGCATCCGGGATTAGGCTATACGTACATGAGATTTCAGGGATTCGAGGTTTATTGCTACTTGACTTCTTGTTCCATAAAACAGTTGACAAAGTGTGACCTGATTTTTGGTATAGCCATGACCTGGGTTATGTATTATTAAAGCAATTTGTCAGGCCACCTTTTTGCAAATCTTATGGGAACTGAGATTTCCGAGCAGCACGCGTCAAATAGTAGCCGCAATAAAAAAGCATCTTCAGATACCATAAAACCATAGAACTTTTATGAGTGTTCCCGAGCCAAAAACAGGACAACCAGCCGGAAATCCATTATCGCCCACTTTGTCATAGTCAGCAAAGTCCAAAACACCTTTCCGGGCTGTTCGCAGAGCGAACTGCACACGCCGTTGTGCTGCGAGTAAGAATGCCGGCATGAGAGACACCCTGTCGCATTATTTATTGCACGAAGGATTTATGTTTCTGAAATGCCATCAGCGTTTGCCAGAATTATCCTGCACTCCAGCCATTCGAGCAAATACACACCGTCGAAAATCTTCCTCATCTCCTTGAATATTTCATCTGAAGCGACACCAAGGATCGCCCACCTGATACTTAAGCGGGCGATGGGAAATCCGTAGAGAAATGTGAGGAATTCACTGATGCTAAGAGGCATCAGTGTTTGAGGAAATAAAATCCCTCGGAGATTTAAGTCAGATCGGAACTATCAAAGTGAATTTATCTAATTGGACAAATTGGGAGATGCTGTCTTGCAAGCTAATTTTCTACTCAGCTCTTCTCTTTTTGGACTCTATTTTGCTTCTCTCAATACGATTACTCACCGTGCCTGTGAGACGTGCCACCGGAATTGCATCCAGTGTCTCGAGAATCGCGGTGGCACTATTGTAGTTGCCCACCAGGAGACAATATTGGGCAGCACCACTCCACATCTCGACAATCCGACTTCTCTCCGTAATTCCGTCGCACTGCAAAATAAATGGGTTTTGAGGCATGGCATTAATTGCTGTGAATTGCACATCATTTCAGGTTCTGTCTCCAGCACACCACAAACTGCCCCCGTTCCCCCAGCTTTATGAGACAAGTTTAGAAAGTCAATGAGATACATATTTCATCCACTGACAAATGCCTGGGAGAAAAATTCTGCGAAAAGCAGTGCGAGGAGGACTAAGCTTGGTGAAATACTCAGCTTCCTACCAAGAAAATGGGATAGTAATTCAA
Source organism: Phlebotomus argentipes (assembly GCF_947086385.1). Lineage (NCBI taxonomy): Eukaryota > Metazoa > Arthropoda > Insecta > Diptera > Psychodidae > Phlebotomus > Phlebotomus argentipes. The sequence goes on along the minus strand of NW_026776181.1, from coordinate 8,815,163 downwards.
AAAGTAAAGATCAAGCCAATTTATGCTAAATTAAGCTTTGTGTATAAATATTTGCTTCGTTTGGCACTGTATAAATAAAATCCGCGACGTGAGTTCAGAAAAATGTTTAACATTTGCTCCGTATTTGGCTGCGGGGCATTTGAAGACAACCCACAATTATTTTTGTAAAAAAAGAATTTTCTCAGAAATGCAACAAATTATATAATTGGAACATGAACGAAAATCCTCCTAATCAACTTCTAATGGAATGTGAACATTCTGTGTGACCCGGTCTTCAGAGAATACATGAGAATCGACTTGTCCTCACCTGAAGGATATCGTTGGATGCCAAGAGGCGAAGTCGTGATGACCAATCCAAATACGTTTCCAAGTTGCATGTCTTCTTGGGATCCTGATTTCCGGGAGTGCCATTTTGTGCACAAGTTGATGAACTGTCCTGCTTGCTCAAAATGTTCCCATTGCATTGCAGGAACTCTTCCGGTCCCACATGCTTCGCCAATTTCCTCTCGATGCGACACAGCAATTGAGCCAGTTGAGATGCTGACGTCCACTTCATGTCGCTCTGCACGGCACAGGGAGAATGGCATTGGCTTTAGGAACTCTCAGTTTATAGCCTCCTACCTTGCGCCCACATATTTCACCCATAACGAGGGATTTGAGAGTGATTTCCTCCACCGAGAGCCACTCCTCGGGGGCCATGCCAAAGGCTTTAATGAAAAATCAATGCACTTTGCCATCATGGTCCACTTGTTTTCGGCATTGGAGCCACTGTCGCTCGGCGGGGGCGGGAGACTGAGCTTACGAGGGTACAAAAACCCAGACGAAGGGTGGAGAGAGGAAATCTATTTGCCCACCATTGTGCAACCCGAAAAATTCAACTCCCCAGTGAAGGTTATGTGAATGGAAAAGCCCTCGAGAAATGACTTGGAGCTCGATTGCGGCAAAAAAAATGTCATTTGTACTATTTGTAGAGGTCTTTTGCTGGAGTCGAGAAAGAAGTGCACAAGACATTCTGTCCACATGCCTTTTGATGTCGACAGACAATCCATATTCACATTATTATTCGGGGATGAAGTTAGCAAACTGCGCTTGCCATCGCAATCCCAAGAGCCATATTCCATTCTCCCAGCTCTTTCCCATTCTTTGGCTGTTATCTTGCAGACATTTTTCAATTTAACCCAAATAATGCCGATGTCAATGGTCTTTCTGAACATTAAGGGCCATCTGAGCAGAGGTACGCCTCTATACCACATAAATTCATTGTAAAATTTTAATAAGATTGCTGTAAAGAATTTTATGATTCTATATTATGCTCAACCTAGTAAAACTTTTGTTGAAATTATTTGAAATGGAGCCTTGTTTATGTTAATCCCTACTATCCAGAACATTGTTCGGACTGAATTTATCACTGTTCCTCGCAATAAAATGCAAATGGTATGGAAATTATCTGTTATAGTCGTGCAAAAATCTATGTTTAACACTGTCAAGTGGGCCAAAATGAGACCTTTTACATTTAGTTACTTATTTTTGTCACTTTTCAGTATACAATTTCACATGTTGACATTTGAGTTCCTTCCATTTCACGGTTCTTAAATGTTATATTTGTGTTCTCTTTTTCATTCGCCTGAATAATTAAAGGTTTTTTTTCCGTTGACTCACAGTTTTTTGTGCGAAAGTTTAGGAAAATACACCTCAACTGAGAGCTATTAAACCAAACCATTTCACGTGCAATTTACATATTTAGTGCAATTCTGATGCATTTTTCATGGCAGGTTTTTTTGCCAGGCCGCTGTTATTTAGTGTGCAAAGTGACGCCACAACCGAATCCTCTCTATATTTTTGTAAAACGTACGTTATAGATGTTTTTTTTCTGCCTTCACCTGCAATTGAGGCATAAATTTTCAATATATCTGCTTTCATGCTTTGCCTTTCTCCGCGCCACAGAGTCAAAAGTTATATGAAAATTGATATTTTCCTGGGTGGAGTGCTCAATTTTTGGGGCCACGAGAATTTTTTGTGGGTTATTCATGAGCAAACAGATGAAAACTATTGGCAATTTGCATGTCTCCCTTTTTCCGCCAAATAATAAATCAAACACGCCGGGTCGGCGGGGTTATGGACCCTCTCACAGGGATTTTATACGTGGTGAAAGTTGCGGTGAAGGTTCTGTCGGTCTCATAAATTACGTTCGGGTTATTCCTCAAATATTGGCTACTCACTTTTTCCATGTTGGATTGACAGGCACGCAACTCCTCCTCGTGATGCTCCAGATCGGTGAGACGATTTAGCAAGGCACTCAGTAAGTCGGAGACTCTATCACCAAGTTCAGTGTTTGCACATCTGCGATGAGGCTGATTAATCAATGTGATTTGTCACGAGTTTGGTGAATGTGAGCCATTTACCTGGCAACGATATGTTTCACGTGACACATGATTCTCTCATCTCGGAAATCGTAGGGGAAGATCTTGGTCCACAGTCCGAGGAGTCCGACGAGGCGATCCTGTGGCTCGTGGTCAGGTACGGAAGACAACAGTTGCCCGAGGAGCTCGTGAGGGCGCACAAACAGACGCGATGACAAGAGGAAGGAGAACACATAGTCCTGCAGATGGAATAAGACATTCTCATTGATTATGCATGATTGCATCAATCAATAACCTTCCTATGAGATTAAGAGTCCTGATTTTCCACTTATTGTATCAAAATGTCACCCTTCATCGGGGTCTATTTTCGAATACAGGCCAAACAATTTGACTAATTAAGTAGTTGAAGTCTTAAATCAATTCCCTTGTGTGCAAAATGTTATTTCGGGTTTTAAGCTAATACGTATAAACTCGAGAGAATCTCTCCCGGGCTTTGGATAAAGCTACAAAATCTCTCAGTATATCAAATGATTTCCAATTCACAGTCCGCTCTGACGAACGACCCCATTAAGCTCTAAAACGGGGTTTTGCAGCGAGCTTGCGCTGAGATTAATGCGATCAATTTTGGAATAAGCATAAACATGTCGGTTGAAGGTGCGTTCGCAGTTGATGGTATTGTATGGCAATGTGCAGACGAAGAGTATATCTTCAATAATGCACTTAGGGTTTGAATTCAAAACCATGAATTGTCATGATTAAAGTATAAAGTTTTTCGGAACGTGCAGCAATATTCAGCACGAGGAGTTGCATACCTTATGTGCTGCTATTACTCAATTTAGCATAATGTTTGTGGTGGGAATAAATCAGGAGAACGAGCTCATGGACTCACCTTATCGAATTCATCACACTTGGCCGGCATGAGGGAGTCAATTAGTGAATCCAGAGGACCGGAAACCGCATTTCCATTGCTGTACATTATACCACCAGGTCCCAGAGCAGCGTTCTGCAACAATTCAACCATGCGATTATGATTAAGCGACGGTTACAAATGTTATTCGTCCTGAGACGTGTGGCCACGCTTCCGTCCATAATTCCGGGTATTTTGCGGCTGTCTAATCTGGCATATAAAGTAATGTGAGCATTCACACAAAACCACTTTGGAAGGTGTCTGTAAATGGTCATAATCAATATTGCAGGGATCGGAAGTCCTTTCAGAATTACAGTGCAACCGATCACGAGCATCCACATCATTCAATAATGTGGAAGTAAAATTCATTGGTCTCGAAATAAATTGCCATTATTTATGTACAACGAAACAGAGTCACGATGTTGTTTATCCAGCGTTAATATCAATGGTGAATATAATCAGCAATGCGAGGGAGGCTCGTAAATAATGGATGATTGAGTGGATACCCGATAAACACCATGTTAATTTTATATTAGGAAATAGGCTTTTGTGCTCAGAAATGGACGTCCGGTGCGTGTCTATTTGATAAGATTCATATCTTTAAGAGCTCGTGATGTTGCGTGATAAAATTTGCAAAAGCAACATGAGACTACGAACAGAATTTGAGACTCCAATTCAATTTTCATTCGCATTTTGCTGAAAGCAAAATACACAGAAGCAATTTGAGCATGAGTTTGTGTTTCTCAGCGAAAATGGATTAAGAAAGTGCACTTTGTGTATTTTAGTTTCGAACTTTTAATTTAATTATACTGAGCATCATATCAGATATCGAACAATAAGCTCTTGACTTGAAATAGACTTTCTAATAGTTAGAGGCGAATTTTTTAAATAAAGAATAAGTGGATTCCTTCTCTTTCTCTGTCAAGATTTTAAAGCGATTAAATCAAGGTTTAGATAAGTTACATATAAAAATATTCTGAATATGTGAGGATAATACTCTTATATAAAACAAAGGGAAAACTTAAAACGTTAATTGAAAATTTTGCTGGCTTTTCAGGATTAAATAGACTAAATGTAACCGTCAATATCTTGGTCAATATTGTATGTAACACATTTTCATAATTTGCAGCACTGCAAATCTATCTTATCAGTAATTTTACTAAAATAACACCACTTCGTAATGTAAAACCGCTTAAATGAAAATCCACCAATCTTCCATGGATATCATATCGCATTAAAGTAATGAAATGTGGGAAAGCACGCTATTAATTCTCTCAATTTCACATGAATAATACCCGCCAGTATTGGCCTAATCTCGCGCATGAAAGTTCATTTTCAGTCAAATACCAATCAATTGAAAATTGTGGTTTTGCGCCAATATGGTTCATTTACATCAGCGCGGTTGCTGTGGGCTGCAACCCCACGTTCTCGCGCCGAGCTGAAGTAGTCGGCACGAAGTAGGGAAAGAGTTAAATTGAGCGGAAAAGTCTGTAAGTGGGTAATCGAGACGAGAGCATAATTCCTCCAATGAACTCAATTGTTTATTGAGCGCGATTCTATTGTAATTTTGAACGGAAATCTGTTGATGCTTTGACTAAGTTTCATTCTGATACTCATCAATGAATTTCTGGGAAATTGCTCCAAATTCCCGCAAGTTATTTCGGGAAAAATTCCAATATTAACCAACTTGCATATTCCCTGAGGCTTCTAATATCTTGTGGCGTATCGCAGTGCGCTGCACATCTGCAATAAATTGAATATTTGTGGCATTTGAATCCCAAGTTTGGAATGGATTTCAAGTTTTAGGAGCTCAAAGTTGTTGATGTGTAATTATTCATGGTGAGAAGGTTGCAGCTGAAGTAACTGAGTAGCGACACTGAGTATAAGTAAGCTATTATCCATTCACGAGAAAAGACGTTGGAAATTTATCATTGTCGCCTGAGTATTCTTCCCTCCTTATCCGCACATCTTCCTTCCTCGTCGCGCTCATTACCAAATAGATCGAACAAATTGTTGAAGCTGAAGGTGAGATGTTGTCATAAATATTCCGCAAAGTCGAATTTAATTTAAGTTCTTCACCCTAAACCCCAAAACTTACACATAACGACACGACGACGCATCAATCACGCTCGATGGTGTGTTCGCGCGCGAATATGTCACATTCACTTTGTCGCTGTCAGCGGAGATTTTCCTCGTGATCTTCTTCAGCGATATGGGGGTTCGAGTGGAGGGAAGTTCAATTCCTTGGCGGGCGTGGCAAAGGGCGAAGAAGGGTCGCGGCACATCAGCGAGGTTAATAGTATAGAGCGCAATTGTTGCGTGGCCTCTCGACTGAAGAGAAAATTCAGCCATTATGTGAGAGCACTCGGGAAAATTATTAATTGAATTGAGATTGTTCGCTCTGGGCTTTTTCCACACTAACATTACAAAACTCTTTCCGACGTTCCGGGCGGAGATGATGATTTTGCCCTGTGAATTCGCGCTGTGTCTTCCAAATAAATACATTTAAGTAAATTATTTCAATTTGTCAAATGAGAACACACTCAAGTTAAATGGTGTTAAATAATTCTTCATGTTGAATTTGAACATTTTATTAGCATTAAAGTCAAATTGATGGCATTATTGCTGGGGAGATGCGATATGCTAGAAGTCAGGATGTGCCAAATCCACTTTGCGGAATATTGAATAAGTCCAAATTCCTGGAAAAATCTGCGTGAATTTTTCAGGGGACGGAAGGCAGGGCATAATTAATTGAAATTCCTTCCTCGACAGCACAACCCCAAAAACTCCCACGTGCCACCGAGTCCCTGGGCCATCATTAGGCAATTAATTACAGATTGAGTGGTGTGAAATTATCGCGACATTGCGCGCAATTGACCACCATGAATGGGAAATTCTCCACGCTGCTGGGGTGGAAACTTACCGTGAGACTTGGGGGTGGATTCTCACATGCCACTTCCGGAGGCTGTGCCGAGGTGCCGTGAATGGTTTTTTGGTCGCTATCTAACTGACTGGAGGATGTTTTTGCCTGCAAAGGAGAGAATAAAAAGGAGACACGGCCATTATAATTGAATTATTGAGACTCTTTCACGTTGAAAGACCGATAAAATCTCACTCCCTTGGTCCTACAGAGCTTTCATGTCGGCAATATATTCAAGAGGCATTGATTTTCAACTTTGAGGAAAATTCGAATTGAATAGCCTAGGAAATGGATCATGTGGAAAATTCTGTTTCATCTCTTGTCGAACGTCTCAATGCCCACCAGAGAGATTCGTGAGGTGCACTTCAAATAGACCATTTGAGGAAGAAACTGAAAAGGAATTTACAGACGATATGCTATTAGAGACCCAGTCGGTCATTCGCTCATGCCTCATGAAATGTACAACTTGTTCACTGTCCTGGGAGAAAATCCCATCAACCACATTGGACTCAGATAAATGGCAACGGGAGAAGGCATCACGAGCTCCTGTTAAAAGCTGGAGAATGTATGTTTGCAGTATTTGATTGTTGTACATACATTTCATTGATTATACGTTCTACCTTCACAATGTTACCCCACAAATTCACTCTTACTCTGCTCATTTCAATTACCCATGGGCTCTAAAATTTATTTTCTCCCAACTCAAACTCACGCTCTTTACAATTTAAGTTTGAAAACTATTAAATTCAATTAGTATTTTAATGTCTTACTGAATTCATTTTTACAAAATTGCTGTTTTTATTTCTTTTATCGTGAAGTTGGAGGAAGGAAATCTGTGGGCGAGTATAAATGGTGAACAAATCCTGAGACTTTCCCTCAGTGAATCACTACACTGTGAAATAATTGAGCAAATACGGGTGTTTTTGTGAAAAACCTAAGACAAGTGACTTTGATTCCCGACTGAAGAGTCCTCAGAAAGTGAGAGGGTGCGCTTCTCACCCAGTGGTTGAAATCAAATTTACTGGGAAAATCAACATAATTTAGGATGAGAAAACAAGCTAAAACATCAAGCTGTGGCGAGTGAATACGAATAATTATAGAAACGTACAAGAAGAGCTTTGGCCGGAGGTAAGAAGGCGTAGAAATGATGTCTGTGAGGTGGAAATTAAATTAGGAAATATTTTTCTCTGCGAAAAACTCATCTGTTTGACGAAACATTGCAAGTTAAAAATGCTAGAAAAAAAAAGTCAGGAATCTGATTGTCAAAGTGTTTCCCGAGAAAGGGAGAAGCCTAAGTCGCGTATTCACCTTTTATTCCCGTTAATAATACACACATTGAGTGTCGAAGCTATAAAACACACGCCATTGGAATTACAAAGAACCTCCGCAATCAAGTTCCATGTCTGAGATTGACTCTGAAAAGTCGTCATTGTTGATGAAGTCGCGTGTTTTCATTCGCATTTTTTGTTGGGTGGAAAAAAATGAAGGATAAGAGTTGGAAGGAGACAAGAAGACAGTTTAGAGATGAAATTGTTTTCTCATTTGACCCATTTTCTCCCATCGACAATGTTGTCTTTGCAGCTCAACATGTTTTCTAATTTCATCTCAGGTTATTCTGCGTCGAAAATTCATGCTGTTCTCATAAATATTCAGCATTTTGAATCACAAGAAATCTGCTAAAATCAAGGCTAAAATATTCCAAATTATTCCGAGGCGAAGAATTGCTGCAAAATTATTAAATACATCAGTTATGCTGAGGAATTTCCAACCACTTTTCACCCACAGAGATAATAATTCAGAGCGTCCATCTCTCATCTGGTGAACATGCAACTCTGAGCGCGTATAATTTAGCGAAAATGATGTGGATGGGAAATGAATTTGGAGGGGAATACAATCCCTATTCATGAGATTCTTTTTCAGGGCGGTATGCAGGATTGCGCTGGGAAAAAATATGGAGCAAATCCTCGTCGCTTAGAAGAATTTCCACATGAAATGTGATCCGAGACTCGTGAGCATGCACAAGAGCGACCACAATTAAGAAGGAGCGAGTCTTCATGGTCCTGGGGTCGGGTCAATTTGGCAACGACACGAGCACACATACCGTGGCAAAATGGTCTGCGGTGTTATTGTCATCGTTGTCGTCGTCCTTCTCATCGTCCTCGCTGCAACTTCCACCCACGAACCTGCGTCCGGTGCCTCGATGACGGATCCTCTGGGACGAACTCTGCTTGCACCGTGCACCACATGCCACGGCGGACAATTTACTGGCGTAATAGTACATCGCCATACGTCAGTAAACAACTATTATATCCAGAGAGACTTTCACGCGGAAGTGTGTGACAATCTGGGCACTACAGCGACATTCCTAGTCCGCCCTTCCGGCATCAACTGCACCACTTTTGCTGATTAACCAACACACGGATCACCTGTTGTGGTTCCATATCGTTCCCCCTTGTGACACTGGCTCGCAGCTTGACATTCAATTTACGATCTCCTGACCACAAGCACTCAACTTCCTGCTAAATGCGCAATCACAATTTCACGATCATTTCACTGGAAAACTCATCAACACTTCCCGATGCGAATAATGAGTTTTTTCACACTCTAAAAATTATTCAAAAGCGTTTATTGTCGCGGCAGAAGAGCCTTCAAGAGATGACGAGTGGTCACCATCTGTCTTTCTCTGAACAATATTCGATATTGATTGAGATAGAGTTGAAAGTATATAGATCTAGTGTCAGCACTCTAGCTAGAGACACGTTTGCTCTAACTTCATTTCACAATATTCTAGACTAGATTGATGAAGAAAAGCATATTCAGAAATGATATTTCAGTGATTCATTCAAAATTTGAATATTCAATAAAAGGAGAAGGAAAATACAGAGTCAATAAAACACAGTCAGTTAGGTCAATAAAGCCAATAATGTGGAAAGAATTGAGAAGAGGAAACCCATCAGGAGCAAAATATGCAGAGGACACTTCTGCAAACTGGGTCATTCACATTTGTGGGGTAATAAAAAATAAATTGCATAAAAAAAATACAATTATTTCGTGCTTGTGATTTGTTGTCCTTTATTGATGGATTTCCGAGGAAATTCAACCCGACCTATTGATGTTCTGCCGAGGGTGAATTGATGAAACTCCCACCTTTTTCTTGTCGCAATCCGGATTCAATGACTGGGAAAAAAATTCCCACAACGAGATTAAAATGATAATTTTATTGGTGATGAAAATCCAACTTTTTCCATTGCACGGTTTGTGGTTGCGGCTTTCGGGGGGTGATTTTGCCAAGAAAGAAGAGTACTTTAATAGGCATAGTTGGGTCAATTCCGGATGGCAATTGTGGAGGGCAAATGCAGGAAGTTCTGGCACTGAAATTGTGTTGATTTCACTTAGAGTGGCACATCAAATTTTCCGAAACGATCTTGAAATCACTCTCTCTCTCTCTCGGTCAAAGTAATTTGACGGAGGAAATTGAGGATGGATGCCATTGATTGGGAAATGATGAGAATTCACCATAGAATGGAGCAATTTCACTATACAAGGGCTTCGAGAATGACACAATGTTAAAATTCTTAGGCAATGAGGAGGCCTTTTTGCATGTGAAATGCTCACTGAATTGAAACCACGAACTCGATGACGTGGCAAAAGCGCTCCTTCTGTCTAGGGAATTCTTGGGAAACGCACCAGAGCCCTTGAATTGCCCAGTCATTCTCCCATGAGAGTGGAGAGAGGGATGAAAAAGCAGGGAGGCGATGAAAAAAGAGGAAGCGCCAATAAGTGTAATCAACGTCATCTTTTGAATACACCCTTCACAAAAAGCATCACTAGACCACACAAAGTGATGTGACAAACTTTGAATTTTAATAAAAATATCATTTCCGTCGGCCTGGTTAATTGAATGAAGAATTATATTTTTTATAGATGTCATTCACAGATTTTATCACACTGCTGATGTTTGCGAATATTAAATATGCCCATTATTTATTAAACTATCGAAAGCGCTCAGCTTTTTTCAGCCTCACTACCACATTATGTATCAACAATGATGTTTTCACATTCACTCCCTCTCAAATACCCGCTGTCCGCGCTTCAGCATATTTGCACAAGGATTCGCAGTGAAATCATTTGGGTATATAAACCGCATATTTTATTCATGAATTGAAGGGTGGAAAAGGAAATCTTGCGGGTTACTTGTCCATATTTCTTCTTTTTTTCACCCTCATGTCTTTTTCGGGACACTTTCGAAATTCTTTGCATGAATCTGTCTCGCGCCCGGGCTCAGATGCAACCCCTTAACGGATGGGTTTATGTAAAATACGTCAAATAAATCGAATGCAAATATTGTGGGGAATGTATAATGAATTTCAAACAAAGCTATTTGATATTGTCTGAGTTACTGGATGAATAGTTTTAAGCGCGGGAAAAAATGTCGCTATGGATTAGTTTATAAATCATGCAATCCTAAACCCATCAACGAAAATTAAAAGTAGGATCACATCTATTCAGTTTGTAATATTCGCAAATCCGATAAACCCTCTCGCGCGGGTTGAAAATTCATTTTTCACTACTGCGAGTGAAAAGCTCTGATTTTAGTGCTTTCTCGCGGGAAAGCGCTTTCACCTCAAAATGGATGATATGTGCAAAATTTAAAATGCATAGCATCTCTTTCATTTTTTTCCCCTTGCAATGCCATCTGAATTTTTCATATGAGGGAAAATTTAATTTGCAATGGAGAGTAGTCGCGGTCTGACTAAAGACTCTCGACTGCTCTCGACAGATGTAAAGTCGGTGTGCTTGTCGAGATTCTCACGTTGAAAAATGTGGAGTGAACCAGATTTCAAATAACTTTAGGCATAAATTTAATTTATGGATGCAGCCATTTGGGTAAGAGTGTCGGGGTGTTTCAAAAGGCTAGCGAATGACGAAATGTGACAATTTATTGACCTTTCCTTCTGCCGGAGACTGAGTGAAAGGGATTCCCTCTCGAGTGTGTGCGAAGAAGTGGGTGTTAGGGGTGGGATTTTTTTTTTGTAATAAGACGTTGTGAATTGTGGGGAATACAAATCGTCACATTGGGAAACACAATGTGACGCTGGAGAGGATCTGTTTGGATGAAAAGGACCCTCACTGGCAATCTTTCCTCTCTTGGCTCAAGTGTAGGGACGTGGAGATAAATGTTGAATTCAATACCCAACAGAATGGAAATCAATTTAAATTCAGAGAGTCAATGAAATCACATCCCACCACAGACTGTGGGGTTGGTTTTGTCGGGTGCCCAAAAGAAGGTCATTAGGGTGGCAATTTTGGAATTGTTGCTGCTAAGCAATTTTGGTAGCTCAATAGGGATTTTCCGGTGGGAAATTGTGGGTATGGTTTCTTTAAAAACACTTTCACTTAATCCGACAAATTGATCCACAAACATCCATTATCCTCACTCAGGCAAACACTTCTTAAGCACCTTCTCAGTCGGAAAATCACTTACACAACACAACGCGCATGGAATTCGGTGGAAAGGTAATCACATTTATCATCATTTAATCCAGAGAAATGTCTAGCATTACACAGTTTCCCCAACAAAACTTTGAACACAGCTACAGTCAGACCTTGTTTTCAGCACCACTCTTCGTCTTCGTGGTCAGACACCAACTGATTTTACCCCAACAAGCTTTTCAATTCAAGAATCTTGAGAATGCGTTACATTCCACACGTTCCACAGCTCTCCTATCCCAACAGAGCATGCGCAGTGCAGAGTTTTCCCCTTACTGCGAAAGACTCTCTATATTGGGACCAAAATCATCTTAATGGTGAATTACCCGAATCGCCATGCCCGAGGAAATCACACTTTTACTTATTATCTCGCATATGAGAATTCCCAATGGGGGTTGCAAGTAGAATATAGGATGTGTCTCAGTGTCATCTTCAATGAATTTGTCATGGCTGCTGACACGCGGAGCATAAGAAATGAATTCAAGGGAAGTTTTGCTATAAGAAAAACTTGAAGGTATTTCCCGCATATGCTCTCCAAAGTTATGATACAGTCACATGCGAAAAGACTCTTATGTCTCCAATAGATCCATAAATAAAATTATTTCCTTTTCCTTTACGTGTCGGACCAAGTTTAGGGTCAAGCCAGGAGAAACCTTCAAATATTCATCTAAGGGAATATGTAACTTTGTGCTACAAAATAAAAGATTCACTTGATTTCTATGACGTTTCGCAATTACTTATTCATGCAGGAAAAGCCAATTTTGAGCAAGTTTGGACATGAAAGGCAAAGTACAAAAGCACGGGAAATGAGCTTCTCCATGGGTGTATTTTAGAAATGAAGTGAAAATTGAACTCATAATTGAATACAAAGCAAATACCGGAGTTCTATGAGTAATTACTTGATAAATTAATTAAATTCATTGTACTTAAAATATGGTTGTAATTTCTGTAATATCGTAAAAGTTTATTTATTGTATGTCATCATTGGTACAAAAATCCTTTGTTTTTAACAGCATAAAGCGAAATGCGTCGTTAGGGAGAATCCTCTGAAATCAAGGATTTTCATCTCCAGAAGCCACAGCAATATTTTCTCGTAATAATAATAATCATTTAAATTTACTGTCGAGTGATGCATGTTGAGAAATATACGTATGGTATGAAATTGTGAAATTAATGGGGAAATCCTCAAAGATGAAACTTTTAGACATGTTAATTAAATTATCTGGCAAATTTTCCAACTTTAATCTGCCAAAATCATGCCAAAGCACTGAGGAGCAAAGCTGAATTTAACATATTACATAAATTTCCCGGAAATAGTGAATTATCTGGGGTGAAAGTGACTAAAATGGAAATCAAACATGAAATTATGCACAAAAAATATTAATTTGTCTTTCACTGCGTTATTTGCATTAAACTAAGTGGGATTTGCACTCGAATTTACATTGAAAAAATATGGAAAGCGGTAATTAAATGCAATGCATTAAAAAATACGTAAACAAGAACGTAAATATTTGTAAGAGATAGAAGAGTGGCACGTTAATCCATTTTGTGCAATGAATTTTCCATTTTGCATTGATGGATATTGTAAAATTGAATTGGAACAATTCGTGCCTCTCAGGATTTTAGTAATTTTCCTAATGGAATGAATGAAAAAATGCACTGGGAGATTCCAGGGAAAAAAATTCCCTAATTGAACCCAGTGAACAGTGAATTTTCCCAGAATTTAATTTGAGATGTGCATCAATTTCTTGGTACCTCAGAAAGCTCTCTGGCCTAAGAATTGAAGCCTTGTGAGTGGAATTTTCATTGTGCTCAGCAAGAATTTTACATTGTGGAAGTCATGATAAATAGATGAGAAGATTATGAATAAATACACTCACATTTTCATAAATGAACTTCTGTATATCTTGAATTTTCTATGTGAAAAGCTCTGAGGGTGAAAAATAGCGCAGAGAAAGACGAAAGTTGGATATAATTGTCATGTTTTGCATTGCGAGCTGGGGAGATATCATTTTAATGTACACCAAATGTTAGAATTCGGTTGAGTGAATGGCAGAATATTGCTGCAAACTTCCATTTTCAGCATCATGATGAGTTTTACACCTCAAGAGAACTTTCTATGATAGCATTGTGTGGAGTTGCCAGATGGAAACCTTTTCTGATGTTACAACAATGGACGCGGAAAACCTAGAGAGTCCACGTAAAATCTACATGATTTTGCAACTTGATAAGTTTCCTCGCATAGTTTGTTTATAAAACATACATACCAAATGCCTTTCATTGAATAAAGTCCTCTGCAGACGTAAAGTCCATAATCCATGAATTACACAAATCAAATATCCAAATGAACAATTACACTCTCTGGCTCTTGAATTGCCCTCTATGTTCATCTAATATTTATTCAGAGCTTTGCACTCTGCGGCCAAGCATGTGTGGCTCGAGGACCACACAATTAGTGGTCGGATAAAGTGAATGGAGTTCAACTTCTTGTTCCGCTCTTGTGAGTTTAAAAGTTGGTGGTGAAATGTGCTCCTGAAGGGTGTTGAGCTCGATTCAACGCAAGACGAACTCTTTCATCAATTGCACATTACAATTGAAATGAGATCTAAGACAGCCCATCCGTAAACTTCCCTCAAGGTAATGCCTGGATCGTCGCTTCTGGCAGGGCGGAAATTAAATTTCAAATTTCAACAGTTGTCTGAAAATTTCAACACACGCCCCACCTTCATATGCATGTTCCCCATGCTCCAATTGCCGGTTGGGGCAAGTGAGAAATTCGTACCCACTGTAACATATTCTTTATCCACAACAATTTCAACGAGTGTGCTCGCATTTCGAGCGAGGGAAAAGTCCAAAAGCAACCAACAATGCCACATAGAAAATGTTGAAAATGTAAATTATTGCGCCAAAGTGGATGTATGTATAGAGGTTTATGCCTCGTACACAATTAATTAATCTACTCTCGAGTTACAATACCGAAGGTTCAAGCACCAGGATGTGCTGTGTTATTAATTAAATTCGAGATTTGTGCTCAACATGAAGAAACCTCAAATTAGCTATTAGAATGCCTCCAAGACATTAAGCTGGCAGATTGAATATCTTTCAGTCTCGCCCGCCTGAGAGAAGTATTACCTTACTTTCTCAAAGTTCAACATACTCTAAAAGAGAAACATTTCGTGCAAATTGCATATTCCTTCTCCAAATTGCTGATAACTCGAGGCTATAGATTGAGTTACAGAAAGAACATTAAATTTTGTATTCATTAACAGTCTGTAATTATTAAATCAAACATTTGCAGGATGCACAACCATCAATATTTTATGAACATTTTGGAAAACATCACACTAATAAATGTTTGTTCTAAACTTTCATGCGATATATTTATGAGATAAATAATGATATAAAAGATACAAGTAAATGCAAAGTTTATTATTAAAATTATACAAGCATCAACAATTTCATTAATGGAAAT
Organism: Phlebotomus argentipes; assembly: GCF_947086385.1. Classification (NCBI taxonomy): domain Eukaryota; kingdom Metazoa; phylum Arthropoda; class Insecta; order Diptera; family Psychodidae; genus Phlebotomus; species Phlebotomus argentipes. The sequence goes on along the minus strand of NW_026776181.1, from coordinate 8,800,014 downwards.
TTATACGATGTAAAATAATTAAATTAATCACAAAAGTTCATCGTTTACCTTTTAGCTAAATATCCGAAATAGAATTCAGTGTGCATTTAGATTACCTAGATTATTACAGGTTAATGAAAAATTTCAATTTAACATCCAAATAGTCAACTAATCCAAATAGTCAACAGTGAGTTTCCCATTAAATCGTAATTCACCGAATTGTGTGTTTTAAACAAAATTAACCACACTGAGGACAGGAATTGTCAAAACACATTCAACTTGTCGGCCTCAGAAAGTGTGTCTTTAATTCAGCTTTGCAATCTGCAAATGTGAGCGAATAATAATTGCCTTGGATGAAATGTAGAGCTTTGCGATTTCCACACTCTGGGAAAATTTATGTTCGCGTGGCGCTCTTTAGGGAATTTTTGTCTCCGGCCCCAGAATAATTGGATTGAAAGCCCTAAGCGAGATAAAAGCAGAAAAAACTGGGCAAGTAATCACGGAGATGCAACATGAGATCATTAGATGGACAATTAACTCCTATTTTATGGCCTCAACAATGCTAAACGATGTGTATAGAGAGACCATTTTAGAATAGCACTGTAATGTCGTTTATCCGTCTGTCCGTCTGACTACAATCATCTTGGATTGATTCATTTCTATCAACTCAAATCGCGTTTCAAGAGCTTTCTAAAAATACCCCTCAGAGATGCTTAGTGAAGAGCTTTAAGCACTTTGCTATTATTAAAGCCTCATTAAAATTCCAATATCAGAAGACGGAGAATTTTCCTACGAAGAAAATCTCTATTCTGACCCATTAAAGAAGTAGAAAAAAGTTTAATAAATATACCGAGAGTCTTTCATCGGATATGGAAATTCAATAAACTCATGCTAATTGTAAGCAAAACACAATTACTCGATGGATTTCTTGCCATAAGAATTGGATTATAGGGTCGAAGGGAGAGGAATTGCGCTGGAAGTGGGGGGAAAAATGCGGGAAGTTTAGTAATTGGGGAGGAAGAAATATAGAAATGTAATTCAACGAGATGATATTGAGATGGTGAGACAGGTAGTCGATGGAAATCAATTTCACCACTTAATTGGCTTTCGTCGACGCAAGAAGCAAGGCGGTGGAAAAGAAATGGGAAAACTTTCAACTCCTTCAGAGTAGCAACATTCTCATAAACATAATATTTTATTGGCTAAATGAGAAAGTAAAGTACTCCAAGTGTGACAATATTTGGATTAAATGTGACTCACGCAGTATAGTATTAATTTTAGAGACTAAAATTACTATAACATCATTTACAGATTCACGGGGATTTTCTTGTATTAAAAGCATCGTCATTCTTTATTGTTTTCTCCTTTACGGTAATCGACAAGTTGATAAAATTCATCCTGTGGAACAAGAATCAATGGCAAATTGAATGTGCAATTTTTTCATGGCAGCTTTTTGTGAGCGAAGTGATTCGTTTCGGGCATGAGTTGCCTTCTTGAGAAGTTGAGGAAAATCACAGCTCAAGATAAGCGACGAGCGATGATAAAGAGAAATCAGAGATAAGACGTCATATGAGCGAGAATGTGCCAGAAGGACGGCCATTTCATAGGAAAAAAAACAATTATAATACATATTGTCATTATATGAATTGTTGGCATGTCAATCTGAGCGTCAAAGAGTGCGAATTAGGTGAATTTACACGCAAGATTAACGACACTTTATGGTTATTGGATTTTTCCACCAATTCGCACCTTCCAGGCATTGCCAAAGCCGATGGGGATAGAACCGGTAAGGGCAAAAAATTTAGACCAAAAACACTTTCATACTCAACCCGATCAGTGGAAAATGCGACGCAGACCACATCAGTCTGTCGTATGAAGTGACCAAGTGAGCACGTGCTTTAGAGGAACTTCCTCTTCTTTTGTGATCAGATAAGGCTAAGGCAAAAAAACACAGTGCGAATTGAAGTGGAACTTTTATTCAAACACACAGACTCTATCAAAGGACTGAAAAACCAGGATTTCTCATTATGAAGTACGGTAGTGTCGAACACGTGGATGATCCTCGGGAGCCTCGCGCGAAGGTGAATGTATTCCCACATGACAAATGGCAGATTCTCAAAGATATTGTGACCATTTCGGTGGCCTTTATGATGCACTTCACGGCCTTCCAAGGCGTCGGGAATCTCCAGTCATCGATAAATGCTGAAAATGGCTTGGGAGTGACATCCTTGAGTGCAATCTACGCCGCCCTGATCATCTCCTGCATCTTCATTCCCACCCTCATGATCAGAAAGCTCACAGCCAAGTGGACGCTGTGCGTCTCGATGCTGTGCTACGTTCCCTACATCGCCTTCCAGTTTTACCCGCGATTCTACACCCTCGTTCCGGCAGGAATCCTCCTGGGTCTCGGAGCGGCGCCTATGTGGGCGGCCAAAGCTACTTATCTGACGCAAGTGGGCCAAGTGTACGCCAAGATCTCCCATCAGGCCGTCGAGGCAATCATTGTGCGCTTCTTCGGCTTCTTCTTCTTTGCCTGGCAAACCGCCGAACTCTGGGGAAATCTCATCTCAAGTCTAGTTCTCTCCAGCGAAAAGGAGAGCAAAGATAATGTGACGATTGACTTGGACATTTGTGGTGCCAATTTCTGCACAGCTCATGTGAATGAGAACCTAGAAAGGCCTCCGGATGCTGATATCTACAAGATCTCAGGAATCTATCTAGCCTGCATCATCATAGCTGTGGCCATAATTGCGATCTTCTTAGATCCTCTGTCGCGGTACGGAGAAAACCGACGAGGATCAGTCGCCGCCAAACCCACTCCGATCAGGACTCTTATGATTGCCACGGCGAAGCAACTCAAGAAGCCTAACCAGATCTTCCTGATCCCCATCACGGTGTTTATTGGAATGGAACAGGCCGTCTTGGCAGCGGATTTCACACAGGTCTGACTTACACTGCTGAAATTATTACCAATTACTTTATTTTTTTGCCAAATTATTGAGCACATGTGCGCGGTTTCTAATGGAAAAAGTGAGCGCTAAAATGTCTTAATTGGGAGATAACTGACTTTATTCTGATGAAACTGGAAACATCTGGAGTTTGTCACATAGATTATCTTCTGTGTTTATCACAAAACCACAAGCCGAAAATTACTGTAAATTTCGTAATAATTTCTCCAACTAAATTTTGGGTATAACTTGGTGATTGTTGAAAATACGTCAACACCTCGAAATTTCAAGAATTTCTACAATGAAATTATCAACGATGCTCTAATCTCCACATAATTAACTTTTCTGATGAATGTTCTGATTCAATTAGTGCGTCACTCACGAGACAATCCATAGACTCACAATTTCTCTGACTCACACCCGCATGTTGTCTCTTGCAGGCCTTTGTTTCCTGCGCCCTGGGAATTCATCTTATCGGATACGTGATGGTGTGCTTCGGCGTGGTTGATTCAATCTGCTCCATCATCTTCGGGTCAGCAATGAAAGTCATCGGCAGGATTCCAATCATCTTGCTGGGATTCATTCTGCACGGATCTCTGCTGCTCATGATGCTCTTCTGGCGGCCGAATCCCGAACAACCCATGATCTTCTTTGCAATCTCTGGCCTCTGGGGCGTTGCCGATGCTGTGTGGCAGACACAAATCAACGGAATGTACGGAGCACTCTTCAGGCGAAACAAGGAAGCGGCCTTCTCGAACTTCCGACTCTGGGAATCCATTGGCTTCGTCGTGACGTACGCCAGTTCGGCGGCCATGTGCGCTAAAATGAAACTCATTGTTCTGCTCCTTGTGCTTCTGGCCGGAGGCATTGGCTGGGTGATTGTGGAGGTTCGCCACAAGCATCGCGAGGAGAAACTGAAGGCCATGCACGAGGAGAGCAACGGCAAGATGATTGTCCATCATCATCCAGTGCCCACAGAGGAAAGCAACGGACATGTGGTCTACAGTGAGGATGAGGAGGAGCGAGACGACGAAGATGACGAGCTGGATGAGGACATCAACGTCCAGGAAGAACCGACTCCCGAAGGCCTGCGATTCAACTTCTCCATCATCAGCTTCACATCCATCACATCCAATCCGAAGCATTGAATTTACAGACAGTGTATTATTGAGATATTTTTAATAAAATTATTTATTAGGCACAAAATACAATTCCTATTCACTGTCTGCTCGCTTTTATCTCAAAGCGCACACCCATTAAACCCCTTCACACCCGTGAAACCTTAGTGAGAGTCGGTGTAATCTTATCACTCCTGCAGGTGCTAATTTTATTCACTGCGAAGAAAAAATCCCTAATTAATTAAGTCCATGAGAAGCATGAGAAGACGTTTTTCTCCCATTCTCCCCTTTCCACCTTTTTTATCTAGCCATTTAATGAAAGAAAACCTTGGGAAAGTGTCCCTCTTTTTGAAGAATAAAATGGAATTGTTCGATTGGAACTAAACTTTTCACCTCAATCAGCGTTTCGCGTAATTAATTCACATTGAAAACCATGAATTATTCTTTCGGTCATGATATCGACTCTCTTCCGCTGAAAGCTCCGTTTTTTCGCCTAAGAATTGTGTATTTTGATTAATTATCACGTTGTTATCGTGCCCGATCGATAAAGAAGAAAATACAATAAAAAAAAATCTGTGCTATTTTAGACACTTCTTCAGTTATATTTTCCACTCTTTATTCTTGACTGACTTTTCTTAGTTATCACGCTATAGCATGCTAATGGATTAACCATTAGATGAAAATGTTGAGAAGAATCATACGTCATTAAACGCACGTATAACTATCCGAATTTCTGCTAAAATATACAGCACTTTTTGAGATATTTTCACACAATATAAGTGAACTTGCTGATATGTCGCGAAGACAAATTCCCTGGTAATCCCGCTTCTCTATTGATAATTTTCACTCACCACTCTTATATCGTTCAGTGTAGAGAATGACAATAAATCACGTGTGATGGAGAAAAAGTGATTATCGATGCCACCGCTAACCAAATTATCGCGTCATGTTTCAAAAATGTCTCGTGAATTCAGCCAAATTTATCAGTCTTCCCGCTCAAACTCTATCATTGCCTCGTGCTTCTTATCAAAAATAGATGTTTTCGGCGGAAAAAAAATGATTCAAGTGTTACCATAAATTTCCTACGCAGTACAATTTTGAGTTTAAAAGTCTCGTTCATCGTGAAACAGCCTTTTATGTCTGTGTTGAAAAGCATGAACATTCAAACTGATATGCATGAGTTGCTAATCAATCTTGATTGAATTGAGCATTCACAATCTTACAACTCATTGAAAGTTCCTCTTGACTTGATCACGAGACGTTAATTTAAGCTAGTTTGCATCACTTTTCGTTCTATCTTTCGTGGAAGTTACATTACACATACTTTTTGGCGTAAAGCCTGAGTTAATCCACAGAAATTTTGCGAAAGCTTCCGACGATCGCCGTGTCGAGATCAGCATCGTAACTGTTGCCAAAGTTCACAGCTGTATTGGAGACTTCAATATCCAAGTCGCCGATGGCGAGAATTTCTTCTCGGGTCTCAAGGAGGTTTTTCTTGAACAATTCATCTATCTTTGCTGATGGAGTTTTGCCACCAATTTCCTCCGGAAAGATGTCTCTTCCCAAATCATCGAATACTTCCTGCCAGCCATTAACTGTCTATATAAAGCGAAAAAACGTTTATAAAAACTCGATTTTTTTTATGTCAGCAAGTCTCTCACCTTAATTCGCTCCTTAAGCTTATTGCTGATAAAAGTTTTGAAGAGGTTTAGCGCAACGTTCGCGAAAGAGGGCATGTTAACTAAATAAATCTTTGCAAAGCTGATAGGAAAGGTTTTTTGCCAGCACTGAGAGAATTCCTTGATCTTCGCTGGTGTCCACATGGCCACAAAGGCAAATTCTTCATTTGTGCAATCAACCACCTTAACCACTCCGTTGGTTTGTGACCTTGCATCGATGCTTAAGTGTTCAAATAAAACATTGCACATCCTTAAGCAATCCAAGGCTGTGCATTGCTTCGGATCCATTTGTCCCACATCAAAAAACAGTACATTACGTCCGTGCTTGTCCACCTCGGGAAGAATATAAACACTTTTATTCTGAATGAAGAAATCAATCTCTGGTGATTTGAAGTCGAGGTTCTCGAATATACTCGGCAGCATCTTCCTCCTAGATAAGTAGTTCACAAGCAATTGGCACGCTTCAGTTACACAAAACTTCCTTGCTCTCAGGAAACGAAGAAGGAATTGATCGTCCGTTCGGCACTTCCTTATCTGCGGATGTTTCGATATCCATTCACGAAACTGATTAAGAGCTTGCGCTCTAAGATTTTCATCGTCGCGCGCGTTTAGTGAGGTTTTATCCATATTTTAATTAAAAGAGACTTTTCCAATTAAAAAAGCAGCGAGTGTGTGTATCAATTGAGGAGAAAATTGTGACTGAAAATCATTGCAACTCCTGGGAAAACAATTTCTTAAGAAAATTTTTATATAAAATGTGTGGAAGCGAATCAGAGTTGTTATGATTTAAACACAAAGATTAAGTGACGCATTTTTCTTTAAAATTCATTTTTCGCTATCAAGTTTGTGCATTTCATTATAAAGATTATTTTATTCAATTCAAGAATTTTGCATAAATTATGGTAAAAATTTGTGAAATTCGTTATCTATACAAACAATTCAACTCGAAAGTGTATATAAGTTCATATTCATTTATCATTTATTCAGCAAGAAACTCACCTTCGCAAAATTAATTCGCATACTATCTCTTAGTGCTTCAATCATCTTACAGTCTCTCTTTACACCTTTAATGGGTAGTTTTATTACATTTGAATGTGTTAATGTGTGTGAAACACTTCAATATGCTCGCGGTTAAAGTGCCCTTGACCATGTTATGCTAGAGAAACCTTCTCTGCTCGCGCTTTTGGCGATCCATATCATCATGAGGACTGAATTGCGGAGCATTATAGGCCTAAAACTCGCAACTTAATCACCACAAGAAGAAACACATAAAATACAATAAAAAAAAAGAGGAAAAAAAGTTTTTATTAATTCTACCGTATACAAAAATTTTAAATGTTCTCTTGTTTCCAGCTCATTTATAATTTGTAATTAATTATCTGTTTTGTGACATCCACGCAGCACCAAATCCAGTCCCAAGTGAAAATACTGATACTGAAAGTATATACAATTAATCTCATGCAAGATTAATGATCTCCTGTACAGTTGCAGTGCTAAAGTCTGAAGCATAAATTACCATTTTAATTGTTCAATTGATACAATACTGCATGTCAATCAACTTGGATTTTTCTGAAGCTTCCGACGATCGCTGAGTCTAGGTCGGCATCGTAACTGTTGCCGAAATTGAGGTCAACATCAGATACATCAATATCGAAGTCATTGAGAGCAAGAATTTCTTCGCGGTGCTTCTCGGCCAGTTCAATAACTTTCTTTGCAATCTCTTTACGAGGAACTTTCCCACCGCAATCGCTAGGCAAGATCGATGCACCTAAGTCGCCATGGACGCTCTCCCAGTCCTTCACCATCTGAAAGACGAAGAACATGAGTCGAAGAATATGTAATTTGTGGAAAAACTCCGGGCATTACGTAAATTCGATCTCTCAGCTTCTCACTCAGACAAGATATTACGAGCTTCGAGAACGCCAATGAAAAGGCTGGCATGTTGACGAAGAAAAAAGCTCCATGACGCAATGGGAAGGTTTTTTGCCAGCAACGAGTGAAGTTCTTTGTCTGTGAGACCGTCCACATCCCCATGAAAGGGAGTGTGAGCTTAGCCCAGTCCATGACATGAGCAATGCCGCAGATTTGAGATCTCTCATCGAGGTTAGCCAGCTCCAGGATCAGATTCGTGGCTCTGATCCCATCCACAGTCGTGTACTTGTTCGGATCATAGTGCTCAGGATCGAATGTGATCACAAGGCGTCCCTGCTTGTCCGGCTCTGGCAGAAGCATGACGCCGCCACTCGAAATCAAATGACGAATAGCCGGATCAGACAGTGAAAGGTTATCGAAAAGCTGAGGTAGAACTTTGCGCGTTGTGAGATACTTCTCGAGCAGCTGACAAGCTTCCGGGACAGAGAATTTCTTTGTCCGAAGGAATCTCAAGAGGAAAACATCATCCATACGACACTTCTTGATCTTTGGGTGCTTGGTAATCCATTCTCTGAACTGTTCAAGAGCCTGGCATCGCAGATTTTCATCCTCTCGCAAGTTTTCCCAAGCTTTCTTCTTCAATTCATCACTCAATTTGCTCCCGTCGTATTTTTGCGACATTGTTGTCTACCCACAAATTTCACCACTTAACAATTTTGGAGGTGTTAATCCATTCAAAGATCACCGGAGACTGAAACTTGATCGCGACGAGCAATAATGAAGTGGAAGAAAAGAGTGCAAAAACACCGCTCGCAAGGTTAGCCGAATGTTTTAATTTTATTCGTTTTCCATGCCTAATAAATGCTCGTGTGATGATGTAAAGTGGGAAAAAATACTCGCTTACCATAGAATAATAAGTGTAATTGTAAATTGCCCTTCCATTTCAGATGGCAATCTATAATATGATGTCTGGCTGAACACATGAAAAGACAGAGGAAGGAACTCAAAAGCATATTGTATTCTTCATAATTTCATTATTAATTGGGTTTTAATTCGACAATGAAGAGGAAATCAATTAAGATTTGATACAATTTCTCAAGAATGTTGTATTATTTTCGGAAATCCCAAATATTCAGTGAAAAAGAGTGAATTAAGAAATAAATCACTGGGAAGTGTGCTTAATGCTCAATTCTTGTCGAAAAATGAGAAGAACTCAACAAAATCACAGCAAAAAATCAGTCGATAAAGAGAAGAAGTGAAAACTAGCCATAAAAATCACGAAACTCGTGGCATCAACATTTGTACAATGTTTCTCTTCTTATCGAAATCACGGATTCAGTGTTTGGAGAAATCTTTCAGCAAGAAACTTTTTAGCACATATACATAATATAACTTTATGTCAGCACATACTATAGAAATCAATAGTATTCCACTCCGTAAATCGCTACGAAATTTCCTTCTACTTGAATAATTGATACAGAAATTATTTCGACGAATAAAGAGGACGACTGATGATAAAAGTTTCTGTTAACTAATCAACGTTGTTTTTGTGAGTTGTATCGCTTGCATTATTTATCTTCCAATAGGTTTATGCATTGCAATTTACAAGTTTTTTCTCCCCTTGGTAAACACTGAAAAAATCATCAGTTTCCGAGCATTGCCCAATCATATTAAATTTCTCGCGCATTTTTATTCGAATGGATACAGTTTTTGTCCCAAAACCACCAGCAAAAATCCCTCAACAGTGGTAAATTTACATGAAATCAACTGAAATTTTTACTCCACTGCTGAAATGATGTTTTGTCAGTGCAGAAAAATATTTCAATAGCACTTTAGCACGATTTTCCTCTAAATATTTGATGCAATTTTCAATGGGATGCTGAACAATAATGAATATATGAACAAATTGTCGAATACGGGATGCACTATTTTTTTTATGAGTTATGTTTATGTGCAAAAAGCATGAATTGTGGGGGGGGGGGTGAAATTGAGTTTATATTGAATAATCCTATTTTTGATGCTTCGCCGCTGCGGGACGCTTTGGGTTTTAAATAGGCACAGTCTGATGAGATGGGGCAGAGGCGGTTTAGTTGATGGGGAGAAAAATATGGGGAGCATTCTCGATGGCGTTTACAAATTAGCCAATCTACGGGTAATTTATCATTTCTGCTCATTCTGTATGGATATAGTGTCCGACGGCATTAGTCCTTTCTCGTTCGCATTCCGCTTATGATCAAGGGCCATGGTCGCAATTGGTCGCAATTAATTACATGCTCACTTTAGGAAGAGATCCAACCCGAAAAGTGAAAGTTCCTCTCCTTCGAAGCACCCCCACAATGACTTCGGTGAAGTTGTCGATTTGTAACTTTCTTGGGGAGCTTTTAAAGTTTCATTATTGACACATTTCCTCACATGAGTTTCTCGCAACATTCCAGCAATCCTTTCGCCCGCCCATCATTTTTTATGGTGTCTCTACAAAAGAGAAAGTGAAGACGACCTCTGCGGAAAGACCCGCCATGAGGCTTTGCTGATGCTATAAGAGAGTTATCTTATCTCAGTCGTCATAAGATGGATCGGTCTGTAAAATTTATCATGTGTATGACATATTTGTCTGTATCCTAAAAATTTACATACCAGCAAATGCTGGTCTTTTAAAAAAAAATGTTTATATCGAGAAAACAGAGAGGAAAAATGGGTTGTTTTTTCACTCAACTCTTTTTTGTCGTTCTCACGCTATCCCAACAATTTTCCAGACAATTTTCCCTTTTTCACTTCGCCCGAAGACGATTTTTGCTGTGAGCAGAAATTGTCTGTAATTTAATTAATGCCATCCGATGAAGGGTGAGAAATGGTCAATTGCTATAATGTTATTTTCGGTGAATTTGCAAGCGGAAAATCACCCAGACAAACTGAAATTGGTGAGGAATTGAGAGTAATTGGGGAGGATTAATAAATGTGTGTGATAACTGACGTCGACTAGGTCAATGGATTAATAAAATTTAATTACAGTAATTGCCCTCAGGGAAACTTTAAGGGCGGTGAGCAGGACGGTTCTTGCTAAGGAAGATAAGTAGAGGGAAATTAGAAATTATATTTTATCAAACGGGGTATTCTCACACTCTCATCTTGGTTTATCAATTTTTTCCACAACTTCTCAGCGTGAAGACCAAAGCGAGAAAGTGTAATCTTTTACGACTTGCAACTCTTGCAACAATGTTGCAGAACTTTAAGTGCAATTGAAGTTTTTACGAGGTGAGAGACAGAAAGAAAGACGAGAAAGCAGACATTGTTTTAATCCATGGCATTATAGTCTATCCACCGTGAATTAATCCGCAATGGAGAAGCACGTGAATATGAGTTATGCACCAAACAGTCGGTTAAAGGAAATTGTGTTGATAAGTGCCAGAGCTTTTAACGGATACGCTTGATGAGAGAGGGAGAGAGGTGGGTGCTTTTATATTTGAAAGAGTACGGCAAAAAAGGTGGACTGGCGGTTGCGACATGAATATTTAAGCAATGGAGGACTGGCTGGGAATTATCTCACAGAGTGGATGGATTGGATGGAGACTGAACTCTTGCAGAAACTGTTGATGAGACTGCCTGACCCGGAAATGAGCTTTTGAAGCCATGAATACTAAAATGTCGATTATTCACCCAATTGACACTCAAGCGAAATCACATATTGGCTACACGATGCTTTTTGCATTGGCGTTGCCAACAGAATCACAATTAAATTGAATGACCGATTAACTAAGTCACTCGAGTGCATGAATCTTTGTGCTGAATAGTCACATTTCAGAACCAGTCTCAGCTTTTCCAATTATAAGTAAGCAGAGTTTATAAATTTCTGATGTTCAAGTTTTATTCCAGATTTGCTTTTTATATTTCAAATTAACCAAAAACTTGGTCAGCTTTTGACATGAAAATCAAGCAATTTCGACAGACTTTTCGTTTGTAAAAACTCAATAAAAGCTCCCCCAGGAAAGCACCCTCGTAATTTCCTGTCATTTTCGACAATTGCCAGCGGTAAGGATGAGAAGCGGATATCTCGCTGCGCAAATCTTTAAGGTTTCATTCGTCGCATATTGAAAACGGATTATGAAGTATCATCAAAATAATCTCAATTCCCATTATATGATTCGTTGACTTTTTTTGCATCTTATATTCATTCGATTTTGGCAACATTCCACTTTGTATGATCCAAAGCGCGCTCCAAATTAAATTTCAATCAAAATTTACCATTTCATTGTCGACACACTCTCTGTGCGAATCCAATCTCAGGTTCAGACAAGTTGGTCCAGCCCAGTCCGCCCACCGGAGCCCTCAGGAGGTGGCTCAGCATAGAAAGTAGATGTAGAAGTTGAATAAAAGAGCTCCACAAAGAGAGCCAATTCAGCGCTTAAACGATTTCATTTACTGCTATTTGTCAATGGCCCGAGGGTGATTCTCCAGAACTATTTCACCCTCAACACAGCACATTTCCCACCCCTTGGAAATCGGTTGCTTCCTGAGAGGTTTGGGGCTGTTTCCACCGCGCGAGATTGACTGTCATAATTAACCTTTTTTAATTACATTTTCATGTAATAAAATTCATTGTTCGGAAGTAATTTTGCACGGTGGAGCGGTAAACAGGCGGCTTTCCTGGGTGGAGGCGTAAAAAAAGAGATTGCTCACTACATTAGAAATGACGGGGCTGCTCTTTCCCCGGGGGCGAATGATTTGCACAACAGCCAGATAATTTTAATGATCATCCCCTGTTCAGCGAGGCGTTGGCAATAATTCAATGTGAAGCCGAAACAGCTCTTTGTGTCACACCATTAATCCACGCGCGGCGGATTTCTGGGCAAGAAGTGGCGGGCATCCACTGGGTAATCAGTCAAGAACAGGCGTTATACGCATAAATCCCACCAGTGGCCACGCACACTCACATTTTCAATACAACACCTCGCGCCTTGCCGCGTGGAGGTACACCATCGTGGTGAGCAGACGTCCCGCAATCAATACTCCTTTTCACCCCCATAACGCAGTCCATTCTTCTGAGACGCCTTGCGTGGGGCGTCGCGTCGGGGTTGGGCGGACAAATGTGCCCATTTTGCATAACGTGAGAAAGGCAAAAAAGGCACGACAAGAATGTTGGGGCTCGTATATAAATAAGTCATTCAAGTTTTATGAACTATGAAGAATAAATTCTGTTTCTACTTTTCTATCCAACTCCCTATCTATATCCATTCACCCTCAGTCGTCCCATTTGAGGAATGCTGATAGAAAGTATAGGACTCCTATTGCGAGAAGGCATGAAATGATAAAGTTTTCCGTTTCCATTACATTCCTGCTTCTGTGCGCCAGCGAAAAAGAGCACAACTCGTGGAGTTTACATCTCGTCAATTCGAGACACGTCTAAGAAAGTGATATATCTGACAAGGGAATGAAAATGAAGCTCACTCGGCTGATTCAAATATCACTTCTCTCTATTGCCATTGAGGAAGGGTATCAAATATTTTTCACACACGAGAAATTTAACGATATTTCATTTCAACGTCCAACTGTTGAAAAGTGAATACACACCCGCGGAAGCGCCCTTAGCTTACATTCAGGCATCTTGACCACCCTCCGTGACAACGTGACCAGAGGAATGTGGTAAGATTTCTGTGAAGACACTGGAGCAGTTCATCAGGCACGCTCGCACAGCAAGCTGCCAAGAAAATGCGTCTTTATGTGAAATGCGAGATTGCCAAAGTGATTTTCTGAGGGCATCGTGCACATTTCTCCCCACAATAGTGCGGTAACCAGACGAGCAGAAATGTGTGCAGAAAAGGACAGTAAACAGCGGAAATCGAAAGGAAACTCAATAACTTAAAGTCTGTGTCTGTAATATATTCAGGAACTGCTTCTTAATGTCTTGCCTACTGTTTTTTTTTTAAACAACAACCTAGATCAGTCTGGTCATTGTTAATCTTGACGTGGGTCTTTCCTCCAAAGTCTTAAAGTTTCATTGCAAACGCACGTCCTGACATCACTGTAAGACCTCTTGTCACTGCCACATCTTAATAATCTCCCTAAGAGTGAGGCACTCAGGATTTTGGCCCGAAAAGTGAAACACAGTGCTCTTAAGACCATCGGCGTAAATTCCAGACCATTGAGATTAGAGTGACTGCAATAATACTAGAGAAATTTGTATGTTTGTCCAGATGGTGTCGTCTTCTTCATATTGGAATATTAATTATGTTGGGAAATGAAACTCCATCCAGAGGAACATTTATCATTTCTTGCGAGATTTTACGGAACAAATGGGCTCACTTTGAGCAATGCTCGTCACATTTCACGCTACATCACACTTATATCGAGGCTCTGTTAACACTATACTATTTTATTGAATTTGCACCATGGAAATCACTCCATTCGGTAATGAAGTGTCATCGTGATAGTGTTCAAATGCAAACTGTGTGACTGCTATTGACATTTGAATATGATTAGAAAATCATTGAATTGACCCGTCATCAAGTTCTGTCGTTGCAAACGCTATCAGTAAATTTATGGATGGTTTCGTACAAAATTATCACTTTAATCCATCACATATAGAATTTTTGTGTATAAAAACCTTCCTTTCATCTCTATTCTTACTTGTCTTCAGAACACAGCAAAGCTATACTGAACAATCAGAAATAAATGCATTTTTATTCCCTTTGAACTGCAGCGCGATATTGCAGTTGGGAGATGGCGGGAAAAAGCACAAAGTTCCTCATATGTATGCAGAGAAATGCATTTATACGACCAACATATAGTTTAACCGTATAAAAGTAAGAATGAAATAGGATTCACAAGTTTCTTTTGCCATTGAAAGAATTCCTTCTTTTGTGCACTAAATACATACATTTCTGTAGTCTTCCTTCACATGCTCGTACGAGGAGTGATTTTACAGTCTCTGAAAGACATTCTGGTATCTCGAAAGCTCAAAAAAGTTAAGCCCTGAGGTATTCTGAATTTGTGCTTTTGGCAAGGAAAATCCCATGAGATGCATTTGTAAAGTCTTGTAAAGTCTTGGGAATAAAATAAATCAATTGTACGACAAATCGTGTATTGAAATTGGGTTTAGAGAGCCACTTTCATTTTAATAGCTACACACAAAATGCACTTGTTATAACGCAATACTGGCCATAAAAATATATAGCAAGAATTTACGACTTTGTGATAAAAGAAATTAGCTATAAAAATTCCTCCTTCACAATCATTCCAAGATACAATCATTTTAAAGATGAAAGACATAAGAAAAAAATGTCCAAACAGCACTTAACGCTGAGACAATACAGCATTTTCTCAAGCTTTTACTGACACTTTAGCACATAGAAAAGCTTTCAGTGAGTTTAATTCTGTAACTTAATTTCAGCAGTGCTTCTATGCTGATGCTTATGGTAAAAAATTGAAATTTACCCACCAAAGAACGAAGCGATGCCTTTGAAAGTGAACTGTGACATGTGGTTTGGGACAGTAATCTGAAATCCACTAACGTTGATTACCGTCGTTGTAAGCAGACAACTATTCACCCTGAGTGGCGAACATTAATTGCAAAATGCAAGTCTTTCAATGCACGAGAGTCACAAAAGAAATCCCTCAATGGTCATAAAATGAACTTTAATCCTGCACAATCTTGCATAAATGGGAAAAGTTGCAGCCAAGGGGAAGTTCTCGTTGAGTAACATAAATTAGTCTATTGAAATATGTGCAAAAGTTCAAAGCAGGAGCACAAGTGATTCCCTGTTCAATGAATTCTACTCAATACCTTATACATATCGTCGTAATTGGGGTGATTTATAAACTCTTGTGTGGATTTTCCGAGCTTGTGGAAACTTTCAGAGAAATTAGTAATTATTTTGGTATACGTTCAATTTGAGAATAAGGAACTCAATTGTAAATTGCTCTTGCGATTTCGAAATTGATTAACCTGAAAATCCTTCTGGGGAAAGAGAACGTTTTTTTTTAGTGACAGAGAACAAATAAATTAGTGAAATTGTCCGCGAAATGACTCATAAAGCAAATAGTTGCTTTCTTAATCGCAATATTCATGAAGGTAAAGATTGACTCAATTCAATTTTCGACATCATCAAATCGGCAAATAAATCCAGTGAGCAAATAAATCCTGGAAATCTCTCTGCGTAGCGATGAATGCGATGATGATAAATTTATTGACGTCACCGGAATCATAATGCCAAATTTATCATGTCATAACGCTCAAATTGAATTCCATCTATTTGCCAATAATTTACAAATCCACGAGTTGCTGCTCGGATGCTCGGCAAGTCCGCATAGTCAATTTGGTTGCCAGAAAAGACGTTGTTTACTGTGAGGTGATGATGTTTCGAGGAGGTCAGGGAATATGTTTACGTGAAGCTGGGCTGCAATCACGGCACTCAATTAACAGGACGTCGTGGCGCGTTATTTGAGTGCGTTTGATGGCGCCAATGTTGTTTACACTATCCTCCAAATTGTGTCGCAAATTGTTACGGTAGCTCCACTTTCTCACACCCCAATCCGGAAAATGGGTCGAGGTGGAAATGGCCAAACTTCCACGATGATGATTTTTGTCTGCCCGACACAAATCGATAGCGTGATAAATGTGTGTGGCCGACAGAATTCCCAGCAATTGAGACTGGAGTTGAGCGGTGATACCATGGAAATCAACAAAGCAACATCCCCCGGAAGAACATATTACTCACACCCGGGAGAAAGTTGCCCCAAACGAAGAAGTCTCAATAAACATTTGAGCGCCGCATTGAAGAGGAGTTGGGCTGAAGTAACTCAACTCTCACAGACGGGAAAAACCCCCAGAACAAATTAAAATTACCCCCAAGTGAGTCGTTAAATTCAACAAAGATTCCCCAGAGGAATTGACATGAGCAACAGACTCACTGACCAATTCACCATCTCAACATTGTTTGACTTCCACCATCAATCTTGCCCGACGAGCGAATTTTATTGCACTCGTCACATGCACTTCCTCGCGGAGGGTCATAAATTTTCTTCGGGAATTGACGCTTCACGATAAAATACATCTGGCCGCGTTGTTCCGCTTCAAACGAATCTCAGCATCGCACATGCATGGAAAGCAATGAAAACTTGAACTGAATGAAATTGGTAATTTAAGTTTAAAGAGTACAAAAACGCTTTTCTCTTGATATGTCTTCTTCAATTATTAACAATGCAACTTTTATTATACAACGTATTTTCTGCACCATATTTAACTTTAATTCCCATCTCAGAGAAATTTTAAAGTCCCTATATTGTTTCTTCTGTGCCATGTAAATTATTTCTGCAGGGATGCTTTTCATGTTTTTCTCACAGGATATTTGAAAAGTTTCAAAATGCACTCTGAGCTTCTTTCTTCCGACAAGTTAGGATAATTGAAAATTAATTGTCTTCTCTGTTGTTTTAAGTGCGCGACTTTTCTTTGTTTTAAAGGCTCATGAAGAGCTTTCTGGATAATATAATTAAATATCTTGCCCCGTTTTTCAGCTTTTGTACTGCAACAATTATCCTAATAGTTTTATATTGAGTAAAAGGAGTAAAGAATTCAGAATGATATCGTGCAAAATAGGCATCTCCTGGAGAGGAGCTTTAATGGCCAATTTATTACTCATGATGGTAAGATTGTGTGCTTGACGAAGGGATTATTAACTTTCGCGAGAATTCCTTGTGGAGTCTTTTTACTATTAAATCACTTGCTCAAACTTTTACCGCTCGCAGTTGCTATTTCACGGCAAAAAAGTGCTTATCCTGATGAGACTCCCATGATTCAATGCGTCTTTTATGGTGAATTGGCGTCTTGTGGATTATTTGCTGAAATAAATTAACAACCTAACATCTCTCTTGGATATTCCTGTTCATGTACTTCAAGCCTTCTTTCAGCTCACGGTAAAAAGCAAGGCAAGAAGAAAGCGACTAGTCTTCATATTAAACAGAGATCTTATTTATAAGTACAACTTTCAACTATATCGATGAGGAAAGTTACCTTCGCGTAGTTTTCTTTTGCAATGCATAATTTCAATCGACTAAAGTCAATACTTGGACTCCCTTTCTCGACTGGGTAGTTGAATGTCAAAAAGCTGTGTTGACTTACAGAAAGATTGACGAGACTTTGTGGTGTTTGTTTTCCATAAACACGCGAAATCGAGTCGAGGCTCTCAGGCCAAGTATATAAACAGAAAGTTTTTATCGATTCAAGTTACTTCATGATTCTGATAAAAAGAAGGCGCGAAGGAGGTTTTCGCAGAATGCTTGAAAATCAGAAAATTGCCACAAGACAGAGCTGAAATGAAATCGACAGATAATAATATGACCTCTCCATTTATAGTCATTCGTGGCGTGGTAGCCATAAAATATTATTATTTTGTTTGTGTTTATGGGGAGATCGTGCAATTTTTGGGGGTGGAGCCGCCCCATGAGCGACAGAATTCCTCCGGCATTCGTCGCATCGTGAAATTGATAAGCCAATCGAAATGTGTTTGGTGAATATGTTTTCTTGTGTTTATTGCTATTAAATTTCCCATCTTCTTGTTGCTTAGGGTGTACAGCAAATTTTTCAGCTCCCCCATGAACATCACCCTCAGTCACACCATCTCGCCACACTGTCTCATGCACGAAATTATTTACACAGTGTCTACAATGCGATGATGATGTTTTGGTGTTACACTTGAGCATCTAATTTACCATTTCATCCTTACCTTCAATTTGCTTTCGACTAAATTCCTGCACAGAAATGTCTCTTAACTACAGAATCTCCGAAACGTGAATATTATTATAAAGTGAGTGTATTTGATTTCTTGTTTATACGTTATAACGTGGTAAAGATATGACAATGGTGCATTGTAAATATTTGCACGTGAATTTCAATGAAATTACATGCAATCCGACATTCACATTGATGTGAATAGACTCAGCAATGATTCCATCGGAAACGTGTTTTTCTGCTCAAGCATTTGCATCTCACTTCATTAATGATATAGAATGAATACTATAGAATGAACATAATACCCAGGTAATTTTGAATTTTCATGTTAGAATATCAGTGATTTTTCACAGCTTGTATACAGTGATTGTTCAGAATTTCGAACGCTCACAACATAGTTAAAAGCTCCGATAATTACTATGGTTTTGATTTCACATCAATTTACGTATAATTATCTATTAATTACTTGTTCATTATTGGGTTTTCAAAGGGGGAGTGAAAATTAACTTGATTTGACAATTCCTCATTATATTACTGACTTTGTCTGTTTAGGACTCTGAGCTTTAATATATTCAATTACCATAAATCGCATTTGCCTTAATATATTCAGCATGGAATATGTACATAACTTTTAGGCCCACCTTCTGATATTTCACTAATAGTTATACACATAATATGTGTATAAATTATTCTCCGTCTATGGCTCATTTATCGTAGGAAGAAGCGAATTAATTTCTCTGAAATCTAATCACGGTGTCAATAGCAAAATCAAGTTCGTGATGTCTTAAATGAGCATCGGTTGCTTTTTCACATTTTCACAATTGAGTTTGTTGAGCTGGCGAAGTCCGTCCGGTTTCATCTGTAATCGCGCAAAAAATCAAATGTCGCAAATCGACTAAAATTACAGCACAGAGGCTAATTATGAAGAATAAAAGGGTGTTATTTTTTGAGTTCCGTAAAAATTTACACATATATTCCCATAATTCACTTTGTACTAACTTAAATGCGTACTAAAAGTTGTGTTAGAATAAATTTTTAGTGAAACCAGAGTGGCAAACCAACTTAATAAATAGTAATTTTTATCGAGTTGCAGCAGGCGGAAGTAATATGTGGAATGTAGCTGAATAACACATTTTTCACAAAACTAAGGAACTACACTTGGAACTGCATTTCTGGTGGTTAAATTAATATTTCAACAAATAATGAATAAATCAAATCCAATATCATTTGAACTTAGCTACAAATCGAACCTGCCACATTTCAAATTGGTGGCGTGGCCCAGCTTACCCATAAGCTAGCCTTGGCGTTCGCTTATCACGTCCTTAACTTTGCTGAGAAACATAGATTATCGCAACACATCTGTGAGCGAAAATTCAATTAAGCTTGTGCGAAAAGCTCTATGAGATTTTCGTCTTTTTTCCCACCATCTCTCAATATCTGCTGAGAATCTTTACAAAGTCCACCGAAGAGTTAGTTAACGTCCCTTGTGAGAGATATTCGTTGAACTTTCTCGTCATTTTAATTAAAAAAGTACAAATAGAATCATTGCTTGAGAATAAGAAAGTAATCTCGAGGAGTGATTTTAGATTCCATTGCGCTGAGAATTTCGGGTGAAATGTGGGAAAACTTTAGGGTGGAGAGGGAATTTTCCAAACGACGAGTCACCCTAATTCAGCGTGAGAAAGAATCCGTGGAAAAGTGCAGAGAATCTTTGTCTGAGGGGCAGAGTTTGCGGGAAAATGGAGAGGAGAGGATGAAAAATGAGATGAACTATCATCCTCGAGGATGTAATACAATGTAACATATAGAGATTCTAGTCTGGAACACATCCAAAAGACCGAAGATAAGCTATTCACTCTCTTACTGGAACTCTTTCAGTGATTCAAGAAAGTTTCGCAATTTGACTGTAAATGTTTCTGTACTAGCAATAAATCAATAATCAATTATTTCCAGACATCTGACTAAAAATTTTTAGAAGAACGGCAATAAAACAATAAATTTCATAATGTTTAAGCATTGTTTTTCATATGCAACATCAGGAGCTTTCTCTAAACCACTCAACGTACTTTAATACAGTGGAAACCAGAAAAGAATTTCCTCCGTTTAATAAATTGCCATGATCATATGGATGTGTTTTTTGCTGCTCTTCCATATTTTTCCAGCTGCATCTCGGGTAGAAAAAGAAAATGTTTGCGGATGGTATCCAAAGGAGAAGAGAAATTTAATTTTTCTGCATGAAAAATTGACGAGCTGGATATCTTTAAAAAACAATTCCAGCAGAGTTATTGCACAAAATCCCATAATTTATAAATTCTACGATATTTTTCAAAATAAAAATATTATTATTGAATCTATACACCATCACTTAGCATCTATAGAACCAAAAAAAACTCTGCTCCGTGTCACATTTTCCAGCACCCAGTTTTGCTGCGTGAATGGAAAATTGATAAAGTGCAGAATGTGCTTTCGCAAAGAATTTTTCTCCAAATTCGACATGTGAATATGTTCAATGCAGTTACAACACACGAGAGCAATATTTCTCCGCAACACCCACGAAAGGCGATCGATCAGTCGTGTCATCACCTCGCTCGGAACATTTTATTCATTTCTCATTTTCACCGCTTTCCACCCGTTCTTCTGTGGTGAAAATGCATGGCTGAAAATTCTCTTTGAGTGCACTTTGGCAGCGAAGATGGGGTGATAATAAAATGAGTCGAATGAAATTTATGTTCATGAGAGATTTCTTGAGACATAATGAGCAATTTTCGTGTTTTGCATAGATTGGAATCTTTATATGGCTGCTCTAAAGAGAAGAGCAAGCAAAAACCAAAAGAGACGAGATATACTCAGACTTCTCGCTCAGTAGAATATTCCATTTAAATTTTGACGTTATTCTCTTGGAGCGCATCACAAAATTTAATGCTGATACAAATATTTTAAACAAATTAATCACAATACCACCAACGCCAACAAGTTAAGTTTGATATCATCGCCTTGAGAAGAAATGCAACTATGCTGCAGGCAATCTCTATTTCACACTTTTACATTGGAGAAAACAAGAAAGTTGACTAAGTTTTTCATGTGAAACTCTGACTTCAAACGTGATGACAGACAAATGCAGTGCCAAGTCGCAGTAGAATATTGACTGCATGAGCAAATCAAAGTTATAATACGAAAACTTTTCCTCACACTTTTCCTGCTTCTTTTCATCAAAACAAATTAGCTTTTTTCAGAAATGGAATAAAGTGCGCAAAAGATAAATTATTATTGGTTGATATTGCCAAATGTTTTCGAGCAAGAAATGAGATCAATGTTTCACATCGTTTTCTGGATCCAAAGTTTTAAAGTTAAAGCGTTTAAAAATACTATCGCTTGAATTTCATAAAAATATTATTTTATAATCGTCCATAAATCGTCACATAGCACAATAAATCTATAATTTCTTCCATTTTCATTGCGAGTATCGCGTTTTTATTGACAATACACACGCACATGCACATTGATGTGAAATGGTATTCCAACGCGCGATAGTAGAGTTAGGAGAGCTTTTGAAGTGCGCTTCATACACAAATTTCAACGCATTTCATGGGCATTTGTTTACAGCCACTTTGCAAATTCTCTCTTTCACGCTCGAAAATATTGTGACCAGAGCTTTCAATTTTATACACTTGGCCACGACACTGCGAGTCAGAGCAGAAAAAAATGACAGGATTAGCCAGATTGCAGAGAATGAGGATTCGGCACTCATTGACACGCTCTAGTGCAGTGCCTCGTGCAGAAAAGTGTAGTAGATTGTCATTCAGCGACTGTTGCTGGTGGATTATGCAAATATTCGGCACGAGAATATGCAACTATTTTGCAAACAACACCAAATCGACTGGTACTTTATTCCTGGAGCGTAACAATTTCTGACTGTTTTCTCACATGATACCCAGCGTGGGTGTGTTCGAATGCTCACACGACGGGGAACTTTTTCGCTTGCATCAGCAAAAGCTGGCTGGGGGAAAGTTTGCATTTATTTTGCATACCAAATATTTCAATTGCACACCTATCTTCCCCTTCTCGTGTGCCGCACCTTTTGTGCATGTGAATTCCATCAATGCCACAAAATAAGTTTGCAGTGGCTGAAAGAGCGCATATGAAATATCTCGAGAGGCTCGTCCTTTAGCAAAGTCTCTGCACGTGGTTGCAAAATCCACCCACACACACACACACACACTGGCGAATACTCAGGTTCTCTGGGGGATTGTGAGGGTTGAGATTGTGTACGGAAGGCAGAACAAATTGCACCTACAAACCCACAGATCCCACAATCTCCCACCGTGATGAAGCAATATTTAATGAATAAATGAAAAACATAATGTGTCTCCCCGAAAATCCATTATGTCTCCACGAAATCCCCTTGCAAATTGTATGTCCCTCCGCAGAGAGTGACACATTTTCAAATTATTGAGAACAACGAAGCTGCCATAATGGATTTCTAATTTATATCGAATTCACGGTAAGACACTCAGCAGAATCTCTATAGCTTTAAAATATAGACAGGATCGATAGATGCTAAAAGTGCTCGACTAATGATGTTTGAATATTTGAACGCAATTCCTGGAAAAACCCCAAAATGATTGATATCAAATACAATATTATTGTTAACAAATTTAGCGAAATTATATTGAAACCATTAACAAACAGATGTGATTTCATTTCATAAAACTGAAAATGAACGCAATGAACTATCAATTAGCATTATACAGTACAGTTTTCCATACTCAGAGCTCTCAATTTAAGTTCGAAAAGCTCATAAATGTAATGAGATTAAAGCTTAATTTAGTGCATGTATTGTTTAGCATACTGACAGCATCATAGAAAATTAAAACAAAGTGAAAACGCGGTTCGTTTGGTAAATCAAAACATGAAACCCTTTAATTATCATTTTCATGAACATGGAAAGAGTAAAATACACAGCTGAAAAGCTGCTGACGGACAAGAGTACTTCATCATATTTATGAATGAAGGAAAAAAGAGAGGAAAAATTCCGACTAGGGAAAGTAAAATTTGGTAAACTGATTTAATCTCAAGAACATTTTCCACTCTGTTCCTTCCTCCTGTTCGTCTTGTCGTCTGCCAATATTACATTTGGCATTGTGAGTTGATTCCATAAAAATATCGATGGTGATATTGGAATTTCCTGAAAGCCTCTTTTCACCCACGACAGCAAGAAAACAGAGCTCAAGGGCATGAGGAATATGAAATAATCACTGAATTTCGAGAGTTCAATTTCATCTTTTCTGTTTCTTTCTATACACGACATCACGTTGAAAAATGAACACAACATTGAAGCGATAATTGCATAAATTTCGTATTGTTGGGAAAGAAGTAGAGGGAGTAAAAAAAAACTTCTGTGCTGGGTTTTCCTCGATCAATAGAATGCTGAAGCGCAATTGTACGAGAGCATTTCATTGAAATGCATTGGCTAGGAAATTGACAATTTATCTTTCATTGTATGTAAATATTTACTGGATACTTGAATGCATCTGGAAAATGCAGGGATGGAAAAATCAAAAACTTATCAATTTTTCACGTACCTTCGCCAGGAATTCCCATCCGACATTCCACCTTAGCTTTGTTAGTCTCCGCCACGCCATGAAAACCACCAAAAGACTGAAGCGAGATGCAATTTATTCATGCACCCCCTTTTGCACACACCTCTCCGCAGCCACACGTTATATTTTGTGCTGCATAACAAGAATTATGCTTTATAAGATTACCATAGCTTCATTTTGAAGAGAGAGATGCAGAGTTGAAAAAAGCAATTTTTAAAGATTCTAAAGTGTACTGCTGAATATTCTCCTTTAAATGCTCGTGTTCAATCTGATAAATTATTCAAATATTTAATTTCTCTTAAAACACCCTTTCGCTTAATCCCGACTATGCTTTACAGCTCTGCAAAGTCATTGCGAAAAAGCACACAAATTTGCGAGTTAGTGTTGTTACAATATAAGCGAATTTTCTTTACAAACCAGACCTTTTGTAATTGTGCGAAAAAGACAGTGTTGCCAAAGGAAATAGAGAATATGGAATTTTAATAGTTATTAGATGAACAAGATGTTGAAAATGTCAGAAACAATACGAATTTATCTGGCGAGGTTTAAGAATGTCAATAAGACACAAGATTGTCTCAATGGAAGCAGAATTTGTGGAGGAATCCTCAAAATATGTTGTGTTTTTAGAGCGTTTAGATGAAAAGGGCGATTTTGCAACTGTGAGGTTAAGTTAATGTCATAGAGTGAGGCAATGTAAACTGCTGTGCTCTCACTAGGAATCCCAACTCTTGCAAGCGAAGATGGCAGCTTAAAAAATCATCATAATTTGTTGTACACACGAGAGAAGAAAAGAACACCACAATCTGATGGAGTGTAAGTCTTTCTGGTATAATCATAAAAATATTTAATTCAGGCCACCGTCTAACATATAAATTCAGCAACATCACCCTAACTCTACAACCTTCTCGTGAAAAATTCAGCCATAATCTTTTTATTGCACGGCGAAACTCACAATTAATGATGAAAATCTCGAGAATGACTCTTCCGGGACTCTCCTCAGATTTTCCTAATCTCTCCCCGAGCTCTTGTGTCGTAATGGAATTGAAAACAAACTGGCATATAACCCGTGAAGTTGTGCATCTTGGTCGCAGGAAAATGGTTAGAGATGGAAATACTTTGTCAGTCTCTGGCTTTTTAATTTCCACTGCCACACCCAACTCAACCCACTCACTTCTGCTGGGTAATTAATGTGGAAACAGCAGTAGCATAACTTGGTGACGTATTTATTTGTCATATTTCATTCCGCCAATGCAATTAAGCAAGGGGGATGGAATTGCATTAACGTAGAGCAGTAATGTGGTGGATATAATCACTATATAGTAGTTTTTAGTACGACACAATTGTATAATTAGCTTGTTTTACTGCTCTGTGCACGCCTTCTAAGCGAATTTTCATTGCCTGAGATGAATAAAGTTGCATAAATTTGTTAAACACTTGTTTACTCGCTTTTACAGTGAAAAAGAAAAACTACAGGAAACGATATTATGAGCTCTATCTGTCCGCAAAATACCTTTAATGGTCAAAAACGACTAGCGTAAGTTGTAACAAATTCTCCATGTCTATTGAATTACTCCATCTCCTCTTGGGAAATTCCTCAGGAGCTGCAAATTGGCACAATGGGAGGCCCCAGAATGAAAATGCCAGTGAGAAATAAATTGAGGGTGCGGGAAGTTTTACATTTTCCGCGTCAACACTCCGGGGGTGGTTCGGTGGTAAAACTTTTCCATGTTCCTGCATTTGGGAAACTGTCGGGGGTACACAGCCACCTTTCTCGGCATATGTTGTGCAGAAAAAAAACAGAAGCCCTCCTTCTCACCCAGAAAATATCGTCTCTGTGACTCTCTCCGCCCCTGATTTTGGACTGATGCCAGAATTGAGCGTCTCGGGGCTTGTTTCTCGTGATTATTTATTAGTGTATGGAATATTCTTTTTGCAAAACATTGGGGTGCGGATGCTGTGGCAGTTGGGGTGAATTGCCAAGGAAACTGAAAGTGGTTAAACGCATGGGAAGGAGTAAAATCCAATTTCTTGTAACCTGTCAAATTTGCGCGATGGTGCTTCAAAAAGCCGCACCAACCATAGCTCATGATTCACGGTAAAAAATTGAATTCTCTGAGGTAAATATCTACATAAATTGGCATAATAAGCAACAATATATATCGACAGAGAATGGATGTGGGTTGTTGCTGCCATACCAGAATAATGCCTGTTTAGCTACGAGAGGCAGATTCGCGGCGTGTTTTGAATTTTTTTGAATAATTTTTCCACCCGTGTTCACACATTTGGAAAATTTTGCATTTTCCACGTCACGACTTTATGAGGTAGACAGAAATTGACAATAGTAATTGTCACAAAAAAGTTGCATGTAAAATGCGCAATAGAACTTATCATTTCCACAGGATGACTGCCAATTTCCGCACAACTTTCCGTATGTCTGAATAAGAAATTTCCACCGCAGCGATTTTTATTGTCTACAATTGTGCACGGCTGAATGTTGAGTGCGAAACGACGTGGTTTCTGCAAGTGAGATCAGCATGAAAAACATCATCAAAATATACTGATTGTGCCAATTTCAGATCATTGGCATTTATCCGAAATCCCACCAATATTGAGCTCTTAAGGTAATAAAGTTGGAATAAAGCTCCTTTTATGTTGCACCATGAAAAGAATCCAGTCACTCTCTTTGGTCGCAAATGGCTGAAAATTGACGTACAAACAGTGCTAAAAGAGTCATAATAATCAGAACAATTCTCATGTTCCATTCAAAAAATCGATCCATAAAATCTCCAATTACCTTCTTCAGTCATAAACTCACCCTTTCCAGTCGTCAGAGCTTGAAAGAGCAAGACGACTCTCGGAGGAGCGTAATGTACTCCATCCCACAATTCAATTCTATTAATTGTGATAATTTTCATCGAGAAAGTTTCTTGTTTCTGCCGAAACCCTTTGTATGATAGGCGACACTCTGGCCCGCCCCTCGAGAGGGCTGTCGAGGATGGATAAATGGTCCAGAGAGGTGTGCGAGGAAGGTTAAGAACTAATTGATTTAATTAAACTCAAAGAACTTTCCCATCTCATACACATTTAACGAGATTGTGGTCTGGTCTGCCCATCGAAAGAGCATCAAACTGGGTGATTCAATTACACGATTAGGGATTGCCAGTGACTTACTGGAGGCTTTCTCACTCTCTGTCTGATTTTCAGACAACAAACGTCTGTGTCGCAATTGGAGAATCATCGGCCATACAAATGAATGGAAGATCTCGGATATTTAACAAGATATTTAAAGATGAAACCGAACTGAATAGAATCCCTGTGCCAATTGTGAAGGACTAACTACATGCTGAATATGTGGGAAGAAGAGCCATGTTCTTGAGTCTTGCAAGCGAGTGAGTATTCAAATATGAACAGATGTACATCAAGATTTGGATTTTCATCACATGGTTTTTAGTGTCCTACAAGTCTCTTTACGAACATACTATTATAGATTATTCAGAGACATTTCAGACTCTAGTATGCTTTTCAGAAAGATTACGGCTTTTGCACTAGAATGTATCCTTGATCTCAACATGGAGGTGTGAAATTTAAATATGCTGAGTGGCTGACACTGCATAGAACAATGTGAAAAAATATGAAATTCACAATCCAGCGCAAATACAGGCACTCAATGTTCTTCTATTCAGCATCATCTATTTTGCATGCGAACAAATGGGATATAACGACAATGAGGGTGCGGAGACAAGAGGCGCTTCTGCCAGCAGTTATTTTCGACGTGTGATATGAAGAACTGAGCTAGTTCAAATGGTAATCAATGTACATAATTCTGATCCAAATCAAAATACAAATGCCAGGACATTCGGTGACATTCACCGATTCATCCCGATGTATTAATACGATAGAATTTCGGGTGAAATTGCCAAGTTCAGTGGAGCATATAGAAATGTGTGCTGAAATCCTGTGAGTGACACAAACAAATCGGAAGTACCACAAATTTGCGCCTCCTCCTGTTCTCTCTCCTCAAGTCAACCCAATGCATTCCACTTTCCCGTGTTGGTTATGAATTCAAGAGTGACAAATCATTCAATTTAGTGCCCACAGACTCACGATGAATTGTCGTGGGGAAAGTTTCCCATCCGGAAGACAATGAGAAACAAATTGAATTTCATCCACATACCCTTCATGGATTCTCGAAATTCTAATGAATATCTTTTGGAGCGCTTTAATAAATAACACCTAGAGTTTGCCTATTCTCTGGTTGATTTCCCCTCCTCAAAAGTCGAACTTGAATCCGGACATCGAAAATGTAAATTTTTCCATGTCGCTCACGATGGTCAATTATTTCTCTACGTTCTAGCGAGATCATGAAGAGAATATTTTAATATCTAATTCATATGCATTTCCATTGTCATGTGCATGTTCCTTGAAAACTAATTTCCGAAATAATGCCTCTCGCTCACCAAAGATTATCAAGGAGACTCGATGACATGGTTCACTCGTTTGCACATATCCTTTCTTCTTGACTCTTCCATCGTCTGTACTTTTGATGCTTCATACATGTGACAAAGAACAAGATTTATCATTCATATTCAATCATCTTGTCCAGGCAAAGGATTGGATGTGAATTAATGATTCTCTCTCCCTATAAATTTAATATGTCCCATTCACAGATACAAATTCATATTTCAGCGTCAAAGGACAATCATTTTGTATTCGTGGTTTTTTCACATATTCTCTATGCTCTCTATACACTTTCCCATGAATAAATTTTCACCTCGCGAGACAGGTAAAAGTGACAAAACCTCAAAATCATTTTTTACCCTTGACATTCATTACATTTCCCTTTGTGGCCCCAAAGAATGTCATGTTGTCGTGTTAAAAGTGCAACAAGGGCAGAAGCCAACCATGTTTATATATATTAAACATATATGCTTTTATTATAAATTGCTGGAATACACTCCTTGGCACCATAGTCCAGTCAGACGAGCGAAGGGTAGAAATTCTGCTGAGCTGCATGGTCACGGCGTGAGAAAAAGCTCATAACTGGCGCTGAAACCTGGAGTGACGAGAGCTTTTATGATTTTGCCACTCTTGAGAGAACGTGATATGTTGGCAAATTCACGTCAGGTGGATAATTACTCAAATAAAATGAAGGCTTGCTCTTGGTCGTCTGCCAGAGTCAAACGCCATTAGCATGACTCATCCCGGAAATCGTGCGGAGTTGAGAGGATGCAGTGTCTCCGGGCACTTAACCTCCGTCGCCAAGCCATTATCTTCCTCGATATGTTTACTGAGAAATTAACTGAAGAGCAGTTCAGGGGAATTCAAGAAAATCATCACACCTTTAATACAACATCTTCACACCCAGCGTCTGAGGCCTTTCTCCGAATCAACTGCGGAGGAACTGTGAGGCGCCTGTGTGGCCAAATAGCCCTGTGATTCAAGTCACGTCCAGCATGTTTGTCGCCTCTGTGGTTTCCAACTTGCATCAATATCAACACCAATTGATATCACCACACTTCCTTCGGCTCGATACTGGTAATGAACAACATCCCATGAGAGACCGCACCGAAAGGTATATGTACACATAACATCACCCGAGGATATTGAGAGGCTATCCAGGCATCTCCCGTCTTGTTCTCCCTCTTACGTGCTCACTTCCAGTTAAGTTATTAATTAGAAGTGGCCAGCATGTTGTTGCTAGGAAGATTGTGATGCAATGTAACCTTCCGGAATGATCTCAAAACGACTCTCTCCTCTCATACGAAGAACTTCGCTTAAGCTTATGGGTTTTTGATATACAGACTTTAGATTTCGCTTTAGATATCCTAGAAGTAATTTTGATAAATATCCAAATCGGTGCCTTCTGAACTGTTTTTAGACGTAAAAACAACTTGTAAAGCAGAACAATGAGTTTTTCGCATTTCTTATAGAAATTCTTTCACTGTTTTCCCCATACTCCACTTGAGACACTCGAAGAAGAGCATAAGGAAATTAAATGTCTTTGTTAATTTATTAGTGAACCCCTGTCCAAGTGTCCCTGAATTTTGACACTGACTTTGATAATGGATTGCCCAAGGCGACAGAGACAAAGTCTACCATATTACATGTTCTAAGCACCTTGAAAGTTGCGACTTTTCTTGGTGTAGCGCACAGAGGGTGCTTTCAAGTTATTAGAGAAGCAATATGGTATATGGAAGCACAAAATATGGCCGTGCTGTAAATCATCCTTCACCACATGGGCGGTAATATGTTAATAGTTTGAAACAGAATGGGAATTTTTTAAAACTTCCCGAAAAGTCTGGCAGTTTTGCAGTTTTGTGGTGTGATAAACAGTAGAATTCTGCTGCACTTTCTGCATAATTCATCAAACTTCAGAGCCTCATTCTGGACACAACAAATAACTTTGATCGCAATCATGCTAACCATCACTCTCGAGCTTTGGCTGATTTGTCATGACAACGCCCACATTGGCATGGTTGTAAAGAGGATTTTAATAGACAAGAAGAAACTGATACCATGAGCCATCATAGAGGTGATTAATTCAATTCTCCAAGAAGATACACTCAAAGGCAACTCGTGCGATTCCAAGTCATGTTTTTTGCCCCATATTTTCTGCCCTTTCTGCATCAGGGAAAAAAGTCTCATTTCTCATCTTTCCTTGTAGCGAGATATGAAAATGTGACGAAGGATCTGGGAAGAAATATTGTTGAACTGAAAATTTATATTTTTTGGATTATTCTTCGGCACTCCCGGCAATTGTGATAAGGCCTTTACGAGTGGCTTCAAATGAGGGGGAAATGTCCCGACCATTCGTGAAAAATCGCATCTCCTCCCGCATATTTTGCCAGAAAGCCAAACCGATAAAGCTGCCTCTGGCCGATAAGCTTCCATACCATCGAATTTGTGACCACGAGGAAAACGTTTGAATTTTCTCACTCTCCGATTGAAGGAAAAATCAATTTTTATCCACAATGGCGATTCTGGTACGTGTTTCTCCCATTTTAATCCACAATTTCCTCTTTTCACTGCTCTTCAGTAAAAAATCAATCAAATCCTCCACTCTTGTGTCTTCACAGCAGCAACTGTACATTGAATTCGACAATGGGATAGTTAAAGTGTCAGACAAATGATTGGAAACTACAGTCGAAATACAATCGAAGAGTGAATTTTGAGAAGAAATTATATCTACTAAATTGAATGTCATAATAATACTACAAAAGTGCAGTTCCTTTTCGATTTTATGTCTTGTTGTGTATCTGTGAAATTGAAATTGATATGCGATGGGGTTTCAACGGGGAAAAAAGATTTTTGTAGGATTTCCAATGCATTTGATGAGGTCATATAGATCACGAAGAGAAAATTGGAAGACCCACAGATGAAGTGAATGAGGAAAAACAACTTGTTTACCATTAGAATTTGTGCCCTTTTCCCTCAATTCAATCGAAACTTGTCGTGAAAAAGTTGTTTTGATATTTTACATAGTTGATATTTGCTCTGTCGCATTTCTACGTATTCCAATCGACAATATTAATAGAATGGGAAATGTGTGGAAGATGGAAAAGTTGAATGGAGCAAAAAGTGATTAGGGAGGCTAAATTTCTACCCATATCACTTATGATAACATCATTTAGCACTTCTCTCCCAGACTTCTCAAGGAAATATTTAAAATGTGTCATTCTCACGTGAAAGCTCATTGGCCTTTGTTTCCGGTGGCAATTCTATGATGTTAAACATATAGTACTAAAGTTTCCGAGTCATTAACTGAATGATTAACTTATAGAAGAGATTTAAAACTGTGCACAGAAGAAAAATTCAAGCATTTCCCAAGCTCCTGAATAAAAAATTATGCCTTGGCGTAATTTATTCTTCCTTGGCGTTTGCCTTTAACATCCTTTTTAACACTTTTAACGGCAAAACCGTGTTGACAAAGTGTATAGAGAAAAACTTTAACGTTTATTTAACATGAACTGAAGATATGAAAATCTGTCTGAAATATTTTAATTACACCGAATTTAATATACACACATGCAAGCACAATTATATTGTTGATTTATGAGCATAAACAATGATGAAATGCACGGAAATGTGCAATTATGATATAATTTGAACCAGTAATGGATAGATTGATTTTTTTTATTTGAGCTCGTAATTTGAGAGAAATTTTTTTTGGCTCGTTATGAATAAAATAAATTGTGTAACAAAGGGTGGACAAGTTTATCGCACATAAAAAATACGCGGAAAACGTATTTCAATGAATATAAAATAGAAAACATCTTGAGTATTAAGAACTCTGGGTTGAATTGTTACTTGAGTATCACAAATTTGCAAGTCATCGTTCGCGATGCAATATTGATTATGTATTTTCTACTACTTCCAGCGAGACGTGCACGAAGTTCTTTCGAATAATAAATTGAGTTTATATGCTATGCAAAAGGCGATGACGCGCGACGTGCATTTTGTGAAGTGACAAATTGCCCGCTTGAAAAATCTTCCCAAATACCATTTCAATAGTTGAGGGCGTGCACAAAAGGGAAAATTTAATATTCTGGCGCTTCTTTGTTGGTGCTTTTGGGGGAAATCTTTTATCAAGCGATTTTCTGTGAGGTGTAGAAAATGATGCCAACTTCCTGATCCTATTTCCCGTCACCAATTCTACATTCTCACTTTTTCTACAATTTCCCACTCTCGTGCAACATGACAAATTGATGAACTTAAGAGCTTCCTCTGCAGAGAAAATCCCCTACTTGGTTATATGAAGAATAAAGCCAGGGAGAAAAGTGTTTTCTAAATTTCATTTTGCTCCAATACAAAAGATATGATTGATTGTGCGGGTTCTGTGCTAAATTAAATTGGGTCGAAAATGGTCGAGAACTACAAGAGCGATTGTCTAACCACTTTCCGGCTTGTCTTCAGTTCTTGAGTCAATTTTTCCTCCTTATTTTATATATATAATAATTGCAATTTTTGTTTCGCTTCGGAAATATCCCGTAAACTACAATTCTTATTGAATTTCAACATTATATCATTGTGTAATAATTTCATTAAAAAATAATTTAACAATTTGCTGAGTACATTTTATTATCTGTCATGAAAAATATGAAAATCTTCTGGTCAATAAATCCCTTTGTTGTGGAAATTCCGCGGTTTTATTACACAAATTTCACCATAGTTATCCATAAACCACATAATCAGTAAACACTGTGCTTTATTTGGAATATCACTTGAATGAAACTCCCTCAAAATTAAATTTTAATTATTATGAAAGCTATAAATTTAATACTTTTATTACACTGATACAGTATATTGTACCACTGATATTCGTAACGATGGCTATTCATATCTTTATCCTTGTCTTTAGCATTTAATTACGCAATAAACTCAACAATACATTCATCTCATTTTTCCGTGATAACTTAGTGAAATGTTGTTTTTTACACATGAAATGAAAAGAATGAGTTGGGAACACTTTTCTTCGTCTTTTTACTCTGCTTTTGTTTTGTATTATACTATTGTTTTTGTTTGTGGTTATTCATTCGTGAATTAAAGACTTTGCTATTTCCTCCTTGGCTGAAAATATCCAACATTTGAAACTTGGGCGTGAATGTTCTCAAGAATCTATTATATTGTTTTTCCAAAGATGCATACGAACTGTGTTATCTTATGGACAGAGATGAACTATTGCTGTTAACTTCGTGTAATTGACTTCAATATTTTATAAGTGTCGTTTTTCTTTCCAAAACATAAATTATCTCATCTAAAGGGCGAGACAGGGCGGAGAAAGTCGTTAATAGAGCAAATTATTTTCACGTCAACTTATAAGAAATGAGACACATCATTAATTTTGTGCTTGAGTTTTTCACGTAATTTCTCTATTGAGCAATAAATTCATGTGCCACTTTGAGAATCAACACAATCAATCGAGATAGGACAGAGTTGAAAAGAATATTGATGTTTTATCATGGTCCAAACAAAGTTCGAAAGCATTAATTTCATCCATATCTAGATAACTTGCCCTGAAGGTTGATAAAGGAACGAAAGGAAAGAGGCAAATATTGAAGTTTTTCTTGCACTGTGAGAAAAATCTGATAAAGAATGTGAACTTCAAAAAAATTAAAACTAAATGATGATTGAAATTTTAGTGTCTTTTAGAAGTAAGAGCTTTTTGAGGGCTGAAAAGTGATTAAAGTCGGTAATTTTTCATATTTGCCAAACTTTTCCCTCAGTAGTGGATACATCAATAACTACTGTCAAGCATAACTTCATGTGGTGACAGTGATTGATGTTGCTGATTTTATTCACAACTCATACACACTTCTAAATACATCAAGTGGCTGTACACATGGCTAAATTAAATTCAACTTTGTACCACTCTGGGGGTACATTGCATGGCTACAAAATACCCAACACACGTCACATTCGTGGGTGTCTGATACTAAAGTTTAGTTGTCGCTCGTATAAGCCAACTTTCCGGGTGGCCGGAGCGAGTGTGGTGGGCTACAACATAAATTTATAAATTCAGCATGATATGTGGAGGATTTTGTGTCAGCTCACTCGCTTTCACGGGGTGGGAAGAGCTCGCAAAATTCAAAATTCCATCGCGCCCCCGGATAATCCCAAATAGATGAGTGTGCAAATTTCCACCCGTAGTCTGACTTTCTGCACTTGGCCCAGACTGAATGTCTGGAGGAGGAAATCCTCTTCTTCAGATCATCCCATTTTTCTCGCATTTTAACTATTTTCCAATCACTTATAAGCCACCGTTTGATTGATAAAAAGCTCTGCACTGGGGAAAAAGTGATTTTGACTGGAAAATAGCAGAGAGTCGTTGCATGTGAGCCGAATAATTGACACAAAGTGGACAGAATACATTAAACAATCCAATTTGAAAATCCAATCAACTGGATAATGGTTATTGATAATAGTATGCAGTTGATTTCATTCTCGACTATCGCCTCCATACTCCAAATCGACCATCAGGGCCTTTGTTGCATCAATAATGACTAGAACAACAAAATAGATATAAGAGCCCAATTTTGGTATGATTGACATGAAAATTTCCCATTAAAATCTATTCTCTACCTATTTCCAGCCCCTATAATGTTGTTTCACAGAAGAGCTGGACAATTTAAACCACAAATTTAAGGACCACTTTTAAAGGTTGTTTCTAAAAAAAATTAGAAGTTGGGTAAACAATTTCAATTGCTCGTCAAATTCATAATATTTATGGCCAAAATATGGATATTGATTACACAATTTCCTTAAAATTTTCCTTAAATCAGGTTATCCTTCAACAATAAATAATTGACAGCGCATCCTTCACGCTTCTAGACTGAATTTTTATTCAAGAACACCCTCGAGTAAAGCATACATATATTTTACATACTTCGAACTCATCCAACATATCACGTTATATTGCCTGGATGTTACGATGAAAAGCCCTTCAATTTGCCCAAATCAGTCACAATGTAGCTGAAGTGAAAATCCTCACAGCATAGCAGTGGAATTTCACAAATTGGTAGAGATCAATTGGCTCATTGTGAATCACAAGGGTGATTAATATGTGTATGGAAGATGTTCTCTTGTATCTTCAAGTGAGCGAATTGATGCAGTGGAAAGGAAACATTTCCCATAAATTCTCAGTTGTCCTCCTTGTCGAACAGTTCTTGAGGGGAAAAGCCCTCGAAGGGTGTGTATATTGATGGGAAGCAACAATTTTAGTATTTAAGCGTGCTCTTTTCCACATAATAATTCTTTTCATCAGAAATTCAATGTAGAATTTTCACAATCAGTGCCATGTGATTGATTCTCACCAAAGGTCTTTTCGTTTGAAAAGATTTTCTACAACGAGGTGCAAAAGGAGATTGCTGAAGTGTGTGCTTTGCCGTATGAAAATTGCAGAAAATCCACACGTATGAAATCATTGAAATCATCAAGAGAATCTCGTAGATGTTTCATGTGCAACATGAAAAGAGCCAAATATGAGTTATGACTTCTTTTTGTAGCTTTTCTCACGCGAAAAAGTGGAACACAACAACGACAGACAGGTATATGTCTGCGAAAATGCTGAAAGTTTCATCAGGAAAATATGCATTTCACATATGGTGAAAATTCAAGTAGAAATTCCACGTTAAGGAATTTAATATGCTCTTTGAGACATCACTTTTATATATATTATTCTCTGTGAAAATTTTACCGTCTTTTCAAGTTGAAAACTTAAATGCACCAACGACAAAATATTTAGCATGGCGAGGAGAAAATACCACATAACGAATTCTTTGATTTTCCTATTTCAAAGGTATAATAAAATTAAAAGGGGATGTTTTACCTGAAAATGGTGGAGATATTGGACTGGAAAACATTTCTGAGAAAATATTTTCCAAATAAGTAAAAATATGTTTGCAATCATATTCTGCGTAGGATCATTAAAATTTTATGTTATATCAATGAGTTTTTGCACATATTACTTTCTGTAATAACAGTCTACAAAAGTTATCAATAAGTGGAAGTTGAAATTATGCAGCGCAAATGAGTATTTCATACAGGAAAATCCCATTAAAAGTTTTCATTACTAAATAATGCCTGTAAAATTCATTTATATGACTATATATGCAGGTTTACCACACTACTGGTTATGTCTAAGGACATGAAGATCCCTCAAAATATTCTTAGTCAATACACCATTAGGTATCTCCGAAAGTTTCCAAACTTTGCCTTCTTTTTGTCACCAAATTGACACCAATGAATAAATTGTATAGTTCAACTTTCCTCGTTGGTCATTTTTCATTGTCGGTTGAGGACAATTTCACAAATCCCCTCCATGTCTTCGGCTAAATATAGCCGAACAATGCCAAGTAAAACGAATTACAGTTACATACTGTGAGTAAGGTATTTTCTCGGGTTTCCTCCGCTTATATGACATAGTTTTTCCAGCTCTGCTTCTGTTTCACTCGCTTTCAGATCCCACCTCTATAGTTCATGAAAATTTGTTAGCACGTTGAGGTGCAGTTTGGCGAGACAAGAGACTTTTCCTGTAACACAAGAAAGATGGAAAAATGTGCATTTCATCTCAGCACGAGAGGGAAAAATTCAATTGCCAATTCTGTTGCCACTTCACACAATCATAATGGTATTTTCCATTTGTCCATCCTCTTTGGGTGGTGTGACAAAAGCTGCGAAGACAGAAAAGTAATTTATTGAGGAAATGCCACAATTTTTCCACACAATTTTACCCACAACCCTCGCAGATGTGAAAGCTCATGGGGACCGTAAATGCGGCAGAGCAGCAGCTTTTTCCCACCTTCCGCCACACACTTTCAACTTGGCGACCATGCACGAGTATATTGTTTGCGGAATTGCATTGGAATGTGCATCACTAATTGAATTCTTCAGGCATCCACAGCACCCGCCAGACAGAGCTTCTCGAGTTCCATTAGTGGCAAATGGGGCAGAAGTGGATGGTCAGAAAAAAGAGACAGGACAGAAGAAAGGGTGTATTTTGCGCGAAACCTTTGGCACTTCTCAAATTACTTCCCAGGCATCTCCGCACAGTGAGAATACATGGATGAAGAAGAGAGGATAATTGACTCGTTATTTATTAAATAAATTACAAATCACCCTCAAAACGCTTTCGCTACTTCACACAATGCAGAATTTTCGAGGAAATTTAGCTTTTTCGCCACACATCAAATGCATTTTTCAGCACAACAGACGCAATTTGGATCTGTTCTTTCCTATTCCATTCACAGACACAGTAAAAATCAATTGTTTCTCTAAATTTTGCAGTTTTTGTTGAAAAATCTGCTGTGCTCTTTCCCATCCGCAACAAATTTTGCTGCAAATGTGCACTATAGTTATTTGCGGATTTTCCATTAAGGACATATAGATAATACATATTTGTGAAGAATGGCTACAATTTAGAACTTGTACAAAGCCAGCATATGCAACGTAGCACTAATAGCCCAATAACTCTTGTAATCTTGTGAAGAATGTTCATTTGAATGTATATTTCGAACAATATACACATGTGTTGCGATACTCGAACGTGGAAGTATATTGTTTACATCCGTAATTATACTGAAATTTAGCCATTATAGGCAGTGGAGTTGAAACTATGGAAACCATTCTTGGCTTTGCCTGAAGACTGAGAAGAAATCCGATCCAGAAAATCAGGTTGTCTTATTTACAGGCAGACGCTTGATTTTATTTATTAAACTCAAAAGGAAAATCCTTTTCAAGAAATTAATTGAGTTTCAGCAATCCATTAATGGAGTCTCACCATTATCCTTCCCATTAATTGCGTTTCGTCCCTATCTCTTCCTACACATCCTTCACCTCTCTCTCTCTCTGCGCGTGGGCTGTAACTGAAGACGTCTCCCCAGCGGCTGGATATTCCACTGAGATCCCATTCAGCGTGCGTCAAGGTGGTGACGCTCGTCATGGAAAGACTGAGGACGCGGTGAAAATGCACATCATTGTTGGAGAATTTAAACTTTATACCCATCTTGAGCGCAAATCCTGAATAAACCGATATTTTTCGTGCAACTTTCATTCGCAGCAAACTTTCTCACCCAGCGTTGGTTCTTTTCGAGAATATCTTGAGATTTTAAGTGGGTCCCACACTCGCAACCCAGAATGAAATGCTTTACCTTGGCTAAATAAGTTTTCCCGCACCAACTTTCTCATACGCCCACTCAATGCAGGCACTGTAAAGTTGCCAGGTGAAGTTTTCTGTGTCGCTGCTCTGAGCTTTTGAAGTGAGATACGCGACTAAAATCTGATATGGATTTTCACTCGAGGTCTGCGAGCTGATACTGATTGAAGTCCAAGT
The DNA here is from genome assembly GCF_947086385.1 of Phlebotomus argentipes. Classification (NCBI taxonomy): domain Eukaryota; kingdom Metazoa; phylum Arthropoda; class Insecta; order Diptera; family Psychodidae; genus Phlebotomus; species Phlebotomus argentipes. The sequence continues at coordinate 8,761,271 of NW_026776181.1, read as the reverse complement.
AGTTTATAAAGTAGAAAAAGTCCAACTATCTGCTTCACAAAGACAGCACTGAATGACGAAAGTTTCGTTTCACAATTCACCTCGCATGAGCGGCATTTTGCAATTTTATCCTCGCCGCCACTCATCTCTCCCTGCCATACCCTGATCATCCAATAAAACTTCCATAATGGCTCCTAATGAGCAAATTTCCCACTCCATGACTTTGGAATTCATCTCTTAGCATAGGATCTAATGTTATTAGCATAAGACCTCTGCTGCGCCAACATTACATACACGGGTGTGTGAGAAAATATTTTGCAACAGGTAATTTCCATTTCCACCTCTATGGCGCTCTCTAGAGCTAGAGAGCTGATATGAGAGACCGTCATAATTTCACCGTTTCGCCGTCGGTATTCAACGGCTTACAGGGCAAATTTAAATAATACCCTCTTAATTGGATTCAGAAGAGAAACTTTAAGTACACATAAGCACGTACAAGTGATTTCGAGAGGTCGGCGGCCAAACATTTGGAGAGTAAGATTGCAAGTAAAGTGTTTCATACACTTTGCCATGAAATTCACAAATTCGGCCGTTAAAAACTATAAATCTGCAATTTTAGAGAGCAAAAACTCTGGAAAATAATACAATTTCTCGCATCATATATTTTTTAAACAATATTTTCATTGCGTTTTACGCTTTCAGTTGTGCAAATTAGATTCTATAAAGTACAATGAAAACCCAGTGAACTTTCACATAAACATGAATTCTTTCTGGCTCTCTGTACACACAGTTTATTTGCATATAAAACTTTGAAAGTTTTATGACGGGTCTTTCAGTGCTATTTAGAGAACTCTTGTGCAAAATATTCACTATATATCTTTGTATGACTCCAGATATAAAATGACAATGCAGCAGAAATTATTTACTTGAGAATAACAACTTTGTTCTGGTTCACTTTCCATCTAAATTTTGCGCATAAAAGTTTTTAACGGAGAATTAATTTTGCAAAGTGAAATAGATATTATACAGAGCTCCTTAAAACAACCTCCCAATTTTAACTCATTATGGAAACTGTTCCGCAATATGAATAAAAAGAATGTTAAGTTAATTATTATTAAAAAAAAAAATACGAGCGCGGTTAGCATCGATTTTCTGTGTAATTTATTTTGACTTTTTGTCCAAAGTTAGTAAAAGTCTCGCATCATATCATTTTCCGTAAACACGGAATCTGTGAGTTCAGAGCGAATCACAGATGATATATTTCGCATGAAAAAGCGTGTTTGCTCATATTTTATTGCAACCGATGCTGAAGATACGGTGGAAGTGGGTGGAAACCCTTGAATTCGCCTTCTATACTTCGGTGAACTGAAAAGTTCAGCGACAGTGCGTCATAAAAGTCGCAAGAGTGAATAATGTATCAATTTTGCTCTACCCAATGTCGTGTATTCCTCAGTGTCTCATTCCGAGGAAGTCAGCATCCTTGCGAACGACTCTCAGCCACATGTTATTTGTTTCAATTGAATATTGCACTGCGGATTTGCCTTTTGCTCGTCAGGAAGATAAGAAGTGGGAAAAGTGTATTCACACTGAAGTTGGATTGAGGATGAAAAACAGGAAGAATATCATTGAGGAGACGTGTGTTATTACTAAACATGAAGTGGATTTGTATCATCAGAGATAAGCAGGATGCCGAGGAAAGAAATTCAATCACAATCACGACAGGAATAGTAAATCTTGCTCCTCGTTATTTTGCTTGCATTGAGAGGAAGATTCATCTAGATGAAAATTTATATCACGAGAAAAGCTTAAGTTCTGCGTCTTTGTGCTGTATTTGCTGAAAGCTTTACCTTCATATCCACAATCATATCGTTCCACATTAAACGCATGACATGGAATTATTCAAAATTGACTTGAAATTCTGCAAAGTTTGTCTCTCTGCATGGAATTCATGAATATCTAATAATGTAATATATATATCTAACAAGCATTTTGAATTAAATTCAGGACTAAACACTCTTCTCGAGCTTTCATCGGGGATTATGCGAGACGAGGAAACTTTCCCTGGGTTTATCCCAGTTAGACTGTGTAAATAATTCTGAGACATAACACGAATATGTCTCAAGCTGGAGGAGTAATTTCGGAATTACCACTATTGCTGGCGTGACAAGTGAAATTTCCCAAATGCATTCATACTCAAAAACCAATCTGCTCTGCTAAGAACTTATCCCAACTTCCAAATCGTTTCCCATATTATGGTCATCGAGGAGCGGGGGTGGGGAAAAGTTTCCCAATTGACTCCGGACCAAATGAGTCCAACTAATAAAACTATTTACAGTTGGAAGTCACTTTCAGTCCTCCTTGTTGCGTCCATTGCGGGCTTTTGTGTGCTTTTAGTTCCACTCAAATGCATTGTTTAGTGGACAATTTCACAAGTAAACAACAGTATGTGAATTAATCCAGTGTAAGCGGGACAGATTAGTAATTCTCTATTCTACAGTCCTTTTTCAGCTCTCTTTAGATGAAATTTGCATAAAAGACTCGCATAGATGTGAGGAATTTCTGGGCTTTTGGGGGCTTTCGAGAGATCATAATGGTCAGTGGAAACATATATCAAGTGTTTCTCAAAGTTTATCTGCAGGACAAATCTCAGTTTAGTAAATTTTTTATTGGCCCGGATTTTGTGTCCTTTGTGCAAACATTTGACACAGAAAAGCGCCGCACTTGAACCAGTGAATAAGGATGTTTCCATCCATTTGTCACTGTCGCCGGGAGAATGAAAATTCCTATGCCAGATTGCTGCAATTTATTCATTGTGAGGATAACGCATAAGGACTCAATTTATGTTCATCTTGTCAATCAACCAAATCTGCCAAAGAACACCCTAAAAGTCAGTCCTTTACTATCTCATCATGCTATCTCGACATAACAATCAAATGTTGGAAATGTGAATTTCTCGGAGAATTTTATGATGATTATTTCAACCCTCAGTTCTATTTTTTTCTCATTTCCACTCTCAATTACACTTTAATAAAGAATATCGCCGTACTTGTGAGAGCACTGCCAACAGAAAAATTAATTTAGGAGTCACTAAATGAAAATCTCACGATGCAACGGAGAATTTTTTCCGGAATATGAGTGAATGTGACCATAAAAATTTCATTATTTGCTCCTCTTGCTGTAGAGTGGAAAACCCAAGTTGGTGCGACAATTTCCTGGGAAATGTTTCGACAGGAAGGTACACACAATCTTTTTGTCCCAACCCCAAACAAAATCCTCAAGGCTGTGTTTCATCCGAAGTCACGATAAGCGAAAGAGAATCCTTCTGGCTATCATTGGAGGACGAGTAAATATTGTTTGAACAATCAAGTCCTGTCACGTGAAATATAAAAATATTTTCAATGGCTTCAAGAGTCTCTGAACCTCTCTTGATGGCTATGTTGGAGTTGACAAAATTGCTCCTCAAGGTACAGAATGACCATTCCTGCATTGGTAGGGTTTATTAAGTGACCCAGACAGAAAGACATCCAGACAAAGTCCCTCTGTCCAAGCGCTTGTTTACCGGGAACAAATATGCTCTGAGGGAAGTCGAAGGTAAATTGGCCTACGGAGACACGCTCAAGCATTATGTACTGCAATTGAATTTCCTTCCAACTGATTCATAATAAATTTCAAGAGTATTTGATTGTTCCGTGAGAGGCGTGCAATGAATTTTGCAAAATACAAACACTCTTGAGCCCTCGTGGAAAGAATAACGACATTTTTATCGAACACAAAGCATAGGCAAAGCTCCGAACCGCCAGTAACTCAAGCCCATCTGTTCCGGCGTCAGCAAAGGCAATAATTCTCTCATTGTGTTTCCTGGCCGAATTGCGACTTAACACTCTCTCTCTCTTTCTCTTTCGGATCATCCAGAATCATGTGAGCGGCATCTTGAGCGTGTGAATCTGTGTGCACTGCACACCGGAATCTCGTGCAAACAACCAAAACTTTGCACCACAAGAAAGGGAGTGAATTTCATTAATCAATCTTATTGCGCTTCAGGAGCGTTTAAGGGTGTGGGCGTGCTCATGCTTGGGTAATCACCGGAAGTGGTGTGGTTCAAGTTGTTCCATCGCTTGCACAATTTAGAGGTACAATTTGTCAGACTTGTTTTCGCACCCACACCCACTCTCCACCCAACTGCCAATAACTCCGGTGCGTCTTGAAGAGTTCTTCCCTTGGTTCTTTCAAAGAAATTCATTAGTACTTCTGAGAAACTTTCCAGTAACTGCACTTAAATTGAGTGGGAAAGTGGCCTAACTCTGCTATTTCCTACATCATATCACTTATTTACGGTAAATCAACATAGACCAAAATAAGTGGAATTAATTGAAACGACATAGAATTACATCACAACTTTGTTCACAGCTTATAAAGATCGTGTTATGTTTGTTGATGAGTGGGAATGCAATTCCGTCAAAGAGTTTCTCAAGTTAACCAATGCAATATATGGAAAATAGTCTCCAGATTCAAGCACGAAATATTTGCGGGAAGCGACAATAATAAATTTAATAAGAATATAGACTAGAGTAGCAAAAAATATGGTACTCAGAGACACTGCATTTGTAATGTACCAAGAATGTATTACAAATTTGCAAGATTCTGTACTGCCATTGAGTCTCATTAATTCTGTATTGAAAAGTCATTTGCAAGAACAAATTACGCCACTTGAAGCGTTCACTGCACCAAGACAGTCGGAGCCGCTAAGCGGAAGTCAAATAAGACAAATAGACGCGCCGTGACTGGAATCAGAGTCTGAGCGAGATCATCAGCATACCGGAGGAATTGCCCTCATCAAAAGCCCCGTGCAAACACATTCCATTACAATTCAATTTTCCTGCGGAGCCGCCCCGAAGGCACAGATATCCCTCGGTCACGAACTAACGAAGGTCACGAACCCATTACACGCGTCACACCATGTGTTTATGATGTGCGATTGCGATACACCCGCAGGATCCCGCTTAGCATCCCGACGGTGGGGGCGACGCCACCACGTCTGGCAGCCGGCGGCGGGGGGACAGAGATTGAGAGGGTGACAAGACACCATCTCACCAGCAGCCCGGCCTGATTCCGCCTAATTGAGACACTTGCAGCTGATGGCGAGTTGAGCTTTCGTGGGTGGAAAAGCTGTTAATTTAGATCCTTAATGCAGACTTATGCTCGGCAACATATTGTGGCCTGCACTTGCGACACCGTTAGTGTTTATACATTGATTTACGGTGTGAGATGCTGATTTGACAACGTTCCCTCGCACAATACTGCCGGAGTGTGGGCAAAGTTGAGTGCTCGTCATCATTCATTTCCACCAAAGTTATAAAAAAAAGTTTCAAAAGCGAGCAAATAGGGTGACTCTTGAGAGGAAAATGAGGGAAAAATGTTCCTAATAATTTCATAAAACTGTATATTCTCCGTTTGCACGTGATTTCGAGACCTTTCTACCCACGAACTCAAGCGCGTCCAAGTTTATTTTAATCACCATTTGAGATAAGTTTTAATTACTTTAAATAAGCTCCCTTCTAATTAGTTGCTCTCGTAGTTAATTGAATATAGTGAGATATCTGTAGTCTTGAGGGTGAAAACTTTGACATCTTATGAAGCAGGAAGGAAAACGCTTTCAGGTGCCAAGAAGTTTATCTTAATCCAATTTCATTTAGTGCGAGCTTGAGTAAATACAAGGGTTTGAGACTTGACACTGAGTTAATTTTTTATGGTTTTCCTTCCTTCATTCTGAATTTAATAACACACCCTTTGATTCCCATTCGAGATTCAAGTGAATATTCGCACAAAAGGAGCGGAAATTATATACTTATCATGTGTTGCTTAAGCTTCAGCGATGAAAGATCTGAAATGGGGGTTGGATGTGGGGAAATTTGTGTGGCATTGCGGCTGAATTCCCGGTATTCTATCAATGTTTGTTTGAGATGCCAAACAAGTTGTTTTACCATCATCAAGGGAATGTCTTCATTTATCATCCCCCCTCATTTCGCCCTGGAGATCGTTACACAAATTTGACGGACATCGTCATCATCATGCCTGGCGGTTGCGGGTGGAGAAGGTGTGTCACCGAAACTGTGTACCAAAGCACACGACATAGTTTCACCGGCTTTGAATTCCAATTCAAATGGAAGATAAATGACCCATATACCACCACAAAAACAAAGCCCATTGTGGCTTAGGGTGTGGGCATGAGACTCACCACCCGGAATTCCTCCCACGATGAAGGACAGGCTCACAGTAAAGTTGCCCACAAACCACCTTCTTTCGTACACAAGCAAGACGGGCAAGATGTACATATAAGTATATGCATGTCCGGAGAAGCTGTTTGAAGGCCAAACTCTGTCCTTTCGCCCACGAATAACAGTTAAATAATTAATACGCTCCAAGACTCCAAGTGCCATCATCCCCAAGGAATTTTCCACCCTATCTCCCGACGGAACAAACTTTGGGAATTCAATTAATTTCGATATAGTTGTAGTTGGCAAAGTTGCGCGCGACACAGCATTCCTGTGTTGCTTCTTTTCACCTGCGGGAATTCATATGAGCAATTTGGATGAATTTGAAGCTTCTAATGCTCTAATGCATCTCAAAAGCCCCCGGCATTAGTTTTTGCATTCAGTTATAAAACAATTCAATAACCTAATTCTTTAATTTCATACGCAAATTTCCTCGCTAGGAAATACTTCATTCTCCCCTCTTTTATAAATCATTTATGAAATAAATCTATTTAGGTTAATACTCCTTATCCTATCGTTATCATTTGAAGATAAGTAATGATAAATAAATTTCTGTCTGGATAAACATTAATCAATTTTCTTTCCCAAAAATACCCTGTTAATCTATACACGTACTTACATGATTCTTTAAAAAGCACACAGTCTCTTCAGATCCATCAAGCGACTTTCAGGACATACAGTTTTGTTGATGTTGACTTGAATAAAGTAGAAAGTAAAGGAGCCCAGCAAGGCTGCTGAATTGACATGTTCCTCAAAGAAGCTGAATTGGTGAGAGGTGGGAAATCTCTTTGAAGGAACTCACACAGACCTCTAATCTTTTCTCCCTGATGATGTGTGCCTACAGTGAAATAGCTTTCTCCCATCCATATATCAGGAGAAGGGAGGGATTATCCAAATCAATGGTGAAAGTTCTTAAAGTTTTTTAAAGTTTCATTACTATAAACTACCAAAGAACCATTGACAGTGATTTTTTTCTATCCCTGACGCTTCTTCCTGAATTACCTGGGAAGAAATGAGAACTTCAAAAGTCCTGGACTTGACAAAGTATATCCAAATGGTCCACTTTAATTAGTAAGCAGGGCCACACTGAATATTTATGAGGCGAAATTGACTTTAAAATGACTTTTGGAGTCTAATTATGTGGAGTCGCTCGACTGGGGGAAGACTCTCTAGGTTGACCATTTTTCTGCACCCTCGCTCATGATTTTTGAGGAAAAACATATCTGCCAAGTAGACAAACTTTCCACCCTCTTGTTCCACTATGAGGCGGCGTGTCTCATGAAAAAGCGCCTGTGAAAGGGTGAAATTGTGTGTTTTGCTCGAAAGTGTGTCATACACTCTGAAATTGCTCCTGGAAATGCTAATCAGACGCCTCTTTCTCACCCCAGATAAACACTCAAAACTTCTTTATCTCGTCACCCGAGGGGTGACGAACGGGGAGTTCATGAATGTTTAGAACACTGTCTTAAATATTTCCCAGCATAGAGATTGAATTGCATCGGCTCTAGGCTAGAGTAGTGGCTAGAGTAGAATCATTAGTGTGAACAAAATTCAAATTTTACAGCAATCCATCAAAATTTTGCGGAATAGAAAATGATAATACTTGCTCATCAAATTTCCCCCCTTGATTATACCTTTTCGTTTCCCAGGACGAAAGTGAATGGGAGCGTATTAAAATTTCATTCATTGCAATCGCCCACATTATTTGCTTAAATAATTAATTGAATGAGCATGAATTCTGCATTTAGGGCATTATTCCACCCCACTCGGCTCTTTTTAATCAATCCCTGTATAGATTACTGCTTCGCCATGGGAATTGCAATTAACATACGGATGAATGATTAATCACTGTATTGATAAATATTCCATGTGGAAAATTATTTGAATTTTATGGAATGAAAACCAATTTTACGTGAAATTCTTACAATACTTTGTACACGAAGAATGTTGCAAATATTGACAAATACCCACTGAATTGCAATTGACACAATTGGCGTTAAGCATCACTATTTTGCACTCCAATAATTGGCAATATTTGCTCATATGCACAGCGGTGTTCCGGGGCTGAAAAAAAATGTATTGCCATAAAGTACATCCTGAGTATCCTCGTCAATTGCTATCAAATAAATTGTGCATTCGAAATTACAGGGCCGCATGACACGCATTTTATCAAGGCATTTTATACTAAAAATGCGTGAAACTTTGATATTTCGTAACATATCAGAATTTCATGCAAATATTTTTAAGTGTTTAGAGTCTGACTTAACATATCTTCGCATCATAGATCAAAGATTACATAGAATTGTATAAATTTTCCCACTGGCAGTCCGGGCGCGGTGCGCCTTGTGAAATGTAAATTATTGGTGCAATTTGCACAAATTTCATCCGCTCAAATATAAAATGACTCGCCACTGTAAATGTCATTCTTGGCAGCCAAATTGATTTTATTGCCATTAACTGGAATGTAAATAATTTAAATTAATTTTATTTGCGCTCATTACCCACGGCGCGGATTCACTTTCATAATATTATCTGTTTTTTTTTTCTATGCAGAATGCGTTGCGGACTGTGGAATATTGTACAGGGGTTCGAATTTATGGGCCTTTGGTATGGAATTTTTAGTAAGCAATAAACTGACCTGTTGGGAAGGGTTAAAAGTTTAATTTCCACCCGGGGAAGGTGAAATTGTAATAAAATCGATACAAATGCAAATTTAATCCAATTTTGTCAGTGTTTAAACATTTATGCATCGCAGCGTGTAGTGGCAACTAAGGGTTGCAAATTAAGGGGTGTCATTCAAAATTAATGACTGTGTGTGATACTTTGCACAGTTCTTAAAGGAATACCTAATTGTCCAAAATGCTTTGTAGTTTCAAAAGCTTACGTCATATGTCTGTGATTTATCGTTTATTTTGTAAATAAAGTATCCAATTAAATTATACAGTCGCAAAGTGAATGTCGTGTATGAGATTGAATTATGGAAATTCTATGCCTAACATTTAGACTACGTTTCATTATTATTACCTCCCTGCATCTCACGACTCAGTGTCACCTGCTAAGCTTTGTCGCTCTTCGCGTCCGGCGATTGTGGTCTGTCTTCACTTGCAGCCTCAGCTGCGGGTGGCAGAGAGGATTTGGCCGGTTTTGCAGGCTCTTCAGGTGTGCTGCTGTGCTCTTCCTGTGGCTGGTCTTCCATCATTTGCTGTGCAACAAAAAAGACAGAACTTAGAGAATTTCCTCTTCCATCAGATGCTCAACTCACGGCATCCAGTCCAGATTTAATCTTCCGGGCACTGATTCCGTATTCATGAAAAGCATCTGCCAAGTTGGGATTAATCTCGTCAAGTGGCGTTTCACCGTAGCGAATGTACACCGGAACATAGCCTGAGTGTGGAAAAAAACGAGCATACGCTTTTAACAAATCATGCCACCAATTGTCATTCCTCAATTAAGCTTAGATTATGCCATCAATTGATGTAACTGCGCTTCAATTTCAAAGTACCTTCTCGCGGTGGCAGAACCTGATAAACTAGTGCGGCGTCTGCAAAGCAAAAGGTAAGATTTAAGTGATGGCGGAAAACAATTATTCTCCACTGTTAGCTTATCGGCGAATCCCTCTTCTCGTCTCCCACACGCTCACCTCATTGACAATCACAGAGAGGATCATTAAATAATTGAGGGGGTACAATAGAAAAATTGGAAAAAAAACACCCATGACCTCATCGCGCATTATTTCATCGAAGCAACCAACGTTACTGAAATACCAAAGTGATGATTTCCAGCTCCTCAAGGTGCTTCCTTCGAATATTCTCGGTAACTTCTCTCAACCAGGTAGTAAAAGGCTACTCACATTGGAATATGTGTGTAAATCAGGTGAATTATTAGGACAGTGAGTGTCGAGAAGTGCCGTACAGAGCGTTTTCTAACAACTTCTCTTACTCATTGAAATGTTCTAATGAAACATTGGACATCTCTAAAAAGCCCCGCCCATTTAGATGCTCCGCCCACTCAAAATTTCTCTCCCTCTCCTAACAAAAACGACACATTCTCTGCGAGTAGCCCCTTTGATTCTTATGTTGTAGTCCTTCTTATTCGCATGCGAATCTTTTTTCTTGCATTTCTGCGATTCCACTTTGCTCATCGCTTGAAAATGTGGTGTATGCAAAAAGACAAGCTTTGGCATAGCGATTTATTTGCTTCACCGGATTTATCTCTGGTTATTGGAGAGTTTAACAAACTATTGACTAAAACACCATTAATTTCCCAGAGTGACTCTCATGTATGCAGTCAGTGTATAAGGAATTTGCAAGAAATTGCGAATTACCAAGATCTACACGATCAGCTTCTGCAGAATAATCGTGACTTTTGATCCGTGATTGCCATTAGTTTGTAAATAATTTTAATGATTTATTGATTTCTACGTAACCGTGATCAAATGAGGTGCCTCTCAGCAGTGTTACTTTTTTGCACTCCGTGCAAAATATGAGATCACTCGCTTTCATTAGCCATGTTAATTCCACACACAAGAGGAAGTCTTCAGAGTGAGGATTATTTGAAAATTAACAATTCCATCTAATCTCAGACGAGAGCGTAAAATCGTCTCTGAGTGTTCTTACTGTAAATTTGCAAAAAAGGTTTGTGATCAAATCTGCTCAATAAATGGAAATTTGACAGGAAATTAGCAAAACAAAGATTATTTGCATTTAAATAAATTATCTAACTTAAATGACTGTAAATGCTTTTCCAATCTTCATGAAAGTTTTATCGAAGATGCTCAGCCATAATTATTGTGCATAAGAATTCGATTAAAAATCGAAGGAATCGATTGCTAAATTGCCATTGAGTCTGCGAGTGTTAGTCTGAGATGGCCCATAAATTTGGATTCTTCATATTCCACATTCAGTCGATCGCTGAAAGAATGAGGCTTTTTGCTGATACAAAAAAAGAAGACACAAATTCTTTTCATATGAGATGGTGTGCTGTGTTAAAAAAGAAGATTTAGCACCTCATCTGAGCAATCACTCGCGTTGTAATTGATTTGCTCAGTTCACCTTCGCCATGAACTCTTCTTTTTGGCCACGCACTCTTCAGTTGTAGATCTCAATTTGAGGCTCAATGCACAAATCAGTCGGCCAGCAAAAACTTCACTTTGCCGTTAAACTATTATGGAGTGATATTTGAGTGAGAAAGAGATTTTGAGAGACGCCCATCAAATAAGCGCACAAGGAAAGCCACGAACTTACCGCTACTTTGCACCAGTAACACAGTTAGGGCCACTGCATAGCCCAAGACCACTGAAGCTCTCATCTTTTCGTGGCTCTTTCACCTTTCTTCTCCACGTGTTTATCACAGACTGCCGATGATTGATCTCGCGTTGGGCACTATTGTTGCGCGACTACGCGAGCTTCTCTCGAAGCCAGTCGGTCGGACACTCAAGATGCCCAGCGACTTGGAGGCTTCTTTATAGACTCGCGCATCATCCCGAGAACGGAGAAAAACGCGCCAGCATATACAGAGAATCTCAGGCTGATCACTAGTGATTGCAGGGTACGAATATGATGAGCAAAAGTAATCTTGTACACACAAATAGCCGATCGTCTCTGTAATGATTCTGTTGCCCGCGAAAAAAGACTATCCGTATTCGTTGAATTCCCAACGGACACACAGGCAAATTGCCCATTTCTGAGTGGTATTTGTGGCGGATGAACATGCAAATACCACTGAATAGGATGGAGATGGAAAAGCTAAGGGTTTCTTGGCAACCTGTTCGTGCCAATTTGGTGTTTTACCAAAATACGGACAAGATGAAGAATGATTACAATACGTGATTAATCGCGCCAGTGATTGGTGGACATTTAAAAATAGAAATGAGTATTTTCTCATGATAAACTATTCCATAAAAACCTATCCGTCTTAAACAAATAAGTTACAATATTGAAAATATATGCATTCTTCTTGCTGCATTAAGCAAAAAACAATCAGGATTTTCTTAATGCCTTTAATGCACTCCAGCGCAATTGCAAGTGAATAAGTGAATGTCACTAAGTATTCGCACCGTGTCTGGCAACTCACGAGGAGGTCCACAGAAGTGTGGTTGGATGATGATGAAGATGGTGTTGAGATTATTGTGTTCATCGACCGCGAGTGCAATTCCGAGGTGGATGGAATTGCACGGTGATCAATAAATGATGTAAATAATGTCGCTTTTAAGACATGAATAGAGCGAGAGAGAGTGAATGAGGTTTTCGCAGTATGCTCGACTGTGAAGGGGCAATTTTGTGAAACCACGCCCACTCCAGTGCCCCGCCCACATAATTTTCATTACACACTACTATTTTATATTGATAATAAAAACGCAACAATAAAATATTCATTAAAGAGTTCAATTAAGAATCAATTTGCAGTCTGGTTACACCGTAAATTGATCTTTCTCATGCTACTGCAGTGAATTATAATATAGCTTCTTTTTCACCTCTTCACGATGACGCGTTGCGACTGGACAGAGGCAATCTGGTAGACGTGCTCAAGACATGATTACTTCTGTGACTTAATGGTACATCTTTTTCATCTTTACTAGCAACCTCTGAACCGGTTCTTGCACTCTGTTCGCGCCACATCTTCTCCCAAGATCGCCTGGCCCTATCGCGCAATAAAAGACACATTATCCCCCATTTGCGGACTTATTTCAGTCATTGCGAATCTGTGTATCACTTCCGGTCATTTGCTGCAATAAAAAGTCTTTCGATTATTCATCTTTTGATGTACATCAAGGGCAGAACAACTAATCATGTCGAGAAATTCAATTCAATCTCTTTTCCTATTGTGCAAACCACCTTGTCTGCAAGGCGCATCAGCAAAGGTGAATAAGATTAATTCGAGTGCGAATTGCCGCTCTAATGAGGCTCTGTCGGTGAGGTGCGAACCCTACTCCGCCGCCAGTCGACGTGCGCCCGCCGGCGGACCGCGTCACGGTGACTTGGCGTGCAGTTGGCACACGAGATGGAGCCCGGAACGCTGCAGTGGCCAGTGGAAGAGATCCAACTGACCTCGCGTGACCTCTTCGCACCCAGAGCGAGTATACACACGCGTTACGCTCTGAAAAAACGCCGTTCTTCTTGTCTCAATAAAGGCCACCTCACTCATCGGCGCACTTTAATCTGGCTCTCGCTCGCCTCTTTCGCGTGTGGACACAAATAAATCCACCGACGAGAACTCGCCGTGTCAGCAACTCTGCGGCCCTCCACACAATTTCTGTTTTGTAAATAATATTCATATAATTTATATTTTCTGCTTTTTATCATAATCATTTTATAATATAAAAATAGCATTGTGTTTTTTTTTATTGTTTCCGTTAGGAGAAAAGAAAAGAAACAAAACAATATATTACTTTTCTCAATCAAAGGGACTTAATAAAACGCAAGAAAATTCATACAATCAGAACTTTCTCTCCAACAATAGTGTTAACAAAATTGCTAATTTTTATCTCCAATTTAGTTGTTAAATTTATCATAAAGGGTTAAAAGCGAAGGGAACCTTCGCTGTTGGCCCTGACACTTTGTTTTTCCCAATGATTTAAGTGCTTTTCCAACTGATCTGTATAACTTAATAAAAAAAAAACATTCTTACTGCAGGCAGGAGTCGAACGGTCACATTCTATGCGTCAGAGCCAATTTCACGTCATTTTCCTGTCTCAAGACTACAAAATTTGTTCTAACCTTAGAAAGGATAAAATTTCATCATCTAATACTCACTTTTAATACTATTTCATAATTGTTTTCTACTCTTTTGATTAATTCTCATTTATCTCTTTTCGAAAAAGAAATTACGTAAAAACATTGAAAATTTTGCATCGCGAAAGGCACAATTTAGAGACACCTCGTTTACATACATTATCCATCGTCTTACACAATATATAAAATCTTTCAACTCATCAAAAGGAAAAGAAAATTGCTTTCAAAATGAATTAAGTTAATTTTGATTAAAAGTTAACATAGTTATTATGAACTTTTTACGAATAATATTCTCTCATTCTCATAAAATAGCATTAGAATATATAATAATATACTTATTATAATATTATGTTTCTTGTTGTATAAAATAAGACAATTTAACAATCATGTTGTTTCGGATTTAATCTGCATTTGGCCACAACGGTGAGGAGGGAGAAAAAAAAGAGAAAAAGAAATTAATATAAAACACAAATCAGCGATAAATCAGAGGCAGTAAAAATGATACGAACCCCACTGGCTACCCCCAATTTTAAAATGTAGGGGATAACATTGTCAATTTGCACTTGCCCAATTAGATTGGCGAAAAACAGGTCCTCCATTGTGTTCGCATTGAACGTCCTTAAAGCGGGTAGTTTGAGCAACAATTTGGCGAAACGATCCGACTGAGACGGATGGTGACTTTGGTCGATGTGGGCTCGCAGGCAGCGACATGCGATCTCCTGAATTCCCTCCAGAGACGTTGATTGACGCATCGGCTCCCGGCGAATGTTGTCTGCAAGGGAGTTGAGAGTGAGACACTCATGCCAAAAGGACACTGGCTTCAGAGATTCACCTGTACTGAAGAGCAAGAGGAGGCGCAGCACTGCAAACTCATAGTCATCCACGCCGATTCGCTGAATGTTTTGTACAAAATCACACAGTCTTGAAATGTTGTCGGCCATCAGCTTGATGCGCGCCGCCGAGAGCTTCTCCTGCACCATCGCCGCCTTGAAGCAATTGACCAGGGATGTGACTATGGTGGGAAAGGCGAGCTGCGGCGCCGACTGGGCCAGCCCGAGGACGAACAGCTCGGTCCAGCACGCGCGCAGGATCTGCACCTGGCAGTCGTCAGGCAGCGCGCGGAAGACGGGCACCTTGCTCACCCATATCACTGACGAGAACAGCAGCCGCGATCCCGTCTCGCAGGTATAGTGTAAGTTTAAGTACGCCGGCACCACGTTGGGTATCTGCAGGGAGAAGGGCACGCACGGCTCCGGGATGAGGGGGTCCAGGTCGCTGGGATCGATGCTGATGACCGCGGCGGCCGTGGGCGAGCTGCTGTCGTCGCCGCTGGGGCTGCTGTTGTCCGCAGACGCGGGCGTGCCCGCTGACGGTTCGTGCTTCGTGAAGTCTCTCGCCCCATTTGCATTCATTTCGAACGGCAGGTTCGTGATGAGCTCCAGCGACTCGGCAATTGTATGTTTGTTAATAGCGGCCTGGAGAAAATCAGCGGAACTGGTGGCAGTTAGACTCGACAGTGTGTTTATTGCCGTTGTGAAGATACTATTTGGTGGATTGTTATCATTGGACGCCTCGTCATCTTGCTGCAATCCACTCGTGGATGGCGACGATATGGGATGGCCCTGGAAGACACCGCTCTGCTGCAAAACTGCACAGAGCACACAAACCATCAGTTTTTCGCCACACTTTCATTCCCAATAGTCCATCCACGCCTTTTGCACCCTCTGCGCGCATACATTAGCGATTATGCCGAGTGCAACCGTTACGAATACCTTCAGAGCGCAATCATCTAATCACTTTTCATATTTTCAGTGCCTCTCCATCTCCAGCGCAACTTTTATTTGTTCTAAATTAACTTCTAACCCCGGCTCGCTCACCTGGATAATTTATTCCTGTGTACATCGCGCGCAACCTTATCTAATACACCTCGCATATTCTGCTCTCCGTAACTCAGAAAGATTCAGCCATAACTCTCCGCCACCGTCTAGCTCTTTATCATTGCACACCGTGCGCTATTATCGCCCTAGAATCAACTCAGATCGCGAACTATCACTGCGGCATATCAATGGATTGTCATCCAAGGAAATTGTATTCTCGAAACTCAACCAAAAGCGCATAAAGCATTCTTCTAAAATGCTCCGGTTCTAAGTATACGTTATCTTAGCACAAGCACTTCTGTTTCCGATAAGACTATCAACACTAGATTCACCAGTAGTAGGCATTCTGCTGTGCAACATTCATGTCTAATAATTTCCACAATTATCAACTTATCATTAACAGTGATTCAACTGCAATTTCTTGCTTTCAGTCTGGTTATGACGAATTTAATGAATCTAAGGTTAATCTAGTGTTAACAATTACTCTGGCGCATAAAGCAATATTATAAATGTCACTCGGATAAATCACTTGTGCATCATTTTCCCTCCCAATTGTCCTAATTGCAAAATCATTTCCCTATTCGCATCTCAAATGAATCCAACTCGTTTCCAATCGGAAGGGCGAAGCTGTCCAGCAAGAAGTGCTTAGAATCGCTGCACGATATTCTCAATAAAATCGCCCAATCAAGGTATAGCGGCGAGTGTGCTCGGCGCGTAAGCGTGAAGAGAAAATGAGTTCGAGCGACTTACATGCTCTCTGTCCAAGAGTTGCCTTGAGGTCATTGAAGTTGAATCCAACGGGGAACATCATGCTGGCGAAATTGGGCTCGCTGTAGTCATTGGGTGGCCTGAAGAAGAGATAATTGGGGCTGGACGACGACGGGCGCGCGCTTCCGCTCATCGTGGGCTGGTTGTTGGAGCCCACGTCGCCAGGACTGATGGAGGGGCCCATTGCGCCGCCGCCCACGCTGTTGCCCGCGACCGAGGCCTCCTTCTTGTCCAGGATGGGCTTCCGCTCGTGCTGCACGGCTGCGGGGAGAGAGACAGTGTCACTGGGGCCCGGATGGCTGGGTCGGGAGTACTCACAGTCGCTCCGCATGCCGCAGGCCAGGCACTTCTGCAGGCGGCAGTACTGGCAGCGGTTCCGGTGGTGCTTCGTCACCTCGCAGTTCATCGTGCCACGACACTGATAGCCGAGCTGCTTCCGGATGGAGCGCTTGAAGAAGCCCTTGCAGCCCTCGCAGCTGATGGCGCCGTAGTGGCGCCCCGACGCCCTGTCGCCGCACACGAGGCAGAGCTCCACGTTGAGCAGCAGCGGCTTCTCCTCGTACTTCATGGGGCTGTCCTCCTCAAAGGCATTCCCGCTGCCATTTCCGCCCGCCCTCAGCGGCACGATCTTCAGCGGGCTGAGCTGCGGGTTCTCCTGCTTTATCGACGTCTGCATCCTCCCGTCCTGTTAGCGCGATGCCCACGGCGGCTAAAGAGTCCCAACATATATGATGCACCAGCAGAACGAGTCAGAAAATTCTTGCAAATGGAACATGAAGAGTGAGTGGAAGGTAGGAAGAGAAAAAAGAACCGAAAGAGAGAGAGAGATGAGAACTAAATCAGGCCACAATCATAACACATTCCCTCCTCCGAGCTCACGAACGTGCACACGTGTCGAAGGCGAGGGGGCACTCACGAGGGCGTTAAGTATTCGGCACGACGGAGGGCTCTTTGGGGGCAAATTAAGTAATTGTCTGCACGGGGTGAGAAAAAAGCAACAATCCAGAGAGTCCACTTCACCACTGACATTCCGCCATATCCACCACTCTCGGACACATCTACTCACCACACCCGCGACGCAATTGCGTCACGAGCATCGCGGAAAAATAGCGTCCCACGACAGATCCGCGGACCTTGACTTTCCAATCCACCGCGGAGAGTTGAGAATAGTCGAAGCAGAACAGCAAATTTACTGAGCTTCTGAGAGTATTTATTGAGAGAAAATGAATGGAAAAGTACCAATGGGAATATGCTAAGAAGCTTATATGCTTGAGACATCTTCTCAAATAGTCTCACCAGCGATGAAAAATACAGAAGCTGAAGTGTCCTGCGACACTTTTGGATTTGTCTATGGAGCAGATTGATTTGCGCACTTTATGGGGTGTTCGAGGGTTGCCGTATTAATCGAGTAATTTCCTTTGTGTTTGCGAGATCTCCGTCATTTTCCATTTTGGAATTGAGAAATTGTATGTGAAAAACAGCCGAAGAAGCGTCTCTTTCCGCTCAAACTTGCGCCATTCCACCCAGTGACCAGTGTGCAGTGCTTGAGTATTTGGATTTGCTAGAGATTCGACGAGGAAAATGATGTCTTACGAGAAGCTATCAGATTCTGAACATTTATAGCTCACACACACACAGTGCTGTGTTTTCCTTGCCCTCCATTGCGCTTATTTACCGTTTGCGGTGCAATTTCACTCCCGAAAGAAACTGTGAGCTCCAATTGGGACTGCTTTCCCTGTGCGGCGATTCGATTGGAGGTTTTCGCGTGAAGTTGGAGAGCAGAGTTTGAAGGTCACGGTGCGCGACAAGGACTTTTCAGGCAGTGGCCCCCAGTGCGCGACAGAGAGAGAACATCCACTTGTGCGCGCGAGTGAGTGAGAGAGAGAAGAGTCAGTTGTGCGGTGGACTCTTAGTGCTGTAATGAGCCCGAAATTGACAAAATTGCGAGAAAACAAGCGCCAGAACGACAATTTCATCCACATAGCATCGATCAGGAAGAGACTTTGCATACATCCCGCCACGATGTTTAGAAATTTGCCCAGTGCCGCAGGAAATCAGCTGACGGGCTTTCCGCAACCCTCGAGTGCGAGATTCCCGGCCAGGAACTAAACTCCCTAAACGGCAATATATCACGACCCCAACTGGGCGTATATATTAAGGTTTAGCGGTTTAATTTGTCTGCATTCAAGCGATTGCATCGTCAAGAGTGCGAAATAGGTTTCTATTGTTCAAACAACCAATTCACAATTGTCTCACATACAAAAACACAGTCAGCAAGAAATTCCCCAGGCGCGCGACGGACGACCGGCGAGATGAAGTTGCTGGAGAGTTCGCGCTTCGAGGCGATCAATAATGCGCTGTCCATCAAGAAGGGCGACAGCACGATCGTGGGCAGGATTGAGAGCTACTCCTGCAAGATGGTGAGCGCCGACAAGGCGCTGTACAAGCGCTTCACGTCCGAGCAGGCCGACCTGCAGGCCCTGTCGCCTCCGCAGACGCTCATGGACCTCTCGCCGGCCTTCAGCCGCGGCGGCGGCAGCATGAGCGGCGACGAGGGCGTGATCCTGTGCGACACCATCTCGCGGAAGACGCTCTTCTATCTCATCGCGACACTGAATGCCGCCTTCGAGCCCGACTATGACTTCTCGGACGCCAAGGTGAGTCGCCCTTCGGTCAGGGGGCACAGAAGTTGCCCTCTTGCCGCACGAACGGCTGACGAATGGCTATTTTTAGCCAACAAACTGATGATGCTTGTGAAAAACAAGGAATATTTTGAGTGCTAAGTTTGCTGTTATTTCTGTGGCTGTGTGCGTGGGTGTGTTTTGAATTTGCCCGTGAAGAAGAGAGCGGAGATTACGGGTTTTTACACTTAGGCGAAAGAAAAACACACAGCTCTGAAGTCTTGCGCTTTATTTTACGGTGATGTAAATCGTAAGCTGAATTTCTGAGTGCCTTATCTCAGAGGTAATCACACTTGAATCTGATTGGTTATCTATACTTAGGCTTGAGATTGCTTGAGGAAAATTCAGTCTATTTTGAAATACCGTTTCTTAGCCATCCACATTGAATTTTCTTAAGACCAATTCTGCTGAATTGCTTGAAATGAAATCAAAATTCAAAACCAAATCCACAAAACTTTTGCTATTTATTCCTCGTCATAGTTTTAACACGAAATTGGCGTAAAAAGTGCTTGGCGTTCGTGAAGTCGATAAAATTCCGATCAATTTTTAATGGTTTTTTGAGCAGCGGCAAACAATAAAAGCCTTATTGTGCTGAAATAGGAATGCGATTTTCAACACTCGCACAACAATCACAGTTTTCTTAGTTAAGCGTTGCCTAATACAGACTGAAACATTACTTTTCTATGAAAATCTTGAAGATTCAGGAGGAAGTTTACTTCTGTATTCTTAATTTGCTACAGTATTTAAAATTCTGTCTATTAAAGTTAAAATCACATTAAACACCTTGTTGTGTAGTTTGTGAGCCGAAAACTACACTTTCTCAAGTAAATTCTTCACGAAGTCCCAGGTTTCTAAACAAGTTTCTAAATGTCACAAGAACCGCTAGATTTATTGTACAATTATGCATCGATTTATGCGGCTTGGCAGTCATTGGTGTAACGCAGTGTTTTCCTCTGTCCCCGCAGAGTCAC
Organism: Phlebotomus argentipes; assembly: GCF_947086385.1. Taxonomy (NCBI): domain Eukaryota; kingdom Metazoa; phylum Arthropoda; class Insecta; order Diptera; family Psychodidae; genus Phlebotomus; species Phlebotomus argentipes. The sequence continues at coordinate 8,740,993 of NW_026776181.1, read as the reverse complement.
GAGTTCAGCAAGGAGCCTTCCTTGCAGTGGGTGATGAACTCCGTGGAGGCCAACCTGTCGGCTGTGGCTGGTGAGCAGTATCACGGTCTGCGGGCGGCTCTCTGGTCCGCCGTGGACGACGAGATCAGCCTGATGGATTGCGACATCTACAGCTACAATCCGGACTTGAACTCTGACCCGTATGGTGAGCCTGGATGTCTCTGGTCTTTCAACTACTTCTTCTACAACAAGAAGCTGAAGCGCATCGTCTTCTTCACTTGTCGCGCAATGAAGTGAGTGGAAAATTGGATAGTTTGCCGTGCGAGAAAGTGCTCTCAATACACTTTTTAACGCGCTCTTTCTTGCAGTCAATTCTGCGTGCGGGAGTCTGGAACGTCGAGTGACTTCGCAATGGAGGAGGGCGACGATGACTACTACTAAATATCGTGTGTGGCATCGGAGCCGAATTTCTAATTTTCTTTCTTTTTGCAATCTTTCAACGTAACAAGTTAACGATTTCTCAGTAACCACACAAACACACCCCCCAATTTCTTGCTAGTTCTTAAGAGAGAGACGCTGAAGACGTCGCAGATGAAGTATGTGAATTGTTTGAACAATATTGATCTTTTCTCTCCGGCTCATTTTGTGACGGAAAAGCGGGTGAGAGACGCGATGTGAGAGTTTCCGTCCCGAGATGTGCGCGATGCTGGCGTCAAAACTGCTGAAGATTTTTGCTTACTTTAGACTATATAATGAGTGATAAGGTGGATTAAGATACACACAGAGGACACAGACAGAGAGCGAGGAATTATTATGTAAAATGTACAAAACGTAAAATTTATGTACAAATCAGCAGTTTTGAGCCCCTGTTTTTGTAAAGATGCGATCACAATTTCCAGACAAATTGGGTGAATTTGCTTGCATTCTGTACAGAAACAGTCCTTTAGGTACGCTCAAGTGAATGGGGCGAAGTCAGTTCAGCAATGAATGATTCGCACGTGAGAACCATCCAATTGACTGTACATTTGTCTTAGTATGTAAGGTGACTTTTTAGAAATAGGACACTAGATAGAGAGACAGAGTGTAGAATGTTATGTTTAAGCATCATTACTAACTGCAAAAAACTGAAAACTTGATTTAATTTGTGGATGAATTCTCTTGCGAATGGTGAGGAAAAATATCAAATACAATCTATCTTCTCTACTAGGTATGTAGTTTATAAGGATTGACATAGCCAGTAAGATTGTGAATCTGTTCGTTTTAAGGCACAATCGTAAAAGCTTTGATATTCTTGTCTTAATATTGGTGAAGTGTGAAGTGAAACTCAAGAAGAGTACAATTTTTTGTGACTATTGCACTCTCAAAGAGGTAAAAAAAGAAATTGTCGCTAAAGATCTAGACGAAGAGGCAATATATTGCAGGTGAAAGCAAAACAGAGAGTAGACTGGCAAAGGCAAAAAAGAGCCCAAAAATCATGAATTTTTTTCTTTAGATGTGAATTGTAGAGATAGAAAGTCTATGTGTTGAATTAAGAGGAATTTATTGATAACCGTAGAATTAATACTTTCATTTATCTATCTCCTGTGGGTCTTTGAATGTCCACACCGTAATCTTATGCGCTGAATAACACAACTCTTCTCAATAAAAGTGAATATTCACAAATTCGGACTACTTGCATCTCTTTAGGAGGACTTAAAGCGCGTCTATCTATACATCATCATGTCGGTGCTCTGGTACATGCACATGTAAGCGTCGCAGAGGAGGCGCTTCGCGTGGTCAGGCAGCATCTTGTCGTGTGACGCCGCCTCGTGCAGCGTCCGGGCGCTGTCTTCGCTCAGCCACTGCGGCAGATCCGGCACGGACACCATCTCGGGGATGTTGTAGCCGTTCACCTCGCCCTTGCGGTCCGCCATGGAGTCGAAGAAGCACCACGGCGCGTCCTGGCCAGAGCCCGCCTTCACGAAGGCCACGTAGTGAGATGTCTCGATGCACACGACGGCGAAGAGCTCCATGAAGAGGCGCGGCACGGGACAGTGCTCGGCCATGATCTTGAAGTCGTGCGGCACCGAGATCTCCTTGGGCGCGTGGTTCAGTCGCTTGGAGTGCGAGTGCGCCGTCTCCAGGCACTTGCGGCAGAACGCAGTGCTCTCCAGGCCGACGCCGCATTGAAGCGTCCCGAAGCACTCGCGACACTCAAACTCCGCCAATTTGCCGCAAACCGTGCACTGACGCGGAGCTGTAAAAGAGAGAATCCTTGTTAAATTACAATACAGATGCAGTGAAATTATCCTTGTGCTTCAGAATGATTTTGCATCAAACCAGCAATGAAAATTCAGGTCTGATTCAGTAACACAAATTCCCTTATCTCAATTTGCACTCACTTCCGCCAACACACTTGGCGAGTCAAGTGAAAATTGGGGTAAATGAGCAGCGATAAACATACAATCTGCATATATACTCACAGTCTTCAATGATGTCAGTGACATCGAGCACTTGCGAGGGCAGAATTCTCGGATACATCTTGAAATTCTTGCCAAAGCGCGGCATTTGGATGATGAGACACGACGGCACCTCCTTCAGCTTGATGTCCGACGCCAGGAAACTCTGCTCGAACAGTTGCTGCACCGACGGGAAACTCAGTCGCTCGTCCTTCTCCACGAACAGCTGATAGTAGAAGGCATCCTGACCAGAGCTGAGCTTGAGCAGCGGTTCAGCGCGCAGTATTTGCGCCAAGAGACTGTTGAGGAACTCCTCAGGATCCTTCTCCTCCGACATGAGACCCGTGACTGAGCTCAGCTTGTCCAGCAACTGACGCAGTTTCATCACACGATCCGCACGCACGAACAAATTCTTCCTCAGGGGATTGACAATCTCCTCGCGCAGCACTTTCTGCACTTCCGTGTAGTGGGGAATGTCTCCTGATTCAGGCGGCCGGAACAGGAGCGAATCGAAGACACTGGAGAAGGTGAACATGGCAAAGAGCGTGGCGTCGAGGTAGCATGAATTGTGATGACCCTGTATTCCCTTGAATTTGCCACACATCGTCTCCAGATCGTCCGGTTTGGCGACTTCTGCAAGAACGAAGGACAATCATACACAAACTCCAGATAAGAATGGCCAGAGGACTCACTCAGCGGAGCCACGGATCCGTGGACAATGGGACAGTCAACGTGCCCGAAGAGTTTGTAATTGTCCGGCACTGTGGACGTGGAGGGACGCTCAATGTCCTGAAAGCGACGATCCTTGGAGCACTGCGACGGCGGAATGAAGAGAGCTCGTCCCAGAGGACACTTGAACAGCCGCACACCATTGTAAGAGCCATCTGTGAGGGTCAGCGGTCTCTCCGGCTGATCCTCCTCCAGCTCCACGCCCACCAAAAGACCCTTCGCGGCCGCTGCATTGCCCGGCGTATAACCAATCCACCGGATGACGCCGTACAGGTCCTCGCTCACGTCCGTCGACACCTCCACAACTGATCCCACGCCCAGATTCGTGTCCGGAATCTCCGACAGCGGCGACGGAGCGATGGGCTCATCATCCACACGTGGCGAGGCGACAATATTGTCATATTCAGGCTCTGCATTCTCTGAAAAGACACCGCACAAGTTACAACCTTCCGAATGACAAAGAGATCCAAATTAAATTATCACATGCGTGAAAACCTTCACAATTCCCACTGAAATCCACACAATTTAGCGCCTTAATGTTGAACAATTCCAGCACAGTGAGCGGAATATCATTCACTTTCATCACCTCTGAAGTTCCCATTGTTCTCGCCACTTTAATTGCCAGTCCTTCACAGCAATTTAACCACTAAAAAAATTATGGACGAACAGAAGAACGCGTGATGGCGTTCGAAAGAACGGAAAACGGAACGTGGAAGAGACTATACAGTCTCTAATTATAGAACTTTCATCTTAAGTCAAACATCTATTAATAGCAACCAAACTAGAAAGTAAACCTTTCCGAATGCGAGAGGGATTCACGCAATGTGGAAATCTTCGAAAATTACACTCACTCTTCCTGTTCGCCGAACTGCTGCTGCTGTCGAACGAACTCGACGCGGATTCCTCACTGAATCTCGCAATATTGTCCTTCTGGCGTCGCTCAGCACTTTTAGTGCTTATCAGGTGTGAAATTGGATTTCCCGACTTGTTCCTATCACAACTCTTCACGGGCGGCGGCGGTGCATTTCGCTTGTCACTGTTCAGCACCGGCGCCACATCACCGGCCGCCGCCGGCCAATTCGCACCCAGAATGTCCACGAGATCCATCTCGCTGTTGCTGCTGCGCGAGCCATGATCCACCACAATCACTTCGCTCTCATTCTTCACCGACTCCTTGATGTCCGCCTTGTCTATCACCACAATATCACGATCCTTAAGGCTGAGGAATGTATTGGGCTTCACGCCGGGCACCACGGCCTTCTTCTTCAGTTTCGCCTGCTTCTCCAGATTCCGCTCGTGGTTCTCCACATACTTTACGTACTCCTCGCTGTTCGTCAGCGTCTTTGCGCCATTCAACTTGGCGCGCTCGCTCTCGTCGTCCCGCCTCAAGTTGGGATTCGAATACGAAGAGGAAATACTCTGGACAAGAGAGAGGGAAAAAGAGTGCTGTCAATCGATTTTCCGCGCGCCACACCTTTCCACGCTAATTGATTTTATCCGCGAATTTACTAGCCAAGGGCTTATCTATGGAGAGGCAAAACAGAAATGGCTTAATTGAGCTCACCTTACGATGGCTGGGATCCATCGCTGACTCACTGGAGTGCGGTGACAAGTCTCGTGCCTTAAATCCCTCTACGTCGGCATTGAGAGACAGCCTGTTCAGCGAGTCGATCTTGTTGATTCTCCTGCTGGAGCTTCTCAGCGTGACATAGCGATCCTTCGTCTCCTGCACGCGATCGACAGCCAGACAGAGGAAGCCATTGATGAGTCCCTTCGTGGAGCGCTTGGACGACTTGTAATCCGCGGGCAATTCAATCAGATTGGCCGGAACCACTAGAGCCAGCGCGGGATCGCATGACATGTACTTTCCCAGATAGTAGAGTTCATTTGCCTGTGGCGACGCTCCAGACTTGAAGTTCTGCGTGTGAATAAAGAAAATTGAATTGAGAGATTGAAGGAGAAATATGAGGTTGAAATTATTCGATTGAGTGTGATAATTTTGTGGCTTTTCCCATTCGTGGGTTTCAGATAAAATTTCAATAAATGCATTCAATTGTTTAACAATCATTCTGTCCTTCAAATTGAGTGGAAAATTTTACAGAAACAGACAAGAGTTGGTTGGGAAAACGCAAAAGTCACCAGTTAAACACATGCACAGAGTTAATAAGCTTCCGGCTAAGTCTCAAAATAACCTTGGCCCAGAACGAGATTAAACAGGTGTTACATAAGAGCTAGCGAGTCTCTGAAACCCTTGTTAAGCCACTGTTTAGTGCGGGGATGCGGATAAAGTGAGGTGGTTTTTGAGAACAAGCAAAGACCAAAATTACCAAAATCTCTAAACCAAAATAATTTCCCGGTCCGATTTCAGGCACATTTCCAATGTATCTAACAATGGCATCAAAGCAGGACTCTAATCTAAAGGCGGCCCCGCTGACCACCACGATATCGCCAAGATTGAGGCTCAGGATGTGCTTCACGCGGCTCTCCGCCTGCGCCAGCGCCAGGCGCTCCGCGGGGTCCACGATGGCGGCGAGGAAGAGCCAGATGTCCGACGGGATCAGCGTGAGATTGGCCAGCGGACAGGAGAAGAGGTTGCTCTCCCACATCAGGTCCTTGGTGTGGAACTCGTGCACGCGCACGTTGGCGAACTTGGCGCTGGGGCGCTCCCGGATCTGCAGCATCGCGCCCGCGTGGAGGCCCGTGTACTCGTCCCCGGACAGCACGCCCGTCAGCAGACGAATCTGGCAGGGGCGCGAGCACACGGCGTAGCTGTGCTGATGACTCATCTTCGCATTGTCGTCTGCTCGACCAGCTGTCGCCAGAACGCCTTCCCGGACTGGAAGCGAGAGGAAGTTCGCCTCCTTCCAACGGTCACAGTGCAACAATCGATTGGCGAATTAATTATTCACGGCGTCCGCTCACGAAGAGTGATTTGTCTTTTATGCCAGCAGAAGAGAAGAGGATTTTCAAGCAAAATTCATGCACTAGGAATTTGCCAGATCGCCAGAATAACAAGAGAATAACCAGAAGAAAGAGGTAAAAACATCAATAGTCATGCACAAATGTCCGCAAAACCAGAATTTCTTCGCGATTTACAAACCAATTCCTATATCTACGTCTTCACGGGTCACGGGGGAATGTTTCGCGATCGTATCACGTCACTTCACGCACGCTTCTATGCAATTTTCGTGCTTTTCTCACGAACACAGCAATTTTTCACTGAACCATTTTGACACATTTGTCACTCTTTTGTAGTACACTGTAAAATTAGTACGAGTGGAATTCGGAATGTTTGGTGTAGAATATTCCTGCGAGGGTGTAGAAAAATAGTCATTCATCCCATTCATCAGTATAATTCTTTCCTACGCCCATGCTTTGATTTCTTCAAATTCGCCTCCTTGCTGGATTCGCATTCGCGGTGAGCAAAATGTGCTGATCTCAAATTCTAATTGACCTTGAGTATGTTTCAAATTTCTTTTATTAGCAATCTGGGAGGCTGAGAACATTGTTCTGGAACAAATATGGATGAATGATTGAAGACTTTGCGAGTGGCAGAATTATAAAAATTGATACTGCTGATGATGGACGACTAAATGATAAGCGCAGTGCCTCTTGTCCAGACTTCCAGGGAGCCAGAAAAGACGGAGAAGCTAGTAGAGACTCTCGGCATTCGAGGATCGTGGCTTTTTGAGCTTCTCCAGGTTCTTCGTCACGATATCATGGAGCGAGCAGTAGCGATTCCTCACTTCGCACATCACCAGCCAGAGACTCAAGTACTCCTTCTCGTCCAGCTCCTGGACGGCCCGTCTGTAATCCTCAACGTGTGGATATTTGGCCACTTTCGAGATGACTTTTGCGCGCGAAATGAAGTAGCGGGAGATTTGCTCGAAGAACGCCGCAGACTCGGACTCGACGGACTGAATCTCCGACAAGGTGTCCTCCTGGATTGACACGCCAAAGTTGTTGCCGTCCTCAATCTTGGGAATCAGGAAGGAAATCCACATCTTCAGCACATTGGCTGCAAAGAAAGGAAACAGTTGAGATGACGAAGAGTGCATTCCTTGCCAGGATAACTCACAGTCCTCGACGAGAGCTCGGATAACAGGCTTCACGACTTTGATAAGATCACAAATAGGCGCGTTGCAAGTCACAATTCCCGAGGGAAGCGCCATAACCTTCGTCCCGGAAACCGTGGTCTCCATTCGAGCCTTCTTCGGCGGCGGATCTCCAGCATCACCGTAGCTATTCACTGGCACGGCGTCGGGCACTGGAATGTTGAGCTCCTGGGCCGGCGAAATCGCAAAAGAATTAGCTAATCGAGCGGCAGTGCGCAGAAGTATCATGGAAAAGTACCTGGTAAACATCGGAAAAGTCACGTTCAGCGAAGGCAGGAGTTGCCAGAATCTGATTGAGCTTGACAATCTTCTCAGGGAATCCGGTGATGATCAAGTGCTCCGCCTTCTTGATCAGCGTGTCCTTATACTCCTGCACCTGCAATTGATACTGAAAATACTTAACACCTTAAAAAATACTCTCTCGGCATCATCCTCGAACATAACCTCACTCTTTGTTCCAGCATCGCATTACTTTCCCCAAGCCCATCATCCACCCGTGCAGGGCACATCAGAAGGGACTCAAGAGGAGGCATAACCGGGAATTTTGCCAGTGATACGCAATAAAAGGCCAATTTAGCGACTTTCTCAGATGTGACATGAGGCCAAAGAATGAGCTCAACAAAAACCCATTTCTGATGCACGTACCTTCTTGATGGTATCGTCAGACATCTTCTGGACTGCAGCTCGTGAGGAGTGACCTGGGAAACGGCACAAGGAAACCCTGTGATAATGGTAAAATCGGTAAAATACAGTATTATTGGGAATAAGAAACGAGTCTCGTGAAGTTTCTCTGCTGGATTGACATTACACATTCACACTGATGGCCGTTACAAATTGTTTCCTGGAAACACCTCAAATGCACTGTGGATTTCGATGGACATTTCCAATAGATTTCGCGTGATCCACCCGTGAAGAGTGGCAAAAAACAAAATTCAACGCAATCAGATCTTCGTCCTGTATATTCTATGCGCTACAGGACTATAATAATAGCTGTGTCAGCACAAGCAATACCTATTTTGCCAGGTCTTCGTTCTTGTGTGATATTTTTTCACACAAAGTTCACTGGAGCACAGCGGAGAGGTCCATGGGACGTGCTGGAAAGTTCCTTCGGCGGGTCATCGCGCTGTCAATGTCAAAATTCGCGTCTTCAGAAATTTTTTGTATCAAAACACGCAATATACATTGCGGCTAATTTTATCCACTTTTCTCCTCGCCCGCGTGCAAAAATGTCCTTTTGAACATCTTTTGGACCGCCGGGGTGTCGTATGGTGTTGTTTTCATTGGTGTTGACCATCGCGGAAGCGTGAAAATGTCCAGTCGCAGTAGCAAAAACATCAAGCAGGATGTACACAACCTGGATCACTTGTATTGCCACAAAGCCGAGAACAGTGCGTACATCAAGAGCAGCCCCAGCTCGGATCTCATATCCATCATCAAGGAGAACAAGCAGCTCAAGTCGATGCTGCTGCTGCACCTGGACTTGATTCAGGAGCAGAGCGACCAGTTGCTGACCAAGGAGAAGCAGATCTCGAGCCTGCGCCAGGAGAATGAGTCGCTGAAGCTGAAGATTGAGCGCATGGAGCGGCGAATGCACATCAAGCAGAGCCGCAGCATCCTGCACCACCTGCCCACTGTGGATGGGAAAGCGAAGAACAATGGAGCGCCCAAGCCGCACTTCCGGATTGACCTGTCCGCGCCCGCGGCAAAGTGTGATAATGGCCTGGATGAGGTGAAGCCCAATGCGGTGGGACTGGCAACTGAGAAGGCGCTGGAGGCCAATGGGATGCCCATTGGGAAGATCGTGCTGAACAACGCGGGGAACATTGAGAACATTACGTCGGTCGTCCAGCAAGTGCCGGAAATTAAGGTGGAGTCCAATGATGAGGGCCAGAAGGGCGTGCTGAAGGCGGAGGAGCCGCCACCGATGCAGCCCATGTCACCTGAGGGTACTGCAGATGCGGACAAAGGCAGCGATGAGGGCTCTGGCAAGCGGCGTCTCTCCGAAACGTCGGCTGTCAGCGCCGAGCAGGGCAAGAAGGCACTCAAACTCATGTCCATGACCACCAACAAGCAGTACGTGACGCGCGACTGGGAGCTGGTGGAGCTGGAGGAGGATGTGACTCAGCTGATTGAGAAGCGCGGCGACTTGGAGATTAATCTGGAAGTGCCGAGTTGGCGTATTGTCGAGGGCGACGCAGAGGAGCCCTCAGAGAGGCCACCAGAAGTGCTGGCCGAGGGTGAGATTCGCGAGGAGGCGTACATGAAGCGTCACCTCAAGTTCGAGATTGACGAGCGCCGCCGGAAGAAGTGGGATGTGCAGCGAATAAGGGAGCAGCGCACGATAGAGCGACTCAAAAAGCGCCACTATAAGCTGGAAGTGACGGCGGCGGGCGAGGAGAAGTCCTCCAACTGCCTACCCTCCTTCTATCCGAGTCCCAGCAGTATCCGCTTCATTCAGATCACCGAGGAGCTGCCCGTGCAAGCGTTCGGCGAGCACGTCCCCGACGTGACGCCCGCTGAGTTCGCCCTGCCCTGGGCGCACACTCCCGATGGGGCGCACGTGGTGCTGGGCGGACCCCAGGAGGCGGACAAGTGGCCCGTGTCCACGATGTTCGTGCGACGCGCATCCGGACAGAAAGTGCATCACAAGACCCCACGCAAAATGGCCAGCAAAGCGGCGGCTGGTGGCAAGAGATAAGATTCAGGACTCGTCAGCACGTAGAGGGCTTAGAGTTTAAGGCATGTTTTTGTGCATGATGACAGAAAATGATAATAAATATGAATATCAATTGTATTGGGCGCTTTAGTATTCATTTCGCGCTCTCATGGCGACGAAGGCGAAATTTCGCTTTCCCGCTGAGGTTACTGGCTTATTAACTCGAAATCTAGGGGCAACTGATCTGTCTTGCTTGTGGGTCATGGAAAATATGGGAAAAAGGTTCTTCTCTTTCGCGTCCCGTTGATGGGTTAAATCGATTTCGTTCAAATTGATCGCGCGCGTCACGGTTTTTAGTACACACGCGGCGAAGTGCGGCGAACGCAGAAGCAAAAAGAAACTGAACGAAGATGCCATCGTTCAGTGTTTTATTTCACGACGAAGCATGATTCTGTAAAACTCCAGTGGGCAGGGAAAACATAGTGAAATTGTACATTTTCTAGTGCTTGTGGCGACCCGCGAACAGACATTCGGACACGCGTGACGATGGCCGATAGTGTGGAGAGTGAAAATGATGTGGGCTTCCTCACGGGGCTCTTCTACGAGATGTTCTTCAATCCCGTCAACTTGTTCCTCGTCGGAGTCATATCGTTTCTGGCGTACAAAATCTTCCGGAACACCACCCAGTCGGCGGCCGTCCGGACGCAACCTGTGGAGCCAGCGCTGCCGCGCCTCCGGCGGGACTTCACTGTGCAGGAGCTGCGGCCGTTCGACGGCAACCAGCCGGATGGGCGCATCCTCGTGGCCGTGAACGGGAATGTGTACGACGTGACGAAGGGGAAGCGCTTCTACGGGCCAGGTAAACCGCTCGCCGGGCACCGGAGCATGACTCGAAGAGTGAAACTGGGCTGGCGCTGTGTCATTCCTCACCTGAAGACGCACTCGCGCGCGGCCCGGCGACTCTCCTTGAGCTGCACCGTCATTATCACATGAGATTCCATCGCAATATGGAGAAATTACAGCTCGTCCGGGGGTTTCTCAGTCGATGAGGTCATTAGCGAAGCTATCCCAAGAATGCTTGTCCAATGTGTTAATTTCGGGCGGAATCGATCCGCAAGGCGCAGAAGGTGAAGCATATGTTGCGCTGCGAAAGGTTGAATTTGCGTGGGGTTTTGCAGAAGAAATGCTCATTAGTTTTGGAGTTCTATTTCTGGACGATCTGCGTTGAACTTGCAAGGCTCCAATCTCTAGTGTTTCAGCTCTGAGAAGCCTTAGCAGTGGAATTGCTCATCCCCAAGTAAGACACGGATTGATGTCATATTTTTGACTCGCCTTTTGCATGCTTCCGGCTGTGATTCTCAAATGACTTCAAAGTACAACATCTTTATATGAGGATTTAATGCTTGTGGAACAGCTTTTATATAAGAATAATGGGGTAAAGTACAGAAAGTTTCACTTTTTAGTGAATAATAATGAAATAGCGCTTCTGGGAATGAAAATTCTCATTCTCTCACGATATTCATTTATTTATTGTTCTACTTTTCGGTCACCATTGTCTCTATTCTATCTTCTAATTAATTCCTCACTGAGCAAAGTTTATCGCATAAATTGATTACTCAAATTGAAATGTGCCTAAATATAGGCTAATTGAAAGTCTTATTTCGGTAATTGTTCCGTAACTGAAGTCATTATTGCGTAAAATTTGTAAAAACAATTAACTCACCATTCTGCGTGTGTTTAGTGCACACGGACTTTGGCAATGAAGCTGAAAAAAAAATTGCCAATGATCTACAGAACGATTTAGATGAATAAAAAATAGACGAGTAATAAAAACACACGCAGACACGCAGAAAAGCGAGAGTTTAGAACGCTGCTTTTTTGCATAAATAGAATTACGTGTTCTTCAAGTCGCACAACCTTGTGTGCCTCGCGATGGACAATTGAGAGGGAAAAGGTTGATGGCGAGACGCGCGCCTTTCTCTCAATATTCTCATCAATTTCAAATTGAGCCGTTCTGAATTTCCAATTGAGTTACAAAAATATCCGGATTTTCAAGTATTCGCGCTCCAGTGATTCTCTCTCTCTTTCTCTGGAGAATCTTTGTAATTTGCAAATTGACTCTCAAGTTCTCAGAGAGCGTCAATTATTCCTGGCCGCTGTGTGAATACTTTTTGCATTGATCAGCACAACAAATGTTGCCGTGAACGATCACACCTGAGATTGAGAGACTTCAAAGACGAGTTTTTTATGCGCTTCACAATCATTGTCAGTCGGTTTTTCACTGGAACTCTCGGCAATAAAGTGCACGAATTACTGCATTACGCAATGGCGAAGATTTTCCACGGGCACGGATTTTTGGCTGTGTGAATTCCGTCTGAATTCAAACACATTCAGCATGAGACAACAGAAATTGTGTGCGGAGAAACGCAATTTCTTCATTGATAACGGGGCAGTTTTGATATGAATTTTCAATGATATGCCGTAGAGAAAAGTCGAGAGACTAAAAATAGTCGAGATTACACAAAAGCAGAAATTGTTATCACACATATTTCATCATTTATCAAGAGTTTTTCACTAGTGGACTTCAAATATGAATTAATGGGTCAATACAGTCCAGTGTTGAAAAACATGGATTTGTTTCCTATTCTATCCATCCTATCTTACTTATTGAGCTTCGCAGCGCTTTTTCTCTCTCTCTCTCTCTCTCTTCTGCATGATAAAGTGGATCCAAATGGCTGTGTTTTCTGCTTCTAATTAAGCAACATGATTTTTATCACAATACACACACAATGAAAGCGATATCATACCTGCTGGATTTCTCTTTTGTCGTCGCTCATGTCGAGACGGAGAGAAAGAGGAAAATGTCTGTTGACATGTGAAAGTATTGATTGCGGGAAATTAATTAAATTAAGGGCGGTTTGCGTTGATCCATTACAAAGATTGATGGTAAATAATTGAATCTCTGGAGATATTCTATTTCCGGATCACTGAGGCCATTGTGCACGCGCGCGCCTTTCTCACACGGCAATCCTCACTAATTTCTCGCACTGCTTTTCCCTCTTCCAGGTGGACCTTATGCGGCTTTCGGCGGCCGGGATGCTTCCAGAGGTTTGGCTACATTCAGTGTCACCAGCAATGACAATAATGAATACGATGACCTCAGCGATTTGAATACAATGGAAATGGATTCTGTCCGCGAATGGGAAATGCAGTTTAAAGGTTTGTCATATTGATAGTTGTGCACTTCTGAGAAGTAGTTCAATGAGTGATTATCATATCATATTTCGTTGAAGAACTCTTCATGAAGAGCCGTTGTTTTAATCCTAATTTTGGCGTTCATGAGGCGCGATAAACAACATGAATATCAAGATTTACAGCTCAACCATGCAAGAAATCTCTGCTATTTCTTAGAAATCTCTGAGATTTTCTAAGAAATACAGAATATTTTATGAAAAATGCGCTCTTTAGTGAATTCTGATTGAAATTTTAACCAATGCCATTCGTCTTGAGACATTCTGATAGAAACTAGTGAGACAATATCATATGATCGCGTCTTGTGTTGCTTTTGGACTTACAATGTAACTTTTTTAAGTTGTGATTCTTCTATTAAAATTCTAATCACACCCTTGTTTTCGCAGAGCGATACATTTTCGTGGGGAAATTGCTGAAGCCTGGCGAACAGCCGACCAACTATTCGGACGAGGACGAGGAAGGTCCATCGGACAAGTCGGCAGAGAAGCCGAAGGACGAGTGACGGTCAGATGCTGAGCAGAGTGTAAATCCCGCTGGGGCCCCAGCCCGCGGGGGCTCCGCATGGGGATCAATTAATTGTCATCGTTTCTGTGAATTGTTCGGGTTTGATTGAAGATTCTCATGGGCATGGCAGAGTGAGAGGACATGAGATCAAACTTCTGGTATGATAAATATAAGGAGGGATCAGTTTTATTTTTGATTAATTTACTAAAAAGACTCTCAATCGTGCACTGGATGCATTCGAGCTTGCAAATTGATTATAACTTACAATGGAGAGAAGAAAATTGATTCCCGAGATATTCTTTCTGTGTCCTTCGTGAGGCAACAAAAAAAAATCGTGGTGTACCAGACTTTTTTCCTTCTACACTTTGTTTTAAGACATGAATATTTTGAAAATGAAAAAATGGTGTGAGAGGAACTGAATTTAATAAAAACAAAATATACTGTGTAATTAAGGCTCTAGAATCATGGGTTGCGGACTGTATCTTGGCCAATTGTCTAGTAATGTTTTCCATGCTTTCTCCCATTTTTCCTTTTTTTCTTTTGTAATTTATAGTGGCAGCAGATTTGTGCACAATGTTTTGTACGTGAATTTGTATTTTCAATTAAACTTTTTTGGTTGAGTATTTTTTTGGTTTTTGCTATCTAATCAATTTCTAATTTAATTCAATAATTTTCCTTTGTTCCTGGCTTTTCTCGTCATCGCTCGGTTCTTCGTTCAGTTTGTTTGCTGGCGCGCTTCTCGCGGCGAAGTCGGTAATGCAGGTCGTCAAATGCGAGACGTCAATGTGACGGGCTATTATATAAACACTGCGTGTTTTCTGCCCAAAAATAGTGCGAATTTCAGTGAAAAGCGCAATATCCTGGCACTGTTCTTGCAGTAAAGGGTGAGCATGATGTCTAGCCAACCTGATAATCCAACCATAATCATATTATCTGTTGTATTTAGGCTTCAAAATGATGCGTCGCTTCCTCACTTCCGGACAGCTACGCGCTGTCCTGCCTCCGGGCAGTTTTGCCGCTCCTGCAGTCAGGACGATGGCCACTCTCCCGGTGGCGGATGAGTCCAAACCTCCGCCACCCAAGAAGTACTCTCCCTTCGGCACAAAGCAGTCCAGTGTGGGTGAATGGGCGGTTGCGCGACTTGACGATCTCCTAAATTGGGGCCGCAAGGGTTCAATCTGGCCCCTGACCTTCGGCCTGGCGTGCTGCGCTGTCGAGATGATGCACATCGCTGCTCCGCGATACGACATGGATCGCTACGGTGTGGTCTTCCGTGCCTCTCCGCGCCAGGCGGACGTGATTATCGTGGCCGGAACGCTGACCAACAAGATGGCACCGGCGCTCCGGAAGGTGTACGACCAGATGCCTGAGCCCCGATGGGTAATCTCGATGGGGAGCTGTGCCAACGGCGGCGGATACTACCACTATTCCTACTCTGTGGTGCGAGGCTGCGACAGAATCATCCCTGTGGACATCTACGTTCCCGGCTGCCCGCCCACGGCCGAGGCTCTTCTGTACGGCATTCTGCAGCTGCAGAAGAAGGTGAAGCGCATGAAGACCCTCCAGATGTGGTACAGGAAGTAATGCGGAGGCGCGCAAAAGGTAGGACGAAATTTTGACTTTGTTTAAACTGGAATTCAGTGTAATAAATCCGTTATTTAACTCGAGAGGATGATTAATGGGTGAGTGTCTCGACGAGAAAAGATTTTCCAGGAATGTAATAACTTGTTGAAGCAGAAATTGATGGATTGTCTTTGGTTTTCTGGGTAGAAAGCGATGATTGAAAATACGATTTACTCTGAAAATCTCTCACCAACGGTGATAGTTTGTATAAAACAGCGCTTCTAGCTTTACGCTAATAGTTAGTTAAGAAAATTAAACAGATTTTCTTTCATTTGCTTCCCCTGGGAATCTGCATAGGGGCATAAGAAGTGCAAGCAGGTGAAGCTGCCGTCCTTTCATGGTAGATTGCAGACAATTTTGCGATTTGCTGAAGCGCAAAGTCGTGAGTTGGTGGAATCCGCTTATCCACTGTGCAGCAAACTATTCAAATAATCCGATTATGTGTGTGCCACTGAAGAATCAAGGGAAATTGTCGCATTTCACCTTCATCCTTCCCAATTTATCTCTGTTCTATCCTGACATTCATCGTTGACTTCACGTATTGTCTTCAACGACGATGGGTTTATTCGCTTGCTCAGTTTATACACTGATAAATGGCATATCAATCTTCTCTCCTCCACTCGACAAGAAGAGGTGCACAAGCATGAGCTTATCTCTGCATCTCCATGAGGATAAACTGTCTTGAGGGAGTCTGTCTAAAAAGTAAGTGGAGAGTGTTTATGTTTACTGATGATGGAAGTTTAGTGAAATACTTTAGCCTTGACTTTAGCTTTCACGCAAAGTTTTTAAGTACAGTCAATGATGAGATTGCAGTAAGACAGTTTCTATATATAAAACAAAAACTACAACTATAACTACTCTGTATTGTTCTGAAAAACTGCAAGTATTCTTGGTGGGATTTTCTCAAGATGTGATCAAGAGAAAAGCGGTGCCGATAATTTATGAATTGCCATACAACACTTCGTCCATGAAGAGGAGAAGCCTCGAATCGATCCTGAGAGCGGAGAGATATATAAAATTAACACCCACTCTATTCGTGATCTCTGAGAAGGGATGGCATGATTGAGAGAGTGGTGGAATCATTTCCAAGACACATAATTACGATATGAGATGCTATTCCATTTATTTATGGGGTTCTTGAGCCGTCTGTTTGGTGGAGTAATATTGGGCCCATCTCACCCTCTCGACGAGCGAAACATGAAAAGATTAATTCACCATAAAATGAACATTGAGCCATCATGTTGATGAGGGAAACATGCTCCGTGCCGTGAGGGGGTGTGTATGAAAGAAATATATAGTGGAATTTAGAGGGAATAATCTGTCTGATGGCTTTGGTAAAAACACAGAGAGAAGCGCGCGGCTGGGGTGTAATTTGAAATGATTGTCGGTAGATGTTGAAACGTATGAAGAAGGCATCTCGCTTGGCGCGGTAATGCTTTTTTCCACTCATTTCATCCTCAAACGTGGAACCGCACACTTCCCACAATTCGCCCCACAATTTCTTGTCATGCTCTTCACTTTATCAGAAATGCTATTCTCACTGTTTGTGGGTGACTCTGAAGGCAGTTTCGTGGGTAAATAGGCACTGAAAGTTTGGGCTTATTCTTCACACATTGCGCCACAATTGGTGAAGTTGAAACACCACGTCTGGATAGATGGGAAATTGCTATAGTTGTGTCACAGAAATAGTAATACAATACAAACTATGGCAATTTCGCCATGGGGCGAAGCCGAGTTTTGGCTTTTGGGAGCCAACTCTGCGCACACCTATCGAGACTGTACTCTCTCGCCCTCGTCCCTTGCACGTTTTACACATATAGAAAACCCTTTGAAGCATGTGTGCCAATGGCATCTGAAGTGTTTGGCTCGGAGATGGACAAAAGTTTAATTGTCTCCCTTTCTCTTTGGCATCACATTCTAAGTTCCAGAGGAAGTTAGAATGTCTCAATTGAGAGAGCTTGTTATTCAAGGAACGGACAAAGGACGCACACAAAGAGGGTGGAGAGTGAAAGAAATGAAGTGAGAGCACTTGAGATTTCCCAGTGACTTCACACCAAACACCGCTACATCATTCATCGTAAGCCATTTATTTTGTGAGCCTCCCTCGGATCGTAATTAACAACAACACAGCAGAGCCTCAGCACGCAAATGCTTGTCACTAAAGAGTTCCAACCCAGTGAATTTCTATGGGGAAAGGACCAGGCGGGATCTGTGCTCAAAATTCATGCATCATCCACCCAGTTGAAGTGACAATATTGAAATTCGCCTGTTGTTTTTCCGGATTAAACATATAAATATCCAGTTAACAACCCGTATTTCATATTCATACACAAACACAATAGGCGCATATAGAAATGTGGCAATATTTTTGCTTCACCCTTATCCACAATTGGCAAATGGTTCTCAAAATGTTGAGCTTCCGTAAATACTCTTCATGACACGTGAAAGAACTTTTCCGCCCCTGTGAAAGCTACAGGAAAACTATAGAAGTTCAGTAATGAATAAAGTATGCGTTTCAAAAGCTCTTTTGTGTCTCTCAATTGCGATTTCGTCTATGTGGTGTTGTGTGTTAATTATAGATAAATCTCTTATAGTGAAAATCAAATATTTGAAACTACAATGGAAATTATATATGGTGAATATGAAGAGATTTGTGGATGAAATTTAACTCTGAATCTATGAGTATTAAGACAGATGAACAATTACAGGCCATTTAGCAGAAAGAATAACATAAGCAGAGAGGATATTGCTATATAATTGAATAAATAAACAGGCAAGGAGACTCTGTAATTTTCCACTCGACATTTTCCCAATGATCTGACGTCTAGCTAGAGGGAAATCCAATTGCTCTTCACTTAAGCCAATAGTTTTATCCCTGGGTTTTCGCCGAATGCGATTCCCTGAGGCAATGAGCGGAAGTTTTTCCATTGTGAAGCCTCAGATAAATTCAACGATGTTCATTCAAATAAATGAGATAAATTGCCACGTTGAGCTTTTTCATTATCACCAAAGAATGGCGATGCTTTCAAGGGTGAATTCCTCTGTGTGAAAAATGTCTTTTCACCATTTTCACCGAGTTATTGATTCCCACATTCACGAGGCGCACACAAAGAGGGTGAGAGAAAGTTTTTCACCTTCCAACAATATGTGAGTGAGTGCGTGAAATTAATTCAATATCACGATATGAGAAGGGGAGAATGCCATAATCATTCGTCTTCTTGTACAGCGAATTCGCGAAAATTCAGAAAACTTTCCCATTTTCCCATTCTACGTGAAAGTGGCGGGAATTATATTTGATACATAATTTCCTCTTCTACATTTTCAATGGCATTTTACTCAAGTGTGTCATTGAGAATTGTCACCCCTTTTCACGGGAGTGTTTTGCATGGCAAAGTCAGCAAACCATCGCGCGGTTTCTATGCGGTCGCCAAATTTACTCTCAAATCACGTTTTCAAGACCATTCAACAGATCCAATTGTTTGCTTAACGCTTAGAAGTTAAGTTCAACCCTCGAAAGTCTTGTCAATTTCACCACACACACATTCAATTCATTAGAAATTCGTCAATATTGTACTTCTCACTCCTCAACGCATAATCGATCTCAAACCCGTGGAAGTGACTCTGTCGAATGGAAAAAGGTATACAAGAAACTGGGGCTTAAGCTGAGCCTCGAGATTACACAAACAGTAAATAATTGAGTATCTGGACATTATGCGGTTTCTTGAGAGTCGAGAAGGGAGCGTGCAAAAATTCTTTGCTCAGCTTAAATGGTTTCGTAAATTTAATAAACAGAGATGTGCACGTTGGATTTCTCAAATTCATCTTGCAAGTTAATGCATACATAATGCGGGCTTTGTCTTCCTCACAATACTCTACAAGATTGTCAAAGTCCCCGGGGCGCTTTGGAGCGCTTTCAAAGCCCCAGCAGGCTCTCTCCTTTGAGGCGGTTGTCCGGTAAATTTGCACAAGGTTCCATCTGGCAGGCATTCTCGGATATATTTCACACTCTTTTATCCTTCCGTAGCCTTTTTTCTGGCGCCCACACTTCATTTTGACGTGAAAAATCGCAGCAGATTCAGGTTAATTCACACCACCAAACGCTGGCCAAGTTGCACTTAATTCAACGTCGCTCTAATTAATGATTTTATAATTTGGAAGAGACAGAACAACACTTTCCACGTGTTTTCCACTTTATTAAATTTCCCGCGATAATTATCCTTGGAGTGTCCCTGACAAACTCTCGGAACGTGACCCAAAAGCCGGCGAGGGCTTCTCATGGGGATTCATACTGACAAAATCTACCCAATAAATAAATCACATTTTAAATTTACGACATTGGCTACAAATTGGATGGCTGGGAAGAGAAGATGTCGCCTTAATACCTTTATCTCCCTTTATTAACTTTGAAGACTGCTGAAGGAATTTCCGTCGGAGCGCGCACATTTCTTATCTCCGTCTTGTGTGTGGGAAAAGTGGGAAAAAGTGCAAAGAGATTATTTTTTTATTGTCACCGTGGCAATTTCACTCTTTTTTTATACGTCTCATGAGCTGATAAGGTGTTGGAAAATGTATTTGAGATTGCAAATGCTGAAGGATGTGCCCAGTTTTGTCTTAGTCTGTATACACATGCAGAATTTGCTGAAAGTTATGCTAGCATAGCTAACATTCTCTGCATTATTAATCCGGGTGCACTTCAAAGAGCACAGATTTTCGAATATAATGGCGAGAGCACGACAAGTGCTGAAACGAGTTGTTAAAAATGCATCAAAACGTCCTGATCTGAAATCACCTCCACACAAGGCATCATTGCTTATTCACACGAATTTCTACTCCTAGTTTACATATACTGTGTATGATTAAACTCCGAAGCACTGCCTGAAAGTCGAACTCGGATACTTTAGCATTTGGCATGGAATGTGAAGTTTTTTTTCTGGGCGAAAAATACCAAATTGAGAAGTGAAAAATTCATGCCTTGCAACGTAATACATAACAAAATGTCAAGGATACCACAGTAGCCTGAAAATGTTTGGATCTACACACTCATCAATTGCGGGTGTTATTTATTCATCTCATGAACAACAGGTGAAATAGCAATCAACAGGGTGATGTATAAAATATAACATAGAATATTTTCAAATTTTTGCACTACCATCAGCGTAACAATTTTCTGCACTTTCACCCAATTAATTGGAATGTCATGTCCAATTTCCTGCAACATCATATTTAGTAGACAAAATTGTAGAGCAACATTGTAATGGTGTACACTTGCTTCATGCACTGGAAAAGGGTAGAAAAAGTACAAGGAAAAGTATAAGAAATGGTGAGCCAAAGGGATTTATTAATCACTGGCAATTATTTCTTGTATTTTAAATATCCATGAAGTTGCTTTTTGCAATATTCTCCCCACATTGATTGCAATTTTCACGGACGTTCTTGAAATGACCTGAAAAGTTTCTGTGACGTCAACAATATGCGCATCATGAATGCAATATCTCAAGTCAAGTGATGCAGCGAATTTTGCCCACATTGAAGATCAATTCGGTAGATTTCGCCGCAAAATGGTGTGTATGACAGGCTTTATTTCAGCGGCACATCCTCCAAGCCTCTAATTGAAAATGTGAACCTCTCTATGAAATCCATTTATCTCATGGCTGCGACTTTAAACGTCTGATTGATTTATTCGATGGTGTTTGCCAAAAACCGCCCAGGCGAGCTTCCATTCCATGGTTGTCCCCTGCGGTTGCCACGAGCGTTAGACTGAAAAGTTTTCCTCCTCGAACCCCACTGCACGTGAGAAAGTTCGTGTTTGTACATATCCTGAGCAAATCCTTGTTTAATCCTCGCTTCTGGACGTGACTGTGCGACCCGTGTGTTTTGTGAGAGCTCACAAAAGGCCACCGACGACTTTTCCTTATCATTAAGTGAACTTGCAGAATCCCCAGAGACGATGTCCATTGTGGCAATTGCAGCAAGAAAAGAGACCCAGTGTCAGATGACTAGTTAAGACTTTTTATTGCAACATCTCACACTGAAAATCCAAATAACACCAGTGTGCTGGATTTTATGCTTGTGTCAACATAAATGCTGCTACATCAATCAACCATGGGCAACGTTCTGCCCTTTTTTTGTTCTCGATCGCACACGATAAAAAATCCCATTCAAGTTTTCTATTGTGAATGCATCAGTCATTGGATAAACCTGACTTATTACTTGTTCAATCTATCAGCAAAATCAAATGAAAATCCATTCATCAAGCTTCCTGTATTTTTTTATCGCGCGTTCGCAAAACACGTGAAACACCCTCACGTTCTTCCAGTGATAATAAAGGTAAGTGAATAATCATTGAAACGCAAACACCTAATTTTCCTCCATAAAAATCACTTTATTGCATCATGAATATATCGTGGGGAAAAAGGGAGAGATTGAAAAATTCCATTGATATTCTCCAGGGAAACATAATTGACTTATCGTTAATAAAGTCTGGCTGTAAATCAATTATGTTTTCAAAATATTGCTATGAAAATATTTCACAGGGAGCAGAGAGAGTCCATTGAGGGCTCGGAGAGCATCAAAAAGGAATTCAGCAATTTCTCCTCGGCACAGGGCGTGGGCCAATAAAGCCGATGGAACATGTGGAAATCCTTCATCGCTATTCATCCCACGCATTTGTGGAGGGTGAGTGAATTGAAAATGGGATGAAAATAAAATATCCATAAAATATCGACGAGCTGGGGTTTTTCTTGCGCGATGTTTGCTCTCTCGTAGCGGAAAGTCTTGGAGGATTTGTCAGATGCGTGCGAGTGGTGCAAATTTTTTGAGTATGCTCGTGAGATTTTCATGTGGCAGTCAATTTTCTCTTATGATAATTGCACAGAAAGTTCGGTAAAGTTTATGTGGGAAAGTCAAAGTTTAATCTTGATCCTCAAAATGATATGGGCAAATAGATACTTTGCAGTGAAGTTTTGCCTTGTGAACTTTGTCCACAGGAAAGTGAACATCTTACACAGCAGAATCTACCACAATTCCACACATTATGATATTGAAAATTGTCTCAGTGTTTGTAAATTTTATGGACAGTGCGAGCTTTTAGGGCAAATGTGCTAGACAAAGCAACACAAATGCTTTGAAATTGAAAATATTCATTATGTTTATGAATTTTGGGGCTTGTCACATTATTCGTCAAAAAAGCTTCTCATGCCATCTTCTCCATCACCCCAAAACTGCGCTCATTCCGAGCCACGGAAAACCACTTTAGCCGCCACATTCAGCGACCCAACTTCTCATTCATTTCAACTGGAATTTCGAAACATTTTCCAAGGGAATTATTATTTGCTTTGTATATTGAGCAACTGTGTGGTGCTTTTTCTGCGACTCCGGGGCCGAATAATGCAATGTGTGCTTTTCTATTGGACTGAAATATTTTATTTTCTCCTTTTCGCCGCCAACGTACGAGGAAATGACTGAAAAATTCCATAGCCATTGAATTGACTATTTAATTTCTCCACCCTGCAGAAATTCACAGAGTTTGAGTTTGAAGTTATTGTGTGATGCTAGAGTAGCTCGAAGCTATGGGGACTTGTGTAAATTGGTGATTATCGTAAGGTGTCACGAGTGGAGGAATGTTCATCTTGGGGAAAATTTCCACCCATCAGCATTTCTCTCATTTGCTGTGAAAATTTAATGAAGAGGAAAAAGTATACAAGGGGCCATTTTCGAGAGGCGCAAGCCCAAAAAATCCTCACTGTGCCACACCGAAAGATTCTCATCTCTCCCCAGAGAAGCTAATTGATTTTAATGAGCCAAGTTATATGGACAAAGGCAGGCAGTGAGCTTTTCCTCTCTCTCTCGGGCCATCAACAGCCCGAGGGTGGGGACACCACCAAAGTTGATTCAATCACTTGCTACAATCTGCACTCCACAGACTTTAGTCGTCTGGAACGTCTTGTACATTTTGGCAACTTGAGGCCTTCTCCCTACCTGGACGTGCCGGAAAAGTTTACTCCCTGCTCGAACTTGGGGGATTGACAGAGCCCGAAAAAAAACTGTGGGTTCATTGATTTTATCTAATTTCCCCACAAATTGGTGAATTGTTTCGCATACAAATTGAATTTTCTGCACATCTCCCTTTATCTCTCCGAAAGACACTGTCCTCGCTTCCAAAAGATGTCATTTGATGATGCAAGATAATCAAGAAACTTTTCCATGCGGCCTCGCCGAGATGAGCCCTAATGTTGTCAAGAGGATAATTAAAGTTGTTACAATTTCACTCCAATAAATACAGAGACACATCCAGGGAAGTGAGCTTCATTGGCTTCAGTCCAGGAAACTGTTCTCACTGGCTAATGCGCACAGTGCGAATGGTAAGGAAATTTCGAGAAAGTTTTAGCATAATGAAATACACTAACTCGCTCAATTGGTAGACTTTAAAATATATTAAAGTGGAAATGATGTGGAAACCCATTAAAAAGTTTACTAAATGCACATATTAATGAGCTTAATAAATTCAATGAGGAAATGTATCTATTTATTAAACTGTTACCATTTAAATAGGGAATAACATAAGACTACACGAGACAAGTTACATCTCAGTTTTGTGGGCTTGCTAAACACGCTACTAAAAATTTTCACTAGTATTCATTACGGAAAGCGTAACATTTTTCTGCACTTTCACCCAATTAATTAGAATGTCGTGTCCAATTTCCAGCAACATCATATTTAGTAGACAAAATTGAAGAGGAACATTGAAATGCTGTAGACTTGCTTCATGCACTGAAAGATGGAAGAAAAAGCAGAGTGAAAAGTATAATTCGAGAGATTTAGACTCACCAGATAGAATGTCCTGAGTTGCAAAGGTAGATAGTTTCCAATTGTCGGCATGATGGGATTTTGGGCAACTCTCAGGATTATAATAATGTCCTTTTGAAGGTCCGTTGGTAGGCAATACCTGGATAATAAACACTTGAGTGTGTTTTTCACCTTTTGCTCTTGTTGTAAGTAAATTTACCACTTGCAGTTGTAAATAGCGTTCTCAAAGTTCTCACAAAAAGTAGTAAAAATGTTTCCCATGTAAGTGATTGCAAAGATCTCACCACAACAGCAAAAAATGAGACCAATTCCTTGAATCCAAAATGAGGACATCATGCAAAATATAACACAGACGCAAATTACCACTTCGCACATAGTGACAATGAATCCATGAGTACTGTAGAAGTCATTGAAATGTTGCATTGTCTTAATGTGACTCTGATGCTCAATCACAAGCTTGCCGATAATTTCACGGACATTCTTCCTGAACTGTCTGGTCTCTTCATCCAGCTTTAGTTGTCGATTTTCCCAGTCTCCTTCCAAGATCAGATAATCCAGATCCTTAATGTACTGCTCAAGGACTTGCATCTGACCACATCCGATAACCATGTGGCTGAAGAAGTGTCCGGATGTGTAGACAATGATATCCATGCATACTTTTGTCACGATAACTTGATATCCGTATGTTTCAAAGTATCCAAGTGTGGTTGTGTGATCAACCCCAGGAATGTAGAATTCGTAGGGTAGTATTTTTTGCCCGGTCATTAAGAAAACAGATAAAGAATAGGTCAACAAAATACATGAACAGAAATAGAAAGTCGTCTTAACAAATACGAAAATTCTTTCGGACAGCAGAAGAAACTTCTCGGATATATTCCGGACGTGATAACTGGCTTCCATTCTCTGGAGCACTTTGTTGATTTCTGTTGTCATGTCACGGGACTTTCTCCACTTGAACTGAATCGTATAAAGTCTGCCCATAACCCCTATAATAACTCCTGACGTTGTGAGGCAGTATATCAAAAGAATGAAGTCGTCCGAGTTTAACAATACAGTATGAGCAACCATGAAAGGATAGACAACCAGAATGATATAAGTAATAATTTGGAGAATGCTGAAGTGCCACGAGTTGTCTTGCACAGGTATTTGCAGATCGTATTTGATCACACATTGATCCAACGTATGAAGAAGTCTTGCGTAAATTTCCGTCAAGCTCACTTTCGCACTCTCACTTTGCGCCATTTTTCTATGATGTCGCAAACTCTTCTGAGCCTAAAAGTGTGTCTCAAGGCGATTTAAAAAGGCGGCCAAAGAAATGGTGAGCCAAAGGGATTTATTAATCACTGGCAATTATTTCTTGTATTTCAAATATCCATGAAGTTGCTTCTCCCCACATTGATTGCAATTTCCAGGGACGTTCTTGAAATGACCTGGAAAGTGTCTCTGACGCCAACAATGTGCGCATAATTTTTTCAGTACGTCAAGTCAAGTGATGCAGCGAATTCTGCATACTTTTAAGGTGAATTCTTGAGATTTTCCGGATTTCAGTAGACGCGAAAATGTTCTTCGGTGTAGTGAATAGCTAAGCTGCTTGTAGATCGTGCCAAAGAAACGTTCAACGAATAATTGCGAATCAAGCGGTGAAAATGCTTTAAAGGCTATTGGATGGTCGGCAGAGCAACAAAGGGAGAGAATGCATAAATGAGGAGGAAGCAGAGTGGCATGAAAGATAGTTCGGTTGGGCAAATTGAAATTGAAACAATTTTCACATAACCATAAATTGTGATAAGCCATACTTCACCATCATCTTCTCTCAGCAGTTCATCTTTTTTATTGCTCGTGCCAAAGAGCTGTGTTTTCGAGGGGTGGACTTCTCGGGCACGAGGACGTTCCAGGCGCGGGAATGTCGAGATACCCAGGTAGATGTCGTCAACAACGACATAATGGGATTTATGGGGATGACCCTCCAATAAAAAAGCGTCCATGGAGGACTATGTGTGCTGCTACATGTGCGTTTTTCCATGTATGAATTGAGCTGAGAGGATAATAAAAAGCCATCCCACAAGGAAAATTATGAAGCAAAAAGGGCATGTCGTTGTGGGAAGTTGAGTCCCTTGAACGAGAGGAAAAACTATATTCCACACTTGTTGGGGAAATGTCATCAACTATGCAACACTTTGACGAAGAAATTCACTTCAATATTCTCATCGTGGGACCACAAGCATGAAAGAGCTGCTGTGGCTGCTCGAGGAAATTACATTTTCATCCTTAAGGATATGTTTTTTAGACCACATTCGAAATTGAGTTTAGAAATTTGTTGAAAATAAGAACATTTTTTCACAATTTCTATTTTCATCCTTTGTCATGTTATCTGGAAAATTAGATACAGTTTTCCCAAAGATACTGCGAAGATTTGCGTTTTAGTGAAAAGTTTAGCAATATAATTCGAAGGTTTTGATTGTGAAAGGCTTTTTCCGGACTCTATGTCGTTTGAGGAAGCTCATTCTCTCATACGCTCCCATTCAAATGCAATAAAGTCTCATGAGGTGGGCTTTCTTTGTTTCCCGCGCCATGGGAGGACCATGAAAGGCCATGCCATCAATTAAGGGGAGAGAAGTCTTGTTTTTATTACCGTTTCTTGACTCTGGGCCAGGCTGAAGTACAAAAGCCCCATTAGAAGAAGTGATTTGTTTGCTCCTCTGGGAGCAAATGAATGAACTGGAGTGTGTGCTCAATTGTGAGAAAAGAAACATCGCGCAGTGGCTCGAGGGGCGATGAAAGATGCGACAAAGTTTAATAATCTAAACCATCTTGCTGGCATACATTAATTCTGCGTTGAGAGCTTTTCCATGCTTCGTTCGGGGATGACACGGAGGGCACACACACCCTGCCTGGATCACAATTGCTCCCTCACGTTAATTTTTAGCACGGCTGAAGAGTTGGGGTGAGTTTGGGGCGGGTCGAGGGACACTGTTGACTTTCCTATCAGTGACACATCGAGGGCGATCAGGAGCATTCACTGGCCAAAATGCTCCATATTCATGTGCTAGATGGTGAATTTACATTAAAACTGTCTTCATTTTCGCACTGAGATCCCGTACTTGCGCAAAAATTTCCATCCAACATTTTGGGAGAGACTCTGTGCGAGCGAGAGAGAGTGGGAGAGCGCGGGAGTCGGCGAGAGAGCCGATGTCCCAAGATTCCGTGTCAGATGATGTGGGAGAATCAGAGATTCAGGAGACTTCGGTGCGTCTGGACCACATTTTCGGTTTGCGTGCGCTCTAGTGGGGTGAAAAAGGTCGAGCTTTAAGCTCAACCGCTGTGCGTCCCTCGCGGTACTGAATCAATTGATATCGTCATCGTCAGTCGTTTGCTTCCACTTCCGCTCCGTGAGCTTTCGCCAGTTAGCGCGGAGCTCAAGTGCATCACAGGACAAAGGGATAAAAAAACTATTGCTCTCTTGGTTGAGGAATTTCTGTGTGTGCTCCGGAAAGACTCAGCATAATTTGAGTGAGTGTGTGTGGTAAGTGAAAAAAGTAATTGAATACAAGAATAAGATGGGCTGAGAGGGACGCAAAAAGAGCAGAATTGCAATATGAGCTTGGAGGGATCTGCTAAATAATGGAGTAGAATGGAGAAAAATTGAGTGAAACTGTGCAGAAGGAAATAATAATACCCTCTCTCTTCTCCACCATCCGAATGGAATTGTGGCACTCTTTTCCAGCCAGGGAAACTATGTTGGATGAATTTTTAATTTTGCCTCCGAGAAAACATGGAGATTACCGCCGAGAGACTAAATAAAAAAATACAATGTTGATCAAAGAACACGCTGGACTCGATTAAAGATGAAATTCCAGTTGTGAACATGCTTATTGAATTTGTATGCGAAAAACTCATTTCGGGAAATGCCCAAGGGCTCTCCTTTTCCCTGTCATCTACAGTGTGCACCAAAAGTTTACGGTTGAAATGAGGCGGTGATTACATAATGTAATGCCAACGCTCAATTTACTGTACATAGATTCTGATGATGGTAATATTTGACATTAATATTCCCAGAAAAACGTGGTCCGGAGAAGTCACACAACCATAAAAGGCGATAGATTAAGAATTGTGTTACTACAACCCTTTCTCTGTTCCGATTGTTTGACTTTAAAAGGGGAGAACAGAGTGAATTGCTTTTTAATCCCGATTGTTTCTTTGATAAGTCCATTGATTTCATTGATTCTTTTATCTCAAGCCCAGAATATATTGCTAATTCACTGAAAGAATGACACAAAAGGACAAGCATTACGAGTATAAATTGAATTCTCGTTATAGAAACGGAAAAGGAATGAATCTTTTAGTGAAGTTCTGTCTGATCCACAATAGAAAGTCCCTTTTATAACTGAAAATATATGATAAAGAACATTAGAACTTTAAATTTGGAATTGATCAATAACACTATAGTCGTATTGCGAATATTCCTGTGAGAATGCTTTAAATAGAGCGAGCGAGGGACAAAAATACGACACTATATTAAGCACTATATGGGGCATAAAAATTTCAAGTTCAATCATTTGCATGGAAGCGAGCTGCTCTTCTTGAGGGTTGCGAGATTAAATTGTGGAAATATTTGTGTGCTGCCACAGTGCAGTGCAAATAGATGAATACACGAGTAATTTTCCTTGTGTAATTATGTAATCTCCGGTAAGTGCTCACCACACTTTCCCACCCTTTCTTCGCGGCGAAAGCTCTTCCACGGCGACTATCAAACCATTTACGGCAAATGAGGGCGGCAACACATGGTTACCATGTACTTCTGTCAGGACAAATCTCTCCTCGTGAAAAATTCATAAGCTTCTTTCACACCGTAATTTTTCCCATATGCATATCTGCTTTCCCAACTCAAGAGTCCATCCAGATGTTGATAGCTTCTTTGATTTGACATTCTGGCTCAGGATTTGACGTGATGTAGAGTGAGAAATGTCTGACGGAGATGTAAGTTTGAGTAATTACATCCTCTTTTGAAGACACCGTTGGTGAAAATATAAATCAATTTGTGTTTGAAGCGCATCTGTGATGTGTGGAATCACAGAGATTATATTAGAGCATGTGAACTTTTTATTAATATTAGATTAGACGTTGGGGTAGTTTGAGACTATTGTGATTTTGCTGGGTAAGCAAACTTCCTTCCAACAAAAATGTGTGCTCTTGCATGAGATATTTTCCCAAGGGAAACAGTATACAGAATAAGCAATAAATTCAATTGTGTATTTGAACTTTCTCTGCTACGATTTGTCCTCCTTTAAATTTTACACAACTGTAAGAAAGTTAGGAATATGTATAAAAGGTCTTTATATAGGTACACAGCCTTCCTGAACGTTAATCGATACAGTTCTGTACTTGTTTCCGGTTATTGGTTGATTCACATTTGCATTATGCTTGCAATTCCTATACGAATAATAAATTTTAACTCGGAAATGTCTGTTTTTGGTACTACATTTTTCAAAATCTGACTGATGGCTTATTATCTTGGCGGAAAATGCGCATATAATTTGCGAAGTGAAATTGAAAATTGCAGCAACTGTTAAAGGCGCTTCCCTGAATTATGTTTTCAATTATTGCAACTGTAAATCTCACACACAATTCTCGGTGGTACATTTTTGCGATGGCAACGCTAGTAATGGTTAAATAAATAAATATTTTGAGAGATTTATAAGTTGGCAGCATTTTGCGGAAAGTGTGCGGCGGAAGCCGACAAAGTATGAGAACGAAGTGGTGGAAAAATTCTCGGGACTCTACCAATGCTACGGGATGAAGCCGAAGGGAAGTTGGCTGCACAAAAGCCAAATGTGAAAAGGAGTGAGAGGAGAGTATGAAAAGATGAGAGGAATGAAAAATCAATTCCTTTCCGAAGCATGAGAGAGAAAGTTTTGGAATGGGGAAGTAAATTTCCTCCATGTATTATTTATATTCTCCTCTCTTGCTAGAAGAGATGGCGCGAAAGTGTCTGATGTACCCACAATTGCTCCAACACTTCCGCCAGCCTGACATTCTTCCAAGAGGGTGGTTTTGTGGGAAAAAGAAGCGATGGCAGTCCCAGCGAATAACAATGAGGAAATAACACGGGGCAAATTCAACTATATATCAGTTATTGCGGATAAATTACAATGTTATTGAGAATAGAATTCCATCGACGTTTTAATGATGTCGAATGAGTAATTTTCATTTTAAACATCACAGGAAATTTAATTATAACAAGCTGCACGTCTCCAAGTTGGATTACACAACTCTACAGCCGCCCAACTCCCACTCGGGCTCCCTCAATTTCCTCAGTCACTCGCGATGCTCTGAGACAAGAGTTCCCCAGCACAAAACGTCTCTGCTGCGACAGTGCCGGGCCCCAGCGTCACACGCGGGCGGACGTTTATAAATCAATTAAGTCCGAGCTTCGCGCATCTCTCCGCAATATAATAATAATAAGGCTTCATCACAATTTGGCCAGATTGCGGGTGATTTGCATGGTTCTCCGCATTGTCAATACAATATATACTTCGCACATACCACAAAATATGTACAAAAGATATTTGATTAACATCCGCACGACAGAGAGGGGACGTTGCTGGGCAATATTAAAAATAACTCATTCAGCTCTGCTCTGCCAGAAGATATGCGAGTTGCTCGATGAATTGTAAACTATAGAAACGATACAGTTGTGGAAATTGAGGTTGCCTTTCCGAATTGTCCCTAAACGTAGAAGATGAAGATATACAAGGAGATTGCAGCATTAAATTCTTTTTGCGGTCATGTTTTCTGCTGACTTATATTTGGACCAGAAAAGAAGATGAATTTCTTAATATAATCCGACGAAATCCTTTTGGCTAGACTTTTGGCATCAGCAGTCTCACTTCACTCTGTCAAACCAAATGACGTGAAGGAAGATTTTTTTCCAAAAAGTCGAGTCACCCATTTTCAATCACTATTTTTCCTAAATTCTTCAGTCACTCTTAAGCAGAAGTCTGAGACAGATTTTTTTGTCTTCACGCTTCAATTTTTATGGCAATGATTCATATATACAATCGAAGCGGATAGTTGATTTTTTTGTAGAATACACTGTAAAAGTTATATTTTCCGTGGAGTTTGGGAAAACGAGAAATCCCGAAGTACACTCTTCAGGTTTCTGTAATGTTGAAAGTTTTCTAGCTTAGCTGACACAAGGAAAATTCGCTAAAACTCTTGCAAATTTTATTCGTAATCGTTT
This sequence comes from Phlebotomus argentipes, assembly GCF_947086385.1. Taxonomy (NCBI): domain Eukaryota; kingdom Metazoa; phylum Arthropoda; class Insecta; order Diptera; family Psychodidae; genus Phlebotomus; species Phlebotomus argentipes. Next base: position 8,709,652 of record NW_026776181.1, on the reverse strand, counting down.
TCAATGATACTGTTGGTTACATATCAGTGATGGATTCAAAATAGCATCAATCTAAAAAAGAGAATATGAGATTGTGCCCAATAATAGGAAATTCACTATTTTAGATGTCCTTTTCAATCAAATGCTATACAAGTTTATTGCTATTCTGGGAATTTGGCTTTCTGGCTTTAAAAATAGAACATCTCTTTCCCATTATAAAAGCATTTAGAATTAATTTGGAGGGTTTTTTTAATTTCATAATATTGGTTTTTCGCTGCGCAACGGGATTCACTCATTCTCAAGTGACTTGACTTTTTAGTCATGAAAACAGGGAACATTCTCATAAAACATGCCTCGTCACATACTAATAACAAGGCCATGTTAAAATATGAAATCCTGTGAGATCGTCCCAAAATTGTTTCGTCTCAGCTTTTTCTCCCCTTGACGTTCTCAGGAGGAAACAATACAAATTCATTAGTCATGGCAAAATTGTAGGCAATTCACCTCAGTTGCTGGGGATTAATTTTGTGGAGGATATTGTGAGGGTGTTGCGGATTAATGGGCTTAAAGTATCAAAAGGATAACAAGTATTGGTCTTAAGTACAAGGCTCTGACCCTGATTTACCTATCAATTACTATCAAAGTCGTCTCCGCCCAGGGTGAGATAATTACAGAGGAGAGGAAATCCTTCCACTGGCACTCTTGGGGATGAGCCGGTTTCAGCATGAAGAATTTCCCAAGTGTAAAAATAGACACTCTGGCGAGATTTATTAACCCCAAGATGTTTGGTAAAATTTCTTTTCATTAGTCGCCTCTCGAGTCATAAAGGACTTTTTGCTGTGGGTGGAAAAAAATTGACAAACCCCATTAGGCGTCGGAATGTGGCTGACTAATTTATGAAGATTCTTCTGTGAATTGACTGTTTACCCATGAGTCTTCCGCAGATGAAGAGAATGAAAGGAAGAGAACTGGACAGCAAACAATGAGACTCATTACAAGCGATTTGGATCTCGGGCAATGAGCCACTTCAGTCCTGAAATTGACAATTCGGTAAATGAGACTTTTAGTTCGGGGCTCTCTCTCAGGGTGAAACAAAAGCCCCAACGACTGACGATGAGGAGAGAAACTATTTTCATTCTGTCCCACATTCTGTACCGTCCCGCTCGCCAGTACCACGCTCTTCAGTGTGATTTGTCCGGAAAGATTATTTTCTTCTAATGCCTCTATACGACCCCATGTTGTGCTGTAATTCAATGATTTTCTCTCTTTCCGTGCGCCCCATTTATATGCGATACTATCACTGATCGGCTATTTGTAGAGCACTCCCAAGCCGCCTCCTGGGAGCAGAGCGAGGAGCCCGAGGCGAGAGACGAGGCTTTCGGGAGTAGACGATGATGTCGCCTTGGGGTGGGCGTTTGCCACATTGTGCGTGAAACACTCCATCGAATCGAGGGGCATCGGACGTGAGAGAATGTCAACAAAGGATTTCCTAAACAGAATTGCCGAGGGCGTTATCGAATATGAGAATCGCCATAAAGGATTTTGCAAAATTAAAAGGTATTCAATTTTCGAAGTCATACTTGGGTGACACAGCTTATTATCCCTAAAATTTAAGGACTTCTTGTTCATTGAGAGCTGAGAGCTTTTGTCAAAACTCAAAATCTTTCAAATCTTTCGCAAACCATAATGATTCTTTTTGGCGATAATGAAAACCTCATAAGAAATTAATGAAAATCAACAAATAATTTAAATAAGTCGAGATTGACGGGTGGAGAATTAAGTAACGACATAAAACTGGGTAGCTAGAAAAGAAAATCTGAAAATTGCGTATCATGCTTGCAAAATGCCTTATTATTTAAGAACTTCCTGCCCTTGTTCCCGGAAATACAACTGTTGTATCTCATCTCGTGATTTAATGAAAATACGCTGTAAACAATTTTATGATCCAGTAGCCAATTTCTATATGAGCACTTCATTATTTTTACAGCCACTTGTGCATCACAAAATATTTTACTATCGCTGCTGAAAATCAGAAAAGTCATTCCCGAATAATTTATATCTCTTGGCGCCTTATTGATTTCATGACAATCTTATATTTTTATTTAACGCAAAAATCATACAAGAATTTGCCATTAAAACTCACTATCGTCGCATTCATTGCACGTAGTGAATTGGAAAGTCCTCGGCGGGTGTAATCGTGCGGAAGGCAAATAAATGTGTGTCTTTCACGAGATATCACAATACTTTGGCGATAAATAAAATTCCCATCATTAAAAGCGTCATCATACTTTAGCTAACCATGTTCATGTGTTGAGAAAAACAGTCGTAATATTTCACGTTGTTATCTCATGAAATTTATCCTTAGGAAAATCACTTTGGGAAAAAGACGGTTGTAAAAATATTGACAGGAAATGAGAAATTTTACGAGCCACTCACCAATTTTCGAAACTTTTTATTCACCCACTCTTGCACTTTAACAAATTCCACATAGTGCCTGTGTGGATGGAGGATGGCTCTATTGATTGAGTGCTTTTAAACCATTAGACTTTTTAATAGACTTATCGATTGCCACTTGTTCACACCGTTCCTGATTGGCGATTGAAATGGAATGCAAAATCTAAAGTGCATAAAATGAAATAGATAAATAAATCAAGTCTTTCATTTATTATTCATCTTTCTTTTTAATTTCATTTTATTCGCTGCACAAAGAGAATTTTCAGTTGAAATAAATTTCACGTCAGTCCCAAAAGCAAGAGAAAACTCTGTGTTTGTCAGTGGATTTTCAACACTTTACACCTGCTTGAGAAATGAGTGTGGCTAATTGGAATACTTTTTCCATTGACATTCTTGCAAACAATTCCTACTTATTTAGTTATTCTGGTGCATAGAAAAGTTTTTCCAATTTCACAGTTTGGCAAAGCAGTTGAGATACTTTTGTGGCTGAAATTACTTTTCCCGGGAAAAGTTCTTAATGAGTTTCCTGAGATGATTTGTGAATTAAGTGAAATTTATAACAAATTATATTATTTGTCCAAATTACTATGTATCACTCGGCAATGTGCATAAAATGGTAGTTTGCGGCTTTATCAGGAAATTGCCACTCGTAAATTATGCTGAATCGGGCGAAAATTTAATGCAAAAATATCAGACAACTCGCATAGAACAAAGGCCCATTTAGATAATTTTGAGATACTGAGTGAATTTCATTCTTCTCCTATTTTAATACAGTGACTCTCTGGTTCTCAGTTAAATCCCTCGAAGCTGCCAAGGTATAGATGAAATCCGAGATAAAATTCTGCTGAAGAGATTGTCTCTTAGCATATTCTCCACGTTTAAGAGCACACACTGTCGCATTCGCTTGATATTAAATACTTTCCATCCATGGTAATGATGGCAGAGGTGCGGAAAAGGAGTTTCTCAGAAAAGAGGAAAAAGCATTTGCAGATAGGCTCTGCGCGTCGCCCCGAAAGCTCATTTATTCAGTGCGGGGCTGAGAAGAGAGAGAGACATACAATATTTAATTAATGCTGAGAAATTTATCAGCATAATCATTTCAATTGACATTAGCGAAAAGAGACGAGTTACCTAGAAATAATCGTCTTACTTTTTGCTCCTCTCTGATAGATTAACATGTTGGTTGTGAATAAGACGGAGGGAAGCTTAATATTATCAAAAGGGCAGCAAGACATAATTAATCGGTAAAACATTGAGTTTCTTATTAATTAAAAATTAGATTCTGAGAGTTGTGAATGGTTGTTTATAGACCCTTATAAGGAGATAAATGAGCTCTAAAGTAGAAAAATTTATTCACAATCAATTTTTTCCACACATTTTCATTTGGTGAATATTTATATATGAATTTATATTCATATACAAGCTTATATACAAGTTAGAGATATGTAATTAGGTCATATGATAGACAATGCCAAATTCTCTTGCGTATTTTCTCTGCATGAATGAAACATGCATATGTGAGAGAAAGAGAATTTTTCAGTATGGTAACTTTTGCTGAAAATGTGAGAATATTCTGTGCAAGTGCTAAGAAATTCTCAAAGGAACAAGCTCGAGACAAGAAAATTCGCTATTTCTTCTTATCCAGCCTGAGATGGATCATGTTTGAGGGGGATATCATGTATCCGCACTGTCTCATTATCACTGAAAATGTTCATTTTTCTTCCCCGTAGAATTCTTTCTGGTGGATCGACTGACGGCGCCACTCACATGTGAGATGATTGCATGACAAGAGAGGCGCCTGGAAAGACATGGATGGTGAAAATCGCATAATTCTCAATGTGGGTGGTATCAGGTAATTTTTTCCCATCATATCAGACTCTCCCCAAACATAATTCGAGAGGAAATTCACCAAAAGCACGGTATATGGGAATTTGGGCAATTTTCCCCGGCGTTTTCCCCTCGTGCCTTCTGTTTCTGTGTGTATGTGTGTGGTCAGGAAGAGGCGGCCAGCGGGAGGTTGGTGAAATGGAGCTGAGGCATTGCCGTGAAAAGATGGTGCAAAAACGACAAAATATTTATTCACATTCACCGGAAGAATTTCTTTGTTTGGCGCTTTCAAGTTTTCAGCTCTGCTTTTTGGGGCGCAAAAAAAAAGAATATTTTGCCAGAGAGAAAAAAGTGCTTCATCATTGAGAACCGTCGTCCTCATACCCCAGAATGGACGTGATGATGTGAAATAATGCCCATCCTGAGTGTGAGGATGAAAATCACAGTGGAGCATTTACTCTAAATGAATCATTTTGTAGGCCGTTTTTCCTTTCATTCCAACACACATATACAAGTTTGAGCTTTTTTTCCCACCTCCATTGCAAAAGTTGCCACTTTTCTCACCACTTTGCTCTGGCCTTTCAACACTCCATCCCCTCAGATACGAAACGTACAAAGCCACACTGAAGAAAATCCCAGCAACGAGACTCTCCAGATTGACAGAAGCTCTCGCAAATTATGATCCCGTCCTCAACGAGTACTTTTTCGACCGGCATCCGGGAGTTTTTGCACAGATTCTCAATTACTACAGGTCAGTGTAGAGTTTTAGTTTAAAACCCCTTTTTTTGATGTGCCTTTCTATCGTAGCACTTTTTCCTCGAGCGCCATGAATATGTGCATGCAAAATTACAGCTCAAAAGACTCACTAATCCGAAATAAATTGCAAGGGAGTGGCTGAAAACAGTGACCGCTGTATGAAAAGGATGGAGAGCAGTGGAGAACGCAAGTGTCTTGAGTATGCAGATGTTGCTTCCATCACTTTTGGCGATGAAAAGCTCGCCAGATTTGAATTTAATTTAATAAAGAGGTCGTCAAGTTAGAAAAAGAAATCCTTTCCAAGTGAGCAGCTGCTTTGTGTATTTAATGTCTCGAATAAATTCAATCAGAATGTTTCAGGCGGAATTAATTAAAATGCTCTCTATTAGTCAAATTTATTACACAACAAGTTTTACGAAAACTTTCCACCCAACAATATTCCCTCTCAGAGAGAGAGTCGCGTGAAATCAAAGAACGAGACTAACTTGGGTGAAAACTCTCCTCCATAAATTATATGGGTTTTACCCGCCCTTTATTGAAAATGATTTAATGAAATTCGTTGATTTTCCACCCTGTCGATTTGGGGAGAGAGCAATGAAAATATTTGGAGCCTCTCTTTTTGCCATTTCGAAAAAAAAAATCAGTGACAAAAGGTCAGAGGTGATAAAAAGCTATTTTCCCACCTGAAATTTGTCATTCCACAGTGTGTCTAATTTACTCTGGCAATTGATAAAACTCTCCAAGTATTCGCGATAAATCGTGGAGAAATAAGAGGAAATCGATAGCTGGCAACAGATGCATTTCGTGTTCGTTTCGGGGTAAATAAATCCGCGAGAATTCACTATTGAAAGCTTCAGTGGGAAGGAAAACACGAATAGAATTTTAGCGTAATTTCATTGGTGTAGTTCTTTGAAAGCTTTGCATTGTCATTTGCATCTTTCAGTGCACTAAATCTGCTCGTGATGATGTGTGCTTGTGTGGAAAATGTTCAATATATGTATAGCTTAATATTCACATTATCATTGTAGCATTTCGTGTTTATATTAATATTCTAGCAATAGTTGCAGTTAATAACTATTTATGCCGCTGTGCTCTCATGTGAACATTGCTTTGTAATTTCACTGCAGAACTGGAAAGCTTCATTACCCGACTGATGTGTGCGGACCACTTTTCGAGGAGGAGCTGGAGTTCTGGGGCCTCGACTCCAATCAGGTGGAGCCGTGCTGCTGGTCCACGTACAGCATCCACCGCGACACGCAGACTACTCTGGCGATTATCGATAAGCTGGACTTAGACAACGAAAAGCCGTCTGAAGAGCAAATAGCCAGACTGTTCGGTTTCGAGGAGGCCCTGGCTCGAGGCGAGCTCAACTGCTGGCAGAAGCTGAAGCCCAAAATTTGGGCAATGTTTGACGAGCCGTCGAGCTCGATGGGCGCCAAAGTAAAGGCTAGCAATGTGCATTGAATGTTTCATGAATTCCCTGCAATCACATTCATTAATTCACAACATTTTATCTCTTTCCATGATTCCTGCATCTCATCCCAAGGTTGTGGCGTGCATTTCGGTGTTTTTCATCTGTACATCCGTCATTGTGTTCTGCTTGAAAACACATCCGGGCTTTAGAGTGGAGCTACTTCCTGTGGACTTCATTGTGGCCAACAGCAGTAGTGAATTGACCAACACAACAGTGGCATATCAAGAGGAGACAACGACTGCATCGACAATGAGACCATCTCAGACCACCTTCGCAACAACGAATTACTCCGGCCGATGGAAGAGGCCCAGCATGGTGAAGGACGGTTGGCAGGACACTTACGGCCAGCCTCATTTGGCATTCTTCTATGTGGAGCTCATGTGCAATCTGTGGTTCATCATTGAGCTGGCGGTGCGTTTTGTGGTAAGCAACACAGGAAATCAATTAATACGGGTCCGAAGCCCAGTGGAAATTGCCATTGCAGCCATTAGGAATTCAATACAATTGTCATTTCACTGTCTCATTCACGTCCGTGGGTCTTCGACCATTAGATTAGCTATGAATGCATTTGAGCCGACGACAGGACTAATGATGTTGTTGATTGCAGGTTGCGCCCAATCTCTTCCAATTCGTCAAATCCCCAGTGAATATCATCGATCTGGCCGCCACTTTGAGCTTCTACACGGACGTGGCGCAGCAGATGGGCGAACAACCGGGCCTGCTGGAGGCCTTCTCCATCATCCGGATTCTGAGACTGTTCAAGCTAACGCGCCACTCGCCCGGCCTCCGCATCCTCATTCACACCTTCAAGGCGTCCGCCAAGGAGCTCACCCTCCTCGTCTTCTTCCTCGTTCTCGGCATCGTGGTCTTCGCCAGTCTCGTCTATTATGCTGAAAAGTTGCAAGTGCGTATTTCTTATCTGAATTGAATTCATGGAGAATTATAGATTTTACAAAAAAATAGGAATTCAATTTATTAGTTGGACATTTGATTGTAGATACTACCAATAAGCGACACCATTTGTTCCCTTTTCTATGTGTTTTAATTTCAATTGCATTGTTACTTTATTCTAAAAGAACTTATTTAATTTAATCGTGTCTTAGCCATCTCTTACTACTCAAGGAAGTATAAAAACTCTGTAATCACTTTAAGCTACATTGGTGAATCTCGAATCTATATTAACCTGTAATGCTATTCAACTCTGATTCGACTGTTATTGCTTTAAAATTGTTGTCTAATCCCGTGTCTCTTCCAGGATAATCCGGATAATCAATTCAAAAGCATTCCTCTCGGTCTGTGGTGGGCCATAGTGACCATGACGACAGTGGGATACGGCGATATTGTCCCCAAGACGTACGTGGGGATGTTTGTAGGCGCTCTTTGTGCATTGGCCGGTGTCTTGACGATTGCTCTTCCCGTTCCGGTCATCGTCAGCAATTTTTCCATGTTCTACTCACACACTCAGGTACTGTTCGCACTACCGCCCCATGCAAATGAAACGAATCAGAGGTCATACGTCGGAGTATATTTCATATTCTTGTAATTGAATACGGTCATTTCTTCATACCGTCTGCTCGTCCGCAAGTGGATGATTGCTGAATAAGTAAAGTTGGATTTTCTTAAAAATGCATGTGAATGTGGTCTTCCACGCTGTGGAGAAGCTTTGAGGGTCGTAATTCTCGGAATTTCTACCCTCTGGGCAATTGGGCTTAATTGAATCAAATAGATTTTCCACTCCGTTGAAATTACGAAATACACCAAACGATGGTGTTTGGCGGTGTCGAGAATGGTCCTCTTATTGATGGGATGTGTGGTCTAATATCCGATTGAGTTTAATTTCTAAAGTGCCACAATATTATGCACTTCAGGCACGATCCAAATTGCCGAGGCAACGTCAGCGTGTCATTCCTGTGGAACAGCCGAGGCGAAAGAGGGACACCGAGGTCTCAACAATACGACACAATGTCAACAGCAGCCTGAAGAATAGTCAGCACCCGCCGAATGCCCACCTAAACAATTTCAAAGATGCCTTTGGTACGGCAAAAATTGGTAGGAGAGGCTCCCTTGTCAGTTCTATGGTTATTCTAAATTGGGTGTCTTTCTTTTTCTACTCCAAAACAGCAGTAATTTCACCCTCTGTCGATAACAAATCACGCCAGGTGACAAAGGATGACTCCGCCCAGGAGACTGACAACCATCGTGACACAAAATACCGCCTTGATTATTTCTAAAGTTAAGATGGAATGCATAGCCGTGAATGACCCGAAGTAATCCAGCCAAATAGACGCTGAACCCTTTATCGACTTTACCAAGCTCGTATACTTTTGTGATAATAAATTATCTCTCTTGAATTGTAGAACTTCCATTGATTGAGAAAAATTTCTATATTTAAATAAGGTGAAAAGTTACACAATTTCTAGATAGGTGAGTGAATAAATATTCTTTCAATCCCAATTGTACAGAGCTTGTCTGCAACACTCTCAACGTTACGTCGCACCTTTTAAAGTTGTGGTTGAAGACAATTTAATGTATATTTAGCAAATGAATTGTTAAACTTACTATACAGTCGAAGCTGATTATATGAAGAAAATTCATTTGCATAATTAACTTCTCTGTCGCGTCGTTTTCGACTGCTTTCTAACTCTTTAGCTGGAGTTTGGTCAATATTTGTGAATTTCTCGCCATTGAGAGCATCTTTTGAACCTATTGAGCTTGACGAATCCCAATTGATACAGAGCATTCAGAGCGCTTGAAGTGTGTCTGAAAGCTTCCATTTCAATCGCATAGCCTTTATGCAAATACGTTGATTTATCTTTCATCCTCTCAACTTTTCCACATTTCAGTGATATTTCAACTCATATTGAGACCATTGAGACCAAAGTTTGTGAAATATTGTCCACCGCAAGCTCGAGAGTGTTGATGACAAACTTTTATTGAATATACATATTTCTTATTGTAAGGAAAAAAAAAAGAATGCGAAAGTCTTATAATAACGTAGTGAAATTGTAAAAAGAATCTCTTCCACAAAGTATTGGCCCTTCTATTTTGTTATTCACCCTCAATTTGTAATTTAATATAATATTATGTATGTGTAAAATTACATGAATACTTGTCCAAACTGTGATTCATCTAGAAAACAAAAAGAGATTAAACCTCCTCAAGAGAAAGAGAGAGAAAATATAGTAAGAAATAATGTATAGGAAAAGTGCTTCTTTTTTGCCATTCTTGGTCGTTTCGTCCTTTTATCATTCCCGTTATCTTATAAATCCTTATTAGGTATTTTCTCTCGTCGCTAGAGAAAACACACATTCAAATCTACTGAAATTGGGGGTGGCAAAAGTTTTGTGCTTCTCACTATTCTGACCCGAGCAGAGTTTGGGATCAAATCCGGACAGAAGTGCGGCTGTTCGGGAAACTTTTTCATCCGTTTGGTGATTATAGGAAAAAAAATGGATGGCCCCGAGGCAGCGGAGTCGTCGGAAAATAAGTTGAAAATAAGGTTTTATTGAGGAAGGGTGGCCTTTATTTGATTACCTCCCCCCGTGCATCGTGGCAACTTCATTTTGTGGCGCGAATACGAGCCAGAGTGTTGCTAAATCAACCGGCAAGTGAGAAAAACATTCGAGCCAACCTTAAATCAATCATCTCAGTGTATTTTTATTGATTCCGCAACCATTCCAACCGTAAAAGTTGCTCAAGTACCAACCATACGATCTGTATAACACTTTATGTGAGTAATAGCCGTGTGTCTATTTTATAAATTCATACCGTGAAGTTGTTTGTGTTGTTTGTTGGACAAAGAAAATAAGTGTGTGGCTCTTTTTTGGGCGGTGAGAAACAACAACATTTATTGGCCTGATAAACAACACGAGAGGCAGACAAATAAATTTGATCTCTCTCCAGACATTTCTTGATTAAAGTACAGAGAAAAAATGATGAACTACAAGTAGAAATTCATATGCATTGCTTGTTAATCTCCTTCACGACTTGGTAGGAATAGCAAATTGTTCTACGGAAGCTTGGCGCTAAAGAATGGAAGCATCGCTTCTGAGAATTGGATCAGCAGGGTTCCCTGAATTATTTATGACGAACATTTTCACTGTTTGGTGTCTTGCATGATGGGAAAAATTGCTCTGCAGTCCTAATAATTCTCTCCATTTTCACAAATCCATGTCGTTATGCAGAAAAATGTTTTTCATTTCCCGCTTGGGAAGGTTTATATGTTTCTCATTTGCCTTGAGGGTTTGTTTTGAAGGACAAGTCTAAAGCTCAGAATCTAATGCTATTTCTTGCAAAATAATTAATCACACTGCTCCTCTACACGTTGAACAGGTGGCTTTCATGTCATGTATCACATTAGCATACAAGTAATTTAAGTAAAATATTCAATTTTGGATGAAAATATAATCCACACGGTGTCTTTTGATCTGCTACACATACATAACGTAAAGAGAATTTTTCAATAATTCTCCCAATTCCCTTTTGTCTCCAATCTTCACATATATCCTCTGGGAAGGCGTTCTTCGAATTCATCGCGCGATAGAATATTGGAAAAATTGTTGCTCTCAAGCTATATCATATTCATTTTTCCCCAAAAAACCCTCTTCACTCTGATTTTATTCTATCGCGATTTTCATCCCCCTTGATTATATGTATATAAGCCGCACATTTTTGGTTGTTACAGTGTTTCTCATGATAATATCACAGATAGAAGAAACCTAAATTTCACAATTTTTATATAGATATATCCCATGTTTGCATGAGTATATAAACGATAACATCAACTATACAGTAGATACATAAACCTAATGGGAGGAATATAGTCACTCGATGTAAATTTGTACGTTCATAAATGCATATTTTCAGAGTTTTTGGTGAAATATTTTTTAGAATTGAAGTGATTTGCGCATTGTGTATCTTCTTTCTTGTGAAGAGTAACTCCGAAGTCTTTGTGACGGTCTATGGGTGGATTTTTATGTATTTTCCAATCATTCATATTATTTTTGACACCACTGTATGATATGTAGATGGCACAATGTATTCTCTTCACTCCCCCTTTGGCGCCGATCAGCCACATTGTGGTGTTTCCACTTGATTGATCCCTGTCGCTTAAGGTTATGTTTAGGGTGTCTCAAGATACCGATTAGACCAGAGGGTGTGAAGTTCACTCAAACGTATCGATATTTACCGCCAATGAGTGCTAATTTAGTGAAGAAAGAGAAAAGTGCCACAATTTGAGAGTGTTTCCTGCACGTTTTACGTTCTTTTAAATTTCAAATTTGGCTTTTTACGAGCAGTCACGCAGATATAAAAAGACATGATGGTCGTGGATATTCCTCTTTCATATATGCATACATATATCAAATGTCTGTTTGATATACGAGTCATTAGCGTAACCCTATCTAAAGAACATTGGATTTCACCACCGACCAAATGACCCATCCAATTGATAAGTTTTGAACTGTAATAGGACACCATGGCTGCGTGGGTGGATTGAATTACATCAAATCCAATCAATCAAACATTTACCATAAATTTACAAATTTGCAACTCAACCATTGACCTCGCATGAATCGACATTTGCTTTTCAAATGTCCCTGGAAACAATTTGGCCATTTCGCAGATGTCTTTATGGATATCGATTGCCTTCCAATTGACTTTCAAATCGGTCACCGCCATTAAAAGTCTCCTTGTGACACTTATTGCCGAAATTAGCCTCCTAAATGGGAAATGCCTTGCCAGACCCTTATTTGGGGACACGCAAACTGAATGACAAATTTATCCCATAAGTTTTGCCGGCGAAATACTTGCACTTTGTTGGCAAAAATCTTGAAATGGCGGTTGTTTGCTCAAATCCAACTCGTGTCTGAATAAACATTTGATTTGCATTTTTCCCCATTAATTTAATACGCCCAATTTTAAACTCAATTACCCTGACTCGTTTTGCCACTTTACATTACATCCCAAATCTAAACACATAATATGGTATGGCGGGTGAAAATAAACTTTGCAGGGCACCATGTTTGGGAGTGCTGTTTTTGGGGTTTGAGATTGAATTTCATTCGTTACCAGAGCTATAAATTAATTTGTATGTGTATTAGAAAGCAATTTTGCAACATTTGCGTATTGGGAGAGTTTTGCGTTGATGTTGCACGAGTTGTTCTGGCATTTTTGTCTCATCACATACAGCAATTGTGCCACAAACAGGCTCACACACAATTCTCAATAAAGGGGTATTGAAAAATATAATGCTGCAAGAGTGGGAGAGTTTGTTGATTTTGCCAACTTTGCCAAGGATGAAAATGTAAAGACACCTGCCATGAAAACCCATGGTAAATGAGAAAACACTCAAGAGGGCTCTTGAGTTACAAATGGGATTTCATGGGGAGTCGAACCCGCTTTGGGGAGTTTGTTTTTCACCCGGGGAGCAGGAGCGTTACAGTCATTCATGTATATTTAATAATTCGCGACGCATCCCCAAAGGCATCGCTGTGATCCTTTTGTTTTTTGCACGTTGCCTCCCATTCAATATTCCATCTATATTAGACTCCCTATTTTTAAGTAGACTAAAGTTGGAGCTTCATTTCACTTATACACTGATCTATTTTATTGAAAAACGTGACTTTTTTACGAACCTCGCAAATGAATAAGAAATCATCTTCCTGTCTCCTCTGAAGGTTGGAAACTCCTTCCCTTCCAACAATCCACCATCTGTGATATTCTTACGAGACGGAAGAAGAATGAGGACTCTTGTGGTGCGAGGCCACTTCCGAGAAAGATTGATATGGACAAATTCGGAGGCGGAAAAGTCGTCATTTTTGCTCACAAGACAAGAAAAGATGAAGGGAAGAAAAAGGCGTTTTCACGCTAAATGATTCCAAATTGAGAAAAATAATACGATATGAAATTGCTGCCCAAGCTTAGTGGCGTTTCATAAGAAAATCCCCATGTATTTCCATTTGAATTAGGCTACCGTTTCTGGTTGGAGATTGAAAAAAAGAAAATAGTTAAGAAAAATAAATTGAGGCGATAATTGAAAGCTACCCATTTGAATTTTCCATTTCGTTTCTCGTCGCTTCTCTTACCCACCCGCAATTTCACTTCCTTGTGTAGAAAGTGATGAAAATTTTAAACCTCATAATGAGAATCTGAGAAAACGCCAGAAGCCACTCAATGTGATGAGGAGCATTTTTGCACAACACCACTTTGCTTCTGGGATGTATGATAATAATTTTTATTATGATTTTCACTCTCGTGAATTCTCCATTCCCAATGATATTCAACAGGCTATGTCACGTGCTTGGGAAATTGCCTCATATTCGGATTGAATGTGCATGGAAAATTCTCAGAACTCTGACCCGAAATTACTCTGGCGCTGCCAAGAAAACCACCCCTGGCCTTATAAAATTATGTGTGTGTGTTTTTTTTCCCTATCGAGCAGCAGAAACAACTTCTGGCGAAAATCCATTTTATATCTCGTACACAAATTTCCAGGAAAATTTTAATAACATGTCACGGAGTGTTTGGCATAATTTTCAACGACCGCAATTTTCGAGGACCCTCGATTTCACTGAGCGGAAATTCTTTTTTGTCTCCTTCACGTGGAAGCCATCAATAAGGGACTTAATTAAAAAGCCAAGACATTTCTGTTTTTGCTGGCAAGTGCGGCGAGAGGAAGATAAACATGCCAACTTTGGGGGTATGAATATTTATGAATTGAGTGGCAAAGGTCATATTCTTTGCCTTTCGCCGCACAAAGATGGCTTAAAAGTGTTTGCTTTCGGTTCCGATGATGGTTATTTGCTAGGACATCAGGCCTGTTGCATGTACCTTCTTACCTTATCACGAGTTTATGGTTTAACCGTGGCGATTATTCACCAGAGTGCAATTACACAGCTCTTAAAGCGAAGGCATGAGCGTGTCGGATGGCGTGTTTAGAGTTTGTACCCGAGATTAAAACACATCTCCGCACTGTCATAATTCTCAAAGAGGAAATCCTCCTGTACATGATTATAGGATTACTTACACTGTGTTGATTCCAGAGTAGTTGAGCGTGTTCACTCCTCTTTGGGGCGGAAAGTCTCATGAAAATGTATATTTTGCAGGTGAATTATCCAGAAATTAATCTCATGCGTACATGAGACAAAATGCCCCTTGATATCATCGACTCTCGTCTCCCGAATGAAGCTCCTTGACTCCTCATGCCTGCCGGTTGCCATGTGCCGAAACATAAAGTGGCGCCAGAGTGTGATATTATATTTATGCTGGGAGACACGGAAACAAAATTATCTGACGGCGGGGGTTACAGTCATCTCATTACTCACCCTCCCTGTTGCGTCCTGCATTCCGGGTGTTGGTTGCCACCGCGCGTCTGAGTATGTGATTATGGAACAAAGGGAAGTGTAAGTCCAGTAAACACGTCCATAGGCAACCCTTATCATAGGCTCAGTTGGATACATTTAGCGCAGAGCTTCACCCAACTCGACGGTGTCCAGTGATGATCCTTGATGGGAAGTGCAGAGATAATATCACTGACACACCAACTAAGCTCATGTGCTAATTCAAGTCTAAGTATAGCGGAAATTCAAGTTGATATTGCCAAACTCACTGTTTTCCCCACCCTTTCCCACACTATTTAGAGTCTTGATGCTAAAAGTTACGGTTGTTAATAAAACGGATAATATCGTGGGCATCAAAGCACAGGTCTTCCTGTGTCGAGATGATAAAGCTGCAGGCTATTGAGACACTTAATGAATGTACTCTGAGCGGTCCGCTTATGAAATTTCCCTCAACCGACTCTGTCCGCGGTGAGATCTTCCAAATAATAATCACAAAACACATGACATAAACTTTGCCTAATCCCTGCTACAGTGAAATTGAGCGACATATACCTTTCCTTACTCATGAAAATTGCTATACCCTTCGAAATGGAGGTGTTTTCATTTCATCTCCGGAGCTTTCGGCTGAACGAGCACACCTATGTCCATTAATTGAAATAGGAATGGAAATTCTATATCACAATCTAATGGGATACATCAAGTGTTCACAGAAAAACGATAGATCTCTGCAGGATTTGTGACATTGAATACTAAATTGAATTAGTGCTTCTACTGATGATAATTCCAGCTCACAATTTTGGAGTGAAATAATTGGATTTATTTGATTTTGTTGTAACATTTAGTGCCAGTTTGAACTCGCATAAAGCAGATTTGATAAGAAAATTAAACTTTGAGATGCTGTAAAAGTTGAAGTAAGCTTGAGTGGGAAATTGTGCAAAGACGGCATGCCACAAGATATTGCCTTTGATCTCACAAACTCAATTTCCCACACAGCTTGTTTCATAATTTATCGAGAGTGGAACATTATTTTTCTCTCCAGCTTTTAGAAAATCATCCGTGAGGTGTAATTTTGTCTGCAGAAATCAATATCCACTGTTTTCATTGCTGTAAGTGCATGGGCATCACAGTGCGAGCTTCCACATCACGAGCTGTCGTTAGGGAAAATAACCTTTAGGTATTTGCTCAGGTGAATAATATTTGAACAATGCAAATTCAATTATCGACGTTGAGATTCACGTTTGTGCAAATCACGTTGAGTTCATATGCATAAAATTGGGGGGCGAAGCGAAGGTAATGCGATGATATTAAATGCCTTCAGTGACAAAATTCTACTAAAAGTTCAGTAACATCTTAAAGACAGCACAACCTTTAAATGCCAGCAAGCGAGACAAAGAGCCACAAAGAGGCATTCCTTACGTTCTCTGGGGTATGAAAATATCACATAAATATTAATGATAATTCAAGGCCTAATTAATTACTCATCAAATCATGTTCTTTGCACATTTTCGCAAAATTGCCCTCAGTCAGTGGCCCCTTGCAAAATTGAGCTCGAATATACGACTGTGAATAATTTCGGTAATGGAATTTGCTAAAGAAAATCCCCCGCAAGTTCAATTAAATTTGCAAGAATGAAATGCTGGCTGGGTGAGTTGGGTCCGTGCCAGTAAAAAAATCCCTTCAAGTAGGGTTTTTTTCATGGGAATTATCCCTGGGTAATTACGGCGGTAAGACCGGAGATGGACTTATGTCTTTTTTGGGACTTGCTCAACTCATTTTTTGCTCAGGTCTCCAGGATAACTTTTGAGTGCCTTCGAGCATGATTTAATTTATATCTCATAGGAATTTCGCTCCTGTTCTGTCATTCACAGTACAATTTACACAATGTTTCATAGCACACAATCTGACTTTTTCGCAGACTCTGTGGGTGGGTGGAAAGTGAAACGGAATGGTTCTTCTGTTTGTTGATGTCTTATTAAGACTTCATTAAAATAATAAAATATTCACGTGACTGAGGACTGAGGGGGGATATTATCTCAGAGAAGATTATGTGGGGGTGCTTTTCATCGAGATCTCCCAACTTATCTTCACCATCAAATCTGAGCGGCATTTAAATGTCTCTCGTTGGTATGATTCTTGCTGATATGCTTTATTGTTTTGCTGTCTTTCAGATGCCAAATTGAAGAGAAAATCTGTTCAAATTTCTTAGAATTCATTTTTTTTGTGTGTGTGATAAATGAAATTTTAAATATGCCTGAAAATGCAATATATATATTTTTTCTTCGGCAGATTCAACGCCCCCTCGCAAACAGACATTTTCCATTTTCACATACATAAATAATCAACATCAACACACAAATAACAAACGTTGTACAGTGTTTATCATATTCACCTATAGAAATTTGACCATTCCGGTGATAAAATAAATCAAAAGCATATGATTGAATTTCTATGAATGAAGATGATAAATAATAAAAATATGGCGATAAATTGCATTTTCACAATGCATCAATTTTATAGAACCACAGTGTGTGTTTCATTCGACGACTATGCAATGAATGGGGTCGGCTTATTCAGTTCTGCGTCAAAAGCATTCCCATAATCCTTCCTCTTCAGGATTATAAGCAACATTTCTCGTGAAAAATAACTCTTTGTTGTGCAACTTGTAACCTTGTTGCAACTCTTTGAACCAAGAGAAATTGCAATGAATATATTTACCGCGTGGAAGAACTCATTTCAGGAAATTGGAGCTTTGAGATAAGGCTTTTGTAAAGTTTTTGTTTTGCTGGTAAGTTTTGCCACATTGTGTGCGCGGATCAGTTGGAATTTCGAGTGAAGATAGTGCCCACCATCCCCACTGACTCTCGCCAAAATCCACTCGGGCGACGAGTGTTGGTGGATGAAGTCTGCTCGAGGTGACTTTGGTAAATAAAACAAACGGCTCTCGATGAGGTCTGAGACAGAAGTGCTGTGCCGCGGAGTCTTCCGTGAGCGGGACATGCGCAGCGGGTGCAAAGACGTGTGGGTGGGACAAGGTGAGGAGGCAGTGAGAATTGCGTGCGGATGCTGACTGTGTGATGGGGATAAATCTGTTTCTGAGTTGGAGCCGCTCGCTTGCTAAATCATTTAGTAGCTGCTCGGCTACTTTCTTGCTTTCCCACGGCATCTTCAGTTCATCTGTCGTCGGATGCTGAAGCAGTAGGATTGCGGTTTCTCCTTCAACTTCTTCGCCTGTCGAGTGCTCTCTTGGACAAACTTTTGAATTTACGCCCACCGCAGCTCTGAATTTCCGTTACATCCTCCCAAGTGATTTCGTGCTCCGCAACTATAAGAATCCTCTGCACTGCACAATTTATTGGACGCCAGTCGTAAAGTTAAACAGTTCTTGTGTGATTTGTGCTTCAGAGTGTCCACGTGAGAGTGTGATTAAGCCGAGGTAATTTGCACCTTCAAATCCTGAAACCAGGCAATTAAGGCATCAAGCCTGAGTGATTAAAAGCCAATGCCACGGTGCCTCTCTTCCTAATTTCCACTCGGCAAATGCCCCCGTTAATTACATGGCAGGTGAAATTTAACCGAAATACGAAACGGGAGGGAAAAATTCCCCAAAATCCCTCAACCCCATGAGACAGAGGAATTTTTCTTTATGATTAATAATATCTCGCCAAGTGAGAAAACTTATAATTAAAATTGTTTTGTGATTAGAATTTATTTCGCTGTCATAAGTTCATGAACAGCACATGGATGGAGATGAAAATGGATGAGATGTGTTCATAAAGAATTTTTACTGCCCGCCGTTATTACACTTTTATTGTGCAAGTTTTATAATTAATAGACGGCCGACTAAATAAGATATGGTTATCATTCTTGAGCCCAGCAAAATTAATGAAGTCCTCGAAGTGATCTCACATATCATCACAGCAAAATTCAATTATTTCCAGTAACTCAATAATGGCTCCGTCAATGATGCAATTGATTCCATACAGAACTCCTGCATAACTATCTGGACGAAATGTAATATGGAAATCGCACAATGAGTTGGCAATTACAGCATTTGCTTGTCTTCTGTCTACGTCATATATTTTATTAGGACATTCCACCCCAAAGTGCTGAGCTTCCGCGAAAGTTCCGAAACATTATCTTTAATTGCATTACTAATTGCAGAAGCCCTAAATGAGTTACTGAGGTACACTCGGGAAAAAGCTCAAACGTTGGGAAAAAAAATCTCACAAATTCTGATCTTCTCAAGTCTCTGATGTGAGATTTTCCACCGCTTTCACTCAGAAAAAGAGCTATCCAGCAAAAATGATCTGTAGATAAATTTTGATGGGCATTTCTTCGAGTGCAACTATTCTATAAGCAATTGAGTAAATTGCCGCAACATCCGAGTTGAATATTTTCGTCAGGCTTTCAGTAATATTTTCCAGTGTTCTTTTCCTCATAATTCACCCTCCTTAAAGACATAGGAGAAAATATTTCAAGAATTCAGCAACTTCTTGCAATGTTGACGATTCAATGATGTGAGGCTCGTATGAGATGCTGAGAGAAATTGTGGTCATTTGGGGTGAAATTGGCCCAATAAATTGCCTCACACACACCCAAAATATCCTCCCTAAAACTTGCCATTATGGGAGACAATTCCCTTTAAATGCTCACCCTTTAAGTGTAAATTTTCCCTTTGAGCCGTCAAGCTCCGATTGTGCATAAAAGTTTAATTCGCTGTGCAAATCACTCATCATAAAACTTCCATCATGTGGCCACTTGAGTGGTGCCATTCCACTTGTGGGGGCTGATTGGGGGTTGGTTGTTTCTGGCTGGTGGGTAAAAGAATAGAAATGGAACATATGTAATCGATATCTGTTGGCTGAGAGTGTTCACTGGTTCAGAGAACAACAAGGCTCTTTGACAGCAGCAGCTCTAAAAGCATTATTTTTAATGGACCACATTGAATGATTCGATAGACTGTTTTCTGTGGCTTTTTTGCCTGTTTTTCCTCCCGTTGTCCTCACATGTTTTTCACCACAAGCACATCGCGTGGCGTTCTTTGAAATTGACTGACTATCGCATTCCGTAAGTTCATTCTCCCTGCCAGAAATTCCAATTCTCCCAGAGACTGTTCTCTTTTGCACTGCCAAAGAGATTTCTTTTCGGCGTGTGTATCTCAAGTACACACCACTGAAGCTAGGCATTTAAAATGAATCACATCCTCTCTCTAGTACGACATTCCTTTACATCCTCTCAGCACACCCTCGCGATCAGAATAGCTGTTCACTATACTTGAAATATTTCAGCGAAATGTTCATGAACAAAGTTGCCTTCCTATCATATTCTCCCCTTTTTTTTGTTCTCTCCCTTGTATTGCCAATGCAAATCCCCTCCTTGATATCTATTGCGCTTTCGCTTTAAAATAACTCAATAACATTTATTTGCTATTTTATGGAGTCACATAGTCAAACACCCTCTCGAGTTGGAGGCCTGAGATGTGTGTTATCTATCGACGAGGAGCTTTATCAGCCACCCATTCGTCTCCAAGGGAGAAATGGGTAGACCCAAGGGTGTATGATGAGAGTGACAGGAAAAATAGGCGACACAGAAAATTTATTTCCGAACCATCACCAAAAATTTCTCGCTACAACCATATCAGTTCGCCATGAGAGAGGATCTTTGCACGGTCAGAAGGATTTTCTAGTTCTATCTACTGTGTAGCATGACATCCAGCATCGCCAATGGCGATTCATTCTTCCAGTTCAGACTCATTTAATCTGTACACGAATATCTGAAAAGTGCACTTTTGGCAACTATAGTCGAAGCCAACAATGAATCTGAACAGGATCGCGTGATAATGGAATTATGCATGTTCTTTCCATGGAGCTCGTGCAGTGTTGATGTATTTTCAATTAAATATCCGAGTTTCAGAACAATTTTTCTTCGCCCTTAAGCTTTTTTCACCTCTTTGGCTGACGACTGGAGTATAATAAAGTGCGCAATAGAACACAGCTCTTATAGATCATTCTTTTTTGGGGAGATAAATTATGCATAAGTCAGCGAGAAAAAAGCATCGATTTTTTTTGTACACTTTCCCAAGTTTAAATAATTCACGCAATCATAATCCATCATTCTCAAGTGGTCGAAGAGCAAATAAATTTCCTCAGTTTCCACCCAAGAGCGTAGAAAAAACAGCACAAATCTCCAACAGGCTCATTTGCCTGGAAAGTTAGACAATGAAAGTGCCCATTCCACCACGTAATTAACACGGCTACCCCGAAGGGATGCCACGTTTTTTGCCCAGACTTTATGTCTGTTTACGGGGTTGGAAAGTACACGAAAATTGGGTACATATTGAGCCATCAAGACGCATCTAACTTTTCAGCAATATTTCCTATTGCCTTGACTTTATCTCGTCCTATTTAATTAGCCATACCGTGTCTTTTCGCTGTTGGAAACTTTCGGGTGGATGGGCGAAACAATTAAAAGGAAAGATTACACCCTCATTGGAACGGAATGCCAAACTTTGACTTTCTTTCGCGGAGTTTCCGCGTGAATTGGTCGACGCGTCACTCGAAACATTGTACAAATATAATCAACCCTTCTCGGGTTGAAGAGGACTTTCAGCAACACTGTAGGCTCGAGAGCTTTGTCGACCTTAAGAGGCAATGTGAAAAATCCACCCATTCAATATAATCTTTCAAGAGGCTTCATTGAGTCCATAGAATTTAGTATATTTTGACGCGGGATGAAAATGAGATATTCAATTGAACTCCGTGTTTACAGAGATTAAGAGGAAATTATGATAGAAGGGATTCAACATTAATACTGAAGAAGTTCAAGCTTTCTTGTCTTGAGACATTCAGCAACAAGTGTTTGGCGCGTTTAACGTAACTTAAATATTTGGATTTTGATGGTCAGGATGGAACAAACACAATGAGGTCACGATCTATGGATTTTCCCAAAGCAATTAGCTTAATCCAGAAATATTGCAAAATTTTATTGGATATTATGGTTGCAATTTATTTAAACAAAAATTTCCATATATACATAAATTTTACTCTACATTCTGGCAGAGAACCAAGGTGAATTTGTGCTCTATCTGACTGAAAATAATTTATCTGGTGCTCGTGAATTGATTAAAAATATGCTCGTTGATGATCTGCAAATAGTAATTATGCAAGCAGCGGAATAATATTCTCATACACAGTGGCATGATATGAACACAGACTTTATAGTAATTTTATGAAAATTTTCGCGAATCCCTGTTGGTGCATTGTGTTTTGCGATAAGTGAGAAATTCCTCGTGCAATATGTTATGTCGCATAATAGGCTCATCGTGAGCATAGATTAAGTGGATCTGCGGTTGAAATAGTATAAATGGAGCAATGAGATAGTCAAAGAACTGGCAAAATGAGATGAACTGTTGAACCCACATAGCGATTTCACGTGCTTTTAACGAGATTACGCCTCACCTTTCACAAATGAATTTTCCAAAGGTGGCGTAGGTGGAAAGGCTACACCTCCACGAGATTGCGTATCACTTGTCGAGCTCTTCGACCCAAAATGCCATGAAAACACTGTATTAATTTTTAATTGTACTGTATCGTGGGTTTTCGAATGTTATGACATGAAAAGTCAATTTGTAGCGACAAAGACCAAATTAAGCACACGCTCATGTGTATATGCACATAATAAAAGAGACAAAGAGTGAACATGTCGGGATTTCAAAATTTGGTAAAATATCCTCTCGACAAGGAACAGGTTAAAGCTGTAGGCTTGTTAATTTGGTGACAATTAATTATCCCTATTGAATAAATTGCACAGACAGGGTGAATTGTGGTGAATAGGACAACATTGGTGATGATGACAATTCCCATTAGTACAATAAACTCACAATAATTTGACAGTGATGAAAATATTGGTGGTTTGGGGATGTTTCACGAGGTGGGGGGCAATTTTGGACAGTGATTGATAGATTGAGCAATACTTTTTCAAACCCACCCAGCAAAAAGCTCCAATTCCAGAGACACATTCCCAAAATTTCCTCCATTCAGCCTCTCTAAATTGTTCAACTTTCTACAACATTCATGGGGATCATCTTGTGTTATTGTGTAAAGCGAAAGCGAGAGAGAGAGAGAGAGACTCCAAATGCTATTCTCACGCCAAATGACACTCGAGATGGGAACAAATTTGCCGCTTCTGCTCTGGCTAGGAGGCAGGAGTTGGGGTCCTTACATGTGAAATAAAAAGCTGAAAGATTGAGGCAAATACCGAGCCTAATCTCCACCCTGGAAACACCCAACAAATATTTGCCTCCCGCTCCCCATTTTCACGGTGATAAATGGTGAAAAAAGTGTCTCTCCTACACCTCATATTGTAAGGATTACGTAGCAATTTAATTAAAATTTTATTGAGATTACTCCACCGGCATTAATTGGCTGTACCTCTGTCACCTCAATTAAATTACACCAAATTTCCATAGTATTTTAGCTCGGCTTTTAATTATTTTACACAATCGCATTGTCATCACGTAGCCATTTGTCACATAGTCGAAAGTTTGACGCTGTGAGTGGATGAACACTCAAAAAACAAACCCTTTCGTTCGCGCCATGTCATTCCACCATAGATAGGGACGAAGAAACCCCATTGATACGGTTTTAATCTTAACAGGGGTTGAAAAATAAATGAGATTCTAGTCAGACTTGATGCAGAACAAGAATTATCCCATGGTGCCTAATTGATTTACCTTCTTTCCATTCTTTGTAAATCAGTCTAAATCGGACGAGAGTCATTTAAATATATTTCCAAGTATGAATCCCGCAGATTAAATGGAGACAATCAAGTGTTAACAGAATGATTGTTCGTCGACTCCCTGAAATTCTCATTGGTCTTTGCGGTGAAAAGACGAGAAGCCCAATGGAAATCCTTGATGACATGGTAGACGAGAATCCCGTAATAGTCACAACTTCATACTCGGTGTCGTATTAAATTCTTAACGGCTGCTGAATGAGCAATAACTCACTGATTTTTCCAAGTGTGAATCCTCTCCATCACGACCACAATCCCCACGACCCGGGGCGGATTAGGGTGGCAAATACATATATAAATAACATGGGGAGCAAATTGGGACGCTCTCAATGGTCCTTGCAACCAACACAACTTAACAACTATAATCTTTGTTCAACCCCCACCAGGCGCCTCCATCGACAATCTTGCCAGTGTCAATTTGGTGCCTCTTATCTTCAGCGCTGTTTTGGGAATCCCACAATTCACACAAATGAGATTGACGCCCGAAGGGGCGGGGAGGGGGAGGGAGGGGAAAAATATACATTCATCTTGATATTTCTTAAATTCGAGGAGACAGGGCAGAAAAAGGGATGCGAAGGGAGCAAATATGTAGCTGGAATGTCGAAGAGACACTTGTGCTGCCAGTGAGTCAGTAGGGGATCCTTTTCATTGTTTTCCTTTCGTTTGTGAAGTCAGCAAGCGTGGTTAAGCCTTATGAGATTACAGCCAGCTGGGATTTTGTATTGAGACATGAAACTTCGAGTGCTTTGTGAACTCTTTCGAATCGCATGCAATATCTGTGGTTTCTCTCAAGGAATCCCTTTTCAAGAGAAAGAGAGAAAATCATGCATGAAATTATGATGAAGCTACAGGTTTTTTCTCCGTCTCTTCGGCATACAAAAGCAGAGATCAAACAAATATTCTCAGCGAATTTAATTTAGAATCATATCGCTTTACGCAAATACCAATCCCAGCGAGCGAGAGGGAGAGGAAAAAAAAATGCCGTACGTGCTTCCGGTTTAGTTCGTTTTCACAGGAAAAGAAAATACAAGGGGGAAACGAGCTGGTTGGGAAAGGCCCCGGAAAGATATATGAATATTTTATTGAAATTTTGATCATACAAATATTCACGATTGAATGTTTTATTCACTTGACGCTCAGATTCAGGCGTTATAAGGAAAACTTGTTGATAGTTTATTTGCATTTATCTCTCCCATGAATTCACGAAAAAATATGTCTTTTGACACTTTCTGGAAGGGAGAATTGCACACCCTCAAGGGATTTCACGTGAATCCAATGAGAAGACGATTCTTAAGAGGAAACTCATTTCTCTACCTACTCCACCAGGGAATTTCCCTGTCTGTTTACTTATGTATTCGGAATCACCCTGAAAACATTTACCTTGATGGTTTTTTGTGTGAAAAGACACTCTTTTTCTTTCAAATGATCCATGTTTTCTGTCTACCAGATGAATGAAAACAGTCTGTGAGCTTCATTTTGAGCTGGGAATTCATTTAGCATGGCTTTGGGAGTGAAAAGAGTCACTAAAGTGGAATGTGGCTTGTTTTCATGAACTCACACCGATGATTTCCTTTAAAATTAAATGTAGTGGATAATTTTGGAAATAGCGCAATTTAATAATTTATTTATTTATACTGTGCGCAATCACTAATACGATAGAAAAAAATATCAATTCAATAACCACTAGAAAAGGGACTCTAAATGAAAACGAAACAGTCGGTTTCGCTTGAATCAAATTGCCAGGTAATTGCATTTGGGTTGTTATAAATTTCAGTGATATATTCAATTCAGCAAAATTTACATGAGAAACGGACAAATTCACGCAATTTGGCCACTGAAAATTCATTGAAAACAACTAAACGAAAGCACAGCTCCAAATATTGTGCAACTCGTAATGGAATGTGTGGTTTTCGCTTGAAGTATAGTATAATAATTACTTGTGCATTTCATATTTGCACGAAATACCAGATAAACTAGAAATACCATAAATTGAAATATGTATATATATTGATATTCTGCTGGCTTTATGAAATTCCAACAGTCAAAAATGCTCAATATTACGTCACTTGGCGTCAGTGACATTAATATCAAGGGAACTTTTTCCATGATTGTGATTCAGTGCATCCCGAATAAATGCAATAATTCATCTCTGTCACATTTCTATAGGAGAAGCTCAATTCGAAACTCTGATTGCCTTTCATGCTCAAATTCATAACTATATTTTATTGGCGATTTTCCACAGAGTGGGGAAAATTTATATTCAAACTCTGGCTGAAGAATTGCAAATGACGCGCCATCGTGCAATTTATGTGAGGGGAATGCTCTAAAATTTGCACCATTTACCACTTGAAAAGTTCATTAAAATCAGGTGTTATTAATTCACACAGACCCTCCATTTTGGCTGAGTGTAAAGTTGTCTGAATGAAGAATGAATGTGTCTGCATAAGTTGTTTGGGACAGCGTCAGAAGACTGCTAAAAATAGATTCTACAATTTCACAGTAAATTGCATGGAAATTTTCATCATGCGCTGTAACTTTAATTGAATCACCCTTGAAAGTTTCACAGAAATATTTGTGCACAGAGTCGAAAGGGCGCTTTTCCACCGCTAAAGTGCTCGAGATGGTGTAAAATTCTTGATCCTGACCTTCATGCTGAAGTGGCAGAATGTGGCGAAAACTTGTGCTGCGGCGCTTTGAGAAAATAAGAAAATATATTTATTTTTATACCCCGGCTCATAGCTCGGGCGATAATCATATGGGGTTGTCGACGTTTTTTACGACGTCATTCCAGGACACTCCATCCTAAATGTTTGCGGCCGAAGGAGTGTCTGTGGCGAAGAATTTGGTGTTTCCTCTTTAAATATTTAACTTGCAAATGCACACATGTTCTCACCGGGATTTATGTATGTTCCACGAGTTTATTATACATAAATTACGTTGCGATGCGTGTGACCGACATTCGCCTCGCACGAGGGACAATGGCTGGGATCATTTCTCTCACATGGACTCAATACAAACACACATATTATGCGTCCAATGTGCCACTCTGCCGAAACATTACAACAACAGGGCATGAGAGTGTGTGCAGGTGAGAAGGCAAGCCTTGGGGATGACTTTGCCCAACCCCCAGGAAAAGGATAATGGGAACCTCTTCTAACTAATTTTTCACACTCTAACAAGTTTTCTTACAAATGGAACTTTTGTGCAAAATACAGGCGTCATTTTTTAGAAAATTCTACAAAAACATGCCTGAAAAATTACGTCCATCTCAAAGTTTATGCCTTTATACGTCAGTTTGAGAAATGTAGGTCAAATTACCTTTGATGGGATCTCCTCAGCAATCCATTTCATGCAAACATACCCTTGAGAATACTAGAAGTGCCTTTGATACATAATAAATTGCTACACAGATTATCACAGCTTAACTCGTCTATGAGAGTCAATATAATGAATATGATGTTACAGCCATAAACTTTCTGTAATCATGATTATGCTTCATTTAGAGTCATATTTCCCATATTTCCAAAATGTTTGTTCAGACGATCCAGACACAATTCAGAACTTGCACCTGACAATCACGTACAGATTTCTGTATAATATATGGAAGAAATGCTTTCCTATCGTTGATGAGGGTGAAACATACTGATTAACTTTAGTAAAAGTTCTAATATATGTGAGAACTTGTCTTGTGGTCTGAAAGTCAAATGATTTCATATAATGTATATTCAAATTATGTGAGATACTATTTTATAGTAAAAACTCTCCTTTATTTACGGAAATAAATTCACAGTTGTCTAAAAAATAAAATAAAATCACGAAATCACACTTTTCTCTTATCACAAAATGAACATTTCACGGTGTGTTGTTTACGACAGTGTTTAACTGATTTGTTGTCAGTAAAACGCGTTCATTCATATATTTTTCACACTACATATTAAAGTTTTTGTAGTATTCTTTGCCACACAACCAGGTCCAATTGCAATTGGTTATACGCGACATTTGAATATAGGCAATCGCGCTCACTGGAAATGAGAGGCACCACGCATAAAGCCTGTGCTGTGCTTTCACGAGATCAGAGAGGATATGTTGCTGAACCTTTGAGCGTGGAAATGATTTTGTGGGGTGTAATAAAAGTTTGCTGAATTGCATGGCAGGAGGAGAACAGTGGAACAAGGAGGAGCGTTAGTCTAATCAATTTGCAAGGGGACACCATTTCCACCTGCTGTCGAGGAGCAACTCTGCAGTGATGGGCTGACATTCGCACCCTCACCACAAGCCATGGATGGTGAAAATCGGATCATCTTGAATGTGGGTGGGATTCGGTAAGCAACTAATGTGTTTGCATAATAAAATTTTCATAGTGTGAGCTTTGTTTAAACTTTAAAGTTAGACGTCATTGTATTAAATGTTTTCTCACCTCACACCGAGGAGCTTGTATTCCGTTTTCCGTTTCATAAATCTGAGGAAAAGAATATGATAAAAAATTGTTTGAATGCTGGAAACCTTTCAGATTATGCATGTGAGGCATTTTTATGGGTCTGTGGAGAAAGTGAAAAAAAATATATGCTGAACATATCAGGTGGAATAATCAATCAAGCGAAAATATCTCGGCACATTCTTATTCATACATCTTCACCTTTGAAAGATTTCTTCGTCCTCTTTTCGTTGCAAATTGAAAAAGAAAGTATACGAACGACACTTCCTTCTGTCTGAGTTCACAGAAAGCTTATAGACAAGATATATCTAATTCATGGAGGTCAGGATATAAAATATCCTTAATCTGGATGTGACGAAGTCTCTGTCTTTTGTCTCTATCCCCATTCTATTTGCAGGTATGAAACGTATAAAGCCACCTTGAAGAAGATTCCAGCAACGCGATTGTCTCGCCTCACAGAAGCTCTGGCGAATTATGATCCCGTCCTGAATGAGTACTTCTTCGACCGGCATCCGGGTGTTTTTGCTCAGATCCTCAATTACTACAGGTCAGTGATGCTGAGCTGATTAAATGTCACTTCCTCTCAAAGGGAACTATGGCAAAATTTCCATCATCAATCAATTAGTTGGGATAGTGTAAATATGTGAAACACTTTCTCTGTTTGTTTAGTCACATTCTATGGTAATTTGCGATACACCACGTAATATACTGAGAATATCGGTAACTACAGATGCGTTGATGATGAAGAAAGTTGATTTTAATGATGAGAAAATTGATATTAATGTACTTTGGGAGAGAATGAATGAATTATGGTTATGGGGGATGACCAAAGGGCGAGCGCTTGCCAACTAATTGACTTCATTTCCGCGCAAAACTCCTAACTTGCACGAGGAACAAGCTATGAATATTAACTCGATAAATGCTGTTGGGCTTTTCCCACCAAGCAATATGAGAATTCAGTTTCTGCATCGATTCAAAACACAATTGATATTACATTTCAATGGAATTGGGAATATAAATCTCACTGTGTTCTTTGTCAGACGCTTTAGAGATAGAATATTATTATAAACCGGAATTCAGTGAATTGTATTTGCAGCTATTCATCCTTTTCCGTGTTGTAAATTTGTGTACATTCAGCACAACGTGATGTTTAGAGAAATGTGGTGAAAAATTGCATTTTAAATCAACAGACTTAAGTTCATTTTTGCGGAAAAAAGAGCTTTCATGCTAGCTTCACGTTTAATAAATTTCCCTACTTTATATTATGGTTGGATGGGTAGGTAAATTGAATTTTCTCTACCATTGAATACGCACTTTATCCTCAGGACAGGGAAGCTTCATTACCCGACTGATGTGTGCGGACCGCTGTTCGAGGAGGAGCTGGAATTCTGGGGCTTAGATTCTAATCAAGTTGAACCGTGCTGCTGGTCAACGTACAGCATACACCGCGACACTCAGGTTCTGGCTTTGTCCTCAGCATAATTTGCACTATATGTGACTGACTGTAACATAATTGATTTTGCGGATTGCGGCCGGCAGACAACACTGGCCATTCTGGACAAGTTGGATCTGGACAACGAGCAGCCTTCTGAAGATGCCATATCGCGTCTGTTCGGATTTGAAGAGAGCACAGAATTGAACTGCTGGCAGCGTGTCAAGCCAAAAATATGGGCGATGTTTGATGAACCGTCGAGCTCAACAGGTGCAAAGGTCTGCTGAACCATCCTGTGGCATTTGGAGAATCCTCATATGGAAGACTTTGCTCACGTACACTTCATGTCTGCTTCATTTCCAGTTAATTGCTTGCATTTCTGTGTTCTTCATATGCACTTCTGTGATATCCTTCTGCTTGAAGACCCACCCAGGATTCCGGGTGGAAATTCCAACACCCATCGCCCATGCGAACGTCACACCGACGCCCAGCCTAGAGGAGAATGCCATGGCATCTCTCGGACTGGGCAATCGGAGCCGCTTCACCAATAGAACCACCTCCACGGAAGCACGACATTCCCCAACATTCTTCCACTTGAGACGATTAAGCCTGAGCAAGGATGGGTGGCAGGACTCACATGGACAGCCTCACTTGGCATTCTTCTACGTGGAGCTTGTCTGCAATGTGTGGTTTATCATTGAATTGGCTGTTCGTTTTGTGGTGAGTCATTGCACTGACGCCTAATGTTCCAGGACATGATGTATCAAATAGTCCTTGGGAAATAGCAAATACAGTGGTCATTGATCATTCACTCGTGGGAAACATCAACACGAATAAAATGATACTCATATCATTCTGACTCTCAGGTGGCCCCCAACATTCTCCAGTTCATCAAATCCCCAGTGAATATCATCGATCTGGCCGCCACTCTGAGCTTCTACACGGACGTGGTGCAGCAGATGGGGGAGCAAACGGGCCTGCTGGAGGCCTTCTCCATCATCCGGATTCTGAGACTGTTCAAGCTAACGCGCCACTCGCCCGGCCTCCGCATCCTCATTCACACCTTCAAGGCGTCCGCCAAGGAGCTCACCCTCCTCGTCTTCTTCCTCGTTCTCGGCATCGTGGTCTTCGCCAGTCTCGTATACTACGCCGAGAAGTTGCAGGTGAGAATCCCCCATCGTTCCACTTTGCTGCCCCACAAGCCTGAGATGCTCTTTTGCGATAAGCAAGAGGTGGAAGTGAATATAAATAAATACACAAGATGATGTTAGTGAAATTTATTCAATTTTGCTTACATTTCCGCCAAGCATTCGGAACGGAAAGATTTACCTTAAAACACAGAATTTCATAAAATGAAATTGTGAGATTTGTTTACCCAAATTACTCACTTGCCTCTTGCTTTTAATTCCTGGAGGGACGCAATTTCTCATTTAGATGCCTTATCTGTGCCTTGCTTTCAAATTACCTCTCACCGAAATTTTGTGTGATTTATTGATTTCTCTGGGTGTGCTTTATCGGAGCAAAAATTAATTCCGTGTTTTCCTATTTTGCCACATTAGCGTAACTTTCCGCCGTGCAAAGTTTATCAAGGACGTGATGCATTTTGTATGAAGGAAAGAGTACCAGAAAAAAAGACTCTCAATATCCATCAACGAATTCTCCTTCGATTTTCTTTCCCATTTATGAACAATACTCTGTTCACGTATCCAAAACTTTTACAGCAATACTTTTTCTGTTTTATGAAAAAATTTCGCTATATGGTTTCCATATCCATAACGAAGATGGATGACATAAAGTTATGTACTTGGAAAAGTGGATTTCGGTTTATGAAAAATACCTCAAAACTTCAAATGCATACCGTCGTGCGTAAACTAAAGTGTTGTAAATCTTCCTTCTTCGCATGCTATGCTTAAAGCCTTTCTTTTGGAAAGTGGTCTTAGTGGTATACAATACTTCAGTTTACAACCGACGACGGGATTTTTGAGGGAAGAAAGACAGGAGTAAAAGTTTAAGAGATTTTGCACTGATTAAAATCATGTATTCCTTGCAGGATAACCCGGATAATCAATTCAAGAGCATCCCTCTTGGTCTGTGGTGGGCCATAGTGACCATGACGACAGTGGGATACGGCGATATGGCACCTAAAACGTACGTGGGAATGTTTGTGGGCGCCCTTTGTGCATTGGCCGGTGTCTTGACAATTGCTCTTCCTGTTCCGGTCATTGTCAGCAATTTCTCCATGTTCTACTCACACACTCAGGTGAGTACATTTTTCAGAAATTAATTATGATGCTGCAGAGACAGAAGGTTTGAATTTATCAATTATTCTGTCATTTTTCTGCCTCCATTAGTTTTATTTAATTATACTGTGACGTATAGGAACGCCTCGTGCAGTTCAATCATGCATATTCCACTCCTGAATGGCTCGAAGCTATTTAAAACATAAACGACTCACTTTACGCATCACCGGGCAAATGGTAATTATTCATGTGGGTTAGCACTCTGTCTCTGCAGCTCACCTTCCCTGCTGGGGATCTTCCCATTCCACCAATGAAGCGGCATTTCGCTAAAACCACTCTTGTTTGTCCATCCAAATGCACAGTGAATTGAGTGTGAAGAAAAAAATTTGCCTCTCCATTTGCATAATTGCCGACAATTAATCACCCTCTCGCACAGGCAAGATCCAAGCTACCCAAGAGACGTCGGCGAGTCCTTCCGGTGGAGCAACCGAGACGCAAACGAGACACCGGAGCCCCGGCCAATCGCCGCATGAATGCCATGAAGCACCAGCACGCGTCTCATACACATCCTGCCATCTTCAAGGATGCCTTCGGAAGTGCCAAAATCGGTAAAGCTCTCCCAAGCACTCGAGCTTTCGCGGTGTGTCCTTGTTGTTGTTCAGAAAAGCTCTCTGTTTCGATGTTCAACCGTTGTGTTGCTGGTTACTGTCTGTGATCGTCCTGTATTCGTGTTCTCTTTTTAGTACAAGGATTGCTGTCCCGGGTGTCCTGGCTTGTGGATTTCCGAAGAGTATTATTAGTATACTTGGATGGT
This sequence comes from Phlebotomus argentipes, assembly GCF_947086385.1. Classification (NCBI taxonomy): domain Eukaryota; kingdom Metazoa; phylum Arthropoda; class Insecta; order Diptera; family Psychodidae; genus Phlebotomus; species Phlebotomus argentipes. The sequence continues at coordinate 8,677,109 of NW_026776181.1, read as the reverse complement.
GAAATAATTAGCAATTTCCGGTAGTTTATAAATAAAAAGGGGGGTTTTCAGCTACCGCTATAAAAAGGACACATGTGTGATTTATGAGGTGGCAATGTCATGAAAGCCGCGACGATTACAAAAATGGTGACAATTTATGGGTGGATTTTAATCCTCCTATGAGCTTTTGCGCGCCCGACTGTGAAGCACGCATCCAACCCACAAAATACCTTTAACGAGCGATGCGAGAGATTAATTGGGCTACTGAAAAAATATGGTCTTTACCACATAGAACAGTAAAATGTGATTTTGATTAAATTGAGTTGCAAGTGCCTTTATAAAGAGCCTTGAAAATTAAATTCAGTCGATGATAGTGCAATTAAAGCATGGCTAAGCTATTAATAGTGCTAAAGCGCGTATTTCCAAAATACAAATTGGCAATTATCTCTCTCTCTCTCTCTCCCTGCCATTGTCCCGACAGGACACGTGGACACCGTGAATATAATCGGACTAAGCTTACAGAGTCCAACAGTACCAGGGCTTGCGGTCATGCGTCCCCTATTAATGTCCAATCGCCCAGGTATATAACCCAAATTTCATTGCTATTGCAAAATGCTCTATTCTCATTGCCTCCAGGCTCAGTTATGCACCGCTAAACCTCTGCCCTCTAGACTGTGATTTACGCCTTCACCCCCTCTAGTCAACCCCAAAGATAACATTCAGCATGACGCACTGCCCAATGACTCGTTACTCTCTCAAAGTCCCAACTTCCGCTGCATCCCATGAATTCGATACATTAATTGATTAATTTCACTGTCAAGAACAACTGGACTCACACATGTACAATGCACTTTATGTTTTCAACATAAATCCGTCACATCACGATCGTGAAAACACAACCCTAATTCCACACCATGTGCGCCCAAAAAGCTCTCAATAGACGAGAGAGATTGGTCGATAGAATGCCTATACGTCAACAGATTTATGAATGCCTTTACTGCCTATGCTGATGAGACAATGAAATTACACTCAAGTGATTTATAGCAGCTTTCCACCTCCTTTTTCACCTTTACGTTTATGTTCCCCACATACGACAATATACTTCACATTTTCCCACAAAAGTGTGTTGATTTGTATGAACTGAATGCACTGTATGTACATTTTTCACCCGGAATGTTGCTCAATGAACGCATTTCCACGACACTTACGGTTAGACAGCGCAATTTAGAGTCCATAAATTTTGGCACACAGAATCCATAAGAAGCACTTTGTATCAATGAAGACCCAGTGTGAATATTTTGAATGTGTAAATTCATCCGCAAGAAAAACAGAGGGGATGACAAGTTGCTCAAAGTCATTGATCTTCCAAGAAATTACCATATATTAAACAATTCCATTTTCACGCCATCACTCAGGCAATTTCATGAATTGACACTGAATTAATTTCCTGAAGCTGCCACTTTAGAAACCAAAATCTCTAAAATATCACTCAGCATTCCTGTGAAGCCACCAAGAATTGCCGAAAGAACTCATGTAAGTTTAATTAACACGAGAGGAAATTTGAGTACGGTGTGTGAAGGCGTGGGTGACATTAAATCTCTTTGTCACTGTGTTAGAACGTGCCGAGAAATTGTTTTTCTTATCTTATTAGCTAGAAGATTTTCCCTCCTGGCGAAAGAGCAACATTTCGGTGGCTGAGTGTGGGTGTAGTGAATAATTTGCAAATGTCCCTGCACAAGCACAGGACAATCATCAGTCAGAGAGGAGTGAAGAAGGTAATGGGTGTAGAATGTCAGTTCCAGGAAGCATTCGACCCAATAGTCCAGCGAAAGCTATTCTAGTGTTTTCCAGGTCGCACAGTGACAAATAGGGGGTGGACTTGTGGCCACCAGAAGGCGACTTACTGGCGTGTGCGGTTTCTGTGTGCTTTTCTGCTAAATGACGCAAAAACTGTTGAATTGCACTTTCAAGTATTGACTTTAGTGCATGGTTTCATTTCCTTCAAGAATTTCTTCTTGCAAATACTCATACACGTAGAATTCTCGAATTGCAATGAAGTTACATGTGAAAAGCGGATTTGCTAGCCCTCGAGGGAAAGCCTCATTGAGGGAGAGAAGCAGAGGACATCTATCATTCTGGTGTTTCAATGGTGGGACAATTGAATTTGCCCCAATATGCGACAGACAGAATTATTCGCACATATTCCAAACATCCGTAGAAAAACACAAGAATAATGTTGGAAATATGTCATTGTGACTTTGACCAACTCCTCATTGCCCCGGAATGGCAGACGCTGGCAGGTAAGTGGATAAAATTACCCTGTAATTTCATACATATTAGGAACTTCCCAAAAGAGGTGAGTTCTGGATCAACTCTCATCATTATTATTCTCGTGTTGTGCTGGAATGGGAGAAGGTTTTTGTCACTTGAGCTTCACTGTCATAACAAATGTGCCTTCACGGGCGCAATTAGCAGTCTATAAATAGGAAATGAGACCGCACAGAATAATTGTGCAATTTTCCCATCGCAGGCGATTTCCTCACGGTGCCCACACTGCAAGCCCTGCAGCCACGAGCCGCCACCACTGGCAATGTTGACCTCCTTCTGCCACTGCAGCCGAAACTGCTGGCCAATTTAGGTAAAATCCCACCTCTATCAGTTGGAAATATTTATCCATGGGTCTTGTAGTGTGGAAAATTAGAATTTTCTGTGATGTGCTGAGAGATGATGATGAATTAATTTGCAGAGCGCAGAGAAATGCCAACACTGAGGGAGGAAATTCAATTAAGAGAACAGCCAAAAGTTACCCTGCATCGCGACGATATACCCTATGTGGATGTTGGCAATGAGAATCCGACTTGCGATTGAAATTATGTAAATGGAAAGTCTATGTGGCAGTGTTACATTGATTAGGTGAAGGGTAGTGAAGTGAGAGAGAATTTTGAAAAACAACAACTTTTAACCTATGAATATGTGTAAAATAATTTAACTTCAGCGTTATGAGAGGAATAGAATTCTGTAGTATAATTAGATTTTCAAAAGATGATTAATCACTCAATTACTTCCAGCATCAACGCTAAGCGGACAGTAATTGATAATTAAACGATTTATTTCAGCTATGAAAATCTTATGATACTCGGACGGTAGTTAGGCAACTAATAAATCTCACTGTATTCAGTGCATGAGTTTTTGATGATATGCTCAGTGAGTGTCAATTAATGGCTCAATTTCGCGATATAATTAATTCCACAACATTTATTCCTAATGATTTATACATTATCACACGACAACAATGTGCTAAATTAAATCCTTTCCATTCCCCAAATGCCCAGAAAATCCATTCCCAAATCTCGATTCATCCTTGAATTGTCACATGGATAATTAATCAAAATGCTGATTGATCAATTAAAGTAACTCAGAGAGATTTGTGTTAAGTGGCAATGAAATATTGCATTGATGTGTGAAGCATAATGTTTGAAACTGTGCAAAATATGTTTAAATATAGAAATTTTATGGACAATTTTCTGTGTCTTCGAAGTCATTTTAGAAATCTCTCGAACAAAATTGCAACAGGAAATCATTCTCAACTTCATTTCTGATGTGCAACCAGTTATGTTGAGGGGAAAGTGTGCAGATTGTATGACTTGCTCCATTTGATTTCCACCCACTGAGCACCACGGGGTTTGCTTCGCATTCATCTTCGTGGGTGCAAGAGAGCAACTCGAGTGCGATGTGGCGTGTTTTCGCCTGGTTATGTGCTTCGCATTCAACCCCAAAGTGTTCCTTCACCACCCTTGTTCTTCGCCACCCACTGGCGCATCGATGATGCACAGGGGTAAGATTTGTTGCTTTGATAAAAATACGACATGAATATAAATGGATAGTTTAAGTTTGCGAAAGTTTCAGCAAACTCCGCATGACAAAATAATCAATCTTTTTTTCTGACGAGAGACGAAGTGAGATTTATTATAATTATTACACTGAGACGAAAATGAGTCTCCGTTGCTGAAGAGATCAAAGTGGGTTCAATTTCCGAGTTCCTCCGTGTGTATACATTATCTTCGATAATCCTTGCTGACAGACGCGCGCCTTTTTCCCACCAATCTTGATATGGGGTGACTTTCCTCTTGGGCCGCAAGGGTGGGAAAATAAACTGCCAAGTCAAGAGCATCTTGGGATGGTGGATGAGCAACTACTTCCTTCGCCCCACCGCTCGTCGCCACCCACCACCTTCGCCATGTATCGCTCACAATTCAACCCCAAAGTGGTGTGACTTCAACTAGTGGCCTGTAGCTCCTCCAAGTCCCCATGTGACGGCGCAAAACAGCGCCGAGAACGTGGCACAACGCATTCATTTCATTTTGGGGTGGATTTAATGAGCAAAAAGTTTATATACCCAGAGCTTTCTCCGCACACACATTCACTCCCTTTTATTCTCACTAACTTCCCCTTTTATGTGTGTAATGTAATCGATTCAGTTCTCCACATGGCATGAGAAAAGTAGCGGCCACACATACTTTTTTTCCTCGCCACCCCCCAAGAGCCACTGTGCGGAGCTGCTCTGGCCGGTGGTGGTAATAATAGCTTTTATTTATGACTCGCCCGTGTGTAATGCATGTTTGGATATGAGTGTGGATTTCCCACAAAGTCTACCCTATGTTCAGGCCTGAGGAATAGTGGACGGAAGCAGTTGTGCCACCCATCGAATACCGGAAGTGACCTCAATTATGCATTTCGCCCACTATTGACATCCCACAGCTATCCTATATAGTGGATTGGACAATGACACAATGCGACACATTATCAGTTTGCCGGGAGGGATGAAGATTTTGCGAAATTCCCAGTCACACTCCACTGACTCGAGGGCATAAATCTCAATGTTTATGTTTAATTTTTCTCAATTTTGTTTTTATTCAAATTTCTGTTCATCCCTCGTGGCTTAGAAACAATTCCAAACATCTCCATTTCCGTCCAATTGCCACAATTTCTTTCCCAAACGCCGAGGCAAATATCTCCTCTTTCTCTCATGAACATGTGTAATCTAATGAGTGGGCAAATGTGGGTGCCTTGCAGCAATTTCTCTGAATCTTTTATGATATGGCACAACACCGAAAGGGAAAAATTCTCGCCCTTTTCGCCCCAATTGTGCCTCTTTTGTGTCACAATCAGGGGTGTTTCAATTTATTTCAAGAAATTTCTCTTGTCCCACACACACTCTCGGGGGATCGATTTTTACACTCCCCATCGCACAAGCGGTGAAAAACCAGACATGTCAAGTTATTATTAATGAATCTGCGCATGTTAAGGCACTTTTCGTTGCGAAGCACTGTATTATTTCTCGCATTTAATTGATCCTGGATTGCAGACAAAGTGAATGAAAATACATCCGGGCGCTGTTCGAATACAATCTAGATGAGACTCGCGCTCTTCTACGCCAATCTTCGGAGTTATCTTTGAATTTGAATCATTATGCGGGACAGAAGACGGCGATAAGCACCCGTATCAGTGTTGTGAAATGGCTATGATGACATGAATGCTTTCTAAGTGCTTTAAACTTTCATGGTGAAGTTGGCATAAGTTGTATTTAACCTACTTTGAAGTTTTTGGTGAAAAAGAAGGTGATTCTGACGATCAGATTCCACTCATCGTCTTTGCATTTCAATTTTTCAAAAACTCTGAGCTTTTTCATTTAAGTAAGATTCGTGAGAAGAAATTAAGCGAAAACTTTATAATGAACGCAAACTTATCTTGGGAAAGAACGAGGCGAACCGTATTGAAAAGCTATAAAGCTACGTTAAGACGAGACTCCGTAAGTTTCATGGCATTGCGCCAGTACTTCAGGATCTTCATATCCTGCCAGACATGTATTTCCCGCCATTCCGTTTATTCTTCCGACCTTATTGACTTTTCTGGTCAAAAACTGTTGGGAACTGAATGGGAAATCCCAGCTCACAATTTATGGCTTGTGTTGTATGTTTATTATTATGAACCTCGGGAGAGTGAATTTCATTGGGATGTGTGGCATCGAGCTTCGCTGCGCGCTCCGAGGGAGACGAAGTGATTTTATGTATTTGATTGAGTTGATTGCCATCAACGCATTTGCCGGAAGCTACGGTAGATTGGCGATGAAGAATCAAAGTGCGGCCGCAATATGGGAAAATTGAGCGTAGGAGAGGAGATTAGAATTTTTGGAAATGCTTCGCAAGTTGGACTGGACAAAGGTCTGTAAAATGGAGAAGTTTTGGGACAGAGCTCACCACAGAAAAACCTCATTCGCATTCTCACCCGAGGACTGCGTGAGAGCTTCAATGAAATATTCAAGGAGAGACACGTGAAAGGACCACTAAAGAAGGGACAAAATGCTTAATTGTTCTCACACATAGTCAAAGCTCTCTCGTTTGATCTTTAATCAAAGTTTCGGGGAACAACTTTCTCATGTACACGTCAGTCCTTTCACTTGTCGCTCGCCTTGGGTGATTGTGTATGAGAAACAGGGCGGAATGCGGTAATTTCCCTTCTCTCTTGCTTGACTCCTGGGCAGATCTTCTGGGCATTCTCGTCCTGGATGTCTTTCTACAGAGAATTCCATATGATTTTCCATGTGACACCTTCAGTTGCACATTCTCAACTTGTCGCTCTCGCTTCGGCAATTTCGTGCGACGGCAAATCGACGTCTGTTGCCATCGTCATCATCATCATCGTCATCATCATGGGCACTCACACAGGTTCACCACTCGTGGGGAGAGCACGAAGAGTGACTCCACAGCCGGCGAGTGTGGAGCAAAGTTCGGCGCCTCCACCGCTTCCGCCGAACACTCTCAGTCCTCGTTGTTCAGTCGTTGTGAAAGCATCGTCTTGTACAGAATAACCAGCATTTCCTTTCTCTCTCCGTTCAAGCCTTTATTTCAGTTCAACAATTATTGCTATTAATTAGGCGTGTATTTTGTGCGGGGAACACTTGATTACGTGAGAAGGAACTATTACACCTCCTCGCGGTGAGCTTTTGGAGGCGGAAATCATGCCTCGCGAGAGGTGAAACTGGGCCGAGAGGAGGAAGTACTTCTCTCCCAATTGAGTCTCAATAGCTAGATTTTTCATAACAAACCGATACATAAAGAGAAAAGTGTGGCAAAGTGCGAATGTTTGGTGCACAAAAGCACAGACAAAGGATTCAAAAAGGTGAAAAGTGAGTGCAATAAATTTCAATTAAGTCAAATAAAGCACGAGTGTTGGGTTGAAAATTTTATCCGATTATTTCATTCTCTCTTCTATTTTTGAGTCTTTCAATTTTTCACACCACTCACACACTTCATTCAAGCGGTCGTCGTCATGTTGTGAGCTTTTAAGTGTTCAATTGGGAAGTTTTGAGTATTGCGGAACTTTGGAATTTGACCTACAGTCACTTTGAGAATTCCGCGAACACAAAGGTCATCAATTCGATAAAATGCTACACGCCGTGCTAAATCACACAAATCGCGCCACGGAAACTTTCTGCCCAAAACGGTCTCCACACCAATTTTTCACCCTCCGCCCACAGTTCAAGAACAGAAAATGAAATGTTTGATAGCAAAACTCCCCCAATCGCGCGTCTTTTTTCACTCTCTTGGATTTCCGCTCGAGTCAAAAAAAATCACTAATAGCATATCGATTAGGAGAGCAAAAAGGCATAAAATCAAGAACTCCCCCGCATAAACCTATGCTCATAAAATTGAAGCACAAAAACGAGGGTGGAAAGCACCAACCCCATCTCGGGTGAGTTGTGCACACGCAAGGAAAGCCCTCCCCAAAAAAAGGTGTATTAAAAAGCTATTATACCTGTCATAAAAATAAAACTACACGTAATTTAGTTGCTCCTCCTGATTAAAGGGTAATGATGCTCCACTGCCAACTCGCCGAACATCATCATCAGCGCGATGATCAGACTAACAACCTCTAAACATTTGGGAATCGTCCACACATCGACTGGAATATTGACGATATCCTGGCATTCTGAGACCGATGCCTCTGCAACTCCTCCACTCCTGGGCGTCTCTCTCTCTCTGGGGAGACAGCTTGGATGTGTGGAAAAAGGGCAGAAAAACCACAAGAAACGAGGATTTTATGTCATGTAAAAAACGTGACCAAAATAAAAGGCACTGTGCACACCTCCCTCGAGCCCATCTTCTCCCAACTATTGCACGCAAGTGAAATGTGCTCGTCTTCCTTCAAACTAAGGCGGATGCCAAATAATTTTTGCACCCACTTTAGAGCCACAATAACGAGGGGGTTTCAATGCCTTGAAGCACTTTCGAGACGCTTCAAGTGTTGTATTGAGTGCGTGTGGCTTGTTTTATACTCAGAGCAATTTGTGTTTGGAAAATAGTAAAAAAATTTCCCTGAGTGTACACTTTCGGTACTTCTTTCCATCGTATATTCTTGTAATTTTTTTTCTCGCCGACAGAAATGAGAAGAGAGAACGGGAAATTAATTGGAAAATTCCACTCACACATCTCTAAAAATATCAGTTAATAAACAAAACCGTGGGCAATTTATTATGTGTGGATGAAAGTGTAAAATTGTATTTAAATCATTTAACGTAAATACACAAAGTGATCTCCATCCCATGTGTATCTTTGTAATGCCATGTGGTTGAGTGTCCAAGAAGAACATCCAAATGCGATGTCTTTTCTTCAATGAAAAGGCCACACCAGATTGAAAAATGTATCCGGGAAATTAATTGCACCACACAACGTATTTTCCCTGCAACATCAAATGTGTTTTCTCCGAAGTGAGCGTGAATTCTGGGTGTGAAATAAAACAGTGGAGAATCAAAGGAACACATTAATTGTGACTCAATCAGGTGTATTTATGGTGGCTAAGAAATCTGTTGGAAAAATATACATTGCTCGAGGAATAATTCTTTCAACTTTGGCACCATGAAAAAGCGAAAGGTGAGTTTTTTCACGTGTGGCGCGAGAATTGAGTGTGTTATATAAATTTATCGAATTGTGTGTCCCATTCAACATTAGGCGACTTTTGATGGTCGAGCAAATTATTACCAGCGCATTGACCTGATTTTCTCCACTCATAAATTTTACATGCGGCGTTTCAGGGTGTTTCGAGGGAAATCAATTGAATTGAAGCCCACCCATGTGAAATACACACTAACCCTATTGTCGTAATATTGAGTTAAAATCAATTTCCCTCATTATGCAGAATATTGCGTGGAGCGGAGAAGGCGGTTTTCCTTTCAACCATTTTTAGAACAACTCCATGACACCGCTGAAAGTATGAACAACACTAAGACATAACAAACAAGCGTAGGAACGAACACACCTTGAGAGCCGACAAAGTTTCTTAATAAAATTCATAAGTGCAAACGGGACTTTTCCCCAATTTAGTCACTTTGGCGCCCTTCATATGTTGTGCAGTGAGCCAACGGTGTGGGTGAGATCATATTTGAGAAAATGCTGCAAAATTCACCAAAACTTTCATCATGAATGTTTTATTTGGGCACGAAGAAGCGACTGTTGGCAGGAAGTGACTGACAGAAATATAATTCCAACGAAGTAAATAATTCCTAGCTTTATTATTCACACAAATTTTCATTAAACCCGAGCCAATACACCTTAAAGCAGAACTTTGTGATTGTTCTTGGAAAAACATTGCTTCACACTTCAATTTGAATTTCCTTCCTGCAAATCCTAAGATCAAGATTTTTTTTTTGTCTCTACAGAGGAGACGGAAAGTTCTTAGCATGTATGAGAGGAACTCATTCTAGTTTATGGTGAATTCCGAGAATTGAAGTCCAGGGAATCTGAATTCATTGTGAATTCCCAGTCATTATTCCAACTGGAGAACAGGAGATTTCGTCCTAAGCCTAATCTCCTTTCATCTGGGATTTCATATATTTACTCATGGAAATTACTAATATTCCGAGCGAATACATATAAAATTGCATCGTTAAAATGTCTGCACATAAATTCTTCGTCATTCATTCACATTGAGAATGATCCGGCAAGATATTTTCTGTGGAGAATTCAAACAGCAACATCATAGATTTCGCAGCAGTCACGAAATAAATGGAATCGATACTTGCAGAGAGCTTAAAATCACCCAAAATTACGGCTCTTCTGAGAACACTTGATATGCTCATTTCGAGATTTATATCACTGATTTATCTTCTCCCCGAGAACCCCCATTTCTCCTCGGATGCCTGAAGGTTGTCTTCATTCCTTAATTCTTCACATCATCGTCTGGGATAAATCCACACGGGAAATTTCTGCATTGGGGATTTCGAAGGTTGGCGGCTCATAGTTTAGATTCAATATCTCTGCATGTTTCGCATGTGTTTCTCGGAGGAAAATTCAATACTCTTCGTTCCACTTCGCTCGTGCGCTTTTTTATGTTATGCCACAACAGACTTTCTGCACTGTTGAGTTGTGCAAGTTTATGAAGGTGAGATGAATAGATATGTTGCCTCCCTAGACGATGTCTGGGAGTAACGTTGGCTGAATTTTGTCAAAGTGCATGATAAAGGGAGATATGAAAGTTCATGACTTGTTGTAGAGTTGTGTGTACACAAACTCTTTCGTACTCATTTTCTTTTTATTAGTTTCTCATGAGAGGTGGAAATCAGGCCAAATTTGTTCAGTGTAATAAAGGAATTTATGAGAAATACACCGTTTTGCAGGAATTTTCAATCTCGTGGGAGCTGAACAAGGTAAAAATCCTGCAATGAGATATTATAATTCTATCGGCATAGAGCACTCAATTTCCATTCCCGTCACTTCCATGCAAATTCTTCTAAGAATCTCCTTCTTTTTTCAAACATTTCGAATATTCGATCTCTCCATCTCAGCAACAGAGCGAAAGGGAGCAAAACAGTATGGAGACTATACAATGAAGTACGAAAACTCTGCAGCTTCATTTGTCTCGGGAAAAAGTGTGCATCAATGCTCTCCTCTGCATATCCTCACCTTCTATGCTACGAGAGCAGTTCTTCCATAGTTCTGCCCTCATTAATATCCCACTGCGAGTTGAAGCTCTGCAGTTCGCGCGTCCCGCAGTACTTTTCTGCTGGGAAAACGCTTTCCATGGTCGTTTGCCTGATGCACTCTCTCGCCGTTCTTTCCAATACCCAACAACATCCACTATGGCGTTGAATTCCATTACGACGGGGCGCAACACACACCCACTTTCTCGCAGAAGTTGCCAACTATTCGAGAGGTGGATGGCGCATAGATTGTGAGCTTTTTCCTCCATTGCGAAATTATCCAATTTTCCGCTCAGCGTTTAAGCTTCATGACCAAATGTGTCAGTCAAATGAAACATTATTGGACGCTTCCTGGCACGATTTTATCGCGGTAAACGTCCAATTATGCACCTTATGTGTAAGCTTGTGGCAAAGTTTAATAAAGCTTCAGCTTAGCGGGCAGCTCTCAGGCGTAAAGTTCACATGTGTACGGCATTCATTTTTAACTATCCGGACGTTTACGAATATTGGATGGTATAAAACAAAGTCTTTCGAAAACAAACTTTCACGAATGCTTTTTGAATGTGCGAAGATCCTTGTGAAGAACGTGCAACTCAAGTATCATCTGGTATAAGGAATTTAATCTTCGTTTTGCATCTGGTGCATTTTCAACATGAATGTTTGCAATATGCACATTTTTCTGAATATACTTGTGCTCATCGTACAGTTGTGCTCTTCTGATTCTCACTTAATTGAACACTTTGTGTTGCTGCAAAAATAGGCAATATCGCAACAATGGTGCCCAATCAGTCAATTTGCTCCATATCCAATTTTCAATAAGGTCTCCGAGCAGCGCTCCGAAATTGGGGGATAATGCTCATGAGCCACCCTTTTTCGGGTATTTCACAGCAACGCCCCAGCCTTAGCTGAGTGGTTGTTCAGTGGAAAAACCGGAGGATTTGTCAGCTTTTGCATACATATTTGAAATTTGGCACTGTTACTCCGCAACTTAAGGGGAGAGCGTTTGAATGGCGCGCACCCCAGCCAACCCTCAAAGCATTCATGGTCTGATCGTGGTGGAGTGTAAAAATCCCATTAGATGGTGTGAAAAGTGGTCGGGAAAAGGAGGAAAGAAATAAAAAGGGGGGAAAGCTAATGAAAATAATAAGCTCACTGTACTGTGAGAAGGCAAACATTTTAGAGGCACTTTTCAAGCGAATTCTCTTCACATAAAAACCTATCGAGAGTTTGACTTCCAGAAATGGGTTTGATTTACATCTGTAATCCAATTGAAGAGTGATTGTGTCAAATTGATTACATTTACCTCTTGTTTTAATGTGCCCTTTTCGCCTCCATTGTTTCACATTTTTACCTGCCTCTTGTTCCAATAAAGGAAACGCTCGTTGAGGGGCCTTGGCTGCCTCTTCGCGTGCCTCTAATCGCCCACATCGGATATTCCATTGAATTGTTTAGTTTAAGGCAAGCCAAAGGAAAGCCCACCCCCACAGGGCAAGAATACCCCACCCAATGATACTTGCGTTAATTCAAAGTTGTGCCAAAGAAAGCTCCCATTGCGGAGCTTTTTGTGTGCTGCCGACGAAATCTATCACAGATGCTTCTACACAGGGGGCCTTATTAAAAATATTGATTCAGCACTTCAGTCATCCCAGCACACAAAAGCCCATTTATGGGAAGAGCGCGCGACCCGGCGAAAAAGCTGAAATCCAGCAACTTAATCTCGTGACTCTCTCCACCTCGCACAAGCTCGCGAGCGAATAATTTCAGTTTTATTCATTCAAATGTAAATTACAAAAATACGCAGGGAATGGAATTTTTATTGAACAATTCCTCCCGTCTGCGTGGAAATTGTTAAAGTTACAACTAGCGACCGAGCACGGTTTCCCATTCTCCATTCTGAGAGTGGGAAAATGGGCCGCTAAATATTCACTTGCGTTCCCCTATAAACCGTGCCTTTAGCATTTCGAGACATTTCATTTGTACTTCGTCTCTCCTGGAATTCTATCTTGCTGGCTGTGTTTGTGGAAAGTTATTCGGAAATTGCTGGTTTTCTCAATATTTTCACAACGTTTTATCGAACTTGATATTTACATACAAGATGTATTTTCATACATAAGAAAATTGTCATTTAGATTCACCACCAGATATTTTCCATTTAATTCCCTAATGAAGAATTTTAATGAATGGCCAGACGAATTTAGCTCTACAAAAGAAATATGTCGCTGCGCTGAGGCAAGATAAGTATATCTCAAATCTTTATCCATATTGTGAGTCTTCATAGTTTATTACCCGAGTGTTTATCATTGTTTTAAAAGCGCATTTGAAAATTTATCACGCCAAATGCAGCTTTACCCGCAATTATGCATGCCTCGACCATGAAGCATAATCTCATAATATTTGCAAAGATGCTTTTCATCTGCATCAGGGCCACTCAGAGACAACTAATCTGAAATGCTGGGGTGTCTCTGAAGAAAAAAGCACCTACATTTCTTGCCCACCCACAGACAAGAAGGAATGGTGAACAAAAGATGCTGAGCATAAAGTATGGATATCATTTCTTTGTATCACACTTTTGCCTTGACACAGTGGTGGCAGACGCCACAAAAGCCAGCTCGGCTGCCGACAAAAGTATTGCTCCCCATTGGGTGACAAAGGCAAAAGGAGAGCCGAAAAAGAGGAGGAAGTTGCGGAAGAGTAATAGAAATTTTCGTGGAGGGTGGCCGCACATAATCCAATATAGATTTGCTGGGGTAGCGGTCGCGCCTGGAGGAATGAGCACTCGGGCCCAGAGGGTGTGAAGAGTACTTTTTTCCGTTAATTTCACATTTGCGGCAAAACGTGAAAATTCTCAATGACTCCCATGCGGTGGAGCGACCTTTCTCCGCTTCGGTGGTCACCGACTCCACAATCTCATTGTCTCTGGCCTCCACCCTCCGGGCGACAGGAGGACACGGGCTTATGGCACCAGTGGGGACGCCTGGTGTTCCGAGTGGAGGTGAAAATGTTTCACTCTGAGCGATAGGATCGTGACGAATGGAAGTGTGTTCACGGGAGGGAGACTTTATCAAAATGAACATGCGGAGTACAGGCGCACAAATTCACTATATCACATGGCACAAGTGCGAGAAAGGTGTTTTCTAGGGTGTAAACGCTCAAATTCGACCCTGTTACTCAGTAAACAGGAAGAAACGTATACATCACAGAAGATGAATTTGGGCAAAGCATTCTGAGATTCAATTATATTAAGCTATACGAGCACGCCTTTTATCCACATATTACATTAATAGAAAATCATATTTCATATGAATACCCTTTCATCTCTGCTCTCATCTTCTGTATCATGATTCGTAAAATCAATTTTCTCTTTTAAGTACAATTTGATTTGCTGTATCTTCTAGAAGTAAACAATAGACAAGCCATTTCACTGACTTAAAGCGATTAAGACAGAGGACATTCCATTAGCTTCCATAAAAGCACCCAAATTGCTTCATCATTTCGTATTTAAAGAGCTTTGCCGCACTCGAAATTACGAAATGGTACTTTTGTCCGATGAATTTCTTGCCTTTGATGGCGTTTCTTTGAATAATTTAACGAGCAAACACAAATACACATTTACTGCAATGGCAGAAAATTCAATTGAGCTCTCACTGTCTGGCGGTCTGGCAATACACACATTCCTGATTTATTAACATTATTATGAAAAACAATATAATTAATTAGATTTTAATTAACGTTTCACAAATGGTAGAGTGCGTGTGGCAGCACGGGAAAATTCCTTTTCATCGTTGTCAAGCTCCTCGTCGGAAGTTATGGTTGGGATGTTGATTCAAGAGATGTGTTGAAGGGAGAGACTCAATGCTCCGTTTGTATCCGTTCACCCGTATAAGGCATTACGTGGAGGGAAGAAATATCCAATCCTTAAAAGCTTTCTCAGATTCTTTCTTTCTCATGGCCTCCAACCACGCTTTGGTGGATTTTCTTTCTTTCAATTTCATACCCCAAGAATTTTTCCACCATCCACTTCATGGCCGAAACCCATGCCGAAGATGAACATAAGAGGGGACGGGCTTTCTGTATCAACATGAATTTGCAATTTATTGGCAACAAGTGTAAAATAATGTATATAAACGATGAGAATATCGTGCGACGTCAAAGTCAAAAGGCAATCTTCGAGATTTATCCCACATTATTAATGAAATTGTGATAAATTGCGTGATAATTGTGTGTATGCTGGAATGTCAGCATGGAATCATTTATAGTGCGTACGTGTTTGTATCTCAAAGGGCAGCAGATGAGAGGGGATAAAAGACCAAATGCCATTTCACCATTGTGCCTTGAGAAGTCTTCAAGAGCACAACAAAACTACCAAGGCTCGGTGGCTGGGAGGAGTTCCTCTGGAAGGACACACACGCTCTGATTAAGCTTCATCGACCACGAAGTAGATGACTTGAAATAAGCTAGCTTTAACTGACAAGGAAGCATTTGCAGGCGATGGTGTTGGAATAAAGAATCTTGTCGAATTAATCGCTGCAAATAAAAAGAATATGCTCAGAAGCCCCGCCCATTCACATGCCACGCCCAATCGTATGCACTGCGACTATGAGATAATATAAATTGCCACAGTTTTAATATGTTTCAACCCTTTAGATAGCAATAAATATTTTCAACGTTTGCGCTCTTCCCTTGATTAGCATGCGAGCTACCAAGAGTCTCCCACTTCGCAGGGCACTTTCCTGGGAATATACTGTTTTATTCAGGTTGAAAAAAAGTGGGAAAACTCAATGGAGTCGCTTCCGTGGTGTATTCCGCAACAGTAACTAATTATGAGCGAAAGTGAGGGAATTTGCAATCAAGGGGGCTAAAGTGAATAAGAAAATAACAAGTTTGCCCCCCTTTAATTATTCACTTCACGAATGTTTCCCTTTTTTCGGCCTAATTTAAATTTAACTCTCCGGCTGGAAAGCCCTAAGTTCGGCGTGCGAATTTAATCCCTATGTAGATTACCAGAGGATGTGAAAAATTGATGTGCCAAGAACATGAAGACTGTGAAGAAAATGGGTACATCGACAGTATGTATTTCAATTTGTGGTGAAATATTTAAGAGACACGGAGGCCCAACTCTGTGTCTTATTGATCCATATTAAATTGGTGCGAAAGCATATTGCCATATCCCTCACCGACACCCCATTCATATTCATATCGCTGCCATGCCATATTGGGTATTGCAGGCACTCGCAATTGGATCACTTTTGCTTCTCTGCTCTTTTGCTGGGGGTGAAAACGCATTTCTTTCCATTATGCAATGGAGATGAAGGCTGAATTAAATTATCCTTCAGAGAAGATTTATGTGGATTTCGTTTCTCAACACTTTTCATCCAATATCTTCTCTATTGCAGTTTTTTATTCCCCCTTTTGCACTTCCACAAAGTAATTAGTTCAGCTTGGAGCACACTATACAGAGATTTATGGAAGCTCTCAGTGTCAAATATCATAAAAGTGTATTCCTCATGAATTTCTAGTCATACTCAACTCTGGCACGCCAAAGCGAACAAACGCAATAAATTATGGCTTTGTGTGTACTTGCTTGTCTTAATTTTAAGTATTATTAATTTTTGCAGTTAAATATACGTGACTTATATAAACAACGGTGCAGTATAATAAATGGGTTCTTAAGAATGTTGGCAAAGTGAGTGAAATTGCATTGGAGCAAGTGTGAAAATATATTTCAGACAAGACTTTCCAGGCTATGAAATGCAATTATATTCTCACAATTTCCAAGTTTCCCGTTCATTTACTTAGGGCAATATAACAATTCCACCAAACACTGCTCACAAATGAGTTATGATACTTTTGTGACCTGTTTAACAGAGTGTTTTGCAGTATTAAAATGCAAATGGCCCCACATAAATCTCCCGGAAAAATGAGGATGCGAAATGTCTTGCCGAATCTAATGCCATATGGCAGATGGAGATGGGTGAAAGTTCGGGGTATGTTTTGGGTGGCATTTTTCGTTGTCGCAACCCGTAAATCAATTTTCAATTTGAGAACGTTCTGGGACACTTTGCGTCAACTTTTCGGCTCTCTCCCATCAGCTTTGTGATGAAAATAGTACTCTGCATGATGATGTCGCATGACAACAGAGGTACAATTTATGGCTGTGCCACCAAATAAAGTAATGTGAAGATGTTGCGAGAAAAATGGGTGAAAGTAAAAGTGTCTGATGGAGCGAAGGTGTTACAGAGCCTTGTGTTGGGATGCGAAATGTGTGAGCACGTATAGAGTGTATTTTGCACAATTTCTACCAATTGCTATTATATGGTGTGGACACGAGTTCGTGTGTATACATTTTGGATCTCTGCAGTTGCTGCTGTGCATCAGCAGATTTAATACCCTGAAGCAAAGTATGTGGAGGAGGTTTTAATAACACGTGAAATACCATGAAATACACCGAAAATATTCCACCACAAAAATGTCGTCAACAATTTAACAGCTTAGTATGCACTTTATTAGCGCCATGCAATGAATTTCACCATCAGTTTCAATATGCGATAAAGGATGTTGTGTACCATGTATAATGTACACAGCACACTCTAATTTTACTTGCAGATTCTATCCGAACTTCCTTTCTTGGGGCTTTGCAAAAATATCTGCTAACCCACGGCATTATTTATCCATACATGGTGCCTGAACCGACAGGCAAGCATTTATCGCAAGTCCTTGTGAATCTTCCTGAAACAGGCGTTTCTAATTTGTTTCCAGCCATAATGCATGGAGCATACATGTTTTGCTAAATTGCATTCCACCCTCCATTCCTGTCTTCGTGTCGCAATTTCGCGAGATGCAGCTTGGGAAAGCAATACATCTCACTAAATTTCATCAAAATGCATGAGAGGAACCAATTTTCATTTGCACTTTGCAACATAGAACCTAATGCCTCTGATTCTCAATTTCACTTGAACTTGCTGTGTTTCACGCTGGCATCTTTTGCGATAGCAATCGCTGGAAAATACCCATCAAGAATTCCAATTTTCCCAGCTCAGCGCTATATGGCCATCTAAAATGGTGAGAGAAGGTTCACTGTAACGTTCAGCTATGATCATTCCTGACTCGCAGCAAGTTCGTTACAAAGTTTAACTAAAATTGGTGCATAAAAGCCTGTATTTGCCAGAAAAACCATACGGAGGGAAAGAACAATTAAATTATCGTGTTGTACACATCCAACGCAATCCTATCAAAATGCATGGAGTCGCTGGCGAAACTGAGATCAAAGTGAAATTAGATATTCGTTTAATTAATTGTGTGTGAAAGTGTCTGCTTGTGAAATATTCCACGCTTCATTTCACGTCGCTTTGCATAGTGAATCTGACATTCTTCCAAGAGATCCTTGCTGATGGGTTCGAAATATCACCAACACGAAATCCCCGTGTGCTCATATCACTGTATAGTATTTTGACACACGATAAGGATTTTCGGGTGGGATTTGGCTAATCATGTTGAGCACCGTGCTTGGTGTGCCATTCAAATAGAGGTGCTTTAGCAGCTCTTCGTCCGCCTCTCGAGCGGAATAATCCGCAATAGTTAATTTAGAGACGATGTGCTGCTCGGCAAACAAATTTTCAATGTACGATAAGGCGAATGAGTGTGCAAAATTCCACTGAAATATATTGAATTGGTGGTTTGAGAGGCGCTTGCAATTAAAATCAATGTCAATTAATGTCTTTCGGCGAAGAGCGCGAGGAAATGTCAAATCGTTTGCACTAATGGATGTATAGAGAATTTGCCTGGTGTGCAAATCAATCTGTTGAGTCTTCAATGAATAATAAAATTGACTACATGAATGATAAATGAGGAGACTTACGTACCAGCATATCTCATATCCTTTCCACCGGTGTCGTCATCATAGCTCATCCCGCATTGATTTCAGAGGCACACGCACACGAAATGTTGCTGGTATAAAGAAGATATATATTCCAATATTTGTCATGGCAAACAAAATAAAACGATATCGTGATTGCACACCATACGAGAAGGAAATTCTGACGCATTGAGCTTCATTCTTTCGCAATCCATTACTGTGTATAGAGGAAATTCCCTTCACGCCACTGACAGACAAATAAAGAACAATGAAATTTTGCAATGTGACATTTGTGCGATTTTCTTGTCATTCATATTTTGAGAAGTAATCTGAGAATAAAATGACCACACTACAAAGGACGTGATAAGCAAACACCAAGGCTAGCTTATAGGTGAGCTTGGCGACGCAACCTTGTTGAAATAATGTCACCAACCCAATTTTTTACCAAAAAATTCAAATCTCCATATCTCGGTTTCTGTGGCATTGACAAAAAAGTGTAACCACATTTTGGAAACGTCTGGACTATCAAAATATCCAAAACTTTTATTTAAAATAGCTTGAACTGGGAACAAATTTTTTTAAACTTAAAATAGATTCATTATGATCCCTTAGGATATATTAGGATTTGTTAGGATTCATTGGGATCCCTTAGGATTCGTTGGAATTCCTAGGGGTTAATTGGAATTCCAAGGATTTATTGGAAGACGGGCTTTGCACAGTTCAATACTCAGCACTTTTTTAGAACAACTTTTAAAAATATGTTTGCATTTTTCTAATCACTTCTGCAATTTAACCAAAAATATTCCTATTTTCTATTCTTGTTTGTATCTCATTTTAATTCTCAACATTGATTTTTTTTCAATATTGTGCGCGAATTTCCTGGCAAAGATGACCACAACAATTAGCAATAAATTCCATTCAGTGAAGAAGTCAAATGCTCGACTTTAGCTATGATCATTGATTTATAGATCACCGCTTCTGCCACTACTGTTGTGCAGAATTTATTCGTTTTGTGTTCAAATACCACAATTAGGATTCCCCCAAACACTCATACAGAATGAATAAATGATCAATCAGCTCAATTATTTCACATCGTGTAGTGTTCCACACAAAAATCATTCGACAAGTTTTAATGAAAATTAGTGAAGAAACATTATTGTAGCGTACTGGCATTGGAAGCTCATTAATTTTCAGACACGTCTTGTAAAACTTTACAACTATGGCGCTTCTTTAGAATTGATTGGCTTAAAAAAAAAAGTTTTACAACACATCGTTGGTCAATAGCTTCATACAACGTTGCTACAGCAACGGCGATTTAAGGATTTATTCTGTACTTGAGATAGTTGTTCGCCCCCATAATACTGGTTGCTTTAGTGCATTTTATGAAATATGCTATGTTTGATGTGAAGTAGAGTGATACAACGGCTAGGCAACATAATTAAAAGTCACGTAAATCCTACTGTAAACATGCTTTACGATTACTAAATTCAACCACGATGGTATAAAGGAGAATATGAAGCGCTAATTTTATGAGTAGTTGGATTTGATGTCAAGTCATTTTTATCGCCCTGGGGAAATTATGTTCAACAACTGGGTATTGAAATTTAATTATCAGTTATGGTGAAATCTATAAATTAGTCAGGAAGCTCAATGCGCCATTCATAAGTCACTTTATTGATTTAAACTTACGTAACGCCCGTAAAATTGAGGGCTATTGATTTCCCTGTGAAAATGTCTGCCCAGAGTCAGGTGAGGAAATCGGGTGGCTTTGGGCGAGTCTCTCAAGATGCTATAAATTGATTTTTTTTGTGCCAAATGACAGAGAGGCTGGATTAAAATTGGGCAATTTGGCCAATGTAATGGTGAATTTCAGTCAGTGGGAAATACATTCGTAATCATCCACCCTCTGAATCGTTGTGCGCTCATAAGGGCCAAATAATGGCGAGAAGGAGAGTGTGTAAGTGACCCAGATAGCTTCTTCATGGGGACATTGCGCCCACTTTTGGGTGGCGTAAACGGAGGATGCTCAACACGCTATCGGCGGTGCCATCGCAATCCATGGGAAGAAATCATACAGCGCGGGACAGAAATTATGCGAAATGGAAAATGTACGCGGAAGGATACATACATAATAATGATGGCACACGCCGCAACCTTATTCAGCCATTCATTTATAATTCTATTTCAAAAATTCGTAGAAAAATAAATTCACAGTCATGTTAGTTGGGGAGAAGTGTTGCGTGTCGGGTGGGAAATGTATTGAATTTCCCATAAATAACGCTCTCTGGCTCGAATCATGAAAATAAAAACAGACGTGGAGTGGGTGGAAGGCCAAATGGGGCTCCGACAATTGCCATCGACGGTTTTCATTCAAGAAAGTCAATAATTACGGTTTGTGTATCAATTGTTCTGCTGGATGTGACGTGATCGTTGCCTGTTGCGGTCCTGACCAGCGACTCATACTTTACGTTGCGCCCACTACCAGGCGTCTCCACCCGTAGACAAAACCACGCTCCGTCGCGAATCTCAATGAATTATTCAGCCATCAGTGGCGGTGGTGTTGGAAAAAGGTCATAATCTATAAATCATCAATGGAACAACCAACACAGACATGGATTATGGTGGCACAGAGAAGCTTGTAGAGTGAGAGGCGTTTTTTTTCTTGCTCCTCGCCTTTAGCATGCAAGAGGAAGACAAGTAACTAATCTTGAGGCGGATGGAATGAAATTATGTTTTGAAACTTTTATTCACAAAAAGCCCCACTTACAGAGGTCTTGGAAAAAAAATCGCAGATACGTGCATAATGCTGCTTATCATCCTTTCTCGTCAAATTCAAATAGCGTGTACGTGAGAGCAAATTGTAGCAAATATAAACTTGTATTTTAATCGAAAATCGATTCGGCAGTATCACGAATGTTTCCACTCAACCCATTGAGGTGGTAATCGAAGCTTTTCCATCGCGCTACCTTTCGCCATGGTGGTTTACATGCAAGAGGTCATGAACCCCACACCCTCCAAATCCCTTCGAGAGCACCACAAACGGGGCGGTTTCATGGCACACTGGAACATTGTTGATTTGTACATTGAGGTTGCTGTGTCGCTGCGCTGCCACATCTCTTTTTTTTCGCCCAGCCTATTGTGGAAGATGCCTCAAAAAAGACCCCATGAAAGTGGGTCTGCTGAAGGGAGAGTTCATGCGCAAAAAGCATAAATTCCGCGTCCTGAAGGCGGAGAGGATTTCGCGAATTTCTTGCATGGTACGTGGTGAGCATTATATTTGAAATACTCTGAATAATTCCCATATAAATTTCACAAAGCTCTTCATCCACCCGCGTCGTGACTAGTGAAAAAGTTACTCTGGCAAAATTGTCAAATTCAATATAGCCAGCGAAATGTAATGAGACGACATGGCGTACGTCTGTGACACTCACAATGGACAAAGGGCATTTAATTTACAAAAAAAGACATCTCGACGGGTAGTTTCTATTTTAGAAAAATTTCATGCTCTATTGCGAGTAAGTGGTCTGTGAATATCTTCATACGGCGTCTATATTTGTACACCAAAGCTTCACGGCTATATATATACATACTTCTCACGGTTGAAACACGCGAGAGAGACTTTATGAATGCAATTGCATGATTCATTGAGAAAATTATACACTTGTGGGAAAAATGGTGTCAGGTAATTTTTCAGAATGAAAATTTATTTACAATTGACAGGGAAATGAGTCAATATTTGATGCAATTATGAATTAATGTCACTTTGTGGTCAATTTATGCAGTGCCACGGCTATGAAAACCAATGGTAAATGGTGAGAAATCAGACTGTTGGCAGAAATTATTTCCATTGTAGAAAACTTGTTTTCATTTTAAACATTTCATAAAACAACATTTTAATGCAATTCTGTGAATTTATTCACAGTGGAAAATATCTACAAAGCTTGTTTGAGCAAGCTTATAAAAATTAATTGAAGATCAGAGAGTGTTCTTTCAAGATAAACTTTTGAAGTAGCAATCAGGATTATGATAATTGCATATTATATGTTTTCTTCTGCTGAACCCTCCAAGACGCTCTACATGGGATTAATGTTTTTTATCTCTCACTCTCACGGTTGATAATGATGTTTATTTTGCTATTCGGGGTATTTCTCTATCTCAAGGGAGTCTGCATTCTATGAATATTCCATTCTTCTGAGGAATTTGTAGTATGTGTATAATGGGGGATGATAAGAGTGCAAAACTTACTTATTTGTCTACAGAAGCAGAATCACCCTAAATATTTTCACTCGAAAGAGGAAGAATTTTCTAAATTCTTCCAACTTTAGCATAAGATACCGATAATTTTTTGAATGCCCACTTTCTCAAGAGAATATAAGTGTTGAAATTCCTGCCGCTAAAGGATTGTATTTTCACCAGCAAATTCAACACGAAATCCCCGTTTTTGCAGCTGTTCTGCCACTTGAAGTTCACGAAAGTGGAGATTGAATGAGAAAGAATCTCCATCTAATTGGTGGTTAAATGCTCATAAATGGATATGGAGGAGTGTAATTGTTTTAGTTGTCGTTTCCCATTGTTGGAAAAACATCCAAATATTGTCCTTCTAGCCATTTTCTCCACAATTGTCCTCCTTTTTGCACCATGGGCTTTCCATTCCGCCTATAAACACACAAATGGAGGGAGCCGAAAGTTAAATAAACAGGGACATTGTGCAAACAATATAAAAGGACACTAATACACGAAGCATTGGGAAAAAAGTCATCTCTTCCCAGTGATTATATTGTGTATTTTCTCTTTTGTCTCTCCACATTCAATCCTTGTTTGCTCCCTCGAATTAGGATTGCCAGATTTCGCAAAGTATGGCAGAGAAAAGACGCTCTGCGACAAATGTTCTTCTGCCCGGTGGACGGTGAAAAGGATGCGGGGAATTTGCATAAATAATTTAACTTATGAATCTCATAAAAAGCGATTTCTTTAGCTGAATTGACCCCCACACAGTAGCTTACAATATAAGAAGAGACATCGAAGAATGCCTGTAAACCCTCATCAATCACTCAGCTTTTGAAAGTTTCAAATTTACACATTCACCTCCGGGCAGATATTTAGGGGCCACTTTAGATAACATTCTGCCTGACTCAGGTCCCAGAAGGGTCCGCCCAATTTCCCAAACTTGATGGCCGAGTCACCGAAATTGCCAAAATCATCCTTCTGATCCAGTGCTGAGACACTCTTGCACTTCTCCTCCTCAGCCGGAGCAATATGGCCATACCCTTACATCAGGGCCATGAAATGAACACTAAAGAAGGCATTTTAGATGGCATTTTCCAGTATTTAAGGACCCATTGGTAATCGCATAGAAGCAGACACTGTGCTCGTGTCCCATGTGCCTTGCAATACTGAAAGCATAGCAATTTCCTTTGATTCTAACTACAGGTACTTATTTTCTCGACACTGGGATTAATATAATCCACTCCGTTGAGATTGATTTACGTGCAGTGGTTTTATGAAGGGTTTCAAAAGTTCCCCGAGTACAGTTATTAGCATAAGTGCAATGTATGCGAATTAATTTATATTTGCATGCAAATTAAGTAGTCGGAATTGTATATCATTACACGACACACACACTCTCTCTCTCGCTTATGCGGCTGAAGGACTTTTGTCTGCATTTAACTGAGCACTTTAAAATGCTCTTTCTTTAACTAGACGATGGGTGAAATTGAGGGGCAGAATGCGAAGAGATATTTTGTGTCAAGTGGAAGGGAAATGTCAATAAAAGCACTTCTTTCACTTGGATCTAAACTTGTACAGAGGCGGTGAGATCCGTGTGAGGCACAGAGTTAAGTGGGAGCTTCTCAATTTCAAGAAATTTTATTGAAAGCGTCCCTCCATTACTTTGTGTGAAAATGGCGAGTGAAATGGCACAGAAGCGCACACCCGGCCGAAGAGTTGGTGAATAAAATAGAATTTTCACCTTGTTACACACTTTATCAATATAAGTTTCGGTTACACGTCTTCCTCTTTTATCTCTATGTCTCACACTCCTAGTCCACATTTTCTTTATCTTCTCCTCGGGCACATAAACTTGAATTTTTATTTACAGAAAAAAAAGAGGGGAAATCACACTATAGTCTCTGCGAGAATGTCTTTTATCTCTTAGTTTTCCACATCACCGAAACATTTTTCCTTTTGTCTTGCGTTCCCTTCTGCCGATGTGTCTTTGCCAGCCTCAAGATTTCCACGCGAAGATGGAAAATTCCAATGTGTGTCCAAAGGGAGATTTTCCCTTTTAATTGATGTGGATGGAAAAGAGTAACTTTGCCACAAATATTTTGTGTGTTCCGGTTTAGTGGGTGGAATCACATACTGTGAATATCAACATCAAAGACTCTGTTACATGAAAGTCAGAGCTTTTGTCATGTAAATCCCTCAAAGCGAATGTCTGGCCAAGAGGCGGACAATTGATCACATGCATGTTGTGTATCAATCAAGGCTCTAAATTTGATGTGCAAATTAATATTTGTGTCTTCAGTTCACTGTAATTCTTTTGTTTGCGCTCAAGAAATACAAAATCGTCTATTTATTGACATTTATCGTTATCGTGCTACATAGAAAGCGCACTTTCGCTCTGAACTTGATTTCCCCTCGGTGCGAAACTACTTTTTGTTTAGCGAACAAGTTTAGCAGATAAATACAACCAAACTAACATACAAATTCTATTTGCCAATACGTTACACACCAATGAAAACTAATACAAAATATTATATTGACAAAAAATATCAAATAAAAGCATTTTTGTTCACCGTTTCCCACTTTATATTCTACACTGAACATTTTTAGTTTCTCAATAAATTGAGGGATGTCTCACAGTAAGAGTGGGTTGTGTTTTTCCGGCCAACACGCCCACGTCTCACTTCGATGTAGAATTATGTGAGAGATAAAAAAAAATATCGCAATCATTTATCATAGGAGAAATTCAAATAATATCATCTTGGTTTGTTGGAATGTGAGAAGAATACAATTTGCAGAGTGATTTGTACGTGGTGAATGTGGGTGTGTGCATATTGAATAACTCTTCGGTAAACGTCATCAGGATGATGTCGGTTTTCCGAGGGGGTATGCAGTTCAATTTTGGGGAGAGTATTACGAAACTGATAAACATTCAGTACTCTTCCGCCCACTCAATTTGCGCACCAGTGCCATTTTATTTATTCACATAAATTGTCACAATATTGACTAACGAGAGGGAAAAGGAACACCCCCTATTGTGTGCGGCTGAAATTTTGAGCACACCAAAATAAATTCGTCTCCGACACTGGCCGTCCCCATGAAAGCAGACTGCCTGCGAGATGGGACAGCAGTGATACATCAAGAGTTATCAATGATGACGACAAGCAAAGACCGGGGAGAATGTAAATGAGAAATCTCAAACTTTCCTCGCCAGCAGCCAAACAACCAGGCGGCCCCACTCCATGAGACATAAAAATAAACTCTTCCCTCTCACTTAATTTCCTCGTCAGCACCACCCACATCCACGGTGGATGGACTTGTAGGTATTATTATGGCATTTGAGGAGAGGAGTGTATTAAAAGTTGGTCTCTCACACCCATTGAAAAGTTTAATCCAATTCACTTGTTTAGAGGCTAAATAATACATCGTGGGACGAAGTGGAAGAGCCACAAAGAAATTCTATTTTGTTGCAAAAATTTTCGGCTTTCCCTCTCATTCTGCCTTTCTTGTGGCACACAGTATTAAGCCAGAATTATCGTCCGAGATAAGTGAATGGAATAAATTGCAAAGTTGTGGAATCTCGAATTGAAATGTTAAACAACAGTAGTAAAGCATTCCCTCTTGTACCTCACAAAAGAAATGGGGAAGTTTGCCACACAACTTGATGGACTTTGCGGTTAATAATTCTGTTTATTTTAATCCTCCAGATTTACCAAGAGATTCACAAAGTGGTTTTGCCAGTGAGTGACAAATCACACTTTATACAGCTGTGTAGATGTATAAACATGAATTGTATACTCAATAGGAAATTGATAGTTGCGTATGTGAGCTTTCTAGGCTTTGTCTGAAGCCTTCATTAATATATAACTTTCCAGGTGTGGCTAATGAATTACTTGCTGAGCCATTGAGGGAAACATTGATTTGCCATTGTGTAGGAAGCGTGGAAAATATTTTACTCCCATTCTTTGAAAGCTCCTCACGTCAGACTCCGAAAGGCTGATATGAGCTCTTTAAAGTTGAAGAGAAATTGACATGAATAAATCACAGCGAGCGTAAGTATTGCGTCAGTTATTAATGAAATAATTTTTTGATGTTGGCATCAAATTTATGTACAAGCATATAAATAGCGCCAATTTCTCAATCCGTACAATTTCGTGGCTGTGGCGTGGCTAAAGTCACATCCTCTGGGTCAGTGTTGGATTCATTGGTCAAATATTGGACTCACTCAGATAGCACACAAAGCAAACACACGCCCAGGGAAGGGGCCATTGAGCCTCTTGTCAATTTAAAGTCAATGGCCATTTTATTGACAAAGCATTTCTCATTCATGTCTCCTCGCAGGACGATGGCCTTGGCATGGCTGGGGAGCTGCTGGATGAAGAATCACTTCACTGCCACAGACTGGAGAGCAGCTCGTAGAAGACGGAGGTGTCCGATTGCTCGGAGAGCTGCTGCGGAGCCTGGAGAGTGCCGGTCTGAGTCTCTCTCCGCCATCACATAAAAATTAAATTAATGTGCTGCCTGTGGAGTGATTAAAAAAGCACCCAAGAGTAAGTGTGGGCCCCCGCTTGCTTTATGACGAATTCCCCCGCCCACAGTGGCCGTGAAATAATCGTAAAACTCCAATCTCTGCAGCCATGAATCTCATCAATATGGATTCGGAGAACCGGGTGGTCCTCAATGTGGGTGGCATCCGGCATGAGACGTACAAGGCGACACTCAAGAAGATCCCAGCCACGCGGCTGTCGCGTCTCACGGAAGCTCTGGCCAATTACGATCCCATCCTCAATGAGTACTTCTTCGACCGGCATCCCGGCGTCTTCGCCCAAGTCCTCAACTACTACAGGTAGGCAAAGCTCCACTGGAATTATGTTAAAAAAAAATACAACCTCACATCAGTTCACATCTGTGTTTGAGAGTGCAATTAACTCGTTTCTAAACTCTAAATTAATTTTCCATCCTATGAGTTGAGAATATGCGTGAAGAAGTATCAAAAGTTGGGCCAAAGGGTATTGGAGCTGGATCTATAGTGTGTTCTAGATAAATTAAAAGCTCCCTCGGGTTTTATGAAAGTCCAGAAAGGGGTCCATTTAGTTTACCTCAGCAATTGTGGTGTTCAGCTCAATGCAAAATAATTTTTGGCCAACCGACTGGACAAAGGAGATGAAAGGACAGCGCGAAAATGTATTTAGTAATGCTTATGGCTCTATACCACTTTTAAGTTTTACTACCCCCACCCCACTTTTTCTGCCGGGACTAATACCTTCGCCATCTGCAAAGATTAAACCCACAGGGCTTGCCAGACACAGTTGTGCTTTTGCATAAAATTTTTGGGCAACTGGACTTCATTTGCATACGACCAAAAGGGCTTTATAGTCTGACTATTCTAATGTTTGGGGAGAGGCAACATATTTCAAATTTATACCCCATACTTATCCACCACATAAGGTGAATTTGCCGCCAAAGTGGGCATTTTTCAATTTAATTACACATTCTGTCTCTTAAATTGCACAACAGGCGCGCACCATTTGCTGATATTCAGCATTTTAAAATCATTTTTCTCAACTATTGAACATTATATAGCAACAAGCTGTTCCCCTCTAGTTGTCATATAAACGTAATTTGTGTCGTGTAAAGCAAAAGTATGTCATCAGATATAGCATTGTACTGTAAAGTGTTTATCAAGACACACTGAATGGGGAGCATTAATCAATATTGTGAAACCATGTAATCAAAACCACAATCCAAACCAACTCTTGGTGAAGCTATTATACACAAATTAGGCGTTGAATTAATCAAATTTTAGTCAATCGTTTCATATGAAATCACAAAAAAAATCGTTTCCCTTTGTCAGAGAATTTTTCTGGTCATTAAAAATTCAAGTGTTGCGGTTTTTGGTAGTGAAAACCTTGTGAAAATCAGTGTAAATTCCGGTGATATATTCAGAAAATGCGCAGAGCACTTCCGCGTATCTCAAATCTGTGAATAACCTCGTGGTCAAATAAATAGAGCGTTAGAAACGCTGGAAAGCTATTTCATCTGACAATTGTGTGATGTGTAAATGTGTAAAATTCAAGCAATATACTTTAAGATAAATAAATAAATAGGAATGTTGTTTATAATAAAACTTAAGTTGGGCAAAATATGAATCCGGGAAAGAGAAAATTCATCACTGAGCGCAATTGACTCATCAAATATACTTGGAAATATGCCAAACTCCTCACAAAATGCAGAGACTTTACAATTTCAACATGTGAACAAACATCTTGGCTCAGAGATTCACTTGAGGAGAGTCAAAGGAAAGTAAAGGGCTAGGAGAAGCTGTTGCATTTGGCCATTTTTCTCAATATTGGCCACTGGGTGGGTATCGATCGATAAGGAAAGGGCCACGAGATGAAAGCAACAAATCTTTCACGATGACTTCACCAGTCTTAAATCTTGCCCCTTTTTCATCTGATTGCCACTCACCGTATTAAAGGAGAAGAGCGGAGCCGTGAAGGAGAATATATGATTTTTTCACTGAGGATAAATTAGGCATCCAAGTAGGGATATTATACGGCTCTGAGGCGACCAAAGCTCCTTACTCCAATAAAGTGTGAGCTTTGCTCGCAGTGTTTTTCACACGCTCGGTAGGAATGGTGAAAAAGTGTGTGTCCACCCTCAGGATTTGTCGGACATGTCGGACATTAACTGGGGGCTGCGTTGGAGTGGTAAACAAATGAGGGGTGGCTCCGTGAGACAACATTTGTAGCTGGTGGGCCTTTTTGTGGCCATTCCACTATCAGGCCCCGTCACCCTCATAAATAATCGGCTGACGGTTTAGTTGATGGAAAATCGAGTATGGCAATTTCGCTTTTAGTCCTCCACATGTGCTTTCCATTAGGGCGCCCAACGGTGGGCGGTGCGGATCGCGTTGATGGCATCGGCATAAGTGAATATTTGATAGAAATGATACCGCACTCCATTTTTCGTCACCAACCTGCTCTTTTTTCTCATGGAAAAATATTGTCAGCCATAAATTTGATGTGCATACCGAAAGTACGGCGGGATAGTCGAAGGAGCGAAGGAGTCATTTATCAAAAGTTTGCTTACCTACTGAATTGGACATTGGACGCCCACCCACTTGAATTACAATATTCTGATTTATCCGCCATCGCCACCCTCTTCTTGGAATATTGAAAATAACTTTTTCTCCCCATTGACCACAATGGAGCTTCTGACGTGCTTCCGATGGGACTCACCCTCCGCAAGCCAAAAAAAAGGGCTGAAAAGAGTGAGGGATCCTTTTGAAAGCCCCCATCCGCAGTCACTTTTATCGCTTTCCCAAGTCCCACGGGAGAAACATAGGAGCCAATCTAAATGATATTTATTGTACTGAGGGTTCTCAGGGAAGGTTGATGATCCCCTCATGGGACGAGTCGAGTGAAAGAGGATGAAAAGAAGGGAAAAGCTCGAAAGTCATCAACTCATTAATAGAACATGCGAGAAATTGATTCGTAAATCATCTCCACAGCATCTTACACACATTTTATCTCCTTCTTTCTGCACTGATTCTCCGAAAAGCTTCCACACTTGACTCTGCAGAAAACCGCTAATATCCGCAATGGGTGAGAATTCAATATTCACACTCCACACCAAATAATGTATCCCCCCAAACAACCACTAAGCACATCAGGAGTCATGCTATCAATGGCAAAAGGGGCGGGAAAAGCACTCCTATCTTTTCAGCCAAATTCACAATAGATTGAAGTCAATTTGGGGCAATGCTTTGCGAAATACGTAAACATACATTTTAATTTAGGACTATCAAATTGCGTGAAAGCTTCAGGGAAAAGTTTCACTTCAAGTTCGAGGCGCAATAACAAAAACAATTTCTTGTGAGAAAGATTAGGTATTTCATTTAGGAGAACAATTTCACTTGCTCAGACATCCGCCCACTTAGCCGCAAATTCAATAGATCTGTGCTTAAGGTCATGCATATAGTGAAACCTTAATTATTTCAATGAATTTATGAAAGCTCTAACTTTGAGGTTTATTGGCTCTCTCCCAGAGCCAATCGTACATTCTCACTCACATCTTCAACTCATGAAGGAGCAGGACGAATTTGGCAATATGGTTTGGGGAGTGGCTGAAAACAAGTGAAACTCAGTTAATTGAATTCTCAACTCTCATGGATTCAGGGAGGCACATGGGAGATTCCCATCGGTTTTTTGCCTTTGTACCATCAAAATCACTCTCATGCAGAATGCTGATGTGTTGACCGGGAAATGAGGAAAGGAATTGGATCAACAGTGGATCATGCATTATACCAAGAAGCTCAGCTCCGCATACTCAATTAATTGCCTCTCTTGCAGAACGGGGAAACTGCATTATCCAACAGATGTGTGTGGCCCACTGTTCGAGGAGGAGCTGGAATTTTGGGGCTTAGACTCCAATCAAGTGGAGCCGTGCTGTTGGATGACTTACACTCAGGTATGCATTCTATTTACCTGTTCAATTAGCATTTTAAACTCAAGGCGCACTCTATTCGGTGGCTGCGTTCTCGTGATTATGTTGAATTAGCTATATTCCCCAGGTAAGAAGCGTTCTTTAGAAAATGGAACACGGAGCCCTCTCCGTTGTGAGAATACGGGTGGATTTTCGAGGAATAAGACAGTGCTCCAAATCCTCTTATTCATCTCATTTTCCATGCTCCCCCTTCGCCCATCTCGTGAATCCCAAGGCAGCAATGACTGAGGCTGCCTGAGGAAGTGGCAGAAAAAATATATATGAGAGAAAGATTGCCAGCAAAGAAGGAGGAGGGAAGAAATGAGAGTGCACGTCTTAATGTGTTGCTTCTGACATAATCATCATCAGGGGTTGAGCAGAGTCAGTTCACGATAATGAATAATTAATCACTGAGTGCAGTTTCCTTTCACCGAGAGCTTCGCCACACAAAAAGCTCGCCGAGAACTGAGGGTGTAATTAAAACGGAGTTCACAGTTTGTGAGTTGTTTGCCCCCAAAACATACTTGACATGGCGAGGGAGAAATATGGGGTATAAAAACTTTACAAATATACAACACAGCGAACATGGCAAATAACACAGTCCGTGCATCAGCCATACAAAATTGAACTTCTGTGTACCCCGTGTAAATTTCCAAGCACAGTGGACAAACATACCACCGATGGGGGAGAATTTAAAATTCCAAACGCACTGAAAATTATTTTGATATAATTTTTCCTGTCCACAATGTTTCACACCACTCAGCCAATTTATGCTAGGCGAAAACCAAAACCATTGTTCTGTGGTGGTGCACATTTTTCCTGGCCGCCATCATCAACAACTGTGAGTTTGGTGGAAAAATATTGTAGAGGACGTGCTCGTACTGCAAAAGGCCACTAAAGAACTTGTATAATTGCGGCAACATTCCACCTGGTGAAAAATCAGTGAAATTTCCGCTTGCGAGGAAATTCAATTAAAACAGTACAACGTTCCCGTACATTTCCCAAACGCTTAAGCGGAAGCGACAAATGAAAGAAACATGCAGAATGTACACTTATATTTTTCGTCCCAATTCTATCAACATGTGTAATTTATAGCAATTAATTCCCATACATTTTTCTCCACTGCACCGCCAATAGCAAAAGAGATTGTCAATTGAATCTCGTACGTTGTCAATTTGAGAAGACCATAAATTGTCTGTAATGCTTTTCCAGACGTTATATTACATTGGGGAGTGATTTAGTTGGATGATAGGGACGGTAAACTAATTCAGAAAAAAAACAGGTGGCTTGGAATAGTGGATGTCTCTGTCCCCTTTTCCCAGTTGTGTTTGTGTTAACAGACACTGAATTCCAATAAATTGGACGCTTGGGGGATGATCACATTCTGGGGCATCTTGTTCAATTTCAAATTTAGGCCATGACCACAAAAATGAGGCTCACAATGCCATTACGAGGCAAGCCCTATTTCGATTCGTTTCAACATCAAAAGCTCATTGAGGAGGTGAACTTGTCTGTTTCATCACCTCAGACCATCTATTTTCGGATGGTATGCATATGGAGAGGAATGTCTGATCACATTTAGGGTCACTTTCTGACACAATAATGGGAAATTATTGATCTCCTTTGTTGCTTGCCCACAGCTTGGCTATGGGCGAAGAGGGTTTGCGAGTCAGCCAAAATTTATAATTCCATTTACTTTGACGCTACTTTCACACCCTTTGGCATTTCCACCGTGTTTTCACACACCCATCAACAGGTAATTTAATAGGAAAATTTCAGCTGTGACTAAATTTCCCCAGGGCATTGTCACATACAAAAGTTCTTCTCTCACTCTTCGGATGTGGTGCGAAAACATCACCCTCACAATTCAATTCACACTTCTCACGTGTTCCACCGAAAAAGTGTCTCTTTCCGGATAAATCTCTCATCCTAATACCCCATAATAATTCTTTCTGCAGCATCGTGATACACAAGAGACACTCGCTGTGCTCGATCGCCTGGATTTGGACACAGAGAAGCCGTCAGAGGAGGAATTGGCTAGGAAATTTGGTTTTGAAGAGGATTACTACAAAGGTACGGTTTCCTGGTGGCAGAACATCAAACCACAAATTTGGTCTCTATTCGATGAACCGTACAGTTCGAATTCAGCTAAAGTGAGTATATGTTCATATTTTTACCGCAATTTATCGATTAGAATGACACACATTCTCCATAAGGCTTCAAGGGAGGAACAAATGGAAAATATTTTGATATGGTTGCTGAATGAAAAGCTCCTTTCACTATACTGTGATATTTTTGCCGTGGAAAAGTTTATAGCATGTGGTTAATAGGATTTCTCAAGAAGTGTTTAATATTAAAGGAGAATTTCTCTAAGAGTCAAACAACTATATAAGCTTTAAATTTTTTTTTTACTATTTAATAAGCAACTTCTTAAAGAAATCTTGCAGAAAAGTTTTCACGAAATTCGTCAAGAATTTTATATAGCAAAATTTCACCTGAGAGCTTCTCCAGCTCTCCAAGTTATGATAGTTGCACGAGTTGCACGTACAATATCAGGCGAAATTCTTTTGATCCTTAATTGAACTATTAGTTAGTTATGGTTTGCAGTGCTTGATGAGCAACTAAATAGAAGTAAGTGGACGAGTAATAAATCGATATGTTGGAGTAGTTTGTGGGGAGAAATAGACTGAATTCTTGCATGAACCCACTCAACATGTTCATATTTGTGGCAAAAATAATTCCTAAACTGTTGAATGACATTTCTGCTGTCTGTACTTTCACTTATGCCACATTCCACGAGGCGCTCGTGGCATTTCCCTAGTGAGCATTATCAATTGGACCTTTGTACACGAATCAGGGTGAGATCTATCGAAGGTGAGTCCTCCAGAGGAATTTCCGTGTGCAGGAGGCTCTCACCACATTATAATTTCCAGCTCCAGCCACAATGCACGGCACGCAAATATTTGGCTATGAGTATAGAAGCGAGGGACGATGTGACTAGAGTGTTTATAGTGGAGGTGACTCACTCGAAAATTGGTTAAGGATTATGAGCCTTTTGCCATTCAATTTAGTGTTTGTCCTCCGTGAATACCCGTCATAAAATTGGTAATCAATTCAATATTGTAATAATAATAGCCTGAATGTTAAGCGCAACACACTACAAATTTAACCACGGTCTCCTCATGTCGGCTGTGCTACATTTTCCATCCATGCCGTCCAATATCAACCCCCGATGGGGCGTCACATGAGATTAAAAGCATGATTGGCGCGGGGCTTGTATGATAAGGGTATGGAATGTTTGTATTGCACGTTTTTCAATGTACACAAAATTCAATTGAATAATATTTTTATTATTCCACCCCCTCCTTGTGTAACACAGTCGCAAATTGCGTGCGAGAATTATGGGGGATAGAGCCTAATTGAATTTCCCGCTCTCTCCCACTTTTTCGTACTTACATTCACTCATCCTGGCGAGAAAATTATGCAAAAAAGTCAGGTGAGAGATAAATTGGAGGCATTTCCTGTGTGACATGATGTTGTCTCAGGTGTTCTCATACATATTCAAATGTGGTTGAGTGTCATTCTGAAATTCAAGGCAAAAAAGGAGCCTCGAAGCAGCTAATGCGCCTGAATTTGATACATTCCATTACGAGGAACCATCAGTATAGTATTTCCTCCTTCTAATGCCAATGATTTTATGGATTACTTGTGGAGAATGTGTGTGCTTCTGCCACTTGATGCATTTCACCGTGCTATCGGAGAAATCAAATACGATTTTCTCTCACCCTGAAATGTCCCATTCTATACGATTGCATTCCATACTGTTGTTTAACTAAATTAATGGGCATTTTCACAGATAATTGGTGTCGTTTCCGTGTTCTTCATTTGCGTTTCCATTTTGTCGTTCTGTTTGAAAACACACCCCGACATGCGGGTGCCCATCATCAGGAATATCACCGTACGCACGGCTAATGGAAGTTCATCGTGGGTGTTGGACAAGGCACAAACCAACGCCCATCTCGCATTCTTCTACATTGAGTGTGTCTGTAATGCGTGGTTCACCCTGGAAATTCTCGTGAGTACCCAATTGATGGTTCACCTCAGAATTGACCAGCATTTGACACGGATTTCCCACACTTCAGGTGAGATTTATATCATCGCCCAACAAGTGCAACTTCATAAAATCATCCGTTAACATCATCGACTACATCGCCACATTGAGTTTCTACATCGATCTGGTGCTCCAGAAATTTGCGTCCCACCTCGAGAATGCCGACATCCTGGAATTCTTCTCAATCATTCGCATCATGCGACTGTTCAAGCTGACGCGCCACAGTTCCGGCCTCAAGATACTCATTCAGACGTTCAGGGCGTCCGCCAAGGAGCTCACGCTCCTGGTCTTCTTCCTAGTGTTAGGCATCGTCATATTTGCCAGTTTAGTGTACTACGCCGAGCGGATACAGGCCAATCCGCACAATGACTTCAACAGCATCCCGCTGGGTCTCTGGTGGGCCCTTGTCACCATGACGACGGTAGGTTATGGCGACATGGCGCCCAAGACGTACGTGGGCATGTTCGTGGGGGCCCTGTGCGCCCTGGCCGGCGTGCTGACCATCGCCCTGCCCGTGCCCGTCATCGTCAGCAACTTCGCCATGTACTATTCGCACACGCAAGCCAGGGCGAAGTTGCCCAAGAAGCGGAGGCGAGTTCTGCCAGTGGAACAGCCACGGCCACCCCGGTTACCAGGCAAGTGTCCTCCCCCGAAGCCCCACCTGAACCCCCTTTGCTACATGCAGCTCCGAACACACCTGAAAAAAGCTTGTTCTGCAATTTAACGAGCGTTAAACAACCTCGCAGCGCTAAAATTTCACACGATAATATTAGGAAAATTTTACTGCAGAGCGCTTATGGAAATTTTACGGTATTTTTTATGGAAGGAAAAAATGATTCATTTAATAAAGTTATTGTGCAATTGTTTTAAATTTACATACATCTCACTTCGAAGTGTCTGTGGCGAAGACAGAGAAAAAAATCACAACACCAAATTTTCAAATTGCTGCATATCTATAAAAAAATTGTGAGTATTAGAATGCAGAGAAATAAATTGTGCGATTAAGTTTGAAACGAGTCTAAATAGCAATAAAATGAAGCTTTTATGTGATATCCCACGAAAAAGGAATGGTTTTCCGTGGAAAAGCTCCATTTTTCCTTAAGCTCATGTGACTTTTTTTCCTAATAATTTATGTCTCTCAATCGCACACAATCCCTTTGAATTATGGCTGGGTTCTCCCTCTTGAGAAATTGTGAATTTGTGGCCGCTTCACGCTCATAATAAACACCCCCAAGGAGCTTTAATGTCCTGCCAATAAAGCACTTTATCGTGTCAACTTTGCACATTTCGGATATGCATTGTGAGGGCGGCGTCCCGAAAATGTACAAAGTACATAAAAGTCCTCAGCATTATGTAAGTTGTGCGAAACCAAATAAAATATCAACGGACATCCAAGGCGAGGATGATTTTGAGAGGGTCCGTGATGTATTTGACGGTTGCAGAAATATGAAAACGGCGGCACTTCCACTGGCCCCCTAATTTAATTCGTGGAACAACTTTACGACACACCGTAAAAATTGTATAAACAGACTCGCCTCCCTCGTCCAAGGCTCATCAACAGACAGGGGAGGCGAAGGAACGCATATCAGTAGGAAAAGGAATTCTTCCTGGGACCTACATTATTCTTATTGCGATATTTCAGCAAAGTACGCGTCGTGCCACAAAAAATGATAAATTATCACCTTTCTATGAATGAAGGCGAAATGAATATTTGATTAATGGTTGTTGAGTAAATTTCAAACACTTCTAAAATCTGATACGAGCAGAAATGAGGTTGGGATCTGTATAATTTTGCAATGTAACCCCTCGCAACATACCAAGGGAAAATCATCAATAATGTGACTGTTGAAACAGTCAAGTGTGTCACTAATCGGTGTGAAGGATGCTTTTGAGAAGAGAACAAGGAATTTTTCAAGGGGTGTCACAGTACAACGAACCAGTTTGAGATGCTAAAACATTTGCAGAGTTTCAGTTTTAATCATAAGGTGTGAATTAATTGTTCCGTTCGGAAATTCATAAGGTTTATCTCCTTCCTTTCGGCTCCTCGCCGAAAAATTCTCCTTCATATTACACATACCGCAAACAGTGAATCGCAATACAATGATTGATTTTGAGTGATTATTTTAAATACCAGAAACCTTTCTCTGCCAAAATTCTCTTAGTCGATAGCCTTCTTACACCATCTTGTAATTCAAATAAGCATTTCCGAATGATTGATCGAACTCTTGACAAAATATGAATAGAAGATGCCTCTATTGAGCGACTGAACGATGGGGAGACAGTAAAAAATCGTCCTTATCAATTTTCCTTTGGTAATCCTTGGCTCTATTCGACAGCAGAACAACCAAACTGTTGCTGTTACCATTTTCGTATACAAATGGGCGTAAAGCAGCCGCAATTATTTAAGCTTCATCTCTCCCTCTTTCGTCTTTCTTCGGATTTCCCTGGCATAACACCCAGCTTTGAGTCCCAACTCAACGCATGGGATTACGCAAACAAGTCCCCAAAAAGATGCCAGACGACGAATTGATAGAAACTTCTTGACGATGTGTCTGTTTGGTTGTTTTGCAGGACAACCGGGAGCGAGCGGGACCCCCATTGGGAATGCACCCTCTGGGCCGGGTTCCGGTGGCACGGGTCCTCGTCGAATGAATGCCAATAAGACTGGGGCGAAGGACCTCGTTGGACCAAAGACAGGTAAAACTCAGTCAAACTCACACCCGAGGAACTGGGACTAAAGAAAAACACTTTACAAAATTACAAAATCACATTTAGGGATAAACACAACTGCCATGGGAGGCAGGATTTAATGTCCTGTCAAGGATATACTTAATCTCACAGCAGAGATGGGTGTGGATTCTCCGCCGTGTGGTATTTTTGTGTCTCTCCTTCATGTTTCCCTAAATAATTCAATTGAAGCCCATCCTCAGGAGATGGAATCACTTAAAGCTATGGGGTGTGTGCCTCTGTGATGATGTGCTTCCATTTAATTTGCAGTGTGTTTTTGCTGAGAAAGAAAATCAATAGATGGGACCCTTTGGTAGGGAAATTCAGTTAAAATAAGTTAAAATATTTGACAATTTTTTTCTTGTATTCAAAATGTTCGAAAAATTTTTCAACCTTCTCACATGCATTTTTCCACAAATGTGAAAGAGAACAGAAGGAAAATCGTGAAAATATGCTCTGTTACTGAACAAAAAAATTTCTATTAAAATTATGCACCAAATGTTTGGTATGTTTGCTCACATTTTCCAACATTCGTACATTTTTATGGAGAAGTTTTAATAAGCGAAAAAATCATGCAATTTGTCTTTAAAAAGGACAGAAAATGATTTTTGTAAAAAAATTATGATAACTTTGCATACAATTTGAAAAATGCCGTTGGCGCAAAAGTATTTAATATTCCTGAAGTTTCTTTCTCACATATGGCGAGCATAATATGAATTCTAGGAATGAAATGGAATATTTAACATTCCATCTTTTTCATATAATTTAATTTATTTTGCTAATGGATTTCACAGGGGAGAAGAAAAAAATACCACAACAGAGAATCCACACGTGAATGTTAGTCTGACTCCCAAATTAAATGTTTTCTGGAGAAATTCTGTTTTTTAACAATTCAGTGACTTCAGGAGAAAGAAAAACTGGAGAAAAATTAATCCACTAATAAGCTACATGTTATAAAATTTTGCTTATGTTGTTGCTTAAGAGAAGTGCACATGAAAAATCAGCAGTACAGAGACACAGAAAGATAACCACATCATAGACCTCAGTCCAGAAATACGGATGAAATTTAATTAAGGAGAAATTGTGAACTGTATATCCATTGCCATAATTTCATTTATTTTACATTATACGCTTTAATGAACACATTACAAAATAAAGATAATTCTCGCTTTTACAACACGTTACATGGTTTTTTTTTTCTCGTAACACAGACAATTTTGTGGGGAGACACACAGAATAGTTGTTAAATTCTGAACATCATGAATGTTTTTTTTTTATAAAAAAAAAATTGACATTATACAGAGTATTAATTTAGTAGTAAAATTGGACTTTTCTCTTCATTTTTTCTGTATTGAATTTATAGATGAATTTTCACCGATGATTACCACAAAAGCAACGGGTGGCAAGATGGCACGACTTTTATAATAGTTACGCTCCTCCTGCAAAAAAAATTTTAAGTCGAAAGCTCCAAGCAGTGCTTTTTCGTGCAATGAATGCCCATAATGCTCGCTATGCCATTGCCTACACACCCACAATATCAGTGAACAGAATCAAATCAAATACCAAAAGTTATCAAGACACTCGAGATACCGAAATAACCAATAAATCAGCCGACGAAGCCAATCACAGCGAATAGTGATGAAAAGAAGGGGAAATAGCGTAAATTTATTTCAATTTCCTCTTTTTATCATATATCTTATATTTGTTAAATATCACCATTTCATTATTTTTCCATCCTTTTTGCCTAGATAAAAAATGATTTTCTTTTTGGACTTTTGTGTGTCAGCGTGTGTTTTTTTGTGTATCATCACGCCAATCGATGTTTTTAATGTCTTTTTTCTGTTCCTCTCGTCTGTGTTTGTGTTATTTAATCGATAAGAGTGCTATTTAACGATAGTTGATGTTGAAATGGTCTCAACAGAAGGTCGATTTGAGATTTTTTCTGTGATAAATGACCATTCATTGATTGCTTTCGATGTTTCCAACCCTGTGATTGTGAACATTTGTACAAAGAAACACCCAACAAAACCCAAAATCAGAACCCATGACAAACTTAAATTTTTCACCCCCACCCACTCATTGGCCCGATACATTCCATCTCCTTTATAGGTAGATATTGGGCGGGAGAAAGAACCTAGAAACGAAATTCAGAGTGACGTCGAATGTGCAAAAGACTAAGCAAAGTAACGTTGTAGGAAAATATTGACTTTTCACTAATTAAATAGACAATGACTGTGAAGTGCTACAGGATTTGTAGATTCTGGCAATTTCCCAGGGAATTTGTTCGGAAATTGCTCCCCAGTGGAATTCAGAGTCTCAATAGAATAAACTTTTCTTTTATCCGCACTGAACGCTAAAGGGTGTGCCATGTGACAAATGGAGATACATTTGCGCTATATTGGTGGAAATGGTTGTGATTATTGCGTGAAAGAGATGCTCTCAAAAGTAGATTGACTGGCCTCTCAAAAGTTTTTGGGCAATTTCTTCCTGGGCGACTCCGCATGTGAAAACCTGTACAGACGAAAAGCTTTGCGTACAGGGAAAAGGCAATTTATTGTGAAACTCAAATTAATTAATTCAGTAGGGGAATGATGAAACTTCCTTCACAATATACAAACTTGCGATTCTGATTGACCTCATTGACAGAGGAAAAGTGTGTAACTTTGAGTGAAGGATTAATTTATCACGGATGAATATTTGAGCAGGAGAAAGAAACTTCACATCTGCAGATATTCGTTTGTAACCCGCCCAACTTATCAGTCATGTTAGGAAGTATTTACCAAATTTGCGGATGTTGTGAACAATACGCATTTGTTGTGTCAAGACATGAACTTGCTCACACCCAAAATTGTTGCGGAATATCTCAGTGTCAAGGTATTTTGTCAAGCAGAACATGATTAGTAAAGTTTTCGTGAACTAACAGTGAGATTTGACTCTCTCGGGGGAGAGATTGTGAATACATGAAAAGGGAAAATTGGCCACGGGGGTGCTGGCAGAGGAGATTGTGCCTCAAAGGCAGAATCAGGAGGGATAATCGCACAATACGGAATGGAATAAACACGCCAACAAGCACAATGAGTTAGCGAAGCTGCTTCCATGCCACTTTCAGTCTCTGACTCCAAATGTGCCCTCAAATGTGGGAGTTTCCGTGGGAGAAAGTGCCAAGGAATTGAGGTTGCTCTCACTCCTTCTCAAGGGGCGTCTCTTGGGCAATGTGTGGCGCTTTTGGTAGTTGCGTGCCTCTGTCAGCTTGTCACGCACTCCGGTAATCGATCATTCCACCCACAGACGCAGACCTCCCTTTTGTACGCCAGATAAGTCCCTCCG
Source organism: Phlebotomus argentipes (assembly GCF_947086385.1). Classification (NCBI taxonomy): domain Eukaryota; kingdom Metazoa; phylum Arthropoda; class Insecta; order Diptera; family Psychodidae; genus Phlebotomus; species Phlebotomus argentipes. Next base: position 8,635,427 of record NW_026776181.1, on the reverse strand, counting down.
CAAGTGGCCTCAGTGAGGAGGCACATGAGAAAGCTCATTTACTCACTTTGCGGATTGTCGTGAGAGCACTACGGCCGACCAGAAAGTATGTTACCAAAATGATTTCATACCTTCCCACCCGCATTTCCGCCCACTTTCCACCTCAGCAGAGAATCGCCATATATTCACGGAATTGTCAACTTTTTGCGGTGTCCCAGGAGAACATCCGATTGGCCCACTGGTAAATTATATGTAAAAATTCCCATAAAACTCTGGCAGAAAGATTGCTTGGTGATGGATCATGTTATTGCCTTTCAGCAGAGCTGAATTTGGGCCTTCAGCGAACATGAAATCCGTCCCTGTTCGAAAAAATCCTTTATGCCGGGCACAAGTCTTTATGCCTGTATAAGTAAATTTCCCATGGGACTTTTCTGATGGCACTGCTTTTGTAGTCAGTGAAATATAATTTTACGATTGAGAGCCTCATCGTGCGTTTATGCCACCCATTTATTCATGTCCTAGTGAACACACGATAAATCGATGAGTCAATTTCCTGTTGTTGTGTTTGGCAGCCCCTTTGGCCAATTTGCCTGGCCACTCAAGTGCCACGGTGCGTGCCTTCGAGGCGTGCTCATTGAAAGTTCATCAAAAGCTCATCCATACAATATTGTCTGGGACATCTCGCCAGCGTTTTATTGTCCATGTCCACATGCTCGCCACTCAGGCGATTTGGGGGATGGACAAAAACCGCCCCATTAGCTGGGCCGAGACAGAGGGGGGGGGAGAATTATAGGCAATGTTTGAGGAATAAAAAGAGACAGAGCAAATGTATGGGCTTTTGTGATGGGATAACTGATGCTTTAATCCTCATATTGACACGATGATGTATTTTATGTGTTTATCGAGCAATTTGTGCACTCCACTTTAAGCGTTTTAATCAATTCCAACACGATTCTTATTGATGGGCGTTCATCGATCAAAAGGCGAGGTCGCTGGAGGGACACGCACATAAAAGTGTGTGCAAGGTGAAAAATCACCCCGAGAGAGCTTTGTTGAGAGCCATTTCCGCATTGCGGTACATTGTGGCTTCCCCGGTGAGGCTGCCACGTGTGGGATGGGGTGAGACGTCACGACGGTGGATACTCTCACCCAAAGTGGTGGCACATGTGCTGCAATACATCCTAAATTTAACTTTAAGGCCTTCAGCCCTACAACCTCTCGCACATAAATAAATATGAGCGCTTCGACACACTCCCAAACGTCTGATAATATTGAATGGGAGCACGGAACTTTTCTCTCCGCAGAGCCACCCACAAGACATGGCCAGATGCTGACTACAGACAGGGTTAGCCAGGAAGTGCTTCCTGCAATACTTCCCATAAGTTTCGGCGAAAACCACCGGGCAATTCACTTGCAAACCCTGCATTCTCTTAGTGGATAAAAGAGACACTTTGGCGATGAGCCTTTATTGGAAATCGTGATTGATGAATTGTTCTCGCTTTAATAAACCCCCACCGTAGCGGTCATATTTCAAAAAACCCCCCACGGTTTCTCGCATATTTCACTGAGCGCACATTATTATGACAACACACTGCATTTGCGCTGAGAGTAACCCCAATTTTGTACCCTTAACATGAGTGCCGCTCTTTTTGTGGCGAAACTCCACAAATGACCTGCACTAATTTCGGATTAAAACTATTGCCAAAATTAGTGAATAAAAACTGACTACACAAATTAATTGTGTTAAACTGATACAGCATCAGTACAAAGTTGTGCACTGTATCATGTACATATTTCAAAAGCTCATTACGAATTCCCAATGAGATTATGAACTATGCGCAAAATGCATCTATTTGCAAATAGCGAAAATACAAATAATGAAGGGATTCACCATTGGGAAATAATGATGCAATAATTGAAACCCTTTCTCGCAATATAAAGTAAATGCGTTTTAAAGCTTCTTCTCGAAAATACTGGAAGCATTTACTGACGGAGAAATAAATATGAGAAGCGCCAGTTGAAATGAGTTTCGTGCTCCGCAATCAAATCGTAAAAGTAATGCAAGTTAATAATATATGGCAGATAGGGAAATAAATGAAATCCAAATTATTGACTGTGCAATGTGCATATATGAATTTTATCCTATTTTGCAGACGACGCAATTACATGTAATTCAAATCGATTGAATGGAACAAAATCCGACGGTTCGCGGGATTAGGTACCTAAAGAATTTAATAGCATATTGTTATAGATTTTCCACCTCTTTGTCCCCCGCTTTCCCCTATATTTCGTGTACAATATAACATAGAGAAACATGAATATTTATACATAATTACAATTCTTCCTATACCACAATCTGCAACGGCGAAAGCTCAAGTGGAAGTTTTCTGTTACATCTAATTTTGGCACATTAACCGAATTACTCATCCGCATTAGCTTTTGAGGGGATCGCTGATGGGAAAGCCTTTAGTACTATCACGCATAATTTGCCACCTTCTAGTCTATACATAACAATTAGCTCTTGTACTCTCGCATTTTCCCAGACCTCCATTCTTTGCTCGATTTTCTAAACTTTTCCACTCGCCCTTCCTACTCTACGCACTCTCTATTTTCCTCTCGATTTTCCCGAGTTGCCCACTCCGCAAAAAGGGTCCCTCTATTCCACCATAATGCCTTTCTCGCCGTCATTTTTCTGGGGGCGCCCCAATGCGCTGCGAATTAATATTTCAGTGTTTGTAATACCATAATTTTTCACTTAACTTGAGGCCGATGCGGCAGGAAAAACAACCACGTGAAAAAGCTCATTGGGAGCTTTTTGGGGCCTTCTTGGAAAATGAGCGCGTAAACCATGTTTAATCTTCATTTAATCCGTCAGCAATTTTTAACTCGACACTGTGCTTCATGTAATCAGGGTTAATTTATTTATGTGGTTTTATCCCCAAAATCCCACACATAAATCAATATTTTTTCTTCCTTTCAGCCATCGAAAAGAAAGGGTTAAAATGTAGCGGAAGGAATTCAGTCTCTTAATTTATAATTTAGTTGAAGTGGGGACTTGCACAGCTCAGCTAATTATCTTATTTAATTGCCTAATTCATACTTGTCCTGATTCAATTACAGCACAGATTGGACACAACGTGGTTCAGTGGAAGCATTTATTTTCAATATGCTATTTAAGTGGTGTTTTGCTATTTTCATTGGAATCCATTTGGGGCAACAAGCGGTGCAATATAGATAAAACACTGACCGCCGCATTGAGGCTCAATTTCCGCGGGAATGTCATCAATTAATTTCGTGATGTGTGAATTAGGCGAATGTCTAAACTAAACCACGCCAAATTTATTTATTCATCCTCATCTCGTGCACATAGTAGACAAGAGCGGATGTGTAAGAGGCACTAAATGGATAAATTAGGCAGAAAACGACGCATTTAAATACGCTTAAAGCACCGCCAAAATATTCCATTTAGCACTCTGTCAAAATCTCGCGACATGATCAGTCACAGGCACGCGGTTGCGCTCCACCATGACGACATACATTGTTCTGTGTGTGTCAGTTGAATTGGGAGATTCAAACATATGTATTGAGCATCCCCAATCCATCAAAATCCAACCTTGCCTTCTGCCAGAAACAAGCACTTCCGTCCAAAATATGTACTGGGTCACATCGGAAAGAATGCGGCTTTGCGAGGACTTTTAACTGGCAGTGAAGCTTTCACGAGATGCTTGGAATCATTTATATGTAGCTTTTCAAGTGTCTCATCATGCAAAATCTCGGTTTTTTCGATTTCATTGAGACATTCCGCATTATTTCTACCTCAACCCTTATTAGTCCATGACCCATGCAAGTCCTTCCCACACCAAGTCGGTTGTGCAGCATCCGAAAAGGACATTTGGAAGTGATCAACGTGTCATTCAATCTGTCCTCTCAATATCAAATTGAGTTGCCTTTTCACGTGGAAAATTGGGCTTTCTGCATCCCAATCCATATGGCGTAAGAGGATTCTGTATTACAAATCAATCTCGTGGATGCGCGCTGTATGTGACTGAAATGAGAGTGGCGATTCCGGAGGGTGAATTCATATCCTTTGCCAATATCCATGTCCCCTGAACAAATACACATGCCCAATCTTTCAATTCTTCCGAGTCGTCTGATCCTCTAGTGGATTTTCCATATATTTTTTGAGATTTTCAGCCGGAAGCATACGGGAAGAGTGAGAGAGAGATTTGCCTCACCGCAAGACACAGAAAGTGACTCATCTGTCCACCTCCAAAGTCCTCAACATGTTGCACACGGCTTCCCGCAAGAAGGTGGCTTGTGAGCCTGAATGGGTTCGGAAACCGGTGGGATGTTGGTGAAATTGAGAAAATGTATTCCAAGCACAAGCTCCACATTTTGTGTGTCGAGAGCGATTTGGAGTCATCGGACAAATCGATATAATCCTCTCTCGAATCAACTTACCACCCACCACGTCGAGCATTAAACTATAGTAATCCCATCATCATTTTCGGACGTCAGTTTTCGTTTCTGATTCCCATTCGGCAATCATCCTCCTTTCATCTGCACTCCCTCTCACACCACATCCACTCTGCCCGTCTTCAGCTCTCGTGCATCTCTCATGTTCTTTCCAACTTCCATTTGAATTTGACAAGAATCCTTCAAGGATCCTGCAAAAGAATTCTCCACTCGCATGGTAACAGTCTGATCTGAAAGCTCACGGTTTAAAAATGCATGAAATTAGGTTGCACGACTTTTCTTTCTAAACAATTTTACCGACATCTTCAACATTATATCGTAGCGTGAGTTTATTCAGAGTTTCGAGGCATTGCTTTAAGGAGAATAATTATATTGCGGTATTAAACAGTTACTCAAGATGCTCTTTAACAGCTTTACTCTCAGTTTAAAGATGTTTTGATATAGCCAGAGGGCTTTATCGCTTTGTGTAGGAATGCTACTGACAGCTTTAACAAATCATTCTCACGATACAATGCTTCCAAAAATAACATTTTACAGAGAAAGCTATCATCCAAACGATACTTTAAGACATATTCGATATTCAATACGAACGCAAGCTTGCAACTCTGAATATTTCTCCTTCAGTCAAGAATGGTGTTATTGCAATATACTCTTGTTTACACAAAGCATAGTGAAATTTTATATGATTTTTCATACAATACTGAATGGTTTGAACAATATATATGTATTTTTTGTTGAACCAGAACTCAATGTACATAGAAAAATACAATTCGAGGACATTTTTCAGGGGTGAAATTTGTTTGATCCTCACAGTGAGTGTTTTTTGGTGAATAGTTTGAGCAAAAACTGTAAAATGTCCTCGGATCCTTCATGGTTGGTTGTATAAATGTATTTACATTGTGTCACCGCTCAGTAGTGTGAAAAGAATGAGTATCATTTTGAGGGGTGGCACCTGACATAGAGCATTAGCATTGAGGAGAGGGACGGAATGCGTGGAGATTAATGAATATTTCTTCGTTGTTTGCATAGGACCGATTGGAGCGTCAATTGTGGCCATCAGTCCGCGCCACGTGCTCGATCTCAATCCCGCCCTGGCGATGTCGAAGCCACTATTTGAGTCCAAGGGGCCACCGATCATGGCGAAGGAGCCAACCACCAACAATACCACGACCAGCGAAAAAACTTTCCTATAATTTATCGCCACTGAGAGTGAAATTGTTTATTGATTTTCTCGACTGAACGATATCAAATATCCATCTTTTGCACACACATTTTCATTCACATATTGACACAATTCATGCTACAGTATTTTGTCACAAGGAGAGAATGGCGGAGAAGCATGCGAGAGAGATGTATAAAGTTACATGTACATAGGGAGCTAGACTTAATTGAATTTAGAGTGACATTGAGACTCTTTCTAAATTTTACACACGTCACCCCACGATAAGAATGGCGACATGGCATTATCCACTGGATTAATGGTGCGAAATCGGCCATAAATATTCAATCAAATCAAATTTGAGGCTATATATCTCGAAGACACAGCTGCTTGTCATATCACTTCATACCGGAGGACAGAAAATCCCGACAAGAAGGTAAGCATTCAGCAAGATAACTCTCGCAATTCATGACAAATGAAGCCGAAAGTCATTGAGATGGAAATGCTGGGGAATAAACATAAATTTAATATTTTACCATTAAAGCCAAGATGTCTTTGCAGATGAGAAAGATTTGCCGGAAGCTTTGCAAGATTTCTAATTCAAAATTCATATACCAAATTCACTGTTCAAACAGAATTTACACCGCTAACGAGAAAGAGAGGAACTCTGCGAGAGAGCAAATCAAATACAATTGTATGATGAATGAATTGCGAGCCACAGAGAGCTTTTGCTCAAATATGACAGCGCATAGGGAGGGTTGTTGCATAATGAATTACGTTTATTCTGGATGTAAGTAAATTAAATTGGGAGATGCATTTTTCATGCAATAAAACTACAAGGAAATTCGGTATTGAAAAGGAAGGAAGTTCAGATTATATACAGATAATTTCCATAACGCATAGTGCTTGATGTATTTTTTTCTCTGATTACATTGATCTTGGAGAACCTCAAGAAGTCATTTGAAGTGCATTTGCGAGCTCTTTCATGTTGAACAAGGCAATGAAAGCATTAAAAAGCTCACATTATTCAGACCCTCCGAACTTTCTATAGCTCTCGCAATGACTTTCAAGGAGGTAAATTGGACCAAATCGCATGGAGAGTAGATGGATTTTTCACCTCCCAATTGGCACTACTCCAAAGGAGGAAATTTTATTCATTTCCCCGTCGCAGGCTTCCGCCTTTCACAGGCAAAGTGTTGGAAAGGCAAATCGAGGAAATGTACAAGTCCATTTCTGCATTGGCTATCATGAATTATAGGATTATTCCGCATCACTTTGCTAAATTAATTACACCATCCAGAGTTAGAAAGTCTCCAGAATGACGGAGGTCAGGCCATGACATACAAGAAGAATCACATTTATACTTACGGAGAGGCACATTTCTCATGAACACATTGACAAATCTAATTCATCGAACAATTGTAGCTAGATAGAGGCACTTTTACTAGATTTCATCGTACTTTCTGTTAAAATTCATGTCCATAAATGTATAGAACTTTGCAACACTATAGATATGTATATCAATAAACAAACTAGATAATTGTAGCAAAATGATGGTTTCATAACCAAGATTTTATATCATAATTCATGAGAATTGCAGCAAAACAGCAGGGGAGATAAACAGAAAATATGCACATTGAATTTCCAAACCATAAATTTCCATATCAAAAAGTGCTCAAATTTCCACTTACCTATCATTGAATGTCATCGACAAAACACAAATTCCATATTTAATCGGTGCATCTAATCAGGAAATTGGTTTTATGCAATGCTCTTAGAACTTGAAAATTGTTTAATTCTGCGTGACATCAAATTTATTATAAATATCCCCTAACTTTGTGTGCAACATCCGGACCAAAACAGCATTACTAAGCATGAACAGTGTTTTAGAAAAAAAAACCTTAGCAACTTCTCATAAAAAGTCTCTTTCTGCAACATGATAGGAAAGATGAACAATACAATAAGAATTTTTTATTACACTCAAAGTGGCAACACAATTTTCCATTTTACATGTGTGTGTTTTAGCTATTTGATAACAAAGCAGAATCTACTAAAAAATAAATATACATATATATATATATTTGTAAAGATAAAAGTATAAATAAGCTATAGTTAAATAAATACAATGTAAGATTACGGATAACAGATAGTTTTCTAAGTTTTGTTCACGTTTATAAACTTTATCATTGAAGTGATTGAAAAATCGTAAAAAGAAAACCAAACAAGCATTTAATGTGATAAACCGTAGATAAAATGCCGAGAAATGGTGTGGAAGTGAAGAAAAGCAAGACAGCAAGTTGGAATGTGACCAAAATTACTGCACAGGAAGGAAGGGTCATGTGTAAAGTTAAAAAAAAATGTTGGGAAAGCAACACAAATCGGCCATCAGAGATATTCATTTACATATTAAATTGACAAATTACAATTTATCTTAAATAAAAACTATCATAAACATTAAATATAATAATTAGGAAATGAAATTGAATAAAATATTTAATGTAATAAACTTCTTTCACAGAAATCAACACGACACATTTGATGAAAATCACTCTAAGTAAAGTCATTCTCACACGTGCAACACACATTGTATCATTTTCACACATTTCTATAGTGAGACATGGAGGTATAAATTAAATAATAATCATAAAGCTATTGAATCAAATAACAACTGACAAGGAGGCAAACTACAAAACTTATACAATTTTAGGTGAAGAAAGACACTCATGAAATCATTTTCTTACATTAAGATTTTAAAACTTTTCAAAGAATGCTATGACGAAAACCTATATGTATATCATTGGAACTTTAACAAACAAGGAGGAGTTGCAGATGCGCGGTGAAGGCGGTGAATAAGGAAATTTAGAGAATTTACAACAAAAAAATGAGTGACAATTTCACATAAGGATATAAATGAACTGTATATCACAGAAGAATGAATACACGGAGAAAGAAAAGAATATCAACCATTGTTTCAACTCGAGAGTTACGATGATGACAGATATTTAGAGAAGAGTGACAAGAAATTAAAGTTATACAATAAAATTTCAAGATTGTTAAGAAACCCGTGATTTATCGCTCGTCAACTCACAAGCATGGCATTTGTGTCCATCTGAGGCAGGCGCCAATGTTCTCCTCCGGACTCCCCTTGTTGTTGCCGTCACCAAAGTGAAACCCAATCCCGAACGGTGTTACTGACGTCTCGATGCGACAGGGCGTCTGTCCCGGCGGACACAGGCTGCTGCCACAGTGCACTGGTCGGCACATGGAGACGTCGCTGGCCCCAATGAAGTCCTCCACAATGCACGGCAGCGTCATTCGATCCGAGCAGAACGGGAAGAATTGGCGTCCCTCGCGGTCCCCAATGCTCCTCCAATTTCTGAAGATTGATTGCCAGGAAGGAAGTTGGTATTATGGTAAATTGATTAAATTAATCTTCCTGCAATCTAATCGCAATCTGTGTGCTGAATGGATAAATAAATTGATCAGCCGCCACAACACAATTTATACTCAAGGACGAAGCATGGACTTTGGCAATATCCTCGTACCGCAACGATAAAATAAGATATTCTAACATGATAGGGGCATTCAAGTAAGTCAATTGCGATAAATGTATAATTTCTGTTTCAAATAATGGAAATTAAACATAAAAATATCTCTTTAATGCGTTTCCATGTAAAAAAAAAGAGTCCTTTTCCAGAAAGCGCTGCAGACAAGATGATTTTTAGTTACATCTCCCAAAAATCCGAGGCTCTATCTCTGCACAGATGTGAAGCTTTCACATGGCAAAGCTCAGCGAATGTATTCCACTAACAAGACAACACAAACACCGCACACATCTCTTTGACGACTCTCTGTATACCTACTGAAGTCATTCCCTTGTACAATTTATATCCAAGAAAACACATTTTGCCATGAAGCTTTCACATGGTTCAGAGTGCAGATGAAATGTGTGTAAAGCAGCGAGGCAAAAAGCTATCGTCAACGGGAAGATTCAATTGGAGGAAAAAACAAAATCCTCTTCAGAATCCCATCCATGTAACGAGGTTCTAAAGCGAGAATAGTTGAAGTAATTCACATGGATTTTTGCCTCTCTCAAACACTTTGACGAATTATCCGGGCGAAAAGAGAGCAAGAAGGAATGCTGTACTACTGAAGACGGTGAAAATGTGGCGGAAATTGAGGCCTTAAGAGTTGGTAGTAGAATAGATTAGGAAATATGCTGTGACAATTTACCTGAAGGAGAAGAAAGATGTGAGGGTGCTGAAAAAGCCTCCACCTCCGGATCCTTCCGCCTCGTCAGCCGCATCATCAGCCACATTATCCACTTCGTCATTTGCCCCGCCATCAGACACATCATCAGCCACGGCTTCCGGTGGCGCTGCGGGATCAGCATCCGGAAGGCCATCTCCTGCTCCCTCGGCCGCAGAATCTGACGCTCCCGCATTTGTCGCACCATCTGTCACCACTGAATCCGATAAGGGACCTCCACTGCCTGGTGGAGCGCTGTTCACTGTGCCCGCTGGGACTCCAGCCGACCCAGCGCCAGCTCCTCCACCCCCAAATGCTCCGGGAACTCCTCCTGCTCCTGCTCCAGCACCGGGATAGCCATACCCGGGATACCCTCCATACCCGTACATCTGCTGTCGCTGCCCTATGCGGAAGGAGAAGGGATTGCACGGCTCGTAAGCAATGGAGCACATCCCAGTCTCCTGTCGAATGCATGCGCGATAGTTCTGATTTGCCAGATGTCTCCCGTTCTCGGCATAGTTGAAGGTCTGGATGAGACCCTCGCTGCCTGTGAAGTATTGCAGACATCCCGCTGGCGCTCTCTGGCTGAAGGGAATTTGAGCCACGCGGATCTCCCAGAGGCGCGGCAGGAATGCAGACTCGGTGAAGTTCATGAGGACTTCAACCGTCCGGGACACCACGTCTGTCTCCGACATTTGGCGTCCTGGCGGTCTCGCGAGTGACTCAAGATCGTAGTAGACTGGAAGGAGAAGCTTACGTTGTGAAAACTTAGGCAATTTCACGAATACACACTGAAGACTCACTGTGCTGTCCACTGTTCTGACCGCAGATCTTGAAGTCAGTGTGCGCCGAGACGCCCGATATGACACTGAAGAGATCGCCCTCGCAGATGCCCGTCCAGCGATTAGGCTGCCCCAGCTGAAAGTGGATGAAGTCAAATCTGAGCTGACTGATGTCCTCGTCAATCATCTTTATCTTGAGTCTGCAACTCTTCACGTCGCGCGACATAACGCCCGGGAAACTCGGCGAAACTATGTAGGTGATATTGTTGGAGACTTCCTGATCGCAAGTGGCGATAACTGCGTATTCAAAGAAGAAATTTAGGCCATGTTATTTGAGTAACTTTTCACATGAGTGGGAAGAGCAGAATGATGGCGAGAATAAGCTTTTGTCAGGAAGTTTTATGGAGCAAGATTGGAGGAAGACGACACAGGGATTAAAGTTTGTGCACGCACAATCTCTCCCTTTTCCGGGCTTGAACACTAAAGCGTAGAATTCTATTCGATAAAGATTTTTCACTCTTTAAATTCACATTCAAATACTATTTTATCTATATAAATTCATTCATTTTTGTCATTCAAACACCATCACTTTCCACAGAATGAGAAAGAAAAGTTCACAAGTCGCTATAAACTTTAGTTTAAGTGTTCAAATTGTGTTCAAGATCTTTTGTCACAAAAGAATGTTTATATAAGACAACTTGGCTTTTAGTGTTTCATGAATAGACGGAAAAATTATCAAAGAAAATCCGTCAAATAATTATAGTCATGCCATCTTATAAGAGCAAGTTCCTTGTCACATTGTTCCTCTTTCACTGTCATTCTCGCATCCGCTGTGAGTGTGCAAATAATATGAAATGTATAAGATGAGATTCTTCACTTTTTCATCAAATGGAAAATTGTGGTGTGCAACAAGAAGTGCGCAAAAGTTGAATTCATTCCCTTTCTCGTTCAAAACTATGCTATTGGATGCAAAGAGAATACGAGAAAAAGTTCTCATAATTCCCTTCACTTGAGAAATACGACGCGCTTCTATGGAAAAACTTTAAAGTCACAATTAAAATCGTGATGAGCTTCAAGAAGTCTCATCCGGCGTGCTTAATAACCACAATCGTACTCGCCAATGAGCAAGTAATTAACCCAAATCACTAGAGAAGATCAATATGTCACTCTCTCTTCAAACACATTGCAAGAACTGCAGATAAGTGCAAACTTTATGCTCAAAATATGTATAGTGAATAAATGTGAATGTAAATTTAAGTTGTGCAAAAGGCCACCTGAATTTTAATTCACATTTAATTGTTTGCACAAAATTGAATGCGTCATATATTAATCATTTACTTAAAAGCATACGTGCATTATGGCAGTGCAGATGAATTTATGGATATTTTTCGCCATTTTAATCCGAAAAACATCAAATATAAAATTGTAGCGCATTATCTGCAAAGAATTGCCATGCAAAATGTTTAATTTAGCTTCCACTGGCCGTATGTCATTAAAAATTGAAAATTAATATCGAAAATTCACTTTTCTGTCATCATCCATTTTTCATGTTAGATTTTATCCACTGAAATATGCTTTTACGGTGAAAATGATCTGTCGCCAAAATAGTAATGATGTGTGTGCATAAGAAAAGCAATTAGACAAGTGCACATGTTGCCAATATTGCCGTGAGATGTTCGTTCATTTGGCTGGCAAGACTGTTAAGATGATGAGTTTTAGAAGTAAGGAAAGCACACAAGTCATCGCGTACAATGATTGTCATAGGAAGTTTGCTCGACTTTTCAATAAGAACACAACGCATAAGATCAAGATGACAAATTTCTGCAGTATAACTTAATCACATAGTTAGGAAAATTTGAGCTTCTTCCACGTCAGATGATTTGCTTGTTAATTTTATGAGCTCATTGAAGTGTGAAGTGTTAAAAGTTGTTGCCGAAAGAGTTGCTGTGCATCAGAAGAGATGGTTTGGGAGGAACTTTTTACTGTTTACATAAACAACACAAAGTTAATCATGGTAGAGCGAAAAGAGGTAACAAAGTTTTGCCATGGATGAACAGTATAATGTCCACTTCGTGAATGATAAGAAAACCCATGTGCAAAAAAGATGCAATTCACCCAAACACACCAGCAGTTCTTGTGGATGAAAGAAAAAGTTAGAGCAATTTCATTGGGAGAATCTCATTTTTATTGCGATGCGCGCATTTCAAAAGATGCTGAAGAAGCGTTTGGGAATAAAATTGTGAGTGGCGAAAAAACTTTCGAGAGAAGAACAGCGATGAAAGTCAGCGCGATTTGGGCGAGAGTTTTGGGATCAGCGGATAAAAAAGAGAGTGGTCAACTTACAGACGCAGCAGACACCGAAGCCCAGGGCACAATCGCCGTTGGACGTCCCACCTTGCAGGCGGCATTCGTAGACATTGAGGCAGATTCCAGACCGTCGACCGTCACTCGAGAGGCACTCTTCGCTCACCGGAGCAGCAAAGAAGCCCAACACTGGGATGGCGAAAGTGAAAAGTCAGCAGAACCACTAAAATCCCTTTTAATTTGAAATCTCTTCGCGGCAATTGTGGCGCGATCATTACTTAACAGCCCGAGGCTGTGTTACGCGACCGCACAAGAGATTATGCGGTCGGAAGTGTGTCTCACCTTTCGACGAGCGACTGGCTGACTTTGTCGCATTGCTCGAGATTCTCGCGTTCGCCTCACTCTGAACACTATTGCTCGGCGAGTCGCCCCAAATATCGATGTCCATCAAATTGGGCGGCGCTCCTCCACAGGTGACCGAGAGGCATAACAACACACCGAAAACCCTCCATCCAGACATTCTCTCCCGCTGCTGACTAGTTCTGGTTCACTTAACACGAGACTCAGTAAATGGCAAAGGGACTCCGAGCTATAAGCGGACGTCGCACATATCTTATCGTGTCACGCTGAGTGCAAATTGACTAATCACGGTGCTAATCGCCCACCTGAAGAGTTTCGGCGGTGAAAGCGGAAGCACTGTTGCAAATGAAGCGCGCGATCTGACTAGCTCGAGCGACAACAAACTACTGATCACAGCGATCATCCGGAATGATGCCGCATCCCAGAAAGTGGGTCATTCATCTCTGAGTCACCTTGGCCTCGGTGTTGACCAGGTGCGCGTCTCAGGTGAGAACCACTGCAAAGGCGCAAGAGACACCGGAATGACTTAGCGCACCAGGACAGGCTCCAGATTTTGCAGACATTTATAGTAAAAGATTTGTGTGCTGTGATCTTATGGAATCGTGTATTGAGTCAGGATTTCATTTACTGTGCACATTGGCACGTGGCCGCTATCCAGTAGATCCTCACGCGCCACAACGAGCGCAGAGATTCCGGAAGCAGGGAAGAAGTGGCTGCGTCATCGTCGAAGCGCTCATCGCTGAGGGTGTTCTGGTTGGTGCGGTGCGTGAGGATGTGCACCTTGAAGGGCACCTCTTTGCAGCGCGAACCGCGCCAGCACTTCCGGGAGCTGTCCTCGCGATTCAGGCACACTGCATTCATGAGATACCGCGGGAAGCTGTTGAAGCCCATGTCAATTACGTCGTATTTGGTCTGGCAAGCGCACGAAGGCAGATAGTGGGATTTGAATTCCTGTAAGAGAGTCCACGAGCGGATTAAGCGGATGAAATTGCACTTGGGCGATCAGGAGTGAGCGAGATTGTAAATTTCGCCTACCACGTGATAATCTCGCAAAAGTCACACTTACTAATAAAACACTTTTCTTCTGCCATTATCGTCTCCTTCACTATATGTATAAATCCATTTGTTATCTAAGCAATAGTGCCAATCACAGCTAATGAGATAGTGAGGAGTTAAGAGCAAATCTTCACTTACAGTCTCTGTGTAGTCTTTGCGTTTCTCCATCTCCTTCCCGGCGACATCCTTGCCTGTGATGAGCGATAGGAAATTGAACTTGTCGTCTCTGGAGGACTTCTTCTCTGGCACCTGTTCGAGCAAGGCTGCGATGCAGGCGGAATCCGAGGCGTCGCACTGGAGTCCTGGCGGTGGCCTAACTGCCGGATAGTCAAACGAATCCTCAGCACTTCCATGAATGGGTGAGTTGAGAGCACTACCCGCGACAACAGCAACAGCGAGAGTGGCGAGAAGCTGAAAGTATTGTCCAGCGCTAACCAGCAGAATTATCTCCGCACAGCGTGCTTACCAGTGATCCCATGTTGATAGAACTGCCGTGCTAGCGGAGCTGGCCAGTCCTTTTATACACCTGAAACTGCATCCCACTTATGGATATTTTCATGAATGGCTGTCATGGTGACTGTCCATCATCTTCATGCACGAGGATTGGGTTTCAGCGAAAACATCCTCTAATTAAGCAACAAAACACACAACCTCAGGACAAAAGGACTCAAAGAATGCCAAGTGCTAAAAATAATCAACTGTATTGAAAGTCAAGACTCGATGACGACAAAGTCTCTCTTTTCCGGATTGCGGAACACGCAATTTCCAGCAATCCAGGTGGAACACACTTCCAGGTCATCGTTGAGTAGCACCAGATCCGCATCAGCACCGAAGTTCAGTGTACCCTTGCTTTCCGCGATTCCCAGACACTTGGCTGGCGTCAGCGAAGCCGCTTCCAGAGCGAAAACCACTCCACATTGTGCGGATTTCAGAAAAATCCTCACGCACTCATCCATGGGCGCAATGCTTCCGCAGAGAGTCTTCGTTCCGGCCACGTAAGCTCTGCCACCAGAGACGTCCACAGTCATCTGGCCAATGTGATGTGTTCCCTCGGCGAGACCCATCGCCGAAACTGCGTCCGTCACGAGAATCAAACCCTCGGGATGGACTCTGTGGGCGATTCTAAGTGCCGCCGGATGAGTGTGAATCCCATCTGAAATGATCCCGAAGTAGATGGTTTTCTCCGGAGGAATGGCATTGGATGCCAAGAGACCAACAATTCCCGGATCTCTGTGATGAAACTGGAAGACAAATAGAGTATGAAATGAAATCAATTGACCAGAAGAGAAAGCAAGAAACTTACGGGCAGCATTGCATTGAAGAGATGAGTGATGAGAGTCGCTCCGTGATTGCAGGCTATTTCTCCCTCCTTCAAGTTAGCCATTGTGTGTCCCAGAGACACAGTTATTCCCCGTCGACAGAGCTCCTGGATCACTTCCTTGGCGTTCTCCTTCTCCGAAGCCAGCGTGACTATTGACACGTTGTCCAGTTGGCCGTAAATCTCAAGGAGAGAGTCAAATCCATTGCTGAAATCCCTTATGCAGCCCTCAGGATGGGCGCCTTTCTTGCTGGGGTTTATAAAGGGCCCTTCCAGATGAATTCCCAGGATTGTAGCTCCTTCCGCGCCGCCGGCAGTTCGTCCAATCTTGGGCATAACTTGCGAATACGTATCTTTGGGAGAAGTGACCAGAGTTGGGCAGAAGGATGTGACACCGTGAGAAAGAAGTCCTTTGGCAACCTTAGAAACGCCTTCCTCGACAGTCTCGACATCGTAGGAAAAATCCACTCCATAACCACCTGTCCGATGAGGGAAAGACAATCAGAAATCCGCCAAACAATCCACCCAGAGCTCCAGCTCACCATTTATCTGCAGGTCAATGAACCCAGGAGCAATTAGAGCTCCTTGGCAGTCGACCTGGACGTCGCTCTGTTGCTCCTCGTCGAAGAAAATCGCCAAGGGATCGATTATCTTCCCTCCGCGCACCCACAAGTCATCCTTCACGATGGAATGATTGCGGATGAGGCGGCAATTGCGAAACTGTATTAATTTCATGTCTTATCACACCAAGAATCACCGAAATATCACAGATTCCTCCTCTCGTCCGGAAGCAAACATAGAGACTTTCTCACTATAAATGCAGCCAAAAGCGACTATTAAAGTAGTTCAATGAGCGTCACATCACTAGATTGGATTATGTGCTCTCAATATTTGTGCCATAGACACATGATAAGCCGCTGATAAGGGAATTCTTGGGTTAAACATAAAGAGGAGGCCCAATTATTGCGAAAACCACAAACGGACACGACGTTTCCACACAGTTCCACACGACAACGAGTGTGAGCCGATGTTTTGTGGAACGGCTGAACCCATGGCAGCTTTCATTTATTACGCCGTGTAATTTATTCACACAAAAATTCAATCTGTTGCAGAAAACTAATATTAACACAGGAAAAAGCAGAAACACTGAACTTGCAGTTCAATTGGTGTAATTAATGTAGATCAATTAATTCTTTTATTTGTGAAATGTGTTCGGCAACAGGTTTATTTGCGACTCACACTTCTGACCTGTCATCCAATGTCAGAGGAAAGTTTGTAATTCGCGCTGCGTTGTTTTGGAAACCACCTTTTAATCCCTTTTTCACCGTCCACGATGCCTTCCGTGCAGCAGAATCTCATCCTGGGAAGCATCCTTGTGGTCTTCTTGGCCGCGACACTCAGTAAGTTCCGCCAAATGGCGAGTTGGCCGAGAAAAGCCAATGTTTGGGTTTTTGGGAGTGGCCCATTGATGAACTCTCTTTGGATTCCTTGCAGCTTCGGCGATCAGATGCTACCAGTGCTCCTCGCAGACTGACAAGAAGGGCGTGGACAGCTGTGGAGCCTACAAGTGGTTCAACAAAACCCAGCACATTGCCATCGAGTGCAACAGCGATGAGTCACACATGCCGGGATCTTTCTGCACGAAGATCGTTCAGCAAGGACCGCGTGGATTCATCTGTGAGTGTCCGGGAGGCACTCAGGTCTGTCCGGGATTTGCTAATGAGTATCTATTTGATTTCAGGGGATGGCAGGTGGCGACAGGTGATCCGGAGGTGCGCGTCTGTGGCCGACACAGGCGTCACGGGCGTCTGCAACTGGGGCGTGTATGAGAACGGCGTTTACTGGGAGGAGTGCTATTGCTCCGAAGACGCCTGCAACAAATCACCGAGTCTCAGCATTTCCAAAGGGCTCATTCCAGTGTTTCTCAGCATCCTCTCCTTCAGATTACTGTTCTAAGCGCCCTGAGAAGTTCACGAAAATTCGAAAAGAATCCGTCCATTCCCTCTAGGATATTCCGTCCGTAAGTACGAAGCTAGATTATTAGGATTTTGTATTTCACTTAGAGTATTAAAGTGTAATTAACTTGTATATGTGATTTTGCTGCTCAATTCACTCAAATTTGCCGCAGAGAGATCAAATTTTCCCCACGATGGATCTTTTTCCGATGAATTTGCCATGTAAACAAGAATCCCTTTATCCGGAATCTCCTTAATAGCTAGGAAAGTTCTTCTGTCTTCACTCCATTGCTGAATGTGATGAGGAACTTGAATCTGAACGGCATCAATACTTCCAGAAGGGTTTTCCTCTTCAAAAGTCCGAGATTCTGACATCACTTCGAGGAAATTCTTCAGAAAAAGGTTGCGATTTAGTTTAATGAGCCGATCTTCACGGTCCAGAGAGAGGCACTTGTCCAGGTACTTTTTGCAAATCTTCCTGTCCATCGGAGTGCGTAATTTTCTGAAGAAGGCAAATGCGATCTGGAAGTACGTCTGAAATTCCTCCTCGAGGACTTGCAGGACTTCTTCCTCGCTGACCTCAGAAATCTCGGTCATGATTCTCTGAATGAGATGGAGAACAAAAGTATTTGACTGGACTAAATTGCTGAGATTCAACTGGTTTGTTTCTCAACTACACACTGGAGCTTTCAGAGGAGCTTTTCTCCTCTCTTTCAACGTGGATTCTGCGCTTTTGTGCACCACCTGCGAGATTTTCTTTACTTCTCCTTGTAGAACTTGCGAGTCTTGCGGGTCAGCTTTATGTTTGCCGAGTTCAAGGATTGGCACGAGCTGTTGATTTGTTCCAGCGACAGATGCCTTTGTCAGGGCGAAGACTCATATGATAGAGACCACTTTGGCTAACTAAATGGTCCACAAGGGGAAGACTTTTTCCGTGCACACCACGAATGCCCGTCGGGCGCTGAGGGAATTGAGAAAATGTGTCTGTTTTGTGCCATATGCTGATCATTGTTCCGCTGAGAGTCATTGAGATGAGGAATTGTCCGGACAAATGTGCCTCTCAGCCACACTTTCGCCCCCTTTCCACACTAGTCTTCATGCCATCACACCACCTGACAATATAACTGATAGTTTCGCATATTTTTCCAGGCGATATCGTCACTCCTGTCGGCTGAAGAGAGCTGAAAGTGGACAAAAAATCATGAATAATCCATCATAGATTATTTCCTTCACACGTCCACAGTGCGAAAAAAATCATTAGGAGAGCTAATATTTTATCCCGAAGGGAGTCCTTGTTCCATATTTCTTGAGCTTTTCATCGGGAAAGTTGGCAAAGAGTCGCTAGAAGGGGGAGAAGCGGATAAAATTGAGATGAATGAATTATTATTTCATCCCTCTCAAACTCTGTCACCCTCGCTGTGGGGCGCTGCCTTTGTGAGGCAGCAATAATTTCAAGCTCATTTGACGCACAGTGGACGTGATTGAGACCCAAAAAGACCGATTATTGCCTTCGATTTGTACGATGGCTTGAATGCTTGGCTATGTGTAGCAATACTCAACAGCCACATACAATTAATCACTCCGCCGCCCCTTCGCCAACCCAAGAAAATTGACCAAAGGCTGCGCAACATGTCCTCGAAAGCATGAGGCAATCCAGCCAATGATATGCCAAAAGTAGAAGCATTTTCTGGAGAGCCGTTAATCCCAAATTGTTTGCCAAAACCATTAATTTCGGGGAAGTTTCTCGCCTGAACGAAACGTGGAGAATTTAAATTGACGTCATTTTTACATTTGATATATTCAATTATTAATTAAAAAGCATCAGAAAACTCCTTTTACCCCCTTCGGTCGGACAAGACATTGTCAAGCTCTTAATTTCTTCTTCTGAAAGGGAGGAAAAGAAGCACTAGTGAAACCAAATTATATTGAAAAAAAATTAAGTGTTGTTCAATTTATGAAAAGAATAAATTCCTTTATTCGTACACCCTTTTATAACCATCGAGACCTTAGCACCTCTTTCTTCGGCTTTAGAGAGAGCTTTTTCATATTCCTGGTAACATAAAGGGCCCAACGTGTGTTGAATACTGGAAAACTCCCGGCTTACCTCCGGCAATATTGATTGAATGACCAAGATTTTTGTTCAAAGTTTAAATATAAAACGCTCGCAGCGTACAATGCGGACTCACCCTATCACAATGGCACGCATTGACCTCCAACCACCCCTACTAATGGTTGAATGATAAGCAAAGCTTTGCAATCTCATGCGAACATAATATGTCTCTATAATTATCCACCCAACGGTGGGGCTTCAGGCACGCAGATTTCGCAGAGATGAAAGCGTCTCCTCCAGGCTTCGGTGACCAAAATAGCCTGGAAAATCAAACTACACATCATTACGCTTCTCAATTTATAAGCTGCTTTACTGGAAAGTCCCTTCGTGCTCTATCAAGCGCAGAATTGCAGAAACATTGTACACGCGATGGCTCTTTTAATCCCCTTGCTTTCTGTGGAGACCACAAGTGTTTTGTACTGCATTCTTTGCACTCCTTTGTGCGCCGTAATCTCAGCAATGGTGTTTCTCTAACAACCACTTGCCATCGAGGATTTTCCATGCTTGATAGCTGATTTCATTTTAGATACACTCCATAATGTGTTCAATCCGAGAGCAACGTCGAAACAATTAAGTCATTAAATGAAAAAGTATACGGAGAAATTTAATACAAATCACAGGAGTATTTATTACCCCCTAATCTACCCTGGAAATGATAGGATCTGTGAAGGGATGTAATTGCCCTCAACATATCACAATGATTGATGGCTCTTTCCGGCTAATTTTTACCAATCCTCATTTATTAATTGAATTTTTCAAATAATGCCATATTCAGTGTTAATCATATGCGCAAAATAGTAATTAAATATTTCCGAATTATTGTGCACATTGTACACCTGCTGATAACTGAGATAAAAGCTCTATATTAATTACACCGCCATAGCAAAAGCAAATTGAATGGCCACGCATATCGGAAATAATATTCAATGATATATACGAGCTTTATGGGATATTTTAAAGCTCAATTACGCAGAAAATGGCATGTCTCCCGAAGGCCCAGCAAAATTGTCAAGTTTCGAGGCTCTTTATACATATCCACAAGAAGCATGAAATGCTGCGCAAATAGCGATCAACATTTTCCAATTCGTGAATTTCTCTTTCCGCTGCAAATCACTATGTGACATCTTGAGTCACAAGCAATTTATTGGATGTACCTCACGTGCCCCCGCCACGTTCGCATGGGTATTAAAAATTTAAACTACACCACCCGAAAGCAATTTTCGCTGGGAAATTTCCTTTAGGCACACATCAATTCATCGCTGATGCGAATGTTGTCACACGTGCAGTCAACAACCTCCAGGAGCGACTTTTTTGCATATTTATGGAATTTTGTGTTGTGTGTCAAGTAGTGTTTGTCAATTGCCTTCACGGTGGTTTATGCTGTGGATGTCGATAAAATTGAATTTATTGATGTATTTTGCTCTGGCTGGTCTAATTTAATTGGCAATATTCCAGTTTTTCTGAGGATAAGAATCGCAAACGTAGTTCCAAAATATTCAACCATCGAATCTTTCTAATGTGATACGATAGCAGTGGCGTAGCCGTGTGCCCTCCCTTACGCCAGTGAGCCATTTTCTCTGCGAAATAAAATGTGCGGTTGCAATATTCTGCCTTTAATGTGGGTGAAGATATGAAAATTTTGCTGAAATTCATTCCGAAAATGGGCGCCTCGCTTTGGGAATGCTCGGGGAGACCTTTTTGGTCCAATATCCGGCTTCCGGATCGCTATTCACATGCAGAATCAAAACGCCACGGATTTTGAATGGCATGGAATAGTGAATCCTTCCATAGCCAACTTCCGCTCTACATTTTCACACAGGCAAAACCACACAAGCCACGGCTTAATGTGGTTAACATACGAATCCTCTCAGCAGAAAACATACATGCGGTACAATATTGGAGAATTAATGGTGAAAAGTATTTTCAATTGTGTAACATGGGGAATATGTGTATATTTTTGCCGTCTCCTTTCGCTCTTTCACACTTGAGACTGCAGAGGAGCTGGGCCTGATCGATACGACCTGAATTTATTCACAAAACTCCTACACACTTTCATACGCAGTCAGCATCAGCGGAGGACCCAAACTTTCATCCTCGTCTATAATATCTAGCGTTGGGCTTACCAAATAAAGCAGAAAATTTATCGTTTCTGGCTATTTGAGAGCTCTTCCTTCTTGCCATGATGTGTGAAAATACGTCGTTTAGTTCAAAGAATGTCGAAGGCTCATGAGGGCGAAAAAGGGATTTGTCGCGATTCCACTTCCATTCCCAGAGATAAGCACAATTTTCCCATCGCTTCTCTCTCTTTCTCACTCTCTCTCCAAACTAGGAAACGGAAAACACCCATATTTTTGGCTAAGAGACCCCCTGATTGATCGTTTAGTAGAGAGACTGTGATTCTGGGAACTGCCAAGCATCATATTTCTGAACTGCGGGAAAACCTCAGAAATTTACTAATTAATCATGGGGAGTGGGAGGAAAATGAATCAACAAAGTGGATAATGATGTTCATTCCCGAGGTACACTGAATAATTTATTTTAACTTGTGCCACTTGCCTATAGTGGGAGTTGAGAGGGCTTGATTGTAGATACTGATCCATAATTTGCTTCCTATCAATCATGAATTCAGTTCTATTTTCAGATTTGCCCATATTAATTTTAATGGCTGCACACAATTTCAATTAATTTCTCTCTCCCAACTAGGAGATTAATTTAGACAGACACACCCATAAAGTTTTAAGAAAATTAGGGCCCAAATTAGCTGCGTATATTTTCAATTATATTTTAATTTTCCCACACTTTGCACAATTTTTACCGAAAAACAACTTTGCGCTGTTCCCACTCAAAGAGGGGGAGACGCTATAATTTGTTCCGAAATACAATCCCCTTCATCGATGGAGCTTTTGTACTCGGCGCCCTTTTATCGATACGCCGGGACACTCGCAGAAATTAGTGTGATAGAATGGCGCACATAATGAGCCGCGATGGGCAGCGATTGTGAAAGGTCGGAGGTTTTATTTTGCAGCTCTCTGACCTGAGCTTGAGGGTGGAAAATGTATTCATACATCCTTAAAGAGGATAAGATAGAACGAATGGTGGAATTTGTTATTTATGCTCAAGTGAAATTGCGGAGATGATGGAGACGTGAAGGGTCAAATGGGTGGAAATGTGAGGGTACATGGAGGCCTCCTTTCAGCCAGAATGTTCATCTTTGTTGGGTGCAAAAAAAAACACACAGGAAGTGAGATGCGAAAGGGGAATAAAAAGTATGAGAAATGTGTTGTTCTACACGTTTAATAAAGCTCCCCGGCATTCACAAGCTATTCCTGATGTCATGAATATTTATTTTTCGCAAAATGGAGCTTTTTATTCTTAAGCTCTCCGGGACGGACCTGTGGGGGTGAAATATTGCGGATGAGTGAATTTAAATGACAAAGCATTTTGGGCGTCGGTTTAGGGTATTTGAGGCCAATTTGAGGAGATTCCCTCCATAGACAGGGAGGCCAGCCTTTCGCGCGCTCAACACTCCTTTGGGCTGTGGTTTAATTAAAAAAAAGCACTGACCCAAGACATTTTGCGCAATTTCCTCCTCGTCAGGAATGCGCTCCTGTGTGAAAAGAATTATGTAATGAAAATTTTGACGTTGTGAGTACTTAAGGCATGACAGAACACTCATTACAGCCCTGAATTCGGGGGTGGCAGAAAGTCAGGGGCAATAAATCAATTAACACTGAGTGGATGGAGAGACGTGGCGGCGATTTATGGATAACACTACAATATCATTCAGCCGATGCTTGTGGCAGTGACAGTTGGACATTCACTGGTTAAGCTTTAAGTACACAAACGGAGTCATCCACTTGCAAGAAAGCACCAGAGCTGATGGCTAGTGCGGTGTGTGTGTGTGATCATAAAATAGATGTTATGTGGCGAGAATGTTCGACTTGGGGACCATAAATTAAAGTAAATTGTTATGAATTGTGAAGGTGACAACATATTAATTAAGCAGTGGAAAGCCATTCTCACCCCTCGCAATCAAGATGAATTTGCCACTGAGATTCCTGGACTATTAAAGCCGAGATTCCATCCATTAACGCTCCATCATCTTTAAGTATTGCCATGCAATGTTCGCCTGTGTGCCAAGAAATTGTCAATCGTTGGGACAACTTTCAAGCACATCGCTTGTGTATATTTCGTATACTCAAGAACATGAAAGCACTCGCAATTTCCGCAATGCTGGGGAGAAACGCGCCGAGAGAACGTGAAGGAGGATGAGGAGATGTAATTAAGTTGTGTCGTGGTTATCATTTTCATGCAGAGAAAGTCACTTTTGAATCGCTTCACAAACACATATTACCATTTTCATGAAAATTCACCTCGTCACTCTGCACTGTACATTTATAAACTCAAAGTATATTACTCGCAACACAATTAAAAACTTACCCCGCCAGACTCAAATCACTCCCTACTCAATTATTCACACATTTCCCATTATATACTATGATGCTTTCACTGCTGCACAGTTTACGAGGAATTTATAGTAAAAAATGCATTTCATCACTGTCAAGAGGATTTCAATTTTCTGTTTAAATGCTAATTTATTGAAATTTGCAGCGTCTATTGTAAATTTTAAATACACAACATGAAAACCAACTCGGAAATAAAATCACATCAACATTTTCAAAATTAATTATGGAGTTTTATTTTGAGAATTAAAATCATTAAAGTCAGCACTCAAAACTGCAATCAATCTGGATAGAATTAAACAATAAGCAAAATTATACCAAAACAACCACACATTATTCCACAACTTATATTTCGGCATAAACATTGGCTTGGGCAATTGACAGAGCAGTGAATTCGTATGTAAATATCAGAAATAAAGATAAATAGAGTCACAAATGGAAAAGTATGCGATTCAATAAATTTTCCTTAAGATAGTGTGAAACTCAAAATACAGGATGTGATAAGGATTGATCTTGTGATTGATTAACTTACTTTTTCAGTGTGCCGAAAGTTGTGTAGTATTCATCGCGAAATTCATCGTCGTGAGAGGGTTAACATGCTTGATAAGGCATACAAAATAATTCCAATGGACTTTCGCAAATACAATTGATGAGGAAATCTAAAGTAGATTTTCAAGTCCACATAAAATCACTGCCGAATGCTTTAAAATGGGATGAAAGCGACTGAGCTTTTCTTTCAATTTTCCATGGGAAACACTTTGGCTCAGCAACTGCCTAGGCAAATGACCTGAACGACCTTCCAAATGAACCCGGAATGCCTAAAATCCTGTGATCGTTGAAGCGTGATTCGCATAAATTCGGCAAATTTCCAGCCTAATTCAAATTGTATTAAGCGATCCGACGAAGGCATCCCAGCGTGTGGATGTTTTCACATGGCTCCGTACACAAAATTTCTAATCAATTTGTCCTCCATCTGTCGCCGCAGTGAAGATGATAAATTGAACCTCGCGCGCGCGTCTCGGTGGGTGAAATTCTCATGGATTTTGCAATCACGGTGTGGCGATGGCTCAGGAGAAGAAAGGAATCTTCAAAGAAAATTATCCAATTTTCCATTATCCACTTTTGGAGGGGTGAGTCAAGTCCAAACAATATGATTTATTGAATTGGACAAACCCACACCCCTTCGCACACCCATACTAAGTGACTGAGCGGATTTTTTCTGTCGGGAATGCAGAGCTATTCTAGCGAGGAATCAAATCACAAAAGTTATTCTTCCAATTTCCCACGTGGAAATCTCTTCGGTAGTCCTCTTGCTTATCCACCCGCTACGGTTAAATAGAAAAACTTTCATTCTGCAGAACATTTCGAGCTCTCTCACCCCAACTCTTGGTATCCTGTTGTTTTTTGCCATTTCGAGAAGGTGGAAAGGCAAGGGAGTTCGGGAAGTTTATTAATTGAGCTGTACGTGAGCCTAATCAAAATCACACCCACTAAATATTTCGGACTTAATTCATTCTCTCATTCAATTTCCGTTCAAGTTAAACGGATACACAAGCCAGTGAAAAGTGTCTAGGAAGAGAAACGCGCCGCTGGCAAGTGTATAAATCACAATGAAATGCGCTCGGTTGGCCTGGAGAAGTTCGCCGCAAAATAATAACATGGAGTTACATTAATTAATATGAGTCTTCTATATTTTGTCTATCATTTTATCATTATGAATTTATCTCTGTGGAATTCACTGTACATTTCGGTTGGGAGGAAAGTTCAAACTTTATTACAACAATAAGTTGTTCTAAATTAGTTTTATCTTATGTCTCGAGACATATTCAACACATTTATGCAAATTTATCATTTAATAAATTCTTAATTGTATATAACCTCCTAAAACTTTAAAACACCCTCTTACTCACTCGTCATGTCAAATACAACAATTATGAAAGAAGATTCTCTCTGTGACTTTATCAACTATTCTCAAGTTAGAATTTATTTAATACTCAAAGTATGAGATGCGGAGTGATGATCCAGCGAATATTTTTCCCCTTGTTCTTTATTCTTTATGTTTCCAAATGAAGAGCAAAGTGAACAACTTTGGCTTGTAAATCTGTAAATGTGACCTGCCAGTTTGTTTCCCAAGCAGAAAAAGCTGACATAAACTGTTTCTCACACTCCCAAAGCTTCGCTAAAGCTCGACAATGTTTTGTTGGTTTCAACCCATTCGCAGCGGAGGTGGCTTTTGCCAAATGGAAATTCACCTTCCATGTCAGTAAACACTGTGTTCAGACTTTTTCAACTATTTGTGTGATAATAAAATACAATCGGCAATAAAAAGTTCACCAGAATCTTGATGTTAAGTGTAGCTTTAGTGATTTTGTAAAACAAAACAGCCATTTGCTCACTTGAATGGGTTGAAAAAAACTATTTTTGAAAAACATACCTAAAATTATTTGTTGGAAAGATAAATTGTCTATAAATTCTTTTGATTTAACTGTGACTTTCAATTTTTTGGTTTGCTTTTTTTGATTTTATTGTCCTCTATATTTTTGAAATTCAGACATAAACGCAAATCTTTTCTATAGCTATTCTGTGTTTTTTTTTCAGTGTGCTTTTTTGTACTTGAGTAAGATTTTAACTGACATAATTCTATTTCAATTAGAATTAAATATTGTTTGTTATCTAAACGTACATTGTCTAATTTTTCTCTGTTCGAAAAAAACATTTTTCTTGCTATTTTAGTAGCATAAATTTCCTATTCACTTCTTGGTTGAAGTGCTTAGTATTTTGTATCATCTCCGAAGTGAACAGAATTACTCGATGATGGTGATAAAATTAATGTTTATTGACATTTTATCACCCATTCTGATAAATGAAAAGACCATTTGATGACAACTCTGCGGGTGAAATTATTCTGATTGTTATCTCTTTTCTTCCTCTTTAGCATTCACACACACAGAACATGAAGAAGAATAACACGATCCTTAAGGGATAGTCATTTCATTATGTAAAATGACAACCAGCTTATTTTCTATGTTTATGTACAGGGAAATGTCGTTCTCACCCTTTTTTGTCCCATAAATCTGGCTTTTCCTCTATTGAGACAACTTTTTCCTCTTGCATTCCCGATGGTCATTCACATTCAATACATTCTCCATATATAATCGGGAAATAAAGCTTGGAGTTACCCCAAAAAAATCGTTTCTAATCCATTCTCGTGGAAGAACTTAAACATCAACACATACAAGAAGGATACTTCATCCCTTTTCCGTGATGTGGTCACAATAAAAAAAGGTTTATGAGCAATATTACTTGTTCAATTTGTTTGAGCTGAAAATACTATTGATGTTGGCGCTTTTATACGTAAATCGGGATTCGAATATCGAATGTCTTACTTGGGGAGTTGCTGGTTGTGGAGCTGGAAGCCATTGAGCAGTTCTGGCCACTTCGGAGTCCATGTCAAACACGTTCGCTGCTGTTCAGCTGTCCACTTGTTGTGTGCGATGGGGCCGCCGGGTAGCTGAAAGCAAACAAGCATTCGCATTACTTTCCCTCCGCAAATGGAAGCCTATTTCTGTACTTAATGGGGAAACTCCACGAATATATGGCACTTGTGAGATTGCAGAGAATTATAAGAGGCAGACAATTTATCACAATCAAGACAAATGTCAAATTATTCAAAATATGCAATATTAAAATCCACTTTCCTCTCAGTATCGATCACAATTCTTGTATCACATTTTTGTTTTTGTTTATTTCCAATTATTCAATTCACGAAAGAACTGTTGAAAGAGTTTTTTGCCTAAAGCTGTATTCTTGTGTGTTTTACTCGTTGAAAAATTTATCTGAACAATTTTCCATTTTTTTCATGTTTTTCTTCCACCAAACTTTACAATTCTCAACAATGCATATAAAATGAGATCAGAGAAGTTACCTTATTACGCATGAGCCGAATTAATATACTAAATACATTATTTTTCAAAGAAAAATCAAAATAATAATCACAATGTTAGCATAGAGTGACATTCTTGTTTATTTCATGCATTAGAGACAAATTTGTTATTGCATCTGTGATTTCTGAACATTCTTAGATAGCAATGCATGATTTCTGAATGTTAATTTGCCTTTGCATCAACACAAAACTTTCTAATCACTTATCACTAACTAACTTCCAAGCATAAACTTATATTCAATTACGACTTTTCGTCTCAATGCCGAGCAAGATCCGAAAGCTGCGGATGAAGTTCATTTATTATTGTTTAGCCTGAGCTCTTTGGCTCTTTATAATCCAATTAGTGCGTCCCTTGTGGGTACACCGCTCTGTTATCAGTCTGTAGTCAGTATCAATAAAATATTCAACGGAATATGCCTTTATCCTCTCACGTGGTTCGATATCAGGGGCCAGAGCTCCGAAATATGGTAATAAATGGACCAGAGAGCACACACTCACCCAATTGAATTGGTCCCCACGCTGTTTGACCCACTGTGTCCATCATCACTAATTGTGGCGTTATTGACTTGCGAAGTCATTTGCTTAATAGATTGACTCTGGCTGCTGGATGCCTTGCACAGAGGGCTCTGCAGGCTGGAGGTGAGCGTGAAGTAGCCGCCGGGCTTGGGTTTCAGGTGACGATTATTCATCTCCATGTTGACGATCTTCATGAACTCAATCTGGGCTGCCAGCTTCTGGACCTCCTCCTGCCAATTATGCATGGGTTAAACGATTTTGTCAATTTGAGGGCGAGTTCGCAGTCCTCACCTTGAGCTCCTCGTTCTCCTGGTACAAGTCGGGTGTGTCCTCTGGCACCAGGCCGATGCCGTTGAGGGAGAAGGAGGCCGTGACGCCACGGACACGTGCCTTATTGTCCCACTGATCCCCCTGCCCGCGCAGCACCCGCACAACTTTGGGTCCGAACACCAGGGCCACGGTGACCGACGTCGACAGCTGGGTGCGTATGAATCCCAGCAGATACTTTATATCCGGTCCCGCTTGGGGAAATATGAACAGGCTGTAAACACATACAATTTGCGCATTATTGAGAATTTGAGTTGTCTCAAGATTGGAATTTATATCTCCAGAGTGTTGTGGAATTTTCCCATTTATCTTCCCCCAAATATGCCTCATGGAATCCAGACCATCAAGAGGATGGCGCATTCCGCCGTGAGCGTTTATTTCCACTCTCCAAATTGAATTGCGCGAATTAGAGACGTTAAATTACTCGTAATCAGATGAACTCCGGGATTGATTTTAGAAGTCAATCGAGTGGCAGCTGGGGGAAATTCAGGTAGTCAAGGAGAAGCTTTCGCAGACTCCGAATTAAATTGTCAATTTTTCTTAACTTTCCACTCGAAATGCTCCCCCCCCCAGCGTGCGAGAAGTGAAATTTTCATGGCGAAAACTGATAAGAACAACTACAATTATACTGTGGATATTTGCATGTCTGAAACTTTGTTCAGCACAATCAAGGAGTGTTCGCAAGAGGATGTGCACTGTAATTGCGGTGTAGGGACAGTTGGACTTGAAAGGGAAGATTGAAATCCACTTTCATCACGTAATCAAATGATAAAGAAAAGTTTATCCCAAAGTTTCTGCCCCATGAGAAAACCCATTTAAAATTTCCTCGAGACGTACAACAAAGGGGATCCACTGTTAATTACATGGAAGAGTCTTGGGGAGAAAAAGTGCTTGAAGACTCAACTCACTGGAAAGCCACCATTGTGGTGTTGACGAGAGCGATGTTGTAGATGGCATAGGAGATGAGTCTGGCCTCGTTGTACATGGACTCAGCGTGGCGTACGTTGTAGCACACCCGGATTCCCCAGGCGAGGAACAGCACTTCCCCAATGGCGAGGCTGTGGTCCCACCAGTTGTAGGAGCACTGCTTGAACTTCAGACCGTACTTGTCGGTGATCTCCTCGGCAATGGGCGGAGCGGACAGAGTCCAAGTGCCCAGATAGATGAGCATCACCAGCAAGATGGGCACCATCCACTGCAGCAGCTGCTTGTCCGTTAGCTTCACCTTGTGGGCAGACTTCACGCGGTATGTGAGCGAGACTCTCCACGTTTTCATCAGGAGAGATGTGTAGGTGATGCAGAAGCCCATGTGCCGTGTCCACTTCGTGGCGATGCAGCTGCAGGTGTCCAGAATGGGGAAGATTGCCGCCATCTCGAGGTACATGAAGGAACACCCGAGGAGGGTGATGGTCAGGAAGATGGGACTCGCCACCTTGAAGACCTACGAAAAAGTTAAATGCGGGAGATTGCGAATACAAAGCGCACAATTAAATGATTACCTTGACTTTCCTATGGCGGTACATGTAAAAGGCGAGAGAGATGGTGAAGACGGCGCACAGCACGGAAACCGTGAGCAATGTAATGCGGAAGACCCAGTTGTACGTGGCCAGGCATGGGGCGGGACCCATACAATTGCCACAGCCGTCGGCACACTTGAGACATTGAAATTTATCCATATAAATAGTGCTCTCATTGTTCCAGAACTCCTGATATGCCACCTCCATGACGGAGCCATTGAATCCAAGCGGATGGCGGGATGAGTAGAAGCCCGGCCTGCAGAGACACTGGTAATCCCCACGACGCCATCCTTCTCCATTGCCATGGACGCCCTTTGACCTTCCGCCCGCATAAAATCGATGATCACACTGCAGAGAGGAGAGGACGTGTCTTGAGAATACACTCGCAATATTAATCCAATTACACGACATCCAAGAGATTGCAAATTTGATTTTTGCCCCAGATTTCTCGCCAAGAATCATCTGGGCTTCGGAAATCGATTACGGATTTCCCGGCTTAATTGCCATCACGGACAATTTAGAAGCCATGAATGAATTTTATGTTTTGAAATTCGAAGAGTGGGAATTTCATTACCTGAACAAGCCATAACACAAACACTCTTTCAAACCTTATTAAAAGTTATACAATCTCGATGGGTTGTGGATACATTAGTTGTCTCGAATCGCAGGTGAGGGAGCGAAGGTTTGTTTAGCATCAAATTAAAACACAGTCATTATTGTTCAACAGATGAAGTGTAATTTAATTTCTGTGTGAGAAAACTTTTAGTGAATTTTACTATAAACTATGAGTCAATTTATTACCAGCAGTGTTCCTGCTACAAAAATAAACAGTGGAAACACGGCAATACCGGAGTATCATAGTTTGAATTGAGTAGAAATTGTGCAAAGTTGCTGCGCTAACTTTTAAACACACATTGAGTTCTATATAGAAGGATTCACCCCCATCAAACACAATTTAGTGTCGTACCAGAATTCGACAAAGGAAAAATGATTAGAAGCTCCACCCATTGATATGCTCCGCCCATTATTTTTAGAAAAGTTGTAGTAATTGGTGAGATTTACCTCCATTGACACTGGATGGCACTTGTGTGAGCCCAGCAATGCATCGATTTCCAGTGAGTTCTCCACATCGTCGGGCTGAGAATTGCACTGATTCACGTGCAGTTCCGACACATCGACGTCAACACTGAGAAATCCCCGAATCCCGTGGCGGCTAGTCGGTGGAATGGCGACGCTGTACGACAGAGTCCATCGCCGGTGACTGCATAGGTAGTACGGATAGGTCCACCAGCCCTTGAAGGAGATGCTGATGGGACTCGGTGAGAACTTGGGCGACCGTAGTCCTGGCGATGACATTTCATCCTCGAACCTGCGGAGACGTCGTGATACTCAAACTTGTTGATATTTTTTCTCGCCGATATGGGGTGAGTCACGTGCGACATTGAGCTTGTATCGTGCCGAAGGAGGCACGCTCGTCTTGGTGACAAAATTAAGTGGGGCACGAACACAATTTCAAATTGAATAAGCCAATTTGGTGCGTCTAATCCTTCAGTGAGCACCCCAACGCAAGGATTCTCCAAATTGTGACTTACCATGGATAATTCATATCTGGCTTCAAGCCCACACTCACGCCGTCCTCCTCCACCCGATGCGGTCCGCCGAGGCCGCCCAACTGCTGGCTCCACCACACGGCAGTGATGATTGCTCCATTTGTGATGTTGAGCGCCAAAATGCGCGCCGCCGTCACGTGAGTGTCGCCCAGAAGGCCCTTCGCGATGGCATCCAGAAGTCCTGGGAAGAAATCCCATGTAGTGAAATCTATCATGCCAAAATTGAATCAAAATGTGACCCAAATACATAAGCACAACCCCGAGAAGAAAGCATCTCGGAAAAATTTAATAAAAACTGAATTCTGCGAAATACTTTCTCGGCATAAACTTTTCCGCAAATTCCTTAAAACTCTGCGCAAAATTTCTATCGCCTTTCAACCGAGTTTTCTCTAAAGTGAAAACTTTCCGCGATGTTTGAAATTAACATACATCTCAAATGCTTCCTATCAGTCTTTTCACGTTGGAATTATTACACTTTTCCCCTCATTCCACCGTGTGTCCGGGAATCACGAAGACATTGAAAGTCATATTAGTGTCAGTCGAAGACGGAGCACAAAAGGAGTCTTGATGTACTTTTTTAATAGATTTTCCTCTGCTATGTTCTTTCAATTGTCTGAAAGGCAGTTCATTTGACTCCTTTTCTTCCCTTCTCTATGTTGGCGGCGGAAAAGACGAGAGACATTCTTGTGCGAGAGAAAAAAAAGGCAACATCAAATGTATTTTTATGTTCTCTAAATTCCCCTGTTTTTGCTCAAACCCGTACCTCGATGGCGAGGCCGGCAGAAAATGGCAGCAAAGAGACAGACAAGGAGGAAAAACGAGATGTGGCGGAATCTTATTAAATTGATGGAAGGATGTGGATGTCCAAGGAGAGCACAAAAAAGATCACGCGCGCTGAGCTCTTCTGGCGGAGCTTTGGAGGAGAGAGTGGGTGAAAATGGGCAGAAAAACATGAAGATATATGGTTCGATGCTCCAAAAATTACATTCACGCAAGTTATTTTCTACCCTCCACTATATATCCTGTCGATTGGCTAGGAAATATTTCAAATGGTTCCCATTCATGGCCTCTCCATCCATTCTGTCAAACCAGTAAAAGTTGCACAACTTTACCTTTAGACAAAAGGGAGAAAGTCGTGCCTTCTTGACCTAGTGAAATTTCACAAACTGCGAGACCCTTGAGACCACATATGAAAGACTGACATTACCTTTTTGGGAGTTCTTGGGATGATATAAAATTTGATAAATTTCCCCAAATCATCCGCCTTTTGCCAGAACCCAATTTTGCTGGCACTGGAAGATCTCAAAATATTTCGCTGACAATGTCGACCTTCTTCGCTAACACACTTTTCGCACGTTCCACACCAAAGTCTGCCATCATTGACTGAGTCGCATGCTTGCTAGAAGTGCCATAATGCTGATGATTTATTGGCTTTAGACAATAGTTGCGAAAGCTGTATTTCTGTCACATTTTTTAATAAAGTAAATGTTAGAATTTTTCCGCCTGTGTCAACCCGTCTTAGAAAAGCACAAACGCTGAAATACCAAAGAGAGCAATAAAGTGGCCTTATATGGAATACGCGTAATATTTATCTTCTGAGAAATGGCAGAATATGAGGGAGAAACAGGGTGAAATCACCCATACTTCCAGTTATTTTCGTTATTAACCAAAAATGAGGGAAAAAGGGAAAGCTCAGATGGAACTTTACCACTGGGAGTCGCAGAGAGTATAATTTACAAGCCTGTCTTTGTGCCTTCTTCCCATTTAGCGGTCACGTCCCTCGCCCTATTTACAGATTACAGAACAAATGTACATACAATGAGCTCCTTGACTCCGGACAATATCACCATTAATTATCAAAATTATGAACAAAAGCAAATCCCTGTTATAAAAGGGGAAAAAAAAGCAAGAACACCCCATAAAAAATATGCATTAAGTTGCGACGAAGTGTGCTTGCCGGTATTTTCAAGTATTCAGAAAAACACACAAAATTATGCTCTTTAGCGCCAGGTTTAATGCCTTGAAGCCACGCTACGCCACTGAATGTCGCTTGGAAAAGTCTGGCTGCCCTTGAGAACCGACTTTTTCACGTCTGCCCGAACTTTTCAGTTTATCACACCCCAATGTCCATTTGGAATAACATTTTTGATATAGTCCTCGGCTCTCTGATTATTCATAAACTTTTACCACGGAATGGCGAGAGCTTCATCCCAACCGAAAGCTTCTCGAGCTTCTCGGGATGTATATTTTCACCGCCGCCCCAGCCCGAAGGTTATCTGGCCTATTTGGTATTACTTTTCCTCCACTTATTTTATTGTCCGCAGAGATTGGTGAAGTTTCTCTCCTTGGCTTTCAATCAATACAGCTCTCGAGGGGGTGAAACATAGATTTGATGAAGAAAGTGCGTCCCGGAAATCTTCCACTCAATTACTGAATAATCATTGAGAGAATGAGTATTGCGAAAAAATCCAACATTTCCATTTGGAAGCACTTGAAGGAGCGTATTTAAGACGAACCAAATTACTCTTCAGCCAAAGTTTCACGGTTCTGCGAGACCCTTTAAGAAGAGGGTTATTTTCTTTTAATAATAATTTTGATAAATGTAATGATTTGTATATTCATCGCTCAAAACTTCCAACAAAGAAGCGCTTATCAGGGGAAAGTACTGATGAAAACTGTGAATGTATAAGAAAAAAAAGCACACTCGGTGGAAATGGAAAAATGACTTGCAACACCTCGAGGCGAAATTCGGCAAAGAGGAACTCGAGGAGAGGCCGGAGAAATTGCTGGTTTAATTGTGGAAACTCAAACAGGTGTTTTTCCCAACTTGACGAGCTCTTCTATTCTCCCTTGAGATACAAATTCTCAAGAGTCTCAACGCTGGAATTGCCATCTCATTTGAATTTTTAATTTTATTTCAAATTGAAATAGACTTCTGTACCATTTCACCATCGGATGCTGCGCTCGATGTTGGGAAGAGAAAAGTCTCCTGGGATAAGCAAAAAATGAGAAGAAAAAATTCTCATCATTTACATTTAATTCTATTGTCATCTCTTGTCGCTTTTGCGCCTTCTTTCACCTCCTGGTGACGTGCCTCAGACAGGTATCGAAGACGGGAATCTGTAGTCAATAAAATCAGCAGCAAGAACTCAATTTTGCACAAATACTGCACGTGGGTGAAGAGAAAAGGTGACAGTGACAATTTACCGAGGGCGAATCCAATTTTCCCTCATAATAATTCATATGACAACCAAGAATGAGAGCATTTGGGGGCTTTTTTGTCCCACATCAAGACTTTATGAGCTTACGAGACGCAAGAGAGTCTGTGGCACGTGAAAATCTGCAGATTTGATACAGGTGGAGAGGAGATTCACCACTAAACACACATCTTCTTCTCAGGAAGAAAAAGGTGGATCTGCCGGCGAGATGTGTAAATTATTGAGCGATACACGAACCAGGAAAGAGATATTTTTGGCAAACGGTTGAAATATGATGATAATGTTTGTAGGTGTGTGGAAAACCTTCAAATATTTCATCAAAAACTCCTCAGGCTGAGGAATAAATACACCTTTTTCTGACAGTTGATGCTCAATCAACCAAAGTTGAAGGATGGATGAAGAAACAAAGGCTTATATCGTGACATACTTTTACGCAATCTTGCGAATTTGTCTCCTGCTTTCCTAGAACACTATTAAAATACCATAAAAATCTCGAGAACCCAACATATCTTCGTGTACAGCGGTACATTTTTCCCACATTTCTCGCAAAATGCTTATGAAATACTTATTATTATTCTTTAAGAGAAAGAAGATAAGCAGATGAGAAAATTATGCTAGACCGATGAGAATGCTTTAGGGGGGAAGAATGTGAAAATCTTTTTCCTGAAAAACAATATCTCAGAAGCTCTTAATTC
Source organism: Phlebotomus argentipes (assembly GCF_947086385.1). NCBI lineage: Eukaryota > Metazoa > Arthropoda > Insecta > Diptera > Psychodidae > Phlebotomus > Phlebotomus argentipes. The sequence continues at coordinate 8,599,391 of NW_026776181.1, read as the reverse complement.
CCCATCTTTTGCACGGTAATATTGAGGTACACACCGGAATATTTTTTTCGATTAAATCCGCCACTGTGTTATCTTATCTACCAACTGCTCTCCCTCCCATTATGCCTACCAAACCAGACAGTGAAAGGTGCCTCGCGATTAAATTTGCATTAAATTTTGTCACTTCATCCTTGTGTGCCGTGTTTTTGGAAGACACGACACAATAATTGAAGTGAAAAATGCCAGAAAAGCAGTGGGAAATTCATGAGAAATCTCAGGCTAAATTATGAACGAGGCAGCTTTCTGTGACTTCTTGTAGCATCAAATCAAATTAAACCGATAGATATAATGGATATGTATCTTGAGGCAGTCAGAATGCCCCTCCAATGCCTCCTTCAATTTTCTTTTGAATTTTATTAAAGCAGATATGCCAGATGTCGAAACGCAAGAATTGCGTATTTTTTAGTGAATTCAATATTTTACAAAGAACAAGAGGAAGCACAAAAATTGTAGTAAATAACCAAAGTTCAGCGAGTTCAGGCTATTAATAAATGAGATAAGCTTCACGAGTCATAAAATATTATTTCCAAGATTATTTCACGTCTGCGTGAAATTAGTTTCCGATACGCCACGCACTGATTCCCAACGAATCTTTTCACGAAAGAAGCATTTCTTCAGGGATTTGCGGCCTTCACCTCGGTTGAGGCCTTGTCAGGACTCTACATCACTTTTAGCTCAATTGTTCATGAAATTGCTCGGCGATGGTGTGGCATTTCGTGACAAGGCAACCGGAGTAAGAAAGCTCTTGAAATGGCACAAATTGCACTCACCTCCATGTCGATTAACCCCCACATCTTGCAGCACAGTGGCGGCCAAGTCAGCCTTCTGGCGTGCTCCCTCGTAGCGTTCGACACGCAGAGGAATCCTCAGTGGGCGGAATGCCCTCGAGAGGCAATACTTTCCCAGATTCTCTGTGGCGATGTCGTGTATCGTCTGCAGGGACTCCTCGATGGCATCCTGCAAGGGCTGGAGTGAGCAGAAAAATCGATCTCAAACACGTGACACACCCCACAAACCTTGCCAATGTCGACAGGAGTGCTGAATGTTGCGAGAATGCCATTTGGACCGGAAGTAGCCCAGCAATGTCCGATGAATATTGACAGACGAAGGATGAGGCCACACCAGAGCCACAGTGGATGTTCTCGCATTTCGCACAAGTCATGGACCTTCCTGAAACAAAGAGGAACTCGCCTGAAAACCCACTGATAAGGACACGTCCACAGCTTATTCAAACACCCACTGATGGTTCTGTACACTGTTTTTTTTTTGTCCAGGGGGCGCATATTCAAATGAGAATGAATCGGTGAAAAGCAAGGATGGAAAGTGGAAAAAATTGACAAAGGACAGGAAAAAAGATGGGTATTTTGCATTTCAAAAGGTGAGAAATGTCTGTTGAAAGTTTACACAGAACATTCTCAAACAATTCTGGAAAAAAAGAAGAAATTGAGAGAACATTATACTAAAAATCTTCTGCTTGATTTTATGATTCCCATAAAAACAACATATAGGCTCTACCTTGACTCTAGGCTAAAGCTCTCCCAAATTCCATTACAATTTATGATGAAAGTACGTGAAAGCTCGGCGGAGAAGCTTTCAGAGACAGACTCACGCCTTGATTGTGTCAGTTCATTGAATTTAAATTAAAAACCACCTTCACCACCCACACTGTCGACGCACCAAATTACATTTCCCCGCCAATTCAGGGCTGATGAGACCCTGAGGGTTTGGGTGGGGAATCAAGATCGCATTTTCTTCGTCAGCACGTAGGCTAGATTATGATGTAATGTCAGCAGCATTGGGGAAAAAACAGCGAATAATATAATTATTGGCATAGAGCAGTAAAAGGGAGAAAATCAATATGCTGGGCGTTCTAGTTGTGTACATATATTTATGTGGTAAAGAATTTAAGATGGCATAAAGAGTAATAAATTGTGAAAATATTGTCCCACAGTGTATAGCTAATAATCTCAAATTCCCATTCACATTATATGGTTGGGTTGGAATAAAGTTGGTGATATGGGACCAATTGCTCATCATTTCATGGCTTTTGTGCCAGATTTTGGCACTTTGCCCGGGAATATATGCAAAACAAAGCCGGAGTTTGCTAGTGTCGAGTCTGCATTCACCCATAGGCATCTGAATCAACATGTCACTCAAGATTCCACTCGCAGATAACAGATACTCAAAGGAACTTTTCCGCTACCAATTATCTCCCTAATTATGCTCTTAGGGATCCCTGCCAAACGGCTCTTATATATCTTTATTAATGTGACGCGCTTCAACCAAGATCTGAATCTGAGAAATCAATTGAAATTTGCAACAACTTCAGCTCAATATGATTAATATATTTTTACTTATTTTTCCTGTTTTGTGAATCTAATAATAAGAAGAGTTCGTAACGATTTTAGAGTTAGCGACGTGACATTTTCTAAGAAATTTTAGGTAAAAGCTGTCACTCTGCGACTTTGACAAATTTCATGCAGCCAAAAATGCGAGATGTGGGATACACTTTGGATTCTTAGAATATGTAAATGGTGGGATAATGTAAATCTTTTATGGTAATCTATTGCCTCTGTCAGTTTCTGCATGTCGTGTGAATGGCAGCAAGTTTCTCACATGGCATGATTTTAATAATGGCACAATCAGTGCTTCATTCTTTCAGAATCATGGCAAAAAGTGAGGCTCTGACTATAAGCATAGACTTCGTGGCCCCTCCTCAAGGCGACAGATCAACGAATCAAACTCAATTTCCGGTCTGTGTGCTTGCGAGGAGCGATTCAGTCGCCTAAAATAATCTTCAAGTGGATTTGTGAGTGGAATGGGGGAGAAATGATTTTTCCAGTATCTCCCTTTTCCGGGGGTCGACAGTGTCTTCTATATACAGGGGTGTAATATGTCAATGTTGTGTAAAAATTAAATGGCCTGGAATCAATTTTGCAAAGAAAATTGCCCAGAAACGAGAATCATTTAATGGTAAGTGAACAAGAAATGTATAATTCACAATATCTATGGCTTCTCTCGCACTCCGAACCGCATCCACCTGTTTCTCACCATTTGTCAATACACAAACTGACCAAGAGAACCGAAATCGTCTTGTAATTGACTCAATTAATTCCACTTTCACCTCCAGGCACGTACTGTGGATGTATGATATAGAATTACCTCGGAGATTAATAAAAGAAGGGCGTTTAAATTGGGCATAATTTCTCAATAACTTATTTCATGGATAGATTATGCAAATCAACGACTCCTGGGCCATGAATAAAAGCCATATAAAAAATCGATTCTCCTCCTTCACTTGCCCACGAGCTGAAAAAAAATCGATGCAGACCCTCGAGAAAACCAATAAGTGGCAGACTTCCTTCCAACGATTCCTCTCACGGACAGTATTTGTCATCTCCTCAACACGAGAACGGCACATAAAATACACATTGTCGCCACTGCGTTATAATTCATCTAATAAAACTCAGTCCTTCACTCTGGGCAGCAACCCCTTCCCTCCCTCATATCTCCAACGGTGCCCCGCGTGGCACAATTTAGCCTTGTTGCGTATAAAAACTCTTTTATACCTCTTAAATGTGGCCGTTGCAAGCTGTAAAAGTGCGTGTCCTCCTCGGGAGGAAATATACTGTATTTGTGGGTAAATGAGGCTGTTAAATTCAAAATTATTGGTTCAGGCCATCCTTGGCATCTTTAGGACTCAATCTAGGACATCATTCACAAGACCACGAATGGCACGTGCACAAAATCTGTGAAAAATCATTATTCACAAAGCACAAAATAGTGTTCTCCGTGCTCATTGTTGTATGTGTACACAATTAACAGCCCCATTATATTTCTCTGAAAAGGATACACAATTATGTGGGTGAGGAACTTAATATTCACATCCAGCTCCTCTTGTATTTCCCATTTTCTCACACTCGAAAATGTGTTGATTTTGCTCTGTGGAGAAATTTTACCCCAATTTATAGTATTTGGGTGTGTAATGAATTACCCAGTGCTTCATTAAATTGAAGTTACACTGCCGGCACACCAGCGTCTCCATGACACCCATTCATTTGTACCTGACCTTTTCCGAGGGATGGATTTCTCTGTTTCCACTAATCCGGAATTAACTAACAATTCAAGTGTGCGCCGGAGGAGCCAAAGATTTAGGCTCGTGCCAGGATCAACATTTTCTTGCCATGTCGCCACGGCAAATGTTCTCTGCCATGAATAACATTCAAATCCTCACCATTTCCGCTCCCAAAATCTTCCACCTTGAGTCCTCTCCCAACATCCCCACACCACGTCATGTCACTCGAGAGGGTGTTCGAGGCAGAAGCCAAGGGTTATTTGGATACATGAAAGTGCTTCAGAGGCTCTCCGACAGTGCGTGAAGACATTCAGTGGGCTGAAAACCTCAGCTGATAATGGACTTACATTTCAGATATAAGACATACATGGAATTCTAGGCCGTACAATTTCAATTTGGACAGAAAATCAGGGCACATTGCTGGTGAGAATATCAAGTGTGGACTGACACTCACCTGTAAATCCAATTTGGAGAGAAGCAACAGTCAGATTCTGAAAGTTTTATGAAAGCACCCTTCCTGCTAGTTTGTATTTTCGTCTAACTTTCTATTTACCCCAACACCCATGCCCCAATGAGTATCTTCACGCCCTGCGGGCGGAGTAGTTTGAGGAACAAGTCGTGTCTGATTGAGCGTTTTTCAGTCCTGGACATCGATAAATCGATTATCGTGGGAAATTAAACTTGAACTATCAAGAAGTTTCACAACATCTAAGGGAAGGTATTTCTTTTTGACAAGGATCTCTTGCAGGCTTTTGTGTTGTCACGTACACATACAGTACAGTGTGTTTAATCAGAGCATAGAGATCTTCCTTTTCTTAATCATAAAGACAATTTATGGCATGGTATTATCTGAAGTTGCAGAGAACTTAATTAGTTTCCTAACAAATATCAAACTATCTCTATTAACTGCAATAAAGCTGAATAAATCACGTTTTCCAACATGACAAAAACCCGATGCGGAAAGGCCCCACTTTACTCTATCGTTCATTTTCGATCAACCTTTGTATGTACAAATAATTAATTGTTGGCTCTAATGCTTCAGCCACATTCTGTACTCGTCAGTAAACATTTTTCCTGGTAATAAGATGTTGAAAGCGCGCTGTTGGGGGTGGAGAACAACTCAAGAATGTGCATTATTGAACGTCGCAATCGATTCGATGCTTCTCAATGCCAAGAAATTGCGCCTCAGCGTGATATTTGGCAACTTCGAGAGAGTGAATCAATTATTTCTTCTGAACGCTGTGCATCTCCGAGAGTGGATTGATCTTTTCCCAAGTCTTTTCCAGTTTGTTGATTGCGAGGCATGATTGATTGAAATGTCTGTTTACATAGGCGAGGGAATTCAATATTGTGTAAAACTTACAGTGCTGGTACGTTGGAAAATTCACAACAGAGTCATCCTGGGTAGTTCTCAGCGATGCTCGGTGCACTTTTAATCCATTAGCTATGGTGTGTTGTGTGTCCTCCGTAGTGCAGAGCTTTTATTGGATTTATGCTCCCCCCAGAACGGAGTTGGCACAGGAAGGTGATAAGAAAATACAATTCCACCTCTTTATCTTGAGAGTGTCTCACTTTTCCATCACTCTGTGCATTATTACCATTTTAATTTCCCCACCAACACGGGAAAGTGTGCAATTTGCGCTTTCTTTGCCACTCGCGCGGACGCTGAGGAAGTGGATGGTGCTCAAAAAAAGCACTAATTGTCCTTTTTACATCCTCCCTCAGCTGGTGTGTTTAGCCACTTTCCACTGTCGGCCACACAAACACTTGCATCAACACTGGATGTTGGATTTGAGAATTTTCCAATTAAATTAAACGACCGAGAATGGCTTCAGTTATTAAATTTTAATTAGAAAAAGTGTATCACGAAAGACACTCAGAGATGAAAGGCATATGAAAATGCCCCCGGAGAACGCCTACACGAGCACACTCACCCTCGCCAGATTTCGGGGGTACATTTTGTAGCACATTATCCTTCAGCGCACGAAGCCTCCCATATTTTTAACACAAGCCACCAATTCACCCTGGGCCCTTCACTTTTCACCCCCACCGGCGGGGCAAAAATGGGATTATAATGAAATTCGAATGGTGTGTCGCCGTGGGTGAGATGATGAGGCTGACAAGGGGTGAAATGACATTCACGGAAGATGGAGAGACACCATTAGTGAATGCATTTGCACTCCAATGCAATCTCCATCAGGCACTCTTGCCAGCCCTTGCGACACGGCAGCACCACTCCCAAAACGACACCCCCAGACACAGTGTCGAGGGCGGAGGAGCTGGAGAGACTGTCTGAGATTTGTTCCTCAACTGGAGGGTGGACCACGAGAAAAGACCATCTGTGTCGCCACTGAGAAAGCCCGCACACGACTGAACGCAGTATCTTGGGGCCTGATTGCGAAGCACCGCCAAGGAGGCTGCATGTGGGGGTGGAAAGCTCGCGTTCATCCCTGCCACTGCTAGAATCCCCCATTGGGTCGCACTACTAGAAATCCACTCCCCAGTCCGACAATCAACAAGTACAATGCTATGTCTTCTCTCTGGCCATCGAGTGTGAACAAATATTCTGCGAAATACAATGCTTCTCTGATGTTTCTCTCTATGCACTTCAATTCCAGAGGAATTCTCACCTTAAAATGCCGAAAATGCATTGCTCGATTGAGCAAGAACCACAGATTCAGTCACGCTATGACAACACTCAAATTACTATTGTGCGCGGGATTGAATTCTAGATATTTTTTTTTTGAGGAAAAATTGCTGATTCACTTTAACAGTTTTTATCAAACTATTTGCCTTGAGAATTTGCCACGCGAATGCTTTCATCACTCAGAGTCAAATGCAAACTAATTGAAGAAACGAAATCTTGATGCCAGAATTAAGGCTTTCTGTCCGCATAAATCAAGGAATAAAGGAAGTGAAAAACAACATTCTGTCCATATTTTATTACTACTATAAGTTAAATAATTCTTTATGTTACAATTTAGAGAGCATCACAATTTTTTCCTTTATCTCCTTCCTTCACATCTCTTCACGGTCACTTCTTTATACACAATTGCGCTAATTGAGAGATATATTTATTACCTTTGTGCTTTCTCCCCACATCTTATGTGCTTTCATCAGTAATTATATTTTACTCTTTGATAGAAAATAACACTCACACAATGATTTTATCTTGTCTATGGGGTGAAATACCAGGGATTGCGTGCGGGATAACTCACATCCCCATCAAACTGACTCATTGGTGCATGTTGCAGAGTGTAGCAAGAAGGTACTCTTAGTGGAAAGCCCTAGCCTAGTCTGCCCATTGGTCCGTGACTTGATGGTTGCAGTAATCTTGCTGCTCGAGGAGCTTTTTGGTGCCAGCCGTGCCATTGAGCTTCACTGTGCAATTGCTCGTGACACTGTTTGCACAGCAATTCATCTTGCCGACTATCTTGGGTGTCCTCAAGCAACTATCACGATTTATTAAGCTACTCGTCACGTTGCTCATCGATCGCCTGGGAAGATGATGGTTGATGTGGTTGTTGTTGTGGTTCGTGATCGAAGGGATGGAGTTGTGTCGCACACTCAGCGTCTTCCTATTGCACGATTGCGCCAATTTCATCCACTGCTCTTTATTGTTGCGCACACCCTCAACGAGGGGCTCCAGTTTTGGTGATAATACAGCGAAGGCCTGCGGAGAGAGAGAGCTTTTGCTAGAATCACTGTGTCTCGGCGAGAGTGTTATAAAACACCACAAATCCTCACCTCATAGATGGGTAAACATATAGAGTCGATGAATCCAACTTGCATCATTGGTAACTGATCTTCCTTCTCCCTGTCCATAATGTCCTACCATCGAAGATAAACCGAATAGAGACACACACACAGTCAGCAAAATGCGTGGCTAAATTATACAGCAAAACTCACAATAGGTGTAATGTTGAGTTCCTGTCGTTCCATATCACCTTGCTCGAAGAACTCCGAACTCACGAGATCCGCCACCCGTTTCTCAATCTCCCACGGCTTTGTGATAGCCGATAAATCACATACAGTCATACTCATGGCACGAAGCAGGCCTCTGGACTCATCGGCCAGCCAGTAGTTCATTGAATTTGGTTTAACAGCATTTAGAAATGGTCCCCGTTTCCTGCAAACACCATAAGAAAAAATCACATTGTTAGAAGAAATTGCGGAAATTTCCACAAGTGCCATTCTTCACATTGAGATGCACATGTGATGTACAATTCCCAAAATACCAAAACACATATTATTCCATCAAGGCGAATGAGTCTATACGAGATGAATCTATTTTCAAACAAGAATTTCCCTCACCGCGCACTCTTCCATCCCCGAATGAATGTGTGTAATTAAATAAATGCCATGGCTATATCAAAGTGATGGGAAAATACCGAAATCCCACAACAAATTTTGTCATGTGATACCATTCTAGTGAACTTTTCGTGAACACGCGACTTATCACAGCAAATAGATAGAAATCATGTGCCTCTTGTTGCTATAGACAATGTTCACGGAATATACGCAAATGGCATTGTCATTACCGAAAATAAACTGCAAGATCTGTTGATAGGATTGCATCCTCAAGTACGCGTATCACCTTGCTGTAGTCGTCGGATGATAAATTCGACAGGATTTGGTTGCCAGGACTATTGAGGATGAGCACTGGAAAATGAAACATACATAAATACACGATGCACACATGATTAAAGGCCAGCTCTCTTGTTTATTACATAATTTTATGTCAAACACTGGGTATTTTGATGTTAAATTGTTTCGATAAAATAGACACATGCACGTACGTACATCAAAATAATCCCCTATGAAGCTGAGAAATCAAATAGTATTTTAACAGAATTTGTGTTTATATGCTTATTGACAGGAGCAAATGTTTGTTTCCGCTTCACCATCGCGAATTTCTATGAAATATAATCCACAATGATTTATAAAATAAATGGAACAATGTTATCTGTGTTTTCCTACTTCACATACCCAAGTTTTGACTGTGAATCTAAATTTATATACAGAATCTTTGTTCTGCTTGTTTAAGAGAATCTTTATCAAAATTCCTCCCAATAAGGCTCAGTGAAAAGTATAAAAAAGAGTATTTTCTAAACCAACATTTTATCACGGGGACAAAAGTGAATTAAGACTTATTCTCAGTCTATGTTATAGGGATAACCAGCTATACGATGCTAAAAACCCGAAAATGATTTTTCAAAATTTAAAGAAAAAAAACTTACAGCAATGATCGAAATGATGATGCTCCATCGTTGATGTGGAGTACAATTGAGCGAGAGGAGATGATGCTCTGAGAAGTACGTGAAAATTAGCTCAAGTTCATCATCTTTTGAAACCTCGAGGATATTACTTGATCTGAAAAGAGTTGTTGGTCCCTCGGTGGTCGAGATCATGACACAAGCAGGCGATCACGAGTGCCAAGCACTCAATGTCCCCGAATATCTTCCACCACTGAGTCGTGGTGAGGATGGCGAACATCATCTGCGTCACGTTGAAAGCGTGCCTCCAGTTGTGATAAGTCACATGGCGATAGTTCCTCTTGACGCTGAGCAGCCACCGACAGAGTACCTCGATGTCGATGTTGAAGCGATCCACGAGGGAGAGATCGTAGAACATCCGCAGAGATGCCAAGAGAGTGTCACTATCCTCCATGTGCATGTCATCGAAGGAGAAGTCGTGCAACTTGAAGAAGGCCGCCGAAGGGACTTTCAGTCGCTGTGGATGGAAGTGATAAATCTGAGAGAGTGGCAATTTCGCCGCGAGCCAAGTGACACTCACCCTCAATCTGATGGCATCGTCAATTGAGGCGGAAACATGATAACTGAGAACTTCGAGGGTTACACTCTGCTTCGCCATCGCGACCACCGCCTTCTCGTACATGTGAGTATTGTGGATGCCCATGCCGCAGAAGATGGCGAAAGCCTCCACGAAGTTCTCGTCGTTCTTTGTGAAAATCAGATCATTGAACTTATTCACTAGCTGAATCACACCGATTATCTGGCCCAGTGAATTCTTTATCGCCATACAGAGAATGGACTTGTGCTTGAAGGATTGTCCCTCGTCGGCACTCGGGTCGAACCGGTGATCCTCATAAGCATTGGAAATATTCACAGTCTGAAGGAAGTGAAGCCAAAATGTAGGAAAAGTCCAGAATATCGCAGTGAAACAATTGAACTCACCTCTCCAGTCATTGCCACAAACCCTGTAATACCCACATTGATAGGAAAGCGACTCTCATACGGACTAGTTCTAGCTTGACTGCCATCCTCGCTGAGGTCGTTCGGTTCAAAGTCGAACACCCGCGAGAAGGAGCCTTTGGATGCCTCATGGACGAGCAGGATCTGCACACGCTGGCACTGGATGAGGCTCTGCATGTGCGTGAGTATCCGGAAAACCATATACTCTATCGTGCTCTGCTCCTCGAAGATCATCCTCGCCAAATCCAGCAGCACTTGATTGCGCTTCACCTCCAGCTGCGACTTCTCGTACAGCTGAGCATTTCGCAGTCCAATGCCGCAGAACTGGAGATAGCGCACGAAGACCTGTTGAGAGGAAATGATGATGAGGAAAAGTCCATAACAGCACGCCTACTCGAAAAGTACAAATAACTTTATTACTGGCGATGGGAAATTCAATTCCCCATAGCTTGTCATTAACCTCTCGCGCTATGTCAGTTATGCCCACTTTGAACAATCAAAACTTTGGAAAGTGCTCTGCAATTTAGCACTATATTGCATGTATGAGATTCGGAAACATAAAACAATAAAATTAGTTTATGTCACTCCATCAAACTGTTGAGAGTTTGCGCTTTTCCCGTGTGCGGCAGCAGAAAACTCAAACATATTCTCATGCAGAGCCATGGACATAAAAATGAGTTGCTGTGCAATAAACTTTAGCACTCGCTTTACGAAGGATTAAAGTTAAACGCATGGATATTAAGTGCTCTAAAGACCCGCGCGGAATCGATTGATTCAGCAAATGCAGGGATTCGCGCTGCACCTTCGCACCACTTGCACTCTGTCCCATCGACGCAAAAAAAAACCTCCACAGATCACATACATTGTTTCCCATCAATCGATGCGGAAAAAATGAGCTGGAAAATACACCGAAAGCGCTCTTCTGATGCACATAAAGTTGCCTATAAAATATAAATATTTCGAGAAACGAAGAACATAACAGACACATTGTGAATTTATAGCATTCGCACCAATAATTCATGGCTGCTTCACTTCGGGGAGGAGTGCAAAGGATTTGCACAAAAAATCATTACGGAAAAATCCATCCAAAGTGTCACGACAGGAAGTCAATTGACAAAAATACAACTTTGTTTGCTGCTACACTGCTAGGAAAGCACTCTCTGTGCAAGTGCACTTGTAAAATCTATGTAAATTGCGTTGAATTAAAAAATAAAATAAATAGAAAACAAAATTTTTCAGCATTTGTCAATGGATTAATTGAAATTAATTGACTTTCTGAAAAATGTCACATCCAGAAATTCGTGCAATAAATATATTTTAGATAATATCATTATTTTGTGCTAAGCACTTATCGTCTTTTAAAGGGTAGCTAAAAATATATAAGATGCTCAGCTGACTAAGGTCAATATATTACGATTATTGCTCAAGACAGGTGTCATTTCCAGGATTTCAAGGTATAATTAAATAATTATTATGTGATTTCACAATAAGCGAAAGGTCTCAATGCATTTAATGACATGGGATCAATGGCCATCAAGCTGAAAAAGCCTCCATAAATGTTCCACTGAAATTCACCCACGCAAGTGAGAAATCAACTGCGGAAACAGCGGGTTTTCAAACAAATGGCCATTAATTTGTGTTTTAATTGAATTGTTCTGTCGCGATTGTTTTCACAAATATTTAATCCCACCCTCAGAGTTCGCAGCGCACATGGCAAGTGACAGTGAGCAAATAATTTGGGGCGGTTTTACCCTTTGGTGTTCTTTTTCTCGCAAATAAACGCCACGAAATTAGGTTAAAAGCTGAGGGATTTCGCGCCGACCTGGAGTGCGGAAAAACGGGCAACGCTGCGAAGATAACAAATGTGACACTTTCGCGAGAATATATAGTTTTGATGTGACATCCACGGAGGTCGATTTTATTTATCATCATTTATTATCTGTGCGACTGCCTCATGTTTCAGTGAATTATTCATTTATCCGCATATCGTGGATGATGCGGAGAAAAGCGCTGTGACACTTCGCGGAAAGCTCCGGATGGCTCCTGAATAATAAAAGTGAGACCAGTGGAAAATTGCAAATCGATTTACTGCCTCATTCCGTGTCACTCTCTCGCCTTTTTTTCATCCCGCTGAATCTCACTCTTTTCCTTGGTGGAAAATTAAAAGATCACCCCCACTCGCAAAGTTTCCTAGGAGTAATCATTAATTACAATCACCCGTTTGGCTGTGCTATATCACAACTGGGTGGCACAATCGAGATCAAATTCTCAAGAGTCATTCACTTCTTCTCTGCCCTAAAACTGAAATCGATGAAAGCGCGCTAAGGAGTTCATTCAATTCCGAAATGTATGCGTGTATATTTTCGCAAAAGTCCCCGAGTGGGTGTTCTCAGCCCATCAGCTAAGAAAATCCCCACACACTCACCAGAGTGATAGCATCTCGCCCTATCATTTGCCCTTTCTCACTTTCCTCCCGCATTTTCCTATTTTCTTTGTGTTGAAATAAAGTTTATTTGGCAGAGCGAATCAAAATCACATCATCATCATTTGTATCACGGAGAGACCAGCCCAGAAAGGCATCACCAGGAAGATATCGACAACCGCACAGTGGATTGTGAATATTCACGAAGAAACTAATTCGTGTGCGGCAGCGAGATAGGAAGACGGCATTCCACTAACCTTTTCGTCGTTCTCGGTGAAGGAATCACCATTGAGTTTGTTGATGACTTGAGCCACTCCCACGACATCCCCCGTAGCATCTTTGATCGGCATGCAGAGCAACGCCTTTGTCCGGTAGCCTGTCTGCAGATCTATCTCCCGATTGAAGCGCTCATCCTGCAATAACAAGGACAAATAATCATTACACTTGCAGAAATTTCTCAATCTTCCCGCTTGACATTATGAATTTCAAGTGAATGTGAATCACACACACAATCAATTCAATTCAATGAACCTTCAGTGAATAATAAATGAAGCTAAAATTTCACATGAAAAATTCAATCCATTCTTAGCACAAATACACACTACTTGGCATTCTTAGTGCTGCGCAAATTGCAGCGGCATTTATTATCCTGGGGATATATTCATTTTCACTTGGGGGAAATGGACAAGAGAGATGGAATATTGCCGAGACTGATGAATTATTGTGCGTCTCATCGATGTTCATTAAAAATTTTCCTCACGACTTCGTCACGATGATACTGGAAGGCAATTAGGGAACTGTTTCATCTTCTAAGGACACATTTTCATGTGACGCTTGTGGTGGCGGAGACTACAGCGTATTCATGAAGGATATGAATGGCAACATCACCGCAGTGAAATTTAATACGCGCCTTGAGTGCTATTCAACTTTCTTCGCACCAAATTACATCGACAAGCAGCCGTGTAAAAAATATTCCACGTGCTTCATATCCCCAACTGAGAAGTATCACAGGTAATTTGAGGGAACTAATGATGAATAAAGAAGTTGCGAGTGTGCCAGGAAATTGAATTTCTTCTCAAGAATTCCTTTTGAATGCAAGCGAAACTCAGCTTCTTCCTCACTTTTGCGTATTGATTTGGAAAAGAACGTGATTTGAAACTTCTTCCATGCATTTTCCGTGCATTTTTTCTCCTCTACTGTAGCACAACAAGGAAAAACTCCTCTCGGCAGCAAAAATATCAGAAATCAAGACAATAAGCAATAAGAGAGTGTTCAACAAGTTTTTTCTACATCGCGTGTCTGACAAATCTTGGGTGCCAGAGAAGCAACTTAATGCGAAATATTGACATGGGAAAAACATCCTTCTCACGACATAGAGAGAAAAGCATTCTGTTCTGGATTGTCGTCGGAATGAATACAATTCTGATAGACTGCCAAAACAGAGTTGAAAGGACAGCGTAAAGTTAATGACTTCAACATTGTCGCTCGTGTGCTTATTCTATCTAATCAATAATTTTACAGTTTATTTATCTGAAGCAATTTACCAATTGTAACACTTTACGAAGACAAACAATATGACTTCAACTCTGTGTGCCACAAATGCAATTTCAGCATTATTTTCGGATATCTTTTTCACTTGCTCAAACCCTCTTGGCCGCCTCTGCCATTCTGTCTCTACGTTTCTGAGTTGGTTTCTCTGTCATCATCCATAAACAACTCCAGAGGCGTGGAATGTACAATTTCGGGTGACAAATGTTGGCAAGGACACTGAAAAGCACCCAACTTTGCTTATGGGTGAGTTGGGATTTTTGATGGAAACGCGTGCTAATAAAATGTGCAAAGAGACGAGTAATAACCACAGAAATGTAAATAATTCCCCAACCATTTAGCTTGATAAAAAGCTCCATCTTCAATTTCTTCCATAAAGCTTTTTCTATTAGAGGCCACAGATAACTGTGCGCAGGAATAAATGAGTCAAAGTGATACAGAGAAGAGATTTCTCACCATAGCAGTGAAATTTGAATAGCAAAGCTTGACTGACAATATCTGAGATGGAGAAGATAGAAAGCATTCCACGGACGAATTCTGGATTGAGAAATACTCTCGAATGTTGCAAAAGTGCTCTAGACAGGCTATATGAGTGACATTTTGGGCATCTCCCAAATTCTAATAGAGTTGGCATCGACAGAGAGACCCAAATAAACAGTGAAGTGTGGAAACTGGATGCTCGAGGCATCTCCAGAGCATGTTCCGACTCAGCACCCATTCGGGACGCATTTCGCATGAAATCAATGATGACAATGGCATACCTGATATGCATCGGGAATGTTCACGGGCTCTCCACTCTCCGCAACATGTCCAGCTATTCCTGTGCCCCATGCCACCCGCACTTCCTCCTGCTGCTCCATCTCCTCGAGCGTGCTCCGTGGACAAACATCGAAGAGCTTTGATACCAAGCATCTGGAAAACAGAGCATTCATGTATACATGAAAAGGGAGGAATTTTTCAGTAGTTGAAATTCCAAATCACAAGAAAATACAGACTGAATATTCTGTGTCTTTATTGCTATAGCAAGCGACAAAAACATTTATGCAGGTGCACATGATAAATTACGCATAGTTTTTTGCACTTAAGGTAAATCTAACTTTTTAGCAAATTTCAAACTTTATGCTGAGCACAATTTGCATTAAAGTCAGAATATTTTGCTTGTAATTCGATTCATATGTTCTTTCACGCTAAGAGAGTTTCAACATTCTCTCAGAGTGAGAGAAAATCCTTGTTTTCCACACTGTCGAATTGAATTTAACATACTGGCTTTAGGAAATTGAGTGGGAACGAAACAATTACAGAGAGTAGTACCAAATAAAACATGAAGCATCCGAGAGTTGTTGAATATGTCTCAAGAAGGATGCTTCAAATGAGGTGTTGAATGTATTTTATACAATGACAAGTGTTTTCAGCTGTCATAAAATTCATTTCAATTTACTGCACAACTTTCTTGTATTATTTGTCAGAGCTTGGAGGCAGAGGAGTACATCCTTGGGGATGAAGCACTCTCAGGGAGGCTTTCACACTTTCACATGTCCCATGAATAAAAAAGCCGCGAATCTGTTTATATGCGATGAGAATGGCTTGAAGGTTGTTCAGCACCCACGCCTTCTTGAGAGGCTAAAGAATAGGACGAGAGTCTTAGACGAAAAACATCATTGAGTGGAGGAGAATGCCTAAAACTCATATGCATTCAAGGACCTACGGTGGTGGCAAACGGAATGAAGCTGTACGATTGTTATTCAGCAACATCATCATTCTGCCAAAGCCCCACTATTCCCCAGTCGCGGAGACGCAGAAACAGACCAACTGCTCAGAGAGGGTGGAAATGTTCAAAAAGTGACAGAGATTTATTGTAGCGCTGCAAGAAATTTGTCTCATACGATGCTCAAATCCCAATTTGAGCAAAAAAGCGTCTCCCATCGTCTGTCCTGAAAATTTCAGTCATTAAACACTCTCCCACCTCTCAACATGGGCGCGTACTTATTAATTATGTCTTTACCCATAAATTGTGCCAAATTAATTGGTAAACCGATGAGTGACACATTTTGCGGGGAGCTCGTGGACGCTAGATTGTCTTTCATTTGATGATTAAGTTGTGTGATAAATTGCCACTTACTTCTTAGGGACGTTCTGGCACGCATTCGTGCGTCCCTGGACGAGAAAGAGAGATCCCCGATCCGCATTGAGCAGTATCGAGACATTCTGCAGGATTTTGTGGCACAGCGACCTCACGTCCAGTTCATTACAGATGTCCTTCACCTGCGAAAGCGAAGAGAGAAGTGATCAGTTCCGCATCGGAGACGTCGTGGCGGCGGCAGAAGTAAGTTGACCCCACGCCGCGGGACATGATTCAATGACCTCACAACGACGATACCTTACCAATTCAAAGATGAGCTCCTTCTCGTCAAGGAGCTTGAGTTCATTGCGTGACAATCGCTGCGGTCGCCCCCAACCGCCGGCCCCGCCCGCAGCCCCCATGACAGCTGCGGCACCCTCATTCTGGCAGCCGACGCTGAGGAACGTGGGGGTGCCGTCGATGGTGTTCACAATAGGCTTCAGCAAGCCCCCTCGCTCGAACTCGTGGGCTGAGATTTTTCTGTCAAGACAAAAAAAAGCATCACATATGGAGTGTCATTAACCCCGCTAATTCAGGAGAAGGTCGGAATCCTGAGCAATTCCATCTCCGCTTGACTATTTCTCCATTTCCTTCCAATCCACCCGCCGAAATTGCCCACATTTGCTGCTCTTCAACGGAATTTCTGCCCAGTGAGTGGAAAATTTTCCCTCCTCGCCCAAGAAAATATCCTCATCGAGAGTACCCAGTTAAACAATCAAGAAGTTTCCCACTCAGAATGATAATGCGAATTGAATAAGTCAAACAGCGATTCTTCAAAGTATCTCACCGAATTTCCTGTTTCTCTAAGACGTCCATACACCCTTGGCGGTACATCTAACTAATTTGGTTAAATCGTAAAACTTCAATTCACAAAGTTGAGTGTAAAGAGCTACTTAGGAGACGTTATGACGCAGGGGAATGAGAGGGATTCTACACAGTAAAGTTACTCAGTTACTACATATTTTAGTAATAAAATCTTCTGCCGACTTTAGTCTCCTTAATTCGATATTGACAGACTCAAACCACAAAATCGACACTATGCAGAACTTTGCTAATTGTGAACCTAAAACCCCATTCAAATTTGCATCGTTCTCCCCTATACAACTTTGGCTGCTGAAGGATAAATTTCAACGAGCGAAAGAGTTTCTCGCACAAAAGCGATGCTTCGCTGTGACAAAATCAAATTACTCTGAAATGTCTTAAGTGAAATGCATCTCTAAAGTGTACGATAAACTATTTTTTCAGCGGTTGCGAAGGGAACTTTTCAAATTATCTCTGTGTTTTGTTTGGAAATGTACTTCACGTGTTCGCAAGCGTGTGCGCAATATTGGGAGAATAAACAAATTCGTATCCCAGCATCTATCCATTCACATTGAAATTAGAGTCAACGATCCGTGCGTGGCACTTCCCAATCGGGCTATAAATTCGCATTTGCAGCACTTCCTCTTCCCAGGGAATTAATTAGCAGGAGTCATGGGTGATAAATATCCTCACCTGACTGGAGTTGTGGCCCCTGAGCCGCCTCGCGACGAGCAGGCGCCCGAATTGTAGGTTGGCGATGATATTTCCGCCCCCGGCGTGGCGTGATTCACGAGCCACGCGTCCACAACCTGGCGCGTGGCCTTGCGGATGAAGTAGTCCTGCGCGAACTCGGGATTCTCATCCAGCCAGGCCTCCATGCGAGCGTACTCGGCATCATAGCTGACCTGCGTGTCAGGTGCGGGCAGCTGCAGTGGCAGGGGGACGCCGGAACGAGTACCAGAGTCCGCGCCCCCCTGCTCGGCGGGCATTCTGTTCTGAGGCGCGTCTATGCTTCGCAGGTGTAAGCCTACAATGACAGAGAAAGTTGGCGAGTTAACGAACGCTCGAGAAGGAAACCCGTTACATTGAAGCCCTCCCACACTTTCGCAAAACCTTAATCAGCCGTGTAAGGCAATCCGCATGCCATGTATGACGAAGTCAGATGATTTCCCCTTCTTGTCCTCCACACACAATGTTTCTTTTTATCGTCAACCAATGCGACTTTTGGCATGAATTTCACGAATTTCAGTTTCTATTTCTGGCAAACGAATTCAATTTTATGACACTCCGCAGGGTAATTGCACCTATTTTTGGCTCCCACCTATAAATGGAGGTTTGATTGAATTATTTACGACAATTGAAGCTCTCCGCTGTTTCCACCCTCTTTCTCTACCACTCGATGGAGACGCCGGGTGACACTGGGCGTCTCCATTGGTTACATTCACTTGTCGGTTCTCGTTGTACCTCCTTATTTTAAAACACCCTCGACGGCAGGTCTCGCGTAGGCTTCTCTTCTTCACGGAATCCCTGCCATTCTCATATGTGACAACATCAATTTGCTGTCCAGCTTTGCTGGCATATCGCCAGCTGAACCTCCCTCCAATGCCAGATACAATCACAGAATTATATTAATTCAATTACGAAATGTAAGAGAGAAGCTGAGCAACAGACCGAAAGAGCACCAAATTGCTCAATTTCGAAGACACATAGAGAAAACACCAGAGGTACGATAAAAACTAATCGACACATCAACTTGATGATTTATCTGACACAACATCCGGCACTTTATATACTCTCTTTCTCTTCTCTTCCTATCGGCCTTCTGGCCACTCGTCGACTGGACAATTTCACGAACATTTGTGCGGTGTTGAATAAGGACAAACACCCTCAGAGTGTTTTATGGAGTGCATGCCAAAATCCAGCATCACGAAGTGGGTCAGACTGAATCAACGTGACTCAATGACACGAGGAAAGTCTAGGGGTTGCTCCAGAAGCAATCACACATGCTAAACAATGGTGAAAAGTCCTCCCGATGATGAGGGTCTATCACCACTTAATAAAACACACACTTCACATCCAACCCATA
This sequence comes from Phlebotomus argentipes, assembly GCF_947086385.1. Taxonomy (NCBI): domain Eukaryota; kingdom Metazoa; phylum Arthropoda; class Insecta; order Diptera; family Psychodidae; genus Phlebotomus; species Phlebotomus argentipes. The sequence goes on along the minus strand of NW_026776181.1, from coordinate 8,580,086 downwards.
ATTGCGATAAATGTGCGTCTGCCTCTTGCCAAATTGTACCATCGCTCACTCATTCGAGTGAAATGATGGAATTTAATTTTATCCCCCATTTCACCTCCCTTCCGACAACTTATGCTTTTTTCCCATCCTCAGCCACCGTTCTGAGCGACACGCGAACCTAATTAATAAATTGAAGCGTCTCTTCTGCTGTAGATGAGTGATTTCCTTGACGCATCTCCACGCGAGGACAAGGTTGACGTCCACGAGCCCCCCGTTTTCAAGTGAAACAATATGACAAAAATAATTACGCATACACTTTTGCCCAACATGGCTCTGAGACGGCTTGAGAAGTCCTATTAGAAACTATTTAAGTAACATAAGTATGCATTTCGTTTAGATCGTAAAGCCAAATAGAGCGGCAATAATAAAATTAAATGCATCCGCATTTTGTGAAAAAATAAAGACATCGTGAACAATGATACTACGCATAAGCTAAGAGAATAACTTTATTGCTGATTCTGGGAGGGCAAAACGCTCTCGTTGAATTTTGTGAGCGCAATTCAGCATAAAATGCCATTTATGGCATTTGGCCAGTTTTCCTCCGCTGAGGGTCAGTCTGAGGAGAAGACAGCGAGCTAAGTGCTGAAAATATTTTAAACTGAAAATGATTTAATTCAATTCTTCCTTTCAAGCAATTATCTAAAGTTTCAGACAAGAGTTAATCCAAAGAAACTACCCCTAAGTTCAGAATGAATGTGAACAGCAAAACAAGCTTGTAATACAAGCCTTGTGACAAGCAAATCTGGGTCCAATTATAATTTCACCGTGACAAATGCAACCTGCCTTCGAAAAGCTGAATAATATGGGTTAATCAAATTGTCCATTGCATTTATTTCATATTCAATTTTACAAACGAGCGCTGGGAATGCAAAATTCATTGCTTTTCGCTCGAATATTTGATTTGGCATTTCTATTTCAAATTCATTTTCATTCCAAAACAGAAATGAGAGTACATACATATTTGATTCGGGCATATGGAAAGCGAATTGATCATTTCCGCGAAGATGATTCCCTTATGCCTGATTTTTTTGCTCCCGCAGACGGAAGATTGAGCGAACGGCACAAAGAACCAATAAAAGCATGTATTAATCAAAAAGTGTTCGCTTCCCCATAAAGGCAATTTCTTCACGAATAATTAAACAAGCGTCGCGCTGAAGTGAATTTTTATTGCTGCGAGGGATGAAATTGGGGGTGAGGCTTACTTTTCTTGTAGCGGCATCCACGGAAGCGGCACATGCTAGATGTCTGGCCCATGGACTTGCCTCCAGTGGGATGTCCACGGGTAGAGGAAGTCACTCCTCACCCTTGTCCAGCAAATCGCCCGCACCGCACCATGGACAGTGTAAATAATGCCAGCGAAACAGCGTCACATCACTCACTTCTTCGCACTTTCTTCCAAGCTCACCTCCCGCGTGGAGGCGCCTGGTATGTTGTCATTAAAACTTAAAATACGCACACAGATCGGAATCAATCTATTTAATTGCACGTTGCTTAAGTCTCTGCCTCTCTCACACTCTGAATATCGCCATTATGCAGTTAATTGGCGGATGGATGGGCGCGAGACGAGCAAGAATACTGTGTAAATGGGCATATTTGAAAATTCTCCACTCAATTATACTCCATCTTATGTAACTCACACGCTGTGAATCAATCAATTTGTGGGCACAATGAAAACAATCGTAAATTTTTATTAAATCGTCTGCGTCGTACAGTTTCACTCTGCATTGCGACAAGAGATTCAAAAAACGCGCTTTATGTGTCCGACGCGCTCTTCGTTAGAAAACATCGGAATTATTTCAATTAATAAAACGGAACTCAAGCGAGTGGGATGGGAAGTTGAAGAAGAGTCGGAGGGAGAGAAAGAATAATTGCTTCACTCACATATACATATTCTGGCGAAGATTGCGGTATTTCACCCCCCAAACCATTTCCATTGATGTACATTTTCACCCCGTAATTCGCCAATTTATGCAGAAAATGCTAATGGACTTGCGAGTCAAGTGCATTAATGTTGTTGAGTACTTTGCCAGCCATGTTTCAATGAGTTGCTATACTTGTTGAATAAGTTAATTAAAATTTGCTACCCCCACGGAGAAGGGTGATGGAAGAGGGAGAAAATCGATCTCAATTGCTGTAGCAGATGTACCAAAGTGTCCATTCACTTAAGAAACTAATACCACGCTTTTTCCAATAGCCGAAACCCATGGCCAAGACAAAGGCACCCTCGGTAGTTTATTGCTCTCAACTCAATAAGGCTCGTGCGATAAGGGGTTCTGCCATAAGAAATCGAGACGACGCGTACATATAATTTACATTTCTGATGTCTTACAAGCGGTAAAGTATTTTTTTCTCAACACTCCCCGCACGATATCAGGGGAGGAAATGTGCTTAATTACCAATTTCTCAGTCACTTTCCTCGCTTCCTTGCCATTTAACATGCTCAAGAGCCAAGGTTAAGGAACTCGAGGCGGTCTCGAAACGCAAGCAAAAACATGTGGTGGAAGCCCCACGAAAAACACCTGAAGCTCCCCATTGTGATCGGATTTATTGTGGAAAGGTGTGTATATTTCTGGTGTGGAAAATAGCTCGTGGAACAACAATGGAAAGTTTGCCAGTGCAAGAAGAGAAAAGTCTCCCCCCCGAAAAGTAATGGTGTATCTCTCCTCCATCTGCCAACACTTTAGCCGTTAGTAATAAGACAAACAGTCATTCGGGTGTTATTTAAACTGGAGCTCAATGACTCCAAGTTTGCTCGATGACGTATGTTCTGCGCCCTGCCCACCCGCACACCTCTGTCTCATGTGACACATTTGGAGCGGCAAGTTTTTAGCCGAAAAGAATGAAAAAACTGCCATTGACCCACTTTGAAGTTTTATTAGTATTCTTATACGCAGAAAGTCAGATGATAGGCGAGTACGCGCGTCTCACATGGGAGGTTGCTCCAATGCGAATGGATACAATTATTAATCAATAAATGTGACTCTCAATTGAATCTAATTGCTTGCAAATATAGCCAATAACCAAGCTTTGTGCACACCGGAAATTATATGACGCGTGCAGATATGTTCTTTGAGTCGTCATTCCAGGATACACTTCTAATCCGATGCTGTGCTGTACAATTCGATTAATGCCACAAGCAGATTGAATGAAAATTGTTTGTGCAGCGATAAAATCATCAGTATTCAATTAGGCTCTGTTCAGGAGTCTGCTTAATGCCATTATTTCGAGGAGAAAGGATTATATAAAATCATCACATCTTAGAGCACTTTTTGCAATTGTCAAGTATATGTTTTGCAACAGCGCATAACAATATTCAAAAAATATGGATGCGTCGCAAAGTTTTTAAAAATCCCAGCTTTTGATAATCAATTTGCAATATGTATTTCGAAAAAATTAAGAAACTAAAATATTGCTCACAATTGCTCGAAATTACTGTGTTTTATGATTCGCGCTCCCCAATTCTTAGTTCCTCAATTCTCCCAACATTGATTTCTCTGCGCGACCAAAAAAGAGAGCTCTTTTTATTAGAGGCTTAATTCACAAAGCCTATGTAATTATTTGTCTTCGCAAGAAAATATTATCTTGCATTAAATTCTTGAGAGAGAGAAAGAGAGAAAATTAAGAGGAGGGAAAAAATATGTTTTCTCGGTTTTCTCCTAAAATTAACTACGCCAACTCACAAGTTTCAGGTGAAAATTCTTAAATGATTCACCTGGAATTTCATCCAGTATGCAAATTATTACGAACCCCTTAAATAATAAATTCACTTTGTAATTTCTTCCAAAGCGATCCACTCGGGCCGCCATGATTACAATATTCAACCCTCAATAAGTAGAATTTATGACATAAAACAGCACCTAAATTGATGAGACAAAGCGAGGAAGGGGAAAAATTCAAAATATCCTACGCAATAGAAGCTCATGTTTCGTTTCTATCCCAAAAAGAGTCACAGGAATTCAATTCAATTGAAAAAATAATAATTACACCTCCTTCTTATTTAAATTGGCCATCAACAGTCGAAGAAGACACATTTCTTCTGCATATATTGATTACTAATGACGACTGAAAAACTCTCAAGCATTCGCCTTACTCAATCAACATGATGATCACGTAACATTTTCTTTTCGAGGCAGCACAACTCATATAGAAGATGCTTAGACGTCACTAATGGGTAATTTTCATTGATGATTATTGATTTGCTTATTTAATTCAATTGGACTTGTTTCATCTCCATTTGCAAGACGCACTTTCTCATACCATCAAGTCTTTACGCATCTCAGCCACAGGCTAAGCACTGGCTAATCTTAATTTGCTGTATGGAAATTTTTCCCCATGAATTTCCAATCTCTGTGAATTTGCATAGATTCTCGTGAATTTGAGGTGGCTCGATAGCAAACCCATTAAGTTAGAATTCTTCAAAGATCCTCCTAGTGGCAAAATTCACTTATAAACTCGTGTTGCACTCCAGTGATTTAATTCCATCATTGATAGGAACAATTGTGTTGATCTCACGACGAGTGAGGAAAAATTGCGCACAATTTGTACGTTGTAATTGATGGCTGTATTTGCTATATTTTATCATAAACAATATCTTAACAATATGAAAAACTAATGAGAGATATTCATCTCGTGCTTCCCATTGTTTTCCCAGTGGAATTTTTCTGATGAACATCAACTTTCGTGTCGCTCTGAGTGAGATTGAAATTACAGGCTATTTTCAGTTGCTGTGGCGCCAGTTGGTGTGGGAGCTGAATTGTGAACAAAAAGTGCCTATGTCTAGCACAAGTGCAAAAAAATTTGCCAATCATTTGATACTCAATCGAGATAAATTGCGTGTGCACTACACAAAACAACTTTAAAGCCTTCAACACTGGAAATCGCTTGATGTCAATGGATGTTGTTCGCGGAAACCGCAAACTGTTTATGAAATTCACAGCCAATGCTCATATTTTATACGCCTAATAATTATAAATTTCACTATTATTTCCCGTGATTTCATGTGAAATGAAACCCAAAATCGTAGTACAAAGTGACGAAATCGACCAAACAATATTTAAATCTTATGTAGCGAAGTAAAGCTGTCGTATTATAAGTATGTATGTGTTTATTTAAAGATTTGTTCACATTCCTTGTATTTAATTTCATTGAATACTTCCTTCATAAGTCACGCTTATAGTAGAAAGGGAAATTCATCGAAAGCTCCGCCCACTCACATGCCAAGCCCCGTTGATTATAATGCCCAAATCACACAATTAAGTGTTTCCTCAAAGTTTCGTGTTCGATATTGCTAAAATGTTGGTTTTAATTTAATTAAATTTCACTTAAGCAACACTTTTGCCACCCACTGTGCATTTCTCTCCTCTCCATGCCGTCAAAATGTAACTTTAGTCGCCGCATTCATACGATTTTTGATGGAATATACACGCAAAAATTCCCGCCAGCAAATAATGTGTAAACACAAACGGCCTTCAAGATTTTTTCATCATCATCATCATCATCTTCGTCTTCTAGTTTATCTCCACTGTAAAATACACCGAAAATGGAAACAATGCCGTGTGTGCGTGTAGAATTGTAGTAACACGAATAAAATGAGAAAAAATAGAAGAAAGAAAGAGTGTAATATTGAGGAATTATCATAATACAGTATATGCAAATGATTTAATAAATGGTAATAGGAGATGAAATATTCGGGACACGACATCACTTTTGGGTGCCACACGACCCCAAAAAAAAAACAAAACACACGCCGTTTTTGTTGAGCTTTGACAAAAGAAGGCCTCCTCAGAAAAGGGATACACTTAATTATATTCTCACAGCATATAAACATTTGACCATGTTTATTTTATTCATGGGAAAACAATATAAAACGATATTTGTGCAGAAATTGCAGAGGATAGAATTACGCTATTGACTGTGAGATTGAGTATAGAGAAGTGAACTCTCTGGAATGCAACAAAAACATCTCGGATTTCCAGTAGAATGCATTTTTGAAGTGTAAAACACCCACTCATTCGTGTTATATTAATGCATTGAATGCGCCCATCTTGAGTGTAGTGGGATTTAGGAAAATTTCGGAATTCCCAGAAAATTTTCGATTGGAAAATGTCTGGTAATTGAATTTTAAATATTTAACACATAATGAACTACACGTGAAATTGTTGGGGTGTTTGAATACACCATAAGAATAAATTATTGGACATTTAGTGCTATTAAAGTCTGGGAAAAGCCATGGAAAATATTTAATATTTTCCCCACAGTTATTGCCAATTTATACCCTACATATAAAATCATTCACACTGCTCTGAAATGTTCTTGGCTGTTTTTCGGGCACACATTCGCAGAATTATATTAGGAAAATTTAATAAATGTGCAAATTGGATCAGTAAAGAAAATATTTTGAAAGACTTCTGAGCCCAATATCGACAGGTTTTCACTTGGAATGTAATTTTCAGCCACTCCGCAGACATTCACTGTGACTCTGTAGAGTTTTGCTAAGTTTAATTTACAATTTATAGTAGTATATATATATTTCTGGACAGCGTGTGCTTGAGAAAACAAACACTGCTGCAGAACAAACGTCATACTTCTGGCCATTGCGACAATTAACCAGGCATGTTTTCCCGAGTTGGTTTTAGAATAGTAAATGTGTTATTAAATGATGGGATCAGAATCCGCTTATGCGAATACGTTGGAGGCTAAACAGCGAAAGGAGTCGTCAAGTACATGGGATTAAGTTGCTGAGGAGTGAAGGACTGACGGACTTTCTCAGCTGGTCTCATGGCAGAAAGGATTACGGGGGTGGACTCGTGTGGGAGTCTCAGCAATTTGTCGGTACAGCTTTAGCTGCTCAACTCCAAGTGATCCATCACCCGATCGCAGAGGTGCGGGTTTGGGCACAACCCTAAACTCCGGTGCATTTGCGGAATGCCGATGGGGATGGGCAGAAGAAATGGGTGAATGGCGTGAAGTTATAGATTAACTCCAACACCAGTGCGCGGACCGCGATGTTTGCGTGATTGAGAAAAGGTCAATTACACCACATCAAGTAGCAAAACACTCTGTGGCATGAAAGTGTTTCCACGGCAATTCGCATTTCAAATTGATCGCGGTTCATCAACGCCACAATATGAATGAATAATACATCCAATGTTCTATTTTTGCCATATATACTAACCCGACAGTATTGTGACCATTCTTGGCCTCTCCCTACACCACACAAATAATTTATGATGCACTGCGAATTTTAGCATACAACACCGACTCGACTATTGATGGCCCGATGGTGTTTCTTGCGTGCCGTCTCGAGGCACTATATCATGCCAATGGAGAGCCACATGGGGAAAGACTCCGTCGGCGGATCCCCGGGGTGGCGTTTGATGGATGACCCACGATGGAGCGCCGATAAAGAGCGCCACTGTCCAATGTCCAGGGAGTTGGCGGGGTTTTTCACCACGAACTTTCCAGCTACTCGAATTGAAAATTGTTGAATTGATGTGAGAGCATTTCGCTCTGTTTACACGCACTGATAAGTGAGATAACAACTACACAGGCACGCGAGTGCTCATTTTCTCAGCCTCTTACATTTGCTACTCATGATGGGAATTCAAAACATTCCCACTGATAAATGGCCATCGTAGTGGTCTGTAAATGGCTTTCTGCCACACAATCACGCTCTCCCGAATGAAATCTTTGGGCGTCCAGTCCCCTTGGACACACAAAAAACGGAGCCTCTACAAATTCACGTACTCCCCAAATTGATTGAGAAAGTCACACAGAGTGTGAGGAATTGATGAGTGTCGCCTTACGCAAAAAATTCTACACCGCAATAATTTCACAAGAGACCCAAGGAAAATTTTCCTCTCACTTTGACTCCACAGCGACAGCGCGTGTTTATCTTGGCCAGTCTGAGGAGCGCACACAAGTTCTTTGATAATTGCTCAAGTGTCTCTCAGAGACGAGCGCACAGGAAAAAACCGGTAGAACACTTCACCGCGACGCTCTCGTCATTTGAATGTTTACCCGCGAGAAACTGTGCCGGTTCGCTTTGGCCGCACCATCACTTCCGTCCCGACAGCCAGCAGTGAACTGAAAGCTTCCACTGTCGACTTGCCTCGCCGAGCCACAACCAACACGCCGCCGAGTGTGGGGCAGTCGAAAGCGTGCATCGGGCAGACACGAACTCGGCGCTCTCTGGGAACGTGGCAGGGGAGGGAGCTTTCCGAGACGATGCTCAACGTCTTGGCGGTTTCATTCACAGATGCTTGAGGGAGACGCAGGAGTGGGGGAGATGTGAAGTATCTGTCGAAGAGTGTTAACCAACGCTTGCTGGTGAAGACTTGACTTCCGGCAACAAGAATTCCTACACTTTCGGATGAGCCTTAAGAGTAAGCTTGCAAAATTCACTTCCCACCTGTGGCTACACATAGCTGTATTCCTAAATACTTCGCCTCGTGGATTTCTCACATTTCTTAGCACAGTGATTAAGGAATTCAACCTCATGTTTAAACTTTGTCTAAAACATTCAGGAGTCTCATTAGATTTTTCCTCAAAATGTGAAATCTTTCATCGATAAACTATTTACGGTTTTATATCTCAACGCATTTCAATGAAGACGTTTCTTAGTTTTGTCTTAAAGATAGTTAGAAAATCTACCTTGTAAGTGCCGCTGAGATCACAAGAATAACGGCATGAATTTTTAAGGATTGGATCAGGTAAACTAATTGCATTTTGATATCATGGTTCAATAAATCAAATCCTTCATTTCGTGGGGTTTTTTTTTCAATGGATGTCAAATGCCATTCTGATGCCAAATGTGGAACTCTGTTCTGGCGCATTTCCAGAAAGATATTGCAATTGCAAAGTGAAGTTTTTCCACCTGACACGCAAACATGCCATAAAGTTTCAACAGGATTTGCAGGATTTTCAAACTTTTACACTAAAGATGTCGACATAATAAATATATCGTAGAGTAAATAAAAACTAGCTCGCACTTTGCCTAGAATCTGTCATGGATCATACACAGTGATAGGACATTCTGCCTAATCTAATGCGACACATTGAACATTTTTCTTCTGCACAGATAAGATAACAGCGCTAATGTTCGCGTTATCGTAAAGCACAATGCTCCGACAATTTCCATACATCAATCATATCAAGCACACTGCGTAGATCGCATTAACTTTGTGCGTATTGTGAAATATTGCCAGATGTTCTTCTGGCGGAAAGGGAGGCTTGACGTCCAATCGCAGGTGTTGCCACTCCGGTAGCGCGAACGGGGGCCCCAAGACTCGGAGTACCTCTCTGGCGGCAGACACAGAATCATAGCACATTTGATCAAATATTGCGCATTGAACGGTATAGCACGATGCGAATACACATTTCATAATCTCTAACCGCCGACACCCACAATCCCATTTCGCGCCACAACACCAACGAATTCCCACCACTATAGTCGCCGCCCGACCAAATATTTATTCACGCCACTATATTTCTGTATATTTATTGCCGTGTGTCGACGACCAGGAGGAAGAAGTGCGAGCAGGAGCCCGAGAAATTGCTGGAGAGAAACTTATGCACTGCGCGACTCCATGACTCACGGCCAGGAGTGTGTGTGGCTGTACCTTGGACAGCAGCCTCTCCAGCTCAGGAAGCGCAATCGCGAAGAGAACCTCTTCCGCCACCAATGTGTATTGTCATCAAGTAGAATTACACGTGTTCCACCCCGCAATTTTCCCACTCGACTATGTTTACATGCCCTCTAATTCTGGGAAACTGTGAACTTGAAATTGATATTGGATCGTCTGGCTCGGCATTGTTTACGGCAGACCCGAGGCTCCGCGGGTGGGGATGGCGAAAATTGTTGGGTATGACGGAAATCGAAACTAAATACCCCCTAGTTTGGTAATTAGCATCCAGAATATTGCCTTTTCGAGGCACTGCATGTGAGGCGATAGCACACACGCTCCCAAGATTGCCCCAACGGTTACGTGGAAAGCACGTCAACGAAAATAACGATTCGCGGAGGTAATTGAAATTCAATCTATTTTTCTTTCTGATCGACACTGATTGCAAGCATAGTAAATGGAAATTCCTCATTGCATTGAAAGTGTCAAATATCACAAAATGTTGTGCTGTACTGAGAAGAAGAAGAGAAAAAAAATTCCATCTCTCAGTCAATTAATGCAAGTGTGTCAGAAGCAAATGTTATCTAATCACACACTATCCCGTAGTTTAGGCATCAATAAAACTAGAGATGATGGGGGAATTACAGTGCTGCTCAGCCACAACAATTCCCGCCACAAACTCAATTAGCTCAAACACCACGATGCAATATTTGTATACAATGGAAGGACTTTGGCTGGGAAATCGATATCACTTCACATAACACTCCAAACAGCAAGAGACCACGAAGCCGCCCCTTTGGGTTGAGATTTCCTAGGAAACGATGCTCGCGTGACAAAGACTCATGAGAGCCGCCAACCCTTCGCACAATCATCCGTTTTTATACACACCACCAAAGTTACTCGATATTCCCCCACGATATTGTACTGTACTTCCCACCCCCAACCCCTGACGATGATGTGTAAATATCTCTTAAATGTATTGCAACTTTATTTCTATGGACTTATTAGGCTGCCGCTCCGAACTCTCATTTCACGCAATATTTCAAATTATTTTCTCTATTACCCTCCTTAAAGTGCGTGCAAACAATGTTCTTGACTATTTAATTAATATGTCAGCATCGTTGCATGAAAATCACTCAAATTGACACATCGATTGATAAGAGGTGAAGGTTCGGTCGGTTCGGTAGACCTTTGCAAATGACTTCCTGCGATTCGAAGTCCTCAAATTCTTCATTACCCCAACCAAAATGTCAAGACGGTGTGGGAAAAATTGGTCGTGACTTGAGAATTAATAATAGCTTGGGTAGGGGCCAAATGATGTTTATCAAAAAGGCTTTCACGTGTCATCAATTTAACCATTATAGACACATCAATGCTGACGTTCTGCACCTGAAAGTTGAGACAGAATAACCCACCATTGACATTGAAATTGCCGCTGGTGTGGGTGAAACGGGACCATTGACATGAATTTCACTCTCTGGGAAAAGTTTCTGCAAATTTCCGCACCACTTTCAATATGCCATACTGTAATCTTCCCTACAAGGATGTTGGTGGAAACTTCCTCCGCATTCTTTGAAAATATATGCGATGATGCCGCCCTTGACATTGTGCTCACATGAGGCATCTATCATAATGCTTGTCATGTGGCTGAAAAAAGCCGGCAGACATAAGCACAATATGCTCTTTTGATTAGATTCTTATCATTTTTAATGCTGAAATACTGCGCCTCAAATGGATGAGACTGGGAAATCCATTAGAAAATAATGAATCCTTGAAAACGTAGGAGAGCGTGATGAAATAACTCAAAGCCAAAAGCGAAAAAGCTATATGGAAAGGCTCAGAGAGAGCGAAGTCTATTTAAAATGTAATTATTATGATAATATGTGTCCCGACTGATGAATTTATCACATGCCATGCAAACTACCCGCCCAAATAGGCTTACCCTCAACTACTTTGCATGATAAAGCTCACGATGAGCAATACTTTGGCTGCCTCTCATGTGCCGGGCTGGAAGAGCTTCGGTGCTCGTTACCGAAAACACCTTATAAGAGCAATGCGGTAATCTATCAATTTTTTGCACCACAGCTTTGAGTCTCTTGAGAATTTGGATTTTGGAATATTTTAGAATGCTCGATGAGGGTCTTGACGCAAATTGCGCTTGTCCGTTATTGGGGATTCATCTCCAGACACAACACATCAACACAATACATATATATGTATCACTAAAGAACAGATTGGGGATACTTCGAAAGTGGAGCGTTTATGGCCTTCCAATATATATTTTTCTTATTTCCACGTTCAGAACCCTTAACTTCTCATGAAGGCAAAACTGCTGATCTAGTCAATATCCACAAAAAATCACCACTTCTTTCTCAATACATAAGGACATCATCTAAGTGGAAACGTTAAACAATTGTTTGGAACATTCTTTGCACTCTGCTTTTTTCTTTAACTTAAGATATTTGATTATACTCTTTACAGTCATTAAGGACACTTTCCATACAATTATCCCAAGTTTTCAAGTCAGGAACATTCATTCATAAAGAACTTCAAGAGTCCATGATTTGGTGGAGTTTTCGCCAACTTCTTAATCGCTTGCCTCTTCGTTTTCGCATAGATTATCGCTAAATCCAAACTTTGTCTATAGCAATTGTACGTGTAAAGTATGCAACTCACCGATTTTTCGCCGTGCGCGCCAAAGCACGGGAGGTGCCGTATTACCTGGAGTCGCCAGCGTGAACTGTCCTTAAGTACCTGTGCCGGAAGGATGGAGAAGAGACGTGTTAGGAAAATGAGTGACAATGACGACAGAAATTGGAAGTAATAAGTTTGTGTGATGCCAACCGAGCCGCCCACCCGACAGAGGCCTTATCATTGTGAAATTTAACACGCGAATCGTTATCACAAGAGCCACGACAATATAGTCCATGGCTATATGCTATAGTCGTGCAGTGCAAATAGGGGAACATAGGCAGTAATGTTTGCTCTTACATTTTCTCACTCTCGCACACACTGTCGCACTCTCTGGGCCCCGAGCAGAGGAAAATCCTCGGAGATACTTTCACCTCTGACGTGGGGACCACCCTTGAGATGATTCGGGAGCGCGGGAGTGTTCTTGAGTTCGGTTTGTTTACACAACGATAGTTGGTGGCTTTCTAAGCTAAAGTAGAAAGCGTGTAAATTATGTAATTACGAACAATTTGTGGAGATGTCGGCTACACACTCTCGGGTTCTTCTGTACTAAAATTTCCATTCATTTGAGTGTCGCTTTGCCGTTCTCCTTCAGATCACCAACACTCGCCACCACCACACATGTCCCCTAGGATGCTCGTCCATTGATAATGTCAATATGTGAATAGCTGGTGGGCTCACAAATCCACAGAGCGCGAACAATGAGAGTCGAGCCTCATGGCTGGGGCCAGAGGAACGTCATGCGACGTGTTGCACGGGGCCCAGGAAGGAAGGAAGAGGCGCGGGGGCTTGGAAGAGAGTATGGATGTGGGTGTTACACCAACTACGGTGCAACACTACCAAGCGTTTGTTGTCAAAGTTGTATAAATGGTGTGGGTACACGATCAATTCAGTATGTGGCGATCGCTGCTTCGTCTTTTCACCACTCTTCGTCTCCTTCTAGACGTTATTTCGACACCACAAACGTATAGAAAAGCGATCTCTTCTCTCCGATATGTATAAATAGCACCGTGTCGGCAATTTCAGCTGCGATTGTGAGATTTTTCACTCGGCAATCCACCACTTTTCACACCGTGCGCTCCTCACACACTCCTCGGACGCGCGGGGGCACAATTGCCTGGTCACACTTGGTACTCGCGGAATGGTCCCAACAATGATGCTGATTAGCACAATCGCCGTGATGTGCGCGATCGCGATCAAAGGTAAGAGACTCCGCGATTTAAACGAGTTTTGACCAGTTCACACTGCAAGTGTAAAATCGAAACTGACTGTCTGTTCTGCCTCCCCGTTCTTCTTCACCAGCACACGAGCTGCAGACACACTCAGCATTCGCCCTTGTGCCTTGTTCGCGATCAGCTCGCGATCGCACATTCATCTCATCCCGAGCTGGTGTGCGTACGCAGTTGGCTGATATTTTTAGTCACTCCTGCATCTGTGTGCCATCTCACTACCACACTCTGTGTGCTTTGGGAGAATTTTGGGTGATGGCATTAGAAGATCGGCGCTTCTTCGTCCGCCCATGATCACATCCGCATCTTCACGGTGCAATGTTCTCTCTCCGTGAGCATCCCCGTGCGCACTTGGGCCACGAGTACTTTTCCACCCAGGGATCAGGAGCTGCTGCAGCCACAATGGGCGCCTCCAAGGTACGCGTCTCTCTCGCACACACATTCTGCGGTGTACCTCGCATACCTCTTCTGGCCAGAGTCATCGAACTGTGTGAATGACGACTGCATAAGTAACATGGCACAAGCTGGCGCTCCATCATCTTCTTTCCACCATCCATCTCACGCCCTGTCGGAACTCACGTGGTAACTTCCACCTATCTCAATTACATGCTAAATTAATTAACAGCATGTTACAGATTGTAAGTGTTACACCACATCTCAATGATATTCTCTTTTCCATTGCTCGTTTTTTCGCCATTGTCATTCATGCTCTCTGCAATGCCTCACTTTTTCCCTCCTACTTTCCCATCGTTGATTTCTTAACCCTCGTGCGGCTCTGAGTCAAAAATAAGATCTATCAGATTGGGAAGCATTTTCTTAGCTTCTCAGCAGCATTCCTTTTCTCCCTTCAAATATTGGAGAATCCTTCAAGTTTAAGCCTGGAAATTCGGCGCAGAATTCTCGATTGAAAACGAACGGAGAGCCTGACGAGGGTTGAGAAACATCGCTCGTGTGCTCATTCTAGGAGCACTGATTGATGATTTCGCGCGGGTTTCAGCTGAAAAGCGGAATGGAGGGCATTTTTCATTGGAAGAACTCGCTAAAGTGCAGTACACGTGCCAATTGTCCTGATAGTGACCTCGGATCCTTGTTTTCCTGACACAGGACCAACCATCGAAGCACACGTTCTCTAATTAGGCACAGCGCAGCGCTTGCGAAGCCCCTTCATCGAGAGCGCTTGAATAAATTTATTAAATGGCGCCACATATCAACTGTCGCTGAGAATTACGGAAAAGTGAATGATAAATTGCACAAGTTCATATTGTGCTATAACTCGGCATTAATAGTGGTGGAGCGTTTAATGGGAAATGGGAGCGACAGTGTCATGTATCGATATGATGTTTTCTTGCAGTGTGCGCGGCTGAAAAAATATCACTTGACGCCGATGATGTGGGGAAATTGAATGGGATTTATCAGTATCACTCTGCCTCGCATCGAATCAATAATCAGAAGAGATTGTTTATGTAATATCGCTAGAGAGCGCCTCAGAATCCTGGCTTTTGTCTCTTGATGGATTCTCTGTCAAGGAAAAGTCTTTCGCTCCAGAGACCTTTATTAATTCGCCCTAATTTGTTATAAAACTCAAATATATGGAGAATAAAACTTCACCAATGTAATTAGGACTGATCAAATTTGATGATTGATTTCATACAATTACTAATTGGGTTCTGAAAAATGTAAATATTTTGCTGGCTGAAATGAGCTCAAATTGAAATAAATTAATCAATTTCATCCAAGGTTCCTTTTATGTACACATAATTTTACTGCATTCGCAGAGAAAGAAACATTGTTCTCGAGAAGAGGTGCTTTTTTCGTGAATCTCATCAAATATTCACGCCTTGCGCAATGTCCCGGAAGATTGTTCCTTCGGGAGAGTCATAAAGGCCAGTTTATTACCGAATAACTCGAAAGTGGCGGCCTTCTGCCGGCGTGCCTTCTGAAAATCTCGCATTCCGCAGAGTATCCAATTGCACTGAGATTGACCACGCGAGAATTCCATGCAACTGCCATAAAATTGAGCATCTCAGCTCGAGCGGCGGCAATGAATGATGGAATGCCCAGAAGCACATGGCTCGGCGCTCTGATGGATGGCGTTTTCGCAAGTGATCTCTCGCGTCCAGTGTCTTGGGTCGCACGACTAATCAAGGCTCCTCCGGAGTCACTGTGGCGAAGAATGAGGCGGATGACACGACGTTGCGTGCTTGAGAAATTAAGTGCAATGTTGCTGCAATTACTGAATAACGGTTTCAAGTTCATCGCCTATATTGGGTGGATGTTTGGTGAGAGATTTTCATGCATTATTTATGGGGGGCACTCAGACTGACAATGAGGAAGGTCAGAGAGATGGAGATTGGGCGCGAGTGGGCGGGGTGAAAGTGGACAAGTGGATGATTCTTGCACATTTGGATTAAAGTGCCTGGATGGCAATTTGTCGCAAGAAAATCTCGGCTGAGAAACTTGGCAGCGCGCCAGTGTGTCCGGGATTTAGTGCGAGATCACGCAACTTCCTCCGAATGGCCATAATCACTCAACTCTTGCAGAGACTCGGGCTCCCAAGAAGCTCGCATCAGCCCTGTGTGAAATTTTACACAGAATGACGAGAACTACTCCAATTCGACATGTGCTCAGCGACATTTAGACGCCAAATTGGTGACTCTGTGTGCAAGTTCAATTACATGTGGAATCCGCACACATTGCCAGCAATATCGGAAAGGCGATAGCGTAGCATTTTATGACGGAAGAAGGTTGAGGGAAGGGCCAGAGACTTCGCAGAATGCCCAATTGAATTGTATTACACACCATTCATTGCTCAACGCCTCTAATCTCCGTCTATCATGTAATTGGCAGAGGTCTTGTTTTTTGCTGTCCATTGCGGATCATCTTTTTTGCTCGGCCAGTGTTTTGAGTGGCTGCTGCGAGAGCAAAAAGAGCACCAAAGGAGCACGTCAGAAGAATGAATAGCGCAAGGAGCAAAAAACGTCCGTGGCGCCTCAAATTAAAGCTCACGAGAGCAACGGTTTCTCAGAGCCAAAACCCACCTCTTTCAGTTCTACGTCGAGATTACGCTTTTTTGCGTTACACTATATTTTAATTCTTTATTTTTAGACGTCAACACTGAAGAGATTACTCATGTAAGGCGCTATTCATGTGAGAACCTTGTGCCAAAGAGAGAATGATGAATTGAATTGACATGCTTCGCTCGCCATCACAGGAGAATGTCTTCCGCAAGATGGCTCTTTGCGTTTGCGTCTTCTCTACACTTATTCACCACAATTATGCAGAGATACCTGCACTTTTATATATATCTGAGCTTTCGGGAGCTTTTGCTCTAGAGATGCGTTTCTCAGTGGAGACGCCTGGTGGATTCTTTGGGATTTCTCACAATCCACCTTCAAAAAGTTGATTCCATTGAAAGTGCATCTGTAGATGATAAATATCACAACTCACCTTCTATCCACTCGAGTGATATTCTAGCTCAAAGAAACCAAGTAAGACAGAGAGAAAAGAACCGTATTTTCAAGACATTTTTAAACATTTAATCATCAGAAACACGTCCCTTGCAATTTTCCTGAGAATTTATCTGTGATTTCATAGGGAAATGGATCCTTTCAGCAGGATATGATTACATTCCTGGTGCTCATCAATCTGCTTGTCCCTCGAGTGTGAAAGCACGTTGCATACTCTCCCCTCCATCCCCTTCCACACTTCCATTAATTGAGTAGGGTTGTAGAAATGTTAAAGGCTTACGATAAATGTTTCTGTATTTCTACTTTGTGCTCAATCTACTCAATGGGTCTTGTGTTTCGGCACAGAATGGCCAATAGAACGGCACTAACAGCCATCAAAGCAAAAAGGTCAATGTATCCTATATTCATGTTTTTCAATATCACCATTATTCAACAGATAAAACTTTCCTTATTATCTGTCGAGACTTTATGGGTGTGGGATTTTATTATAAGCAAACTTTTCTGGACACAAATCACTAAATAAATACATGTTGATTCTGCATCACAGAATTTAACATCGTCCTCACTCCCTTTTTCTCCCTTAATAAAATTTTTCCGCTATTTTTATCACACAATTGGTGTCCATTCGTAATTCAATTTTGTCTGTTCGCCGGAGAAATTCCATGGTCGATGGCGAAATAGTGTGGGTGGCTTTGAAAGGAGGATGACTTTCAGAAGCTCCGTCTCTCCTTCACTGTCTCTCTCTGGGGAGGACGAAGACAAATATTGTGGGTAAACAATGCTGCAGGATTGCACTAATATTGTGAATGAGGAGAAGTCGCACTTGTATTGTGGAAGGCAGTGAACAATGCAACACCCACACTTCTCGTCGATACGGATGAATGGATGCAAGACATTTTATAGCATTCTTCTGGTTTGTAGAGAAAATTCCATCTCAATTGTCGATTTAAATTCAAATTACAGACAGTTTAAAGAAAGCTTGAGAGATTTATTAAATTTTCACAGGGCTTGAAGATGTCAATTAATTTAATGCAACTCTAGCAGAGGAAATGACGATTCGTTTTTAGCGTTCCTTTGTCTCTGTGATTGCTACTCCTTGGGGTTCTATTTCGTTAAGTGGAATTTTACAGCTCTAAACTTTCAGCAATTCTCCTCACATGAGCATGCAATTCCAAGTGGTAAAAAGACTCCTTGAGAAGTTCTATGGAAACCCTCAATATGACTTTTATTTTATTGCTATTCTCGCGGAATCACAATTGCAAATACTGTGTCTTTCGAGTTTTATACACTGCGAAAATGTGCTGTTCAACCCTGAGAAATATATTTTATTTTATTATCCCCCAAATGAAAAGTATACTCTCGTGGGTGTTTAAGGACAATCAATAAACATTTGTCTTGCTAAAAATTCTGCACATTGAGTGGGTGAAATGGGTAATAATGAATAATCTTTCACCATTAATGGGAACGCCAATTTCCCTAGACAAATATTGGTGTGAATCGATTAGCTTTGCAGCGAGAAAAGTGTGTAAGATATTCTCATCACGAACAGCCCATCCTTTTTGGTTGTTATATTGAGAAAATCCCCACCAAGCGTTGCTCATTTTTCTTCTTGGATGTCACAAGAAATTAAATTGTCTCCAACGACACCAATTTCCGTTCGCCCACTCGAATGCACGCAATTTTCCCAGGGAAAGCTCACAATATCTCCGGGTAATTTTCTTTATCTCCTTGGAAGTTTTGCGTCTGTCAATAACTCCCATCCTCGCAGGAGTGCCATCACTATTGGCACGTTTCTGCCCATACAGCATTGACATAGTTTCAAATGGAGTTTTGATTAATAAAAAATTAAACACAATTGCAAATATGTATCTCTTTCGGTGACTCTCTTCGTGCGATGTTATGCAATTGAACGTGCAAATACTTCCACGCGCTTTACATTCAAAGAATCAATTAAAATATTGCGCGGGTAATTTAAATACATAAACTTTTTCATTCGCCACAATCCACGTGACAGAAAAGCTGTGCCAACGCGTGAGCTCGTCTGAGGTTGACGACGCTGAATTGAATTTGCGTACAAAATTGATAAGACAATTTCATTAACTCTTATCAAAGTAGTTCAGTGGCATTAACGCTGGTGTGCAAAAGCTCGAAGCTCTGATTTTTATTTACGCCTCAAATTGAGAGCCGCACAGATTGAATCACATTTGCTGATGGCGATGGTGTGGATCAATAGTTTATTGACTCTGTTTTGTTTCTATTACACTCTCGTGCCACTCATCTTCGTCCATCGCTCATGGAATTGTTGTGAGAGCAAAGATAAAAGGAGCGCTTGGCCTCCACTTGTTCAAAGAAATTGCTCAAAAGTGGATCATGTGCTCAGTCTTCCGCTCTATTCAATTGTGGGATGTCCAGTGGAGAAACTTGCCCACCCATATTTAGAATGGCTATGACGAAGGAAAAAGGGCAAAAACACAGACAGAGAATGAGAATAAGAGCACAAAACTAGGGCAAGTTCGTAGCCATTTAACAGCCTTATTTATGACTGCTCTTCGTCATTTGAATAAGGTTTTCACTTTTCTCGCAAAAAAAGTGAAGGTTTCACCAATGCAAGAAATTATGGAAAAGCCAGATTTGCTTTTGTGTGATTTAGCAATATGATAGTGCAAGAAGTCAAGCGTTGAAAGAATTTCAAAAATTCATCCACTTTATTTATTTCCGCGTGTAAAGTAAAGGAAGGAATTTGAGTAGGAATTACAAAGTATTTAACCTTTTTGTATTATTGTTATTACATTCACAAATTCCCTGTCACACTCACAATGCATTCTTTAGCTCAGATTTGGTAATCTTATCACCTGTACAGTTATCGCAGAAACACCAAAATCCTCAAAGTCCGATAAAAAAAGTAATTCGCATCTTCACACCTCCACACAATGTCTGCAGAGACTTTGTGATCAAACATTATTGAGATTGAGGCATTTACCGCAAATGTTTGAAAATATTGACCATCTCTCTCAGTGCGGCGTGCGATGTTAAACAGAGGAAAAAATTATTTATTTAACCTGTGTGTTTACGAAAAGTGAAGCAAAACACAACCCAGCAACTCTGTGTATTTTTGAAAGTCATCCACATGTTTATTGTAGTGGCAGACCGGAAATTTTCCTCATCACACCTTCAATTGACGAAGACTCGAATTGCGAGTCAAGTGCATTTTATTTATCTTCTGAGGCGAATGGTCGTGTAAAATTTTCCGTGTATGTCATTCACATTAATACGTATTTTGATGCATCTGGAAGTCATTGTCGCTTAGCACATTCTTATTAGCGAGCAGAAGTGAAGAGAATTAATTGAGCATAATTTCCTTGATCATTTCGAAACACGAAATGCCCACACAAAGAGCAGTGTAGATTTTTCAACACTATTCGTTATCAGTCACCCAAATATCACATGTTACTTTTGCAAAATTATCGCTTCTAGAAATTGGCAACTGGAACAAA
Organism: Phlebotomus argentipes; assembly: GCF_947086385.1. Lineage (NCBI taxonomy): Eukaryota > Metazoa > Arthropoda > Insecta > Diptera > Psychodidae > Phlebotomus > Phlebotomus argentipes. The sequence goes on along the minus strand of NW_026776181.1, from coordinate 8,559,543 downwards.
TATCAGAAAATTGTATTTACATTGTGTTAACTTTTATTGTTGTATCTTCACACAGTGGGCGTCAAAAATGTTCCGAAAGTGAATAATAACGCTTTGTTTCTAAAACGATTGGGTATTACACTGTTATTAATCGTTTTTGCATAAAATTTAGGTATTATACAAATTTATTTTGTGGTAAGAAATTGATGTTTTACGCAAGGTGTTTATCTGTGTAATTTAAAATGTTTAATTATTGAAAAGGTCGTAAAGTCTAAGACGATAAACGCAAAAGTTTATCATTATTGAGACATTTCTGACGCTCTCTGTAAATTTGCAGACTCATTCATTATCTTAACTTTTTTCATGCTAATTTATGCTAATTCCTCTCCGTTAACAATATTTTGTCAGTAATTATCATTCATAACAAAAGTGTTCGTAATTTCCATCAATTTGTCATGTAAAAATTTAGACTTTACTTCAGACTTGCGGAGAAAATGTAATTAAACTTAAATATTTAGAAAAAAAACGCCATATTTCTCGTTGTTTACTTCTGCGAAAATTTGCAATCATCTGGAATTCCCGTATCAAAACAACTTAACTTCTATTCTCCAGGGAATTTACAACAACGTAAAAGTGGAAGTTTCGTTTAAGATAGTGATGGATTACGAGACACCATGAAGATCTCTATCGCGTACATCACGTACTTCACCTAATTCCATGAATTAGAAGCCCCGCAAGGAACTCTGACCAACTTGCAAACTCTTTTTTCGGCATTGCCAATATCTGGGTCGAGAAAGTCTCTCTTATGCTCGGATAACTTACAAAGAGCACTAATCAATTGTCTTCCAATTCTTGTATGGTTATCAATGGAAGCGGGAAATTGTGTCAAAGGTGGATGGGGAAGAAATTATATGGCGGAAAAGTGGGGAACAAGAGCCGCAATACATGTGAAAAAGCGCCTTATCAATCGTGCTTGAAAATCAAAAGCACTTCCAATTGTTATCATGTGTGATATTGCGCGATGGGGAACTTGATGTTTTGCGTCACGAGAGTGGAGAGTGTGTGTTCTTTTCTGCTTTCAATATAGCCTATGAATTTTCACTGTTTTGTGATTCACTTGGCACACGGAGTACGTTTGCTTCCAAATGGTAAAAAGCACTGACTTGGCATAAGAAAACCGCAATGTGGAGTATAGCTATTTTTTTTTTGTTGCCAATTCACCTTTATTTGCGCTTCGCGATGATCCAAATTTTCACGTTGTTGCGCCACGAAAAATCTCTCTATGATGTCGTGCTGATCCAGTACAAGAGAGTCACACTTGTTTTTTTCTCTCCTGCAGAACCGCGATGATTAATCCCAAACCTCGTGAGATTTGCCGTTTGGATGTTGTGTGAGCAACGCGCTCTCAAGTATCTCGTTTCACCTTCGCGCGAAATTCCAAAAAATTCCACTTTAACTTTTATCATATAGTGCTATTTAATCAGGAATATTTGCACTTTTTACCCTCAACACTTAAAGTCGCGTTTTTCCAGTGTGTCACGCTACTGCGGCGAGCCAACGTTTTGGCCAATACACTCTCGCGCTCGCGTATGAAAAAGTCCACCGATTTCCGGGAGTTGCCAGAGCTCCAAGACTCGAGTGTGGATCTAGCCGTTGCTTCGGTCTGACTAACAGCACATTAGACAATTTCTTTCCACCGAGCCGAGCGTGGGTCTCGCGATTTGCGCGGGAAGGGAGTCGACACAGTCTTCCACTCCGTCGCACTATCGCCCGAGTCAGGGAGTGTGCGATAAGCCTCTCCACCACACGGACAGCATGCAAATGTCTCGCCTCACATGTGACACTTGCACCTTTTCCAGGCGACAAAAAACCCCGGCGTGTGTGGCTAAAATGCCAAATTTCAAGAAATACCACCGCCACGGCGGCCCAGAACGCGCTGTAGTCAATTTGAACAAGTGCAGACCCACAAAGCGTCTCAATGTATCCCCATTCCCATCTGATTCACCGCAGGTTCATCGGTCGCATCGCGAGAAATTCACATGATTCATATCGTGTCTATTGCCAAAGAATCAATATATTTCCCTCACCCAGACATCCGGACATCGCGAGCATCGCCGAGAAGCCGCGCATAATTTATCGTGCTATGCAAAAAGTCTGCATATTTTACAACCAATACACTCCTCTGAGACCTGACGAAAAAAGAGCGCCAATTGTTAAGCGGCTGCAGCATTTGCATACTCCCATGCCGATGTCTGACGCGATACGGCATAATTGCGATCTTATTATTTATTGATCCCATGCACTTTGAGTGACAGGCGGGAAGACAATATATGTGGTGAAATATGGCTGTGACTACTGGAAATGAAAGAGGTTTCCATTCATGGGATTCGGATGAGCAATCGCCAGAGAAATCTTTCTGCTAATTTGCAGAAATCATCACCTTCATTTCACAACAATGTATAATTCAAATGTGAGGAAAACCAACAAAGTATTGTGGTTTCATTCTGTTTATTCAAGATACAGCATCATATTTCTTCTAATGCGAATTAAATAAGATCACGTGGGGGGAGAAAGAGAAATTATATCATTAGCTGTATGACTAGAAATTCCAATTTTTCTAATTACTCCAAATTAATTTCCAATTCCAGTAAACATAAGTACGCAAGATACGCATTCTAATTTTTGAAATGCAACCTCGAATAAAAACCTTTTTTTTTACATTTGTGTCAGTAAAAAGATAGCAAACAGTAGAAATTCTAAGCAATTTTGGCTCTTCTTTCGCACATTCCTGTTCCTCTTCTTGCTGTATAGGTAATTGTACTTTTCCGCTCCTGACAAAGAATTCCACAAAAGGCTGTGCACTATCATGTGTTTGTTTTATTATGCATATTGCGATAACAATTCAAGGTTCACATGCCTTAATTACCCCTCATTCTGTAATTTACTACGAACACTATGAAGTACATTCATAACTTTTCTGCTTGACGACATTTTTTCGGACAGAAATTGCATAAGGAAGAATGTGCGTTTCTTCCTCATTTCCCAAAACAAATTATTTATCGTGCTGGGTGTCCCGAATCTTCGCCGTGCGACTGTTCTTTGCTCACGAGAGTGACATTTCGAGGGGAAAAATATGGCGTTCTGTGAGAGTGGTTTTGTGTTGTGCGGAAAAAATTGATGAAAACCGTGGAAAATCTGCAAATATCGGCTGGAAAATACTTGAAAAAGAAGTCTAAGGTGCTGTTTCATGTGTTTGTGGTGTGAGATTCTGGAAAATTCACGTGGAAATATGGGAAAATAGAAATTATTGCCTGTGCTTGTTGTTCTCTCAAGTGTCAAATTGACGGAAGGGGTTTTTCTCGATTTTTCCGTGAAAAATCCCTCAAGACTGACCAAGTAGCACTTTCACAGCGTCCAAGACAGCGTTTACCACTGACTCTGGTGCCGTGAAAGTCACCAAGATGAGCACAAATCAGCAGAATAATGGAAATACGAATCAGCACAATGGCAACAACAACAATCCAACAGGCAGTTTGGAGAGAGGAAGGTGAGAATGAAGAGGTTGCACGCAACTGCCCAATGGGGTCGCGTGAAATCAAAAACAGCGATGCTCGCAAAAAGTCTAAAAATATCGGGATATTTTTAATAGATGCGCAATTATTTCATTAAATTATAGCTCAATGTGTTATTGCTGAAACGCTATTCGAGTGCACAGCTGCTAGCGCTTTATTTTCCACTCGGTGTCGCTCTAGTAAAGAGGTTTCAGCTCTGAGAGAAAGAGTCGCAAAAATACTCTTTGTTGCTAGCAATTGATCCGGTATTGGTAAATATTTGGATACCGCGGGTTTTTGGAAACGTGACCGCATTCGCGCTGTTATCTCAGTATTTTCATTCACTCGTGTGGTGAAAACAAGCGTCAACGGCTCTCGCCTCGTGATCGGGAGTGATAAAGTCCATCTGCTTCACAGCATATTTGCTCAAAACACACATTTAACGGTATGGATGATCCTTACAGCTGCATCCTGTTCCGCTACGCGAGTCAGAATTCACTGGACGAGAGCTCGCAGAAGCAGATTCCACGGACGAATGCCAAAGACAAGGCGACTGGCTCATACAGGAATCAACAGCATACAGACAGATGCTTCGACAAGATGAACGAGATGAGGAGGTGAGATATTCCATGAAATTGCTAGTCATTGCAGCTGAAAACAAAGACTGCTTGAAAGAGCTTAATTTTAGAACAATACATTTTGATCTTGGCGCGAGAATTCGGGTCAGTGTAGCAAATTTCTCAAATGACAATTAAAATTTCCAGGCAAAACCTCCTCTGTGACATCATTCTTGTGGCCGAAGACATCGAAATCCCAGCGCACAGGATGGTCTTGGCAGCTTGCAGTCCCTACTTCTACGCCATGTTCACGGGCTTCGAGGAGTCGCGACAGGATCGAATAACACTGCAAGGAGTGGATTATCACGCCCTCCAGCTGCTCATTGAGTACGTCTACACATCTGTTGTGGAAGTGACTGAGGAAAATGTGCAAGTTCTGCTCACGGCGGCCAACTTGCTGCAGCTCAACGATGTCCGGGATGCCTGTTGCGATTACCTCCAATCGCAGCTGGATCCCAGCAATTGTCTGGGCATCAGAGACTTCGCCGACATGCACGGATGCATTGAATTGCTGAATCATGCTGACGCTTACGTTGAGCAACACTTTGCCGAAGTGGTGCAGTTCGACGAATTCCTGAATCTCACTCACGAGCAAGTGGCCAATCTCATCTCCAGTGACAGGATCTCAGTGCCATCCGAGGAGAAGGTGTTCGAGTGCGTTGTGGCGTGGATTAACTACGACGGACCAGTGAGGCAGCAGTATTTAGCGGGTCTAATGGAGTACGTGAGACTGCCGCTCCTGTCGCAAGAATACTTGGTGCAGCGCGTGGAGAAGGAACCCCTGCTCAAGGGAGATATCCAATGCAAAGACTACCTCATTGAGGCGCTGAAGTATCATTTGCTTAAAGGAGAGATTAAGGCTTCATTCAAGACCCCGAGAACGATTCCTCGTCAGCCTGTTGGACTGCCCAAAGTGCTCTTGGTGATCGGAGGGCAGGCGCCAAAGGCCATCAGATCGGTGGAGTGTTATGACTTGAGGGAGGAGAAGTGGTATCAGGCTGCAGAAATGCCCACCAGACGCTGCAGGGCTGGTCTGGCTGTCCTTGGCGATCGAGTTTATGCTGTTGGTGGTTTCAATGGATCACTCAGAGTGCGCACAGTTGATGTTTACGATCCCGCAACGGATTCATGGTCCACTTGCAACAGTATGGAAGCTCGCAGATCCACTTTGGGAGTCGCTGTGCTCAATGGATTCATCTATGCGGTGAGTAAATACTATGACTGCTACGACTTTTAGTCTCTAGAGTGGGTTGAAAAATTTTCTCATGGCTTATGATTTGTGTTTTACAGGTTGGTGGCTTCGACGGATCTACTGGGTTGTCGTCAGCGGAGTTTTACGATCCGCGGAAGCAGGAGTGGCGCATGATTGCGTCGATGTCCATTCGGAGGAGTTCAGTGGGCGTGGGAGTGGTCAATCAGCTGCTCTATGCCGTTGGAGGATATGACGGGGCCTCGAGGCAGTGCCTGGCGAGCGTTGAGCGCTACAATCCGGCCACGGATGAGTGGTCTCAGGTGGCAGAGATGAAGGCTAGGAGGAGTGGAGCTGGTGTGGGAGTGCTTGACAACATTTTGTATGCTGTTGGCGGCCACGATGGGCCGCAGGTGCGGAAGTCAGTTGAGGCGTATAATCCGGAGAGGAATGTGTGGTATCCTGTGGCCGATATGTCCTTCTGTCGACGTAATGCCGGCGTGATTGCCCACGATGGACTGTTGTACGTTGTTGGCGGAGATGATGGCACGTCGAATCTCTCGTCCGTGGAAGTGTATTGTCCGGAGAATGACACGTGGCGCACGCTGACCGCCAGCATGGGCATCGGCCGAAGCTATGCTGGTGTGTGTATAATTGATAAGCCCATGTGAATAGAGCAGCAGGGCGCAGCGGCGCGGTATGCAAACTGTGGTGATGAGGAGAACAGCCAGGCCGAAGGATCTGGCAATGAAGGTGCTGTGGGCTATGCCCAGAACACCCCATCGAATGTCACCCAAAATTCCTCGAATCCACACTACGAGAACATCTATGAGTCGATCGACCAATATGCTGCCGCTCCAGCTGCCCCTGCTGCTGATGCCCACGAGGCCCACTCTTTCCGGATACAACCACAACGCTCAGGCTTTCGCAATGAACTGTACGACCGCACGGCGGGATACGATGTGCCGCGCCAATTGAGAGGGAGTTTCGCCGCCAATACGATTGGAAACACAAGAAGAGCCAATCTACATCTGGATCTCAATCCCAATCGGCCCAGGTACACATCGGCCAGCCGGCCTCATCGCCAGAGGAGCTTCGACGACACAGAGTCCTATCACTACAACAACTATATCAGATATGAGAACATCTACGAGCAGATTCGAGAGGATCCCATCTACAGACAGAGCAGTTCCGCCTCTGGCTCCAGGGTTTATGGACGTTTGGACGTTATTGGCCATGGAATAGGCAGGATTGAGCGTCATCTGAGCTCCTCGTGTGGCAATATTGATCACTACAACCTCGGAGGGCATTATGCTGTTCTGGGGCATTCCCACCTCGGCACTGTAGGCCACATTCGCCTGAATGCCAGCTCTGGCGCAAAGTGCTGTGACACAAAAGACAATGCAAACGGAGTCAAGAGCAGCTACAGCTTCTTCAGTTGTCTGGGAGGTGAGAATTCGCAGAGCATGAACAACATCCATCGGGCAACTAATGGCAATAACACCGCTCCGTCTGTTGGAGGAACATTCCCAGTGCAGAGACCCACAGGCGCCATTCCGAAGCATTCGAAGGGCAAGAATAAGCAAACCTCCTCAAATCACACCTCGACACTCAATCGCATCTCCAAGTCATCGCTGCAATGGCTGCTGGTGAACAAGTGGCTGCCGCTGTGGATCGGCCAGGGGCCGGACTACAAGATTATCGACTTCAACTTCATGTTTTCCCGGAATTGCGAAGGATGTGGCGATGCTGGGAGTCATCAGCAGGGCTTGGTGCGCTTCAATGGCCAGGCCGAGATGCGTCCTCGGGCAGACACGGAGGGACAACGTCGACTGGTGTGCAACAATCAGTCGGTGGCCAGAGTCCGGGAGTGTGAGTATGGGAACAGGAGGGATTTGTGGCCGGAATCCCCGCCTCGGGCGCATCGGCAGCAATCTCCGTTCCTGAGGGCGCGATCTGAGAGTCCCAGCTTCGCTCAGAGGGCCAATATGGCGGACCCATTCCGGAATTGGGAGCTGAACACAGAGAATAACAGCTTCAGGCCAGCCAATGGACGCGTGAGGAATGTGAAAAGAATCACGGACGGCACTTTCAGGAGCAAGGACTTGAGGGAGTCCCAGTCGTCGCCTGTCCCCTCGACGTCTCGCGGAGTGGTTAGAAGTGCTAATGTGTCCTCGGATGAGGAGAGGACTCCGCCCCAGTCGATTGGCATTGCCAAGGGAAGGGCCGCAGATGAGAACGCGTCTTCGTCGTCAGAGTCAATGAGGACGGCCGAGAGGGAGGCGATGGAGGGCAGCAGCGATGATTCTCTGGGAGCCACAGCTTCCTGCCAGCAAATCTCAACATGTGAACTCGATGTGAACTCCGACAATGCCGAGGAGGATCAAATTGACGATGATGACTTTCCGGAGAGTGACGAAGTGACTCCGACAGAATCGAAGTGAGATCGACAAGCTCTCTAAATTTGATGAGGTAACGAATTTTTAATCCACTTATCTACTCTCGCACACTTCATGTGTTTTAAAATTCTCATGTTCGTAATGGAGTGTGCAACAGACTTAAAGTTCTTAGCAGATCAGTCCCACTTCTGGCGCCAAATATTAATGCATTGCCCATGTGGGAGTAGATTTAGCATTGCATACTTTGACCCTTTTGAAGGAAGCATCGCATACCCTAGAAAATATCTTGTTTATCGTGTGATAGATAGAAGTTGTGGTAGTTGAAAAGCATGCATAACGAACATAAATATGTCATAATTAATCATAGTGTGTGAGGTAAAATAATCCAACGCATTTTATTGAACTCTTTCCGATGATGTTGGCGTGCTTACGCGACGTGTCGCGGGAAAAAATTAAAGAATTTGTGTATGAATCTTTGTACCATTTTTTTAGCAATTATAAAATGACAATTTTTGTGCATTTGCGACACGCCGCGCAAGATCACGTATCGCAAAGCCTTTACGACGGGTCTTTTGCCAACAGTGCTTCACTTTGAGTGACTGAGTAATTCATTATTAAGTTATCTACTGCAAAAATACTCTCTCAACCTCTACAGATGAGAGCAGAATGAGACTCGAAGGACTTGTACATAACAAGTCCATTTACACCAAGTTTTTACGATTTTTACGCAAATGAAGCAATCCGAATTCAGTTATTCAGAGTGAAACAACATCAAACCCTTTTCTTGGTGTCTTGCAATTTTTTATATCGCATGTAAGTGATCGATGAAAACAGCGAAAGATGGGATGTGAGGACGGAAAAGGAAGAAAATAAGATGCTAGGATTAATTAATTTATTTCCATGTGATATTGTATTGATAAAAGTTTCAAAGAATAAAGATGATAAAGAAACATCTATTCTATCATTGTCTCTAATACAGATATTCCCGATATATTTACCACGTGCGGAGCGCATTTAAATAAATTGCGTGGAAAGCTTTGATTTGTGAAAACCCGATTTTCAGCAAGATTTGTTTACTCTCTGCGTCTCGTTTGATTCAAATTTCCACCTGGACACTTCGATGAATTTTAGTTTGAATGCTGGAAGATAGTGGCGCGGATGTCGGCGGAACGCTGAGCGCGCTGTCAAAAGCATTGTGAGGTTATGTGAAGGGCTTCGCAGCTGCACCACGGAAGCTTCACCAGTTTTGTCCAGATCTCGGCCCACGATGAACTGCATAGTGTGCAAAGAGGTTGTAGACAGTCCTTTACTCTACGGAGATAAGTTTCGCTACAATGATATCTACTGTCATTACTATTGTTTGGTGAGAATATTGAATATTCCTCATAGTGACGCTTTCTTAACATCCGAATTATACCTTTCAGCTCTTCAGCACAACCATAAAGCAGACTGGGGCAGACAATGAAGGCATCCAAGGATTTATTTACCGAGACATTCTCCAGGGAGTCGACGAATGTAGAAAATATGTAAGAGCATCCAAAAACACCTGTCGGGATGTATTTAATAACATTTGTCATCTTTCAGCTTTGCTGCTACTGCAAACTTCCTTACGCGAGTGTCCAGTGTGGATATGATCCAAAAAAGAAGAGGAAATGTACCAAACTGTGCCACTTCACTTGTGGTGCAAGGAATAAGTGGCTGTTTCAGTTCGATGAGATGAAAGCCTTTTGTCCAGTTCACACCGGTTTGCCGGCAAAGATGCCTCCGGAATTCGTGCCGGGAAGAACGTGCCTCATCTGTTCTGAGAGCTTTAGCGGCTACTCAGCCTTAGAGTGTATTCCAGCTCACTGTCGCCCTGATATATGGATTCATCGCGACTGTCTGCAGACTTTCGCTCTTCATGCCGGATACGGCCTCAAGTGTCTCATCTGCAGGCACTCGGAGTTCCGCCGCATCGCCCAGAAACGTGGTGTTTTCGTTCCCAATCGAGACATTGACTGGATGCTGAACCAATGCGAGGGTGGATCGCAGGATCCCTCAGCGCCACCCCTGATCTGTGCTGCCAGATGCTGCATAGCTGACGGCGGACGAGAGTTTCCACCTGGTTCGCAGGTGGGAGGAACATGTTTCACGTGTGAGAACGTTTTTCATACCAACTGTGCCCGATTTAATGGGCGCAAAACAGCGAACGACAACTTCATGTGCTTCGGCTGTGATGAGAAAGATTCTGAGATTCTTGAGCCACCGGATACTGTGCCTAGAAAGAACACTCTTGTGCAGCTCAGCAAATCGAATGTGATTATGAAGAAGTTCCTCTACGAAGTTTACAGAGGGAAAGTGGATTATGTGGATCAGTCTCTAATGCCTCAATTCTATGGGCCTCGATGTGCAGCCAATGGCAAATTCCGTCTCAATTACTTCCTGAATTCCTACTAAATTCTTCCAAGACATCAGATCTCAACAGTTAAAATTTGAATCTTCCATGCTGATGAGGTTAGAGTGAATCCACAGAGTGTCAATCATGGACATTCCGGGAGTATTTGAAAAGATGCTGAAGAGCGAAAAACCAGCTCTTATTCACTGCAACGATCATCTGGATCTGAAATACACCACTTACAGACATCTAGTGCGTTACAGTTTAGCTATAAGTTGTGAATTGAATTGTTTAGTTACCAGAAAATGTGTGATACTTGTAATTTTGCCACAGCCAACGAGTTCCTATCTTCTCTATCCAGTCCTTCTTGGGTGAGTATTGATGTGATGATTAATTTATTCTGTAAGCCAACAAGAATCTCTCCATCAACAGGATTATCAATTCAAATTGCTCTTTCTTCTGTACGAATTGGAAGACTGCAGACAATCTTCAGTGTTTTCTTGAGAAGCACAAAATCAATTTCTTCATATCTCAACATCATCCAAAGAACCTTTTTGGTGGAGAAAAGTATGTCAACTGCAGGGAAGTTGGCATCTTCGAGAACGAGAGTGTCTTCATTTGTCAGCATAGGCAGAATCAGGAAGAAATCACCGCTCATGTTGATGATATTGCCTATTGGATGGAGACGTCCGGATCCACAGGAACGCCCAAGATCGTTCGAGTTCCGTGGAGTTGCATTTTACCCAACATTTCCGCGATAAAGTAATTAGGTTTTGTCACAATACTACTAATCTTGCCATTGTTGAGTTCTCATCTTTCTCCTTTTTCTTCTATTTTCAGTCAAAGACTGAATTTAACAGCAAATGATGTGATTTATAGCACTTCACCAGCAACATTTGATCCGTTCATCGTGGATTTGCTGCTAGGAATCCTCAATTCAGCCACAATCCTGGTGGCAACGGATCGTCTGAGGATTGCTCCGTCGAGGAAGTTTGCTGAGCAGCTTTTCGTGCAGACCAACAAAGTCAGAGTGACATTTTTACAGATGACTCCAACTATTCTCACGAATTTTGGCCAACAAGTTCTTAAGGAAGTAGTTTTCGCACCTGAATCTTCACTGAAAATTTGCCTTCTTGGAGGAGAGAGTTTTCCCAAGAAAAGTCTCATGAAATGTATAAATGATAGAGTGAAGATATTCAATATTTACGGTATAACTGAAATATCCTGCTGGAGTCACATGAAGGAAGTGAACTTAGTGGATGACGAAGAAGTCGACATTGGAGAGCCTCTCGATGAGTCAATACAAGTGGAAATCCGCGATAAACAACTCTGGATTGGAAGTAAAAGCAGAAAGTGCCTTTTAGATGGTGAAAATGAAATTTCCAATGAGAAAACTCTTTTCCGCAACACAGGAGACATTGTTGAAGTGAAGAACGAGAAGATTTTCATCCGATCGCGATCAAATAAGATCATCAAACGATTTGGAAAGCAAGTGAATTTGGCGCAAATTGAGCAAAGCGCAATGAAAATTGACATGGTCGAAAGAAGTCATGGATTGTTCTTACAAGATTGCAGAAGAATTATTCTGTTCTATCAAAGTGAGAAAGAGGAGGTGAATTTACTAGATAAACTGAAGGAAACACTGTCGAGTGCAGAAAATCCCGATGAAGCGGTGAGAATAGATGCATTTCCACAGTCTAATCATGGAAAAGTATCTGAAGAGAAGCTCTTGGATTTCTATAGGAAAATCCAGAGAGAAAAATGCAGCATTGATAGCATCGAGGATGAGTTTTTAAGACTAATCAAGCAACTTGTGCAGCCACAGATTTCTCTTTCTACTTCATTTCCCAATCTTGGAGGAGATTCAATGAAAGCTCTTCGCTTGGTTTGCGAACTGCAAAATAAGTATAACAGGGAGTTTGCTGATTTGCTCCAAATGCTTCTCAATCCTGACCTCAATTTGCAATGCATTCTAAATTATGTGAAGGATTCAAGCAAATCAATCCAACGAGAAGCAGAAGAAACTTTTAAGTCATCTAACATTCCAAACACAAAAACTTCACTAGAGTTAAAGTTCAGTTGGAGAGCGAATTTGGGGAAATGTGTAGATGCAACGCCTTCAATATTATCTACAAGCGTCACAGTTGGAAGTCATTCGCATAAATTGATGACTCTAAACTGCGAGACTGGAGAGATTCTCTTTGAAGAGGTCTTGAGTGATCGAATTGAGAGCCAAGTGGCGTTTTGCTCAGGTTTCGGCTTTGTTGGATGTTACAGAGGATATTTATATAAGTTTTCAATTGGTAGAAAGGAAATTGTGTGGAAATTTGACTCAGGAGCGATGATTAAGTGTCGACCTTTGGTACTGAGTGAAGTTGTGATATTTGGAAACTACAGTCACGAACAGAATGTCTGGTGCTTAAGCAAGGAAACAGGAAATGTGATGTGGTGTAGAAAAGTAGGAGATAAAGGCATTCTGGCGAATCCTCTGCACATTCGTATTGATAATATTTTGGTAGCAACTCTTGATGGCTCTGTGGAGATCTTGGACACTAAGACTGGAAATCAAGTATTCCAAACACATCTCAAAGCGCCAATCTTCTCATCTCCTGCTATTGTTGAATTTTCTGCAAAGGAAGTGAAAATCGTGATTGCAGAAGTCAATGGCACGATAAACACATTCACAGTGGCTGAAAATCACACATTACAGCCAGAAAATCCATTCAAAGTGTCCGGAAACATATTTTCCAGCTTCACAGTTTTCAATCAGAGTGCCAACTCGGCCCTGGTCGCCTTTGGATGCCACAACAGCTGCATTTACTGTCTAAGAGTGCGCCCAGAAGACTCATTGTTATCTCTTGAATGGAAAACGAGATTAGCGTCTCCGATATTCTCAACACCATGTCGCTTTGCTGAGGCCTTTCTCTGTTGCTGCACTACTTCCGGACAGTTGACGATACTGTGTGCTGAAGTTGGACAAGTGAAGAGTAGTCAGCAACTTCCGGGAGAGGCTTTTTCATCGCCCGTCGCTCGAGGGAGGCAGATATTCATCGGTTGCAGAGATAATCACCTGTATTGCTACACCGTGTGATGGTGAGTTTTTCACTTATTTTATCAAATGCCGTGCCTCCTGATTTTGCTTCTGTGGCAATGTCAGGGCGCATCGGTTTTAAATTGAGTTACATGCAAAGTGGAAGCAATTTACAATTTATCAGCTATTGTTTATGAACGTGAAGCAGTGAAACTGTGAAATATTTTATCACAAACTTTTCATACTATGTTGGCAAAATAGCTCAAGGTAATGTTATTGTGAGTGTAGAATTTATGTCAAAAACACAGAAAAGTTTATATGAATTTGCATGGTTATCTCACACTTTAGCAGTGCAGAAGAATTGATACAAATTCAACTTCACTTCAACACTTCCACTTTGCAAAGTTATGTTGTTAATCTCACATAAATGCTTCAGATTTGAAAGCTTTTTGGGGATGTTTGCAAGAGGAAAGCTCATTGATAAATTGACAAAAGAGGAGTGAAGCAGAAATTGCTCTATGCTAGACTAGAGAGTCTATTAAATCCATGTACATCGTGCGCTTATAAGTTGTACAGTTTGTACATAGAGAGAGAGAGAGAGATAAAAGAGAAGACATGTGTAAAGTCCTCTTAAATCCACCAAATCATCCCACAAAATCAATTATTTGCTTTCAAAAAGCTGGAATGAAAAGCCAGAAGTGACATGTGTTTTAGAAAATTAGAAAATTGTGTCTCAAAACCTCATTCACTGAATCTGTGAAAAGTCCTATTCAATCGAAATTCTTGGTACTGTTGCTGTTGATATCGAGTGATGATTGGAAGAACGGTATACATGACTGCATTTAGGTCAAAGCTCTGTCTCTAAAGTTGATTTGAAATTTTCGTTCAATGGGAGAATCACCACAATTTAATAACGCTTCCTCTCGCAGAAGACAAGCGAAGTGAGATGGAATGTGTAGCGATAGGGTATCAGGTGCGTTGGACTAAATTGGAAAGGAAAGTTTCCCATTATTCCAGTTAAAGCCCTTTGAATGCTTGATGGTGGAACGCTCTCTAATGAATAGATGAAAATAATTTTACGGCGTCGTCGCTGTGAATTCCAACAGTGGTGATCAAAAGTATTCAAAGCTCTCTTCTATCCCTGTAGAGAAGAATGTGAAGTGTAATTTAATCTGCTATGAAACAATTCCTTATTATGTATCACGTTTTGGTGGGATATATTTGCAATTTCATGCGTGTGCGCATCATTGCCACTGATGTGAGAGCTTTCACTGTCCCTACGAAGGAGGCACACCACATGAATCACAGCGTACATTGCTGTGCCCAGACCTGTAGCTTCAGTCGCTCCGCGGTTGTCGAAGCAACAGGTTGACAGTGAGAGCAACTCACGCAGTTTCACCTGAATCGCGGACAAGGTCGCACACACTCTTCGCTCTGCTGCCCAGGATTTTGCGATACAATTGCTGGGGGTGCAGCATTGTTTGTGGGGCATTGTTTCGGCCAGAGCGGAGTTTGCCTGCGACTCAGGGCTATTGTGAGCACGGTGGAGTGGCCACGAGGCTTCTGGCCGTCACTCACGAGGGAAGGTGTCTATTTTTAAAGAGGCCACCCTCTCGGCGGGAATGCTGTGCGTGTGATGGCTGTGTTTTAATCCCTGCTGGACACAAATTTTCTCTCACTTAATTTCACGTGAGGCGCGCGTACGCAGAGTTAAGGTGAAATTGTGCACAGGCAGCTGACGACTAATTATATTTTAATAATATGGTGCCCATGAAACTGTGTACAATGATGAACATCTGAAAATATCCAGCATCGTTACATCCCCAATTTCACCCTCGATTACAGTGGGTGTAATTTTAATTATATTGTGCCGCCGTCGAGTGGTCTAAATTGGGTGGAATGTCGTTCTTGTTGAGATATTCAT
Source organism: Phlebotomus argentipes (assembly GCF_947086385.1). Classification (NCBI taxonomy): domain Eukaryota; kingdom Metazoa; phylum Arthropoda; class Insecta; order Diptera; family Psychodidae; genus Phlebotomus; species Phlebotomus argentipes. Next base: position 8,544,479 of record NW_026776181.1, on the reverse strand, counting down.
TATGATTTTTCATTAATTTAATATATCTGCACTTGACTATATCATAATTTTCAACAACTCCGCAGGTGGTATTCAGAGTGTGGCGGCGCAAATGGGGGGATTACAGTGGAAGTCAATTAATTGTGCTCAGTAGCATTCCTCCGATTTCCGAATGCACTGGATCCTGTCCGGGGAATATTTCGAGGGTGGACACTGGGAGCCCGTAGGAAATTGAGTTCCACTGTGCCTGTTGGGCGGTGGGGATGGGTGGACAGGAAGTGTGTATCGCTCAAACATAAATACAGCATTATCCCAGAGGGTTGGCATGTAATCGATATTCTTCTCACTCCACTTGCACACACAGCTTTTCAGGCGGCAGATGCTGTAGCTTCTTTTTCCTAGAATTTATTATGCTGCTATGAGGAGGAAAGTGGCCCAATAGGCACTCAATTGAGTGAGCAATTATGCGAGAAGTTCCAACCTGACCGTTGACTGTGCGACTGTAGTGATTGGCTCTCGGAGCTTTTCGTGAAAATGAGTAGTTCAACGGATTACGACTATTTGCTCAAGTTCCTGCTGATTGGAGATTCTGCAGTTGGCAAAACTTGCCTCCTGTACCAGTACACAGATGGCGTATTTCATCAATCAGCGCGTTTTATATCGACGGTGGGAATTGATTTCCGGGAGAAGCGAATAGTGAGTCCAATTAAAAGTCAATAAGCAACTCCACCACATTTGGGTCACCAGCAATTTGTGACATTTTCAATAAGTGATAAATTCAACGCTCCAAATACCTTTGCGTGCTGCAATCTGAAGATTTGATGAAATTCAATATTTCATTGATTTATAATTACCTAATCAAGTTCAAATTATAAAACTGTTTTTAACACACAGAAACTTTAATCTGTATCCCAGAAAAGAATTGTAATGATTGAGGTGAAAATCAATAGGAACATTCTATTTAAAATATACATAAAAACGTATAAACAACTGTCGTATATGCATTTTGACCATTTTCTAATTATTTACAAGATCACCTTTGAACTACACTAAATATCATGTTGGTGACTAAAGTACACATGTAGTATTACTCTGCATTGCTAATACGATAATCGTTTATTTCGCAATCAAGGCAAATTGGGGCCATTAAACCAGTAACCGACAATAATATTGTATTTGCCAGATTTCACTTCCATTTCCATGACCACAGATGGTGTTAAAGCAAAACTATTTGCGAATAGAACTTGAGCAAATTTTAACGTGGAAATCCTTTTGTCAGCTCTACACGTCAGGCGCTCGAACGCACCGACTGTTTCTCCAGCTGTGGGACACGGCAGGGCAGGAGCGATTCAGGAGTCTCACCACTGCCTTCTATCGCGACGCCATGGGATTCCTTCTGATATTTGATCTCACGAGCGAGCGATCTTTCCTGGAGGTGCAGAACTGGATAGAGCAGCTCAAGGTGACTTTAACCCCTTTCTAAATCAATATGATCATGTCAAAATTCTGAAACTTATGACTTTCTGGGCAGTTTCACGCGTACTGCGAGACTCCAGACATCGTTCTGTGCGGCAACAAGTGCGATTTGGAGCACCTGCGCGTGGTGAGTGAATCGCGCGCCAAGAAATTTGCGGAGCGCCACGGACTTCCGTATCTGGAGACGAGCGCCAGCACTGGCCAGAACGTGGAGAAGGCTGTAGAGATGCTTGTGGAGCGCGTGATGGCGCGCATGGAGACTGCTATGGATTTGTCGGCTCTGCCAGGCAGACGAGGGCGTCCCAAGCGCTTCGATGATCTCGATGGACATGATATTAAGACGATCAGTGCGCAGGATAGCAAAACTTGCTCCTGCTGAATTGTATCTTCCAAGTTGTTAATTTGTGTGTTGAGTTTGATCGTTATTGCAGTCAAAGCAAGATAATCATAATTAGCGAATAAATTGAACGTTTTCCTTGGACGGATGGTTTTTTTTACGTGAAGAGTAGATTTCACGCGATTAGTTGCATGGGTTGCTTGAAACATGAAACTCTGCATATTTCATCATTTCATAGATCTTCAAAAGATTTTTATTGAGTCAGGGAAGAGGAAATAATTTTTCGTCAGTTTTTGGATACATAAAATACTTTTCAATGTTCTGAATGCTCTAGGAAAGCGAGTAGCCCCTCGTGCGAGGCGGATTCGCATGAATTGTTTCAGCGTCGCTCCGAGTCGTGTGTCGTGAAATTTATGAATAAAGCACGACAAACGCGGTGTCTTATAACACAGGGATAGAATTCTATGAACGATTGGTGCAATCAATTCCAGCTTTGATTGCATTACGAGCATTTGCGATAATAGGGAGAATCAGTGTTTTGCTACTTCGAGAGTATTTAACACGTCGCGCGGCGTAATAATTTTTCACGGTGAGGAAAAGAGTGAGAAAAGACGAAAAAGGTGTTGAGAATGTGTGATTAGCGCGTACACCGCACAACTCTCATTTACTCTTATCTCTGATAAAGTGTGCGTTGTTACTTCTGATAAGGAAGTGTGTTGTGTTAGATTCTGGGTTCGGATATTGATAACACCTCGCGAGTGATTCAGTTGGGAATTTGGCGATGATTTGATCGAGTGTGTCTTTCGAAGTTCCTCGAAGATGGAGCCGACAACCGTGATGGAATACAAGAAGACTTCCTGCTATTTCTGCAGTGAATGGCTGGAAAACGGAAGCTTCAAGGTGAGCTTTTCAGATGTGCTCTTGATGCAACGCCTCTATTTACTCGATCACACGTCATTATTATCTATTGACTGTTCAACACAGCCAAAGCTCATCTTTATTGCTTTCCACAGTCTCAGAAGTGTGTGATAAAATCTGTTATCAATTCTCAATCGAATATCTGTGAAAGACAAACATTGCGTGCCTTACACGTTTTGTCAACATATTATCAATTGCACAAATATGAATGTGATGTAGTTTGGTGTTGAGCAAACACTGCAAATATTCTGTGGCAAGGTTTCGCCAACAAATATTAAAGTAATGCGTGTATCGCTTTTATCGCATTACATTAAATGAAGAGTATTTCAATTCTCAGTCAACTCCAAGCCGTCAATAAAATGCTCCATGAAATAATTGTGTTTAATGAATCATGAAGATTATTAATTGATTTTAATGATCTTGACTGTCACGATTCTCTTGTGCTTTTGTCTGTGTAGGATGAATTATGATGGTTAATTTGCAGTAACGCAAAAGTATGCCGTCTTGATGCTCATCAAAGAAATTTCCATGATAAAAGGAGAAACAGTGCCTTTGACTTTTGCAAGTGGGTTTTTGATATTTGGAGAATGTGTGGGAAATCCTTTAAAGAGCGCTACCAAAAATACATTCAGTTTTGTCGACAAATACCACGCTAAATCTCCTACTCGTGTTATTTGTATATCTTTGACTTTCCGCTCTCGAGTGCCCACGAATTTTGTGTCTGGTCCTCCAACGCTCTACACTTGCGTAACAATTCGTTTCGTGTGGGTCGTTAGCAGGAAATATCTTAACCGGAAGCGAGGTGTTCGCCACAAACGAGCACAATAATCAGTGAAATTTAAATTTATAATTCTCATCGTGTCTTTTATCTTCAGGAGCATGTTCGTTCGTGCGGACAAGTTCTGGAGAAATGCCCGAACCACTGCCATGCCTACGTTCAGAGGAAGAACCTCGAAGCCCACTTGAAAGAGTGCCCAAAGACCACGAAAGCGACGAATGGGAGCAGTTTTGTGACGTCCCAGAGCCTCAATGATGTGGAGAATCGCTTGTTGGTGCTCGAACAAGACATCCAGACCTTCCGGTCGGCTCTCAACGAGGAGATTAGGCAACGCCTGCACCTTATAACAGACATTGGCGCTCTGAAGCGCAGGAACGAGGTCACGGATGAGTGGGTGGCCAAAGTGAGTGACATTCTGGCGGCACTGAAGAAGTGCATGAATGAGGAGACGCAGAGTCGCTGCATCGACGTGGAAAAGTGCAGGGATGACATCGGCCGGCTGATCTACCAGTACCAGGAGATGGACGAGTGGCGAATGGAGGTTGGCTTGCGCCTCGATGAGGTGGTGAGCAATGTGATTCAGGAGGATAACTGGCGAGGTCACATTGAGCTTTTGGAGGCGCAAAATGTCGAGCAATCGCGCAAGATTGCTCAAGTGGCGGAGGAGCTGAAAGCGCTCAAGATGGAAGTCTCTGAAGATCGCACAGAAGTGCACCAGGCAAACTTCATGACTGATGAGAAATTTGGCGCCATAGATTTGATTCTCGAGGATCAGCACAAAGCGCTGACTGCGGCCAAAGGCGAATTGAGTAATACATTGAGCGCTCTGCAGGCGGAAGTGGACTCCAGAACTAAAACCATGACGGAACTGGCGGCCAAGCAGGCAACTCTGGACTTTGAACTGAAGAACATGAAGCACATCGTCCACGAGACAGAGGACAAGTGCGATAAGTTTGACAAGGTGTCGACAGAGACGAAAGCTGTGGCCAATCGAACGCGCCAGGAGATGAATGACTTGGAAGTTCATTTGACGTACCAGAAGAAGCTCTTCGCCATTCACAACACTCGAGGGCACCTTATATGGAAATTGGATGACTATGCAGCCAAGCTCACTCAAGCCAAAGAGACACAATCCGTTCCTCTGCGAAGTCCAATCTTCTGCAACAAGCAATATGGATACACAATGAGGGTGAGTCACAAGTTAATTATTATAGCTTCTCAAGTCAACTCACTGCAGATTTCCAGCTTCCTCGCAATCTCTGACTAAAAGAGTAAATATTGTGAAAATTGAGATATGTTTCGCACAGTGTGATTGTATATCGCTGCATTAATCACCCATTACCGTAGTGGATTTTTCCAGTCCAGTTGTAATATCTCGTGAACATTCAGACGAACACTTACGACATTTAAGTATCATATCATAATGAATGATGCAGCTGGTGATATGCGCCTTGTTTATTTACAAACCGAAAGCTCTCGGCTGCGTGGCCACTGTTGTGCTTACCTCTTGTTTACTCCCCAGTTGGAGGTGTTCCTCAATGGCATCGGGACGTGGAAGGGACGCAACATAATCGCGTGCGTCAGCATCGTGCCCGGAGAGTATGACACGCTTCTGCCCTGGCCAGTGCGAATCGAGGCAGAAATCACATTGCGTGACCAGCCCGAAAACCCCAGCGAGGCGCAGAACATCAGGAAAATCCTCGTGGCGAAGAGGAAGAACGACAAGTACGAGACAAATCAATACATTCACATTCCCCACAAAGTCCTCACGACGTGCCACTATGTGAAGAATGATGCCATCTTCTTTGACGTCCGCATCCTCAAGTGCACGGTGAGCACGGTGAGCGAGAAGGAGTAGGGAAATTGCAAAGTATACACATAAACTCAACATCATGTTGATTTAATGTTATCATTTACTCTTGTTGCTCTTGTAACGTTCTTGTGTACGTGATTAATTAGAGAAATATAATCTTTTACATTGAAAGACCAAAGTTTTCATATGGAAGCCTATTTACATAAGTTAACAAGTGTTTAAATATGTATCAGTTCTCATAAGATCTCTCATTATCCGCCAAAATTTCCCCCTCGTAAAATCATCCAGCAAAAGACTTGTCTATTTGATAAAAAGTCAAACATTATTTAAGAATGTTAAGTGATGCAAAAGCCATGTTTTTTTTTTTTAACTCGAAGAAGTGATTTAGCAAATACTATAGAGTTTCATAGAAGAATTTGTGCGTCATGTGTAGATAAAACACACAATTAAGGTATAATTGATCATTCAAAGGTAGATAAAATATTAACGTTTGCATTTAATATTTCAATACTGATCACTTGGAGTTGTCTAATTACTCAAATATCCATTGGTCATGGTTTTGATTATATGTATAATATTACATATATAGGTAATCTTGTTGTGTCTTACTTTCTCACTACGAATTTGTTGTTTCTGCTACTATTTAGACAAAAATATAGTTATCTCTCTTAATTACATTAACTTGAAGGGTAGTGGATTGTCTTAAGCGCCAAGTAACCTCTTCACGGTGTAGCCTGGGACAGAGTAGAAGAAGAGGAGCAGCATAACGGCCACGGCAATGATAATGAGACCTTTGATGATGGTCCATTTGTAGTTGTGCCACACGATGTAGCGGATGGACTTGATGGGGTTGAGGAACCACATGAAGGACGCGTCCGGACGACTGAAATAGAGAAAGCAAAAGGAACAATGTTTTTCACTCCGCACTGCGCGTCTCGTACTCACTTTGGCTTGTCGAGGGGATCCGGTTCATTTCGACCATATCCAGCAGGGTTCTTCTCTGCTTCCTCCTTCGTGAGCAAGTGAATTTCCGCCTCCACCTTCCCCGTCAGCTCCATCTCGTCGTTCTCGCGCTTAATAAAGAACGGCCACCAGCCGCGGACGCGCTTTTGCTTGAAGATATTCACGTACGGCACATTGTCCGTCTTTAGCATGTCCAGCGTGCAGAGCTTCGAGGACTTTGCGCCACGTGGGAATCTGTTGAGGTTGAGCGAAATGGCTCCCAGGAAGTCATCTGCGGAGAAGTGATCGGCATCCCACACTTGGAGCTCCAGGCGAGCGGGAATTTTCACTTCAGTCTCGTCCCAACTAAAGAGGGATTCTCGTCGCGACAGGACAATCCTCTCCTCAGCTGCCAAGTAGTCGAACGGGAAGATGAAGCGCCAGTTGAAGTTGCCTTCGCCAGTCAATGAGCGATAGTGAATATCCGTGGATTGAATATCTTGTGGGCCTTTCAGCCATCTGCAAAAGCAGCTTTTTTAGTCGTACTCATCAGAATTAGTTTTCAGTGTTAAGAAAAATATGCTTTAGTTGCATATAAAAGGACTTTAAGAGACAAATAGATTTTAGAAATCAGTGGTAGTATTTATCTGTGAGAGCTTTTATGACTCTTACCCTTTAACGTAGATATCAGACATCTTTTCTCCCGTGAAAAATGCATCATCCTCCAGAACTACGTCGTCCGTGTTCCAGATGACAATCCTCAACTCGTATGACTTGGGTTTCCGCGGTGAAATGTCCACTGAAGGTCCAGGCAAAGGCATGTCCATGGGAAACATATCCACCCACATTTCCAGCTTTCCTTGCTCAATTCCTGGCTTGTCTGGATTATACAGTGACCGGGATTCAATATGCTCTGGTACAATCTTTGAGATAGGAAGAGATCCAGTCGTTAGAACCCTCAAAATGTCATATTCACGCTCTGGACAAGTTAATGAAAGGGAAACATTTCTCAAAAGAGCCATTAAAATTCATTGATTTTGCCATGGAAAAACTTTCAGGTTCATTCAACTGGAAAATAGACTCATTAATTTGTGGGAAAGCAGGTAAGTTTACCTTGCATCCCACGCGAGGAATTTCATCCCAGCGATGCAAAACGCCCAAGGCAAGATGCTCATCTCGATTGCGGCACGTATTTGGACCATTCCAGGCCAGAACCTCCTCCTCAGTGAATGTCATGCAGTATCTTCCAATTATAACACGATCCTGAAAATAGTGCGGTTGCTCGAGCTTGTTTTCCTTGCACAACTTCTGCAGGATTTGTGTTGGCTTCATTGGATCACGCCAGCAATTGTAGCCCGAACTGCAAAGAGTGTTGAGTCAGTGAGAAAGTATGAAACATAATTTGCAATGTCCTCACTCTTCGTATTTAAAAGCCATGCCACACATTGCTCGGTGTTTGCTGTAGAAGCGATTTTCCAGATCAATCTTCGTCTCCCCGATCAAATCGTCCGATCCCACAAGATCCCAGTCTAAAATCTGAAGCGTCAGCATTGAGTCCTGGGGAAAAGTAGCCTCCACCTCGAAGCACTTGCCAAAGACGGGATTGAGCTGCTTGCTGACATAGTTGTCCTTATCGCTTATTCTCTTCCCTCCCAGTTGAAGCACAACGTAGGGATCGGCTTTTCCATTGAGATCCATTGGATGCAAATCCGTTGCTTTGATCACATACACACGAACAAGCACGTGAATGGGATCGTTTGTGGGCAGAGTGGGTGCAAAAGCGGGTTCAATTCCCTTCTCCATGGGCAACTTGTACACCTTGATGGCACCCTTGAAGAAGCCCACGACTCTGTTCTCATCCTCGGCACTGTCGCCTGTCTTCTTACCTCGATAGAGGGGAAAGGAGTGAAGCCACTCCTTGAAGTTGTTAAACTCCAGCTGTGCTTCCAGTTCGTTGGGATAGATGTGGAATAGGGCGGTAGAATTGTTGGCACTTGCCTCCTTTGGCGACTTATTTTGATGCTTTGGACTCAGTTTGGCCACGAGTTTAGATCCCTTGATGGCTAAGCGTCTCTTCTCGTCATCTTTCTGCGGTTGCACTTCAACAGGAAGCTTAAGTCCAGGCCCGTCTTTTGTGTCCTCAATCAACTTCTCATACGACCAGAAGTACTTTGTCCACCAGTCTTTGCTGTTCTCATCGTCATCGTCCATGTCTATGCTTTCCTCCGGCTGCACTTGCTTCTTCTTCATCTGCTGCTTCTTCATCCTGAAGAAGAAAAAAGTTCTGCAATCACAATCTGTGTTTGAAAAAGAATTCGCACTTACGCTTTGGCTACACAAGCTGCTCCGTAAATGGTGAGATTGTCGTTGGGTGATCCTTTGATCATGCCTGAGGGATTGGTGGGATTTTCAGCAGCTGCCACTGGTTTTGAGAGGACAATTTGGCCACCGAGAGAGTATTTCTTATAGTCTTCTTTGGGTGCTGGACGATGCATGTACTTGTGAACTGATGATATTTGATGAGTGCCAACAAGAGTGTAGCGTCCAAAAGATCTGCAAAATCAATTGAGTTAGAGTGAAATCTGTGCTTGAAGAATGCTCAACTTACCGGCAGTCGACGCATCGAATGGTTATGGGAGGAGCATAGGTTTCCTCAACGGGTAGTTCCAAGTCGAAGAATTTGAGCATGTTGGCAAAATTGGGATTTTTCTTCGCATTCTGTATAATGCTGGAACTGAGTATTTTACCAGAGCACTCGACGTCAATTCGTGGCTTGTCGACTGACATGAAGTGAATCCTCTTGAGATCTCGCAGCCCCCAGAAGAGCACTTCAATCCGGAAGCGTGCAAGGTTTGGTCTAACATCTCGTGGTACAGGCAAGATCGCGCAAATGTTCGCTGATGATTTGTCTATTTTGACATCATTCCCCAATATCTTTGGCTCTGTGAGGCGAGGAACGTCCACAGATCCGTGTTCTAGGAGTTCAAAAGCGGCCAACAATTCACCAGCATTGTCAAGTCCTCGTGTGATTTCGAACCACTCCAGCGATGGTGTGACGTAATTGTGCTCGCGCAGCTTTATTCTGGGCTTTGCAATGGCACGGCCAATGAATTCCGACTTGCCCACCTTGTCCTGATCGTAGATCTCAATGACGATTGTTGGTGGATCCCGTCGGATTTCATCTTTGGCGCCATATACAAGTATCTCATCGAAGACGAGCAACTCATCCCACGTGGGGCTGAGCGTCTCCTCAATCACTTGGGTGGTCTTGGAGAATTCTGTAATAAAAACTGTTGCATACGGATCACTCAACCCGGACGCATCAGATCCTATCAGAGATCTCGCTTGATAGATATGAGCTCTTAGCTGGAACACGTATTTCTCAACATAGTGAATCGTCGTTGGCGCCAAAGCTCGAGGACGCTCGGCATTTCTCAGCTCTTGAGACAGTTCGTATCCTCCTGGCAGGCCATCGAAGAAGAACTGCTTGTCCTTCACAATGCCCAGCCACACGTACACCGAGAGCTTCGCCTGAACTGACCACCCGGCGGGACCGCTGGATTGCTTTCCGGGCAGCTTCAGAAACACTGTTTGCACTTTCCCACAGCAAACCCCACTCTCTTCGTCTATCTCGGAGAACAGTGCGTCTCTGGCGTCTATGCGATGGTAGGCAATCCTCTTCCCATTTGCAATCATCCAGATGAAGATATCCGGCAATGAGTGCTGCGGCTGTAAGGACATCCCATCCAAAGACATATCAATTAGCAGCAGAGAAAGAGACGCCGCCAAAGCACTTACATCATCAATGAGGAACTTGAGTTTCTGCAAGTAATTCTGTGCCGTTTTGTATCTCTCCCTCATTGAGCTTTTCGTCACCAAAGCACGCAAATTCCGTGCCATATTTCCCAGTGACTCAATTTCACGCAGGCACAGCTTCACCCTCTCCTTATCCAGCTTTGTCTTTCCCGTCCCCGGGCCAGTCATCGTATTCTTCGTCACCGTAACGTACTTTGTGCAACTCATGGCTAATTCCTCAAGGCACGCCCTCAGTTTCACCTGTGGAGCCTGTTTGGTTAATTCATTGACAAAAGGACAACACACTCAGGACAAAATCCCATTGTAATCAAGCTCCATATCTTTCGGGGCACTTAATCATAATCATCCTTGGCATAATTTGGCGAATGTTTGAAATTTAATCTGTGATGAAGCTTGATTCCGTCTGGGTTGGAAGGGGTACACCTTGGGGTACACAGATAGTCGCCTACCTCTGAGATGGGGTCCTCATCCTCAATCATCGTGCCTGTCTCTGCGAGTGCCTCTTCGAGCTTCTCCGTCATCTTGCCTATCATGTTGCTGTTGTACATTCTCCGTCGCAGATCAGGGAACACGCATCGCACATCCATGCAGGGCTTGTAGTCCCAGTAGGGCAGGAAATAGTGGCTCTTGTCGTGGGTGGTGGGCTTGCAGGTGTTGGTGATGCTGCTGAAAGATGCTGCATCCACAACTTCTATCTCCTCGTCATCGTATATGGTGGATGAGCTCTCATTGTGGCCATCGAGGGAATTGCCCGAATTGCCGATACTCAATTCAAAGAGAACTTGCTTGTCTGATTGCTTCTTGTCCAACATCGATGCCTCCATAATTGTGGAGAACAAGAAAAACTCCTCACACTTGGCGTACGACACTTCAGAGATAGGGAAGGTTTGCTCAAGTTCAACTGGAGGATAAATTAAAGTGAGAATGTTATTATCTTGAAATTCAGTTTTGGCAGAGGGGAAGTAAATATGCTTTCATCATTCATTTGCAAATGTTCTTCCTCCCCAGCCATTAAAGGATTTTCAATATAATAATCTGGGTGAGGTATTAACCATTTTTCTCGGGCGTAATCTCCACATTATCTGTTATCTCGGTGCGTATTGCGATTAAGAGGCGAGCCCTGTAGCTGACACCCTCCCCGAGACCAGTATTGAGTGTGGAGTGCTGATCCAGGAGCGTATAATCTCGGGTGGAGCCATAGAGATGAATGAAGGATGGCCCGAAGGTGGGCAGAAATCCCTTTTCGCCATCGTTAGAGATTTGCTTCAAGTCAATGTAGTGTGTACCAATTATTGAGGGTTTCACGGGATCGGCGTCCCTCAGTTGAACCTACATGATTTTATTCGACAGAAAAAATGGAGAAGAAAAAGTGAGCTGCAAAGGTGAATCTCGAGATTTGTCACTCCAACTGTCCCTTTCCTCTTACCTTAATTCGCTGGCAGAGAGGTGGAAACATTTCGGTGAAAACAAGCTGCTCATTCCAAACAGGTGTGTAGGAGTTTTTCTTTACAGATGTTTTTCCCTATATTGGGCAACAGTATTAATGTTTAATAAGGGAGAGCAAGATTCAAGGTGGAATTCCACTCACGCTCAATCCGGCAAATGACACCTGAACATATGGATTAACCAAATCCTTGCTCTCACCGGTGAATGCACGCTTCACGTTCGCCATTATCGATGAGTTCATCCGTGGCAAACCATCGGCCCGGTAAATTTTCACTATGAACTTTGCACGTTGCCTTTCAATTGGCACACCATCCGGAAGGAGGAGATTTCTGTTGGGTGGAACAAACATAAATCTCATCGGACACTCCGTTATAAATTCAACAAGTCTACACTCAGAAAAAATTACAAACGCCGTGATTAAATTGGATTGGCCGGTTATATCACAGGAAATCTCATTTTTGAAGTCATTTTAAATCGAATAAATTAGAAAAGTTTCTTCAGTTGATAAAAATAATATGATGATTTATTCATAGCAATTACACGAATGACTTGATAATTAGTTGGTTAATGCATAATCAATCATTCAGTTTCATTCGGTTGAGAAAGTTGTAAATTGAAACTCAACCAAAGAATTTTTTATGTCCTTTAAGAGGCGAGGTCAAAATTGTTTCAATTATTCTAAAATAATACGTTGCTTAATTATTGAGAAGAATATTTGAAAATTCCTGGAAAAGTCAAAATGAAAACTCATGTGGATAAATTCTATTACAAATTTGTCTGAGTATATAAAATTACAGGAAAACTTTTGCTATCCCCTGATAACAAAGCCATTGTTTTCGCGGTATATAAATTTCCATTGGTGTTTTGAAAGGATGTTTCCAGTGGCGGGAAAACATTGAAAACTCAAATTTCAACTCAATTCCACGTGGCCTCGTCTTGCATTAACATTTGGGTTATTTTACCCTTTGTTATTTGGTAATAAACACCACAATTTGGTTTCGCATCAAACCGCTAGAAAATTGGGCAAAATGATAGCATGTCCTATGAAAAAATTCACCAGGACGCAATTAAATGAATGAATGAAAGATAACTCTAATAAGATGTTGCGAGCAAACACTCCGTTTGTTCCTTGGTTTGTTCTCTCCAAATTGCAAATATTTGATAGAGAAAAAGGAGCACACTTATGATAAGGAACACACAGTTATTTATTTTGTCCCTGTATACACAGGATGGAAAGGCAAATGAGAAGCAATTTCGATTATTTCAAGAAACATCTGAACCGTGAATGTGAAATGAATTTTATATGAGGCCCCAGAATTGCGATGGAGCGAGCGAATGGGTGAAAAAAGGCTCTGGGTTGAAGGGAGTGACAGAAATATTGCCCGGCTTTATGAAGAAAAACTGTTGATTTTATCCACGAGAAAATTTTCACTCAAAACAGAAAGTGAGTTCATTAAGTCGACTCGTGTTTTTAATTGATTTATACGGTGAAAGTATTCCAGGATAAGCGCAGAAATCTCTCTGTACTCACGCTTCGATGTCGTCTGGATCCTTTTCTGACTTCTGAGGAACCTTCACAGTGTCTCCTTTCCCAATAATTCCAATATCACATTTGAGATAGCCTTTGGGTCCACTTATAAAATCCTCCGGATCTGTGAGTAATGCCCACTTGTGGTAGAATTGATGGTCTGCAAGCATGTGGAAAAAGTTATTAGAGACCGTCTCCCATTGTCTTCCAAAGAAAACGAACGAGACAAATATTCTTTAAGGCAATGGAAAATCAGCGAAGCGATGCAAAAGGGCGCAATTGCATAAGACTTGACAAAGTGTGTAAAGTGAAAGGTCAAATATAATCTATCTACTGGCAAGTGTTTGTGTTGAGTCAATATAGAAAGAGTGTCTCTTCTTGTTACATGTTGACTTTCTTGAGGGCGAGTCTCAATTTGTAGAAGTATAGAGAAATAATTGAGATGAAGTATTGTTTCTGCAAAGTGTGCATGCATTTATATCGCGTCCACCAATCTCACTATCTTACATGTCATCTTAGCAGGTAATTGATTGATGTGTGACAACAGGTATTAATATCCTTTACCTTTTTGATTCCATACAGTAGCAATGTCCAATTTAAATGAACCGATCAATTTATTTGGACGAAGGACACTTCGGCTTTGTAACACCTGCCAGCCGGATTATTAATTGTGCAATATTTACCATGATTTTCATTTAATCGTCAAGCAAATTATAGTGGTTGTTGCGATACGCGGCAAAGCATTGTTAATGCGCAACCAGCATATTTAGTTATTCATTTTATTTTATTGGATTTTTGTGTGTGGAAGGAGCGCAATGCACATTTTGTTTTGAATGAAAAGAGAGAGAAAAAGAAAAATACACATTGAAATATTTGTAAAAAGAATTAAGTTTTTTGTTCTGTGGGAATATTGATTATGCTCTCCGAGATGACAAAGGAGGGAATCTCTGGCATTTTCTGCCCCTCCTCAATTGATTCACGTACGATATTATATACTTGTACGATATAGGCAAAAAACTCAATTGGATTCCAAATGAATTCAATATAAAGCTTTTACTTTTCCGGAAGCGGAGAGGGGAATTGATGAGAGATTCCTCCGCGATGCCACTCACCAGACAACAGCAAGAAATACCAAAAAATGTGTATACGGAGAAGAACATTAACACACACTGGGAATAAGAACAGGAGCAGCAAATTGAGAATTGAAAGGGAAGTTCTGATATAGCAAATTCAACAAAAAACACACCCGTGGCGTCGTAAACCGTTTTCAAATCGATCTTAAATGAACCAATGACTGTGCCTGATCGCATAAACTTTCTCGAGTGTATCACCTAAATATAGGGGTTAGAGAAATGTATTCATTGTACCCTTAGTTTTCACATGGAAAAAGCTGTGTTTATCAAACTTAATGGTTAATTCAGTGGCAGACAAATCCATCTGAGTACAGCTAATTCATTAAATATTCATAGGATGTTAATTAAATTGCCATTAGTTTGAAGACTTGTCTCATCACACTCGCATTTGCCTGGACTAAAATCAATATACTCTCCAATATTTAATATCGATGACCAAATTGAAAGCCGCTTCAAAATGATGTGATAAGACAAACCTTCAACATTCCATAGCGCAAATTGCTTTTAAAGCTATTGCAAAACAACTTACAGATAAGGTAATAATTTTATCGAACAGCATAATTGGTGCCATGTGGAAGTCGAACACGAAGTACTGGAAGAAGGAAAATATTTTTCAGTACATAATAATTATTTTTCGCGATTATGTACCACAAATTCCCACAAGCTTTCCCATTTCCAAGCCATTTAACCATCGCCAACAATATTTGCTGGGATCGCTTGAGCAGAAACTGCAAAGCTCGTTTCTGTGATTACCCGAGATTTATTTTCCCTATTAAGTTCATGAAGAGAAATTTCCAACCGCAACCGCAAAGTAATAGGATTAAATTTTATTAATTTTCTCCCTTTGTGCGGTGCACTGTTGAACTTATGATACAGTGGATGTTATAAGATTGATGGCTGGAATTTACCTCATTGTAATATGGACAATTTGTGCTCTCCTTCACACTGGTGTACTTCTTCACGTCGCCGATTTGGATGCACACCACGGGATCCATGTTGAGACCCGGAAGTTGCCTGGCCTCGATGATTGTGACACAGACTTGGAAGTCCTGCGCCTTCAGGTGATCATTGGCCTTGCCGAGTGACTTAAAGCGCTTGCTCTTCATCTCACTCTGCAGCTCATCTTCATCCTCGTCGACACTCGACTCGTCAGACTGAATGCTCTCCTGTTGGGATTCACTATCCTGCGTCTCGTGCTGTGGGTGGCTGCTCTGTTCGTTAGCGGACGTGATCCCACCCTCATTATCACTGATGAGAGACCTGAAAGTGCGCCACGAGTGCGGGGTTTAATTATAAACTTTCCATGCGGTTATATTCCAAAGGTAAATAACCAGACCTTCCCTCATCCTCGGTGCTGCTGTCTCTCGAGGCGCGCCTCTGTTTTCCCAATTTCATGAAATTCCTCACCGTCTTGAGACTGACACGGGACTTTTCTGACGCCTGAGGCTGCTTGGGGCTCTTCTCCTGCACAACAAACCGACAAACTCTTTAATGCCACACTCATACCGGCTGCAGAGATCTTCAATCATCTTACACTGCTGGAGAACACCTTCTCTGGCCTCCCTTGGGACATGACCCGCCTCAGCAAATGTCGCTTCTTTGAACTGTGACCCGCATCGTGACCTTTGCTGAGGCTCTTCTCCAAATTCGCGATATTCTGCTCAATATCGAGAAGCATTTGCTGGTCATCGTCGAGACTCGTGGAATTCTGCTGCATCACACTCGCGAGATTCGCAGGTTCAAAGTTACCAGCCTCGTCGTCTGGTGACGTGTACGACACCTCAAAGTTCACAATAGCCTGAGCAAAGAGAGTGTGTTACAAGCGACACTATCACGCTACTCACAAACTTCATCTCACTTGTATTGCCTTGTTGTTTAAATCAACAAGATGGTCTTCCACGCGCAACTTCCCTTCTGTAATGACGCCTAAAAAAGGAGAAATGAATTGTGATTTGAACTGTTTTCCTCTCCATTGCAATTCTCGGAGGCAATTCATATTCATGGAATATTTATGAAAAAATATCGCCGCATGATTGAACATGGAATGGAAAACACCCTGCAGCCAGAAAAATGCACAAACCGTCCATGAATGAACGTATGCGTGAAAGCAACTAGCGCTTTTCCACAATTCCCAGAAGGATACCTTGGCCCACTTTCCACTCGACCCACACACGTCACAACATTTTCCCTTCTGTTGGGAAATTGCTGGTACTTTATGCTGATGTTACAAGTTTGACTGGAAATTCATTTTAACCGCTCGTATTATGGAAATTTCGGCTGATGGATTTTGCCACTCAATGCTGAATATTGTTAAATACATTGACAAACTTACAGGAAAGTTTGTTATGCCAAAGTTTTTTTATTAAATTTATCCATAGAGATTATGTTTTGTTGTGCTTTTTCCTTCCTTACCGATAAAAGCATTATTGTAAGGAAGTTTCAGGAAAGTGATATTAAAACGTGTGCTTCTCTCAAAGTCTAATAAGATCAAAACCAACGGCAACCAACTCAAGCAATATTATGTATGAAGAAATACTTTGAGAGTGTTTGTAAGAAGGAATAAATAACCATAAGGAATTTTGACAGATAAATTCTTTATTTGATTGTAAAACTTTCTATGTTTCTATTTGTAGAACATGAAATTATGCTTTAAATCAGCAATTCTTTTCAAATATATAACATGGTAATATGTTCGAAAATTTCAGTGTATTTTCAAGTGCACATAATGGGGCAAAACTTTTATACAACTTCAAATCTCATATTTCAAATGGATTTCCCTAAAACTTTCAGTATAGCACAGCATTAATAATTTCATGTCGTAATGTGAAAAGTTATAGTACTAATTCAGCACCTAATTAAATTTACACTCGAAAGCTCTTCAAATTTCTTAGTATTTTCCAGGTGAAAGTATTTGAAATTAAATATGTAATGAGCTGCGCTTCAACTCCAAACCACTCCAAGCTTTTGGGATCCATTTAATTAAGATAAAGGACCATTTGGTCCTTTATGGCATCCTGTGACAGTCAATAAAAATTAGAGATAGCATTTATGAGCCTCATTTACCTTGCATGAGTATCACATATCGACCGATGACCTTTGAGCTGCTCCCGATGGCGCCGCGTGTGCCTGAGGAGCCCAACGATGAGGATGCCGACAGGCCAGTCTTGAGGAGGATTTTCGTTGTTTGCTGCCGAAGTTCCACCACAATTGTCTCCTCTGGCGATGCTGAGCGAGCCAATGGCCACACAAAAGCCTGTCGCGTGAACAGAAATCACAATCAATCACACAAAGACTCTCAGTAATTGAAGAAGACTTCCCATATTGCGCCAGCATAGAAAAAGTCAAAGCTCAGCTTTAACATTCAGACACTTTAAGATGTATTCCGTACGCGCAACAAGTTCGCAACTTTTGACTTCTTTTATATTAAATGATCGACTATGCCAACAGAATTTTAATGAACTCAGCACCAAAGTTTTTTCCAGTGTTACAAATAAAATCAATACAATTTCTAAAACTCTCCATCAATTTGGCAATAAAGATGCATTGAAAAAGCAATTTTATCTACAGTCATTTACTTAATGGATTTGCGATGTGCGCATAATTGCACTGCTTGTCCGCAAACCACAAAACTTCATGGATGAGTATCCAATCACTAATTGAATTGAAACCATTTCCGCACGAAATAAAATAAATAATTCAGGAGATTAAGTGAAATTAGAGTGACTGTATTTCACTAGAACCAATATTACTTTCATACTGTAATTAGTTTCAGAATGTGCGGTGCTTTTCTTTCGATTTTTCAACGCCACGTGCAGCTTTCACTCATTACTCTTCATTGTATCTTTCATTTACCTGATTCACATTGATGATTTCGGTGGTGTTGCTGAGTTCATTGGTTGTGTGGCCAACGCCTGTAAGGATCAGACACCAAATTATGAATTAGGATATGGCGATCGATCTGCAAACATATGAATGTGCGTACATATGTAGATACATTCCTCTTTATGTAATAACATCGAGCGAACGTTTATGTAATACAAATTTGCCTGTGAGGTATTTGAGAGAGTATTAGAAAGTTTGTCAGTTTCTATGACGAAGTCAAATCCTTAAGGGATTTCAAGAGAAATTATTTAGACGTAATTTAGGTGACAAACAGCTCTCGAGTATATCAAAAGACTCCTGGCTTACAACATGTATTCTCTGAATCCTTAAGAATTCTCTGTATACATACAAACAATCTCGACGTCGAGGTCAGGAGAAAATAAGGAATTTTCCACGAATCCACAGTAATGTTTCATTTTGGGAAAAGATTTATTGCATGCTAACATTTTCCCATCTTGTTTGTGATATGTTGAATCTTCCCAGCAGAACATTTTCACTCCATTTCCCATAATCTCATTTACCCATCAAGCACATTGTGGCATAATCATTTGGAAAATCTCCCTTCACACTCTCGAACCACGTGTTTTGCATACCAAAGAATTTACACTTCATCTTCTCATCATGATCAAATCAACACTATAAAAATGACTCAGAGTCCAATTAAATTCCTCTTCGCCTTATGAAATTAGTATGTCTCAAAAGTACTCTTGTTGGGAATTCAACTAAGATGTCCCCAGAGACAATCATCCTTTCATTAAAATTCCTCTAAAACGTGACTGATATACATGAAACACAATTACGAAAGATGTCACGAGTGCGGGAGAAAGCATTCAGTTGCAGAAATGTGTAGTTTATCCCGGAAATAAGAAATTTTAGAACATCTCCGCGTACGAACGAGTCCCTCAAGAAGTTGACGTGACATTGCTGAGTATCATTTTTCTTTTTTTTCTGTCTCATGAAGTGGGACACATTTTGAAGCAACTCGCTAGCATATTGTTGAAGAAACAGCTAAAGAAGTGTCATAGAACTCACTCAATTTGTGAAAATATATATATGAAGAAGTCATATGTATTCTTAATGCATATTTGCTTGAAAATATACTCTTGGTTTTAATTGATGCAGACATGCTCAGAGTGACAATTACACTTCCACTAGGCGTTTTCGCTTCATTTGAGGAAGCAAAATTGATGCTCCCAAAGTCCTAATTGTTGGAGGATGGCGTCAAAAATACTCTAAAATAATTACACTGGGAAGTGGGTTTGAGATGAGGGAGAAAGACAAGACCTAATCTTACCATTTTATCGCTGTAACAATATGAATTTGGTTGACTTATTTTGAATTACATTACAAACTTTTCTCGCTCGAGCACGAAATGGAATTTTAAATTGTGCTGCTGAAAGATTTTCATTGGTGGGGAAAGTATGAAATATTCGTGATTATGTACATGTACTTTGTGAATTCGGAAATATTTTTTTTCTTCTCTACTCACCTCGAAACTCAACACGTCCTATAAGATTCGACTTGGGTTTGGAGAGATGAAATTGATTGATTTTCACTGTTAGTGACATGTTTTGATTGAATTTTTATTACTACTCCATTCGATCACAAGTTACTTTGTACTGAACTTTGCACTGTATCCCTTGTCTAGCACTTTTGTCACATCATGTCAGCTTTTCACATTCACAAAACTTTCATTATTGGCCCTGATTTATATTGCTAAAGCCGTGTTTAATGCTCATAAACACGTAAAATGCTGTAATTCATGTCATTATATTAGAATTATACTGGTATGTTTTCTTTATGATAATGAACGCGGCGCAGAATATATTGCTATGATATTGCGGCAGGAGTTCGGCTTTATTAGTTTACACTCTCACTACCCATTTGCCTAATGTGTCGAATGGTATGTATAATTAATAAATTGCATTGTTATCTGAGCGATAAGTGAAAACAGCACAAGTCACTATTACCCAAGCCTTTTCGATCCTTTCCATATGCAATTACAGCGGAAAATCAATAGAAAATTTGATTTTACATTGCAATTTGTTGTCAAGCGGAAAGACTTGAATTATTTATAAACAAAATAT
The DNA here is from genome assembly GCF_947086385.1 of Phlebotomus argentipes. Classification (NCBI taxonomy): domain Eukaryota; kingdom Metazoa; phylum Arthropoda; class Insecta; order Diptera; family Psychodidae; genus Phlebotomus; species Phlebotomus argentipes. Next base: position 8,524,344 of record NW_026776181.1, on the reverse strand, counting down.
GAAGACTCTCAGCAAGGGAGCGATATATTAAAAATTTATTTCATCCCATGTTATGAGACTGAGGTTCGTTAATTGAAAATCAGTTACTGGCGTCAGCAGTGTGGAATTAGTAGCAAGAAATAAAATGGGGAGAAAAGCACACACTTTGCCACTTATTAAATTTATTCTCATAAACAGCAAACCCTTTTTTATAGGTTGACATTCTTCTCTTTTTTTATCCGGCGCGTGGAGAGTGACTAAACTAAATATGTTATTTTTATGTGAGCTCACGAGAAAGAGCGTTAAAGCCACATATCACACTTTTCCATTGGGATTGGCACATGCAAGCCCCAAAGTACACGGCAAATCAATTTTCCAGTAGAGTGCCTAATTTATTGTAACATTACACTTCCAGCTAATTATACTTGAGACTCTGCGTGCAGGAGCGACTTTCACAGGAGAGGAAAAATTTCACGGTAAATACAGGAAAAAAGCAAAAGGTACAAGTATTACCAGAGGAAGCTATATGGGTTTTAATTGCACGGTCCTGAGGCTATAAAATTAAATGAAAAAAGACAGGAAAAGTTTGATTGTACAGCATGATAAGCAGCGTATTTTGTGACGCTCACAAGAGTCACAATAAGAGTCCCAAAATTCATAACAAAAACACACAGAGGTCAACTTTAAAAATAGTTTGACTCAGAACAAAGAACTCTTAATGAGTCGGTGAGAAATAGAGTTCCATAATTTTGTCCTTTGTCACGCATTGAGTGCTTCATTAGTTCGAAAAAGTTGCAGAATATAATAGAAGGCGCCTTTTATTACTCTTTCAGTAAACTGACACTTTTAGAGAACTTTAACACGGAACTATTCACAAGAATGGCATGAGAGAAGTGCTTCAACGCCTTCGAAAGCTCAAGTTCAACTGAGAGCTTTGCTCGTTTTCCTGTGACCCATTCGTTGCTTGTTGCTTCTAGCTGGAAAATGTTCTCTGCAAACTGAGCGAGAGAGTGAGAGAGAGAGAGAGTATGACGTCATTTGTATGTATGCACGTTGAGTGTTTTCGCTCAATTTTCCGAGATAGAGAGAAGGTCAGAGAGGTAGAAGAAAGGACGAGGAAAAAGGCAGACTGAAAAAGAGATGGGAGATTAAAAAGCCCTAACAAATGAATGTTTTGAGATTGCAGAAAGACGGAATATAAAGAGAAGAGTATCCTTTTCTTCCTTTGAGGATTCAAATCCAAAAATGCTGGAAATGTGAGACGGAGAATACTGAACAAAGTGTCTTAGGAGGATAAACAGATGGGAGACGTGAAGAGGAATGTGTGCGAAGGGGACATTAATAATTGAAATCTTATTATTTTGCATTATTTATGAGGCAACTTACATCCCACATTCATGAAACTCATTCGAATAATATGGACAACTTTTCTCACTTTATCCCAAGTAACGCAACGCGCAATGTTCTAAATATAATATTCTGAATTATTTTTTTTTTCAATTGACTCTCAAACATTTTTATATGTCTCGTAAATTTGTTATGGGACTTCGCGGGACGAAATCGCGATTTTTTACACCGTCATCCTCTGACGTGCTCCGACACGGCCTGCACCGATGAAAAATGCTCAATTAATGTGTAACGCGAGGTGGAGAAGACATTTGTGCTTCAACCCTTATGAATGTAGTCCTCCATCATGCATTTTGCGAGACCATTTATCTCCATTCATCCACATGTGCTGAAACGAGCATCACTCATGGATTGTAATTTCTAGGAAATTCTGACATATCCTCTCCGTGAAATGGCATTCATTTTCAGCTCTCATTGAAAGAGTGGCTCATCTAAAGTGCTGAAAAGCATCCGTATTCTTGCATCATATCAAAATTTCAAATATTTTGAGTAGCAATTTAATCAAACGCGGTTCTTTGTTCCATAATATGAAATGAACACAGAGTAAATTAATTTTCTGGAAAGAGTGATAAAATATTGGGGGGATAAATTCTCGCCACTCAAAACGCCACTGTTGGTTTGAAAGCTTCTCGGTGTAGAATATATAAATTATGTAAATACACACAAACCTCATATTCATTATATAAAGAATTCACATTGTATAGTGGTAAAAATAAGCCTAAAATCCTGAGAATGTCGGATGGTTTTTGTGTTATATTTAAACAGTTTTTCATATAGGAATATTCACTCGTCTGCATGATGTTTTCTTTAGCTTAATAAGCGGGAATGATACGGTCTAAATTGTCAATTCCTTGATAAGTTGTTGTTTTTCTTTGGACTAGAAAAGGATCAACAGTTAAGTCATTTCAGGCCCCTCAGGTAAATAACATCGTGTACACAACATTATTTCCTCCCCTTTCACTATTTATCCTTCAATTTACTGTTGTACAAGTGTAGAAAATTTCAGTAGGAAATTGCCAGTGTTTCAGATAAAATCGAGGATAAAATGATATATGACTTATTGTGCGATAAAATGTTATTTAGAAACACCAGAGCCATTTCTTTTCCACTTGATGCACTTCCCTTCACATTTATAAGAAGATAAAAGGCATTGATTGTCGTAAAACTCTCAAGTGTTTCTGTGAACGGGAACGGAAGGAAGCTTAAGCGAGTGAACTTCTTCCTTGAGCAAGTCCTTGAGTGTTATCTTAAGACTTTCTCACAATTGCACAAGGGTGGAAAAGTTGCTTTATTAAATATTTCATTGAAATCCACAATTTCGCATAAGTTAGACATTCTTTCTCAGAACAAGAAATAAATTTGGCAGCATTATTTCATAAAAATACTTGTAAGGATTTCGTGCAATATTTATTTGTTCTCCTAACCCTCAGGCGAGGGTTTAGAAAGGTATTCCAAATACCGCAAATTTGTATTTATAGACTTGTACAACTTTTCACCGTGGTATGTATTCGAAAGCTCACAATTTCTGTCTACTTTCGGGCGTAGACCACGAAATATGTGTAAATTGAGCACGATAAAGGGATGTTTGCCAACATGATTCCTGTAGGATAGTCTCTTAGAAGAGGGAGAAGACGATGACCTGACGAAAATTGTACCCTAACGCATCATAAATATTTGGGACATACATATGTATTTATATACAGGCTCTTAATGGCTGAGACGAAATGGTGTGATGTGCACACATGAAACGTGAAAATATTCTTTAAAAATTCAAGAAATCTCTTGCGTCACAGAGACAAATGTAAATTTTTCTCTCTTACAATAAAAGAGAGACCTTTTCATGCTCTGACGACCTGATAATTGTTCCAAATGTGCAAAAACTGTGACGCTTTTCACTCCCAAGGCACTGCTTTTGGGTTACTCAACAATATTCAGGGAAAAAATACACATTTCTGTTTACAGCACATCCAAGACGAAAAATGTTATCACTTTGCTTCCCTCCGGTTGTGTGTGAATGCGAAAAATATTTCCATTTTTTCAACATATCAAGCCTTTTTGAAATTCCTTCCTGCCACTGTGATGGCGAGGAAGAATTGTTTATGGTGAAATTCATATGGTTTTGAAGCCATCAAGCATTCCGGGATAAATGGAGAGTATATGTGCATACATATGCATAGAAGCATATAAAATTCAACCAACACCAAATATTCTCCGATGATTTGTTTCCTTGAGTATGCATAAATTCACTCTATACCAATATAAAGCCTCAAAACAATATAAAGCTCAGAGTGATAGACAGAGTTGAAAGCTCTGGAGAGACGAAAGTCGGCGGTATCGAAAATTGAATTTCGATGCCTCATCGATGGGAATGTTTCAGGATTAAAATATAGTATCCTTGAGCTGTCAGCTCGAATCGTCTCTCACTGGAGCTAAAGAGCTACTTAAAGAACTTATAGCAATTTTTCCCATGGGAAAAATAACTCAATTACAGCATCACCAAAACGACTAAGCAAGACATCCCGCGAAATTGGCCTTTACGCTGTTTTTCATGAGAATGTTGACGCGACGCCGTAAGACATCAGACATTTCACTGTCAATAAAGTTTTATCACCAAATACACATGACTATGACTGGAATATAAACTATTTGCCTGAGACAAAAACCTCAAAGGACTCCACCTCAGGTCGTTAGAAGGGTTTCTTGCGCTGGCTGGGATCACTTTCATCACGCCAAGTTTCGAATTTCCCTCTCGTGAATATACAAGACTTTTCCTGCGTAAATACTTTGAGATATGTCAGACCTTTTGCCTTTAGTTGATTATATTATCCTAACCAGATAATACAAAATTTAAAGCCACGAAGCCGCGACTTCAAAGAAATTTGCGATCGTGTGCAAAGTACATAGGATTTTCATTTTAACTCAGCATTGCCACAATGGGAAGGAAAATGAACATGGATGAGTTAATTTGATTCACAAGATATCAAACACACACAAGCAAGATAACCGTCGGTCTTGCCTTTGGGACTTTGTTATTTCCCGGGAAAATACGTGACGCCACTGTGAAAGCTCGCTCAGTACTGAATGCCATTTTCAATGTGTTGGAGCAACTCAGGTGAGAACGGGGAGAAAGTGAGAGTAGTCGCGAAGAGAGAAAATTTCTCTCATCTCAACACATTTTCACGTTCCTCGATGGAAATTCTCTGCGACTCGCAACAGTGGCATTTCAGAGCTATCAAAGGGTAAAAAGTAAGGCAAACATATTCAGCATTTATGAAGATTTGAGAGCGAATGGGTTGAAGATCAGCACTTAATCCCAGAAGTGTGCTGCCAACAAATTGAATTATGTTTTCCAACACAACAGAAGTCCCTCTTGTGTTTGCGAAGGTGTGAAGAGCCTTTGGTGAATATGCTAAAAATCAGAATGACAAATATCCTCCCCAGGAAAGTGACACAAACCAATCAAACAAAACCCCGAACACATTTTCGACCATTTATTGAGTTGTGTTTTGTGGGTTTTGTGTGAAATCTGCCGACAAACCATTGAGCTAACATACAGCCGGGCAGGAACAATGCCATTTGCTGAAGTGTATATGGCACAGGAAAACGTCCTGTTGGAATGTTTTCAGACTATTTGGAACATAAATTATACTTCTCATCGAGTATTTTCAGCAAAATTTACTTGAGTGAAAATGCAATTTTACGTTTTAATGGAAAAAGCATGTAATTTCTCATTTTTTTAAGTCATGATCTTGCCTCCAAATGCCTTTAGTTCTCTATTTTTTCGTTCAAAATGCTTCTTCTGTGCTTCCTTTGTCGCCTGTCGGCACAAAGTCTAGGACGTTTTGTGTGAATCGTATGCATAAAAAGGACCAACTCATCGTCTGTCCAGTCTGTCGGTGTGCAGTAATCGGATTATGCATGAAGAGGCAGGTAATGATTGCTACTTATTGTCATCACTTTACTCACTCTTGACACCATTGAGGGTGACTTACAATTATCCATTCACAAAAAGTCCCTCAATTGAATGGCACAGAGGTGAAGTTGGTATTGATAAGGATGTATTTTATTAAAATCCTCACATGCCGCATTCACTTCACTTTCCAGGGATTCCCTCCTCTCTCGCATATTTTCCATTTTCTGGTGAATAGACAGGGTGCGAATATTTGTATCTCCTTTGCTTTGGGTAAATTATGTACATAGAATTCCCCCTGGGCAAACCCCTATTGCGCGCCTCAAAAGTCACATCGGGAGATGAGAAACCCTCCAAATTGAATTTATACTGATGTGGTTTTGTCAACAATAATTCGCCATAAATTATGATTATTAACGCATCTCTGCATTCTTTGTCGCACCGCCATTTAATGGTCGACATGTATGAATTTTTGGCTGCCATGGAAGGCGATCTCAAAAGCCTCTTCAATCTCTCATGAATATATATTTTCCGTGGCAAAGTGAATGTGATATCGAGGGAAAAATTGGATAATACTTCTGACTCTCTTACTCACATTTGTGAAATTTTAATTTTAAATTCAACTTGTGGTCTCTAATAGATACAGCTCGATGTCAATTGACTCCTCATTCCGATTATTTCCGCACATTTTTCACGCTCAATATTCCCAAACAAGTTGGGCTGGAAAGCGCTTCAAATTGTATTTTTCACGCATTGTCATTTTTAATATTTTATATCGAATCAACCTCTCAAGATTGAGGATGAACACATTCAAGTTCAGCCGACGAATTAATCATGGCTGAGTCCTTAAGACTTTTAGATGGCTTTCTTGCCAATTTCTTTTGTCATCATCAACTCCATTTTAGGTTGAAATATGACTTTTGCCGATCTGCGATTGTGTGTCGTAAAATGTGTCACCACCCTTTTCAGGGCACAGTTCTTCAGGGATCCACTCCCGCAAAGTTGCTCAAAGTCACCGCCACTCAATTGACTTATGCACCCATGGGCAGATACAAAGGTGTGCGGCTACTTCACAAATATCATCTGTGTCTTTTCACTGTTTGTCGAAGCAACTATTTATATGTCCAGGACGTTTTTTACACTCGTGTTGATTGTTTGTTTGATGTTCGGGGTTGTCGAATGTTGAGAACGCGTGAGGAGGTAAATTCTTTTGTCGCTTGCACACCTGAAGACACGCCAAAAGACTCGACGGATTAGAAGTCATTTAGAGGAGCTCAAATCATTGATTTTACCAAAAAAAAAACGCTGATTTCTTGTATAGTCAATATGTATGAAAGTCATGATTGTAAGTTATAATATATATTTTTGAGAAATATATCGTGACAATACCTCATAATAATTACAGAAAACCCTCTCACGATATAAAAATAATTTCCATACGTGGCATTTTTCGCTGAATACTTTTACATTCATTGATAAAAAAAGTCGATTTGGACATAAAATCAACACCAAGCAGAAGCACATGAAAATATTTCTTTTCCAAGAATCTTAAACTTTGAAATTTGAACTTTGAAGAGGAGCGAAACACTCAATTAAAAACTACTTTTCAATAGCAAAAAATTAAATAGATTTGCAAAGTTTGGATAATTGATATAGAAACATAAAATCACATTAAACAGATTTCCTAAGCAAGAAGATCACTGTGCAATTCCTTCTATTTATTGATTAATTCAATTATAACGCAACTTTTCTCACATGACAGCAGCTGCAGCAAATATATTGTTGGACAATAGAAGTCAACTTCCTCCAAAAATCAGTCAAAATTTTGGTTTTTGTGGTGTTCCAAAATTCAGGAGGTCCACAATATAATTTAATTGTAACAGTGCAAATCTCGCGTGGAAATGTCACATCGTCCAAGATTGATGAGACCGCACAGACCATTGTTGCAATTGTGCAACACTTCCAATAAAACTCAATTTTTTCACCCAGAAATTTGAGCTATGCATTTTTCTTTGTATCTCTCGAAAGTGATCGATGGCGAAATCATGAGGATGAATCCCAAGGATGCGAAGATTTCCTCTGACTCGTCGTCAATTGAATTGAATCCCATAGTGAAATGATAAATCGGAAATGAAATCACTTTTATTCTGCACTCTCACCCTCTCTCGACTTTTGTCGCAATGCATTGGCGAAGTGACCGGAAATAGGTCATTGTTGACCGCGCATTGTCATCGAGCAATTCATTTCTATCTGCAATCTGAGTAGAAGGTGAAATGGATCAGAGGGAATTGATGAGAGATATTTATATTAATTACGGGGACAGTCAATCGCCACTAATGGGATCGACAATTTATTGGCACGTCAGGAAGTTGTGTCGTGACTCTCGTATAACTTCCCCGTAATGTCCCACTGAGAGGTCAATTCGGCACAATATGAGCAATCTCCTTCTCCAAAAGAGTCTTTTCACCACGGAATTTTCTCATCGTTCAACAAATCACTTACGATAACATCCAAGGGGTGTTGTGGGAAAGGGCGACAGAAAGAACTTTTATTCAATTGGGTAAATTTTCTGTATTTCGCGTGTACAAAACTTCTCAATGGCATATTTACAAAAAGGCCTTCAACTTGCGTCAGTTAAAATTGGAGGGAGACTTTTTTTCTCGACTTCATGACACCTTCTGATAAGTAATTATTTACAGAGGACGAAATCCAGGCGATGCACAAAGGCGAAGGTGTCTCAGTACGTAGGCAGAAAGGTGTAGGGCAGGAAGACGGTGGACGGGAAGAGTCTCTCAGGTGCGAAATGAATTTTTGTGTGCTTCTTCAGATGGTCACGCCGACCGAACTTTTTCCCACACACTCTGCAAGCGAAGGGACGGAGTCCTGTGTGAATCCTTTTGTGTCTCGTCAATTCTTCGTTTCGGGTGAACGTTTTGCCACAATTGGAGTCGTCACATTTGAATGGTCGCTCACCTGTAAGAACAATCGGATTGCCTCCTCACTTAATGCTTCCAGCCACTAATTTCTGCCTGTCTCTTTGGAATGGGAACGTACCTGTGTGGATGCGAATGTGTCCCTTGAGCTGGCCATTGTTGGAGAAGGCCACATTGCAGTGGGGACATTTGAACTTCTTGGGCCGTTGGCGTCGCAGGTTGAGAATCTTCGTCTGGGCATCCTCGGCGATCACTCTTGCGTACTCTTGCTCCATCATACAGCGCGCGAGTGGGTCGAAGAGAGGCACTATTCCATAGTAGTCCTTATAATCCAGAATCTGCTGTCTATTCGCATATTCTGGGTACAATTCTTGATGGTCGAAAATTGGATTGTGTTGCTCGAAAGGCGCACTAACACTTTCAGTCTTCACAACATCACACAACGGCCCCGTTTTGCCCACTTCCTTGCCCTTCGGGCATGAGGACTTCTCCCCATCCCAGGGGCGAAAGAGGCGCGAGTATGTCTGCGGGGGTGACAAATCTCTAGTGCTCTTCATGTCGAGGTGAACTCAAGATGCAGCCAGGACCAACTAACTGCCAGCGCACGAGTGAAGAGGATTATAAGGATGATGATCGCCTTTCGGGCACTTTGGGCAAATACCAAGTCAATTGTGTGCGACAAGGAACTCCTCCCTTCTGCTGTGAAGTGTGACAAAAGAGCCCTCTTTCAGCCCTCCGAAGAGTGTTTTGCGTGTGTGTGCGCGCCAGTGAGGCTCAATTCCTCCCAACACTCTGAGGATCTCCTGAGACAACAGGAGGGCGATGAATCCCAATTAGATAAACTAAAAATTTAAATATTCACCACATCTGCACACCCTCAGCCTCCCCAGAGACTTGGCGGAACTTTTCAAAACGCCGCATTTCCAAATGTGTAGAGGAAGGATCAGGGGACATGGTGAGGACGTATTAGGCGTGGCCTTTGTGCATCCCTCGTGAATCCATGCCCTACACGCCCTCGGCAATCCCACTGAGTGAATTTCTCGCCATGGCAGTTTGAGAGTGGTGATGGGCCAACAGTTGCAGTCATCGTGTGACCCTAATTTTATCGGTTAACCAGAAGCAACAAAATCACAACCAGCAAATAAAGGGGTGCTAAACAGCAAAACCCTCTTCGCGTCTCACACTTCTCGCCCATCGCAACTTTATGTAAATAACAGCCATGTACCAGAAGGCATTTCAAATGGGAGTCAGCATGAGCCTCTGGGGTGTTGCGCGACTGCAAAAGGGTTCAACTGCCTGCAAAAACTCCTTTTGATCCCGAATTCTGTACTTTGAGCAGCACGACCAAAAATGGAGAAATGTTCAAAGTCATTCCCCAATTATTAATTATGAATGCGAAATGAATACCACACAACATTCAAGTTATATGCTCTGTACACTGACCTGCGCTTTTCACCAATTCATTGTGAAATAAATTCTGCACAAGCTAATATCAGGACTATTTTGAGACCATTTTGATTCAAACATTGTATTTCAGTTTACAGTTTTGATTCAGTACAAATTACGATGCGGAACAATGAAGATTTGGATGATAAAGCTTCATATATATAAATATAAAGAATTTACATAATTTCTAATGTTTTTAGAGTCACCCAAGGAGGCACCTATTGATTTCTTCTTGTGTCCTGATCATCTTCACCATTTATACTCTAAACTTCCTAATAAGAATACTTCGAGAAACTACACTATTAATATTTTTTGTCCTTAAAAAGGCTATTTTGTGTTTGAATCTCCGTTGCTATGGATTTTCTTAACTTACCTTTCATCTTTCCAGCTCAAGTCACGTGTATTTCCTATCCACATCATCAGTTATGTCTTTTATATATAACCACAAAGTGCGATCGCAGTTCAGCGCTTTATGCTTTGTGGCTGTGAAACTGCATTTTGTGATACGGGTAAGTTTTAGCGGTTGTCAACAATTTCAATGGCGCACGGAATAAAAGTCAATAGGCGGGTTGGGAGGGTTGATCGGTATGTTGGGAGGGTGAGAACGAGAGGGAAAAATGACGAAAATCTAATTTATTATTTTTGCCGGCGACAAAAGGCGAGTCTGAATTGCGTGCAAGGGAGAGAATGGCATCCCCTCGTGTCGCATTGCCAGTGAAGTTGAAACCAATTTAATATTTGATACCCGTCTTGTTTGCGGTTAAATAGCACTCGACTAGGGGAAGAAAGATGGGCGATCCAGAAGTGGCTTTCTTTTCTTTTCTCAAGAGATGCATTTTTCAGATGTCCTCAAGCTGAAATGAATTTTTGCCGCAGCACAAAAGCACTGTTCTTCACGAACGCTCACCATGAAGCTTTTGTATATGTATGTCTTTATTTTCATGGAGATTTCAGAAAATTCTTAGAATCTGCAATCCGCATAGGAATCAAAAAGCTCAGTCAAGCTTGCGCTCATCTCAATGAAATCACTTCGAGTAGCTGCATTGAGAATGTCAAAGACTTTGCGTGCGATGCTTCGGCCAATTTGCATGCAATTCCCAGCTGAGGCGAGAAATCTCGTGAAGCCGCCGGCGAATGAATTATCCGTGGAATCGTTATTTGCAGAAACCCTCTGGGCTTGCATTCCCAACTGAGACAGTCCAAAGAATCTCCTCGGCTGTGGGATGAATCTAGCTTCATTTCCTGCCAGTGCAAGTAATGCCAATGAATGCCAAATGACCACAATTGCATAAATCTTCACTTTTGCAGACATGTCAGCAAAGCACTTCAATCTCTGAATATTTCACTGTAAACTGATGTTGAGAGGATGGTTTTTCATGTGAAAACCCACAATAATCCAGCTTTTAATGACCGATTTTATCGCTGAGTACAAATTGCACTCATTAAACGTGTCCAAAAAATGAGAAATCACAAACACAGAGCTGCTCTACCTCGTCCGTAAAAATGACACAAAAGACAGATCTTTTATCATTACACTCTATCAAGGGCGTGCGTTTATTCTTTGTGAAATACTTTATGTCCCCAACATTTTCTACTTAATGCCATGCAGTCAGAGATGAAATGCTGCTCTATGTAAAATGCTGTGCTGAAAAAGATACCTTTTGATGAAAAGAATGTGTCTAATAAATTAAACGTTTGGCCGAGGAGTGAAAAAAGGAGGATTTCATGAATGAAAAGGAAACTTCTTGATTTTTGTGGCTACCTCTTTGAGCTGAGGACAAAATACACTATACACAATGCGAAGCGTCCTTTTATAAAATACACCTTTTCACGATTATAGTGTGAGCAGCTAAAAAAAGCTGGACAGAGAAAGTGGGTGTGTTGAAGATAAGGTTTTTTTTTCGTCAATGAGTCTTCATGGGGAGTACTGGAGAGAAGATTTTTAATACAAATTTCATCTAATTTATCAGGGAGGATGTGAATGAAATCAATATCCATGTTGTAATATGAAACACCTATAAAAATTAATTGGATAATACGATTTTGCCAAGACACTGGGAGCTATAATCAATACGGTTTTTGCCATCATAGCATCACTGGGTATTTGTGTTACAATTTTCACGTCTTCGAGGCAATCTTAAAGCATAAGAAACTTCTCTAAGACACTGCAGATCTTTAAATTCTGCAAGAAGTTGTGATTCGTTTTTGTTTGCTCGCAGATTTGTGGAATGTTTCATTCAGGACAAAAATACCAGGCAAAATCTGTTCCAATGGTTTAAAATGCATTGAATTTGAAATTCCCCAGCATTTAATAATAAATACCTCAACTGTATTGTGGCTGTGCAGACTTGAGAAGTGTGAAAATGTCTTGTATTGCTAATAGAACGAAGACATCACCAGAATTGATACTCAATTCCATAAATAACAGAGGTTTTCATTGTTCCGCCACAACACAGATACTGAATAAATCACATTTGATGCCATTGAGAAATTTTTGGCACATCTTTGGGGGCATTTTGGGCGATGCAGAAAAAATTAAGGGAAAATGCTTTTAATTTCCAATCGCTCATTTTGCCACTTTTGCCATCTTCATCCACTTTTTTTTCCTTCCCATTTTTCTCTACCTACAGCAGCGATTCACGCATTATGTGAATTTCTTCACAGATACAGTGTGATTGTTGTGACAACTCTGTGTCATATTTTCGAGATTGATTATTCTCCAGAGGTTTTTATTCTCTCACTGGGATCAAACATATGCACAATACTTTAGCTTTTTCACCTCCCATCTTTTACTATTCTCGCTCTTTTGGTAACTGGGCACAGGGAAAAGTAATAACAGAGGAAATGCAAACACTACTTGGAACACAATTATAGTGCAGCATCTTAGGTACAAAATTCACTAGATTTCACACACAGTCACTATGAATCACTTTCACGGTCGTTCTAACACTAATTGCTTGTGTTAAATTACTATAAAATCACGTCATGTCCCTGTCTCTCGATGACCCGAAGACTCGCGCCTCAGAGACGCGTCATTTCGAAGAAAGTGCACCGCGATTTAGTGTTGTTCGCCGCCTTCGGGCCTGGGAATATTGATCCGCAGTTCACGTTGAGTGCTTGGAGGGCCTTAATTGTGAAATCAGGAATGAGCGCCGCCACGACTACCACAATGCACAGCAGCCAGAAGGTGAGCGATGATAAGAGATTTGAGTACACGTGGAGCATATCGCCGTCGAAGAGGTCTCTGAAACAACGTTTCAAGAGGATTAATTCAATTTCGCGTCTCTCATAAATATTAGACACGAGTTTCTGAGAAGCTCTTAACGCTCACGGAAAATCTGGTGGTCCAACATCCAATCAGAAAATCAATTTAGCAGAAAATATTGACTATACTCACAAGTTTAAGAGGTTGTAGATGAATGTTGTGAGCACAAAGCCAAAGATCGAGAGCCAGATGGAGAAGATAAACCAGTAGGATTGATACATGGACGTGAGCCACAGCTTCAAATTGACCAAAATCACCACGTTGTGTATCATGAAAGTGCCGTAGCAGAAGAAATTAACATTGTGGGGTGTCGTGAAGATGACCGGATTGTTCACCCACATGAGATAGCCAGACACGTATATGATTGACGAGTGGTAAACAGCCAGCAGTATCCAACCGCAGAAGTATTTCCATTGTAGCCTCTTATTTCGCACGTTATTTTTGTAAAGCGGTGGTTCACTGTAATGGCAATTTGTTAAAGTTAATTTGAAGGGATTCTCATGTGAGAAATGCACTCACTTCATCAATTTGTCCATGGGATAGACTTTCTCAGTGATTGATATCACGAGAATCGGCAGCGCTGTGTACACAACATTGTAGAGCGTGAGGAAGAGTGAATCGTAGACGGACTGAGAGGAGAACATGCTGTTGGTCTGGAAGTACAGCTGAATCATCATGAACACGAGGTTCTTGTAGAAGAAGTACAACACCAGCAGTGACAGTCGCTGGGAGAAATAGTGGCCGTGCACGAGGAGCATCCTCCTGACCATGGAGAAATTGGCAAAAGCATAGTCTGCACACCGCGCCGCCTGGCGTCCCTCCTTGCCCACAATGCCCAGACCCACGTGAGCCTCCTGAATCATCGACACATCGTTCGCCCCATCGCCAATGGACGCCGTGATTGGATTTCCAGCGACAGTCTTCATTAAATGCACCACTTCGCACTTCTGCAGTGGACTCAATCTGCAGCACAACACTGCCCGACAGCGCACGGACAAGTCCCTGAAGCGCTCTGGAAAGTCAGAGAGAGCAAAAGCCAGACTGCCACCGTCAATTAGCAGCGCGAACACCTCGTCCTTGTATCGATTGAGCTCATTTTCAAACACACTGAGCTGCTCCTCGAGCTTCTCAGCGCTCTGGCACTCCACGATGAAGTGCTTGATGGCATTGTCAGGGATGTGGCCACACGACAAGGCGATGTTGAGAGCGGTCTCCACTTTGTCACCCGTCAACACCCACACCTTAATGCCAGCATGTCGCAGCGCTTCTAGTGTATCTCGCACATTATCCTGCAACGCATCCTCCACGGCTGTCGCCCCGAGCAATTCCAAGTCTGCAACGAGTGGCAAAGAGAACCACTTAAATTTCTATGCAAAAGCTGCGAAATTTAATTGATTTTGATAACATCGAAAAAATTCTCTGCAATTATGAGTAAAGTGAGATTACTGATGAGAGTTGTCTGAGAAATGTGGATTTTTTTTATTCCTTTCTGTAATAAAGGAAAGTCATTTTGTTTGACGACTAAATTTTTCGCAATGTTGGATTCAAATGGAAAACGCAAAATTAAAAACAATTTCCCTCTTCCAATGCCACAAGCAGTTTTTCGCAAACAATTTCACTATAAAGTTTAACAAATTAACGGCACCCGCGGGAAAAATAATTCAAGCGAGGGTTGAAGAGTTAATTGGTATGAAAGTCTCCCTACAGGTAAAAAGTCCTTGCAACTCTATAATCACTTTCACTCAATGCGCGGTGATCCTAATTAAAAATCGCGCAGAGAGAAGCTGTAAAATTGTTGTGTACATTGCAAGGATGCGCAACAATGGCTAAATTGCATTTGCTTTCTGCCAACGAACCAAGGATGTTCGTGCAATTCAATTTACTTACTTCTCTCTATTTTCTGCTGGCAGTTCTCCACAAGAGCTTTTCGGTCTGTCAGTGAATTGTTGGCTTGTGTTATTTCTGCAAGAGAAAGTCCCAATTAATGCTAATCTCCTTGGAATTCTCACCTTTGTGAAGTCACCATTGCAAAAGGCGATGTATTCAGAATTTGAAATTCTCCTCCTCGCCACAGTCAATGTGCGAAGGCCCAGCTTAGCGAAGTCGTTAATGTGACTCTGGGTTACACTTATCAGTTGGCGAGGTGTGTTATCACAGAGTGGCAGCACATGACTCTCCGCGCCCTTTGTGTACAGCCAAATTTGTCCCTTCTGATCGCGCACAATCACACTCATCCTCTTCCTGTCCGACGTGAATTCCAGCACATGAAGTCGCTTGAACTTCATGATGGTCGAGTTGTCGGCTTTGAAGATTCTCTTCACCGAATCCAGAGTATCGACATTGCGAGCCTGAAAATCAATAGAATTGAAGCATCGCTAGATTTTCTTAACGCTCTCGAATAATTTAATTACCTTTCCACCACGGAAAACTGACTTCTTAATCTTAACCGTCACAACATCATCGTCATCGCCCGTGTAAACAAATCCCACTTTGGCACATGCCTCAACAAGAGCCTTCTCATCGGGACTCGAAGCCTGATAATTCAATTGCCTGTGAAGGACAAAATAAGTTGATTCATGGAATATTTTCGAGCACGTGTTTAAGATTTCAGAGATTTATTAGCATATGAATTAACACAATATGTGAAATACTTGCCAGAACTTCACAAGAATATGTTAGCACGTGAAAGCAGAGAAGATTATTGAAACAATGCAATCTTTCAATAAAATAAAATGAATTCATATGTTCGAGTTTCATGAATGAACAAGCATTTATCTTTAAATTATACACATTATATTGGACTCACTCAATGACTGACTGGATCACTCCTCTTCTGTACATGGACTCATTTCTCTCGATTTTGGCGGCCTCCGTGTGCTGAGGCGCCGCGTAAGACTCTCTGGAGTTCAGCTGCGAAATTATGCTCCTCACGCTGGACTGGCGTGACACTTTGGACGGCGTCCTCACAACAGACGCCGACGCATTGGCTTTGTTCGGTGGCACATTGTAGGATTGCGTGCGTCGGTGCGTCTTCTGATGCACCTCGGCATCCGTCGAGATGGTCCTCTTGAGGTCGACATGGGAATTCGGTCGACTGAGTGGCTGAGGCGTGAAGGTGAATTCGTGCATGTTCGTGAAGCTGGCATTGTCCATGCCCACGACACTGTAGGGCCGCTGCTTGCCCTCGAAGATGAGGGAGGCCACCTTGGGCAGGTGCTCGCTGGACGGTCGCGAGGGTAGGAGGTGGTGGAGGGTTTTACTGTAGCCTAGAAAATGTTGATCGGTGTCAGTTGGTTGCCTATTTAAGAGTGGGTTCAAGTCACCATTGACGCCATGGTTGATCGTTTCACCATTGCCACCATTCATCTCGAGGATCGGTGACTCTTCGCGCTCCTCGCTGATGTCGGTGAAGTTATCACCAAGCGTGAAGGCGCTCGAGTTGATATTATCAGTCTCATCGCTCTGTATCATTGGCATATCATGCGACGGTTCGACGTCCGCATCTTCGCAACCGGCCACTTGAACTGTGTGACACACCGAGAGAGCTTCAAAGAAGCCAAAAACATCTTCCTGCAATACACAAGTACCATTAGCATATTCCGAAACAATGCGCTAGAGTCGTTTGTTACCTTGAATTCAGGAAGTTTCAGTAGTAAATGCTTTCCTTCCTCGAGCAATCCCGTTCTCTTCTGCATGAACTTCTTGCCATTAATTGAACAGTGCTGGAAAATCATTTCGTTCTTCGTCAGAGTGCCGGTCTTATCGGAAAAGAGTATCTCCACTTGTCCCAACTCCTCGTTCAGATCCGATGTATTGACGATGCACGGTTGATTAGTCGCCACGTCGTACAATTCAAGATCCCATTCCAGGTAGAAGGAACCGAGGAACTTGTGCACTTCAATCGTTACGTACAGTGAGATGGGAATGAGGTAATTGAACAGGATTAGGAACGAGAAATAATCCTGAAGGAACTGGGAAACCTGATAGTTAGGAACGGGATCACCAAGATAGATATTGCGCTCTTCACGGTGCATATCATAGAATCTGCAAGAAAACAGATAAAGTTAAGTGTCTTGCAGTCATAAATCTTCATACAATCTAACCTTTTTAAGAAATAGGAAACAGTGACGATCGAGATGAGGAGAATGAGGAAGAATACCAGGAACTTGTTGATGAATTTCTCGCTTGAGCTCATTTTGTACTTGGTCAATTTGCTGTTGAGTGCCAACTTTGTCATTTGACCTGTGTAAACTGCACATCCAATCACCCACTCTGTGTTCTTCACTCGCGATCCTCGCAGAAGCAGATTCTCCGCCATCAGCGGCAGGACATTGCTGTTAGCCACATCCAGATCCGGAACCACAGATGTCCGCTGACTGACCATCGCTTCGGACAATTCTATGCGTCCGTTGAATGAGTAGAGATCCGTTATTGGATACTCACACTCAATAATGCCCAGCGAATTCAGGCGATCAATGTCTACCGTTGGCAAGCCTCGCGGAATCGTGAGTGTCTTGAGATTGGACTCACCATCCAGATTAGCCGTGGTGATGTAACACTTCGCGTGAGGATCTGACGACTTGAGGAGCACCAAGTCGCATGGAACATCGCAATCTCGCACCACTTTCACGAGATCACCCGGAACGATGTTCTGGCACTTGATGTCCATCTCAACGCCATTCCGCATCACCGTCACGAGGGAGTAATTCACCATGTTATCAGCCCGATGACGAAGGTAGTCTTCATATCCTTGCTTCATGGCAGTGACGGAAATGACGAAGACCAGCGGAATGATCGATGTTAGAGGTGTAACTGGACTATCTGAAATGTAGTCTGTGTAAATAGAAAGGAAACACTTCCTGAAACTAAAGCAATTCAGCAAATATAACATTTTGGCATACGTTTTTTCCGTCTGTAAATAATGCAGTGTGTGTTAATTAGTATTTACAACAAAGCACAGTGATCACTATTGATCAATTTATCGCAATACGATACTAAATTTCACGAGTGACGCTGATGTAAGTGTTGACATTGAACCTCAAAAGCGCAACCAATTGGTATTATAGAGCCATAAGAAAGAATTTAGTGTATAATAAATGATAAATGCCAATTAGAAACACTTCTCGCACGATCTCGAGGAGGTGGAGAGTTTAATTGGGCGCACAGGCGAATTTTTGCCCGTGTATGTCTGTCAAATAATGCAAATTATGTTCTAATCAAAATTTAACTGCCTCCCGTGGCACTTGAGAGACGCACAAATTCGCAAATATTGTATCGATTCCAAAACGTCGCGCACAACTACACTCGCCTGCAGATGATTGTCCAATTTATGTGACGATCACTATTGACCCATCGACCCTTTCCAACCACAAATACACCAACTCAAATTTGAATTGCTTCTCCGCGACATATCGTGAGGCGTTTTGTATCAGAATTGCTTCTCAGAGTTGTTCTGTTATTTATTTAAATAATTTCACATGGAATTGCCAAGGGGTTCTCCTATCCATTCACTCTACATTGATTTACCAAGGAATGTCTTCATCGGGCTTCGACATCCTCACATATGTATCTGTCTTTTCTTCAATATGTGATTTGCAGAGTATTTTCTAATATTCTGTTATTAGTATTTATTACTTTTACTTCAACAAGTCAAACTTTTCCAAAAATTCAAGTGAATCTAAACTGAATAAATCCAGTATATTTATCGAAATCAATTCTTGACTTGTGAACATTCTCCAAAACGCTTTGATTATAGGCTTCTTTGATGTCAAATCAGTATCTTATCTTCAGGCATTTTCAAAGCTACATCGCTTGTCTCAGTTCTCTAGTTATGCAACAATTATTTTTAGGTGTATCATTTTAATAACAATATTAACTTTGGGAAGACTGGAACTAAGCCCCTATTTGCCAGCTTAAATCCAAAAATAAATATTGCAGGTGAAAATATTCCGGGGAAAATCACCGAAAAACCTGTTACAAAATCATCGCATTTGCTCTGTGAATCACTCTTATCAGCTCACCGCTTGTTCCATTTTTTCCGACAGAACAGATAAGATAGTGGTTTGTGTAGTGATAAACCCCTGGACTATGTTTCAATCTCCGTGAATAACTTACCAATTATGAGAGCTATTGTAGTCATTACGAGGAAGTAGAAGTTGGCGATTCGGCGGAATTGCTCGAGCAAATTCTGCGGCAGGAAGGTGATGAGGGTGTATTTGGTGGACTTGATGCGGTTCTTCCTCTTCGCGAAGGCCTTCTTGTCGCTCAGGTCGCCACCGATGTGGATTGTGAGGGAGTCTCCATGAACAGCGACGCGATTTCCCTGCGGAGAGGAGTCAACATGAGAAAGGAACGCGCGAGACATGGCCACTAATTGGCAGACGCCCGGAGACCTTCTTCCAGAACCAAGGCCTCGTGTAAACAGTCCCAACTGAGAGTGACATAATTCATCTGCGCTTTTCCACGCGATGCACCACAATTGACATTTGGCGGGCGCACAGGTGGATTTTCCCCAAAATAGTAGTCGCACACTCGGAGAGCCTTCAACCCTTCTCACAATTACCGTCCGTTCGGGCACGCGAGCAATCACCAGTTGGAAATGCGTAGCGACTTTTCATCTCTGTCCCGCGGAACAACAAGAAAAATATATCGCTAGAATGAGTTGGGCAAACAGAGTCACTCCACGAGAGGCCCCATGTTTTCAGCGCTGTTGTGGAGCACACAATAAGGTGGCAATTTATCCCACTATTCACCGCCAAAAGGCACTGGCGATCGCTGTTTGCACTGGAGTCACACACCCTCGCGCTCGCGAATGCACCTGTTGCGCGATCTCCTTCCCGAAATCAACTGAATCACGGATAAAAAGTGGCAAAGTGTTATCAGTGGCGACCACCTAATCTATCGCCGCTCTCCCTCCTTCGCAACAATACAATCGCCCGTGAAATCACAACGTGCAACACAGTCTCAAAAGAGCTGCCTCTAATATCGCGCTCCAATATTTGCTCCGTGATTAGATAAATTGATTCCGAGAAGGAGTGTCTCAGAACACTCTTATCGCAGAATTCTGCTACAGTTTGTGCGGAAAAGTGTGCCCAAAATATAGAGAAACTAGCATTTTCTTGAACTAAAAATCTAAACGAGGATCTAAAAACTCTTGGAAACATTGGGGAATCCCCGTGACTAAAAATAAAACTGAAGATGTGTTTTTCCTCGGTCTTCATGTCAGTTTTGTATCGATAATTCATTGTGAAGTGCAGCCAAAATCATACAATTTTGACTATCAATGGATAAACTTTAAAATTGAGCAATTTTGAGCAAAAGAGCGAAAATATTTTGATCTTTTTGTAATTGTTTCACTTCTTAACATTGCAGACTTTATAGTTGGCTATTGATTTATTTCCTTATTTTGTGTCTTATAAATCGAAGTCAATGTTTAGTGAACTAATCAAAAACGCAAAAAATCAATAACAGCATTTTTTTCGATATATCTTTTATCAGAATAACGCCAAAGTTTACCTGGTAAACAAAAAAAGTCTATGAAAAGACGTTGATAATATTGGTAATTCAACAACCAAAATAAAGAACTTTTAAATTTCCTTATAGCAATCCATTCATTCATTATGCTAAGTTATTGTATGTAAACTTGTGGTGTTTGTGTTACAGTGAAGCATAAATCATTTAGTATGTCCAATTGATCTGAATTCCATGAAAAATCGCATTTTTACATGGAACAATGTTGGAATCTGCCGAGAGGAAAAAACACTCTTGAGCAGACAAAACACATTAGGAAGATGTTTGAGGATCTGTGATGGCTTCAATTGTGGAATTAGCACTATTCGTTGGTCACTCAATGAACTTCAGAGCGATTTAGAGACATTCTCTTTCACAGCAACACCTCAGATAATCCTGTTAAGGGTCCTTTTCATCTCCCTTTACCGCCAATTCTCTCAGTGAGCCAGCTTTTGAGGTGCACGCAAGATTGCACACATGGAAATGGAGTGGATGAATGAACACACGAGGGCAAGAGGATCAACTTACAGCGAGAAATTTCCATAAAAACATACACGTTGTCACGATTGAGAAGTGTTTCATCTGACTCGGGGGATTTCTCCTATTGCGCTGCTCGCCACTACACAATGTTTATACTCGCGGGATCAATTAAAATCGCGCCCAACCTCGAACTGTAATGGTAAATTTTCGGCGCTGTCCACAAACTCAACCACTTGTGCACACTCACAAGATCACAGCACGCAAAGTCACAAGAACGGCGGCGTAGCATTGAAAGGCTTGACTGGAGTTTACGAGACGCAGAGATAGTTTCCGGAGTCGCAATACGATCAGCACACCAGCTGGAAGATCAGTGCGAAGTGGCGAATGCTAAAGAGATCCATGGACAAAGTGCCTCTTGTCTCTTTTGTACAAGCTAATCACTAATTATTCGCGTCCTTGGGACACCACCAGCTATAAACTACGAAATGATCAAATGTGTCTCACTTGGCGATTCCACACAGCGCGAAAAGCCTCCCAAACGCGCGTCCGAAGTGCTGAAAGGCTGGCGATCTTCTGAGATCGAGAACAGAGCAATACTGTCGCCAAAGTACGAAATAACTTCTTCAAGAGGGAAGTGTTAATTCGCACTTTAATTGTCAAGTAATAATTTAGCGTGAAGTAGAAAACCTCTTTTTGTGTCCATTCACCAATCCATTCGCACCAATTTGTACCACGAACACTCGCACTTTTCGGCAAAACAACCCACAATTGCCACCTTGTTGCGCTGCGCCCCAGAACATTGCACTCGCGCAGTGCGAGGCGTTACGCATCGGTGCAAATTCAAAATCGTCCCGCATATGCTGCACGGCATATCGTTCACGGCGCTCTGATAAGAGCGATAAGAGTGTCCAGATCGGCCAATATAAACTCCTCGGCGGTTCAGGTGGAGCACCATTGGCGTCTGCTTCTTCTGCCCACATTCTCGAGTGGCGATAGTGTGTTTTTCGGGGGAATTCACTTCTACGTGATCAGGTTGATATCTTATCAGCACAGTTAAAATTTCGCAATGCCATCGATTTTCCGCAGAAATGGAATTATGAGCCTAATTTTAGCCGTGAAATACACTTAAGCCAATCTTCCTTGTTCGATTCGCGCTGGAAAGTTCAACTTTGGGTGCTTTTGTTGGGAATGAAATAACCGTGACATTGAGACGGTGTTTTTCATTAATGCTTATGATTATGATTAAACTACACTTTGTTGTCTATTTGAGACAAGTTTCTTGATTTATTATACTCTCGAAATTTTTAAAAGCACTAATTAGAAAAATATTCGTTAGGAAATTCACAAGGAAAGTATTTGATGCAGTTTTATGAGTGAAGAAAAATACCTAGAAATGTTTTTCGCCAACAAATCAAAGCCACCATCAATCAAATACGATGAAGTTTCACAAAAATGTCTCAGACTAATCCGGAAAATCCAAATGAGTCACAAAAACATTAAGCAAACTCCCTAATAGTGATAAGGGTAGAAATTTTACAATCCATCCCTCCTTGATAGCGCAAAATCAGTTTTCTAAATTGTAATTCTCACAATAACATCACACAAAACTGTTTGTTAACGAGAAAATTACCATTTTCCGATGTGAGATAACTCAATCCAACTCAAGTTGACGATAAACCAGCAACAATTGCAGTCACTAAAGCATTCCACATTAAAATTTCACCTCAATTAAGCACGGAAGCAACACTCGAGTCACTGAGGGTTGGTTTTAGTGGGGAAAATTCAGCCTGGGCGCAGAACCTGTGTTCCATCATCCACATAAGCGACGCCGCAAATTAAGACTGATGATTGTGGCATTTCCACAAAACTTATCGGGTATCAATATTCATTATCAGTGAGACATTTTATCACCTCTGATAAATCATGATTATAAAGTGGCGAGGTGCGTAATATTTGCAATTACAGGTAGGGAAAATAAGCCTCACCTCAATGTGACTCCATAACCGTTCGACGCCGGAAACATTCTGCAGCTCTTCGCATTCTTTTCTTAATCTTCCACAGACAATTGAGACTCCTTCGACGATTTTCAGTGGCGTTACATTTTTTTTATTTTGTGCTCGTCCACATTCTTCCTCATGTTCTTAATTATTATAAAATCCACTCTATCTTATCACGCTCCATGTTCGCACTTCCCCATGTTTGGATTGCGCGTTCAATCTGAAATACACCTTTGCCATTTCAGAGTCTCATTGTCGCCCAACAGGTCGGCAGTAAACTGGAAAATAGCAAATTTACAATAAAAACATGTTAGTAAATTCAATTAAAAGCGCGTCCTATCTAATTTACAAGAATTATTATTCTTGCCAATTTTCTTCATGGGAACTGATTGCAATTACATTTTTATGAGCGATTCCATGCGAGACAATATCATTTTGTCTAATGTCATGCTTGATGCCAGGGAACTTTTGTATCTCTTCGCTTTCCACATTGTGGATTAGCCAAAGAGCAGTGAATCATCACCTCGTGGCTTTATCAGCCACCATAAAATAGCTAAAATACTACTTTAGCTTTTACCCATTAGTCAATAGAGCAATTTATGACGCGATTACCTTCATGACAACCGCGTCATAAATCATCACATTATTTCTTAATTATGCTAACAATAAGACTCACCGATGAATTCCGAGACAGGGTCCTGGTCACCCTCGCCTCGCATCGACCCCGTGATTTCCTCATTCTCCACCATCGGCAGGAAGAGCTGCACGAACTCCGGCGAGTACGGATGTGTGATTGTCTCCAGGACTTCCGTGACGAAGTATCTGATCAGCGAGATGTCCGTGTCCCCGCGCTGGCAGCACTGCTTGATGTACTTCACCACCGGAACGACACATCCTCGCGTAAGCAGATTCACCATGCGATCCAGCAGCATCTTGCGCATCTCCAGCTGCACCAGAATCTCCAATTCGTCCTGCTTCGACTCGAACAGACGAATGAGGAGACGCAGAATCTGCGGATGCAGCGAGCTGTGAACTGTGGCGACTTCATCGAGCAAGGCCAGATGCGGAGGGCAACTGTCCGTGGACAGCTTGAAGTACGACGGCTCCGTCACCGTGTTCTCCACCCAGCGAATCACTCCCACACCCACAACCGGGTATCTAATGCAGTTGTACAACACCTGCAGATCGGCAATCAGCTCCGTTGAACCCTTGTTCACATTGCATATCGCATGAACCTTCTCAATGGCTTGTGTCGTGTTCTTCAGCTCATCCTTGTTGATCATCCTCTTCATCTGTCCGCCTTTCTTCGTCTGCGTCTCACACACACTTGCCGCATATGCCAGTAAGTAGATGTACTTGGACTTGTGCTCCGGATTGATTTTCACACCCGCCTTGAACAGCGAGTCCACCAGAAGATCAAGAAACTGCGGATTGCGGATCAGATCAATCGGCGGCGGATCCACGGCTGAGTAGTTGCGGTAGAGAACATTGATATCTGCCGGATTGAGGGTGTTTCGCGACAGCATCGACGTCAGAGCTTCGCAAGCTTGCGGATATCCAGCAGATCCATTCAGTGCCATTGTAATCGGAGTCACATTTTGATTGCTGCAAAGACAAAACACACGTAAGAAAAAGATCATATTGTCAATCATTGCGACAGTTTTGCCAAAATGTACTCACATTTGAAGGGCGTATTTTGTGATTTCCTGCGACAGACGCTTCATGTTGAATCCACCTTTGGCCTCTTGGGATAAGACCTGTATCAGAACTTGGCTGTAGACGTACGTATGTTGACCATGGCAGACCATTTTCTATCACACAATCAAATACCCTCAATAAATTGCATAAATTAGCAGAGATAAGATTGAAATAATCCCACTTACGGCACATTCGAGAATGGAATTTTGTACATCGTCAGGATTTGTGAGGAATTTCGTGATGGCAGTCTTTAGGACGCGCGAGAACACCTCAATTTGCTGTGCGGCAGTAGAGATGGACGTGATTTCGCTCTGGAATCCAGCATCGGAGATCAACTTGATCGTGAAGTTTAGCATAAGGCAATCTGGATATTCCTCAGCGAGGCGATAAATAAGCGATCTCCAAGTGTGGTGCTCTATCATCTCAGTCAACCAGGCAGGAGTCTGAAAAGCGAGCAAATTAGAGCCTTCCGGAAGGATGCAATTCACCATTTACTCACTTCTCCCTCTTCCGTGAAGATCGTGTCGGCCTTCTTCGGGTCAAATGTACGCAAAATCATGTCTTTCAGGTGATTCTCCACCATCGCCTGGACATCCACAACCTTCACACCGGCTGTAATCAGCCACTCTGCTATCAAGTTGGTCATCTGAGCCACGGCAGAGTAGTTGTGCGACAAGAGATTAATCACTTGCTCGGGCGTTCCACCCGCCTGGAAGTATCTCTTGAGTTGTGTGAAAATACCCGGTTCCATGATGTAATCCGACGTGGAGAACTTCTCCAGGCACTCATTCAGTACTTCCTGCGGATTCTCAATATGTTCCGGTCCCTCAGGCTGTGAATAAACAGAGAAAATGCGAAGGGATTTTAGCACTCTAACCTCAAACCACTTCAAAACTGTAATTTCACCTCTTCATCACCCACTCTATGCCGGCCCATCCATCCATCGTCCTCAAAGTCCTCGTCCATAGCGATAAATGTAGAAAAACCTCCCTGATTTCCACTAAAAACCGTGAAAAAGCCTTTGTTTACGACGTTTACGGCGACACTTCTTGCCCAATGTTGTCTTTTCTCCGATCGATGCGCCACTGGTGTCAGGAAATCAAACTTGTACTTGCATGACACAACGACATTTCAAAAGTAACTGACTTCGCTCAATGCTGAATAATAAATAAAAAGAAGGATTTCCACCTCAAATAACAAACAAGCTTTCTCTTCAAATATCTCTAATACATGTCTAGGCATATTTAGAGGCCAATTCTTGCAGGAGTCCTCCTAGGCGTTGCTCCCGGTGTCAAAATCTCCTGCTTGGGTATCATCGCCTCCTCGCGCTGAGCCGCTTGCAATTTCTGCTCCTCCATCTGCTTCTGTGCCTTCTGCATCTGTGCCTCCATCTCCTGCAGATGCTCAGCTGCCTGGCGCTTCTTCTCGCGCCCACTGCGTCCGGTCTCCTTCACGGAGAAGAACATGGGTCCCAGTTCGGCCAGCCAGTGTCCGTCCACTGCCGTTGCGCACTGCATGTACTCCTTGGCCGTCATCACGAGCTCGTGATACACCACATAGTCCGGAGTCGTGCCCAGACCGTACAGAGCGGACGTAGGATGCAAATGACAAGGCATTCCCGTGCGCAGATTAACGTACTCGCCGATGCCCTTCAGCCGCGCCGCTTGGTAGAAGTACGCTGAGCAGATGCACTTCCGCACCACGTCCCAGTTCGTGCCACAAGATTTCACGGGCAGACGTTGCTGCACCAGAATGTCCTTCAGTTGCTGTCGCACTTCACGCACTTTCCTCAGCGCCTTGATGTGAATGAAGTGCTCGTTGGCCCAATTGGAGGAGTAATTGTTCTGCTTCCACTGATTGTAAACATTGAGGTAGGTCAGATGATCCGACTCAGGCACCTGGAACTTCTCGCGAACACCATCAGCCTCCTCCTCGCGCCCCTTCGGTCGGTAGAAGATCGACGGCACGGACAGCATAGACACTGAAAAGGAGGAATGGTTTTAATGATGCAAAAAGAAAGATTAAAAAAGTTGGAGATGCCGGGTATCGATCCCGGTGCCTCTCACATGCTAAGCGAGCGCTCTACCACTTGAGCTACACCCCCTGATATACGTCTTTTCCCAGAAATGACTCATATTTTCCATGTATTGATTCTCATGAAAGCTGACTGTATTGTTTTTTCGTGTTCAATGCACACATCAACTAGAGTCGCTATTTGAGCTCGTGTTGTATGACGAAATCATTTTGCAAACTAGTCTTTTTGCTTCAGGCTAAAAGCATTGCATGAGTGTTGGACATCCGACAAACTACATTCATCAGGGGGTGTAGCTCAAGTGGTAGAGCGCTCGCTTAGCATGTGAGAGGCACCGGGATCGATACCCGGCATCTCCAATTTTTTTTCAACAACTTTTTTCTTCAAAAACACTAAAAGCTCACGCGGAGCTTCAATTTTAAAATTCCAAGTAATTTAGTCTCTGGAATGTATCCAAAACCAGAGTCAAAATTAGAGAATTTAAAATATTCGACATTCGCTTTCTACGCGTCTTCTCGTCCTTAATATTTTTAAATCATCTCACCAATAATCAAGACCTCTGCACTGCATCCCATTTGACATGACACGATTAACATCTGACATTGCGGTGGATCAAGAGGAAATTCGGCCATTTGTCTGCCCAAAGGTGTGAGACTTCCCGTGTGATCCAGAGCGCCGAGAATCCACAACTGGTAGAGCGAGTTGAGGATGTTGTCCTGTGGCGGAGGATCCATGAAGTGGAATTGCAGCAAATCCACGACTCCCAGTGACTTGAGGAGTAGCACTGTATTGGCCAGATTGGTTCTCTGGATCTCAGGCACTGTAAGAGGTAACAAGTCGTCCTTGTACTGCCGCTCTGTGTACAATCTGAACGCTTGGCCAGGTCCTGTGCGACCAGCACGTCCCGATCGCTGATTGGCATTGGCCTGCGAGATGGGATAGATTTGCAGAGCGTCCATGCCGATGCGAGGATTGTACACTTTCAGCTTGCAGTAGCCGGAATCCACGACATAGATGATCCCATCCACTGTCAAAGAAGTCTCGGCGATGTTGGTGGCCACAACACACTTCCGCAATCCCTCGGGGGATCTCTGGAAGATCTTCGCTTGCAGATCTGACGGTAGTTGCGAGTAGATGGGCAGAATTGAGAGCTGCGGCGCATTATCAATCTCAGCCAGACGATCCGCCAGCACTTCGCACGTCACCTCGATGTCCTCCTGACCCGGCATGAAGATCAGAATATCCCCCTCCGTGGGCTGCAGGTGAATCTGCAGCGCCTGCTTCACGGCCGCGTCCACGTAGTCATCGCAGCTGTTCTTACTGAAGAACGTGTCCACGGGAAATGTCCGTCCGGGAATGGTGAAGGTTGGCACATTGCCGAAGAATGTCGCAAATTTCGTGGAGTCCATCGTGGCGGATGTCACGATGAGCTTCAGATCGTGTCGACGTGCCACAATCTGCAATGAAGCGCACACATATGCAATTACATATTTGCAATTTTAGGTCAACACACTAGACAGTATGCAATAGAAGATTGAACAATTGCCCAAGCGACGTTTCAATTGCCGGACGCCTTTTCCCACCCTCATCTAGTGCCCAGACATCATCCTCAAATCCACTTCCCACTCGTTAGTTTCTGCGAGTCGCGCCAGAAATAGCTTGTGGATGCACCAGAGAGAAATGAGTCAATTGACACTCTCAAGGAGTGCATTCTGTGCCACATTCGCCTCCTGGCCAATCACCAAGCGCGTCTGGCGGACTGAGGAGAAGGTGACTGAACCCACTGATCGACTCCCGCCAACATTATCAATTAACCTTTCCGAACGGTGGGCAGGAGTGACTGAAATTGCCACTCGAATGCCGAAATAAGGAGTGCCAGCCGCCCACGCGACATTAAGCCACAATTTAGGGTTCAAGGCACCTCGTCTGAGTGCGTTCACGGAACTTGAATGCAGAACTTCTCAATCAATTACATTCCAACACCATCACATTCGTCCGTAAGCAGTTTTTGGAAGTGAGAAGCCGCCTCAGATGCCGATAACATTATTGGCAAAAGGCCCAATTCTCCCTGTGACCAACGTCGTCACGTGAAAATGAGGATTATCGTCAGAGAGAATCTTTGGTAAATACCGACTGATCTTCGTCATCAGAGAGGCGAGAAGAAATATAAGAATTTCCCACTCAAACGTCGTGTGAAATGGAAAATTTTCACGTTATCCCCAGACAATATCTCGTAATCTCTCTTTTTTCTCCCTCTTGTATTTATAATCTTTTCGGGGAACCTCACGTCCACACAATGAGTTGGTAATGTGATCTTGAAAAATTCTCAAGAGCCACGCACGAGATTCCCAAATCATCATGATTTTTTTCTCTCTGCAAAATTGTACACATTTGATCAAACACAGATTTTCTTGTCATCCAACCTTGAAAGCCATAGAAATGCTACACTTTCAAAATTGTGCACAGTTGGTTGTTTGGTTCTCTCCTCAAGCAAACCATCCTAAAATACACACTAACACACAAATGTTGTTTGTTTTAATAATTCTTCTCTCTCTCACCGAATTTTACATCCATTAATTCGCATCGCATTCTGGTACGAATTAAATTAGAATGGCGGAACAGAAGTGAAGAGGAATTTCGCGAAACACGAGAGAGGGAGAAACAAGCCAATGTGGGTGGACTTCTGTGGGCTCGTCACCATTTTTTTGCCATTAATCACTCGCACACGATCACACATGAGAAGAGATCTAATTGAGGAACTGTGAATAAGATTAGAAGACTTTTATCAATGGTTTGCTGATCATAAATTTTTATTCTGGAACACAAACGAAGAAACGCAATTCACCTTCTCTTTTTATCGATACAAGACACCAAAAATTGTTGCCATAAATTTCATCACTTTATAAGTAAAAAAAAAAGAAAAGCCAATCAATTGAATTCACGTGATTCCAGACCTCTTCATTTCGCAATTACACCGATAATTCACTTTGCAGAAACACCCAATTTAGAGACGGAGTTTTATTTATTGACTTGTGTGATGAAAATATCACAAATTGAGCGCAATTCTGAAGTGCACAATGATTCAATGTGATGCTTTTCACTCCGCAGCGCGAATCCACACTTTAAGTTCTCTTCTTATCATACTTCTTGCAAGAGTGAACACAATTTAAAGTTAACAAGGTCAGAGAGACTATCGAAAAGAAAATGCCTTTTTCGCTCTTCAAGAAGCACATTGTGAGTAAAGTTACAATATAAATCGCTGATTGTTGAATGTCGATAAACGGTAAGAAGGAAATTGCACTCTTTTCTATATCATGCTGACAATAAACACACGCGCAGTCAATTAAAGCACACAAAAGTGTCCAAACTAATGAATTTACGCATCATTAAAATTAAATGAGGTTTACTCCATCTCAAAATAAGCCAATTTTGTGTCACTGACACATTCAAGAGATAGAACATTTATAAAATGTTGTAAGAAGTTTAATCACTCATTAGTAAAGTTGGGGTTTAATTGTTTTCCGTTCTTGAAAGAAAAATTACACAATGTCTTTGATCCCATGCTTGTTCTGAATTAGGCACATACTTCATATTTGCGATAAAAAGATCAAAAAATAAGAATTTTTGTGTTTTTAATTTGCAAGATCTCTATTTTAAGAACTTCTTCAATTATTCTCGAGAGGCCTATATATACGAAAATTGAAAAAATATGTAAAAAGCAATTTTTTCGGTAGCTTAGCTGACTGTATTAACACGTTTAATTGTTCAAGAGTTTTTGTAAATTTTATGGATTTTCTGGAAACTTAAGCAGTGTCCTAGACAAGGTCATCAGTTAATTTTTCGGAAAGTCACATGATATTTTAGCTAGTAAAGCACAAATTTGTGTGTCTTTTAACAGTGAAATAAAAGAATAATAAGAGTTTTTGATAAATCTAGATGTTTTTCTGCCTTGTCAAAAATTTACACAATGGTATTGAAAGTCTTTAAGGTCTATAGGCAAAAAACTTGTAAACCTTCAAAGGTAGTCTAGTCTCAAATACCTACAATATAGTAATTTCAGATGAGGTTAATGGTACAGGAAATAGGTTGTGATGTTACTGAACTTTACACAGTCCATTTTACACACAAGTTAAAGTTGTCCTCGATCAGATTGAATAAAAATAAAATGCTCATCCCTGACCGTCACACGCGTCTTTCCAATACCAGTGAACTCTTGGCACAATAATCACCAGATACTCAAGCATCGCTTGTGTGTTTTCGTAAATTTTTTTTATCACCATCTTTTATTGACTCTCCCAGTGTCATTGAGGTGTGCAAAAACCACTCAATTAATCCACCTTAATCACTTCTCAATATAGCACAACTTATCACGAGTGTTCTTATCTTCTCGATGTGCCTCTTCTCAAATATTGCGCCAATTTCGGTTCTACATTGCATGGCCTTGTTGGGAATGGACTACAAGATATTGCAAAAAAAGGAAGAGCTTCATCCAGAAATCATGCGCAATTCGAGAAGCCGGGTTCTCTACCACTCATCTCCATTTTTGGATATATCTCAAGGATCTCGAGAATTGTCTTCTTGTCTGTTCAGCGAAGCGGTTCAAGCCGCTGAGGTAAATGCCAAGTTTGTAAACAAATACAGCGAGAGAGTGAGAGAGACTCTAACCGCCTGCAGCCAGTTATATTCCTAGACATACTCTTGATTCCCCTGCGACTCTACATTGTTTAATTTCCTAAACAAACCATCAGGAATGCGCGATTTTTTTAGTCATGGTGTTTGAATGCTCTGCAACTCTACGTTGACTTCTCTTTAATGCGCCTCGAAATTAACACTCCGCGCGCTCTTCGCATTCTCTCAAAGGGGAGCGGCAGTGAAGTTGGGGATAGACAGAGAGGAGCGAATAGCGCCAAGCAAGAGAGTGAAGGAAACGAAAACACAGCACTCGAGAGTCGATATGGGAATTCTCTCACGGTTGGCTCGTAAGCATGGAAAATGACACAATTAAACACTAGAAAAATTAATTGAACGTTTGTGCATAAAGTTAATTAATTAATCAATCTGTGAATTGAACATAACTTGAAATTTACATTGAAATTCAGTAAGATTTTCTATAGAATATTATGCTCTTTTCATCCACAATGTGCGGTGAGCAATCAGCGTGAGTTTCTCTCTCTCTCACTCTCTCACGTTGGCGGGAGTCAGAGTGATGCCTTCAGAGCTCCACACTGCCCCAAGAGCCAGTCCATTCGCAGAGAGACTCTCATGCAGTCAGCATTCTCCCTCAACACCACACATTTTCCCAGCTATTTTGACAAACTCCCTAAGAAGACTCTATCAAATTGAGTAAAGTGCGATTCCAGCAAAGATTCACATTGAAAAGTCACCTGAAAAGTGTCAAAAGCGCCCCCAAAACAAACTTCAAGTGGCAGAGAGACCACCTTTTCTCACATCTCACGCGAATGTGTGTACGTGACTGAAGAGAAACATATTCAAGTGTGCAGAAATTGCATTCAATTTCTCCTTATTTTGTGTTTACAAACAAATTTGTCACTATCACTCTCGTTATTGGTGCAAAAGACACAGCATATCGAAAGGATGAGAGAGAAAGTTTAGGAAAATTGTCATCCGCTTGAAGCAAACTGCCATCAGACGAGACAATATAGCAAAAAAAATATCCACCTTGTGAAGCCAGAAGGCAATCAAAACCAACGATAATCGAGACAGAAAACTGTGCAAAAGGGTGCAAAGACTTGTGCTACATAGTTAAAAGTTGCAAAGGAAGAAGTTTCTGGTGAAGCATACAACACAATTGTCAACGAATTGGGAGGTGAAGTGCTGCAGCACACCAGTGTGGTATTGATCCCCTCGGCATTCTCCACTCTCACCTTCCTCACTTCGCGTTTGTTTTAAGTTCCATCGACACAATTTCCCGAGCATCCGGCCTTTCCCATGTGTTCTGTGGAAATTGGAGCAAAAGAGTGAAATTGGATTTTACACCATAGTGAACCAAAGTGCCAATTCAAATCTATTCATACGTCCTTCTGAGAAAATCTCATTTCCAATTGAGCACAACACTTCACAGCAGATTTTCTTCCCAACACGCTCCACTACATAATTAATCAAGAGAGAGAGAGGAAGCAGAAAAGGACCTCAAGCCGAAAGTGATGGAAAGCAAATCAAAGTTGATGAATCGCAGTAATTCCGTGATAAATGCACTGAAATTGTGGCCATTGACGAAGCAAGAAAAAACAACCACAGCCTTTGGCAGTTCAGTGGCTGTCCAGAAATTGCGGGAGTCCAAGTGGTTTGATGAGGACGAGCAAAGGATCTTCTGTGCTGTCGTCGAGTGTGGCTTTATTGTGGAGGTGAAAGGTGGCCAAGAGAATGAAGGGTGGTTTGGCGTGGTGATTTGCAAAACGGCTAAAGGTGAGTAACTTAATTCTATCTATAACATAAATTGCCATTCATAGCAAGATTCATAGCGTAAATTAAGCCATACAAGCAATGAACGAAAAATACAATCAACTCCAGGGACAATTTGTGTGTGGCATCGTGATAATCTCTCTCTCACACTCACATGACCACTCAATTTAACAACAATGAGGTCAAACAATCTCAACTCTATGGAAATCACCTTTTGCCATCCTCGCACATTGTGCATCGCAATGCAATTTTCTCTGGCGCATGCTAAAAATACTTTGCAACTCAATTCACAATCATCCAGGGAGAAAATGAAAAGCCACAAGCCATTTCTCTCAATGAAATTCCTGACCGAACTCAACATTTTTCTTTCTTTTCATTTCAATTAAATAGTATTAAAACTAGATGCGAGTCACGTAAACAATCGCCTCTTCACACCACTCTGTTATTATTGATTTCCAATCATATTTCGATGATCTTTGCTCTTCTGTGATAAACAAGCATAATTCATCACCGGAGATCGTGATCGTACAATGATCCACAAGGCAAGATCACTCAAAAATTCATATTCCAAATGCAACAATAGCCAAAGGTTAACACTTGAAGATCATGGACATTGTACTTCCTCAATGATCAAACGCAATTGTTTCGAAATTTCCCCCAACGTGGGTGTAATAAACAAGAAAATCAGTCCCCAATATAGCATGTTGAACAAATAGATGGTAATTTGTACCGAATTAAACATGCATTAGCGAAAAAATTATGTTAAGGTGCAACACAGCAAACAATTGTACACGCTTTGCTCTAGATTTTTCTAAAAATAAATTCAACAATTGTGCTTTCCCATCTCTTTTTCATCATACTTCCACTTACACTTAGTCTGTGTCTATGTACTCTCAAGCCCACCTCTTTTTCTATTTCCATCATCTTGCAGCGGAATTGACGGTGAGGAAGAAGTACAAGCAGAAAAAGTGCTCATGCGCTTGTTACTCTCACGAAAAGATGCGAGATGGGCAGGAAACAATAAATGAAGAAATTATACTTTTTTGCACCCAATAGATTGATTTAAAGCGTCGGCAGAAATCACTCAATGGGAAAATGAAAAAAATGAGAATTTAGAGATGCTGAAAACGGTATGGTTTCACCGTTGGCATTGTTAGAATCAGCGAAATTGCTTCCACAAACGCTCAATGATCACTTAATTTCCTTTTGTCCTTACTTAATCATAGGAAATTATGATACAAACTAACAGGAAATATTGTTTTATACGAGAATTCTATATTCATTGCTTGAATTACCAATCTGCCATAGTCTTTTCTCATTTAGGGAGCATAAATTGTATTGTCTAAAGTTGTCTTGGGAATCACAGTGACCAAATCTTGAGATAAAAAAAAAACAGTTCAATATCTAATTCAAAATGCACTTTAGCAGTGAGATTTTGCACAATTTTCCCATAAAATCACAGTGATAATTATAACACTTATATTTTCCTCTTTACTGCCTGCCACCAGTTCTAGCCTCTTATCATTCTTGTTGTATGTTTTCCACTCACTCTTCACCCATTTCTTGTGCAATATTGTTGTTTCGGCGGCAGATTGGCAAGTATCCACATCGTAATTCTCAGTATATTCACTATCTTCGAACACAATAGTGTGTGTTATTTATTTTTATATACGCATAAAATGTTTTTTGAAGTCTCAAGAAGTGAAGAATTTGGCGCCCCGCTGGCATGTTTCGCGTCTGCAAATCTTTCGCTCTAGAACTGATCAATTTTTCGCTTCAACTTCTTCCTCGTCGATTCTTTGCTCCGCTTTAATTTTTTAATTAAAATGCACTTATCGGCTTTATCTCTCATGCAATGCGCAGATGAGGTCTCATTGCGTGTTGATAAAAGGAAGGCCATAGAATGGAAGAAGGTCGACTTCTGATCATCAAACGTGCCTAAACTCACGAGTTCACAACTTTAAGACAGCATTTCTAAAGCAAATATTGTGGAAAATGCTGTCTAATTATTGATTTTCTTAGCACAATAGATCTCCTTATCGCGCTCTCTTCCTCTCATATTTCACAGATAAGAAACCAAAGCCGGAGAATATTGAAATCTACACGATTAAGATCACTGAACGGCGCATGAAGATACTCAAGATGACACTACCCGATGTTTGGCGTCAGGGAGCCAAGTTGAGGATTAACAATTTCGGGGACAAGGAGAAGGCGGCACATTCAGATAAAGACATCCGGAATCAGGTGACATTCGCACAGAAAGCCAAGCAAATGCTGTGGCACAACAGCAAGCACTTCGCCTATTGGTGCCGCTACGGCGATAGACAGCAAGACGTTCGACGGCGACAGGTGAGAATTTTGCCAATACTTTTTCTTTTCTTCACATATGTCGCCAGTACTTATTATTATGCATTCTGAGCAATCATGCTCAGAGCTTCACAACAGAATTATCTTTGATAAATATTGAAGAGGGAATTATCATATTTATATTCTCTTGACTCTTGACCATTTGCTTTCTGTCTCTTCTCTGCAATTGCGTTGTATTTTATCCAATTTCCACAGATAAATTACAGTAAAAAGTGTCCCAGAAAACATGATTTCATTTGATCAACCAATTCGATATCTTTTAGCGCGAGATATAAGAAAACATTTCCTAATCACATTAACTCATTGAGTCCAATCAACACTATTGGCAGCCACAAAATTGAGAGAAATTCACCTTTCGGATTCGCGTGACCCAAATGCGCACAATTTATTCGGAATCACGTGTGAGGGGGTGTAAAATCAATTATAAAACACAACAGAATTGCAGTTAAATGCTACAATCGATCAAAAGAAAGCATCAAGGCTGAGGGGATAAGAAATTTGGGACGTGCTTCTGAGATAAGATGCACTCAAGAGTTGATGTTATTAATAGAATCTTATCAGAAAGCCACAATTTGCTAATTGATGCAAACCAATTAACTCCTGACACTCTAACATCAATGATTATTTCTGCTCTATCTTCCAGATGTCAGAGTGCGTGAAGTGGGGAAGTGTCGGCATGAATGCCGGAATGCTCCTGCTGATGAACCGCCAGAAAGCCCATTCCACGTCTAAATGACCCAATCACGCCACAACAAGTGCCGAAAGTTTGTGCTTTTCTGATCCTGAGGATTATCTCACGAAAGACATTTTCCCAAATTGAGAGAAATTGCGAAAGACTTCTTTTCCCTGCCTAACCATTCATTTCGTCCTCGCCAAAAAACCAGAAATTTATGCTGATAAAATGTAAAAGATTACACTCTATAAATTGACTGTACAAGTAATTAGTGATTTAGTTTTGTAAGAAAAGAATAAAAATTGTTTTTGAGTCATTCTTCAACGCGTAAAAAAGAAAAAAAAGAAATACTAAGACGCGTGAAGAATTCTATTATTTTTTTAGAAATACTATTTTTTGATATCAAATATCAAGATAATATGAACTATATGGAGCCTGTGTAAGTTATTTTTTTCTGTGACAACTTTCAATAAAAAAAGTATTTTTGTAAGCTATTGTGGATATTTTTCTTGTGATAGAAAAATAAATGATTGAACAGCTAGTTTGGGGTCTTTGACTTACCTCCCGAAGAAGACCAAATAGCACATCTGTCGATAAGGATCTCTCGTGAGCTTCATCCATTATAATTGCCGCATAATTATCCAGGTCGGGCTCTCGAAGGCTCTCCCTGAGCAGAATGCCGTCCGTCATGTACTTGATGACTGTGCTCTCCGACGTACAATCCTCGAATCGAATGGCATAACCCACTTCTTCACCTGAAAGAATAAAGAAGTAGTATTAAGAAAGCCTCCTTTTACTCAATTCTCTCGAGACTCACCCAATTTGGTTCCCATTTCATCTGACACTCGCTTCGCCACGGACATCGCAGCCACTCTCCTCGGTTGAGTGCATCCAATCATGCCGAATTTGCTATATCCATCTTCATGCAGATATTGCGTGAGTTGCGTAGTCTTTCCGCTGCCCGTTTCACCCACAATGATCACCACAGAATTCTCCCTGATGACATTGAGCAACTCCTGCCGCACAGCGAACACTGGAAGATAGTTCCTCTGCTCGTGAATGGTCTTCTTTCTCGAAAACTCACTCTTCTTCTCATTATCCGCCGCCATCATATGTTCAGCAAACTTCTGATCCTTTCTGTAGTCCGCCGTGTCGGTCTCCTCATTGAATTTCTCGTCCTCCTCGTCAGTCCTCTTCTGAATGCCCATAATATTTCCAATTTTCGTTCCACCGAGCTCCCAATGCTTCTTCTGCGCCTTGCGACGCTCCTTCTGCTCTCGAAACACCCTCACCAAGGCACTTCCTTTGCGCGCAATCAGCGCCATGTCGCTTGTGGGATCCTTCACCGGAATCACAGGCTCGGGCTGCTTCGTGAAGACAATGCGGCCATCCAGAAAGGGTGGAACAATATGGTGCACCAACAAATGCACCCTTTCGATCGCCTCTTCATCGTAATCCTCCGATACATTGATGGACATCACAACTCCCGAAGTCAGCATCCGATTGCGCTCCCACAATTCATTATCCTTGTTGATCTGACGCTGCTGCGCTGACATTCTCTTTGTGCGCTTCTGCTCGAGCTGTTCCTCCCTGCGCCGGAAGTACTCAGAATTTGTGCCACCAAATGGATTGTTCTCTTCATCGTAGCCCTCATCGATGTTATACCACTCCCGATCCAGGCGCTTCTGCTCCTCCTCCCACAACTCCTTGTCCTCCTCGTTGTTCCACGGCTGATGGTGCGCAGTGCCAATGTCGCGGGAACTGCGTGGAGTCGCTCCTGAACGCCTCCGATCATTAGCCCAGCTATTGAACTTGTGCGCTGGTGTGGCTCGTGGTGTCTCATCCTCGTGCCTGTGTCGAGACGACCAGGGCCTCCTGTTGCTCCTCTCAGACCACTCACTCCTCTCCTCTGAGGACTTCGGCGTGGGAAAGTCCCAAGAGGACTTCTTCAGCGGAATCCGCTCATCATCCTCATCCCATGACGAGCCAGAGACGGAATATCTCCCGGAATCACGGGGTGTGCGAGGAGTTGAGTCCCTGGCACGCGATGAACTTCCTTCACGACGATGCCGATCATCTCTGCTGCTCCTGGATCTATCGTAGTCACGGTCTCTCTTTCGGCTACTCTCTCTCTCCTCATTGCGTCTCTTGTGCTCCTTCGTGGACGCGTACACGCCCTTCTCCCCACTTCTACTGGCCACATTGCTGTTCGCCATCCTCTCCAGCATCCGATGGCGCGCTGTGTCCGTAACTCCACCAGTGTGCGACGGAGTCTCATCGCCCCCATCGCGATACTTCCTACTCAGTACGTGTGATTTGCTGATGTCCGGCGTCTTGAAGCCCCCCTTGCTTGACGATTCAGACCCTGCGTCATCATACTCACTGTCTTTGAATGAAATCAGTCGGCTGGCTTCCTTCTCTCGCTCCTTTCGTCGAGCAGCAGCCAATTTATCAAGGCCAAGAAGCGACGGCTTCGGCACCTTGAAAACAGACTCTTTGGGCTCCTTCTTGATCACCAATCCACCCACACTCGAACTGGAGCCCTCCAGCCGATGAACCCCACTCTCTTCATCCGAATCCATTGGATTTTCTCGATAAAATAAACGTATTTCCCTATTGTTTACACTTTTCCAACACCTGCAATTTTGAGGTTATAGAAATGACAACTGCTTACCGTCGCCAGCAATCCTGGTGGCCAACACAAGAAGACTTGAGTGAGAGTTGTGTAGAGTAGATTTGTGTTTTTCAGTGAAATTCGTGGAAAACAAGACGGAAAATGGATGTTTTCAATAAACTCTATTCTTCTGTGAGCAGCACAGTATCACAACTACAGGGTGTGCTACCGGGGAATCCCGTGACGAGGGAGTTTGAGGTGGTGGAACACATCGCAAGTGCAGGACCAGGTGAACTTTTACCCACACGTAATTGATTAGTCACAACACTAATCCGGGCGATTCCCTTCTTTCAGGCCTTCTGTGGAAGATCTACCGTGGCTATAAGAAGTCTACGCGACAAGAGGTGGCAGTGTTTGAGCTGGAGAAGCGCCAATTGGAGCGATGGCAGAAGGACGACCGGGAAGTGATGATGGAGACCATGAAGAGAGGAATCAGTCAACTGACCAAGATTCGCCATCCGCAAGTGCTGACTGTTCAGCACCCATTGGAAGAGAGTCGTGACAGCCTGGCATTCGCCACTGAACCCGTCTTTGCATCTCTGGCAAATGTCCTGGGACACATTCACAATGTTCCCCAACCGCTGCCTAGCACTCTGGCGGGATTCAAGCTGTTCGACGTGGAGATCAAGTACGGGATTATGCAGCTGGCTGAGGGTCTGGCATTCTTGCACTCGGACGTGAAACTCTTGCATCGGAACATCTGTCCTGAGTCCATCATAGTCAATCAGCAGGGTGCTTGGAAGATCTTCGGATTTGACTTTTGCATCCTCAATCAGACGCCTCATGAGGCGAAGCCTTTCTGGCCATATCAGGAGTACAACTCCACTTGGCACGTTCTCACGCAGCCTATGCTCGAGTATATGGCACCCGAGAATGCCCTCATTTCCGCCCACTCGCCTGCCAGTGACATCTTCTCACTGGGCATGCTCATCTACACCATCTATTCAGTGGGCGGAAAACCCATGAAGAGCTTCGGGAAGGACTGGGGATCCTTCAGGCGCTTCGCCGGGGAGCTGAAGCAGGGACGTATTCCCAGTCTCTCCCACATTCCCGACACTCTTGTGGATTACGTGCGCCTGATGCTGAATGCCACGCCCGAAATGCGACCGGAAATACATGACTTGAGCAAAGTGCCGCACTTTGATGATGTGGGTGTGAAGACTCTGAGCTACCTCGATGCCCTCTTCCAGTGGGACAACCTGCAGAAGTCCAAATTCTACAAGGGACTCCCACAGATCATCTCCAAGTTGCCCCATCGCGTGAACATGCAGAGAATCCTTCCGTGCCTCGTGAAGGAGTTCATAAATGCACCCATGGTGCCATTCGTGCTGCCCAATGTACTCCTGATAGCGGAGAATTGCACGGAGAATGAGTACAAGAGACATATCCTGCCGCCGCTGAAGGCCGTGATGAAGATTCAAGAGCCCATACAGATCCTGTTGATTTTCCTGCAGAAAATGGATCTGCTGTTGAAATTGACTCCGGCGGATGATGTGAAAACTGATGTCCTTCCCATGCTCTATCGCGCCCTCGAGTCGGATGCCCAGCAAATCCAGGAGCTTTGTCTCTCCGTGCTGCCCACATTCGCCTCCCTCGTCGACTATCCTGCCATGAAGAATGCCCTGCTGCCGAGGATCAAGAAACTCTGCATCGGGACGCCATACATGTCTGTGAGAGTGAATTCACTCCTCTGCATCGGCAGACTTCTTGAGCATCTGGACAAGTGGTTGGTGCTGGACGAGATCATTCCCTTCCTTGGGCAAATTCCATCCAGAGAACCCGCGGTTTTGATGGGAATTTTGGGCATTTACAAATTGGCGCTGACCCACAACAAATTGGGCATCACGAAGGACGTCATGGCAACCAAAGTGATCCCTTTCCTAGTTCCTCTCTGCATAGAAAACGGATTGTCGTTGAGTCAATTTAACGCTCTCATCTCGCTGGTGAAAGAGATGATTGATCGCGTGGAAGTGGAGCATCGGACGAAGCTTGAGCAACTGAATTCGATTCAGCAAGAGTCCAAAGCACTGGACCTCAACTATGCCAATGCCACGGGACCTCTTGTGCCCTCAGTGCCGTCAAGCCACAATTCCGAGATGGACAAAATGTTCTCGAACTTGGGTCTGGATTCGTACTTAAACACATCACAGCATGACCCATCTCCTGTCACCGCACAACCTGCAGTTGAAGTGAAGGCCAGCACTTCCTTGTCGCTGGAAGAGAAGCAGCGGATGGCGAAGCAACAGGAGCAGGCCCAGCGTTTGCAGAAGCAAGCGACAGTCGTGCCCAAAGTGGCACCAGCAAAGCCGAAAGATCTCACGTCCACCCTCATCGAGGCCAATCTCAGCCAGATCAAGACCACGCCCGCGACTCGCGCGAGTGCCATCAATAACAATCCTTCGATGGCCTGGAGTCCGACGACTACGGCCGCGC
The DNA here is from genome assembly GCF_947086385.1 of Phlebotomus argentipes. Taxonomy (NCBI): domain Eukaryota; kingdom Metazoa; phylum Arthropoda; class Insecta; order Diptera; family Psychodidae; genus Phlebotomus; species Phlebotomus argentipes. The sequence continues at coordinate 8,483,118 of NW_026776181.1, read as the reverse complement.
CTGCAAACTGGAATAATGCCGTGTGGACACCAATGCCGGCGAACACGAGTCAGTGGAATAACAACAGAGGCGCTCCGGCCAATTGGACAGCCCTGGACTCGCTCTTGCCGCAGAACAAGAGCACGGGCAAGATGAGCCTAAATCAGATGCAGACCACGAATCAGCCACTGCTGATGAATCCCAGTCAGAATCAAAGTAAATCGTCAACAAATCAACTCAGTACGCAGGAAATTATGGATTTTCTGGGCTGAATTCTGTGTCTTTGGCGTCTTTACATGTTTTTTTTTTTAATTTATCGTGATCGAGTTCGCTTCTACCGCAATATGCATTCCGCATAGACAGATAGATTGTGCAATTACGATGAAAACTGTCTCTAATTATAAAGTATGAAATGTGTTATCTAAATATATATATAGTAAAATTACTGGAAAACTTGTCTGTTAATTATTGGTTGAGGTGGGAAAAAATCAGCAAAGTGTGGCGAGAAATTCCCCCTTGATTTCTCACTTTCTCGTGTGTAGATTCAAATGTTGTGTGTGAAGTGAGCGCAGAACTGCTCATGGCATCCAACGTTGAGACCATTCGACGCAGGCAAGACGGTTTTTTACAGCCTGTGTCAGCCAGTACGATTCTGTTATCGAAGCGAGCGGGAGTGTATTTTGATCACGTTGGGCCGAACTGTTGAGAGATCTTGAATTCCTCAGAGTGGAGAAAAGCATATTGTTGCAGATTCCGGAGTGTTCACTGCATCGTCTTGCATTCTAGTGTCTGGGTGGAATTTTCCGTGGAGAGAAAAGTGCTGAGCATCCTTGAAGAAGGGTGTGTGAATTGAAGATTGTGCGTCATCCTTTTGTTGTTCTCATCACAGCGAAAAAGGAGCTTACTTGAGCCAGCCAAAATGGGATTAAACGGATGTTGTGGAGTCATAAAGTATCTCGTGGTCTTGGTCAACCTCATCTTCTGGGTGAGTTCGGTCATTAGAATATTTAATCATAAGGAAAAGTCTAACATCTTGTGCAGATGATGCTCATAATGACGACATGCACAGTGGCGATGACAATTTTCGCCCTAAAAATAAATTTCTACGCTCTCGATGAGTTGCTGCTCGTGTTGGCAGGAATATTTCTGCAAAGCCGTCCAACCAAGTGGGAATAGGGAAAAAGTCCGTCTGCTGTTTGCCATGGGTGCAGAGATGGAGAGACGAAGAAAGGGCGCGCGCGAGAGATGTTTAGAAGAGGGAAGAAGAGAGGCAGATGATGGGAGAGGAAATGGTGGACAGAGAATTTTCCCAGTGGGAAACAACTTGGCCTGGGAGTGATTGTGAATGAAACAGAGATGGGAATAATTGGTTGGATGTGGAAAAAATTGTGCGAAAGTCAGCAGATAGAACCAGTTTAACAATTCTCTCGCCTCTTATTTCCTTTCCCCCGCACAGACACACATTCACGAAAACTTGCATTTACTACCAATTTTTCGTCTTTTTCCCTCTCTCGCTCTTTCACCAATTTCATCTTCTCCCATTGCGCTATTCCGCCTTTTCTCGTCATCCTCCAGAGAGTCCGCAGAGCACGTCACTGTGTTCGTGGCCTCACATCTCCGCCATGAGGGCACAAACAGGCTTCGCCGCACGCACACCCAGTCACACATTCAAAATGGCACTCTCTCTCTCTCTCTGGCCATCGAGAGAGAGACTGGCAAAGAAAAGTGAGAGTGTATCTTTGGGCGCTGGGAAATCCCAGAATTCCCACCAAAATCATCCAGACTCCCGCAAAATGACCGCACAAAGAAGAAATCCCACTTGAAAACCCGCATGAACAGTGGCAAACACTCTCTCGAACATGTCCTCCAGAGTCATTTTCCTGCGATGCCTGGACCAGAGATGAGAGCAGATCGCTGTGGCGCATGCGAGCAAAATCTCGTGATTTCCCAGCGAACTGAAAACCCAAATACTCTGTGGCTGACGAAGGGATTATTGGGTCGAAAAGTCCTCCCAAACCACCCCCAAAACACGCCACTTTCCTCAGGTCATCGAGAAGATGCCAGAGCAACTGAAATTATTGTCCGCGCGCACACTTCCTGGCCAGGACTTGGCCTGAAAGGCAGTAATTTATTCATCCTGGCAAACCAGTGCGATTTCCCTTTTCCCATGTCCTTGCAAACCTCAAGCAGAGTTGAAATGAGTGACGTCACCATGCCACACCTACACATTTTATTTTTATTCTTACCCATCGCAATTTGTCGCAATAGGTTCTAATTTACAGGAATTTCATTCCGCGAAAATCACTCAGAAGCTACTCAAATTTTTAATGTCACGCATCTATATTTATCGGATGATTCCGACTGACCTGCACAAGAGCTTGAATGATGATTATTTTTCAGCGAATATGACTTGTTGGCTATTGTCAACAGATTTCTGGCGAATCGCACAGATTCGCCATTCATTTTGAGAGAGGGAATGGGTTTTAACTATTTCTCTCTGTTCTCCTGATTAGATATGCAAGCAAAGATATTTGAAGTTTAGCAAGCTCATCTTGCAATTCTGTTGACTTGAATAAATTGTTTGTTTTGGTTGTCCATTTTTAAATGATAAAAACACAGTTCAGATAGATAAAGCATGCTTCTTGTAATCGTATTTACTTTCCTAAATGTATTCGAAGATATTTTGATCTGAATTCTTTGGAGAAAATCCAAATATTCTAAATCGGGAATAAAATGCGAATATTAAGAGATCTAAAACGACTCTAAGCAGAGTTATGTGTGGTCAGAACTTTTCATGGTGTTTTAAACTTTTGAAATGTTGTTTTCAAAACAATGAATACCCATTAACTGCTGCTTTATTTAGTGTGAAACACTTTAAGACTGCAAATAAATTGAATGAATATGAGCAAAAAATGTTTTGAAAAATTCCTCGAAATGGAGAGATTTTATGAACATTTTAATACAAAACCTAAATCTAATATAATTTCCAAATATTTTGCGATACTTAAGAGATTATTAATCAAACCATTGTTCCTGGAACCCATTATTTTTGTTGCAATTCTATGAATTCCTCTCTTCTTTGGCCCGTTTCGCATGTTTTTGACTGAATTCGTTATCAAACACAAAGGCTTTTGAAAATCGTGAGGATCTTGGGAAGGACTTTGAATTCCCCTTGAATCGAAACCCCTGCAAAGAAGGGGTTTGTCCCATTTGGAAGTCTCGTCACACTGTTTCCAGGAAAATATCTTCGTGGAGGGAATTGTACAATATATAGGTACACACGCAGAGAAATACATAATTCATAGAGGCATGCATTTCCGGAATAATAAATGATTTTCAGAGGATTTTTTCACCCGACATTTCAACTCCCTCACAATCTATATTATTGGACATAAAATGCAGTCGTTTGTCTTTTTCACCCCCTTTTCGTTGGGAAGAGAAAGTCACGAGGCTTTCAAGGGTAATAAATTCATCGAAATGAAACAGGGGAGCGAGAGGGTGACACCAGGCGGCAAACATAGAAAATTGTAAGAGCAGAAAAAGTTCAATAAACTTGAGAGCAAATAATAGAATTTTCCTGCAAGTCAAAGGAATAATCCTGCGAATGAGTCATGAGATTTATTCTTGTGAGGCGAAACAACACCCACAATCATGTGTTAGAGCATTTTTGCCTCCCTTCCTTATTTCATCTTTGTCTGCATTGACTTCTTGGACTGCCTTCGCACAAACACACGCATTGGTAATAATCAGTGGAAGATTTTCAATTGGTGGGATCTTCTAAAAATAGTCTCGAAAAATTGAATGTATGTTTTCTAATGTGAGAGATGCAGAGAATGAAAATTCTAACATTTGAGCATCGGAGAAAACCTGAGCCAATACTTCCTCCTCTGAAATTTCATTTTCATTTCACGCTCTTTCTCTTTTCACCGAAAATACTATCTGAGGGGTGTGTTAAATGAGGCACAGACTGCGAAGCCACTTTCAGTGGCGTACAGTGAGAAAATTAAATTGACTACAATTTCTCAATTTTGCAACCACAGCAAATGACTTCTTCACATCTGTAATAAACCACTCCTCGACACCGTGAAAATTCAATTAGGATCCTTTTGGCTGCGTGTGTTGTATATTTTGTTAAAATTCCTTTTATTATGGCAAAAAAGAACGAAAATGACATTAATTTACTATCGCTTGTGTGGAGCTTATTTACCCAATTCCCCGCGGCTTTTGGGTGGGTTTTTTCGCTTCTCTGCTTATACTAAAGGGTGTTGATTAATTACGTTTACTGCCATCAAATGGCATTCGCAGGTGTGAAAAATGGCAAAACACACTCTTCACATTTTGTGCAAATTTCAACGTGTTAATAAAGGAACGATACGAGGTCAGTTCCTTTAGGATTTATTAGTGATAAACACTTTGTATTAACAAAGTGGATAGTAAAAATTCTAATTTTACCACAGACACACCAAGAAAACCGCATTTTGATCTTATAGCAAGGTTTCTCCTTTTTATTACCAACCAACCATTCCAAATACGCACAGTGACTTGAATATCAAGCTGAAGACAATTGATAAGGGGAAAAAGCAGTCTTGGAAGACAAAAGAGATTGTTATGAATAATAAAAGTTGCATAATTCCTCACTTATTTACATAATTTTATAAGCATCAAGAAGAAGAAAAAATCGTTAAAAGTCTTCAGCCTCTCATATGGTGTAATTTACAAGCAACAAGGCAGGAAAAAAGGTCATTTCTTACTCAAGCTTGTATGAAGAATGTTTTCTTTATCAGAATGAAAGAGTGAGAAAAGAGATTTTCTGAAGTATAATGTTGCAAGTTTGAAATAGTGTGAAATTGGTGGGAGGGAAAAAAAGAGACTGGAAAATATTTCTCACAGACACACAGAAAATGCATGAAAATAAATTCTCAATGGCAATAAATTATCTCTCTCAACTTGCCTATCGATATTTCATGTCACAAACACTCTCACTGAATGAATGAATGCAAAGGGAGATGAATTTTTAGGAAAGGGAAAAAGAACATTGAGATAAATATAAGGTGAATTGTTGATTTGCAAAATGTGCAACTCGTGTGAATGCCCTCGTATGACTCTTTATTTATAATTAATTCCATTGCAAATAGAACTCCATGCGTTCTATCGATTGACCCATTTATAATAAAGTGTGGTTTGTATTGAGGCTGCAGCCAAGCTGCTGTCAACAACATTCTGTCCGCAGATTGCATCTGCAATGAAAATTGAAATGAAATGTGATATTTACAGATTAGTGCACCTCAGAATATGTCTGTGATTTTCCACAAACGTGCATTCACAGTGATGTTGTGTCTGTGGAGCAAAATTAAAGAGGCTTCGTGTGGATTGAGAGGGCTTTTAATTTGAATAATATATGAAACCCACGTTGATAGTATATAATTCTATTTTCTTGTGGGTTTTTCACGTCAAAATGATTTCTACTCCCAATTTATTGTGCTCACATAAAATGCTAATGTGTGTCTGTTGAAATTTCACCCAATTTCATCCTCGGGAGTCCTCCAATTCCTCGATAAGAGGAAATTTAATTAGATAAATGTGTGCGAAAGAAAAAGGGTGCTGGCGCGCAAAGGTATTGATAGAAAAGTGATGTGTGTGAAGACCGGAAATAGGACTGTGATTCACTTAAATTTGTAGGACAAGGACACTAATACAAACCCATGGTGATTCTGCACACACCTTTTTCGGGAGGGTTGCGCTTGTGTGTGGCGCTTTCACGAGATATTGCGAACGGAGAGTTCATGCTCAATGCTCCAGAGTCCTGTTTATCGATTTTTCTCAAACTCTTCCTCTCTCGAAATCATCATCCCTGAAAAAACACAACAGCCAGACTCTCTTTCTCTCAGATCACCAGTGACGACACACTTTTCCATGTTATCCATGTCCTGGAAATTTAATCCATCGACAGAAGCAACATTTTTCACACTTCAACTCAGGACGTATTGTCTGAAGAAATGTGACAAGAATATAAAGTTGATTCACAAGAATTACCGAAGAATCCCGATGAATTTCTAATGAAGTGTTCAATGATCATTGTACAGTATAAATTAATTTTTATCGCCCATTGTTTCACGTCTTCAACACACATTGCATGAAATTTCAGTGAGGAAACCCACTTGTATTTTTCAGAGCGAAAATTATATATCATTTTGCTTCCATTATCACGAAGGAGAGTGGAAAAAGAAGAGGACATTATTATTATTGATTTCTACGGTCTAAAGATAACCTTTGGCAGTGATGAAATACCATATTTTACAATTACTCTAAAACTCATGAGCGTAGTGATTTCAACGACATACAATTTGTCTAATTAGTTTGCTCGTAAGCAAAGATGAACCACTCCTTATAAGCGACTAACTAGACTGCAACATATGCAAGACTCTGCCTTGAGGTATAAATTTTCACTTGTAGTCTGTCTTATGTGTGCCAAAACGATTATGAATATTTTCTGAAATATCTGTGGATTATTTCCAGAAGATATTTTTGTTTATATTACAAGCTATTTATCGATAAACACAATTAATCAACAAATTAGGAGTCGGAAGTCCTTCACAAATTCTAAACTTAAGATCTAGTCTTTCTGAGATTCACTGTAAGTTAATTACAAAATGAATAATTACTCTTTGTTCAGCTGTTTTAATCTGTTAATTAGGGTATTTGCCAGTCTTTTAGTCACTTGGGGAATTTGGTTTATAGTTCTTCGTGCTAAAATTGCCTTATAAATTATGGATTTATCGCATTTATCATGGCATTATCCATCAATCTCGCCTTACCTTCGAGTGATATAAGCGATTTTCAAAATAAATAATGCATTTCATTTCCGTCTTCATGGGTTTTTTTTCGCATTATTCCATTTCATGTAATGCGACATCAAAATGATAATTGCGAGAAGAAGCCCAAGAAAACTTCTATACATTTATGCCTGCGGGACAAATGTCTCGGCAAAAGGGTAGGTTTTTTCCTCTGAGGGGTGAAATGTAAAATGTGTACTAAATGGCGACTCTTGGGCGCCACAATTCTGTTCCTTTGACGTTGTCCTCTTTTTCCCAGTTTCATTCAAATAAAAATGATAAAAAGTGCGAGTCTGTTCTGGTCTTTTCCATATATTATGCGCATCTCTGCCAGTAAAAATTCTTTCATGAGTTTTCTTCTTCTTTTAGTGTGACAATGAACTTTGATTGAGCGTCTTTCCCATATCAATTTCCATGGAGGGGACCAGCAATTATGAAAAATGTCTGGAGAATAAATTAAATTACAAATATAAATTCCATCAGCACAGGAAACCGATCAATTGAGAGTGATTAAATGAAAGTCAGTAAACTTTGCTCACTACTGTTGTGATAGACAAGCACAGATCAGTGATAAATTTGTGAGGTAGATATTTATTTTTGATTTATCAATTTGAAAAACAGCAGCAGAGGCCAATGAGCTTCACTGAATGCCGGCGAGTGTAATTTATATTTCAACATGCCGCATTGCGGGAATAAGAAAATAGAAGAAGAGCCATTTAAATTCATTATTTATATTTGGGATGTTACCTCACTTTTGGCGAGAGAGTCTTTTTCTCTAAGCACGAGAGTGTAATTTAGCAAATTGCATTGTATTGCAATTTTACCTGTTTGCCGTTTTGCCCACGCCAAGAGACTCATGAGACATGATTCCGTGAAATTTTATTGCATAATTCCGCACTTTAGTGCTAAAAATTACAGCGTTAAGACAAATAACTGTAGAAGAGGAGCGGAGTGGAAACCTCTTCTGTTTTTCTTCAACTCTGTCCATTTTTCTCTTGAACCCATTTCCTTTCTATTTATCTTCTCCAAATATTTGCTTATGCATTTTTTGTTTCGCTTTTGTTGCCACTCATAAAATGAATGTTCAACGAAGATCTTCGCATTGATGATTGCACAATTTTTTTTTCTCTGCGAAAACATAATTATATCTTGAGTGAATATGCGAATGATTTTGACTAGTTGGAGAACAGACCTTGGCATACACAGGATGTCGTGACGCATGGAGTTATATTTTTGAGTGGAAAATACAGAAGACCTTTTAATTAATCTCTCAATTGAGGTACAAGAAATTTGAGATTCCACGAAGTGAGTTAAAGCATGGTTAATTGAGGAAATTGCTGTGGGTGTTTCTGACTGATCGACACAAAAGACTGTCTACCCAAAAAGACCACAGCAAATGCACTTTGTCAACAGTTTAACAAACACAGACAGAAAGTTCACAGAACTTGAGACATTTTACTTTGAGAAAACACTCAAGTGGAATTTATGATCACGATCTTTTTGATCTTCTCCTTGACATTTTGCCGCATTTTGTTGCCGTCGACAGTTTTGTAGGTGAAATCACCTCGATGTTTGCAAGAGTTTATGATTTTCTGATACCTGTGTTAGAGAAGAAGATTGTATGGTCAGAATGGAAACTCTGTGTGTTTCTAAATTTCCGTGAAGTTCAGCGAGTGTGAAGATGGAAGTTTTTCGCTTGATCTTTTTATTAAACTCGTGTGCATGCTCAAGAAGTGTAAAAGTGGGAAATATGTAATACATATAATATGAGCTCGAGAGTGAAACTCTAGTCGTTTTACTCTGTATAATCCATAATTATTTAACTTGAGGCATCGGCTTAGAAGCATATCGGTACCCGTTGTAGAAATTGTAATAAATATGTCGTTTCCATACATGCACATACATATTTGTATGTATATTAAATTCCCCCTTTTCGTGCGTCTCTTTGTGGTGTATGTAATGTGGGGATTCTTTATAGAGAAATTGTCAGATAAAGAGCATAAGCCACAGAGGTCATATGGCTGGTGATGTTTCCTATTTTTTGTCCACTCTCTTCATTTTTTCTGATGAAGTTCATGACAGAAAAATGACATGGGAAATTTAATTGAATTAGATGATGAGAAATTTAAATTGTAAATTTTTCAGAATAAATCATCTGACCCTCAAAGTCAATTGTGTAAAGGCAAAGTGAGAGCAAAAGAAGGCAGAGATAGTGAAGTTTAAGGTCTTGTACTTCCCACTCAGTAATTCTTTATATATGAGTTTGGCAAGCAAAAACTTTCTAATATGCCTTTTAAAGCAAAAATAATCCAGAATCACGCCTTGAGGCGAAATTACTTTCTTCTCCAAAGTCTTTCACACCCATTTTGACGGTTGTCGGCAAAATTTCACGTCTGATTACATGGTTTTTGGCCAATCTATTGTGCTTCCGTGTTTTGAAAAGTCAGAGTGAAAGGCTTGCATTTTGCAGACAATGCAAAAAATGTGGTGCGTCTTGCAAGTGACCAGCACTTGCAACACATGCAATTTCCCTTGACTTTACCTTGTCTCTTCTTACTCGACATCCCGTTTTGCACAAAAAAGAATGAGAGGCGAAAGTTTCCTTCACCGACATGAAGAAGGTTTACTCGTAACTCTTTCGACAAAGTACGATGGTCAGAGAGAGAGATTGAAGACGAGAAATGTGGGTGAAGCACATAGTAAAATTTCTGACACCTGCAAATTGTGTTCACCGAGAGAAAATGAAAAAATGCGTCTCCGCTATTGTAAATATTGCTTTCTCTTCGATTGTCGTTCAATTCCCAAAGTTTTTGTCTTTCAATTCAATTTACTTTCTTCCGCAGAGACAGAGCCACACACACACACACGTTAAATAATAAAGGCAAATAGAGATTTGGACTGAAACTTGACGAAAATTTCCACAAAATCATTTTATTCATTGAACAATTATGAAATTAAGGAAAATTAGCATATGCATAATGACCCCGACACGCAACACCAATTATATTCGGAGAATGTGTAAATAATGTGCAAATTAAGAGCCACACAAGCATTGAAATGGATGTACAGATATGGTTTCAGACCTTCATAGTCATACTTTTCTCTCATTTTTCGTCTTCAACGTATTGAGCACCTCATATATGAGTCATGGGAAAATAAAGGCACAATGAAAGAATGCATGATTATCTGGAGAACTGATGCTAAAAGTAAACTGATCATAGTTCAAACTATAAACTGTTCAAGCTCTTCCAAACCTACTTGATTTTTCTCGGTCAAATTCGAAAGAGTTCACGCAAAAATTGCATTTTACCGTATGAAATTGTCGTCATCATTAAATGGTGATTTCCTCACACTGGAGTTATGACTCAATTCCATAACTTTGTGCGAAATCGATCCTTTTTATGTCACCACCACTGATGAGGTAAATAATGTGGGATGAATGAACATTTTTTGGCTTTTAAAGCCAAATCTATCCTTCAATTCATTGGTTTTCGCCAGAAACTCGCCAATTGACTATTCATCGTGAGTGGATATTTGTGCTTTTCACCCCTTTTTACAGTTCTTGGACTGAGTTGAATGACTTGCTGATGTCTCATGTGACGTCACGGATGATTTTTTCGTCACTTCTCTGCCCCCTTTGGGATGTTTTCACCATCGTACCTTCCCTATTGGCGATAGGCAAGTTTTCACGTTCGCCGACACGGTGTGAATGTGATCTAAAGTTAGAAAAGATTGGAAGTCAGTGTGGTAAAGAGATACCGAAACTCTTAAAATAGCTTCTCAAGTCACACACAACTGAAACTTGATGTCTCTGTCGAGGATGGCTGATGTCATACTAATGCTGTGCGCCTTTCTTTTTCCCCTGCAGCTCGTTGGATTGGCCACAGTTGTGCTGGCGATATGGATGCTCACAGATCCGACCTTCCTGATTTCCATGACACAAGATGAGAATCACTACTACATCGGATTGTACATCTTCCTGGCGATCGGCGCTCTCATGCTCATTGTGGCATTCCTGGGATGCTGCGGCGCATTCAAGGAATCCCAATGCATGCTCGTGTCGGTGAGTTGAGGCACGCGCAAAGTGGCTGTTTTTAGATTACACCTCCTTGTCTCTCTGTCCTCTGCAGTTCTTCTGCTGCCTGCTGATCATTCTTGTGGCTGAAGTAGCCGCCGGAGTCTGGGCATTCCAGAATAAGCAGGAGCTTAGCAAGATGGTTCAGGCGTCCGTGAAGCACACCGTCAAGGAGGAGTATGGCATTATCAACAGCAGAACCATTGCCTTTGATGCTATTCAGAAGCATGTAAGAGATGTGTGAAGACAGCTGCCAATGATTCAATTTGCTAATACAGTTCTTCTATCCCTGCAGTTTGAGTGCTGTGGAGCAAGTGGACCTCAAGATTGGGCATCAAGTCGTTTGAACACAAAGGGAAAGGATGGCGGCTTCTTGGACATGAAGATCTCAAGTCTCAATCCATTGTACACAATTCCCGAGTCTTGCTGCAAAAAGGGCACTGAAAAGCTTGCCTGTGAAACATCTGTCAAAGGTGGAATATCATCCTACATCAATCCCGCCATAAATTCTGAGGTACTTATTGCAAAATATCCTTTCTACAAGTGCAAGAACTAACGGGTGACTTTTGCCACGTGTCTTTCAGGGCTGCGTGGACAAATTAGTGACGGCGCTGAAGGAAAACATGCCGATAGTAGTTGCTGTCTTCATAGGTATCATCACTGTTGAAGTGCTGGGATTGATCTTCTCACTCGTGTTGTGTTGTGCGATAAAACGCAACGATCACTACAAAGCCTAATTTATCCCTCTATCTCTTATGACACACTCTCTTCAGATAATTTTAAGCATTCTCCACAATGTTTCTCATGAGATTTCACTTTGTTCCTTATCATTTGAGACACCAGGAATATTTAAGGACAATATTGAATCTCCTGTGAAGATTATCTTACTCTCCCAATGATTGCAACCTGAATTTTTTTCTCTATATTAGGAGAAAACTCTCTGAATTATGAATTGAATTCATTCACCAATTAATATTGGTATAATATTTCCACTTTTTTGTCCACTTTACCAAGGAAAGCAAATGTTTCTTGCAATTGAATAATGATTATGAATGTTACCAAGGCAATTGCAATAAGAATTTGCTGTGGATTTTACTGAATTAGGAAAAGAGGGAAAACACGAGATTTTTGTAGTGCCAAAAAGATACACAAGAAGACACTGTAAAGACAAACTTCCTGTACGGCACAAACTTTTCTCTTATATTTGTTACTTTTTACTATCCTTCTAACACATTTTTGAACAATGCGCTCAAGAAATTTCACCACAATGTCGAGAAAAATCGAGTGAAAAGTCTCTATATTGCAAAGAATTAAATATGGTTGCAGAAGAAATATAATGATAATATATATTTATAACTTAATGTTATTGAATTAGAGGATATCGTTATTTTAACATGAGAAAGTCGCTCCTGAAATGCAAAAGAATGTGGAAAAGATGGAAGAAAAAGTGAGAGTTACAAATTTAGGGGTAAATTATATATATTTTTGACAAGGAAAAGAAAAGCAAAGAAACAAGAATTGAAGTGAACTCTAGTGAAGCGGAGTGAAATACACACAAGAAGAAGAAGATGAAGGAAATATGACGAGTCAAAATTGTTGAAATAAGAATTATATTTTTATGCTTCATGTAAAAGAGAGAAATAAAAGTATGTAAAATGTGTTTCTCGTAAGTGTGAATATTGTATAAGTATAATATATTTAATGAAATGAAATGCATAATTTTAAATGTGTATTAACTAGGGTTTAATTGACTTCTTTGGCTTTGCATAAATGTAATACCATTTTTTTTGTACTAAACTATACACTATATACTTTAAAATGTCTTACAAGAATCGAATTCAAGTCCAAATGAAGAATTTCTCGATATTTTCCTTTTTTGTAATCTTTTTGTATGAATTTTTATTTTACTAGAAGGAAAAAAAATCCACTGTTTTTACCAACAATCTTTACACACAAAAAAGCTGAAAAACTGATATTTTTATAATAGGCGAACCAAAATGTGGACATTTAATGAGCATTTTCAATTGACTAATAATATTTAAAGAGAAGAAGCTAAAATGTGTTCATTGTGTCATTTTTGTGAATAGATGTCTCTCTATAAGACGAATAATGACGATTACTATGGGAAATACAAATCTTTTCGAAACAGAAATCTTTGTAAAAACTTTTTATCTTGTATTGAAGCATTTTTTATACGTCAGTACAACTTTCATCATTTAAGTTTTTGTGTTAAGTTTTGCAATACAAAGTATTCTTTTAATTCACACGCATAGATTCAGTGACAAACACTAATTGCGAATTATGTCGTCTCATAAGTATAAATTTTGAAGAATTCATGTGACCCGTAGATTGACAAAAGAAGAAACGTATTAAAGATAGAAGATTTTAGCGTGTTCAATACTCCTTTTCCTCTTGCTAATCATTCACAAAAGTGATTTATGAAGATCATTGAAATCATTGTAGTAATGGATAGGAAGTTAAGCAAATGAAATGTGTTTGAAAACTCATCCCCAAGACAAACTTATATGTAATGGATAAAATAAAAAATAAATATGGAGAGAAAATGTAATAATTAAAATTTAAATTCATCATAAACTCAGAAGAAATGTAATATTTGTCATTAAACATAAAAATAAAAAAGCTCTCTATGGAAATGTACTGCAGTTTTCATTTGTGCGCAGAAGGGAAAACTCGGGAAACTTAACGATGAAGACTGAGGTTGTGTCTAGTCTTGTGCCTAGTCTGGACTCATTTATCGAAGGCATAACTATCAATCCTATAAACTTATGATTTTCTAAATGACTCTCTGCATTTTATCGGTTTCAACAGACATCGCATAACTCTCGAATAGGTAATCAGGATGAAGAAAATCTCCGTTTTCATTTCTATTTACCTACCTTTCTTATTCCTATCTTGCACTATAAGAAATTAGGCATAGAAATCGTGAGATTCTCAAGATACAAATATTGTGACTATCAATTTGCCTATATTCGGGCTTTACCTGTACTGAAAATTGGAAAAACTTACTTCCACTTCTCACAAGATGGATAAATTCGCGCTATTTTGAAATTATATACAGAATACACTGTTCTTCATAAAATTTGTGACACTATAAACATTTAATACAAATGTATGTATAAGTTCAGATTGTTATAAAAATTATTATCATGATATTTCTTACTTTTATTTTATTCAAGGGATAATACTAGAAAAATTGATTAAATTGATTTTTCAGGTGCGAGATGAAATTGGAACTCGACACATTGTTAATTGCACCGAAAAAGGACGAGAGCAAAGAAGCTCCAATTTTGTACCTTTTTGAATTTCAATATTCACAAATTATTGATGTATTGTTAATGTACCGCACCATGTTCTCTGCGTGCTGCATCAAATGAAAGTATATTTTATTGGATATTGTGCAAGATATGCACGGATCCATTGTATAATTCAATGAAATAGATCAGTAATACTTGAAGCAATGACTTCACAAAGTTTCTAATTGAATTCTTCTTTGGATTGTGATGTATAAAGTTTTTCAAAATTGTCCATTGAACTCAAATGGCCATTTTCGTTGTATGGCTTCGTGTTACATACACAATGGCAAATGAGCGGCTATTCTAATGTTTCAATAACTTTCCAAACAAATATGAGCCCTTCTAAATTACATACACAACATCGTCTGAGAAATCGCGTCTTTTATGGAGGATATACCTGACAGTTGCACACATCCAAACCGGAAATTAATGTGATGTATTCGAGAGAAACGAAATCGTTTTGACCTCTAATAACACCTTTGAGAGCGCGAGTGCAAAATACAAAAGACAGTTTTATAAGAAAAAAAATGCTCTATAAGGCCAAAGTATTTAGAAACAGCATAATAAAATATGTAGGTGCTTCTGCTATTGCATTGCCACTAATTTTTCATGCATACAAACAATCATTTTGGGTGAGTGTTTGAAAAAAAGAAGTGTAAAACAGAAGATGTTCAGTAATTGATGTGCAAATTAATGCGGGGATCTTCAGAGACCAGTGAGGATGGCATTGGTGTGATATTTTCAGTTGAAAAATTGGTTTCGCATATGCGACTTTTAACACAAATCATTATAATAAGGTGTAAGTTATTAATAAAGCATAAAATTTTTAATGAAGAGACACAGTTTTTGCGTCAATGCGATGCAGTATGTAAAATCTGGAGTTTCTTCTTAATGCACCTTGAAACATTATGTATGGACGGATTGTGGTGTTGGGAAATCTATTCGGACATAAATCAAAGTGATAAATCGGACTATTCTTTGCTTTATGTGACATTTTTAGGCTCAAATCATAAATTCCCAAGGCTTCATTCGATGAAATGATTTATCAATCATCTTCAAGATCTGCAACAACGCAATGCGATGATGTCTTTCACATTTCTTTGACGCAAGCTTCGGTGTAAATGAGGCATAAAAAAGGATCATGCGCAATTACAATCTTCTCCAATTGTGTCAAAAAGTACACAGTTGCAAATGCCACACGAATTTAGCAATAAGCGCCTTAAGAGCAGTTGAGCAAGAGACCCAACTCCACCATCAATCTAATCAAAATTATACTCTAATGGCGAAGAGGCAAAAAGCTACAGCTCGAAGGCCACAGGTAATTTCAATCACAATTTTATTGAGACGAGATTTCGTTTGGGAAAAGACGATGAACGAGCCGCTAGCCAAGGTCGCATGCTAACCTCTTTTCACTTACAATAAATTTTACTCATATTTCTCTTGCGCTTAAGCGTCTCAAAACTGCCGTCAAATGTGAGATTCGGTGTTATGTGCAATTTGATGAGAAATTTATAAGCGTATTTCGCTTTCAACTAGGTGCAAAAAAATGATTGAAATGAAACTTTTTATGGGCCCGTCTATGATTGTACACTACAACAATTTTTTTTCAGAATGCGTGCCTTTTCTTCTTGAGATAAGAAAAAAGGCTTATCGTTATGGCAATATATTGCAAAAATTATCAATCTCACTGTAGAAAGAAATTATTGATGTAAAAAAATAATCAAGGGGACTACATATTCATACATTTAGAAAATATTTGCTAACATGTTACTTGAAAAGTATTCAAAGACGCTCTGATTTGTGATTCCTTAACATATCCTCCTTGTAAAGACTTTTCCAATTACTTTTATTCTTCATAATTTATTCCAAATATTTATGTATTCACAAAATATTTGCATTACAATTTTTAGCTGAAGTTTCCCCTAGAGAATAATTTGAATTCACAGACGCTGGCTGTAAGGATGGGAACAGGAGAAATTTGACAGTGTAGCTTTCAATGGCATTTTCGGCGATGCTTTTTCCTCCGCGCTGTTTTTACTACACGCGTCGCTGTTATTACTATTATTGCTATTGCTAGTCGATATTTTTCGTTTTCCCCTTCTATGAGCGCCGTGAAAGAAACGAGTGGCTTGCAAATGGTGCTATTATATTGTGAACTTCCACTCGAAACAGTTTTGCTGGCCGTCGTCTCGCGGAGATTTGCGGTGGAACCCAAAGGCAGCTTTCGCGCGTATGAATTCGCCCGCTTCTGGCCAGTGTACGCGGAGTCGTGTCTTGAGATGGTAGCACATTTTCGGTGCTGCACACCCTGCACTTCGAGCGCCATCAGAGGAAAGTGAGAGAGAGAGAGGGAGAGAAAGAAGTCAAGCTGCATCGTGTGAAATTAGGCTTTGACGGGAGAAATTTGCAGAGGAGAGTTCATGAACTCAAGGTTTTCTGCATTGCCTGCACAGTGAACACTCTCATCTTCATTTGACGTGGGGGAAAAGCCTAAGCAAGTGCGAATGGATCTGTGGAGTGAGACGATCGGTGAATAAAAGTGTGCCACAGTACAGGAAAATATAAGCGAATATTCAGCAATAGCCTCTCCACAAGACAAGTTATTACATCAAAAGAAAGCAAAAGTGCAAAGTCTCTCGGAAATCGTGCATCTCTGCATGGTATTAGAGTTATGGCTAAAAAGTGAAATGTATATTCTTCCTTTTCACAGTACACCATTTGAATTTGGTTCATTCTGTTAAAAGCAAATTGTGAAAAAAAGTGTACATCAATTACAGTTGAACGGACACGGAACAGACTTGTTGTTAAAATTATATTCCTCACTTTATGACTCTTGATATTGTCAATTGTATGTGATTCTTCAAGTGAAAGTGAAATTGTGAAAATGACCGCGAGTAGCGGAAAACACTTAACATCACAAACTCTGAATGGAAAATCGCAGTCGTCATCATCAGAAGCCACCAACATGCTTAGAACGGCGATTTACACTATTGTGGACGTAATTGTATTCCTCCTCGTCTCGCTGGGATATTGTATTCAGGTAATTTGTCTCGATTTAGCGCAACTAACGAAATATGTATCACAAAACTACATAAGAAACAATCATTTTTCATCCAAGATATAGTGAAATATATTGCAAAAACACCTTGTTCGCTGCTTATGTATCACGTGTTAAACAGCATGCACTATATATTGTTAAACTGTGTGTATCTATCTTCCTATTGCAATGAAAGTGGGAAATTTTCACGTCGAAGGTATTTAATGATCCTAAAATTTACCAATTAACCCGAAACCCGTTTCTCGGGCCACAAATTCAAACATTGCAGCAATCATTGCAGTCATGTACACACACAGTATGTTAAGGTTGAAAAAGTCTGAGATGGAAAAAAAGGCAGAAAGATTAGCAAAAGAAAAAGAATACAGCACGTAGGGAAAGTGTTCAATAAACTGTGTCAATTCATTGCGTACGCATTGGTATATGAACTCGCGTATGAACAGAGCCCACAAAGATGTAATTTCGGAGAACCAGTTTAACTGCATTTTAAACCAATGCTGGACAATCAATGTCTGCAATTGCTCAAAAACGTCACCTGAATGTTTTCAAGCCGTGAAAATCATCGTCTTTAGAGAAAAACGTCTTTGTGAGCAACAGAGCTGATGAAATATCGATCAAGTTGCGTATTATCTTATCACAACTGCTATTTCCAATTGATTCGCTTATCAAAGTGTACTAAATACATTATACCAAGGACAAACTTCAAAAATGTATCAAATCAAATGTTTATTTGATACATATTGATACAGACGTTAGCACAATGAAGCGTCTTCAATTCGTTAAATCCATATAATAGACACAACTATCGACAATTGCAGTTACACATTCAATTTATTCCGACTGTAATTCGAAATTGAATCCAATTTATTTCCTGATATTGGCAGTTTACAATACCTATCGTGTGTGTGAATTAATTTTTGCAGAAGCAAGAAGTTGCTAATTGCCTTTGTACATGTGTGACTGTTGTCTATGCTAATTGGCAAAGAGAAGAATGCATTAAGTAAGATTTATGAAAAATATGGAATCCAAGAAGCTACATGATTGATCAACACTTGCCAATGCTGTCGTACAAGTGGTTTCACCGCTCCATTTGTTACATTAACTGCGTACTTGCAGTAGTAATTTTATGAAACCTCCGAAGACATGTCTCTCTTGTGGCCAATTTCCAGAGAGAAAAGGGGATTTCCATGTAGTGTGAGCACATTTAGTTACTCAAAAGAAATATCTTTACATCAACTTAAGCAAAAAGTGAAACAAAAAGAAGTAATTTATGAAAGTTGAGATCCAAAAGGCCAAGAAATTTTCTATGTAAGATGTTTGTATGATAAGATATTGTTGAGTGTATAAAGGTTTTGTTACAAAATCATTGCACAAGTCACAATGGTTCGAAGAACACTTTAGGGCACGAGTCATGCAATGACCACAAAGAAGAATTTAATTAGAAATCTATTAATTTTGCAAATTAGTGAAAGCTAATAGAAATTTGACGGAATCTTCTATCTTCTAATTGTATTATCAAATCGGTGTTAATTTATTAGGTCTAATCTAATTTAATATTTAAATTTTATGCCGCAGTCTTCAAATTACCACCAAATGGAGATTGTGGCGTGTGTTAAAAATGTAAATTACTATACATAATAAAATGTGCCGAATGAAATGGAAATTATCAACCCAAAAACGGAATTACGTATAGAGAAAAATCCAGCGTCAAGTTCAATGTCGAGATGGTTTTGAATCTGTATTGCATCACACTGAGCCAAAAGTGTTAAATGAAAATTTTTCAATCCATCGGAATTGTTTTACGGCCAAGGTGACAACGGAATATGAATTTCAAATAGCATCCAAAATTCGAGATGTGTTATGCAATTTCTTCGCTAAATCAATACAAGCCCATGGAGAGCGCCTCAGTGTCACCATTTCTAATGCAAATTCCCGTGTAATTATTTAATTGAGTGGTGTCAAGATGCCACAAGGACGTTCGCAAGTACTACGCGTGTCCTCAATTTCGCTGGCCCATCAACACAGAACGCGTATTGTGCTGCATCGCGCGAGATTGTAGATTTGGATTCAATGGTATCTGGAACATCCAGTCATTGCTAAATGAAGGAGCATGAAAAATAAATAAAATAATGGCTCCGCTCGATGTTGTGTAGATTTACCTACAAGTACAAGTACTCGCTGTTTGTTGCACTTCTCAGGCAGTTGACACATTTACGTTTACACCGCGCATTACAAGTTTATTGTACGAGATCAAAGACCCGCGTTATGCAATTCCTCCGCGAAGTGAGTTGGTGTGGTCAAGGAAAATCATTTGTTCGATTCCGAATATTATATGCACTTATTTACCTAGATAGCATAGAGAGAATTTGGCTTTTTTGCGGCGCTAGAATTTTAACAATGCATTAGAAATTCGTATGAGCAATTAATGATTCATACGTTTAGACTTTACGGTTTCCAGTAATTGATACAAACTTTGTATTTTATTAACAATTTTCTATTAAGCTAACATTGTTCACAAAGCATAAACTTTTATACACATGCGACCATAGAAAAGACTACGTTTGAAACTTTTTGGGCTTTCCGTTTTTTCCGTATTGGTAATTAATCATTATAACGACTAGAGTACAAAGTATTCGACGTCCGTGACTAGTTTTTATCACAGTTTTATAACTACATGACGATGACTTCTGAGATGCTCAAGGACTCTCAGAACTTACGCGTGTTCTAATTGCCTCTCTTCGTCACAGCGGATTGGAGATGAGCAAAAATTACCCAATCTTTATAACATGAAGCAGACGAAATATATTTTATATATCTTAATGCTCCGCTCTTTATCTTTCAGGATTGGTATTTTATAATATTTGGCATGCCAAAAAAGAGCCTCAAAGGTGAATTGGCTCTTGTGACTGGAGGCGGAGGAGGACTTGGAAGACTGTTAGCTTTAAGGCTTGTGCGGCACGGCGCGTCCGTTGTTCTCTGGGACATTAACCCAGAAGGTAATCCAGACCAAACTTGTCTGTACTGGAATTCAAGCTAACTGAGTGATTTTTTTTTCTTCTAAAAGGCCTGGACGAGACGACGAAACTGGTGCAGTCAATTGGTGGACAATGCAAGAGTTATGTTGTGGATATATCCGAAAGAGAGGAAGTGTACAAAGCAGCTGATCGAATGCGAAATGAAATCGGTGATGTAAGTTAATAATGTGACTTCTCTATTGAGTTAAGCAAATATTGTCACAGACATTTTTTCCTCTGATATCCGCGAAAAAAGCACATCAACACGTCACAGCTCGACATTGATTTCTTATGTTTTGATATGTAAATGATTTTGTGCAAAAAGTCACCGCGAATTAAGGGGTATTAAGCATCATATGTGTAAAATTGCTCATCAACGATTTGTGAAATATTAATTTGCACATGAGTTGTTTGTTTGTTTTTTCTACGGCAAAATTTCTGAGATGTGACGCAAAGTGCCGAATAAAAATTATAAATTGAGATAAAATTGCTGAATTCCACAATTTCTCCAATTACCATTGATATTCAATTGATTCAATATTGAAAATCTTGACCCGAATAGTTAGTTAGAGGGCTTCAATGGTTCGTTTGCAGCGCATTTGTTACGTTATTTGCCAACGCATGTGGTGAGAAGAGATGAAAAGCCTTGTTAAAGAGCTGTATTGCACCATCCGAAACTACCAAACGATCGTATGTGTTGTGCAATTTTCGCCTCAAGGAGAAAAGTCCCCATACCTGTAATTGAAAATTGAGATAGACAAACGCTTTTTGTATGCCCACATCGGATCATAATGAACGATGGGATTTCATTGCATATCTCTAATACTTGACATTGGTGACATTTTTTTGGCTGGCTTGACTCTGAAAAAATTGATGTTATCTCAACTGTGTAGATTTCACCCAAAAAATAACACTTTGAAATTTCAGCTTAAGCGGAGTCTTTCCGCTTAACACGCATCAATAAAAGAGAACTGAAATTGAGTTTTACTTTCAATTATTATGCACTCAACTGTACGCACAATTTCTATGTCTGGTCTATATATTAAGCTTTATAATGGCTGTATAAGTACATAACAATAGTATCGCACGATGTTGCAAAATTGACTCAATGAAAGTTACAAAGAAAGCAAAGAATCAAATAAATTTCAGCGTTATTAGCGATATGTAGCTAAAATGATGAAAATCACACAACACATCTGCTAATGGTTAGAAGCTTTTAAAGCTCGTCTTTTATTGCTTTACCACCCCAGCCATAAATGTTTCATCTTTTCGAATGATGTGTACAAAAGAATCTCCGCATTCCAGTGAAATTCTCAACTTTAAAGTCAATTAATTGTATGTGGAAATGGAAATCCAATAAGTGTGTACACAACATGTATGCTTTGGCAAACTGCCGCAGAATCTCGTGCGCAAGCTTTCGGTTGTTTGACAATTGGTTGAAGATCAATTAGGCAGTTCACAAAGAACTGATATGTACTGGAAGAACAAGGATTTTTCTTGGCATTTATTTATGAATTCCAATGCATGACACTTCTGAATTGTAAACATTCAGTGTTTATTATTTGAGATTATACCAAACTCAAATATTGATTGTGCGTCTCCTCGGCATTACCACGCTATAAATACACTTACACTCTCTTTCCGGAACAACAACCTTTGAACTCATGCCTGTATTTCCTCCCAGGTAACAATTCTCATCAACAACGCTGGAGTGGTTTCTGGACGAGTGCTCTTAGACACGCCTGATCATTTAATTGAGCGATCCTTCAACGTTAATGTGATTGCACATTTCTGGGTATGTTAATAGTAACTACAATGAATGCGAATAATTTAAAATAATTATATCTTTGCAGACTGCTAAAGCCTTTCTTCCAAATATGCTGCAAAATAATCATGGTCATATTGTGACGATAGCGTCTCTTGCTGGACAAGTGGGAATTTCTAAGCTCGTCGACTACTGTTCAAGCAAATTTGCCGCTGTCGGCTTCGACGAGGCCGTGCGATTGGAATTGGAATTCTTGGGTGCTAAAGGTGTTCACACGACCTGCATTTGTCCCTACTTCATTCAGGCAACAGGGATGTTTGACGACGTCTACTCCAGGTTGCAATCAACCCATTGAGCTCTAAATTGATTGATTTTCAATCTCTGTCTGTGATCTTTTCAGATGGGTGCCAACCCTGAAGTCCGAAGACGTGGCAGACCGAATAATTGTGGCCATAAGAAGAAATGAGAAGCTCGCGATCGTGCCTGCCTACCTCAAGTTCATGCTGGCGCTCAAATGGTCAGTGAATTACAACATACCAATTAAGAAGAGTCGTACATTTACCGCTGCTTCTCTTTAGGATTTTCCCATGGGGATGTACAGCAGGTTTCCTGAAGCGACTCGTGCCGGATGCTTCGCCACAGCACAGCCTCTACGCAACCGAATCCTCGCCGGTGGTTAACAATAATTCATCCGAGAAGATCACTTCTCAAACTAATGGTGCAAGCAGCCAATTGAGCAACAACAATGAGATGAAACCAATCCAAACACCACCACTGTTAGTGCACAGGGTTTCAGTGGGAGAAAGAGTGCATTAAGTTCGCATCTTGTTTTATCAGTGAAGTATGAAAGATTCACTTGCATTGACCATTGAATTATGTTCTACAAAAATCCAAAAATAGCCACAAGCAAATTGAGGATGAATTTATATTTTATTCTTCAGGAAATGTTCCCAATTTAACTTGTGTGTTACACACTTTAAATTCGGACAAGGTTTTATTGTAATCATAATTATGCTATTTTGTATTAGAGAAAGTCTACAATATCTACTCATCAGTTCTATATATAAATGGAATTCAATAAGGCAATGTAAATGGGACTTGAATATTTAAAAACAATATGTAAATACATTAGATTGTAGAAAAGTTACTTCGTGATTCTAGAAAATAACATGAAATAAAGGATTATAATTTGAGAAAATGTGGTATGGCCAAATAGCTTAAGGGTTTTCACAACTAGGACACTTGTAATATACATAACTAGTGCAGAGACTTTTATACAATGTACATATTTTCCTTGAAATAAACTACTGATGTGATTCCATGTATCGCTTTTCCCTCAACACCTTTGACGCGACAGACTGTCATCAAATTAGATAAGGCATACGCAGAACCACCCTTTTCTCGATTTCACACACCAAAAAAACAGTCTTGGTATTTGTGGGTTTAATCTTATCAATCGACTTCTTGTGATTGGAAACGATGTCGAAGTCAGTTTATCACGGAACTTCAGTGATAAAACATCGAAATGAAGTATTTCACGCGACTGTGTCTCTTCCTCACACTCTGTGCATCCTGTCTGGCCGGCAGTTCCATTTGCATCACTCACAGTGACTGTGGGGGATGTCTGCATGCCGATATGAGTTGCTCCTGGTGCACTGATCGCAATTATGACATGCGAAAGGTGCGCTGTATGACTAAAGCTGATCTCATTGCGTCTGGCTGTCGTGCAGAC
This sequence comes from Phlebotomus argentipes, assembly GCF_947086385.1. Taxonomy (NCBI): domain Eukaryota; kingdom Metazoa; phylum Arthropoda; class Insecta; order Diptera; family Psychodidae; genus Phlebotomus; species Phlebotomus argentipes. The sequence goes on along the minus strand of NW_026776181.1, from coordinate 8,459,351 downwards.
TTCATCCTGTCCAATGTGAAACACAAAGTGGAGTACGTGAGAAATGAGAATCCTGTGGATTTTACGAAGTCCAACCCAGATGCCATACAAATACAACCACAGCATATAAAACTCAAGTTGCAGAGACGTGAGTCCGAATTTCTATACGCTTTGATATAGAGCCGAGTATTAACATAGTGATTTGGTTTTCTTATCAGAACGCACCCAAACTGTGAAAATGACATACAAGCCGGCGAAAAATTATCCGTTGGATTTATACTACTTGATGGACTTGACTGTGTCGATGAGGGACGACAAGGACACTCTGGTCAATATGGGAGGAAGTCTGGTAAATGCACTTTATGAGCTCACCGAGAACTACAGACTAGGCTTTGGAAGTTTCGCTGACAAGCCCAGAATGCCCTTCATATTCCCCGATGAGAAGTACATTGAGAATCCTTGCGCACCGGAAAGAGAAGTGTGTGAACCCGTTTATGGGTTTCGCCATCGACTCAGCTTCACCGAAGACATTGAGAAGTTTATTCAGAAAGTCAATTCCAGCGACGTTACGGGGAATGTGGACAATCTCGAGGGTGGTCTCGATGCTCTCATGCAAATTCTGGTGTGTGGCGATAAGATCGGTTGGAAGGAAAAGGCGCGAAAAATTATCGTCTTTGCATCCGATGGACAAATGCATTTCAGTGGTGATGGACTTCTAGCTGGGATTGTGATGAAGAATGACAAGTTGTGCCACTTGAGCGATGATGGAGAGTATCTGGCATCCACAGAGATAGACTACCCTTCTCTCGAGGAGATCTACAGAACTCTGACTAAGCACAAGATCAGCGTTATCTTCGCCGTGACTAGAGATGTTCACAGTCACTATGATCAAATCCACAACCTTCTCCACGGCATGTCCAGTGTGGGGACATTGATGATGGATTCGTCGAACATTTTGGAACTCGTGCGCGATGGTTATCAAGAATTCATCAAACAAGTAGAATTCTTCGATAACGCTCCGCCTCACATTCGCATAGACTATGAAACGAACTGTGGCGTGTACAAGTATCGGAAATCCCAAAGTTTCTGCAACAACATTGAGATCAACAAGAAGTACGAGTTCTACATCAATATTACACTCCTGGATTTGCCAGAAGACGGAAGGACTAAGGACACCATTCGCATAGAGGAGAGTCACATCACGGATGAATCCTTGACCATGGATATTGAAATTGAGAGTGACTGCAAATGTTTGACAGAGGAAAAGGGCGAATACAACAGTCCTTTGTGCAATTACAAAGGCGAAATGAGATGCGGGATGTGCATTTGTGATTCTGGATGGGCTGGACAGCAATGCGACTGCGAATTGTCCAATTTCAACAGCTACAAGGCCTTAGAGAATAACTGCCGGATACGAACAATCGATTCCAGTACTAATGAGACCACTTACGGATCAATTTGCTCTGATAATGGCCAGTGCATTTGCGGCGAATGCTTCTGCAATGCTGGAGTTGATGGGAAATATTGTCAGTGTCAAGCATGTCCACTGTAAGTAACCATATTTATATCTAATTTTTAAACAATCATTATATTAACTCATTTTTCCCCCAGGAACAAGGGAAAAGAGTGTTCTGATCACGGAACTTGCGATTGTGGCGTGTGTAAATGCCTTCCGGATTGGGAAGGAGATCAATGTCAGTGTCCAGCGAAATCTGTCTGCATTGCTCCGAATTCCAATGTCGAATGCTCTGGCAAAGGAAAGTGCGAATGCGGAAGATGCGTGTGCAATTCGGGATCAATTGGAAAATTCTGTGAGGGTGAAAGCACCGAAGGATCCTCGCTTTGCTCATTCTATGAAAATTGTGTACTCTGTCTGATCCACCGATTGGAAGGCCAAGAGTGCGACAAGGTGATGGAGCTCTGCTCCTCTCAAGATGGTCAAGAGTATTACTATGAATTCATTCAGCGACCGCCAGACAATGAAATCAAATGTGTTGTTCACACCAAAGAACCAAGTAATCCTGAAATCACTTGTAGACACGAATTTATCTACGAGAACACCATAAAAGGGGACACATTCTTGAAGATTCTGCACAGAAATTGCAAACCCGTGAACACGGCTTTCATATCACTAATGCTAGTAATTGCTACAATCGTCATAGGCCTCGTGCTGATACTCGCTGTGAAACTTCATCATCATATGCAAGACAAGAGAGAATGGGCGAAATTTGAGGAAGAGAAAAAGAACACTCAATATCACGAACTCAACCAAATATACAAAACGCCCATAACCCAATTCGAAGTGCCTGAGCAATATCGACAATCTTTGCCAGAACCAACTTTCGAAGTCCTGGAATCGCCAACCAGAACCAACCTCTAGAAAAATATATCCTCATCGTGTAACTTTTTTTTTACCATTCTTATAAATACGTTAAAATATGCTTACGGAGCTTTTAAATTTTAAGAGAAATTTGCAAAAAAGAAAATAAATGATCTGGAAATAAATTCTAAATTTTGAATTGAAATTGATGAGAAGTTCGAATTGGTCCATGAGTAATCCCATCCCAAGTATGATTGCGCAGTGATGGCTGTAGTATTTCTCTCTTTCTGTGTGTGCACTCAAACCCACACAGTGAATCCAAGTTATTCTACTTGATTCGAGTGTGTTGGACTCTTCTTTGGAGTCGTTAAAGACCAGCAGATCGTCACACTCTGTGGTGACCATTTAGTTGTGTTCTGTTCGCTTTCCTGCCCTGAGATTGTGGCATCCGAATGCCTTTAAATTAGGTGTTCTCGATAGAATAATTGTGTTATTAGGTTCTAAATACTCTCTATTGCCTCGAGAATGGCCAACTCTATAGTTTTTACCACTCTTCTTGCAATAGTTTTAGGTGAGTAAACGAAAAAAGAGAGTAAATCAAACGCATTTCAACAATACTTCCACGTAAACATTTCCATTTCTTGACTGAAGCAATGGGCAAATGATGTGGTAATCAGCTGGCCAATGGTGTTGATAACCTTGTGACCTTGATCTTGCTCACTGTTTCCAATTCGCCTCATTTCTTCAGTAAATTTTACCGGCAAATAATGCACATGTTCACACTTTTCTTTTTCAGGTTGTGCACATTCACAGGTTTTTCCTCTAGGAGTGCAATTTGAGTATGCACTCGAGAATACCGTCGTGATCAATGATCTCCGTGCTGGTGAATACAATTCGTCCATCAAACTGAAGGCAGATTTGAAGGTGACAAAAATTTGGGAGGCGGAGAAGAAGAATTTGTTGGTACTTTCGCTGTTATCGCCAACTCTTCATGGAAACGATAAGCTGTTCGCTTTGCCTCAGTCCGAAGAGACTTTCCTGCTGGAGTTCGATGCGGAGGACACAAATGTTTATCTTCCGAATTCTGATGTGGTCTCAATGAGGAATCTGAAGAGAGGCATTGCGTCGCTCTTTCAATTTTCCCCAGAGAAGAGCCCAAAGACTGAAATTGGTGTCACAGGCGAATGTACTGTGGCGTATGATGAGCTGACAGATAGGAGATTCGTGAAGAGAAAAATGAAGTGTAAGACTGATGATAGAGATTCTTACCATAGAAAGGAAGAGCCACTGGGAGTTGCGATGCCAAATGCTAGGAATACGGAATATCTTCTTGATGTTTCTGAGTCAATTGAAAGTATCGAGAATATTGAGTTCTTCCGCATTTCTTTAGCCGGAAATGATGAAGTCGGAGCCACTGTTGACTCAAGGTTATCTCTGAAATTAGTGAGTCAGAAGGACGCAAAAGAACAAACCAAGAGCACTTCCTATAGTGATGTCTTCAAAAAGTACAAGAATCTACAGAGATTTACAATTACTTACGAACAAGAGGAGAAAGAGGTTGAAGAAAAGTCAGATGATGTGAGTAAAATCATTGGGCAATGAGAAAATTGTGTTAACTTTGACTTCTACTTTTCAGATAATCAAATTGGTTAAGCAGTACAAGAAAAACTTGGCAAATTCCAAGATTGGAACAGAGAAATTGTCTTTCGCAACTGTGAAACTAGTTGAAGCTGCGCGGAAAGCCAAAGTGGATGATCTCACAAAAATCCTTAATGCGCGCAGCACAAGGGACTACAGAGGACAATTGATGGATGTTTTGGGAGCTGCGCAAACCATTGATTCTCATGATGCTGTGAAGAAAGTGTTGAAATTTAGCAAATCCGAAGATTTCCCTCACGTCGAACGATATTTGCAATCTTTGGCAGTTGGAAGTCAACCAAAACCTGCTGTTGTTAAGGATTTACTGGAAATGCTGAGGAAGGACAATCATGAGAACGAGAAGTACACAGAAACACTCATTCAAACCATTTCCTCCATGGCAAGCAATCTAGCTGATAAAGATGAAATTGGCAAAGAGGTCTTCCAAGAAGTTCAAAAGTACTTCACGAATATTGTAGAAAAAACCACAAAAGTTCCCAGAAGAGTAACTTTTCTTCAGGGTTTTGTGAACCTTAAATCGGCCGAGAGTATACCAATGTTGCTGAATTATGTTCTTACTGGCCCGAAAGCTGTTTCAGTTACTGCAATGAAGGCTCTCGTCTCAATGCCTAGAGAATACTTCCGTCTTGAGCATGTGAAGCATTTGGAAAGCATCTATCATCAGAAACGTAAGAGATTTGACTCCAGTGTGAGAACTTTGGCTGTGGAAATTCTTCTGGATCCACTCTTTTACCAATCATCACTCAAAGACATGATCTATGCATTGAAATACAGTGATTCATACGAAGTGAAGCAATACTTCATTCAGAGATTAAAGATGGAAAGCGAGAAGGACGAATCATTCAGGAATTTCGCAATGGAAATCATTCGTGAGGACGCCACATTGAATAACTATCACATCTTTGGGACGCAAGGACTGTCCACAGCACTCTCAAGGAAGTTTCTCACTTCACCGTCATTCAACAGTACACTTGTTAGCATCCAAGAAATCGACAGAGGCATTCTCAAGAGGGGGATTGTCGACATGATCTTTGAATCGAAGAAAGACAAATTCAGCTACTTCACAATTGGTCTCTATGCTGATGGTTTAACTTCCTTCGTCAGCTCAAATTCTAATGCAGATGACAATCCTTCAGATGCTGAGGAATCCGAAACAATGGCAGGAATGGAACTTGTTGTTCAAGGTATTTATTTTATGAAAATGCATGGCTGAAGAATTAATAATTTTAACGTCTTTCCAAATATTCCAGGAAGCTACTTGAGACCGCTCCAGTTCTTCCGTGGTCAAGGAGAGCTTATGGGTCACGTCTGGAGTGGATCAGCGTCTGACTTAACACCCGCCTACCAAGCTACGACCCTCCTTCATGACCACAAGGAAGTGATCTGGCTACAGAATGGAATGCGCGTGACTATTGATGTCATGGGAGCCATGTCGCTGAACCTCAATGGTCAAGTGACCATCAGCATATGGTACCGAAATGCCAAATCCCGCGTCCTGCAAGAAATCGGGTTCGCCGTCACCGGAAGAGTTTCCATCGAGAATGATTATGCTGAAATTGGAAATAATTTTGTTGTCCTACAAGAACCCAAACTTGATCTTGTCTCCGACATAGACTTCTCAAGTGAATCTATAATATGCATGCAATTATCTCAGCCCAATTACGTTCTGAAGTAAGTTTTATGATCCTTTTACATCCAAGAGTAAATTATTAATTGATTTCTTCTCATTCTCAGAACAAAACACACCAAAACAGCGAATATTGAGGGTATCAAAACGAAATTTCAGAATGAATCTCGGAGAAAGTATAACATTCCTGGATACACTCACTTCTTAAACCAAAAGAACAATGAAATTTGTAACAAAATCCATTCGTAGAGACACTGTGTCTTAAATTGTTGAAAATATACAGTGAAAAAAATAGAGTCAACTTGTAAATTCCGTTGTCTATTCACTTCCCTGTGGAGCGTAATAAAAACTGGTCAGTTCTGTTAGATCTATTCACCAGGTCCTGGTAGAAATTGGCTGGATTTCATTCTGTGTGAAGAGCTCTTTGCGAGCAGTTGTACTGTAGCGTGATTGTGTCTTAGTTTCTTGTGAATTTCAGTGCGCCAAAAAGTAATTCTTATAGAAAATTTACGGCAGAGCGTGTTGAAGAGTTTCAAAGGTGCATCAATTGATAGAAAAGTGAGGATTATTTGCAAATTGATATTGCAAAGTGACCGAAAAAAGCTCTAGTGAATTTTTCCACTTTACAGTTACCGAGGGAAGAAAATGGAACAACGCTCTAAACTCTCGTCACAGCGCGGCAGCTTTGATTGGGTGGTTCCTGGTCAAAACATGAGTCGCGGCGCGGCCGCCAAAGTCTATCCCAAGCAGCGATATTCTCCGTATTATGGAAAACATCCCAATTCTTCTGTTGGCCAGCAGCAGCCATCTTTGGCGCCTTCGGAGGGAGGATTTGAGGCTGGTTGTACCAGTTTGACCAGCACTGCGGGCTCAGATGCTAAATCCTCGACTGTTACACTGCAAATCAGCAATCTGGACTCATCATTCAGCGAGACTATGCTCTGGAATTGCCTCGTTTCGATGCTGAAGCCCATAACTCCGGTGATATCCCTCAAGTTTGAGTCTCACTCCTGTGCTAAACTCACGGTGCCGTCGCATAATTTCGCCAAATCAGTGATAGCTCACTTGCATCGCAAGAAAGTGGGACACAAGAGGATTCTCGTGTCTTACAACAGGGATATCTCATCCCATGAGTACTCAACTCTGTGCTGCCAAGTTGCTTGTCTCCTCAAAGACATTCCGGATCACTCATTGCCACTCTACAAGTTCAGAGAACTGTTTCAGTCCCGCTTCAAGATGACCATCAATCAAATGGAGTTGTACAAGATGAAGGATCTCTGCACAATTTCCTTCAATGAATCTGGTGATAAGTGCATCACTCTCAATTCGAATTATGTCCACTGCTTCACTGGCAATCCAATTATGAACACTAATCTTCAGCACAGCGTGCCATACTGCAGAATCCACTTCCAGCAGGAGCAATTCAAAGGCTGGGCAGAGATGGACATTGAGCCATTGCCCAACGTCATGCTGACTCTCAGTCAGATGAGGATTATTTTGCAATCGCTGCTCAAGAGTCACCAGGGTGATATTCCCATTGCATCTCTGCTGTACTGCATCAGATGCACTTTGGACTTTCCAATATTTCCCAATGATAACGGCGTCAACTTTGAGCACTTGATCAGCTGCATCTCCGGCACGAAGATCTGCAACAATGCCTTTGGGATTCGCATCTTGACGTGGGGAGAGACAAATGATTTTCCTTCTGTGGACTCTTCCCCGCGATCATCCACGGATCCGCTTCATCAGATTTCGAAGGAGGTCATCGAGTTGCTAAAAGTCACCCCCAAAGCCACATTGCAGTTCAATAAGTTCATCCCCGCGTATCACAATCACTTCGGGAAGCAGTGTCGGGTTGCAGATTACGGCTACACGAGGCTCATTGATCTCTTCGATGCACTGTCGGCTGTTGTTCAGGTCATGGGAGAGGGTGAGAATCGCCTGATCACTCTCACGCATCGCACGCAAATTCGTCGCTTCACCGCTGATCTCTACAAGGTGCTCAAGTGCCAGCTGAACAAGTCTCTGCTCCTGTCTCAGCTGTCCGATGTATTCGCCCAGGTTCAGTTCAAGAGCTTCGACATAACAGATTATGGAGTGTGCTACGTGACGGATATCCTCGATGGGTTGAGATCCAATAATACAGTGGTCATCCAGGACATCCCAGAGACTGGCGATATGCTCATTTCCATTCCCAAGAGGTCAGTCAAAATAATTACTCTACAATCCATTAAATTACAATTCTTTTGTGATATTTTCCAGGGAACAAACACCAACAGAGATTGAGAACACGTGCGTCTTTGCGGCTGAGGTTGTTGAATTGTGCAGGAATGCTTCTCAGTACTCAATCCTCTTCCAGAAGTTCGTCCGCTACTATCATTACAATTTTGGGCTGCAGTGCCGCCTGAGTGACTACGGATTCCTCAAGTTGGCCGATCTTCTTGAGGCTATCAGTGGCGTGATTGAGCTGGAATTCACCAATTACGAGCAGAAAAGGATCTTCTTGTCACCAAAAGTGGCTCAGCGTGTTTTTGTTGAACAAATCTACCAGATCCTCTCGTGCACCGTGAATGTCGCCACACCAGTGAAGCTCACCACTTTGCTGCACTGCCACAAAGACAAGTTCGGATATCAGATATTGCCACAATCTCTTGGTTTCATGAGCATGGAGGATGCCATCCAGAATCTCCCCTTCGTGGAGGTGATCAGAAAACGAGGAATTCCGTGGATACTTTGCCACTACAATAGTGCGACATTTAACAGTATTTGCTACATCGCTTGCTCCGTCTTTCTCGAAGCGCACACGGATCACATGCTCCTCATAGACTTCAAGAAGTTGATGCAACAGAAAAGTATTCCGCTAATGGATTCTAAAATAAGCGCCATGAGCAATTTCTTTGAGGTAAGTTGCAATGAGATGGGAAGAGACGTGATACACACATTTCATTATACTACTTTTAACGCAGTTGGGAGTTATGAATGGTCTACAAATGATCTTCTTAAGTCCGACGATTAAGTTTCTCTTCTCCGTGATTGATGTCTTGAGCAAAACTTTCGGCCTCAGCATTGTAGATCTTAAATCAATGATGAATCTCAGCATTAGCAGCTGCTTCGCATTCGGTGAGTAATTGAGATGAAATGATAAAAAAACTGTTCAATCTTTCTCAACGTTTATTTGATGAAAATATTTCAGGATACCCAAATATCTCTTCGATGCTCATGGCCTATCCTGACATCTTCATTCTATCGCCGTCCACAAACATCTCTGAGCGCAGCGCTGTGAAACTTAATGAGGATTTCATGCTGCTGAAGTACAACTTGAGCGACTATCTCGAGTCCATTCGCAATAATTCATCATCAGAGCACAATTTCTCTCAGAACAGTATGTTCAGCATGAGACAATTCAGCTCCCTTCCACCACCGCCTGGACTGGGATTCCCGTCGACTTCCAGGCCTTTTGACATGTCAACTGAGTCACTGTACGGACATCCATCAGCAACATCAACGTCTTATAAGCACTCAGTGCAGGAATCCCAATTGAAACTCTTCGAGCGACGAAATGGTCCTGACAGTCTTCTGTATGGACTGAATTCACTGAGTCACCTCGCATCGCTTTTCTGTGATCCACCGAAGCCAGACACTCCGCCGTCGAACTCCAATCTGCCCTACTGGCTTGATCCCGTGTGGCGTTACCAGAAGACCCCGCCGATCGAATGCCTTAACATTCAACTGCCAGAACTCAGCACTGTGAACGTATTCCCCATTGTCATGTCCCCTTTCGCTCTGCACGATCAATTCCAGTTCCAAGTGCCCCCTGACTCCCAGCAGGGAATACCTCAGCCCAAAGACCACAAGTCCGATGATAAGTAGAACAATTGATGATAGCCAAATGCATGATACGATAGATTTTGTAGTGAATTTTGCATGCTCACAATAAAGAGAGAACCATGATATGAATAAATGGCGCGAACGGTGTCTCTCAGCTAACTTCACAGCAATACCAACCGCGCGCGCGCGAGACTGCCGCGACCTCTGCCATGAATGAGTGTGATTGCATGACAAGTAGTCTCGCAGCCAAGTCGTAAACACGGAGAATTTTTATTGCTGTTAATGAAGAAATTACACTAAATCGCCCCCAAAGAGGTCAGCAAGGGGTGGATTTTGCGGAATTTCAGTGAAAATAGTGGCTTTTGATGTGCTCAAGTGAAGAGTGTCGCGGAAAAAGTCAAATCGCCATTTTTCGAGGTGAGAGACCATTTGTTTCCTGTTTTTGTGTGTTTATTCCACCCAAAGTTGGGGCGACTTTTTCCGTGGTGTGAAAAGCGCATTTCACACCACACTTTGCTGGTGTCACTTGGCCAAAATTGCAGCGATGGCTCCTGCAAGGGGCCCCACACATTCCTGGTGCTCCTCGTCACGCGGAGACAAGAGAAATGTGACGAGCCACTTTTTGTGGGTCGCGAGCATTGAAGTGCAAAAAGTTGAAGTACAGTACATAGTGTCATACTGGCGAGGAATTTTCTCAATAAAATTATCGATGGGAGATTTAATTTTGGCATCGTTGTAGGCTTCTTGTTGCTATAATTAGACAGTGAAGGTCATGGGTATCTGCAGTGATATTCCCAAAGCACTGAGCCGGCAAAAAAGTGCCCAAATGAGAGGAGAAAAAGAGTCACGCACTGTTCGATATCAGGAAAGAGGCTTAGAGCAATGGTGCCCAAGATCGTCCGGGAGTTTCCGTGGCAGCTGAGATGTCGCACTAATTGATATAATTGCTCGGTAATTGATTTGCCTTATCACCTGATTCGCCCTGTACGCTCGAAGACTCGCCATAAATCTTTCTCTCGATTATTTAATTCTTTCAATTATTGCGATAGTCGACTCATGCGCATATCAATTTTTTCTGCTGTACAATGTTTCCGGTCAATGTGGGAATCTTATTCTCAGACGAGGAGGCAAGGAAATTGATTTTCCCACTCAGTCCTTCGAACTGCGTCATCAGTTGCGTTCAGGACAATCACACTTGGCCTCAATATCGGCAAGTCACCTGATTCGACTGAGAAATCATCAAATACTCAACGCCCTGATAGCAGTTGCAGCACGAGAAAAGAGAGGGAGAGAGAGTGTGTGTTTGTACACAACATTAGGACACTATTTTTGGGATGTTCAGTAAATTTCCATGACGCAAAAGGGTTCAGCTTACACTCAGGACTCAGCCAAATAAATCCTCGTGATATTGGTTGAAAAAGCAAATGACTTCGTTATTGTTTGCAAAATTTCTTTAGAGGCTATAAGTGTTTTTTTAACGATCGCATAATTTGGAAAACATCCAAATTGCACTACCATCATTTACCGATAGTACCGTGTTATTGCTCATTTGGCTTCTGGTAACATTTACTGGCATCTTGTGTGAATATTCAAATAATTCCGTCATGTGAATATTATTATTTAATATTCCACAGCTTAAAATGAAGACAAATGTGTTAATTTTGATGGATTTAATATGATAATACAGAGGATGTAATTCACTTGTTAGAGGCTTAATCAAAATTGGCCAAAGTTAGGCTTAAGAATGTGCCATAATTATGTCATTCGTATGCCAGTGGCAAAGTTTGCGTCGCTTAACACATCATAAAAACCAAAGTGAAGAGTTAGACTACATTGTAGCAAGACTAGGAATTAAATGTTCTGATAAATTCGACCATTTAGGGATTGAAACTTCTCCATGTTTAAATTTCTTGGTTCATTTAGGCAATAGATAAATGTCTTTTTAATTGCAATGTTGAATATTTTCTCCAGCGCAAGAAAAAAAATTTGTACAATTTCAAATTTAGAACATTTCTGCCACGCATTTAAAGTGCAAATTATTTAAATTGTGTAACAACTTTATGCACGAGGGTCATGGACAAATATTATTGCAAATTGTCACTGCCTAGAGAGAGATTTGCGGTGTCATAAATGTGCATCTGTCGAGTTTTGCCTCGATCGCACGGTGTTGGAGATCAGAATTGTTAAAATGCACATATATGAAAATTCAACATGACAAGCAAGCCAATCTCGTCATGTGACTGTAACAGAAAATTATACAATAGTCTGACTTAGAAGTTGTTATCATTGGTGGCTTATCATTATGCTTTTAAGTACACATATAGGGGAAAAAACTGTTTGCTCGTATCAGAGTGTATGTATGAATCTTTGTGATAAAGAGCAGCAATGAAATTTTCTTTTCGATTAAAATTGTCTCAACAGTGCGAAGAAGTGACTCGGGGAGAAATAAGTATCTATTTTTTAAAAGTGACTGAGATATTGAATGTTATGATTGACTATGTGTAATTCATTGCACGTTGATTTTACAATTCAATGACTAAACTGCCTGTTTTCCACCTATATTTTCAGACTCGTCACACGATGCTCTTTGAAGATCTGACATAAATTGGACGCAAGCTGCCATGAGGTCGTCTTCCCATACTCGACCAGGGGTTCTTGTCTCCCCATAAATGCGAACGATATCACCGTATAGAGATTTGAAAAGTTTCATACCGCTAAGAAATAATTGAGTTTATCTCGCACAGTTGAGATTAAAGGCATATATAATAATCGATAAAATTGTCAGTCTAGTCAAAAAGTTGTTGCATTCTATTCCCAAATAATTGTGATAAGAAATAATTGAAGTGTATTGTTGGTTAAAACAAACTGACCTTTGGTGACGGAATAAGAAAGTGTGTCCATTTGTGTACATGATAAATGGCTAATGCTTATTGCAAGTGAAATAATCATAGTGTTAATTGTGTATTAAAGGCAGAACAGTGTGTGAGAAAATTCACAGTATTGCATAGTGAAGAATAAGGGGAAATTGCATTGGGAAAAATGCCGGCGAATGGCGATGCAGCGGCTAGAGCCGACAAATTGAGTGGAATCGAGGAAGAGGCCGACATGTACGATGCCTTTGCTCCTCACGTGGACACCAGCCAAATAACAGTTATCACGGATTCGCCTGCAGGTAAAGGAAGATTCAACCTTCGGAAAATGCTAGTTTTTCAATAGTCTCTATTCAATATCAAGCGCCGTCCCGAGATAAGCTTGGGTAGGTGTCTGATTACGAGTAATGACAGTGAAGAAGAATCATGCGTAACCCACCTAAAAATCCCCATTTTGTAGATTTATCAATAGGTTTTATGTAACAACGTTTCCATGTTTTTTTTTTCTTCTTCACTGAAATACAAGTATATTTAGAAGATGACAATAATAGAGGAGATAAAAATAAGTGATTTTGGTCAGTCAAAGTCAAAATATACCGGCAAATGATAAGGTTTGATTGGAATTGGTTTTTTTTTTGTTACCGACTCACTGGCAGTGAGACTTAAGAATTCCCATATTAGTCTGCACTGAATGAATGACTAATTGTACAAATCAATGAAACTCTTTGGAAATGTCTTTTAGTGTCACATATTCCAGACTTTACTTCAATAGTGTTATTTGCAGAGTTGTAAAGTCTGACGACACTGCAGTTGTTATTGCTACGTGAGGTCGTTGAACATCTCAGATAGAAAATGATTTACGGCATTATTTATTTGTTATTATTGAATATATTGATGTACAAAGTAATTTCGTTCAACTTGATATATTTTGCTGCATTTACTTGTAAATATAATTGCCATATACAACTCTGGCAACAACCACTATTTCACGTTTGCATAATAAGGAAGTTATAAGTATAAAAAAGACAAAACACTGTCGGTATAATAATAAACACACAATCGCTTAATAAGCATGTGCCTTGGCGTACGTACATTAGGGTTTCCTGAAAATTTGCTGGCATTTTCATTAATGAAAGTGCTTTGAAATAATGTATAAATGATTATGCTATCAAGTGGCAAAAGAGGCATGTTGCCATCTAATTGTTTGCCAATATAAATTATTGTTATTAAATTGGATAGCGCAGAACTCTGAACTGTGTGTCAAAAACTTATTGTTCTGCAAATTAAGAGATCCTATATTTACACATGTCTTGGTTATATATCAATGATAGACAATGAATATACATAGAGTAGAGACAATGAACATAAAACGTCGATGTGCATGTAACACACGATAATAATCTGAATTGTACATAAGCTATTTACCATGTACCTTGTACATTAGACTGATGCCGAACTTGCCTATGAAATACAACAATAAATTCATATCAGTCCAACAGTGATTATCTGCATGAGAGAGATAGCCAGAGAACGACGTTGGACTGAAGCAGATAGTGCTAATGTTAAGGGGTAAACATGATATGTCAAATAACCGATTTATTTATACTAATCATGTGGCACAGGGTGTTTTCTCATGAAATATATATTAGAAAATTCATTCAATCAATACATAAAGTCCTCTGACAGATCAATAAAAAAATGGATAATTTGACAATAATTATCAGATAAGCTGTCGACATTCAATTAAGATTAGATTACACTCTAATCTAACAAAGCTATACTGGCCAATTTGTGAGCACAACGTTTGCAAAGTGACAAAGTGCAAGTGTGGAAAAGAATCTTTGGGAAAAACTATTTGTTGGCTACACCCTGTTGGCATGCAAAGCCCATTGTAAATAAGGAATACATTTGTATTCTCTCCCTCTCTCACTCTCTTCGCATCACTGTAATGAACTGCTTTGATAACAAGTAGTCTTCTGTGATTGAGGAGATGTGAGTAACACCAATATATTTCAGTCGATCTCTCAACTCGGTTCTGAAATGATAGAACTTTTTCTTTCGCTCGGTAGACGCACGAAAAGAGATTCAGTGGTGTGATTAAGAAGTCAGTTTTCTTGTGGTTTTTTAATAAATAATTCAATAAAAGTTATCGCAATATAAGAGTAGACATTCGTACTCAACATATTTATACGTGATTAGATAATATATTGTTTTCTTTCAACCCATTTCGTATTTAATACAATGTGACATTAGCGACAATGATTGTCGAGAGCAATTTTTTGAAGCCAAATGAAGAAAGAGGCAACAAATGGTGGTGCATAAAGTGAATGGTGTGAGCTTAACATGTAAATAGAGACTATTACTATAGACAGAGTGCAATAAGTGCGCGATTTCATTCCTTTTAAAACCGACAATACCAATTTTACGTCATCCTGTATTTTGTACTAATTATGCTGAGGAATTTTACGGTCGTGCATAGTCACTGATCAAGTGTATTGAACACTGCAAGGAAATGAAACTTGTGTCGAAAAAATGATGTTAAACAAAATTGTCTTGTCAATTTAGCCTTTCCTCAATATATGGGAAAAAGTTTGAATTCTTGAGCACTGCTCCCATTTTTGCACTAATGAATAATTCATTGCATAATGGTGGATATCATATAGACGTCAATGCATACATACTTATAGATGGTTTCTGGTTTCTTGGAAAAATAGTTATAATTACTTTGCATTGACTTATCAATCTGTCGATGTGTGCGGAATGAATGGAAAACGCAATAGACTATTCAATCAAACGTGATAAATCTGGCAGACATGTGATATGTAGTGATAATGAAATATACGTTCTTCTCAATTGCAAAGTAGCAAGTGAAAAAAAGTCCAGCCGATCGTCTTCTATGTAATAAGAAATAGACTGTTGTGATGAATTTAGCTTTGTGATAGGCATCATTATACACATATAAATCTAAAATGGTGGCAAAATCTACAGCACTGAAAGAGTTCCTAACACTTGAGAGTGCCAGCAAAAGAAGTAGTGTCTACGTCGATCCTGATCGTGAGGTTTTCTTCGAATTACCACTATATATTCCAACAAATGAAAGTGTGACCAAATGCTTTAACTTGTTTGAAGGTAAATTTGACAATATTTAGGAAATGTGACGATAGAAATCGATTGAGTGTGAAGAGGATGGTTAGAGAAAGAGCGTCCAAAAAAAAATTCACATTGTATTTAAGAAGATCTAATCTAATTAGCGAAAATTGTGTGCGACCTTCAAAGATTTGTGTACATTTTCCATGATACTCTTGTATAATCTGCCTTAACAATTACTTTGGCAAATAATATGCATCATATCCACATTTTTGGTCTTTATCGGAAGCTGTATAGGAGTAATTATTTTTACTTGAAATTCTTTTTAGCTATTTTAGAGGTTAAAAGCATGGTCACTTTTGTGTGTTGACGGTAATTATTTAAGATATTTAAGAATACATTTTACATGAGAAGAGAATGTAAAAGAGCATATTGAAACAAACAGATTGGAAATAGAGGAAAAAAGACGTGATAATATTTATGACGATTGGCAATAATTTTATGTTATTACCTATTTACGACGGAAATTGATTGAAAAAAAATGCGATATGTGTTTTCCATATTTATGGGTTTGATTTCGAATTGCAGGGAAAAAAGCCACTTTGAAGACATTCAACGATGTCCAGCAGCTTCTGCAGCAGGGCAAAAAGCGCGAAGTGAAGACTGCAATTCGTGAGAATGCATGGCCAATAAATTCACCAATTAGATCGCAATTGTGGCCGGCACTGTGTAGTCAATATCAGAATGGAAAGAGTATGTTGGACGGATTCTACTGGGACATGGTTAATCAGGTGAATATTGACTGCGATGATTGATAATGAGAGTGACGCGGTGTAACTTGCGTAATTGCTCATTGGATTCCAGGTGTTTGGGACAACTGAACTGCCAGACAAACCTATTATGCTACCACCCTTTGTGGACTCAACCCACTGCCTTCCGTACCACTTGACGAGAAAAGGACGAGCCGTGGCGGATCGCGTAGTCAGTGTTCTTGGCTACGCGTGTCCTGATATCACATATAGCCCATCGCTTTATCCGATAACATCCCTGTTGCTGCACTTCATGTCGGGTAAGCCGAAGCAATTGTCAGTGATTCAAGCTGTAGACTTCTTTGAGTTAGATTGAACCAGATTCTTAATCAAGGGTCTTGGGCATATTCCACTGGGTTCGGTATTGAGAGCAGAAGCCGGCAGTGTAAAGCTCATGAACACAGAATTATGTGTCCGTGCGGTTATCTTGTTTTGACTTTTCACAGTTGAAAGTGGAAAATCACGACAAAGAGTCTCAATAGTCGAATTTTTTCCTACTCAATATTGTGACTGATTTATAGTTATGCATACATATAACATATATCATATATGTATGCTCATGACGACAAAAATGACAATCACAGCACACTAAGTATGTGAGATTTTTTAGTAGAGAGCTGTCATAGTGAACAATTCACACATTTTATTATTAGTTAAGTGATGGTACTTGCGAGAAATGTACAAAATTGCTTTCATACGCGAGAGTTTCTTTATGCTCTCATGCTTCATTTCCTGCAGCATGAGTTCGATTTTAATTGTAAACTAATCTGTCGAGGTGAAGCGCGCTAAAGCGTCTCAAAATTGCCACATTCGTCAGGCTGATTATATGAAATCATTCTATATACATTTCATTCTTGGTGAGTTTAATTATAAATTTGTTGTTTACTTGATCATTTTTACAGAAGAGGAATGTTATCACTGTATGGCAAGTCTGGTGGCTGCCAAAGAGAAGGTGTTCATCACGCAGACAAAATTACTACATGAAGTGACGTGGAAAACTGTGATGCAAATAGCTAAGAAGCACGCGGTAAATAAATCATTAATCAAATTTACATGTACAACACAGCGCGAAGGGGTGGAAAGAGGCAACGAGCTTTAGTCACTATAATCAAGATCACATTTTGGGCATTGAACGCATTTTGGGCCATATGTATTGACGTAATTGTTATTGAAAGTCAATACGAGTGGAAGTGTTAATTTGATAGGCAAATGCATAATTGAAGTTTGGCCTTTTACAATTTCAGAAGGCAGCAGTAATACATCTGCAGCGTCTGTGTCCTGGCCAGAAGATTGAGAGGATATTCATGGACTGGTGTTGGTGGATACTCGGCGGACTTCCTTTTCCGCATTTGGTCCGTGTGATGGATTGCTATTTCCACGAGGGAATCAAAGTATTCTATCGCGTTTCTCTTGCCATTCTGATTCTCTTCCAAAAGAATATCACATCGTCGAACTCAGAATGGAACACTGAGTCCCTGAAGAATGACATTGACAATGCAATACCCAAATTTTGCAAAGCGATTTCGGTCTCCCCGACAAAATTACTAAGGACAGCATTCAATATCAGAGCCCTCAGGTGAGAACGCAAAACACACATGACTTGATAATGTTTCCAAAACAGCTGATTGATTAATATCCCAATTTGCATTAATTAACATAAAGACAATGTGTGACTGAAATATTTTTCTGGCGCGCGATACATTCAAACGTAATGGAATTTTTTCCCAGAATGTCATATAAAGTGCTATTTTTAGACACTCTGTAGCTCCCCAATCTGAAACATTATCTTATTTTTCTTTCGCGATCTCTCGCTATTATGACAGAATGAAATTGAGTGCAATGATGTCTAATGTTGTGTGTTATCACAGTTGAACTCGATAAATATACTGTTCTTCTGACTGTGACTTTTCCTTTTGATTCTCTTTTCAGCTCAACGTATATTTCAAGGGTGTTTATTAAGACTGAAATGGTTCTTAAGAGTAGATCGGTTTTGAGTGGATCCAAACAACTGGTTCGATCGCGTTCTAGCGATAATTTACCAACGAGTCAATCGCAAATGAATATTCAAATGATGTCACACACTTTAACAATTCGAGAGGTAATTTTTTCGTACTCTTTCCCTCCTTAACCTTTTTAACGTCAAATATTTTTCTTAATATCGAAATACAAATTTATCTGTTATTTTGTACCTCCTCTTTGGAAGTGGAAGAAAAGATGATGAAAAAAGAAACATGAAAAAACATCACATTTACACATAATATTACTTGGTGATGAGGTTCTAAAGCCAGCCAGCATATCTATTATTTAAAATTAAATGTTCCTCTTTATCTGTTGCCTATAGAGAAAGTAATTAATATAGTTAGGAAGGTGCATCATAAAGTAATCATTAGTGATTAATGTGCAAGTAGAATAGACAGAAATAATTGTGGACTTTTGGGATTTCAGCGAATGCAGCAAAGCGAAACATGTCGCAATATGGTACGGGGTTTAGTAGTTACTTGAATTCTATTAATACTGTTCTTCATTTTATTAACCTACTAATCTCTTAAAATATGCCTATATACTCATTTAAAATGAATCAAAAAGCTGTACTGTGTTTTGTAAAGTGATTGATTTTATCAAGGTGTATTTATGTTTTGTCTTTCTGCCTATTTTCCCGGCTGGGACATTGAAAAAAAAAAAAGAACAGTGAGCGAATTGCTAGCTTTATTTTTCACTATTATATTCCATTCACAAAAGAAGCGTAAACACACCTTGATTGAATGTGGCATTTCATGTGTGTAAATTGAATATTCCATAATTACAGGACTAACTGATAACCACGAAATTCCGCTGAAGTAAAACCATACGACTTTCAACTCAATAAAAACATAATTTCACTTGCAAAGACATTGAAAATTTTTTGAAATCTTAATATATTTAAATACATTTGAGTTAATATTGCTTATTTGCAGTCTTTTTGTCGCTTTCAATCTGCTTTCTCAAAAGTGTCTTTACAGGTGAAATGTGTTCATAATAGCATGAGATACAGGATTAATCGTATTTAGATTGTAGTTAGGGGAAATTGATAAAACTAATCCAAAATGTTTCATGTAACAGAATTTACATAAACACACATATGAACAATTTAAAACTATTTGAGACAATAAGAAAAGCCTTCAAACGGATGTTTACTCAATGTATAACAATTTCTTTTCTCTCTTTTTCTTTGTGCTGCTTTTAATACCATTTGTCTATGTATCCTCCACTCTTTGTTCCTCAAACAAAACAATGACAAAAACCCCCACAAAAAAAATCAAAAACCTCTCAATAAAATTATTCGATGTGTGAAATGCACTAATAGGGGGCTCATTCCCCAGATGCAAGAGTCCTTGCAATGGGCGTTTTTCCCATTCAGACGATTAAAAGTCAAGTCCTAGATCAAGAGGATGTAAGTTCGAAATACTGTAATAGCACAGCACAAAATTTTATTCTTTAGTTTCACACTTGAAGTTTTGTATTTGCCATCTACAATATTTCTTTTGATTTCTTGATTTTGTAGATATGTGTAATCTGATATGCATTAGCGTACAACATAGTGAAAAAGAGAAAAAAAAGGTTTTTCTAAAGTTTGAAAGTCCTATTACGGTATAAAATATATGAGTAAATTTTGTTTCTTAAATATATTTTTAACTCTTATTGTTCAAGCTTTTCCAATCACATCGCAATTTATCAGTGTGTTTTATGCTTGCATGATTTTCATTTAATCCACAGCTTCACATCTTTAACACCTCTAATATTTACACTTTCTTTTGTTATTCTTTCTTCCTAATTTATACTTGCCTGTTGAATGGTTTTTTTTTAATTTATGTTATCAAACAATTTGACATAGAGAAAAAGTGTGTAAGATTTCAAAGTGTTGCGACTAAGTGAATTTCCTCACAACTCCAGCTTTTTACACTCTGGAGTTGGCTGCCAGTGCGGATCACGATGTATCAGCCGGTGCTTCTGTACACCACGGAAGAACATGGATGCTCATTGACAACGTTTTATGTTCGGGTGGAACAGCATGAGCCTACACTACTCATGATAAAGACTTGCAACAACGAGGTCCGTGTCTGTCAACGTGTGGCAGGAATTATGTCGCCTGGACTGTGATATAGTATACAATTTTGTCTGCTCTTCAACAGGTATTTGGTGCATATTGCTCTTCGCGGTGGTTCGAGAGAAATGTGAAGGATGACAAGGGCCAGAAGCAGGCATACTTTGGGACGGGCGAAACATTCTTATTCTCACTCTATCCAGAGCGCTCAAAGTATCCGTGGGTGGGCATTGATGGCGACACGAAGCACGGCCATGGGTCTGAATTGTTTATGGCGGCCGATGCGAAAATGATAACAATTGGAGGAGGGTAAGAGATTGTTATCGTCATCTATAATGATTTGTTTAAACTCCACTCTCGATTGTACTGTGAAATCAATCATTTTATCTGTGCGCTTGTTTGCTTACAGTGAGGGACAGGCCATTTGGATGGATGAGAACATTCGTTATGGCAAAACGGACAAGTGTATGACTTTCAACAATCCGCCGCTGTGTCCGTCTGGAGATTTTGAAATACGCGTCCTCGAGGTGTACGGCTTCGTCGGCGTGTAGAGGTAATTTTGGGGGACAGGTTGAATTCAACAGCTGTGGTCTAGAGTTTTGTGAATTTTAATGAAATTGGAGAAGGCTTCTACCGGGATATAGTTGCTGCAATATTAGTGATTAGATGCGAAAATCATTAAATCGATTACATGATATGCTGATGAGAGAATTGTTTCTTTATGTACAGATTTATCATCATATCTTTGTTCAATACATCTCTGAGAAAATCTATCTACCCAATAGCTTTTTCCGTTTGTACATACTTTCTAAACTTACATTATTAGGAATTGTGTTAAAAGAAATTTATTATGTTTATGAAACAATGTTAATGCGTGGGATGACGAGCGATGCCCTTTAGTTGCAAAAGAGAAGGAATGCAGCAGTGAATGGTCATGATGTGAGGCAATCACAACGAAATGATAGTCACATCGAACAGAATTGCATCGTGAAAGCGAAAGAAAATTGTTCTCTTTCCAATTGTTGTGCTTTCATTGATTGATATTTACAATTTTGCCCAACTATTTATTGAATAATAGCAAAACGAATTCAACAGATGATAGAAATAAATTAACATACGTGCATAAATAAGTAATTTTGCTGTGCGATTCATATCACGAAAGGATCATTGTTATATTATTTTTATGAATTGTTAAAACCAAAATTTTATTTACAAGGAAGTGACAGAAATTGAATAGCAAATAGCAAACATAATATTTATCATTCCAATATGCAAGCAAAAAATATGAATATTTTGAAATATCTTTTATTCTGTGAAAATGAGAATAACCTGGATATTTATCGATAAGAAGAGTTTACATTTTATATTAAGGATGTGAAAATGTGTATCACAAAATTTAGATTGTGTGTTTTAGATGAAAACAAACTCATGTATAATTAAGGAATTTATGTCCTCAACATTGAAAGAAAATGAAATGACATGTGAAATTATTTCTTTGCATACCAAGAAAAAAAAACTGTTCTTAAACGCTCTTGTCTGCGCTTCCTGTACCTGTTGATTCATCTGCTAAATTTGCTCTACTCGACACTTTCTGTAAAAGGTTGTAAATGGGCTTCAAAGTGCTTTTCCCTTAGAAAATTATTTATCAGTAGAAGAAAAAGAAACAGTAGATAAATACAGTGAGGAAGTAAAAGTGATAAAAAAAATAACTTTCGGAAGAAAGAATTCATGAGAAAATATTTATTCAAGACTGTTTCGTAGCAATAATAATTAAGAAAAAAATATCTATTTTCTCTCATTTTGGGATGCACTTGAACTTTCACGAAGAAGTGTTTTGGACATTAATTCCTTAACTTTAGCTTCTCTTTTACCAAGTAGATAAAGATAAAAAAAAATGTCGTAAAATCAATTGCTGAGAAAGAAACGAAAGTCTCTTTTTCATGAAGTATTATTTTAAGGAATATTGGATCAAATTGCATAATGCTGCAACATACTTTTCTCCAATAGTGTTTATATAATTAATATTTCTCCTCCACAAAGTATTACTATTGAATTTAGAATGATTTCATCATTGCAATCAGACGAGAAATATGAAATACAATAATCATGTCGCATTATATACGAAATATTCTGTTCACAGAGTTTACAAAATATATATTTAGGCTGTAAGATGATTGAAATATTCGTAGAAAATGAACATTTCTGTGGAACAATAACGAAAATGTAGCGTTATATCAAAATCATGCATACAATGTAATCCAGAAAATCAAAGAAAGTCATTTGAAGTTATCTGAAGGACTCTTGAAATTGACTAAGTGTTAAGGAAAGAATTCTGCATTTGCGAAAATAAATGTGAGACAAAGCATATATTACTAGTGAATTCAATAATTTTGCGGATTATGTAATCATTCAGTGTTGTTTGTTGATGAAATGAAACAAGATCTATATGTTATATTCACAATTTGACACTTAATTATTACATTAATGTAAATGTTGTCTTCTCAGTGTCATGTAATTGGTAAAACTTTAATCTGTATATTGGATGTTGGTGTATTTTCCGCTCTCTTGCTTTGACAGAAAAGAAAAATGATAATGAGAAAAAGAGAATTTGCATATTACAAGCATTTGTGGCGCGATGGAAAAACGCTTTGGAATGAAGATACAGTGAAAAAGAGCAAATTTATTATTTTCTAAAATATATGTGAAGTAATCATTGAGGCAATCACTGTGGTAAATAGCTGAATGCATCGCTAAAAAAGATTACACAGTGAAAATGCTTTTTCTTTAGGGAAATCAGCTTAAATTCAACAAATAGCAAAATGATTCTGTGTTCAAAATATATTCTTATATCTCTAGTCCATTTACACGAAAAAAAAGAAACACGAATGGCACAACATTTCTATTTTACTAATCTATGTTTATGATTATATTCTTTGTTTTTACTTCTTTGAATTATATTCTTCTATTCTTTTTGTTCAGAGTTATTCCAGTGAGAAAGAGAAAAAAAAATATAATGAGTTTGATGAAACAAATTTCATTGGTACAGAAGTAGATACAGATTTATGTTAGCATGTTAACGTGTAATTTATTGATAAATTTTATTTTATCCATAGAACCTTCGAAAGAAAATATTTATGAGGAAAAATATCTGCAATACAAAGTGAGATATACTGATTTGTAATATAAATGTTATGGAATAAAAAAGATGCATGACTAGTATTATTTAGAATGTACAATGAAAATACATATTATTCTCACAGAAGGAAGACGTTAGAGAAGAATAAAATTGTTTGAAAAAGCGTGTCTTTTATTTTAAGATGTCCCGCCAAGCAGAGAGCTTACGCGACAGAGCATGAGATTGCGACGGTGGCGCTGTCAGCCGGGAAGCGTGGTGTGACTCTGTGAACACGCGCGGCGCCACTGGCGACAGATTTTCTCCTCGCGATTTTGACAGTCTAGGTGAGATTTCCAGTGAAGAAAATTCATTTTCCGCATGAAAAGCGGTTGTTATCTTATGAGAAAGTGTGGATCTGTCCATATAATAGAGTGTTGTGCGCGAGATCAGTCGGAATTCACTGGATTTGTATTGGAAATTAGTGCCATTTAAGGTGTTCCATTTGCACCGTGAAAGAGTTGCAGAAAAGGAAAGTATCCCTGAAATTCTCCCAATAAGGGAGGATTTTCATCTGGGAGAAGCTGAAGATTGCCAAGGCGGTGTTTTGTGTGAGTAAATTGGGCTATTTCAAGAGAAAATTGTACACAAAAAGTCTCCATTCAAACGCCGAAATTGACGTGCTGAAAGCATGACAAATTGCATGAAATTTAATTCGCCATGAAACATTCTGAAATTTATCCTGTTTCTCGTGAAAGCTCTGTAGTGTTTCATCGATGTTTCAAGGATCCCAATACAACGCAAAAGCTCAAATTACAACATTTTCAGTGAAAATATGCTTTTTTGTGGTCAATTTATGGGTTCTTCAAGCAATTAGATATGATTAGATAAGATTGTTGAGATTGGCTGAATTTGACTAATAAAAATTTTGATTTTAAGTCTCAAGAAATATCCTTAAGAAACTTACATGTCCCCTACAAGGAATTTAAAAATATATCTTCATTATCACGTAATTTTTAGTGGGTTTTTCTTTGTCTGATTCTTTAATTGACTGTACAAACATTTAATTTCCGTCCGCCCTTAGTTGCCCTTAGAGGCCAGCAAGAGTTCCAATATTATCACAGTGATTCATGCGCCGCTGGTAATTATTTGCCTCTAGAATATTCCGCCACTGAACGCTGCGTCGGCTCACTAATGCCGCTGATATAAAAGCTTGGCACTATCGCTCGCCTAATGGCATTAGTGTGTGTGATTCTGCAAAAAGTGGACGCTCGCGAAATAGCAGGCGAGTGATGAAGTTGAAGAATTTGCAGAATTAACACAACGGCAGCGTATTGGAGCCTTCCAACACGATCGTTTAACGAAAGTTTCACGAAAGCATTCCTCTTTTTGCCCCCAATATTTGCACAGCGCCGCTGACGAATTCGTTAGACGAGCCACAACATTCCGGTCTCCCACACGCTTTTTCGACTGTGATCGATTCCGTTTTTGGAGAAATCACACACGTAAATCGAATGTGATTTTCTCGCCTTATCAGTGCTTTTATCTCTGGTGTGCAAGTGACAAAAAAAGGAGGCGCATGTGGCAAAAGAGTTCATTACAATTGAATTAGCAATTAAGTGGAGCAACAGAAGTGAGAGAAGGTTCGTGTGGGCATCGCAAATTGGAAAGAAGCAATCAAAGTCAAATCAATTTTGCCATATTTGAGCATCAGAGTGTCTGGAATTTATTGGATCCAGAGACACACATGCTTAATTGATTGCCAAATTTATTATATTTCACACATCTCATCGGCAATTCTGCATGCATCACACAGTTGATGGTTACATTGTGAGAAAGTGAATTTCGAAAAATAGATGGTGGCAAAGCGGAGTTGAAATTAGGCTTGCTAAATTAAGAAAATTGTGTGGCACACGCTCATTTCCACTGGTGGGTCTCTTAGTATCGAGGGAAGTGATTAAAAACGGTTCCAGATAAGGGCCACTTAATCAATTGCCTACTACAGTTAGGCTCCATTTGGGCCAACAATATGGTTTTATGGCTTTCTATGACGAACTGAAACTGGATTGTCGACTGTTCGTATAAAATGTCTTTTATAGAATCGTGCACATTGTGCATATTTTCACCAGCATAGAATGCAAAATGTGGAGTGGAATTAGAAAGCAAGATTCAATGTTTGGCGCGAGGTCACTTGTAACTCTAATAGGAAGTCCTTTAACGCTCTGAACACTGTTGGAACATTTCTTTATCACTTGAATAAATAACGTGTTCTCGACAGTGAAAATGGTGACAAATGACACTTTTCTTTCCAGTCTTACTTGTGGTTCTTTGCATTCTACGTGAGAACAAATGCAATTAGTCCAGAAAGTGGCAAGGAAGCGCGAGGAGGTATCATTTGAGAGGACACGATTGGCGATTCGCTGGAGTAAAAGGCAGCTAAATACTCCATAAAACACGTGGAGCGAGAGAGAAAGAGAGAGAGAGAAATCATCTCGTGGGAGAGAATAAGTGATTTTATCAGTGGAGGAGGCATTGGAGAAAAGTACTGGAAATTACAGAGAAATATCAAAAACTTCTGGGAGCAACTCTGAGGCAAGCAGAACAATGTCGCGACATTTGGTGGCGGTTTGCGTTGTCTGTCTTCTGTGTGCTGATCACATGCCGTGCAAGGAGCATGTCGCTGATCTCACACAACCTGAACTACCGTCTCACATATCACAAGACTTTCACGACGCTCCTCGTGCTGTCGCGAAGAGGCATGCGGCGATTCATCATCATGTTGAGGAGGAGGAGCATGATCCGGGCAGGAGCTTCCTGAAGCAGATTTTCAAGAAGTTCGGCAACGAGAGCGACATGACCATGAGTTTGGCGGGTTTTGAGAATATGCTGGAACAATTGGGTCTCGTGAAGTACCTCCAGGAGAGGAATTCAGTTGCAGAAGCAACTGTGGCAGCTACAAATCCAAATGATTCTGTAAGATTATCAATGAGAGACGAGATGTTGTTGTGTCTCTAACAGGAATTTCTTCTGTATTTCAGTGCATTTCCAGTGAAACCCTTGTGGAGAGATTATCACGTGATAAGATATCAAAATCCAGTGAGGAATCTACTGAGCGGCATAAGAAGGACACTCTTAAACTCACCGAAGTCGATATGAAGGCAGTTTTCCCCATTCTTATGCATCATCTTGTGGCGAAACCCACCTCAATAGAGAGACTTGGTTGTCTAACATCCGAGCAGTTTATCACTGATCATCATCCGCACACAGAAGCGGACAATTTTATGGCAGTTAGTGAAGATACAACTTTAGGTGAGGCATAACAATGTTCAAATAGTCGATTTGTGTATTCCCAACCTTGACCGAAATAATCCTACACGCGACAATCTTAAAGAGAGGAAAATTCCTCCGTGGTATTTTTGGAGTCCCCGCAATATTGGTTTTCATAGTGATTGTCTTCAACCTCTAAACGTATCGATTAAACAAGGGGGTTGTGTATAATTGTACTTGACTTACGGAATTGGAAGAGGAGCAACAGCGTGAAATTTACCAATCAAATTCGCATAATTTAAATTTAGAATATCCAAACTTTATACATTTTGATATCATCTGTACGGAAAAGTTTTCAATTAATAGGAGTTTGTGCATCCTTGAAAGTGAGGGAATTGTTATTGCTATAGTGCCTTTATTCTCCTTTTTCAGTGTGGATTTATGCGTCTCTCTCGATACTGGGCGTCAGTCTATGCGGCCTCTTGGGAGTCGCTGTTATACCATGCATGGAGAAGAAGTACTACCATCACGTGCTGCAATTTCTCGTGGCTCTGGCAGTGGGAACACTGTGTGGCGATGCTCTGCTGCATCTCTTGCCGCACGCCATGATGAGCATCTCACACCATCACCACGATGACGGCGGCGAGGATGATCACACGACTATGACGCTGAAGGGACTCGTGGCGGTGATGGGAATTGTCTTCTTCTACGCCACCGAGCGTGGGCTGACCATGATTGCTGAGTGGAGGAAGCAGCGTCAGAAGAAGGAGAAACCACCGTCACGCGTGCGTGTGATGCGAGATCCGGAATCGGCGTCGCTCAACAATGCGACTGGAGAGAAATTGTGCAAGCACAAGTACAGCTCGTATCCGTATTGCTATGATGAGATCGCCATGGAGACGAAGGATGACCATCACTTGCACAACAACTATGAGAAGCCGGGATCGCCGAGTGGGCAGAAAGTGCCGCAAAGTCGAAAGCACAATTCTGTGCTGCCGTTTGCGCGACCACAGCCTGAGCAGCAGCATCAGGAGGCGCTGATGCACAATTACACCATTTCGTCGGCATTGAGTGAGAACCACAAGGAGGCGACGGCGGCTGTGGCTGAGAAGCCCGAGGTGCCGCCTGAAGAGGTGCCCGCGCAGCCCGTGGAGGAGGCAGCTAAGAGCGAACCGCGCCATGAGCACAAGTACACGGTGATTCTGCGGGAGCATGAGTCGCAGCATCACGGCCACTCGCACACGCACGGTCACGTTCACTCGCCGCCCAGCTCACTCTCGTCCGTGGCATGGATGGTCGTAATGGGTGATGGATTGCACAATTTCACCGACGGAATGGCAATCGGTGAGTGTGATGTTCTTCATATCAATTAAGCAGTGGCGTGTCGGTCTCTGTGATCGGACAGACTGACAGCTATAAATGTTGATTAACCCATTGAAACCAATATTGTCCCACTCTCATGATCACACAGTATTAATTATTTGATAGGGTTTTTCTCACTGTCAATCAATTGAATGTGGACGTCTGTCTTAATCTAGATAAAGGATAAATTGATTGCAAGGGTGGAAATGACATCCTTGCACACTTTGATTGACCTGCATGAAGAGAGTCTTCTAATCTAATTGGGTTGAATTCACAGGAGCGGCTTTCTCCAACAACATTGCTGGTGGATTTTCAACAGCAATCGCCGTGTTTTGTCATGAACTTCCACACGAGTTGGGCGACTTTGCTGTGCTACTGAAGGCGGGAATGTCTGCCCGCCAGGCTGTCTACTACAATTTGCTGTCGTCAGTGCTTAGTTTCTTTGGTATGGTGTTAGGTGTCTTCATTGGTGACACTCCTGAGGCTTCCGGATGGATTTTTGCTGTTGCCGCTGGGATGTTTCTCTACATCGCTCTCGTGGATATGGTATGATGATCATAAATTGCACATTTCCCAGTGTTTATCACTCATGTGCTCATGTTAATATCTTTGCACAGATGCCGGAACTTACATCGTCTCATCAGGAGAAATGTGCTGTGTCCACGTGTATTCTGCAAGTTTGTGGAATGCTGGTTGGCCTCTGTGTAATGTTGCTGATTGCACTCTATGAAAATGATCTCAAGAGCATCTTCACAGCTGATCACGGTCACTCTCACTATCATCACCATCATCAGCATTAGGAAGGGCTGCTCTTCTATACTTTGGAAGCGGAAAGAGAGTTAGAGGATGAAAAGTTTGGGTGAAACAGCAGCAGGAGAGCATATTAGGTTTTATAATTATTTTTTAGAATTGAGAGAAGAAGTAGAATTTTACAATTTTTATCTTATATTTTGTCAATATATATATATATACATATAACATGTAATTTAGGTAGGGAAAAAAAGATAGAGAAGAAGGAAGGAAAGGAAATTTACAATGCAAAAATGAGACGTAGATTTACGTGGGTTTTACACGGAAAAACAAAAAAAAGAGACCATCAATAGATCTTCTCAGTCAATTAGGAAGCAAGGAAAAGAGCGAAGAAAATGATAAAAAATCAAACAGGAAAAGTGTTTTGATGGTTCACTTAAAGGTATTTTTGTTTTGTGGATTTTGAGAAAACTTAATTTTCCATTAGTTTTAATGTAGAATCCAACTGATTTTTTTTCTTAATTAACACTCAGAAACAGAAAACTTAATGCTATATGACAAAGCTGCCAATTTGTTTAAGTTGAAATATTTAACTGAAGATTGTATACATATTTTCCTCTGTTGGCAAACTTACAGCACTCAGACAGTCATGCAATTAGCCTAATTATTTAATAGTTACTCTATATAAACATACAATGTCAGTTGAATAAAATCATCTCTAAAGTCAGATTAAGAATTTTGTGATTAACTAGGAAAGACTGCTTCAAAATCGACGACACAATAACAAGAAAGAAAAATGTTGGAACATTTGGAATGTAATTAAAAAGAAGAAAAAAACCGTACCAAAATTTTCACCAGCTGCAAGAGGGGAATATTTACGGAAAAGTGTCAAATTCTCACCTAAGAAAATCAGTGTTAGTGTAGAACGAAAAATTGCTCGTAATTTTTTCAATCATTCAAGATGATGAAGATGAAGAGGAAATAAAATCTGTGCTGAAAATAACTGACTTATTTTTAGACTAAACTCACCAATGCGCGAGGTCGAAGACTTCATCAACCTGAGAATCGCGCGCTGTTCGCAAAGTGTTCCATTGAAACAGGGAAAGTTTGTATAAATCTCATTTTATTTCTCTCACTTTCGGATTTTTTACATTTTTTTTTTGTTGTTTTCAGTTACATCACTTCATCATGTCCTAGATCACTTCCAAAACTCCCGTCCAACATTGTCCTTCTTTTAGTAACATTTAAACTTTCTTCTTTAAAATTGGATATAAAAATTACTAAGAATACATTTTATTGTAGTTCTATTTAATCTCTGCATCTCTCAAAATTTGCCTTTACTCTTTTTTTCATTGAAATTTCTCAACATTTTCTGTGTATTTCGTATTGTGAAATTTCTGTTTTGTAATCCTTGAGGTAATTAACGAATTATAGTTTTTCTCAATTTACGTCATTTTCTCTTTTTTTTTTTTACTTGAATTCGCAATTTTTTTTTAAGTTTTCTTTAATCGTCACTCAATGTTATTATTTTTTTGTATTTTCTCTGCAACCGCTACAAATACTTAAATGATCTGCAACATTTACACTGCTCTGTAAACTATTCACTCTTCTTTTTCTCGTCTATAGAAAAAAAACCTTTCTTAGTGCAACACATAGTTTGCATCTGCATTTTTCTTATCAGTATAAGTAACATTACATATCTTTTTTTTTCCTTGATTTATCTAAATCTCTTCCACTATCTTTTGCATTTCTCTACGCAAGAATTCTTATATTTTTTCTGCTTTAGTGGTGAAAAGCTCGCGACATTTTTGCATATCAAGTTAGTGTGCCAGCCAGAAAAATTTTGAAAATATACAGACAGTAAAGGAAAAAAAAACATCTAAGCAAACATCCATATCACACTGTGACTATTCAAAGTAAAGAAACACAAAATAAGAAGACCAACTTTGGGTGAAAATCTAAGTCCTTTTTTAATATCGCAAAATGAAGGTGGCTTTTGAATTTTTTTTGTTTGTTTGTTTGTTTGTCTATTGAACTGTAACGCATTTGGATGGTATCGAGTGATTGTCTCTCTATGAATTGTATTAGAATATTTCAAAAAGTTTAACAAGAGGAGAAGAAGTTTATCATTTTATTTAGTTCACAATTGCGTATATTTCTTTTTTTTAAGATCTGTAGAATTCTTTTATTTAGGGAAAGTTTGGTATTCTTTCATTCTCTAATCTCTAAATCAATAATAATAATAATAATGGTATTTAAGAAACAAAAAGTGAATTTTTTTTTCTTCAAAATTACAATAGAAAGTCTGTTATCAACTTTGCAATCCTAACTTTGAATTGACCTGAATTTTTAGTCTTATTTCTATTTTAAATTTTTTTTTTCATGTAACTCGTAAGAATTCATTTACTGATGAAAAATTATCTCTTTTCTTTTGACATTACTATTTCTTTTTCTTACTTCTTAACATTGAAACATGGTACAAAAGTGTAATTATGAAATGAAGAGTTTTCTTACAATTGCATTGGCGTCAAAAACGATTCGATTAGCGTGAATATTCCAATACTACCACCCCTTGAAGGTCTCTGAAATTGCAGTTTGAACTTCAGTTTTAAAATTCGATTTTTTTCAAAAACAAAGTATATTTTAATATTATAATGTTTGTATTATGAAGAACAATTCTATTGTTCTGGTTATTCATTTATTAAGGGGAATATGTGAATGGGAAGAGTAAAAACAAAAACAACGTTGGGTGACTATAAAATGTTTCAAAAAAAAAAAAGAAAAAATTAGGTATTTAAATTAAATTACATATTAAACTGAAAAGCTGAGTAATGTGGAAAAACAGGCATGACAATGAACTTTCTCCCATTTATAATTTCTCCAAAATCGTGCGAAATTGATAATTTCTACACATTTTTTTTTACAGACTTTGAACTGTGCATTATTAATTAGATTTTTGCTGTCACCCAACAATGAATTTCTCTACTTTTGCTCCACAAAATTCACATTACGCTTACGATGTTTTCATCTCTATTCTATTCTACGGGATGCTTTGACAATTCTGTCTTTCTATTCATTTGCAAAATGTTGGAATCGTTGGCTTTATTGGGCACTGTTTTCGCTGCCGTCTTTTGATTCTAATGACCGATATTCATCTGAATCTTCTTGGTCGGACATCAAATGGACAAAAATTGGATTTGACACCTGCATAATAAATGTAACGTCTGAATAAAAGGGAAACGGAGTTGAAGAGAAAATAATCCCAAAAAAAAGGATAAATTTATGCATGCGATTTTCAACTGATTATCCATTCTCCACAGATATTGAATGTTTTCCGTGGAGAAACAACAGCAAAGTCATGAATTTGTTCCCCGTGTAAAGCATGAAGAAGGTTAAGCGATCAATAAATATACTTTGATAATGCAGGCAACACAACAAATTGAAATTGATTTTCATCTTCCCTTTCTCTCAATCATGCTTAAAGAATAATAATTTAATTGAAGAATTTTCCCCGCCGGTATAATTCTACAAATACATCTCAGCCCACTTAAACACCATTACTCAGTCTTCAACATGTACAAGAACTCGAGATTCTTCCTTCAAAATTGATATGAAGCCCATTTTGAATGTTTGGTTATTAGCTTTGAGAAGAATATTAGTAGAAAAATGATTTAGCACAACACAAGCGCGCCATTGCAAAGCTGTAGTCCAACTAATTGTTAATACTTCACTGGCTCTCTCTATATGTGTTTCAGCAAGCATAGCCAACGACATGTAATGAATTAGAGTTAAAAGCTACTTCCATCTTTCCCTCAAATACCATTAGAGATAAAGTTTGTCTACCAGAATAGTAAGATTCTATATTATATTGTATTATCATGACGATCTTATTCTTTCACTGAATCAATGAGGCACAAAAGAGATAGTTAATTGGTGAAGCCTCTCTCGCTCTCTCTCTCTCTCTCTCTCTCTTCCCCAGCTCCTCAGCACGCACACACACAAGAGTAGCAAATGAATTCTCACATTCTGCCCATTGTAATTTGTCTCATGTGAAGGGAAGAGTTACATTCGAAAATGTTGGTGATCACACTTAATGCCAAAATGATCGCCTACCTCACTGGCGTTCTCCACGGCAGCCTCGTCCTCCTCGCTCACGCTAATGTAGCGGCAGCGCTGGTCAGTCAGAGACACCGGCTCATCCTCCTCAGTCACGCTGATATTCCGCTCCTTGTACGCACTCTTCTGCTGCGCCTCCACGCCGGAATCCACCATGTCCTTCGGCGAGCTCACATCCTCAATCAGCGTGTCGAGGCATTCGGTCTGGGCAAATGAGTCCATCAAGTGTGTGGATGTCTGCGCCACAGAAGAGCTGCTCGGCAATTCTGTGCTCGTCGATCGACTCACAGCCACACTTCCCGACTGAGACACTGAAGCAATATGATAGAACACAAATTATAACATGAAAAACATGGGAAAAATTGTGGTGGAACTTACAGTCAAGCCTTCGAGAAGCGCGTGAAGAATCCAATGGGAGTGGAGAAGATGATCTCGGTTCCACTTTGACACGATAAAATTTAGTTCCCTTGCTGACTTTGTATCGATTTTCATCCTGAAAAGAAAGGACATTTAGACATAAAAACAAAAGGAACATCAATTGCAAGAAACAACCATCGATAGCAGAGCAAAAGTCCAAGATATTGTAAACATGAAGGGCTCTAAGAGTCCAGATGTCTGCTAAGTCAAGTTCACTCCACTTTTGCCAATCTAATCTGTACACTAAAGTGATAACAGTGGAAAAACAGTGCGATTACTCACCTTTCTCGCCACACAGAACTCCTTCTCGATCACCCTCGCTATCACATGTGTCACAGTTGGAGTTTCATTTGCCACAGGACGCGGCAGTTTCAAAGTGTTATAGCTTTCCCCATGCAAGAAGTAAAGAAGTGACGCTTCCTAATAACGAATAGAGGAAAGTGATTATCATCTTTTCTGGCAAGAAACACTGCATAAAACTTACTTGAACAATAATATATTGATCGTGAGCACTATTCCAGATGACAAGCACCAAATCTCCCTTCGAACACGTTGTAACACTTATCAATCCTTTGCCAAATGAGCTGGACGACATTTTCGACCGGGCACCACTCCTCGACATCTGATCAGGACTCACTGCTGTGCTGTCAGGAGTCACTCTGTAAGAGACAGAGGGACTTTGCAGGCACTCTCAAACTACTCACAAGTATTCACTTACACTTTCAGTGCTGCAAAAGACGACTCCATTTCCAATCGCTTTGACTTCTCCACTTCCAATTCCTGCTCCAATCGCGTCCTGTCCTTCTGCAGCGAGTCCATCTTCTCCTTGAGAGCGCACACACTGTTCGTGTCGTTTGGATCCGGTTCAGTCAAATTCTGAATGGTTTCGCGCAACTTATTGATATCCTTCAGCAGTTGATCTTCCCTCTGACGCATCATCTCCAATTGATTATCCTTATCCTCGAGAATACGCTTGTACAGATCATACGTCTTCGATGGTGACTTTGGAGATCCACTCATGAAAAACTGTCCCATCCCACTTCGGCTCTCCCAGCGTTGCCTCTCACGATCCGCCCCCGTCTTTATCGCCATCCCTCGCTCAGCCATCATCTCCTCCCTTGTATGTTGAAACACAGCCTCATGCCCTGACATCTCCAGCAAATCCGGTCGCTCAATCTTCTCCAGACTCGTGTCAGACGGAGATCTCTCGATGCTCGTCATCAATTTGTAGCGTGATCTCAGTGATTCCAGCTCAGACTTGTGATCACGCGTCAATTTCTCCGTCAGATCTTTCACGAGTTTCTCCTTCTCCACACTCGCCTTCGCCTCGCGCGCCTGGTAGTCTTCAGTAGCATCCATGAGATGCTTTACTTTCTCATTCATCTCCTCCACGATGTTCTCATACCTCTTAAGTGCCATCGTGTGCTCCTCCTCCAGAGTCCTCCTCTCATTTTGCAATGTCACAATCGTCTCATTGCTCGTATCGAGACTCTTCTTCAAGTCATTCAACTCTAATTCATGATCAACAGTGCGCTTTATGAGCTCCTGCTGATGATTACTTGTCTCCAACTTCACCATCTCCCACGCAACATTGAGCGACTTCAATTGGGCATGTAAATCACTCTGCCCACTTGCAGAATCATGTCGTATGACTTTCAGTTGATCCCTCAGCACATCTATTGTTGACTGAGACTGCGTGTAGAGTTCCTTGAAGAGAGTCTTCAACTTTTCCACTTCACACCGCGTCGTTCCCAAGTTCTCCTGCAATTGGAGCGAAAGCAAACAATCGCTATTACATCAATTCTCTTGCAAATTTCTCTCAATCACCTATGCATTTGGCGTCAATGAATGAATTTATACATAAAAAATAAATAAAATTGGTAAAATTGTTAGTGTGCTTCAAGGATGAGCAATGAGGACAAGGACTAGTGGAATAGGACTACTGCATGTGCTGTTTCAGGAACATCGATATTCAGTCTTCATGTATGGGCCACCAGCGTCAAATTTCCATTAAGCCTACAAATTCTGCATTAGAATCAATTGCCTAAACACACTCCATAGTTTGTCTACAAACAGGCTTAGAAATGGGAATTCGAGCAAAGAAATTTCGCGTTTCATTTTAAAAACGTATATATAGAATAGAGGATAAATGTCATTGTGCGGTGAGAAATGATAAATAAAGAAATGTAAAGCCTAAGTGAGCAACTACACCTACAAAAAGATCAACTGGCAAACCAAATATATTTAAAAGAAAATCATAAAAATGCTGAGAAATATCATCATCTCCACTGGGAAGGCAAATGTGGGAATTTCATATATGTTCCAGTTTCACAACAAAATTTGGAATATCTGTGAAGGTATGTAAAACGTATTTGGTGAAAAGTACCTGAAGCAACTTGATAACAGTATCACAATTATGATGCTGCTCTGCACAATCCATTTTCCCCTTGTCATCATCCGGTGTGATGATATTGTGTGCCATTCCATCAAGACGATCACTACTCAAGCTCGATGGCAGGGATTCGTCAATGTAAAATTCAGAATTTATGAATTCACTATCGAATGTTGATTGAAAATTGCCATGTTGATTGCTATCAACAGACACCAGTTGGTGGCCCAAACATTTCCCATTGTTTCCACTCTCACAATCCGCAGAATCATCTGGACTCTGTGTTGATGTCGACACTGAATTGCCATCTGAGTCATTATTGCGGGACGGTGATGTTATTTCAGGAATTGAGGGTAATGTTGAACCCGTCGAAAAGGTAAGGGAATTATTGCTGTCGAGACTTTTCATCGAACTCAACACGCTGAGTTTGTTGAAACGGGGATTTTTCTTTGATGGAATGGACAGTGAGGAAGACTATAGATAAGATGGTTAATGATAGAGATATTGTGCGATTAGTAAAACCCCCAAGAAACTCTGTACAACATCCAAGCGCATAACGTTACACAAATCTATCGCAATAGCAATTCAACAATCCAAACTCACCTCAGTCAGAGTCTCAATTGTCTGCATCGCCACCACCTCAGTCGATGTGCTGATGCTACACATTTCTGGCTTAGAAAGTGATGTCATAACTGGAGCTTGAGACGTTTGCGTCGACGTCGCAAGCGTTGTGTATGCCTGAAGACTCCCAGTGGTCGATGTTCGGCGACGATCGATGGGACTCTGACCAACTTTCTCAAATTCCTCCGTGTCTGTTTCGCTCTCGAAACCCCTGCAATTGTAAGCAATTCCTCTTAATCACTCGCTCAGCCACACCTTGTCAATCAACTCACCTCTCATAATCCTTCAAATGCGAGTGCATATCGAGAATTTTGGGCAAATCACTCGTTCCCACACCCATACTCCGACTTGTCGCTGCACTCGACAGATTCCTCGCATTTTCACCGTCATACGCAACGTCCTTCTCTTTGCTTTTACTCCCAGATCTTGTTGAAAAAAAATCTATCACAGCACTCAAATCTGGAAGTTCGATTTTTGATCCAATGTCAGGCAAACAAACGGACAGCTCACTGATATCTGCAAAACAATCATCGCATTACTTCAGTTTCCCTGTCGAATACCTTTGGAGATGTGTTACGAACCATTCTTTGTTAAGCCCGGGAGACTAGAATCAAACACTGATGGGGCTTCTGTTGCATATGACGGCGGCATGTCGTCCATCCCAGGAAAGAGCGTGCACAGAAAGTGCCCCTCGAACATCGACCAAAACTCCTGGCGACGCATAACTTCATCATTGTAAATTGTCATGAGATGACACGCCAAATCGGAAGCCCACTGAAATCACCAGATATTTGTCGTTACTCGTTTTTCTTTCTAACCTAATAAAGCGTTCAGAATAATTTACCAATAAAAAAGCGCTGGAGAAGTTTCTGCGTCGAACCACTTCAGTAACAGCTGTTACATATACACTCGGAGCTTGGTGGATTTGCTCAATAATCCCCATGTGTTTCTGAAGTCTTCGGCAATTGCGGTGAATGAAAAGTAATTTGCTATCTATCTCATACATTCGATTCTCTATGTAAATTATGAATCTGTCGAGGAAGAGTGCGAAAAAGGAATGATTAGTCAATTAACACATCACACTCCACACACAAGGCGATTTTACTTAAGTCTTTGCAGTAAATTGTGTCCAAGCTCCGACTTTGCCCGTGAAATTCTCGATCTAATGTCTCGCAGTTGCTTGTGATTCTTCCTCATCACAATCAATTGATTCTTGTGGGAGACACACAAATCTGGCAAAATTGACGTATCTCCCAAATTGTTGGCTCGTGTTTGATTTTGCTGGAATGCCTGAGCCAATTCACTTTGCTCCTTCACAATGTTCTTCACATCGAACATCAACTTCTCAAGACCACTCAAGCGATCCTCCAATCCCTTGATCAACTTCATATCATCCTTCTGGGCAGCCTCAATTGCATTCTTCACCTCAGCTTTTAAGTTCATCATCTCCTTCTCGTCAAATTGCTCCAAACTCTTCACACACTCCGCAGCCATTTTCCTCAGTGAAATTTGATTCTCCTGTGCAGAAATCCATTGCAACAGTGTCGTCACTTTTTCATCTCTCTTATCATCCACATTTTCACTCCGCTCCTCGCTGTTCCTCTGCAAGGGACACAAAACAAAGTCAGTTCGATTACAGAGGGTGGCTTTCAATCAATTTTTCTCACCGCATTCATTGATTCCGGTTTCGAACTCTCTGGCGCAGCTTCGTGTGTCTTTGTACTTGCTGCCGACGCGTCATCCGACTTGTCATTCCCCTTTGGAAACGAGTCATTCTCATAAAATTCATCAAAGGCATGAAAAGGCTTCTCTGCATTTTGGATCAAAGCTGGAAGTATCGGAATATTCGACAAATTGTCCAAATCCTCATTGAAACTGCAATTAGACCAAATAAACAAAGTTCAGCACTCAACAAATCGAAAGACTTTCATGTGATCTACTTACTGTGAGAGACACTCCAAGTATTCTGTGCGCCTCTCGAGGACTTCATTGAAGACATTCTGGAAGTCATCGCATCGCTTCTTGAATTCCTCCGTGAGATCCTCCATGTTGGCTACAACAGCCGCCCATCCTTGCTGCTGCAAGTGCTGCTCATGGACCAGCTTTTCGCATGTGCGCGTCTCTTCTCTGCCCAATTCATAAATATGCTGCGCCAGCTGCGCTCTCTTCACCACCGTATTGTAATTTGCCGGCAATGATAAGCAACGTTCCACTTGATCCTTCAAATCCGTGTCTGAAATTGCAAATTTAAATCCTATCAAGGATCTCACTCAAACGAGTTCAACACTTAGAAATAACACCTTCTCTATCTTATCACAAAATTAAACTGTCTCCGTGCGTTTTGCGTATGTCGAGTTGGTTTTTTTTGTCTTTCTCCTATTTTGTCTATCTTCGTCACAAAACAAAAACGCGTGTTATCATTTGATAGATGTAAAAATGCCCAGAAATTAGGTCACACTCATTGAAGATTTCTATTGCACGATAATAAAGTCCTTATCAACTTTTTTTTAATACCCATTCAAATACTTTCCTGGTTTCAATGCGTAAAATGCGTAAACTCCTCATTTTATTTTCAAGGCGAAACCTTTTTTTCTGTCCTGTTAACAGTCTGTACAGGAACTTAAAATGCACGAGGTCACTTCTTTGCAGACAATGACTCACGCAGCAAAAGGTTCTTGTTCTAATCGCAATATTATTGATTCTGAAAATCCATTGTTTGATTGAAAATACATAAATAAAAAACACCCCGACACATTATGTACGCCAAAGTGGGATGCATGTGTGTTCAAAACTGATTCATTATCAAGAAAATTTAACCTCTGGCGCGCGTTGGAAATTAATTTGTTTAGAAACCCTCAATATATTTTGCAATTTCATAACATTGACTATGAAAATGCCTTGAAAATCAAATGCAAATTTCATATATTCGAATTGTAGAACAATTTATGTAAGCTGCTAAAATAAAATACTCACCTGGCTCTATACTTGGCCATGGTTGGAGTGAACTTTTCGATTCTATTATATTTGTGCTAAACATAAAAATGGGGTTCGTATCAGTCCCACCTAAATAGCTGCAAATCCGATTCTGAGGAAGAAGCATTTCACCGCCACTGACCAGTAACACTTGACTTGCGGCTGGTATGTGATAATGCGTTTCAATCATTTCCTTCAGATATTGCACACTGAAATTAAAAGGGAAAAGGAAATCAATGTTAATTGATTAAATACTTGTAAATTCTGGGATTATTGAGGCCTCGAAATTGCCTTTAATACTCCATTCATGCGCATTCTAAATACTTTCAGAAGTAAATTAGTGCAGGAAAACAGTAGGTAAACAATACAATAATTCCCTCATTGATGTTTATATTAATTTTCCCATAATTTCTCTTCACGTTCACCTCAATCAGTCATAGCAGATTGTTTGGAATATCACATACAGTAGACATCAGAAGAATTAGAGCGTTGTCTGTCCCTAGTTAATTGCGAAACACTGTACTTTTCACACTCTACAAAGTATACAAAATGTCCTGTCTTATCTAATCGCATTTCTTCGCACATGAAAAATCTATTCCTTCATCACACAAAGAGGTAGTGAAATCCAATTTCAAAATATTTCTCATTCTTCAAATCAGTCATTATTATCATGTAACTTTTCTGCGACTTCAGAAAGAAAACGAGCTTGTCACATACGTACACACAAGCTAACATCTTGACATGTGCAGCACACGAATGTAGAAATATTTCCGCACTGTTTTCTATACATTGAACAAAAATTTGACGCAAAATCAGCTGAGTTCATCGTTATACGAGAGTGTGCCAAGGAGAATGAGTAAAAAGACGGAAAGTATAGAGAAAAAATACACGATATGTCGGAGTATTTAAAACTCACACGAGGCATCTGCGAGAGAGATTATACATTTGTGTGAATTTCACTCAGTTTATCGCATGATGATTAACCCATGCTTATTACATCAGATTTTATGATAATGCTTCTGACAGTGCGACACGTTTTAATCGAACGCCATGCTCAAGAAGCATTTTCATCATTTCAACGCAAGAAATGGAAATCATGGCTAAAAATACCTGCATAAACATGAATTATTAAGTGAGTTATTGAAATAGAAATAATAATTGTGTGTATTCACTTCGCGAGGTGAAAGTGATTTCAACCATTTTCCGCTATAATTTTTCGAGAAAAAAAATATTCTTCCCGAGAGATAAAAGACTGCACAAATGTTTACATTCACATTAGAACCTTCTTTATCTTGAACTGCACACAGTAAGATATTAGCAAATAAACCATTCTCAGGTTATTCACATTTAGATGAATGAGGATAAGATTATAATAATCCTTTTTCTGTCTCTTAAGTTCCGTTTGTGTCTCTCTTATCTGCTGTGACACACAAAAGATCACGATACGAAGAATTAATCACCCTTGATCCGTGATATAAATTGTTAAATTGACAACATCTAATTATTATATGCTCTTCAGCATTGTACGCAATATGCGGAGGAAAAATGCTTGCGAAATTTTACACGACACTCACACAGTAGTAGGAAAAATCAAACTCTTAAGCGTGCCTCTTCATACTAACCTTGGCAATTACACTACTACTACTAATCCACAACCACCAACTCAATCATTTGCCTCTATTTGCCAAAGAAGCTCATAATAAACAGTTCACTCATTCAGTGAATGATTATGCCAACTATTAAATTAAGCAAGGGCCTCAAAAACTTGCAAAAGAAACAAGAAATTCACTCACTTTTCGAGCGCTACACCCATATCGAATGTAATCATTCGACCAGTATCCACGTGGAAAACGTACAGCATTTTTCTGCCGTATTTTCTGCTTCACAATTCCTTGAAGTAGTGTCACTTTGTTTGCTTTCCTTTCTCAACGGTCACCTTCCTATGTGCCAAACACACTCTCAATGAAAGGGGAAATTCATCAATTTCCTCGTTCTCTCTCCAGCTGTATTTGTCTTCTTTCTCTTATCAATATTCCTCTCCCTGTGTCGCCAAATTTTAAAAATCATGCGCTTTGACAGTGACAAATCTCTTCTATTCTTCCTTCAACTGACGACTTTCCACTTTGGCGAGAATCAAGAAATCCACCATCCTTGCAGTCTTATGTCACTTATTAGACGCTCTCCACATCGCCTTATCATCCAATACTTATCTCTTGTCGCCGATAAAACACGAAGAATAAATGAATCCTCGTTGTGAGACGCACTGATCCAATATGGATATTTAGAAATCACCTTTCTGCCTTTTCTTTCCTCCACTGTTATAGATTTCTCATCTGCAAAGAAAGAAAAAGTACGCAAGAACAATTAGGTTTCTGTTTTTCTGTTATCGTGAAAGCGTCAATTTTTTGTTGAATGAGCTAAAAATACGACATTTTGACTCATTCGTTACGCCAATTTTTGAAAGAATACATCGTACTGAACATATGATTCACAATCTTCAGTTTGTGTAAATTCTCTTCATAAACTACTGGTAAGACGGAATAGATACAATTGTGGTATAAATACAAAGTGTATTTAGGCAAAATCAACGCTAATTAAGATATTCATCTCACTCCAATACATTCGCAAACCCATTGTGTGTCTCAACACTCATAAATATTTCGCAATTTCGTCTCAAATTAAATAATGTAATCCGATTTTCACGAATTGTTAGATTCTCCCAATAAAGTGCGTCTAACTTTAAGTGTGATAGTGTGATTATACAGCATGGATCACCACAAGTACATAAGTTGGCTTAAAGCATCATAATGCTGGCCTTGAATCTTTTTTTTTGTCATGTATTCAAGAAGCGTGTAGTAAATAGTGGTTTTTGTTAAGTTTTGCGATCACCAAAGAAATCAAAATATCGAAAGACTTTCGCCAATTCATATTCACACTCTGAATAAGCTCAATAAGTTCATTGTGAGCCTCTTTACTCATTACACATTAAGCTATCTAATAAATCATTTACATAGGAGACTCACACACGCGCAAGCATTTTAGCCAAAAAGTGTTCTAACGTCAGAATAAAACCAGTCGAACTACATAGTATCAATTTGCGAACAATTTACTGGTCATAGAACCTTTTCACATCGGATGTTCAATGACAAGAGTTCATCAACATTGCCAGAGACTGCAAAAAAACCTCAAAATCGTCTGAATATAGATAAGTAAACAGGTAAAATCTCATTATTACTCATCTTTTTCATTCGTCATCTACTCACAAAGATATTAAGGAAAGCTAAAATAATACTCTTTACTTGAGTTTAGCCAGTTCAGCGAACGAAGCGCTCTTTTCTCTGAAGAAAGTGGACAAAAGCAACCGAGGGAAGGATTTCAGTCGGCTCTAATGGACTTTTTCTCTACCTTTTACTTCTCTTCTATCGTCTTCCGTCTTTTTCCAGGAAACAACTTTTGTGATAACAATATTTCTTCTTTTGTACGACTCGACCACTGAGAATATGAAGGCATGCACGCTCGTTCCTCCCAAGGTGCAGATAACACGAAAAAAGTAATTGCTTTTAGAATACGAAATGACAGTACCATTTCGAATAGGGAGAAAACAGACCGAAAAAGAGGAAAGGTTCTTGCATTTGCATTGAAAAGTAGAAAATACAAAGATACTTAATTGATTTCAATATACATTTATGATAATTTAAACACATTGTCAAGGTTAAGCATAAATTCTATCAATTTTATAAAATTTCTCAACATAGAGAAGAGCTGGGAAAATGAAAACAGTTTTTTTTTCGTGTTTTACTGTAATCCTTTGATGAATTAAATTAAAATTCTATAAATTGTTGGTTCAAGAAAACGATATGCTTTTGATTTACAATAACTCAGACCCTATAAGACCATTGAACTCTGATAATACGACTGCATTTTGATATTTTTGTGACGGAGTTCGGATCAAGACATCTCTAAAAATAAACTGTCTTGTAAGAAATGATTCTATAAAATCAGAGTTACGGCAGTTCAAAGGTTTACCACAATATTCAATTCGCTGTCCGAAACAGCCCTGCTCTCCCCTATGTGCTTCACAAATTTCGTACAAAGCGCTCTTTGCTAGACACGCAGATATTGATACACCTTCTTCAAGGCACACCCGGAAGACGGTTTTCTCAATGGTCAAACAAGAGAAGAATTCAGCGAGTCTCTCTATATATACGAAATATTAGTATCAATCTTTGTGCCCACTTTTTTTTCTTGAGCTTTTGAGTGTGTTTTTGCCGCTCTCTTTTGATTTGGATAAAAATTGCGGAAGTGGAATTCTGTGAGCGTGTTTTTGCGCACTTTCTTCGAAAACAAACTTGAGGAACAGGGAAAACGTCTCACACTCGCGAGTGGAAAATTGGCATATTTGTGCTGAAATGTGAGGCGAAATATTAAAGAATTGCGAATTGGGGATGAAAGGAGAGAACGAGTTGCTCGCGATGGCTTTGCGATAGAAGACGCAAAAGTGTAAACAACACGAGCCAGACGATGTCAAAGTACTCAGAATTCTCTATAAAATGTGTGTTTATTTCTGAGGATCTCGCAAAATGACACACGAAATGTGTCACTTCGCGAGGAACCAACTGGTTCCTCGCGCTTATTTGGTGCACACTCGGGAGAGCTTTCGGCAGGCCCAGAGTCGCAAAATGCAACTCCCTCTCGCTCCGTCCCTCTCTGGGGAAAACAATGGGAGCCCAGAGAAAATGGACGCGATTCGCCCGACCGTCGTGAAAGCCCCCGCGCTGAGTTTCGACGAAAATATTTCCACGGGGAGGACGTGAAAAATAGTCCGCTTTCGTGGTGGAGCGGCAGCACAAACAACACAAAGAAGAGCCAATCAATATTCTGGCTTGGCCATAGGCAAGACGTCCGTCCACCATTGCAGCCATTTCAATGCATTTTCATGCAGTTTTCCCAGTACTTTTCCACTCACCAACTATTCCGCCAACTTTTCACAGATC
The DNA here is from genome assembly GCF_947086385.1 of Phlebotomus argentipes. Classification (NCBI taxonomy): domain Eukaryota; kingdom Metazoa; phylum Arthropoda; class Insecta; order Diptera; family Psychodidae; genus Phlebotomus; species Phlebotomus argentipes. Next base: position 8,415,090 of record NW_026776181.1, on the reverse strand, counting down.
GTGTGAGCTCTCCGCAATCGCCATCAGTCAGCTAAATGGCAAAAATCTGAAGCATTCATTCGTTGCGTAGTTTCATCGCAGTAGCAAAAAAGTATCACAAAATTCATCTATTTGCCATTCAATTTTACACCCATTTCCCAACACAGAAACACACCAATTGCGTCTTCTATTTTCACTGCACGACTCCCTGCTCACTTATTTACAGTATAAAATAAATACTACACATTGAAAAACACTAAAACTGAATTTCTTTCTGTATTCCGTATTCCTTCAAGTGCCTTTCTTGTCTGAAATTTTTCACTGAACTGAGGAAGATGCTGTCAGCTGGCTGACTCCGTGAAGTTAGTCATGATGCATGGTGAATATGGCGCAATTCACCACTCGCCGCCAATTTCACCATGGCGGGAACTATGAATTGTGCCATAATAATACTTGGAGTCTTCGGGAACGTTTTTTTTTCAGACATACCGAGCTTTTCAAAACAAGATTCGTGAGAAGTAAATAAATGCAATTTCTTATATCGTGGAAAATATATAAATTCTTCCATTCGTGTTTATTAAAACTCTTACACATTGAAGTACACGTGTTCTCGGTTTCTTTTCTCTGTGGCTCGTACAAAATGATACTTTTAGGCAGTGGTAATCAAGAGAACTCATACGTGAATGGGTGACAAGCGCGAAAAAGGATAGTAAATTAATCGTTTATGTATATACATATATAGCTTATTAATCAACAGAGAACAATTTCTTATTCATTTTTGGTTTCAACGTACATTTATCACCTTCGCAAACATGGCCTAGGCACGCTTGCAGGGTTAATTTTAAGTTAAATTCTCTCTTCTATCAAATGTCGGGATGCATAATTTGCTTTAATCGATAGGGGCTAAATTACTGCTGTCGCCACTGCCTCCTGTTGTACCCTGGCCGCCTGAACCTGTGTCTCCTAGGCGGAGTCTGCACTGGTTGGCGCACTCTCTCCTCCGGCCTCAGCAGAGCTGAGGCGTCTGGGAAGTCATTGGCAGGACGAGGTCGTGGAGACAAGTCGATCTTGCGGCAAACAGCGCACCTGCAAGGCGAAAAGAGTTGAGAAAATCTCGCCAGGAAACTGAAAATTCAGATCACTGACCTGCTGACTTTAGACGACTGGTCCATCTTAATGGTCTGCTGTTCGGGCTTCTTGAACATGTTGCCATCCTCGATGACTGTGAGCCAGTAGGAAGTGAGTTGGTCATAGTAATTGCACCTTCCTTGTCCGCCACTGCACTCGATCACCGGCATCTGCCGGAACTCCTCAAGGCACGAGCCAGGCGACAGAAGATCCTGCCCGTATCCTCCGGTGTTGTCAGAAGTGTACTGAAATAACAGAATCGCTATAGAATCTGAAGATTATCCCAATTCTCTATCACTTACCATGAAGTAACTGAAACCGACCCAAAGTTCTTCCCATCCACTGGCGCAGTTCGGGATGCTCATGGATTGACTGTGCATGGCAATCACGCGGGTTCTGCTCTCGCAGACGGAACACCTGGAGACGTACTTCTCCACTTCGCGCGCAGGGATGGGCGCCATGGAGAAGGTCATGGGCTCGCTGGTGGCCAGCCACAGACTGTCCTCATTCTGATTGCCGTAATTGCACACATTCTTAATGTCACAGGACAGGAACGGCAAGGTAGAGAATCTCCTGAGGCAGGATCCGGGCAGACCCAGATCCTGACCGGCTGTGTAACTGCCTCCAATCACGCTGGCCAGTGAGTATCCGTCCCAGAGCTTCACAGTGTTGACTGAACACTCGGGAATGTGGACAGATTGAGAGTGCCGAGTGTAGACAAAGCCCCTGGATCTGCTTGGCGGTGGCGGAGGAGCAGGATCTCCTCTCTCTCCCTGCACTCCTCGGTATCCATCCAGACCATTCAATCCACGAGGTCCAGGCAAACCTTTCTCACCCTTGATGCCCTCCAATCCACCAAAGCCAGGAATTCCCTGGTCGCCCATCATTCCTTTCAGTCCACGCAAACCAATCACGCCCGTCCAGCCGATTTCTCCCATGTCTCCGGGCACTCCTTTGCGTCCAGGAAAGCCGTCAAAGCCAGGATCTCCAACGATGGCCAATTCATATCTAAAGGAGTCACCTCTGTCGCCTCGCAGACCGGGAATTCCATCATCTCCATCGATTCCATTCCAGCCCGAATCGCCCTCAGGACCTCGAGGACCTCTTGGGCCTCGAGGACCAGGGAACCCTTGCATTCCAGGTGTTCCCTGCATTCCTGGCGCTCCATTCAATCCTGGCGGCCCTGCAAAGCCTTGATCGCCGAGTTCTCCGCGAATTCCTGGAACGCTGTAGCCAGCATCACCTTGAATTCCCTTGAATCCCGTCTCTCCTCTGTATCCCATAGCACCGCGCAAGCCTGGCAATCCTGGTCGTCCAGGTGGACCTTCGAATCCAAAGTCTCCAGGCAAGCCTTTAACACCGTCGAAACTATCGCCAGGAAGACCAATGGCTCCTGGTGGACCATTATCTCCGTAATCGCCAGGAACGCCTTTAGGGCCAACACGCCCAGGTCTTCCAGGAAATCCATCGATGCCAGGAATTCCCGGTTCTCCTGGCTCGACAAATGACAGCGGCATTCCACGCGGTCCTCTCAATCCTCTGTCTCCCATCATGCCTTTTCTGCCTGTGAAACCATCCGGTCCTGGTAATCCGGGCTCTCCAAAGTCTCCTCTCTCGCCCTTAAAGCCCGGCAGTCCCGATGGGCCCTTTATGCCCTCTTCTCCGTATGGACCACGCATTCCATGAGGACCTCTCTCTCCTCGTTCGCCCTTTTGAGCTCTGCCAGGAGTGACAATTCCAGGAATACCAGGGAAACCCTTGTCTCCCATCTGTCCAGGTAGTCCAAAAAGTCCAGGTTGACCCGGATCTCCTGCATCACCAGGTAAGCCAGTGAGACCTGGATATCCACTCTCGCCCACGTCTCCAGCTTCTCCCTTAAGTCCAGAAAGTCCTACCACTCCATATAATCCAGCCATGCCTTTCCTTCCGTTAATACCTCGTAAGCCAGGTCGTCCGGCAGGACCGGCTTCTCCTGTTTCGCCAATCAGGCCAATTTCTCCAGCATCTCCTCTCTCGCCCTTCGAGCCAAAGTATCCATCTCTGCCATCCCGACCAGAGTCTCCAGGAATGCCTTTCTCTCCTGGATATCCATCGTACACCACGCCAGCGTCTCCTTCAACACCCTTCAGACCAACCAGGCCGGGCTGTCCAGGAATTCCAGGGAATCCCACTGCGCCTTGCATTCCAGTCTCTCCCTTCACACCACTAAAGGCAGGCTCTCCCTTCGGGCCGCGTAATCCCATCAGCCCAAAGTCTCCCCTCATTCCTTTGAATCCATCTCTACCAGGACGTCCTCTGGCTCCCGTCATTCCCATATTACCAACTTCACCCTTCAGACCAGGTTGGCCCATATTTCCCGGCCGCCCAGGATATCCAAACCGTCCTGGGTTTCCTGGATCTCCTCTGTCTCCTGGTTCACCATCGAGTCCACGAAATCCTGGAGTTCCGATGAATCCAGGATCTCCTGGCAGCCCAGCGTCACCAGGTAGTCCTGAGAAGCCAGGCGCTCCGATTTCACCTTTGGCTCCAAAGATACCAATCGCTCCCTGATATCCCGGATCTCCACGAGCGCCCTTATCACCGTAAGTTGCTGGCAGTCCATCCCGTCCAGGCTCTCCAGGTAAACCTCTTCGGCCGAAAACAATTTCACCGCGTTGTCCAGGAACTCCAGTAATTCCCACTTGGCCAGGCAAACCATCATCGCCTTTGCCGCCTTTCACGCCTTTAATTCCAGGAAGTCCTCGTATACCAGGCAATCCAGGAAATCCACGATCTCCAGGCTGACCGATCGGACCAATATCTCCGTCTTGTCCCATTTCGCCGAACAGGATAGATCGGCCTGGATCACCTCGGCTGCCCTTCAATCCGGGGAAGCCAGGTTCTCCTGCTAAGCCGTCAGTACCAGGAATGCCAGGCTGTCCTGCTGGACCCATATCACCAATAATTCCTGGATAACCCTTGAAGCCCTCGGGTCCCTGGATTGATATGCCGGGCTGGCCGATGTCTCCATCAGGACCTACAATTTAAATTCGTTTTCAACCCCAGCAGTGGAGATGTAATGGACACTCTACCTGGCAATCCCGGAGCTCCTGATAGACCCGGCCATCCTTTCCTGCCATCCAGTCCTTGCTCACCAAAGTCTCCGGGAATTCCTCTATCACCCTTCGCCTCCGTCACATTCAGAGCAGGGATATCTCCATCTTCGCCTCGAGCGCCAGGAACACCTTGGTCACCTTTCTGCCCCCTGGGGAACATCAAAATAGAATCACATCGAAAATATGTGGAATTCTTGGGACTTACCAGAGTCCTTCCAATCCACGCTCGCCTTGGAGGAAGTAGATGGGAATGTTTGCGTTCTCTCCGGGTCGTCCATCGAGCCCATCTCTTCCCGGAGATCCGTCTCTGCCCGGCAACCCGGGAATTCCATCTAAGCCTTGCAGTCCCTTTTCGCCACGCTGTCCAAATCTTCCTGGCATTCCAGCCTCTCCAGACTTGCCAGGCGGTCCCACTTCTCCAGGATATCCCTCCTCACCGTCATCTCCTCTATCGGGATTCTCCTGAGTGCCTTCGAAAAGCACATCTCCTGGTGTGCCCTTTGCACCTGGTCTTCCAGTTTCGCCAGGACTTCCTGCAGGACCTTCGACACCTTTCCTTCCTTTCAATCCTTGGTAACCCGTTACTCCTCTCTCTCCGCGAGGCCCCGTGAAGCCCTTGCGACCAAGTGCTCCTGGGAATCCTGGTCGACCAGCATCTCCTGTAAGACCCTTCCTTCCTGGTGCTCCTGGAGCGCAGCGTCCACAGTCTTCTCCACGCAGACCTCTGTCACCCTTCAGTCCAGTTATTCCGTCAAATCCATCATCTCCAGGAACGCCGCGTCTCCCTGGCAAACCACTCACGCCCATCGGACCAGTGACATTGACTCCTATTCCCGGTAAACCCTTGCGCCCAGGAAGTCCAGATTCACCACGATCGCCCTGAAATCCGAATTTTCCATCGAATCCAGGGGTTCCAGGCGGTCCCTTGGGACCGTATGTGTTTCTCCCAAGAAACCCCTTAGGGCCCATTCTGCCAGGCGGACCTGGTTCCCCAGGCGGGCCAATGGGCCCAGGAGGTCCGCTCTCTCCAAAATCTCCCTGCTGTCCCATCACGGAGCCTCCTTTTCTTCCCCGTGGACCCGGAGTTCCGGGATCTCCGGGTAAGCCAGCCAGACCTGTAAGTCCTCGACGTCCGGGTTCTCCTGGAATTCCATTCATTCCTCTCTCTCCCACTGGGCCAATCTCTCCTTGAGGACCTTGTGGTCCAGGATGTCGCTCGTCCAAATTCGGATCGTATTCACCCATTGGACCGGCAGGACCTTGCACACCAGGCATACCATGATGTCCATGCTCTCCTGGCTCTCCTTTACGGCCATCAGCACCATCGTAGCCGGCATATCCCGGAGCTCCCTTGTGTCCTTTTTCTCCTGAGGATCCCGGAAGACCATCCTTTCCGCTCTTGCCACGATCTCCCTGCTCTCCTTCCTCTCCGCGATATCCCTTGATGCCCTGCTCTCCTGCCCATCCTTGACGACCCTCACTTCCTCTCGGGCCAAAATCTCCCAACATACCTTTGTCACCCTTCTCGCCCACAATTCCCTTGGTAACAGTCTCATTCTTGCGCCGGAAAGGCACCACACTGTCACCCTTCTCTCCGGACTCTCCAGGAGGTCCTCTCTGGCCGGGAACAGCCCGTACATCTAATCTAGCGTCATCTCCTCGCTCACCTTTGTCGCCCAATTCACCGTCATGTCCCTGGAAAAATATACATCACGTTCAATGAATGCATCGTGCCAGTGATGGAGATTCTTACATCAAATCCTGGCAATCCTTGGTAGCCCTTCATGCCCAACTCTCCAGGATATCCCCTGTCTCCTGGTCGTCCATCATATCCAGAGTCACCGCGATCTCCCTTGGTGCCTTTTGAGTTAATGCCACCCTCGCCAGCATCTCCCCTCGGACCGGTCAAGCCACTCTCTCCTGGAGGTCCTCGCACTCCTGGGTTACCGGGCATGCCACCAAAGCCCATGGTGCCATCCGTGCCGTTGCATCCATCCAATCCGCGTGGACCACGATCACCGGACTCTCCTTGAGTGCCATTATAGCCAGGAATTCCGTAGTATCCTTGCATTCCTTTCTCACCCTAAAGCATACGTTGAAAGTGAAGACACTCTTTGCCAATTAATGATCTCATTCTATACTCACTCGGAATCCCTTCTCGCCAATCATGCCCAATTCGCCGTGATCTCCATAGTCTCCTGGTCTTCCGGGTGGCCCCGGAGGTCCGACGTCACCGTGAGGACCCTCCTGACCAGACAGTCCAGGTGGCCCCATCTTCCCCATGGCGCCCTTCAATCCGTCGCAATCGCATTCCCTCTTATGTGCGTCCTGGAATGATAAGATAGTGTCCGCGACTTAGATTGTGTGTCCGCCAAAAATACACTTCCCACTCAGTGGGCAAAAAGTCCACTGTCGCAGAGGTCAGAAGATAGTTGCGCGCGATTAAGAATATGCCTGTTTATTTTTCCACACATTCGCAGAATCGGTTTTAATTAAGCCACAATATTCCCGAGATTTTCAAACAGCAGTTGATTGGGGAGAGAAAAGGGGTTAATGCGAATAAATCTCAGAGACAAATTGTCGAGTGGTGCGGCATTTGGCACACTGAGAGTGAAATGGGAGCGATCTCAAATGAATATGCCCATATTTCTGCGCAAATTCACTAAATTGTGGCTACATTCTTAATTGCTGATATGCTGAGATGATAGTGTCTGCCAGCAATTAATTTGCCACACCGAGAATTGTGATGGACACTATGTCGTGTTCCATTTCTATTAGAAAATATGTAAATTGCCGCAATATTTAGTGCATCTGGGAGTCTCTCGCAGTCCCCAAAACCCACACACTGCTCCACATTGCAGTCGGGAAGTTGTCTCATGTCTCTGCTGTGCTGCCCCAGCACCACATTCGCGAATGGCTGTCGGAAATTGCAGACCGCGCGTAGAATCGCTGCCACCCAGAGATATGAGATCATTGTATATTTTCACTGTGGAAATGTGCTTATTAAACAAATACCGCTGTGTCTCGCTGAAATCGACAGCTAAATTTAATGCAAAGTGTACTTAATGGACACTGCAAGAGGAGTTCTCAGCAAGAATTCATAATCAATGAACCTCTTTATCGTTGCATTGATGGGAATTCCCTGCGAGGAGTTCTGCATTGTGCTGCCGCGATGGTTATTGATGATTCCAGAGGTGGGCAAGTGCGCAAAATTAATGTGCATTCAAGCAGATCATAAGCATGTATTTTAATCAATTCCACTATAAATTGGCACTAGATTTGTAATTAATAATCTCATTAGATAGTGCTCTTCATTATGTACTTGTTTTCCTGCATTTGACTGAAATTGCAGTAGTATTTTGTTGGGGAAATGGATTTAACAGGACAGGATGAGGGTTAAATAAATAGATGAAATTGTTGATTGCCGCATGTACGCAATTTGGATGCCGAGCACGCTATCCTTCATTGAGTATTTGCCTTAATTGTAGCAACACTGTATTTGATGCTAAACACTTGATTTTGTACGTAATTCAAGTTGTGAATTATCAGCGTATTTTTATAACTAAACCACGGGGTCAAGGAACAGCACAATAAAATTATGCTGAAGAAAAATCTCGCTAGAGGGGAAAAAATTTATCAAAACGGGAATACTATCAGTTTTGTGGCAGAGGAAGCTGATCTCACAGCCTCAAAACTAGAACATATCGCGTCTGATAACTTCCCTTCTCGCAAGATTTCACACACAAGTGGTGGTGGTTATAAATTGTGAAAACTCTGCGTGTCGATTTCTGTCCTTGCACGACAACTTGCTGACGAGGATTTGGGCACTGGTGACAACTTCTGAAGAAATGGCCAAGCAAGAGGGTAAAAAATGTGTCTTCTCGCTCGCCTGGGTGAAAATCACACAACACAACATCTGTTAAAACATGCTCGATGGTCGTTTTTTTATCGCTTTGAGCATTTCTTCCTAGTCAAACATTGCCGACTCATAAATATATATAACGTTAAATGGACTGTCACCACTTGCTAGAGGATTGGATTATTGGCAAAGATCCACACGTGATGCTCGCAACGGCACTTGGCATTCAGCCTCAGACATTTCATTCATCATTCGCGCCACAAGAGAAATTTCTCACATATTAAGGGTGGATGACACTAATTAGTCACATCTCCTTGTGAATTAATAGCCACTCCTCATCAAGTGGTGGGCGTGAGAATTTCCCATCTTGCATGCTGAGAGTTTATTTTCGAATAAATAACATGCAAATAATATAATGTAAATATTTGTTCAGCACTCAAGGATTCAATAGCCCAAGCAACATTGTCTCAATCCGAGTGTAGCTATCATTATATCCATTGAGTAATTATTATTTCATAAATTTCCGATAAACTAGTCTCCTTTCATCTCGTTGTGATACTAAACGGGCACCGGAGCACAAAGGAAAATCGTGTAAATCACACCCAGAAGGCATCTCTGAAAATCCTCAATATTAATTTTCATCACGTATCTCAGGGAGGCTGCTCGGGATGAGGAATTCGTTCCAGCAACACTCAAATGACTTGTAATCTATTTATAAAGTGTTAAAAGTGACTGATTTTCAAACTGTGAAATTTCCTCTGGTGGAATTGTCTGCTGGCTTTTTTCCACAATCACGCCGACTTGTGATGTTGAATTTTCGTAAAGAAGAAGAACGATCGCGTTCGCTCTCTATCAGTAAATTAATTTCTTCGCGAGTTGAGAAAGGTGAAGGGGTCAAGCGCAGTGTTGATTGATAAACAACAGACTGGACCACACAGCATTTCCATATTTTAATGGGATTGTAATTAATTTTCAGCTTCTGCGTCCGCATCCCTAACACATGTGCGTGTGATTCGAAATTGTTCTCTCGCGGTTAAGCAGTTGACTGTATTACATTGTTTATGCTGTGTCTTCTACAGATTGCCAATGATGTAATTGGGGTTATAGTTTATTTATTATTTAACATCATTCCTTCACAGATATTGTGCAAAAAATGTAAAATGAGACGGCGCTCCATCGAGATTCAGGCAGGCTCAAAAGTGAATGAAATGCTACAGAACGGTGTTCGAAACAGAGACGCAGCATCAGTAATTGGACAAATTTTCGATTCAAAGTTGGCCAAACTCAAACATTTTTACATTTCAATATCAGATTAGAAATAGTATAAAAATTACAAGTTATAAAAGATTGTTGTCACTGCTTTTTTGCATTCGCATTTAAGTGAATGTTTATATCTTCTTCATGTTTTTACGCTATTTCAATTTAAATCATGTAAAACACATTTTGATGATTGAAAATAAATGTCAACTGACTTCAATTGCACTGCCGACATTCTTCTTCGTGTATTACAATTATTGTGGTCAAAGTAGTCTTCATACTCCTCACAATACTGTGGCGAAAGATATTACAGATACTTGGGAGTCAATATAGGAAAAAATTGATGATACAGTTACGGTCTTTCCACTGATGAAGAGAATGATGAATCTCATTGGAGAAAAGCAAATAAACCGAGCTGTGGATATTTCGTGTAATATGGTGAAAATTAAAAATGTCTGTTTACATTTGATTTTGAGAAAAAACTAAACACGGAACAGATAAAACAATATTTATACGAATTTCACTATTTTTAAAACTTCACCAATTTGACCATTTCACAGGAAATATTGACTCATGAGCCTCAATACAACCATTGATTTCTCATCTTCCCTATGGGCAATCCGCAGTTACATGAAGAATTTCTGCCGCGAAGCACGGAGAGGCGAAGGAGCCCAAAGAAATGGCTAAAGGGTTTCGTAACTGTTTCATATCTCTCCACTGTTGTCTGCTCCACATTGAGTGTGTTGTATCCTACATATGTGCGGGTACATGTGCTGTGTATATGCTAAATTCCTCACCAGAGAAGATCACAAGGAATTGGCGCATGGATGGCATCAAAAGTACGCGCGAGTGTCTTGAATATCAAGCGATTAGCGCGAAAGCGAAAAAACTGCGCGACTGAAGAGGAAACATGAAAAGGAGAGAAAAAATAGAGGAAAACAACAATAAAAAACCCTTAATTTTTTTTACACACAGACCGAATTTCTGCACCAAACTTGACTTCACATGGAAATTAAATAATAAAAGAAACCAGTTTAGGGCGCAGAGAATCCGCGAAGCGCGAGAAGCCCACCATTGAGAAGCTGGCATTCTGGCATCGAGATGGCAAAAAACGCGCCTTACGGATCATCAAAATTCAGAAATGGCTCACTTGTTGGGGGCTCTTCTTTTAATTATATTGGAATGAGAGGAGACTGAGATGCTTCACAACTATTGATGGCTTTCGCCTGGAGGCTAATTTAGGAATCATGGGATCTCTTCATGTGAAGACATACCCAAATGCATATGACCCACTTTGAGCACTCCCTGTAAACATTTGCGGGAAAAGAGGAAGAGACTCACTTGAGATGTTACATTCGTTCCATTTCAAATTGGTATAAACATCGACATGATTAGTTGTAATGTTGCATTTTACAGTGTGGAGAAGGATATTAAATTCGCAATGAGTTGAAAATTGCAGTTGAAAGCCAGGATATTGCACATAAACTGGACACATAAATTTCTCACTTTAAAGGTAGGAATTTAAGCACAATGTCTCCGGATTCATAAGATTTTAAAATAAACCTTTCTGGTTCACTGCTGAACAGATTGTAAGAGAAGAACTCATTAATTTTCTCATGATTTAATGGTTGTGCCTCCAAAAACTTCCCAGAAAAGAGTCGTCTTGTGATATATTGCCTTCGCGAGACGGTGAAAAAGAGCCCTTATCTCAAATCTTGAGAAGCTTCAACTCATGTTTCAGGTGCAGTTTCTGCAGAAATCGCACAGAGGCAATAAAATGGTTTTCACACTCACTTTCTTGCTGAAATATACGATATTGCTCTCTTAAATAAATTCCTATTGAGAACATGAGCATCGGAAATTGTGAAGAACACCACTTCTGACCACTTCTCGAGTCACTCTTCCGCTGCCGCGCGTTGCGCTTTCGCGCCTCTCTTGAGTCATAGGAAGGAAACCCATAGCTTTGGCTATAAATAAATTGCTCTCGCGAGTTGAGAAAAGGCAACACTGTTACTGATGATTTCCTGAAATATGTTAATTTGGCCAATTCCTAAATGAATTGCATATGTAAAAAGTACAATGCAAAGTGCGCGGAGATGATTTTAACCTTGCATCTTGTGTGCAAGAATCACGACTGCAATTGGAGGAGATTAAGTGAATTTGAATGATTGTGGGCGTGCAGATCGTCTAATCCGTCTTATCATAACATATTAGCTGTTGCTCGCTATTCAAAGTCAAATAGAAGTGACTATGCAGACATAGACAAGGATTCTTTTCTCAGATTTCATGCTCACAGTTTCACAAAACCCGGCAAAATGTGGTCTTGCCGCCCGACAAAAAATCACTTTCTTTCCCTTTTTTCCCCACATCAGGTTCTTTCGCCTGCAGATCGCATTTTAACAGTCGTAATGAAAACACAACATTAAAATACAACACACATCATTTTATTTTTAGTTATTCCCAAGAAAATTCATACAACCGTGCAATACAAACATAAAATTTCCTCCAACATTCTCACATCTATCCATTTTTATGTCTCTCAATTCCTTTGCGCATTGTTGATTTCTCTCCTCTTTCCATCTTCTTTAATTCGACCACATGTAATTAATGGACATTCTCATCCCGATAAACTTCCTTTGCCTCACCCATCGTGTCTTGGAGTATTTCTCAAATGGAAAATATCACAATCGATCCACGCACTGATTTGCTCACTCTTCGCCCCCCAAAGAAGCTGTCATATTGAGGGGGTATTTTTAGACGATCCAGAGAATTTTCGGCTATGCAATTACAAGGAATTACTTCGGAGAAATCACTTTGAGAAAGCCTTTCACAAAACTTCATCATTGCTCCATTCTGTGGTCAGATTGAATGGAAGGTTTAGACTATTTCCCAGAAACTACGCCACTGATTAACCCCAGTAAATGAAGTACATTCACACATTTTTATTCAGACTGAATTACTCCGCAAGCAACTAAAATAAATCACGTTCTCAGTTCATTGGCTGGGAGTTCTGAAGGAATGCAATGTACTGAAAAATGCCGGAAGAATGATAAGAGTTGAAGCTGTGTAAGTGAGAATTTATATTCAATAAGTACACTTGAGAAAATCCGCCTCTGCCAGTGATGCAAAAATGCAACACACAACTTTTCCACCCTTCTCAACACACGAAACCATCATTTCCTCAATTGAGCAGAAAGGCGCACGGTCCGATGCCATAATCCTAGTCACAGTGTTGTCAAGTTTATTTGTGCTAAGTAAATGAAATCTTATCGAAGTGCAGTTTGTTGGGCATCCGGGAACAGGGAAATAGCGTGTAATGGTCTGCACATTAAGCATGAATTAAATTCCCTTCGCGACTGAATTACAAAATTCTCCTCCTCTGTGATAAGGAGCCATGATGTCATCATCTCAATTCCGCTTTGCGGAGATGCGGAAAAATGCTCGCTTGTTCGCAGAAATGACTTAAATTGGGCTCTCCAGTGATAACAATTTAGAATAAAGACTCGTTGTTTCTTTGCCAAGAAAATAATTATTTCACAAAATCACGACAAGTGCGAGCAAATAATCTCAATTTGCCCACATAGTGAAACACTTCCCGTAATTTTTCTCTGCTGTACATTGAACGAGACACTTATGTGCAAATAATATTTGCTTTTTCAGCATCATGAGAAAAAGTGTGTGAAATCTTGAACTTGAAATACAACACGGACACTTTTCAGCTTGCATCATCACAAATTTCCTGCGCTTTCAATCACTTTTGCGCCCCCAAAAGACTGTATTTTTCGCGACTTGTTCAATTCTACACTTGTTTTCCATTGTCTTGAAGCAAATATTGCAGCTCGACTTGGGCGAAATGCGACAGAAGGAAGGAGAAATTCCACATCTCACGATGGGAGGAAGTTATGCATAAAGTCAACTTCTGCAATTTCCAAAGCCAATAGAAAACAATTTATTATTAGGACGATTCTATCGCTGGCTTTTCAGCAAGTGCCTTGCAATTGGACACCCTCAAGCAGTTCAGTGGTGAAGAGTTAAACTGATTGCGCGTCGACTATGAAAATAAATAGCTCCTCTATTGACGATCCATTGAATCATTTTGATAAATGGCCGACTCTCCGGTCAGTGGCAATATTTTAGACCTGCGATGCGCCTCTTAAAACTGATGAGACGATCGATACGAGCATGTCAATGCATGGCTCATTCGCTACGCCAGACGATCTTATTTTCAATTGAGAAATGTCTTCTATTTTGCATGAGTTTACAACATATTTATGTGTGTAAATATGTAATATATCGCATTAGCATTACACAAAAGGCGTTGAACTTGGAGCCCAGAGAATATGCTCATTTATCTAGGCAGCATGTCTGCAATTCATCGATATTGTAGACTCCAAAGAGGAAGGAAACATGGTGGAAAATCTTGCTTTTCAGCAAAGTCAAGGAACTAGTTGAGATTCATATCGCAACATCACATTTTTCAGACATCTCTCGCTTCATTCAGAGATGCTGTGGAACTCATATTTTCTCGCCCGAATTGTTACAATTCAATTGATAGGGTATCAATGACTGGCGCCTATTTAAAAAATATCTACACAGCAACAATGATTCTATGATTTATGTGCGGAGTTAAACAAAAACCATTCACTATTCATGGAATAATAATAGAATATAATGGCTTTTCAATGTGAGATTTGAACTCATGTATCATCGCGATAGTCTTTTGAGAAAATACAGTCAGACGCGATTTTAACGACCACTTCTGCTCGTATTCTCCATCGTTGAGAAACATCAACATACTTTCGCGACTCACTGTAAATGCGAGCTTTCAGTCAAATGCAGAATCAAAGAGAGAAGCAGCAATAAAAATAAATTTAAAAAGAATTCATTCGCAATGGTGAGAGATCGCCAAGAAGATGTCAATAAGTGTAGAATAAATAAACTGAATTTTGGGTGGTTGACAGAAGCTGGGGCGCGGTGTCATTGCGTGGTGTGTGGATATTATAATTGATTCATTAAAGGGATATTTTAATTAATCTCCCAGCAGACGCTCCACTTAATTGGTCTCAATGATTCAAGAATGTACACACTCTTCGCCCGTTCTAAAATATAATAGGAATATTGTCTAATGCCCCAAGGAATGCTTGAGAGAGCAAAAGTCTTGGGGGATGAGCAACAGATGCACACTTTGTTGGGTCTATTTTGAAAATATTCCAGCACCGAAAATACCACAAAGTCGCGTGTGAAAATAAATTTCACTTCTAAACTAATTTCAAATTGTATGAGATTTTTGGGGTGTTTGGTCTCTTCTCAGGAATTGGGAAAGCTTATGTGCGATGGAAATTTCTCGAAATCCACAGGAATTTGTGTGGTTTTCCGTGTGTGGATTTATTGCAGAACATATATAATATGCTTTACATGAATTTTCCCTAAGACACTTTCAGGGATGGATTTCATGCAACCTTTGACTGATACCACACCTCAGCTACAATTTCATCCCATCACGATATTTCTTCTAGAGAGCCCCTCAGGGTGTTTGAGCAATTTTAGCGAGCGCCAGAACAAAGAGACGATCGCGATTATCTCTTCGAAGCAAAATTGATGTACAATTTCGATAGAAGAGACCCGTTAGCATGCAGCCTCTTCTTAAGTAGACTCAATCAGCGGGAAGCCAGCGAAGATGGCATCCCGAAATGAGTTTCATTATCAAGTACAGAGATATTTTATTCATGAAGCGAATAGTCTCACTTGACTGCCATTTACATACAATGCCCTATCGCATCTGCGCGCGAAAATGTGCCAAAAAATACTGGCTTCTAATCATCGTCTGAGGTCATGAGGTGCCTTCTGAAGGAGACAAAAAAACGCACACATCTCAAAGGATTATCGCCGGCGACGGCGAAAAACTGGGTTGATAATGGGCTTCACTCTCTGGGATTTTGGGGAGTTCACAGAGATCACCATAAAAATTCGATAAGTGCGGTCGAAACGGAAATTTGCTCATTAAATCCAAGGGCGATTGCGCGCTGGGTGGAAAAAATGCGTCACACGAGATCGCGATCTTCTTTGCAAACAATGAATCCTGACAATGCATCTGGCTACTCACCACAGATGAGAGGACATGCAGGATCACGAATACAAGAAGCACTGCTGATGATCGCGTGCTCCCGCCCCGGCCCAGAAAGGGGCTCGTGGGTGATGACCACATCTTCTCCCCGACAATTCACTCACTTTCAACTTGTGCCGTCTTCTCACCAGTGAACAGAAAATTGAAATATTGGTGGAAGAGAAGAGTCCACGATCGCTGGGGATTGCGCTCACTGTGGGCCAAAGACTGTCGCATCGACAGCGGCTAACGTTCGAAACGGTACTAAAACGGAGTCGAGATGTGAAATCACTTCCATGCCCCGATGCCTCGGCCTCTGTCCCACACCATCCCTCGCCCACGATCCGCACGTGTTGGAGCCGAACCCCGCACTGCCCCGCGCCTCGGCGCGTCCTGGATTTGGGTTCAGGAACGATGAATTTTCACAGATTGTTCAGTACGCTCTGGACGATCCATCGCGCTAGATCGGAAACCGTTCTCGGAGGAGAATACCCGCGGTTCCGTGAGTGTCTCACTTCTTTCACTCTCCGTTGGGGAATTATAGATCCCAAGAGAAAATCCACTTTTCCCCCTTTTTCCATGCTGGAAGATATTTTTACTCCCCCGGAGCAAAAGTGTCTTCTCAGTTCGTCTCACAGTGCATCTTCTATGGCTATATCTTCTTCTTATAGGGTGAAACCACCAAAATTCACACACGGATGAAGTTGAAATCTCACAGGATATAGAGTTGATAGGAGTGCAGTGCGTAGTTTAAGTGATCACCAGCGAGATCTCTTCCCACCTCTTCTACCTTGGCCACAGAGGATTTTTTCGACTGGTCAGAGCCCTCCAAGGGGCAAACCGACAGGGAGCCACTATGGGCATCCCATATAGGCGGTGAGCATTCATTCTTCTTGGACTTCTCGCCCGACGGCATATCAGTGAACACATAATGTGAAGAAAATCATAGTGAACTTTCTCTCAAAATTCTCGCAAATAAATTCACGCAATTTTTTTCCTCACTTTCAACATAATAAAGTGCCTCCAATTTGCCAATAATTCAAACATTGTGACAATCTTTCTAGGCTCGCGACGATTGTGACGATTTTATGTTGTGTGGTTGGAACCAGAGCGGTGAGTAAATTACATCATTTTCAAGCTGCACCACTCCAAATTAGAAATTTGCAAGTGAAATTTGTATATCAAAGTGTCTCGGAGTTGTGATCTTGAGTGATCGTGGGACGACTGTCTCAAAGAATTTTGTGATGCCACTGGAAAATGTGGAAAGAATGTCTCTTAAGTTCAAGATTATTCCGCATGGGACATAGTGCTAAAATTAGGTAGGAAATGATTTTTAAATAAACAAAAAGGCTAAATATACTGAAGTGTCCCATGTTGGAGTCAGATGTTGCACATAGAAAATCGATTGTGATTTCGACAATCGTTTAATTGCTTTCCGAGAAACATAATGTGATGATGGCAAAAATTTTCACTTTGATCACTTTTCTCCCAGAGAAGTTACACCCAAATGTTACATGTGCTAAAAATCTACAGTACTGTGCAAGAAATGCTGAAGCACAAATAAATAATCGTCATGTTAGAATTAGAATTCCAATTGGCATTTAACGATCACTCAGACTGATTCTTCTCTCTTTTCTAAATTCTACTTCCATAAATAGGACTCGCGCAGACGCTACATAAATCAAAGAGTAGGTTCTAAGTGTGAAAAAATGTCTATTGAACTGTGCTAATGCTTTCCGCTTCGTAAACTCTACAGAAAAATATAAAATACCCGCGATAAAATCGCATTATGATCGTGTCATAATTAAACGATGCATCTCTTCAATTGTTCTCAGCAGTGTATACTTAAAGCCATATGCAAATCAATATCCAACACTATTAATAGTTCGACAATCTCTTGCAAACGGAGGTTGATATGTAGTCCATAAGCTATTCACAATTGATGTTTACGATCAAAATCATTTGGCCGTTTTGCTACTGTAAGCGCGCGTTCTCAAACTTGAGATGAAAATTCATATATGAATTCATCGTATCATTTTTCCCCGCGAAGTTCCGCACTCATTTATCGCTCAGTCGAGAGGAAAATAGCCACTCTGCTGGTTGATAAGAGATGCTGGCCAGTGAGCATAGACTCCGAAAATTTGCTAACTTCCAACTTGATAGCGCGCACTCCGGGGTGTGCTCCAAATTAACCAGAGCACCCATATTAAAATAAATATAGCGCCAAGAAGTGATTGTGATCGTAATTTGAATGTCTATGTAACTAAATGTGACACAATTTCTCACATTTTGTCGTCTCAGTCAAGATGGGGAGTGTATTTTAATTGTTTTCTATTCGCTAACACTGTAGCAATTCTGGAATGATCCGAGCAGCGGCGGAGTGGGACTCTTTCGGCGGCCAGACTACTACAGATCAACACCGGAACCTGTTCAACCGGAAATAGACCCTAGTTACGACGTTATCGACACTGCCAGTGGACGTCTACATGGTCCAACTAAGAATTGCACCAGTTCGGGATGTTGCATTCCCAAGTGCTTCGCCGAGAAAGGCAATAGAGGATATCCTGGCGTTCCCGGCGTGCCCGGTCCCAAAGGTGTGCAAGGTTTCGCCGGAGCGGAAGGTCTGCTCGGGGCTAAGGGTATGAAGGGTGAACCTGGTCCATCAGGACCGCGTGGCCCCAAGGGAGATCGAGGTGCCCAGGGGAGCCCCGGTTTTCCCGGTGTTCCCGGATTGCCCGGGCACAAGGGAGAGGACGGCCCCGCTGGTATCCCTGGACGAGATGGGTGTAACGGAACAGATGGTCTGCCGGGCCTGCGGGGCCTTGACGGTGTTCCCGGACCCAGAGGTTTACCCGGTGTTCCAGGCTTCAAAGGAGACAAGGGTGAACCTGCCGAACTCAATATTAATTACCTCAAAGGTCAGAAAGGAGATCCAGGCTTTGATGGCAGACCTGGCAATCCTGGTGAGACAGGTCCAGCTGGGCCGAGAGGACCTGACGGAACACCGGGTACTCCAGGTGTTCCTGGAAGAAAAGGACAGGCCGGCCCTAAAGGAGATAAAGGACAAGGCTGTATATCAATCCAAGGACCCCCAGGCCCCAGAGGAATTAAGGGTGACAAAGGTGAAAAGGGTGAAAGCAGTCCAGGAGAAGTCGTTGGGCCTCCAATCACAACAACAGGCCCCAAAGGCGAAAAGGGCTATGTTGGTGACAAAGGAGATATGGGGCCCAAGGGAGAACCAGGTGAACTAGGCGCTCCAGGTTTCCCCGGGGACAGAGGCACACAAGGAGAGAAAGGTCTTCCCGGTCAACCTGGTCCGAGAGTAAGTATTTTCACATAATAATGATATATTCAACATTACAAATTAATTCATCTACAGGGACGAGATGGAAACTATGGACCGACTGGACCTCCTGGCCAAAAGGGAGACAGAGGAAATGAGGGTTTGCGTGGCTTAGACGGAAACCCCGGTCAGAAGGGTGAACCTGGAGAGTCTGGACTGCAAGGCGTGCCAGGAATAGTAGGACCTCCAGGACCACCAGGTGGAGGCAGAGGATCTCCAGGACCCCCCGGACCGGCTGGACCCAGAGGATACAGGGGCTTGCCCGGACCTAAAGGATTGGACGGTCTTATGGGAGAACAAGGTCCTCGTGGTCTACCAGGAATGAAAGGTGGACCTGGTATTCCCGGACGAGTGGGATTGGAAGGTTTGCCTGGAGACAAGGGACAGAAAGGAGAAGCTGGAATAATTGGCATGCCCGGAGTTCAGGGGCCGAGGGGTTTCATTGGACCACCTGGAGCCGATGGTTTAAGAGGACCTAGCGGAGAACCCGGAATTGGCCAATTGGGACCGAAAGGAGATGATGGAGTACCTGGGTATAAAGAATTATTTGTGATTTTAAGACTTCTTTTCAGAACTGCATTTTTCCTTTTATAGATACCCTGGAGCAAAGGGACAAAAAGGTGAACGTGGATATCCCGGTCTGCAAGGTGTACCTGGAGATTCAGAACAAGGAAAGCCCGGTAGTCCTGGAGTGCCAGGTCGTCCTGGAGACAAGGGTGAAGCAGGCCGACCTGGAACACCAGGCTTGAAGGGTGAAAGGGGCGAAAAGGGAGAACTCGGCGGAAGATGCTATGACTGCTTGCCTGGCTTACCAGGAGAGAAGGGTGACAGAGGTTTTGATGGTCTGCGTGGCCCACCTGGACAGGACGGTTCTTCTGGCGAGAAAGGTCACCAAGGTGAACGCGGATTAGATGGATTACATGGAATACCTGGTGATCCAGGTGCACCAGGTATACCAGGTCAACCCGGTCTTCCTGGAGCAAGTGGAGAGAAGGGTGAGAACGCTTTCATATCATCGAGCTTACTCAAAGGACAGAAGGGCGAAAAGGGTAATCGAGGAATTTCTGGACGATCTGGACCACCCGGATTGGATGGACCTCGTGGCTATCCTGGATTAGATGGACTCAAAGGCGAAGTTGGATTGAAGGGAGACAGAGGCATTCCTGGATTACCAGGTCTGGACGGACAATCTGGAACCCCCGGTCGAGATGGGCTTCCTGGCATTAAGGGATTGAGTATAAAGGGAGAAACAGGTCCCAGTGGTCGAGATGGTTCCAAAGGTCAGAAAGGAGAATCCGGTTACAGAGGCGAAAAAGGTAATCCTGGAGTATGTCCACCACTCGATTACAGTAAAGGCTTCAAGGGTGCCAGAGGAGACAAAGGAAGCAAGGGTGAGCCAGGAACCCAGGGTCGAGATGGCTTTCCAGGAGAGCCAGGTCTGGTGGGATTACAAGGACTGAAGGGTAATACCGGAGCCTTTGGCCCACCTGGACCTGTTGGCCCTCGTGGTTTGCCTGGTCCAAGAGGTGAAAAAGGTCTTTCTGGACAAATTGGCTTCCCTGGACAACCTGGACGGGATGGTATTCGTGGTCTACCCGGATTGGCAGGGGCAAAGGGACAGAAAGGAGAAACTGGGGCCTCAGTTGTTGGACCTCCTGGACCCAAAGGTAGTCCTGGTCCTTGGGGACAGAAGGGAGAACGTGGTCCGACTGGAGAGAGAGGCTTGGACGGATTAGCTGGACAAGTAGGATATCCTGGAGATAAGGGTGAAGCTGGTCTTTCAGGAACTCCAGGCCTTCCAGGATACATCGGACCCAAAGGAGAACCTGGCCCTGAAGGACCGTCGGGTCTGCCTGGTCCACCTGGCCGACCTGGTATGGATGGCATCAAAGGTGAACCAGGATTGAAGGGAGAAACTGGAGCTCCTGGACTTATTGGTATGCCAGGTCTGAAAGGTGAACGTGGAGTACCCGGAATTGAAGGACAGAAAGGCTTCCAAGGACCGAAGGGCTCTCCTGGACTTAGAGGACTTCCAGGCCAAAGCGGACTTCCTGGATTTAAGGGTGATAAGGGCGAACTCGGCCCACCTGGATTTGATGGTGCACCTGGAGCCCCTGGTCAACCTGGCCCGATGGGACCGATTGGCCTTAAAGGTGACTTTGGACCCGTTGGTCTCACTGGATTGGATGGTCTTCCTGGTCGTGACGGAGAAAAGGGTGATGCTGGATTTGTGGGACCGATTGGACCTAAAGGAGAACCTGGCTCTGTATCTGAGAAGGGACAGAAAGGTGAACCAGGACCACCTGGATTGAGAGGTGTGGATGGCAGAGATGGATTCCCAGGCCCCACGGGTGAAAAGGGTGATGCTGGTGTTCCTGGATACGGCAGACCGGGACTGAAGGGAGACAAGGGAGATCAAGGCTTAAGCGGACGTGATGGAATACCTGGCATGCAAGGAATGAAGGGTGACCAAGGTTTCGCCGGCATTCGAGGTCTTAAAGGTGATAAGGGCAACATGGGACCACCTGGTATTCCAGGAACTCCCGGAATTGATGGCTTACCTGGACAAGATGGCCTTCCTGGACCACCTGGCTACACTGGTGAGAAGGGTAACAGGGGAGATCGAGGATTACCTGGCTTCGCAGGAGAGAAAGGTGACAAGGGTGTTGTAGGAATGCCTGGACGTGATGGCTTGATGGGAGTGAAGGGAGAACGAGGTTTCATTGGTGAACCAGGCGCTCCAGGACCTTCAATCGAAATCAAGGGACAGAAGGGTGAAGTCGGAGAATTTGGACTGGTCGGCTTGCCTGGTGAACGAGGATTACCTGGCCAGCGTGGTGATACCGGTTTTGTTGGCCAGAAGGGTGATCGTGGACTAACAGGACCTGTGGGTGTGCCTGGAATGGAAGGCAGACCAGGAGAAAAGGGAGATCGTGGTCTGACTGGTGAACCAGGAGAAGCTGGGCCTGTTGTGAAAGGTGAGAAGGGCTTGCCAGGATTGCCAGGAAAGAATGGACGCGATGGCTTGCCCGGACAACAGGGTGAAAAGGGTGACAAGGGATTGGCAGGACTGATTGGGCCGCAAGGTGCTCGAGGAATGCCCGGATTACCAGGACGACAGGGCGAGAAGGGAGATAGAGGCTTACCTGGCGCTTCAGGTCGTGATGGAATAGATGGTGCACCTGGATTGCTTGGCCCGAAGGGAGAACCTGGCTTTCCAGGTCCTAAAGGTGATGTTGGCTTGCCCGGAGGCCCAGGATTCCCCGGAGAGAAGGGTGACAGAGGACCACCAGGAATGCCTGGTCTTAATGGCTTCGATGGAATAAAAGGAGACCGTGGCTTCCCTGGACCTGAAGGACAAATTGGCCTTATTGGTTTGCCCGGAGAAAAGGGTCTGCCTGGACAGCGTGGTCGAGATGGTCGTGACGGTCTGTCTGGATTGAAAGGAGACAAGGGAGAGCCAGGATTAGTTCCTCCACCTGGACCCAAGGGAAATCCAGGCCGACCGGGACGTGATGGTGAAAAGGGAGACCGAGGACCGCCTGGACCACAAGGCATTCAAGGATTGTTGGGAGAGCGCGGAGAAAAGGGTGACCAAGGCTATCCGGGAACAACTGGGCCACCTGGACTGCAAGGACTTCGTGGAGAAATTGGCGTGGCAGGACCAACGGGGTTGGACGGCCGACCTGGCGCTCCAGGTCCAAAGGGTGACCAGGGCGCAGCTTGCTCTCACGCTCCTGATTACCTCTCGGGCATCTTGCTGGTGAAGCACAGTCAATCCGAAGAGATTCCCGTTTGTGAGGCGGGTCATGTGAAGCTCTGGGATGGATACTCCCTGCTCTATGTGGATGGAAATGATTATCCTCACAACCAGGACTTGGGATCGCCGGGATCTTGCGTGAGGAAATTCTCCACAATGCCAGTGATCACCTGCTCCAACAACAATGTGTGCAATTACGCCTCGCGTAACGATCGATCCTTCTGGCTCTCAACAACAGCACCAGTGCCCATGATGCCCGTTGTGGAGGAAGAGATGAGACAGTACATCTCGAGGTGCGTGGTTTGCGAGGTGCCATCCAACGTCATCGCCGTTCATAGTCAAACGCTGGACATTCCCCACTGCCCAGCCGGATGGGAGGGTCTCTGGATCGGCTACAGTTTCCTAATGGTGAGTGTGAGTGTCTTTCCACTGAGTGCAGTGATTAACCAATTCTTTGCCTCTTCAGCACTCCGCCGTGGGCAACGGTGGCGGCGGACAGGCGCTGGCGGGTCCTGGCTCCTGCCTGCAGGACTTCCGAACGACACCCTTCATCGAGTGCAACGGCGGCAAGGGTCACTGCCACTACTACGACACACTGACCAGCTTCTGGCTCGTCACCGTGGATGACCACAGCCAATTCAGGCGACCAGAGCAGGACACCCTCAAGGCGGGTCGGCTGCTCACGCGTGTGTCGCGATGCCAAGTGTGTATAAGAAATTAACACGTTTTTTTGTATAGAGTCCGCAATGGAAGTTAAAGCCGTAAATTTACAATTTTTTACCACGTTCTTGCCTTTCATATTGCAATAAGGCGCATTTATACCAAAAAGATGAAAGTTTAGAGTTTAATTTGTTCTTTCCCCGCGCTTTGTCCCTCTTTTCCCCCGCCCTATTCGTTCACACACGCAATGTTTCGTATCGATAGACAAAGGAGACCAGAAACCACCCTCTTATCCTTCTCTAAATTCAAACATTTTATATATATCTTTTGTTATGAAGCAAATAAAAGAATGAATGTCACAAAACCTATAATAATAATAATGTGATATGTTATTAAAACAAAAAAATCTTAATTATACTATGTAACTGCCTTCTTCTTGAAATTACTGAACTTTTAAAGCAATTGTGTTCGCTGTTGATATGAAATTCAAAGTGCCATTTAATAGGAAGAACAAAGATCGTGTTCAGTTATCGAATTTTTCTTCATTCAGTGTTTTTCTTTTTTTTTAAATCTATTCCCTAAAAGCAAAACATATTGTAATTTATGCCCTCACTCTCTAGAAGACCCAAAATTGAATGTATTTGACTTTTGAAGTGCACGTCAGATGAAGAAAAGGAAATAACTTTCAAAATAATACTGCCTAATAAAGTGAAACATATTTCGAACGAAATGTAATGTATGTAATATCAATAAATTGTATTAAAAATATGAGCAATTTTTTATTTTGTACTTTCTGTGCGCTGAAACATTTGAGTATTATGCATCAACTAACTCATCAAGCAACTGGCTGAAATCACTTCGGAGTGGATCCTGGGATTGATCCGATAACAAAGAACTTTGGCTCATCTTGTCCACATAAATCACGCAAAGGCTTTCCGCATCATTGCTCCAAATCTCTTCCACATCATCGTCACTGTCATTATCATCGTAGAGCGGCAAGGAGTGCAGAATCTCCATTAGCATCATGAGATCGGTGATCTGGTCCTTGCCAATCTTTTTGCGATTTATTTCGAATTCTGTTGTCGACTCATTTTGTGATTCCCCAGCAATCTCTTCTTCGTCCAGCAATTCCGGTGGATTATTAGTCGTCTGAGAGACATCACGGCTCGGAATCTCTTGCTCAGTTGCCCTCTTATTTGCCTCCATGATCCCAGACTCCATCTCAAGCTCAGGAATGCATTGGGTTTCCTCTATCTGCGTGGGAAGACAAAGCTCAATAGCTTCTTCACCGCCAATAAGTCTTCTCTCGATGGCATCATGACCCATCGTGGCCACATCGGGATCATCAGCCCTTAGTACAACATGATAAATATCCTCATCCACTGCCTGAGTGCTGGTGACGGGAAACACCTCGATTTCATCATCATCCGTTTGAGTCTCATCGACATTACTGCTGTTGATATCATCATCGCTGATTTCAGGTATATAGCTGGCATTCCAAAAGTCTTTCAGGAATTGCGGACCTTCAGAACTACCTCCGCAGTCATCGGTCACTTCGTTCTGGCCAGATTCGAACAAGAGAGCTATAAAAGAAGTGAAAAGAAACACACAATGTTTACTCAAAATTCTGAAAATATTCCATTGATTTTGTCACCTTCTTCTGCGTCACAATTCAACCCCTTTTTCTTTGCTTCTGCAATTTGCCGCAGTTTCACACTGCGCGGTGCCGGTGTGACTATTTTCGCACTGTAGCTGTGATCTAAAAACACATTTTTCTGCCGAACGGAAGGCACAACTTCAGAACTCTGCACGTTCTTTCTCCTCTTGGGAATGGCAGGAGTATCCTCCAAGCTGAAGATGTCTCTAGAGCTCGCGTTGTTATCAGATTGCGAAGAGTTTTCAGCAGACTTTTCAGGCGACTTCTCGTTTGAGGTCTCTTTGGACGTCTTTGATTTCTCAACGCACTCCAAATTCTCAGACCACAGGAAATCATCAAATTTTCGTTCATCAAAAACACCTTCTAAGCTTTCCTCACACAAATCTACGACATGAATATTATTTGGATTCTTCTCTGAATTTCCACCATCGGATTCCTGAGTGCTTTCTGAAAGAACTGCAATAATTGTACATGAAATCTTAATTAGTATTTTTGACAAAGACATACAATTACTCACTTCTCCTCCTCTTCTTCGTCACTATGTGAATTTCAGGCGCAATTGTCTCTTCAGAAGTCATGGAAACAAGATCGATGCACTCATGCGACTTCTTCCTCGATGCTTTTTTGGAACTCTTAGATTTCTTACGCTTGGAGAGCACAAAACTCTCAGGCAACACAGAAGTATTATAAAAATTGTGTATAGCTTGAGCATCTTCATCAGATTCTATGATAATTTCCACATCATCTCTCTTATTCTGATCAGTATCAATTGAGACGTCTGAAAAATACCAGAAAAGTAACAAGTGGTGTAATGCTTAAAAATTCTACTATAATAACTGCGTACTTTCTTTCTCTTCTGAGGCACAATTCATTCCCCTGTTCTTCGCCTTTGCAATTCGTCGCAATTTCACTTGTAGAGGAGCCGCCGATGATCTCTTTTTCCTCACACTGTAGCTGTGATCTAATTTAGTACTTTCCTTCGTTGTCTGTGAAGCCACAAAAATTTCCTCCTGACTAATGACGTTTCCGGAACTAGTGGCTCGCTCAAATCGTAAAGCAGGTTTAGCCGTTCTGCTCCTTGTGAGATATCTGCAGGTTCTTTTGGGAGCTACATCTTCGGGTGAGTTCTGAGCCCTTCTTTTAGAACTCCTGAGGGTCATGAAATAATTTTTTGCCTCTTGCATCCTCTCAAGTTCTTTCCTGCGCAAAAGCACGGACAGCGGAGCAGCTGTCGACTTCTTCTTCACCGTCGAGGTGTTGGAATTTGTATTCGCAAGTCCAGCTTTTTGCAGAAACATCTCTCGATTTTGATCAAATGTTAAACGCGTCAATTTAGTGAAATAATCCCTCTGGGGAAATGCTTTCCCACTCCTGATGTCCTCGTTCATCCGCGACATCGCCTCGTAGACTTTCCGTTCGCACTGCATCCAATAGTTTCTCTTGCTTAAATCCACTGAGCACTCTGTGAATATCTGGTGCTTGAAGAGCAGGTACTGATCCGTCTGCGAAGGCTCAGGAGGCTTAATGACAAGCTTGTGCAAGCTCAATTTAGGACTTCTCCGTGATGTTGGGGAAAGTGTGTAAGCGTTGTAGAATCTCTGCAGCTCCTTTGCGAAGACATTCTTATCAACTCTCTCTGCGGGCGGGTAGCTCTTCCTAATGAACCTCCGGACCAGCTGATGCACATTGGAGTTAAGGAACCAGTCTGGGATTGCAACCTTGGATGACTCTCCAGACATCGCCAGAGCCTAAAGTAAATGCGCATATCTTAGAATTTGGCCATAGTTTCTATGTTTTCTCGCAAACCCACTTACCAGAGCACAGCAGAGGACTTCCGATTCTCAAGATCACACTCTTCAAACAATGAAATACAACTGATATAAAGATTTTCAATAAATTTCTACACATTCCAAACTGACAGACGCTCTGCACTGCTAACCTCAATCTCACTTTTCGTTTTCCCGCATAAAAATTGAACGAAACTCAGTCCGGCGGATTATCCAAAAAGTGTCTTCGCTATTCATTCAAGCCACAAATGCATTTAAAAAAGTATATAATTGCAAAAAAATGAGTGAGATACATAATGTACATAAATTAACCCTTGATCACGGCGATGGGACGCAGCTTGAAGCACTTCTTGCTGATTCCAGCAGCATGGCAAGTGTTCACCACGTCCGTGACATTCTTATAGGATTCCGGAGCCTCTTCCATGACTAGTTTCGGAGACGCCACACGAATTGAAATCCCCATTTCGTTGAGCTTGTTGAGGACATCAACGTAGTCCAGGTTCCGCCTTGACTTCGCCCTGGAGAGAGCTCGACCCTGTGAAATGATGGAAATTTTCAGTTTCAGTGTATCGCAAGTGTGATTGGCTAATTTCCTTACCGCTCCGTGACACGTGGAGCCGAACGTCTCCTGCATGCCCTGTTCCGTGCCGGTGAGAACGTAGCTACAGGTGCCCATGGTGCCTCCGATGAGCACCGGCTGCCCAGTGAGCTGATAATCCACGGGGATGAGTGGGTGATGGGGCGGGAAAGCCCTGGTGGATCCCTTGCGGTGCACCAGGAGCCTTTTTGGCTTGCCATCCACGATGTGCTCCTCCATCTTCGCGATGTTGTGCGACACATCATATATCACGTGCATGTCCAGATCATCTGGAGTGGTGTTGAATTGCTTCGCAAAGGCCTGGCGAGTGAGGAAAGTCATGGAACTACGATTGACCCAGGCAAAATTGGCCGCCGCTGCCATGGCTTTCAGGTAATCCTGTCCTTCGGGGCTGTTGATGCGAGCGCAGGCCAGCTGCCGGTCGTTCGTCTCGATCTTATCACGCTTCATGGCCTTCTCCATCTCCACCAGGGCATCCGTGGCGACTTGATGGCCGAATCCTCTGCTGCCCGAGTGGATCATCACGCACACCTGGCCAGTCTTTTCCACGCCCATCTTGCTGGCCGCCGAAGCATCAAAGATCTCATCCACAACTTGAATCTCGCAGTAGTGATTCCCTGCGCCCAGGGTTCCCAGCTGAGGCAAGCCACGCTTCTTCGCCCTCATGCTCACCTTCGAGGGATCGGCATTCAGCATCCGGCCGTACTCTTCGCAGTGCTCCTTGTCCTCAGCCCACACGTAGCCCTCCCTCAGCGACCAGTCCATCCCCATCTCCAGCGCCTCCTCCAGATCTCTGGCGTCCATCGGGATGATCCCCTTGGAGCCCACGCCAACGGGAATGTGATCGAACAGACTCTGCGCGAGCTTCTCCTGCACCGGCTTCACATCTTTCTCGAACAGATTCGTCCTCAGCAGCCGGACGCCGCAGTTGATGTCGAATCCCACGCCACCGGGAGAGACAATAGCATTGGGGTCGTCCATGTCAAATGCTGCCATGTTCCCAATGGCAAATCCATAACCTGAGTGGATGTCCGGGAGCCCGATTGAGCGTCCCACGATGCCGGGCAAGGCGGCGACGTTGGCGATCTGCTTCACGCCCGGCAGGAAGCCACCTGTCTGGCCGGGACGACAGGCGTTCCGCAGTTCCTCGAACATGAGCTTCTCCAGAGCCTCATTCACGTAGAAGCAGCCCTCGACCTTCATGTTGGGCTGGAAGCCCTTCTTGATCCGGTAGCATGTCGGCGAAACCTTCTCAATGTACTTCAGCTCCTCGTCGTAAGGACGCACAACCATCGTGGGAGGATAAATAAACTACTACTGTGTTGCAATTTCTAATGGTCAAACACTTAATCGGATACAGACGCACTCCAGATACTCCAGAAATGAACAATTGTTGTGAAATAAATCTTTATATACACGGCAATCGGCTTGACTCACACGAGCGCTGACACTCGAGTGAATGTATGTTTTCTTACATGTCGCTACATTTTTTTACATACTTTACACAAGTCGTAGTGAAAAAGTTTTCACGACTTTGCATTTGATTTGAAACTGAAGTCAAGTAAAGAAAAATAAATTTTGTTCTATTTTCCACCCAGACCGGAAAACTGATAGAAAACTCTTTAATTCAAGGCACATTTTCCCGACAAATATATAGAATTGCCTAAAATCATGTGTAAAGTTGGTAGCAGAAATTTCATGAAACTTCCTGTCTTTGATGCGCAAACACTTCTCTTAAATTAAGAGACAGTCCGAACAGAGGCAAATCAGTGAAGATTAACATTTCGCTTCGTGACCATTGAAATGAATAAATCTTTTGAGCTCTTCCAACTCTGTTGCCGACGTTCATTATCTCTCCACTTCTGCGCGAGTCTCCTCGAGATGCGAGCGGCTGAGGTCAAACATTTCACTCAGTTTTCATGTGGACGCCGAGTTCACTGCAAGTGTTTCCCTCTCCTCAGTAACAATTTACCACAAGACATCTTTCAGTGCATCAATAACTCAGAGAGACTTCCCAGTGCCCTAAATGGTTTCCCAATTACGATCAAACGTGTGGGCATTGAGCATTTGAATTAATTTCAATCGCTGCTGAATAACATTTTCTTCGAACTCTTTCATCTTTTAACTTTTCCCCCATCGAGTGGTGCGAAAACAAAAGACAATTACGAGAAAAGAAATCAAAGTGTGTTTTTTTTCTTCTTCTTCAGTCAATTGAACAATCTCTGGATTATTTTATCGAATGATCCATTTGAGCAGAATTCAAGGTGAGTGATCAGTTTTCCTACACCATTTATTTTTTCCCGTGAACTTTTTGTCCCGCGCCGTGGAAACAAACAGAATTCTAGATGAATGATGGACAGTTGGCGGATTTTTATTGGAAACTTGGTCAAAAAGTCTTCAAATCAGTCAGGTGTGCTCAAAATTAAGCAGCCCACATGCCATCCGATGAAATAATCGCGCCGTGAATGAAAATTTTCTCTGTAAACACTCATGTAAGCGTCCAAAAATGGTACTAGAAATTAGCATAATTTACCTTTCATTACACCCAGAGTTCATGTACGGTCACTCAGTGAATCTCCTGTGAGATCTTTTATCACTCAATTGGGGGAAATTGTTGTCTTGTCGCGGAAAATGGTGTAATTGAACTCAATCTTTTAACTTAAGAGACTCACAGATCATTCATTCCACCAACAAATTCCCACGACAACGAAAGACTTCAATAGCCAAAATTGCAGAAACCTGTTCATCCCAATCGAGAAACACCACTTGTTTAATTAATATCATTTTTTATTGACGAATATGTTCATTTTCTTGTGCTCTTTTCCATAAATCTTCACAATATGGCAAATATCTCTTTATATGTGTGCTTCCCTCCGCATTTCAGTTAACCAAATATTATTCTTCCTTATTTGTCGATCTGTGATTGTGTGGGAAAACGAAGAGAAATGTGAACTTTTTCCCAATAGAAACGTTTTTCGCAGTTGTTTTTAGGAGCTTTAAAACATGGAATCGCTGTTTGTGAGGCTTTTTCCGCCAACGCACAAG
The DNA here is from genome assembly GCF_947086385.1 of Phlebotomus argentipes. Taxonomy (NCBI): domain Eukaryota; kingdom Metazoa; phylum Arthropoda; class Insecta; order Diptera; family Psychodidae; genus Phlebotomus; species Phlebotomus argentipes. Next base: position 8,384,819 of record NW_026776181.1, on the reverse strand, counting down.
CGAATTTGCGCCCAGAGAGTGTCGAGAAGTCAGAATATATTAAAAACCATTAATTGACTCATGTTCTCAACGCTGAAATCGAGAATTCCCTGACATGAAATATTTTACGATGCATTGGATGAATAAAATACCCTCAAATCGGAATTGTTGCGCAATGAAGTTCACACTAATGATAAATGTATTATTAATAAGTAATTTTATATCTGTGCTCAGCGTCTGGAGTCCTTCTCGTGTGGATTTCTCAGTTTTATAGCCATGTTCTCTGGCCTCAATGGCTTTCTCTATGCGCCTTTCCAAGAAGTCTATAAGAGAATGCCAAAACCGCAGAAACATGTATAAATCTAATCATGAGATCCTATCAGCGATCATTAATCTATTCTGCTAGAAATTAAAATTATCTCAACATGGAATTTCATGTTGGTGGAATTTTATTGACTTTTAATTGATTACTCGGATCGTGAGTGTAATTTTGGCCGAGATGTTCTTCTTTTATTCCTCCAGAGAGTCTCCCCGAAGTGGAGACCATTAAAAGGCCATCAATGATGATTAATTATTCATACATTGAAATTGACCTCATTCATTGCAATATTGTGGCAAAAAATGCAACGGATGTTGATTTGTGTTGACAGAAGTGGGATCACAAAAACAAGTTTGCAATAAATCCCCAAAAATTTGCTATAAATTTTTATTACTTTATCACACGAGTCTCTCAGATTAAGAGAGACAGAGACAGGTTGAGAGTTCGGCAAAAAGTCGTGAATTTCTCTGGAGAGAAGTGGATCTTTTCGGCAAATGAGGCTAAAATACATTGTGTATGTGGTGCTGTACTACCTTAAAATGGTCATAATCTCTCTCTCTCTCCTCACTGACTCAGAAAATGCGTCCCTCGACGGACCTTTCACATTTTACAATTCGCAATGAAGACTTCCACTTTGGGATTATCTCACATTGAATATCACATGCAGACAACTCTCACTGCAAATGCTGCAAATTGGCGATAAAATCCATGTTACATTGGTAATGAGAGGCACATTGAGTAACGTGGATTTATCAATTTTATTTAAATTTGCGTGTAAAACCACGTTTCTGTATTAAATTGTAAAATTATCCATTTGGTGAATTGCAATCACAGCATTTAACCGCTTCTGGGTGTAATTTATCACGGTTTAATTGTTGCAAATTCGATTAGTCTTGCATAACACTATTTATCAAATTATCAATATACCAATTCATTTCCAATGACTGAATTTATCTTATGGTTTTTCTTCATTGGGCTCTTTTGCAAGAGACAAAAGACCGTCTTACTTAACTCGTTTGATGATTGTGTGCATGCTTTTGTGCTATTCTGCTGCAATTTAATTAAAATAATCAGGTCTCTGTGCATGTTGGACATAGAATTATAACTTCCACCTTTGCGGCCAATCATGCAAATATATCTGCTGGAACGCCAAATGAGTCAAAATAGCACTAAAACAGAGATTCCATCAGTCTGAGCACTCAATTGAATTACCCACCAATCCATCCGCTATGAAAATTGTGCAAGAAGGCACATATTGATTGTTTTTGCTGACTTTTCTGAAAATTTCACTGACTCATATACCGTTTTTACGCTTTCCGTTACCTTAATTGATTGGCTCTGTGATTTCCTCGATTCCCGAACCAGAGGCACAAACACACACACTCTTGTGATGCATAAAGGAAGCCAGACAACATAACGAATTGCCAACTACCGTGCGCAGATAGTGAGTTTTCATGATGAGGCGCCCGCGAAGAGAAAAAAAAGTTCGTTAGCGCTTTATTGGCAGCATATTAATAAATGCACATATCAAATCAAGTGAGCAAAATCTCCACGGTCAAGATGGTAATGAAGACAGCGGAGATATTTCAAATATCATACATATAATGATGCGATTTGAGAATAATGTCCAAAGAGCTGCGGAAGGCATACTTTTCTGCTTGCCATAACAATAGATCAAGGCGAGGTTTTTTCGAATACTTTCTAACTGACCTGTGGTCTTGTTTTCACTGAGGAATTGGATTTCTTCTGTGAAAACACCACACATTTCCAAGCATAGCAGATAAGGCATCATAAACCTCCTTATTTGCCCAAACACTTGTCTCAATTTAGAGACAAAACATGGGCAAATTAACTCGCAGAAGTTGCCGTCAGTTGGTCAAATACATCTTTTCAGCACTCGCCACGTTAATTGCTGGGAGATAAATGACTTACTGTCTTCTTTTATCCCCTGTGTCACCCTCATTATGGCTGCTTAAGCCTTTTGTTGCCGCCTAATCCATTCACATTGAGCCAAAATATTTTGGCAACGTCAGGAAGAGGAATTATTACCTCTTCCCAAATACTGCCATCGTGTGCCTTATTGGCCGAGAAATTGAGACATTGAAGTGCGGCTCTTGAACATTTTGCTAAATCACCCAATGAGTCAATGAGAAATGGACTAAACCGCCACCTTGAGACAATATTTCATGAAGAAACACCATCAATCACGCCAGAAATCACCACTTAAGCTAAATATCATTGAGAGTGGAATGCTGTAAAAATTAAATTCAGACCTCGTGGGCGTTCTGCTGTGCGTGCCAATCTGCTAATGAGCGAAGGGGTGCCAAAGAGACAAAAATATTTAAGGGTCAATTACCCTAAAGTGCTCTTTTATTGGGAAATAAATAGTGAATGCCTTCGCAACGCACACAATTAGTGAGTCAATCGACTGGGAGACTCCAAATAGCGCAAGTCTCCAAATTTGGTGGGACGACAAGAGCAAGTTGCGAAAACATAAAGAACGTGGTTAGTTCTTCACATTGTCCGCAGCTCTGGTTGAGGAAAACCAGTGTGAAGCACATATTCACACAAGCAAAAAAAATTATAGAAGCGAAGCACTTAAAAAAATAACCACAAAATATTTTCAGTGGCACAGATGCATAAGTAATAATCATGGATTCTCTGTATTGAGCAGCGTATTCGGGAGCTTAGAATATTTCACAAAGCCACGCCCACCTATAAGTTCCGCCCCGTTTTCGTCACACTGTTCTAATATCACGGAAAATTTACTATGCCACTGGTATTTTCGTAAACAATAAGCATAAATTTAAGCTTTCCTGCACGCGTGAATACCAAAAGCATCAGCTAAGCATGCCAAAGCCCACAATGCGAAGTGAATTTGTGATTTATGGGGTTTGTCCGCTGATTATGATGACGTTGCACCAATAAATTCAGATATTGTTTTGAAAAAGTGGCTCTTACTGAAAATAGTGAATAAAGTTGTGGGATGTTATTTATGTTGCGGCTTCGGAGAATACTTTGCCATGGCAAACAAAAGGGGTTTGTCGTATAAATCACAAAAATTGCATTCTCCTCATTATTTGAACTCCATGGCGCATGCTTTTGCCGATTCTTCATACCAAGTGGCTGAGGATCTCCAGCCTTTCTTTCGCTCCACATGAAATGTGTGCCCCTTCTCATATATGGTGAGAAGCAGGAAGAATTATGATCAGCCTCGGAGTTCAATATCTCCTCGGCAGTTGTGTGTGAGGTGGAAGAAATCACAAATACATACAATTCATCTCAGTCACTGTGCCTTCTTGTGGAGCTTAAAAGGAAATGCCAACTGTTCTATCTACATAGCAATCAGTGCACTTATGTGACGACAATATTCCATCTCTTAGTGTTAAGAGAAAGGGCGTTCATTTCTTCATTTTCTTCCCCATTTCATGCCTCAACATTGATTAATTAACAATGAGCATGCTGTTGCAGACGACCTTACATCAGTTTTAACACTTTTCGCATGAATTCCATTAATCAGTTGGTGTAGCGCAAATTTATACGCAAATTATCAGATCTCATACGGAGATTACAGACTCTCTGTACAGCACTCTTATTCCGGTACTCGAGAGCAAGAGTCCCTCGCCAGAAGATTGTGTACTTTGCCCATAAATGGGCGTACCGATGCTGCCCGCGGGGAGTTCCAATCGGCAAACAGAGATGCAGGAGTAATTCATCAAAAAATGTACTCTTCCGGTTACGTGAATTGTGACATGTTCAGGGTTTTCTCATGCTAATTAAATGGTTCATTGTATCATCGGATCACGACAAGAGGAGATCCATAACGGGAGACTCTGTGGCCAGCTTTGGCGCACTTGGCTACTGGATTGAGTTATTGGGCAATCATGCCATATTACCAGAGAAAATTGCTGTATAAATAAGTATAAGTTACTGTGGGTAATTAGCAAAGTATAACATCACATTTAGGTATATCGCCTGGCTATTTGAAAAACACACCTGGAGCCAAGCGTTTAGCAATAAATTGAGAGACTTTACGAGATTTTCAACACATTGAAGGTATGCAAAATTGCAATTTAGCATATTCAATTATTCTCATGATCTTTATTAATAGAGTGATCTCAGTCTTGATAACTCCACACTTGTCGCAGAATGTAATCTACTTAGCCATGCCCCTACCACTTTAATTCACTCTACGAGAGAGATATTCTGCCAGCTTTTAATTAAGATAAATGCCCAACAGATATGGCAAACAGAAAATGGCTAATTGAAATGGGAGACCAGAAAAATACTCGCTCATGTTGCATTCTTATTCCGTCTCTGCGAGAGACAATAAGACAAATTTGATTGAGGTTTATGATTTCTCTGCTCAACCTTCATGACATGGATTGTATGAAAATTGCATTTATTCCACCGGAGATGCAATAAATCTCGATGATCTCTGCATTTTTGCCCCAGACTTTTATCTCGCATGCGAGATCACAGCGAGATAAGGCTTTTTTATGTCCCAGCCACTTGAGAAAGAGATTATCGAAATTGATTCATAAATAAAGCCCAGTCGAAAGGTTGAAAATCTAGATTGACCTTCGAGTACGCCATACAAGAACCTTCATACTTCTTAGTCCGACAATTCGCCTCTGCTTTCAGAGGCGAATTGTCGAAGAGTCACAAAGAGAGATGTTGATATAAAAAAATGTTATTTTAGGGCTTCGCTTTGCACAATGAATGCTTTATGCATATTTCCACTCTATCAGATTGACTGAGGATTCCGAGAATGTGTGTTTTCCCATGCTTTGGTGAAATTTCAAAATTTCCGCCAGAGAAAAAGCGAATATATCGGAGTTGATGGATTCTTTCAGCGGCACAAATCGCATGGGAAGAGAATGAGATAAATTGCTGAGATAGTTGGCAGAAAATTCCAGCAATTGATGGTGAAATTCCTACCTCAAAATAGCCACATTACCTCAATTCATCCGGTGTAAATAGTATTAGGTCATCCAATAATAATCCCAATGTCCTCTGACTCTGGATCCACGCTCACCTCGGAAGTCTCCCGATGCTGACTTCGCGGTGTCTTGACCTCAAACTTTGGAAGTAGGTGAGTCATGATCAAATGGCCTGGGAGAAAATTCCATCAATTTCTGGTACATTTCATGTATATTGTCTCTTATGCAATTGAGGTGGATTTATATCGTGGGTAATTAAGTGAAGACACAAATCTCTGCAACAAGACTGTTCAGCATTTTCACCCAATGTATTGAGTTGTTTGGGCACTTTTAATAATATTGGCATTTTCAATTGAATTATGTTGTCTCACAACTTCTCACAAATCATCAATTATTGAATCCATTGAAGCAGAGTTGAAAAAGAGGATTTTGTCGTAGATCGAAGAGCGTATCGAAACTTATGGTAACAAGAACAGATGGCAGAGCAAAGGAGTTGATTTTTAAATTAGCAAACTTCTGGTTATTCTCTTGTTCTCCCAAGAAATTACCCTAAGATGATCATAAATGTATACAAATTTGCAATGCTATATAAATTCATCACATCCTAAGTAGCACAAAATAATCGTGACGATCACATTTGTGACTTAAGGAATTTCACTATGCTTTTATCACCATCGATATTGCAAAAAATTTTCCCAAACCAATTAAAGCCGCTCGCAGGCACTCTCGTGAAGAGAGGCACAATCAGGCAATGTTCGGAAATGACCTCATGTGACTGGGGCTAACAGCCGAGCGACAGAGATAGTCGAAAAACGTGCCCAACTTTAATGACTTTGGCAATTTTGCGGATTCTCCGTCGCTTGCGAATGCAAGAGATAATCCTCGAGATAGGAATTAGTCACTCTCTGCTCTTAATTCCTGCCCAAGTCGACCCTTTCTCGTACAGGCAACGACGATGAGACTTATTGCATCATGGCACACAGACGTCTGTGGCTGGAAAGTTGTCGGCCCCAAATCCAACACACAACTCAATACATTCACCTGGGAGTTGAGGCTGAGACTTGAGGTGTTGCGATTAGTTTCGCGTTGGCGGGCAACACAGGCGGATGTGTTCACGAGTGAATTCTTGTGTGAGCGCGATCTTGGCGAAATCGGTCAGTCGCTGTGATTTTTCCCAGTTGTGTCGTATTTGGACAGTAAAATCCATTTTTCTCCTCAACCCAGACTCTCAGTACAATTGAGGTTCTCTGAGTGAAGAAATTTTGTGCACACGGCAAAGAGATAAGTGACTCCCAATGATGGTGCGCATTTGAAAGTGTTACAAGAGCATGAATTGATTCTTACTTTGAGTGATGCCCACTCTCCACATGGACCATTGTCGAATGTAATATAAAGTGAAAATACAGACATTTTTGCGTGCGGTTCATCTGACAATTGCCGTGACCGTTAGAATTCGTGATAAAAGAGACTTTTTACAGCATTTTCCATTGACGCAGATCGCGATTTGAGGCTGATCTCACATAGTGTGCAAACCAGTTTATTGGACATAAAGAGCAACCGTGGCTGGATTTGCCAAAGCCAGGTAAACGCCAAATGGAGAGACTTTTTCCCCAGAATTGCCGAGAATGGAAAATTCGGTGGAAAGAGTTGAGAAAGATTGCTGGAGAAATGAGGGAAATTTAATTGTGCTCTTACTGTAGTTACTCACTTAAACGTATCCATGCATTTCTAACTAATTACATTTTACAACTGAATCTTACGCATTGCTTCACTCGCTGAGAAGTGCGCAAGGCATCGCATCTTCATTTTCATTTGAAGAGGTTTTATTAGAGAAAGAAAAAGGCGGTACTGTTAGACTCCAAGAAGCATCAGCATAACTGACTGGAAGACTGTGTGCTTTGAGTCCTCTTGTCGGGGAAACAAAGCGCATCGGTTGCCTCAGAGAACACCCAAAAGTTGTCAATAATTCAATATTTATTATGCATTCGTCGTGATTGATTGCCATGGCCAGAAATGGAAGATGTCCTGATGCTTCTGAAGTGCATGATAAATTGCAGAGATGCTGGAATGCTCACCCAGAATCTGCAGAAGTGCTCTTGGGAGAAATTTCCTGCCATTTACCGCTACACTCTTGGTCATATTTCGCAACATCACGAGTGTGTGATTCATTGAGAGCAAAACATTGACTTTTTTACAAACTTCTTATCAGGCTAACACAAAAGAACAATTTGCTATTCAAATAAATAACACTTTGACATTAATTTGCAATTGTACAGACACGACAATTTTCTGTAATTTTGCGGAATTTTAAGCTAATTTCGAGAATTCATGGTGTTTTGAAGATGGAATACAATGGAGAATATGAAAACAATTATGAATGAGTGTAAAAATGATGGTTGATTTTCCAAAAGTGAAAATCACGATTCTGCATAATTTTATTGATTCTCTATCAAAAATTTCTCAAATAAATTACACATGTGATGTATTTCCTTATTCGTGTGAATATCTGGCATTCGCATTGATAATAAATATTCAAATGCTGACACACTTCTCTTGAAAATCACCGCAGAGTGGAACAATTTATATTATTGCAGCGTGCATTTCTATATCAATGGATTGAAAACAAAATAATTATTTAAGATGAAATATAGAGGAAAAAACGCCATGAAAATAATAGACATTGCTGCACTTTGCCTATTGAGGTCATGAAATTATCTCCACTTTTGAGACACTTTTGCCTTTGCACAATCTGGGGACTATAATAAATTACATTAAAATGGTTCAGATAGCAAAGACAACAAATAAATATTTCCATTCATTGTCTATCCGAAAGTCGTATTTTGCAATATTACGATTTTTTACCTCTGCATGATCACTCGAAATTGTGGGAGAGTTTTTTATGTTCGAGAAAAAAAAAATTTGTCATCCGCTGGTGTGATCTGTGAGACGTCAAAATAAGTGTCTTACGAAAAATCTGTCTACAAGTTTGGTCAGCTAACCTTGGCCACAGAGGGGGCACTGCTTATCCCAAAGTGTCCGGCTAATAAAAGGAAATTGAAATGAAATAGGAAAACTTTTCGTGCGCTGAGTGTGGGGAACAAATCACCCATTGTTGGAGTGATAATGCAAATTTATTTGCTTATCTCTTTATGGAATAATTCTATAATAAATATTATTTATTTCCATTGACACAATGTGAAGATTCCGAGAGGTGCTGATCGCGATCTTTGTCCATTCATGCGCTGATTCATAGGATTTTTCGGTCTCTGTGCGAAGTTTGAGTTTGAGAATACAAATTTTTCTCTTCACATTTCAATGTGTGAAATCAATGTATTGCCACAAATGAAAGTGAATCAGTCCAAATAATCTGTTGAGCAGATAATTGAATAAAATTACAGCCAAAAGGTGTTAATAACATTGTATCTCATCTCTGGGGTCATTAAATGAAATAAAAGAGTATTGCGCAAAGGCACGAAATGACCATCATAGATGAAAATGAAGACATTTCTCCTGGAAATCATCGCGATGGTGAGTGCAATTTGTAAAATACGTTGCGCGAAAGAGACGAATTATTCAATCTTTTACGAGCTTTAATTGAGGATTTATCACATTTTGCTTTTAACGATTTCTCAATGGTGTTGAATTAGTTAAATACCTCAGTTCCGCATACAATTAGTCAATTCAAACATTGTGCGATACAATGGGCAATTCTTTGGCGGGATTTGTGTTTGCTCTCGAGAACCTCGAGAACCCAGCGAGTGTCCAAAAAGTCTGAGCAGCACAAGATTTCATTGTTGTCAATTAGCCTTTTTTGCCACAACACTCTCTGATTATCTCCGGCTGAAGCTGTTGAGTTGCAAAATGTGTATGATAAATGTAAAAGGCTCTCTTCTCGCGCCTGAGATTCTTGTCGCTGACCAAATAGGGTGCCATCGAGGTCGAATTGCAGAGAAAAAAGTTTCACAAAAATACATTTTATCGTGCCACGGAATGTTGAATATGAATAGCAATAAGCTGAGAAATCGCTCCATTGCTCCAATGTGTGTCTTTGATATTTTGGCGGGGGTTTCTCGAGGAGAGATAATTATCTCTTGTCAGAGATTTTTCATGTAGGAGAGCGCCTATTCAATAAAAATTATCTCAATAATTGATATCTTTATTTATGGCTCATTGAATAATTCCTGGGCAGTCACAAGAAATTCTTCGGCGTAAAACTGGCTCGTGCAAAATTTCAATCAATAAATTTTGATATCCAGTCGCCACACGAATCGACACGAGAGAAAGTTCTTTTCAGCTCTGAGACTCGTGAAAAAATTAAATAAAATATTCGTGGGCAGCCGTCATTATATCCCACCTCTTTGTGAGAGAGACACCAATGCAGACGATTCATGCGATATGCATTCCTGGCCAACGAACACTTGTAAATTCACTTTTCGCACCGACACTTTTTCCAGCCGAATGCAAAAAAGTCTTCATGAGAAAATTGCTCGTCAAAGTCTAACATCTATTTGTAGTTTGATTCCACGCTTTTTTCCAACACAACACACACAATTTTCACATGGCAAATTTTATATGCACTTTGCCGAGAGTGAGAGAAATTCAATTCATTTCGGCCACAAAGGTGTATTGCTTTCATGAGAAAAAGGGTGAAATGTGCATAGAAATACTGCATTTCCTGTGAAAGTGAAGGAGTATTTCTAGCAATAAATTCATGCTATTTCGCAAATTGCTTGAAGAGTTGAAGGAGAAAAAAAAATGACAGAAATTTATTGGCATTGTTGGGCAGAGGCATTAAAACGAAACCAATTCAAGCAGACATGAAAAGCGAAACATTTTACTTGTTAATTATTTCTCTATTAAAATATAAGGTATTAAAATTGCGTTTCTGCGACTCTATTTAAAATTTCTCTCGCCTCGGCTTTGATGTGAAGAGCTTTTAGCAGATGAATTTACAGTGTGTCGCTGAATTGGTGGCGTACAATTTGAGAGATAAAAATTGTAATGTTTTGGGACATCTTCTCTGCAACACGCTGTATAGCACTTGAAGTGAAAGATCCAATTAGCAATTCTAATGCAATGGATGTGTAGTAAAAGAGAAGTAAGAAAAAATCACACTATTCATTCTCGTCACTATTCATGAAAATGCTATTCTTTGTACCACGGATTTCAGGTACATTCGTAAAAATTATGGTGAGGTAGTTAAAATGAAAAATGTGTATATATTACATATGATAAAGTTGATGTACCGTGGCATTCATCGTGGGCTCTTGTGTGGTACAGCACGCTGAAATACTTTAATTGCAGCCAAAGGACATTCATTTCTCAATATTTATTCTATTCGTCCCACTCTTGGTGGCGTTCCGAGAATATTGGGGATTATAATCTCGTCTGATGGACACGTAAGGTCAAGTATGAGGCAGAGTCAAAGCCTCGACAAGTCGAGGGAAGCCATAGTATTATTTGTCTCCTTTGTTTTTGCCATCACACACGAAAGTGCTACCAAAATAGAGGAGAACAAAGTGTCTGTGCTGCGAAGCAGAAATAATTAAATTCCGCTTGTTGAGGCGTTTCATCTTCCACAATCCACAACAGTCGATATGGTGAAGAAGAGTCTTTCCAACAGAGAGAACAACAGATGCTCCAATAAATTATCCGTCAACAGGGAATTTCTTGCTGGAATCTTACGTAAATGGGAGACTTTTTTTTCGTTCAGTGACACGAAGGAGAATTAACATTCAATTTCACACACAATATTATGCCTCATTTGTAGCACGATCGCCCCTCGATACTCAGAATAATCTATTTCCAGTGCATCACAATCTGTACAAATACGAGAGAGAGAGTTCTAAAATTAGACGAGGTGAAGAAATGGTGGAATAGAAAAATGCATCTCCTAATGTGGCCATTAATTTGTTGACAAATATGTAGAAATTACTTTTTCTTCTAATTTTAATGTCTCTAAGTCGGCACCTTACACATCAGGCAGAAATCTTTATGCAATTTCCTAGAAATCCCTGGACGATTCAATACATATTGCGAAGGAAGATTACAGAGAATATTTTACTTATTACTTACCGAAATAGACAAAATTTAAACTTTTTACTGCAACAGTCAAACTCTCTTGATCCAAGACCGTACAAAGTGTGATTTACTTAAAACAATAGTGATTTGAAACAAGCAAATACTGCATCCAAATGCAAATAGCAATTGACACCAATAAAATGTTTGCTTGCAAGCGAGTCGAAGAGTCAATTGACTTTTGCTGTTCACTTTTACCTTCGCGAAAAAAAACACATGTTGAAAATAGTATCATGAAAACTGTAAATAGAGTAAGTATGGAAGAGAGCGATGATATTCGCCTGCATAGTTTCTTCATCGAAACTTATAATGCTCTTCCTGTTGGCAATAAATGTTTTACCTCGGCAATTACATGAATTCTGCACCATCGCTGTATTTTTATGATTAAATGTGGAGTAAATAATAATGTTAATTGAATTCGTGTTTTACAGTTAAATAATAATGGAGGTAGCCATCGGTAACGCGGCCCCACCTTTCCAGCGCGAGGTTCGAGAGTGGCAGCGAGTGGATCCAAATACGGGAGCCTTGCTCACGGGTCGCTTGGAGGCTGACCGATGGATAAGGGATCACATGAACACTTATGGAAAGGTGAGATGCAAAAGAAAAAAAACCTGCACTGCTTCGCGTCAATTGGCAATCAGAAAGAAAGCGTATCCCAATCTCTTATCTATGCAATCTGCCACTCTTCAGCGCCACTGATTAGCCGCAGCATCAATTTTCACTTCATCACCCTTCAAATACTTGATTTGTGGGAATATAATGAGTGAATCACGTAGAAAATTCACTCGAGTCGTCTTGCTTTGATCCACCTGACACCCGTTTTGAAATGCCATAAGTGATCACACGGCAGAAATCCGTGATCGCAAAAACAGAAATCACAAGAAATCAATTAAAGTGTTGCGATGTGAGGAGAAGCGGTTACGCATGGCAGCACTGCCCTCAAAATCGCATCGGCAAAACTGTAACGGATTTGTCAAATTATCTTACACACCGCCATTGGCCAGGGAATCGAGAAGATTCTGTGCTGTGATCGTCAATGGGGAGAATTAGCATTTTACATAATAATCTTCTCAACTTCTCAACTCTTCATTCACTTTTTCATGTTGACTCTCTCTGATTGAGTGTTCACATTTTTGCGTCAAGTCCTCGTCACACTGAGGTTAAGGCATTGTGAATAGATTTCACGCAGTGCAAAAATCTTCCCATAAGAATATCAGAGAGGAAAACCACCTAATCGCCGGCAATTTTCACGGCCTGGCTCTTGGCAGAAAAGTCGCAATTATCATGCTAATGGTGTTTCGTAATCAAATAAAATAATTTATACATATTATAGTGGCTGGTAATTAGCATCCGCAGCCTTTTCAATTAATTCTTTTTTAATTACTCTAGTATATTTTTTTTGTGAGTATGATTGATGGCGCACAGAATATGCACTGTTTACTCCATGAACACATTCTGCATGCTTTCTGCAATTATATTGCATTGAACGCATCATTTTTTTTTCGTGAGGATCACGCCGAAGAGCCACGCAAATGATTGAAGATTTACTGGCATTTTCTCACACGCTTAGAGATACCTTCTAAAGCATCTTAATTGGTTATTGTCTTCAGCCAGCGCCTAAATATCATCGTAATTATGTTTATTTTAACTGATATTTAATTGCAAGTGACTCACCTTGCGTCACGGTAACTTCTTCACTGAACAGTTAATATACTTGTCGATCACATTTTCATGCTCGATATACTTAAACTATGATTCTCAACGAAGTTTTCACAAAATTCATGGAATTTAAATGTAATTATGGAGAAACAGATGATAAATGAAATAATTTGTTCACTTCCACTTGTTTAATCTCTTCTCCACGCGCATTTACAACATGAATAATTAATTTTTGGGCCCCACAAATGCTTACACTATGAACTGTAAAGTCTCAATTATCTCTTTTGAGGTGAATTTTGCAAGCGTAGAAAAAGCTCTTTCAAGGCTATAAAAACGGCAAATGAGATTTGATCAATGCTGGCAAAAAGTATGTATCATTCTTATTTATAAGCCACGCTTTGGTCTCAATTTTTTGCCTGAATATTCATTGAATAAAACACCGCGATATCGTGAAAGAAGTCACAAAATCACACCACATTTATTTTGTTTGTTTATCTTACAGAAAATTGGAAATAACGGAAATTAATCCACACGCGAGTAAATGACCTGAAGCCATGCATTTGCATAGGTAGAAAAAAGATGATCATTTGACATGTCAAAGACTTTATGTTTAATAACGTGAAATCGCTTCATTGAATGTCACATGTTACAAGAGAAAAAAAACAGTGAAGAAAGAAAGACTTGAGCACTTTCTACCACAGAGTCTCTGAGTGTGAAGCCTCAGAGATTTTTAATCTTTCCTCTGCAACAATTACTTCGCTTGAGAAAACAGCAACTGACCAGCAGATGGTCAGTGGTGACTTTCAATCAGATCGCGGTTTACAAAATTGCAGCTTCAAGTTGAATCTCTAAGAACTAACTAATATGTTTATTCTTTTGTAATCTCCCTAAAATAGTATTAAGCTGGCATTAGACTAGATCATTAGGCATTTCCTTTTCAGTGGATGACTAAAAGCATCTTTCTTCATGTCAAGAGCAATCAATCAAATATTATTTCATCGAGATCTTATCCGACTTTAATTAATTCTGGACAGGTTGAATGCTATGCCAACGAAAGTCACTCATTTATTTCGCTATAACTCTCAAATTAATGGCTGAGCAATAATCTGGTTTTAAGCATAAATCTTTCGCAATACACTCAAAGTATTGATTTAATATTGGCGGAAAAAACAGCGATACATTTTTTTCTTCGCCTCAGGAATATGAAATGAAAATGAATCTGTGAGAAAGTGGCCCCGAAAAAATAAACAAACAGAAACTCAGGAAATTTATAAGAAAAAAGTGAAAGTTTTGAAAATTCTTTTGGCCCACTAAATAGTAAAAAAAAATCGTTAGTTGGAAAATTACAATATAGAAAATGATTGATTTATTGCTGGGATCGACAAGTGGAACAGCTTCTGGTTTTTTTCTCTCTCTTTTTCTGCATTTAACAGTAAATGCCGCGGAATGCAGATTCCCGCCAATTTTGAAGCTCACCGTGTGGGTCTGTTCATTATCAAAATCACTTGGGAAATATGAATGGAACTAATTAAAATAATTATCTCTATAATACCCGCCTACCTCTAAAAGCAAAAGGCAGCGGCTTAAGATACATTGTGCTATTTATTGAGCAACTCACAAATACCCAGTTACCTTTTTCTTTCGCCAAAGTGGAAAAAAGCCCGCCGAGGCAATTTTCTCGTGAGCCTCCACCACGCACTTCTCGTTATCAACTCACTGTGGATCTTAATATGCACAAGAGAGTTTGCCATAAAAGATGTGAGCATTTTTTATCGCTTCACAATGCACGCTAGGCGGTCGGCAATCTTCACAAATAGCCCTGTGGCGATGTATAATAATGAAAATGGAAGCGCTAAAAATCACTCCCATTAATTATGCTCTTTAATCTGTTAATTGGTAAATGGATTGTGAAAAGGCTGAATGGGTTTTCTTCCACTGCAGATTATTTTCAACTTATTGGTGCATACAATTTCTCTGTCTTCTCCAATGCAGAGCACAACATTGCATTTGAGAGAGACGCTGTGCGGCCAGGAAATTAATATCATCGCGAAAGAAAGGGAGAAGAGAATAGACACGGAAAGAAATGCGATGCATTTGTAATTACTACCGCTTTCTGCCACCATATTTCCATTCAATTGCCCAAAAATGCTCGAAATTGTGCACTACAACACGGGAATTCCCACCTCTTTTGCCCAGAGAGTAGATCAGTGTCTTATCGGTGGATTTCCCTTTCAATTCATACACATTTCTTTCCGTCTCTGGAAAATATGACTGGTGGATACGAAAGTACGAAGAACGCGGAACCATGCGAGGGACTCCTACACTTTTGAACCTCTCAGCAGACTGTAAAACGAGCATGAATGGTTATAAATAGTCGGAGGTGGACTCGTTGATCAGCAACATCATCCCAGCCATAGAACTCGATGACCGCTCACCCGAGAGTCGTATATTTGCTGGAATATATTGTTTATTGAAATTGGAAATGTTGTGTAACATTATTCAGCTATCCTTGCAGCCTCGCGTTTTTGCAATTTAACTCACAAGTTCAAGTCGTAAAGCTTTCCTAATAGGGAAACTTCTCTTCCTGGTCGCAAAAGGTGATTTTGCGAAAGAGAAGATGTAAAGATAAACACTTAAAATCAATTCACGCCTGTTTGTAGACAAAATATTGAAAACATTTTCAAATATAATAAAATTAAATTGAATTCAAGAAATATAAATTTGATTCTCATTCACACTGTGGATGAAAATAATATTTCATATATGGGATGAGCACATCATAAATCTTGGTGGTTGAAAAATTGCGATAAAAACTAGATTTTTGGCCAGAGAGTCTGCGCCTTTGACGCGGTGAGACAAGCAACAAATTGCGATACATTTTGTGCAAATCACAATTCTAAAAAGATATAATTTGTAATGTTTGACATGGCAAGAAGTGATTTCTCAGAATGGCTCTCACCCACTCAGGATGATGAGGTGTAATTCTTGGATGTCTTCTTTCAGGTGGTGGATTCACAGAACGTCTCAACGCCCAACGGGACACACCACAGCCAGCGCAAGCAGCTGGAGGTTCTGCAGGCCAGGACAGCCACCGGAGGAGCCGTGCAGGTCGTCCGGTCGCAGACAGTTCACACCTCATCGTCGCGCTGGAACTCATCGGCCAAGCAAAACGGCATAAACGGCACGGTGAGCTTTCACAGTGGCAGCAATGCGAATAGGCATCGTGTGTCGCTTTGTGCGGGGAACAATAGGGCTATTTTGATAAGCAAGAGCAAATTGCTGTGCATTCAGATTTACAATATCGCATTCATTAGAATTATCTGCATAGCCAATATCGCAGATTGTCAGTGTACAAAGTAGCCCTACTGCTCCCTATTGAGGCTTGAGGGCGATCCTAGCGAAGCAGCAGTGACTGTGTGGTGGCTGCTCATCTGGCATTTGCTAATGTCTTGTCTCATCATCCAGAATTTCACATCATCGGCCCATTCGAGCCCACTCAGCTTTCAGCATAAGAAATTGCACGGAGAGACGCAGAAGACTGTAACTCCTTATGCGCCGGAGCCCACATTGCCAGCATCATCAGCGATGAATTCCACGTCGTCGCCACCGTCGGGTGGTGTGGGTGGCCATCGCAAACAGCTGGATCCGAATGAAAGAGAAACTGCGGCACTCAATTCGCATGGGTGAGTCTTACCTCTGCTTTCTGCGCCTCCGACTCGTGGGGTCTCACCACTCGTGATCTGCTGCTCCACCGGGCACCACCGCGACTCCCCATAAATCCGTGACCACGTCTTCCTCGCGCGGAAACTGCGTGTGCGTTGTGAAAGAGTCCCCATATCATAACAGTGATATATAATCCGTAAGTTATGCGATCGGGAGGGCCGTGAAAGATCAGAGAGGAGAGAGCCTTTGTAGTGTGCCGCAAAGTGCGCAGATTGAATTCAAATATGAGATCTTTTATTGGGTGAAACCGCGTGTAGGATTCATCTCTCTCTCTCTATGAAAAGTCGTGCGGCTGTGTAGACGTGATAATTTGAATTTCAAAGAAAATTTGATTGCTCGTGAAGGATTCTCTGCACTGGCTGAAGAACCATCTGTGTGATGATCAATTTTGCATGGCAAATACAATTTAGAGACCGTGCAGCAATCATCAACAGACGCGTGAGATAAATATTATGGCAGAGAGTTGCTCGCTTAGGCAGTGGGAAGTAAAAGCCTTGATTTACTGAATTTTTTAATCAATTTCGAGGGGGAAAGAAAACAACATATTTTGCAATGTTTTGCCACAAATTGAAACACTTTCACTCCCAAGTCAATTATTTCGGTGGCATCACACACTAAATCAGCGGATTTTGAAATGATGTGAATTTAAATTCGTCGGATGCGCCAACATTTTCTGCACATGCCTGTGCATTTGGTATTCCTCCGCATGATTGCTCCACATGGTAACAGAGATGAGTGTGATTTGGGGAAAAAGGGGAGGCAAAAGAAAGGCCGACACGAACTGGAGATCAACTAGTGTGAAAAATTGCTCGAATGTGTCATTATACGTATTTTAGTGTTTTTGCGAGAAAGTCTTGACGAATTCTCCGCGTCGATCTCGACTCGACGATCTTTTCGAGTAATATTCACTGCCTCTCTGTGAGTGGGCTGAAGTCACTATTCTATCCCACTCCAGTCGCTTTTTTTCACCTCTTTCATGCGCTGGCGAGAAGAGGTGAAAAAGTGCGATCTCCCAGTGTTGAGATCTCACTCGATCATCACTGATCACTGTGCTCTTCCTCAACCGCAGGTCGCTGAATCGCGGAAAGAGTGTCTCCAACGAGGATCTGGCGGATGACGATCCCGAGCCGTGCGAGTGGAAGCGCGTGAGCAAAATACGACGATCACTTCAGTATCCAAAAGCCACCAGTCCGGCCAAGTATAGCTCGCGGCCGCTGGACTTGCCTGAGAACTTAGTCAGCGTGTCGCGAATTCGACAAG
Source organism: Phlebotomus argentipes (assembly GCF_947086385.1). Lineage (NCBI taxonomy): Eukaryota > Metazoa > Arthropoda > Insecta > Diptera > Psychodidae > Phlebotomus > Phlebotomus argentipes. The sequence goes on along the minus strand of NW_026776181.1, from coordinate 8,366,858 downwards.
AGCTCGAGAATGGGCGTCGCTTGGATCGTGCAATGCGCAACAACCACGTCGACCTTGCAGCTTTAGACAGTATTTTAAAAGGTGCTCCAGACCCAGGTGAGTTTTCATTGATCTGCACCCAGACTTATCACCTCACTCGGCTCATTCACACTTTTTGCCGCTGCAAAATTACCACGAGAGGGACAATTAATTGGGCAATTCTCAGTCAGGAAGCATTTCGATCGATCGCCGATCAAGATCAACGCTTGTTCCCCAAAAATTGCCTTGAAATTGAATCTCTTTCAGACACTCATTAACACATTCCGCCAGCAATTAAGCACACTAAACACTTTCTAACACAATCACACCATGTTTGGGGAAAATTAGTCCCCACGGCGTGCATGAGAATTGAGAATTCTCCGCTCAACACTTCTCAAAAATATCGTCTTGTTGTACATTTGTTACTCGCTTTAGACAAGCAAATATTGGCAAATTGTATGTCAATATAGAGGAGAAGCATGTGCATACTTTTGCGCACTCTTTCGAGATGCTTTTGTCATGACAAACTTTCAAATAACTTGCCTTAAAAGGATTCTCTTTCGCGAATTATAGCGGATCTCCCACGCAAAATTTGATTGATGATCTTCTCCGAAAAGTAAAAGCAGCGATATTATTTTTTGCGCACATCTGTGGTGCTGTGGAACTTAAAGATTTTCCTTGGGGGGTTTTCTCTTTCATTGAATTCACATAGTCTTTTAATGGATTCACACTTTATGTGATTGGCATTGTGAATTTCCTGAAAATATAAAAATTTCACAATTTCATGTTCACTCTCTGTGGAATATTGCGGACACATTTCCTCCGTCAAAAAACGGCTTTTTGATTGTCATTCTGTTGTTCCCAGATCACAAGCCGGAGGTGAAAAGCACCAAGAAGGCCACCTTCATCACTGCCGAGTCCCTGAAGGAGATTCGCGGAAAATTGCGGAAGCTGAGCGATGAGAGTCTGTACAAGGACGACATCCTGGTGCAGAACGACGAAGACGAGGTGAAGAGGAACGGACTCACCATGAATGAGTCACGCACTGATGCAATGCAGCCATCGACCTACGCCAGTCATTTGGCCACAACAACGCCAAGCGGTGGTTTCGTGTTCAAGCCGAAAGTCATGGCGAATGGGAATAGCAACAGTCTGCAGTCGCGGAACAAAGTGAAAGATTTGGCCAACAATGAGTGGCATTACAGGAGGAAGTCGTATGGATTTGAGAAGATGACTCCGCCGCCGGAATCCATGACGTCCCGCATGGAGACGTCCACGGACAGTGGAATTGGCAGATCGGGAGACATCTCGTCCTCCTGGTCGCCAACGGAGAACGCCCCGCGTGGCACAGTCATCACTCTGGCGGGGGATGATGGCAAAGAGGCCCTGGGCAAGTCCACCAGCGTCACTATTCTCAGCAATGGAGGATCTCAGATCAACAGCGTCGTTACGCCCCTTCGTCCCAATTCGATATACTTCAATGGAAAACCCGAAGAGGTGAAGAGACACTCAATTGCCGTCGACGAGAGCAAGTACGTGAAGGAACCGATGAGGAGGACTTTCGAACCAGCCAAAACGTCGTCAATCCATATCAACGGATCTCCAGGAAGCGACTCAAAGACCGATGATGATCTCAAAAGAGGACAGAAGAGAGTTGAATTTTGCAAGACCGAAGTGCACTTTGCGGCCGAGTCTGGCAGAGTGAACATCATTGAGACGGATGGAAAGCCTCCGCCAACCAACAACTTCCGGCGACGCCGCAGGTCGTCAGGAGGAAGCATTGGATCCACTTACTTGGAAGCTATCAAATCGGGGGTTCCTCTCACGCACTTCGGAGACTCTGAACAACCGCCGGAGCAACCGAAACCATCCGCAGATCTTGAGAACAACATAAGATCATCTCCCACTATTACAACCCCAACGGTGACAACAACTACGAGTACTGCTACGAATGGCGTGAGGAGCGCCAAGGAAGAAGAAGAAGACTCCAATGACGAGATCTCCCTGAGAGGAATCCTGAAGAATAAGCCCGTCAAGCCGAGGCCCTATCATCTTGGCGAGAATATTGAGAACAGCGAGAGTTTGTGGGGCGTTCGTCTGAGGCCAGTCTCAACGGACTGCACTCTCTGGACCCGGGACGCCAGTCAGAAGAGCCCTCCTCTGATACCCGACGACTCTGACTGCAACTCTGGTAAGATCATGAATCCCATGCAAAGAAATTTGACTAACTCTTGATCAACTTCCAGGCTTTCATTCAGACTCCAATGAGTCTGTGCGGAGTGTCGCCGAGAGGGTTCGCATTGTGGAGCAGCTGCGAAACAAGGACTCCCCAACAGGCTTCTCAACTAAAGTGAACCTGACCAGTTCGCAGTCCTTCAATTGGCCACTCAGGGGTAATTTCTTCCGTAGATCCTTATCGCCTTGCTTCTCGTATTAGAAAATGCACTCTATTTGTGGGATGATCTATCTTTAAAATGCAATTAATAGCCACTCTCTGCCGTATTGATGCTTCAATTGCTGCTGTTGCATAACTAATGAGACTTGTTTCTCACTCTATATTTTCTCTAATTGACCCCAAAAGACTAGCGAATTACTAAAAAAAAAAAACTGTTAGTGCCAAATTGACACAAGAAAAAATTTCAGATGAGACCAATCCAATGCCACAATCGCGATTTACTGTTCATTTGACTGATGGGGAGAGTGACGAGACTGGGCTGATTGGCTTTGAGAAATCCCACGATAGCTCTCTCAAGTCCACCACCTTGATTATGAAGACACTCAAGTCGGCGCAGCAATTCGATGAGGCAATGGCCAAATTGGCATCGGTCAATCCGGCCATTATTGTGCCGCAGTCGAAAATCACGGAGAAAGACATTCCGACCGACTTTCAGAGGGGCAATCGTCTGTCCAGCTACTCAGTGGCGAAGTCCAGCAGCGCCAGCAACATCTTAGGATCCGTGGCTAAGCTGAAAGTGAAGGAGAAGTACTCGTCATCTCTGGACGGAAACGGGGATTATGACAGAGATTGGAACTTCGATGACAAGCCACTGAGTACGTTCAGTTCCCTTCTGGATAAGAGGAAGCCTGTGGCTGCGCCGAGACTTAAGAAGCTGGGCAATTCCAGTGTTCTGAGCCAATTGTCACAGCTGAACAGAATGTACGAAGCTGCCGGTCAGGATAGCGATGGCAGTGCTCAAGCTGATGAAGAGGTCAATCTCATCTTTGGCCAATCCAACAGGATGCAACCAGAGGAGAAGACCACAACTCTGTCCGGCAGTTGGAGTCGATTAAGATCCAAACGAAATTGCACGAAGCAAACTTCCCCCAATTATGCACATTTAGGTATATAAATATCTTACCTCTTTGTTACTGTAAAGATAGATCATCCTGCCATTTTGTCTCCAAGTGATGATTGAGAAACTGCAAGGGGATAAAAGACTAATTTGTGGTTTTCTCACCTTTTGCAGAAAACTACAAACCTCGCGTATCACCTGCTAAAGCAGATATAATCCATTCTAATCTACTATCGATTCCTCTTCATTCCCCAACAAACTCATTGAGAAAGCCCACTCCTAAAACTGAAACTCCAATCATGACACGAACGACAAGTCCAGGTAAGAAGAGCCTTCGTGAACCAAAAGTTCACAGATTGTTAATTAAATACCAAATGAAATAATTGCAGTGAAAACAACACCAATTGCAATTCGAAAATCACTACCGACAACCGACAGCAAAATCATCTCTCAGGAGAAGGAGAAACCGAAGAGTGCGCAAGAACCACTGAAATTGGTCTGTGGTACACGAAAATTACGTGATCACGAGCTCTCGTACTTTGGCGTAAACACAACACAGCAACGTGCCTCAGTTACTAATGATGCGAAGAAATTGACTAACCATGCCAAAACTGAGACGCCGAGCAGGTGGAAGTGGACGGAAAAGACGGACTCACAAAGTCGAAAGGAACCGATTTACGAGAATCTCAAGTATCACTCGAATTCAACGAGCAATGTTGTACGACATCCAAACTACGATCGCGATCAAGACATTCTTGACGAACTCAATAGAGCAGCAGATGAGATCTTGAGTGTGAGTAGATGGCGAATTCAGGGGTAAATTTGGAGAGAAGTCAAAGAGCCTTTGTTAACTTACAGTCAGTTTCCAAGAATCACGATGCGGAAGAAAGCCGAACGAGAAGGAGGATCCAGTCGAAGCCACTGGAAACGATCACCGAAGCGCGATCATCGACACCGAAGTCTGTCCAGTCGCGTGGTATTCAAGTATCGCGCGGCGGAAGCGAGAGTGTTCGACGAAGTGGAGTGGCCAGATCATCCTGCCGGGTGTCTTCTGCGTCGTCTTCGGAGAGCATCCCCAGGCAGATCCCCTCTTCGAGTTTGAGAGCTTCAACTCACAGCTCTAGCTCGAAGAGTCGCCACAGCACCAGGAGTCATGAGGACTCCTCGTCCACGAGATCGAGCAAGCGACGAGTGACGAGTATGACGGAATGCCGTCGCCTTCATCGCACTAGCAGCAGGGACACAGTTCCCTCCCAAGCGAGCTCCTCTGAGGACGTCAACGAACCGAGACGACCGAGGCGATTGAAGGTCAAGGAGAAGCCTGAGAGGTGAGTTTGTTTTCACAAAAGGGCGGGATTCCTGAGTGGACGTGGCTTAAATTAAAATTTGTCCTCGTTTGATTTACAGTTCAGTAACGGCTGAATCTAAGAGATCAACCAGTTCCTCCAAGAGCTCCTCCAGACGCCACTCGAAGCCAGAAGGAACTTCCTCAAGACCAAGCCGAAGTGAGTCAATCTCTGTGCGATAAGCTGCTGAAAGCTAACATGTATTTCTCTTTCCTTCAGGCACTTCTGATCATCACCAGAAAATCCGTGTCAAATCTGGCATTGTTACCACAACGTATGTATTACAATCAGGCGTGGTTCCGCCACCCAGACACAAAAGACGTCGCAAGGTGGCTCGACGCAATTCATCACTATTGAAAAAACGAGAAATGAAAAATACTTCGAGACATATCGGCAAGAATTGTATTTGTTCGTAGTGATAATAGCATTTTAGACGAGTCTTTGATCAGAAGAAAACGTTTTAGTTTTATTCTAAGACATTTGAAGCGAGATTCACACAGTCAGCAAACCTTAGGTACTTGTATTGCATGAGACCATTGAAATAATTGGCTAATTCTGTAAGATAAACTTGAGGATTGGGATTAGGATTTGATGCATTTTATCATTCATCGGAAGTCATTTTTTTATCAGGAATTTATATCTTTTATTTCCTAACTATACTTAACGCCTGACGATCTTTCAAAATCATTCATTTCACATTTCTCTCCTTCATGCAAGATCTTCGGGATGTGCTCTGAAATGACGGGGAATAAAATTTAGTCACGTTGAGATTAGATGTTAACAAATTAATACAATTCCTCTAGTATCTCGCTCTATTGTATTTTTCAAATTTACAATTCTCAAAACTAAAAGTATTTGAATGATCAAATTTTTCATTTCTCGGTAGCCAATAACCGGTCATTAATTCTCTTAGGAAAGTAGATACATTGGATTAATTCACATAATCCAAATTATTGCGTACAATCCAAAAGCAATAATAAGTGTACTAATCTCTCTCCCTCTTCGATTTATTTTGCAGATCATCCCGAAATGGTAGCAACTGGCTTTTGAGGGAGAGCCGAATAGAGTGAGAAAGTGCGTGAAATCCGAAATTGTGATTATCTCATTGAATTTCTTAATGATTCGTCCACGAAGACATGAGTAAAATGATTAATATTATCAGTTGCTGTAACTTTAATATGCGATTAACAGACATTTTTTGCCACTCTAATATTTTTCTCATTTTTTACTCCTCTTGTGTTTTTGTAATGCAAAAATCCCAATTGATTTTTTGTATATTGATTTATATTATTTCATTTTATTGCCTTATATTTTATTATTTGCATTTCGACGTTGTGAAATTCCTAATTGATCATTAAACACCTTTTAATCGCAACTCAGTTGATTTTCGTGTTCTCCGCTATGAAGGCCGCAAGAGTGGCTATTTGGGTCTTCACGGAATTTCTGGAGGTTCCTCCAAGCGAAGAGTACTGCTCGACGCTATTCTCGAAGTTCCAGATCTTGAGCACGTCCTCTGCGAAGGCAGAATTGATGGCCTTCAATTTGACCAGGGGAACATCTCTGAGTGAAATGTTGTTATTCTCAGCGAAGGCCACAACTTCCCCGGAAGCGTGGTGAGCCACACGGAAGGGAATCCCCTTGCGGACGAGGTAGTAAGCCAGATCTGTGGCCAAAGTTTCGTAACTCAGCGCCTCTCTGCACTTCTTCTCATTCACTTCCAGAGTCTGAACAACTCCTTGGGTGACTTTAAGTGCCAACGAGAGATTGTCGAATGTGGAAAACATGGAAATCTTATCACTCTGCAGATCCTTGTTGTAAGTCGACGGAAGTCCCTTGAGACTCATCATAAATCCTGCGTGGTTCCCGAAAATTTGCCCAGAAATTCCACGAATCAATTCCAGACTGTCAGGATTGCGCTTCTGAGGCATTAAGCTACTTCCAGTGGAGAATTCTTCCGAAATGGTGATGAAACCGAACTCTCGAGTGCTGTAGATGATCAAGTCCTCAGCCAGGCGACTCAGGTGAACACCACACATTGAGGAGACGAATGTGAACTCGCCTGCAAGTTAAGGAATCTTCAAGACCGCCTTGTAACTCATTGGTATAACTTACTGATAAAATCGCGATCTCCAACGGCGATCATGCTGTTGGGGATTACAGATGAAAAGGACAAGTTTTTGGCCAGACCTTGTCGATCGACGCCAAAAGGATTGCCGGCAATCGCTCCGCTTCCCAAAGGCAAAGCATCGACTCTCTTGAGAAGGTCCTGGAAGCGCTGAAAGTCATTCTGCAGGGCAAAACCGTGGCTCATTAGCCAGTGACTGAACCGAACTGCTTGAGCTCGCTGGAGATGTGTATATCCTGGCATCAGAACGTCAATCCTCTCGCGCGATCGCTCAAGGATGACCTCAAGAAGACTCACGATGAGACAAGTGACATCCTTGATGGCCTTCTTCAGCCACAATCTCATATCCGTCACCACCTGATCATTCCTGCTGCGCCCAGTGTGCAGCTTTCCACCGACATCGCCGATCAGCTCAGTGAGACGACGCTCATTTACCGTGTGCACATCCTCATCACTGTCCTGAAAGACAATCTCACCGCACTTCCACTCCTCGAGCACTTGCTGCAAGCCTTCGATGGTCTTCTCGAATTCTTCCCTGGTGTAGATTCCTCTGTCAAAGAGAGCCTTGGCGTAAGCACACGATCCCTGGATGTCCTCAGCGAAGAGACGACGATCCACGTCCAGGGAATTGTTCAATTTCACCAACTCCTCATTGGTCGCCTTGCAGAATCTTCCTCCCCAGAGTTTCTTCTCTTCACAAGCCATCACTAGAAGCACTTGAGCACAACTGAGATTTTCTGCGCTCTCATTGCTCTTTATCAGGCAGAAATTCTCATCATCCAGAGGTTATCTGTTGGTGGAAAAATAACGCCAAGCCGCAAATTCGCCTGAAGTGAGACAAGAGAACTACTCCAATATTTATTTCAATATTATTCACAGGATTTTGTGGTACATTAATAGTAAGTGTACATATAACAGATAAAAGGGTATAGAAACAATCCTTCCTCTCAGTTCACGCTGGGACTGTTGGGTTGGTAGATAAAGTCCTGCGCGTCTGGGTCCTTCTTGGGCTTCTCAGAGTCACTGAGTTGCTGGTAGGGCGGATTGTAGTGATTGATGGGCTTGTTGTAGATGCCCAGGCTCTGCTGCAGTTGCCATTGGCGAAGAGCTCTCTGCGTCTTGGTGCGCCGGATGGTCTTGGCCAGCATGAAGGCACAGATTACTCCGAGGATCTGCAATGAAAAATGACTTGAAGGCTATCTCAAGAGCGAGGAATTGATGGGGTTGAGACCTGAACAAAGGCGACCGTTGTTGCTCCAGTGGCAATCAGCATGGCGCTCTGGGAAATCACAAAGTTCATCTGGTTGAAGCAGCCGTCCGTGAACCAGGCGCACTCTGTCTCGTGCTCGCCTGGGAAGTGCAGCTCACAGCAGGATTCAGGCAGAACGATCTCTTTGGAGCTGTCCGTCGTGTTCACCGGAGCCAGAATGCCCTCCCAGTCTTCGCGTCCATTCACACCGCAGCACTGAAGAGCGGATTGCATGAAGTCCACGGCCTCACGCACGTAGTTGTTCTCATTGTACTTGTCCAAAGACTTGAACATGGTGCGCATGAGCATGTCAGCCACCTGGCCTTGGAGGACAAACGCAGAGATCGCAGCAGCAACTTCTAGGACGAAGATGACGGCCAAGAGCACGCCATACACGTTAATCATGAGGGTGCTTTCCTTAACGGCTCCCACGCAGCCGAAGATGGCCACGACCAGGAGGATGAACCCAATAGCCACCAGAAGGCTGGGCGGTGACATAAAGTGGTCATCGACGAAGATGTCGAATTCATTGAAGATCGTTTTAATGGTCAATCCAACGGTGATCAGGAGCACCGAAGTGAGCTTCAGGAGGAAATGAATAATCTCAGTACACTTGTGAAATACTTTCTCATACAATGTTATCAGTATTCGCCATGGTTTTATTGTGTTTTTAAGGCATATTGCAATAACTTGGCACGACTTTGAGTCACGCTGATAAATTTCCACTCAAAAATCCTTTAAAATATCACACATTTTTAGGAAATAAATTCAACTATTTTATTAAACCACTGCCAAATTGAGGATTTTTGTCTGGGTTTTCCTGGAAAAACTGTTCAACAACAATACGCAATCGAATCGCTATCACTGAGCTGTGATAAGACATTATCGATGAGTTGGACTCTATTTCAGTTGGAAAAAGTATGTTTCAGCGCTCAATTAGACGGTGTTGTCCACTGAATTATTAAAGGACTTGCCTTGTAAAAACTGCACTTGAATATTGATTATTTCCCTTGGGGCTCTTAGAACGCCCATGACTCAAGGTTGAGACGGAATAATGCGTGTTTTCACACAAAATCTACTCACGACAAACATAAAGTTGATGACAAACAGCATGTACTTGATGCAGCGCATCCCAACGTTGAGATTATTTGAATTCGCAGTCATTTTTTCTGCTTATCTAATCCGACCTGGACAGAGAATGGTTTTCGCGTTCGCCACTAAATCCCACTAATAGCAACACTTTGTCTTCACACCAACTGACTCTGTGCAACCACAGGTAAGCACTTGAAGGTGGCGAAGTGGCAAAAGCCTTATCATATCTTATCTCAGCGAGCACCTCGTCTTTCTCCGCACAACCTCAGCTCCAGTTCCAACTCGGCGACTGAGCCGAGCTTCAACGCAAACCACCCAAACGACCACGTCGAGAACAAACACTCGCGAACGCGCAAGTGTTGGCACCTGTGAATTCAATAACTGGTGTGGGAAAACGCTGTGCGCTCGAATCACACCTCTGCTATCAGAAAAGTATGTGCTCCCATTGTGGCCCTGATAAAAAAAATTGATGTTTGAGCTTTACGCACGACAATGGGTTTCATTCGCTTCACCATTTCATCCAGCCAAATTAACTTAATTGTTCCCCAAGAAGAGTTATTTCCCAAGTTTCCCAAAAGCTTTCATAAGAAATATGAAACTCTATACAAAATTCATGAAGAAGGCAAATCCAAGTAAATATCGAGACTTAATTTACTGGGGGTTTGAAAAGAATTTTCTATTAATGCGCAATAAATTTCATTTCACTATAGTGCCCTTGGCTGGAATTAAGCGCTATAAATGATGCCTAGGTCAGCGAAGAGACTCCATTTAGAACTTGAGGCATGTGACAAATTTTAGAAAAAGTCGCTAAAGTAATTCTCTGAAGTCCCTCCCATTCGAAAGCCCCGCCCATTTCGATCCAGAAATATTCCCCTTCACAGCCAACAACGCAACGTTGTGAAACCTTATCTGAAAAATGTTTCTGAATCACACTTTTCAGATATTAAATCGCCATAAAATTTCTGTGAAAAAACAGTCCAAATATCAGTTGAATCACATTTATAATCCACGTTTATTATCTCTGTCGCATTAACACGATCAATTTCACCAAAAGAATTTTTCAATGAGCTTCGCTCTTACCACAAAATTTTGCTTTGCATTCTGAAAATCGAAATAGTGTAAACCTAAGAATTACCATGAAGATGTAGAATTTCTTTTATGCTTCACTGCCTGAGCTGCTGAATAAATTAAAAGAGAATACAGTATTTGCAAGAACAAAACCTCACACTCAAAGATTTTGCTACTGAAGACAACCTCAAACAGCTTCAGGCTCAGAAGCCTGAGTGGCCTCCTTGTTTGTTCTTGATCTGCCTCGCGAGGTAGCAGGCGAAGAAGATGCCGATGAATTGGATGATGCAGATGGCAATTCCGGCCGCTCCTAGACTCACAGCGTGCGCCATGATGTAAGACGAAAATCCTGAAAGGCATCCTTGGGCTCGGTCACCTAGCCGGGCATCCGTGCACTCGAACGGTCCCATTTGTCCTTGCGGGATTTCGCAGCAGGACATCGGCAGAAGCTTCTTTTCTGTGTTATTAGCAACTTGCGTCCAGTCTGTGGAATTGTGAACGCCACAGCATTCGTACTATGGAATAGAAATAACGATGATCAGACGAGAGCGACTCAGACTCATCCTAAAATACTCACTTTCTGCTGAATAGCGTCCCAGAGACCGGTGGTTCCTGTAGCCGCTGGGTTATTGTTCACAAAGTCCTGCATGCTGTCCCTCAAGCTTCGTTCCAGAAGAGCCTCAGTTTCATTCCTCAGAACATATCCACTGATTCCGGCTGCCAGCTCCAGGATGAACACCAGCACGAGCAGAATAGAGAAAGTTAGGACCATGCAGTAATTCTCTCGAATAGCGCCCTGGAAAGATCATTCTAATATTAGAAGTGTGCTCTAGTATTAATTACTTGACAGTATATTTGGAGTACTTTATTGACAAAAAATAGAAAAGAAAGAAATATCTCAAGTGGAATACCAAGTAATCAGAGCTCTCATCGCTGTTACAATCACTTTATCGGCTCTATCGAGGTGAAAATTGTACTTACGTAGCATCCGAAGAAAGCGATGATGAAGATGATGATTCCGATCGCGATGAGGAAGGCTGGAATGGCGAAGAATCTGTCCTCCAGCAAGTGTTCATAGCTGAAAAATGCTCCTTGCACGGCCAAACCAATCGACAGGAGAATTATGCCCGTGATCTGCAAAAGAAAAATCCCCACAATAATTCCGTCAGCGCGCATTTCACTCTCCTTTATCTTATCACATCGCGGAGCTTTGTGCTGGCCAGAGAACAAAAAAAGCACCTTTCGTGTGATGATCTAAATAAATTACTAACACCGCGCGATAGGATTGGCATTGTTGATTCACCTCAGAAGCTCTATATTAATTAGCAAGTCGAGGGTGAAAATATTGGCATGCTCCTGACAAATACGTGGGGAAAACCTTGACTTTCCGCCTCAGCGTCAGAGTCAACATGGAAAACTTACCACAAAGAGGAAATTAAATATGAAGAGTAGATATTTAATAACGTTGTCGCCACCAGATAAGAGAGTCATCTTGGCTGTTTTTGCGTGCTTCTTCCCTCCGAGTTGCCTGACAAATCCACCACTGTGTCACCTAAAAGGCAAAGAAAGCTCGTTATCAAGCGCTAAGCCAGAAGGTTTATCAATTGGAATTTCTGTGCTCTCCGTCTAATGTCCATGATCTTTTGTGTGACTGCAAAAATGCCCTAGAAGTGGCCTTTGAGTCATTAATTTGCTTTGCAAGAATTCTTGTCCATCACTCGGCATTGAAATCAATCAAGTGCGGTAAATCGATGGAATTTCACTATTCTTGTTCTTTCTTGGTTTTGTGCAGAACATTTTTTTTCTATCTTTCCTATTAGGAAATCAAATACACTTTCACATTAAAAGCCATTCAATTGATGCTGTTCGTAATCTCAATACAAAGTGAAACATTAATGAGTATTTTTCTTCGAATTGATAAGGCTATCATCTGATATCATCTTCAAACAACAATATTTCTGTCCTTGAGTGAAGAATTGTGTCTCCATTTAGGGGTTGATAAACCCTACAAACTGTACCACATTTAGCATATTCTCTTCATAAACACCGACGACATCCGACGACATACTTTTATCATTCACATTTCCATTTATATAACCAACTAGTTTGCGAATAATAGTGGAAAAAAAATTTAGGCATTTCTGCATCGAAAACAGTCAAAGTGTTTTCAATTGGGAACGATTACGTTTCAAAGGTCGCGAGTTCAATTGAATGAATCTGTGAATCGATCACTGGGATTAATGAGCTTCTCCGTTCTACTCATTTGCCTGATCAAGATGTTCACGCACATGTTGCAAAGTGACGTGGAAAGTCTGGCGACATGTGTTCTTTCTCGTGAATGGGGGAAATTCATGAAATTCACTATTTCTGTAAACAATTTTATTCTCGTCTCTTATTTTCACTTTCAATTACGGAATTTGCACCTCATATTAGTTACTTTTCATCATCAAATAGACTGTATTTCTGCTCTTATCATCGCCTTGATAGCAACAAAGCCCGAATTTTTTTTCACTTTATCACAAAATCATTGAACAAAAATCGAGGAATTTTCGAAGAACATTTTCTTCAATTAGAGTCTAATGGCTTTCCACGAACTGTCGCAGTGTCTCACCTTTCTTTCACGCGTGTTGCAACAAACTATCCAAATTGGGGAAAAGATGAGGAAAGACCAAACTTTTCCGCGCGATCCGCTCACACGTGATGTTACTTTCAGACTGAACAATTTCCTCGCACTGACTCAACGGCTGTCTTCGATAAATGTTCCGGAAAAGGGTTGGGCAGGTACCAAAGTTTCAGTAAATTTCATGTCGAACGCATTGTTCCTCTTCAATTTCAATAATAACATCGATATTTGTAATAATTTTCACAATTCTATTGCAATAATAGAGTCTCTGCTTCAATGCCTCATTCCGAAAGGCGGGAAGCGATGGAAACCATTTAACAGCGTGATTATTGAGTCTCTCCTCCGCAATGGGCAGATGGCGCGCTGGCTGACGAAGGGCAAAATCATAGATTTGCTGCAGAAAACATACGCGAGGGGCGTTTCAGTCTAGGAGTGTTGATTTTGTTTGGGTCGGTATTCCTTCGACGCTGCAGCAAATATCAGTTTTAATTGGTGTTCTCTCGAATAATTCAATTAAATAATTCACCAGCGCTCTCGTAAAGTCATTGACAGTCAGGTGAGTGTGGAAAATGTGCGGGAAATCGCCCGCTTTCGCGTTTTCCCGCGGGGCCCCCATGTCTGCACAGGGCGAGACTCTCCTTATCATCAGCTGCAATTCTCAAATGGCTCTTGTTCAGTGAAAGAGCAATAATTGCGGAGAAACCGAAATGATTCTGCACGCTCCGCAGCGCCCCAGTGACTCGTGATGGTGTTTTCTCCGAGGAGACGCACTCGCCCGAGGAACCACCCCAAAATTTCACGCCTCTCCAACCCTTACTTAATATCTATCGATTTTTTTTCACATCATTTTTCGACAGATTTCCCTGAAACTCTCGAGGGAATTGCACATATACACACACTTTCCACCTCGATTTCCCTCGAAGAATGTTTTTCTAATTGCAATTACACTCAGTGGATGGCTTTTGTCTTCCCACTTCTCGGGCCCTCAATGCTGTTCCCCGTTAATCCGAGAGCAGCAGAAATGCGCTGACCCTTTTCCGCCGTCTTTGTGCTCCAAGCCAATGTTCGCGCTCCGCAGAACATTCCGCGGGAGGTGCTCTTCTGGTGGCTTTGCTCTGTGCCAGAGAAAGAAAAGGTGTGCGATGGTGGAAAACTCTGCAGTTTGCTCGACTCCCCAGCAAACTGCCTTCTTATGACGCTCTGACAGCATCTTGAAGGATAATCCTGTGCTGTCATAGCAAGGATTGCACTCAGACTTAACTTCAGAAGCGTTATTTATCAAATTCTAATGGTTCTTGCTAGAAATTGGGCGTCGAAAGCAGTATTTTCCAATATTTTTACCAATATTTTAATTGAACATGTTTTTAACTTTGACCTAATAATCAATCAATTACAATATAATCTTCTTTTTGAGTTATTCGGTCCTAAAACTTACTGGTTTTTATTTCAAATTTCGCACTCCCAACAAAGTTGCATTACTGGAAATCGATTAGAGTTTACATAACACTTGTCATTAACCCAGGTCAGGCAAGCATACATTATTATCTACTAATATAAGTGCCTTAAGAAATTAAAAAGCTGGTTTTCACAGAGATTTGGGATTTCTTGCTGTGCTCGTTTCTGGTGAAGGCCGGGAAGTGAAGCGTGGCAAGACTCTGGATTGCGTATTCTGAATCACTTCACTCGATCAAATTTAGCGGATTACGCTATTGCTGTTCATTGGGCACTAGATAAGAAATTGCCGGGGCTTGATAAGAGCGCTTCGTGACGATTGAATTGTTGGGGGAATTGAAGAATGCTGATTTACAATTGAGAATCCATCTAAGTTGTGCAGTTTGTGGTCTGTGGCAACGATCTTATCATGTCTGCCTGCTTTTTTTTCCTCTCATATTCATCCACTTTTTCAAGCGCTCTCGCCTGTTTATTACTTACTCTGGCCTTCTTATCGGCTGTTTACTGGTTGGCAGAGAGAAAATGAATTATAAGTAAGAATATAATGCAATTTATGTGCTGTCGATACGCGACCACAAACAGGGTTAATTTATTCATAAAGTGCGGGGAGAGATTGAGTCTCGGAGATCGATTTGATGGAGTGGAAAATCCAGAAACGGGTTAATTAATTAACCCAGAGGACTTGACGGGGAGTCTCTCGGACATTCTTCCCGTTCGGACGCATTCCTGAGCCATCGAGTGTTTATTGTTGGGCCAGGAGGAGCCAAGAAATGGATTGTGGCGACTATCATTTTGATGGCATTGCGTGCCTCTCTTCGGTCATATAAAATAATGTATAGATGTGCCACGAGGGACCCACTCATTTCCTCTCTCTCACACCTGTGCGCGCGCGACGTTGGTGTGTATTTTTACCCCAGCACAGATCAGGGGTGCAAGAAGTAGGAAATAAATAATTTTTGTACAAGAGTTCCTGGGCTGTTGAGCGCGCGAGGGTGGGAGTGAATGTTGGTAAATAATCAATAACTGAGCCTTTTCTGTGCTCTTACAGGTGGAAAAGGAAGAGCCCCGACAATCTCTCACTCCATCGCGTTGAGATTGATTCATTACAGTCTAGCTGGGAATCGTGTTATTTAGTGATTTCCTTGCTGTTCGCGGGGAAATTCTGCAATTCACCCTGAGCAAATTCACTCCCGATCGAATGTGGGTCACAACCTTTCCTCCTTCCTTGTTGCTTGAGCCACAATTGGGGCGCGCGTACCTTGGTCTTATGCCTGTAGTGTTTGTTGGTTGGTGGCGGAAAAAAGGGGGAAAGTCTCATTTATTCAGGCAGTCATCAGCGAAAGGGGAGCAAAATGTGCCGAGCACTGCGAAAACTGTTGAATTATGAATAATGTCAGTGTTCAAATGAGGGCAATCTATCTATTTTCCTTGTCTTGCAATCGCCAATGGGACAAAGGAATCCGCCAGGGTGATTTCAATCGAGGTTATAGGGTTAACAATCCTCATAACTTCCCCTCTGTCTCATCAAAAATGGATTTTTCCTGCTTCGACTAATGAAAGTGTATAACTTTTCCGTTTCAGGACTTGAAGTGGAGATTTAACAACAGTGTGAGCATTTCAATAGTGGTGAAGCGTTGAAAAGAAAAGCAGCAATGGCTTCGTGTGGAATAATTTGCGTCAAATACTTGATGTTCCTCTTCAATCTTCTCTTTGCCGTGAGTATTGAAGCATTGTGAGATTCTCCGCCATTTGTATGGTGTATGAGTGTGTCTAAATTGTCTTATCAAGAAATGTTGTCTGCAGAGTTAACATGGAATGTAAAACAAGTGGAATAGAGTGTTCAAACATACACTCAATTATTTGACTTTGGACGAATTTATCACTGTTTACTCTTTCGTTTTCGAGTATGTTTTGAAGGTAAAATAGAGAACGTTTCTTGTCATACTCCTTTTTTGAGATTATTCTGCGTGGATAAAAGACTTATGGTTAAGTTGATTAGTTTCACATAAGCTTACGCAATACAATTCGTCCAATTCCTCATCGTATTATCATGTTTAGAGACTTTCTTTGGAGAGCCTTTGATATGTCTCAGCTGGAGATTCTGCTTCAGCATCTTAATTTGCATAAAGAGTCATCATCATGGTTCACTTAAATAATCAAGAAATTATGCCGAGAATTCCGTGTGTTGATGTGAGAATGGAAATGGATGGTGTTGTTTTTTCATTCTACAATTTATCTCTGGTCATTGTGGTTGAGAGAAGAATACTGTGTGGCGAATTTCACAGACAGTGCGGGAAAGAATTCAAGTAGAGGAACTCCAACAGGTGCTTGACGGTGGAATTACCTTCAATTTTAATCGAATCACGTGAGAGGAAACATCAAAGCGACAGAATAATTGTTGTTCGTGTTTGATGGGAGGGAAGGAAATCAGAGAAAATGAGTTGAATATCTAATTATGCTGTGATGGAGAAATGTGTTTGTGTGGAAGGCTGATAAGAGAGATTGTGCCTTCTAACCCACTTTGCTCGTCTCTTGATCATTTCAGCTCACGGGTCTTCTGATTCTGACCGTTGGGGCAATCATTCAATCATCCTACAATCACTACTCCAACTTTGTGGGTGAGTGTCGCGCGCAGTCTTTCTCCTATCAAAATTCCATGTCTCATTGGTGTTCACATCATCAATTGCAGATCACACAATTTGGGTGGCACCAATTCTACTCATCATTGTCGGATCAATTGTCTTCATTATCGCCTTCTTTGGATGCTGTGGCGCCGTGAAGGAGAACTCATGCATGGTGTTGACCTTCTCTGTGTTCCTCATCATCATTTTCCTGCTGGAAATTGGCATTGGCATTGCTGGATATGTGAAACATGGGCAACTCGAGGACATCTTGGAGAAAGGCTTCAACTCCACGCTGCACAACTATGACAAGAACGTGGATTCGCAGCACGCCTGGAGTCTGATTCAGAGTGAGTTGAAGTGCTGCGGCATTCAGGGACCTTCGGACTGGCAACAAGTATTCCACAACACCACTCTGCCCACATCGTGCTGCATCGAGATGCCCGTGAATGTGAATCAGTGCACGAAGGAGTTCGCTATGAAGGATGGATGCATGCCTGAACTACTCGCCCTGCTGCAGAAGAACGCTCTGATCCTGGCTGGAGTTGGAATTGGAATTGCCGTGGTGCAAGTATGTCAATCTGAAAATATGACGCAATCCTGGTCTTATCAACATTTCCTGCTCTCTTTCCAGCTGCTCGCCGTCTGCTTCGCTTGCTGCTTGTCCAGAGCATTCAAACGAAACTACGAGGCGGTTTAAAGGTGGCGAAGGCGATGGAGGTGGAATTATCTCACGTGAAGAATTCAATATCATTGTAGTCACGCTGGAATTCTCGAATGAATTCTCCCGTGAGAGAAGGTTGGGTGAGGAGGGAAAAGGACAATTTTTTGGAATCTTGAAACATTTGCAGCTACGCATTTTGCTCTTGTAATGAACCATCTTTCAGAGGATGTCGCGAACTATTTGGAATATATCTTTGAGAGAATCCTTTTGATGGAAATTTAACCGTCTTTTTTTTGGTAGAATTGAGAGAAAGCGGTACGATTAGTTTATCTATTGGAATTGAAAGGATATATTTTGCAAATGTTACATATTTATACATCGCACCTTATATTTGATAGATATTTTATCGTATTAAGCTTGGAATTTATTGAATTTGCATTGAAGAGCTCTTCGGGTTTATCAGAAGCACCGGAAATCCTTCTTTTATTCCACAAAACATTTACACAGAGAGAAATACATTTAAGATGGCAATTTCTATTTATTTGTGATAAGGACGACTTTTTAGGTGTATATTTATTAGTTCTGTACATCACAACTGGTAATTGGGACCATTTTTGCACGGGACAAGCATTTTTGAAGCATGAAAATGTTGAAAAACTCTGAAAAGACTATAATTCAGTCCATTTTTTTTTAATATTGATATAAATCTTGAGTATAAGAATTAATGCATAAGTTGAGCTCTTCATTATTGTGAACATTGATTTTAATGTATAGTTCTAGTCGAGTAAGGGTTCTTTTATATATTTGTGTACCTATTTCAATGGCAGGATAAATCATTTATTTACAGATTATTTGAGTTTCTCACAACATCAAAAGAAATACCATGAAATATGAAATACAAAAGCAGGAAAATATCATAATATTTTCTCAGGGTGTTTTTGATATAAGATTATACACATGAGAAAACGAATTTTTGAAAACCATACATTTTGAATTAACACTTTAATGGGAATTTGAGTTGATTTTCTAATCTTTGTTTTGTCTTGCAATTAAGCATAAGTATAATCAAGCTTTTTGAATAAAATGTGAAATGATATTTGACATAACTGAGGAATATCGTGCCTCTTTTGTAAGCAAAACAATTTTTGTAGGTGGAAAGGAAAGTCAAGAGAGCAATTTTTATTGGTAATCACACAATATACAATTCAAGTACATGTATTTTATCCACTTATAGACAGTTTGACGTGTAATCAAACGAAGTAATGTTTAAGATGAGGGAGAATAACTCATAATAATGGAAATAATCTGTCCACATATTGATGTTCATTTTAATCTTGTGATTAAAGTATAAGACAAAATCTCATGTTTTGCACTGATTTCTGAAGGAAAAGCAAAAGAATCTTTTTGAGTGGAAAATCTCTAATGATATGAGGCTTATTGGCGAGGTAATTTTGACGAAATGGTAAAGTTAAATTCTCAATTTTTCAATTCATCTCACAAACTCATGTTAATCGTAATCTTTATATACTGTGTAAAATTTTATAAGGAGCATTTTTGGTGTAAATTTATGTGTATTATATCCATATAAATAAATATATCCCTACACAGAAAAAAGTCTTGCATTTTAGACAAAGTTTATGAGCGAGAACTGATTGGAATATTTATGGAAATATTGTGTCTTATCTCAACAATAGAAAGCACGAATATATTATTAATGTACTTTGCCTCATTATTTTCAATTGAAGTGCGATTTCAACCTTGATTTTAATCCTCTGCAGATTCTCATGGAAGAGAATGAAGATTGATTGAAATTTTGTACTGCAATTTCTGGGGCGAGATCAGCCCATGAAGCATATTTCATTTATGTTTCGAAACACAACGGCGTTCGTATGAATTCTTAATTTTTCATTATTAAACACTTTGAGATGATCAACTTGGAAAATGTCAATGTATTCTTTGATTCGGGACACTAAATTGCTGTAAATAAGAATGAAATAGTTGAATTATATTGCTGAAACAATTCTGAAAATGAGAGAAAAGTCTGAAGAGAGTTAATTCTATCGCACACAAAACCGCGCTTTGCGAGAACAATCGAGAATTCTCGGTGAGTCGTGATAGTGAACGCATGCAGGAAGTAGTGATATGACGAAGTCAACCTGGAAAAGTCTAGTGTAAAGCGCGATAAGGCGCGCGCGGTGCAAAAGTGGAGGTTATTTCATCATTTTAAGCAACATAGCGCGCCTGTGTCCCGCAACGTGCTGCGCATCGCGCGCGCACTTGATCGATCGTCCAATCGCGCGAAGCCACACAGCGCGCCAATTAAAGGTCAGGCGCGAGACAAAAGAGCCAAGAGATGCACTTATTGTGGTCCTTTCACTTTCGGGTCCGAAATCTCTGGCGAAATTTGGGAGGCGGGAGATTTATGTGAGGTGCGATTTTGGGTATTTTACAGCTCACTTTGCCTTTCCGACCGTCGGATTTGCATAAGTCTGTCAATTGTACCCGCGGGGGCCCGTGGGACATGGCGGGGGCCACAATGTGTTGGCCAATTGCAAATTTTTCGAGGTGAATCAATGCGGCGAGGCGACGGCCAAACAGAAGCAATTCAGTTCAATGAGACGCAAGACAAAACGCGTTACAGAGAGATCATTTTCGATTTTACAGCTCGCGTCTCCATTCATTCGCACACACAACGTAGCGCAAAATATGTAGCGTAATTTCGCAATTTGCAAATTAACGCAACTTTATTGGTCCACTCGAGTCGCCTTTTTCATGCACCATCAGCGTCGCGTGTTTCAGATAAGCGCTTTTTTTCAACACTTTCACGCTGACAACATTTGCGAATCTTATCGCACGGCTCTTTTCCTGTTACCTTGCAAATATCGCGGGTGTTTTGCCACTTCGCAATCTAATCTCTCTCGAGGTTCTCTGGGCTTCTTTGTTATTTGGGGCGCAAAAAGGACTCGCCTCCCGGCCATTCAAGTGATTTGCATTGTCCAGACCATCCAGACGGTTGTTTTGGAACAAAGACCGTGCGCACGGTGCATCTGCCACTTGAGCAAGGTATATTTTATGCCGGAGGAAAGCTGAAGACGTTCAATAAGAGATTTCGAGCTGCAGCTGCTATTTTTTGTGGCCATCCACGAAAATGTGTACCAATAAACAAAATCAAAGCACTCTTGCATTCTCTCTTCTTCATCGTTCGTCTTCTCTACCCGATGATAGACAGTATCAGGCGTTATAAGAATCATAGACGAATATTTTCGCTAGCGGATGAAATTGGAGAATATCAGCAGACTAGTTAAATTCATCTTGGCATTTCCTGACTTGTTTTAATCTATTTGACGCAACACACGTGCTTTATTTCGCAACTTCGTGGAATTTCCTATTTGCGCCATTATCCATTCCCTGAATGCAGCCCTGGCGCCAATTTCGACGACAACCCGTCGAAACACCGCAATTGCCGCCGAAAAGCCACCCAACGGAGCGCCTCATTTCGACACGAGCGCCATTGCTGCTCGGTGGATTGTTGCGTTGGTCGTCAGTTCAAAAATGGCCGTCATGAAAATCACAAGTGAGATTTTCTGCGCGTTGTTTCTCTGAAAATCCCAGTGTTCCGTCGCCAAATCTCACCTAAAGGGTGGACACCGACGTCAATCGGTGCCTGTTTATTTACGCGGACGAATTCGCCAGTGTCGCAGCTGCTCTTGTGAAACATTATTCGCCTCCATAAAGAAAACAAGCCGAGAAATCGCGTCGCTATCCTTCCTTTAGAAGATTTCTTCTGGATTTTCAAGGTATATTTCATCAATTTCACCAACTATGTGGGTGGATGGGGCGCCTCCCGACGTTGGGGCCACCACGTCAGTGGAGGAAGAGTGCCATTGTGGTTGTGAAGTGGCAATTTTTGCACCCAATCAAAGTGCGCAGTTCCGAAGCAATCTCGGACGCAAGGAGAATTTTGCAAGCCCACCATCGAATTTCACAATGACAAATTATTAAATTACACCCGTGAACGTGTTTGTGAATCAGTGTGTGCTTATGAGGTGGCCTTAGCGGTGAAATAGACACGAGGGACACGAGAGCTGGCCTTCCGGGAGCCCTCCGTGTCCCGGCTTCCCGTGTCGGATCCCGAACCAATTGGCAAATTGCGTGGAATGTGCAAAAAACCAGGCGTTTACATCATCCCAGATCAGTTTTCAACTTCGCACTAAGCGAGGAATATCTATTTTCACACAAACATGCAAATTGTCAGGCCACAGCGATGTACATAGCCGCGTAAATAATGTACTCACCCCATCAAGTGGTGCCAACCGCGCGACTCCACGCTTCTGCTAAATGATCCCGAGAAGGGGACAAAAGTGGAGTTCTTTGTGATAAAAACTACTCTGAGTGAAGTTCAAAAGGTCACTTCTAGTTGATAAGGCTGGAACAAAGCTGCTCAGTTTCAATGACAAACCGGATATTATTATTTTTCTTAGTAGAACCAAGAAACGGAAGAATATGAGTTAAGATTCTTAATGAGTGTTGAGTGATTATTGAAAAAGAAAACACCACGAAAGTGATTTCTAACTTTCTAGCCTAGTGTCTTAGAAGATTGCTAGTTGTTCTAAGTTTTTTAAGGTAACATTAAGGATTTCACAGGTTATTCACCTTTTGAAGTGATGTTTTAAGAAGGTTTGACTTAGAAAGACTGAAAAAATTACAAAAAACATCTTATAATAAGTTAAGTTTAGTTCTAAAGAGTTTTCAAAGTTTTCAATTGATATTTGAGAAATTTCAATTTTCTTCACATGATTTTCCTAAAAGATTTATAAGTTCCGAAAAGAAATTAATTTGTAAAAATTTATTGAGAACTCTGCTCTATTTTCTAAGACGGTTTTTATGAGGCCGAAATCTTATTTTCAACTTAACCGAGTCAGATGTAATAGTGCGATAATTCACTGTGAGATTAATTAGTCTCCACTAAAGTGTAATAAATCTATTTGTACTTCCTTGAATTATTAGACAAACTTTGCTAATTTTTTTCACCATAAAGTCCATCCAACTGGATATTTCCTGATTGTATAAATTGCTTGGAAGCGCGCAAAAACGATTTTGCAAAAAGCTGACCTTTGAGCATGTGGCAGAAATGACTTCATAAAAATATGTATTTCAAGATCGTCAAAATCGTAAAGGAATTTTTTGACTTTTATCAGCCGCTAAATCGTAAAAAATGCAGTAAACTCACTACGTGAGTGGCATTACTGGCGGAAAAGCGCGTAGTTTGGTGTGTGAAGTGGAGAAAAAAAAAGTTTCATGCTAGATTTTTGAGTCTTATCACAGCGCCAAGGTTAATCGAAAACCTGATAGAGGGAGAGAGAGAGAGAGAGAGAGAGAGAAGAGGGAGGGAAACAGTGAGAGATATAAGCGTTTACGTGCCTGAGAGTGGGCAATAAAAAAGAAATTATTTGCAAAATGATTTTGCGTTGTTCGTCGACTGGTAGAGCGCAAGGGGCTCATTAAAAAAAGATGAGGAGCAGAGGATGAAGACGAGGAGAGTGACGAAAAGCTTTCCTGTCTTCTTGTTTGTTTAAACCGGAATAGCAAGCAATATTGGCAAAGGAGTGGCTAAATTTAGATGAGTTGTCATCAACGGGGGAGAGAGAAAAGAGTAAACACAAAGGCTCGCACATTCCGCGCGATTTTTCTGTGTCTCTTATCACTGATTTTGTCTAATTTCCCTTACTTTTGTTCTTTGCAGAGAAAATCTTTTGATGCCTCACCCTGCAACGTCATCTGGCCAAACTCTTTCTGGATTACGTCTCAACTAACAGCACTGAATTTTATGCCCACAAAGAGCTCCGCAAAGTTTTAATAATAATTTTGAAGATCATCTCGCATTGAAAGTACAAAAAGGAGTGGAAGTGAATTTGGTTTTTTTTTTATTGCTTACTTCTTAAAAAATATATTTTTTAATCTAATTCACGTCTAAATGCTCAAATCATGCTTAAATCTTTACTATATGTGAATTTATGTTAAGTTTCCTGTATAAGGAAAATCGCACTTGGACATCATCGAGCCATTTTTGTACGAGGAGGAAGAATATTGCACGCATCATTATTGTTAAGGGGAGGGAAGGAAATATTGTGAAATTGGGGGTTTGAGTGAGTAATAAGGGTGTGATTTCGTAAGTTTACAAAATACGCTGCATTGTGCAGAGGACAGAGATCTCAGTGGTGATCAAGCAGTGGGTAGTCAGTCAGCAGTGAGTGGTGAACGGAGTAGGAAGTTTGTTGTGATCAAGTGAATTTTATTTTACAATATGGATACAACTTTTCGACCGATGGTGCCGAATGCGTTCAGTCGCATGGCGCCGGCGAACAAGCCGGACGAGGCGCAGGTGGGCCAGGCCGCGAGTGGGGAGCAGAAGAAGTGCTTCCACCATCGGCTGTCGCACTGTGGGCGCTTCCCCATGCACACGCAGCAGTGCCAGCAGCGGGTCATGCGAGTGCCGGCCGCCACGAATGCCAATGCCGAGGCGGAGGGCGCTGGAACTGCTGCAGTTCCATCCGGGGTCCTCCTGCCGCCGGCCAATGCGGCCCTGCTGGCCGAGCGCTACCTTCTGCTGGATCTGGTGGACGGCGGCTCGCTGTACAAGTGCGTGGACGTGAAGACTCACGAGGAGCTGGTGTGCAAGGTATGACAAATGCACTGTTATCACAATTCTCCCACTATCAACTCGCTGCATTCCTCTCTCACGAGCCAGAGGCATTAGTTTGCGCCGCGGAGAACTCAGAACTTTTCCACAAATAGTCATTTATCATAACAATGTGTAAACAAAGTGGCGATTCTGTTCGATCATGAGATCATTTCACAGGCATTTTCTCAGCATAAAAAGAGATGTGTTGCAAAATTAATTTGCAACGGAGAATGCATCGATATTGCATTGATTTATTCAATGCCTTTTGACCTCAAACTGGCGAAGGCGATTACTTGACAAACATTTGTGATCTTTTTCACCTCAGCCATAGGAAAGCCTCTTGTGATAAATGTGTGTGTGTGTGTGTGTGTGTGTTTCATTGAATGACGTGGTGTGTCTTCCTTTGAAGCGCTATGCCCACGTGGTGATTCACACGTTTCTCCATATATGTGACGCATAATTTCGAATGTTTTCAATTGCCTTGATAAAAAACACACACACGCGATGACTTGTACATAAGAATTTCCTCAGATTATGAAAGAGAGATCTCGAGACAATGGACTTGGGGGATTTTCCGTGGTTGTGTATTTGTGCAGTGACGTTACTAGCTGTTATGTGTTGATATGACAAAATCACGGCTAATTGATTAGTATGGCCAGAGAGTCTTTTTCCTTCTCTGGTCTCATTGTTCAATTAAGAGAGACTTGGAAATATATTTCACAATTTTTTTTTATTTATTTAAAAATATTTAGAATGACGATACAGTGTCGGGAGAGCTTTACGACACGTCTTTCGCTTAAAGTGATATCAAATGCCTTCGAGCTTATGATAAAGGAAGCACAACACTTAAATGACAATTATCTTCGTATCTTTTCACCCTGTGGAAACGTTTTCAGCCACAGACAGAGAAAGTTAGTGTAATTCTAGAATGGAGAAATCAAATAAATTGTTTTTCTCCTTATCACACAGTTGTAGAATAAACTTGTGGATAAATGTTATCTTTTTAGCTCTAGAGTGCCGTGGTTTTTGGTCTCTTTTGTAACGCAAAATGTTGAAATTCATTGTTGTTTAGAATTCGTGTTTTTCATCGGTTTATTTCCAGTGAAAAATGTAGTGTAACCGCACACTGTCTTTTATATAATGAATTTTCCGACCATTAAATGGGGGAAATTGCTGAAATATCCACAAAGTGGGCTAACAATTGTCGCTGCATTTAGCAAAATGCATTGCGAGAAAGCCTGAGAAGTTTTTCACAACTGATTAATCTTGCAGTGGAAATCAGACTGAAGGTCATGAATGCACGATAAAGAGGCCATTGGCGCTTCTGGAGTTGAAATTGCGTTGGGTGTTATGTTTGAGAAAATTCCAATATATGCCATTGTTGTAAATATTGACTCGAGAGGAGGATTCGTCTGTAAAATTTCTTCACCGCCACGAGATTAGAATCTGTACTTTGCGTGACTGTGATGTTTATTTTGTTGAGCGGAAGCTTGCAAGCTGTGCAATTTAATGGGGTGGACTTTTTTTTAATGAAATTAAGGACTTGACACTCAAGAGCTGAGATTGTAGAAGGAAATTTGAAACGATATTTGGTTACGCTTTTGAGCACATTTCCAAGAAACCCCGTCTCAGATGTGCTCTAAATGTTTATTCACGTACATTGTGTTGTTTTGTTCATTAACAACATTGCACTCTCTAGACGCAGGCTCTCAAGGGGCGCTTGGCTTATGGAAAAATCATTTATTTGGACAGTGAGAGAGATTTGAGGTGATGATAGTGTTGAAAAACGACAAACGACTTTCAATGAGTTGTTTTAATTAATTTTAATTGGAATATTAAATTGAGGGTATAAAAATCAAATGATTTATATCAAGAGTATTGAGTGTGTTGTTGCATGCAACATGCAATAGAAAGTCCAGCATAATCTGTGGAATTGATGTTGATCTCAGAGTTCACACATTTCTCTCTGTTTTCTGTGCATTTTGCAGATTGCGAACAATCCCTGCTCAAATCTGCTGACGGCCCATTTTCGCCTCGATGGACACCCACACATAAATCCACTGCAGAAAGTCATTCAAGGATCCAATCAGACTTATCTCTTCTTCACGCCGTCACAGGTAAGGCGAAGAAAAAAGAAACACACACAAAGAGAGACAGAAGAAGACTGTGAAATGATGTGTGGGAAAAGTGGATCAACAGCCTCTTGCCAATTGTTGTCTTTCTAGGGTGATCTCCATTCCTACGTGCGCGTCCGCAAGCGTCTCCGTGAAGTGGAAGCACGACGTTTGTTCCGACAAATGTGTGAAACGGTGAAAGCATGTCACGAACAAGGGATCGTTTTGAGAGATCTCAAGCTTCGAAAGTTTATTTTCGCCGATGAAGACAAGTGAGTACAGAGATTTATCAGAGTCTTTATTAGTCATGGGTTAATATGTTAATGAAGCATCGCACGTGCGTTGTTTCCGCTAGAAAGAAAAAAAAAGAAAAAAAATATAGAAGTATTTTATATCGGACGCATGTGTCACTCCTCGTGAGTATTTGCTCATATTTCGTAGTTGCATAAATTATCACAGTCTGGAGGAGAAGTGTGTTATTCTTGTTGAGGGAGCGTGACTTGGACATATTGTGGGTCGCCAAGAGGAAGTGGGAAACGGGTTATTCTTTCCCGCTTCCCATCACAATCGCAATTCGATAAGAGTCTTGATCCAATTGATTGCCAATCGAGCGATTACATCGGCTCGTGGCTTGTGTAAAATACAAGTTTTGTATTTTCCATTTGGAAAATGTGCAATAGAAGAATTTCACATGTAATCAACTTTGGCCGATGGAGGTTGTTTGGAAAGGGATGTTATTATGTAGTATTTGTGGGCAATTTTAGTGAGGAAAATTGGAAGGCAAAGGGAAAAATATGAGGGCAAAAATGTATAGAGTCAATTAATTCACACACAATATTTCGAGCAATTGCAAGTGTGGCGGCTTTTTTCTGCCGCTAAACTATTAATAAAGGTTTGTTTGACACCATTTTTCGTGGCGACGCTGTGTGTGTGTGACTGTGCAATGAAATCTCTTAAACAAAATATTCCGAAATAGACAATTTCCGCAATATTTGAATTAAAAGCTGTTACTCACCTTATTGCACATGTTTCAGCGAGATATGTAGACAGTGTTGGTACAGTCGGTGTGTGTTGGGAGTTGAATGGGGCGAGAGAGTTGGATGTGTGGTAGTTTAATGATGCACACAGAGTCGTGTAACATAAAGTAGTTGGTGTTTAGAGGTTGATTTCTTCACGCATATTGCATTAACTCTATCATCTTTCAATTTTCGAGAATGAGCAAGCGAGCGAGAGAGTGAGACATTGTGAATGTTTCAATGAATGGCAAAAGTGTGTAGAAATATGCGTGCACATAGTCAGTGAGAGAGAGAGACATTTAATCCTCCTTTTTCTCAAGAAATTATATATCTTTTTATGCAAAACACACTAACTCGCTGAAAAATAACTTGTTTGATGATGAAATGAAATTGAATACTATCTCATAACCTTCACCAGTGGCAACAACATTGGCAACAACTTCTTTTTAGTATAATTGTAATACATTTTCCACTCTTTTTCTCTCTCTCTCTCTCTCTCCCATCGGATCTAGTGAAGTTTTCATCAAAGGACATAACAGTGTGTCTTGGTGTTTTTGGCTAGTTTTGCCACTTGTAGTTTAAGTATTTCATCTACAATTTCAATTTCAATTGCAATTGTAATGTTGGGTGGTATTGTTAAAAGGTGATTGCTAAATTGGTGTTTCACTATTGGTCACTTTGAGTGCTGTGTGTGACTCTTGCGTTAATTCTTGTCTAGAGTCAATATAAAGTGTCTACATTTAACAAAAGAGAGAAGGAATCAATTGTTAAGAAAAAAAAATGCAAGCATTCGCCAGACTTGTGAAAGGGAGAGAGATCCATTGTGGCAAATTGGGTATTATTTCTTACCATTGATTGAAGATCACAGCGAAAAGAGAGGCATATAAATTCTCTGTCAGGGTCACACATAACTTTTTCGCGCGATCTGGTAATAAATAATGCGTGTAAAAGGTCACAATCGTACTTCTTCTCACATATTGTACTTGATGAAGAGTTTATTTGTTATTTTTCTCCTCACCTTCTATAGTTTTTTTTTCTCTCTTTGCTGTGCTGTTTGATGAAGAGTTAATTATTGCTGTGTGCGCATTTTTATCTTGCACACTCTTGAATACTGATGAGCCACCATGTGCGCGAGGAGAGTTGCAGTAATTTTGAAGGGTGTATGTCGATTGTGTTGTGTTTTTTTTTATCAATACCACATTGCAATTTATCAAAAAACACACACTCATTGCATTTCTCTCTCTCTCTGTGCAAAAGGTATACTAGTTGGAAAAAAGATTGACACGAGGGTATAGAGTAATCGTGGAGGCCCATTGTATATTGAGGTCGTATTGTTACAGACCCATTGAACCGCAGTTTCAAGGTTCCGTTCCAGTTAAAAGAATATTACACACACTCCACATCGCGTAGTGGATAATTCAGCGACATTTGATGGTGGTGAAATGAGAGCGCCGAGAAGGATGAGACAGTCTCTAGATCCTCCTTCGCTAATGGAGATACAATTTGCCCCGAGATCGAAAATGCCATGTTGTCTGTCTGAAGATCACGTTTTCATGCATGATCAGACGGAATGTGATTGTCCTCGCGGTTGTATGTTTTTTTTTCTGGATAAAATTACCCTAAAATTACCTTAGTTCATCGTCTGGCATAAGAATCACGGAGGAGATTATAAAACGTCGTCTTTTTGAACAAAAGGCAGACAAGGCTTAACCTCAAGGTGTTGACTTTGACAATACCCAACTAATTTACAAAAGATTGCAAAATATGGTTACGGAACTATAAATTCAGATAAGTTTTATCAAGTACAATTTCTTCATAATAATATTCTCTCTGGTAATCTAGTGAGTCAGTATGAAAAGTGCTGCTGCTCTCAGTTTAGCTAAGGGAATTTATTATAAACACGATGGGGAAACACTTGAAATGTACATATTTCATATGCGCTATATTGTCATGTGTTTGTGTGCACTTGGTAATTGAAAAGAGTGACTATTTCACAAGGGAAACAATTTAATCATTAAATAATGGAGTGAATATTCCTTACTTGACGCTGTGTATTATAAATTAAATTGGCATTTATTGATTTCAACACACAATCTGTCTCACTGTGCGTTTTCTCTGCGCGTACAAAAGAACGGAGGGAGTCTCGCTGAATGATTGGGTGTTAAATTTCACAAAGGCGATTTAATTAGGGAGTTGCAGATCGCTGTACCGCGCGGCGCTGAGAGAATTTTTTCGTTTAGAGGTTAAAATTCATACGGTGTTGTGTGTATGTGAGCCTGGCACTGAAAGCAATAAATCTTCTTCTACCGAGTGAATTGATTATGAAATAAATCTTTGATTTTTTTCACATCAGTTTTGTGTCTTTCATCATATTATTTTTATTTCTGTAACACTTGTACGGGAGGGGGCATTGCGAAAAGTACGAACGTGTTAAATTTCGATGTTGATCCACACACAGAGTTGAATTCTAGACGCAGAGACGAGAGTTGACGATTTTGACACTGGCGACCTCTGACCTTGATACACATTTTGCAAAACATTTGCATATGGGAATTAGATTGCTCAATAGTTGATTTATTTATCTCTTGCTCTGTGTGTGCCTCTTTTTTTTATATATATATTGTTGAATGAAATATTGCAATGCCGCGAAGTGAGAGACACTCGACAAATGCTCAATATAGTGGCGCGCTTCACTTTTGCGGTGTGCGAGAGAAGAGAGGATATTGAAAAAATATAAATTGAATAATTTTTGCGCAACTGTTATCCGCTGTGACCTCTAAAAAAAAGTAATGTTTCATCGGATTTCCTAAGTTTTTTTTTCCCTCGCGCTGTGTGTGTCTCTCTCTTGAAAAATTTCACGATCACATGGACAAAAGTTATGTACTGGCAATGCGTTAAAAATCCAAAGGCCTTCTAGTTCTTTAAAGCTCAGTATATTATGTGTGTATCTTATTTAATACGAATATGTCAAAATTCACCTTGGTTCAGGGCGTTTTTTCCCTGATTGAGTAATGAGACTTTTGTGCCAGAGCCAAGATTAAAGATGAGTTTTCTTTCGATGTGATGCAATTTGGTTTGTGTCTACATCATTAAGAAAAAGGGTTTCAAATCGGATGCGCGGTGTGTGCAGAAATTGATGGTGTGTGCATGCGTGGAGCGACAGAAAGACACAGAGAGAGAGAGAGAGACAGAAGCCCACATAAATGGTATTGAATTGATTTGATTGATGAAACAGCAAAACTATTAACAAAATTCAAGTTTACCGTATTTTATAATACATAAATCACTCTCTTCGAAAACACTAGACCTCCTGCTATGCTGAGTCGATGTGCGTGTGTTGGTTTTCCCGTGGAAAATTAAGTAGATTTCTGCGCTCAGAGGGTCTTTCAACAGTTGCTTTTCTTTATTATTATAAATTGTCACATATTTTTGTATAGTCTGTGCTTTTTTGTGAATTGATTTGTGTGTGGCGAAAGTCCAAAATATTTATGGATTTTCTGCATTTTCTTTTTGTAATTGTTATTTGTACCTTCCGAAACACCCTCTGCAGAATGTTTATAGTAAAAAAAAAAATGGGGATTAGCCAATTATCGCTGCCTGTATTTGTATAAGTATTTCTTGCAATAATATAATAAATGAACGATTGACATGTGAAATCATTAAATTACATTTGGTGTGACGCAAAACTCATGGGTATGTTGCGACGTTGCTGTCATCATTTTGATACTAATTGAGAAGACATTGCGTATTCTTGAATTGAATTTAGTGGCAATTGGACACTGTTTTTTTCCCTCAACCGAATGTTATTTGGGCACTCATGGTGTCACAGCAGCTTGACAATCTGTCCACGGTGCGGTGGAAAAAAGCATAATTTAAATAAGTGGACTAATATGGATGAGGTCTATTTGGCAATATAGTGATATTTCCTGCCAGAACGGTTAAACATAGAATTGGGAAAGGCGCGCACACGTTTTTGTGCACTGTTGTCATCAACACTCTCACTGGTGTGACGCATTTTATAAGGAGAGTTTTGAGCATTGGCATTTAGGCAATCAGCATCTTAATCACTGTTTTGCAATGGGTATTTACTCGCGAAATGTACACACACACACAAGTGTGGAGGGTGTCTTTAATTCTATATTTAAATTCACAGTCATTCGCAATTTTAAGTTATACTATAAATAGTGTCGTCGCCGCTTTTTCTTTCTTTCGAGAATGATGTGTGCTATTGCGAAAAGTAACATGAAAAATTCTGTGTTAATATTATACACAAGTGACATGAAAAAGTGTGTCCTAGAAAAAAAGTTGCGGAGAAAAGTGTAGAGATAATCTCCAATTAGTCGTGCAACGAGTACTTTTTGAGCAATTGTGTGACACGTGTATTTGCATATAATATGACTAGAATGAAAACATACAATCCCAGATTTTAGTAATGATGGCGCGCGGTAAATGGCCGAAAATTGACGTTGTGGCAAATTTCAAATCAAGATTGAATTCTCTGCTGAATAATAAACACACAAACATGACGATACTGTACATAATTTATGTTGAAGAGAAACAAAAAAAAGAGAGAAACATTTCGAAATGGACTCTCAACAAACCACAGATGAAAAAAAAATCCACGAGCCAAAGTGACATCACATGAAGGACGTCACACAGTGTGTATTTTTTAACATGAATCCTCCTCTGAGGTCATCTCATTTTGGTGTGACTTTTAATTTATTATTTACCTTTTAGGTGAATTTTGTTGAAACAATTAAGACAACAGGCGAAGGTACACATGGTTAAATTTATGTAGTCTGTCCTATCACATGGGTAAATCTCATTAAACCACTAATGGGTGTATAATTCACAATCATGCACACACATTGTGATTAATTGCAAAATATATCGCCATACGTGGCAGTGAATTAAGAATGGAATAATTCACAATTTATTCCAAATACAGTTGCCGCCTGCAGAATATTTTATTTGCAAAATGTATTCCAGTGATTGAGGTTAATGGGTCTTTTATCTCTCCTCCCTTATCTCTCATCTATGCAGTTTTGCACTCTGTCGAGGTCTCCCATGCACAGAGATTTCGTGAATTTTCTCAGACAGACAGAGAATGAGAGAGAGAGAGAGAGCATCAATTGTTGCCACGATGAAAGTTGTGTGTATGAATTTATCTAGAACAAGTACAGTGTTACATTGAAATTAGAATTACAGGTCACAAGGTAAATGACTAAAGAGTACATCGTAGAAACTCGTTATTTTCAAATGGGATAAATTCAAGTTTGCACGATGTGATTGTATCACATTTTTTGCCACAATCGTGATGGTCAACGAGTTGAATGGGTTGAATAGATGGTAAATAGAGTGATTTTGTGTGGAGAGAATCTTATGAGAGATGATTTATGTAATTGTGTACATATTTAATCACCTCACAACTCGTGTAATAGGCAGAGAGTGAATCATTTTGGCAAAATCTCCTCTTTTTGGAGGTCCCGCTTCACGGTCACTCTCCGCACTTTCTCAATCAAATCGATATTTTGATCTGAGGTGATATATTCACCTTCTAGCGTGTGTGTGTTGTTAAAGGGTACAGCTTCTGGCAAATTGACTTGTTAAGGTAGTGATTTTATTGCAAAAGTTCAATTGGAGGACTTTTTTGTGTGGTTGACAATTTGAGTGATTGGGCTGAAAAGCGCGATTGAGTGGCGTGACAAAGGGCAATTTCTTGGTGCAAATGCCAATGTCATTGTTTGGCAAATGCAATACACAGAGAAAATTGCATAAGTCAAGGAATAAATATGTGGAGGCAATGAGAGAAAAGAATTAATTAGCATTAGTTGCATGTTTGCTGGAATTATTGTTCTCTTCAGACCACTGAGACATTGTTGTGTGTACGAAATTCCAGTTACAATTCCTAAAAGTGTGGTAGTCTTATTGAGAGCACCTACAATTAATAGTTTTTGAATATTGAGAGGCTGTGCGCGGTGTGCAAAAAGTGTCTGCTTTTTTGCGGGGCGGCATAAACTCTGTGAGAGAGAAATTGCAGAGTGATGGAGTGTATTTGTATTAATGAATGTTGGTTTTGACATTTACCTCGTGGCCATGTTCTCAAAAATTGAGAGCTGTGCAATACCCATGGCGGCTGGTGTGTAATATAACGCTGCCACTCTATATTGCCCATGCCAGACAGTGTGATTCGCAATTTTTCTACTTTGGTGAGGCTACTCAGGAGACATGCTGCTGGTGTGCACGAAAATCGGGTGCGGTAGAGAGGAGATTTATTGCAAAATTTGCAGCAGGAGCTCATAGAAATTATCGTTAAAAGACGACTCCATTGAATTACAGTGCCTTAAACGGCCCCAAAAAGTCTCAAGAGTTATTCTGGAGGGATTCATTGAAGCACAATTCTTTAACAATACTTCAAATTGGCTTAAACGGTAATTTCTAAGTAGCCCTATTTAATTTGGAGATACTGTACCTCAAACACGATGTTATGAGATTTCCTCATCATCTCAAATATGAGCTGGGATTTTTTTTTAATAGATTAATTAAGACTTATTAACACGCTTTTGAATGGGTGATGAACAACTCTTCTACTTGGATGCATTTCACTGATTCTCTCTTCAGTGCTCAGAGATTTTTTTTTATTGACACGCTTCTTCCTTCTTTTTCGGATGCGATGCAGAGAGGAGAGAACAATGAGTGAAGTGGGGAGTTTCCCCACAAAGTACACGTAAAAATAACGTAAAAATAAAAATATAATTACCCTTGACCGAGATTATGTAAATGTACAATTATACAAATTAAGTAATTTCATTTATGTGTGCTACGCAGGGGGGGCCTTAGATTTTGCACTTGCCAGTTTGTCCTTAACACATATTTGCGGTCTGAAAAGTTTACCGATTTGCTCCATTTCACTCGAAAATACTCCACAATGCATTGTCGTGAGTTCTAAAATTAATGTAGACACTGTTCTAACGGGCGCGCTATTTCATGCGATATTGCGGATAGTTTCTTTTTTTTGCCTCACAATCGCGATTTTCTAATGCCGCAGAGCGCGAGTGTGTGAATTAGAAAACTGTACTCAATTGAATTTACATTTTCGTTTGATATTCGGTCAAGAGTGTGTGAAATGCAGTTTAAATTAAATTAATAAATTGAATAAGTCCTCTGGTTAGTTGAGTTAATTGAATAATAGGGTGAAATGGGAACACACAGAGTCTCTCAAATTGGATATAAAAGCCGTCATCTTATCGCAAATTTATCGTTGACCTTTTACTCGCTCTTTCCCACAAAACAAATGGAATTGTGGAGAGGCAAATAGAACTTGGGAGGTTCAGTGGGTTCGCAAGATAAGGCCAAGAGAAAGAGAGGGTAAAACGTATTGAGGAGAATGACACAAATTGTAATCTTATCGAAAAGTGATTTATATTTATTGAAGAAGAGGCACAATTTCTCAAACACATTCTAGAGAGAGAGAGAAAGGAATGAAGGGAATTGCTATTGTTTTTCACTCGCTGAGCGATTTTCCAGGAAGATGTGGTAATATGAAAAATTGTCAGGATTTTAACACATTTTGAAGGAGAGTGATCATAAAATCGTGCTGAAGGAGAGAGACTGTGAAAAAAAAACAACAGTCTCAGCAGATGTTTTATGTCCTTGTGTCGAGGTCTTTCTCTGCTTCGTGTAATTCCTATTCAAAGTATAAATATTTTAATTTTCCTCGAGACACTGGCGTGTCCCTGAATTTCACGCTGAACTTCCATCACTGTGTGGTGGTATTTTTTGCTGTACATTTAAATGCATGCTTGTGCTCCCTTTTTCGATGAACGGATCCTATTTATTTTCCACCCAGGATTCGGGTAAGATTTCTGCTGATAATGAAAACATTTAACTCGATTTGGGAAAAAGGGATCTCTCGTATTTTGTGTTGTCAGCTGGAGAGGTTTTGCCAGGATGAAGAGCGTTCAGGTAGAGGAGAGAGAGAGAATGGAATTGGTTTTCAGTGGATGCACAGATGCATTGTGAGGGTGAACACATGTCGAGCCATGTGAGGGTTGACAATGGTCATGATAGAGACTGGAATCAAGTTGGAATATGTGCTTTTTTCTTCGTCGGCTTTTTGGGCGATGCCAAGAGAGAAGTTTTGTAACAAAGAAGATGTATTAAAAGATTGAATTCAATTTAACATCTGCCGGTATTTCGGTTTTCCGTTAAAATTGGCATTGATGTCCCAAGAGTGTGAGTGTCTAAAAATTGTAAAAAATTGAGAGAATTTTCTTAACAAGGAAATGATATATGGAATGCAATCATGTGCACAAAGCAAAATTTCCTGGTTATTATGAGATGATTGCAAACTTACACTTATTGCAAGAAATGAATGATAAATTATATTGTATATAAGGAGTTTAGAAATTTTACCACGATGCAATCCATCGAAATGTGTATACTTTCTAATATATAATAAGGCGTTTAGATCAGACGAAAAGAAGGAGAGAAGAAGAAGTAAAAAGGGAAAGTGCAATGGAGAAATGCTGGTCTGTTGTATACTATATATATATATTTTCATCATAATATCGCGCAGTCACAGTGAAAAGGATTATCTAATAGTGCGCCTTTTTTCGCTCTTAAGCCACATAGTGATATATCTCATGTAACACACCGCATGGAGTGTTTTGAAGTGAATTTGACATTCTATTGGCATAAGAAATTGCGAAAGGGAATGGCAAAATCACTTCCTAGTTTCTCGATAAAATTCAAAAATGATAATCTTGAGTGGAGAATCTTGAGTTGGTGCGAATTGAATTTGGCTGTGAGATCTAATTTTCTCAACTTCTTGGCACTCCTTCAATATTGCTGTCAATATTTTTGGATGTCACCTTCGCTGTTTGAAACAATGTAATGCGGCGAACAGTGTGAAAAGGATTAATACTATAAGTGTCCTAGATTATGTTGGGCAATGAGGCAACAATGAGGCTCTCCATAGGATTAATCAATTGAATGAATTCTATGGTTGTGAAATCTCACGCATTTTGTACATTGTAAATCTGCACGACAATACAAAATACTATTGATGGCTGCAATCAAACAAATAATACCAACTCTATGATTGAAATATCTCGACAGTCTCATACGCAAGTCTCGCATTTCTGCATTTATATTTATCAATTTATTTATGGTGTCTGATTTGGAAATTTCTTTTTCACACCTTCTGTGTTATTGGATTGTACAACGTTTTGTGGTAATCCAAAAGAAAGTCCGCAGTGGTGTTGCATTTGTAAGCATGACGGCTTTTTTCGCTTTCTTCTCTGTGCTGTCGTGTTATTTGGCATTTATGCTAAAAATTTCTTTCCAAATGTATAGATGAGTGACCTCCTGGTGGTATTGTGTTCATGGTCTGTGGTTACTTCCGCTTTTAGTGTGCGACTTTGAGTGTCCGTCAAGAGAGGTGAAGAGAGAGGGAGAGAGAGAATAATACGAAAAAAGCAGTGTGTATTCCACATTTTGTAAATAACTGAATAATCACGCCACTTATGTTTGAAGAGAACTAAGAATTTCTCAGGTGACACAACATTCGAAAAAAAGACGAGACTTTAAGTCACACAATGAGAGACTTTGCGCGCATTGGGAAAGAGATCACTTTTCAATTGAGGCAAACAAATGCGGGGAAAAAAGTAGAGAGATATTTCTTACCAAATTGCCGCCTCTGTACTATTGAATTTTCAATTTAATATTCTGCATAACCATATTTGTTGGCATTTAAAATTGTTTCCACATCACTTATTAAATTATAGTGTATATGGCGCTATATGTAGATTTATCGCAATAATCTCGAATTATGCCTTAAATATGTGGTGCCTCTCTCTCACTCTCAATCCGTTTGCCTATTCTTGGGTGCAATTTTTGCATGGATATATTCTTAAGGAGATACATTTATGGCGCACTCTCGGTGTCTCTGAAGTGAAATATTGATTGTAATGACAAGTTGCAAAATGCGTGTAATTGCAGTCAAGAGATATGTAGAAGGAGTGTGAGGAAGGGATTGAAAGTACACTCAAATTTTTAGTTTGTAGCGATGAATGGGTCTGAAAAGGTGAAGAATTGCAGGAAATACTGCACTTGTGGGCGGAGTTTTCGAGTGGGCGGATCTTTAAGGACACTTCTTTTCACCTTGACCTTGCACAGAATCTTTTCTTAAGGTGAATAGGGTTTTTAAGCTGATTGCAATTATTCTACACAGTCTATCACATATCCACCCTTCGCTAAAGGTGTCTCTCACTCAAGAGTGCAAAAGAGGGAGGGTTTGTCGTGTGGAATTTGATATATTGTCCTTGCTTTTCTGTACAAATGTTTGGTGTACAGTCTGAAATATTATGCCGCGTACGAATGTGCGCACGTTGTAAGAATAAAATGTGTGTGCTTGCAAGATCTGTTCAAAGAGGGGTTTGTGGTGTGCTCTCTGGGTTTGTATGTACACAACAATATAAATAAAATGTATATAAAATCGCCGTGTTGCGACTATTTAATTTGGTCGAACTGCCAATTTATTTCTTCTACTTTTATAAACTGTTGTTGGTGCGGCGCGCGAAAAACCTTGCGTAAGGAGCAACTTATTGCGTTATCATATATGTGTGTACAATTTTCTGGGTGGTGCAAAAGTGAGAGACTTTTTAAAGGGAATCCGCACAAGATTGCAATTTTAGTAATGAGAAATTGCTCACTTTCTTTTATGCAATCCCTCAAAACGTGGAGGTGTGCGTTGTCTTATTTAATGTGCGCCGGAGAGAAAGAGTATTGCAATCTCTCCCTCAGATGTCTACTTGGTAATACATATATTTATGATTATCTCACATCGCAGTTGAAGGAGGTGAAAAAAAAGAGGAGAAAGAAAAATCTTTAAGTGTTGTGAAAATGAGCTTAAAAAAGAGCGAAGTGTATCGACAAAAAAACACTTTGCACGCTCTGGCCAGAGTTTGGATGCTGTTTCTCTCACTTGACCATCTCAGTGGCCAGATATTGTCGCGTCATGACTGAGACATATCGTGTGCTGTGCGAGGGAATTATTGAGTGAGCTTAAGAGCGCGACGTTAAAAGACGGAATATGGAATTGCAACAATATATTAAATGTCTACGCAAAACTTTCTTGACTAAAAAGGAATGTCACAACGCTTAAAAGTATATTCTGCATTTAATAAAATATATTACACATATGCACACTGAAAATTGCACAAGATTTGTATCCACCAAAGTGAAGGTGGATGATGAAATTCGGTGGTTGTTGAGAAGTGACTTGATCGATTCAATTGCACATACAAATAATTATAACAAGAATTGGAGGTGATCAACTTTACGATCATTGATCGCGCTATGTGAATTATAATTAAAAATATATAGCTGCTGATCAGCAGTGCGATCACTGTGTGTGGCCGGCAATTCTGACCATCACTGATGTGATGATGGTCGTGAAGAAATTGTAGGAGATGAGAAGAAGAAGAAAAAACTGCCAATTTCTCACTTTCTACTTGCACAATGATATATTAAATTGTGGAGAAAATGTACACGACATGTGAAGGCACTTATGCAATTCGATAAAATAGAAATTTCTCCGATCATCCGAGGCGAGAGTCTATTGTGAGAGAAATTTCAGTATTTCGTATGGCTTTTTTTTTGTCTGATTGGCCGATGGAATATAATTTCAGCCTTGTGAAAGAGATTTTTCAATTCGTTTTCCGGATTATTATATCTATTGGGAATTAGTTAATATCAAATGAGAGGGAGAAAGAGAGGTTTTTGTGATAATCTATGTCTTTCACCAATCGTCTTTGCCTTTGGGTGTATGCAAGAAGTATAAATTGCGAATGCTATAATTGATGAATGTGTAATATATTGGGTATTTTGGTCTTTTGAAAATTGCGCAGTAACACTTTGTATTTACTGGTATATATGTGTATAGAGAGTTTGAGAAAGACGGGTTGTGTGTTAAGTGTTTATTTTCAATTGTGTGATTTTGGAGCTGTTAGAATGCTCAATCGACTTTGAATATTGCAGAAAATCGTAGACTCAGCGTACAAGATGCCAAAAATATCTCAAGATATCAATAGATGTGCGTATAGTGATATGGTTTCAGAAATAAAATGATACTTATAGCAAGTCATGTGGGGTGTGTGAGATAAGTTATTCTTCCTTATATTTCTCAAACTTATGCATCAACAGAGTGAGAGTTGTGTGATTGTGTGACTGCGCAATATCAGAATTAGTTGAGCCAATTAAAATGCACACTCTTTGCTGTGGTTTTTCGAGGCATTTCTCCTATCGCGCGAATGGGTGAAATGTGTGTAAAAGGTTCAAAGACCCAGGCATTTCGTTTGACTTGCATAGAGGAGAGCGAAATGAGTGTGTGACTTCAATATATGAAATGGCAAAGCCCCAGTAATATTTACGTAAGGTTTTGTGAGATAGGGGAGAACTGGGCGGCTTTGAACTCAGAACTTTGCAGGAGTGTCTCGAGGAGAGAGTGAGTGAGAGAGCCTCGCGATGCTCTATTTTCCAATTTACACGCGTATCACCTCCTGATTTTCTATGAGATGGCAAAGAAGAAATGCTAGTTTGAGAGCATTTCATGCCGGGAGATCACAAGTTTGTTGCGATGCTGTGTTGGCGGAAGAAAGTCAACAGGGTTTTAGACGCAGACACTAGCTCGAGATCAATGCCCTTCTCTCGTGAGCTATTATATTTAATACGAGCATCAACCTCAGTGATGTTGCGGGATTATATGAAAGAAAGTGTCGTAATACAGGAATTTGGTTGATTTGACAATACGTGGAAAGAAAGTTTTCCACTCACTTTTCATCAGTTCCTCTTTCTTTCTTCTCTCTTTTTTTGTGTGCGCAGTGCTGGAAGAAAAGCTGGGAGCACTCAAAGCGTGGCAAATACTATTTGGAGTATCTATTATCCCATTAATAATTTGATGGTATATTTGCTGGCGAGTGGCTATTCAATTGTTTGCAGATTTTCTCTCTTGTAATAAGTTTCAGAGTGTGTATGTGGCTTTTTACCTTCTCAATATTTGACCAAATTACCCAATAATTGCGCCTTCTCGCGCGCTATTGTTGAATGTGGAGGCTGAGAAGTTTATAATGATTTTCGATAATGACTGGTAGGACTCTTTTGATTAAGACTTTGTACATAATATGGCAGTTTTTCAAATTGACCCACCTCTCGATATTGCCTTAACGAGACATGTTCTAGTTTTTCATGATCATTAAGATGCCCCAATACTAAATAATATTTTTCATCTTACATCACTGCCGCTTTGCAACGTGAATGCCTCTCGCAAGTGAGGAAAGAGAGACTATAAATGTGTGAGCCATGTGAGCAAATTGCTTGTTAAGAATAAACTTAACTTCATCCTAATCTACGCTGCCTATATATTGGCGGTTGTGTGTTCTAGAAAGAGTCACGACATTTATGGAGAGGCACTTTAGTTTGTGATGCATGGCGTAAGAATTAGTCGCAATTTAATTGTCAATATTTTCCAGCTTTTCCAGTTGGTTCTGGCAGAAGCGGTACACGTATTGCTAATATCTGTCGTTGATTCTGCCAATATCACGCCATATTTGAATCATCGCCAAAATCATATGAGACGACTTACGCAAGAATTTTGCATGAGCACTGTGTGTGTGTGTGCGTTGTGTGAAATCAATCTCATAAAGTGCTCAAAGAGAGTTACTGAGAGATTCCCAAGATAATGGGGATGGACAAAAAAAGGAGGAGTAACTATTTCATTGTATTAAATTGAGTAATAGCTAATCAGCGCAATTTTATCTCATTTGAGTGTGTCTAGTCTCTGCGGTGGAGAGACATGTTGGGTTATACATATGGGTATTGAGAAGTTGACAAGGCGCAAATCGTTTTGTGTCTCACTGTGATGTTTTGTAATAAATTTTATTGACAAAATGCAAGCGCGCACACAAGAACGCGCGAGGGGGGAGAGGTGGGGAGGAAAGTGCCTCGAGGACATTAGCATTTATTAAAATGCTACATACAATATTTAGTAATGTCTATTATGTAGAATGGTGGCTTTTTTATTTTCAATGTAATCCACACATAGTTTGTGTCGCGCTGAATATGGGCGTTGTCGGCTCATTCCTAGTTATCGCGCGGTGTCTCGCGATGAGGTGTGAGCCGACAGTGTCATCGGCTTCGAGGGTGGGTGGGTGGACTGACGAGGATCACTTCTTGTCTAGAGTCTTAAATCAACACCTGTCGCGTAATTGGACGTAATTGTGGGTGTAGATCCGATTATTGTGTGCTTTGGAAGATTGCAGTAAATCTACTGGTTTTCTGGATTTAAAATGCCTACACTCTAAGTCTATCTGACAACGGACATTTCCTCATAGTAAACACTGTGAAGAAATACTCAAAAATCCTGAGCGAGACTTACTAGCTCCCTTTTACCGTGCTATTGCACATCCTGCGTAAATAATGATGCTCAGCCGCTCAGACTCTCATTCCAATTTACAGCCATTTGTGTCAGTGTTGCGATTGAAATTTCATAGCCACGGTGTTCCTCTAAAATGTATATTTTTTTCTGCAACAATTGCCTCAAGTTTATGAGGTGTTTGGCGGTAGTTTTGCGCTGTTTAATTTGCATATTCCAGTGCCGCTGCTCTGTCTCACTCCATCTCTCATTGGCAAATATGCTAAATTAATTTAAATAGTGCTCCAAAATGTGTGCGCAACCTCCTCATTTATGCTTCATATGTGACTTTTTTGACGCTGCGCCGAGCGATGGAGGATGTTGTGCAAATTTTTCGATGACGGAATAATTGTGTGTCTACCTTCTGGTCGCTGTTGGAGGTGCACTGTATGTGCGCCTATATGGGAATGGGTAGATGTGCCGCAAGAGTGTGTATTGTCGAATGTTGTTGATATTTGTGGTAAAAATTATTAAACCATTGCTGGAGCTGACAAGCAAGTTGGGGCTCTGAATGGAGATTATATTGGGGCAAGAAAATGTCAATGGATGTGCTTTGAGCAATACACGATTGTCTTGACGGTTTGCTGGTGAGGAAATTGAGGGTTGCGCCTGACATATTTGAAAAATTGAATGGAGAAGGTTTCAATTAAATGTAACACACAATGAGTAATTAGATTCTTAACTGTTTAGCTTCCTGTATTGACTCTGACTGAGTCACTTGGAGGTGTTTTCGATTGCTCAACTTCTTAGCGCCTCGCGCCAATCAAGTGAAGTTCATGCAAAAGGCATAAGGAAGGTCATTTTTATAATTAAATATAATTTAATAGAGAATACTCTGGTGTGTATTCTCGCTGTTGCTAGATAGTTATGCAGGAGGAATTTTCCCACGCGTTGGTGAAGTCTTCCGTGAAGGAGACTTTGAAATTGAGGAGTTTGAAGGGATTGAAAGTCAA
Source organism: Phlebotomus argentipes (assembly GCF_947086385.1). NCBI lineage: Eukaryota > Metazoa > Arthropoda > Insecta > Diptera > Psychodidae > Phlebotomus > Phlebotomus argentipes. The sequence continues at coordinate 8,324,069 of NW_026776181.1, read as the reverse complement.
AGACAGATGCACAATATTCACAGTTCCTTTTCTTCTTCTTCTCATTGCAGAACCCACTTAAGATTAGAGTCGCTGGAAGACGCAGTGGTGTTGGATAATCCGGCTGAGGATTTGCTGCAAGACAAGAGAGGGTGTCCCGCCTATGTATCACCGGAAATCCTTAAGGCGAACACAACGTATTCGGGCAAGGCGGCTGATATGTGGTCACTGGGTGTAATTCTCTATACAATGCTAGTTGGACGGTGAGTTACTTCCTACCCGAAATTTATTAGAATGCACGTCTCTCTGCATATCTCATGAATAATTTATTCTTCTGCGGCGTCTCTTCGTTCCCGAAATTGATGCACGAAAATTTTGTGTTACATAAAAGAAGTGGCAGATGTTTTGTCTCCTTGTTTTGTTCCTTCCACTGTGTACAACATATTGCATCCATTTCGTCATTTCTCCTTGTTTCTTGGGCGTTTTTTACCCACCACACACTATTCCAATTTAACAAAAGAAGGTGCACACCATTCGGTGGAAACAAGTGGCTTTCCTTCGCGATAAACTGTGGGAGCCGAAGTGACGGTTTTTTTCTTCTTCTCTGTACAGTGAATTTATCAAAATCACCTGGCGATTGAGATGTTAAAGATAAGATGATCGGTAGCGAAGATCGATATTTTAACGAATTTTCTATATAAAACTAATCCAATTTTACGCAATTTCTCCACTTCTTTCTCTGATACTTTTTCCTCGGTCTTCCATGCCTTCTCTCACGCCACGCTGAACAGTCAATGCAATGGAGAAATAGTGGAGAGAAAGTGTAAAAGAGTTAATTGGTGAAAATGGTCTTATGACATATAAAAAGTATACACTTACTTTTGTACTCTCAGCACAACTTTTTCAGCCACGCCACACATTCAATTGATGCAATCACACTCTTTAATTTATAGAAGAAGACTTTGCCGTACGGCAAATATTTAAATATATATATATACCTACATATATTGGTCTCAATATGAAGAAAGAGAGCAAGAGAAAGAGTGGAAGTTTAACGTATTTTACCGTCTGCTTGATAAATTTGCTCATTAAAGATGTTGCCGTGCATTTTGTTGTGTATATATCTGCCGAAAAAAAGGAGAGAGAACAGAAATTGGCACATCTGTAGCCCTTCTTCGCTTTATCTCTCCTCAGGATGAATTGTGTGTGCGTGCATTTCATTGAAAAGAGTATCTCTAGAGAGCGAGAATGTCCATCAATTTTGGCTTTGTACGCACATAAAGATAGTAATTTGCCTAAGAAAGAGAGAGAAGGGAATGCAAAGGGAGAGAATGCAAGATATAAAAAGGTGCAGCAGGTGTAAAATTCCGAAATTCGATTTAGTGCAATCATTTTGCTGCACACGAAAATTCAATGGACGGAGGGTATAATTCACCTTTTTTTTCTTCCTCCAACCCTCATCATCAGTCTTTGTCTGAACGGGCGAATAGTGGCTTTATTTCTGTCCCTTGAATCCTTTTTATCTGGGGACGTGATGTACCTGTATCGAGGGCTTTTAAATAGACAAAGGGTGGAAAATGCCACAGGTTCTCATAAATGGCATTTCAACCTATAAATAACGAATGGAATTTTATGATTATAGATTATTGCAACCGTTTTCTTTAATTAAGACATCCGCCAGAGTATTTTCAGCACTTTACTGTGCAAATATTACTCACTCTTGATTGCTGTCTGATGTCAGTGCAAATCTCTTTTTTGCCTCTTTTGTGTAGAAAAAAGCGAGTTTCTCCTTAAAAATAGAATTTAGAAGATATTTCCGCTTGAGACTTTTTCACCAGCAAACAGATGATGATTTATCACTGGCAAAGTTGACTAAATATTCGTGCGATTGGACATATTTCTGTGGGAAAACAAGCAAAGAGAGCAGGAAGTTGTGACGGAATTTTTGAGTATTATAAAAGACCATAAATTATCCTTTTCGCATGCTCATTCGCTGATGCAAAAGGACGAGCGGAAGACACGTTGAAGTTATCCAACTTTCTCTAGCAATTCTTGCTGGCACATCCTGAGAGCGTTAAATCGATATGAACTTCGTTCTCTCTCAGCTCTCTCAAGGATGTTCAACTTTCAAATTTCAACCTTTCCGGGCACATAATCACATTATGCGGCAAGTTTTTCTTACATATTATGTGAGATATCGTGAAAAGGAAACATGTGGTTTGCAGAGGAACTCCGCGATAAGCTCTGAACCACTCAACTAATGAGAATCCCTTTGAAGTGTGCGTTCCAATGAAGGAAAAGACAGTCTTGATGAGAGTATTGATTGTCCTCAGAATAGCACGAATGTTGACTCATCATTAAATCCTTTCCTTCCCATCCTGACACTTGAGGTGCGCTCTAAACTCCAGCAGAATCGATAAAAGTGCTGAGAGGGCTCCGAAAGGGTGTCATTAGTAGCGTCAGTGGCTTTGCGAGTGAATCTAGATTGATATTATAAACAGCGTAAGAGAAAAGTTGTGGCCTTAAAGAGAGTCTGAATGCTGAAAATTGATTAAAAATGGAAGAACAACACAATTTTACCATCGATCCCAATAATAATCCGTCGTCAATTCGGTGAATTTCATTCTCACGACGCCATTGTGTGCTTGTCTCATTTCTCTCCGATATAAACAAATTCTTAACCCAATTTATCTGCGCAACATGTAGTAATTGTGGTGCTTTTTTTCACTTTCAGTTATCCGTTTAATGACTCGGAACACGCATCGCTGTTCGCGAAGATATCGCGGGGTCACTTTCAGGTGCCGGAGTGCCTGACTTCGAAGGCGCGCTGCATGATTCGGGCGCTGCTGAGGCGGGACCCGGAGGAGAGGATCACGTCGGAGGACATCCTCTACCATCCGTGGCTGCTGCACGAGGACAGCCGGGAGGCGAGTCGAACCACTGGCGATCAGTGCGTGCCGGAAATCGATGAGTCGGGAGACGAGGATGACGACAAGTGAACTGACGGCGAAAGTGCAGAGCTGAAGAGACATTTCTTGAATAGAATCACACCAACAGCTTTATCATGTTTAAATGCAAGAAGGAGAAAAAGCGAAGAAGGAAAATGAATTATCTCTCGATTTTCAAGAGGATGCGTGAATTGTTAATTGTTACAACTTTTTATTTAAAAGAAAGAAACTTATCTTTTAGTTTTGCCAGAATACAAAAAAGCGATTTTATATTTTACTTTGTAACTATAGAAAAAGAAGAAAAGAGGAACATTGAAGGCGAAGATGGAATGAGAAGAGATGTTTTTTTTAATTTTTAATAACTATTGAATTGTGATTTTTCTCCATAGTTTATCTTTTTTTCTTAATTTATACGCAATGGAATTATTGAGAGAGAGAGAGAAATGCGAAATGAGAAGTGAATTATGGATTGGGATGTTGAGGAGAGGAGTTAAGGATATGCCATGAAATTAAGAAGTAATCAACCCCGTAAAATATTGTGAAATTTCCAATGAAATATAAATGTTTTTATTTAGGGGCTTTTTTGCATAGATTTTTTTGTGCAAAAGAAAGTGTGAACAGAAGAAATTTTATACAAGAACACACACAAACACACAAGAGAAATATTATTGAAGGAAATATGCGAAAATGTGCAATTTTAAACCTTTCACATTCAATCTGATATCAATTTTAGTGGAATTTTAACCCTCAATTGCCATCAAAGATGAATAACAATTTTATAGCCCTGCAATTTCTCTGTCGAAATAATGAAATCCCCCCAATTATAGAAATCAAACTCTTAACTATTAAGACAATGTGATGGAAAATTTTGAAATTTATAGCAGCCCAGAAAATCTGTGTAGAATAAAACAGACAGATGGAAAAAGAGGGCTTTCCTCTTCATTTTAAAACATTTTGTTTTATGAATCACAGATAAAAAAAGAGGATGGGAAGGAGAGAAATACAAATTTTACTTGTATAGACATTTTTATTCTGTGTAAATGATGATAGAAATTTATTTTAACTTAACGGATAAACATTTACTATTAGAAGAAATGGACTTTTTAATGATAGGAACAAGTAAATTTAAAGAAAAACAAGTGGTTTGTAATTTTATGTCATAACATTTCAGTGTCATGTAATTTATAACAATATATGCCTAATATTCTTCCTCTATCGAACAGAAAACAATAAAGAAATGTTGAGAAAATTAGCTTTGGTGTTTTCTTCGGATGTTTCTTGTGGATTTTCCTATCTGATTTTGAAATTGAAATATCTAATTTTAGCATTTTATTGGTGCAACTTTCTTCACTCTGACTTTGCTATTGGACTGTAGAAGAGGTTTGATGATGAGATAATGTTATACTCACCTTCGCATATAACAGTTCAAATTCTCTCTTTTACCAGAAAATGTGGTGAATATTTCTGATAATAAAAACGTAGCACACGCCTATAAAATAAAATGATCACCGACCGTGCTGAGCGTGTACAGCGAAGATCGACGAGATCTTTTATAATACTTTCAGTAATGTACATAGCAACGGATTTACAAAGGGTTTTCTTTATTGGAAACTTCTTCAATTCTTTATGGAGCAATGGAAGTTAAGGAACACCCTCAATCGTCCCATTCGATATCTTCATAAGTATACCTCCGCAGTTGTACACTCATGAATCCTCTCTACAGCTCATCATGTCCCTTGTCGTGCTTCGCCACGAAGTCGTACAGCGCATCGAGAGTCCTGGAGCCATTGTACTCCTCCAGTTTGGCACCTTTCTTGTACAAATGCAGCGTGGGGAAGCCGTCGACGTCCTGCAGGGAGCACAACTCCTTGTTCTCCGCCACGGTGCAGTCCACTTTGGCAATCTTCACATTGCCATTGCCCACAAATTTAACGGCCAGCTCCTCCCAGGTTGGAGCCAGGCGCTTGCAGTGTCCGCACCACGGGGCAAAGAACTTCACGAAGGTCACTCCAGTCTCGATGGCATGATCGAAGGTGTCTGCAGTGAGCTGGAGAGCGACTTGTGGTGAATCCTCTTTGCTGTCCTCCTGAGTCTTCTCGGCCGGCTTCGCCTCCTTGCCAACCATCTTGTCCACATAGGCCTTGAGATCATCCAAAGAGCGTCCGCCCGAGTATTTCTCCACCTTCTTGCCATCCTCGATCCACAACAGCGACGGATATCCCTGGCGGAAGATACGAAATATTCAATCACGTTCCTTCTCAGCCTCACTCTCGACTTACCTTCACTTCGAAGTCCTGGCAAATGGGCCTATACTGAGTGCAGTCCAGTTTCGAGATGGACACAGCCTTCTCGTGCTCCAGCGCCTTGGCGAGATCATTCCACGTGGGCGCCAACTTCTGGCAATGTCCACACCAAGGAGCATAGAATTTGACAAAGTGCTTCCCATTCGCCACAAACTTGCCGAAAGTCTCATCTGTGAGCTCCTGCAGGCCCTGGACAGCTTCCGGCACTTCCGGCTTCTCATCCTCAGTCTCCTTCTCTTCAGTCTCGCCCAGTTGTTCGTTGATGAAGGTGGTCAGAGTGGGCAGATCTCGCGTGCCGCGGAACTTCGTGCTTTCCGCCTCGCCCAACTTGAAGAACTTGAGCGTCGGATATCCCGTGACTTCATGTGCCGAACACACGCTATCCTCCTCGGTGCAGTCCACCTTTCCGATCTTCACCCGCGAACCCTCCTTGGTGTTCAACATCTCGGCCAATTGCTCCCACGTTGGGGCCAAGCGCTTGCAGTGTCCACACCTGAGACGAGAAAGAGCACATTTCTCGATGTATTATTTGCCTTCAAAACTGGATTTTGGGCTCTGTGAAGATGTGAATGAAAAATTGACCGGCGACTTGAACTTGTCTGGCTGAAGTCAAGGCCAAATTAAGGAAAAGACATGGATTTTTTTTGGTTCCAATTGCCCAAAGTGGCCACGTAAATCATATTTCCAACGCATACAATTCATAATCTCATCATTTTCCTTATTCGCGCTTTAGCACAAAATACGAATCGGATGCTTTTTCCCCTGATTAATCACTATCAAGTGTCCGATTGTGACAATAATTGGTTCCGATATGTTGCTTTATCGAGGGAATTCGTCACGTTATGACTCGTGAATTTCGGCATGTTCTCTTTCATTGTGCGCCCAACAAAGCAATGCGCGCTGCACAAGGAAAGCCCAGGATAAAGAACATTGAAAATCTCTCTATTTCAACCGCTTCACTTGGGGGAATTCTATAATTAATTCAAATGACGACAGGTTTTGGGCGGCGAGAAGATTTGGAAAAAAGGTGAACACACTTCTTCGGGTCTACGGACTTGGAGGATATCCTTGAAAGCCACACCAAAGCACTTCCATAACTTACCATGGCGCGAAGAACATCACAAAGTAATTACTCTCCTTAATTTCCTTACTGAAATTCTCACTCGTCAATTGGATTGTGTGAACAAGTTCCTCATGACCAAGTGAAATTGATAAGAAACTAGCGAGCAGAACAAGCACAGCACCCCGCATCTTTAATACAATAGAGACTTCTCTTCGCTACACAGAGGATTCTACGAATACGCCCTCAAATTCCCCTTTGTAGAGTTACTGATAAGAGTTAAAATAAATCAAAAAGATAAATCAAATACTGCGGAAAATGTGACTGAATATTGGGCGAACTAGAAGACGAATGACAATCCGGTTCTCTGGTGCCGCAAAGTATATAGAAATTCGATATTCTTGCTTGAACTGGAGAGTGTCGCGGAGAAAATCACGGATATTGTGAACGTTTCCCAACATTTGATAGAAGACTCTGTTAAATATAAATCCCGTAGCCTGAATTGGAATTTCAGCTCCGCTCTTTCAATTGTGACTTCTTGACATAATGGTTAAAGTTCCTGTATTGTATAAACAATGAACTATAAGACCATCTATAAAGTTCATTCAAGAGAATCCAAAGAACCACATGCTCAGAAAATTTCACACATTTATGTTCGAAACACGCTGACCAACTTTCATTCAACAATATGACATGCCATGATGGCATTCGGAAGTGTTCGGCTTGAAAATTACAATGAAATTCTCAGCGCGCGAGCGTAAATTTGCCGAGTAGTGCCGGCAGAGGCGCTCTCTCGGGATGTCATCGTACAATTTCCCACAAACACGCCACGCCATCGAATTCAGTCGCAGAAAATATTCAATAGGGTGTGGTTGTGTTATTCGCCGTTTCGTCGAAGTCCGTGTTAAATTCTAGGAAGTACCTTTGTTTTCCCTGCAATTTGCCACGAACACCTGAATGGTATTTCTTCACGCTTAGGGAGATTAGAATAGAATTTAATAAAAGGTCAAAGAGAACGGCTTGTTATCAGAAAATACTATCTTATCTGTGGGATAATATAGGGAGACAGCTTATAAAGTTACTCTAGTATGAAAAAAAAATTCCTTATCAATAGCGTGTTCTTTGCCCTGAGTAAATAAACGATGCAGCACGTAACTTTTATAGGCGTTCTCGCTGGATGCGAAGCTTGATTCATCCTATATTTTGACAGATCTCTCCAACATTTACAGATTTATAGTTGCGATGAAAGCCGGCGATACACATAAAACGCTGTACAAATCGAGGTGGTGACACATTAATGTAGGAGTAGTTAGCGCGATTGAAGGGAGGTATGAAATTAGGCTGCCTAATTGAAAGGGAGAGCAGAGTGGTAACATGAATGAATCAGTGAGCATCTAGTTGATAAACAAAGAAAAGTGTTAATTGTGAAAAAGTGAGAAGAATGAGTCTTCTGAGAAAAATGAGTGTATTCAGTTCACGTTTGCCATCAAGTGTCTTGATATTGTTCATCATACAGTTTGTGAGTAGTTTCAATTTGGAGAATCGACTGCCGATAATTAAGTATGGAGAAACGGATTCGTACTTTGGATATTCCGTCGCGATGCACATTGTTGGCGAGAAGGCGAGTTCTGACAACAGAAAATGGTGAGATTTTCTATTTCTCTTAACTAAAATCTCTGCATGTGACCAACATTTTGTCTGCTGAAGGGAAACATTTATGATGCATTAACATAAGTGTACATTAAACTCCAGTCCATAATTTCTGGATGATCTTCGACCCAATACGCTCAATGTTTTCCAATTTACGTTCACGCTGGTACCAGCAAAACGCCGTTCTTGTAGGAATTGAGCTCCGAGGGGAAAATGTGGCTATAAAATTGTTATTTTTGTGTGTGTTTCCATTATGATATCTCTGTTATTATTAAAATATGAATTATTCCCATTCTCACTCTACAATCTCTAGTTGTGGGTAAATGTTTATCCAGCACAGTATGCAGAGTTTTAGTAGGATTTTAATGATGTTCGCGACATATCATCGTTATCTGGATTATTTGGTAAATACACAAAGATTTTATCGAAATTGAAATTCTTGTAAATCAATATTTGATCAGTTCTCGGCATTTGGAAAAATGTCTTTTTCAATGTTGAGCGTTACTTAGCGTCATCTGCAATTGTGAGTATGAAGTCACAGAGACAGAGAATTATTGGGAGAATAAATCTAGAGATGTATTATGAGTGAAACGTGCGATGACCGGTTCTGACGATGTCAATACCGTCAATACACAACATAAAGTAGGTAAATAAACGTTTTCAAACAAGATTGACTTCTTATTTCGTAAACTTCTTGGTGATAAAACTTGCCAGACGAGAATCACTGTGTCTTGCTCGACTTCTTTTTACAAAATCCATCTCTTATCAACTGTCAATAGTCTAGAGAAGATACTACAATGATAACCTTTTTCGATGTTGATTGAAATTTGGATAGCGCGCAACAAAGAGGATTGAAAGATACGAATTTCACTGAGCGTGTATATGTTGCGAAGTAGTAAATGATGGGACAAAAGGACAAAAACCCATGAAAAACATTTGTGAAGAGAGAATGTGCGAAAATTAAGCTGAAGACTAATATGGTGATTTTCTTCGTGCCTCTTATAAGGAACACATTTCTCCCTATCTGCAGGCACACATACAAGAACAGAAGTGGCTTGTACATAATATGTGCACAGGTAATATAAGCTCCCTTTGCGCCAGACGACACTCCAAAGGCATTCTGCGAACCTGAGTGGGCACATCGCGAAATATAATTCTGTACTTAATATTTAACTCTTTGATGCTTCATTGCATAACTCTTTTCGCCAGTTATCATTGCGGCAGATTACGAATACTTAAGGTTATCGTGCGGTGTGTAGCTTGTATCAGGGGAAGAAATTTTGAAGAAAGCACTCACGTACGAACATTCCTCGAGTCTTTATTTGAAAGAATAATTTGGCCATTGGAATAAATACTGCACTGGATGTGTATTTTAAAGAAATACAAGCGGCCAAACGAGTGTGCGTGCATATGGAATTTTCAAACGGATTACCAGACGTCCAGATTGTTTTGTGTACTTAAATGGCGATTTGTTATTGTATCCAGTGTGAATGAGAAACTTCAATATGCTGCAAGAGCCACCCACACTGTTCCCAGATTCTTTTTGGGCCACTATCATGACCAGATGTGAGCGCGATGATCCAGAATATTAGTCATGAACTTGGAATAAGATGACAATGCAGTAATATTATTAAATCTCTGACGGAGAATTGTGAAGATTGAAATCAAATATGCAGCTTATGAAAACACGGTGATTCAAGAAGATAAATAAAGAGTAATTGTCTCCCTTTCAATCTTAATGGGCTTTCTTGTCACTTGAGTGGAATTTTAGTGAGACAAAGATGCAATTGTTGGAGAATCGCTCACATCATTATAATGACATGGTCTGAGACTCCCTTTGGGAAGTGTACAAGTAAAAAGAGAGCAATATGTGCATGTTGAAATATACATCACAGCCACCACATTTCTTCTTTAAGAGGAAACATTGTTGTGCGGAATAAAAATAATGAGAAGCTAGACAGTCGCCAAGTATGCAACATATGTTGTTCTGAGTTCTAACAAGGCGTGGAAAAAATCCGAACTTTTTGATAGTCTAATTGATTTTATATTGCTAAGAAGCTTGTCCATGACGACGCTCTTCTAATGCGCTCTGTACACTTGGAGAAGTTCCCTTTCTGTCTCCGTTTTGTAGACACTTTCTTAGTAAAGGTGCAATTCTACAACATCTCGACACACCTTCATTCGTATTCCATCCATATGTATGCATTTCGTTTCCATTATCTTGCGTTTCTTGTCGTCGTGCGTTGAAGAAGTCGCCCACGCACCGAAGGGATGCTAATGAATTTACCTGCGTACATCCATAGACAATGCCTAAAGTGAAGAAACTGCAAGACGCTCTTCTTCTACCTCTGGCAAAGAATCCCATAATAGATAATGCAGAGACTTGCGCTGTCTGTCTTTGCGAATATGACGAGACTACAAATTGTAATTGTATCTCCGAAATGGAATTGCAGAGAGTTTGGTATGCAAAAAATGCACGTGTCAAATATTTGCTGAAGAACGCACTTCTTGCCATGGGTTTCCGGAAAGTTTTGCCTCATTGTTGTTTAGCTGGACTGTCACTTCCCACATTTGGACTTGTTCTATGTTTTTATATCTGTGACCTCATTTGTAAATGCGCCTCGCGAATGCTGTTTTCTGGGACACGGAAAAGAGAGATGCTGGGCGATAGACTGAATCCAGTCGTAAGCAAGAAGATGTCTTGGATTATGGAGCCAGAGAGTCGCTCATTTTCGATGTCATCATGGCAATTCTGCTCCTATATACTACATAATATACGGCTTAACAGTTTGGGATAAATTTATTGTGTACCACATGTGACTGAAATGAAATTTCGAGGAATCATATTTGCAAAGTCTTCAAACGAGTGATTCAGAAAGTAAACCCAGCATATTATTTTCTTATCGCCTCATTTTTCTCTATGACTTTCAATTGAAAGAAGATGAAGTTTCCCAGAGCGAAGCGATATGATAAATAAGAAGAGTTCATTGAAGTCAACAGTAACAAATCAAATTCTTTATATTGAATCACTTCACGTCAATGACTCATAAAAACAAGTATAAATTCATTTGAAATCATCATTATTATTGAAATCCAATTATCCTCTTAAATGTGTTGTATTATTTCCCAGACTTCCTGCAGTGATATTAAATTCAAGAAATTCTGAGAATTATGATCAAGAGGCAAACAAAGAAGTTTTAGATCATATTTCACATTCTCAAGTAAAATTCAGAAGCTGAGCAGCAAATATTGATGAATGGATCTTCGTAATGTGCAGAAGTGTTCATATATTGCTGTAATTTTGTTGTTGTTTATTTATCTTCTTTTAGAAGCCATTCAGTGGAGTCGTTGTAAAAATATATTCGCCAGTCTCTAAAATATTTATAAACGCCTCCGATTTTGTGTCTAGCACGGAGTTTTACATTTGCAAAATTCATTGAACTCTCGCGTGATGAAAGATTTCCAAATGAAATAACAGTCTTTTTGCGACAAATCCACTTCTGCTGTGATATGTTCATTTGTTCACCTCTCAGATGTGTTCACACGACGAATCTTCAATTCTCATTGAAGTGAATTTCTCCCTTCTCTGGCATCGTGAAAGGTATCGGAACAAGATTTCTTCCCGTACAATAAACATGTGGGCAGACAGGTCGGTGTGGTTCTATCTCTCAGTTAACACGACAGAATAGATGTACATAAGTGCATTAGAAATGTGTGTAATCTTCAGCGGAGCGACTTTAAAATGACTTCCTTCTATCGTTTCTTAATACTTTCAGGCTTCTCGTTGGCGCTCCACTCGGACAGAATTTGCAACCCAAGACAAACCACTCAGGAGCTCTGTTCAAATGTCCTATCACGCAGCACAACAATGACTGTTCGCAGATCATAACAGATGGCCGCAGATGTGAGTATTAAGAAGTGGCGATGAGACCTTTAACTGCAATGGAACGGATAAATATTTCGAGGTTTTCCCATTGAAAAAAAGAAATCGAAAATTATGTACAAACTATGGAAAATTAAAGAGTTTACTTTTGTACAAATTGTAAAAATTTGTAGATTTCGTAGTGTGATAATTTAAAAAATTCTACATCTCGAATTAACAAATATTTATTTTCTCAGCAATAATTGATAAAATTTCTACTGCTTCCAAAAGTAATACATATACAATTTTACACTACTTATCATGGTTTTTTTTTGGTTTCAAAATAAATTTATTACAAAACCATGAAATATATATTTGTTAATTCAACTTATAAATGATTGTATTTATTTTTTTTTTAAGATTTTATATATTTTATAGATTCATAGATATTTGGTGGATTGAGTATGTGGAGGTTAAAGTAATTTTGAAAGAAAGAGAAATTATGATACACTTTGTTAGAGATTTACAATACAGTTGATCACTTTTTTATAGTTCTACGATATCTTTTTACCCATACAATGACTTCATGAAGAAACTTTAATTACTACTTTCTGTGAAAACTCCCGAATGTTAAAATTTTATTAGTATTTAATTTAACATTCGAGGGTGAAAATTGAAATAATAGAGCAATAATTTAAGTGTATGTTTTATGTTATTATTCTTCTATATTCTTGGGTGCCTTCAATTTTAGTACCTGGCGGAGCTTATGATCCTTGTAAGTGGTATGGGTGCTTATAATATTATCTTTACTCTAACTTAGCATTATCGCTGCTACTTGACATACTTACAAGAAGTTTTCTTTAATGCATATGCAAAATTATCAAGATTTATCATATTGAATTAAATTTTATTTCTGTTTGCTCTATGAATGTAACTAATATATTTGGAAAATTCTATTTTTGCATGTTCTGCAATTTTTGTGCTAATTAACAAGACATTTCATGCCTTTCATGGACTAATATTTCTTTTTAAAATAATTGTGGCCTTTGGCGCATTGGAGTCAACATTACAAATTCAATAATTAAATAACAATTACACATAGCTAAGCCCGAGATATTCTTCACTAACATGATTTTAGGAAAGCGAATGACCAACAAAGCACTAAAAAAAAACTTAATCTCTTTCCTCTTATGAGATTAGTCATTTTTTGGTAATAAATCATTATTTTATGTGGGTAAAACATCGGAATTGAGAACACAGGAAAACGCATATTTGTCTGCAGTGTATAAAAAAGATGATCCATTTGGCAATGCCTTAATTTCGAGTTACTCACAATTTATTTTCGTTGAGTTAATGCATTAGAGAATGTGTGAATATATTTGAATGTTTTTCCTCGGGGTGTGCTTATATTCTTGGGTTTATGTGTAGCATAATTATGTGTTTTTATGCCACATAAACACGCAGACACATAAAGATGGTACATGACTGGGTCATAGAAGCCGATTCAAGTGCTCATTCATATTCTAGATAGACACCGAAAGATGATAAGTAAAAGTATTGAAGAAATGGCAATGTTTCTTTGAACCAGCAATCAATAAAAATAAGTGAAATCATTTCAGTTTCGCCAGTAAAGTTCCGCTGATGGCGTCATCGTGAAATCATTCAATTTTTTGGACATTTTTTCTAGTCGCAAATATTCTTTATCTTAAGCTGTGTTTATTTCGTAAATATTACTGGGAGGAGCATTTGAGTATTTACTGATGAATCTTCATTGCTCACTGAATGTCTCGAATTAAAATAGATAAATACTATTATACTGTGTGTGTGTTGGATTTAAGAGTTATACATATAAATATAGGCGTGAATGTCATGAGGAAATTGATGGCTGTGTGTATTGTCTCGTAGTAAATATTAGATTTAGGTCACCGATGTCAAATTGTCATGGCCTGTAGTAAGTTGTTTATATTTAAGTACCTAATTCATTTTAGGAACCTCACACCAGCATAAAATCATCTTCTGTACACTCAAGTAGTGATAAATGCACATCTTCTCTGAGTATGAGAAAAATGCAAGGTTAAATACACGAGCATTTTAGATTAAGGTCTTTAGAAACTTAACAATAGCACCTGCATTTGCTATTCACATGGCAATATTAACCGATTGACCCACCAAACCTTTTCACAGCACGCCTGTGAGATTAGTTTTGGATGAGAATTGATTATGCTGACGATGCTGACCATAGAAATCTTATATCATCATTATTCGACTGGAAATAGCGATGACACATGAAGATTTCTCGAGATTAATTCACCAAAGACGAGTTTTTCACGCACGAGATTGTTTTTAACTACTTCAAGAGCGTTTAAGTTGTTTTTTTTTATGTGCAGTGAATTATTGCATATTGCATTCCTTTGGCATGTTCAATGTTATACATTTTGCTCTTGCAATATGTTTTTGTTTTGTCACGTACATTTTGACAGTTTTTTTTTTGTCATTTTCCGTTCAATATATACTAACAAATAAAATGTGCAATGTTTTGAAATGCGACATGCTGCAAAAAATACGTTTCCATGCATAAGAAATCAAGCTTATTTTGTCAAGATCATAAAATTCGAGTTAATGGCTATTAACAATCTTTTTCGAATGCAAAGAAGAGGAAAAATTACTGAATATTTGATAAGGCTAATGGAATTTTCTTCCGTGTGTGTTTTTTTTTGCTTTTGCGACAGACTTGGATGATGAGGATAGCATTGAGAATCTTATGCCGCCCGTCTTGGCGGATGAGTTTAAGGACGATCAGTGGATGGGAGTCACGGTGAGGTCACAAGGAGCGAGTGGAAAAGTCCTGGTGTGTGCTCATCGCTATATTGCCATCATGGGCGAGTCTCGCTTTGGACAGGGACTTTGTTATGTGCTCAGCAACGATCTAAAATACGATGAGATTTATGAGCCATGCAAAGGACGCAGCACTGCGAGGTGAGAAACACGAATTTTATGCATCAGTGAACATTTGTGCTAAGGAACACTCTTACAGGGCTCATGAGGACTTTGGCTACTGCCAAGCGGGAACTTCGGGAGCCCTTCTGGATGATGACACGGTTGTTCTGGGCTCACCAGGCCCGCTGACGTGGCGCGGAATGATCTTTGTCATCTCCATCGGCGGCGAGTACTTGACGAGGGACAAGACGAACTACTATTCTCCGCACACGGACGCTTCGTCGCCGGTGGACAAGTACAGCTACTTGGGCATGGCAGTGACAGGTGGACGCTACTTTGGCTCTCACATGTCTTACGTGGCCGGAGCCCCGCGGTCCGCCGGCCACGGGCAAGTGATGATTTTCTCCAAAGGAGACCCACCCACGTCAAACCCCATCAATTTGACCGCCACGCTCGATGGCGAACAATTTGCCTCGAGTTTCGGATACGAACTCGCCACGGCAGACGTGAACGGTGATGGACTTCCTGATTTGCTCGTGTCCGCGCCCTTTTACTTCTCTCGTGACGAGGGTGGCGCAGTTTATGTCTATCAAAATGAGAACCATCGACTTCCTGCGATGCCCAAGCTGAAACTCACCGGAAAGCTGGAGTCACGCTTCGGATTGGCGCTGGCCAATTTGGGTGACATCAACAAGGATGGCTATGAAGATGTCGCCATCGGGGCTCCGTACGAAAATGACGGAGTGGTGTATATTTATCTGGGATCCGAGAGTGGACTCAATAGAAAACCCAGTCAAGTGAGCATTTCCTCAGATCAATTTCTATATTTCTTGAATCATCGTGTGTTTATTTAGGGGCAATTGGTACTTTTCATTCCATTTCTTGTTATCTTATTATGATTTTCAAGAGGGAGGGTTAAATGTCTGAAGAACAACATCTTGAAACAGAAATAGCTCACATTTTTCCATTTCCCCTTTCTCTTTTGTGTGTCAGACAAAAAGTGCATTTTTCAGATTAATCTTTGCATTTTGAGATCCATTTCGAGTGTAGTAAAAAAAAAGTCTTATAAAAGCTTAAATGTCTGCTAATTTAACTCAATTTCTTTATATCTTCTAACGTCTGTTATTGCATACTATTCCAGGTCATCACTGCTGCTGATGTGAAACCGTCTCTGAAGACTTTTGGCAGTTCTCTCTCCGGCGGAATTGATGTGGACAACAATTCCTATCCCGATCTCCTGATTGGAGCGTACAGCTCATCAGCAGCCATTGTGCTCCTGGCCAGATCAATAACGAACATCACGACGAAGGTTGAAGGCGCATATCTGACAAACATCGATCCAGCCAAATCAGGATGTCCAAATGATCCTGGCACCAATTTGACGTGCTTCTCCTTCAAGGCGTGCTGTGCCATTGAGCAGATGGAGACTTCGTCGCCCTTTGAATTCCTCAATCTTGAGTATGTGATTGAAGCGGAAACATTCGATAATCAGAAGAAATTCAGCCGAGTGTTCTTTGGGCCGGACTTCAAGCAGCGCAAGAATGTGGTGCGTCGACAGATCCAAGTGAAGAGCAATGGGCAGATGAATTGCATTGAGCACGTGGTGTACATCAAGGAGGGCACAAGAGACATTCAAACTCCCATAAAGTTCCGACTGAACTACACATTCGTCGAACCGAAGCTGAAGGAATCCGGTCTCATTGCCTTGAATCCGATTCTCAATCAGGCTCAGGCCAATCGCAAATTCGAGGCAACTTTCCAGAAGGACTGCGGCAGTGATGACATTTGCGAGTCTCAGCTGGAGATTGCCGCCGAACTGGAGCTGCAGCAGGAGGGAAATATGTACACGCTTGTTCTGGGCGAGCGTGATGAGCTGCAGATGAATGTGACGGTGACGAATCAGGAGGATTCGGCTTATGAGGCACAATTGTTCATTCAACATCAACCGAGTGTGTCCTATATTGCCGCCATTCGGTCGGGAACTGTGATATGCAACCGATTTAATGAGACTATTGTGGCGTGCACACTTGGGAATCCCCTGAGACGCGATGGTGTGGCCAGAGTGACTGTTCGCTTTGATCCCAGTGGCTTGGAGGACTCCGTGCCGAGACTGAGTTTCCGCATTTGGGCCAATTCGACGTCCAAACAGATCACTGAACTCGCGCCCACAATGCTGGACGTGAAGGTGGTGAAGAAGGCACAGCTGAGCATTAAGGGCTGGGCCAGACCCGAGCAATCGTTCTACGGTGGGGAAATCAAGGGCGAGAGCGCCATGGAGTACTTTGACGATGTGGGAACGGTGGTTCATCACACTTATCAAATCTACAACGATGGCCCATGGAAGGCGCCTTACATTGACGTCCGCATCATGTGGCCTCATCAGGTGGCCAACGACAAGGAGCAGGGCAAGTGGCTGCTGTATCTCGAGGAGGAGCCCACAATTGAAGGTTCGTCAGCGATTATTACGATTATATTTGCTTTCTAAACGCTCTTCTTGCAGGTGCAAACGGAGCCGGTGAGTGCTTCAGGAGCGGCGATAAGATAATCAATCCTCTGGGCTTCAAGCGACGCGCTCTGAATCTTCAGCGAGGATTCATGGAGGATGAACTGCCTCCAGAGCCCTACATTCGACGCACGCACAATAAGACCGCTTTCTACTCCGCCGCGAGCTATGAGAAATCCTCCGTGGGCTCGTCCAAGTTCGAGAGCGCCCCAGTGAATCGCGTGAGGCGGGATCACGCTGTGGTGATCCGGGCAGACAGTCTGGTGGACACTGATGGGAAGAAATCCGATGTGGTGCACATGGATTGTGCGCGGAAGACTGCAAAGTGTGTCGAGATTCACTGTGCCATTTACAATATGCAGCGCAAAACTGAGGTCTACATCCACGTGAAGGCGCGCCTGTGGAACTCCACGCTCGTGGCGGACTATCCGGTTGTGGATCGCGTGCACATTGTGTCCCGGGCGAGCATCAGCATTCCTGATCTCTACGGAATTGACCAGTCGCGGGGGAATTACACGACCGCAGTGGAGACGCTCGCGTATCCGGAACTGAAGCTCGCCGTGGAGACTCCAGTGCCTCTTTGGGTGTACATCATCTCGATTGTATCCGGCATCTTGGTGCTAATAATACTCATTCTGATCATGTGGAAGTGCGGCTTCTTCAAGCGACGACGACCCGATCCCACTCTCAGTGGGAATCTGGAGAAGAGCGAAACGAAGCCCTTCATATCGAAATGAGTTATGAGTAGCCTTAGTGAAATTGTGATTTAGCCTATTTCTTCCCGGAAATTTTCTAGGTTCTCCGTTCGATTCTTGAATGAGAAAAATTTGATTTTATATAGACTTATCCGTTTTGTAAGTGCAGATTTTATTGCAGAGAAAGAGAGAGAGAGAAAGTTTAGAAGAAGCGTTATAATACATTTTATGTAATGTAATTTATTAGCTGTTCTGCCCTAATAATGTCGTCGTATTGTATTGGATTATAATAACGAAATGTTCTAAATGTACTTATGGGAAGTATTCTTCCCACGTCACATTTTATCTTAATATTTTGAATAGATTGTATTCGTTTTATACACACAAATACCATGTTATGATATAGAATACTTAATTCAGACCAAGTGTCCGGGGTCAACTTATCAAATTACACAGTAATACTTCTAAATATTGAACTTTTACATACATAGAGAGTTAAGTGAGCATGATTGTGGCTTATTTTCTCATGTAATTCTTGGGTAATTTGGTATTCCAAATTCGAATTTTATTGCCTAATAAAAAATTTATACTAAAGTGCATTTATAAGTGATAAGATATCGCGCATACCTTCATATTTAGATGGTTAAAAATAGTTTAATGATGCGTCTTTGTTGAGAAAAAAAAACTTCCAAAAATGTAACAGTATTTGTTGTAGTTTTTCAATCTGTTTAATCTGTGTCAATCTGAATTATTGCATTGGCTAAAATGATTAGGAAAATAAATGATGTAACTTGTGTTTAGGATTTTCAGATTATACAAATAAAAGGTAGCTTTTGAAAGTATTCTGTTCTTTGACTTCCGTTTTCCGACTTTGACACCAGGCAAATTGAAGAGATAAAACAATTTACGTCAAAATTAGAATCAATCTATTTTATTAAACAATCGCATGCATATTTTTACAATTTCCTCTACCAACGTTCATCATTTTTGCACAATTTTAGGTTGAACAGGTTTCTCGGACAGGCCCGGAGCAAATGAATAGTCATCGAAAATATTTTTATCGATCTCGTTGCACATTGTCAACCTCAAGTCTTTCCTACTCGATGGACGAAAACGCTTTGTTAAACACAGTTTGGCAATCGCTTCAGGAATAAACAATTCCGCCGGTGGATCCATGAAGTTCTTAAAAGTCATCTTCTGGGCCTTCTTTTTACGGCGTAATCTCTTCAAGATAGCTGCAGTTGTGGCCAGAGTGACCTCGATCTTCTTGGGCAGCTTCTTAGCCTCCCAATGAGGCGATTTGGCACAGTAATTAGAGACAGCGTCCATATCGAGGATCGGCGAGTGAGTGACTGAATTGTATTTCCGAAACACGTTTTCACAGAGTCATCTCTTTAAACATTGGAACGCCTTCATGATTTCCGTTGCCGTTAATCTATTATTTAGTTCTCCTATACAAATAATAAATAAATGAGATAAATGTCCCTGAAATTCACCTTCCTGAATTTCAGAAATTATCAATTCAACGTGTAGAATTCAAAGATTTGCCCCTGAAATGTAGTCAACTTGCGGCACGTGGAAAACTAGCGACATTTCCGATTGCTCTACAGACATATCGGCTTGTTATACAGAACATCGTTATCCGGTGCGCACGTTGTTTACATTGTCATTTTGGAAATTATTGTTGTGAATTTGTCAATTTCCTCGAGTTCGGAAAACGCCACGAAATGCCTCTCATCGCGGAACTGGCCGGGGACGAGAACATGGACAATTGCCGGACGTTTGTGTTCCAGAACGAGGGTCACACGCTGGGCAATGCCCTGCGATCCATCATCGTGCGCTACCCTGATGTGGTGTTCGTCGGCTACACCATCCCTCACCCGGCAGAGTCCACCATGAACTTCCGGATACAGACCACAAGATCCGTCCGCGCAATAGACGTCCTCCGGCGCGGACTGCAGGACCTGGAGAGGGTATGTGATACAACTCTGGACAAATTCGACGAGGCCATGCGGAGTAGACGGTAATAAAGACAATTTGTATTCATGCTACAGCTGTTTAATAGAAAATATGGAAAAGCATTGCGCCGAGTGTTCAGAGTGTCTTGCTTATGTCTCCTCCGTGACCATGGGCTCCGCCGCTGCCAAGCCTTCCGCGGCCTTTGACTCCTTCGGGATCCGCAGGATGCGCGGCCCATAGATGAGAACGTAGGCGCAGTGCCAGTCTCCGCCGCCGGACAGGCGCAGCACGTCCTCCGTGGTGATCGGCGTGACAACATCATCGTCAAACTTCATCCACGTGTCCCGGCTCTGTCTCACCCACGCCACATAGTGACCAGACGAGCTGGAGCGCCCCTGGTGCGTCAGCACCGCCTTGAGCGTGTAGTATCCGCTGTTATTGCTGCCCACGTCTTCCTCGAAGCTGAACGGCACCTCCGTGGTGTTCGCATCCTCCTCCTCCGCCACCGCCGCTGGCTTGTCCTTCTTCAGCTGTCCCTCCAGGGCGGCATCCTCGACCTCCTTGAAGCGACTTCTCATGGGATTCAGCTTCTCCTTCAGCGCCGCTGAGCACAAGTCGAAGGCATCGAAGTCAATGGGGAACTTGATGTCCTTCAGCACCTTCGCATTGATGCCCTGATTGCCCTTGTACTGGAATCGCATGAAGTTCACAGTGAGATAGGCCGGCAGGCGATTGATCAGCGCCGTCTTCTGGTACAGCGCATCGCGCCCCAGACTCGGGGACTTCTTCGTCAGCTGCTCTTGCATCCGCAGACGCAATCCGCTGTGCATGTACTTCACCTCCGTTGAGATGAAGCACGTGAGCTGTAGGAAATTCTCATTGGACACATTCGATGGCTCCTCCGGCGCCTCGTCGCACTTCATCTCAATCTCGAAACTTCCGCCCATGTACTGCTCGACGAATGACTGGAATTTGCAGGCCTTCTCGCTGTCAGCCTTCAGTGGCGGCAGCTTCTGCTGCAGCATCTTCAGCAACTCAATCCAGCACTCGTTGGCGTCCTGCTGCCGGTAAACGCCATTCTCTCCCGTCTGCGCGAACTGCGGAAAGGCCAGATGAAGGGTTTGCAGGAGAATGATTGGCGTCACGGTGTTGTTCGTGTCCATTTGATTGAAGACGCTCCTCATGGCGCAAGTGATGGACTTGGCGGAGTCCAGTCCGGACGCCATTTCCTCCTTGAACGCCTTCAGAGCCTCAGTGAGTTCCGGGACGCCCTTGAGGCACTGCACAGTGGCGTTCACATAGCACGTGTTCCCCAAATTGGTCAGTCCGGCGGGGAGTTTCATCGCCACCGCCAATTCCGACTCGTTCATGTCCTCGATGAACTTTGTCTTCTCCACAGGCTCCGACGGCACCTCCTCCTTGGAGCCCATCATCAGCACAGTCATTCCATTCGTCAGCTTCACACTCCACTCGTCCTTCAGCGTGGCGCCCTTGCACATCACCTTCTGCCTGTCCGGAGCGACGCCCGTCAGGGCGAACAGTTGCGCCTTAAACACCAGAGGCTCCTCATCCGTGTCCACCAGCACGTCCGGATACAGTTCCTTGCCCCATTTCACCTTCACTGAAAAACAAAGAGGCGACATTGCATGTATTTTCGCAACTGCTGAATCATCCACACAAAGGCAGTGAGGAAAAGCTAAACAACTTTTCTTCACAAAAACACTCCGTCATTTTCCCCACACATAACCTCAAACGCAGGTGTGTGAAAATCTCTCACTTACCTGTAAATTTTGGCATTTTCTACTCAATAAATACACGCACCACAATTCAGGAACAGCGAATATTCACGATTATTACTTAAGAAATGGTTTATTTCGCGTAAATCGGCGATTCTGCTGCGGCTTGCGCTTCTGCAACCTTCACACTGGGAAGCAGACTGAAGTTTTTACGCACTTGGCAACGTCAAACTTTTTTACTAGCGCAAACGAGAGCAACTGTAAAAAACGAGGGGCTGCAAATTGGAAAATAAGACTCTTTTCTTCCTCTCTCTCATTTTTTAATATTCTCCCAGTGCTTCTTGGAATACTGTTGTGATGTTGATGATGCATTTACCTCGAATCCTTGTGTTTTTGGTTCTGTCCAAGTCTTGTCCCCAAACAATATTGTTTCTCTCAGAAGGGCTGGAATCCCTTGCCCAAACTCGACGATTTTGAAACACGTCGCTTATGAAATCAGATGTCATTTCGTAAGTCCATCTAAATCTGCAAAGTCAAGTGTGAACAATAAGAGGAATATAATCACCAGAAAAATCTGCAAGTTTACTAACTAATCAGGTGAATATCCCCGATTATATTCTTGGATATTTTGCATTCTGGCCACATTGTTTTGATTCCCACTTGTTTCTAAACTTTTTGTCTTTTTGACGTTCGCTTACGCACGCCATCTGTGTAAAGTGCTGGAAAAACTGCACGAATATTCTAACGATTTATTTGAAAATGCTAATTTAATTAATCACCAATTTTATATGCTTTTATGTGACGAGTATTTAGGTAAAGTGCACTTGCAAGCATTCAGCGCATGCCTTTAGTTTGTGGTTCTCTTAGAAAACTTTAAGAAAATTTTATGTGAATTCTCGATATATCGTGAACAACATTCCGCGATATTTCGAACGTCAACATCGAATTATCGAATTGCAGCCCTGCAAGCAACACAAAGATGGCGATCCTTCGATGTCCGAAGTTATTGTATTGCGTCAACAAGTGATATTTCTCCCTTTTGCAGTTGCTCTATCGCATTAATTGTGCATTTTGTGGCATTTCTGTTCAGTCAAGTGTCCGTGTCTCGTGAAAATACAGTGCAGTGTGCATGAATGTCGAAGAAAGTGAAGGAAAATACCAATGTTGGTGTACACAAAGTAAGTCAATGGAGCCTCGCGAGCTTATAGTGAAACTCTCGCATATTTGCATATTTAGGAGGTCCAATTGTTACAATTATCGCTATGCATTGGCGCTCTTTCCGCCACACCGTGCAGCTCTCGAGTGCACCCACTGCCCAGTGTGTGTGGTGGAAGTGAAAAAGAAAGGTGTGCGGAATCCCCAGAGACTGAGTCATTCCGTGGAAAAATCTTCGACAGAGCGCATCAATCCGGACTCGGTGTATCATTCGCGTTATTAGGAAAAAATATCTCTCTGGTCATTCATGCTGAAGTACCTTTTGCGTGGACAAAAGTGTGTGCGTCTGTTTGCCTCCCCCTCCTCTGGCTTTTGTGCTTATTACAGTTTTAATTGCGATATTAGTGTTGCTACATGAGTATATAAGGGACAACAATACGTGTGGTGCGCGCCTGTGGCTGAGATAAATACACCTTTTTTCGCATATACACTGGAAAAATGCCACACGAGAAGTGCTCCGGAAACCTCGCTGTCTTCCATCTCAAACAATGCAAGTGAGGAAAAGAGTGCTGGGAAAAATGCCTACAAATAAGGGGGCAATTCAATGCAAATGATGATTCACAGCTGTGTGTATTAGAAAATAGCTACCAGTGCGAAAAAGGGTAAATGAAAATGCTCGTGTTGATAAATCGACGAGGAAGATCATCACACACAACACACAAAAGCGTCGTCAGACAAGATTGCTCTCTTTGATGAACTTAGCCAAGCCACGGATAAACGCACGCCGGCTTTTGAGTGGAGAGATTCTTCAATTTCGCACCAAATTGAGATTTCAAATCCGATAAGAACGCTCAAGTTTTGCTTTCAGAACTTATCATTTGTCTACGTCAAGTACAGCGATGGAATAAATTAAAGCCATACAAATGTCTTTTGCAGTTTAATTTTCTGAGCAAAAGACGTCAAGGAATTTAATTTGATGTTACGCTTCAATAGTCAGACAAGTAATTCTTTACTTGTTTACAATAGCTGTGATTTTGGGCATCACGAGAAGAGTCACTTAACATTAGAGATAAAGTTTACTACTATGCACCCACTGTTGCACATTAGCTGAGGCTATAATTGAATTTTCCCTTGACTTTATGGTGCTACAATTGAAATTTTTCACACTCACGGAGAGAATATCAAAATACTCTCTCCGTGACTGGAGGAGACGCTAAAATTAAGTTACATTAGCGCTATTTGCAAGTAAACGGGCTAAATTGATAGGTCGAACTATTGGCGTGTCTGTTTAGCTGTTGCGTGGATCGAAAAGAAGAGGAGAAATGTCTGGCATACAATGGAAATGTGTATGGAATTTTGCCCTATTTTATGTGGAATTGTTAGCTTTTCCGCCACAAAACTCCACTAATTTTGGGTTTCAGCAGCGGATGATGAAATGAAAGAGGTTCGTCATTGCGAGACTCTCGGCTCACAATGCATCTTTGTTCCGCAGCGATGAAACCCCTAAAATTCATCGGAGATGTGCGAGAAGGACATAAAAAAAGAGATCTTCAAACCACAGAATTCAAGATTGCGACAGGAAATTCCTTTTTTGGCGTTGGTGAAGTGAAAGAGAACACGACACATTGATTAGAGAGACATTTTTCGTGAATTCTGTCGAGGAAAGTAACTTGAGTGTGATAAGATATCGATGGGTAATGAAGAAATGTGATTTTTGCTTTGGTCACACTTCTAAAAAAAATGAATGATTACACAGAGACTTGAATGTGTGCAAGAGCATAAATGGATTTCCTCAATGGTGTCACATTTAGTTTGCAATGTGGAACCTCCTCAAATGAATGGAGTAACGCACAAAAAAGAAGAGTGTGGCGTGGAAGAGAGGCGATATCTGAAAAAGATATCAAAGTGAATAAACTATGCAGTTGGTTTCATACGATAAATAATGTAATTTACATTTTTTCAGTTGCTTTTCAATCGCAAAAAAAGAAGAGTAGACGAGAGGATGGAGAGATGTTTTATCTTAATTGTTTGGCGTTGCTTTAATCGCAAAATGAAAATATAATTTGGAATTGTAACACCATGTTTTCTTTTTTTCTTACTGTATTTTCAGAATATTGGCTATGGAATGGGTGATTGCCAAATAGAAAGTGGTGAAAATTCGCCACAATTAAATATGAATGCAATCATGACTTCTAATGCATCCAACCAAAGAATTGGTACAGCTCGAGAGCGAACAATACAAGCTGTTGAGTATTACAACAACAATGTGCTGAGGGCACGCGTCGGTGCCGGACTGGCCGGAGCACGGGCGTCTGTGAGTGAGCGGCATCTCATGCAGAATCGCACCAAGGCGGGAAATCTGTATGGGCACCACACGGAAAATCTCTACAGAAGCAACTCGAGCCTGGAACTGCTGCACGATCATGTGAACTTCAAGAGTGACTTCGACGCCAATCCGCCGTCGGGCGGGCTGAGGCGTGAATACGGCAGTCACGGCAGCATTCACGTGATCTCGTCAGATCGTCGCACGCCGACGACGGGCGAGAGCTTCTTCGCCATGCTGCAGGACTACAGGCCGGCGGTGTTGAACGTGATTGGCGTGGATCAGCGCTCTCCGGGCCCCGATGAATATCTCAAGGGGAAGATTGCGGAGAGCCAGCAGGTGGCGAAGCCCAGTGGATACACTCAGAGCTACACCAATCACCAGACCGCCGCCGGTGAGGGTGCAAACATTGGCAATTCCAGTCCCAAACTCCTCACGAAGCTGCACAAGATTTGGGGCCCGACAAAGCAGGGACGCACGCAGAATCACGAGGAGATTGCGAGCAATATTGTGGCACACAACTCCCTGGGATACGATGTGAACGTGTCATCTGCGGTGGACATTGAGGAGCGCCAGAGAAGACAGTCTTTCGCTCACTACGATTGCCAATCTCTCACGGCAAATCTCATCTATGCGGCCAAATTGAGGAGTGTTTTGCTCGCTCGGCGACGGAATACAACGACTGGAGCCTCTGCAGCTTCCATGCACAATTCGCGCTCCTCCACGCCGGACGGCGCGAAGAGTGCGGAAGAGGACTTTGGTGATGGACAGAGCAATGAATTGCTGGAAAATTGTCCGTACTTCCGAAACGAGATTGGCGGCGAACGGGAGCGCAACGTCAGTATTACGCGGATTCATGCGGCCAATGGTCCGGGGCAGAGCAAGAAATCCATACATATCCCAGTGCTGGCCTGCGGACTGTCAATCTTGGAGTGTGGCAATGGAGAAACTCTGTGGAAGCCAACAACGTGCCCATTTCAGGGTGGCGTCAGACCCATTGAATATGTGGATTGCGGAGCCAAGTACTATCGTCAATACTTCCTGGAAAAAGGTATTTATCAGCTTCATTGATTAAAAGAATTTTTTTGTTGACGTTTTCACAACTAATCAATTTTTGAATGATGACTAATTAGAGTTGTTTCTTACAGAGCATCAAAATTGGTTTGGTGTCGATGAGGAATTGGGCCCAATTGCGATCTCGCTGAAGCGAGAGAAGATTCCAAACTCATCAAATTCTGTCGATAGTGAGATGTCACCGCTATACCAATTCCGTGTGGTTGTGCGTACGTCAGAACTGTTGACTCTTCGCGGATCGATTCTCGAGGATGCCATTCCGAATCCGCGTGGCCAGGGAAAGTCCCTGAGCACGAAAGATGTGCTGGAATATGTGGCTCCGGAGGTGCAAATCTCGTGCTTGCGCCTCAGCGTCGCCACGAGTCAGTGCGAACATCAACTGGTGAAGCTGGATGAACAGTGTTTGACGGCCAAATACAAGGTGGGCGTGCTGTACTGCAAATCTGGACAGAACTCTGAGGAAGACATGTACAATAATATGGAATCGAGTGCGGCATTTGATGAATTCCTGGAGACAATTGGCAAGAAGGTGCGCTTGAAGGGCTTCGATCACTACAAGGCAGGATTGGACAACAAAACCGATTCCACCGGCACACATTCACTGTATTCTGTCTACCAGAATTGCGAGGTGATGTTTCACGTGTCCACAATGTTGCCGTACACGCCCAATAATCGCCAACAATTGCTCAGGAAGCGTCACATTGGTAATGACATTGTGACGATAGTGTTCCAAGAGCACGGCGCATTGCCGTTCACGCCAAAACACATCCGCAGTCAGTTTCAGCATGTCTTCATCATTGTTCAGGCCGTGAATCCATGCACGGACAACACGCACTATCGCGTTGCCGTGTCGCGATCGAAGCAAGTGCCGGTGTTTGGTCCGCCACTTCGTCCGGGAGCGCTCTATCCCAAGGGAAAGACGTTCGTCGACTTTCTGCTGGCGAAGGTGATTAATGCAGAGAATGCGGCTCATCGCTCTGAGAAGTTCGTGACAATGGCCACGCGGACGAGGCAGGAGTATCTGAAGGATATCATATCGAATTACTCGACGACCACACTTGTGGACACCGGACCCAAGTTTTCCATCTTCCCCAGTAAGAAGAAGGAGAAGCCAAAGCCTCGCTTTCGCGGAGATTTGAGCCAACGCGGAGCATTCTGCTGGCACGTTGTTCTGCATGACAGTGAAACGGCCACAACTATGAACTGCTTCCTGGGCATCTCGGCGGAGACATTTGTCCTGATCGACGAGGTGACGCGGCAAGTGGTTTTTGTCACGCCCACACGATCGATACTGGGTTGGTCGACGAATGGGAACCTCTTGCGAATCTACCATCATCAGGGTGAATGCATAACGCTCAATATGTATGACTATGGTGAGCGCGATGAGCAGCTGGAGGTGATTGAGCGACTGCGATCTGTGACTCCGGGTTGTGGAGCGCTTGAGCTGAATCTCTATCGCAATCCACTCGGTCAGTTGGGATTTCACGTGCAGCCGGACGGCGTGGTGACTCAGGTGGAGATGTCGGGTCAGGCTTGGGCGGCTGGATTGAGACAAGGCTATCGCTTGGTGGAGATTTGCAAGATCGCTGTGGCAACGCTGTCGCATGAACAAATGGTGGATCTGCTGAAGACATCGGCTCAGGTGACTGTGACAGTGATTGAGTCGTTTTCTGATCGAAGTCCTCGTCGCGGTTGCTTCTATCAGAACTGCAAGTTCAATATCATGAACTATGATGAGGATTACGAGAAGAATCTCCCCAGCATCGCCTCCAGTCAGCATCATCCAGTGTCTCCGGTCACTTGTCTGAGGCAATGCGAGAGGAATTTCT
The DNA here is from genome assembly GCF_947086385.1 of Phlebotomus argentipes. NCBI lineage: Eukaryota > Metazoa > Arthropoda > Insecta > Diptera > Psychodidae > Phlebotomus > Phlebotomus argentipes. Next base: position 8,296,056 of record NW_026776181.1, on the reverse strand, counting down.
CGCCGCCTCGATCGAGTAACAGTTCAGGATATGGTACTGGCAGCAGCTATAGATCCTTCACGGTTCCCATTGAGAATTCAAGGAGTGCTCCTGACATGGGCACACTCACGAGCTCCTCGAGTGGGCACTCGTCGAACGATGGGAATTGGTATGATATTCTCCACACGGATGAAGACAATTCGGTGATCAAGAGGAGGAATTCGAAGCATGCCATTCAGCAGTATCACAGACAGCCGAAAGATGTGGTGAATGCCAGGGCGCAGGCCATGGCGTCGGTGAAAGTGCACCAGGACAAGGAGGGATCGGCAACTAAGAGACCAGTGACCTTTGACGGAAGCCAGTTCTCTCGGGTGGACTATGCAACGGTGCAGAAAGAGCATTCCGATGTGGAGCACTCAAGTACAAATAGTCTGGAGAAGGAGACAAAAGTCTCCGTAGACACCAATGGAATCTCTTCTGCGGCCAAAATGCACTCGAATGCATCGAAAATCCTGGCGGAAGGTCGTCCTGTGTCTGAGCCAAAACTGCGATCGGGCAGTCGACCGGGAAGTCAATATCGAAACAGTGTTCACTATACCGGCAGCTCTCTCCAGGAGGATCTGATGAAGCTCATTGATCCTGATTATGCTCAATCTGTGAGTGATGTGAACAAGGAGTTGATGAATCTGGAGAAGGAAATCCAGAATAGTGCAAGCCTGCGAAATATGCGAGATTCGCCAAATATCATGACAAATCTGATGGAGAATCTTGATCTGATGAGAACAAAGTCACGATCGAGGGAGGGAATCAATTTCGGCAGCACTTACAGTGCGCTGAATGCACTGCAATTGCCGGGAAAGCAGGACGATGAGAAATCTGATGAAAATATGGAAGTGATATTCACTGTGGCGAGACCGGCGACGGTTCTCTCATCGAATAGCGAGGGAACCAGTCCAGCGATGGACATGAGGCGAACGCAGAAGGCAGCTGAGCAGATGCGGAATGGGGAGAATGGCGAAGAGTCTGATCATCAGAAGGACGGCGTGAAGGAGTCTGATCTGAGGCATCTTCCTCTGCTGTCCAACACCAACGAAATGAACTGGTCGAGTCTCGTGGACACAGCCACGAAGGCTATTATGCAGAGCAAAGTGAGTGTGTTTTTTGGAGATCTGCGATGAATTTCTCTCTACCTTTCCTTTCCCTTCTTCACAGGCATTTGGCAAGGAAACTCCGCCACTCAAGTGTAACGAATACATCGATGGCAGTGAGTTGAAATTGGAGCGACGCGAGCGTGAGACGCGCTCGATGGTGAACACGCCGGAGAAGAAGGATGACTACCGGCAGGGATTTGAGGTGTCGGGCTCGGTGTCTCTGCCTGAGCTGCAGAGCCAAGTGTCGCAACTGGAGGATCTGATAATTCAGGAGACGAGGCGCCGGAAGTCTCTGGAGTGCGCAGTGAGGCGTCTCACGGAGGAGAACAAGAGGCTGCAGGACGAGAGTCAGGCGGCGGTGCAGCAGCTAAGGCGATTCACTGAGTGGTTCTTTCAAACAATAGTGCCTTCGACGAATCGTGATGAGGGTGGTTAAGCTTAGGCGTAGGCATTTTACACAACAGGACACTTGTACTCTTTATCTAAGCATTTTCTTATTTTACGAGAAAAGGACGAAAGAGGGAAAAGGTGACGTAATTTTAGGGATTATTATTATATATATACATTTTTAAGTGTATTTCTTGACATTTTCGACAACTTAACATTGAACAAAGAGAGAAACGAAATGCTTTTTAATATCACTATTTATATGCTTAAAATGTAATTTATTATATTGATATACTTTTATGAAAGGATATTCTCTCTCTTTTTTTAAATTTGTAAAATGTGCCTTGTGACGAAATTGTATGTATTTTATTTGTTAATTCTGTATCATTCTATCGGAAAAAAAATCACTTCACTCATATTTAAATGACATTTTGACATGAAAAACACAATCTCAGTATATATATAACATATTTTACAGAGCCTAAATGAAATTCAGAATAGCGAGCAAATAAGTAATACACAATGAATGCATAAAATCTATGATAATAAGAATATTCATCAGTTCTCTTTATACATATTACTGCGTAGGCAAAGTACGAGTATTACGATTATTTGTATAGGCAACTATTTTTAGTGAGTTGTACGTGATCTCTGAGTTAGTTTTTAAAGTTTACATTTAGTTTTCGAGATTGTGTACAGCTTTATCTGTATAGTTATAAATCTCTTAGCATTGTGCCTAATGGTTAATAAAATACTACATTTATAAATAACATCCCTTGTTTCGCCTTGTCACAGTTGAGCTTCTCCAGTCTGGAGAATTGTGGTGATGAACAGTGGAATATAGGAAAATCCAATAATACCTCTAGATTGAGTGAGTGTAGTGAAGAAATAATGTGAATGGCGTGCTGAGTATTTCAAAGTGGTGTGCTTGCGAAGACTTGCGCATTAAAAGTTGGTAAGAAAGACAATTTTTGCTGAATAGGGAATAAATTAGGGAGAGAAGAAAAAATATATGGGTTTCGCACCATTGCATCGAGCAAGTTCTTTCGCAAAGGAAGATACTTGGGAAAGAGTTTAGGGAAGCAATTGTGCTTTTCTCTCTTTTGCAAACTCAATGGTGAATTGAAAACGTGAGGCAAAGCCGAGGGTTGGCGTAATGCGCACAGCAAATGTTTTATTCATAAGCTCGAGAGAGCATCGCAATGGCTTGACTCTGTGTCGGAAACATCGGTGTGGCCGATGAGATGCAATATCGCGCTCTGCGTGGTGAATGAGGAGCACGAAAGCGCAAGATTGCGGAGTTGTGGGGTGGGAAAGCTCGCCCTGTTTGGCTGTGCTGTTGTACACTTTCCAAAATGGTCTCTAGCTTCAGGCGAAAGTGGTGTGTGTGCTTTTGAGAGGCAGGAATCACGAGCATCTGGCGGCTTTGGCTCTCTGGCTGGTGTCACAATCATTGGCTCATCACTTTATTGCGAGTTGAATCCCGGCGTAGTCGCAATAATCCACTGCTCGTCGCAGTTCTGCCTTTTTTCTCTGCGCTCTCTTTCTCTCTCTCTCACCATTCCGCGAACAGGAAAGGCTCGCGGCGGGCATTTTACTTCATCGCGGGTTGTGTGGTGATTTGTGTAATTAGAGTCTGCAGTGTGTGAGTGAATTTCCCAATTTGCAATTAGCAAAATACCCTCTTTTCCACACCGCCCTCCGCACAGACTCTGAGACGAAGAAGAAAGTGCCTGTGCGCTGTGGAGTGTTGTGCCGTTTCGTTAACGAGAAGACTCTCCAAGCTGCTACTCAATTGGATTAAATTGATTTAGCGATTTTATCAATGAATGAATTCACACACAAATGTTCAACAATTCACAGTATTGATTGCAATTCATTGTGCATATGCTTGACAAAAGGGAAAGCTCTCCTCCATAGCCTTCACAGCAGAGCCTCTCCATCGCGCCCCCCTTCGAAGGCTAATCCCTGGCTTTAGTTCGCCTCGAAAACACTTCCCAAACACTACTTACGTAATTACGTGATTTATTACACCGCACTCAATAAGTCATCCACATCTATGAAGCGCGTCCATCACATTAAATCCTCACTTCACCTTCACAAATTATTCAATAAATTCAAATAGAATTGTGCATATTACCGTCTGTGAGGGGGATTTACGATGCCATTTGAGCTCATTTAAAATCATCCTTCCCTTATGCCACCGCTGGCAAATGAATATCTATCAAAGTGCCTAATTTAATTCACCAAATTGGGTAATTATTTCATTGCGTGTGCTCACATTTTGCCGTAATTACACAGCACTAATGGCACATTGAGCCATTCCCAGCACACACTCGCGCCAGCGGAAAATATCTCCACCCTGTCATTGAAATTAATTTGGGGAAATTTGCAAATTTTCATTTAATAAAACTGCCTCATTGATCTTGTTTGCCCAACACTCGCGTCAATATTTATGCATTCACGGGCAATTGCCACTTGTGAAGCTCTGCGTTGAGCAGTTATTGAATATTGAGGCACATGAACCGCCTGAAGTTTCTGTGAAATTCCCGTCTACATTTCCTCCTGAGCTTTCCAGATTACACATTTATCATTCGAGAAGCATTGCTAACTTATTTCAAAGGCACTTTGCAGTTTCTTTCTCTCTCGTCTTCCCTTTATCATTCTTTCCATTGAAAGACTGCCTGAAAAGGGGAGCAAAGAGTGATTGATACTGTGAAGAAGTGGTTTCTGGAGAAAAGTCAACAGCTTTAGAGACATTAATTCTCTGTAAATACTATTTTAAGAACCATTTCAGGATCAAATCATTGGCCAGAAAGCTCGTTGACCTGAAAATGTTAAGAGCTACTTGCCTTGTTTCAGGTCGAACTCTAAGCAAGTGCTTATCAATGTCCTTTCACATGCTTGCTCAAGGACTGTTTATTGCAGAAAAGTGGCTCTCTGCCAGAAACACAAATGGTAGCTCAGCATAAGTGATTTCCATGATTAACTAATTCCCGTCACGACTGCTTAATAATGATGGGCTTTCCCACTGGATTAGAGGTGTTCTTCCAACCATTCACAAATACAGAATTCATTCATTGCGAGTCTCAGTGAATCTATCGCGCATTTAAATAACGTCACATATTTCTTTGTACAGAAGTAGCGAAATAAGAAGTGTGAACTAATAGCGAGAAGCGCCAGTATCTGTGTTACTTAAAATTCATCATGAGAGTGAATCTTTAGTGCGGTGAATCATTTTGCATAGGAGGACTTTCGTGGTAATTTGCATTTTATCTGGTGAAGACACACCGAACAGCGATGATTCTGGAGACAGTTCTCCTCTATCTTGTCGCCCTGTCGTGGGCATCGTCGTCACTGGCGCACGAGGAAGTGCCTCTGAACACCACGACGAAGCTCAACTTGAAGAATGACGAATACTTGACGGAGAAAATAATCCCGGACATTCAGTTTGTGGTCCAGAAGCAGCTCAATGACAAAAAGTTCGAGACACTCAACATGTTTCTGGTCATTCTCAAGAATTCATTAATTGAGAGCGGCTACCGAGTCACCAAGGGTAATTAAATTTTATGGTATTTTGTACATGTAATTTGATCTCCGGGCGTGGAGTTTAATTTGAGAAATTGGCACTTTTCACGATTTGAATAGTGTGTGTGGAAAATTACACTGAAGGTCGCTTATTAATTTCTTGTGGCCCATTCATCAAGAGCTCCCATTATTTCACACAGATATTCCATTCACAATCATTGTGCCTAAAGTGGACACCAAGAGTGTCGACAAGGATCGCCTGAAGGAGTTTCTGCTGGAGCACATCATTCCCGGAATCGCCTTTCAGACCTTCACCGATGACGATGTGTATGGCAATGGGAACTACCACAAGCTGATCTTCACGAAGCTCCAGAAAGACGACGAGATGCAGTGGTTCATTAACGGCGTGAAAATCCTCCGGATGGAGATCATCAACGAGCGCATGTCCGTGATATTCATCGACGGCCTGCTGGGCGACAAGCGCAGCACAACGTACTCCAAGAGGAACATCCAGGAGACGAATCGCTACAATGAGCCACAGCGACTGGAGATGAAAAACACCACGAAGCACGAGGCGATGGTGGCGAAGGACAGCAAGATATCCGCCCTGATGGCCTTCCTGGCCAGCATGAAGACCGGCACCAAAGTGTTTCAGCACTTCCTGTCCAAGAGCAACTTATCCCATTATCTCAATGACGTGCACTACGCTGTGCTCATTCCCACGGACAATGCATTCCAGCGATGGCACCCAATTGACTGGGGCTTCTATCCATTCAGCGTGCACGAGTTCACCGAGAGTGTCTTGCGAAACCACTTCATTCAGCTCAAGACGCCCCTCCGCATGGAAGACATCAAGCGCATCCACGGTGAGCGCCGCTTCAAGACGCTCGGCGGCGAGACTGTGGTCTTCAAGAGCATCCGTAAGACCTGTCCAACTCTCCTCGGACAGTCTGACTAATGCGTCACTCTCATTTTCCAGCCACTCCCAACATCAATAACGTGACCATCCTCTCGGATCACTCCCTCGCGAACGGCAATCAGGTGTTTCTCATTTCCGAGGTGCTCTTCGTGTCCGAGGCCATCGTCTCGCGCCTCCATCAGATGCACAAGGACAAGGAGACACCGCCCTTGCTGGCCTTCCCCTGGTTCGGCGCCCAGTTCCTCTCGCACTCCTTCCTCGCTCTCGAGAGAGACACGCGATTCACGCAAATCACAAGGTAATCGATCCGAATTCTTCTTACCCTCATAATATGATTCTGGCTCTAGAGACTTTAGCGCCACTAGCGGTGGTCTAATAAACTTCTTATGTTCAGAAGAGTTATAAATCGAATGTCTTAAGCAATTTCTTTTTTTTGTTCTGCAGATGGCTCAACACTGCTGAAATAGCGCCCTTCGTGTCCGGCTCCAACTACACCTTCTTCGTGCCCATGGACTCTGCCTTCGAGAAGCTGGGCTACGACGCCCTGCCGGACAGCGTGCTGGCGTCCGAGGAGGGCATTCGCATGCTCTTGAACCACTTCGTGCGCGGCCGCCTCTACGATCGTGACTTGCGACACGACGAGGTGTTCGAGACCGTGGGCGGAGGGGCGATTCGCGTGGAGAGATCTCCGTCAGGCAACGTGACCGTGAACGGCGCCCGCGTCATCGAGAAGGAGCACTTCGTGTATAACCTCGGCACAATGTTCTACATCGAGAGTATTCTGTACCGGGATCTGGTGCAGGCGAGTCTCACCACCACCACCGAGGCGTCATCGTCAATCTCCACACAGGAGCCGGAAATGGAGACCACAAAGAGCGTCACAGTGCCAGAGGGATCTGCGGATGTGAAGAGGGAGAAGGAAGAGGAGCCCAGCCTCACCGAGGAGGACATCCTGTTCGATGAGGACATCACTCCGCGTGCCCTTCCCGTGCGATTTCAGGCAAGCTCACCGAAATAGGGAGCCAACAGCGTTCATTCATCTCGTCACAATACCAAAAGAAATCAAAAGATTAACATAATTTAATTCTAAAGGCATTCCCAAAATGCACAACATAACATTTATATAGAAATTTCTAGTGATTTTCTCTGTTTGACAGACATTTCATTGAAAGGATATTTGATTTTTATATGTGTTTCGCAAAGTATAGATTTACAAATTTGTTGTACGATAAACTACTGATAGCAATATAGAAAAAATGCGTAATATTAGAAAGTATCTGAAATTGCAGTGGCGAAGGAATTGAAATCCGAGTTCCTTTGCTGGTGCAATTGAAAAAAAAGTGTCATGTTGAGATTTTGAGAGTAGAGGTATTTAGAGTCGCATTTACTGATCTTCGAATAAAACTACTAGAGATTCAAAAGAATATTATGTAAAACTACGCCATTGAGGACATTGAAGATGAAGAACGATGGACATTCTTGATTGAGACATTAATATAGATATGAAATAATCGCAAAATATGACGAGCAACCCGAAATTCATATTTTATCCGTACATTTTTGTATGATATAATCAATTCTTTTCTCAAAATAAAGGATGTGTTAGATAAAGAGAGTGTTTAATTCTTATCTTATCTCGTGATTCACACTGTCGTAAACGCTTCCCTTGTGGTCTGACACATTCGGCCGCACTTCGTAGTTGCAAATTGTCACGCCGTGATGGTGAGCCTCGGTGAACTCTCCCTTCAGGCCGATATAGTGTATCTTGGTGGAGTCCTCGCCGAAGTTGCCCGGAAAGTGCAGTGAAAGGTGGTGCACGGATGAAAAGACCACTGGCTTTGTGTTGTACTCAACAGTGCCATTTGGGTCGATCGTCAGCTGAAACTCCTGATCGGGCTTCGCGTTGGTGTCGTCGAATGTCATCTTTGGGCGGTTCTTGAACAGTCTTAGGTGATTCGGGTGCGTATTGTCATCAGATCCCATCACAATGATGCCCTTCAGCTTCACGTTGCCTGTGAAGGGGATGTTGAACAGCAGTTCGGGATCAGCGTCGCTCTCCACACACTTCTCGGCGTCAAAGCGCTCCTCGAAGGCTCGAAAGACGCACTTTCCTGTGGAGAATCACCGGTAATCATCCTGGGCATGACGAAGCCAAATCCAGAACTAACCTGAATTTTCGGCAGCCTCATTTAGGCACTCCACGTTGTCTAAATCAATCTTCGTGTACAAACTATAGTTGACGCCTATCTCATTGGGATCTGCAGAGCTAGATGAGCCGTGGTTGCAGCAGTGCGAGTGAGACATTATGCACGGAAAAGCGAGCCAAAAACTCCACGGAATAGCAATAAAAACAAAGAGACGCAATGACGCGAATGACAACCCCAACAATCAGGGTTGCCCGATCGACAAATTGATATTTTTCAAAATATCGAGTGCATATTTTTCACTTTTATTTCTACTTTCAATCACTGTTTCGGTCTTAACTACGTGTTTTATTGCAGCTTTGACTATACAAATTCACCTGAGTGCCGCAGTGGATAAAATGTGGTTTACATTTTAAATTGTTGCGATTAAGTGAAATATCGCCGCCAATTTATGGCAGCCCTGCGAATGTCAACTCAAGTGGTGACGAATGGCGAGAGTTCAGTGAGTTGTTTATATTTTGGATCACACTTCTTGCTGCATTCCTGCCCACCGATTGAAGAACAATCTCGCTGAGTGGTATTTTGCAAGATGCTAGGGCCAAACTTCTCAAAACTCTTCCCATCGCGAAGCAGCGCAGTGATTTTCATGTCATACATCGCACTGTTTGTGAATCAAGGTAGAGTTCTCTGCACTTGCTCCCAGATTTTCCAGTATTTTCACGCATTTTTTTCCACAACTGCAGGGATTCTCGTGACAGCGTCCCAGGGAGAGGATAACAAGTACAGCTTTAACACGGTCACTGTGGTGCTGCTGACTGAGCTTCTCAAGTTAATCGTCTCGGCTTGTCTGTACTGCAAAGAGTGAGTATACGGAAGCACACGCACTCTGAGATTGCTTCTCCGGAAGCCGGTTGATATTCGCGAATCTCTTTTGGATATTTAATCATTATCTCACATTCGAGTTCATTGAATATCCTGCCCAGACTTTATCATAATTGACTTAAATTACGATGGGTTTTACGAGTTAATGTTAAAAATTCAATTTCATGTAATGTTTAAATGATTTAATTTTATTTCCATTTTATATTATTACAAATTTTCAATTAATACTGAAATGAATATTTTTAATTTTCCGGATAATTAGCATTCAATGACTGCAAATTAACAGTAAACAAACATTGGGAATTTAACTGGCGATTGAATATCTCAAATGTTTAGTATATTAAAATAACAAATTTTATTAGTCTTTAGAAATTGTATTTATTACTCACACCTTCTGAAATCAATAGAAATTTGTTGAGGATTTTGCAATCTCCAGCTCTTGGGATTGCGAAGAAAATAGATTCATCAAATTCTTGAGCACAAGTCTATCTGGTTTCCTAATAAAACAAAGATAAACACACGGTCTTAATAATGAAGTTGATTGAGACTATAATGATTTCAACTCATACATTTATAATACGGTATTGATTTCGTAAGTTTTTTAATCAGAAGAGCTTTCTTCTATTCGTACTGAATTTGGAGTCACTGGAAATGTTCGTGTGGAGAAGCAATGTCTTCGAAAGTGTGTGCAGAGAAAGCTTCGCAGGGACGAGATGGTATTTCTGTGCTTTTTTGTCTTTCAGCCACTCCTTTAAGTCATTGTGGAGTGAATTGAGAGCGGGCTCTAAAGTTGTCGTGCTGTACTTCGTGCCAGCTTTTCTCTATTGCTTGTACAATAATTTGGCATTTGTGAACTTGTCAAGATTCGATCCGACCACATACTATCTACTGCTCCAGTTTCGTGTTGTGATAACGGGAATCCTGTTTCAGATAATATTCAAGAAGTACTTGAGTCGCAGGCAGTGGCTCTCCTTGCTCCTCCTCACGCTCGGCTGTATGGTGAAGCAGGTGAATTTTTCCAAAGACGAGGCAAGTGAGGGTGTAGCGAATGCTAAGAACACCTCGGGCTTCGATTTTAGCATTAATGCCGTATTTATCTTGACTCAAACACTGTGCTCGTGTCTGGCAGGTGTTTACAATGAGTATCTATTGAAGAGGGAGGATACCAATGTTAATATCTATGTGCAAAATGTTATTATGTATGTCGACTCGATCGTATGCAATGTGAGCGTGTTGCTATTCCAAGGAGACCTCGTCGGTGCATTTCAGATGGATAGCCTGAGAGCTGTGTTTAGACTTAATGTTATTGTTATAATGGTAAACAATGCAGCCATTGGCATTGTCACGAGTTTTTTCCTCAAGTACATGAACTCCATCATAAAGACCTTTGCCAGCGCCCTGGAGCTCTTCTTCACGGCAATTCTCTGCTACATTCTCTTCGCAATACCAATTTACCTTAACACCATCCTTGCCATTGGTGTGGTGTCGTTTGCCGTGTTCATGTATTCGCAGAATCCAGTCGTGAATCTGCCCGCCACAACCAAGAGTCCACATGCAGTCAGTGAAGACACTGAGAAGCTGCTGATGGCCGAGGAGGGACAGGTTAAGGATCAATCATAATACAGACAGCATTTTCACAGCCAAACCCTCTTTTTTCGCGCGACTGAGGTTTTGCGCAAGTATGACGAGGGGAAGTAAGATATCCCAATTTTTGAATGCCTTGGAGAGAAGTGAGAAATTGATAGATTCAGTACTACTACTTTTGTGCCTTTTTTGCCTAATTTCTGTGCAATAAAGCAATAAATCCTATAATGCATCTTATCGCTCCTCGCACTGTGCATTGTCACTTTTATTGCTATACTAAATTGTGTATATCATTGGCATTCTCTAGGGTTGGGAAATGAATTTTCTGAATTTGTTTGAGAGCTTAAAACACGAGCGCAAGAGTTCACTGACCTTTAGGCTAGTTTCAAATGTGATTTTATGCAAAATGCTCAGATGAAATATTATATTACGATGAGGAGCGACTCGAACAATGCTTTTATGGGTGAAATGTGTTTTTGTCAATCTAAGTTAACTTGACTAACCATGTAGAAATGGTTTGAAATTATATATGTGTGAAATATGGCTTCTTTCAATACATTTGCAAGGAATACTTTAATGAAATGCACTCGAAAAGACGACCGTAGGATATAAATTGAGGAGTTTTGCCGGGAGGAGCGAGAGAAGTACGATGTGAAAGTTTGGAAGCTGGCAAAAGGCGGGCTACGATGAAAACCCTTGTGTGGTTGTTGTATCAAAGCAAAACTTCTCTGACTCCGCACTTGAAATGCTGCCCAGCTTTGCTAATTGTTGCAACACTCGAAACGTCCGAATTTGCTCTTCCTACCAATTCGATCTGTTTTCCTTGATTCACCAAAACCAATTAGAATGTTATTTTGAAGCTGTAAAATCATGCATTTTACGTCGAAATTTTGTTGCCTTTTCGTGTGTTAAAGACTAAGTTTGCCTCAGCCTTTATGAGGTCATAAAGTAATTCGATTATGTGGTGTTTAATTAATGAAAGAATGAAATATGACCGAAATTCGTACAATTTCTCTTGACCTTTTTATGCTTCTCCCACTCCTCGATGGCGTCGGAAATTATTTGCGTAGGGCTGAATTTCGAAAGCGACTAATTTGGGGGCAAAACTACACGTGAAATTGTAAATAAAGTGTAAGAAATGAAATTGACCAAATAAATTATTTATAACTTTACTAAAATGCTCATCTTATGTTGTCATCTACTTCCTGTGGTAGTTTTTCAATTGCTGGCAATTTGGAAATGTCCTTAATTATTCTATAATTGGCGCAAGGAATTCGTACTTTTCTGCTCTTTCGCCATGAATCACTGCTGCACGTGTGGAAAGTCTGGGGAAATTCGGCGTCTCTTGCCGCATCACGTGGTGCCAATGTGCGCGCGAGAGGAGGAAATTTTGGGGGGCGAACGCGAGATGGGCTGATGAGACAGAAGAGATGAGAGAAACAGACGGACAGACGCCACCCGTGGCGCCACAATTCTTTCACTTCACCCTGGGTGTTTTATTGAATAATCGACCAACGGGAATTTCGACTGACTGCTGAAGAGCGCTTTGACCACGAGGAGCGGATGAAAAGCCACTCGAACAGACTTATCTCGCTGTATAGCGTATTTTATACCCATTTTAAGCATGCCTGCAGTGCTCGCAATAATGATTCCTCTCAATTTAATAGCTCAACCCGTCTTCCGTGTCACTCTTCTCGCTGGCTACGTGATATTTCGCCGCCCGGTTGAGATTCACTTACATATTTGCAGCAATGTGCACCAATTAGGGGGACATAATTGCTAATTTTGTACATTGAGTTCAATAAAGTTTTAATTACCTTCACTCAAGTTGATTATTTGATTTTCTCTTCTTGTTGGGTATTTCATAGTGACAGCGTCGCGTAGCAATTTTTAGTCTTTATTGTCCAATCGCAATGATTATCAATTGGAACTATGGACGAAATATGAACTGGAAGCGAATAAATTTATAATAGCGATCAATTCTTTCGATGATGTATGATTCCAATCGGAGAAAGACATAGATGAGACCTTATTCAAGCTACTGAAGACGATTTCAATGAAAATTATGAGTAAACAAGTGACTGAATAAATTATGACAGAAATTGTGAGACGTTCTGATACTGGAATCTCAAGTGTCTTATCAGAAGCCATTTCAGAAAAAAACGTTTTTTTTACAGGTGAAACTTGGTATGAATATATTGGGCGATAATTTTTGTATTTGGAGTATAATTTTTTCCTTTTTATGAAAATCATTTAAATATTTTGTAAAACCCCGAAGTATCGGTGAATCTTGAGCACTTCGAGTATAAATTAACCATCATCGATTTCTTTTTGGAAAATTAATCAATTACTGACTTAAATAAGAGCTCACACTCTGCAATTCATCTGTTGTTGTTGTATTTTCTGAAGAAGTTAGACTTTCCACCACTTTGGGAGATTCTTCAGAATAAATCTGTGGATATACAATGAGTGCGTGGGAGGAATTTCCACAGCACATGCCACTATTCAGATGGGACGAGATTAGAGGAAAAGAACGTGATGTCATTCAATTGAGCTTTAATTTCATGAAATGTCCAACAATTCCGTAATACAGCATTTAAGAGTTAAACTTTCTCATTGGGGTAATTTCGTTGCTGCTTCTTCAGCACAAGATCAATGGATTTTTAATTGCTTCTTTACATACAATATGTACAAAAGGTAATTTGGCGCAAGGAAGACAGTCTTCACAGACAGAGCAATCTTTTTTTATTAAATGCCTCCTCCACTCTTTTCAGGCATATTATAGCGCAATGAATCACTATTGCAATTATCGAGAAATTCAGCAGAGTGTTTAAGTTTGACTTCTGTGATGAGGATTTGTAGGAAGATTCAGGCTCTGTTGTTAAATTGAAAGCATTTTAGCATGAGCTGTGTGTTTAAGAAATTGAGTGTTAGTGTTTACCGTAAAACTCGGTTTCATAGCTGTTCTTCCGTCCGAAGGAGTCCGTGTTTAGAATGGTTGGATGCTGATCATTGGGCGACTTGAGATGGAAGTTCATATAATTAACATTGGGAGTCCTAGTCGTGTGTGTCCTGGGTCTCTCCTCCTCCAAACTCTTCTCCGTTGACTGAGTGTAGATGTTGTGAATTGTTGCTAAGCATTTTAACTAAAAACACAGAACAATAGTGTGATCTTTGCGTTAAATTTAAAGAAAATTCGCCATACTTTGAGCTTTCCATCGACAAAGTGATGTCTATTCGTGACAAATTGTATTCCAATAATGGCAGTTTCCAAATTATAATCATGACTCTTGATGGGCTTGTGATATTTCACGTATGAAGGATTAACCTGGCAACATTAAATATATTCAGGAGATTATTTTGAAAACTGAGCTCTTCTACTGAAGTTGCAGTGGGCAAATTTACTCACGGGGAAGTTGTTGATACTCCATGTCAAGTTAGCAGCCGGTTTAGAAAGTCTTGAAGTACAATTTGCACGTACGCTATCGCGAACGCGATACTTTGGACGAGTTCCAACAATGGCAGGACCGTGGTGTGGCAACTCTGAAATTGTTGCAATAATATTTAAAACATTTATTCTTGTGCATCGCATAAAACATACATTTCTATGTGCTTTTTTTCACACTCTTTCGTCTGTTTCGCAAATTCAATTTTCACGCTAATCCAAAATTGGCACTCTTCTCCGAAAATTGCCCTCTGTCCCTAAAACTTTTTCAAACTTGTAATACCAATTTAAGTTGAAGCGATGTGTTGAGGGAACATATTCCACTCTTATGCCACTGTAACTCCATCTGCAAACTACGCGAACTCGGCGAGGTGCACAGCAATGATAGACATTTTATAATTGATGAAAAGTAAATGGCACTTTTTAGAGCTCTTCTCTCATATTAATTCCCTTGACAATTTAAGGATACACAGCCAATGACGACGATTTGCCAGAGCATATTAGCTCTGTTGTGATGTCTCAAACAGGATAACCCGGAAATGTATTAGAGACTTTTGTTTTATTCATCACGGATGAAACATTAAATTTGTACAAAATAAAATCCTTTTACCTTTCTCTGTCATTGTAATACATTTTCCTTAGAGAGGCATGATTTTTAATCCGGATGAGTAAGGAGTAAATAAATTAAAATACCCTCTTAAAGGGCATTTCGAAAAGTGCGCACAAAAAATTGTGAATTTACTTGAAAAATCCATCCATATTCTCACGTGAACATTATAAACACTGTGATAATTGATTACACTATAGAGAAAAGAAAAGTGGTGGGTTGGTAAAATTGGGCGTAACTTTTCTTCGGGTGTTTGATAAAATCTACGAACCTGCCTTTTCTGAATTTTGAATAATGAATCACCTCAACTTTTCCATAAAAATGTTTCCCCTTCAATTGAAAATTTGACCAAAGCTCAGGTACAAAAAGTTAATAAATACAATATTGATTTGGAATCTTCTGTGCGGGAAGTTTTGGTTATTGTACACTTTTCCATGTGCTCAGAAAATTATATATATAGAGTAATTGTTAAATTTCTTTCCTTTTGTTCTTCTGAAGAATTCTGTTGCTGAGCTATTTTCCTGTCTCTCTCTGTGTGAATGGTGAAAGTGCCATTGGCACATTTCTCACGGCATTTTTGGTTGTCAACAGAGTACTTCTATAATTATATTATTGAATAAATACGAGCGTGTTTGCTCACAGAGGGAAAGAGTGCTAATTTCTCCGAGAAAGCTGTGAATTTGGAAATTTATTTTGAAAGAACCAAAATAAGTGGCACACAAAGGAAAAAAGAGGGGAAACATTTTGCAATATCACCCACCAACTACTTCCATGTCTGCTGACGAAATGAATGTGTGAAAAGAGGGTGCATCCACGGTAACTTCGCAGCTGTACCTCCCAGAACTTATAAGTTGAACATCCTCCAGAGTAATGTGGCTCTCGTTGGATAAGGATTTCTGCAAGAATTAACGCTTTTCAGACCATTTCACCCTTTTATTTATTCACATCCTCCATGGTTTTCAGCATAGGTGTTGATTTTTGCTAAAATATTTGAGAAAATTTACCAAATATTTCCTTATGCATCGAAAACTATCCTTCTTTGGGGGCCTCTTTGGTTGTTTCTACGAAATTCTTCGGATTACTCTCTATGCGGAACAAGAGGTTGGAAAAGTTTTCTGTGCTTTTATGAAATTTTCAGCAAAATGGCATCAAATTTCTTAACCACCTTTATTTGATAGCCCACGTAAGTGAAGGATAGAAATCTATTCTCTACCATTCGATCCTCCGAATTATATGCCTTTATGCTCATCAACAAGTTTCTTACTCCAAAACTTGCTGCAATTTCATCGATTTTCAATGCCTAAACTTACCATTTATGTGCACATGCATTTGAAACAGTGCATCGTGGAAAAATACTGTGCATATAATACGAATGCGATGTGTGCGAAGAATGGAGGAAGTGACAAAAAGTTGAAGATAATAATATGCTCTATGTAGGTATATAACATAATATGTATGCGTGCCAGTAAGGTAAAATAATTCACAGTTAGAGAGTTCCCTGATGTGGGTGGTAAAAGGTGGGAGAAAAGGTAAGAAAAGTGACAAAATATTTATCTTCTCTTATATATGTAAATATTTCTCTGAATTAATGTTGTATGCAAATTTTCTTTAGCAATTTCATACACTTTTTCTTCTCGTTCGCCCTCCATTTCCACCATCGCGAGTGTTATAATGAGGAAGATGGTATGATGAATTATCTCACGCAATAGATTTCAGGTTAAAGTTGAAAAATATTCAAAATTCTATTTTCTCTTATACAATTTCAACCACAAAAGCTGTCACGCGGAAAAGCTCTTGCTTCTTTCATTTTCCAGTGAGAAAAACTTGAGACTGTTTTAGTGGAAACTGTGAAGAAAATGCAATTATACTCTAAAGAACTATTTTCGATGTTTTCGTATAATTGTAAATTGCTCCCAAGTCACCATTTGACTGGTGTATTCGCAGTATTGAATTTATTAGTGAGGAATAACAAGGAGTGCAAAGATTTCAAATGGATTTAAGCTATTTTCCAGGCTATTTAATTTTGACCAAGTGATTTTCTCGTCTTCTGAGACGTCTTGCAAAGTGTCATGCAATAAGCTTTCTCATTCAAATACGTAAGCGCAACTTGAGTACTTTATGCCTCACACCCCAAAAGTGTTTTCACGTGAGAAATGCGAGGCATTTTCATGAACGGCCACGGAAGAAAGTGTGAATATCAATGGCAAAAAAATGTGATTTATTCATACAATTGCAAAGTTTACAGCATGGGTTTGTGCAACTGATTTATACTCACAATTATTGCAATTCCTGCAATGGAGAATATTTTCATCGTGGGCACTTCTTTCGGCGTGTACCCGTAAAACTCCTGTCGACCCTTGTACCACTTGACAGAGTACAGTGCATCTCCTTCGAGGTCATAGTGACAAATTAACGATGCAGTTCCACCTCTTCGGACGGCATTTGGAACCGTGACATACACATCACGTAGAGAATTCACCCTCTCTGCTGGCGAGACAGAGTAACATGTGAGATAATCATACCCCATTCGGGTGATAAACATGCATCTCACCTGCAAAAATGCTCATCAGCAGAAGAACTGGAATCTTGCAGGGGATATTTGAAATCATATGCATGAGTGATGGCATTGCGATGCTGCAGAATTCTTGAATACGACCTTTTTCTATGCAATGAATTTTAGAAATGATCCACACGTTGAAACACTATTCTAATTAGCAAGTCTTTCGGAGGAAATCCACAGAGTTGAATGTTTAATTGGCAAATTCCAGTGACAAGTGAATTTCAACACTTTTAATTGCAATTTTATTTATGCATAGGAACACATAGTCCGAGATGTCAAAGACTTGATGGACAAATTGACACGTTCATATGAGCTATAACGAAATGGTTCTTCTTAAATTCACTTTTCAGCTATCTTTTAATTATTCGGACTGTGGAAAATATGGAGATTCATTGATTTTCTTATTAAATCTCCGCTGGAAATGGAATATTTTACAATAATTAAATTATACGGTTCTGAAGGAATCTGGCTATCAATCAATTTTCACGTGTGTTACTTTTTGACTTGATAAGTTTCTGTTTGAAATCTTCACTTTCCTGATAGAACTTTTCTTATTCGGACAAGAGAATTCATCACTTTAATTATATAGTCTACAATTATACAGTGAACAGAAAGCACATTTCCTTGAGATCTTGTGTTACCGACAAGTGTGTTCTGCACGGAGGACTTTCTCCGACTCCTGCACGCTACCGACTAAATCCTTCGTCTCGAAAACAAACACATAATTGAGATTTCCTCATACACTGGATTCACAGTCACACACTTGTGAAAATCTCCAATGTAAATGGGGAAATCTGCATCTTTGCCGATTGTTATCAGTAGCGAAGCGTTCAATATTGATTTTTCTAACATATAGTGAAGTAAAATAATTAATAGAATATTTAAATAATTGTCTAATTGCATTATATTTGACTGAAAAATTGCCAAATGCTTTGTAAACCCAGCACTTTACCTCTTGCACGCATGCGCCGTAATATTTAAGATTTTCAAAAGGAACATGTATCGTTTTCATTGGAAATATTCTACCTAAAGAATTGAGAATTACGTATTGTACTTTTTATGCTCGCCACCCTCTTTCCTCAGCCTCGAGTGAACATCAGAGGAAAGAAAACTTTTACTGACCCCCTTTCGGCACAAAGCAACAAAAGATCCCTCGAATTGTACTAGGAAAATTCACAACATTTACTACCTTCTCTGTGGCTTCAGGGAGAACTTGTACCCGCAGAATCCTATAAATTTAAATAATTAAAGCATCTTACATTCCCAGTATTATCGTATAATCCAATCCTTCTCTCATGGCATGGGTGAAGAAGGAAGCACCAAATGCCCCGGATGTACAAAAAATCATTATCCCTGCCTGATAGTGATGCTGTAGTCCCGAAACTTTGTAAATTTATCATATTACACATCTGATAAGTGAAATTGTCTGATCTCTCACAAATTGGGAACATTAGAGAACCGTCCTGCCTTTCCCAATTGACTGGGAAGCTTAGGCAAATGCCTTTACAATCTTTATGGTTATAATTTGATTAAGTTCATTTTGCATATCGCATTGGCATATGTTTTCCTTTCTTAGAAAATCTTCTTGCTTCCATATACATAATGTAGGTCATGAAATTACCGCTTATCTGCTTTAGGGTGTGATGATTCAGTTGAGCTTTAAGTAAAGAATTTTCGCGAAAGGTCGGGGTTAAATTCCAGACTATACATATGTATGTTTATGTAGCCCTGAAGATGTGCTTCTTCGTGTAGAGTATAAAGTGGAGATTTGACGCTTTAACCAAGAATTCCTCTGAAACCTAAACTAAATATTTTTCAGTTTTCTTGAACTTGAATAAGATGCGCGGTTTCATTAAGTCTTTATTACTCTGTAAGGTAATATATGTTGTAAAATATTCTAAATTTTCACAAATAACATATTAAAAGCTGCGAAGTTGTTTACTTCTGGCTCCGGAATTTCCGCAGAAAAAACCACCTAGAAATGACTCTAATTGTCTTTCACCACTGAGTGGAAAAATGC
This sequence comes from Phlebotomus argentipes, assembly GCF_947086385.1. Classification (NCBI taxonomy): domain Eukaryota; kingdom Metazoa; phylum Arthropoda; class Insecta; order Diptera; family Psychodidae; genus Phlebotomus; species Phlebotomus argentipes. Next base: position 8,276,850 of record NW_026776181.1, on the reverse strand, counting down.
CACACGATAAAGTTTCACTGTTTTCCCTCTTGTCCAGCTCTTTTCATCGCAACGGACGGCTAAACAGAAGTAGCGCGATGGTTTTCGTCTAGAAATCACCACATCTTATTGTTAAAAGTTACTTTTACAAAACTCTCCTCGTGGGCAAAAGTACTCGAATCGATATTGTGAAGAGATTTGTTAAATAAAATATTCTTCCTCTTGCATTTGCTCTTGTACGTGTGCGTCTCTTTCATTGTCCGACGTCTTTGTTGCTGATAGTTTCTCCAGTGCCATTACTGTAATCACTCCACTTGCATAGTGAATCCTTTGCGTCGTCCTCGGCGAAATGATAAATAAAATACACCACTACTCGTGGGTGGAATGGACATTTTTAGCATTTCTTGGAATATTCCGCATGGAGGGGATTTCTTGCCTTAATCTCGGGTTGAGTGAAAAATGAGGTATAGAAGGAGGATGGTTTGATGCCTTTGTGTATGACGTTGAAGAAGTGATTGCGTACACTTTTCTCGGCGCAGCTTATTTCACGATGCTTCCTCAATCCTGAGATGCCTGGTACGTGGCATGGAAGAGCCATAAAGGTTTCAATTACAATGTCACGAACTAGTTTTAGTGAGTAGAAACGGCAGAGTCTGAAATGCGAGATAATCGCTCCTCGAGACATTGACGATGTCGTCCATTTGTCGCTGCACTCGTCATCCTTTTGAAGTTCTGCAACTGTGGTGAAATCCCTGTTTAATTTTCAAGCAGTGCGACTAATATCAGCATTAGAATGAACACGTGAGGAAGTAGCATTGTGATGCTATTATGCTCCTGGCTTCCCAATCAAATGAATGCTCCGAGATTATAGCATGCATGAGTGCATTACGAAAGTACGGCTCATAAACTATATATTCCTTTATTTCGGATTAAAGTTAGAGAGATTTCCATTCAACATGTCATGGAGGGTATTTTAAATGACATATTTTTGCAATTGACCTGCAGGATTGAAAGAAGTTCTAGGAAAAATTGCCGAGTTATTAATGTAGGAGACACTCGAAGAGGATGAAAATGCTATCAGCAAATACAGTAATGGCTATCGAATCAAAAGGGACACAGAGAAAAAAACCGGCTGCCGAAAACTGGAATGAGATCACACAAAATTCATGGTCAGTCTTATTAATTGTTCAACTAATGCCTCCTCTTCTGGCCCACCATCAACAGTTGTAATTTACATCTCACACAGTCCACATCCCACATTTCGCACGAAGATAAATTTGAAGCTTCTCCTACCATCCTACCTTATAATTTAGGAGCATTTTTCAAACTTAATTTCCAGTGTTTTCCCTCTTGCTTGACCCAGAATTTTCGCGACTTTTAAAGTTTTTTCTCTCGAAGAGTGTATTTTTTTAAAAGTGAATAAATAAATTAGTGTACAGTGTATCAATTGAATACTTGAGTATTGGACGGCGGAAAGGTGAGTTTGCATACCTGCATATTTCCATTATTTCCTTATGACAGCATTAAATAATAATGCGAATCATCTGAATATTTGATGTAGTGTTTCGGTGAATATTTTCTGCATAAATTGGCCCTGAGTGTAAAAGCGTGTTTAATATTCGTATGGAGTTGGGGTTTGGGGAGGATTTCGAGGTGGGGAATTAGTGAAGAAATGACAAAAGAGACTTTCTGCAAATGTTCTCCGCACTGTCATCGAATTTTATGGGGCCACGTTTGCTGAAATTGTAATTGTGGATTAACTGTTATGGATTCACTTTTAATGTCTTACCTCGTGTTATCTCGATATGTGATTTATCGATGGAATAAAAATCGAATTGTTAAAGTAAATTGCAAGAGTGAGTGTTAGTCATATTCCACAAATACAGCGTGTTCTCTTTTTCTCACTCTCACTGCATTCACTGTGCAGCATTTGGCGAAGTGCCTTGCCGTCGCTCAATCTGTGGATATCATCAAGTGATATGGGAAAATCTATCAGTAATTTTAGCGCTTGAGGTGGAGTCTCAAAATCAGAGAAAATGTGGAATCACGGTTTTTGTGGGATTTAGCGTTGCCTTATCAATAAATTTTTGACGCTATTTATTCCTGTTATCGGATGTTGCATGAATACACATTCACACATTCGACGTACATTCCCAGAGAGGGCAGAAAATGAAAATTTCGTGCTGGACTATCATGTGTCATGGGCAGTTCTCTGCTAAGGCTCCTTCCTCGCGGTCTAGCGCATATAGTGGTAGACAAGACATGGCGAACAGAAAAGTCCAATTGCGCCGAAATTTCACCGTGCAACTGTAATAAATAAAATACTTGTGTTTTTGTGCTATAATGTGACTGTGCAGAAAGACATTTTTCCCCTGACTCCAGACTAAACATCGCAGTTGTCTGGTTTTTGTGTAGCTTGTTTTTTTTCATCTGCTGTTTTTGACTCCAAAACCAATATCGCGTTTTGTTCCTCAAACTAATTTAATTGAACAAATCACTGACAAAATGATGACGACAGTGAGTCTCATACCATCCAATTGTGCCATCCTTTTACCGCTTCTCCAATTGTATTGTGTGTTCTTTCATCTCGTTACAGGATATTGATATCATGGCTTCATTTTTATCTCTGAGCAAGATAAAGATCTCTGGATCCGATTCCCGTAGTGAGACTCAAAGTGAAGTTTCTTCTGCTGACAGCGAATTGAATGATTTACGTTCAATTGCCATTCAACTGGGAGTCAGTGTGGATGAATTGTCTGTGGAGAGATTCAAGATTGAGCGGCAGAAATTGGAGAGCATGCTTTCAGGTTTGCCTGTTTTCCATATAGCATTCCTTTTGCCTTTTTTCCATGCCATCAAGCAGATCAAACAAACACCCCTATTAACATGACATGTTGTGTTGCTTTCGACGAAAGGAGAATATCACAATTTGTGTGAAATTTAATTCATTCCCATTTACCTTATCATATCTGTGCATTTATCATGGGAATTTGTTTGCAGGATTATTTTCCAAAATGTCGATAGTATCTGTGATTTCTACTGGACAATTTTATTCTATTTCTTGTATTAAATCCAGTCCGTCACTTAGCAATTTAATTTGGAGATTATCAACAAATGAGCCGTCATGTTTTCTATTTAGGTTAATCCATTTCTTATCTTACGTTGATATTGTCGATTGTAGAACCATTTTATAATGAAAATTCAACTTTATGCAACAATTGAAATTAACTATGATAAACTTCCAATGTGTTCTTGTATTAAAAATCTCCCTGAAAAAAAATGTCTTTTCCAGAAGGTGCCGATGGACTTGGAACAAACAAGGCCGAAATGTTTTTTCAATTGGTAAACAATTCATAGCAATAATAATAATGGCATATTTTGAATAATATTTCTCCCTTCTCTCTTTAAAGATCATGCAGGACACTTGCACGTACATTTGCTGGCCGTGCCGGCTGAAGATCGGCGCCAAGACCAAGAAAGATCCTCATGTGAAGATCATTGGCAAGTCTGAGAATGTGCTGAAGGCGAAGGAGCGCGTGATGGGCACACTGAACTCTCGCGGCATGAGAGTGACAATGAAGCTAGACGTCTCGTACACTGATCACTCATTCATCATTGGCAAGAGTGGGAAGATCATCAAAAAGATCATGGAGGACACACAGACGCACATCCACTTTCCCGACTCCAATCGCAACAATCAGAACGAGAAGAGCAATCAGGTGTCTCTGAATGGGGCTCTGGAGGGTGTTGAGAAGGCCAGGGCGTTCGTGAGGGAGTCTGCTCCACTTGTGCTGCAATTTGATCTGCCAATCTTGGCGCCCACTCATCCTGTGCCAGACAACGAGTCGCCGTACATAAAAGAAGTGCAACAGAGCTATGAGGTCCAAATTGCGTTCTCCAATAAGCCCAAATTGCATTCACTGTCGGTGATTGTGAAGGGATCCGAGCGGAATTGCATGAATGTGAAAATTGCTACGCAGCTTTTAATTGATAAATTCTGCACCAATACACCGGCACGGATCGATGTGATGCACCAGATGGAGATTTCGCCACAGCATCACTGCATCGTCAAGGGGAAGGACAATCGCAATTTATTGCGAATCATGGAGTACACGAGCACAAGAATCATCTTCCCGGACTTGACGGATGCCAACATAAGGGCTCTGCGTCGATCGCAAGTTCTCATCTACGGGAACATCGAGGGTGTCTATTCGGCCAGACAGCTGCTCTTGGGCAATCTGCCGGTGGCTCTGATGTTTGACTACCCGAACAACACCATCGATCCGTCTGATGTGGCCAAGCTGAACAATTCCCTCGATGTCTTCATCACTGTGCGTGCCAAGACTCGCCAAAGCACTCTCAGCATTGTGATTAAGGGCGTTGAGAAGTACATCAACGATGTTTACCAGGTGAGTGTGTTTCTCTATAAAGTAGCTTTGTGGAAAATTTCCAGCGCTTATCTCTTTGAGCAGGCACGACATGATATTCTCAAGTTGGATCCCCCGGTCGTCCAGGCCAGCATTCCGGCCAACTACATGCTGCACATGGAGGACAAGCGTCTCATGCAACTGCCAGCACTCCTTGCACTGCATCCGGAGAGTCCCACACCCACGCCAATTGGCTATTTATCGGACAGGTCATCACCGTACACTCTCTTCGAGGGTGGTGGCATCCAGAATCGCTACCAGACGAGTCCTAGCAGCCTCTACTCCTTCACACCGAATGAATTGGCCTCAGTGACTATTGAACACCCAGCGGACAATAAGTATCTCAATGTGCCCAATAATATTTCACCGAGAAGTGTGAGCAACAACACGAGTGGGTATCAAAGTTTCAGCAGCAGCACCAATTCCCTGGACCATTTGAACATGTACCCATCGCTGAATCACCCACCGAGTGTCAATTCATCCCAGGAGAGGATTTTCTACGGATCAACCAGCCGATGCAATAGCAGCGGCTATGGCAGCTCACCATTTCTCAACACAAGTGACTCACAGTCATCCAATATCAACTATCAGATGAAACGCAATTTCGATCACAGTCCTATATTTGATTTCAATTTAAAGAAATTGGACGGACTCAAAGCCATGAAAACATCACCAATGGGCGAGGTGAGAATATCAATGAGACCATTACTCTTTCACTCCGTGGATATTTGAATACTGCGCCCCGCAATATATTACTATCATCTTTCGCATTGCATGGAAAGGTCTCGCGTGTACAATGAACCAATTCCATGCCATGGCATTTGGGAGAGTTAAGGAACTTTCAGATTATAGCTCTCAGATAGACTCGCTAATATGGTTTTATGGCTCTTCGGCCAATCGATTTGCGAGATTGACTGTATCAATATAATGACAGCTCCACTTTTTGGAGTTGAAATGAATGAATAGCAAATTTACTTGCAATCATTAAACAATTTTCATCCAATTCAATTGAATTTAATTAAATAATAATGAGATTGTGTGGAAAAATTATGTGACACGATTAAGTCAAGTGAAAATTATAGCTAACGCAGTTATTATTCCAATTTTTCGGTCATTCTTCATATTTTTTCTCGTAACTTAATGCCCAAATACCTTTCCATGGAAATAACTGCGACTGGATAAATCATGCAGGATCACAAGGATGATTTGCATTTGTATTATTCAGCCGAGGACTCCGACTTCTGCTTGGACAGGCTTGGGACTCAGCAGGACATCACCCATGGTTCCGCAGGATGGAATTTCGAGTGCATTCATGTCTGATTGGGAGGACACGACCAGTGCATCGCCCTATAGGATGGGGAAGACAATTGGGATTCTTGATTCTACACCAGTGCAGCGCAGAGCACAAATTGGACATCATCGAGACTTGCACAGTCTGCTCACATCTCTTGGCTTGGAGCACTATATAAGTGAGTTTGTGAGGCTGTTGTGGTTTTCACGAGATGCCAATTCCTTATCACTCTTGCAGACACCTTTGTGTCCAATGACATCGATCTGGAGATTTTCTCCACGCTGACCGAGGAGGATCTCACGAAGCTGGGCATCACGTCCTTTGGGGCGCGCAAGAAGCTCCTGATGGCCATCACAGGGCTGGCCGTGGTGTCCAACACGCCGACGAATCATCGTCCCAAGTTCTCCGGATCGGCGGCGCCGGGAGCCGAGAGACGCACGTCCAGCTCTTCTTAAGCGTTCGCGGGCAATTGTGTCCAATTGACGAGACATCAATTGGATTTTTCATATTGCCACGGAATTTTTTTTGGTTGTGTTGAGGAGTTGCACTAGATTTAAGGAATCAGTGAGAATTAATTCTCAACTATTTTCAAGCAGCAACTCATCCCATCAAATCATCCCCTGTTTTGTGTTACCATTATATATTTTCGTAACTATGAGGCATTTTCTTTTAAGTTATGGTTTATTAGAATGTATCCCTATTTAAAATTTATGCATCATCACTTACCATCTAACGTTTAATTTAGATTATCTCCCAGTATAAATTAATTGCAGTATTTTTTCTGATATTTCTGCATGAGAATTCATAATAAGAGTATTCTTATGGATTTGATATTTATTATTTTATTTGTAATATATCTAATGAAAATGGAACAGAAGAGGCATTGTTAGATCAAAGAAGAAAGTATGTATTCTCATAGAGGAGAGTGATGGAAGAAAAATTGTTACTTTCTAATATTTGAGCAATATTTATAAGATGTCCAGTTAATATTTTCCATCCTTTTCCTGGCGTTACTAATTTTTAGTTAAGGGATTACTCGAACATGTTCAATTTTAACACTATACATATAGTTGCATCTATATTTAGTATTGAAAGTTGATAATTTGGAGCTGAATGATCTTGTAGGGAATCAGTGAGTGTGTTGAAAAAACTACAGACCTGTGATGTTATGTTCAATATCAGTATTTTAAGAGGATCTTTCCTCTAATACAACGAGACACACAATTGATCACATTTGACAAAATATTCTCTATTACTTTCAATATTAATTTATACATAAATTTATGAGTGAGTGGATAAATTACCAAATTCTTTATAAGTTGATAAATTCTTTTTACTATTATAAAAAGTATATTGTAGATTATTGCACTGATAACAAAAAAAAACATTGTAAACTTTGCGAATTGATTAGTATAAAATTGCATGCGAATTTGTAAGACAAAATTTACTCTAGAATTAAATATAAAATGAGGTCAATGAAGCATTTGAATTTTACTGAGAGTCTATTTTCTGGGTGCAGAGCGGAGAAATGGTGAAAAAAAAACACTATCACCAGACCAGGGTGCGCCTATGGGAATGGAGTAGGTATAAATCATATGCTACAATAATGATATTTTGGTTACAATTTGGTGGCATTTGTCCAGTCCGCAGGATTATATGCAAAATATGTATATATTTTGCGTATATCAAATATTACAATATACAATTGCGACTAATTTGCGGTTGTGACAATGAAAAAGGGTTGGAATGTTGGGTTCTGATGACAAACATTCTCGCACCATTCCGTTGATAAATTTGCGAGTGAATTTGTGGAAAGCAGCAGTGTCAATGTTTCGCCTGTGATAAATCGTCTATTCATACGCATGCATGTACATTTGTCAGATACTTCTGATGACGATACAACCACAATCAGACCCAATAATTCATCGAAATGTGTAGTCCCTATATTTGCACGCACAAAGGGCCTCAAATGCGCAGAAGAATGTCGTAGAAATTGGGCGCAATCCTTGCTCTGGGCTGTGGGTTTGGTTGGGGTCTCTTTCCTCGTGTTCGGGACAAGCGTGTATGGGAATTTCATAAATGATATCATCCACCACTGTTGTGCCTCTAATTCTATCTCATGGACGGGAGAGGATGAATTATGAAACGTCTGCAAATAAAAGGAATGGTAATTTCTTCAACATTGACCCGGGAAATCATATAACTTTCAATATTATGCTGTGCTCAACTCATACTTTTGTCTCTCTTCTTTTAAGAAATTGATTAAGGTAGAATGAGCAACAGTAAACACATCGATTCTTCGTAGAAATATTTCTAGAAAGGGAAATCTTTCTCTCTCTTGTATACCTTTTATTGGCTGAATACAAGAAAATAAATATATAAGTAAATTGTTTTCCAAATAACTTCGAGAAGCGATTGTTGATTACCTTTTCATTATTCTTTTGAAGAAAAACATAATAAATAACATCACCTTTCTGTTTGGAGAAGTATTAAGGAGAGTTCCTTGAATAATTTTGGCTACATTCTGAAATATCGTCTTGGTTGAGTAATTGTGTAGGTGTTTAGTATAAAATTCTGGGAAATGCGTGAATAACAAGTAGCAGTTGCTCTGCTTTTAGCTTTGCTTATGGCAAGGACTTTGACTGAATCTGTACAAGCGGCTCTGATATCATGTTATATGTAACTACGATACTATTGTTGTGATTGACGCAAAGAACGATATATATAATCCTTGTATTGATAATTGTCCATGGACGCTTGTGTAAGTTCTAATCCTTCAGCCTCGGATCTTCTCCGTGTGTGCATTATTGAGGAAACTGTGGAAGCAAATGATTGTTTTCCACATCCATTCCATACAATCTAACTACAATGTCATATATGAGCATGAAAAGGAATTTCATGGGTTGAACAATTCTCAATAGTTGATGATTGATGACCATAACCACGAATAGATACCCACATTTGCCCGCAAATGCTGAATTGAGAGAATACACATGAATCTACTGCCAGAGCATTGTTCCTATTTCACTCTCTGAGACGCACTAATGTGATTGCAGCACCGCAATTGATGATGAGAAATAGATAAATGTATTATCGCCATGTTACTCACTTCACACCATATATACCCAGAGGAGATGAATCTCAATTAAGCACGGCTTTAAACTCAATGAAATTATGTACAATTTTTCGTCTGACAATTTTCCAGATCCTCACGCTTGGTGCACTTTAGGAGGCAATCAAGAGAGTGTGTAAACACACGCTCGTGCTTTTGAGCAAATACCGCGAATATTCAAATTACCTTCTACATCAGACACATTTCCAAATGTGTGACAGAAATAATTATACAAATATGTAAACACATCTTAATTATATAACGAACACAATTTTCTAGTCATTTCCCGATTCGATGAAAGGCATCATTGTGAATAATTAACACTAAAATTTGCTCAGCATGACGTGTGTGTGTGTATATAAGAACGTATATATATATATATAATGTAGGATTCATAAGAATGTCAGTAAGTGAATTTAGGCATTCCCAAAATTCGCTATTCATCGTATTTTGCAATTAATAACGCCTCGGTCAGTGGTTTAGCTTGGCAGCTTTATTAAGCTTTTGCTAAATGATAAAAATGTATTGAAGGTCTGTTGAAATTTCAGCGATTATTTCTTTACTGAGAAGAAACTTTTTTCGAAAATAACTTTTCAGTTTTTCCTAATAAGTTTCCGTTACCTGTGTATGTGCAAACTACGATGAAACTAATTGGAGATGCAAAGCTGTATGAGGTTTTTCAAGGGTTTTCCGAATCAAAAACAATTTGATGTAATCCTTTGCAATAGAGTTTTTAATCTGATACATGTTCAAGAACTTCACGATTTTCCGATGGCTTGCTATCCACGTTTTCCCATGATTATAATTATTGAAAATTATATGGAGAATCGCATATATGTAAAAGCGGCTTAAAGTGCAGTGGCTGATGAAAAGGGCTTGGGTTTACCTGCGAATCATGAAATCGGATTAAAAAAAATTCAATTTTGTGGTGAAAACATTATTAATTTTTTTTCCCACAAACATCAATTGCACAGTAATCCCTCTGTGTGAGCACCCTCGAAATGTGAGTGGTGGTAAGGAATAACAAATTACCCCTTTAATGTGCAATAGTGTTGAATGCAATAGGTGAATATACAATTTATCCGCAAATTCGTAACAGTTAGTTTGCACTCTATGTGCACTTTTGCGGGGCTTTATTGTGTAATATGTGTCACTCGACAACATTCATTATTATTGCTTTCTGGGTGTAAATGAAATATACCGAGTGCAAATTTTTAGACTTCGCTTGTTGTGCTTTAATAAATTATGGCGCTCATGTGTTGTTACGGGAAGGGAAACAAAGTTTTGACTGTCACTTCCATTGCTGTTGACCAGAAGAGTATTGCGGGATGTTAGTGGGCATTTAATATGGACAGACATTAGAATGGAGAATTAATTTATTCGCCATATTCAAGATTTATCTACAAATTAGATTGCGTTTTTGTGATTCCGTAAGTGGTTTTTGATATATTTTCCGTAGAAACAAGACATCCAGCATGAGACATAATCAGCCTGGAAGAAAAATGAGATGTGTTGCGAGAGCACAAAGATTATTCATAATTCTCTTTTGCTGCGCACTTTTATTTGAAAATAAGCAGAGAAATATATGAGAATTTCAATTTAATGCAAGGATTTCACCATTTGAAATATTTATTTGCCAACTCCGACATTTAAAGCAATCAATCAAACAGTCAGCAAAATTGTTCAAACATGGTTAGCTGAGATGAAAAATTCAAATACGCTCTTTCTTTGAGAGATAGTCATTGTCATTCAAATTATGAACTCATGTATTAAGTGTAATGAAAGATAAATGAAGCCACAAGTCACAGTTATGATGAAAAATTAATATGTAAAACAATGAGAGTGATAGCATTTCTGTAATGCAAGTGCTTCAAGCAGACAACTTCTCTATATTGCGCAAACATCACAAAAGAAAATGCTTAACCTTGTCAATTTTTATTCCACAAATTTATATCATTTCACAGATGAATGATTAAGAGAGGTGGAATATCAGAAAAAAATTTGCAGGAAAACTATCCCGTGTGAACTGTATTAAGCGTAAGAGGATTTTCTCATTTGCAGTTTTCTTTCAAACTGTTCATCCATGTTATAGTATTATAACTTTTACGTGCTTTTAAATCGACTCTTTCATTAATTCAGCCGCGAGGATTTGTGTGAAAATAACGAATGGTGAAGTGAAAGAAGCCAACATTAATTCAAAATTAACATAATATCTCAATGGAAAATTATCCTTTTTGCTGCATTCACAGAACATGTCATTAAGTCATAAGGATGAAAAGTGAGAGAAAGAACGATGTACTTTTTACAGGATTTTTCCCTCTCTTGCCATTTCAAATTACTTGCAATTTAGTCCGCTGGAAGTTCAGCCAAAATTAGGATAATGTGAGCTTCTCTATGGAATTCCAAGATTATCGCATTATCACATGAAACAGACAGAAAAATCAGACTGAGTCCAAATAGAATGAATGGTAAACTTCTGGCTACATAGAAACTTTTCTGTGCCACGAGAAGAAAGAATTGCTACCTTAAAATACATCATTCAAAAGTCACAACACAAGTTTGAAATTCTTTGAAATCGTGAAATGATTTCAGCCTTACGAGAGTGAAAGGTTGAAAAAAGCTCTGGACACAATCGCAATAGATTTCGCCTTGATTTCACGAGAAAAACTTCAGGTTGTTTCTGCATATGAAAGTAGTGGAACGAATTTAACGAAAAGAATGACTTTATATTTTTCATTTGATGTCTCATTCTTCACTTTACATACATTCGATCTCATCTTACATTGTTTTTTTTCTCATATTTTATGCAATATTAGATTCTCTCATTTCACTGTCATCTATCACTATTACGGTGAAACTGAAAATCGATCTTACTTGCCATTACTTATTGACTAGACATTTATTTCTGTAATGCATTGGGAAATTCATCTAATATTTCCTTGGTTTATCACCTAACAAAACAATTAATCTAGTCTACAACTGTCGTCTGACTTTATTTCATGGTTACAACTGCATCTAATCTTAATTACCCATTAACTAAACAATGTAATTCATTTTAAGTCTTTCATTATGTAGTAACATGTATTGCAATTCTACATTTACTCTTTACTACACTTCTTTTGATTTCACTTCGTCTTTATTTTTTACAATCATTTACTCATAATCTTATGTCATTTCATAGGTCTTTATACAAATTTATTTCAAATTGTAGCTCATTTGTATAGAAGCAATTTTTTTTATACTGAAAATCTCTTTTTACAATTTGCATCCTTATCACTAGTGACTTGGATAGAATCAACCTCCTGCACACATTATCAAAGATAGTATAACCAAATAATAGCATTTGTTGCCGAAGAAGTAAGTCTCAGCTTTTGTCACCTTGAAGAATGCACTCGTTGAAGAAGATGATAAATCAGCTGAAAGGAAACAGAGAATTAGCAATGATTTGAATCGAGTGTAGTGAAAAATCTGCCCTTAATGCATCCCTTAAAGCAAATGTCTTATCTTAGCCTTCTTTCCAAATATCAATATGATGTTTTTCGCCCTACATTAGTCCCTTTTCAGGATAATCCGTCTTTCATACAAGAACATTTGCCTTAATATTTGGTTAGGCTTTCCTAAAAATCCCACATCTTCGATGTGTATCAATACAAATGATCCCAGTGAAGATGAGTGCATGATAAATATTTAACCATTTCAGAGTATCTTTCATTTTTGCTGTACTTAACAAAGGACTACTAAAAATCCATATTGATTGCAACTGTGCGATAAGAAACGATAAAAATATGTGCCCATGTTATTTGCTGAGTTTTAGTGAATTTTTAATTACGTTCATTTAATCTGATTCGCAGTAAATATTTTTTTTAGGTAATTTTGACCATCCAATTTAAAATATTTATTTTCATTTCATTTGATTTTGCAATTCAATTATTGTTTTCTACAAAAAAATGTCTCTCCGGCAGTGATTGATTGCTCAGTGGATTTTTAATAAATATTTTATTCAAGCGTGTCTGCACATTTGCGCCCATTTCGGCTCTTGACATTACCTTGATAGCGCTTGACAAAGCCATCGCTCTCGATGTGATTCTCCCTATTACTCTCATCTAAATTGGAAGACGACTCATAAGGCGTATTTTGGAAAAGATTTGCATTGTGTCCAGAAGTTCCTGTGGCTAAAATCCGAGGAGTCTCCTGCTCAATTATCTTGTCGGCATACGCCCTATAGATGTCATGAATACTGGCAAAGCATTTCAACTGGAAAGGGAAGAGATTTGGGTGGGTGAAAAGAAGTGATATTCTGCCTCTGTTGTGTACGAATAAATTGGAAAGCTCTCTAAATCACCTTCAGTTTCCCACGTAAAAAATGATTTGGTGCAATCGTGAAATGCAATTCCACTACTGATGACTCCAAGTTGCTATTTACACCTTTGATCAATTTATATTCAGTTGTGTACAGCGGACTCGCCTGTAAAAGCGGGGATTTTTAAGGGGAACATAAAAAGTTACATCTGCATGTAATCTACTTAGAAACTATACATGGATGTCATTTTTCAAGAGAAGGCAAAATTACCGGGAGTTCGTTTATCGTCCACGTTAAATTTGCCGCTGGTTTTGAGAAATGTGAAGAGCAATTTCCTCTCAACATATCTCCCACTCTATATCGCGAGTGTATCCCCATAATTGATGGTCTTTTTTCTGGTAATTCTGTTGAAAAATTGTATACACATAAAGTTCATTAGATATCACGTTTTTTCGCGCTCAGTTGAAAGTTGCTGCTTTTTATTTATTCCTTTTTTAAATTACCTACTATCTCCATGTCGCCGGAAACAATTATTGTGTGGAAGGAAGGAGCATCTGCTGATACTTCACAACTGAATTTTCCAGACATCGTTGTATCTACGGCAGTTAGGACAACCTGGCTCTCGTTGGAAAGTGTTCGCTTTGGGTTGCAGAGGGCGAAAATGGAGAGAAAAGTCCTTTATGAACAATACTATTTTCTATTGCTTACTCAGGAAGCAGACCTCAGTGATAAAACACATCTACCAAATAAACTCAATATATTAAGCAAGTCAAGAGTGAAAATTTACGATCTCTTCATAAAGCTATAATAGTTTGTACTGTCGCAAATTTAATTACTCTATAAATTGGCATATAATACCAAAATGAACAGACAAAATGTGGATCTGAAATGCTGATTGCCATTTCGAGGCAATCTGCTGTGAGTTGATTTTGATTATGGAACATTTATTGGAAATTCATCAAAAGTTCTGAGTGTAATATGTATTTGTATAATAGCCCACGGGCTTCATGTTACGTATTTCATCTGATGATGAGAATACGGAGAAACTTTGGTTATGCATAGGGATGTTTAAATTAATACATATAATGAAACGAGAATCAATCCCATCTTCAAATCCACATTGGAAAATGGTCGAATATGTTTTCATGCAATGACTATTTATGTAAATATTTTATATCGCCGCTTAATTCTGAGAATTTGGCAAAAGGAGCATCGAAAGTCAAGCATCTAAACAAGGGTGGTACATAAAACAGAGCCCTTCCTGTTTACATGCAGATGCATATGTTTGGAAAACACAAAGGCAAGCAGAAGCCAGGAAAGATGTGTAAACTGTATACATTATGTATGTGAATTTTGTAGATTTATTTTAAGGCCACACAATAAAGTCTTTAACCGAGAATTCACAAGTGAGATCAGATAAAATTCGGTCAGAAAATTAGAAGATACTGTGCATAATGAAGCGGCCAAATAGTGAGGTGAAGAGTTGAATAGTGTGATAATAAAATGGCACAAAAGGTGATGCGGATGGAACTTACTTCCACTGATATTCCGGGTTGTGGGAATATTTTCATTGCTGGATTCTCCTTCGGGGTGTATCGATAAAATTCACGACGGCCTTTATACCATTTCACTGAATATAATATATCGCCTTCCATATCGTAATTACATATTAGATTAGCGTTATCGCCCTTCTTGACTGCCACTGGAATTGTGACACGAACATCTCGCAGAGCCACTCCAACTTCTGGGATACAGAGAATGCGAAAAAGTTCATTAGCTTTAAATTTTCTCTTCCACAATATAAATGATTGAATTATGAACTTTTGGGGCGAAAAGAAGTACGATATTTCTCTCCAACCGGGAAAAAAAGTTAGTCACTTGTCTCCAATCAATAATTTTCTCTCTCTCTCTCAACTTTCTTTCCGTCGTCAAATTCATTTACTTGCGGATTTCAGACATTATAGCTCACACTCTCCTCAGAAGGGGTGCGATTAGAGGGGTGAAGAGGAGAGACACAGTCCAGCTGAATCTTTCACCGAAAGCGCATGCATGCCTGAATGTAATTTTCTTTCAATTACATCACACCGTATTAATTAATGCGATTAATTTTCGATATACGAACGCATATTTACATGTGTACATTAGTCATTATGATGTCACGGACGATTATACGGATGTTTGTCTCTGTTGCAATATAATTAGCATCTCCAATGCAAACATTTAGTGACATTGAATTGTTAGCATAATTGTTCATAAGATCCCAAGGATATTTTGGCATAACTCCAACATTGTCATTTCTGATTACATTTAGACTAATTGCATGGATTAAGTTGCACATCAAGCATAGAATGTAAACATTTTAGCATGAGTACAAGGAGACGCTTGCATAATATTTTCACTGCCTCTTGACCTGCATGAACACATAACTCACAAGTGTGCGTACACATCGCGCTCCTTCTCAAGAAACCCATCTCTGACGTTGTGTCGTAATTTCTGTCTAATTACGATTCAATTCATAAGGACTTGTCCACTTTGCCGTTCGTCTGAAAACTTACAATACCAACTTGATTGCATGGAATTCTGAGCAATCCTTCGGCATTCATCACTCCATCCTCTCTATAGGCAACCAATCTGCATTCCAATTACCAAAGAGAATATCATTGGTAAATAAAATGATTGAGTTTTACTCTATTTATAAACCTTCTATGACGTGATGTCGCGTTCCGTTGCACGTTATCGATTTGGCTCAACTTTTCATTCGCCATCCGCACCATTAAAGTGGGTTCCCTCTCGGTTAATCAGATTAACGAAATGAAGCACAAAAATATACACCATATAAATGCATACATTTCTCCGTCTCTCTCTTCACCCTTGGCCATTGTATGTAAATACACCAAACATAAAACTTTCCCTAAGATTTATTCATTTTGCATCCACTCACATCATCCCTCGCTGTTTCTCTTCGCCTCTCGCACTTTGTGCCCGGGAAATTGATTGTGTGGTGGATTCTTTGAAAATATCTGAAGGGTAGCGAGAGTGAACGGAGGGATGCTGTGTGCGAGATGTGCATGAGTCACATCACAAGCATGACTCATTCATACATATGGTGAATTTTTCACTATTTGCGAGGAAATAAAAGAAGTTAAATAATATTATGAGAAGTTTCTTTCTAGTCACACTCAAGTGCAGCAGTTTAAATTTATGTGCTGGACAATAAAATTGGAAATGTCGATTCATTCCTTTGAGTTTTATGTCTCGAGACTGGACGAGTTTCCTAAGTTTGTCATAAAAGAAATCAATGAATAACATGAAGTTTGCGGAAAACTTATTAAACATTGTTTTTTGAAAGTATAGAAGAGGACTTTTTTTGGATAGTTTCTCTAAATTTCCATCTTTCTGAATGTCAACTGTTTTTCAAGACATGATAGTTTCATGCAAAAAACGCGTTTAAATAGCTGATGATTCAGAATTGCTCCGATAGAAGAATGATATCTCATCGCGATGATAGTAATCTGTGAAAAATTAAGTTTTTCTTCGCTTAACTTTCTCAACTCGCTTAGTGGATTTGCATGCTGTGTGCTTTGTGAATTTTCATATTCATAAGACGACGAGGAAAAACTTGAGGCACACTTTTGATTCGAAGAAGGAGTTGTTTGTTTCTGAATTGGCGTAAAAATTCTCTTCAGCATGCACGAAAATAGTTTCAAAAGCATTCCGCCATTGCGAGAGATTTATGACTGGGTCAGGAGTCTTACGGGTGAGCTCTGGGGCGTGAGGAGGGTAAAAAAAATGAGGGAACCAGAAGGTGAGTGAATTAATTAATGTGAGCTATAAATATCGGTGGTGATATGAACAGTGTGCACAACCCTTTTCGGGGGGTTTGGGAGATGTAAATTGAAATGAAAATGTCTTAAAGTGAATATTGTGTATGGATTTGCGGGGCTCTGTGACAATTTCCGCTACATTACCTGCAGCTATCAGCAAACAGAGAATTGAGGATTGTAAATCCACAACCCTTGGGTGCCACATATTTCACGTCGCTTTACACTATCGTCCTCCAATATATGCACATATGCCGGGTTGATTTGAGCACACACCCCGGCTCTTGCCTCACGGGCGGCGAAGGAGCGGAATATTATTTGGGAGGGTGGGCGGCCCTGGCGTGGGTGGGCTTCTCACCCCCAAATGGCGCCAGCGGGACGAACTTCCCTCTCGAACAGGTGACAGATACCGCACGAGGTGCGCCTTCTTCACCATAAACTATCGCAATTTAAATGCGACAACTCACACACATCTCAGCCCCCTGTCGCGTCCCTGTGCTCACTCTTTCCTGCCTTTTTGCAGCACTGCCACGGAATCGTCTGTGCAAATATCTTCCTGCCACTGAAATGTTATCAGCTTCATTCTGAATCACACGCCACGCCAGTGTACATCCTCAGTCCTGGCACGGGTTACGGAAACTTTCCCGCTTTACATTGTCTCTCATCTTGCACAACATTCGCGGGGGTATAATTTGAGGGCTATAAAGATGTTGTCTGTTCTCACGGGCTCGCCAGATCTAATTGAATTCTCCAGCTAGAGACTCAAAAGTCTGCCAGTCAGCGGCGACTCGGGCCCATGTCTTCTGCAACGATAGAAACAAATTATATCTCAATTAGGTAACTTTCCTGGGCATCCACAAGTTGAGTGCGGTGGGATCATGAAAAATATATAAAAGAAAGCTGTACCAAAAAGTTTCCACCTCAAGGAAACAAAGACTTTCCGTCCAAAAACTCCCACAACTCGCGTGGATTGAGTGAAAATTTCACATTTTGAACATGATTAATGTTATCTCATTAATTTGTGAGTCAGGAAATGCGATATCATATCCGACAAATGGTTATATATTGATGGAACAATTTCCAGCTATTTCCAGCAATTTCCTCATTTTGATCCTCAATTCCTTCAGATATCCCAGATTTCCAACAGGGACAACTGCGTAGATTTGAGCATGTTATATTCATGTCCTCAAATAAATGCCATTTTGTTTTGTTTATGCAACAGTACATTTAATTCTCATTTGGTGGTTTACTATTTTGAGCACTTTCACCACAAAATTCGCCATTATCACATTATAAGAGAATGAAAATTGCGTGTTAATCTGATCATAAATTTCGCACACTATACATATATTAGCTCTTTCAATGGCCATTAACCATGATGTGATGCTCTAATGTTGCCAGAGCTTTTGGCACAGTCGATTCTCAAAAAAATAAATGCAAATTGATTTTATGGTTTCGCGATTTTTTTCTGACAGACCTTTGTATTTATACATATGTATATTTTTCGTTATGTCTCTGAATGTGTGCATGTATGCAAATGCATATAAATTACCGTGCTTTCTGCTTATTTACTTGGGGAATCATAACATATTCACGCTCCTCCCAAATATCTCACAAACGCGCATATGTATTTCACCCATGCAAATACGAATGGGAAAAGTAACCAGATGGAAAAGTTTTTCAATTTTACGGTGTCAATATATGAGGACATATCCTGTATTGATAGTTCTATTGCACTTCAATTCGCTGAAGGAATTCTTATTAAGTTTTCCTCTGTCCTTGGCCTGAGTGCAAAATCTTTGCAAAATAGATCGAAATTTAATTCCTTCACTCAGTTTTCAGGCAATAAAACATGTCGACAGAGTTACGAGCAATATCCCAATGGTCTGAGAGTAATGGTTTCGCTCATCAAGAGTCCAGCTTGAAAATTTTATTGGTCTAAAATTTTATGCTTCCTTTTTTCCACCCTATTTTATAACACCTCATGGGAGGTTTTCATAGTTTCGCATGAGCTTAATTGAAATAAAGTGGCTCTGTAATTTTAATTTCATCCCCCTC
The DNA here is from genome assembly GCF_947086385.1 of Phlebotomus argentipes. NCBI lineage: Eukaryota > Metazoa > Arthropoda > Insecta > Diptera > Psychodidae > Phlebotomus > Phlebotomus argentipes. The sequence continues at coordinate 8,257,862 of NW_026776181.1, read as the reverse complement.
AAATACCCATGTGTGCAGCCCACTCTCCACCATATTATTGAAAGTCAATTTTCGTGAATTTACTGTTCCGTCTACAAAAATGCGAGCTATACTTTTCCTATGTGTAGAAAATATTAATCAACTTGAAGTTACTCAAGTCGAAAATTGAGTACGTGCCATGCGGAAAATTTCTCGTATTTGTTTTACTACTCTTGTGGGGTTAGCTTTTCCAGGCGGTATTTCTCCTATAGTCACTGATATGTTCAAATTACCACATTTTTTCACTTTTCTCATCGCAGAACGAAGGCAGAAAAAAAATCAAAATTCCTCTACTCAAGAAAAGCACATGTGAGAAGATATCGTTTCATTTGGGTACATTTTATGTGATCCCTGTGCGACACAGGCAAAATGTAGCAGAGAATACACAAATATCCTTTACTCGGTTTCTTTTATTTAGCGCCCGATATTACGAAAATGAAAGCAAGAACCTTGAATAACAGCATGCGATTATAAACAGAGATATACAGAAAAATGTGTTATATAATTTCTGCAATACAATTTTAGACAATCTCATAAATTCTGATAGAATGTACCATTCAAAAAATTTGTTTCTGCTATCGACACACATCTGAAAATTCGATTGCAAGATGCAGAATTTTTACAATTCCACTGGGACACAATTGTTGATTGAGAAAGTTTCTAAAATGCCATGTTTTACTATGAGCGAGAAATTTTATGTGCTCATGAAAATGCTAACACAAGTATTGAACGCGTAGTTTTTTTCTCACTCTATGTCTCTCTCTCTGTCAATTGACGTCCTATTGTTCATTGATTTCACAGGGACACATTAGGTTCAATGTACTGTGATATTTATTTTGAAGAACGCAACCTATATAGTCGCTCTCCTTTATTAAACTTCTTTATCCACACCACATTAACATTGAAAAATGAGGAGGAATCTAATAAAAGCGAAATGGGAAAATTGCTGTCTCTTGTGTGAAACTTTTAATGTCATTCAGCTCATTAATCTTCAAGATTAATTGCGATAAGTCGTGCAAAAAAATAAAATCACGCTCCCCACGTCGAATCGAAAAAATGCGAAAATAGTTACAAAGGTAGCGAATTTACAGAGAAAGAGTCCCTACAATGCTGGAAGCTGGGTAGTGACTGGTGCAAATTTCCCACCCACATTGTATATGAATGTATAGAAAGTGCCATTGTCAATGACTGTTCACACAATAGATGGCAATCGATTTTAATACGAATCGTGATCTGTTTGACCCTTTTAAAATTCCATTCCCTTTTGATTTGACACTGGCAGATATGGCTGAAATCGCAGGAATAATGATATTTTTGTAATGACACATCATATCACGATGAAACTTCAAAGCATATTAAAAGATTTTATCGCATCGTGCTAAAATACTAAAGCACTCTTATGTTTTAATTTGCAAAACTGATAAACTCCAAATAGCCATAATTTCAATTAAACTCTCTTGTTTATGCCACACAATTCAACTCATACTGGGCTGAGCATTAAATTTTCAATTGCACCAAATTTGCGATGAAATAAAAAGACACTAATTTGAGCATTTCCGGAAAATTGTGTGTGTGAGGCAAAAAAAAATCCTGAGAAATAAGTGACTCCGGCAATTTGTTGAGTTTGTTAAATTTGGTGGATCCATTTTTCCATTCATGTTATTTATAACATTTGTCGATTTTTCTGCGGAAACTTTCCTAACAATTGTTTCAGCATGCATACGATATTGTCCGACTATTTGCATATATTTTCCTATGTGTGCATTCTCGCAGTCCTCACCATTGTTTTTCATTACATAGGCTTTCTTTTGTCAATAAAAATTGCATTCTCTTCATATGTTCACATATGAGTGTGAAATTCGATAATGACTAGTTACCATTTTCCAATTCCTCTGTCGCGGTTTCCATTCCATTGCTCGCAATAATGCATTATGAATGAATAAACAATCACTTAAATGGAATTGGAAATAAAAAATAAAAAGTGATTAAACGTGTGATCAATCGAACATACATATATTTTTACGTATATTTCGATGTGCGTTTCACTATTGAATATTTTACAGCGCATTTGTATGATTATTTTAAAAATCGAACTTTTTAAATTGAATTTTCCCGATTAAGAGAGCAAAGTAAAAATTCTAAATGAAGAATCGACGAGTTCTATGGTGAATTTTGCATTAACACACCGTCAGAAGTGTATTCAGAGCAGCTTGTTGCTGCACAAGCGTATAGATTCGCGGTGGGAATAGAGCAAGAACACCGATGTATTTGGCAGAAGAACAATCTTATAGGTTAAATTCGTTTAGGAAGCCCCAGGGAGTGCTAACATAGCTTCCATAGGAAATTAGTTTCTTTCTTTGCCTGTTCTTCGGGCGAATACTCCTCGCGGGCGGCATATTGAAGGGTATAAAATAGAGAGTTAGATATACACCCTTTTCTCGTGGGGTGGAGAGCCTTCGGGAGTCGTGAAACAATTCTCTAACTTTGCCGGATTGTGATTGTGCAAAGGAGTCATGTCAGGACTTTAATGTATTACAAATTTCCTTTCCGCTTCACCCAACACAGAGCCCCAGAAGATTCACTTGCAAATGAAGGAAAATAATACAGGATATTGGAAACCGCATTTATTACCGCTCTGGCCCTATTTTTATTTTTCCCTCTATGCCCTTCCCCAAAGCCATGTGTATGTACTGTGGTGAGAATTCACAGTTGATGTCTTCCGGACGGTTGAGCAATTTATTGTTGTAAAATTGTCGGGAAATACTATAAATTAAAAAATATAGGTTTATTGATGGTTTGTTTTGTTCAGAAGTCGAATTATGTAACAACAGACCCGCCCAATCTTACGCCCCGCCTCTTTCTCCTTAAAATTATTCATCATTAAATGTACATCAGCTTTCTTTTCTTTATACACTGAGAATATTCGCATAACAAGACATGGTGTTATATTCACAGATTAGCCGATGCTATCAAGGCCATATTACAAATCACCATAAATCTCCAAACGACTTCAAAAGTATTGAATCGAAAATTCATGGTGGACAGGTGCTGAAAATGTGTTTTGAACGTCAATGCTCATAATTTTGTATTAAGTAATCAATTATCGCCATACATTATACTGTCAGGGTGGAGAGTTTTTGCTAAATATGTAAACCATTTGACAAATTGAATCCAAGATTGAATATATCTGGTGTCAAAGCACCTCCAGAAACCTCACGCTTATGTACGCAAATGCTATTATGCAATTGAATTAGTTACGATGATTGTCAAAGAAAGAGAAGCTGATTATTGTGACGGGGAGAGAAACAATGTAGATTCAAATGTGATCCAGGATTTGCAGACTGTCTGTTTAATTCATTAGAACGACAACCCTATTCTGTTTGTCTCATACAAGGTCTGAATGAATTGGCCAGCTTTTAGCTGTCCAGTATAAAGTTTAGAATAAAAGAAAGACAAAAATCACTTAAAACTCTGCAGAATTTCATTTTAAACTCAAAAATATTAGCTCCAACATAAATTTTGGTATGCAAATAAATGTCTTTTATCTGGGATTTATTCGACCCAAAACCGGCAAAAGTTGTATGATCCTTGAAAATAGTGAGAAAAGTCATGATGTATTGAAATTCCAGTGAGAATTTTGATTAAAGTGGGTGCTTTCGGCGAAACTTTCCCACTAAACATGCTGTATTGAGGATAGCTTAAGCTTACAGTTTTCAGATTTTGAGTAAGTTTAATGAAACAACATGCATATAAATTCACATAAATTATGCATTTCAAGCGGCCAGCCTTATGCCATCCTCTAGGGCCAATTAGATATTGCTTCTGTGCAGATTTGCAGTATTCTGAGAACTGTCAGAAATCTGATACAGAGGGTGGAATACTCAACATAGTGATTCCAATTTTGGGATTATATTTGGTAGCGATTGAAAATCAATATTCCTGGATGATTGAGGAAGCGTGGGTATGCACAAGCCATTCGGATTCCAGTGTCAGGTGATGTGTTCCTTTTGGAAATCAATTGATAGCCAGATGAGAGGGTCATTTTTCAAAAAGCCGATACATTCTTCTTCCCAGCTTAAGCAACATGAAAGTGAGGCGAAGAGGCATTTGGTGAGAGTGGATTTCGGGGCAAAAGGTATATTTTACGCAGAGCCCTGTATCCTGTGTGATTTCTTGTTCTTGAGCTAAATGTATATTGGATATGTATGTCATGATATACATATATTAATCCCAGCCCTACACAGCCTACGCCTAATAATACAGTATGCGGAAATACCATTGTACGTATCTGCTCTATTATATTTTGGTTTGTGTCCCTCCCATTATTGCCACCTGCTGTCTGCATTCATTCCAATTTTCATAATATTTCTCTTGGAAAATTAATTCCGATACATACATTCCGCCCTTCCTCCTCTCCGTCGTCTCTTTTTTCTCATCTTCCACTTATAACCTCATTTCACACTTCATTTTTATAGGTGATTTCCTCCCCTTTACCGTTCATCGAGGCGTCAATACATCATCGAGATATATTGAATAACATGAAAGGCGGCAAAGGAGCAAAAACACGTAAATTAAATCAATCCCATATTCACGGAATACCAATAGATGCTAAATAAAATTCAATCAGTGTTGCTGAAAAAAAAGGCATTCAACATTTTCCACGCAGGCCACAAGTGAATGTGGGGTGGCGTGGAAAATGAGCTCTGTTCTACATGCTCATATTATTGGCACATTTATTCGACCAGAATTGATGCGTTCCTTTTTTCTCCCTCTTAACATCACACTATGCTAAACCAAGCCGGGGAATTTATGTCAAATTCATGCCATAATTGTATGCAAAGTCTTCTCTTCATGTTAGATCAACTATAAAATACAGTATTATTCTATTGATGTGCCAAAACATCCTCTGGCACCACACCAAGTCAATATTTCGCCCGAAAAATCCCAGTGTAGCGAAGATTTTATGAAATATTATGACAATTTTTCATGAATTTATTCATGACAGAGGTAAAAATCCAGAGTTTAAAATCCCTCCACAGCCAATTCCTTGTGCAATATCAATTTACAATAAACTTCTCAATATTTATGAGTACAAATTCAGTAGATGGCAATTTAATTGCAATTTTCATTTTTATTTTATGCTCCTGCTATCGCATGTTCTTGAAGTTAAAAGCATCTTCTTGAGCTCTCTTATTTATGGATGATATCTTCAATCCGTCATGTAAGTCATATGAAAGCACTTAAGCACAATATATTTTCCCTTTTTCGCAGAAACTAAATTGAAATCGCATGAAGGAGTTTTATCAAATCAACATTTGATCCCAGACATTGCGAATTCTTTAGATCATTTAGGGAATATCTTTCTCCAGACATGTCATATCCGTTCGCAATGATATCGACTTAGCATTGCGACATCCGATTCCTAAGCAAATTTTCCACTCTATTTGTACATTTCACGCTACAATTGACTGCAATATCAAATGAATATTCATTGCGCTGCTCACTCAATCGCGTCATGTCCACTTTGAGGAAGTTGAATAATTTTAAATGCATGTCAAACGTTGGAAATGACTTTTTTCATTTCATCACCAATGTATGTTTTTTTTTTTAAACTTTATAGAATTTAATTAAATTCTTCAGGCCAACTCAATCCTGAAATTTCTCCCATGCAATACATTTGCCATTGAATTAATCCTTGAATGGTGTGATAAAAGTTTTCATGATGAAAAATAGACTGATGTTTTCGTGAAACATCTCATTTACAGCAAACCAAAGTGTCAGGGTGGTTTTAAGTTGAAAACAAGGGGTTTGCGTTGGCGGAGTGTAATTAATGGGAATGTGATTTTCCCTCTGCAATTTGCAAATTAGGTGACAAAAGTATATATGTTTCCTTCGTGGCGAAAAAAGGCAGGACGAGAGTCTAATATCGTATATTCAGATCAGCCACACAATGAGACATTAATTAAGGGGTGGATTATATCAGGATGTCGTTTTGTTCATCATTGGCACCAGTCCCACTGTGTAATAAATCTCAATTAAGAACTAATTCCCAATTACACAGAACACTGCCTTAGACTATATCTTTTGCATGTTAGATTCTTGCAACCTTCGCCCATGTCTATGTAATGTAGTTGGACAATATTTTGGTGAAATATGTTGAATCCCGCCCTAAAACCAAATTAATTACGGTATTCAGATTGAAAAATCGCGACTACCAGCTATCAAGACGGCAATCCTTGGAGTGAGGAGTTAATAGAGTGTCTAATGTAAAGCGATGGGATAGGGAATTTAATTGGAATTTGGAGTATTTTACTCACGTTGAGAAACAATATTTCCTAAATCACTTTAAATCACCTTCACAAATTGTCTCAGCACACAAAACTACCAAGTCACAATGCAATATTATTAAAATCACAAGAAAATTGGATTTCTAAATTGAATTTGCAGACAAATAAATTGAGTTCCAGTGCATTTCCCGCGAGCGCTCAAGTGTGGCCGGGAAAGGGCAATCACGCGACCGCTGGCGTCAGCCTTGATGTCTTGGAGGATACTGTGGTGAACTTCCCAAGGAATAAAGGAGCAGAGTGACATTAGTTTCTCAACACACTGATAAATACCATGGCAATGCTCCCGTCGAGGGGAAATTTTCGCGCATGTTTCCCAATTGATCCTCGCGAGCGTGTCGGTCTTCCCCTCGGCCTGTCCGTGCAGATTCCCACCCACACACAGCAGTGGCGTATAAATTTCCCTCCATGCGATGCATTTGGGAAAAACATAGTGTCAAAAGATGCATCGAAAGGCAAGAAATATGGGTATACAACGGTGCAGATAAGTGTCCTGCAATTGTCTCTAAAGCACGGCGTTTCTTAAGCTCCTCGCTGAAGGCGCAGAGCGTCCTCGTGCAAATGATTATCTCACACAGGCTCCAAAATATTTTATGGGATCCTTGAGAATTATGAATTATTCACCAAGCAACGATTTGCTTCTCGTTCTCCACTTTTCGACTCAATAAATGTCAGGATGGAAAATCACGATGATTCCTAGAATTGACCTAATTGGACTATAAGTTGAAATTCAGAACTGGAATGCAATCTTTCCAGAGACAAGGCATCTCTCCAATTGGGCAAATTCTATTTAGCCATTCTGTTATTGGGTTTCAAACATTTGCGCCCCTCCGTTAAGACTTGGGACTGCAGAATTCCAATCAAGTGGTATAAATCACACATTCCAGTCTCGGTTTTCGAATTACTTCGTGTTTTAGCAGTTTGTGATTGTCAAATTCTTGCTATGTTGGTATAGTGAAAACTTCCCAATTTAGACATTTACCTTTATTCACTACACTGATGAGTAAAACTGACCTGACTAGACACACTTATGGTCGTACTATATCAAACTTGACTCATTTGGAGATAATTGCTCTAACCCCAGGGCAGTGACACACATTATGCATGCTCTTTATGGTAAACCTAAAGCGACTAATCACATTAGAGAAGACGGAAAATTTCCAATTTACCTTATCAATTTCTACGTGAAACGTTACACGTAAATCGTTGATATTGAGGCTTAATAAAGGAGCGTCTGAAACGTCTGAAATATTAATTGGCACGTGTATTTATGGGAATATTTACTGTGAATTTTATTCACTTAGCACGTGTGTTATGTGGAAATTGGAGAGATTTCTTTGAAGGATGTGCTGCGAAGGACAGCGGCAAATGGTATTGAGCAACACACTGAAAATATATCACGTTGTCAGTGAAGTAAAGTTAATTGACCGAATTAATTTGAAATTATTAAGATAAATATACCAGCGCGTTGCAGAAGAAACTCCCCACCTTTTGGCGCAATTTTAATAAATTTATAGCAAAAATTTTCACACATTTGCGCGGAAAAGCTCTCAAGACAATGGGCTTTCAGGAGAGTGGTGAGCATTGAGAGAAAGTGTTGAAGAATTTAGCACAAAGTGCAAGTCTAAGAGTGTGGAGTGCATAAACGAAGAATTCTTATATAAATCATTATTCTCAGAGGAAAAAAGCAGTTGCAATATTTGGAAGAATCCGAGATGGACCGCACATTGTGAGTAAAGTGTGAGGGAAAAGGACGACAGCGTTGAGCGCTCACGTTTCAAGCACACACTGGAGAGTTATTTGATGTAAATTTCCCCTCATTTGACTCCGCACGGCACTTTTCATCCTCTGGCATCGTCCACTCGACTGTTGAAACATGCTCGTTCGACCATCAAAAAGGCCCGGTGAAGCTCTGGAAAGAAAAGCGGTAGAGAAAGTACTTTCAACACTTCTATGTACAATGCTATCACTATGTACCATCGGGACAGCTTAATTATGCTATTTTTTCCTCGCGCAACTTTTTTAATTGAATCAAATATTTCTCCAAGGCTCCACTCCCGTCCAACCCACATATTTACATTTGGTAGATAATCATTTTCATTAAAGCGAAAGATACTTCATATAGCATATAATACAATGTAGACAATGAAAGTTGGGGGTTGTGCGAATGCCATGCAAGAAGAACAATCACATGTAGTATGCATTGTTACAGTGTCTTGTGTGTTTGCTGGGCGAGAGAATGCCATAGAGTTGGAAGTTCTTCAGTATTATGTGACGGAAAATTAATTTTCCGGTTGAAGTTTTTCATTTTATATTTTACTGTTCCATATCTTGATACATTTTATTATTATTATGGGGCATATACGCCCCGTAGATGCAAGATACAAATTCTACATTTTGTCTTCATTTCGTCTATAAAATATTTTCCTTTTTTCCCCACCCGCCACACCCTCTCACTGCTTTCATGGCCGGGAGGAGAAAAGTACTAAAATTATATTACTTTTAGATACTATCTATGACTATATATTAAAAAATAAAGAAAAACGCCGAAGCACGGAGAAGTCAAGTCGTGGAGGCGCACATAATGCACTGCTCTTGATGACAAGTCATCAAAATTTTATATTTCTATGACTCTTGCACCTGTCGCACGCATGGATCTTTGAGATATTTTCAATTTTATTTCATTATAGGTTCTTCATAAAAGTTATGTGATCAAAGCTCTACGTCACACATGTTTTAGCCTCAGCAAATGTGAGAGCCTCCTTCACGCCCTGTATAAAATGTGAGACTTTATGTCCTGACAACAATGCCGCACACCAACACTCTTGGAGCATTAAAGGTAACTCCTCGGCTTTTATTACAGAATCATGAAATTCAAATGGGAAAATATCTCAGTTTCTGCTGTGAACTGATTCATAATTGCACAATGGCTGGTATTCTCGCATTAAATATCCTTTAAAGGCAATTCACTATTTGAGTCCCCTCGGTTAAGTTTACCATTTACCATATTTTCCCAAAACTGTATCCAAATACACTCGCACACACACATACATAAAAATGTCAAAAAAAAATTCCTCAATTCACTCACGCCAAAAACATTGATTGAATTTTTCCCAATATACCCCAAACATACTGGCGAGGAAATGGGATTTTACAGAGCATACCGCTCGTTTTTCAGTTCTTTTGGTCCTTGATTTCACTATAAGGATGTGCGATAGAGGAGTAATTCCACCACAATCAATCGATTTTTCCATTTGCGCCAAATTTCACCCCCCGCAAATCGCATTGGTGTAATTTTTAAACAATTTGCAGTCGATTGGCTGTAGACGGAAAAAGTTGTGTACAGCCAATTGTTCATTTTCTCGATGCCCGAAAGTATGTCACGTACAGGGTTTTGGTGCGAGAGGAAGTGGTGGAGAAGGAGGAATAGATAGTTGAGAATTTGATGCTAATCCAGAGTGTAGAGAGTTTGGCAAAGCCACAGCATTTAGCCATAGTAAGTTTTCCATTAGCACGTTAACAGTTTTTAACTTTAAAAAGCAACTTCATACTTTTAGCTCAAATGTGGATCAGTGCGAATTGAAATGATCCACTTTGAGCTTTAGAAAATCAGTTGATAATTTAATATGTGTAAATATTTATTTATCAAACTCTACGGCTGTTTGTAATATAGTATGTAAGACACACAAGAGGCAAAAAGGTATGTCGGATAGACGTTAAAGTGTTGGGTTCTGTTTGCTCAATACTCAAGAAGGCGAGAGTAGCATTGCCACCGAGAAACTAAATCGTATCCATAAAATTTAATAGAGACATACCTTAAGTTTAAACACTGCAGAGGATCTGTTGTGGCAAGATTAGAAGACATTGGGGGGGAATTATCTCATCCAATTAGAGGCATTTTTATAGATTAGCAAAATGTGGTGAACTGCTAAGTAGATATTTGCAAATGAGGCAAATATCAATAGTCAAAATGCCAAGAAATCCACCCATTCATTATTCTAATATTGCGATTGACGCTCATTCATATTATGGTTATTAATAGATTGGCAGAGCGAAAGTTTGACTTCACTGAAAATGCCACAAATTCTAACCCTTTGCTGATCTACATAATCAAAATCTCAATAAACAGGGAATATTATTCGGAGGATTGAACAATAAATTTCGTTTGTGTGTTGTGCACCTTCAATTTCGATTATATTAGCTCTTGTTGTTTATTTTATAAAACACTCGCTCAACTGTGAATTCAACTTGGAATTCTATCGTCAAATATTTATCCGTCACATGATTCAATGGCACGCAATTGATTTGAATTTGAGTGTACACATCATCAGGATGACAATATTGAATACATATTAGCATAATATGCATAAAGTTTCTCAGCGATGAAAATTTTTTATATATATATAACCATCTGTATACGAATATTTGAATATTTCATTCTCTCCCTTCGACTTTAACCTGGGCAGAAGTGAGCGCCAACTTTCCCCTCAACTGCCACGACGACAGCAAAATATCCATGTGGAGTGTCTCGCCTTTGGAGTCTATCACTAACATGGTATAAATAATGTAGAGGACAATTTCAACAAATCATTTTAAAAAAATTTACACCTCTTGAAATATTCATAAAATGAGGATGATACTGACTCAGGGGAATATTTTAGGGCTCTTTTGCGGCTAACGTTACTTCAGCATTCACAATATGCTTCATGCGAATGTTTGTCTTTTATTTATTCGCTTCATGGTGATAATTTGCGAAAGGTAAATGGATGAATTACAGAGATTTCTATCTAACGACAGTGACAAATAATGTGACTCCTTTTAAAATATAACTATCATGTTACTCTCGAAAGAAAGATGTGCGAGATGTGGAGAACGTTTGGAGTTTTTGTTCCGAGTTACTTACTATATACAGCTCTAAATTCCATTGAGGCAGCGTTTTGGGTGAAAACCGATAGCTTTCGGAAAAGCTTTTGCCTGCATTCGTGAACCGCACTTCTCGCTTCAGTGACTGATCACAAACTTCTATCGGCTCTGATGCCCTTTTTCTCCCTTTCGTGATTCAGAATCACATTCCGTGCCTATTAATCTAACACAGCACAGAAAATACAGCATGTAAATAAAAGTCCAAGTACGAAATGATAATCAATATGGTTTATGTGTAAGGAATTGAAGTGAGAAGAAAGGAATTGAATTCAGTTTCGGCATATTGTTGTAACAATCCCGTTGATGAGGATAATGCGCAAGGCGGGAAAAGGAAGCATGTGATGGTTATGTTGATTGGAGGTTGTAATAGTCCTATTACGTTTTATGGATTTTCGCTTATATTCCAACAAATTCCCTTTTTCACCCGGGTCCCACACTCAAATTCGACACCGTCGCTGCGCCACAATCAGTGGGCAACGTGGCGAATAAATGCAGAAATACATATTCAGAGGAATTCTGAGTGCGCTTAATACTGGCATTTTAATTAGGGATTGATGCTGTTCCCAACACTTCTCCGGGAGGAGATAGAATCGGAACAGGACTGAGTTCAACATCACCACAAGGCAAGGCGTACAGAAGTTTAAGTGCTCTCTGGAACTGAGTAACGTCCAGAATATTGCATAGTAGAGCGAGCAGACGGTGTTGAATGGCGCCGCTCACCTGCAGGGTATATAGTGTCAATGTTAAACCCTGGCGGTGGCGGTGATATTCACAATGATAACGACGATGATGGTGCAATCGTTGTGGGAGAGTGAATATGGTCATTTGCAGGATTAGTGTTACTTGCATCGCTTCAAAGGCCAAAACGTAATGCGCTCTCCCAGGGTCAAACAGTGATTTCACCCTCGCTTTCCCCCCATCATTACCGGATCTCTCATGCATTTTAAATTTCAACATCCTTTCTGCATATCGCTGAATGTGTAACGGATAAATAGCATTTGCATGCGATGAAATTTTCCTCGAATTATATGCACAAATTCTGTATAATTGGAAAGATGGAATGTTTCGTGTGTAGTATTAAAATTGAATTAAGCAAAATATTTTCCATCTGGATTTAAATTTACCTTAATCACTCACCCCTGTTGCCATTATAAAAGATTATCCGTTTCCATCTCCTGAAATGACTTTAATTTCCTCTCCAGCATCTTTCAGAGGTAAATATTTACACATTATGCAGAGAGAGTGTGATAATTTCAACTCAGGGGTTTTTTTCTTAAATGGTAAACTCAGCAAAGTGAGTATCAGTTTGCCATGAGAATCTATCACTACTTATAGCACAGAGGCATTGCGAGGCAGTTTCATTTTTTTTTTACTCAATTTGCGAAAATGATTCCGATGGGAAAAAATCCCTTTGCTGCATTAGAGGTTGATTGCTAAATTGAAATGAGATACACATCAAATTACCATAGTATGTAGAGATTTCAGCTTATTTGATCGGTTTTGTTCTCTCTATTTGATAAAATTCTGCTCCGACCAATGAAATTCGTCAACCAGTTGAACAATCAAATGTGTTCTATGAGAGCAAACCATGATGCCAGTCGACCCTCGAAATATCTCTAATGTACACGCTGTTGATGATGGAAAATTGATTGTGGCCTAATTAGGCTGATGGTTAAATAAATATGGTTTCATTGCTCTCAGTCGTTTGTGCCGCATACCCTTTGTGTTCCTTCGTTAAACATCTAAATGTGTTTACAAATACTGAACAAAATTGCAACAATTATTGTTTCGGCTAGGAGAAAACATTTTCACTAATTAATGAAACCATTTTGTCTGCAAATTTGTTCAAAACAATTTCTTCTTGCCTTTGCTTGGCAAGTCAAGTCAGACGTTTGAAGCACATATGACTTTATGCATATTTCACCCAAAAAAATGAAAAGAGACACATTTTGGTGAAATTATGAAATTAATACATTTTTTTTAATTAATAGCTTTGTGTTTTAATTAAACTTCAAATCTTATGAAATTGTATATTTTTTATTTTCTGCATATAATAGGTGTGCTCTGGTTATTCATGATGTCTGGACTAAAATGTATTTTTTTTGTGTGCATCCTTTGTTTCAGCATTCGCTCTTCTTATCGAGATGCTGATGAAAATATAATGCAAGAGCCGTAATGAAAATTCACAAGTTCAAAGCGACTGGACATATGAGATGCTGTGTAACAAAAGACATGAAAATATACGGGAACAGTGCGGAAAGGGGTAAAAATGAAATATATTTCACTATGCAACGAATATATTTTTTTTTACTCTTCAAAGAAAATACTCTCATTGACGACTTGCAAAGAGTCCATGGTAACTTTTCTTGCAATCATCTTACGCATGATGTATCACATAAATCTCAAGATTCACAGAGATTCCTTTTCTGTAGTGTTTCGAGAAATTTTCACAGAGACTACACTTCCAAGAATCATTGTAGCTGACACTTCTGCAGAAGACTACAGAAAGTGTTCTGTTTTCCTATTAATACATTTCATCGATCACAATTCCGAATGCAAGGGTGTTTTTCATTCAGTATAAAGGGTGAGAATTACAGCCTTTCGAGAATTTACTGCACCTGCAATAGACGACATTCGTATGTGTGTTTACCTCCTTTATATACTTTTGCAACCCTCGCAGGAGCCTTCTATGCTGCTACATAGCATCCGACGCAGTGACATTGTGCTGGCTCCTTGGAGGGGATGATGTTCAGTGAAGTTAGTCTGATGATGTGCGGATAACCCCTATTTCTTCCAAACAGTTACCCAAGAACAGATGAAATTCAACCCTTTCTCTTGTGTCGATGACATTTCGTCAAAATTACACACATTGATATCCACTTGAATCCCATCATCAGTGTCAAATGGTTCGGCACTGGAGTGGCTTTCGTGAAGATGAGAAGGGGCTAATAGTATTGAAAGGCGGTCTGGCAGGGGTGAAAAAAGGTGGTGAAGTAGAGAGAAAAGATTTGGGCATCCGTGAGACGCCGTGAGGGGACGAAATTGTGGATATGCGATGGCAGGATTCGATTTCTGGGATTTGTGAATGAGGAAAGTTGGAAGAGTGGCTAGGAATACAACCGCCTGTCGTCGCCAGATAACACTCAACTTAATATAAATTAAACTCGGTGTGATTCGACCACATTAAAGTAATTCGCGGTTATCTCTGCTCTCATATGTATGCTTTTATGGGTGCTAAATGGGAGACATGTGGCGAAAGATTAAAGGTTCTCGACTGTTATCGGAGGAAGACATATGCTGGTGATGGATCTGATTAAACTTATTATGTCTTTGACATACAGGCATCATTGATCCTCTTTTTTCCCACACTTCTTACAGCCATTTCATTATCAATATAGGGTTGACATTGCGGCGTATCAAAAGATTGGATTTCTATTACTTAATTTCGACTCTAAATATAATATTAATTCAATGGAGGGAGAGAGAATGAAAAACATGACGAAACACATTTTCTTGGGGTTAATGTTTGCTCTAATGATACTGACATTTTCTCAAATTTATCTTTCCAGACGCCGCGAGTATGCAAACAAGAATTCCACCAAGTGTGTAGGCAAATTTTATGATGAGTTGTCTTATTAGCATTGCAAAAGGAAAATTGTGCTGAAAGCAGAAAAGATAATGATTAATTGTTTTATAAATAGTTATCTCATCAGGGCTCTCATAACTAAAAGATAAACCACAATGCTAATAGCCTCTTAAAAGGCTTCAAGCCTGACTGTTGATAAATGCTAGCCGGGGCAATAAACTATCTTCAGAGAACATCCTGTCTCGCTTGATGGCAAATCATGTATTAGCACAAAAGTAGTGAAGCATCGCTCATGGAGCAATTACAATGGAAGGGCGCAGTTAAATTTTAGGAAAGTACTTCGCATGTGAAGAGGTGGATATATTTAATGTTGTGTCAGCAAAGCTTATGCCAAAATGAAAGGGAATGAACTCTCGGGAACGGACAAATAATTATCCACAGTGAATTTAATTGCTCGAAAATGTGGTATGTCATTCAATCAAATGCTCGTGGAGCCCTAAGCAAGATAGGTTACACTCGCAAATTACGATCCTGATGTGGTGGTTGTTGGCTGCGACTCGAAATATCTCCACGGGACCCCACAATGGCATCGTGTATACGCGTGATTTATGTGCGAATAAGGGCGCCCATTTGCGCTCCCCTCGACTTCGATCTATGACTGTGTGATTATTCAATCCTTTTCCCTGTATCACACGACATCACGAGGAAAAAGTCAAATTAAAGTCATTAGAGAGGTACACTTCACTGCCGCTCTTAGGCTGTCCTTTTGTTCACGAATGGAAAAAAATTGGGGTCGTTTTTCCTGAGGAAGTCGGGAAAATATGAGAATCGCCGTGCGGTTATATTTCAGGATAGAAATAAAGTCAAAAGAAACGTGTTTTTCCACTGAGACTCGAATCGACGTTAAGATCGCGATGGTTGAGAAGTTAGAAGGAGCTAAATTCTTCAGTGTTACCAGAAACTTTAGCCGAAATAAATTTATAGTGAAGTTTTTTTTCTCTTAATTAGATAAGAGATAAACTTTTACCTCAGCACTTTTGCTCTTTTTCTCCAAATGATTTCCTTCGAAAGCACCCAGTGTTTTAATTACATTTCACGGAAATATCGACGTAAAGTGAGATGGAGTGAAATAGTTGTGGAAAGGGATACAAATAGTGTATTTTATTTGTTAAAGGAAACCATAAAACCTCCTTGATAATCCGTGTAAAGCATAGAGAGAGAGAAGAGCCAAAGTTGCGTCTTTCTCAGCAACGACTGCGAGGTTCAAAGTCTGAGGTCTCTGGGTATTTTATTGCAAACTGCACAACAATACATAGCCTGTATATCTTTTGTAATACGACAGGGAAAACTTTTGTTTTACCATCCTACAAATTACACTCATATAGTGCTCGGTATTTCACACACACACTTTCGGGGATGTGCGAGGAGGGAGGCAGAAAAAAGTTTACACATGTTTTAAATTGTCTCTCGAGTGAAGTAGTATGTCTAAGGGGTCTAAGGAATACGCCAAAGACATGGTGTATATGGGAGAAAAGTGGTGGGAAAAGTGAAATGAACGTCGTCTAAATGAGCAGACAGTGCTTTAGATCTGGCGCGCACAACTTTAAAGCAATCCATTAGCTTTTCCATCTCGGCAGACAATCTGCAGTCTTTTCGTGCGCAATTGCCAAAATACACCAATATCAATAGAAAATTGAAATTGGGCAGAATAATCAATTGAATTTTATTCTTTCACCTCAACGTGGAGAAACCGGAGGGAAAAATACATTCGTGCACGAGATAATCTCACATAAATTCCTTTTAATCCATTCCTTTCTCTTCGACAGAAATTTCATGGCAATTGGAACCAATTCGCATTCTTGCACGTACGAGGTGGCAATCTGTTCTTTTTTTCCTGTTATTATGAAAAAAAAGAGGGAAAAGAGGCAAAGCAAAACAAATCGATTGTCATTGGTATTTTACTCACTTTCTCGCCCAATTCCGGAAAATTCGCATTCGTCAGGACATTGTGGGTGGGAGAGAGTGCGGGTGTTGGTGAGAATGTAGTGAAACCGCCGACTAAAATAGTGTTGATTGGACGGAACATGGAGAAACAATTACCAGAATTTAATTCGGTCCACTTTTGTCAGTTGTTCGTAAAACTTTCACTAAAATCATTCTAATTGACAAGATGTTTGGGGAGTTAGACTGAAATCCACCCCGAAAACTCCGACCATTTTGCTGGGAAAAAATCAATCACTCTACCTTTAAAGCAAATTGAATGCTGGGTAAATCTTTCAATTTTCATCATTATCTGCGATTTCACACGCATCTCGTAAAGAGGATGATTGCAAAAGAGAGAAAGAGAAGAAGGGCGAAAGTACGAATGGATTACGCAGTGAAAATAACGTATTGGATTTGAAGAATGTAAATTCACAAGCTTTCACAGTAATTGATATTAAATTCGAAAAGGGGGTTTGCAGAGGATTCGGATTTGCCCACACTTTCTTGCACGCAAAGCTGAGAGAGAAAATGTGCTGCAATTATCAAATCACCCGAAACGACATAGAAGGAGGAGTTTTTGGCACAAGTTTCATATTAAGTCATTGCTTTCTTGAGTGCTCAATTGATTGAATTATTCAACATGATTTCTTCATTTGTAGAAATATCATATGAATTAATTGCACTGCTCAAGCGTAAAGCCTCAGCCTGGCAAGGTGTTTTCAGAAGGCATGCAGAAGTAAGGAGAAATTGTGCTAAATCCACATTTTCGTGATTTCTTTGTGTATTCATTAGTTCAATATTCACTACTATGTATGTGTTCACTTCCAATTCAGTATACTGCTCGTCCTGTTTGTATTTCCAACACTCTTGCAAGTATTCACCAAGGATATTCCTCAACTGGTTGTCTGAAATTTGATAAATCTTGCTTTTGAGTGCCACAGAATCCGATTTTCATGTCTTAATCAACTCCTTCACTTTGGGGAACGATGCACTCTCTATTGAATCTCGACACTTTAGGATGCAGTAATAATTTATTGAAAATCACATTTTGGAAAATCTCTTCCATGTTTAAACTATATATAATTAGCTCTAATTAAAGTTTCAGCGGTGGTACACTTTGGGCGAATTTTCCGATGAAATTTCCTGGTGGATCATAATTTGCCACGACGAAAGTTTTCCCGGAAACGGTCGCCACTCCAACGCCCAATTGACGGCTGCCTGTCCACACGACTTGAGTGAAATGTCCTGCGGCTAAACTCGCAGGCTCACGGTGAAATACGTGTGATTTAATCTCGGAATACCACGAATCCACGGCGGTCTTTCCCGTCACTGTCATTCCGTAGGAGAAATAAATGTTCTCCCCATACGGTGAGTTTGTTCGGTGGAACATTTGACCCTTGGCGGCTAAGTGATTGGCCCACTCTTGAGCATATCGGCACAAATCGCCATTCAGCGTGAGTGGCGATGATCCGTGAGCAGCGCGACGATCATTGTGTGCATTTAGACACTCAATTTGGAAATTAGAAAATCCCGAAGCCATTATCACAGGGAAAAGAGAGTTCACAACTTTGCACTTGAAAATTCACTAAATCAATGACAAATTTGAGCTTTTGGTGTGTATTTATAACACAAACAGCGCCTTATCAGTTCCTGATTGTGAACTCGGAAGTGAATCAGACACATTTAAGAGGTGATTTAAACTTTATTAGGCCTAAAGATGAAAAAATAGCAATGGCAACAGTGATTCAAAATCTTCCCCACCTTATGATAAGAAATGCGATAATAAGATTACGGGGCAATATAGTTGTTATTGTGTTGATTTCGCTGAAAAACACCGTCATGAGTTCCACGTATATTTTGTTTCTTTCACTTGCACTCTAAGAAATAGATAATCGCATGAAAATGAGTTTAATTGATTGATCAGTGTTTTCAATGAAAACTTATAAATCATATTCGGTGTCTGAAATGAATTTTTGAACGGAAACCTCAAATTCCACAAATTTAGCCACTTGTCACAAATGTTAGATAAAACATGATAAGACTTTGCCAAATAAGAATATCTAATCGCTGAAAAAATCGGAAACTTTGAACTTGAAACGATTTTAAACCACCAAACTAGAGTTCCAGAAATTTAAGACTCACTGAGTTTCTGGAGCTTGCTATGTAGGTTTGAGAATTCATGGGAACAGTGTAGCGTTGTTAGCAAAATCACCTCCATTAGTGATGAGTATATTTTAATATAAAAGCAGAATGTTTGAGCACGTCTGAAATGTGTCTCTGCCGCTGGAGCGTATGCTCGGAATTTTGTGCATGGTCAGTGTGTGAAGGTATCAATGTTGGCCAAGGTTGACCCTCTTGACTCTCCTTTTGCGAGGCTGCTCATGTATATATTTAACAATGTGAGTAGTAGTTTCTCATGTTTAGAAATCTGGAAGTGGCAATCGTGCTTTATGCTGCTCTTTTGTAGCCTCCTCCCTGTTTTGGTCTCGTCCTCAGTTTACTTGCTTTTATTAGCAAAACATTGTGATATGTGCAAACGATGCTTGACTATCCCATCACTCCGTCCCTATGCTGTTTCCTGTATTATGTGGCGCACCTCTATCTGTGCGGTTTGGCATGGTCTGGAATCGAGTGATGTGGTGGGCAACGTCATCTCGTCATCTCAAAAACACAGCAAATATTCAATGGGTGCATATCGGAGGAGATCACACAAGGGCAAGTGTGGGGCTGCGCAGCGACTGACTTCCCAGCATTCAGTCTTATGTGTGAGAGATTAAGTGCAGGCCCTACAACGATCACCGTGTCTACGGGGGGTGGGAAAAGGGATTTGAAAGCAGTGTTGGAGGGTTATATGGCGCGTATTATTCTTATCCGTTATTTATTACACCGAGAGTTGACATGATCCTATTGTATCACATCATTTACCTCCAAGGAGAGTGACAGAAAAAGGATACAGTGGAGCACAAACACCCGAACTTACATCAAAACTCATGATGAAGAATATAACACATTTAATTATATTAATTATAGCGAGAAGGCTGCCAGGTGTGTTTCACAATGGACGGAAGTTATTTCTTGTGTTATTATGAAACTTTTTGTCATGCTTCCATTTATACCATGTACAGTCATGTGTGTGTGTGTGTGTGTGTGTGTGTGTGTGTGTGTTGGGCTGGTGGAGGTGGACGATGAGAAGAATGTTGCGCTAATTATGTTGCTGCCCACTCACCTATCCATACCCGTATCAAAAGTTAGATTACAATACACGTCGTACATACATATTCCAAGGTGGAGGACAGGAACAAAAAAGGAAACAGCGGAAAAGAGTGCCGGGAATGGGAAAGAAAACAAATTTCAAAAGGATATAAACTTTTTGGACTTTTGGAATTTTATTTTGGTGTGTATTCGATTTTTTTTGCACTCCACCCTCTCACCACGCTTCCCTTCGCTATTCCCGCACCCCGTGTCGTGGGGCATGGGGCTTTCCTTTCATTGGGAGAAACTTTTTGTGTATTCCACTCACATAGGCCGGCTATATGAATTGTATAGGAATTTCATAGCTCTTGGGGCTACTTAGTTGTGCCGCCCCATACGTCACCCACTTATCCCACGATTCCGAGCTTACCAGAGAAAGAAATATTGCGAAAGAGAAGAAATATCATTGTAAGCCGATGAAATGTCAGACTCAAATAAGCTACACATATTCTCTCTATATTTCCCTCCAAGTGGCTGGAGGTTATTCTAAAGTCCGAAATGTGGGTGAAATACTTAAGAGAATGTTTAGGTGTGAAATGGCTGCTTGGTCGACTGACTTTTAAAAGAACCCTCCTCACCCTAAAGCTCCTTATTGTTGATTTTATTATTGAATAATGTATAACGACAGTTACATAAACACGTGGAAGTTGAGAGTCTTGCCATTGCAGTTGCCATTCAACTCAGCACTTCTTGCTCAAGATAAATGGTCACTATAAATATAAACTACCAAAGCACAATTCCATTCTGCCTTATCAACAGCGCCCAGAGGTTTTTAAATTCCTGATTAGTCTCCATGGAGTTAATGCGTATCAAGTTTCCTAATCATAATATTTGCGAACATATAGAGAAGTGTGGGGCAGAAGATGCTCGCTATAATCACACTGTTTATTGTTCTAAATCTGAGCTAAGAAACAGAAAGGAGTCAAAGCCAATTCTTGGTCTATTTCTTACGATTCCTCATAAATTTTGACTTGGAAAAGATCTTTGAAAATGGGCCTAAATTTAATAAATTGCAAGTAATCAGATAGAAGTGCTCCAATCTCCCCTACAGTCATTACCTAATAATACGTCTTTGGCATTTTTATGTGTTAATGCGGAAAAAGTTTTTGGAGAAAAATAATTCGTATCAGTGAAAACTTGGATCAGACTCGTTCAACATTTCCGCTCACGTTTGGAAATTATAATTTGTTAGTGTCTCACAATACAAAATTTTTCCGTATTTCATTTCGCCAATTTTTCCTCCTTTCTCTTTTTGCTCTTGCTCTCTCCTTTTTTTAATTTTCCCCACAATACTTAGTACGATGGCGTTCGGACAGATACATAAATCCACATAGCGGAGCCGTGCGCTTGCGAGCGTGCGAGAGGGAGAGAGAGAGAGTGAGAAAAAAAGAGGAAAGCGGAAATGAAATCCACAAATCATCTTGAGTCAATTTCTCGGGCTGATACAATATACACTTTTTGTGTGATTATTCGCTGGTGAGCAGTATGACTGTTCCTGTGCTAAGGGACGAGCAAGAAACGAGATACATGGTGTACTGTTGAGCAATATTAAAGCATTTTCAAGGAGATAAAAAGACCCAGCAAATGATGAGTATGAGTGGAGGTTGCAATGAACGCGAGATAAATTGAGAGCATGAGTGAAATAAGATGATGAGTTATGTGTGCGAAACAATTTGTTCCTCATGTTTCACGTTTCTCATTCCAACCAAACAATGATTCACAACCATTCCTGGGTATTAGACATATATATCCCATGTCACTTTTATTTATTGTCGCAACGACAATCATTCAGTTTATCCTCGCCTTGAAAATCCCCATCAAAATTGAATCTATTTCTCATAATGATAATGCTAAGGAAATAATTAACAACCCCAACGAGTCCGAGAGCAACTTCATCTTCAATTATATTTGATTTATATGCAACTTTTCTCTCTGCTGACAATTTTCACTCGATTTTCATTTCACTTTGAGTGGAGGAAATTACTTGATATATTTTATTCAAACAATAAATTGTCAATGCGACTTTCCCGAGATTTGCGTTTGCAGAAGCCTTTCTAGGTCATCAGATTAGTATTAAGAGAATTATATTGACTAAATAATATCTCAGTATATTAATGCTTTTATGTGCATTATCGTCAATCTTTTCACATATCCATTCATTTCAGAATTTGTCTTGTAAATTCCTTTCTAAATCTTGTATTTAGTAGATGATTTCTAAAGATTTGCCATCTCACACTTCATTGGTCATTTTTGTTTGTGTCGCAATGAATTCATCATGAATTTCATTGGAAAACCGAATTAAGAACAACATTATATATTTATTTTAATTCCTCTCGTATTATACGTAAAATGTAAGCAAATTGACAAACTCTCGTGGAGCAAAAGTACGAGATAAGAAAAGCCCTTTGCCATGAGCAAAATTTGCAATTAAAATGGAGCGAACAAATCTGACTAAATAAAGAGATTAATTACACAACTGAGAGAGCTCACGAGGAATTGTTGTTGTGTATCAAAATGCAAAAAATGTCTGGTAGTGCTACGACCACATGGGAGATGAGCAGCGACATAATCTGGTAACCAAGAGGGACGTCTATCTGGCAGACAGAGGAGCAAACAAGGGGTCCAATGTTTGAAGAACAAATACGCTCTACGTAAATTATTTCGCCAAATGATTGTCGACTTTTTAATTGTTTCCAAAATGGGGTTTCAAGCGGTTTATTGTGGCTGTGTTTGAATTTTCAATTTACCCCTTTGGAGTAAACCCTCTCAAGAAGTTAAATTATGCATTGTCGAATAAATTCACATCTCTTTCTTGACACCTCTCACGGATGACTTGAGGCACGTTTAAATCCCTTCTGACAATTCACTCTTGGGGATTATACGAGGAGAATTCATCCCAATTAGTAGACAAGTATGGAGCTTTCGGGGTGCTGGGGTGCTGGGTTGCTCTAAGGACGAGATAACTCGATATGGAATAGGAGAATGCCGTGTGATTTCTCATACAGTGCCATAAATAATTTAGTGGTAAATGCAGTAATGCGATTGATAATCACATGGCTTAATTGCATTATGGAAAGGGACTTTAATCAAGGCAGTGGTCACTGGCTATCCTCTGTCCGACTATTGTCTCACAATCCTCCAATTATACAAATTATCGACTCCCTTGCGATCTTATAATTTATATCTGCCTCAATGGCCCTGGTGTATTATGTAATAGTTTAGCACCATCAATGAATTCCCTCACTCAAGCCCGTACGCACATCCTCGTTTCGGCACGAAGAAACATTAAGTTAATTACCCCCTCAGACCCCCAACTCATTACCGGGAGCGATTGTGGAGATGGCTGTGGAGGGTCCCAAAGCTATACACTCGCCTCTTTGACGATTGACTGATGTGTTTCCACCAGTGAAAAGATATATTGTATTATGTATTGTTTATGACCACAAATATATCAGGACAAGTGAGAGGCAGTGTGTGTCCTTTAAATGACCACAAAAACAAAACACAGAATATATGGATACCGCCTGTCTATCGCACTCTGTCAAGTGCCCTCTCGCTCGTCCCCAACGAGTCCCTGCAAAGCCGCCCCGGCACATAATTGCTTTAATTTAATGGTTGTGACAGAAGGTTACTTTTGCCACTTTCACTTCACCGGCCTCCGACCCTGAGCAACACTTAACCTCCCCGTCCAGTGATCATCCCCTCGACCATATTTGCAATAAACCCATTTTATCTTACACTTATTCGAGTGTAAAGCAAATTTGCAGATTCCCTGGGAAGTTATAGTGTTTTAATTCATTATTGTAATTGATTCCACCCAAGAGATGTATTGTGCTTTTCATCTTTTCTCCCAGAGCGACTTTCATCCCCAAAATTCTCGGAATATATTCAAGTTTCTCCCAAGGAACTTACTTTGTGATGTATAATGGTGAGAGGAATTTCTCAAAAGTTTTTCCATATCCTTTTGGGGTAGTTAACTTACACTCACTATAAAGGTTTAATCTTCAAATTTGCCAGACTATTTGTCTGTGTGATTACTTTTAAAAATATTTGAACATGAAAAAAGACACACTTTTAGAGAGTAATGCTGCTGCCCTTTTAACTGTCGTGCGGAAGAAGGATATTGCAAGAGGAAGTTCCTCCCCTTTGATGGGGATGTAAAAGAAAATTTCAATTGATTTTGCAATACATGTGCCATTTGCATTGTTTTCAGTTGAAATAAATGGAAAGGAAGGAAGTACGAGTGGCGAGAACATGTTGATAAACTACCACGATGTGTGCTATGCTATGCGTAGATTTTGCTATATAATTTATATCCAGCTTTACGTCTCACCGAGGTCGTGTGTATATCTGTATATATGAGGGAATAAAAGGGAGCATCTTGGCAAATGGTACATAAGAGGAAAGCCTTAATTTAGCTACCAATGTTCCAAAGGACCAATTTATTAGAAAAACAAGATTGTTTGTGAGGTAAATAACACAAGAGATTAGTTTCTCTATATACATGCGATACATATGCAAGAGGTAGAAACGTGTGATTGTTATTATCCCATGAAATAAATCCAAATACAATTTCACCTCTAGACGTACACAAAAGGGGTTATATCGTTCATTATTGTTACACACAATGGCAAAACACTAAAAATCACACCTCTCCTGGTCGATTTTCTCAATTGTACGCGCTGTGCGAGAACGTGATGGTATTGTTCCATTAGAATTTCCATCGCATTTCAAATGAAATGAATTAGAAAAATTCTACATGTGCAACACAAAAGAGTCGGAAGAGAATTTTGCTGACTTCACCTGATATTTTGCATCTATATTTTTTCTTAACTAATAATTGAATCGCAGCACTTCTGTCACCCAATTTGTACTGTCACCCAACTAATAACATAATTGCATAGTCTTGATTGCATGCATAATTCAATAAATGATAAGATTACGCATCATGATCCTGGAATTATGTGTTTATTGCTCGGATCTCATTAATCATATTCAGCCAATATTAGTTCATAATTGCAAATATTGACACTTGAGCATTTGTAGGCATTTGTTTGTCAATTGAATATTGGGAAAATTGAAACTCTGCGAAATCTTCTTTTCTCTTAAAGCGGCATACAATATGCACAATTCACATAATGTCGAGTTAAATTCATTCGCTCGACGTGAGCAGAGTTCAGCTACATGCACACGTGCCTTCATTGTCCACCAGCTTTTGATGGTTCGGGGTGAGATATTTAGATAGCACTTCCACTTTAATGGGGGGATATTATGGGTCGAGCACTATTCTAATGTGATCACCCTCTTCGCATTCTTTATCTCATTGTTCTCACGCTCTTTCAGTGCCTTTTTCATGCTCTTCTCGGCTCAGCATGTGAGAATGTTCTAGCAATTAATAATAAGACCGGACCGTGCCAACTTTTGGGTTCACACAAAGTGGAAAAGTTTATTTCCAACAAGGGTCTCGAATCGATATGAGATTTTAAATAAAATGCGTAGTTTTATTCCACTGCAGTGGACAATTTTTTAAATAAACGTAAAAAAAAATATTTTTTAAACAATTCGCTTTCAATTTACGCTTGTATCTTTTGATAGAATTAAGCACACAATAAGTCGACTAATGGCCGCAATATGTTAAATTCTATCAAACAGGCGAAATGTAGTAATATTGGCTTAATAACCTGCGTTTATTAGGGCAGAATGCGCTGTTCGTGTGAAGATTTACAGCCCCTCTAATTAATATGAAAATACATCAGCATATTACATAATAATTACCAACATTTTGGATTTTAATGTGAAAAATGAAGCAGAAAATGCATTCGCAGCATTTATTAACATAATGTCTCTCCATTTTAATATACACCGTTTATATGTATATGCCATTGTGAAGAGCATTAGTAATTATGTGTTTTGTATGGATCTGCTATGTAAGCTGTTAACCTATTATATAGGAGAACATGATGGCAAAATCTGTCTGAAGTAAAGAGATTATCCTTCAAGTTGGGTCGGACCATTAATCTAATCAGTCCTTCATATCTTATTCTCTTCCTCTGTCTAGTGTTTGATGTCTGTGAAATCTCATTGGAGTATTATACATTTAAATAGGATGAGGAAGCTCAAAGGACTCGTGTTATCTCCTGCATAGACATCAACGCAAGACATTTGCAGTCTAGCCAATTATTGAACACCTTGTTTATTTCAATCAAATCTATTGAATATTTACTATTCAATTACTTGTGATCCAGAGCAATGTTGAATATGTCAATATAATAATGCTAAATTGGTTTTAATAAACAAAGTCCTCATCAGTATGGGCTCTTTTGAGCTCCACAACAAGCTCTGCTGCCTTTCATCAATCATCTGGTTGTGGGCGATGTAATTCTCAAATCGATTGCGACTGGCGCTGATGTTAAAACTCACACTTCCGAGTTACATTATTGGAACCTCAGGAGATTTGGATATGCGGTGTGCATAATGACTTGATGTATGCATTTCGAGGTGTTGGGAAATTGAATTGGGATGTATCGCTGCACGGAGATGGAATGGTAGAATGCATGCGGGAAACTTTATATCCCATCTCTTGTACTAATGCTCGGGCTACACCTGTCATTTGTAGTTTACAGAGCAACAACAGGAAGACTCACTGTGAAGAATAGGGATAGCACAAGGATCCGTCGATACTTGTCATCTTCCCAATTCCTTGTATTTTACGGCAAACTTTTCCAAATGGCACTGGGTACATTTATTGTGCCTCTTGGCAATTTATTTTTCCACCCACATGCATGAATGTATGGCAAGACGGGAGATGCTGTCTCTCTCTCTCCCTCTCTCGCTGTGGTAGTAAAGATAGTGAAATGTGACATCCGGGAAAATATTTTGAATGCTGGAGATGGGCGCGCGCACAAAAAAAATCTTTTCATTTACGAGCATATGTCCTGCGAATGTTGCTCCTCAACATGGAAACTAAGCACATGTATAGTGCGAGAGCGAGAAAATCCTAGGCATATTACTTTGATGGAAACAAGCCGATAACTTTGAAAATGTCACAAGGCAATTTTGCCGAGCGGCAGCACACAATTCAAAAATATTGTGCTCCGGAAGTTGGGATTTTTCTGTGGTGTCACATAAGCAAAACATCGTCATGAATGATGCCAAAGATAAAAATATTTCATATCACAGAATGTCTACCGAAACTGTATATTTTATATGCCGTCAGATTGATACTTTCTCCCCCCTTGAGGGGAGGCGGTTCAGTTAAATTGAAATTTGCAGCATCGGTGTGCGACGGCGCTTCGGGGGCGGGCGGCCGACGGACGTGGCGCAGAGTTGAGAGGGTCATAAAAGGCATTACAAATAAAGTTATTGTGCTTAAAGGATATTCTTTTTATGAAATTCTAACAGCTCTCACTTTCATGGGGCTATATATCCTCTCTTACTTTTGGAATTTTCATCATATTCCAAGAGTTTTAACTCACCCTTAATTGCTAATATCATTTTCAATCTCTTCACTCCGGCCATATCCCTTCTGTCGTACCCATCCGAGCCTGAAGAAGTTTGAATTCCTCGGCAAAAGAGCTCTTTCATGTTAAGATGAGTTTTAGTGCCTCTCGCCCCAAACACAAAGTTGATGCTACTGACTTTCAATGTGTTCTCTCCCAAATATTCGGAAAGGTTTTTGATAAAACTCATTGAGAGATGCCGTTTAACTGGTTCATACGCGCCAAGGTTGTGTCGGACACAGAGAGATACTCTAATAACTGATCCTGCTGGACCTTTTATTAATTCTGGCTCATAAATTACTCGTTCGTTCATAGTTTATCCCCTCGGGACATGTTGCTCACCCCCTTCGTGCCCATTCTTGCTCTGTGTGCCATATCGGACCGTTGCCGGCAACTTCAACTTCTTGTGCTCCATCATGTGAATCAAATGCTTCATGCTCTGATTTAGTGCGTCTATCAATAGTCCACTCTGCCACATTTTCATTTAGCACTACTCCGACGTAATTCAATTGACCACTAAAATACAATTATTTGCTTATTTAATTTCCACCACTCGCCAGCAAAAGTCGGCAAATGCGACGGAGAGAAAACCATCTTTCATGATATTCACTTAATTAGAACATTAGTTTCCCCATCTCACGCTTCTTTCATAGTTATTCGTCCACACACGGACACACCGCAATGTGATAAGTAATACCACGCACGCAAAGGCCTTATTAATGGGCGGGCCTTCCGCGTGGGCGGAGCTTCCGCAAAAGCGACTTTGTTCAAATTCGAAATAAACCTAAACACGGGCATTCTAGTTTGAATGAAACATTCAATATTAATCTAGACTACACCATACATAGTTGTATGAGAATGACTTAATCAGCGATATTGAGTATTTATTTATTTATTTGCACAATAAAATATGGATGAAGAGAAAAATCCTCATGAGGATGAAGTTGTCCTCTGGCCTTTAACATTTGGCCCACTAAATGATCGGTATGCAAGAAATACAAGCTATCGCCTGAGTGATTCAATCGATGGCGCAAAAGGAAGGGACAATACTTTGGAAAATATTTCTCCCATTTCCCAGATTTCCCAAGCGTCCGGCCAGAGTGTTTGCTCTCTTGCTGGACTCTCAAATTTACTTTTACCTTGTTTGACGAGGTCAATGAAATTTTTAGTTACAATCTCGAGTCATTCCGATCGGAGATTCAATTTCAACTTTGGCTCATTTATTTGATTTTCCTACATAAATCATAATGCTATTTTTTCCCCGTTTACTCTGGTGATTTACAATATTTTACCACGTTAGAATACTCTAATTAAAAGTTTCATAGCATTTTCCTTGTCTGCTGAGAATTTAGCATGCAGTTACGAATCGTGGAATTGAATATGAAACAACAGGTGAACTAATATTTGCCTTAAATATGAAATGTGAACACGAGCAAGCTATTGATGGGAATTCACTGTGTTCCTGAAGGAGAAATATTCGAGTGTTATTCTTTTAATTAATTCCTTTTTTCAGATCTTACGTAAAAAAAGTTCCTTGAACGTAAATGAGACTAGAAAATGCTTTCAGCGGCTTTCACGCATCTCTGGCAAATATTTACTTCAGGAATTGCTGAATATCCACCATTGATTTTATTTACAAGATGCTCATTAAATGATGGCGCAATTGGGAAGTTTGGGACTCTCGAATGCTCGATTATACGCCAGCAATATGGTATAAATTGCAGATAAATTTGGATTTGAAGCTCCGCTGGTGCAACTTTGGGAGCATGCGACAAGTGGATGGCGCATTTTTCCAGTTATTTAACTCCAAATGATTGCAGGAAAATTTGGACCATCATCGAAGACTTTCCTGCCCCGCGCGCTCGACGTGCCGATGGTGAGCACAATGCACTCTCCTATCTGTCGGGCTTATGTGCTGGTAAATAAGGTGAAGAGGCCCCGAAGCGTGTGAGTCTTCTTGGTCATACACCACTTTCCACTTCCTTGAACTCAACTAACTGGACTAAGCATGAAAAGAAGAATTTCCCATGTGGAGTTTGAATTTACTCACCATTATGTGGAGATGCCGGCGAGCATGTCTTATATTGTGGGGTGCAATATATTGAAGGAAAGCCGTTACCTGGGCCAAGAGCGACCGGAGTCTCCACAATCTTTGTTAAGTTTGTGTATCCTCCCAGCATTCAATGTAATTTTCCCTCTTATGGTATCGACATTCCGGGTCGAACATATAAATTTTCACCGCGCTGTTTTACCACCCATATATACGAAAGTGGGCGGCCAGAATTGGGGGTGTGGGTGGCAAAAACTTTACTTTGGTGCAACCTTTCAGAGAGATTATTATACAATGAGAAATTTTCCATCGTTGTCCCTTTGCTGCACCAACAATGCACTATATCAAGCACTATTTTCTCACTCCTCCCAAATCTTGGGCAATATTTCTTCAATTGGGGATGAAATAAGAGCAAATGACGCGATATTGTGCACGATGAATGGGCACTTGAGGCTCAGGCAATCCTTTCTCCAACTGTTATCGCATTTCAGGAGAATTGTCCACAAACTCTCTCTCTCTCCCTCTCTCTAAATTATTCGCATTTTGTATATATTCATTCCAAATTTGGCAACTTCCTTCTCATGTACACTATTTTACATTACATTTTACATGGAATGCTGGCTCTCGATGTCCCACTATTTCGCGAACCGCTTTCTTGGCGTCGTGAGCAAACAAGAAGTGAGATGGTGCGCATAATTTTAATCTACAGTGCATTTTTTCCGATCTCAAGTGAGTGAAAATCCAATAATTCACCTAAGTAGCCATTCTTGCACTTTCTCACGAGATGGTGATAAAACATAATTTCCCTAGAGACTTAAAACAAATAAATTCCCCGTTGTTTGCCACCCAGTAAATGGAGAAACTATATTTTTTCTGCTGTACTTCCTTAAGAAAATTGTAAATATTTACTGTGCATTTTTCCTGGGGCTTTTTCTACACTTAACACACATCAATCTCACACGTGAATCATTTCATTACATTGCAAGATAGATGGATTAATTATTTAGAATGTATTTCAGGGCTGTCATGCATTAAGTAATAAATATATTTAATAATTCTCATAAATATTGTTTGAATTGCAATATTGCCATTCAATTTTGAATTTCACTGTCGCTGAACGAAACTTCGGTAAAATAACGTTTAACGCCCACTTTCGTTAAGTGGCCGAGAGGGCGCTGATGCGCGTGTCGGCCAAATGATGTGACAAGCAAGCGACGCCATTATTGTTTTAGCATCGCGTCTGCTGAAAATTGTTGGGAGAGTGAAAAATCCAGCTAGTACCTTCTGTATCAGTGCGGGAACGGCCAAAAGGTCCTAAGCTCCGTCAGTTGGTGGTGTGAAACACGGTGAAGGATGACTGACTCCGGTACTTTTGCGCTGAACGACTTGGTGTGGTTAGTATGGAGTTTTCATCGCAAACTCGTGAATGCTGCCTGAAGCCCTGTTTACGGCGTACTCATCGCCCGTGATGGCTTTCCCCTGTCCTGTGGAGCTCATCTCACGCAATTCCGGTGCCTTTTTCCCATTTCCCACACGCCCGAACTCACGTAACCTCTAAACTCAGCCCCTTTCACTCGTTCTTGTCGCACCGGAAAGTGTAGTTTCGCCCAAGCGCCTCGCTTCACGATTCCGGACAAGCCTCGTGTTGGCGTTGGGCAGCAAGAGCTCAGGGCAAACAGTTGGGGGCGTCTTCAGGGTGATTTCACATGATTCGATGTTTGACTTACGTGTTCTCTTCTTCTGTTGCAGGGCCAAGATGAGGGGCTTCTCGCCATGGCCTGGTCGGGTAAGTGGAAAAGTCGAGTCAATGAAATTTGGCGCCACCTCAAAGATGGCTGAAAGTGAGACGACACGGAATGACATAAATGGGCCTCTTTCTCCTCTTCTCGTCTTCTCTCAAGCACTTTCCTGACTTTATCACGGTTTGATACCGAGATCTGAGCATTTTCCAGTGAATTTTACTGTAAAATTGACTTCTGGGAAGTGATTTTTGTGAATGACGCGAAATTTGGCGGGAGATTTCCGAAGACGCCCTCCTGAGATTCTTTCATTCCGTGTCGCAATTAGAATATTTTGCAATATCTCTTGATAATTCGAAAATTCACTGTTTTAAAAGTTATTTAAGTGTTCCTGAAGAGATAATAATGTGGCTAATATTTAATGACTTACCACGCTAAAAACTTATAGTCACACATTAGTGTATTTTTATTCTTGATGAAAGAAAATACTGTAATTTCCCAACAAAGTAAATAGAAAAATTATTTTTTTCCCAAGTTTTGTCCCGATCCAATTCATAAACCTATCAAATGTGTGTCTTAGGTTGTCGAGCCTCCGCCAGAACTTAAGAAGATCGCGAAGAAAAACATCCCGGCGCAGTGCATTTTCTTCTTCGGCTCCAACAACTAGTAAGATGAAGATTCTCTTGGTAAAAACTAGCTTTTCACATACTCAATAATGAATTGCATTTTCAGCGCCTGGATTGAGAACTCCTTCATCAGGCCGTACGAGGCCTTCAAGAGTAAGTTCATCACGTCGTACAAGACTGTTGCTTTCAAGGAGGCGGTCGAGGCAATTGAGAAGTACATCAAAGATCCGGAGGTAAGGGTAATTGACACAAACAATTGATTCACGCTCGGATTGGGAGTGACTGAGTGCTTCCCTCTGCAGACTTTCGAGGCGTCGCTGAGGCAGACCGTTCCCGATCCTGATGAGCAGTTTGATAAACTGAGGGAAGAGGAGGAAGTTGAGTCCCCGAAGCCTGTGGTGACTCCCAAAAAGACCCCCAAGAGAAAAGTGAGTGTTTCCGATGATTCTGCACCTGCGTTTTCTTTAAGTTTCAACCGAGATTTGAGCGGTGATTTAGAGAACAAAGGTCGATCATTAGAAGGGATTTCATGAGATTTCCTACACCTAGTTTTGATGAGTTGTGACACGATTCCTTTACCCTCAACATCCTCTAAACACGCACACTTTCAGATGGTAGGCGGCACTCCGGATGAAGCATTGTCGCCGGGCGTAAACACCAAAAAGCTGCGCTCTTCCGGGGTAAACACAAAAATTTTGCAATAATAACCTGTTGATTCCAACTAGAGCTGTAATTGGTAGTTTAACAAACACTACACACTCGGGAGTCTGATAAAAGGATTTTCCAGGAGTTGCATTGAAATCTATTCCCTGTTTCTTCTTTATTTTCATTATCTAACTCAACATCTCTAAAGCATGACAGTGAATAATGGACAGGAGATGCTTATTGAAGCAATCTTTCTTTTATTTGTACTTGACAGGAAAAGCCCAAAGCCAGTCGCAATTCCATCAAGAAGGCTGACAATGATGTCGAATCGCCACAGCCGGAGCGCAAGCGTAAGCGCATTTCGACGTCGCTGGAGAACAATGATGTGAGCCATAATGAGTTGGATGGATCCTTCACGAGTCACGGCACAACTGGCAGACGCAATGTGGCCGCGTCGGGATTGCTAAACCGACCGGCGCCAATTCCACGTCCGGAGACGCCTGAGATTGACATGAGTAAAGTGTCACAGACGCTGAAATCGAAGAATATCACTCCGTCGTCGCTGCGCTTTGGCTTCCTCGGCCTGGGCATCATGGGATGTGGTATAGTGAAGAATCTAATCAACTCTGGACACAAGGTGGTCGTCTGGAATCGCACCTTCACCAAGTGCCGCACCTTCGCTGAAGCGGGGGCTCAAGTTGGTGACACGCCGTCGGACGTTGTGGACGCCACTGACATAACATTCTCTTGTGTGGCAGATCCTCAGGCAGCGAAGGATGTAAGTTTCGCCACAAGTTTTGGAAACCACAACTGTATACGGAGAATTGTGTGGTTCAATACCAATTAAGCGGCAATTGCCATTCGAAAGTTTCCGCATGACAAATGTGTGTCTCTCTATTGTGTGTTTGCAGATGGTGTTCGGCAATTGTGGTGTGTTGCAAGCGAGCTCGGTGTCTGAGGGCAAGGGTTACGTGGAGATGACGGGCATTGATTCGGAGACGTCGACAGACATTGCCGATGCAATTGTATCCAAAGGTGGGCGCTACCTTGAGGCGCAGATTCAGGGGTCCAAGGCTCAGGCTGAGGAGGGTACTTTGATCATCTTGGCCGCCGGCGAGCGCTTGCTGTTCGAGGAGTGTCAAACATGCTTCGAGGCCATTGGGAAGAATTCCTTCTTTTTGGGTGACGTCGGGAATGCGTCTCGAATGAATTTGGTCCTGCAAATGATTGCGGGAATCTCCTTGGCGGGCCTTTCTGAATCTATGGCACTTGGTGAGTTTCGGTCGTTCCACTTGAATTATACTTTGGTGCTTATGAGTGTTTTCCTTACTTCTGTGCCATTTCAGCTGAGCGTGCCGGTCTGCAGACAAAGGATGTTTTGGAGGTTTTGGAGCTGACAAATATGGCTTCGCCGCTGATTCTGGAGAAAGGACATGGTGAGTTTCTATCGTTTCTCATGCCCCAAAGTGTCCTATCTATTAATGCGGCGATCTCTTGGCAGCTATGACTAAGGGAGAGTATCCCACACACCATCCGTTGACACACATGCAGAAGGACCTGCATCTGGCGCTGCAAATGTCGGAGACGCTGGAGCAGTCGCTCCCGATCACGGCCAGTGCCAACGAGGTGTTCAAGCACGCCAAGCGTCTCGGGTATTCCGATCACGATGCGAGTGCCGTGTACGTGAGAGCCAGATTCTAACGTTAGATGTTAATGCGGGCGTCTGAGGAGATTGCCTGACTGCCGACGCGCGTTTTAACATCTGACCAGCGTTGAGCTCTAAGATTGCAAATAGTGAAATAGGACATTTTCTGCGGGGGTCGTTTTCCGATTTTGAGCGCGCTCATGGTCGGAAAATGACTCTGCTTTCTTATCAAATAACATTTCATTCTTTTTTTAAAGGCGTAAATTTTGAGTATTTTATATTCAAAGCAAGATGAGAAACACACACAAC
The DNA here is from genome assembly GCF_947086385.1 of Phlebotomus argentipes. NCBI lineage: Eukaryota > Metazoa > Arthropoda > Insecta > Diptera > Psychodidae > Phlebotomus > Phlebotomus argentipes. The sequence goes on along the minus strand of NW_026776181.1, from coordinate 8,223,243 downwards.
AAACAAAATATCTTTTTAACATGTTAATTAAAGTTTACAACATTTGTGTTGTATGAAAAATTTGGATTAATCAATTTTAAAAGATACAATAACAACAGGACTTCTGTGTAAAAGTAGAGTTAATTAAATTTAGATAAACAGTGCATACATTTCTGTAGTTGAGAAAGAAGCAAAGGTTATTTTGATAATATTAATTGAGATCCTTAATTCATGGATATCGTATAACACTTTACATTACCTTGTTTTCTTGTCATTGATTCTACCTTTTTGTAATGTTAGCAGACAAAGTAAGGCAAATGTTTTCAAGAAGTTTATAAATCTTATTGTTTCACGCTATTCTTTCAAACTCTAATTGTAACAATTTCTTTTGGAGATAAAAGGTTTAGATCAATTTTTAGTTACTTCTGAATTGCGGCCTGAGGGGCCTTCATAATGTGTAAGGATAACACAGAATTTTCCTTTATTCTTTATTGTAAACACACACTCTAAAATGATGTGGAACACCTGTAGAACATAAGGATGAATAAAAATGGAAAGAATTGCAAGTAAGGAATTACAATGAATATACAAATATTGTGTAGTTTTAATATTTTATGGAAAATAAAGAGGTTTTCTTGAAAAATGACTCGACTTTGTGCTCAAGTGCTCTCTTGGTGTGCTATTTGGCTGGCGGACCTGTGCTGTCTTGCATGGCTGAAGGTCGGGTGTGCGTGTTGGTGAGTTCGGCGGTCGGTCGGGTGGGTTCAGGTGAGGTGTTGTCCGATGTGGCGCTGTCACAATTGTCAAACGATGAAATTTAAGATGGCGATCGCGTGTAAATTTACTCAATCTTATTTATTTTTGTGGTGAGAGAAAAAATGGACAAAATCTAGAGTGCGAATCAGTGCAAAAGGACAATGAGAGACATGTGATGCTGAGGAGTTGTGTGACATATTCAGTGTGACTCCCCTTGTACCCAAAAGACTGCCCAGAAGCGCCATAAATTTGCTCGAACAATTTTTTCAATGAAAGAAAAGTGTGTGTTCTTGTGACGGAAAACGAAGTGAGCAAAAATTCGTTCGACTTTTTTCTGCGTCTCCACTGAGAGGCTGTGTGGTGTTTCGCATCCTTCCTGGCCACCAGCAACAGGGCATACACGGCATCCTGCTGGTCGTCCAGTCGTCCCTGCGACAGAGGCGTCAAAATCGCGTCGAAGAACGCAGAGAGAAAAGCAAGAAAAAAGATATTCATTGCCCGTAGAAGAGACACACACGGAGAAGACGCAGACGGAAGAACAAATATGTGGTGGTGGTGTATTACCTCAATTATTATTACAAATTTTCAATCGTAGAGTTGCCCTTTTTATCCACAAACAATTTTCACTTTTGTACCTTTACTTCTTTTGTTCGATTCTTGTACAAAAAACAGTCATAGACACACACCTTGAGAGGCAATTATTATGTGCAAGATTTGTGGATGAGACGCCTAATGACTGGCCACTGAGTCCATAATCTTTTGGCTGATTTGCTAAGAACAAAATTCGCTTGCCTTGAGAGACATTTTTCAGGAGGAGACAGAGGAATATTCGTGATAAACCTGGCGCTATCGTCGTGGCGATGATTTTAAGGATGACCACATGAGAGAGATGCGCCAAGAGTATTTATCAATTGTTGATAAACACGAGTAACGACACTGTAACATGTTTGATAATGAGATTAAGAAGGCAAAATCAGTGGTGAAATTATGCCACTTGGGCGCTCAATCGAGTGCCAGAGGTGTCAAATGACCCGGACACGCGGCATTCCGACGAAATCTGTCTCCTCCGGACAAATCAGAGCCTCTAGTAGTTCCTAGTTTTGACTTGTTTATTTGTTAAACTCCCTCACCTGTCCTCTCACACTCTAATTTTCCATTTGCATTTTATTTGGTTCTTAATACCTTAGTTGAATGTTGTGCAAATTGTGCATGTGAGCGCTCCCCCGATTTGCCCAGACCCGCGAGCACGGAGTCGTGCCGTCTGGGAGCAACAACTACTGCGTGAGACGAATGCCACCCACTGGCCGCAGCACCACCCTCTCGGGAGCATCACCTGCGATAGCACATGACCCCGGGCGCGTCTTGGAGCACGAGGAGGCTGAGCCGAAGGCATTTCTGACACGAGTTTGGTGCTGGCCAAACGCCTTACAGTGTGTGTGGGTGATATGTGACGAAAATGTCCAAAAATAGGTAAACTCGCCCTCAAAAATTGCTCTTTATACACTCTCCCGTGCCCCTTTTGCCACTGCTTTCACCCTCAGTGGCTGCAATTCAGCGTAATACGCACGAGAGTCTGAGAAAGGCGATCCCAATGTGTGTCTAATTTGATAATTAGAACAATTAAAATGCGCTTTGAGCATACTTGCATTCCGCACCGCGAGTCACACTTCTTCGCAAAGCAAATTGCAGAGGAAATCCATTGTGATGTGAATCCGGGCTGAACGTTTTGGGGGTCTGTAGAGAAGCCTTTTTTTTCTAGCTAGCAATAGCTGTCAATTTTTGATGAGAAATCATACATGAATTCCTGGAAAATTATTGGGGAAAATAGGTGATGTTTGTAATTCGAGGAATGGACACGTGAATATGCTTTCACTTTCCAGGACATGAGTAAATAAGGCACAATTTAATTGACAACATTTTCACTGAAAGGGAATCTGATTAATTGAATTCTTCTGATTCGCAGATGATTTCTGAGAATTCATGGAAAGTGAAAAAAAATTGGAATTCTGAATGACATAAGCTTCTCTTTATAATGACCTGAAGAATTCCCATGTAGAATGATCTTTAGTGTCCAAGTGAGTAATTTTATAAAAGGTACTCCATGTTTGAGACTAATTTGAAACCTTAAGCGCTCACTTTGCCCTACCATTTGTAGCCCGAGAACAATTTAGTGGAAAATTTGTCACTTTGTCGTCCCAAAGAATTCCAACAGTCATTTCGAATCCTTGAAATACATTCTTTATTTCTTGCACACCTACAATGTCTCGCAGTTTCTCAGGTATTGAGTCCATAAATGAGATAATAAAGCAGACAACTGTTCTTGTAAGTTTCAAACGATACACGTAAGATAGTTGCATTTGATAATACTTTAGGCGCACATTTATTGATTTGTGAACCCTTTCTCAGACTCCGTGCAAAAGAAAAGATGCCTTTCTCACTTTGTTAAGTTTGAAAGTCTCTATTGTAATAAATCCTTGCGGAAGTAGTGGCAAAGTGGAATATTCAATTTATTCCACATTAATACGTATCTGTCAATATAATTGGGTAAAATACGTACACCAATTCAATAGGCGGGTACCAGTTGTGTTCCTCAGTGAAAGTTTTAGAGAGAGAACTTCCAAAAGTTTTGAGTGGAAAGATATTTTCTGAACGTGACACAAACACTTTTTCACACTGGCAATCTTCAATGGGCCAATATTGAGCTGTGAAAGATCTCTTTAGGGCTCCAATATGATTGTGTTGATGTAATGTTGGAAGATGGGCTTTTTTGGGGGTTTCATTCGAGGGCGTATAGAGAGACTGACTTATTCAAAGTGTGTGTTTGCTGAGGTAGAATTAAATTGAAGACCAATATAGTAATTACGAGAGTGTGCCGGAGAATAAAGTCAGCCGGAGAGAGAGAGAGAGAGAGGGAGAGAGAAAGAGAGAAATCTTCAACAGTAGCAAATAGTCACAAATTGTGCACTTTCATTTTCTTTTGTGAACTCTTCTGAGAGACCAAGCGATGTAAGATAATCCCACGTGAATATCGGATTCTTTTTTTTAACGACAGGAAGAGTTAGAATGACAAAAAGTCGGTGAATATTGGAGTAACTGTTAGTGCGCCTCGCGATGGGATACATTTTGATGAATAAGTCGTGAAATGGCCAAATGCTTCGCTGTTTGGGGTGATGCGTGTGTTCCTAATACACAATACATTTAAAACTAGTAGTGTTTTTGAGATAACAGTGTGTTGTCCCCTCGAGCTAATGTGCTATAAAATCAGCTTACGAGAGAGATAGAAAAAATCACTTTACGTGACTTCCTAATAATGATTGTTTGATATCGTAGTGAATTTTACAATGTGTAACACTTAATGCTGTCTTTTTCATTCGCCACTCTCTTGATATTTTCCATTTATTTGGCGTTTTGTCTCTAAACACATTGATTTTTTATTTGATCATAATAGATTTGTTCTTTACACTCTTTGTACAAAACAAAAAAAAATATGCTGATTCTGTATGAGCTGCATGACAAAATAGATACTCTTGTTAGGCTGTGAATATCTTATTTTTAGAATACAAATGTCTTTTTTTCAGAGTGTCTTCTTACATCCCAATTTACTTATATACATTGTCACATCTGTGAAATTTTTATCAAAGAGGTGAAAACGAGCAAGAATGTGTAGGAAATGATGTGATATCTCAACAATGAGATTCTTTATCTCGAGAGTTGTTTAATGTTATTTTATTGTGGGCGCGCGCGGGTGTTAGTGTGCGTGGAGGAGAGGAAAATCATAAAATCATGGTTGGAAATCTCAAGATAAGCGACTGCGTTTCTATCCTATTCATAACAATTGGCTATTGATTGCAAGTTCACTGCTATCACAGGTCATATATTTTTAATTTTATGGTTACAATTGAATTCATTACTCGTGCTATACTTTGTATAAAATCAATTTGTCATATTGGAAATACTCACATTTAATTGCCAAGAGGTCGTAAATCAATGTGTAATTTTGCATTATGTAATTTCTATGGATGAGACACTAACCGCAAGTCCGGAATGTGTTCGAAAGAGTGCAAATATTGGTAAAATTCCCCACAGGAAGTTGTGAGTTTTATTCGCAGTTCTTGTGTGCTTCAGTAGGAAGGCGGAGAAAAGGAGAGAAAAGAAACTACAATGCATGATATATTTTGGGTTTTCGGGGTGGAAAAGTTCACGTCGAAAAATATTTAATGATGCTATTTTCAATAAAAGTTGCAATAGACAGAGAAAGGCTGACGAAATATGCGGTACTAATACATAAACGCGCACGTTCAAAATCTTATTTTCATTCCTTCACACAGTTTTCATGCTGAAATTCCTATCGTATTAAGAGAGGCTCTATTGCTTTGGTGTGCTTATCTCGGTAGAAATTTTGACGTGTTTTGCCTCGTCGCACTTTCATAAGCAGACGATTCTCAAACTCCCTTCTGGTTGACTCACGCCTTCTCTCCCCACTCGAAATGAGGGAATCTTTTATGCTCTTTTTAATTCTCCTGACTCTTCAATTGATTTCAAACTCAATCTCTCGTTCCCTGTTTTCGTCATTTGGCGACGGAAAAAAGAGGCGAGCGGAGCAAAAAGTTGGAGCCAAATCGATAAATAGGGTTTTTCCTCAGTGCAAAATCACTTTTTTCCTCTGTTAAATACACTTGAACACTGTTGATCTGCAAAATTGAAGGTACGGAGCACAATACACACTTTACCGCCTGAGATAAAGTGTGTGGAGCTCCAGAAGTTTATTTCGCCGCGATTTCCAGAGATGCTCATTTGTGTGTTTATATGGTGAATTGAGTGTGTTTATATCATCTTCAATTCTTCCACATTTTCATACATCATATGAGTATATATGAATTTATTGCGTGTCTCTCATAAATCATCAAAGCGTTACAGAATTGATATGCAACAGATTTTTTTTTTGTAAATGCTCTTGAGCGTCATTGTGTGTATTTGGATGGAGAAAAATCTTTCACTCCTAAAGCCGGGAAATTATCAGTTTCAAATGTGATTTCTTTGCAAATGAACACATTAATCTTGCGCGGTGAAAATCATCGATGCACAGCAAAGCGGCAAATAGAAAAAAAAACCTTCGCATAGCAAAATGGCAGAAGACACTCTGGATAAAAAGTTCACACTTGTGCACCAATTTAGAGGTTTCTTTTTCAATAGAATTTGCAATCAATCACGGATAAATTTTATCACAAACAATGTTAGTCGTAGTTTGTATTTCTAACGCTGAACCATCTGATGGAACCCCAAGGCTAATTCCAATAGAACCTTCTGTCTGAGTTGTGACTATTTTTTGCTAGAGTTACATTGATAAATATTGACTGTTTTTTTATTAATTGCCACCTCTGTTGTGACTCTCTTTTTTTTCATTGCAGAATGGATGACTCCGAGAGAATGGAGCGCAGAGAAAGGGATAAACAAGCAAGAGCAATGCTTTCTGCCCAAGTACCAGAAACAGAATCAACGCAACTATTTGCTGCACCGATTCGAGTATGTATAGTGGAGAAAAGTAATGGTTATTGTGAATTGGAAAATGCAATGCGTGTGTGTTCTCTGTTGCTTTGCAGTTGTCCCCGTCCGAGGGTGATCTTCGGATCCAGTCGAAATTGGGTGATTTCGCCAAGGTGAAGCATCTGATGGAGGATCAGAAGCGTCTGATTGGTATCTCTCAGACGCCTCAGACTCCACGACAATTTCCACCGCAGAGCAGCAATTCCACCCTGTCTAACCAGTCACAACAACAGCAATTGGGAGCGAGCAGTAGCAATAATAGTTGTGCAACGACGGGACCAGGACCCACAAATAGTGGCAACAACGGCACAATCTCAAATAATCGCGCCTCCTCGCATCACTATCAGCAGCAACCTCCACGGAATGTGTTCTTGAAGCCAACTGATAGCAAATCGGCCTACAATGGTAGAGGAGTGTACCAGGGACAGTTTCTCAAGCACGACGTACGTTTCCTTCGGCCTCTACACTCCTGTGTTCAGGGAATTTAACTGTTCATTTTACTCTCTATTAGCAGATCCACTCGAGTGGCATGGGTGCTGCCAAGGGTCCAGGACCACCTCAACTCGCGTCCCAGCAGCTCAACACCCAACATCTGCCCAATGGGCGTCAAATGAATGACAAGCAGTCGTCGACTTTGATGCCAAATGGTGTACTTAGAGGCACCTTGAAGCCTTCGCGGCTCCCGATGACCTCCATTCCGCAGGGAAATCCTCTGAGCACGCCAACGAGTGTGGGTGAAGTGCGAGACATCCTCAAGGAGATGACTGAGACTGTGACACCAGTTACGGGAATTGCAGCAACTCCCAGGACAGAGTTTGACACGAAGTTTGCATTTGGTGCTGCAGGGTTGCCTCAATATAAGGTAAAATTCACACAAAACCGAAAGGGATCAATTTAATATAAGGTATTAAATCAATTTCCTCTTGTTTACAGTATACGGAACTACCTCCACTGTTTACACCTACTGTCAATCGAAGTTCCTCAAGACCAAAGTGAGTTAAATTAAATATGCTTTGATGTGTGGCAAAAAATTAACAGGGTAAAATTGTCATTTCCACTTTCAGTGATCTCGGGAATGAGCCCAATGTCTCTGACAGTGACGATGGGGAGCGCAAGAAGCAAACTACCGAGACGTGAGTGTTCTATTTGTGTATAAACTAGAGGAAAAGGTCCATTTTTGTGTTCTAACCGTTTGTAAATATTGATTTTTAGAATGTCTCCAAACAATGATAATTCAAGCGAGAGTGATGAATCTGCATCGAGCGGTGAATCGTCAAGTGAGGAGTCCAATAACGGCCTGAAATTAGAACCTGCAAACCGTGAGTGTCTCAATAATGTCTCTCTATGCTGTTGTGCAACATACTTTTACACACTCTTTATGTTCTGCTTTTTATGGTCTCTGCAGAAAATAGCCCTTCGTCGAAGCTCGAACAGTGGAGTTTGATACAATTCGTGAAGCCTCACGTGCAGAATGACGCGTCACAGCCGTCGACGCAGGAGCCATCGCCGCAGATGGCTATTAAGAATGAGCGTGATGATGAGAATCAGGTGTTTCACGGTCAGGCGCATCATATAAAGCAGGAGATGTATCACAATGAGCTGGTGGAGGAGATTCAGGATCCACCAATGCAGCAGAGCCATCACGGAGAGTCAAATCTGAGGTATGATCAGGCGGTGGCGTCGGTGACGAAGAGTCCATCCAAGAGTCCGGATCGACGGAGCAATTCCGATCCCTTTGAGTCTGATGAGATTGAGAGTGTGCTGGCGGAGGTGAAGGAAATCGCCACGATCAAGCCCATCTCGAGTTTCTCGGACACAGATGAGAAAATGGCGGAGAAGTGTGTGAAGAAGGTGCGCGATAAGCGTCGGAGGCGCTCTCATCAGACCACAACGCCGCACAGTGATTCCAGTGATGATGACGATGGCTTTGGCAGCACGAAACGGCGGAGCCGGTCGAAGTCCACGGAGAAGGAGATGAAGCGGGTGCGAGGACGGCTGTCGAAGAAGAAACAACACTATCTGGCGACAGCATCGACCAACACTGGACCTAATGCAGTGACAAACGCAGTGCCTAAATCAACCCCACCCAAGAAGGAGGCGTCCAAAGGTGGAAGGAAGGTGATATCGCGACGTCTGGGTGCACGGAGGAATTCCGTGGTGAAGAGTCGCGAGATGCTGGAGACAACGTCATCGAGTGACAACAGTGATAACAACAGCGATGATGATGCCTGCAATGACTCCGATTCGGTGCCCAGCAAGCCGATGGCCGTTGGCAAGCATCAAGTGTCGAGTTTTGTGGCGCTAACGCAGAGTCGTCCACTATCGCGAGGCCATCCAAAGCAATCCAACGACGACAATTCATCCATGTCATCCACCACCAGTCGAGAGGAGTGAGTTTTAGCAGTGAAAATTCCACGTTCGCAAATGCTTTATGTCCAATTTTTTTTCTCCGCTCAACAGGCATCTTTCGTCACCACGAAGTGCTGCACGTCCTTCAGTGTCGCCCGGCAATCGCTTAGTGTCGCCCATTAGTAAACTCTCATCGTCCTGTGATGAAAACTCAGATGCAACTGATAGCGATAGTATTCGTGAAGAGAGGGTGAGTTGTGCACAAATTTGTTTACGTACTGTGTGTATATTTAAGTGAGGAGAGAGAGAGAGAGAGAAAAAAAAGTATTTGCCATAGTGCGAATTCCATTAACAATATCCTGGTTAAAGTTTCACGGCGTCGTCACACTGAGAAATCCAATTACTTCAAAATGGTATGAGGACTCTCACACCATAAATTGTTTGCAAAGTCTGACCGACCAATGGAGAAATTCCTTTTCAAAGAACTCCAAGACAGACTTAATTATCTCTCCACATTGGATATTTTTATCATGAGAAAAAGTGTGCAATGTCTGGAATATTTTATATTTGCCTCATATTTTTTTTTTATTTTATATATGAGTTTGTTATTGATGGAAAATATTTTGTTGCAATTGCAGAAAATCCGAGATAAGACAAAAAGTGATAAGAATAAGAATGTTACGCTGCGGAAATTGTTCTCCGGCTTGAAAGGTGAGGGCGGTGCCAAAGGAAAGGGTCAAGTGGTGATTGTGGATCACTCAGAGGATTCTCACGTGAGTATTAATGAGTGAAAAGGTGTGATTGTGAGTGGATTTTTATGCGTTGTACTTTTGCAGATTCAATCGAAAGACGACACCTTCGCGTCGGAGAAATTTCTATCGCCTTATTCGGCAAAGTATGGGTCTGGAAGCGGCAGTAACCAAGTGAGATCTGGTGATCCGACGAGACACTTGCTCTGTCGGATTGACCTGTCGCGCTTGAAGCGGATACCACACTTGGCGAATGCTGTGCAGGTGCACAAGAGTCCGCGCAAGAGTAAGCATCATGGTGATCCAAAGAGTCCCGCCACGACGACGTGGAGTCAGTCGCGCGGCGGGAAGAGTTCAAGTGCTGAGGCCGCGAGCAAGGCATCGGCGAATCAGGTGGAGAATGGACGACTGACGGTGGCCTTCGAGAGTGGAGTTGGAGACAATCAAACAATTGTGAATCGTGTCAATTCGATGAGTGCATCAGCGAGCCAAGTTGGACAGTCACCGAAGAATTTGCCAAATGATCACAAGTCAAGCCACAACAATAACAACAGTATCAAGAGAGAATCCATCAAGTCTGAGTACACGAATTCTGACATCACTGGCAGTTCGCCACGGATTGACGACAAGGGGAGTTTGTATGCGGGCAAGCTTGGCGCTTTCAATGGCGGTGGCATCAAGAGGGAGAAGTTGAGTGAGACAAAGTCTGATTTCTACACTCCTGGTGCTGCACCATCGGAGATTGATGTGAAGCAGAGCAGTGGCAAATTGGCTGGTGAATGTGTGCCCAAAGAGCGGAAGAAGCGTCGATCGAGCTCAGGCAGTGGCTCCATCAAGAGTGGCAAGAAGCGAAAGAATGGATCGCAGAACGAGCTGATTCACGAGACGACACCACCCACAAATCACGATAGGATAGAGACTGTGGTGTACAGAGAGGTGGAGAAGAAGATCTACTACTCATACTTTGAATGTACAAATGAGAGCGACAGCGGCAGGGAGGACAAGTAAGTATATATCACTTCATCCATTCACGTTTCACTATCATCACATACGCACACACGCTCACGTGAGAAGCGCGCGGGGGAAATTTTGACGTAGTGTATGTTGGAAATGTCTCATCTTGTACAAGAAATTGCTGAAATAATGTGAAATTTTTAGCGTAAAAATTAATTGCAGGGGCCAGAGCACGTACTTGCTGGAGGCGCAACGGCTGAAGCATGCTGCTGACAAGGAGACGGAGCATTTGGCCCAGGCGATGACCTATTTGGAAGCTGTTCTCTACTTTTTACTGACTGGTGATTCCATGGAGAAGGAATCTCTCACGGAGCGATCGGCTTTCACCATGTATAAAGACACCTTGAAGCTCATAAGGTGAAATGAATGTGAATTTTCCTATCCTAAGAGTGGTGTTCCTAATGCTCTCTGGCACTTCACTTTCAGGTACATCTCCTCGAAATTTCGCAGCCAACAGCAAGTGCACACGATGCAGGGCAATATTCACAGTAAAGTAGCTATTTTGAGGTGAGCTTTGAGGTAGTGATGGTGTTGAAAGAGAGAGAGAGAGTGGGAGAGCGAACTTTATTAGCAATAATTCAATCTTTTTTATCAAGAATTCAACTACCAAACTGTAATATAATTCAATTTTCTTTTCCTCTTCGACGTCTCAACAGTTTGCGGTGCCAGTCATTGCTGTATCTGAAGCTCTATCGCATGTGCAAGCCGGAGGTGAGGGAAGTACAAAAGATTATTGGGGAGCACACAACAAAGCGCAACGCTGACTTACCGAATGGAAATACTCCATCTCCGATTTCGCCATCAACAGCAATCCAAGGACAAGTGAGGATATTTTCTTTTGGCATGCAACCCTTGACACGATGTGTTTGACTAATTGAATTTCGTGACATTTTAGAACATTGGAGGAACAACTGGTGGTCAAATGGTGCCTCATCAGACATACAATGCATTTCAGCGACAAAGCACTTTCCTCCATTATTTAGTCAATTGCCATGATTTATGGGATCAAGCTGACCTCCTTGTTACGAAAGGGAATCACACAGGTGAGTTTGGAGGGGAAAATGGTGGTTTTTCTCTCCTATTAACTTGTGAAAATCTTTCTTTGTGCAGAATTTTTTATCAACTTGGACCACGAAAATGGACCCATGACTCTGCACAGTTCAATATCAAGTGCTGTAAAGTATGTTAAAGCCGGACTGCAGAAATTGAGACAGACGTGTCAAGTATGAAACTTTTTCTTATCCATATCTCAGAATAGTTCTCCTCTTTTATTATTCTACTGAAAATATTGGTAGTTTTAGTGGTGTTTTATTTTTATACCATTTAAATGTCGGTGAAACGGAGAGGAATGAGAAGTAACACAGAGTGCATGAGTTTTTTCGTGCCGAATTAAAATGATGAATTATTGAGCATCACTTAATGGACTTTTTACAATGAAGTTGATGATGAAGAAGAAGAAGAAGAAGAAGAGAAAAAGAAAAGACAAGAATCCGGCAGAGCTGTGGGATAATTGCATAAGCAATTGTATGTACAGGAGGTGAAAGATGAAGAGATAGACATAGAATATTATTTTTTGTTATAATTTATTTCATTATTTAAATGAAAGGAAAACTCAAACTTTTTTTTGTATATTAATTGTATAGATTACAAAATAATTATTGTTTAGTAAATATATAAAAGAAATGAGGAAACGATTAGGTACTTTCTCAGAAGATAGGAATAGGAAGACGAATGGAAGACAAGCAAGAAGTTATATATAGAGGTAAACTATTTAAAATGGAGTCATTTGAAGTGAATTTCTCTGTAAATATTACTTTGATATTGCAACTATATACATATGGCTTATGTATAAACATTTTTGCAACCTTAGTTTATCGAATTTTTACAGTAGGTCTTACTTAATTTACATAAACATATATTTTTTCGTTTTTTTTTTAGAAATGAGAACAGCAGTAATAATGTGACAGAATAGTTAGAAATTTTGGGTGGGGAGAAAATGAAGATGTTTGCAATGAAATATTTGAATCAAAAGTTGTTATCAAAAGCGTCTGCTTTGTTGGAAGATGAGAAAAAAAAAGTGAAAAAATACAGAAATTCAAATTGATCTTAAGATTTATGTGACTATCGTCAGCCTATCATTTAATTTACCATTTTCAATTTGATTTTTTGCCTGATGCAAGATTAGTTTGATGACAGGCGAGGGTTGGAGACAATAAATCAAAGATATCTATATTGAATTTTGCCGTGAAGAAATTCGACGATGCGACAAGCAGAAAGAGGTGATTACATTTAACGCAACACAGTCCATACGTTAACTAATTTTACCTCTAAATGTGTGTTTTATTAAAAGAAACAAAAAGTAAAACAAATCGATAAGGAAAACATGTGAAGAAGAACGATCATCCTTTGTATTTATACTACAGCAATGGGGAATATTTTCTACTGATTCTAACTCTGCAAATGTTGCTCATTATAGCGAAGTGATTGTTTGACATAGGGATGCAATTTTTGTATTGTTCAATTATAAAAGAAGAGTAAATAAAGGAAATCTTTTTCTACTACCATAAATGAACCACAAAGCGCCACTTACAGTGAATCCTTACATACCGCGAGAGTGAGAATAAGAAAAAAAAAATGGTAATTACTAAATAGGAATATATAGTGATGACATTCTAACAATAGTCATAATATTAGTTCTGGAGGAGGATATAAAATGGGAATAGACCAGAAAATGTTACTTGTTACGAAGATTTTTCATTGTTAATCCTACATTTTTCTCTCTTTGCGCTTTCTATTTTCTCTTAACCTTACTTTCTTGTGAAATTATCAATCCTTATTATATATACATATATTTTTTTATATTTTGCTGTAACGTACAATTACTAACTTTGTCCGTTTATAACTATAACATGTGTTTTTTTTTTGTTTGTCATAAAGATAATCTTACTCTTTTGATGTAGCTTGATGCGGGACCAAAATATTTTTTCAACCAACTTCGAGTTATGGTTTTTTTGTGGAATTTTCTTTCTTTTCCCCCAGCAAAACAATATTTTTGAAGAAACAAAAAAAAAACTACTAAATGATACCTTAATAACTTAATGACTAAACGTAGAAATCCCTTATCTCAGAATGAGAAAACTACCAACACACTATAATAGGAAAAAAAAGAGCGTTGACAAGATTGCAACAGTTAATCAAACACCAATAACTTGGTATGAGTAAACAAAGATGTAAAGAGTTTCTCTATTAGAGGATATTGTTAATAGTGAAGTAAATTATTATGAAAGCAAAGACGGTCAATGGGAAGACGATGTAGGGAGAGGAGAGCAGATGAAACGACGTGTAAATGATAGTTATAACTTTTATATTAAAGATTGACATACAACACAAAGCGCGGATTAAGTGAGGAGTAAGACCTTAAGAAGTAAATGCATTAAATTAATACTAGAGTAGGACTAATTTACACTCTACTAAGGCAATTGATTGAATGTAAATTGAACAAATAAGCAACAATATATTGTAAAGTTAAATGAAAAGTGGGGAACGAGAAATGGATGAAAGTAAGGGAAGAAACGAAACATTTAAAAGAAGAAAAATATTTTTATTTGTACAAAGTGATTTTTATGCAATTTAAATAAAAAAAAAGTGAAACAGAAATAAATATGAAATAACAAAAAGTATAGATATTATCAAAATATGACGAGCAAATTGATACAAACATTAGTATTTTACTACGTTGAATAAAAGGAAAATGAGAAGCGAATTACTTCATGTGTTTTAATCGAAGAAATTGGGCAGAAAATCTCATAAAATTTGATAAAGTCGATTTGAAAAGATGGAAATTTTGATGCAACAGTTAAGAGGTGAGCTTTTTCGGGTCTTTAACCGTGGAAAATTCAACAATTTTGCAGTGCAACATTCGAGAACCTCCCCTGAAACTTTGCTGCAGTGTGCCGATGTCGGAGGGGTGGCGTCGCTGTTCTACTGTAGCACAGAAAGACACCCCCAGCTTACACGCAGGGGCAATTTTTCACATCACCAGGCCAAGTCCCAGAGAGTGCAAAGCTCCTCCACCTCATTTAGTTGTCGTCACTACATAGAGAAACAACTTGTGTTTTTTTCCCTTGCATTCTTCATCACAGTATTGTTTGTGTGCACTCGCCACAGGGCAGTGGCCAGCGACGTCTCCGGCTCGAGGGTGGGCCCCGCGTTTGGAAAAGTGCACGGCCGAGGGGCGTCATGTGAAGTTGGAGGTCCGGCGAATGTGAGAAAGGTGGCTCAGAAGGTGTGTTCGCGGTGTAAAATTTCCTCAATGGACACGAAGAAAATCCTACTTCCGGCTGATTCGTGCGATCCTCATTCCGCAGTGGTGTGATTATCCCTTGTGATTGTGCAGTGAGACAAGTCGATAGTGTTTGCAAGTGAGTGCAAAATCTGAGCTTTCAGTGCCACGGAAAAACCCACCCTTTTTCATCCCAGAGTGTCGCATTTGCAGTTGTCGAAGGCGGAAGAAGAAAGCCGAGAGTGAGGGACTTTTCCACTATCGATTTCGAATTTCTTCCTTTTTCCGTACAACCACACACATTTGTGTATCGCCAATTTTGCGGTTGGCGAGCCAGAAAAGGCCGCAGCTCTGCGAAATGTCGCTGCAGAAATCAATAAGACGGTGAGTGGCAGAAAATACGAAAGATGCACTCAATTTGCTATTCATCCCCAATGTGACAATTAATTGCCGAGGGAAGTTTTGGGGAAAAGGAGTCGCTCTCGCGTTCACATCAATGTGATGCGCATAGGCATTCGCTCTGCACGCTCGAGAGTCCGGGCATCGCCCTGTTTTCCCAGCAAATCTCGCGAATGGCACATGACAACTGGCAAAATCCTGTCCTTCAGCCAACTTAATGCCCCAAGGTGCATCGCAAAACCGTTTAACTCTGTGCCAAGGAGCGGTGCGGATACACGCCCCTCAGGTCAATAGCATAAGCCCCAAATGATCCAATAGGAATATTCATTACAGAGATCAGCCAGGATTTCAGTTCCAAATGAAAGTGTTCCACTTAATCACTTGCTGTATAACATAAATTGTGAATTGTGCTTCTTGGGCGGATGGCAACAATATAGAGCTCATCTTGTTCATAATCTCTGCCTAGAGGAGATGAAAACACAGGAGATTAGTTTCCCCATCATTTGAATACACAACAGGGTGAAATTATCGAGATGATTTTCCATCATGAGATAGATTACACAATGCTGTGTCTTCAGTGTGGCTCTAATGTTGATTCACATTTTTGATACCCTAATCTCTGTTTAAACCTTAGTTATTGTACGATTCTTCTCTTGTCGAACACTATATTGGAATCAATTATTTTGTTTTCTTATCATGCTGTGCTTCAGTAGCGTATCTTGGAGATTTTCATGAAAAATAAATCATTTTTTCAGTTATTTTTATAGAGAAAGGAAAGTTGAAGGGAAGATCTTTGAAATTCTGAAAAGAAGTTTTGATACAAACGCTTTGCCTGTTTGGGAATAATTTATTCGCAACCAATGAATAATTTCAAAAATATTTTCAATTTTCACAGATTTTATTTGAGACGTCAAGAAAATTTGTGAAGTTGTGAAGTTTACAAATTTGAATTATTGGATACAGAGATTTGACCTACAAAATATTGTGATTGTACATAATTATTTAGATTTATAGAGATAACAGACCCGAAATAATATTCCTAATTCAAATATTGATTTTCCACCTCAACGACATTACATAAAAAATCGGACCGATTAGATCTGTTCCACGTAGAAGCACTCACTTACCATATGTACACATTTGCATGGCGTGAATGTTAGCAGAGAAAGGCGCGCCGGCGCGATGCTGAATCCCATTCAAATTCTTCCCAGAGTCGTTTCCAGGCGGTTTTGGTGGATGAAAAACCTGCAAAGGCTCAAGACACACATTATGACAAATACGGAAAAACTCTACACAAGCAGTCGAAATACTTTATCCACAAAGTTAGGATGATTTTGAGCGCCCAAAGCCGTCCCTGGCGCGCGATGGTAGTGACAAAAAACGACGTCGACGCCGACGACGAGTAATCTTCTAAAGATAAAACTCTCGCACAGTGCGTCGTTGAATTTTCCGAGTATCATTTTTAGTCCGATTTGAGTTTCCGTGTCGAGTTGAAAAACATTTTCTAGCTCTGCGTTTAATTTTTTTCTTTAATTTTTTTATTATTTCTTTTGCGTTTTTATCTTTTTTCCGTTAATTTCTTTCATTTGAGTGTCTATTTTGTCAATCTCTTCATAATTTCTTCCCGTGTTTATTCAACCTTCCCATTTCCTAACCGTTCGCGAATATTTGTTCACTGAAACAGTGTGGAAAATTTGATGAAAATCAACGGTGAAAGGTGACAACGTGCGCTAAGGGGAGAAAAAGGGGATCATTTCGTGTTAATTTCTACTATCTCAATTGGTAGTTTATCGATTTTTCCGCGCTCCAGCGACACTGCTGAAAAAGGTGGAATTTGTGCAGTGCAGAATATTGCAATTGTGCTGAAGATAGGGATCAAAGTGAAAACAATAGCTTAATTCAATATATGCACACGATTCGGTAATCATCGACATTATTTAACGCAAAAGGATCGTGCATAATTAATGGACAATTCAGTAGAAATTGCGCCGTATCTTTGAATGGATAATTGAGAGCGTGGCAAAAAGAATTCCGTGGAAATTTGAAGAGGGTTTTTTTTATGAGGTGAGTAAATTCTACAACTCGGGGCAATTAAAGCACCCCTCACTTTTGGCTTGAGAGAATTAGAATGAAAAGGTAATGAATGTGCTGAGAAGAAGTAACGAACTGATGATGCAACCCAATACAAGTCTCAAGAGCTATTTTGGTCAATGAATGTGTGCGTTTTCTGTGGTGTTTCTCACAAAATTTTATAAACAAAAATCTGCAATCCACTCTAAGTTGAGGAGGAAGACACGCGCTTAGGCGATCCCAAAATCGATATTGTGAGGAAGGATGAAGTGCTGGTTGAAATTTATTCAACACTGCATTCTCATCTGGTGATATTTTTGGCGTGAAGCATGGAGTTTTCATAACTTTTTACCACATTAGACGATTTTCGTATTCTTAGAACGGGAAAATTTCTCACAACTTATATGCAGATATGAGAGAGTTGGGCTATTTTTAGCGTGGAAATGGCAGGTGGTTTTACGAAAATATGTAACACTTTGGTCCCATTTGACACATATTTCAACGAAAACGCGCTCTTCACATTTTTCCTCCCATCAAACTCAATATCGCAAATTATCATTTGATGATTTTTTTTGAGGAAATGTCTGGAAGCTTAAAACAAATAAATCATGTCTTGCGAATGGGATTTTTATTGAGAGATTTATGAGAGAGAATTTATGATCAAATTAAACACAAAATTTTCAATATTAACACAATATTTTTGTCTATTCTTTTCCCAGATAAACACTTTCCAGCACCCTTAAACTATTTTTAAGGAAGTGATCTTGCGCAATCACAGAGACAAAGATACCAGGAAGCTCCAGGAAGAGGAGAGAGAGAGGAAATAGGTTGCAGAGGAAAGAGTTTGGAAACAGTATTATTGATTTAATTGTGCAGTTGAGGCGGGACATGACGAACGGTATGATTGAGTCTAATAGTGGTCAGCAACAGAATGGCAGTGGCAGCAGCAATGGTGGCGGTGGAAGCCAGGAGGAGTCCAAAACTAATTTAATTGTCAACTATTTGCCCCAAAACATGACCCAGGAGGAGATCCGCTCGCTCTTCTCCAGCATTGGTGAGGTGGAGAGCTGCAAATTGATTCGCGACAAAGTCACAGGTAAATTGCTTCTCAGAGAGTGATGTTCTGCACTCAGAGAAATCACATTTGTACACTTGATACACTTGGACGTTGTTAAACTACATATTGGAGCTACGATAGATTTTGTTGTATCGCAAGAATTCTGAGGAAACACAGCGAATTTTGAATCTAGCGTTCTTGATTATTGATCCCATGGATCCCGAATTTTATCCTGCAAATGCTGTTGATGTGCTTAATATGTATATTGAGGAGAAGGTTATCATCATGATTAACAGATTGAATCTGGTATTCAATTAGAAAGTTGACTGCGTTGATTTATCTGAGTGCAACGCTACATATTTCGCCTCTAACGTTGTCCCATTTTGCAGGACAAAGTTTGGGGTATGGCTTTGTGAACTACCATCAGAAGGACGATGCAGAAAAGGCCATCAACACACTCAATGGACTGCGTCTGCAGAACAAGACCATTAAGGTGTCATTTGCTCGGCCTAGTTCAGAGGCCATCAAAGGTGCCAACTTGTACGTGTCGGGCTTGCCGAAGAATCTAACCCAGGGTGAATTGGAGGCCATGTTCAGTCCATTTGGCCGCATCATCACATCACGCATTCTCTGTGACAATATTTCAGGTATATTCCCTATGGGAAGACTCACGAAATTTCGCTGAAGGCCGTTGCAGCTATTTTCTGGATTTTGCCAGAATCCAAAACAACACACATAATATTCTACTGTTCCTCCATTCCCTCCCACGAGGAATCATATAAATTTCACAAAAGAATACTCTCAAGATTAGCTTTGAAATTACAGAGATAGAAAAGAGCATTTGGATTTAATTTTAAGTTCATTAATTTCCATTTTCTTTTCTTATTGTTTCAAGAATGGCTATTTGTCACTTCAGGTGGAACGAGTATGCCGGGTACGTAAGAGTGGTTTTAGCATTTAATTATTGTTTAATTCGTATTAAGTCACTATGTTGTTCATTGTGGGTATTGTCTAATCATTTGTGGTGTTGATGCCTCTTCATTTTATTCCTTACATGTACCCATCATTTCATTTTTGCCCTATAATTTCTCATATGTTTCGGAGATTTCACTCAGAACACTATTTCAAAAATTGGCACAAACTATGCCTCACACCTGTACTGAAATAAGAATGCATGCTTTGAAGGCAGAGCTGGCGAAGAATGGACTCAATTTTCAGAATCATGTTTAAATTGAATGCACATTTCCCAGCTCTGCCTAGAATACGAATGACATAACATACATCCAGTGTTTACTCATGATTTAACACTACCATCAATTGATTTTCAGTGGTAAAGTGCACAAAATAGAGATTGAAATATGTTGATGACAATAGAGAAAATCCAGAAAATATCATCCACTGCAAAACCCGCAGGATGATTGCAAGAGAGCATAATGGATAATATGCAGCTCGCTGTGGGATTTGATTTATTTGGAGTAATCCTTGCTAATTATTTTCAGGGCTATCTAAAGGCGTGGGCTTTATTCGCTTTGATCAGCGCATCGAGGCCGAGCGGGCCATCAAGGAGCTCAACGGGACCGTGCCGAAGAACGCCACGGATCCCATCACCGTCAAGTTCGCCAACAACCCGAGCAGCAACAAGTCCTTGCCACCCTTCGCTGCCTATTTGGGGCCACAGGCCGCGGCAGCAGCTCGACGCTTTCCCGGCCCGGTTCATCATGCCACCGGACGCTTTAGGTAGTTAATTTGTTGAATTAAAATTGGGCGTGGCTGATGAAAATTCACGGGCAGTGTGGATAAAGTGCTGGCAGCTGCGGAGACGGCAGCTTAAAATTCAGCGATGGTGGCATAGTGGAATGGAAGGATGATTCAATTATGGGCAAAAAATATGAACGTGTGCCTTCTCTCCATTTTTATGCAGATTCTCGCCGCTGACTGGTGATTTATTGGCCAACACTGTGATGCCTGGCAGTGCAATAAATGGATCTGGCTGGTGTATCTTCGTGTACAATCTGGCCCCGGAAACTGAGGAGAATGTTTTGTGGCAACTATTTGGACCATTTGGTGCTGTACAGTCTGTAAAGGTACTGAGCACATGACGCCTTAAGCTCCCCCGTCCAAATCTCATGCAAACTTTAATGCCTTCTCCAGGTTATTCGGGATCTGCAGACAAATAAATGCAAGGGATTTGGTTTCGTCACCATGACCGTGTACGACGAGGCCCTGTTTGCCATTCAAGGGCTCAACGGATACACATTGGGAAATCGTATACTGCAAGTTAGTTTTAAGACAAACAAGACCAAAACTACGTAAAAGGAATTTTTTCCTCCTTTTCGCGATTTTGAGTGGAGATTGACTAAAAGTTTTTGTTAATCATTTGGAGAATTGATTTTGCCTCTTTTCAATGCATAAACTTATTTTTCTTTTGAATTGTCTGGAGAGCTTATGAAATGAGCTTTTCCATATTATTTTCAGAGAGTACAAAATCTCTGTTAGATACTTTATTTATATGTATAGAAAATTGCACTATGTATTCTTGTATCTTTATTGCAAATTATATATTTTTTTCGTCTTACAATGTGATTACAAAATCGCATTTAAAATTCTATGGAGAAGGAGAAAATTGTAGACCATAAGCTATATAATGTCAGAAAAATTTTTCGATACAATTTACAGTTTAAACTTATGCGTAAAAAAAATTAGAGGAAGGAAAATATTATGATAAATGTCTATTTGCAAATATTATACAAATTTATTGATGAGTGAAACTAGTCCAGTAGCGTGTTTACTGTTTTGATTTTTAGCTAAAATTTTCGATTCATTTTGCATTAATCTAATTTCACATTTTCTCGAGGAATAATTTCACTATTTTCTGTAATATTCTCTAATATTTATCTATGATTTTGGAGTTTATAATAGGTTAAACATATGGCATGTGGCTATTATTCTTTTTGTTATATTTTTTATATAAAATCACTTGTGTGGACATTAAATATTATCTTTTACCTTATTTTCTTTATGTTTTATTTTTATTTATTTTCACTCATCTTCTTCCTATCTTCCTCATGTTTACTTTATACGTTCTGTTTATCACAGGTTCTTTGCCGCTCTACCACTTCTTTCTTACACATAACCTACCCGAATTTTGATGTAACCACTTTAACAATTGTACATTTTTAGGAATCAGCTAAAGTATTGGTGAATTTGGTAATTTAATTGTCGTAATTGAAATAGTAGGAAAAAGGTAAAAAATGGAAAAAATCACAGAATGGTGCTTCTAATAAAAGAACAATAATAATAATGAATGTGAAGGTAATGCATCAGATGGCTTTACAATAAACATGAAATCACGTGAGACAAGAATCTTCCAATAGAAGAAAATCCAACTGACTGATGTATTATCTTCATTTGAATTATTGTTAATAATTTTCTAATGTTTATATATATAAAATATTTAGAGTATCAAATTATTCACTATTTTTACAATAATACCAATATATTATGAAACAAGAAAATATTACAATATTTAAATTATATTGCGCGATACATTAAGGATTATTATCAATGTTTAGTCAGTTTTTTCTAACATTCCATCAATGTATTTTCACTACTAAAGTGGTGGCTAGAATAACATGGGTATGACGACAAAATACTTAACTAACAGAAGAACTTATAAACAATGTGTAGTGCGATAAGAAGGAAAATCCTTTTAAATGTTGTAATTTATATAAAGCATGAAATTTAACCCAAAGAATTTACGCTTATTGCTATTTCAAGAATCAAATTTGAAACCTTCCGGTTTAGTTAAAGAAAGTATTTACAGAATATGTATACACTTATTCAAACAGTATTACTAAAGTGTAGTAAGGAGAAGACGTGAGAGTGAAAAAAGGACTCAATTTGATGGAATTTTGAAGGGTTGCCGTGGTGTGAATTTACACAGAGACTCGGAGAAATTCTGTCATTTTGCAAAGGAAACTTTTGCAAAAAGAGGTATAGAAAAAAAATTGAGGGTTGTGCAATTGAGTATGAAAGCAAAAGTGAGGAAAAAACATATCGTTAAAGAGATACTTTATCTCAAGAGACACACAAGAGATCAAAAAATATGGTAATTAATGAATATGGAAGAGTGCTTTCCTCAAATTTTAACCAAAAAATAAAAACTATAAAATGTGATCCCACCATGAACAGTGACAGTGAATTGGAACAAGGGGAAGTAGGAAAATCGGCGAAAGAAGTAATTTTTCAAACCAAAGATAAAATGTTAACATTTTTACAAATTCATACATGAAGGTGTTTGTGCGTGAGGCAAGAAGATGAGTGAATTCTTGAAGACATGGAATTAACATTGGGGAAAATCATTCTCATTTGATATGCGACTCACCATGACAAATTGATAAGGAGGCGATAGAAAACATCAAAATCACTGTAAAAAGCAATAAATTTTAGAGGGTAAAGAAAGTGGGGGAAATAGCGGCGAATTTTTATATGGAAAACGTGAATATATACGAAACTCCAACAGAATGTGGGGTTATATAGGTAAAAGATGCTGATGAATGAATCTCCAAAAAGAGCCCACTCACCGAAATTAAGTCAAGTACCTAATTAAATAAAAATAGACTTATTACACAATACCAAATCAACAGAGAACATGAAGAATCACTCTGTGTGAGTCTAAATTCCTTAAGCTATCCTCCAAATTCCGTTCAAGTGACCAAGTTATTTGCATGTGTCCAAATGATAGAGAAAAAGTACAATTTCTCTAATTACACCTCAAATACAAGATAATTTTCACAAAGAAATATGCACAAAATAAGCAAATCCAGAGGAGGGAGAGAGTAAGAATAAATAAATTTGGCCTAATAATACTGCATTCGAGCATAACAAGAGAGGATGAAGAGGACGTAACAGTTCCAAATATGCAATACAACGATTCACGAGGTGACAAAGAGAAATAATACAAGGATATGGCATGTGGAAGAGGAAGAAAAACTATTGAATTTTATAGGCAGATCGTGACAATTCGCAAAATAATGCAATAATTATTTTATACGAATTTTTAAGAATATCATTGTAAATCCACTGAATGTTAGTCACACCCCCAAAAAAAAATGTCAACAGAAAACTGCTTATTCGTTGAAATAAACTGTTCAATGTCATCAGTAGGATGTTAGATGAATTCTTAGAGCTTATTAGACTTCTTGTTTGTGATGAGATTCAGGAAGAATCATTAGTGAAGATCTCAATACAGCAAAAATATCACGCGAATCTCTTTTCATTAAATTAATATATAATACCTATCAAGAATGCGTCAGTTTGTGTTGATGTGAAGAAAAAATGTCAATTCACATTTAGGAAAATAAATTATAATCGATTGGGCTCCGCATCAGCGCACTTTATGCTGAAATATGTAGGGGAAATTGTATGTGTAGCGTGTAATTAGTTAGAATAGAGGATTTCCATTTAACTGTCTTGCATCCATAATGCTTAAAAAAAAGATGTTGTTATAATTAAACTTTTTCTCTGAACTTATTATATCGTGACGTTAGTCAGATTTTTAGACGCGAGCGCACCCAAGAAAAGAACATAAATTCAAGCTTTTGATAGATGAACAAGGAAAACTTTGTCAGTTTAATTGATGTCATAAGGAATAGTGAAACAGAGAACTCATATAATTATACAATAGTTTAATGGTATTTACCTTCTCAAGCGTACGCCAGTGTCAATACGAGACATTTGAAAGAAGATATAAATGTATTTTTCGTGTTTCTCATAAAAAAATCAAGTGAATATTAAATAAAGAAATTCCATATAATTATAAACATAACACATTATGGCAAAAAAAATGAAAAGGAGGAGCGAGCAAATGCGTGCTGTCTACTTTTATCTTATCAGAATAAATAGTGAATTTATATTGTAATTTACTTCTGAATCTGTATTGAGTCGATTATAAGGCGTTTGTACTTTTTCCAATCAAATCATATACATTCACCTACACAACACAAAATGGTTGATAAAATATTATAAAACGCAGTTTTACTGGAACATTTCCAAAATAGACAATGTGAACACTGAAGCAAAATGGGTAATTTTTCTCATTGGATTCTCAAACGAACATCAATGTGATTACACAGTGAAATTTTATTTTAAAAATACAATTTCTTAAATCTCTCGTATTTTCTCATTTCACAGTTAAAATGTCTAAAATACACATAATAAATAGCGATATGGTGAAGTCATGCTAACAACATACGTCATATAAAACTACCAAAAGGGCGGTGAAGCGGACTCCAAGGCATCCTTGTGATTTATGGTGGAATTCTCAACTCACTTCGTCTTGAAGGACGTGGCCGGCTTTCGAGGCACTGGTTGACGCTGGCGCGCCAGGAAACTCTGTCCGGATCCACTGAGGAGTGCCATTCGGGAATCCATAGCATCACGCTGACGATCGAGTGCCAATTTGCAGAAGGCTGTCGTTATCAGTTGCTCCTCTCTCTGATTCATTCTGCTCGTGTGAACCTCTGGTTCCGGGTCAGATGACTTGCCTTGGTCCAGCAGAGAAACCTCATTTGCCAGTCGTGGATCGAGACTCTTAATCATCTCCTTGGTTTTCTCCACGCACTTCCTGTAGCGCGCCTCGGCAGCGGACAACTCCTGCTCGCGACTGGACAAAGCTGTCTCGAGCTGAGTGACTTTAGCTTGCAGATTGTTGACCTGAAGCTGGCTCTCCTCCACTTGTGACGCCCTCTGCTCATTGAGTTCAAGGGCCTGACGCAATTGCACCACCAGATTTCCCTTAGCGCTACTCTCATCCGTCTGGCCCTGAGTCAGTGTGAGAATCTTCTGGTTCGCCTGCTTCAGCTGCTCTCGCAATTTCTCTGTTCGCTGATTCGAGTCGTCCAGAAGTTGCTGAAAAATTCATTAATTTATTCCAACTGTAAAGCCTCATTATCAATCGGCTTACCGCCAATGCTGTCTGGCCACCTTGGCCCTCCCGCAGCGCCTTGTTCTCCGCCTCGAGTCGATCAATCCTGTCCTTGAGCGTGGGCGAGACGATTTCCCGGGAAATCGTGTTGGTAGAATCACTGGAGCCTTGAGTACACCTCAGCTCGTCGCAAGTCTCGCGCAGAGTGTCCCTCTCAATCAGTAAGTTCTCCTTCTCCCGCTGCAGAGCGCTGAGATTGGTATCCAAGTTGGTCAACTCGAACTCAATCTTGGCACTTTTGCTCATTTCCGTATCCAATTTGAGATGCAACTCCTGAATCTCCTTCTTGTACAGTTCAACTTGTCCCTTGAGACCGGAATACTTTTTCGAATCCTCCTCGTGCTGAATGTTCTGCCGCAGATACTCAGCACTGCGCTCCTCCAGCATTTTCACCTGCTTCCGGAGATCGCTGTGGTCCTCCAATTTCTTCTTGTACGTCGCCAATTGCGTCTCGTAGATCTTCAGCTTGTCATTGGCCTCTCGCAGCACATCAATTTCATCCTTCAGCTGACTCAATTCCACCGACGCTTGGTGCAGTTCGTCAACTTTCAGCTGAAGATTGAGAATCTCCTGCTCTTGCTGGCGAGACTTCATTTTGAAGTCATCACGCGCGGTCTCTGCCTGGAGTAGATCATCCTTCACAATATCCAACTGCCTTCGGAGCTCATTGTAGCGCGCTGACCCGAGTTGGACAGGTCCAATTGACGCTCCATCATCCCCAATCGTCAGCGGAGACTCAACTTTCTCCACCATCTGGTTGAGCTTTGTGATTTCCTGCTGCATTGTTGCCTTCTCTTCCAAGTGGAACGTAATCTGGCGTTCCATTTCGTGGCACTTCTGCGCAAGGGTGTCTCGCTCCTCTTGCAGTGCCTTCACGTCAAACTGCTGGATGCTGAGAGAGCTCCTGGAGGGTCCGGTGCCTTGCCAGACCTCCTCCAAGTCCTGCAGCGCTCGCATTATGTTGCGCTGCAGAGACTCCTCCAGTTCCATGATCTGTGTGATGTAGTTCTGCTTCTCTGCACAGTTCACAGCGCAGCCGAGGATGAGCTGAAGCAGTCTCGAGAGTTCCGTCTTGTCTGCCTTCTCGGCAATCCTCATAACATCTGGTTTAGCCACTTCCGACAGACTCAGACTCAGCACGTCGATGTAGTAGTCAAAGACGCCCTGAACCACCTTCTTTAGATTGCTCACCTTCAGCCTCCAGTTGTGCGGTACGTCTGTCTTGATCTTGGACAGCCAGGAATCTGTCCGGAGATACAGAAAACAAACACTCAGCCTACTCTAAATTGAACAACTTTCTCCTGCTCAACTCACCTGTGAAGTGTTCAGGAGCGATCTGATTCAGTGCCTGGGCCATTCTGTGGTATCCCAAAAACGCAGAGAAGACATCAATTAGTCAAAATAGTGAGATATGTGGCAGTAAGACATCAAAACACTCACGCGACGCCATCGCTCAGTTCCCGAGCATTTCCGTGGGCTCCACTCAATTTGAGACACTGCAGCCACTTCATCAAGCTTTCACACAATTCTACCTTTTCGTTTTCCATGTCGTAATTGATTGTTTTTATGGAAAAGTTATGAAATATCACACTTTTTCCGCCTTTCGACTGCGATGCTTGGCCAAGTGAAAAATATTATCAGCTGATTGACGTTCCCAATTCCCAATTGACACTTCAGATGCTGCCACCCCGTGGGGGAGTTTCACCCAAGCACCAAACCACTGGAATATTCCGATGGACTTCCACTCATTTGTCCACAGGCCAAGATAATTACAAGGATTTTACATTTTATTAATTTCCTATCACGTCAATTGGCATACAAATTTAATATAAAAATTGTACAAAATAATGGAAATTCTGCCTGCAGTCTAGCAAACATCCAATTCAACTTAACTCAACAATTTTATGCCTTTTAATATTAAAAAATTGTTATATCGATGAAAACTTTTACAAGAGAGAAAACTAATAATTGAATCTTCAATGTGAAGTTCTTGTAAAATCAATATGAAAGATTCTAAGGCACTACTATTCCAAATTACAATGGCTCGTAAAGTTGTTGTGTGCGAGGATTGTAAAGAAGCGTCGCGGATTCTGGGAATGGAAACTTGAAGAATGGGCTTTGAATTAGACTCATAATGGTGTCCTCGTCAACTTTCCCTCGCAGCATTTCTTGTGTAATTCTGATGTTGGCTTTAGATTTCAGTTTGTCCTTCGAAGGCTCATAAATTACAATTTGCTTGACACTCCTTTTGGGTGTCTGATTCCTGATCATTGTCGCGATCTTCTGCTCAATTTTTTTCTCATTCTGCTTCTTCTCTTTTTGTGGCTTCTTGTCGCCCATGTACTCCATCAGACTCTTATTTGGGCGGTTATAAACGACAGTTGAGTACGCAGTGACTGGAAACTTCAGGAAGTTGTCATCCTTCAGGGACTCTGCTATTTTCTTTCCCAGTTTCTCTTCTAGCATTTCCATAGTAATTTTCACTGTCTTTGCTGTAGCGCTTGCATCATCAGGCTGGTAAATGATGATCTCATCTGGATTTTTAGGACTCTCTGTCTTCTTGGGTGACTCTGGTTTCTTCCTCACAGGCGTAATAAAGACTTTTGATTCATTGTTGACCATCGGACCTTTGTCCTTCTTGGGATCATCACACTCAGATTCAGTTTCGGAGCCACTGCAGCAATCATTCAAGTAGCATCTCTTGCTCTTTCGTGCACTTCTCCTGCTCTTCCTTCGAGGGGATGTATTCTTCTTCTTTTGCAGAGGTTTTGCATGATCAATAGGGCGCTTCTGCCTGTTCGACTTCACAATACATCTTGAGCTGGGAGACATCGAGGGCGACACATGTCGAGTGATGGCAACTGGTGGCCACTGAGGCTGCTTATCAAAGCGCAAGAGGTCTGTATCTTGCTCCAGAAAGCAATACTCCTTAACGGTGACCATTCGCATGCGTGATTTGCTAAAATTTCTGTTCCTATTCGCCATAATGTACGCCGCAGTATCCACAGATGTTGCCGAATCGTTGGTGTTGTCCATCTCTATCTCAGTGGAATTGAAGTTACTCATACGGAATCGGCCACGGAAGTTGCTGGCGTCTCGGAATGCGTTCCCCATTTTTGCAGCGTTGCTCTGGAGCCAATCAGACACTTTCGAATGAAAATCCATCTTTTTCATCTGCTCGAACCACGAATCGTTTCTTCGCTGAATCAGTGGCATCAAGCAATCCTCATACACGGAGCGGGGCTCCCAGAAGCTCACTAGGGCCGTGTTCTCCTGAACTTCTTCAAAATTCTCAGATAACGCCCTATCCTCGTTATCACTCTCTTCTACATCATTTTCGACATCTTCACTCAATTCACTAAAATCCGCGCAATCTTCCTCGTCCTCCTCTGCGTTATGGTACCTCTGCAATAAGATAAAGAAGCAAGGGAGTGAGATTTTCCGGGATTATAAAGAACGCCGACAAACCTCTTCGTAAGATTTCCATCCCAGAACACGCTTCTTTAGAACATCACAACCTGGCAAAATATCATCAAAGCTGCAAAAGAAAAACACATTTTAGTAATTCAGGAGATGATAAGATGGTATTTTAAGACTATTACCCGTCGGTTTCCATGAGTTTTCGCGCAACAAATACCGATTTTCCGAGGGAAACTCAAACCTAAACAATGCACTGTCAACGCACGTCCTCTGATGGATCGGCATTTGACATTTCCATTGGAAAAATTCAAATTTGCAACGGTTGTTGGATTGAGATCTATGAAAGATTAAAAAAGGACGTTCATTACGAAATTCAGTTGTGGAAAGTCCATGTGAGAAGAAAAACTGGAGCTCTATCTTCTATCACCTAATCACACATTTTGTTTTCAATGATAATTGATTTTCTCAAAGTTTTCTTTTGTGTTTCTGTAATTTGCCGCAGAGCGCCGTACAATATTGCAGTATGAGCGCCGCGTAGCGGGTTTGAGTGGAATTGCAGGTGTCATTGAAGGCAGTTCCTGTTCGCACTTTTGCTAGAAAATGTTAGTTGAGCGTATGCGTTGTGAATGGACGGAATGCGGTCAGAATTGTTGAAAAAATAAGAGAATACTTACACAATTTGTACATTTTCGCTCCAAAATCCCTCCTCGGGATGGTTATTTATTGGAAAAGTGTGTGAAACTCTATGAAATTGTGTGACTCTTTGATGTGGCTTCCAGTGTCTCGTTCCGGAGGTGGAGTGTCAAGTGGCCAGGGAAACATCAAAGTTTGAGTCAAATTATCCGTAAGTGCACATTTCAATCAGATTAGGTCCCCCCAAGACGCCTCCTTCACCGTCACAGACAACTTGGGAGGCTCAGTGAGTGGGAGGATGGCAAGAATTGAGGGAGTTTTATTGCTCGCCAAGCGATTGAGGGCGTCTTCCCGGACTGCTTTAAAACAATTAAAAACCGCTATGCGTGTCCAGAACGCGACTTCCGGGCGAGTCTTGAGACTCCCCAGAACACCTGCTGACCACTTTGGATGGTGTGGAAGTGCCTGAGGCCATGAATATTTCGCAAAAAAGCTCGCATTCCTCCGCTCTCCAGCAATTTGGCCCATCTGGCGAGAGAAACGAGTCGAAAGGTGCTCGCCCAGAACGATGTCCATGCCAAACATCCCATGAATCACACTCTCAATCGTGTGACTAATGAATTTCTCCTCGAATCCCTCCAGACGTCAGTCTAGTGGATGTAGAGCTGAGATTCTAAAAGCGACCACAAGCCACAGTCGCGCGAACAACTCTTCAACAGTCGTCATTTGAGGTTTTTCTAGTGGTTGACGAAGAAACTCCTAATTGTTACTGTCCAATCTCACGAAAGTGGCGCAGAGATAAGAGACAGGAAGCTCGAGAGGAGAATCTGATAGTCTTATCGAATGTGGATTGGCACATTGGCAAGTGCTGCAGGCAAATACGGATTGATTCATCTAAGGAATGGCGCTATCAAGGGTTCATTGAACACCGGACACGTTTGTCGGTTTCTGCTGACTCTATGCAAAATTGTGTTTGAAACTTGATTCCTGATTTTCCTGGGTCATTCAATTTCCGTAATATGAATTTTTCGATGAAGCTCAGCTGTTCAGAAACTGAAGGCTTGAGAAATCGATAGGTTATAGGGAAGAACGGGGCAATTTCGGACACAAATTTTCATGTGGATTTGAGTTTGTGAGATTAAACAGACTAAACTCAGCTTTCAAGCAAAAAAATGCTTCTAAAATCTACTCTAAAATTTTGTCTACAATGTAGATATTTTCAGGTTGTGCACAATGATAAATATGTTCCGAATCTTCTTATACTTAATTTTCCTATTTCGCATAATTGATTTCTCTAATTCAGCTGTCATAAGGACCGATGTTGCTATATAGCTGCTCTGCGTGATAAGAATGCCTTTATTTAAAATTCAGTACGACGTCTCGAAGGCGATAACGATTATGTTCAAATTGATACTGAATTTACGTTAAATTTTCTTTTGATAAAGCTATAAATATATCAGTTTCAAGCTTAAAAGAATTATATAAGAAATTTATAAGCTTGTGCTCATGAGACGTATTTCAATCTTGGTAATTTTATCATAACAGATGTTCAATATCTATAATTATAAAGTAATATTATATAAAGAGTGTATGGTATTGATGTGTACTCTTACTTCATGTTTAAATGGGAGAGTAAGAGGCGTCGCATTAATTTTTATGTTCATTTCTGCACAGTGATTTTGTGTCTGAAAGTCTCCCGAAATTTGAAATCAAAATTAATCCCTGGATTTTCTCATTTGAGCTGCGTGAGTTTTAATTGCATGAGGTTTTGTGTGCCTGTGACTGTGAGTCTGGAAATGTTCAACCACTGAAAGTTTTCACTTCACCATCACTTTCCATCGTTGGTTGTGTGGGGCAGAGTCGTGACACTGGGTGTTAAACTAATTAAAAGTAAAATAACAGGTAGATTGAATTGGTTGTGGGAGGTTCTCCTGGTACTATTTTCCATCATCTCTGGCTTCCTCTCTTCTCTGCTTACATCGTGATTGTACGGAAGGTTGCAGGGAATATGAATTGACCCGAATAAATATGGGGATTGGATGGTGTAACCGCAGAGGACGATTTCTCTGCATTTATCGTCCTTAGACGTTGAGTGTGACTACCCTTTTTGCCGGATAATTGCCCGATAGAGATTGTCGAGAAAATTCCCTTGAGGCGGTTCTGGGTCTCGTATTCTTTTCATCTGATATTCCCGGGGACGTTTTCCAGCAAACGTGTGAGTTATTCCATTTATTGATCGCCATGACACAGCATGGAAATTATTTTAGGACTCGAAGTGCTGAAAAATGCAGAATCCACACGAATTCCTCATCTTAATAAATCATTTCCTCATTCAAGGGAGTTGTCATGTTAATTGAGAAAGTCTCCCACCAATATAACTATGATTTACAATACTTTTGAATTGTCATGCAGTGCTGTCGTTTGTGGCATTCTGAGAATAGTTCTTCTTGTAGTATAACACTTTGTGTTGAGCGTTTATTATAAGTTTAAATGTGATGAATTACTCACGCATGTGGAGTGCATTTAGAAAAGCGGAAGAAATTTTCATGAATGGAGCAAAAGTCAATTGTGTGAGTCCGATGATATCAACGACACTCAATTTGCCCAAATTAATTTAAATAAATGCTGAGATATGAGCATAAGAATTTGACAACTTCAGGCTATATTGAGATTGAGGAATGCTTTCAGTGTGTCAAATATCTCATGAGCAATATGAATGTTCTAATTGATTCTCGTGTTCAGTGTTGTGTCTTCTCTTGAGTTGATTTGCCAAAGATATTTAACATTCATTTCCTCTCATATTTTATTCAAGAAGACTGTTTACGTTGAGGCAAGATCTGTCTTTTTCAATTTTCTTCTGTGGAGAATTTCAGTCTAATATTGTGGGTAGGAAAAGAAGAGAGGTTCTTCACCTCTTTATCAAGGATTGTGATGAAACTTTTGTACTTTGGAGTCCTTTTTCCACAATTCATTGTTCACAGCGTGTACTATTTGAGATGATTGCTGCTCCTTTTGAAGTCAACATTGTGATTTTCTGTCATTTTTCCATTCTTCTGGGTAATTTTCCCACAGAAATGTGAATAGGAGAGCCTGAAAGGCTTTGCGCAGAGGGACTGAATGTAATCTCCACAATGATAATTACAGTGAGTTGTTTAAACACTGTGAAGGGAGTGTATATGGAAAATATAGCCATCAATTGTGATATGTTTGAGAGGCTTTCAACCCTTTTTCCCACCAATCCCAGAAGGATTTTTATCAATATTCTGGTAGAGAGTCCGCATATCTCTTGAATCGGGCTCATAAGGGATGAAGGATAGGTTTTTTTCTGCCACCCTAAGCAGAAAAATCGAAAGATGTTACATATATTGATCAAGTTACCCTTTTTCTGGGCACAATTTTTGTGTGTTGTGTGTTGATTTATTTAAGTTATTCTGGGCAATTGCTCATTGTGCAGTCACTG
This sequence comes from Phlebotomus argentipes, assembly GCF_947086385.1. Taxonomy (NCBI): domain Eukaryota; kingdom Metazoa; phylum Arthropoda; class Insecta; order Diptera; family Psychodidae; genus Phlebotomus; species Phlebotomus argentipes. Next base: position 8,190,546 of record NW_026776181.1, on the reverse strand, counting down.
GCCAGAGCTTTCCAGAAGTGTCTCCCGAAGGAAGGCAATGTCACTTTCGATAATGCCTGTGGGAGAAAATTCCACCAATGTGTTGGTTTCCTATCGATTTCAACATAAACTTCCACCCTAAAATCCCTCTTAAATTTCACATTGGGACTTTCCATATTTTCACACTGTCGCAGACACAAATTGCTCTTAAAGACTCCTCTGGGAATTTATCAGACACTGAAAAATTCTCCAGACCGAATTTATACATTATCCTTTTGTGTGCAATATTTTAAAGTCAACCACAAAACATTGGGTGTTTTTAGATCTCACATAAAATAGTAAAGAAAATTTTCCAAAACCATAGAGTGATTCAGTGATTGAGATTTTGAAATGACATATAATATTTTGTGAAGATTGAATTTTTTAATTAAAATATTATGAGGATTTTTTTTTCCATTGTGTCTTGTTATCATTATTCACAGCAGAATTCTATCACATCAATTCATCACATTCTACGATGGATTTGCTGATTAAATACAAGGAGGAGAGTTGCAAAATCTCCCTCCGGAACGATTCTTCCCCTTAAGTGCGTGAAACTTGAGTTTCTTGTCTGTCTTCCATTCTCATTCCCCCCAAATGCGTAGATTGCAAAATAATTGTGAAAAATGAACTCTGCTGTGCGCCTCGGCACTTCCTCCCCACAATATTTTATGTACATATTTATGTATGTATTATGGAAACTATGGCTCACAATAGAGAAAATAAATAATTTGCAATACATATATTTGAAGCAACGTCGAAGAGTGCACTCAGTCGATTACTGGTGGATGAAAATGACGTAAATTGCAGGAAAGCGATGGTGAGACGCCTCCATAGGATTTAATTGAATTTGATGATACAATTTTTCCACTATGACTTTGTGACATTATTTTATGACTATAACACACTCCCGAAGAATGTGGGCAAGCGACATATTGTAATTCACAATCTTTCTTCAGTTGAAGTACACATTGCAACGAAATCAGGAGTCTCGGCGGGAGCTAATATGACAAATTTGACGGGTGATTCATTGTATGGTTCGACAGGAGCATGATAATTGTTTGATAATATCATTGAAACCACGTGCTGGGGCGCTTCGCGAAGGTTCCTTTGCTCTCGTTTTTTTTTCTTACTTCTTTAGTATTCCCCCCATTTTCCTTGTTTCAATCATTCATCAGCATGATGTCTGCTGGACTTGCTTTATATTGCTCCAGACCAGAGAGTGATTCTCTTAAGCTCGATTACTCAGACATTCGCTAAATGAATGAATTGAATGAATGAACGTGCATGTTGGGTGTATTTGTGAATAACAGCAATGACTTTGAGTAATTCTATATTGCTGCTTTTCGCCTTCTTTCCCTCCCGAAAAAAAGCAGAGGAAGACACAACCACATGATTTGGAGAATAAATGGAGTAAATGGTAGGGAGAGAGAGAGAGAGAAACGCAAAGTAAAGAAGCAGATCTTTCTTTGAAAAAAGAACTTCCATCCTCTGCGAATGTCAGTGAATCTTCACTTGGATTATTATCAATTTCTGAGATCCATGGCGTGGATCAACTGTTAAAAAATCCCTGGAGCGTATCTCACATGGATTGTATGTCTCTTGGAGCATTGCTCACAATTTGCGTTACACCTTTTACACCCATCTTATATACCTATGCTGTGGAAGGCCTTTTTACAGCCGGTGAGGTGAGAGATGATGGGGAGAAGAAGGTATGAGATTCTGCTTGTGAGATTGTAATTTTATTAACATTTTTCCTCCCTCTTTTACGTGGATTTCGCCGTTTCATCTTCTCTGCATTAAGTTGATGGGATATGTGCTATTGGCATATCTCTCGATGTTTTTCTTTCACAGAAGTTTGGTTATTCTTATCACTGCGACACACTGCATCGCATTCTCCATATCTTAACTTTCTGCTGTGTAATAATTCATATGTTCGCAAGTTGCAGTTCAAATTTACTTTATATAATGCCAAATTGTGAGGTAAAATGCCCATAAATAAGAATTATTGTGTCACTTTGAGAGCGGAAAGAGCGATTTGTATTGAAGATAGAAATGAAGCACCCGAATGAGAGTGAAGACGCAGGTTTTTCTCTCCTGTTCATAAATTATTCAACGGAACATTGTTAGAATATATTGTTCTTCCTCTTTTTCTGAACCACTTTTTTGGCACTCATTCCCCGGTTCTATTTTTCTCAAATGGTTCGCTGAAAGTTAAGCGCGAATGTGTGCGCCTCACAGTGTTTAGCGAAAAAGGAGTGCGAAAAAGAGAAATTAAACTGTTTTCACATAGGCAATTATTTGCGCCAAAAATGAATCGCACATTTTTGCTCAGGATGAAAACAAGCGAGAGAGAGAGAGAGTTAAATGTGCCATACACTCTGCATGGTTGAGTTTTCTGTGATTCTGGTGCTAAAGGAACAGTTAAATTGCTTCCGGGACACATTTTTTGTGCAATACAACACGAAGGAAATGGAAAGAGATAAACTGCAAATATTAGAGATGAAATCCTTTGTAACCCGAAAGCAGGGGATTGTGATTGCTAATCTTGTCCTTTGGTATGCACAAGAGTCTTTCTTCCTCTCTTCTATCGTGTCGCATGCTTGAGTCATGCGATATATTGGTCGTGAGGAGCTCAGTGACAAATAGTTTATACTTCATTCGTATAAATATTATATCACAGCTCTGCCAGGCAGCACGGCAATTACACGGACTGGATCATTTTCCTCCGTCCCAACCAGAACTGTTAACCCTTCACATCGAATGATCTCTGGAATTTCTGTCGGACGAGTCACGAGTGGTGTTCACCTTTAGATCTTAACATGTCAGTGAAGAGATATAAACTAATCTCTGTGAGTAATTTCACGGGTTGTCTTTATGCTTTATGTGAGTGTTTATCGTGTTTATATTTTTGTGTCACTCATACTTGCCTTACCGCAAAACTTGTCAATCTCGCCAATGATTCCACGGTGATTTGCAAAGTTACAATCATGTCTGGTTATTTAGCCAGAGTCAACAAATACTTGAAGTAAGAAAAGAAATCGTGAAAATCAAGTTTTATTTTTTTATCATAAAATTTTTATGTTGAAAGAATCTTTCTTGAAAGTAATTAAGAGAGAAAAGCATATTCCCTCAAAGAAGTTCATGAAGTGTGGGTGCCTTCAATGGTCTCTTAATTATCTATTTCATCGTGATAATTTGCTTACAGTGGGTTTCAGCAGGAAACCACTTCATCAATGTCCACAGAGAGAGGGTTAACGGGGCAATAAGTGTAAATTTTATCAATGAAAGCAAAAAGAAAAGCGAACGATTGTTTGCACTTTGCTTCTGGGTGTAAATATTCGAGTGTGTGTTTTTCTTCTGTTCGCGTAGGAACGCGAGAGAGAAGACAGAGAGGGAGAGCGATAGAAAGAAAGAGAGGAAGATTAAGATAAAAATTGGCGTGTGCTAAGAAGGTGGAAATAACAATTGCTTAATTCATATCTTACCTCTCTTGCGAGGGGGAGTAAATATAGCAAGTAATTCATGGGTGAAAGTCAATTTGACGTTAAATTTTCGCGAAAGAAAAAGGTGTGAATGCGTGAGTGAGGCAGGAATTTAAATGAAATTCCTTTTTATTTGATCTCTTTTGCAGAACAAGTGATTCTTTGTGGGTGTGAATCACAAGGAAAAAGTGTCACCGACATCCGCAGACGCTTTCTGACCCAGATAAGTCGACAGAAGAAGTGACTTGAGAGAGAGATAGGAGAAAAATGCTGGCGGGAATTCGCGTTGTTCGTGGACCGGATTGGATATGGCAGAATCAAGGTGAGTTGCAAATTATATCCCTATATCTGCCTTTCTGATATCTAATGATGCACGTTGGAACAAGTTTGAACTGTGAATTGGACTTGAGGAACACCCACCCTCACGATTATGACCCTCTAAAGTGCTTAGGGGCAGTTTTCCACTTCACCACACACCCGTGGATAGATGGTTTTCTGGGGATGATACAGCAATGATGATGGTTGCGAATAGAAGTGGTGCCGCCCCTATCGCGATGGCATTTCGATTTGATAGTGATGCCATGGCGTGAGGGTGAGTACGTGCGATGGGGAGTGAGAAGATGATACCACATGAAATTAGCGAGTGAGTCTGCCTCAGAGGTTTAATCGATCAAGCACATATCCGCCACCTCCGCAAGTCTGGGTATTTTGCTCTCACTGCGAGTGCTGGAAAAGGGCAGTGACTCTTGTTTGGAAGATAGATTTATGTGGAGGAGGATTCTCTCTCCTTCACCACAAACAATATACCGAAAGGCATTCCCTCGTCGTTTCGTCGTTTTTTTTTTCTCTGCACATCGCAGCGAGACAGAGATATTTCTTTCCACCCAGGCGCGTATTTCCATATTTAGACAACAAAAGTAACATTGAATTGTAATTTCTTGAATTTTCATGGGGGTGACCTTTTTTCCTTTACCCTTCACCACATGTTTGGGGCTTTTTTTGCTTTGACGCTTCACCCCCATTCTATTTGTGGGATTTTCAAAAGAGAAATATTCGGTGGCAAGAACAAAGTGCGAATGCGATTGTGTTTTCGGGAAGCATTTAATTTCCGTTTTGAAGAAGATACAGGAAATAAATATTGACTAGCATATACAAAATCAACACTCTGTTTCATCCAACATTTAAATCTACATTTAATTGTAATTAGGGAAAAAATGTCATCACTATTAATGAAACACAAACCATGTGGAATATTCTATTTTTAGCTTCGTTTCCACAGATAAAAATATGTAAATTGAATTTAAACATTTGGAATGTCTAATGGGGGAAGTAAATGCATTTAGGGTGGCAATCTTTTGTCAATTTACCGTAACATTTGATTTCCTCGCGAGCGAACAAGGAAAAAGATAAGCGGAAACTGAAGACAGAAAAATAAATAATAAAATATGCCCTCCCTTTTGTCATAACCAGTAAATCGATGCAGAAAAGAGTTCATTATCCTCAGTTTGTTCTTACCCGTTTGTCCCAAAGCCGTCTCAAACGTAATAATGATGCATTGTGTCCTAAAAATAATGCAATTCGCGGAGGAGAGAAAGAGAAACACACTATGTAGCGAAGGGAATTGCATCAGAGATCCTTCAACTTTCCTTGCAAATTAATCGTGAGTCATCGTCGAGGCTATATAGGGTTAAATGTTGAGCACCGCTGTTGTACATCATCAAATTGGTACGTCTCAGCAAATAAAACTATCCCGCGAAATTCTGTTTAATAAGAAGTTTAACAAATAGATTACGCTTCACGCCAGAGGACTTGCCATCTCGACTTCGTTGTCAGTTTCGAGAATATTTTCCCTCATTAGGTTTGTCTTCTGTATTTTGTCGCGAAGACACGACATTTTATGAGCGGAGTGAAAGGTAGAGTGTGTGAGTGTCTTTCACGGGGTGGATAAATTGATGGGTGGATGAGAAAGATGTTTGGTAGTGGGGAAAGGGAGGCAAGATAGATGGTGAAGACATTTGTGCTGTTATTCTACGAGAGTTCACAGCTTTTGTGTTTGCTAGAAAGATGAAAATTTGTTCATAGATCAGTTTGATGGGCGAAAATGGTTTTCTCTCAATAACTTTGTCATTTGATAAAACACATGATAATGTGAAGTGAGACGTAAAAACGCAAAAGCAATATTCACTTGAGCTTTTCCGTGAGTTTATTTGCATGGAATCACAGCTCCTGTGAGTCTGTGCGCTAGGCTGAAAGCTTATCAAGCGTTTTGGTCTTGTTTCTGGGTGTGACAAGGAGAATTCTTTGAGCCTCTAGCAAGGAGGGGACGGGAAGTGGATATAAAAGGGGGTCTACATTTCGTGTGGCATTATAAATAACACCGCATGACAAGAAGTACATGGAAGGAGCGAGGAGAGGGAATTTAACTACACAAATTTAACATGGGAAAATGTATGAGTGAGATGAAGATTATTTCACCAAATATCGCTCCATCTCACTTTGATCTTGAGAAATGCTCTCGCACCAGAGTCTTGCAAAGGGAGAAGTTGTGGAATGGGAAGTGCAGTGAGTCAGAGGCAGTGAGACACCAAAGAGGCGTGTGCAGCTCACAAATCGCCCGAAAATTCCCTTCTGTGTTATATTGGACGAGAGGGAGACAAAAAGGAAGTTTGATGAACTGACTTTCAAGTGATTGTGCCAGAAACTGAAGTGAAAAATTTTTTACACCCTCCATTACACATCTTTTCTCCCCTTTTGGTCCTTGGCTTTTTTTGTCGGGTGACTCGCAATTGAAGGGAAATGCGAAGAAAGGCGCGATCATCATCTTGGTGACTTCCTCAACGTTTTCTGCTGATGAGTATAATTCCAGGCACTTTTTTCTTCATCCTTAATTGGTTAATTTACATAGAGTTTCCTCAACTGGTGGGATATTCCTTCCCAATTAATGTGGGGCAAAAGTTTTGTCATTCAGTGAGTTTTGGGTGAAAAGAAGTTGCGGAGGAGAAAGAAAAGAATAGCGCAGAAGGAAAGGAAAAAATTACCCTCAGATAGAGTGAAGAAAAAACTTCCTCTCCAGCGACAGCATTTGAGATGTTTTTCCTGCCAGCAATTTCTCTGTGCTGGGGTGCGAAGAAATGTAAACGTGAAAAATTTTAACACCAGACCACGCAGAGAGAGAGAAAACGTGAGAGTGAGGAAATGTTTGAGGGGACAAAAAAAGACGTGTTCGCAGTGGTGGATGTGAGGAAAAATGCGTGAAAATTGCTTGGCGCTTCAAATGTGGAAAACGTGTGAGTGCGGCGGGGATTCTAAGGTAAAAAGAATCAGGACACATCTGGGTGAAATTGTGATATTGATGCTGGAGAATCGACCTAATTTTCCACTCACAGACTTCAATGTGGCATTTGAGGAATCTTTTGTGCCATTCATACCGTCTTATGGCAGATATTTAAGTGAGAGAATTTCAAATAGGTGACCTCTTTTAACCTCTCATCTCCTTCTTTCAGTTCAACTTATTTTGTGCACAAAGTTGAGAATATATGTACAAAATCCTCAATAGATCTATACTTGACATGAGAATATGATTAAATACACAATAAACTCTTTGATTTATAGAAGACTCAATGTCTATGTCAGAAGTTTTTGGGTATTGATTAAGTAGAAGGGTTGAATTTGAACATGTGCTTTACCACAGAATTTGAACTTAATTTGTGGTTTTGAAATGCTTTCATCTTTTGTCGGGGAATTAAAGGGAACATCCGGAACATCGAGAGATTTTAAATATTCCCTCGAAGAGTGGTAACATTTACAGAGTGTCTTGTGTAAATTAAATTTCGAGTGAATTGATTAAAAATGTATGATGGTGACAGTAGTTTCTCTCGTCATTCTGAAAGCTTTTAATTACGCTTGCCTTAATATTTAATTTTGTCAAGAATTTCTCTCTGTCTCTCTGCCAAAATATCCTGTTGTAGAGTGACAGTCATGGGATATTGATCTACTCTTGGCGAGGATGTATCCAGTCAGCGGCAATTTCTTTGCCAGATATGGAGAATTAATAGAGAGCCAGTGGAAGATAATTGCTCATTTTATTCGTGTAATATGGCTATAAATGCTCGCATTTGCACCCACAGATCATTAATGGCGAGGTCATTGTGGGTGAGACTGGTATTTTTGCTGATGTCTTGCGTCGCTTTGCTATTGAAATTTATGAGTTGGGTCTGCTAAAATTTTTTCTCAACGCTGTTCCTTGATATAAATTAGTTTGATTTCATATCACACTCAAATATGTGAGTGTTGTAATTTATTTACTGCAATAGTTTAGTAAATTGCTGGAACTGTGCAAAAAATGACTGTGAAAAGGGACGTGTTTTTTTTACACTGCGAATTGCAAAAATGTTTGGGGCGTCGGAACGGCGAATGAAAGTGAAATTGTCAATAATTCACGAGATCACGAATATGCTCATTCTGGCCACCTTGACATGCGGAGTGGAATAAAAAGTGAAGTAAATTCACGTGGTTTAAAGGTTGGAAAAAGACCAATTTGAGGGTGTAACTGCGTGGTGTCCGATGAAAATAAATTTAGGGTGAGATTTGAGTGAATATCGTGGGACTGTGTGTGTCCTTGTTGCTGTTGGAGCAATAATAATTCGATATTAATATGATTTTGGGGTGTATGTATACATGTAATTTTTACAACCCTCTCTCGATCCTCCACCTCTGAGCATTGAGGGCATCGGGAGTTCTAGCGTGGGCGGCGTGTGGAGGGCGAAAAGAAACGTAAAATTGTCACGAGGGGTTGCTAAGCAGTTTTTGGATGGGAGGGTGTGTGTGTGTTTGTGTGTGGAATTGATTGTATTTTCAGCGAGATTTGCGTGTCAATTGTTGGTAATATTGGGTATAAGAGGGAAAGAAGTGTAATATGGGATATTCACGTTTCTCTGGTCGCGATGGTTGTATTGTTACTTTAACTAAATTGTAATCAATAGATTGAGGAGAGGAATCTCCCCTTCTGGATCCCACTGAATGTCCTCTCTTTTGCTTCTATTTTTAGATGGGGGTGAAGGACACGTGGGCACAGTGTGTGAAATTGGACGATCCGGTTCAGCTCATTCGCCAGAGAAGACAGTCGTTGTAAATTGGGATTCTGGCCATCGGACCAATTACCGAGTTGGCTATCAGGGTCAATATGATTTAATTATTGTGGATAATGCGCAAATTGGTGAGTTGACTTGGCCATTTGGGCTGAATTGTCTTTGAGTTTTAATCAATTTTTGCTCCTTTCCAGGTGTAAAACATCCAAATATTATCTGCGATGGATGCTCAAAAGTTGGAATAGCCGGCATTCGATTTCGCTGTGCTCAGTGCTCGAATTTTGACTTATGCTCTGCATGCTATGGCAGTGATATTCATGATTTGGATCACTCATTCATCAGATACCAGACAAGCAATTCAGTCGGGTGAGCAATTATTACACTCATACACTATATAGACGTAATACTGCACTATCCAAGTTGATATTCTAGTTAACTAATTAAAAATCACATATTTGCCATAAAATGCATTCAGTTTATAGTGTTAAAAGTATGTCAAATATCCTTCATTATTGATTACTAAAGATAACTATAGATTAATCAATTTGATGTGTTAAATCTATGATAACCTACAACTCTGATGGCATATGACGCACACAAACCAGAATCTCTCTTACACTTCACAACCAATGAACAAAATGCATCCAAAATTGAGCCAAAAGTCCTTATTTTGTGCAACTGAAACCGCCCATGGAGTGATTTACTGATGTTGAAGCAAAAATCGATTGTGTTGTGTCAGAGAAAAGACCGCCAGTCGCGACTTTTTTTTATGTTCCATCATCCCATCTATTTCAATTAGAGTTGTTTGTGTGTAGTGTTTCTTTTTGGCACTTTTGGATGATGCACTAACGAGGAAAAATCTACAAGTCAAATAAGAAGAAAAATGTGTGATGATTTTAAAAGTGCAGCAAGAGAGTTTAATCCAATTGAATTGATTAAGTCTAGACACACCCAAGGATGAATGCAAAAGCTTTGGAAAGATAACGAGTGTCGTCTGAATGGGACAAATTGGGTGAACGTGTGCTTTTGGAGGTGGAATTTTTTTTTCCTGCTTTGTGAAATGAATTAACGAGGTTTGCTAAATGGGGAATAATTCACACAAATTTGTGTGGAACAGAGCATGGACAAAATCACATTATTAATTCCATAAATGAATGAATAAAATGCAATTAAAATATTCTATGTGATGCTGCCATGAATGGAGAGACATTAACGATATATCGAAAGTATGCACACACAATGGGTAGTAAAATTCAATCGTAAAACAATATCTATCAATTCTTGTGAAATAATCACAGTTAAGTGTCTCATATTTGTTGGACTTTAATGAACTTTTCACTACTTAAACCGCCTGAAATGTGTCCTACGAATTAACCCTCGGAATGTATTTGACCGAAGAGTCAACCATTATAGTAAACAATTTGTACCAATCATTGTTCAATGGTATTGGAGTAGTCATTAGGAAGACTATTAGAGGTTTTATCGATGCGTTTAAAATTCATATGTGTGCAATGACTATGATAAAGTGCGTGTGATACACCTCAAGTGCACACGTTTTACTCCAAGAATTTTATTTTGATCATCATCCTTGTCTACTATGATGGCGTGAAAGAGAAATTAAGATGTCTGTATTTGAAAATTTTGCAGTGTCCGATTGCCGCCACGTGAGAATGCGGTGAAGATCGAGCTGAAGGGGATCTTCGTGGGTGCTAAGGTGGTACGAGGAGCTGACTGGGAGTGGGGAATGCAGGACGGCGGCGAGGGCAAGACGGGACGTGTGATGGAAATCCGGGGCTGGGACAATGAATCGTGTCGCAGTGTGGCAAATGTCTCGTGGGTCTCCGGATCCATTAATGTCTATCGACTGGGCCATCAGGGCAATGTGGATCTGAAGTACTTGCAGCCGGCGAGTGGTGGATGGTACTACAAGGATCACATGCCAGTGTTGGGTCAGATAGATGAGCAGAAGTCCACAACTGTGCCAGCACTCAAGACGACTTTCACCGTGGGCGATCGCGTGAAAATCTTCATGGAGCTGGAGATGCTGAAGAAGCTGCAGAAGGGACACGGTGGCTGGAATCCCAGGATGGCGCATTTCATCTCGAAAATTGGCATTGTGCATAGAGTGACTGACAAGGGAGATATTCGGTGAGTGTGTTTGTTTATTTTGCACCTCACACATGACATGACATCCCTGAAAATCCTCCATACACTCTAATTTTGCAGTGTTCAGTATGATGGCTGCACAAATCGATGGACAATCCATCCGGCGGCCCTCGTGAAAGTGTATAATGTTGGTGATCTAGTTACGATAATTAATGATATGGCTCAAGTGAGGCATCTGCAAAAGGGTCACGGCGAGTGGACCGACGCAATGAAGCATGTAAGAGGCCATCTCTCTATCTTTTTTCCTGTTAATGATGATTGGCTTTAGCATTAGTGGTCATTTAAATGTCAACTCTCGGTGTGTTTGTACTTTACAGGCGCTCGGAAAGACGGGAAAGGTGATTAAGGTGTACGATGACGGCGATTTGCGCATCCAGGAGCTTGATAACGGGCCCACGTGGACGCTGAATCCCAAGTGTGTGCGTCTTGAGCGCTCCACTGGCGGTAATGTTGCCGAGCGATCTAATAGTATGATGGATTTGAGTCACCAGAGAATCGACCATGTCATGCTGCCACTGTCCGGACTGTCGGGATCATCGGCCGTGGACAGATTGGTGAGGGATGCAGCACAAGGGAAGCTGGAAAGTGTTCAGTTCTATCTCCAGTGAGTATGGCAGGGAGAGCAATTAACTGACAATTTATGGGTGGGGGCTGAGGGAGAGTTGCTTCCAAAAATTCCTCACGCGCCTCAATATATATGAATTTAATTGCAATAACTCCTCTGGGCTCTTGCAGCTCTCACCCTGAGCAAGTGGACGTGATGTCGGGCGGGAAGACGTGCCTGCAAGTGGCTGCACACCAGGGCCACATAAATCTCGTCCGTTACCTCCTTTCTGTGGGCGCCAACGTGAATATGGTGGATAAAGAGGGAGACTCCACACTCCACTATGCCGCCTTTGGCAATCAACCAGAAGTGATGCGTGTCTTGCTGGATCATGGGGCCGACATCAACATCCTCAATGTCACACACTGCTCGGCACTTCACATTTCGGCGCACAAGAAGCCACCGCACTGTGTTAAGGTAGCAGAAAAAAGGGTCACAATATGAAGAATATTGTCCACTGATGTCCTATTAATAGAAGAAATTAAGGCTCAAAGATGATGGTGATGTGAACATTGCTTTTTCTTCTATTCAAGGTATTGCTGGAGTTTGGAGCTGATGTGAACATCCAGGATTCGTACGGTGACACAGCTCTGCATGATGCTATTGGCAAGGAGAATTCAGAGGTGGTGGATTTGCTCTGCAACGCCCAGAATCTCAATTTGAACATCCGCAATAAGAGGGGCTTCAATGCTCTTCATCATGCTGCCCTCAAGGGTAATTCACACGGCATCCTCAGGATTCTACAGCTCGTCCGACAGACAAATGTACAGTCAATGGTGGACTTGGTGAATCTGAAGAAAGAGGATGGGTTCGCTCCGCTCCACCTTGCGGCCCTGAATGGACACGCGAAAGTTGTGGAGGTGCTGGTGAAGGATGGCCAAGCCCACATTGACATCCGCAATAATCGGCGTCAGACACCGTTCCTACTCGCCGTGTCGCAGGGTCATGCTGCCGCCATTGAGACTCTGATCGATTTGGGCTGTGATATTTTGGCAAAGGACGAGGATGGCGACAATGCAATGCACCTGTGCATCATCAAAAAGTCCAATTTGATACAGGAGGTGCCTCAGCTGGAGGCGCCCAAGATTTGGGACATTTACCAGGAGTTGAGTCACATTGCTGAGAATAGACTCATGTACACAATTTTGTGCTTCCTGTCCAAGATGGGGTGTCGCAGTGAACCGAATTACAAGGGGACGCACTTCTTCGACTGGATCACTGACAAGAACATGAGAGACCTCATTGGGAGCTACGAAGGCCAGAGGAGACAAATTCCTGTGCCAGCCGAGAGGAATCTCGCGGGTGGTTTCGATGCTAATCCCGATCAAGTGTACTCCAATGTCTCTCAGACTCTGTCAACGAGTGGTGGTGCCACTGACAACAGTGTAAGTATTAACCAAAGGCACTTTGAGTGTGTAAAATAGTTTTATCTAATTGGCACCTTCATGACGATGATGAAAGTGTCCCAACATCAAAGTATTCTAATGGAATTCACTTACTTTTGGGGAATTTCGCATGAGAGCACTCTTGCTTTCAACAAAAGTTTGGTATTTTTTTTTTTACTCAAGAGCACTCAAGTTTGCGCCTCTAAGGCTGCCGATTTGGTAATTAATTAAATTCACGGTGAATTAAGCAACAAGTGAAAATCCAGTTGTGTGAACACATCTAAATCCGGTGAAGGAGAGAGAAATGTTCTCTAATTGATGCGAAATGGGATTTATATTGTCTGTGAAACTTTGACTCAATTAATCAATGAGGAAATTGGATTGGCTTCTTTTGACGTTGTTTTTCAATCTTCCGCAGCAATGTAGCAACGATCAGGTGGCCAGTGAGTCTTCTAGTCAGCCAACAGCGGCGGAGGGGGATGTGGTCGTCCCGCCGAGCACCCCGGCACGTCGTCATCGTGCTGGGAATCGCGACACGTCGACGCCGAGTCCTCAGCTGGCCGCCCAGACGGAGCCGGAGGAGGCGGCGCCCCATGTAGTGCCAAAGAGGAACAACACGGACGCCAGGAGTACGCCTCCGCTGCCGCCAATGAATCGCTTCCGAGCCGTGTCCCCGCCCGCGGGTCATGACTTGCCAGGGACATCTAACAATCTGTCGGCTGCCGGCGGCACTGAGCCGGGCGTCGGGGCAGCTTTCCACAGCAATCTCACTGTGGGCGACGCGGGACGCGCTTCGGCGGCATCGCCCAGTCGCCTGGCGTCCAATGCGTCGGGCTCCTCGACGTCCGGACGGCACGTGAGCCGGAAGCAGCTGAACAATGCGGCGCCGACTCTCAATGTGGCACCCGTGCCGCACACGGCCAATCCGCAGGAGTGCATCGTGTGCAATGAAGTGACGGCACTGATCATCTTTGATCCGTGCTCGCACCAGATCAGCTGCGAGGATTGCGGGCTGCGCATGAAGAAGTGTCTGTCGTGTGGAGTGCTGATTGAGCGACGGCTCACGTTCAACGGGCGACTCGTGACAACCAAAGACGCCGCGAGGCAACCGTCAGCGGACAGATTGAGATACCTGGAGAGCAAGATTCTGGAGATTGAGGAGACGCACTGCTGCAGCATCTGCATGGAGAGGAGGCGCAATGTGGCCTTCCTGTGTGGCCACGGGGCCTGCTCGAAGTGCGCCGATACTCTCAAGACGTGCCACATGTGTCGCAAGACCATTGTAAAGAAGATTAACCTTTACTGAACGACAGGGTGGCGTGGAATATTTGCCAAGTACTACTCTTCCTGCATTCAATGACTATATAGGCAATTTGTGTTTTCCGCACCTCCCAACTTTTACTGCCCAGAGAGAAACTTACAAATACAGTGAGGTGTCAATAGATTTTTTTTTCTTACTTTCTGATTGACATAGACAGTGTAATAGCAATTTCTGAAATATGATATATCTCTTTGTAATCCGTGTAACATTGAAGTATAAACCATAAGATAATTGAGAACAATCACACTGACCACAAACTTTCTATAACTGCGTAGTTTTTATCTACTGGACCTTTTTCTTACTGCAATAGTACACTTATAGATGAGAAAAAAAAGAGAATTTAGCAGACAAAATGCCCTTATTTTCTTAAGAATTCGGGAAAAATACAGATTTGTAGTGAAGAGATTTGTCTATTTTGTATTGTGGATTTATATGGGATAAAGTGAGAAATAAGAACGGCAAGAATAAAGATTCAATTTACAGGAAAATCCGCAATAAATGATCCCCTGTCGTGAAGGAATTATAGTGAAGAAAAAAGTGAAATATTTAAATGGATTTACTCTTGTAGCTTACTTTCTTTTTATGTACATAAGGAAAGTATATCGTGAATTAAAGTTTTCATCACCTAGTTTGAATTCATATCTTTTAAATTAAATATCTTTTAAAGCTGTCTCTCTTATAGTTGTGTTTATTTCAAAATGATTTTGTGTGTTCCATACATTTTTATTTATTCTACTTCCCCATGAAATGTAACCAATGATAAAGAACATAATCATGTTAAAAGTATATTACAATTAATATTGTGTAACAATTGTTCATAGTTTAATTTGTTATGAGAAATGCTGATGAACTGTATCAAAATATCATGAAAATATAATCAACCACTATTTATGAATCCAATGTGTTTCAATCTGTGTTTCATGTTTCACCTAGGTGATGATTCGAAACATTAAAGCTCGCTGCATATGCTGCATTGTAACGACTCAATTTTCTGAAACACGAGTATGTCTGGAATTTATGCATATTTATACAACAAAACCATACATTTCCATTCCATGGGTCGAATATTTTAACAAGAACATATTTTTCAGAAAAGCAACAGCCTGATATAATCAATAGAGAAGATATTTAGGTCAAAAGGAACATTAAGGCAAAACTCTTCGGCAATTGCCCAATTCATCCATTTCGCTTAACTTAACTTCGAGATAAGCGATTGTCCTTCAACTGGATCCTTCCAATTGCCTCTTCTATCTCTAGACTACATGGTGATTTTCATAAAATTCTCCAATGTTCCTCCGCAGAGAGATGAAAATCTTTTGAATTATGAGCATGAGTAGGAATGAGGCCTAGTACAAAGACTAATCAATATTTACAAGATTATTGATATAATCTAATTACTTGTCGCTCCGCACAATTATTCTAGTGAAAGTCAAGTGATGGGAAGTGGCGATAAGACTCCTAATGCAGTGGCAATAGCACGTGTTGAGATCAGAAATCATATTTTACAATTGAAAGTGTTCGTATGAACTCGCAAACATCGATAAAGCGTGTGGAGAGTGCAACCGAGAGGAAGACAAACAACTTGTTGCACTTTTATGTGATGGCATTCAATTGGCAAGGCACTGACGCTCCTGCAAATTCGTACAAAAGCGGCATTTTATCTGCTATTGCATCATAAAATTGTTTACTTGGACTTCAAAGTGACGAATGCACTTCACGAATAACAGCTTGCCGGCCGAGTGGCAGGGTTAATCTTTCACATTGAATGCTGTGCCTTATCAGCGAGAATATTCCCTCTCCAATTTCTTATACACTTTTCCCATCGCCACTGCTGTATCTGTCTTTCCTTGGGTGTTTACTGGTTGGATCGCCCTTCGACCCGCGCCACCAGCACTGCACAAACAGGCCTGGCAAAGTGATCTGAAGTGACGATCCTCGGGCGATCAATTTCAGTACATCATTGACTCGTCTCGAGAGCAGAACAACTTTGCACGCATTCGCAACAGTCTGTGCATCTTCGTCAAACTTGTTCCTTTGCTGAATTCACCCAATTAAAGTCAATTGAGCCAATTGGAATGCCGGTGGATATCAAGAGAGTGCTCGTGTGTGACGCCGTCGACGAGGCTTGTGTGAATCTCCTCAAAGAGAATGGCATCGAAGTGAGTGGACGAAAATCAAGTGGCATATGGCAGACATCTAGTAATTGTCTAATTTGTATTTCCCCGTTTCCAGGTTACTTACAAGCTTAAGTTGCCCAAGGAGGAACTTTGCCGAGAAGTTAAGGTATTGAACACTTTTCTATTATCCCGAAAAAAAACATATGGAAAGAGAGAATAGAAGGCAATTAATTGTCTAATCTCGCACCGAAAATAAGTGGATGAGAAGCAAGTGAAAGTCTCTTGATAACACCAGTCCGAAATGAGTTCAAACATCCCTGAATTGGGTGTTATTAAAAAACAAATTCCGAGCGAAACCCGCGAAAAATACGTGATATGAAGTGGAATTTTTTCCTCTTCAAACCACGCAGGTCAATGGACTCAAAATGCGCGAGAAGACAAATTGCAAATGCGAAGGAGAGTGTCTGTATAGAACAGGTTCTCTCCTTTTCGCGAGACACTTTTCATTTGCATCCACAAATTATGCGTCTGTCCCGCGACATCGCCTCATCCGGTCAATCTCACCCTTTTCGCCTTTCTGCAGAACTTTGATGCGCTCATCGTGAGATCGGACACGAAAGTGACGCGCGATGTCTTGGAGGCCGGAAGCGGAAGCCTGAAAGCTGTCGGACGTGCCGGAGCGGGTGTAGACAACATTGACATTGAAGCGGCCACCAAACACGGCGTCATCGTCCTCAAGTAAGTGCACCAAATAGTCGTGCGAGAAAATCCTCTCAGCCACACGAGGCACACGGAAGCGTATAAATATCAAATTCCTCCCAAGTGGGATGGGTTTCTTGCTCGCACAGTGATGCTCTGAGTCAATGGGGGTGAAAGTGCCACTATTGTCTGGGTGTTGGAGAAAATTGGATCAATAGAGCATTGTTTTCAATGGCGATTGCTTCGTGATATCTATATAAGTATCACGGAATTGAAAAAAGAGTGTCTCATGAGGAATGACCTAGAGTTTTTTCAGCCTCTTTTCTAGCTTCTTGAGTGTTTTTTGCCTTCAGACGACGTGTGTAAAATCGATAGACAAATAACTTTGCAAATTGTTTTGCAGCACACCTGGTGGGAATTCTATCTCAGCATGTGAGCTCACGTGCGTGCTCTTGGCCTCCCTGGCGCGTCCCGTCACGCTGGCGGCGCAGAGCATGCGAGAGGGTCGCTGGGATAGGAAGATCTACGCCGGCACAGAGCTGTACGGAAAAACTCTCGCTGTTCTGGGTCTGGGACGAATTGGGCGCGAAGTGGCGATAAGGATGAAGGCGTGGGGCATGCGGTGCATTGGCTTCGATCCCATCACCACTCATGAGGAAGCTAGAGCCGCTGGAGTGGAGAAAATGGAGCTGGACGACATTTGGCCACTCGCTGACTACATCACTGTGCACACGCCTCTCATTCCAGCCACAAGAAGTAAGTGTCGATCAAAGCCGTTTTAGATGTATTTAAATGGAATCAGCACAATATTTTCTTCTAGATTTGGTGTCGGACGCAACTCTGGCCAAGTGCAAGAAGGGCGTCAAGGTGGTGAACGTGGCGCGTGGAGGAATTGTGGATGAGGCAGCTCTTCTGACCGCCCTGAAGTCTGGCCAGTGCGGCGGTGCTGCTCTGGATGTCTTTCCTGAGGAGCCGCCAAAGTCAGAAGTAACGAAGGAACTCATCCAGCACCCGAAAGTCGTAGCGACGCCGCATCTTGGTGAGAAATGCTCTTTGATCTGTAATCTCATTCTGATGTTTGCTAAATCAATTACATTAGCCCTGAGTAGATATATACATTTTAAAAGTATGTAGATGAGTGACAATTTTCTCGAGTGCTCTTTTGAGACACAACTCAACCAACTTGACGACTAAATTCTAGATTAGGGAAGATTAACATTGACGAGAAGCATGCGACAGCCACGTGGACGAACTTTCACTTGACGATAAGGAGTCGATATCAATTAGGTGGAGCGCGAAAAGTTGCTCATGGGCGGGAATCTATAATGTTGCCGAGGGTGATTTGAAATTAACACTTTGTGACTCTGTTTCAGGCGCCAGCACAGCCGAGGCTCAGGTGCGAGTGGCCGTGGAGGTGGCGGAGCAGTTCGTGGCCCTCACGGGCCGCTCCGCGGTCTTCACCACGTATCCCGGTGTCGTCAATCGCGAGGTCCTCAAGACAGCCTTCTGAGCGCTCCGTGACGTAGGCCGAAGAAATGATGGATTGCAACTCTGACACTTGTAACATTATCACGCCAATTTCTCAGCCTGTATTTCTTATACAATGCCATTAAATTAGCCTTCCTCCGTAACTCACTTTGCACTTCATACGCTCAGCGTTCTGTACTAAAAATACACCTCCTCATGCGATTACCTGTTCGCCCACGATGTGAGAACTTTCATGCCTATGCATAAACGCTGCTTGGAAAATTGCTCCTGTTTCGCAGAACAGCTTAAGCAAAAGTATTAATTTCTCGTCGTAAATTGAAAATATTTCTACTTTCTGGGATTTCACATCTAATCGCCACTTAATCACCATGTGAGTTATGCGTAAGACATGCTCGCATGTAATCATAATTTGATTAGACAGATTTTATACTAAACACTTGTGATAGACTTTAGGTGAAAGTAAAGTCAGAATCCGGAAAGTGTGAATGTCATCCTTGTTCGTCACACCCTTGAGTCTCCAACAAATTGATCCACTCACAGACCAGTAACAGCATTCAATAAAGATTGATTGGTATTTAGCAAGAGGGCGAAAACCTCTTGAAACCATAATAAAGTAATTATTAGGAGATGCTTCAAGGGGTTAATATTCCAATATAAACACGATGACATAAAATTACGTCTGCCTCAGAAGGATGATAAGAAGGATTCACATTTGCAGGAGTTCATATCACATTGGTTTGATTTTGCAGCAAAAGTGAAAGCAGAAACCGCCCTTCAATGGAAGTGTGATAAAAATAGACCATTTCATCAATTCTGTCTTTTTTTTCATCAAACCCACCCATGCAGACATAAATTCATAGGAATTCCTTACGAAATGAAGAAAAATCTCCCTTATGTGCCTCTGGACCGCCCAATTTCTTCACAACTCCCACAATTCAAATGACTAATTGCCTCATTTTGGCGCGACACCACGTTAATGTGAGTCTTTCGCAAGAAATTAAACCTCCCCATAAAAATTTGATATGGAAAATGGGTCGCATTCTTTTTTCTCCACTTAAAGCAGATAACTTTTGTCGAGGCAACTTTAAATTGCATTGTAATTGTGTGGCTACATTTGCATAAAATGTTCTCGACGATGCATGAACAGAATGAGGAATTCATGGAAATAGAGTAAATAGGGAGGTTTAATTAAATGAAAGACATTTCTCTCATAGAAAACTGCACATTTTCCAAGTTATAATGGCTAAAAAATGTATTAAGAGTACAATGTCTTTGAAAACTACAAGAAAGCAACTTTTGACAGTTCAAACAGAAGCTTTCTAATAAAAATCTCTTAAGAAATAATTGGTGCAGCGCTGAAAGTTGAAGAAGTTCTCAGGAAATTTTGCAACAAAGCAACAATATAAATTTGTAATGAACAGCACTTGCAAACTCCACTGAGAATTCAATATGTTCTCAATGAAATTACATGGAAAGAGAATAACACAGAGGGGAGTCATAACGAGAGTCGTTAACACGTAGTGTAATTTGGAATAAAGGATAGAATGTGTCACATTTCTTTACAACACTCATTCAATCAACATCTGAAAAACGTTTCATTTCCAGAATAAATTGCGATCTCCCATTGACTATGACAAAGAATTGACCCAATGAAAACACTTAACGTCACCAGACGAAACCTTTCAGTCCTCTCTTTAGGATTTCCATCAGCGAGCAACAAATCAAAAATCAATGTCCATGTGTGAAAAACCCTTTGATATGATATTGGCCATAAAGTCTAAAATTGTCCCTTGTGACTCACATATTTCTATAAAAAAAAAAGATATGTGACTTTTAGGTGGGGAAAGGTGGACGCTTTGGGGCTTCATTTCGGCAGATATGAGCAGCGGACGCCACATGACTGTGCAGAGAGAAGTGCGTATCTGAGAGCGCGATATCAAGCGATTTTCGCAAGGCTTCCATAGACAGTTCATCGTCTCTGTCATGCACACTGTTGCTCTCTGCTGGGGGTGGTCTTCGCCACCCACAAGCGTGAGAGCGAAAGTGCGTTGAAAAAGCCAGAGACTCTGTCGAGAGCGACTCAGTTGATCGCCGGATGCTCGAAGGAGCAGTTCATCCTCAGCAGAGGACAAGTTGGTAAAGTTTCTCACTCTTTTCGCACTGTCTTCGCGAAATTCTATCCTGTAAATCCTTCCGCCTTCGCACTCTTCGCGCAACGACCGTATCTATTCCCACTGGAGGAAATTCAATTGAGTGGAAGGAAGCACTTTCATGGTAAACTCAACATTCAATGGATACTCATCGCCATAAATATCATTCAGTGACAAGAAACATTCTCTTTGTGTGGACTTTTAATGCACTGCCCACGGAGAAAGTTGATCAACTCTTTGAATAAGTGGTGAAAATAATTTACAGTGAGAACAACGTGATTTATGCAAGGATAAAGAAGCATTCAAGGAGTGTCAAATTATTATAAAGTGCTGTGAATTTCAATATTCCCAAAATAACCATTTGTATTTTGTTAGAATTTAATGAATAGCAAGTGAAGAATAAGAAACACAGCAAAAATCTGTGCCAAGAGTGAAAAGAATCCGTGTAAATTATTCAGAAGAATAGAGATATGAGTTGGTCAATTTTATTTACTCTTCTTTTGGGGCTTTTCGAACGTGAAGCAGCTCAAAATACACCAGAATTGAATTATTCGCCATGGAGTGGAATTAATCGAACAGAGAACATCACGATAGGCTTCCTCGCCAGTTATGTTCACACAAAGGTAAGAGAAATACATGAAAGGTGATGTTTATGGGTGATTGGGAAAATGTGCTTCGTTTGGAATGGAAAACCATTAATTGAGTGGGTTTTATTTATTTTATTAAAAGAGTAATTTTCCCACTGGCAATTTATCTTATGTGATATTGCAAACAACAGTTTCCGTGTTTTCGGCTTTAATAAAACTTCTATAAAACGAAGAAACGAAAATTTACCTCTTAAAGTGAAACATATTAAGAGTTTAACAGCAATTCTTTCATCGGATAATTAATACATGAAATTGAAGAATTTGAGACACAGAGGATTGTTGCCTAAGTAAATATTTTTCTAAATTGTTTACCGTCACGTAAAACGCTCTGTACATTTAATAAAATTAATAATCGATTTTCAGTTAATTCATTGGGTCTATAGGTTAATTTTCTCACGATGTTGATCTTATTCTTTTCAAACAAAATTACATCAATTTATTTATTTTCACCTCCTCTCGCACATCTGAAGATTTTGCTGAGTTGACGAGAAATTATAGGCTCTTGTCAATATTTATTCATATTTGACCTTTTACCGAAAAGAAGCAATTTCAGACACTTTCTGCGTTGTATTTTCATAAAGTACGTAGGTACACGTAAATTTATCACGCGATTCTGAAGTACGTGAAGAAAAAAGCACTGAAAGTCGTGAAAAATGTAGAAAACATTTCATTAAACTTCTCACCTTTGGGAGTAATTTGGTGATTTTTTTTCCACCGTGCGAATGAGAGAATTTTTAGAACCATCGAGAGAATGTCAGGTAAATTTATGGAACTTTTCAGGTGGTCTTAGGCGCTCTTCCTCTCGCCGTGGAGGCTGTTAATAGAGACTCTAGTCTTCTTCCTGGTCATCGACTCCTCTTCAGGCCGGTGGACATTGGAAAACCATCAGCCTCATCCTATCGAGCCCAGCCAATTCGGTTTGTCTTGAGTGCGTTTTTGCGTCTTCCGACAGAATCCTCCTCAATAAATCAATATCATCTCTCATGCCACACTTCAGCGCTATGACACAGATGAGGGACGAGGGAGTTGCAGCTTTTATTGGGCCAGACGACAGCTGTACAACTGAAGCTCTAATAGCGGCCGCATGGAATTTACCAATGATATCTTATGTGAGTTCCCGCAATCTTCTTCCTTGCCATTCGTGAAATATTCTCTAGAGACTATGGGAAAGTCACAGAATAAACCTTTTTGATAAGATCCTACCTTTTGGCATCAATTGTTTACAAAACTCTTCCTCAAGTATTTTGACTTAGACTCCGAGTTCATTTTGAGTTAAACAATTAGTTATCTTTCACATTTCTCAAGGGGATTATTGCTAATTAGATTGTTTAATTATCCTATATTAGGTACATACTAAAAGCACTCAGCTTTTATTTCCTACATAAGCTTCTCACCCGCATTTTCAACACTTTGACTTAATTGATGAGTATTAAATAAGCTGTGTTCACTCATGTGAATTGATGTAATATTTTAACGTAATTTCCCACGAGCCTTCCAGGCTTCTTACCTTTGATTTATTAAAAAATGATAGGAAACTGTGACACATAAACTATGGAGAACGCACTGCTGAGTGGATTTTCTCTGCATGGGATTTGATATCTTCAAACAACTTGTATTCTCTATGCCAACACAACACGATGAGATTACTCATAAGATTCATTTCACATGATATATTCTCTGAATTCGTATGACGAGGAAATTGCAAAATTGCCAAGAAAATCCGCACGTCTTCACCAAAAGCATTTCCTCATGAGAATACAAAAATTCCACTTAAATTTCTCCGTTTTCAGAAATGTACTGATGCGGCAGTTTCTGACAAGAGTGTCTTCCAGACATTCAGCCGCACTTTGGCGCCAGCCTCGAAGGTGAGCTTTAGCGCAAAGGAGTTTTCATGACAGAAATGGTCAATTAGAGACGATGATATATCACTTTTCGTAGGTGTCAAAGAGCGTTGTGGCCCTCCTCAGTTCCTTCAATTGGCACAAATTTGTCCTGGTCTCCAGTTCGAGGACAACGTGGGGCTTCGAGATTGCCTTAGCAATCAAAACACTGGCCGAGGCAGAAAATCTCACAGTGACAGATTTTCGTGAATACTCTGAATACATTCCAGCGAAAATAACAGAACTGCAAAACATCGTTACTGAGACGTACAAAAAAACACGAAGTAAGTCTTCGCACAAAAGAGTAATTTAAAAACTTTTCACTTTCAGTATATGCAATCAAAAGTAATCTGGTAAACTAAAATGCTAAACATAAGCAACTTTGTAACTTTACTCAGAAGTTGCTGCTGAGGTCAAATTTGTATCAAGAGTTCATCATGAAATTTAATCATTAATCCTTTCCTGGGTATCATCATCCCTTTCAAGAGCTTGACATTCAAATTTGCGTTGAAAGCCACAGAAACCTTCATCGGAAAGATGGTCTTGTGAAAACAAATAGACAAGTTTTTTTTTTGGTAGAATGCCAGAAGGGATGATTTCACTCTCACATGCAATCTTTGCCCCTTGCCAACAACAACTTCTCCTTTCTCACCCCCGAAAGTTTACATTTTTGTGGGCGAACACATCGCCATGGTGGACTTTGTGAGATGCTTGCAAAACCGAGATCTCCTCCAGACTGGCGATTATATGGTGATATCGGTGGATGATGAAATTTACGATCCCACCAAGAGGTCCAACATCATGGAAAGGGGTGAGTAGAATTGCTTGTCATCCCTCTCACCCCCAATCACTAATCACATGGTGGGCGGGCGAACAAATTAATTTCCGGCAATTGAGCCACTTTCTCGCTCTTTCGACTATTCTCCGAAATTAATTAGGAATATTGGAAATATTGTTTAGATCGGAATCTACGCCCATTTCATCTGTCTCACTACAGTTAAGACGCAGTGATGTATTTTGCACGATAATCTGATAACAGCAATAAAGTTATGGTCTTTGAGTTCACATATGGGATTTCGGACAAATTAAATTAATCGGTTGGCTGAACTTGAGGACACAACAAATCATATCAGAATATATTCACATAAATGATAAAAGTTGAACGCTTTTTCTGGAATTCTTTTTATAGCAATATTATTCAAGTAAAAAATATCATTTCCAATCGATTTGCAGAGAAATAAAGCGGATTTCGCAGTGCTTTCATGTCGAACACTCATGTGAATATTTGCAGCACAAATATATTATTTCAAGTAAATATTTGCGCATTCCAATTGACCAACCAAAGGGGAAAGTATAAATAAAAGAATAACGCGTGTTTATCATTAAAATTGAATAACATCGGTGATAATGAAGCCATTTCACTAATCAACAAATTCCCTGGATAAAAGTTTCTCCGTGCACGACAATTTGCAATGACATCTCCGAAGAGAAAAGCTTTTTGCCACATATTAAGTCATGATTCATCGTATGTGGAAAGCTCATTAAACGGAAGTCACTCAGCCGTCCCAATGAATACAAAAGCTGTGTTCAGGTGAGAAATGTGAATCAATGGTGGTCAAGGGAATAAACGTCCCTTTTGCAAAAATAAAGTCGAAAGAGTGGCAGAAAGTGAGGAAAGGTATTTAGGGCAAAAAAAAGTCCTTTCAAATCAATTTAATGCTCCCTCTCACTCCGCCATTCTTCCTTTATTACATCGCAAAACCAGAGTATTTGGACCCATACCTCAAGAAAGTACGGAGTCGAGCGTTGGACATTAAGTCATTTCACTCGGTACTCAAACTAACACCATCCTATCCATCCAACACGAACTTCAGGTAACATTGTTTAATTAGAATTAATCATTTTGAGCCGCATACGAAATCCCCTCGCCAACCTTCAGTGGGAGAAAGTGGTGGAGGAAATTAATTGAATTTACCCCGACAGTCAAATCAGCGAGAATATAAGGAGCTACGCAACGCAGCCACCATTTAGAGTGCCCTTCCATCGGACCATTTTTCGCAACATTTCCGTCCCCATCTATGGTGTCCACCTTTACGACGCCGTTATGATCTATGCTCGAGCAGCGACAGAAGTGATTAGTGCCGGAGGGAATATCTACGATGCGAAGGCCATCATGGAGAGAATTGTGAATCGCACATACCACTCAATACAGGGATTCGATGTAAGGGATGAGACGTGATGTGCGACTCAGTGGTTAAAGAACTTTTCCCAAAGGTTTATATCGATGCCAATGGCGACGCAGAGGGGAATTTCACGCTCATCTCCCTCCAAGATGAGCTATCACTGGCTCAAGCTCTCACTTCAGATGCAGAAGAGCCAAGTCCTACCAGCAACCCGCTCAAGATGTCAATGCAGCCGGTGGGATACTTTGTCTACAGCAGTCCAGCAAATATTCCGGCAAGTTGCCCTTTGTTCTTGGCATGTTAATTACACAGCCATCTCTTCCCGCAATCCTAAACCAATTAGAAATTATTCAATTAATTTTCTCATCATTTCACGTGACGTTTCCAAAGAAAATCACGCCACTTGTTGCTCACGATTTCCTGAGAAAGCTCCACATATCTATCTAGCATGTCACAACATCCAAAAATTTAATTGATAACTTAATTATTCAGTCAAGTGATTGCTCTTCTAGTTTATACATTGACAAGTAACTTAGTAATTGGCAGGAAACCTCATTAAAAACTTCCGTAAGCGTAATTGAGAAGAAAACTCATTTGAAAACAAGTTTCTCATCGTCACTTTTCCATCTTCTTATTTAGGGCAACAATATAGATTTATCAAGAATGTTTTTTTTCTATCTGATTTATTGTTTACGTCACATAATAAATGTCTATATATTTCAATATTATTTTGGACTTTTTTCTCTAAGAAGCTCGTTATTTTTTTCTTTATACTTGTTATCAAAGATGTTCTTTTCTGTTTCATGCGGTGTTGATTCATAGAAACGTCTTTTCTGCGGAATAATCGCTATTGAATGTTCGCGTTTTTTGCGTGGAAGCCTAACATGTTTTGGGTATTTTTAGCGGATGTTTTGACTGATTTCCCTATGTCAATCTTGTATAGGAATTTCGGTACATCAACCCGCAGCGTACAATAAAATGGCTTAAAGGCGTCCCGCGGGCTGAGCCTGTTTGTGGCTTTGATGATGAGCTTTGCCAGCCGAAAAATAAGGATTGGCGCTATTTGCTGTCCGGAGTCTGCGTTGCGCTGTTTCTGGCTGTGGCCGGAGCCTTCTTGATCAAGTAACACATCAGAGGGTGGAGAAGTAAATTACAAGTTACTAATTGGGCCCTTTTTGCAGACACTATCGCTATGAGCAGACTTTGGCATGTCTTTTGTGGAAAGTAGACCTCAAAGAAGTGACTTTCATCACAACTGAGCATCCAGATTCATCCATCCGCAGCAAAAACCTGGTGAGAGATTTTGCACCTTTCACTGTACCTTGGTAAGAATTTGCAGTCCCTTTTATCGCTCCTCAGGTGCAAACTTGCAGACACAGTTTAATTACCGGAGGGGGAGACACGTCCAAGAGAGCATACACCACAATAGGTAAATTGAGCATTTATCGTGCTTGTGGGATAATTAAAAGTGTGGCCTCTCTCTCTCTCTCTCTCTTTCCCCCAGGCCTCTATCGTGGCAATATCGTGGCGGTGAAGAGGATTCACAAGAGGAGTGTCGACATCACGCGCGCCATCAGAAAGGAGCTGAAGCAGATGCGTGAGGTTTGCCTAAAAATCCACCTCCACATTTTCCTTTGGTGTTTCCTCGTCGATGTGCTTTTGTTGAATGCTAAGTGGAAGCTTCCTCGCCCCGCACGCGATGTCTTATTGACTTTCTAATGGGAATTCCCGTTCTCTTCTTCGCGCTGCTTCTCTCTCTCTCTCTCTTCATCCAGGTGAGACATGAAAACGTGATTTCCTTCATTGGTGCCTCCGTAGATCCCAATTGTATCGCCATTCTCACTTCCTATTGTCCGCGTGGGAGTCTCGATGATGTGCTGAGCAATGAGGATCTCTATCTGGATAACATGTTCATCTCGTCACTCGTCAGTGACATCCTCAAAGGCATGATATACATTCATGAGAGTGAAATTGTGTCACATGGCAATTTGCGGGCTAGTAATTGCCTCGTGGACTCGAGATGGGTCTGTCAGATTACCGACTTTGGCCTCCATGAATTCAAGTTAGGACAGGAAGAGCCCAACAGGTATGACAAATAGAGCATTGACCTTTGTCACACCCACTGAACGAAGCACACAAACTCTTAACTTGCAAACTTTCGCTTTCAAGCTCCGGATAATATCAATATTTTTAAAAGTTTATCTCCTTCGACACAAAACTGTAAACTCTCCCACGTGTTAGGCTCTATGAACAGATACTTTCACTTTCCGCCTGTGATATTCGGATAATAAAATCGTAAAGAATTTTATGACCCTCAAGATAATATATCCTTCCGTCTTTACCGCATCATTAAATGCCCTGTGCCATGTTCTCCTCCAGACATAATTTATTCCTCATCCCCGGAACACTGAGAGAAATCTGTGAAGAATTGTCAATTAAGCGAATATTAATGTTGCAGAGAAACTGTGGAATTGGCGCGAAATCTTTATCGTGCGCCAGAACTCTTAAGACACCCAAATCCACCAAGTCGAGGCACACAGAAAGGTGATGTCTACAGCTTTGGGGTACTTTTGTATGAAATCATCGGGCGAAATGGGCCGTGGGGAGAGACGCAAATGACCAAGGAAGAAATCATCCACAAAGTCCGATCACCTGCCAATGGAACGTACTACAGACCTCCACTGCGCTTCCTCGAGATCCCGGATTACGTGAAGCAGTGCCTCAAATCGTGCTGGGATGAGGATCAAGAGTTGCGGCCGGATCTGCGCTTAGTGAGAGTGAAGCTAAAGGAAATGCAAGCAGGATTGTAAGTACCTCATCAGACTATATACAACAGAAGACTATGAAGCTCGTATTATCCTCTTAGGAAGCCAAACATTTTCGACAATATGCTGGCAATCATGGAGAAGTATGCTTACAACCTGGAAGGACTCGTTCAGGAGCGAACGAATCAACTCACGGAGGAGAAGAAGAAAACAGAAGCCCTCCTGCATCGCATGTTGCCGAAAACTGTAGCTGAATCCCTCAAAAGAGGCGATCCTGTGGAGGCGGAGTGCTTTGACTGTGTCACAATTTACTTCAGTGATTTAGTGGGCTTCACCGAGATGTGCGTCCAGAGTTCTCCTCTGCAAGTGGTCGAGATGCTCAATGACCTCTACACCTGCTGTGACTCCATCATCTCGAACTACGACGTGTACAAGGTGGAAACCATTGGAGATGCTTACATGGTCGTCTCTGGCTTGCCCATTCGCAATGGGGATCGCCATGCCGGCGAGATTGCCTCCTTGGCTCTGCATCTCCTCAACAAGATCTCCAAACTTGAGGTTCGCCATCGTGCCGGAGAGCTCATTCAAATCCGCATTGGAATACACTCGGGACAGTGTGTAGCGGGCGTTGTGGGGGTGAAAATGCCGCGATATTGCTTGTTTGGCGACACCGTAAACACCGCCTCGCGAATGGAGAGCTCCGGCCTCCCACTGAAAATCCACATTTCCGAAGCCACTTACGACCTGCTGCAAAATATTGGTGGATACAAATTCGAGGAAAGAGGATTGATCCAGATAAAGGTAAACAAACAAGGGAAAATTGGAAAACACGAAACACATCATTTGCACTGCGGGTAAAACCGTCAAGCGTACATAATCATTGTTTTTCGGACATTCGTGTGACGAATTAAATGCAATAATCATTCAGTCAATTTCGTTGAACACTTGGACAGAAATTGCTTTTCTCACTTTTTTCAGGGCAAAGGCGAAATGAGAACCTATTGGCTCCTGAGTGAGGACATCAACAAGAAAATCGAGCGCTTTGGTTCCAGTGACTTTGATGAAACATTCTGTGAGCTTTAACAAATTTCACCCACACTGAGTCATTCACTTCATAGTGACTGTAACTTTGCCTTTCCAGACCATCGCGTCGCTCCCGATTTGATCTGCACCACTGAACCCGAACCAATGAAGAACAGCACACCGAACAATTCCTATTCGTCACTGAATCAGCGCGCCAGAATGTCTTACTCCAGCATTTTGTCCTACAATGGTGGCGGCGATAAGCAGATGCCCGTCGGGAACTTCTCCAAGGCACTGAGCAACGATTTGGTGGTAAACTCCTGCTACATCTGCCAGCAGAAGAAGAGTCTCCAGCAGACAGAGTGCCAGAGACAGCACAGGCAAATGTACGATATCTACAGAATCTCCTCCGAATGCATGGACAGTCCCACAGAGTTCAGCCACTGTCCGTGCTATTGTTCCAATCAGAGGAACTTCATGAAGAGATACGACAGTGTTATACGAGAAATCAGAGCCCCACAGTCTGCGCCTCACATCACCTTCATGCAGTGAGAGACGAGCGCGCGCCATTCGGAGAAATTAATGAAACGTGACCGAGAATGTCATAAAAGGTTTCATCAACATTATGAGAATTATATCTTGCTTTTGTCGTCCCATCCCAACTTATCCATGGCAGCTCTTTTGAGTCAATTAGAGAAAACAAACATTTCTTATTCCTCTGTGTCTTCCCCGCAGACACTCTACTCAACAGTTTTACTTTAGAAAGCTATAATGAGACCAAATGGATCTAAAAAGGATAACCCCTCTTAAATTAATATCAATTGAATCACTCTGTTGAGATATTTGTAAGTTTCTATAAGTGTATTATGACTGTGTATTCAATTAATCACATTATTAAATCAAAGTATGATGTTGAACACAATTTTATAAAAGAAAATGCTCACAGAAGTGATGTCGAAAACTTGAAAATCGTGGCGTGGGTGAGTGCTTGAGATTCCTCATGATGACTATTCAACAGGTTGGCGAGCTACAAAAATAAATAAGAACAATTCTGCCTCACTTTACTAGGAAAAGTCGTGATGAAACTCACGGTGCCATTGGAGATAATCAGACTTGGTGGCTGCATTGTATTCCTGCACTAGAGAGTCGACAACATTTCGAGAGTCATCCAGCTCAGATAGATCGTCCTTGAACATATCCTCCTTCCGGAACTGATCCAGGAAAGCTCCACGCTTCCTCAGCTTGTCATACTGATTCAGACAACGTTCGAAGAGCTGAAGAGAACATAATATTTTAGAGAAGATCTCAAATGTGATCTGTTTTTCTTACCGATGAAATGCTGGTGTGATTGGCAAGCATCAGGCCGGACACTCGGCTGCTGTTTTGAACATAAGGGCTGCTCTTGGACAGTGCCACTTGAATGCTCGCTGGTCCCCATGGGATAAATTGGGCCAACTTCTTCTCCCTGATCCGCTGCAGTGACTTGTGCACTTGCGTGGGATCCACCTCTCCCTGGATGATGTTCAGGATGGAAATGTACACGTGATGATTAGTCTTGTCCGGTCCCGTGGACACCATCATATTCTTTGGCTGCAGCAGACGACGCATCACATCGAGGACAGTGGTTTTCTGGATGTTGACCGTCTGGTCTTGGTCTGTGGTCAGCGGCGTGTAGCCGGTCATGAGGAAGTGCAGCTGAGGCGTGGGAATCAGGGGCGCAATCAGCCCAATTAGATTGTTGTTCATGTACGATGGGTACCTGAGGGTGGTGGTGCTCACGGACATGATTGTGGACACGAGAGTGTTGATCTGCGTGAAGGTCGGGTTCTCCAGATGAAGGCGATCCGTGGCGATGCGGTTCAACGCAGTGTTGTCCAGCACCACCACACAATCAGCACAGCTTGTGAGACGTCTGAGGGTGAGAAGTGAATTGTACGGTTGCACCACAACGTCGCTGATCTCATCCTGGTTCGGAAAGACGCTGTACGTCTGCACAATCTTCTTGGGAAAGTGATCAGAGAGACGCTCCATTATATATGAGCCCATGCCAGAGCCGGTTCCGCCGGCAATTGAGTGGCACAGCACAAAACCCTCAAGGCTGTCGCTGTTGTCCGCCTCGCGGTCGATGATATCAAACACTTCCTCCTGCAGTTTCTCGCCCTGACCAAATCCAGAGGCCCAGTTGTTCCCAGCACCGCCGCCATCCTTCGACAAATACACATTCTCAGGGTTGTAGAGCTTCGCGTACTGAGATGTCATGATGGTGTTGATGACTCTGGGCTCCAGATCCAGCAAAACAGCCCGCGGGATATAGTGCTCATCGTCCGCCTGGTAGAAGAACACATCCTTCCGGTCCACTCCCTCGGCGGCATTCATCTCGAGTACTCCACTCGGTGAGATTCCATGTTCCATGCACAGACGCTTCCAAAACTCGAAGCCAACTGCCGAGAAGACAATCCGGGAGTCAAAACAGGAGAACAGTGAGGTTATGTCATAAGGATTTCGCACTAGAACTCGATCCCTCGCACTTACTCTGATTGCCACATTGGCCCAATTGAAGCGTTATCATTTCACTCGGCATCTTTCACCAGATTCTCACTGCCTGACTGGGCGGGAAGGTGCAAATGAACGAAATTCCTTCACTCTGTGTTCTACTTCGCTTTTTCCGCTGAACGGTTCCTTCGATCTGGCAACCCGAAAGTTTCCGATATATCGGAATTTAATCGTTGATTTTTGAATTTCATCGGGGGATATTTGTGGGAAATTATCTTGTATGCGGGAACACTTCAGATTGGAGGCTTGCGTGAAGTCAAATCAAGCGGCGGTGCCAATTTACTTTGATTTATTTGCACCATTTGCATTGATTTTTCCTCTTTGGATACCCCATTTTTTCATGTGATTAGCCGAATCATGTGTGTATTAATTCTATAAGACAGATCGTCAACATTTTTTACTATTCTTTGCAAAAGTAATTCCTGAAGGATGTCGCCCGCAGTAATTGGCCCGGACCAGTACTCTGGGTAATTGGACGCCTTCGCGCAACAGTCGAATTTGAACGTGAAGCTGTGACAATGTTCGACAGAAAGGAGACCGATAATGGGTACATTATTTACGTGAATACGCGCAACAATCAACAGGTGATGCAGATGGATCCCAAGCTGCAGGATGTGCTGAACTTCCTGAATGGGTCCTACATTACAAAGCACTATAAATACCGCTGTGCCGCCCGGCTGAGTGCTATCCGGAAGAGACTGTTCAGTGAGTATAGCTTTTCCTGGGTAAATAATCTCGGAAAGAGTGGAAATTGATGAGGAATCGTGTCTCTCTAGCGTCCAACATCCCTTTCCATGTGGTGCTGTCCATCCTGGAGCGGCACCAACTCGGCCAGAGTGTGGATGACGCTCCTGTTATAAAACCTGGCCAGTTGACGAGTGTTCTGCATGATATCTTCTACGCTAACGACAAACTGAAATGCTTTGTGGACGAGAAGGGATTCGACGTGGAGGAAGCCACAGGTTTGCTGGCCAATTTCCTCTGGAACGTCTTCGATCCTCACCGGTGTCGATCGCTGTCAGGACTGGAACTGAGGGAAGCTCTGCTGCTCTTGTGCGACACAAATTCCTTCGAGGACTTCATCAAGCATCACTTCAATCTGTCCTCTGATCACAATCGCTGCGTGCCACATCACAAGTTCAAATCTCTGCTCCTGGTGTTGACCAGAATCCTCAACTACATTGACAGGGAGATTTGTTGCGACGACAAGACGATCTCATCGATTGTGCAAGAGGCTTTCGACTTTGCCGAGTGTCCAGGCATAGCTGGACTCAATGAGTACCAATTCTACAAGATCTGGGCCTCAGACGAGATTCAGTTCCATCACTATGTGGAACTTCTGGCCACGATGCGTCGCATTGAGGCGTACAGGGGCTTCGTGCATCCTCAGAAGTGCTCAGGTTGTCTGTGTCAGGAGATCACAGGCATCCGCTTCAAGTGTCACCGCTGTGCGAGATTCAATCTCTGTCTGGAGTGCTTCCTGAAGGACTTCCAGAGCAAGAAACACCTGCCCAGCCATAAAATGTCCGAAGTCGAGACTGAAGAGAAAATGGCCAAACGTTTTGGTATTTTTATGCTGAAGATGTGTCATCTGTTTGACTCTCCTCCTCAGCCCACCACTGAAACACCAGCAAAAGACACTTCTCGGAAGCCACAAGAGCAATCCACAAGACGCATCTCGCAGCATTTCAACCAGAACTTAACGATTCGCTCCAAGGGTGGCACTTTCCGCCTTCGAAAGCCCCAATTTACCACCAATGACCAGCTCTATGGGATCATTCAGCTGCTGACTAGTGAAAACTCCGTGTTTCAGTCGAAATTGTCTGAGATTCAAACAACGTGTGATCCGAAATCTGACTTTTACACATATCTCGAGTGCCACAAGAACATCATCACCGAACAAATTGAGCAATTGCGGGGCATCTGGAAGCAATCGCTAATCAATCAGAAGCCGCACTACTCAAGCACACCTCACAGACCGCCTCTGATGAGTGTTAATTGGCAGAAGACGGAGATTCAGGAAGAAGTTCCGTCCACGGAGAGAACAAGTAAAATGAATTTTGGTGGTATTTTTTTTATGATATTAAGTGCTGTATTTGTTTTTCAGTTAGAGGCATTGATATCAACAAGACATACTTCGACGCCAATCGATCGGATTATTCGGTGCAGGATGTGAGTTCGTGGCTGCAGAACAGGAAGCCGTCGGAGCAGGAAAGTGCAGATGTGTGTGATATGTCAATGCTGGAATCACAGATGGTGAACTTTCGGGATTTGCTGTCGAAGGTGAAGGAGATTGTTGAGGATTCCTACAGCGATAATATCCAACTGTCGAAAGCCACTCACCAGCTGGAGTATGTTCTTGACAGGATAATCGGGCAGGCGGAGGAGCAGAAGAAGCAGGGCCGGGAAGATTAGTTGTTGTGAATTCCGCCACGATGACGGCAAAATCCATGCTTTAAATTCGCAATGCATTAATAAGCGATTGGCTCGATGTCAGGTGAGTGGCACAAAAGGAATTTATGTAAGAAGAACATTAGCCACTATCGCGATAATTGTATACAATCTCTAGAAAGGAGTTTACGACAAAACTGATTATTTTTATACGGTTGCAAATTGCAACATGAGACATTCTATAAAAATGAGCTTGTAACTTTGTCATATAAATTTGCAAGAGGAAAAAAGTGACGAATAATATTAGGGAAATCCATGCTGAGGAACCCACAACAGACCGTGAACTTCGTAGTGCGAGTAACTCTGGGTGTCGACCTGTGGGACAATCGCTGAATTTTTATTGTTAGTTTACAAGCTATTGCGGCATGTGTAGACTCCACAATCAAATTGCAGGTCAGGAAAGACTCCAATGTCGCGCCCGTCTGATTCCGTAAACACTGAATGCGGGGAGATTTCTGCCTCTGACCAATCAAACATTCCAGAGTCTATTAATAAAACACTGTCCAATGAAGAGGCATAGCGAAAAAATCTGCGTCTCGCTTTATTTCTTCTAACATGTATCGGAAAAGCGTCTCTCGGTAGTCAAGATACATTGACATCAATGAGGAAGTCCATTCTAAAGTAATTTGTAGGCGTTTTCACCGCTCGTGCAACCTTGAAAATAATGCGATTTCAGCAAATTTATTCAACTGTTGATGTCCACGTCACAGCAACAGGTTGACTGCAATAGTCGCCTATCACTAGCCAGTATATTTATTTATAATACTCTTGTGATGGGTTTTTGCACTGTTCATCTTGAAGTGAGTGGATCATTGGCTACTGTAGACGCATTTCAAGCGATGATGGTCCGGCATTGATGACGAAAGTGATGAGGTAGTTCATGTCCACGCATGAAAATGTGAATGAGCAAGAGAGTGCTTAAGAAATTAGACACTTTTTCGGTAAATTGACAGGTAATTTGCGTAATAAACGTAACAATTGCTCATGAGATATTTACATTATGACTTGCAATGTTGGAAAAATAATTTGATATTTGAACAATTCAATATTTCCGTTTTCTGAGATTTTGAATGAATGCTCTCATAGTTCTAAAAATATCTTTTCTATTTTCTGCAGTGATTTTAAGATCTAGATTAAGGATAGAAAGCATCACAATTAAGAAACTCAATGAAGCTATATCACAGTATAAGTTTGTATCAAATGCATTTTCTTTTGTATACAACAATAAAATGGCATACAAATCAATTCTCAATGAACCGGAATCGTTTTTCTCCTCCCCAATTCAGTCATACTTTCGAAAATGCTCGGAAAGAATTTTCTGATGATATAATAGAACAGCATTAAGTAATGTCTTACAGGAAAAATCAATAAAATTCGCGTGTCTCCTAACTTTATTGGCCAAATAGTGGACGATGGAACGCAATCGAGTTCCTGGAGATGGTAAAAAATGTGTTCTCTTCCCTGCTTTCTTCTCCGAAAATGCTGTTGTTGTGCAAGAATTGATCGGACAAATATTGATTGATATAAAATTCGTGTTAACATTGCGATATCGGTCGTCTTTGATTTATCCCGTAATGCTTGGCGTAATCGAGCAAAGTGTCTTCAGGTGGGCATTTTTCGACTGTGTGTGCATGCATATGAATGTGATCTCGAGCGGAGAATTGCCGCGCGTTTTGGGTGTGTTAAGCGCTAAGCTGGACAATTGGCATTGCCAATGAAAGTGAATGAGTGTGGAAAAAGTGGTGGAGGAGGTGGTCAGGTGAGACTCTGAGCCACCGTCGACGGCTGGCGTCTAGTCAGAGCAGCAGCAACAGCCGACGACTCCGGGTGCAGAGTTGAGAGAACCCCAAGAGGCGCGAGACAGAGATCTTTGACACCGGAGTCCCGCCATATGGTGCTGACACAGTGATTGTCTTATGAATTGTTCAGTGAATTCTCTATACGCTAGATAGAATCTTCTTCCTCTCGAGTGACAACAGGATTTCAGCAGGAGAGACGATGATTATGGATGAAGTGAAGTGGATTTCAGTGGCACTGCTTTGCCTCTCTGTGGCATCTGTGACTTGTGATTTGCCCGCTGAGAGTGAATCTGTGCAGGGCCAGACGAAGGCTGTGGAACAGGAATCCCAGAAGCGGCCGCGGAGCTTCCAGAATGACTACGCGGTGTGGAATCAGGAGCTGGACGTGGCTGACACGGACATCCGAGATTCGAGCCTCCTTAGCAGGATCAGCGAAGCGACCAGAGCCGTCCAGCCGGGCAGGTGCCAGAAGGATCTCAATGAGACCCTCGAGGCGTTCCGCCGGGGCGAAAAGTGGGCACTCAAGAGTAAGTCCAACACTTTTCCATCTCGCTTATGATAATTTTCGTGCGAAAGTACAGAAAAAAGTGAAGTGGCCTCTGACGAAGATCTAGAGAAGATCTCTGACGCTCGACAAGTCTCCTCAAAAGCTGGTGAATTGCAACTTAAACATCATTCACAAGTGGCTCATTGACGAGATAATATGTTTGCCCACTTTGGGGATTTGACGAAAAAAACGCGTGTCACAAAATGATAGGGTAAATATTTGTTGAAAGAAAAATCTCTGTTTGCATTAATTGGTGATATTGCGATGAGCTGAAACTGAGTGTGTAGAAAAAATCAAATATTTCCATTCATACCAATTCATTGTGTGGCTGCTTAACATTTTTGACACGTTCAAGGATGATTAAAGGCATTAAATGCTTTCGATTAGGAACTTTTTTCCACCTGTTGCACCGGCGACAGAAGAGAGTGTTCATGTCTTTTTTTTTCTTATTATGAATAATGCAATATGGGAAAAAAAACGCTTTAAATATTCATGCGATTTCTGTACCAATATAGAGATTCTTAGGAAGGCACTCTGACGTGATTCCAGAAAATTCATTTTGCAAATTCGTGAAATGCGTGGAGGTTTAAATTGGTCGGGACAGAATTTTTGCAATTTTATTTTATACAAGAGTAGATGTTTTAGTATTGTGTGATAAATTCACAATTCCTGAAGATTGCTGTGCTTTTCACTGTGATACAATCTTTGTGGTTTTGTCTATAAACGCAATATTGTATTGTTTCACAATTAATTAATTTATCGCTCGGGGCATTCTTTTTGGTATTTGATACAAGCATTCTGAGAAAAATCTCTTTATTTATGCCTGAAGTGGAAAACCAGAAAAGCAGTCTGTAGGTTGAGGAGAGGAAAGTGAATTAAAACGATCATGCTGTTGACTTGCTCAACGTGCAAAAATACACAAGTTTACGACCTTGCAGACTTTGTGTATATTTTCAAGACGTGTGAGCTTGGTGGAAATGAGGCGCAAGCCATTTCAGTGCATTCAAGTGCATTGAGCTCTGCGTAAATGAAGTGGATTAACTTTGAAGAAAAACTCCTTTCAAACCTCTTCAATTGCACAATCTTTTGGCACTGCAGATCTCATTGGCATTCTTTCAGGTCAATGTGTGTCGTTCTCTTTTACTCAACTACAGCCAAATGAGCCAAATATCAACATTTTTTTCCCAGCTGAGCCTCAAGTCTGCAAATTTTGCGTCTCATCGCGAAAAAGTGTTTTTTTCTTGGATATCTTTGTGTTTGGGAAGAATAAAAATGGTGAAAAAAATGTTATTTATTTGGTGGACAACTTTAGAAGCTCCACTGACCTTAGATTCTGCTGATGAACTTGAAAATGCGACAGAATTTTTGGTAAACATCTGAAACGCAAATGATGAGAATATCAAATCTCATGTGTTTTGACTGTGGCTCTGTCCCTTTTTGGAATGAAATTAATTAGCATAATTTACATTTAAATCGTTTGCCGAAAAGGTGATTTCCACAGCAGAATTCATGTCACTTGTGAGAAGTTATATAAAGATGTTGCCAAATTAAACCTAAGGTCCAATCCCTTTTGCAGCCACGCGAGATTGTAATCAATTGGTGTGCGCTGCAACGACTAATATTTAATTTGTGTCTAGTTTAATTGCATAGTTAATGACACATCTCTGAGCTGATTAAGTAGCTGCGATATGCATAAAACGACGATCATTAAAAAGCATTTGAGAAATATATAAGATAATGAAATGGAAACAGCTTAAAATCATTGAGAAGAGGAAAAATTCACAGACAGTTAATCATGTAAGGCCACTGGACGTTTGTAGATATATTTGTGATCTTTGGCATAAAAATACGCGACCAACACCAAAAGACTTTCTCTTGTGCAATAATTATTTAGTTGGCGACTATTTCACAAAGAAGGTAAATAAAATTTTAGTGATGCAAACTTATATGTGAAATGTAAGGCGTTTTCTCAAAATCTAATACCAAATGCGGGTTATTGAAGAAATTTTTTTGCATAAAATGTAGGACTTTGGGAAAGCTTTCAACGACAAGACAGGAGAAGCTCATGAAAAGCTCAAGCTAGACAGTTTCAAATTCCATAGTTGTGGGTTGAAAGTTTAAAGTGTGTCTGCAATTTAAATATTGATTGAGACACGTTAAGGAGTGATGATTCTGTATCAAGCTTTTCCTCAAATTTATACAGCAATTTGCATTTTGTGGTATATTTTCTGTATATAGTTTGTCAACTTTACGCAAATTGATGCTGATACTCATTTAAATATTGATTTATTAGAGACTTGATTCACTCCATGGCACTATGTGTTGTGTGCGGTGTTGCTCGAGAAAGAAATTTCGGTCTTTCTGTCCGAAGCTTTTGTGTACATCTTTGTTGGTTCATCCATTGACGTCAGGCTTTAAGTGCTTTGAAACTGCATACACAGAAATTACATGGCAATTTTCTCAGGTGTATGAACCAGTGTGAGGTTCTTTGGAAATGTTATTGTCGTTCACAGAGTTTTAGCGTCATCCCTCACGGAGACGTAATTAAACTTAAACAATTTAGCATCTCACCAGTGAAGAGAAACTTATGGCAATTGATGAGACTCAATTGGGTCCTGATTTGCACACTTGAAGTTTAAGAGAACGAGGAGAGACACGCGAGATTGGATTATCTCATTTTATTGCGTGACACATCGCTGTGCATAGATTAGCAGAGGAATTTGTGTGAAAATTAAATAACAATCAAGCGAGAAATCTCCACGAGTTTACCTTTTAGTCTCGTGTGTCATTTCTTTTCTCACTTCTTTCGATCACCCACTGACTTTGGTGGATTTCATATACCTTTTCACGTGTGTCACAATGAATTCACTTTTGAGAATCATCTGGCATCTCTCCGGATGATTGAATGAAAATATTTGGAGAGCGCTCACACGAATATTGCTGGTGAAATATTGCAATAATACATTATTCATTGTGGATTTTCACTCAACTTCCGTGAGTTAGTGATTTACCACATTTTGTAGTCTTCTCGATGCAGAAACAGAGATTAATATTTCAAATATGACGCATGGGAAATAATCATGAATATTTAATTTCATATTTCAATGTTGAATTTAAATAGTTGCGCGATCATTGCCTCCTAGACGCTCTCTGGTCAGTAGACATCCATAAGAAGAGACAGTAAAAATTGCATATGCAGTTGCAGCAATGCTAAAAGTGAATGGCATACTCGAGCATGATTGTCTTTCTGCCAAACTTCTTCTGCGCACAAGTCTTCAAGCCTCTCCGAAGGCCACATGACATTATAATGTTTATCATATTACGTAATCACATGAGATATAATTTCCAAAAAAAATTAATTCACACACATTTAACTTTCAGATGAAAGTTGTTTTACACGCTATTGGTTTTGCGGTTTGTGTTAATTCTCTCACGCATTTTATAGTTTCAGTGGTGGTCAATTTCTTTGCCTATTGACACAGTTATTGACTGTGAAAAATACTCGTGCGTTGCTATTATTCCATTTAAAACTTTAACGCTGAACATGATTAACCCATTAGTGATTACAGTGTGTTATATCATGAGCGAAATTTGTACATTTTATCTGCAACGTGGGTTTTATTCGCTGCATAGTTATTTAACATTAAGAGTCTGACGATAAAAATTTCCATTCAATTCTGAAAATTCGCAATTTCAAGGTATCTTTGCTCAAGTGGAAGAGTTTTATGACCGGAAATGTGGAAGTGATGGGTTAAGAAAGCAAATCTGCTGAAAATGTCTTAATTTTTTAATCATGTTCCCTCGCAAGTCTGCACGATTTATAACTGATCAATAAATACATAATCAAAAGGGAATGTCAGACATAAATCACACGTGATAATTGTACTTTTTCATTTCCAAATATTTCGCGAGACGTGTAATTACAAAATTACATGACATTTCAGGTAACAGAAAGTGACTTTAAGAGACAAGACAGTGTGACTTTACACGCCAATAAAACTGAACGGAGTGTTATGTGGGTAAAAAACTCAATTATGTCCTGTATTTCTGCTCTTCTGCAGTGTTGGACGCCTCAGTGAAAGTGCCTGTTGGAATTTACATCGGGAATGTGTATCAGTTTGGCGATTTCGATGAATGTGTGGCCATTGAGTCACCTGGTGAGACGGATCATCGACACATCCAAGCGCAGTACTGTCTCGTCGATGTGACCATCGATGGGTTCACAGTTCCCCCAAGATCTGCACGCAATCACTCACAGGTGAGTGGCCAAATCTCTGGGAAATTCCCCCATTGGGAGAAGTGCCATGAATTGTTCCTTGGGATTTGGAGGTGATTCGCCCTGCCAAAAAAGGCGATGCAAAATTTGATTTGACCAGAAGCTGTTGCTAATGCCAAATGACCATATCTTGGGTTGATGCCACTTCCTCACAATTCACATGCTGTTTTTACAGGCAGAAGTGGGTGCACAAGTTCGTTGGGGCATTTGCCTTCCTGCCTCGTGCATGGTGAAAGATGTTGAAGGATTTCTGGCCACAGCGGTGGGCCATAGAGTTCGAGTGGATGAGCGCTATTGCCATGTTGAGCGACCTCTTGAGTTCACCCACAGTGAGGTCTTCTTCCTCTGCATCCTCACCATGTTCGCATTGGTTGTAATCGTGAGTACAGGACACTCCATCTACCACTACTGCCACAGTGGCATCAACAAGCCACGATTGCCACCGCTCCTCAATGCAATTCTCAAGTCATTCTCAATCACTGGTGAGTGGAAAGAGGCGCTGTCCACCAAAAATGCTATTAACCTTGAGTTAATGAGCACTTCAACCTCTGTTTCTTTCACCAGAGAATCTCGTGAAGTTGGTGAAGAAGGGATCCGATGATTTGGGACTGGGTTGTATCAATGGAATTAAAACACTGGCGATGGTCTTTATCATCTCTGGACATGCCATGGCCTTCATTGCCGGTGGACCAATTCAGAATCCAGATTTCTATTTAAAGGTAGACGTTTTCTCTCTTTCTGCAATCAATATTTTCTAATTTAGGTCATACTTTGTAGGAAAGTCAAGCCTTGAAGAATGCCTTCTTGCTCAACTCACCGCTCTTGGTTGACACATTTCTCTTGCTGAGTGGCTTCCTGTTCGCCAGGCTGCTACTTGTTGAGCTGGAGAAGCGCAAGGGAAAAGTGAACTTTGGCTTCCTTTACATCTTTAGGTACATTCGTCTCACACCAGCCTACATGGCGGTGCTCTTCCTCTACATGGTGCTATTGCAGAAGCTCGGCTCTGGTCCGCTGTGGGACGCTCGTATTGGACTTGAGCAGGAGCGATGCGAAAGCTCGTGGTGGATTAATCTTCTCTACATCAACAACTACCTCGGCACAGACAAACTGGTGAGTTTCACTTTACATTAAATGTTGAAATGCACCGCTGAGGCGCCCTTTTATCGGTGGGAAGCGCAATATAATTTCCGTTTAGAGCCGTTTTTATGGCTATTTGACAATATTTCTTTTAATATCTTTTTGCAACACTAAAAGGTCAATGATGTCGTTAGATTGATCGCTGCAAGATTCAATCGGACCAAGTTCACTCTATTAAAGTGTTTCTCAATCTTGCGTTTGCCTATTTTTATTGTCAATCATTTTCACTTTATGATATTGGGGTCTTTTGAAGTTTATTAAAATATTTGATTGTCAGATAAATGATTTTTTTGTGCCAAATTCCAAACATTTGTGAATTGTAGAATGAGAAAAAAATGTACCAAAGCGTGCAAAATTTCGGGGGAAATAGTGAAATATGGTACAAAATACTCAATGGCACAAGTGTGGAAGTATAAATGATTCCGTGCAATAGTATCTTTTAGCAATAAAAAAAATATCCCCTGGCGAGGGTGTTCGGTGTTATTTCATTGGGAAAGGGATCCACAGCATCATCCGAATGGAGTCGTTGTGTGAGAAAAAACACATCAGTCCCATGTGTCTCTCCCATCAGAGGATCTCGCTGTTGCCACACGTGTCTCCGTGTGACTAGAAATTGTGACTGAGGGCACTAAATGTGGCATAAATTTTGCAGTGCATGTTCCAATCGTGGTACCTTGCGACG
The DNA here is from genome assembly GCF_947086385.1 of Phlebotomus argentipes. Taxonomy (NCBI): domain Eukaryota; kingdom Metazoa; phylum Arthropoda; class Insecta; order Diptera; family Psychodidae; genus Phlebotomus; species Phlebotomus argentipes. The sequence goes on along the minus strand of NW_026776181.1, from coordinate 8,148,083 downwards.
GACACTCAACTATTTATCCTGGCGCCGTTGCTTCTTTACCCACTGTGGCGATGGAGAAAGGTGGGCGTGTACCTGTTTGCAGCATCTGCCACCGTTTCCGTTCTCATTCCCTTCGTTGTGACCTACGTGAATAATTTGGATCCCACCTTCCTGGCTTTTGCCGAGTGAGTTGCTCACCAATTCTCTGAACATCACCCCAACATGTGGGGTGAGACACATTAATGTTCGATGATGCTGAAATGTTGGCCTTTCTTCCAGGGAAATCACTGATTTATCGGAGAATTACTACTTTATCAACTTCTACATCAAGACACATATGAGAGCCACAGCGTACATATTCGGTCTCCTCACAGGATTCCTCGTGCACTACATGCAGGAAGAGAAGTAAGTTCAAGGACTGGATGACATAAAAACTGTTTTTATTCTTCCTCCGGGTAAACCGCTTCTAGTGATATTTTATTTGATTGAGATTTAACTCGGAAAAATTAAAGATCCATTTTGTAAAACACGCGGAAGGTCTTTGGCCATTTATCTGGAGATTCGGGATGAAAAGTGACTATTTATGCTACACGTGGTAAAAATTGGGCTCTAACCGATAATGAGTAAAATATTCGATAAAGAATTCCCTTAAAAGTACTGTACTTAATTACATAAAAGCATTTTAATCTTCCCGTCATTTTCTTATATTCCGAAAAGTTGTGAGAGAATTGGAGTACATTCTCACAAGAGTTTATCTGAAATGGTAATTTATTTGCGAAAAGAATTGATCAGAAGAAATTTGCATATTTCGCAAAGGTGAAGAACATTTTAATATTTCCCATTTACGCTCAAAACATTGCGGATTGTGTGGGGGTTTAAGTGGATCGTCAGAGATAAGTGAATTATCATTGGAAGAGGTTCGGCCCAAAGAATGCGAAAAAAAATGTTTTTCGACAATTTCTGTGTGACAGAAGATAAGATCACCACTAAATTCTCTGGGTTTTGCAGCTTGAGACTGTCCAAGACGTGGCATTGCGTCTGCTGGATCACAGCAGTGATCGTTGGGGCGGCTTCAATGTTCTCCATCGTGGTCTTCTACAGTCCCACGTATGAGACTTCGCGGGTCAGCAATGCCCTGTACGCGGGTCTGCACCGCATGGGCTGGAGCTTCTTCACCTCGTGGATTGTGTTCGTGTGTGTGACGGGGAGGGCGAAGCCTCTGCAGAGATTCCTCGGATCGCGCGTCATGGCGCCCTTTAGCAGGCTCACTTACTGCGCCTACCTGACAAATGGTCTCGTGGAGCTCTACCTGGCCGCCACGATTCGCTCACCAAAGTACCTCACTGTCCTCAATTTGGTGAGTAAAAGTGCATGATTTTATCACACATCGACATCGAACTTCTCCCCGCAATATTGCATGATGACACTCTGGTTATGTTCTTTCGTGCAACAATTCGCAATCTTGCGAAATATATGCGTAACTTGAGCGCCAATATTTAGATCAAATACTGTGAAAGTTATTTCTATTGCACTGAAAATCGATTTATTTCATTGTTGCAATTAAAATGTGCCAATTCGAGAGATTTGGCATGTTAAAAATTGAGCCACTTCTCTTTTCACTTGGCTTTCGAGAATTTTTACCACTAAATATAAAGTCATTCAAAATCTGCACTTTATTAATTCTTCATGTCTACGCGGAAGACGCAATTAGTGGGAGATATGCTGAGTAATTTGTGCAAATATTACATAAATTCAGTGAAAAAGTTTTCAGCAAATAGTCGTTAATTGGCATTCCTTTGCCTGCCTGTTTTGTGAGAGTACTAATTGTTTTTTATTCTGTTTAATTTTAATGGCTCATCAGAGATGCGGTAATAAGTGTAATATTTCGCTTGAATTTCGCAAAGACTGGACAAAAAGTTATCTATTTTGGCTTTATTTGCCATGTGGAAGTGCTTTTCCTGATACCATTTTCATGACTGTGCAATTTTCCTTTCATGCATCATGCATGAGAAATGGCATTTTATATTTATGAGGGTGCATGAGAATGTTGATGCAACACAAAAGTGGGTTCTCTGCATTGATGGCGGATGGGATTTTTTCCTCCTTATATTTATGTAGAAAATGAGATGGGATTGAAGGAGATGTACACTCTCATCGATACACTTTGCATTCGGGGCATCGCACATAAGGGAAAAACCGAGAGCTTTCGCCTTCGAGAATACTCAATTTCCGTCTGTATTTGCAGTTGGGCGATGCTCTATCACACACAATACTCACATTTATTGCCGCCCTTATCCTGTGCCTTGTGTTCGAGTCACCAATACACGGTATCGAGAAGATTCTCCTTCGGCATGGTGAGTCTCAATGCAATTCTGTTGGATAGCTTTAAGCTCTCGCTCTTCACTCTGGGTGTTTTTCGTCTATTGCAGATGAGCAGAAGAGGAAGAGAACCAACAATAGTCCCAGCACGTCGGAGGAATCCGCGTAGGAATTGGCCAGAGGCTTTCCTCATTTCTGCCTCGCGTGAGGAAATCAATGGGCATCAATTCCTCCTTAAACCAGTATTTAAATTATAAATTAGCTCCTAAGCGGTGTAGTTGATGTGAGGATTTCTTTCTGCTCGCGCTCTCTCTCGAGACAAAGTGTGATAGAGAAGATGTCTGATAACGTAATTGATATTGTAATTGAATTTTCTCCCTCTGGATAGAACAATTTCTGTTTTTCTTTGGGAAGTGAGTCTGTACATATAAGTGAGGGAAGTCTCTCTTTGCCTCTATTTGATTTTACCAATGATATATGGATAATGTGGTGTTTATTTTATGAGTGTAATTAGCTTTAAAATTGCTGTAAATATTTTCTATTTATTTACATTCCGTCTCTTTCACTACTTCTCTCTCTCTCTCTCCCTTTCATTTTTCTCTATCTTTTAAAGTAAGACAAATGGTTTCACTTACTTTATTAACAGTCACAAACGGAAGAGATAATAAATAAATTATTTTGTAAAATTTACAACTGATAATGAATCAATTATTTATAGTTGTGAACATTTCCGGAAAGCGCTGTGCTTCCCTTGGAAACTACGTCTGAGTTTTCATGAGTGGGTGATAAATGAAAAGAGTGCAAAGAATAATGTTTAACAATCGCTGAGAAATTGCTATGCATGTTACCAGCGTCTCGGTCTTCTGGCAATCTCCTTCTCCTCCTCTTCCTCCTCCTCCTCCTCATCCTCTTCTTCCTCCTCCTCCGAATCCGCCGCAACACCTGCCACTTGGTGGTCTTCCTCCGGAGCACTGTAGCTGTACCGCTGGCCATATGACGGTCTTCTGGGTGTGAATTCCTCACTAATTGATGTCGGGATTGTGGGTGAAATTTTGTGGGTATGTCAAATTGAGAAAATAGTTGGAATACCTTTCATCTGCGCCCCAAATGTCATCTGCAGCCGCCTCGCCACCCTCTTGACCTTCCGCTTCTTCAGCTTCATTCTCTTCCGCGTAGAACTTAATTTTCCTCTTTGGCAACTCCGTCTCGTCCTGACCACCAAAGACATCGTCAATTTCCTCCTCAGGCGCGTCTCGTGACTCTGTCGCCTCATCCACTTCCGCTGGGGAAGTCGAAGCTGCAGTTCCTTCCGCCTGGACGGCATTGAGGAGCAGAGCCTTCACGCTGTGCAGCGGTAGATCAAAGATCAATGCGAGAACTGTCGCCGAGGCGATAATCACTCCAATTTCCACCCAATCAAACTGAATAGAAAGACATAGAAAAGACCTCATAAATCGACATGCAACGGTAATTTCCGCACAGTGTCACTTCTTACGAAATCTGACAAGCCAAATGCATCCGGATGCTGCACGGTGGCTGCAAAAGTGTTCAGCACGATGAATTGCACAAAGTACATTGCATAGGAGATGCGACTCAGGAATATCATGGGCTTCGATGAGAGGACTTCATTGAGAATGCCTGCAATGGAAGGAGATTAATAGAAAAAGCGCTCTTCTGTCGTCATTGAGAGCGACTTGCAAATTTATACACACAGACTCGCATAGAATTTGCATTCTCGTTGCAAGTCTGGAAATTTATTTACAGTATCTGGCGATATGAAAGTACACCATAAATGCAAATTAATTACATAGACCTGTTATATTCATAGCCGTTATAATACGACACGCAATTAAAATAAATTTCTACATATCATATTTGTGTTTTCCTTCCAAAGTTTGTCTGAAATTCAATTTGATTATATCCTGAGGTCGTCCTAAAGAGCGAAGGATGAAAGCTTATCGCGTGTTTTTATGTTTGAACATTCATATCTGTGTTTCTTATTGCTTGATTTTAATTAACTTGGGCCCAAACAAATGTTTCCGCAGAGCTTTACATTCTTGGTGGAAGTCGAAATTAGAAGAGGGGATTGAAAATGAAAATAATAAGGGTTTATGGTGTGCAATTTCGCGTAATCAGGATCTTGGCTCTGAGTTATAAAGTTCGGATGCTTTGAAATCTAATGATCTGGAAGGCAGAAGGCAGCTAATAAGATTATTTCCAGTCTCTGGAATCTCTGATAATGGCGACATTGCACGAAAATACAAAACCCTGCATTCTGTATTGCATTTTGTAACGCATCACTCCAGGGCAGAGTGGCGCACATGAAAAGCTGCGAAAAGCTGCAGGGAATTGATAAATTTTCTGTGCTCGAATTTGTGGATTAATGCGAGCGCCTGTAAAAGCAGTCAGGTCAACGCTGTGCACTGGATAAAATGGTGAAAATGAAATTTCAGTGTGAAATTTGCATTCATGCCGTTTCCACTCTCGTACACAGTTTCTGTTAAACTCACTCTAATTCACTTTTGCTAGAGAAATTCGCATAGCCACTCTGCACGGAAATATACTTCTGCAATTCAACCAGCGAAATCATATGAATTTCTCTCCTGGGAATTCTTGTATCACGGAAACTATTAGCAAACTTTCGGGACTTTTGAAGTTCAAGAGGAATTCAACAATACGATTGTAACATTTTGCCGTAGAATTGATATTCAAATTAAATGCGAACATGAAGTAGGAAGACTTTGATTCTCAAGATCAAACGCGTAAATTGATAAAATCATCGCTGAGCTTCACATATTTGATAAGAAATTTGTCTCATTTGTTGGCAATTTGGTTGCAAAATGTTAATTGAATTCCCATTTTGATTATTTGGAAATATGCCTTTGTGTAATGCTCTTGCATAAAAGTCAATTAACCCGTTGACGGTGGCACACCGAAAATGATCGTGATCATCATTACTTAATGAAGATGCATTTTATCACATGCCACACGATTTCGCAATGCTGCGCTCACCTCCATTTCCCGTGTGGCAGGCGAAGACGATCCAGTTGATGGCGATGGTCCAAATGAGTGGAGACCATGCACTTGATTTCGCCATGTCTGTTGGATCGTACACGAAGTCGCGTCGCGTGATGTCCCACTGAGAGCCGAAGCACCAGGCCACGGAGACCAGGAAGGACGCCCATCCGCCGTACTTGATTCCATCAGACAGACGCACATTCCTGCCGGTCTGGTGAAGCATCACACCGAGTCCCAGGCCGCCCATGTAGGGAGTGATTCTGTGCAGAAGCGACCCGAAGGACAAATTGATAGTCCTGTGAATCTGAGAGAGTCTGCAAGATACAGTGAAGACGTAAGAAAATGCACTTTACCCATTTCCTCCCGGCGACTCACTTCATTCCGTGATAGATCCACGGCGAGAGTCTGTTCAGTTGAGTGTCTGAGAACCTTGTTGCTGCGGAAAAAGCATGGAGGAGCCCGAATAGTCCTAATCCCATCACTGGAGATCTGTACATCAGCCAGATGACCAGAGGGGACAAGAGGAAGAGCTGAAACTCAATGGCCAGCTGAGTGGTGTGAGGAGAGCAAGAATCCTCCACATCATCCCAGTTGTTGATGAAGAGGAAGTTCTTCCAGGAGCTCTCTTGGCACAGATCCGAGTTTTCCTCGACAATGTCTCCCCAGAGAGGCCCCGAGCCCAAATATGGCCAGATCCATGCGATGAAGAGCGTGGAGAGACTCAAAAGTGGCAAGAGACGCAATATTCGACCGAAAAGTCTCCTAATCCACCTTATCTGGCCATGAGTCTCGAAGTCTCTGCACGTGGAATACGCCACAAGGATGCCACTGAGCACCAGGAACACATCCATGGACAGCAGAGGCGACCGCAAAGGCACTGTGGCAGGATTGTCGAGGGTCTCAGTGAGGGAAATCCTATTAGACCAGGGCAGCCGCACAATCTGCAGAGTCTTGAATGTGAGGAAGATGGCAAGCGAAGCAAACGCCTTGAGGCCATGAATGCACCCAATTTCACCGTCTCTCAAATGCACTAAATCCCTAAGCGTCTGCCTCACAGAGAATGTCATCAGCACCTGATTCACTGTCTCCAGAGGTTCTGCACATGCAATAGAACGGAAATGCAATGTAGCCGCATTGTGTTTATCTCTAATGTTCATTCTCACCTGTACTTGTTCCCTCCAGTGGAATTGTTTCACCGAGTGTTTCACCTTCAGCTTCCTTTCCCTCCTCGTCATTCCCATCCACAATCTCTATCACGATAGTCGCCTGTTTCCACTGCGTCCAGCAGTCATTCATCGTGGCCAGTGCGGCAATCACGAGGATGAAACACACTCCGGCCAGCGTGGCGGTAAGTTCCCACTCAGTCTTCAGCAAATTGTTCCAGTTGTGTGACTTCTTCACGTAGCAATCCTCATCCTCGAGGTCCACCAGCACGGACACTCCCGTGGCATTGTAGCTCTCGAGTGTATCCTCCAGATAGTCCTCTATGTCGGCCGCTGAGCATGCAGCTGGCACGCAAATGCCCCAGTGGAACACCGTGAATCTTGGCAGGAAGTGACTTGGGTCCGAGATGGAACTTCTCAGGAGGGATTTTCCCTGAATAAGATGCAGAGGTAGCTTGAGATTTTCCTCTTCGGCTTGCAACTCCACCGATGCCAGGCAATATTTTCCCTGAATTCGCACAGAATCCTTCTCAGTCACCTTTATGCGCGTGGCAATGTCTGTGCAAAGCTCATAATTGCCCAGCTGATTCACATTTCCCTGAAGAAGGCCTGAGCCGATTTTCCCTGTGGCGTCCAGCACTGTGTATGAAATATTACGAGGATTCACCATTTTGTGATCGATTTCGCATAAAAAATTAATATTCTCATCGTTCAACTGGCGATTTATTATGACAAATTTTGCATGAGGAAGAAAAATCAATAAATCTGGGAAATATTTTATGGCCAATTTCATGAGATTATCGAGAATTTATGTGTTAAAATGTATGTTATCAAAAAAATATCCACACTTTTATGGGTTCAGTGCTTGTCGACACTCTACATTTTTAATGAACTGATAAAGTGCTATTAAAATAAATACATATGCCATTAAGAGAGAGCAAAAACCAGGCTGATAATTGACTCACTCTGAAAAGCCCACAATTTCTGCCCGCGAAGCTGCCGCTGGAAGATTTGTCCTTGCCTCCGGCAATCCATATTTTCCACATTGGTGTAGTTCGGAACGAAGGACGGCAAGTACAGTAGCATGTCTTCAAAGTCATCCGCCGTCAGTGGCCCCTTGGACTTTTCCTTGCTTTTGCCGCTGTCCTTCTTCCCAGACTTGGTCTCCTCTTTGCTGTCCTTATCGTTGTCGTCTTTATCGTCGTCTTTATCATCATCATCATCATCATCATTATCAAAGTCGAAGATAAGATTGAAGGGCTTTCGATTGAAGTAGGATTTCCAGAGATTCCCGTTCAAAGGCTCAGTCTTCACTTCTTGCCGAATTTCTTCGTTTTCACTCTCTCGCACAGACTGCATTACGCTGAGGAATTTTCCCTTCTTGCTGGAGAATAGTCCGTAGAAATTCCACCAGGCAGGATCTGGCCCTTCATCCTCTTCGTCATCGTCGTCATCGTCGTCATTGTCATCATCGTCATCGTCGTCATCTTGGGCTATTTCCACTCTTGACGCTTTGGATTTGATTCGTTTGGGAAGCGCTTCGTCTTGAGTCTTCTTCCTGATCTCGCTGTGATGCACCTTCTCGAACTTGTACTCTGGCTTCTCTTCAGCGCTGTCCTCATCATCATCAGCATCCTCCTTGGCGTCATTGTCGTCATCGTCGTCTCGCTGGAGTTTCGTGGACAGCTGAACCTTCTGCAGAATGTCACGCACTCGTGGGCTCTTTCGCCACTCTCGCGACACCCCAGAAGTCGAGGAGGCGGTCAATTTGAAGCCATCGCTGGGTTGCACCAGCGCCAAACACACCACCAGCAGGATCACTACATTGAGAAGTATAAATAGCCAGCGATCTCGCCGAAATGGTGACACGAACATTAAGGCACTTTGTCACTCCCTAAAATCCACAGAGATTAACCCAAAATTCCCACACTTCTTCCCTCCCACACTGCTGGCCCTTGTCCGTGGATCTACTGGACAGGCATCACCCTCGAAGATGCCTGTTGAGAAGCACCGAGCAAATCCGGGCTTTATGTAAGACCTCACTTTTTGCAGTCACCCGCAAAGTCTCGAGAACAACTGAGGAGGAACGACAGTAAAAATAGATTTTCCACCAAAATCGCGGTGAGTTTTCGCTGAGATTCGCCTGAGGGAACGAGATGAAAGAATACACAACACATATGTATCTCTGCGTATTTATATCGTTCATATCTTCCGGCAGGAGTAAGACAATCACAATGAAATGTGTTTTCAAGCATACTTCAGAAGCACAAGCTGGACGAATGGGATTACAACTGGCGTGGAAGGACTGCGAAACAGGTTCGCAAGGGATCCAGAAGGACAAGGGAAGCATAAGTATTCAATACCTAATGAAATAACGATATATGAAGGTGCTTACCAAACAACAGACAGTGAATATGTGCTCTGCTATTTGAACTAGCATTGTTGCGTCGTGTCCGTCGTCTCGGCGCTCGAACGCTAAAGTCGGCCAAGAGGAGAGCAACAAGTGGTCAAGGGAGTGACTCAGATACACACGTATGAGAATCAGAATATAATTTATTTTATATATGTATATATATGCTTTCTTTCTTCCTCTCATGAGATGACTATAAGACATATGAGTTTAGAAGTGCAAACTTAAAATTTCACACAGTTCTATGCTTTTCCTACAGGGCAAATGAGAGTGCGGCCTTCTAACTGAAGACGCCTTTCCTCATTCTCAAAAATCACACCATTGAGATTGCATTACTTGCCATTCAACCATAAGGAATGATTTTTTTCATTTGTATAGAGATTCCGATTTAATATTTTTTCCTTTGTTAATTTTTTTTTAACTTATTAACATTACTTTTTATCTTTGAATAAATTCCTCGTGCTTGCAGTATAATTTTTGATGATCGAAATTTCAATTTTTAAATTAAAAATCAATCTAATCAATAATTTAGTTTCATATATGTAAGTGTGTGTGTTATAGCCTATAGTTTTGTCTCATTAAAAATACTTCTATTTTCTTGTCAAATTTATTAAGAGGCAGGGACTAGAGTATATTTTCACTCTTATTATACATCTTCCAAATCACTACTGTATAGTAAGTAAATAATTTAGTTATGCTCTGCAAAATAGAAAATAGATGTGTTGGTAAAGGATTTTTGAAATTCCATATTTTCTTTCAGCTTTTACATTCGATGTACAAAGAATGTCAAGTTAGGAGATATTTGAGAGAAATCATAGATTTAGAAGATATGAGGCTTAATTTTTAAATTTCTCTTTTTTTCATTTATTTATTATTTATACTCTTCCAACTAATTCCCAAAAATAGCTAAGGTCATCATAAGATTTAGTTTCAAATATAATTTCTTTCTTTTTTTCTTATTTAAACTCTATTTACAGAATTTAACTATATACAATGATTTACTAGATTATGTCCCAAACATTTTTTTTTCTTCTTTCAAGTGTTTGCTGTAGCAGGAAAGTTTCTGATAAAATGAGAAAAGGGACTTCCAAATGTACATGAACTTAACAATCCGAAAACCGTGGGATTGGCGATGGTCTTAGGCACAAAATACATAGAATTTGAATTATTAAACATTAGCAGTATTTTTTTTATATTTCTCTTCATCACAATTTATGTTGCAATATTCATTATTCTTCTTCTGTTAAATACGTTGTCTTTTTCGTTAGATTTTACTCAATAAGTACCTCTCGTTCAAGAAGTTTTATTTTTTATTTTTTTTTGGAGAAAAACACTACGCAAAATTGGTTAAAAATTCGTTAAATGTTCATTTTAGGGTAAAAAGGTTTGTCCAAAAAGAGGAAGGAGAGCAATTTTACAATTGAAAGAATTCACAATAAATTCCTTTTAACAGTACTCTTAATTTTATACATCTCTTATAAATATCTCTTCCTGTGTCTCGTATTCTTTCTCTGTTCATTGCATCACGATATTTTCTTTGAGTTGCATTTTTCATTCTTTAAATTTATACAATAATAGAGTGTTCTTGGACCCAATAAATCCTTGCGCCATATTTCCATGGATATTTTTTTTTTCATTTCATCATATATTTAAATAGGTATATATATATGTTATGTATATATTTGCATGTTCTTTAGATTTGCCATATGGGATTAACTTTATAGAATAATAAAAAAAAGTTTTTTTCTCTTCATAATTTGATTTGTTTCTCACGAGTTTCTTCCGTTTTTTTTTAGTGCGGATTTCTAATTGATAAAATTTTTCAAATTTGAATTGAGGTGCAATTAATAATTTCACTACCGTGCAAAATTGTTTGGATATCTGCTGCTCAATTCAATGGAATATTTTATGGCCACTCTGCAGAAAAGGGTGATATGTGTAAACTTGCGACAATGTGGAAAAGGGCAGACTTTTAGTATGAAGATAACATATCACACATAATAACACATCATTGGGCGGTTCATCCGAATGAGCGTGGCACAGTTGATTAAATAAATATTCCACTAAACTGAATCAGCAAGTATCCGCGGTTTCCTTAGGAAAATACCTTCGAAATGAGTTACGCCTTTTTATCACTTCATGTAATATTCTTTCCGATCACACTTTTGCACAACAGTGTAATAATTCTCCGCCGTGCACTAATGCAGAAACTGACATCTTTTCATTTACTAATACCTTTATTAAAATGGATGCAGGCTGCATTCTACCTGACGTATTATGAGTGATTGTCTCTGGGGTACTTTCTTCTAATAATAACTTGCATTTTCGGAAACTTCCATCATCATTCTTTCAGAGCAGTTTTTTTTCTTATACTGTATATGGTGTATCTACAATTTTATCGTTCACTTGTTCTTCTAACTCTAATTCTCTAAGCACAACTACATTTTGAATATTTTCATCAAGAAAATTGAAATCAACTTTTGTTCAATAAGAACTCTTACCAAAGGGATTGTCATTTGCTAAATATATCATTCTAAATAACTCTTATATCTTTCAGTTTATTCCTTACTTTTGTATCATATTACTACATTTATAGAAATCATACAAAACAAAAATCAATAGGAAAACTACACAAAGAGCTAATTTATTTTGCTGAAAATATTGGGCAAAAAATATTTGTCTCGATTGATTTTTAATGGTCAAATTTTGAGAGAGAATTATATCGAGACAAATAGTCTTTTTCTCCATAATATTTTTGTTTTCACTCTATATCGGAAAAAGCTGAATTTTTCTATATCAACGTAGAGTACTAACTTCTTGTTTACATTTTAAAAATGATAGAGAATTGGTCGTTATTGCGAGCACTTGATATATGTATAATATTTCTTAGTTAATCACACACTAAAAGGGCTTCTGCGGTAGGTTTTATATATATGATATAAAGCTCAGGGGCACAAGAGCTTTACATCATTCAATATGCTTTTTTTTTAATAAAGAAGAATTTTACCCATTCTACTTTCTATACCTACACGTGAATAAATAATTAAATCTATGTTTTAAGATAAATTCTAGTGTTCATACTTTATACAATACCATCATTTTTGTCTCATATCTTTTCTTTTTTTGTTTTATCACTACAGTTTACTGAAGAAGAGGCATCTCGTACGCAGAGTAGGCTCTTAAGGTCTACTCAGAGATTATCTCTTGCTTAAAAAAGCATTTATAAATACACCCTCTAATCATTCATGTCTCGAATCTAAAATACTTTAACATTTTGTTAAGTAATTGACGTTTTTCATTTGACTTACATTATTACAGAGTTTCCCTTTAATCTAATTATTTCTATACTCACTTCACGACATGTGTATTTTCCTTTTGAATATGCATGTGAATTTTATATTTTATATAAGTCGTAGAAAAATATCAACTGTATTCCTTGCTCACTTATCTCTCCATGCTCAGTTTTTCGTCGCATTTTCACAAACACGCTAATTTTTTTTGTTTCTTTTCAATTAAAAATAATAAAATGGGCAGCAACTTGGATTATCTCTTGAATTGAATCTCTTGAGCACTGACGGATTTGGATAAAATCAAATACTAGGTAAAATTCGTCAGAAAGGTAGTAAGAAAAGGGGTTCGTTACTCCATGTCTCTTACTAAATAAATTACTATGTATTTACACTTCATTATAATCATCATTTCTTGTCCTAATATCACTTTGAGAACTATAAGGAATGTTTATCTTTTCATCCTATATATTCACTTTGATATGTGATTAATTATTATACAATTTTGCATTGACAAAAGAAACAATTGAGAAAAAATATGGTAAAAAATCGTCTCTCTGTTTCTACAGAAGTACACAATTGCAAATTTAAACAACATAATATCTACATAAATTTAATGGGAAATCCTGATAAGAATATTTTCTCATCCAGTATTTCACATTATTAAAGAGTAAAAAGTCGATTTGGTGATATTTCATGTGAATCTCTCAAGAACTGCTTCCACTACTCATCAACTGAAACTTTTCCTGGTCTATAAAGTCGAGATATAAAATATTAACGGAGCCGTAAAAGTGAATATATCCAAAAAGGTACTCACTCTCGAGATACGTTGCCAAATTATGATCGTCAGCCAGGATGGCCAGCATTTTGGGCGTTCGCCCCTCATTATCCTGAATGTCGAGATTTGCACCTGCCGCCACGAGCATATAGCAAACGCTACGCCGCTTGTGGGCTGCAGCCACATGAAGGGCAGTCTGTCCTCTGGTTAAAGTTGAGAGGGTGGAAAATTTATGTTGGGTGAAATCATTGTTCTCACACGAGAATACAATTCAACTTACTTTTCATTGTCCAGCATATTTATAATGGAGTTTGGGGCGTAAGCAATGAGAAATCTCACAATATCTTTATGTCCATACAGAGCGGCGAAGTGAAGTGCCGTTTGTCCCGTTGAATCTATGGACAGCAGCGAATATCCTTGTGTATGAAGCTCTTTCAGCTGCAGGTCAAATGAAAAGGACACTGTGGTTAGCACCCAAGCAAGAAAAGCCTTCTCCAAGAGAGAAACATTTCGTAATTACCAACAATAAATCGCCGGACTTTGCTGCTTTTATAATAACATCCGTCGTCTTTTCCAGTAGATTGCTGCAGAGTTGAGATAAAAATGTATTATCCCAATATTTTTATGGATTTACACAATCTCTAAATGGTGTTTGTTTCGCGGTATTATTATAGTTATCATCTAAATAAACTACACATTTACTGTATAGTCGCAAAGCACATGTGTATATCCTGGCTATTGCAAACTACGTTTCATTATCAGCAGAACAACTAATAGTTGAGCTTTATATCACAAATATATTACAGGAAGAAAACATGTACAAAGGATAGTGAAACTTTCTCTAGTATTGTGATTTCCAGTTTGAAGTATGTTGAATAAATGGCAAAATCACAACTCTAAGAGCTTTATCACATATTCCATGAGATTTAGAAAACTCTTCTGATAAGTGAAATAAAACAGGAAGCTTGAGTCGTAAGTACTTCAATGAATTGATAACGATGGCAAGCAAATTACATTGAATTTTTCTGAAAATCTAGAGGAAATCAATATAAAGCGAAGTGATATTGTGTCTTGGGATTTGCACATGTTTTATGCTGAAAGCGAATGAAGTGGATGTTGATTGAAATGGACAGAAAGTACCTGAATCCAAAAGGATCCTCACTCAGACTAAATAATCGGTCGTGAAAGCTGCATGCATTTAAATAATTTGTTTGTCCTTTTAACTCGCAAATTCAAGACACACACACACACACACACAACACAGAGATTAATCAATTTCATAGGATTTCAGTGCAACAGTGTGTGAGAAGAAGAGACTTTTCAATTCAGTCTACAAACAGAAAACAAAAAAAAAATAGCAAAACAGAGAGAAATACCTTCTGAAGTTGATGGTTTTCGTGTCCAATGATTTCCCATTTCGAATCACTTCATTGTCAGAGTCCGATTGATACGTCATGCGATTTAGCGTTGGTGAGAGATTTTCGAGATTGGTCGTTGGTCCTGACAGAGATCGATGGAAAAACTTCTTCTGCGGCGTCAGTGGCGTGCACTCACGCGAATCCTTTTCACTGCAAGTGCAAAGACATAAAAGTGGAAATTGATTGAAATAGAAAGGCAACGTGAAATGCACCTCAATTCCGACGGACTCAAGTTGGGTGGCTGATGAAGTGAACTCGGAGACGCCAAGGCGGTCTCATCTTCCGGTGTCTGTGGCATCGTTAGGCAATCTTGATCGAGAATATAGAGCGCTTCATTGGCAATATCCGTCAAATAGTGCAGATGCTCTTGAGCTCGATCCACGCGGAAAAATCTCTCTGCCGTGCATGAATCAACGAAACACCACTCAGATGACAACTTTACGCCACTTTCCGTGGATGTCTCACAGTGCTTATTCACAAGCGCCCTGACATGCTCCAAATCGGCAATGGGATTCACTTCGATGCAGCCAATTGAGGTTGCTGAAAAATGGAATTAGTGAGAAATCGATGTGGACAGCAAGAGAAAACCCCGTGGGTTTCCTAGCTTTGAGGTGAAATAGCTTGCTTGCTGAAATTGTGGAAATAATGCCCAGCTTTAGAGCTTACAACTCAGAAAAGGTATTATTATGTTATAGCAAAAATTCAATTAATATCTTCCTATTCACAATACAGAGGCACTTCGATTCCTGCGATATCGAATACCCTTTGAGCAACCCTGTCTGGATCTGATTTCACGATAAAACCCCACAAGTTTATAGAAAGAATAATAGAGGGTGAAGAAATGAACTCACAGCTGGAATGCAATTTTCAATGATTTCCTTCTTTCAGTCAATTTAATTAATTCCAACACCATCTTAATTCTTTCCTTTCGCACCCACTTTTTATGAGTCTTTTCCCACCTTTTACACTCTCTCACCCTCACTCTCAACATTCATTTTTGTGGCACCCTCGTAAATGCCAGTGTGTCCAATCCCGTAATACTAAACCCTAACAATATAAAAATCATTTTCTGCCAATTTGAGAAAAGGTGAGCCAGGTAAGTTTCAGCTGCGAACTTTGGGCTCGTCCTCACACTCACTCAACTCCACGAGATAGGAGAAGGTTGAATAAAAAATTAACTTAACTTTGAACTCTGACCGAATTGAATTGACTTTGTCAAGTTTTATTTTTATTACACCTTTCGGCATTTTCTGGTATTTTTTTCCTCTCCCTTTTTTCCCATTCACTTCTTCTTTTACACCTACCACTCGGGTTTGGACTTATTTTCACAAATTGTGTCCCAAAGAATTACGTCAGAATACGCAATAGACACGTGGGTGGAAAATTTCGAATGGAGATTACAGGAGAAGAATCTCCCCGTGGGACAAAATGATGCTCACGCGACATGCACAGCCAGCAAAACCAGCAAATATTTCATGTTGCTCCTCAGTGAGATGGTATACATCCGAAATTCCACATATTCCATCTATTCTTCTACGTGACCATATTTTTTGCATATCAAACAAGTGGCGGAGGTTTAAAAAATATTATGCGGGAAGCGGAAGTGTGGGCGGAAAGATATGATTACATTCTAGGAAAGTTTTGGTATATGGTTTTGCAAGGATCACGCTGTCAGATGCAGATATTAAACATTTTGAATTCAGAGTGCACATTTTAGTCCAGTAAAATACTAGGATATCATGTTTCCTCTCTCTCTTCTTCAGTCAGCAGAGAAAGTAACGACTATTCAATGTGAGAAGGGGAAAAAATAAGAGAGAAAATTATGAGCAGCTTTTAACAACATCAGCGTGTGCACTTGAAAATGTATGACTAATTGAACATAAATATTTTCACTGAAAAATGTGAAACACAAACGTGAATGAAAAAGAAGAGCACACGCGCATTTAACATACAGCCAAGGACCAACCAATTAAATTATGAGTGAAAAACGAAGGGAAAATATGAATGAATATTAAAAACAATAACCGTAATCATTGTGTTTGATGTTTCTCCTCCTTTTTTTTCCTTCCCCCAAATATGTAATATGAAATTTCAACAATGCAAAATTGAACATGTCTCCACAGAATGGGAAGGAGAAAAGCGCGTTTCTCCCTCTCTCAACTCTAATGTGAAAAGCCATGGAAAGTGTCCTATAATACGAGAATAGAGCCATTTTTTCGAATATATTTTTTTCCTTCGCTTCTGAATTATTTCACGTTGAGTTGTGAATGGAAAGGAAGCATGAGCATTCCAGGATAATTAAATTTTTCGCCTCATTCTATGCTCATCTCTCTGAATTTTTGTTCATGTCGTGGCTGAATTTTTTTTCCACAACCACATCTCATACACTGTTAGGGCCAGGAACAAAATTTAACCCAGCAAATTTTGATTGAATTGCCCTACAAGAAAAATATTTGTATACTCGGCTCGAGGGAGAGCCCCATTTGCCACGGCACACCATCATTTAGAATGTCCCCGCAGAATTTCCCGCACAGCAAACAGCCATTCTCATCACAGCTCTTTCTCACCTGATTGTTTAAGCAAGTCCTTGTCGTAATGATTCTGCTCGTAATCCGACATGGTGATTCGATTAATACTAATGTTGAGTGGCTCCATCGTCGAATGCCTGTAAAACATAGGAAATAATGTGAGAAAATGTTTTGCCTAATTACACACTGCACATCAATCGATTTTTTGCATTTGCAGCAGAATAGAAATCATCTCCGTATTTGAGAGAAATGCACAATTTCAAAAAAAAATCTGTGCAACGCTTGAATAGTGCACCAAATGGGGGCAGAGCTTTTAATCCGCTGCACAGAATAAAATAAAAAAAAATGGACATGATCCTCAATTACCATCACAGGAGATTTTTTTCACCAAATGCGTCAATCCATAAAAACAACAATATTTTTCCCACGCTACGAAAAATATCCCCCAAAGCGCACAAATCCCGCATGCACTTTTGTTATCAAAGTTCACATTCAATAAACAAAAAAAAAATTGAATTTTGTGCTGTTGGCTTTTCCAGGTATTTTGCATAGGGTTTTACAGCGTTGTGTCATGTGCCAGTGTCAAGAAGTTGCATGATAGCGACACGTGGTCTCTTTGTGCGTTGCAATTCACAAATATAATGACAACAAATCCATTTAAATCTACATCAACTATAAACTACTTACTGAACATTAATCCTGCCGGGCTTTCGCTTTGCCAGCATCACAGCTTTGTTGAGTAGATTTATCTCAATAATGGATGGCTTCAGCTTACACGCCTCACCATCCACTTGCATTGGAATGGTTTTCGATGTCACGATCTTCGCCGACCTGCATTGCGTGATGCACGAGCCATGACCGCCGGCCTGCAGCAGTGGCAGTTGGTACGTGGTGAGTCCAACCACCTCAATCATCCCATCGTCTGTCGCCGGCTCAAATTGCCCACCAGACTTATTCCACGGATGCGTTCCGCCGCCATAGCTGGGAATGTTGAGAAACACAATGGCATGCACTTTCAGCTCTCGCAACTTGGGCGTGAGATCCTTTCCGTCACACTCCAGCGTCACAAAGTCCGCCAGACCCTTCCACTTGCGCTTCAGCAAATCCTTTCCACCCGCTTGGCCGTAGAACATTTTATTCCTCAGGCGGGAGTTGAATCGCTCCGGGTGGGCCTCTCTCGCCTCATGGAACTCCAGCGCAATATGAGCGTCCACACCCATGGAGAAGTAGTTGTTCACCACATTCAGCGGCAATTCCTCCTTCCCATCCGCTGAGTCCTTCGCTGACGCATTTGGCTCCACATTGAGGCTCCAGCGGTCCAAAAGCACCGTATCTGAGTCCCCGATATTGCCGAGAATCTTCCCGATGGGCTCATCCGTGTAACCGCCGCCCCAGCCCAGAGCGCGTGCCAGGTCGTTTCCCGTGCCCAACGGCAGCACACCCACCGCGGGCGGAGGCGTGAAACCAATTTGGTCCAGCACAGAGAGCACCCATCCGACAGTGCCGTCGCCACCGCATGCCAATATACGCAATTGCGGCACTTTGCGAAACAATTCCAGCCTAAAATGTGGGTACAAGAGTGTGAAATATGGCTTAGAATTTTTAAAAATACACTGTAAATCTCTTTTATTACTTATATGCCAATTTCCTCCTTTATATATATGCACACCATCTTCTTATATGTACACATTTCAAATTTCTTCAGCATGATGTGCAAAAGTTTTCTTGCAAAATCAACAAACCTTGTGTTGAACTTTACTCTTTCAAAATGGATTTTATGTCAATAAAAGATGGCAAAGAAGACTAATTCGGCAGTTATTTTGTTCTTTGCATATTTGACAATAATTCCGCAAAATAAATTGAATTCTTTGTGCCTATATTGAACTCTCGCGAACTTTGCAATCGAATGCTTTATACTTCGCCACAGTGTATTTTTTCAAAAGGCAGAAATTGAAAACTTACCCCAATTTTGGGCCACCTTGGGTCAAATCGAACACCTGGCGCGGATTCAATAGCCACTGAAACTTCTGTAGAAGCTTGGCACCCTGATTGCCACCACTTTTCGGGTTAATGAATACGATCACTGGTCTCACATTGGCCGTTGGGATTGGTTTAATCACAAATGTACGTGGCTCTCGCTCCTTGGGCTTCTTCTTGCCAACTTGCTTCTTGCGCGGAGACTTCCTCAGTGATGACTTGAAGCTTCCCTTGCGCGGCAACTTGACAATCCACGACGGAGGCACAATAATACTGGAATGTATTCCTGAAGATTTCGTGCAAAAATTATCATCAAGTTTCACTGATTTGATATGAGAGAATCTCAAATAGTCACCTAATGAGCATTCTTCGCCAATTCGTTGTTGATTGAAACAGGATTCCTTGTTGTGAAATGACGATTTGCACCATGCACATGACAAGGCAACAATTTCCTTCGATCCAAACGACAATTTTGCTTGTAACGACTGCAAAATAGACCAGCAAGAACACATTTTAGCATTGTAAAAGAAAAACATCCTTCAACTATTATTAGTTATTCCACTCTCAGAACGTCATTCATCTCGAGGAGTGGCGCAGAAATTTAAAGATAAGTGAAAATTTAGAGTCTTAGATACGAAAGGAATTATTTCAAAACCAAGAAAAAATATGTAATCACAAAGAAGAGAATGAAAGAGAAGAATTATCAGTTTAATCACTTTGATATTCTTGCCAATTGTCACCATTTCGCATAAATCTCATCTTGTTGTTAAAAGAAAATTTGCCACAAGACATCCAGGAATCGTATTGGTGCAAGAGATTTTGCCAAAAGAACTTTATAATATGCCAATAAAGAGTTTTTTGTGATCATTTCCTGTGAATTTTAGCTTACATTCACGATGCTCTTTGCCAATAAGTCTGCAAAAAGGATTTATTTTTATTCTAAAATCAATAAGATAAAATTTAGGAAATCAAAATGAAAATAATTTGAAAATATAATTTAATTTCTTCTTCTTCTCCAAATTTAAATGCAAATGATAGGATAGAATTAATCAATCATAATAAACGTGCTTGGACAGAGGCCGAAGATGCGCAAATCTTTGAAATGCTTCATGAGAAAACTTGGAAAGAAACCAAATAAATCATCGTACTGTGGCGTCAAGCTGTATTTTACCTTTAAATAAGACTTCTCCGAGTGCTTAAAAGCAACAATAAAATAAAATATTGGTTTTATAATATCTGATAGAATACGGCGAAATTTGACTGATTGGGATTTAATGAAATTAAAGCAAAATGCGATTCTTCATTGATGAGCAATATGATCCAGAGTTTTTATTTAATTGGCATTCGTTAAAAAAAAATTGAATTTAGTAGTCTGTTTATGTGTGTTGTATACATATATAGAATATAGAGATTATTTGCATTCTCTCAATTATTACCTACAATTTCAATTCCACTCTGAAAATTAATATAAATTGGATATAATATTGGTTGTCAAATATCAGAGTAATTTCCAGTTTCATTCCAGCAAATCGCGTTCTGGGAAGTCTTTTTTTAGTAACTTGAAAGCTATAATGTATTTACTGATTCAATCACTGAACCATTAGAGTGTGTAATAGACATTTGGTGATGGGAATAATTGGTGTGTGAACCTCATTGGCCCCAACTGCATAAGCCATATAAAACAATTTTTCAATGATTCCCCAACCGCTTACAACAAGAGCCAAATTGCATTTACCTTTCCACATTGTTTGCATTTCCCTTTTTCCGTCCGTCGATGCACCCAATGATGATGAGTCGTGGTTTGTTCCCTATATTGTCGTATACCAACATCCCTAAAGGTAGGCTTGCACGATAGTTTATTGCGCTCCATTAGAATACCAATGCAATTTGCATGGGCGATTATTTTGCATGCTGAACACTTCATCCGTGGTCCATGTTTCTGCAAGAATACACAAAACGAACACCCTTTCAGCAAAACTGAGTACTCCCAAAAATGTTCTCTCAATTTTTGTACTCGGGAAAAACATGAGTCCCATATTGCCCTGGCTTGTCATGAATTCTGAGATATTCAACAAACTCTATAAACTTGATTTGAAAGCGAAGCCGCAGAATGCAAATAAATTCTGCCAGTTTAAAACTGCGTTGCGGCATTGCAAGAACACATTTAACAATGTGACACGGCGATTAAAGTGCACAATATAGTAATGAGCTTGTTGGAAAATATTTCTGAAGCCACATGAATTTACCATATTATTCTCAGTTCACAAACACATTAGTTACCGTGTGATGTGGCTTCAGTGGTGACTCGAGTGTTTGTTTGTAATGTAATGATTGGATTGCTAATTTAGCTGAAAGTGCAACTTTCTGCTTGTCAGAGCCTCTAATACCATTAACTGGCCCATCTTATCACACAATTTCAGCGCAAAGGGATGATGTGTGGGCCGCACGGAAGAGAGTCGATGAATTGAGTAAATTTGGAACTAAAGAGGAAAATTAATTTATCTAACACACTGCCACTCTCAATGTACTCACCACACACTCATTGTCCCCCACGTAGCAGCAATCACCAGACACCGAGGTGGGCATCCACAGATGATCTCCCGCCACGGCGTTTTCGCTCCAATCTGGCGTACATCGAATCGCCCTCGAGTCCGCGTCGTGTTTTCTGCACAGTCACATCCGCAGGAAGGCGCAGCGGGGGATATTCAGGTGGGAGTCCATTTGAAAGGGGAGAGAAAAAAACCAAACAGAGAAAAACATTATGAAATTGCTCGTGGCAGGTGTATTTCAAGAATGAGAACTCCATATAACTTTTCTTGTAATAATCCGTGATGGAATGCGCTCACAAAACGGGGTTGAAAACCAAATATTCTAATGAGAGAATTTATTAAAAATGTCTTTCCGATTCGTTAGGCTCAACCCAGATGGAGAATTTCATCTCTATCGAAGCGTGAATTAGATGGAAGACTGAGGGTGGAATGAGGCTCCAAAGGGTGGCTAATTCCCAATGATATTGAATACCAATTCTATATAGCTCAGACCATTTTCTCTAAAATACAACACAGATAAGAATATATCTCAGCACGATGGCAAAAGTTCCATTCAAATTTTATTTAAATGAAGAGAGATGCCAAGTCTTGAAAAAATACGATATACAAGTATGTACATATATATGAAAATATACATATACATTATATACTGAATTGGATATGAGTGAAAGTACTGAATTGTTCTATCGATGTGAGAGCGAAAATCAATGAATTTTTCCCTGAATAGTCTGATAAACATGATAAAATATAAATAAGAAACGAATCTTCGGGAATATTAACCCATCAGCGATCTCGAACCCATTTCAATAAGATAGGAAATGATATATTTCAGTCACATCTCAATTCTACGCGTTGCGGCCCACTTGAGAAATCCGCTTCAAACTTCCTTCAAGATTCAGGCTCAGTACATCATGGATTCCCTTTGAGGCAGCGAAAGAAAAATTGCAAAGGGATCAAGGACTTTGAACTAATGGGTTAATAGAATATTGATGTTTTGCTTTCCTCTCAAATACTTTGCGTGCGCCGAATTCAATTGCAAAGAGAGAATGCGAGATGCTATACAGAGTGTGTCAGAAGAGGTGCTCAATAAATCACTAATACACTTGGTGATTTACAATTGCAAGACAACCCTTCTGATATCCTTTACACACAATATATCATATGATAAAAGTGGAGATATGGAATTATTAATGATTAAGACAATCGCAATTTGCAGAATTTATTGTATCTTTTCCTTTTTCGACACCTGACATAGTGCCTAACGTACAAGCAAAAAGAGCTAACATCTGAACATTTTGTGGACTGTTCAAGTGGAAAATTCAATTATAAAATAAGATAATTCCGCTGGAAATTTTTCATCTCTCCAAAAGGCCATCAGGCTTTAGTCAAAGTAATTTATTTTTTTCTATTACGCTTCCAAATTTACCACAGTTATTTAATATACTTATATATATATAAATATATAAAATTAAATATTTATTCTCCATATCATTAATTTTGCTAAAAGTCTCAAGATGTTTCCACAATATAACATAAATACTTGCCAGGGTGAAAACACAAGGTAAAATTACATCCTTAATTTTAGCATGACACTCATCCGGGAAGAGGAGCGCAGATGGGAAATGATGAGAGTAAAAATGTAAATTAAAGCGATTAATCTTTGACCTGGTACATCTCTTCAACAGCCAATCCGAGGCTGATACAGCGAACTAAGTGTACACCAAGCGAGATGAATTGCCCTATTTCTTGCAAGTTCACCATCGCAAAGTGGCTACCATTGCCAACATTATGCTTAGAGAGCTTCTCTTTGAAAGCACCGTGCAAATTTTACGGGTGAGCGATCAGAAAAGAAGATCCACAAAGCATTCATTGAAGGAGATAATGAGGTTTTATTAAATTATTGGTATTCACGCCATCCCTCCCTATTATGGATAGACGAGACGAGCGAAGGTCAATTGGGTGGGAGGTTAAAATTGGAAAAATTATGTACGCAACGCTTTAGCCTGAATTTCTCATCAATAATTAAAGCATATGCCGAATATTTCACTCCATGCGGTGAACCGCAATATCAGTTATAGGCAGTCTCATTAGGCATGTTCAGAAGAATTATGGGAAAGTCAATAAATAAAGTAACAACAATGTGGCTAAATTAATATCATCGCTGTCGAAATTCATCGATCAAATAAATGTATAAGGAAGGAAGGTGAGTGAAATAAGAGTCTTCACTCTTACTTTTAACACCACACAATATATGGATTGTCTCCGAAATACACTCCATTTAAGCAAATTGTTTTTCCACATTCGCATCACTAATGGAAAATCATTACACGTGAAACATGTACTGCGCATTTTGGGGACTTTTAAAGCATTTTCTTATTGCTCGTGATGGCAAATTTCGCCCAAAATTTATTTATATCGTATCAATGGTGCGGGTACAACAACTGAAGTACATTACTGAGCTTTGTAAGCTCTCATATTTTTGGTAAATAATGCCGCCGTTTCAGCATATCCACGTAGTGAATATGATGAAGCACGTCATAACATAACTTTATCAAAATATACGCACTCATCATGAACCATGTCCAGAAAGTTTTTACTCCGCATCAAGTATTCAAGCCTGTGAATTTTGAATATTTCAACATTCTATGAATTCCAAAATAAAATGTCCGGCAAACTTTCCAGATACTCAACTTTAAACCCCTCCATTTCACTTGATATCACACAATCTAAATATTTTACAGGACGTGGACTTTTTAAAATACAAAATCTACTCTCTTAAGTAATTCAATAACCTGAGATTTTCCATTCACTTTCGGTAAACAAAATTTCGAAGATTAATCTGCAAAATGGGCAAAATAAATTAGGGTAAATATTTAATTGATTTCCATTTACCAAATTGGATCTATACAATGTGAAAAGGAATCCAAAAACTTTGGGATGAATAGAGTAAAGAATCAGTACAAGCAATATCAAGAGAGAAATCTTTCTGTGAACCCCAAACAAAGTCTGCAATCTCATCTGCAATGTGAGATTAAAGACATTAGAGTGTTTGTCTTTGGGCATTGAGTGCCCTTTCTCCGAAACCCATCGTAAATTCTGAAGAGAATGATGAAAAGTCTTTCATTACTATTTCCCGAATAAAAAATTCCGTCATATTTGCTGGTTATTTATAAAAACTTATATTTTCGCTCATTTGTTTTTATCAAAACTACTGGTAAAATGGATATTTGAGAAGATTTTTCATTTAATATTTGTCAGAAATGAATGATGAAAAACATCATTTCAAATTGGAGCACGTCCAAATGCGCTTTAGAAAATTTTGCTTTCAATTGATTTCATGTCACAAACGAATGAATTACTTTTTAATAAATGCATTCATATACTAAGTAAATGTTAAATAGTGCCGTTATGTATATCATTTCCAGAGATTTTAGCTGTAGATAAAATTCAACTTGAAGCATTTCTTACAAGTTTCTCAATCATAAACAGATACTTTTTATTCACCCAAGAGTTTCAAAAGTCCAGAGAAACAGGTCATATCTTTGAAATCTGTGACGTCAAGGCATTAAATACACAGCTGCCATCCCTCATGCTATGTCGCCCCATCAGTACGCCTTTTAGTGTTTGAACAATCATCTGAAGGAAGGCGCAAGATAAACAGGAAAAAGCACCAACAATTTGAGCACAAAGTCACAAGACAATTGGGGCTCTGTCGTAGTTGTAATTCCCTCATGAAATTCCTTATACACAAAAGGAGGTGAACCACAATTTTGAGCCATTTCGCACAATCGACAGCCGATGCCTCAGGATCCATTGAGTCAATATTATTGTTCATGATTTGAGTGATGGTTGGAGTATCTCAAAAATAGCCCAAATAGCTTTTGCGTTCCGAAAGTGTGGAGGGTGGGAAATACCCATTAATCGAATACACCCACGGGATCTTGCTAATTCTGGGACTTTAGGCGAGAAATTGTTAATTCATTACCCAAACTGAAATGCCGATGTCTACCAAAATGTCCATTGGGATTGTCTAAAGGTCTCTCACCATTTGCAATTACCGTCTCCACTCTTCTCATGCTTTATTTAGCATTGAGCACAGAAAAAAGAGATACATATAGTCACTGTTCAATTGATACCGAGTGGTGAAAACTTTTCCTCAGCCTTGGGATAAATTTATAAAACATCAAATGAATTCTCAGTTCATTTTATACCACTTCTTTTCCAGCGTTTCAACTTACAAGCAGAACATAATGTAGCACTTCTTTTTTCTAAGGAGTTTCATATTTAACTCTCTCGGGCACTTTTTTAAACACAGCTCTTTGACTCACTGACAAAAACATCCCTCATAAATAAGATTCATGCAAATATGCTAAGTGCACTTGACTGTAATTTACTTGAAAATATAATAGTGTTGTGCGCCAACAGAATTGTCTTGCCAACATTTAAACTTTCTGAATTTTCATGATATAATTCGGCGGAAGAACTTTCAGTTTTCCAAAACTTTGACACACACTGTAATTAGTTTAAACATGAGACAATTTAGCGAGAAGTGAAATAAAATTCGAGATGTTTTTTTTTCATTTAGACATCCTTGAACAACAGTGAAAGACGATTAACATCAGTATGTCAGAATCCATGAGAAGGAAAGTTTTCAACTGAGAAAAGGACAGAAAGAACGAGCATCCTTGTAAGTTCAAAAATGATGTCTTAAACTTAATATCAACAGAATGCGGTAAAATTTCACTGATGTGACTCTGTTGGTGGTTTATAAAATGTGCAATAAGCATTAGCGCTAGAACTTTATGAATTCCCATAAATTTGTGACACAGTGTCACAGTGTTTAATGCGTCTTTATGCTAAATTGACACCCGTTGCTAACATTTCTTCATTGTACTACGCATTGCCTTAAGGTACACCATTATTTATTAATCTATTTTATTGCATACACAGCATTATGTTTTTGAACAGGAAGACAACAATTTAATATTTAACGATGTAATACAATCTCTGATCTATGAGAAACATTTTTCACATTTTTCGCAGAAAAAAAAATGCCATCGAGAAAAACAAAGCCCATGATACAATCGAAATGCTAAAGAAATTTGATGACAATTAAAATTTTAATTAACATGATAATTCATTTTCCTCATTCTTCAAATTAATAACGTAACAAAAATGCAAATATCCTGTCATCTTTTCTAACTTACTTAATCATCTTCCCCAGAGACTTTTTCCTTCCTTCTATTTAACATGACACCCCCAAAAGAGGAATATAAATTATAACGTCATAACACAGAAGGAAAACAAGAGAACACTTCGAAAATGTCCTCCAACCATTCGCACACATACAATAAGGAAAAAATTCCAGTGTGCTGCCTCCATTTTCCCATTCTCTAGCACTAGATTTTTCCCATTCGACAATAATGTAAATTAAATTTGTCGCAATTTCATTGAGGTAACGAGGGGGCGGGAGGACAATGTGAAAAATCATGTTTCAAAGGAAAACATTTTTCGCTCGTTTGTGAAGATGAAGTGTAGGTACTTAAATAAGCGGAGATGATAAAGAGGCTGCTGTTAGTACTTCTGGTGGACTAAGTGGTATAATTTTCCTTTAATTTGAATAATTTCTACTCGTGCTTCGCCTTATATTCCTTCCCATGCTGTTGATAAACCGTGTTAGGAAAAAAAAATCTATATACAATACGAAGCAAGTCGCCGCGAAAACAGTAAAATAGTGTGAAAGAAAATTCTGCAGTTCCTCTTGGTTTAATTGAAATAGATCAATTACATTACAGGGCTTTGTGTCGCAAGACAAGGACGAGGTGTGAGACGGACATATATATGTTCCTATTAACAATGGAGTGTAATAAATGAATTTGCGTGTGTACTTTGCCCCTGTTAGGCGAGAGAGACTGAGCGACAGACATTAATATAAAAGCAATGAGAAAGGAAGAGATTTTCGGGGATTTGCTCATGTCTCGTATATTAAATTAAAAAATAGCAAGAAAAAAAGTGATTCTGTCGTATTTCTTCAGCTTCTCTTCCATAAAATGCTTCAATGAAAATGAAAATAATAAAACAATTACTCTGAGTGAGTGGAGAGGAGACAGAAACAGCCATATCAACAAATCTTTTAAAATTCATCTCATACCCAAAAGCTCATCGTTCTCCCGCTCAGTCGCTCTCTATAATGGCCTGAGGAAAATTCTGTGACTTATTGGATGAGGATGTAAGTCAAGTGGGTTTGGAGTGAGGCGAAATGTGTCAGATGTTATGTGTTGTTGATGCGTCGGGAATTCTCTTGGACCTCTTATAGCTGCGACCACCCCATTAATCTGAGTGCTCGAGGGGTGGATGAGGAATTTCTCTTGGCACAAACATGAAAGTCATTTTCGAGATATTAGGATGTAGAAGGGAAAAAGGTATATATATATATGTGGCAGGCATGTGTGGTGGTATGAGGTGATAAAAGTTTGTTATGCCATCACAAGAACACGGGCAAAGAGAACGATCTCACTATATAGCTTCTCTCCTGTGATTATAACTCAATTATTAAGAACCTACTACATCACTTTTGCTCCTCATTTCTCTCACTTGGAACAACACTTTCAGATTTTTCCCCCTTCATTTTACGTACTTTCGCCTCTCGACAAGTGGAGAAAACAAATGCAGAAAATAAAGAGACAATTGACTCCAAATGCTCCTAATGAGATTGTCTCTCTTCCCAGTCCACAGAGCAAAAAAAAAAGAAAACATACGGAAAGAAACCCACAACTTTTACCATAAAATCCTAGATAGGGAAGTGAGATAATAAGCCTCCAATCAAGTAAAAAGCGAACTAACAACCCAACGATAAATGCCCCACAAAATCGTGAGACAACACTGAAATGGCAATAAAATCCTCATTTTATAGATTTTCTCACTTCTTTTAATACACCACCCCCCACTCTCTTTCATGCTCGCTTTCATCCCCATTCGCCCAGTGTCATGCTGTGAAGTGATTCCATTCGAGATTTATCCACTGACAATTCTCAACTGCCATCATCATTTGTGCAAGTGGGGAAAATCAATTCAACATAAACCTCACCAAAGCTCTGTAAAATGTGTCGAATAAATCGAATACAGCAAAATAGACTCATTATATTATTAATTAAATTCGCAATATACCCCATTGTGAAATTACAATATTTCATTTAGCAAATCCATTTTAAGCATTCTGAGCTCTCATATTTCAAATACCTCTAATTTTTGCGACATTGCTAATTGAATTAAATTAACGGGAAAAGCGGATTACAGTCATATCCTAATAAAAAGGACATGACAGTGAAATTCATCTTTTTATACTTTTCACCATGCAAGAGTGATAATTTTCTGCGGAGACATAACTTTTATGAAAATTCTTTGTATAGAAATATATGTATATTTATGGGTATATATATATATATATACCCCAAGTAGGACAGACGGAAAATTGGCAATTTAAATGAAGAGTAGCGCATATACCTCCGTCCCGCAGGCATTTTATTATACCAAGAAAGTTAAATTTGAATTAAAAACTTTCGGAAGTTGCTCACACAACAAGGGAATTTTGATTTGGAGTGTTTTCATCTTGCTCTTCTGTTTCCAAACAGATGGAAATTTTATAGAAAATATAGGGAAGATACATATTTAATTTATCTTCTCTCGTCTCTAGGATGTATTTGACTGTGAATAATACGGAAGTTCGCCGGAAATTTAAATGATAATACGAAAAAGCCTTTATTTAGTAAATTGACAAAGTGAGAGAAATGTTATAATTCAAACCCGGCTACATTGCAAATTTTAAAATATGTTCCTTGTCCCGCGCCTAAGGATCAATATCAATTATCCTCATTCACTCAATTATGCATGGCAATTTTGGAATATTTATTCAGTCACCCAAAAGAGGATAGCAGAAGCGCCACAATATATATATGTATGTGGTAAAATTCCTCAGGTCAATAATTTCATTCACAAAACACCGTATTGATAAACTGATGGTTCTGTAACTAGAGTTTCACAATACATGAAATTCTTCCGCTCTCGAGCCTGTTTGCACTCCCCTTTTCCCATTAAATTCTCCTGTTTCACTGAACAATATTTAGAATACAATTTCTATTGAGTGCCCACCATATTGCACATCTTATATTTATACTGTCCAAGTGACCCGTATCGATTTCACTTATCTCACAATTTTCTCCCCACCCTTTACATATTGGAGTTCTTCTCGCTACAGTTGAAGCGAAACTTCCGCCTATGTCACCCACAGTAGTCCACCCACATCGACCAGATGGTGGGAGGAAACCCCGAAGAGGCATGTGAGGTGAGTGTACATTATCGTAAATACCCCATCAAATGGACATATTTCAACGAGGTACAACATTGTAGGCCAAATTGTGTCTCCTATGGGTTAATTTTGCCATAATTATCATCTTCTCTCAGTCGCACTCTTCTTCAGCCCCTCCTTTTTCTTCTTGTGACAATAATTACAGGAGCAGAAATGGAGACGCCTGGTGCTGAGACAACATCCGAATTAGACCTACGTATGCTCAACACGTTCTCTCACCATGTTCATCAAAGGTCCTCCCTTGCCAGAAACGCCCCCATGACTCACCTTGCACAGACATTCCATGTTCAGCCTATTACAATTGTGTGAAACAATTGGAATAGTAATAATTGACAAATTACAAATACCCAGCTTCAAAGCTTGTACGTCAGTTAATTACATCATAGTGAAAAGTATAACAATTTCTCAGTACATATCCCAAAAGAAACATGAACTCCTACACACGTGGAGTTAGAAAATACGAGAGTTTCCACATTCCCCCTGGGGTGAAATAAAAGGGAAAAAGCGTTCACAGGAACTGGAGAATACTCAATCAATGTTCCGAGGATGTGTGCTAAAAAACGTCGTTAAGGGCAAAACCACACACGCGCCCTCACATCACAATTATTCCAATGCCCTTCTGTATCACACTTAAGTTTCACTCGCAGTGTATATACACGATATACACTTTCGATAATTAATTCGATTAAAAGCTCGCTCTCTCTCCTCGAGCACTTTATTTCACGATGTATAAAATTCACAAGTTAGCACACCAAATGATAAATAGCTTAGTGTTTTAGCTTTCATTCATTCACCTCTACTTGAATCCACTTCCACACCACTAAGACGTGTTTAAAAGTTGAACTTTTTCTTCTGTTTCCACCACGAAGTGCTTAGCGCTTGGGGATGTAATAACATATGAGGAGAATGAGAAGGTAAAATGCGAGTGAATAAAAAAGAAATGGTGAGCTCAGCATAGTTTTAATTCCGGAAGAACTTTATTGGCTTCCTCGAATGGGGGGTTATATGGGATATGCCAAGGAAATACCTTGCTTTTACTACTCTGATACACAGTCTCGATTCGGAAGCTCGCAGATATTGTCATCTTGAGTTAATAGCGGCTGTTTTCTTTTTATTGCACGACTATGTTGAACACCCCTAAAACAAACCCACTGAAGAGAGTCACACTTTAACATAACGTAAAAGTGGTTGACTTAAGAATCATGGCCTCCTTTAGCACAGTAATGCATCTATCTGCACGCACGTACAAACATGAGACATAATCTTCCCTAGAACCGTAACGATCAAGAGACTAAATTGTAATTATCCCGCTCAAGTGATTACATATGTACACACTGCCCGGGTATTACGGCATTAATTGAAATTGTACCACAGACAGTGGATAATGAGGCAAATGAGGAAGTAAAAAAAGTGCAAGAGATTTTGATGAAACATACCCTTTGTGGACTTGCGAATAGGCCGCGGCTCCGGCCATGGCCAGTGCTTTGTAGCGTGCCTGTTCATCTGTTGGCAACACAATGTCCACAGATCTCGAGCGAACGGCATTGCTGGGTACTGTGAGTGTGAGACCACCATCGGGCGGTGGCTGGACCTCCTCTGCTTTCCCAGACGATGGCACTTTGGTGAAGCACGAATCCACCGAGGCGGCACGATCACGTTTGAGATCTGGCACAGCCAAATATATGTCACACACCGCATCCGGAGGCACTGGCTTCTCATCCTCCTCCTCATCCTCCGTCTTGATGTCCTGCGACTCTTGGGCCTCCACCTCCTCACCCCGACTCGCGTGTGCCACATTCTCCAGGGAGCTCTCCAGAGGCTCCACGAATACCGCCTCTTGGCGCGATATTGAGCGTCGCCGCGCTCTAGGCGGTGGCGATTCATCGAATGGCGGCGGCGATGTGGCGAGAGGCGATGATAGCTGTTCCATGGGCGGTGGTGAGAACACCAGCGGCGCCATCTGAGCCGGTGGGGAGCCCAGTGGCAAGAATGTCGGCACATCAGCGTGAGTCGGTGATAGAGTGAACGTGATGCCGCACGGTGAGGATGGGGGAAAGGGCGTGAATGGCGTGGGCGGTGGCAACAGTATGTTCCCATACTCCGGTTCACTTGCATCCTCATCGTCCGCATCCCCATCACTACTCGATGTGTCACTATAGCTCAGTGATCGCACCTCCTGATGATCGATAAAGTACAGTTGATCCGCACTCACTTGCCGTTCATACTCCTCCAGATATTGGCAATGAATGCACGCCGGTGGTGATGATTTGGTTCCGGACGAGCGTCGTCGCTGGAAGCGCTTCGGCACCTCCAGGAATGTGCTGGCCTCATCTCCCGTTCCCGAGGCCGAATCAAAGCTCCGTGATCGTTGATTTGTCACCTGTGGCACCTGCAACAGGCCCGAACGCTCATCTGCCGACGACTGATGACGCAGAAGGGCAGCGCGCTGGGCCTCTAATTGGATCTCATCGAACGATGCCGAGCGAACCTTAAAACATTTGCCACTAATTAGCACCGAATCGCCGTGGCCGGCAAGAAAGTTGAAAGAAAAGCACGTGGGCGTTCATACAGATGTTAACAAAAATATTGGAAGTATGTGTTTGTGTGTGAAAAGCCACTTTAAACAATTTTAATGATATGCAAACATTGAGAATAATAACATTTTCATGTTTGAACGACGCAAACACAGACTCTTTCAACACATAAAGACTTCTAGATAAATTTACAAGGAATGAGACATAATCTCTCTATACCCATATTCTATGCTGGATTATATTCTTCACACCCGAAAAAGGGGTGCAAAACTCATGCAATGTCTGTTAGATAACAATCTTGGCGAAGAAAATCATTCTTCGTACTTTCCTAAACATTCAATTCATACAACATCAAGTAGCAAATCATGAAATTATTCAATTAAGCCATTTCGCAAACAACAGAGAACGCAATTAAGAGTTGGAGAAATTCAATTAAAAAATTGCAGAGAAACAAATATGGATTAAAAGATATGCATTGAAAAATAAACGGTATATTCCTTCATGTACAATTCTGAACAAAACAGAGAGAATAATAATAAGTATCTGAGTGAAGCTATTCCCCAACTGAACATTCTGGGAACTATGAGAAGGATGAAAAAAAATCCAAATTGAACTCTATAATAAACTGAAATAGGAGAGTTTTTACAGTGAGACGCTTAAACTGTAAAATACACAGTATCGAAAAAGGTGTACATTTGCAACAACATCAAACGTTGAGAAAATACGATATTATACGGAACGAATTCACACCTGTTTAGGTACCTCTAAACTGCTCTGAGTTTTCATTTCGGCACCTGTGGGCGTCCGTGATCGCGTGAATGTCGTTCTCAAGCGTTGCATAGTAATGATGCAGGTAACAAATGGGTGTTGCACACCTCACAACTCCGACATGGAGGCAAATGCCATCCACGGTGAGGTCCTCTACCCAATCATATCGTTTTGGAAATAAATCTCCACTCTACAATGATGAACAAGAAAAAAGGAAACATGATTGAATTGGAGCTTCACTACAGGGATAATTTATATATCTCTTTTCTCATGCTTTCCGCCGCAAAATGCTGTTCTCCAGCCAAGTTATATATTACAAAAAGAAAATTGCTTTAATATATCAAGGAGAGACAGAAAGAAAAAACCACACTTTTGTCTATGTCTTATGAACAAATTTCACTCTATATCCTCATTGCTGTAATTTATATTCTTACAGGTTTCACCACACCTTGTAGATTACAAGAATAATCAGAACAATGTCTGACCAATAGAAGGGCGCTTTAAAAGTTTATGAAGTCCATTAGAGTTCCAATAATTTTGTTCACTCTCCACCCCAGTAATTGATTTCTCCGCTTCTGAGACACTCGTAGAAAATACCCTCGAGGCATATAACTTTTAATTAATTGATAACAAATCGTATTCCGTGTCAGAGATTATGAGAAAATGTTGCAGCAAACAGATGGCATTGCTCTGAACTAATGTCTAACACCAAAAAATCCGTGCTAGCGAAAACTTTCTTGCCGAAACGCTCATAGAGTGAAGCGAAATTAATTAGCAACTTGGCTGACTGGTCATGTGAAATATTGTATAACTAGCACTTTGGTGTGTTTGTTGGTGAATGAAGGGGATGTTTTCATAGCCATAAACACCAATTCCTGATTCCCAAATTGGCTTGCGGAGGCACATTTTCAATAGAGTGACACGAAAACTAATATTTGATATCGAAAATACACCTCTACAAGTTCTGCCAAATTCTATTAATTTATATTGCGTGTATTTTGCCACTCACATACCAATGCCAACATTAATGAAAAAAAAATTAATCTCATGAAAAAAATTGTAGATATTCATAGTTTAGAGAATACAGAAATAAAAGTTTGTTGTTCATAATATTTTTCTATTATTAAAAAACTTTATAAAGTAGCCACTAAAGCGTAAAAACTCCCTCTTTTGCCAGTGCACTTCAACATAACACAATCAATTCCCCGAGGCAAAAACGTTCCAGTCTCGTGTCCTCTGAGAAGTTTCCAGCGAATAAAAATGTCTTAATTGAATTCCTGGTTTTTTGTGAGTGACAAAATCCACAAAGAACAAAAATTAAAATATCATAGACACCGGATGACAACTTTAAATGCAAAGAATCCAATACCGCTCGATTGAATAAAGATTTTCCACCCACACTGTAAAATTTGAGAAATTGTTTTACAAAGGAGAACCAAAATGTATTCTCGTGTGAAATTGATTTCGTTGCTATTTTGCGTACATTTTCTCCCATTGTCTCTGCAGCGTGTATTTTCTTAGCGGTTACAGGCGAATAAATCGTATTTGTCTTCTCATTTTCATTTACGCTTTTCACAATATATAAAATGTTTTGAAGGCGTTTCTTGTGAAACTCCACATGTGCGAAGAATGTAAATATGAGAAATCCACGAGTGTGTCACTAGAAAACATAGGGATGAAGCGGGATGATAGTAAACCCATTCACCAAGCCATATAACAATCCCTAATACAACCACGTTCTACAGTCATCTCACACCTCACTTAACACGGAGGGAAAGCACCACGAGGGTGAAGGATTACAATCGACAAAGGGAATATTTCGTACATTCAAAAGATAAAAGAAGCTCATACCTCTCACAATATAGTATAGTCAGAGTCTCTTCAATTTGCAATACATTTTAGCACGGAGCGCGCTATACAGTCTCTCGCACAGATATTCAGAGAAATATAGAGCGTGGGTGGATTCCCTTCAGATCCAAATATTCGATGACAGTAACTCCTAAAGTACTGCTAGACATGAACAGATATTGTGACCAATTGTTGCAAACTCCTTCACTTGCTAAAATATCAGTCAAACAAGGGAAAATGCTATTTTAAAGGCACTCTGTTTATATTATGCTGATTATATCTTAAGATATGTAGACGTCTTTGAGTAGCATATCACAACAGATGAAACAAAGAAGAAAATGTATTTTGAATCTACACAGAATTTCGATTTATACTCTATGGAGAAGGAAATCATCCAGAGCTAAAGAAATCTGCTTGCTTTATAATAATGCCACACCACCAAGCATGTTCTATTGAACAGTATTTCTTCTTACTTTCAACATTTCCCACCCTGTTCCACCTATTCTCTCCAACTTAGCAAGTCGATTCTTTTTTAAACTATTTGTAAACATATTTTTCACAAGTCGTGAAAGAGGAAATAGAGGCAAAAAGAGTATACACCAGACACCCTTACATAAAACATAATCTTTTGTTCGTTATGAAGCCACAACATAAAACTGTCTGACAATTTTTAGTGGAGCTTCCATATGCAAAAAGTTGCGGTGAAAAACCTAAAACAGCCACCAAGTCATTCTGCTATATGTAGAGAAGCTTACCGACTCAAATAAAAGTCAATGAACCGATTTATCAACAACCTCACAATTTTCCTTTTGTTCTTTACTCATTTCACCACGTTTCATTCTCTCTCGTCCACCAGTCAAGTGGGAACACGAGATGCTTCATCCACTGTAATATTTGGCCAAAAAAAAGATACCAACAGATATACGAATATTAGCTATACATAGCCAGCGATATATAACATATTTCAGTTAAGGATGGCAGATAAACAAAATCTAATAGATTTTTCCATGCCATTGGATTTGCTTAAATTCACCATCAACCACCCCAAAGCCATCCATCAATCACCAACCATCAGTTGGGTGAAAAATTGTCTCTTGAGATATGAAGGCCCTTCATAACTTTATTCATGATGCTAACAAATTTGGAATTTGTTAAAGCTTCGGTAAAATCTATACAAGAATTTGGACAAATCAATGGATTACGCTACCCTTTCTATACTTATATTCACTAGTGCGTGTCCGACTTGGAAAAATTACCTTTGAACAAGTTTCAGAACTTTTAGCTTTATATTTCTACGCACAACTCATGTAAACCATGCGGAAAGAAAGAGTCTTTCCGCAATATTGTGATTATTTGGAAATATGCTACTAAATAATAAAGCAATATCACATCAAGTATAGTGGTTTTATGAGAAAAGCTCCAGCGTAGGCGAATAGAACTTCACATGGGATGATGCAAGAGAGAATTTATTGATGCAGAATTTCAACCCGAAACGAGAAATTTGCAACAACACACCATACAAACAATAATTTAACTCTTTTATTGCACTCCTTCTTCGTGTTGTATTTTCATAATAATGTTTTATTTAATTACCCTATACAACGCTATGCTTCTGCTGTTAACATACGTTATACAATGTAGGTACTAAATAAATTAGTGAAGGTCATTGTAAAAGACTTTATGGAAATTTCAAGCAATTTGCATCTTTTACGGTTAATTTCTTTATTCAGTGTCGGTTGAAAAACCCCATAACTTTTGTTCATTCAATGTTTCTGCAAATACTCTGCAAATGAAGAAAAAACAAACCCTCTGGGATTCAGATTGAGGTGAAATAATGCACAGGGTAAATAATCCTCTAATTATAAAGTTGAAGTGTCTTTAGCTATGGCAGCAAAATAATACTAAGAACTTGTTTACAAAGCTTACTGCTCCATATGTAGATAACTTTACAACAATTCCTATAGTTTGTGAGCAGGAAAATAATTAAGTCTGCTTTGTATATGAACTGACATAGAGATGCAACATCATAAAGTCAACGTTGGAGGAAGTAAAATGAAGCCAATTAACTCTGTGAGAAGTTCCTGAATACACAACCATAAATACAACATAATTTTAATCTTATAATTTAAATCTACTGACCCTATGAGATCTCCGTCGTCTTGTGTGTTTTTATCTATGATTATCTCCAAAAGAAAAGTTATGTGAAATACTATGATTTATTTAAGTCATAATCTCATAATCTCTCCATCACATCATCCAAAATTATTGCACTTACAGAGCAATATAACTTAAAGCTAGATTAAAAGCCAACTATAAGACCCTGTTGAACTAAAGCAGGCGGATAATGTTCGTCATAAAGTCTCATTGGAGCGAAACCAGTGAAACCTAATTATGATTTTTAGTCCCTAACGCCTCTCATGTGATTAGTGCTACAAGTTTCACCATATAAACTTCATTTCACATAATATTTTGCACCCCAAAACATTATTATTTTCTGTAATATCATTCCACAGCTATAGTATCACTTTGGTTCGCCTCCTGCAGCATTTCTAAGCAAATTAAGTTATACGATATATTGAAAATTCAATTAGCATTATAAATAGATGTGTGGAAAATTGTTTTCAAAACCCCATCATGTTTCCACACTCTATAATACTACAATTGATACAATAGTTAATGTTTAATTAAATAACCCGTAACAATATTTTCTCTATAATCTTGTAAAGTTTTGCAAAATTACAACATGAAGAAATACAATAAAATACAAGGATGCAAGATTGTTGCCAAACTCAAAAAGTTATGACGTGTGTTGTCAGGCACTTTTGCCACAGCACGTGTTTCATATCACCAAAAGCTTTATGCTTTCTCACATTTGTGGTATAACCATGTCATCATCAACATCATGCTTTAGACAAAATGAAAAATGGTACAATGAGACCGTACACGTGAAAATTCGTTAATTGAACTTTGACAGGAAAATGTCCCTTCACAACAGCGAAGAGGATGGAAAAATTAGCTGAAATATGACCATTAGGGTGTAAAACACAATCAGATTTAATGTTAATGACGCTCCAAATGCCACTTGGAGGTGTTATGTGAGGGAAGGTAACTACCACAAAAAATTACCATCAAATCATCCCTTTTGTGTATAATGGCGCACGGAGAGAAAACCTCCATGCAAAAGTCAACTTTCAACGAAAAAAAAATGAGGCTGCACCCTAAAAATATATTTAATTCACCTTTTTTACCCTCAGCACTCACATTACACCCTCATAACCTTTAATATTTCAACAATCGTCACTAATACTGTGTGCGGCGTGTTTTGTAGATTTATGCAGAACCTACGTGCTGCTACCTTCCACTTCTGATTACTCACTTTGTGCCATATACATATATAAATATTATCCCCTCGTCCACCTATTGCTTTAGTACTCAAATTCACCCACGCACTAGGTTGAATATCGTGTGTCTAAGTTTGTTGCTGCCAAAGAAATTTCCACATGACAAAGTTTCATTTTATTGCTCATTTTTTAATACATCTCCACTCCATTTTCTCAACTCATGCATTAAGTATTTAAAATATGTCTCTTGAAATACGACTATACGAGCTCATCCAGCCTGGGACAAAGCTTGCTCACCTGTCGTAATACCGTCGAGATATGGCTCGGAACAAAATAAAAACAGGGTGCGAGTGAAATAAATCTTGGATGGAAGCAAGGAGAGCCACTCCTTATCGCTACAGCATCTCCCTTTTTACAGTTAATTTTACTACATAATCTAATGTTCTCAGGTTCACCCACATGCCATTACTTGCAATTGTAGGCGGAAGTGGACAACCCAACACAACAGCAAAACATATATTTTGGCCCTACATATGATTTAGTTAAGTCCCAACCGTAGTGTATTTGTACAATCAAAGGCAATAACCAAATATCGAATGAATTTAAAGAGACGGACGTCAAAATTTGAATGAATTGATGTGGGTAGAATTTTCATGGTAGAGAAGAAGACAAGAAAAACACCTCAGCTTCCAACCCAACCAAACGGAAATCCTGAATCCCTCATCTGAGGAAGAGCCCATCATTCTATTCACAATTCATGAGCATTTTTCTTCAACATCTGCCTTGTTTCTAGACCTCCCCTGTCGCTTATCCCAAGAAATTGAGCCACTGAGGCTACACTGCTTGGCAACCGCAAGATGAAGGTGAGAAGCAATGGTCAGAATAAAGGGCGTCTATGTAGTGAAACTACAATGCTTCTTTTTCACTCGCCACGTACCTACATAAATTATATCAAGTGAAGCTGACTTTTAGTCATCCTTTTTCCGCACCACACCCCACGCATTTGCTCAGCTAAGATATTCATGCAATCGACCATGTTTACCCAATCACTTCTACGTTCTTCACAGCCTCGAGTCCTCAACCAAGTTCATGGCCCCGCCTTACATAGTGTTACTGAGGTGTCACAGTAACGAAGATAGATCTTTTTCGGGCGAAACTGCATTGAACCTTCATCAAAGTTCTTCTATTTATTCCCTTCTGGCTATTTTAGGTGATACCTCAGTACAAAATCCCTCTTGATTTGCTCACCTAAAGTCTATTCACCACCCCAAAAGTTCTTTGTCTGAAATTTACTCATGTTCACATCACATATCAAATTGTTATGAAATTTTTATCACAATTATTCCTACACATTCTGCGTCTTATATTCAAATTGTAAGTCACTGTTAAAAAAGCAGTTATTAAATTCACCCCCTTTGGTAAATAACACGCTTCAAGGTATACATTTTGTATAGAGAGACAAACGCTGGCCTTTTCTTATCGAAAAGCGTGATTGTGTGACTATAGAAATGTATTATTTGCATATTGGGTAACATTATAATACGGGTTTCTTTGTTTTATAGTGAAAACGAAAAGTTTTCCACCACGCATACTGAGTTTTGAAAATACACACGAATTAATTGTTTCTAATTTACGAGGGTAAGATTTTACCCCCAATCTCACATCCGGCTTATAATTGCTCTCAACTTAATGTGAATTCCTTTTTGGATCGTGACTTCTGATTAGTATGCATAGTTTTTTGGGCCACACATCGATTTTCTCAGTATCAAAGAGGAAAAAGCGTATTCTTTCTTATGAAAATTTCAGATTGTTGCTTGCTTACACTTTCGCCGAAATATGCTTAACAGCTTTGTGTACAGAGAATAGAGTCAGGAAAAAACCGAGATATGTTTATTAGAGCCATTGTTTATGTCCAGCATTATAATACACATACGTTGTGAGATGAAGATTACCAAATGTATTTATGGAGTTTACCACTAACATATGATATTATTTGATAAACAATTCGTGATATATCGTTAAACTAACAAAATATCTTTTGGCGTATGCACGATTCGTACATTCACACCGTGATGACGTCGAGTTTATCGTCACTGATCTGCTTTGCTTGCTGTTTATGGAATTCGTAATTAGTATAAAAGAAATATTAGCATATTCTCTGAAACGCATTTCTGCAAGAATATTAAATATTAAAGGTAAAATATTACAGCTATAATTGTTAGAGCTATCATCAATGTCAACGGTAAGATAGCGCCCACTCGCTTCATTTTCTTAATCTCCATGAATTGTTGGAGGAAATTGCTTTTGTCATTGCTATTATAACTACTTCTATGTATATGCTGAGGAAGGTAAATCCAATTTGGAAAATTCTCTATACCTTTGCATCCAATTCCACTGAAATGTTACTTAATCTACATTTTCATATGCGACTTGTTCGCTATAAAACCTTCTCATAGGAAATTTCCTTATTCCATTCATTGCAATCCCTGCCAGAATAGCCGAAAAGAAGTCGAGAGAAACGCAAGGAATTGATATGCCGTGGCATGATTCTCCGATACGTACAAGGGAAATTTTTATATCTCATACTTGACAAACTTTCTAGAGCCAGTTTGAGCGTAAAGTTTTACATGTTATTTTCGGTACAGTGTGCTGACATCCATATCTAAAATCCCTTAATTTGATTTCTGTTCTTCCTCCCTTTCGGCACATCCTTTCTTGACCATCGCCACTCCACAATCTCTTGCCTGAATACGAAATTTGTATATGAGCTCTTCTGGGTGATTTCTCTGAAATGTTATTGCAATATCCGGAACATCTTCCCGTATTACGAATTTCTTACAAGACATGCAACATCCGCTCAATTTCGTTATAGGTTCAAGATGAATGCTTTTCCCCTTTTCTCTCTATACATATATACTTTCCAATAAACACCTCCTCATATCGCTTGGCCAAATGTTCTACTATGTTTTTCCCTTATGAAAGGATTTTTGTCACAATTTGTTTTCACAGTATGGAATGTCGGAATTGTTGGCATTTTCACCGCGTGCCCGTGACGTGTGAGAAAAGTATTGCATAAATTTTTGATTTGTCATGCAAATCCAAATATATATATATATATATATCTCTTTTACAAATTCGGGTGAAAAAAAATGGCCCATTTTTTAGAGCGACAATACCAAAAATCAATAGAAAAGCACTATAACCGCCTAATTGCACGGTTCCTATTATTTTTACCATCGATCCGATTACAAGATTAATGTGAACCTTGCAAGAATCTCTTAATTCTGACCATTTCTCATTCATTTCCCTATCTAATTGTGATTTATGAATTTGCCGTGAAAAACTGATTAAACTTGCGAAGGCAATCATTTACATTTATTACTTGATATATACTTTTTGGTAATACATATATGAGGGAGATTTATGATTAATTAATATTCATCGCGCGGTAAAACCGCACAATTTCCGATTCCAGCGGAAAATATTCTTTTATAGCACAAATTATATACTTCTTGCCATGTTTCAAACTTACAGATTACCTTAACATCTGATTCGTCGTGTACATAAACTTGAATAGGTTTATTTACACTTTTACTTTGAATTATATGTATCTTTGTTGGAATTTACCTGGGAAATTCTCGTTATTTGCCATTGCAATGAGCCAGAGAGGGTTTTCTCAAGTTTTGCAAATAGGTTACATTGTATGAACGACGTTCATAGACTGCGCGTGGAAATTCTTAGGGAAGCATTATTATTTTAGTAGCAAATTTGAATCAAAGCTTCCAACAAAATGATTAGGGAATGATGAAACTTGTGTTATGAAGATGGTAGCTGAGGGCTTGTAAGCTACCTATTGACGGCATATGAAAACATCAGCATGTCCGAAAGCTACAAATTAATAATGAAACACTTGATACAACGCAGTAGTATATTTTATCGTTCGACAACATGTCATGTGGTATCACCTAAAATACACGAGCACCTAATGCTGTGATTTGAGTGAATCAAAAAGGAATGAATACGTGCTTTATGGGATACGCTGTAGTGCAGGAGTATCCCCTTCAATGAGGTTTCCCATCTCTTATGCTCAATGAGGGCGCTTTTGACTCAAATCTACCACTGAGCTTTCACCATATACACGTGAAACTCATCTCACATTTGCACCCCGTAAAATTCATATAATGTAGAACGTGTAGTGGAATTTCATCCGAAAACCATGAAATGATAGTGAGAGATGGATGGAAATTTTTTCTCATGCCTCAATGTAACATCATATCATCCAGAATGAAGCAAAATAGCAAGTGGTTGAGCGTTATTTACTATAAACGCCCTCGCTGTGTGTAATTTTCTCTCATCTTTTGGCATTTCGTGATATTTTTCCTTCCCCATCTTTTTGCACATGGTCTTCTTGGAGAACTTGTTCAGTTGATGACTGAATTCACGCACTTATTTCTAGATTATTATCATGTGTGTGAATGTGGAGGTTCCATAATGAATGCGAGGGCGCAGTGAAAAGGGCGCCTGGAAATGAGGTGCTCTCAATCAATCTAAATGCTAATGCTATTGTTAACTCTCGAAAGTATTTTTATACCGACTCTTCTCTAATGAATGAAATGAGTTCAGAGACTTCTATGCAGCACACAGGTTTCGAATGTCCTATCAGAATATAACTTCATTTGCAGTGCAGAACAAACGCCTTTGCGAGATGAAAGGAAATGTGAGGTCAATTCCTGTCACTGGTCGTGAATAAGAATAATATCCGTATGATGTGGTATGCGAGAGCGTTTATTAGATTCAGCACGCAATTCGACGAAATCGATGAATATTTCTTATTTGATATTTTACATTAAAGCTTCAGTCACGTGTTTAGTTCTTCATAGTCTAATAATCAATGGAGATTAATAAGCTGATATTAAATTTATTGTTCTTAAGCTTTCTCATACATCTCAAGGATTTGCTAACTGGACATTTCAGAGATTAATGATCCATCATCCGCACCTGAAGCAATTAATTATTCAGTACAAATCTGAACTATAAGCTTAAACATTATAACATTGCTTT
The DNA here is from genome assembly GCF_947086385.1 of Phlebotomus argentipes. Lineage (NCBI taxonomy): Eukaryota > Metazoa > Arthropoda > Insecta > Diptera > Psychodidae > Phlebotomus > Phlebotomus argentipes. The sequence continues at coordinate 8,104,740 of NW_026776181.1, read as the reverse complement.
GGGAAAATATTCTACGGGAAAGTTTATTCTGAACTTTTATACACTAGGTATTATATTGTATGATGAGAATATTAGAAAATTTATGAGCAAGTTCGGAAGATATAAAATAAAAGCAGTAAAAATGGATATTATTGGAAGAAATACGTACATGAAAAAATATTACTTAAAGATGCGAATTGAATTTTATTGCATCCACTGAGAAGATTTATGATTGTCTTATTGTTTTTCCATCCACTTTAGCAGAGTGAAACAAAATGTTTAGCGATCAATTTAATATCAAGCACATTCCATGTATCGTGATGCGTATTATATTAGCCTCCCCATAAAACAAGAATATAACCACCCCTTTATGTATATATACATCAACCATAACGTGATGGGATGAAATCTTTTCCACGTTCTTGCGCTCGCCTGTATCAAATGCATTAACCACACTAAGCTCATCGAAAATCTATCACCACCAGTGACGAGATTGAGTGCTGAGAGAAATGTGAATGAGATGTTGTAACATCGGAAGCGCCAACCTCAAATAAACAACATCATGTATTCTGTGCATAAATTTTCATTACGACCTTAATGTGAATGTATTAGCGAAGAAAAATTCCATAATTCCCAATAATAATATTGCTACTTCCCATTTTGCATTATACACAATCATTTCCTTGCTCATTTTCTCCCTTTCACTCCACCCTTTCTCCCTACCAACTCTTCCGCTAATATGTAATACAAAGTGAAAGAATTATGCGGTTGGAGAATTTTGCAAAGCACAAAACACTCCGGTGAGAGCAATACCACGAAATATCTCACTGTTGTGGAACTTAAATTGAAAATTACGGTAAAAGTTTATATTATTATGTCGACCTGCCGGGCATAAATAAATTTATTGAAATATATTATTTACAGCCATTGGAAATTTAGCTTTGAAATATGTACGTCTGTACATATTACACAAAATCTATTGAAGTTCTGGGGGATATGCTGGAGACAAGGAGTTAATAAACTATTAAATTGAAACATGAAATCAATTTCGGCAAACGCATCACAAAACACAACGTGTACATTGTAAATGGCATCACACAAGATTTTCAAGTAAAGGTCTGGGTACCACATATCACCAACCCCGACAGTGTTTATCTTTAATCGATTTTCGACAGTGAACACTCACGGTCGTTGTATATTATGTGTATTTGATGGAGAAATAATGCCACCATACACAAGACATGACGTCAAACTCACTGATCTATACACGTTTTCTCAGTTTATTCTTTACTTTCCACTGTGTATCTTTTCTCTTCATGTGCCACAATCATGTGTAGACAACAAAAAGGAACCAAATATTTAAGGGACGAAGGGGAGCATATTGAATTTATAATTAAAAATACATATTTTTGACAAACAACCACCAAAAGAAATATAGGAATGATAGAAAAATCATACTCTAATTCAATTAAGTTTCCCTCACTTTTCAATCCTTTGGAGCATGTGTCATTTTACTGCAGCACATAAATGTACGTTTAGGCAGCTATACATTACTAGAAGATAAGATTTCATATTTATGTGCTTTCCAAAAATTTATTACAATCAATAGCAATTTTGAAGAAGCTCGTGTGTATTCAGGTTTTAATGCTAGCTATAAACGGTTAAATAAGTCAAACATCTATAGAAGGAAGAAAAATCAAAAAAGAATCTAGAAAATTATATTATTTTTAAAGAGCTTCTGATTAAGTGAGAATACTTCACCAAACACACAAATTAAATATCTGGGAATATGAAATATAAATCAGAAGGGAGAATCCCATAAGGAAATATACGTTTATAGACTTTCAAATTATTGGTAATTTAGCGTGAAATTTTTCGAATTACCCACTCAACCAAATAATATGTAAATTTTTCATCTTTACCACAGTATTTCCCATGCATTATAGCGAGAGAAAAAATTGGTAAGGCAACATAAAAAATTCAAGAGGCCATATGTGAAATTTACATATTATCCGCTTTATATAGAATTTCGTCTTCATACAGACAGCGACGCGCAGTATAAAAGGAGTTGAATTTATGAAAATTTTCAAACACTAATTTATCTCCGCGTGAAAATTGTTTACACAGTGCATGAAAAGGAAAGCAAAGGAAACACAAAATAATATCAGGTAATTCAATTGACTCAAAATGTGTGGCCTGGCACTCGGTGAAATGATTTTTCCTCGAAATTGCCACATCACGCGGGCCATGAGCTCAGCTCTTAAGCCATTCCCAAGGTTACACATAGTGACTGCCAATCCATGCATTATATATCAGGTATCATTTGTAACACAATTTGCAATTGGGCGAAAAAGTCGGTGATTAAAATTTCATGCTGTGTGAGAGAATATTGTGGCAAGTGAGAAACGGACAGACTTAAAAATTCATAATATTGTCCTATGGACGTCATTTATGAGCATGATTAACTGGGTCGCAAATATTAATTCAACTTGAATAAGGGCACAAGAGAGGAGAAAGTTGGAGAAGTGAATGAAGCAAAAAAAAAATTGTCACGAGAAAATGATAAAATTTCGAAGAATCATTTATAAAAATCTTCTGAACTCTTCATCAAGTTCTATTTATTGATCCAATTTTGTTAAATAAAATTCCCTACACAATCTCCACCTCAGTTAAATTAATTAGTCCAATTAACTCGTTCACATTGTGTGATCCTGAAGGCACATCATCAAGTGAGTTGAGTTACACGATATCTCAAGTATTAAAGTAGGTATAGTACAAGTTGCTGAGTTCAATGTGTACAGATATAAATGGAAATTTAACTTAAAATGTTTGGTTAGAACTATACAAAATACACTCAAGTTTGTCAACTTCAGTGTAACTTTGTAAATATCCCTCATTTACCCACTTTTTCTTGGAAAATTTTCGCCCAATTTCACTACAGACTACTTAACCTAATACTCTGCCCAATAAAGATTATCAGTGAAACTCTCATCTAATTTCCTAAATGATGTATTATTTATACATGCAATTCACTGAGTTGAATCATAGTTGCTATTCTAAATGAAATTTTAGTACCTAAATTCCGAGTTTTCGAATGAAAAATCACATCAACTAAAAGCCTCTGGTAGAGAAGGCTTATCACGACTTTTCCATTCCCCCCCAAATGATGATAAAAAGGGAAACTTTCACGGCCTTTGGCCATTTTGTGTACTTGAGAAAGCTCTCCCGAAAATGAAGAAGTATGTCCTGAAAGATCCTACAAGTTTTTCTTTCCTATTGTGCGTATCTCTTGTCCTGAGTTCTCCACTCCTAAATCTTCAATTGGCCCACAATTTATCAAGCTTTCCACTTGGCTGAAATTCAATATCACAATTCCTGATGACATAGTTTAAGGAAAGTCATTCAAGGCCAGCTGTAAAAACGGTGAAACTATGAGAACATCAAATCATCCCTATTCAATTGCCTCTCGCAATTGAATACGCAATAAGTATAGTAATTTGGAGGTGTGTCGAATGTAAAATTTTACTACCACTGTCGTAAATCAAGAATAGAAGCATTCAGAATATATTATAAGTTCACATATGTATATCTCAAATACACATACGTAACTTTTGTTACGTTCTGAATGGACAATTTAACAGAAATGAAGGTTATAAAGTTTATGCGGATATTTCCTCTTTAAATTTATTAATCCGAAATAGTGCTTTTATTCCAACATCGCTTTGTTTGTAATATCGATTTAATGAATATTCAAATTATTACTGTAATTGATGAAATTTTGTAAATAATCCATGCTCCATATTGATTGAATTTCCGTGCGAGGATAAATTTTGTGTCTGAATAAGACTAATTAGAACGCTAAATATATTCCCGGTGAAGACATCTTACATGTCATATTAGGTTATGGGTTTTATTACTGATGCGGAAAAGGTTAATCTCACTGCCAGAGGGAAAATTAAATTTCACTCATGTATCATATGGTGGAAACGGGATGTCCAATAAGTGTGACGAAACAGGTTTCTGGGCCTCACCTACAGAATATGTACATATAGTTGGTGTTTTGTTAGGAAATGCGTGCACTATTATTGAGTGAAACACCAACAGTGATTATGTAGATTTTCACTTCACAGTTTGGCCGATTCAGAAATTATTGAATCAGAACCCAGCACAAAATGTAGTTTCAGGCACAACTTACTAAAATGGATTTGTTTAGTTAGGATGATGATTTCATATCATCCTAGCACAATGTAATATGTACATATTTTATATGAACGAGCATTGTCGCATTTAATTGAAAATGATGTGCTCTGACATATTCACTGTGACAGTTATGAAATCGATATCGTTGAAATTATGGGAAATATACTCACTTAACTCTCAATTAACTCACGACATAATTCATTTTATTCACCTACTATTTGGGAGTAAAATTTGACATGAACGAAGCTGCGTGTTAGACTTTCCACCATTTGGAATTATTAATCCGCTACCCTTTTCCCACATAATGAAATTACAATAATGGTGGTGCATTCGAACTTCCATTCCCTCATTTCATCAATAATAATGATCCATTGTCGAGAGGTGAAAAATCGAAAGCCCGGTCATTGGTGGGTTGACTTGAGGAAAAAGGCGGAGAGCGAATAATTTGGGAGGGCTCAGTAAACACGACTCTACAATTGATTTTTCCAGTTTTTTTTTTAGTTGGTATTATTAATCATAAATTACTTCCATTTCTTTTTCTCCATTGGCAAAAAAAAGTCAGTGAAACCTAATCCTCAGTTCGGAACAAGGACCAGCAGTTGTTATGTACATATTATAAGAAATGATTTTCCCGTTGGGTTCATCGCAATTCGCCCTACTCTTAATTCCTAATTCATCTCCTTCAGTGAATTTCATTCATCTTCAGACATTCAAGAAAAGGTTCTTTTTTTACTTTTTTTCTCCATTGCTGTGGACAAAAGATATGACGTCAAAAGGAGAAAAAATTACAATTCTATTTGTTTTCTACTCTCTCAATTTGAACAAAGTGAAATATCGCAAAGTCCAATGCCAGAAGGAAGGATCATAGATAGAGAAAATTAGAATAAAGCAAGAGAAAGATGTGGAATGTAGAAGACATTTTAAATCCCTTACTGTTAATTCATTTATTATTTATATTTGCATTTTTTCCCTTATCTATTTTTGTTAGGCTTTCAGTTCGTCCTGCCAGGAGCCCAAGAGCACATTTCACATCATATTTTATGCACAGAAGAAAATCGTGTTATTAAACACAGAAAGAGGGGAAGGGTAATGGACTCTTGCCCTAAAACATTCTCGTTTATGATTATTTGTGTTTCAATTACTAAAAATTGGAAAGACATTTTTCAGACTATCAAAATGTGAAAATTTCATCAATGCGACATTTGCAAAAGCTTCTGTTAATGGCAAAGGAACAAAAAAAGATTACTATAGCTTCAGAAATTCGCTATAAATCTTAATATTCCACAAGATGAAGAGAGCTTTCGAAGTACAACACCAAAAGAGATTTCTCATAGCGATGGAAATATATATATAGATACATATGAGGTGAGCGTATTTAAAAATATATACTTAATAGATTTAGAGTGGAAGAAAAATGAGATATAAAAAGGATGTAGGATATATTGGAAATTGCTACTTGAGCTCTCAGTGTTAAGGGAGGAGCGTTGCTGATGAGAAATAAAGTGCAAACACTCTTGACTCGGGCGCTTTTCCTCTTCCCACTTGTCGAAGAACATGTCTGCAAAGCGGTGCCGCCAGAAATTTTAGCATAATACTCGTAATATTGTTCGACAATCAATATATTGTGTAATAATAAAATTAATAATTCATGAATGTTTCGTTACTTTCATATGACGTTCTTATCAGGTCATTGATCCACTTTTCTGAAAAGTACAGCATGGCGAAAATGCAATTTACCGAATTTTCAAAATTATAATTGGATTATAAAATATGCATGGCACTTTCTTTTATAGACTCATAAAGTGGATTTATCCCGAGGCAAATATGTATAAAACAATAATTAGTAAAAACAGATAGAATGAATTAATGTGAAATAGCATTATTCATAAAGAATAGGTAGGTAACATGATAGTACTTTTAATGCGACAGACATGTACCGACGATTCATCATGAATAATTGATATCTACATCAATTGAATTATCAATCTGTTTATGTGGCCCAAACACTGATTTTCCACAAATACGCTGGGGAAAATGCTGATATTATATTACATATTATGAAGTATTAAGTATTGTAAATACATCATTATGCTCTATCATCCTTCAAACGTCTGTTCTGTCTTGTCTATCCGCAGAAGAAATAATTGATGATATTCCTCCTCAATGTTCGAAGCAAAATATAACAAACCCCCAACGAAAAATCGTCAAAATAACATTATATTGTGGGGAGAAAAAGAAAATGATTCAGTATATTTTGTTATCCAATCCATTTGGAGCCACAAAAGCGGGGTAAATAACCTGACTCCCTCATTCATTCACCCTCAATTCATACAACATTCACCTGGCCTGCAGGTTGCAACATTTATACCATAGACCATACATAGTCAGTTCTTCCAACCCAAAGGCTCGCCATCTCCTACACAAATCTAACACACAAAAACAGTTCGGTTTAGGTGCCAACGGCCTCTCTCATTGCCATCACTGAATTCCGCAATAACAACAATTCAACGACCAATAACAAGTACTCCATTGGGGTAGACAATATACACAATAATGTATTTATTTAACGGGAAAAAATCCACCGAGAAATTATACCCAATTTATTCCTTTACTATATAATTTCAGGAAGCATTATACCACGTGGAAATAGTAGAGATATGAGCTATAACATACACTTTTCAATCCATTACGGGAACAATTTCAAAATATCCAAGAGGAGAGTGCTTGCGTGTCTATGGGACGTCCTAGAGATTGAATTTTCCACGAAAGCCAGTCTCTTACCACCCGTGATAAAATACTTTCAAATGCATATATTACTGCACTGAGATAAAATTTACTTTTTCAGCCAAATGCAGTCTTATGAACAACAATCGTTGGTTAGCAATAAATTTCTCTCAGTGCACAGAAAATGCACCCTTGTGTGTACTTTTAGTAGATCGCATTAGCAAGCACTTCTTCGCATATAATTTTTCAGAATCACCTATTGCAAATGCATTGTGTGCTGCTGAGAGCACGAATGAGGCAAATAATTGTAATTCTTCTAGATTGGCACTGTTTGCACTTCACGTCGGTTTATATATAGGGACGGCGAAAGAATACAAACGTCATACAACATTTAAACAGTGAATATATCGCAATAATGGTGAGAGTGATATTTTTGGATTTCCACAACGCTAAAAGTACAAAACTCCTGGTGTTATAAATAGCAAATTGTTCGTCAGAAATAGAATACCAAAAACTGTGAGACTCTTATAGAGCGGCCTAAATCACATATAAAATGTACATTAGCTATACAGCATCACTGACTCTACATTACAAATTCTTCAGTGCGCTCCCTCTGCCACACAAGCCGAGCGTTGTGTGAAATTATATTGTATATTGATGTGGTCATGACTATTCGATGAATCGATGGTCAGTTTAGTTTTGAAAATTATTTTTGGACACCATTCGGGTACTTGTAACACTCCCCCATTCTCCTTCACCTTCACAATTTTCACATTTCCACCACAACACGGCGCAGTCCAATGAATTTTCAATATGAATTTTTTATTATTAATCTTTAACAAAAATCAAACATGCCATTGTACGTGCGCGCCACTTTGAGCCGAACACCAACAATCCTCTGTGGAATTCTTCGCTTTTGTGCGCTACTCAGCAGCATTATTTTATCCACAAAATAAATATTTAGCTCTTTTTCTTCTCACCAAAGTGTAATATCAATTTGATTATCGAGTTGAAAGTGGATTCTCCTTTTTTTTTCAATATAAATATCGACCGTGAAATTAGCGAGGAACAGTATAGCCAGGTTGATCTGCCACCACTTTAGATTTTATTTGCCATGTAGACAAGACTTTTCTACAATTTATGATGTGCAAAAAATGCTATTCAAAATAAATTGATGACTCTTTCTTTCAACAGATAACCTCGCTTAGCAAATCTTCTAGCGCATTATATTGAAATCCCCTAACAAACCATATGGAAATTTCGCACACAAAGTTCCTAATGGCAAAATTATTGAACTCAAATTGCACATTTTCCTTGAGAGATTTTCCTTTTTCAACGCAAACAACTTCTTCATTGACAATTTCCTAATAATTGGCACTGAAGAAAAGTGTATATGAAATAAAATTACTTAAAATGTCTATTTTTATTTGTTTGCCTCCTTCGTCTCTTCCATTTTCGAAACATTTGAAATGCGACTCGAAAAAGAAAGAAGTTTGAAAGAAAGAAGCTGCCGTGCGTGCGTGGGTGATGGAGAAAAAGTTAAACATGAACTTTTCCGATAGGACATTTTTGTTGTTCCCCTGATCACAATTTCACTGTCACTTGAACAAGTTTTATTAATTTCTGGAAAAATAAAAGTGTCACCAGAGGAGAAGGGAAGAAGGTATTGTGTCACTAGAGAATATTGACAACAGAGTTGAAATATTGAGGTGTTCACTCCATTTCAGTTTGCACTTAAAATGAAGGCGTTTCAAAGCGGAAACACTCAACAGTTCTAGGAGTCCATTATAAGTTTGTATTTTTGAAATACAGTAAACTTGAAAGTTTCTCTTGCTGCTATTGCGGTTATAGAGTAAAACATTGTTCTTGATTAATAGAATTTAAGAAAGCCTCGAATTTTCTTATTTCTTTTGAATCGACACAAGTTTAACAGAAAAGTTGATATTTGTATGTGCATATGACGTAGTCAGAAATAATATCTACACAATTTGTCGGATTTTAGTAATAGTTATTGCAGAAAAAGAAAAGCACACTTCATTTTACAATGAGTATATAGGAAATGATGACCGATATTAATCATATTTTCGTTATAGAGAAAGTATGGTAGGGATTTTTCATACTCGAAGCACGTTTTATTGATTTAATTCACTATTTCTATATGTGTCTGCCCTTATATATCACACACCACATACAATTTAGAGTGGGGTCGATGATTACTATTATTCAAGCATGAGAAAAGAGAGCGAGAGACGACATAAATATTTCTGGATCTACACATTTGTGAATCTCACCTTTTCCAGAATAGTCAGGAACATTCTTTTGAAAACTTACACTTCCCATAAGTTTGATCTTCTCCCAAAGTGTGAATTACTTTTTATCTTTTGCCATAAGTCTATATATTTTTGCAAGTGTTCACAAAGTTCCCTTTTATTAGACACTACTTAACATATACGTAGTTGGAAAGTTTCTGAATTATTATTGTTGTTGCTTTGCTACCTAACTAGATGAATCACTAAATATATTTTACGGTGCACTTGATAAGTGTTGGATTAAATTTGAAATTTTCGATGTTTTCCTTAGAGTCTTGTGAGTGAACATTTTACATATTTCATAAATAATCTATATAGCAAAGTTAAGAATTGCGAAATTATGATAAGCAAAAATTATAGCTCTTATTCAACATACAATGTTATTTCAACACCTTTGATTGTTCTTTTCCCCCAATTTAAGAGCTTTTTCCGCCTTTTATCAGCTCTCCGACGTCCTTTTGCAATCGTCCTCTCATTCACATCTTATATACACACTCATTTAAATTGTTTTATTGATACTTCTACACAACATAGACACACTTTTACACAAAAAATTAACTGGGACATTTAAAAGTTCTCATTAATAGTTTCACGCACATTGACTTTTCACTATCGTCTCTTTCATGGTAAGAAAGACTATTACAAAACATTTTTCCTCCTCTTTATTTTCCTGTCTTCTGCAAAGTTGACATTTATGTTTCTGTGCACATTCACATCACAATGGGGAATAAAGGAATACGGTTTGCGAAAAGAGTTTTCCCTCATAGCCTTTTTCTCTCCCCCCTCCCCCCATAGTATGACTTTGAAAATCCGCACATTTCATGCCCACGCTAGCAAAGCAAAAAGCATCAACTTTGTGTGGAATTGATAATGGAGAAGGTGAGAAAAAATATTTCTCAAAACGTATCATTAAATTCTTCCTTTTTTCTGGCTCTTTAAGTGACGGCGAGAAAAGTTTGCTGGCGTGTTTCACCCTCCTCAAACCACGTCAACATTAATTCCTCGGTGGAAAAAGGGCTCTCTCTCTACACCTTCCTCTTTTTTTCTCTACTGTACATATCGAGCGTGCAATATAACAAAAAATAAATGTAATACCTCTCCAACTTCTCTCTTCCTGACAATATTTTACCACCCATTATTAAACACCAGTGGATGGCCTATGCCGTTGGTGAGTGAGAGTCCAAAAAAAGCATTTTAGTCTTCCCAAGTGTATGTTTAACAACAAACATTCATTTATAGAGAAAACAAGCGAAGGAAAATCTATACAAGAAAGTAAATTTTGTGTGCTGTAAGTTCACTGTTCAAGCAGCAATTTTTCATGGGAAACAACATCCCGAAAAAACACATGAACGAACACACCTCCAACATGAGGAAGAAATGGTAAAACGTGTATAAGGAAATCGTTCTAAAATAAATGTATTACTACACAGTGACAGACGTGACGTCCTTTTCATATCGCACATTTAATTGATAAGATGACGCACATCGCACTTCAAGCACATAATTTTATTAAGTATTTTATATATTAATGGGCAGTTATTTTATTTTCCCAGTCAAAGTAGTGAATTACAAGTGGAAAATACCCATGAAAGAAATATATTGCGAATTGATGAATGAAATATTTGGGGAAAAACATATTAATTGTGAATATACACCAGAAACATGATTATGATTATCCTCCTTGTCTTTTAGTGACTTCACACGACGACAGAATGGTGTGTACTAACGGTCGTCACTCGCTCAACCACCTCTCGAGGCTCTCAAAAGCGACTTGAGGAAAACTCTATGCCTAGCATTTTCCGCTCTCGCTCAACATCATCCCCACGTCGTAGTATCCACACTGAGCGACACAGAGAGAAGAGAATGAAAATGTGGGGAAATCCAAAGGAAATGGGAGAAAAACACTCAGTACATAAGCCAGTGTGAGAGTATTTGAGAGGCAAGCATGAATGCTGCTTATGTGCATCAATTTTTTAAAAGCTCAATTCACCGAAGCCAGCAATCTCGCAGTTTCTCTCTCTCTCTCTCTCAGAGAGAAAATATACAACCATAATATCAAAACAATCACCACCCCCATGTGTTGTATACCACCACTCTGTGTAGCAGTGCATGGTAGAATGGATGAAAAATCTCGTAAATCAATTCCATGAGGTGAATTTCATTTCGATACGGTTAATAACTTTTCGTTGGGTGAGATTTTGCGTAAAGTTGCGGAGAACAGGTATCAAAATTGTTTAAAAGCCCACCTAATTTTATGGCGGTGTCAATATCCTGATTTGGTTTTTACATGAATTTATTTTATATACACCTTGTATATATCAAAGAATAGCTAAAAGACAGAGTCTGAGAAGACACATTTATTCCAACATTGATTTCGCGAAATGGACATTCCTGCGGAATTAATCAAATTCCATTTTACTGTTAAATTACATTCAACACTCCGTTGAAGCTGTCTCTCTAAAAACCACTTCCGAACTTATGTCTATTGAGTAAATGAACAATTAGAACGATTAGAACACACTTCGGTAATTGATTTTCCATAGAAACCATTTCATTTCCCCTTTTCCATCCACAATATGTGTCTGGCCAATTGTGACATAATTATACGTCTGGAGAATCCTTTTTATCAGATGAAATATGCCAATTACAGAACCTTTATGGATTTTCAAACCCACCCAAATGCACCACTTACGAGTTTCCCGCAATCAACCCACGCAACACTATACAAGTGTGGCGAATGATAATTTCCACCAAACCCCCTTATTTTCCACCCACAATCGCCACTCATGTTACCAGTTCGCTTCCTATATGACTTGTACTGTATATGCTCATGTGACAAGTGAAATGTATAAGGAAATATGTAAATGTGCATTACTATGTGGTCTCATATGACCACTTCTTCAGCTTTACAGCCACATACACAAAATCCAGTCGCTCTTTCACCCACTGCAATCCATTCAGTGCTGACTATATAAGCGATATCTGTACACCGGCAGGGCAGGTTCGGAATATTCCGCCAAAGGAAGGGATGTTTGAAGGGGCAGTGAAAGCAAAAGTGGGGCACCGAAGGGGCCCGCGATAGGGATACAGAGTAATGTCACGCATGCGTTACCGTGAAAATTGATTGATCAAACTTTTAAATAATTACATCAGTCCCATGTGAGTCTCTTATCCAAATGACGTTGTCTGACTCAATTGGAAAAGGAACTGAAAATGTACTTTCCTTCCCCTCCGTCGAGGATCTCACGAGAGAATGAGATAGCAGTGAGAGCAGGAAAACAACAAAATTCATTATTTACCCTGATGATGATGCAATTAAGGTGTAGAAGGAGGAATTACTCACGGCCGTAAGGTATATTTTCACTCTTACTTCCTCAGCGGAATCATTAACAAAAAAATTCCTCCTCAGCATATTTTTTTGCGCTCTTCTAATTCTGGTTTTGTTTCTCTTATTATGTACTTTATATTGTGTAATTTTGGCGTGCAAAATAAATGAACTTGGCTTTCTCGCTAAATTGTTTCTTATATCTCTCACTTAAAATATCCATTTCACCGATTATACATTGAGATATTTTTCATTTCTCACCCCTCAAGTCACATCTGAATCAGAAAAAAATAAATATAAGTTGATAGGAATGGGGTGAATATATGAAGCAAATACAATTTCACATATTTCCTATGGCATCGAGTGTGTGGATACAAAATTGCAACCACAAACTGTAAGAATGCACAAAGCTGAAGAGATGCTTGCATCAAAATATTGCCATCAAACCACAACGATGCAGAAAATCGATTCTACAAAGCTCATAATGTATCAGACAGTTATCATGCAACTTTTCTCGCACAATTGTCGTTCATTAGTGCATTTCCAGTGCACCAATAATGCTTCCGGTGATACATTTGATGACTATTATTGCTTTTCCCCCCATCAAAAGCAATATTAAATGACATTTGAAATCTAATAAATCACTGCAGAATGACTGCTAAAACGGAACGAAGAGACGTAATTACAGGCTACATATTCCCATGAAATTTAGGTAATTGCTTCGACTATTGTAGTCCTTTTCATCTTACATTGTTAATGCTACACCCTCTACGGATTGGGTGCAATTTCACATTTTGCAGCATGATTCTCATGCAAAAAAGGATTCCATTGGCATCACCAATGGTGGTAATTGAGAACTCTAGATGCACGTTAGTTAGCATGTTTCCGGATGAGTTCCATGATATATAGAGAATAGTTAGTGGAAAATGAACAGTAACGGATTTTTCCTGGACATTTTCAGCCTCCCACTCCCCTTTTCCCGGCAAACAACCTAGCTCTGAGTCACATTCATTGGCCCAGAGAATACGAGAGGTGTTACATACCCAGAAGGTGAAGCGCGTCAGTACAAAAAATAACATCTAAAGCGCAGATATAGATATACTCACTCGGATCTGAAACGAGAAGAGAGAAAAGCATTTTCAATATATATATTTTGTAAATTTCACCTCTCTTTTTTTTATTAAAATAATTCATTGAGCGGAAAAATGACATTTTTTGTGTGCCTCTTTTTTTCCCTTGAGGCTCGACATAAACTGTATTACACACACAGAAAAGGGTGATCAATAATTTTCCATAATGTCATGAAAATATTTCCAACTCCCCAAAAAATAATACACTGAGTGATATAGCATAAAAGGGTAAAGAAACGGAGTCTAACTTTGTCGTGCTTTGAAATGTGTACATAAGGAAATTTCTTTCGCATTGTTACACATACAACATGCTCATATTGTGAGATGCGATGAATAGAGCAATTTCTTACCACCTAAAACTTCACAATTTCATTTCATATTGAAATCGAAAAACGATTTGAGAGTAAACTGATTATTTTTTAATTTCTTCACGGGGCAAAATGCAATTTGTCATGGGAAAAAGGGAAGTATTTTACTGCGTCAGGATTAAAATTCACTCACCTCATCTAAATCAAGTAACGAAACAATTGCAATTTGCCATTTATTTTCATTGTATGTGTTTGGGGAAATATATATCTTCATTACCAATTTCACATGGGAAAACTGTATAGTTTCTGCAATTTGAGTCTGGACCGTAGAGAATTTGTCTAAAGCAATGTTCAACATGTTATCTCTCTTGCAATTGTTAAGATACTTTCGCCAAGTTTAGCGTAAATAAAAATAGTGGAAGTTGCAAATTGAATTCTTCTTCAAAATACACTTACATTTTATGACCTTTAGATGAAGATGAAAATGATGTGCAGTGATGAGAGCAACACAACAGTGAAACGTCTTCGGCAAATTTTACATGAATTCCTAATCGTGTTAGATCTAAAAGTCTAACATGAAAATTATTCTCTCAATGTTGAGATATTGTATATTGCATTAAACATGAGACAGAAAGGAATTTTGCGATTGTCTAATAAGCTAATCAAAAAGTGTATATTCTTGACATTTTCAAATCGAATTTCCCTCTCTCTCTCTCTGGCTTGTCTCCTCTTCTGCCAATACATCTACCTAAAAGGATAGGTATCGACGTTGAGGGATGAAAAAAAAATCTATAATGTCCATGGTGTCACACTGGTAATCCAATTACATGCTTCCCCACGATATTCCATGGCGCTTTTTACATAACACTCAATTGCTCAAGTGAGGCATTGATATCACAGCCACACGGAAAGATGTGTGGTGCAGTAATTTAATTATTATAATGTATTCTCCCTGGCTGCTTCCTCATCGACCGAATTTCCCTCATGGACATACATAATGCGATACCGAGAGAAGTATCCTTAAAATGCGCCACAGCAAGAGAGAGAGAGAGAGAGCAAGTCAAGAGCTTAGGTGAAAAGGTAGAATGTGAGTCAGGATTTCATAAAATATTCTATTAGTACTACATAATTTCTCTAGGGGAAAAATTATCCTCATTTTGCGGATATCTTTGCTTATAATAGCAAACTCACTCTTCATTCTCATCACAAAATTCCACATCACTACCATTTTCATTCAAAGTCTCAAGATTCGGCACTTGGAGGAGATTTTTATCCTGCAAATTGCTATCTTTTGGGGTCCCTTCAATTTCCCCTTGCTCCATTTTTCACCAACAATACTTTGTTCTATGGAAAAATCACTTCACAATCTTCAAATGATAGTGCGAGCACAGATTATTGCCACAGCTGCAAACGGTGAAATGGCAAAAACGTCTAGCAACCACTATAAATACCCCAAAGAGTGGTCACTTGAGTGGTTTCCTCAACACAGAATATTCCAGGCATACCTGCAAATTTGATTATTATGTGCGGATTCTTCACCATTGAAATGCTGTGTTTTTGTAAATACAAATGTGGCATACAGCAAAGGCAAAGACATACGCAAACAGAGGACATATGTAAGTTTCTTGTGTAGGAAAAGACGTGAAAAGCATTGAGTGAAGAACGTGAAGAAAAAGAAAATCACAAAATGACCTCAGTCACGTGCTCATGATACCAGATTAAAGCATAGGAAGGTAAATAGAAGAACAACAAGAGCATTTTCGATCTTTTTTAAGTCTTTCAAGTGCCTCTGACCTTTCCTCACGTCTCAAGAAACATTCCCTTCATTTAAGAATATTATGAAAAGGGAAAATGGACGAGATAAAATTGGATTTATCCACCACTTCAGGCCAACACACACAATGGCAAGAGTTGTAGCCCAAAAAGAATTTTCCTCCACTTGAAACTCGTAATTTTTCACTGCAAATTGAATTTTACCATAATACAATGCAATTGTTTTTCCTTTTTGCGCATTGTGTCAAATCGCAAGAAAATCAATGCCATGAAATTTGGCCTCGGATCTGGCAGACCATTGACTCACTTCTAGCATTAAATGCAAATATAAGTCGTAGTTCCATTTTATTGACATAGTCGTAAATCAAGAAAAGTGCAATTCAAAATAGATGAAAAGTGAAAATTTCCACATACTACGTCTTAAGCTTTTCTGTTACCGTGCAAAACAGTCGATGTTCACGGGAATTTTGCAATGCATATTAGAACTTATGATGTGCTCAGCATAAACGACTTTTCACAAATGATCCTTATAAACTTTATATGCTGACATTCCATCTTTCAAATAACACGACGAAGTAGGAAGCTTAAATTTAATGCCTTCCTTGCCTTGGTTATATTGCCGCCAAAGGATCCCAGAAATTTACTAATTATTATTCAAACAATTATTGATTAATTTCCCATCATTTGCATACATAAAACATGCACGCACACTACATATATTCTATTTACCACCTCACTATTTGCATATTGCAAATCAATTGAATTCATTTTGGTGAAAATTTAATGAAGCCTTCACCAGTTCACTGTATCATTGCACATTTTCCATTTATGGCTAAAATCAAAGTGTCAAGAAGTGAAACATATACTTTGAGACTTTGACAGCATCGTAAAATCTTAAAGCCACTTTCATGCCACATAATTCGATATGAAACTTCTCAGGCGTTTCGCACTTTACAAACTAAACTTCTTCATTCAATGCGTAGGTTTATCACTGCATTATCTCGAAGAAATTCTTTTCCACCAGCGAATGTGTCTCATCAAATATTACTCAAAACATAAAATCTTTGTTTAATCCTCCAGAAAAGCGTGTCTTTTACCATATTGCGTGACGTCATGGCGGCGGGAAAAATGGAAAAGCAGGGCCAGAGAATACAATAATTGTGAGTACGCTCATAAACAACAATGTAAGATGAAATGGCATTCGCCATATAGAATGTGGCACAAAATTTCCGCAATAATTTCACAGAGGGTAAGAACAGCGGCCGCACGGTGTGAACATTGGCATGAGCGAGTTGCACGAGTTTGGAGGCAAGTGAATTAAATGGATGGCGGTGGGTTATTAAAAGATGCAATCACTTTTGTCATGTCATTACATCGCTGCCACATAACATGATGGCAACTCATGTGGAAAACTCACTTTGGATGGAAGAGAAGAAAATTGTACAAGGAATGCAGTTTGATGAAACTTTATCAACCCAACTTTGTGTACGTCCCCTCAAGTCATTCTCTTCACCCTTTTCTCGTAAAATTCCTCCCCTTCTCACAACACACAGAACACCTCCGCTTCTGAGGCCAGTTTTAATCTATAGCCGAGAAACGTGGTTGAGGAAATGAGAGCGAGAAAAAAAAGAGTAAACGACTTTTCCGAGCTTTTTCACTTCAAATCCACTTTTGATGACACTTTTATTCAATTTCACTCCAAGTGATTGTGGCGAAAAACTAGCCACAAAGCAACTTAAAAGTGTTCACTCTTTAGCCTTGTCTGAAATATACACTGGGTTCTTCACGAAATTTGTCAGCAGCAACACTCCTAAAACATATGCAAACTCAACGACCAACCGTGTATTTGTAGTTCGACAGTGTCTATGAATGATAAAATTCAATATTTTCACTTCTCTTCCACATCATGTGATGTATTTATTTACCCACCAATTTACATTCACATAATTTACACAAGGCAAATCAATTATTGCGTTCTGAGCCTCACTTCTCTACCATCCGAACCGGATTTCACAATTAATTACACCACCAAATCAATTGATCTCTGGTGACTTTGCCCTCTAATGGCTCAAAGGCACTGAACATCTCTAACATTCTAATGGTTTTCGGCGAGCACACACTGAAGAAACTTGTGTAATTATCTTACACACAAAATCTATATCCATTTGCCTCTCCTCTTTAACGGCCAAATGCCATCCCTTTGCCATCTTCCCACCTTCTCTCCACGTCAACCCTCATTGTTATTTATTATTATTACGCCCCCACGCAGCAAAATGTGATTTTCAATGTGTGAATTTTTTAGCAGAAGAACCATCATTACACCAGCACACACACGATTCGGCAGAGAGATGCTTATGAACTGACTCTCTCACTCTCCTTGCCAGTAATGAAATGGTCACAGAAATAAAATATTCAAAAGTTTGTCACATAACGTGAAGCCACACAGGGAAGCTCTTAGCGAGAAAATTCATATACACACATCCAATTGAGTGATAGTGAAGCAGAGGTGGATGCAAGAGAGTGTCGCAGAACTTCTTCAGGAGAGATGATGAAATTAATGTTCAATGTCAATAATTTCCGAGTGCTTTGCCAAAGCGCCTCGTGCAAACATCTGCATTCAATTGCATACAAATTGTCAAAGCCGCAAGCGACTCAATCATGTGATCAGAAATCGTTTGCAGGGCACAAATTTGAGGGTTTTCTCTTCTTTTCTTCCACCATCAGAAGGATGATAAATTTCTCGCTCGCTCTCACTCTCTAAAATAAACTCGATGATTAATCAGAAGCGGTGTCTACATCAAATTGAGTAAGACCTTCTATTTTAGAAGATTATTAACTTTTCCGATAGATTTTCTAATAATCTAGAGATAGAGTAAAACTAGAGTAATGAGCAAAGCTTCTCCGGGAAACCATTAAAGTTCCTTGACTTTCCAAACTTAGGCAATTAATTACCTCGCATCTCCACCCTTCACTATCAATTAAGACTTTGTGTGTAGTTCTCGAGGAAAACTCACCTTCCGCCGGGAATTTGATGTGTGCTCCTGGTCAGCTTCGAGGGCAGTGCCGAGCCCTTTCCGGGCGTGATGCTGGCGTTCCCCAGAGTGCTTTTGTACGCCCCATACTCAGCCGGGAGCTCGGACACAGGCACAATGCGGTTCTTATCGAAATTGGTACGGAAAGCGGCTGGCAGGAAGCATCGCAAGGCAGCGGGTGGACAGGAGGGCATCTGGACAGGGAGAGAGACACACAAGAGGGATTACAAATGAAAAAAAAATTACCGGAATAATTGACTCTATTGCCGTGAAGCACGGAATATCAATTTGAGTGTTCCCACACTCGCAGATATTGCATGACCAATCAATCATGCCAAATTGGCGACTTATCGCCTCTTATCACCTCTCGGGAATCCATAAATGCTGGGACGGCGATAAAAAATGTGCCGGACAAAACAAAAGCACATAACCTCACAATGATTTCTGGTTGAACCGAGAAATTTCGGCGCCCATTTGCGTATTTCTCTCAAATATCGCATATTAATGCTTAAAATAGACTCATCCACCACAATATTACACTTAGACAACCTATTTTTGTCACAGGAAAAACTTAGAGAGTGACGAGAGAGCGAAAAATAGAGAAAATGCATGGCAGACAAACCTCTTTGCCGAGAGACATGGCCAATTTTGCACACTACCGTGTATCTCAGGTGCGTCAATTAATTGTACAATACACTTCATCTATTTAGTCAATTCTTATCAGCACAGATAACGCAAAAATATGTAAACAGACAGCATAAATACGAATCAGAAAATATTACACACCAAAAGGAAAACATTGAATGACAATTTGATCACCATGTCGGTAAGGCAGTGCAGTTTGTCCCAAAAAACCGCCATATAGACTTTCGCGCCGGGTCGCGTGAATTTGAAATCAACAATGAGATTTTCAGTGCGATCGTGATCGTTTCTGTTGGAATGTGAATTCTGCTAGCTGGAAAAGATGTAGCATTTTCCCTCTGGAAAGAACATACAGAGAATCCTTTCACTGAAACCGGCTGAAACAGTAAACGAGTCTAATAACGACATGTCCAATGACAGTCCAATTGAACTCTAATTGGGTTGTCCCAGTGAGTTGCGCTGTCAAAACAACATTCTTAGAGTGGAGCTTTGTTATTGTTCGCAAGAATCTACCAAAAAGGGAGATTTCCCGTGCGAAAAGTAGTGAGCAAGCCATCTAATTGCCACAGAGACTGGTCAATTATTGTGTTGAAAGGGTAAAGTACATGAGAAAGCGCTTAATATCAGTGGAATTCCTCGATTATTGAGCTCCGCATTGCAGAGAAAACAATGTCCCATACGATTCTGCTCGTTCAACCGGGAGCGCGCCCGGAAACGCGCACTTACAGCGACTACGAGAGCGTCAACGAGTGCATGGAGGGCGTCTGCAAAATCTACGAGGAGCACCTCAAGCGGAGGAACCCCAATTCGCCGACAATCACCTATGACATTAGCCAATTGTTTGACTTCGTGGATCAGGTGAGTTTTGTCTGTTTTTCCCGGACTGTCGAATTCTCAACGCTTCCTTCCGTCTTTCAGCTCACGGACCTGAGTTGCTTGGTGTATCAAAAATCCACGAATACCTACGCGCCATACAACAAAGAATGGATCAAAGAGAAGATCTACGTTCTGCTCCGTCAGGCGGCCGGTAATTCAGACTGAGCTTCCGGACGTTCAGTGTGAACATTTCACAGCTTGCGTGACTGCTGAAGTTGATACATTTTAAGGATCATTTTGTACGTCTCCTTAAGATACAATATCACACACGATTCTCTCCTCATTAGCGATTTTATTTTATTGCATTCTCGTGAATTCATCTCACAATTCGTGAACGCTGGATGAGGAGCTTTTTCATTTGTAAACAGGAGAGAAAGAGAAAAAGATTTTCATCCCATTATTCATTTGAGAATATCACTCGAAATAAACATACTTGATTTACTGTATCTGTGAACTTTTGTCGACGCCAATTGAGTCACAATATTGGCCATCAGCAGCTGATAATATCGATTGAGGCGCAACGTTTCTCCACAGAGTTTATATATTAAATTTTCAAGTGGAAGAGATTCAAGGGCAACGAGTCCGGAGATCGATGTGAAGGCTGTCACGGTCAAGTTATCGTGAACTTTTCGCTGCATTCCACCGGCCAGAGGTCCACAAATCCACATTCGTCACTC
This sequence comes from Phlebotomus argentipes, assembly GCF_947086385.1. Classification (NCBI taxonomy): domain Eukaryota; kingdom Metazoa; phylum Arthropoda; class Insecta; order Diptera; family Psychodidae; genus Phlebotomus; species Phlebotomus argentipes. The sequence goes on along the minus strand of NW_026776181.1, from coordinate 8,083,765 downwards.
GCTGGCCCACTCGCCGCTTTTCTTCCTCCCGCGGGGCATCTGAGAAAATCGCCGCGAACTTGCGCAACTCAATTAGAGGGCAAAAGTGAACCAGAGCGAAGGTGCAAGACCTCTTTCGGGGAACTGCAGACGACCAGAGAATTTGATCCCAGAAATATCGTTCATTGAACTCACGCGGAGTGGAAACGGATCAGCCAAAGACGATGCTTCCGTAAGATTTTTTAATAAATGCATACTAAAGTCATTAACTAATTCCGAATGCGAAGGTCGAGTAAAAGTAATTTTCGGCAGTTTCACTCGAGGCCCAAATGAGAGTTCATCAAACACGTTTGACATTGTAATTCTCCAAGACATTTTCCCAGACGGAAAACGAAAGGAATGAGCCAAGATTTGGAAGAAGATTCTACTTTCATAAAACACACACGCACCAACACACACACAGAAGTCATCAGACGAAGAAGTCATCGTAGCACACCTTGATTTGGATGACAAAGAGAGACAAGAAGACATCTGTGAATCCATAATTGGCAATCACAAAATATTGATCATAGCGTTTCTTGCTCAAAGTCCTTCTGGACTGCGTAGAGAATTTAATGAAAAAAGGCATCCGGAACAAATAGGTACAATTACGACATTTCCTCATTGTTGACTGTCGCTTGATGATGGAAAAAAAGCACAACAGAGAGAATGAAAAACTGTAGACCCAAAAATACCAGCTAAATTTGTACACAACTTTAGCATATTGTTAATTGTTTTGATGACGAGCAACTGCGATTACGTGTCTCGCGAAGCTTTGAATTTCACATGAGCATTTAACCGCTCGCTGCCCACCGTCAACCGAAGTCTAGCGACTTGTATTTGTCCAGACTCTGTCGAAGCTTTCAGTCCTAATTTCCCAAGATTAGTCTCAACATTTCGGGGAATGCAGGAAAATTAGACACTTTCTTGGTTAATTCCTAGCTAAATAATAAATTAATGGAGTTCCATTTGTTATAAAATAGGCGCAGGGAGGAAGGATTAAGCGACAGGTGTGATTTGAAGCATTTCACAACTGGTCACGGGTTTTATCATTGTATGCAATCAGGGTGCGATAAATTTCCAATGAACTTCCACCCATTGCAGTGTCCAACAGTAACTGCTGCATATTCAAAGAGTGCTTTTGCAAATTCCATCAGAACATTTGAAGCGAAACTACAAATAAGTCATCGCATTTTGCATCGCACAACTGATGCTGATTATTTTTTCATCGCGCGAATAAAATCAATAAACGCCCCTCTTTTGCTGTGCTTTAATATTTAAACAGCGCGCGAGTGGCTCTCGACTTGGCCGTGATGTCAGCGATGGACAGAGTCTCTGTCCTTGCATAAGGGCACGGCCTAATCGGGTTCTCGCGACGAAGCTCTGCTCCAAAACTGACGTCGCCACGCGATCAAGGTCACGTGTGGTCTCCAGACCGCGATCTCGCGAAGCTGCGATCACACATTAGTGCTGATCATCACAGCCTCTCCGTTCCGAGACTCACACGGAGTCTCGACGCAATTATAATAGAAATAATTGTGCTGAATGCGCGCGTTATTAATTTGATTGGAGGTGAGATATCGAAGCCTTGACGAGAGTGCTTCTTATTCTCAGATAGAACTGCACACAAAACTCACTCACAATTCGCAAAAGGAGTCTTTCAACACTCTCAACAACACAATTCTCGCCAGCTTTCATTTGCTAATAAAAGAAATTCACTAATTGGCAATAATTTCTCTAATTTTTCACATACATAAAACTCACGTTGGAGCATCAGAGTTTTCACGCTTTGCCCGCCTTGCGCTTCTTTCAAATCAACAACAGCGCACTTATTTACAAAATATATCTTTTTATTCAATAAACTCTTCTAGTCCACATTATCTCACCTCATTGATGTATCCTTTCCCGCGCTTCAGCCCTATCCACTTCATATTCAACCTCCACTCTTGGTTTCGTCTTTCGCGCCCGAACAAATTGTCCCTTGATCCTGGATTTGGCGCCACTCGGACCCTGAATGTCCTGCAAGAGAGTCACACAGCACGGAAGCGAGAATAAAGTATTCAGTTTTTCAACTCAAAAAAAAGACGACAAACACACATAAAACAGTTTCAATTACACACGATTTTTTTTCTGCTCTCAAGAGCGCAAAAAGGTGTTCGCAACACACAATATCATTTCACTGCGCTCCACGGCGAACTAAAGAGTGTGTTGTTTACCAGTCGAGCGAGCACACATCACACAGTGTGTCGTCCAAGAATGGAATATGAAGCAAAGAGGGAGAATAGTGCGAAGAACTTCCATGCAAATCACATACGAACACGAATTTTTGAGGCAAAAGAAAACTTTTGGGGAATAGAAAAGAATTTGCAAAAAACAATACTTTATGGGAGGCTCAAGAAATTTTTGCAAAAGACGTAATTTGCATTGTTACTCGTTGTCGTCATGGTTAATCGATTACTTAATGTGTTCCCATATCTTATTCTTGATGCATGAAGAATTCTCAATGGCATTTTTAGGCAATAAAATACTGTCATGATATATTTATGACTTGCAGAATTAGAATTATTATATACTGAGAAAATACACTTTGGAGAGCTTGTAAAAAGAATGAGATTACGAAGGTGAAATAGAAATGATTGCCGCGTAAAACTAGTTTAGTCGTGACTTTATAAACTTGTTTTTCGGTTCAATTTGGCTAATTATGTTGACCAAGATTACCCGAATAGAGGACAAATTTAACAAGTTCAGCATGAATCTTACCTCAATATCCGAATTCTCTGAGGATTCAAAATCACTGTCAACTTCTGCAACTTCTCGAGCACCAGATTCACTTTCTGCTTCCGAATCCATCTCATCATCATCGTCATCATCATCATCATCATCATCTTCAGCTTCCACGAATTCCGTCTCGAACTCCTTTTCAACTTCTGGCTCAATTTCCATCTCCTTCTCCTCCTCACTCGACTCCTCGTCCTCGTCCTGCTCCTCATCCTCCACCTGTTCACTCTCCAGCGCCTTGTTGAAGATGTTCTGCGGGAAGTTGTAGATGTCCTCGTACGTCCCCTTCTTCAGTCGCTCCAGCAGCTGCTTCTCAATCGCACTGTCCAGCTTCGCAGCCACCAAAGCCTTCACTTCGCGCCTCTTCTCGCGACGCTCAATCTTCCGCTGCAGCGGCACCAGCAGCTTCTGCCGACGCAGCCTCAGTTTGCGCATCCGTATCAGGTATTGCGTGATCTTCACGAAGCGCTGCTTGCATTTTGAGATGATGTACTTGTTCCAGAACAGCAGATTCTCGTTGATTTGATGAATGGCCTTCTCGAAGTTGCGCGACAACTTCACCTTCTCCCACATCTTGGCCGGGAACATCGCCCTCTCGGCTGTCTTCATGTACAGATAGACTATCCCATTCTCTTCCCGGACTGTCGCGTACTGGCTGTTGGCCAGAGGACACGTGTACCGGCCGCACAAGCCCGTCAAGTTGTACTCGTGCCGACAGAACTTCTGTGTCTGCGTTCTGGAAGAAAGATACAGTAGAGATTAGTGGTTCTCCTGGCAGATTCTTCACGGTGAAACTCACGAGACTTTGTGGGAACAGAAGGATTTGTTAATGATTCCCCAAACGACCTGGAAAAATCAAAACACTCAGTTGAGGTTATGATGGCTAAATTATCTATTTCTAATGCCACTTTTGGAGGAAAACAGCAGAATTCTTATTCACGACACTACTCACATCGTCGTGCTGCATTTCTGATGAGAATTGTAGTAACTATTTGATAAATAACTAGAAAAACACGTGAAAACCCGAGAGCATGCACGTGAAATTGTTGTGTGACCCAAAACTGTGTTGCCCGATGCGAAACTCGCAGCATACACTAAAAAAACAGTGAATGCTGTCACTTTCAAAATTATCCGCCCAGACGTTTTCCCAGATTTCTCGAGAGAAAACAAGAATTCATCATTATTACTTTGACACTTTATTTATAAATTTTATAGACATAAGAGCATTCATACATTTTTCTTAAACTTCATCAATTTTCCATTTTTTCCTTATCTAAATCTATTATGTACAAAAGTTAAAATACCATTATTGCAACATTATCTTCAAAGAAAAAGAGGAAAATCCAAGTATTCATTCTTTCTCTTACACAAAATCTCCTGCCATTGAAGAATATTAAGATAAAAAGATTGCTTCAAAGTTCAAAGAAAGATTATTCACTTCAATTTTATTTATAAAATAAAGTTGCAATATTTATCATTGTAGTTTTTCACACGAAAATTAAGTTCTCCTAAGATTTTGCCACCGCACTTCATTGCGCTTCAACTTGAGTTTCCCAAAAAGTCACTATATAGGAAAAAGAATTATTAATTAAAAAAAAATTTGTATAATTCAAGTTACGATAAAATAAGAGTAATTAATTAAAAATGGCCAATTGAATTGTAAAATAGTAATTAATCTGGTTTTGCTCTTAACTTCTTCACATTCTTTAATTTATACTTGTTTAAAAACGAGATCAGTTTATTTTAGTTAGAATTTTCTTTATGTGATCTTTCACTATTATTACTTTCTCTCCTTCTCTCTTTTATACTATTCTCACTTGTGTGTCGTTTATTAAATTATATCTTAAAGGTTTCTTTCTCTTTCTTCTTTTAAATTAAAAGAACTGACACAAGACAAATAAATGATTCTAAAATCACATAAAGTTAGAGTTTCTCTTCTAGACATTCCATCTATTATTACTTTAAGCAAATAAAAAGATCAGGACGTATCATTTTGTTTTCATTCTTCTTCACTTTCTCCTTTATTTTATTAGTTCTTCAACCTAGTTGAGGCAGAATCAGAGACAATCAAAAAAAGGTTACACATCACTAAAAAAAACTACTAATATTAAATAAGATTTCATTTAATTAATTTAAGATTACTTAAAAAAAAGATCAAAATGGCAAAAGTAAAATAGAGGCTCTTTTCTTCTCATTCTATCCTTATCTCATCAATTACTATGCTTCATACTTAACTACAGCTTGTTTTTTTTTTTTAATGAAATTACTACATTGTAAACTCTCCTCGCGCTCTTCACTTTTTTTTTATCTCTATTGTAGAAACGAAAACTACAGGTAGATTTTTCTTAAATAAAGATCATTTTCTAACCTTCGCCTTTAAATCATATTCCTTCCTTCTCTCGCTTTTTTATATGTGCTTTCTTGTTTGTTTGTTTGTTTTAAATTAGCGGTGGGGAGCTAATCTTTAATTAAAATTATAATCATTACTTTTACTCATTTACAAGAATTTCACACCAGACAAATCAATAGGATGGAAATTTGTGCTTACTCAAGTTTATGTGTAGAATTGAAAATTTATTGCATGTCATTTTACCGGGAAGGATTTTTTATGCTACAAGAAAAATTAAAAAGAAAATACACTGAGGAAATTAAAAAAAAAATCCCACTGGAAAATTACAGGAGTTTCAGCAAAAAACTTGGTGTACAGTTTATAAATAATAAAATAAAATTTTCTCATATTGCACCAAAGGAGTTTTCACGAAAAACTGTCTGATTGAATTATTACACTGAGTGTAGCGGCCAAAAATACAATTGAAAAAAAAAATCTCTGAAATTAAAGGATTCATCTTAGGAAATATTACACTTGTTTGCCGTATTTCATTTTTTTTCCTATTTACTCAACATGAAAATGATTTATCTTACTTTTAATAAGAATAGATTTTTGTTTGCCTTTATACACATTCTTATCTACGATTATCATTTCTTTTTCATATAGTTTTTTCCTTGTTTTTTTTTTCTTCTTCTCCATTAAAAGATAATAGATTTATTCTCACGAATGATTTTTCTTCCTTATTCATTACATTATTGTTCTTAGTGATTTTCTCTTTTGCTATTCTCACTTTACTGTGGACTTGTTTCTCTTCTATCTCTTTTTTTTCTCCTTTTAAAATGGTTTAACACGATCTTCCTGGTTGATCTTTCGTAAAATATTTCTCATTTCTCCTCTCGCCTCCACATTTATCCTAATAATACTATATCCTAATGTTGTATTTTGTAGGCACTATGAATTTTTCTCTTAATCCGTCCATTTTAATCGCTTTATTTCCTTGCTTCCTCTCCTTCTTTTGCACATTTAATGCCAACTGAACTACGCGGTGTTTCATCAATTCTGCTGTGAAATGTTTAGCGTCTCTCGTACTTTGTTGTAAATTTTTTTTTTATATTTCTCAACTTTCATTCACTTGCAATGGCTTCTCGCTCTAATTACAATAATTAATAAATTAATTTCATATTGTATTTCTTTTCCATATAATATACATATATCTATTATGTATTATTGTTATTAATAGCATTTTTATTATTGTTGCAGTTTTTTGTGTTGTTTGTTGCAATGATTTTTCTTTGCTCTCTTCATATTCAGCTCATCCAGCATTGCATGTCCGACTTCTTTGTTTGTTTAAAAAAAAATCATTTGATATCATTTTGATTGAAACAAAGCGAGAAAAATCTACTCAAGAATTTTGACGACTCTCCTTATTTATTCATGATCTTCCCAGCGGAAGACTGTGTTGGCAATTTAAAAGCACTGTAAAATGAGTGTTCGAAAACCGTGTGTGTCTGATAAATGGTGGGAAAAACACAAGAGTAGACTGGCTATTGCTGATATTAAATATCATTCTCCACCTTAACCATATCGCCATCTTCACCATCGTGATCTCCAGTCCTGCTGTCGATTGGCTATTCCTTCATTAGACGATAGATATGATGCTGGGCTCCGTGATTGCTCGATGACACCTCAAATACGTACGCAGTACATAAAAGTGTTTCTTGCGTCTCTTTGTTTGACACCACCTTCAGGAAGACAACATAGTAACGGAAGAGAGAGAGAGAAAGAGATTAGTTCGACAATTGCATGATTAAGAGCGAAAATGGTACATGTGTATTGTTTTGAAGAAGGAAAAGAAAACACTTAGCACGAAAGAAGATGCATTGAGTGGTTTGTAATCCATCAAGAGGGGTTTGCAACACTTTTGGAGAACAGAACTCTCTTGTATGCCCAATTTATGACATCCCTAGAGTGGTTTTTGACTGTGATATTCCTGAAAGTGAATAGTTTAGTCAATTTTGATTCATTCAACAGACACTGTCCTTTGCAAACAGCCACTCTCGGTTGCAAACCCCTCGGCGGAATTTCAAATTAGATCACTTCTAGTGAATTTTGTGCAATAACACACCACAGAGTGAAAATGAGAGATGAATAAAAGCACACGAGAGAGAGAGCGTCACTCACCTGTAGTATAGTAAAATTCTCGAGAACACTGTTCATCATGTACTTCTCGGGCAAATGTTTCAGCTTGTGGATGAAATTGATCATATATTCACACATTGGTGACCTATGGATGCGATACACGAAACGTCCATTTTCCAGCCGTGAGTATTCCGTTTCCACCTTTTCCACCACTTGCTTGCCAAATGAGCACACCTTTGTTGAACAGGTGATCACCATATTTTCATTACTTTCATATCTGCAAGTACACAAGTAACATTTATATACAATTGGAAACATGTTACTCAAGTAGCCAACGTCAATCATTCGATAAATGATCATTAGGGGAGATGATTTCTGCTCCGCAGCTCAATTTGTGCTGCAGAGATGAGCACACCAAAATAAAAAAAAACACCGAGAAATAGTGGAATGATGAGCAATATACTCACTGGCTGGTAACACCGTAGAAGGCACCCGTTTCATCTTGAACATTTGTATTGAGATCTGCCCAAAACTTAACTAGGAAGAATGCATTTTGTGGACCCTTTTCGTACAATTCCTTAAGGCCTCCCTTCTTTTCAGGGAACTTATCGTAGATTTGTTTAATATCCACCGACTGAAATGACAAACAGAACGTGATTAATTGCCCATTCATGCATCATGTCTCATTTCTATTCCCCCTTCTCTCACCTCTAGAAGCGGATCCGAATATGTTGGTTGTCCACTTATATGAACAAAGAGATGTTTGTGATATGTCTCGTCGCGATGAAGTTCCATGTACGCTGAAAATTCCAACATTCGAAATTTCTGGGTGGCAATCGCTCTGCCCTCCCACGGGGGCGGCAGCGCGGTCTGGAGTCCACTCTCAACGGCAGCAGACACGGCTGTTGCAGATGGCTTTCCAGTCGGATAGGGTGGCTGAGCGAAGGGCTTGACACTATTCCGGCAAGAGAGAAAGATTTGTGTTAGTTGCACCGTGTCTCAGCGCTGAAGCCAAAATTACTGCACTACACTTACTCTTGTGAGGTTCCAGCCTGCAAACCCGGTTGCCAGAATTGCTGCAAAATGACAGAAAAGGAGAAAGAGAAGAGTTTCATCAGTTGCATGTTGGTGAAAGACACAAATGAAATCCAACAGAATATTAGATTAGGCCTTATCACAGCATTTCACCTTCTCAATTTATTGAATTAACAGTCGAATAAGCATGTAATCGTGACTCTTTACTAATTCAATGACACCATTTCCAATTAGATGCTGTCGTCAGGTTGGAAAACCAATGAAAAACCCATACAGTTTGATCTCCGACAAGCGCAAGAATACGTGAATAAAAATAAATCGGAATAAGATGTTGAATGAAGTGGTTGAAGTCACAGTTGGAGATAAAAAAAAGTACATAATTAATCCAACGCATATTTCGCTGGACTTGTTTTACCCATGTAAGATCAAAACATTTGCTCGGTATAAATTGTTGAAATCTCAATTTCAAATTATCTATATATATATATGTATATACCCACACGACAGAAGAAAATTTACAATTTTTCACCTCTACACAATTCTTTCACAACCCAATCAAATGTGGGTTTCCCAACACTTTTGGTTTCTTATTCCACAAGCACATAAAATGCATTGTCACGCTAGAATTGAAGAATTTTCAATAGAAATCATTGCAATAATAATAATAATATTTTCTTTCTGATTTCCCATCAATCCTCTCCCAGTTGCGGTGTCATCTCTCAACAGCGAAAACAATAGTCACACCACATGGCAAAGAAAGCGAATTATAAAGTGTTATGTGTCTTTTTCTTACCACTTTCAGTTTTGCCTGAACTTCACGCAGTCGTCTTCGCGCCAAAACTTGGATGTGTGAACTAACTTGCTTCCGTGTTCTTGTTTTTCCTGTCCGTAATTTTATATAGCGGGCTATCAGTTCATTGCGACCTGTGAAATACACACAGAGAGAAAAAAAACACTATATCAAACAATTACATCAATTCACCGAAAAGCGAATCAATTTCATATGATGACAAAACATATATTTTCGATATTTTTCATATAAGAAGTGTATGAAAGACCGAGAGCGGAAATGAAAAGAGGGTCAAGAGATTAATTACAAAATGAGGAAAACTGAAGGCTAATCATACATAGTTATAAGTTGGAGGGATAACTTTGAAACAATAAGAAATTCCCATAAATTTTCTCCCCCATTTCACCCCAAAACGTCGGCCTCACGAGCAGCACACACTCCAGCATACAAGCATTCGTAAATAATTTCATCCTCACACCACTATCATGAGAATGCCTTTTCATATAGAAAGGAAAGCCAATGAAAGCATCAATTCACTATACATATCCTTGGTGAGAGAGAGGAGTAACAAAGCGATAGTATCATCAACACTCCTGAATAGAACCATATATACATTGAGCTCTTCATATGCGCAAAGATGATGAAGGAAAGTGATGATGCATTTGTTAATTAAATTTCGTTAAGTCAAGCTATGAAGAGGGAGAAAATTTAGGTGATAAATTTTCTCACTTAATTCTTCATGTCAAATTAATTTCCGCCATTCATTCGCATATACAAAGAAGAAGAAAAAAAAGAAACTCATTCAAAATTAATAGCAGAATTGGGAAAATAACGAAATATTTGACCTTTTCACACTTTGATATTCACCCAACAAATCATATCCCCATTTTTGTCCTTCCTGTCGTCTCATATTCCCTGTGACCTTTTCCGTGAAGCCACTCTAACAATTCACAGAGGAACGCGAAAATCTGTGCAAAATTCCCCCATCCACCTTTTTGACATTATATAGTGCGGATGGAACAACAAAGTATGACAAAGTCTTTTGCCATCCCTCTCTTCTCTGGCACACACTCTCTTTCTCTTCCCCTTCCTCTTCTCACTTTTACCACAGTAAATTTTCCAGAAGCTTGATGACTCCGATGACGACGAAAATTTCACAGCAATAATTCAACAATTCATCCCGTCATACAGTTTGAGAAGAGGTTGAAAGAACTTTTGCCGGGGTTGTTTTTCTCTTCACCCCTTTTTCCCTTTACACTCACACCAATTCGTCATCATCATTCCTCAATGATTCTTGCACAAGAAAGAGTGGAAAAAAAGAAGAAGAAAATCTCTCACTCTCTCGCTGCTGATTTTTCATCTTTTCTCCAGAGAAAATATCCTCACTGACAAAAAGCTATGTACGCCATAGTATATACAATAACGCTGGCGTGGAGGGAAAATGACTCACTCCCATTCATAGAAATTCTCCTTTGTTGATGGTATATTACATGAAATTGTTATACATACAACAGTGTATATACAGAGTGGAAAGCAACCCCCTCGTAAGTCTCTCTCCTTCTCACTCGCATTTTCCACACTTATCCAGTCTCTTTCATATTCTCTCTCTTTATAGAACACGCCTTGTACGTTCACTAATTGCACATTCTTCGCATAGTTTAGTTCCCCTCTGCATCATTCACTTTGGGTACTCGACAAACACTCACACACACATCTGCAAACCCCCTCGCACACAGAATGGGAAATTCTGGCTATGCACAGTATGCTCAGGACCTAATGCGACTTGACAATCGAGACGATATTCGCCATAACATTAGCTAACAATTTCTGCTATTTTATAATACAAAATTTGTATCTCACAAAGCATAAATTTCAAAACTCAAATCATGAGCTTAGTCCTCGATCAACCCTTAAAATTTGCATCACACTCTGCACAAACCGTGCATTTTCCCAAAAGGGTGTGAGAGAGAAATCATGCGAAAAGCCGTGAGGAAGACAGAGAGATTTTCATCACCTTTGTGCTTATATTTTAAATACAAGAACGCCACCAAACACGAGTGAGAGAGCCAGAGGCAACGATTTGAAAAAGACAAACACTCGCTTTCCCATCCCCAACGGAAAAAGCACCACATTGTCATACTGTCGTAGTCTCTCGTTTCTGGCACTCCTCCCCAACTCCTCGCATCTCCCCTGCGTCTCTTCTGTCTCTCTGGGCGAAATTTCACTCTGAAGCCAGGCAAGGATTTTGCCTCTCTTTTTTTTCGGAAAAGTCAAGCGCACAGTATTGTTTTTCTTCTTCTTCTTCTTCAACATTATTATACTCTGCAGCTTAAAAAGAAGCGTGCTCAATTTCTGAGAAGATGAAGAATTTCATCGAAAACGAAGGGTGGCAAAAGAAGAGTGTGTATATAGATATAGAAAAAAAGACTGTAAAAGAAGGAAAGAAGCCCATTCATAAAAGGATATAATGATCCACCTGTAGGGGGCATTTAACTGACACATTTCTCAGCCCACATTCTGGATACGTGAGTCAATATTGAATCATGTGCTTTCACCAAATGACTGATTGCTTCTCACTTAGAATAGAGTGTAAAGTCTGAGATTCTTTTTCTTCCCCTTGCGCAAATAGCAAAGCAAAAATTGTAGTGAATTCACCGCAAGTGTTAAAAATCAGGTCACAAACTTAATGAATTCCTCAGCGTCGAAATGATATTTTCCAAGAAAATCTCTCAAGCATCAAATGTCAATTATCATTTTAAAAGACCTTCGGAGTGAGGCGGCAATTATGTTGGGTGATAAATGCTGCATTGCAAGGCAGTAGGGTGAACCCCATTAGAGGAGTTATTTACCATTTTAGTTCAGAGGAATATTGGGAAAAGAAGCCAGATTGCCATCGTGATTGCAATTTGTCCCAACGTCATTTAACTACTTTCCTGTTGTGGTTTTCACCTTAAGCTAATGACACTCACCGTACATCTTTCCCTCATCGGACAGGATGATTTTTCGCCTTCCACACGGTGGATAAATAGCCAGAGCTTCTTGGAAGCTCTGTTCAATGTCCGGACTCCAAACACCCTCCGCATCGGCCGATGACAAGTCCTTCTCGTCCTGCAGATTATGGCAAAACGGAGAAACATCGTCAGTTAGCATAATGATTGTGAAAAATTATTCCATCAACATGCTAGGCTCGCTTATCTCTCTCTCTCATCTCTCGCACTGACATTGTCCACATTAGAGAAGTTCATGATAAATTAAATTCAATTGTGCCATCACTGAATGACTCCCATACCACCCATTCCCGCCCCCTCCCGACAGCTCCGGCCTTCTGTTTTTGCGCTCGCCGAGCGAGAGATGGAGAGACAAGTGAGAAGATGATGATGGGCCCATAAGGGTATGGGGATACTCTACATCGCTCATGTCCCCAACATCCAAGTGCTTCGAGTCTGAGCCTGCGCCATTTGTGTCGGCCGGTCCCAATGGACCGGCACTAACTGGTGTCCACGGAGACGTTATGGTGGCGGTTCCAACGACACTATCTGCAATTGAAGGGAAAAGAGCACACATTTAGACACAATCTTCTCCACTTAATAAAATGCAATTAAACTCATTCTTATCATTTTCTCTCCCTCTGCTCGCCCTCAATTATCACATCAAATCAACTCAATGGGCAAACAGAGGAATTCCCTCCCATAAGAGACATCAAGATAACTTTTGAGTGCAACTTTACAAATTTCTTTCCGCCCCACACACATCACAAACTCCGTTGGTAATGTGTCTTTTTTCTGTCCCACCAAATTGACTCATAAACCACTCAAGTGGCCATTCTCCGGACACATTAAGGTATACTACACAGTGAAATATAGAATATCTTCCGCCTTCCCAGAATATCATCAGCCAGTGAAATTAGTGCTTAAAATTAAATTAATCTACAGCAGATCTACATTTTCCTCTACTCAACAAAATCGCAATCAATATTCAACCTTTCAGATAGTTCCAAATCCATCTCACAATCTCACACAATATCTTGACATAATTTGACTCTCAAGTTAGCAACGAGAGATCTAAAAGTGGACAGTAGTGGCTTTTAGAAAATGAACGGTCTCAACTCGTCAAAGTTCTCTCTCTCACAGTCTCGCGGCGGTGAAAAACGAGTCACACGCTGTATATAAAATTTTCAGAAACATATATAGTGTAAAAAAGAGAATGAAGCAAGTTCACAGGTGTTTAATATGCAAAGTTGTTATTTCTGGTTTTGGTTTGTTGACTCAAAACTCCACCACAGTCTCACCTATATTTTACACACAGAGTCCACAATAGGTTAGTGCATTGGCACGCCATGCGGTGCAGTGGTCGAGCTTGTATAGACAACCAAGAAAAAAAGGCGAATAAAACTTATCTCCACAGTTGTTCGAGAGACATCTGCATTATCACACGAGAGAGGTGTGAAATTTGCCTTAAGAACACCATTCAATCCAAGTGCCCATGCCCAACAGACACTCGCCGTTCAGTGCTGTTTCCTAGTGCTCTCGAGTGTCCTCCCCAAGAGAGCACCTTCTCGTCATTCTTTTTCTTTTCCAGCTGACGAGCAGAAAGTGTTTTTCCCAAGTACCAAATTACCAAAACAATTTACAGACATTACAATTCACTTAGCCAAGTGGAAAAATCAAAATAATCACAACTCTAAACACATCAGATTAAGCAATTTACACAGAGATTTCACGGGTGTTTTTCAGTGATTTTCCCAAATTGTCCTAAAAACCAAAAATGTTTTTCCAATTTTTGCCACTTTCGCAAAACCCAAATATTGAACGCGGTTTAATGACATGCGGCAGATGATGGATGACGAGCATGATGATATGAGCGCTTTATTGTATAAAATGCGAAAGGAGGTGACGAATGAAGAAAATGGTGTTATTATATAATTTGAAAATTAAACAAGACAACACAATGTGTGAATATTTCGACCGTGGCACTGAATTTATATTTATTCAATTTTTATATAATGTCCATTTAATTACGCGCACTCTCGGCGTAAAATCGAAATTGAGCGTCTCTGCCTAAATAAATGATGGGTGTCTCTATTATAGAGTGCAAAAGCTTAAGTGGTTTTATTGCCTAACAAGATTTCATATTGAACCAATTGAATATGACAGATGAGGATTGCTTCTCTGAATTGATAGCACGGCTCATGATTCTTTATGACTTTCTAATGCCACTTCAGCCAACATATGTCCTCCCACATTACTCATCCTCGTGACTCACACTTATGCCCAGAGTCATGAGAACATAAGTTAACTGTGCGTTTCCTCAAACATTATCAGTTCTTCCCTCTTTCGCAGAAATTGTCATTACAAGACGAGGCGAACATAAAGCAAAATGTCATGTATTTTGACAATTTTCCACATGAAATATATCGTCTTTAATACATTATTAGCACACTGTGAATGTGGGTGCCAAAAGTATGATCATAATACTCGGTGTTTTGTTCGCCACTCCGATGAGATCTCATAAATTTTGCTTGATTGCAATCACATAATAAGCAATAACAAGAGCAGACATACAACACACTCAACTACAGCATTTGAAAATTGCTCTCTCTTTAAGAAAAGTACACACGATGTGTGTAGGTTGGTTAATAATGGAAATTGCATCACAATTTTAAAAGTGTGTAGAATCATATACAAATTGAAATCATTAGTTTTATACACTATTAACCATTCCTCTTCTTTTCGGCTCGCTCTTTTTTTCGTGCACACTTCCACACACTACAAATGCCTCTAAATTGATTTTTGCACACAATGAGCCTCCAAAGTTCACTTATAGACCACTTGAATGCCAAAGATTGCGTTCACCGTGTCTCGATGTTACTGGGACACTTTTCATGTATCGCATTTCAGTATTAATTTCTCGCCATTTTTCTTGCACACTTCCAACATGTGCATTTTCAAACTCATTTGAATTGAATTAATAAATTCACTTCATTCATCCTCAGGATCAGAGAACACGAATAGTGAGTTGATCAATAAAGTAGGACAATAAAGCGGAGGAGGCGATAAGATGAAACTCATAACGCGACACACCTTCGCATGCACAGCAAACTTGTAAATTCCTCAGCCAGCGAGACTCGAGAAATTATGAACTAATTTGTATAATGAAATTTTCCTAGAAATTATTTTTAGAATACCCATGCAAGAAACTTCCGTTTAACACCAGCGAACTTGAAGACATCCCATTTGCCCAATTCGTTCTCTCATTTAAAACTCTAATTGTGCTTCTCTCGGTTACCTCCTTTTTTCCTGTCTTCTCAACAACACAAACTTACAATATAGCAATTATTGTGAACATATTTAAATTACCGCACCGTATGAGTAATTATTTATGGATTTGGATAATTTATGCTTGACACATTCACATAAAGCGCACCAACTTTTCGCGCTCACAACATTTTCTCGGCAATCAAAATGTTGATTGTTGGCATGGAGAGTTCTCTTATGCTTAATAATACACAACTTTGAAATTTAATTAACGGTATTCTGACCACAAATAGATAAAGTTTAATCATGAGTGCGCCACGAATTGTCAAGACTTTAGACACAAATCTCACCGCAGAGACACAATGATCAGATCCTACAGATTTGAGGAAGATACACAGAGCAAGTGCAGAAAAAGGAACACACAAATTGTTGGTCTTTCAATAGACCAAAAACTGGATTTCCAATTGAAATGGCGCATAAACGACCATGATCATCGTTATTTGATGATGGAAGTCTCTTCACTCTCGCACACACATTCACCCATCAAGGTTTTCTCAGAATATACACTCGAAGAGCGAAAGATACTATTTACTTTGGGGAAGAAGTCGACTTCAGCCGACTCATCATCATCATTGGAGGCAAAACTCTCATGGAGCCACCAGAACCAGTCTCAAGTTGCGCCTTTCTTAATGCCCCTCATGCGCGCTTTTCTTCCACCAAACTCACACTCACTCTTGGACGTCGTCGTCTTGTTCTTAACAAAGCTCTTTCTTCACTTTTTTCGCTTTAATTTCATAGTAAAAGAAGTAAAATCATGGTGTGATTTTTTGTATTGCTCAATTTATCTCTCCTCCCATGTATTTTCTTTTACAGACTGATTGTTTTTTTGCCGCTCTTTCTTGTCCTTCTCTCTCCGTATGTTGTACATAAAGATATGTATATGAACAGTTCTATGCTAGCTTTTCTCTTTTTATTTTGAGCCTCCGACGTGCACATAAATATGAATATATAAAACATAATTACATACATTCGCCTGTGT
The DNA here is from genome assembly GCF_947086385.1 of Phlebotomus argentipes. NCBI lineage: Eukaryota > Metazoa > Arthropoda > Insecta > Diptera > Psychodidae > Phlebotomus > Phlebotomus argentipes. Next base: position 8,067,383 of record NW_026776181.1, on the reverse strand, counting down.
GATACAAGCTATACTCTTCCTCATGTCTTTCCTAGACTTCACAGAGAGACACAATTTTGCTTCAGTCAATCACAATTCATGCTGAAAACTTGTGTTTTCTCTCCTCAGGAAATCCCTAGAAATTTAGAAATCACATCTGAACTATTGCCTAACATTAGAAGTTCTTATAAAATCGCGTCAATACACGGTATAACTTGTTCTTCTCCTGTTTCCGGTTTTTGTACACTCAAATCAAACATTACATAAAAGCTTTCCATATATACCAAAAAGTACTTTCATCTTATTCGTCTTTTTGTCTTCGCTCTATCACATTTAGTCACACACAACGTATGCAACACACACTCACACTCCAGAGTCATGCGAACAACAGGAGTCAGCAACATGAGAATAAAAGATGGGACACGGCAAGAGTTAATCAGAACACACCTTAAGAGATGTAAATGAGACTTGAACGAAAAATTTTGTGAAGAGGAAACGACGATGATATTGATCGAAGAAAGAGGTCTTGGCAGTGGGTAAGTCGTGGATAGAGAGTTGAATAGTGTTGCTCAAAATATGTGTTATCAGCTGCCTTTCTTATCACTATACACTTGATTAATTTGAAAATTGCAAAAGTCAATGTTTCAATTGACATGCAATGTTTTCCACACACCGCTTTTCCTTGCCAATATCTCTCTCTCTCTTTCCCCAATAAGTCATTCGCACCATTGATAGTCAAGCGATACTATCAGCTCGCACAGTGGTTGCAATAAAAATCAGTAATATAAATAAAAATAACAAGTAAAGCTATTATATATAATTCGATCACATAAAAAACCACACTCTATATTCTCAATCACTTGCATTAAAGCCTATATACATATATAATGTATGCTGTTTATAAGTCATTTAACCACTTTGTGTAATTCTTCACTATTACTTCTCTCTCTCTCTCTCTCTCTCTGTCCCTTCCCCCTCTCTTTCATGTCTTCGCCGCACAGAAAACTTGAGAATTATGTACACGGCGCATTATGTAAAATGTTGATCACAGGCAACACAAGCACACAAACAAGAGAGCCGTACAAAAACAGCACAAAAAGTGTATAGAAATATTAAAAGTTCGTGATTGTCTGCGTAGCGCGATCTTTCCTTTCATTCAAACGATGAATCACCCATAGACTCTTGAGTTTTCCCAATAATTTATTACACAATTTATTTACTGTACAAACCACATTGAAAATGCGAATAAAAAAGTAAAGGAAATCTTGTAAAATTCAACTATACATGTCAGGTGAACAAAGAATGAGAGCAAAAAATCAACTGTGTGTTTCTTTTTTTTTATTCAATTAATTAGAAATCATTTGCCGACCTTTCGTTCTAGAAATTTTATACAACAATTATTTCAAATATAAATTTAAGGATTAACATACGTTTCAGAAAAGAAGGTTAATCCAATTCCCCTGTAGTGTCTTTACAACGTGAGTCTCGCTGTCGCTCCACTCACTTAATCCTTGATTGTTTGCGCACAAGAACGAAAATATATGCCTTTTCCACGGAATTCACTTTTGGGGCTCATTCACAAAATCTTATATGTTAAAAATTGCACATTTTCACACAGTTTATTTGCGTCCTGAGCCACAAGACCACTTAAACTGTGCTAAGAGATATTAATTTTTCTCTCCGCCTCGAGCTTCAACAACTTTAACGACATCAAAAATTTAAATTGTTCTCTAAAACATTTTATGTGCCCATGTAAACGTTTGGCACAAACAAGACGAGGAAAATTACAGATGGAATATTTTATTTTCAAGCTATAAATCAAAATATTCTTTTTGCACTTCATACACACTCTGATGCTTTTTCTTTCTCTTTGCGGGAAGTGTCAGTGTGGCGCGTTTTTTTTCTCTTTATTTTATTGTTATTCTAATTTGCACACAAACACATTAGGGGAAAAAAATGTATACACCACGTTTCCCAACAATGCGCCAATCGGGCTAGTTTTAAAACATTTAGCACCACATTTTTTTTTATTACTCAGTCACTCTTCAATATTATACTTTTTATTTCGCCACCACACTTTTCCACACTTTGCTGCATGAGAATTACTTCCATATTCCTCAAATGCGGATAGCATCAAGCCCACCTTGACAAGTGATGTATTCGACATTAAACAGAAGCGCGAATATTTACTTTTTTCGCGTATCACACAATTATCAAATAAAAATTATCTTTAGCGTCACAACTTTGCGTTGGGCACAAGTATAATAAAACGATCAGGGACTCGAGAACACTCCGTCACCGTCATGCGTTCGCTCCTCAAACACTCTCGCACATTTGTAAACACACTTTGCAGCATACAACTCAATACAGCGCGCCTCGCTGTGCCCCTTCTCTTTCCCACAGACTTCTCGCGTCAATAATAATATAAAATGATCGTAGAGAGCATTTAGTTGTATGTTACCATCGAATAAAATGGGAGAAAAAGGTGCAAGAGGTTTATCATGAGTGGAATTGAGAGTCAAAATCGGGCTAAGCAGATGCGCCAATCTAATGAGCCACATTTCCACCATTTCTTTTTCACAATGGGCGGAGCATACGACTGGGCGGGGCTTGGAAAACACTTCCATTTAACAGAAGTACATTGAATCTGCTATAAACAACCCGTTAAGACCCACAAGAGCTGGGCTTTAGCCGCCTCAAGAGGTAATATAGAGTGAAAGAGATGGAGAAACATATACTAAAAGTAGCAACAAGAAAATCTCTTCATGTGGTAAACTTGTTGGAGCTTTTTTAAACACTTCGCCGTCTCCCCATTTGATCCACATGCCAATGTATTGGTTGAATCTCGACTCTCTGCCATCTCACACTGAATATACGGTGAGTAACACAACAAGAAATCAAGGTTTACAAAGGAGGAAACTAACGGGGAAACGCATTAGGCCCATAGCATATGGAGCTCAGCTTTTACTTGCAAGGCAACTAAACTCTCGATGTTGGTCACTTTAATTACGTAAGGCACAGACGAAGCACAACAAGATACACCCGACACGACATTATATGTACATATTTTCCCAAACCAGTCAGAACTTTTTCACAAGAAATGAGATCAAGCTGAAATCGAAGTTCATTAGAAACCGATTGGGCGATCTTTTTTTTCTCTCTCTCTGACTTCGCGCCACTCAAATAGACGGAGAAGCACGAGATTGAATAAAAACCCAAAGTAGTGTGGATAACTTCAAAAACACACCTCAATTCATTCACCCAATTTCTTTAGGAAAACCATAATTATTCCTCCTATCCGACTACATATTGGAGTCTTAACCCTCTTTTCACAGACATCCCATATCAACAAATCAACCCAGCAATTCAACCACACTCTCACACGCTCATGCATCTTCATCATCATTCAACATTTGAGATACACGGCAGGGCAGGTTATATGGAAACGAGAAAACACCAAGAGAGCTTCAATACAATCACCGTCGTCAACTTTTCACCACACCGCCCGTCCGCGAAATATACACGCTAAGAACCACATGAGAAACCAGTTGGTGGACTCAATATAAACTCCACATATAGAAATTTATATTGGGTGAGCGAGTGAGATGGACGATACAATAAATCAAAATTACAACAAATTTGTACACTTCTTCTTCATCGGGGGCTATAATTTAACCGAAAATCTCCAACAAACCTCTGATCAGAGAGATTGAATCATGCGACAAATGAGTGAAAGAACATGACTAAATTTCATTTCGGCAAAAAGGAAGGTATAATGAAACGCTTTTGACTCATTGCAGCTGGTCAACTGAATTCACTCTCACCTTGCAATAAACATGAATATCAACATATAATGCAGGAAGTTTTGATACACTTTCGTGCACCACACATTATTATGTATTCCCATTCCCAAAAGCAACCCTTTGCTTTTATGAATCTCATTTCAAAAATCGTATATTTCTACCGAGTTAGGGAGTGGTGCTATTGTGAGAAAAAAACTGATACAGTTCTTCATGTTAGAAGAACCCACGCTTGGAATTGTCGATGGTTTGTCGTGTTAGGGAAAAAGGGAGGACAAATGAACTCCTTGTATGTTCTCTCTGCTAGAAGCACTCATTAAACAAGTGAAAAAACTATCATACTGACTCATTATATGTTTCACCAAGATTCTTTACAATTTAGATTAACTCCAACATGCGTCCGGGTAATAATTCTGTGGAAAAACGCAGTCAAAATCCTGAGCATGAGAACAAAATGCAAAGTTTCCCATCAATGAACGTACACCTCCCTCTTCCATTCAACACGAGCATCCCACTAAATTGCGTGTAGATCAGCAATTTTGCCCCGTTTATCTTTCGTTTCGTGTAGTCTCACTTTTTTCACCAATGTCCATTCATGTAATTCAATTTAAAGCATAGCGAAGAGAGACTCTCTCGCGAAAAATTATGATTAATAGCCATTTCTTATGGCCTCCACCACCCACTTTCGCGCGCAAACCACATAAGAAAAATAACCCATAACTCAGCGAATTAGATTAAAAATAATTCCACCATTACTCCTCTTTTTTATGACACACGCCGAAATTGAGACATAATACTTGAAATCATGACAAATTTACCCACTTAATGTGCAATTCAGACACAGACCAAAATAAACTCTCAACAATTCTCTTTCTCTCTTTGCTATGGAGCTCTGTGCTCTTTTTTGCACATTGCGCGTCTTTTAAAATTATCGCAATTTGGGATTTATATTCCCCATTTTGATGATCTTCGCCTCAGACTCTTCTCAGCGTTAAATTGACGATTAGAGGCTGTATTACTTCTTTTACCTACTCTCTTGTGTTGTGTGTGAACCTATTTTCATTTCTCTCCCTCTTCACAGCTTAGTGCCTTCCTTTGCCCAACACAATCATTATAAATTGTACAAATGTTGCTTTAGTCCGATGGGCTTGACAAAAAGAGATAGACAAAACCATATTAAGTGCTCAATAATACTACGCGATGAGCACCACGCGATCTCTTTACATTGGCGAATGCACGTATTAGAGGCCAGGTAGCTGAAGCGCACCTCCATACAAAAAGTCTCTATATACAACACGGCACTCAGATTGAGGCAGCGCAACATGGGAGATTCACACAGAGATCAAGAGCCAGTTCAATGGTGAGGAAGCAGTGTTACTCAATCAGTTGGCAATGGATCAATGGATCGGCCCAGTGCAACGTGTTGCAGACCAGTGTCTTGAATAGCCCTGTGCGATGGAAAAAAAGAAGAGGATAGAAGAAAAATTGATGAAGCTTGAGAGGAAGCAGTGAATAAAAAGGTGATTCAGAAACCTGTTCACCATTACAAAACACCATCGTCTTTCTCTTGATCTCCACACATAATAACCGGGTCAAAATAATTTTTTCAGCTTCACTTCACAAAACTGCATCACACGTTTTGTATTCCCTTTTGATTCGCGTGTATACATAATAATTCTTCTTATCAATTCCATATACACAGCATGCGCGCACACACAAGTGCAAAAACCCTACAATTGAAAGATCGAAGAGGCCAACAAAAAGTCTGTACAACTCAAGACTTAGGAAATTACAATGAGAGCCCGAGCACACCATGAAATAACATTAATTCGGCATATAAAGTTTCATTCATGGGACTTTGATAACATTTTGTTTTGATTTTTTCCTCTCTCACCCATCAAGGTTTGACTTCACATGATTTGTACACAGAAATTTGGCATAAAAAACAAGTTCATCCATTGACGTAAAAATTGTGATTAAACAGACGTTACAAAAACCACTGTAATCGCCAAGAAATTTATTGGGAAATGCTTATCGCCGGGGGGAAAGGACGACCCTAATCACACCGAAATGGGAAAAATACAAATGTTTTCGATGTCACCCATTATTTTTTTCTTAATATCAAATACAGGGTCGACATTTTACACTCTTTTATGAAAGATGTCGCGTTCTGTGAACTCCAAAATCACTATGACATCTTTCCAATTGACAAAAGGTCACGACAGAAACAATCTCGAACTCCGTAATTGCCCATATTACCAATTTGTACAATAATTTTCATGAAATGCTTCCACATTTTCTGGCAGAGGGACAATTTTTTCAATTACATTACACATTTGACATTCCAATAAAACACCCAATAAAACATCCATCGACAGATTCAACGAGGAGGAAAAGCGAAACAGAGAAAAAAAGGGGTTTCAAATGCTTCTCTTCATATATATATATCTGGATGAAATGATTTTGAATTGTAAATGAAATATAGAAATTTTGTCAGAATCACAGAAATGGAAAATGCCCAAGACAAATAAAAGGGATCAGCTTCGGAGTTCTTAACTCTCAAAAACCCCAAATGTCCAGTCACTCATCTCTCTTCTTCACTATTGATTTTGTCCTTCAGATATCCTTCCCATTCCGCCTTCGGCTCCTCCTCATGCTTATATGTGTACGTCTTCACCCTTCTCTCTTGCCTTTTATTTATACAAATGTAAAATTGTGTGTCAATCCCACATCCGAAAATTCCTTCCCTTGTCTCTTTCATCCTTGGCTGAATATTCAGAATTTCTACCATTTCCCATTCTCTCGGGAAAAATCTCATTTAATTTAATTCAAACCATACATATTTTAATATTTCCTCTGCAATTTTACAATATAATAAAATGGACAAAAGTCAGAAGCATAAATACCACGGCAAATTGGCGAAACATCATAGTTGCAACTTTATTGTGAAATTTCAAAAATTATTCAATATTTTTCCATAATATCACCGACATCAGCTATGTATGAAATTTATGAAAAAATCTCATAATTTCAACTCCCCCAAACGTGACAAAGCGTAATTTATCTACTTTTTCATTTATCCCATGCTGATTTTTTTTCTCATTTGACAATCATTGTAATATCCCAACATTCATTCGCTGAATTCATTTTTCGAATTTGCATTCCTGAATATCCCCGTTATCAAATATGAGCTTGTTACGCATTTTTCCAGCTGAAAGACTCTCCCAGTGATTAACACAAATGGAATTTAAAGCAGCGACACTAAAAAATGCCCAATATATATCGCCAGAGAGGCTCTGATTGAAATAGTTCAATGGCGAGGAGGGGTTGCAATGTGCAGTGCGGCCACACGGAATGGGGTGATGCATAGGAGCCAAACTCACCCACTGTGTGTAGCTCTAAGGGACAAAAAATGCACACACGCACAGGGACAGCGAAAAAAGGGAAAATAGAATGAAATCACTCAAATTGGTGTGCTGTAAATACACATAGGCACAGAGGAATTCAAACGAATTGTTAATTAACATTTATGCATCAACATGAACATTTTATTCTCCATAACCGCGCGCTCTACCACCACCAATAAATGTTCCGCTGCACCCTTGGCGCTTTTTCCACTCTATGTATATCCATTATTTCACTCTCTCGTTCACCCTCTTGTTCACCCCAGTGTCCCTCATACCCTCGACTGCAGGCCCTCTTCAACCATTTGAACGCTATGCTCCTGCCCAGGATTCCGCTGAGGTATGTCCGTAATGGAAAATTAACATGTCAGGAATGGTATTTCGGCAATATGCGTATGTTGCATATAAACTATTTAATTAATATGAAACCACACACACACACACATAACACACTTACAATCGACAATTTCACCTTTTTTCAACCTCACATAACCCACCCTCGGAAAATTCCTCAAATCCCCATCAAGCCATATTATCAGTTTTTATTTATCTAACTTCCAAATCCCCTCTTATTTTCCCGTGCAAAAATCGGTCCCGGGAGGGACTCTGAGTTGAAAAGGAGGAAGTCAAATTGAGGGGTTGACAAGGATCAAAACACTTTTTATAGAAATTCATTATTCAGCAGTCGCAAACAATCAAACACATGGAATCAAATCCCGACCTCCTCACGCTTCAAAATCCCACGAAAACTGCCACATTCGCAGAGTCTCCTCAAGCACACTTGCCTATGTTTCTAATTAGAATTCGAATGAATTACAATCAATGTTTAATTAAGACATCAATTGACAATAAATTGCTAACACTGTGGAATGCTGCACAAACCCGGCGAAAAATGTCAAGAGACACGAAATGATTTATAAACATGCAAAGAAAATCTTATCACTTAACACCATATTTGCAGAGATTATTTAATACTACATTATTTACAGCCACCAGTCTTTGTACATACATATTTTACCACTCTTATCACTTCCTTTCTTGTAACACAATCCATCATTTTGTATTATATTTGACTTCGATTCTTTTCAATTGCAAAAAAAAGCCGTATAAAATTATATATGGAGAAGACGCTAAAGTAAACTTTGCACATATGGCGAAAACAATCAATACAAAACACTTCGCGTAAGAATTTTGTTTGGAGAAAACTGACGTCAAATTAGCACATTTGTATTTGCATGGGTGTTTCCTTTTAATAGTTCAGACATTGTTTTTATTGTTCTGTTCTCACTGTTAAGATTATACTCAAAAGAGCAAATAGCGAGAAAAACATCTGATAAAATAGTGGAGTTTATGAGCCAACCCCACATTATACAGCAAAAATATTCAGCACGTCCAATTCCCAATAAATTCACAGGAAATTAATTGAGGAAGGATGAAATACATAACATCATGACAAGAGTTAAGCTTATTCATATATGAAAATTAATGCCATAAAGTTCTTAATCATTTCTCGCTCCTCGTCTCACTTGATTTTTCTAGTTTTATTTCAATCCCACTTTGCATCTGACAAGTTGACATCATGCGAATGAGAACCTAAAATTAGCTCAAATTGGAGAAAAGCCAACGAAATTACGCAGCTCAGACGACGGCGTCCCGTGTAAGAGGCAGAATGATGAAATTCTATTTAGACAATATATATAAGATTCGTTGGAAAAGACGCTCGGCCAAGACACTCATTGGAAATTTTCTACTATGAGAATCATCCTCGGCACAGCACACATGCAGACACGGTAAGCAACACGAGGAAAGACAACAAACTTTTGCTTCTCACATTTTCTTTTTTCCCCATCCTCTAGCTTCATGTGCCAGCCACTAAATTTCGTCATTCGTGAAAACCCACAAGAGGTATTTCCAACAATTAACAAATAGTAGAATACAACGTTTTCAGAGGCACTCAAGCAAATGTACAAAAGGAATAACACGAGGAAAATCTCCATGGTGAGAAAACTAAAATTAGAAAGTGGGAAAATTCATCACATCGGTGGCGACATACAACCCAAGTACGTTACGTACGAAATCAGTGACGAGCACTAGTGCAAATTCTAGAAAATCATTCTTTTCCACATCATCAGCAGGGATACAAATTTTTGATAGAAAAGAAAACCTTCATGGGAAAAAAGAGAAACTCAAAGGTATTTTGTATCCCATAAAACATGTTATGTGAAATATTATATTCTTCTTCCCCTTTTTTTTCAAGCTCTTTGTGCAAAGGAAAATTGGTATATATTTGAAATTTCGCAATTTTTCCTCTTCTACCACCGGTTTCCACTTTTTTCTTTCCTGTGCGCGCTCAACTCACTCACACACGAGCACGCAATGATATAACATCGTCATATATTCATGTGAAATTGATTAGAGACGATACTGAAAATGATAATAAAAAAATTAACGATAAAAAATAAAAAAGAGCACACACAACCCACTTTATATAAAGAGCTCAAATCTCCCTCAGTCGCTATAGTGAAATTTTTACGAGGAAAACCATAAAAAAAATTCATGAAGTGAATATAAAGCGTGACACATTCTTTTTATTGAATGGCAGCGACGAGGAGGAGTAAAAAGCGGCCCAAGAACAAGGAGAGAATGGCAAACCGCCTCGGAGGATTATATGAAAAAGGGATTCTTCTTACACAATGACACACACCACAGATATGGCCTGATGCTATGGTGAAAAGTGAAATTTACAACATCAAACGCATTTTAGCCAGCAGTTTAATTGAAATTTAAGAATACATAAAACAAGACGAAATTCTGGCCACACTTTGTAATATTGCTGTGTAACACAATACTGCGGCGCTTTCTTACAAATCAGCGCATATAAGCTGAATTGTGGAGAAAGAAATTTCACATTTATCCGTGGAAATACAAATTGGAATTGTTTCAGAGATATGTTAATATAAGAAGAAATTGCATGCTGTATGAAGAATGGGAAATTAATAATAAAATTATATGAAATGTGTATTTTGGAGGACAGAATCATGCGAGAAACATTTTTCTGTGCAGTGTGTTGTTAAGGATGTACCGACATATCTTGCACGACTCTGTAAAAATAAAATGGTTTGAGAAGAAAATTTCTACCCAGGAAAAAAGCACAAACCAGCAAGACAGTGAATCGAGGAGAAAAAAATCTTCATTTATCCATGATCATCGCCAAAGACGGTTAAAGAACATAGAGAATTGAAATGACTTGAAATATTTGCTAAGGAATTTAACGGCGTTCCAGAGACTTCTCTCTTTCTGTTGTCTTATATTCCCTTGCCTTTGGTTGGTGCTCACTTTGAGAACGCACAATGTTGATTTCGACGTGATTAAATTAATTTCTGACTTTTTTATATGTTACTCCCATACTCTTTGCTCTGCCAGTCTGCCTTCCTTCCTCCTCTCTTGCACCGCTCAAAGAGGTGCACATCCCTCTTGTTCTCGTCCCCAGCAAAACTTCCCCATCAATTGTTCATGAAATTCTTATATAACTGCAATGTTTTCATACTCTATACAACAACTAACCAGCGCTGAATGGGGAATTAAGGCAAAAAGTGAGCATTTGCAGACGAAATGTCATGCCGTACTCTTTGATATTAAATTCATCTTGATGTACAATTTTCCCTGAAAACCACTGTGTTGTTGCATTGAAAATAATTCTGTGATGTGAACCCTGGAAAAAAAGCACTCTCGCAACTCTGTGCTTCTTCACGTGATAAGGAGGGGTAATAAAGAAAGTTTAATTAAGAAAATGGCGCGCGATCTGTCCACTTTTCACTGAGTTGAAGCTCAAATAAATCATGCCAAATGCAGTGTGTTAATATATTAGAGACACTCAAACTCTCTATATACAACAGAATGTGAATGAAAAAGGCAAGAAATGCCCACTCAAATATAGCAATATCACACTTTAATTGCATTTTATTCCTTTTATCTATCGTCGACTCTATCATAAGTAATTTTTCTCTTGTATCGCGTGATTTTCTTCTTTCCCCCTGTCCGATTTGTGAAACAACAATCTCGGGCTGATATGCGAAAAACAACTCGACAACACACAGCATCCAACCAGCATTGAGAGTCTTGACAACCACTTGCAAAGCCACATTCTCATGCAAGCACAGGTATTTCTTTGAGAACGCCGAAATATTTTTTCCTTCAATTCCATCTTATTCCTTAAATAGCCAGTTTTCTTCTACACGGCGGTAACTCTCTACACACAACCACAAGGAATGTGCAGAAAACCTCCACATAATGTAGCAGACTCCCCATTCTCCCTCATTCCCACCAGCTCTCGCGGCACCACCACACCAACTCCCCAGTGGGAAGAAACCCCAAACATCATTTCAATTAGAGGGATTTTAATCGAGTGCTGATCAAAAATTTTCCCTCCTCAAGAATTTTCTCAGTATTCCGGCTCTTCTGCTGAGATAAACACACCGAGAACCGCTTTTTCTCTCCCCCTTGCGCAACAGATGGGCGACTGATTGGGAAAGTGGCTGCGATGCTGCACAAAAATGCAGATTTATCACTTTTTGCACTCTCTGGAAATTATTTCACAATGACTTCTATTGCAACTCAACTCCACTCGCTCTCCTTGCCAAATTTTCCAAGAAAACGTCATTGCAAAATTCCATGAGGGATTTTTCAAAGCAAAAAAGCAGACTAACACAAGATTTACAGCTTCCCTCCGAGATGGAGATTTGGCCAGAAAGTTTAACTTCTGTTCTCCGTTTGTCTTGTATTTCAGCTCTGAATGATTTTTGTAACGTTAGTAATTTCCTTAATTGTGTATAAATTTAAGCAAAGGTCAGAAGGACCAAAGGACAGAAGGATTGTCCTTAATTTTCCCCTACATTTCATAGGTCACAAATTGTTGTCATCAAAAATTACATCATTTCGAGAAATTACTCTAAAATCTAATTTTTATTTTCCAACATGATAGTATTTTTTTCTCATATAATATTATATTGTCTCTGCAAGTGCACAATATTGAGGAAAATGAGCGTGAAAAACTTCACTATGAATCGTGAGTGGAAAATAAAAGGCGACTTTGCGTCTCAGTTTTGTTCTGCCATGAATTTCCCTGAAAATTCTCCTCTTTTTTTCATCACTTGCGGTTCCCCAATGCGAAACACACTCAAAATATATAAATATAACACCCGAATATCAAGCCGAAATTTATTTAAATCGATTAATAAGTCCTGGTGCTGACGCACATTCAAGCAAATTAAGCGCGTAATTTTACCGAGAGTTGCACGATGATTTTCATGATGAGGCGCGCGCGCAGATTTGCGGATTTCGCGGCAAAAGGGGGAAGAAGAAGGCAAGAAGTAAATGCTGTCTAAATGGGCAAATCGCCAATTTGTAAAAATCATTAACCGCAGCAAGAGGGGCACCAGAGGACTTGCAAGAAGTGAAAAGTTTATCTCGCTCTCTCCCTCGCGCTCAAATGTCTGTGTGTGCGGCTTTTCTTCCACTTGCCCAACATAACCACAGGAAAATCATAATAATAAATTATTGCCCAGAAGGAAAAGAGAGGCGCACTCACAGCATTTCTCCCACTTTTTATGAATATATTCCATCAACTCAATTATTGCGGGGTGATAATTAAATGTGTAATTTTATTAGTGCATAGTATTACATCGGAATAGATTTTTAAATCACTATAATTGTAGGATTATGAGGTATAGGTGTATTTATGCATGTATTGTAATGTTAATTGTTTGGGATGTTGTTGCTACAAGGTAATTTTCACATAAATTAAGATTAGATTTTCACATCACTTGCCGATATAAATCTTGTGGCATACAAATCTGCCTATAATTTTTTCGCCTGCTCTTCCATTGTGTGCGATAATTTCAATATTTTGCACTTTTTTCGCTTACGCAGAAGGTGAAGAGGAAATAATCTGGCAATTATAGCTAATGTGTGTCTCTAACTGAAAGAGTGTAAGCAATCATTGTGAAAATTTAAGCATTTCTTCTAGATTTATGGTGTCAATCTTTTTCTCTCCCACAGTCAAATAGATATAATTGAGGGTTATTTATAAAACAGAAAATTGCCACATTAAGTATCTGGTAATTGGCATAAAGACTGTGATGCAATTTAGAGACGTTCAAAGATGTGTCATTTCTGCAATAATTGCATTCGACCCAAATAGAATTATGGAAAATACCCCAAATTAAACACCTGTGTCAATAGAAGGAAGCTGAGGAAAAAAGTTAAACTCACACTCATGTGCGAATTAGAAACAGTGTTTTTTCTCCAACTATTAGTCCATAATTGCAGATTATTGTCAACATTAATCGCGATATTTTCCACAATTATCGAATTAACACTCTCAAGATAAGTGTGGAGGGAGAATTCATCGTGAGCAAGCAGAAATTCTAATAATTTCCAAAAGTTTCACTTCAATATCATCCAAAATGTTATAAATTTGAGAGAAGCGACTAAACTAATAATGAAACTATTTTAAAAAGAGGAAAAGACAGAGACGGAGAGACACAATAATTTAAAAAGACCGCCTAAAAATAGAACCATCTTGGCAATCGTCCTGATAGACTTCTTATACATTTGCAGAGAGTGTCTATTCGATACAGCAAAATATATATATAAACCGAAAGTAACAAGGAAAAGTGTTATTTTTCCTCGACTTTTTTTTCTCTTTCTTTCTCCCTCAGTCTGTTATGTACGAAAACATGTACATGGCGTTTACATAAAGTGTTTAACATCTCCGAATAATTTACACTAGAGGTGAAACATAAGAAGTCTTGTATTGTGGATGAAAAGAGAAGAGCCCAAAAGATTCTAATTTATTCCTGACATCTTCAGCATCTTCATCTTTCAATATTGCTGTTTTTTTGCTTCACTTTCCATCCTGTAGCCATTTTTCATGTGTCAGAATCATCGCGATGAAAATTGATAAATTTATTTTTATATAGCTACTTATGTGCCCAATAAAATTGTACATGGAAGAAGTAGTGACAAAAAATACATGACAAATTTATTGTACACATTCAAGATCAAGCAGCAAAAAGAAAACTTACGTTTAGCATAGAATAGCTTTGAGTAATCACAATCCATTGATAAGAGGCTGGAAAAGTTGTTGTCCACAAGTAAATTGTATCAACTTTTTCACATCAGAAACCAATCAATATTTTTGCTATGCGGAATATTCTTGGATAGTGTCACAAATGCATTAAATAATAAAAACATAGACAATCGCACGAAATATTGATGTATCTTGTTTGTCTCTCAAAATTATTTTCCTCGCTTAGCAGAGAATGTTTTTCAAGGATTCAAAATTCATTCGCACTCATAAATTTCCACCCCTATTTCCCCCCGGAAACACACAACAGCGCGCAATGACAACAACACAATCTTCAGGGGTGAATTTATGGAGTTCCTCCAAATAATTAGAATAGGATTAATTTCACGATCACTCTGTCCGTCGTCCTTATCACTCAACGGCTCACACGAGAGCTCTACATTGACCACTTGAATCGGCGTATGAGGTGCAAAGATCCCATTTGTATTTCTCAAGAGTAATTGTTTTGTTTTCGACCAAATCACACCTCTCGAATGCACTTGCACATGAATTTCTTTCTCTGTTTTTCACACAAATCATCTCTTCTCGGCACTCACTTTCCGCGCGGTGCTTTTTTCGGCGCCAACGACTCACTCTTCAGACCTTTAGTCAGAAGCTTCAATTTTCACCTTCTTCGGCATCACAGCGTGACGACTTATTTTTGCAATCCACCCAACTCATCAATAAACCCTGCGAAACTTGCCAGAAACAACTATGCACGAATATTTGGGCTATTATTGCGACCAGTGTCGCTGACGAATCACTCGAGTTCCTGCTCTGCCTCCCTTGCCAGACTCTTACTGACTGAGTCTCTCTTCAAAATGTAATATCCAACATTGAAGCCCACCACACATTTCTGCTGTAATGTGCAATTTGTGCGCGTTCTCGCACTGTCTCGCTCACGCCCTGTTCGGCTCCACATCATCTGCAAATTCTCCCTCTCACTCGCACACTCTGTGTGTGGAGTTTCTCTCGATTTCTGCTCAGTTGACGCTTTTCTCCCCCTTCTGAGCACAGGGGGCGCGAAGGCTCGCAACTTTGGCGAGTGCTCGACCACTTTGCAGCCCCACAACGATGAATTTCACGTGGCCACACACAGAATTCAACAACTGCCGTCATATCACTCAGCCAGTGACAATATATCAAGTCCATTTGCGAACTCCGGCGAGCACAGAGTTCACTTCTATGCGAGAGACAGTGTAACCATTAATGACAATGATGATGATGATAATTTTGGGAAGAAAAGCGCTTTGCACATCAATTTGCAAGCCATTTGATTTTTCATCCTCACTCTCTTTTATCCTTCCCCACGAGCATCAAACACATCAGAAGCCAAATTCAATGTGTGTCTCTTCTAGTTCACATTCACACACAAACTGTGAGGGAAATTCAATTGTCAGGGATTCATTAAATTTCACCTTCATATTGATTTCCTTTTTTCGCTCAACCCATTGCACTTGCACCAATGCAATAGTTCATTGCAGAAAATACACCGATTGGGAAACAATGAATGGTGGGGAAAATGACACGGATTAAATAAATAAACGATGGTGTTTAGGGATAGAAATTACTCTCAGTTCAATTAAATGGACGGGAAATTTGTATTTTTGCATCACAACCAATTGACAGTGGCAAGTGAAATCCATCACACCGATTCGGGGATTAAAATATGGTCAATTGTAGAGAGATTCATCGCTTTGATTCACCCATCGATCACTCTCAAACGCTGCTATCCATCGTCTCATCTTCTCTCGAGTTTATCTTCTCGACACAAACATTTTTGGGTGTGATTTCCCAACATAAACCCAGACAATAATAGTGCGAGGGAATCTCAAAACGCAAAGTGAGCCTCTATATTCCAAAATTAGCCAACAAACGTGCGCATCAATGGCATGAGCCAAGAATAAAATAACTTTGGAAATGGATTACAACCGGAAATCGTTCCAAGAAGTTTCAGGTGCAAAAAATATACTTTAATGACTCGTTCGGTGTGGGTCTTCTTGCCTCTTTCCTATGTCTAAGCACTCTCTGGGCCAGAAGTTGTGGCGGCCGAAACTTTCCTGCCTTGCGAATTAGGTAACAAGGTGAAAAGTACTCGAGCCATGATTGGTTTTTTTTCGGCTGCCATTCTGTGTGTAGCCAGGCAAGTGGGCACAGGCATAGATAACGCTTATCGTGCTCTTCCCCTCTGCCGCCCTCCCATTTTTCCATCCCGAGAAAGCCGATATTTTCCACATTTGATTGTTGCCAATTTGCTCTCACCGTGAATATCTAATCTAATCGCGCGCGATTGATAGCAAATCTCGCTTTCTTCGCGCTACCCGGGGATTCTTGGCCGGAAGGGGAAATGGCCCGATCGACTCAAAGTCTTCAGCTTTGTCAATCCCTTGGCCACCGAGAAATTGCTGTTGCAGCGATAAGAACGTCAAGTCGCACGGAAAATTTGCATTCCCAGCGATCGGGAACAATAAAAGGTAAATAAATATGTAGAGAAAAGACACGGTTGCACGTTCCACCCAGTGGCACTTGAGTGTGTCTCTTTATCTTTGGTGTCCATTAGTTATTGCTCACAGTTACTGCAGTCGTAATGGAATTGATGGCGAGGCAAACTAAGTACAAGTCAAGTTTCTAGGTTTACTGGATCTCTCCTCTTTTGTTGTGTTCATTTTACCAGGAAAACCATCTGAAAGAATCTGTACATTTTCCAGATATTTCAAGATCTTAGATAATCTTGAAGAAAAATTCTTTCAACTTCTTTCCGCGCTGATTTAACGCAAGATTTAAGCAATCTCGACAAGAAGTTTTATTCAATCAATACTTCTCTGTTAAAAAGACCTTCAAAATTTTCGCTTTGTGTTCTAGGAAAGTGTGGGCATTTGTGATCTTCAGATCGGCCCAATCCATGCCAGCCCAACTAGCCTAACTACCAAGAAAATTTGAGATTTTAGAATTGGATTCCAAGCCGTGAGAAACGCGGTGAACAAAGCCTAGAATCGTCAGACTTGAGACGACCTACTTGATCCTTATTCGCCCGAGCAAAGGCCCCGAATTGGCCAACTTGACAATCACAGCGCCAGGAAGCGCGGCGCGCCTAATGCGAGCACTTATCATGGCTTTTATCAGTCAAGAAGTGCTCGCTTAACTGCAGTTCGACGCACACACTCTCGCCGCCTGTTCGGCCGTGACGTGTGAACTTCACTGACATCACCTACAATTAAAATAATCGCTCGTGTTGAATAATCCCAAATAGTCGCGGTGAGGCGCGAGAGATTTGTTGCCTCTCTTGTCGCCGAGTCGAGCATCACGCCAATGGGAAGCGAGAGAATCGCCTCCGAGGTGGCTTTTCTTGGCACACACCACTTTGCAGATTGCGGGGAAAGAAAGCACGGGTACTCACCAGAAGAGAAAGAAGCGGTGAATAATCCAGAAATGGGACTCGCGGCGTTTGTGCCTCCACTGGCGGGGGCACCTTCTCTTTCGCCCTCAAACAGCGACAGAAGAGCCTCCGGGCTGCACAAACACACACAATTTCCTCGCTCCGCGAGCGAACAAGCAGTCTCCTGGGGCCCTCGTCACGATTTCCCACCACTCAGCCAATCGATTGACACCGATGCGGTGGATTTTTCACTAACTTTTCACGATCACACAACAAAATAGCTCCAAATGGAATTTGCGGAATTTTATTTGGATTCTTAGACAAAGGCATTTGCACGACAAATAGACGCTCGTGGCGCTGCCATCGACGAACTCATCGGCTTTCCCGCTAGGCGTGACTCACACCGACTCGCGGCGCACTTCACACTGTGCCCAACCGCGAACGCGCGCGCGAAGACACGCGCGAGCACTTGGCGCGCAATTCAAACGGGCGGCTCGTTGAAGGAATTTAGTTAATTTATTTTCTCTTTGGGTCTGTGTTTATAATTCAATATGTTATACTCTACAAATGTAATTATATGCAAGTACAGTAGAGATTTTTCGTTTTTTTTTTCTCAAGAGATATGTTAATTGTTTTTATCATTGTCACTAAATATTCTCTTAAATAGAAAATAATGTGAAGAATCTCATCACTTGAATTCTTTGGTATTAATTCATCAATAGAATGCTTATACAACACTAAAAAAATAATAAATAGAAAAATAATCTTGTCTATCACTTAGTTCGACTAGTGCGTGCATTTTATGGCAATTAATGTAGGCGAGAATTCTTATTCAATATCAATTGACATGAGATAAGTACAACTGAACCTGCTTAAGAGTGACTAAATGACGCTCAATGGACTGCCTCTCATGCAATCTCCAATTGTAATGCTAATGCAATTGTAAACATAAATGTGTATTTAAACTTAACATCTCAAAAAATCGATGGGAAGTTGTTAGTAAATGGCAAGACATAAGTTATATCAGCTCTTCTATCCTGTCGACGATCACTTTAGTCACTATTCTATGGTTAGGAATACTGGGACGTTTGGAAGAAAAGCAATAATTTACTAACAAGTAGTTTCTTTGGTGTGCGAAAATGCAAAAGAATCACTTTACGCTTCTCTCTTCCTACAATGCTCACGTACTCGATTCTCTTCTAATCCTACAAACAACTAATATGAGCTGAAAAATTGCAAGGTTTTCACTCTCTCTCCCTTCACATCTCTCTCTCTCTAAATGTTAAGTTAGAGCCACTCGGGATGACTTGAATGGAATTAATTAATGACTATAAATTGTAGTTACTCTCTCGCCTAAAAACTGTTAAATACTCTTTTCTGTCCATTGTCATGGATTTTGTCCTACAAATGAGTAAAATTACTAAATACTTTGAGACACGCCAAGACTACTCGGCCCGCGGACTCGCTCGGTCACGTGGAAAATCATTATTCAAATTTGTACTCTCGATGGTTCTTGAGGCGCTCCGCCCCGCGCGCGACGATGAAGTGCTCGGTGGGGAAGTCGAGCATGGTGGTGCAGTGGAATCCCATGTTGGCGGAGGCGATGATGTACTCGCACAGGGCGAACCAGCTGAACGCCATGTCGTGGCACAGGAAGCGGTGCTTGAGGAAGAACAGCACCAGGCCGGCCGTGCTGGCGATGCTGAGGAAGAAGAGCATCTTCTTGCAGTGCAGCGAGAACAGGGCGGACTCGCGGGCGGCGGGGGAGACTCGTGCGGTGGACTCGTTGAGGCGAATGGTGGCCAGCATGTGGCACAGGGAGCAGATCATGAACGTGATGAAGACCTTCTCGTGGATCGGGTAGTTCTCCCGGTTCGACACGTACGTCACGCCGCACAGCGCGCCGATCTCGATGAGGTTCAGCACGAACACGGCCGTGACGAGGCAGCGCGCGCGCTTCTGCACCTTCGCGTCCCGGATGCGCCCCACCAGGTTGCCGTAGTAGTTGCGGTACACGGCCGCGATGGCCACGCGGGGCCCTATGTGGAAGGCGATGCAGGCGCGCCAGAAGTAGCGCTGCGGGCTCACGCCCGTGATGGCACTGATCGACGGGATCACGTTGTACACGCGACAGTGCGTCTCGTGGATCTCATCTGCCTGGAAGATGTAGGCTGTGATGAAGCACATCACGAGGGTGACCAGAGGCAGGGCAGCGGTGACGATGCATATCTCGCGGAAGCCCACAATCAGGTGGACGAGAAGCTGCAAAGATAGAAGTGCAAACGCCGAAATCAATACGGACTTCGTGGCGTGACTGGCGCGGCGCTCAACAAATATAACCTGCTCCTGTTTCGTCTTCTCTGTGCTTTTAATGTGTGTTTCACCCACTTGGCTCATGATTCCGATCCGGCCGCGGGATTATTGCTTGCAATGGGGGGGCCCTTTCTCGCGCAACACCGAATTTTCTCCTCCGCCACGGGAAGAGGAAAAAATTTAGAGCAGAAAAAGAGGGCAAAGGATATCCGAAAACAGTGCGGAATCACGACGACACAACACCAAATATCAATTTTTACGAGGGAACACTGAGATTTACATGGATTAACGTGTTCATTGGTGATAATATCACATTGGATTTTAAGTGTGTAAATATAAATAGAGATTCCTTCGAATTTTCATGTGAATTCCTGCGTGTGAAAAACTGTGCCACTGTCAATTTGACGGCATGCAAAAATCTCGTTTTCCTTCCCGCCAGCAGCGACACCTGATGCCCTGCACTGACTATTACGGTTTGTGTCTGGGATTTTGCGCGGTTATCCTGTTTCTTAAAACAAACTCATGGAAAATACACATTAAATCATCTTTGTACTCCAGAAGCATTCTCACAAGAACAAATTAAAATTAAAATTAAAATTTATATTGCGTATAGTGAAGTGTAGTTTGTGGGTTAATTTCAATTTTCCTGTAGTATTTTTTGAAAAACTGACGAATTATTTTGCTGCCATGAAAGTTTTCCACCCACCAATCGAGATTTCAAAATCACATAAGAGAATTTATTGTCGTTTTCTTTCTGTAACATGCGTACCTACCAGTCTTCCAAGTCATAAATTTCAACAAAAATGTAAGGTAATTAAGCAAAAAACACGTCCCTTTCCTGTTGACATCACAGTCTGACTGCACATATTCTTCAGAGACGCAGGCCGAGCTTGTGCAGCAAATTACCTACTCACTGTGAAAATGGTGCGATAGTTGAATGCAATTCTATTGGAATATATACCAAATTAGTTTCCCATTGCTAATTGGGCATCCTTATTGAGTGCATCTGTGACGTTCTCGAAGAGTTGGTCATGCATGAGACCGCATCATATTCCAGAACTGTACTGTGCAGCATGGGGGATGAAGAGCGACTCAGCCGCAGTCAATATTCGTCGTCTTTCCGCCTTATCGGGTGTCTTTAAAGCGCGGATGCGGGCCATCCTTGAAATCCCATTCACATGGCAGAAAGCATCGCAATTCTGGCTTGTGGTGCTCCATTGCACGTGAGTGACGGAGTATGGTTGCGAATGTGACGCCACCGCCGCGAACTCATTGGTTCACTGACTCATTTATCCGTCACCGCAATCGCCCATTAATCACCACTTGCATTAATTATTTTGTCGGCGCGATTCGTGTTCTGCAACTCTTGTCGCGGGGATTTATAGGCGAACGGGTTTTAATTTTTGACAGCTGTCAAATAACTGTCAAGTTCTAGATAAGTAATTTGTGATATTAGCCAGCACATGATTGTTTGCTCCAACTCAGGGAATCTCTTGCAATTGTTGAGTCAGAGAAAAAAGCAGAATTTCCCTGAAATATTTGCTGCCAAAGTTGTCAGGTGACATCAGTATACTTCGCCATGAGTAAATGAAAATATTTATTTACGAGCAACTTCACCCCTTCGAAAAGGAGAATCCATCGTCCATGACTTCCTCGTTCGGCGCCCAATGCTGGCTTTTTTCTCTTGGGGCAGTTGGCAAAAAAGGGACTTGATTTACTCCGTTGACGTGCCAATGGACGAATGCGAGGTGTGAGAGAGAATGGAAGCAACAAGCTCTTTTATCCTTTGCCGAGAAAAGTTACCTCGTAAAAAGTTAAGTGATCAAAATGAAAATGCGATGTGAGTGTGACCAATTTCCTTGAAAAAACGTTGCCCGGCAGAACTCTTTTTTGGCCGAAATATTTCAGCGCGAATAGGTTTCAAAAGATGCAAAAAAAGTGAGAAATCGGATTGCGATAAAGTGTGGAAACGAAATGTTGCCAAATTTTCGTGGCGAGAAGCCACTTTGCCAAACCTAACAACAAGAGCTTGCAGGAAAAAAGTTGCTGATTTCTGATTTCTCCCCAAAGATACTTGCACAATCTTGAGCTTTCAGATCACATTCACTCTTCCATCCACTACCAATTAATTATTTTGGATGTCTACGAAGAGATTCGTTAATTGTGGCGTTGCTGTTCTGCGAATGGCAACATTTTCATCCCACCCACTTTCCCCATTCCACCTTTGAATTTTCCGTCTTGGGTGTTTGAGGAAAAATGCCAGGCTGCAGAGAAATGAGGGACAAGCAATTTTTCACTTGGACAATTTCCACAAAATAACACTAAATTATCTTTTCCTCTTCTGTCGAGAGAGCGAGACTGTGTATCAAGAGGAAAAAGGTTAATGGAGGAATTTGTGCGAAAGGATGAGATCAATTGCTCCCACCCACATTTGGGGCGAGAGAGAGTGAGAGAGTTTTGCCGTGAAAATGGTCAGATTTCAGGACTAAGGCGAACACCCGTTCCTGCCACACTTTGGTAAGATGACTGCAGCGAAGGTACAAAAGTTAAATGTCGAGTGCCACAGACACTCCGGTTCGCGGGAAATGCAATTTCGCCCTCGTTCTTCGTCTTGCAGGCAAATCGCCTGTCACTGCATCAGACATTCTCGCCGAACCGTGGAAAAGAATGCAGCTGAGCAGAGAATAAATGCTTTCCCAACAATGAGAAAGCCGACAAGCTTCACTAATGGGGATAACGTGGAGATTTTCGCAGTGATTTGCATTCAAATTTCTGTCAATGTGACAAATATTTTACTGTCACAGTTTCATGTGTCAAAATTTGGCATTTTATGTGGTTTGCCGAATTTCTGTGACCTTAAATTTGTTCTGTATATTTAAATTCCCCAGTGATCAGGTTTTTCCACTGTTGGGGAAACTGAAATATTCCTTATATTCAACGCGAGAGATTCATGTCTCTCAACCGCGCAAGAGATATTTGCAATTTTATCGACCTCTTAGGATTACCCCAAACCCTCCTTTACGATTTCTCCACGGCAACAATTCATTCAAGTGGGGCTCAAGGGAGCATCGCTGAAAAGTCACCAAAAGTGCATATATTTCTCTTTCCTCAGCATAAGAATGACCTGTGATTTTTTAATAAAAAATGGATTTCCCGGAAGAGGGAAGGAGGAAATTACAATGAAAGCTCTGTCATGGAAAGCACTGAAAATTGGTCGCTGCGCTGGCAGAGAACTTGGGATGGATGGTATTGTTGGCATTCAATGCTTTTGAGGAGAGGAAATTCATTTTTCATTAAGCTTCTAGCGGGGGAAAAATACACGATATGGATTTTCGCCACACACAAAGGCAGAAATTCTCAAGCTCTTTGGGTGCACTCAATCAAGGATTATTGAGCAATTTCCCTAATTGACAATTCAGTTGCCGAGGTATCAATTTGCATTGCAGAAGGGATCACGAGTGATTTTTCACCACTCTCTCTCTCTCATGCTCTGCTCTTCATGGCAAATGGGCGGAAGAATTTTCTCTATTGGCGAGGAAAACTTCGTATCACAAAACACTGTTTTAGGGGGGAGAGAGAGAGGGAAAATTCATGCACAATTTGCCGTGATAAAATTCATCACTAGCAAATCGCAATTTTCCGCATTTTGTGGCCAGAGCAAAAACCGGAGAATTGGCGAGAGATGGAAAGTTATTTAAGAAACTTTGATAGCTTCTCACCCGAAACTGGGCAAACCGATAATTCAATGGTTGAGGGAGACCCTCGAGGAAAGTTATTTCCTTGGGCGCAACATTTTTTCCTGGGACGCCCTGAGAAAAGTGGGAGGAAATTTTATTACAAGCATAAATATGTTGGGCTGAGGCGTAAATTAAATATGGGGAAGACATTATAATTGATGAAGAAATAATCTTGGCCGACATTCACTTCATTTGGCCAACACATTATTGCTTTTATGCCCAGCGAAGGCGCGCGATGATGGACGCAACTGGACAGTGATTGTAAAGAATGAATCCCCAGGATTTATTTTATCACTGCTGGGGCGGACTTGATGACTGTTCCAAACGACCCAGAGTCGCACGGCTGCCAGGAAAGTCCTTTCCCACGCAAATGATCTTGAGAAATTGAGCAGGAGCGCCAAAAGGGCGGCAAAATGTGGCTAGAGACACGTACAAAGTGTGGAGAAATCACAACATTTGCATTGCGAGAGAAATTATCAGCCCCTGAAGACTTTTTTTTTCCTCAGCAAAGACATTCTGGCAGAAAAAAGCTAGAGACGGAAATTGGAGTGGAAAAATATCTGTGGAATTAATCACGAGTGCAGAAGAAGAAGTGAGCAATAATTTTCCATACATTAAATCATTTTCAGTGGAAAATCTGCATGGGAATCATCTCGCCAAGAGTGGATAAGAAGTGCAATTAAGACTTTCTTCCAAACACTCTTTTCTCTATCAGCACAATTTAGTGCACATCCAGGATACTTGTAATGACTCGTCTAATTAGACTAATGAATGGATAATGATTGTGGGTGTGAGGCGAAGATTTATTTTCCCGGTGAGACTTTCCCAAGTCTTGCTCGTTGTCTCCCGAGGAATGAGTCCGTCTTTTCGCCCACTTCACGTGAAGAGTGCTGATAAAGGATGTTCTTTTCTATTCTCCAGTGAAAATTCCATGTGAAGTGCTTTCTTTTCCAGAGCTTCTCCGAATCACAAGATTAAATTTAGTGATAGATTTCTCATTCACGCACTTGCCAGGGATGATGCCAAACTCCTCCCTGGGTTAAATTGATTTTCCCATCACGTGCCAGAGATCGAGACCCTCACGTTTCATTAGGTGTGAGTTTAAAAGATTGCCAAAGTGAATGTCTCACTCCACGGTCAGCATCCTTGTGCATTCTTCCACGCGTTGTCGCTCAAAGGAAATCCCATCAAATGCTAGGGAATTCTCAATTATCGCCTGAGGAGTAAACAAGGTCAATGTGGAAGCTCGAGACACGCTTATCGGCAGCCATTGGATATGTGTAATAAATTTGATTGAATTTCCAATCGCAATTGCTCAATCCCACCCAAAACGAATGGCTCTCCTCCGACCATTTGGATTTGGCAAAATATCGCCTCCCAGCATTTCTATTCATAATTATCGAACGGCTCTGGTGTCACCCAATCGATTTTCCGAAAGGATAGCAGTTTGCCGGGAAAACTAGACTGAAATTCACAGGCAATTGTACTCTCGAGAAGTAATACAAAGCCATAAATGGCATTGCCTTACGTTGAGAGGCGATAAGTTATAGAATGTATTCGCATTATTATTCAGTTTGTATGTTAAAATTATATAATTTTTCATGCGTAAAAAGAGCAAAATTTAATTTTTAAAATTACATTTCACAATGCTTTGGATCTTATTCAAATTTTGCTTATTATTAATTATTAAGTTCACTCTTTATTCATTTACATAATAAATATAGCAGCATGAAAACTATGGCAATGTGTGATATTGATTTACAAGCTGTAAAAATTCTTAAAATAATTGTGAAAAAGTGTACTGAAAAGAATGATTTGTGTGAAATACGATGAATAGTAAAGTGTTTTTCGTAAATTTCTTATGACAAATTCAACTTGTCTACATCAGGAAATATATCTATATGCTTTTAATACATATAATGTATTTATCTCATTCTTCAGTGCTGTTTTCTCCTGGGAAAATCGTAAAGAAACAATCCGGACTCTTCTTTTTGCTACAATTTCATTACAAAGAATAAGCCAGACGACAAAAAGCCACCCCCAGGCAATTTGACTTCCACCAGATGGTGTACAGCACAAATTTGCCTCAATTGCCGGGTAATGCCTTCCTTATCAAATAAACAAACTCCACTAAATGGACTCGAATTGTTTGCACTCGTCGCGAGTTTTTCCTCTCAGGGGCGAAAAGAATGCTCCTCTGTTGGCTGACATGATACTCATTTGTGTGATGGAAGGGGGAGTTAAATAAATTTGCGGGAAATTGAGGATGTAATCGGGGATTTTTTTCCATTCATCATCCATGGGAAAGGGCAGCGGGAAAATATCAACAGTGCAGCCGAGATGGGAAAGAGAGATTGCATCATGATTGATGATGGCGTATTTATCTTGAATTGGATGTGAAATTAAAGAAAATGCAGCTGAGAAGGAAGAGCAGCTTGATGGAGGAATGCAATTTGTCTGATTTTAATTTCAATCGAACGCTATTTTATTGATGCATCTCGGACATTCTGACACAGCCAGTGTCTCCGGTGTTTTATCGAGTAAATTGAATATTCTGGGAACATGATTGTTTGAAGCACACAGAGTGAAGGGTGACAGGAAAAGGTTCTCGAAGGATAAGGAGAAGCTGTGAACTGTCCTAATCAATAATCTCAATAATTTATGCCTTATTTTCATTTACACTCTTCCACTCACTTTTTATTCACCACTTCGATCAGATGGCAAATGGAATGACAACATGAGAGATTTCCAAACAATTTTGCCACACTGACAATCATCGTGTCAATCTCATGAAATTTTTCGCCGCCCTGGGAAAATCACCCAGATGGGAATCATGACCCTAGAGACGAGCCATGAGCTCTCCACTAGTCCAGAGTAGCATCTTCACAAACTGAGGAAGAGTGTCCGAATTGAATTTGAAATAAAGTTCTTAATTCACTTGGTGGATTTTCCTCAATTCCATTCACGTTTATGGTAATTGCATTCCCACCCTAATTATCATCTGGCATCGAGATGCAAATTATCCAACCCGAGATGCCCTCCCTTCACCCAATTAGCCCATCACTTCCTCTGCCCAGAGAGCTTCCTTTCGCAAAAATGTCCTCCCCTGGCAAAGTGTGGATGTTTTCCCGCATTTTCCCTCCCGCAAAATGCGCATGATCGCCTCCCCTTCGCAACTCCTAGTCACTTCATCTGCACGCCAGACCATCATTACTTGACTTTTCCATCTTTCACCCAATTTAAAGTCAAATCCACAGGATTCGGATCCCATTACGACACACTGGATGCCATCAATCCCCAAATCGATGGACCGAGAGGATGAGGAGGTGATTAGCGGCGTCCCGATGGATTGCATTGAGTCTCTGGGAGACACACTTTTTCGCGCGAATCAGTATTTTCGCAAGTCAGCAACATTACTGAGACGGTTGATTTATATCCAGTGACAGGAAGAGGAATTACATGAATCACTGATAAAATAGAGTTTTTAATTTAATGTATTAGAAATGGTGGAAAAAAAAACACTTGGCTTTACATTTTGAATCCACTCTAACAAATTTTCAACACGCATTCCTCAATTGAATTCTCAGTCAAATTGAGTGCAGAAAATGACTCAATTATATCTTCCCTTTTTAATAATGACTGAGAAAGCGATGGTATTGAAATTTGATGGAATCAATTTGGCGAGAAATGCTGGCAATTTCCATTTTATTCGTTACCACTTGTTGCTGTCCGGGACAATTTTTCATCACCATCGTGTATTCATAATATTCTGTGTCAGAATTTTTTGGTAAATTTATTAGATCAATGAATGCCTTATGCCACCCACGAGAACCTCCAAGAAGTCTCCGAGCGCTTTCAATTGTGCGACGCAGTGAAGCGAGCTGGAGTTTTCTGGGGACGAGGAGACGCGCGATGAGTGTGTTATTGGGAAAATGGGAGTACTGTGGTGTAAATATTTGCCAATCGTGACATTGCAGAGATGCAAACATTGCCAAGAGAGACACTCACAAGTTTCCAATTGAGTTTTCTGCGTCGGATTGCACTCACTTTCGTGGCCGGGGGAAGCGCCGAAGAACCATGCGAATTCATCTCCGCAGGTCATCCTTGCCATCGCAATTTTGGCACTCATAAAGTGAGAAACCCTAAACTGGCGGGACTGGGATAATCCTCACCATGTGCCTTGGGGGAATGCGATAAACATTGTTGATTTGATTGTTGATTGCATGGCGTTGTACATAAATTCAATCCACTTCATTGACTCCGAGGCAGTTTCCTGGCCAATAATCTATGTGGCATCAGCACATTCGGCAAATGAATTTATTTATTCAGTTCCAATGATACGTGCCATCTCTGGAAGCGCCTCGGGTGGGCAAGTAATTTAATTGACCACTGCGAAAGTGCCGAAGAACAGCACATAAAAATCGCCTTGTAAGTAGTAAAAGACTGTTCTTCCGTGGTAAATTGGCATCAGCAGAAAGCCATTATGGGTGCTTTTTCACCTCTGCAAGAGTGCTCTTGGAGAGTAACTCGATAAACAGCCTCGCAGGATGCAAATTGCCATCAGGCAAGGTTTGTGTACTGCGCCTGGCGAAACTTCTGCAGCTTGAACACTTTGAGTGTAATGCGTGGATTTGTTGACTTCAAAATTTCATTCCACGTGAGATATTGACGTGATATTTTATTACTTGATCATGCTTGATTTCGGTGATTCCGAGGTTGTTCTGAGGCCGTCTAAAGTCGCCCAGCGCATACTCCTTCTTACTAACTTGGTCATGGTTTGTTGTGAGGACAAAATAAGAGCCGCACTCTCACTAAAACATTCCAGGAGGACATTTATTAACGCTGAGCGGAGAGGAAAAGTTTCTGTGGGACGGAGAAAAGGGTGTCTGAGTCAATTTGTAAGTGCAGTTCCTATTAAATTTACTCATAATTCGACGCGTGATTGAGGAGCAGTTTGAGGAAAAAATTAATTATCGCATCACAAGACGTTTTTTCCATACTTCGTGTGGGTGGAAAGTTTGAGTAAAGTTGTCGCTATCATTCTATAAATTATTCATCAATCTCTGACCACAACCTCCGAGTTGAAGGTGAGCTGACAAGACTTCCGTAATTGGCTCTACTGGAGATGTGCACTTTGTGTTTGGGGGCTAATCAACACTTTATTCGGGGTAATGAAGAGAAGTGGCAGAAGTCAGTGCCATCTGAATTGTTTCTGCACCTCGAATTGCCACAGTCGTTGCTCTGGTGGGGACAAATTGAGCTTGCAGCTCCAAGTTTTCCGAATCACTCAACTTTTGCCCCGGCCACTGAATCACTGATATGCACTACCACACAACTTTGGGTCTCTTTGATGAGAAGCAATGTGATTAGGAGGAAAATTCCAGTCACTTTCTCAACAAGTTTTTCTTATTGTGCAGAATTGATTCGCAGTGTGGAATATTTGTTCTGTGGCCAAAGTTTCCAATAAGATTTATGATTGGAGCCAGGTTCTTAGTCGAGACTACTTTGTCGGGGAATAAATGCTTTCACGGGAAATCACACATTTCCTCCACGTTTGGGAGATTTTCCGGGATTTTTTCTCTCTTTTCCCCATAGACACGAAAGAAGCCACGACGTCTAATGCCCGGATATTGTTTGCCACAGCAAAAGTCCTTGCGGTGAACAATGGAGGGAAGTTTCTCTTATCCGGGATTGGGAGTGTGTGTGCTCAGGGACAAAATAGCAACTAGCTGGAGCGGAAAGTACCTCTTGTGACGGTTTGACATGTTTGCCAAGCTATTGTCTTGGATTTAAATCACATCGTAATTAAAGATTGAAGCCCACTCTCCGCCCTTGGTTGGTTGGTGGGCCAGGCGTGTTCACTCAATTGACGGCGGTTGGGAATCATAAATATTTGTGTGACTTGTCACAGCCACAATTCCAAATTGCTACCCAACCGTGGGATTTCCTCTGTCTTCCAATCCTTCTTGCCTCTGCCATAGATTAATTATTCCATCACAAAAGCTCCTTTGTCGGGGGCGTGAACTTTTTTGTAGCTGGCATCAGAAAAGCAAAAATTCTCCAAATGGAATTTGTGGTCTGGCCTTAGTCTGATTCAATTAAAAATTAAAACAATAAGGTATCATGAAGAAAAATCATAGCACCATTCAAGCACTTTTTCACGTGCAAGAGAGGAAAAATTATTGCTGAAAAATCTTTTCACACGATTTTACACCTTAAACTCGCATCACGAACTAAAGTCAGTTGAGACTGTATTGTAATCTTTGGAATCACAACACTGTGATTCATATCTTAATATTCGCTGGAATAAAGATGAGTTTCGCAATGGGCGGCTTTTAATTGGTTTTAGCGTGAAATACCGAACATTTCTTACACTCAGCACATTGCAAAGTCTTTTCCGTTGAACTGCGAAAATTTTTCCCACCACCTAAATTTTTCCTGAAATTTTATTCTCCTCATTTTCCACTTTTTCCCACCTTCTTCAAGTGCTCCACTGTCCAATGGGAACCATATAGTTTTGGGCTCTCCATTTCTCTCTTCTTTCCCAGGTATTATTCCATATAAAATATTAATTTTCCTCCCCGCAGTCGCTGATGAAGGACTTCGGGATGAAAAGACTTTGCACCAGAGATTACCACACCTTCTGCAGAATCATTTCGCGCGGCGGCGGCGGCGAGAAAAATTTATTCAGTCTGGCAAAAAGTCTGGTCAATGGGATTCGCGCCATCCCTCAGGTGTGCCATTCACACCCACTCGGCCCAACTAATTATAGTGGCAAAGGGGCTGCAGAGGATAGAAATGGGCTTTTTATGCTAAACACTGGGCGAAATAAACAGTAAAACATGAAATATTTCCCAGCTATTCACAATTCAACTACGGAGGTGTGCCAACGTGAGAAAATCCCTCGAATATCTTGGATGAGATATTGGGGAAAAATTGCACTTTCCATACATCAATATTCGAAAAGCCATTGTTTTATTTAACCCATATCGGAAGGAGAGGTGAGAAATTGCACTGACATTAATCATGTGAGGCAGATGAGAAATTGTACGCAAACTTGCGAGTTTTTCTCAAGTTTTGTGCTACATAAAGAGAATTCAAAATAGCTTCATTAAAAATACCCAAAGTGAAATGACTAAATATTTCTAGAATTTCGCACGTCCGTGGAGTGAAAAAGAGGATTTTCCTGTCTTGTCGACAGGCTAATTTATATTAATGAATAATATTTAAAATTCTTCTCGCTTTTTTCAGGCGTCCTTCAAGCCTCTCAGTAATATTAATTGATAGAATTGGGCCACGATTGCGTGGATGTTCCTCTCCCTGTAAAAAGTGTGTCCTATGGAGAAAATTCGACACACTCTTCCAGAAACATGCTTATATTTCTGGATTATCTAACGACATTTCTTGAAATGTTGTCAATGTTGTATTGGAATTTTAGAGGAAATTCTTAAATTCTCTTTCATATTTTAAGTAAGAGATTAAGGAAAATGTAGATTTTTCCTACGAATTTGCCGAGAATTTTTTATCGGGCTTCTTATAGGGTGGGAATGTTTAAGAATTTATCTTAGCAGCTTCTTCTCTCGCTTGACTTGTTTGGTGAAATTCCACCCTCGGGATTGTTGTCTCGATGCGTGTCTTGATGTCTTCATCATCTTGAGAAATATTTCATCCAATTTGGATTATTATTTTTCTGATTAAATGCGACGTCTCCTCCCAAAGCCAGAGTCAAGCCGTGAAGATTTCCACCCACCCACTTTACTGAAGATGTCGCACGTTCTCCGCATTTTGCTGGCATGGAAGGGGGAAACAAAAGGAGGAATAAAGGCAGCACTCATGTTGGATGGCGGGAAAAAAGGCGGTGAAAGGAAACGGAAAAGATGCATGAAAAATTCGAAATGATTAATTTAAATGAATCCCTCTTTGTTTCACTCGGCCCACGATGAATTTCCATAATTTAATTGGATACTTCACTCCTCAAGTGTGCTTTTGCAATATTGAGTGCTATTTATCACTGGCAAAACAATCAATGTCTTGCCAATGTTGAAAATGATTTCGACAAATCTCCACCTCGGAGAGCCCACAAATAAAATCTTTTTTAGGAGGCAGACATAAAATTTACAAGATTTGAGTGACTATGAAAAAAAAAATATCGTAAAAGGATGGCGAATCCAGTTCGGAAAGGGCACACATCGCTCGTCTCCTGTTATGAAAAACTTTCCGGAGGGAAATTTATAGGAAAACTTTTCACACCACCCCCGGAAGACCCCACCGGGAGCCATACATCACACACACGGCTCCACCCCCAGCCCCGGCAATCATCCGATATCTCGGCGTGGTTGGGCGAGAACTATTTCGAGGGATGGCCTCAAATATCATGTTTTGTGGCTTCCCACCCAAAACTTACCCACGATGCCTCATCTCGGTGTGATTGTCTATCTCTTAATGAAAATACAGTCAAGCTGCCACTTCATAAAGTGAACACTGACACCTCATAAATGGATTGAAGATATCATTTCCACCCTCATATCCCCCTCGCAGCCACTAAATTTCACAATTTTGACGAGATTCCCTCACAGTGTGACACTTGCCATGGGCGAATTTGCCATGTGGGACTAAACAGGCTGCGGTTGATGCCGGAATTTCCTTGGAGAACACCAAATGGCTCTATTAAATTCGCAGGCATTCGCTGGGTGTCAGTTGGACAGCGAGGCACAAATGCGAAGTGCTTATCGCCTGGCATACTTATCAGGGTTTTTCTCACATACTAAGGCAGCAATAGCTAAAATCATCATATCAAAGGATTCCCGGCATGTGAGCAAGCATTTCTGCAGCATTCTACTGAAGTGTACAAAAGCGCCCCGCTCCCCCCTATGAACGACTATGACGTAGGCACTCGAAGTCTGTCACAATTGCCATCAGCCACGGATCAAAACTAATACGATGTTGTGCAGTGAATGGCAGGGAAAACAATAAATACGTATTCGGGTATCCATTGGAAAAACATCTGCCGAAGATCCATCTTTGCATAGCGCATTGTTCGCTTTAACTCCACTTCACCCACAGCCGAGTTCGCCCAGTCAATTTAGCCAGGAGCATCTCAAATTGCTCTGTCACACATATTCTCTCCACTGCGGAGGGATTTCCCGCTCGCCGCCGGCTGATTGCAGACATGCAATCCGTAATGTTTTGAGACAAAATTTTCGTATTTTGCCGCGCGCCCTCCTTTTGGCGCCATGCAACGAATATACCTGGGCAAATGGGGAGAGCTACATTGCTGCCTTGTCAGACAATACAAACAGACGTGTGCAACATTCCAAATGGGCGCCATGCACAATATAATGCCTTGCACTCCAGTGGATTGCCAGGCTATTCTCGGTGGCCCGTGGCCCAGCATGAAGGGGTGATTTCTGCAGTGGTCTGACTTGAATTTCGGATGCCAAAGCTCATGAATTATTTTTTCGTCATTAAATAATCCCCCAAAGCTAAATGCTGTAGAAGAGGTCATAGGCTGGATCTCTCACCTCTGCACAATGCAGCACCTGTGGGGAGTTTTTGAAGAAAACCGCGACAATTTATAACCTCATTTTCCCAAATGAATTTATTTCATTTGTCTGGCCCTCCGCAGAATATCTAATGCCTAGCGGGAGGCTGCAATGAAATGTCGCGGTGGAAATGGGGTGGAAAGCAGCTGGAGGGTGAAATACTGTGTCATCACTTTTGGCCACAGTCCAATGTGAACTCCACTGAGAAAAGTGCCATTTGATCAGGGATTCCGCTCTGGCTCTGCTTTGACCACGACACTGCACTTTCCAATGGAACGTGTTCCGGCAATTGTGCACTTCTTGCACCATTAATTCCTCCAACGTTATTATCACTGGGGAGTCCTTTTTTTGCTCCACGCATCCTGAAAACCAAATTCAATGAGTCGCTAACATGAGAAGTCAGAGTGGAATTCAAAGTTCAAGACTTTTAATTTATCTCTCAGAGGGCAAAAGGAGATTAAGTACAGCATTTGAAAACACCAAAAGCGATGTTATGTTTTTAACTAATGTCAACCTTTCTCGCATGGTGACTTCCATTTGAGTTTCCTCTGAAATTCCTCAACTTGTCGCCCTCATTCTTCCACCTTTCACCCAGTGACACTGTGACTCTTCTGCGAAAGGTCTATTGAAGTGCAATTTACCATGCTCCGCCCTTTAGATGACATGTTCTGTGGACAAGATTGACACTTTACAGCTTTTTCTCCCGCTCTTCGTGACACTGAGAAAGTGGACAGACCGACACTTATCACACATTGCTAACATTCACGCCAGAGTGAACGTGGATTTACTCAATTGAAAAGTTCATTAAGCAAATTTACTCAATGAAGAGAAGCACAAAAGGCTGACACAGAGCTTAGGATTTAATCCTCTGTAGATGGCAAACATAGATTTCACCATACATGCACAGATATTCATTTATGAGTTTCTTCTCTTGAGCCAAGGAAATAATAAGGCATTGGACTTTGTGTAGGTATAGAAAGAAAAAAAAAGATATTTTTCTATAGATAATGCGTAAAGGGTAACATGAAATCCTCGAGGGGTTTTCATTTCGGATCGCGAGCGTTTGTGGAAAAGTGCCAGAAGTATCAATGCAATTTAAGTGTAAATTTATAAGCAACGTTCCAGATTGCGTTGCAGCAATTCCATCTCAATTTCCTGGAAATATCCACTGATCGACCCCTCGCCCAGCTTTTCACCAATATCATCCGTTCCAGTCTTTTTAGCAAGAGAATTGAGCATTCCATATACTTTTTCCCAGTGAAAAGCGATTTGATGAATACATTTCCCATACTTCGGAGCCCGATGCATTTTGGTCCGGGCTTTTCAAGGGAGGCTTCTCTACGTGCTGTTCACTTTTCCACACAATCATCACCCCCTCGCAGAATGTGCCGCCCCTTCTCTCTCTCACTATCCATGTATCAATCAGGCGCACAACTCTTCACAAATTCTCCGTTTTCTCTCTCCCTGCATTCACATGGAATTGAATTCGCATTATTGAGGAAAATCGTATATTTCCCATTCAATTCACTCTCTCTCTCTCTCTCTCCCCCCGCATCTCTTGCAGTGGACAAACAGGCACGCTTCTTTCAACGCCATTTACCACCCGGCCACCCAATTCTGGTCCACGGACAACCGTGAAATACCCATGAGAATGGAGTCCGGAGTTCATCCTTTATCTGCCGGTGAACAGATGTTTTACACCCACAGCACCAGAAGGGGTGAACGGAGGGATATTTTCAAGTTCTTCGGCACTCGAGAAGTCAATGTGAGAGCCATTATTTGCATATAAGGAGGCTCAAAACCTTTGGTTTTCTTTCAAATTCAAAGAATGGCCAGATTTCATGCATTGGTTGATTATATATTATCGCTGTGCCAAAGAAAAGCATTATGTAGGGCAGAATCTCGGACATAATGCCAGGGAGAATACATATTATCTATTATTAAATTGTCATTGTCATATTAGCAATCTTATTTATTATAGATACATTCTATAAATAAAGCTGAACACTTCTCTACTGAAGTGGCTAATTAGCAATCCACGTGCAGACGAACTCTCTTCCAAGCAACAAAACATAATACAAACATCCCTTCCAGGGAATTTTTCGTCCCATCCTTCGGGGCAAGTGAGCCAAAAAATACCAAATCAATATCAACATCAACGGTCAAGAGATAGAAAACCATTAGCTTACGCCCCGCATAAAGTTTTGCTCTCAGTGTTCACTTGTAAGTTAAATGAAAACCATTTTGCAAAGTTCTCAATATTAGTTTTAACTTTATGCAAGACTTTCATGTACAAGTTTAGTTTTGATTGAGCGTCTGTGTACTCGCACTGAAAGTTGGAACGAGTCCCAAGGATGTCTGATGGGAAAGGAAGTGTGCGAAAGGATGTAAATCGTAATTATGCTTCTGGGATATTTTTTTTTCATGGAAGCTAATAATGTCAGCTTAATGTAGTATCAATATTGCAGCACTACTTTATCACACACGTCAGTGAAATTTAAATTTTATAACCCAATCCTCTGCAAGAATTTGGGGAGTAAATAAATAAATTCTCTCCTTTGAAGGACACTCTGTGTGGACATTTATGAAAGTTCCTTCCATGTGTCCCTCCTATTTCATTCAACCCGTTTGAGACATTTATTCTACCGGATCATCCCTTATCATATCCTCTTCAGAATTTATCTACGTCGAGAAATTCCTGCTCTATGGCCGTTTTTCCCCACCTTTTCCCAAGCTCCAAAGGCAAGTTTTTCCTATGCCGGACACACTGAGTGAATTTTCATAATTAGTCGAAACGTGGCCGAAATTGTGAGTGTCTTCATTTACAAAAAAGATGACCAGAGATAGCATTTATCTTTGATCAGCAAGGAGAGTGTTGTACCTTATTAAATTTATCACAGTGCCTCTGGCTCACAAAGAATCTAAATATGTCACTTTTTCACAACTCTTCCTCCATATCTTCTCTCTTTGTAACTGATGTCGGAAATTTGGTACGAATGTGACACTAAATCTCCTCGAATATGGAGGCTAATCCCGTTTAGACACTCATAAAACGCTACAGTTGAACCCTTTTCACCTTTTTTCCTTCCCATTCACACCCCCACACTTCTGGGTGGGTGAAACTCATGGCGAAGAGGCAAAAAGATAAAGGGATTTTCCATATTACATTTTATGTGAAACACAATAAATTTCATCTCAACTCCTCCAAACTATTGGTGCAGACAAAAAATGACTCACAATTTTCATTTTGCCATAAAAGCACCTCTCTTTCTGAGTAGACGGAAATGCCTTCACGTGGGCCATCGCAGCTCCTGTCGAATCATTAACAATGAAAAGGAGAACCTTAGTACATCAATAAAGTGGGAAGAAAGTAGGGTAATTTCTGTCTTTTTCCCCATGGTGATTTTTCGGTGTGATAACATTTGTTTTCTGCAGTGTATTTTCAGCAAAATAATAGGATGTTCTCTCGAGTTTATTGTGAATAAAAGCTTTCATTTTAACCTGCTATATATATTATACAGATAGCTTTCAGTTACATGGGATTTTCAGGAATTCATTGGAAAGCTTTTCCTTGAAGCAAAACAATTGCTTGAATTTAATTGACTACTATAGTTATATTATGGAGATCTTAATTATGCTCTCCAGTTTACACGGGAAAAGGGAAATATCCTTTGATGGCGGAAATAAACTCAATATGATCTGGATATAATTTACCTTCATTGAGCTTCCCTCGAAAAGCACTAACCATTCTCATACGGGTGCTTTTTGCGGTTGGCATTTTTCGCTCAGTGAATATACTTCAAGGCAAAAAACTCAGTCTCGCGCAAATGTGGCGATGGTGAAATGAGAAATATGTATTAAAACAAAGTTCATTTGAAGTGTTTTCCCACCCAATCTCGTCTCGATTTTTTCCCATCCTAGAGGGAAAGTTTTGGCGGATGTTAAAACAGTTTTTAAATGCATGAATTTGTGTGTCCTCATAAAGATTTTCGCTTTTTATTGCCATGGAAAGTTGTACGCCAACTTCAATGAGGGTCGAGAAAGAGGCGAGATGACTTTCGAGGGCGACACTGGAACATGAGAGACTGTATTTTTAAGAGATACACCACTTTAGACGGAGAGATATGAGCCTCGGTGGGGGTGAAACTTTTCTTGCCACACTCCCCGTGTTTATTTTCCGAGAATGAACTGGAAGCGGGGCAGGAGATCCACGGTGTCTGGGGGAGAAGCTTTAACTGAGGAGCTTTAAGGCGATGCTTTTATGATTTGCATTGTGAGAATGAAGAAGGTGGAGCAGGTGTGCGCCACGAGAGGGTGAATTGAGACATTGAGCTTCAGTGTTTGTCTTAAATTTCTTACACCATTCAGCAGAAAGCTCCTTAAGGCCAAATGTGAGATCATGTGAATCTGCTGCTCCTCCAAATCGATTTCCATGCACTTCACCTCAAGGGATTATGCATGAGAGATGGATAATCCCTGTTTGTTTATCGAAATTCGTTGTATTTGATTCTCGTCATAGATTTAAGATTCGCAAATTATAATTGTAAATTTAAATAAAGTTCACCATTTCATTTTCCATCGAATCTATCTATCGAGTTTTTCAGAATCATGACACAAATTCCCGTTCTCAAAGAACCCAATATTCCGCGACCTGTTTTGAATGTGAAAAAGAGTTGCGAACTGAAGGCCAAACTCTGAATTTATTTTAGGCACTTCGAAATAATGATGAAGTTTTATAGACTCTTTAGCAGAGTTATCTGCGTTCATTGGCATTTCCCTATACGCTCAGGGCATCCGATTGCCTGATTATTTCATGCAATCGCAACTTTTCACTCTGAGTTCGCAAGTGCGTCTGGTTGTGCGAAAGTTCACCGTGGGATGAGTGTGATGATGATGTAAATGGTTTGGGACCCCATTCTATGCCATGTGGCGGACTTCTCCGTGGAAAATGAGCGGGGAAATGCGTTCCACGGCGACGCTGCGCACGCGTGAGCGGGGAAAAGCTCCCGCCAAAGCGTCGCTTGCACTTCCATCAAGCAACTTGTTCTCCAATGTGCCACCTTGACACCCAAATGGTTCAGTTTAACGCGTGCCGTCGAGTGAACCTGTTCGCGGCTTTGCCCTTTGACCCACGAGCGCGTGTTCAGTGGATCGGACTTGAGGATTTTCCAGTGGCTGAAGAAGAAAATGCTGAGTGTGCTTGGGTGAATTGGCGTGTGTCGAGGCAAGGGCGACATGGTGAGGCCCATGTGAAGTGTGGAGCAGTGCTGGGTTAAGGAAGAGCGGTGAAAATGCACTCTGGTGGATCCCTTTGTGTGCCTGAGTAAATATCAAATGGCAGTAATTCATGAGGTGGCACGTGTGTGTTTATGGAAAATCCCGGTACCAATTTAATTACACAATTTTGCATCCCCCAACATATACATTTGTGCAGAATACTTTCCGCCCCTCGCGCTCCGCACGTAAAATGCAAAATGAAATACATACACTCATGGCGGTGTAAATTCTAATGCTGTGCCACTGTCCTAATGTGAAAATGAGAGAGGCTCAGCGCTGAGATACCATCAGAAATGGCTCGGAATATGAATCCCTGGCCGCTGCATATCTTCACGTATGACTCTGTAAGTCGGAAAAATGATATCCAGGGAAAAACTCTGTCCGCATATCACACCGTACTTAAGCATCGCATTGTTGCACTCTCCAGTGCCAACTTCGCATTCTTTCACGCCCATTGCATGAATTATGAACACCCACTCGGGCTTTCACGTAATTTCACACCCATCAGGGATGGGTGAAATTCAGAGAAAATCGCACAAGTTTGCTCAATAAAATTTCAATTTCAATTGCCATAAAATTGAGTTGGTACAGTAAAATTACGTAAAATAATATTGAAAGTGTGATGTGACAGTATGTCGAATAATTGATTGAACAAATTTATGGCAAAAAAATTGCTGAGTAATTTATTTTTTAAGAGAAATTTCAGTATCACAAATCATTCTAGAAATAATCTAAGGCTATAATACTGTGAATAATATTTTACATAGATTGATATTAAATAAAATCTTAAACCTGTGCATTAATTAGAATACCTCTGAATTCAGGATTTGAGGCATGCATAGATAATACAGAGACAATGGCCGGAAATTAAACTGTTTCCTGTGACTCAACATTTCCAAACTTTGTCAAATCTTATCACGAAGCATTTTTGATTAGGTGCAAATAAAACTGTGAGATCTTCCTTAATCCTTTATTCCTTGTGAATATTTCACAAGCATAAATCACCATAACTTCATTTTACTATTTTAATTATCCACAGAATTATTTAAACTGAAGTTCGACAAAGTAATTAGCAAACCTCTGATAAGGAATCCTTACATTAATTCTCTTTTCAATATGTGCTGCGTAAAAAAAGGCTGAGATGAAAAATCATTGACAATCCCCGCGTTTTACATCGCAGACAGGAAACCCAGACGAGATCTGAATAGTCACAGTGGAATCTGTGGGGATTTGCTGTATAGAAGCCCGAATTGGGTATTCTTTGAAGGCACTACTTACCGTGAGGCTTTGCATATATCATGTGCTTATTGCAGCAAATCCGAGGAATAATGACTCGATTTTTTACATTCACATTTGGGGATTTTCGCCACGGAAGTGCGCCCTGCCATTGTGTCTGATTAATGCATCCCTGGCTGAACTCAGCTCCTCTCCTTCCCCTATATCAATACATTTGATGTGACAATGGTGCACGAAATGTGAGAAATTGATTCACTACACGACACTCTTGTTTAGGATGGTTTCTCTCCTCTGTGCACGCGGTTTTATTAGCTGGTGAGAATGCAAAATTTCTCACCATGGATGATATTTCGCCATCACTCTTGCTATTATGATGGCGTGCATGTTTTGAGAAATTTCTCTTCACTTTTCATCCTTTTCCAGGGGCGGGGGGAAGGAGCTCTTGTCTGGCGGCGGGGCGCAATCAATCATGCGAATTGGCTACATTCATAGTTCTCGTTCACCGGGAAACACTTTAATTTTCGTGTCTGGGCGAGTGGGTGGGAGATTGATTTTCCACGGTAAAACAACAGGCGTCTCTGCAGTCGATGAGACCGTTGACATGCCTTTTCAAATGATAAAACAATATTCAGCAAGTGGAAAAATTACCGGACCAAAAGAGATAAAAGCTGACAAAGGGGTGTTGAAGATGTTGAGGGTGACTTTGGTGCTATTCATTTATTTTTGTGGCTGCCCGTTTCTTTTTACTATGACCAAGCGAAATGGGATATCTTTCGGGAGAAGTATAGACATTTCCTGTGATGGCGAAAACAACCCATTTTGTCCCTCTGCGGAGCAAATTGTTCCACGTTCTGTTTATTAGGGAATCCATCATCCATCACCAGGAGCGAGGAAAGTATCTCCTGACAGAGATATGGAGAGAAAACACTGTCGTAACTTTCACAATTCTCAGCGAGAAGACTCTTGACGTTGCGAAGGGAACAACCATTTTAATCCCCAATTTCAACACAACGCCCCACCCAAGCCACAAGCTAAGGATTATTAATTAAATGTAAGGAAAATAGTTTTGTGGATTACAGGCGCCTTTTAATCCACTCACAGCCCTGGACACGCAAATTCGCGCGCTGAAGGAAACAATTTAATTTTGTATTGCACAACTTTTCCCGGGAAAGAAGTCCTCATCCCACTTTGGCGTGAGCGAACGTGTGAACACGAAAGAAGCCACAATGCAGAACAAGTGGATGGAAGAAAGTCATCGGGAGAAGTGGGCTGAAGAACTCCATCCACTCTCGAATTTGTTTATTTTCCTCGGCAGCTGCATCTGAACAAACTTTGCAACCTTTTCTAATTTTGCACGTTTCCACCCAGACTTTGGTGCCATTTCACAAAAATCACACTCACACCACAAATCGAATAACTACAAATTCATCTCGTGAACAGCACAAAAATGCTTCCTGATTTTGGGGTGTGAACTCGCGTTGCTTTTTTTCGGACCAAATGTTGCAAATGCAGCACTTGTGAATCATTCAATAAAAGTGTAGTAAAGCATTCTTTTGCAATTGAATTGTATTTTGAATTCTTTCATACTTGAAAATTCCAAATTGCCTTTTTGTATCGCATGAGAGAGAGGAAATTATTGTACATGGATTTCAGCCATTCGGCGCGTAAAGATGTTGGCTATATAAAATTGATAATATTACGCGCATAGCGTTAAAGGAATGACGTGCCTTTGACTTATTAGGGAATTAGTTCCTTTTGTGGGCTTAGTCTCTCTTACTCTATATGATTCATGATTATTCTCACATCTGCAACTGTCAGAGTGAGGCGAATTATTCAACGTGGAATTTCAAACTTCATTTTCATCCGTCAATTTTTAATATTCCTCCAGGTAAATTTGTGAGAAGCTGTCTACAAATTATACATGCAGCATATCTATACACGTAGCAAATTTCCTATAAAATATTTTAGGTAAAAATAATGGCATGTGTAAATTAAAAAAACCAAATTCAAAGTGACTCATAATCTTCAACGTTGGAAAATTAATTAATTTTTCAATCAATACTTTAGGGAACACAGTATATTTTCAGGCAAATTGTCAGGCTTCTGGATTTATAAAATGGACAATGCAACATTTTTACCGATTATGCGCTTAACTTTCAAATGAATAACATTGAAATGCAGAGTATTTCACGAATAGCACACAATTTTGCTTTCATTTGATGGGATTTATCGAATTGATTTTCCACAAATCAGAGCTATTAAATGTTAAATAAGTAGGTATAACATGAAATTGAAAAATCCTATATATGTAGCAAATTTAATAATTAATTGCACAAAAACCGAGAGCATTTTCAGTAATTAATTACACACCTATTTTCCCAGGTGATTAAAAATGTATAGCGAATGTTGCAAAGTATTCATTAGGGAGAATATTCAAAAATACTTGCTGAAAATTTAAATGGCAGGCGAAACATTCACAACAGACGTTCTTCTATGAATACATTTCTTTGTGTTGAAACTTTAATTTTATGGCTAGCGGAGCTATTGCAAGTGACCATGACTGTACTTAGCCTGACGCCACGTCTTGACTTCAAATAGAACTATGAGATAAAATGTTAATGCATGTTTTAATTTCGTAGCAAAAGTCTTGTGCAAAAGTTTAAGCGTGTTGAAAACAAACCCTATTACCCTCTGGCTGTAACGACTTTTTTCCAACATTCAGTGCAGAGCACGGGGAGACCAGAAAAACATTAATTAAACATTCATGAGTGGTAAAGCAGCATAAATTAGAAGATTTTGAATTGGGAGAATGGCGGGCAAAAATAGAATTTCAACAAAATGTAAATAAATGGACGGATTACAGTTGCATGTACACTTGTGTGGCTACTGAAAGCACCTAAATTATTTAGTGCTGTGCAAATCTCTTTAACTATGTAAATTTCACCTCTAAATTGCTCACTTTGCCGCCCCCGCAAAACTGTACACCCGCCGGTGGATTTTTGCGGTGTGGTTTCTGTCAAATGAGAATTTAATGGAAAATGCATAAATTTGATTGGGCTTCTCATTATTCTTCCGTGAGTTACAAAAATCCGACGATACAAATGGATTTCCCATGTTGAGAATTTATTTTCACTGAAACTCACACTAATAGTGAAAATTCGATTGTCAAATTTATTATTAAATTTAGAGGTGTGTGGCAACATTTCTGCTTCGATCCTCTTGATTCTCCTCCCCCCATGGGAAAGCTCCACCCAGCGACTACTCATCTTCACACTTCACCCTCACACTCCGCCCGTGGAATATGCATGAGACCGTGTGTATATGGTTAATATTTCCGAAACTATATGGAAATGTTTTATTTAATTATTCAAAGCGAATTTAAATGCGTGCGCGGAAAAATATTCCGCCGTGGCACATATGTATATATCCGAACTGCTGGCAAAAGCGCAAAATGAATGTGTGCTGATGACCGCACTCGATGCGGGGGTGAAGAACACTCCTTTGGCTGTCGAGGAACATCGCAGCGAGTAACACGTTGGGCAATTAAAGAGTAAATAACAGAGAAACTTCCGTTTCTGTTTATTTCATTTTTGCAATACGCTCAATATACCTTCTTTCTACTCAACCGAAGCTATATGCCGACCCTCTTTGCCGATTTTGGGTGGAATGCTGTTGCTTCAGGGCGAATGGTAGCAAATTTCAAGTTTGAGGCACACAACTTCTCTACTGTGCGCTGCAACATGGAGAACTTCTCAAGAAGATAGTCTGAAATAATTTGAATAATATTGATAAGCACTCATTTTGTTTACTAATTAGTTTTAAAAGATGCTTTAATAAGTCACTAATTGAGACTTGTTGATGATCGGAATATGTTTTCATAAAACACCTTCTTGCTGAAGCTCTATGCAAATACACATCTGCATTCAATTATGCTGTGCAACGCTTCAAAAAGTCAAGTAAGAAGCATTGTTCTGTTGAGTGATCTCGAAGACACTTCAATTACACATAGTGAAGACATAGCATACAATTTCTAATGAGCAAGATTTAGAATGAATGAATAGGTGACTTAGGAAGGTATTGTTTCGGATTCAGGCATTATTCCAGACAATTCAACCTAACGTGCAGATGCTTGGGAGAAATTCGCCTCCCCTTGACTTCTTCCTAAGCCTCGTCGGATTTAATGGCAACAGAGTGCCAGCAAGGAGAGTGCATTGTTTGGGGCAATGCTGAGTGGTGTCGATGAGGAGAAAAAAAACCCCAAATGATTTACACGACGATGAGAAGTTTTCCTGGCAAGAAACTTCCTTAACTATTTTCTGATTACGTGTATTGCAAAGTTAAATTTCACCGTATTATTTTCCTCCTTGCCATTCACGTTCCATCGTCCATCACGTGTTTCATTTTCTCTCGTGAAACGTGGGAAGAACAGAGGTGGAATTGGAAAAATTCACTTTCGGAAATATTGAATGATTTTCCTATGTTTCTGCCCTCCTTTCGGCTTTTCAACATGTCACTTGCTGAGTGGCAGAGGCGCTGCGCAGGCAAGTCTCTGGAGAGGAGCCAGAGAAGAAAGTGGATTGAAATTAGCGGGAATTCCCAATCGATCATAATGAAATTCAGTGGAAAACTGAGTGAGTGAGCACTCTTGGGGTGATTCCGGGCAAAAAAAACAGCCATGGAAATGACTGGGTGAGTGGGTGAATGTCTTTGAATTCACCTCGGCCAGAGAAGGCGTCGCACGGAAAAGCTGGAGAGGAAATGGGTAAATTGTATTTCCAGCTGGCATCCATCCAATAGACATTATTTTTGCCCAGCAGTGTGACTAACTCACCAATTTCTACGCGATGCTCACCCATGGCAGAAACTGGGTGAGAATTGAGCACAATAATTGCCCCAGATCAGTTAAATTGGGAAAAAGTGATAAAATAAATTGGAATATTAATTACATTCAATTTGAGATGAATCTGCAAATGATGATTATCACGCAGAAATTGATTCATGTGAAATGCAATTCAATATTTGTCTGAGAAGATAAACAGTGAAATTGTGAAAGAATTGAATTGAGGAAATTTTTAAAAACTCATGTTTCAAAAATCTCTAATTTTGCAGAG
Source organism: Phlebotomus argentipes (assembly GCF_947086385.1). NCBI lineage: Eukaryota > Metazoa > Arthropoda > Insecta > Diptera > Psychodidae > Phlebotomus > Phlebotomus argentipes. Next base: position 8,022,482 of record NW_026776181.1, on the reverse strand, counting down.
TTCTGCAGAATCTATGTATTCAAATCATATAGCAACAACTGTACATACTCAGGGTATGATAGTTTATTAATCTTACATAAGACCATTTCCCACTGTGCTTCCCTACTTAGCCTTAGAAACTCATTGCTCATGAAGACTCCGCTGTAAGCCTTAGTGGAGAACGGCAACACACATAATCGGCTTTTCCAGTACTTCTCCACTCTCAATGACTTCGGAGTATATTTTTGCGCTTACCTCTTGCAGACACCACCAAATGCTGTGTCTCCCGGCGGGATGACTTACGCCTGAAAACCGTGCAGGTGCAACTCAGTCGCGTGATGACCTGCTCCTGGTGGCTGCTGATCTGCTGCTTCTGCTGCCTCAACTGGCCAGTTCTGGCGTGTCCGGCCGAATGTATTTGCTTGTCGCAGACTCAGGTTCGTGCCTCCAAAAGAACCCCGACCACAAAGCCCAACTGACTCACCTTCTGCCGAAACAGGTGCTGTGCAATACGGGCGGGTTGCGTGAAATACCCGCTCGTCTGCTGCCCGTGACAGTGGAGAATTTAGCCCTCACGAAGAATCACTTTCCCGTGATAAAGAGTGACGCCTTTGGGGGATTGCGTGCCCTGAAGAAACTCTCACTGGATGGGAACAATATCACCACCATTAAACCGTTTGCCTTCCGCGGTCTGCCGAGATTGCGTGAGCTCTCAATCCAGCACACACCCCTCGCCACTGTGGCACAATTCGCCTTCGCCGGCCTGCAGAACATCACCACCATCCTCCTTAGCCACAACAAAATCCTCCGTGTCGAGGGGTAGGTCCTCCCTTAAATCACCCACGACGAGCGATGTTTCATGAAAGGACTGGGGGTTGGAGAAATTAATGACAAGCATGCTCTTCTGGTATTGAAAATTGACCGATTCTCTTTAAGCGATTGAATTCATTGCTCAAATTTAGGATCAAGGAATTTGTTGACCTACATAATTTCAGCAATACTTCGCTAGTAGGTTCAGATTGCTCCAATCTTTTCGTGAAACATCTCGTTGCTTGTGAGCTTTTATGACGCTAAGCCTCCCGCAGGTATGCCTTTGCTGGCACGTCCAACGTGCGACTCATCCTTCTGTCCAACAACCCAATGCTCAAGATTGACACATCGGCCTTCTCGGGGCTCACGAACGTGGAGCACCTCATCTTGCCCTCCGGCATCCGTACAGTGGAGCCGGACGCCTTTGTGGGCCTGGACACGGTGGGTCTACTCAAGCTGGCCTACATGGACCTCAGCTCGCTGGCGCCCTTCACTTTCCGCGGCCTGACGAATGTTCAGGTGCTGTCACTGCAGGAATCGGACCTGGGTGTGATCTGTGCCAATGCCTTCGATGGCCTGTCGCACGTGGCCACGCTCAACATCCTCAACAACAAGATCGATGCCATCCAAGAGCTCAACATTACCGCCACTCACTACATTCGGCAGATCAAGATGCAGGGAAACCACCTGCTGGAGACGCCGGACCCGGAGTCCATCATCATCGATGGCGTGGAGCACCTGATCGTGGTGAACAATCACTTTCCGTGCGGTTGCCACATCCATACGCTCCTGGAGACGCCACTGGCCAATGGCACACACTCAGGCAGCGATTTCCTGGCCAAGAACTTCTGCATCTCACCCTTGGAAGTCAACGGGCGGCCTATGAGCGACCTGGATTTGTACGCCATCGGCCGATGTCAAGAGCAAGTGACGAGGGAGAACCTCGAGGCGTCCAGTGGGCGCACCATCAACTTCTATACGGTGCTCTGCTCACTTGTGACCACACTCTATCTCTCCATGACCACATGGATGGGCAGCTGAGTGTTAAACTAAGCATGGAGTTGCAGGGACTCCAAACAAGACTATGTAAATATAGGAGAACGGTGTGAGCGAAATTCATCATCAGATACTATATGAAATTGTGGATGTAGAGAAATTTTGTAAGACAACAATTTCATAAGATTCCATTGATTTCAGCCCCTAAAATACCTATTCTCAGATTGAGTGCATAATGAACAGTGATATAGTGAGATATTGAACACATACATTTTGTTAAAATTTGTCTGTTTAGTTTACAAAATGTTTTTGTCTTACTATGTCACTGAATTATAAAAAAAAATTGAACTGATATTAAAAAAAAATCAAGTATCAATTTCGCACTAATTGAAAGATAAACGCAAAAAGCATCAGTAAATTGATCAATCAACCGAAAATATTTTTAAAATATTTACCCAAACAACAAAATTATACTGTTGACATCAAACATACACTTTGTTATCAGTTCAAATGAGTATTCGAACAGTCTAGGAATATCGCAAATGATGTGGAAAATTTATGTAATATTCAATTTCAGTCCTGGTTTTATAGAAATAAGTTCCCAGCGAAAATTTGTTTGCCTAATATTTAGGCACTAGGTGTAAAATTTGATCTCACATAATACAACCATTCTCCCATTTCAGGCTCAATACCATTTTCATCGTCCAACAATTCAATTAACATGAAGTTTGAGTGATTTTCTCAGTCAATTCACGCGGTCAATTTCATGAAATTTCATTCCAAAGGCACTTGCAAGACATAAACTTTGAGGTATGGCAAAAATTATTCACGCGATAAAATATCCTCCATTGTTATCCCATCATTAATTGATCGAAGTTTCAGCTGCTCTTCTACTCAAAGTAATTATTCAGTTTCCAGCGTGTGTTTTATTTTGCCCTCAGGTATAAAATGGTTTCCATATTGAAAAACAACATGGCAATTGATGGGAAATCGAGGTGTTTTGGTGAAAATGACTAATAGAAAGCCATTTTGCAAATTCAACAGATACAATAATAAACCTTTGGTGTAGGTAAAAAATTTAATTAAACATTTGAGGGTAATTATTTAGTAATTTCTCTTGACAGACCTTATAAAGTAGTAATTAAAAATGAGATCTAATTAAAATTGTTCAGTGAAGAGCAGACAAAAATGCACGGAAGCAAGAGGATTTTCATTGGTAATTTCCAGTCTTTTGTTGTGTTTGCATTCAACAACATTTTATTTCATCAAACGCACATTTTTTTCCTGCAAACCAAAATAACAGAAACATATTTTGGTGTGTATATGGAGTGCCTATATAATTATAAATTATTATTAAAACTTATAATTGACTGGGTTTTGTAGGATACGATATGGAGGGTATATTTAGCGCGGCAAAAAAGTGGCACAACAGAGAGAGGAGGGAATTTGCATAAAAGTTACATGAACTTTAGCATAAAAAAGCATTTGAAAGAGTAAATTTCATATATCCAGAGAAATAGCCGGAATGTGTGTATGTGTGAAAAATATCCAGCATATGAGAGGAAGTTGGAATATTCGGAAATAAAAAAAAACAGAGAGCACGAAGGCAAAATAATCCAATAAAAAATGGATTAATGTTGGTGGTGTTTGCGCGAACATTAAAATATGAATGTGGAATTTATGATTAGCGATATAATTGAAAGGTAAGAGTGGCAGTGTAAATAGTAAAATAAATAATTATAAATTAAACGATGTGTGAAACATATCCCAGAAAAATACATGAGAAAGCGTTTAATAATTGAATTTGCAATTCGTACTGATTCAACGTGGACATTAATAATTCTATATACACGGAAAAGGATATATTATTAAAAATGTGAAAATTACACACGCCTCTATGTTTTCTTTATCAGCACCCCCGACCACTTGCGGCGCCCCCTCGGCCCACATATTGATTTCCACCCCGTATCGCCTATTCCAGTCCAGTGCGTACAAACAGTGCACATCGCATTACGGCGCTCGGAGAGGGCACTCCACAAGGGTCACCAATAAATTGCCACCCCACTTGATCGCTTAAGCTCATCGACACCCCAAAGCCCCCTCGTGGATGAATCGCCAATTGCAATCGCTTTCCACGCAAGAGAACTGAAAAAAGCCAGCAACTTGTCCGCCAAATTGACTGGCATTTCGGAATGTCATTAATGTGTACATTGACAATTCATTTACTTCACAGCTTAATGACTCGAATGTGAGACAATAATTACTATTGATGTTGGCATCAAGAGCAATTCTGAGGCTTTTTGCCATCCACTCAATGAGGCCGAATGCAGTGCAACAGCGACATCAGAGAATCCACCGCACAGCCCCATTTAATTTGACAATTTCATACGAATGGAAATTGGAACTGTTCATTGACAAATTTAACGATGCTCAATTAGTGAAGAATTTCAGTCGACATTGCGTACAATAAATGTTTCATACTTTGCCAAATTAAAATGTTAATAAATTGGGAAAGATGATATGTGAATTTCGTATGGAAAATTTTGAATTTCTGCAATATGTTGAGCCAAAAATTCAACCTATATTCTTTGATTCAATGCTCTCTTTTTTTTGAAAATCTCCCATAGATTTGCTTACTTAGAAGATTCTCAGTCAAATTAAGAGGATTTCACTTCATGTCTGAAAAGTCTTTTTCTTTCGAATGAACTCTGATTGAATTTTCAACAACTTTGGAGGTAAGTTGAAAAATGATGACTACAAAATTTGCTTTTCTTCCAATGAGTAGAGCGTAAAAAAAAATACTTCAAAACCATTCGCTTTTTTTTCCTAAAAACTTTTCTATACTGTAAGCAGCGAATCTTCACATCAGTTAATTGAAAGCCAGAGAAAAGAATGATTTATGTGGACGGAGCGCTTTGAGAACTTGTTGGAGTGTGGTCAGTCGCTTCTCGACCTCCGGGGTGAATTGAGAGCTTAAGCATAGCTCAGTTGGGGAGCTCAGCAAATCTCCACGATGAAATGGAGTAACTCCACCCCCCTTGAAATATTTTCCACTGAATCTCACATGCCGATTTCCTTGGGAGTGTGAAGTGATTTCGCTAGAATGCAATTCATCACAGACACTCAGCGGAAAATCCATCATTTGTTGCGGAAATGTGCACCACTGGGGGTGCTTTTGCCAGTCCCTGTGGAGGAGCGAATGCAAATAGAGTGTCTTCCTCCTCGACTATTCACCAAATAGACTTTTAATGATACTGTCTCTGCCTCAGCTTTTTCCAGTCTGCGAGTCAAAGGGAATATTCCCACAGGAAAAGCTACTTGCGACTTCCATTTTTCCATACCATATGCATTATGGCTGTCACCTCCGATGCAATATCAATAAATTCTCCATGAATATTTATGGTGCAGAAGGTTGGCATTTGGGACGTGATGTGGCAATTTTCTGGATTTCGCTCTCGTCAAGATCAAATTGAAATGGTGCAAAAGATCCAGGTCGGGAAGTGGGATGTGTGTGTGTGTTGTTGGAGGCGAAGAGAAGAATGGGCAACTTAATTCCATTTTGCTGAAGTTGTCCATGTGAAAAATTGCACGTTCAATTCTCGAAAGAGACATTAACTGCCACTCGCCTGTCTCATAATGCATTTTTGTAGTCCAAAATAAGACACTCTCCCCCCAAGACAACTGCGGCGCCGTGTGTACTGGGCAGGAGGTCTCCTGGAATTGAGATTTGAAGACGCTGCGACCAGGATAGCAGCGAGAGAGGATAGTTCGATTCGGTGGCAAAACTCTTTCTCCGACATGTGACAGAGTGTAATAAAATTTTCTCCGTGACATATCATCGGATGGCAGAGTGCATTTGAGAGAGATAAAATTGCCAAACTTACCACAACTCCCCCGCAATCAACCCATCACTTTTCACTCTTCCGCAGATTGATGAAAATTACCTGCCTGTTCCTACTCTCCGCCTGCTCAAGACAACCTTGCGGAGTTTGTCGGAAAAGCCGCACTGACTTTAAACAATATGAGGACTTTAATACATACAAGTTGGAAGAGTATAGTATATTTGCATGCTGGTGAGGAATATTGTCTGCAAAATGCCTCTTTTCATCTTCCGACTCTTCTTCCGAACTTCGTCTTGCCAGGGAACTTTTCACTGCCAGAGACATTTTGAGAATCAAGTAACAACTCCCTTATTTCCCTGACTTCTCCAGGACATTTGCGTAGTGTTCCTCTTTGTCAACAAGTTTCAGTTTCACTGAGAAAAAATACATAAGATTCTTTGATTTTATCCATAACTACGAGATGGCAAAATTTCTATATTTCAGTGTGTCTCAATGGATTTTCTCACACATTCATTTTAAACTTCCTGAGCACAAAATTCTCAACAAATGACTTTTAGCTCCACGTAAATCAAGTATTCATGAAAAAAAATTGACTTTGCTAGCTTTTTTCTAAACTTGTATTTAAGCTAACAAAGTGAATTCATAAATCCCTACCTTTGGGCTTGAAGTAGCCAAAATTTGGCGAGTGAATGCGAGAAGCGGAATTCCATTAGTGTGAGAGAACATCTGTTCCACAGGGATAAGCACCCAAAATACACTCTGAGCGACACATATTCGTGGGTGTCGCGACAGTGTGCAACTGGATTGAATCTGTGGGGTGGAAGGGAGCTTGAGACACAGTGTATAATGTACATATTATATGTCTCAATGGATTTCTTTCAATCCAACACCGTCTTCCCGGCAACATCCAGTGTGGGCGGAAGCGAAGGGCGTGATAATGTAAATTCAATCCTGATCAGTGTGCCAACAAAACAACCATTTATCGACAGCCTCTCGTCACCCCTTGAGCCATACACCCCCCGCGCAACCCCATAGAATCCGCCTGAGTGGATTTTTTCCTCCAGGGGTGCAAAAGTGCACATCATGGCGCGAAAGGGAAGCGCTTCTCCTGCGAAAATGTATTCAAAGTGCTTTCACAATTGAATCCCTTCACTCGACTGGAGAGCTTCTTGTGCAAAATTTTCCGCACATACTCAACATTTTCGGATATTTTTGGGGCGACGACTTTGGGAAAAGGCAAAAGAGTGCAATTTCAAATGAAAATTGTGGTACAGAGATTTTCTCTCGGGAGAATTTGGACAAATTTTATGCAAATCACATTTGTCAGGCGGGAGGAAGATTAAATCGCAATGTCTGGGCGAAAATCCCATCAGAGCCCAAAGAGTCAAAGGCATATTCCCATGGTCAAGAAATTTTCTCCATCACACTTGAAATTGATGGATGGGGTGGCAAAAGTCAGGGAAATTTGGTGCTCATACATAAATTTCACGGATCCGGAGATTCCTCACCATCTCGGCCCCAAATAGATTGACCAGCATGTCGGAGACTTTTTCCTGCGAAATCCAATTTGGCCAGAAATTTCCCCACTCCACGCCAACGAGGCTTTTCCCGGGAAATCGCTGGAGAAATTCATACAAATGACTCACCTTTCGTCAGGTGAGATTCTGAGAAAGATGGATCTTTTTTCTACTTGCCCCCCACTTTTTGACTCCTCGCTCATTCAGAGACGTGTGAATCGGTGGGGAGGATTGGAAAGAAGTCATAAATTAAGTGCTTTAAGTGGTAATTGCATTAACATGAATTTGGCAGTTCGCCATGGAATTAATATGAAATCCTCGCTTGCCTTCGGAAATAATTCGAACGAATAATTTAAACGATGCACTAAAGAATATGGAGAAAAGACCGAATTTTAAAATTCTTCATCATTGAGGCCAATTTAGGAAAATAGAGAAAGCATATGTAAATAATAGCCCCTTTGAATCATGCTGAGTTTTCACCCTCGAATTCAACTAACACGAGGTAGTTGCTGAAAAAAAAAAATTTTCACAACCCTCGAGAGATTGTCGACACTTTTATCGACACGCCGAGTGTCTGATGTGAAAAGTTGAGTTAGGTAGGTAAATATTTTGTTTTTAAATCACAAACGGCAAAGTTTCCCATCCAATTTCCCGCTCAGTTCAACCTATTTATGATTTTCCACTATCAATTGGGTGGTGATGGGCGCATTCTCGCAGGCCTCTGTGCATGAGTTTGTGGACAGACGGCGTGTCAGAATCAATAAAAAATTCATCAGCAGAAGTTTTGCGCGCCAAAGACACACCTGGACGATTGTACACGTTTGCGGCGAATGTGCTCACCTCGGCAGGAAATCTAATAATAAATTGTGATGGTCAGGATTTCTATAATTGGAAAACTTTTCCAATGGCTTTTTTGATTAGATCTCTACTTTACTCTTGTTTTTTCAGCAAAACTCTTTTTCACCTCTTCCAAGCGTTCCTTTTTTTCTGCAGACGCAGAAGTTCGCACGAATGGGAATCTTGAGATTCCATGTGTTGAGATTTCAACCACCCCCAATTAGCTGAAAGTTTACCAGCGGGAGATTTCTCATTGGCCATGCCAATTCTCTTGATTGATTTCAACTTTGTGCGATTTTCACGAGTGCTGTGGACGATGTACAAATTCCCATGTATGCTCCCGTGAATTCCTTTGATAAATTACCTTTTTCAGTGAATTTCAGTGGAAATTCTACGCGGAAAATTCCCATGTAATCCTCGATGAGGCTCTTTCAATCCCTCTCCCGCCACACAAAGAAGTGCCGCCCAACTCCTTGGGAAATCACAGTGAATGCCTCCGCATGAGGCCGACGAAGGATGGAGAGAAAGAAGTTGGCAAATTCGATGGGAATGTATCGGGAATTGTTGGAGCTTCTGAGTGTTGTCACAAGTTGAACTTTTGATACACTTTAGATGGAAAAAAGGGGGAATTTTCTAAAATTTGTTGAGTGTGTGGAGGAGCAGAGGTGAGAAAAAAGGGTTCTTGAGTATTAAAACATATCCCTGATATGTTGTCTCTCACCTATACTGCTCCTAATCCCATTTTCTCCTGCCCCTCGGATGCGATCCAAGGCGGATGTGTGTCTGAGAGACGAGGGCGAAGTGCAAAGGTGACAAAGATGAACCGTCAAAGAAGAAAGTGGGTGGATTAAAAGTTTGTCGCTTGACAGGAATTCTTGTTTGGATGTGTTTGGAGAAAACGGATTGTTTTGGGTGCCACAACTTTTCGACATTCCTCACCATTCTCACCAGATTCCCAGAGTCTCTCAATGCTGCCGAGACATGTATACATTTTTGAAAGGAGTGCTCATCTTCCAGACACACCATTTTTTCCGGCGCCTTCCACCCCTCATACATATGAATAGAGGCGCTCTTGGGGTGGGACGGGTGAGAAATTGGGTGGAGTGTGAAAGGAAATGCGAGATACAAACACACACCTTTTGTTGGGGAAAGAATTACAGAGTGAAAATTTATGGTTGAAGAGCATGTTTGTATTTTTAATACCAAATACCATCAGCATAATTTAAGTTATTAGCCTGATATATGTTCCACGTAAAATTTTATTCATCCTTTATTCCTCATCATAAAGTTAAAAGAGCGCCATGACAAAAACCCCACAGGCACCAGCCCCCAAAGCCGATGTCCCAATATGAGCAAACCACAAAACCCGCCACTTTTCGCCATGGGGTAATTTTTTTCTCACTGGAGAGATGAAAGTGCGTAACATAATTTCCCAACCAGACGCACTTCGGAGCTCGCAAGTGTAATGCAAATATGCGATATACCGCCCCCAAAGTGTCTCTCGCATGAGAGTGGCGAGAATATGGCAATCGTATTCCTAACATCACTTTTACGGTCAGCTCGGAAGGGTGTAGAAGCTGCTGAAATGCTGCTTTTTACGCTTCTCCGCTTTCCACTTGAATCCGGGGAAAAAGCGAAGAGAAGCTTCATTTTTTCAACTTCAGCTTCTCTCTCTCTTGCTCTGTGGCAGAGGTTCTGGCCAAAGTTCAGCACAAACAATTCTTTTAGTGCACGGAAAAGTGAATGCATGCTGCTTTGGATTTTCCAAGTGATTATGCTAACAGAAGACTGCAACGAAGAGAAATAGACAGATGTTGAAGTGACTGCTATTGATGGTTAAAATCGTTAAAATCAATTCTCTTGAAGCGCACTAAAATTGAAGTCGACAACAAAGATTTTCCGTTTGTTCTTGTGTATCTGGATATCATTTAGGCCTGCACAGCTGAGTTTTAAAGTTTCAGCAACACTAAATAACTCGGGAATATCTGTGCACCTCTGAGTCTAGTTTGTGTTAGTCAAACTCTACTTGTGCACGGTTTAGCTTATTCTCCTTATTTACAACATGAGCCGGTCTGTTCTCTAACTCCGTGGAGTCTTGAGTGATTGTTTGCTGCATCTCGTGAAGCATCCCCGAGGAGACTGGGAAAGGGAAACTCTCTAGGGACGTGATTAAATTTGCAGCGGCTGCGGAATGAGCGCTGTTTGTCTTTGCTCTCGGAACAGTCGATGGCATCCTTCAGCGTCCTGTTTGCCGTGCGGCGTCTTGTCTTCAGTGCTGCGCCTCACGACTGCGCTGCTGTGAATAAAGAATGAAAATCTCGTTTCACTAGTAAAATATTTGATGAGAACAGCTGTCTAGTTAATTATTTTGAATAGCCAATTTAAGCCATTTCACCAACTTGCCCAACAATTGGACTCCGCGGACGCTGTTGGGTGGGAAAAGGATTAAACTTCTCGCATTTTCCGAGAAAATACATGGCTTTTTTTCCTTGTTTTCCTCCTCCGGTGGGGCGGAAAAAATACGACGAGGATTAAGGCAAAGTATGTAGTTTTGAGAAGGGAAAATTGCTCATTGTTCCTCAGTTCTCAGGGCTGAAATTAGAAGTTATTTCTTTCGCCATTCGCACAATGCCTAGACCATTGTCTTGGGCGTCTCAAGGGAGGAAGTTTCAACTCAAAGGAATTAACATGTTGTTATTCAGGGGGAAAAGCTGTTTTGTCCACTGTGTGAAAAGCCGTGAAAGTCTCTCATTATTCTGCAATTGAAGGGCCGCGCGCTGTCTGAGGCTCGGAAACTCCCAACTTTGCAATATGAAATCATGCTGGCGCGAGGACCAAAATGCGCCCTTTTCCTCCCCAGCAGCCGCCCTGCAGTCAAATTAAAATGCGGTCCGTGGCAAAAACCCACCGTCCGGTGGCCTGAAAGACACTCTAAGTGAGAAACTCTGGCGAAATTTATATTCGCTGCCTGGATGGCCAGAGGCGTTGAGTCACCCATTCCGCCATATGGACTTTTTCCTACAGTCCAGGCAAGACTGCAGTGTAGCTGCACTGCTATTTGGACTTACCCATGAAAAACCGGGTGGCTTCATGCGGAATATTTTCCGTCACTCCAGAAATTTATACAGCGCATTTTTGTGGCAGCTAATTAAATTGGAAATTTTTCGCACTGACCTCAGCGGCAGGAAATCAGGTGACTTTTCATCCCGAATCAGCGTGAGAATAAGTTTCGTGACTTTAGCTTGAAGTATAGCGAATGTAAACGAGTTTATCACTAAAAATAGTCCAATGCTGTCATGAATTTAAACTGATTCGTGGTCCTTGCTCGAAACTGATCCCTTGGGCGCAATTAAGCCCATAAAACTCTGAAAATCGACATTCTTTTTTACAAATAAATCTACAATCACATGTCTTTGTGCCACGCAATGATAAATTTGATAGCATTCTGTATCGAAAGCACAGCATTCCACTTGTTTGTAATGAGAATTTCTGCCATGGGAAAATTTTATTTATGTTCCTGGGCATCTCTTCGCAATGCGAAAGTTGTCTGGGACTTTTGTGGTCGATGAAGAAAATGTTATGAGAATACAGGGTTGAATTTATAGAAAAAGTTTTGTGTGCACTTTTACAACATTCCAAGAAATGGTTGCACGTCCTCTATTTCCTGGCTTGCATGGTGCACAAGCGGATGGAATGGGGCGGCAGCCAGCATGAAAAGTGTGTGAGCTGGGAAAATGGGAACAATGTGTGTTATTCTTGATGGTTTGTGCTGGGGGAAAATGTCGCTGTGTGGATTGAATGGGACACTCAGGAGGATGAATGATCACTTTGCCCGAAGCTCTCGATGAAAGGGACGTTTTTCCTCCTTCAGATGCATCTTCATCCTCCCGCTAATTGTTTTTCCAAGAGATTTCGCCATGGGAGAAAATCTCTCAACGTCCAATGTTTGCTCGGATGGAGTGCTTTTTGGGGAAAATTGGCAGAAAATGGGCGCGAAAATGTAGGCCAGGCGGGAGGCATGAATGATTTAGTGGGAGAAACATACAAAAGAGATAAATGTTACACAAAGCAGACTTTCCGGCCATGGCGCGAAGGGGGAGAGTGGGAAATGTATGTACAGTCAGCGTGAAAAGTGTGTGAAAGTTTCCCCAAAACGCCAAGCAATAAATTTAACCATTTTCGTTGTGTCACAAACACAAAAATTCATCCCCAATGCCTTGTGGAGTCCGGGTAAATTAAAGTGTGTTGAGAACAGGAGAGAAGAGACTAATAAAATTGCCTCAATAACAATCAAAAAGCAGGAAAATATGCTCCACATTCAAAAAAGGTCTTCCTCCTTTCCAGCCAACTTTACTTGAGCACCCCCTCCCCCAACCCGGGCGTGCTTTACGGTGGAGTGAACAGAATGAGCATCATGTATAATTTTTGATGGCATCACCCAAACCCCCATTTGACACTCAACCACCTTCACAAATATTTCACTTTCACTCCCTCAGTCCTCATCTCGGGGCTAAATATCCTCCACAGAGACACGCTCTTAGGTTTGAAAATTTCAGCCTCTGGCAAATCTTTCGGGAGAACCACAAAGTAAGACGTTTAAAGTCATTGAGGAAGTTTCTCGGTGTATATTCGGCAGTAAAATGTAGTGAGCGGCTTGAATTTTGAGACATAAACAGTCATTTTTTCCAATACTCGAACATATATTTGTCACAAATTGCTTCAACACTCTTCACATTTCCATTCATTCTGGCGATAATCTCCCTTTTTTCCGTATTTACATTGAATTGTCTCAAAATACTTGCTTCTCATTGCGTATTTACGGAAATATTTGCCCTCAGTTGAGTCACAGCTTAAAAATTTCATTGGCGAAAGTTTAATACGGACTCGGAAGTGTGACAAAGAAAATTGCGTGGGATTCACGTGAGGCCAAGATGTTTTCCACCCCCTCGAGATGGAAAATTAAGTCTCTGTCAAGTGTCTTTGAGCCATGCTATCACTGCCGAATCTCCCCAAGCCGCGGGAGGGAGTGTTTTTGCTCCATATCTCAGTGAAATGTGACTCCTCGCGAATTCGCCTCAGAGGACACATTCGCCCGGAGGAAGTTGATTCAATGTGAAAAATTTAATGTGTCTCACTGGGAGAGAATGATTACGATTAATTTTTTACATTCGCCGCGTGAATGGATTCCATGGGGATCAGAATGAATTTAATTAATCCTTTTTGCTCATTATTGCCACATTGAGTCTCTTGTGTGCTTGCTGGCTGATGTTTTCGAGGGGAATCATCAATCCGGTTTATGCTCAAGCCTTTTCGTGTCACTCAAGATGGAGTGAGTTTGGAGTCTTGTGGAGCTCGGGTGCATTGCTTGCCATACTTGCCACGTTCGTGGAGACCTACCTGAGAAGCTGCTCAATTTGCTGAATGACGATGGGGCTGGGAAGAATGAAAACACTCTTCAAATTAGGAACACGACAAGCAATTCTCTCCATCCGAAATTCATGGGCGGGGTATGGCTTTACGGGGGTGATTCTCTGGGTATGCGTTAGCACACATAATGAATAATAATACTTGTGATTCCTGAAACAACTCTGCATATGTTCTCCCAGCACGGGAGCCCGTGATGTGTATGGATGGAGTGTGATGAGCTGGCAAGCATTGAAGCGTCTCCATCAAGGGGGTGGCAGACACCTCGTTTTCCCGAAGAATAATGGCAGAAGAGGCGATGTGCACACCGCAGAAAAGGCAAACAACGCCGCCCCCCGGGCCACCCTCATTTGGCGGTTAGCTGAAGACATTCCGTGCGCCTCAGCCAATGTTTCACAATCATGACGGTGGGTAAGCCGGGTATGCTTAAATAAAGTTTTGGTTGCAGCCGTGATGAATAGATTGTGGAGTGGATGTGAATCCTCAAGTTTCTCCCTCGGCCGCACTTCCCATATTCTTTCGGCAAATTTATGAGGAGCCGGAACAAGTGTGGAAGTTCCCCAAATATTTCCCACTATCGCCACCGCCAGTTCCCTATATGGATTATCCTAGCGGTTTAGTCCTCCCGACGCCTCCGATTGCCAATGCTGTGCATCAATTGATTTATCCCAAAGAGTGTTATTAAAATAACTAATTGAGATTAAGCGGAAATGTCTAATTAATTACACTTTGCACTGGGAGAGAGAATATAGGAATAGCAGAAATGTGTGGGACAGTGCTTATTAATTTACATCCATTAGTGTGGAAAATTGTACAGTTGTATATTTTTAATGATAATTAATTGTTTAATCTCACGCTTTTCCCGCCTCACTGTTTTCCATTCCCATTCTCGACACAAATTCCTGGGCGGGCAGGTGAGATGGCAAATGGGCGGCCACCCGGAATGTTGGGCTCTTGAGTGTGTGGTTTTGTGAGAAAAATGGATAAATAACTGGGGAGTGTGGCTATTTTTCCACCCTGAGAAAATCCCACTGGGTGGTTCATCCCAGGCCCCACTTAAAACGATAATTGCAATGTCCTGTTTGGGAGCATTAGTTTAACTGCTCTGCTCTGCACATGGGGAATTTCCAAAGGGATCTCGGCATATCGATTCCCAAGCGTATCTCCACTCTGTCGCACACACACACACACCAGATTCTCAGGTGGAAATTTCTTAGTATATTTTTAGAGCTTAAGACCACCTAATGCGCCATCCTTGAATCTTATTACACACGGCTCGAGCGCCTTAGAGGAATTTCTTGTATAAAACCATTGAGAAATTTCACGAGAATGCTTGTGTGCATTTGAGAAATTCTCGTCACTTTAGCAGCAAAAACAATGAGCTGTGGATGTTGGAATGCAGACTTGGGATGCCTCTTGAAATCCTTCTCCTCACTGTGCCTAAACTCAAATGGATGGATTGTCCATGTAATTGGAGGAGTACAGAAGCTTTCAACACATCTCAGTTGCTGTCTAATTAAAATCCTCCCTGTGAAGTCTCCCGTCATGTCTCTGTCCTGCTTAGCCAAATCCACAAGTATTAAGCAAAAGAAGATGGAATTCTTCATCTCATCACTCCCAAGTTCACCGCAATGCCAGTTCCACTGGGCCACATTTCAATTCGGCCGGCCGCAGAGTTTTCATGCACGTTCCATGGCGGTTGTGGCTGATATCGCGAGCACCACTCGTACGAGACATATCAGCAATTGCGACCCTCACACATGGGCACGCATTCGCTCTCACAAGAGCGGTCGCACAAATCCAGAATCACCGGATTTGCGTTATTGTAATGGTTGCAATTAGATAAAAGTGGATGGCCTCTTGGCGGGACCCGGAAATTACCATCGCCGATGTTGCAAAGCGTCCGATATCGTTCATAAAAGTACCCCATTCGCATTCGTTTTTCTGCGAGCATTCCAACGACGTGTTGCCAAATACGAGAGTATCTAATAAAGACAAACATCATTTCATCGATCAACAAAAAAAACACATATTTGCCACTAGATTCACTTGATTTAGTGAAGGATTATTAAATGCAAGTTTTGTGTGTCTCTTTGACTTAAGTATCATTGCATTCCTCGGTAGATATTCTCTATTAAATGCTGCTCAAAGAATTAGTCATTGGCAATTGCGCTAAAGGCTTTCGAGAGTAAATCCCTCGCAAGTTATGTGCAATATTTGGCAAAACTTCCACACTATATTTATGGGCTATCGCAGGAAAAGTTGGGGAGTGGTTTTGGCGGCTTATCCACCCACTGAAGAATCATTAATTGCTGCAGACACACATTTGAATGTTATTGTAATGCAGCAGTGATTAAGTGTGTTTTTCCACCCTCGACTTTTATACCATAAATAATTGCTCTTTGGTTTTCCCACCCACGGCGCGAGGTTTCGCGGGCTGGGTTGTGCGCCACGATGGTTTTGAGCACGTCGAGCCCACGGGATATTTCTCACGGGCCATTGTTTGATCCAAACGAGTGTGAATGCTTTTTTGCAGGCTTTCTGCCCCGAATTCGCTACACAAAATTCCCCTTCCTGAAGCGAGTGTGTGTGATTGATTGAAAACAAATTCAGTGTGTTGGCACCACAAGCCACCCCGAATTAGGTGGTCAAAAATGGCAGTGGGTGGGCGGCGAAGGGGGCCATGAGAAATGGCTTGGAGGGCACAAAAGTTCGCCCTCGACCATCTGCTCACGCTTACAAATTTATATTTGAATTTCCGTGTAGATCGGAAATGGGTGGCGAGGGTCAGTGAATATTGCATGGATTATACGGTGGGTTTGGCAAAAGGTATGGTCTGAATAATATTAGGTCAATTTTCATCATTGGACCACCGGTGACGAGGTGCGAAGGGGAGGATGAAAAAAAAAGTGGCGAGGAGCACCCCTCAAAATTGGATGATCCCCCGCTCAGTGTCCATGATAAATTTGCCGAATATTCTATCCAATATCCATGGCCAATTGGCAGCCCCGGAGTCAACCAATAAACAAGAGGTGATGCCGAGAGAGCAAATATCGCACCCCTCAATTTCATCATATTTTTCCGCCTTCATCCCCCAAGAATCACCCGAAGATCTGTGTCAAATAAATGCGATATTAGATGGAGAAAAATCCCATGAACGCCTCAGGGATTTTTTATTGACTGAAAAATACTCACACATATTGCAATATTATTCACACAATCATTCCAACCCCCCATGAATCTTCCATGCTAGGAAATGTGACCATTTTCAATTCCGCCTTCCACAGCACGTGCTTCTCAACCCTCGCAGACACTCCATTTAGTCTTGTTTTGCGACACAATCAAGCTCGTATTCTCACAGCTCTCGCGCGCCCTTTGAAATTTGCAACTTCGCGCTCGCGGTTCAAAATCCAGGGTGAGCAATGTCTTGGCCCGTGGTTGGTTTATTAAAATGCCATTTATGGTGTGAAATTGAGAGAGAAGGGAGATAAAAATTTCACATGAACATCGTGTGCGAAGCTTTTTGACACTGATTGTGTTTGAAAGCAATATTTCGTCTTCATGGAAATGCACACTCTGGACCACATTTAAATTTCCACCGGGTATTTTCCTCACACTTTCAGTGCTGTCATGGAGAATTCATCGCTCTTAAGTGTCAAAAATGTTGAAGTTTATTTAGACAAATGAATAAGATTACGTGATTTGACTTCTGAAAGTAGTTTGATCTTTTTCCCAGAAAAACACCAAAATATCATGCACAATGAAATCTTAAACATTCTGTCGGTACTGAAAGAAAATTGCACACACAAATACGATGAAATTGATACCTTTTGTACCTAAGCCTCTGTCATGCAGTGTTGCATAAAATATTATCAGAGCATTTAAGCATTTCTCAGGGGTGTTCAAAGGCATCATAAGAAAGGGTGAAAATATCAAAAGTAATACAGCTGAAAGATGAGAAAACATGTAGTGCCGTGATTTGCATTGGGGCGCTCTTCCTCCTGCAAGAGTGCTATTTTCTGCCTCTTGATCTTCCCCACCGCCCTTGGCGCTCCCCTCCTGCGGAGGAAAAAATCCTCATCGCATTTTCCACGACTTCTTGAGAGCATTTTCACACTGTCGACGACAAAAAGTTTTCTCCTCTTGCTATGGAATCTCTTCACACTGTTGTGCTTTGGAAAAGCTCCATGTTACATTCTGAAGTCGTCACGGTTGGAAAATGCCACAATTCCTCATATCGCCCGGCATAAGTCAAGATATGGTTGCCGAGGGAAAATAATGCATCAAGGAAAATTTAAATAAACGACATCGTGGCGGAACTTTCTAAACACGGGGAAAAAGATTTCGCTAAAGCTCCCCAAAAGCACCATTCTCACGCCAGTGAAGCACTTTTGGGTTGACTGGCTGAAAATAACACAGAGGATCTTCTTGGTAAATCTCCCAAATGCTCAGCACACTCACTTGACAAGTGACTGGATGGGTGGGAAATATCCATGAGAATTTAATCAATAAATAAAATCATGTATTATTGGGGCGTGTGAGTGCAACAAATAAATCCCCTCCGAATGTTTATTCCATTATATCATTTTCCCAATGTCAAGCCCTTATTTAAAATTCATGATGGGAAAAATATCCCGCTCCATCCGATAAGTACTATTGATTTTGGCTTTAGTCAATACGGCATCGCGTGAAATTTCATCTCTCTCTCTCTCGGGCTTTTTCCTGCTCGATCCCCATCAAAATATTCCCAACAAGCCATGTCAGCGGGATTGCAAGGCGATCCGAGGATATACGCGTGTAATGCTTGAATTTAAAACATTCTCCTATTTGTGTATCTTCGCGTCGCATTGCTTTAACGTAGATGGTCATTGTTTTGAGTATGAGGAAGAATAAACATACATGATAAGACAACAACAGCCACTAGCTAGAGTGTTTTCAGCTGGAAAACACGGAAAGTTTATAGGGAAACTTTTCCTCATGATGGTGGAAGTTTATGTATAGAAGTTAAAAAGTCATGCAGCATATTTCATATTTGAACTTTGGTGTGAAATTAATTTATTATCTCTTGAACTGCTATCGCAGTTGAAAATCACAAATGGTGATTGAAAATAAATCTAGAAAGTGATATCTGCGAGACACTGACATTATTCTGGAAATAATTCATTCATTTCTGTACCTATTCACGAAATATATAATGGGGATTAATTCGTTCCATTATTCGCCTCATTGACTTCAATTTTACAATTCACGTCAAGTATTAAATAACATGACATTAAACCAGACGGAAATGTTGATAGTTGGCAGGTGAATGCGGAAAATATTTTTAATCTTTCTCTGAGCTGAAAATATTGCCAGATAAATTTCTTTCATCCGCATAATTTGGAGCAATATTAATTTTCACGTATCGCAGAAGGACTGGGGATTCTTGTTGGATATTAAGTGTCTCAAGTCTTAATGACTTGGCTCGTTATGAAAAAGCATCCCCAAACTATCTCAATTGCCATCACTTGAGCAGAAGGTAAAACTGAGAAAATTTTCCTTCACATAACACTGTTTTTCCTCTCTATTGCCCGCCCCTAAATTATAATGAAGGTGGAAATCATGCCTCAAATGATTGTTGTCTGCTCAAGAGCAAGTTGTGCATTTAGGAGACTCTCTCTCTTCTCTTAATTGAACTTCAGTCCCAGGCTAAGAGGAAATTCTACCACACAACAAATTGCAAAGTGGAGGAGCAAATTTACCTTAAATGGGCCAAAAGTCGCCCATATAAACTTCAAGCACACTCTCACTTCCTATTCTCGCCGCCCCAAATGTCCCCTTTGAGGCTCTGCTCACTTTTATTTGAAATGATAGACTTCTCCCCGTGAACTTTCAACTTCCTGCCAGGCAACTTTTGCCGCCCAATTCTTCTCCAAGGGCAAAAAATTGACGAGACACCATGCTTTCGCCTCACAATTTGGCAACGGAAGTTGTCCAGGAAAATCTCCAGGACACTAATTACCAGCTAATTGAATTGGTGACGGAGAATTCCTGGGTCTTTTTCCACCCCTGCAGCCCCAAAGAAAAAGCCAATTTACTCCTTGTCCACCATTTACGCCCTCAAAGCATGTGAGAATCTCCTTAGCACACACTTGTCATCTCCATTCAGCCCCAAGCTCTCCATTCTGAGCATCGCCAGGCAAATCACTCAAAGCTTTCCTGTTTCTTCTCACGCCAAGGGACGAGCGGTTGAGGACGAATTTGCCTAATTCCCTCGACATTTCAAAGCACAAATTGGGCAGAGCTCGACATTTAAAGAAAATCGAGCTGAATTGGGAGATTCTTGGAAAAATGCGTGTCTCTTGTTGATTTAATGTGGAGGAAAAGACGTGAGAGAATTATATCTATAATATATATATATATATATATATATATATATGTCATAAATTCGAAACGAAGCGGTTTTAAAAAATATCAACCCTGCAAATACGAATAAAATAATAAAACAAACAGAATATTTCTTCTAATTGTGAATCTTCCAATTATCAAAATCTCCTTATCTATTATTTTCAGATACATAAATAATCCATCATTGATTATTCAGTAATTTTGTAACCACGTTATTATATATTCCAGAGTTTCCACCATTCACGGAACCGTCCTTCTATTCACAAGTGGCAATTAAAATTTGTGTAATCCACTATCCCATTGACGATGAGAGTTTCTACCCTGCATTTTAATCCCTCATCAAACTCTGTCGTTTGTACGGGCCAAAAACTCACTAATTTGAATTTTAAAATGAGCTTTCTCGCCATTTCCACTCCGCGATTGCATTTTTTCCTGTGCAAGATGACCCAGAGCTTTCGGCAGAGCTTCAGCCAACGGTGTAACCCATATATATATATACATAGACGGAAGGTGCGGCGAAGAGGAAGTTGCCAAGGAGATTGAACGCCAGGAATGTTTGAAAATTACGCCAAAACTTGATCTCAATTATCAATGTGTCGTCGTGGAGGATGTGAGCCAGAGTGTCTGGAAACTATTAATTGGAAATGTTTTACATGTAACACATAATACGGTAAGACATAATTCTGTCATCTACGTTACAAATTAATTCAAATACTTCACGTGACTTTTGGGGTTTGCTGAGAGCGTTTGCGGCAAATTTCCACTGACATCGCACTCAAGATGCAATATTCAGACTTGCATCAATTTCCACTCTTGACTTTCAATGAATTTTGATCATTTTGATTCGCCAGAGTGGAGTTTGTCACTTAATTACATACCCTACTTGCCAATGAAACTCCATGTGAAGTTATTTAGCAGATGAGCACTTGAGAGCACAATTGTTTTCATTAACGAACTCTGGGGATGAACTTTTCGCCAACAATGCCATTTCCTCCCAGCTTTTCCACACGCGAAAATCTCACCCGAACAAATATCGGTGAGATTCACTGTCGGATGTTCCACTTTCTAATACTGTCTGCTAAAGTGAGAGTTAATTAAGAAATTTTCTGCAACATTCTTACAACTTCTTCACGCTCGTCGACAATGGATTTTGTCACCAGAAATCCTCTAAATCTCACTTGCATTGAACATCTGACAAATCCTCCGGTGCTCAGTTGTGATCCCTTGATTGGCCACAATCATTGCAAATGAGAGGAAACATCCATTTCCATGCCCGACAACGAGAAAAGCCGGTCTGGAAATCAATGTGATTGAATCAATTTATGGGGAAAATCCTCAAGTAACAATTTGTTTTCTCATGCTAAATTCCCCATGCAAATTTTCATCGATCGAGCGAACGGAGAGAATGACTGTGTGCTCTTAATTGGCCACCAGACGAACATTCACAATTCCATCGGGAAACTGGCATTCCCATTTAATACCATTCTTCGGGATGTTATTGGAATTAATTAGTTGAGCGACGAAGAGATAAAGGATATTTCTCACTTTTGAGTAGCATAAATACAATTGAAATCATGATATTCTTTCAGACAATTCCAGAAATGGGTTTTTGTCACCATAAATACTTTCAATGAAATGGAAAGAAAGTCTATCAAACAGCCACTGAGGAACGCTTTTAACCCCTTGCTCAACACTGTAAATTCATATCTGTGCCAGGAATGGATCTCTCCAATTCCAATTGCATGCAAGAGAGCACAAAAGCTCGTCTTTCTCTCATAGTGACTGCATTTAATGATGGTATCCCATTGAGTTGGAAGGAAGAGTCAAAGGAAGGATGCTTCCTTGGCTCGAAATCATGTCATGGTGGAAAAACATTTTCTTTTGCGATGGGAAAATTGGGAAAATTCAGAAAGTACAGCCAGTGGAAAATTTGTTGGTTCATTGTTGCATTTTAATGACATGGTTCTTCAGCTAAGAATATGCTTTCTCAATCTCCCTTTGACACACTTTCACGGCGCGCGCTCAGACTTTTCCTGTAATGCAATTTTCCATACCCTTTTTCTGCCAGAAAATCCGCGCGCTGTGTCTTCCTGTAAATTACCTGAAGAGGACGAGCTTGAAAACCGTAATTGAAAGTGTCTGAGATTCGCTGAAAACGAAGATATGCACTTCTCCGGAGTTGACAAAAAGGGCCCTCGCTTTAAAGCATTCCTTTGCTGCCTTGTCAACACCGCAGCGAAGGAGATATTCACTGAAGCGCGAAAGTTACTTGAGAAAAATATCTGGGATTATTTTACATTTTCATATTGTCAAGTTTTCCACGCGATGCGTGGGGGTGAAGGTGGGATGCGCGAGTGTGAGGGATGCCGGAGGGTGGCGCTGGGGATATTATTTACTGCAAAATAAATTCATTCCCTTCAGCCCACAAAAAGAATGTGTCTCCTTTCCCGCATGTACTTTTCCATATTTTTCACACTTCCCCCAAACGCCCCCCAACGCTGAGACCCCGTGAATTTGCGAAAAAGTGAGGGTGTTTTTCCAAATCCACCCCCTCACGCCGCGCGATGGATGTGTGAAGGCTCTCCGTGAGAGTGTTTTTCACACACATACATCCTCCGCCCCGGGAAAATGTGCTGAATGGCGAGGAGCCTCACAAGGGGAGCGGAAGACAGAAAAATGGCAGATGAAAGAAAATATCCGAATCATTGCTCCGATGTGCTATGCATTGTGTACGTTCGTGCGCCAATGTGGGGCTCTTCCGGGGGCCGGGAAAACACTGGGCGAGAGAGAATACACGCGCCCAGACAATCTTTTCAATCCTCATACCTAATGAAACGTGAGAGCCTAGAAATTTGATACGTGACCGGAAAGTGAATTTGTTTTAACGTCTAATTTTTCTACTAGCCACACACTCACTCTCTCAGGACGGCACAGTCAGAGAAAGAGTGCGAATCTTCCCGCCAAACAAGCCTTGGGGACATGACAGGGAATTTTGTATGGTGGGACCATCGATTTATTATGGGTGATTTTTTAAGGGAACTCCAGAATAACATATATGTTCTTTCGTGCAGTTTCATTGTTTGGAAAAACTCTATTTTTACTAATCTTTTGCCTTCAGCAACGCCGCCCAATACTCGCGATTATTGTCCGCATAGCCAAGAGCCTGTTTCTGCCATTTAACGAACTTTGGCTTGCAGAAAAAGGCCATGATTGAGCTTGTAAAGCTGAAAAAGGACTATTTGTGCTTCAATGGGACGGAATTTGAGCACTACAATTTGACCACATCGCAACACAATGGCACGACTACGAACAATGGAAAATCTCTTGCAAAACAATTTACACATTTGTATATCTCACCGTTGACATTATAATGGAGGACCGATAAATAAACAGGCACCCACTAATTTGATGACAATTTTATTTATGCACGAGGCCTCAGCGGGTGGCGCAGCGCTGGGTGTCGCAGGGGTAAATCCTTCAGGTGTGCTCCGAATAGGGATTTCCAAAAGTGACTCTCCGCGGGGATGTCGTTGAGCATTTATGATGCTGTGGAATTATTGCATGGGCGTCGTGCGAAAATCCCATGCCTCATGCAGTGCGGCCCTGGTGACACTTCCGGGCTGTGTGAGTGTCGGGGAGCAACTTTTATTTATGTTAAATGAAAATTCGGGCGAATGTAGATACACACATTTCCACAGTGCATCGCAGCTTTCGAGATATTCGCCCAGATATTTATACTGGCTTTTCCCGGGGAGACTTCCCGGGGTTGGGGCACGATTGTGGAGTCAATTCGTGTGTGAGAGCTCACACCACTTCTTTTGGCGCCATCGCCCAGCACACAATGGCTCCCATACAGTCCACATTTTACAATATGTAAATAAATTGGTAGAATTATCGGAATGAATTCGTGCAAATTGGTGTTTCAGCATCGGGACACGTTTTATCGTCAAATCGCGCTTTCAGTCGAATGCAATCCTCTCCTGCCCCACCCACACACAGCAGCCCAACTGCTATTCAATCCACCCCTATTCTGGGCCCTCTGGCGCCCGCATGAATAGAAAATCGATTATCAATTTAGAACTTGTACGCAATCAATTCATATATACGAAATGCCAATTAAATTATTTGGTCACACTGTGGATTTCCTCGGCGGAATCATTCCCAAGAGTACTTTCCCAACTAATTTCCCCGCCAAATACACCGTCACGGGCCACACGGCAAAAGTGGATCAATTTCCCAGCGGAAAAATGCCGACAGGAAGGCCTCAACGAGGCGCTCCTGCTCTCCACTTCCTGTCTCTTCAAGCCCCAGACAAAGTGCTTCCGTGTGGCTCCGGGAAAAAGGCAGCACGTGAGGTATAACCTTGCACTAAAGGGACTTAGAATCCCACTCAGGGTCCCTGAAGTTCATTATTTGGGTGTTGATTGATGCAAAATGAGAGACAAGCTGCTGGTGTCACGTTGTTTTCTGCAAATGTGACATCCTAAGAGGATTACAGCTCCGGAAATGAATTAATGGAGATAGAATTATAATGAAAAATCAATGATTTGTGACTTTGTTCTAAATACTTTGAATGAATAATTGTAATGAAGTGTGACATTTACCGTAAATAGATCTTTCAGGAAATATCGAATGCCAGAGATAGAAATGCCATCGGAAGCAATATTCAAGTGGGCGGAGCGCAGAAGAAGGCGGAGCTTCAGAAACGTAATGTGGAAAGTAAAGTAATTCTATCTCTAATGTTCCTGAATAAATCCCAGACTATAATAAAGTGGAATACAGAGCACTGAATGCATATTAATTAAAAAGCAACCATAGCTGAACGCATACATAAATTAGCACCTTCTTTGGTTTATTATCCCATTGGAGTGTAGTAATTAAATTTTATAGACTGTAGTTCGAGAAACAAAAGCTCCTGCTATCTGGCTAAGGTTGATTTACAACAACATATTCCATGAATATACAATGTAATGGAATCCAATAGCCCAGTCGATACGAGTTGTTTATACACTAATTAATTAGTACGTTATCTCACTGCGAGGTTCTTTTTTTTATCACAAAAGTTTCACTTGGAATTTTTCTCTCTTTGACGTAGGAAAAATATTCTCATTTGTCACCATGGGAAATTCAATAACTCTCATTTCCCATCTAATTGAAAAGTTAATCCGCGATAGTGCGCAAAGTGGATTGGGTGGAATCGGAAAGTTTCTGCATTCACCCGAGCGAACCACGAAGGGCATTGAGGTGAGATAAGGGCCTCCCTGGGTGCGGGCGAGGAGGCCGAAGGTGGAAAAGCTCAGTCATAAATCAAGTTATTTAAGTTTTCCAAAGAATACCTTTCGTGGAATATTTTTTCCCTCCGTCAAATCCTTGGGAGTTTTCAAAAGGAGTGAAGTGGGTGCGTGCAAATTGCAGGTGGGAAGCACCGAGACGATTGAAGGGTGGAGATGAGACAGCGAAAAGCCCCCCCAACGAAATGTCTCTCTCACTCTATCGTGTTAAACTCCTTCCTCTGCAATTTCCCCCATAAATAATACAATGGCACGGGGAAAAAGTTATCGGCGGAGGAGATACGTTTGTAATTTTCTTGAGCGTCAAACACTCATTTACGCCAGTGTGCATATGGTAGAGACGATTATATATTAAAGATAATTGGCTTCCGCCACACCATCATTGTTGAGAGTAAAAACTCCAGCTTAAATTAGCACACATCATTCCCACATACACCCTTCTCTTGTCGCGTCGTTATCTTCTTCATCATCGCGTGGCGCAGAGTCTATTTGCCACCCCCTCGACGTCCTCCCCCCTGCGGGCCCCAACGGGAAACTGCGGGGCGGAAAATGCTCTGCCACACACACATTTTCTGTCTGTTATTGTTGGTGATATTGCTAAGATGCTATTATTTTTGATACTATTATTGTTGCTGTTTCGACTGAGCGACAAGGGTGCGGGGCAACAAAGACACCCTCCGACTCTTCGCATACTACTTAAGCATCCCCCAGTCTCACTTTGGGGGATTCACCCCATGTTCACGCGTGGAAGAGACTCAGTTTTGTTCTACTTTCATCCCCCACGCCGAGGCTCTTTTCTCAACCGAGTGACGCTCCTAAAATTATTATCCGAACGTGTTACCGGTCGCCAGAGGAACTGGAAAATGTGAGAGAGAATACTTGGAATTACTGTATAATATGAAGAACTCATTGCCTTCTGATGTTCTAATATCAAATAACAGAAGATTATCTGCGAGGCGAACAGCAAAGACAGTGTTTCATACTCAAAATAAGTGGCCAAATAAGCAAGTTTATTTGTTTGCAACTCGTTAACTTGGTCGGTAACATATTCCTATAGTTATAAACAACACTTTTCATCCAGTGTGCCTTTTGTCTGTGTTCACAAGATTGATATTAATTCCTGAATGTATTTTTAGCTAATTGAATTAATTATGTTTGTAAATTGTAACAGAAAGAAATTCCTCTAATTAATTTATTTTCCATTACAAAATCCAGCGAGAGGCACTTTTTCCCTCTCGATTTTCCGGCAACCAAAGCCCACATCGGAAAAGTGTGCGAACCATTTCCACAAAGAACATTTCTCTGGTTAAACGTTTTACGATCAAATTGACCCCCGGAGTCTCTGGAGAATCTCACCGGAAAAATGTTTGAGGGAGGGAAATTTTTCCTTTCACTGTCATTTTTCCCGCTTGCCACACTTTTCTACATCTCTGCAGTCTCTCAAATTGCTGAGGTGCCGGAGAGAACTCGCCCACATTTGCGCCACGGCAGTGGTGAGAGTGTGAGGAAAATGGATCCATGAAAATTTAAGGAGATCCCAAACCCCAAAAAATAAACTTATAGAAGGTAAATTGGTTTATACCGAAATTATATACCAACGCGGGTTTTCTTCCACACCATTTTTTCTTCTCTCCTCCGACATGAAGTTATGATTTTCTTGCAGGTTCCTCACCTTCTTGTCGGTGATCCCTGGGGCCAAATCAGGCATCTTGAGTCATCACAGGAGAAAATCTGTAAGCGCCAAAACCATTAAGCCGAAACATCATCCCAGAGAGGAAAGAAGTGTAGAAAAAAAAACACAATCATTAATTACTAGCAAAGGTCTTCAGGGGTACGATAAGTTAATTAATTAAATGAAAATTAATTAACTATGTGTAAAGATGTTTTCATTTTCTTAGCTCTCCACCCACACCACCCCATTTCATCGCGTGGCAGCGGGAGGAAAACAAAGCAGCACCACATTACATTTGTTGTCGTGAAAATAAATTGCCCGTGCTGTGAATATTGTAGTTTAAATAAAACTAATTCCCCATACAAATCCCCACTCCTTGGAGCCAGCGTCACGGATGCCGAGCAGCAGACAAGGAGCAGAAGGACCAATTGAGTAATGCACTCGACAGTGATAAAGGCTTCTCCACACTCTGTGTCACTCGACGAGATAAATTGACTCACGGTGACTTCCCGGCATCCTTCCGGCCAGTGAATGGCACACCTGCGGAGTGCAACAGTGTCGAGTGCAGCACTCAAAGACTCTCGCCTTAATTCCCAATTGAAAAATCGAGCTCCAAAGTAGCCTCCACATGAGGACCTCGGCAGCGAGAAGCACTCTTGCAGTTGCTCAAGTGTTGCACAGGAATTTTCATTTGCGACCGAATCACTTTCGCCCAAATGCTCATTGTTCTTCCTTAAGGATCCACTCACCGGACGGCATTGGCGCAATAGGACAGAAAAGAGCTACTATAGCGATTCACACCGCATTATGGAATAAATTCAAGGATCAAATAACTCCATTAAGCTCGGCAGCAGCAGAGAGAAAGACAGGATTGCTCACGCTCTTCGGCTTTTTCTGTCTTGCCGCCGCAGGGCTTCGGTCACTTTCCATATGTATGCGAGCAAGAGTTCAGTGGTGGGGCTTCCGGGCAGCGCAAACTTCTTCAGACCATTTGTAAAGCAAAACATTAAGTGTATGTACCCTGTAACTATATTTCGGTGTCTGTTTACTCGTGTAGCAGAGAAAATAACGGTCATATAATCCGGCAAAATTAATGTAGGGCCACTACAGCTCAGATTGTGTGTCCGGGCGAAGAACTCCATTTGACTTCAACGGTCCGGCCGTGGGATGGGCGAGTGGAAAGATGGAGAGACTCACAGAATATTCATTCCCCTTTAAATATTACAACAATGCACATTTCTCTCCTCCCACCCCCCCTTTCTGCCCACCCACACGCCCTGGCATCCCCCATTGGACGCTTTTACAAATTGGCGACAAAGCTCTTTATGGCAAATTTACTTTTGGGGAGGCCCCAGAAACATCGCAACTCGATAATAAACACACTGCGGGGAATAAAAGGCCCTACCCCGGAGTCTTCTTAGCAATTATAGCCTCAATTTTCACCCATGGAATATGCCTCTGTGGTTTTGGGGGTGGTTTTCTCAAAATCTCCCCCACCACGCAGCACAAATTGTGTCTTTTTTGCCCGCAGTACAACTCTCTGCATTGTAACTGCGAGGACAATGGAGAGTCTCTCTACACGCATCAGGCAAAAGCCTGTAGATTGCAAATGCGTGCCTGAAAAGCCCCCCTCTTCCGCGCCAATATTGCGGAGAGAATGAATTGATTGACGTCATGATTTATGAGAATTGGGCGAAAATTCCCCCGAAGTTGGAACGCGCGTGGTTTGTGTGAAAAAAAAGACCACTACATGACATTCATCATGAGGCTTAATTGGGAAAAATGCAGCCCCCAAAAATTCCCGACGGAAAAAAATCTGTACGCTCCATGGCAAATCCTCTAATGAAAATTGACAAATCGAAAAAGCATTTAAACTCTTTTCACATGAATCTCAATAATTTACAGGCGATGCACATTTTATTCTCCCGTGAGGGGGAAAAATACTACTTCTCCCATTTCTCGCTCTCTCTCTGTTCAGCAGAGCGATTTTTCACACCACCACCCGTTGGTTCTTTGTTTTCCAATAAATACGCGACAAAATTATTCGGTGGTTTATCGGGTGGATTCCATTTTGGCGCGGACGCCCATGGAATTTATGGAAAGTGAGGAATTTTGTCTCAATTTTCGGGGGGAAAAGATCTCACTGGGTGAGAGTATTAAACAAATTCGCCTGGTGAGCTCTACACTTTTGATTTATGACACACCCATTTGGCCACAGCTAGTGTAAATTATTTAAAACACCCCCCGAAAAGCAGAGTTGATTTGTTAAACCTGCAGCATGGCAGATGAATGAGGTTTCCGCACTCTTATGAACTGCTAAGCAAGAGATTCCAGATCGATGCTTTCACAGTAAGTTCAACCGCACTTCTCTCTCCGCAATGGAAGCATATCGGAATTACGCACACATATATTTCACAATCCCTTCGCCATCACACATAATTCAACTCTGTTTAGGTTGAGAGAACATCCATTCTTGTTGCTGGACAAATTTCGCAGGATGGCGAGAGAAGTGTGGAGATTCTCAATAGAGAAATCTCTCCCCGGCCATTCAGCAAAGGTTCCTGTTCATTGCGAGAGGACAAAGTGAAATCATAAATAATTTCTCTGACGATGTTTGCGATGAATTTGTGAATTTACCCCATTTGGCGGAGGCGGCAAAATGCGCGTCAGAGTATAAAAAAAAATGGTCAGAATTTTCGCCCATCACAGGATTTTTGCATTATTTGGGGGCATTCGTGGAAAAAGGCGCAATGGTGTGAGAACGAAAGGGATACGAGATGTGCATTCATTGTAATTTATTGTGGTCACATTTTTTCCGACATGACCGCTAGACTATCCCGAAAATTCCGTCTCCCCCTCCTCCCCTCCCCGCATCTGCACACGTCCCGAGAATGCGGAGCAGAGGATAGAGCCACCCAATGCGCCGACAGATATTTTCCACCCACGGCGTGATGCTTAATTCACCATGAAAGATATAAAGTTTTTCCACAGTGAGTGCACTGGACACATTTTATCTCTTGTCGGCCGTCCATTTTCCTCACTTTCCACCCACTTCCTCAGCCCACCCACCCCCTGCCATCTCCTCCAGCACGCACGCCGACACAGCAACAGTGTCACGACGGGAAGTTTCCCTTCGCACAACTCAAAAACAACCATCAAAGGCAAAAAGGTGGAACTCTTACGGCTATTCGCATAAACTAATTAAAAGCTCAATATAGTCTGGTTAAACTTATTACGGCAAGTTGCATCATAAAGCTCCTTTTTGTTCATATGCCTAACGACACCCACCCAATTCACAACTCCACATAATGCCCCTCTACATAATATCGCCTGAACATCCCCATTCACATCTCGCCTCCATTGCATCTATCACAGCTTCTCAAAAGGTGTGCTCTCAAGTGACAACATGACGCTCTTCATGTGCTTTTGAGCCCATTCAAAGGTGTTGGCGATAATTTAGAGGAAGAGGATTAATGCAAAATTCACCTGCTCTGCTGAAATTCACTATTCTCCGGCAAATACTTCACAGGAAATCTATTGGAAAAAGCAAGAACGGAAGAGCGTGAAAAGAAGATTTGTATTATGGAAGCACTAGAGAATGAAGACTGCAGATGAATTTGTTATCTGTTTTTTTTTTAGCAAATTTCTGATAGTTTGTTTGGCAGATGATCGTATTTTTGACACAAATATATGACCCTTTTCGTTATGCTTTGAGCAAAATCAGACAATTACAGCAGCCAGAATGCAGATGATGTGAAAACACAGTGTGATCGAATGGAGAATTCTGGTTAAAACTCAATGCGAGTCTGACTTTCAATTGGTTCATCCGCATGAGTCCTTTAAACTGTCCTCGGACGTGACTTGGGTGGGAAAGCCTTCGGCGTCTCCGGATTGGGGAAGCTGTGGTGCGGATGGCGATGGCAGAGGTGCACAAATAAACAGACACATTACACTAACAGGGCTTTGGAGTAATAAAAAGTAATAGCTACTCGTGCACAGCAGGAAGATGCTCGTACAGTAAACGATGCCAGGAGACGCGCAGCGAAATGACAGTGGAGCACACAATCCATGGCGTCCCCGGTGGAATTTTTCCGCACTCTCTCACGCCCCGAGAATCCAATTGACAGAGTATACCTGGAGGGCGCCAAATCGAGTCAATTCGATCAAGAGGAGTTGCAAAATATTTAAATGGATTTTAAAATCACACTCGCACTCCCACTTTTGCCGCCAAACTTGAGCTAATACATAAACTTGCCATGTTCACACTGTTCAGATCCATGTTCGTCTCCCTCATTCCATGTCTTCTGCGAGAGTTATCAAACAACACGATGTGCCTCATTCACTTTGTTATCAGTTCAACTTCCACTTATTGTGGCGTCTACGGGAATCATGTTATCCCTCCATTCGAGATGAACACCCGGGAAAATCCACTAATAATTGAGTTTCAACTTAAATCTCTCTCCCCTCTCGCCAATCTGGAAAAGATGAACAACTCGCCGAGAGATCCGTATCGCGCGGAAGTTATAATCTACCGAATGGAGTGTTGTTGAGATGGGAAAAAAGAATTTCTCGCCCCATTTATCGATAAACTCCCGAAGATTTTTTTTTTCAGGCAATTGAAAGATATGGAAAATACACGCATTTTCTTTCCCTACAGTGATTTCCACTGGACTTTAATTTGACTCCACAGCACAGAGATGCAATGAGATGAAGCTTTCAAGAAAATTGCATCAATTCACCGTGAGAGTAAATATTTACTCTGGTCCAATATTTCATCAACAGTGATGAAATAATAGTTTTCATTTCTCTCAGGCAGCACATAAAGTTCTGTCAATGTTGGTTCTGAGCCAATTTACCTTTTTAGTTGCTTCTCAGGAGAAATTTCGAAAGCCACATATGGACAATAAGAGCAGTTAAAATTGAATGCTGAAAGTGAAAATGTTAGATTAATTGGAATATATTTACTGATTGGATTCCTTGCTATTGTCCATATTTGTGCTCTGGGACAAATCCATTTCATCCTCATCCTCATCTGCAGCCTCTGTCTCATAGATCTTGATCTTCTTCCCATTCTCAGATAAAATTGACGTGACTTTTCTGTTCCCGGACACAGCGATCGTGTGCCAATCACTGCCCTCAATCACCTTCACGTAGTTCACGTCTAGGAGTGTGTAGAGATTCATAACATTCCCCGCCGCTGAGACATCAATGAACTCCGCCACGTCCACCAAAGTGGCCTTCTGCCGCAGAATCACCACCGGCATCTGCACGAAGCATCCTCCGCACTCCGCGTCCGTGCGATTGTTCAGCAGCAGCGACAAGATGTTCTCGCTGTAGAACTGCAGATGCCGGAAGGACAAGTCGCCAAACTGGCCGTACTTCGTGTCGAAGTAGGGCTTGGTCTGGAACTCCAGCCGAAGACACTTGATCATGTGATTCTTGTCGGCCTCCAGGAAGATCAGCAGATTCTCAGACACCAGGAAGGCGAAGAGATCCCCAGAGCCGTCGGAGAGACTGATATGCGTGCAATGCACGGGATTGTCCATGTTCTCAGCCAACTGAATCACATTCCTCAGCTTGTAGTTCTGCCCAATAATGCTCTCCGGCTGTCTGAAGACATTCTCCACCGCCTGACGGAGTCTGTTGTGCACCTGGACAAGGGACGCCTGTCGGTCGTGCTTGTAAATCGTCTCACTGTCTTTCAGTGTTGGATTCTCATCCAAGAATGCTTCCCATTGCGAAAGGGAACCCTTCTTGGGCAGCACTATCAAGTCCCTGTCCTCCAGATACTGCCCAACACGCTCTAGATTGAACTTCCGCTCACTAGTGATGCTCTCGCCGTCCTCATCGTCGTCCAGATTGCTGAGGAACTCTGCCAAGTAGTTTATCTCTTGCTGAGTTATCGAAGCCACATCTTCTGGCACTCTTTCGTTCATCAGCTGAATAATGACGACGTACAGCCACCGGAAGAAGATCTTGTAGTCCCTCGTGGACTGATCGATTGTCTGCTGCAGCTCAAAGGCCTTCATCATAAACTGTCCGGCCTTGTGGCACGCCTCAGTGACCACGTCCTCCGTCAGCAGCCCGTCGAAGTGGTACTTGTCGCGACTCATGCCTCGCACGCTGTTCAGATGGTAGCAAATCGCCATAATGGCGGTGTCCAGAGGCTGCACCAGGAGCTTCTGGATGGTAGAGTAGCTCATCTCGATGGAATTTCCTAATCTCTTAAGCCCCTTTTCCGGCAATTCCCGCCTCAAGAAGGTCTCCAACGTGGGTGTGGGCGTTCCCAGGACCAGCAATTCGAGGAAATCCGCCGAAACTGAGCCTTTGGGGCAGAGATTCGAGTAGCCGGTGAGTTTGTTGTCCATTTCCAGTAGAACTGTCTCCCAGGCCTCTCTAATCCCCATCATGACGTCCTCAATGTACGACATGGTTGTCAATATCTGGCCGTGCTTCGTTGCCACTCGCAATAGCGAGTCTAGAAGCTGTGGCAGTGCGCTGTTCTCGAAGATCATCTCGTGCAGAGCCTCGTGAGTGGCCACAGTGACGTGCAGGAAGCCAAAATCCGAGCTCACACGAGCGTCAATCACCCTAAACTCACCCTTTATGTGCTTCCCCAGACACACTGTGCCACAAGGCAGCATTCCAAAGACCGAGAGATGAACAAATCCTGTCCGGAGACCCACAATCAGGAAGTTTAGGGATGTTTTCGCCTCTGCTCGGCTCACATATTCCCTCTTCTTGGATGTGGGACTGACATTGTTCAAGCTGGGCAATCGCGGAAGGAAAACTCCGTCATCATCTGGCTCCACGGTGATATCTGGATCACTCCCGGACGTGGGTTTGATGTGCTGTTGAGTCCAGCACATGGAAACTATGTCGCCGTCCAGTTGAAAACTGAAGATTTCCTCCTTACTCTCCACATCAAGGAGAATTACTTTTCCAGAACTGTAACCTGAAAATAAAACATTTCCTTCAGTCTCTTTCCCATCTGTTGAAGGAGAAATGAGCAAACCTATGGCAATGATTTTTTCATCCGGACACCAGCAAATCCCTTTGACCTTTGATGAATCCCCAGGAGATGGATGCGTCCAGATGTTCTGCCAATTGAGACGATGAATCAGGACTTCATCTGCAGAGGAAAAAGCATGAAATTGTGCTACAAGTTTCGATAAACAAGCAAGAAAACTCACTGTTTTGACTTAGTGCAATGAGGTCCATTTTATTGTTCCACTCCATCAAATCAATCTTGTATCGCACATTTTTTGAGAAAATTTGCTTTATGGACGTTGAATACGACATTGTGAGTGGGTTTTGCGGCGGAAAACGCACAAGAAAATAGGGAAAACACAAGACAAATGCCGCTTGAAAAACACACAACTTCTCTACTAATTAGGGTTATGTTTGGACGCCTGAGAAACTTTGCAAATGTTCTACCGGGAAATCCACACAGATGGCGCAAGTTGTGCACCATTTTAGCCAATACACATTTGATGATTTTTGAAAACGCTTTTCCGTTCATTTTATTCTGTATACGGTGAGATTCTTTATATTACATAAATTCAATTTTCAGGGACTTTCATCTGGACAGAAGGTTCACAATCTCTTCAAAATTCTTCCCTTTTGTCTCCGGCAGCACAATTGCGACGAAAAGCACCTCAAAGAAGCAGCAGGAAGCGAAAAAACCCACGCATCCATAGAGCTGAATGACCTGGAGGAAGTATCCAAAGTACTTGACCAACAGAAAGGACAACGTCCATGATATTGACGATCCTATGCTCACGACGAGTCCGCGCAACTTCGTGGGAATGATTTCCGCCATTACGGGATAGGGAAGAGCCACCATTCCTATGGCGGAGACCAGCATTACTCCTGAAAGAGAGACCACCGGAATCCACTCAAATCCCTCGAGATTGTGACCTCTGGACGCCAGGAACACGTAGGCGCCCATGACGGAGTGCAGGATGCCAGTGCTCAGGGCAGATCCCATCAGGAGGATTCGTCTGCCCACTCGGTCGACGAGGAGATAGGATAGACAGCTTCCAGCGACCTGGATTGCTCCGACGACGAGGGCGGCGTCATTGGGGGACACGCTGGAGCCGGCGTTGTGGAAGATGTCTGCTGCGTAGCTGATGAGAGTGAAGGTGCCGCAGAAGCAGGCCAGACAGATGAGCGTGAAACTGATGATCATGCCGAGTTTTGTGGACTTTGGAGCTGGAATAGCAAAGGAAATTACCTCAAAATCCCTCCAAGTCGTCATTTGCTTACCGAAATCCTTCTTCTGGATTCCCTGGTTGCTGCTTTGCTGCGCTAGTCCGTCGTAGATCTTCTGCAGAGCTGCAAATTCTTTCTGATACTTTTCAGGCAGATCTTCAGTACTCTTCCTGAACCCTCTGTAGAACCGGAAAGACGTCTCGGCTTCCTCTTTGCGCTTCCGCATCAGCAGATATTGCGGGGTTTCCGGGAGGAATTGGAAGAGAAGGAGGAAGACCAGGAGAATGGCGATGGGAACGAGAGGAACGATGAAGAAGTCTAAGTAACCACTGATGGCCAATCCAACCAACACTCCCAGATTCACCACCAAAATGAGGCAGGCGCCTAGAGTTCCGCGGATGTGATCCTCAGCGATCTCGGTGACGAAGAGCGGAACGAGGACGAAAACTCCTCCGCCACCGAATCCACTGAGGAATCGCGACACGTACAGATACTCAACGTCCAGGGCGATGAGGATGAGGAGGTAGGAGGCGATCTGGGGCATGGAGACGAGATACAGGGACCACTTCCTGCCGAAATAGTCGCCCATCCAGCCGAAGAAGAGCGTCCCGAAGAGGCCGCCCACGCACATGATCGAGTTGATCCACGAGCCCTCCTCCTCCGTGATCGGCCCGCTCAGCAGCGGAGACTCGCTGGACTGCAGGAGCGGAATGCTGGGGCTCGCCCAGCCGATTGTGATGCCATAGATGATGCCCACGCAATTCGCTTTTGGGGAGGAGAAAAGAAGCACTTCACTTTTGGGCGATTAAGACGGAGAGCAGTGATCTTTACCGCAGAAGCAGGCGTAGAACTGGTAGAAGACGCGCCAGGTCATCTCCACGGGAAAGTCGAGCGTGTAATAAAACAGCGCCAACATTTTGGATTAATTGAAATGCACTCTCGGGGCGATTTTATCTCGCTTAAGCCAACAACCACTAATCCTCACTCTTTGAGACGCGATCCCGGCAAGAAAAAATACGCGTGCACGATCGTCACAGGCAACTTCAAGTGAGGCTTTGCTTTCTTTCAACCACTCATCAACGCCAAAATGTGAATTTCATTTCAACAATTTCAACAGACGCTGTTCAAACATCACTAAATTATAGATATGGGAAGACTTGATTCTCTCTTGTTGGCTTACACGCGGTCTGAGACAACTATATTGATATCACACCACGTTTAGGCGCTTGATTTAGGAGCTGGGCTGCATCTTCGGATGCTGAGAGATAAGACGACTCTTATATGCAGCTGATAACAGCTGCAACTCAATCAAGATCACGACTAGTCAAACACCAAAAACAAACCCTGAAATCAAGATCAGCAGCGTGAAGTTAGTGGATCAAGGATTGAGAGGAGATCACTGATACTTCCGGCATCGAGATCCCTAAATTAATGATCGTGATAAGATCGCGATAAAGACTCTTGTCTACGTGATGAATGGCGAATGGGGACGTGACAATAAGAGAATCTGATAAGAATTAAGCTATTAATGGCCTATATTTTGATGATTTCATGCTCCACAAAGTGTTGCTCATCAAACCTACGAAAGGTCCTGCCGAAAAGTCACCCTTTCATTGACCTAAGCTCGTCTGCTGAATCGCTTATCTCCATGTTTAGTCGAGTGTTTAGTATAAGGCGCGACGATAAACCGTCGTCCGAGACTCGAAAGCGGATTGTGGGTGAGAAAAAAGTGGATTGTGTGCCTACTTCAGAAAGTTTACTTTACTTTGAGCCCGAGATATGAGTCACTTTCTTCTCCAGCAGCATCATAAATTCTCACAAAAAGCTCATCCGTGGTGAAGCTTTCCCATCCAATGCGCAAACCCGGGAAAATGGGGAGTTTTCTCGACACATCAAGGAACATTCCAAAAATTCAGTGATTCGAAGGAATTCTTTCCTTCTCTCCAGAGGAGAGGATCAAAGGAAACGTAATGCAAATATAGTTTTCCTAGCCCAAAAGATTTTCCACCCTTTCGAGCCGCCTCAACAAAACTTACAATCCCACTTTGCGCTGTGCCTGATGTTCTCTCACATCAGAAAACTTTAAACCGTATCAACGCATTTGCTCAAATGTAAAGTCATTTGAGTGGAAAATGGGATTTTGTGAGCGAGAAACGGTTTTGTGCCCCTTTTGTTTCGCCAAAATAACTTAATTTCTATTTATGTCGACGTCATTCGCACGCACCTTTGTGCCATTTTTACCATCCCCGAGAGCTTCACAGACTTCGCATCTTAGGCAAAAGATAGAGATATTCTCCTTTGAATGGGAAATCGAATGGAATTGAGGTAATTTGAGTGTGAGAAATGGGTGGATTTTCTATGGAAGTTATTATTCAGTGTGCGAAATGCGTAATTAAAATGAATGATTCCATTTTGGAATTGCGAAACAAAATCTTGTGAGATTGTTTGTGGCCTTTGGCAAATGAAATGCGGGCGAATCCTCCTTAAGGATTATTTGTATTGTTTATCACCCCCACATTGTCTCCTGTCTGTGAAATGCAATTGTTGATATTTGGAAAGTCACCGAGACGAGTCCAAAGAAAGGGACAATCCCTCCGTTCTTTGGCCACAACCGGAAAGTCTGCAAACAACAGACTTTCTCCCCCTTTCGTCAGTCTCAAAAGTCCGGGGATTCTGAGCTGAACTGTGTGTCTCAAGTGTAACCGGAAGGGGCGAGAGTCTCTGGCAAGACAAATGCGAAATACCATTTAATTCGATTTCGCGCTAATTTATAGCCGGACCATATTTTGCCGAGTGAGTGAAAGAAAATTATTTTTCACTCGTCTGTTTTCCGCGCGGAGCGAAAGAGGATCTGGAAAAGAGTGTAGCGTCCACAAATGGTGGGTAAATGAATGACTCCCAGCAAACACACTCTCTCCCTCTCACTCTCACTCTCTCTCCACCCCAAAACGCCCGACGCCCCGATTATTTATGACTTTTCTCTACTGTTTAACAAATTGCCTCGCATTACACCAAAATGAATCTCTTTTGGCGCAAGAATTATAGCACTTTCGCGACAGAAAAGTTTGCCACCGCGGCGGAACCGACGCACAGTGGCACAGACTAAAAAGAATTTATATGTAGGACGGAAGACAAATTACTGCATTAAATTTTATCACACAAAATACGACATGATACAGAGAAAAACAAAGTCAAGGGACACAATGGGCGGTCGCCAGAGGTGGAGGGCATGTGAAAATGACAAATATTCGCGGGGATAATCATTCAATAGCTCTGAAAGTTGGATGTTAACGTTGTGTGAGGTTTCTAACCAAACAATATGTGTGTGCACACAATTTCTCCTTTCGTTGCCTTGGCCAATGATTTGCAGAACATTTCAGGGTCTTAAGAAACGAATTTGCAGAAAAATCTCACCCCAGTTGTGAGATTTTGCATTTCAAATTATTTCATAAACCCTTCTTTGAAGGAAATTTGAGTCACATTTGTGGAAAATTTTGTGTTGATTCGATAAAGTTCTCTAGCTATATTGTTCCAAAATATTATATTTTGTAGTAATTTATATTTTGTATATATATTTCTTATCGAAAGAAAGAACGAAAAATTTATTCTAACACAACTGTAACTACGCATTTAAATTAATACAAAGTGAATTATGTGAATATTTATGTTAATTTATGAAAAATTCACATTATAATATGTGAAGTTTACGAAATTTTTTTTTTTAATTCAATTCAATTAGCCTATCTACACATATTGGTGCTGAAGTCTGCAATACGTGGATTTCGCACCTTTTTTGCGGTCAGAAACCCTCGAAAGCAGCCATGCAAGAGGCGCCACAAATCAAGCGAAAAGGCAGCTGAAAGCTTCTTGCGAGTGCCTCAAGATGAATTTTTGAAGCTTATAAAATGCCGGGGTGTCAGGCAGTGACACGGAGTAGTTTATGACCCCGGGACCGGAAGTGGGGGCGCGGGGAGAATGTCAACTGTGCCACATCCCCCGACATGCAATAATATCTCCGGCGCGTCGTGGCTTTGTAATTTATGACTCAAACTTGGTCTCGACATGCAATTTTCGCGGGAAGAGACTGCCGGTGCTCGAATCTCGGGGATGTGGCTCCTTTTTTCCGCCCGGCCTGCGCGTCATCGTGTGCAATTTCATTTCGGGGGGCGGCGTGGCAGCTGAGATTTATTGTGTTGCCACTCGGGGATGGCCTCGCGCGCCCTGACAATCGTGTATGTGTGGCTTGTATTAAAATCTCATAAATGCACAAAGGGATTTAACCTCTCGCAGGTTAAACCGCGCAACTTGTGAAGAGCCACACGTCAGTGTGAGGACAGTCGACAGCCTTAGAGCGGCCCTCGGCTCCCCTAACATCGTCTGCGCCGTGTAGAATTTATCAACCCTCGGAAGACGGGCCGTAAATTGCGCCCCACACTCCGGATGAATTTACTATCTGCTGCATTTCGAGGATTTCCACTCTGCCTTTTCCCACAATTTTCCCGCCAAGAACGGACGAGATGGTGCAGAAATTTGCGATGGCGGCCTCATGATTTACTGTCTCTCCGCATATAATTCACTCACTCTCGGGCAACATTTCGCCCTGAAAGAGTTATGAAGCGACACAACACCACGCTTGCGACTGATGA
Organism: Phlebotomus argentipes; assembly: GCF_947086385.1. Lineage (NCBI taxonomy): Eukaryota > Metazoa > Arthropoda > Insecta > Diptera > Psychodidae > Phlebotomus > Phlebotomus argentipes. The sequence continues at coordinate 7,982,867 of NW_026776181.1, read as the reverse complement.
GGCACCAAGAGACGCTCGCAAGAGTCCCTCAGCGACCACTTTGTTGACCACTTTGCCGGGCGGAATTGCTTTCGACACGAGATTTGACAGTGGAAAGTGCTCAGAGATCACGGAGAATTTGCATAATATAACGATGCGCAGCATAATGCTTGCATTTTCATCACTGAAATGTCAGTTTTGTCGATCCTCTCGACGGGAAAGTCACTAGCGATATTGCTCGGAGATAAATTGCTGCCGCAGCTATAGAATTCAGTTATGTAATGCAGGAAGATTTGTTGAGCAACAATCGCAGTGATCGTTTGATTCGCACTCGGATTTCAATTCAAAATAGCACAAAAAGCCTACATTTAGGCTACAAATTCACTGAATTAACCCTTAAGGCACAAACACTTCGACAGTTTAGCTGAGCACTTTGCAAGATCAGATTCTTGTCGGATATTGTACTAAATACTTAATTGTCTTGATTTTCAATAGACATTCTATGATGAGCATTTCCTGTCCGAAGAGTCAATTATGTGACTTGCAGAAGGGAAATGCGATATTTGCCGCAAAACCCCAAAACCTCGCCCAGCTCGAGTGGCCAAAGAGGGTGGACCGGCATGGACCAGGGGGAGGCGAGACATTCCGTATAATTTCCCAATTAACGAGCATGTTTAACATGGAATCCCATTACATGCAGGAGAGTATCCACTAATGTGCCATTGTCAGTGTGCGCCCTCAATCGAATTGATTTTATCATTTCACTTTGCCGTCCGGGGCTGAGCTTCCGGGAGGCCGGGGGTGTCCCGACCGCACATAATGGCATCCTATATTGGTGCTTGTGTCCTCTGTGGCACACATATGGGCGCTCTGGATGCAATAAAGGCATCGTTTGTGCTATATGACCGAATCTGCTGTCGCGATGCCCCAATAAATCGCTTTGGATCGTTTCGCAGATGTCAGGATGGAAACGACTCTGCCTTTCCGCAATGCAAGGTCTCTCCTGGGGGGATGGTGACCCCATCCGTGCCTGTGTTCGACACCACAATCGTTATTGTTTTCGGGCGAGCGACACACTTCATAGAAATGTGACGCTATGGCAAAATGCTGGCCTCATCCTCTTGACTCGCCACTGCAAGGAAAACCATTTGGCTTTTGCCATTTCACAAAAGGCTCTCCCAACACACAGTTTCACATGGCAACAACAGGTCAAAGGAGCCAACGAAAGCTGACAGTTTGATTGCTTTGACAGGAAAAATTCAATTGACGGGCATTTGAATTTTTAAATGACCAAATGGAAATGAGAGGAAAGCCGCCAACAGGCGAGGAAAGATGGAAAAATGCCGTCGTCCACAGATTGTGTGAAAACGAGTGGAAACAATTTTATTGCGACACTTTTACTGTTTTGCCTTAGCATAAATGTTCATTTTCTTCTTTCTGTCTCACTGGATTCGTATTTTTTTTTCCTCCTTCCCCGTCACTGGCCTAACTTGCACGAAACTTGTCAGATTTTTCCTCCTTTGAAATTTACGGTAGTTTCAAAGAATCGTAAATATGTCGTTTTACGCGCTTTAATAGTCTCCACCGGAGATTTATGTAGTGCAATCTGCTTGGGGAATCGGACAAGGCGATAGCTTAAGTTGCATGATGGCCATGGAGAGGCGTTTTGGCGGTTTTCCTTGGCCATTTGTGGGGTGGAAATTAATTTTTCCGCGAAAATCGTACATTTGGCATTTATACTGCATTATGTGATTGTAGTTCCGTTGGTCTGACGGTCATAAATAACATGAGAGCATAAAATGCCATCATCTTTCCACATTCAAACACCCCTTTTTCAGCATAACTCGCCAGAGTTGATGGTGGATTTTGCTATAGATCTTCTTGCTCGCAAATAAACCGTTCTTCGACGTTCTCACCAAGGAGAAAAATCCAATTTCCTCGTTGTAATGCATTTGTGAAATTTGCATGCGGGGGAGAAAGAAGATCATTATGACTTTAGTGCCATCTGTTAGTGAGCATCTCTCATCTGTCACTGTAACTCTGTCCACTTGTCATCATGGGCGGGAAAACCTCTCTGGAATTCCACCCTCTCGTTCTCCAACCCCGAAAGCATGAGTGAATTATGATAAGCGACATTAATCTCCTTCATCGGGGGGATTATAATCACCCGTCGCTCTCAATTAGGGTGTAGCTAGACGATGTCATCAATTTTCGTGTGGACGTGTTGATATACTAACATGAGTGAATTGAGGAGCAGAGATTTACAGCGACAGCAACGGAACAGGATGAAGGTCTTTGATGAATGGACGGAAAATCATTGTTTTATTTATGTACGCCACATCATTCTGGATTCTGGTCCCTGGGCGGATCAGCTCGACTTGGTAGCTCGCCTGACCCAAGCTTAGTGAGGGATGAGCAGAGCTTGAATAGTTTCTTGCACTACTTGCCAAGAGGGAAAATCATCAGGGCATTAAACCCCTTTTTGTCGACGACGAAGATGGGATTATCTAATGAATATGACGAGAAAAAGTCGTTAGGAATTGCAGTTGTCTTCGACTTCTAATCCAACAGCTGAGCTGTTGATATTTCTGGGGTGAGAACAGAGTTAATGAAGTAAAGCGAAAAGAGACACGGAGAACGTATGACAATAATAAATAACGTGGTTGCCATAAAAATGACATGATAATTTTGTCGTGATGGAGAGAGAATTTGTGTGTTATTCTTCCCATTCTCGGGACTAAGCAAGGGATGTTTATTATTATTGTGATTATATTACGATAGAGAGAGAGAGAGCGAAAAATTCTCTATAAACACGGAGAGGAAAACTGTCGAGTCCTCAACTCCCATGTGATTTATTGCTTTATTATATTTGACGACTATGATGATGATGATGGAAACCTATTCATTTATCCGTTTCATGTCAACATGTTGTAGTCAATGTCAAAGGGAGCAATTACAATAACCATCCATCATCTCCGCAACAAATATCCCTTTTTGGGGACATTGAAAATCGAAGGACCTTGGGTCCTTGCTTCCTTTCACCCACTCCTCAGCCTGGCTGTTGACCTCCACACTCGAGCCTGTCTCCACTTCTGGTGGACACTTTTGCCCGGGATGATGAATAGCTTCCGTGTCCACCTCTCGAAGATTCATGAGATAAATTGCACACCCAGTGAACCTCTATACTTTGAGCCGAGACTGATTTATGGGCAATTTGCATTTTGAGAAGACGACAAGAGATGTTTCATCATTCACTGCATTATTTTTAATGTCTTGCGTACTAAATCACCAGCGAATTAGCTCTCAGCAATGATTTACGCTCGCCAAGCAAGTAACATTAAGAAGAATTATTGACTATGCGATAGTTTGAGCATTTGCCAGCAGATGCCACTGAATGGGACAATTTTTACACCGCCTCGCAACTTTAAGGTCACTTTGCGAATGCAATATCACATCTTTCTCTGTCTTTTCAGTATCTTCACTCTCCATGCAAGCGAGCAAGCAGTTGAGCTTCCCCCGGAAGCTCGCATTTCGCCATTTGGCACCCCATTCCAGGTATGAGCTTAGATGTAGGAATTTGTGTCGTCCTAAATATCACTCACTCTCGACTAAAAGCCGGGGATAATTTTATTTATGTTGTCTCTTCTCACCATCTCAATTCCCTGGTTCCGATGTTAACGCGGGAGTCCAGGTCTGTGTCATGTTTTCCCTTTCTTCGGGCCGCGCCACGAATAAATTTGCACACAGTGACTTTAGTTGCCATTTTCATAAAGCATTAATTTATGTTATTGTATTTCGGCACAAAAGGGGGCCCGTTTTTATCCGCCCGCCTGGCCATTGTGAGATGTTGCAGTGCTGAATCGACACACACAGAGATATATGTAGTCATAGTGTGTAATTTACAGTATGATAGATGACCATTTGCCACGAACGACTCTTGCACACGCTAAAAGAGATGAATAAATGTCGGTGCATTTTAACGCCCAACAATCACGAAATAACTGTACAATAAATTACTTAAATGATTTCTTACCGACTTTTTTCCTCTGCACCACCGATAAATTAGACGTCTCACTCTCTCACTTGATATAATTGTGATTGCTTGTCTATTTAGTCGATCCGCAGAAGGGAATTTATTGGCCTGCGATGGAGTGTTTGTGTTTGGAAAGTGGAATGAATTTCCACCGCAAATGCTAAATGGTCATGAAATGGTTAGAAGACAAATGATTACAATACAATTAAGGATTGAATGACTCGTGTTTGATTTTATCTCATCGCCTGAATTGTCATACAAACTGCCAAAGACATGAACAATTCCACCCTATCTTGACTTTAACCCTCGAGAGAGAGTCGGTGAAAAAAAGGCGAAAGACAAGGAAAAAATGCTACAAATGTTCGCCTTCTTGTTGTTTCCTCCCACTTCACCTCGCTGCCCGATATAATTTGTCTGGGCGAGAAGGAAAAACTCACCCTTGTCACAAAATCTTCATCAACTCCCCCACCATCATTATCATCCACCCTTGGCGGAGCGAAGCGAAAACAATGTCGTGGATGAATTATTCAAAGAGTGTAAAATGATGATATTTTTCTCCGCTTCTTCCTAAAGGATTCCTCCACAGCTGCAGATTTCTCTCTATTCCGAGTCATTTTTAATTTGGACAGTGATTGAGACGAATTATTTATTGTGCACAGATCGAAACTTTTCCATTAGAATCACTCAAAAATATTTGCCATAAGTGAAAAAGAATGTCTGTCAGTTATAAATATGTTTATTTTAAATTTAGCACTTTTTTCAAACTTGTCTAAGCGTTACATTTGATCATTTCATTACTACAACTTCTGCTTTTTATCATTCTGATTACTTAATTAAAATTCACAGCATATTTCTCTCCACAAAGTGGTCAATAAACGAAAGATTATGGCCATAAAATCTCCTTCATCGGCTGATGAGTTAACCTCTGCCAGAACGAAAAAGCCAAACTAGTTGAAACACGTGCAAAAACCTGCCAATTTGTGATGAAAAGCATCCAAATTGATGAGGAATGGTTACGCATTAGCATCTTATCGGGCACAAAAACGGCCCAGAGCCACCATCATCTAGGGAGTTAATTCAAAGTTAACTCGTAAATAATCACTCAGTCTAAACCTATAATTCAGCAGAATTACACAGTGTCCGCAAAAAATAGCCAGAAAGTCAGTTGTGCGCTTGAAGGTCAGCCGGGCTGTTGGATCACCCTGCAGTTCGTGGGGCGCGCGAGATGAAAGATTCAGCAGGCAATTCCATGGCATGTTGGCAATATATTACGAGATTATTAAGCTTATAATTAAATTGAGTATCATCATTAATTATCCATCATTTGATCTTTCAATATGCCAGTGGATTTTTGCGCGCGGAATTGGAGGAAAGTTTCGCCGCGACGAGGGAGAGTTTATGAACGTCAGAATGTGATCCGCGAACTCAATCCACCAATAAAAACATCTCCGAGGTGTACCAGAATCAATTCATCATCTACATATGACGTTTAATGAACGCTGACTTGACTTTGATCGATGGATCTTTCATTATTTTGCCATTTCCTCCAGTGTGGAAACCCCCCGGCCGTCCACTTCATTCAACAGCCAATGCACATAATAAAAACATTTCACAATCAACTCGAATAATTATTGAGTTGAAATTTTAATTAATAATCACGCACCGTGCGGATGAAGCATCCATTCAATCACTTGGCGAGGAAGAATCAGTCATTTTTCATCCCGTGCGAGTCATTATTAATTTCATGTAATAGAATTATCGAGGGGCTTCGCTCGCTCTCTTCGCTTTTGGCGCCAAAAAATGTATCACTGACTAATGGTGCTCATCACTCTTGGAAGATCATCTTCAATCTTCACCTTCTCCCCCGGCCGTCATGTGGCCAGCAAAACGATTCATCTCATGTTTCCATTTGTCTGTCTATTTGACTTTTGGACAACACACTCGGCGCTGCGGAGGCAGAATCCACAAGACGGGCCGCCGCAAAAGGCATCCCTCCGGAGAGCTGAGGATGGCTTGGAAAAAATAATGGTCAGCTGTCAACTGTGATTGGATCATTTATCATGGGGGCCCCAAAGTAATGTGTTTAACACACACGTTCACATCTTCGGCCGGGGGCGGCCGGACAAAGGAGACGACTCGCATTGTGATGACGAGAAGGCGAAAACGTACAAACAACAGAAAGTAAACTAATGATGAAATAATTACTACGAAACCATGTTCCTCAGCTGATCATTTATCATTTGGCTTCACCGAATCGCACAGACGATTAATCAGCCACTGATGGCAACTACGACCAATGAAAAATTGATGGCTGACCTCTGCATGACTCCACAGATTAAATTATAAAACGAAAAGACAATCCCGGGATGGAGATCCATCACACTGGGGATATTTAGCATTCACCCACGCCAAGCGCCGAAGCTCCCCGCATCAAAATTATGTCCCGAATTTCACCCAGTGATTAATTATTGCTGAGGACACACAAAAAGGATCATCGCTCTATGGGAGCGCCTGGGAAAATTGATGGTGAATTTTGTCGGGATGTTCATCGCGTTATTGATTTGCTGGGCTGACAGTCTTTGTTTATTTAAAAGGTTTCACCATTTTTGGGAGGATTGAAAAATAACAAAGTTGGCAGGAAATTTCGATCGATCGGAAGCACTGAGAGAAATACAGTTTTTGTCCTTTTTTTAAATAAATAAAATATGTGGATTTTAATAGATTCTTTCTTAACTACAGTATTTTCAAAAATTTTCTATAAATATAGAACGAGAATTTTTTAAATTGACGTCATTAAACTTTTAAAAGTGTAAAATGAATTTAAAATTGGATCATATACGTAAAATATTGAAAATAAATTCCAGTCATTGAATATTTTAACTCGAAAATCGCTATATTTTTAGTAGATTCAGTAATAAAAGGCGCCTTTGGCGGATTAATGCTGCCATGCTGGGAATACTATGTCGGTGCCTTGGCCGGTGCAATGTTGCACTCTGTAGAGCTTTTGATGAACCCTTCACGTGCAGAAGAGGCCTTCGAAGCTGTGCGGAGGAGAGGAAAAAAGTGTGATTGCGTGCCTTTTGCTAAATTGTGCTTTTGGACGTAAATCAATTTAAATTATGTGTGTACGGCGGGGATTTGCTGTGCGGCGGCATCTCAGAGACGATCATTCTATTCAGCCAACTCGCCATGCTCATTACATTGAGTGATAGTGCACACCATGGTGCTACTTTTCACATTAATGACCGACTACGGGCCCGCCGTAGTGCCCATAAAATTCTATGGATACACGCAATTTTTCATCCATTCTCTCACACTCCACAATGTGTGTACAATTTTTGGTGTGTACAATGAGAAGAACATGGAGGAGAGAGTATTTACCGCGTCGGATATTTTTCAACATGCAATCAAGCGGAGCGAATGTGTGTACGAGCAGACGAAGAAGTGTGAGAGAAGTGTTGGAAAATGAATAAATGACATGCCATGTTATCCTGTCAGTAATAAGCCATTAATCATTTCATAAGCGACAGTTTGACAGAATGATCACAATAAAAATGCTACTGATATACGTGTAGCCCGTCATACTTTCTGACAAACCGGATACGTTTTAATTACAGGGTGACAATGGGGGATTTTTTCCCTGCCATTTATTCACTCGGACGCGGGGCGGGAAATTTGCCACCCCCCGCGGCTATATTTGCTCCACATCACGAACTTTTCCTAATCCCCTTTGACGTGTTTTAGAAAGCTCTCGAGGGGTTGAGCGCACATTATTTTTTGGCTTCATAATCGAGCACACAAATCCGCAGGGTATTAAAATACCAAATGAGGATTGCAAAGTCGCAATTTTTGCTCGAATGTGGTGTGATTTTGGAGACACTTGAGTGCGCCACCCCCAAAAATCCCCAGGAAAAGGCAGAATATTCCCGAAGTCAGCACTATTTCAAAGTTGGGGCGAATGAAAACAGAATTTACTAGCGTAGAAGAGGCACAAATTTCTCTAAAAAGGCCTGTCAAGGGTGGGCGAATTTACATTTAGAACGCATATTTTAAGTTTAATTGCTATGTAAATGTGCAAAGTAGAATCTTCCAAGTGAAATCCCTCATCTTTGTCTAAAACCAGAGCCTCGTGGGTGGTCTGCCACTTAATGAACTCACGTGGGGAGTGCGGGTGACCCAGGAGAGGGCTTCAATTAATACCTAAAATGCGATCAAGTTTCACTTGAAATATGCCAATGTGGGAAAAAAAGTTACCTTTCGCGATTGCGGAAAAGAACTCACGTTTAATTAGCTTATGTCATGTGAATTGAAGTGTTGTCTGACGAGGGATTAAAGTGCATGTGCATTAAATTTCATGTTCATTTCACTCTGATTTACAATGCTCAATGCTTTTGCAGCCATGGACATGGCTTTTGTCGTCCGTTGTCATGACGTCTCATGCAATTTTGAGTGCCGAAATGGCCGAAATTGCATAAATTGAGAATGAGACGATAGGGTGGATTAAATTGTATTTATGCGAGAACCCTCATGTCCATATTTTCAGCTTAATCTTCTTACGCTTTTGTCGGAATTACTCAATGCAGAGTGCTTGAAATGGCTCGGCAAAGTACAGCCATGTTTTAAATATAAACGGATTTTTATTTTGACACCTGTCAGGCACACCCAATTTGACAGCTGTCATCATTCAGCACACGAAAGCCGCCTTGAAAATCAATACAATATGACCGTAGAGCTGATGAAACGCCCCTTCTAAAATGCAAATTGTATTAATAAAAGTCAAATGTAATATGGGAAATATTAATTGTTATGAGTCTGTGTGATGAATTTATATGAATATTTAAATGCTAAACTATCGTTAGTAGTGTTCTGTTGGGTGGCAAAAAGGTCCTCTGAGAGAGTGAAAACTGTGGAGCGCAGCTCATATATAATTTAATACATGGTTTATTCATGTATGAGAAAATAATATGGTGGAGTTGTCGCAAAGTGGTCACATTCATTTGCGTAGTCAGTGTTTCTCATTTGCCACCACATGATATGACCGCAAATATGCTTCTCATGTTCCCGACAGATTTTATTCTTCCCAATGTACACCCATTGAATTATGAATTCAATTTAAGTGGGGTTCATACTCTGGCATTTGGCCGCTGGAGCCACGTCATGAGGTGGGAAAAGTTTGATTGAAATGCACAGAGATTTCCGTGAAAATGTATATTTCCCAATGTGAAACGGACAAAGTTTTCTCGATTTTCAGTCAACCCTACGCAATTTCAACGTGGATTAAACAATATTTAATGTCAGACACATCAAAGAGTGTCTCCGGCAGTGATGCAAGGAAATGCAAAATATCACTGTCACACCGTGACAGGTCTCGAGCGGGTAAAAAGAGCCATGACGAGCTGAAGAGGCACTCACAGGAGAGCGCAAAAAGGGTGAATGAATTATATAATTGCGTTGAAAATTGCTGATGATGGATACATTCACATGTTAATCGTAATTTTGGCTGTGCTTCGAAGGCCGGGAGGAAAAAACACGCTCATCCAGGCCGACAAGCTGTGGATGTGATTCTGAGTCCTTCTGACATAAGAGGATTATTTTGTATCGTGCACATTCTCTGGGGGTTTATTAAAAAAGACTTGAATGAGAAGGTTTTCAGACACATGTTAAATGTTGATGACCACTTCTGTGGGATTTTGTCTCGTCTCTCTCCACTACGTGCCATGATTCTTGCATCAGACATTCAGGAAAGTGATAAATCTCATCCTCATGCCTGTGATAAAAAATATGGTAGACGAGAGCGCACTGCACTCGACCAATCATAAACTTTGGATTAAAAAACACACTTCATGATCAATTTCAATTTCAATTTCAAACAAGAAAAACGTGGGCAATGCATTTTTGCAATTTCGAACGGTCAAAGGGAGGTTTTAAGGGGATGAAAGCAGTGCACAGATTACGATGGGCGGGGCTTAGAAGTGGGCGGAGCTTCCAGAATATTTCCCTTCGTGACAACCTCATATAAACATAGTGAATTAGGCAAGTTTCAAATCTTACGAAACATTCTCAACAAATTCTCCCATACCATCACTTCAGTTGCAGCGCAATGTTTGAAATGAGTCGCACAAAGAGACATATGAAAACATAAAATGGTACTTAATTTAGTGATTTATCTCCTGTGTCGGACAAATGGGGATTAATAGAGGCTCCTATGTGCAGCCTCTTTTCCCTCATGTGTGTGATCTTCGGTGCCTCCCAAGAAACCCTCGGTGTCCTCTCGTGTCGTCACTGCTGTACAATTTCATTTCATTTGAATTTATGAAAACAGTAACAAGATAAATGCAACCAATTTACAACACCCAGTGAAATACCACACAGCAACCAGAGTGCGGAGGGAAATAAATTCAGGTGATGTCTTTCCTCACTTTGTAAGAAGTGTTAAATAAACCAATATAAGTGTCTAGAGGCAACTGAGTGAAAAATTTCTGCAATTAATCTTCTCAATGTTACAAGGGCAGTCACTGTACGGATGTTGGCAAATATATTATCTCCTTCTGTTACACACACACGTTTATTCAAACGCGCATTCACTGTTCTTGCCATGGCTTTTTGCCTCCTCCGGACTCGAGGAGATGCAAGAAATTTCACCTTTTTGCCATGTTCGCCGTGTTCGTGTTTAATTTGAAATATCACCAGGGTTTTTTTGCACAGTGGACAGTGTGTGATATAAAGTGGATGCGGAGTTTATCATGATGCCACTCGTGGCCCGAGTGCAGCCCTGGCGCTTGCCTCTGACTTGGTGTCTGTGTGAAATGGATGAGGAGGAAGAAAAGCACCACATCTCACACATATTTCTGCCATCTGCCGCGATCAATCACTCCTGACTGATAGAAAACTCAAGTCATTTATAACTTTTTGTTCTCATTCTCACTCACTGAATTCCACCCGAAAGCACCGCGCTGCAAGTGGGAATGAGAAGCAGAAATATTGCACGGGACTCCTTCTTTGACACATTCCGCACCCAAAGAGGCATCCGCGAGATCGCGAACATAGGGATTGCTCGCTATGTCGAGAGCACGACTGGGTGTGATTAACATGAAGGCCAATGACAGTAATTAGTGAGTGAATATTTTAACAATAATCACTGACATCGTCACATATCAATCAACCACGGGATTTGCCGTCCATCCCTCGTGTGTTAAATCAACGTCATTAGCGAGATCCCCCGCCTGTCATCAATCATCGTGCCTCCGTGGAAAAATCCAACCCCCGAACTGCCACTTCCCAGCACGCGCATCACCCCCGCCCTCCCCAAGCCCGCTGATGTGAACGAAATTAGATTGATGTGTGTTGTTGGCTGTTGATTTTTCCTCCACATCACCAGAGGAAGCTTGTCTGTTCCTGGTGGCATTTGATCCACTGCACCGGCCCCTCACCAGCCACTTCGGCAACCATCATCAATTTCATCAGTCAAATGTACACAGAGAGGGTGAGGCCCGTTGTGGGTGAATTTCAATCTGCCACACTCTTCACTCGATGGGAGGAAAGTGACTCAGCTGATTATCACCCCTCGGCGCTATGAATATAAATTTTTTCCACACTCGGACTCCTAATTTCCACTCAATGCCATCGAAAAGTGAGCGGGGATCTTTTGCTCAAGTAATACGGCAAAGGGGGAGATATCTAAATCTGAAGCGAATTTGCTTTGCAACCCTGTGTTCTTTCTCTTGATAATTTTAGCAGATTTCTCATTGCGCAAATGAATATTTCTTCAAGTCAATACGATTGTCTCATGATTTCTGAAGGGTTTACAGATGCGTCAATTGGGATGATGCACAAATTGAAATAATGACCCCTTTCCCAAATGATTTGTGGAATTTTCTGGTGGTCAGAAAATGCATCAATCTTCTGGGAAATTCCTAGGGAAATAATCGATCAATTTAAAAGGGATCACCTTTTCGCAAATCAATGTTACACGAATGTAACATAAAACATATGGTTCTCCGCATAAGTAATGTATTTCAAAATTCTCAGTTATATTTTATTTTCCAGAGACACCCATTCATTAGGCCATTTCAATCAAACGGTCACGTCATGATGTATTATTGCTCCTTTTCTCCCTTGAATTTTAAGAGATATCGCCCAAGGAATACAACTTCCCTGCCTCCCCATTCCAGTCGAGAGTATACCAAAATAATGACTGCCGGCGTCAGAAGATTGATTGAGTTTGTTTCACCAGATTATGATAAATGGTTCACGTCATGCAATCAATAAACACAATATTGTGCCTTGTATGTGCGCGACTGGGGCGCAGAGGGGCGAGAGCGTTTCAAGATCACTCGAGGAATCAATAGGAGGAATATGGTGATTCCTCGCAATAAATCACATTGCTTAAATTCATAAATTCTTGTACCACGGGCACTCGCATTGTCTTCAGCTGCCCAAAATTGCCGGGCACGCGGAATTGCGCCGAGAGGCAGAAGGAACTCTCTCTCTACATTGGCGCAAAAATCCGAGATGGCAGCTCTTGACTCGAGAGGATTCTGCCATCTCGGAACGCCTCATCGTTAGTTGTGACAATTAAATTTAATTATATAATGTCCACTCGACTGGAGAGTGCATCCGAGCCTCCCTGGGAAGTCACTCAAAAGGCGAACGTGTCTGAAGGAGATTGAATTGCAATTGTCGATTAGAGAGTGTGCATGAAGGCCCATTTGATGTTTCAGGAGGACACCAGAGAACGTCCTTCCTCGTTGGAAGGGACATCTTGTTCAGTGGGCGGACTCTGGTGCCGCCCTCTCTGCATGATTCAATGCCAAATCCCTTTGGACGTGACGCGGAGCAATGAGAATTTATGAACTCCTCACACACTCACTGCACTCGCGAATGGCAAGAAGTTCGCACCCCGTAATTGGGGGAGAATCGCAAAAATCTCCAAGTCATTACTCATCAGCGCCCGCATTTGAGAATCCATCGAGATGAGCTGTTGACTCGGTAATGAAGTCACACCCTTAATGAGGCCTGACAAATTCAGAAGCCACTCCACTCTCGATGGCTTTCTCTGGAGACGCACAAAAAACACGTCCTCCTCGAGTGATGAATTTTAATAGTAAGACATTTGATAAATGTTCCTCTGGCTTCTTCACCTCTTCACGGCAATCGCTTCATCTCTTTGTGCCACTCCGGCGCCCGGATGATGGGCGGAGATTTTTAATCTCTGGAGGTCTTATTTTCAGTGGAGGATTTATCGAAATATGTCATACGGTGGCATTTATCTTGTCAAAACCACGCGCGACAGGACATCAGCGAGTCAGAAAAATCAGATCCTTTGGACAGGGAATATTTTCTCAAAGATTAAAATTTCGAAGCACTTTGCATTCAAAGTTTTCTTGTTACGCTAACAACAACAAAAAAAGCTTCTGAGAGACGAAGAAATTGCAGAACAATTTGTAGTTGAAAAAACTCTGCTCACCTTTCTTTGGCTCGAAAGACCCCGCTTCCAATGGCTTCCTGAATCTGTGCGTAATGGGCAAGTCACCATATATAACTTCTCATTTTCAAAACCATTGATAGCGAATTGTAAATGTCCATGTCAGAGGCATTGTCGTTTATTATCAATATCTCTCCCCCTGTCCTGGCCATGGGCCATAAAAGAACCAAACAATCCCCTCAAAATCATCCCTGTGAGAATGGCGGAGGGCGAATGCTATTAATGTAAGTGACACGTGAAAATAGTCTGTTGAAATGAAATAATAAACATGAAAGGACCCTTAATTTCCAAAAGCCAAATATACACGCATTGATGATATGATGAAAAAGCACGTTCATTTCGGTGTTGGCAAGTCACCCTTGTCGTTTTGTATTGTGACACCACAAAACGTCAAGGCTCACCCTCTCACGGGGGGTGAAAAAAGGCGACGAGGAAGGCCCTTGAGTGGTTGCCACACAAATGACATTCGCGTTAAGTCATTTCCACCCAATCTTCCTGTTGGCAGGTTTCCGCTTCCGGTGATTTTGTTAATGCGGACCTCACATGGAAAAATAACACCCTCAAGTTGGGTCAACCGACTGACTGTTTGGTTTCCACTGAAGTTTGCTGGAAGAGTCTGCGAGTCGATAATGAGAAATACCCACGAATCCATCATCCAGAGGTCTCAGTAGATAGTAAAAGGACGTGATAAGCAAACGCCAAGGCTAACTTATGGGTGAGTTGGGCGTCGCAACCAATTCGAAATGTGACCAAACCGATCAACCTAATTTTTAAACAGAAATTTCAAACCACCATAACTCGGGTTTTGTGGCATTGACAAAAAAGTACAATCACATTTTGGAAACGTCTCAATATGGACTATTGAAGTATCCAAATTTTTTTTGGATCTTTCGTAGGATTTATAGGGATCGCCTAGGATTTTTCAGGAATCTTCTAGGATTTTCAGGGATCGCCTGGGATTTATAGGGATCGCCTGGGATTTATAAGGATCGCCTAGGTTTTTCAGGGATCGCCTGGGATTTATAGGGATCGCCTGGGATTTATAAGGATCGCCTAGGTTTTTCAGGGAACGCCTGTCACTGTTCGCTGGGAAATATGAAAGTGATTCGCCGTCTGGACGGTTTTCCATCCATCTTGGTCATACTGGGGTGCAGAAAAGCCACCAATTGTGCCCCCTCGGCGTATAATTTGTGTGTCTATGGGCAAAGGTAGAATACTGGGAGGCGAAACGTTAATCAAGTTGAGTTATGTGACATCTTTATGTCCTTCTGTCACGTTCAGACTCTAGCCAAGAGGGGTTTATTCATTCGTACACACATCCCATTCATCTCTCACTGTGTCCCATTGTATTGTACGGCAATAGCGGAAAATTTACTTATTGCAGGCAGTTTTATGCTCCCACCCTGGGTTATGGGAGCGAAATACACGATGATGGGCTGTGTGTCAACTGGCTGCACTCTCTGACCTCCCCCGAAGCCGGGATGTTGTTTTTCCACTGGATGGAAAACAACGCCATCACTCACAGAGCTTGCAGATTTGTTCTTGGCTTAATGATCCGCAAATCAATGGCTTATTTGCAATGCGGGGGAACATTTAAAGGCCACTTTAAAGACTCTGGATTTCCAGGTAGAAGAAATCCTCGAAGCTCAAAGATTCATTTAACCACGTGAGGGTATTTTAGTCTACTTTTCTGCTACAAGCAAGGACCTCCCGTGCCACATCGATAGAGCACCTTGTAGAGCACTTTCTTCGGGAAAAGACACCCTTGCGAGCCGAGTACCGAAGAAAGTGAAGCTGCGCCTGTAAACTCTACAGTCGTGTCCCTGTCCTCCGAAGGCCGATTTTATGTGGTATTATTTTATTATGAGCCCCAAGAAAATATCTTTCATGCCGTGTATTTACGAGTGCGAGGGTGGAAAAAATATTATTATATTTTATGACATCAATTACATCATTTTGAAAATTTATTGCAAACTCTGCGCCTCTGCCCTCAACCCTGAGCTTAGCCGGGCCGAAAGAGTCCTCACACCACTCCTCGCAGCCACTTTTGCGGCCCCATAGCGGTGAAAGTATGGAAATATTATGCAGAAATATATGGGTGTGCATATCGTGAAATATAAATACAACATTTTGTACAGGGCAGACTTTTATAGGCGACCCAAGGGTAGATAAATGTCATTTATTCTCCATTTTACACCGTGTTTATTAGGCAGTAAAAACTGATAGTCGAGAATAGAAGATGTGTGAGTTTGGCTTTGGCTTTGCCATAACGCCCATTTTCGCCTCCTTATATAGCAAAATATTTGCACCCCCACGAGAGGGATTCCTCTGCATATGCGGGTGTCCTTTCTATTTTTACCCCAATCTACCATCGTGATCGACAAACACCTCCAACATTATATCGCAATCATAATGTTGTGGTGCTGCTGATGGACGACGCTGCAATCAGCAATGATTGTAGGAATCGAACAGAAGCGATTTTCAATCTCCTTCATGTTTCGCCTTATGCCAAAGCCACACTCTTTCGTCGATTCTGGACATTTTCAATTTGTATGTAGGTGTCTTTTGTTTCCCCGAAACATTAAAAAGATGCGAAGATCATAGAAATGTTGGGGTGAATTGTGTGAATGTGTCTAATGTCACATTCCACTCACGCTATTTGATAGCTCAAGCGACAAAATTGGCCTCTCCAGTGGATATTTCCTTGGAATAGTGAAGAGTGAGTCTAAATCAAATTGTATTATGCATGATAGAGGTGGAGTTGTTGAGAATCTGTCTCGTATGGCTTTTCGAGAGACATTTCCATATACCGAAAGGCATCATAACAGTTTATAAGGTGGAGACAGTATTGTGATATCTGAGACGACATTGCATATATGCTCATTCTCTTGTGTGACACTTCTCTCTATCTCCCAAAGCATGCTCTCCAAAGGGGCTTTTTGGTGGGTGGCGAAACGATGGTAAATGGTGATGGCCGTAGCATAAAGTGCTGAATCGTGAAAAGTCCATAATGCTCAATCGCATTAATCAATAACATTTCGCTGTGAATGGTGTGTGCCGGGGTCTTAATAAAATTGCACCACAGTGGCAAATTTGCCGTAACTCACCGGAAGTGAATGTTTCGGTATCTCATTGCACGCACTTGCGAAGGAGGGAAAATTTTCATATCATCGCCTGGGTTTTCTCGTACTCATAAATAACTCTTTATGGCACCCAGATAAAACTAGCTTATTTACCCTCAGCAGAAGCTCGTCTTCCCACAAAACCACCCGCCAAAAAAGCACACATCATGCATATGTGCTGAAGGTCTCCCCCTCGCCTGTCATATTTAAGTGCTATGTGGTGTTGATGATGGTGATGATATGGAAAACGCCACGGAAGGGATGGGACGCCAACAATATGATCCCATTGAGTTTGCTCTCAACACGAGAATGACTTGTATGTGATTTTTTCCAGCAACAACTTCAGGGGTTGATTGGTGGGTTCTCAATTTTGCGAGATTACGCTATGAGTTATGGAGCGACAGAGCTGAAGTCAAGGGGTTAAAGATGCCTAAATCTCAGTATATGTTTCAAGTGTTGAAAGGCAAAAGAAACAGCGTGTTACCTAAGCGCGTGAAATACTGTCTCTAAAGTACGAGTCTCTCTCAAGAAAGTAGCTGATGTCTTTCACTTCAGCTGCTCCAATTTGCCTCACAAACACTCTGAGTAGGTGTTGTACGGCAAAAGACTTAACAATTGAACATATCTCATTGGCCTGCTCTCCTGTGTTGCGGCAAACAATTAAAATTCATAGAGTGAAATATATTTAAGAACGTAAATCTCATTTTCAGTCTCTACTGTCATGGTAGACACCACCACGCATACAGTTGGGAACACATTCATAATAATAATTAAAAGTTGTAATTTATTGTGTTGTTTTTGCTATGGGGACTGAGTGGGGCTGAGTGAATGTGGTGGAATCGAGCAATTTGATTTATTTGCAGTCAGCACGACAGCAAATTTGATAGTTTGATTAACTGTGTACCACTTTTTCTTGTAATTAACGAGCTTCGGCATGACCGACATAAATTTATGCTGCCAACAGCCAACAATATAAATGCTCAAGGTAGAATTTTGGACTTGTGGCTGCTGTTACCTGACTGGGTATGAGCATTAATTCAGCCACAAGTCGACGGGTATTGATTTATTGTGTCTCCTGGGTGTGTGTGGTAAGCCACGAAAATTCTAACCACACTTCCATGGCCTGGACGTATGGAAATTGTGCGTGATGCTCGCCAAGACGTCGTCCGGGATTGATGACTTCCAGGGAAGTGCGTGTGCGGATGAGAGGCCGGGACTCTCTGGAGCAGAGTGCAATCAACCGATTGGAGGAATCGGAGAATATCACTTCTCATAGCCATGTCGGCCAATAATCACTATTAATTGGCGAAGAGAGAGCCACGATGAGACCATAAACATGATAGCGTGGAGGAGAGAATGGCATTAAGTGGAGGCTCCTCATTATCTTTTATAATGTGTGCAAGTTAACAACCTGCAGACGAAGAGCGAATTATAATTAAGAGATAATAATGAGAATTTATCTCACTTTAATGGTGACATTTTGAGTGCATTATTAAGTGAATGCTTAAGCTTGTGGTCTCGCCGTTTTTTCATGCCCGCCCCAGCAGAAATATTATACAATTTCAACGCCTCACCGTGTGTAGAAGTCTCCGATTAAGATGACTGGGAGAATTTAAATGTGGAGTTGAGGCCCAAAGTGGGAAAAAGATCGCTGGAATGAGGGAGAAAAGACGCCATAAATACCCACCTTTCTGTCACAATTTACAATCACGAAAGAGGCAATTAGTACCTCACCATCTCGCCCAGAATTTATTAACTGATTGATACATTAATTTATACACGATTCACATTGAGATTATCTCGCTTCAGTGTCTCCCGTGGCCTCCGCGCGTCTTCACCAAAAACCCAGCCGATTATTATCAATAACCGAGCCGAGAGATAAAGCGCGACGTGGTTATATTTATGCAAATTGAATCGAAATTCATAGGCCAAAAATTGATTTCCAATCTCCAAATATTGCCAGATGATTGCCCGAGACGAGGAACGTCATTATTATATTTTAATATATTCGAAATATCAGTAAAAATAGCCGCTTGTGTGCATTCTTAATGGGCCCTCAACTGTTGATTCCCCAGAGGCTTCTTCACTTTCCATACATTGTGAGCGGCCGTGATGAAGAAGAAATTATTTAAATTCCATTTCATTAAAATATCATAAAGTTTTATTCACCATCGGCGTGCGTGTGAGGTCAATTTGAGGCCTCAAAGTGGACATAAATTTACTGAGCTTCCATTAATTCAAGTAAAATAAAATTACACTTACACGTGGACAATTGGACCACGATTTATCGTGGAAAAACTTAACATAGATGAAGATTCAGACTTCATGCAGAGATTAATTGTTTCTCTCCATCCAAGGGTTAACTTTGGCTCTGCAATCTTTACATCAATTAATCTGAGCTTTACCACTTAGCGTCCTAGACACCCTTCAGTTCTCCTCTCTGATCTTTGCCTTCTCATCTTCCCCGTTTAGCATGAGTTACGACAAGAGAAATGGCATAAATGTTGAAATATGAAGAGACCATCAGTTAAATTTGTCCATGATATTGCCAACTTGCAGTTTCCTTCTCGCCTTCGGATTTAGATAAAAAGAACGAGCATGGAAGAAGGAAGAGAGTGCAAATAAAGTGTCTAGTCACACACTCTTGGCGCGGGGTTGAGGGGATAATGTGAATATATTGGAGAAAGTGGGCGGCGGCGGAGGAAGAAAAAATCAAGTGGTTCTCATTTTGTTCTCGCGTGCGACTTCAATCCTCTCCAAGGAGCTCACCCAAACCCCCGGCGACCCCACTTGCCACCCACGCACGCCCCAAAATGATAAACGGCTGTGGGTCAGACAGGGCCAAAGTTATAAGTTCGCGCCACAAGATGAATGACTTTCGACTCACAAGTTCTGGGGAGGAAATAAATTTCTTTTACGTCTCGCAAGGGGGAAATCGGGGCGGTTGGAACATTGGACTTGGGGTTCTCGCGAGGATGCCAGAAAATCTCACATGACAGGGTCGGGGATGAATTTCTGACACTGCTAATATGCTTCTCAAACATTGTGGATGTTTTGACAAAGACAAAATAAACCATGTCAATTGATATTTCTGTTTTTTCCCCGAGCAAAACTCTGTGTTGGCTTATATTGAGTCATTTCGTCGCCTTGTTAGCGTCTCCCACATGTTTTCCACGCCTTGAGAAGAAGGGGTGCCTCTGCGATTCTGAGGGTTGAAATTCAGCAATGAGGATAAAAACAACATCCATGAATAATAAATCTTCCTCTCTGGCTCTCTCGTGCTCAGCCAGGATTTATTGGGCAAAGTTGAAAGAAAGCATTGTCACACTATCTCCATTATTCTTGATCACCGCCTCTGCTTTTCGCCCTCGTGACAGACTTTCAAAACCCTGCCAAGTGATCAAAGTTATCATTTTTTGCGCCACGCAAAATGCTACTTGATAAAACAGTGGGAAATTAAATAAAAAGTCAATAAATTGTAGAGCAGCAGCGATTGGATTTAAGGACAAAGTCATGCTCAATATCACAAAAGCCCCATGATGGCCGTAATCCTCGACTTCCTGAAAGGTTCGACAATTGAATGCTGTAGCAGGAAATTTGCGAAAAGTCTGGATGGGTGTTGAAGGCGGGCTGCTGAAGATGTGTGAAGTCAGTGAGGAGAGAGAGAGAGTGTAATGCCTGCTGTGCATGCTGACAAATGCTTGCCACTGTTCCGGCTTGTATTTTATTTCCTCCTCTTCTGCGGGGATGAAAGTCGAAGGAGCAATAAAAAGTCCGACAGGATGAGTTAACACTGGAGGTTGGCACGTCTGGGGCGGCTGGAGAAACAATGTTATCCCACGGAGAGGGGCGCAAAGTGCAGTTTTCGACAGTTAGACACCCCTCGTTCGCCATCTCGCAAGATATTTTTCTAGGAGGATTTTCACTCCCGGACATTTGGGCTCCTCTCTCCGGCTATATCCATTACTCTCCTCGCCATTCCCAACCTCACAAATGTGTATAATATTTATTAGAGCACATTAGGCTGCTATATACCGTCCCATTAAGTGGTTCCATAAATTTTCACGTTCTATTTTACACTTAATTCCAAATGGTCGCACTTCGTTCTCAATGAGCTTTTGCTGAAAGTGGGCTGCGCGGAGAAATAGTGTGGGGAGAGAGAGAAAGATGGATAAAAAAGATGGGAGTCGGATGAAGATTGCTTTTCCTTAAATTTCCTCTAGCTTCTGCCTCGACATTTCCCACCACAATCTCCCTCATGATCCCATCGGGAGGTGATTTTATTGGTCAGAAAAGTGCTCACATGGACACTTTATTGGCTTCACTTTCAACCATATACTGTAGTTGGTTACGAAGAGTGTTGAAAAGCTTGTTGATTAATCGCTTTTGCATAGATTTTGCGTGAAAATTCTCATGATTTTTCACTTACGCCATAGCACGCTCGACAACAAGGTGTAAAATTAAGAAATAACACTGAATTTTTTCCACCGACAATTCAGAGATAATAACGAACGATATGTTTGCCGTGTAACACAAAAGACGCCAATTTTCACCTGCAATTCACATTCAATTGCTACGCCTTTTCCCCATTGCCAGCCATGGGTTTGTTTCTCTATCGTCTAATAATAGAGTCATGAAAATGGTTGTTGGATAAGATGTTGGACAAAGAAATCATCACATCAATATTGAGAGTGTCAATTAGAGCCGTGGTGGAAGATTGCGAGATTTAACCCTCTCTCGAATCACTGTCTGTAAATGTTAATTTTCAGGCTTCCTTAGAGCCTCCTTCTATTCCATTTCTACCAGTCAACATGTCAATAGAGAAAGATAAAGTGAAGTGCATGTGTTTAGCTCTAAAATAGACAATATTTCGCATGCCGATGAGGGTTAACATGGAACCATTTCTTGTATTAGAGCCATCAACATCGACTTGGGACATTTCTATGCGATTGTTTCTCTTTTTTCATGGTATTTGCATTCAATATTCCCAATGAATTTCCTTGCAAATTGTTCAACATTTAGCAAAACATTTTCAGTGAATTAACATTGGTGTATTTCACGGTGAAAAGTTGCCGTGAACACTCATGTGTGCTGAAAGGAGAGGTTCAAAGTATCAATTGCCTCAAGTACTTGTTACAGCAACTTCTTGTACTATTTCCATGTATTTTATGCCTCTTGACTGCGCCATGTGCGCTGTTTGATATTGAATTACAATTGTTAAATGGCATTTGGCGTTGCTCGCGATCGCGTTGGGTGTTTTTGCACCTCTCATGCTGAAAGGCACAAGACACTTCCTTTGAGGTTGTTGAAGGGAGTTTCTTCGGCGCATTTTTTCGGCGCGACCTTTGTTGCACTCTCGCTGGCATGAGGCATCATCAGGCCTGAAATTACCAATTCATCTGTCCGCCAGTCTATCATCCTGTCAGTGGGTCTGTTCCCAGTCCAAGCGGGAGAAAGGAGAAGTCAAAGAGAGAAAGAGAGGGAGAGAAAGAGACTCAAAATGCCAAGTTGGGCGGACTTTTTGCGCGGCGTGAGTGATTTGGTCGTTTCTGTTTCAGAAGCACTCCGATATTCCAGCTCTTTAATTTCCAGCCATTTATAATTGAACACACATCAGTCACCCGGCGAAATGCTGGAAATACACCGTCAAGGGGCGTTCAATTTTCGGCACTTTTTGCATCACAGCTCGACATTTTCCAAATTATCTGTCGACCCGCGACGGGCGTGACGAAACATCGTGCACAAATCGCAGAATTGGCTAAAAGTATATAATTGAAATGTGTCAACACATTTATGTCCATCAAAATTCAATTGAAAGTCCGCTGAGATGCTAATTCGCGCGCCAAAGTGGGGCTCATCTCTTAAATTGTGCGCTCTCGGATTGCTGCAATGTTGCCACCCCGTCAAAATAGTGCTTCAATATTTATGTTGGTCGATTGAAGTGTTGTGACAGCCTCAATCGGTGACATTGACGACCGGCTAAACCCTCATTTACACTAATCAATCAGTCAGTCAATCAATCAATCATGTCCAGTTTTTACTGGTTGATTTTCAAATGCCACCAGAGATACTTTCGGATCAGTGGCTGCGCGAAAACCCATCTGTTTTCATGCTCAATTAGACGACTTTTGTGAAAAAGTGATTAGTCGCAGGTGAAATGTGACATTTTGATCGATTTCATCAAGTTTGTGCCACCAAAATGATCATAAGAGTCCCAGAAAATGACATTCTTGATTTGCGTCTCTAATTCTAATCAACTGACTAACGTGATTGAGTCAGAAATATATTGATTTTGACTCTGAAGTTATAGGAAAAAGGATTTCGCCCATGCGAATGCCCTGCCTTAACATAAATTGCTATAGTTTTTACCTTATCATAATTTTTCAGAGCTATCAAGCTTTAATTTACATTTTCAGTCTGCAAATTTGAATACAAAATATGTTTTGCGTTTTGATAATTCAACAGCGGAGGCGACAAAAAATCATCGAAGATAAGGTGGCTAAGTACATACTTAAAGATAGTGAAAAATGAAAATTTACACATTTCGCCAATTTTCTTTCTTCAACCTTAAATAAAGTTGAATACATTTTCACTGGAGTAATAAATTTCACATTGTTTTGGAACTATTAATAGAGTCTCACGTAAAATGCCATTAGACTTATTGGCTTTTAAACAAATTCGTAAAGTTGAACAATTTTCATTTGAATGATAAAGCAAAACATGACGGTATTCTAAAGTTAGTAACAGTGAATCACGATCAAGAAAACTGTTGCCATCGAAAAATTACAAGATTTTACGACTTCATATTTGCTTATATAAGTGCAATGAGTGGAGTTGCAAGAGTTTCAATCTACTAACGACAGTCAAAGTTGTGAAATAAGTTTTTCGCTCCTGTCCAACATGGATCTTCGCTTCGGGTTGCTGTTCCTGATCATTGCTAGTCTATTTGGAGAATCCTTTGAGGAGTGTGGCGGAGTGACTGATGCAATCTGTAACGCATTTGGCCCACTCACCAAACCAAATTGCTGTCTTCCTTTTTTAAATGAGTGTTGTGCTCGAGTGAACCTCGGAAACGCAACTGGTGCAGTGGCGATAGCAGATTGTATCCTCGACGCGTTCCTGGAGTGTAATAATCTACCCAATTTGCCACTGGATTTACTAAGTGACATAAAGATTTTTGATTAAACGGATTAAAGGACGAAATCATATTTTTTTTGTATGTGTATTGGAGATCCCGATTGAGAATATTTGATGTTATTCTGTATGCGCAGTTATTGGAGTATTAGTGAAAATTCCGAAAATTCAGTAAACTAGAGATCATTTCTTCTTTCACTTTCGATATAGATTTGAAAAAATAGACAAGTGTTCAAGTTACTGCAACAATGTTTTAAACATAGTCTTAGTATTTGAAAGCAGCACTCTATATTCTTAATCGATCTGGTCGTAAAGATATCAAAAATATACATTTTTGAACGAAAATCCGACAATATAGCCGATGGAAACAAATTTTCATGACTAGTATTAGCCATGACATCTTCTGTCATATTTTATATTTGTTGAATTCCCACAAAGAGCTGATTTTATTTTATTTTATATAATGCAAATATGAGACCTTCTCAAAGCTTATTATAGCCACCTTAATTATCACATTGCAAAGCATTGAATCTGAGCTATTTGGAACACATTCACAACATTTCACAGCATTTTTTCGCCGCCATCAAAAGGAAAACCGCACAAGTCGTTAAACCCATGGCGTTCTCCCACTGCACCGAGCATGGAACTCCACCGGCAAAATTCTTTGAATGGGGATTTTTTGCGCTCCTCTTATAAATCACATAAATTCTTCTTACGCATGCTAACCATTGAAATTAATTTCATGCTCGTCATATTTCGAGTGATTTGTGCAAAAGAATTGCACTGGCGTGAAATTTTTAATGCCATCACGCAATGGAAAATGTTGGAAAATGTTACTCAATCCGCTGATATTGTAATTGAACGTCAAGAGCGCGCTGCTGGAATGTCTCTATTGGCTCCTGTTGAGGAATTCCTTGCCGATGTGAGATTAAAGTCGCTGAGGACAAGTGTGTGTGTATTGACGGTGTTCCAGGAGGTCTGAGCCGGGGAAGGAGGAGCGAGAAGTTGAGAGTGGATCAAAGAAATGTGCCGAACGGAAAAGTGAAACCTATTTGCCTTTTGTGTGTTTGATGTTTTGACAGTTTTAATTCTCCGTCGGCGCCAGTGGCATCACTTGGGAAATTTCATAATACCCGCCCGGAGTTGAAAAGAGCCAAAGTTCCCCGAATAATGCGTCAACGTCGAGCATTCCACGTCCTGCCATACATAATTTTATTTATCATGTGCGGGTGGGTTATTTTATTTATATCATGGTAAAAAGTGGGGCCACAATGTGGGTGACATGAAAGGAATATGGGTATTTTTATTTATGAAAATTGAAATATTCGTTTCTGACAACTACATTAAAATCAGAAATCAATATTGAATTTCCACGGGGCACAAGAGTAATTCAGTCTCCCAATGGAAAGCGAATTCCCATGTGAAAAGCATTGGTGTTCTTTTGCAAAATGTTGCAGCTCAAAATATTCAATCTGCCTTTGATATTATTTCACAACGCTAATCAATCACTAATCAATCACAATTCGTTATAATGAGTTTTATTCACTCTGACAATTTAATACAGAAACTTTGTCAATTTTTCCTCCACCCCGATAAAGTTAAGCTGTTGCGGATTAAATTAGATCTGTCATCTATCACGTTTGCCTAATCTCACCCGCAATGGATTTTTTCCCGCTGATCCACTTTAGCCTCTTTGTGGCACCCGAATTTCCTCAGTAAAGCCGTGCTCTTTAATAGGAAATTGTAAATCTTATGAGGTAGAGAATGGGGACAGGTGGGGATTATCAATTTGTAAACAATGCACAGACTTTCATATTCTTCTAAAATACCAGCAGAATAGTTGTTTTGAAAGGCTGCACGAGTCTGAATTTGCAACGAATGTCTTCGGCAGTAGCTGGAATCGGAAAATGCACGTCAAAATCAACTCTCGCACATTGTTGAGAATTCCCTCTCACTAATTAAAATAGTACAATTCATCGGGTGATTTCATGAAGGATGATGGAACGTCCCTCGTGGGTGATTCGCCCGCCAAAACCCACGCTCCGCATGATTAATTGTTGTGCCTCTGTTGCATTGATTTTTCCATCGGCGCGCGGTGGATGTGGAAAAATAAATATGAACAGTGTGTAAAATGCTGAAAATCATCAGGTGATCATTAATCATGAGCGTGTGCTTTTGTGTGATTTATTGCCGAAACAGCGACAGAGCATCAGTCAAAATTGCTTCCATTTCCCATGAATTTCATAGCTGCACAGTCCAAGATGCAAATTTGCGCCCAGGGATGCAGCAATTGCTGTTGATAGAGACATTAATTAGGTGGTTGTCTTCTCTGGGAGAATGTGACGGCCAAAAAACACTGCTCCGGCTTTGATTAAATCGTCACCATTCTTCATTACTCTGACATTTGTCCGTAATCAAAGTGTCAGTCCAGAAGCAGTTTGTCACAATTTAAAGCATTCATAAATCGCAATTACTGTGTAGCTTTCAACATCTGTATTTCAACCCATTAACCATCCGCCAGAGGCACGGAGACACTCCACCATGACCAAATACACTGGCGAGAGAGCTCATCATGCTAATTGAAATTTTTAGAGCATAGCTGCGCTCTGGGGACAGTTGAATTTCTTGCGGGTCCAGCCGAATTGTCCTGCATTCTATGTCAAGCTGATCAATTGAATTAATTGCAATTACTTAAATATGAACAGATTGTGGGGCAGAAAAATCAGGATTTCTCAATAGTGCTTCCAATCAATGACAGGCCCTTATCGTCTGCAAACAGCGCGAGTCACTGGTGGACAAATATGGGCATCGGGAGTCAGGCCAAATGAAGCAATTCCGCGGGCTGTCAGAAATCTCGCCAGCCAATTAATAGACAATATCTCAGACAGTGAATTTCCTCCCAAGACGCATGAATTGCCGCCATAATTGAGATAGATTGCGGTGTAAAATGACTATCATCGTGTGATTTGTGAAATGGCCGCTCTTTTTCCCCGACGCACTGAGCCAAGTCCGGGGTGATATTTCCATGTGGAATATAATTCACTCAAATTGTACGAAGCGCAATGCGGCCAAATGTAATTCATATTTCTTAATTTATCGCCACTGCTGCCTGGGCTAAAGTAGTTGTAATCGTATGAAATGTGAATTGTGTGTAGGGACATTTTCGCAATTTATCACAAAATAAATTGTTCTGTCTCCATTAGATAAATTGAAAATTATATTTCATGAAAATTTATTTACCAAACAGCACACAGTCGCGAGTGTGAGAGCGCTCGTATGAGATCTTCCTCAGCAAATTCATTCCGCCGCCAAGCGCGAGTTACAATAATGGCAGTAAGTTCAATTATTATAGAATATTTCCGCGGAAAATCATATAAAAGTTCAACACTCTGAAATTATTAACAAATAAATTTCTTACCCATATTTTAATCTTTTGTTTGTGACAATAAATTGTACTATAAATTTCGGCCATTAATAATATGCAAAAGTTTTGTCTAACTACATTATAGAGAATTATTATTCCAATAAATTTTAGAATAATTTGATATGTTTTAATAAAATGCAAAGCTAATTTATGTGTTGTATATATTTAATGAAATGATAGTTTGCGGAATCACATACATGCCCATTAATCGCTCAAACCCTTTGTTCTGGGTGTTTATCAGGGCGCCTTTTTGGCGTTCTATTAAAATTTTATTCAGGTAACACCGAAAGTTGTGATAAACGCCGTTCTGGCGAGGTAGAAAAAAGGCGAGGAATTAACCTTGTGGCATCATTTAAAATTAATGAATCATTTGAGATTGCGTCTGTTTTCATTAACACACCGCGGTGGAGAGTCGTAAATTCTTGGCGGGAATTCCGGAAGGTATTTAATTTACCCAGAAATTGGATCTTGTTGTGTGTACGGCAATATAGAAATTGTAAATTATGCACCACCACTTTGGTATCATCTGGTATGTATGGTTGATTCTTATCAAAACACCAAAAGTAATTAACGAGTAGAGCGAGAAGTGAATTATACGGTCATAAATCAATTGGACTAAGAAGACAATCCCAACACAATTATCTCTGGCCTGGCATGGTTTTCTACAAAAGCGCGCCACATTCGTAAATCAAACCCAATAATAATAAAAATAAATTAAGTGAGATTTGTACCATGGGCAGGTGATTCTAGATGGCTGTGAAGGTTACTCCTTTTTTCCACTGCTGCGCGCTCTTGACGGCCGTTTTGTGCCACATAAGGAGATGAAAAAAGGCTGCTTTACAGATGAAAATTGCCTTGAGAAGAGCGAAGAGGAGAAAACCTTTAATTAAGATATTGTCCATGATTAATCTGACAGCGAGATGTGTAAGTTCAATGACTCTTATCCCCTTTTGCCGCCGTTTTACCCGAACATCTTCCCACCGGCCGTGCGTTGAAGCGGGACGGACAATTGGCTTGAGAGTAAAAAATTGTTCCTTCTTCTTGCAAGATGTATGTTATATTTCTTCTTCCATTCCGCCCAGCCTTTACGACTCGCCATCCCGCATGCAGCGGGCAATGATGCCCCTTTATTGTAACATTTTATCCGCGCGACTTTGTTGGCTTCTGGCAGCCGCCACCACCGTTGATAAATTATTTATCAACGCGCATTTATTTGAAGTGTGTGAAAGGAGGTGAAAATTTCTACGTTGAATTATGTATCATCCTTTATCTACACAACACTCCCCAATATTATTTATTGGAAGCCTCCACAGACGCCACGCATTTAATACTGCATCCAATAAATTAACTCACAGATTATAGTTCGATATAATTAGTATCGGATTAATTTATCGAATACATTTTCCACTCGCCTTCGTCATTTTCAGAGCTCAGGCGGAATAAAGGCCGCCAGAGTCACCAGAGAGCCGGTGAGCGCGAGGAAGTGGCAAAAAGTGGGTGTGGAAGTGCACTCAGCTTATCGATAAGTAGATCCACTCTCAATAAATGTATAATGCTTTTTTGTCAGTCAGTGAAACCTGGCCGTTTACCTCATCAATTGCATGTCTTCATGCTCAAGTGATCAATATTTACGTGTAGTATTTATTTGACAGAGAAATCTAGCAATAAATCATTGGGGAAATTTCAGAGTAGAGTGGTTCTACACAGGTAGAAACTGTGCATTTTGTTACTCACTTTCGTAATTTTGTCCATGCCATAACGTCCTCCAACATGCTCAAACACCCTGCAAACGAATCATTGTGGTGTTAGATATTTCGGGGGAAAATTAGTAGATATTTCGCAGGAATAGTCTGCCACAAGTGTACAAAGTATTTTTCTGGTTCTTCGAGCCGGATAACACCAAATGACTCATAAATAGTGGTGTTTTCAAACAACGATTCTGGCTTCTGCTACATTTGTTTCAGATCATTTTATGTCGCATTCTTCTTAATTTCTTCGCCTACTCTCAAGTACAGATCTTCCTGGAGAATTCTGATAGCAAGTATCATGGACACCTCAGAATTGTCCACAGGAACTCCTATCAAATTCCCATGTGCATTTCCAAACTATGCGAGCCTTTCGAATTCATTAAGAGCTCGATAGGAAAAGAAAGCACAATCCTATGTGAGATTGAAATGCCTGATCTAACCAATTACATCGAATCTGTGTCTACAATCTTGCTGCAAATTGCAGCCGATAAGTGGCTCGTTTGCGTGAATTTTCTACATCAAATGACGATCGGCGATACCAAGACTGTGCGGGGCTGACAAGAAGTCACCCGACATGTCTCCGGCCCACAGACAAGATGTATAAAAGTGATAGCAGAAAGACAAATATAATGGTCAGTTGATTGCTGTCTTGTCTCCCATATTGATTCAATCCAATCGCACTTTTCTCACTAATTGAACTTACGGTAATCGTGTCGCGGGCAGTTGTAAAAAGACCATTTTACCGTATACGCTTTTCCTCGGTCGCCCGGCCTTTTTTCTCACACCGATCATGATCGCATGATGAGGTGATGAGACAACGTTTGTCACTTAATGGGCACTGAAAAAGATCGCCGCGATGTTTGGCGGGAAAAAAAATTTAGAGGTTAAATTGCACGGGTTTTGCAATTGCATGACAATTGACGAGTCCACAAGTAATGCACAAATGAGGAATTTAATGAATTCACAATGAATGTGGCCGCGTGTAAAATGGCATGGAATTGACTTGATATCTTCAGTATAATTGTATAATATCCAGAGCTGATGGGGTTGAGCGGTGTGGTTATGAGAGAAAAAAAAAACGCAGACAATTGTGAAATTACACATTTTCCAGAGTCCATCGAAGCTTGAAACTATGTCACACATTCCGATTAAAAGAGGCTCATTTTTCTGCCACTCCATGTTCACGCTCTCATGTGGCAATTTCATATAATTGTCCATTTTCGGTTAATTAAAACCATTTCACACGAGAGGAGAAGCAATTAAATTGTGTACACTTTGTTCAAGTTTTGTCCCCTTCATTCTCGCCCATTTCGTCGTGACTCTGTACCTGGATAAAAAACAGCGGTCTTCTGCCACCATTTGGGCGCCCCCTCCTCGGGTGTGCTGTCAGAAAAATTGATTATCATAAATTAATAAAATTCAGCGCGAATGGCAGGGAAGAAATCTCTTCCATGCATTTCAGGGATACCCATCCATCGCCGAGGGAGAAAATGTTGTATCAATTTCATGCGGCAAACATCCATTCTCATCGGATGATCGATGGCCGAATTGAGTTATCGAATTATTAATTTCCATTCACGGTTGACTAACATAGACAAGTCACACTGGGCTGGTGAGCTCTCGTGAATTGTCAAAATATTTCACGGGGAAAAATGAATTATGACCAGCCGCTCTCACACCACCCCATTAGGCTTTATTTGCCGGCACGCTCGAATCTCATTTGCTCATGTTTATTTTGGCATTCGATCGGGAGGAAAAACCTCCATGGAACCCAAAAAATGGCCCCCATTGAGAGTCAGTAAATTAAGCATGAATTAAGAGTGATTTTAAGTAAAAAGACAAGGAATGTCATTCACCGCTGTTATTAATGAACGAATACAGGTTGAGACTAACTAAATTCATCAGAAGATTTCATTCCAACGTACGTTGGGAATTCAAAACCTGCGATTTGAAATCCTAACAGACTTAACAGACTCTCCCTTGCACGGCATCTCTCAATTTTCACCCTTTCCGCAACATCTCTGCCTTGCCGACTCTATTCAATTTCCACCTTACTAATTTGTGTAATCAATCTTTTTTCCCCGGGAAAATGCCTCCACAGGGGCGGGCATTTGCCCAAGAAATTGCACCATCAATCGTGTATTGCAAAAGGGGAAAACGTTATGGAGCGAAGTGTGAGAAATTCTCAATGGTGAGCATGACAGAAATCTTTCCTCTGGTTCCTCATCATCGTCGCCTTGGCAGAAAGTCAACCTGTGACCCCGAGACAAAGCTGTTGCTGTCACCTTGTCTATCTTCAGCGAGAATGAATGATGACTGAATTGTGTGCCGAGTGTTTGCGCACGTTGTGAGACTGAGGAGAAATTTTCATGACAAATGATGGATTACCCCCTCAGTAATTCATCACTCAATATTACAGGCATTGCCATATGAGCTGGAGTGGCTGAGCCGTTTCGCGTGGAATTAACAACCACGGGCGTGTCGCTGCGACATGTCGGGAAGGGCCGAGTCCTAGACTGGCTGGCGAAAGTGTATCAAAGTCCCATTACCGTGGCTTTATCTGTTGCAGTGGAAATTGTTGTAAATAATATGTGGGCAATTACTGTCGCATCTCAGGCTCACCCTCTCGAGGGCGCTTCCAGGCCTTGCCAATGGGTTATTTGTACCTCTGCCGAGGGTGAGGCTGCGGGGATGAGCCCATTAAACTGCGAGCAACCGCCATTGACGAGCTTTCTCCGGGGGCGAAAGCGAGCGAAGGGTGGGCAAAAGTATCTCATAAATAACATTGATGGTCCCGTTTCTGCAACTGGAACCCATTAAAATGAAATTTATTGAGTAAAAATGCCTTTTAATAAAAATTTTCCGTTGAGATGTGCCTGCCAGGGAGAAATACTGCGCAACCCCGAAAAATGAATGGCCGCAGCCAAGATGAGGGGGCTAATCAGTTTGTGAAGCGAAGCACCTCGCAGAGGGTGGACAAAATTGCGTGTAATTGCGCTTCGATGTCCACCTGAGCGGAGTGACAGGTGACAAATGCCGCGTCGATAGGCGGGAGAACAACAATAATTATTGATCTGACAGTATCAATTACACACGCGAGTGAAACCCCATTTTGATTGACACTATCAACGGCGATCGAGGCACTTTTTCTCCTACCACAGGCCTCTTTTTATTTATTATTTTACCTCATATTTAATCTCAGTTTATCGCACAGCCTTATCGCTTTATTTGACATCTCAAGTGCTTGATTTATTGGCGTTGAGCCTCCAAGTCGGTTCTTGACCATTTACAACCCGACGGGCCCAATTGAGGTTGCAAAATCTATTTTTAGGCCAATCCACATCACAATCAATATCTCCCGTCCGCGATTTCAGCGAATCGAGTAATTAATTTGTGCAGTGTTCCTCGGGAAAAAATATACACCAAACCTGACCACAAATAGCAACCATTCGTAATGCGATGTGGGAATAATTAAGCATGAGTTGTGTTTGCAAATGTGTCCAAGTGATAATTTAGAGTGTTTCCACAGTGGCAGTGCCTGGATTGTTTAGGGAAGCACTTATGTGGTCAAATAAGATAGTGTCACGCGGTGATATATGGTAGGTCTTTAGATTTAAAATTGTTACCTCAAATGCTATTTTGTTGAGCGTCGACAACATAAATTATGACACCACTTTTCGGCTCTTTTCTCTCTCTCTCTCACTGTGTTTTTCCCTGAGTCAACTTTTCAAGAAACCCATCACTTTTGTCTCGGCGACAAAGGGCAAAGTCCCGGCAAAGTGTGTGGCTTTCCCACGGACAACTGAACTAGCTACAGAACGACTGCTGTATCCGCAATATCAGTTATAAAAGTGTCACGCTAAAGGATTCGCAAGAAGTACATTAGAATCGTCATTGGAATTTCTATCAAATCCTGGTCCATCGAGCCGGATGGCATTTCCGCTCTGAGTTATTTGATTCGAAACGAATTTAGATAGGAAAATGGAGTTATTAATAGTTGTACTCAGCATAATTTTAAAAACCTTTCAGTATTAAAAACGTTTTAAAATCATATCAAAGATTCAATTAATTTATGAGCATTTTATTGTAATGCGCTGTCTAGTCGATAAATGGCCAAGTCATTGCATTGTATCGCCACCGAATCGGTATCATCGGCACAGTGACTGTGAACAAAGGCCCGCTGAAAGTTTTCTGGCACAAAGTAACAATATATTATCATTTTTTCTCCTCCTCCTTAATTGTTATTAATAGTTTTACTGCTTGTCTTTTTCCGGTGCATTTCAATTTAATGCCTTCACGGTGTTGGCGAGCGAGCACAAAAAGGGGTTGAAAGGCAGCGCCCATAAATTTCCCCGGAAAGACTTTCGACGGGGGGATGATCGGGTTGAAAGAGCGTGTTAAAAAACCACCCCTCACACCAAAAGCAGTGCCATTAGAAAATCTTGATAAATAGAAAACATGAAAATTTAATTTCTACCCCAGCCGCCGGCCGGGAACCGTGGCCGCGCGGAGAAGAAGGCAGTCAATATGGTAATTGTTAGTACCACTTCGTGTTGGCAACGTATATTCATTTATTATACAAAATAAAAATGATAAATATATAAAATTGTAATTTATTACTTTCGAAAGGGAACATAGTAAGAATAATAATGAGCTACAAGAAAATAGCAACTTTTTTTCCTCACAAAACTCCCTGGCCTCTCTTTCATTTCATATTATATGAAGCCATAAATAATGTGTGGCAATAGTAGTTATGCTCGATGGTGGCACATGAAAAGTGGCCGAGGAGGGAGAGAAAATACACAAGGAGCTGAAAAGGCAGGAACAATGAGTGAATTGTTGTAAATATTGCTTTTTAGGGCGATTTTCAGGGAAACTCGAACAGGAAATTTATTGCTGAATCACTAATGAGTCGCTTTGTGCTTTTTGGGGTGGCCAGACAAAGGTAAGACTCCACAGCTGAAGAGGTGACAAATTTGAGTTTTTTTTCTCCTCTGAACTATTCGTCGAATTGATTAAATCTTTCCACATTTATGAAATATTCCGTTTGGAGTTTCTTGAAAAATTTCAACAGTCACCGAGACGCGATGAAGCGTGACTTCCTGTCCTGTTTCAATTGATTTACGATGGTGTATCTCAAGCGATTTCCACCTCGATCGTCGATCAAATTGTCCGGATGTGCAAAATTAATTAAAAGCTGGCTAAGAGAGACTTGTGGATTTTGGGAAATTTCCAACAAGGCTGCGCTCCATGTAAAAACATACGGAATAATTAGGTGTGCAACAAATTGAGAAATTGATTCTATTGCGTGTGTTTCACATTTAATTAATTTATAGCCCTGTTAATTTCTGTTTTATACACTCTTGGACTCGACGTAGTGCATATGTAATCGCCTTTGGTCAGTAATTGGCCTCAAGGGGAGAACACTCGGCGATGCCATGACGCCTTGGCCGGTGGGAAAGTCATCCGGGTGAAATTAGCGTCAGTCAGAGCTGAAGTGCCCTTTTTCGAGCCTCGTGTGAGAAATTATTGTACATTTATATAGGGATTTTTTAAATAAATGACTCCACACATGAAAATTCACACAATTCACGAAATCCTCACCGCAAGAGTCCAAACTCGCTAATTTACTCGTTCTTACCACGAAAAATATCCATTCTTGGCGTCTCCCTTTATTCGCGCACCTCTCCTGAAATTCAGGTTAATGTTGGCACCCCTCTTTATGCATGACTTATGTTCTAGAGAGAAAGATTTTTTTTATATATCCAACTGCTCTCTTCCTCCAAACCTCCACACTGTGTATAATTTAAAATAATACGCCACGGTATTAATACTGTATGAAGAGAGCGCCAAGACTATGGGAATGGCGAGAGAGAGAGAAGGAAATAAAATATGACCCATGCATTATTCAACGAAATTGGCACATTTATCATCTCTGACGACTATCTCACGTGCACTTCTTCTACCTTCTGACGACCGAAATGCTGCAAAATTCACTCGCCACAGCATGATTTCGCGGAAATATGGAAATTATGAAGACAATGATTTTCGGGGTTGAGATTCTCATCCCCTTCGCGAAGATCGGCGTCATTCAACAGTTCATTGCCTCGGCGGTGATTTATGAGAAAAATGTGACCTCTCGTCATCATGAAGCCCGTGGCCAGACTCACGTATAAGGATGGACGAAAGTGTGCTGGGGAATTTCGCGTGTTTCCACTATTTAATTATCCCGTGTCCGCGTCTTGTGGCCGAGCGAAAAACTGACAGCATGTCATCATTATCATCCTTCAGCGCATATCTTAGCCATTTGCTTTTATCGTTATTAGCATCACTTACCAACATAATGCACTGTGATTGCGAAGGGCGCTGCGTGAAGAGCATGTCTGGCTCATGAAGTACCACCGTTAATTTTACAAGGTGCAATTTAACCTTCACAAGATGCACAGGGCCAAGCAGAGGCTTCAAGAGATCTCGTCTTCCAAATATTGATACAATGTCTTGTGAGATAATCATACAAATTCAATGTTTTCTGCAAAATAAACTGCTTTTTGAAATTACACAGTTGTGCATGTACTTTTCCTGATCTCTTCGCCTTGCATTTTCTTATTTGTGTTGTCTTATTTATGTTTGATCTTTGCAATTTTAAATAAACGTGTCAAGCAGATCTGAATTTGGTGTTTCTTTCTCAAAATTTTAATACAGCTTCAAGGCTTCTGTGGAAATTTGTTATTTTTAAAAATCATACTTTCCCAATCTCACCTCATGATCTTGTTTCCGCATATTTTACGAATCGATGATTCGATTGATGCTTGTGGAAATAATTTAGGACGTGATCTGACGGTGCTGTGAAGAATATCTTACATGTCTTGGCGGCTATTTTACGCGAAGCAATGATGATTTCGTTTGCACTGAAAAATAAATTACAACCATATCACATGCACGTTTCCCAACGGGGCAAAAAATTAATGGTATAATTATTGTAATTTATTACCAACGCGAAAAGCCTTCAATTTTTATTAGGGGGCATTTCACGTGTGGTTTTGTGTGTGTGTGTGTGTTTGTAGTGTTTGACGTGCGGGGCTGGGGTTGAGGATGAGGGGCGGAAAGAGTGGATTTTATGGCATAAATTAGTGAGTGTGTAACATAATATAGCATAAAATGCAATTTAATATTTTTTTCCTCGCTACGCCATATAAATAATGATACACTTGGGCATTAGCTGGGGACGGTCTTGTGTTGGGAATTAAGTTGAGGATTGATGGATCGATTTATCTCGATTTATCACCACGGTTTTCTGCATAACACCAATCTCTGAATCTCAATTAACTGCGACAATTTATTTTAAAAGGCCCTCGTCCCCGGATATTTAACGAGGGACCAAATTGTGTGAATTATTTTATCTATGGCGACAGAGTCTTGGGCAGGGGATTCGCTCAGTCCAAGGCGCTGATGCTTTTCAAATGCCACTCACGCGGGACACCTTAATGGGGACATTTAGAGGCTCTTTTAGATGGCATTAGATGTCACGGAGGAGCGAAGTGTGTTCATCAATGAAATGTGGAGCCACCGAATGGGCCGAGAAAAACAGAGAGAGAGAGAGAGGGAAATTTATAGATATCTTCTGATTTTGTCCGACTGTCGCCATGTTTTCTGGATCGCGATAGTGATCATTAATAGACTTGTTGAGAGGTCTATTTGGGCTTCACCGAGAGAAATGACTGGGCCGTATCATAATTAAGATATATCGAATTTGTTCGATAAATTAATTAACCATTCGTATGGGAAATCAAAATTAGATTCTCATTTAAATTTTCAACAAACAAATCCTCCAAACATAACATTTCCTCCCATTTGAAAGATTAACGATTTGAAATCTGTTAGCTGATTTATCAAGACGCTTTATTCGTCCCATTTTGGGTAATTTTTTATTCAAATCACACGCGGGCCCGAGATGAGAAAAACCAACATTAGATGGATGAATGATGATGATGGTCATAACAAGAATGCTATTGGAAGAGATTTCGCTTTTTGCCTCCTAGGCGGATAAGGTAAACAATTTATTAGCTTCCTTTTTATTGACCGTCCTCTTTAGATCTCTCCCAGCACTTGAGCGTGTCTCGCCATGAGCTGGGAAAATAAATAAGATAAATAGAAACGCCTCTGCTGTCAATTTCGAGTGTCACTCGAGAGGGGTTGCGTGTGAGGATTTTTCTAATGGGCTTTTCACTGCACCTCTTGGGGGGTCTCCTTCAACTCGTCATCTTCACAGCCATCACCGCAATTGTCATAATGTGGTGCTCGAGTGGATTTCAACCCGCCACTCGGTCACTTCTGTTGCTGCTTTTTGTACCCAGCCGACCAGATCACTTCAAAAAGTCTCTTATTTAGAGATTGTTGTTTTTGTAGCGTTCTTAAGTCATCCTACTTGAGCTATGATGAAGAAAATCGTACTCTGAACCAATAATATCGAAGTACTAAATAATTTTCAAACAAAATTTACATAGCCATAGCGCAACCCAACTGACCCAGCCGAAGTCTGACAGACACCGAATTTATCGCGCACTTGTCAGGACTTTGCACCCCAAACTTCTGTCGCGGTGTCGGAAAAAAAACAAAAGCATCGATCATCCATCAAGTCAATCACTCAATAAGAAGCACATTAGCAGTGGCAATAAATCATTCATCTCCTATTTTTCCCCCGCCAAAAGACGGCACGACGAGTGGGGCAAAGAGTTGAGTTGTGTAATTAAAATAAATGCCGAAAAATCGTGTGAGTGCTTCGCAGCCGTAAAATCATTTAATTAAACCATAAATCATGTTGAGCGTCTGTGTGAGACTCAAGTGTGGATTTCTTTGAATTTACAATTAACAGATCCGTGTTTTAACTGGTTAACTCGACTCTTTTTCTCCCCTCAAACCTTCTCATTCATGCTATTTATTGTTGGCATCCCGAAAACAGCTTGAGATGTGGAGAGACATGGGGAAAATTCATCGTGCTATTGGAGAAATTTATTATGCACACCGCAAACAAGTACGTTAAAAGCACTTCTCATATATCTACCATGATTTGTGGCTGTTTGTCTTGATTTTTGCTGTGTGCCTCCTTTTTCCACCCGGCTTTTCTCACTTTGTGGGCACGAAAATGAGCTCTTGCACGAGGAAAAGTGCCAGAAGGAGGGCGAAAGCGTTGAAAAATCTGCAGATAAATCATAAAGCATTGGGGCGAGAGCGAGAAGAAGGGATGGTCTAAGGTTAGGACTGACCAGAGCGACATCTACCCGGGGAAAACACACTCTCATCGATCATGAGACAGGCGGCCAAATGAGTGCCTCTCGGCCATTTATTCTTGGTACTTGATTCATGCACTTAAAAGGGTATTATACACTCCGAAGCTATTATTTGCCTACTCGCCCGCTTGAAATGCTCTCCATTGCCTGAGAGAAGGCTACCATTTATGCAAATTGTGTGCAAGTTGAACAAAATTGCGACAACTTGCCATACATCCGCCGAACATTGTTCGTTTTAGCGTCTCAAGTGCTCACAATCGCCCAGTCTATTGTCGGAATTTGTGTTTTCTTCACCCATACATAATGCTGTGTGCATATTTCACTTGGCGATCATGTAAAGAGGCCCCCTTACAAAATACCCTTCGTGTTCTCGGCGAAACGCAGATTTTTCATCGTCTCATTTTAGAAAGTGATAAGATATTGATGGAATCTCTGCGTGTCTCACTTATGGCGTCCTCTGCATTTCCTTCACGTACACTTTACCAGTATTTGTCATCCAATGTGACGAGATTTCGGGCAGAAAGATCATGTAAGTGATCTTTCTTTGCCTGTCCTCTTCAAAGGCACTCTTGTGAAGTGTTTTAATGGACGAGAAGATTGATTGTGGTACAGCAAAGGATTAATATTTCTCCGACAGAAGGAGACTTGCGTGGCAGTTTTACGAGCATTATTTTGCTTCTTAAGTCAAGTCACGAATTTAACATGGATGAAAAGAAGCGGAATCAGCTTGATTTACGGCCGACGCACTTTTTAGTGTCTCACAAATAAACTCTCGGGGCGCATTGTGATCATAAATTTTAATTGAACTAATTGCCAAATACTGCAGTTGCTGCAACTACACTCAGTGTGTCTGTGCTCATGACACTGGCTGCAGAATTTTTCTACGACCCCTTTTGAGACACCACTCGTCTCAAATGTGTTGCCCAGGCGATGGTGGATATGTGATAGATAAATCAAACTAATGCCAGGGAAACATTTTCCCTCTGACATGTCGTAATGTGTCCATTTACGTCAGAAACATGATACACTGTGAGGACATCTGGAGGGGCGTTTCCAGCCCACCTCCGCGCTGTGTTCTTAGAGATGGACTGCTGAAAATGGAGGCGTGTGAGGTGTTCATCTGCCCGGCCAAGGATAAGGTATCAAACATGTCTTAATTGATTGTTTTGCGCCACTGAATGCAATTTACTTCACTGCTTGACAAATTTGCCAGGCTAAATTATCCACATTTCATCGCACATCCCTGATTACAGCATGTCTGCATACTATGTCTCAGTGACCATCCCACAATCCAATTAGGCGCCAGAAAAATAACGATGAGGAAATGAGTGGGACATACCATCACTTCCCCGTATTAGGAATCACTTTAATATACTTTCTCGACAGTGTGATAAAATGTTGCCAAGAAGTGTCATGGTAATTTAACTGGCGATAATGATGTACGATACAGTTCGCCATATAATACCTGTGCGGTGTGTATCTGCGATGGCATATCTCAATCCGTGGGCTTTGTCGCGATGCAGAGGAGCATTTATAAAGTAATATAAGATGTGTACACATTTGAGAATCAACGAGGCAATAAACATTACTCTTTGGGTAGGAGATGTAATTTTTGTGGCATGAGCAGCCTATATCTCCTCACCCGCTGTGAGGGAAATGATGACACATTTTATTATGGAAGATGGGGGGCGACGCAGCAGAGAAAAATCCAGCTAACATGTAATTGGTGTCACCAAGTTGAGAAAGATAAACACACTACCGAGTCGCAAATGAAAAATTACTCAGCAGGATAGCTCTCAACATTCACCCATATATCATGGTAATAATTGTTTTAATACAATATTTATGTCAGGCATTTATGAGATTGCATCTTTCATGCGATGCTTTATGTCACACGATGGCTTTTTACTCGCGGTAGAAGGATTTTGAACAGCAGAGACGGCGTATAATTTACATACATATAACTTTTGTACATAGTTATTATTGGGTCTATGATCCCTTATTATAACCTCACTTCAGAGATAGAATACTTTTTTGAAAAAAAAAAGTTTAAGAAGGAAAATGCAAATTTTTAAGCTTTGCAGGTATTTCCCTACTTTTACCTTGACTTTTACCCGTCCTAATTATTATATTTATGAACTCAATTTAAAAGTAATTTAGCGTGTCTGCCAATAGCAAGCGCATCTATTAGTTCACAGAGAACAACATTTGCAGCTAATGCTTTGAGGTTTATGTGTGGTTTAACTCTGTGACGTCACAATAGTTATTTTAAGCTTTTCTACTTCTTCAGAGTCTATTTTCAAGTGAGTGTAATCACCTGTTAAGT
Organism: Phlebotomus argentipes; assembly: GCF_947086385.1. NCBI lineage: Eukaryota > Metazoa > Arthropoda > Insecta > Diptera > Psychodidae > Phlebotomus > Phlebotomus argentipes. Next base: position 7,942,330 of record NW_026776181.1, on the reverse strand, counting down.
GGAAGCAATCATCATGAATATTTCAGGTGGTGAAATTGGCGAACTTGGACTGAGGAGGCGAACGAGTGCTTCTGCGGCTGTGATGAAAAATTCACACAAATCAATCCTCATTTCTTTGGAGTCCGACTCATTTGCCTGCGTCCCAGTCATCGCGAAGAGATCCCAAACGTCAGGGTGTATTTGTGAGATTGACTGTCCAGATGGACATGTTTCCCTTGTCAGCGATTGACGCTGAATATTGCACTACCTGAAGAACGGTGCGAAGGGTTGTTGGGCATAATTAAAAGTGACATGGGTCGCCGCCGGAATCCGCCGAAATGTAATCAGCTTTAATTTAGAAGATTTGTCGGTGCTGGTCTTGTCTCGGCTCTTCGTTTTGTTAGAATGTCATTCTTGATTTTTGTGTGTGTAGTTCGGAGGGCACTTTGGAGTGCGGCCTCCTCAAAAGATCAAATTTCAGAGCTGCTCTCCCATCACCATCTCCATTCTCTGACGGTCGTTTCATTAGGAGGCCCACATAGGAGATTTTCCTCGTTTTTTACACGTCGGCCTCTCCTTCATCATTTCTTGTCTCTCCACTCCTTCTCTTCACATCTTCAATATGATAATAACCGGTAGCGCCTGCTGTCTTCTCTTGCGGTTCAAGGAACACCCGGTACCTGTCACTTTTCACATCACCTCACTATATGTACGTGTTTATTCAAGCTGTCATTGCATTGTTCCGTTCTCTATCAAATATTAAATCTGGGGTATGAGGCTCAAGACACTGACATGACAGGGTCGTTTCCTCGTATATAATTATTTTTCACACACAGCCCTCGACTTCTTTACCCATCCTCAACCTCAAATTGAAACCACAGCGTTCAAGAGATGAAAAGGACAAAAGAGGGGCTCTCATAGAGGAAGAAATTGGCTCGAAATCTAAGGGTTTGGAAAAAATCACTCGCTAGACTATAACAATGTATGACATTTCCATACATTTTTATGTATTTGAAAATTTTGAAGGGCCCAAGGATCTCAGTATTTTGAAAGAAAGAAAAAAAAATGCAAGTCAATTTCATTCATCTGACAATCCATGCAGCTTGCAAGATCATTTGACTACCCATGTTCAACTTTCAACTCCATTTCGTGCCCTACTTGTTGCCACTGACATTTCGAGCCCAAAGCGGGATTAAGTGGAAGCCGACCAGGCAAATTGGACGAGACACTTTAATTCAAAATCAGATAGGCAGCGAAGCATTAATCTTGAAAAACGAATGGCCCCTCAGGCGCGTAAGAATGGCCACAGAGTACAATTAATTTGTAAGTGAAAGGCTGCAAAAATGATAAATATGACATTATTGAGAAGGTAGTCGATGAGATGGAGAGAAAATCGGAAATAAGTTGAACCACCAGTTGCCACAAACAGTCATGTTTCGTGTCACGCGATATTATTTTCACGCTCCACCGAACTTTTCACACTTATGCCATGTGGCAGCCTCTCTTGGGGTGGGCCTCGTCTCCTGAGGAAAAATACAGGACATTTGTCCCTCTCACTGACACACCATTTTTCTCTGTGTGTCTCTCCTTGTCAGAAAAATAATGAAGAGCACTCACAAGGATTACAGAGTATGAGAACGGCTTTCACTCAAGCGAGGGGGACTTCACCATTGAGCTTTATTGTATTGTCTGACAACCACAAAATTGCCCTAAAATCGCTTGCAATTGAAACATTTAGGTGGTTGTATATTTTTTGAAATGTCGAGGGAAAGGGTCAGGATTCTTTCTACATGCAATTGCGGCAATTGCCTGGAAAGTATCCGGTTTTAGCGGCGAAAGTGAAGGGGATCAGACTGACTTGACAGGCATTCTATATCTACCGATACTCTACCGAAGAGATGTCTCATGACCCCTTCAATTGACCCCACACTTCCATAGTCAAGTCAACAAATTTTAATGGACGAAAAATACTCCATAAATCACAATTTTCTGACCCACTCCACGCAATCTATGGCGCGAAACCCTCTTGGGCAACAATCGAGTCTTGTCCCATTCAAAAAATTGTGGGAAGAAACTGGAACATGAGACCATCAACATGTGATTTATACTGCTCGGCACTTGAGATAAAATGTATCAAAACGTATGTCAAAATAGCATCATTAAAACATACAAGCCAAGAGCGATAAGGGGTTAAATCCACCCAGGATATATTGCTAGCTTTAGTGTCTATCAGCTATCAATCGTTGTCACATTGACAGTTGATTTGACATTTAATTGTCAGGATGCGTCTGCATCCCACAGGCAAAAAAGTCGCATTAAACTTTGTCGACGGGGAAGTTCACGATGGTGTGTCTGGGAAGCTGACGGCTGCGAGATCAAATCCAGTGAAACTTGTGTGTACAAATTCAGCTCCACGGGGCGGGGAGTGTGCTTGACACCCTGCTGAAACTGTCAGTGAAGCAACAGACATTATCATGACGTACCATCATTAGAACCGCCGCTCGCGAACAAGTGACAAGTGTCAGATCGCTTGAGTGGAACGAACCGAGTACACACTCGCCAATCTCTCAGGATTCTCCGTCAGAGGAATGCGGAGTAGGGGTGCACTGTGGCCGAAGTATACTGGCAAGTGAAAGTCCTCCATTCAATACATGAGCTGGGGAAAGAATTCATGGGGAAAATGGACAAAACCTCAGCCCGGATTATTAATTGATACGAATTAGCGATAGTGCATGTCCAGGGGTTGTGAAAATGTATGCATGGGGTTGTCCTTGTACACATTGGGTATGTCCTGGCAGATAATTATGGTATAATGACAGAGTGACAGTTCATAGGGTGGCGGCCATAAATCATGTCCGATATGAAAATAAGGATTTCCTCAGTCATATTGAGAGGGGGATTCCCCTTTATTTATGGCCGATGTCATCTGAATTCTGGCACTTGTGCAGACATACATCTCGATTTATTGTCTGCTATTACATCTCTGCAATTCCAAGAGCACTTTTTTCCAAGGAATGAGATATGGCGCAGGAAAGCGACACCCCAGGACTTTTCAGCTATCCTCTTAATTCCTCTCCACCAGTCAATAATTGTGTGTTTTGTGATGAACACAGCTGTCAGGACGATGCCTGGGAAGCGCATAAAGAAGGCTACAAATGATGACGACAGGCCATTATAGGGGATCATTGTCATTTGATACTCAGCGAGCAGCTCTCATGGCAATAAATCAGGGGGATATCCCAAGGGAGGATCGAGAAAATCAATGCCTCAACATGAGTAATGGTGTGATCTTTTGAGCTGGGTTTCCGACACAAATCATAAATTTCAAGTCTCTACCTTCAATCGTGGGATAGACAATTGATTTCCTTTTCTTTTCACCCAGTGATAAATTGCCCATAATTGATTACCTCTTCTCGATACTCAGGGTTGGTTGTGAGATCTTAAACTCACGATTTTACCATAATCTTAATCCACCCTTAGAACGTTGGAGCTCAAAGAGGGCCAACGGCCAATGCAGCTGAATGAAATGCGAGCTGAAAGCGCAATTATGGGGAGAGTGGCATGTGTTGGCATGTGGAGATTTGAAGCAACTCTGGAGGTGCCAATTACGATTTTTGACAGTAAATAGGGTTGCCGACATCATGCACAATATGCGATGTGTCGAGGTGAACGAGCATGACATGTTTTGACCCATTTCTTGCGGTCCCGAGGGAGTTTCGCAGACTCTTTCAGTGTATGGAATCCGCAAGCAGAATATGTACCTGCGGGCCCCGAAGTCATCCGCTGCGGCCCTGCCGTGGCGGCTGGGCAAAAAAGGCGCAGAAGGAGGAGAAGAAAAACGACGACATCCTGACAGGTCGACATATCCAGACGTATACACTCGAGGGCACATGAGAAACGATTTTGCAGAGCGATAGAACCGGGTGGCAGCTTGACAGAAAGTAGAATTACCACATCAACAACAATAGATTAGAGAAACTCAACGTTTCAACTTGTGCATTTTCCAAGGAAATGAATTTTATTATATGATATATTTGCCATTGCGGCGTGAGTGATTGGATGTTGAGAGCAGGTAGGAGAGTGCGCCAGTTTAGCCACTGTTCATGTCATGGACGGATGTCAGGAAATGCCAGAGTGCAATTTTGAAGCTATGCTCTCCCTCCTCTGCATTGTTGTGTCGAAGAATGTGACATGTCTAATTTGCTCGTTCACTCTACCAAAGGGGCAGCTCATTCGGCAGAAGCATGGACAAGGTTTGGAGAGGCAAGCAATTTTAAGTACATTTGGGGTAGATTTTGAAGTGTGAGTTCCAGAAAATTTAATTTTGAGTTTATGAAAAGTCAAAAAGAGAATTTTAAAAATTGCATATTGGTTTGATTATCTATTAATTCATATCTTCGAAAGATACAAGATAAAAAATGTATAATAGAATTGAAAACTTATAGGCATAAGGCACTCAAGTATGAAATGACTTACCCCTTGAATCTCCACTCTAGCGAATTTCCCAAAATCCTCGCCGCAAGTGAGATTTTCTCTGCAACGCAATAATGAAGTTTTTTTTTGGAAAAGCGGAAAGTCAGCGGGAGTATGACAGCGAATGCAAAGAGACTTCCAGACACGCCTGTCAGGATGAATAACATGCCCGTTGGGTTTAATGAGAAAAACAGTGGCACATAATTAATTTCCGTACACGTCAAATGAGAGACTTTTCCATGTATAGTTTATTATATACTTTATTCTTAAGCAAATATTCGTTATTCTCTAAGGATTCTTCCTTGACCTTCCTCAACTTCCATATATTATTTACACACAGTATTCAATTATTCTTCGTCTTCCTCGGCTTTGAAGAGAAATTCCGGCGATCACGAGAATCGCCGTATGGACAAAAAAGGATCGCGCGAATAATGGTTGTTGAGAAATTATGTCCTGAGATAACACAAAAAGTCCGTCTCACCCCGTCTTGAATCATTTATCACAGCAGAGAAACATATTTTCTTGGAGAGAAGGACGCTGGGTTTATGGATGCACCGCCGCGGCGCCCAGGCGTTGGCCATAGAGCGCATAGGGTGAGTAGTAAGGGCCCAGAGCTGGGTTGAAGGGCGGATAGGATGACAGAGCGCCGGGCTTGCTGTAGGGGTGGTAGCGGCCGGCGGACAGTGGGCTGAGCGGCGGCGTGGGGTAGGCTCGGTGCAGGGCTGACGGTGAGAAGAGCGGCCCCAGGGGGCTGAGCAGGGCGGACTGGGACTGGGCCAGGGCAGCTGCGGCCGCGGCCGGATCTGCCAAGCTAGCGGTGTGTGTGCGGAGGTGTTGCAGCAGTTCCTCAGACGAGGAGAACCGCTTCCCGCAGTAGGTTTCCCCTGCGATCCAGTTGCATATGTAGGGTCTACCGAGCTGCGCATAAGGATGACCCGGCGGCAGGCTGGACTGCATGGCGGCCATGGCGAGGCCGTACTTCTGGTGCTCGCACTGAGTACAACCTGCCGGGCAGGGCGCGCCCATGAGCATCTGTTGGTTGTGTGCCGAGTACTGGCAGCCGGTGCAGTACGGATCCTTGCACACTGGCACCAGAGCCTCGCCTCCAGTCGGAGTCTTTACGCGAGCGTAGCTGACGTACGGCCCGGGGGCTGTGGAGGTGGGAGGATATCCAGCAGCCGCGGCGAGCATAGCGGCGTGATGATGAGAAAAGGCCCCGGCAAAGGGTGGCCTGAACGCCGGATTGGCATGCTGCTCCAGTCCTGGTGGACAGCACAGTCCTCCAGTCAGCGGATTGATTCCGTAGCCGGGTTTGTAGGCCGAGCCCAGAGGCAGGTCCTTTGGGTGGCCCTGCAATACTTCCATTCCGGACCTGATAATGGGACTCTGGCCGCGCTGCGAAGAGCCCGCCGGCGATGTGCTCTTGCACTCCTGACCAGGGGTGGCCTTCCCATTCACCTCCACGTTGGAGTGCACATTGATGGGTGAATCGGTCTTTTCACGCGACGGGGCACGGGCACTCGCGTTAGCACTTGAACCATCATTGACACTACTGGCTTTGGAGGAGGGGCGCTCCTCGGCACTCTTCTTTGTTAACACATTCGCCTCGTATGGCTTAAAAGCTAATTTCACTTCTTGCGCTGTCGATTGCTTTGTCTCCGGCTTCGCGGCAGCCGACGGGGACTTGGCCACAGCGGACTCGGTCTTGTTCTTGCTTTTATCCACACTGATCAGGGACTTGACGTTGCTGGAGTCTGCCCCGATCTGACTGCATGTCTGGGCGAGCATCGCCAAGGGGCTCTTCTTTGCGTCCAACTATTAAATACAAGGGTTGGGGGTAAGTATCAATATTGCGATAGAAACTTGGATTGAGGTCTCGCAACTCACCGTTGTTGGAAGTGGTGATAGATAATCTGGCTGAAGGTATTGATTATTACCGATGGTAATCATTCCTCCACCTTCCAGCACAACCATTTGGTATCGTTTCTGTCTTTAGCAATGTTTCTCTCGACAACACACTGGTTTTCTTAGTAAGCTCAATTTCTAATATAATCCACTTTGGAAGAGTTTGGCTGAGACTTAACACTTCACAAATTTCTGAATAATTTCCATCGAAATCGACGTGAGAACTGCGATGTTGATACACTGAACAACAGACTCGAACTGACTCCTCGACTGCCCGACGAGGTGCCGTGAGCCGACAACGAACGATTCGTACCATCATGGCCCCTTCTTGTAACCAATGAAATGCCATGCGCACTCCCCACCACTGCCAATCGATACTGCAAGTCAAACAGAGATGAACATAGGGCAGCGCTCAGCACAGTGGAAGCAAGAATGGGTCGAGCAGTTGTGTCTTCGCATGGATGCGACAGCAATGCAAGTCGCCTTCGCAGCACACCAATCAATCGTCCAACACAGTGGGAGCTCACTGTGTGCCATGGACTCTTTCCTTCTGCCTACCACCCATGTTGAGCAGCACTTGAGCAAGACATGCATGGAGGAATAGCTGAAGGCGCGTTTGAGCCGCCGCCACTCTCGAGCTGCCCCTGCCTTATTTATTGAAAAATCAACATTTCAAAATAGTCTGACATCTAAAGTATGTTATCATAATTTCATGTGAATGATGTCAAGTGCTCAAGTTGATCTCGCATTTTCCTCCTCTTCTCCTTCGCTGCATCTCACAGACAGTCGCAGCCCCTTGCCGTTGTGAGATAACAGGCGGAGGCCCATAAATCCCCCTGAGATAAGGCGCAATGAAATCCCAGCGGAGGGAACTAATCAAATTTCAGCCCAGAGATTTATGTCAAATTTTATTGAACACCTCCTAATGTGTCTCTGCGGCTGTCTTCACGCCCCGATAATCCCTGTCGCCACCAAGCCTGCACCCAAGTGATAGATGAGACATGGACTTGTCATGTTTCTCCAAAACTTCCCATAAAGAAATGCCACATCAGATGTCACACGCATTCTAATTTTACAATCAAACGACGTGTGGAGACACTTTAAGCCTGGCGCATTGGAAATTGATTAGGCTTAATTGAAATCAATGTTGATAATTACACTTAATCTTAATGGATTGTCTTTGGGGGCGAGCAAAAAGGCTTCAACATTGTGAAACACTTGACACAACTCGGCAAATCTTTCTTGTAAATCTCTCAATTAAAAGGCTAGAGTCTTGTTTCACTGGCGATGTTCTGAAGCCCACATCTTGTTCGCCATCAGAGAGGAAACGGCATCGAATCGACTATAAATTATTTCACTCCCATCTTTCCCATGTTGGACTGGTGGTCATTTATTTCACCAACTAATTTATCCCTCAAAAGGCGGATAATTCCTTGAAAATGCCCACAAGGACTTTGTAACATTTATCGAAGGAAAAAGAAATAATAATTGCATAGAGTTTGTAAAATTTGTGGACAAATTTGCGTCGAAACGAAAGTACGGTTGAAAAGCCAGCGAACAAAGCCCTGACCAAAGGGTTAAGAAGGCTGCATCATAAATTGAGTTGAAGCATTTTGCAATTATAAATGAAGAGTGTAATTATTCAAGCATCTTTTGAGTCATTGAATCCAATTCATCATGCATTATTGTATACACACGAACACATCTCTTTTCATCTGCCATAGTGGGCTTGATGATGATGATAATGATGATGAAAGATGAAATATTGTTTCTTATTATAATGTGTAAGAATTGAGGTGTGTTGTGAGAGTGAAGAAAATATCTCCTGACGATGTTAATAAATTCTGGTGGGACGGAAACCGCCGTCAAATTGTGAGTTCATCCATCGAGGGAAAGGGAACATTTGTGACTTTGGAAAAGAATGAAATATGTAAACATAGCCTTTTCTATCTCATCCTGATTCATCGTTCTGTTCTGGTATTCATGATTCCGTGTTGGAAATGTCGAGGATTTCTTATGAACAATAATAATGCCATATAAACTGCATGGGGCTTCACAATTACGTAATTTATCTTTTTCGAAAATTTCAAAACTTGCCGACACTCTTACCATCGCGTTTCGGCTGACAAGGGGGCGAGAAAGGGACGGCGACTTGAAAGGAAACGACCAGAATTGCCGACACTCTTGTTATTCTGACTTGGATATGAGATATATTCTTTTAGTGTTTGATTGCTCTATAAACATCGTGTTTGGCTTTGCTCGCTCTGGGGAATCCACTTAGTTAATGGTGGCTATATTCTCAACGTTCTGCCTTGTGTAAATCACACTCTCACTCTCTGTCACACTCCATCGTTGGGTGTCAACGATAGGGTGGACGTCCAGTTGAGTGTCTTTTGTTACTGTCTACGAGATATTTGACGAAAATAACGATTAAAATTTGAAAATTCTCAAATACAGTAAAACACCGTTCGTCTTCCTCTACTTACGCATTATTGTTTTGTGTCTCAGGTGTTTCTTGATCGATTTTGATTAACTGTTCATCTAAACGACAAGTAAAAAGCCAAATTTGGAAAACTCAGGGGCTGATAATTAGTATTTTTCAAATCACTTTAGGTTTCTTTCAACAAACGTAGAAAGTTTGCGTGAGCGAATGACTTGGAACATGTAAAACTCAGTAAATGGCAGCAATGAAGCTTTCCCGAGTTCATCATGTCCTCTTCCTGTCACATTTCACCACAATGTCAACTGGTGAGGAAGTGATGAGATTTCCTCTCATGCTGTGCAATTCCGCCATGAACATCTTCATTGCTAATCGATCCGCACTCGTGATTTCAAGCGTCCATCCCAGCGTTGGGATGTCATGCGAGACGTCGAGGACGAAAGGGTGTGAGTGTGATATAAAAGAGTGTTCATGTCGCCTCACTCTAATAATACATTTTGTGCAGTTCAATTCTTCATGACATGCGACATGAATCCATTCTGACAACTGTCACAAACAACATGAAGCGCAAGAGAATCGTGGCGAGAGTGGAAAAGTCTCTGCGTTGGCTTGACGCTGTCACTTAGAAAATATTGTCAAGAAAGTTGGGTAAGCGAGCAATTTTAAATGACACTGAAATACGGGAAATTTATTAAATTTAGCGGTATGCACGTCTCGCAGTGCATAAATGAGCTTCTATGCTGAATTAATTATTTGCAAAATAGCTTGCAAATCGTGCTGCATCACTCATTCCACGTCACGAGTTGCCATTCTTTTTTTCCCCGCTGTGAAAGATGGTCAAAGTTGGACTGTGGGTGAACAAGAAATCAGGGAGTGGAGACAAATTTTTATTTTCCATTTATATCCTGTCTGGCGGTGAATGTGTGTAAAATGCCAAGTGACAACTGTCATAAGCAAAACTCCTGTCAACTATAATAAAAGTCCTGTTTCTGGCGGAATGCAAGAAAAATACCATCGCGCCAAATACGTCAAGCAGCAAAAGGACAGTCATGTTTAGCAATTATATCAGTTCACTCTTATATTTCATACCTCGTGCAATTTCACATATCTCTACTCCTAAATTGAGGGTCTTGAAATGTTTCCATACGCGCCCTGTCCAATAAATAACACAGCATAAAGGCATAAAGGATGCGACAGGGTATGAAGAAAAAGCGTGACTAAATAAGCGGATGGCTAAATGAGAAGAGAGCCGCATTTAGAAGAATGACTTTATGATGGTCAGTAGTTTGATTTATTGCGCTGCATTTGTCCATGTATATATTTTGCATGTGAAGTGTCATAAGATCCCTTTTGTTGTCCTCGCAGCCATTAGGAGGCTCACCCTGGGAAACCCGAAATGCGGTGTCCCTTCGCAAAGGCCGCGCGATCAATGAACCACGGCGGGAATATTCATGAAAAGTCTCAGAAGGAATCCCTCCTTGTCAGTCATTTTCAAACGTTAAGTGGTTTTCAGTGTGATACACCCTACTTTGGCAGGGGGCCCCTCCAGAATTACCAGCAATTCATGTCTCCTTAACACCAAAGGCTGTCTTTTTCGCCATTTGCCATGTCGCTGTTTATTACACTTAATAACCCGTTCCCACTCTCGAGGGTTCCACGGAATTTCCTTTCTCAAATTGCTATTTTTCACTATGATTCACACAAGTTGGCCCCCTCGCTAGCATTGAGTGCCTTCAACTGTGGGAAGAAATGCCCTGCCAGGGGTTAGGAATGCCTGACGTTTAAGGAATTCATGAAATGTTCATTGAATTAAGACATAATGTTTCTCAAGGGGTTGAAAACTAACGATTGCAATTTGAGTATAAATTGAATTTGAGGAGTAAATCCCACTCAGATCAGTATACAATTAGACTAGGTCTTTAGTACAGTTCACAACATTGGTGTCAGAAGTGGGATTCCAATGAATTGAGACTAAAGTTCAGTCTGTCGTCTTGTTTTGCGCTTGCTTTTCGGAAACTTTGAGGTAACATTTCATGAAACTATCAACTCTTGTCGCTTGTGTGAAGGGCTAAATCACTATTCAAGTGAGAGTCCTGAGGTGAGAAGGAATCTCGTCATCTTTGTCATTTTCTGGCAGCACCTCAGGAAGAAATTTCCATATGATTGCCTCAAGGGGAATGATTTCAATTGACAGGGAAAAGAGTGCAGAGATAATTGATGGTTTTCATGAGAGGGCCCTTCACCAACAATCAAAACAGACCATTAGCCGTTATGAGTTGTGAGAAGCCCTGAGACTCATTAGCATTTCAAAGGCAATTTCCTTATCGGCTCAGATCACATCCTCGAGGAGTACCATAATGCAATTAAGATGATTGCAGTTTGAGGTGCATTTAGTAGAAAAAGTTTTATTGTATGTGGAAACTGGTGACTTGCTAGGCCGGGGGTGTTTTATTGCCCGGGACAACTGGGTGTAAATGAGCAAGATGAAAGGCCTGCAGACTTTACAGCCAGAGCCATTTAGTGCCGATTGAATTACAGTCCGAGAATGCTCCAGTTTTCCATGGAAAAATGGGCTGAAAGTGATTTAAGCTGGGTGTTGGGATGATGTTTTCTTGGCACAAAAGATGCCGCATTTCTTGCTAAACATGGAAATTAACGTTTTGTATATGCGAGGGATTCCTTTGGAGGCAAGAAGGCATGAGAAAGAGAGAAAAAGTCGTTAATGTATATCAACTTAAGTAGTGTTTGTTGTTTCACAAATTCACTTCTTTTCTGCCCTCCTCAACTGATGCCCCATCAACTGCTGTGTTTACTGTGGCATACTTGCTCCTCTGCCTCGGGGTCATAAATAAAATTTTTATAACTCTGTGTCACCAAAAGTTTTTCCTGTGTGAAATCTCTGTATGGAGTTGTTACACATTAAAATTGGATGACAAACAGTGCATGTTGAGGCAGAGAGACGGCATCAGCCATAAATATCATTTGGGCCTCCAGGACAGGGGGAACAAAGGAGTGCCCAAGGACAGAAAGGAGTGGAGATCCCACCATTTATTAATCCCATTTCTCATTCTTCCCGCCACTCACTTTTTTTGCCTATGCCCTCAACTCTCCCTCAGGGACACACAAATTAAAAATTTCACCCAAATTTATGGTGCAATTTGTTTCATAAAAATGTTTTCATCTATTTAGAGGAGGGCTGCCAGGACTCCGTCCATTTTTCTTACTCTCTCTCTCTCCCTCACTCTCTCTTTGACTTTCACGCTCGGCACATTCGTTTCAAATAAATCATGGTGCCTCTGAGAGTGAAGGGAATTTCACAAGAATGTCCCAAAAAGTTTCTCTGTGCGGCTGTTCACTTAATTTGTAACCAAATATTCAGAATGTGCCTCGAACCGCCTCCTGTCAATTCTGGCATCTCTCTTTTTGCCACCACGACCCGAGAAGGAAATGTCATGTTGATCGTGGAAATATTAGTTGAGATGTCACAGATGAAATTCCCGTGTCGAATTTCCTCAAGGAGATTCATAAATAATCACCACTTTGAGCCAGAAGTGTCCTAGAGTCGTTGGGAAAGGGCAGATTTAAATTGCAAAACAGTGTTTCACTCCTCTTGTGGACTTAAAGTACTTTGGATGGAATAATTCAAAGATATGATTTGCCTACACCAAATCATACCTGAGGAACATATTTGAGAGGTGATTGTTCAATCCGGGGAGGATGTTTCGATTTTATCAATTTTTCATAAGATTGACAATCTGATTTGTTTGCTTTTAAAGTTAGACCTCCATTTAGGCTTCTCGCAATTTTCACTTAAGCATATTGTTTATTTGAGTTTATAAACTCAAGAGACTCTACAGGGCGGGATAGACTGGCTCACAGCCTGTAATCGCACCTGATTTTACTACTATACTGTGTCTAAATCTAAAGATTAACTCTTTATTGCCTATTGAAGCCTATTGATTGATAAAATTGGAAAATGCCTTGACTGAAAACCACAAGAGATTCTCGTGAAAGTTTACTGAATTAAAAAAAAATGTATAAAAGAATCCACGTGAGGGCCCTTAATGAAGAGATCGTGATGCAAAAAGCTCTGATTGTTAAGAGAGGCATTAATGTCGTGTGTCCGGGGAGACAGTATTTCTTAGGAGCTCCTCATCTCAATGGGAGGGATTTACGATGATCAATATTGCCTTCGAGAAAATGCTGCGTGCCTTCTTTTATTATTCTTTTAGCGTGTTTTTGTGACTCTCCATGGCTCAACAACACTCTAAAAGAATAGTGTCGGCACAATGAAATATCACTCCTCCGATCAATATCTCTGTCTATTTCGCCTTTATTCAATTTCGAGAGTGATTGAGTGTGGGTTATACATTATGGACGTTTCAGTTATTAATATTATTATTAAAGGTTCGGATATGGTAATGCCCAGGCACACGAGATAGTCAGTTTTTTAGAGGCATCATCTCGCTGTGCAGCCCAGCAATATTTCTTTTTAATTTATGCTGTTAGTCTTGACATGCTCTGACAGATTGTACAAAGGTATTAGCTTCAATCATTGAATATATTATTATCGAAATGTCAGGTAAACTGACAGGCTTGTGATTTAACATTAGCCGACAGCTAATGCGGGTCTCCTCTGTCTCTCAACTTCGCATATTGAGAGGCCTCTCGCCGTATCTATTACAATTGATATTTGACGTAAAGTGTTAAACGAGTTTTATATCGTACTCAAAGTCTCACTTCTCTCAATCCGGCATCATTTTCTCTTGCCATATCGCTGACAATTATTGACTGACTCTCAATGGCTCTGGTGAGTCCATATATATATATTGGAAATCATCAGACTCCCATTGAATCTCATAAGCATGACCATTGCTCAATATCGGGCCATCGCGCGCGCCTCTTTTGGGCGGCAGATCCCTCGTCAAAAGGCGCCAAGTGGAATTTATCGGCACATGTCACTCACTGCTTTGGCCGTTCCGCTCTTTCTAATTGCCAATGCCCGAAAGAATCCCACACCATAGTCCACAACTATATTGCATGCGAATTTGCATATAGAAGAGCTGCAATGTGATTACAATTTGATACTTTGATGCTCCTGATAATCTGAAAGCCATGTCCGGGTCGAATTGTGTGGACATAAACTGTGAGAGGTCAGTGCTGAGTTCATCCTTCAACGACCCATTTGATATGTATTTTATTATGGACGTTAGCCTGCCCATTGAATTAACACAGGCACAGAGGCGATGTGTATGCCATGCATAGGCAATCTCCACTTGAATACATATTTGGGCCTTTCTCCCCACGTCTCGCTCGCTGCCCCACAATATCCGATTGATGTATCGCAAATTGATTTTCATGGGCTGTCAAATTGTCAGAAAATATCTAATACGGAGATATCATCAAATCATTCAAATAACTCTATAAACGTGTGCATGGCAAGGCACAAGGGAGAACGGGGAGTCCGAGGGCAGATGCGGGGGGCCAAAGACATGCTATTTACTATTTGGAATTGATTATGGAATTGAATCGGCACATATGGCAGTTTGATTTGTGATTTCTGACACGTTATTGTCATTATTATTATACTATTTCCTTGATTGCTCACATGTCTTACATACCCATCCCATGATAATTTACTGCTGCTCTGCAATATTGCAAAGTGCTTCTGAATGACAATCACTTAAAATATTATTACCTCAAATTGCGATGCATCACCCATTTTGACTGACGTGCTCAAATCCATTTTCCAGTCTTCTGCCGCATTTCACTGGTGGTGAAGGGGTTGAAAAATCCATTTGTCTGCACACTGGCATCCCCTCAATTAGATATTCCCTTTCCATGTGTAATCTGACGGAGAGAGGCTCATCGTAATTCATTTCCAAATGCATTCCTCTGGCGGGCATCTGAATTCCTCGCCCTAATGGCCTTCCGAGGGGAGTGGCTGAGTGAGAATTTTGTCAGAAAACGAGTTAATTTGTTATGTTAAATTTCTGGTGGATTAGACGCAATTTGGCAGCAAAGGCGGGCACAACTGCGCGGATGGGTGTACTGGATGAACCCCTGTTAGTGAGCAGAATGTATGAGAGTGGTTTGATAGATTGGTTGATTTCTGTCTCAAGATTTGTACATCACTTCCGCCGAGTTTCACCGCCCTGACAAATCAACGTGAAGGGATTAAACTCAATTATTTGAGACTCTTGACGAGCCTCTTAGGAGGATTTTTCCAACAATTGACGCCAGATGTGAAAACCGCTAAATTGCCCTGGATTTCCGCCATCAACTAACGAAGCCCCCCTAATTCTGCCGGAATTTCAATCGCATCCAGCGATGATTCACCCCTCGATCGACAGAGCGTGAGGTTATCAATTTGACTCGTCAGCGAGTTGACTTTATTGCTCACAATAAATCCCAGAGTCGAAAGGTATTCCATCTGCCTTTCTCGCGCGCCTTTTCTCTCACGCCGAGCTTCTTGCAGACGCGCGGAGTTAATTTATTTCACGGCGATCGAGAGTGTCTCGAGAGTCATCTCCACTACTGTTTATTCATCTGACAAGAATCTCGAGGGGTATAAATCTCCGGACCTTCGCTGGAGCCATTATAGTAATCATCTTTTCACGACATAAAAGCAACCAGTATCTGAACCTCACACACGGTGTGTTAAAACAAGAAATTTTATGGCTTTAATATAGTGACTTTGGAGACAAATTAATTCTTGGCCATTTTTTAGAGAACACACGGCTTTGCCCCCCCATCTCCACACGCTGGCTCCACATCTCACCTGAGGCACGATACGTGGTGTAATATATTGAATAGTTTCTGTTCTCTGAGTAGGTTTTATTTATTGAGCATTTATTGAAATCGGCATCGGGTTTCGATTCTCCGTGTGTGTTGACAAGAGTATTTTATGCCTCCACTGAGGATAATTTTGTTTACCCGAACTGTTTGAGGCAGTTTCTTGAGTCTCTTTGGCTCTGGCATAATCAATTTGTTTCACATTTTGGCACCCATGAAGAGTCACATTTCTTACGTCTGCAGCCATAAATTTTTTTTCCTCTCATCCCCGCTCTGCCAGCACGGCCGAATTATATTTTATTTTCTCTGTCAGAAGGGCTCTTCACGTGGGGTGGATCATCATTAGGAAAATCTTGTAAAATCCCACTCTACCTCTGGCCACTGTCTGCGGGAGCCTTTTGCGAGGGCCTACTGCAGATTTCAGACCGCAAAATCACGGGATGATGGTGTCAACACCGAGATTATCCGCCAGTGGAAAAGGGAGTTCCTGAGAATTGTCCCCAGGACAGCGTCTCAAGTCGTAAATACCGAGTATAGTCGTCTCCCAGGTTATGGGAGACGATTAGAACACATGTTAATTCATAGTTAATGCAACATTAAGTCCCATTCCACTGAAAAGTCGAAGAGAGAGTCATTCGGAAAACAATCCCGCAGCTCTTTGGCTTCGCATGACTTTAATGTTGCCTTCCAGTTTATTACAAACACGATATAACAATCCATATTATGTCCGGATAATATGTATTCGTTATGTGATTTACTGCACAATCAACGTGACATTTGTTATTTTACGGCCCGAGATTCTCCTCTCCTTCACTCATTCACCATCCCAACATGACTCGGTATCTATTAGACACTGGAGGGTTATTTATTGCCGCCTGATGGAAGACAACGAAGAGAGAGTGGAAAAATTAAACAACAATAAAAATTAAATAAACCCAACTCTTGAGGATATAAAATAAATTATAATTTTAACGACTCTGCCTAGGCAAAAGGGGCTGTGCGAGGAATTGAGAGATTCTGAGCATTCATTCCGAACGGAGGCAGAGAGAAATATTGCTTCTGTTCCGAACATGATGGAGTGGCTACTTGGCCATCCTCTCAAGGCGATGGAGTGTAATCTTTGCGGTAAAGAAATCAACAAGACTGCCTGCATTAATTAACCCAACGCTATATGCAATTCACGTCCACCTTTCGTGCTTCGGAAGAGCGTCAAAGGGTTTTTGGGTGGTCCTATTGTCAGCTTTGTATTCGAAAATTTGACATTCTGACCACCACTTCTCGACATCCGATCAATTTCTCGAGACGAGGTGAGAATGGATGATGATATTTTGGCTGAATCTGGCCAATGTAAACAACAATTCTAGCATAAAATGGACTCTAAAAACTATCTAAGCTGAAAGTGGAGTTAAAAAGGAAAGGAATCAAGAGTTCTTGAATCTCGGGAACATTCTCTCCGGATTGAACTTGTAATTCTCAGAAAACTCTTCATCTAGTGAGATTATAAAGATCATTTCCGAGGAGATTCTGGCTGAAGATCGGCAGTATTGTTTGAAGTGCTTAGTGCTGAGATTCACAGAATTTCACGAGAACACCTCATTCGCAATCCGGGGAGAAATTAGAAGATTCAGCATGCATTGAGTGGCCTCAAAGGTGTCTTTCTTTGAGGATGAATTGTTGATGTTCCTGGGAGAAGAAGTAATTTCCTGTGAAAATGGATGAGTGGCGAGGAAGTTGAAAGGGACCGAAAAGTCACATCTTTTGGCGTGTCTTCTTGATGTCCAACAAAAGGGCATCCAAAACACTGTGCATCGCACTTTTCTATCGAATTCACCGCCACGGGGAGGGCAAAAAGGCACTGGGCGAAGAGCCACACACAATACAACAATGCATCTACCCCAAAATGATTAATTTTCTATTTGAATTTGCCATTGAGGAGACAATTTTATGGACCATGTTCTTGCCGTAATATATTGCCAATGGTTTTGCTCAACAAATCATTTTGCGAGACAGTCTCGTTTCGCCTCAGATGCCTAACAATGTGCTCCGGGGTGCGTCGGGTCGCCTTTTCACTCTCAATAATGGGGGTTATGTGACAAAAATGTGAAATAATAATGACATTCTGTTTTTACCGGTGTTGCCGTGTTGTGCCTGTAGTTATTGTTCAGCTCAGACCTCCGCAGCCAGTGATTTATGGTGAGGGTGTCAAGTTTTTGTAAATGGTGTGTCATTTATTTGTTTGGAGACTCACTCCGGCCATTTGTTCTCCCTTCGCAGCACTTGGCTCTCTTGTACGCCTCATCCACGGCGAAACGTATCACTCACAATACATCAAAGCTCACGAATGAGGGAGTGTGAATGCCTCGGAGATCGAGGAAATAAATGGCTTTCCTTCTTCACAATCGTCATCATCACCTAAACAAGCCGGCTGATGTGATAAGTGAGCGCAGTGTTTGCCATTCTGACACGAGGATGACTTTACGATTTTGCGAATCGGCACTGAAATCGTTGGAATGACGAAAATATGACTCCTCTCTCAATGACACTCAAATGAAAATCCCACGCGGAAGACCGAAAAACCCGCTCGTTTTTCCTTCCTAAAGCCATCACCGAGATAAGACGGAATTGAAATGAAATATAAACTATATTGCAATCAATCAACAGACATGTCAATCGTCAATCCGTATGATTAATCTTTTGAAATCACTCTCGGGTGCTTTGGAAAACATCTGACATCGGACTTATATCCCGCACTTATCAGTCTCATGCGAGGATGGAAAGGTGATTTCATCGGAGCGACAATCAATCTGTCCACCGATCCATTACCTGGGATTTTTGAATTCCTACAATTCCGCCCTTGTGCCCCCAAAATCGATTCACTGCGTGTGAAATTAATCATCCTCAAATATTAACTTTCCAAGAGAAGGAAAAATGTGGGGCAATATTGCTTGAGTTCAAATCTCTCTCTCTCTCGCGGACAATTCATTTCAATTAATTACAAACTGTCACGTTTTAATCGAAGTGAATTATTGAAGTTGACAGATTATTAATCATTTTGATCTATAAATTGCGTAGGTTCTCCATTATAGTCGCGTCCAAACGAGTTTGAAAAACACTCTGAAAGTCACACGAGATTGAGTCATTGAGGCCACGCAGATGAGAAGATGAAGGATGACATTTGTCTTAAAATTCCATCAATTTGTAGAGTAACAAGTAAATATTGTGAGGCTGACAAACCGAAAGAGCCGTCTATAGAGCTACCCAATTAGTTTTCTGACGTCTATAGAGATCAAGATTAGAGCAAGTTTGAGAATTGAGTGTATTAATCCTTTCACGACGATAGTTACGAACATAGGAACCAACAAAAAACCACTCAGATATTTCTAACGATCAATTTCTCATGTGTATGTTTGTCAAAATAATAATTATTCCCACTTTTTGCGTACCGACAAATAAAGTTTCAACTTTCGTCGCACTTTTCCTCCAGTTCTCGGAAATCCATCAATAATTATGTTATTTCGCAAGCGAGGCGATACTCTAAAAATCCCACCTTATCACAATTTAGTGAATTGCCATACGATTTATACCTTTTCTTTTTCGCCTGAATTATGACTTAACGGCGTTAATAAATTTGATGGGCTGAGTCATAAATTGTTCTGTTGTCAAATACTGCAGAGAATCATATTCTCACTAATTTACCACGCCATGGCAAACAGGAAAATCCATAAATTTTTACAGCCATTGCAATTGACGCAAAGAAGAAATGAAGGAGTGTAGCCAATGATATTTACAGTATCGCATTCGTGAAAAAAAACCGCCTCTTTCACAATATGACACCCTATAAAGTCATTTCCAGTAGAGAGTCGGCGAGAGATCAAAGGCATGAAGGATCGCAGGGCCAGAAGAACGCCGAGAGGCCCCAATAAATTCAACTCCGAGAACTTTGGGCACTTCTCACGTGCAATAAAATCTTCGTGTGTCTTCAACAGTCCGTCACGGGGCGGACAATTAGCTGGCCAGAGGCGCACCATTGGCCGCTAAATCAATTTTGAGGCCATTTCATTTCGCACAATTTATGCAGGCCGCCCTCGTTTTTCATCCCGGACAGGGCGGCCCCCGGGAAGCGAGGGGGAGCGATTGTAGCCCCAGTATCCGAAAGCCATTAATCATTCTCTTGAGTTTTGCACACAACATTCGAATCGATTGCTCAACTCCACCCACGTGACGTGTTTATCGGGTGTACAAAGTGGAAATGGAGTTCAACATTAATAATTCTCCATTATATTTCCCGTTTGTCGACATGGGAGGAACGCCACCCTCGCCGCGGGGTGAACAAGTGCACACCCAATTTGGTCTCCGCGCAGCAAGCTGCTGAGTTACTTATCCACCCCTTGGGTATCATCAATGACAACTGCGGAAATGCATTCAGTTTTTTGGGCGAAAACTTTTCAATTAACATTCACGGCAAACACAAAACAGTAGGAATTCTGCACGCAAGACCCATAAAAGCCTCCTTTCAATCACAATTTGTCGCCACGGTAAAATGCGCGCTTTTCTTTTGCAAAAATCCGGCCAATAAATCACGCTGCAGAATAATCATAAAGCCCCATGTCACACTGCCAATAGACACTTTATGGCCAGAGCAATTGAATGGGCGCCCAACTGCAAGGTAAATCAAATTGAGGGGAGGGCATCGGAATCATCCCATAAATTGCATCTTTGGGTGCACTATTGTTATTCAGAACGGGAAACTCGACTGAAATATTGTCGCGATGACATGCTAAAAGAATGACATGGGCTGGACGAAAAAAATAACACACCCATTAATTGAATTGTTTAATATATTCAACAATATACAAAACTCCTTTGCATCGGAACATATTTCATCCGTTGCGTTTTTATGATGTCGCTTCACATGAAAAAATGCATGGCTTTTTTCGGTCACGAATGGAATTTTTCATAAATATATTCCAAGTTCTTTATTTGGCGACTTCAGACATTCTTCTGGTAAATTCTTCACCAAGAGTCACAGAAGGTATTTTAGCGAGTCTGTTATAGAAGAAAAAATAAAACATTTCTCTTCCACATCGGAACGAGTCATACTTTGTCCTAGTTTAATTGATGTGCAGCGTTTGATGGTCTGCTTCAATTTGGTCATGGTTAAGCCCTGTTCATGTTTCCAACTTCTCTGCTTTTGCTGAGGCCTAGACTTTATGTTAACTACGGTTGAGTGTTAAATTTTCCGCTCTTTCAGAATTTCAAATAGACTGTCTGTCAGAATGGTAATTGCCGAGCTATTGTTTTCAAAGTGCAATATGTGAACACGTTTAATGGAGCTCTTCCCCTCACTTTCTCGAGCCCAGCGCCTGGCATGGTCAATAAACTACTCGATGGTATCGCTGATTGTTTGTCTGACATATAGTCTACTTTTTCCTGTAACACTGGAGAAATTTCCGCCTTTCCATCCTTTCCCGAGGCTCCGCCAACCCCCCGAAGCCAGCTGGGGGCGGAAGAGGCGGCGGGAAGTGGGTAGAAGGGCTGAATCGAGCGCACTATATCACGGAAGATTGTGGTGTGGGTGGTGTTAAAAGACAAATGAAGAACATTTGTAAGTCGCTCCAACAACGTGGAGCGCTTTTGTGGGCGCTCCCCAAGAGGCAAAATTAATGATATCAATTGGCTGAAAAAACTTTCCTATATTAATGCAATTTTTCTCTCCTCGAC
This sequence comes from Phlebotomus argentipes, assembly GCF_947086385.1. Taxonomy (NCBI): domain Eukaryota; kingdom Metazoa; phylum Arthropoda; class Insecta; order Diptera; family Psychodidae; genus Phlebotomus; species Phlebotomus argentipes. Next base: position 7,921,017 of record NW_026776181.1, on the reverse strand, counting down.
ATCCCCCCCACCTCGCTTCCCATTTCTCTTTCTATATGCCATTGATGCACATGCAAGTGGAAAATGCGAAATGCGAGGGGAATTTCATAAAATATCGCGCGGATTTTCCCGGGATGAACATTGCCTGGATTCCCCAGTGGCATTTCTGCAAAATATTTAGCTTCACGAGAAATTTTAATTACTGAATGATGAAGATGAATTTAATTACTCCATCACTTCGCTTTTAGGCATGCATCAATTGAGGGATAGTGCAGAACTCTTGTCGCATTTCTCCTATTGCATTTTATGCATGGTGAATATATATAGTGATCGCGGGGTATTTTCTTCCTTTTTTTGGGTGGAAAGGCACGGCATAGAACAACTGAGGCAATTTGCAACTAGCAATTACATTAATTCATAACAACGACGGTGGCAACGGAGGGTCTTTATTGCGTTTTCAGGGAACTATAAAGCCTGTCGATGGGATTTGTCGTGTTCTAAGTGGATGGGAAATGGTAGTATTTTAAAGTAAAACCGCCAGGTATCACGAAATTGCCCTGCACTTTGCCATTGAGTCATAAATATTAACAAGGAAAATTGCATCTCAATTATCAGGAGGAGTGGAAGTGTTGAGCCATGAGAGTCTGCCGCGATGAAGTCGCAAGAGAGATTTTTCATGCGTCCACTTTTCGCAGAGGCAGCAACAAGAAGAAGGAGACAATTCGAGAGGGAATTGACGCAAATTGTAGGCCTGTCTTCCCCGGACACGTTTTATCTCGCATCCCAGCAAGCAACAATTAAAGACAATCCTTCAACCATTGACTCTGGCAGCATTTTGAGGTGATGATTCATTTATATCTTCTTCATAGGACGCCTTTTTCGGGGCGGAAAAGATGTGCCAGGAGGCAAAGGAGGAGCAACTCTCATCTCACGATATGTCTTTTCCCAACCATGATCAAAGACAAGTTGCGTGTTTTGCCGCTTCCATAAACAAATCATTTTTAATTCACATAAATATTTTGTCGGTCGGACAAGTCTCTTTTGCCCCTACATCTGTAAACTATCGAGAAACGCCGCGTCAGGGGAGATGAAAGGGAGTTGCCCACGAAATTTATGTGTCGCAACATTCATGCAAATGACGAAAATGCTCAAGACGCCGTGAAATGTGCGGATCTCTGGACCATCGAATGGACTTTATGGCATTTTAATGGACCGAAAAGGCTAAATTGAGCGCTTTTTGATAAAAACTGATCCCAAAAATAAGCCATAAAAGGCTCATAATAAGTTCGGAAAGATAAAAGTGACTTATGGGTGAATTACTAAACCCTTAAAACCCACTGATCTTTACGCAAATAATAAATTTGGCTTAATTTAAACCTTTCCTCAAAAGCTTTTACATTTTGGTTTGTACAAATTGAGTGACTAAAGTGTTTTCTCGTAATAAAATGGTTTCCCCTAAAAGCGGTCCAAATGATCCTTTTCGCACCCGCACCCTTGCTGTCTACACAAAAGTGCATTGCTGAGAAGCGGGAAAAATGGATCAATCCGGGAAAAAGGATGATGCGAAGGAGGTAAAAAATGCTGCAGAAGCAAAATTTTGCCTCTTCTCTGTGCCTCATTGAGTGGATTTATTATAAAGTCGGTGCCATTTCTCGTGAGTCCCGGCTTGTGCGTTTGATATAAACCGCTGAAATAGCGCGCTTGTTATGCGATGCGTGACAGACAAACGGACAGACTTGACTTGACTGATGTATGGCAATGAATCATTGGAGGGGCATCATAAATTTGCACACACAAATAGTCCCAATGTCTTCCAACTCTCCTGCAATTTTCTTCTGCGCTCAATTGAGAATTCATCGGGATGTGCAGACAATCCGCAGGCCCGGAGGATGCCTGGCGGGGCCATCAAATCAACAGGAGAGTCATCACTCAGCCGATTGGCATGGCGAGGCATCGTCGAATGTGGAGGATTGTCGGCTGGTGATAAAGCACTCCTGATCCGATTTAATTCTATTTAATCAATCAATGTGCGGCAGAGCTGAAAAACGCCAATGCAGACAAGTCGCTTCGGGGGCAAAATTATTGCCATTCCATCATGCCATCATCCACTCTGCTCGCCCATTAGTTGAACTTTCGTCCTCCAGTTGAGTGTCAATTTGCATTCTGTCGCTCCTCCTTGTCTTGCGCTGCCAATATCCATCATCCCCATTGCGTCAAGGCGCTCTCTCCAAGAACCCCGCTCCTCTCCACTCCGCGGAAATCATGGCACATTCCGCTGAGGTGTCGATTAAGCACAGTGCACTCTTCCTGGTGGCGAAAATGACAGTCCCGCAAAATGACGAATGTCTGTGACAGAAAACATGAGAATCCCATTTCGCAATCGTCTCGAAAACCCGCGTTTCTCTCGCTCAAAAGGTGATTAATCAAAATATAATATCGCTTGATTGACGCCTTTCAGGCTTCTGGAATCGATTATCATCGTTTTCTTTTGAGCCCCGCCAGATTATTTTGTTTTATTGAGCCAGAGACATGCGGGGTTATTAATGCTTTTCGCGCGCTCTCGCAGGAGCATCGCGCCGCCAAACATGTGTCAGTCGGAGTGAAATTGTGTGTCAAAAGGTAAAATGTGGCGGCGAAATCGCGTCAAAGGCCATTTGGAGTCAGGCTGAATTGCAAGACAGGCGTGAAATTTATTACTCTCCAGCTGAAATATTGGACATTTTTCGATATCTATTTGGGGATCACAAGTGCCATTGCGAAATGTTTGATCGGTCTTTAGAATTTGCCAAGTCTCAGCTTCATAAGGTTATGAGAAATCAGTGTAAAAAATGTCATTTTCCGGACGCAAACTTAAAGAAACAAAGCATGTGAAATTTTGGAGATCTCAGTCTTTTAAGTTAAGAGATAAGCAATGTCACCATTACACCTTTTACTGGCATTTACAGCAATATTCTCACTTCGGCTTGTGTTTCTGACTAAGCAGTATCAAAATACGAATGTTTTCTTTGAATATTCTGGTTTTACGACAAGAAACGTAGTAAAAATCTGGCAAATATCAATAATATTGATCAAATTCGCTTCAGCTGCGATTTCCAAAATTACTTCAAGTGTGAATTGAGCAAGCAATTTCTGTCTTGTCCACAAAATTTACCGCACTTTTAACCACTAAGTATCGAATGTCTCTTCAGCAGATCTTTAATTACTGGCATTTTCTCCCCTGCTTCAGCACCGAGGCAAACTGACTTAAATCACGTCTCGAGTGTGTGTCGAATTAATTTACCATAAATTAGTGCTGAAATTCAATCGCAACGCCGCAAAATCTGGCTCGTAAAGTGACATTGCAATAAAGAGTTGGCCAAACAAGACAGAAATTTCCCCCCGTGAGATATTAAATGAAATAATCAATTACGAAAAATGTCGGTTAAATTGGCAGCAGCGGAGAAATAACATGCAATTGAATTGGAGGAGGCATAAAGCGACTGTCCGAAAATGTGCGTGTAACACGGTTCTGAAGGCACGGTAATATGTAGCTGGGATAATTGCGATTCCACCTTGTCTGTAATTTGCTGCCACAGTACTGTCGGGTGGGCCTTCATTAGGGAGTCTTTGGAGACGCTGCAGACGTGCACAATAGAGCGCCAATCGTCTTATTTGCTCTTTTTTCCGACTCCAAGTGAAAATGCATAAATAAAATTACACGTTTTTACCTGTCCCTTTTGCCATATCATTAAAGTTTCTCTCACTCACCGTTGGGCAATGGTAAAGTATGCAATTAGCATCAGGAGGCAAATGACTCTTTTCACCTCCCTCCCAATGCAAAATGCAAATTTATCCATAATCTGCAAGCAACACCTCTCACCCTCCAGGTGAGGAGGCAAGATGAGATTAATTGACGCTGACCCATTCAGACCCGGACAGAGTTGCAAACATTAGAACAGTGAGCGAAAAGCTGAGGAGAAGGATTTACTAGAAGCTGTCTTCTAATGAATGCGACAGTCGTTTAGTGAGAATCATGATTTTGATGAAATCATTTATCTGCCCCGAAAAACCTCTTCTCAGCTTTCAACTCTGTCCACGCGGTGCCGAAGTCTGGGCGATACTGTGAGATTTCACCTCTTTTTTCAGCAGCGAAAACACACAATTTTGCACATTGTGGTAATATTAAGTACTCAAGTCCACACTGGGTGCGCGATATAAATTGGATTGACGGTAATTTTCTCAGCAAAATTGCCCGTCTCACCGTAAATGGATGTGGTTGAGATTTAAGACTAAATTACATACTATGACCACCGCATGAACATTTATGGACAGACACGGCGATGATTGTTTTAACATGAAATTGACTCGCGAGGTGTAAAGGTGAGATGTTAATTGATGAATTGCTATGGGAAGTCTCTTGTTCAGACCTCGGCTCGGGCAAGGGAAAACGGGGGAGGGATGAAAGGAGTCCACATGGCACAACCACAAATCCTCGACAATTTTCTGCAAAAGTCCCCCCAAGTGGAAAATTGCCACTGCCAGCAAATCGCACAAATGTTCTTAATTTCTTTTTCTCTGTCTTACTTTATGGGTGACACTGAGAGAAAACATGCTCAGCTCGAGTGGGTGGGGTGCGAAACATATTTATACAACTTATAAAAGTGCCATAAGAACACATATTTCGTCCTCTATAGTGCTGTTACTATCCAAGGGTGGAAGAAATTTTCCAATGCGAAGGAAGATCTCTTTGTCTGGGTGAATCGCAGAGGGGGGAAATATATAAACATGACAGCATATTGTCATAATGCCAATGCAAAGACAATTTCCTCGCTCTCTCTCTGTCTGAGGGTATCATTTGGGCGGATAATATGAAAATGTGCAAGATTTAGGGGGACTCTTTAGTGCCATCATTGAACGATGATAAGGAATTTTTGCTGGCAAACGACACCGAATCACCCTAAAGAAGATAAAAATCTAGATTGCCAATCCGAGCGGGCATTTGACCCGCAGTGGTTGTTTAAAATATTTTCATCTCCAACTGCTCATTTTCCCTTTTAATCCCCGTCGACCCAGAAAAAGGCGCCTTTTTTCGGTCCGGAAAAAAAGAGATATTCAGAATTGACATTCTGTCAATTTATTGCAAATCAACAAGTCCAGTGCACCATTCAGTTCTGCACTTGTCTTTCCTCAGGCGGTGGTAATAAATTGCACGGATAGAAGGGAGCTCGTCGGAGATCCTCCACCTCTCAATTTGCATATTTGCTCCGGATCGGAGAAATGCCAGTCAATTATTATTCACTTGCCAACTGTCCATCGGGGTGAATTTCAATTGATTTACGACCATCAAATGAATATTGCATTGGCAGTGACTGGTATCAATTTTTGAGAGTTGATTGGATATGGAATTTCCTCTCTGCATTCCGCACTGGGCAATTCTGCCCCGAAAAACCTGTCCCAGAATCCAGCGAGGTGGACATTGTTCAATAATTAATTGACGCGCCCAAGTTGCCCCATTGAATATTCCCTTGCGAACAGTCCGACTCTTTGCAATTCTAATCATTTGCGGCGGCAAAGTTGAAAAGTCGCAACTCTGATTGCATTTCGCGTTTGAATGACTGACATGCCGGACAGTGTGACAGCCTGATATTCCTATTGTCTCATCCGCGAAAGCGGCCATTTCGGGCGGGCACCTAATGATATGTAAAAATGCAGAGAATGCACCGCTTTGGTCGCATTTCTTTGCGCCCACCGACAAGCCATAAATTGTCCCTCAAGTCCACGAAATTCTTTCGCGGATCCGGCCTGAAATCTGTGAATAGTTTTTGGCTATTATGTTGGCAAACATTGACTAAGAATTCTATGAAATTTGCACACAAAAGTCAAGCATTTCTGCGCGGTCCTTTTTGCCAACCTGGGCTAAATCAGACAATCGCCATATACATATATTAAATTCATGTTTTAATATCCAGCTCCTTGATGTGAAATTCATGGTAAATTTTGCCGAATTGATAGATTCACTAAATTCAGCCTCCGCGACTCTCATCGCCATATGAATAATGCCGAGGAGTCATAAATTGAGAGTCATCGTCCTTCGGCTCTCTGCATTGCTGGGAAGATTGATGCTCATTAATAAATTGACTTTTCGTGATGCTCAGCTTGAGATGAATTTATCTCCCACCGGAAACACACCACATGAAGTCGACGTAATTAATTTATCCCGCGCAGCTGAGAAGGAGTCCGAGAGTCACAATCGAATTGAGAGGCTCGTGATTCACCAATCAATCGATGGACTCTTGGATCGCAACGGAAATCGAACGGCTCAACGAAAGACTACGACAACTCCTACAGATTCACCATTATAAATTACTGCGTTGGCCACGAAGATTATGGGCGCAGATCGAATTACATTTTGAAGTTTAACGTTCAGTATGGCTACAATCTGAACTTCCGACACTTATTGGCCCGGATAGTTATCTGAATTGGTTGCAAAATTGAATTTTCTGTGCTTTGATCTCAACACTTTCTGTTCCCGTATTTTCCTAGCCGGCTTTTGTCCACGAGCGCCTCTGCACAGCCCTGCAAGTGTCATTCTTGGGAGCTCCCGAGAGTGCTTCTGCGGAGACACGCGATCCACAATAGACGCGAATCTCTGGAGGAATGCTTGAGCGAGAGTGAATTATAATTTTATTATTAATGATGATATATGCACGCCACGGAAGAGATTCCGCACACAAGTTATTTATGATTGGCCGTATCTCATGTGACAGCTGCTCCACGTGAATTTATGTGTCTCAGCACTGAGCCCGAGTCCGCGGCAAATAATAGTGATTGAATGATGCATTTGAAGGGCCTCATTTCCATGCACTTGCATCTTGCCAGGGCGGAATTGCTGCCCTAAATGGCGCTGCCGCGGCGCAATTTGCATGAATATCCAATATTTTTGGGCGGATATTTTTAATGGAATTGCAAAATTTCACCTTTCTTCGCATGACATTTCTCTCCCATTCCACACGGCGGTCATCTTCCACCTGAGCGACTGTCAATTCGGTCGGATTTGAATGGATGGCGCACATATAAAAAATCCGCGGGCATATCAATGGCGAGCGCATGAATGGCTTTTGGGCAACGGTGGCGAAATGCGGGGATGCAGATTGGGAGAACTTGAGAGGCCAAGCCGACGCTGTCCACGGAAAATTGTCAATCAAGCCCATTGATCGTTTGTTACTCAGCCAGCGAACGTCCATCAACGTCACTGGCGAGCTTCCCGTCTTTGGCGCTCTTTTTTCGCTTCCATGCTTTATCGATTGGAGGCAAATAATAGACGTTCGCTTGTTTTCCCGAGCATAATATGCTAATGACTTGGGTGCACACAGCATAATTTAGGCGCTCGCAATTTCGCATGTTAATTGATTGACCGTCTCTGCACGCTCGCGAATCGCGTGACACGCCACAAGATCAATTAGCATTAGAGATGATAGGCTTGCAGAGTGCACGATTCCACCATTTATTGCATATCAATAGCAACTTCACTGCCGCGCTATGGAGTCACTTCTAACTGTTGTGCGGACGAGAAGAGCCCCGAAAATGATGAATTGTGACATTATTTATAAAACAACCTCTGAATTTCTACGCTGTAGAATGCAAGTAGGATTTTGTGGCCCTGGAGGGATTAGTAAATCAGCAGGAGGAGGTTTTGCTCATGACTTAAGGTGGGCAACACGGCGAAGGAAGAGGATGAAGAGGAGGTATTAAATTCTTCTCCATTCAATTTGCATTAAGGCAACAATCGTTAACATGTTGACTCCACCGTCGTGACTTCTCAAACTCGGCGGAGACGTCATAATACCGAGCCGTGAATTCCCATCATACGGGCAAGAATGGGGCGACGAGGAAAAATATGATAATAATAGAGTCATAAATTTTGGCCCAAACTGACAAATTAATTGCATCTCCGGGGCACAGGAGACGCGTCTCGGCGAAAAAGGACGTGGCCGGGAAGACAAAGGGAGTTTCTTGTCGCTGCCACATGATGGATATTATAAATTGTATACCGAGGGGGGTTGTCTTTTGCCGTGCCGCCCGTCTTTCAGCGACATCATCGCCAGCCATCCTCAAATTACTGTCTCTGTGCTGCCGGTGATCATTTGCGTGGGGCTCCACACCTTCCACCCTCGTCTCCGTGGGTGGATTTTAAGAAATGATAGCAATTAAGACGCTGTTTTTCCCCCCGGCCCAGCGCCAGAAGTCACCCACAGCCACCCTGCGCGGTTTGGGGTGGGTTGGGAGGCAAAAAACGACACTTATTCATGACACAAAAGACGACAAATCGCTGTCGCCTTTCGAGGTGACAATACAGCGCAGAGATGGTGGCAATTTGTGATTTGAATTGGGGAATATTATTCATATTCCTCAGACCATCTCCCACAAGATATTCCCGCATGGCTCTCGGGAATCGAGGGGGACGGCACCAACTGACAACGTAATTTATTGCCACTCATCTGACACTGCTCGGTCACAAATCGCACATCTTCTTCCGGGGAATCGTGGAGATCGGAATGCTGTTCAACGGAAAAATTCAAATTTTCAACTGTACAGCATTCAAATGACTTTTTCCCATTATATTCTGCTTCACTCCAATTGAGTGCTGGAAAGTGTAATTGTCTCGTTAATAACCATAAATCATTCCCGTCTATTTTGTCACGATTAATTGGTTCAAGTGTGTGCGTTTTCAGGCGGAATAAGGGCTCCACTGAGTGACTGCGAAGTGAAAATTTACAGAGTGCCACCCGAGAGGCTCAGAAATGATCTTGACTTTAATGACTTCTTTTGGTCGATGCCACAAGAAGTGGCTGGCAGTGAATCATGGCTCCGGGGAGGCAGGCAACACACAGTCGTGTGTGCGCTGAAAAGAAGAATGGAGTGGCAAGAACATGGAATTTTTCACAAAATAGTCGTCCTCTGAAAAGTGCAGCTGAAGAGAGAGAGAGAGAGAGAGAGAGAAAAAAACGTTAATTACACTTAATTGCTTGCGGGGAAATTTGTCTCATTGAATTATTTTCTTGGCCTCTGCGTCGCATTGCAACAATTTCCTCGCCCAGGCAAACGAGGGGCGCCCAATAAATTACGCTTCCACCCAATGTGTGGCTCCTGGGGATGACTTGAGCCTCCTCTCAGTTGTTGAGTGTCAACGAATTTGTGCAACGCCACTCTTGCTTATGCACTGGCATTATTTATGTGACGCGCGGGGGCATTAATTCTCATTTAATGTGCCCCGAAGATCAACGTGCACTTTCTCACCAGAATTGTTTCAATTGCCGCCAGAGATTAATGGACAGCCTCGTTGGAGGATTTGTTCCACAATCAACTCCCCAAATGATGGGCATTAATCAAAGCATTGAGAGTGCGTCGGAAATCCTGGCCGCAAATGCACTGCAGCGCCGAGAACGTCAAGCAGACGCGAGATGAGCTCTCTTGAGAATGGCAAGAGTGAGAGTTTATGATCAGCAGCTGCTTTGGGGAGTTAAAAAATGGGCCGCGACAATTTGATTTTTCCCCGCGCACGAGAACAAGGATGACTTTAATTATGTGATTTAGAACTAATTGGAATTCCTCCACTTATAGACCCATGTTAATCTCACATTTACTGCCCCAACAAAGCGCGCTGTCGTAAATCACAATGAATTAATCGTGCGGACAAGGCATAAAAGCGAGAATTCGGGTGGGAAAATGGGGGAGGACAGGCGGAATAAGATATATTTCGCCATCTTCTTGGCATCTGTACCAATATTTTGGCACAAACAGATAAACAATTACAGCTTTTGAGAGAATTATTTAGCTATTTCTCGCTACGATTTACAACACAGTGGCTTCTCGCTTGACAATGGATGAGCATTTCCCAGTGAAATATCTTTCAATAAATTTCCACCGCTTTCAGGCCAAATTCGTGGGAGATTTCTTTCCTCAGCCCACAAACTTAAGGGCATTTAATCACAGGACATTTCGAATTTAGAAGGCTTATCTACATTGGATGTGCTTAAATCTAATCTCCACTGAGATTTAATCTCGAGTGTGACTCTAAATACAGCTAAATAATGTATATTTGCGTTAAATAAACATGCATGAAATTCTGTTACTGCTATTTTTGGCACTAGCGCTGCTAGCGATAGTTGAATGAAGTTCAAGTGTTTGGTGGAATAGTCATGTAATGGTTTGTGAGACTTTCAAACGAGCCTCGTTTTCATCAGTTTGTGTTTTCGGGGAAATAATTGCATTCGAGATAGCGCCTCACAGACATCAAACGGCCCAGCCTCTCTCATCCTCATCGACACACTCCGCCTCTGGCCTCGGCGACTGTATCGTGGATTTTAATGAATTTCAGACTGTCTTGTGCTCCGAGTGTAATTTTTCAAGATTAACGATGATGAAGCAGATTTGTGTGAAAGAGACTCTCAACCGAATGATCGATGATTTATTACAATTGGAAATTGAGCACAGAGAGCGTTGGGGGCCTCTCGAGCGTCGGGATCCGGCCAATTGGCGGTATTTCGGTAGCTGAGAGAGTGACTTGTTAGAAGTCAAAGTGACGCGGCGGCAAAGGAATTCCAATCGTCTGCAACAATGTTAAAGGAATAACAGAAAGTAGCCACCAAAAATACTTGCGCCAAGAGCGGGACTGTGAATCAAATATCACTTGCCTGTCACAGTGGCCAGAGTGATAAATACCTGTGTCTTACAAGTTGGATGTCTCAGGAGAGTTATGCCCAGTGTTGAGCAATGAGAAGCCACGCCGTTGGGCTGCAATTGACATTTTCACCATTGCATTTCGAAATATCTCACCATTTGATGGAATGACTGGCACGATTGCCACCGTCTTCAGTCCTTGGGTGTGCTCAGCCGCCACAAAGACATACTCGAGATGACTCTCCGATGCGTCCCGAGAATCGAGAAATTTCATCTCGATCACTCGAAATCAATCAAATCCATTCCTGGCATTTGTGCCACTGGGCTTCACGTCTTCAATATGGTTTTCCCAGTTGAAATGACCGTTCTTTCAGCATCACCAATTGGGCGATTCCATATCGCTCACTCTGGTGCCGTCAGATGTGTAACTCCAGTGGGCTTCTGAGGCCCACAGAATTCGTCACACAATTCTTTGGCTTGGTGTTGATGGATTGAGAAGTGAATTGGACGCATTCTCTCTCTCCCTCTTGAGTGAAAATTAATTTCCGTCCCATTGAAAATGCCCTCTCACGACGCATTCAATGGCGCTGTTCTATGTCTTTTTTCACCCATCGAGACAATCAATTCGATATAGCGATCAGATTCGCCGCCATTCAGAGCACCGCACTGCACAGAATTTGTAGATAAATAATAATAGTTTGACGGGTGAATTGGAAAAGGGCGGTGTGCTTTCGACTTCATTAAACTGGGAGGCTGGGGAGCCGCCAGATGAATTCATAACTCTCCATTTGGGAGAAGGAAAAAAAACGTGTGTGTGCGGCAGAGAGTAAGACCACAAGTGGAACGAGTGCTATTGACAATGGACCTCTTCAAATTAATTGCCCGTCATTATTCTTCAATTTTCTTTCCACACTGCGGAGCCCCGAAAAGAGGACGGGCGCTGATTGTGTGACGGATAAAGTGGGTATGAGGCCGCGGGAGAGATGCCGGAGAGACGTCTTCGTGGCGGGAGATGAGCTCTCGAGGACTGCCTCGACTTAACAGCTCTCGCACGCCTCAATCAGCCGATCCCACCCTCGGCGTCAACTCCATCAGAAGCTATTTTCTGCCACACATTCGTGGGATCCAGTAATTGATTAGGCCTGGCGGGCTTACAGGTCGGCACAGCAATCTCCAGAGCAGTCATCATAGTTTCTGCGCTGCCAGAGATATAGAATTGCACACTTATTGCAGGATAATCTGAGCTACGAGTCCATTGTTCCGGTGCTGGAGCTAAAGATCGATTGCCTATGTAGTTAACCCACTATCTGGCCTAATGGTGTGCTCCATAGATGTGTTCCTGTCAGGCGGGACCGCCCCATGCGTGACAAAGGGTCGTGAAAATGGTGCAAATTGCAAGGGAAAGCGTCGTGAAACGCCCTGACGGGGCATTTTTCTCTCCTCGCATGGTGAGAAAAAGTGTGAAAAGAGGAAAAATTAATGCCAACCGGTGGGGTTGAGGGTCGCCAGTGCGCCTGTCAAACAAGATTAATTGTCCAGCAACCGACATCCAGTGCAATTTTGTGTGTGTCATTTGGAAAATACCCGTGTACATCGTGAGAGGGAAAATTGATAAATGGTTGTTGGATCTTTTGTGCACTTTTCCTCGTCTGCAGTCGCTATTATTTTCTAGAGTTGACGACAATGCAAGAAGTTCAATTTTGACCACAATATGTGATCCGCAGTGTGGAAAGAGGAGTCCGGAATTATAAATGAGACTCGTGCTCTCAATCCATCGCCCAGAGTTAAAATGTGACAAAGTGTGAGCCAGTCAAATCTGGCCATTTGCGAGTAAGTTTGTCTTGTCGGCAGAAGATGCCAATCTCAATCGCCTGCGTCATTCGCAGTGATTTACACGATGACCAAGGGTGCGTCCTCAATGGTCACATTGTGCGAATGTGTCATAAACCACCCACAGCATTACAGTCAGGGACAAAAGGTGTGCACGAAAATAATTTTGCCTCTATCTCCCGAGTCTCATCTTCAGCCTTCTTGCCATCTTGCGAGTCGCAGAGAATCTCCGGAGACCGATCAAGATTGTGAGGACGGTGAAGAATGCCAAAAGTAACCCACATGAGCATCTCGAGAATCGAGATAAAAAAAAAAGAACCTTCACAATCGCCACTCTGAGGCATATTTTCAGCACAAATGTGTGCGCGCCCCTCATTTGTCCTGGAAGTTTACACAGCTCCTCACCATGTCGAGGAAGTGCTTGACGACCATTGGCAAACATGAGAATGTCTCAAATGTCCAAGCATGGATAAACAGGGATTTTCATATCGTATTTCATACATGAGAAATCTCTCACATGCCGTGATCACTCCAAGTGCACTTTCTCTTGACAATCGGGGGCATTTCTCATCTTTTGGGTGTCACTTTTAATTGAGCTGTCACAGTGTCTCTGGCTGGGATAAAAACTAGCCATAAATGTTATTAAGCTGTTCACGCAACAATGAGAAATTACCTCAGAGTGCACTTGAAAGTGGCCAGATCACGAGAAAGGGAAACCATTAATCATTTATTGTCCAAATAATACATTAAAAGAGTATTTAATAGCGCGCCGCCATGAGAGACGGCTCCTGCATTTTAAGACTGATCATCTCATTCGTTGTACCTTGTCTGCAACCGAAATTCCCGCGCTCGCATGCATCCATCATCGGGACGATGTGACATGACTGCTGAATGCTACTGTTCTCTGCGCTAGAAGACACAGCAGAGAATGCCATTGGAGGGTCTGATTCGATTATTGTGCAAAAAGCAAGTCAAAGGGGCGACTCAAGACGCAAAAAAGTATGTCAAGACTCCTTAATAAGGGTGAATGAAGAATTTTGGCTTAGTTAGAAGCCCAACAAAAACCTTCCTATTGGCACTAACTTGTTCTGTTTTGAATTCTCAGCTTGCATGAAATTTGTAATTTTATATTCAGACGTTTCCTCCATCGATCCTCATCAAGCCGTTTCATCTTCTTGCCTCTTTCTCTCAAGCACAAAATGACAAACTTGTCATGTCGCCTTACATAATTAGCCACACTTCACTCAAAAGGAATTTCTGGAGCGTATTTTGAGGTGTTGCATATAGGAAAATTACCTTGCAATTTGCATTATGAGTAACTTGCGTGGAGTGTGACGATTACATGTGGCGCAATAATTGCATAAAATCCACAAGGAAGTCATCCCCGGAGTCCTCAACTTCCCCTGCACTCAAACGGTATAAATTCCTGCGCGCCTCCACTGTGGGAATATAAATTATAAACGCATTACACTTTAAGAGATATAAAATTTTCAACAAGGCAGAAATAACATATTCAGCGCCGAGCTGTAACCATTTATTATCATTAAGAGCACGAAGGCATGTAATAAAAAGTGATGTGAGCACAATTTTGACACGTCAGCTGAAAAATAATTCAACACTCTTTCGGGCCATCCATGGACAAGGTGTTTGGCGGAGGCTGGGCAACTGAAAGTGCCAGAAAATGACTGAACATGTGTGACTGGCGGCTTTTTGACAAATTACTTGTCTCTTAATGTTGCCCTCGCGTGTGTCTAACATCTCAGTCTCCAGAGAGGCCTCCAATATATATGAGAAAATGTAACACTCAAGAGATACTAATCTCCCTCTTCCGCCAAGGCGCTTTTTTTGCCCCACTTGCGGCCGCTTTGTCGCCTCAAAACATGTCTTTTCATCTGTCCGAGAAACACCCAATCGGCGGATCAATTTCTCTGGGCGAGTGGTCAATTTGTGTAATCACCCAATAAATTCTGCATAAAGCAGCGTCACAAATCAAACGATTGACACAGAAAAGTCCAGAACAGCGACTCAGTTCGGTGACAAAGTGCCAGGTAAGCTGACAGGCGAAATTTAGAGCGCGCAGATCAAAAAATTGCACTACATTTCCAAACACACTTTTGCCGGAAAAGGCCAAAGCATAGGTTCATCTTGTAGGCCAGCAATGCTGGCTGAGACAGTGAACCCACACAGCAAGCGCTGGGGCATTTCGTGGTTTAGCGTGACAGTTGACAGGCAAATGATGGAGCTGTCGAGATAGCGCCTTGGCTGCCACACAGTGAAAAACGCGAAATTATAATGTTGTCTTCCATAATAACACGATATTTGTTTATTGTGCGGCTTCTGCTGCCGCCACGGCTACACAACGGACCAATGCAAGTGAGAAAAGCGAGTGGAAAATAATGGTGAAATTGCTATGTGTGGCCTGACATTTTCCTCACTTGCGGCTACGGAGAAGGCATCTTCATTCCTCCTTCCATCACGTTCTGCTGAAATTGTGCATTAAGATTATTAATTTACGACTTGGCCACGCAGTGGAACTAGTTTTTAACTCCTTTTTTGCCGCTCCACCGAGGAGCTAAATTCCAAATTATGGCCTCAGCTAATTCGTGAGGCGAATATGTAATTGCCCGGTGGAATACGCAATCGTAAAGATCACTTTTGTAATTGGTCCTGATGCACCGGAACTCTATGGTCATCACGCGAAACTTTGGGCGTATCGAGGCTCATTTTGCAAAATATTGCCTGTATGTCAGCAAACGACTCAATAAATGTCACCATTTGAATTTCACCGTCAATAAAGTTGGATAACAAGCACTCGAAGCGACGAGTAAATAATCTCTCTCCTTAAAATGTTGAACAAATTGATGTTCAAGACGGCGCTCGTTTGTGCACCGCCGATTTGCAACACCCATAGTTAATGTTGATGCGATGCAGCATCGCGATGACGAGAGCCTTCTTCTGCACTAAATCGTTATCAATTGCTATTTGCTGAACGCTCACACCCATTTGTGGCATTTTAATGAACACATTATCGTGCTCCGAACGCGATAGTGGTGGCACTTTGCCGCCTTGGGTCATGCTTATACAACATTTTCTTGCAAAGGTGATGAGTTTCGATGTTGGTCAATTTAAGAGAACGGTTGCCATTGGCGCAAAACATTGTATAGCGTTTTTCTGTTTCGAAGTTCAATTTAATAAAAAAAAACAACCTTTATTGCCCACTGGCATCAAAATAATATTGATTATGCGATCTTTGATAAAAGTTTTCTCACATGTAAAGATGACTTTTCACTTCGAAAACTTGCCACACATCATATTTCACTATTGGAAACTTTTCCATCCCCTCAGAATTTGCCACAATTGCACAGATTACCGCATGACAGGAAGAAATGCAGCCGTGAAAGTCCCTCGGGAGACATTACGAAAAAAAATACCCCAAAAGAAAACTTTCACTGCGGCCAAAAGAGAAGGTGAAAGGGCACACTTGGTGTGCGGTTTAATATTTTTGGGGACACCATCTGGCCACCCATAAATGGCACGGAAGGGCGGTTAGTCAGTTGGTCAGTTGGCTGGGCGGCAATTTTGTGGAGAATCATTGTCGAACAATATTAATGACCCCTATTCACCACTTTTCGTTGCGTTTTTGGCCCCTTTTGCCCTGAAAATCTACAATTCAAATTTGCCGGCACTTTCTAATGAATGACTTTACGTTGGTGCCTAGAAATTTACCACGAAATGCTCTGTTGCAACTCAATTCTTATGGTGATTTTGTGGCATTTGGCGCGGGTTCATTAATCACAATTTTTTTCTTTTGAGGAATGAAAAAGGGTTGCTGAGCTTCAGGGTTGGAGGTATTGAAGAATGTGAGTGTAAAAATTAATTGAAATGGAATAAGTGGAGGATTTATGAGTGTGGCAGCGGAGAAAATACTGGTGTAGTCTATACAGTGTGCCACCACCTTGAGGAGGAGGCTATAAATCAGCAATTTTGACCAGATTGCCAATAAATTACGGTGTATTTGGAGCAAGATTTCCTGCTTTGTTGCCGTGCATGGAAATTATCATTTGGCAAGAGAGTAGATTTACGACGATCGGATCTTGGTGGTTCTGAGGGTGTTTAGAAGCGGAGAGAGGATGTTTTGTCGGCATTTCTGGGCCACAGATGATATGGGTGAATCATGCAATTGATTGAGAAAAACACCCTCGAGGTGCGATTGTGATCAGCAATTAAAGAGGCTGATGGACCCGTTTGAGCGGAGGTGCAGTAGCTGTGAATATCATCTCGGAATTGGCTGGAAAACATACAGACAGATATTGAGAAAGACAGGCATTGGTGAGAGAAAAAAGGCAACTCTCAACAGAGACTTCACAATCGGGTAAAATCTTTTGATTCAATTCAATATAAACATCAAATGACTTGCTTGTTTTATTCATTCGGCGCAACATCAAAGAGCAATTTTTGATCACCGCTGGCGTGACTTTGACATAAACGCCTTTGGGAAGTTGTATTTCAATAGTTTTTTTTCTGCCCTCACTATACACCTCCTTACACTTCTTCACATTGTAAACCCACCATCTATTCCATTTCCATTCTATTGCGTTAATGCTGGCCTTTTCTTCACGGCACACAAGCTCACGGGATGGCAAGAGAGCGAATGCCGATTGAAAATTCGTTTACAGTGTTTTTTCTTACCATTATTTCTCAGCCTCATGATTCCATTAATGAAACACTATAATGAGAAATTGTAAATACGACGTTCATTTCTTTCATTGAGATCAAAGGGCAACTCATTTCACGTCTAATTTGTACACTGTCGAGTCATCGCGCTTTGGACAATCTCGTTCATCATGCCAGAGAATTTCTCCTCATTATTCACGCGAAAGTCCTGCGGGCTGGAGATCTTTTGTGCCCTTTGTCAGGAGAGAAATTGAGAAATACTTCCAAATAGTGATCAATATATTGAGTTGTTGCAGCATATTTGCCGTTAAATTTTGAAATCAACTCGATTACGCAGAGTCAATCTGATGATATTCGCTTTTTAATTCCTAAATGCATTAATTTTCTCTCTCTCTCTTTCGAAAAAAAAGAGGCAAACTCTGTGGGATCAAAGGAAATCGAGAAAAAATGATTTATGACTGACGGAAAAGCCCACGAGGAAGATCCCACCAATTATGTGATATTCATTGAGCAAAAGGGCGCCACCAAAGCGCATCATTATCGACTGATGTTTCCACCGATGCGCCTATAATTTACTCCACTGACTGTCGGCATTTAGAAGGTGATCCTCGAAATTGCCCACCTCTTCGGCAACTAAATGGAAATTAATATGATGTCTTCGGCCCGAGACGTGAGATTAGATTTCACAAAACCACGGTCATCGTGCACTAATCAATTCTCAGGAGGAAGAAAGAGAGAACACAGGGTCCGTCATTACCGTAATGAATGACTCTCGGGATGAAAATCATATTCACCGAAGGTCGGATTCACGTGAATTCATCGGAAAAAATCGCTCAGTGCTAATCGGCAGAAGCAGATCTGAGGTAATCCCCCAGCGAGAAAGTCTGGAGCGGTGAGAAAGGAGCGCAGTTAACGTCGGAGATGGTGTGTCGCCTTAATCCAAATATATGATCTTCTTTATTGCGCCACCAGACACTCATAAAGTAACAGCTCTCCAGGACCACCCTCGGCACTGGCTCCAAATAGCCTCCCCTTCTCGCCATTACCTGTGGCTGCCAGGAAGCACCGGGGCGAATGTGCGATGAAATTATCGTGTGCAAAATGCTACTTACAGAGAAAATCGTTCAGGGACCCAACTTCCATGCCATGTAATCTCCCAGTCGACCTCGTAAAACTCCCTCGTGACGACAGGATGCAATAATAGATGAAAGTGCGACAGGAATTGGACACCAGAATGGCTGTATATTCATTACCAAGTGCTTTGTTGCTCAATCACGAAGGAAGCCATAAATTATAAATATGTCTTGCCTTTTTGGCGCAGAAAAACTTTGATTTGGGTCAGCGAAATCAATATTTTTGACATTGACTTGAATTTTATGTTCCATTTGAGCTTCACGATCTAATTTTAGTCTATTTAACAAATGTTCTAAGTATCTTCTTATAAATCGTATTAGCAGGTTTCAGAGTTAACTATAATTTTACTTCCCTAACATATATTATGAATTTCTAATCAAAATAACAGGAGAATTGAGCGAAATCTTGATCCTGATGCCATAATATTCATTTTCAGAATCTCCCTAGTTGTTTTGCCAAATTTCACTGGAAAAATCCAACTACTTTATCTCTAAATCAAAATAAATAGATAAATTCAAAATGTTACGTGCAACTGATAATCTCTTAACTACAAAACAACTGCAAAACGGCGGCGTGAAGTGGAGCACATCCTGTGAAAAAGTTTCGCCAAGCGCCCCAACATTAACTCTTGTCTGGGAGGTTGTTATTGATGATGGTCTCGCCAGGAGGCGAAGGAATCTCTTAGATAAACCACCGGATGTCGTGGGGCGAGTGTGAGCAAAAGGACCTCCACTAATGTGAATTGTGGGTGCGTCGGCAGTGTCCAATAAAACCCTTGAAAATATTCGGGGCACGTCTGTGATGTTTATAGGCCATATAGCAGCATTAGTTTTATCATATTGCCGCAAGAAATATAGAGGCGAATAATTCACTTTTATTGAGGATGTGCGTTCGCCACTCACCATTTATTTACACATTTTATATACGGTCGAGCTTGGGGTGGATTTTTGAAAATACACTCCTGGGAAAGAGAGTGTTTTGACTGTGGGGAGGGCAAATTAAATTTTAGGTGTCCCCTCTTTGTCGTCGGATATTGATGCCGTGTCGCTTTCTCTTGTTGACAATAAAATCAAGGATGTGTGTGCGCTGAAGAGTTGAAGGCTGTATAGATAAGAAATGGTTCGAAGCTCCAGATTTATCGCAATCGATTTGGGGGTGGATTGTGTAAAGAATTAAATCACAGCTAAAGTTTTTCCCTCTTTCGCCCAAGTTGGAAAACATTACAACACAGTTGGAATTATCGGTGAAATAGTGCACATATAGTTTGCACCATCGGAAGAATATTTTCCACCCTCGCCAGTGAAAACTGTAAATTTTCCCCCAAAAGCACCAGAAGGCGATATCAATTATTCTCTCGTGTGTTTTTGGGGGTGGCGAGGGCAAGTCCCAAAGTGTTTTATCTATTACATTTTCCTGTATTTGCCAGCCAGTCGTAAATTGATCCTTGTCGACAGGACGAGTGAACGTGATCGTATTTTCTTGTTAGCAAAAAGATTTTCCCCATCAAAAAGCTCTCTCAATGCTGGGCGGGGGAATTTCGAGGGGTGGTTGGTAAATTTATCTGGGCCACTTTTCTCCTTCACCACCAGTGACTTTGAGGAAAACATGGGTATCTGGAGGAACAGTCCGCCCAGGAAACATTCATTACTCGTCCGAGGGAAAACGGGGGACAAACTAGGAAAATCTATTGCACAAATAAAGAGTGATTAAAATATTCTGCTAAATCTGTCTCGCATTTAATTTCACCCCATGTAAATCGATCGTGATTTATTGAAGGACCTTCTGTGAAGAAAAGGACCCTCTTTCCTAAAGTAAATTTGCGGGTAATTTATTAGGAATTTTGTCACACCTCAAACTCAAACTTCTTTTTCTCTCTGCGATATTCACAACAATAAATTGTCGCAATATTTATTGTCAAGCATTATGCACGCATGATCTGTCACCATTCTAATCTGAGGGTCGCATTGAGGCTCCCTTTTTGTCTGAGGTAGAAAATGCACAGAAAATCCCAACAGAAAGAAAAACCGTCAAGTGAGAAATTCTCTATTATCATAAATTTGACACAGTCGGCGAATAAAGCCATTTACCATCTTGCACTGCAAGTCAATTTATCAACATCATGGCGAGTCGGAGAGCATAAATAAGACTTTAATCTTTGAGAGAATGCGCAGTTGTAATGAGGGATCTTTTTCCACAGTCATTTGCAACCTCACTCGTATATCTTCTAATTAATCCTATTTGAGTGGAAACCAATAAATAATAGAATTATTCCTTTTTTCTCCATCTAACATGCGCATATTTGCTCTTTGGCATGTTTAGGAGGATAAAATGAAAAAAACCCACGTTTATTTATCGCGTCACGGCTTGTTTATTTGGCCATTTTTATCACACTCGTCGCGTCACAATTCCTGCCCTACTTGTCCATGGTCTTTTCGCCAAAAAGAAACAACAATATGCGCCGGAGAACCTTCTTAGCCAGTCAATTGAGCTATTTTGTCAAGAATCAATTAATTCAATCGCGTTTATGAATTAATTTGCACCTTTTATTTGATTGACAGCCCAGAAATGGAAATCAATTTGAATTTTAATTCGCTATTAATTATGGGGAATTTTTCTCCTCTTTTTTTATGTTTTCAATGGCGTTTGCGGTTGATAAATTACTCGTGTTGTCTTATCGACAATCAGTGATTTGTTACACTGGTTTATGACTCTTTAATTGGAATATTTCCCAGAGCGTATATCTTAAGATTTTATGGGTTTTTCTATTACAGAAAATTGCCCATAGAAATGATCTTAACTGTGACTGTGAAAATGAGATAATAATACGAAAAACTGATAGAATTTTAACTTTAGCAGGGGTTCTTCTAATTTGCCTTGGAATAGTTCCCATAGTTCGATAGATAATTCCCAATTAACCTTAACGAATACTCCATACGTACATACAATTTTAATTAGATTAATCCCTAATCTAGCAATTCTGTGTCCCTGTTCGACTCGCCAAAGACTCACCGCAAATCTGTAAATTTTTCTCACAATAAGGGTGACAATGTTTTTTGTCCTATCTCACCAAACATGATTGCAAAGAGTGGCGTTTTTCATTTCTTTTATGCGTGTGTCATCCTCTAAGTAAATCTCTGCAATGCGCATCCACAATGAATGCCGCTTGTGAATGGATGAGGAGTAGAAAAACATGGTCCTTTGAGCTCTAAAATGGTTTTAGAGGTTGTTGTGTTGCCAAAACCCAAATCCTCGATAATGAAATCAAAACACAATTTCCCTTCGCCATCTCGCAACGCTTTGCTTTTCCCTTTGATCCGACTCAAACCGTCATACAAACAAGCCCTCTTTTGTCACATGACGGATTTTCTGCCTGTGGAGACAGAGAGGGTGAGCCAGCGGAGGGGTGTCAAAAAGGAGCTCTCGGGAGCTTCAAAGTGACGTCAGATTTGTCATTCAACTTAACCGGCTAATATTTCAAATCGCACGCAATCGTAATCGGATGCCAATTCGCCTGTCACGGGGCGACCGGGCTGTGCTACCTGGGAAAATATTTGCTTTAAATTAGCAAATTGCCAAGATACTGCAGCCATGATTGCATATAACCCATCTGAGAGCGTGGCCCTTGCCATGTGTATGTCAAGATTGCGCAATAGTCAAGCAAGTCTCGGGCTTATGGAAAGCGTCTGAAAATTGATGTGAAATATGTGGGGTTGTGCCATTGTCAATAGGAAATTGTATTGGCATTTTGGATTCTGTTCAATTACCTCAGCCAGAGGAAGGTGGGAGAGAAAGTGCCACAATGTGGAGACATCATAAGGCCAATAAATATTTTATCACTTGAGAATTGCGTCATTTGACTTGACATTTCATTTCATTTTGGATACATATCAGAAAAAGCCCCGCGCAACACATTCAATATCTCTCCTGTCTCTCTGCAAAATAAATTACACTGCGAAATGCCTGGTGCACCCATAAATCCACCCAACAGCCACTCTTGCACGCAGACTTTTTAGCAAGGGTGAAACAAGTCATTCAAACATGCCCACCCAAAATGGGGCTGACGCTGGGGGTTGGCGGCAAAAAATGCCATAGGAAGCGAACAAATAATTATTTATTGATATAATGCAGCACTGATAGAAATTATCACACGAGCATTCGATATGGGCTTGTTATTTTGCGTTATCTAAATGTCTTATTGAATTATTTTTGTGGGTCGAATGAGCACACACGTTACATATAATTCAAAATGCCAGTTTGTACACTTTTATGGATGGCTTTCCATACATAAATGCTATAAAGATATCAGCGAAAAATTCACCCTGTTTTGGTCTGTTTGCTGGGGAGCGTGCAGTGGCGAGCTCAGAGTCAAACACACTGACTTAATAGGGTTTCTTCTAGGCCGCAGGGGAGGTTTAGTTTAATTCCCAGAGGAGCTCAGATTTCCCGAGATGTCTTCATAAGAGATATTAGGGAGAAACCTAGAGTAGGTTTATAGTATTTAATCAACAATCGCCTCTCGCTGACCACCTCCCAATCACAAGTATTTGGGTTTAATGTGTAATATGTTCACCGTCGGGCAATCCAGCAGATATATGGGCGGTAAATCAAACATATAGAACGATTTAGATCCGATGTTCACCCCCTGACTGTGTCTTTTCTCGCCCCCGTGCTCGTGTGCACCATAAAACCTCCCCCTCGGTGGTGCACAAAGTGAATTATCGCCAATAGTTTCTCTCTGTGGGTTCTCAGCAATTGATTCACTATCTTGTATATGGTAGTTTGTCGCATTTTATGTGGTCCACTGGACCATTTTATATGAGGAGTTGTGTGTTGCACTTCCACACCCCAAACCCACGGTATTTCCGGTTGGTGCTGCAAGGAATTGCGCGCTGGTGAATTGCCTCACCCGAGGAGAGCGATACATCCTTGTTTTCGAGGAAAAACCACCCCGAAATTGTCACATTATGATGCCTCACCGTCTCCCCCACCCGAGCGCACACACAGCGTTAATTTATGTCGATGGCAGGGTAACAAATAATTCAGCCATATATGAACATTAATGTGGATTTTATTTCTTTCTCCCACTCCTCATGGGTGGGGATGTTTTATGGTGCGCAGAATATTGTCGATTTTTCCACACAACGCCATCACAGACTCCCAGAGTGCCAAAAACTTTAATTCCACTGACACATTTCGGTGCCGGATGATTAATAGATGCCAGTTGACAAGGTATTAAAACCACCACACACACGCCACAAGGAGGTCTCACTGGATTTCGCCGCACACAGGACGGGCTTGGGAGGGTGATAATGTGCAAATAGAAAATATGTTTCACCCTCGCCACTTGACAGTCACCTTGATTAATGATAGGTAATGCATATGCGGAGCCCCTTCCTGCCACCTCGTCACTTCTTTCCACGCTATCTCACACGATGTCGGGCAGCCACGACAATTTCCTTTCTTGCTCCAATGTCAGATAAACGCGTCACGTCAGGGAGCCAATGAGATTTGAAAATTTCACCAAGGGATGAATATTAAGCAGAAGTGCAGAAAAACTAGGAATTCGGTGTGGAAACAACAAATTTCTATTTTTACAGTTCAGCTAATGCGACTTAAGTTTGATTTAAAACGTCAATCTTGGAATAGATTTAATACTGAAACTGGAACTAAAGCTGTTACGCCAATCGTGCAGTTTCTGAAACCCTATCTTTACGACTCGACTACTAAAACCCTGGAGAGATTTCGGCTTAACCCCACCGTAATTTCTCAACCCATTCAACCTCCAGTGTGACGAATAAATTCATCTAACAATATCGCCCTGCGTAACGCCTTATCTCGTGAATTCATCGCAAAAAACTTATCAGTCTTGTTGATTTCATTAATTGCACTTTCGTTGTAATTATTTGCTCAGCGTGTTTCATGGTGCTTTAGCCATGGTCTCAATACGTCCAAAAGGTAGACACGTGTGAAAACACGCTCGAAACAATTGTACAATTTCTACTACACTCTTTATTTACACATCGTCAATTTTATATCTTTCACAACATACAACATTTTTATTACAATCTAGGCAGTTTTTTTCCTGGGGCGAATAAACATGAGACCTTGTTGATGTCAAGAAATTGATTGTTAAATGGTTCGTGGTTTTCCTTGCTCACTGAAATGTAGAATTCCTTTTTTTTTCCTCTTCATCGGCAATTCCAACTGGGTAAATATGCAATGTATTAATTTATTGAATCAATTGTGGGCCGATCATATTGTCGGCTGGTGAGAAAAGCGCGCCTTGCTCAGTAAACAACTGGTAGCAACTCTTCACTTGATTTCTCACTCTGACAATGCTGCGCGAAGGTCTATTTACAAAAAAAAAATATCCTCTCACGTGAGTCCAAAGTCCTTTCATGTGAGATCTCGTCCGGAGGGTTTTTATCTCCGAAAATCCACCCTATAATTTAACTCCCAGTGTCCAGCATTGTTGCCAGTGCGGCAGAAAATGATGATTTTAATCTCCTCTGAGGTGATTCTGACCCAGGCTCAGGAACATCCTCGAATATATACCGAGGGATCTCCACAATGTGAACAAATCGTATTTTGCGGTGAATTACGACACATAAAAATTATAAGCATAAAAATTTTATGTAACAATGGCCTTTTTATTGCACACTCGCTCCGTCTATTGTTTGTAATTTGTAGCAACGACGGAGAGTCACCCTTGGCGATGACCATTTGTTATCTTTCCACGACACGGAGGGGTTGGTCAATGGTGAAACTCATGTGTTTGGCCACATTTTCCCCTTCCGACCGACTATTTAATGTCATACCCTCATTTTTGGATGGGCACAATAGAGAGGGTGAAAAAATTTTAGCACACAATTCCATTTATGCGTAATGATAACGTGCGCTGTGATACCGCAAAAATCCCACATTGAATTAATTTAATCGGGATTTGCCGTCATTTTGGGGGCTCTTCACTTTGAGGTTTTGTTTGAATACAGGAAAATCTGACTTCCTCACTCTTTTGCCCGTGAAAGGTGGAAAATTAGCAATGTTATGGCATGAATTTTATCCGGTTTCTAACCTTCTTCGAGGCACTGGCATGTCAATATTTAATTGAGTATGAGGGATCGGGAAAAAAATGTTTTGTGGAGAGATTTTCATTGAGAAAGTTCCTCCTTTTTGCCATCACTGACACTCTCTCACTCTCCTGCAGCGAAGGACGAGGGAGGGGCGTTGGCGGGAAAAAGTGTGTTGAATGCTTTTATGATTCTGACAGAGATTTATGCTCTTCTGGGCCTGTTGTTGTAAAAGCTGATGCTGTAATACATTTCCTGTGGTGAGAAATTTCTACAAATCACCATATTTGAAAGGAGATATCCTCTATCTCATTGTTGATGGCGTGTGTTTGTTCAAAAATGCGATCCTTCCAGCCTCTCTTCCTCTCTCGGGGGGATGCGATTCGGGCCACCTCACAGACTCCTCAATGATGGTCACAATTGTGCTGTGGCGGGTGATAAATGGTGCAATAGTAAAGAAAACAGCGATTTTTCAAATGCCAAAACCATTATTCAAAAGTGTCCATGGCTTATTGTGCCAATAATTCTTTTCCTTGAACAAATACATTCGGTCGTCGTTGAAAATCTTCAACAACGCCAGGGCGAAAACGGATGCCGGGGTGCTTTTGAGTGCAATAATAAGGAGGAAAAAATCTGGCCAAATTGTCATTTGTTGACCATCTTCATAAACAATTCAGCTTGGCCTCAAATAATACCCTCTCCGGACATCCAATTCAAGTTTTCACCGGGGAATTATTCCCCAGGCGCCAATTGAGGTGCAATTTCGATTTTGAAAGTCGAGTCTCAATGTCCTAAAAGCACGTCCAGCCTCAGATTTCTCCCTTAGTTCAGCACATATATATGGCAGAGCGAGGAAAAACAGTGAGTTCAACAAAAATCGGCTCGAGGTGATAAAATAGAGGCCCCGAGAGCCAATTTTCCCGCCAATCGGATTCCCGTGTGCGTGTCTGAGTCAATTGAATGGGTTTTTCTCTCCTCTTGAATTAATCAAATGATTTTCACCCAAAAGACAAAGTCTCGAGAGCCACGGAGGCAATAAAGTATGGAGACGAGAAAAAATGTCCTAATCAAATTTATGACTAACCATTTGGAATGTTATATATTTCTCAATATCAATTTATATTCAAACATGAGCGGAAGGCAGAGACAAGAAACAAGAATGAATATATTGGTGTAGAGTGACAGTGTTGCAGAGAGGAAAAAAAGAGAACATCAGCCGAGATGAGGAGAGCGAGTGAGAAGCCAGAGCCAGTCAGAATAATTAATTACATCATTATTTTTATAGATGGTCTTGAAGAAATATCAAATTACGCTAAAATATATATTTAAATTTTATTACAATCGCGCGCGGCTTCATTCTGTGTGATGTAGATAAATTAAATTTGACAGACATTTTACCGAAATCTTGTATGTCGCCTCCAAATTATGCCATGAAAATCAGATAAAACAAGCAAATCGATTTAGGCTTTATGACAAAGACACAAGTTTCAAATAAATTTTCGGGGCAACCTACAAAGATGCCAGTGTGAGATTTCAAGAGATTTACCAACGAACACAGACCAGAGAAGATTTATTGGACCAGAGTGGAGACTCTGAATATGAGATTTCATCTGCTCGTTGTGGCTTTTAACTTGGCTGTATGTGAAAATCAGCAAAGATTCCTGTCTCAATTTTCTGCATCGCAGTTGAAAAGCTTTGAAGGAAAAGCTCACAGCTACACTTGATTCCATTCAAATGACCGCCAGTGTAGGATTTGTCAGTGGATCAAGTGGCTGGAACCTACCTTCGACACTCTTACGAAAACATGCCGTCGAGAAAATGAATAGTCATGATAAGTTATTGGAGATTTTATGTTGAGATTTTGCCTCGAATTGACACACTGGCGATAAATATAAATTTTATTTATGGAAAAATAGTTTGTAAATTTTAATTAAGTGTCAGTCTCTCCCCAATGTCGACTTCCCATCCTGTCTTTAGAGAGAGAAAAAAAAGAAAAAGTTAAGAGAGCAATTTGTTAATCAGCGGGTGAAGTTTTCCGACTTCTTTTTCGCTGCGGCGATAAATTAAATTTTCCCTCTCGAAATGAATCTGTTGGAGAGGATGTCTAATTTGAATTTGTGAAAATGTCTTGTAATTATTTACAGCGAACATCGTCATTTCCGTGAAATGATCACACACGATAGACCGACTGTTTGTCCATCATTAGCCCGACTTGACTGACACACGCCCGAGCGTGAAAATCAAAGTTGTTTATACTCCTGGCGGGAAAATAAATGCTTCTTCCGTGGGGCTCCTTGAAGATTCACTCCATAGGCTGTTTGTTTAGCCGAAGACGGCGCGTGAGATATTGGGTGGGCGGCACTTTTCCTCCCTTGAAGTCGGAATTGTACAACGCGCGCACTGTGTAAAAATACAAGCTCAAAACACACTATTAATTACCACTTGACGACGCTCAAGAGCCTCACGAAAATACTCACGACTGAGAGGAGATGAAAACAAGGCCCCACGCGAGGAAGAGCGCACATCTCCTGGAAATTGGGAATTATTATGATTACGATGTGATGAAATGTTTGACATGATAATTATTAAAGTTGTATATATTTAAAATGCCGGCCCATTATTCACCCCAGCCTCAGCTGTGCCATAAAACCCCATCTCTTAGATCTCGAGAAGATACTTTTCCACACGAGAGAGATTGCCTTTGACTGATTAATTCACTGCTGAATGATACACTTCACAGATGTAATTGAGAAGTTGAGATGTTTAAAATTACATTTCGTGGAATTCACCTAAGAGGATCATCTTTTCTTTCATAATTTTCCACGCTTCGCTCAATATTCCAACATGGGCTTTTCCACCATGATTTACGAGCGGGATTCTTTACTCTCGCCCTCCCTTTCTCTCCAGGAAGTTGGTATTTTCCGGGTGGGAGGGCGGTGGGAGTTCTGGGAAGTGTATGGGAAGCACAGATGAAAGAATTCTCCTAAAAGGTTTACAGCCCACATAAAAATAGCCCTGCATTATTGAGGAGGTTTCATTAAAAATGCAAATTCCATTATCTTGCATTTTATTACAACCAAATGGGCAGACTTCCTGTCATGATGTGCCTGATTGAGAAAGTGCATAAGTGAAAAAGGAGGAAAATGTAAACGAGTTGCATTGTATCCGTATAAAAGTGATTTTTATCTTTTATTAAAAGATAACACAAACAAGGTTGCCTTTTGCGTATTTGAAGTAAAATTCATTGAAAAGATTCGCCCTTTTACACTGAAAACCATGAAAATGGGCGTGGCATTCAAGTAGGCGTGGCTTCTTTGAAAATCAAGTGTTTCAGATTGAGTATTCATTGGAAAACTCAATTTTACGCTTTTAATTATCACGTACGTTTTTCTAAGACTCCATTCATCCTTTGCCTATCATTTTATAAAGAAATAATTAAAATAGAATTATTCAGAAAGTACATTCTAAGCGCAATGGTGGGTGTAGTTAATATTCAACCCCTAAATATGTATCGATTGGATAATCAAGCTGTCAGTGTAGGCGTCAACAGCAGCTGATGCTCTCGAATATCACTCCAAGTGAAATGCCTCAAGTACAAATATTGATAAACGTCGTTAGTCGCTAGAAAAAAGTCTCGCATCCT
Organism: Phlebotomus argentipes; assembly: GCF_947086385.1. Taxonomy (NCBI): domain Eukaryota; kingdom Metazoa; phylum Arthropoda; class Insecta; order Diptera; family Psychodidae; genus Phlebotomus; species Phlebotomus argentipes. The sequence goes on along the minus strand of NW_026776181.1, from coordinate 7,892,028 downwards.
TGCAAAAGTGCCAATTCCCCAAGTTTTTTTATGCGCAAAAGAAGGCGGGACTGTCATGATGATTGATTTGTCCATATTCTCGAGTGCTTATTGCTTTTTTGGCGCGATAAACAATCCCTTTGATGAGTGGCTGTGGTGAAATTTTAAACGCCGAGGGGCTGAAAAGTGTCGTCTTTCAGCGTCAACCCCTCACTTCACACTCTGAGCTGTAAAATCTGTCAATCACGAGGTCCTTCCCTCTTTTCAGAGACGGCATATATAGCTAGTTTCTGTTGCCTGAGATAATTCATGCGAAGCGCCACAGTGTGGTTGTTATTCTTTCGACAGGATGAATCGAAAAATCCTTTAACATAAATAATGCAACAATGAGGAATCGTGATGAAGATAATTTCTTTCCGGAGGGTTGGTGCATGAGGGCCAGCAAAGAGGAGTCTCTTTAGGCAGACAAACAACCCGTCTCGAAGGGTGATTTTATTGCATTTATGCAATTATCGTGTGACGTGGTAAAAAAAAAGACAGAAGTATGACAAATGTTGAAGGGAAGCTGCGCAGTGAGCATAAAATGCAACATATCATTTATCAGATATTCCTCTGTCTGGCCCCTTAGTGCCTGCTTCCCGTGTACATATTTTGAAAATGTGGTCGTGACAAACAAAAGATAAACCCCTGAAGGCGACATGAAATGCTATTAACAATCCTATTTGGATTGCTACACACGTCCCTTCGGGCGGCAATTTCAATTAGCCGCAGCATATGAATAGATTTTCACTTCACTCACTTCATTTTTACCCATAAATTACTCAATTTTCCGACATCTGAAAAAACATTCCGCCAAGCCGGAGGCTGCTGTGAGGGTCCTCAAGAGTGGCCCATGAGTCTGTGGAGTAATTTTGCACTTGAGCAAAAGGAGCCACTCAAGCCGAGGCGGATTTATTCAATAAAACATGCCTGAGGGCAAAGAAAGGCAATTTCCTATCCCAAAATTACCTCTCGCACTCTCGCAGTTAAACTCGATGGTTTTGGGGATGACTCCGCGGTTGACTTAACATCCAACAAAGCCTGTCAAGGCGCATTAGTGTTGCCGAACGCATGTCGCCCCCTTGGAAGCAACAAATGTGAATTTTCTCTTGGGAAATTGATGATATTTAATACCAGGAAACCTCCTTAGGATGCAAATTTGAAAGGGGGCACCATGGAGCGCTCCAATTATACTGCTCTCAGGCTTTGACTCAAGAGGGGACTCAGACATGCTTCACAGGTTATTGCATTACTCAGATATTGAATCACGCGAGTAGGCAGGAAATGTGAAATACATTCACTCTGTCCTGAAATATTCCTCTTAAAATCCTGGAAGTTGCTAAATCGATTCACGGGAATGAAGCTTAATAAAAAAATATATCAAAAATAGCTTGATTAGAGCAATAAAGTGTTAATCAAATCGGCTGTTCGCAATCTCAACCCACAGACTGTGATTAAATATGAAGGAAATCACATCATTTTCCCACTTTCCCACCCCGGACGAGGAAATAGCCGCAGATGGAAGGAAAATTTCTCAGCTATTTCACTGATTTCATTCATCATTTCTCCCCCCAACTCCAGATCCCTCAACTTATCCGACAAACTGACCCTGAGGATTCACTGCCTTTCAATACCGAAGGCGGAAATCCACCCACGTGAGAAAAGAAAACGCATTTCTGGCCATATTTCACGATAGAAGACGCGCCAGCAAAATGTGTTCTCATGTTAAGGGATTTTCCATCTCCATTGAAGATTAGTTTTGGGGTGATCCCTGACACCGCTGGGAGTTGGGCCATGGGAAAATGAATACAGATTCACAGCACTTGAGATGCGATCAAATGTTCTCGTTCCATTTGTGAATCACAGTGTCTGGCAGAAGGACAAGGGTGAGACAGGATGCAATAAATCATTCATGAAGTACTTACCATCAAAAACCCACATTATATTCTCCAGTTCCAGCCTCGGACCAGAGCTGGGAGCGGCAGAATTTGCACATTGACAACAGGATACAAGAGATGAAATCTCCTTTTGTGTCCTTTCCATTTGCCACTGGCACTTGGTTGAGTTTCTTGCACAAGAAGCGCCGAGATGAAGAAGAAAAAATAGAGTCAAACTTTTTGAGAGTGAAAATCGTCAAATTGACTGTCATTTATTCTAATTAATTTCCCTCAACTGTCACCATGTCGTGTGATTTTTCCGCCTCTTTCATCCCAAAAGTCAAACACACGCCAAGAGGAGAAAGCGAATTTCTTGCTATGCCTTTTGTCACCCGAAAGTGTAATCATCTCAGTGAATAAATGCTGAAAGGCATCAACCCAAATTTGTTGGCATGCCTGTCAACAAGGAGTGACTCTCTCAAGATTGTCACAATGAAATTGAGATAGTTTTCGAGTGTGTTGCAATTATTTTTTGCGCCACTCCTCCCAACTCGTCGTCTATGTCGCACCACACTCAATGTCACACACGACATTGTTATGCAAAGTAATTGGCGAATTCAGCGCGTCGTTGAGGAAAATTGCTCATTGGCGACAAGTTTTTCATTGTTTCTTATCAAAATGCCGGAATTTGCAAAATTATGTAGACAATTCAGGAATTTTTGGTGTCTTGTATCAAATATTTTGCATAATTCTATAACTTACGAGTATCTTTTGTTAGCTTTTCAGAAGAAATTACAATATTTTATTCAGAGAAGCTTGCAATACTTTAAGCTCCGCCCACTTAATTGCTCCGCCCGGATAAAGACGATATTTCCATTTTTAACTTTCTCAGAATTTCGAAAACTTGAAGGAATTCAGTAAAATGAACAACATTCAGTAATTTGATGATTGATTGTTGCCATTTATCATCACAATATCGTATTTTTTTACCATTTTGCGATTAAAATCAATGTTAAAAGTCAGTGGAGAATTTCCTATTCGTGTTCAAATACTTTTTCACAGCAAACAAGCGTGTTTATCAATTGATTTTGCAATTTTCCAAATGCCATTAACACTTGCAGCGAACAAGGTGTTACTCATGGGTGTTTCTGATTGTACCACCAATTTATATCCTCCTCGTTTTGGGCCGAAGAGTCGACATGGAATTTCTGCACTCGCCAGCACTTTTCTGGCTCTGCCGCAGACAAAACTTCTGCTCTCGCGCTCCGTGGTGGCAAATCGAAGGCTGAGAGCAGTGCAATGTCGAGCAGTACAAGCATCTTTGGTGGCACTTTTGACTGGGCGAAAGAGGCACAAATAAATGTGAATGGCGTTTCCTGAATAAATTATACACCAGTTGCGGCACCTCAATGGCCCGTGGCCTTCCTCCCGCGCAGAGTGTCTGCGGTGCTAATAAAAATTATGCTCATGATAAAAATCGACAATATAAAAATGTAATGAGGGTCCATCTAAATAAAAATTGTGAAATCAGTTATGAGGTGTCATTAAATATTTTACAACTTAATTTTCTCCATTCTATATCATCTTTTCGTGCCTCTTTGACCGTCTTTTATTGCACATGATTCACTCTACGACACTGCCATGGCCTTTTCATCTCCCATTTCACTGTGATGGCGATGGCCAAATAAATTAAAGCCAAAAAGCTCTTAAATTTTATATTTATGCGCTTCTTTCTCTCGCCATAAGGAACAGACAAAAAACTGCTTGTGTCTCCCAAGACAAGAGATGACCGATAAAAAAGATGTTTTTGAGATTCTTCGGGACATTCTTGAGGCACTTCACTGACAAGGAGACTAAGAGAGTGCGATAAATTCATAGAATTTGCCACGGACTGTGTCAAAAACAACAGTTTTCTAAGAAATTCACGCTAAAACTCTCAGCATTCAAATTTAATGCTCGTCTTTGTCACACTGTGGCGAGAGAGAAAATAGGACAAATTATACAAACATCTATTGATCTGTGAATCTTCGGAGACTTGACATTAATTAGTGCTCTTTGGTATCATTTTAGGTATATTTCTTTCTTCGCTACTGTATTGTCGCTGTCTCCGTAATTTTCGTCACACTCTTAGATCTTTTGAGTGTACTTTTTGGTACGCCCGCCTCAAGTAATCCTCAATCAAACAAGACACCAATTAACCCTCTTCTGGCCACTTTCTCACCTGAGACAAAAAAGCACGTGTCAGTTGAGTAATTTCGTGAAATATTGACAAAAACACTCAACCCAGTCAAGGTGTGACTGGTCGCTGATGAGGTGTGAAGTGCTGTCTAAACACAGCACTTTTTAATTGACTTTCCTCACATTTGCACTCTTGGGCCTTTCCTCAGGACCCGGCATCTGAGCTTCCTTAGGCGCATGCCCTCTCCCAAGTTCAAGAGAGCTTTCGAGCGCCATGTGGAAGAGGCAGAAAAATAGCGACCAGAAAAGAGAGTGGCTTCGGCTCGTGACTTCGCAGCAAACTCGACTTCTCAGCCACAGTCAGTCGAAGTTAGACACTCAACTCGAGAGGTCTTCTCGCACGGCGCTCAAGCGTTAAACCCTCTTTCGGTGTTCGCGTTTTGGAAGCCACAGTTCAGTGTGAAGATCAGTGACCAAGTGAGGATTAACTCGCTCTCGTATCGGATTAAAAATACCTGCGAACCATCGGCCAGGGATTATATTTGCGCAGCATCTTTGCAAGTGGATGAGTTTGTGAAGTGCTAAAGTTGTAGACCATCAAGTGATTGATTACGCTTAGAATGCGGGGCATAAAGTGATTTAATCGCCCGCTAAAGTGCTCCAAACCATCTCAAGAGGATTATTCAAGTGAGAGTGCTCAAGAAGCTTGCCATCATGTTGACGTCCAGCAATCCTAGCAATCAGTACTTAAGACCGGACTACCTTTCGCCGCTGCCAACATCTGTAAGTGTCCCCGAAAAGTCCCTTTCCACCCGAAAATGGTAGCGCGTGACTAATTTTGGGGCTCTTTTTTATCTTAATTTATTCGCCAAAGCGATTTCAATAAAATCTAGTGGAAATAGCGTCTCTGGCCGTTGCAAATGCCACATTAATGGCTATTATCGATAAATTATTGCCGCATACATTATTCAAATCGCAAACTTTACGAGCGCGCCAAGAGCGTCGGCCATATTTCAGGGAATAACTCGTTCCGAGTCCCAACCCCTCATCTTCGCCGCCACGGAAAAACGGCCCCCACACTTGAGCCACCCGGAATATATGGCAATTTGTACAGGGTCGTAGCGTAAATTAATTGGCAAGAATTGAGAAGAGTGAGAAGGAAAAATGGGGAGAAACGAGCCAGTCAGCTGACTTTGACAGATGTCGTTCGCTTTGACAGCTGTCAGAGGTAGCGATAAATTTCAAAATCATAAATTTAAAGATTTGGATTATTTGTGAAACCAGCCATAAATTAATATCCAACCATTTTTCCATGTTATCCAATAATTCAAGTAGAAAATGTATGTTTGATTTAAATCTCAAACAGCAAGTCTAACACGCCAAGAGAAAATGCTTAATTTATGCTTCAAGGTATATCGATAGAGCATACAATGTATATCTCTAAAATGTCGAAATAGTTGAATTCATCGCAATAAAAGTGAATTATTGGCACACATTAACATTTTTCTACCTATGATCCGATGTTAAAACCACCCGGAAATCTAATCAATTGATACCATTGATGTTGTGTAAAAAAAATCAACCCTCGACCCAGGCGGAAAAGAGCAGCAAGAGGGCTCTTGAGACAGTATCTGAAGGCAAATAGACGACCCATATTTATTTATTTATTGAGGCATTAATTAAGAAAACACAAAATTAATAACTGTGCGGCTGTCAAAACGACGTAAATCTCCCGGAGCGCCATCAATCATATTTCCCTGTGTTATTTTTTCGCCTCTCTCACACTCCAAACGAAAAATATATTTCACTACAAGCTGTAAGGTAGAGCATTTACGTTTTGTATTAATTCTCGCTCCATGCGATTTCCATTCGTTATAATGTCGCTTGATTGAATGATTAATGACAGTGACACAGTTGTCGGTTTTGCGTTTTCGCTCGTCCCCTGCAAGAAGCCGAGGGTGGGTCTGCTACACAAAAAAGACACCCAGCAATTGAGTGACAGGCCGAGAGATTTTTTTCGTGGACACACAATCGGAAGTTCTGACCCAAACACACTCTTGTTGCTCCCCGAGGGACGCTCTGGCAGCCAGTCGACTGTATTTCCTATGTAATTAGTCGGTCTGTCGTTTAAGTGGCTCATTAGTGTCCTCACCATCCGACAAAGTTGCTCAATTCACTGTCTTTCCCCCACCACAGATTCCCTCGTCATGGCTGCCAAGTCTGTCTAAGAAGTTTAGGCTTTAAATTCTCACAATTGAAATACACTTCGAGAAAACGAAGGTAGATTTGTATTTTGTAGAAATTTATGTGATTCTGCTAAATTCTAGGACACACTAAGACCATCAATCCAAGCTGGGGGTTTGAGGACTTCTTTTCCCAAGAGCAGAGAACTTTTCATTTAGGAGAATCATTTGTTTAACTCCTTGACATCTTCCGTTGAATGTTTCAAAATTTAATCCTGGTAAGAGGGCACAAATATCTACACAACCATTTCCTTTGAGCTCCATTCTCTATTTTGTAAAAACTAGTAAATCTCAGTGGCATTCCCGGTTGTGTGTGCTGAATAAAATGAAACATTTAGGAAAAATGCTATAACCCTCAGACGAAATATTAAAATACACTCAGTGCTCGTAAATATTCTTCGTGCGCAGCTGAGAGATGTTCACAATGTGAAGGCGCATCCTTTCATATTTTTAATAATGCCAAGTTATATCAACAATAAAATTTTATGGATCCATTTATCATAAAAATGCAAATAATAATCGTAAATCTTCGCAATTCCCCCTCCTAGACCCTTCTTCCTTGGCCAGAATCGGATCGGATAGTGGAAATTGGGAAGGAAGGTGGAATGCTACACCTCGCATTTTAAGTGCATGTCTCAAGTTGAGTGTCACTGAAATGGGGTTGATGGCTATCATTCTGGGGGCGCTGAAAGCCACCCGGATGATTATCCTGACTTGTCATCATTCTCCCTGTCCGACAGAGTCGCGTGTGAGCTTTCGCTTGTGATAAATCGACCTACTTTTGCGTCATAACACTTCCTTGATGGACCCGTAAATCCATTTTTATTGTGCCAAAGGCAACGACCAATAAAATTGGCAGCAGTGCCCACAATAAAATCACCTCGCACTAATTCATACAGACTGACTGCTTGTGAGGACTTCTTACGAAAAAAAACACAGATAATTGATCGCGATCCTTAAATTTGGATTGGCTTGTTTGTGTCTCATTTTTTCTAATTTACAGCCACACTAAAATTGACTCGTAATTCAATATTGTCGAATTTTAAGTGCCCATTTTATGGCCTTAAAAAGCATTCCCCCTCCTTATACATGTTCAGAATTATTTACATGCTCAGTCATGAGTTTCCAACTTTATTAGTTTAAAACGTTTCATTAGCAGAGGAAATTGATGGAAAATTTATTTCATCTGCTCTCCGACAAGCTTTCCAAGAAACTTCTCGTGTGTTTTTACGATGCCTCCCGCAGAAGCTCAATGATTTCACCGGTCTTTCCGTCAAAATATGCTAAAGAGCCACGACAATGGTGCCCCTCATTTGAATATTTAATTACTCAGGAAAACCACTGAGCTGTGTTTAAACACAAATCACAGTCCCACGAGGTGGAAATCAGTGAATTGGAAAATTGCTGAACTCAGAGGGTGAAAGAAATCCTAAGAAAAGTTAGAGGGCGACTTTGAACATTTAAGTAGGGTTATAAAAATAGATCCTTTTCACTCAAACTGATTAAGAGAGTGAGATGTTACCCCTAGATTTTGTTTCTCATAACCTGATCGTGAATTTAAAAATAAAAAAATGGGTGTGAAAATATTCGATCTCAGTAGTCAGAACTGATCGACTCGAAGCTTCAGAAGATAGAGGATCAGTTATTTTGAATTCATAAATAAACAAAACAATTTGATATCCACTATTCATCTTTGATTTTCTGTTAGCTAAACACATCATGTGCCTAAAGTTATAAGGCATAATCCATAGTAGTAGCTTCAAAGTCCATGTTAACAAAGAAGCCCAACAACGCGCCTCGACAAACTCGTTTCGGACTCGAGACAAGAAGTAAAAGTAACAAGTTGGATATCCCCTTTTTCTCACATCCACAGAACCACTCAATCGATTACAAAATTGATTCTTCTCGCACGGCCAAAGAGACGCTGCGAGGAGCAAAAAGACGCGGAAAAGATTGATTAACCCCTTCGAGATGGCTGGCAAGTGTGAGAGCCTCTGCTTGATGTGGCCGCTGCCAGATTTTAATACAGTGGAACATTTCAAGGCATCCCACATAATTAATAGTCCAAATCGAATGCTGTCATGCTGACAACTGCACGCTGTGCCTTGCGTGCTCGGCGACCCATCATCGTCAGATTTCAGTGCCATAATTAATTTCCGCGAATTGTGACAGAACAGGGGTGGACACGCCACATTTATCTCCGTCGCTCAGCAAATAGCGCCTCATGTTCTTGGGCAGCGCTCACAAGACGCCGCGCACTCCTTTCCGTGCATCGCAGCATGTCTAATGCCGTGCATTTCCTGCATATGGCACATTTTGGCACCCGAAGAAACTCAAGTGTCAATAGTTTTAAAAATCCAAGAGATTTATTTGCAACGCCGCGCAGCATTAGATTGGAATTTTTCACAAACTATGTTGCACATTACTTTCCCTCCAACATTATTGTATCCATAACGAACGCCACTGCCTCCAAAATTGGCAAAAAAAAGGAGGGAAATATGCACGATCCTGTGTGCACTTTTCATTTTCGCGGCTTCCAGTTTAAATACATAATGAGGCAACCAGTGGTAGCTTCATGTTCTGAATCTCAATGAGGGATTTTTTTTGTACCACCACCTCTGCATTCTTCTGCTTCGCCGTGCATTGTATCAAATTAAAAATAATTTGCTTTGTTAAAAATTAATTCTGAGCACCCGAGAACGGGGAATTGCGGTCTTGCTCCCCACTTTTTTCTGTCCTCACTCCTGCTGACAATTTTAGGTATTTCATGTCCACTCCAGCCACCATTCGGTGTCCGTGGAATGTAAAGTGATGCTCCAGACGGAGCTTCTTTGCCTCAATGAATTGATTGAAATGTATCCGGCTCGAAGGACCAGAAAATACAAATACTAAAATTATCGGTTTTTATATTAAAAATGAATAGTCTTAATGCAGTTCCTGGTAAAATTTTCCATGCTAAACGCTGTGGAATTCTTCATTTTCTATTAAAATGTCCAAGAATCTCTGAATAAGAAGTATTAGATGTCTGAAACTAAGAGAATATGTAAATGCACGCTTAAAAGTGATCTATTTTGCCTTTTTTACATGGAATATAATTAAAAACAGTCTGATAAACTCTTGTCGTGAGACACCTTTAGCTGTCTTGGGAGTTTTCTCATGTTGTTTTCAGCTGTGTCGAGGGTTAAATGATTAATGAGTCAGGTAAATGAAAGACTTTACAAACATTTGCGCGGTTCACGTACAACCGATCAATAATTGCTTTGCATTTCAATTGCCAATGCAAAACGAGACAGATTTCTTTCCCACAAATAGACCAAAAGAGTCAGAATGTTGAGCATTTAGTCTGTGCGATTGTAAAATGTGTTAATCAACACTGTGTTTTCGGGGTGAGACACCGATGGCATCTCGGGTATAAATTGCAGTCAATTCTGTAATTAATTTTCTTGATTGATATACGACCAATTAGGGTATTCCACGCAATTTATCATTTCCTTCATGTCTCATCTTGACACGTTTGAATTTATACGTCTCTTCCACCCGTTGACTCAGACGTGAACCTTCTTTTTCTCTTAATCATATCTTCAACTGCTAAATTTACAACTCTTGCCCATTCCCAATCTATTCATCATGGTCTCACACTGGCCAAAGGGGTTCGGCGGAGTACATTAAAGATGTTGGGTGTGAGAGGAAAAAATTAATTAAAATTTAATGAATGACCACGTCAATTTAGCCATACTATAAATTTTCATTTACCGGGGCTCGATTTTACCCTCAACTTTTTATCTGTCCTTGCAGCTGGACGCGAAGAACAGCCCTCTGGCCCTGCTGGCGCAGACATGCAGCTCTATTGGGGCGGATTCGCCCAATCCCAAGCTGCTGGCCAACATTGAGAAGAGCGCAAAGACACACAGCAAGTCTGAGGCGAGGGACAAGTCCTCGCCGGGCAGTCAATCGTCACTGTCCAACGGCTCCTCCAGTGATATCCTCAAGTCTAGCTTTAAGCCCTACGATTTGGGCAATCGTGACAAGGCCACCACCCCAGAAGAGCGTTCAATGTCACGCACTAGAACACCCAAAGTCACCACGCCTGTCCCCAGCAATCCCCCGGCGATTAACGGTCGGTGCGGAAGCAATCAGAGCGCCACGTCGCCCAGATCATCGCCGGCGACCAACAGGAAGTCCACACCGAGCGTGGCCCACGCAGACAAAAGTGCTAGTCCTCAACGTGCCTCATCTAAGGAATCCTCCAGCGGCCTCGCTATCGACAGTCCTCACAAGGAGGCAAAGGAATCGAGTTCGGTCAAGGTGTCAACGTCTTTGGGCCTGCCCACGACCTCCAGCGCCTTTCTCTCTGGCTACCCACCGCCCGGACTGCCCTATCCCATGGACCTGATGACGGCGAGCGCCCTCATGGCGCCCCATCACTCCATGCTCAAGGCCGCCGCTCTCAGTCCCTACCTCAACTACGCACGCATGAAGGTACCTGGCGCCCCGGCGGACCCCATGATGGTCTGCCGCGATCCCTACTGCACCGGCTGTGCGCTCAGCAACCACATGCTCTCCAAGCCGGCCACCTCCACCTGCCCAGCCGGCTGCACGCAATGCGACCACCCAGCCAAAGGGTTCCAGTCCATGTCGGCGCACAATTCCGCAGCTGCGGCGTACGCCCACGCCCAGCTAGCCGCTCTCGCGGCCGCCTCACAACTTCCCTTCGTATGCAACTGGATCGCCAGCGACGCCAGCTATTGTGGGAAGCGCTTCGGCACTTCCGACGAGTTACTGCAGCATCTGCGAACACACACCTCCAACATGTCCGAGTCTATGCTCACCACGGCCGCGGCCACGGGTCTGCCGCCCACGCATCCGCTCCTGCAGCGCACATACCCCACGCCGCCGCTCAGCCCCTTGTCCACGGCCAGGTATCATCCGTACAGCAAGCCCTCCCTGCTGCCACCCACCCTGCCACCGCCCTCGCTCTCAGGGCTGCCCGGCCTGCCGCCGCATCCCTCACTGGCGCAGTACTTCTCGCCGTTCTCACTCTACGGGCCGCGGCTGGGCACGCCGCCCTCGATGCATCCTTAGACAGGGTCTTGTGATGGTCCCAGAGATTGCTCACGTGAAAGGTATGGACTGATCGATGGTTTCTAGTAGGGAGGTAGAAAACAACCGTTAGTTGCACAGAGAATGAGAATTGTCATCCCACTTCTGACACCAGTGCTTAAGCATTCAGTGTGACGCCAAAGTCACACTTATTGACCGATTTTAAAGTTCTCTTAATTCTCTCAAGATACAGCAATACATTTACGTTCAACAAGCCACAGAAATGCCCTTCTTACACTGTGTAGAACAGATAGAATTCCTCCACTGTGACCGAAGCAATTCTCACGAAATCTCTGGCAATAAGGAAGCAATCCCAAGAGGACAGATTAATTGTACATCTCAGCCGAGGCGATCGCCTCGCAATCAATTCCGTGATAACAAGATAATTGCAGTCCCACCCACGATTGCGTGGGTGGGAGGAAGGCAGAAAAATCTCGCAAATCGATGCATGTCGTGTATAAAAATGTGTAATTAAAATGTAATTAAAATATGGTCTATAAATCAATTTTAATTGATTAATACCACACACAAAATACAACCACAAGAGCGAAGAAGTGTATAGTGAAGGTTTAGAAATAGTGTTTTAAATTATGGTTGTTTTCCATGCGGAAAGCATTAAACAGAGGGAGAGAGATGATGAAAAAAGCGCGCTAAATAATATTGCAGAAAATATTTTAGAACAAGTTAATCATATGCAAAACATCACTTTGTGTAAATTAATTTTCTCTCTCAATCCATCTCCATGTCGTGCGCAGAGAAATATGGGTAGGAAGTGCGTGGGAGGTAAAATCACACACAATTGCATCAATTTCAGGGGGATAATTGAAATAATTGCAACTTATGTAGCGCCAAATTGCATTCATCAAAATGGATTGCCTGCCCAGCTCACTTCATCGGCCCGCAGAGAGACTCTTGAGATTGTTGCATACACATACTATGTATTCTCCATCATTATGGACTTTCATGTCTTCAGTGATGCATTAGGAGAGAAAAAGTCTATTAATTCATCTCCATACTCGCGATATGCAATTAAATATTAATTTAAAATGTAAATTGCATGATAAATATCGCGTTGGAGAATTTTTCTTGATCATCGCAACACCGCAAACAGAGAGAAAAATTGCTGGCAATTGAGATGTGGCATAAATTAGTGCGCTAAAAAGACACGACACATCTTCAAACGAGATATATATACTGTTGCAATTTGCTGGCAAGGAGGGCGCAATCTACGGCAAAGAAGCAGACTTGAAAATGATTTACAGCAAATATGCTCTTCCCCACCCAGCGAATCAATAAATTCTGCATCAAATCGCTTCTTGGCTCGGCAAGAAAAGCTCTCCTCCGATGGCAAAATAAATTCTATATATTCCCATTGATAAATCGCCATCCACTTGCTAGCCACTTTGTTCTTAATAGAGTCGTGATTTCAGATTCATATCGGGCGCAAAAGATGTGCTGAATTTTTCACGACATCCACAATAATCATTACTTTTGCTGTTGACACACATTTTCTCATGTGACGCTGGAGAAAAATTTGTTGCTCCTCCACTCATGATTTACTGGCTTAAGATGGTGAGAAAGCCGCGGAGGAAGATAAATTGTATGATATAATCTACAGGAGATATTTTCCAATTCAACACCTCTCATTTCGTCAACGCTGGAATTAAACTGAATAGCTTTTCGCTCATTCTTCCTTCCTCGGAAAAATTCTCGGTATCTCAGTAAAAAGCACGAATTGAGAGGAGTTGAAAAGTTGCAGATTGAGTAAAATAGAGACATGACAAGCGTTTCTTTTGCCACTTTAGAGGCGTGAATTAAAATTTTATCTCCATTCAATCCATTTGGAGATTCAGAACCAGAGAAAAGAAGAAAAAAGAAATAAGGAAGAAGTGTTTGTATGAAAACTATCTTATTCAACTCTGTCCCCTTTTCAGCTGGACTACAAAATTAATAAAAATTCAATTAAATTTTTATATCATTCAGTGTAGCGAAAATATCTCTGCGCACAAAACATTGTAGCGAAATGTATTCAAGACATGGTGTATCTAATTTACTTTTTATGCAATAGACATTTTAATATATTCGCCACGGAGTTGCGCGACCAATTATTACCTTAATGACACGATCAATTATCACACCTGAACACTCATTTTGCCACTCAAGCTGTCAGTGTAATTGTTTAGCCACTAAATGCTGAATATCTCGAGACCGCGAGCCACGTTAAATGTTGCGATAGAGTCAAAGAGTTGGCCACATTGTATGAGTTGGCTTCTGGACTGCGAAATTGTGTGTCTCTTTGCCTTCTGGCCACCGTAAATTCCTCAGCACGACAGTCGAGATGGAACAAGTTCATAGAAATAGCCAAAGTTTTCTCTAAGGATGGAAAATTATTTCGGTGAAAATCATGCACTGTGTAAATACTGATTGTAAGGCAGATCCTCAAAGATAGAAGGACAACTATGTCGTAAGCATATTATATCCTTAGAAGTGTAATTTTTAATTTACCCCAATTGTTAGATTGTAAAGAAATGGATATCACTGCGAGTGAAGAGGCGGAAAAAAATAAAATCAAATGATTTGCAACAAGAGAAAACGATGTCTCTTTTTTTCCTCTCATCAGTTTCGCGGGCCTTCCTCAAATTTCAGCTATGGGAAGCGATCGTGGAGAGACAGTAAAGAAGAAATATTTATTTATTAGTGTCAAATGGCATCATCACCATCAATGGTGATAAATAAAATTTACATTTTATACCATCAACCTGCACCTTAATTTAAAACATATAAAATATTGTCTTCTTTGACTTCTTCTTCGACGCTGAGGATTCTTTTATTGCCACTTGATTTATGTTGCAGCCAGTCACCATTTGCTGCCACCATATGTTCAATAAAACATCCATTTACAGCCACTCTCCCCCTGCCCGTGAGGCCTCAATTACACTCGCGGCCACGAGTTTAGAGACACAGTCAGGTGAGTTTCACACACACTCTGGAAATCAATTAAAATTTCCGGTGAAATCTCAATGGATTTCCCATTAAAAACACGCAATCAAGCGACTCTCAAGCCCACTAAAGAGTCGAATTAACACTAAAAAATTTTAATTACACTGCGACCAGAGGTTAAATACCAACGTGTCCGTTTATCTCGTCAATTGAGAAGTTGATGTCCCAAAATACCCACAATTTACCTGATTAATACACCGACAGAGCGAAAAAAACAGCTCGAGAAACACCACAAACAGCTTAACTCACTGTCAATAAAAGTGAAATATGTGCCATAATCGCTGCCCCCCTAAAACGATATTCGTTATTGAGTCGGAGAGAGAATATTACATAAATTAGTATTTACGATGTTGAACCCATTGATAAATCTTCTATTTCATCTTTAATTCCACTCCTATGGGGCGTCTCTCCTGTCGTTTTTCACATCTTTTCATGCTTCCACCCATAAAAATTGCATAAAATACACTCGTGATGGACATCATGTTAAATACAATATTCGTTGTTGAGAAGATGAGGTGGAGACTATCGCCATCAGTGTCAGATTAACTCACTAATTTTCAACTCTATTAAATAATTTTATACATTTATTCTCCAAGTCATCGTGGATTTCTGTCTCACATATAAGGTAAGCTATTCTGCTAAATAGGAGCTAAAAGTCGAGCCAGACTGCGTAAGAAGGTCTACAAATTCAGCTCAATTTTAAATTCGATCTCAATTAAGTTGCAATGAAACTGGAATATTTTATTTATTTACATGCTTGATCTACTGAAATAGGTTCGGCATTGTAAAGGCGCGTAGAATTGGGCGGAGCTTAGAAATGGGAGGGGTTTTTGAGGGTTTTCTGCTCTGAAAAATCCCAAAATAAACTTTACATAAAATACATTTTTATAGACAATTAACACTTTCGTCAAAATGTGTCGGTTTTTTGATCATGTTGGTTGAATGTCTTTTTAATCGCGGCATTTAAAATCCATTTAAGCTCAGCCTTTGTTCTTTTCTTATAGTGTAATTTAAATATTAATACTTCCCCCTGTGTCTTTGGGAATTTTTAGGGGGCCTCCCTCGAAGGCGGCCCCTGCATGGCACCGCGACAGGAAATGGCACGTATCTTGAAAACCACCAAGAGCGCTGCTAAAAGAACAGAATCACCATGAAAAGGCCAGTGTTTGGATATTAAAATGGAGTGGAAAGCGCGGCACCATTTAGAGAGACTAATATCCCATCAATAAATTTCATTATTGCCTGAGTATTAATTCTCCCGAAGCGCTGCCTTCGACTGTCGCTCCGGAGAGTCATAATCTTGTAATAATCACGCACATAGAATGGTAATTTTTGAAATATATCGTCTCAGAAAGTCATTAAGATTGTTGAGAAGTGAGATGCTTCGCTGTCCAACTCACCTTCGCTGCCCATGTCTTGCGGCGAATGAATGGGCGGAAAATCTATGGGGGGCTCCTCATAAATAATACCAATGTACATTTATGCGGATGCCGAAAAAGAGCCCGCGCGACACGGGGAAAATCTCACTGACTTGTATATGAAATATTTATTTTAATTTACTTGCGCGCGACTTGAAAAGGAGGGACGCTGAAAAAAAGGCCACATTAAAGCGGTTTTTGTTATGAAGAGAAGCCTAATGATATTTTATTGCTTTCGGAAATTCTCACCTTTATATTTATTTGACATTTTATTGGTATAAATTTTCTCTCCATCTCTTCACCACGCCATGCCTCTTGCGCCCTCCTCTCCACAGCAAATCATATATTATTGTCTAACAGTCATGCCGCAGCGTTCATGTCGTACAAAATGGGAGAATGGGTGTCAGAAAAATTAATTTGATGCCAATTGAGAGGCGCCCACATGGAAAAATCATCTCATTTGTTGCATATTGAAGGCCGATGAAGAGTCCACGGCGTTTTGCCTCTCATTGTGTGCCAACCCCATGTGTCGAATATCATTTCATTTGAATAAATGAAAAGTGAAATTTCATATAAATTTTACTTTTGCCGGCGGGGAGGCGGCACACAAATCATCACAGACTCCCTCCGTGCGACGAGAGATTTCCCTAGGTCAGTAAGATTTCATGAAACTTTCAAGTGCTCTTCGCGGAGAATTTCCACAAGATTTCTGCATGACGCAGAATTAATGGGAAATTGAGAAACCTCTGTGCAAATACCACAAATCATGTTCACTTTGAGGGGTAGCAAACATGAAAGAAGTGCCCAAAAGTGACTCTGTGGGGTGGCGAAACGGCAAAAACGCGGTCCAACCCCCATCATCGTTTGCTACAGAATTGCAAAATCTAATTTCTCACCCATATTCAGCACCCCGTGGCAAATGTATGATTTATTTCATTATTGCCCTCATTCATTTGCGTCAACTGATACGCCCCTCGCTTGCAACCGGGCGCCTCCACTGTCAAGGGTGAGACGCGAGGAATGAATGATGATGGCTGGTGGCACAAAATGCTGTATTGACGACTGACATCTGTCAACATTTCGAGGGTCACGGCTCATATATGCCAAATAGAGAGTCAATTATTCGACACACAATTTCATTTTTATGGACGAGACACGATCGAAGGCCTCGAATGCCACGGATGCTTGTCCTTTGTCACACACGAAGGGTTCACCTCACCCTCAAAAGCGTCTCCGGAAGTAATACAGAAACGACTGAGCATTTGTTCATGATATGAGGCAATTTTTATCTCAAATCCATGCCCTTTTTCAGCGGCAGGCAGTCGATCAGAAACCAATTTTGAATTGAGGTGCAAGGCGGTTAAGAGGCTTTTACACTTGCTAAGCAAAACATTGGTTGAAATTGCAATCCCTAGAAAAGCGGGACAATTTTAGAACCCCCCAATTTGGGCCCTGGCAAGACACATTCCAGTGAATGGAATTAATTACGCCCAAGCATTGCAATGCGCTCTTAATAATTGAGACACACGCCTTTGATGTCGACTTATCTCCAAAACACGTTTTTAAAATGTCCAGAAGTGGTTCAGTTACCATGGAATGTAGTGCGGTGTTTCGCCGAATGGCCACCCCTCGTCAGATTTCTGGCAAGCTCTCGGGATGTCTTCCCTTGAAAACTCTATCGCATTACAACAATCCCGATCGCTGGAGGGTGTGGAAAAGTGTTTCTGAAATCCACCAGACAGGCGAAGTGAGCCAGAGTATCATTTGTTGTTGGATGTGAGAGGAAAGTCAGTCTGAATTTCGCCTAATTACCATCACCAGTTCCTCCAGTTCTAAATCACACGCTGATTAGTGTGCGTGTTTCTGTGGAGCGACTTCAAAGGCGGCCCATACCATATTCTCCATGTTCCGTGTTTCACTGGCACTCTCCTCATTTCAATTCCCCATTTCATTTTCCATCTCAATGACTTCTTGGGTTAACAGTAGCGGCAACATTCATTCTCAAACCCAACTATACTTCTTCGCCTTCCCTCGTCTGGATGTCTTTTCACTTAAATTAATGTTACGGAAGATAAACAATTTTCGTCGACGAGCATTTGCATTTGTCAGTGAGTTGGGAAATGTGCTGTTCGGAATTTGAGTGCGTGTGGCACTTATCAAAATTCCACGCCAATGGACAGGCTCACCCTCCGTGCGCCATCTACTAGCCCATAGATAGTCTGCAAGATCATCCTCCTCAAGTGCCTCCCGCCAGAGATCCACCTGCAGACTCATTAACTTAGATTTACGTGAGGTGAAGTGGGTCGCAAAAAAGGGGCGCTTCTGGGGTGAAGATGGTGTGAAAATAGGGGAGAAAATGGGCGAGAAAACCAAATCTCTGGCTTCCAGTATCATTAATTTGTGCGGTGACTGTGGTGGAATTCTAATTCGGTAAATTGTTTCAAGAGTGTTAACGAAGCGACAAAACCCTATACATTCCGCCCACCCACCCTGTGCCACCCACTCAATTCACAAAATCCTGCTGACTTGCTGGCTATATGAAGCCGACAAGGCGACATGATACTGAGATTTTCCCACCCGCCCAACTATAAAACCAATTTAGTCCACATGAAAAAGACTGTCTCCCCGCCCAGGAATCTCATCATCCCGGAAAATCGAGGAAAACGGCCCCAATGCTGAGGATGAGGGGCGACTTTTAATCCACCCCGGGTGCACTTTACGATAGACTGTCCCATGATTTCAATGAATAGCAGAAGATTGCCCTTGAAATCTCCCATCTAAAACCATTGTGTGCGCGGCCATTCCTGATTTTTCGCCGTCCCTCAGATCATCAGATGTGCCTTCGATCATCAAATGCCCTCCATGTTTGCGGAGAGTGAGCACTCAAAATAAGGGATTCCTTGGTGCATTCCTCACAACCCCATTGTCACGTTCTCGCGTCTGAAGTCACGCTTGTGCTCCCCGAAAATTAAGTGTGATTATCAAGATGAGACACTTTCGCTGTGCATTTGAGTAATGTGCGTCCTATTGGGCCGCTGAAAGTGTGAGAGGCAAGTGCAGATAAAGGGTAATTTATTGCAAACACATGTCATCAAATACTTTCTTCGCCGCCCAAATGAATGTCACATTAGCACTTCTGGTGGTCTCTGGCAGCGGGCCTTGAGGAGTGCCTGGAGTGGCTCATAATTTAATTTGGGTGTGAGTGAAATGCTGGTGAGATGTGCATATGATGGTTAGAAATGGTGTGTTGGATGCCGCAATATTTCATCGTGTAGTACAATAATTCCTGGGCTGTCATCGCGCAACATCTCCATGTCTATTTTCGCATTCATCCGCGAACAGATTTTTCTCTTTCATCTCATCACACCATCGAGAGACGTTGGCTTCGCCGAGGTCTGGGCGGGAGTGCATGAGTGAAAAATCTGGGGAAGCTCTGCGTTCGAGGCAAATCCACCGGCAAGAGGCAGAGACAGGCGGTGGAGAGAGAGAGCATATTTCATATTCAAAATCTGACAACAGAAGCATCAGCAGACAGGCAGTCATGATATACATTATGGATCCACTGTTCATGCCCCCACAAATCGCCCCAGACCGCACCCGGCGATGGAGATCAGGAGGAAAAGGAAGTACCCCCTTCTTGCCACTTTGGCCCTTCCCTCTTCCCGGTGAAATATACCCTCGCAGCCGGAGAGACATGGTGAGATAGGTGCAATTGCATGCAATCTCTCTATTATGCTGAGGTAAAATTATGAGCTTGATGTGTGCCATAAATTAAAGCTACGCGTCTGACTCAGACGCCGCGTCGTGCAAGCGGTAGGTTAAATAATAATGATATGCTTTCTGGATAACTCAGCAATTGTAAATCATCAGCACCATTCTTTGGCATTCCGGCACTCGCAAATTGACATCAACAGAGGGAAACTCTTTCCAGACAAGCATTGGACTTGACTTAATACACGCGCTCTGTGTGGTTCATGAAACATCGGATGGAGCAAAAGTTTCAGCGACAAATTAAAGCAAGCACATCCAGCTTCAGTGACAATGGCAATAGAAGCAGAATTTGAGAGGGTTTCATTGTGGAAATTGCCAGCAGACGAGCCCCGACCTCCCCTAACCCCAGCGCTTTTCCCTCTGGAGCACTTCCAGCCATCAGCACCCACTTTCGCAGTGGCTAATTGGAACTTATAGACGGTGAAAGTATGCGAAGAGAGCATTTGCATGCATGGCGTGTGATTTCGCCAGCATAGAGCGAGATTTAGCAGCGCACATGAGCATTAAAACATCTCCCGAGGGGTGGTGCTCAATAATGTTGTCAATTCCATTTTAATTAACTCCTTCGGCTGCCCGAGTGAATTAATAAACAAGTCACTTAATGTGGTCAGGCAGTATTTATCGTCTCATTTGGATGGACTCTTATCTCTGAAGCCATTGTCGACATTTTGCATTAGCACGAGTGGGAAAAGACATCAATTGACACAAAATGCAAATTTGTGCGAAATTATATATTGGGTATGAGAGTTGGGAAAAGTGAAAATTACGGTGCTCAACACTATCGCGACACGTGAAGCTATATGCCATGATAGAGACTCCCTTGTGGACAGGAAGTTAATGTATATTTGCTCGCCGCCGCACATATATGAATTTCCCAGAAAGCGACAAGCGCGGACTAAAATATACTAAGAGACATTCAGGTGAAGGTGATATTGTCAAAATTGCAGGCAAATGTTCTTGTTTTTGTGGCGGAGACACGGCGAAAAAGCATGTAAAGTTTCCTTATCAAAATCGCATTAATAAATAACTCCGGGAGACCCTCTGCGCTCCAAACAATACCCCCAAGCGTGATTATTATCTATTGTTGAAGCCACGGGAGTCACCCAAGGGGACCCAGAGTGAGACTTTGCCTTTGACTGCCGCCACATTTGCGGGCACCTACGCGGCCAAGCCACGAAAAGGGAAGGGTTTATCACGTCGCAGAATTTAGGGCCACCGCTTGACCCTCTGGGACGTATGTGAACCCATCAGGGCTACCGAACAAATTCAAAGACCGTGGAGAATACAAGTCCCTAATGAGTTTCTGGGGTCACAGAATGGATTTGATTAGATGAAATGAGACGACAAGGGTTCGATCCCAGATGACGGGATAATTTTTTACACACAAAATTTCATATCTGAGCAGCAATTTCTGAGAAAAAATCTCCGCAAAGAAAGGCACAACAGTCGAAATATAAATCTAATTAGGAAATATTAAGGAAAACACTACACATGATCAGCATTCGAACTGGCGTGAGATCAATCCCAAGTGGAAGACATTTTTTTTCAACTGAAATCTTAAATGTGACATTTTTTTTTAGCGATCAACTGCAGTCAATTTCCCAGTTTTCGCGTGGCAGAGGTGGAATAGGCATGAGTTGGGAGGCATAAAAGCTCCCCATTGACGCTTGAGGCGCGTCTAACAAGATTCACATTGTGAAGTGTGACAGTGGCATGGGAGTCAATCAACTATTTGTGTATTCCTTGTATCTCTGGCGAAAGAGTCTCCAGTGTGTGTGCCTGTCAATAGACAACTGCCACCTTTAACGGGGGGAAATGGGCTGTCAGTTGTCACAACAGAAGCAATGTCGATGGGTTGGGTTGGCTGGCAGTGGCAAAAGTGGAAGACAATGATGACATTCAATCCATACTCCATCAGTGGCCTGTCTGGAGGATGGATGGCTCGATGGGGCGACTGTGGGCGCACAAGAGGTCGACGGAAGGCCCTGATTGACGCGGACGGCAGCAGAATGGAGCCCCTGCGATGTCAAAAGAGTCGTGCAAAAATCCGACAAACACACACTGGTAGTGATTTGGCCCAGGCGACAACCGAAGGTTAAAACTACCGCTGATGTTCGGTGGCAAAAGCATGAATCATTTATGACTTGGGCTGAAATGTTATGAATTAATTGAGAAAATTGATGAGAATTTTTACTCAATGCTCGCCCCCAAAATGCTCATGCCGCGCGTTTCGTGATGTGTCAGAAAATATTGAATTATTTTACATTTTTCCCGCGTGTCATGTCAGTTCTTTCTCTCGCGTTGTCACTTCCAATGAATTGTTGATGTTGTCTATTTGATTAATTCATCATGCACACTGATGAAAATCTATCATTAATCACACAGTGTCTCTTGTGAATTATTGCTGACCCCGAGGGGAGTTTGTTGAGGGCTTGCCTTCACCATTTTTTACGGTATTTCTTT
Source organism: Phlebotomus argentipes (assembly GCF_947086385.1). Lineage (NCBI taxonomy): Eukaryota > Metazoa > Arthropoda > Insecta > Diptera > Psychodidae > Phlebotomus > Phlebotomus argentipes. The sequence goes on along the minus strand of NW_026776181.1, from coordinate 7,869,960 downwards.
CGAAGTAGGCAGAAAAACTCTTGCTTCCCCTCAAGATCCGTTGTTTTTGAACATTTGACAGCTGTCGAATGATTCAAACATTTGAAATTTCAACTGTTCACCTTATTCGCAATGCTATGCTTCTACTCACCTTTCTCAGAATCAATGAATGTGTAATTAAGCCTCAGCTGAGCGTGAGCAAAAGAACCATACAATGCAAATTGCTTGTTGAACGAACAAAAATGCGCGTGAGCTTCATTGTTGATAAAGGTGCGCGCTCTCTCTCTCTCTGAAGCTCTCATTTCTTCAGCCACAGCATCCTCAACAATGTACATTACATTTCGCGCTTCGTGCCACCTACAAAACGTAGCATTTTCAACAATTTAAATGCATGTTCCAGAGTGATACGAAAAAGTATCGGCTGCGGAGATTCATGATAAAAGGCGAGGTGAAATGGACATGGAGAGAAGGCGCGCGCGCTTTCCGTGACCAAGAGCGCCAAATGGATCCCATCCAGGCTCAATCGTGGCTGGGTAATTAATTAAAAGAATATTTCATTGAAGGTGTTCTGGCCTTCTCTGCCTTCCTTAATCACTGATTGCAATATTTTGTCTCCTCTCGTGCTTCTTTGGCACTCCGGATGGCGCAAAAGAGGCCCCATGCAAGGCGATTTCGCCAAAGGGGAGACAATGAAAAAAAAAACACCGACCCAGTGAGACAAAGGAGTCTCACATGGGGCGAATAAATGTATAAATTTATTGTAAGCGACACGACAGATTTGAAAATGAACCGAGGGGGTGCGCGAGGGCCTGACGAGGCGAGACCGAGATAAAAAGGTAGCAATAATAATAATATACATAATATAGAGGCATTGGAGTGCAAAACCGCGCCGCATTACAGTGTTTTGGTCGCGTTACTCACGACTTTCAATAAATCACTTGACCGATGACAGATGATAATGTCCAAATGTACAATAATGCGCTTCGGAGGAAATGAACAACCGCCCTCACCCACACACTCGCGCTGCCATGTGGCTTTCGGCCAAACAATGGAACCCAGAGAGTCGTGTGTGAATTTTTATTGCACTATTTTTCGCCTTTCATACTGGTTTTGACCAATGCTAAGAATGTCGAGATGCCATTGTGCCGGATGATTTCGTATGCTTGCCAGAAGAGAGCTAATTTTCAAGTCAAATTTCGGATTTGATAGAACAAAGTTAGGCGATGATTTGAATCACATCTAGAATTCATTCATTATACTGTCTAATTATTTCCTGATGTTCATGTTTTCAAAAAAAAATTTTGGAAAGACCAAAAGTGCACACTTTCCAGGACAACTCCACACTTATGACCACTTCGTTTCACAGCTGTTCAATCACACAATTAAAGGTTTCGATCTTGAAGGAACTCATCACTAAACTTCGCTTTTCGTGACACCTCCTTCAGAAGCACCGACTAAAATAGCAAGGAATACACATTATAGTTTTGATAAGTCATTATTCTCATAATGCCAACAAGAATTGCTGCTTGAAAACCGCCGCCAATTCTTCACCGCAGACGATGGAAAATTAAATGTTGTGCATATGATGGTCGTTTGAATGATTTATTGTGACTTGCAATGTCAAGACGGGCCCAGACACTGTGAGGATGGCGAAGTGCAGCCGAAAGGGAGACGCAGAGGAGTTGTGGGCAGACGGTGTATGTGTGGCGGAATAAGAGGTAATAGTAATTAAGTAGACAGTCGCATGACACATGTTGGCATTGCAAAAAGTGAATTAATAGATCTCGATGCGGTCACAAAAGTGGCCGATTTGAGGATGCCTATGTGGTCGTCTGCTCGCGAATATGCGATTTTAATGATGTATCAGGAGAATGGCTCGGAGATGCAGTCAAAATCAATTACATACGCGATATGTGCCCGTCATTGCGAGGAGATTTGCTTCAGTAAATTGCAAATTGCAAAGTGTTGCTCCCGAGATGGGCAGGGCGGAGAAAAAAGGCCGAAGACATGGCATTACAGTGTACATGTGGGTAATTATAGATGAATTTCTTCACATCTTGCCACACAGTCACAGTCGAGTTAGAATGTGAATGAAGAGTGACATCCTGTGGTGTTTGCATTAAATCATTAATTGAGACAAGTGTCGAGGTTATCTCGCGCGCTGGTTGCCTTTTACGAAGTCTTCACGAGCCAATAAATTACAGAATCGCACATAAATATTTTCCCATTAGACGGAGGAGCTCATAAAATAGGCCCAGAGGCTCGCGACTGGCCGGAAGGAGTGTCAAAAAGCACTCTTGACACCCACTTTTGCACTGCTTAACCCCCTCGGAAGCGAATCTCCTAAATTTCTCAGCTCTTGTGAGATAGTAAAAAAGGCGCAATTAAGATCAAAATGTGCCGACAGAAATATTCAAAGAGCGTCAACATTTATCACGGCGATGAGTGTTGAAATGGTGTTAATATTAGTGATTTTCCCCCCATTTTCAAAACATTTCAACATGCTAAATCCATCGCAGAGTGGAAATCAGCTTTTGTACAATTTGGTGATAAAAAATTTGTAATATTTTACATTTATGAGAAATCAACGTGATTTATGAGTTGATGACTTTTCGCCTCTGCATGATAACTCGAGTGTTATTTAATTGACGGGACTTCTTTTTGCTTCAGTCACCATGTTCAGACTTCCCGATTTCTCATTAAAGTTGGACTTTCTGAACTCTATTAAAATTCAACTGCACTCTATTAGGAAATACGATTTGGAGTTTGAGAGGCGATTTTTCTCTGGAGGATTAATTCAAATGTCTATTTCAGCAATGCAAATGACTCAAGTTGAACATTAATCAATACCTAAAATTGAAATTGGGAGTTATTTTTTCGGGGGGAAAAATCCAATTCACATAGAATGCTATTCTCATTTTCCATCTCTTTCGAAACAACACTGGAATTGCGTATAAGAATGAGATGTGAATAGTTTGAAATGGTTAATAATAATCAGACTTCCCTTGAAACTTCTCTTTACAATGTGAAATAAAGTGTGGAGGAAATATCTCTCGAGACATTCGTACAAGACAGATGATAGTGAATAAAAAGAACCTGTTCAATAAATTTTCTTGTCATTCAGAAGCAATTACAAAGCAGGAGTTATTGGTAACATTCTATCCAATGCATTTTCTCTCTCCTATTCACTGTCTTGATGTGAATTTATGAGTGATTTTAAGTTGAATTGCATTCATCAAATGCCATTTTTATTGCATGAGCGGTAGAGATACATTCTTCAATGGTACAGTGATTGACTCGAGAGTCTCCAAGTGATTGACTTGAGAGCCTAGCACCGAAGACTGTGCGCTTTGCCTCTCGGAAGGCATGGCAATTGGGTAAACAACTGACAAATTAATTTACCCCCACGAGGAAGGAAGCAGAGATGATTTTGCGAGCAAACAGGGAAGATGCAAGTGTATCTCCCTGTTTGTTTATACCATTTGTCAATTGGCAATTTGCATCAGAGTGCAATTTACAAATCGCATAATGCATGCACGACTATTGGAATGCCATGGCGAAGCTGAAAGCCACCCAAACACCGCCCCATTTCACATGGACTCGGGGATATGGGAATATGATTGAATAGAAAAGTGAATGCATGGCAAAGTCCAACTGGCACTTTCTCATATTGGCCCCATGGGCGAGTAATATTGATGGCGATTGCCACGAATGCGGGGGTGGCGGGGCAGATGAACATTAAACTGATGCTGCTTCTGTCGCTGCCTGCAAACTGTACAACAAACGCGTGATATATGAACCAGAGGAGCGAAGCGAGTGATTTGTAGTCGCAACTAATAAACTCAATACGCTCATAATTCAGCGTTGCCGGCCTGAGGATCGAGTTAAATGGTTTACCCTCATGCACCCGATGAGACAGACAAAACACATTCCGCCAGGCCAAATTCAAATTTCAATGCGATTTCCCAACTCTTATAATTCAAAACCGTACCATTGTTTATATGCAAAACAAGCTCACGATATATATTTTAGGTGATAAAATTCCACGTATGCCTCTAATTCACTATCCCGACCGAGTAAAATAAACTACGGCCAAACAAATTGTCCACGTGATACATTTCCCAGGATACGTTTTCAAACACACACCTTTCCATATACTCTTAAATTATTATATTGTGCACAGTGAAAATTCGCAACCGTGACACTGGAGAGTGATTTACATCCTGTTCTTTGCCAATTAATCACCACGCCATCAACCTCAAACTGATTCATGGGGGGCAATTTGGGATTTATGTCTTGAGACGGCCTTCGATGACATGAGCTTGGATTTGCAGACAGATATGGACTTTTAATATCTCAGTCCTAAACCTCTCACAAGTTTAATAGCAAATACAGTTAAAGATTAAAGTGAAAACTTCAGATCAAAAATATAAGGAAATTGATTCTTTGGAATAACAAAAATCTTTCTGTAAGACTAGATTTTTCAAAACCATCTTTCAATTCCCCTGGAAATCCCATCGGCAAACTCTCACCGCGCAGTTCTTTGTCTTGTGCTCAAGAAATTCCATGGAAGCGCCTGTGGATAAGTTGGGAGATGGTTTGAAAATTCACAAATTACCATATAATCAGTCAGACGGAGTGAAATTGTGGGCAAGAGATTATGGGGAGGGAGAGAGAACATAATCATATGGTCAGGGTTAATTTTGGGGTTCTGACATTGGCGTCATTCTGGCAGTTATATGCCTGTTAATTTTTCCAGCAATCAACCCGACGAAAATTGATGATGATGAACATGATGAGAATGGTGGCGCGGCAGATATTTTTTAATGCCATATCTTCCCATCATCTTTTTGGGCAGAAGAGAGAAAATTAACCAGTTGATCTTTTGATTGTGGGGTTGGAATTCCGGCCCCGCGCGTCTTCGCAGGGCTGATTTCCGAACGCATTTCAGCAATGGGAGGTGTGTTCCATTTCCTCATTAAGGGAGTTGCACACTGACGGGCCAAATCACCACTCATTCAGCGGAAATATCATGCGGAAATGGGCATTTTCGCCTCATTTGTCCGGATCTTGCGAGCTTTCGTGCTCAATTTTCAATCTGGTTTGGGCACCTTTGCATAACAGATATTTTATGAGATTTTCTCATTTCAGCCAAAGCCATTTTCATGATATTAATTGTGCATTCCGCACATGAAACTAAATATTACAATTAATGCGCGCGATAAAGTACATTAAAATATTGTCATATGAATATTTATTGGTTGTGAAGCAAAAAGAAATTAATTGTGTCACAATGTGACGAATAAAGAGGCAAATCTGTTTATCAGACGCGCGTGTTTCACTCTGCATAATTATTCAATACGTTTATTAATATATTTTCCATTTGAAGACAAACAAATTTGGGACAATAACCGGAATTTATAGAGCCTCATTCGTTTAGTGTTGGCAAAATTCATTAATGCGCGCCAAGTTGAAATTTGTGATGTTCTGCGCTGAGATTCATTGGATGATCATGGCGTATTAAATAGAGAAATAAATTTAATCGCAACTGCCTCTTATTTCAATAATCTATTCATTAGAAGTCATAAAGTACTCCCGTTCTCCATCCAGAGTGCCAGCGAGCGCAATGAGAGATGAATTTATGGACTTGTGTGTCGGTGAGACATTTTAATTTCTTCTGCATAATATCAAAGTTTATGTCTTCTGTCTCAATCGCTCTGTGTAGGTTTGCCTCTAATTAAAAATACCCATTTATCGATTTGACTTATAGACAATCTTAAAAGCGTCATAAATCCGCTGTCATATTTAGAAACTAACACGTAACTGGTGTCGGAGGGGCGATTGCGATGGCGCTCTCTCGGGGAGCCTCTCAAATATGCACCCGTGCGAGATTGGGAATGATGAATGCCAGGCATTAGCACTTAAAGACTACGTGGACAGATGCTTTTATTTACTTGCATTATAACTCTCTCAGGCAAATTAATGGCCAATAGTTTCATGATATATTAAACAATTTAACGAGTTCATACGTGCTGTGCTTTATGCCCTGTTTCAGACTCATATTTATACGCTAGATCTCACGAGTCTCAAGATCGTTGCATAGAATTCTTGATTTTACTCAAGATTGTGGAAAAATAGTCACTTTGCTATAAAATAAAGTCCAATAAACTATTTTCTTAATAAAAAAAAAGAAATTCTCACACACATTTGAAAACATTCCCAAATTAATCTTTTTGAGTTTTCCCACAGCCATAAAAATCTAGCAAATCCACAGACAAAAAAAACTGTAATGACAACACCCTTAAAAGCGACTGAGGAAATTGGTAGTTTTATTGCAGAATCACATGGGAACTATTTCGAGTCTGACAGTAAAAAGGTTAACGTGGAGAAATTTCCACCTCGGGATGGATTTTCCAGCAAATAACCACCCCCGAGAGTGTCTGTTTGCCCCCAAAGGCATGGGCCAAGAACTACGTGAAAATGTCACGGAAATTGCTCAATTTGATTGCATGGCAATTTCTAAGGCGGTCAAAGACAAAAAGTCCCTCGGAAAAAGACCCAATTTAATATGCAATGGTATTTACCAAAAAGGGGAAAGGATATTTCTGGGTGGAAAACACACACAACATAAATTTCTCGACGGATTTTGGCCATTTGAATTCAAATTTATGACATTCCATAAAACACTGGTGTGTTGGCATCGACTATGCAAAATAATGTTTTGGGTCAACCTCCAAGGCTCCCCTGACCCCCCCATCCCCTCCCCCCGCCTTTTTTTGGCCGCTCAACTCTCTGGCCATATCACAAAACAGCACACATTTTAATACTACAAAAATAGCCAAGAGAGAAAAACCTTTTTGTCCAGAAGTTTTCTCCAAAATTATTCACAATGCATATGGCACATTCATTGTGTTTTATTTGTTTGTTTCCAGAATATATATTGGTCAATTTTTGCGTCATGTTCCAACTCCCGCGCTTTAAGCTCGCGCGCGTCCCTGATGGCAATAGGAAATCAATATGTATAAATTACACTTGTCCAATAACTCTTTCAAATTTATTTCAACCATTAGCGCGCCCGCTTGTTTACCGTTTGCCACCACTGACAGTAAATTTTGACAGCTGTCAGCGCGCCAAGTTGACGTTGGGCAAAATCACCGTTGAGAAATAACTTGACAAAATCGCCAGGCAGTGTGGACGAGCTTTTATGAATATTAATTGGAATTATCCACCACTTACTCCATATCCATTTCCCGGGGCCACGGAGCACGCCAGAGCGTCATGGCTGTGAGTGCATGTGAATTTATGAGGATTTAAGCACTATGCCGAGTCCACAGAAGGCTTTTCAAATCGCTCCTAATTGGCCACACTAACATTCACGCTAAAATATTTTTCCCTCGCTCATTATGCTCTCCTTTTCGCATGCTTTCGGCCTGTGGATATTTTGCCACTAAATAATAGAGTCACATAGATTTGTAATCAAGTTTATTTATTAGATGCAGTTTACACTTCAAGCAGGATTTATGTGCTCTCTGGGCAATAACTTATTTGCTTTGCATGTGCAAAACTTGCTTGAGTTAAAATGGCATTCAATTTCTGCAGTCAAATTAAATTCATTGGCATATTCGATAGAAGGGTGTGAAGTAGGCGCAAGGAGAGTTAGTGGGCGGAGCATTATGATGGGCGGGACTTCGCTTTCCCTCGAATTTTCACTCAACATTAATGTTGGTTCACTAAAACTGCTCCGAAATTCTCTATTTGTAACAAAAACGAAATTTCATCATAAGATCACATTTTTGACACAATCCTAAGGTGCCGTTTTTGAATCAATACTTCTAAACTGGATCCCTTCAGGAAAGTCTATACAAATTGGCCTGAATCGTTTTAAGTGCGAAATATCTGCAATTCACTGTGACAATTGAGTTTGAGTTCGATGCTGACAAAAAGCCATCCCTTTCTGCTCGGTGCCATCGTGAAATGTGACGGGTGGGACCCGTGAAAATCCCGCTGGGCCCTTCATCGTCACAAAGGGGTTGACAAGTGACGAGTCAAAGGAGTGCGCCGACGAATTTCGGGTGTCGATACGAATTTTGAGAAAGCGAGTCTCTCGCGATTGAGAGATTAGTGGACGATGTGTGCGAAATTAATGGGTTCATTTGCATGAAAACCGTCAACCCTTGATTGCCGATGAATGGTGAATGGTGTAAACATGGGAATTAATGATCATGGCGAAGGGAGACGCTGTCACGGCTACTGTTGAAGACAGCTGCCGTCCTCGAGATGACGACAAAAAAGAAACGACAGACCTTCGAGTTGAATTTTATGGATTTTTCCCTCAATTGGCATCTCTCAGTTTTCTCCTCGTCACCCATGAGAGGCGCATTCTTCACTGTCTCATATAAGGACAGCCACGGCTCAACCCCGGCTCGACAGGTTTAGCATTTTCTCATTCCTTTGTGCCGCATACATTTTCTTGCACGCTCACCAATGGCCAAGGGGGGAATTTTTTGGTGCATGCCATCCAATTGTGGCATGATTTGCCAAATCCGATAAGTTGACCGGATTGAAATCCATCAGGGGCGACCCTGTTGCCACTGCCCTAATCCGCTACCTTTCGAATAAAAAGCAATTTCAACAGAGTGATTACACGTGATGGATAATCCCGGGAGGTATTCTGCTGTTGCCTGTCAATATCCTGGCCTCGTGAGGAGTTTTCTCAATTCTCTCCGCCGTCTTGAGATGCCCCAGGGCATCTTTTCGGCTGAAGAGATTAAATGATTTGCAAGGGTGATACTCACAGTGCCTCAGTGCTCGTCAAGCCGACCACACTCAAATTTCACTGATCCGAAAATGTATGTCAAGCCCCATGATTTTGTACAGACTTTCTTCCTGTTTGCCGTCGATTTTAATCTGACATCTCTCAAATGGTAGCCGGTAAAATGACACGGGATAACAACCCAGTTCTGGCCTTTTTGTTCGCCCTGACAATGACGGCCAGGAGCAAATGTGGACAGGGTGAGTTTGCACTCTCGCGCGCACAATATCCGATTTCAAATGTTATTTAATAGATCTGTCCGGCGATAACAATGATGTGGCGGCTAAATGTTCATTATAAATTTCACAAGTGGCCCACTTAAGGCTCAATTCCGCTGTTTGTCTGGGCGGGACTTTTCATTTGCTACCCCCACAAAAGGTGCCCTCCCGGGATACACAAAATCCGAATTAATTAGCTGACGTAATTAGATGGAGGCTAAAAATTATGTATTTATGCATAATGAAGGGTTAAATGAACAGAGTTGAAGTCTGTATTTTCTGTATTAGAATAAATTTCAGTGATTCCAACTAATGTATTCTAATAAATTCAGCTGAAAGATTTTTATTGAGTTCTAATTGCGTGAGAACGAGTTTGAAGTCATTCTTAGTCATGTTACTATTTTCAATAACCAGTTCAAAGCCTAACCTATAATTTAACTCTGCCTCAGCTCAAGTGTATATTGTGGGTAAAATAAAATTAATTGGGTGGTGGTGAAACGATCATTAGTTCTATAATGCCTCAGCACCGGAAGCTCTCTCACCTCTCGACACATTAGCCCAGCAGTTGGGGTCCCTTGGAATTGTCACAGGGCTGTACGGCTCTAAGGGGTGGCATTTTCTCATGACGCCAACAGAAAAGGGGCCGGAAAAAAGGCACAGTCTGTGGGAGTGTATTTCCATAACTTACCCTAATTTATATGAAGAGCCGAGGCGACAGGCGTTAAAAAGCTGCCAACGTTTTTAATTTTAATCTCCACTCACCGGCTTAAGTCAACTTCAAATCCAAATAGTGGCGGCCAAAGGGTGGTCAAGCTCAGAGGGTGATGCTTATCGAGCGAAACGTGCTATTCTTGCTGAAAATGGGCCCCGAAGAAAGCCTCACACACACACACAGTTGGGACCAAATATGGAAATTGCACTCGGAGAATTTAATTACTTTTGAGGTTTTCGCCTCATTTCTGACTATAATTCTTGGTCAGCCATCCGAAAAGGGCTGTTTTCCTTGCAATTCTTCACCTCACGTGCCGAGAGGAAATTGCCGTGTTACACACCAATAAACGGGATGGAGTATCATTCGCCTCTTGAACACTATTTGCACTATGCTTAATCCTAATCTTTTACACTTTGCCCCCGGAGACACCGCATGGGCGAAGTTGACGATGTCGGGGGTACAATATCTGTCGTCACGTGGAAGATTGAGGAGAGTTGTGGCCAGCAGGGATGGACCGAACAGACTGACTAAATAGGAGAAGTCTCATGCACAAAGGAAACTTGTGCATCAGGAAGATATCTAGACACAAATTCGAAAATATCGCTTATTTAGAGGAGCGAGACAGAAAATATTGGGAGCACTTTGTACTGAAAAATTCACAAAATACCCAAATTAGTCCTGTAAGCAGTGAAGAGGCAACAGATTTTTGCATCTCCTATATTTAAGCCTTCCCCATTTCGCCCCTGTCGGAATTGGATTTCCCTGTCTTTTATATATTTTATCCTATTACATTGTGATGTAGTGGAATGTGGTGGAGAGTAAATGGCGAGATGAGAAAGCGTGTGTGTCGGATCACTTCACTCTGACCAGAGGTTGCGGATTGTGGTTAACAAATCTCTTGGTAAACGTGGTTACTTCCTAAACATTTTACTCACTCTCCCCATTCTCAACTCCCCAACATGTTGGACTTATCGTCCGTGTGCCATTTATACAATATGCATTGCGATGATGGGCCGAAGTTGACGCCGCTCTCCTCCGCCTCTGGCATGGCACAATAATCAATTATGTAGAAAATTGTGTAATCCAAATTTGTAACTCTTCTATCTTGCTGAGTGGCTGACAGGGTGTCGGGGCGAATGTGTGTAATCTGGGGCTGGAGATGACACTGTCGTCTCGTCGATTTTCTAAATGTGGATACAATGGTGTGTCGTGACGCTGTGCATCATGAGATTGAAATGTGTGGATAGTTTGTGAGTCAGTGATTGATGATAGCAACCCATCATCGGGATTTATATTATCCGGACTTGTCTCTCAAGCTCAACTGTGTGGTTCACTTGGGAGAGACGACAGGCCGACATTATAAACATTTCTCTGTTTTCGACCGCAAAAATGGGAGACGCGCTGCAGAAATGCAACGGCTGAAGCCCATCACTTGACGATGTATTGGCAGATTGATCGATGAATGGCGATATACATAAATTCACCTTCGTCCTCCCTCATTTCAGCTGCCACAGCGACCAGAGATCACAGCCACTGTACATGGGAATTATTTATTTAACCACCGTCTCCGCTGCAACTTGAGGACTGTAAAATCTGGTCTCACAGAAAAGTCTTATCCTTTATATTTCGTTCAAAATTCTTCATAACGTCCGGTGTCTTTTTGGCTAAATCACAGGTCTGAATACCAAAGTTGAGGATGTTGTAATTGAGGAAATAAATAACATCGGCCAATTTTTCACGACTCTCCCAATTAGTATTCATTCTAGATGTTGATATGGCTATCAAGTTAAGACTCCAATGGGGCCATTTTCATAATAAACCAATTTGAAGTATATTCAAAAAGCACTGATCAATTTATGGAATCCACTCTCTCAATGTGCAAAACAATTCTTTTTCGCCTCCAAAATGTACGCAACTCTAGTGAAAGACACCCAAGTGGCGGCCCCAGAAATCCATTTGATATTCGACATGGAACATCACGGACAATTTCAATTGCCGTCCATCGGTAATTGTGGCAATTTGTAATCAACTGACGACATTCACGGCATTTTTTCCTCACTCTCCCGTGAACCACCGAATATAAAGTTGTGCGCTGAGGGCCTCTTTTTAGAGTCTGTCACACACCTTTTCGGTGGTCATCCTGAGGAGCGCATATTTCACATGTTTGTCTGCTTTTGGGAAGGAAGGACGTGACGTGATTTTCGGATATAATGGCCAGAGAATGAACCACACACATGTTTGAATTACTTGACATTCATAGAGGTGATTTTTACCATAATAAGAAATAAACATGGGTAACGCCATGCGAAATCATGCATTGCCCAGGGGCGTTGAGGAAAAAATATTTCTCTCTTTAGCACCCCGCCAGAGGAGGTTCAAAATAGTCACTAGAAAGCTCTGGAAATGAATTATATTTCTGCCCACGGGGAGAAATAAAACGGCACAGGCCACGCGCTGAAGTTGAGGACAGGCGAAGCAGTGGAAACACTGCTCTCGACCTGGTTGAATCCCCCTTGCCGGGCACTGTAGAATCATAGAGAAAATCCACATAAGATAGAGAGATAGAATTCAACCCCATTCCATGTTAAAACAATAAATATCATTTTGCCTATGTCAACCGCATGACCACACACTTCCCTCCACTCCAATTGGGTCGGAGCAACTCATGGTTGGTGACCCACGAAATAAATTGGTATAAATGAGACACACAAGGTTGGGCTGTAGGAAAACTCTCCTCACCTCGAAATTTTCCCCACTCTCACGTTCGCCGGCATTTTTCACGTGCAGAATTTTACCTGAAGATTAACGACACTTCCATTTTTCACGCCTAATTGTCCCCAATTGTACTTCCCAGCCTCTCCACTCGCTCTCAACGCCTTCCGGGGGATCCTTTTTGGGCGGAGGTTTGGGGGAAGTGCAAAGAATAGTCAGGAGAGTGTGAATTTTTGCATCAATTTTTCTCGTGTGCGACAAAATGCAAATTCTGCCAAAAGCACTGCACTCCAATAAATCTACCCAACTAGCCTTTCGTCCTTACTGGGACTATAATTTAATACACAATGGCTCAGCCCAAAATACCCCACTTATTCCAAAACTCTTTCGCCAAATTTGCACACGAGTCAGCAATTTTCAGTAATATTTTGCGCTCAGCTCAAGAGTTATCTATCCACCAAGGCCAAGAACACGAAGAACAATCTGCACATAGTTTACAAGCTACTTCGCCCTAATCGCTAGATGGCGATACAGTCGCTGACTTTTAACCCTGCTGGGAAATCGTACTTTGAAAATTTCACAGGTCACACAGATTTTTCCGCTGATGTTGAGCTGTTGCCTGCTTCGCTCTTCCTCTCTGAATTCCATGAAGTAATTTTTCTCGTGAAATATTAACTCTTCACATTGTAAAGCGGTGTTAAAGTTTCGAGGTGGAGCTGCTGAACGCACGGATGAATTCAAATCCTAATCAGCTAATTTTACGCTTGTTTTAATTCCATCTCCATGCTCATGAAATTTGTTTTTGTTCCTCCCGAGCTGATAAGGTGAGATTTTCAGGTTAACAAATTTGCTCGATATGATAATTTAATTGACTTGAACCAGAAAATGCGTACAGACTCCCATCAATTCCTGTGTGTGTATGTGGAATTTGAGGCGATTAAGTGTGGTGGATTTGTTGAATTAAATTGAAATTCATGTGAACACAGTGCATTCGTGCGGAAAATTTACGATGGTGCATCTTGAGAGATTTGTAGCATTACATATGGTTAATATTTTCATGTCATCACGAGCCTCACATCTTCTTCCCTGTGATTAACATTTCTGTGAGATGTTCGCAATAGAGGAATTATATTGCTAATTAATTGTGAATATAAATTCCTCCATTAAAATTACTCCGCGGCGAATCTGCGAGGCGAATAATTGAATGATATTCCGATTATTCCGAGTGCCTGCGAATCTGGCACGATTTATCACGCTGTCTTGTGGAAAAATGTTCAATATTTGGGGATTGGATTTGTGTGCGGGGATTTATGGTGTTTAATTGCCATCGTGATGAGCTTCATCTGGGCTTCTCTGTCGGCTGACTTTCTCACGGCGCGGCGATGGAATGATCGACTTTTCGGTATATCGTGATAGTGATCAAAAGAAATGCCTCCGTAATTCTGCCTCTCACGCTTGAGGCGAACACCTCTCACTTTATTGATATTTTATGCTGAAAATTGAGAAGCGTGTTGATACAGAATTGCCAGCAATTAATTAAGTTTGACCTTATCAGTTGCATTGGGCGATTTAAATTCACATACATCACGATCGGAGTGGGCATTATTTGTGGAGAATAACAAGATTTTCAGCATTCTATTTTGCATATTATTTGGACTTTCTTGAAATTTATAATTAGTGAATGTTGTTTGTGTGATGAGATAAATGACTACATAAATATCACTAATTGATTAAATATATCAGCAGTTGACTGTAGAATAAATTTACTTGTCTCTCAGCATTGCTCACACTGTAGCAAAACACATTTTCTATAATATATTAACATTACGCGCAATTAAAATAATTTGCGAATTGCACTGACACCGAATAACGAGTGAATGGGTTAAAAATGGCCAGTGAACGATTTGTGCCGCAATCGTCGGCCCAGCGAACGGCAGCGTCTTCAAATCACAGACATTTTGAAGGATTTTTCATTAGTTATAATAAGTGATGTTTGTTCTCACTCTCGGGCATGCCATCAAAGACGATTTATTTTGTTTACACACTCTATTTCTCGTGTAAATTGAAGAGGCAACAGCTGTGATCTATCTTTTAAGACTCTGCTGAGACTCTGTTTAGCATTGTAATAAAATATATGGTTGGTTTTGACATCCTCTCAACATACACTTCAAATGAAATTTCATGGTGAGATCTTTTCATCTTTGCTCAAGAATCTCCGCACTTCGCTTCTCGCCTTTCCCAACTTGTGGGAAATTCACTTCACCAAGGGTGGAAAGTGCAATTTTCCTCGAAATGTCTCTCACCGATCATTTGTCAGAGCGAAGAAATGGCAATAATTCACATCAATTGACAGTTCTGCGAGAAGGACTGGGGTTTAAGGATATTGATGTACTTTGCCATTAAATGCTTCAAATGTTCCAAATGGATTTCTGCTCTATCACAGTGTACTTTCGGCTGCTATTATTGTACGACTGAAAAATCAAAACACAAATATTTTTGAGTGAGTTTATAATAATGAAAAGTCAGCTAACAAAAGCCTGATGAATAATATTTGCACAGCTCCGCAAATCATAACCATTCGACGTTGAGCTCAAGATTACACCGAATTTCACCAATAAATCTAACTCTACTCAGCAATCTCGTGCCCTTTCGCTCCCTCGAGTGATGTACGAGTTAATTAGCACCTCTGCTCTTGTGTCACTTCGCAGCAAGATGAATTGGGAGACAGGTGGTCAGTAGGGTGACCCAGAGACGTCCAGAGTGCGTCATTGGTGCGCACGTGAAAAATTCCACTCTCAAATCCGTGGAAGACAATTTGTTGGAAATTAACTTTCTGTCAATCCCGATGACACTGTTCGTTAGAGCAAAATAATTGACCACTCACTCATGGCAAAGAGAGTATTGGATGTAATTGAATTGTAGATGAAACATCCCATCTAATTGATTGTGAATGGTGAAAGACAGAGCATTTTGTTGGCGTGAAGCCTTATTTTTAGTATGCCACAATCCATTCACACGTTCGTGAGACAAGCCGAGGAAAATTGCTGAGCGCGAAAAACACGCGTGAGCTTTTCGACAATTTTCCCTCACGAGCTCCGGTGGTGGGATTTTATAAATGAGCACTTTGATTTATGGCAGCACAAATGTAGACAACTCATCTCGTATATCACCCAGGCAGAGACAGCTTCTCGGGCAGAAAATGCCTCTCTTCAGCGCCCATATAAATGATGCTCCACCACAGATGATGATGTGACTTATTGTGACATGAGAGAAATCGTGTTGACAAGTTTGTGACCCTGGGAAGTACCAAATTGGATTTCTTGTTCTTTTTTATCGACTCCCCGCCGGAACATCCTCCCCTCTTTTCGTGGGGGAGGACGACATAAAACCCTCTGTGCTTATCTGATATTGAACAACACACATAATTTCCGCTTCGCACATGGCGAAATATGAAAAAGCGCCCCCACTTTATCGGCGCAATCAATCCGGAAAGTGTTGGGAAAGGCCCCTCGATGACACTGTGGGTGGGATTTGGAAATTTTTTCCGCAGAATCGCTTTGAAAATTGAAAGGCTTGTGGGTCACATTTTATTGCCACTCTCATCACCCAAAAAGGGGCAACAGCATATTCAATACCGCATTCAAAGTTAAATGAATATTCATAAAATAATCAAATTCGCAGTGGGACATCGGCAAAACGTGCTAAAATCATTATATCGAGATGCGATTTTGTCTATAGATTACCAAAATTGAACTGTACACTCAAAAGAATCGGCCAAATCATAGAATAAATTCTATCTACCCTATCCAACAGCTTGTCTGAGAAGAAATCTTTACTTTCCGTTCAGTAAATCAGCGATTGGACGATTTCAAAGGCTTTGAATTTCTACCCAAGTGTTCAGTGTGGTAACTCAAAGTGTTGAATAACATTTTCTTTGAGTGCACATTTCCATCCTTCACACGTCAATTGACGCAAAAAGTCAACTTCCTCGTCTCACGAGGATCATTAGGAGGCGAGAAAAAGGAAAAGTCATGGTTCCATCACTAAATTATCACGCCACATCCTTCAAGATCATCCACTCACACCCACTCCGTCATTCATTCCATCGTCTGCCGCTCATTTCTCATGTGAAGCCACCTTCTCCGCACTTCTTTTCGTGTGTCTTCTTTTTTTCTTCCCGGCTAAAAGTCGAGGAGGTGCGAAGGAATGATTGAACGTGTAAATATTACACGCTTAAACATATGACATTCGGTGAGCGCGTTGAGAGACACAAGAAGATGATCATGATGAATGATTAATGGTGACATTATGGAAATGAAGAAAAAGGAGAGGAATTAAAAATGTCGTGGAATATGATAAATATTCCCTTCTCGTCTGTCGAGCGACAATCTCTTTGGCGTGAAAATTCGCGCACAACTTTTCTCGTGCGCCAGCGACCATTGCGAAATGTGTTTGCTAAAGTAAATTGACGGAAAAGCCCGCAATTTTCCTCCACGTTGGAATTTTTCAAAGTCCATATATTCTTTGTTGCGGAAATTATACGTTTCCGCGGATCACCACCTCCATTGCAACCCTCATTTGCTCTCCCGGCACTCATCCCGCAATCAGCCACCTCGTTGCAGAAAGTACAGCCATAAATGCGAAATTACACAGTGGTGGCGATGTGATTATAGCCCCGGCAGACAAATAATTGCTACCATATTTACGCATACTCTTCAATTTGTACCAGGCAAAAAATTACACACATCTCTCCCTCTCCTAATACCCATATTATGCCGTGCTCTTGACGCTCTCCAGAGCCCTTCCTCATCATCGCTCACCTTTTTCTTTCACCTCCCCCGAGGGCGACTCTTAATTCAATTCCTCCACTGCGGTGCTCATCATGCAAAGGCATCATTGATGCCCATCAAATTATGGCATTCATGTGGAGTCTTTCGCATTAAATTGCCCCACTGGCACTCTAATACGAGAGTTATTTGCAATATAAATTAATTGTATCAAATTGTATAATGTCCAAGGAATTACCATGACAGCCACGTGAAGAGGAATCCGCCTAATGTCTTCCGTAATGTTTTCAAAGTAGATCTTGTTTGAAATACACAAAGTCATGAGTGAGTTGACAAATTTGCTGCAAATTCCTCAAGTGCACTTATACTACGCCACTGACTAATAACCATTTTTGCAACAATTTACAATCTTTTGAGAGCATCTGTTGAACTCTGCGAGAGATTTTAGCGTGCAGGTGAGGCAAAAGTGCCCCTCTTTTGGTTAATTCACGTCCATCATCGTCAATTAATTGACTTAGGACCGCAATTAAGGAGCCGAGCGATATAAAATCATCTTGCAATGTTACATGACGCTGAATTGCATGCCATCAGAGCCATCCCTATAATTTGAAGAAAAAAATTCCACTCTTGCAATAACGCCACAGTGGCCCGACCGTGCTGCACTTTTTCTCCACTGCCGCTCGCGAATCTCCAAGTCATAATAGCAATAATTTATTAAATCTCATGTGCAGGCAATTGTCTAATATAGAAATACAATCAGGTAAAGGAACAACATGTGAAGGCTCACTTAATTGTATACAACCTCATTTTAATCATTTCCAACGAATTGTCGGCATTTCTGTATTTCATATTCTATTAAATTACACTTTTTTCTCTTCCCCTCCCTCTGAACAAAGCGTTAAATATTGCACATTGTCACGCAACGCACGTTATGCCTGTTAACAGCCAGCTCGAAATCCATATCTTGTTAAATACACTCTGGTGCATTCTCCAGCCATCATCATCAACGCCAATCGACAACGGGCTTACAAGAACCTCGCACATGAGAGATTCATTTAATTTACATACATGCTCCCTGTCTTAAGATCATGCTCCCACTTGTTGGATTGCTATCTCTTGCGAGCATGTCTCGAGACCGAAAATCCCATCAGCAATTGCACAATGAGCCACTGTCTTCGGCCCGGCAGACGCCTAAGGTGCTCCCCTCCCGATTGTTTGATGTTCACAGGAGAAATTCAATCAAAACCACATAATTTCCGTGTTTCTCAAGCAAATTTCATTGCTGCCAGGCAGCATGATTGCTGCAAATGCATTCACAGCCAGATTGATCCCCCATTGAGTTACTGTACACACGAGATATAAGCAAACGACTTGATTCACTAATGCCCTCATCACATGATAATATTGAATTGTTTTAGTCGCTGAACAATCTACCGTAGAATCCCGGAAAGCCCGTAAGTATTTCAATATAATACAACTTTTTACATCCTTCCCAGAAGCCCGAATGATTTCTTGTGAATCTTTGTCCAAAATAATGATTATCTTGTGATGAAAATTCCACCAAAATTAACTCAATCGATCAACAATTAAGTGCTCATCAGCAATTTGGCCAATTTCCCCCTCGAGTCAATCACAATCTCAGACGATGATCATGATGGATGTCTCGCGTGAATGGGAAGTCATCATATGCGCAGGGGGGAAAATTTCCTCACCTCTGCGGTGCAACAATCAGTCCTCGGGCCATCAATTTGCCTCCACAATGCGTTGTTGATTAAAGTGTCCGGGAGAATGTGTTTCGGGATGAGGCAGTTTTTAGGGTGGCTCTCATTTTGGATGGCGGTCAAAGTGAAAATAATTAAAGTCACACAATGGCCGCGGTTTTCTCTGTGTGCACCCCGGATAATTGATTGAATATACAGAGAGAATTTATTATTGATAGAAATATCTCTCATCTAGAGTGTTTGCAATGTGCATGTAATCACCCATTTCAATATGTAGTCCATTCGCTTATACAACCTGTCATGTTTGTTAATAATTTTAAAACATTTATGGCATGTTCCACTGGCCAACGCCATGCCAGGTAGTCTGGATGATGATGGTTGTTAGACCGCTTCGCTGCAAGTCAACACTGTTGATGGTGACTGTAAATGCGATAAATTTGCGTGATGAATTGCAACGCAACCATAATTTTCATATCAGGTGCCCAACCAATCATGATTAACCAACACTTCTTCGTCCGCATCGACACACGAGAGCCTCCACCCGATATTTATTCAGCCTGACACGGCCAAGATTAGAATCTTGCAGAATTTTCACCTTGATGTTTGTGCACGGAAATTGTTGGTGGCTCTCCCGAGCGCGTGTTTGGCCGCGACAAGGAGAGCCTCCGCGCGTTCGCTGAAATTGATTAAGT
Organism: Phlebotomus argentipes; assembly: GCF_947086385.1. Classification (NCBI taxonomy): domain Eukaryota; kingdom Metazoa; phylum Arthropoda; class Insecta; order Diptera; family Psychodidae; genus Phlebotomus; species Phlebotomus argentipes. The sequence continues at coordinate 7,850,327 of NW_026776181.1, read as the reverse complement.
GACTAATGCCTAAAATCATCGCCTGACTGGCCGCCCTCGCACAAATTGCCACCTCGCAACGCTGCCACGATCGATAATCACAACCACAGGGACTCCCAGCAACTCGGGCGACAGCGATCATCTCCTCACTCGGGTCGGGTTTCGGTCAGGATTTGACCATTTTTCCAAGAAAAATGCCACTCTGAAGCGGGCCGAATAGATATGAGCATGTGAATCACAACAGTGAAATCAATTTGTCAATTCTAATTTTCCATCCACTATCTAAAAATATGAAAATATGTCAAGAATAATATGTTCTTGTTCCAATCTCAGAAAAAAAAGATCCTTCGATCCAAAAATTCCCCCATCATCTGCATCTAAAAGTAGCTCCCCATTAAATATTGCCTTAGAATTGACAATAAATTTTCAGCCAGTCAGAGGATTTTCCTCATTCTCAAGGCATCAATATTTATACATCTTCTCGAATTTATGTCTCCGTAAACAGACAGAAAATAATCGTTTGCTTGTTTGTCAAATAAATCAAATAGAAAAATGGTTTTCTTCTGTTCTTGCAAAAATCCGCCTTTCACAGCCACTCGCCATGTGATCTCCTCTCTTGCAAATGCGAAGACACTCTCGAGCAATCGCTTTAATTGATACATCGCCAAACGGAATGGCGTGATGATTGCGTGAGCCGGCAAGATCACGAGGGTGGGACGACGTCGGGAGATGGGTTAAAAACGACCCACACGCAATATTTCAGCGTGCATAATTGCCTGTTTACAGTCATAAATAACAGGCATTAATAAAATATTTTTACGATTTTATTTCTAGCCACTCTCTTGCCATTCTCGTTCTCTCGCTGACTTGCGCTCCTCGGCGGAGAGGCGAAGAGGGATTATTGAATGGTTGTAAGCCATAAATTCGTCAATTAACCCATCTCAATATGTTACAAAACACGCACATCGTGACATTAATTAAAATATTAACGGCCAACTGGCCGCAAACATGAATTTTCGGTCCAGGAGAAACGGCCATTCATCACGCGGAGAGCATCGGATAATTGCAAATTCATATCGATAAAACGAGATTTGTGACATTTTGCCAAAGCCAGAGGATGGCATCTCGAGAAATCTCTTTGATATATGGCTGGAAATAAAATTTTTAATTGATAATTTATTGCATGTTGCCATTCTCGGCGTGTCTCAATAGCCATCGAGCAGTTTTTCTCTCCATCCGCCGCGATCTGCCCATCTTTGGACCAACACTTCAGCCGGAGTCCTCGCGAGAAGAGGGGAAGCCACATTGAGACTTTTTGAGAGATGACATGAGCACGACAGATGAATAAGACATGAAAGACTTCCCAGCATTTTCACCGAGCACCGCAGAAAGAAGATTAAAGACCAAGAAACCAACGCTCGACAACCGGGGAAAAGGGGATCATCAATCAACGTGATAATTTCCCAGAAAGAAAACACACCTTCAGCTGACCGTCCGATGCTGAACACTGACAAACCCCCGAACAGATCTTGTCCGCTTTTCACATGCATTATGATAATAAAAGCACTCATCAGGGCAATCGAATGGGAAGTCATTGGATAAATTGATGGAAATTTGTTGAGAATTCATCTCGCAGTGTCTCGCCTTTCCGCCCATTTATTAAATAATCATTGACAAGAGCGGTAAAAAATCACTGGTAATAATTATACAGGAGAGAAGCTGAGGCAATGAAATTGAATCATATATCATTTGGAATTTACGACTCACCACAGTGTTAAATGGGAAAGACAGAGAAGAACGCCCCTGGAAGATCGATCGAGAGGGTGAAAGGAAAGTGGTGATCTTGTTCTCGTTCGGGATATTAAAACGCAGTGCGATGATGTATTAATTTCAGCGAGATTCTCAAAAAGCTCTATTAACAGTCAAACATGAAAGAAGATTGTTTACTTGACGTCCAAAAGGAGCACATCTACATTTCAACACATGCAAGCAATATAATGGGAGAAAAATAATTTATTTTTCACTCGCCACCGCGGGAAGCTTCTTCATCTCGGGCGCGAATCTCGCAAAAAAGCCCATTGAGGATTGAAGCCTTGGTGGAAAAAAAACCAACTCAGAGCCACTAAAATCCGCCTCTCCAGCCTCACACACTCTTTGATCTCCGGCCGATCTCCTCAACTGAGATGCTCTCGATGACAAACAGATGGTTGCCCCCCATAACATAAACACCGAATCGTGCAAAGTGAAATATCTCCGCTGAGCTCCTATGCTCAACTCCTGCACCCAATGAGGCGAAAACAGTCGGCAAGAAGTGGAAAATATCTGTCAATTGCCAGTAAAAAGTTGTGATGATTTAAATGAGGAAGAGGAGAGTATTTCATCATAAGAAATGAGTTGGAGAAATACGAGGAACACAGAGTTGTATTCAGATTTCTTGATTGGAAGAAAACCATATCATAAGTTGCAGACATCAAAGGCTCGAAGAAAGTGTCCACAAAGGATCCGACTTCGACTGGAGCATTGTCGTTATTCAAATATCTCGATTCACGCATTTGAATCGCAATTCATCCAAAATTCCATCCCCATTTGTACTGAATAGTCTGAACTGCGCCAGTCTTATTAAGTGCCTCATGATGGCTCAATTTGCAAGAGTGGCCCAGTATTGAGTACATTTCACCCGTCAGACATGGGAGTGTACAAAGAGGGCGAAATGACTGATTTTCTCGCATCGCCCCCCTCTTCTGTTGGCCTCGTGGTGCGAAATGGCTCAAATACATAACATGCTGAGTACATGAAAATATAAATAAATGAAAGATGTCATAAATTTAACAAAAATAACGCCCTCCGCTGGCAATAAATAATATTTCCGCATAAAAATATGTTATCCGATTTCATGGCAGGCCGAGTAGCATTCATATTTCATTTTTATTACATTTGGAATAGATCTAGAGCAGGGTTGGATTCCTCACCACGAACTTGATGCTCCTTTTTTCATGCCCACCCATGTCTGGGAGGGTGGACGACGCGTCTTCGAGTGCCGCCAGAGGGTGGAAAGTGCACATTTTGCATGGCAGGATGTGTATTGAAATTAATGAGCAAAAAGTCAGGGGAAGATAGCACAGAGATGTGAATTATTAACGCAGAATTAAAACCCAATCCATCATTTTCGTCTCAGACCCCATCGCACAGAAAGCCAGAAGCGCATTCCGCTCCTGGCCAAAAGCCGGTGGCAAAAATGTGAAAAGTGAAGAAGAACAGATTGATGTTCTCAAGGGAGAATCCAGCCACCCTATGAAGGGTTGTTTTTCTTCCACACTAATAGCACAATGGTATAAATTTGTGGGTGGGTTTACTAAATATCATCCCCGGTACATGAAATGCCTGCTGGAGAGACGATTACACTCTCACTCCTCCTCGGCTTCGGCTGTGCGAGATCCAACTGTTGGCAGTCGGCAATTTTTCATTTCCCACCTTCCAAGCCCATGAGCGTGTGCTAAAACATAAATCCTGAATATCCAGATAGGAATCGACACCTCATACTTCAAACTGGAGAGAGAGCCAACAAACTAAAATGGGTAACAACGGCAGTTTTCGGTTTTGCTGTAAAATATATTATCGTTGCACGTCTCCTTCATGACTTTTGCCGTAAACCGAAAATGAATTATGGCACTAATATTGCCTCAAATGGGGAAGGGTGGCCCCACTCACCTCCACACTTAACCACGTGCACTGGGGTTTGTGGGGGACCTCTGGGGGTTGTCCTTCGCCACAGACTGGTGGGAAATCATCGTGGAGTTCGGCTTTGGCTTGAATCCTAGATGGATTTGTTAGGAATCCCAGACGGGAAATTGAGCAGTTCAATTGACCCGAAATCAATAATTACGTAGCAAGAAATTATACCACCTCAAACTGCCCAATAAATGCAAAAAAGAGCCTTCAAGAATAATTTGCAAGCAAAATTTGCACTCAAACCAGTTTTACCATCCAAAAAGTAAATACATACTTATTCCCCTTGGGCGAAAAGTGAGCAAAATTTGGCTAAAGTGTCAAAAAACACGCCAACAGATGAAGAAATGAAGTAAAAGCGATGTGAGAAATTGATATTTTTCACATTTCCATTATGCGTCTGATGAGGTAAGACAGTCGCTGATAAATTTGGAGAAAATATCACTGGAAATATGACACGATTTTCAGTGACAATAAATTGAAATAGACACATTTCACCCTGCACTTTGTCAATTTTTGTCACACAAAGCGAAAAAGCCCGCCGAAGAGGCGCTCCAAAGCGACTGTCATGTTGTCTTTCACAGCAATTAACTAAAGGTGAGAAGCCCACATGAAAAGGCCAGGTGAAAGACAAGATTTTAACAGGCTTCTTAAGCTGAGGAAAAAGGGAGTTTCAAGCGTGCATGATAATCTCAAAGAAATACACACTTCCACGTGAGATCCATTCAGCCATCGCGGGCAATCATCGGACTTTATTGGGAGAGGCATGGCGTGTCTTAAGGCGAAATAAGACACGTCGAAAGGTGTATAGGAGAGATATCACTGCTATGGAGATAGCATTAAAAGTATGTAGGCAAATAACAGTCGAGTCGAAGCTAATAATTCTGACGTGTTTACAATTCCTGTCTTATTTAGACGCTATGATTTATTCGAGTGTAATTATATTTTATTGGGTGTGTGTGAGAGGCGGCTGTATAAAATTTTTAATAGCAACTGACAAGAAATTAATTGCCGCCACGTTGTAATGCTCTTCGGGGCACTCACACCGAAAAAAACACACACACACTTTGTGTGAGGATGCCTTTCGGTATGATTTCAGCAGCCAAACGATGGAGGCACAAGATTAATTTGCCCGCGGCATCTCCCAGAGTTGTATTTCAGCATAATCATCAATTAAAAAAGCCATCTCACCCAAGATGAGGAGGCAGAAGAGGAAAAAAACGAGAACCTAATTTATGACATGTTAATTTTTCTCCTCCACTCCGCCATCCGCGATGCCACCCAGCAGAGTGTCTCGGCAAAGTGTTTAACTATTCACAAGTTGTCATGTAAATTGAGCATTATTCACGAGACATTCCGCCCAGCCACTGCGCTGAAATGGAGCATCTTTCATCTTAATACGCCATCACGTGAAGTCCCTCAAGATTTCCTCTCTCTCTGTCTCACACCCCGAATGCGTGCCGCACAAGCTCGGGTTTCACGTCGGCTGTAGTGCGCTTTTTCTCAATTTAATCCTAATTGGTTTCTGAAAAAGTGTCGACTCTGGTTTCCACCCCCGCGCCCTCAACCACACTCACACACACACACACACATACACACAACCATCAATTCATCCGACGCCCCATTGAGTCTCAAAACCCCCAAAGCAGTGTTTCATCCGACGCGGAATCTTCACTTTGGATGAGACATCAGGGGAGAATCAAGGAGATTAAACATTGATCAACTTATGCAAAATGAAATTACAATGTAACATAACTCAAACGAAAACTCTCTCTTAAGCACGGAGTCTTAAAAGGACCATAAACAAATCTTAACATTAAAAAATAAATAATAAGAATGGCCCAAAAGCGCGACTTGTCCTAAGGGAGTTATCCCACTACGTTTTAACTGAGCATATTGATCTGAGCACAGGTTTTCAAAGTCGTATATCCACTTAATTGTAAGGTTAAAATAGTTCAAATCGAAGTTGACTTAGTTAGTAATGAAGAGATCGAATTGGCTCCCTTAATTTCCTTAGTTGCTCAAAAATTGGCAGTTTTTCTTGCGCCAACTGTCACTAAATCAGCATTTTTGCTATTTTGCCTTCTCCTTCTTTTCTTGCAACTCCTGACACTCCTGCACACAGTGTGCAGCAGATGAATCTCTTCTTTCTCACGTGACCCATTCATTATCATTGGTTTTCCCCATTTCTCCAATATGACAGCAGGATCAACTAAGCAAACTGAGCCACAACGCCATCGTAAAGGGATATTTATTACACTATTCTTCTAAAAGTAACTCTTCAATCCCACTTCTGACACCATACCATAAATATATTTGAAGGTCGATCAAGATTCGAACCTTCGATGAGACATTTATTAAGGTGCAAGCATTCAATTTGACGTCTTGTGATCCAAAACTCATAAATGAACCTCGCCAATCCGACTCTGCGCCCTCCCTGGAGGTATCAAATGGATGAAGGCGAGTCTCTCGACGATGCTCGCGGCACTACTGAAGACATTGAGAGTGCGATGGATGTTTCCGTGGCGGCACTCAATTCCACCCCTCATCCCAGCGACCAAGGTGGTAATTTGATAAGAAGATGTACGCTCACGGTTATGAGGTCGCATCTCCCTGGAGTTGGGGTGTCAACAAAGCCACGTCTTTTTTGCCGCCACCCCAGCACACTTATTTATTATTCATATTCACATTTTTGCTCCCGATGTCGCGCACATCCTCGAGAATTTGTGGCTGAGGAAGCGCGTTCTGAAGTGTTTATGACACATAATAAGACAACAAAGGCAAAGTGTGCGGATGGAAAGGACAAGTGGGTGACTGAAAAAATGGATTGGCACATTTGCCAAATGAGAGAAGTATATGCTTTGTCTATAAGGTAGATTCCTCAATTATTATCAGAGGATTCCCTGAACCTAGTCGACCATGAAGCTCTACTACTCGTTGCTGTGATTCTTCTCTGGAATATATTCCAGTCTTGATTCCAGTGATACACAGTGTCAATTGCCGGGAAACACTCGCCACTGACTCAATAGAATGAGATAGAAGAGGAGCAGAGAATGAATGTCATTTTTCACCCTAACTGACACAATCTGGCATCTCGTATTTAATCGAATTTTTCTCCTTTTGCTCTCTTTCATGCAATGCTGAATTAATGTGTCGTTTGCATCTCTATCAAAGTTCAAAAAAGAGCCACCGGGTGGAGAACACTTAACCGTGGCGAGAATGCTTTTTTTCGTCTTTATGCTCAAGCCAAACTCTTTCATCGCGTCGGAATGAAGTGAACCGCAAAAGTATGAAATTGCAATTACTTCAAGTATTCCTCACACACTCAGTGTTGAAATCGCAGTGAATTGACATGATTTTCACAACATACATACATGCATATGTAGTCTATATGACTAAAAAAAGGCCGAATGACATTGTAATGTGACACGATCTGAGTGTAGAAAATGGATTGGACTTTAATTAATAAAGTTCTTTGAGTGTGCGCACTCGTGTAGGACACAATGGAGGCAGTGATGGAGCAGAAAAGGGGGCTCCGTCTCGCGGAACATGCAAATACAGGCAGCCACACTCTTGCCAGTATTTTTCAATAGACATGCCATTTATTATTTGCACCGAGTATAATTGTCATTTAAGTGTTTGCACCGCTCACACAGTGCAAATGCACGATAAATCATAAAATTAAACATTGAATGGGTGTTTCACAGCAAAACTTTCAATTATACCCGCTTCTCCCATTTGTTGAGTGTCTCGCCTTTGACTGGGGCTCTTTTTATTTGCCTCCCGAGCCCACTTTGGCCGAACAAGTGGCACATTTGCAATTAGACGAGGTGATTTTGCAAAATGTGTATCCCAATTGCCACCAGTACCGCTTTTATTGCGCTACTTCTCTGGTACTCGTCATCAGTTGCCAGTGTTTTAGAGAAGATGTGATGCAATTGACCCTACTCACGTTAGAACACACATAATCTGTGCAAAATGCAAGCTTTTCAGTGATTTATAGACATTTTATCGTATATCACGATATATTGGGTGCATAATTCATGTCTCATGTTACACACACACACTCAGTATTGGTGGCATTAATAAAACATTTTCGACACGATTTGGCCTATCGAGGGACTCCATGTGAAATCGATGCATTCTGCAGGGTATTTTCAGAAGAGGAAATCTTTCACTCGAGGTCAACTATTTGTAATACATTTGCCATTGATGACCCGAGCGACCTTTCTCATGATTTATCCTCCGACTAATCATGAATTTGACTTTTGCCATCGTCACTTGGATTTATTCTCCAATGAATAATTTTTTGCGATCATCTGTGCCACATGAAAATCATCCCTTGGCGAGGAAAAAAAATCTCCAACTGATTTTTACAATAAATTCACATGGTTTTATCACTCCACCGTAAAACAACATTTATTCCAAGTCAATTAGATGCAGTTTTATGACACTGAACTGCAAATAACCTCTATCTTGTGAGTATTTCTCCGATGATTTACTTAACAATTAGGCACAGCTGCAAATTAAGGCAAATGGCAGTTAAATTTTATGTGTGGCTTTTACAGTCCCACTAAATTAGTCACATCTCCTTGCACTCTCAAATGCAATTGATGGGACATTTGTTGGTATTAATGCAATTGACATTTTCACTTCTTGAGCCCTAAAATAATTGCCCGTCACCAGGTTTAATGCTAATCCCACGTGAGCTGTGCAGAGATGATTATTTTTAATGAAACAAACATCCCCAACGCGTGGATTAATATATTTGGCAATTGTGCATAAATTCGCAATCCTCTTAAAGGGTTGTGCTCATCAAAGGGCTTTTGGCTATTGGGTCCATGCATTTGTTGCTATTCAACCATAATATGTAATTATGTTGTGTGCCAATCAATTTATTTTAATGAGCCATAAAAATATAAAATTGTGTTAATTTCAACGAGTTTCGGTGTCATATGAGCTCGTTTAAGTAATTATTGCTAAATGAATGCATTATGCAAATTATTATGTGTGTTGTTCGTAAATCAAATTGTGTTATGGTGCGGTTAAATGGCACATTTTACAAAATATATATACATGCATACAAAAATAACCCGTGTAAAATATATTAATTATTGCGTGTTATTTCCACTGGAAATGTGTGTTTGTTCATTTTCTCTCCCATTTGGCTTGGCTTTTGCACAGTATAAAAAAAATTGCCACTCGTGATTTTAACAACATTGTATATTTGAAACACTTTTTGCATGTGCGGCGGGAAAAACTGGTGAAAATCGAATTTTAAAGGCAATTATTGCCACTTTTATGCGCTCAAAACATGGAGGTGAGAAGAGAGATATGCTGATTTATGCAAATTGTCACTAATGAGGCGTGATTAGTGTTGCCCTACGGAACATTTTTATGCTATGAATGCTCCCGAAATGTCCATAAATGCTGGGATAACATTATATTGAAGGAGGTTTAATAGTGCGCGGTAATTCGTTGCCAGCGCTATTCAATCGACACTTAAAATATAATTGGATTTCAACAATACATTTATTATTATTAAAAATGCTAATAAAATGCTATGAATTTTTATTAATTCATCGTATTTATCGTTTAACCCCAAAATAATTTATTCTTTTAAAATGTTGCTGATACACTGTATCAGCATACATGGATCAATTCAATAGCATTAATAAATAGATGAAAAGATAAAAAGGAACATCCTTTATCAATTGAAATACAGAAGAATACAGCATGTTTTCGCAGTGAAGTCTTGAAATTTTCACAATGTGAATGAAACATCATATCTCTCTCATTGCATTCTGGATTCAATTAAAGCCCATCGGCACAAGGTGGCTTTCAAATCTTCAAGCCCAAGATTGTGCGGAGTCTATAAAGTGTCAAGATTGAGCTGAAATACCATAAATCGGCCTGACAGATGCCATTTTCTTCATTTTTCCCTGTCTTGTGCTCGCGAGGCCAGCGAAAAAATCAATTAACTTTCCACTTTATGGTGTTTGTGGCTGACGATTTCGCACATCAAACGGGTGCAGATGCAGAGCCGTGAGTCCGATTCAGGCGATGTCTTTTGCCCATAAATGGCGGCTCATCCATGGCAGCACTTCTTGTGCCTTACATAATCAGCAATCTCGAGAGAGGAAAATATCGCTGGCCGCCAATTGAGATGTCCAATTCGCATTGTCGGTGTCATAAATCATTAGCCATCCACTCAATTGACTAGATAGATTTCCAAGCTTCTCCGTGATTTCTTGCCACGGATGGCATGACGAGCGCAATAGATGGGAATTTCCTTTTCAGAAATTCACCGAACACGTTCCGTTTTCATCTGTGCACTCATTTGTCTCAGCTTCAGTTTGAATTTCCCGCCAAGTGCACCTTGTCATTTTGACATTAAATCAACTGTCAAATGTCCAAATTCAACGCCTTTTCCATACGTTCGCTCGCAAAACGATATCTTTCACCACACAAAGAGATGAAACACATGAAAAGATTTTAATTAAATCAATTTGTAGCTTCTTCACCCGATTCATATCATGCTTTTCAGCGCTATTTCATTTCAAACGACTTGACTTTCCGATGAATAATTCAAGCTGTGCTCAGAGAAAAAAGATCATGAGAGTTGTTTTTTTGCTCTATAACAAATCACTGCGTATCTGATGTTTCCGGGCATCATAAAAGATAGTCGCTTTTCGTATATTGAATTTGAAGAGGTGCGAGAATATGAAAATTTCCACAAATGTTGTGCATTTTTGTGCAAATTGGCCCCCATTTGGAGATTGAGGAAACGATATAATGGATCAATTCACGGATTTCGAGGCGCTATTAAGCCGTGCAGCTTAATTGGGCAAATTGACGGATTGATGTGCCATAAATCACAATTAATACGTCCAATTTGAAATTAAATATTCACGCGTTGTGCAACAAATTGCAAGGAGTGAAAGCATGCTAATAATGCCATTTGCCTCAGACGTCGTGAACTCGTTTGTTTGCGGTGAATCAGAGAGTAATTTATCATTTTGGGGCTGCAGCAGAGTTGCCCGGGGAGATATAAATTGCTGAGACGAGTGTTAATCACTTAATAAGGCAATGCTCAATGGATATAAATCAGTGTTTTCTTTCTACATCGCTCTCGGCCATTTCTAGCATGCTTCGTACTGCTCAAAATGGTCTTGATTAGTTTCTTCTTCTGCCGCCCAGCGATGCTCTCTTCCCAACACAAATTGATTGTCATCAATTTCTCCATCGCATTTCTGATGTTCCGGGTGGAGTGTTGAGCAAGCTCGTGATCGAGTATTTGACATCTGCTTGACGCATTGCGTAATGCCACAAATTACAGCAAAACCTGCAGATCTGAATCAATTTCCATATCGAATCTTTTATGCAAATTCACTAATCGATCGCGTTCATTTTTCTCTCACTCAACCCGAGGCGCTTTCGTGGAAAATCAAATAGAAAATGAACCGATAAAAATGCACAACAATTATTTTCCCATTTCCGCCAATTACGCGTCGAGCGATCAATTAATCAAAGTGGACAAGATCGTCAAGATGAGAGATTATGGTGATGTGAGAGTGCCTAGGGAAATCGACAGCTCGACTTCTATCGAGTCTCAAATGCGATTATATGCTGTAAAATGTGTCGCTGAATATTAATTAATATGTCACTTTATTGCTAAACGAGTTGTATTCTGTAATATTATGAATTGCTTCATTGCAACTGATACTCTCAATCCGCCACATAGCGTCGAGTGTCACAGAAATCAAGCCTTTTGCATATTCTATGAGTAGGGGAAGGCGGGGTGAGATGAACTCAATCTTCTCTTAGAGTATTGTTTTAACCAAACACTTCTACTAATTTATCTATCGCGTATTTACGCTTAAGAAAGTCATAGACACTGCATGAAAATCCTTCCTTGATAGAAAATTTGACAATTTCTATTGCACAAAACAGTATTTTTAATTGTCTTTAATCATATCAGAGCTACTAAATCTAATTTCTGAAGACTTTCACTGCTTTTTCCAAACTCCTCATCTGACCCTCTCTTCCCCTATGCATATTTACGATGAGGAAGGAATATTTCGACAGCAAAAAATATTGTTTTCAAATTAATTGACATGTGTTCCGACGATTGACATAAATATTTATGCAATTAATTAATTTCGCCCATTCCAATCGATAGACAGCCACATTTTTTTCGAAACTTCTTCTCTGCTGTTGACAAACAAATTTTTCCACTTGTATTCCACGGCTTTGGGTGGTAAAAAAGGGGCAAGCAAAAAAAAGACGAGGTGTAATTAATTTCTGTGTCACTCAAAAGGCATAATTTTCTGTTGCTCGCGCGTAAAAAATGCCTCGTTTTTACAACTTTTCCTGTTGACAATTGACAATAATTTATATTTTTTCTGTCTCCCCAGTTCAAAGTTAGGCGGCTCTCTCTCTGTTTTCGGAGCACCGAAAAAGAGCACGAGGGAGGTTGTATAATATGAATGAGACGTACAATGAAAAACTGACAAATTATATTACTTTTGCTGTGCACAGTGTGCGACCAGTGACTACCGTAGTGTAAAATTTTTAACGATTTAATGAGTGCTCATAAATCATAACAATGAAAAATACGTGTAAATTAAGACTCTCGGCCGGAGTGTGAACGAGAGGCAGAGAAATTGGCCGGGACGCGCGGGGGGCGGCAAACTAACCGAGAATGGCTGGACTTTTGATATATGAACGTTTGTACCTATTTATTAAATTTATCGCATTTAATTACACCTGTTGGGCACACAAACAGCAAATTATACACCGTGCGCTTGGCTCCCACACCCGCCCGGACCCTCGCCGGGCCGCAAGAATGCATGAATTCATAAATTTCGCCGTACAAGAGCACTTTCTGATCTCTCGCGCTGTTCATTAACCGACACCTTGTCCACTTCTTGTGGCACTGCCATCGGGTTAATTAATTTCGTCAGTCCGATTTGAATATCACAATTAATTAGCCGACTTGACCTCAAATGACAAGATGTTGTAATTAAATGCGAGTAATTTTTTGCACTGACAATTAACGGACTTTCGAGACGCCAAGTGAAATTTAAATGAGAGATTTGCTCTCAAAATGCGATCACTTTTAATTGATATACATGAAATTGGCTTTGACATTGATTGCTGAGGTGCAAATTGCTTGTGAAAATGATCCTTCTTAAGCTACACTTGAAACAAACGAAATATGGCTCAACAATTCGATATTCCCAGGAAGTCTCAGGGCCGCTCAAGACATCAATAGACAGAATTGTGTTCATCTCGTCTATTTCATCGCGTTATTGTGCTTCTATTACAATAAATATAATTGGAATATCTTTATCGATTGAACTATGTTTTTTTTCCTACGCCCTTTCGTGCGCTTTATTCACTCGTCATCTTCTACTTTCTCACTTTTTCCCTCCTCCGACAGGGTGACCAATACTGAGTTTCTACTGCACAAGTTCTGCAAACTGCTACTGACTTAGTTACAGGCACTAATTGGTTGCAAGAGATCAGAAGACTAGATAAGAATGAGGAATATTCCGCCAGTGGGCGGGGCGTTCAAGAGGGCGGAGCTAACCTCCTTTTATTGCTATGTTGAGCCTTTAAAGGCTAATAAAGTGTTGCTGCTTTGCAAAAAGTCCGGAGGCAAGACATTAAATAAAGAAAATTACATCCAGAAACATCTCAAATATAACGTTTAATTATCTTTGGATGAAGTATTGCACTTCCTAGTGTGAACATTTGCCGTTATTCACAAGAAAATTGCCTGTTTATCTGTCTGTTTCTCTGATATTGTTTGTCCAAAAACTTCATTTCATTCACACAACAAATTGTATGAATTTCACAAATTCCGCGAAAATCTCTGTTTTTTTGTTGAAAAATTCCATAGATTAACAAGTAATTTCTTATTTTTTATGTTTCACTTCACTTAATATTGCTGTATTTTCCTAATTAAAACCATTGAAATGTGAGAAAAATAAATTCATCTCTAGTAATTTTAAGTATCCATCATGTTTCTTAGTATAATATTTCTATGTGTTTCGGGTCACCCTGCCTTTCGAGAGAATTTCCCAGTGCGAGGAAAACGCCTAGAGAACCCGTAAAAACCTGCTAAATAAATAGTGAGTCAATTGAGCCTAATGGGAATGTCGATTGCGCGATCAACTGGAGTCCTCCTGCTTCTTGGCGCCCATCAGGGCCGCCCGCTGGGCCTTGATCTCGTCGATGAGGCTCCCCACCAGCGGATGGAGGCTCCTGCCGTGCACGGAATCCACGAACTCCTTGTGCTTCCCCACGCAATTGTCGCGCTTTTCGTACTCGAAGGCCTGCAGAACCATGTCCAGTCGATCCAAGTCCTTGATGAAGCGAGACTCTGGCGTCTGGGACTCCTCGTACTCGTGGAACAGGTCCATCATGCGCGTTCCTCGCGGACTGATCAGCTTCTCAATGTCCACCATCGCTTCCATTTCGCGCCTCTTCTTCTCCTCGCGTGACACTCCGCAGTAGGGCGTGATGTCGCCCACCGTGCACTCGGCCAGGTCGTGCACGAGAGCCAACTCCATGCACTTGAGCCTGTCCAGGCCCTCTGAGCCGTCCAGCAGGAACGTCACCATCGCCATCCGGTACATATGCGCCGACACGGTTTCGCAGTCTTCAACGTCTCGCAGCACCCAGCCAGTTCTCTTGAGATGCTGCAATCAAGTCATTAGGGCGTCAGTGGTCCGGAAAGAGCGCTAATTCGCCAATAAGCACCTTCATAATTGTTTTGAGTTAGCACTTACCTTTAAATTTCCCACCAATTCGAGAAACTTTACCAAATCCCGAGCTTTGGCGCCCGCCCCGGCGCCCTCTGACATTGTCGAGCTGCTAAGGGTGCCCCCTTGCCACACTGTAGATCGCACGGACAGGAGCTTCCTTGGGAAATCCCGTGAAATGCAGCTCCATGGAGGGATCGATAACCTCAAAAATCTCTGCATTGCTAGGAGAGCCACCAACACACCACTGAGAGAGTTATTCACCACGCAAGAGAGAGATGACAAACTCACCACTATGGGGGAGAGCGAGTTGCTCAAAGTGAGAACAATTTTCCGCGCTATATTTTGATTGAACTCAGGGCTTGGCAGAACAATATATTGAACAAGTCGTTAATATAGAGTTTAGACTTATTTTGCACATCTATGCAACTCAGAAAGAAAACTAATAGTAATTAAAAGAATTTTTCACATTTCATGAGTGAAATGTTCGAAATATATTGCAGCTTCTGCACAGAGAGATTCTTGTAGAATTAACAAAAAATAAACATTGCCCTCACTGTACTTCACATTTAATCTCTTCTCTCTATTGCGCGATAGATGTTCATATAAGAAAAATTGCGTGTCCTCACGATTTTCCGTGTGAAAAACCAAAAAACATTGCTAGAGAACGAATTCTCATCCGCACGACATTGAGCAAAAATGGCCGCGTGAAATGCGCCACCAACGCCACTCGTGGTGAACACAATAGTTGACGTGACAAATTGACGGGGTAGAAAAATCTTCAGTTGTGAGAAGAGGTTGTTTTTCGTGAAAATCCATTAGAAAAATTACTTTACAGTGTGTGTGTTTGATGGCAACATCACCAAGTGCTAATATGGAGAGGAGTGCGCCCACAGTCACGGCCACAGAAGTGATAGCACGTCCGGCAAATGGCACAGAGGTAAAGACTTTGCTCTAGTTCAGTTTCCCTTTTGTTTTTCCGCTGGTTTTCCGAGAGTTTTCAACCCTTTGGGCCTCCAACTGACACTCTATTGTTCTAAAAGACTGTGAAAATGCTGTTGTTAGTGAGAAAGTGTCGAATTCCTGCGAGATTTCCCTGCGCTGTGAAGAGTTATTGTTCTCAAGGAACTCCCGAAATTGGGAGCTTTCCTCTCCGGGGGATTCGCATTCTGGACCTCACACGGATAGTGGCAGGTCCATACTGCACAATGATCCTGGCGGACTTGGGCGCGGACGTGATTAAGGTGGAAAAGCCAGGGTCGGGAGATGAGTCACGCCACTGGGGTCCACCGTTCCTGGCCAACTCCCCGGATTCCGTGTACTTCATGGCCTCCAACCGGAACAAGAGGAGCGTCTGCATCGACATGAAGCTCGGCAGGAGTATTTTCGAGGATCTGGCGAGGAAATGTGACGTTCTGGTGGAGAATTACGTTCCCGGAAAGCTGAAGAAGTTTGGATTGGATTACGACTCGCTCAAGAAAGTCAACGAGGGCCTGATTTACTGCTCAATCACCGGCTATGGCAGCAGAGGACCTTATGCCAGCAGGCCAGGATTTGACGTGATCGCAGCATCTGAAGGCGGCCTCTGTCACATCACAGGCGCTGAAGATGGGGCGCCAGCAAAGGTGGGCGTGCCCATGACGGACATCGCGACTGGATTATACGCTCACGGAGCCATTTTGGCCGCCCTGCTGGCTAGGAGAGACTCCGGAAGAGGTCAGAAAATAGACGTGGACCTCTTTTCTACCCAAATCTCGTGCCTGATCAACGTGGGCGGCAACTTCCTCAACGCCGGCATCGAGGCGAAGCGCTGGGGCACTGCTCACTCCTCCATCGTGCCCTACCAGGCTTTCAAGACCACCTCAGGCTACCTCACGTTGGGAGCGGGCAGCGACGCCCACTTTAAGTCACTCTGCAGCCTCTTGAACATCCCTGAAATCGCGGAGAATCCCAAGTTCCTCACCAATACTCTCCGAGTGCAGCACAGGCGGGAACTCATAGACCTCCTGGAAGGCATTCTCAGCCAAAAGAGCACCTCAGACTGGATGAAAGTCTTCAGTAACGCTCCCTTCCCGGTCGCCCCCATCAATTCCATCCGGGAAGTCTTCGAGGACGAGCACGTGAAGGCGATAAACCTGGTCAAGACAGTGTCTCATCCAGCGTCCGGGTCTGTGAAGGTCGTGGGACCGCCAGTGGTGTTCAGCGATGCACAGAACAGCGTTCGAACACCTCCTCCGACTCTTGGGCAGCACACGGATGAGGTTCTGGCAGAGATTTTAGGCTACAGCCCAAAAGAAATTGAAGATTTGAAGCTGAAGAAAGTCATCCAGTGATTTGAGGGCATTTTTCTAAATTAGCTTTTGTACAAATTCAAGTCAATAAAAGCAGAGAAACGTGAAATTTCTTGCTTTTTGGCTCTACTATTTATCTTATCAATTTGTTCTTGAGCCTGAGAGAAACCAGAACACCAAGAGTAAATATTTACCTTATAGTTAATCTCATCAAACTCCACTCTTCTGTCTTCCAGGAAGCGCCCGTTCTGCGACTGCGGCTGCACAAGCCCAAGAGCGACAAGAAGGTGTCGTGGGGCTCAGAGACGGTGGACAATGAGGACATGGGCAAGAAGAAGTCCAAGTGCTGCTGCGTGTATCACAAACCGATGACCTTTGGCGAGAGTTCGTCCGAGAGCGAGGACGAGTGCGAACACTGCTATGGACACGTGGAGAAGAGGAAGAAGCGGACACCCAAGGAGCCCAAGCCGCCCGAAGGGTGCGACGAGACGGACCAGGGCGGCAGCAGTAGCCAGGATTCCGCCGCCAGCTCCAGTCAGTCCGGAGGCGGTGGAAATTGACTTGTTAGAATATTTATCGCGCAAAATTATTCAATAAAATCCAATTTGTTTCAAAAACCGTGTTCAGCCACAGATGGCGCGCACATCTGTTCCGGAACATTCGCCATTGTTGGGCGAGAAACTTCTGCGGAGGTCGAGAAATTGAGGAAAAAAGCCTTTTCCGGGCAGGAACTGACAAGACAGCCCCTCCAAGACAACCCTAGCACCCTCAGGACACCATGACGCGTGAGTATGCAGAGAGATGCGGCGTGGATTGCGCGGAACTTGAGTGGGAAAGTGGTGGGATGACAGGTGATGATCTCGGATGCTTTTCAGGTGGAAATCAGAGAGATTTGGCCCGTGCCAAGAATCTGAAGAAGCAAAACGAAAAGCAGAAGGGGCGCCAGACTGACGGACTGACGGTGGAGCAGCGCAAACAGAGGTGAGACTTGATCACGCTGAGGAATGCCTGATATTCCCGTCCCCACTGAAAAGCAGCCTCATTGCAGGGACGCTGACCTGATGCGAGAGAAACAGAAGAAGAAGGACGACACCCCAACAGGCGGCCAGAGTCAGGCCTCGGGCAGCAGATAGAGTGGGAGGCACGAAGTCTCCCGGACGCACAGCCGGACTTGAGGAGTGAATAAATGGACATTTTATTACCGGACTCACTTGAGTTCTCCACACGCCACGATCGCCACTTTCTGCGTAGGCGCTCCGCCCTTGCTGCCGCACTTCTCCATCTTGCGCAGCACATCGGCGCCGCTGATGACATGCCCGAACACCACGTGCTTCCCATTCAGCCAGTCCGTCTTCGTGGTGCAGAGGAAGAACTGCGAGCCATTCGTGTTGGGCCCCGAGTTGGCCATGCTTAGCGTCCCGAAGCCCGTGTGCTTCAGGTCGAAGTTCTCATCAGCGAACTTCCGCCCATAGATCGACTTGCCGCCCGTGCCGTTTTTGTTCGTGAAGTCGCCGCCCTGGAATTGTCCGGAGAGTCAAAAGGAATTCTTCAGGCGCATTTTACAGTGAGGAGCAAAAGTTTGATTTTTACGCAGAAAGTCTCGTGCTTTCACTACCGGCGATAACAATTCCTTATCATGTTTACAAATTCTCTGGGATCGTTGGGATGATTAATTACGTGAATTAATCTTATCAGGCTTCTTTGAGTATTCCGAGTATTCTATAATTACTCATTTATTTTGAGGGCAACTTTTTCTGGAAAGCAGATTTGTTATTGATCGAAATTAGCATTGGACACAATTCTTTCATCCGAAGACCCGGAAAAATGCTAAACATTTGCTCCTTACTGTAATTCTCAAAGCCTCTTATTCTCACCTGGCACATGAAGTCAGGAATGATGCGATGGAATATGCTGCCGGCATAGCCGAATCCCTGCTCGCCCGTGCACAGCGCCCGGAAGTTTTCTGCCGTCTTGGGCACTACATCCGCCCGAAGCAGCATGATTATCCTTCCGGCATCGCTGTTCCCTATCCGGATGTCGAAGTACACCTGCGGATTCCTGTTTTCTGTTGGTTTCGTCTCCTTGGCCACTTCCTCAGTCGTTTCTCCTTCGACCTGGGGCCCTCCAGGGGCGTCATCTGTGTTCTTTAGCGTCGCCCCGGCGTGCTTAATGAGCCACGAATCTTCCGCCCAGACGGGCCGATTGCTGCCCTCTTTTATGCGCTGCGGCTTGGCTAGGTTCACCCTGATGGTGCGTCCATACAGCTCAGAGTCGTTCATGTTGTCTATCGCCGCGGCGGCATCTTCCGGACTCTCGTACTCGATGAAAGCAAAGCCCCGGTGCTTCTGAGATTCATAGTCAATGGGCACTTGTATGTCTATTAAGTCCCCGAACGGGATGAAAGCATCATTCAGGAGCTTCTCTGTCACTTCCTCTGCCAGGCCACCGACGTAAATTGTCCGTTTTTCACTCATTTTCACAATAAATTGGAGAAATTTCCTACGATTAGGGTTTGTTTTGATGCAACATAACCTCAAACTCACTCCACTTTGCTAAGCGCGCCTCACTGTGGAGAACATGAAAACTAAGTTTCCCCGCTGCACGGAAAACATGAATTGAAAATCAGGGGAATTGTTGAAATTTTCATCATTTATTATTGCACCATCATTTCTATATAATGAAGTACAGTTTATCATGAATTGGCGCTTCTTAGATCGAAAAATTTATTGCTACATTTAGATAATGAGAAAAATTCTGCGTTCTTCTGCACATTTTCCCTTAGAATCCATCCGGAAAATTGCCGGCATGGAACGGCTTTTCATCACTGAGCAACAAATCATTTATTGTAAAAATAACTAATAGATTACCTGCAGAGTCAAATTAAACACAAAATCGTGTGATATGTTCGCATTTTGGAACATGCTTGAAAGAATATAAAATAAAAACCCGTGAAAAAGCAAGAATTTTTGAAGAAATTGTGTGGCATCATCTCTTAAACAAAACATCTTTGGAATGATGATATCTTTGAAAAGAATTATTAAGTGTGTTGTCAACAATTTTCCGCATTTACAGCCTCTTATTTTCCACTTCATCTTCTAAAAAAAAACCTTCCTAGACATTTATTTTCTCGCATTTCACCTCCCATTTCCTCGAATAATTGATTTCTTTGCATTTTAACTCACTAATCGTATACATTGGACAGAGAATTTTCAATATTTTCTTTTATTATTAATTGATTTTCATCATTATTTCATTATTTATAGTACATTTAAGTATGTTTCCTTTTATCATAATTTTCCATATTTCTTCTCCATTCTAGAGAATTTCCGTTAAAAATGCTTCTTGTCTTCCTTCTTTTTCTTTATATATTTCACATATCGAATAGATTGAAAGATTTGCTGAAATCCTTCTATATATTTACAACAAAATTCATAATAGAAAAAATCTAACCCAGAAAAAATGTGTCTAAAGAAACCTTTTGTGTGTGTAAAAATATAAGTCAAGAAATTATATTGTTCCAAGAAAAACTTAACAAATAACTTACCACAGAGACTAAATTCACTTTTAAGCCATTATTTATCGTTTTTTTTTTCTTTATCCATTTTTAAAAATTACTCCCTAAAAATATTTTATTTACATCTCTGAATCCAAGACGGGGGCAAAGTTGGGGATAAAGAGAAAGAAAAACCCATTGTTGAAATGCTGATCGCGCAATAAAACTGTCACAAAAGAGTGACAGGAAAACTTATCCAGTGGCGGGAAATCCTCTCAGTTTATAAACCGGGGAACAGACGGGGAGAATCTGGGGGGAGGAGAAAATGCCAAGAGAGAGAGAGAGAGGATTTCGCGTGCGGAAGAAAGTGATGATGCCGGGAGGATTACCTGAAATCGACGTTGTTCTGGTTCTGGTTCTTTTTGCTGCGTCGCTTCCCCGACACGCCATTCACGAAACTCACCTGTGAAAGGAGTGGGAATTTTGTCAGTGACGTAAAATCGTCTCTTCTTCACGGCAAACGGAGCAGAAGTTGCAAGAAACTCACCTGCAGCACTTGACTGGCCTCGAAAGCGGTGCCGGGCAGCAGGATCACGGGACTGGAGACGTGGCCCGACTCCACGCACAGCATGTTGGGATACTCGTCGTCTCCGAAGTCGGGCGTTTCGCGCGCCTTCTCCATCCACGGATTCCAGATCACCGTGTCGGGGAAGTTGTACTTCTGCACGCGCATCTTCCGGCCCGACACCACATTCGTGATGATGTGCTCCGACGGCGTGTGCTGGTAGATGCGATCTGTCCACTCGTTGATGGTCACCACGTCGCGCCCCTCCTGGTAAATGGCGTTCTCGCGTGTCTTGTCGATGAACGTGCAGCCGTGCAGCCCCGTGATCTGGCACCGACGCACGTCCGGCACCTTCAAGTACGTGTGCAGGAGCATGTTGAAGGAGAACGTGAGGTCCTTGCTCGGGTTGTACACGCCGATGTGGAAGTGCAGCTCCTTCTCGCGCAGAATCAGTCGGTAAGTGATCCGGAATCTGCAAGTAACATCGAGAGATCAGCTCAAAGAGATTTCCACCGACGCCTCAGAACACTTCAAAGGATTTCTAGTAGAATTTTGCGCAGTTTGAGGGAAACAGAAACCTCTGTTGCGACCTCTGGCCAAATCTACTCACGGATAGTTCCACATTGAGCGCGTGAATTCGTTGTCCATGAGACTGAAGACGGCCTCGACGTCTCCGGTGGGCAGTCTTTCCGGCGCCCTCTCCAGCGCCCATCTCGTAATCCTGGCGAATCCGTGCTGCGGCCCAAACGTCCACTGGCCAAATTGTGCTGTTTGGCGCGACAGAAGCGAATCAGTCACGGACAGAGGCATTTGAATAAAGTCATCAAGACATGCTTCATTGAGTGTCTCTCTTTTTCCAATCACTGACCACTTCTTCTTCTCCTCTCTTCATTGCGCTCCTTTCAGAAGCATCTCCATTCTCGCCACTTTTTGCCGCGCGTGATTCACGGGACAAAAAAAAGAGAGACACTCTCGTGTGTGTAGTAAAATGAGTTGAGAAAACTTACGAAATACAAATGGAATTCCTCCTCTAATTGCTTTTTTGCCATCGAAAACCGCCAATTTGCTGCAATGACAAAAGATGGAGTGGGAAAAGTTAGGAAGACACTTTTTTCCTATTCACTTTTCAGGACTTAAATGGGTTTTTATCCATTGGCAGTGTGTGTTTGCATTGTAGGTCGAAAGACTACACAAAATCATCTCTGAGCAATTCCAGAGAAACGCCCAAGAGCGAGAGGGAGAGAGAGAGAGAGTTTGAAGGTGATTATTAAATTCTGATTTAATACACGGAGAGCATCAGTGGAAGTAATCATGCTCATAAATGGCTTAGAAAAATACATCATCTCTTTGGTTAATCTCTGAAAATGATTTCGGTGGAGAAAACCAGTTCTTTCACCAAATCTCTCCGTGGAAGAAATGAAATAAAAAGCATCTCAGCATCGGTATTATTTGCAAGAGAGACGAAAAATCATCCTCAACAGAATCCGTATTCTTCTCTCTAGACCTCAAAGATTGATGAAACGCCATCACAATCCCCTTTCTCCGCGCACACACGGAATTGGACAAAAAGCACGAGGAACTCTTAAATTTGAACAGAAGGTCAAGCCATTGAATATCTTTGGGCCACGGAAGAGAGACAGAGTGGAAATAAATCACTGTGATTAATTGATTAATTACCTTTTTGTTGGGCCACACAAAATGAATGGGTGGCATTAAATATGAAACAGACAACGAAACAATTGGATCACAGTCAAAAACCTACAGAAATATGGAAGAAATGCCATTTAAAATTAATGCCACAACCCTTGAAATCAATGAGAGGCAATTCGGGTGATTAAAAACTCCGCTTTTGGGGGTGATTTGGAAAAAGTTTAAGCTTTCGAGAGCCACAGAAAATCGTCCACATGAGCTCCTCTCAAGCACGAGAAGAAATTCGAGCAGATTTATCAGTAGATTTATGATAAAATTCTCTCAGATTATTAACAAATTGATGCTCAGAGCAAAGTCATTTCAAGAAAATATGGAATCCCTTTAAGATGTCACACCGCCAATTTGAGAAGCAACATCAAAGAGCCATAGAAACGAGTCTTTTCCTCAGCGATCAGTGCCAAAAAAAAACGACTCAATCAATGTCTCAAAAGCATCATCGCGGCTGAATATTAATACTTCGCATGCCCGCGAGATCAACGTCAATCTTTGCACTTCCGGGACGACCTTGTTTCTCTCATTGACGCTCAGCGAAAATGGCAAATCCATCCACTTTTTTCTCGCGCCTCACAATCGTAAATACATTGTTTGTGGTCAGAATTGGCGAAACGAAAGAGAGAACTTCTCCTCGCGAAATTGGATGGCAAAAACCGGGACACAGAACGAATGAATGATGGAGAGGATGTGAGGCAAAGAAGTTGAATTATCGCGAATCGCATCTTCGGTTTTGTCCCGTCGTCGCGCGGACTTTTTTCCCGCGCTTTTTCCACCGCGCTCGCCCAGATATAGTGAAAAGCTCCGCGCGCACAAGACAATTGACGGAGTGTCGACAAAAAAAAGAGAGAGACATTCATTCTCCGAGAAAATCCCGAGAAGAGTTGGACGATGGGTGAGAAAAAAGGCTGAAGACAGACGTAGAGAATTTGGGTGGAGAATGAGAGAGAAAGATTGGGGCATTAGGAAGAAGTTGGACGGAGGGAAAACACTGGAAGCGAAACTGTGGAACACAAGCCAACAAGAAATGCTCGTCGGAAATGGGATTTGACACAAAAACTAGGCGCTACTGTTTTCAAATAAAGCGCTCCGCACACGAGAACAGAGATGAATTGGTCGATTCTGTTTGCAGCGCATTTCAGCTCTCCTCCTCTTTTGCCAATTTGAATTCAAACTTTGACAGTAATTATCTGTCACTGTCAAATCCCCCCGTCAAATATGTGTATAAATAACGAGCCACAGGAAAAACCACATCGTAATCCCTTCAAATATTCCCTCTAAAAGTCGAGTGTGTGCTCTTGCCATAATTTCCTCCCCATATCGATCGAGGGAATTTGTGTGCTTTCCTCTTCGTGCCTTTTTTTCCCGGTTGCCTGATGATGATGCTGATGAAAAAGTGCCTCAACCACACACATTTGCCACCCGCCCCACCCACTTCTGCCCACACCTCGCCTCGCCTCTTTTTTCCCAACATGCATTTCGGTGCGCTTTCCCAAGATTCGCCCCCCAAGAATTCCGCCGCCCCTCCCACAGCTCAGCCAGATGATGCCCGACTTTTTGCCCCCGCGCCAGTGAATCCCACAATTGGGGAATTTCTTTCCTATGGCCCTTCAGTGCGCGAAACATTCCAGCAATTCACAGCCCAGCGAATCACTGGAGCACTCTGGCTACGACCCTGGTCAGGAAAATGGCTGAGCACTTTTTGCTGTAAGAAAATCCTCCGTGGAAAGCTGAATTTCTTCTCTTTCACCGCACAGCTGAATATTTCCTAAGAAATGCAATTTTCTCTCGTATTTAGGACATTGAACAATGATTTATTCACTGACTTCGCTTGAAAACTGTTGGAAACATGCACTTAACAGTTTGGCGAATGGAGAGCTCCGCCTCCTTCAATGCCCCGCCCATTCCCGGATAATCAATAATAAATTCACTCACCTCACGAACAACTGCTCCTGATTGTTGACTCTCCAGGAAACCACTGTGGCGCCTGAAAAGCGAAAAGACACCCATTTGAGCACTTGTTCACCCCCTTTTTATATGTCTCCGTTTCACGTCAATTGCTGAACTTTCATCACAAGCTGAGGTACTATATTTTTAATGTGCACTGTGTATGTCTCATTAGAAATTTGCAAAAAACAAACAATTAGAGCTCTGCAGCCGAAAATCGAGAGAGAAATATGTGTAGTGGCAGGAAAACACCTCGGAAAGAGTGTGTCTTGTACACATGCAATAAAAGCCGCACAGCGACTGAAAATTCACTGTTTTTGCCCATCTTTTTTCAACACTTCCCTTCTCTCTCGTGTTTTTTTCTCCGCCGCACAGCTCGAAAATGTTATTATATGGTTTATTCTCTATTATTTAGCCTCTGCTTTTTTACACTGCGTTGCTTTGGAAAGAGCCAGCAAAAAGCGCGCTCCTCTCGCTCTCGCGTTAATTTTCGTCATCATCATTAGGAGAAAACACACAATGGGCGGCCGCGGGGAGAAAGGGGCCCGCGACCCGGGCTTTTCCGGGCGCCGATCCGGGAGCCCGAGAGTGCGGCGCGCAAAAAGTGGAGGGAAAAGGAGGCCGACAGAGACGCCCTCTGCGCGCACCCCCCAAGTGCTGCCCCCTGAGTTCTGTCATGTTGTTTTTCGACGCACACACGCGACGCGGCGCATCGGTGTGCACACGAGCAGCGGCGCGAGTGTGTGTGTGTCCACGCGCTTTTTTTCATATGAACTTTTCCAATTGAAAATGGCCTTGTCATCGCCTAATTTTCACACAGCACCCTTTTCACGCCAACCAAAGAGCAATATTTCCACCATCCGCCACCGCCTAATTGTCACTTACCATGTAAATTAATGGTGCAAGTGGTATTATTTCCCCTATCCAGAACAACCACACTCGTGGCAGCCATTTCAAATACACAACAAAACGACACTCCACCAGCGAGAAAAGCAACGTTTTTCCACCCCCGAAGCGCCCCAAGTCACACAAATTCCACCACGGGCACACGCCGATGCCACTGCCGGGTCAACTGATGCACTCACGCACGCGGCACGCGTGGAAAAAGGCTGGGAATGACGGGCCAATGTCGCCAAACTCGCGCTCTATCGCGATGAAGGAAAAATCTCGCCACTATTGTGCTCTCACACTTGCACTTCGCCTCTGACACTCCTTCGCAACATGCAACACACTCTCGCGGGCAATTTTTCATATCTGGGCACATCTGGGCACAGCCGGCCGTCTCGCTCGCACTCGCGCCACGCCATATGGCAGGCGAGTGAGCAAAAATGGCCGACTCTTTTTGCCCGAGCGCCGCAGGGGCAGCCAGGCCACGGGGTGGGGATGAGCGTGACATAACCTCACGACTTTGGGCGTTCGAAAGGAAACGGTCGCGCTGAATCATCCCCAAATTGGAGAAATGATGATATGATGAAAAACAAACAAGATATATTTCCAATATTTCTCTAGATATAATATAGATCACATGAAAGGCAGAATGCTAGAATACAATATTTACTCCCAGTCGTTCCGGACGCGCTCCCAGTCGCTGATGAAGGGCTTGTCGATGGTCTCGATGGTCAGCTCGCCACAGAAGCAACAATCCGCCGCCACGATGCTCTGAATCTCCTCTTTTAGAGCCTCCCGGGCGTTCTGGGCATCTCCCTCGCCGGCGCCCAACATGCTCAGCCTCAGCTTTAGTCCTGAGAGTCTCTGCGCCGCCTCAGCGCCCAGCAGCGGAGCCAAGTGCTTCTCCAGGCAGTCCTCGTGGAACTTGTGACCGCATGGAAAGACAAAGAAAGGCCTCACGAGCAGCGCAGCGCTGCAAATCGTGCACTGGTCAGAGGCTGAGATGGTCACTGATCGGTTGCGGAATGACTGGAGTTCGGCGCGAACTTTCTCCGCAGACTTCGCGGATTCATCCATGTCGCGTCTCTGCTCCTGAATCTTCAGATTGTATTCCTTCAGGGCATCGCAAATTGCCTCCTTGAAGTGATCGATGCGCTCAAAGTCCGAGAAGAAAGGCAGAAGATCCTCAATGCGCAGCAAATCACACTCTTGAAGCAGTTCCAGTGCTTCTTTCACATCCTCCCGACCGCGGATTTCGTGCTCGGCAATGCGAAGCCACAGCTTCCGGCGGAGATCTCTGTCCGGAGCCATGGAGGCTGTGTGCTGAGCTAGTTTCGTGTTCACCGTGAGCGCCAACTCGACTGCCTGATGCCACATCTCTAGCAGGCACTGCAGAAAGACGCATGCCTCGGCCACATTGTGCTGTCGACAGACTCGTAGAGCGTAATGTACATCGTAGTGGATCATGGAGACGTCCTTGCCTTGCGTCTCGAGGAAGATCATCAGCTTCTCGCTGCGATTCTGCGCATACAGCTTGATGAGGAAGTTGTGAATTGCCGTCTCTGAGCAGCCAAGCAAGTGAACACAGTACTCCAAGTAGCGAATGATCTCCGTCACGTGCACATCACTCTCCAACACGATGAGCGTCGGCAGGAGCTTCACCGGATCCAGACGCTTTCCCTGCGCCATGGCGGCGGCAATAGTTTCTGCCGGAATGTTCTCCATGAGAATCGGAGCGTATTTGTAGAACAGTTCAGGGCGATTCTGCCCTCTGAGCACGTTCAGGGCTTCTAGGAACTTCCCCAGAGCAATGTGCTGATTCACTACGTTCTCGAAGTCCCTGTTCACGGCAGTGAAGGTGGCCAGATTGTGGGCATCTCCGTGGGAGGCCATCAGATCATAGATCACCGATCGGTTGGTCTTCATGCACTCCACAACGCGCGGGGTGTTCATGAAGACATCAAAGTCCCTCTGCAGCACTCTCACTTGCTCCTGGCTGTCTCCTCGCCTCGCCATCTCGGTGAGGAACAACTCCACCATCCACACTACCAGCATCGTAATCTGACTCTTGTCCTGCGCCTTCAAGCCCTCCAGGCGCTTCCGCAGGAAGATCATCAGCGCCTCGTTCTCGTTAATCTCCAAAAATTTCAAGCAAATGCCCTCGAAGCTGCTCTTCGTCTCGGCAAACAGCCTAGCGCTTTCGATAAACTCCTTCCGGTTGAAGCACTGCTCGGCCTGCTTGCACAGGACAATGTCCAGATGTGCAGGATTATCCTTGGCGTACCTCAGCGCCCTGTCAAACTCGCCCTTCTCCAGGTAGATCTGCCACACATTGCGCTCCTCATTCGTCACGCGAATGCGAAAGATCACCTTCGTGCTGTACACGTAAATCACGTTCTCGCGATAGTCTCTCACGGCGTTCTGCAGCGGTCCCAGATTCTCGCTGATAAACTCCTCGTAAACCACTTGATAGTTCAGCAGCGAGATCGCCGTCAAGTGGTCCGGATACACGAGAATGGCGTGGAAATCCGTCAAAGCGAAAGCCACAGGGGCATTCTTCTCGTTCTCTGGGAAGGGAATCCGCTTGTTGTGTACCATCCTGGCCGGAGAGTCGCTCTTGGCGTCCATCTCACCGTAGAAGATGCAGGGCTCCGTGATCCAGCCGAAGGAGCGCGGAAAGTGACTCTTGTAGTCATAGCAGACCCTCAGCTTTGTTGTCTTCCCCTTGGCCACACTCTTGATCTCGTGGAAGTCCTGGATGTCCTCCGGAACATTCAAGTAGGAGTTGAAGATGGACTGCAGCGGCTGTCTGTCGTCTGACTTGATCGTCTCCTGGAATTTGTAGAAGCGATCCACGCTTGTGGCCAGGACGATGTATTCACTGGTATTCGGGACTCTGAAGTACTCAATCCCTGTGATTGGGATGTTCTCATTCCGCCCGATATCAAAAACCTAAAACGAAAGCGAATGTTTTAGACACCAGATAGACAAAAGACAGTTTCTAGAAGGGAGTTTACCAATCCCTCATCATCCCTGCTTCCATACAGAGGCAGATAATTAGGCAGCTTGCAAGATAAAGACCATTTACTTCTACTTCCTGACCATTGTCAAGGAGAGAGAAAAACTCACCTGCTTCCAATTGTTGTGGACAACTTTATCAGATTCCACTGCCAATTCCACTTCGAAGATGAGTCCTCGGCTTGTGCCCAGCAAAATAGCTCCTGTGGACGTCTCGGAGTCATTTTCATAGTTGAAGGCAACACAGGTAATCTCATGATCTCTGAACTTGTCGATTCTCTTTGGTTTGCTCTGGCTTCTGTGCAAATACAGCAGTTCTGGGACGAATTGTGTGGACTTCGGCACCAAAGCAATCAACAGATGCGCTCCCAAGGGGTCCAGGAACACCCTAGAAATCTCCTGACCTGCTGTGTACTTCTCCAGTGCGACTTCTGCAAGTATGAAGCAGCATGAGACGCATTCCGGATGGGGAGAACATTGTAAATTTACCGTCCGATCGATTGATGTCGACGAGTTGCATCCGGAACACCACATTATTGGCCATCACGAGCATCAACCATCCGTTGGAGACTACCAAGTGGTTGATGACGTGCGGCATGGAGATGTTCATCTTCAGCTTCCCGAAGATGGGCGCTTCCTGCGACATCCTGACCGAGATGTAGCCGCTGGATGTGGGCGTAACTGCGCTGCTCTTGACAGAGCTCTCGTCCCGCTTCAGGGTCTTGTTGTACTGGTCAAACATTGACGTCATGTTTGCCGACAAATTCCTATCAAATTCCACGAATTTCTGCCCTCCCGGATGATTTCTTATCGCTCCTTAGATGCCCAGAAAAATTCACACACAAATCCAAAACAACACACACTTGACAGTTCCACTATGTACCGCCAGCGCCACTGTGGCAAAATACGCCGCCTGGAAATCTGGAAGGATTAGCCGTTATGTCACCATCACTTCGAGAAACAAACATTAAATACATTTTTTCTGTAAATATCGTTTAATATTATTAATGCAATAAGTTACAAAAAATCTCCCCTGCGACCATTGGGCCGATTTGGTTAGACATTTTGATTGAAATACAGATTTTTGCTGGCAAAACCTGATAATCCGAATCCACGCTAAGCAATAAATAACTCCTTAAACGCTACATTAATCCCCCGAATCGGTATATAATATTTCATCAATAGAAAACACAAAGAGTATTGCTGAGACTAAAAAACAACACAATATCATTTTGCAACTCTCGAATAAATAAATATATCTGCAAAGCGTCATAACTAGACTTTTTTCCTTTCAATTACACAATATAAATTCTTCGATTTTCCACTCTGAAAAATATGCAAAAACTTGTCATCAAAATGGCCAAAAGGAAGATTGATTCACAAATTTAAAATATACACAATGCCTTTTGCACACTATCTCCTCATCCTATTCTCCCATATCCTTGATAAAGATCCTAACCTACATAATGAAAATTTGAGAGATTTCACCTAGAGAATTGTGAAAAACAATTGATTGTGAAAAAATAGTGTCCTATATCGATTGTAAATCCCTCATAGCAATGTACAAATGGATCAAAAATGCTCTCAAAAAAGATTGTTCCCGTTTAATTTCTACACTTTCTAATAAATCTCTTGTCATATTTTATCAAAATGTCCCAAAATCCATCGAAAAAATGCATTTCTGTATAGGGAATTAAAAGGGAAGAGAAGACCTACGATTCTAAAATCTACGGCTTTACACTAGACTTGTCTTTGGGATAAGTTTCATTCTTTCGTTTGATTATTTTTGTTCTTCATTTTTTTGGTTTATCATAAGGAAAGATTTTTTTTTCGTATTTTGTCCGCAGAAAATACGATTTTATAACATTAAACTTGATAATGATGATGAGTAATATGTTGTTGAATACGTTCTTAAGAGGTTAAAAAGAGAGTATTTTGGCGTGAAAGTCTTCACATGTACGTGGGCTTGAGCTTGTAGGCCCTCTTCCAGATCTCACAGAGGCACACGGTGCTGTGGAACCTGTAGAAGATGGCCAGCGGCATGGACACGTGCGTGATGATGGTCCACGCCCAGAGACCGTAGAAGTTGAGCTGGATCGGGTGGCTCTCGGCGCGGGATTTCTCCAGCGTGCTGATGGCCCACATGGCCAGATTGGCCACCAGCAGGAACGTCACAATCTCGCGCCCGGGCTTCTTGCGGATGTGCTCCGGCGTGGCGGCGTTTCTGCGACTCGCGTCCAGGATGAACATTGTCTGGCAGGCGGTCTGCACAATGGACGCCAGCGCGTTGATCAGCACGAGAATCGTGTCCTTGCGCAGCGTGAAGTGGCCGCCGATGACTGTGAAAGTGCTGTAGAGGAACAGTCCCGACTGCGCGCCCACCAGCAGGATGTCGTCCAACTGGAAGCTCCTCTCCGCGTCGTACTGCAAATGCCTCACCTGAATCATGCCGATCAGCGTGGCAATCGTGGCCGTGGCGTACAGCGTCAGCTCGCACACCGTCACCTCCGTCACGGCGAAGGCCACAAACTCCGGCCGCGAGATGAGCACGAAGAAGAGAATCAGCGAAATGATGGTCAACACGAGGATCAGGATGCCCACGAAGAGGCCCTTGTGCGCCCTGGCGCAGTCCACGGAGTAGTGATGAGGCGAGCGCTTGAAGGAGGACAAGTCCCGTCGCACGGGCGTCTCCTGAGGTGGATTGGTCACGTTACGCCACATCACGTAGAGAATAGCGGCGCAGATGAGCGAATATTCAATGGTGCAGGGAAAAAGGAAGGGCGACGCGTCCTGCACCAGCGTTCCGATAATGTTCGTCCGGCGACACTCAAAGATGTGGTGAGGACCCTTCAGCCCGCGAGGAACGCGCAAGTGAACCGATGTGTCCGGAGGATGAATGGCTGTCTTGTGGCCTGAAGAGAGAGAGAGAGAGAGATTAGACAAGGTGACTCAGAACACAGAGATTTTTGTCCTTAAAATATCTCTAATTGTAATTGCAAAATTCCTAAATTGGGCCAAGAAATGTATATATTTTGCCTGTTTATATGCTTCAAAGAATATAACTCAGTGAATAAAATCCCCCTTCTGTTCAATCGGAAGCACTTTAGGGGGATTAAAGAGCGACTAAGGGCCCCGATCAGAAGATAAAAAGGTGGAAAAACTCACCCAATCGATGGGAAATCTTGAGTGTTCTGTTCTCCGGATCGTAGAAAGTGAGAATCTCATGTTTCGTCTCCTGCAGAGGACCACACAAAGCAGACAGAATTTATTGGCTCATATCAATTTCACACAATTCCACCCACTCACCTGAATAAGGACGTTCAGCCACACGGACAAATTCGTGCCGATCATGTGCATGAGGCCGAATCGCGCCAGAATTTTGTGTCGATACACTTTAATTTGCTGCAAAAGGAAAAAGGACGCTCATGAGGTGTGCGATTCCCCTCTTTTTCCCGGGCGACATTACTTCCGCGCCACTTGGCAAAAGACTGGTGAATTCTTTGGGTGAATTAATTGCGAGAACAGGCGCACACGTACCTCATTATTCAGGAAGATAAAGTACATCTGAATGAAAATGAACGCCATCCTCGTGGCCGGAGTGAGAGCCAGGAGCACATTGTGGCATTTGGTGTCCCTCTCCAGCTCGAAGTACTGCCCAAACTCCAGACCAGAGTAAATCATACTCCCGATGCCGAAAGCTTTAAAGTAGAAAATGAGACAATTCAGCTAACTTCATCGTCTGATTTTTCTCCCGTAGAGCAACGAAAACTTTTGAGTGGCAAAAGAAAACTCTGATGGTGAAAAGTATTGACAAAGTTTCTCTCTATCTCTGAAGTCAAGTGGAATTTTTCATCTCACAACATTCTTTTTCCAGGAAGAGGAGAATCAATACATAAAAGCATTTAATTTATCCCTTTTCCGATATGGCAAATTAGTTTAAAGGGAAAAATGTATTACTCAAAGTGCTGTGGTGAGAGGAAAATTCAATTTGCCATATAAATTTCATTAAAATTCACAGCCAATAAAAGCTCAATGCAGAAAATATGTCGTAAAAGCGCACTAAAGTGCCCATCGCTTAGCATAATCAATATCATTTTTGCTGAAACATGGTTTTTACGCGTGTTATGCATAAAAGTGCCAAAATATCGACTCACCAACGGCTCCCATTCGCAGGTAGAAGCTGCCATAGTGCTGCTGCCCAGAGGCGCTCACGGGCAAGAGGGAGGGCCTCCTGGGGGGCGGCGAGATGGCCACATTGAGCTGCCTGTTCCCCGAGCTGCCCTCGCTCTCCCGGTCGGACTCATTTCCGCTGTTGGAGCTGCACGATGACGACCTCTTGGGCGGCGCTTTGGTCTGCTTCACACCTGCAAGGAAAATCGCTGTACTCGAGAGTCCCCAAAACCCCTCATCCCTCGTCTCAAAGCCCTTACTCGTCGTGTAGACGGTCTTCGGGCGGCCCCACAGCAGAGTGGCGTACATGAAGAGCAGGAACACCATGCTGCCGATGTAGAGATAGAGATAGAAGCTCTGCGAAGAGTGAACAATCTCTCTTAATCACATTTTAATCCCCCAAAAAACCCACCGACCAAATTCTCACCTCATAGAACGATGGCGGAATGTACGTGGAGATGACCTGGACAAGTTCCGGGTTGGGGAAAAATACATTTTAATTGAGGGTGAAAATTGAAATATTTCCACACCGCAGCGTGCGAGGCCAATTGTCGGAAGAGTGTTGGAGACTTTCTGCCAATTTGTCGTTCTCTCGCGGAAAATCTCCCACTTCCGCCAATTGTCATCCCACCCGGCGGACGCTCTTTACCTCAGACAGCGGAAACGCCACCCCCATAATCACGATCAATTTTCCATAGAGCGCCGAGAGAGTCGTGGTGAATGCATCGATTCTGTGCGGACGAGAAACCGGGAAAAAGTTGACAAATCAGCGTGCAGCGAAAAGGGGAGTTTGCCATTAAAAAATTAACAATTAATCACAGATTAGACCTCGCAGTGGCTCAGCGCAATTGCGAAGCACGAGAACCTTTTCAGGCTAATTCGAAGTTGAAGAGCGTAAATACTCATAACGAACAGTCGGAAAAGTGATTTTTTTTGCAGAATAAAGATCATTGAATCTTGAGATTTTATGATTATTGAGATAATTCTTCAATCTGTGCATAAATAACTCTCATTCTGTACTCACGCTCGGATTTCCTTCTGCGGAGCCGCCGAATAGCGCATCATGGAGGTCTCCGGGAGGCGCGAGAGCCGCCTGGACTGCGTGAGGATGGGATGCAGGTGCTGGTGCGTGGTGTGGTGATAGAGCAGCGCCAGGTGCTGCGTGGTGCCGCTGGTGGAGCACGTGGGCGTCGACAGGGCCAGCTGATTTGGCGTGGAGCTCCTCGTCTCCACGATGCACGTCTCGGACTCGTGCGAGATCAGCGCCTCGGCGGACGTTGTGCCCGTCCTGGGCGGGCTCTGCGGTCGCGACGACCTCAGCGGGCTCTCGTCGATGGTCACATGGTGCGACGGCGGGGACTTTGGAGCCTGCAGCAGCAGAGGCGGCGACTTGGCCGGAGACGTGTGGTGACTCAGTGTTTCCGGTGAGACGATCGTATTGTTGGCCGATGATGGCGAAGCGGCCAATTGCTCGCTGCCCACATCGTTGCTAGAGCTGGAAAATTGGCCAGATTGAGGTGGGAATTAAGTCACTTTGCAGCCAACTCAATTGTGAGTTTGAGGAACCGCGCGACCACCTGACAACAGCGCTGGGAATGCTCTGCATCATCGCCACTCGCGCCACAGACACTGAGTCTCTTTGGGCTCCCCAGCGGCCCCAGCGATCATCTGATCACTCCGACCACTCGACAAACGCACACAATCGCGCCACGGAATGCTGTGAAGGTCACTTTCCTGATTGAAATCTTCCTCTCCATCTCACCCACATCGCGCAATCCACACACTCGCACTCTAGCGAGGTGCATCGCCAGACACTCTAATCCCGACTCGAGTTCCGCACAGGAATCGAGCGCTCTCTTTTCAGGCAGCACACAAAAAGGCGACAGAGAAAAGTGGAAATGCCGGGGGAAAGTGAATATTCATGACACTCGAGGGAGAGAGAGTCACAGCCATTCGAGAAAGCCACAAAGAAGGTGAACAGAATTGCCATTCAGGGAACACCATAAATCTCAAAAGTGGTCTCAAGATGTGGCAAACAAATGTTGTCTCTAAAATATATAGTGAAAATGCTGAGTTTGAGAGCACTTCATATGTTCATTCCGTTGATATATTCAATGAAAACCCAGCATTAAAGAATTCCACCACTTTTCTGCACCCAAAAATATTACTCAAATTACTCAAATTGATGAGGGAAAAGCCGGGAAATCAGCAAACGTATGGAGAACAATTGTTCAAGACCACACGAAATGACCATTGAACCTTGCTTCGTGCCTTTTCACTCCCGTTTTTCCCACATAAACCATCCGCTCGCACACATAACTGAAAGCATAACGAGAGAAAAATGATGTGGCTTCCCCCAACTGAAAATTCATGAGATTCCTGAGCACTCCCCAGCCCCAGACCGTCGTCAAAGGACACGAAGGCGGAGGGGGTTCAAGAAATCCCAGCAAAGCGGGGAAAAGGTGGATTTCTCCAGTTACCCGAGGCGAGGAAACTCCAGGAGGGTGACAAAATTCCAGCTCTACAAATAGATGATTGATCAGCAATTGGGGGAGAGTCACTCACCTTTCGTCAATGTCCGTGGGCGGCGGCGGCGGGGTTGGGGGCGGCGGCAGAGAGGTCGTGTGAGATTCAGTGTCGTCCTCCACCTGCTCGGGCGTCTCAGGCTCCTCCACGGCGCTGGCTTTCTCCTCCTCCTCCACCGCTGGCTGTTCATCAACATCACCCAAATTCACTTCCTCAGGTTCACTTTCCGCTTCAATTTCCTTCTCTTCCACACTTTGTGCCACCTCAGCGGGCTCGGGCACCTCTTCAGGCTCCACCTCTAGTCCCTCATCGACCTCCTCCTCAGGCTCCTGCTCCTCAGGCTCCTCCTCCTCCTGCTCCTCTTCCTCCTCAATCTCCTCCTCGCCCGCATCGCTCAAAATGGCCTCGTCCTCCTCCTCGACAATCACCGGCGGAGCGATCAGCACCTCCTGCACGGGCACAACAACTTCCGGCGGCGGCGGCGACACCACAACAGGTGGCGGCGGCTCGACGATCGTCGTCACTTCCTCAATGTCCGAGTCGATGCCCTGGGCGAAATCCATGTAGAAGGATTCGCGCGAATCCGAAGATCCACGCCGGAGTTTCAGCGACAAATCCGGTGAGCTATCCATCGTCACGCGCACTTACTCTAATCCCTTCTCAGACACTCCCGAATTTCCGCCACTTTCCGCACTCTTCCATGTCCAAAAAAGCGTTCAAAATCACTGGCTAAACTACACTAGAGTGAATACGTTTCTGGTGGTTTTTCGTTATCCTGCGGGGAAAATAGAATGGACAGAAAGACTCTGATCAGAAAGACGAAGTAAATTGATGGAATTGATAGTGAAAATACTGTAAAATCTCAATAAATGGAGATGAATAACGTAAATCTCTTAACTATTGCTGAGATGCTGCATTTATTTCAATTTTTAAAGCCGAAGAATCTTACAAGCAGAAACTTTAATTCAAGAACTCTTTTCTCGTATTTCTACTTGATTTCTACACCCCAAAAACATGGTGAAAAGTGAAAATTCTCATTTGAATTCCAACACCTTCGCGTGCAATTCTGCAGTTTAATCCCAAAACCCACGCGCTGCGTCACGTTTTATCTGCATAAAAAGCCTGCCGAATGGATTCTCACGGCCCAGTGAGAATATCAATAAATTCCATGATGCTTTATCGCAGGACCCTCATTTTCCCCGAGGAATTCCACCCCCTATCGTTGCGCCCGCATTTTACGACGTGTCGTAAAATGCAGGGTGGCTCTCTCGCCCTCTTTGTTCCCGCACAGGATTGCGTCCTGGCCATGGCCTTCCGCGCGCCTTCGGGCGCTCCTCAGCCTCGCGCTGGAGAGGAAGTGAGCCAATAAATCATCTGTGGATCTATTTTTGGCTGTCAGGCAAAAAAAGCAGCCTCTCGAGAGCGTCAAAACACACAGAAGATGAGGGAATGCGCGGAAGTGCTTGGGAATCTCGGGATTTCCCGCTGTTGGAGAGCCTTCGCAGCACAGGAGCGCCCCCAGGAGGTTGGCATGGAGAAAATTCGCAAGTCAGGGGGTGGTTTTGGGCGCGGTGGATACACCTCTCCCACTCATCCCCCGTTGGAGCGCGTGAGCCAGAGAGGGAGGGCGAGTGCACCCGAAGGAAAACTCCCGCCAGAGCGTGGAAACAACAAAAACACTTTTGGCACATTTACTCACGTTGGTGGGACAGAGATGGGTAGTTTCGGGGAATCACCGAGCGCACAACCACTTCACACGACGGTCGGGGAGCAACTGAAGTCCCGGAGGAACGCGCGCGCACTGCTCGGGGTTGTCCTCTGGGCGCCGCCAACGCACTCTTTTGGCAGAAGATTCGCGGTCAAAATCTGTACTTTGGAGAAAGTTGCGAAATTAATCATTTTTCCCACATTCAGAGCTATTTTTCATCCCACAACAATACAAAAAGAGGTGTTTTATTAAAATTATTTACTTATATTTGCATCTATCAACATAATAGCTTAATTTCTTTTATTCCCGGACAGTCAAGAGCCGAAACGTGCCCGGAGAGGGGGGCGTTCCCGAGACGAGGACACACATTTTCGCGATAAAACACAATATTTCGTGGTAAAATAAGAGATAGTGAGCGGGGTATTTGATAATACTCAGGGATTCACTGCTTTCGGATGCAAGACTGCCAGGCGAGGCCCCCGCACGCCATGCTCACGATCACATAAATGATGAAGACGACAATGGCGCCCAGGATCACGTACATGCGGATGTTCTTCCAAAACATCTCCCGCGCCAGATTGCGGGACGTGTGACGGAAGGACACCGACGTATTCCTCAGGTTCTCCGTCTTGTTCACCAGCAACTCCAGGCGCTCGCCGCGCGCCGTCACGTTCTCGATGTTCTTCACCATGATGTCCTTCAGCTCGTCGATCTGTCCGTGGACGCGTGACAGCGCGTCGTACTCCACGGCGTCGCTGAACTTGCGCATCTCCGTGGACAGGACGCGCGAGAACTCAGTGTTCATGGCATAGGCGATCGCTGTGGCCGCAGTGAGGCCGTAAGTGGAGATGAAGCGCTTCTTGATCTCGGCCAGGAAGAGAAACGCCCGTGAGCGCTCAAAGTCACCGTCCGTGATGCACATGTACGTGATTCTGTCCTCGCAGATATAGTGGATCAGGTAGGCTCCATGAGAATACGTGAGCTTGTTGTTCTCGGGCGGAATCTTCGTGAAGATCTGCTCCGTGACCTCAGCGAAGTTGCCCACGCACTCCGCGTACTTGGCCAGGACGGTGCTCCCGCGCGCCACGACGCTGTACAGAATCGGCATTGCCTGCAAACACCGAGACAAAGCGTCTCTTGGTCAAGAAGAAGGGCAAAACATGGAATTTGTTGACTCACTTCCTGGTGTTTCCCCGCGAGACAAAGACTCCGATGATTACTGCTCGATTGCACTCACTACATGGACACACGTGGTCAGAGCCACAGGAGAGAGACTCCAGAAGCGACAGAGAAGGTGACTGTGGCCAGAGATTATGAGATCTCCCAGTAAATTCTGGCTTTTGCGTGTTTTCTCTACGCAAATTGGGAAAAACAACTCATCAGCTGTCAACAGTCGCCCAGCTGAGCGACTCGCGAAGCAGTTTCGTGGGACACTTCCAGTCACGCAGCGAAATCCTGACGTTTTGTCCCAAAGTGCCAGCCATTGAAGGTGGGCGAAGGGAAGTTTGTTGAAAAATATCGCTAAAAATGGCTTTTGCCTTAGCCAGGGTGAATGCAATTCCCAAGCAGCAAATTGGTAAATACTTCCAACACTCTAATCAAAGCCTGACACGATTTCCCCCTGGGAAATTTCTACACAATTCGTGTGTTATTTTTCTCGTGTCGGTGAAACGTCAAAACTTATATAATTTTCTACGCTTTTTAGCTGCGATTTATCCGCTCGTGGTGAAAGCACAGCGCAGAGGAAACTCCACGGCACCCCCGGCGGGGACTCCGCCACCGCAGACGAAGACCACTTTCGGGCCACTGGCTGACCAGGATAGGGTGTTTACGAACTTGTATGGACGACATGACTGGCGACTCAAGGGAGCCCTCAAACGGGGCGATTGGTACAAGACCAAGGAAATCATTCACAAGGGAGCGGAATGGATCGTCAGTAAGTCGCTGAAGTGCTTCTTAAGCGTATTTGGCGCTCTAACTGTGTGCATTTGCAGATGAAATCAAGGTCTCCGGACTTCGCGGGCGCGGAGGAGCGGGTTTTCCTTCCGGTCTGAAGTGGTCATTCATGAACAAGCCCTCGGATGGACGCCCCAAGTATCTGGTGGTGAACGCTGACGAGGGCGAGCCCGGAACCTGCAAGGATCGCGATATAATGCGCCACGATCCACACAAGCTGGTTGAGGGCTGCTTGATTGCGGGCCGCGCGATGGGCGCCCAGGCGGCGTACATCTACATCCGCGGGGAGTTCTACAACGAGGCCTCCAACATGCAGTATGCCATTGCGGAAGCCTACCAGGCTGGCCTGATCGGCAAGAACGCCTGCGGCTCTGGCTATGACTTCGACGTGTTCATGCATCGCGGCGCCGGGGCGTACATTTGCGGCGAGGAGACGGCGCTCATCGAGTCGCTGGAGGGGAAGCAGGGCAAACCGCGTCTCAAGCCGCCTTTCCCGGCTGATATTGGCGTCTTCGGATGTCCCACGACTGTTACCAACGTGGAGACAGTGGCGGTTGCGCCCGCAATCTGCCGCCGTGGCGGCGTGTGGTTCGCCAGCTTTGGGCGCACGCGGAACTCCGGCACGAAATTGTTCAACATCTCCGGCCACGTGAACAATCCGTGCACTGTCGAGGAGGAGATGTCGATTCCGCTGAAGGAGCTGATCGAGAGACACGCCGGCGGCGTGCGCGGCGGCTGGGACAACCTGCTGGCCGTGATCCCGGGCGGCTCCTCGACGCCGTGCATCCCGCAGAATGTGTGCAGCGACGTGCCGATGGATTTTGATGGGCTCGTGGCGGCGCAAACGTCCCTCGGCACGGCCGCCGTGATCGTGATGGACAAGAGCACGGACATCATTCGGGCTATCCACAGGCTGTGCGAGTTCTACAAGCACGAGAGCTGCGGCCAGTGCACGCCGTGCCGCGAGGGCCTCGGCTGGATGAACAAGATCATGGCGCGCTTTGTGCAGGGGAACGCGAACAAGGGCGAGATCGACATGCTGTGGGAGAT
This sequence comes from Phlebotomus argentipes, assembly GCF_947086385.1. Lineage (NCBI taxonomy): Eukaryota > Metazoa > Arthropoda > Insecta > Diptera > Psychodidae > Phlebotomus > Phlebotomus argentipes. The sequence continues at coordinate 7,810,537 of NW_026776181.1, read as the reverse complement.
TTCGAAGCAGATTGAGGGCCACACGATCTGCGCCCTGGCCGACGGCGCCGCCTGGCCAGTGCAGGGACTCATCAGGCACTTCCGACCGGTGATTGAGAAGCGCATCGAGGCGTTCCAGGGCCAAAAGGCGGCACAGCGCCAGTGAACACGGCCGAAGGATAGCAAAGGACTCTCCGTAGATCACATTGAGTTGTGAGCGAATTCAAGCTCTGTGGAGGAATATTTAAACATTATTGAATAAAAAGCTGATAGTTGAGTTCAGGAGTTTTGCAGCTCATCAGCTCTTTGTGTGGTTTACTCTTCAGCCTGTCTGAAAACAAATTTTCACTGCAAAGATCGCAAATGTAGTTTACCTGAAAATGTACTTCTGAGATGCTGTTCAGCCTTGAAGAGTGTAGAAAAAGTTGTTTTGATCGCTGATTTTGTTGCAGATTTCTGTCAATCGGCCAAACAAAGTGATTAATCATATCAAGAGAGAAAGAAAATGCGTGTTTTTGCCTGTCTAATTTATTTTGTAGTCTCTGTTTTTATTAATTTAAGAAAAAATCACATTTTGACGCACCGTTTTCGTTTTTTTTTACTCATTTATTTTCTTCTTCCTAAAAAAAGGCTTCCCTTTGCCTGATAAATAGAAAAATATCCTGCTGATAATAGAGTTCAGTTTATTTTCTTCTCACCAAAGCGAAATCGCTTCTGCTCTTTATTTATTCATGTCACAATTTTTCGTTTTTGCAGTTTCCTAAAAATTTATAAATGTCTCAATGTTATCAATTAGTGTTAAATATTACATAGTAGTACATAAATAATAAATTGGCCAGCTCGTGTGCTACATATACAGAAAAATACAATTTGCGAAATTTCGGGTAGAATATTGGGAAGTTTTTGAGGGGCGAATAACTTATTTTGCGTGTCGCTTCTATTCTAGTCACATTTTATTTATTTATCTGTTGACAAAATTAACATATTTAATTGCTATAATTTCCTCTTGCAGTGCCTATAAATGAGGAGTAGAATAGAAAATATATTATATTTATTAAATATACGCATTTGAGGGAGGAGGACAGGTCATGCGGAGACGAGGGATTGCTGCAGCATGAACTCCATGGGTTTTCGAGAAAGTCACTTCTCACTTTATTCACGAAATTCAGTACAGATTTATCTTATGTTTTGCTTCTTCAAGATCGCGCGCCACCCAAACTTTCTCGGCATTTTGCTTATGAACGTAGGAACAATTTTTCTGTCATCATGCTAATAAAGTTTAATTTTACTTCTTCATCGCCTATCGAACAACCCCTGTTAAAACTGCACTAAGATGAAACAAGAAATGTCTAAATAACTTTCTGTCTGCCCTAAAAATCCTACAAAGTCAATTTATCTTCTCAATTAATAACCTCGTTCTTTCGTTTCTGTTTTTTTTTCTCCTTCTGTATATCAATTATGCTTTCTCACTTCACTATAGTCTAAAATTCCTTTATTGTTAATTACATTTTTCCTCTTCTTCGTCCTCTAAAAATTACACATTACTTCACCCTCGAGAGTGTGTTCCATCAGCTCATTATTGTATAGTAATAATTACAAGTGATAATAGTATTTTTTTTTTTATTAGGTTTGCATATTTACTGAATAATAGTTTATTTTTATTCTCTCACTTCTCTTTTTTTTCTCAATAATTGATATTAAATGTATTATAAATATTTCACTATTGTTCAGGGGCTGGCTTGAGTTCCTTTATTTGCTTAATCAGATAAGCCTTCTCGTCGTTAAACTGTTCATCCTCGGATCGATCTGTGTGGAATTTCGTGAGAAAATCGACCAGTTTCTCCTGATTTCGCAGCAAAATGTCCAGTATTGGCTTCGGTTTGTTGGGATTCGCCACAAACACCTGCAAAATAGAGACGCGCGCTTTCAGCCTCTGCCACAACTTCTTCGCCACGCAATTGTCTCTCACCTTGAATACATGGAAGGCTTCGAACTGAATATTTCTCGATTTCTCTTTCAGCATATTCATCATGAGCTTCAAGTTGTCCGGATTCGAAATGTACTTTGTCATAACCTGAAGGAAGAGCAAACACTCTTATTTGTTTATGTTCCGCAAATTCCACTTTTATTGCATTTCACAAGTTTTACTTCTTGTGTGTATTTATGATATAGAATTTCAAATTTATAACAACCATAACAAAATTCCTCCACTCATGTTTGCATTGCATTCGAAAACCACCACCACAAAATCAAAGTCAATTCTTATTAACCCTTCAATTTAGAGAATACTCAATAATAGTGGTAAATTGAGTCGCTATTAAATTTTGCATAATCTCATCTCTAGTCATTTAAGAAAGACAATAGATTCTCCTCCTTCAGTTGAGACATATTAGACGCTTTGACTAAAATCCTTCCGTCAATTGTCTCGAAATCTTTCCTAGCATATCGATTTTGAGTGACAAGTTACTAAATTTCATGCAACTGCGTTGCTTTCCAACAAACTTTCTTGGACACGCTTCTTAAGCTCTGCCAGGAAACTTTTCCGTGACCTTCCACAATCCGTCATCCCAAAAGTTCCTTGTTTACACAACGACTTCGATGTCTTTCTCAACTTTTTCTTGACTCAGGGCGAAAAAGTCAACCCAAGAGTTTAATGGAACATTTTAACTAATTATCTTTCCATCCATTTCAAGAGATTCTCTTAAAGATGCCTAACTTTCACTGTAACCAATTCGGCCTTTTTGCAAAGTTTCTTAGATCGACCGTCAAATATTGCACTCAAGTGTTAATGGGTTAAAAATCCTGCTAAATACGCTGTCATAGAGAAATCAACTTCTGTTTGCACTCTTGCAGTCCAGCATCAAAGTGAGCATCGATACATTTTCGAATAAATTACCATAAATTTAGCTGTGAAATGATTTCTCAGCTTCTGTCATTTGCTCTTTGAGTTGAAGCGCAGTGGATCTCTCGCACCAAGAAATTGGACATTAAAGTTTTTCAAGAGTTAACATACCGTAAAGTTGTGTCTGTCGAGCAGCAACTCTCCGAGCAGCTTGAGACTCTGCCGACGTGTGACATAGTTTTCCGAATTCAGCAGTCTCTGGTAGTGTGAGAAGACTTTGTCGTAGTTCGCCTCCAAGAATTCAGCACAGAGAATCTTGTGCCTCGTGAGGAGTTCCTTGAATGTCGAGAAGGCGTCTGAGGCGATATCGAACGTGGAGACCTCGACGTAGCGGAAAAAGTTGAAGAACTCATCCGAGTGGAGCATGATTTTGGCCAGCGCCTCGTACCGGGCGCACTCCCGCAGCATCGTGCCGCAATTCAGGGCGATCTCCTGGTGCTCATAACCCGCCATCAGTGTGAAGAGAATCTCTGGCTTTGTACAAATGTATTCAACTGTCGGCGATCGCGTGCCGATCTGTCGTCGCAACACATTGTTGAACACCTGCGCCACATCCTTCTTGCCCTCAAAGTCAATCCGATTGAGGTTCTGTATCAGGAGCAGCAGCAAATTACTGTTGTACAGCTCCTGCGACAGCTGCGCCACGATGTAATCTGTCTGCGGTTCAGCGTCTGACGTTCCGTACAGCATGTTCTTGATAAGTACCTGCAAACAAGTGAGGAAATCCAATGAGTCACCGGGAGAATCTCTAACAATGGCATGCAAATTACAGTGATATACGCTTTAATTCTGGGAAGAAATTGCACAAATCGCGAAAAGATCATTGTTTCTCTTCTCGAAATCACAAAACTCTCTGCAGTTCCTTGACCAGATTCTTATCATTGTTTAAACTCGCGCGTCAACTTCGCTATCAATTTTCTTCTTAAAAATCTCATAAAAAGTCCATTTTTGAGAAATTCCAGACTAAACTATTTTCACTTGCCAGCAAAAATGTCTGGGCAAAGTTCAGTAGGAATTTTTCCCGATACATTTTGACAAATAAAAGGAAGTGTGAATGAAGATTGTATTTGACAAATGTCGCAATTTATGGGAAGAACTTTGTTGGAGTTTATTTAGGCATTTTTTTTATGTGTTATTCAAGCGAGAAAAGCTGCACGGAAATGTAAAAAATCAAGAATAGAAATTCAAATAATAAATTTCTGACTCTGAGATCAGCTGATCAATTATCTGCTGGTACTTGAAACATTTTTCTCATCAAGACATTATGCTGAAGACTGAGTCAGAGTCTGCCATATGACTATCAAATTAAGAGGCTCGATACGATCAGTCTGTACACAAGCGTGACTAATTAAGTTGCAGATTACTTGATTACTACAAGGAGGATTAAATAGTCGCAAGTACTTGGCAATAGAAATTTAGTGATCAATGAAAAATCATTCAAATATTATCACAATCATTACACGCCTGACGTCGGGAGCTGTGGAGGGCCCTCGAGTGTGCACTTCAGAGTCATAAATTTCTACTTCTGCGTAAAAGTGACTCAAATTCAGCCCGCGCTGTTGTGTAACATCACAACATTGCGCCCATTGACAAATAGCAAGTGAGCGCGATTGCTTCTGGACCAGAAGAGGCTGTGCAATCGCCACCTCGGAGGTGAATCTTGTGACTATTGCAGCGCGATACAATCCGAGTGATCCGAATGCTCGAGAGCCAGCAAAAAAAAAAGCGCCGAGCAGCGATAAGATATCGCGAGTTTTAGAGAGTCTCTGCGAATTCCATTGCTCGTTAATTATTTTAAACTTGCAATTAGTGAGGAAATTGCTCGCTAATTGCTTTTTGGCTCAATTGATTCTCGATGTTGCTTCTCTTCGTCTTATTGGGCAGAACTTGTGCGGGTCTCATGGAAGAATTCTGGGTTCATCCTTGATTTATCCTCTGCAGAGAGGAGAACATCTGCATTTGAGGCGCGGGGAAAAGATGTTGTCACACACTGAATAATCTATGAGGGCAGACGCCCGGGGATTTGGTGTCCTCCGGTGGTGTCAGGGTGAAAGTGAGAAAGAGGGAGACAGTGACCAAGGATGCGTTGACACTAGGACAAAAGTGTACACGAAATTCAGGAAACCTTGAGAGGTGTTTTATCGATTTTCAGCCGCGCTGCTACGGAAATCCCTGCTTCTGCTATCGGCCCAGCGCACTCGGCGGCCGGGAAAGTAACGCTATCTGGATGCTTCCCTGCACTGGAGATACTCACTAGGTTCTTACTGACATCCTCCTGGGCCTTCTCGGCCTTCTTGTCGCCCCGTTCCAGCGAGTTGACGGACTCCTTGAGCGCCTTCACGAGCTCCGCCGGCGACTTCTGTGACTTCCACAGAGGCATTCTCTGGCCTGACAAGTGCGCGTTCCCCAACGAGAATCTCACCCGGACGGGTAATGCTCAGCAGAGGCAACGGAGTCGCAGTAGAGCAAAATCAATTGTCTGCCACCCAAACACACACTCGCTCACGGCGATTGGCTCTTCCCGAAGTCACTTGAGCACTGCAATCACCTTCATGGACACATCAATTCACTGGGAAACCGCTGCTTGCCACCCTGGATGGCGATTGAGCTGCAGAACAAACGAGAAAATAGCTCGGTCGGGCCTTTTTTCTCCTCTGGGCTGACAAGTGACGAGGAAACCACACACCAAATATCACGGGTTGCACGTAATTTGCACGATAGATCACAACTTGGCGACACGCAGTGCACACTAGGGCAACACTTGGTGACACAATAAGTCGCAATATCGTCAATTTACTGCACTTTTCCACGCTTTTCGCCTTCCAAATGCTGCTGCTTTTTCAGAAATTTTTCCACGAATGACAACACTGTGACAGGCAACAGTGAATGTCCCAAACTGGGCGCTTTTTCGCTCAGCGCTGTCACACTCTTCGACGCCAGGCGGCGAGCGGGAGATTCGAAAGGCAACTAGAAGCCCAACCTTGGATTGCAAGTTTTATTGGCTTTGGTGATTTGTAGAACAATAAAAAATTGTAGGTCAAACTCATATCGACTTCTACAGAAGTCTTAATACTTCACCCCATACAAAAACTCACTTCAAAATCATTGTTCACAATAAAGTCTTAATAATAAGAGAATTTTAAAAGGATTTACACTCTCACCCAAAATAATCATTTCCACACGACTTTGCATTTTCGATTGAACTTTTGCAATATTGAAGAAATCTCAGAGTTAATATTGATTATGATTAATCAACTACTTAGCGTAAGGAATCATTTGAAATGTCCCTCCCATTGGAAAGCCCCGCCCACTAGAAAGAATGATTGAATTGCTTCAAGTCCCTGTAATCGTGAAAAGGAACAATTCAAGTACTTTTCTTAGCCTAATTTTCCACGCTGCTAAAGAGAGAAAATAATTACAAGAAGATATAGTAGTCCACAGCCACAAAGAGTCTGGCTTATCGCGCGAAAATTGCAGAAAGCGTGAGCCATGAAAGTCCGGAAATTGAGAGCGATAAGAAAATGTGAAGTTGTTCAGGATTAGTTCAATCTACTCAGTCTTCTCGTGTTTTTTGTGCAATCCCGATGTTATTATGGCGGGCAAGTGTGAATTTCACGGTTCGGACGGTATTTGCGGCAGACAATCTCCTAACCAGGTGGTTTGTAATTGGCACAGAGCCATTCTTGCCCACAAAACGAAGAAACTCAGCAAATCCTCGCCTTGGCGGTCGATAAGGGCATCGCAAAGGAATTTCAATCATCAAAACTGCCGGAAAATTAGCTCGGATTACGTGAAGCTGGAAGAGGATTTTCTGGACGTGGAGGCGAAATGTGAGCTGGAAAAGAGTAGAATTTTCGAGAGTCAGAAGAAAAAATTGTAAGTAAAATTTACATTCATTTGTGTAATCACCATTAGTAGCGCTAACATCGATGCGTGTTTGCCCAGTGAAATGGTCTCTTATTTTAAGAGCGGTGTGATTTTGTTATTTTGAGTGTTTTGAATCACAGGATTTTTCGCAATTTACATAAAAATTCTTATTCTCCAGTAACATTCATCATTCATGTTGTAGCACAATTCGCGTGTTATCACTTAATTCTACACAGAATTTACTGTAAATTCTCATAAAGCTGATTATGCTGTGAATCGCTCCAGAGCATGCCTTCAAGGGTTCTCATCGTCTGTAAGAAGTGCGTTGGCGGGTCGCTTCGTGACGGAAAATTAATTAACAATGTGGTTTCATGACGGAAAAGTATTTGAGGTGACCTTCTGGAGAGCCTCTGTATCCCCGAGGGGAATTAATCAATTTTCGAGGGTGGATTTGGGACGCTGAGCTCTTGAGGGTGGTCAAGAAGATGAGATTTCTCATCTGAGTTGGGGATTTCATACAGAATTCAAATGGGTTTCATGAAATTTTCAGTGAGTAGAAAATCAAAAGAGAGAGGGAGCACGAGAGAGGAATAGTGTGGAAATTCTCTCCCACAAGTGCGCCTTCTCTCTTTTCACTGGCTGTAGAAGAGCGCATTTCTCTGGGGCTCAAGTGGCGAATTCACTTCATTCAATCAGCTGACATCGAGCAAACAACAACAGAATCAGCTGGGTTATCACACTGGGGAGTTCTGGGGCCACTATTGTGTCCATGTGGTGAGGATTGAAGGGCTGAAAGAGGCACTCTTTGGCTCCTGGGGCGCAATTTTCCGACAGCGCGCGCGTTTTCTCCGCAATTACGTAAAGTGTGTGTCTGAGTTCAATCGATAGAGTGAGGATTTCGTGGCCAAAGGACACCGAGGACCAACAGTGATCCAGAGGAGAGTGCAAGACGTCGCACATCTGCGAACAATTGCCATTGAACGGTGAGTTTTTCACACGTAAATTTACATTTTAGTGAAAAAAAAATGCACTGAGATGCGCCGCTTGGCATTCACTGGTAGAGCACGTATTGATGAGAATCAGAAAGAGATTCACTTTATCGGGAGAAATCATGAGAAACCACCTCGTTTCTATTTGCAGTGTGTGATGGTGTGTTTCAGTTAGGAAAAATGGAAATGCGCAAAATTCAATTGAAATATTGGGAGGCATCGTAAAAAAGAGTTCATTTACATACACTGGGGCCATCGAGTGTTTCGAAAAGAAAAAGAGGAGTGAATATATGAAAAATTCAAATAATTCCCCATCGGAGCTCTCTTTCGTCACAATAAAAACCATATGTTGAAGCCGATGAAAGTTCTCCACATCCTCTATATGCGCTCTTCTCGGAAATGTGGCAGATTTTCTTGGGAGGCGCTTTTCTCATGCTGAGGAAATGCTGATTGATGGTTTATCCGTTCTATTTCGTACACTTCAGCCCCAGATTTTGCCCATCAGGCGAAACGCGGAGAAGAAGAGAAGTGAAACCATCTGCCTGTCGAAAAGGTAGAGAAGAACAAGCGAAATGCATATCAATCAATATCGCGACTTTTTGGAGTCACACAGACACGCTTTATGAAGGATTTTTTGAGAGGAAAAGAGTAATTTTGTCATCCGCTAGTGTCGTGTCGTGACCTAAAAAAGGCACACAGGCGTCGCAAGAAGATGCTGGCTAGAGTGTGCGGACAGAATCTTGGAAATTTCTCAAGGTTTTCGTGGTAATTTCTCATTTAATGCGCCTCAAGCGAGGCCGATGAAAAGATTTATTTGATGAGTCCCTTGAGAAATTTAAGTGATAGAACGCCCCCCAAAAGATAAAACCCGCTATCGATTGACGAGGAGAGAATTTTGTGGAGTTTCTGGGTTGGGAGATAAGAAGCATAGCGTCGTGTGTTACATAAAAGCACCGCACGCGGAAAGGCTTCAATGCTCTGCACGAGATGGGATTCTCAAGTTGACCACACCAATTGGAATTGCATGAATATTTTCTGGCGAAGTGAATTTTGAATGTGTTTATCTAGACGCGATTTCCGAAACAACTTGCAATTATTGCAGGGCTGTCATTTGGATTAAGAATTCAAGTAAAATAAAGCGACTTTTCCCCCTGAATGAGAGTTAAACAACAGTTCCCTAGGCTCTCTACTATTCTTCTGCTTCACTCCGTTGCAATATCCGTGGCTTCTTGGCAAAGCGCCGCTGCCCTAAAGGGCCATATGGTTTTTTCACTGTCGAAAATTAATAAAGGCTTTTGTTTTAATTAAAACCAGCGCGTGTGATAAATTTTTCCCAGCGCAGAGAAGCAAGGCTGCGCCAGTTAGAGGATGTGGGGATTATTGAGTGAATGTTGACGCGAGAGTGCATGAATTAAAATGATATTGCACAATTTATCTGCGTAGATAGAGAGTGAAATGGATGGTTTTTGGAGGGAGGAGGGCTAATCTGCTCCCAATCGTGGGTGTGTTGAAAGAATCTGAGGAGCGGGAGAGTGATTGAGCAATTAGAGGCAGAGACAAGAAAGTGTATGTAAACAGTGGAGTGATGTTGGATCTGGATCCAAGGAAATCCAATAGGCAATTTATAGCGCTCATCGCGCTCACGATGATGAGGGAGAAAATATTGTGCTGTGTGCCTGAGAAAATGCCACTGCCATCCAATTATTTCGCTCTGGGGCTGGTGAATTGTGTGACAATGTGCGCACGACTTCATTCTTAATAGAATCCATAAAGTATCTCGATATTAGTTGCAATGTCGTCGCAAAGAGAGCTTTACGATGGGGGCGACCTACGCTTGCGCTCACTCGTCAACCTTGACCTCGTGCTGGAATAATGACGTCTTCTATTTGGGTCGCTATACTTTTTCATCAGCATCTCGTCATCTGAATAGCTGGTCACTTTTCAATTGTGGCGCGCGGACTTGAGTGCTCAAGATCTCCCGAAGCGCAGCGCGAGGGCCCTCAGCTAATGGAAAGCACACTGCGCCTCAGATAAATGTGTTGTTTGCCTTTCGGAAAATACACCACACAATTTGTGCGGTGATAGTTCCAATTTGTCCTCAATTTCTTCATGACCCATTTTTCACGTCACGCTGTTTGTGCCTTTTTTTGTGCTGGAGCCCAGCCACTAAATCGATAAACAACTGGTGAGAAGGTCCCGCGATTTTTACACTTTTCAGGGTTTCACGCGTGATTTTCCCCTGCCATTCGAGTCGTCTAATCTGTTTATTTTACAGCCACTTGTGCGGATACTTCCTCTGGTGGTTTTATGGGGGGCAAAAAATGGCGAGAATTGCGTGAAAAAAGCTTATAACGAACAAAGTGAGAGGAAGAGATTCGTGATTAGTGATTGTGGGGAATATTCTGGCTAAATAGCATAATCGGAAGAAGAGAGGTCTTTTATGTTTAGCTAAGGGAAAATTTAAACAATTTAAAATGTGAATAATAATGTGTGAAAAAGAGATTTGATAGTGTTATAAAATAACATATCTTATCGCTTTTATTGCTTTTGCCTCTGCAAGAATACAAAATCAACACAATGTGAAGAGTCTATCGAGAATAGCACCCAATATACAGGAAAATCTCTCCTCAAATCGCCGCTCTACCAATGATCAGAGGATTAATTCCTCAAGCAGATGCCTATAAAAGATGACTGGCATGAATATTAAAGAAGTGCTTTTATTGCCATTTCAGTGTGCTTCTGTGGCGTGGAAAAGCTGCCTAAAATGACTTCGCCGGCGATAAAGTCGAAGAGAAAGGGGAGCCGCCAGTCGGTATCCACGCTGAACGCCACTCCATCTGGCTGCGGAGCTGTTGTGCGGAGTTCTGGGTTTTTCAATTGGCTGCGAGTGTTTCGCTTAGCCAATCTCATGATCCAGCAAGGTTGCTAGAAAGCCCGCCGTGGAAAGCTCCGCACACGAGCCGCCCGGGGAGAGAGATAATCCATGGCATATCGAGAGGAAATTGCCCCAAATTGGATGAAGAGCGCAGAGGACGTAGTGCAATAGTAGATACAAAACTATCCGTATAGGACAAATAATGATTTGATGAGAAAATCAATATCAAGAGTTAAATTGTAGATAGAAGAAGTTCTAGTATGTTTTCCTTTCTTCCTCTCTCTCTCTGTCTATTTCCAATTTCGATTTCCTTCTGTGGCAATTTTCATTGAATTTAATAGTGGCGACTCATAGAGTCGATACGCAATAATTGTATTTATTTCACATGTTCACTTTTAGATGAAAATGTAAAATATATATTGAATTCAGCGCAAAAATAAAGCAAACTTTATGAGGTTGAAAAGAGAGTTGATTTCGCAACGGATTGGCCGAAATTGGTAGTGATTGTAGAATAACTATAGGCGAGTTTATCCACCATTTAAGCACTCTGCTTATCATGCGAAGCATCTGCAGATATCTAGCAAAGTGTTATATCACACATGACTGGTTTTTTCCTCACTCAGACGCTTAACTGTTTACCTGCATTTTCTTTCTATTCTACTTTTTTCGCGCTCTTTGTCTGGTCAGTGGATTTTTTATGCGCGATTAGAATCTGGACGAGAGTCATTTAGCATGTAAATACTGAACAGCGTGTGGCAAATCCTCCACAAAGCACTCAATCATCAGCTTGTGGACAATAATTGCGCTCTTATTGAAATTTATATCGCCATAAGACTTAGCCAAACCCAAAGAGGGTCGCGATTGCAAAGATTATTATCAAATTCACACTTGCATTTGAATAAATTTGCAGTGTGTGAAGAGGCGTGGAAGTGCTTGTGATGATAACACACGCGGTAGGAAGGATTGATATGTTGATATTTAATCCACGAGTGTGTGTGTCTTATTTGATAAATAACCAACCATATATTATCTGGAGGATTTTTCACCCCTTCCCATTGTTCGTGAGGAAGGGTGGTCTCGTGATTGTTCATGCTCGACGCTTTGTTGTACATTGAGATAAAAATTTTATGTTAATATTTTGAACAGATTCAGGGGGTTCGAATGCATTCGCAATTGAATTGAAAATTATGTAAATTTAATGTTTCCAGCCACTTTTGACACTCGCACTGTCCTTTTATTACATTGCTATCAAACTTGTGCCAAATAGAGAAATTTAAGCGATTCTCCTTCACATAATTTATGTATGTTTAGGGGAAGCGAAGGATCGCTTTGAAGAGATTAAGTTCTCTTTTCACGTCTATTAATGCTTTTAAAATTTAATTATTCTAGGTATAGTTGAGAAAATTATCACATGAAACCATCGTGTTGTTTCCAAAAGCAAAATCCACATTGTTTTTGCGTTTATTCCTGATTTCCTGGAAAAACAACGGCACGCTGTTATCACATGAGCGCGTCACACATAAAATGATTTTCTATCAAGTAATTTAATTTAATTGCAATTACGACAATTGTGTCACTCATAGAGCCCTCCAAGCTCGCCCTTCCTCCCCTATTCGCCTCACGGTGAGATGTGAATGACGCGTATAGCTATTTTTTCTCAATTACATCGGAGGGATGGCAGGAATCTCGCACAATTGCGACGTGATTTGATGAATGACACCCCTTTCGTTACGCACAGAATGTTCTCTGTCATTTTTTGGGAGGTTGAATGCGCTCAAAATGGGTCAGATGCACTTAACATGAGACTTTTTGTTCTATTTTGACAACACGCACGCAGGATGGGATGGAAAAATGTAGCATTTGGTCGCTCTGGAAGGGGTGAAAATAGTGGGTTATTGTTTCTCAGCACTTCCCCATTACAATAGATAATTAAATGTGAAGTGTACAGATGATCAATTGATGAGGGACAGTTGCAGCTGAAACTGCAATTTGCCGCAAAGATGATTTTGTGTGCTCTAGAATTCTATGTGTGTATAATTCCTAAAGCGCGGAGAGTAATCTGAGTTGAACTGAAATGGGAAAAAGAAATGCCTATTCATATCTCCGTATAGTTGAACATAAAAAGAGAGTCTTTCTAATGGGCAAGTCAAGTGGATTGTGTAACAAAATTTCATGGCATCTTGGCGGAAAATGAGAGCAAAGAGTGGAAAATTGAGTAGCACTGCTTTTTGGCACTCCACGCTTCCTCCTCATCTTCCACTTGTGTTCCTCTTCGGTAAATTACATTGAAGATGATGTGTGTGTGTTTCCACTGCTGGCGAGATGCTTCTCCCGCGGAATGTGTGAGAAAAAGTGTGTCTTGCTTTCTATGGGAATATTCCTGTCATGTCTCTTCTGTGGGTGGCTCGAGAGTTTATTTTTGTCCATCAATTTTGGTAGTTAGTGTCTTTTCACATAATAATCCAAAATCTCGCGGCTAAGTTGCGGTCTTGTTAGCTCTTCATTGATGGTGATTCATAAATCATGGGCCTCAATCGATCTCTTTCACTCGCAACTCCGATAAACTTATCAACAATTAATTAGGCACCATGTAAGGAGCATCGATAATTTTATCTTTTCCAATTTGTTCGCACAGTTATCTTGAGCTTTCGCCAATTGCGCCGAGAGAGCAAAAAAAAGCCAAGCAATAAGTGGCTGATAACAGTGGGAATTGAGTATGCAAATGGGCCACTTTCTTCACTCTCTTGTGGTCATAATCGCAAATATTGGACTGTGCGAGGTTTTTTTTCGGTGTGAAATTATCGAGGGAAGTAATACGGAAATTTTCAATTGAGCATATTTGCACGGTCAATGCTAAAATAGGGGAAAAAACAAATCATGAAGAGCCGCGAAGTGGAGAGAGAAGCTCTCCAATGGCGCGCTGTCCAGTGATTTTTATCCGATTGTAACACCATGTTAAACAACACCATTGATTTGCTCTTTTTACATAACGCTTATGTCTGTGGATAATGTTTTTTCCCTCTCAACACTGTAATTTTACAGAAAAGTTTTCCCTCTTACTTAGTTTTGGTTGTCGTCTCGAAGTTTCTCTCCGTTGATGGATTTTACTCTCAAGGGAACTCTCTTAGTTCATTATGAGGGAGACAGATGAAGAGTTTAGCCCTAATCTGCTAGAATATTGAATATCCTTGTTGCCATCTTCTAACTTCACACTGTACAATTCAGTGTGAAGTTAGCATTTCACAAAGTGACAGTGGAATTGTATGGACAGGAGCGTCAGAAAAGGAATTTTCGAAGATAAACAGGACATTTTTGTAAGTATTAGCAAAGAAAAAGGGCTTTTGCACAGCAGTGCGTATTCTTTTAATGCTATATTACGGTTTCTCATTACGTATTTAATGCGCGTTCTCAGAATTTAAGAAATTTGCTTTTCTTATCATTCGAAAATCTTTCCTGAAGACAACCCGGTTGACCTGCGACTCTGAACATAAATGATTTATTAAAGACTTGTTTGTAGATAAGTAAAAAGAAGCACGAGACAATGGAGAGATCGCACTATAACCTAAGAAACCGCTTCAAGGCAGCCACGAAGGAGACATATGTGGTGAGAGACTCAATACTGAGGCTGAATGATTATTGCCTCCTGTTTATCTTCTCCTATCTGAATATCCGGGAACTGTTGCTGATGGAGAAAGTGTGCCCAAGATTTCAGGCTGTCGCAAAGAGGATCTATAAATCCACACGCGTTCTGGACTTTGCGCCATCCAAAAAAGGAGCATGTTTTACGCAGCAGGAAGTGAAGAATATCGCGAAGAGATTGTGTCCTCACATTCACAGCCTGAAGGCGCATAACGCTGTGTTTACCAATCCAATCTTAAGCCTCAATCACTTATTGAGACGCTGCACTCATTTGGAGAACTTGTACCTCTATAGTTTCGACATAAACAAGCGTATGCTGAGAGTCCTTCCCAAGACGTTCGTGAACCTCAAGGTGGCTCAGTTGAAGGACTTTCGCTGTACTGGCGTAAGAGATCATGCTGTGGAGCAGTGTCTGAGAGAAGCAATGCAATTAGAGACACTCAATTTGGCTGGCTATTCAAGAATCAATGGACGATGCCTTACGATATTGCAGCATATTCAAGAGATTGATTTGGAAGATTGCTATTCAATTAATGCGTCCTACCTCCTTGCGTTCCTAAGGCAAAATCAAGGATTGAAGAGCCTTGGCATCATTGGCGTTAGGGTAATAAGTTCTTTGTGTTTTGATGTGATCGCGAATGAACTGAAGAGCTTGGAGACTCTCAAGATCGACAGCTCATATAGTCATATTGGTCCGTCCGATTTTCTGAAGTTCGCAAACTTGCGTTCTCTGAAACATCTGCAGATTAGATATTTAGATACAGAAATTAACTCTTTCCTGGCGAAATTGTGTGAGCAAAGTATGCTGGAGTCTCTGACGATGTTTCCTGGTGAAACAGTGCTAAAGCATCTGCCGTCCAACATTGTGAATTCCTTGCCCAAGTTGGTGTTGAAAATCAGGAACTGGGAACAATCTCTGACTTATGACAATCTAGTTCGATTCACTTCAATTGAACGCCTCCAGGAACTGCATATTCCTGACTCCGTAAGGATTAGCAGAAAGGCTCTCACTGCTTTAATCAAGAACTGTCGATGTCTGAAGCTCATCAACATCGCCAGATGCTCCATAGGAAACGATTACATCACCGGAATCCTGCCTATTCTACAGGATAGAAAGACGACACTGGAGATAATTGTGGGCCATACAGATATTAGTAACCTCAACAAGCATCCTAAACTCAAGTTAACACACGGATATGTAAATCAGCTTTGGTAAACTCATCTTGATATATTCTTTTATATGAAGGAAACACACAGGATTCATCTAAAATCCATATGCTGGACCTTTATTTTATTCAAAATTATATATTGTTCTTTCAGAAATATCTTATATTCCAAGATATTTCATATTTTAATTTTATATTAAAACATAATTGAAATTTGGACGCAAGAAAGCAGAAATTCTGTATTGAAACTAATAAAAACAGAATTCTTAATTTTCTAGTTCTTATATTGCTTTAGGCTTAATAAATTCCCTGATCTAAAATTCTGTCATTGACGATGTTAAGATAACTTTCTGAATATTCCAGTGTTGTCTCTGAGTGTTGAATCTGACTCTGTCTATCCTGCAAAGTCACAATTTTCGCTGAAAAGTCATCATATTTTGGTGTAAAGCGTCTCTTTCAGAAGATCAGCAGCTTTAAATCTCCAATCTGTGTGCGCTTTGCTCAGTGATGAATGATTTTTTGAGGAGTCAGCTGGAAGATGAAAGCAAAATCGATTGCCACCGAAAATTTTGTCTCACAATTGTGGCAGAGAAGGTCTTCATCAAAATCCAAGCAATGTTTACATCTATATTCAACTTGCAATAGCATAGAAAGTTAAAATTCTCTATGGCGCAACTGCTGTCTCGCTCTCGCGTACGCCAGTTAATAGCATTGATTGAGAGATTGGCCTCGTTTTATGAATATGAGAGCTCTTCGTCGTCGTCTCATCGCTAATGTTCGCGCGCCGTACAGTTTGTTGGGATTTGGTGTTGAGGCAATGCTTTTCGAGCTGGTGCTTTGGCGCGAAAGAGATGGAGTGCTGTGTGTCTTGTGAAAGCATTCATTTCAAATCGACTCCGCTGTGCGTATCAGACTGAGAATTTCTTTCAGTCCACTAAGGCGAGCGTAGGTGTCCGGATGTTCATTGTTGAGTGCGCGGTGTGATTTTCTGCACAGCGAAGGAGGGAGAGAAGAGCCGAGCGCAGGGACATCTCAAGACGTCTTGAGTGTTGTGTGTGTGCCTAGACAACAGCTGAGTGTCTTTTGGTGAATTTGGAGAAAATGCCATCGGCGTGAGATAAGCATCTCAAGTCTCAAGTGAAATGCGTGACATGATAATACTCTCGTCGGAATAACATGCAGCAATTTATGCGTACGTCTTATCAATTATTCATGCAAAGTTCAGCGCACTCATGGAGGGAATTATGATTATTTGGATTATTTGTCAAGTGATGTGTGCTGATGATCTTCACTCTTCCCTTTGCGGAATCGCAAATGCGATCGAGCTTCTCGCGGCAATTAATTGACACGAGCCAGTGTCAACTCGGGGTGAATAAGTGCTCATTTGCATATCCAATCTTCTCATGATTCTCGTGAATGAGCTGCATTGTTGTTACCGCCAAAAGTCTCTCTGTCATTTTTCATTCTCATCCCAAATGCGCTCTTTGATATTCGTTTCACAATTTTCTTCAAAGTATGCCACACAGTTAATCATATATTGTGAATAACAATCGACTCCAATGTCTTGCATTTTAAGTGAGAAATTGAGTCAGATGATTTTTCTATTTATTGTCTATTTCTGTCCCTGTGTTCGGTCACGTCCCTCTTGTTTTCTGTGCCTTTTCTGGGTGTCTCTCTTTGGACTGTATAGAATGGAAGGTTTCCAATGACAAAAGCAACAGTTTTTCCTTGCGAGGCACAAGTAAACAAAAGAAAGTCAAACTCGCCTTCAACCTTCTTAAAATTCACGCTAAAACTGTGTGCGTGTGTGTGTTTTTAGAAAATGTAATTTACCATAAACTGCGCTCAGAATGTGGTGGGAGATTATATTCTGACCCTTCGCTAGGCAAAATCAACAGGAGGGTTGCTCACTTTGGCGGAAATTGTAATAAAAGCAAGAATATCAATTTTACAATGCATAATATATTGAATTACATGTTGAATTGTTTGTGTGAAAATGGTAGGAAAAACAATTCAATCAATTATCAAGTGAAAATGTGTGTATTTTTTCCAATGATTTTCCATTTCAAAATATCACCCAGTGTGTTATTGTTTCGCGGAACTGTATTTTTTCCCTCCGCCATGCATTGACATGTTGTCTTTTATATATGCTTTATATGCTACAATAGTGCACACGTTCACAGACAGAGTGTTCACATTCTACAGGGTGGCACATGTGGTGGAAAAAGGCCAGAATGATCGCCACCTTGTGGAGTATTCCACATGAGTCTCTGATACTTTGGGCATGATTAAAAGAGAATGGGCAAAATCGAGTTATTTCATATTTAGTCATCCATAATAGGTATTGTGAAGACATCGTAAAAATGCATAAAATGTGAAAGTGTTATATTGTGTAGTGTGATTTTTATTTTTTTATGGTCTATGTGGTATATTTAAAGAGGCAAAAAGTTATAAGTGTTAAACATAGGAGAAGAAACTGAGAAGTGGAGTTTTATCAATTAAAATTGCAATCAGTCACGCGACTTATTGTTAAAATTGCGTGTTTCATTCAATAAACGCACTGAGCACCATAGTTTTGTCTATAGGAGACTTTACATTATTGTTAATGTAGAAGAAAACACTGCAAAGTTGTAATACATTAAAAAAAAAAGAAGAGCTGCGATGATTCAGTGGAAAGTGTGCGGCAAATGAAGATTTCAGCCGATAGTCGGGCGGATAATTGAGGAATTTAACTGCGGTCAGTGAAGGCAAAGAAGTGACCATGCTGAAGATTCAGATGCTGGAGCAGATTGTGACGAATGAGAGCATCCGAGATGAGAGGCGAGACGACGAGCGATCTGACACTATAAGGTCAGTTTAATTTCCTTGCACTTTTTGCCCCACCTCAGATCCAATCCACCGATCTGAGGGAAGATCATAGAAAGTCACTCCACGATAGTGTTATTTATTAGTCTGCTCATGTACAATTAAACTAACATTATCTCTCTTTTCACTCAAGTTTGTGTGATTGGTCAGGAAATGGGTTTTCTCAGCAGATAAACCAATTGATTGATTTGAAAGAAATCACACAGTTCATATGTGGTTCAATGAAAATTCTCTTGATGACTTTTTACCCGCAAGACCGCTTTACGAGAGCGACAAATGGGTGGAAAAAATGCGCCGTTCATCGCATGACCATTATTAGAAATCCTTGCATACCTTCGCAAATGACTTTCAATATGTTGATTGATGGTGCAAATTAGCTACCATATTGTTGCAAATAGTGTGAAAGATTGACCGCAAATTTCACATTTGCCTCTTGGATCACACACTGTCCAGAGGGAAGTTAAGCGCGGAATTTATGACCCTTGTGCAACCTGAAACGCCGTCCAGACAGTGTGAGAGATTTGAGCTAAAGCGACAGTCACACCATTAAAATGATATTGACATGATTAACACTTCGTATGTTAAACATTCTTCGCCTTCTGCATAACTATGTATACTTTGTGGGTTTTTTCCTCAAAAAAATTCATTTGCTTTCATAGAAAATGCGATAGCACAATTATCGCTCAAGTGTTAAACATAGAATGCAAAATGTGGGGAAAAGCAAGAGTATTTATGAATGCAAAATTTTTGCAATTTCAGCGGTAATTATCAAAAAGTGAGATTCGCGATTTGGTCGAGCGATAAACATGACCATAAATATTTATTTCTATTTTTTTTGGATGCGAATTTCAAATCACTCGTGAAACTCCACTCACTTTCGTGCACTTTGAAGGCTGACAATTTCACGAAGCGGCTCTCCTGGCGCATGAAAATGCGTGATACAGACTGCTTAAGTCTCCAACGAGATGTTCCCTTTCAATATGCCTGAGTGATGTGTGCCCACGGCTTTACAATTGCTCATGTGGTCGCCAAAGCGTGCGCCCAAATCTGTGATTTGTGTAAATTCCTCGCATTCCCATTTTCATACATTTTCCCACTGGGTTATTTTCGTGAACTTATGATTTAATACAAGTTACGAAAAGATCCACGTAAAGACTGACGCGGTGTATAAATTAGGAATTTTGCAATTGGACAGTTTGGATTTTTCGACGGAGCGCGCAATGTGGATTGGAGTGGCATTTTTGAGTGACATAGAGAGACTCTGCAGAAGGCATTGCGTCTCTAATTGTACTTGCAGTCTCATATTTCCCTGGCCATGTCTTTAATCTCGCGATGGCAGTAATGCAAAAAACGCGGCAATTGTAAAATACTGGCGAGTGCGTCACCTCCTTTTTGTCGCTGCTTCTGCCAAAAGAGAGACACATGGACATAATTGGACGCATGGGAACGTTGATAATTAGTTAATTTATTGCAAGGCACACACATTGAATTTGATAGGTCGTTTGACATACTTTACCCGATTTGAATGTTGCGCATCGACTGTTATCCAAATCGGATATCGATTGACTCGCAGCCATTCAATGCACCGTGAAACATGATCAGTGTGCCCGATGAGGTTGGGCCCGAGGAAGAAAAGGGTTGAGCAGCAGCAGATGCTGAAGGTGTTTATTAGTTCAAAGCCATTTGATAATTTCCACTTGCGCACATTGCTTCAACACAACTCCAGTTACACAACACACTCTAATTGGCTGGGTTCTTGTGTGTATTTTTGGCAATGGTTTATTTTTGGGTAAAAATGTAAACATAATTTCGTCATTTTTCACTCCAATTGTCCAATTTGCTGTTCCTCCAATTGTTTGTTATGTCTTTTTTTTCACGTTTGCCCAAGACAAATGTCTGTTTCCGCTTTTTGTGTGTCTCCACAGTCGAAGGAGTTAATCAAAATGATTTTGCCATGGAAATAGGAATACAAGAAAAGGCGCACGATTGCCAAAATTGCCTAGAAATAATACAAATAGCTGTGACAATAACAAATTACAATTTATATACATTTTGTCGTTTTTCCTATCTTTGTGATGTTCTGTTGAATTGGTTGAAAAAATACGCGTAGGAAATTTGTGTAGAAAAATCACAGATAATCTAGAAATCCGTGTGAAAAATTCTTTTACACGCAACAAGTTGTATTTTGATCACTTAACACGAGAGGAGCCAAAATTGCGTGAAACACACAGGAAACATATTATTTGAAATACCGAATATTTCTTCAAACATCAAAATTATCTTTGATTCTTTATTGAGTTATTGTATTTCCTAATCTTGACAGATTTCAGGGTTTTTTTTATTCATATTTTATTTGTTTAAATGTAACTTCATGAGAATGCTTTTGCAGTATTTTCTACACGTATAAAATGCTTCAATCGGTCTCTAAACAACTCTTCTCCGACCACGAAATGTGTGACAAGAAAAGCCATAATTGAAGGAGAGATGGTGCACAGAAGAAAAGGAATTCTTTGTCACTTATTGCCACATTTTTTCTCGTCCATTGCGACATTAGTTACATCCGTCCGGAAATCTCGCGTACGTGTCGCTGGGATGGATTGTCTGGGACCATCAAGAAGGGTTTTTTTTCTTCGCTGATCAAATGGAGTGTTTTCTGAAAGCGTGCTTTTTTTCTGCTGCGGTAATGTACTGTGAGATGATAAATTAACGGTGAAGATGTCCGTTTGCTCTCTTTTTTCCCATCTTTTACGTTATGGGTGTGAAAAATTGAAAGCGACACGAAATTTTGGCACTTAAAAATGGGGAGAGAGTGAAAAGAGTGCCCACCATCTCAATGAAATGTAGGTGAATGAGTCACTAAAATTGTTAATTGTGCCATTGTCTTGTCAGTTGATTGCGCGATATCAGTGAGACAATCTGTGAATTGTGAATTTATTTTCAATCACGCACCCTACCTTAAAGCAAGGGGGAATTTAATGCGTCTCCCAAAGAATATTTATGTCTTTTTGCGTGGAGCGCAATTTTCTCCCGATGGACATTAAGAGAAATGACGTGGGCTCTGAAATTGAGGCAATTCTCTTTCCAAGAACGCGAGATGTTCTATTTTGGACAGTGGCGCACGTAAAAATTTTAATGAAGGGTTTTTTTCTCCTTCTTTTCAATTCATTTTGATGGTTTTTCGGGATATAAATAAAATGATAAATAAACATGAGAGTTTTTCAACAAATTGCGCTATTCGTGCTGTCTTTTCACAACTCTAAATACTCACCATAAGAATAATATACCATCATCAGTGAAACATGAAAAATTGAATCAAACAAAAGCATGTTTTTTATACTATGGAACACTCGCGTTTGGGCTGTATTTTGCCTCTTATGCTCACGAATGGAGACGGCGAAATAAAAAAAACGGCAAGACAACACACAACATTTTTCTACAATATGTATTGTGCTGGTGAGTGATGTGAAGGTTTCTCCAAAAGAAGATGATGACGCGCTAAATTATTCATATGGATACACAGAGGAGATGCGAAAAGACTTTGTCGATTTTTTATTTGCTGAGGCGTTGAGTGAAATTGCGATAAAATGCGATTTGTGATTTCTTTAAATTGGCCACATATTTAGCATGCGAATGGCGAGAAGCGGGATGGGAACGCCTCGCCACTGCAATTCAAATTGGATGCTTTATATGGGCTTTTAGGGGGGCACTTTGGCGTTCTTGATGGCTCCCTCGGGTAAACAAAAGAATTGGATAGCCACATAATTGCACGTTCGGAGTAATTTGTCGTTCTAATTGAATGGCAAAGGAAATCCTTGAACCACCTTCTGAGCTAATTTTGCCATTAGGAGAATAATAAAAGTATCGGTGGTGTTTCACAATTGTTTCAACTACACTTCCACTCTTGCACAATATCAATGAAGTTATTTCATACAGCCGTCAACTTTCGTGATTTTTCCTTCCATCGAAAAATGCCGCGCACACACAATTGAATTTGTTGCCTGGGCCTTTGTGTGAATTATGAACTACGCGCGCTGCATTTTTGCCTGCAATTAATATACTTTGATAGTTTCATTTTAATTGGTCAGTGAAAGTTTACAGCTCGACTGCACGAATGTTATTTGACTGAATTTTTACTTTGTTTTCTCAATGAAGAAAGAAGTGTTTTTTAGTGGCGATTGTGTGATTGATTTTATATGCCTCTGATGACCACATGCGATGTGCCCCAAAGGAGAAGAGAGCCCAAAAAAAGAGAGCGAGAAATTGGTGTGATAGCGGAAGAATTCGTTTGAGGTGGAGAAGAATCTCCGCCAGACAAGATGAGCCTCGTCAATCTTTCCCACACACGCTGGTTCTGTCTCATTGTTGCGCCTCTTTGTCAACAATAAAGGTAGATCTCAATCAGAGGGCATGCCATCGAGACAAGAAGTCCTCGTCTTCGTGGTAAAAGGGAGAGAGAGAGAGAGAGTGATAAGAAATGGAAAGCGATCTGCAATCACAATGTGATTGCTTTGATTGAAAATGAGAGGGATAAAGTTAATTTAGAAAGCCTAGGAACAAGATAAGGAAACACAATTTGACATAACCCCAATTGGTTTCTGATGCAAATTCACGCTTTTAACTGCGTCAGGCGCAATTAAAAGTGAAAGAAATGTTTATTTTTCGCCAAACTGTTACGATAATCTACATTAGCGCCATGAAACCGTAATGAAACGCCAGTGATATTGAAATAATTTGAATTGTGTGCGATAAGAGAATCGGAAGGATTACGCAATGATAGATCTTTACTTCCCATTTGTAAAACTGTCCATCACTTTCTGCCTGAACACCCTCTCAGGAGATAAGATGTAAATCAGACAATTCTGTCGCCCTTTCTGGGGCACTATTGATGTATCACTTCCAGTTCTGCGTGATGAACCGCCCCGTCAGGCAGTTGAAAAGGGGGGTAATTTATGTACACCCATTCTGTCCTTGATCGTGTCTGCGACGGATATTGTCAACACACGAAGACCCGGAGCAGACAATCTTCTTGTCACCGCACCATCAAAATTGCACAGAATGGAAGTGCCATTCTTTGCTCATCTCCCAAAAGGATTGAATATCCGACCGTGTTTCAATTTGAATATCGCCCGAGATTGCTGGCATAGAAGGATTGAATTTCAGCGGTGAATAGGCGAAAGACGGCGGCGATGGGAATTGAGTCGGCAATTTCGATTGTAGTATACAAATTACATAAATTTCCTCACTGAATATTTAAACAAGACTACATCCTCGGGAGAGAAGGTGAAGAGAAAAATGATGGTGTCAATTTAAAGCCACAGCACATCATGAATATTTAATCGTCAGTGGGAAAAGGCTTTTTTGGCGCGGAGTGAGAAAAGTTAGTTAAATGAATTTTCTGGCTGGCAAGACGCGAGGCGCACGGACAATTGCGACGAGAATGAGGAAGGACATGGAGGAGCTTTTCGGGTGGGGCGGGGATAAAGTTTTAACGATGATGGATGGGTTTGGAGGATAAACAGTGGCCTGCGTTATAAAATAATAGCGCGTCTTCGGGGGAACATAAAAATAATCTCATTAAAGGATGATGGATAGTGAAGTGAGTGTATTATAGGAGCGCATTTAACTAAATTGGGTCATGGGCATCTCACGACGAATCTCGTGCGTCTCTTAGGCGCGCTGCTGTGCGATATAAAAGTGTTTGTTTTCATTAGAGCTTCTCTATGGCACTTTTTCCCATCCTTTCCCAACTTATAGTCTCAGAGAGAAAGAGGAGAACACTTGAGCCCATTAGCGAGAGTGAAGGCGAAGCTGTTGAGAATAAAAGTTGCACGAGACGGGCGTCTTCCTCGCCCAAGAACTCCTCTGGCGAGGAGGAGATTTTGCAAATTGCCCAGAGTGTCTTACTCACCCACTCGCACATCGTAAACCACCCATTGATTTCGCTCTTTTTTTAGTAGATCAATTTGCCATAATAACATGCGATGAATTTTTGCCCACTTGAGGTGGCTTGTAAATTAATTTGTTGCGCCAATGAAGGACAAAAAAGAGTCTTTGATTGTTTGATAAAAATGAGTTTAAAATGGAAAACACACTCTGTGACGTACCTTTTAAAATAAAAATCGTGAAGGCCGCCCAGTGACGATGGGAAGTGGAGCGAAATGGAATTGACTTGTGTGCGATGGAAAATGGGCACAAATTCACACACGAAACGCTTTACCGGAGTCCAAGGAGAAAAATTTCTAATGCAAACTTCCTGTGCGTCCTGCTTTTTTCGCCATAGCACGCCAGGAAAAACACGGCGGAAAGAGTGTGCGTTCATTGTTGGGAAAAATGTGCTTATAATGATAGGTTGGTGAGTGAAAAGAAGAGCACTTTGAGTGGCCTAATTAGACGAAGGATTTCTTGGATGGGCCACAAAAAACAGCCCAAGATCACCGAGCAAGACAAATAAATGGCAAAGAGGTGTATTTTTACGTTACTTTATCGTTAGGAGTGAAATGGTTCTGGGTAAGAAAAAATTAAATACGCCTCCCAATGTGCTTTATTTTTTATCGGTGGCAGAAGAAAAGGTGCACACTGTTAGAAATGGGCATGAATGGGATGAAATAATTACTGTAATGGCATGATTTGTCAAACTATGTATTTAACAGCATGAAATATTGGCAGCTCATTTAGCAAGATCAAGATTTGAAGGCATTTATTAATTTCAGCACTTTTTCTCTCAAACAGAATTTATCCCACGATTTCTAACAGTGTACAAATAAGCGGTAATATATTGGGTGAATTTTACGGCAACTCCAGTTCCTTACTGTCTTATGAACTGTTTTTTCTTCCCTCTGCCGTCCATTTGTGTACTGGAGGGTGAATTTAATTTCCTTTTTCCTCTTCTTAATGAGTCCACACACGATTCACAATTTATTGAGTCAGTTATGAGGCGTGCAATATTGAATGGAAAAGGGGTTTGAGATTCTCCCTGTGCTTCTCAGGGGTTCTTCTCACTTGGCAAGAAGCTCCTTCCGCTGTGCGCGCGAGGGTCGAGTTCTTGAGCATACCATCCTCACCTCATGGCGAAAATGCACAGCCAGAGGTGCGAGGATGAAATTTATTCATAGCGCGGAAATGTCATGTGATGACCTCACATTCGAAGATTGTAATAAATGTGCTCACTCACCGTGATTTTTTGGGCCAGAAAAACAGTCTCGAACGGGGTTTCTTTGCAAATCACAACAGCTATCCCGGAATAAATATCATAGTGCGAGAGTGCCAAATGAGAGCACATTAATTCTGCGCGCGGTGGAAATGTACAAGAAAATGGCTTTAGAGATAGCCAGCAAACAATTGTATACAATTACTAACCCAAATGCTTCTGTCCGCGCAAAATTGATAAACTTTGGATGTATTGACTTCATTTCTGGGCCATCGCAATTAAACATATCATTAACAATTTAATTTCTGGCCATTTGCTCAGGTGTGAGGAAAAAAAGAGAAAAGTACACACACAATTTTTTTTCGTATGGTGCGGGAAATGGAATATTATCAAATAAATAAATTTTGTATTTCACACCGGAGAGTCTATAAAACATTTCACTTCACCTCTGGCGCAGTGCCAAAAAGTCCAGGTTTTCTACATTGGTGAAACATGCGAAATGTTTGGGGGATTTTGCTGAGATAATTAATGGGCATTTTGCTATGTTTTCTGTTTCTTCTCACTCACTTGGCCACTAAAATTTTTTAATTATTTGTCGAGCAGATCAGTTAGAAATTGCCTCGAAACACCGCAGTGTGATTTCTAAAATTAAATTTTCATTGCCCGGATTTAACAGTGAAAATTTGCATGATGACGAAGGTAGTTGAACTTGAAAAGTGGGAGTTCTTCTTACACACATTAAGCATACTCCAGAATCTGAGAGATGCACTAGATTGTGAGATGAAGAAATAGTTTTACATCTGTTTTGCTTATTTTAACCACTCGAATACAATGCCAATTGACCTGTTTTTTCGGACTGAGCCACAGCCACAAGAGCACATGAGATAAATCCAGGTCAAATGTGTTGCGAAAGGCAACAAAAAGTGAAAACTATTATATCTTTTTTCCAATTATTATTGTTTGCAGTTGCCATTTCCTATCCAATTGGATGGGGCTAATTGGAAGTGCCAGCCGCTGCGAGAAGGGGCCAGAAGGTGGCCCAGACCCGGTGTGGTATCAATGTTAATTGTCAGGGGGATTAAAGGTGGATGCAGTGCTCCAAGTGTCCCCGAATTGCTTGCAAAAGATATAATGCAATGTGTGGAGAGAGTGTGGTATTAAGCAGTCTCCATGCCATGTGTCCCATCTTGCTGGCCTTTCTTCCTCATTGTGGCTAATAAAAGGGTAAAAGTGCGCTTGGGACATTTAAATTGATACACGTTGACAATGTTCCGTGCATGCTCCGTAATTGTCCGATGCGTGTTGCAGTTTTCATGGCCTTAAAACAGGTGCAAATGCATGTTAATAATTTAATAAGGTGGCACGAGTGAGATAAGCTAATGAGTGTGAGGGGTAATTGATAACTGTCTAGTGGTTGCTCTCCAAATTAAAAGCAATTACTATGCTTAAGGGTGGCTAACTCCTGACCGAAGCGTGCCTCCGCCTTTGAGTATGTCAGCAGAAGCATATAAAATGCTCTTTACGACCCGCAACCGCCTTTTTTCTCGTTTCTTCCATGGGAATAATTACGCATTTTTTTCGGCATTTCAATGGGGAGATGAGTGGCAAATAGAAATAATTGGGGTGATGGGCATAAAAACAAGTTATAAATTGTTAAATCTCAATGAGTTTTTCTAATGGCGAGAGATCAGTGAGTGTGCCAAATGACTATCACTCGAGGAAAATGATGTGTGATTGAGGGAATTGTTTCATGGGCGTCATGAGAAATTCAACTGAACTCGGCAGAGTGCTCGAAAAGTGTGAATAATGAGGTAAATCACAGGAAAAATTCCAAAGGTTCCCGCCTACATTTGTGCTCCGCCCACTCTTGCAATCGCTGCTTTAAATTAGACTGCATTCAAACGATCTATCAGAGATAGGGATATTGAGTGAACTACAAACGATTTCTGCGCTACTCTGTTCAATAAATCGCCAGAGCGAGTTTGATCAATGACTAACAATGCAATATACCTTTAATTCTTCGCTCCCAATGAGTGTCCATTGAGGCGGACGAGGAACAATGATTGGATCAATTGTGTGAATGTGTACCGAATGACCCATGCAATATCGCGCACTTTCGATGCTGATTTTTAATTTGTTGTGTTCACTTTATTAGTTCAGAGGGCATTATGGCATATCTCTTTCAATTTTCAACACAATTCACACCATTTGGTCGGATTACATGGATTTTCCTCCTCTCGCGGTGGAAGCAATAAGAGAGTTTTGTGAATCTCCTCTCCCTCTTCTTCCCTCTCCCCGAAACGCACCACCCAGCAAATACATATAGGCTATTCTCTCTCCCTCCTGCCAATGTATTTGGTATGTTTATTCAATTGCCGGGTGCTTTCACACACGAGACACTCTGGTTCTCTCCTGACATGGCTCGAACCGCGTAATAATTCCGGTCCGTCCGGGTGTATTTTATTTTCAATTTTAGTTCGCCTTGGGTGTTTCTGACGTGCAGACATAAAGTAGCGGCGCGCAGCTCGAGAAACGCACGAAGCGAAAATATCAAATATTCGAGATCGTGTGATGGTGATTTTGCCAATATATCCCCTGCCAATCCAGTGATTGTGTTATTCTATTTGGCACATGAAAACATGTGGATGGAGTGATTTAAGATGCAAGAGAGACCATTGGCAGTGCCGCTTATCACGGAGGCAGTGTCTTTTCGGGCCATTCTCACAGCCCCGCGAGCCTTCCCAATTGACATCAATTAATTGTGCAAATGGCTAAATGTGCAACAGACGTTACATAAAAATGCTGCCGCGTCTAATGAGTGTGACTCACTGGTGTTCGATCAAATGGTGATCATTATGGTGAGGTGAAAGAGACACGCTTGATATTTGATTGACACGAATATCTGTGCCACAATAGGGACATAATTGGCCCGCCAAGTGATCCCAGAGAGCGCAATTGCCACCCTCGCAAAAATCCAACCCAAAAGCGCGCCGTGCAATGTATCAGCGATTTACATAATCCCATATAGTGTGGTGACCTTCTCCGCGCTGTGTTTATTCTACAATGCCAATTTTGCGTGCTTGATCTTTTTTTTCGTTCGGTGCTCGCCAAACACCGCACTGATTATATCGTCAAAAGTTCTGAGTGGAAGTACTCTTCGCGCACAAAACACTTTGTATAAATGAGGTGCTGAAAAAAAGTCCACTTGAAGTTCATATTTTTCAATGGCACTCCATCGAGGGGTGAAAATCACGTGAGTGACTTGGAGAGTCAATTATCCCGCCAGCCTCGACGATTGCACGTGACTCGGCCAGGATGAAATACCTCAGCGGAGGACACAGGGAGTCCTACACCCTTGTTGCGAGAAAGAGGTACGCAGAGGAATTCCCAGGTGTCGAACAATTTGCCATCTCGTCCACATTAATCATCATACTCATCGTCTGGTGGGCTCGAGAGGTGTCGCACGTTGCAGGGAAATTGCGCAATATTTCATGAAAAATTCCTCCCGCCCGTACTAAATTGCCACGATATTGCTTGATGGGTCTCACGAGAGACAATTCTGATGCTACCACTCCTACACGCAGCCGTAATTTATCGTTTCAATGACTTGCTGGCTATAATGCTTATCAAAATCATGTTCTTCTACGCTAAGAGATTCTCTCAATAAAAGTGAATTTATTGGATGGGGAAAACAATTTGGAGATTGGAGTGAAATGGGAGGATAATGCTCGTCAATTTATCAACACCTAGACTTCACCCATGAATGACTGCATCGTCTCGGTCAGGAAGTAATTCTGAGGACACATTTTGTGCTTATCGAAGTCTTTTTCTTTAGGGTTTCCAAATAGTTTCCCTGTTCTTGGTGAGAAATTCAGGCAAATCTCTTTATATGTCGGTCAGTATTTATTGAAGATCTTCTAATTTGACGAATAACAATCATCTGAAATTTTACAATTGAAACAGTTTTGAACCGGTAATCAGGGCAAATATTTTATTTATTTGTTTTCATATGAAAATGTAATTTTTGAATGAAGTTAGAGGGAAAAAATCATAAAAAATGTAGTGTTAGAAAGCTGAAAATTTGTGTAAATTTCAAGAGAGGTAAATGATAAAATCCCTCTGAATAGGTAAGACTGAAGCTGGAAAATGGTGATTAAATCAAGTCAGGTTCTGATAAATGAGTTCAATTGGATCAATTGACTATTTAGAGATAAATTGATTGAATTTGATACAGGGAATTCCCAATATGTAATCTAGACAATCAAAACATCTCTTCCCATTCTCGGCATTCTCGCGTGTTCTTGCAAAGAGGCGAGCGAAAACAATAAGACCATCTTCCAATTACACATCATCTAATCTCCCATCATTTATCAATATAGGGAGATAAGGGCAAAAAAGGGCCGCTCTTGCCCCCCCAGCTTTATCGCAATGTGTGAACATAACAATGAGGACTGATTTGATTGTGAATTAGTGGCAATGAAATCAACGCCAAATCGCACAATAAACAGCACATTGAAAGGCGAATTGTGCGATAATCATGATGAATTTGCCTTTAGCTGACTCAGGCCGGGAGGAAGACGTCCAGGGGGGCGCTCACATGCTTCAATGTGGCACAATATTTCGCTCGGCGGGAGCAATGACTTGGGTAAGGAGAGGGATTTTGATGTGTGATATTGTGGAAGGTTCACTCGTAGTCAATTGCTTTTCGTCGTTTCACGTGCAAAAAGAGGGAACGAAGACGTGGTGTAGAGGAGAAGGATTTTACCTGGAATGCGCTGTTCCCTGTCTCTACCTCTTTTCATCACTCTCATCGCCATTGAGACTCGTCGCGGCCTGAGCGGCTGTGCCACGAGAATGGGGGGTCGCGGATGATAAATTCAGGCGATGATTGCGGGCGAGAGACTTGCGAAATAGGCGAGGATTAGAACAATATGGTGCCAGGGTGTCGCATTAAAAAAAAAGTGGTACAAATTGATACAATCACTTTAGCGACTTTAGTCGACGCGCGCGATGATGTTAGAGTGAAAATATACAAATGATTTTCGCGATAATTCCCAACTTCCTCCCGCCATGGACTTGATAACATCTCACTCGATCCAGTGCTGAATGAAATGTTTAATAAACTTATGAATGCACATCGGGTGGAAAATTACTCTCTTGAGCTCCACAGCTTGCGGGCCCACAAGAGATTTTTCAATGGACGTGTGTTGTTTCTGCTTATTGAGAATATGTTTGATTAAAATATCGCCTGTTTTGCTGTGTAGTTTTTTCACTTCATGCACCATATATATGTTTTATGATGATGGAATGAGTGCTGCATATGAGACAATTAATAATCTTTACTATTAATAAAATGTTACAACTTGTCGGTGCGCAACACGTTTTATATATTCCCACCCACACTAGAATTTTCTTCTTGCTCTATCGTTTTCATATAAATTAAATTGTTGCTCTTGCGAGACGATCAGTTTTGTCGTCTTTGGTGTGTTGTTGCGCCTGGAGACAGCATGAGATGCGAGGTGAATCAATACAGTGAGAAAAATCAATATTACTCGGCAAATAACGCATTTGAGAATTTCCATATGGTTAAACAGTGTTAATTAAGTGGAGAAGTAATATATGAATTTCGCATTGAATCATCGCGTGGATTTTGCCATGTGTGACTTCTCCATTGCTCAACGAATGGGACACACTGTGGCTCTTCCTTGACAGTCAATTGGCGGCCTGTAAAATCAGTGAAGCCGAGAAGCCCTTAGAAGAAGTGCTTATTACCTAATTTTTCACGTTAATTTGAGGCGATAATTAGATTCCGCAGAAAGAAATGCTTGCGTTTTACTTGTCAATTGCTTTCCGAAGCGGAAATTTGGCACACACCCGTGATTAATTACAGCCTCCAGTGAAAGAAAGACAATTAAAGCCTCATTATCGCCACGATAGGATTTTCTCCGACTGCTTTCCCGGTGTGCACAACAGAAGACGTTAATCAATTGCAAGGGGTTCTCTCCTTGGGTCGTTGATCCTTGTTTGCCGATACCCAAGGCACAAAATCTTCATTCGTGTTCACTCAGCGGAATAAAGTACTTTGTATTGTTCATCAACTTGTTCACGACATCCTTAAATACAACCCTTTTTTCTCACAAGGTAAAGGGGTGACTTTTCCATGTCCCTTCGCGAGGCGCGCGAGAAAGTTGGACAAGGAAAATGCCGCACAATCATTAATAATTCCACCAAATATGCACTGGTTGCTGGATGCTGGAACAAAAAAGAGACCGGTTGGATTTTTCGGTTTCACCGGAGACGCCGAGGAACGGGTTTGAGTGAGAGGAAAAGTGGCTTATGTGTGAGAATTTCTCGCTAATCCCTCGGCCAGAGGCATTTCTTCGGGGCGCCGCGCAAAATATGACACTTTTTGTTTCAATTCCACGCCGAATCGCGTCTGGTCGTCAACCTTCCCGTGACCTGGTGCACTGGAAATGTGAATCGGCTGAAGATTGAGCAGGGTACCTGAGAAAGTCAGTTGAAATGATAGAAATACGAGCCGCCTTTTGTCCAGATTGATAATTCTTGGTCAGTTTAACCCTTTCAGGATGAGTTAACGAAACTTATCACTTGTCGACTGGACGAAGTTTCGGTGTTATCGGTGAAATCCGATGCCTTTCGGTTTTTATTCATGTTTGTCACTGTTTAAGAACAAATTTTGGATTGAAAAGAAATCTTTGGGTCATCGTTCAAGGGTAAGAAGGATGATCTTGTGCTTTTGTTCTCCTTTGCAGTGCAAATGGGCCTCCGGGAAAGTAGATCAGGAGGTTCAGTTGAATAAATTACACTCAAATTAACCCCTTCTCGCGTGCACCTCGAAATGGCTCATGGCGTGAAAGATAATCTGCTTCACTCCCGGGTGAGATGGCACAAAGATGTGAGAGAGATATTCCGGAATGACCAGTTTTTTTCCCTCGCACTGCAAAAATTGGGCATAGATTAAGAGGAGTATGGGAAGCGTGAATTTAGTGCAACATCGAACATTCGTGCAAGCTGTGGTGAATTTTCCAACCCATTTCCATTCCACACACACATTCTGTATGGCAATTTGTGAACAACAGGTTGAATGGTGTTGCGTTTTGTTGCAAACCGCGCTGCGGCCGCCTTGTCGATCTAATGCCATTTCTCATTTCTCGCCAACAGACGTCAACACATGGCAGGATGTGCAACGAGTACGAATTCAACGGCAAATGTCGCCACTGCGATAAGCACGAGTCACGCGACCATAAAATCCCCTGGGCAGAATCCTGACCGCCTCTATGGTGCCACGCAAGATCTCTTCGAGATCCTCGAGCGAGTGCAGAACTCGCGCCTCGACGATCAGCGCTGTGTCCTGCCACCCTACTTCTCCCAGGTGAGTTTCTATCAAGCTGATGTGTCTCCATTGAGATGTTTTTCTCTGGAACTCGCTGTTTTATTGATTTTTTTTATGGCTGGGAAGAGTTGAAATTATCCAGCTTGTACGACTTTAGTTTAAAGTCGCACAGTTCCATGTGAATATTATATTATCGGGACACGGCAGAGCGGGTAATGCAACAGCATTATTATATTTCATGATTGATGAAACTTTCCTCAAAACACAATCCATCAATCGTCTGGTAATTTCCCTCCGGATCTCACCTCTTGACAAACCACAATTCCCCGTCTCTTCTTTGTCCCTCGTGACCTACTTTTCCGCCAATAGGGAAATGAATGCACTTCCGAATGACGTATAACTTAATTTCGCATCATGAGATTATCCTCTAGCAGTCCTCTGTTTACCTTTCATTCAGACAAATAATCACGCTATCAGTCCGGACTGGCGTGGAATTTAGCGCTTGACTGGAGAATGCAGTGCATAGAATTTGTCATGAATGTATATAAAAAAAGAGCCTCTTCGGGCAGCTGCATTTTTTCCATCCACGAATTCCTCTCTCCCTCTTTCCGGGCTGTCCTGGGTGCGAATTTCACGCGAGGGGTGCTCATCTTAAGGGGTTTGTTTCCGTGAAAGCATATTGGGTGGATTGTCAATTGATGATTGAGTAATAATTGTCTCCAATGCACCATAAAAATGCCTTCTGCGGCCCAATGGAAAAGGTCCCCTTCCGCATTTTATTTGCTCTCGCTCTTTTAATCTTCCTTCCATGCTCAATTATGTTTGGCTTCCGCGTGTCTGTTTCTGCCTCTTCTCTCTTTCTCCTAAATGAGGATGACGAATGACACGTGCCGTTTGCTCTTCCTCTCTTCCCGCAGGCTTTATCAGTTTACCGGGAATGACGGTATTTGTTCACTGGCGTGATCTTATCGCATTTGAGCGATTCACAGTGGAAAATGTCTTATTTGATCTGTGACCTAGAGGGTGGATTTTTTTGCTGAAGGTAACAATTAATTCCTACCTTCGAAGTCCGTCTGAATGGCTGGAATACGTTGATGAAACGCAGTGTTTCATGCGTGTTTGCCGTGTGTTTCGGCAGTATAACAGCTTAGCCGAGACACACTGAGGCACACGCGAAGCTTTCGAACTGCACGGCAATCAATGTTCCATCTCTTTGATTTTGACCATACAAGAATGCTCCGCGGTGTGTTTGTGTTTCATTAATAGATTTTCGCAGCTTTTTTCATTTCACACTCAATTATCGCGGAAATTAATAGGAAAATTTCACTGCAAATTGTTCCAGCAAATTGCTGTTAACATACTGAACGTTGCTCTTCTGGGCGAAAAAAAACACACAAATCGATTTAACGAAATTACAAATCGCATATGGATGGGAAATAATTGGAAAAAAGCAATATTCCGTCGCAGGGAAAATGAAAACGTGCGCTTTTCCAGCGCACAGACGCAGAGTTTTTAGGTAGGTGTGCACTATTTGTTGGCAATTTTCTGCATGGAGAGCCATCTAATGAGCTGGCGTGGCTGATTTGATTGAATAAAATTAACGCCGCGCGCCAATAAAGTCAATTGGTGTGCTACGCGGCGTATATGGCCGCTTTAATAGCTGCCTGTATTTTTAATTTGGCTGATTGCTGGCCTGAGAAAAGCAGGCGAGAGGGAGGCCCACCATGTTAATGTGTCACACCTCAGGTTTACCTTGAATATCTGACGCTCTCGAGCACTATCGTTTGATATATTTGCTCCTCGGCTAATGAAACCAATTCGTTTTTGCACACTTGTGTGCATGGACGATGTGAGTCAAAATGTTGAAAAGTGCCGAGGGAGGAAAATGAATAAAATATCGGGCTTTACTGCTCGGTGTCGTGTGGTGTGAGGTTGTAAAAAAGAGGGACATTACACTTTACTTTATTATTATTAAATGTTTTGTGGGGTATTTGCAATGGAGATGTTTCCAATTGGCAGTTAAATGAGAGAACATTTGTTTCAGAGTCTCTAATTGGGCATTTTCACGATGTGTCCCATTTGAAATGCGAGTTCAAAGTCTTGATTTCCATATTGAAGAGTTCAAAATACTTTGGCGGAAAATATTTTCAAAGACTATAGATGTAAATTGTAAGAAATAAAAGATATCTCAGTGTGATTTTTACATTTGAATATTTAATTTTTTAATTTTACTGTTTTCTCGCCCATAATTTGCATTCGACAGAGTGCTAATTATTCTACTTTTCCGTACACAGGTTTTTTTTCTCTCCAATATTGTGTACAGGAAATTTGGCAAATGCGTAGAAACAAAACGTTGTAACATATTTCAATACATATTTCCTACCTAATTTGCCAATTAAGGAGCAATTACAACATTTTTTCCGCCTGAATTGCATTCCGATTGAGACAGAGCGTCTGTCGAAAATTAAATTTTACTTTCTTCCTCTACAATTTGAATATGTTTTTTTTCCTGTGCAACTTCGCACCAAATTTTATGGTTCGACGTGCCAAATACACACCCCAACAATGACCCGTGAGGTCTTCCTTCTGAGTCTCTTTAATTGATATGAATGAATCAGTATGAATATGAAGTGCGTGACAAATTCGTCAAAGAGGCGAAATTGCACATTGAGTTTTGAGGCATGAAGCGGAGAGTGTGCATGTGTGCGAGGCTGTCTTTTGGATGAAAAATGAACTCGTCGCGTGTTGCGGCCGCCTTGCATGCGGCGGCCGGCGCACGAGCTCCGGACTTTGCTATGGAATCGGGCATGAAGTCGTCGTCATTCTGTGTGAAACCATCGTGGAGTCATGAGGTGTATTTCTGTCGCTCCAGCCAAGGCGGTGCGGTTTTGAGTGTGAGTCAGTGAGGCTGGTTTTTTTGGACACACAAGACTCGCCGAGCCTTCCTTGAAAGTGAGCGAGACAGAGAGAAGAGAAAAAAGAAAAGCGCAAATCTCTCCCGCAATCAACTTATTATATCACAGTGATTTCGTGTGAGCAGCAGTGAAAATATAGTTTTAAGCCTTTTTTTCTCTCTCTCTCTCTGGACTTTATTAAAACCTTAAAGAGCAAATCACGCAATTTCGCTGCCGTGGAGTTTCTCAAATGTGTGTGATTTTTAGTGGAAATTGACTAAAAGGCATCTAATTGCACGTACACATTTTTACTGATTAAATTATATTCGCCAATTAGCGTGGCTGCATTCGAGTGAATTCGCTGTGTGCAGATTATAAATGAAATCATAGACATTTCAAGACCTCGCATGGACCGAGAGTGAGGTGGATTGCAAGAGAGGCATTACTGGTGGATGAGATTGTGAAAATTTTATGTGTGCAGGAATTTCACTCTGGAAATTTAATGCTGCGCTCTCTCGAGATGCTTTGAGTATGATTTGAAATTATTGTAGACATTTTGTGGATTCCACGAGCTTGAGAGAGAAATTTCTTTTTCAACAAAACCCATCCCAACATTTTCGGTTAGTGTGTCAAGACAGATGATTGAAATTTAAAGCAACGCGCGATGGCAAAGAGACATTTCACCTGAGAGCGAGAGACTCTAGCTCATGGTCTATTGCTTGGGAGATTTTCTCATTAGGTGCGTGCTGTGCGTTGATTTCATAACATATCTCCTCTGAGTTGGAGAGTGTGTGTGCTTTTTCGGGGATTGGCAGCGCGAAGAACAGAAAAAAGACCCCAGAGAGTTGGGAAACAGCGACTGACAGAGATAGATTAGATGAGAAGTTGTGTGGACTTGCGGTGGTTATTCAACAAATCAGATTAAGAGCCAGTGTGTGATATAAGTGGAGATGAGGTCCTAAGCTGGATGCCTGATCTCAACTATCCTGGACTAGACAAGGTGGCCCTGCAAACTGACACTGTCGAGCGCCGTTGGGTGCGTCAAGCCGTGATGGGTGTTCTCAGGTGGCGAGATTTGCCCGGATCCCGGAATTCCGTGGGCTCCCGGACATCGATTGAGGTAAAAAAATAAAATGAAGAAGCAACAAAGAGTGCAAACGATGAGTCTCACTATGTAGGTAGTGAAATTTTCCAATGAAAGTCTAAATTACTTCCACAATGGCGCCTCTTTCACTCTTGTGCAAACACAACATCACTGCTAATGGATAAAAATGAGAAGGCTTGTGTGCATGGGCTTTTCGAGAGAAAGGTGAAAATCCATTGCACGAAAAGTCTTCATCAATATAATTTATAATTGCGGAATATATTTTTAACCTTGCTGGGTGAAATTATCATCTTCCAATCTGCTGTTGTGGCATCAGCACCAGCTTCTGCTTGATAAATCCAACCACACGGACTGCTCAGGGTTTCGTGTGGAGTTCACATGTTTTTCGGCTGAAAATTGGGGCTGAACAGTGATTTTGTTTTTCAAATCAGCCACTTATGGCACGAGCATTCTATCTTGGCTCTGCGCTGATCAAATAAATCACCATAATTTGGCGATGAGCGCGCCTCCAATCTCAACACTTTCACGCCATAAGACAAGCGTTGAATTTGCAAACTTATCAAAATAACCTAGAAATGCATGATGAATCAGACTTGAAAGTGTGAAAGTAATCGAGTTAAATATCATCAATCGATGGCAAATGAGAGATATGCGTGATTGGCTGTGTGAGGGTTAAAGTGGCCAAATAAGAGAAGTATCAATTTTGGAGACAGTTTTGGAGGCGCTAAGTCAATATCAATCAATCAACCACTCCCAGTCTTGGCCAGTCTGTGTGTATGTTAATACATTCTCCGATGGCTTGCGTTGAGGAAAATGTGCAAGAATATTCAGTGTAATTCATTAATCGCCAGCGAGTCTCACAAATGACTTATAAAACGTCTCGGGCTCGCAGGGAAAGGAGTCAATAAACTCTGTTGGTGAGGCGCGGAAAAGCGGGAAGAGGCGAGAGGGAATATGAATAAAACTTCTTTGGTTGGGGCCTTCAACTCTCGAGCATATCTTTCAGCAATGGGATTTCGCTTGGGTGCGAAGGGGGGATTTTTTTTCTGCTTCTAAATTCTCTCAGCCCATGCGATCAATGGGTGAAGAAACAAGCATATGAGAAAAGAAGTTTAACAAAATATTTTCATTGACATTTTTCTTGTGTGTATATTCTTCAGCCGTCAATTGTTTACTCTCAATGAAAAATAACAGTTTGTGAAGATGTGAATAAGTGTATGGAAAAATCCTCGGGTGTAATTTATGCACTCAACAACACTGGGTATTCATGTTTAGATCGGCAAGAAGTCGAAGGAAAAAATTCCCTCAGCAAAACACACCGTATTTTTTGCGCTCCTTGACAATTGTTAATCTCTGCAGATCGCGCAGAATAAGTGGCGTTTGGCAAAAGAGACAGACAACACAGGCGAAGGGAATGAGAATTAAGCATATTTCCTATTGTTCCTCGAGCCCATGGAAAAATGGCTGGGCTAAATGAAAAGAAGCGGTGTGTTTTCTTCTCACGATGTTTTACTCTGTGTGTAGTTTTCCGTCTCCGCGCGCCTCGTCTTATGGGAGTAAATATGCTACAATAAGAGAGCATAGAAGATAATTAAATGATGTGTCTTTTGCACTGAAGCGCGTTAAAATTTGTGATTCCACTCAGCAGACAGCCAAAGAGAGATCTCTTGCCTTTCAGTTACTTGCAATTTTCTTTGTCTTCACACTCACAAAATCTCCACTGAGCAATCTCGAGTGGAAGATCTTCGATGGCTTGTTGTTTTTCTTTTTCCTCCTTCGCCATGGCACCATGGATTGTGTTATTGTGCTTCATGTACACTTTTATTGTACTTTTCATAGTGTTACTTATGAATGATTCTCGCCTGCACCTCCCATTTTCCATAAACTAACACGTGGGACCTCTGTCGCACTCGCCTTATGTATATTTCTGAGGAGCAGAGTTGGCGATGACATAGACTGAGGATTCGGCATGGCTGAATTTGTGAATCTAAGAGATGCTCGGATTAGGATGCTCATTGAGAGATGTGTGAGAAGAACCGTGAAACAACGCACAATTGAATCCGTTAGGAAAATACTCTAAAATTTCAAATGTTTTGGCTGAACTTGAAGCTCGCGTTCCAGTTTTACTAATGACAAATTACAGTGAATACCAATGGCTTTCCGAAAAGCTCCACATCTTTTATTTCACTTGGTCACTGCATTCGAAATTGGAATCTCCCATTTGTGTATTAGATAAAATGTGTCTTTTCCAGCGCTATCGGGACATCTCAACTCTGGACTGTGTGAAACGGCATCGCACTCTGCTCGTATTCTGTATGAATAAAATTGAATGTTCGCGAGAGATGACAAAATTATTCACATGAGCACGATTCTCAAGTCTTTTTTTTATATCATCTCTTCTTCAGTGTTTTCGGGGAGCATGTGAAGGCAAATGTGCGGTTGAAACAGTTAAAATTTGGCTTCACCGTTTTTTGGCAGCATTTTTCACACTCTCATGAATTTTAGTGGAAAACTGATTCTCTCGAGAGATTTCTTCTCGCGCCTGGCATAGAGAGAGACTGCTTGAATCATTTAGCAGTGTGTTGGTTGGGAAGTGATTTTGCAATTAAGTGGTAAATGGGCCAGTTCATACAGTGTTTTACTGCTGCTTTTTTCCTCTCCTTTCTCACCTTGAACGGTGGATAGCGTCGATGGTGTGTTTCCATTGAAAATCAATACTACATATATGTGGTGTGTTTTTATCAGGAGGTAGAACTTGCAGCTTACCTGCTCGGGAATGGCATTAAGGAGGTTTCCCTCGGCTCTGGGGGAGGTCATTTAACGATTGGAGCCACACAAACCCTCGCAATGTGGCATTAGTTGGGGCCGATGTCATTGATTTTCTCCACATGGCTTATTCTCACTCGTAACATACTTTAGCGTTGACTTTTCTACCTATTTTATTATCAATTGTGTTGTGCCTCTTGAGCGTTGTTGTCGTGAAGCGCCAAGAGAGTCGCTGGGGAAGAAGGAAAAAGGCGCAATTAAACTGTGTGTTGTCTCTTCAGCACCATTTTCAAATGTCAGGAAGTCGAAGAAAAGTCACTCGACAAGTTTTATATTTGCAGAAAGAAATTAACAATATTGTGTGTTGCACAATAAAGATATTAATGGCTGCGGCGCAGCCCAAGTGTCCCACTTTTAGCAATAAAGTCTAGGCTCCACATGAGCAACACAACATATACATGAATGTATGCTGTCAATGGAATTGCATAACTGTCTTGTGATCTTCTCTCGACTCAATTCAATCAAGCCACTTCTTGCAGAGCGTCTCCATTCCGTGCTCAATTGCTTCCTCATTTTCTGCGTTCCTTTTGCCCGCTGAAGAATGTCCCAAAGGGCGTCCTCGAGTTCAAGAGCACTTTCATTTTCACGTTTTTCTCGCCCTTCTGCGTTTGAGGGTTGTAATTAATTCAAATATGGTTTCATGACTTAAAGCGCGGAATTACAGCAGAAAACCGTGATGCTAATTTAATAATCAGCAATTTGATTTAATATATTGATCTAATATGACAAATTGATTTATCACTGTCTTGCCAGATTTGGGCGAGGGGTGCGTGCAAAAGTGATAAAGCACCACTTCCGCGAAATAAGATATTAAAAAGCTCCTCACGCGGCTTAAAGTGCTGCTTTACTTCCCTTTCCGGGGCATTTTTCTGCACTCTTAACCACACGGGGTCGCGATGGGGTGGCAAGTCAGCCCAGCGATCAATAAATTCAGCCATCTGGGG
The DNA here is from genome assembly GCF_947086385.1 of Phlebotomus argentipes. Taxonomy (NCBI): domain Eukaryota; kingdom Metazoa; phylum Arthropoda; class Insecta; order Diptera; family Psychodidae; genus Phlebotomus; species Phlebotomus argentipes. Next base: position 7,769,985 of record NW_026776181.1, on the reverse strand, counting down.
TGGGGAAAATATATAAAAAGCCATAGAATTTCAATCATTCTCTCTATATCTTCCCCATCTACCACAGGCGCTGTGAGCGTTGCCTTTAAAAATGGGTTGAAGGTTTCTAATAGAGAACCGACATTGATATTTAACGTCTTCATTTTATTGCTTATGGAAGAAGACTGCATGTGAAATTTGAAAGAGATAAATATCTTACTTCTTGATTAAATTGCTCGATGCTATTTATAAAATTCCGATAAATATTGTGATAGTTGTGATGTGTTGAAATTAATTCAATTTGTTTAAAATGCATATGACTTTGAAACTAGAAAAGAAGTAGAAATTAAAACTGAAAATTATCTTTTAATATTCATTGAAATAAATTATTCATTGCTAACTTCGTCACTGGCTCGCTTGGATATAGTCCGCGTGAGGCAGAACTGTAATCGATGAAATTGTGGTGAAAGACAATTCCATTTCTTGCTCAAATCACAATCCACAAATCACTTGGAGAGGCAATTTATAGACCTTTTGTTGTCGCTCCTCGTGAGTGACAGAGAAGAATTTTCAATCGCTGAATAATGGACAAACTCACTGTGAGCATTTACAATAACTCACCGTGCTTGGCAACGAGCAAAATCGCAGCTCAATTGGCGCTCCTCACCTACACAATGTTCTTTGTCGCTGGGCGAGAGATGTGAAAAGGTGGCAAAAAAGATGGTGTTTATCGAAAATTAGGAGGAAATGAGTGGAAAAATTCAAGCAAATTGCCATGTTTTTCCCCTGGAATGTTCATCTCGTATAACTGAAGAATGGTACAAGTTTAGTGAACGTGTAATGGAAATTGCAAGTGTGCGGAGAGTGAGAGAGAGTTTTTGCATTTGGGTATTCTGTGAAAACGGTGTTTTGGAACGTTAAGAAATGAGAGGTTTTGAGCTGTGCAATTTCCTTCATCTCTTTTTCATATCACGTCCTCAATGTTCTTCTGACGATATTCAATCTCTCTCTCGCCCTCCTTGGGCCCCCTTTGCTGCTCATGAGGCGCCCATTGTGATTGAATATTGAGTGCCACGAGAGAAGAGCGGCCGTGATTCATAATTTACTTGCTGGCTCTACTCGTTTTTTTTCTCCATCTTCTCCTATACTTGGTGGTGTATTATTATTATTTTCAGCGCAAACGTGAATTTATGTTGACTGTATACGACGATGATCACACCTTTATGACTTTTAGACTCAAGCAACACCTCGTCTTTCTCTGCTTCATTGAAATTACATATATCGCCACATGGCCGCTTTTCGATGCAAGAATAACACCCAACGAGACGCTGAAATGGGATGTTTTGCCATCTGGGAAATTGATGGATTTTATTGGAAAAGTTCTTCCATCCACAAAACTACCAGTGGCTGGACTTGGAAATTCTCGCAACAGGCTGATTTGTGGATTGTGCCCAAGATTGTGCCGAAAATTATGGGTGCAAACTCATGCTGTAATATTTGAGTGCCTCAACTTTTTCCCCATGCGAGATGTATCTAAATGGCTCTTGGAGGTGTTTAACGTGTCTAAATATAAATTCTCGATTATACATCTCACAGTTTTTGGTGTCTCAATTCCCAAGACGAAAAGGGTTTGGCGCACTCCAGACTATATCAGTGGGAAGATTGAGATAGTGCGACACTCGGAGTATGATAGTTTGAAAAATTCAAAGAACAATAACTAATTCACCTCAACTCCGTGAGATTATCGTGATATGGACGAAGAATGTTTTCTCCGCGCTCTGGAGAATTTATATTTACCTTCTGATTCCCATTCTTATCCCGACTGATCTTTTGCTGGAAATACTGCGGTGTTCGTTGTAACAAATTGCTGATGGGGGGAATATTTGTTTAAAAATTCAGTGAAACTTTCCCAATATTTCTATTCCCTCGAAGCTGTTTGTAGGTTCTCTTTACTTTTTTTTTAATTAAAATCCCTCATGTATGAAATTTATACCTTTTTTAATTGCATTTTGCATTACATAAGTGTGTTGCAAAATCATTCTATATGATGTCGCGAGAGGTGAAAGAATTAATTTCCACTCAATTGATTATTCAATGTTCTCATATTTTCGCATCATTAATTAATCAGTGTGCTTTTCGTGTGAATAATCCCACTTTTCCCGATGGCGAAGAAATCATGGCTGAAGAGAGGCTTTGAGTGGCTGAGGAAATGGGCTGTAATGATGGGTAAATAAAGGGTTTTTTTTTGGCTTTGGTTGGGAGGGTGAAAATGGTGTGACAGTGAGCAGCGAAAATAGATAAAATTCGCGTGTTATTTCACAAAATAGTTTGAATAATAAATGACACGCCACTTAGCAATGTTGTTGAGGGTGGCGCGGAGACACTGTCGTAAATAATTTCCCCAGGAATGTGTGAGTGTGAAAGTCAAGGGAGAAATCTTGGGGTGTATCGATCCCATGGCTTTAGGTGGGAATTCAATAAAACAGCTTGATGATGGTGGATTTTGATTAAGTCATGTCGAAGGTCAGATAGTTTCACACGCACTTTTGCCATGTTTCGCTCCAATTCATGGTCATCAGCCGCACAGACTCGACAAATGTTACAATAGCATTCCTTCCATACCTGTGCCCTCCTCCGCTTTGCAGATTGCTTCGCAGAATTGAATAATAATGGCACATAGAGTATCAATTACACAATATGCCCACGCCACGCCATGCGAATAAAGTGGTGGATCTAATGCTGAAATTTAATTAAAAGCTTTATTAGGATTGCAGTCGCCAAAGAATGGAGCTTCTTGAGGCGAGCGAACTCAAATTGAATCGACGTTTAGTGTGTAAATTTGAAATCTTATCTCATCTTTACACATTAATTCATATCTCAGAATTGCGAAAATAAGTTTCAACAGCGGATTGTAGAGAAAGCAAAGCACTGTTTTTTTCAAATCCTTTGTCGTCTCTCAGATAATAAATGAGGCCATGAACTTTCAGTCAGTTTGAATTGACTTAATTTAGATTTTGGGTACTCTTAGAATTCTGAAAAAAAAATACAAGAATATATTTCTTCTTGATATTCACAAGTGTTCAGCATTGTGAGAAAAACAGTCTCTGCAGACTTTCAGCCACGTCTCTTCGCTCGGGTGGAAAACAAGAGTTTCTGTTCTCTGTATGGCACTTTTGCAGATATTTTTCTGACAAATATACCGAGTTTTGGATTAAACAATGTGTTCCTTTATCACACATCGGAGACTTTGATATGCGAAAGTAAACAATTACAGCGACTGTGAATGTGTCTCTTTACCATATCACTGGAGTTGAATGCAAATATAATCGTCCAACAGATGTATTTACACTTTTTTCTGTCTACCACTCGACATTTTTTTCTATTTTTCCTCCGCTGCCATTCTACTCATAGTATCTAAATTTTATCACCTGTATTTGTTCTTCGTATATGGGCACGGCGAGAGCATTTGGGGGTGGGAAATTGTGTCTGGTGGGATCAAATAGTCACCATATGGTGTGCGCTGCAGGGCAAATATTTCCCTCGCCCTGTTATGATATCAATTTTGCAAAATGATGCCTCACATTATCTGTGGAAATTTCAGTATTTCAAACATTTTTATCGTGCACTTAAAGCGATGGGCTCAACTACACCTTGTCTAGTGTGGTTTGCTGAGTACTCCACCCGCCTTTTGAACAATGAAATGACAAATTTCCTGAGAATTCTCCACTCTTTTCTCTCTTTCTCTGCAGAATAAAATTGTCTGCGGCAATTTAAAATTCCCATCAGATTGTCTTATGGTCTCCCCAAATGAGGAGTCACGGTGATATTTTTCTGTTTTTTCAAGCACGAAGTTCGAGAATTTTGTAATTAGAACCGCGACGAGGAAAAAAAAAACACAGCAAATGCTGAAAATGCTTTGCGTGTCAACGTGTACAAGAATAATGATCTTAACTCTTTTTCGCTGGGTGTTTTGTTGCCTTAGCATTACGTTTTCCAATTCGCTTCTGAGTGCAACGGAGCGAACTTCCGGAGACTTTCTGGAGGCGATATTGAGGGTAAATTTGTCAGAATTTTCCTCATTGTGTACTTGTTCTTTTATTGCCTCCCTTTTGCCATCCACTTTCGTGTTCTCTCTGTCTTTCCTCCTGTGGGAATTTTTTTGCCACTTCTCTGGATGTGTTCTGCATGAATTTCCATCATGATGCAGAAGAGTGTCTTCTTCCATTTTTCATGTTTTCAGGTACATCACACAGGTCGCCTCACAAGTTGTGGCATAGTTCGACGATGGATGAGCAAAGTGGTGTGGAAAAAGACATGCTGTGGAATTTTTTGAGCGCCCTGTTCAACTTCCAACGACTCATTTTTTGCCATATCCTGTGCGCCCGCCTTTGGTTTCTCTCTATCTCCCCCTCAAAAATCGCTGGCTCGTAACGATTTCATGGTGTGAGAAGACAGACAGGTGGTCACCGAGTAATTTTCATGCAGAATATCATGTCAGTTGTGTGGTGCCATAATCCGATTCTTTGTCTGCCTGGGAGAGAAAGGACTTTCTGCACTGCAGAAACTTCGCCTTGGAGGCACGTAATCGATATTAAAATCTCTTTTTCCTTCACGAGAGAGCGGAAGCCTCTTTTTTCGGGAGGAAGTTGTTGGCCGCTTGTTGGCCATGAGGGCAGCTGAGGAGATGAGCAAACTTCCTCATATACTGGTGGCTTTTTGGCTAATTAACTGATGTGTGTGTGTGTTGTTTCACTTGCAGACTTCCCGGGAGGAGCGAGTGCCCAACCCACACAGCTCGGCGGACAGCCAGAGCCTCCCCAGTCAACAGTCGAGCGGCTATCGCACCCTCCGGCACTCCCTGAGCACGTCCTCGAGCTCCACGCCGGCCTCGCCGCAGCTCCCGTCTCACCACCCCGTGCACACCTACCAGTCGCAGTCCAGCGTGTCCTCGCAGGCGTCCTCGGTGGCGCCGCCGCCCTCGCAGCGCCTCCTCGAGGACACGTTGGCCAAGGGAGCGCCCTACCCCATGATCGTCCTACCCGGCAGCGGCGGCTACTGGCTAGACGGCACTGACCATGAGTGCGCCTTCGACCAGCACGGAAATCCCGTCCTGGCGCACAATGCGTGGCGTGCCAAGTTCGAGACCGACGACACGGCCAAATGCTACAGGCGCTTCTTCATCGGCCGTGAGCACTCGAATCTCGTGGGCCACGATGAGGCTCTCGGCCCGGTGCTGATGAGCATCAAGGCGGAGAATGTGGCGAATCAGGAGCACGTGCGCATCCTGTTGCGACTGCAATCGGGCACTATGCACGAGATCATCCCCACGTCCTGCCTCATGCCCCACCCGTCGCCCATTCGCATGGCCAAGCTGCTCAACGAGCAGATCAACGTGGACAATCTGACGCCCATCCTCTGTCCCAAAGCCTCCACGTCCATTGCCAGCTACGACGAGCACGTGCTGGTCAGCAACTTCAAGTTCGGCGTGCTGTACCAGAGGCACGGCCAGACGGCCGAGGAGGAGCTCTTCGGGAACAACACGTCGTCACCGGCGTTCGAGGAGTTCCTGGACACTCTCGGGCAGAGGATTAAGCTCAGAGAGCACAAAGGTGAGAAATTGATAGAAGATGTTGCTAAGTTATTGAATTTTGTCCACCATAAGTGTAGTTGAGTGATAATTACATCCCCTGAAAGTATAATAAACTTACTGAATTACGTATTATTGGGAGATACTACTTGAATTTCTGTGTTGTTGTGAAAGTAGACTGGCCTTCAATGGGTTAATCAATACACCAGCAAGTTGATTTATCTAATCCCTCTACTTAATCCTCTCTTGAAGGCTACCGCGGCGGATTGGATATCCAGAACGGTCACACGGGCGACACAGCAGTTTACGAGGTGTTCAAGGACCGCGAGATAATGTTTCACGTGTCCACGCTTCTGCCCTTCACGGAGGGTGATCCGCAGCAGCTGCAGCGCAAGCGACACATCGGCAACGACATTGTGGCTATCGTGTTCCAAGAATCCAACACCCCCTTTTCGCCCGACATGATTGCCAGTCACTTCCTGCACGCGTTCATTGTGATCCAGCCGCTGGAGCCGAACACGCCCAACACGCGCTACAAGGTCTCCGTGACGGCACGCGACGATGTGCCCTTCTTCGGGCCTACACTGCCCAATCCGGCGGTGTTCCGGAAGGGGCCCGAGTTCACAGAGTTCCTGCTCACGAAGCTGATCAACGCCGAGAATGCCTGCTACAAGGCGGATAAGTTTGCCAAGCTGGAGCTGAGGACGCGTTCGTCACTGCTGCAGAATCTCGTGATGGAGTTGAGGGAGAAGACCAGGGATTTCCTGGGAATGGACATTTCGCCCTCATGTGGCAACATGAGTCCCTCGCCAGACACCTCCAAGTCTGACAGTGGGAATGCCGGCAGTCGCTTTATAGACACGGTGAAGAAGGCCCTCAACTCCAGGCTGAGGTCGCAGAGCGTGGACACGAGCACTGTGGACAAGGCTCAGGGTGTCCAGGCGGGATTTGGTACTGGGAAGAAGGCCAAAGACTCGGATAGCTCCACGGGAAGTGTAAGTTTCTGTCGGGAATGCATGGGAGATTGACAAATTTGTGACATTCCGTGTTGATTTGCAGATGACGAGGACTCTGTCCAAGTCCAATACGGGCTCTATTAAGAAGTCTCCTGAGGGGTCAATCGCCTCCTCACCGGACATCACCTCGCGAGGCCCCATCAACAACAATCACATCAGCAGCAACAACAACAGCGCTCAGGCGAACGGAAACGGGAATGGACCCGCCATGTCGGAGACCAGCGACGATTCCAGCCTCAACAGCGTCGACCTGGATCCAATGGGTGAGTCTCGGGATTGCCCAAATACATTGTCTGACTCGAGAGTCTCTTAAGACAAGTCTGAATCACTCTGGCTGGATGAATAATGAGGCACTGCCTTGAACTATCACGGCGTGTGAGAAGAGAGAGAACACGATTCGTCACAAAAGTTTATTAGACGAATGGCTTCATTGGAATTCCTGCTAATTCAAGTGAGGTGATTTGCGAGCGAGAACGTCATCTCGGGAAGAGTTACGAGGGTATAAGTCATGTAATGATGACATAGATTAGCGGAACAGCTGCTGAGTAGCGAAAATTGCATTGCCGCGGAGAAGAATAGGGTTTCACAGGAAATTGTATCAATTGTTGCTCCAATACAAGCATTCTCTTGGATTCCATCCAAACTGATTAGATTTCGCACAACAAATTCAATTTGCCATTCGAACGGCGCAGCATCGCAGAGTGCGATAAAGTGAATTTTCTTCGGGCATTGAGAGAAACTCCTGAAATCAATGTCGTTCTGCCTCAGCGGAGTTGCAAAGCGACTTGCACATGGAAGACATGAGTTTATTTGCATAGCCGAAGACCTTAAGTGTTTTTGCAGTAAATAATACTCATATTGATATGACAAATTATTTGTCGATTTCAAGCAGCGGAAAATCAGCAAAATGTCACGTTGGGTTAAATGAAGCCTTGGGATTAATAAAAGTTAAAGTTTAAAGGCTGAGTTCAAGCTCAATTTTCTTCCATAATCGTAATTGGCATGAAAAAACTTTACAAGGAACTTCTTTATTTCATTTATGCAATTATTAGAAAATTTAAGATGAAATATTGATTTGACTGTATTAAACAATTCCACAATTACTCACATAATTAGTGATTTCAAGACTGATGCGATGGGTTAATTTGTCCATGAAACACAAGAGAAATCAACGTTTCAAACATCCGAATTTATCTTCTTGTTGAAACACATTCGAAATTCCTCCGTTTGAAATACCAATGAAACACTAAAAGAAATCTCGTCTGTCTTTGCAGCCTTCCAGAACATCGACGGAGGAGCCACTTATATCGACAGCGACACAGGACTGGAGTCCATGTCCTCGGCAGAGGCCACCACGAAGGCGTGCTCACTGTGCCTGGACGGAGTGTCGCCCGGAAACCTGCTGGCCGGACCGGCAGAAGCCATGCAACAGGTGGAGAATCTGAGGCAAGAAGTGACTCGCCTCAAGTGCGATAAGCTTGATTTGTTGCGTCAGAATGTGGTGAGTAAAGCGCATTGTTCTGGACTGAATTGAGGGATTTTGACGATACTTTTCTTCGACAGAATTGCCAGCGAGACATTAAGAGGCTACGCGAGCGAGAATTGTCACTCCAAGGCGACTTGGCGGCCGCCGGAAAGGAGATTCTTCGCCTGAGAGACTTATTGAAGGAGTACATGCCAAATTCTGTGGCGGATCCACATTCCATCTCGCCCATATAATTTCTAAAGTGGAATTTTCAGTGTTAAGAGGGAAAGAAAGATGATTGGAAGAACGGTAGAACACTAAAAACAGTGCTTAAATCATGGTTAAAAATGATATAAAATGCATAAATGTCAATTAACTGTTTAGATGATGAATTAGATATGTTTCCCGTTGATGAGAAAATTTATATAAGCATTTAGAGAAGGGCAAAGGGAGGAAGCATAACTTCTGTGCAATAAGATTTTATATAGAATCTTAAGGGAGAAAAAGTATTTTAGAAGAGAAGATATAATGAACTACAGTTTGACCACCTTTATCGTCAATTCTATCTGAGAGCTTAAGAAAATGTCTATATTTTGAATTTGAGAAAATATACTATTCTTAGCCCTAAAGGTATAGAGAATCCAAATATTACATGTTAACTGATATTTTACAATGAAATCTGATTGGACGAATGAATGAGTCTATAATAATAATATTTACCTATAGATAAGTGACTAATGAATTTTCACGATGATCGTAGAAATTTCTAAGCAGAATTTACCCACTAAATTAATTTAGAGAGGAAAAGGGGAGAAAACCTTTACTGCAAACCGACAATTTTTCACACCAATTTCACACTATATTTACGAAATACTATAAAGCCTATTTAAAATTAGTTAAGGATGACAAGTGAATTGAATTTTAAGGAAAATCATGCACATTTTTAGTAATTATATTATATTGTTACATGTATGAAATAAGAGACACTCTCTTTGTGTGTTGACAAAGCAAGGAAGAGAAAATTGAGAAGGAAATCAAATGAGAAACCAAAGTTTAACAAGAAAATGATTGAAAAAGAGTACAAGATTTATCAATGTTTATGGTGTTTGGTGGCTTTTCTCTCTCTTGCAAAATAAACCAATATTCTTTACATATGAATTACATCATCTGAAATAAGAAGCTCACATTTGGGGAGAGGCACTTTTTACCAGAAAACTTGATGACTCCCAATTTCAGGAGGTGAAAGAAAAGAGAGAATAGTAGAGAGGAAATATCTATAGAGATCTTGTATTAATTGTTTCACAAAAATTCTAATAAAAACCATGAAATGTGAAATGACTTCTCACTTAAGCGAGGACACAATCCTTAAGAGACTCTTAAGAGATCGTCTTTCTCTTCAAATTTTATTGTTACTCTTAACTCTATCGTACATCTTACGCTCTATACGGAAATTTCCAGATAATTCACTACCTTTCTAGATACAAACAATGCTTAATTTTGCTTCTAATGCTCCACCCATTTCGCTATTGCTGTTTTCGTCTATAATTTCCTCTTCAGCTTAAGGATATTTACATGAGCAGCGCTATTGAAAACAGGAATTTCTCCACCTTCACGACGCCACGACGACTCCCCAAAGCACCAGAATGCACTCCGGGACGATGGACAGGGCGCTGGAGTGGGAGAAGGGCTGCAGATTCCAGTCTGTATTGCGAAATGTGGCTGAGCTGTTGGCAAAGGATGCGCTCAGGTGATTTGGCTGATGATAGGCCAACAAGTCAACGGGTTTTGATTTATCTGCAAGTAATGAGAAGCTGTGAATTAACTCGATTGACAATTTAGTGGAGAATGTTGACATCTTACGATGAACTGAAATTATTTCTTCAGATTCACCCAAGGAGTTTTTTGCTATGCACTTATAAATGCCAAAGTCTGTTGCTTTAACCGGACGAATGACGAGCTTCATGATCACTTTGTAGACGTTTTCAAGCATCAATTGTTCGTAACTTCCGCCTGAAAAATGAATTACAATTTTAGTGAGACATGAAACACTGAAAAATTCAAGTTGATAAAATTGAAAAGTTCCATTACTGATCATTTTCCATTCATTGTATTCTATAGAAACATATTAAAATTTAAACAATGAAGAATGTTTTATTATGAAATAATATTGTTGTTCTCCGAATATTTTTTTTTACAGTAAAGAGTAAATCAAAATATTTTGTTGTCTTGAAAATTCTTGGAATTATTGAAATAAATATTGTCAAAAGTGTTTCGACACTTGGCTGTCTCAGTAAAAATGGAAAATCAATCATTTTCCAAAATTGAAAAAATGAAAACACTGAAAAAAATTACTGCAAAGAACGTCAGCTCGATTAACTCATATCAATCCCCGAGTCAATCTGTATAAAGTGCTTAAATTCAGGTCACCATAACTATATCTATCATGAAAGCTCAAAAGAGTTGAATTTCCCAGGCAGAAGAATTTCACGCTGAATCCAATCAAAGACCTGACCAAGTGTATTTTCATTATGCTCACCTTGCACAATATCTCCTTTGCCGCGGAGCCAATAATTCACCGAATTGGGGTGACTCTCTGTTATGCACTCGAGCGTGATTTTTTGGCCGATGGCGACAGAAAAGCTCTGATGTCTCACCCAAATTGTCGGCGGAACTGCCAAGAGACGTTGAAAGAACAAATTTCTCGGTGAAATATTCAAATTCAATCAAATCCAAATTAATTTCAACAGCAATTTTCCCACTCCCGTGATTTACTTCCTCATTGGCAAAATTGGATGGATTGCATGGCAATGTATCCCCAGGAATATATCAATCTATATTTTTGTGCAGCAATTTTCGTCATTTCCTATCTTCATATTCATTTAATTTCCAATGCGGTTCCCATTGGACCGTCACTGATGAGATGGATTTTCTTCTCACGCCCAGTCGCCGTAAATCCAATGAATCTCTTAAGTACAGCACGACGCGTCCGGTTAATCCAGAAACAGTGACGACAAAAAGTGCCCCATTCGCGGTGCCCGCGAGCTTTTCTCGCACTCCTGCCGAAATAAATTCAATTGATGGCACAAAGCGTGAAATGCACACCGATGGTGTGAGGTTGAACGTGGGAAGCTAGCGGCTATTATTCGATGAAATTGATTTTTCGCTTAATTCCAGAAACCTCTAATAACAACTTTTTATTTTTGTTTCATTTTCTTCTCACACCCCAGTTCGCGCTGTTCGCGGCGTGTCCACGGAATGTTGCAATTTGCCAGCCAATCGACAAGAAGCGTGATGAGGAAATGCTGTGCTTAAAATTCATCAATCTCCATGAAGGTACTCACAATTGACAATGACCATTATCCGCTTGCTCACCGTTGGCGGAATTCCGTTTGAGGCAATGCACAGATAAGCTCCCATGTGATGACGATTGACACGGGGAATCATGAGTGACGGTCCTTCGGCGCTGAAGACTGCCCAGAGTGCAAGCAATTGCAGAAGAAAGGAATGGGTTAATTCGCAAATCTCAGGCGATATTTCTTCTCTATATCTACTAAGCTCACTCTCTCTGCTGCCAACGGACAAAAGGGGTTTTCCTCGTTCGCGACGCCACGTGATCATCGGCTCTGGAGATCCCACGGCCGCACAGTTGAGACTGACATTGTAGCCTTCCCTCACGATCATGTCCTGGCTCGTCGGGTAGTCCAGAATGTCCGGGGGAACTGCAAATGAATGCGGAGTGATGCAACGATACAACAAATCAGCATTATTCCAGTCTCCATTATTGCCGTCTGCTCTCAAACAGTGCAAAGCCATCACACTCATTAGAGAGCAAATTGACTCAATTGCGGGCGGAATATGGAATTGAGAAAATCCCCGTGTCAATAAACTAATATCGCTCTGCAGAGGAGCTTCGCTGTGTAGACGGGAAAATCAATGCTGAGGCATTTTCACAATCCCCAGAAGCCGAAAGCCATGCAAAAGACTTTTGTGTGCCAGCAAATGCGCCACGAAGCCCATCTTGATTGAGTGTTGGTGGCGGAAATGGAATTTCATGACTTGTTTCATTTTCATTGCATTTAATTGACTGCCTTTTTCCCATGTTGTTCGCTCTCATGTATCGTGGAAATGTACATATTGCCCACGAGGAATATTTTCAGCAAAAATCATACCTTTTACATTTCCTTCTGCCCTTTTTTTTACTATTGTGTTGGAACCTCTGCAGAATTCTATTACGTTATTATTAGACATTTTAATAAATACATATGGGGTAAGTGCGAGGGCTTGAAGGAATTCTGACTATTTGTGTAGATGAATTTGGATTAGTGGTACTTTGGCGAAAAAATCCACGTCTAGAGAGGCACGAGAAGTGGCAAGAATGGGGGAGAAATGGTGGAGGAAAAAGGGAAAATTACACCGTCTACAAATAATATGTTGGTGAAAGTTGAGCGCGCTATTAAAGTGGCGCCCGTTGAGAATTGGTCACGCTTCTCATGTCAATTTTTACACTAACAATTCTCCTCATCATCCAGCACAAAAGCCAGACAGTCAGACCGCGACTTAGCCATTCACGAAACTTATCCCCTCATTTGAATATCTCCTCTCACTTTGTGCCCCTGATAGGCAAATTGACACAAAGTAGCAAATTGATCGTCAATCTCCAACCCTCAAGTGGCCACCCATTAAGCCACCTTGCCTGATTTTTTTATTGGCCCCGTTTCGAGGGAGAAGAAATGAACAATAAGATGTCATAAAATGGTTCGCGCAGCGAGCAGCAAAAAAGTGGCTCCAAAGCCTTTTATTAATACTAATAATAAAGCACTGTTTCAATTCATAACAATAAAGTCATTGGGGTGAAAGTCAATTATGGAGGAAATTTTCATTTTTATTCGAGGCCTCTCCCATACGGAGTTATTGGGCAATTAAATCTTGCTTTGGGAATTACTTAATTTAGGAATGTTTGTTTTATGTACAATCTAAGAATAAAAAAAAAGAATTGGTCCTTGCTGGAATAATTCATAAGGCAGATTTGAGGAAAATGATTTTCTGCTCACCCACAACATCCAAATATCCAACTTGGCTCTTCATCGGGTCTGTGTTTATTTGGCACATGTACCAGCCTCTGTCCGACTCCCGCACATCCTTAATCCTCAACTGCCAGATCCTGTTCTCCGTGTGCGTGATACCGATGCGGTGGTTCTTCGTGATCACCGTGGACTGAATGGTGAGGATGGTTTGCGTATCAACGCGCAAGAAGGCAACCTGAACCACAAAGCACGCATAAATACAAACAATACGCGCAAATATCGCCTCAAAATCACCTTGAAAGAAACCAAATCGTGAACGATACACGTCATTACTGCCTCTCGTCCGACAGGAACTGTGATGTTTGCAATCGGTGCACTAAAGCTAGGATCTCCTGCAAGGATTCCATTGAAGAAAAACAGGCTAATATGAAAATCAGAAAAGCTCTGAAAGCACCATAAATCCCACATGAAACTCAGGGGCGCGAGAAGAGCATGAAATTTATATCTCACGCCCGATTTAGCATATTTACACAATGATTCTCGACTCTGGCTCTCCTAAGCATAATTGCAACAATAAATGGCAAACATATGGTTCAGAGCTTGTTATTTCAATTCATTACACAATTTTCATTTTACAACTTGGCGCATCATTATATTATTGCCTCCCATCTTTTGGGGCAGAATTAAATGTTATTGTTGCAGCATTCATGCATAAAACTCTATGCTCTGCGATTTTCACCCACTCAATTTTAAAATATTCCAGGAATTAGGGAACTGAGGGGTGAACATGGATATTGGTTTCGGTATTTAATTTTGGTAAAACTTCTCTTGATACGTTATTACCCTTAATATATCCAGCAATTCAAAGTCTTTCTGATATAGCTAACTAGAAATTTTTAACGATGTGCCTCCACAACAACTGGGCACTCTCCTAATTTTCAGTGTTCTAAATTTTGTGAATCAATGGGCGGTATCCTTAAATTCAACACTTTTTAAAGTAAAATCCGATATAAACACTGCGAAATCTAGATATGTACATGAATACTTGTATCTGCGATGAATTGCAACCATTTCAAACCTTTATCATTAACTTTTTTTTCAATAGGTAACTGAGAATTCAAAGTGCACACTATTTTACAAAAATAGGTAAATACCCAATGGACTTTTATGTGCGTTCGCACGTAAAAAACATTCATCTGGAGATGAGAATTTTGCATGTTGTGATGCAACATTTTCATCAGGCTTTTTGATTGATGCTAAACTTTTAAATAATTGCCATGCTGCCAATGCAAATATTGAGGATTTTCTGAATGCAATCTATGCTAATTATTCCTCCCTGATACCCAGAACGCTTGGGCAAAAAATCACATAAATGTTTGCAGAAGAGATCAAAGAGATGTTTTATTTTTGCATCTCATTTACTTATGCACAACGAGGGTGTTTCTAATGTCACCAAAGCTTACTCTATTGCGCATCATCAGTTCGAAAAAGATGTGAATGTCACGAATAGGTCATGATTTACATTTATTGTGGTGGTATTTTTGCGTGAAGACACTTTCAATCAAATGTGTTAATTATTATGCAAATTATCGCGATAAGAAGAGTGACTTTTGGGGAATTTAAATGAGCATTTTGGCATGTTGTGGAATTGTCAATGGCCAAAGTTGCGAGACATTTAGCACAAGAAGTCACTCAAATTAGCCAAACAGAATGGCACGCGGTGGAACATTCCCTCAAGTAGTGTAAATTCTGCTCACAGAGCGTGTCTAATTTGACAATGGTGAGGAATTCTGGGCTCAGCCCAGATGAGGATCGCCACTGTGACTTGTTTAATTTGCTAATGAAACATGAATTTTCTCACACGTGTCGACTTTGCAGCCCTTCTGCCAATTTCTGAAAATCATCTCGCACCAATTTTACCAAAAATCAGATGCTTTTTTCCCAACCGCCCAATTAATTACTCTCCACCATGTGCAAATTAACACTTTTACTTGTGGCAAATTTCGGTGCTTTTTCTCTCCTGTAATTAAACAAAAGCTGAAGATGCCACAGCACAAAGGAGCGCGAGAGCGCCAACTAAAAATATTCAGGCAGACAATTGAATTTAATATAAATTGCGGGGGTGGGAAAATGGGAAGTGCTGAAAAGCAAAGTTTGCCAAAGTGCAATCATTTGGGCAAATGGCTTGCAATTTTAAAATGCGTGATCGAGAAGTTCCTAATTGTGCGCCATTATCGTGCTTTTCACGAATTGATTAGCGTGCAGAATGCAAATCGTGCCACTGAACAATTTTCACAAAAGCCTCACTTTCAACTTGCACTTGTGCCACTGGTATCAGTACTGAAGTGTCGGAATAGAGAAGCCACCAGACAGTTTAGGAGGACTTTCGCAAAACTTCCAGCGGGTGAATTTTGCTATGGTATTTCCCGAGGGGAGGAACACAATCGCAGAGCATTTAAAAATATCTGTAAATGCAGTAATTCGTTCACACTTTGTTTGCGGAAAGTAAACATTGTGACGACAAATCTTCCATTAAATAAACAAATCATTTGAGATTTTCAATTTGCGATTTATTATTTTGCAAATTATAATATATCCTAGTACTAAAGTGTTAAAATTTAATTAGATAAGATAGAGACACAACATTTCATGATAAATGTAATAATCAGTGGAATTGAAGTGCATTTGTGAAAACGTAAAATCTCTCGTTAAAATAACATGTGATAAACCATGCGAAAAATAAGGATGATTTCTCTATTCTCTTCTTCTTTTCCACCGCAAAAGTGCACTGGAAACATTATCCTTCAACATCAAAAGAAGCCTCTCCTGTGTAGTACAATAAAATGGGTAAAAAAAATAACTCACCAATTTGCCCAAGATACCAGCAATGTGTTCCGGTGAGTGATTTGAAAACAAATTGGGGGGCATTTGGAAAAAAAAATCCCTTATGAAATATTCCCTATCGCGGCGTTTTAATCTCAATCACGCGGCATGAATTATGCGTTTATTCCCTGATTCAAGTGAATTTAGCGATGGATATTCTCTACGATAAGGCATCCATTTTGCAACTATAAAATATCTTTTAATAAATATGCATCGTCCGGCTATTCCGTCTGCAGGGCGATTACAATGCAAATTATTGCATAAAGTCTTCACGGGCACATCAGCGATGTGGCAAATTAACATTCATCATTTATCATATACGATGAGGTGGAGAGGGATTGAGATATTCTGGCTTTTAATATACACTCGCTCCTCCCTCGAGTCGGTCAATTTCATGGATTTTCCAGCTTGTTGGGATGATTTAAGTGATTTGCATTTTTTCCACACCGCCCGAAGTGATATAACTCACAGCAATCTCGCGGGAAATTCCTCCACTTTGCCCCAAAACTACGCGATGATTTCTGTTGAAAAGAGCACCGCAAATCTGCAAATTTATTCAGTTAGTCACTCTCTTCCATGTAGTATCATGACTATATGTGAAAGTAATAAATCCTGGCATTTTGAAAAATCTAACAATTTTCCCACGCCGGGGAAGCACAAAAACGCCTCCCCATCCACGTTTGACGCTGCGAGAGAGGATATAAAATGCACACGCCAAAAAATGGGGAAATGAATTTTATTAAAAAAAAAAATCTATATGCGGAAAATTCTATATTGCAACACCGCACCTGAATAGCTTTGAGATTTTTCTCACGACTCTTCCCTCTCTTGGTTGGGGAAGAAATTGTATAAATTAAAAATTACATTGTAGGGCGACTATCACTTTTGCGAGATAGAATCGTGAATGAGTGGATAAAGAGTGGGTGGTCTGGTGGAATTCCGTCCACCAGTGAAATTGCATGGAGGTATTTAATAATTTTCATCACAACTCTTCGCTTTTACTGGAAACTCGCAAATGCATCTCATTCAGTGTTGAGGCGACTCTCAATTTCCGACAATATAAGTGTACATCAAGGAGTGAAGTTTTCGCCTATTTTCCACCCCGGAAATCTTTATCAATAAGTGACTGCGATTTAAGGGAAAAATACTCTCAAGTTAGAGAGATTTTTATTCTAGAATCGCGACAACTTCTCACGAGTAATTTGCCTTAATAAATAAATCAATGCAAACCCACAGACGTTGCGTGTTTCTTTCATTTTGCCACAATCGTCAATTTTTCTCCCCTTTCGCTCCCCAATATTAAAATACCCAACTATCGCAGGGAAGGTCTCTGAAATCCGCCAAAAAGTCCCCCCAAGGCGAGAGCGCAAATCAATGGCAGTGGAAGAAAAACACGTGGTGAATAAATACGTGGCAATAAGGCAGTGAAAATGACTCCCCAAAGTCGCTAAATTACTATTTAATTTGCAGCTGAGTCATTTGATATTTCTCTAAGGTGATTCTGCCCACCAAAAATATAACCACCCACCCCTTAATTTGCACCCATCAATTTCCACTGAGAAAATACACGTCCTAGACGAGGCACAAATAAGCTGCAATGTAAGGATTTTTCTCACCCTCACGCAAAGAGCGAATAAATGTAATTTCTTCCACCACTCCGTGCCATCCTCATGGCAAACAATAAATTTCAAATATCATAATAATAAAAAATAATATTGTCCTATCAACATTAAATGAAAAGGCAGCAAAGTGACATTTTAACTTTTCCTTATGTCGCCTCTCATGACACTTTCGTCCCACAAAATTATTACACCGTTTAGCAGTAAAGTGTCGAGCAAATATTCCCTTTTTGCGCATCCCCAGCAAATTAGATGCATCATCGGGACAGTTTCTCCAAATGACAACCAAGAAAAATAACATCCAGATGCACCATTAGTACTTATGAATTTATGATATTGCAGATTAACTGAGCTCTGTGCCAATGAAAACCTTAAATGCCAAGTCATTTGCTCTTTGATACTCTTCGCAGGATTGACATTAAGTCCAATAGACCAGGGGGGAGAAGTGGGTGTGACGAGTTGGTGAAGAGAAGATAAGAGATCTTCTTTAAACGTTCACATGAGGATTAAAACATGAAGTGCAATTTGCTTGTCTAATAGAATTCAAGCTCATGACTGCGATTTGATCCCATAATATGCTTCAACTATAATATTTCTGAATCTAGTCGATTCTAAATCATTTATCTGTCACCTTTCCAACTTTGTTAGAAGTATTTTTCACTCTAAAGGATTTTGCTGACTGCTTCTTCCGCCTCATCTTAATTTACAAACATCTCTTAATTATGCAATTAGCAGGAAAATGACGAGATTTCACGAATTATGGTGAAAAACAGTCTCGAAAATATAGCCAAAGACTCAGCAAAGGAAGATTCTTCACATAATTTCGCTTCTTACAAGAGTGACTTTCTTACACACAGTGTGGAACTTCTTTCAGGTAAATTAAGTACAACTTTTGATCGATGATCACCTCAATTCTCTTACAACAGAAACAATATAATAAGCTGTAATTATTGTGATTTGACTCCGTGTGAGGTTACACACAGTGTGGACAATGTTCTCTGTATGTGTTGAGAGTATTATTTTAATATACGCGTGAGGAGAGGAGGGAAGGTGAAAGGCAAATCAGGAGAAGAGGTTGAAGGAATTATGGTCGTTATGTAATAATATTCTTAAGTGAGCACGCGGAGAAGTCAAATAGTGAGAAAATGGCAGGGAGAGGACTTGAGAAATATCATTAGGCCAGAGGAGAAAGGCCCAGACTGAAGATTGAGGCGTGTGCTTGCGGGACATGTGAGGGGCAATAGGTTGACGAGAGGGCGACACGATACTTCCCCAGCGCGCCAAAAGAGCCAAAGGAGCAATAATAGTGGTCACCAGAAAGCAAATACTACAATGAGTGAAAGAAAGTCCCCAACACAGAGCTAGTATTTTCATACATATGTGCCTTTGTGGCAATTTCTGAATTGTGCGCCGTGTAATTTCAATGTTGCATGTTCGCTGCTTAGACGTCGATCGAATCAAATATTATTTACTAACTTTGCAGGCGGTATTATTAGAAATGGCGGGAGATTTGAATCAGAAACCACCCCCACTTTCGGAATCAATTTTTCAAGACATTTTCACAATTAGCCATCAACTCCGAGTGTGGTTTCCTTCTGTCGCCCCTGAAGCAAAGAAAGATTTATTATTCTCTGTTTTCCCCTAACAAACATGATGTTTTTAAATGCAATATTAAATCCCTGTTCGCATTGCGATAACTTCAATTAATATCAAGTAATTGTTTGTATTTAATTCAATTGGCACATGTGAAAAAATAACCCATAAATTACCAATCTTTTCATGTACAAATTCAACCATATTGCAGTATGAATTTCCAATTTTTCCCCGACAAAGTTTGTTGTGTGAATGAGAAAAAATAACCATTTGAAGTTGAACTGCATGAGAATGTGTTCCGGGATATTGTCAACAGGATGCCAATCCTAATTAAGTGGCTGCAACTCTGTTAACTGGAGAGGTTTGTGTCGAGAAACATCTTCCAATTCCGCTTGAGTTTGATCAAAATAATCCCATGGCTTACACCCACTCCCGCTAAAAGATATGAGAGATGCAACTCCTGTGAGATTTTTATTTGTCAACCCTGCACCTCTCGCGTCAATAAACACACTTCCCTATGCAATGCTTCTAGTTTTTTCTCCCGCAGCTTTGTATATTCGTTGGATGTTTGGGTAAATCTTGAAATTGACGTTGACGGCTTTTAAGCTTTCCCACTCGTTCAATATTTAACAATCAATTCATTGAAAGGCACTTGCATTTTTAACCCAACAGGAAATATTCTCAATAAGTATATAGAAAATACCGAGTATTTGCTCTGGGAAAAGTGCATTGAAATCTTTCACAGAAATGACTATTCATGCGTGCATTTAAGCTGAAGAGCGACTCGAGGATTTTGTTAAATGACAATTTAGAAAATACAGTCTTGAACTGTGTGACCAAAAGCTCTTTAACGAAACAATATCACTTTGTCTAATCCTAAAGATAATTTGCACAAACAATGGAACTTAACATGTAATAATGTTGCATTGTTTCATCCTAAAATTAATGATGAATTAAAAGAAAGAAATGGGAAAAATTCTGCAATATTTTCCCCATTTTGAGACTCTGGTCAAGTCAATCAATTAGACAACATTTATCAAGAACAAACATGTAAATATAGTGGCGGCAATTTGGTCAAAATCATCGAAAGAGCAACAATTTTCTGTCTGCCCAGGGAAAGTGCGAGTCGATGTGAGAAAGAGGGTGGAAAAGTGAAAAATAGATAATTAGACAGAGCCCAAATTGATTTCGAGTGTCTCCAGTACATGCTAATTACTTACAAGACTGCCTCAATAAACAACCCTCATTTCAATACACTGCCCACAATCACATTATCCACGCACATGCTTTATATTCACCCCCGTTGAGTCGAGTGTGGTGAAAAGAAATCATTTCTTTCCATGGCAAAAATCCTTAATACTTTTCTCTCGTGCATATCGTGGTTGAAAGTGAATTTTGACTGACGCCAAAATGATACTTTGAAACGAATTGCTCCATATTTCAGCGAAGAAAGTTCATGACATTTGAAGAAATGATTCGCCTCGGCATTTCATTCTTTCCAATTCCTCAAAAATCACTCAACATCGCGGCTATTTTCCTCTGTTGACCCCCGTGGGCGCCCTTCTCGTCGAATTACAACCCCATATTATGTGGTTGTGCGCCACAAAAGCCCTCTGCACAGTGTTTGCAGTGTTTAATGTAGTTCAGAGGAACAAGTGTGTGATTTCTGTGCTCCTCTTCTATCTAATTTCTGGGCAGGAAGAGGATCGTGGAGCGTTAGAGGGCATTCAAGTACAGCCATCGGGTTGGCTGAGGTGGTTTCACTGATGGAAAACTACATTTATAGAAATTCAATTGAATCATGAACACTCTTGCTGTACACATGCTACTTGATGCAGTGTAGATTTCTTGGAATTTCACCGCCAAAGTTCACCCACAATGTGAATGCTAAAAGTCAAACTGAATACATTCAATTCACTCAACAACAATGCTTCTGGTAAAATACATTTTGTAACACGGGAAGGTTGGATTATTATATATAATTTGAGAAAATTGCCAAAAAATGGATAAAACTGCTGAACAACTTGCCATTTATGTCAGGAGTTGCGACAATTACTTCCTGCAAAGCTATAAATAGTAGGGATATTGACAGAAATTTCATCCTTTGACTGCTGGGTCGCCTCAAATCAATGTCTGTCCACAAATCACACATTAATCAATCTCATCTAAATCGAGAAAGTGCCACTTGAGAACGCGGGAAGTCGCTGTTCGCACCCTGTCGACCTGTTTCCAGTATTTCCCAACGAAAGTTCATTCACTAACTGAATCTCAAAATTAATAAACAGTCACGGTGAACCCTTCGCGTGGCTCCCAGTTGTCAGAATCGCATGCGCCACTTTCGAGTTCAACCGATAAAGCATTTCAATTCACAAAACAGCAAATCCCATGGAGGAAAACCATCCACCTCCACAAATCTTCCCCATAATATCATAATTGGTCATTTCTTCTTTCATGCCAAGGAGTATGGCGAGGAAGATTGAAAAAGCTGCACGGCGAATCACTTCGGAGTATCAATTATTCATGGCCCAGAATGTCTGTCGTCACCCCTCAACCCCCAGTGAGGCAGCCGGTGAGTGATTTAAAATGGAAATTAGCAATTAATAACCTAATCATATGATTCCTTTTCATCTCGCGACTCTTCACGCGAATCGATTATGATTTCATAATTCAATTTGCACCTCAAAACAATACTGACGATACCTTGGAGCATTCGCACATGCAACACTCTTTGCAGGCTCGCGAGCGGGGAGAGCAAATAAAAATCTTTAAAGCATCTGCGAATGACAAATAACCCCCAATCTATTTTCCCCGAGCCAAGAGCAAGCGAATAACAAGCAAATTCAAATGGTTCAAACAATCATGAGCTAATTAGAGGGGGCAACGAGTCGGAAGATAGCAATGTCAGCAAGAAACTCTTTTTGCGCCACCCACCAAAACTTCCCTCTGCTCAGCAGCAAACTCCTACTGACCCTCAAATTCGCACAAATTGCCAATTAAACGACAATAACTAGACAACGACTTTTCTTCAATTGATAACTAAGTTTATCTCAGTGGAAGGTTTTAGTAAATAAGTCATGAATTATCATTCTGTACAGACAAATTGGGATGAAACAAAGTGCGTAAAATCATGTGGAATGGTTTTGCCCCTTGAATTGGTGTGAAAGGCAGAGCTTTGAGTACTAAATAGCAAAGCTTCATACCAATTTTCATTTGAATTTTCTGTGTGTTTAGAACAAGGGAAAGTCACGTGTCCTGAATGTTTTGATGAGCTTTCCTGAGCTTTCGGAAAGGAAATATCATATAGAGAGCTGTTCATTTGAAATCATTGTTTGTTTCAAATTCAATCGTTACAACTTAAAAGATTTCATGATTGTAGCATACTAATGGAGTAGAGGAAAGAAAACTTTAGGCCACTACACTCGTATAATTCTCACTGATGTTTTATAGAATATATGTATGAAAACCTAATCTTCAGCTCGAAAATTGAATTTTTGGTTTTTACACAATTTGCAATTATTCAAATTCAACAGATGACAAATGAAGAGACAATGTGGCCTTAAGAAAGAAGAACATTTACTCAGAGAAAGAGTGAAGGCGATTCTTCTGAAGTCGAGGGGAGAGCGTGAGCGCCGATGCAAGTAGAGGCAAAAGAATTTACGTGGTCAAAATCTCCCACCCAAGACAATACATAAATCGGAAGATCAGGACAAATACCTGAAGTACTGCAGCACAAGTGAGATTCAGCTGTGACCTGCTTAATATATAACATAATAAATTCATATACACTCTATCGTATATGAAATTGGCCCTCAGCAGAGCTGCTCGTGTGAGAGACACTGTGAGTGAGTGATATACGGTCAAAGAATAAGATTTAAGGATGTGTTTTAAGAAGAGAATAATGCCGTAATAAAAGACGAGGGGTAGACCACAGTTGCTGGAGGCCAAAATATCATTTCCATACCCTCCACTATAAACTCAATTACACTACGCTACGTGGAAATTCTCCCCGGTCTCAAGGATCTCTCCACCTACGTGATGAATTGGAGCGGAAGCCGAAAGAACTGGGTGAGTGGGGATTCTGGAGGGGCTCCTCGATGGGGTTATCGATGAAATTCTCTGTGTAATTATCTCTGGGAAAATTGTACAACAACATCAATTCATTCTCGCTCCATATGATATGTGTGGGAATAAATCGAGTGGAGTGTAAAAAGATTGGAAAAACTTTTTCCCCCCTCCCGCAAATGCCGCAGAAACCAACAAAAGTATATAAGTAATGTAATCAATTTATTAAGTCCTATATCTGTTCCCAACGTCTCTCAGTGCAATCTAATAAGTTTCACTCTATGGTTTTATTTCTTTCACCCTCCATCTATCCGCATATTCCGCAGCATCCCTCGCAAGCCAATACACTCGCCCGCCCACCGTTGATAAGGCGCCAAGCGGGGGCGGACGAGGGAATTCCTTTCCTTCCGCATTACATAATATTCGATTTAATGACATCTTCATCTCGCATCGGAATCGTTTAATTTTCCACGGGGAGAAAAATGCCCCTTGCCATTTGTTCTTGGAATTTAAAGGTACGGACGGTCGGTGGGGCGCTAAGAGAAAAATGTTGCAGTGCTCCGGAGCATTCTCTCTCTCTCACCCTGTGTTTTGCTACAAGAAAATATCTTGCTAGTGGAATTGGGACAGGTGGCTTGCCGAATCATAAATCTTAAAAGTCCCTGTGGACCGAAACTCTTTCCATAAAATGCTATTTTACCGAAATGATCGGTATTCTCTCACCATTCTTCCCACTCCCACACTATTACATGTATTCTCATGGATATTTAGGGCGTTTTGTGTCCATTTTCAGGGTAGAATTATTATTAATTTACAAGGGGACTTGTGGACTGTTCTTAGAGCGACGTGACAATGCTCTCTCTTTCTCATGCTCATCATTTTTTCCCGTCACAGTGCAAGTGGAAGAAAATGGAAATCTCCATACAACGCCTATGTCTCACGTTGAGACATTGATTTAAGATTTACACGTCTTTTTCTGCTCCACTCCTCCCGCCCTTGTACTTCCGTGTTATGAATTTCAATATGGAATGTATAGAAAATTTATGGTAAAAAATATCGAACACGATTGTCTTCAATTTTTCTCCTGAAATATTTATAGCGTCTCACCGTCAAGTTTATTCCACTCTCTCACCGCCTCTCAATCCTATTAGGGTTTTATATTAAAGTTTAGGCCGTTTAGGCGTGCTTTCGCACTCAATGTGGCTGGGATTTCTCCAGATTTCGCCGCACAGACGTAAAGATTTCTCACCAAATCAGCCCTAATATTGCATTCCTCACCTGGTCAGGTGGGGCGGAGTGTGGAAATGGAACAAAGGCGGCCGCGGGAAAAGCCAGGGGATGACTTGAAAATTCAACAACACAATTGAGGCGCCTCTATATCGTTTATCATCATGAATTTCAATGTTCCGAAGCAAGCGGACGCCTTTTTGCCACCATTCTCCTGTGCTTTTCATTTGAATATTTTTAAATTCAATAATTTGCTATTACTCCCAACTCAGCATCTGGATATTTCCATCTCGCCACCCGATATGTGCGGCGCACGGAATCAAGTGCAAAGAAAGCTGGAAAAAGTGCTTCTGCTCTCCATTCAATTTCCATAATTTCTCATGCGACGAGTGTTGAGAATGTTTGGGTGAGATGTGGATGCCTTTCAGTCACTTGGCGCTCTCGCAATTCCTTCCTCGCATATATATTTTTTCCACACACGCCGACAATGCTGCGTCCCCAGCTCATAAAGCTGACGTCCCAGCAGTCAGTATCGGTTCGCTGTGACAGGCAGAAAGGATGGAAATATCCAATAAATAGCACGATCTCTAGATATATGATGTATCGATAAGCCGTCAAACGGATGTTGATAACTTTCCCTACGAATGCGAAAAAGGGGGGCCACGAGAGATAGAGGGAAATCTTTTCTATATGTGTAATTCCTGTCACATATGTAGAAAACATTGGAATTCCTCTTCGGTATGATAAAAAGGGCGCAGAGAAAAGGAGGGAAACACACTAACGAATGACACCCTCTCTCGCTCTCTTTGCATGGCATTATGTGTAATGAACCCAAAAGTCTCGTAAGCACTTTTTTGCCAGACACCCTTTTTGCAACCCTCCACCAGACGATAGATATAGCATTACATCCATGATGCCTAATAACGTAAATTTTTATTTAATTCCACGTCTCTATGGGATCATTCATCGACAATCTACGCAATTTGTGGGAATTTTCTACTCTATGAGTAAGTAATTCAATTTAGGGAATCACACGAGGTGTGCTTCAGCTTTTAAGCTGAAGTCAAATGGAAGAAATTGGACAAATCGACACACTTATCATACATTCTGATAGGAATACCCAGAGAAAAGATAGGGAGAAGAAATAAGAACAAGCGAAGAGCTGATGGAAAACACGCAACAAATTATTCATCAAAGAAAAATGAAGAAATGACAATAGAAGCATTTCAAAATTCTAATAGTTAAAGTCTAGCTAAAGTAAGTTAAAATCTTTTCACAAATATTCTAAGATCTATCCTCAGATTTTCTACTAGGGATTGTGAATTACGTTTGAGGTTGCGAAGATTGCGTTCTCTGTGAATCGTGATTGCGCGACATGGTTACTCCTTTGCTATAAACTGATCGATACTTTTTGTTAGGTAAAAGTGGCGGATTTTAAGGTCACGCTTATAATTTAATCTATTGAAAATATTCTCAATATATTGCATTGTTAATATTACAATAGTTTGTACAGAATTTAAAGTTCGCTAAAAGGTTGAACTATTAATTTCCTCGCAAAATTGCTTGGAATCGTCCAAAAAGCCACTTTTCACAACCATTTTCTCACCGGGAACTGCATTAAAAAAGCAACTTTTTTCACCGGTAATCTAGTAGAAGTGTTGTAAAAATTTTCACCAACTTCACACCATATTTTATGATTAATTCCTCCAAAGTCAGTTGGAGGGTTCATTAAAAAGCAAGCACACAAATGATATACATAGTTCGCCTCTCATCCACTTTTTTCAGCTCACTTCCTGCTCGCCATCGAAACGGCCAATCTGCGCCTTAGTGAATTGTAAAGGAGTAGAGCGTGGTAATGCCTTTAGAATGATTGCTCATTTTTATTGAGCAGACAGTAATCTTTTGTCTCCTTATTACCATCATCAATCAGTAGTAAGCTCACGAAAATGTGATTTCGCTAAGTGTGCTAGAATCAACTTCGAGGCTACACTTCCCACTCCGAACTCCTCTCATTACGACACGTGATAATAATATCAAATTGCAATATTTTCACGTGCTTTCACCTGCTTTCGACACAGTTTAGTGCTGTATAGTGCAGATATCCCACCTCTTTCGGGATTACTTGCTTCACGTTTGCCCCAGAGAGGGGAAATGGGAGATGAAAGAAAAACTCTTTCAGCTTAACGTGGATGAAAGTGTCCTTTGAAACTGAGGAATTTACACCTTAAGCGGAGAATAAAATGTGATTTGCTACTCACCAATTTTTCAGCTGAGGAATTTTGATGAATTTACAGAAAAAAAATCATTTATATATCTGCAACAAAATATTATATTATTAAGTCACAAAGAGAGAAAGTAAAATTCAAAAATAAACAGTGAGAACACCTCTAAATATATACCTCATTTATTATTTACAATTTACAAAGCCTTTAAATGTTTTATGTATAAGGAGTCAATGATATTTCTAGTACAACTATAACTTTCATTTTCGTTTATTACCGGAAGAAAAATTGCTATAGCATTTCCTTTATTTTATGTGTTGTGAAATAACAGTCTGGTTAGATCCTCTGTCAACATAGTATATTCCTATGTAGGGGAGGGACGAAGTATAGAAAGAAATGTCTGGCCGGGTGTGTCATCTAACAAGTACTCATTTGATGGTCTTCTAAATGAAGCTACACGGATTATCTTTTAGAATGGTAATCACAAATTTATACAAACATCCCTTCTGCCCTCATGAATTGACAATAGGTTTAAAGAATGATGCTTTGGGAGAGTAGTACAAAAGAGATCACTTAAAACCCAAATAACCCTCCTCAGTAGGACATCTCTTAACTATTTACGTCTCGGTATAATCAATATTAAATTACACTTTAGCACCGCAGAAAGAAATGACTGTTTTTTCATCAAGAGCTTCAACAGAGATTTGTCACTTATTTATAAGATTTCCATCATTTTTTTTTACGGGTTAATGCCTTCATCGTCAAATAAACTGTGCATGAAGATGAGTTTGACTCAAATTCCTCTGCTTATGCGCCCTCACTGAATGCAACCATGGAGGAAATGTGATGAACTTACGGGAAGAGTGTGGCAAAATGCTGCTCTGTGGCCGCTGGTGAGGAATGTTCTCATCTCAGGAGCATCGCATTCATGGCGGCGAGAAGGATTGCGAGTATCACGAGGCAAGTGGATGGTGTGGTGAGCAGCGGTGAATGGGAGCTGTTATGATATGCACCTGGTGGATGCCGAATGGGTGGCGGACCTCGCGATGGCAACGAAAAGTCCCCATTGTAGTCTAAATCCCAGAAATAATTATAATTACACCACGAGAAGACCGCACTTGAAATTAAATTGCACCTCACCATTGTTATCGCGCCACTCCTCCACACCATAGTCGCCAATGGTGACGAAATCGTACTTCTTTCGATTCTTCACCCGTGACCGATTCAACTGATAGATTTCCGTTGTCATTGGGGTTGTTGGAGCGGGAATTTCTGCGCGAGAGAAAACAACACGAGCAACCATAAATATGCAATCACTCGCAATTGATTTTAAATTCAAATATGCGCACCAGAGAAAAATTCATATAAACATGTTTTGTGAGGAAATATACAACATTACCATCGAGCTTTATGAGACCATCTGTTTCCCCGAGTGAATTCTTCGCCACGCATCGATACGAGCCAAAGTCCTTGGCGCCGACACTGCGAATCTTCAGTTTCATGTACTTGCTGTAGCCGTTGCTGATGGACAGCGTCTCGAATTTGTCTCCTGCGCGGGAAGTGTCTAAATTAATGATTAATCGCCATTTAATACTACAGAAAAATTCAAGATACAGTAACAAATTATCAATGTCGTCGTGAAAAATTGGTCTAGTTTAACTTATGGCAACTGTGCTTCGCGAATGACAATGGGAAAACGCGTTCAGCAACTTTCAAAATATTGGAAATGTTAGAAATGTTGTGTTATGGAACAAATCATGAATGGGCGGAGCATCCAAATGGGCGTGAACTTGCCCGGGATTTCAATTATTCCAGCTTACAAATTGTTCATGATATTGTAAATTTATCTATCCTCAATCATAGTTATTCTATGGTTCATAAAAACGCTCTTAAAATTTATATTTTTCAACATTCCACCCTCAAACCATTCTCATTCAATTTCCGAGATATATATCACTTTTATTGAGACACGCTCTACCTGGAAATCCCCCTTTCGCCAATCTCTTCATGGGAATTCTATTTGTTTTGCCATTTTGAAAATCACCACAAAACTTTCCATGACAATTGATCTAGGAGGAGAGTTTGTCGGACGAGAGAAGCCCACCCGAAAAGTTTTCACCACGGCGATGGGCAATTTCATAAACTATGGGAAAAATGCTGAATTTGCTAAATATTTTCCCAGAGAAACAATGTCCTCCGCAAATGCCACCCATTGGAATTGTGGGTGTCTATTCATGGGAAAATATGAAAAGGGAAATGAATGGGGGAAAATTCATTGTGGCGACTGTGGACATTGAAATTATGTTGTATATTAGACAACTCGGGGGTGCGATAAGTCAGAGGGGCAATTTATCATTGACAAATTATTCATGGTGTCCCTTTATGTGAGCACTTTCGTGTGTTGTTTTTCATAGGTGAGCGCAAGTATAAATTCCACGGGCGCCACATACGCGGCTCTTGGTGTGATATGCAACCCACCTGATATTATCATATCTCCGCGATCTGTCGTCCAATAATTTATCGATGCCGGATATGCTTCCGTGTGGCACTCCAGGGTGACATCCTGGCCAGTGTATGCGCCCTCGAGCTGATTGGGAATCGACAGCATGGGCGGAACTGCGCGCGTGGGAGGGAAAGAAGATGCAAAATCACCACATCATCCGCCTCAAATTGAAATATTTTATCACTCACACTGAACACGGAGCTCCAATTTTTTACTCACTGACGGTGGCACCCCGTTGGAGGCGACACATAAATAAGCCGCCATATGGAGTCGACTCACTTTCACAATCGACAGCACTTCTCCATCAACTACGGCCACTTTGAACGAGAAAATGCGCCTCAGAGTGGTGATACTTTAAGTAAATATCGGGGAAAGTCAAGAGAGTGCCTACCATTTTCGCCGCCGATGGACATTTCACTGCCATCCTCTCGACGCCACATGATGTATGGCTCAGGATATCCCCTCGCCCTGCAATTTAGCGTTACATTTGAGCCCTCTCGCACCACCATATCGTTGCTGGTGTACTGCTCCAGGATCACTGGTGGCACTGAAAGGCAAGGGACACTTTTCAGTCATTTGCGACACTCCACGCAAAATATCTCAGATTTATCGGCTCCTTCACGCCCCTAATCCTCCCCAAATGACTGCTTTATGCTTTGATTTTTAATGAAAACGCGCCCCAAATGGGACACACTAAATTTTCTCCGTAAATCGCATTGAAAAGTCAGTTAATTGTTGAAATTAATCACACAACAGAGAGTCACTGGGTGGTGCGAATTTCCGGGGTCTTCGGCGGGAGACATGCTGGAAAAGTTTATTGGTATGTAGAAAGAGAGAGGAAAATCTCAAGTTGAATTGCTAACAAGTTTCGCGAAATGTCTCTCCCAGTGAGAGAAAGCAATTAAAGAAAAAAATTCCTCAACACCCATTTTGGCATGGAATGGAGCAAAATCAGTTTCCACTGCCAATAAAATAGTCAATCACTGCTATACGGGAAGTTTTCCCATTGAGTTTCTTGCATGAACAAATTCAGGATGCTTCTTTTGGGTGACGTTCAGTGGGAGGCATTCGTTTCGTCACACCTCCTAAAATAGTTAGAAGTTAGTGTGATGGTGGCAAAAATAATTGCATTGTAAATAAGGAAGTAAAAAAGTTCTTCTTCAATGGATTGCGACAAACTTTACAGAATTCCTTTTAAACTCTATAAAAGGCTGTGAAGTTGAAATCAATTTATTATGCTAAAAAGGGCTAAAAAGACACAATTGAGCTTGAGTCATTTTGTGGTAGTTTCTGTGAAAATAACCAATTTATATTTTAATTGAGTACCAGAAAATGTCAGAGACATATACTTCATATAACATAAAGTATACTCCATAACGTGCAATCATGTGAGCGTGAATTTAAAAGAGAAGTGTTTCCACATTTGTTTCATCGTCATTCTTATGTGATTCTTTTCATACTTAGGAAAATCATCATTTCAGCGGCTTTTGCGATTGCACAAAGGAGTGAAGTGCTTTTCAAGTAGGCAAGAAATTGCTATGATGGAAACTGACATCACAAATGCAACAAAATTCGTCAGTGTTCAGCGTTGTATACTCAATTTTTGTACATGATCTTGAAGATAAAGATGCACGACTCACAAGACAATTCATAGAATTGATCAAGTATACTTTAAATTTTTCTCGCACTCTCAATATTTGCACCACATTTTACCAATACACAGAGATGGTTTGTAAAATTGAACACGATGGATTAAAAATGTGCATTCACCTGTATTTATTAGTACTGGACACATTGAAAGTGCCAGACGAGCACTTTGCCCTTTATTTCTGTGTCTATCCCCAAAAGCGATGTGAATGCATCCCAATATACACGCCATTGGGCGGGACACAGAGGAAATATGCGCCCGGAAAATACTCACCGACGACCTGCAGGTAGCCTTTCCTCGATCGCATGGGATCTGTGTTGATTTGGCACATGTACCACCCTCTGTCGTTCTCCTCCACCTCCTTTATCTGCAGATACCACGATCTGTGATCGTTGTAGGAGAGCGTAATCCTGGGATTTTGCGTGATGACGTTGTGATGAATGGATAGAATTGTCTGGGTATCCACTCGAACCCATGCCACCTGAAAGTGCACGAAATAACATGGGAAGAAGTGAGAGACAAGAATCCACTCAAACACCACTAACTATGTACATCATATAGACAGCGTATAAATTTTATATATCTTGTGCTCTGTGCAACGGAAAAATTTGCCAAAGTGAGAGACTATAGGAATGTAAATCCATTCTACAACAATTACAACAATCAAACTTTTACGCTTATGCAAAGTGTCTCTCATAAAAGTTTTCATTCGCCACCCACCCGCCCCTCTCGCCCTTTCGCCCATCGCCCCAAATTGCCCAGAACACCCGCACACAAGCCCCAGGAATGCTACAGTTCATGTAAATATATTCAAACAAATATATATGCGTATCTCTTTTGCTCCTGATGCAAGATGATAAAAGAAAATGCGATTCTGCATATAAAATTTCCTCTCTCGCTCATTCGCCCCCCAACACAGGCCATACATAGATATACTGCTCCCCTACACCAGCAGCAACACAAAACATGACAATGGAATGACTGTAAAAATATTCATAGCATTTCACCCCTCCTCGTATTTTCACAGTGGAGACGAGAGGATAAAGTCTGGTGTGACATTTTATTTCTTCATCATTCCACGCTTCACCCCTTAGACAACAAATTCATTGTTGTGCGCTTTTATCAAAATGAATTATAATAACACTAAATTAGGTAACAAATTAAATTTACATAAAAGATAAATTAGAGATGATAGAGAGCAAGTTCGGGTGATTCACAGGGTGGAGAGAGCTACCCTTTTAGAGTGAATTCATGCTCGTTCGTTGGATAAATTCTATAGCGGAGAGAGTTTTCACAGAAATTTGCTGATCATAATCTAACTGAATATTCGTCAAATAAATATGCAAAAAAGCTTGATGAAATATGCACGCATGACCTGCATGGCCCATATTCAAATGAACAGTTAAAGTACAGTGGTTTAGGAGTTTATAGGACCGAAACCAGGATGGTTGTGATTTATTAACACACTAAATTATATGCTTAATTTACTTCCGATTTGCAATTGATCTGTGACTTTCGCTTTGAGATAAATATTGGCTCCACAAAGTTTCATTACATTTACTTCTATGCATAAGTAATCCTCTATAAATTTTTGAATTGTGTACATAAATGTGCAAGCCACTGTGTGCTAACCTTAAAACGGGAAATTTGGTGGAAATTTGCCGACATTTCCACCATAGAGTCTTCATATTTTGAATTTAAAGCAGGGCAGAAGAGTGTGTTAGTTCAATTATGTTAAAATGATCCACTCACTTTCCCTCAGAAGTGAGGCCAGAGTAGAGGAGAATTGAGGGGTTTGTATGCAAAGTGGAGGGAAGTATACTAATTTAATAAATACATAACATTCTCCCTCTGTATACTTTTTTTCTACTCCGCTCTTACGTGAGTTTTTACCCTGGAATCAAAAGAAATTGAGAAGCTCACACAATGCACAAAGTAGGTGGAAAGTACAGGAATAATTTAGTTAATTTAACTCGCACCAATCCATCATAATTACGAGGTGCTTTTTCTCCCCTTCTCATCCCACTTCAGGTTGAGAAGTCAATGGATTCATGCAAATTTACTTTGTCATTTCGTTATTCTTTCTCCACTCTCAGGTTCTGCGCTCTTCTCTGGATCAGAAATTCCATAAATTTTCTCCGCTGTCGCAAACGTGAAGCGCTTCAGTGTCTTAATTCCCAAAGTGAGAATTTTGTGTGAAAATATGCCAAATATGTTTTTGAAGTTACGAGAAGAGGGCTGTTTTTTGCAGATTGAAAATACACAAAAATTACATTGCGCGTCTTTCTTCTCGTTGCCTTTTAAATATCCTCAAAGTAAATTGCAAAAGGCACACCTTTTGAACAGCGGCATTAAGGGTGTGCTCCGGTGGCAGGGGTAGAACAAGAAAAAGGGATAGAACATTGTTAAACCTTTACCGAAGCTCTTCCCTCTTCCAATTTTGAGATGGAGAACACACATATTGCGTGTGTATGACAAAGAAGACGAGCGCAAAAACTCAACAATATCAAAAGCAATATTCCTTTTTGCACAAATGAAAGAACCATCGCAAAATATGCGCGCAAAATTTCCCTCTATATTCCTATTCCACCACTTTTCTTTCACTATAGTCGTATGCTTTTTGTGTTCTGTCTATGAAAGAAAAATTGCTCCATATTGAAATATATCATGTCAATAAACAACAAATGTATGTACATATGTATTGTATTTCTTCCTCCCATCCCATTAATGGTGCAAAAACCACAGCCAGACAGCCAGATACAAGCATTTTCGCAAAAATAAAATAGAAAATTATTATATTGACGATATGTGTGGAGAACGTGGCGTGGATGGAAAATTCTCCATCGTGTACATGCTATCCATAGTCACTACAAAAGAGAAAACAATCGATTTCTGGTACGTAATAGAATAACAATTTATTGAAAATTTATGATATTTTATTTTTGGAGATGATTTATGGTTCTTTCAGTGACATTTCAAAGAGATTTATCAAAATCATACTCAATGACATGATTCCATCCACTTTCTGAGGGTGACTCTCGCACATCCCCCTCCCCGTGCGTGTTCCGCACTGGAAAAATCATTTCGCAATTACTGCGCTCCCTTTTTCACATGCATTTTCCAATCTCCGCAGTTTAAAGTTGTTCTTTTTGGAGGGGACAAAAATCTCCACTCTATCACTGATAAATCAACTGAACACTTTATTGACACATATCTATAAACTTTAACAATAAAGTACCTATTGAACAATTCAATGAAAACTCCAGACGTGACAAGAATACCGGGGATGATTTGTGAAACATCCTCGCCCGTATTTACACAGCCCCACACCATGCCGCACATTCAATTTCAACGTCATTCTCTTAATTTCATCACCACTCCGGCGATGATTGATGATGACTGGCTTGTGAAAAATTGAGCGAGTGCATTGCTAAATAGGATTTTCTTACCTTGTAGCCCTTCAGATTATCCACAACACACGCCAGAAGTGCATCACGACCCACTGACACGGTGATATTTGGAATGGGTTCGGCGAAGCGCGGAAAGTTGAGCTCTGCAAAGAGTTGAATTTTAACAAATCATTTTACTTAATTGCATTCTCTCATGAAGGTGGTCGTTAAGACAATTCAAAGCAGTTGAGAAGCAAGTTGGATGGATAAATAGAGTGAATTCCGGCAGAGATAAATTTTATCCTTAATATCCACTCTGAGGATTTTCACATTAGACAGAGACTTTGAAACAAGGCTCTTTTGGATTTTCTAAATCTCACAGACTTTTCCACAGAATGGGAGAGCTCTTCTCAGTGGATTTTGGGCGAGAAAAGCCCCCGAGTTGTGGAAAAATGGAATGTAAAAATACTCTGCCAGAAACAGACTGTCTTCTAATTCAAGAAAAGAGTGGGGAAATTGTAGAAATAAATCTTATCCTATTGGTTTATTAACGCGCCTTTGAACAATGCAATTTTGTTTTATGACACATTTGAATATTGGAAAAAGTGCCCAAATTTTATTGAACATTTTCCCACCCAACTTTCTCAACGCCCACTTTGCAATTTTCACTCTGGATCAATAGATTTGTTTTGTGTGAATCGTAGAGCAGTGGATGAAAAAAGTCAGAGAATCGATTAATATATTACTATTTTTGGGGTGTTTCATAAAATTCTCTCGCTCAGATTTTAATTTCTTGCTCGGTCGAACGGAATTTCGGTCGTTCTCAATCACACTGCAAATGAGCTTTTTTGCCGTAAGCCGTTCGCTTTGCGCGCTCTTCTGGGCTGGAGGGTGGCTAATAAAAAAGCTCTGGCGTCCCGCACTCGTGAAATGGCAAAATTCATTAAGCCACCCTTCGTCATAAAACATTGTTAACTCATCATTATTAGCCAAAATCACGTATCTAAATATTTATATACATTTTCCGAGCCCCTCGGGCTTGTGCCGGAGCTCGAGAGTGTGACTGAACTTGTATTGCGATCATATTAAAAATATGATGAATGGTTCTCGAGAGTGCTCGAGAGGAGAGAGTATGTATGTAAATTGAGTCAATCAGGGCGAATTTATTTCAATATGCTCCGTATAAATCGCAGAGGAGTTTCTTATGGATAGAAGACGGTTCGCCTCGTTGGCAGGAGACGGGAAAAAACCTAGTTATGAATAATGTTTTCATATACTTGTTGGCGCAAGAGTGAAGAAAATATTGTGCGTGTGGGATGGTGAAGAAGTTGAGTATATGACTGTGGTTTCCCATCCATATATTTACACTGTCTAGAACAGAATCCCTGATGAATATTACGAATCATCAAATTTGCATATAAATTGTGTGGAATTTATTCATCAAAATCATGTTATAGATATCTCTATGTGCTACATAAATTCATACTGCCTTGATATAAATTGATTCCCTTTAGAAAATTGGAGATTCCATTTCATACACTCTCCACGCCGTCTAATAGACTCCTCAACCATCAGACGAGAGGAGATTTTGCCTATGATGTTGTGTGGCCCTCAAATTGGGTCGTTGGCAATTCGCTGTTAAAAAATAAGGTTTGATGAAAGGCATGCACAAAGAATTTTCAAGTGCACGGATGAGATGGGTATTAACTTGGCTCGGCAGTATACTCAAGCCAAATTAAATTAAACTCGCATTTTTGTCGTACATCAAGCAAATATTTCAACAACTCGCACCGAGTCAGAGGATGTACAAGTGTAACAGGAAGTATGACGGGATGAATGGCAGGGCGCAATGGTGGGTGGATGAGGAAAAAAGAACCAGCATATCCATATAATTTAATTCACATTTACCCCAAGAACTCAATTACCGTGTTACACTTGATGGAATATTTTACTACACACTCAATTATACGTCGTGTACACTTTGACCTTTGACTTATTATATTTCAATGAAGATGACAGATATTGTGCGCCTCAGAGACAAGCAGACGAGGATTTCTGCTTAATTCTTAATTTCCCGACATGGGAATTTGTGAGTGCGGAGATGTTTATTTAACTTCATTCAGTCTCTGAAGTGTCTCACGGCAAAAAGTACCCAAAAAGTCAAAAAATGAGAGAAACTTTTGCAATGACACGCTGAATGTTCTGAAGGAAAATGTAGCTGTCATATTAATTAATCTCCTATACGAGCAATAAAAACTTAAAATATGACATGATGTGCAGAGATTTGCTCAATTCCCTGCTGAATGACATATGTTCGTTTGCAGGGAAACGGAGATTTTGCGTAAATAAATAGAAATATGACATCGATTCTGAGATTATTGGCATAATATCAACAAGATGCGCTCCTTTTAATCGAAAAATCCCCTCGGAATCCATAGCCATGTCGTGAATTCAAATTTGACTCTGTCGATTGATTTCTTTTGACATTTTGCAGACTCTCAAAAAGATAAGCTCTCCAAGTCTCTGACAAAGAGTCATCTTTCGCCGTCTCAGGAATATTTTCTCAGCAGATCAAACATCGTGGAAGGAAATGCATAATGACGCCCAGCTTTTCTTCTTACCTTCCCCCGCCGCCCAGTCTTCCTGTGCCAACAATCCTTTTGCAATGCGATTTGCAAGAGGATGTTCAACGTCTTGTACAGTGGGAGTTTTATATAACCGCAAAATATGCTGTAATGGTTGGAGATATTAAATAAACCCGCATGCTGGCAATATATGGGGAGGGAGTGGCGGGAGAGGAGAAAGTATACACAAGACTATAATTTTTTCTTTCCAACATAATTAATTTTCTTCCACCACGTACGGGTGTTCTCACACCCTCGCTGCTAAATAACATTATTATGAACAATGTGTGAACACACTGGAGAGGTGGTAAATGATTCAGAGATCACAAGCAGAATTACGAAAACATTATTTAAATAAGGTGATTAATGATATTTTTATATTGCTGAAGGTATTTCCACCGCAACTTAATCATACTTAAATTCTCAACGAAAAATATTATACACGCCGAGACTTCTTAAAGCCGCTGTTCCGTGCTTAATTCTACTTAGGAAATTCTTTCTAGAGAGTGAAGAAATGGAGTCTCACCATTGTTGTACTCCGCCTTTGAGTCCGAAGATTGACTTGACTTGCCTGCAAAGAGAAGGTAAAGAAGAGAATGGTTAGGATTTGCCCAATTTTCGTCTAATTACAAATATTCACCCATGATAAAAATAAAATTCATTAAAAATACGCACATTCTCGCACCGAAGGAAACTTTTTTCCAAGCATTATTTCCCCTTCATTTCCTTCAACTCAATTTCAGCATAAAATTTACTATATAATTCGCCACTCTCTGGAGGTGAGACCATGGCAGAAGAGGCGAGTAACTGAGGCAAGAAAAAAGGGGACATTACCCCAAATTTGGCGAAAATTATATGACTTTTTCATGGGTTATTCTCTTCTTTCGCATATTCTCTCCTACAAAGTTCTCTGCCATGGCAAATATGGTAACTTAATTTTTTTTAACTCCTTATTACTTTCCTGTGCCATCACAACACACGAGGCGGCTTATCGTAGAACAAGGAGGGACTCATCCTCGGCCCCCCCCCCCCGACCCCATTATAGTACATTCTTTTTATTTTAACATTGTGATATAATATAATTACGAGTGTGCAAACGAAAATGCGTGGCATCGTTGAATATTTCACGTGGCAAATTGAGTGGAGGAGGAAAAGAATGAAAATTTACCTTCTTAAGACAATATCGCACTATTGATTTTCCACTCGACACTCCGCATTATCTTGGGATTTTCACCTATTTTCCATCGCACTCGAGATGGTGGGTGTTATGAGGAGGGGGAGGACAAATATTTTTGCACATTTCTTAGCCGCTGTTTTCAATTTACATACACTTAGTGTTTGAAAAGAAGGAACATCTTCAGAGTGCAGAAGCATAAAGTACGAGAAATATATTTATGCAGATTTTCGCCTTGTGTGAGGCTTCAATGAAACTTTGAGTATAATCTCAGCTGCTGTGATGCACTTGAAATGTGAAAATACACACTCTGTGAGGATGGGAAATTTATTTAATTAGGTCAAACAGATAATAATGCAAAAAGCATAAATCTATACTTATCTAGCTGGAAAAGCATTACCAAAATATTCTATGTATATTAATTAAATTGAATACACTGGAATTTGAGAAGCAAATTCAATTTTCTAATTACTTTATTCATTTTTAATTGGAAGTGTGTTAGTGAAAATTTCACCCTATAGATAGTTTTGCGATTTAGAGAAGTTTGAATGGCATTCCATGTCAGTCACTTTGGCTTACAAAATTGCTTAATTTGAGTGTCTTTTTCCCGTACATTAAAATCATCAATTTATTCAATTCAATTAAAATAATGGTATTTCCATAGTGTTTGTTGTCATCGAAAATAAATGATGTTATGTCAAACTACCCTGGTATTTGAGACACAGTGTGTGTGTGTGAAAAGTTCTTGCCAATATTGTGCTTACCATGGTTAACATTGCGTTTGCAAAATCGGCATATATTATCCAAACAGGCAAATATGCGAAATTTGCACAATTTCTACATTAATTACCCATCGAGATGGATGGCAAAGCTGCGACTCAATCCCAGTTGAATTTGTAAACAATCTGTACGTCTCAACTTTGCAATTAGACAAAGAGTAATGTGGCTGCATTTGTCACTTTCAATTGCACTAATCGCAACATTCTATCCGATGGGAGTCCTGCAAAGGGACAGACGCCCAGTGACGATTCCACGAATAATCCCAGGAATGACGATGAGCTATTCCGATCTGACTAGTTATCGCCGCCCCCACAAGAGGACTAGTCCAGATTACTAATAAAGCCATTACGTTGATCGATTCACACACGGATTCCCTCGCCCTCGCCTGCATATTGAATTAAGCCCAGTGAAGTGGACTATCTTGCAATGCTGCGTTATCAACAATTACAGCTTGGGCCATAGGAGGCTCGGTAATGAGGTATGACGGGGTGATTAAATTAAAATAGGACGCCGAAGAGGTTCTCCGCCTCCCAAAAGTGCAACCTAATTGTTTTCTGCAGTAATTCATCTTGACTTTTCAGGGCGAAATGCAGCGCAGAAAAAACTTTTAACACGATTTCCTCTCCCTAAAAGACTTTAATAGACACGGCAATTATAAGTGGCAGATGCTGCGAAAAAGTTAATTTCTCTTCCACACCTCGGCGCTGCAGTGGTGAGAGTTTAGCGGATAAGAAGTGCGAGAGGAAAGAGATATTTGGAATCGGTGATTTTCACATATCCCCACGAAAGTGTCTCAATCAAATCGATGACCTATTTCAGCCAGAATCTCCCATTGTTATGCAAATATTGATCTACAACAATTTAGGCAATTGAAAGCATTCTTGGGCTCTGATATCCTCTCTCTCTATGTCTATTGAATTCCTCACTATCTCGCCATTGTGCAGGATGAAAATCACTGTGTTTGGCAAACTCAAGGGCTTTTATCGTGCACTCATGGCGCTTTTTTCGACACAGTCACATAAATCCGCGGAATACTAATCCACAGTGAGTACCACGAGTGTTTTTTGTCCGAGTCGCAACTGTAAAAATGCTGATTTTCAGGGGATTGTCGTGCTAGTGAATAATATAAAAAATATTTTCTCCATAAAGCCGTCCAAGAGAGTACTTTTTATTTACATTTTGCAACTTTTCCCCGCGAAGACTCTTCATGTCGCCGGAATTCACCATTCCGCGCCACCCAGTGTCATGGCATATTTTCCTACTATTCGCAAAGGTTGCGAAATGAATGTTATGAATAATTTAAAATGTATCAGAACACCCCACAAGTAAACTTCAGTCCTATGTGTGTGGGTGTGTAAACTCCCCCACCAAAACAAAACAGAAAGTTCTATCGAGATGTTAACGCATAATTAAATTTCGTACCATTTGAATTTCCGTCACATCGACTGACTTTCCCACCCAACTCACTTGGCTTTTTAATTTATTGAGAAAACAATGGTATAACCAATAAACTTTAACCCAAAACTTCTAACTCCCTAATATAGTTATTTATCTCCCCACAAGTAGCCACAACCTCCCGTTTCATTTGAAATTATAACCCTAGCAAGAGCGCCAATTAAATCGAGAGTACATATGTATACAATATCTGTGTTACGTACACACTTTTAATTTGGGATAGATAATTCTGGCAAACTTTTGCCGTCTCTACAGGCTATTTGGCTCTCAACAATATGTTTCAAGCCAGAAAAATGTGCATTTTTTCCTCCATGTCAAACACAATATTTGTAAAATAAATACAGGTGGGCAAATATTGCAGTGGGAAAATACAGGAAAAGGATAGCGAATTTAATCTGCGAATTGGTCGTATTTACAAATATCGCAAATATCTGCGAATAAACGCATATTTGATATTGCAATTTTCTAAATTAAAATCGAAAACATGTTTGTGGTTTATTCAAACCTTTAGATCACACACATGATGAATACATTTTTAAAGTCCTATAAATCAATATTGAGCCTTTCACAGAAAAACAAATCGCACAAATCACTTCATTTGCCAAGGGATAAATATTTGCAGATACGAGCAATGTGCAATCAACAGGCAATAGCTTAAATGTAGTTTAGATAAAGCAAAAACATGCTGAATTTCATCAGCAATTTGCCTTGATCATTGCAGATTTTTAAGGAAGTTATCACAGTACAAAACTGCCTACAGTTATGGAATTAAATTATTCTAATAGTATTGTACTAATGTACATTTGACATGGGTAGAAAAAGGACAAGGGGCTGTTAATATAAATTGACAGCCTTTTTTTTCTTTCACCCATGTCAAATTTACATTTGCAGAGCGTGATGAGGACAATTTAATTTGACAATTATTATGTAAACACAACAAGAAAAAATTATGCTCATATGAATAAATGGTCGATCGGAATACAAATTGCGGATAAATTCTGCGCCGTGATCTTGTTACGATCCGTCAGGAAATTCAGGAAACCAACCAATGTGATTGCTGTGAGCTTAGCAATGTGTCATCAATGCCAGATAATTTCCCCTTGGCGTTCATTTGGCACACTGAAGGCGGGAAAAATTCAATTTGCAGCGAAAAATCATTTTTCACCGGAAAATCATTCACTCTGTCACAGTCCAGAGAGCCCGTAACATCCCCCGAAACATCACTGCACGTACTGGCGGATTCACGATGAAATTCAAATCAAGACCGTCGCCCCGGGGCGTGATAAGGAATTGAGAGAAAAAATCGCCTGAATGTGGAGTTCAAATGGCTCGAAAGTTGTCGAAAACATCAGGCAATACTTGGGCAAGACGTGACAACTGCCACTGACACAGGCGTACGCAGATTATTTCCTCTGGGTGACTCAAGTGTGATAAATTGCTGGATATTTCGGGGAAAAAGTCGAAAGTGATGGAGAAGCGTGAGATCCAGGATGCGCCCCCGTCCTATGTGGAGGCGATGCAGACGACAGTGACCAGCCAGCCAGCCCGTGAGTAATATTCCTTTGTCGCGCGAGTGTCAGAAGCTCTGAGGAAATATCTTGTGGCTTCCAGTGGGACCCGCGCCGATGCCCCAGTACTACCCAACGCTGCCCACGGCGCCCCAGATGCCCCCGGGCTACGGCACCATCGGCGAGACCGTCACCACATCGACGACCATCACTATACCGCAGGAGATAATTGTTGTTGGAGGATGCCCGATGTGTCGCATCGGGAGGCTGGAGGAAGATTACACATGCTGTGGTATTTGCTGTGCCATTTTCCTATTTCCCATCGGCATCCTCTGCTGCTTGTGCATGAAAGAAAAGCGCTGCACAAATTGCGGTGCCCAATTTTAATTAGCTCATTCATCTCCGGGAGGCACGAAGTCCTGCATGGCCAGAAAAAGGGAAATATTCTGGCGCACAAATGGATTTTGCATGATGAACAGAGCACAAAACTATTCTGCATTCACTGCGATATTTCTCAAAGAGCCACTCTATAAGTTAGAAATCAGAATATCATATACATACCAAATGTTATATTGATTATGCTGTGTAAATAATGGCACGTGCCTTAAGTTTTTTATATAAAGTGTGATTGTGTCATTGACACAGTCAAGAGATGTCTTTTCCATACTGCTCAAAAGACCACCTGAAAATCATGTAAAGTGTTTTGTAAAAAAAAAAACACGACAAAGCGAGGCCGCAAATTGGTGGAATCACATGCATAAAAGTCTGTTCAAAGTCACACTTGTGATGTAAAATCCCCTCATTTCTCCCATGGAATCGAGAATTGTAACAAAACGCTCCTCAACACAGTGTTATATCGAATTGAAACCATGAATATTAGCATGAATGCAAGTGAATCGTTTGGCAGAGTCATAAAAAGTTCCCCATGGCACGTCAAAAACCCGGCTTCACGTTATATTCGGGTAGTTTATATGGTTTATTGTCAGTTATTGCGATGCCAAAGATCGCTCTGTCATGAAAATAAACCGTGTGTGATTAAGACTGTCGCAGAGTTGAGTCTGTATATTGGGAGTGATGAAAAAAGCTGCATTAGTTGCAGATTTTTTGCTCTGGCATCGAACAGTGCAAGGCCGCTAAATTGAGAGCATAAATTATGGAGGAGCTTTTCAAATGGTCTCCTTCAATTTTTCATACTGAGCCATTTCACGCGAACTGTTAAAGCGTGAAAACACAACGGGAGGCTAATTGTGAGGCATGTTGGAAAATGTAAACACTGGGAATCTAAAGTATACAGACAAAGAGCATACAGAGAGTTACTTATAAGCGAAGTGATAAGATTATATATTTTGAGAATGGTATAAAATAAAGGAAAAAAATGCATACAAGAAAACTTTATCTATGAATGTCTCAACTCACGCCCACGCCGAGAACATGAAACTTTAACGACGCGTCTTTTGCACAGACAAAAACATAGATACACATTTAGATATGTGCTTCATGTTGAGTCATATCTTCTGTAATGTTTTTCCCCGTGCGCGTCCAGCAAAAAAATGCCACGGCTTCCAGCTTATCAATTAATTCGCATGGCATTTTATCATGTGACGTAGTGTCTCTTTTTGGATATTCCCCGCAGACGCACTGATTTCCACAGCTCGATATAATGTGCTAAAATGTCCCTTTCACCCTTGACTGATTTTTATTCCAACGACAGCGCGACGTCTTGGAGACATTTGGCGGCACACTTTATGTACATATTTTCGGTGGATTTTCCCATTCTGATTCTCTGCAATTTACTGACGTCAACAGACAACCAGTTAATGCGGGAAAATTGGCACAGAAATCGCTGTGAGATGCTCACATATAATCCGTATAGCATCCATTAATTTTATGTTTATTTATACAGACACTAGTAGTAAATCACAGTGGTACATAGCATATAAACAGTATTTACGGCGACAC
This sequence comes from Phlebotomus argentipes, assembly GCF_947086385.1. Lineage (NCBI taxonomy): Eukaryota > Metazoa > Arthropoda > Insecta > Diptera > Psychodidae > Phlebotomus > Phlebotomus argentipes. The sequence goes on along the minus strand of NW_026776181.1, from coordinate 7,726,268 downwards.
CGCGTCTATATTTCGTCTGTAGTCATCGAACGCGAAGGATTACACGCGGTGCTTTCCGTCGGTGTGGGAAAAATCACATTCCAACCCCTCGAATTAGGATCCTGTGGAAAGTTGATGCAATTGAGATGAATTATTGCAAATTTACCACTTCAACATATTGGCGCTCGCCCATCATCGTGACTATATAAGCACAAATATAGGAGAGTCAATTTCTCAGAATGGCTCTTGAGAGTTTCTCAATGAACTGTGCTTGCCAAAAAATCCAACACCGAAGAATGCAACAGAGCTGAGAAGATGAACTCCCCGCTTTAATAGCGAAGAGCAAGTGCACTTTGGACACCAATTTAAGCTCTCATGTCTCCCGGGAATTTTTTCTTTGCCCAACTAAAACGGATTGTTCCATTTGTTTCAGTTTTTGCACAAACACACACACCTTCTAAACCTCCTACTTTTGCTTTTACGTCTGTACATAAATTTTGTGAAGAAACCAATTCCTCTCACTTTTGCGAATTAATTGAGTTTTGTTTATATTGTTCTCATAGAACACCATAATTAGAATTTTATGCATTTCCAATTATCTATCAGTTTGCATCAGTGGTGAAATTCATCCTGCCCAAAATGATCCCCTCTCTCCTCTACACATTGGCTCCATTCTATTCTATTGCTCTATGCAGTTTCCTAATGATGCACTCTCAAGTGTCTTTAGTGTGGACGAATGCAAAAAATTCAAACAATTCTGTCTCAATCTCTAAAGCCAATTAAAAGTCGGAAGTATTGGTCTTTCATCGTGTCTTTGTCCGTCGTGCTCAGCTGAGATTTTCGCCTCCTTGTTGCATCTCTCCTGAGCGACACTCTAACAAAGAAAAATTACTATAGGAAACCTAGAAGTGCACAGTTTTACTGACATAATTGGCATGACGAGAATGTTGAGGGGCAATTTTGTATGTAAAATGCACAATCTAGCCGATAGTATCGATTGAGAAATGAGGCAGAAAGCGGCAAAAAAGTTGAATAGAGATTTTGAGTGCGGTTAGTCATTGCAAGGCCTTCCCCAGGCCCCCACCCAACTGATGGTGAGAAATACCAAGAGACTCGCTGTGTGTGTGTAATTAAAGCAATTTTATATATCAATCTTCCGTTGGAAATCACCTTGTCCGTCGTTGGCGGTGAGAGAAAAAGTGTTAAATAGTTGGGATTCGATGATTGCGGGGTATTTATAAGTAGCCAAGCATTTACTTAAATAGTTTAGTCGCTGATCAACTCATTCCCGGTGTGCATCGACGGTTGAGGAGTTGCGAGCTCTGTGTTTTTTTTGGCAAGTGTGTGGTGTGTCGTGTGAGAGGGCATTTCGTGATTACCATTCTGCCGTTATTATCTTGTGAACGTGAGAGGAGGAAATCAGACGACAAGATGCCTGCAAACGACCAATTCAACGTGGATGTGCAAACAGTGGAGGACTTCCATGTGTCTAGTGGTTCAGAGAGTGCTGGATTGTCTGAGGAGGATGAGGAGTTTGCCCATCGTGATGGTGAACACAAGTTCGGTGCAATCAAGACGAATCGAGTGCCGTGCGGCGCACAGGAGGATTCACGGTATCAGAGCCAGACAAATAGGACTCATGAGCATTTCCTGAGGGAGTGCATCGAGGAGTTGCTGGAGAAGGCCATCTTCAGTGGCACTGACAAGGCGAACAAGGTCCTGGAGTGGCGCAATCCAGAGGATCTCGCCGCTACACTCAATCTCGACCTGTCCACGGATGGCGAGTCGGACAGCCAATTGCTGGAGCACATCCGGCAGACGATTAAGTACTCCGTGAAGACGGGCCACCCGTACTTTGTCAACCAGCTCTTCTCCACTGTGGACCCGTACGCTCTGGCCGGACAGTGGGTGACGGACGCCCTCAACCCCAGCGTGTACACGTACGAAGTGGCCCCCGTGTTCACCCTGATGGAGGAAGTGGTGCTGCGCGAGTTGAGACGCATCGTTGGCTTTCCCAATGGCGAGGGCGATGGTATTTTCGCGCCTGGCGGCTCAATTGCAAACGGATATGCAATTAGTTGCGCAAGATACAAAAATATGCCAGATGTGAAGGTAATTCGAGCCCCGCTCAATGACAAAATGCCCCTGAATTTCAATTGAAAGCCCCCTCCTTCCGAAGAATCCAGAAGTTCACCGTATAAATCGATACATTTCCACTGTGACATTTATTATTGCAAAATGACGCGGAAAATGCATCAGGAGAAATGATCAACACTATATAATGAAACACAATGAGAAATTCATGGGAAAAGCGATCGCGTGAAATTGTATTCAATGCACTCTTGGAGTGTAATTCAATCACCCTTAAAATTCCCCTGAATAAAATCTGATAAGCCGTTCTCCACACGGCCAGCATAAATCTAGGGTGGAGCTTTTCAATTGAAATAATGGTTGCAATTGAGCACTGTGTAAATTGATTGAATTGATAATCCGCCCCATATGGCAGAATGCAACGTAATAAATGTATTGTAATGTTGAAAATTCCACAGGCCAAAGGACTTCACGCAATGCCACGTTTGGTGTTGTTCACATCCGAGGATGCTCACTATTCTATTCAGAAGTTGGCCTCATTTATGGGTATCGGTGCCAATAATGTGTACTCAATACGTACAGATGCATGTGGTAAAATGCAAATGGATCATTTGGAGAGCGAGATTTTGCGTGCTAAATGTGAAGGTGGCCACCCATTTATGGTATCAGCAACGGCAGGTACGACAGTGCTCGGGGCGTTCGATCCACTCACCGAAATTGCCAACCTGTGCGAGAAATACCAGCTCTGGTTCCATGTGGACGCCGCTTGGGGTGGCGGAGCACTGGTTTCCCCCAAATATCGCACACTCCTAGCCGGAATTGAAAGGTGAGTTCCCACCGTCATGACTGTTATGACCAGAGAAAAGAGGTGTCAATTACTTTAACCGACAATTTGGCCACGAGAAGGCGTGTGGAAATGCCAAGGCCCGGGCCGCCCGATTCCGGTTGAGATGTAACTTCCTGCACAAAACACCATTTTCTTGGCAACGTCACATTTTTCCTCAACCTTAACCACTCTTCTCGCTCTCCTCTGTGTTGGCCATATTTTCAAATTTCAAGTGCACCCATTTTCGTAACTCCGCGCGATAGTGAAGCAATAAATTAGTTTTAAATTGATCCCCTCATGCCATTTATCCAATCACCGTGTCAAATATGATTTATCGCCCGGCGGCGCCGAGGGGTGAGCAACTCAGGGCAGCTTTTCCACCACATGCTATGCATCTCAGTGCATTCGCTCCACAGCCAAATTATGTCGATGGATTAGCATTGATGTGAAGATGAAATCCACACCATTATTCTTCGCCATCTCACCAGAGAGAGGGAGAGAGAAAGAGAGAGCTTTTCGCATGCAAATGCTGCAAAAGGGCAACTTTTGGATGGCTTTTTGGAGTTGACACAGCTTTTGCTCGATAAAGAGCTTAATTTTATTAAACTATTTCCAAAAATAGACACCCAGTTTCAGTTGTTACGGATTTCAAAGAGAGTTTTGAAACACAAACTAGAGGTTTTACAAATATTTTTAGCCGAAGTAGTCAATAGAATCATCCGATTTTCGTGATTTTTGACTTCACTAGCAAGCCCCTGAATTGCGAAATATCGCAAACCCGGTGCCAAAAAGCTCCCACGGGAGCGAGAGAGAGAGAGAGCTTTTCTTGCCCGAGGATGAAGCAAGTGTGTTGATCCTGTGTGCTTTACTTTGTTTCAGGGCTGACTCAGTGACATGGAATCCACATAAATTATTGGCAGCACCTCAACAGTGCTCGACATTCCTCACTCGGCACGCTAATCTGCTGAAGCAATGCCATTCCTGTAATGCGTCATATCTGTTTCAAAAGGACAAATTCTACGACACTAAGTATGACACTGGTGACAAGCACATCCAGTGCGGGCGTCGTGCCGATGTCTTCAAGTTCTGGTTGATGTGGAAGGCGAAGGGCACGAGCGGCCTGCAGCGGCACGCGGAGAGGGTCTTCGAGATGGCTGAGCACTTCACCGAGCAAATTCGCCAGCGGAGCGACTTCGAGATGGTCGTGGAGCAGCCAGAGTGCACGAATGTGTGCTTCTGGTACCTGCCGCCCAGCCTGCGGGGGTGCCCGCGTGACGACGAGTTCTGGGCCAAGTTGCACAAAGTGGCGCCGAAAATTAAGGAGCGCATGATGAAGGAGGGCTCCATGATGATCACATACCAGCCACTGAGGCAGAAGCCCAATTTTTTCCGGCTCGTCCTCCAGAATTCATCCCTCGAGAAATCAGATATGCTGCACATAATTAACAAAATTGCACAACTTGGTGAGGATTTGTGAGAGGCAGTGTAAAATGAATTATTTAGGAGGGAAGTTTTACATCCACCCTCCGTGTTTATATCACACATAACGTATATTTTAGAGATAATTCTCCGTACAGCTCTAAAACTTTCTGTAAATACCAGATTTCTTAATTAATCCCCGCGCCACTCTTGTGGAGAGATATGCAGAGGAGAGCAAAGAAAAAAAATGCGCGCCCTCTCGCAAACCGACGCCCATCCTCATAAGGAGAAGGAAGAGAAAAGTTGTTTTAATGAATGATCGAAACATGTAGATAAGTGGACGAAATAAAGATATCCAGGCAATCCATTAGAAACGAGAACTCCTCTTTTTCAATTGACGTTTTCCACATTTCACACCGCAGAGCTTTTTAAATTGGCAAATGCTGAGCTTTCGCCACAAATAAAATCACTACTTTACCATCCGTTTGCCCAACAGTAATCCACACCATATCGAAATCAATACGGCCACAATTTCAACCGATGATTATTAATATTGGGGTACGATACGGGGAGAAAATGTGTAATGAAAAGCCGATAGCATGTACATTTTTAGTGGCAAATTACAGCCAGATTTGTCCCTCTCTAGACAAATAACACCTCATTATTAATAAATGGAGGAGTGGTGCTTAAATAGAAGACCCAAATCGCCACAAAATCAACCCAAACCGTCTGACCATGCAATTGATTATTTATCCACAAATTGATAGCCTCCAGTCAATGTATGTAATTATAAAGTGATATCCAATGTTTGTGTGCCTTGCATCAATTATTTTAGCTCAACCTTAATTGATGGAAATGAATCGTGGAGAAAGACCCAAGGATTGTATTCCATTTGCCATGGGAGAGAGTGAATGTTTAATTCATCGTAAGCGAGAAGCTTAGAGCGTCTCGTGTTGATTCAAAAGCTCGGATTTAAGATGCTCTCAACTTTCTTCACAAAAGGTGAGTTTAGAGACGCAAAAGTTGAATAAATCCTGAGTATTGGAATTATTTTACTTTATCAACATTTTGGGATGAATTTCAAGTGCTTGATGTCATTGGAATACTTAAAGTGTTATAAATTTAAGGAAATTTAAAATTGTAATAAAGATTATGTTGAAATGAAAGCAATTATACTTATTATGATCAGCCACGGAATCTAAATTTAACAGCTGAAATAATAAGAAGATGAAGAAGCATTTTCGTATTATTTTGCGATTAAATCGAAATATAACAGAAAAGAAACTTATTTCTAGTTATTAGACATGCAACATTTTATGTTCGAAATGTGAAGCGCATGAAGACTATAGTTTAGATTCCAGATATTATAGTTCTCGTGTCAGGAATTGTTTTGCTAAATATGATTAAAATTCTCAGTCGATCATGTGTAAAATCAATATTAGAAGCGATAAATCCTATTGCAATGTATAGAGTCAATTAGGAATAATCACTCTTAACTCTATTGAATGAGTAATGCTTCACTTAACTCCTTATTATATTTTAAACACAAAACACCCTAAGCTTCAGTACGAAGCATTTCAACACAGAATACAGCAAGGTGTTTATATATTAAATACATAACGCTATCGGAAGGCTCTGGATCATGTCTTCCTGCTCTAAATTCAAAGGATTAAAAATTAGAGAATAGAACCAACCTTCAGCGAATATGGCCGCAGTTGCGATGGTTGTAAAAATAAATGCAAAAGTTGCCATTATCGTTGTTCTCATGACGAATATTCACACTCCACAAGTCACACTATGTTCTATTCTTATCGCTGGAATGAAAATCCAAATGTGTCACTTCATTCGCCTATTCTTGCACTGTCCAATTTGATGAAAAACCTTATTGTTTATTTTCCGCTTCGTTTCTCAATTATGAACAACAGTGAAGTTGCATTGAAAGTGCATTAGAAAAGAGTTAATATTTATAAAGAAATCACAGGAATTAAGTTATAAAATCTAGGAAAAGGGTAAATTGAAACATTATGTATTCAAAAGCTCACCACAAGCTTAATCTTGCGACAGAAGACAATTATTTAGGTACGCCACTAATTGAAGCCCACCCCGTCTATTGGGGATAAAATAGTGAGTTTTTAGCGTGGTGGGAGACTTGGTAAGCACTTGCATATTAATGACTTTTTAGCGAAATTCCCGCTGAAGAGGTTCAGCATCAAAATACTCAAGAATGAATTTGGGTCAATACTTAGACATGACACTTGTCTATGTAATTCCCCCTCACTTGCGACATTGTTTGCAATTTTCTCTGGAAAATTTACTAACACACCACATATATATAATAACTTATATAGTTTGCATTTATCTCGCCAACTTTTACTTGTTCATTCTGCCACCATGTTCATTTCCCAAGTAGTCATATTGTAAATTATTCAAAAGTAATCTGGTCTCTGTTCTGGGATTAACCAGCGATAGCTCCGCCACCCAACCGCCCTAAACTCGCCGAAAACAGTGGGTGGGTGAATCAAATTTTGAAACCATGACCATATAGAGATGTACTAAATATTAATTGAGTCTCTCGACTTCCCATTCGCACAATCTATCGACTAACAGCATCATATTGACGACAAATTATCAGGATTTCGCCTCTCTCCTCCCACCACCTTTCGGCTTCACTTCAATTAGAGCCAAATTGACTGTCAATAGAGCGTATGGCAATCACATTGATGACATTTATAAAGATTGAAAGAATCCCCCTCTTCGCAAAGTCAATTAGCAAGTCAAGCCTCCCAACATTACTCAGAGTCAATCATAGCTGGGTTCGATCGCTTATTCACTTTACAAATAAACACTCGTTGTGGCGATGATATGTAGTCTCAAGTGTTAATTTTGGGGAATATCAGGGTCTGGTGCCTCGCAACGACACTCTCTCAACGGCGACTCTTGATAAACTGAACACTTTCCCACTGCACACGGAAGAATCATCCCCCAGAGTGAGGATTCGCGCACACCGCATGCGCCCCAACGACCACCCCTCACTGGCGTTCTCCGTCTTCTCACCCCCAATTCTCCATACATTTCTCATGGCTAAATAGAGGCACATAGAGCAGCAAAGGCACCTTCTATCCCAAGAAAAATCCTAATTATTTTCCACACACACACACTCACACATTCCTTCCCTCTCTTTGTAAATATTTTCCCTAAAGAACCATCTTCACCTCACCAGACTGTATGCAATTAAATTTATCATTTAACCCAATATAGGGCAGAGAATTGATAAAAATAGCCATCATTAAAAATTAAACTTACGTGATTTCCTGCAAATCCCGTCGGTTTCAGCACACAAGAGATGAGATTTTCCCTCAGCACAGCTGAGAAATTGATGCATCATTCAGTGTGTCGGAAAAACATTTCGAGTATTTTACCAGCACACATTTTTCTGACCTCGCCATTCCTAGGAAATAGCGGAGAGTAGATTGAAAGAAATTCATCTTATTTGGTGGAAGGAATTCATGAGCTCTCCACCAAACATTTTTGCCAACTGCTGTGACTTGGCTGGGTTTTTTCCTCTCCAGCAAATCATGCGGTAATTGTGAATTCTTCGGAGAAGGTCTTCAAATTCAATGACAAGAAAAACCCTTGCAATTGACACACTAATAGTGGCAATTAAACACTCGTGTCGCTGTGAGCATTTTACAGTAAATGTCACGGTATTAGAGTGAATCATGCCATGAAATTGCACACAAATCATCTACATAATATATTTTTTAGTAAAGAAATCCTGATATCTCGAATTCTAGCTGCTTTATAGTACACACAAACTTCCCAAACAACCGCCAATGTTAATTTTCGCATAGTTGAATATCACTTCTACCGATTTTCTTACCCACAATCGGACTTAGATTTGCATCTATAGATTGATGCTTTTAGCCTATATAGCAACACTGAATTCTCGGTAACCATTCACTCTGCATCCTCAGCCATTTTCAAGACATCCCACAATATGAAACTCGACTCTTTCTTGCAAAAGCACACTTTAACAATTTTCTGCCATGGAGTTGTTTTTCAAATGCAATTACTATGTCGAGTAGGTATGCGCTTGCATACAAGATTTCGTAGTCGTATTTCAGCTTCTATCTAATAATGCAATTATTAATATATCTTAAGTGTTTCATAGCTTCTGATTACCCTGAATACCTAAATAGTATGTTTATTAGGGAAACAACCTGATTCCCTTTTATTCACCCTCATTCTTCGTCCCTTGGACGAAGCTTAACCCTATTCTTTTATCACCGATTATCATTGCTGATTTGAAAATCAGGACATGACATAAGGACATAAAACAGTCCGCCTATTAGGAGTCTGACTAATTTAAAGCCCATTCTCGTAATCCTTAACCTACTAACTTACAGTGTGTATCACATATCTGAAGGAAAGTTTCCTCCGCTGTAGCAAATTTTGATAAGCTCACCATATCATGCATGAATATGATGAAAGTTGCACGTAACTTTGCGGATGCAGCGGCAGCATTGTTAGTTTCAATGAGTAAACCTCTCAAGTTTTCCCACACATACTCGCATTGATTTCGTGACACTTAATAGCACATAATCTCCACTATAAATTCCTCCAAAGTTGTTCGAGGATTTTGGCACATTTTCACGCACATCCACTTCATTACGGGTGGGCGATATAAAAAGCGGAGGGTAAATAGAGCCTTCACAGCGGGTGGTTGCACAGGATGAAATATTGGGGGCATGTCGGGTGGGTTGGCTCTGAGGGGTGTTAATACTCCTCAACTTCTTTAATACTTTTCTCTATCGCGAGAGAGAGAGTGAGTAAAAAGAGAAAAGGGTGCCCCTAAGTGGGGGGCTGATTAGCAAATCTTGACACGTAAAATAGTCTCGAAGTGCAACCAAATTGTTCTGAGTGGATGCTCGGATGGATAATGATCCATGTTAAGGCGATATTAAAGTTTACTCTCAACACTTTGTCGGCGAGAATTCTCGTCGGGTGGATGGGCGGGGAAAAAACACAACACACTCACCTAATTTAGGGGAATTTTTTATGAATATTCCACGTCGATTGGGGGCATTTTATTTCAGACGAGACAGAGTCCTCGTTTTCACGCTCTCGTTAGACTTTACTGTCCTCCTCAGCCATCATTATCCTTTTTTCTCCTTCTCCAATATTAAATGTGTGTCTTTCAGCATTGCGAGTTGTTGCCATTGTGTTGTGTTGCCATTTGAGGCGCCTTCCCAAATTGTCGCCCAACATTCTCACACACGACGATATCTTGTATCAGCACAAAACCCAGCCTCCCACATAGTGTATGCGAATGGTATATGGAATTGTATGTGTGCGGAATATAGAGAAATCCTATATATGTAATTTTTCCGGATTTTCTTTATCCCTCCTAACAGCACTGTTAAAGGTCTGTGAATTTTCTCTTGTGGCGCAGAGAAAGCGATTTTATTTGAGGCTGCCATTGTCGCACTTGTGAATATTCTGTCTCCCACACTATGTGGAGGAGTAGCGAAAAAATAAATACGCCAGCATAATGGGGTATTGCAATATTTGGCAAAGGTGAAACAAAATGATAAGTGGAAAAGAGCATTTTCGCGGCTTTTATGTGTGGGGTGGAAAAACATGGAAATTATATCCCATTTGCTCGCTCACGCATAAAAGCGGTGCGAATACACACACAATTGCTGGATGAAATAAGGTTTTGCCAAGAGTGTGCTCCTTTGTTGGGGGTGAATCTTTGAAGTTTGCAGAGCGGAAATGCCAAGAGGAGAAGCACACACATTTTCCTTGATGAAAAAAGTATTGACAAAACATCTTTTCAATGCATTGAAACCATTGAAAGTGTAGCGTGGAGAATTGATTAAGATCACTGAGCTCATTTTTCATCTGATTTAATTTTCATAAGCTGGCCTGCGGAGACCAACCAATTCATGCATTATCTAAATTGATGGTGTACAATTAGCATCTCTCCACTCTGCGCGTGGTTTATTTGCAAGAGAGAGAAAAGTGTGTCCCGGAGGCTGAGCTTTGAGGGTGGAAGGAAAAAAGAGACTCTACATAATTAAATTATTCGTAATTGAATTTCCCTCAAATACCCAAAAAATATCTCCTTACGCTCCTTCCAATGCCAGAGTCGCATTTCCCGGATTAAAATTTATTCCCTCCTCGCCATCAGAAGATGTGTGGATTGTGTCGCAACTTTTGCGTGTGCTCTACTGGATATTGTATTACATGGAAATTATTGTACAAAGTACCCAGTGAGTGCCACAGTACAATAAAATATGTTATTATTCGAGTGTAATATGACCAAAGAAGATCTCCTCGATATATTTGCCGTCGCATGGCCATATTCATATGGAGCGTGAGCATGGTTTTCGGGGAGATACAATGCTGGCAGTGTAGTGCCAAATACGGAAGCCAAGGGGAGAAGAAAGATAGTAGAATCGAATAAATGCTGCAGACTCATTCAATTTATGAGCCGTGACTTTCATTTTGTTCCAGGTTTTGGACTCCCCGACCTGCCCATGCCGCCCTTGGTACATAAGAAGAACGGCGAGAGTGTAGAGGAAATACCCTCACGCATTAGTGAAGGCATTCCTGGGGTGTGGAAGGCAAGTGGGTGAAATTTCTGTGCTGATGTTGGTGGAGGGAAAAAGGGAAAATATACAACAATACGTAACAATTGGACATAATGTGAATAGGATAAATGTGTTTTTCCAGGAAAAGTTTCACCAGATTCCCGCATGTCAGCTCTCTTTCTCCTCCACTCTTTGTTATATCGCGCTGATTTTCTCTTTATTCTCCTAACGAAAAAGGCATACTGGCTCAGGAGTGTGTGTAGTATGTGATATTTGCTCCAATGGGGAGCATTGGTATAAAACATCTAAATATACTCCAGCAAGAGAGAGGCACCTCCATGTGAGGTTAGCACTCTTGGAAGACTTATCTCCTGTGCACGTGTGGCGTTCTTCATGTATGAAAGCGGGTGGGAAAGGTATAGCGTATTATTTGATTGCTTAAGTAACTCTGAAAATGTAACTCAATTAGTTACGGTAATGAATACGTTTACATGGATTTATGTACGTGAAATTTGCAAGACATTCCCGGAAGCGGAGCAGCCAAAAAATTGAAACCTTCAATTGGGATGAACATTACATATGTGGAGTATATACTTGATGGTCACACTCAAGTGTCATGGCTGAGTGTGAAGGTGAGGAAACTCCGCACGTAAGTTGTAGAGGAAGTTTCAATTTCTTAAACACATTCTAAAAGTAAATTTAACAGTTATGAATAGCGTTCAACTTTTTAAAATGATTCTTTTCCGATTACCTAAATATGCTCATAATGAGCAATGTTTTTAATTATCAATGCAGTTCTTTAGAAGAGCTTTTCGTGAGCGTTTTATTTTATTTATGATATGAGAAAGGGAGAATCATGACAGTGTTCTTCATGTGATTTTCCTCAATTAAACAATAGCGATACAGAGGAAAGTTTCAGAAAAGTGGTTTTGATCTTCAGTCTTCCGTAAGTTTATTAAACTTTATTGCACGAGGAGTCTTGACTTGAAATTTTGTCTTCAATATTAAAGAAGCCGAAAGCTTCTCAAACACTATTATTAATTCATTTGCCAGCTCTGGGAAAATTAAAAAAAAAATCTGACGAAAAGTACTGTTCTCTTACATAGCGAAAAGTTAATTGAAGATAATCAAAATCAAAGTATCCCCGAAAATATTCATTTCATAAAATCTGTTCCATGTTAACTTCTGGACGCCCAAAGCGCTCATTATCACCGGGTTATTAAAGCTGCAAAATACTCATTAATACACTGGCCACAAATACACATTTTTCAGAGTGAATAATTCACACCTCTCTCTGTGTTCACCGGCTGGTAAAATGTCATTATTAAGAGGATGGTTTTGCGGTTCTCATCGAGAGATCCTCGCATTGTTATAATAATTTTATATCGAGCACTGTTGATATTAAATCCTCTGGAGATTGAGCGCCCGTGTATTCCGGGCAAATGAACAAAACATATTTTCATTTATTGTCCCCCCAGTGCTGCTTTTCAACAAATATTCGTGTGTAAGTGGGACACAGTGGGCGGGGGGTATGTTTAAAGTTGAGGAAACAATTTCATTCCTCTGGTACAATTTGCATTGCATATATGGATTGTCGTTATAATCTAGTGCTGAAGGTGATCAAAATGATGACTTTATACGCGGCTGAGTGAGGGGAATTTGCCCAGCATCTGTGTGATGGGATCAGAATGCATTGTGACCAAGCACCATAAATGCAATTTCCTTTGTGCCTCATTCAAACTCCTGGACAGTTGGGCATTGTAAATAAAGGAAAATATGCTCTGGAGTTGCTCTTGTGTGTATTGAGAAGCAAATGGGTACAGCAAATATGCAAATACATCGAGCATTAACATGAGCATAATTGGCAATTATGATTAACTATCGCCCATCACAATTGAATACCATTATCCCATTCTGCAGTAGCAATGATTAATTGAAATTTCTATTGCCTACAGAAATATTTTCGTATGCACATTACGTCTGGCTTGTGGGTGGTAAAAAAGAGCTGCAGCGATAACAGCAATAATGTTGGAAAATATACTATTTGATATGGTGTGTCGAGGCGCATTGAAAATTGCAACGAGATACACTGATTGGTGGTGAAACGATGAAGGAATTTTCTTTTTCTTTGCCAAGTTGTACCACCGAAAAACACATTGCAACACGCTGATTTATTTAAAATAGAGACATTCCACTAACTGGCGCTAAGCCAAGTACAATATTGAGGGGCGCCCTTCGCCTCTCCAGCAAAGTGTGAGTTGGAAATAAGGACATTATTCTCAACACCATTTCCTTCACATGGCGTATGTAAGTGCGCATTTTAAATGGAATCCCAATACATGGACTCTCGCCATATCTCTCACTCCCTCCACTTAGTTGTACATTATGTAAATTTTCACTGTACGAATGCTCAAACATTGATTTGGTGTTCCGACATCCGTTCTATTTAAGAATATAATCTCTTCCTTGTCACCTGGAATTTTTCCTCTGTCCCCAAATGAAATTGTCAAGTTTGGGGCGAGAAAAGTTTTTCCCTCTAATTGATGTACACACCTTAAGCTGGATGCACGAATGCCCTTCCGAATCCTGTCGAGATCTGTATTGAAAGCTTCTCATTTAACATTTTCCCTTCAACACTTCGTAGACATTGTGCAAATTTGAGCACTTTGATCAATGAAAGCTCTTCAAGCCGAAATTCTCGGCAGGAGCTTTTAAAGTGTTTGCAATCTCGAGAAGATAAACATACGAGACTGCTCTCTCTTCCCTCCAAACGTCTATTTATATCACCAAATTGGTAAGATAAATTCCCCCTTTCACCCCTAGACATTTCATATATGTATGCCTTCTTGAAGCAATTGAAACTGTTTTGATTTTTGCCCTGCTTATGAATACTTGTGAATTCAGAAAAGTTCCCCAACAAATACCGCATCACTGATTTGAATTTCATATTTGCTTTGCCACCCTTTTTCCACCCACTCATCGGCAATATAGGGCTTTGCACGAAAAGGAAGAATCCCAAGTGTTTATGCATTTGGGTCGTTTAGGGTGCGCCCTTTTGACATCAAGCTTAAAAAATTCATTATTGCCTTGAGAAAAGTCACTTTGAGCTTCTATATTAAATTATTCCATGTCAAAAATTTCGAGGTATTTTTGGTTTTGACCTATAGAACTTTTTCACGATCTTGTTCAATTTTGCAGATGAGCGAGATTAATCACAAGTTTGATTGAATTTTTTTTCTACAAAATTAAAGAACTTTAGAAAGATTCTCGATATTAACAAAAACACGTGATAAGCGAACGCCAAGGGTCGCGTGAGCTGGGTGACGCTGCCAACTCGAAATGTGGCAGACTCGATTTGTAGCTAAGCCAAAGTGATATTGGACCTAATTTATTTATTATTTACAGAGATGATGATATCGCGGGTGTCCCGAAGACCGTTTTGGGTAGTTGCCGTCAAGAAAAGAAGTCAGGCTTCGCCCAGCTCAATTTTTTTGATTAAAACCAAACTGTCAAAATCACAAATTTTCACAGATTTTGAAAATTGTCGATTGCAGATCTTAAACGGACAAATGGCTTATCGACAGTTATTATGCAAACTACACATAATAAATTATTTTGTTCTATCTCGATTACATTTAATTACAACGTGAATACTGTGAAGATGCTTGTCGATGGGGTATTAATTAAATTCATTACTGAATCCCATCGCGGATTGGAAATTTTTGCATGAAATATTTATGTGTAATGTTTTGTTATGGTCAAATTATTCCACACTGTGAAATTCTCATTATATATTGTTCATGGGAAATTCCACACTAGGTCAAATTAAAGTGTCTGCTGAATTATTTCATGGGTGCGTGCTTTAATATTTTCTTGTGTCTTCTAATTTTGCTCGTTTGCGAATTGATTGTCGGACAGTGAAGCGGCAAGGAAAATTAATAGTTCTGTGCGAATGTGTAACTGGTCTTTCGCACAGGGGATGCAGTGCCATAAATCTGCATCAAAATAACCCCGCGACAAATAATTTAAATGAGAAACCGCATGCTGCGGAATAAATCACACGTTGCAAATATAAATATGTCAACGAGTGTATTTTCTAGCAATTTTTGCATTGTAGAGTGAAAAATCTCCGCTGGCGAATCCTCCAGAGCACTTCCAGCTGAGAATTTAAAATTATGAGCAAGTCATAAATGAATGAAGGACTGGTAGTTTGTGGGTCTGGGGTGGCAATAGTGGAGTCGCAAAAATGTGAATATTTAAAATTTCATGCTGTGCGGCTTGAGTGTCTCGTGTTAAATCACGCCCAGTGTGCTTAAGGAATGGCAGAAAAAAGTATTTCGTGAAAGATATGAGCTAACCAGTGGCAATTTGTTTGATAAATTGTGGCGCTTTCCTTCTGAAGAGATATAGTTGTCGCATTGGACAACACTGGCTGTATATGCTTATGGTGGTTGGAAGAGATAGGAAAGTTTTGCCTCTCGACCCACACCCAACATTGTATAGAATATCAAGTGGAACTAAGTAAATAAAATAATACAATTTTCTTTCGGGGCTCTGTTCCGCCAGCTCTCCAGCTTTTTCATGCTCATTTCTCCAGCTCATATGCTATGCTTAAAATGGATTTTGCCACGGGTTTAAGGTTGGCGCAGCATAATTCTACATTTGTTCTCGCCATATTCTTACCCGTGGTGCTTAAATCTCAATTAATTCCCACTGTTTATTCAATAATGGAGTTAATTTTGTGCCTGAAATTACATAAATTAGGGACAGTATATTTTCCGATTATGCTGCAAATGAGGAATGAGTCGAAATTGATCATTCTTCCTCCCATTCTCTGACTCTTCCGGCTCGGATTCTCCGAATTTTCCTGGCTATACACACTCTCTCTCCCTCTCTCTTCTTTGTGGTGGAAGATGTGGGGTGGAAAAATTTAAGAATACACTTTTTTCGCCACAGGCAAGAGCAAAGTTTCCCACAGATCATGAGCCATAGCATGGAGTGGGATGTTGAGGGTGAAAACAAGGACTTGGCTTGGCAAGAAAGCAATCTGTTATTCTATGAGGACGATGACTTGAAAAAATATTGTATTTTCAGAATTTCAAATACACTTCACATGATTTTTTCAAGGTACATCGCTATATATAGTACATAATGCCTTGCAGTGAGATGGCTCTTTTTCCTCTCAATGCTTGATGTTTACATGATACAAATTTTTCAATTGTGTACAAATTGAAGGGTTGTTGGAGGTTTATGCGGTGATAACTTTTTTCCTCTTCTCCACTTTCTTCCCTTTTATCTCCTACTTTGCCAGAAGAGAATCTGGGGAGAATTCATGGGGAGTTTGTCATGATGAGTGGGGTGGAAATCTCAAGATTCTCTCATATGATTTATTTAACAGAGAGCATTGTTTTTAAGAAATATCGCAGTAATTCCACTGCGGAGGGTTGCCCTGGGGGGCGGCGCGCCTCCTCGTCTTTTTTTCATGATCTCTTAACAACCTTTTACAACTGCCACAGCCTGGCTCAAGTGGAGTGGCACGTCGAGGAAAGAATCGACATGTTGCGAGAATAAAGTGAAAATAACGAGTTAAGGGATGGTTAAACACATCCGCCACCAAACACGCGATTTATTCAATATACTTCACATTGTCTTCTCCATATGTTTCCCTCGTTGAGTCCCTTAAGCCAACTTTACACACTTGCCAACGTCGATGTAGTCTCTACACGCCCTGGTAGATTCTCAACTAGAGAGAAGTTTGGATAACACCCCTCCGATTCAATATCAAATTTTGTGCTCATCGTCACGAGTACATCTCCATCCTTTGTGCTGAGTGGTGAGAAAGGGATACAGAGGAAATATATAGGATTTCTTCACGAACAGATCGCGCACAGTTCCAAGCGATGAATCAGTGCTTCGCTTAGGGTTGCTCGCATATTTAAATACACCCCAAAATGTTAAATCACAACAAAAACTTGAATTTCCGGAAATGATTCACATTTGTAAGAGTGAAAGAAACGACATCAATCAGGGAACAAATCGATATATACTTCATATGAATATGGTGGAAGTTATAAAATTTACATATGCACAAATATTATGCTGTGCCCCAGAGCATGACATTCTCATTCTTCTTTGGGACAAGCTCCTGTGACACCGTGTTTACTCGGTGATATTAGTTACTAACTGTGCGGTATGTTAATGGGATATAAAGGATTCAAATGTTGTTTATTGGTTCGATATGCTGTACAAAATTTTCCTCATTTTTCACCACTTCCCCGCGTGTTTTCCTCATTATACAGGGGTAAATCCAATTTATTGGATAGAATGAATATACTGACAAATATACCCTTATATCTAGCTATTAATTCAATAACACAACATGTGGTTTTTGTGGGAAAATTAAAGTACATTACACTCCACATTGATTCATGCATATAATTGTGCGCTAAAAACTATTCTTTTAGCCACTCTTTCGGACGCTCGCGTGGGTGGATTTGAGGGTACGTCCAATGGACTCTTCCCGGGGAATTCATGTGGTATTTGTTTTTTTTTGCCCAGTATATGTTTCCCACAACCCAAGAGAGGATGAAGCAGCCGCTATATCCTCAAAATTGGAAAATGGTGAAGAACAGTGTGGTGAAACGCAATTATATGGAATACAATTTCATTGCCAAAATACATATGTATCCAGCGGAATCACTCGTCTGGTAAATTAGTAAAATTGAAAAAAGTCTGTGCGCTATATAATAAATAAATAGAAAATGAAGAGGCACATTCTTTCATTTGTGCGAATATATAGACTCCGGGTATAAATGAAGCTTTCCAAATTGAAATTTTTCCAGTATATCTTTCTTAGTGGGTGTATATGTGTGGAAACTTTTTGGTTTCCCGCGTGGCACTCTTTTTCTCCTGCTTGCCAGGCAAATTTATTGGAGATTGTTATGTGAGGGATATTTTGTGGGGTGTGAGAAGTAGGGCAATAATCATAAATAATAAGTAAAAATTCCTCTCGTATGACCAAGTTTTGAAACTCTATTATCTGACCATGGCAGACTTGTCTAAGAAACTTTAACGACCATGGGAATTGTGTATAATAATTGCCAATGATGAGCAAGGAAAATTGTATCCAAGTTAATTTTTTATGGATTTTTCGGATTTCTCTCTAATTAGCCAACAAGATATGATTTAATTTCAGCAGACTGAGCGCGATTTACTCTTTTTGGCATTTGTCAAAGAAATCGCGCAATTATTTAACCATTTGCCTAAATGGAACTCAAACTCTCCCACTTTACCAATTGTCTGGCATTTGGGGTTAAAGTGGGTGAATTGATCTATTCCATTCACCCCGAATGGAGTAACTATACGAAAAAGTTGCCAGAAAACTTTTTTATATAATAAAGTAAAATTTCCTATTGAATGCCTCTTAATTAAAGCGACAGTCTAGCGTGGGAGTTGGACTTTTCGTGGTGGTGGATGAGAACATTAAAGCTCGCCGCTCTCTAGAGTCATTAAAGCACTAGATAAATTCATAAAGCATCGACAATTTTTCACTCAAACTTTTCCCGCTCTGTCTCCGTCTAAAGTGCTCGTGGGGGGAAATTTGGGGTGGAGCGAGAGGGTGGAATGTGGGTGAGGGGGAGGGAGCAGGGAAAAAGTGAAATTCTCTTTTCATATTTATATGTCTATGTGAGGGATGTCATATACGAGAGAATAAAATTACATTATGAGAAAGCTTTTCCGCTCTCAGTTTTTTTCCATTCCCCGCGTAATTTCCGTCACCCACAAACAATGCTGCTCTCTTCTTTAAACTTATTGATAACGAAATCCATTTTCCGTTTTGACAAAGTGTGTACGATATTGTAAATTTTATTTGCAGATGGTAGACAATGGGAAAGCAAAGTATCTACACTCGTATTTGGGAAATCTTTGGGAATGATAAAACTTTTCTCTCCATTTTCTATATATGTGTTCTCCATTCTGAATCATCTATATATCTTGGGGGTGGAGTGGGTGTTTTGCTAGTGAACAAAGTCTGTGGATTGGGCAAAAACAGCGCCACCATATAAAATAGATACACAAAAGTATAGGGAAAAGTCAATGGATGTTGAAGGAAGAGGAGGAAGAAGAAAAAAAACGTGGAGAATGTGAGTGAAGTGTTATGGGCACATTGTCCAAAAAGTGTATACGAGTTTGGAAATAGGGGGGCTGTGCTCCCATTACAAGAAAGAACTCACCCATCAGAAGGTGGGTAGTGGGAAAAGTTTGTCTCTTCGTGATTTTTATTCGAGTTTTGACTATATTGCAAACGACTTCTTAATGGGGATCTCATGAAAACCGGGTGGGAGTGTTCCGTAATTTATTTGAATTGTCGATAAATTCACTTGGCCTTTGCGAAGTTCCTTCTGACTCGCCAAAGTGGGAAAGAGAGTGGAAAAGGGGCAAGAAAGTATGAAGAAGCGAGAAAGAATGTCACACTATTGTCGCCGAAGAAGTCTCCAAGTTCTTGCATTTCTTCAATCCAGAGACACACTTGTGAACGTGATTACAATACCAGTTGAGTTTTTCTCTTAATCTCCATTCACGAAAATTTGACATCAAAAGAGGCGTGAGCTCACAATTAGATTACATTTAAAGAGTTTCCATTAAGAGAAAAGTGAATTTGCTTAAGCTTTTAGCTAAATATTTGATTTTGAGGCGTGGCATCTAAATGGGCGGAGTTTCCGATTTCAATTTCCTTTCCTTAGTCGCTCAATCTCAATAATTGAGATTTTGTTGAAACTTTGATCTGTTGAATAGACGACATCAAAACATTTTGGAATGCATATGATACGATTTATTCGATATTATTATATCAATATAGAAGCATTGTGCATTTCAAAATGGAAACTATGTGATATTTTATTGACTTCTTTTTTATTTGACTATGTGATGCCTGGTTTTTGCCAACAATATGTAAGATTATGCATAAACTACACAAATTCAATGACTCTCGCAATAAATCGCCCGACACAAAAAATCAAAAGGCGTCATTTAAATGGTAAGTCAACAAAATTCATCAATAAATCTACGTGCACATAAAAAAATAAATAGATAAATGGTGTATGAAAATAACATTAAATTGAGGTTCCATAAATATCCCCCTAAATTAATTTGCCTGAAGCTCAACTTTATGGCTCAACAGCTGATAAAACGATGCTATAATTAAATATGTAAAAGTTGTGTTTTTTTTTGTAAGAGGATTAAAGGTTTTGCTGTTAATTACGGTGAAATACGTGGGAAAAAATGGCAATAAATTATTTATCAACCCTATTTATGTTGGTTGATTGAAAATCTCCCTTTTCTTTCGATCGGTTGGTTTTTTGAGGTGCATCGGGGAAAAACTCTCTGGGCTTTTTATCGACAGTTTAAAGCTTATGGTACACTTTTTCACGGTATTTTATTGTGCTTTCTCTTGTGTGAAAAGGCTCAAAACACTTGTTGCGTTCAAAATTACTCCATTGTATATTTATACTCTCATATTTATATAAAAATCTTGATGAAACGGATACCCTTCTCCCTTAATTCATATTTAATACACGTTTAGTAAATTTTATGAACCTTCCGTACGTAATTTAAAGACATCCTCCCCATCTATCGATTTCATGTGGCGAATGTGAAAGTTTTGAGGCATTTTCATCCCATATTTCCACCCACTTGTCGACCTTACTTGTGTGGACAGAAAAGTGTCTCGCTGGCAGAAAGCACAGCTCCATCGTGAGTGGAAGGAAGAAAAATAATTATGTTATAAATCAATAATTGATTTTCCCATTGATATTTGCTTTAAACTTTCCTCTTTTTCCACCTCAGTGGCCAGCAACTTTGCTCAAAGTATATTTTCTTAATTGGGAAATTTTTGAGGGCACAGCAGAAACATTTTCACTATACACTATTTTATTATTTAGCCATGTACAATTTCTCCTGGAGAAATCTCCCATGCGCAAACCATACATAAGAGGCCCAGATGGAGCTGTGCGATCGCACATTGGCAAGTCCCTTATGCGGAGGCAGAGAAATGCAAAATGGAACTTCGCCTTTATGCATATATAAGAACAGTATAATTCTATTCTCTAAGAGAATTACATATAAACATGCATACAGGATTTGTACATAGAACTTCTCTACTTGCTGAAAAGTCTGTCTCCCTCTCTCCCACCTTTCTTTTGCCGTTGGAATTAGCCAAGAATTCCAATAAGTCCGCTTGCACGGCAGGTCAGAGAGAAATTGTATTTATTTGAGGAAAAATACTTGAAGAAAAAGATTCCGTATAAATATTTATGCCAAGATGAAAGACGCACAGAAGTTTTAGAAAACAAATTCACCGTATAGTAAATCTCTAACACAGCACACGAAAGTCCTTTTTCACCTTTAGGCTTCCTTCCTCTCCATGCCTTTTTGCCTCTCTTCCTCTTCGTTAGTTTCATCATTACTCCCTATGAAAATTCTCCTATTACACCAGAGTTGCAAGTGCTGACTGAAATTCTTCTTTCTTGTTTACACATAAACTTTTATTCCCTATGTCATGATTCATGAATCCAAAAAGTTATGAAGTTTACCAGCTTCGTCGGCATATTCGCAGTGATTGCAAACTTTAAGCTCTCTCTCTCTCTCACACTCTCTCACTCCCTCTCTCGATGTTCCGCATTTGGCCTCCTTGCCATCTCTATCCATCCGCACATAAATATATTTATTTTGCATAACACACAAGGAAGCGCACCCGCGAATACCCTGAGAAATTGCTACACAGTTTATAAGAATATTGTCGGAATATAATGATAATTTACGATGTGGATAATGAATTTTCCCATCAGCTTTTTCCATCTTCCGTCCAATATGCATCTCACAAAACTCTCTACACCTAAGCCTCAAGATGCCTAATCTCATTTCGTAGAAAACAACCCCCATATGAAACTCAGAGATTCATCTGAGAAATTGCATTTCTCTTCTCCACATCAAAGGAGCGACAAAGAGAAGGAAATTGGCAGTGCTGCAAAGACTGCAAACTACAATTGTGGTTTTAATATCAGATTTTAATTACACAGAGACACTGAACGATATTATTTGTACTCATTCTTATTAATATGCACCGAGTTGTATTTCCAAGCAACCAGCACACATTCTCAAATTCTCATCTCCCATCGTCTTATTATTTAGCCGACAAAATATCACCACGCAATTTAACTGCTCCATATCGCAGTCTATCGTGTGGAAAATCTCTGGGACGACCGCAAACCCAAGACTTCCAAATAAAGCGTAATTTAATGATTCGAATCATTCTGCGGCTGTTGCAGAAATTAGTGAAAGTCATCGTTGGTCTTTCGCTTGATGCGAAGTGATTTTATTCAAAAACAATACACGCAAGTGGGCGGAGCATGAAAATGGGCGGATCTCTCCAAATTTATTATTAAAATCCAAATACTATGATATTGGTAAATTTTATAAATTGTTTATAATCAAAGCTTTGTTAATTGTAATTGGATATACAGTCGCTAGAGTAGTAGTAATTTTATCACAATACATACTAAAATCACTGCAATGATGCTTTCAAAGTGTCAAATCATCCATGTTTCATAATGTGATCAATATGTAATCAGTTTAGTATTCTGCGTGGAAATTCACGAGAAATTGTGGTGGAAGGAGATAAATCAGCGCTGAAAATGTGCATTGGCTGGAAAAGTGTATCAATAATTCGGTAAATTGCTTTTCTATTGCAATAAAAAATGCAAGAATAAGTGAAGTGGAGAGACTAAATTGACGCACGAGGGTGGAAAATGTTCTGAGTGGAGTTTTCTTGTCGCCAACCCGTTCATGTCGCGGCGAAAGTGTGAGAGGGATGTTTAAAATAAAAGAAATGTGAAATCGATAGGAAAGTCGTAAATAAATTACCATACACCACCTTATAAATTGCCGTTGAAATCCTGAAGGAATTTCCCTCAGAAGCGAATTCTCACAAGCATTCCCACCATTTCGCTCAAGTGGCTCTGAGCTTTTTGCATTTTTACATATTATATACTATATATAAGATGATTTTAATGTAAGATTTTCATCGGATTTTCCACCGATTTTCATGTGAGCTTCATGGCAGTTTTTTTGTTACAATCCCCCCTTTCTTTTCAACTCCCAGCCGAAGGAAGAAAAGGAATATTTTTTATCACGTCATTTATCAATATTTTTTTCACACATACATTCACACAGAGTATCTCCACTGCTCTGCAGATCGATTTTCCCTTGGGTTTCTTTCCCTCTCAGTCGCCAACGGTGGAAATTGTTGAAAAAAAAAAGAAAGAGAGAAGAAACGAATAAAATTCTAATTGCGGGATTTATTTCTTGTGTGTGGCATCATATAAAAGCGGCACTTTTATCAGATTAATCGGCGAATTTTTCCGCGTCTCCTTGGCGCTGGGGCGCCTCTGCTTGCCACATGATTGGCAATTTATAGGGGAAAATATTGCAATTATTGCTCCAAGATGGTGTTAAATTTGACTCTCATAGGATTTTGCAATCCAATTTTCCCATCTGTGAGTTTTTCCTCACTTTTATCACCATCCATAAGCAATAACACAATATTGCCTGATAATACCATTTTAGAACTTATTTTATACACCTCACCCGAGATGGCTGCAGTACAAGGAGGAAAAAGCTTCAATATACAGAAGTTGCAAGGAGACGATTTTCCTCATATCGCAGAATCCTGAGAAAATGTTGCGGCAACTTTTATCAAATCGCAAATGTAGATTACTAAGAATTGAGTGCATCTTCGAGGTGGCCATAAGTGCGCATTGACCACAAAGTTTGCTTCTTGACATCCTTCGACACTTACAGAATTCACATCTTGATAGGAGTTCATTGGGGAGAGCAAACTTTCAAAAATGGGATATATATCATGGAGTGAAATAATTATATTCATATGCTTATTTGTATACATTGAGGATTTATTTAAGGATCTCAATTGCATATTCAATTGGGAAATATGTTAATGAAAAGTTTGTATATATGTGTACATAGTTTTATGAATTATGGATGTGAATTCAATTAATTTCAGTAGTATTCTTGTCGCAGGCGAAGGCTGATGGGCGGGGGAGTGTGTGGCATTTGGCAATAAATAAATAATGAAAATTATGTGTTTACATGAACGTGACATTAAATCAGTTTTCACTAAAGTAATTTCCATCAAGCACACTTGTGAGCCCAATGAATATACATGTGTCAATAGTGAGGAGAGGCGCATGAAAATGAAATTTCGGACATTGCTCCAAGGGGTTCAATATGTAAATCACAACTCTGTGAAAGTACATTCAATAAATAATAAATTCAATTTATTCACCCAATTTTGTATCCATATTTTCACAATTATTGCGTCCTCAATTGTGTGCGGCGAATTCAATGCATGGACTTTGCTAGCATTTTCATTAAATGCCCATTCATTTCATCAGTTTATATATATATATATATATATATATATATATATATATATATATATATATATTATTTGCACCTCCCGCAAAAAAATCACGTGAAAAATAATACGGTGGCCAAAAAGGATAGTGAGATTCAGGTCATTAAATCTAATGGAAAGAGGAGAGAGGCAGCAAGTGACACAGTTCCCAGAATATTTTAATGATCACAGCTCGGGTAAGTAATTTCTCTGATGTATCTGCCGCACTACTTGCCACCCGCCCGGCCACCCCCCAAAACGCACAAAGGCGAGGGCTGGTGAGGCAGCATCTTGCATAATTGACAGCGTAATTTGCAGATGTACAATTTCTCTTCCAATACTCTTCAAAGTGATTCTCATCTGAACATTTTCCTCACTATTTCCCGCACCGACCCAATCGGGTGAGGCCCACAAAACCCACCCCACTGGGGATCCCCCATTGAAATACTCAATCCTTGTAAGCCGTAGTTCGTGTGTATTGAAACACCCTCACATATGTAAGATTTAATTGACAGAACGCTACAATGGAGATGCTCCCCAAGACGGATAACAAGTTCAACTACATGATATATCTTTCGATACATACATTTATTAATCAGACAGGGTGTAATATGTAAAGTATTAAGCTAAACAGGCATATTGTTACCCATTGAGCGAATCACCCTGAATTGTGTCTGTGGGAATGGATTCTGTGCTCTCTCTCTCTCTCGAATGCCACACAGACAATAAATTAGACGTTTATGTTGCCGAAGCTGAATCATCATCATACCCACTCGATAACATGGCATAAAGTGAAGCATGCGAAGGGAATGCCAGAGCACTTCATCTTTTGCGTATGTGATTTTGGCTGTAATTGATTTCTAATGGGAGAGACAATTAATAATACAATCAAAAGATAATGTTCCATTCTTACGGGGTGTTTCATCCTAATTGATCCCATTATCCATGCGGGCCTTGGGGGTGGGCTTAAAACTTCCCAATTTGTTGTCTGTTGTGGTCTATTGAACGGATATTAGGACGCTTTTTTGCCCGAGAACTTTTCAAGGGAGCAACTCGAGGGACCCGAAGCTCATCTAATGAGCCAATAAACTTGATGAGTTGAGAGGATCTCTTTAGCACTTAAAGTAAGGTGTCCTGCGTTCATTAAAACTTCACATATATTCCCACTTTTCAGTCTTCGCATTATCTATTTTACCCCATTTCAGCCATATCCGAATTTATTCAGGTGAAAAGCGGACAATTGTGTCACATTCAATTTAATTAATGAAGCACAACATTGTATGAGATGCACCTAGACACATGTAGTTCGTAGTTGATTAACAAAGTAATTTTTCACGACGTGTTGCCACTAAAATCAGATTTGCTTAAATTCTGCAAAAGGCATGCATTTTCCTAAAGAATGCCGCAAATCCTAATGGAATTCCCAATGGCAAATGGTGAGATATTATTGAATGAGCAAACTTAATAATTGACACGATTAATGCGATTAATTAAATGACTCTGTCTGATGTGGGAATGGATGTTGTGCCCAAGGAATGGACCTGGGAGGCATGACGGCGCCCGATTCCTGGTATTTGATTGAGTGACTCCGAATTCTCCCCAGGGGCACGTAATCTATGGCTTTTCCACACTGAATTATGGAGAGTGCGAAGGAATTCTTGGGATTCCCGAGGTAAATATTCTCCGTAATAATTCTCTATGGCACTGTGTTGATCTATCGCATGCCGGCCAATTGGCAGTGGTTGTCCATCTGGGGATAATCCTGGCGATTTGTCATATCTCTGGGGGATTATCGGTTATATCGCCAGAAAAGTGTCCACCTTGTCAGTTGGAAAACTGAAAGACTGGCACACAGAATTTGTCCGCCCCTCGAATCTGCCATTCCTCCTCCACTCATTAATTTACCAAAGTCAGAAATACACGCTGATACAGAATGCCAGAGCGCGTCAACTTGTGATTGTGATATTTAAATAATAAAGAGGTGCGTAATTGGGTGCCGGAGCCAAATTAGAGAATCTCCCATACAATTTTCCCATTTCGTGTGAATATTTTCCGGGCGAATGCGAGAAAAGGGGCTGGATTTTGGGCATGAAGGACGCATTTAGAGGAGAAATTGGGCATTATCGATGATTGTCACGTGCCCACAGATATTCCTCGCAGCCTTTCTCAATGCTCTCAATATTAAAAATCCTCATATTGGCACAAGTGTCGTCGCAGGAACTATTGAGCGGATGTTGCGAGGCAAATTCACCCGTTTTCAATACAGTCATTCGATGCTAATGCCTTTCCTCGGATTTTTATATCCTCCCGTCTGCTGTCTTCGCCGAAGAGGAAGTGATCTGACAATCTTGGAAGTGGTTCAAGTGAATTTTTTATATCACCACGGAAGGAATTTGAGATTGTCTGAATTGCCAGACAAGTTCCTCTACACACACAATGCTGTCCACGGAGTTGCAGCAAAATGCCAGCAATAAATTTACATCACCATGCAAAATTCTTTTGAATTGTCGGTATATAGTGCTAGAATACGAATTATGAATTGAGCTGACGAAATTGATGTGAGCAGAGGTTTAAGCTGTGGATTACTATGACGACTGCCAGAACTCCAGTGGCTGCCAAAATATTATTTTCAAACTTCTTTCTCGAGAAACCGATAAATAAATATCTATTCTAGCGCTATGTTAAGTAATATATTGGAAAAGTGTGGTAATTCATCAATTTAAGAATTTCGAAGGTATCACATAATGAAATAGATGAATTTTGCGTGCAACAAGTATTATTCACATTCTTTTTTAAAAGAAAAAACATTAATATTTTGTATTAGTTCTACACTTTGAATTCTTCACTCTTCTTTTATATCAAATAAAGCAGTAAAAACATGTCTTTAAAAGTACATCAAGAAACGGTCAAGGTGAGAATGCATGAGTTTGTTTTGTAGAGAAAATGCGGAAAACGGAAAATTGATATTCACAGTCGTTCGTAAAATTGGCGCCAAACGCCTAAAAGGCCCAAAATCCGCTCATGATTCGGAGCCAACTTCACATCACAAAGTGGAGATTTCTGCCGAGGAAAATCGGACGTGGCGTTCAAAGATGGAAAATACCGTGAAAAAGAGCAGTGAAAACCCCCCGAATCCGGAAGTTGTGCCTGCTGAGGGCCCCAAAACGTTTTCCTTAGAAGGTGAGTTGTTGGTTTTTGCCAAAACTCCGTGGCAAAGGCAGAAAGTTGTCCTAACCTTAAAGTGCGGGCATTTTTCTACTTTCTCCTGGTTTTCCACAGTTTTGAGGATCATCAAGGATGCCCAGCAGCAGCACGGTCTCCGGCACGGTGACTACCAGCGATACCGAGGCTACTGCTCGCGGCGAGTGCGCCGATTGCGGAAAGTCCTGAAGCTGCCGCAGTGTGACAAGAGACACTACAAGAAGAAGGATGTCGCCGTGGTGCATCTGACGGGAGCACGGGCTGATGTGCGGTACCTCCACATTCCCCTGATGATGGCCGAGCGCGCCTGGGCGTACGCTATGCAGTTGCGACAGGAGGCCAACACGGAGCCGCGGAAGAAGTTCCATCTGGTTGGCAAGCTCCGGAAGGCGTGTTTGTACGCGCTGCAATTGCAGGATCTGTTGACTTCTGAGTGCTGTGACGCGAGGACAAGGTGGGAAATTGAGGCGTACAACGCCTGGCTCCACGGAACTCTGCACTTTGAATTGTCGCTGTGGAAGAACGCCATGGAGAACCTCAAGAGAGCCCAGCTGGTGTACCAGAATCTGGGAGAAGCGCTCCCGGAAGAAGAGCAGGCACTCTACAAGGCGAAGGAGGACGAATTGACGCCAAGTATTCGATATTGTGCGTATAATATCGGCGAAGGGGCTTCCATGGATGATTTGCTGGAGCTCCGGGCGCAAGGCTTCCTCGAGAACTTGGAATCGCTGGCCACACAGGTGAAGACTCAGAGCACGGAGGCACTGCAGACGACAGAGTGGCGCGGAAGAAAGATGGGAGTGCGCCCAGAGAAGGCGAGACTCTTCCTACTGAGCGTGCAGGACTTGGAGAAGAGCATTGAGAAGGCGAAGAGCATCCAGGCGAAGATTGAGATCCTCGAGACGGTGATTATGGACTGCAAGGACGCTATCACAGCTGTCAAGGAGGAGATTAAGCAGGATCCTAAGCTGCGAGCAAGCTCAGCTGGTGGTCAGATCGTCGGAATTCACTTCCTGCTCTCCTACTTGATGTACATTCGCCTGATGAGGACTCTGGAGCGGAATATGCTGCTGGTGAAGCAGGCGAAGATGAGCCTGGAGGACGGATCGACCTCTGAAGGGGGCGGAAAGAAAGTGCGGCCACAGGATATGACCAGATTGTATGAAATCATCTTGCAGAATGTGACGGAATTGCAGCAACTGACTGGAATGGAGGATGACGGGGAGTATCAGGAGGAGATTCGCGCTCTCAGCACTACTTTCCGTGCCTTCCGCTGCTACTACATCGCTCTGACACTCGTGGCGATGAAGAGGTGGAAGGAGGCTGTGGCTCTCTACGAAAGATCCACGAATTATGCCCGGGATGCACTGAAGAGCAGCCCAAAAGCCTTCAATCTGGCCGAAGAATTGCGCCAACTCATCAAAACCATCGAAGGCTGCAAGTTCTCAGCTCATGCCTACAGTGTTCTCGAGGATGACGCTTCTGATGACGCTAGTGCGATCTTCGGGCGCGCCCAGAAGTCCTCCAAGCCACTGTACGAGAGACTCTCTGAGTACAAGGAAGACGCCACGTTGCACTCTAAGAACCCGAACGTGTTCAAGATCACACCCGACATGGAGGCCATTCCGTGCAAGCCGCTCTTCTTCGACTTGGCGCTCAATTTCATCGAATTTCCCTCGCTGGAGGACAAGGTGGAGTCGCCCGGAGGGAAGAAACAAGCTGCCGGGATATCAGGATTCGTCAAGGGGTTCCTCGGATGGGGCGGAGCCAACAAGTAGGTCAGGTCTTTCTCTTTATTTACAAACATTCTCAATACTGTATTGTTTTTGCTTGTTTTGGTTGGTGCTGATGGCGCCTCGGGGCCAGAATCACTGGCCAGGAGGCACGTCGGTCGGCAGAGAATTGAATAATCACAGGTTGATTTGATGTTGATTTGTTTGTTTCTAAGGGGCGTAGCCAAGATGTGCCCAAGTTTCTCCTACAGTTTTCACAAAGAAAAAATCGTATGGTTTACTGCGATTCAACTTTAACGTTCTGGAAATGGGTTTATTATTTAAGCAATTCCATCGTTTTCCCCGAAAATAGACTATTAAAGTGGTGAAAAATGAATAAGTTTTTTTTTATGATTTTCTCAGGAGTGAGAAAAATAATCCTTTGATAAAATGAGAAGGACATTCAAATGGTGTCTGAAGAATTCTGATTTCAATCTAAAAAATCGCCAATCTTTAGTCTCCACTCCTTACAAGCTTGTGTTCTTTTGATACTTCGTCTCATTGCGCACTTAAACCATACGATACCATACTGGTCTGCTCTTGGCTACTCCCATGAGTGTTTATCATAAGTCCTGGAGGAGACCTTGCTCGTAGAACTCCAGGACCATCTCCCGGATGCGCCTGTGGTACTCTGGGGTGAGCATTTGGGTCATTTGCGTATTGCCAAAATCGGTCATTGTGACGGCATTGAGATCGGGGATGCGATTGGGGTGAAACGTGATGGCCGGCATGAGCCACATGGCGTTTCCCAGGCCATAAAGCATCTTCCGCTGCAGTTCACGCTTGATTCTGGCCAGGGAGAATTGCGTCTGCAGGCGATTGAGTGTGTCCTGGTCGTCCGGGGGTGGGAGATAGTGGCGCAGAGATGCGTTTAGGGTTGTATGATAGTCGGTGAGTAATTGATCGAGATGTGCGTGACGGAAATCCCTCACTGTGCTGGTGTAGATAAAGTGGAGGATATCAATCACGGGTGAGGTGCATCGCATTGTCTGCAAATCCAGCAGCTTCACCTGCTCCACGTGTGATCTGATGCGTCTGAACATGAGATTATTGATCCATATGTCTCCGTGACAGATCACCAGCCATGAGTCCTCGTTGTCCAGGACGTGCCTCGACATAATGTCATACATGCTGCCCTGCAGCTGCTCAATGCGCCCAATCGCCCCCGTCAGGTCACCGTTCGCATTTGTCACCCGCAGGCTCGCGAGTGTGTCGCGCAGAGAGCACTCGAGGGTGTTGGAGATGACCTCCCTTGCCTCCGGGCAGTACACAATCTCCGATATGCTCCTCTTCATGCGCTCGAACGTCTCCGGCTGCGTGGCCTTCATCGCCAGCGAGATGGCGTGCAGATTGCCCAGCTCCTGAAAAGATAGTCAAAGACAAGTCCTTCCTTTCCCCACCGAGCGCACATCCTATAACATCTCACTTGCATCACGAGGGAGCAATGCGGATAGTCCAGTCCCTTCAATCGGTCCTCCATCTCGAAGCCGCTCTCCCGCAAGTCCTCCAGGATGATCACCTCCTTCTGGCTGTCGTCGAAGCCGGCGAACAGGCATTCGGGGTAGGGTAAGCGGTCGCCCGAGAAGTCCCGGAGGTGCGGAAGCACTTGAGTGTAAGCGGCAATTTCATTGGCAAATGCTTCGTCGCAGCGGAAGAGTTGACGTCGCGATATGCTCGATATTTGGCGCTTCACGATGAGCTTTCGCTGGTAATCTGCAAAGGAAAAGCAGCATTTTCACACTTATATGCGGAATTCCCACGAGAAAAGTGGTGGCAAACATTGTTCAAGTGGCATATTTGCAAATCAATTAGCAAAGGTCTTGTGTCAATGTATAAATGCGTAAAGAGGAAAAGCATAGAAATCACTGATAAGCTTTATCGATTTATTTATAGTGCATAATTGGGTTTCTGGAGTGAATTCCATAGTATTTCATGAAGCTATCATTTAAATAATTACTATCAATCACAAAGTTTGTTTGATTCAGACTAAATGAACAGTCTTGCGACTCCTTGTCGTGGCATTTCTCAAGTGTAATGGATTTTTCTAAGCCTCTTGAATATGTATTCTTTTCATCTTAGAGGAATGATACGCTTTTATTGCCATATCTAATTGTTTTAAATTGATTTGATTTGGTGTGATGACCTCTTAACACTCTCGGAAAAGCACTTCCACGATTTACATGCACTGCATCGACTTTGTAATGAACTTATTGAAAAGTCCTTTTTTTTTTCACTACACGATTTTTCCCTTCGAACACGCAAACGGTGCCCTTCGATGAAGCCTTCATTAAAACCCACGACTTGCAACCCTTTCGCGCACATTTTTTTTCCTTCAATTCTCGCGAGCTTTGGCGCTGATGTGCACTTTATGGAGTGAGTGAATGAGTTAATTTCTAATTATAATATTATGAATTGAGACACACAAGTCATCTCGAGTGTCGCCTTGAAGGCAAGGTCGTGAATTGTGACGCTTCCTGAATATCTTATTCGTTCAGTGTATGAAAATTGCATTTTTCATCTGGTTGGGTGAAATGGGGGGGCGTTGGAAGGAATTCAGAGCTCCTTTCGTCTTGACGCTGCAGTTCAATTTGTACCTGAATCACGACACTTTCCTTGGACAGCAGCGCGCTTAATTAATGACATGTAATTATCGCCCTGTCGACTCCCGGCTTCACATTCAACACTATCAATTTTAATTGTTAAGTCGTTTTCACATGTTTGCAAAACTTTTTCAATAAACACCTCGTTCTCCTTCTCACTGTCGTCTTCCGACTCGAAATCCATTTTCCGCGAAGCTTCCCTTTCGTGGCGCTGAAGCTCTCTCCTGTAGCGCGCGATTTTTCGTTGATAACGAATCAGGAGGGAAAATGCGTGTCACTTGGACACCTACAAATCGCACCATCAACTGAGGAATATAGTAAACATTTTCAAGTCATTCGGCTGCATTTTATGCATTAGATGATGCACACAACTTGTACACTGTTATTGCCTTCTGGCGGAAAATGTACGCCACAACGCGAAGCAGTAGTGCGCTTAGAGGGGAAAAGGTTCGAAAATAAACATTATTGGCAGTGTAACGTGACCTTCAGTGGACGCACCAATATACTATGTCTATTGAATGCGATATTTAGTTGCACTTGGCATTATTTTTACTAATATTCTGTCGCCTCTGCTCGATTATGACGTCGTCGCTGCGCACTGAGCCAGCCTCAAAAATCTATCGACTCATCCGTCGAGATGCGCTGCTGGGGCGCTCGCGGGGGCCCGGCCAGGGGCTCCGGACTCTATTGATTCCCCGCGATCGCCATGACCTTCACCTAGTTATCCCAGAGTCACCCTCTTGATTGAGTGCGGGGTTTTATTGGATGAATTGGAGGGTCTTTTTGCTCAACCGCAATCAATGTCGCTCAAGAGGGGCTCGTCATCGGGGAAATGTGTGTTTCGTCTGTGTTGTGAAGAAGACTGTTGACTTAGCATTCCTTCTCCTTCTGCAATTTACACTCGAGTGAAGACAGAAGATGCTGAAAACATAAATCACGATTAGCAAATTTCTATCTGTTTGATTGCATTCAGTGCCCAATCAAATGCATTTGGGCTCTAATTACTCTCGAATGACAAAGATTACGGAGTGAAGAGCAATCCGGCGAGAGACTCTCTTGAGCAAACTGCTCTGCCCCTTGGCGACTGGCCCTGAAAAGTGCACTGGCGACGTCACTCTTGGGTTGCAATTGAGATTCTTTTTGAACAGCTGGCCGAACTACTCCACTAACATTGAACTTTAGTGAAAATACTGGGACCAGGCGGCTCCACGGCACGGCGGGTGTGTTGGTGGTAATGTTGGGGAATTTGCAGCGGTGCGAGAATGCGAAGATTAATATGGGTTTTACGTCTAACATTGGCCTAGATGATGGGAAATTTATGGACAGTTTGAATGAAATGCATTGCAAGAATGTGAGATTGTCGCGTGTGAAATTGAGTGGTTTTCCACGGCACTGTGAGGTGGAAAAGTAACGTTGCGTGCGTTTGATTTTTCCCATGGCAGTGCCATCGCGTAGCCGAAGAGCGAAATTGTGCGGTGAGACAGTCAAATGCTCGGCAATCGTGCAGTGAATGTGTGTAAAGGCGAGTTCTCGAGTGATAAAATTTTAACACACGGAGAAAAATGAACACAGCTCCAGTGTCATGTATACCAGTGTCGAACAAGATGTCTAAGGTGAAGAAAATCCTCTCTGAGGCTCGGGAGATCCAGAATCGGGAGATTGATCTGGTGGATCTCGGCATTTCCACGCTTGAAGAGTGCCCGAGTCTCCGTAAGTTGCCAAGCTGGGGAATTTATTCCATTTTTGGAAGTTGTTTCTCAACCAGAGCATCTGAAAACACGCCCATTCGGCTGACAGATGGAGAGAAAATTGGGATTTTCGCTAACATGAGCCTTGTTTTTCGCAGTGAGCATGACTTACATCACGAGATTGACGCTGAGCCACAATAAAATCCGCGAATTGCCGCCAGGATTGGCCAATTTGACCAACTTGGAGATCATCAATCTCTCCAACAACAACATCAAGGAGTTGCCGCTCTCGCTGTCATCGATGCCTAAGCTCAGGATCCTCAATGTGTCCATCAATCGCCTGGACACGCTGCCGAGAGGCTTTGGCGCCTTCCCAGTCCTGGAAGTGCTGGACTTGTCCTACAACAACCTCAACGAGAACACTCTTCCGGGCAACTTCTTCATGATGGAGACTCTGAGAGCCCTTTATCTCGGCGACAATGACTTTGAGTATCTGCCAAAGGAAGTTGGCAACCTGAAGAACCTCCAAATCCTTGGACTGCGCGACAATGATCTCCTGGAATTGCCACGAGAGATCGGAGAGTTGACTCGCTTGCGAGAACTTCACATCCAGAGCAACCGATTGACTCTCTTGCCGCCGGAGATTGCAAAACTGGATTTGCTGGGCAACAAATCCGTGCTGAAGATGGAGGAAAATCCCTGGGTTCCCCACATAAACGAGCAATATCTGCTTGGCATCAGTCATGTGCTGGACTACATTAAGTCAGAGGCGTACAGAATGTAAGAATTGTTGTATTTCTCGTGGAAAACCACTCATAATTTCTCTGATTTCCCGCCCACAGACTCTACAATCGCCACATGGCGGCCGGAAGGAGTGGACTCACCGTTCCACCGAAGGCGGACAAGAGCAAGAAGGCCTCTCGTGCAAGATCCTAATCGGCATAAACCCAGGAAAACCGCCCAGAACTCATCGTATTAACGAAATAATCCCGAATTAGTGGCTTTAAAAGAGTGCCTAATATGAAAAAAGTGACACGAATACACCGAAATGTGGTCAAAATCGCTTCTGTAAATGTATTAATTTATAATTTTTTACTAATGTTGATAGATTTTTAATGATTTTCGTGTACTAAAAATAAAAATCAGTGCTCTTCTGTGCGTAGTTTGTACAATCGCGTCTGGCGGTAATCATAATTTGCCAAATGATGGGTTCGAATCGTTTGAATGATGAGATGATTGCAGAGTTGCAGAGAGCCTGTTATTTTGTAGGTTGTGGAAAAGTTTCTCGGAAAAGTCCGATGACTCTTGAATATTGCTTGAACATTGAAGATTTAATTTGATAAAGTGTTGAAGCAGGATTACGTTTTATAGATGAGAAATTGCGAAAGGACGGAAAGTCTATCTGGAAACAAATAGTATCTATGGAGAGAAGAAAGCACTCAATATGTTACAGATAACACTTTCTTTATCAACACAAAGACGAGTTCAGATGTTTTTGCAATTCAGAAAAATTGAGAACCAACAAAACATGCTTGAAATTAAGTTATTCAGCGATGTTTCTTTGCTTTAACAAATGACTCGTGGTTCTGGAATTGAGCAATGATTTCACTAATGGATGAACTGTCCATATAATAGCTCTATTCTGCCCCACTATTATTTTTTTGTACAATTTTACACATAGGGAAATCTGAATTGTTCTATTTCACAATTGCGAACAATGCCTGCGCGATGAACCATGCAGCAAAGGGTTAAACATCCTGCAATTAATGGATGTTCTGCGAATTTCTCTACTGTAATTGAGATGTTCTCGTCTCAGTCTAGGTGAGAGTGACTAGAAAAAATGCCACAAACGACAACTCCCTCGACGCCTGAGTTTATGTTAAAGAGCGATGTCGCATTTGAAGATAAACTGGCAGTGTCGAGGCGGTTTTTTATGACTTGCTGCCTCTGGGCGATGCAATTGTGCTCGTGGCTTTCTCGCACTGGCACTTGGGCCGGAGAATGTGGCGATAAGTCTGGTGAGCCGAAGGCAGAGTGTATGGAATGGATTGGAGTTTATCTCATGACGATATTGGCTCGGCTCTGAGGCCAGCAATCGTCGTGTTGTTGCTTCTCAGCGGACCGCCGAGTTGTTCAGTTGTTGAAGCATTTCCAAAGTGTGCGGATGGGCTTTTGCCAGCACTCCTTTATTTCCCTCTAGTTGGCGCATCACAAGGAAAGAATTGCCCGTGATCAGTGCTGTGCGCGTGTGATCCAATTTTCCTGAGTTGAAATCAATTAATCTCGAGTTACAAAATCAACAGTGAGGCAGGAAGGCCACGATGAGCGTCTCTTGGGGATACACGGCAACAAATGGTAAGGCCACCCCTTTGGCTTCTGGGTTGCCGTGTGTGTATTTCATACGCGAGGAGGCACTTTTGACCTCAGCATGGCCTGAATTTTAAACCGCGCCTAATGATGTTATTCGTGAATTTAAGTGACAGGAACGCGGTGCAAAAAGCCCGCCGTTCACGGCTGTTGTGTATCGAATTTTGCCAGCAATTCTGGGTCTGTTTTTTCGGAGAGACCCAGTAATCCCTTCCCTTCCCAGCAGTCACGTGCAGAGCCGCACAATTGGCTTCGGCAGATGCATTTTATTTACTCCTCACTCGATCGTTGAACTTTCTCTTTCTCCGCGTGCAATTAACGACCCGCCAGCCATTGCCACAATTTTTGCAGGCACACTTTTGCCATTCTCTGCTGATGTGCTCGATAAGACGCCGCACTTAATCAGTCCATGAGTGATCCGAGAGTGCATTTTGTGAGTTAGAAAAATGTCCGTCAATCGTTATCACGGCTGAAAGGCATTCTAATCGTGCTTTGACTGGATGGAGGAAAAAGAGGCGGTAAAGTGTGCACAAAATCAATGTCAAGTCGTTTTTCTCAAGCGAAATTCATATCGACATTATTGGTAGATTTCTATGCCATGATCTGCTCTTGTTGAAAAACACAGTCAAGGTTTTGCATCAGCGCGAACATTTGCAATGTTCTGGTGCGTTTTTCCACAGGCACGTGCAGAAGTGTCAGAACACTGCGCGAAAGACGTTGTCAGACTATAAATTATTCACATTACAATATATTTTCACGCTCAGTGACATGAGTTAACACGATGTTACATAAGAAGTCACAGTGTTATAGTAGTATTTGTCGCTTTTGTACTAATTGTGATATCTTTCTATTGGTTTAAATGAAAGTTCTGACATGAATTTAACTCATTTGACGCATGAAATGCTTGAAACTATAAAATTTTGCTACTTTGTCAGGCTGAGTTAATATGAAGAAAACCTGATTAGAAATCTCGTAAATCTCAGAAGAATAATTCCCAAAGGTGCGCCAACAGGAGATTTATGAGGTTCAGTCTTCACGTAATAAATCTCCTCGATGTACAATTTCTTGTTCCAACTCATATGATCAAACTTTACGTAAGATCTGCATAAAATCGCAATCTTATCAGGCTTTTATTGTCACTTTTGCTGTGTCTTCCTAACTGCAGAATTTTACTGCAAATTATCTCACGTCCAGCATTTCTTATCTCAACACTTGTGCGCATCACTGTACAGAATACGTTTTCCACTTGTGGCCTCCAGTCAAGTGGGGAGAGAAAATGTGAAATTTTCACTCTTATGACGGGGGAAATCTCATTATTATCACCCACAATTTGGTCATACGATATTTTTATCTGCCCCGACAGTCGCGGTAATTCAATTTGGGTCATTTCCTCACCAAATTAGCGATGATAACTCACCGTGATTGAATCACAGGTGATCAATGCCAATTATTTTGGCCAGTTTTCGGATGTTTTTGGCACTCTGGGGGCGCTAATTTGCTCTAATTTGCCCGGCAAATTCAATTCACATTGAGTTTCGCACCTGCGAAGAAAGCCATTCTCTAACTGGAAGTCGTTTTGTGATGAGTGACAAATGTAGTGTAAATATTTCTCATTAAATATTTCCACAGATATTTCCACAATGTACAGTCGATGGCGAAGTCACGAGACACGAGAGAAATATGTGGGGCTGTTGTCTCGTGCTTTGCGAATGGCACTGTATGTGCAGTGGATACAAGAGTGCTTCTTCGGGGTTTTTACGCACGAGACATCGGCGAAAACCTGTTTCCACTCTCTGCAAAAAGATGAAATATTAACCATTCGACTCGGAGGTTAATTCGACGCTTTGTCGATTATATGGCACACGCAAAAAAAAGTCAATCATATGACTTGTCACGTGAGAATTTATCTGCCCCTAAATTGTCAAGATATTGTCTTCTTCGACGACAATCAGTCGGTGCGATGAGAGATCAGAATTTATTTGTTTATTCACTGCCTGATCAATATGCAAGCGCCTTTGGGAAAACTACTGTGTAGCAAATTGAGAGATGGGAAGTCTGGACGTCACGAAATCACGATGGAGAAAGATTTCATGCTGTAAAGGAAACAAAAAATTGCTGGCTTGTGGGAAAACCAATTATTTTGTTTATGAAATGCGTTTCATAGTAAAATGTCACTCTTGTGGAGGGGATTTTCACTGGGACTTAAGCAGAAGTGCTGTAAAACTTTATGCCGATGACATTCATTTTGCTAATTCAGATGCGACTAGGGTGTCTCACTTTTCTTCACACGAGCCGCGCGTCTGTCCATAAACACGGCTGTTTATTTTGAAAGCACCTGACTAAGCTTGAAAATTAAAGTTTATGTTTATAAAATAGTCAAATTGGGCAATGAAAAAAAAAATTATTTACTTAAGAATTTGTCCGCGTGTCATGAAGTTTGAAATCTTCCTTAAAACAACGGACTTCTCATGCTGATAATTGGAACAATTAAACTTTTAATTGCAACTTCAAGCCAGACTTCAGACGCTAGAATTACGCCTGTCTATTTCATTTACTTACGCGTCAAATGAAAAACATATGATTCAGTGAATAAAATGTTGTTAAAGTCTGTTCTTTGTGCAAAACATTCATCTCCGGTGCTTGAAAAATAAAAATTAGCTTTCTCTGGACTTTATCTTCCATGATAAAATCGCCAAAATACTTGTGCTAAAGACTAATCTACGATTACTTTTATCATTTGTATAAACTCTTATTATAACTGACGTAGATTGATATAAAAGACCTTGTTAAGTGTGTATTAAACGGAATATTTACTTAAGAATTTATCATACACTTAGAACACTGCGCAATAATAATTTTACTAATCAATACTTATTCTTTCCAAAATGGGACGCCCTCGCGTCACTTGTGATTTTCCACGGTAAATGGGATATTAATAGGAGAGCCTTTTCGGGAAAACTCCACCCAAGTCAAAGGAATATTAATCACTCAATTGGCGACAAAGTATCATGTCTGCCAACTAGCTGTGATAAATCAATCAGGGAAGCATCAAATAAATTTCTTTGGCATTCTTTGACGTCTTTGGCATTCCGCTGAGACATCATCAAAGGTGAATAAATAATACACTTGAGAGACTGTGGCAGTGAATTTGGTTAGCGACTCCAGTGCGTAATTGGGCGCACTTGCTCTTTTATTGTGTAATTTAGGATAGTTATAAATTACATAAAGCACTGACGTGAATACGAATGAGTCTCTAACATTGCAGAAACTACACTTTGAATTTCCCTCCAAACTGCAAAAGTTCTCTCCACAGCAAGGTCAATTGTTGGGAATTGATGGAGAAAATTGGATTCACATTATGGAGAAAAAGGTTGAATTACTGTGCATCATCGCGGCATGAAAAAAAAGATGTTTTTCAGGTGGGAAGAAAGAGTATGAGAATATTGCGTCACATGCTAATCAAACCATGAGTTTCGTCTATTTAGCTTTCTTATTTTAAAAGGCTGTTTGTTCAACATCTCTGCGTCGCGTCTTCATCAAATCTGCCTGGTAGTCGAAGAGAAGATGAGTGAGCAACAAGGGAGGGAAATATGCTGCGGCTGTAGTGTGCAGATAAATTCACACTTCCTTATCGTTCGCCGTTGGCGATAAGCTATTGAGCTCTCGAGACAATTCATGCTCTGCCTTTTTTTTTGTGCTTGTGACTGAGAAACACGTGATAAGACATCATTCGAGCGCCAATGGATGGATTTTCTCCCTAAATCGATCATACTTGAGCGCTTCTAAAAATTATTATTTACTATCATTACGCGCGATAAATCAATCCATTCAGTCTCGCGCGGGGGCATCTGATAACCACCTTATCATTGGCCATCAAATACGGGAAATTTATCACTCACTCGACTTGAGTCATTACGCAATTGATCACAAATGCGATTCTGATTAATTGAGCTCGTGAAATTGTTTAGTTAAGTGCAAAATGGTTTACTGCACTTTGTGTATCGCGCGCTCGACTATCACAATGCTGGCAATTATCAGCGATTCATCACGTTCTGATTGTGAATCGCAATTGATCACAGACTCAGATTGATGGAAGAGGAGTTAAGGCGATGAATATGATGTATGTTGGTGGACTTTTTTTCATGAGAAATGCTCTAATTTCGGTGTCTATTTTCGTCAGACGGGTTTGAGACTTTTTATTGTGAATGAGGAATTACGTTCAGAGGCGTATTTGTCTCAATTTGCATGACTGTGACACTCTGGGAAAAAACCAGAATCTGTGGGACTTTTTCCCAGATTGACAAATAGAACGAGTAGAACTTTAAAGCTTCACAACTCTTTTCTTGTTGAAGTGTTTCACGACGCCACTGACCAAGTATGCTTTTAAATTGATCAAATACTCTTTGTGTTTCTTTTTGTGACGCCCTAGCGAACATCTGCCTATAGAAAAAAAATAACTTTTTGTCATCGCGCGTCTAATGAAAATAGTTATTAGATTTGCTAAGTTTATTCAAATTGATTGCCTACAAATTGACAATTGATATGAGGCAGTTTCGGTGGCTGAGACCAAAGTTTGCGCAGAGTTTAATTGAGTGTTTATTTTACGCAGAACCACGCGGATCTCTTTAAGAAGCCACTCAAGTAGTGCAATATTAATTTGCTCTCCGAAATTATTCACAATTGATGCACAGAGAGTGTTGCGAGGAAATGCTAAATAGGAGAGACAATTGTCCGCATTAAGCCACCAATGAAAATGTTACCAGACAAATTGAAGTTAATTTATGGGTGTTCCGGAAATTTATGGCTGTTTTTTTGTCTCATGTGCGCTCTTGCAGGCCCGCAGAAGTGGCCAGAGTGGTTCCCTTCGGCCTCCGGTCACCGGCAGTCGCCCATCAACATCACCACGGCGGCCAGCAAGCAGGATGGCGACCTCAAGTCCACGCCGCTGCGGTGGAAGTATCTGCCTGAGAACACGCGCAGTCTCGTGAATCCGGGATACTGCTGGCGCGTGGACGTGAACGGGAAGGGCTCAGAGCTGACCGGAGGTCCACTGGGCGCGGACAAGTATCTCCTGGAGCAGTTCCACTGCCACTGGGGCTGCTCCGACAACAAGGGCTCGGAGCACACCGTGGACGGACTCTCATACTCCGGCGAGCTTCATCTGGTGCACTGGAACGCCACCAAATACTCCTCCTTCGACGAGGCCGCCCGACAACCAGACGGCTTGGCCGTTCTGGGAGTGTTCCTCAAAGTGAGTATGAATGACCTTTCCGAAATTCAAGTTTATCACCGTTTTTTCACCTAGAGTGAACTTGAGAGAAAATGATAACGCCGTCCTTCGAGTCATTTATGTAATTTCGCGAAAAGCAAGCAGAATGGAGAGGAAAAAACTATTTCTCTATCGACGGCAGAGCAAATTGATTAGAACTCGCGAGGTTTTTCCTCAAGATAGTGAGCTTTTTTTTCAAGATTGCGCGGTCAGTGGAAAATGTGGTGAATTCTAGGCAATTTAGAATAATGATTCACACTCAATGACTCGTGTAATTGAACAGTTCCACAGTTTTTCCATTCTCTTTTTCCAAAGATTATTTATCTTAAAATTTTTATGGTCGTTCATTGTTGACGCGGAAGAAAGGCTTTTATGTTTTAGAGTATATTCTAGTCACTATGAAGGTAAATAACTGTTGGGTTTTCCTAAGAAACGGAAGAAACATTAGCGCAAGACTGGCTTATCAGGATTATGATATTTCTTGTTTCTCGTTTTCCCGATATTCCACATTCCACAATTCAAAAAACTATGAATAATTAGTTTATAAACTGAAAACTGATTTTACAAATAAAATTCTACAATACGAATGTGTAGTAATACAAAGAAAAAGTGGTACTAAGTTGTTGATAAGTAAACAATGAGAATGGCTGAGAAATATGTCTAATTGAGACTACGATTCTCCCAAGAAAGTTGTCTGACTATCTTATCTTTGGCAATCTGAGGCTTTATTATGCAGCACATGAATATTGATCTGATCATTGGTGAGAATTTTAGCAAGAAACTTACTATTCTTTCGTTTCTGTAATCAGTAATTCACAATGAAACTCACATCGATAAACTTTGATGATTCAAACTCTCTTAGAATAACCACAGAATCAAGGAGTTTGAATTCTAAGTTCGCAGATAAATCATTTCCAAAATATTCCGCACTCCTCTAAATGTTCTTGGTTGTCTTTCAACGAGTTCAACGCGAAGGAATTCCATCTTATCTCTGCCCTTGTTGAATAACTTCCTCAAAAATGCATTCATCATCACCATTCACTGTTCTTTCTCTTTTTGTCTCTTCCGAGAAGACCTCCACACTTTAATTCCCAGGATTTAATAAAGTCTGATTTGTGTTCTCTTCTTTTGTAGCGTGGAAAGCATCACCCGAACCTGGACAAAATCGTGCAGTTGATGCCCTTCATCACGCACAAAGGCGACAGGGTGAGGAGATCTTCATTGTGGTGGGATTTATTCAAGTGTCACTAATTGTGTGTGTGTGTGGTTTCAGGTGACATTGCCCACGCCTTTGGACCCGGGATCTCTGCTGCCGAGCTGCAATAGCGGGTACTGGACGTACTTGGGCTCCCTGACGACACCGCCGTGCTCAGAGTCGGTCATCTGGATTATCTTCAAGGAGCCGATCGAGGTTTCCGAGGATCAGTTGAACGCCTTCCGCAAACTACGCTGCCACGACGTGTGCGAGGACACTCCGCGCGGCGACACGGAGTCCTCCTTCTCCGATGGCCTGGTGAGGAACAACTACCGTCCGCCGCTGCCCGTGGGGCATCGCGACGTCCGCGAGGTGGGCGGCCACTGATGAGATGCTCAACGCCATGATAGAAGTGCTTTCTCGAAGCCTTTAGAAGTGCCTAAAAATAGAGATAGATTAGGATTACAATCAATTGGTCAGATGCTGTTGCATTTGGCAGTTACTACAATGTATTTTTCGCTATTTTAGCCAACCGACGTATACTGATATATTTGGTGTAGGTGAATATTGTCAATTTGGGGTGAAAAAACTAACCACCTTGAGAAATAATCTAACATACATATAAAGAGAAATATTTGAGTAGAGAATAAAGCTGTGATCTAACAAAATCATCCTGAACCGTCTTTTTTTGAATCGCCACGCAATGAAGTTGGCTGGAAGCCACTGGAAGTATTGCTATCTCGCTCGCTCTTTCCCACTCTCGTCGAGGTTATGTTGACACTGGAAAATGATGTTTCGTTCTTTTTTTCTGGTGGATTTCCGAGTGTTGTGCCGATAAAAGTGCATTTTTCACACGGAAAATTGTATCTAGAGAATACAAATTTATCGCATTTGTGGACTTTTCCCGCCCATGGTGGCGTTCGTGGTGGAATTTTGGTGGCAAAAGGTAATTAAGTGGGTGAAAAGTGAGCGTATTTTTTCAGGTTGTCACCGTGAAGCTGCCCTCCATGGCGATTATCGATTGTTTCTTGTTGTGAATCTCATGTTTTCCCCCATGTCGCCCCAAATTACCCCAATTTCCACACTCTTTCACGCCATCCTGTGAGATAATGGCAGTGAGAAGGGCTTCTGCGAACTTTTGTGGTGATTTCTTGTGGAATTTGAGTGAAAACTGAGAGTGAAAATTTCATGATATATATCTACATATATATGATTGTATTTTGCTTTTTCGGTGCCTTTTTTCTCCCGGAAAGCAATTGATTTCCTCAATTAAATTCATTCGTGGTAATTTTCCAGCATTAATGAGTGCTTTTTCTGTCCTTTGCAGAACATTTCAACCTCGACAATGAAGTAGATAATCAGGTAATAATCAAGATTTCGGTGTTTTAATTGGAATATTTTAGTAATTTGTGCCTTTTCCTTTGATATTTCAGTTCTGTAA
Organism: Phlebotomus argentipes; assembly: GCF_947086385.1. Lineage (NCBI taxonomy): Eukaryota > Metazoa > Arthropoda > Insecta > Diptera > Psychodidae > Phlebotomus > Phlebotomus argentipes. Next base: position 7,682,353 of record NW_026776181.1, on the reverse strand, counting down.
TTCTTGTCAGCGGATGGTGTGATCCCTGAGGAAGACAATCCAACTGATTTTTACGTAAGTTTCTTTCTATTTTGCTTTCAAAGTGACTCATTTGCTATGTTGGAGACTTTTGTTCGGGGCGAAAGTGTCTCGACTTCTGTGTCTAGGGTTTAAAGTCGGATGGGAAGTGTTTCTGTTCCTATTAGAAAGTGGCAGGATAAAATTCCAATAGCGAGTTTCCATCTCTGCGACGAGTCCCTATCTTTATCCTAGTGATGTCCTGATAAAGTGCTCTCGCTGACTTGCCTCTGCTAATGAGCTCTTGCTAATATTCTATCCGCATTTTCATCCCACATTCGAAAATAGCAGAAGGAGCAGAATATTCACTGAACTACAAGAATAACTTTGTGGTGAATTCACCGCATATCCTTTCGACGAGCTGTTTGGGATGGATTGTGTGGGAAAAAAACTGAGCAATGAGTTGACGAGTAAACAGTCATAAGAGGAGAGACAATAACTGGTCCCGAAAATTATTGACAGAGGCAGGAAGAAAAATCCTGCGGGGATGGGCGACTAAGAGCCATCCCCTGGTGGCGTGCTGGGAAAAGTGTCACAGGGAAATTTGTGCTCAGGGGCTCTCTAGAGATTTATCTAGTTTGGGTGACTATTTGGCAGGATGTCGTTAGAGATGTAGAGTTAAATGGAATTTGTTAGAATGCGGTAGGACTCCAACTTGAACAATGATGAGCTCCTATTTTTGGGGTGGTTGCCTCAATTGGGCGATATACATCCTCGTCACCCCGTTTGTCCCTTCCTCAGTAGCATAGATTGTAGTAAAATTTACCCTTTCCCGACCCGCAACAGCTCCGCGTTGTGGTCAAGTGGATTTTGAAGGAAAAATCTTGCAAACACTTCCTATTGTGGGGGTTTAAAAGGCATTTGCATTTTACGTTCAGCCTCAGATCTTTTCGCTTCGCGGTTATTTAATTCTGATTTGAATTAGACATTTAATTAATACCAATTAATTATATCTTTACTAAACAATAACCTGGAAAGTGCTAAATTTGCAGTTAATTCGAATATGGCGATAATACATTGGTGTATATTAGATCAATTTGTGGTCCATTTTCGCCGAAAGTTGTGTCGACATGCCGTGGCAATTTTGCTTCGTGGGTCATTCATGCTCATGGGATCATGAATGCCCAGAGCAAAGGGCGTGCGGGAGCCCCACAATCTCATCATTTTTCCCACTGACTGGCTGTGTTGTTATTTTTCATTCAGGAGGATGGATATTAAAAGAAAATAGTCAGCTCAAATTGAGCGCTAATGAAGGCCTCACAATACATTTTCCGCACATTTTTCCATCTCCCCCCTGGCCATGCTCACTCCCTCAATTCGTTGGTGAGTTCCTGGGAAGCGGCAGCGCGCCTGCATTTTGATATTAAATGGCGGTATCACCCTTTAAATTTAATCACAATATTGTGTCACTGTTGGGGAGAATGTGGGATTTTTCATCAGGATTCACGACAGAGAACGAGAAAACAAGGGCGGGACGTGAGAGAAAAAAGAGTGTCGTGGGAATTCAATGTGAGAGCTTTTGAGTTTGAAATTCTCAGTTCTTGCCGTTACACTTTCCTTCCCATCTTCTTGGCGATTTATCAAACGAATGCCTTCACATGGAGCAGTGCTGGAACACATGAGAAAATGCGTCTGATTTGATAGATTTTCAAGTGTAATATCTAGAGAAAATCCAATGTGATTTTTTCCCTTGGCTTGCAAGAGAGAGAGGAAACTTCCTCTTCGTGACGAATTTGTGTGTCTCCTGATGAATATACTCTTTGCACGTCTTCAGGAAATTCTCCACCTTCTGTTCAACTCGATATTTGATGATTTTCAAGAAGTTGTAAATGTAGTTTTCTTGGCACAGTTTCGCAACCATATTTCTAGTTTTTTACACAGACCTTTGACTTCCCAGAATACTTTTGGTGTGTCGTCACTTTAAAATAACCGTCAGAAATGGAGAATTTCATTAAATTTCTGTACTAGAGCAGATGCCTTGGAGCAGCACTTGAAGGTCTTTTGATATGATATCACATTTCATTCGTTTGAAATCTCATGCGTTTCTTCGCTGTTTGTATCTAATTTTAGACAACATTTTAAGAGACTTCAGGGAAATTAATTTACTGTCTGAATTTGAATATTAAATATCTTATTCTACAACGTAAATATGTATGTTAATTTAGATCTTTTCAGGGTGGAATAAATAGTATTAGAAAAACATAAAGTGTTTGGCTTTATAGTAAATAATCAAATGCATGGAATCCAATTGTCTTTAATAGAAAGAAAAATTGTATACGATGATTGAGTTGCACAGGAAAAAATTACGTTATCAAAGTTTTGGGAACTTTCTTTTGCTTCGCTTGCGAAACTAACTAGAAAATCTGTTTATATCTGGGGAAAAAAAAAACAGTCTGAGGATTTCAGGATTATTCAAGAGCAGAAATGCATTTTCTATTTGTCCCTCATTAGATATTTTTCCAGTTCTCTGTACATTAAGCATTTCTCGCAGAATCTGTCACAAATTTTTCATATACTCAATTATAATAATAATTTCTAATAATAGAGAAACACGAAGTTTAAGAGACATTTCAGTGCAGATTACAATTGCGCAACAGGCACTTTGGAAAACAAATCTCAAAGCCCGTAACTTAGTACGAAACTTAGAGGAATGCAATGTGCTTAAGAAAGATTTGATTGAAGTGAGAAGAATTTTGAAATCGAGCAGTTGTAATGGAATAGGCATTAGCAAAACGACACGGAGATGAAATAGCAGCATAAAGCAGTACAGAGAATGGACAGAGTGGAGATTTTATACTCCTCATAAACATGGGGATCAAAGATAAAAATAGAAGGTTTAACAGTGGGGATAACACAAGTGGGCGGAGCATTTGAGTAGGCGTGTATTTGTGAATTTTACCTTCTTTCTCTCAGAGTATTTTTATTTTTATTTGTTCTATATCGCTGGATGATAGAATCGATTGAATTCTTAGCTTGCTAAAGCTGCCTATGGACATGAAAAATTTGTTCCTTTATTAGTTTTTTTTTTTTTAGAGAGATAAGGAATTGTTTGAACAATTTTGCAATTACAACAAGGTTTTGGCACTTGGCAGTCATTATTATTAATGGATATTTCGGGTATTTGCCGAATGAATGGAAAATACTGTGGGAGTATTTGGTAATATTTGGGTGATTTTCTATAAAGTACCTCTGTGAATCCTTTTGTGAAATTGTAGGATTTTCGCCTGCGAGGGGCTCAGTGTCTCGAGTGGGTTTCCCATTGATTCTGCTGAAAGAAAGAGAAGCCTATTTTCAGTATTAGACCTGCACGTTGGATGGTGAGAAAGTGGTGGAATATTGGGGTGTGAATTTGCATTTTGACTTGGTGTGGAAAATGCGTGTCTAGCGGAAAATGATGTAAATTTTCGATAGGGGGAGTGAAGATGAGGGTTCAATGCAGTCACCTTTTCTCACATACAAGAATGGCCTCTCCCTCTATGGTTATGATAGTGCACCGAGGGGGTGTGGTAAATGGTTTAATATGCTGTTGCCTATCGAAAGGTCATCAGAATATCATTCAAATTACCAGTGTAGAGGTACTCGGGATGGCGGAGAGACAATCTGGTGTGTGTAGGTGGGCGAGGGATGCTTGCTGGCTTTGGTGAATGGGTCAATGCAGGTCAGTAGCAATTTCTGTGATACGCCATGAGACGTACATATATGGCATACCGTGGCCTGACAATATTGATGGAATCGCACAGACACACGGACGGGGGCAGGCATGGGCAAATTTGCATATCCATATGTCAAAGGAGGGCCCACAAAAGGTGGCACATGTATTTCATGAGTCCGCCCGATATATAGGATGTGTATACATACACTTTGGTGCATGCTGGAGAGTGGAGTGGGGTGTTTTGGCGTTTGGTAAACAGTGAAAGCGTCGAAATGTTTGTGTATTTCTATTCATTATGAGGAGGACATGCCACCCTCCGCTTGATATGACATTCTCTCGCTCTCTTGTGATAATAATGCAGTGCAGGCGTGGATACATGCATATTACATAATGTGCCCAGTAGAGGGAATAGATAGATAGAAATGATATTAGTATTTCTAGTGTATATTTCCCAGAGTGGAAATGATTAGAATATCGGCTGTGTGCGTTGTATGTGCAGCGAGGGTGGCGGCGAAGCCGATCCCTCTAACTATTAATGCATTTGGTGAAAGATGCAACTGATATACGCAATTGCATCAATAATTGCACGAGAAGATTACATAAAGTCAATCAATTAATTAGTTATGATAATTGATTCGGGCTAATGTAAATTGCATGCCACCCTATATCCAGTAATTAACATGACGAGAGATCCTATCTGTTGATCATTTATCCAAACACTGCAATTATTCTTTCAACAAAACGCCCAAATTTCATAGTTGAAATTTGCATTTTCACATTGCTAAATGGTACAAATATTCCCTTTTAAAGGACTATTAAGTAGGAAAAAAACTCCTCGCAATGGTGTTGACAAATTGTCTCGCGCGTATTTTCTTTTTTTTGCTCGCCTGCCGCCTTCTTTCCAACATACACGCAAAATATAATATTTTATAACCGGTCACAAACATTTTAAGGGCAGAGTTAAGTGGAAATAAAAGGAAATCGTAAAAGTTTTACATCCTTCCCACGATGTCCTGATGGTGAGAGGCGAGAATATTTTTTCTTCTCATCTCTCATGATGAATATCTTGTGGGCAGGATGAAGTGAGCAGATATGGTGAGTCAAAGGGAATCAGATGATTTAATGGTATCCGCACTTTGAATATAGTGTGTGACAGTTTATAGGGGTGAAATGAATTAAGGGGTATATTCACACATTCTATCTATTGTAAGATACTTGGTAGTTATAATTTTATTTTGGTTCCTGAGAGCTATTAAAAGCAAAGTTGTGTTATCACTGGTATAGTTATGTGTTGCACAATTCATTCATGAAATATTCCTCCGGTCTCCAAGAGAAGGTGTGGGAAAGTTTCCGAGGGTGGCAGTGTGGGAAAAAGGGATACAAGTTCCAATAGTGTAGAGACTATAGTTCAAAGTGTGTGGATGGATTTAAATTTTCATCGAATTAAGTTGAACTGGAGAGAGTTGGTCATATTAGTTGGAAATTGAGAGGGAAATTATGAATATCTCATGAGTGATGCACAATTGGACAATTGTACTTTTTTAATTTTCTACTTAACTGAAAGAATTAAATTAACTTTTCAATCTTCCATGTGTTGAGTATGTTTAGTTTTATACGGTAAGTTACACAAATACCGGAAAATGCTAATAATTTATGAATCTCTGGTGGAAGCCAGGACAAGGATGTTTCTGATGTGTCTCAGGTGACAAATTACCCTACCCGTTCACGTTTGTGTGCAAACCCCTGAGCGCAGGGATAGGGCATTGAGGGGGGTGGTTCGGGGTTATATTAGTGTGTGTATATGTTGGCTTGGGGTGTGGGGAAAAAGCGCAGTCGCTATGCTAAAATGCAAATAAACTGTGACAGATTTGTAAAAAATATTAATGCTGCTGGAGCGCTTCCTTGGTAGGAATTTTTTTTTGGTAAACTACCAACGCTTCACATAGTATATCTTTTTTACCCATGCTCATGTCTACCAACTCTCAACTAAATATGATAAACGTGATAATTAGAGAAGATAACTTATGTATATATGATGTGCTGAAGACTGTGGTGAAAATTGTGGCAACAAATACAGCAATATATATTCTCTTGTTTATTAAACAAACAAGAGCCTTGTTAGCTGTTCCATTGCTCAATTTAAATATTGTTCTAATGATTATTGTCACCTCTGTCACTATTGCTCAGAGTATTAAAGCTCTTCTCTTTGAGTTGAAATCTTCAAGAGACCAGAAATATGGAAACTGATTTCCAAATGTTTCCATAATTTTCAGTGTTGTCTTTATTTCGTCTGCGTCGATATTTATTTCCCTCTTGTCCACAGTGCTCCTCCATGCGAAGCTGATAGACTAAAAAATATTTCCATAAATCCTATCTTTGAAATTAAGCTTAGAGAAGGGTTGGGGATTTAAATGGAGGATATGGAAATATGTCGTGTAGGGAAAAAGCGGCAATATATGTATTGATACTGGGTGATGCATTTCAAAATAGATATATATATATATAAAAAATCACCTACAGGAAGGATGAGGTTGTTGTGTAAAATAAAACAAATGACGTCGAATCGATTTAATATTTCTATGTTGATACTGGCCTTTGTTTACCCTTTTTTCACAATGTGAGTTTTGCTATATGGGATTGAACTATAATGGATTACCTCTATCGTCAGCATTCACTGCCATATAACACTAGTCGCTGCAGTTGCATCCGTACATATTGGCAATTTAAATTTTTAACATATCCACGCATACAATATACATATTTCACGAGAAACGCTGCAAGTTTTTCGTTTTTCCTCCACAAATTGTTTTTTTTTTTTGAGAGTGCTAGAGGAACAGACTGAGTAAAAAAAAGGGATAAATTTATCTATTCCATGCGAAGTGAGATACAAATTTGTTATTTCATCTCTTGCACTGCATGACTCCATTTCACTATATCTTTTCTGTCCAAATATTTTTCTTCAATTTACTGGGGGATTGCACAATGAGACAATAAATGAGTAATTTTGCGGTCGAGATTGTGGTTTGGCGGGAGCAACAGTGCGGTGAGCAGTGAGGAGATTCTTAAAACTTTCAGATGATTATACATTTTGGGTTAATCCTTTCATTGTCGCGCGGGGTGGAGGGGTGGAAAAATAAATGAAATAATCGGTGGGGATTTGTGAAGCTTGTGCAAACATCTGTGCCTTTCTCACCATTTGTGGGGCGCCATATAGAGGGGATATTCCTGTATTAATCGTCTCATCCATGAACAATCTTAATCTGCCACAGTGTCTTCAGATGTATAGCCAAAAATGATTTGATAGTCTCCAGAGCGAAATCCTGAGTGAAGTATATGTTTTTCTGTGCACTGGTGACCCGGAAGAACGGGTATCCGTGTTGTATCAATCAATCCTCAATCTTTTGGGTGACAGATCAGTAATTGCTGGCTCACATAATACAGACTGACGTACTGGCAGTTTGATTGTCACATTGGTAGATTGGGTGAGTTTCTTTGGTTGTTGGTTTGCTGGGTTGCACAACCCGTAATGGCAATCAGGTATGGCTGAATGTAGTATTTCAAGCTACTTTTCCACAATTTAATTCAATTACACTTTAAAAGGCAACGCTTTCTCCACCCTTTTTCGGAAAAAAAAACTCTCTGGAATAGGTCTTGAAGCAATACAAATTGTCCTAGATTTACTTTTTTCACACCCACGATAAATCCACCCTCGCCCCTTTATTTTCCCACTATATATACAGTTGATTGTTGAGCAATCAAATGAAGACAAACTGGAGGAGATAAACTCTATCCCACCGCGTTCCTGTGGGATTCTATAAATTGCCGAAAGATGAAGCTAAAAACATAGGGAAATCCCGTGATGTCCTGGGTAAAGTGAATTCATATATAAAAAAACGAGGATATCCGCCTTTTGCGGGTTAAATCCTCAAAAATCCATTAATTATTTCAAAAAGCTGTTAAAATATTATGAACGGTAATTTAGTGGGGATTTTTCACATTTAAATACGCCAGGGCAGAATATAATTGTGTGGAATGGCGACTCATACTGGGTGTAAAATGAATGAAATAGGCACATCTGTTTATTAGGGAATCGTAATGGGTATATTTTGCTTGTACAGACATTCCCAAGTGGGAAAACCCAGTCCTGAGCTTTTCTGGACGCCACATAAGCGCGAATAAACAAAATATGAAATGTAGAATGATTATTAATTGTTATTAAAATTATGGCCGGGCGGTAGAGAGTGAAAATATGCCGTGAGGGGTGAGATAATAAATTGCTCTGTATTTCTAACTCCCACACGTGATAAAATAGTAGTTTTTGACTGTGGATATGTGGTGAATTTTCCCACAATGTGCGAGAGGTGAAAGAACTCCCCTCAGAGCCTAATTGGTATTAATAGGCAAAAATAACCCCAAGTTGTGATACTGTGTGCTATGTTAATTGAATTTGCGATTAATTAAGATATGTCTAGTATTTGTTAGTACAACTACAGCGCGGCGGCAGGGGATTGTTTAGAGTGAAAGTACCTCCGCGCATTATGTAATAATCAAAGAGAGATATTTGCTATATATGGTTTATTTACCGCCAATTTCCATTAAGTGCTTTTAGCATTCTAATTATAATTATGTATGCCCTCCGCAGAATTCCCCACACGGGAATAACCGGTGAGATGTGAAAGGTGATTTTTAAATCATGAATCAACACACAAGCTGCAGTGATTTACAACAAGAGCGCTTTCAGCTTGAACGACCTTCCTTTGTATCTCTCAGATATTGAGCCAATTATGTGTAAATTGAAGATTTTTTTATCTTTTGTTTTTGTTGCACGCTAAATTACCCTTCTTGAATATTCTATGTGACAAAATTCACGTCTTTCAATCTGTTTATCATAATCATACTTGTCGGGTGATTCTGTGAAATTCAGTAGATAAAAGAAATCATTGAAGAAAAGGGTGCGTCAATGATACTGGAGGCATACAACTTCCCATTTTCACCATTCTACAAGCTTGAGGGTAAATTAATCTGCTCGGATTCTCCGCCCACTCGAATTCCCCGCCTTTTTGACGAGCAGCCTCAATAATTCAATACGCCAAAATGATCAAATTATTTGTTTTTCTCATTCACCAAAACTCAATCAGCAATAGATTCAGCCTAAAAATACACTTTCGACTAAATTTGCCTTTGAGCCCTAATTTTTTATTCTTGGCAATGGATTTCCGACAAAACTTCCCGTGGTTTTACATACGTGAATTTTAAACTTCTCCCCAAAATCCCATTGACTGGTTGGCGAAAGTGGAGAGCCTCATTGGGTCTGTGTGTGTGTGTGTGTCTGTGAGAAGCAAACCTTTTAATAAATTCATAAGTAATAATGTGATATAACTTTTCCATTAGACGACGTATGATTTCCACGTGTGGTTTTTCATTTTTAATTCACGAGATTAAATGAGATTGTCGAAGGGGGCGAAATGGGAGGGCGTGATGAATTAAAGGACCTGAGAAGGCAGCCAATTCACGATGGCGATTCAATAGTGCGGCCGTGTGTTTGACTGTTGCTGGGTAGTTTTCTGCAAAATTGCTGATGCGTTTAGAATACGGATGAACGTCAGAGAGGAGAAAGGATTCAGAGTGACTCTGACTTGTTGGCTTTACTTGGCTGTTGGATAGAGAAAGAAGAGATACAATCGGGACCTGTGGGGGTGTTTTGTATTGTGTTGAGAAATTCACCTTTTTATTTGATGATGTACATCGTGTAGCATCCGTGGGTGAATTTTCTTGCTGAATGTGTTCCTGCGCCCGAGGGTGGAGAGCATTTCTTTGACATACACCACAATTCAGAGGGGTGTGTTTTGGGGGGGGGGGGGTTTGAAGACTCCATATGAGGAGAGTAATAAAAGTTGAGTAACATACACACACGATTGAATTTAATAGGAGAAATTCTGTCTCCCACTCTAATTAAATGCATAGTTTGAGAAGCAATTTTCACGATGACTGTGCGTCTGTTTTTGCTGAATTGCGAATGAAAGATATTTTGGAAGATTATAAATTTTCGTCCAGTGTATATCTTAATGAATGGAGTTTGTAGTAAATGGGAAATGATACTTTCATTCCATTTTAATGTACTGTCGTCCCATGTAATTCTATAAATGTCATGAAGAGTTTGTTTTGTTCCCAGTCGCCTTGACATATGGCATGATATTTTCCTCCTCATTCAGCGCAATATTTGAACTGAGAACGGCTGTGTGGTCCACGAGGAAAAAGCATTCCTCCGCTCGTTCAATGCTTAAAGGCAGTGGGGATGAGGGATGAAATATAAATACATAAGAAATGATGACAATTTCAACTGGGGTTTTGGAATTTGAGCGTGAGCGTAAGTGTGAGTGTCGTGTGTTGTCGGCACAAGAGAGAGGAGAAGCAGTGTTTTTGCGTTTTCTCAGTACCAATATTGTCTGAAGGACGGTGCACAGAAGAGGTTTTGTATATCTACCTATGTTTACAGTATGTTAGCAAAACACTCAAGACAAAACAATTTCATTTGTTCAACAGCCTCCACCTCCTATTTCTCTCCACAAATTCACATACCATTTTCAACATATTAATTTTTTATCTCATCACAATTGTACTTCTCATGCCCACCATTTTGCATCTCACCACAATCCGAAGCTTTCGTCTTTCATCGAGCAATCGCTATAAATAAAAGATAATGCCTTGTTCGGCTCATGGTTGGAAAAATATCCATCCGAGAGAGTCAGAGAGAGGGGGAGAGAGAGAGAGAGTGAATGAATTGTCTTCGAGGGGTGATTTACAGAGGATTTTCCGACATTTTCGCTAAATTGAGTTGCGCTTTTAGCCTCGCAAGATAGGAAGAAAAAACAAGAGACTCAATATTTTTTAATTATCGCTTCAGGATGGATGTGCCTAAGTGGGTCTGATATGGAAAACCATATCTCCTCGTGCGCCCCATTTGCAGATGATGAAATGTATGATCTTCTCAAATGAACTGATGTGTAAGCTCGAGGTTTATAAAGCGGGGCTTAATAATGTGTCATGGAGAATATGAGAAGAAATTGCGAATGAATACCTCGACAGGACTCATTTTTTTTTCAGTCTGCCAGAGAGAATCCGAAATGAAAAACATTGGGATGAAAATTTGTTTTGTTGGATCATCAGACTCGGAAAATCTGGCTTAAGTTGTTGGTTTTCACAATTGCATGATTTTAATAATGAAATTTCATGTTTTTCATCATCACGGAGAAAAGGGCATTAGACTTAATTCGCGTAATTGTTGGAGAAATTTCAATAATTGGATTTTGGAGTTAGTCAAGTGAGTAATTATTTAATATGATTCTTTAAAAACTGTAAACAGAGAACAATGAGATCTGTTAATAACTAGTTCTCCACCCCTTTCAATTTAAAGCTTCATCTTCACGTATAAAGTTCCTTTATAGTGTTGGAGAAGATGCAGTTTCAAAATTACTCTGATACACCAAATGGAGGAGAAAAAGAACAAAAGCGGAGTATTTTGAGTAGAAGTGCACCCCAGCAGCTGGTCTATTTTATTAAAACTTAAACCTCAACATTAACTCAGGGTGTTTTCTACTCCATATCCATCCCACCTAAACTTTCTCCCCGAAAAAGGGACGAAAAAAGCGCTATAGAACAAAGAGAAGCTACTCAAGTTAATAATGCAATATTGCAATCACTAAATCACTTCTTTTCTCACATAGTTGTACTCTTCTCTAAAATACCACAAAGGCGTTGGGTATGGAAAAGAAATCTCATAGCCATTTATAAATCATTACAATTGAACTTCCTAGGAAGTGTGATTAATTATCTTTTGGCATTTTGGGTGTGTCAAAGGATCGCGTATGTAATCGCATTTCTGAAGGGGGGTTTTGAACAAAATATCGCTTTTCACATTACGTTGAATGGGCGGAAACAATAGTTTCTCTCCATACGGAATAGTTATCGAAATTTGGAGCCATAATAAGAAGGCATAGAGAACAATCGTATCACATTCTATTCACTCAATTAGACTTCCCGTCTTCTCGCTCTCTGGGTATGGAAATGTTTTGGGCTTGAAGACAATAGGAAGAATTTCTAAGTCATATGCAACATAATAAGAAACATATGCTAACACACCATCCGCCATTAAATCTAACATTAAATAAATTAGCCAGACGGTAATTCTAACTGTGCGGCTCATCCTTTTGAAACAATCATCTGCAGACTTTTGCATTTGAGGCAAGAGAAGACATAAACATCACAGATGAAATCCACATTAGTAGCTCTCTTATTCATTTTATTCACTCCTAGTCACTGCTGAGGATGTAATATTAAATTCATTCAGCACAACACACATAAAACACACATTTCGTACACATTACACCCACAATCTATTCAATTTCAAAACCTCACCCGTATTGTACGCAAACATGGAGAAAAAGTATGTTTGGGAATCTGCTAAAATATACTTCAACTCTATAATCGTTGTTCATATATCTTCTCGCATTATACACTTCGTCTTGCCTGCTTTTTTCTCTCCTGCTTTATCAAATTCATGCTGAAGCCCCACCCCGCGCGCCACCCTCCTTGCCCATCACGTCTAAAGATTCACACCCTCATTTCATCTTGCATGGGGCGCGTTTTGGAAGAAGAATAAACTGTCGCCTTCATCGGCATTCATCGTAATCTAGCAATGGCGTGTTGCTGCGAGACGCCAAATTGGCGAGACAGAGACTGATAAAGTTTATTAAAAATTCACACATAATTGATCAATGTGCTTCTCAAGTGATCAGCATGGGAAATGCGCCCATGCAGATACGGCAATTTGCCATAAAGCCGACAAAATGGTATACACTTTTTTCACCCTCAGCGCCGTGAGCACAAGGTGTACGTTGAGAAGTTTCACGCGCGGTATGGGATATAATATTGAAAGTTGTTGCAGAATGTGTGTTGTATGTTTTATAAAATTTATAACCTATTGACAGTCTCAGGGAGATTCAATCTTCCCCGCTGAAGAATATTGGTAAATGCTTACATATTTCATATTGTCGACGCAATAATTCATAAATCTTATAAAAGCACTTTGCCTCCAAACTGGGTGATGGGTGAAAGAAGGAATTCCTCGTGCTCAGCCCTAAAACTCCAGTGCGAATAAAATCCCAATGTCTGGGCGAGAGAGGAAGAAAAGACAAGTGTAAAAAAGACAATAGGGAAAGAAAAGCTTGGTGAGTATATGTATATGAAAAAAATATCTCCCCGTGTCAACTGTTTACGTATTCTACGGTACCATTATCCTCTGGTGGTTGCGGTTAGATTTACCACAGCGTGGAATTTTATCCCCGAATAATCCCATAGTACAGTTCCCCCCGCCTCGTCTGTGTGCCTACAAAAGGCACAGGACGAGAGAAAAAAGCTCTAAGAGGGGAGGAAGAAGCACTCGAGTGTCTCCACACACACACACGCCCCAGCCTTTCCCCCCACGACTTGCACCTTGACAAGAGTCTGTGGGCTAGGGCTTTTCTTAAATATTATACCTAAATCTCATCACATATATAAAAGCACAATATTGCTTCCAATCCCTCAGTCAACCACGCAACACAATATAAAAGAGCGACTAAGACTGCTCTTGCTCATTAATTTTCGTTATTTTTCTCACCACACTTTGCCTCATCTCCCTCACGGCAAAAAGCTCTTGCCACCCAAAACCCTCACGCCTCTGCTCGCACCCAAATGTACACACGTTTATCAGGATTTCATATAACCACCCACACACGGGGACCGTCTTTCACTCCCTTGGAAAAAAAAACATTCACTTTTGATAGACCTTTCAGAGCATCCGCGAAGCTCATGGAAAAAATCCAACATAAATTACTCCATATCAATAATTTTCTTACTCTACAGCCGAGATTTTTCATTCTTGATATCATCCCATATATTCCTATTTACCCCCCGCACACCCTCGGTCGATGGGTTAACCCTAAAACTGCGTGGCTGAAGGAAAGCTACAGTGAGCAATATATTCTAATACAGAGGATGTGACACTTTTTCTAACATGATTCTGGCAAGTATCTGAGGATCTCTGGGCGAAAGACCGCGAAAAGTATCGGATTTTAATTTGAAACAGTTATAGTAGATCTGAGACTCTGTGATTAATCGCTAGAGCTTAAACAAGTTAAAGGGGCGGGGCATGCGAATAGGCGGAGCTAGTGCTTACTTCATCTAATTGTCCATCAAGCACAAATTGGAAGCATTTAATAAAAGTTTCATCTAGTAATGAAATAGATGAGTTTTAATACTCTTTGTCTCTATTTTCTTTGCAGATTCAGCAATTTTTGTGGTGTTTGGTGACCAAGAAAAAAAGCAATACATTCTTCAACATTTGGTTTCAAGACTTGAGAGACGGAAATTTGCGCACTTTTTTCGTCTCAGTGTGAGTGTGTGTGTTGAATACTTCAGGTAAGGTAAATTTAACCCCACTTTCGCAATGTTGAAATGTACTCCGGAACAGAGTGAATAATTTAGAGAAATATTATTTTAAGAGATTCTCCACCTTTGTGCACATGAAGGGACCTTTTTCCCCCACACCAAACCTTTCCAGGCATTGAGAAATCTAATCAGAAGGCAAGAGAGACTGTGAACATTTGCCCCTCGCGAACATCTCTAGCATTCCATGCAACATTCATCTCAACATTGTGTACATGGCGAAAGAAGCGAGAGAGACATGACATATTGCTGGAGATATATTTGCAATATTGAAATGTATTATGAAGTTATGATGATACACAAGTTACATTTTTACACTATTCTGCATAGAGAGTGGGTGATAGTGAGTACCCAGTGAGAATTTATCCGAGAGACGATGTGCAATGGTCGATGGGCTTGGGTGGCAATGGGAGAGGAGTTGGGAATATTTGAGGTTTTTGTCACGTTTATAGCTCATTGCTTCACGTATCTATATAGTGACACATATCTACATTTATTTCATCGCTGTGACAGAAGGCAGGAGAGGAGATAATATCAGAGGATCATAGTTTGCACACAAATGTACCGTATTTTCATCTGGGATTTCATAAAAATTTGTGAAATTGTGCATATGTGAGTGTGGAGCACCTTTGCCTTGTCTGATGTATTTTTCTCACCCATGTACATAATATACCTTTAATTTATATAATGTGAGCACGAATAATGCGACGGTGGGTAAGTTGAGAGTGGGTGAAAAAGGGTAAGGTCATATATCGTGTCACAAATGCTAAAATGTGTCTTTTATGCCAAATGGTTTCTTATAAATATGATAAAGATGATATTTTCACTCCTGTAGGAATTTTTCTCTCTCTGCACCAATATTTTTCCACCGGAAAACCTCTCTTCACGCTTTCCATGAATGTTAAAAGGGTGTGAGAAATTTACATTTTAATGCTGCCACTCTTTTTTTTCTATCTATAACCAACCACATTCCCATCTTTCCTATTATTGAAAATGACCAGCACTGCGGGTGAAAATGCTATGGGACTTTTATATGGTTATATCTAACAAGGGGGGAATTAAGGGCAGAGTTGGCAATATTTTAGTTGTGGGATTTTCCACGGGATCCTCGGTTAAGCGGTGCGAAAGCAGGGGCATTTGTGGAAAAGTGCCAATTTACTGCAATGGTCAAATGAGGCGAAAGCAGAAAAGGGGTGAAGAGGGAATCTTGCTCACTTCAAATTAAGAGTCAATTGTTCAAGCTTGCAGGTTTGGGGACTTCTTGATCATCCATAGTCCTTCTAGGGATCAGTTGCAGAGGGTTTTATCTGAAATTTCTATCTCTATCTCTCGGGACCATATTTCTCAATGGTGTGAACTTCATTTTCTCACCACAATCATGCCCACAATTCTGTGTGAATAGGAAATTCAGTGGTTATTTATCTCTGCAAATTTCCAGTGAGTGTGAGAGAGAGAGAGAGGGACATTATAGACATTTACAGAAATACGCGGTAAGCCAAAATATACCTATTGTGGTTGTTGCAAATATTTTGTAAATTTTTCAATTATCACCGGAAAGGGTGAAAATAAACATGAAGACTATCGCAAGACAATGATGATTTATACAAGCATGAAAGAAATATTTTTATATCTACTGATAAATTTCATAATTTATCCTCATTGATTTTATGACATGAACTTTTCGCACAAATGATCTTTAAGAAAAATAGAAATCTCAATCTCACCGTATGGCTTTGAATTCGAGTTAGCAATGTACGCTGCATTTTTCTGTTATTTTTTACCTGAAACGATCAAAAAGTTCTATTTATGTTTCTGCAACGGTTCATTCTATAACATATGATTTGTTCAACTGTGAGATTGAATATCACAAAAGTGGGTGGATGGTGTTAATGCAGTGTTTTCAAGCGGACCTTTCCATCGAACTGACGATGTCAGGAGTGGTAATTTAAACACAAATAACATGAAAAAACATAAAGCACTTCTCCCTCGCTCTCATCCACCCAATAAGCCTTTTTCATATGCAACTTTTGACGCAAAACTATTATGAGTGTAACATAAATTTGATTCTCTTGTGTACTATGTGTACATATGGATTTGTATGTAGGATGAGCGGCCCAAAGTTAACAGAGTATGTGGAATAGAGAATAGAATCACATATAAGGTATACTGTGTGTTGTGCTTTGTAGTCTCACTCACCCAGTCAGTGTTATATTAAAATGGCAAGTGTTCATTACGCTTGAGGAACTAAATGGCATGATGTAAATAAGAGTGAAGAGAGAGAGAGAGTGTGTGAGGCCATGGGGCTGGAGGGAGGTTGATGTTATAGAGAATCATCGTGTTTTGTGGCACTTAACTTGACGGTTTTCACCACCTCCCCCTTATCCGGTATACATAAAATGGACAATGATGATGAGGAGAGTGGGCGCCAAGGGGGAGGAGGTGAAAGAATAAAGCGATGCACACAAACAATTCATAGTATTTTCCTTCACAGTCTGAAGAGTGTGTACAGTTTTCCTTTGGCTGAATGTGCGCCTCCTTTTTTCGGGCTCTTGGTCATTTTATGCCCTTCCTGAACAAATATTTTCACCCACAAGCCACACTCTTGTCGAGAGCCATTTTCCTCCTTTCTCAACAATCCCCAAGTGAGTGTGTTGGATTGAATGTATTCAGTCGGACAGAGAAAGGCCAACGGTTGAGGGCAAAAAAGTGCATAATTAGGGGAAAATGTTTTTACTTATTTATGGCTAATGCGAATTTCTTGACAATTTATTGAGATCCGGTTCTGGGGGAAATGGCGAGAGCGTCAAACGTCAACACACCATATATAATGATGGGAATTCTGAAGGAGGAAAAAAATATATGAAATGGAATTATGGGGCTAAAAGGAGAGCAAGAAGTTCCAATGAGGGTGAAAAAGGTAACTCAATTTAACTCCATTACTTTCCCAGGGAAATATTTTTTACGCCTCAGTCTGCCAGTGTTGTTGGTTGAGGAATTAAGAATATAAAACACATTATCTTGCAATTAATAAATAATCTCGCCTATAGAGTGATGGGAAGAACTTCTCTTCCCTTGGCGCCAACAATTTTCTTTGGGTTTCCTGGAGGAAGAAAGTGCTCCCAAGGATGAATGTGGATACATTTTTAATTATGCCACATATTTTACCGTGTTTTATTAATGTTTTTTGTCCATGGTGAGTGAGAGAGAGGGAAGGGGGGAGAGAGAGAAAGGGTGGTTTTCATGAGGCTTTTAATGTATATGACGTTGTGGGGGGGTATAAAATATAAAAACAGCGGGTGTTGACTTGGCATTGGTTGTAGCATAAAATACATTTTACAACATGATACCGTATTTTATATATTGAAATTTTCACACACAATTCTAGTATATAGCTGTCGTATTTTAATATTAAAGTGTCATACTTGCACCAAATATTGAGCATGAATGGAGGGCGGCGGTGGCACCAAATCAGCATGAGAGCGAAAAGAAATTGCGCATAGTTGGTTTATGTAACAACCATAGATGGTTTCCATGAGCTTCATGTACTATCCGACAGCAGCACTTGGGCGTACAGGGATTTTTATCGGAGGGCGGTTATACTATGTGGCTTTTCTCTTTCACTCACCATCCGACGTGGGGTGATATTAAAGTGATTTAAATAAAGTATAAGCGATAATTGCACTGTGTAAAACATGTTGGAAACACACATGATATCAAAAGTGGAGAGAAGGTGGAAATTAATGGATCAGAAGATAGCATCAGACCAGATTAAAATCTTCTCGCAAGATTTTCCAGATACTGTCGGCAATTACTCGAATTACTTCATTATTCTCGGCAAAAAGCTATATGCGGTGGCATCTTCAAAATATTGAGGTGAAAATTTCCTCACTGAGATTTACGACTTGTGTATTCGAGTTGAAAAGTTTCAAGGGTGCGGGATGCGGAGATGAGTGGCTCTGGCTGAGAGAAAAAAATACATGGCATACATAACGCATATCCCTCAAGTTATGAGCTCGTCTCTGCGTCTAGTTATAAAAGTTTTATTTATTTATTAAATATTCAAGCATAAGGAGTACTTTGATATTCTTGTAACATTTGTCAGAAAGTTTAGAAAATATATGTGACATGTTAGACGAAGGAAAAATTCTTTATAACACATCAACCGCGCAGAGGTTTTTTGATCAAGCCATGAGATCCGAAACTTTTACGCCTTAGGGATTGTAAGCTCCTTTTTTATGTCATGTTTTGTTATTCACTTACATTCTTACATTTTTTTCCATCCTCTTTTTGTCATCGTTCATACATGATGAAGTGGCTGCGATGTATTTTTGTGCGGTGCTAAAAGATCGGTGTAAGTGAATAAAGCAATATTTGAGAGTGAAAACATGGATACAAAATTTAAAGGCACGTGTTTATGCAAATTGCATAGAAGAAAGGTGATGAGATGAACTTGTATCATTATGAGCTTTCAGTGAAATTGGGAAAATATTTCATGAGAATGCCCTCAAGTTGTGGGAACTGTGCAATGAAGAGATGTTTTCATGAATGTAATATTCTGTCATAGAAAATGCCACCGTAGGGGAAAGCGGGGCCATTTATATAATTACAAACGACATAAAAACCATGAAACTGAAAGCTTTGCTGTTCCTCCTTGAATAAGTTGTTGAATAAATGAAAGAAGTGGACTAGACAAAAAGCATGGTGTCACGTGGAAATTTTTCCTTCTCCTTTATGAGCTTTGCATCAGACGAAGGACTTCTTTCTCAAATCACTTGAAGAAAAAAAAATTCTTTAATCTCACTTCAGAGAAACGCATGTGAAGATGCTCAAATTCTTAAGCGTCGAATAACGAACGGGTGTTTAGGTGAGTGCTATGGCATTCCATTTTATTTGGTTAGTGTAGCATATCACAAAATGGCAGGTTGTACATGGGTGGAATTTTCTTAAATTTCAATATAAGGGTGAAGTGTGTGTGTGCGGAGGAAGCATCCATTTTGGCTTATGATGCTATGTTACATGATATTTGTCGACGAGGATGAATATAATATTGAAAATGAGATGGTGGGTTTGGAGTGGATTTTAGAGGGTGGTTGAAAGTTTCAAATTTTACTCCCAATTCAATTATCATCCTCTGAGAGGTGACAATTTAGCCTCCACTTGAGCTTTTTTCGCCATCTTGATCCGCACGCTGATGGCGGGCGAAATGGATGAGTGGGGGATCGCTTTCAATCTCTCAGGCGGGCGCATGCAAACTTGTGGCTTTTTCTATGTGGCGACGAGTAGCTACCTGTGCTCTACGGTAGTTTGTTTATATGATATTGAAAATATAATAGACAAAATGGGCTGAACTTTATCTGACAGACGGCGAGAGTGTGAGTGGTTTTTGGTGGATAGGTTAAGGGTTAAGGCGGGCGGGAGGCAGTGGGTGGGGGGGGGGGGGGTAAAAGAAGGAAGTGACGAGACACACAAAGTCTATTTGGAAGTAATTTGATAATTTAGTTTGTTGATGTACACAAAACCCCATATATACATCCAGGAAAAGTTGTGCCAAAGTGTAAAAGGATCTTCTGGTGTTTCTCCGTTGGTCTCCTCTATCAAAGCATGAACTATTTTTAGTATAGAGTATTTCCTGGTGGCGAGAGAGCGAATAACTCCCCAGAAATGGAAAAAGATGAAGCTGCAAGCAAAAGCTTTCAACCTTCTAAACATAATTAAGTTTCTTTTGCTTGCTTTTAGTGTTATTTTTTCCGCTCTTCCCATAGCCATCCAACTCGCCTCTCTTGAGCCAAGAATTACCGGCGACATATATTTCTTTATTCAATGTTTTCATGACCGTACCGTAAATATTTTCAAGTGGTGTCTTCCTCAAGCCTTTGGATTTTAAGTTTGCTTGAAGATGGTCTTGTGTAGTCAAAAATGCATGTAATTCTGCTTGTGGAATGAAAAAGGGACAAAAGCACTGAAAGAGTGCAGTGCGGGGAAAATAAGAATAATTGCATTTAAATACTTCTCACATAACTTCCTTAAGGGTTTCCATGTCTCTTGGTTTGCTGAACATTATGTGGAGAGCGCATGATTTTTGAAAAATAAATGAGCAGGAGTGGTTGTAGAAAAAGTCATTGCAAAGTAATATTCAAAATTTACGAATACAAAATTCCTATGAGTATAAGGAATAAGTTGTTTCATTTCGTCTCTCATATTTTTGGACATTGCGCATTGTAAATTCATCGCTTTTTGTCGCAGCGACATTTGGAGATTGGCGCTGGTCTTTTCCATTCCCTCCCTAAAGGAGCTTCGGCACTAGAGCGAGAGTTGTGTGGGGTATGATGAAAAAGCTGCCACAACCATCAACTTTTTATTAGGGCAATTCAAAAGTAAAATTTGAATAATGTATGTCGTTATTTTTCCTTCCTTAATACTTGCAATAAGATCTATACATTTCATTTTGGCCCCTGAGCGTGCCCTTAGATTTCATACTCTCTCTCTAGCCTATTCTATATTTCAATATGCTCCCAATTCCTCCGCCTTCATCACCGGTGGGCTGGGAAGAATTATCATGAGAGGAGATGGCAAATATAGGAAAAATGCTACGTGTGAGACACATTGCTATTCACCAGTGTTATGTGGTTATTTGTTGAATTCAAGTGATCTCTTCTCCTTGGCAAATGGTGACGGAATTTGTAAGTTTTCCTCCTCACATAGAAAGATATAAAATACAGTCGGTGCGTTGAGAATCTTGCCTTTTGCCAGCCCCAAATTGACACACAGTGCCAATGATTGAAAATCCAGCGAAGTATGCTAAGCAGGGAAGGAAAGATGAAAAACACGGAGAGAAAGTTTAGAGAGAGAAGTCGAACGCGAATGGCAGAGAATTAAAATTGCTTCCTCTTCCAAACTCGACTTTGCTTCCGCCCAAGGGAAATATCCAAATATGACCTAGTGAGTAATGATTATCGATATGATACTTAATGTTGTGTAAAAAAATTGTACAGTGACTTGAAAATAAATAGATTGGTTCAGATGAAAATGTTGAAAATCTCCATTCAACACACAAAGCATGTTCTCGTGGAAACTTTACTTGCTTTTCCGAGTTGGAAAGAAAGTTACTGTCTTTGAAAAAGTACAATATGTATCTGTATATAAAAGCAAATTGAGTTCTTTTCATGCATAATTGTCAACGAATAGGTGTGCAAATCGATCTCAATTTCCCTATTTTTAATAATGCAGATTCTATTTTTGAGGTCATTTAATGTTTTCTGATCGTATACCATCAGTTTAAAGTTCACGGTTTTTACGTATTGTTTGCATCTGGTTGAAAGCAGATTCCAATATTATTTACTGTTTTTAAATTCTATCAATTGCAAATCAACACACTATTTGGAGATCAAATTTTATATTCTATCAATTTATTATTGCGGAAATGGGAAGTTTATGTGCGGATTTCCTAACATTTATTATTTATTTGAAACTTCCGAATAACACGCGAGTGGGCGGAGCGTGTAAATGGGCGTAGTTTATTAGTTTCGATTTTGTTAAAAATTCTGTTTATAGTCGAGTATGTCTTCTTATTTTTTGAATTTCGGTGGAATATCTCGCGCCGGATGAAATAGACAATAATTTGTCAATGATAATATAGTCATTCGCTATGGAAAAGAAATCTAGATTAATATTGGAAATTATAGTTTATTTTGGGTTATACAATTTTTTTTTCATAATTGTATGTATTTGTCTAAATTGAGCGCCAAGCGAAATGAACAGAATTGCAAATTTCTTGATTCAGTAAAAAGTTTTGTTCGTGTGTATATATTTTTATGGAAAATACATGAAAAAAAACTAACTCTGAATTTAAATAAATTCCATTCATTCTCCAATAATTATTGCAGAAATTTTGCATGGAGCAAATTAACGTCAAAATTGCCACCCAATGGCTAATGGGAGAATTGATGGGCGTAAAAATGTATAAAATGAGAGAGAAGTTGAAAAGGATACATTTCCAACTTTGGGGATTAATTAGCAAAAATTGCCAATTGATATAATGTACAGAAAGAGCAGTGTGCTTTAGTAACAATTTCACCCCCTTTTGCCGGGACTCGAGCGCAGATTGAACGCGGAGCGTGGAGACGAGGGGAAAATAATATGATTCGATATTTATGCATAATAGTCATATCCATATTATAATAGAATTTTTGATAACGTAAGCGTGAAAAAAAATCGCAACTCAGTGGGAAGATTTTTTAATATCAGCATGTTATGTGGGGGAAAAATGGTTGAAGGTGGGTCGAGAAAAGTCTACAAATAATTTCACACATCTTCCCAATTGTGTAGATGATGGACAGATTTCTGAATAGGATATTTATTATACAGGAGAGGAGAGCGAGCTGAAAATATTGGGGGGGGAGAAAGGGTGAAAAGAAGGATGTAGAAAAGTGAAGGGGTTTTCCAACTCTTTACTTTTAGCACTGACTGATGTTTAGTCTTGCTTCTCTCACTCCCAGAACGCCTCTCAGTCAGATGTGTAATGTTTTTAGGAAAAGGGCGTGGGGGATATTTTGTGGTTGTATCTTCCATATTCTTGCATAATGTTTTATTCAACAGTTTTGTTCAGGAGGATATTATATACAAATATAAGCGCACACCTTTACACATAATTTGAATATGCGCTACAATGTAAGTCAATGCTGAGGGTATTAAACGGAGATATATATTTGGTGAAAGGTGAGAGATGAACAGAAATTCACAATGTAATGCCTTATGTGTGTGCGTGGAGCGGATATAGAATTTTATACTCCTCATTGATATTTTTCCTTCCTGAAATTTGGGGGGCTGTTTTTCAAACCATTATTCCTGGGTATTCATGTCGCCCTTTTTCCTGCCGGGCTTTTTTTTCGGGGGTGGTTTCTTCTCCCAATTTTTTCTTGGGGCTCGTGTGTCGAGTGGAGCAAAACACCGGACTCTTAAATCACATCCATTTGTCTGAGGGCAATAGAGAGTGAGGGAGACTTCTTGGGGTAGATTCTTAGCCTGTGCCATGGTAGAAGGAAGTCTATATTGCAGTAGCTTTTCATGATTGCAATTGCATGTTTAACTAACATTTCATCTTGTATTTTTCCCGTCTATCTCTTGAGAAATTCCTGCAATTAACCCCTCAAATAACTCAGTCCCTGTCTCTTCCTTCATATAAAGTACATTTAGCCACTCTTGTTCCCTTCACTCATTGCAGAAAATGTTCAACTTCTTCCCTTACACTAAGACTGTATACACTTAATTATTAAGTAGTGTGCAAAATGTTTGCGAAATAATATGAGACAACAACTTACAGACGTTGATATCCTCTGTGAAATTGCGATGAATATCTCTATCAGGGAAGTGAGCACTTATTTTAACAAATCCCTCTAGAAATGTGCAGAGAGAGAAAAAAGGAGAAAAAAAGAGGACAACAGCAGCAAAAAAAAAGAATGGAAAAAATCACTCTGAGATTTCGGGGGGTTGCTTTCCGTTTTTGGCGTTGGAAAACAACCCTCCCAGTGGCATTGTAACAGGAAAAAAAATCACACGAGATATTTTGCGGAAAAATGAAGCTCACTCTCGCGAGGAGTCGACATATAGTTTTATGATGAATGCTCGGGAAAAAACTGATTCGTCCTGCTTCTCAACATAACTTCATATACGCTAAGGTGGAAGCTAAAAGTGATATTCAACTGTGGCTGAAATTTCAGGGGTGGAAATGTCTACAAAAGTCGGGGAAACGATGCCCCTCACGAAGATTTTCAGGGGAATTGTGGTAACTGGGCAGGTCGGGAAAATTCAGGGGATTTAGGATCATCTTCGCATTCTAAAGGTTTTGCTTCTGGATGTTTTGAGATATTTAATTGTCTGTTTGAAGCTTGGATTTTAAGAGTTTTACAGCACAGAATTGACCTGAAAATGTTCATTTTTACCTTGGAAATGGCAAAATTGTAATTTTCCCCTGAAGGGGTGAAAATGTCCCTGGAAGTCCTCGTGAAGTATCGGGAGAACTCGCTCTAGAGCCGAGGGGAGTGAATTTGTTTAGTGGAGGGCTTTATAGAGTGTCTCAGTACACACTCTCGATAGTACTTCAGTGATAAGTCAACGGGGAAAGATGTAGTCAATTTTCCTCGGGTCCTGTGAGACTGTATAGCGTGGAAAATGTATAGTAAGTGTGTAAAGTGTAGGTGAGAGTGAGATAGGGTGTGGAGAATGTGAGTGTGGCAGACTAATGCAGTGGATAAACACTAAAATATGCCC
This sequence comes from Phlebotomus argentipes, assembly GCF_947086385.1. Lineage (NCBI taxonomy): Eukaryota > Metazoa > Arthropoda > Insecta > Diptera > Psychodidae > Phlebotomus > Phlebotomus argentipes. The sequence continues at coordinate 7,657,893 of NW_026776181.1, read as the reverse complement.
TACATCAAGCGTTTGTTTACCGGGGAATCACAATTGAAATATATGCAGTCGATAAAAATGTAGAGAATTTTTCATGTGCAAATGAGGGCGAGAAACCACATTATAAACATTTATGTAATGTAATAGTGTATAAGGAGAAGTGAGGCAATGCAATTCTAATTCAAAGTTTTCCTTAATGTCTGGGCTCTCGTATGCAAAATGCTGCACAAGGAGAAGCATAGTGGAAAGACTTAATGAAATCGAGGAGGGAAGCGTATAACCGCACAAGACTCTTTATTCCGTATGCAGGGCATTATCATCTCTCGTCGAGATTTCGCTATACGGAGAGATACTGTATGTGCTACTCGCCTTTTTCCTCCTTGTTGAATTGCATTAAATTTTTCGCGAAAGTATGTCTCACATCACGGAGGCATGTGTCGAAATGGATGAACATCGCTTCCCGAGATGTGTTTTGTGTGGCGATGTGGCGAAGTGAATGCGAAAATGGGGCTATTTGTGACTTGTGTTAATTAAATTTTTCCTATTTGCCACCCATGCCGAAAACTCTCCGATGTTAATGTAATTGTCTGTTAAACAATTGTTATACTGTGTGTTGGTGGTTACGCAACCGATAATGAACCTGATAGGAGTACATTAAAATGGGGATCTCTCTACTTTGGATGCCACCAACGGGAATGCGGAAAATGTGTGTGCGATGGTGTGAAATGCTGTGAAGACGTAGAGACATTGCAAATGTGAAAATCTAACACGACTGAAGAGTGTAAACATTCTCATTAAAGAGTGTGTTAATAGATAAAGAAAATTTTAAAAGTACCTTCCTATTATAAACTTCCTTTTTCCATTCCTGGGTCATCCAAGTTTGCTTAAGAAGAGAAAAGAAAGATAGGGAAATACGAATATAATGATCTCTTTCTGGAGTACATTTCATGAAATAATCTATCAATTGTGTGAATTTGAGCAATCACAGGAAAATCCTTGCAATTCTAATTGTCTAGGCACATAGAGGAGTCCTGCCAGCAAGAATCCACTCAAAGGAAAATTGTGACGACAAGGAGAATGAGGAATCCTCTACTTGACACTCTACCAACGGCATCGAAATTTCCCATGCTTGCACTTTTACTCTTTATCCTCCTGATATGGACACAACCAATCTATGGATCTCGTGAGTACAGAAAAAATTTAATTACCTTCCACCCGAAGCCATTACTTCATTATCCACAATTTGTGAGTGCCAATGAACCCCTCACTCACTGTTGATGGTGGCCATTATGTACGTGTCTTTGTCGACGAGGAGACTATCAATTGGAGTCACAGGACAAGGTTGTGGATTTTACCAAGGCGCTCAGTGGTTGTGACAGGGGCACAAATGGGGTGAAATCGAAAAAAGAGTGATTTTGGGTTATCCCAGCAGGGAAACTGCAAAGTTCGAAAATAATGAGGTTGATATTTATTTATAAATCGTTTATGAGTTTGCAAGAATTCTCATGGCAAAATAATCAGTTTCCTGCTACAAATATGATCCAAAATTGTAATATACGGAACAACATGTTCTGATTTGTCTAATTAATCCCTGTCGCATTGTAATGAACAGAGTTAAATATTCGGTTTTGAGAAATGAATATTTTCCATATCTCTCTCGACTTCATTTCCTGAACTAATAAATAAAGATACTTTGAGTGGAAGGTTCGATTGGTAAACATTTAGTTTCGGTTTCCCTATATTCTTGCTACCTTTGATTTGTTGCATCGGTCACACAATTTAATTTAATTGCCTTACTAAAACGATCAAAATTCCGTGTTTCATTCATAATCTCATAATAGCTAGAAGCTATTATTTATATGCAAACAACTATGCATATGCTCCTGAAAATGGATTGCGCAACAGAGAGCAATAGAGAAAAAGGGAAATTGAACTAATAAACATTGGGGACTTTTGTCACTGTTCACACCACTGAGCGTTAATGATTTTCTTGTCAACGGCTTGACTCATGTGTCAAAGTGAGCGCGTGGAAAAAGCCGATGGAAAAATCCATATCCACCAATGTGATCCAATTAAATCTTCCTAAATAAGCGTGGTGTATTGATGGGGTTGTACACTCGACTAATATATAATTTTATTGAAGTGGACACGATGTTGTTTAATGGGTATAAATGCAAGTATGAAAATCCATTTGGATGACGACAGTCACCGGAGCAAAATATGCACGCTGCTTTCCGGGCTTGTGCATATAGCGCACAACAAATTTAATTTAATTAAATTTTAAACTTCCTCTTTTATCGCCACCGGTCACCGGGTTGGCTCTCCGGACTCATTCCCTGAGCTTTTGGCATTGAATAGCCCAACTAAAGTGGTAAAAAGATGATTTACATTCAAAAAGCATCTATTTTAGCCCCCACCCACAAACCTCATGCCCTGAGTGCGGTGCTTTTGATGTTAAATGAAAAGTTCTCTATTAAACGGATGATAAGCCATTGGGTTTTTTTTTTAATACTCTGCGCACACACCATAATTCCATGCCCGAAAAAATGATGGGTAGTATTTCCTGGTGTTTTCATTTGGCGTTTGCTATGTATGTTCCTCTTTTAAAATGACATATAAAGCCAAATAACGGATGGTTTGAGTGGGTGGCTGCGGATGGAGTGTTGGATGAGGTGAGAGAGTGTGCAAAAAAGCCGCACAAATGCGAGGTAATAATCTGAGTTTTTGTATGGGAATTTTCCCCCAGTATATAAAATTAATTAAATGATTATTACTGTCAAACTCAAGTGAACCACTTAATTTATAGTATAACGGCTAATAGCATTAATTTATATTAGATGACATTTAGAATAGAGTTTTACATATTTAATAATGATCACCTGTAATGATTCGGTCTAATTGAATTATACGGAAGAGGGCTTCATTTGGGGTTGTGGAGAGAAAAAATAAGCTTGTTTAGTTTATAACGCTTGCGATTCATTGAAAGAGTACTGGTGCACACAGCTGAATAGCTTTTAAATCATAAATTCAGAGTGAAACACAAAGGCTGTGACTTTTAGGGTGGAATTACAGATGGAGGGGCTGAGCCAAAGGGTGAAAATATGACTTGTCCATAGGGGTTGAAATAATGTGGGTGGGTTTGATGTTTTAAGAGGATTAATGGAAGAAGAAATAGTCATATTGACGGTGTGTAAATAAATTGAACCCATTATAAGTTAGCAAAATAGGCTGTGAAAGCTCCACACTTTTTAGCGCTTTAAAAATGATATTTTTGTAAGTTTTATAATATTCAACTAAACAGGTAGCGTTGAAATGCAGAGAATATAAGTTGAATATATTGATTTTTCCCGCATCATTTTCCATTATTTATGCATTTCACATGATCGGCTGCACCTTACTTTAGTTTTCCCGTTTTTTATGTACAATTTTCGACGTAATGCTGGTTTTATGCAGTTCGGCAATTAATTGCACATTTTATTAGTTTCGCATGAATTAATGCGCATAGCGCAATTTGATCCAATCATGGTGAAATGGCTTGTGGAATGTAAGTTTTCACTCTCTCTGTTTCCCAGAAATATCTTCATTGATGGGGCGGCGGTGGCCCGAGGGGGCGTGTTATATGTGTAAATATAACATGTGTGGCGGCGAGAAAGGGCTGCGAAGGGAGGAGAGTGAGAGAGAAATTATAGAGTCAATATAATGAACAAATTTTCCAACTTGCACCCACAAATCTCACACACAAGGAGCCCACAAAAGCGCACCATAGTGTGGCTCCCGTTCCATCGTAAAATATATTTGGGGCTGTGCGGTGGAGAGCGTGTAGAGATATAGAGATTAGTTGATAAAGTTTTGAATACGATTAAACTTCTAATTGGCATGAGATGATTTAACAAAGAGGACTGGGTTTTTCCTATAGTTTGGAACACACTCTCTCCTCAAGTTTCTATCAAATGCTGGGAGGAAAAGTAATTAAGAAGAACATTCTCATGTAATACGTGAAGAGGCGAGAGAGTGAGTGAGAGATATTGAGAGTATGATGGACTAAAAAAAGGCAACATCCATGAAATTTTGTATCATGTAAAGTATCGGTTAGCTTCTCATGGTTTCTCGCCCATTTGCTGTAGGATATGGTTTGAGAATCAAAATTGTTTCTCATCCTGTTCACGTATCCGCAGTTGAATTTCTCAAAAACTTTCTATATCCTTGGCGTGAGTGTGGGCGGCAACTTTCCTAATTATTGTATTAAGTGGAAAATAATTTGTCAGATATTGCGATATGATATAAAACTATTTTAAGTCAGTAGATTTTTCCCACCATCTCGCGAAGCATTTTAAACGTAATTAAATTTCTTCTCGCTATATTCCGTGGGGGAAAACTTCTTATTTTATTTTGCATGTGTATTCGTCTGTTTTTGCAACATCGTCGAGTCGTGGTGGTTTTCCTTGTGAAGGGAGTTAAGGATTTTATAATGATCTCAAGGATTACGCAATGTAAATAGTTTGCCAGAGGTATTTAATTAAAATTGGGCATCGCAGGGCTTCGAATACGAACGTAGATGCACAGATATGGAATATATAGAAGGGCAGAGACAACATAATTTTTCTTTTGATTTCATTAGAATTTCTCGTGTAAAAATTCATATAATTTTCTCTAATGTCGATTTTAGAGTTCATGCAAGTGACCGCAATTTCCTGATTTTAATCAAATTTTAACGATCACATGTGTTCCTAAAATGTATTTTAAAGCGAAGACTCATCACTTTTCCTACTTTTGAATATTTGAAAGGTCATATTTGGGAAAAATCTTCATCCAGTTTGTGTTTGAAGTGGGTTTTGTCTACGACAGCCTCTCTCTCCCCTATAACTACCCTTATTTTGGCCTGTTTCCCACTTTTTCCTGTTGGAGGATAAGAGAGATACACCACAGAAAGTCATTAAGTGAATTGTATTTTTGTGGGTATAAGAGAATCGTATGGAATTTTCATTTTCATTTGTCTGCCTTTTCCACTCTCAACTGATCCTCTCGATAGATAAAAAAAAAACGCAAAGCTTTACGGGATGGGAAAAAGGGTTTTTTTTGTCGAGATACAAATGTTCAGTAATATCTAAGACTCACGCGGCTCGTGGATACTTTTCAATTACTCGCCTGGCGAATATGGGTTGGAAATATTGCGTGTGTTGAGTTATTATATGTATGTACAATGCTTAGGGATATTACTCATAGCATTATAGTTGTACATATAAGGAGGGGGACTCAAATGGTGTCTATGAGTGACGAGGACTTGGTATGATTATTTGTGAAATATACAACACAAAATGGGTGAGGATACTTAAAAGTGTGATGCGTGCTGAACGGAATCCATAAGCAACTTATGCTCTTTTGCATTTTCAGTGCTATAAAAGTCAAACTATCAACTTGTTCTTTTTTCCACTTCCTTCCCAACACAGCAATGCGATTCTATCTCATCGCCCACACACTGAGAACTCTCCACGGCATAGTCACAGCAAAATGTATATGGCGAAAGAGAGGGAAATTTCCTTGTTTTATTAACTTTACTATATCAAAGTTCCTCATATTTTCTTAATTAAGTTGAAATTTAAAATCATGTGTGGAATTATTTATAGACCCCAAAAGAGTGAATATGGAAATATGTATCTTGTGATGTAGGGTTATGGCTTAATGAAAGTTCATTTTACGTCTTTGCACACGTAAAAAAAATGCTGATGGTAATTAGTTGTGGAACTTCTCTTATGCCTTTTTTCTGCTACATCACCACAATCCGGTCTTTTATAGGGGGAAATCTGACAAATTAAACGTTTAGTGTGGAGCACTGAAAAATCGTCAAACATTAAAATCAAGTACAATTCGTGGCTTTCCATTTGTAGGGGTTTCTCATGCCATTGCTTTGCACTTTGTAGGAAAGTCAGTGGATTTCCACTAATGGAAAATGGCTTTTTGTCGATTTGCTGCGACTCTGGGAGTCGCGATTTGATCACTTGGGAAACCCCTTAATTTTCCTTGTAGGAAAACTACCGCCTTGGCGAGTGTAAATGGGTTGGTGGGAGGGCTGGTGGGGTCTGAACGAGTGCTTTTATGGCAAAATCCAACGTACCAAGAAGTCGAATGCTTATTATTGTAAAGTAGATTGTACATGAATTCCTGTGAAAAATATACAACTAGTTGGTCACGCTATTTCCATCCTTATTTTAACTCCATCGCGACCCCTCCGCTCTCCGCCCAATCTCATTGAGTGTATACTAATAAAATAAGGAAAAAGCAGAGCATAACACTATGTACTCGTGAGGGGGGCTCCTTTGACTCGCTCTCTCCAGCGTCTCAGTGAACATTTTACGTTATATTTGCGTGATATACTTTTGCATTGAGGATATAAAGTCCCGAGCATATCGGTGAGACGGATTTATACCAATAAAGAATTGTGTTGAAGAAGAAATAATACACAAAAACAGTGCTGCAAATAAATATAAAATCTCTAACTCATTTCACCTGTCATACTCAACAAGTACGTACATATAATGTGAAAGAGCATTTTTCTCGGTAAACTCTAATAAAAATCATATTTTCCAATTCACATTAATTGGATTGCCTCTGAGCTTTAAAGTTCTTCGTGTATAGCGGCAAATTGGAACACCTTTTTATTGCTAACCTATGAGATTATATTTATTCGCAGAAGTGTAGAGAAAGAGGGTGAAAATTTTAGCTATATATGCTGAACATTCCCACGTGTAATGTTCAGTTTTAGTGCTCATTTTTTCCCTTTAATGCCGCTCTTTTACACGTGAATGCCGTTGAGTTAAAATGATAGACATTTTACTGTTTATAATATTATTATTTTTGTATATTGTCACTTGATTGATTAATCTTTAATAGCAGTATTCTTTTCATGATGAATATTAAATAACTCGATCATTCGGGTGTGTGTGTGTCACTGAAATAAAATGGGATTTTTCTGCAATTCCTCTCTAGAGATGAATAAAATATTACGTAAATTTTTTACATTTAATTGTAAAATATACATTAAAAATTAATAGAATTTTCATTCGAATGGCATGAAGGGAGACTATGTGTGGGGAGAAACATGTACAAAATTGTCACATTTTCATTCACTATAGTCTTGCAGATAAAAAAAGAGGCGAAGAAGAGTGTTTTCAGAGGGAAAACCCTCTTGTATATTTTCTCATGCATTCAAGAACATGTTCTGTGCATGGGAATGGTATTATGTACATGGAGAGCATGAAACATTTCTCATACGAGACATACTGTCTTTCCACTTCTTCATACAACCCCAACTCTTGAGATATTTGTCGAGAAAAGTTGCCTCTCACAGAGAGAGAGTGTGTGTGTGTGTGTGGTGAAAATTGTGAAAAGAAGGACTTCGTATTCATGTTTGGTGAATGAGAAGAGACACTTTTGCATAGGAATAGTTGTGCTGTATTTTATTTACACTCACTTATAATTCACGCGCTCTGAAAAAAATCCGTGAATTTTTAAGCTCACAAGTCAGAGCAATTTTCAATGATTTTATCTGCCGCCAGTGCGCTGAAGTGCGGAGGAGGATAAAAAGTATATCTTTTCAGGGGAAAAAAGCAAGTCTACTTGTGGAATATGGGGGTAAATTAATTACACGAGTATTTCATATTTGATCCCGGGGTGTTTCACGCGACTTTTCAATTTCTGCTCCTCGCGCTCGCGAAAGAGATTAATGCACTGTTTTCATGCAAAATAATTTCCAAAAGGACTGCGACTTTCACTGGGTGGCAGAGTCTGTTGAGGTGGATGGACGGGGTTGGGCGGAAAGGGAGGAAAGTGACTCGATCAATTGTAGGGAAGGCAGGACAAGTTGAGCACTTTAAAAAGACATTCATTCAGGGACTGTGTGAATTGTCATGATTGTATTGAGTTGGAAGAATTGCAAAGTTGTTCAATTTAGACAGCGTGAATACAATTAAATACACTGTATGTTTTTGTATAAATTGTATGGCTCAACATTCTTCTAACCGAGCCCGGTATGTGTTGGGGTTGGAGGAGAGTATCTCTTGCTTTAACACTCTGGCTGGGCTCTTGAGCTAGGGAGCTTGTGGGGTTGAAAAGGGGCCGTGTGGGAGAGAGAAAGACGACAAAATCGACTTGTGCCCTCTCTGTAATAATAATTTCATGGTTGAACAAAAAGAGAAGTTGTTAATTGCGATAATTTCAGCGTTTTCGCATATATATACACACCCCGAGCGTACCCCAGTTAACTTGAGAGAATATTTTTTGGGGATGGGCTTCCAGCAGTGGTGAATTTTAAAAGGGTCTCTCCAATGGTTCTCACCACATAAAAGTCGAATTTAAATGAGAAATAGAGTTTCGGTACAGTGAGGGTGTGAGCAGTGTACCATGGCATGACGAGGGGAGAGCAAAATGAAAAGATTATTATATGCCCTATCTCGTCTAATTTATTGTATATCTCAGGTCATTACGAATATTCATAAGTTAGATTGAAATATTTCATTTTTCACACCCGACGGTATTAATATTGATCTCATTGTTTAATTGAGTTTGTCATCCGTGTCATTTTTCACAAGGATATTTCTCGTGCTTGGGATAATAAGACGCACAGAATGCTGAGACTGGGAGGAGGGAGAGAAGGGAAAAAGGCAAGAAAGGTCTCAGAGATGATAATAATGATAGCCATTGTACTTAGAGATATTTCACAAACAGAAATTTAAATTTTATCACACAATTGTATACTGACAAACTTTGTAACTGCACTGAAGAAGGAGGGATTTGTAAAAGTTTGTCAAAGGATGAAAATTAATTGAGATCCATCACATTAGGGAAAAAAGTAGGTTCAATTTGGGGAAATTAAATATGTTAAGATGTTTTTATTCTTCACTAAACATCTCTTTATCGTCTTTTTTTTCATTTATACCAAGATTTTGAGATAGCATGATAACACATTGTGTGTAATTCCGTCTGATTCTCTTCGATATTGCTCGTGGATTCTAGAGATAAATTATCATAAGCATTAATATCATTAATATAGTTAAATGCCTGGTATGCCTGTAATGAAAATGAGTGGTTTCTACAATGCACATGGTTCAAATTGCATGACGTTATGGGTATCTGGAACATGCGTAAATCAATTTTCTCCTCGACTAGAGGAAATAATTTATTCAATTTCTCAATCTTCCCTAATAAATAATGATTAAATGTTAATGGGGATTTAGTTATTTATTGAATTTCCATTAATTTAAAGTCCGTGCAAGATTGGAATAGTTATTTGTTTATGTATGTATTCACTACGCTTTCCACCCCCGCCCTCTTTCGCTCTCACCCCCAACATCTGAGCTTTTATGTTAAGAAGGGGCGACTAAAGGTAGTGTATAGAGAGAATCGAAACATTTTAGCCATTCCTTTGTCCCTTCTAATCGAAAAGTAAAGATATCCCGTAGTGGTGGATCTCATTCGGAATTCAGAGCACATCTGGTCTTCCTTAAAGGAAAGAAAAGCGGAGAAGTCAGGAAAAATAATAATGCTTTGTGTTATTCACATACATAATACATTTTAGGACGGAGGGAATGAAAAAGGAGTAGTTTTATGCACAAGCGACATTCCAGTCACAAGGAGGATATGTTGACTCTTTGACCATATGTGAAATATGTATTGTACTGATGTGTAAATGTGCGAGAAAGTATTCTCTATGACCTGAGGCATTTGTAATTGATATTTTATGTGAGGAAAGAACAAAAAGAGTGCATGAAAATCGTGTAGCGATTAATTAAAAATACAGTATGGCAAGAGCGAGAGGATAATGATTATTATATTGACTTATTAATTAATGATAGCTCTATTGATTGGAATAGTTGTAAACAGCTTTTTCCAACCACATTTCTATTCTTTCTGATAAATGGATAAAACTTTACCACCATTTAATGAATTGCTATCAATGTGAAAAGGGGAAAAGGGATGTGAGGGAGAAGATTTTTATGTGCCACTCATTTTTATTTCATTGGTTAAATTCCAACTAAACTTTTTCCTCCCCTGCCACTCATATATACTCGGAAGTTTTCATGTTGAACTTTTTACTGTCATCATATTGACGATTATCCCTTATAATATGAGATGAAAGCATTACAAGGCATTTAAAAGGAGGGCTGCGGGAGGGTGAGGAAAGAGAGTGAGAGCAAGAGAGAGAGAGAGAGGAAGGAAGGTGGAAGGAAGGAAAAATTAAGGTGAGGCTCAAACGCTTATAAGAGCGACAGGAAAGATGTAAAGAATAGGATTGCTTTTCACCTCATCCTCCAATTGATATTTGTCGGGAAGTTTATTGTTTCCATGTTTTTATTTCGCCTCCTTCCAATGGCTGAACTTTTCTTTTTTCTCCGTTCGTGTTGGCAGAAGTTTTTCCTTCTTGTTTCGTGTTTATTTGTTTTGTAGTAATTGCTAGAGAAATAATAGAATATTGTTTTAGGTGGCAAATATATAGGAGATTTGTCGTGTGAATGGTGGGAGAGATAACGAAAGGAATTCAAACTTTTGGTGACAGGGTTGAGTTGGATTTGGCGAAATTGATCGGATACTCGCACGTTTTATCGGTATTTTTTGCATTATACCGATTATACCTCAAATTACATGGCTGAAGCTTTTGTGTAAGGGGATAAATTTCAATGAAATTCTTCACCTCCTTTTAGGAAGATGAAGAAGGGTATCAAGTTGGGATTTAATTAAAATTTCATTGAGAAAATAATATCGATGCGATGATTTCCCTTATTAAGTGCTTTGTTGCGCTTGGCGTGAGATAAACTGCAGAGTCGAGAGTCTCGATTAACTTTTGTAATGTGCGCCATGCGGCTAATCCCTTTTGGAAAATTGTAACTACGTCCCGTTTCCCCCATCGACATGAAGCATTTAGTTGATTTAACATTTTGCCTCCCGCTCACGGGAGAAGTCGTGTAAACAGTATAATGAAAAATATTAGTGTAGAACAAGTTGTGGGTGTACAATTCTCCAACTAATCCCATGTATAGATGCTCCCCAAAACATTTAATACATCGCAGTGTGAGAGGCAATGACGATGTGTATGTGTGGAGTGGGCAAAAAGGAGAGTATACAAACATTTTAAGTAATTAGTAATACCAATTCTTGTCACGCAACAGGACGATTAGGCCGCGGGGTTTGGAGCTAAATCGAAAATCAGCGGAAAGACGAGGAGGCCTGAGTCGAAGGAGAGAGATACTATAATTCTCATCACAAGTCTCTCCCTCCGCCCATTCGTCGTATGTTTCATCCCCCTAAAGAACCGCCACTCAATATTTGACTATATTTACGTGTAAATTGCACGTGTAATACGAAGAAAATGCTAAAGATACGCTCTCATTGAGTTTAATTGGAAGATATATTGCAATTTAGACGCGAACCTCCATGATTTTTCCATTGACGAGGCGAAGGATTTCGGGAAAATTAAATTTTCGCCCTGAGGGCAAATCGAATGGTTATGTTAGACAAAGTCGAAATTTAGTTTATTTTGAACAGTTTGAATTCCGCAAGTCTCAGTTATGCATGGTAACTTCCTCTGCTTTGTACGAAAATTGTGGTTTGCAGACATTCTATGTTAAAAAAATCACTGCTCTGAATTAAAACTGAATTCAAAAGTATGTTTTCTGTTTTACAAATATGTATAACAGTGTTTAAAATTGAAATGTATAATGTTTTGCGTCATAAATGATGAGTTGAATGAAAATTCCCAACCCACAGAAGTTTGATGGTTTGTATTTAATTGAAAAAAATCCAAAAAGTCCTACTGGGAGCATTTCAACTTGCGTTGAGCGCCAAACTGTTGAAAGTGTCCTTTTATGATCGTTGTTTTTCAGCCACACAGATATAATACTGGAAGTAAATAAGTTAAAATGAAATTCTTTTATTGTTTTATCGTGCGGCAGTATACGAAATTTTGCCCATTATATTTTGTGGATCATTGCGCTTTCCTCAGTGAAGAAATGATATATATACACATGCATTTATATATAGTGAATTGTTTCCAATCCAACTTTATGTTATTCGATTCTCGTGGTAATTTTCTTACTGTAGATTTGATTGTCTATTTTCTTTCATGGTCAGGGATAAAATGGATTTTTTATACTTTCCTCCAGATCAGAAAGACTCAGGATTTATCTACCGCCACTGCGTATAGAAAGCTTGAATGATATGGAATTTTATTTTATTTCCCTTCCCAATAATTTCTACATCGTTTTTATACTTTTTTCCTCTCATGCGTCTCTGTGCAGTGTATGTGATTACATATATTCTGTGGTGAATTTGTTCTGGTTGATTTCATGAAGAGGAGGTGGATTGAGACGATGGCAAATAAATGGTGGTTTATAAATATTTGCAGTTGTAAGAAAGAAGGGAGAGCTCTGTGCACAATTCATGATGGTTTTGCTGGTGTATTTGGCAAAGGAGGGAAAAAATGTAATTTTTCACTAGGAATTTATATGTGTCCCCACCGCCGAAAATGTCTTGCGAAGACATCACCAGGGGGGTTTTTCTGGATTGTTCTTTGCTTCACCCATCAAGTTGATTAGTCCCTAGTGACGAAGTTGCTCATTCAATGATTGATTACGTTGGTCACTTACAATGAGATGTCTAATACGTATATGTGTGGCTCATGGACTGAAATACTAATAGAACAAAGTGAATTGGTTTAGTAATTAAATTACTATTAAGGTTATTGATTGCCTTTTTGTTTTTTGATCCTCCGAGCATGGATGGACACTTAAGTGCCCATATTACGAATATTTTTATAGAGCATTTTACCATTATTTTTAAGAGATTCGCTCCTTTTTTATGCTTGTCTAACGATTTTATTTCTCGTATTTTTATTATCTGTGCATGATTGGGGCAATTGGGTCGTTAAAAGGGTTTTGTCTCCTAAAGGGGTGTGATGGGATGTGACAATGGTTTTGTGTGTGCCCGAACTCGCGATACTTGTCTCAAAAGTGCCTGAAGCGCGCTGTAAGAATCGGACAATCAGTGTTGTGTTCTATAAATGCAAATAAATTCTCAATACCATTGCGCGTTTGACGATGAAAGGGGGTGCCTTGGTGTGGAGGAAAAATGTTGGGTTTTTTTTTTACTATTATTGCTGTGGAGCGACAACTCAAAACTTTCCACCATGGTGCATGTATTTGTTGAGATTTATAAATGGGGAGTCAGAAAAATGTTGCTGAGAGAGTAGAATTTATTTCACCTGTATCTTTCGAATGTAGTATGCGGAATTGTGATCATAGATAATGTATAGAAGGTGAAGGATGAAAAATATTGATTTACCCAAAGTGTTTTCTCTTGTAAATTTTGACACTCTAGGTGGGGGAGGGTCGAGTATTTTAGGGATATCACCAGTGTGATTGCGGGAGCGAAGTTGCCGTATATACGAAATATTTAATAGAAAATCGATATCAATTGTGAAAGTGAGAGAAGGTTGAACTCCAATTGGTCACATTTTATTTGTCAACTGACTGGGGAGTATAGTGAAATTAGAAATAGTTTTATTCATTGATTTCCAATTGCTTAGTTGAGGTGGAATTTGTCCCTCTCTCTCTCGCTCTAAACTCTCTTCACATGGATTTTGTGAAATTAGATTCATTGAGGATATATGTACGTACGATTGTTTTCTACATTCTTGCTTGTGTCTAGAGTGTTTTTTTTATGCGACGATACTTTTCTTAAGTCTTCTCCGTTGTCTTATGAATGTAGAGGTCTCATGTGCTCATATTATAGACAAGAAACAAGAACAAATACAATATTGTAGACAACATCTAAAACATCTCAATTTCCGGTTCATCTATTTTCTTCAGTTTGACTATACCTAATGTACATAGTGTGTAACGATATATGGGTCTCGGTAGAAGGTTTGTCTCTGGGAGCGTGAAGCAACAGAAAATGTTTCGAATTTTACTATACATAAATTCTCAAATGTTCCACTTCTTTTGACTAGTTTCGCCTTTTTTCACTGCTCTCGTCAAGTCTCAATTTTATCGACAGTTTGTCTCTTGCATCTAATCCAATTCCCTTTTGTGTCATGCCTTACTGATTTCTCTGTATTGTCTCTGTCTTGCTCCTGAGATGTTAACTATGTGGAGAAGACCCACCCCAGAAGCCAAGACGTTACACAGTAGGGGTGAAGGGAGCTTAGTTTGGAAGCAGTTCTATCTTTGATTTTGCTGGTCTTCTTAAAGAGTGCAATTCTGTGAATTTAAACGATGAGATTTCTGAGCTCTATTCTACATTATACATATCTCAAATTGTATTACAAATTTAATACAAATTTCATGCACCGAACTAGCTATTTCAGAATAGTTTCCAGTTACGTCTGTAAGTTTTAGCCTGAAGTGTACTTTGGCTTGTCTCGGACAAGGGAAATTGATATGAAAAGGTAATCTATCCGCAATTTTAAATGACAGAGAAGCACGTGAATAGAATTACGAGTGAAGTGTGTTGAGTGAGAATGCCACAAAAGGGATGGCAAAAAAAACTTAACTAGATGAAAATACGTTAATGTTTCTCGACCATATTGCCAAGAGGACACAGGATGTGAGAGAGGAAGAGAGAGAGTTTAGTGTGACACAAAAGTTCTTTTATCCATATCTGATTCAATTACTTAGCATTACTTTTACGTGGTGAGTGAGTTGAATATCTTTTTTTGGCGAAGGAGAGGGAAAATACGGGGTAAATTGGGTCTGATTGTGGGAAAACAGTCGAACAACCGCACACGGGGTCGATAGGGATTTTTGGATTTTTGTCTGTATATATGTGCGGTTGGAGGAAAATAGCGAGGATTTTCCCTTCTATCAATAAAATTGCAAGTTGCGAGATAGATTGGGTGGAATGTACATGAGTATAAGGTTTCTATGAGGCTCTGCAAGATAAATCAAATGAAAATAAGAACGTCATTCTTCGAGCGAAATTTCAAGCGAAACATCTCATTTTGGCATGCGTATAGCGAGGATATACAATTATCCTGGGCTAAATAATACGATGAGAAAATGTGTGGAATGAATTATTGGTGGCGGGGCGAATACTCAAATACACATTTCTATTTTCCCACACAATTAACTAATGCTGGGAACACATTTTCTTCAACTATAATTGAAAGTGCTTGGGCTCTCGAGGACGACGCTTGTGGGGGAGTGATTGGTGGGGATGATAAAATGTATGTATACAGGGAGCGAGGTGAAGTATCATATCTCGATTGTGTGTAAAAGACTTTTCCCAGGGAAAACTTGTGTACAAATTTGTTGTGGTAAATTTGTCTTTGGGGTCCCTTTGTGGGTTCTAAGAAGGCGTGGGTGGGTGAATTTCCATGAATTTCATTCCACCGTTTGACTTTCAAAAGGTACGATAAGGAATTTTCCTGGAGAAAATACTGGGAAAACATAACGTGTCCAAACAGTCAAGATACACCCCATCAAATATACACGTGTAGTTTTATTAAAACAAATTGGTTGTTGTGCGGTATTTCCAGTTTCAGTTTCGATTGAAATCCACATGAATGCGCGATAAGGATGATGAAATTGGGGTGGCCAGTATGAAGTCCAGCCCTAATTGGATCCTTCAGATCTCGCTCTTCTCATGTTGGAGTTTGATGCGAAATTGAGACAATATTCATGTATAAGATTTAAGCTCCACCATGCAATATGTTATGATGATACTCCTAAAATCCCATCCACAACGTGTTCCCCATTCCCTCTGAAATAATAAACTTGTATTGAGAAAAATGATATGCTAAAAAATCAAAATATAAATATGGTGTATGTGCGATGATAAATCTCTGTGTGAGTTTTGCCCACCCCATAAAAGCACCCTCTTTGGGTGGGCAAAAGAGATCCGACGAGATGTGTATTACATGGAGATATGTTACAGATGGAAATTTCTCGGATTTTCCATTCATCCAATACCTGACACGTAAGTTAAGAAAATATTTATGTTCCAGGAGGTCTTCTCAGTGTAGTACAAATATTCACTCCTTTCCGAAACCAAAAAGCCAGGAGCAGTTAGCACGGTGAAGGTGCTTGTCTCTCCTACTTTTGAAATACAACACGCGATAGTCTGAGTGAATTTCCTCATCTCTTTTTCACACCCCATCCCATTGTGAATCTATAAAATCCCGTGTGCTGCTATTCAGTATGAGTGCTGTGCCACCCTATTCAATTTGACTCTTGTTGACTTCTAATTAGGATTAAGAAGAATCCCGCAAATATTCAGCATTTGATAGGATTATAGTTGTGTGGGATTTACATGGGGCAAAAGGGCACGAATGTGGGGGAGATACAATGGAATTTTCCACCCTGGAGCGACAGATTTTGTCTCTACCATTTTCCATATGCCACCATAGGCACAGTAAGAGGTTTTTAGCCCATATAGTCTCAATTGAGTCACAACACTGTGATCAATTTTTGAAATTCACAGCAAAATAGTGATAGAAATCTCCATTGTTTGCATAGATTAGACTTAAAGGCTCTGAAGAAGATGTCAATCAATCAATATATCTGATGTGAACAATGTCTTCTCTTGACTTGAAGAGCTTTTTATTATTAACTCAGACCTAATCAACGAATAATGACAAGGAAGAGAAAATTGTATGTGAAAAATGAGACCTAAATCCTTCTACTTCTTCTGATGTGTCATCGAAATTCGAGCGTTATTGCCTACGCCCCTGTTTACCGTCCAATTATTCAGTGAAATAACCATGCCTCTCTGTTCCTCTGTCTCTTTCACATGTTCAGATCCACCGGAGATTGTGAAGAAGCCTGCAAATCAAGGTGTTCGTGTGGGTGGAGTGGCGAGTTTCTTCTGTGCAGCGCGCGGTGATCCGCAACCGACAATTATCTGGCGGAAAAATGGCAAGAAAGTTTCCGGTATGTAACATATGGAGACACCTTTTCAATATCAATCAACAGACTCTTTCCATGCACCATTAATCACACACACGCGGTTTTGCGCAATTCCTTTTTCATTTGTCACAGGCACACAGAGTCGATATTCAGTGATTGAGGCTCACGGGGTGTCGATTTTGCGAATTGAACCTGTCCGAGCTGGCCGAGATGACGCTCCATATGAATGTGTGGCTGAGAATGGCGTTGGCGATGCAGTTTCAGCCGAGGCCACCCTTACAGTCTACGAAGGTGAGTGAAATCGTAATAAGAATTTGCATGGAGACCTCCAATAACATGTTGATTACTGTGATAATATCCAGCTCTGTATTCTGCCCTGTTTAATGAAGAGCAATGAGGAGAAGTCTTCTGGGGTGCATTAACTTCTTGTTAGGGCCATAATTAAATTCCCCATTTGAGGTTTTGATTTCGCACTACATTATATTGCATATACATGTATAAGATTTTACATTTGGTGGCCATGAGGTTGCTTTGGGCAGAATAACTTGATATGTTGTGATACATTTGAAACAACACACATCCGAAGCAAATGCACAGGGAATTGACTTAATGAATATTGCACTCTCACATTAATTCAGCCCATAGCGAGATGGGAACAGCCATTCCCATAGTCAAAGGTGTGCATTTAGGATATTGCAAATATAAAGAGACTAGGAAATATCTCTTGACTTCCCATTGCAGTTCTCTCAAGAGATCAATCAATGGGATTGCTTGTCTTCACTGTCAAGACAGCTTTCCATTGTACAATGAATTTGTACATAGTCCAGTGCAACCAAACTGAATGCACAGATGACAATTCAGGAAAATGATAAATTTTGTGGTCATCAATGGCTCATACAATGAAAAGTTCATTCTACAGTGAGATTACTGTTCATATTTGCATAACAAGATCGTTTAAAAGGTTTATTGCGGTATGCAGATTTTAATCCATGTTGTTGTCGTACTTAAGAATGGGATTGAAATTCGAGTTACATTTTCTGTACAAACCTTGCAAAGCGCTTTTACAATTAAGAGGGAAAGAGACAGCACGACCTTTTATCTATCATCAGTAAACTATTTGAAAGTTTCTCCGCAAATATCAAACTGCTAATTGATCAAATATCAGCGGGTGAATCAAATTAAGAGGAAGTGATTTAGAGGGTTTCACGGTGGGAATCCTTTTGAAGTGAAGTTTCCTGATATTGTAAGTAATCAGTAAGAGTGCAAGTTAGATATTCTTGTGTATGTCGTTATAGAATTTTGTATGCAATAACTTTAAGATGCAATAACCTATGCATAGTGAGAAACTGAAAGCACATGATAAGCAAACGTTTTGCTTAGATTATGGGTGAACTCTGAGCCAAAAAAAGAGTTTGAGCAGAACTGATGGATTATCAATTAATGTAACACTTTTCACGAATTCTCTGATGATACATTCATACAGCAAGACTGTACTTTGCACATATAGTATATGTGCTCGAAAGACTACAATATGTGTACACAGAATTGAAAATGAGCTTGAGGGGCTTTATGGCTTAGCATTTTATATTAGGAAAATCGAAAAATTTACTCCCTAAGCATAACCGCATGTGACATCTCGGTCGGGGTATTTTAGTATGCTTTTAGATAAATAAAGAAGCTCAGGTGAACAAAAGCTCGATAATGCCGGTGATCACATTTACCGCCTTTGAGCTCAAATGCTTTTTCATGTGTCGGCGGCGAGAGAGTAAGAGATATTTAAAAATTTATAGAAGCTCGAGATGGTGTCAGTGTCAGAAGCCAATGAGATAAAAATGGGATTATGATACTATTACGAAATGGGACTGAGAGCTGAGTGCCCGTCTCACTGCACCAGTTGTTTGTGTATGAAAGGTATTATAGCGCGTTATTCTTTGGTGAACTTTTTTGACCGCGCTCGCTGAGTGGATTGAATTTGTATGTCTCTCTTTCTCACCTCACAGTTGGTGCGGATTTCAAAGTGTTTTAGCGTCGGTTGTCTGTGGGAATGGGGATTGGAATTCCTCAGTGAAGATTGGATGTATAGGAAAAAAAAACGTGAGAGAGCATTATATTACACTTACCCACACATTGCTGGCATATCAATGGCGTGGGGTTGTGAAAAAAAAAGTTTAAAATGGGTGGAGAGGAAAAAAGCACAATTTCGCTTATTGAAAGTTTTGTTTTATATTGCGAAAGCCTTTTACTCCTTCCAATTTTCCATTAGTTCTTTCGTGTGCATGCACAAACATTAATCTGTCCGAGAAACATGGTAAAAAATACACACCCACCCACTTCTATATCTCCCCTATCTCTCCCTTGTGCCATATGTATACGTATTTTCATCATTGTGTCTCTCTCCCCAACTGGAGAGAGGTGAAGGAAAAAAGGCACGCTGGGACGACCGTGTGAGTTGAGAGATGGGAATGGATTGGTGGTTTGTTACCATACAAAAGAGAAGAAAAATTACATAGTCATGATTTTACACAGCATTTAGCCGTGTCTCTGTAGCTCAACACGAACCATTTTCTCTCAAAATGCGAGAATCCCACCCACTGTTTGTCGTGGAATCTCAAAGTTGCTCCTTTCGATTCTCCAAAACACCCATATATACATATGTGCCTTTTTTCTCGCGCGCGACTCCGAAGAGAGCTCTCTCGTGCCATGTATAGTTTTCACCGATGAAAGAATGGGGAGAGAAAAAAAAGAGACGTGAACATGAATACACATCAAGTAATATAGCTTTCCCATGTTTTGTCTTCTTATTTTCCATTGAAACTTTTAAGGGTATCCTCCTCACTTGCCATAGTGTCTCGGGGGTTGCTCCGAAAAGAAAAATATTCCAACTCCCAGGGCGACCTTCGGGAACAGCCAACCGCACTATCTATACGTGCATGTTGGATATAAACTCTCTCCCAGCCCGAAAAAAGAGCAGTGGAGGAATAAAAGTAAAAGGGTGTTTTAGTTATGATGATGAGATTGTGCGATTCCGTGGCAGGTGAGAAATAAAAATGAGACACCCACATACAGTATCTGTCTCTCCCATGTGTGACACTTTTCAGCAATTTTATGTGTATTTATTTAGTTCTCAAGTTATTTTTATATATAAAACTCTTTCACTTGTGGGGACCAACACTCTCTCTGTCTCTCTGTGCATATAACACACCCCCAATTCTCGAGCATCTCACCTGGCTTTTATGGAGCCACACCACTTTTCTCCACCACAAAGTAACTGAGAGATTCATATTTCATAAACACAATTATGGTGTAGATATCACAATATTACGATGTCATGAATTCTTAATGATATTTTGCTGTAAAACTGAGATATTTTGTATTACATCTCACGAGGGAGACGAAAGTTCACCCCATTGATTGGTATTTTAGCTATGAAGTTTGCCTGGCATTCCCGTCACTTTGCGCTCAACTTTCTGAAAACGGTTTGTCTCAGTTGGAACCCCCACGGAAAATTGTCTTCTGTGGGATATTTTTACATTACGAGGTGTGGTATAAAGTTAATTATTTCAGAGTTGATGGTACTTTCTGAATTTCGTCGATAAGCATCTTATGCTCCTTTTGACGGCATAGTTTTTTAAGGGAAGGTGTGAAATTTCAGAATGTTATGAAGGAAGATTTATGTATTTTTAGCCATTTTGATACCTCAAATGAAAGGCTTTGTGCCAGAGCGCGTGGTAAGCGTCAAATGAAAAATTTATGTTTATTACAAAACAAGACGTAGGAGAAAAGTTTATATTGTGGAAAATAAAAATATTTTAATTTTAAAGATCGACGAAAGGAAATTTACAGATCCTTCAAACTAAGAATAATTTCTTTAATGTAATACTTAAAGGTATTGTAGAGATGTGAATGTCATACACTTTTTCTTACATACCTAACGAAAGCGTGTTAATCTTTATTTAGTTCGTGTTGCTCTATCTGCAGTATTGCAGCAGGTTTCATGACAATTCTAATCCTCGTGTCATGCGACCGAAACAAGATATATGCCACAGCAGTGCACTCTGGCGGTGGTCGAAGAAATACATCGTGTTGGGGTCACCAGGAAATATTTAAATTTTAAAGCTTTTGTGGGTGGACATGTGGGAGGTGGTGGACAATTTTGTAATTTTCTCGTGCGATGAAAATTGTTGAAAATGGTGTAAGTTGCAAAATTAAATCAGCCATCACAAACAGAGTGTATAACATATACAGTATAAGGGCGAGTTGGGACAAAGTTTTGCCCTCCCAACTAATTTATTATTGATAATTATAGGAGTAGAAATCCAAATAATTTTCATGATGTGTGGTAAGTAGGAATAACCGGAAAAGTCGCTCTCGTCTGAGGGGAAAGAGGATGTTATAGTGCAGTATAGGTGGAAAATGTGTTAACTTAAAGTTGTAGTGAAAATGGATAATTTAGGAAAATTACTATGTGGGCAATAATTTATGCGTTGAGATTTCCAGCCTTGTTACCAACTCGAGAGAGAGAAGGGATATTTGTATAGCATTTGCATATTTCACACAATTCACACTCAATACGAGGTGCAGAGAGTGAGAGTTGTACAGTATCGGTGAAATTGCCGTGTTTTATTGCAAATTGTAAGATAAATAGATTTGTTGTGCAATATGATAGTCGGTATAAGGATTGGGTGTGCACGGGACGAGAGGAGGGGAACTCATAATGAACAGTGTGTTTACCCTCCCTTTCTCACTCACACCCCTTTTCCCACTTTCAACATCATTCTTCCTTCCTGGGTGTCGACCGCAAGAACATTGCATTGCGGAGGGGAAAAAATGATGTTCTGGCTGAGAGTTTCGCCCTCTCTCATCGCATTGTGATTATACAATCATTTCCAAAGTGACTTGGAGTGTGAAAATGAAGAAAAACTTTAGATGATCTTGTCGAGAAGTGCAAATGAAATAATTGTTCACTGCATGCGATTCACTGACCAGATGGTGACGTTTTTATTCTCTAGCGACATGCTTTTTTTCCTTTAAATTTATTTCTTCTCAAGATCAAACGACGGGGAAGGACATGGAAGGATAATTAGGGTCGTATTATCTTTCACAAAACATTTTCCGGTTGTAGAATATGAGCATTCTTGGGGATTTTTTTTCCGACTTGTGTTTTCTTGTATGGATTTCACTTCTTGTGAAGGATTGTCTCGAGTTAATAGATTTTCCTTTAATTACGTAGAGTATTTCTTGAGTGTTGCCAAATTCCACACATGGAGATGGTTTTGTGTGCTATGCGACGGATATGTTGTTCAAAATAAGCTCAAAAAGACAATCCTGCTGTTTTTCAAGAAGGATTTATCCATTCACAAGTCTTGAATTAAAATCAACGACTTGTGCTGAAGCTTCACCTCGGATTTGTGAGAAGAAGGGGGTCGTGCTTTCGTGAGTTCTCGTGCAGTATTCATTGTGATTTTTATCACATCCTCAAATGTTGCTTGTATAGTTGGGAAAAGTATAGCTGACTGGGAGAGAAGGAATCCTCTTCTGGCTCCTTCATTTTGGTGAACTGAAATGTCTCTCTGTGTATATTTTACCGAGTCAGCCACAAGTCAGATGCGGTGCGAGAATTGCAAAAGAGTGGATGGGGAGGATGTCTAGGGTGGGTGTTTTTGTGCGGTTCTGTCTCAGAAACAATACGTTATTGCTTTGGCGATAATTCTCCATTTTATTTTTTTCCCTCTCTCTCTCTCCATTTTGCAGCTGACAAAACTCCAAGTGGATTTCCTGTAATCACGGTTCAGCGGCCGAGCACCAGAGTTATTGAAATTGGGCACACAGCTGTGATGCAATGCAAAGCGAGCGGAAATCCAATTCCTAAGCTGTATTGGCTGAAGGATTCCAAACGTGTAGATATGACTAATCCTCGATATTCTATGAGCGATGGTGAGTATTATAATTCTCTATTTTATTGTTTCCACTTCCTTAATTTATGTATATTACAAAGTTTCTGTGAGATTAAATTTCCGGAGTGCGTAGAATATTACAAGAAAGAATATTGCACACATAAAATTTCTCTTAAATACCACTCGTCGATTCGATTGGAGTCCAATGAATTTTCCTCTAATTTTCCGAGTTGTTTACGAAAATGTTTTTATTCTTATCTTTCGGCTTTTTGGGTTACCAAAACTGTTTATTTTCTTATAAAAGATCAGTGAAGTATGTTAATTCGAGTTGTCACAGTCTTCCGTGCTCCTGCCAACATTGAAGCTACTTTTTGCCCAATACTTCTATGCCTTTGGTGAAAATGAATTGTTTTCCCGCGAAAGTTACTTTCCCTTCTGATCACTATACAATTGTTGTTATGCTGATGCGGGCGTATTTTCTGCAAGAGTGCCAAGGAAAATGGGGTAAAATGTGTTTTACATTGTGGGACGCGACGAAAGGTACGCGGGTGTGGGTGGAAAAGAAAGGAAAAAATCGTGATTTTAGAAAAATTATCTTTTAAGTAGAGAATCACGATTTTTAATGGTCGTCAGCACAATCTGTGTATAGAAAAACGTGACTTTTTGCTATTGATTTTCTTTCGTGTGCTCTTTTTTTCCTGCCTACCACCACCTCGTGGCCATGTTAAAATGTACCATCCTGGATTAACGTGATGAAAATGGAATGTTTTCTCGGGGCTTTGGTGTGGGAAGCGATGGGAAAATTTCCCTGTCTTATCTATATGTTTCGTCTCTCTCTCTCTCTCTGGGGTGCTATTTTGAAGAGAAATTATCTAATATTTTTCCAATGGACACAATAAATCAAGAAATCTCACACACTTGTTTTAGAGAGCAACAAATCAAATGTATAGTCGTGGAGGAAAGTTTTTTCTCATGCTGGCTCGGTGTTCTTTTTTTCTCATGGCAGGAGGAGATCTTCAGATTAATAACAGCGAAGAGGATGATATGGGAAAATATGAATGTGTGGCGGAAAATCCAGTTGGGACTGAGCATTCAAAGCCAACAGTGTTGTATGTGAAAGTTCGACGTGTTCCACCTCAATTCTCTCGTCGTCCGGAGGCTCTCAGTGAAGTGATGCTGGGATCCAACTTGACGCTCACATGTGTCGCAGTTGGGAGTCCGATGCCCTATGTGAAGTGGCGAAAAGGTAAGGAGGGGGTGGCGAAGATGCTCATAGTCGCCCACAGAGATGGTCTATTCAAATAATATTTTTCCATCTGTCGTGCAGGTGATCAGGAATTGACACCAGACGATCAACTACCGATTGGACGGAACATTTTAGAGCTGACAAACATTCAACATAGTGCAAATTATACATGCATTGCTGCCTCAACTCTAGGAATAATTGATGCTCCGGCAATTGTGAAAGTTCAGTGTAAGTTTGCCCTCTAAGAGATTTACTGAGTACACCGAGTGATGATTCTTTTTCCTCTCCATCGGGTGCTTTAGCCCTCCCCACGGCACCGACAGAAGTCTCCATTTCGGAAGTAACAGCAACATCGGTACGCCTTGAGTGGTCGTATAAGGGACCCGAAGACCTGCAATACTATGTTATCCAGTATAAGCCCAAGAATGCCAATCAGGTGAGTGAAAAACACGCCGAATCCCAGCCCCAAATTCCTCCTCAATCCTCACCAAAAGCTTTTGGCCATCACTTTGCTTGGGTGGAAAGGGAGCGAGGGCTTCTGGGGAGATTGTCGGGTATGCTCTTTGGAAATACCTCACTTGCGGTGAGAGTTTGTTTGGCACACTAACTTTAGCTAATTGTCCCCCGTATCGTGCCAACAATATTGATTGATGAACTTTGTTATCCCTTTGCTTGGGTTCATCTTTCAACTCTCTCACACCCGAACTGGTTTAGAGGTTGAATTACCATTGGAAAAAATATGGTCGAGCATTTGTGTAACTTAACTTATGAACTGGAATTTCTAGAGGCAACTGAGTTGAGAAGATCTGAACTCTGGGCAGGAGCAAAAACTTTCTACCGCCATAATAATGGTTCTTTTGCCTCAATATCAGAATGTGACCCCTATTTAGAGAGGTCTCGACCTAGACATCAGAGCCAATGACTCAAGACATGGGTGTTATGAAGCCTATCGCAAAGGAAACACTTGTTGTCTGGTTGATTTTAGTACACAATATCAAAATAAAAAATCCCATAATCAAGGTTTTTTTCTGTTCATAAATAAATCCATTTGTTGTTCGATGATCGGATTGGAAATAATCGTAAAATGCAAAATGAATAGTTTGCCAACACTTCTCATAACAGCACTTCGCTTCATCGCATTTTCCCTAGTAAGATGGATAAGAAATCTCTGCTCTGCGGAATGTGCTGACAGGATTTCTTTCTCTGGTTCTTGCATGATATAATTTGTGGTTTTGCAAAGTGTCTGTCAGATCAATTTGCGAGATGTGATGAGTATCTTCAGAAACTATCGTTAAGTATTTTATAGCAATTTATTCTGTTTGAAAATCTCTAAAGGTGGGAATCCATATAATCCTATTTTGAGAAACGAGCAGAAGTGTTTGAAACGATTCTATTAAGAAATTTCAATGGGATATAAATCATCGTAGTGTGATTCAATAGCATGTTATTTCGCGGGGGGATTCTTTCCTCCTTCCTTTTTCCATCCCTGGAAAATATAGAGTGTATGTTGTCGAGGAGGCGAGTAAATAGACCAAATACTTATACATGATATAAATAATAATTTCAGGCATTCAGTGAAATAAGTGGCATAATTACGATGTTTTATGTTATCCGTGGCCTGAGTCCATACACAGAGTATGAATTCTATGTAATTGGTGTTAACAATATTGGACGTGGACCACCTTCGATTCCAGCCACATGCACAACGGGTGAAACAGGTAATAATTTCTTGTAAATTATTGCCCCCTATATAATGGGTGAGAAGGAGCCCCAAGTGACTGCCTAACTGTCTTATTACCGAGTAAATAGTATAGCATAGCCTCGCCCCATGCATGGGATAGTAATGTGTTTATACATTTTTCCTCCTTCCCAACACGTACACACATTTTCTGCAAAAATGATTTCACCCCGGCAAGAAAATGCAACGAGAATGGAATTCATTTCACTCAATTACAACACTAATCAGCTAATAAGTCAAAATATATTGCTGCAGAGAGTCAAATTGACTCCTTCTTACCCCGAGTCTTTATTGTCCAATTTCTCTTTTTTATTCCTCTCCATGAGAGTGTCGAGTGTGTGGGAATTGAGATTTAACAATGCAAAGCTCCTCCATAAACATTATTAAATATTTTTCACCATTTGCGAACAAACTGCCGGGATTTTTTGACTGGATTCTCCCTGTCTCACATTCTTTGTTCTGTAAGTACACTTCACAGTGAATTATTGGTTCTATTTGTGAAGAGAAATCGCTTCTAATTTTGACTATTTTCCACCCACTTCTCTTTCTTCCCCGACACATTCATGTAAACGATATAAAAAATAAGCTCACAACTGGAGGTGCCAGTAAGTTTCTCTCATAAAAATTCTCT
This sequence comes from Phlebotomus argentipes, assembly GCF_947086385.1. Taxonomy (NCBI): domain Eukaryota; kingdom Metazoa; phylum Arthropoda; class Insecta; order Diptera; family Psychodidae; genus Phlebotomus; species Phlebotomus argentipes. Next base: position 7,631,513 of record NW_026776181.1, on the reverse strand, counting down.
TTTTATACTATATGTATTTTATTTTCTTCACTCAAGGCAACTTGAGAGAGCTGCACTTTTCATTTAACTGTGCCCAGAGAGCATACCCTAAAATGCTGAATTTTTCATTATTTCCCATGCAATTTAGAAATGGAAAGTGCGCCGAGAAACGTGCAAGTGCGTCCGCTCAGCTCTTCAACCATGGTTATTACATGGGAGCCACCTGAAACGCCAAATGGCCAAGTTACGGTGAGTTTTACAGCTGCAGAGTGGTGTGGGAGTGAGTATAAAACAAATTATTGACCACATTTTGCCATAGCATTTGCGGATGCCCTTAAATTTACATCCATATGCGATTGCGATTGGGATTTTTATAAGACGCACGCGAAGAGTGAAGAGTGTGACTATATAACTTCCATGCGTTTTAACGGCATCACATCAAATAATTTATGATGCTCAAAAGCTTGTTAATCTCGAGGGAAAGTGTATCCTAGTAAAGTCGTTCGTTCAAGTGTATGGGGTGTAGAACAAGGAGGAAGAAGACTCAGCCTCTCGGAGATGCCACTTCCTCTCCAGACACAGACTTCGCTATGGGTTTTGTGTATCCTTTTTCTGTGTTGAGCCCGTGAACGTCAAGAGATGGGAAAGTTGTGCAAATAGAAAACATATTGGAAAATGCATAGTGGGAAGAGGTAGATTAATGTGTACATTGGAGATACAATATTGTATACTTCATACTTGATGAGAAAGTGCCTGAAAATTGCAACTTGAAAAGAAGTTTTAATTTTCCGGATAAAATCGATGCAACAATAACTTGTGTTGCACAAAAAGTATTTCTCAAGTTTTTCTCCCCTTAAAGATTGACAGATTAAGATACTTTTGAGAAAGTTTGGGTTTTAATAAAGAGCACACTATAAAGAATTCTGGATGTTTGAAAAATACTAATGAATAAATAATTAAAAAGATAGTGTTTGCAATCAGTAATCATTTATAGTATCTTGACAAAATGTCCAATAAATTATTTTTTTATAATTCGCCAAAGCATCTTCTTCTGGGAAGTTTAAAAATACCTTTTCTCGTTCATGAAATAAGAGGAAACTACATTTTATATACAAATTGTTCAGGATGGATTTATTGCCTTGGCAAAGTCCCACGAGAGGAGGCATCTGTGATGTGCCGAAAAAAGGAATCCTGAAACATTTCTTCTATACCTACCCATCTTTTTCTATTATCCACCCCCAATTCACCGTGCATTTGTGTCAATGGTGGGAAAAAGAAGGGAAAAGGTGACAGAAATGGTTGGAAAGTGAATTTAAGATAACAAACTCGATAAAAAGGTCCTTTTGTTCCACTTGAGTGATATCTATTGAGATGTTTTGGGGCCCTCAATTGTCCCATCAAACATCAATTCGCGTCCGGGAGCGAAACGGATGGGATAGCATGTTTTGGGGTATGGGAAAGTGGATGGAAAAGAAGGGAGTTTGTTTGAAGTGTTGATATAATTGTCCACGTGATGTTTACTTCCAATCCAGGGCTATAAAGTCTACTATACGACAAATCCTAATCAACCGGAGGCATCGTGGGACTCCCAAATGGTAGACAATAGCGAGTTAACAACAATATCTGAATTAACGCCACACGCCATTTACACTGTTCGTGTGCAGGCGTTCACGTCCATGGGTCCCGGACCGATGTCGAATCCGGTGCAAGTGAAAACCCAACAAGGTAATTAATTGAGTGGGCGGGAATGGCGAGTGGAGCGACTGGCCCATTAGTATTGTTCATTTTAATAATATTTAACGAGCCTAGTTAATAATAATAATATTTATTTTTCAATCTCATCAGGCGTACCATCGCAGCCAAGTAATTTCCGGGCAATTGATATTGGAGAGACATTTGTGACGCTATCTTGGTCGAAGCCATTGCATTCCGGTGAAAATATTGTTCACTATGAACTGTACTGGAATGATACATACGCCAATGAGCAACATCATAAGTGAGTATACACACATATTCTATGCTATTTATATTTCACTTCATCGATGTTGGCAATATGAAATGGCAAAAGTGGTGAACACATTTTACCCGAAACTATTCACCTCTCTCTACTGATTGATTCACTCTGACCAGAATATGGATAGCATTCGCAATGTGGCACACTTTAAAGTTGTGCTACCCCAGTGTTCGAGAATCAAGTTGTTTGATGTTAAAGAGGGAGAAGAAGCACGGAAATTGCCCTCTGGGAGGTGACTTTATTTACTGTAGCAACATATTTGCATTTTTCTCAGTCTTCAGGCAAAATGTGTGCAAGTAAGGAAGAAATTTGTGGACATTGAGCAGTTGTGAAAATTCTTAGAAAGCTGCTTAACATATAACTTTTTCTTGAATATTTCATTTCTTAAATTAGGTTTTCCCGACTGTCCGGGAAAAGATATGGCAAATTTTTAATTGGGTGCTTCGGAGAATATCCTTTAAATAAATTTCAGCAAGCTATCACTTTTGCTGGGCTGTAAGAGAATGGAAAGGTTAAATTCTCAAATGACGCCCGCTGAGATATCTCGCTTCGTCTGTGAAAATAGATCAATTTAGAAGGTGTTCAGTCAAAATGCGAAGCTATGGATTAAATTTTTGCGGTATAACACCACTCCACGTGTAGTTTCTCTGGCTTTATTCAAAATTTCATAAATTCCCTGTGAAATCTCCCACTCTAATATGCTATGGATGGAGTGTGTATATGCAAAGGGTCGTGATAAGTGCCTATAAATAGGAAACCGCATTTAATTTTTCATGCGATTTGCCATTGGAGGAATATTCAACTGTGATTTTGCTCTCATGCAAATTTTTTTCTCCATTCTATTTCGCAGACGCATTGGTAATACTGAGAGTCACAATTTGTCTGGATTATATCCTGACACTCTCTACTATATTTGGCTGGCCGCGAGATCGCAGAGGGGCGAAGGTGCCACCACGCCGCCGATTCCCGTTCGCACGAAGCAGTATGGTAAGGATATAATTTATAAATTCACACCACAATCTCTGTACAGTTTGTGGGTGACGGGGAAGGAGAGAGGGTGTGGTCCATTAATGGAGAGGTAGTTTGGGAGCTTGAGGAATTTTTTTGGAGATTATTGAGCAAGCATAAGTGATATCAATAAATTATTCAATGCCCAGTGGAACCAGGTAAAATTGAGGGAGGGGATTTCGTTGGAAAATATCTCGCAGAAGTGGGTGATATTATTTCAATGAAATCTTATATTCTATTATGGGGAGAGACATCAGAATATATCTATGTATATGTTGTTGTTTATTCTGAAGAAGAGATAATCATGCCAGCAATATCAACCCTAAGCAAAAGAGAACAAATCATTCACAATTGATACATAAATAGAAGAAGCAAAAAAAATAAATTGTAGTGACGACAAAGGCGGAAAAGACAAGAATAAGAAGAAAAAAAGTCATGCCAACATTGGTAATGGGTTCTATATGGCTTGAGTGAGTGTCGTACGAATGCTTGAAGGATCTATATATACATTTTTTTTCTATATGACGGAAAGTAAAGTGCATGTCATTATTTTTTCACTGAATTTTTATTTTCTTTATGTCTGCACCAAAGAGCACTGATTTTTTGAATGTATGGTATTATGGAGAGAGAAGAACTCTACATATGTTATTTGTTTAGTTTGAAGGAAAGAAAAGTGCTTTAGTTTGTCAATATATATAAATATATATATATATATCTTTTGGTTTTCTTGTTTCCTTAACATCTTGATCTGTGTTCACCCGCCCTGTTTTTTTCTCTCATAATCAGTATGAAAAGAAAAAAAAATTGACGGTGGAAAAACGAGCAAGAGAAAATAAGATGATACAGAAACTGTTGGAAATCACTTGATTTCGCAGCATAATGTTGATACATTGTAAATTCCAGGAAGCATTCAATTGATATTTATATTATTTATGCTCTTTTGTTTGGTTATCCTGAGTTGTGGTTGAAACATATGGAGTAGAAAAGCGCATCTGAAGAATTATATAGTGCGTATTTTTTATCCATTTATGTTTTCTATAATTTCCTTTTGCTTTTCACTCCTGTAAGAAGAATGGGAAAGAAATCACTTCACCTTGTGAAGGGATTTATTTCTACATTTGTTGTATTTCCTGGTATTTTTTCCAATTTCAACCCTTTTTAATTTGTTTTGTGTTTTTTTCTTTCTTTTCTTTTTATTTCGTCCAATTGCAATTCGCCTCTTGTGTTGAATGAAACAAAATTCCCAATAATAACCGTAGTACCTGGAGCACCGCCACGCAATATAACGGCAGAAGCCACAAGTGCAACGACTATTGCGATTTCGTGGCAACCACCGCCAATTGAGCGATCGAATGGACGCATAATCTATTACAAAGTGTTCTTTGTGGAGGCCGGTCAGTCGGACAGTGAGGCAACTGTCACAACACTGAACACGACCGAAATCGTATTGGACGAATTAAAAAAGTGGACTGAATACAAGATTTGGGTTCTTGCTGGAACAAGTGTTGGCGATGGACCGAAATCCTATCCAGTCACTGTCCGTACACATGAAGATGGTATGTAAATTCTTGCATCACTTTTTACCACATTGTATACTTATAAATGTTATCACCATGATTTCCGTTTTATCGTTCACTCAATGGGTTCTAATGTTATAATTGTTATATCAAAAATTCAGGACGTTTTTTCCTTATTTCTTTATTGTTTTATATTTTCTCCTGTTTTTTTTGAAAATGCTTTTTCTTTGACCTTTTGTCGTTAGGTCTGTTTTTCGTTTTTGGTTATCTTGCAAAAAAATATTTAAAACAATGATTTTTACTACTTTTTCTGGTTTATTTCATTGTTTTTAAGCAATCCTATGACTTTTTGAAAGGAGATTTTTAATGGATTTTTGAACTTTCAGGTTGTCGCAGAGTTGAAAGAAAAGAAAAATTTTTGTACCATGTTTTTGTACTTATGATAGACAATGTGATTTTTGATGTCTATTATGATGACGTATTTTTGTGATATTTACTAATCTAGAAAACAACTAATCTCTGTTTTTTTTCTAACTCACCCCATATTTCTTATCTCTAGAGTGCACAATAAAAGTATTTTTTGCAGCGCACATTTTTGTGGGAGAGCAAATGAGGCTTTTTTGACCCAATTTGTGAAGGCAATATTAACCTAATGCACATGTATCAATAATAATCTCTATATTGTAATTTTTATTTCAACGGTTTTTGATGGATCCAACACAGAGGTTTCCTCCGGATTTGCCAAGTGTTTAAGGTTTTTTACTTTGTATCTATTGAATATATTTCACAATATATTTATTGATATTGACTATTTGACGTGTGAAGCACAGTATAAATTGTCATTTATAGTTTATTCACTCTATGTACATATTATATATTCCGTTTGTTTATTTCGAACCTTATCAATTTCACTGTTTTTGTATTCACAATTTTCTATTGGCCGACACTCGCATATGATTTTTCAATCACTCTTCTGTTGAATTTATGTTTGTGTGTTTTATTATCTTTTATTTGGTTGGTTGTTTCGTTTTCTGTGAAATTTATAACATTTTATATCCACAATTATTGGCACATTGCATTATGAGATGAGAAAACTTCGATAGAGACACAATATTGCACCCAGATTTTTGTGGTATGATTATTTTTTACGATCACTCTATCACTAGTGCGTTTTATGTTTTTTTTCACTTTTTCCACCCACGAATGCCAAAAGAGTTTGAAGCTAAACCCTTGACTCTACTAGTACTTGTCTCTGCGCACCAAATTTTGTTGTCTTTTTTATAACTCACACCTCACAATTTGTCTGGTTTTGATGAGAGTATATAAATATTTTTTGATTTACGAGTTTTTACAAGTTGTTTTAGTCTGGTTTTATTTTATGTTTGAAAGAATACATATGATTTCTGGAAATGATAACAGATTAAGGAAAGAAGAAAAGATGTGTTGCTGTTTTGTTATTACGGAATTGTTATTTTGTCTCTTATTTTTTCATTCTATACCAACACGCATCGAAGAAATGCAAATTTCTAATGCATGTCAAGTTTTTTCTCTCACAATTTGTTTTCATCCCATCACCCAAAAGCCCAGATGTCCTGAATCTCTTCCCTCACATTCACTGTATTTGTGAAAAAGTACACCATCAGCACCTCCTCATCCCGTCTATGCCATTTCCCAATCGCACAGAGATGTGATAGTTGACTGAAGGTGGCTGAAAAGAAAGTCAGAAGACGGAAAATTAAATGAAGACGAAGAAGTTTGATGGGCAAAAGCTGGTGGTGGGAAAGGAGAGAAGCATTATTAAATTCATGAATTTGAAATCATGTCTCTGTGCATTGGGGATGAGCAAATATTTAGACAGTGAAGAAGAAAAACCTCTTGTCGCTGATATAAATGATTTTTCACTGAGAAGCACAAATTCAAAATTATTCTTTACAACGCTATTTCGCTCGCGATTCTATTCACAAAAAAAAGAAAAAAATAATTGGGACGATTGTGATTCAAAATGCACTCATTGCATGCCTAAAAGGAGCTTTAAATTTTTATTCAATTGGCCAATGAGTAAATGGGTAGATAAAGAGCACCAAACATCATAAAATGAATCTTCCAACTAATAATCACGTTGTGTTTCTTTATTTGTGATATGATCTTTATATTGAATCACGCACAAGCACTTTAATTTTTCAATTTATATAATACTTGTTGCCCTTTTTATCAAAAAAAAAACAAATATGAGAACCGGTATTAAAGAGCACAATTTGATTTGAACGGTGATGAAAAACAGCCTGTTAAAACTTCATTATGACGAAATGTTGTATATTCTTTGAATGGCACTTGCATAATATTTTTTTGGGAAGTCACTTTCTGTCTCTCAGCACCATGTTTATGTTGGCACAAACACAGTTTGGTACTTTTGAAAAAGAGCACTTTGAGGACGGATATTTGATGTTTGTTTATGGTTATAAAAATTTTTTCAGCATTGCATTTTGGGGTAAGTGGTTTAAATGCCCTATAGAAGCCACATAATAAATTGAATTCAATTAATTGATTTATATGAATTTTGCACCAGAATTTCGCACAGATTTTTCATTTTTTTTTCTTTGGGCCCACGTTTTTTGTCCACACTTTTTATCAAATATATAATAAAATATGCAGGAATATGTGAAATTCGCTGTAATGAAGTTTTGCTGTTTTTATAGTTTTTAATTACTTTGTGTGTATGGTGTGTTTTGAGTGTGAATATTTAACAAACGAACAAAAATTGCGTGTGGCGTGAAAATCGATTGGGTTTTTTAGTTGACGTATTATGAACGAAGGTTTATTTAATATCCGTATTTTGACTGTAATTGAAAAAAAGTTATCGAATCGGGGTTTCAAAATTGTGTTCTTCAATCAATAAAAGAAATAGTGACAACAAATGGTGTAAAAAAGGCAAATATGGGCAAAATAACATTGTATTTTAGGAAACGAGCTTTAAAGAAAAATCTTATGCTAAAAGATGATTAATTGAACGACATTTGAATACCAATTGTCTTGATTTCTGTTTGGATACAAACTCACGAGTGTGAGTTTTATGATATGGGCTTTTCCTCCCTTGAGTATTATCCACGTGTTAAAGTATTTGATCCCATCAAATATTCAGACTTTCTCTCAGAACATCCTTAATAATACGAACAATTCTTTCCTTTTTTCCAATAATCTCAATAAGAATTAAAAATACGTTGAAATATGTGACTCTTTCTTAAGTTCACAAAGTGACACTTTTGCGATTAGGTCTAAAAAATGTCACTAAATTATATGAACTCAATGAATTTCGTATTTTATTTACAAAATAAAATCTGTTCATTTAAACAAGATTTCAATAATTTCTATTCTTCACTTGAATTTACTAGTATTTTCTGAATTTTCTTGAATGCACATCCCTAAACACGTCTTCAAAATCATGTACAATCTAGTCTAAGGGTGTAGACTTGAAAACTCTGAATATTCTGTGGGATCAAATATGTGATACATGTGAACATGACTTTAGCAAGAAACACGGAAAATCAATTTAGATATTTTAGTTTTTCCTTCAATCATAAGCATTTATGTACATGTACACAGAAGAAAACTCCTGAAATATCCCTTTTTCTTTATTTTATAAGACACTGAGAAAGGTTCTCCCAGGAAAATGTACACAGAGAAACGATGTGAATTTTCATTTGTAAGACCAAAATGCAATTAACCATGTGCGAGTGAACAGGCAATTCTTTTATACGTTGAAACCTTTTCTGTTTGGTATATCCAGTTTTCCTATATGAAATTAGCAATACTGGCAGGTTGATATTCTTTTGAAAAATCTAATAATACAACATCATAATTTCCTCTTTCTTTTCCACCAAACCCTCCCCGCATCAACACACCCAGTGATTACTTTCGTTTCCTTGTACTTTTTTTAATGCTCTAAAAAATCCCTCTATGTGTAAGAGGGAGTCCTGTAGGTTTTTTCAGCGCATAATAAATTGCAACAATAAAATTGTCGCCAAAGGATGAATCGTCATATGGCATCGTAATTTATATGGCACACACACAAACACACACTCTGACTTTGTGTAGTTTTTTCCTCCACAACTGAAGAAAAGGCATTTTTTCCCAACAGAGAAGTAAAAGCGAGAGAGAGAGAGAAGAATTTACAAAATTGGTATTTGGAGGGAAATTGTGTGACGAGTTGCATTCTAACTGGCAATTATTTGCTGGTAATTCATAATCGCGTGATGTGGTTGTATTTTCGAGTCAAGTATTTGAGCTGCAGAGGCGATATGACGAACCTCTCGTGGGGGCAGAAAAAAGCCTCCCTCGACAGTGTAAATGTTTTATGCATAGTGGGAAAAAGGGAGGGATAAAATGAGAGTGGTTGTGAAGTAGTTGCAAATAAAATTTTGCGAATGATAATTACAAAACTCTCTCTCCTATCGTGCTTTTACAATCTCCTAATTGATTTTTAAATGGACTCGGAACTCCTCAGACAATTTCCCTCCATTTCACTCCGGAATTCGACAGCATATTGTGTGCATACTCGTATGATAATATATAATGGACTTTTTCTCCACATAACCCACTATTTTTGCGTATTGATTTTTGTGTGGTCTTTTTGCAATGTTGAAGTTCAACAGACGAAAACACAGAGAGAGAGAGAGAGAGATGATTATTTTTGTTAGAATATTTGATGCTCATGAATGAATAACATTTCTCTATCGAACAAATTCATCTAAAAATAATGTTTTTAATGACTTTTTGTGTTTTTGTATACTTTTTTCAAATGCTGGCGATGTCATCCTGATATTTCTTCATGCGTGAATCAAACTTGCACTCAAAAATACACTCTCTAAATCATGCAATATTTTTTGAATGAAAAACATTGCGCGCGATTTTTTCTGCAAAAACCCCTTCTCGCCATTAAAACCATGTAATTAAAACACGCACACGAAAACGGTTGTTAATGGATTGTGTCCTCATGCCAGATGCAAAGAGTGAGTACCATAAGAAAAATCTCTCGTGTGTGTGACATCTTATAGAAAGAGAATCAATTTTGCGCCTTTTTATCTTAGCAGCAACTTATGATTTCTTTTCATCTCCGGAAACCCATTTTTATTTCACCAAAACCTCCCACGCTCTGAGAGAGAGAGAGGAATTTCAGCAGCATTTCTTTGCGAATACGTAGATGAACCTCCCTCAAACTAACCCTAACCATTTATGTTTCTTTTATTCATATATATAATCGAGATATATATTTTTATATTAATCATGCATATCTTTCGACTGATTAGTAGATTTATTCCTTTAATTTGTTCCAAGCAATTAATTCACTTTTAATCAATGATATAATTAGTTGCTATATTTGTAAGTAAAATTGCCTCGGAGGCCAGGTATGTCTGCGTGAAAGGTTGCATACGATATAAAATACAAATGGTTGTATGCTTGATAGAAGAAGACTCATTCTTGGTATTCAAATGTATCCAAAAAAAAAAGAGAGAGCAAAACAAAGATGAAAAAGAAGAAAAAAGCAATTTTCAAAGAGGAAAAACCACTCAAGAGAAAATAACTGGTTAGATTGAATTAAATTAATCAGCCAATTGGTCAAAGCGAGAGAGATTCAGTTTCTCAAAAAGAAAACAATAATAATATAAAATGGAAAGATATCAAATAGAACGCTTCAGAGGTTTGATATTGGCAACATGGCTAATTTCAGAGTTTATCAGAGACACAATACTTCTATCTCTTAGAACTTTTTTCTTTACATTTAGCAATATTGACCGCAGTGTTGATTTTCACCTTCCATGATTTGTTTAACATTCTGGTTTTCTTCTCTTCTTCTCTCACTTCTCATCCTGTGAACGATTAACAGTGCCCGGAGATCCTCAAGATGTGAAGGCAATTCCGCTCAATTCCACATCAATTCACGTGAGTTGGAAGCCACCGGTTGAGAAGGATCGCAATGGCATCATTCGTGGCTACCACATTCACATTCAAGAGTTGAAAGAAGAGGTGAGCACAAACTCTACGCTTTATTAACAATTGAAATATTCAAGTTGTGGAAATTTTCCGCTGGAAATTTTTTATCGATTCCCAACCACTCATGAATCTTTGAGCAAGCGTGAACATTCCAATGGGAGTTCACCATAAACATTTTATCCCGAGCAATTATTCCAGGAAATGTTGAAAATTTAAATACAAATCGCCCCTGATAATGTTATAGTATTTTCCCTACAGTTGCATCAATATTGCAACACGATGGGGTTTGACTGTTCCAGGTAAAACTTGCTCTTAGCACTGCCATGTTATTGTCGAGAAAGGTTATTGATAAAATTGCAATAAATATTCAACAAGCGATTCTCAAGTTACCGGCAAAAGTATTGAAGATTTATTAAAGTACCGACATTCATATAAACACTATATATGTGTTTTATTTGACTTCTCCCTCGACAAGTCACAAGAACTGACTGCTGAATCTCTCGAGAGACTTTCTCAATCACTCTTTCGCCTCGAAACCATCTTCTTTTTTCCACTTCCTGGGAAGAATTTAATTTAAAATTCACTGTCTTGATTGAAACTATAACTGTGTTGTGCGAAACGACCGATTGTGCTGTGCTCAACAAAAAGTAACTGTGGAAATCAATTGCACCACAATCTGGCAAGGTTTCTTCCATTCAAATAATTGAATTATAAGCGAGTTTACTTGCTTCATAAGTGTCGAGAATTGCGTGCAATTTGTTTTATTTTAGTGTTCTTCAAAATGTGAAAAGAAATACAAAACACAAATTTTCTAAACACTATAATTTCGTTTAAATATCGCATAACAAGGAGCCCGAATTGAATATTTTTTCACAGGGCAAAGGCTTCCTGAATGAGCCTCTGAAGTACGACGTGGTGGAGGGCCTGGAATACAATGTGACAGGTCTGCAGCCGGACACTCGCTACTCCGTCCAGGTGGCCGCTCTCACGCGCAAGGGTGACGGCGATCGAAGCTTGCCAATCAACGTGAAGACTCCGGGAGGAGTGCCAACGCGTCCAGTGGTGAATTTGAAGGCTCTGCGAGATCCAACAGTGTCCATTGAGTTGGAATGGGAGCGCCCGAAGCAGACTTACGGGGAGTTGAGGGGATACCGCTTGCGCTGGGGCATGAAGGATCACGTCCTCAACGAGGAGGTCATCCAGGGTGCTCAGGTGAACACGAAGAGATTCAATGATCTCGAGCGTGGGGTGGAGTATGAGTTCAGGATTGCGGGCATGAATCATATTGGGATTGGTCAGGAGGCTGTGAAGTACTACACGACGCCCGAGGGCGCACCCAATGGGCCACCAACGAATATTGCTGTGAGATTCCAGACACCAGATATCGTGTGCATATCCTGGGATCCGCCCCATCGGGAACACAGGAATGGACAGATTAGTCGCTTTGATGTGCAATTCCACAAGAAGATCGACCATGGATTGGGCACAGAGAGAAACACCACGGGCCACAAGGTGGTGTTCACGGGATTGGAGGAGAACACGGAGTATGTGTTCAGGGTGAGGGCATACACGAGGCAGGGCGCCGGTCCGTTCAGTGAGAAGGTGATCGTGGAGACAGAGCGAGACATGGGCAGAGCCCCGATGTCCGTCCAGGCGGTGGCGACGTCTGAGCAGACGGTGGAGGTGTGGTGGGAACCGGTGCCGTCACGAGGGCGTCTCATTGGGTACCAAATCTTCTACACCATGACGGCCGTTGAGGATCTAGATGAGTGGCAGACGAAGGTGCTGGGGCTCACGGAGTCGGCTGACCTCATAAATCTGGAGAAGTACGCTCAGTATGCGATAGCAATTGCCGCGAGATTTAAGGGTGGCCTCGGGAGACTGAGTGAGAAAGTCACAGTGAAGGTGAAACCAGAGGATGTGCCACTGAATTTGCGTGCCCAGGATGTGAGCACTCACTCCATGACACTGAATTGGTCGCCGCCGATTCGGCTGAATCCCACCAACTACAAGATCTCCTTCGATGCCATCAAGGAGTTTGTGGACTCGCAGGGCATCACACAGACGCAAATAGTGCCCAAGAGGGAGATTATCCTCAAGCACCACGTCAAGTCGCACACGATTAATGAGCTCTCCCCATTCACCACCTACAGTGTCAATGTGAGCGCCATTCCGGCCGACTACTCCTACAAGCCACCCACGAAAATCACCGTGACCACCCAAATGGCAGCTCCTCAGCCCATGGTGAAGCCTGACTTCTATGGCGTGGTCAATGGTGAGTGAAATTTGCCGTGTCTCTTGGGATTTGCTTCCCAGGAGAGTGTAAAGTTGGATTATAAACTGGGATTTCTCACATTACGAGCTTGCCTCGGAAATCCTGCCTTACCTTTAACTCCATGTATTAAGATTTGGTCACTGTTCTCATATGTTTCCGTTTGATTTCACAGGTGAGGAGATTCAAGTGATTCTGCCGCAAGCATCAGAGGAGTACGGTCCAATATCACACTACTATCTAATCGTGGTGCCAGAGGATAAGTCAAATTTGCACAAGAATCCCGATCAATTCCTCACTGAAGACATGCTGCCAGGGCGACGAATCGAGCGCGCCAATGCACCCTATATTGCAGCCAAGTTTCCCCAGAGGAACATTCCCTACACCTTCCACTTGGGCTCCGGGGAGATTTACCACAACTTCACGAACAAGAAATTGGAGCGCGGGAAGAGGTACAGAATCTTCGTTCGAGCTGTTGTGGACACTCCGCAGAAGCATCTCTACACTTCGAGTCCATTCTCGGAATTTCTGGCATTGGATATGCGTGAAGCTCCACCCGGAGAGCCACCAAATCGTCCACTACCCAATATTCCGTTCGATCCAGAAGTGTCGGTGAATAAGAACTCAGATGAGCCTGGAATGCTATGGGTTGTGGGGCCAATAATTGCGGCTCTTCTGCTGTGTGTCATCTTTGTCTTTATCTATGTTATGAAGCGCAGGAGGCAGTCTTGCAAGACTCCCGATCAAGCGGCCGTGACACGCCCACTGATGGCAGCAGACTTGGGAGCTGGACCTGCTCCATCGGATCCGGTGGACATGAGGAGGTTGAACTTCCAAACTCCGGGCATGATAAGCCATCCGCCGATTCCCATCACGGAGTTTGCCAATCACATTGATCGCCTGAAAGCGTCGGACAATCTGAAATTCTCCCAGGAATATGAGAGTATCGAGCCTGGTCAGCAGTTCACGTGGGATCATTCGAACATGGAGGTGAACAAGGCAAAGAATCGCTACGCCAATGTGACTGCTTATGATCACAGTCGAGTTATTCTGCAGACAACGACGGACTCACAAGGATCGGATTATATTAATGCCAACTATTGCGATGGATACAGGAAGCATAACGCCTATGTGGCCACTCAAGGACCGCTGCAAGACACCTGTGCAGACTTCTGGAGGATGTGTTGGGAACTGAGGACATCCACCATTGTCATGATGACGCGACTTGAGGAGAGAGCGAGGATCAAGTGCGATCAGTACTGGCCATCGCGTGGCAGTGAAACTTATGGACAGCTCACGGTGACAATCTCAGAGACTCAGGAACTGGCCACGTACAGCATTCGGACATTCCAGATCTGCAAGCAAGGCAGCGGTGAGAGACGTGAAATCAAGCAATTGCAGTTCACAGCGTGGCCAGATCATGGTGTTCCCGATCATCCGGCGCCCTTCCTTCAGTTCCTACGTCGCTGTCGCGCTCTCACGCCTCCAGATTCGGGTCCCGTGATTGTCCACTGTTCAGCTGGTGTGGGCAGAACTGGGTGCTTCATTGTCATTGACTCAATGATAGAGAGAATGAAGCATGAGAAGGCCATTGATATTTACGGGCATGTGACTTGCCTGCGAGCGCAACGAAACTATATGGTTCAGACGGAGGATCAGTATATCTTCATCCACGATGCCATTTTGGAGGCGATCATCTGCGGAACCACAGAAGTGGCGGCTAGAAATCTGCACAATCACATTCAGAAGTTGATGCAAACGGAGCCTGGAGAGAACATCACGGGAATGGAGGTGGAGTTTAAGAAGTTGTCCAACATCAAAGCGGACAGCACACGCTTCGTTACGGCCAATTTGCAGTGTAACAAGCACAAGAATCGCCTGGTGCATATTCTACCCTATGAATCCAGTCGAGTCTGCATTAGTCCCATTCGTGGCATCGAGGGCAGTGACTACATAAACGCCAGCTTCATCGATGGGTAAGCGCGTAGCATGGGAAGAGGCTAAGTGTGCGGGAACAGCACAAAATTAACGAAATCTCTCCCGATTTGCAGGTATCGCTACCGGAATGCTTACATTGCTGCTCAGGGACCCCTCCAGGACACGGCTGAGGACTTCTGGCGAATGCTGTGGGAGCACAATTCGACAATCGTGGTGATGCTAACGAAACTCAAGGAGATGGGACGGGTGAGTGACACTCAAGATGTCTTAGGCATGAATTATGCAGACACAATCCCGAAATTATTTGTTTAGCGAAGCGCGAGACGCTCGCATTTTCTCCCTATATCTTTGTTGAAATTTAAAGAGTGGTGGAGAAGAGAAAAGGGTGGAATCATACGTATACTCTCTATGCTTCATTTGCAATTCAACTCCACGTATTCAATAACAGTGAAGATGAGGAGAAATGTTTCTTCAATGTGAAAGTGGATATTCTACTGAAGGGGTGATTAGGTTCTTAGAAGCTGAGAATCACAGCCTGTGATTCTTCTTAAACAGACTGAGACAGAGTATAGATTGATGATTGGTTGTGAGGGAGGCGCAAAGTGTTTGTATGGCGTTGAAAATTGCATAAAGTTGCTTAATCTCATGTACATTTCAACAATACTTGGACTAATTAGTAACTCTTTATGGTGCTGAGAATTGAAAACACAACAAACATCCACAAATTTCACGTAAACTTGAGGCTGCATTTAGTCAACATTTCACTTTGCTCTTGCAGGAAAAGTGCTACCAATACTGGCCACATGAGCGATCTGTCCGCTATCAGTGCTACGTTGTGGATCCCATTGCGGAGTATAATATGCCGCAGTACAAGCTGCGGGAGTTCAAGGTGACGGACGCACGGGATGGCTCATCCCGCACTGTGCGACAGTTCCAGTTCATCGACTGGCCCGAGCAGGGTGTGCCAAAGTCCGGCGAGGGCTTCATCGACTTCATCGGGCAGGTGCACAAGACGAAGGAGCAGTTCGGCCAGGACGGCCCCATCACGGTGCACTGCAGCGCCGGCGTGGGACGCACCGGGGTCTTCATCACGCTCAGCATCGTGCTGGAGAGGATGCAGTACGAGGGCGTGCTGGACGTCTTCCAGACGGTGCGCATTCTGCGCTCCCAGCGCCCGGCCATGGTGCAGACTGAGGATCAGTATCAGTTCTGCTATCGCGCCGCCCTGGAATACCTGGGCTCCTTTGATCACTACGCCAACTAAGTGGGATCGTGCCTCGCGAGCAACGTATTCTCTATGAAACAATCCGCAACAAGATGCATTTAATATCGTTGAGAATGTTTTTACAGAATATTTTTCCGATAATACCGTAGATTTAAGGTCGCATGGGAGAATGATATTGGCGGGGTTTGGTTAGATGTTGAGGGGGTGTGGCAAATTGCTGGACAATTGAATTTGTACTCCAGGTCGAAAAGAGAGAGAGAGAGAGAGAGAGAGAGAGAGAGAGAGAGAATGAATTTTTGCCCTAAACATTTAATTGTAGGTGTTTAACAAAGAAAAAAAAAACGTGAACTCGTGAACTTACTATAGAGCATAAACTACCGTGCATTATTCTACTGAGGTTTTGCCAATTACATATATTTAAAGGGATGAAAAACATATGATAAAAAGTCGCTCGCAAAGGTTTAAAGAAGAAAAAAAACCCATTTTCAAAGACTCTAAGTAATGCTTTTCCTTTTTCGTGAAACGCTATTAGTATCACTGTATGATAAAAAAAGGGGGTTTTAGAAGATGCGGGATTGTATAACTCTATTTACTTAAGATGCAATGAATAGCCTCTGATGATCCATATCAAGTGAAATGAATAATTGTAAACGATATATTGTGAAAGTTATAATTTTTAAATACTCTCTGGCAGCGCAAATTCATTTCGAGATGGGTTCAGATAATATGATAAGCAGCATCAAATGCAATGGAATACTCGTTAAAATTGCATGCAAATCCAATCGTGAAGCATCACCATAACACGCGCGTGCGATCATTTTGCAATTTCCTCATTCCAAAAATACTGTGCACGCAGCATTTTTAACGTGATACACAGAATTTAATCTCATATCCTGCATGATTTTTCACACAGAGGGCAACAATAACCTGATGTGATGATATTAATTTTTTACATCACATTCATCGTGCCGATGCCTATATAATGTCTATATACATATCCAATGCAGTATTTTATTGAACCGGGTATAAACATTCTTTTTGCGTACATAAACTGTGAAGAGATGAGAGATTTGATTTGCCGCGAAATTCAATACTTTAAAGACTGACAAAATGGTGAATGTGCGAAGGAGAAGATTAGAATTTTAAATGAAACATTATAATCATTCTTCATTCGATTTTCACACACACAACACACACTCTATTATTAGTTCTTAGGCTATATGTATAAGCTATTCACACTCAAATTACTAATCTTGAATCATATCTGGGAGGCGAGATGACACGGAGATGGCAAACTTAACGTATTGTTGTAATGTGTTAGGCAGAAAGGATGTTTTGCAGTGGAAGGACGATCATTTTGCAAGGGTAGGATTTCGTCCAAGACATGTACTCAATTTTAAAGCATTTATAGCCATTTTTTTGATATGGACGATAAACCAATTGATGGCATTTAAAGCAGTGAAGTCAATTATCACTCAACTTCAATGAATTTTCCGGAATTATTCGCCAAATATTTGACACCAATTTTCCAATATCTCGAATGAATTTTATGCACTGTGTCATCAATAAAATTGCAACGAAAAATCCTATGAGTATATTTTATGATAATTGACTTTAGTTCTTATCATGCCATTAATTTAGACGTAGTTATTAAATTTTATTGCAATATTGGTGATAATATTCATTTTAATGCTGAGTTAGGAGAAGTATTTTTAATGAAATATTACGCATATATTTTACATTATTTCATTCGCAAGAATATATCTAACATTTTAGACATGACAAACAATGTAATGGTAATTATATAAATTTTGTGTGTAGTTTAGTTTATTTTCTATTGTGAATGGAAGCGAAAAGACGGGAGAATTGAGTGTAGAGGATAAAGAAAAACGATGATATTGCCATAGAGAAAGTCACTCATTTCAATGCGAATTCCATAGACGAAACTGAAGTAAAACATGGGGGTAAATGATGAGCACCTCAAACAATAAATTGCTGTAAGGACAACCCATTGTTACTGTAAATACAGACAAGTATTATCATGTAAATAAAAAAAAATGAGGGATGAAAATAGACAAAACGCTCGTTATTGTTTTGAACTGGAGAACGCCTTCTGGGAGAGAGCAGCGCACCGAGCGACTGGAGACGGAAGCTGCGCGTGGAGAAGGTAAATGTCAAATGTGACGGTCAACAAGTCGCGGAAGGCTTCACGACACGTCTACATTTTTTAATTAATTGCCACCGGGGGTGGATTCTGTGCATCCGGGTGTGTGGACAGTGAGGTGAAGATGCGAATCATGAACCTGCGAACGGGTAGGATCGCCAGGATAGCGGCGTGTGTGTTCATCCTTGTGCCCCTGCTCTATCTGCTCCTGACGTGGTCGGATGGTCACAAACGGGCCAAGGCGGTGCTGCAGAGCCGCTTTGGGGCCCTCAAGAGAAACAAGGAAGTGCCCCGCTTCGTAGAAGGTGAGTCTCCAGGGCCCAGGGCGTCCCGGATGGCGGACGGCAATTAGTTTATTGGGGCTCTTGAGGTCTTATCAGGAATGTATTTTCGGGGTTTATGGGACGGAATTATGCTTTTTATGATTGCCGTTTCATGTGGTCCACTCTTCCAGGCTATGGAAATTTTGAGCCGAAGTCGGTGGTGAAGAAAACGGGCCCCGGGGAGAATGGAGAGCCCTACAATCTGCCGGAGAGCATGCAGAATGCTGCATCGGCGTCAGAAATGGAGTACGGAATGAACATTGCCTGCTCAGATGAGATATCACTGGACAGATCCATTAAAGACACTCGCTTGGAGGAGTGCAAGCACTGGGACTATCCCACGGACCTGCCCAAGACCAGCGTCATCCTTGTATTCCACAATGAGGGCTGGTCAGTGCTGCTCCGGACGGTTCACTCGGTCATCAACCGAACGCCAGATTATCTCCTGCACGAAATTCTCCTAGTGGATGACTTCTCAGACAAGAAGAACCTCAAGGACGAACTCGTGGACTACATCAGGCGCTTCAATGGAAAGGTGCGTCTGATCAGGAATACGGAGAGAGAGGGATTGATCAGGACGCGATCCAGAGGAGCCAAGGAAGCGACTGGCGATGTGATTGTCTTTCTCGACGCTCACTGCGAGGTGAACACGAATTGGCTGCCGCCACTCCTGGCGCCCATCTATCGCGACCGGACAGTGATGACGGTGCCAGTGATCGACGGGATTGACCACAAGACCTTCGAGTACCGCCCAGTGTACGCCGATGGACATCACTACCGCGGGATCTTCGAGTGGGGAATGCTGTACAAGGAGAACGAGGTGCCGAGACGAGAGCAGAAGACACGGAAGCACAACAGCGAGCCCTACAAAAGTCCCACGCATGCCGGTGGACTGTTCGCCATCGACAGGAAGTACTTCCTCGAGCTGGGCGCGTACGATGCGGGTCTCCTTGTCTGGGGCGGCGAGAACTTCGAACTGAGCTTCAAGATCTGGCAATGCGGCGGCAGTATCGAGTGGGTTCCCTGCTCTCGCGTGGGCCACGTCTATCGCGGCTTCATGCCGTACAACTTCGGGAAGCTGGCCAGCAAGAAGAAGGGCCCACTGATCACCATCAACTACAAACGCGTGATTGAGACGTGGTTCGACGACAAGTACAAAGAGTACTTCTACACGCGAGAACCGCTGGCGCAGTTCCTGGACATGGGCGACATCAGCGAGCAGCTGGCGCTGAAGGAGCGTCTGCAGTGCAAGAGCTTCCAGTGGTACATGGACAACGTGGCGTACGATGTGTTTGACAAATTCCCACCGCTGCCGGCCAACATTCATTGGGGCGAGCTGCGATCGGCCGCCATGGACACGTGTCTGGACGCCATGGGGCGCTCCCCGCCCTCAATCATGGGCGTCCAGCACTGCCACGGATTCGGCAACAACCAGCTGATGCGTCTCAACGGCGCCGGCCAGCTGGGCACCGGCGAGCGCTGCGTGGAGGCCGACCGGCAGGGCATCAAACTGGCGTACTGTCGCCTGGGCACAGTGGACGGGCCGTGGCAGTACGACAAGAAGACATCAACGCTGCTGCATCGCGTGCACAAGAAGTGCATGGCTCTACATCCGCAAACACTCCAACTCTCGCTGGCGGCGTGCGATCCCAACAACGCCTATCACCAGTGGAAGTTCAAGCAGATCCAGCCGAGCTACTAACTCCCAAGCGCAATCATTCCCGAGGTAGAACACTTTTATTAGGCATTAGTGTCACAAATTTGCCAATTCCATCAGCGAATAGGGCTCAAATTAATCCCCGGCAGTTACTCAATATTTCTCATTGGAAAACCTCTTCAAAGACTCGCCACTGCCAATTCCTTCCCTATTTAGGCGATAAGTTTTAATTTATTGATGTTGGATCACAAAAAAGCGACATATTTTGGTGAAATCTGTTGCTTTCATGGTTTTTTGGTGGAGGAATTTGCTGATGGAATTGGTTAATTGAAACTTCCTCGAAAAACAAAATCAGGTTTACTCATTCATTGCAGTTGTTTGAGACAATTCGATTCACTGATATGAACTGATAGTAGATTGATTGACTGAAAACAATACTATTGGAGACGATAAGACATTCAAAGGGGTTGATCAATAGTAATAATCTTGGTAATAGTTATTCCAAAGTCTGATCTTCCGATTTATTATTGCTGAAACTAAGCAAACCGTGTGCTTTTCAATGTCTTCCGGTGCAAAGGGCTCGAAAGTAAGATCCTTAAAATATCATGAACAAGACAGACGTGAGAGAAAAGTCATCGCCCAGTGTCGATGCGCTGCCAAAGGTCAACAAATTCCAGGTGAGATCATTTCATGCTCATCTGGAATTAATAATAACCTCGTGAAGATTTGAGCTGAGCCGTGCTCACTCAACCAAATAAGATTTTTCGCAACTTCATTATTTCTTGAGTCCAGCGAAGGAAACAGAAAAAATAGTGTTGCATAAATTCGCTTCATTAACTTCTCCAAAGAGATAATGTAAATGCAGTAGAACAGAGTATATTTTAAACGCAGATTCATCTCATTCTCTTTTTTATTTTCCACTGAGTTTTCTAATGCGGAAAATTCCTTGAATTGAAGCCATTTCAGTTCTATCTTTTATTCATTTGTCATTTCATAAAGATGACAATCTGAGTAGGCGGAGTTTTCGTGTGGGCGGGACTTCTTGATTGTTTTTCAAATCGCTCAGACTCTACGTAACACATTATGGGTACGCTTATTTATAGTTTTTATTTACTTCTAGAACAAAATATATCCAAGAAAGCAAAGAACAGAGAAAAGCACATCACAAAAGTATTCATTTTCTCTATCTAGTAGCGAAAGTGTAATTAGAAATAGCGTTTTCAGTCAATAAATAGTATTAGAGATGTTATCAGTGTGATGAGTGAATCACTTTGGTGGCGAAATTGATAATATTCAGTGAAAGAGTCCACCTGATATATACATAAATATTTATCAAAGTACTTAAAGTTAAAATGAAAGCGTCGAGAAAAGGAATATTTCCCCCGAAAAGTGCCTTTGAGCCCTTCTAAAGTGAGACTGTGTTTCCTAGACAAAAATCCGAAGGGAATTCTTCCCACAAATGTGTGAAATGTGTTTTTTGTGTAGTCTTTTTTTTGTACATAACTTTTGTTATACTCGTCGGTGTATTTTTGTTGATCTTCTTCAGAAATATTTAAAAGAAATCAAACCCTCAAAGAAAATATGGAATGATCAAATCTTTCTCAACGATTTTTTTGTTAGTGATTAGGTGAATTTTCAGAATATTCTACCATGGGTATCGTAAATAGAGTCTTATTTTTATTTTATTATTATTATGATAGTAATTGTATTTGGGCGAGTGATGGTGAATTGCAGGGGAATTCTTGAGAAGTCGTCTTCTCTCTGGGTGTGATAAAGAGCGGCTCGTTTCATCTGCAATTCAGCATCACATGTTTTTTACTGTTGGACGAGATGAAGATGAGTGGAAGTCGCATGGGCGCAGAAATCGCGCGGTCTTTCCATAACACTTCCATATCAGAGATTTCTGCGCCACAACGACTCTCCGGAGACAAGACATCTTGATAATTGTATCGTGTAGTATCTTTACGAGTGAGAAACAATAATAATGTTTAAATTATAATACTAGTAGATATTTAGCATAACAACACTTCCAACTGAGCAGAAGATGAATAAAGAGTAGAGAATTGATGCGTATGTGATTGAGATTTATTGGGGCTGCACTGCATATAATCCTTTCTTAGAATCCATAGATTTCCGCCAAGTAGCCAAAGGTGTAGGTGTTCTTCGCCTCGACCAGTAGGGACACTTGCCTCTGCCCGATGCCGCCGCTCAGGACGTAAGCGGCGCCGAGGTTGGACGTCTGGTTCACGAGGACGCTCACGTAGGAAACATTGGCGCCAACGCCATTCGTGGGGTAGTTCAGGACCAGCTGAACGTTCTGAGGAGTCGCCCAGCTCGTGCTATCGCGAGCGTTGGCCACCAGGCGATCCTTGGGAACTCTGCTGCCCAGAGTGTACAGAATAGCCCGCGGAGTGCGCAGCGGAGTGAGCTTGGCCAGAACGGCTTCGGGATTGGCACTCAGGAAATCACCGACATCTTCAACCACTTGAATTTTGGCAGACAAAGCACCACTTTCTGCCCAGGACAGGGCGAGAGCGCCAAAGGCGACTAGTAGAAAGCACACGAGAGACTTCATGACTGAAGAATCACTTGACATCACCCGATATTTATACCTGAGAAAGCCAAGAAAGCTTTCAATTGACTCTCCAGTCAAGAGGATTCTTGAGAAAAGCAAAGAAAAACTCCACCAAATAGCGGAAATGAATTGACTTATCAGATATATTAAAGCTCACTTCCTGGCATAAATGTCAGCATTATAATTAAACTGAGTGGTGCTCGATGCCTCGACGATGAACCCGATGGAACGCTGCCCAATGCCTCCGGACACCACGTAAGCCCGGCCACTGTTGGACGACTGCTGAACGGACACCTGAATGTACGTCACGATGTATCCGGAGTAGTTGATTCTGACGGAGACAAATCTGGGCGATCCGTAGCTGTTGGTGCCTCTGGCGTACGCCGCATAGAAGTCTCCGGAAACTCTCCTGCCCAGAGTGTAGTATCGCGTGAGCGCTCTCTGTTCAGCCTTCATCTCCAGCAGCGTCACTCCTGGATTCTGTCTCATGAACTCCTCGACGCTCTCCACAGCGATCGCTTTAGTGGGAATCTCCTCGATGGGAACTTCAGCAGGCAACTCCTCAGCAACTTGCTGGGCAGTTGCGATGGCCAGGAAGGCCACCAGAGCGATGTAGACTACACGAACCATTTTTGATTGCTTGAAAAACCTTCACTGATGTGACTGATGTCCTCAACATCTGTCCAGGCGCTTTATATACGCTACCAATTGGGACAAGCACTGAGATAAAGCGGGATCGGTAATCTTGCACTGATAAAGATGTGCTCTAGAAAGAGTTCCTGGAAGTGGAGGAAGTCTTTTTTCCAAGGAAGGAAACTGGAGCACAGATAGCAAGATTGTAAATTATAAAAGCATCCAAATTCACTCGAACTGACCTCAATCAGCGTCATTCCAATTGGGCAATCCAGAGAAGAATTAACTGCAAAGTGTGCTTCAGACGCTTCAGATAATAAGAAGGTAAGAAAATCCCTCTAATTGAATGGAATGAATTGAATTGATAAGATGATTACTTGATAATGAATCATGCTTATATTGTTGAAATACATAAATTTCCGGGGAAAACCCGCAGGACATGAGAATGTGGCTTATGATGGCCAGACAGACAAGGGCGCAATTGTAGTAAACCCATCAAAAGAAGAATGACAATTGTTAAAAAATTTTTTTAATCCTTTGAGAAAAATATTGCTTAGGATCGAGCGTTACTTTTTAAATCGCCGTTTTCGGCTCTCTTCACGCGGTGGGCTTTTCGCCGCGCTCTCACCGGAAATCTCCTCTCTCGCTCGCGCTCTCTCTCTCAGGCGCGAGTTTTTGGTTATCTGTCACCACTCGATGACGTCATCACCGATGTAATAAAATTTGACGTGGCTGGCTTTTTACGTAGTTGCACAGTGACGGGATTATACGTAATTGGTAAGTGCTTTTTCACTTTTTCACTCACTTGCCACCCTTTAGGCCCTCATTTTGCACCCAGTGCACCGCCCGCGGGCGCCCCAGGTCGCGGGGCGCCACGCTGAGGTGTGCTGAAATGCGCCAGATGGACATTTTCAGGCGAAATGTTGCGTATTTGTGTGTTTGAGCAGCAGAGGAGGAATTTTCATCACATCGCTCCGACATCAAACCACCCAATTTCCTAGCGATTTTCACGGGGATTTTCCCCGGGGAGCACAGCATGGGGCAGCGGATGAGGGCATCTAGAGGCTGCCAGGGAGCAGAGTGGGTTTTTCTGCTGTGCGAATAGGGGGGAAAAAGGTGCCTTTTTCCCTCTCATATGAGGAAAATGTCAAGAGAAGACGTACGTGCGTTCCCTTTCGCTCGCACACAAATATGGTGTCATAAGTAAAATGGCAGCCGAGGAAAACATTGAATTTTTCGTGACACCCACAAATTATCGTTTTGCTGTATTTTCCCGGTGAGCTGTGACGCTTTCTGGCGCGCGGACGGTGAGCTGAGACATTGGTGGAGTGTTTTCCGCTGCATTTGGCGCCAATTTGCTGGTCGGCCGTCCAGGAGGGGCTCAGGCTTTCCCGGGAGGGGGAGTTACATAAAAAAGAAAAGCCCCTGCGAAGGCGCCACCACGCGTCCCGCGAAGATTTGAACTTGACCATCTGACACGCCGTGTCATCCTTCTGTCTTTCCAGCTGAGCAGACGCGAGATTCGCTTCCCAGGTGCTATGGATAGCATGGTGGAGGAAAACGGAAATTCAAGTATC
Organism: Phlebotomus argentipes; assembly: GCF_947086385.1. NCBI lineage: Eukaryota > Metazoa > Arthropoda > Insecta > Diptera > Psychodidae > Phlebotomus > Phlebotomus argentipes. The sequence continues at coordinate 7,606,643 of NW_026776181.1, read as the reverse complement.
GATCCACTCTCGGATCAAACATCACCAGGAGAGCCAAACTCCGGGTCGGCCGTTCTGACTACAGCAGCCAACATAGTGCAATTCATCCCCACACAAGCTGTTCAAGTTGTAAGACATCCGCCGCGTGCGTCCTGGCCAACTGACTAACCATCCTTTTTTTCACTCTCTTCCAGTCACAGTCCGTGATTCAGGCGAATCAATCGTCCGTGATCCAGACAGCGACCAATTTGCAACCGATGACCCTCGCAAAGGGAGTGTTGTATGTGAATAAGACGACTAACTCAGTGATACACACAGCTCCGGCCGGGCTTCAAGTTAAAGTGAGTCGCCGGTGGGATTCCTGGGACATCCGAAGCTAACCACCTTCTCTCTCTCTCTGTCCAGATAAAACCCGAACCAAATACAACACCTACCCAAGTACAAGTAAATGATACAAATAGCGAAGATGACAGCATAACGGACGACGAGTCTCCCAAGAGGCGAAGAGATTTGCTCACCAGGCGGCCATCCTATCATCGAATCCTGAAAGAGATCAGCGGACCAGACATAGCTGGTATGTCTCACTAAAGTTCAAACGAGTCTCACGTCAGCATAATTGACACTGCGATGACACTCAGCGGTGACCAGATGATAGCAAAACCGCAAAGCTTCCTTCACAATCTGCCGCAACACACTTAAGAATGTGGCTTAATTGTGTTGTTTTTTTTTCCCCTCAAACACCTGAAAATGCCAACCAGATTAGCAATGAGTCACGCAATGCTGTGTTAAATTGCAGTTTGCGACGCAACTGGTCACCGCTGACACTCATCCTCGGCTGCTAAAAGAATCTACCTTCATTGCCAATCATCTCGCTCATTTGCATCTCTCCTGTTCGCCAGAGCGCAAAAGCTCTCTGTGTCCAAAAACAATCAAATTTACTTCTCTCTCTCTCTCTCAATCAAATCGAGCTTAAACTAATCCTCATATCCTCGCAAAAGTTTTGAGATCAAGAACAATTTGTGACCCACTGACTAACTGGAAAATGTTTCTTTCTCGGTGTGCGCGCGCCCCAAGTCCTGCCGACGACCACATTGCAAATCACCAACGTCCAGGGCGGTGACGCAACTGGTAGCTTACACACGATAGCCACTCCCGGCGGCGGCAGTACGATAGTGCAATATACCCAGGGTCAGGATGGGCAGTTCTTTGTACCTGGTACGTTGAGACTTGCGCCCCTCGCGGCGGAGTGCGATGCAAAGAGCGAGTGAAAGACGAGGGCAATGGCACACGACCTTTGCCATCCGACTAATCTCTCAATCTGCGCCTTCATCCAGAGCAAATTCCTAATCAAATGGGCTTTTTTGGTGTGTCCACCAGAGCAAATCCCAAGCGTGTCAGTATTGATTTTGAGCCGTCTATTTGCCAGACAGAAGTTGATGTTTCGATCAAGAGACCCAACAGAAAAGAGCGTTTTACACAAAATGTTCTACGATAAAATTCTCATTCATGAAAAACAGCAATCTTCTGCTATTTACATTGCAATCGATAAGCACCCATCGTCGCTTTTTACGATATCATTGCTTTATGATTTCTGATATTCACACAGAGGGCAACTTTAGACAGCCCAATAGACGAGTTAATGTGGAAAGAATTACACGTGTGTGTCGAATTTTCCTCTGGTACACTCTAGATAATACACAAATGCGTGGGGAGTTTTCGCGTGGTCACGAAAGAACGCCAAATTCTGCAGAGCTGTGAGAGAGTTCGGATGGCAAGGTGTTGCCGATGAGCCTTTGTGGCGTGTGATGGTAGGATGTATGTAAATTCACTGTTTAAAGTTTTAGGTGGTCCTGTGCTGGCAGAGGATCAGTCGCGGAAGCGCGAAATTCGGTTGCAGAAGAACCGCGAGGCGGCTCGTGAGTGTCGCAGAAAGAAGAAGGAATACATCAAGTGCCTGGAGAATCGAGTTGCTGTGCTTGAGAATCAAAACAAGGCGCTCATCGAGGAGCTGAAGACACTCAAGGAGCTCTATTGTCAGTCGAAGAACGATTGAGGACTGGCCTACGCCTTCTGCCTGCTACTCCACGCACTCAGACGCCATCACTATCGGGCTTTCCTCTTCGCGTGAAGGGGAAAAGTAATACAAACAGTGTTTGAAAAGAGAGAAAAAAGGGGAGACAAAGTGTTAAGAGATCTGTAGCAATTTCTATCAATTGTCAAATGTTTCTTCGCATGAAAAGAACCACACAACAAAGAATTGAAAACCTTTGAAAATATCAACGAAAGAATGTGAAAAATACCAATTTTTTTGGGTTTCCTTCTGGGCACGCAGACAGAGACAAACCACGGGAAAATTATCATTCAACATGATAATGATGAATCTTTTTAAAGTAAACATGTTTTAAGAGAGTGAAAGAGAGAGAGAGAGGGAATAAAATGTGTGAAGAGAGACACAAAGCAGAAGCGGATATTTAGCTTGTTTCAAAGATGAGGAGTTCTTTTCTTTTTTTCTGTCTTCATGTGTAAATAGATAATTTAAATGAATGATGAGAGGATTTAAGAGAAATTCTTATATAAATATTAAATTTAAAAGGAAGAAAAAATGATGAAAATTATTATATATAAATTATTCTTAACTAACTGTATAACACGATTATGCGAAAGGTGGTTAATGAGGAGCTCCCTGTTGTAAATGTACATCCCCCTATCCCCCCCTTGTACTTTCTTTTAGCGAAACCAGCCACTAAGTGAGGTATAAAGAATACAATTTTAGTGTAAGTGAGAGGAATTTGTATTAAGTTGTTTGAGGAGTAAATCAAACTTAATGAGAAGAAGAAACACTACACAAAATCACATACATGCAAAGAGGAATTATTTGTAAAAAAAAAAAGTACTTTTATGGAGATTAAGGGTAAAAGTGAGGAAATAGAAGTGAAAGAGAGAAATTAAGAAAAAATAGAAGAATAGACCATATTTTTGCTATGACTGTGAGAGAGGAGAAAGAATATTTCAACTTGTAACAATTTCCTTTTGAAGAAGCATCAACCATTTTCCTCCCCCCAAAAAGAAATCAAGATCAATTTTCCACACTACAAATTCACAGTGAAAGAGATGAAATGTGAGAAGAGACAAAGTGCCTTGAAATCATCAAGAATAGATTCTTTCCAACTTATCATTAGCTTTTTGTTGGGTACTTAAAAACACTTTAATTCTAACCATAGCAAAAACAAAGAACAAACACGCCACTATTTTCCAAAAAAAAAAAACGAAAATTTGACGAGCTGACGATAGGGCAAAAAAAGGAAAACATATCAGAATGGACAGAGAATTTAACCTTCTATTTGTAGACTCTTAATTTTTCGGTTTGTTTTCGGCAAGTTACAGAATGAAAAAAAGAAGAATTATTAAAAAATTGCAAGCGCGATTATAATGAAGAATGGCATAAGAAATTTACTGGTGAAACCTTTTAAAGTGTTTTAAGATGATAGTTTGGGCAAATTTTATTTGGTGATTAACTCTTATTATTAGTATTTGACAATGGACAATTTATGTAAATAAAAAAAAGAGAGAGAGATCAATAAATTGAAAAAAACATTTCGTTCTTTTCTCTTTAATATAATTTATTCACTCCACGTCTACTGGCTAAGAGGAATGGCTCACGCTTTTGTCAGTGAAGATAATCCTTTTTTTATCTAAGCAATCACATTGAGACGCGCATAAACATGGTAAATTAAATGTACAATCTCTCCCGGACAGGATGACCTCTAAGTCGCCTTCCGCGGAATTGGAGAAGAAATGAGAAAGTAATGAAGTACATACCAGAGATTTGTGCAGAGATCCTGGACTAAATGGTGAAAATCTCCCCGATGTCACGAGAGTAGTCAATTAACTCCGCCTCCTTGGCAATGTCCACCTTGGCGCCGGGCTGAGGGTCATTCTCGTCACTTTTATCACATTGCGCTTCCTCGGGCAGCTTCTCTGGCACAGTGGCCGTCTTCGCAGTCACTGTGGGCTGCGGCGGAGGAGTCGTTATTGTCGACCACCAGGTGCTAAACGCCCCTTTGGCCTGCAAAAGTGCCCCTCCGACAGCCTTGGAGGTGGTATTCACCGCCTGATTGAGCTTCCTGCCGCCCTCCGTGCTCTGGATCGTGTGAGCGAGCTTCAGCTTCATGTCCGTCACTGACAAACTGCCCGCGAATGGGTGCATATTGGGTATGGAAGCCAAGGTGGGATCCTGGCCCAGGAGAGTGCATCTGTTGTTCCACTCCTGCCAATTCGGTGTCTTCTTCCATGCACTCATGAATGCGCCATTGAAGTGGTCCAACTCTTTGCACCCATCAGGCAGCAGAGAGGCTCTCAAGAGAGCCAGAATGTATCCTTGAAATTGACCCTTCACCCACTGCTCACTCCCTTCAGCCGCTTCCTTGGGACTCAACACGTTCCTGATGACGTAGTCAGCAAATCTCAAATCTTCAGTCGTGAGAACCAGCTGCTTGCGCAGTTCCGGACTCGCCACGTCGATTGTCGCGGTTTCAGCATCGATCAGAACATCTGCCAGTTGACGCTTCTGCTGGAACAGGATATTGGAGGCGCCGATGGTGAATCCACACACAGCAGGATCGGACAGTAGGTCCATGTAGGGCAGCGAGAGATACGGCATGACCAGGTGGCCTTTTGTGAACAGCTGCAGAGGAGCGCCCCAGCGAGCGGGATCAAAAGAGCTGAGCGACGTGAGAATCGTCACCAGAGCATCAGCGCTTCCATCGCGAGATATTGTTTGACTAGTTTCCTCCTCCTTTTCCTCTTCAGCTTCTTTGGGCTCCTCAGCAGAATCTCCCTCCACACTCGTTGATGCTTCACTCGGCACCACCTTCTCTTCCTCTCCAGATTCCGGCGGATATTCGGGAAGTGGCGACATTGGCCTGGAAGTCTTAATGCACGCCACTTGGCGGAAGCCTTTTGTCAATTGTCCAGGATGCAGAGCGGCCACGGCGACTATAAGATTGCAAATTGGCCTCACGGGTGAGCCAAAGACGACAACTTTTCGCTGCAGAAGCATCAACTTGAAGATGAGCAGGATTTTGTGTCGCCACTTGAGGACAATCTCGCGCAAATTGAGACCCACGCCAAAGTATCGCTCAGGCGATCCGCTCATTAGGTTCTCATGCGTCAGGCAAGCATTCAGCTGTTCGTAGATGTTGACCAGGATGTCCGTGGATGAGAAATCGCCCTGGTCGAAGAAGCATGTAGCAATCAAGGTGAGCTTTACCTCCACATATCCGTAGATTGGGTAGGACATCAGGGCGCACACGGCCTTCTGGACGGTGCTTCTCGTCACATCGGCAGTTCTTATCTTCAGGCGCTGTAAGAGAGAAGAAAGAGGCGTTATCTCAGGACAGACACACATCGCGATTAGTCATACTTCGGCTGGAATTTGCCCATAGCAGGACACGCCGTAGATGCTCTCGTTGGGGTCCGTGAGACTGGGAAGGTTGAAGTACACCGTGTCATCGGTGAAATTGTGCGATCCGTCGGGAAGGGCGAGCGTGGGCAAATACTTCCACCCAGAGGGGCACTCATTCGTTCCGGAACTCCCCTCGATGAGGGGTGGATGAGAAAACTCCACTTGACACCCCTTCTTGTGGTGAAATCCCACCAACAGTATATGCAGAATAGGCGCCATGGCCTCTAGAACACATCCATTTCATCCAGAAACACAGAAATTGCCCCAAAATACAAATACAACATAATTTTGCAAATCTCCTCCCACACTGTTATTTCTTTCCGGACGACTTTTGACACTTTGACGCCAACTCGGGTTGCCCGATGAACGGAGCATAACCATTTGTGCTTTCGCGAATCCGGACACACGTGAGAAGTGGTTTTTTGGCCAAGATGATCAATGAAAGTGTTCCGGTCTCAGGTCAGAGGCTCTCGTACGTTAATAAAATCATCCTGGCACCGATGGTAAGGATAGGAACCCTGCCAATGAGGCTTCTGGCATTGCGATACGGCGCGGACATTGTTTATACTGAGGAGCTAGTTGACTTCAAGATTCTCAGATCCATGCGGATGGTAAATGGTGAGTGGAGGTGCAAGTCAACATGTCCAGCCCACAGTGTATTTATCTGAGTACCTTTTTCCGCAGATGTCCTCAACACCGTGGATTTCGTTGATCCCAGCGATGGAAGTGTAGTTTTCCGGACGAGTCCGCTGGAGAAGGAGCGCTTGGTGCTCCAAATGGGCACGGCTTGTCCCAAAAGGGCACTCAGAGTGGCCAAGATGATTGAGAAAGACGTGGCGGCAATTGACATCAACATGGGCTGCCCCAAGGAGTTCTCCATCAAAGGTGGAATGGGAGCTGCTCTTCTCAGTGATCCAGAGAGGGCAAAGAGCATCCTCAGAACACTCATAGACAACGTCAGGGTGCCCGTGACGTGTAAAATCCGCATCTTCCCAAAGTTGGAAGACACTGTGAAGCTGGTAAAGGAGTTCGAGGCCTTAGGAATTGCTGCAATTGCCATTCACGGACGTACGAGGGACGAGAGACCGCAGCATCCTGTGCATCCTGACGTGATAAGAGCTGTGGCGAAGGAAATATCCATTCCGGTGATCGCCAATGGTGGCTCCAGGGAGATTTGTCGGCACAACGATATTCTGAAGTTCAGGGAAGAGTGCGGAGCTCAGAGTGTGATGATTGCGAGGGCTGCAGAGTGGAATGTATCAATCTTCCGGAAGGATTGCATGCTGCCACTGGACGAAGTGATCACTGAGTACCTGAAATTGTGCGTGGACTTTGACAATTCCGCTCACAATACGAAATACTGTGTCCAGAACATGCTGAGGGAGCTGCAAGAGACTCCTCGAGGGAAAATCTTCCTAGAGAGTCAAACCCTTGAGCAAATTTGCCAAATATGGGACCTCGGGGAGTATTGTCGGCGAAAGCAGTTGGAGTACCAGCAGAAGGGCATGTTCAGTCGGAGAGAGGCCTCGACGATAATTCAAGAAGGGCCTGAGACGAAGAAAGTGAAGCTCGATCCTGACATTGCTGAGAGAAACGTGGCCTTCGTTCGGGGAAACTACAAGGAGACGAATGACTTGCCTAAGAGCATTCTTCATCTCCATGCCAACAGGAATGGCCTTAACTTGCCCACTTATGAAACCTCCAGGGAGGAGAAACTCTTCAGGAGCGTGATATCGTACCAGGGAAAGCGATACACGAGCTCCTTTTGGGAGAAGAACAAGAAGTTCGCTGAACAAGGAGCGGCTCTGGTGTGTCTCCTCAAACTGGGACTGATGGATGAGAAGACACTGACGGAGAATGGCAGCATTCTAGAGTGAAAACTTCCTCTTTCTTATGTATAAGTATGGCAAGACAATATTTATTAAATAAAATAGAGTACACTACGCTTATAATTGTAGTTAACACATTTTATATAATTCCTCTCGTAAAATATCGTAATAAAAATTATGTATTGATTGGGAATATCCAGATAAAATATGCTTCCTAGATGTTCTTCCTCCTCCCTTAAATATTACTTGCTATTCTCGTGGTTATTGCACCAACTGAAGCTTTATTTTGCCAAAAATCTCTCGACATGTTTTCTTTTTTGTAAAATCTCCACACAGGGCAAAAGAACTGAAAGAATGGTACATGAAATTTAATGTGATGAGGCATCGCTTAAATTTCTCTTGCAAACTTGCTTAATATCTTTACTTATGGCAGCATATACACTTTATTATTTGCACTATTTTATACATTAAATATATCAGCTATGTTTTAATTTTACACATATCAGTTATTTGCATTCTCTTGTCAATTATTCCTTCCACAATGAATTCTACTAACTTTGCTATCTCTTGAACAATTAAAAAGAAAAAGGTCAAAATGTGGCGAAATCATAAGGAAACTTGCTCAATGACGGACTGTTTTATATTTTTTACTTATATTCTCATCTTTATACTTCCGAAAAAATGGATGGATTTTCGCATACAAAAATGTGATTTCCATTCTCTATTCATCTTCATTTTCATCATCAAATTACTATATAGGAACTTTGAGCCAAGCTGGCTAATATTACGTTTTATTATTCAATTTCATCTTCTTTTTTTCACTATTAAAATTCATTCAAAGGCACCCGTACTATTTGTATTTATTCTTCTCTTTTATTTAACCCTTTAACAGTGGTAAATTCTCTGTTAATGTGCGCAAATTGCTTTTCACAGTTGAATTTGCCCAAAAGAAGTCAAATAAACAAAACAAATGTGAAGTATAAATGATAATAAAAAAGAAACATTTTTTAGTAAGCTCGCGTAGAAATTTCAGTTAAACTGGATATTACAACACTAAAAAATCTCCATCCAACTATAATTTTGTTAATTTTCTCTAGTTCTTCATTCACTTTTTTTTTCTCTTTCCAAATAAAAAATGTCTACACAAAAATCCCAAAGAAAGCTAAACAATTCATCACACAGTTTATGCTCTTTTTTTTTAGTAACATCTTTCCAAAAGATTTGCAAAATAATTGTGAAAAAACAACCAAACCCAATACAAAAATATTAAGTACGATTTTCTGGAATTCAAGATCGCATCTAAACTATTTCTCATCAGTTTTCTATAGTGCATGTTTATCATAAAGTTTCCCGTTCGCTCTCCAATAAAGTTCACAACAATGGTTTTCTCATGATAAATTCAAATAATAAACTATTTACCATTCTAATGATTTAAACTAGGACTATATATATTCCTACACTTCATCTTCCACTATCTTTAAGGGTATATTTCTACGTGATAATAAAACTTACTTTATTACTCTCAATATCTCCTCTCTCTCTCTCTCTTCCTCTCTCCCTCTCTAACCAACTGCAGAGATTTCCTCTACTCTCTTCTGCACTCCTCAAATAGTTTTACAAACATATATTGACAATAAAACACAATTTCTTCTATACATTCTTCACTCGTGGCCTCGTCACCTTCTCTCATCATTTTTAAAGATATCGACTATTCTATAAGAATTTTTTACTCATCTTCTTCACTATTTAGATAGTAATTATTTTATCTCTCTTGCTTGCTGTCTTCTAGTCCCAAACAAAAATTGAGGTATAAATCAATACAAGTCACATTCTTGCTGTAAGTCATTTCTACACTTAACTCTTAATCTGCATTTTGTCATGAAAATACCCGTGATATTTAACCATTAGTGAGGTAATAATTATGAGTTTTAAACGTAAGAGCAACAGAAGGAGCCATCTAAGGAGCTTTAAGCGATTTGTACATGAAAGTCTTTACACCCTAAGATCTGTATTGCTATATGAAATATTGTGCATTGTTCTCTCCTCCTCAAGAAAAAATGGGATTTGAGCCTTGCTTTAGCAGGAGATTGTCACATCTTCGCCCTGAAGTTGTCTACATTTGTGAATGGGCGGAGCATTCAAGTGGGCGGAGTATTTCCTCCACTACAAATTCCCCCACTAGAGATAGGCAATCCCGAAAATTCCACCCTTTAGTACTTCTTTGACGGTTCACATGGGAAAATGCACGACTTGGATGGAAAGATTTCTGTGTTACCCGTTCAAGAATTCCATGGACTTGAGAAAAGTCTCATATTTGGTTGTCATTCTGTTCCCTGAGTCTCCTTTTCGTGTTACTTATTTTCCGTATTCATTAGAAAAAAGAAAGTCTGCTGCTGAGAATGTTTAGAAGGTTGTACTTGAATGAGATTGTAAATTAGAGTTTAACTTGTAAATGGAAGCTGGTTTACTTTTCGGTTTCTCTAAAAACAACTTATAAATTCACCGAGACGGAAAAAAATTCAACAAACGGGAAGCACTTAATCAACATTGGAAGTACTATCGTTTCTATATAAAGGAGATTTTCAATTCTGCTCTATTTTGTATCACTGAGATTTGAAAAAAAAATCACTATTGACCGGTGATGTAAGAATAAAATTAAGAAAAAACAACTATAACTCTATGCAAAAATAATAGAATATCTTCTGTTCTGAGGTAGAAAATTGGATTTAATCTGTTAAGAATATATCTCACTTTAAATATTCCTCTTCTATAAACTTTAATTATGTTAATGTCTACAACTATTTCCTATATGACATGTATAATAAGTTTTGTGGTATTTCATCGGTTTTTACTTCATCTCATTTCTATTTCTTCTTTATAAAATACAGTGTAAAAAACTGAGTTTGCTGAGGTATATCATTTCCAGGGGGATATTGCAACAGGCGTGATATAAAAATTTGCATTTCTCGTCATTTTGTGGTACCTTTCCTCATCTCTACTTCGAACTACACTCCTATTTACATTTACACCCTCCATCAATCATCATTTTACTTGCTGTGGCAAGAAGATTCCCCAATAATATGCAAGGAAAAAAAAAACGTAAAAAATCGTATTAAATGGCACGGTAATTCTACAATTAAAAATTTCCTTTATCATTCGTCAATTTATCAACAAATAAATATTAAATTAATTCTTTTGCTTGCTTCTAGTCTTCATTTCTCGAAATTGAAAAGAAAAGAAAATATCCAGAAAAGAATGGATTTCAAATTTTTCTCATCCACTTGCAATATTTTTACGACTTCATCAAAGATTTTTTCCTCCATTACACCTTTTTTTTCTCCAATAACAAACAACATGAATAGCACATTGGTAAAATACACTAATAATTTCTCTGTTTCTGTTCAGCTACAAGATTTTTATCTCCATCAGTTTCTCTCGTCCTCAAAATCGTATATTTAAGTCCGTATACTAAATATTTTTATCGATTATGCGTACGTTTTTTTCTGGCTTCTTGCTCTCTTCTCAATGCTTCTCCCATAATATTCTTCATCAACCAAATATCCTTAGCATTAGAATATCAATTACAATGTATAATAATGTTTCTTTCTTTTTTTTCATAAAAATTGGTATACAACTTAAGGCTTCCTCAAGTAATGTTGAGAGTCGTGATCTTCACGCGAAGTCACTCTCGCACGTATAACTTTTATATTTCCCTCTGATCATCTCTTCAAATATCAATCTGGGCTGATGCGCTGGGCAAGCTTGGCAAGTCTACGAATTCCCCACACCCTCATCATCTGAGTAGCTTCCCTCCTCGCCCGAGCTGTTGTCCCCGTCATTGGACAAATTGGCTGCCGGCGTGTTTGTGCTCTCCGCCCCCAAATCCATTGGCTCCTCGTCATCCCGCTTAATCTCAAGTGATCGCTCACCTTCTCTCTTGCCAGACGGCTCAATTGTCACGCTGGAGTTGTGCTGAATCTTACCAATGATGTCCATGCTGTTGGCCTGGTTGTTGATCTTGTGCAGATCCAATTGAGACGGCAGGAAACCCGGCGGCAATTTGTCCAATCCGTGTCCCATGGCGCCCAGTTGGGCCATCTTGGCCGCGTGCAGAGCGGCCGCTGCTTGCTCCTGATTTATTCCCATCCCTGCAAGAGTCTGCCTCATCATCACGTCCACGGCCAGCACTCATCAGCGTCTTACCAAAAGTGTTCTCCGTGATGAACTGCAAGTAGGTATCCAGGATAGCTGATCCCGTGGCAGCACTGCTTCCCAGCTGCCCCCCGTGGGAGTCCTTCGAGATGGATTCATTGCTTTTCGGTGTAAGAGCTCCATGTCGCACTCTTGTTATTGTCGTGTTCGGATGGTTGAATGCTGCAGCAGCACCAAGAAAGACATCAATTGTTTGTAAAATACTTAGAAATTAGGCTTTCCTGTCTCTACTCACCATCTAAGTAACGATTTGTATTGCTGTTGTTGTTATTGTGAGCTGCACTGCCCACTGTGAGATCTTCTGGATCATTGTCCATGTCACCCATATTGCTGTCATCGCCAGGATTGCGCAGCTCCAGCTTCATGTCGTTCCTCCGAGTGCCGCTGGTGGGAGAGGCTCTGGCTCGCAATTCAGCCGGGGACACTTTGACACCCGCCTTGGCGAGAAGGCGACTGGCCAGCTCGGGATCGAAGGGACTGGGCATGGGCAGGACAGGGAGATCCTTGGTGGAGATGCCGCGATGCTGACGCGACATGTGAGAGTGGAGGGAGTTTCTGGACTTGGCCACAGTGCCACACAGGACACACCTGTAGCCTGGACAGACGGTGTGTTTGTCCTCCAAGTGGGTGCGCAGCGTGTGGGCAGATCTGTAGATCTTGCCACACTTGGGACAGGGTCTGGGATCAGTGGCGCGCACTCGCATCTCCAGCGATCGGCGAGATACTGCAAAGAGACAGAGAGATAGAGGCGAAGTTAGTGACTGAGTGGGCTCTTCTGCTCGCAAAGTGGCGCTAAGATTAAACAATTCGGTTCTGCCTCTTGTCTATCACTATATTTCATCGAGAGAATTTACATGGTGTCTCTATTACATAGTGGAAAGCTTCTCTATCTCGGGATAGAATTGCAATTGAGTGATTCCCCCATCTAATTATTTATGCACACATTATCAGTGGTAGTAAAATAATTCCACATGATGTACAATGGATATCTACAGAAATTCACCTTAGCTCTAGAGTGTCTTTATAGGAACCTGTTTCATCATCGAGACTCAACACTTCGTTACTTGTTCAGGTGATGGACTGTTGGCGGCTGAGAGCCGCCTGGGCGGTGCACCTAGAGTGCCTGCGAGGGCTTTGGTGTCGCTAATACTGAGCGGGCCGGACCGCGAGGGGCGCGCACTATTTGAAGTCGGGCATGGTGAGGAATGGGCCCCCGCCCGAGGAGCGCATCGCCTTCATCTTCAGCCACTGCATGGCGTGCTTCAGGCGCATGTGGTTGCGCACAGAGTTGGGATGGGCGAAGCGCCGGCTGCACTGGATCACGGGGCACACGGGACTATCTCGCGGGTAGTGGTGGTCCAGGTGCTGGCGGAAGAGGCGCGGCTCCAGAGGCACCTGGCACAGTGGACACGGCACATTGTACGCATCGCCTGGCGGCACTTCCTGGGGCAGGAACGGTGGCTGCTGAGACACGGCCGGGCCGGACATATCGGGCTTTTGTGCGGACACCCCCGACCCATATGAGGCCGTGGAGTCGCGCGACGGGCAGCGTTCCTCCTCCGCCTCCCTTTTGATCTCCACTGGCACACCTTGCTGGTGGACATCTGCAACCGGGCATTAGGATTGCAGAGCGTTAGATGGTAGCCGTCAATGTCCGACCCTGATCTCATTTATAGCATCAACGCCCGAACTGATCTCATCGCAAGATGGAAGATATTTGGACACTCTCTGCAATTTTCTCAGAGTCTTTCCGATTCAACAGTCCGATTGGTCTCAACAGCTCGTGCTTTTGCACGAGCAACATTTAATTTTGATTCATCAGTTCAAAGTCACCAGTTCTCTCAACAACTCTCATCATCATCATTTTTGGCTCTTGAGAACGTTAAATGCATCATTCAGATCACGGTCGTGTTAGTTACTAAATGCATATAATACTAGAAACATCTCTGAACAGAAAGAACTCTACTAACAGTGGCAAATCAAACAGCACAGCAACTCAAAACTTATCTACAAAGTTCGATGAAATTATAATACCAAAGCATAAATCTGGCGTGGTGAGCAATTAAAATGATAATCACAAGTGCCCCAATCCCACCCCTCATTTGCGATATCTCAGCTGATTGCTCCCATTGTACGACGCTGGGCCCGCCCTTTGGTGGATGCCGTGCGCCTGGAGCTGATGATTAATCAGATAGTGCTTGGTCTTCAGTCTCTTCCCACACTCCGGGCACGAGTGCCACAAACTCTTCTCGACCGTTGCATGGACATTCCTCAAATGCTGCCGCAAATTGCTGGCATTCGAGTACATTTTCCCACATTGGGGGCACACGGGGCCCCTGATCGTCTCCATCGCTGAATCCTCCTCAGCCGCCCCTGCAATAGAACAGAGGCGGCTAAGAATTGTCACACCCCAAACTGGGCGACTCGCCAAAACACAATCACAACACTTTTTTTCCATGCAGTTTCTCAAGATGCAAAAGAACAAAAACAAGAGACACAAGAGATTTCCGCGCAAAGGCAGAAAGAGAGAAAGACTCGATTGAAAATTAATGAGCAAACATTACTTGCTGGATGAGGAGATGGCATGAAAAGTATTTCGTGCACACGCAAATAGTGGAAAAACACCCTCAATTTCCCTCAAGAAACATTTTCTGCTCAACTTATTTCATACCCCCTTTTTTATTGACGGCAATTTTGACTTCTTTTCGCCTGGGAAAATGCAAAATAAAGCTTCACTGAGACAAATTTGCAAAAACTGTTCAAAATCAATGATTTTTTATACAATTCTAATTGTTTTCTAACTGACAGAATTAGTTAAACTAGTGCAACTTGTGGTAGTCAAAAAAATTGTTTGATATTCAGAAAGCTGAATGAACCTTTTCACACATTTTTCAATGACAAATGGTCAATCAATAGTCAATAACTTATGTCAAGTTTTAGAAAGGGTCAATTTGATACAGAAAAGTAGTCTTTTTCATCGTCAGAATGAAAACTCTAATCAGAAACGCAACACGAAAGTGCAATCTTGGAGTAGAAATTAATGTCTAAAACTTTCTCCCCCACTAAATATGTCTCGATGTTTTATCAATTAATTTTTTATCAGTCCCTCCTTGAGTAGTTTATTTCCTCTGCCGGCCAGGGAAGATGTATGGCCGGGAGGGACCCACCCAAATCTTGTGGCTAAAATGGTGTGTCATGACAACCGAGTTTTAGGGCAGTAAATCTTGCATTTCTCTACATTTATATAGGGAATACAATATATTTTCAAGTCATGTAATAAATCGTACATGTCCATTCTATGTACAGCTTGTAAGTAGTGCCAAGAGAAAGGAAGCAATGTTTAGATAGACGGGTTGAGAAAATGTGTGGGCATTAGACACTTTTGGGGCGAGAATGCTCCGGAGGAATAAATTGAAAAATACTTGAGAAAATGATTTCTTTTCTCTCGAGTCACAGAAAAGAAACTCGGCCAGTAAATCGATCGAGCTTTACTCTTCACTTAATTACTCTGCACGAGGTCACAACTGGATTCTCGTATGAGTTATCAGTATTTTATAGGGAAAAGTCCCTGATTTTGTGTTTTGCCGCCCTCAAATGTCCTCGCACAGCCAACTCCCCATTCCTTCAGAGCTGAAAAACAAGCCAAACACACACACACACGTACATCTTCTGAGAAAATATCCATCCCTGAGAAAATCCCACCTCCCCCTCCCCTCCCCGCCCAGCAAAGCCGCCCCTCCGCCCAAGATCTGCCCAGGAAAAATCAGTGAGCAATACAAAAGGCGAAAGGAAGAACGGCAAACGAAGGATACAACACATTGTGTCCATTCCACATATGGGTAGGAAAGGCAGAAAACGTGCGCAAGTTTCATTATACAACTCCATACTGTCTTATGTACACCATACATAATATATGCTGTGGGGGAGATAAATAACTGGGCATCTTCGCATATGGACAAATAGAAATTGCGAACTAGAAACTGAAACTCAAAAGCAATAAATCAATACGAATGGATGTGTGTGCGGACCCCACCGAAAAGGAGATGCTCGGGCTATCAACTAAACCCACCCACAACCCATCCCACCCTCCCCCCGTGTGTATTCCGTTCGATTTTCACCTCCCGAACTCGCCTCAGCCATCATAGGGGATGGTGTCCTCCGCCGAAATCACAATTGCCAGCAATCGCACACACGAGAAATTTTATAGAGAAAATCCCAAACAATATATATGGAATATTTTATGTCCCACCCTCCCCCTTCTCCACCCCCACTGGATCCCACCTCCAAAATCGCCACACAGACACAATTTTATATATCGAAACATATTACAAAACTCTTAACATTATATTGCCGTATTATTTTGCCCCGGAGAAGGATATTCCGTGCGCGCCATGGATGGAAAAAATTGACAGGGAAAACAATGCCAATGTCCATCCATCTGATAGGGAGACGAAGGACAGAAAAAATATACAACATGTACATTACTCGTGAACCCTTTGCCATTGACATCCTCTCGAAGAGGAAAAATATTTTTCCAATAGTCGCAAATAGAAAGGACGCTTTATTCAGTCTGTAAATCATCATCTCCATTTCAATGGCGTCAACTATTGAGTTTTAGTGAAATAAAAAGCCCACTTATTTCATTTCAAAAATACCTACATACATACTTTACAGAGATATATAGGGAAAAGTGAAATAGTTCCGGACCAATTTATTTGGGAATACGGAAAAATAGTAGGAATGAGAACTTGTATTTAATTCAGATTGCTGAAAATAGACAGACACAAATTTTCATTCGACTGCAATTAAATACTTTCTATGTTAAAATTATAGACACACCCATTTCAATGCTCCGCCCATTGCAAACTACATTTACTTCTGGATAATAATTAGCTCAAATTTCCATGTTAATTTAAAAAGCAGTGTGTCTCAATGATTTTTTTAATTGAATTCAGATTTCGAAGTACCATTAAATCACTGATTAACAAATTGTATACCGATTTGAAGACAGTTCGGTACCGTGACACTCTTCCCTATTCAGATAACACCAGATTGGCACAAAAAAAATGTTACCAGAACTTGGCAATTAGCAAATTTAGGGGGCATCAGAGAAAAGCATCCAGTGAAATAATGAGATGAAATGGATAGAAATTAGCATGAGTGTCCAATTTTCGCATTAGAGAAGATATATTTAAACCCAACACGAAAGGGGGAAATCGAGAGAATCACTGAGATGAATGTGATTCGTATTAATTAAAGTGCCATACACGTATTGGCAATCAATTTTTATCATCCAACCAGCGAAATGCTACACGCCGATATAGAAATGTGAAACTCTAAATGCGGATAAATTCGCTTGATATCGTCATGTATCTGGATCATTCATCGTAGTCGTTTTAATAAAATATTATCCGAGTGTTAATAATTTAATCATACATTATAAGTTTGTATTCACATGTGTATAAAATTTGTCTCTTCCCTCCCGCACACACATCTCGTGAGGTCCTCTGGAGCATAAATACGGCTATTTGCCGGGATGGTGGCAAAGGGTTTCCATCGGAATGGAAAAGGTGAAATACGAGAGACAGAGAGAAAATATATCACACGCTCCTTCAAATGATTTCCTTTCTAATGCACATATCCGCATGGTTCTTTCACATTAACTCACATGTACATAAATTAATTAAATTTATACCGTCGCCCTGTCATCACCCACCCTCCGTCGGGTATTTGTGGCATGGCAAACAAATCCTCATGGTTACTCACAAACATACACACGCGGCCACAAGGAGATGGAAGGAAATGTATTTTGCCAACAGTTTCTTCATGCCAATCCTGCCGCCCGCGAGACGGAATGGGAAATTACTTCCAGCGAATGGAGACATTCGTTCCAGGGGGTGGTTGGGCGAGCGCACGGCAAAACAAAGCGCCCAACCAAAGCGACTAATCACTCCAACTGGAAAATGCAGCACTTCAAAGACTGACATTCTTAAATATAGAATTTTCACCATCGTTTTGCGACGGAATCGCAAATAGACAGAAAACTGGGCTGAGGGGATGATAAACCCCTCTCGAAAATCGTAAATTCATGCCCTTCAGGAACCTGTCCAGGCGAAAAAAACCTGCGAAAATCTGTGAGTAAGCCAATCTTTTCCTCCCACCCCTGAAAAAGTCGCTGCCAAATGTTGCATTTTTCCGCGCGCTCTTTTTCTCACACCGTGATTTATTATCTTTTCTCAAGTCATCAAGCGTAATTTATACGCAATTCTCGACAATATTATTTATTGTTGACAAAACTTCCCATATATTTTAGAACTGACGAAATTTACAGTGTGAAAATTAAGAAGATGTGCGAATGTAGAACTCTCTAATTCGCAATATTTCCAGTGTCAAATACTCCATCATCGATTTGAGATTCACGGAAGAGGAATTCCATGGGGATGCTTTGGAGGAAGAACGTGAGTGTGTGCTGAGGAAATGAAATCCTTTTGTGTGTACATTCACAGTAGAAAATGAAACTTCTACCAGGACGGACATGGGAGATAAGGAAAGAAAACTCACCCTCGCAAGAACTCCTCACGAAGTTGCATTACGATAGATTAAAGACGAAACTTTTTGATATTCACAAAATTCACTAAATAGAAGACTGTGTTAGAATATTTTGACTAATTTGGGTTAGAAAATTAAAGAAACGTAATTTCATAGTATTTCGCAGGAATAAAATGCTCTAACTCCCAAATAAGTCTACAATTTCAACTCTGGCGCCACCCAACAGTCACACATGCGTGGCCCAAATAGTACGAAATGGAATTCGCAATATTGAGTCCAGAGCATTGAGATAGGTGCAAAGGATCCTCGAGATGGGGGTGGACATGAGATAAAAGGAGCCGGTCTCCTATGTACGAGGGCGAGAGTTACATAAAGTAAAACTGTACAAATGGATCACTACACATAAAATCAAATATTATTGTTCTCAATTCATGAGAAGATCCTAAATAATTTCGGAGTTGTTTGGATGAAGAGGAAGTTTCACTATGCAGAGATTTACTGTCTTGTCTCCACGTTCGCTCTTCCCCCAAATACCCTCACTAGTCTCTCACCAGTGCGTCTTTTTAATAACAAGACGTATAACAATAAAAGTTATACCCAATTAAATTCGACGAAGTGAACTTATTCGATGTAATAAAGTCGACCCAAATGGACGACACTGAAGCCATTCAGGAGGGACACGGCCCGAAGGATGTAGTCAGTCGCAGAGACACCACACTTTTATTTCGCCTACGAGCACACATTAAAAGCAAAAGTGTATCTGGAGGGAAATTTTTCTAGTATTATTGCCCTCAGTACACAAACACCATCCAGTAAGGCGTAAAAAAGTGCTGACGTGAGTCAATATACTCGCTTTTCTTCACCCAGGGTATTAATATCTCAATACGTGGAGGATATTTCGCCTTAGCAATTCCCTCTCCATTGCACCCATCGCCAAATGGATTGACCCTCCAACTTACTGCCAAATCAATGGCGGGATATCGCCTCAGATTTCGCCGCCTTATTCTTTTTGCATACATAGGGAAGGACACACGGAGGGTGGAGTGATCAAATATCAGAGAAGTGGGTGTGATGCGAGGGTGGCATTGCGAAATAATTCCACTAAAATCGTTTTTTCCCGGCTGAGAGACTTCCGGGTGATAAAAATCTCCATAATATTTGCTCTTCGACACTCATCACGTCACATGAAACGACTTGGCATTATCAACATTAATTTTCACACCAATTCTCATCGAATTTCGCAAATCATTGCACAATTTACAATCAATACAAACGGGGTATTTTCACATCAAATTCCTTCTTTTTTTTTCTTCAAATGATGCAGAGTTCATGTGGCGATAGTGTGATTGTTTAGCCGAAACACTTCTCTAAACAATCTATCTAGACTCAAATAAGTTTAATTTCACTGAGAAAATAAATAAATTCACTACATATATTGAAGTGTGCAAAATAGCAAACAGAGGGCAAATGAAGAAGTAAAATAATGCAGCAACGAGGCAATAGATAGAGATTGTCTTACCGAAATTGTCTCCGTGCATTCCAGAGGGTCCGGGCATGAGTGGGAGTCCCTGCAGGCCCAGAAATGCACTGGGGAATGAAGGCGTTCGTGAGTGTTCTATTGAGCCATTGAGGCCGTCCATGGCACCGTCCATGCCGCTGTCCTCCCTGTCGGAGGCCGCTTCGCTGCTATTGGAGTCCTCGCCGTTGCTCTGTTGCTGCAGTGACCCAAGATCAGAGTGTTTCTACATTGATAAAGATCCCACATTCAGCATTTCGACAATTCAACACAGGCAATTCACCAGCACTTCTCATCACCTGAGATGGCACAATAAGGGTGGGACCGCCCTCGAGAGCCTGCCCCAGCAGAGAATCCCTCAACTCGAGACTCCTGTCGCGCTCCAGAGACGACTTTCGACTGCGATCATCCTCCCGATCACTCTTCTCGCGATCCTTCTCGCGCATTTGGCTCGCGTCTGGATTTCTGTCCGGACTGAGCCCATGCTGCGCCCTGTAGAGATCCACACTTTTGATACGCTTCTGTGGCGGTGGGGTGTTGACCAAGTGACTGGACCGATCGTCGGGCATATCCCATGGCAAGAGGGAACCCGAGGTCTGCAAGGGAAGAGTGCCGGTGAATCACCCGAGAAAGTACTGCGATATGTGTACAGAATTCTCTGAAGAATACTTGGCCACATTACTTTTTTTCTTACCGGAGACGGCTTCAGTTCTTGTACTGTCGGTGTGGCAATTTGTGCATTAAGGGCGGCATGACTGAGTCGCGAGGACGAGGACATTGTATGACCCATCCCAGGACCACTCACGTCCGCCAACCCTCGCACTTGCAACAGCTGAGCCGTTTTCAGGAAGTCACTCAGCTGCTCATGCCCAATATGAACCTCTCCGTTGTACATAAACCTGCACCGGAGATCAATGCGCTCTCTTAATTACTTCAATTTTATTGGATGGACTCCATTCAACACATGATCCACGAATGGATGATGAATCATTTGGGAAATCCTGCACTAACTTCTATGGCACTTACCTCAGTAAACTCTCAACGTCCTCAGCTCTCACATCGCGCAAGATGACAATGGGATGCTCGCAGGGATTGGCTTTGAGGAGCTTCCTGAAGTAAGGACTGCACGCGCTGAGGACGACTTTGTGTGCAGTAAAAGATCTCTGATCACAGGCCAACGTAACGTCCACAAAGTCCTCCTCATCTCTCAAGTGGCGGAATGACGAGAGAATTGACGACTGGAAATCGTTCCACTTGAGGGAGTACTGCTGCTCCGATGGAGCCGGCGACACCGGAGGCTCCATTTTCACACCGCTGTTACTATTATCCGTTGTGTGCAGCTGAGTTGATTCAGTCATTAGATGATTTCCGCGAGTCTTCAATCATTCCTGGGACTTCTTTGCTTCCTCAAATACCTTTTACTGTCGCTAGTGTCCTTCTCTCTATACATCAACCATGATTTCACTTGGCGCGCATAAAGGACGGAATCTGGAAATAATATGCTACTTCAGTCAACATGCTTATGCTCGATGCCCTCGAGCGCCGATAGTCAGGCAAAACCAATCCCCGAATTTTCGTCTCATAAAAATTCGTTGAATGTCTCCAACGTTCATAAACATTTTTATTTCATTGAACAATAAATTACTCCCCTCTCTTGCGAAGCGTGTACTTTTGGGTGGAAATTGGGAAACGACACAAGTTTGGAAAATAACTAAAATTGTCTCAAAGTCTCTCTAATCATGACTGAAATTGCGAAAGGCAAAATTATTCAACCATCCAATATACAATAATTCACAATTAGTTTGACAATTGGTGAGATTTGCATAAATTAATTCGTCAATACATCTGCCCAAGTACATTTGGTAAAACCATACAATTAATGACACATGCGAATCATCATCCTAATGCCAAATAGGCCTTTTTTCACCGACTCAGCCAAAAATTCATATGGAATCACCATTGAAACGTGAAAGTATTTTTGAACACTGCTTGTCTTTGGCGCTTTTTGTCTCTATTACACCACGAAAATGCGTTGTAATTGCATTTGATTCTCGCGAAAATACCCTCAAAGTTTTGCAATTAATTGGACTTTTATTGGCTATTGCGCACTGAGATAATGATAAAAATTACAAAGCACTTTGAAGTATTATTGACTGAATTAATTGCACTCAAATTGCAATAAAAGATCAACGCTGAACTTCCTGTCTCAGCATCTCAATGGATTTGACAATAAATCGCTAATTTGACACAAATGGTGAAAGTTTCACTCAAAAATGCAGATGGACTCAATATGTTAGGCCAAATTGCTGCTCAAAAATCCTTCTCGCCTTAATTATATGCTCTGTACAGCTTTTTCCATTTAACTTTTATGGTCCTTGCAGTGCGACAAGGAGAGCAAAACGACAAACGCACAAATTTAATGGTTTCTCTCTTTGGTCACATTGTTAAGTGTCAGTGCGTTTTGTTGCCTCTTCGCAACTATTGCCCACTTTTTCTACCTACTCTCCAAAAAGAGGCACCATCGTGTGCACTTTTAGGACAGCACACTTTCAGCCTCATCCTTTGGGATGTTGTGCAAGACACAATCTTTGTTTCGGGAACCACTTTTTTGGAGTTAGAGAAGAAAAAAGAAAGACAAGGCGATGCTGTGCGATGAGGATTATAAATATCAAACCTGTTCCATCGAAAATTTCAATTAACACGTTTTGTAAGTGTACTAATTAATACTTAGCGGTATGAATTCAATTGACAAATTGAATAAATAGAAAAACAAATTCAACGCAATGGCTGTTAAAGCAATAGTTGCTGTGATATGACTCGCTCTTTATGAAGAAGAGACACAGTGAGACAATCACTGTGCACAGTGGATTTGAATGCCACAGAGAGCTTCTGTTTCGGCCACTAATTTCCGTTGTTTAATCACAAGAAGCGTGATTAAATATTTAGTGTCATTACCTAGACCAGTATTAGAAGTAAACTCCACTAATTCGATTTACAACTGTTAATTTTATATTTTCGAATATTTCACTGTGCAAATGTACTGAGAGAGCCGTCATGTGTACCCATTTTTCCCAATTTTCCCCACCGCAATGAGGAAGGAAAATGCGATGAGAAAGAATGTCAAGTGCTCATGAGATGGATAGCAATTAACCTTGATGCTAAACACTAATACACCCAAGTAATCCTACAAATATCGAGCCCAATTTGCTCACTTCTCCTTCTCTCCTCACTCTTCATGCAAAATGATTCCATTAACGTGAAATTTATCTCCCAACAAAGTACCTTTTATAAATAGTTTGATGAAAGATGATACAATTATCATGTTTTGGGATTATGAAGTGCGCGCCCGGGGAAAAAACCCGTGTATATTCTCTCCCATTCACAATTGAGAATCATTTAGAAAAATTTGTCTAGCCGACAACCATCAAATCATCAAACAATGCCAAGAGATGAATTGGTCGTTGATCGTTTCGCGGCATCAAAATGATGGCGTTTATCTCGCGGTATTACTTGGCACAAATGAAAACAAATCACAGACAAAGTGCTCACGGTAGGAGAATAAAAAAAAAATCAATTTTTCACCAACATGATTCTCGAGATTTTCTGCAATGCAAGGTGCTTCTCAGCCTGCAGTTGGCCAGGAGCAAGTAGGGGAGCGTGATGCGTTCACGAGAACACAGTTTGGTGTCTTCTTTATTCTTTATAAATTCAAGCTTACACAATTAAAGAATTGATGTAAGAATTACATTTAACCATATGTGAATAAAAATCAAAGTCATTTCATAATAATACAGTAAGTGAAACACTAGAAGAGATTTAGATGAGCATATTTCGACTCTTGATTATTTTATCAATTGCACAGAACTACTGACAAATTACAAGTTTTGGTTTTTTTTTATAATAAAATTCTACAGATAACTTCGAAGTTTTGGTTTGTAAGTTAAAATTCCCAATGAGAAATCTCACTAATAACGTAAAACTACAACGTTTTATGGTCTGTCCATACTAATTGCAAAAACGCCATTCGGAATTCATTTAATCGCTTTCCAAGCTCTTCTACTTAACACTGCTGAAAAAGCAAGTTTCGGAATTCATGCGTAAATTTTACGATTCCTACATACAATTATTGTCCTTTTTAATACAGATATTTAAAATTTCATTTAATTTCTGACTTCAAACGCGCAATTGACTAGAAAAATCAAACTATTCTGAGCCGAAGATTCGTGTCTGCATTTTGAAAGTACGATGAGAGTTAAAAATGTCATATTTCGATCAATATATCGTCAGAAGACAATTTTATGCATATTGAGAATTGGTGCAAAGCTACAAGCTTACTAAAGTTGCACCTTGAACTGTTTTTTTGGGAGTTTTTTGTTCGCAAAATCACAGCAAGAACTGTTAAATCCGTTCTCTGGCGAGGCGTAAGTGCGCCTATTAAATTAGTTTAGAGAGTATGATTGCGAAGGAGGACAAGTGCAGCGCTCTTAAATGCACACCATGGGTGATCTTTTATTCACAAATTGTCTTGTACGACCAGTGGAGAGAGAGAGACTGATTCCATTGCCTTTTATTAGAGCAAATTGATTCAATTCGCAATTTTTATTTGTCCTCAACTTTGTTCAATTGTTTTTTATTGGGTACACTTTGTACTGTAGTCACTGGTTAATTGTAGTGGCTGGATAGAGATCTATCGATCAGTTGGAAAATTGACACTATATTATTGATTTTAAATTAACACTCCCTTTGCTGGAAAATGCCTCGCCCTCGACAATAAAGAATTGCTAGTGATAAATTAGGTAAATCGCTGGTGAGATTTTTCCGAGGGGGCCACACAAAGTGCGGAGGAGAAAATTTATACTCTCCATCACCCCACGAGGGTCGCGAGGGGTGGCTTGGGAGGGAAAAAACAGCGACAACACACTCGCGGAGTGAGCACGAGGATGTCGCGATTGGAACACATGAAAAACCACCCACGGAAATCAGCTGGGAAATTCCCTCCGCGAGATTTCCCGGTGAGAGGGTGTCTGACCAGAGCGTCGGCTGATCACACATGAAATTCGCGGGAAGGCCGGCGCACACTAAATGGCTATGCATTGCTTTCTCTGCACTAGAAAATCAATATAGTTCTCAACCCTCGCGGGGTGGACAGGATTTTGGAGTGGCTATGCAGTTCTCACCATCGATTTTTATGCTCTCTCTGGCGAGCAAATCTCACGAGAGAAAATCAATGCACTAAGAAGCACTATTCATTCGTCTCTACACCGCATTGTGGCAATAAAAGTCATACTAACTTGTATGTATTACAGGAAAAACTCGATGGATTTTTCCTCCACTTCTGCAGCAAGTCCACTCCACAGAAAAATATAAAACGAACTTATTTGCCAAGCTGGAAAACCATCACACTTGTCCACTCTTTTATTTTCACGAGGATCACTACGAGTTTACAGTGATGAGGAGTGCACACAATTTTCCGCAGTATTTTTCCGCCAATGTGAAAAAGTGAATCACAACGAACAGTGTCTTATTTACTATTTGGTTGTTGTTTGTCTCTTGGAAAATGCCCTGGCTCGGTGTGGAGAGAGAAGGAAGGAGTTGTGTGTTGAAAAATGTCCGAGATTCAGCCAAAATAC
Source organism: Phlebotomus argentipes (assembly GCF_947086385.1). Taxonomy (NCBI): domain Eukaryota; kingdom Metazoa; phylum Arthropoda; class Insecta; order Diptera; family Psychodidae; genus Phlebotomus; species Phlebotomus argentipes. Next base: position 7,581,464 of record NW_026776181.1, on the reverse strand, counting down.
TTGCTACCCGCCTGATTGCTAAAATTGTACTGAGAGTAGTTGAGTGTGTTATGCAGAGCAAAATCGGTGAACCTGCGCGCATAATACAGAGTAGTGCGCATCTTCTTCATTCCATTATTATTGCCCATATACTGTGTACAAGCATGGTATTTTTTCAGATACACTTCTTTACACGTAAATAGAGTGCGATGGAGGAGACTGTGTAGTGGCGCTGGGATGGTAGTTGTGTGACCAAGCATTCCCTCTCTCATTCGCACTCAGTCACCATCCCGAATACGCACCGCGAACCAAGAGAGTCCAAGAGAGACTCACTTGGTATTTCCACTTGCCTCCTTCCACACCAAGCAACTCTCCGGTATTATTTGAAATTTTTCCTCCTTGCTCTTCGCATCCATTCATACAGACACACAGAGCGAGCAACTAGGATCCAGGGATGGACAACCGTTCCCCCGAGCCACGATAGACATCAAAATATCGCACGATTAGTGTTTAACTTCCCCTTTTTGCTGCCACTTCTAGCGCTCAATCTTCCATCCCGGCCACTCCGCCTGCGAGCGAGCGAGAGAGGGAGCAAATAAATGGTCCTATTGCCTATGTGTTAGATAGGCGGCCGAAAAAAACACGAAAGAGACCAACTCTGGTGTCTCACGGAGCGCGCAATGTAATGAGCAAAGGCGAAAAGCACACCTTCTCGAAGAGCGCCAAAGAGCACCAAATAAAATATCGAATTGGACGCTCATACAGCGGCGATGTTTTAAATTTACACATCCACACCATCTCTCCCAACTTCTGTCACTTCAATTGAAGTCCCAACACTAAGCTCGGAGTCCGGAGATTGGTCCAAATTTTCCCAAAGCAATAGACATACCATCGCCACTTCTTATTTTATTGCACACACTATTTTTCCTCTCCACACTCGCCGGACCACACACACACTCTGCGGCCTGCAATTGTGTCCGTTCTTGGATTTTTGCAACTTTGCAGAATATCGTAATATTGCAAAAAATCCCACCTTTGCACTTTATCGCCGCTTTATTATCAGATTGCTTACTGAGGACTTTCGGGCTCGCATATCCATCTCTCTAATTAGTGTTGCCGAGACTTTGTTGTAATGAGAACTGAATGGCGAATCCGCAAGAAGTTTTATAAGTTGATGCCAAAGACAAAAGTGGGAGAGCTTAAGAAGGATGAGATGACCTAATTTCGTAATATGTCACGAGGCAGTTGCTTGACTATACAAGCTAACTATTTCCCGATCTAGTATATGTAGCTGGAAATCTATTTTACGTTTATTCATTCCCTACAATCTATCCTCGTTTTTTGCCGAAACTTTTGTGTTAGCGCACTAAAGCGTTGTTTTTTTGCGGAGAACCTCCAGTTCAGAAGATCTAATAAGTTTCAGCAACAGATTTTTAGAACATGCGTAAACGGCGTAAACGGTTTTACAGACATCATGATAAACAAGCGCATCAGAGGAAAGGAAATGGAAGTAAATACATTTCTGTAAGGGAATGAAGGTACGAACAATAGCAGAATTGACAAAGTAAGGCAGAAAGTAATGCAATGAGCAACAAAGGAAGGAAGTGTAAAACCTCAGAATACGACGAGAAATCAAACAATGTCGGAAATATCACACAGGGTCTGAAAGGATTCACAACAACAGCGCAAGCTGGAGCTGCAAAAAGTAGTTAGCTAAACTTAGACTACGTCTGATGATATCCAGGAGCTGTTCCCGGATGAAGAGTGGAAATATGTCCAATCGAGAGTGAAAGTTGACTTTAAAAATAGACAGAGGGAAATGTGTCATGAAGAAAGGCCCCCAGAAGACACAAAATGTAATGGAAAAGTGTTGTCAATTTGTCCCCAAAAATATTCATTTGATGTGGGAAATCGTGAATAAAACAACACCTTTAAATCTTCCATTCTGGTGGACAGGCTTAAATGCTGACGAGGGGCCGATATGCCATGAAAAATCCAAACTCCTCTCCGCCAGTATATCACCCGTCCATCCTGTGCTTCCCAATTGGAACAATTGAGGTGCGTGCAGAGTTGGGAGAGAGAAATAATGCTAATATTTTCATATCAATTTTCGAAAAGGAACGAGAGAACACATTTGGAGGTGTGCTTATGGGAGAAAATCGTCTTTAATGTAAGGTAGATTAATGGACTTTCATTAGAGTACACAATATACCCAAGTACCCATGTTGAATTGCGAGATGGTGAATTGTTCTATGGGCAATGGGTGCGCCTTTTTAGACTTCAGCCCCGGCCCACCGCCCCGCGCGCCTTCAGACGTGTAATAATGTTGCTGGGAGGCCTTAAAGGTCCATAATTGAGTTCTGGGCCTTGGCTAGTGTTGTTAGTTCTTCAGAAGCGACTCTATATACCGAAATTTATCGATTACTCTAAAAGCTTTTTTCCTCTCGCTCTCACTCACCAAATGCTCATTGTATTTGCCAAATGCGTATTGGACGAAGGGCTGAGGGGTCCTATATTGTGTGTTATTTCGCTGAATCGCACACGAAAAATTGATTTACTGCCCCGGAGTAATGAGTTTAATTTTAGCGAAAATGACATATACCGCCACTTGATTGCGTAATCGGCAGTAATGAGAGGTTTTTGTCGACACTGGAGTGGGAAGTTGCGGAAAGTTCACCCAATTTTTGCGCCAATCATTCCCCCCGGAGAGCTTTCCAAAGCTCGCCCTTCCCCGGAAGGTATTTTCCGTACAATTTTAAAATTCAGCACGCGAAAATGGGGTGTATATATAGGAAGATTCGGTAACAGCCCCATTCCTTGGTCATTTGTACCTCAACCTGGGTGGCGGCGAGGGAAAAGCTCTCGGTCGCCACAAGGAGAGCAGCGCACTGATTCAGTATCTCTCTCACTTCCACCCCCAAATTCCCTCCTTTCGCCGATGGTCAGTTTTCCCCACCGTTGGGGTTGCGCATCGTATCAAAAAGTATATTGGTAAGACCATTTGTGCGTCTTATGTATTGGCGGAATGGGGGAGGGATTGTATGTGAAGTGTGTGTCCAAGTGAGGAAGAAAAGCTATATCACATTTCTCACATCCAGAAAAAAGCCCTTCCCTTTTCGCCCCTCCGTCGCGCACCCACAATCGGACGTTTTATGAAAAACTTACGTGAAACGGATATTGGCGTAGAAAGTCTTACGTAATGTTTTTTTCTCTTCACTCCCCCATCCACGCGGGCCTGCAAAACTTTCTTACATAACATTCGTATTTTTCAAGATTTATCCATTTCTTTTGTTCAAGTGGGAGTTGTGCTGCCAGAAAGGGATTTTAACCAATAATGCTGCATATTGAGTTTACAATTTTTTTTAACCTAGCCCGAGCCGAACAAACTTTAACATTGGAATTTAATATATGACTCTGATGTTTTTAACTTTCTAGTTGTTGACTCTTGTTCATTTCCAATGTAGCCTAGAAAAACTCTTATTTCTCGATCCTTACAATAATACGGATCAAGTATTGTAAAGCAGTGTTATGGCTTTTTCGAATTCTTATCTCCACTATTCTTCTCTTTCCTTTGACAAAGTCTTTCTTTTCTGGATTTTTGAAGTATTTTATTGGTTTCTTCTTAGTACAATTCTACCAATCGCAGAGACCTTTATCTTAGACTCTCTCATTGTTCCTGAACTGCTTTCATTACACTGCATAACATATCCAACATGAGGAACGAAACAAAAACCTTCAAATTGTTCAAAAAATAGTAACACGATAAACTTATAACAAATCTGCTCCTCAAATTACCCTCGGCAGACATTACGTGGTGTGTTTAGTGTGAAAAATGTAGAGTAATTCCCGCAATATCGACCGGGCTGTCGACTGTGTGTTTTGCAATAGAGCATTTGACCTGAGCTTGGAATTAGTATTGAAGACAATATGAGAGGCACACCTAAAATATTTCCACCCTCCCGCCCACCGAGCATTACACATAAACTGTCGATGAGTAACTTTTTTCGGCGGACGCGAAAGCACGCGATTGGGCTTAAAATAAATTAAGTATTTGTATCAATATTAGCGGGTGGCGATAATAAATTCAGGGATGATTTTTCCAATAAACCCCCCTTTGGGAGCGCCCCGCCATTGTTTTGCCACCGGCAGAGATTTTCCGCTATATGTCGAATGGAGAAATTACGTAAAGCAGCCGGGGTTGGGCAACCCCTTCTCTCATGTCGCACCTCGCAATATGCATGGCTTTTCCCTGTCTATCGGCCTTCGATGGTGTTTCCCGATATTGGCGCTATAGTGCTATTTGATTTCCTCGCATGATTTCTACAATATCATTTGGGCAAATGAATAAAATGGGGCTCGAGGAAAAAAAGGTCCACCAATGGTTTCGGTGTGTAATCTAAAGGGGACAAAATGATACTACTTAATGTAAGAAAGAAGACATTTTTCTCTCTTTATTTTCACCCAGGCTATTTTCTCGAAGCCGCGCCCGGTTTCTCTTTTCGGAAAAAAGAAAATCAACTGTAAACGCTCAAGTAGATAACACTTTATATGTGTAGTGAGGAGGATTTGGGGGGATTGAATTGAAAGTATCAGTTGAATATGGTCAATACTTGTGGGAGACGTGACAGTGCCTATAAACGGCTAGGAAATTTTCAAAAAGGAGCTCCTCCAAGCCCGTGTTTATCTCCCAACTTTCTCTCTGCCGCCCAAGAGCATCCCTTTCGAGCCGGATGGATGGATAAATATTGTGGTTCCGTGGGTGGGTTGAAATGGGACTTGAAAAATTCTTCCAAAAACTCATACCCACACAAGATTGCCCGCATGTGAGGCGTTGTGGAGCAAAATAAACGGATGGTCCGGCATAGAAATATCCATGGATGGAAAACACCCACTAAAAATACATTAGAAAGCATCCTGAATATTTTTCATCATCAAATTTAACGACAATACATCGATGTTTTGTGGAATATTGCTATCAAATATATTGATTCTTCTGTCTCTCTCTTCAACCCCGTGTCGTCCGTGCGACCCAAGTGACCACCCTATGGAACATGTATGTACATTACGTAAATAATGTGCGTGAAACGAATTCCATAAACTACAAGAAAATCTCTCTATATTCTGCCACATAAACCTGAAGTCACGTTCGAAAATCGACAATGGGAAGAAAAGTTTTTGCAATTCCCCTTTTCTGGACTTCCTCTCTTCTCATCTCGTCTCTCTCTGGGCTCATCACGAAGAGGAAGAGGAAAGAATGCGTGAGAATAGGTATATCGACAATTTGAAAGGGAATATTGCGTAAATGAATTCCTTTTCAAATGCCACCTTCAACACCCTTTTCACCCCTTTTTTCCCTTTGATCTCCACAATTCTTTGCTATTTTTTTTTCACCGCACCGCTTCCGAAAAGGTTGCATTTGAAATTTTTATCAAGTCCCCATTTAATTAAATGTGCTCCCCGAAAGTTCCCATTGCAAAGTATCAAAGAGTAATTTGAATGGGGCTTTAGTTTGACATATTTTGGGAACTTACCGTCTGGTTGATACCCAATGAAAGCTCCATCAAACGTTTAACCTGGAAGTAATTAAGGTGAGTAAACTTTCAGAAATATTTCAATTTTAACAAGTTTAGCAAGAATGCTGAATGCAGAGATGATGAGAATACATGATGGTAAATTGAGGCAATTAATTTATGGAAAAAACAGGAGTTTATCCTGAAAGCCTGCGAAGAATTGAACATAACAGCCAAAATTCCACGTCGAAACAACTGTAAGCTATCGGTCAATAAGAAGAAATTTTTCAGGGAATTTTCAAATTCAATTTCGATGAGCAATAATAAATTTATTTATTATGAAATAGTAAACTGAATTATTTTAAAAGTATGAATGACTGTCTTTCCTTTAATAAACACAATCGAAAACTCCGCTCACGCTGATGTTCCGTTTTTAAATTTGTTTAATCCAAAATCACATTAATTTAATCCCTGTATAAAAATAACGATGCTGAATTTCTGACCTCTGCACCTCTTTTTCGCAACTTCAAAATATCAAATCCATCGTAATAAAAGCAAATTTATAACTCTTGTTTATTATTGATGACTTATTAAAAGGGTTTATCCTGACTCTCCAAATTATTGACAAGTATTGAACACGTTTCACTCATTTCACTGAAAACATTTCACCGTTCACAAAGAATTTCCACCGATTTTTTTCCTCAGTGTAATCTGAAGATTATTAGTGACTTTATTACGGTTGGGTGTTCAGCAAGAGCTTTCGAGATAAACCTCCTGTCATTTTGCGAGTTCATTGGCGAAACGCAGAGTCAAACCACGACAGGGAAACTATTTGGCCACAACGGTAAAAGGTCGAAAGGGAAAAACCGCCACACCTTTGCTGGTGAGTTTACCAAAGCAATTTCCACGGTGTTTAAGTTCGCATATGACTGTTAACCTCTAATCACATGGCGAAATGATTGGGGATGATTTGAATGGGGGCCGAAACACACCCCGAAGACACACTGTCATGTGTGTCGATCGATGTCAGGGCGCAGCCGCGATAAATATTGCCCCATCGCATGTGCTCCACAATTGAGAACGTCTGGACAAGTGCGAGGAGCCTTTTCGCCGTGCCGTGGCGCTCTGAGGACTTATCAGTTTGCCCAAGTACCTAATTGCCGCCGAGCCGCGCTCACTGCAAATTGTGTGCGTCGCGAGCACTCCACGCACGAGGGGTCACGGGATGCGGTTCACCCTGTGCAGCACCGCGAGATGTTTCACGTGAAAAATCCACCCCTAAATTGATTTCGCGTGGAATCGGGTCAAAAATCGCCGAGATTCAAGTGAACTGTGTGAGTACAAGTGGCAAGTGATGTGATGACCCTTTTGGCCCCTTGCACTAGGGATTCTCGTGAAGCGTTACATAATCCTAGATGCAGAAATGCACCCGCGGAAGTGTTGTTGCCTTGGGAGGCTCCCTTTGAGCGCTGGGATTCCTTTTACCCTTAATAAGACGAGAATTTTTCACTCGGCGACCAGAGAGAATCACTCCAATTAGTGGAAGATAATTAATTATTACGTGCATGCAATTTTGCAAATTGCTAATAGCCGTATTGAGGGTAGATGAGGACACACCCCATCAGAGAGTCTCCCAGGAATTTTAATTCGCCTGCTACCTTTCATTTGCATTAACCCATTTCTGGGCGGCAGGAAATTTCCAATCTCTAAATGTTTTCAAATCAGCAATGAGCTTAATCGAAATTTTCGGTTAATCCTTAACACTTGAATGCTCTTACCGATCGAAAACTTTACGCAGAAGTACAAACCAAGTGCATATCGATTTAATCGGCATTACAACCACATAAAGCAGCAAATCAGCTGATTGAATTCATTTCATTAGGTCTTCACTCATCTCTAAATAAAGCTTAGGTCAGAGGTTAGTTAAGTCGTGTCTGTATTTGCTGAATGCAACAAAACTCTTCCAAATCCTCAAACAAAACCGTAGAAGTGATAAATGCTTTAAAGGGAGGGTATAATTTTCTTGCAAACCACAAAATACTGAGGTACCTAATGGGTTAACATGGGGTATTATTTTTAATGAGCACACCTTCTTCCAGGGGATTTTTTGAATGTTCTCAAACAGTGACTAAACTGAAATGTACTGAGCGAGAAGCCGATAGAAGTTCAATTGAAAATTGTCATCCCTCTTTTGGGGGATGAATGTGAGACAATTGGCAACCTCTCTTTCCCAATTGGACGTCAACAACGGTAAGGATTTCCCGAACGGCTTCGAGGAAGCTCTTCAGCTGCAGGTAAGCCAGCAAGATCCAATGATTTTTTTTCCTCACTCTATTCATCCGACCAAATTCAAATGGTATCTAAAAATTTTAACACACACACGCTATATAGGCAAGATGTGTTGATCCAACTCTTTTCCACCAGCATTTTTAATTTATTTTTCTTATTACCATAAAATGTTCGATTCTCATTAAATTTCTTTTACATTTTTTTCTGTCTCTCTCTCCACCTCTTGGTCAAAATCACATGAGAATACACTTGGCTCGGTGAATGATGTATAATTATTACTTATGTGTTATTGAGAAACTAAATAACCGGATTCAATTAAATTTATAGCCGACAAGAGTCTCAATCGAGTTTGTTTCTATCATTCACCTCGGATTTTTGTGACTCTTCGGTTTCTAATTTGACCATTTTTAAAACCAATACTACAACTTTTTCCCCCATTCGCTGCTCTCGGGCACACTGAAAATTGTGTAAAGGCACTTTTTTCGGCGTCAACCGTGGAAACATTATTTTCAATCAAATCCGTAGATAAAGACGCGCCATCGACAGATTCACCATATAAAAGTTGTACAATTAAAAATTGTTGCTTCGATTTGTCTCTCTCTCTTCTCATATCAATTGATCCTCAGGAGCCATTCATTACCGCTGAAACGAACACATCATCCAATGAACAATGGCAAAAGAGGCGCGAGATCATGCCCCAATCATAATGGGAAGAGAGCAGGAGTGAGGCTGAATTTACCATTTGTCGGTGGGCTTAGAGAAGAGAGTATGTAATGTAACTGAATACTTATGAAGTGGACAAATGAGCCTGAGGTTGAATTTGAGCTTCTACACAACTATTCAATTGTTTACCGAAGCAATTTATTATGGCTGAAAAATATTTGATGTTTCACTGAATGAATGGCTCGAGATAATGGGCAAGTTGAGCCGTTGAAGTGTTTGTCCACCAGAGAATCGCAAGATTTATTTTGTGTGCTCCAAAAAATAATCGATTGGGGGGCGCCTTCTTTCTCACTTCGTCAAGCTCAAAAATGGACCATTTCATCTTCTGCTCACTGCTGTTTTGCAGAAAAATTAATCTGGGGAATTTCCTTGCGTACTTTGCACACAGACTATTAAAATGTCAGTGTTTCGTGTATTGTTTTGATAGAAAAAATTCAAATAAGGTGAGTTTAATCACTCTCTTGAATTACAAGTTTCCTATCAATGTCCTGTAGCTGACCAAAAGAGCCCCACTCCTCCCTATTCTGTGAATCTAATTTATTAAGCAAATTGCCCGTGGTCGAAAAATCATACCTGGTATTTTCCTTCAAAGTTGACGGTGACTATAAATGTAAATTGAAGAATTAAATGACTTTTTCATTCAAATGACTCAAGAGATTCTGCCTTTTGAATAATGCGGGATATAACATGAAGATAGTGTATAAAAGCCACAAGATATTTTTGTGAAAGTTTCGAAAATTGATTTTTTTCTACTTAAAAGATGCGAAGTTTGCTGTGACTTTTCCATCTGCATTGTGCAATGTGTTGTCAATCATGTGCAAAAGAACATCCTGGCTGCTGAAGTTGATTTCCCGCGAAGGCGGAAAAGCATGACTTGTTTGCGAGAACATAATGTCTCAGCATATACCTACACTCGTACTCTCAAATATTGTTATGGAGGATTTATTAAAGTAATAAAATTTCCAATTGTCGCACATATATCACCAATATATAAAAGCCACGTAAGACTCTATTTTTTGAGGTGTCCAAATGTAATTTAAATGTAAATTTTTTCGGGTAGGTATATCGCGGCGCTCTCTTCAATTCCTATATATCTAACTGTGCATTTGAGCGGCTCGTTTTCGTAATTTCTTGTTTTCAGATCTGTACACATAAGTATACGAAATAGACAATTTTTTATTGAGATTATAGCTTTTTCGGTAAACGCAGAGAATTTTTTCCATAAATTTCACATACAATAAAAGTAACTATATGTAATCAATTCCTCACCACACAAAGTGAATTGATTAGCAAGTCTATGGATGCCGTGATCTTAAGGAATGTCTCTTCATTTGATGCTGCGTGTATCTCGCTCTCACCATTTGAGCTTTACATACTTCTGTCTTATATGAAAATTACTGAAAAGAAATCCATTTGCATATATTATTTGAAAGATATGGAATTAAAAGTACGCTCTTGTGCCGCTTATTTTTCCTTGCTCTTTGCACTGTTTGATGTCACTTTGTGAGAAATTATACATCTCTTTTCGTCATCAACCGTTACCACTGAATATTATTTTAATTAGCTGTGGTGTGGCTTTCAATAGATGACCAACGAATTGGTCAAATTGGCCGCTCAGCATTCAAATAAATGCAATTTTTTCGAGGATTGCCACCATGATAAATTAGCACTTTATCGAAGATGTAGAGTCTGCAATTTCCGCTTGCGTTGCCCGCTGACGCACAGGACACATCGCGATGTGAACTGGAGAGAATTTCACCGGCAATTTGCGCATTTGGCCACGGTACACATTTATAGACAAAGCTTATTATGAACAATTTCATGTTTCGTGTGCCAGATATTTTTCAACTCTATAACCTACACACAAATGAGAAGTGATGGACATGACTTTTCGGCATTAGAATATAACATATCGGGTTTTTTGCTCTGCCTAATAAAATCCCTCGGCTGCAAACTGGTAATGAGTGGAAAAAATTATAATTAAAGAATGCGCTAGATATATAAATGTGATGTGGATTTGGTAATTCATCGAAATGAAAATTTATCCGTATGACAAGTAAATTGTTGTATATTGGACTACACGCGATTCGCCGTGGCTTGTCAGGTGTGGTGGAGGCAAAAAAAGAGCACAAAAGCCCGGAGAGAAGGAGAGATGTAAATAATCAGCTTTTGTGTCGGGTTGATAGGTCATGCAAGAGGTTTTTGTGTAAAAGAGTTATTTAAATCACACACAATTTCACGTGGATGAGGGAGGTCAGTTACTTGCACTTGGCTTCAAGCATCCAAGCGATGATTATCGGGCATGTTCCACTGCTGGTAATGTTGAATCATGGACAAATGCGCTAAATAGTGGGATTATCAGCGGGTTAACAGTTAAATTGTGTAGGAAACAATCAATTACAGTCGTGAGGTGGGAATGTTTTTTGCCCCAACAGATTCTTAGCCATCAATTCTCGCAAGAAATCAATTCATTTGACGTGATCTGGCAGTGAAAGTATTTTTCTTTCCTCCTTCAAATCCATCAGATGTGTTAACACATTTTTGAAATGTGTGATTCTCATTGCCCATGTTGTAAAGCGGAAAATATTTATTGCAAATGACAGCAAAATAGAGATGTGCGGATGCCAAGCGACACCTGAGCGAGTTTCCAGCCACGACGAGACAAGCGAAAAGACACGTCCGGATTATCAAAGTTAAAATAGGATTAATACCAGAAACTGCAGATACCTTGAGAAAACAGGAAAAGCCCTATAGGCATTTTCTCCCAAAAATTTGCAACACAATTAATAATGTTGGGAGTGCTAAAAATGCCTGAAACAATTAAAAGACACTCTTGCGCTAGAAATCATCATCAGTCAATCAGATGTGAAAGAACTGTTAAATCTGATTAATTTATTCGTGCTCCGATGATGAGATTTTTTTCACCTCACCTGTTAAAATCAACACAAATAAATTGTTCACATTGGAGACATGGGATATTGTCGGCCCGCGCTTAGCGAAAAAAAAAATCTACTTGTTACTTTTTTCAAGTACACCACAAAAAAATCATCTCTACAGAGAGAAACAACTTTTCCAATCTTGAGACCGTTTCATGAAGAGCTTACTGTCAGTAAAACTATCTCGCAACCAGTTCAGCATTTTGTGCTCTCATTAAAAACAGTTCCTTTTTCTTATTCTCTCAATATTCACATCTCATATGTTAATTCAAAAATCGTATTTCATTACCATCTGAAGAGTGTGGAGACCAATTGAATTTTCGCTCTGAACATCAGAGGACAGACAAAATTTCATATTTATTTAGGATTCTGGCCATACTTAAAAATGTGAAGTCTTAAATTTCACCCAATTTCCGGGCAAAAATCCTCAAGTGAAGACATTTTCTTGACAATGGGCCACAAAGCAAATCCGACACGTGAAAATGCCCTAAATGAAATTTCAAGGTAAATTATGTATCATTAAATGTGGTTCAAGATATTAATAGTTGATTGCATTATATAAATTATCTGCTAATTAGATGGTTTTCTCTGCCTGTAAAATTATTGTCATAATAAAATTAAAAATAATTGTGAGATTATCACACCACGTTCAGGCATTGTTTTCATTCTGTTTCGCTCGCTTCTCGGGCCTGAATATAATGTATCTCTTATTATTTTTAATGCTGCAGCGACCTTTTCAGTTCACATTTCGTAAAGTGAACTTGCTGGTGTCCAAATTACCGAGAGAAAAGTCCGCCATATCTTGTAATCTACACTCTCATTCAAGAATTCAGGTTGAATAAGAATTAGGGGACAGCGATACCATTGCAGGCAGTTTGTAATTTCAGACAGTCGAAACTAAGAAGTACATTGGAACATTTACAGTTTCGTCAAAATTATATAGATTAACATTTTTTTTGGTCTTCTTTGGCGCAAACTTTATACTGTTCGCGATGCTTTAATTGTGGCATTAAAAGACCTCACTTCAATACAATTCTGAGCTGAATATTTATTTTATTCCACAACACTTCCATTGTGATTGAGCCCAAAAAAGCCCCGCGCTCCGCTATGCTAAAGAATGCTGCTAATATTCAGTTTGAGACATGTTTCAATGAACAATTTGTCGCAAAGTGTTTGTGTGAAGGCAAGAGGAAAGAGTGGTGTAATTTATATTTATTTTATGTATATTTTAGAGACTGCGTAGCTAAATTTCTAATTTTGGCAATTAGTAATTATAATGTGATCATGGGTAGATTGTATTTGTGAATTACACACGGGGGGGATAAAATAGAGGACACATTGAAGGGAAAAAGAGTCTCATTTCGACAGTCACCCACTCCATATGAAGAGAAGCTTAGATGGAGAGAAACACCCAGAAATATTCGTGGGTCACACTCAAATGTGTGGGTTTTTATTGCAGCATTATTTTTTGGAGAATTGTTGAATTATTATCATACAAACATGATTATTTTGGCTCTCTTTGTTAAATATACGTACTAACAATCGCACATAATTCATTTGCTTTCGGCCTGTGTACAGTCCAGGGGCTTTTAATACTCTGCCTCTCTTTTTTCAGTTAATTAAAAGTATGGTCAGTACTGAAATGAATATTTCAAGCCTTGGAATTCCGCGTACCACACTTTTCCGGGAAGACGGAAAACAATGAAGAGAGTTGGTAATTGTTCATGATGAAAAAATGAACGGGCCGCGAGGAGGAGGGGAGCATCAAAAATCTTTACGACTTTATCTAGTTTTTCCTTCCAAAAGAAGACAATGCGTTGACTACAATTAGTGTATTTTATGCCTTTTTAAATCATATTTGAAAGAGAACAAGTGGGGCTCAATTACAAATCTCACAATGCAGCACAATATCTGTGAAATTTAATGATTCCACCGTCACAAGTGTCTTGCTGTACGCAACATCTCATCTCAGAGGTCCAAGAGACCCGATGAGAAGAGTGTATGGTGAAGATATACTCTCATAAAATAATAAATCGCCCAGCAAAAAATGTGAAATAACGATGGAATTCTGAGACATAAAGAGAGGAACTTGCTGGAAGGTAAAAATATATTTTAACATAAGTTATTCGGTATGGAGTTATTTTCTTAGTAAAATAAATATAGTCGAAATTATATTTATTGATGCCTATCCGACTGGAGAGGTAGTGAGGGAGAAAAATACATATAATCTCGATGCGGCAAAAATGAGCAAATGACTTCTTCCCAGGTAGAAAAATCACTCTCATCATTCTCATGACCAGATGAAATGCGAGGGGAAAATACAACTGAGAAATTTGCGATAAAAAAATCATATCTCTGAGGCACAGGTAAAGCATACGTGAGGACAACACTTCAATGCACGGTTTCAGGATGTTTGAACAATGAGAAATCATTTTTTAACATGCACTCAAGAGCCAAAAAGAGGTCATTTGTCGAATAATATTACTCCTCACACAAAGCGTGGAATTGAAAATTTTCGATTGTATGGTTCATTGGACCCGATGTGGTCACAAGTAAAATATCATTTACATTTTATTCATATAAATCCGATATAAAAATTTGAGAATTTCCATAAAGACGCACTCATAGTGAGCCAAACACTTGGCTATTTCTCTACCATTTCTCCAATGATGCCACATTGCTTTTTATCCAGCCTTTTTTGAGCGAGAGAAAAGAAAAAAAATACATAGGTATATACCCTAATACCTCACTTAATGGACATTATAATGCTTATCGAAATTGCTGTATTGGTCAAGAAGAGATCTCAAAGTTGACTTTCTTCTCCATCCCATAGGCATATCGAGATTTTTATTTCTTCTTCTCAATATACATCTTTTTCTCCCCCTCTTATTGCCACCTTCCATGGCATTGCATTTGAAGGCAGGTAGACAAGATATCCTTATAATTTATTTTCTGTATTTCTCCCTTTTTTCCGTGCCCACAAAAAATTACTCCTTAAGACACATACGCATTGGATAAGACAGGTACACATCGCCACTATGTAATATTCCTCTGATTTTCAAACATGAAATTCCATTAGATGGTTTTTACCTGAATTGCTTGATCCCTTCGAATGTGGCCGGGACAAAGAGTCATGATTTCACCACGTAAATGAACAACCACGCCGAATACGTGAGATTTGAGCAAATAACCTACTTAAGGTCGTTCCAGCATCACCCATTAAATTTGTTGCAATATATTCCACAAAATGCACTCCTCTCAATTCATTCTCTCTCTCCATAACACATTTTAGGTATAAGCCAAGAAAAAGTGTCTATTTTCTCCAACACTCGTCCGGGGAGTGTGTATTTTTGAACCGGCAGCAGCTCATTTGCACCGAAAACAACTCCTCAATAAGTGACACATTTTCCTTCTCAGATGCTCCACCATTTCAAATACACCACTTACGGCCTATGATATTCGATATCTTCGGTATTTTAACAATATTTCAATGCTCAGTACTCTCTAGCTTCCTCCGACAGTCTCAAATACACATAATTTTTGCCGCCAAATGAGCAACATGTGTTCATTTGAAGCATCTATGAAATTATGACCCATTCCTGGTGACGCTCAGTATTACAAATCAATCTACAGTTTCTAAATAATCACTATTGCGTACCTTAACTCAACTTATTCATCATACAGCAATTGTACACGGCGGATTAGACAAAAATCATGCCTTATCGTGACGCATAGATGATAAATCAGTGGGAATTTCCTGTGCGCACAGCGCAAAAATAATTTGGCGGATAATTAATTGAAATGTGGTAAATTGTTTAGCAAGTGATTTATTGAGGCGATAATTTAATTGAGCAATTTCTCGCGTTGACCCCAAACAGCTTCTGCTGGGCAAAATGGCCCAGGTTAAAAGTGCATGAGTAGCCGCACACAGTTGGTTTTTTAGCATTCAATCCAATCAAACACGAGAAGAAATTGGTGAATACGCGAAGATGTGCGCTCCATCTTCATCTCTTGCGCTCCTCACAATTCCATTAATTCATTCTATTCATGTAATATAGCCAAATTTATTATATTACCCAATCAATAAGACCACCAATTGATTGCGAGGCTCATACGGAAGTACCGTAATGTTTTATTGCTCGATCGAAACACTAATTTGTGGCCGTTGCGGTTCATCTTGTGTTTTTCACGTAAAGGAAATACACAAAAGTAAGAATAAAGATACTCTTATAAATAATATTAGGTTTATTTTAGATGCCCCCATACATAATTCGTGGGGCCCACTTGGGTGAAATGTACATTTGAGAGAGGGACATGGCGATAGAATTTTTGCAGACAGAGAAAGAGCAATGTGCCTTTTTTCCAACCCAATAAAATCTTCGTTGAAGATTATATAGTCAGACACACATCTCAAAATCGAACATGTATGATTCCTCTCCTAATGTACATTTCGTATGAGAAATAGCTTACGTATGTAATTAAAGTTAAAGCATTTTTTTCTACTCCGCATCTCTCGAGATATTCCACATTTAATTGATTTTATCTGCAAGTTGCCTTTTTTCCTATTCAACTTCAAAGTACTCTAATGCGAGTGAGAGAAGGAGAGAACAAAACGACAATTCACATTAAATTCAATTACACTCGAGAGTCGGTCTCTCAAGGCAATACACATCACCAATTCTCCTATTTCACGAGCAATCCTACATTACATGCCAAAACGTGCCCCGAAACTTCCTCGAATTTGGACTATTTCCAGATCAATTTTGCCTTTAAGGATCGGCAAAATGAATTTTACAAAATCCATCTCTAATTTTCCGTAAAAACCCTCTACAAAATCCCTTTTAGTTGTGTGAAGCATGAAGGAGTCATTTGAGAAATATCAGTCAATTTCACTTTCAAAATCATCCTCTCCACCACTCCGCAGTGAAGCACGACAATGCTGTAAAAGCAGAAGTCCTCCGATGATGCAAGAGTGACGCATTCTTTAAAAAATGTACAGACTTTGAAGAAATTGCTATTAAGTTCGGGAAGAATGTGCAAATTCTTCCTTTTTCATGCAATAAAAAGTCAGATTCCTGAAGATTGCATTTGAATTAGCACAGATCAAGACAACTTTGAAGTAAATTTATAAATAAAATTTAAGCATTATGTTGTCTTTCCCACACGTTCTTCCTCCTTTTTGCTCCCTTTTGTCCTCAGCATTTGTACACTACTCGTAAACCGGGCACTCTTGCAGTTGTACCATTTGCTCCTCATCCTGCTCTAACATGTGGCTCATTCTCTCGTCCTTTGTGTTTCTGTGCCTGAGATATTATCCGAAAATCGCATTTTACGATGAAGATTGCAGGCCACAAAAAACAACAATTCTTTATACAGCATCAAGGGTACCTATTGAAGGCGTCGTAAGTCTTTCAGGGGGGTGAGAAAAAACACCTTCAATAAATACCTGAGGCCTCAGACCGTGAAGATACACATTGTAGAATCCAGTGTGATTCACTTACTCCGCACTTTTTCTGACTAATTTTGCGCAATGATCGCGCCAAGTGAGAAGTCGCAGTCGCTGCCGCGGTGACATGTGGATGGACATAATTTTCTGGCCGCAGAGTTGGAAGAGAGATGAGAAGAAATTTAATAAAATGCGAATTGGTCATATAATCACTTTGTTTAATGGTGAAATTTCTCTATCTCATACCCTGTTATGTCTTTTCAGGAATCTTCACCGACTCTCACGTTAATCTCATCAAAAGTAAGTATAATGTCCCCAAACGCATACTCACAGATGAAAAAAATAGTAAAAATAGCTATTTTACGAGTAGATCTATGTATAAGCATCAATATTAATTATTTTTGGGAATATTTACATAAAATGCTGTGTGCGCATGTATCTTTTTATAAAATCTTTACATATAAATTTTCTGTTGGAGGACGCTGAAGAAGAGACACATTTATATATATTTGTTTCTTCTTTTTACCAACAAGTTTTTCAACTAAATATGCACAAACACATGGATAGAGAAATTTCGTATATCAATATACAGCGCTGACTCTTTTTTCTTGTATTTAATTGGACCAAAGAGCAGTAGTTGGTCTTAATGCTCTATGCTTGTATTCGATGATCACAGTTGTGGACAAATTTTCAACCAGAGGTGTTACTTTGCTTTTGTCTACGCGATTAATCATACATTTTTTGTAAGACTTTGGGTCATTTTTCTGTCAAATTTCACCAATAACGTCTGCATTTCCACGTGAAAAGCGTCTCTAAAAAACTCCCCACTGAGAGGATTTATGATGTTATCCCCAATGGCTCGACATCTCTCGATACTTTACACCTTTGATGACTCATAAAAGTGCGTTATGAAGCGGAAAATGTCAAAATTAGCCCATCTCCCCTCACGAGACTTTTGATATTTCGGAACGGTCGCACGAGAAAAATACGAGATACACTATGAAATGTTGAATATTTAATTTTCTGGTAACAAAATTGTCTTTGTCGAAAGAGGAGGCAATTAAATACAAGTGCAAATAAATTTTCGATAGCAAATGTATCGGATTTCATTTGAAAGCCACCGATCACTGGAATGGTAATTAAGGCAAAAAAAACACACACACAACATCAAATGCGTGCTATTAATTGGACGATAGTCATTCTTGAAATCTCCTCAAGGAAGAAATTTCTCTATTTAGACTAAATAAATGTCTGATCTCACTTTGAGTGGTAAAAAACTGTTAAAGAAAAAGAGTCCAACAAGAATGGTGATTTTGAGAATACATGCGAGAGAAAATAATCAATAAGATGTCCCATAAATTGTATGAAGAAATAGTATTTTTACGATCATTGCTTTGGATAGATTGGATGTCTTGATGAGACACTGTATGCTTCATCCGAAAAAGATGTTCATTGGATATTCCGGTAAGGAGGTAAATTAACTAAACAAAAACAGGTTTCAAATACGACAAAATTTTTCGTTAAAGACGCGACAACAATCCTCACCACACAAATTATTCTACTCGTTACCTTGAGATTTATTATGGCAGTTGAAATTCCAATCAAATCCATACCTTTTTCTCTGTTACCCACCGAAATGTTGCCGCAATTGAGCATCATTCTCACACTTCTTTTCCACAGAATTCCTCATCTTTTTATTCTATTTGCCGCATTCTCCTCTTCTTCCAGGGTGCGAATAAGTGAGATCTTATTGCGATATTCCCATGAAGTGCGCGTCATTAAATTGTCTCGTGATTAATCCCACCAAGTATTTCCGGTGGTATTTCGCTCACAATTGCATATTCTCAGAGGAAATTCGTGGCTCAAGGGCCCCCGAATGCCCAGCCGATGATGCACTTTCCGATGCAACTCATCCCATGAGACAAAACTTTTGAAAATATCTCATGTTTGTGTTGTGTAATTTACTGCGAGGCAACAAACATCGTTTCCATTTACAAAGTTTCCGAAGGAACAGAGGAAAAAAACACGAGAAAAAGTGTTCTAAGTGAGGCAACGCATAGCGATTAATCTAATTTTACTCGCGGGAAAATCTTATTGTGTGGGTGGGATGTATTTAAAATTGAAGAAAATTCACCGATGGTGTGCTCCGCTCGACAAGTTACATCGCCCCCTTCTCCATCATCTCCCCCAAACGCTGTAAACATGTGACACGGCGTGTGCACGAGTCCTCAGCAAATACCACGCAAGTAGTTTCGTCATAAATTATTAAATTATGATTATACACAATTAATAGCCAAAAAATTCACAATCGCATGATTATTCATTGGCTAACTGGAAATTTGAGGAAAAATATATTTAAATGTCAATTCAGTCGTGGTGCTTTTTTTATTGAAAAATATCACCATCGCAGCTTAGATGTAAAAGTCTTTATCAAAAAATTACATCACATTTATAGTTAATGCTGAGAACGTGAAGTGAATATCTCTGCGACTGCTATAAAATCCATATCCAATTCTTTTGTGCCATATTCTTTTCAATTTTGTATTACGCGATTGGAGGTAAAATCTCCGGGCGCACTGATTGGCCGCGGGGTATCAAGAGGTTTATTAAGTATAGAAAAAATACCACTAAATATTCAAGACATTTGACCATATTGACTATTCGCGCTATAAATTAAAATTTACCGGGGCAGATGTATAATATTAGCATTATTGCTACTTTGATATTCGATGTAAAGACGATGAAAAAATACCTTATATACGCTCTTATTTATGCCATCGACTTGATTCGTTGCCTTGATAAATATTCTCCTGATGATTTTTTTTTTCGCCAGCAATTATGAAGAATGTCTTCCAATAACTAATCTTTTCCACACATTGCCAAAAAGCGGCATTTTCCACGCCAAAGTCGGTGTTTTGTGAATACATCATCGTAGCTTCTTGACTGGAGGACTTTTGAGTCATTTTTCATTAGTAGACGAAAGCTTAAGTTGATTGGCGGCTCTATTTACGCCAATTAGCAAGTAATATCGCCCACAAATCTGTTCAAAAACAGATTTGTTACACATTGTAAAAATTATCAGATAGTGAATATAAATTAAAAGCAATCGGTGAGTGGCATTCTTAATCTTCCTTTTGCGTTCTCTAAATGAAATTCCACCCATTTTCATATAGACACTCAAAAAACCACATAAACCACTCTTTTGCGCCATTGACTCGAGATCAGTTACATGCATCACAAGACAGATTAGAATATATTATAAATTGTACGAGGACGAAGTCAGAAATCCGTATGATTTTTTACCGTATTGGTAATCATCCCGTCAAATTACCGTCACATGACGGCTTCAAGGAATTCCGAGAAGCACTGAAAATTTCGCCAAAACTCCCTGATCCTCTCAGCATGGCAGGGTTCTATCTATGAAATAATGACTCTTGCAGTGGATGCGAGTGCGAGTGAGAGGAGCACAGAGTGTGGCATTTCCAAGAATTGCGGTCGCGAATTTTAAATTCACTCGAATGTATCACACAAACACACTTGCTTGAGGGGTAGAAGCGCGAGAGCCAGACAATGGCGATTGCCTCAAGATGCGCATTTTGCACCGAAAGACTGTACGCGCAAGATGTTGTAGACACATTAGGAATTATATAGACAATAATTAGTAGTTTCCTCCTCGTGAGTCAGAAAATTGACCGAAAAAGTCCGGCTCAATGGAGGTGAGGTTTCATTGAGGGAAAAAAGGGTCGCGCGCAATGCTCTCGACATGAGTGATTGTCTGAGCATGATAGGAGTGATCGCGTGGGTGGGATATGGATGGCTATATTTGTTTGGCTACACAAAGCTGAGGTGAAATAATTAATTTAATGCATCTACGCCGCGACTCTCCCGATATTTATTCCCGCAGTTTAGTTGCAGACAAGACATGAATTTATTTCATATACGAAAAAGAGACATCGACCAGCAAAAAAACGACACACAGAGAATGTTTGTTCGATAATTCTCAACACAAAATACAGAGCCAACCAACTTGAATGGATGAATGCAAATTGCCAAAATTGTAAATCGAATATTCTGCTGTCGGCACACTAGAGGGATGGTGTACATTGAAAATTGTCTGTCTGTCTTCCAGTGGCGGAATAAAAAAAGCACAACAATTGAAGGCACTATACATAAAAAACATATCTGTACGATGTCAGAATTATAGAGCGTATTTCACTGTTCCCTGCACAAAATGACAAATACGCTCTGGTCATCCAATAAATATTCTAATATTGAAAATTTTTCCTATTTTTTCCCCACTTCCGTTTCCCGTTCTTTCACATCCACCATCGCCCTTCTCGCCTATCTTCGTCCCCACATTAAATGATACATTCATGACACACCTGTTTACTTGTTAATTACCCATTCAGAGGTCTATTATTAAAATATTGAATAATAAAATAAATATCCAATCACAATTGGGTCAGGCCAGGCCAAGTGTCGAAAAGGCTGCGAGACTGCCGAGTGGAAAAATTCGAGTGCGGCCAACAGAGGCAATTCGCGGCGAAATTATTTGCAACAGTGCAAAATAATTCTGGTAGACATTCTTCTGCCCTTGACCTTGGCTAAAAGTTGTCTGTATTGAGAATTATGATCATCTCCCTTTCCTTTTGTTCCATATACAATCGCTATGTACATGAAATACATAAGAGTTGATTGTGATACCGCTTTGCAGGCGTATCAGAGTTGAGATCGCGCCAGAATGCGGCGACGCAAGATAAAGAACCCACTGAATTGTGAATGATTCTTACACGTTCCAAAAAGTGCGGAAAATGCTTGAAGAATTATGCTTTCAAAATTCAAGAGACAACAAAGTAGTGTTCAACTTTTTACTTCATCTTTCCCAACAGCCAAAATCAACTCGGATTCACTGACATACCAAGCAAAATTCTAGCCATTCTAAGTACGCCTAAGCTTGCATTTTTCAAGCATCCTTCAGTTTCCAGCCAACCCTGAGACTTTTAATCAAAAGAGCACTCTCTATGTGCATCTCGAGAGACTCTTCCTCTCGCCCATGGTGTAAAAGCGGGAGAGCGATTAAGACAAGAAAGTATGTAATTGTGATTCTATATGGGTTCCTGCTAAGCGTTTCGCCGGGTCCCCAAATACATGAAATCCCCACACAGAGCGCGTCAATTCCGCACGGCCTCAATTTTATTCGCGGTTGCATTTTGGGCTCTGCCAAACGGTGTTGCTGCCTTATTTTTTGGCTCTTTTGCTCTGCTCCATTGCAGAAGAATTCTCAAAGTCAAGGTTAACTCCCCGACCACATGCAACAACTCCTTCACTGTGTCCACATGTGATACTCCTCATCGCGGCCACACAGACACAATTGATGTATCATGCTGGCGATGCAATTTATATTATTTTAACTTGTGTGGTGCCTTCAATTAGTTTATTTGTTCTGTCTCGCCGCAATCTTGCATCATTTACCAAGCAGCAGATTTTTCGGGTACCCCACCAACTCATCCACAATATAGTGTTCCCGCCACGATAACTTGTTATAATCTCACTTGAGGAGTCAATGCTATAAAATATATTGAAGTGAAATTCTTACCGGGCATGAAATTTCAAGACGAAAAATCCCCTCTTATGGCAATTTTGCTGAGATTTCTCTCGAGCCCATCTTTTCTAGAGTTGCGCACAAAATTCGCATGAAATTTGATGGCATTAGAAAAGAATTAATTTATTGTCGAGCCCCGGTTTAATTAAGCCAAACCTCAAAGAGGCATCGTCATTTTATGTTTCTCTCACTCACGAAAATTAAATGTAACTCATAGAAATTACGGAGAAAAAATGTATAATCTCTCTCTCTCCTCTGCAACAATAAAATTCCCATCGAATGGGGTTCCTTCATAAAAATTATTAAACACAATAAATATTCAGGTAAAAGATGCCACGGGTAATAGTTAGTGTTTAGGTGTATATCCATGAAAATACATAAATCGAAAATTCCAACAATCTTGAAATTGGTAATTTATATTACCAGTTTTATGAATACAAACCCACCAATCTGATAGTTTGTAGTTTTTTTTTCCTTCACTCTTTTTCCATTTTATTATCATATACCTCCTCTTTTAGAATTAGAGAAGAGTTGACTCTTTTCTCTTCCCCCACGTCCTCACCTTCCGCCAAGTGGTTTCAGTTTCGTCTATCTGGATTTCAGTGTATGACCACCATAAAATATGTATGAAAAAGTGTAATATATTTTTTCCTCCACGCCTCATCTCACCGCAGAGCGAGATAGATCTCGGGCTCAAATCTTCACGACAACACTCTCCAAGCTGCTCCCCCGAAACACTTCTTGTCGCACATTGGAATTGGCAGAATAATCTCGAGAGTGGCTCACGCAAAAAATAGCGTCTGACTATCTTGGTCATGAAAGACTTTTAGCCAAACTCTGTGTTTGAGAATTGAATAGTGTGCCTTCAACTACAAATGCATTTGAAACCATTCCCAAAAATTTAATTGCCCGTTTCACCCATTATTAATTTAAACACGCAAACACACATTCGATACAGCGTTGGCCGTCTCGGGCGCGCACAACACAAAAAGGAGAGCCAAAATATGAAATAAAAACAACGCAATCACAAATCTTCTTGAACATTGCCATTGTGCACAGACTATGTATTTTAATTACCGTCTGAAATGTTATCTTATGTTTGGCTCTCAAGGGCAAACAAATCGCAGAGTGATTTTAAAAGCACCACACATCAGGATTATTACAAGAGACCACAATTAATTCAGCTCTCGGACCATTTACACTCTTTTTTTCCACACTTGAACCCTCTTTTTCTCGTTAGATGTAATACGATAGGAGAGCCTCGGGCCCCAAGCATGGCAACTGTCAATTGAAATGTGTGTGAAAGTTTCGAGAAGTTTGAAAATATCGCATGTCCGTTAGATACACTTCGCACTGAGGCTTTGACGGTCACAACTATCATTCCTCGGATGGAATAGGTCCTTTCTTTTGTGCTTTAGGTGTTTGTAGGTCTATTTGATAGTCATTTTCGATGCCCTTGTGTAGCCTTAACATCTCTGATGATGATCTCATATGATTGTGTCCCGTTTCAGAGCTTTAGAATTCCAACATCTTTCCTTTGTTTCTTAACGTCTAAGTATCTGGACTCTCTTTTTCTTTCAACCAAGCCGCGTTTCACTGTTAATTTCAAAGTAAATTTCATGCAACATTCAATCCTCAAGTAGGTTATTCTGCCAATCGCTACCAAATTGCATGTGACTGTATGGGTGTAATTCCTCATTGTTTTCAATTCTTTTTGGCTGGCGCAATGAAAGATATGAATCTCTCATAAATAGTTGGATAAATATTTATAAATGGCAAGAGGATATTGCCAAGTTGTTTGTGATTTTTCAAGTCGTCTCACAATTTGCCATCTTTGCAAATGCCCAATTTTATCATCTTTATCATCGTCTCTTCCCGCTCTTCTCTGCTTGACCCAATGACCGATATATGTATTCCCTTTGCTCTCTTGTCGCAACATTTCCTCCGTGAAAACTTCGCCCATCGGCGGCACGGCGAAGGTCCAGATAGGAGGAAGATATGAAGAATTTTGAGCCAGGAAATTCCACACTCAGAGAAAATTCGATAGAAACTTATAATTACGGTCGGACGAGAAAAAAGGGGTTCCACAGTCTCGGGACTCGGAAACTGTTCATTGCAGAGAATTCCCCAATTTGACTCATAAATTAAATTGGAAGTTATTGCTTGGCGGTCTGCACGACATCATCTACACGGGGCCGTTTTCGGTGCATTCGCGCGATACACCTTCAAAAGGATTGGCTGAGCACAAAAAAATGCTGACTTTTCTGCCAATGTGTGCGTTATAAAAGTGGTGTTTTTGCTCACATTTTCCTCTAATATCTTTTTACCATACACACACTCCGTACGAGGCTCAATTTATTCTTTGTTCCACTTCCAGGAACCGCGGCGCTAGAAAAGCGTATCGCCAAGACAAAGTTGCCGTTCTGTTGCCGACCAACTGCAATATGTCCATAACGTGGACTGCCTTTATAAATTCACTCTTCGATTCTCTTGCCTTTTTTGCACCTTTTGCCTATACTCTATTTCCTATACCCACTCTCTTAATTCCTCCTATCATTCCCAAAAATATTCACCTTATGTAGTCCCAAATGGTCAGAACCCACATCTTACAATCCATGCTGCGAAAGTACTGAATTTAACGAATTCACCCTTCCTTCAGACGTTTCAGGAGGCCTCAAGATGAATTTGCGATAATATTTTTATGTCCCCATAAAAATAGCCGTCATGAAGATTAGAATCCCAATGATTAGCAGCTCATAAAGCAAACATCCTAATGAGGAGGAAGTCAGCATAATTTCTCATTAGACGCCATGACTTCAGTCCATTCCACTGATTGCTCCTGAGATCTCTGGCGTGCGCAATTCCCTCAGCATCCCAAAGGGAGAATAATGAGTTCGCTGGAAAAAGTGAAACTAATCAAAAATTGCACAGCGAAAATTGCAATGATGGAACCGTTAGATTGTGCCGGAGGGTTGGCATATTTTACCTGGAAGAGCGCGGCCCCGAAAGACGCCCAAGAGAGTATCGAAAAGGAATAGTCAGGGCCAAAATACAAACATATAATTACTTGGGCTCCACAGCATTTTTCGATATGAGACTGTGGTAGCAATGTGTGGATTCTCCCCAAAACACTTCTTATATATGCACCATTGCCCGCGAAAACTGTCCAAGTTGACGGAAAGGAATATAATTATGTGTGTGCTTTCCATTGGCATGCAACAATAGAACGGTAAAAGTGATTTTTGCACTGAATTTCAGCAAGGATTCTTTTTTGCAGTCAGCACGACTGCAACAAAATTGATCCCATGAAGACAGAATCGGCAGATGTTGTTCTTTTCTAATTCTGCCATCAATTTGCTGAATAATTTGACGTGATGATCTCCAAGAAATGCCGAAGCTCTTGATATTCACTGCAACCCGGAGAGATAAATCAAACAGTTGCTCATTAGATTTTTGGCTATTTCGGGGCATTTAATAGCAATCGCCATTGGCGTAGCTAACAATGAAAATGACCGTACAAAACGACTTCAGATTACTAAATAAATAAGAAAAAGAATCTAGTCTACTCTTAATATAACTGAGCCAAGAAAGGAGCCCGCTTTAAAATCTAATTCAAATTCACTTCCCATTCATTTATGCTTAAGATTTATGTGAAAAAAACAGTAATTTCCCTATTAAAGAAACATTGATTTTTTAAATTTTGCCTACTCCCTTGATAATTATGCCCAATTCACCAGTGTTTCCACTAACTAGAATGACAAACAGACTCTAAAGATACTCCCTCGACCCAGCACGTGGATAACAGTGGGATTTTCATGTTTTAGCGCGCTATTAGTGACACGTGCTCACGGAAATGCCACAGAGAAAATGCGTTTAGCTTGAGAGTGTGCGATGCTATCAAAGCTGAAATCAAAATTGCATCACAGAATAGGTGCATCACTTCATTGAAATTGCATCAGAGGAAAGTGGAAAATGTCAGTGTAATTTTCCATGCAAGTGACGTGAGGAGGCGCAAATGTGTGTGGGTGGATAATTTTAGAGGCGAGAGTAAAAGATGTGAGAGGAAAAGTCATCGGGTTTTTGGACTCTCCACTAAAATTTATTAGAGAATTCCTCTTATATGAAAATTGTAAACGTGCGTCGTTGGGGAAAAGGCGCAGAACGGAAAAATGGAGAGAGACACACACAAGTCGCGCTCAATTCTTTTCCTCTTTATTTGCTTTTTAATGATTAACTTATTTTATATTTCCTTCGCACTCGCGTCTGAATTTGATAGTTATTTTTAAACCATCGCTTCTTCCCTGTGTGACTGTATTTTGTCAATTCATTCGTACAAGTCAGTCTTCTTACTTTAAAATTAGAATTTTATATTTCTCTTACATTCCACTCTTATAAGTTTTTGAGAAGGAGGAATTGTCATCAACATTATCGTCATCAGGAATATTGTGGGGCGAGAGCATGAAAAACATCTTCTTTTTAAGTGATGCTTCAGCATGTTTGGTATTTTTATAAATAATCACTCTCTACTGGTGAATGCCTTTTCATGATTTCACCGTGGAAAAGCGCATTGCAAGATTGTCATTCTCTCATTGTGACATGACCGAGCTTTTCCACGATCGGAAGAGATCCTCTCCTGAAGTACTTAGCCTTTAATGTGGCATTAAATTGAGATGTAAATAAACAAATGTATGTTCTCCAGTTGCGGATGCTTCTCTATTAACCCATCAAAGAGACTCATAGATACGTCGATGCAATATTCTAATTAAAATTCCCTCCAACTACATATTGATGCCAGAAATGGGATTAATCCTTCTGAATTATTCCTATAGAATGGAGAAATAAAGCATTATCTTAGAGTTGCACTCTGTTGTACGGCATTGCAACAGCTAATGAGTTTAGTTTTAATTGAATATCCTTCCGCAGGAACTTCAATTAAGCCATTACAGCGGAATAATTGATTAAAAATCGTCAATTTTGCTTATGTTTAATTCAACTATGGGTTTAACGAGTTAATAATACTCCTCCCGACTCTTCAATCTTCTCTTATGAAACACACGCCAAGAGCCGCAAATTGCTTGGGAATGATCTAAAATTGTAAACTCAATACTCATGCCATCGTCTCATAAAGCGGCGGTGGGAGAGGAGAAGAAGGCAAATATCACTCTCACTCTTACTAACTTAATGAATGAAAGTGAAATGGTCGTAATTCTCGAAGGAGAAAAAATACACAAACTCCAATTTATTTGGTGTGCTTGTGTAGTTTCCCGGCAACTTAAATGCATCTTCCACACTTTTTTATATTCGTTTATAAATAAAATATTAGGATAATCATTTAGAGACGCTCCACTTCCACTATGCGCGCGGAGATAATAAATAGAAGATTGTTTGCGGAAATTTACACTAAAAATTCTCAATTTGATGGGCTCATTATCTGAAGAATTTGATGGATTGGATTTCAAGACATTCTTGTTTACAAAATATGACACATTCCGCAAATGACCGGTGGGATTTTTTATTTACATGCAAACCCGCGAACCCTTCGCTGTCCAATTTATTCAACACAAAGCACACAGTGCTAGGAAATCCTTGCAGTTATTGAAACGATCAGCTCAATTTTAATATCTAATAATTGCGATCTCCAAGAGGACGCAGATTCTCTGTAATCCCATAGAGTGGAGACCTCTTCATCGCAATAGACTCAACCCAGACTCGCTGGGGGGAATTCATTCTATTAATACGCGGTATAAAATTCATCGGCAACGCTCTTCTATTAATACAACATGCACGCGAGAGAAAATCCCGAGTCAGCAAATTAGACAACTAAATAGCTTTCTTCGACACTTTCCACCGAAAGCTCAGGGAGTCGATGAGATGGTGTCTTTAGCACAAACTCCCCAGTCTCACGTTTGCGATCATGGGAAGAGCATCCCATCGTCTACAGTGATTCTGTGACTACTTGCCTGAATCTATCACTATGGATTTATTTATATCCCGAGTCTGGTGCTCTGCTTTTCCTCGCGCGACGTGAAAAAACCATATCGTCCAATTCAGTAAAAACCTCCGCGATCGCGCCGCCTTGTGTCGAGGAGTTCCGCTGTTGTGACAAACCACTTAGAAGGATCTCAAATTTGCCAAATAAATCAAGTCAGTGCCAAAAATGGCCCACATGAAGAAGTCCCAACATCAGCACCACCTTCAGCGCCACAACACCACGTACAAGCCCCCTTTCATGCGAAACAGAAGGGTAAGTTGCTGCCTTGATGGATGAGCTGCTGCTAACAATGCCTCGCGCCCCCATCGAGATGCACTGGGGACTGACCTTAACCCAATATTTCCTCCCCGATGATCACATTGTCATAATGAATTCCACTTGCAATTGCGGACAGGAAAATGAATGGGATTTCCACCATTGGATGCACTCCAAAAAATAATATCACCACTCAAGTATGCAGATAGAATGCAGCAGTGCTGTGAAAAAGTCTCACACAATGTCTTTGCATTCATTCCTGGGGCTTTTATCGAAAAGCCCAGCTATATGTAAAGCGTAGAGAATGAAAGCTATTATGATTTTGGGACACTGCGTATAGAGACAGAACAGAGCAGCTATAGCTTGTATATACACAAGCTGACCGTTTTCCTTCTATTATCATTTCATTAAGGAGAAATTAACCTCAATATATACTGAAAGAAAACAGTGAGCAACATTCTATAGCGTCACTGTCAACCAAGAGGCGCTGGCAATAAATTTAATAAATTGTCCGATTTGTTAATCTTTCTTGCTCTAAAAAAACACTCTCGCAAGACTATTTCCCGAAACAAAGTTCGCACACCTAATCCCAACTATCATATCAAGATTACGTCCTTACACATCGCAGGTCCTCTCCTGTCTCGCTTCTGCCTCCGTCTCAGAGTGTATCTGAGGAAATTCACACCCTTGTAGGTAACTTTTAAAGTGAATTAAATTTCCTTCTACCCTCGTCGCCCACCCAAAGCGCAGGGAATGTGACATGAATACAAGACGCTCGGGCACGACTTTAAAACCAAATTTCCACGTCCCTGGGTTAGCTTTAAAATCCCAGTCGTGGCAACAGTGACCAGCTTATCAATTGATTGAGCGATGCTGCGATCGGATGGTTTCACTGAGAAAAATCCTAATTTTAGAATCCACCTATTCATCCATCCGTCCAACGTACACTCGAGAATCGACACTCATCGCTCTGTTTACAAATGCCGTCCCGTCCCGCCCCAGACGCAGTGCCGGGGTGGTTCCAGCGGAGAAAGATTGCCAAATGAGCTGGATAGTGTGATACTTGGCAGAGAGGCGAAATCACATAATTCAATTGCCAGCAGAAATGACTGTATAATTTGAAGTATTTCCCAGAGAGACTCTTGGAGATTTGTCATAGTGGAGACTCCGCCAGGGTTGCACTGAGGCGGGTCCTTGGGTGGGCTCCCGTGCGCCAGCCGGGACACAGCGAGGATTCATGTCGAATGAATAATTAGTGGCGGGAGAGAGTGCGTGGGAAATATTGGAAAATGCCTCGAATGGCGAGCCGGGGGGCCCGCCAAGTGCCTCGAGTAGGGAAATGTGAGAAAAAAGGCGAGGGGCCAATTTTCTCGCGTGTCGACACTGACTGCGACGTCCGTCTTGGTTGGTTCAAATGACGATAGCGTCGATCGATAGACGCATGCGTTTCCCCCATTTCCACATAGAATATTTTTCTGCGTCAAGTAAACTCTACACATCCAGTAAAAGTTTCCCCATTGCTGTGTCAAGAGGATTATTCTCACGCGAAACATTCGGGATAGATTTCTCATATAGTTTTCCTCCTCATTTTTAATTACACTCAATCGCCCCCAAGCAAGTGATATCCTTCCTATGGTGTAGTATTTGGTGAAGAAGCTTGCGGGTGCGATTCGGTGGCCACGGGAGCGCCAATAATCTCGGGGCTGTGCGAGTTTTTCCCTTAAACCACCCCCCAAAATAGCATCACTCAATATTAGCGCAAGATAGATGAGAGTGTGGTGCAAAACCCTTTCTAGCTGTGGTGGCCAAATTGCTCATTAGTGCTGTAGTCCCGCGGCCCAGGTAATGCAGACATTCCCTGTGATTTTGCACAAGACCCTCGCGGGCCATTGCGGCGCATCGGAAACGAACACCAGGCGCCTCCATTGACAACTCATTTGCCATTATCGCGCACTTTCGGAATCCCCAAGTGTGCGCTCTCTTCCTTGCTCATCCGCCAAGCAGATGGGCTGACCTCAAAAGTCAACCACACTGTGTGCTGCCCGAGAAAAGTCCTGCAGTGTGTGGATTTTTCAGGGTGATGACCTTCTCTCCTACTCCCCCCGCCAGTGGAAACCCCTTTCCCGACAGTCCATGTTGCCCATCGACGCGGAAAACCACCACCTAGAAGAATCTCCTGCAGGACTTGCCAAAAATACCTTTCGCACACACAACATCCCAGAGGCCAGACCCTTCAGCTCAGGAGGGCATGTGAAAAAAGCAGCCTCAATTGCGCGCGCGTTAGGAAATTTTCTTTCTTGTGCAAAATTACCACTTGTGTCAATTGCAAAGTCACAGGGAACACTGCCCACTGTCACCTAAACCAGGGACAGGAGTCCGTGAGCGCACCGTGTGTGGTGAGCGGCAAAGATTGGACGAGTTTGTTCGGCACCGCAACCCGGAAGAAGTCAACAAGATATCCGGGATAGACGAAGATTGGCGGGCTGAACGGCCCATGGTGCAGAGAGCTTCGACGGAGGCCCCATCCATATCTGGGGGGCACCGTGAGTCTCGCATGGGACTCGGCATTGGATATGCTGCCTATCAGAGTGGATACAATAAATTATTTACCCAGGTGTGACACACAATTCCACCCTCCCTCGGGGCTTTCGAAAATGGGCACAACAAGTTGGGAATTCATGTCGCACACTTCACTGAGCTAATGAACTTGCCTTTTCTCTCGCCTCCTTCCAGGGATCTGCTGATTCGAACTATTCTCAGCCTTCATCCGATCTGTCGCTGGACGAGGAAAAGGAATCGCTTCGGCGAGAGAAAGAGCGACAGGCTTTAGGGCAGTTGGAAAAGGCGAGAGTGAGTATATTTTTTGGATACACCAAACCCACACACACACACAGAGTCTAATCCTGACACTCTTTCTTCCTGCAGAACAAACCAGTAGCTTTTGCTGTAAGGACCAATGTCTCATACGATGGCAGCGTCGACGATGATTCTCCAGTTCATGGCAGTGCAGTGTCTTTCGAAGTCAGGGACTTCCTGCACATTAAGGTATCATCGCGACTTCATGCCAATTGCACTAATTCCAATGGTGTGGTGAAATTTATAATTGATGATGATGCCCAAATCATATTACCCACATTACCATTAAATTAATGCCATGCGCTTAGATTTTACTGTCCAAATCAATCATGCCAGTGTAATTTTCATATGCAAATATCAAATCTACCAAACACATTTTCCTGTACAAATAGAGCTGCTCACGGTAAAAGTATTCATAACATAAATCAGCAAACAAGTGACAGCAATCAAAATTGACGCATTTGTTAATGTGTCACTTCTTCTTAGTCTCTCTGGGTCTAAGAACTTGGAAATGCTCAGATGTGGCAATTTCTAAATGTCAATTCATGAGTTGAAGAAGCACTTTAATTGCCTTAATTGTGATCTTTAAAAAGGACTCATTGCTATTCAATGTCGACTATCTTGCAGGAAAAGTACGACAATAATTGGTGGATTGGCCGACTGGTTAAGGAGGGCTGTGATGTGGGGTTTATACCCAGTCCTGTTAAGCTAGAGCATATTCGAATGCAGGTAAATGGACAGAAATTCGCTACAAAGTAAGGCTAGAATTGATGCCACTCTTCCCAACTATTTCAGGCGTCTGCGGCCCGATCTTCAAGACTGTATGCAACCAAAGGTTCGTCGAGTGGTAATTTGGGGGGCCCTGGAGCACAAGGTGCGGAGCCCTCACGAGGTAGCACACCCCCAACACCTGGTATGACACATAGTTTTCGATTTTATTTGTGTTGTACTTTCGTTTCGATGTCTTTCTATGGTTTGCAAGTATACCATTTTACGTTTCCTTTCGAGATTATTTTCATTGTCGTATCTTACAGAAAAAGCGCCTGGGATAGTGTGGAAACGAGAGGGAAAGTCAGCAGAAGTCCCATCTGCTCATTTTCCCCCCATTGCTCTCGATATCAAAATGTCAACCCCTCTATATATATATTAATGGTGCTGTAAATGCGAGAATATTTAATTATCTTTCTTTCGTCACCTTCGTTTTATAAATATATCTACGATATTTCTTTTTTGAGAACGCTTATATGGAAAATTTACTGATGAAAAAACGATAAAGTCTTTGCATTGTTGAGTTTAATTTTTGAAGAAGGCCTCTCTTGACCCTCCTTCGGCTGTACACTTTAAGTTTCCTTCTCAACTTTGTTTCTTTTCTATCCAATTGGCCAATTGGTGTAGACATTCTTTTCGGTTATGGTTATCAATTTCTTATGATTTTAACACGTCCCCCCACTCAAATCCCCGCATGACTCTCTTAGACATTTCGTTGAGCGATATAAACTATGTATATGTGGTAAATATATTTTTGGTGTATACAATTCACTGTAAATATCGATGTCGTTCGCTGGGATCCGACCCCAGGTCGCGTGAGCCTCATCCTAACAGTTCTCCCCGATTGGGTGTCTTGCAGGAGATGAGTCCGACTCGATGGGACCGTCGCGGCACGTGAAGACGCCCCTAGCCACGCCACCCACGAAGGAGAAGCGGAAGCCCTTCTTCAAGAAGCAGGAGACATCATCGCCCTACGACGTGGTGCCGTCGATGCGGCCAGTGGTTCTGGTGGGACCGAGCTTAAAGGGATACGAGGTGACGGACATGATGCAGAAAGCCCTCTTTGACTTCCTCAAGCATCGCTTCGAAGGACGCATCATCATAACGCGCGTCATGGCTGATATATCACTGGCGAAGCGCTCCCTCATGAACAACCCCTCTAAGAGGGCCATCATGGAGCGCTCCAACAGTCGCTCTTCGTGTCTGGCCGAAGTGCAGGCCGAGATTGAGCGAATATTCGAATTGGCCAGGACTCTTCAATTAGTTGTACTCGATTGTGATACTATAAATCATCCGTCACAGCTAGCAAAAACTTCTTTAGCGCCAACTATAGTTTACTTAAAAATTAGTAGCAGTAAGGTGAGCAACACTGCCTAAGAAATCTTTCTTGCACACACACAAAAACACTTATATAACAATTTACCTCCTCTTCGTGCAGGTTTTACAGCGATTAATTAAATCACGCGGAAAAGCGCAGGCTAAGAATTTGTCAGTACAAATGGTGGCAGCAGAAAAACTGGGACAGTGTCCGCCAGAAATGTTCGATGTGATATTAGATGAGAATCAATTGGAGGATGCATGTGAACATATTGCGGAGTATCTTGAGGTATAATCAAGCCCCTAAAGACACCCTCCATAATCATTGCTAATCCTCAAACATAAATTACAGGCTTACTGGAGAGCAACTCATCCTCCACAACGGCCAAATACTCAAGTACCAAGACCACTACCATCTCAGGAAGCTTCACCATCAGCTGACCAATCTCACATGGGTCCAACACCTCCAGGTTAGTTGACACTTTCAAAGGGTTTTGCGGGCAATGCTGCAGAACAAATAGGATAATCCAATCTCATCCAATCCCTAAATGCATACATTGTGAATGCAGCAGATAGAGAAAGAGACACATACAGTACACGAAATGATAGAGACAGAGAACGAGGTAACACTATTCAACCCCACAAACTAATTTAAACAGTGCGGTGTAGAAAGCACGGGGAGGAGTGCTCAGACAAGAGACACAAAAAAGATATATTGGACAACTTTACAATTCAGTCAATCCTGTGATATTTTCCCATTCTCATGAGAGAGACTAGGCTATTTCCCATGTCTACGTCTGCTCATTTCAACACCCACTAAATATTCCTTCGTCAATATAGGCTCAGGAGCTGTAATAGAGAGCTTATATTGTAGTATATTGCAACTATCATTAAAATCTTTCCAATAACACTTCTCAATAAGTGCCAATAAATTAACATAAACTCAAATGTAGACATAAATCAATGAGTGCAGACGACAATTTCAATTCCTAAACTTGACTCTGTCAACCTCGAATACTTACTACACCGCTGAATTCACTTAAAAATGTGTCTTTAGCTACACTTTAGGATGCTTTTGTACTTTAATCACCAGATTTCATTTATCTACCCTCACTATTATCTTATATGCAATTCTTATCTTTCAGAATTTTATTTGGATGATTTGCCTGGAACGTTTTTATAGACAAATGCCAAAATATCAAGCACATTAGATTTTGTAGATCAAATACAAAACCCCACAGTAGAACCTTTAAACCATTTCGCTAAACCCCACAAGAGAAGGTCAATCTATTTTCCATCTTACCTTATGATTTTTTTTCTTGACTTTTCATCTAACTTTGCAACTCCACTAACACAAGCTAACAGCAGAAGGTTTTCTTTACCAAAAACAGATGGTTTTCTTTTCTTTTCTCTTTTCTTTTACTCAACAGTGAGTCCTGGAATTGTTCGGACGCCAAACTGGGAGAAATACTAAAAATAAATACAAAACAATCTAAATCGCGCTACAAAGTCTAACCAAAATGCCTAATTTCTGGAAGATGTGTCGTAGTTTCGCTTCAGCTTTTTGTCTATGTTTTTTGCAAAAAGAATCTCACTATATGCATTTTCGGAAAATCACCCTTTTTGTGATCAAATGAAAGACAGGGAAAAGTAGTTGTGCGTCTAATTAAGTGGGAATTGTAAGTAGTGGTTTGATTTTGGAAACTGAGTTTTCCTTTGATCCTCACTTGCATGATCAATTCACGCTGGTTTTCTTAGTGATCTCATGGGTTTTTCTTTTCGTGTGATCTGCAAATTGGTTCCCAAACTGGACGGATGGACTAATGGCGGACTGTCTTTCTAGGTGCATCCTATCATCACAACAGGAGATCACTAGCACGGCATGATCGCGAGCGCGAACGCGAGCGAGAGCGACTGCACGCGAGGGAGCGCGATATGGTGCACTACGATCTTAACGACGATGATCTCCTGAACGAACGCGGCTACGGCGTGGACTACCCACCCAGGACGAGCCACCACATGTCCCACCGCCATCCGGACGATGGCGGCGAGCTGATGCGCGAACCGCGCGATCGGTACATGGCGCAGGATCGCGGCTCGCGGCGCGACCGCGACGACTACAGCCCGCACAGGAGCAGCGGCAGCAGTAGAAGGGTGCTCAACGCCATGTAGGAATCGTGGATTTAGGGGTGGGACCAGAGCGATCTCGAGAGTGCCAATGAGTTTGAGTGAGTGGGAGACGGACTTCCGCTCACTTGATCCTCATTGACTGATCGTCTAGTCCCATTCCTTCATCCAACCCGATTTGCGCCATCCTCAGCTTCATCACGCTAGCGTATCAGGCACTAGTCGGCGCGCCTGACGCCCTATTTCTACGCGAAACACTCTCGATTTGCATGAAATAATCACGGGTGCTCGAGACTCTTCGACTACTGCACTGATTCACAAATCTCAAAATCACCTTTGGTGAGTAATGGACTTGAATTGTAACCATATATAAGATTCCATATATCCAACAACCTGAAATTGCAAACTGACACATTTCAAAAATATCTAAAATCAAAAAATCCATTACTTACTAAGGGAATCAACAAAAAAAAACAATCTAGACTCCTAGAGAATAAGAAAAAATATTTCTGCAAAATATTCTAACCAAAAGAAAGGATAAATCGAGATAAATTCACGCATTAGTTTTATGGTTTCATTGTAAATAACTATAAAGATAAATTAGAAATTATTTTCAAAGTGAAGATGGAGAAGAAAACGTTATTCTGAAAGCTTTAAACGAGGCTTATGGAACCAAAAGAACAACGGGAGGCATTTTCTTAAAAAAAAAAATTATATCGCGCGACAGAAAAACCCTCCAAGAAAATAGCTTCAAGACACAACAAACTAGAATATAATCACCATAATGCAACTTCATTTTCTGCCATTCACACACTCTCAAAGAGAATGAAAGCAATAACAATGTCTAAAAAAAACTTTTTAAAGAGCATCACAAAAACGACGAATTCGTATGAATTAGAATTCATCAGCAATAGAATTTTTTGGCTCTGTTGGAAAACTCTGCGGAAAATCATGTGCCAAAATCACTCAAAAAAGGTTGCAAAAGCATAAAACGTAATTTAAAAGGGGGGTAGAAAAGTGTAATTTGAACATTTTTACACACAGTTACAGTCTTTTTTCCACAAGCATTTTCTTCTTTTCCACCATCGACATTTACTCTAATAATACTGTACATGAGAGCTTGTCTAAAGACCTTAGAATTAATCAATAACTTGTAGCTGCTGTAAAATAGACAATTCTATCTCTTAATTGATTTTATGAATTATCCATTGTTTCTTACGAGAAAATTCATTTTCCAATTGACTTTGTGACGAAGAAGAAAATTAGAATATCACCGATGAAAACATACGCACGTAAAGAGGAGATATGAAGAAAATTAATAGACATAAAATAATGAAAAAAA
Source organism: Phlebotomus argentipes (assembly GCF_947086385.1). NCBI lineage: Eukaryota > Metazoa > Arthropoda > Insecta > Diptera > Psychodidae > Phlebotomus > Phlebotomus argentipes. Next base: position 7,544,322 of record NW_026776181.1, on the reverse strand, counting down.
AAACGTTGTAAATGTTACAAAAGTATTCCCCCTTTTCCAAGATTTATTCTCTTAATTACCATGTTAAGATTAGCTGTAAAGACATCCAAAAAAACTGAGTAATATCTATACATTTATAAATTCTACATAGGAGATAAAAAAAAACTTAGATAGAGAATGAAAAATTTTATTGAAAAAAAAGATTAATGAAAAGATAATTACATTAGCAAATATGTTTTCACAGCCAATTATTTCACGAGGACTTTTCTCTACTTTAAAATTCTCTTTTTCGCCATATATTAATAAAACCGCAGATCATCAAGAATAACGGTAGACTTCTTTCTACAATATTAACTACTTTTTTCTCCACAATATCCTCGTGATTATAGGATATGTAAAATTATTAGAGACGTAAGATGTATGTTCTATCCCTTTTGTCGCTCTTTTAAAAACAATTTTAAAATGGTTGAAAAAAGAAGAAAAAAAACAAAAATTGTGATTAATTGTAAAGCTACCAATTGCCTTGCACTTAACATTATTCATTTTGTAAATATATTTAAAATATTTATATGATTATATTGATGAATGGTGAAAAACCTGGCGTTTTATGATAAAAAACCCAACATCTCGTGAAACAGACAAGAGTTTACCAGTTAAAAAATTTACCCGAGAATGGTTAAAATCAAGAAAAAAAAAACCTATGAACGTGTTTGAAGTAAAAAAAACTACATCTTTTACATAATGCTAAAAAATACACTCTAAAAATAGATAGTTCAATTTTTGAAGAATGAAGTGAAAGAAAATCATCTTAAAAATAACTTTTGGCGATGAGAAAGTGGCAAGAATAGAATCATTGGGAGTGACAATGTCGAGGAAACCTCTCCTAAACAATGTATTGTAAAAAGAAAAATGTTTTGTTGTGTGTGAAAGACAAGCAAATGATAAACTCCATCGTAATTCCTTTTCTCAAAAGATAAAACTTCAAAGTAAGGTGCTTATTTTCTACTGTACAGCATCACTTTTCTCTAATTTTCACAGGAAAAAAATGAATTAAATAGCAAAGATAAATAATAAAAAAAAATGAAATGCAAATCTCTCCCCTAAGCTCGACTCGAAGTGAAGAAAGAAATCTCTTAAGCGAGAATTGTGTAAAAAATAAGCGCCTCTCTTTTTTACACGACTTGTGGTGTACTGATATAACTTTTAAGATATTATTCGTGGAAGTTGGTGAAGAAAAAATGTGCAAAGATTTATAAAAATGGAAATCTCTCTAACTGAATTGAAAGGATAACCAAAAAAAAATAGTCACTCATCCATGGAATACTGTATATTGCGTTATAAGGACCAAATTAAACCTTCTTTTTAAAATATTATATTTAGATGACAAAAAAATCGATTAAAGTGTTATAAATATGGGTAAAAGAAAGCCACTTGTAATTAATAATTCGGAAATAATGTAATGTTACTTTTAATCTCTGTTTTTATTTCAACAACATAAATTATATATTGTAAAATCTACTATGGATTAACGATTATAAACCAAGAGGTGAAGGAAGAAGCATTTGTATTGATTAAATGCAATCACATAAACTAAATGAAAAGATCATAAATATGGAGATATTGTCGCAAAATGGAGAGTCTTTGGGGAGTATAAATTGTGTCGTCGTGATACAAGTAATACATTGAGCGAAGTAAGTACTATTGTACTTGACTAGTAGCAAATAAAAGGAAGTCTAATAGGACAACTGTCATTTCACTCTCACGCGTCAACCATTCACAACTTTTCCATTCCATTCGTTCGAAATATTCACCCTCATCTGCATCAGTGGCGTAGTTACATTGCTGTTCCCTTGATTGTGTACAAAGCTTGCATATGCAAATGAATGATATGTAGATATTTTAATCCAGCTTCTGAAGGCCCAACATAAATTTAATACTTTTCACAGTTATATTACGCCACTGAATTGCGCCTTCATTTCCGTCACTGTGCCGTTGAAGTTTAATTAACGCGAACAATTGAATATTTCCCCATCGCGCAATGCAAGAAAGTAATTTCTCTATTTATTGCGCTCTACATTGTCGCTGCTCCTAAAATATGCCCATTTCGCAACGAATGTCTCTCGCCAGACGATAAAAGTCAGCCATGCGCGAGCGCTTATCAATCATTTGCAATTACTAATATTCCTATAGGAAATAAAAGACCCATGATATTTTAGGAAAACATCCAATTTATTGATCACTAATGAATCATTAAGGATTCATCTTTCTCTCAATTAGGTACTCTCAAATTATATCGAAGCAATGGTGGAGAAATTTATGTATAATCCTTGCAATCTCTCTTTTTCTCTCTCTCAATCACCCACAACTCCTCAAAGATACAACGCGACCCACTGTCAATCACTTTTCACGGTGAGACAGTCATTTTGAGCCCTCACAGGTGAACAGCGGCCGCTCGATAAATTGAATATAAATACCCTACGCATGTCTTTGCCTCCAAATCTCATTTACAAATAAATTATCATGTTACTTTAGCTAGATTTTGGATTATTGGCATGTCTTGCGGTCGCTGACTCATCATTAGAGATGCATATTCTTCGTCGTGGCGCTCAGCTCATCCATGTTCTTTCGCGCCGTCACTGTGATATCGTCCAGTGACTTCTTGGTCTGTGTAATGATCTCGTCGGTGCTCTTGCAGGCCGACTCAGCGATGCCCTTCATCTCGGAATTTAGCCTCCCGATCACCCACTCCAGTCCCTGGCGCCCCTTGCCCGCATTGAAGCTGATCCGCGACGTGAGCAGCTCCTCCATGTAGTGACTGAGCGGCACTCCTTCCACTGTCACTGTCGCCTCCTGCTTCAGCAGCGTCTTGCCCGGCTCCGAGGGATGTGGCGTATAGTAGAGCACCTCGTCGAGCGAGATGAATTTGCAGAATGTGAGATTTATCGTTCGCAGCATCATCACGCGACTCCGAGGGTCAACGGTGGATTTTTCACTAGCATAACAGATTTTTGCCGTGCCGATTAACTGCAAGAGAAGAGGAAAAGATATTAATATCCAAATTCTGGAGGACTTTGCGAAGGATTCTCATGAGAAGAGCGTGAAAGACATGCATAAAGACGATCGGTAATTTACTTCTAGCGGAAAAACCAAAGTAGATCAAAGTAGTAGCAAATGATAAGGCAGTGAGAATATCTGACTAAAGACATAAAATAGCACAAGGAGAAAATATTTTAAATACTTTCACCAATTCCGCAAAAAAAAAACAATTCCTTCACCCAATTGCGATTGAGTCAAGGTGAAATCTTTTATAAATTATTGTACATTCTACCTCGCTTTTCAGGAATATCATTCTTTTATGTAAAATACAAGATGTGATTTAATCTTAATGACGACTGATAAGTTGATTGCAATGTCGTAATTGCGCATCTTTAAATAGACATAGAAAGCACAAAGAGTCGTTTCACCCTTAGAGGTTTTGTTAGTTATCACCGTGACTCCAATCTTAAATCCCCGCTTGGAAATAAGCCGGCGGCCAGCGGGAAAGCATGCAAAGTGCTGATAACGCAATATTATCAGTGCAGACGCAAAAAAGTGATGAAGCGGGCCAAAGGCTACATATGTGGGAAGATTGCTACCTTCTGCGCCCACTTGGGGAAGTACCACTTGGAGCTGACGAGTCTGTGGGTGTGCAGGACACCGTTGACCACTTTCCGGTCCACCACGTCTGTCCCGATGACGCCCTGATTCATGGGGTTGGGGTACTTTCGCCACGCCGCCTGCGTCACCGTCTCCCACGGGTGGCTGCAAATGCAAAAGGTGCAGTTAGTCATTCTGCATCATTGTGTGGGCAGGGAAATGCATAAAGCAACCCAGGAAATGCGGCGAAAGGGGTGGAAAGGGCAATGATGGCGGGGGTTATGTAAAAGTGACAGCCCTAGGTGGAAAGTTCCAGACCTTGAGATTCATGCGCAAAATACTCACTTAAAGGTATGTTCCGATGTCCAGATTTTCATGGCTAACTTTTCACTAGATCACTAATATTGATTAGATTGCGCAATCACGTGCGAATCATTGAAATTCGGGGAGAAATGCGGAGAGGAAAATGTGAACCCACCTCCAGAGCGCCACTGACAGCTAACGTGTGAGCGCGCTCCAAGCGGCTAACACTGGCATCCATGAGACAGAGTTTCCGGAAAAGTGTCTCATCTGGCAACTCGCGGCCCAATGTCTGCAGCAAAAAATGAAAATACGAGGATTTCTCGCCAAATTAGCCTGTATTTGGCTGGTTCTCGTATTCTTCTGTGAGTTTATCTTCTACTACATTGTCATTGGTCAGGTGAGTTTCCCTTAAATTGTTGTTTGTATGTAATTCACTTGATCGCGCTGCTTCAGTGTTCCTGGCCGGATGACACCGAGAATGGGCGGGATTCTCCGGTGAAGGTGATGCTGCTGGCCGATACTCATCTGTTGGGCCCCTATCGAGGGCACTGGTTCGACAAACTTCGCCGAGAGTGGCAGATGCAGAGGAGTTTTCAGACAGCAGTCAATCTCTTCAATCCGGACGCAATATTCGTCCTCGGTGATCTGTTTGATGAAGGAAAGTGGGTGAATGATCAGGAATTCCAGGATTACGTGGATCGATTCTACAGCATCTTCTCAATTCCCTCAACCACACAACTTTTTGGCATCGTTGGGAATCATGACATTGGATTCCACTATCAAGCACATCCGAAGCTGGTGAAACGCTTCCAGGGAGAGTTTCACACGACCGGAGTGTCTCTTGTGACTCTCAAGAATGTGCACTTTATCCTCGTGAATTCCATCGCAATGGAGGGCGACGGCTGCAATCTCTGCACAGAGGCTGAGAATCAACTGAGAAACATTTCGCGCATCCTGAAGTGCACCAGAAACGTGGGCAATTGCAAAGGCGTGCCCACTCTGGCAAGCTACAGCAAGCCCATTCTACTGCAACACTATCCGCTGTACAGAGAGTCGGACAGGGATTGCCAGGAGCATGATCCGATTCCTCTGGAGCTCTATCGAGAGCGCTGGGAAGTGCTTTCCCAGGAGTCTTCGGATCTCTTAGGAGAGCTCGTCGATCCCCGGATAGCCTTCTCAGGGCACAGTCACAACTACTGTCGTCTAGTCAGCCGCCTGGGCATCACAGAATACACGATTTCCTCCTTCAGTTGGAGGAACAAGAACAACCCAAACTTCCTCCTGGCCAGCTTCACACCCAACACACAAGAGGTGCGGAAGTGCAACATGCCCAAAGAATCCACCGTGATCACCATGTACGCCATCGGAGGAATGCTGTCTGTGATTCTGGCCACTCTCAAGTGGACCTGCGTCAACCGTCGTCATACGAAAATCTTTTGAAAGATCCGGCTTTTCCGGACGTCAAATGCACACACATAACCCTATTCAGCAGCCAACAGTGCTGATAAGAGTTATCAATAATTGGGTTTAATTTGCTGCTTTTTACGCTACAGAAGAGTCGAGGAGGCGTCAGAGATCAGTGAAACGTCTTCCAGACAGTGCACTCAATAGTTTCCGTGAGTAGAGTCAGTTTTATTGACGATTACAAAAGTAGGGCACAATAGAAAGGCAAAAACAACCGGATTTTCTTAATTTTTACACATTTTTCGCTAAATTTCATGTTGTATTTAAGTTTTAAACAAGTACTTAACTGTATCGGCAGAAATTCTGCTATTTCCAGGCGAGGTTTTGTCCTCCAGTCATAGAAAAGGTATTGTTTACATTCATTGTCTACACTTGTTGACGAAAGTATATAAGCGAGAAAAAAGCTCCGGAAAGGGTTTCTCACCAAAGAGGGAACCGCATTTGTTCTGTACATATTTTTTTTGTATATTTTACAAAATATATAATAAAGTCATGTCTGTAAAAAGAAACTGGTGAAAAGTGATCTCAAGCATTTGTACTCGAAAACAAAGAGACCTTGAGGTGAATTTGGAGGTCAATGGCCTTTTGGTCATCCACAGAATTTCTGCAAGTGTGAAAGCAAAGTGAGAAATTGATGAGCCAGCCAGACGCTCAAAATCGCTCTCAGGAGACCAATTCTTCGGACATTGTGGCTCGTGTTGAAAAATAGTGGGTTTATCTTATCTGTGGCAAATGAACGATGACGATTGCCCTCAATTTCGTCGGATTCTCAGAGAAGATTAATGCATTTTCGCCTCCTCTGTCTTTCAGAACATGCGTCTGGTGATTTTGGACACGACGGAATGCGTGGGCGAATGGTCGGCGAGGTATGTGATGAAGAGGATCAATGATTTCCACCCGGGACCAGACAAGTACTTCGTCCTGGGCCTGCCCACGGGCAGCACGCCGCTCATAATGTATAAGAAGCTGATAGAATTCCATCAGCAAGGCAAGATTTCCTTCAAGTACGTCAAGACATTCAACATGGACGAGTATGTGGACCTGCCGAGGGAGCATCCGGAGTCCTATCACTACTACATGTTCAACAACTTCTTCAAGCACATCGATATTGACCCCAAGAATGTGCACATCCTCGATGGAAACGCCCCCGATTTGGCAAAGGAGTGCCACAAGTTCGAGGAGGAGATCACAGCTGCGGGCGGAGTGGAACTCTTCATCGGCGGCATCGGTCCTGATGGACACATCGCCTTCAATGAGCCCGGTTCTTCTCTGGTCTCGCGGACTCGCGTGAAGACACTCGCTCAGGACACTCTGGAGGCCAATGCGCGCTTCTTTGGCCACGACATAAACAAAGTGCCCAAACAGGCGCTGACGGTTGGCGTGGCGACTGTGATGGATGCCAAGGAGGTGATGATTCTCGTCACGGGAGCTCACAAGGCCTTCGCTCTCTACAAGGCGATCGAGGAGGGAGTGAATCATATGTGGACTGTGAGCGCCTTCCAACAGCATCCCAATACTCTCATGCTCTGCGATGAGGACGCAACTCTGGAGTTGCGCGTGAAGACGGTCAAGTACTTTAAGGTAAGTTACTTTTCAGTAGTTTTTCACGGTGATGGAATCATTCTGAAGCGTAGCCAAGAGTTTTCGATGGCAATTATGACCAGTTTTAGGTTTTGGGCCACAAAAGAATGAGCTGAGTTGCATGAAACTTCTATAAATCCTAAACCTTTCACAGATTTCCTCTCTCAGTCCGTGGGGAATATTTTATCCACATCTATAGTATTTCTTCTTTCTACATCTCTTCTGGATTTCCATTGTGTATAAATTAAGAACGGAAAAATAATTGCTGTAAAGTCGGGAGAAAATATCATATAACATAAGACAGTTTTTAGCCTCCGGCTATGCTTTATCGTTCTGTAGTTCCTCTCAAAGATTTATGGTCGTTTATTAAGCAAATTAACACCTTATCTTCATATGTACAAACACAAACTCTGTCGCTAATCTTCCTTAAAATCTGCCTGGTAAATTCATGGTGAAAGTGACGGTGACGGATTCATGAATTGATTAATGCGAAAGAGATCTAAATTCGATGTTCGTGATGTTCTCCATTAGGCATTGAGTGATCTTCATAACAAACTTATCGCCAATGAGGGCAGGAATCGCCGTGGACAATCTTAGAGGATTTTGTGTGGTAATATTTCAATATTTTACCGCCTCGAGGGCGATTTTTGAGCTAAAAATCATCAAAATTGTTCAGTGTCTCATACAAAAATTTGTTCTTCTCTTTAATTTTGAATGTCTTTTGAAGATAATTTCCTTTTTAGGGCCTCTATAACGTGCACAAGAAGTTGATTGAAGACTCATAGTGAAGATGGAGCAGAAGTGCGCTGAATGGACAATTAGGTATAAATATTACTCAAGGTGTTAGATAATATTTTGTTGGTTTATTTTCGCAATTCCACAGAAAATATGGTATTTTTAAATATACTTTAATATAATCTCTTTATCTTCTTATGATACTAATCAAAAAATATATTTTTCAAACATCAAAAAGATATCTTTAACATTGAGATAAATTGCGTTTTTTTTCACTCCTCTATATTAATAACTATTTAATGGGCATATTGTGTTTTTTTTTCATTAGGTTTTCTTTATAAATAAGTGGATTGTGAATAGAGAAAGAGAAATGTGGAAATTCTGTTTCTTTTTTCTTCTTACTATTATTCTGTTCTTTTTTTTTGATTGTATGTTTGCACTTTTGCCATTTTCTCAAGATTGTGTCACTTTTCCACCGGATTTCTATAACTTTTTCAATTCATACAAAAGAAAACATATTGTAATAAAAAATATTATTACTTGGTCCACAAAAGTATTCACCTTCTGTCGTCATTATCTTTTTGGATTTTATCATCATTTTTTGATTCCACTTTATTCCGATAAATTCACTGTTCTCTATGGAATTTTCTTTAACTATTGGTTTCTCTTTTATAATAAAGATATTTACCTACGGAATTACATATCGTCGCTTTTCCATCTAAATATCATTACACTACAATTTTCCTAGTGGTTATTCTTTCACTATTCATAGTTAAGATAGAAGTGTTGGTGATAAGCAAAAGTTGAGAAAATACGCATTTTCTAACCAAAAAATGCACGAACACACTTTGCAGAAAGTCGATATATTCTGATGACTAGGAAAGAGTGTAAAACGACATTTATAAATGCACATAAAACATGGCATGGCGAAATTATTTAAAATATTCATTGCTATTTTCCTATGGGGTTGAATTTCTATAATAAAACGCATCGTCGAGCACTAAAATATTGAAATAGTGCATGGTTCGTTGAGAATTGCCAATGAATTTGCTTTTATGGCCAGCATAACAAGATTGGAAGTTTCTCCTATTTATAATTGACGATCACACTCTCTCTATCGGGTAAAAATGGATTGTTTCCTCTAACAACTGTGCAATTGACAATTTCACTTTATCCTTTCTGGTTTTCAACTAACACACGTGCGACTTTGGAGATCAAGACTCTGGATATTGGAGATTATTTTGATGTGTTTAAGAGACTTTGTAGACAACGCCGATGAGGCGCAATCCATTTTTTTTTGAGAATTCTATCCAGAATCGATCCCTCAATCAACTGATAAATTGTCGATAAAAGTTTATAACTACAACTGACCTACCTCAATTTTTTTTCTATATATGTGCATCATAAAATTGTAGTAATTCTTAGTTTGTTACGCCTCACACTTCTCTTTACTTTGCCTATGAAACACAGTGATTTACGCCTTGGTTCAAAAAATGGGGTGGAGGAAAATATTGCTTCTCAATTGAAATTGTTACTCATCGCCTTAATTGAATTGTTGGGCATTACATGTTCACTCTCACTCCTTTCTCTATCATGCCACCCAATTGGGTTACTCTCAGAGATAGTTCGGTCGGGAGACGCAACACAAGAGACCCATATTTTTGTACAGTGAATTGCGTCGCCTCTTTGCCGGCCAGGGTCCATTTGTATCCTCGCCCGTGAGTGCAGCGCTCCGCTCTGAAAAGACACAATGGGCAACTTAGAGAAGTTTACCAAAGACTTTTGGCAGCTATTCATTCTACCAAGATAGATCTCCTGCTGTGGCATGAACTCCTGCATCTCAGCCAGGAGGTGGGCGATTTCTTGTGAGTCCTTGTTAATGCTGCACAACTCCTCTTGATTGAAGTCCGGTGTTATTTGTTTGCACAGAAGGATCTGACTTATTACATTGCCGAGATTCGACGGACCAGCACGGTTTTCTGCAAAACACATTCAAAATGCGTTGGTTAAAGTCACTGCACATAGTTTCTATTTGCTTTAATATTGACTCTTTTGCTGCCATCAAATTGTATGTAGGTGCACAAAATGTCAATAAAACAATAGTTGTGCTTTCACAATCATTGCGTTCAATAACTGATGGTGCGTAGCATAAAACTACTCAACGTTAACTATGCGTTAGAACAAGGCTATGGAAATGGTTGATATAATGAGAAGTGTGACGGAGTTTGAAAAAAATGTATGAATGAGTAATTAAAAACCTGTTAAAAAGCCCTACAACTCCCGGTGCTTTTTGAACAGTTCAGTGCCTTCATAGTGTAAAAACATAAATCAAATTGCAAAATTTTCACTACCAATTTTTTTGATGTTTTATTTTACTCAGTGCACACACAAAATGTGACAACATGCAATTTTACAGTTCTTTGCACACAAAAATGCTTGGGAATGCAAATAAAATGTTCCCAATTTGCATGTATGTTCGACTCACCATAGTATCCGGACATGTCCATGGGTATCACTTGCACTAGGCGGTAGCTTTTGATGAGTTCTCGCAGGAAAAGTTGCGAAAGATAGAAGAGGAGCACTAAATGTGGATTATCAGCAACGATTCCTTCGGCTACAGCTCTGCAAGGAGGAGAAGCCATCACTAATAACTTTCCATTTGAAAGTCTCAAAGTCGGGGCGCACCATTAATTTAATGAGACGGGCTGCGGGGTGGACGAAAGGCACGCTAAATCCCTATTCTTTCTTTGAACAGATCCAAGTGGCGCCTTTGTAATGCTGTTTCATTCTTTTTTCGGGGGGCCAAATGACTCTCGCTCTTGTGGTGGATTGAAAAAAAAAACAGCACGAAAGACTTGCAATTTGCTGAAAATCCCCCGCTATTATGTGAGGATTTGGCCAATTCCAAATTGGGCGGTTTAATCAAAAGAAATTATATGCCACTTTGTGGATACATTCAGTCAAGTAGTCAAATTAGTCATTACAGGGGCGAATTAATATCACTCTCGCATTCGTGTTGTTTCAACAAACTCTTTGAGATGTGTATTAGTAGCGAAGGATAATATTGACTCAAGCCTTCTCACATGGTTCTGCGTGAAAGGAATTCATTACACGCTCCCCATCTGAATATTCGATTAATTTTAATGAAGTGCCTAATCAATTCCACATGATAAATTGAATTTAAACACTAGCTCAATTTTTTCTCATTCTCTCCCAGACGGGGAGCAAGATTAATTTCTCTTTGGTGATGCCCATCGATAAAAAGTGGCTGGGATTTGTGGGGTGTGAGACCTTCATTTCCCTGTCAGCGGAAGCAATAGGAAATTAGGCACAATTTTCGGGGTGTTTTTGTATACAAATTTTGCGTCCATTTCCCTAAGAGATTCCCCAAACCTGAGAGGTGTAATTTGATAGGGGAGGAAATTATAGGGGCAATTATCACTAACGAAAACTCGTTACACTGATTTTTCCACCATCTGTAGCTTTGGAACTTGATGAGAAATCACTCATACAATTTCTTAATGAATTCCTTACACTCCGGAATGAACATTAATCCCAAAGTGGAGTGAGACTAAAACGCCAGGAGAGTTAATAATTCCGTGGGCTGAAGACTCCAAATGAATTATCGATTTTGTCAATGTGATGAAGATTGCTGGGAAAGTTCTCAGAATGATACGCTTTATTGTGCGGCAATTTATACTTTTATTGTTTCGATATTCGGCTTAAGAGACTTCAGCAAATTTTATACATTTCTCTAATGTTAAATCATTTTCGCAATTATTGAGCAAAAACTTTTGGAATTATCATAATTAAATGCATTGTGTGGATTTTACTTATGGACGTGACATTTGTGGATAATTAATTTCTCGTATTTCGCGGAAACGTGCAATTGACATTTCGACAAGCGCCAATTCTCAGTATTTTCGACCAGGACACAGAATCATGTGCAGTGATTTGTCAACCACATCGAAGCGCATGCAATTGAGAAGGTAACCTGTATTTCAAGCAATGCTGAATTCCAACGAACACAGGCACGTTCAGAAGCTTATCGAGTGATTCAAAAGACTTGAGGAAGCAACTTTGCCATATCCAGAAGATAAAGCTACACTGACAAAAAAGAGAATTTTGGAGAGATGGTAATTCCACCGCAATAACACGCTGAAGACATGCCTGAACTGCAGAACATGGTTGAAATATAGATCGCAAGCCTTTCACTGAAGTACAACAGATTCAGCAACAGAATAAATTTTTACGTGTTTTCACGAAAATTGGGTCAAAAGCTCCCTCCTGTGGGCCATAGATTGTGGCTCGTTAAGATCTTAAACTCAAATCTTTTATTTCTGCGTTCGGAGTTTTGAACATCTTGGATATGAAGTCGATCTTGATAATCGTAAAGTTTCGTTACTATATTGTCAAAGACATTTTCCAGTTCAGAATTGGAGATCGAATGTTGGAGAATTTATTGAAATACTTCATATTTCCTTTTTACCATCTCTGAAGTTTATTGTATAAAATACGCCACATCCTGTATCCTCACTGCTTCTCTCGAGTCCCTTTGCCTCAATTCAATGGCCCAGAACTATCAAAATAGCCAAATTGTCCAAGTTTTATGGATTTAAATGGTCACCCCATTTACTTCCTTCAATACCCAATTCCCTTCACAACATTGGAAATCAATAATTCAGGACACGAAGTGCACGGAAAAATACTGTCGCAATGAGGAGTTTATTTTACGGTCAATTTCAGACCGGCAAATCTGAATGAGAATGGCAAATATTGCCTTTAAAAAGAGTTGGGTTTGCGCCATATCGTTTGATTTTTAATTCAAATCGACATGAATTTCAAATGATGCTTAACACTTGGCTGCGGAATAAATGCAAAATACACTCCGCCGTGAAAAGTGTGTGTGTGTGTCTTTAGCATTGGGGTTGAGACGCTGTGGGGGAGTCGTAAAAAAATCAAGTATGTGTTTTGGCTTCCAAATGAACATACCACAAGAGATAGAGGAAGTGAAAGCTCTCCATGCAAAATTGATTTCTCTGCCTTCTTACGTGCGATGCTTTTGCCTCTCTGGAGGAAACAACCGTACGCATGGTGGCAAAAGAAGAGCTCAAGGATTCCCTGCCAACATTATTCCCTGTGATGGATTTAGTGCGTGAAAGTACGGCTAAGGGAGAGAATGTGAGATACGCTGATTTATTTTCTATACCGCCAAGATTAAATTTTGGGATAAAAGTGCCATGAAAGGGGAATGATGATCATTTTTTAGCAGGAAAAATCAACCTGAATTATAGATGAGAACCATGACATTCTCATAAGCCTTCAAACCTCCACATTTTTTGCGCTTTTATCCCTTCATCTATTTCATGAATTATGTGTACACTTCTCCAGTCACAAATGAAATTTACAAACCATGAGACAACTTCACCTTCCCACTGACACATTCATAAAAATTTTAATTCACTTTAATATCCTCCTGAATTATTCAATACCGCCTTACTTTTTTTCCTTTCTCGCGCACTTCTCACATCCAAATACCCAAGGATGAAATGCTCGAGTAAAGACGTGAGAGACATTTCCAGAAGCAATTGTGAAAAGAAACTTTCCACACAGTAATTTTTCTTTCATGACAATTGGTGAATTTAAACAAACACCTTAATTAAATTAGGAAGAAAGTTTACACTGCCTGAGAGATGTTTAAGTGCACGTAAACTTTAAGGAGATTAAGCATGATTGAATGCAATTTAGAAGTGCTTTTGTACCATAATGAACAGGAACGTGGGAAGTTTGAGAAGCAATGTCGGTGGACACTCGAAGGTATGGAAGAACTTCTCTATAATAATTAAATCGTTTCGAGACTAATTCATGAGATGTGAAATTTGTTGAAAGCTTTAAGTGGCAGAGACGGCTTTAAGAAACCGTTTAACTCCTGCAAAAGTCCTTCTGAATGTTTAATTTGGGCCGATTTTCACGCAAAAGATTCGCTGTCAGAGGATGCTTTGCAACCGATCTCACGGAAATTCCCTGCTGAAAGTACACCGCAATCTCTCTCCTCCGCCTTCTGCGAAAAGCTCCGCTTTCCGTAATTCATCAGCCAAATGCGAAATACAATTGCGAGTGGTATTAAGTTATTTTCCTGCGGACTCCACTCCTTCTCTTTCCCCGTTAGCCAAAAATAAATGGTTGAGCCCCATTAAATTCAGCCCCAAAATACAGACACACATCCAATGATGATGAATGAGTGTCGTATGCAGTCGAGTGTAAATATTTGTTTTGGATGAAATTAGGTGTCAAAGACCGGCCAATGTTGGGAAAATGGGTGGAATATTAATATGATCAGGGTCTCGCCTACAATTCAGCCATATAACACATCATGGGATGTCGCATCTTTTGATACACACTGATGGTGCCGCCAAAGTGCGGAGGAGTTCATGAGAGAGATCAAACACCCCCATCCCAGCGCCTGGCACGCCAGAAAACTCTCCCGCCACGCCGCGATGAGGGTGAACCCTTGTTTTTGCCAGTAAACAAGGCGCACACCCAGTGAATGTGTGCGTAATTAAAATGTGAATGAGGAGTTGGAGGCTGAGTCTCCATGGAGCTAATTATGTGTGCGAGAAAATAATTACTCAAGAATTCCTATTATTATTATTCCACTTGACATTCCCGTCTAATATAGGCACACGTCTTCTCCGTGAGAGAGCATGATAAGGATTTCCAAAGAGTGGCACAGAAACACCGGCAAGGCATATTTTCATAACACATTTTCCACAGAACTTGGCAAATGACAGTGCCTTTCCTCTTCTTATTTATAGACATGGGAATCCTATACGTCTTGATTTGTTTTATAGCAGCAATACGTCACAAATCAGGTGTTTACAGACGCTTGGGGGCAATTTTAATTTTAAAGTCATCTCACATCTCACAAAGTGTATATTTACACCTAATCACAGTGTGTGTGTCTATAAATTAAGTCACGACTATAAATTGGCCAAATATGTTGTGTGAAAATATCTCTTTTAAAATATTGCGGAAGATGCTTGATTTCCCCGGCAAAAGGTTGAAGAGGGAATTTAAGGGTCTGCCGCACTAAATAAATATATCAATTTGTGGCGCTTTGAGGAGAGGCGTCTCAAGAGCCAATGGGGGGCGGGCAGAGAGTAAAGAGCGTAGTAAATTTGTTAATGTCAAGCCTCAAGGAGCGGGGAGGGTGGGTGAATTCGGGGGTCTATTTCATATCCTTTTTCAACATAAGCCGCACATCGCATAGTAAAAGTCAATTAGATGAGGCCACACACTATGAGAACCCCGTGTGTGTATTTGAGTTGATTTGTAGTACTTAATACCTTCATTATCTGACTTCATAAATAATGCATGAGGGAAGGTGTCCTCGGTATTTATCATGTGGATACAGTGATGTTTTCACTCCCCGCCGCTAAATTATTAACCAAATATTGCGGTGCATTCCTAAAGCGATATACTCACGTTCTAATTTGTGGCAGAATGAGGGAGGATGTGTGTCGGCAGGCTTCCACGAGGGAGAATCGGATCTTGCGGATCTTCTCACGCAGCTCTGGGCAATCCTTCGACTGACCCACGTGAATGAGCATATCACGAAAGAGCGCCACTTGACTGTTTATGTCCACGATGAGCTGCAAAGAGGGGGGGAAAGAAGAAAAATTACCCTTTTGATTACTCTGTGGTTTCTGCCTCAGACTAATTGATGTTGTCACGTCTTGACTATTTGGGACAATCCAGCCCATTTACCAGTTCACTTGCCTGGTAAATCTTCTCTACGGGTCCTCTCTACGGGTTGAGAAATTTAAACCATTTCACTGCCATTAACGGCAACGGAAAATGTCCTAATACCAAATTTATAGTGATACTTTCCAACCAAACCACGTACATCACAATAATTGGATACTCCTCGTTTGGTTGGGAGCAAATTGACCGGAAATACAGACAATTTGAATTACGAATTGGTTGGAATTTCCCGCTAAATACATTCCGCCCACAGAGCCGCGGAATTTCACAGGAAGGATTTATCAACATTTTTTCTAAATACCCCAAAATCCCCACTGGCGTGCAGTATTACTCTTTTTAATCTTCCATTTTACACCAAGTGCAAAAAAATCGCACTATATTCACTTTCCACAGTTTAGAGAGAATTTTACTTTTTGTAGCGAAAAAATCTCAGCATGCGCTCAGATTTAGTCTGTTTTGTGTCTATTTTCTCTGTGGGAAAACGGAAATAATCCACATGGGGGGAAATTTGGGGGTGATTTACGCAAAGAGCAGTTTTCCGGAGAGAAGCGAAATCCCTCACGTGATTTGCTTCACTCTGCACATTTTGTGGAAAAGATGTAAATTAATTTCTGCGGTAGTTCGTATTGCACTGTAATTCATCAGTGTAATTCTATTGCCATGTTTTCGGTTGAAAATTATTCAAGTGCAACCTTATAGCGCCAGATGGGCAATTTTCTCGTGATTTTGCTCACTTTTCGCCGAAAAGAGTTGCTAAAATTACAGTTGAAAGATTACATTCACACACAACAATCCACAATTCAAGGCACAATTATAGGAAAGTGCGTTCATTTTAATATTTTATTGGCAATGCATCATCTAAGAAAATGAATAATTCGAATGGAAATCCAAACTTTGAAAACTATTCTAAAATGGAATGCTAAATGGCTCATGAATATTATTTGCTATTCAATCATACCATTCAGAATTGCAATTTTAAAGTTTTTGCATTTCATCAGGATTTTCATTTAACACAGAAATGATTTTCAAACATCTAAAGTTTTTATTTTTTATCTTTGAGTAAGATTTCCAACTTGGTGTGGAAATAAAGACTAGAACATTTACATTAGACCCAGATTCAGTGTTACCGCTCTCGTATTTCTGAGTTTACGACTTCTTTACTCATTCAAGCTTAAATATTTCGTCTATAAATCCCCCTTTCATCCAACTCTAACCACGTTGTAGTGGCTGAAGGTAGGATTTTGTGTTGTGCGAGGTAACATGTGGGGGGTTTTCAATATTGGTACAGAGTATGTGCAAATAACAAAGCAATTCTGGGCGAGGGATCACTATAGAGGGTGAATGCAGTGGACCAAACACATGATTTCCATTATAATTTAATTACACTCTTTCTCTCCCACATAATTACATTAAATTATTTATAACGTCCATCCTATTCACACGGCGGAACACGTCTCTGGCAAATTGGATGAGTCATAAAAGGGATGAGGGAGAGTTTTTATGCCACCCAGAGACATTCATTTAATCTTTCATTGCGATCATGATGACACCCACAGTGCAGTGCATGAGAGTTTTGTTCATATTTCATCTTTCTCTAGCATGGATTCTGCCATTACATGTGTGGTTAATGCAATAAGGAAAATAAACGTGTCTTTCTTCACATTGCAATCAAGGATGTTTAGTGCTGAGTGGAAGTCATGTATCGGTGTTTATTTACCGTGTACACATTTGAGATTTTGGTCAGTACTTCATCTGGTCGCTGATGCGATGCCAACATCTTGATTCCACTTCTCTTTTGTAGCTCTCATCAGACACTCTATTCCATTGATTTATCACAATCACTCCACTGTAATTCCATTTGCTGTGCGGTTCGTGAAATTTCCACTTCTGGGGGTTTGTTTAAATTTTTGAATATTTCAGAGAGAGAGAGAGTATATCAAATAGACTTTTATTGCACGCCCATGGGTAAATTCTTTGGGGTGCCGCAGCTCGACCCAAATCCGTCGCTTCAGGTGGGCAAAATTTAAAATTACAATTACACATATCCGGAAATATTTCGCCATCTCTTATCTCAAATGGCGATGTTCAGTCTGAGAGTGGAATTGGGGCATTTTTGTATACAGGGGACGACATGGAGAGAAGGCTCGCTCGAAATGGACATGAAAGAATTGAATTATAGCGAAACTCTGTTGTATTTTAATTAACTCCCCATTTTGGTATTGTTTGTGGTGGGAATTGTGGGTGAAATGAATCATAGGGGTGAATGGAAAAAAAGGAAGAGTCCAACCACCCTTCCAATTACTCCACATTCGACGGGAAAGTGCATGGACTTTGTAATGAATGAGGTGGCTATAGTTGTGGATAATGGGAGAAATACGAGCATACCTGGGAAGGCTAAAATCCTTTTATTTTACTCTCTTCTTTCATGTATTGTGTACAGTCTTTACTTAGGATCCAATCGATAATGATGAAAATGGGCATTATTATTGCTTTCACTCTGTTTTGGGGCTAAATTGAAAAATTATATAATCTTATTAATATTATTATCGAGAGAATAGCAATATTTTTCCTCCATATCTGAAAATTGATAGGTAATTTCGCCTAAAATATCATCCCACATTCTAACAACTTATGACATGAGTAAATAAAATCTATTGTGCAGATAATTAGCCATTCTGTCAGAGGATGTTTCTCCTAATTAATATACGCTGCACACGCTGTGATTTGGTAATGTCCAATTTCCCATGCAAACCGAAGTACGAGGGTCACTCAATATGTCACGCTACTTTCAAATGCTTGTTTCCAAATTGCATGTTGTATTTTCTGAACAATAGTCTCATCGTAAATGACTTGTCGTTGAATAAACGACAGATAAAATTTGGTGATCATCACAGCCAAAGTTTGCCGCATTTCAAAGTACCCAACAAAAAGCGTCTGGCGAAACTTATTTTTGGGGTGACCCTCACACCGCGTGATATATTTCTGCGGTGGGTGGAAATGATTCTAAAATAATATGCATAGGAAATTGAAATGTTTCGTGATGGCCGGATGGAGTGTTATTGAACATTTTTATGGTCGAATATGTTGCGCTTTTGCCGCATATTTCAGGTGTTTTTTCATCCGTCACTCTTTCCGCCTCTTTCCGCAGCGTTTCTCCACACTTTTAAATGGCGATGCTGCGACCGAAAGGCTCCCCGTGGAGCGGATATGTAATTATGAAGCCATTATTGGGAGATGAAGTGCGGGAAATCTGTGGCAAAATGTTATTGATTTGTGTTGAAGGGCAGGTGACGTGCTTTCAATGGGGCGCAAGGTGTTGCGGGAAAGTCACATATTTCCCACCCACTTTCACTATGCCCAAAATGTTGATTATGAGTGTTAAATGGACTCTTGGTGGATCACGCGACATTTCCACGTGAATTTCCTCCCATTTGGATTTATCCATAAACCAACACACACACAGTGTATACGGAGTTTCAAAACATGGAACAACACTTTTGAGCACTCAATCGTCCACTGTGATGTCCACACTTCCGGTGGCCACTTGAGGAGCGCCGATCGCAGCCGCGTGGATCTGCACGAGGGCGAGTAAACACTGGGCAAAGCCGTAAATGTGCGGTTCGGATGAGGAATTGCTTCTCCTTTTGCGACATCAGCTGTAGGAAAATCGGCTAGCATATGAATTTTTCGACCCCCCCATAGATTTCTCTCGGGCAAGCGCACATATATGCCAAAATAAAACCACATTGGAGTGCTCAGGAGCTTGAGCCGCGAGTCGATGTCGCAGCACGCGAGCTTTGGACGATGGAGGCGCCGGGTGGAACCCCCAATTTGGCCCCCAAAGTCCAAACACACTCCGCCACCACTCCGCCGCCAGTGGGTTGGCGGGCGGGTGGCACAAAGGAGAGAAAATATAAAGTGATTTACAGGAGCATAAATTTCACAGAAATTTCTATATAATATTTCACTTGGGCTTTCCACATGAGCTTTTCCACGCTGTTGCACCGCTCTCTTTACGCTTTTCGGGCGGGAGGGGAAATTGTTGCACACAGGAAAGGTGATGGAGGGTTTTCACTTTTGTGAATATTATTGTAAGAAATGGGGCTTTAATTCTCAAGGCACATTTTGAATTGACTTGAGTGATTTTCCTCAAGGATTTCGAAGGCGCGTTTAGCGGTATTTTCTAAGGACTCTTCTATGAGGGTAGGCTGAAAGAGGTGGTTTCTGCTTACTAATTGACTTTTAGACAGCATTCTCAGCTTTCCAAAGAGCCCAAATTCGGGGAAATTCAATTGAAATTGAAGACATAAGTAAAGAGGTTGTTCCCATAGATTTTCGTCCCTTATTTTCGCAAAAGATTTTTATTCGTTATAAAGGTAATTTAAGCATGTCCCTTTTCTTCTGTGTGTAAACATAAATATACAATTTTTCATACAGATCTCAAATTTATACCATCTTTAGAGATCTACTGCCGAGTGGAAAAAAGTGCCGCCCTAATTTCTGACAAAGCATTTCATAGAGATGTTAAAAAAATGCTGTCAAGTCTGGAATGTTTGGTATTCAGTCTAGAAAAAAAGCATGTTTCCGAGCAAACGTAAAACATTGACAGCCGTTTTTATTGTTTTCACGAACGATTCCTTGCAAAAATCAACCTTCATGCTGTGAACACATTGTGTAGTTTACAATGGAAAGTTCCAAATAGTTGTCATCACTTTTAGTGTGTATTTTTGGCAATATGTTGAGAAATTATTAGCTTCAAAATTATCTTTACGTGCGCTAAAATATTTATGAGAAGTGCAGAAATGCAAATTTTCACGTTTCAGAAATGCAAGCGAACCAAGTAAAGCACAAAATGATATCTTGTTTTTGCACCGTGCCACTCTGGCAGGCAACATTGGATTTAGTCCAGTTTTCAGGCCATTTTAATTTTAACAAAATTCTGATAATTACAAAAACTTTGAAGGAATCCAGAAAAACACATTCTCGCTTTGCTTATCAAATTCTGTTTTTTTTTTTTAACAAAATACACTTAATATGAACTGAAACAGCAAAAAAAACCTATTTACCGAAAATTGTGACAAAATTGGGTGAAATTGCACTATCACGAACAACAAGTCTGCTGAATGTAGTAATTTCGAGAGCAAATTGGAAGTGTTTTGCAGCTATAAACTGAATGAGATTTCTCCACTGAAATTCCAGCCTTTTGACCCAAATTCACCCATTCTCTGCAGGAGTTTTTCCGCCAACCCTAAAAATTGCACCCTGCGAATTTTCCGCTCGTGCCAGACACCGTGGAAGAGGGGCTGGGGAATCTCCAGGAAAAATACCTCATCTGAGCTGACGACATTGGGGGGGATCTCGTGTTAAATTTCGTCTCGCATTTAGTTTTGATAGAGGCATGAAAAATGTGTATAAAATCCATACACGAAAATTCCGCCTTCGTTTATGACGACAAACACGTTTCATGCACTCAAGCAGGAAATATCAGTCATAAAAAATGTCGAGTGCTTATATGGAAGGCACCAGGAAGGGTGGGAGTGAGGAAATAGGAGAGGAAAATCCCTCACACGAGTGACAAAAGTTGTGCAATTTAGATATTCACAGGCACAATTTTATCTCTCAATTCACTGTGACAAATTCAAATGGATGGTGTTGAATATTGGAAATTCAAATATTTCATTACGACATCCAAATTCCTAGAGAAATTTTCATCATCTTTTCCTTCGCATTTCGGGGAAAATGCGAGAGAATTCCTCAGCCGGTGGGTGGGAAGAGTCATGTGAGAAGTATTGCTTTTATACCCTCAACTCTGGCTACGATCAATAAAAACAATAATCCAAATCGAATGGCTGCCAATGGACAACCGTAAAAATCTCACAAGTAAAGTTAGTGAAAATGTCAAGAGCTTTTGCGAGAGAAATTCCATCCAAATGGCTAGACTTTAAATCAAACTCCACCAGTGTGTTCTTTATGAGACCCACACTGTCAACGTCGTGATATACTTTATTGCTCGCCTCTGGTCGTACGCAGAAGAGCGGGAACTCGACGAGATCTGGACAATAATCTGGAATTCTCAGAAAAGTTGTGATGCAAGAGAAATAAATAAGTGGCATTGATAACAATAAATCATATTTTGCAGCTGAAACTCATTACTTGTAATACGATCGGACTTTCAATGTGAATGTACATTCGAAATCAGCGAATTCATGAAGTTATGTCTTCACTATTGTTCTCTTTGCCAATTGAAATTGATGCGCTGATGCAATAACAAGGAAAGTTCTCTGAAAGCAGGTTTTGAATATCATTTTATCCAATTTCAAACTATTCATAGAGATCAATGAGAATTCCTTTTTAATAAATAAATCGTGCAAAGTTAGAGAAGTAAAGCACCTGAACATTCTGGGGCAGAGTGCTCAAATGAATGGAATTTCGGAGTGGAAGATTGAAAAGATTGCACAAAAATAATTGCATGTAGTTTTTGTCATAGGAAATATAGATTGAACACAGTGCTGAAAAGTGTGGCGTTGTGTTAAAGCGCTTGACTTGTTAGTCTAAAAATACGGGTGCTTTAATTAAAACAGTGGGAAAGGACAACAACTTGCGACATCCCTCGTGAGAAATTACACTTGGGCAATATTTTGCGAGATAGGAGCGGATATTGAAAGTGTCACGAGAGCAAATGGACCCTAAAGAAATGGGTTATGAAGAAAAATGATAGTATGTGAGATAAGAAAGTGAATACAATTAGAGGGAAGAAGGTCCAAATTTGTCTTATCAGCAACTATCTCACACCCCCTTCGGATTGCACGGAATGCTTTATCATCTGGAGGCCAGAGATTGGATTTCATCCTCGCAATGCCGGAGTTCTTTTCATCATATCCACCCAAAAATATTTTCCCGCAGTGACGAGGAATTCTGGGTGTGGGAGGGAAAAGGGAAAAATCACGTCATGGTGGAAAATTGGCAGAAAAATGCCAAGAATCTGTATGAGGAGGAATGAAGTGAGCGAAAAAGAATATGATTTTAGTTCGGAGAAATTCTAAAGAGGAAGTTTATAGCGATAAAAGTTGGAGGTCTCTCGTCGTCCTGAGATGTTTATAAGTTGTTTTGTTATGAAGAATCACAAGCGATAAGTGATATCAAGAGAAAAAATGGGTTTCTCGCTCGCTGATTTACTAGAAATAATGTAGAATGGCCTCTCAGTTCGCAGTGAAAACCTCCAGTGACTGGAAGTGCAATTCAGTGGAAGCGAAAAGATGTCCCGGGGAATGTAATTTCACACAGACACACAGAGTGTGGGAAATCCTCAGAGAACCGATGAGAATTCAATGGATTTATTGAGGTGGAATTTAAATAAATCGCCCGCAGAATTACTCTCATCGTTTCTCTGAGTATTTCCCTTGAGGTGTGAGGGCAGGATTTGAGAGTGGTGTTTTGCAGCTTCCAGACAGTGTTGTTGGTGGCTGTTGTGGTGAACAGTGGTGAGAGTGCTCTCCAGATTGCCTCCTGCGACACTGGCTCGAGTAACTCCACCCACTGCGTCTTCAGCAACTTAATAGGCGGCAGCATCATCTTCAAGAGCCTGGCCACGGTGGAGTCGGTGGAGTTCAAGAACAGCAACTTCCCCAAAGTGCCCGTGACCTTATTCTCCACCTACGACAGTCTCTCGCGAGTGGATTTCTCCAAGTGCCAAATGAGGCAATTGAACGGCAAGACGACTTTGAGTGGTGCGAAGAAGCTCAAGTTTCTGGATATGTCGGAAAATAACCTGGACGAGCTCGCGGACGAGGTGTTTTCCGAGGCCTCAGAACTCGTGGAGGTATACCTAGCCAGAAATCAAATCTCATCAGTGTCTTTGAATGCATTTGCTGGCCTCAAGAAGTTGGAAATTCTTGATCTCTCTTTCAACGTCATTAAGATTATTCGAGGAGATATTTTCTGGGATCTGAAGCAAATTAAGATCATCTACGTGAACAACAACGCAATGTCCACGATGAAGATCAGCTTTGTCAACAACACAAACCTCATAGAGTACGATGGGAGCCATAATGACCTCAGCGACTGGTCGCTGACCTTTCCAGGAAAGTCCAAAGTGATTCTAAACCTGTCGTACTGTAAGCTCAAGAATACTTACAGCAGTGCTGCAGACAAGGGTGATTTAATCATTGATGGGAACACTGTGGATTATATAAAGATCCTCGGTCAAGTGACCAAAGTGAGTGCGAAGTACAATAAGCTGAGATACGCGGAAATTGATCCTAAACTGCCCATCGTAACGCTGGAGCTCGCTGGCAACTTCCTCACGGACATTGGAAACATCACGAAGATCAAGACAGTTGAAAAATTGGACTTGTCTGAGAATCGCCTGATGCCACTGGACTCCTCAACCTTCAATCTCATGGCTGATCTCCGAGTCCTCAATCTAAGATCCACCGGAATCTCCCTCAATGATAAGGATTTCCTGGCAAACCAGAAGAAACTCATCCATTTAGATGTGTCTCGAAATGAGCTTAGTAGTCTCAATTTGAGAAATCTCAAGACTCTCGTGAGTCTCCAAAGTCTCTTCTTGCATGAGAACAAACTCAGTGAAATCAAACATCTGGAGGATATCAAGGAAATCCTCCCAAGCTTGACTACTATTTCGCTCTCCAAAAATCGCTTTTCTTGTTCTTATCTTCAACGCATGCTGCAACTTCTTGAGAACCTCCATGTAAATGTGCTTCTAGATACGAATAATCTCGTCTCCTTGAACACCAACGTTCTCGGGATCGATTGCTTTGCAACGGATGATGTCACAGCCAATAATTCAAAGCCTCTCCAGAAGATGCTCATATTTCGGGAAACTGCCCTGGATTTGGAGAATCGCTTCAGTTTGCTGTTCAAGAACATCGACAGCAAGTTCACACAGAATTTCAACAATCTCGTGGACATCCTACAGCCCACACTCAAAGGGTCAGGAGACAACCAAGAGTTTATCAAGAGAGTCATGACGGAGTTTAATGAAGGCCAGAATGCCAGAGCTGAAGCAATTGTGGAAAAGTTAACAGGCATCGCAAAGTCCTTTTCCACATTTGAAGAATTCAGAAGCAACTTCTCATCATTGAAGCTGGATGAGAAGATGTCTTTAATTCAGAATGACGTCAACACCGCAAAGAGAGCCAATGAGGAGGCCATTAATGAACTCACAGCAAAATTAACTGCTGATCAGAATTCCTTCAACTTTGACACTTTCATTGGCAATATTTCTGACCATTTGAAATCTTCTGTTCTTCATGCGGATTCCATTAATCAGCTATCGTCGAACTTCTCCAGCTGGAAGTACTTCTTTCTGGTGTCCTTCCTCTCTGCTGTGGCTGTGAGTATCTTCTTTGGGGTGAAACTGTACAGAAATCACAGAGCATCGCTTCAATTGTCCAGAGAACACCTAACCTCGTCAGAAATGATTTAAATAAAGTGTTAACGTGAATCATTAAGCTCGCCTCGTGAGTTCATTACAAGCTAAAGAAATCTCAGCAACGCCCTTGAATGCACTTTGCAGCACGCGCGTCATTGACGGAATGGAGGTAATTTCTCTGGCAACTCTTGGCATTTTGCCGTGCAATTTAAGCCTTGCCTGGTGCGTTTTTAATTAAAAACACCCCCCATGAATTTTGCATTTCCCACCCCGCGCGCCGTCAGTCACAATGCAATGATCCTCATTTTGTATGCAATTGAAACAACGTGAAAATAGGGAAATCGTCTTGTGAATAGCAATGAAGAGTTTCCTGTGGAAAGTGGGATCAGGTCACACATGAGGGTGTGTTTCCTCATTTTTCTTCAGTGGAGTCCCACACCCCAAATTCAACCCCTTTCGCTCGCAAATGGGCATTCCATGCCAGGGGGTTTATTAGTGGCAAATAATTTACTCAAGTACACCCAGAGGCGGCGTGTGAAATGGCGAAAAAAGACTTTCCATACCCTTTTCCGAGGGGGAGGAAAAAAGCGCGTGAATTAATTCAGGGTCGTGGTGGTGAATGTATTCAGCTGTGAATAGAATTTATAAATTATTCCCAGCCAAAAGTGAGCGCAGAGAGACTCACAGAATACGAGCCACAGCGGACGAATTACCCCATCCCTTGGAAAGTGCACAGAAATGGATAGGAATTGGACTGAGCTTTGAGAGAAACTTCCACCAGCGAATTCCTCTGTGTGCCTTTTACTGTATTTTGATGAAGAAATATTCAAAGAGAAATGCGTTTAATATTCTCTCGTTGGCAATTTTGTCCAATTATCGTAACGATATTCGTGACAAAAATGCCAATGGTGCCAAAATGCTCACTTTTACCTCTCCGCCCAGCGATATTGAGTCACAAAAGAACCACCTCAATGGCGATTACAGTTCAGTGTTGATCCACTTACAATGTCAATTTCCTCCCTCGTGCGAAGGAGGGAAGTGAACCCATTTCACCTCAATGGGTAGAGCTCTTCCTGCGGCGCTCTCGAGCCCAAACTTATCGCTCACGGCATGTGAGTTCACTAATTTTAAACTAATACACATACTGGCTTTGAGAAGTTTCCCTAAGAGAACACAAGAACTCTCCCAGCAAATAACATTAAAAACTTTTCGTACTTCTCCAGGGAAATGTTCATTGATTCCCATGTTGGGTGAAGAACTTTCAAGCGAATGCATCACATTTTGAGAATTCAACCCTTTCCGCATCTTTTTCTCTTTCAGCAACATTCAGATGAATTTCCAAACAAAGCTTCTCTATTTTAATACCCACGGACAAACATTTTGTAATATTTTTCTTCTTGTTGACAAACAGCAAGTGAATTCCACAAGCTTTCAAGAGCTTAATTCCCGGGCAGAAAATTGAAAAAAGCAAAATGCATAATAATTTCCTCTTATAATCTCTCTCACAATTGGACTTGAGCCAAGATTTTGGACCACATCACCAGCAAGCACGAGGCATAAACTAATGTATTCACATTCTTGTATGAAGCATTGTTAAAACTGAAAGTGTATGCCTTCTGTTTGCGATAACAAGTCACGCAAATTTTTCCTCTCCCTTGGTCTCTTTAATAAACTCAAATGTGACATTCTGTTGTGCTTTTCCGTCACTGAAAATATTAACTTGATGAGAAGAATGAGGAAAATATATGACGGTACACCGAAAAAATGCTTTACGACTGGAACAATTTGGTGAATGTTGAGGGGATGGTGGCTTTTTTATGCTGCTGTGCCCCATTCAATACGGTTCCGGGGGGAAAATTGGGCTCTGCAGGGGAGAAAAAGTGCAATTTCTGAACATGAATGCCCCGAAGTTGTGTGCGCCGGGGGCAGTTTAATATGATGGAATATGTATGATTTATTGTTGATGGTGCCTTTGATCGACTCCTGGGTGGGTCTATTTGTCGTGGAAATATTATAGTCCCTCCTGAATGACTGTCGATCACAGAAGAGCACAAAATGAAATTATTATTCATTCCCACGAGAGGCGACCGCCATTGGGCATGAGAGAAAACCCTATAATGCAACAAATCATTTGGTCTCTGGGAGAGAAGTGAAATCGATTCGCCAGACTGCAAATGATGGCTCCTCTCCTCCTGATTCCCACGCGCCGCGGGAGGAGAGATGAAAGATGCGAAAGCATTTGTCTGTGTCTGTACATGAAAACTTTCCAAAGCCCAGCATCATCTGTAATCCAGAGCTTTTCCATTGTGAAGTCACTTCGACGAGAAAACTGATATTTTCCCTCCCGCCATCGATGGCAAAATGAGCAATTTTCCCAGGAGGATGTTCAAATAAACATTTCCCTCACTATCATTTCTTTCTGACACTGATGCAAAGATAGTGAAACAGGAGATGAAACCCAGATGAATATTTCACCTGAAGGGTGAGCTTTACTGACAAGAATTACATATTCCCAGGATGGGGATTTAACCCTTCAAGGTAGCTTTGCAATGCAAATATATAACTGGGAGATGATCACAGAATCACTTTAGAGCTAAGTAAAATTAAATTTCTTAGTCAACACTCAATTATTGATGGAAAATACTCCTATTTTATGGTCTTAAATTCGGGATTTCAACAATTTCGATGTATTCTTTCAGTGTGTCTGTCGTTCTTGATGAGCTTTCTGCAAAGTTCAAAATAATTCATCAAATTCCTCGTGTGGGAAAAGTCCTGACTCCCACCCAAGGATAACGAATGGCGGGCGCACAGAAAGTTTTCTTCAATTTCATCTGTGATTATGGCCCAGACTGTGATCCAGCCTCTGTCTGGCTGAATTCTCCGTTCTCATATTGAATTTCTCTCCTCCTCGAGGCAACTTTCAATCGAATCTGTCAAATTTCCTCCGTGGGACGAGCCTTGCGGCGGAGTAAATCGTGTTATTATTGCATTATGAGCACAATGTTTGCCATCCTGAGGATTGGGGAAAGAATGTGCGGTGACAAGAGCCTCCAAGTTCCAGGAATGATAACAATGTTTCCCTATTGAGGACAGTTCGGGTTACCCCGCCCACGCACATCCAGCATGACTACTCGTATCTGACTGTTTTATGAGAAATGAAAAGGCGTGCGCTTTTGGTATGGTGAGTAGTTGAACATTCATGAAAATCCACCTCTTCTCAATCACCGCGAAATATGGTTCTCTCAAGCGATTCAAGTGGCGCGGAAACTGTATTGTTGAATATATTTCAAAAGTTTACTCGCCTGCCTAGCAAGTTTCGCCACTCGTTTGCACTACTTTTCTGAAATTTATGAGATACATAAATTGCATGATGTTAAAGCATGTGAATTGCATTGAAGTTTCTCCAAAATAAAGTATCCTTTAACAGATTTCCTCGACGCACAATCTTGTTTGAGCTTTAATACTGTTATGGCTCTGTTTCCCTATATGGACGGGTGAAATTTCTGTGCTTTGAGCCGAATAATTATTCTTAGAGTAATGTCCAATTTCACACTCACCTTGAGTGGATCACATGAGGGAACGTAGGCGGACGTGCGACGTCCCACAATGGATCTGCAGCCGATGCTGCTGCTCCGTCTGTCGGATGTCCGTTCTGTGGGCACCGGGAGCATCTTGTGTCCAAGCAGAAGCTGCAAATTCACACCGATTCTCTAATCCCTCGGCCCGGGCGTGTGACACTCTCTAACACGCTGGCATTTTCCGCAGGAACTCAGAGTTTCCCAACGTTGGGATTAATTCCACTTGAGTTGGGGTGGAAAAGTTGCCAAAGATTTAATTCCATGTATCACTCATGTTCACATCACTTGAGATTTGATTTGCCCAAATGGTGAATGCACTCCTAATCATGCCACTCAAGCTGACGGAACGGAAACTGTGCTCATCTCTAATTCCAGCTGTAATGGGAAATTTCCTGCAAATCCTTGCATTTGATGTGCATTTTAGCAGGACGGAAAAATCACTTGACATTGCGAGATTGTAAATCACGATACTTTTTCCACACTTCCCCCATCGACCCACTTTTCCAGGCTTTTTATTTACTCTCTCTCTCTCTCCTCACCCTTTGCTTTTCAGTACTCTGTCGCTTTTCAGTGGAAATGGATGGTGCATTAAATTGAATATAACCACCAAAATGCCATCAACTGTCGACGACTGAAAGTTTACCAGCTCAAAATTCCGTGACAAGTTGAACAAAGAGAAAACTTAATTACCAACTATGCAACCAATTAAACTTTCTTTTCTGCCTCTTCGTCACGATCCCTGACTGAGTCCCGCCCTTCTGAGGCACTTCAACTGGGGATTTGGAGAAGCAATGGGATCTCTGCAGGACAACTGCATTTTCCTATCAAGTGTTGAGGAAAACTTAAGTGCAACTTTTGAAGTGCAAAATTGTCTAATCACCTTGTTCAACACATAAGGAAGCTCCAGAAGAGCAACATTTCCAATCATAGGTACTAAAACATTCACATGGAACTTATGCGTTAGCTTAATCTCAAACTTCTCAAACGAAAATTCATTAAGAAAATAGCGTACTCATATGTGTTGAATCTGTGAAAGCTCCGCCCCCTGGAAAATCCCGCCCAATTGTTTCACATCCAATCATCGAAAGCTTTCTCTGAACTTTCCCAGGTCCACAAAAGCACTTGTTGCATCGGAAAAGTTATTACACATTTATAAACCTCAATTGACACTTAATTATGTGTGTTTTTTATCTAGCGTAAAGTTAGTTGTGAACTACGACCAAGGAAACTTTGATAGTAAAATTATAGCGTTTTAGATTGGAAAGCTGAATTGTGGAAACCGACACAATGCACCTAATCTACAAAATCTGCACCCACGAATGCACTTACGATGCCGCAAATTAGGAATTTCTCGTGCTCTCACGTGAGACACTCTCGAAGAGTCTGACTTTCTCAGCATCTCTGTTATTACCAGACAAATCTGATTATCACACAATCCGATCGAAAGTTTCACAAAGTTGAGCGAACGTGGGATATATCAAACTTTTGCAATTGGCACACTCTTGCAAACGAGAATAAGAGATATTTTCAGTCTGTCTCTGCGTTTGACTTCTTCTATTTCGTCCCTTTTCGATAATTCCTTTTTTTTCTGCCGCTCGCAAAAGAATCAAATTCCCTGAGATGGAAAATCTAAAGGAGGGCGGCGTGGGTGGAGGGCCCATTTATTGATTTTTTGGGCGACACGTGGAAAAAATCTTGCTAATGATGGGTAAGAAAGCACTGAAAGATCCTTAGGGGCTGAAATTTAAAACTAGACGAGCAGAGGAAATTTTCACTGAGTCACTGTCTGCGGGGCGGAGGGGCGTGGGCACTGTTGGGGGGCCGATGCGGGGAAAACAGTGACACCATGCAAGAAAAATTACAGAGAGTTGATAAAGTAGCATCTGCCACAGGCACGTCTTTTTGCTGTTATCCTTTTTATATTTGGTCGGGGATGTGCGGCTGTAAAAAATTCTGCTGGATCAACGTGGATGCCTTCCTGATACAACTACACTCCCCTGTATATATAAATTGAAACGTCTATTCTGTCTCACCAGCACCATAATTCGTGATATATGACACACAGGCAAAACGTCTCGAGTGAGAGCGCATTAAAGTGATCAATTCAATATTGGGCTCTTCTTCTCATATCTGCGTCTCGTGGTCGCTTTTAAATCATCTCTCCCCCATTGAGGGAAACACATGAATGGCACAAGTGACTCTTTGCGGCGGATTGAGACGTGTAACATGGAGAAACATCGATATTACTCAAACAATAATTTCTTTGTATATACTTGATCATGCAAAAAACCCACCCAAATGTAATTTATCACCACTAAAAAGGCACACAACATATTCAATGTTGAATGCGGGGCGTGTGGAGACCGGCAAGAGGAAGTGTTTGAGGTTGCCCATGTGCAAAAAAAGCGACACCCATAAATCAATCATGATGGAACTTAAATTGTATGTAAAAATGCCGTGTCCTGAGGCCAAGGTTCCCCACCAGATTTTTACATCTGTTCTTGGCCCATGAGTTTCTCTTCCGTTGCTTCTCCTTTCAACCGCAAAATTTACAAGTATTACAATTTAATCCCCACGCCAGACGACGTGGAAGCCCCACATCCTCACTGGGGGCGTTTGAATGCAATTTTTACCACACTCCCACCTTATCACAAGATGCATTATCAATTTCCTCAGAGGAAAAAATAAATGAGATTGCAATATTGCCGAGAGATTCTTGGTGAAACCCACATAATGTCGTATTATCTCGCTAAGCGATCAAAGCGAACTTAAATACATTGAGCAAAGCATAATATTATTACTCTGCGGAAAAAAGATAATATTAGTTGAATCACAGATTTAAGAGGTATCCAAATAAGGAGAATATTTTAAACTTCCATACTGAAATCACACACATTAGGTCGTTTTTCTTTATTCTTTATCTCTGACATTTCACTTCTTTTTTGACCATCCAATTTCTACGAGCATTTGATTACATTTTCAGTTTGACTTATGTATGTCTTTGTCCCTTGTTTTCCCAGATTCAAGACAGATTCTCGCCTACAAAACCGAAGGATATGAAATGCTTATGAAGTTGAAGGCGCCACGAATAAAACCACAGAATTGATATAATGAGATTCTGCACAGTTGTCTGCTTAACCATCTGCCAAAACTCAACTCATAGTAGAATGTAAGTTCTCTTATTAAAAGAGAATGGAAACTTGTGACTCTCAAATAAAGCTCAGATGTGAGCTTGTCATATCCTTAAAGTCTCTCGAGGAAAAAGTACTCAATTCCTTCACGATTAATAAAACATGATCGTGAATACAATACGATTATTTTGCCAATAAGAGCGAAGAATGGGTGTATTTTGGGCAAGATTCCATGAATATCCTAATCCATCTTCTAATTCTTTGTCAGATAAAATACCCCTTGCTTAGTGGAGAAAAGTACGACTTTACGAGCACCATTGACAATCTCCTATGCAATCTCCTGGCTCACAGTTACAATCTTCAGTGGCAATCTCCAATGATAAAGCCCTCGCCTTTCGCACAGATGTCAATGGTGAACTAAATAGCAATTGCTATAAAAATAAATCCGAACAGACCATCGAAAGCGAGGAGACTCTGTGGACGGGGAAAGAGAGTTCTTAAAGTCTGGATGAAAGTTAAATTTCACACGATTTTTGCTCCTATGGCTTAATTTTCTCTCCCGCACAAAGTATTTTACACTTCAACCTCCATTCCATTTCCCTGCCATTCCTTCTCACATTGTTACATTCACTTAATCTCCTTCACATCATCTCTCTTGGCATATTCCTGACATGTAATGTGCGCCCCTGAAAAAATTCCTCTCACTAGTTTATCATTAATTTAGGAGGAAGGCGCTGTGGCAAAAAAATCTTATCCATTTAATCCACTTCTCTTCTCTCGGGTTGTGAATTTCATCACAGAAACATTCACTTGACAATTTGAGTGAAGTGAAATATGAAAAGAGATAAAAATTGCGGGGAGAAAACTTGTCTAAATAGATTTCTCTGACTCGCAATTGTGCTTTCTTCAAGTCATAAAAAGGGAAGAGAGAGACTTTTTTGCTGACACATAAATCAATTGAATTATATATAGAATGATGTATGATAAATACATATATTTATGTAGCTAATGGCACTTTTATTCGTAGCTTTAACTTGTCACAGCAATTTCAATAATGCAATTACACCTCGAATCACTGCACAATTACTCATTCACACCATTTGTATGCCATCCATAGTGAGCTTCTCAATAATATCAATTAAACAGTAATTACTCCGACATGGACAAACCCGCATTCCGCACTAATTGAAGTGTTTGTCCAGTGAGCAAATGTCCCAGTGATAAATTCATAATTCATTTAAATCAATTACAGTGTGGGGTGCTTTTAGGGTTGGCACTTCATGGATATTAATTACCCCTTTTATGCTCATAGATTGGAATCTAAACAGCTAAATTACTCCATAATCTACTCTCTGGTGGAAGAGATCTTCCAGCAGAACGCCAAAAGACCTCCAACACCGCCATGGAATCGTGCCTAGACCACATTTTCGGGACAGAGTGGAAAAAAGCACACAAGGATCAACTCGCAAAAGGTACCGAGTTCTCGTGAAATCACGCAATGTACCAAAGGTGAATTTCCAGTCACTTTCAATTCACATGTTGAGGCCACATTCTGTGCGCCCCCTTCGAGTGTTGCCAAGAAAAATCACAAATTTATCGTGGCAATTATGAGGCAATTTCACCAATTTTCTCAACACATAAATTCGCACGAACGCGCGCCCAAAAGTTTTATGTTAACAGGCAAAATTTAAAACTTATTCCCGCCCAAGCGGAAAAGGGGCCTATAATCACTTAATTTAGCCAACGCGGTCCGTGCCAGGAGGCGCTTCGCAGTGTACTGAAAAGGGGAGCTTTTGAGAGTTTTGAACAAGTGTTAATGAACAGTGTGCTTCTTCCTTTGCACCCGCAGTGAGAGAGACGCCAGGAGAGGAGAGAGACATCCTGCCTTGCTCACATTCTCTCCACATCTCCCACGAAATGCTGGGGAATTTCACTCAGGACTTTTGCTGTTGCCCACCACCGATTCAGAGGCGTGAGCAGCAATACTACAACTAATATATTTCGTTGTTTTTGTGGCAATTATCTGAAATATCATTTGATTGCAGACATCACAGATTAATTAAAGTTCAAAAAGAAAACCAAGGAAATTCCGTTGTAATTCGAAGTTCTTGAAAATTCTACTTTTACTCTCGACATACTCGAGCAGTCCGCAAAGCTTCTCGACCTTTTCCCACAATGTACTTTACTCGATGCGACTTTGAGAGAAGGAGAAGTGCTCCCTCGAGAGAAGAGTCCCAAAGAAGAAAGTTGGAGAAAAATGAGAGGAAAACACGAGTGAAAAATCTTCTGCAATTTTTCCCAACGTTGCTGCAAATTCCTCCTCAAACTTTTCTTCATTTCCCAGAGAGCCGCCGGAGAGGGAAATGTATAACTTCAATGCACAGCAAAGACTGTGCATTTGAATGAATTTCCTGGAATTCTCTGCGTCGACATTTGTTTTCTTCAATGTCGCGGGATTAAATTTTAAAAATACTCCATTGCGTTCCTCTTGCTAATGATAAACACACAGTTTTTCAATATACTGCCAGCTGAGAATGTGCGCGTCTCGTTGTTTCCATCCCCCCTCCCCTCATCTCCATGACGCGACTGTTGACAAAAGCTCAAGAAGGACACTTTTTTTCTCTATGTGTCTCGCTAAAAGAAAATGGTAAGAAAGAACCCTCCAATTTGAATCTCATTGTAACACAATAAATTAATGTATTCTTCACGCCGAGACGGAAAAGCTCCCTTCTCAGCGATAATTACCGCGAGGCACTGCGATGAATAATTTATTCTTAATCACTATTTTATTGTGCACAGAGATGCTAAATTAATAAGATAATTCACAGTGAGTTTGAGACGCTTTTTTGCCCCGTTTTCGTCCCTCATCAAGGTTGTCGCGACAAAATACTCTGTGTCAGTTTCACATCATTATTCAACTTTTATTCCGTCCGCGATCTTCAGTCCACCCCCGTCGTCAGCGTCTCACAGCCAAGATTTAACTTTCACCCAGTCGCCCTCCGCTCCCCGGGGGATTTTTCCACTCCTCGGCTACAGGCAGATGTGACGGTGTGCCCGATGTGTCGTTGTCAAAGTGGGGAAAGCTGGGTATTTTATGCTTGAGCGAATCATCAAATCTACCCCCAGAGGAGAAACGCCCTGAAGGTACAGTCATGATAAATGAAATAGCACCGTCACCTGACAATTCCTGTTCACTGCAAATTTAATAATATTTGATATTGCAATTTATTTTCGACGTTTGATATATTGCATCAATTTGTAATCAAAGAATTGCAATGTATTGTGCAGTAGAAGGATCGTCTTTCTCATCAGGATGCACTGCTTTCAGAAGCTACACTGCGTGACAAAGAGATCTCCATTGTGAAGATTGTCCACAATGTCTATAGCACATGTGTTATTTATCTTTTCATCACAGTACAACTTTTCTCTGAACGAATAATTGATATTTCTCTGATCAAATAAATCCCGAAATGATGGAAAATCACAAGGCACGATTCTCATGTGTGCATTTTCACATCCTCTCTCACTCTCGCTCTCTGGAGCTTCATTGGCACATGTTCTACTCTCAGATGATAATTGAGATAAATGCCACGAGGCATTTTGCATCAATAATCACCTTTGAGAACACTAGAAGCACATTTGCAATTATTTACTTGACTGTGATGTGTGAGCTGCATGCAAAATAGATTCTTCGCCAACTGGGATTAGGAGAAGCCCCACTCCGGATGCGAATTACGCACCGCATTTGCTCTGAGATTCTTCTCGGCGCATTCCGTTGGTCCAAATCAAAATGTTGGGCAGCGCCTCAAACCATAATTGTGGTGGAAGGGTAATTGATAGAAGCAACTCATGCAGAATATTTTATATATCGAAATGAAATTTCCATACATTACCTTTCGCATGTACACTTTGTTCTCTACAACAGCCCCGAGAATCTGTCCTGATTGTTGATCACATTTACTGTGAGTGTGTGTGTGTTTTCATGAAAAGTGCGGAAGAGGCAAAATTGAAAAGGGCTGTAGTGGAACATGGACCAATTTCGACATTTATGTCCGCAGCGTTTATTGAACTAATTATGGAGTTATTTTTGGAAGGGCGCCGATTGGAAGTGGGCAATTTAGCCAAGGACTTCCCTTAAGCCCAGTCTTTCTATATAGTTTCTCGATGGAAATTGATTAGATCGCGCCACGGAGGTGCTCTTTTTATGATTATTTACTATATGAGAACTGTGATGCGGAAGTGCGGGTAAATCGTAAAATGGTCAGCAAATTAGCACGCACACGGACAACTTTACAGCCCCACTAATTAGAAATCTGTACCCGAATCACAGTTTAAACCGCATTCACCCCACAATTGAGCCAAAGAGAGAGAGAGAGTCGAATTAATCAATATGAGACAATCCATTTCATCTGAAGTCTCATTCAATCCTTGGCCCCTTAACATTCACTCCTCCGACTTTTCCCATCGCAATTTATTCACCATATAGGTATCTTGTCTATTGAATAATTTAGACTGAGAAAACACTCTCAATGTTTTCCCCTTGTTTTCCCTTTGCCACTTTCCCACTCAGGATATCCCTTTCGCCCGTCCAAAGTACACAGCCCCCAACCCCCACACTTTCGGCTGCTTATCAAAAGAGAATATATAAATTGAGGATTTTTACCACAAATGGCTTTATACATAATTCCCTCATATTTTCACCCTTCGTCATATAAGGCAAATTCACTTGAGACTGAATTTTCTCCCCCTCCCCCATCTTCTATCCACAATATGAACTATGTTTCAGGGATGAAAACTGCCAAAATAGTTTTATCAAAACCCAATTTTCATACCCCATCCCACGTCCAAGCTGCCGTATGTGTGTATCCTGAGTCCCATGACAAAAAACGTGAGGGAGAGACTTTTTAGAAGGTGCCCAAAAAACACCATAAAACTCCCCAAACCTCAGGGAGGAGAGTTTGTAGGGGTTGCAAAAATTTCTACACAATACCTCTGGGGCCAGGAGAGAATGTGTAAAAACCAAGCATAGGCACAGAGAGGCTATAAGAGATGAGATTCTTGCACTGAACTTCACAAACAACTCTCGGGTTCCTCGAGAAGTGTCGGAATTTTTTAGTATTTACATTCTCGCTGAGTGAGCAATTTTTCACCTACCAAATCAAACTAATGAGCCTTTTTTACCTATGTTCACCATACTTTATCTCTACGATTGAAGGTGAGATGCATTGAGGTTCATTTGGGTTTTAATGGGTGATTATTACAGCAAAGTTTGCTACAAAATCTACCTCACTATCGAAACTCTCTAACTCACACAAGCATAAATATTATAGTAAAACTTGTGTCGTTATCTCAGTTCAGAAACCAAAGTTATATTATAGAAAAAAAACCCCGCAATGCACAGTCTTGTGCATAGTAAATGAGGCCAAATGCTATGAATGAGGGATAATCGGAATTAAAGTATGTTTCTTTGATGAATGAAGAAGTTGCAAAGCAAAAATTGTGAATGCGACGGAAAATGAGATTGAGAAAAAGCCATTGAGTCACAGAGTGTGGATGTAAGTTTATCAAACTTTCGTATAAGCAGCTTAAAACTGAGTATGAGTTTTGTGAAGAAATCATTTATCATCAAATATGTGACTGCTCAAGTGATTCTAACATGCTGAACTAACTTTTAGAATAAATCCCACATTTAGCTTAGAGAAAATAAGGTAAGAAAACAGCTACCGAAACAAATAAAATCAATAAATTATCCTCATCTCGAGACGAGATATTTGATAAATGTTCTGCAAACTACTCACAACACTTGTGATCTTGAAGTTGAAATGTTTTGAACATCTTTTACCGACACTGCATCGTATGGAAACTTTCCACTTTGATATTTTCTTCTCCACCCATGCATTTCTAAAGTTCCTTTAGTGTTTGATAGATATAAGAATCGCCGGAGGAGAATCTTCGTTGAACTGCGTATTTATTATTTAGCCAAACGTCAGGAATGAAAACTATCCAGACTTAAAAATACTTTGAGGAAATCCCAAGCAGATTTGTCAACACATTTCTATCACTGCTTCAATAATTAAACAAAGAACATTTTGTAGTCAACGTCCGGCATTTATTAACATCGTCACAAATGCAATAGCTGCAGAATCTTTTACCGAGTGGCGCGGCGAAGAAAGAGGTGGAAACATAAACAAAATTTTCATTCAGTAGCACAAAGAGGGAGCGAGAGAATGAGGGTGTAAAATGTGAATTAGAGCAGAGCCATGTAATTGTGGCATAATCGTGAAAACGTCAAGATGTCTCGAGTAATTTATTATTCGCATCACATGTTATCAAACTTCCGCGCTGAATTAGCTAGACTTTCTTGTATGATAAAACCTCCTCAAATATTTATTCAATTTCCGTGCCGCGTGCCTCAGAACATCCTTTTCTCCTCTTTCTCTCTCTCATTGTCCAAAGATGAATCACTTTGGTGTGAAGACTCATTTCATTTTTACTCTCTCACCCCTTTTTTCCCCCCAACTTAATAACCATGCACTGACGATTAGGACATGCTGCTGTTCAATGCAGCATGCAAATCTCTGTTAAAACTGCAGAATACTCCCTTAAATATTCATCAAATCTGTGCACCACTTGCGAGACCAACTCACCATCAAGTTGTTTGATTTAGCAGCAGATTTCATCCTCCAGAGCTCACCACATCCTTCATAATTTATCACACTGTCCACGTTAAATTTCTCCACGCTGCCGTCTAATTCCCGCCCCCACTTTTTTTCCCTTGCGGGCAAGGCATGCATTTGCATTTTTGCTACTTGCACATAAAAAAAAACGATGGGCAAAAAAGTAATTTTTCCAGCAATTTCTGCAGACACGCAAGAAATTAATCATATTTCACAATCATAAATTCATCATTTATGCAAATGTTCATCCACGTGACGCCAGAGAAAAAGTACATTTTGGTGTCTTTCACATGGAAAATCATATTTCTGTATTTTTTTTCATCCTTTCTTCCTCTCTCCCCAGGGACACAATAATTGGAATTTATATTAGAGAAACACAAATACACATCCCTCCCCTCTTAACTGTAGCACAAAAGCGCAGAGAAGGATTAATTAAATTGATCAAAAAAGAGATAATTCTCTCTCAACCCACACTGTCTCACTCACTGGCTGTCTCTCTCCTCAATTGAGCAGCATTTGCTCAATGCTACTTGTATCATGCTCCACTTCACTACTGCTGCCACCCTCCAGGAACTCCCGCAGCTCCGTCTCCAGGTCGACAGGTGTGGTATTGTCGACATTGGCGTGATTGTGATTCTGATGGTGCACCAGTGAATCCGGCTCAATTTCCATGGGAACAGGCGTGATGTCCATATCCGCTAAAAGAGCCAAAAGTCGGGCATTATCATGACAAATCCTCAGCTTATCGGCTTTCAAATATAATCACAACATTCATTATTATAATTAAATCTGACTATGTGGCTTTTCTGCTGAGGTTTCCCCCAAACTCAAAGCCTTCCAACTGCTTATAGAGGTAAACCAAATGAATTAGAGAGTTTATATTAGCATCTTAACACAAATTCAGTGTGTGAAATTTACATAAATGTCACAATTGAGTTTTCCAAAATCTACTTACGTGATATATCGCATGCAAGGCGAGGAACACCCTGAACATTTCCGACCAGACTCACTCTCTGCATCTGATAGGGCTCTAGGCCAGCTGAAACCGCAAAACATCCCATTACCACCATATAAGCATCCTCTATTGTCACTAAACACTCACCAGTTGACACTCCCATGGCTTTCCTCAGTGCGTGCGGTGTTGTGATGGCTTCCGGTGGGAGATTCTTAGCCATTTCTGCTATATTAGACGTTATCTGTG
Source organism: Phlebotomus argentipes (assembly GCF_947086385.1). NCBI lineage: Eukaryota > Metazoa > Arthropoda > Insecta > Diptera > Psychodidae > Phlebotomus > Phlebotomus argentipes. Next base: position 7,504,879 of record NW_026776181.1, on the reverse strand, counting down.
TGGCCAGTTGCATTTCATCACTGCCCGGCTGCTGCACTTGGCTCAGATGCATCGGCGGCGGCTGCGACAACCGCTCGAATTGCACCTGGTGCAGCTTCTCAAGCAAATTCGACGTGAGATTGAGTTGAGTCTGGAATCTCTTCTGATTGTCCACGTCACTTGTCATTCTCTCCAACTGATCCACAAACTTCACGTCAATTCCCAAATCTGTGAGAGAGCGCAAGGCGTCAAAATCGACTTTCACTGCCGCCAATTCGGCCGTCTTGGTTGGCGGATCAGGATCTGGGAACGATTTCTCCACCTCCTCCTTCTCTGAGCGCTGTCGGTGGGATTCTGTGATTTTGGCCAGAGTCTTCCGATGTTCCCCACCAGTGAGCACGTCCAGAAGTCCATTGGCCAGTGAACTAGCGTAAGAGCTGCTCTTGGTGAACTCCAGGATGCTCTCGGCGTACTGAGTACCAGTGTCATCACCATAAGTGGACAGCACGAGCTGGGATTCCTCTTTACTGAGATTGGCAAAGCGAGAGTCAAACACTGGAGCGAAGGAACTGAAAGCGCCATAATTAAGAGGCTTCACCGCCTTGGCGAGATTCCGTCTATCCTCTCGAATGCCCTGAATCTGTCCAGTGCCTTGCTTCAGGCGTCCCGTGAAGGCACCCAAGGATATCAATCGCTCCTGTCCAGTGCAATTTCCCTCGCTGTCGAGGAGAATTTTCATGCTAGTGGTGCCGTCCTTGTGCTGCCTCAGGAAGCCCATCTTGTGTGCCCGCTGGCGAGTGAATACCCTGGACTTTGCCGATCTGGCGGCCTTCTGGACCTGCGCCAACACTTCCTCAGCCGACATGTCGTCCATGAAGGGTTCGAAGCGACTCTTGGGGTTGTTTATCTGCCTCATAGGCTTTCGCTTTACGTCCTCCTCATTATTCACATTCACATTCTCCTCAGCGCCCGTTGAAGTCTCTTCATCTGCTGAATCGCCTCCGCATTGTTCAGTGTCGTGATTCTCAGAGTTGGGCAGCTCAAAGCCCAACTCCTTGGGCGTCAACTCTCGCATGTACACCATGAATGAGCGCAGGGAGCGCATGAGATTCTCTGGCTGAAGCATCCGCGCGCCCACGTGAAGTAGCCGCTTAGCTGCCTTGTGGTACACCGTCTCCACGTGGTTGTACTTGATAGCATTCTCACACATTAGCCGAAAATCGTCCCCAAACTCCTGAATCGTCGTGTACGCATTCTCGTCGATCTTCTGGCGCATCGTTGAGAAGTCCATGGGCTTCGTGATGATAGCTGAATAGCCTGGAGCAATGTCGTTTGTCACTGGCCACGCGAAGAACTGGTGAGGATCCCTCTTCTCAAGGCTCCGCAGAAGATGATCCAGAATTTTCGCCAGAGGCGATCGACTCTGCTTCAATTTCAACACACACTGTCTCGGCTCGCGTCCTGTTCCATCAGACACAGTCGCAGGCTTCTCCTGGTGAAGCTTAGGCCCATGCGGGGACTGCATTGACCCCGAACTGTTGTGCTCCTGCGATGAGATGGACTCCGGCGAGCGCAGATGAGCCAATCCCTTGGACACTCCGCCATACCTCATCATAGAGTCCTGCATCTGGCTATCCTCACCAATACTCATATCGTCGAAGCTGGAGTCATCGCGGTGGCGTCGCTTCTCCTTATGATGATGCTTGTGCTTCTTCTCCCGGTCCTTTTTCTTCTTCTTTTTCTTGCTCTTCTTGTGACGCTCATGAAGCTCCTGCAGATACTGATCATTCTGCACCCCGTAAGCTGGAGAGTCATTCCCATACTCAGGCGTTGAGTTGCTGCCCACCTTGAGAATCAACTTCAGACTCGGTGGTCGTCCGGGACTGAGATTTGGATCTGCAATGACAGCACAACGCATTTAACCTCACTTTTCTTCCAGACAAAGGAAAACTTTGCGATAAATCACAACACAGTGCTAAAAACATTACAATTCCCATGCCAGAAGCTTTTTGAACACTTTTCACATCATTTTGTGGCGATTTGCGAGAGTTAAACCAAGAAAATAGGCGGTAGACCGAAGGAGCAGCGTCACCTCGGGAATCCCCCATTTTTCCCCACTTTTCAGCCACACTCCCAGCAAATCTCACCTTCATATCGCTCCCGACGCTCACTCTTGTGTTTCTTGTGCTTTTTCGAGCCCATCACGGGGATATTTTCGCGGAAAAACAGCCAGAAAGAAAATAAAACAAACGACGCCTCGCACAATTTGACAACTAGGCGGCCAGGCGAAACGCGAACCAGAATCCCACTGCTGTGACGTAATTCGCCCACTTCGCCGTCAGTGTTTTCTCAACATGGCCGGGATTCTTCGCGGAAGCAAATTAGTGCGGTATTTTGCGGGTTTCGCTCGCAGCATCGCCTTCAGCACTTCCAGGGAGCTTGAAGGGAATGTTCTGCAGCAGGGACAATGTTTCTGTGGACACCTATCGCAGTGAGTAATGGGATTTTGAGAAAGGAAAACACATTTTCCGGGGCATCATGGCTGTCTTACGCAATAATCGATTTTCCAGCTTTTGGGATAAATTATCGACATATACAGATATTCGTGTTAATCAGATTCTTTCCTCTTAGCATTTGCTCAATCCTGATGCAAAAATCATGGGGATTTTAGCGTAATGTGCAGAGGAAAACAGAAGTTTCTGTGGCTAACCTCACTTTTTGTTGTAGGGGTTTTTCAACCAACGCCCGGTCAGATCAAAACCTTGACAGATCCCTGAAGCGACTGGATCAGGATGTTCGACGATCTGGAAGAATCTCCAGGAGGGACATTGAAGAGATCCTGGAGGAGATTCGCCTGCAGAGATCCGCCACGAGTTCTCAATCTCTGCTGGTCATTCGATGTTGTGGGAACCTCGTGCCGGAGGAACTTCCGGAAGTGCGAACGGCCCTGGTGCAGGAAATCTGGCATACACTGAACAATCTGAATGTCCCAATGGACATTTCGCACTACAACGCTCTGCTGAGGGTATATCTGGAAAATGAGCATCCCTTCTCACCCACTGAGTTCCTCAGTGATCTGGAGGCGAAGGGAGTGGAGCCCAATAGAGTGACATACCAGCGACTCATTGCGAGATATTGCCAGGAAGGTGATATCGAGGGAGCGACCAGAATTCTCGAGTTTATGCGAGAGAAGCAGCTTCCAGTGAATGAGAATGTGTTCAATGCCCTGATTCTGGGACATTCTCAGGCGGACGACATGGAGTCTGCCGTGGGGATTCTCAATGTAATGCAGCAGGCAGGATTGGAACCAAGTGCAGACACATACACGACGCTCTTGTGTGGATATGCGAAGAAGGGCGACGTGGAGGCGATCAAGAAAACACTGGCAGAGTGCGAAAAGAAGGAGATCTTCCTCCTGGACAAAGACATTCTCGATGTTCTCTACGCCTTGACGGTGAGTGGTCATGGGAAAGACGCGGACGCTCTTCTGAGCTGTGTGAGGAAGTCAGTTGGATACAATCAAGATGCTGTCAACACAATTCTGAGGCTGACAAATCGTGGAGAGGATGAAGTCGCTTTGAAAATCTTGAGAACAATGCCGCGAAATGTAAAAGCCAACGGCGATGTCAGCGACACCGGGAATTTCTTCATCCGACAAATGGTGAAGGCAAAACTGCCCGTAGCGAGGATTCTGACTGTCTGTAACAATATTCAGGAGGAGGGCCTGAATTCTCGACCACTCTTGGTTGCCATTGAAGCCGGTCTGAATCAAGGGAACGTGGAAATTGTTATGCCGCTGCTGAAGAGAGCCAAAGAAATGGGTTTCCCAATGCGTCCGCACTATTTCTGGCCACTTCTGTGCTCCGCCGCCAAATCAAAATCCACTCCGGGTGTGGTGAAGGTGCTGAAGCAGATGCAGGAGGAGTTTGACATGCAGGCTAATAGTGAAACCATCAGGGAGTATGTTATCCCGCACTTAAAGGCGAAGGCATATGATGTAATGCGGGATCTGATTGATGCTGGACTGTCTCCGGGAATAGTGTGCACGAGTGTGGTGTACAATGAGCTACTGAAGGGGGATCTGAAGAAGGCCGCTGAGATTTCCACAGCCTATCGCGCATTCTATGTGCCCAGTCTCTTCCGGAGGCCTCTTATCAGCGCACTGAACTCGTCAAAGGACTGTGAATCCTTTATAAAGATAATTCGGCAAATCTATGATGGGATGGCATGGATGGACAGAGCTACTGGGAGGGAGCAGAGTGAGGAGACGAATGAGAATGAGGGAGAGGCAAATCAGCACGAATTTCTAGGGCAGATTGTGTACGATGTGGCAGCGTACTTCCGGCAGAGTAGCGATGAGATGCTGAGAAAGGTGCTCGAAGGACTTGTGCAAGAGGGATTGTCCATAAGTTCTCGGCAAGCTGAGAGGATTCAGGAGAAACTCGGATCTGAGCTCACGGTGGAGATTTCAACGAGTCTTGGGCAATTGGCGTCTGGAGAGTTGGAACCGGTGCCGTTGTCACAGGAAGAGGGATCTAGGAGGACAGCGTCTGTGGCTCAGATGAGTGCGACGCAGTTGGAGAGGATCATAGAGCAAGTAGAGGCCAAGGGAGAGAACGCCAAGGGTCTCAAGAGATATCTTCTGGGTGCCTGCTTCCGCAGCAAGGATCTGCAGAAGAGTGAGGAAGTTATACAGCGTCTCGAAGCGGAAGGATACACTTTCACTTCCGGAGTCTACGCTCAGATGATTGACTTGTACTGCTATCATGAGAAATTGGAGAAAGTGCTGGAGACCTATAAGCTCATCAAGGAGAAGGAGCCAGAATTCCTCTTGGACAATATGAAGACCATTCGAGTGATTTCGCTTCTGCTCAATGAGGAGCGTGTGGATGAAGCTTTGGATTTTCTGCAGAAGAACCAAAAGTCCGAATGTATGGATGAAACTGTGTTCAATTATCGCGCCAATGTGTGGAAAATGCTGAACGCTTTGGCCGAAAAGGGACAAAGTGAGACGCTGAACAAGGTCTTTACGACTCTCGAGGCTGGACGCTATATTGAAGTGAGTAATGTGCTCTTGGGACCACTGATAAAGGTGCATCTCGTGAAGGATGACTTGACGAAAGCGATGGACACCTTTGAGCAGATCTCTGAGAAATATCAAGTCACACCTTGGAAGAGTGAACTTGCCTGTCGCCTGATCCAGGCTGAGGATGCCAACAATCTCCAGCGTTTGACGAATCTGAGCACAAAGATTCACGGAGAAGTGAATTCTCTCTATGATCTCGTCTTTTCATTCGTTGAGTGCGGCCGCATTCGCCAAGCCAGGAAGATTCTGGAGACTCCGGGCCTCCGGATGCGCTATCAGAGGCTGAGTAATGTGTGCGAGAGGTACAGTCAGGAGGGAATGGTGCAGCCTCTCGAGGGACTTGTGGAGGCTACTAAGGATCTTTTGCACATCAATCGGGCGGATATTTACTACAATCTCCTGGTGAGCTATTGCAAAGACGACGCGGCGGATAAGGCTCTGGGTCTGTGGACGAAGATGCAGGAGGAGGACATTACGCCCTCGGATGCTTTCCTCGAAAAGCTGGGCAAATTTCTGCAGTCAAAGAACCTGGACGTTCCATTTGCCGTGCCTAACGCGAAGAGAGCTGTCGAGAAGGAGCAGATAACTGAAGCTGCAAGTTCAGCACCAAAGCCATCCAAGGAAAACCTCAACATAGTTCCAGTGGCATCAACTGTCTCAGTGTTCAGAAAAGCGCTCAAGGAGGGAAATGTTGATAGTGTTGTGGCGGCTTATCAGAAACTCTCTCCAGCGGATAAATTGAACATCACTCACCAGTCGCAATTCCTTGAGATGCTGGTGAAGGACGGAAGATTCCAAGAAGCCAATCAGTTGCTGCAGAAAATGCTGCAAGAGAATACACATCCAATTCCCAGAGTCTTCCGTTTCTATCTCAACAAAATTGCCTCATCTGGTGATATTGCCCAGTTTGAGAAGATCTCACAGTATTTGTCACCAGAAATGAAGAAGGTCATCTCATTTGACAATCGCCAGTGCCATGCTTACGTCGCTTCCGGACGTGCTGGAGAGTATCTGGATATGCTGGAGAAGGAACTGAGCATGGCGAAGAGTGACGAAGACAGAGCATCGCTCACTGAGAAATTCCCCAGAGGCGGAGCACAAGGAATTCTCCAGCATCACCCAGAATTGTCTGATAAATGTGAGTTTTAGTCACAAGTAATTGTGATCTCATTTTATATCCTGGCGTTGTTTTTACCTTTGCAGTTGAAATTCTGGCTGGGAAATTTATGGAGCAAAAAATCAGTTCTCCCATGAATGTTCTGTGGATTCATTACTTCATCACCGGGAATCAAGAGAAGCAAGAGAAGATTTGGCGAGAACATTTGAAGGATTCTCCAAGATTGATGTTTCAGCGCATTGTGCAGACGGCCAGGGAAAATGAAGACGTCAATCTTGTACAGCAATTAATTGACAAGCTGACCGGAACGAGCGTGACGGACGGAGCTCTGGGAAATGTCTACAGTTGTCTTCTGGACATCCATTCGGCACGCGAGCAGTATGATTTGGGACTGCAAGCACTGAATGCGGCCGTTGAAAAGAAGATTTCCCTGCAGACGTTCAACAGAACAGCCCTGACGAGACTCAAGGATGGTCTGGAGAAGGCGGGAAAGCAGTTCCCACACAAAATCCCTGAGAAATCCAGCCAGACAACTGAGGATTCCAGCTCCAGCAGTAGCAGCAGTAGTGATGATGAACCGGAGAGGCCACGAAAGTAGTGAGATTCATGTTTGTTTTGCGGAAGAATTCATAATTGCACCCTTTGGAATAGCCTAATAAAAATACATTAATACAAAAATCTAGCAATTTATGCCCCAATCGAATAATAAAAGGGGGCGCTTCCGGGAGTCAGTGTGCGGAATCACGCGCGCTAAGCGAGTCTCTGAGACTCTGGACGAATCAATTCTGAGAGAAGTAGAGCCCCGTGGCCCATGAGAAGGCGATGAAGCGCCCGTGGAAGTCCCAATAGGCGGTCATGTGGAAACCCATGTTGGTCAGGACCACGATGTATTCAAACAGAGCAAAGAGTGAATACACGCCAGGCTCGCAGTGGGCATTGTGCCGAAGAAAGAAGTACCCGGCGAGGGAGAAGGACATGATGTTGATGAGACAAAGGTAGCCCTTGAAACGGATGGATTTCTCCTCCAGCTTTGTCAGGGAATCTCCTCGCCGAGCATTAATGTTGAGGATGTAGCTGAGCAGCATGTAGAGCTCCGATGTGGCAATGAAGGTGATGAAGCAGAACTTGTGGATCTCTGCGGATGATAAGTCAGTCAACTAAAGAACCAAACAGTAGGCACGGCAAGAGGAATTACCATAGTTATCCACTGATGTGAAGAGTGAGAGTCCCAGCAGTGCTGCATTCTCCACAACATTGAGAACAGTGGCGGAGTTGACGAGGAAATGCCAGCGCTTCCGGATGCAGGATCTGTAGTAGCGCAAGTACATGTACGCTACCATGAAGCGAGGCACTGCGTGACAGCTAATGGCCACCTGCCAGATGAATCTCTGAGGCTGGTAGCTTCCAATAGCGGCTGAGATTGACGGCAAGAAGTTGTACACGTGACAATGCGTGGCGGTGGCGCGCTCAAAGTAGAACACCACAGACCACATCACGCAGAAGAGGAAGCTGAAGAAGGGCAGAGAGACCACCCGCAAGGCAAACTTCCCAAATGCAGTCCGGAAGATGGGTGTCTCCCGGTCGAGTGACTGGTACTCAGGCAGCATTTCTTTGTGCCTCGCTGCGGCGCCAGTGACACTTCAGTTTTCCACGAGGCACATAAAATATACACCCGCGGGGTGGTCTTCACCTCCACCAACCATCAGTGGAGCAGGATATTGCCATTCTCAGCTGAAACTGGGGATTTTCTTCGGCACTCCAAATCACTGCCCAACTGTCAAAGAGGTTGTTGATTTTCCGGAGAATGGAGTGCAGTTCCGACAGAGGCGCTGCGGGCGATGTGGTGGAGAGAGCGCCACGTGGGGAGTACGCGCGGGACGGAGGAGAGGCGAGCTTGTCATTCCTGAGAAAAAGAAACAAAGCTCGCGATAAGGGAAGAAAAGAGAGGAGAAATTGCTTGACTCTACCACGTAATTGACGATAGTATTATCTGGAGTGTGCACTTGTGCTAATTTGTGTAAGGAATCATTGTTTTTATTTCCGCAAATACGGAGTTGATTGTCGTGACGTCACGCAGGTGCGATTGGCCAAACAAACGGAAAGTTTGGCGACAGAAGAGGTGGATTTGGGGGCGATAACGACGGCAGGGCTCCCTGGTTATCTATGGGATCATGGGCGATTCGCCTGAGGAGAGTCCACAGTACAGCATCAACGCTGACCCGTACCCGGAAATAAGTGACGATGACTCTCCGCTCATCTATGGGGCCCCGCAGCCTACAGGTGAGTGTCCGGGGAAGATGGCATATTGAGCTGATAGTCAGGTTGATTGATGGTCGGGTGGGGACTGGGTTTGAAGGAAGTTTCCGCTTTAGGAATGTGACTTGGAGGCTAGAAATGACTCATTGCCTTGGTCACTGCAGTGGGAAAGTGGGTGTATTTGCGATATAATGCGAACAATGCGAATATAATGGGTGTTTCTCTCTCACAGCTGATGGCCGCTTCCCTAAAGCGCGCCACCTTCTCGGGCTTATGGGATTCCTGGGCTTCGCCAACGTCTACGCCATGCGCGTGAATCTGTCAGTGGCAATCGTGGCGATGGTGAATCACACAGCGATCCCTGACCAGGACAACAGCACATTGGATGACGTGTGTCCAGCCCGAGGGAACAGCACAGATGACGGACCAGTGCTGAACGGTGAATTTGACTGGGATGAGTCGACACAGGGCATCGTCCTGGGGGCCTTCTTCTACGGCTACGTTCTCACGCAGATTCCAGGTGGCAGAATGGCAGAAACTGTTGGCGGAAAGATGATCTACGGCGTGGGAGTTCTCATCACGGCCATCTTCACATTCCTCACGCCCATCGCGGCGTACTGGAGCTTGCCGGCGCTCGTGATTGTGCGCGTGATAGAGGGCATGGGCGAGGGTGTCACTTATCCGGCCATGCATGCGATGCTGGCCAAGTGGATTCCGCCTCTGGAGCGCAGCAAATTCGCCGCTGTTGTCTATGCGGGATCCAACTTCGGCACGATTATCTCTCTGCCACTGTCGGGGTGGCTCTGCTCACTTGACTTCCTGGACGGCTGGCCGCTGGCCTTCTACCTCTTCGGTGCCTTGGGCGTTATCTGGTTCATCTTTTGGATGTACCTCGTCTACAATTCTCCTGCGCAGCATCCGCGCATCGAACCAGAAGAGCGACAATACATTCAGCGATCACTGGCACGCCGAGATGACGAGCTTTTGGACAGCGCCGGTGACAACTCGGTGCCCTGGCGTCACATCTTCACGTGCCTGCCCATGTGGGCGATCCTGGTGACCCAGTGCGGTCAGGCGTGGGCGTTCTACACGCTGCTCACCGAACTTCCCACCTACATGGACAATATCCTGCACTTCGGTATCAATGCCAACGCGACGCTCTCCTCGCTGCAGTACCTCACGGCGTGGATCTTCGGTATTCTGTCCTCCACCGTGGCGGACTGGATTCTGGCCAAAGGGTGGCTGAGTCAGAAGAACTCCTACAAGTTCTGGAACTCCGTGGCCTCAATTGTGCCGTCAATAGGACTCGTGGGCGTCGCCTGGGTTGGGTGCGACTGGAAGCTGGCCATGCTGATGTTGGCGGGCTTCGGAGCATTTCAGGTAAAGCACTGCGAATGCGACAAATAATGCCAGAGTGCACTGAACTCTGTCTTCCTCTGCAGGGAGCCGTTTATCCGGGCAATCAGATGAACCACATCGCCTTGAGTCCCAGATACGCCGGAACAATGCTGGGAATCACGAACGGAGCTGGGAACATGTGTGGCTTCCTGGCGCCTTACATCATCGGCTCAATTATTCGGGGCCACGAGACGCTCTCGACATGGCGGAGTATCTTTTACTTGGCGGCAGTGATCAACGTGGCGGGTAACTTTTTCTACCTACTCTTTGCCTCCGCCGAGGAGCAGCCCTGGTCGAAGCAGAGGCCGCAGGTGCGCTAAGAGGCGCTGCGGCGGCCAATGCCTTCCGTTTATTGTGATATCTCTTCCTTTTTACGCGCATAATCAGCGAGGGGATTCGCGATGAATCTGAATTTATTCTATATCGATTGTGATTCGTGACCAAATGTGCTTTTGATTCCTACTTATTTCGAGTGCATTTTATATCCCGATCAGTATATCTCCGCACAGAGTTTCACCACCCCGTCAAAGAGTATGATAATGTATAACTTAATTTTTCGACATGACGATGGCAATTAGACTCTCCCTTAAGATTCAATTGTACAAAATCCAGCGAGAGTTATAAATATTTTATTACGAAATTGTGCACATTTTGTCAAAGTCACACGATTCGACCCTCTCCCTGAATGCTTCTGCGAAGACAGCGTAATCACAGAGTGGGGTGTCGTCTGGGCAGCCTGGAATTGTTACAGGTCGTTCCTGGTGCATTGAGAGGACTTTGGCGCCAGTTGGGCAGGAGAATGTGACGAAGAGGAGATTGCTGGCGAATGCGTCGATCTTGCTGGGTCGCCAGGAGTGCTCGCCGCCAAAGGAGGTGTGCACCAGAGGCTTCTGGTCACGGTAGAGTCCCAGGAAGGCGAGATACTTCAGCAAAGTCCCGGAATGGGTGAAATACAGGGTGATATTGGGGAGTTTTGAGTATGGATCGAGGTGTTCAAACATATTCCGACCGGCTGGGCAGGCCTGGCGATAAGTCAAGTCATATCCGAAGCCATCGATCCAGTAATACTCAAGATCCTCGAGGAATTCCATGATCTTGACGCTTTCTCTGGTAAAAAGACTGCACCAAGGAGAGATTATATGGCGATCCCACGCCGTTTCGAAGGCACATGTCGTGTACATGAGATGAACGTCATCAGCAGATAAATCTTCAATCCCCGTCTTGCTCCTTAAGTTCTTCAGAAGCTGCAGAAAGTGGTCAGAAGCGGCGAAGAGACGCACTTGTTCCATTGCATCGGGATTCTTATCCACCTCAGACTTCCAGCGAGGACATCCCTTATAGAACTGCAAGAACAATCCAAATTATCAAGTATTCCTCTCATCCGTCTAACCAATAACTCACCCTCAGAATCGGATCTTTCTTTTCAGCCTTTGGATACCAGATTTGTTTAATGTTGTGTCGCCCAAAAAGGCCAGTGGCGAAGCTTTCGGCACTCTTTTTAGCTCTCTGCGTGTCTGTATACTTAAATTTGTACGTGGAGTTGTCGTATTGATCGAAAAAGAGGTCTGGAAAGCGATTCTGGATCCTCTCGGCCAATTCTATCAGCTCATCTTCTCCTTCCGGAACGAGAAACTTCTGCTCATCGTCGTCCAGTTGGAAATTCCAAGTACGAAATCGCTCTAAATCTCTGTCGCAGAACTCTCCTTTCTCGAGAATAATGTCCCTGTATTGCGTGAGTGTTGTCTTTATCCGAAAGATCTGCTTCCTGCTGGGATTTCTCGTACCATGACGAAAAATTCCCCACGCTCGAGTAGGAAAACACTCGTCAAAAGTGACTTTCTCGTCATTTGTATTCGCTACAACGCGATATGGCGTCTTTGTGGCCAAATGCTGTTCAATACGCTCCTCCTCAGCATTAAAACAAATTATATCACATGTTATTTCTTTGAGAATCACTGAAATTAAGGTGAAAAACAGAAATTTGGATGTCGACATCCTTTGAGACCAAAAAATACCACCTGTGAATTCCGTAAGGTGTCACTGATGGCGCATTGAAGGCAAGAAGTGAGGTTAAGCCGCGTGTTTTGGTTTTCCATGTGGAATTTCTATCGCAGAAAAAGTGCCTGAAAAATGGGTAAAAACACCCAATTAGTGATCAATTTACCACAGTTGCAGAATTTGATAAAGAAGGATCCCGCCTCGTACAAAGATGACTTTGTACAGCAGTATTCTCACTTCGAAAACACACTTGAAATTTTCAAGTACACTCCGGATCAGCCCAGCAAGAGTCTGGAGGATTCTGTGACTTTCGTGGCCCAGGTGAGGAGTTTATCTTGCATGTTGAGGCGTTTAGATGGTAATGGAGTGTTTTTCAGGTGGCTCAGCTGTACCTGGACGTGTGCAAGGACTTTCCTCAGCAGCTGATTGACGTCTTGAAGACTTTTTCAATCAATCTCGATCCTACAGTGAGAAATGCCTTATGCAAGGCTCTCATTCTCCTCAGGAATAAGAATTTGATTCCTGCACTGCAACTTCTTGAGCTCTTCTTCCAGCTCTTGAGGTGTCCTGATAAGAACTTCAGGGAATTCGTGCGGACTCACATAATAACGGATATCAAGAATATCAACGCGAAGAACAAAGATATGAAGCTGAATTCCACACTGCAGAGCTTCATGTACACCATGCTGGATGACTCGAATCCAAAGTGTGCTAAAATGTCCGCAGACATCATGATTGAGCTGTACAAGAAGAACATCTGGAATGACGCAAAGACAGTGAATGTTATTGCGTCTGTGGGATGTTTCTCTAAGGTCACCAAGGTACTTGTGGCTTCTCTGAGATTCTTCCTCGGCACTGATGACAAGGATGAAGAGAGTGGATCGGACAGTGAAGCTGAACCTGATCTCAGAAATGCTCTGATGGTCAACAAAGTGAACAAGAAGACGAAAAAGAGGAAGAAGCAACTCGAGGCGGCCAAGAAGCAATATGCCAAGGCGAAGAAGAAGAAAACTTCAGCTCCTTCCTTCAATTTCTCAGCTCTGCATCTCATCCACAATCCTCAGGGTATGGCGGAGAATCTCTTCAAGCAACTTCAGTCATCAAATGAGCGATTTGAGCTAAAGCTTCTGCATTTGGATGTGATTTCACGCCTTGTCGGTGTTCATGAGCTCTTTCTGTTCAGCTTTTATCCCTATATAACACGCTTCCTCAATCCTCATCAACGCCAGGTGACCAGAATTATGCAATTTGCCGCCCAGTCGGCACACGAACTCGTGCCGGGAGATGTTTTCGAGCCAGTGCTCAAGACAATCGTTAACAATTTCGTCTCGGAGCGCAACTCTAGTGACGTCATGGCGATCGGATTGAATGCCATCCGGGAGATTTGTGCCAGATGTCCACTGGCCATGAATGAGGACATGCTCAGCGATTTGGTCATGTACAAGACGTACAAACAGAAGTCTGTTATGATGGCCGCGAGGTCGCTCATTATGCTGTACAGAGAGCAGATTCCGCAGTTGCTGCACAAGAGGGACAGAGGAAGGCCCACAGAGGCGAGTGCGGATCTGAAGGCGAAGGAGTACGGAGAAGTGGTGGCGATGGACACAATTCCAGGCGCCGATGTGCTAGTGAAGGAGAAGAAGAGGCCCGAAGATGAGGTGGAAGAGGATGAAGATAGTGATTCTGACGCTGAGAGCGAGTGGGAGGATGAGGAGGATTCCGATGAAGAGGGATGGGTGAATGTCAGCCAGGATGATGAACCTGGAGAGGAGGAGGAAGAAAAGGAGAGTGAAGATCCTGTTGATGCTAAGGAAGCCGCTAAGGAGATTCTCTTGAGCAAGATCCTGACCGATGAGGACTTCAAGGCCATTGATGTGCACAACGTGAAGAGACATCTGACGGGAGCGCGCAAGAAGAACGAGCCAGCAGTTCAGGAGAAGACGGAACTTGTGAATCTTGATGCAATCGAGATGATCTACAAGAAGCGGAGGAACGACAAGGAGGCCAGGCTGGCCACTGTTGAGGCAGGAAGAGTGGATCGTGTCAAGTATGGGTACAGGGACAACAGGAAAAACATCCACTGCTCCAGGACGAACAGGGAGAAGAAGAAGAACAAGAACTTCCTGATGATGCGACACAAGGCGCGCTCCAAAGTGAAGAAGAGCTTCAGGGACAAGCAGCTCGCGTTGCGAAATCACCTGCTGAAGCAGAAGAAGATGAAGTGATGTGGTCAGGAAAGACCAGGGGATGTGAGCGTGTGTGTGTTCTCTGTATTCCTCAGTGGAAAGAAGGTTATCGCGTGTTTACGCTGTTATCTAATCAGAGGCAAGATTTTTTTGTCTTCCACATTTTTCTCGATTGCAAATATATTACAAAACACAGAGAGAAAAGCTGAAGAGTGAGATTTACAGAGACATTCACTATTATTGACAGAAGCTGCCTTCAGATTGAGGGAAATTGATGCGAAAAACATTTCTGAATGCTAATAAAAATGATGAGATTGTGAAACTGTATGGAATATGACATTGTATGACGAGGGCAGAGATGAGAGCCGTTAATCTCTGTATGCGTGTTGTTTGGAGATGAAGTTGGGATCTTAGTGTCTTTCAGTTTGAGATTAGAGCGTGGAAAGTAGTCTGAGAAGCGCTGTGCCACCATGAAGTTCACTCTGGAGGAGATAAACCAGCTGGAGAAGGTGGAATTCGAGGAGGTTTTTAAGAATGTTGTTGAGTGCTTTCCGGACGCGGCTAAGAATGTGTCCAATCAGGCTCCGTTCGCCACATTTTTCGCCCTTTTGGAAGCGTTTATGCAGCATCTCGATCAACTGGATCCAATGAGTAAGTAGAAATGGTGATTCAAAAGTTGGAACATCTTATCTTATTCCAGTTGAGTGATTGAGAAATTTGCAGCAAATCATCAAAATCGGTGCACAAACACTAGAAATGTGATCAAATTTGCCTTGCTTATCAAATATTGTGCATTTCAACTTGACTTTTTTATCTACGCTTTGGTAGAGAAGCTGGAAATTGTGAAGCTACACCCACACTTGGTTCCGGAGATCAACAAAACCAATCTCACCGATGAATCAGCTTCTGAGCAGTCAACTGTGGGACTCAATAGGATCACCAGTGAAGAGAAGAAGGTCATCCTGAGGGCGTCAATTGAGAACTACTGGAAGAAGTTCAACTTCCCCTTCGTGATCTGCGTGCGCGAGTGCAAGAGCACGGACGACATCATCAGCGCCGTGCAGGAGAGACTCTCCAGGACACCCGAAGAGGAGGTCCAGGTGGCGTTTGAGCACGTGAAAAAGATCACATCTCTGAGAATTGCTGACATTGTGTCACATTGAATATCTTTTTCGATAAAGTATTGTTTTTATTACTTTTCTTCTCGTGAATGTTTACACTATTAAATGTGTTTTTGCGTACAGATACAAAATATACTTCTTTTTCTCCACCTTGCATTGCCGTTTGCGTCATCTTCAATTACAAAAAAGAGTGCTTTTTGTGCCTAACAGAAAATCTCTCCTTTCCGAAGGAAGAAGAGATGTTAATCATAATTGAAGATGATGGATATTTACAACGAAAAATTGCACATTTATTTAGAAAGAAATATTTAGGGGACGGGATGAGATGCTTAAAACTACGAAAAGATTGTTTTTTTTTTACTTTAACTTGAGTATAAACTACAAACTAATTTTTTCTCTTTAAATATAATTCTAATGATAGAATAAGATGTGAATAGAAGTTATAGAGAAGGGATTTTCAACAGTTTTCTTCTTTCCTCAGCTATGGCGTGTTTTTTCTCCATTTATTTAAATAATAATTACCTAAGAATACCTCCTTGTTAAATAAGTGCCGCGCATCCGAAAGAAGAGACTTTAAGAAAAAGTTCGTTAACAATTAGAAAAGGGAAACAATGAATGGGTGTGTGTAACTCCTAGAATTTACATTAAGGCAAAACCTTACGAAGTAGAACCATATCTTAAGTATTACTTTAGAATAATTCGCTTCTCTCTCTCGCATATTCCGTGGTTGTGGGGGCGAAAAACTCTCTCAAAGTGTGTGATTAACTCCCCCGGACCGACGGCCGGAGGAGGTGTCCAGATGATAAATAATGTCACTAAGAAATCTCATATTTTTCTCTCTTCGCGTGGCGCCAGCGAAATCAGATGAGGGCGCCCGCCGAGCCGGCCGGCTGACTCACTTGCGGCCCGTGTAGGTGCTGGCCGGGCGTGGAAGGCGGCGGCGGCGTCATGCCGAAGGGGCTGTGATGGAGGGAGTGCGCGTGGAGGCTCATGGGTCCCATGCCCATGCTCATGGCGCTCATCTGATGCAGCGCCGAGTGGTGCTGCAGATGCAGCGGCTCGATCTTGGGCTTCGTCTCCATGATGCTGCCCAGGGCGCTCGAGTGGTTCTGACCCGCCGACGGATTCGATTCGTGCTTCTTGGTCTGCTTGCGCTCCTTAGCGCGCCGATTCTGGAACCATATCTTCACCTGGCGCTCCGACAGCGACAAAGCCTGCGCCAGTTCCGTCTTCCGTCGGATCGTGATGTACTTGGACGTGTGGTACTCCTTCTCCAGCTCCAGCCTCTGGTAGTCCGTGTACACAACGCGGTACTTGTCCTTCGTCCGGGTTTTGCCTGCAAGAAAAGAGTCTCCTTTTGAGTCATCGGGCTTTGCAAAAATATGACAATATTGCCTTGATGAGTAAGTTTATGGCACAATTAATGCAGTTTATGCTACGATTATTTGATTGTGAATTGCAAAGATTTATCAGTATTTTACGTAAGAACGTGACGTGCGACAGTCAGAGTCATTCTCAACGGTTAAAAATGTGATATTTTAGCTACAATTTTTTTGCATTGGAAAAGAATCCATTGCCAAAGATACAATTGTTGACTCATTTTGCGGATGTAATATTTCTTAAAAAGATTTTTCTGGATCCTCGAAAACCCCTGAGAATATACTAATGAGACCATCTATCAGAAAACCTTGTTCATTGGTACATGAAGATTGTTATTAGCTTATCATGGGTTTTCTTCATCTCTCACTGTAATATTCATTGATTTCCTTCTTTCTCTCTTACAGATGAATTTTCACCACTCTAGCCAATCTTAAAGACGCTACGAAGTGGCAGAAGAAGAGAAATCTACCCAGTTTGCACTGATGATGATGAAGAAACTGATGAGCGCCTCAATTAATTGAAATGTGCGACTTTTTCGCCAAAGAACAACAACACACATAATCGACAGCTTGGAGGAGAAACTCCACAACATGCAGGTATGAAATCTGAAAGTATTTTTGGATTTTATTTATCACCAAAAATTGGAGAGTGAAAAAATTGTGAAGCATTTGAAAAACTTCAAAGTGGCCGCCATCATTAATCCACACTTGATAAGCAGTTACGGGTTAAATATCAGTTTGGATAGCGTATGGGGTGATAAAGTTTTTCGTTTGATTAATCGTATAGGTATTCGTGATGGGGAAAAGTGTTGATTGAGAGACAAAATAATATCGTGTCACACTTTCTGCTCGAGTGGCGTGTGTGGGTGGGGATTTGGCCAAATTGGACGTGCAGGAGTTTTCGGGGAGGGCGCAATTCCAGGGAGGCGCACCCTGGGCCCATTTACCCACGCAGCAACTGACGCACGTCTGGCGGGGTGGGTGTGGAGCTAATGGGGACAAGAGGAGGCCTGGTGGGCAGAAATGATCGTGGGTTTTATCTAAATTGCGCGCAATTGTCGCGGTGTCTATGATGTTTGAGTTTCTCTATGGACAATTTAATTGATAATCAATTCTTCGACCCAATAAATTGACTCTCTCCGACCAAGATAATCCTTTTCATTGATTCCGACAACGCGGATTTTTATACACACGCGGCTCGCGACGTGTAAAAGAATTTTTATTTAGCGATTAAAAAATCACTTTTCAATGGCAAACCATAAAGTACACATCATTTATTGTGCACTTCAACATCGTGCTATTCAATTGAAGGCACAATGAAGAGCGTGTGTAATTTCTCTCCCTCCAGAGTCTCTCTGCTCTCGTTTGGCTTTCAGACCGTGACACGAAGGAGGAATGATTTCATGGGATATTGGATGGTTATTTAATTTCTCAGCAAACAGCGTTGGAAGAGGTTGCTCGGCCTCTCTTTGGCTGGGCTAAGAGCGTTGATAAGAGGGTTCAAACTTCCTTATCACTTGTTACTTTTGTTAACCTAGGTTTTAGGGCATTTATTTTGGTTATAGGATTGCTCTGTCGTATGCTCAGGGCGAAGAATGAGAGACACTGTCTCATGTTGAGGATTTGAGAGTGAAGAGGAAAGGTTGTCTCTTCTCTAAAATGCAAACAGCATAAATCCATCTTTTATACCCATTCTATTAGCTCACTTTTCTTGGCACTTTTTGTCTCACCTGAGCCATGAAAAATCTCATTATCGCTGGAGAATCTTCTAAATATACACAGCGTGAGGATGCTCGGCGTATGCTAAAGACGCGAGAGTGTCAAAAGCATTTTAATTTCTTTTCGTTACCATCTCCACAGGCCCATTCATACTCATTGCACTCAATTTGATACCGAGCGCTAAAGAGGTCTAACTATTTGACGAGGGGATTTGCCTCAGATTCCCTCGCCATTTGTCACATATTCCATATATCTCTCTCTGGGGTAAAATTAAGCCAATTGCATTTGACTCTCGATGCGATGATTCTCTCCTCTTCGCAACCCGGAAAAGAATAAACATACAGTACGTGGTGATTCATGCAGGCACACACGGAAAATACTGGGCTAATCACTCTGCATAGAGTGAAAATGACAAAATTACACAGTGCGGACTCTGAGTTTTTGTGTGTAAATATTTTTTTCGGCATTAAGAACTTTTATTGCCATTCTATTTATTTGGTTGCTGTAGTCCGTGAAATGATTCAATTATGCGTCGTTTTATATTCTCTCGCGCATCATCTCAAAAAGCCACCACGTGCTTCATTGCGGGGCTTTTTGCCACCTCTTCTGGGCCTGCGGATTAGGGAGACCTCATTGTTTCTCTATTTATAGACCAGCAAATACATTTAAGGGTTAATCTCAGTGACAAAACTGTTCCACGAAAAAAAGATTAGTGAAAGTAGGTAATATTTTGTAATTCGCACGAATAGTGAAATGAAAATATGTGTATTTGCATGTGAAACTTCTCAAAATGTCACGCAATTGATTTTTATTTACTCCAGATTCTTAATAAAGTCTGAAGATAAATCTAGTTTGAGAGACAACCAACAATTTGAAGCGAAACTTCATCAATCCCAAGAATATTAAGCTCTTTCAGACACATCTGACCACTTCGTGTGAATTCCTCTTGACTTTACGCAATGGTTGACGGAAAAACTTGCACAATATTTTTCATCAGCAGCAAATCTCCAATTTTTTCAACCTTTCTAATTGGCACATCACATTAAATCATTGACTGTCCATAAGGCAATTAATGTCTTTTTACACTCCTTAATTGTGTCGATGGCGTAACATTCACATCCTGTACTGTATGCTTTTTTACCCACATTCGCAATTGCTTGTGGGCAATTTCAAGTGCATATGTATGAAATCACGCCAATTTACAATTGATACAGTCTATTACAGAGGAGGGTTGGAGTTGTTAGTCGCCTTCTAGGCTTGGGAGGGTGAGTGAAAAATGACTCAAGCGATGGTGTGAGGCTGAAAATTTACGCTGCTGTATTTCTGTTGACTCCAGCAAAGATGGGTTTATTCATTACACGCTGTGGGAGCTCTTCTTGATCCCTTTATGCACTCTTAAGGCTCTATGATACACACCATTTTCACGCCAACAATTGCCTGGGGAGACATTGGCCAGGATCTCCTCCGTTATGTAGCAATTCTCCTGTATCTTCATGTATTTATTGTGTGTCGGTTTCATAGTGTCTATTCTTAAAGCTTCCACTGTTTTCCACCCTCGGCAAACTTGGTGCAAACTTCTTGCGAAAAAAAGGCGTGACAACGCCTGACAAAAGTCATGACAATTTGTATGTAAAGCGAGACACTGGTGACAATTTTCACGAGTCTATTTGTCTTCCTAAGAGACAAATATGATGTCTTTAGAACGTGTTGAGAATAATCTTTTTGTCACACCACTGATTTTCACGGCAGTTGGCATGAAAACCATAAATTGAGAGCTGTGTGGAAGTGGAACGGAAAAAGAAAGATGAAGGAAGTTTCGCTTGGGAGCCTCTTTTTTGCCCTATCGCGCTTCTTTATGTCCCACAGGAGGACCGCATAACGAATTTCACAGAAAGTTTTTCCCTCCCAACTCATGGGGCTTTAAAGAACAAAAAGCTATCGATCACGGGGTGATTTATGGGTTTCCGAAGGGTGATCCGATTGACTTTTCAACACTCTGTCTGTCCAAACGTTTACACCATTATATCGTGTTGCTGGCCAAACAGAGCCTGTGGGTGGACAAAGAAAGGCTCCGATGGCGGTGGAAGCCCTGCCCATAAATAAGGTGCACAGCAAAAAGGTCACAATCTCCTTAAGGAGAGTCTTCAAAATTTGTCTTAATTTATTCTCTGCACTTCTTGACTCTGGTGATTTCTTAGCGCCGGCAAAATCGACACTCATCCAATCAATCTTCTTGGGATTTCCCATCGTGAATGAGCTCTTTCTCTCACTTCCTGGTGCACTTTGGGGCGCATAAAATTCATATTATTTAAATATTTCAAATCCCCATGCAAATATCTCGAAGGTAATATTGAACACTTTCTTCCAATAGTGGGGATTTGGAGTCGTTTGTTGGCTGTGTACTGTGGCGTTTGATAAAACGACAAAGGAGAGCCGATTGATTGATAATAAGCTCAGCACTTTGCCAGTGTTCAAACAACTTGAAATCCCACAGATTTCTCAGCCCGAGAGTCTCTCTCTCCTCGATGCGCACTTCCTGGAAGTTCCCTTGCATGAAAATTTGGGAATATTTCGGAATATTTGAGAATATTTTGGGTTTTATGGTGGGTCGAAGGCAAGAATTTTCACTGTAAAATTTCCACCCCACAATTGACGAGAAGGTCCTTGGGCGATGATGGCAAGAATTGCCGAAATAGAGTGTCTCTAAAACATCAAACATGCCGCAAGAGATTTTTATGAATTTTTATTGCAGGCGACCTGCAAAACTTTTCTCTATGCTCGTGTTTTTGCTGACTTGTGACTCCTCAACGTGTGATCTCTTGCCATGACTTCACGAGAGGATCTCTCGAGCTGTGTGGAAAGTTTACCTGGGTGAAAATAAGAGTTCAGAGGGCATGTTTGGGATGCTTCTCAATTTCCTGGAAAAATAAGGAAATTGAGGGTTTTTCTATGGTCTCTTTGAGTCACACCGACGGCAGTTTCTGCGAAGGTGAAGCTGAGAAAAGTTCGTCAGCTGAAGCTTTGCGTATTTGCACGTCAATTATCATGTGAGTGCTGGAATTACAATTGGGAAGGAATTTTTTAAACCATTCTCATCTCATCGAGATATTTAAGCAATGAAGCATTTAATTACTTAACCGCCATTTCGTGTCTCTCCAACAAGAATGCGAGAAGCGAAGATGGAAGTAACAAGCTGTTATTCTTTTCAGCCTGTGGTTCTTCTTCTTTTTTACATCTTGTTTGTGCCATAAAAGTTGAGAAAATAAGACGTCATGCAATAGCTTTTTTTAATAATTTATATCTCAATTTTCGACTCTTTTTCCCCATGACTATTGTGTCGAAGATCCTCTGGAAAGGTGATCAATAAAAAAGCCATCTGACGATCGACCGACGGATAGTCAGAAGGCGGTCAGAAAGGGTGTTTTTCGAGTTTCTCATTCGCTTGGGAATCATCGAGGAACATGTTAATTAATCAAAATAGCTTTCTGGATAAAAATTCAAGCTCTTACCATTGCCACTCTTCACCTTTTGATAAAACCAGAGAGGTTTTGAAAGAGAATTTACAAGTTGGGAAGGAGAGATGAATATTGAGCAACACGCGATTGGACGTCAGATGCTTCCATTTTCATTTTATGCTTTGCGGTGTTATTTTTTGCCTTCCACCCAACATTTCATGTAATATATTGGAGGTTTTATGACGAAAATGGCCGACCAGCATTAAATATAATGCTAGGCTTTTGTATCATCGATGGTGGAGCGCATTTTGTGGGCACGAAGAGCGCGCATAGACGCGATTGCGTGACTGCTGGGCAAAGAAAACGGGGAGGGAAAGAATGTACATGAAATGAGATACTTATCTCTCCTTTTTCCATCATTCTCTACACTCAGTGTGTACTCACTATGTAATAAATAATACATGAACTCACATGGGCTGAGAGAGAGAGAGAGCTTCTCGCCATCCACCAACGAAATTGGGCGAGGGCAAAATTTAATGCTCAAAATTAAGGGGCTCGCAATTAAGAGAATACTTGACGTCAAGTTGGGAATGCAGTAAACTTTAATTAACTGTTTCCATTTAAAAAATTCGAATGTCATAAGGATCATAATTTGAGTGAAAGGAAGGATAATTGTTGGAGTTGATCACTTATTTTCATGTTTTCTAAAAGATTCCTAATAGTTCTGCTATGAAACTAACACAATACAGTATTATTGCACTTTACTCTTTTCTATATCCTTTTTAGACTTGGTTATGTGGTTTTATATTCTTGAAAATATATTCCTCCACCAACTTTTGATACAGATTTTAAAAATTCCCTTCTCCAGCACCAATTTGTCACACTTGCACGCCTCTTCGAACTTAAAAATTCCACCCGAAATCGCATTCCGTGATCTTCTTTCCGACTGAGTTGGTTTTCCAAGCGTGGAAAATGAACTCCAAAAGGCGTGTTTTCTTCTCAAAACCAGACGACTGCCAAAAAAAACGACGCCGAAGGCATGCAACAATGCCTAATTGTGGACATTCATCATGGATAATGATCGCACACCGCTTCTTTTTGCCTCTCCTTCCATTTTCTCTCAAGCTCGCAGAGTGCAATAAATTTTTAATTTAATTTTCGAAAGTTAATATCTCAACGCCAGACACAAAAAAACATCATCGTGCTTATGAATTTTTCACCACAATTATGTTGCAAATAACCACTATAAGACGTGTAGTTAATGAGGATGGTAAAAGCTCAGCCAAGTCACGTATAAATAAAACATAGAATATTTCTCTCGCCAGCATGGAAAAATACTACAATTTCAGAGTGCATTAATTAAGGCGAGAAAGGAGCAAATGAGAATTGTAAGCATATACAAAAATAATGTGTCCATGCAAAGTGAATTAGGAGGCAAAATGGGAACAGAAATTTTAATAATGTGGGAGTTGGAAAATTTATGGGGAAAATTCACGCAAGAAACAACTTAATGGGTGGAAAAAAATAGAGTGAAAAAAGAGCAACTTTGAGAAATGCGTGCAAGTTTTTCTTCATACCACTTGGATCCAGAGGTGAAAAATCTTGCAGTGAAGGTGCAGAACAAATGTTGACTCGTCCTTAAATTGACAAATTAATCACGCATTAATGGTGGTATTTATTCACAAGGAGGCTAATTTAGTTGCTAATACGAAGTCATTTGAAAATTCTATGCATTTCCCGGAAAAAATGATCCAAAGAAATTGATAACAGAACCACGAAAATACGAGAATTTAAAGTGCGCGCAAACAAGAGGATTAATTTGATAACTCCTTGAGAGAAGTAAAGATATGTAGTTGAGAGGCTCGATAGCGTTCAGAGGTGTTTATGAGACATTTGGGGAGGGAGTAAAAAGAAACTCCAACTTATTTATAGTAAGTAAACATTATCATACATTATCAGAATAGCAGCCGAGATTCAAAAAATATTATTTAGTGACTGCAAAATTTATTGACTGTTTATTGCTTTATTGGAGCGCAATTAAGGAGTACATTGTGAGCATTTGCTGACAATAAATTACTCTTTTTTCCCTCCTAGACAAATCATAACATTTCACCATTCGGGATCCCACTTGAGGCCAACATCTTCCAACTCCCTCGCACGTTAATTTATGAATATATTATTGCAAATTAAATATTTTATCTGCCTCCCACTCTGAACAGTACAGAATGATGTTCCGCTGAAGTTTTACATGATATTTTGGACTTTGGAAAAATCATTCAGAAAGAGATGGAAAGTGAGTGAATGGTTGATGTGATTTTATGAACTGAGGAGCATCAGATGGGTAGAATTGTGAGCGCAGCTCGACTCTATTTGCTCAAATTACACCAAATTTGTATAACTTAACTACCGCTGACCCTTTCTAATGTGCTAAACTTTTATGACAATTTTGTGAAATAGTTTTATGTACACAGTGCTCTCTCGCCTCCCGACACAGTGATATTCTTCAGGTGATTTTACTACCCTCCATATAAGCATGATTGCTTTACTATTGATTTTTTCCAGACACCCTGGCTCTCTTCCAAAAACCACGGGTGGAAATTTATCAGGAAGTGTGGTGAAAATTGTTTGATCGCCGACTTATCGGCATTTTGTGTGTGTTGCTTTGATACCCATATTTTCGGCTGGGCTTAACGCCCTCCTCAAAAGGTGATATAACGCCGTGAAAATAGCCGTTGAAGTCATGCCCGCGGGGAGAAAAGCCTGCGCTCAATTTCATACCAAGACACTTCCAGAAGTGTCAAGATGTATTAATTGAATTTAGTCTCTTTCTCAATCGCAATTTTCACATGGTAGATAATTCTTTGGTGCTGTTACTCAATCGCCGGAATCCATTTCATCTCAAGCTTGATTAAAATTGCACAAAGATCGTCTTTCATGATCGCCTATTAGGTTCAATTAAGGCTCTTTTCACATGTATTAGGAAGATTCACTTAAGTCTCCTGCACTGTCTAGAGAAATGAAGCCGTAAAAATTCTCTCAATTGTTTAAAGATCAAGAAAACATCCTTTTATGTCTCTCTTGTGTCCTTTTTTTAGGACTATGAAGAGTGAAAATCTGAATTTTATTTGCCACTAAATCCCAGGTAAAAACCATTGGAATGGCTTGACTGTGAGACGACAAGGCCGTAAAAAAGCAGGAGACACAATGAAATAGTATTTCCTATTTATTATTTTCCGTCTGACTTGGCAAAGATTGAGATATAAAGCTTTTAGGATCATCCCAAATGTCTCAATACTTCAACTTTGTGTGTCAATAAAAATATTATTGCTTTTTTATTCTTCTCCGGTGATTTATGCATTTCTCTGATGCATCCCTGGGCACTGAAAAATATGAAATTCCACCCCAAAATGTTGCAGGTAGGAAAAAGGGCCGAGTCATTTGCAAAGTCAGAGACACTCCATCTCAGCGATACAATCCAGCAATTGTCCACTCGTGATTCCAGAGAGCAGTCATGGAGCAATCACGACAAATGGCACATAATTAAATTTATTGGTACGATGAGGCTTCCCTCGGAGTCAATAAATTAAAAGTCTCTCAATAGTCATGAGAGCCATTTTGGGGGCCAGAAAATATTCCTCTACCGTTCAGCGCGTGTCCAACTCTGTCCACCTCTCAATGAAACAATTAATGGATTTCCTTTCATTGCCCATTAATCGGGTGGGCTTATCACCCCACCGTTTTTTTTGCGCTGTCCGATAGAGATCACGCCTCTTCTGACGCTCCGGCTAGAATGTGTGCTATCGTGCATTAAGTTAATTCGCAAGAAACCAGAGAGATTACAAGACAAGGGCAATAATTCTTTCTCCCCAAAAAGCACTCGTGACAATCAATATGGAGTGGGAGGGGGTAGACAGAGACGATAACCAGCATTTTCACACTTGAAAATCCATAATCCATTGACGTCTCAAATGCTCTCTCCACACAACTCGGCGTGTTTTTCCCGAATTAATGGGGACACAGGGTTCGGAGCTCTCTAGACTGTACGGATTTTGAGGATTGATGGATGATTTGGTGGCAAAATTGATGTGCTTTCATTGAGAAATCCACGAGAGCTTTGGGAAATTTTTCAGCCAAAATTCTCAAGAGTTGGTTTTTAGGATCGATTATGGCTATTTCTTTTGGTATAAAAGATAAGAGAACCATAAAAATCGTCTCTATTTGAAGGTTCTTCCTGGATCATCACCTGTATATCAACAGTATTTTGTACAATCAGGTCCGCAGATCGTTTTCCAGACTCAGATAAAAAAAATTCCAAATCAAATGCATTAACTGAAAATGGATTTTTCTTCCTTATGCGTCAATCGAAGTAGAGACTTGGCTTGTAGAAAATCCTTGGTTTTATTTTCTTTTTATAGCATTTTTGCATTAAATTAATGCTTATTGAATTTCCTGTTGAGTTGTGGCTCAGCTAATATACTCTTATTTCAGGACACAATATCAAACCTTGAGTTTCAATCTAGATAAACTCTTGGGCATAAAATCTAAGTGTATTGCTACTCTTAACTTCTCTTGAGAGGTATTAGTTTTTGTAGTCCAAGTGCTTTTCATCTCTCATTTTGTAACTTTTTTCTGTTATACTCATTCTTATCATATAGATTAGTCAACAGCTAAATAGGAAGTGCAATCAATTAAACAATTAAAATAATTTGTGATCAGTTTAAAAATTGATAAATATCTTTGTGTATTTGAGGTGAATGTGACTCTGCAGTTCAAATAAGGGTAAATTAGAAAAAAGCAAATTGTAAATTATCGTGATAAAGTTGTTTCCATAATCAAATATCAACCGAAATTAAAGTGTCTCACGATGAATTTAGAAATAGTGAGCGATTTACCTGGATTCGTCTGATTCTGATACGATGACTTCTTCATCCACTCATAGGGACTCTTGGCGGGCGTCGGCCGGGACGCTGTGTGCGGCGATCCAGCCCCATTGGCGGCTCCGGGGCTAGACATCTCGCTGCCGGACACAGTGATGGGCGGCGAGGGGATATTGGTGAGCCCATCGGTGCTCATGTGTTCGCCCGACTGCCCCATGCCGCCGGGAGGGCCATGGCTGAGGTGCAGGCCCGGCGTGGCGGAGCCGCTGGTGGTGCTCTGGTGGAGCAGGCTGTTCTGCGGCGGGGAAAAGTTGTCGTGGCTCGGCCAGTCGGGGCTGCTCTGGTGGAACATGGCGTGATGTGTGTAGTACATCTGCTGCGCCTGAGGATCGGGATCTGACCCGAAGAGCTGAGGATTGGGGGGCTGATGATAGTTCGTCGCGGCGTACCAATGGTGGTTGGGCGCCGGGTAGAGGTTGCTGCACGGATTCTTGGGATACATTGCCAGATTGTGATAGTACGACACCATTTCTAATTTTCAAGTTTCAGTCTCTTGCCGAATCATTCACTTGCAGTTCACAGGAAAAATGCCCGAGTCACTATTGTTTTCTGCACAAATCCATGCACAATTCCGGACACTGAGCACTTTTGATCAATCACTTATTGCATCGATGTGTCTATTTCTTAGGCATTCGACGGCAGCGTTCCCTTGGTCACATTGGCTGAGGCGGTGAAAATAGCGGGACAACCAACCATGTCAGTGTTCACAGCTCAACTGAGGCGCGATGGGAGATTGCGTGCTGAGGCCCGGAACAATGGTACGAAAAGGTGGAGCCATTCACTGAGTCTCTGAGCCAATCCGGTGGCTGGAACAGCTTCAATGTGGCCGACATTGCTGAGGAGTTGGAAACCAATGGTTGATTTCTGCGGCTGGCTGAGAAGCTGATAACAATCGTGAGCATTCTGTTATCTCTCCCACTTCTATGAGCAACAGACAGGACGCCCGATCGATATTCAAATTGATTTTTTCGCGTGCGCCGAGATGAAGCACTCAATTCGGCGCTCTCTAAACTACGTGCGGACTCCTAGTGCGTCCCTGCGACTCCTGGATTTGGGAAAGTCCCAGAGCGCAAGGGACAATGTGACGTTGGCTGTTACTTTTATGGCCACAGGTCGAAACTACCTAAAATTTGCCCTCAGATTTGTGCCGAAATGAGCCCAAAGTGAATATTAGGCCATATTTAAATACGAAACTTGCATTGTCTCCACATTGCTAATCCTATTCTGGGTCTTTGTCCTTCACTCTGGCACATGCAATGCAGAATCTTGCTGCACCCAAATTTATGCCATAACATTTTGCATTTCACCCCCAGGTAGAATATTCTTCTCTTGTGCAAGAATTCTGAGAAATGTGAGATATTTTAATGCCTCTGGCAGAGATCATGTGGCAAAATGTTGCAGAAAGCTTTCACACAAGCAAAAGTAAGGCAAAGAATAATTGATTGGACGCGATCTCAAGTCAATTAGTTAACCTCAAGAAGACGAGTAAAAGTCTCATGGTGAGTTTTTGTGCATGAAATTTCCTTCTAAATTTATGACTACACTGACTCGAGCCTTGAAGGCACCCATTGGAAATACAAACAAATAAAACCACTATGAGATGTTTTAACTAACAACCAACCTCAAATCATTACGAGGAGATTATTTATTTACACGAGTGACAAGTGCAGCTGAAAAGCAGGTTTATTGAATGTTGTATGACTTTACTTTAAATATAACTGTACTTAGTGGCATTTGCAGAAGGATAAAGCAATATCAGTTTTTTATGGGGTGATTTAGGCTTAATAGACAATTGCTGAATTCTCTCACGCGAATTTTCTACAAAACACCAGATAAAAACTGTAAGTTTTAACTCAAAGTTTGAATTTAATAGAAAGCTTTTTGTGTGGATTTGCCTGCCTTTAAAACTATTTTTTACTCCCACATTATTGAAAGCATATTTTAAAAAATTGAAGAAATGCAAAAATTATTTGAATATAAATTTATTGTTTATAATATTCAGTCCAAAAATATCACACTTCTTGTATTTTATTCAAATGACTTAAAAAATTCATATTCATTGAAATCCATTCGGTAAAAACACTTTGAATTCTACTCACGATGTTGCGACATAAAATCTGCTTTTCCAATTGCATATGTAGCTCAAGAAGATTACAAGAAATTGGCCTATCATAAAAGCCAATCCAATTTATTCTCTGTGTCTCTAATCACGCCATTGTTCTGCCTAATACAGTCAAGCATGAATTCAATTGGGTTGAGAGTTCCGAGAAAAAATCCTTGTTCACCTTCACTTAATTTGCCGATTAAGCTAACGGTTCGCCTTCTGTTTGGCGTCAAAATTGCGCAGAATTCGTCCATGGGCGACGACACACAAGCAGAGAGTGACAAAAGAGCGAGAGACTTTTTGTGTGCGCATATTCTCCAGTGCACAATAAATAGGAGACCTCTCGATATTTTGAAATTAATTCCGCAGCAAGCTAATGGCATTAGATTAGTCCGCAAGGAGGGGCGCAAAGTGGAGTTTTTCCGTTAATAAATTCGAGCCTCTTAGCACAGGAGGAGCCGCGATGGGGAAAAAGCGCGGCCAAGAGAAGCCCATTCTGTGCGTAGTCACTTTGCGGCCAAGCGTCGAGGCTGTAAATGAATAATAAAATTATGATTATACGACTCTTGGGTTTTCGATGGAAGCTTGAGAAAAATAATCTTAATCTTTTCCCGTCAATGGAACACTCTGCTTTTCGCCGTGTCCGCATCGGCAGATGTGGAGGGGGAGAAAATCAATTTGACCGAAGTTTGTCATTAGTGGGTCTCTTGTGGACGCTTTTTTGCTCCATCCGCGATTGTCCGGCGAGTTGATGCCACGAAAATGAGAAGAAGCATAAATGCTGTGGACAATTTCCCAGAGTTGGAGTCAATAAAGTTAAGCATCCGTATAATTGTAATGTGGCTTTATGTAAAATAATAATAGTGCAGTAAAAGGAATATTAGAGTCAATACAGGAGCTTTCTCTCTTGTTTGCCTCAATTGCAACTTTATACTGTGGCAAAGTGAAGGAATAATAGTCATAATAATAAAATATTATTGAAATTGCCCAATTATATTTCATCAATAAGACAATACAGGTTACATTTGTTCTCTCATAACTTCCTCACCCCGCCCAAATATCCACCTTCCGTCATTATGGCCTCCGTCAACCGTCTTTGCTCTTTTTTTAGGGGGTTTAACCACCCAATTAAGCAGCTAATCTTTTTATTTAGATTGGGCGTCTTGCCTTTGACGCTGCACTGGATGAGAAGTAGGGAAAATAATATTTGTCGTCCAATAAAATAATTTAGGAAATACTTTTGACGTTGGCTCGCAGCGTCTTCCCAGACATTCGTTCTCCCTCTTGCGAAGGATGGGAGTGAAGGAGGCACCTGGTAATTTACCTGATGCACGCTTCATCCTCATTTTCGCCGTCCAAGATGCCCGCCGCGGCATTCCGTGAGGGGCTGACGAGAATACCTTGGGGAGAAGGAGGAAAAAACTCTAGTTTAGATCAATTTTATTGGTCTTAAAAACAGAAATGTACCCCTTAGCGGCCCTTTCCTCAATAAACTTTTACGATAGGATTGCATGCTCTCGCAGCGTATATAAACTAAAAATCGAATGGACAGCGTACATAAGGCAAAAGTCCAATAAAATCCAATTGCCGCACGCATGAGTACATAAGTTTGGCTCACTGAATATATGCGGCCACATAAGGTAAAAAGGCACACATTTTCATATTTCTCTAAATTTATTATTTTTCTACACTCAAGCGCGAACGAAGAGTTCATCAAATTATTCACCTTTTACGGCCTCTGTCGATACAAATTTTGTGCTAAAATAAAGAATGAGTGCCATTTGTGAAATTAAGCAATTTTTATTGGTCTTGGCGATGGCGGAAAATTGGGGGGCTTTTGATTAATTTCCCACAGGGCTTAGCGCTTTTGTCCCTCCATAAGCCCTATTTGGCCATTGAGATCTTTAAGCTGGAGCTCTTAATCCGAGCCGAATTACCGCAGACACTCCTTTATGCGCCTCACGGCGAGAAATAAAGAATCTACGGCACCAAATCGACCAAATCAATAGTGGCTCATATAGACACATTTATTCCTAACACATTAGAACACTTCAAGGACTATGAGTAATTTTATCGGAAACAGTTCTGAAGAAAATAAGGCATTATTCACATCTTCACTGAGTTTATTTCGTGTATTGATTGCTTGTGACAACAGAATTAATCAATGGATGGATTATGATTGACTGAAGCTAAAATACAGCAATTCTTTAGTTGTTTCATTATGAAAATACGTGGTTTTTAGGTTGAGATTTTAATATTACACAAAATCTCAAGACTGTCTATGAATCTGACTAAAATTTGTCCGCAAAACCAGCCATTTTCCTCTCTCAGACAAGATAATTTTTCTATTGCTGCGCGAGTGCAATGTCTCTGGGGCTGAAATGGAAATTTTCGAGACGGTCTCGCTTTGCGAAATTATCTCAATTGCCCCTCAAGTGCTTCACCTCAATTGTTCAATGCGCGGCGCGCATTCTGAAAGCGCGACGCCGCAAGAGCGAGAGAAGAGTGTCTTCTTTCGAAAATCGAGCGGCCAAGACAGCATGTCTATATGTTATCATGTGCGCTCATGGCAATAATTCTCGCTGCTCTCTATTGTAAATGTTTGCCGTGGAGGAGAAGAATGATGTATGTGGTTGAATATGAGGTGTGATAAGGCGCTATAACTATAAAAATCCTTTTTAATTTTACTATTTGTCAAATAGAACTAAAAGTATTTCAATAAAATGATTTACAGTCGCACTGTCGCATCGTCATAAAAGGCAGAGGCTCAGTGCTTTTTTCCTTCTTCTTCATCGCGGTGGAAAACTGTGTATGGGCATTTCGACATGCTGCTTTTGTGATGTGTTTGTCTCGACGCTTTTTTATGTGCGCACAAACTTGAGGAAAATCATTTCGTGTTATCAATTTTAGCGAAGAATTTTCATTCCCATTCACGTCTATTTGCTCGCGTTGATGTGATAAAAAGGACTCGCTGTCGCCTCAGCAACTGACAATAATGTATCAAGTGCCAGTGTTTTATGGGCGTCATGAGTTAATTGCTGCATTTTGGTGTCGTCAATCGAATTAATTGCCATTGAAAGTGGGAGAAAAATGTGGGGAATTGTGGCATGAGGGCGGCGGTTATTGTTCAAATAGTCCGGGAATTAATAGCATGATAGTGCCGACTGGCGCCAATTGCATGATAGTACGATTGAGGTTATTTTCTGTGCCATCAACAAGTCTTGTCGTGTTTTGTTGTGAAATAGCGGGGAAATTCAGTGGTTATTTCTCTAATTTTCCAGTGAAATCTGAGAAATATACGCCATGGCGTGTTCTCCGGAGCAAATTGCACTCAAGCGGCAACAGGCTCTTGAGAGATTGAGGGCGAATCAAGTAAAAAACACAGAGGCGAACACTTCGACAGCAACCATCACTTCAGGGCAGTTTTACGGGTCTGGCCAAAGTTCTCCGGCGATGCATCAGCAGAAAACCCTCCCGGGGAAGGTGGACAATAAGATAAAGCCACAACCATTGAAGGACAATCGCATCTTCTCGCAGCCTTATGCGAACAGAGGCAAGGCGAGTGATGTGGAAAAGAAGGAGCCCAAAGTATGGCCCGGGGCGCTTGCGAAGACAGTCTGCAAGTGCGCTCTGGTGTCCGAGGAGAGATTTGGCGTGACTCTGAGTAATTTCGACCAGGCTGTGAACGATGCTATGAAGATGATCGCCTCGAGGAGCTTCAATCAGGAGCAGAAAGTGTGGTCGTTCCTCCTGAAGGACTACAAGAACTTCTTGAAGGCGATGGAACCGCTCGCACATAAGGTGACTGTGGAACATCTGCCGCCATTCATTCTGAAGCTCTTTTCTGGACAAAAAGAATCGACGGATATGAGGATGGACATGTCCTTTCTGAGCAGCATAGAACCGAAGTTGGCCGACGCACTGATGGACTTCCAGAAGGAAGGCGTTCGTTTCGCCATTGAGAAGCAGGGACGATGTATTATTGCGGACGAAATGGGCCTGGGAAAGACTTATCAGGCACTCGCCGTGGCGGACTTCTATCGCGATGACTGGCCAGTGTTGATCTGCACCACGGCGATCACAAGAGACGCGTGGGCGGCAAAAGTGAGGGAACTGTTGCCTCGAGTGCCTGTGCACAAGATCGCTGTGCTAGATTCCGCCCAAAGCCTCATCACGGATGCGTCTATCATCATCAGTAGCTATGCCATGATGGACAAGTGCATGGCAAAGATCCAGAGCAAGAAGTGTGGAATTTTGATCATGGATGAATCGCATTCACTGAAGAACAACAAGACTAAATGCGCTGCGGCGGCGCTGAATTTTGTCAAGAAGGCCCGCCGGGTGATTATGCTCACGGGAACGCCGGCGCTGTCGCGTCCCAGCGAACTCTTCACGCAGCTCCAGATGTGCGACAGTTCATTCTTCAGCTTTAAAGAATACTGTAAGTGTTCAGCATGCTATTCCAACTCCTCATCTCTGATGCCTTTCTTCTTTCAGCCAAGCGATATTGCGACGGACACGAAGGTAAATTCGCTTGGGATTCCAGTGGCAAATCTAATCTGACGGAATTGAATCTTCTGCTGAGCCGCAAATTCATGATCCGTCGTACCAAAAATGAGGTGATGGATGACATGACGGAGAAGAGGCGCGAGGTGGTGATTCTGGACAAGGATCTGGTGAGCTCAAGAAAGGAGTTTGGAAGTCTCTTGGACAAGTACTCCCAGAGCTCAGGAAAGCAGCAGAGAGAGATCCTCCTCACCTTCTACTCAGAAACCGCTGTTGCCAAAGTGAAGGCCGTCTGTTCGTACGTGAAGAGCGTGATGAAGGAGAAGAAGAAGGTCGTGATCTTCGCCTACCATCACGTCATGTTGGACGGACTGTCTGAGTGCCTGCGAGACTTCAAAATCGACTTCATCCGAATCGACGGGGAGACGAAGGCAGAACTCAGAAGTTCGATGGTGAACATGTTCCAGACAAAGCCACACTATCGCGTTGCTTTGCTGAGTCTTAAGGCCTGCAATGCCGGAATCACTCTCACCGCCGCTCAGCTGGTTTTATTTGCTGAGCTCTACTGGAATCCCAGCGTGAGTATAAATAAACAATAGCCTGTGTTGCCCAGAGTTTCATGGTTTGACTGACAATCGTTTCAGACTCTGGCGCAGGGCGAGAGTCGCGCCCATCGCATTGGACAGGACGAGAACGTGGTGGTGCGCTATTTGCTGGCCAAGGGAACAGCCGACGACATCATCTGGAACATGATTCAGAAGAAGCAAACTGTCCTCAATGACGCTGGCGTGGGCTGTGATGATTTCTCCGAAGTGGCGTCGTGCACTGAAGTGTCTTCTTTGGTGAAGATCAGCAAATTCTTCCCCAAAACCCCAGCGAAGGAAGCCCAGACGCCGCAAGTCGGCTCGTCGAAGGCGCCCGTAGAAGCCTGTGATGACTTGAAAAAGCTCCTTGATGAGGACGATGATATACTTGCTGACATGGATTTCTGAATTAATACAGCGAAGTTATTCCATTTTTTTTTTCATTCACTGTATTTAAACTTCTCTCATCTGATTTCATGCCATTCTCATGTTTACCATAACAATATATTAATAAAAAGGAATAGAAGTTTCATATTGTCACTTCTTTTTTTCTTGCGCTATGACAGATTTTTCTCTGTTCTCTATGTAACATTCTAAGGCAAAAATAAACAGTAAAATATAATTTCACTTAGATTCTATGATCACAAGATCAACTAGTATTTAGTAGATGTGCTGCGTAATTTTCTCACTCGCTTCTGTTTAATTGTTTTTCGTGCTTGCGCGATGACATTTAATTCTGTCTCTTATTTTTGTACATTTGCGAAGGAGTTTCGCCGACTACAGTCAAGAGTAAATTAATCATGGAACACTAGAAGGATGCACTAGAAGAGTTGCTCAAGCAAGATATATCTCAGCCGTCACAGTTCAGGACTTGTTGGCCAGGCGTTTGTCGTTGCCGTAGAATTCGCTGTTGAAGTGGCGCGTCAGCAGGTAAACCACCCCCTCGTAGGTGGTCATCATGATGGCTGTGTTTGGAATTTGTCGCACCAGCTGAGTTGCCAGACCCCTGAGAGAGACACAAATGACAATTTAATCACGCTGTGAGAACATTTCTTATGCAATTTGCTTAGAATGCGCCACGGCAATTGCATTATTCTTAATGATTGTTTACACAGTTTTGTCAAGTCTATAAATAACTCTCTGCGCTCTTCCCAAGCATTGTCAAGTCATTTTATGGTCAATTTCTCACTTTTCCCACTGATTTTTCCCCATCGGGCATTCTCAAGGGCAAATACAAAGTGGCCGAGGCCCCGAATTGGATCATCTCTAATCGCGCTTTCGTGCAGTCAAGCAACCATGATGAATATTCATTTTAATGAGAGAAAGAGAGCAAATCACTCTTATCGCACGTTAACATTTCGAGGAGTGACGCAGGCGAAAAAGGTGAAGGAAAGTTTTAGCATTTCAGCCAAGTTGTCTCAATTTATAAATTGACGATTGTGTGTTTCATCATTTCCATTTCCCAAAAACAACAAATAAAGTCGTGTGATTTTTGCCAAAAAAAATTGTACACAACGTTTAAAGCATTTGCGCATAAAGAGAGTCGGATTCTTACCTGTAAATCCCTCGCCTGCCTTCCTCTCGCCACACCGTGGCCAGTGTTTGCCAGAAGGAGCGATACTTTGTGCCCTCCTCGCGTAGTCTCGTCCTCGCCACCTCATGCGGATACGCCACGCACGAGGCGATCGTCTTGGAGATGGCACCAGCCAGCATGAACTCCACAAAGTCCCTGGATGTCTTGGCCTCAGTCGGATGTGCGGTTCTCAGTTCAATCTACAATGTAGAGAAGAAGAAGCAATTAGAAGTTTCCTTCATTTCTTTCCCAATTTAATCATTAGAATTGAAGGTAAAATCAGTTAAAGAACACTCAAAAGTCCTTCAAGTTTCTCCAAGAAGTCAACAAATTCTTCCACAATATCTAAGAAACACTAAATGATTGAGTGAAAATTGTCTCACCAATTTCCTCTTGAGCGCTTCATAGATCACAAAGTGTATAACAGTCTCTGAGATGCCAAAATAGCTGGCCGTGATGCCTTTGTAGAAGCCACGGAAGCCGGATTGCTTATATATTTGGTAGACGCACTTTCGGACAGTCATCTGATCCTTGGACGCGTGATCCAACTGCAGGCGGGTCTTCACGAACCAGATGGGATTTGTCGCCGACGATGCCACGAAGCCAGCACACGAGGCACTCAGAATGTGAACAATCGGCGAGTCTGGCGGGATGATTCTGCATGAAAGTCAACCACATTAGTTCACTTATTGAGCTTCTCAGCCTCCCAATTCTCATCACTCACCCATCTCTGTTGAGGAAGCCCTTCGTCTGTGAGTACGCACAGAAGTAGATGGCCCTGGATGGAGCGACACCCACGATATTTG
The DNA here is from genome assembly GCF_947086385.1 of Phlebotomus argentipes. NCBI lineage: Eukaryota > Metazoa > Arthropoda > Insecta > Diptera > Psychodidae > Phlebotomus > Phlebotomus argentipes. The sequence continues at coordinate 7,468,675 of NW_026776181.1, read as the reverse complement.
GCCCCAAGCCCTTGAAGAGCGCCCGCGGACCCTCTGTCTGGATAATGTGTCTGAAAAGATGGAGAAGAGGTCAGCAAAGGGTGCAAAGAAGGCACGAAAGTGTGCTTGTGTGTGTGTTCTTGTGAAATATATACTGTAGCAAATTAATATAAAATGAGACGTGAGAGAAAATGCGACGACTTTTTGCAGCCACAACAAATCATACCAGAGACACAAAAGAAGGGGAATGAGGATGAAAGCATGCAAATCGCCGGGTCGAATTCCTCCATCTCGCGCTGATCAACACGTCTCTCCACGCCTTCCCTTGAAAGACAAGTCCGTCTTGAGCGAGAGAAACAACATCATTTTGTGTGGGGCAGAGAAGTTGATTAAATAGCAAAACAGTCCGTTTTTATCATGTCTTCTACACCTCTTGGCCAAGGTTCACACAAGTGTGATTCAATTTTCGAACATTACAAATAGCAAAAAAGTATAAACTCAATCGCACACACGCTAAAGAACACTTTGGGAAGATTCCATCGCGTTATCATCGCTAAATTGTGACGATTGTGCTGTAAGAACGCATATTGTAAAGCACATTTCCACTGAAATGCCTAATTAGAAAGTTTGTTTACAAACACCAGCAGCAAAAACATGCTTCGGGGGAAATTGTCACAAAAATCCCCCTTTCAATTTTCACTGAATCAGGTCTCCCCGTCTATTTCACAGCTAATCTCTTGCCCACAGAATTCAATGTGAAAATGATTAGTATTGTTCGATGAAAAAGCCACAATCGGTCAAATGGTCGCGGAAGAACCTCGGAAATGTGCCCTCCAAAAAAAAGCTAATAAAACACAGAGTGTTATAATGAAAATGTCCCCATCAGAAAGGCGAAAAAAAAACAATTACACTCTTATTTAAAGAGATGAAATGGAAGATTTTGGAGAACGCAAAAAGAGATCTCACACTGCATCTTTCACACCTCACTTGGCGTGTGAGAACACTTTTTCACAATTATCACATCGAATGACTCCTTCCACGAATAATCACAATCAATTAGCGATTGCGTGATGAATTCCCAGATCGCCAAATTTGACCGTTTCACTGGTTGAAAGACGTTTCAATTGCTTTTGCAAATAATCTCCCCCTCTTATCGCTATTATCGGGGCGCCTTTTTTCTCGCAAATGCTCCAGAATTCAGAAGACAAACAGAAAGCAACATTGTAATAAATGTCAAATAGAAAAATGAAGACAATGTAGCGGCAAAAAAAGAAACATTGACGAAAGGATGATGAAATTTGCGTAAACTCACTTGAGACACTGCATAATACTCATTGATTTTGCTGACGATGAGATTCCACACGATGAAATTGCGATGATCTGCAAAGAGGAAGGCATTTGTGTGATTATCTTCAATTGATCTCAATTGGCGAGACGCTCTCACTTGTGGCCTCTTCCTGAGGATCGTTGTGCAGAGTCGCCGCCTCTGTTCGGGTCGCAGGAGAGCATCTGTGGCGCTGCTGGAGCCGCCCGATGTGCCGGATCCGCCGCCGGGCAGTTCAGGCACTCGCGGTCCGGTGGAGAGGAAGGCAGACGAGCTCTGGAGACGCGTCTTCACCACCTCCAGCGGACATGTGGCGACAGCACCCACCGTTCCGGCCACCCTGCAAGTCAGAAACAAAGATCTCATCAGCCTGAGCTTCTAGCTAAAGGAAATACAGCATGAGATTAAAGGCCCCAAAAAAAGCCTCCACTTCTAGCATGAATCAATGATAAGCCGGGGCGTTTTTTACGTGTGTACGCGCGCTCTCGAGTATAGTCACTTCGTCAGTGAGATGATCACTTGGTGTCCACGTGCTTTCCTACGTTTTTTACGGTTCTTTCGCAGTGGAATTTTTCCTTGTGCGCGCACCCAAAGACACCCGTGTCTCATTGCGTAAAATTGTCACTCTGTCCCGCAACCACAAGTCAATAACATCAAATCGGGGGCATTTTTTCCCATCTCCCGGCGAAAGGGTCACAGAGAGAGAGAGAGAGTGAGGCAATGTAGTATCCCATGTGGGATCACACAGAGTTCACCATTATCCGGATTTTCACTGTGGTATAAACATTGAGAGTTACGAGAGTTGGGCGGAGGGATTCTCGAGCGACAAGATTGTAAGGCACACAGAATAAATCACACTCCGCCAACCAGTTCATGCCGGTTCGCGACTGATAACTACGTTGGCAATAATCACTTTTATTAAAACACACTCGACAGAAATAGAAATAAAGTAGGAGAAAAAAGATGCGATATGCGCAAGAGAGAGAAAGATCACGTCGGATACATTGGTTCTTTGTTTTTCTGCTCCCAATACTTTAGCCACATTTTTATACTCACCCCAGAGAGAGTGTGGAAAAGCGTTGAATGAAAAACTATGGAGCCGTTTGGCAAGATATAGAAATATCATATGATTGATAGGTTTAAATATATCAGTCAACGTGTTTTTGTCAACACATGGGCGGGGCTTCTAAGTGGGTGTGGCCAGATTTTTCTAGCGAACTTGTGCACTAGTCAAATCCGAAAGCACTTAAGTGTGAATTCAATAAATGTCGTTCAAAAATAAACATTAAGCAGTGTTTGTATTTAGCAAGTAATTACTCAAATGATCAGAACCGGAAATTATTCCTAGTCTTAACCAGATTTCTGACTCCCAAATCGAAAAATCTGGTAAAATCCATCGCTACTCATGTTTTCATTCACATTTATTGTTTCTTTCGAATTTTACGACCTTATTATTCGTTATTGCGCCGATCATTGCCACTCTGCAATCAAGCACTTAATGCTCTTCCCATCAATCCTTTCTCTGGTTCATCTCGCGGGTCCAGAGAGCAGACATGCTGAATGTCACAACCCTCGATCGCGATCGTTCATGTGATCTTTACCCGGCCAAAGAGAGCGTTCCAGTTGTTTCCGGATCGAGAAGAGATTCATCATTATTAAACCGCTTCTATCGCGCCACTGTAATTTCACTGTTTACATTACAAACCGACACAAGAAAGGCAAAATGATGTAAACAACCAATTCGCGCGAACGATAGCGCCGAAAAAAAAATCAGCGAGGTCAGTCAGAGGAAAAGAAGCATCCACACAGCATTTGGGTGAAATATTCTATAGTCACCATCCAGAATCAACCCAAAAGTCAATCCAGATCGGTTTAAACTGGTCCACACGATGCCCAAACACACAAAAGTCACCCAGATTTCGCGATTAATCCCGTCATTTCTATCGTCACTCTGATTTTTATTTTGCACAGCAAAAAAAGAAACTCAATGGAATTTTTCACTCAAGCACACACAAATACACGTTTAGAAAAATTTTTGTACAAAGGCAAATTCAAATCTCTCGCACTCTGTTTTTCCTCTGTCCGCTGACTTTTTGTGCCGCTAAAGGTTTGGCTGCGAGATCAAAACTCAGCTCAACCAGAAAGTGGTGTGTTGCAGAAAAAAACACACACCATTGGATAGGCACAAAATCTTTTGCGTCAATTGACGGGCTCTTTGAAAAAATATATTTTCCTGTGGAAAATTTTCCCCTGCACAGCGCGCTTAATCATTGTGCTTCCCAAGAAAATCAAGAGCAAAATAAAAATATTGATGTAATCATTGCGATGCGGATTGTTTTGAAGGTGGCGTGAATTTGTTGCAAAATTTATGCGCGCAAGTTGAACGGCCCACAAATTCTAAACTTTGCCAGAATAAAGCGTGAGTTTGTGTGTGTTTTTTTTTCTGTGAAATGAGGAAAGAGGCAGAATGTTGACTTTCCAAATATTTTGGAAAAGAAAAATATGGCATAGAAAACTCAAGAGTCTCTATTCTATAGATAAGGAAGAAAATTTAATTTTTCTACGCTTTTACCCGAGCATTTTGCAGCTCTGAATTTATGACTTCTCTTGAGATGATTTACCCCTAAAGCGGCCTCATTTTCCGTATTTTCTTCTGACATAATCTGCTTGGCACTGAATATTAATACTCGGGCAGATGTTCCCATGAAATGGATTCCCAATCTCTCTCTGCAAATATTCACGAAACTCTCTCTTTCTCCCTCTCGCGATTCAATCGCGATTGATGAATAACATTATAACAACTACAAATGTCGAGAGGCCTCTTATAAATAAGTGACTTGTGGCTATTTTGGACCCGGTCAGAGTCTTCTAATCCTCAAGACAATCCCGCCAATCTATCGATAATCGCATGTGGCCTTGATTGGCGAAATTTGGCGCACTTTTTTCCACCACTATCGCGGGTAATCATTGAGAAATTGCGCACCTCCGCGGCGGGAACGGTGCATTTGGAGGTCGCATGGCTACGATAGGACAATAGAGAGACTTTGGGCGACACACAATCTCAGGCCTAATTATCGCTTCAGACACACGACACGAATTTCACGATAAAAACCTCTCCTCGCACGGAGTCTTGGTGGCGGAGGAGTTCGGAAATTGGGTCAATAGAAGAGTAGGAAGCGAGAAGCGATGGAAAATTTGGCACTGAGGTCTAAATAAAAAAAGAAATACGACTCCTCACCCTCCGGCCGTAAGGTGGATGAGCGTGTCCCTCTGCGTCCCTCGCTGTGCCATTGTCCTGGCCGGGGATTCCTGTCGCTTGTTGCTTTCTTGTTCGAAGGGATTCTTTGGCACAGTTCTCACACCACTCTTCACATTTAGTTGTGTGTCTGTGGGCTATTTATAGAAAGTGCAATTTCACAAGATCCCACCACTCATCCGTGGTGTTGCGGCTTCGCTCTCTGGGCGAGTTCAATGAGCAATTCTCCTGCCCAGCGCCGGGATGATGTGTTAAAAATTGGCAGATTCGCAATTTACCAACTCTCTTCCTCCACTGGCTGTCTATTAATATCTTGTTTATTTGGTATTTTTCAACCGAGAGACGTGTAGAGTCAAAAATATACGCTTTTTTTCCCCACTCTGACACGAGGAATTCAGTCACTCTGGCCAGCTCCTGAGGGAGCGCCTCCACACGGGCGCCTGCTTATGCAAGAGTCCCACTGCGTTATGTCACTAAGTCCACACTTTCTCCCCCTTCACACATGCACGCGCCCCACTAACTGTCCCAGAACTGCCTCAAGTAGTCCCCGAGAAGCCTCCGAAATCCTGTTTGACTGGAGAGTCGAAATCCACTACGCAGTTCTTCAGCCGCACGGAAAACCACTCAAAACTTGACTATTCCTCTTCACCTCGCGTCTATCACCATCAATTGCTCGTACTACTGATTTTGTACTACGCTCTGGTCGTAATTTAGCACCTCATGCACTGCGTGGCTCTGAGTAAATTGAAATGTTTTGCCAGCGCGATCGCAACGATGAATTCTGCGGCGACATTGGAATGACACTGGATGGCTATGACGTCACACCGGCGACAGATGCCCTCTGTCGGCAATTTCACCCTGACATCCGGACAGTGAGTCTCGCGTGTGGGCAGTTTTTCTCGTTTTTACCCGGTGAACGATGATTACAGCCAGTAGAAGTGTTATCAGGCGATTCCTGACCCATCCCCCGTCCACCTGGATCAGTGTCGCCAGTGTGCAGACACAGCCGCAGACCTCACAGACCACATCAGCGACGCCGCCTGAGGAGAATGTTTCCGGAAAGAGGGAAGTCACCAGGGAGGACTCAAAATCTCCTGGAATGAGAATAATCAGCACCAAAATAGAGAACAGACTGCCCAAGAGGGAGCCGCTGATGAAGAACATGTTCATGTGTCGTGTTGACACGGATTTACTGGTGTATCCTGAAGTCTTTAATTATCAAGACCATCCGGAAATGATGGAAAAAGTGACTCCCATTCAGAGAGCCTTTGATGGATTTGAAGATCTCTCCAGGATAGATCCTGAGGGTGTAATTCCGGACAGTGTATGGAGAAAAATTGAGAGTTTGGGACTTTTTGGACTAAACATACCACAACATTTCAACGGTTTGGGATATATTGTCACCGATTCTCTCCTTGCCTTGGAATCCCTGGCATCAGAACCTGCTCTCATGGCTGCTTTGGGAGTGCATCATCAAGTAGCCGAGGCAATACTGAAGTTTGGAACGGAAGAGCAGAAGCAAACCTACCTTCCTCGCCTGGCGACCGGAGAACTCGTGGCAAGTGTGGCTTTGAATGAGTGTAAAGATGCAGTAACTGGCTTCTTCAACACAAACGCTACTATCAATCACGACAAGACTGTCTGGACGATCTCTGGTGAGAAGTCATTCGTCGTGAATGGCAGAAAAGCCAATCTGCTGCTGGTCTTTGCCGATGTCGAGAGCGTCAGCTACAAGGGCGCTAAAGATGAAAACACCACCATTTTCCTGGTGGAAACAGATCGAAATGGCGTGGAGAAAAGCCTTGAGGCACAGCAGACTCTGGGATTCCGTGGCGCTGAGGGTATTTCTGTGAAATTCAACAATGTTGAAGTCCCATCGAGGAATATCTTGGGCGAGATCGCATCGGGCATTAAGGTTGGCGAGGAAGTTTTCAAACTGATGCGTCTGCAAAGCAGTCTCTCGTCCGTTGGCATTCTCAAGAAGCTCCTCAAGGAAAATGCTCAGTTCTGCGTTGACCGAAAGCAGGGTGACAAGAGCATGACTGAGATGGAGATGATGAAGAATCGCTTCTCTAAGATTCTCTGTGACACTTTTGCCATTGAGAGCATGATCTACTTCACCGCTGGCCTCATCGATATCTACGATGGACAGGATGTGGAGCTGGAGTGCAGCATTTTGAAGAACTTCTCCAATATGGCACTCAATCGAACCATCAATGTGATCCTCGGTCATCGAGACTTCTTGGCTTTAACTCCTGGCCACGTGACTGAGCGCTTCCTGCGTGATGCCCTGCAGTTCCAGACACACGGAGAAATTATGGACAGCGTTAAATGTCTCATGGCACTCACGGGACTTCAGTTTCTGGGAAAGGAAATGTACGAACACATAAAGAAGGTGAGGAATCCTCTCTTCAATCCCGGCTTCATCATGAAGCGCCTCTTCACCGGTCAGTCTTTTGAAAGCCCCAAGAAGTTCGCCAATCTGGAGCACTATCTGCACTTGTCCGCGAAGCCCGGCACCGACGCTCTGGAGCTTTGCATCGTACGACTGCATCTCATGTCTGAATACCTCCTCAACCGCCACGGCACGGAGATCTTCCGCCACCACAATGATCTCTTTCAGCTCAGCGAAGTGGCATCTCTCTGCTTCGCCATGTTCTGCTCCGTGGCCAGAGCCTCCAGGTCGTACTGCATTGGTCTTCGGTACGCAGAGAATGAGATGCAATTGGCCAACGTGTTCTGCGGTCACGCCAGCGAGAGGATCAATCAGATTGCCCTGAGCATACAAGAGAGCGAGATGGTGTCCATGAATGACACGCACCAGATTCTGGGCAAACAGCTGTTCAAGACCAAGGGCTACTTTCCTGAGCATCCACTCACGCGGAACTTCTAGATGAAAATACATTTTGTAAAAAATAACTAAGTAAATTCAAATAGAATTAACAAAAATATCTGCTTCGCATAAGCACAATAATCAAAAAAGTCACAAATTCAGAGTACCAACAAAATACTTGTGGATGGAAATAAGGGAAAAAATCTCATGTTCATCTCAGATCCTGCGTTGTGCCGCATCCGCGGATGGAGATGCCGCCTCAGGGCTCATGTCAGCTTGTGATGTTTGTGTGGAGGAACTCTGCTGAGGGTTCGTAATCTCACCCTCTTTCAGTGCCCTTAGATAAGCTGGCTTTTGCGATGGACACTCAAAGTGAACGCAGTGGAAGATCTGCAAAGACACTCGGATTATGATCACGAAGACGGCTTTCTCCAGGCCAATCTCACCTCATTATTGGTGTTGTACGTTCCCACGATCTTTATGAACACCACCGGACGCGGTGGAAACGTGAAGTGCTGCCAGGATCTCACCGGCTCCCCCCTCTTGTCCACCACGAGCTCCCAGTTCTTTCTGTTCGTGGACGTCTCAATGAAAAAGCAGTAGTTGCGATCGTCCAAGTCCCACAGCAGCAGCCTCAGAGATCCAATGTAGTAGGGCTGTCCCAGCTGCACCAGGATCATTCCACTCACGAGCTGATGGCACGTGAAACCGTAGTCCCAGTCGTAGTTTGTCACATCCCCATTGAGAAGCACATTGCGAGTGCGACTCACGCCGTCCACAACGATCGCGCTCATCTCCAGCGTCGCCACATTGTTCACGGGCGCCACGATGCCATTGTGGAGCGGAGGAACATTAGCCGTGTACATCGCCTCCAGAGAGACCACGTGGAACACCTTATTGACCGTGTTGTGAGTGCCCACCAGGCGGATGTAGCGCACAGCGCGCGCGGGGAAGTAGAGATACTGCCAGGAGCGGCAATTGTACTCGCGATGGTCAATCACACGCTCCCAATATTGCTGGTTCACGCTCACCTGCAAGGGACAAACGCGCATTTTCCGCTCAATGACTGTGAAATCAGGCTATTTTCCACCCTTCGGCTCCGCTCCAATTCATGCGTTGTAATTTTAGAGAGGCAAATATTTTGAAGGACTAATTTTAGCTTGAATTTCTGGTTACAGTTCAATTCTGGAACTGACAGAGGAAATCATGATGCAGAATTGAGAAATAAACTGAAAGGTTCAACGACTCAGGACGTGTAGATAAAAGGACATTTTCAAGCTGGTTCGCAAGTGAATCTCTGCTTCTGTAAGTTGATTTGCTATAGACTTTTACAACTCACCTCGATATAGTAGCAGTAAGAGCGGACATCCTTGTCCCAGAGAAGAATCTTGATGTGGTTGATGATGCTGATACTGCCCAGCTCCACCACGATGCCCTGATCATTGGATTCGCTGATCGTGTGCCTCGTGTAGCCGCGCTCCATGTCATACGAATCCGTGTCTCCGTCCAGCAAGGAAGATCGCAACTCGCCCTGAATTGTGCGCGAATCGAACTTGAGCGAGGCGACATTCTCTTCTGGCCACAGAGCGCCTCGGTAAGGCAGAGATTTGCTCGTGATTTTCTTCTCTATCGCGTCCAAGAGGCGATCCGAGTCGATGATGTTGGATGGACGCACCACGGTCAGGAGCTGCTTGATCTCCATCAGTGGCAGACGCACGTGAGACACGACCAGATCAATGTTGGAGTCTGGATTAGCGGCACACCACTCACGCACGGCCAGGAAGATTGACACCTCGGGCGCCGAGAAGGAGTCACGCTGCAGTAGTCCAATGAGAGATTCCTCGGACAGACTCTTGAAGGACTCGTGCTTGAGAATTTCGTTTGTGTTGCGCTCCAGGAACGTGTGGCAAACAGACATGAGATTCTCAAAGGCATATAGACGAGCTGCATCCAACACGGCACAAACATTGTCCAGCGACAGCACCTGCCTGAGGTAGCTCGAGATGGCGGTCTCCAGCTCCGAGAAGCCATACTGATTGGCCAGCCCAAGTGTGTCCAGCACGTCCTCTTCCCGCATCTGCGCCAGCGACATTTGACCCGAGTAGATGTAGCGCAGCAATGCCCGGAAAGCCTCCAGGGGCACCTTCAACACTATCTCACTCTGCGAAGACTCCGACATGCCCCCATAGAGCATCGCCCGGAAGTATTCGCTCCTGGCCGCCAGGATGACGCGATGCGCCGGCAATTTCGCGCCGTCCACCACAAAGGTCACGTCCGAGTAGTCCTGATTCATGCACAGTAGTGCCATTTCCTCGGAAAAGCGGCCTGTGAGCTCAATCTGAGGGGAAAACCGGGAAAACAAAGCGACATTTGTAGCTGGGGCGCAGCGCAGTGAAAAAAGGCCGTTTTCTCACCTCTTCCCAGGGATTTGGGTCAGCCATATCGTGACTATTGCTGCTCATTGGCACCCACTGCCGATTCCCTGTCGAAATGTATCTCAAAACCCACTAAATCCCGTGAAAATCGGGGAAAATACGCGGGAAGCAAATATTTTTCACTCGGGAACTGTCAAAACACTGTATTCAACTTTCATACACTCTTTGAAGGTGGCGCTGATGAGCGGATAAGAGAAAATTCTCTGACTCCTTCAAATGCGTCAGTTTGATCCCTCATACTGTTTCGTTGTAAAGTCGCTGAAAAGCCAGAGGTAAAAACAAGAATTTCTCCAAATGTAGATATTTTATTTGTATTGAATGTCTCATCCAATCAATTTTCCCAAGAAAAAACACCACAATTCCTCCTCATCCAACTGATAATAGCTTTTTGCCAAAGAGACACTGTATTTTGGTGTTGTACACTTAACAAATTTCTTGTGTATTGTGTGTATGTTAAATTCTGCAATAAACATTAAAGATATACTTTCTCATGTTTTCTTCTTCACAATATTATTTCTCTTTTCCCTCAATTTATATAAATTAATTATACACATTTATTTACAGTTAATAAATTATAATTAAAAATTCGTTGGTTTATTGTAGAAATTTATCATCTCAACATCTTTTTTTCCGTTTTTCAAGTGTTGTGTGTGATTTTTTGTCTACATTTACAGTTTTAAAAATAACAAATAAGAAAAAAAAACATCGTGAATTAGAAGATAGCAAAAAGAGAAGTTTTTTTTGTTGCATTTTCACCTTTTTCCCTTTTCTCTCTACATAATTTAAAAATTCATTGGAATGTTGCGTAGCTGATTTCGTGCTTTTTCTGTTTTTTTTGGTAAAAAATATGGAAATTTCTCACTATCTTTCTCCCTTTTGATAACATCTTAAGCAAAATACATGTAGGATATTTTTTCTCTATAGAGTTTTTTTTCTTTTCTTGGACATCGAATATACAAAGAGATTTTTACGCAATTTTTTTCTTGCACAATTAACAACTTTTTTTTCTCCATTTAACAATTGATAGATATTTTTACGTGGTTTCATGTCTATTTTGTCATCTCCTTTGTACCATCATTAAACATTTATCCTATTTTTCTTCACGGGGTTAAAAGTATACAACAAGGATTCATTAAACTCTCTTTGATTCAACAGACGCTCTCCTCATGTCTTTCGCAGATTATTGTGAAAACTGGAGACTCAAAACATTGGCTATGATTACAAATATTCACTTATTAGACACTTTTTCTGCTTTTTGATATCTCTCCATCATTGTTCATCCGAAAAATTCACTGTGAGTGAAATTAAATGCTCTCTTTCTCTGTCTCCCTCTCTCTGCCAACAATTACAACAATTAAAGGGTTTTCTTAATTCTTAGCTTTTTCTTCTTTCTAAAGTTTATTCTTTGTGTAAATTTCACTTTTTTGTGTTTCTTCACTGTGAGTTTTGTGTGCATTTCACGCTCTTTTGATGAAAAAATCCACTATCCACAACTTTCGTCTTTTCTCGGGCATGTCCTTCAGATAATTCCTAGCTAGTCTGTCAGCAAAAATATGTAATTCTCTTATATTTTCTTCTTTGAAAAATTCCTATTCGTATTCCCACCCAAAATTCCTGCACCATTGCAAAGATCTTTTCTCAAAAAAGACTCCATCAATTAATCGATAACGCTTTTTATTGTACAAAATACTTCTTTTCATCTCTGTTAATTATTATTATTTAAAAAAATATACATTCAATTAATATAATTTCCTTTAGTAATATTCATCATCTTTTTTAAATGTACCTACATTCAATATTTCACTGTTTTTATACCACCTTTTATTTTTAAGAAATATCTTTATATTACTAACAATTATTGTTACTCTGCTTCTTACCACATTTTATCCACCTTTCATTTCTTCCCTTCAATAATGATTACTTTATCACGTACAACAATTATTCTTTATATCCAATAACTATTTTATCTCAATTTCTTCCTTCTTGTGTTTGTGAGTGAAAAGACTTCTTGAAATATTTTTTTTCTTCATCCCCTTGAAAATTCCACCAAAAAGACATCATTTCTTCATAGTCATGGAATTGCCTTTTGTATCTTTCACAAATTACTAATTATTATATTACTGTTTAAAATAGTTTGTTTTCAGAGGAATTCTGAGATAAAAGGAATTTCTCGCTATGTTTACTTTCACTGTTTGTTTTTTATCTTTAAAAAAAAGATCGTGTTTCTGTGCTCAAAATCTTTTCCTGCTTTGGAGAAGACAATAAAAATATCTATACAACAATTTGAGGGAAAGTGTTTGTGTGTGTGTTTTGACATTATTCTTAAATTTACATCTTTCCCACCAATTTTTATCCTAAAAATGGTGTAAATAGAACTTCTTTTTCTCTCCATTAAAAAGTGCTTCACTTCATGTTAAAAGTTTATATGTTGTAAATAAAGAGAAAAAGTGTGTCGACGAACCAGCATCGATTTATAATGTGTTTTTTGACAAAGAAATTTTTCTTTTTTTTCACCTTTAGGTCGCTTAATCCAATAACGTTTTTTTTATTTGCATTTCACATTAATTAAATATGTATATCATAAATTTCAGAAATTTCTTCGTTGACGTACATTAAGGTCACTCAACATTTATTGATATTATTTTTTGTCATCAATTTCATCACCTTACCAGTTAAACAGCAAACAGATAAATTTTAGGGGAACATTTTTTGGTTCTTTACCGTGATTTCCTATCAAAAAAAAACAAAACAATCAAGCCACTCAATTGAGCTATTTTTACTAGACCAAAATCGATTTTTCGCCTTAGAAAAGGACATTCTGCCAAAAAAAACCCACCCAATAACTCAATTAAATGGCTTTCTATCGAAGCACTTTTGCCGTTCTCTTTTCAATCAATCCCAACTTTCTTCAGCATTTACTTGGGAGGAGAAAACAAAACAAGATTCTCTCTCTATTTCATCAAAAAAGAATATATATAAAGCTTTGAGCAAATCACGATATTTTCTATTATTTTTTGACCAATAATAATCCTGTCGCCTTCAACGGACGATTACACATATCTTTTCCATTCAGAAATTTAATTCCTTCCTCTAACTATTGATTCAATCTCTTCTCCACTCATATTAAATATTTACCACAAATTAACGCCACTGACCAACAATTTCTATACAATTTCTCCTTCTACTCCTTCCGTTCGCCGCCATCGCATCAGAAACAGAAACAACAAACTTTTCCTCCGCGTCAAATACTTACAACGTATTCACGCTCAAATGGTTGCTAAATTCCCGGCCCGCGTGTGTATCTACTTGTCATCCTGATCCATTGGCTCCTCTGAATCTTCCCTGGACAAATCTCTGGAGGATCTGCAAGAATACACCATTCATCAGTCAAGGATTCTCTCAATCAAATCATCTTCTTTGTTACCTGTGAAGCGACTGCATGGACAATCCAGCCATTGCAGTGACTGTCTCAGATTCATCCCGTTCACTGGAGAGCGCTTGCATGGCTGAGAAGGCTACAGTGTGGGCGAGTCTCTTCACAGCTGGCCAATGACTCATCTGAAAGCAAGACACTAAATTGGTATTTCCTGCAACTTCACCACGGAAAAGCAAACCTACCTGGATGGCTATTGTCTTCTGGATTGTCTCAATGGCATTCTGGCACGGCGGCCTGGCGAGTTCCGTGTCGGCAATCTGGCTGAGATCATCGCCTAGCAGAGCACGAACGCATTCCTGAGCAGAGTCACAAATAGCCGGCAAATCGTATCCACCCTCTAGTGCGAGAATCACTCTGCCCTCAGCCAGCTGCATGAGTTCCCTCGTGAGATGCCCAAAGCACGCCGGCGAAACCATGTATCCGCCCAAAGGCGGCGGATGTCCACTTGCAGCGTCAAATCCCGCAGAAACCAGCACAATATCAGGCGAAAACTCCCTCGCAATGGGCATCACGACAGTTCTAAAGGCTGCCAAGTACTCTGCATCTCCCAATGGGGGCGACAATCCACCACTCCATGCCACATTCACATTGAATCCCATCCCAGGACCGACTCCACACTCTGTGGGACCGCCGGTGCCGGGGAAGAAGTTTCCGTCGTCGTGGCGATGGATGGAGAGGTAGAGAACGCTGGGATCGTCGTAGAACACCTGCTGCGTGCCATTTCCATGGTGAACATCCCAGTCCACAATGAGGACACGCCTCATTTCCGGCACTCGCTGTCTCACCAGTCTCGCCGCCACGGCGATGGAGTTGAAGAAGCAGAATCCCATCGCGGCATCGGGCTCTGCATGGTGTCCGGGTGGACGCACCACTGCAAACCCATTGCGAATGTCCCCTTTGGCCGCCTTAAGGGCCAAGTCAATCACACATCCCGCCGCCATCCTGGCCGCCGCTGACGTGTGATGCTCATTCCACGTGGTGTCGAGATCCACACCCAATCCACCGCACGCCAACCTAACGAAGCTCACGCGGCTGGCATCGAGCTTGTGGCGGTTGAGTTGATTGGTGCCGAAGAGCATCGTGTGCGCCTCAGTGTGCACCGTCTGGAGTTCCTCCTGAGTCGCCCGCCTCGCCCTCAGACGATCACAGCGACTGGCCAAACCCGTCTCCACCAGACGCGCCCACACACTCTGCAGCCGCCCACTGTGCTCCGGATGAGACGAGTTGTCCCCGCAGATGCAGGCGTGCTTCAGCATTTGGTTGTCGAAGGCCAGTCCTGTGGTGACATGAATAGGTCCAGGAGCTCCCTGGAACCACAGGAAGATCATTACAATTGCCCATTCACTCTACACTGGCTCACAATTGAGACTTACCCCAGCAATACTCCGCCGATGCGGCACTGTGAGATTCACCGGAGGCGGACTGTTGTCCAGCGAGTGCTGACCCGTGTCCGGGATACTGCACGGCGGCTGCTGGCCCAGATGCACCAGCGGACTGGACAGTGTTCGCGACAGTGGCTTCACGAAACCTCTGGCAAACGGATCATCCACGGAAATGTGCATTGACTGGCGAATGAGGAGCTCTCGCTGCTGCTTCAGGTACTCCTGATCGCGCACCCTGTCCTCCTGACGCTGCGACGTGCTTGTGATCACACTGCTGGTAAGTACAGTTTTCGGTGGTTGCTTCTTGTCCGTCAAGTCGATCACCTCTCCGGACTCCTCTTCCTTCAGCTGCGGCTCACGACTCCCACCCACGCGCGTCAGCACGGTCTGCCTGATCTTCTGCGTCAGCAAGAGATGCTGCTGCTCCATGGCCTGTCGCTCAGCATCGCTGTTCTCATAGTGCGTCTGCCCGATGTTCACCGTTCCGGCTCCTGTGAGCATCGGATGGCCTAGCGGAAGAGGTGCCGATTGGGTCCTGCCCAGCGGCCGATGGCCCTGCTTATTGAGTCGTGCATGAGCCACCTGAGTATCCGTGATGGGCTGTCCATACAGCCCCGGCACCTGGCCATGCATGGCCAGATGCTGAGCCGCAATGTGATGAATGCTGGATGGATGGAGGTGCGAAGCCAGTTCCGGATGGTGCTCTAGTGGTGGCATTGGGGTGTAATATGGCGCCCCAACGGCAGCCGCAGCAGCCAACTGAGCGTGTGTCCGGAAATTCGAGAGCAGAGCCTGCAAAGAATGCAGATAGATCAACAAACGCCCCTTTTTGCCTTCACACTTTGCACACTCACCAAGTTGTTGGCATTGTGAGCATTGGCCAAGTGTGGTCTCCCGAGGGAAATGTTGGGCATCGAAGGGGAGCTGAATAGAGCAAGATCATTGATACTCCCACGATTGCCCTGATAGTTGGGATCTTCATTCTCCTGAAATACAATAAAAACACAATTGTAGGGCTTTGAGGGACTCCTCTGCTTCTTCTTTCTCTCACCTCCTGAATCGGAGCACTAGTCGGTGAGCCTCGATTTGTGAGCGTTGGCGGTGAATTTGGACCAGAATCCGGCGTTGTTGTGCAATCTAATAAGCAAGAAAGATGGGAATTCAATACAATATCTCTGATTTTATTATTTCTCTCATTCTCAGAAAAATCCATCAGCATCACGAGCCAAAAATTCAATAATCTTTTTTAGCAATATTAATGGCCAAAAGAAGTTAATTAAACGCCAACATGCTCATATTTTTGTCAATTCTCTCGCTAATTTTAACGACTCTTCAATTACACTTTTAGTACAGTTTTTAATTGATTCAGCATCTGATCGTGTGTTTAGTTTCATCAAACGGCAAAAATAAAGACACTCATGACGCAAAAGGAAGATTTTTTGTCAGTTCTCACTCAAGCCAAGTGTGTGAGGTGTGAAATATATTATTTGGTTCATCACTTTTATATGTATATTGATAAATTCTCTCTTTTAAGAGCGCAACAAAGTAAGGAATTCGCCGCATTTTGGCTTATTTTTTTTGGGTATCAATTCGCGCAAAATACAAATTATATTCATATGAAATAACATGTAAAACATTATTTCTCTCTCTCTCTCTCTCTCTCTCTTGCAATTCACTTGTAATCGTCACATTATTCTGTGTTTGTGCTTCTTACTGTACATACTTGTCGGTGTTGCTAAGGCTGAATTTTGCTGCTTCTGCTGTCGTCTTTGGGCAGCCTGAAGAAGTCGCTCTTGCCGTCGAGCCGCCAATGGTCCATTCCTCGCCTTTCTCTCAATCACACTCTGTTTCAAGCGAATCTTCAGCAAATTCGGCTCCGACGCTGCAGCCAATCATTTCATTATACGCAATTTATTATTTATCCAAAAGAAACTCCTTATCTTAAGACAGTAAATTAACAAAGATAAAAAAAAACCGAGGAATACCAGGAAATCGTCACGATTCTCATTTACCCTTTCGCGCCTTGAACAGTCACAGAATTCAATGACTGGGATAAAACATATGGAAATTCTAACATATTCTCTTGATTGTGTGGGGAAAGTAATTAATATTCACACTTGTCGTTAGTTGGAAATATACTTTGTTCATCTCATCTTTGGGCAGTGTTAATCTTTGTTCTCAAGCGCACACAGATCTTCATAGCACACTCGAGCGGAGAAAAATATGCAGAGTCTTGATAAACTGCATCATCCAGTTTACACTTGAACATCTTACACTTTTCCTCCCTCTTCTCATCATATTAGGGTTACACACACTGTACGCAAAAAGCATATAAACATTCAGAAGATCAGTGTAGTATGAGTAGGCGGGGCTTTCGAAGGAGCGGAGCTTACTTGATACTTTCTCCACAGGTCTTCTGATAAGTTTACAAGGCTTTTTCACACCTTGAGTGCATGTAAAACCCTTCAGTTAGGAGATTTACTACGACATGAATTTAAAATATTTGAGGATTTCAAGATACAAAAGTTGTTAGAATAAAAATCATATCATTCTTGGTCATCTCAAGTTTATCTCCATCAACAACATGTGGATCAGATATCACAACATCAACATTCATGCATTTTACGGATATTCAAAAGCCAAAAATTGAGAGAATTACAAATTTTCGTTGCATTTTTAGAGTCTCACCTGTTTTGCGGAGTGGAAAATCGGAATCATATTTGGCGATTGATGATGGCGGCTGAGGAATTTTGTACGGATGAGAACTAACCGAGGCAACACCAGCACCGGCAGGCAGTGATTCACCCGAGGAGCTCTTCACGACACCCCTAAACAAGGCAGAAAGAATGCATTAATAAAATTCTCCATAGTCTAGACTGTCGCAAGTGCACAAACTCTC
Source organism: Phlebotomus argentipes (assembly GCF_947086385.1). Lineage (NCBI taxonomy): Eukaryota > Metazoa > Arthropoda > Insecta > Diptera > Psychodidae > Phlebotomus > Phlebotomus argentipes. The sequence goes on along the minus strand of NW_026776181.1, from coordinate 7,451,131 downwards.
ACCAATTCCGGTACGGTGATGATGATGTCATGCCATTTGTCGCCGCATTCTGCTTCTTGTTCATCAAGAAAGTCTAAAGCAAAGGACAGAAAACAGAGATGTAGCATATTCACGTGACTCCAAATACTCTCACGCGTACCTGTAGTTTCTGTTTCACCTCTGAACTTGCATTTGCACTGCAATTATTCTCTTTGCGTCTCATCACCTCCCTTTCGCGACGCTCACGCTGTTGCTGTTGTTCTTCTGCAATCCTCTGTTCTCTCAGTTCCTGGAATACGCCATTGGAAAGCCCCGCAAACTATAGATAATGTACCAGAGAAGGGAATATACGTGTGACAGCGAAACAACAAAAGAAAGTGAGGGGCTGAATTGTGGATGGCACAGGGAAGAGACGCCAGTGTGAATTACCAAGCATCCATTCCATGAGCATCTCTGATGGGAATGTTTTCATTGAGAGAAATCAATTCGAATGCATTGTATGGGAATGGGATGAAGACAGGTGATTTGGAAATGGATAGTGTCCACCCTCAAGTTTCTTTCATTGTTCCCCTCTGGTTAATTATGTCCATTTTGCGCAGATCTTCTTCCCTCTTTCTGCCGCCATAAAGCACTCTCAATGGGGCGATGAAGGATGCAGGAATTTTGAGGGAGAAATCAACAGAAGTATAAAAGTCAATTTGACATGATCATCGCAGTGGACCAACCTGATATTTGTGCTCCAATTGAAGCTTATGCTGAAGCTCAAGTTGTTTGTTCTTCTCATGAAACGTGTGCCAAAGCATTTGCTTCTGCATCTCTTGTTCCTTCTTGAGCTGCAACGACAAGTAAAGACAACCGTCAAACCCTTTTCACTTGCAATCTCCTCTTTTGATTTTGCTAATTGTTGGCTGAAGGCGAAAAAAACGTGATCCCCTCATTAAGACGCACACGCCATGATCTTCCAGCCATAAAGACGCACGTGATTGATTGGTGTGCGTTTTTTTGCTTCTCACTCATACAATACATAATACCCATTGGATCAGGTAGCTAAAGATAGATTGATTTAATGAAAATCATTGCGATTAGAATAACCGGATTCTGTACAATTTGCAAGATTGTAAATAGTGGAAATCAACCACCCAGAAGTCACGTTGCCACAGAATGTGGTGAAAAAAATCAATTTGCAGAATCGTTCTAATGGGAAAATTTGGCATCCAAATCACGAGGAACAATAAATTTACTAATTTCCACCATATTGCCTCCAAGAGTGACGCCCCTCGGGACAGAATTTCTCAATGACCCAGAAGATCGCACAGGAAATGCTGACGTTAAAATTAAAATGTATATCAAGAGGCAAGAATGAAAGGAATAGTAACAATGGGAACAGCTGTGCTCTCTAATATTCTTTCACACTCCTTCCCAATCTCGAAACAACCAAAATAATTCAGCCACTTTGACCTATTAATAGGCAGGCGGAATTGGCACCTCACTAGCCTCACTGGCGAGATTTATCTGGGCATCACACCTCACATCATCCATCCACCCTCGCGCCACGACCCACAAAGTCACAGTCTCCCATTGAGCGACTTGCAAGATCAATTAAGAGATCATTTTCCTATCACCTCACTCAACATCTTTCACTTTGACGCTGGTCCATCATCTTTCACTTTCATCGCGCCTCACTTCTGTCTCTTCTTCATTGACAAATTTTCATATACACCACATTCCCACACACACCGTGCGTTTGCGCGCTCAGAAATATCACACTATATAGAGTGACAATTTATTGTGCTCTCTGGGCCTCCACTTTGCCTTCATCCAAGTTCAAGAGCTTCTCACGCACTCCTTTTCCATCTCAACTGCTGGGCACAGATGATGGGCCATGATGAATATGACAGAAGGTGAAGGTGGAGAGACACAGCGATGAATCAGTTCACCAGACTGACTCATCGACTGCGATTCACCCACAATGCTCGCAATAACTATTAGCATATTTTGGCAAATAACGCAGAGGGGATTTTAAATTCACATTCCGGACAAATCACAGTTTGTCCCGTTGTCAAAGCAATTGGAAGTCTTATTCTACAGAATCTTCTCAAGTTCTCCAAGTCACAAATTCGTTCGGAATTGTGGCAATTGCCAGAACTTCTGGTGCAAACCAAGAGTTTCAAGACTTTGTGTAAACCAAGCGATAAATTTAGAGTGTGATGTAACGACTCCTGATATCGCTGCAGACTTATTCGACTTCCTTTCTGCTTCAGGTACCATTAACCTTTACAACAACAGCCACCGCAAACCCGAATGGAAATAGTCATGAGAGACAGAAACGCATTAATTCCTTATCGCATCGAGTAGACGACAGCGTATGTGGAGAACAAGAGAGTAAACAAAGTCCGCCCCAGAATCATCATCATCATCGTCGTCATTTCCGGATGGAGCGTAACGAGTGGCAAAGATTAGGCGCGCGAGGAGATGAAGATATTTCACACTGACTCACAAATTAATTGAGCATCTGTTGTTTACCTCCAAAATTTGCTGATTAATATCATCTGGAGTCTGCGGCTGGCTGCCAACGCCGTCCAGTGGAATCGCACCACCCGCATTGGGCATCACCAGCACTCTATCTCTGCCCACCGCTGAATCGCGAGCCATTTCTGCAAAGACAAGAGAGAGAGAGAGAGATGGTCACGTATTAGAACGGGATGGCTGAGACTTTTTGAATGAAATCCACACAATATTTATAGAATATTTTCATCCGCCTTTTTCCAACCCCCCCTTCAGCGTCGTTTGGCGCGAAAAACTCTCTCTCTGTGGCCCACGTCGCCGCAAACTTGCTCAATGACATTGAAATTGATGGCGCGGTTAAAAAACATATAAGAATATTTTCATTTTTCCTCCGCTTTCCCAATCCTCTCTATATTCATAATATTCTCTGTTCCTCATCTCTCGCGCCAACACTTTCTCACTTGTATTACGTGATTGGTGGCTATATTTTTTGCGATAAGACGCGCGCGAGACAGGCCAAGTAAAAGCGCGCAGATCGTCGCGTCCATCACCCATTCTCGTATCTGCCAGCTAAATGTGCACTCAACAACACGTGTTCTCCTCTCAACTCTTTGATGGACATCTTTTCCTGTGTTGTCCACCGAATTTATTGACACCTAAAATTAGCATTCTCTCAATCATGTCTCCTCGTCAATTCGCTGAATTCGAATTAGAAATGCGTAGAATGACTTCTCGGGAACAAATAAATTCACACGATTGTAAAATATTTCTGCCTTTAGCATACACAAGCTCGCACAGCAGCAACAAGGAAGTGTCATTAGGTCCCTGTCACGTCGCCCTAAAATATTGTCCTATAAAATTAAATACGCGCCTCTTGATGGCAAAATCACTTCGACACTAACCGCATTTTATAGTATCATGTCAGTTGTTTTCCATGGAAAATGCCGCGTGGCACATTTCTATAAAAGCCCCCTTTTGTGCAAATTAACCCCAATCGATTGAATTGACAAAGTGGTTTTGGTTTTGTCACAATTGCGTGTGAGTCACTTTCAAGTGGCTCCTCTGAAAAGCCACATGGGAATTTCTCCATTAAGTCAGCACCAAGTGTAATAAAAAGTATTTTTAGAAAAACAGGAAGACGCTAAATTGGATTTAATTGACAGACAACAATCATTTCAGTGTGTAAATTTTACACCATTGAGACATTGCGCCGGAGAAAAAAAAGCCCCACAATTCGCATTGTTTCACGCAGCGGCGCGATCGCAATGAAATGATGAAATGCTATAAAATCACAGTAAGACGGATGATGACTCTTGATTTCATCCCGAGAGAGGGTGTTTTTTCTCCTATGCTTCCGACACGAATATTTTAAAATAAATACAAAGTATGTACATAGAAAATTGAGATGTATAAATAAAACTCGCGTGTATTTGTTGGAACGAATGTCGTATTAAGTTAAAAGTCTAATTATTTTTAGCAAACACGCTGACAGAAGCGGGATATTACGATTACTGAGCATTTTATAAATAAATTTCTCTCAATATATAAATAACTCTTTTCTCCTCACCCTTTTTTTATCTTATTATCCTTCTATACAACACTCAGAACTGAAACATTGGAAGAGAGATTCTACGCGGCAATTCAAATCAAATAATTACAAAATAATTTAAATGTCACATTTTATAGCACGTAATTTTAAGTGTGTGCTATAAAATTCCCACATTACACGACAAGAGTGGAATTTCGTACATTTCAACTGTCATTTTTGCCCAACATTTAGTCAATTTTCCACACGACTGCCATATGTAAAATAGTGTGAAGTTCATGGGAATTTCCCGGGAGAAATTATGGTATAATGTTGAATTTCACAATTCAAACACTCTGACTGATGCTTCTTTTTCCTCTGCATGACAAATGTGCTCGCGAAAGGGAAAAAATTCCGCTCAATATTGTAAAATTACAAAAATAGAGCCTCAAAATGGGCAAAAGGGTTGATGTGGAGGGAGTAAACAAAAAATTTGATTATGCAAAAATAATCGAATCATGTCTGACCTGAGCAGTCTGACCCACTCACGTGGCCGTACATTTTTCAATTAAAAACACACATATAGACAACATATTCACGGCGTATTTCCAAAGAGGCGCATATTACATGAATATATAAAGTCTATAAATAAATTTTAACATCATGTAATGTCTTAACAGTGCTTCACGGCTTCTTTTTTTCTAGCGCAGCGCGCAAATATTCCAACCCAACAACATCTTATGGAAAAAACTGCTCTCTTGTATCATGATCTCGCGATACAGACGCCAGGAGAGCAAATAAAAAGAGCCTTCCTATTCAACCCAAACGACTGATCATTCTACACAATCTCTTTTATCTGCCACACTCTATTTAATGTCACTCACACACTCTATGGGTTGTTTTGCGAGAAAAAAGGCCCCATCAGAGTGGAAAAGGTTCCACAAATAGATTTCCCGAGAAGCAAAATTAAACTCTCCTCTATATTGCATGATGGGAATGATGAAATGAGATAGAGAAATTATTTGTACGCACATTCCACCACAAATAATGTCTATCAAATTCAATTTTCTGTGGCGTATTTAGAAATTCAATGTGAAATGTACAGCATTATAATAAAATCATCGCACTTCTGCGCCTAAACCAATCATTCCAACCGGAGCCCCTTTATCAACACATCTCCACGTTTTACTTCTTATTTTGCCATACCAAAAATACCCTATATTATTGCATACACGTGCCACGCAGAACCCAATCGAATTTCACGCGGCAAATTCCACTAATTTCGCTAATACTTCGCGCTGTTTATACTCTGCAAATGAACAAAGCACAGTTTGTGCCACTTGCAATGCAGCAAAATAAAGTCTGTGCTTCCTATTGTCTTTTTTTTACTAAAGTTATTTCTGTGACAATGATTAATTTATCACTTGAGATTCTCCATATCGAGTGATAAGGGAGACAAAATAGCACAATAAAATGTGTCACTGTAAACACTGTCCACGAAAAAATATGAACAATTGCGTAGATTTCGGTGAGTCAAGTGACAATATAAAATAATATTCCATTAGTAATTAATAAACTTCAGGAAAATTTTACATGATTTTACATGAATACTCCAAAATAAAGATATTCGTTCTATATCTTCAACATCAAATCTTTCACTCCGTTTGCAAAATAAACAACAAATGATACCAGAGTTCAAGAAAACCATCCTTGAACCCTTGCCATCGCAACCACTTGATCTAAAACTGTCTGATCGAATGTGGCAATTTATTGAATTTCAACAGGCACAAAAAAGTCAGTCACGTGCCATTTCACGTTTAGCAAATTATAAAGCAAATTCGCCGCTGAATTGATATTTTTGCCAAAGATACATTTTGCACAATAGCTACTTTGCATTTGACCCAGACTGCAGAGTTGCTGTGAATTCGATTCGCCTCTTTCTGGCAATCGCCAGACTCTGAATTTCTAGGTCTGCAAGAGCCCAAGTGGGCTCTATACAGTCATTTTTCCACCCGCCATGGAATGACTATTTCTGTGCCCTGCTCTTCGCCTCAATGGTGTGCTGAATTGTTATCTTTGTGTTCAAAAATATCTCTACTCTCCACATTACATTTTGATTTGGAGTGGATGGCAGTGGAGGAAGTGGAGTGAAGTTATGTGTGCCAAATAGAATCCCATAAAGTGTGTGTTTTTCATACCTGAACTACGCATCAAAACATGGACGCAAAATGTGTAGCTTAAGAAACAAAAAAAAAACTCAAGGTGATTTCTTTTCCACGAATGTGTACTTCCGATATGCTTTTCACTGTACACTTTTCCAGCCAACCAACTAGTGAAAAAAAAATTTACCCACCACTTCAAATGTGATTCCTTTCCCACGTCCCTTCGGCTCAGGTGATATTTTTCCACCTTTAATTTCCCTCTTCACTCCCACCTTCATCACTCGTGCCGCAATATTACAAAGCACACACACACACGAAATATTCTCACTCTTATTCCACTCTGTTGCTCATTGGGATTCTCTCTTGTGTATGTTTTCTCGGTATTACAACGAAATTTTATTTATAAAACATCAGTGTGTGAGTCACGGCATTGGACAGTATCGATCGAGCTAAAAATAACCTATGGAATTATTGTATTTTTATGGAGTTAAGATTTTTCCTCCTTCTCACACTTTTTTGCCTCAATTTTCTCCCTCCACCCATTCGGGATGGAAAAACCTTTCAAGGATATATTTTCCTCGACAACCAATAGAAAAGATGGAAAATTGCCTCTCTTTTTTCTCTAGTCCTGGCATCACGTTTTCCTCTCAACACACACATCATTTATCATACAAAGGAAAAAAATGCAAATGCTTTAGAATATAATGGAGAATCTACAGTAAAAAGTTCAATACAAGTTTTCATTTCTAAACTATATAATGCTAATGCATTCCCATGAAAGTAAATTGAAAAATTAGATATATTCAAGGTTATTTTCACTCATCGTCTCAGTGATAGAAAATTCCATTAATTGAGTGTTTCAAAAATAGCCATAGAGAATACACACAACTCTAGCAAACACTTTCATCACACTTGCTTGCAATGAAAAGATCGTGGAGAAAATTTACAAAACACAGCACATCTAATCAAGCGATTTGCAGTCAAAACCAGATTTATCCAGGACCAGAATTGTCCACGAACAAATATATTAATTGTCAACTGGACACATTTCCATAGAAAGGATTAGACTTGGGCTTTTTAATTTTACGCTCAGAATTTCACAAGACAACCTTAAGCATCCAAACATATGTTCAACGTCAGGTGAATTGTTTTGTGGGAATATTTTGCAAGAGAAAATCACGCAATGAAATAGAAAAAGACATAAATACACACAGTCAAAAGTGCACCCATTTGAACCTTACAGGAATCTCACATTTTGCCCATCACACTCGACTTTAGAGTGTTTATTTTGTGCTCTGACCCCAATAATTACTGTGTTTGTGGAGCTGAAAGGATTAAAAGTGGCTCCAAATGCCTGTTTTCTCTTACCTAATTTTAATACGTGCATTTCCCCAATGGTTTTCCACTAGTTCTCAATCATACTTCGCACAGTTTATCAGTTTTTCCGTATTTTTCACACGTTTGCTACTTTGCACAGTCAAAATTGTCACAATTTTACATCCTCTATTCCTTCTTCTCCACTAAAATTTTCATATCTCTTCGTGTGCTTTATTGCTCTCTTCTCTCGCTGTCGCTGTTCAAAATGTATGTAAATAGCAACAAAAGCCCAAGTAAAAATTATTCATCGAACGAAAACGCTCGCGACGTGGTCAAGTTTATTTTTAACTCTTCGACGAATTTACTTTACTTTTTTGCACACTTTTTATCTTCGTCTCTCGGCATTACACTTCCACCCCACTTTCGAAATACACCAGTCAGAAATTCTTCTTTTCTTCTCTCCTTTTTCTCCTCGAATTTCTGCCCCACAAAAATCCTTCAGTCCTTCTTCACTATTTGTCCAGCAGAAAATCACCAAGAATGATCTGTGATGTATGATAGTCGATGGAAAAACACTGCGATATTGTGTTTGCTATAAATTTAATTAACAAACACTTGTTACACTGCGAAGAAGTCCACAAGACGAAACGCACACACAATCATCAAGCGACATTCCACGGATTCCACGAGTACATTTTTCGCCCTAACATCATTATTCACACATTTGTAATCTCTTTCCCCATTAATTATTGACAATTATATTGTTGAGAGAGTTGTGCAGCTCCAGAAAATTTTCCACTATTACAAAACACACCACAATCGCCCCTTTCTTTCCACAAAACCAACTCGAAAGCACAGTCTTCTTTTTTCCTCCTTTCCGAATTACGCAGTTTTCCAATTGTGTGTATTTTCCTCACATTAAATGACAATTCAATTAAATGTAACTCCAAGAATGACCATTTGTTGAGACACCAATAAATAATAAATTTGTTGACACGGAGCAAATAATGCCAACCGTCTACTCGCTGCGCCAATACGATAAACACTACACTCAAGTTTTTGGCCTGATACTTAATTTGATTCGAAGGAAATTTTTCGTGGTGTGCATGACACGATATATTGTCGTTTTTCTCTCTCGCGCTGTCTCTCACTCTCTCAGCGCCTCAGAAAATCCCACAAACTGGAGAGAGACGGAGAATTGAGAGACTCTCAAACATAAATACACTACAAATAACCAACTTCAAGTGTACAAGTCACACAGAACCTCAATAATCTTTCGCGTTCGGTGCGTGAAACATGCGTACTCTTGCGAGAGAATGGGAGCGAGAGAGCCAATTGAGGGCGTCTCTCTGGGGGGCTTCAAAGTACTGCACGATATGAAAACATCTGTCAAATTTCTAATTAGAAAGAGATTAAAGGCTCTGAATGTATGATAGATGTTCAGACATAAATAGAAGAGGAATCGTGCAAAAATCAGAGGAGAAAAGATAGTTGCATTCCCGGATCTGACGCAAAGATCATTAAAATCTAGAAAAGACACAAAGAATACTAAAAAAGAGATACCAAATTCACTCTCGTCACTTGATCTTGAGTGAATTTATCTGACATATTTCAAAAGACGCAGTGTTTTGCTGTGACAATTTTGGAATTTCCTCACATTATCCCTTGTTGTTTTATGTAAGCATTCTCAGTATAAACTTCTCCCCAGCATTATCAGTTACATTATCCCCCAACAGTGAATGGAGGCGGAAAAAACGTCAGTGAGTGTTTGAGAAGATCACACAGTGATATTTGTATTCTAACACTTCAAATATAGTTGGAAAATTCCATCATTCCAAAAAGATGAGCACAAATGTGTGCAAGCAACTCAAAACGAGACACACTTTTGAATCTGTCTGTCGCGAGATTAAATGTTTTTCCTATATGTATGAATATTTTACAAGTGATCATCACACACAACAAATGGGGGAAATCACACACTCGGCCATAATCTTAAACGTGATATTTTGCTTGGCAAAAACATTCAACAAACTCCACACCACGAAATCAATTTATGCATACACGTTTCAAGGCATTTGCATTTGTACTTTTGATCTATTTTACTTTATAAACTGCATGCGACACTATGCGATGCTAAAGACTGCCTAATTGCTTAATATGCTGAAAAGGCCATCCCTGAATTTTGCGAAGAAACAACACCCAATCTTGAGAAAATCATGAGCCCCAAAGTGTTGACTTTTGTACCATTTGGTGTCTAGAATTCTCTCTGTGTGCGACACCGAATCTATACAGAGGAATATAATTTTCACTGTGGCTGTGTGTATATCATAAAATGTTAAAGACGGTGAAATTGAGGTTCTATTTATAACTCTGCGCACTTTGGATTGCGCACTTGTTGTGTATATATTTTATATTTCTTCTCTTAATACCAGAGAGCGAAGAAAAAACAGACAAAATAACCACTCCTTAGAATCATACTTCTCACACTTTTACACTCCACATCTTCCCTCTCCCACAGAATCTCCTATGGAAAAGGGAGAGAATTATTTTCCCCCTCCGCCCATTCGACATTGCCGAGCAATTTTCTACCTGCCCAGCAATATTTGCATGCAGTGGAATTTTCTAAGAAATGCTATATATTCTCACACTCTCGACTTCACTAGAAAATTCCCACCTCAATGACTATGTTGACGCTGTTGCAGCAGCAGCACTTTATTTATAGATTTCTAATTAAACTGATAAGCGCCACAAAAGAGATTAGGCTCAAAACAAACACCTCAGCGACAGAAGGAAATACTTTTTAGCAAAACGAAAAAAAAATACCGTTCAAAGCGCCACGTGCTGAAGTCATGGAAATGCATTCTCTAAAACCGACACTATAAATTGTCAGATAAACAAATAACTTTTCTAACACATTTATTTGTAAATACAACTCATAACTTTTTAGTGATACTTCCATCATTCATCCACTAAAAACATCTCTTCAATCATCGTTAGGAAACAAATATTCCGGAGTATGTGAGTGTGAATAGGAAAAAATGATGAGGACTGAGTAGAAAAACAGATTAATTCAATTTTATTAGGAATGTCGCCACATTATTTCCCCATGTTTTTTGTCAAATAAAATCATATTATTGTGGCCTTCACCAGCATCCATGCCAGCATTCTTTTCACTCTCCACCCATCATTATATAGGAAACTATTGCACCGTATATCATAAATTCATACAGAATGACAGACAAGATGAAGACACTTGTTGCTATTCAATATTCTCCCAACTTTAAGCACTTCTCAAAAATCATTGCGATATTTTTATTGCAATTTTCAAACTAAATTCTATCGACTTCAATATTAGATTCATCATAAAGTCTTCAAAAAAAAACCCTTTGCGAATTAAGACACTTATGCTTTAAAATTAATACAAATTTGCACAAGTTTTGCAAAATTTGAAATGTCTCCATTGAAACCAATATATGAATTACGATATTTTAATTATCATGTACTGACTCCAATTTCGAGAGCTTGAGTGTCACTCAAGAGGATTCTGGGTGTTGAAACAGAACAAACTAAGCACTGAGACTTCTCGAAAAGGTTACTCAAGGTCGTGCTCAAATTAAAAGCCCCACTCAGGTGTATTTTATTAGCTCTTTTCTGCCAACTTCTTAGGAAAATATCTTACGCGAACCCTTATCAAATAACCTTGTGAATTTTTCACAATAGAAAATCTCCTTTTCAACATTTCAATTTGCCAATTAGGCAATTCAACATCCGCCAACGAAGAATTGTATCAATTAGAGAGCAGTTGCTGGTGACAAAAGACATGAAATATATTTGCTATTGAGAATAAAATCCGCTCTCACTCAAATTAAGATACCTTTTCGCACATACAAACTCCTATTCTCTCGACTGTGTCCTTCTCGTCCCACTCAAAATCTTCCTGAAACAGAGCGCATGTAAGAAAGATACGTTGAGGTCGACCTCTGACATTTGAAAATTGGGACAATTCTTGCCACCCCCGCGTGTGTGAAAAATGAATAAAATTACCCTAGATGGAGGTGTAAATAACCCCTTAAACTTCAGCCTGGCGTGAAATTCTCTGAAGAGAGATTCACCTTTCGAACTTTCTTCATCGCCCACACGCGTTCCCAAGATAGTCTCTGGTCATTAAACACCCCTTCTTATTGTTGTACATTTTCACCGTAAATATATGTCTCGACTTGTGATTAATTTTACTCACTTTTTTACCGTACATATGTACTTTGCTCTATAGATTTCTTCACCACCCTTGTCCTCTCATTGACTTCTGACATTCACCGTGATTTTGTGCTTTTTCTCTCTTCCATGCTATTTTTTAATATGACAGACCTTTTCCCTTCTCAAATTTCCTCACTCAAGAAAAATAAGATTGTCGTTGGAGATGAAATTGTGAGAGCAGAAGAATGACAAATTCCGATGAGAGTCAGAATCAAATCAGAAAAGAAGGACTGCATAATAAAAATATCTTCCACCCCAAATGGAAATGATATTGCAATCGATGCAATTTATTCATCACAGAACGTCATCAATGCCATCGTCATGTGTTTTTCAACGTCAGACGCACAACAATTGTCTACAATTGAAGAAAAAATGGGCAAGAGAAATTCAACGTGTGTAAATGAACAAATGACGCAAGTTCCACTTGATAGAAAATTATCACAATACTGCCAATGTCGAAGGGAGCAAATGCGAATTGACGCAATAGCGCCCATTTTAGTCTTCTGATGTAAAATCTAATTGCAGGAACGAATCTTCAGGAAATTCTGCAGAACTTTCCCTACAGCATAAATCCACCTACATAAGCTATCTTACGTCAGTTCCATACTCTTCATGGCATCAACGTCACACCGAACAATTTAGTATTGTGCCTCAAACTTTCTGACGACTTTAGTGTGTTCCTTCCAATCATTGCACAGGAATTTGATAGAATTTCAGAGACATTTTTCATTTGACATTCCCCAAGAAATCTACACACATATTTCCCATCAATTGACATTTCACCCACCCACCACCCAAAACAACAGACGTAATATTTAAATGAAAATTGATTTTAGAGACCACATTTTTCTTAATATCCATTCTTCCCAGCCGCCATCACGCAAAGAGTGACGAAACGAAAAATTGAAGGAGTCAAATGATAACAAATCACATAGGATAAAAATATCCAATCACGCGATTATGAAAGCCCTCCCAAAAAATAAGAGTCACCCCCTTAAGACTTTTCAAAGTCACGAGGGAGGAAAAAGCACAAACACACACACACACACAGAATAACTTACGATATGGTATGAATATGAAAATAGAAACAAGTCGTCATAACACTTTCGGTCCCACCCTTGGGAAAATATTGAACCACAGCGACACGACATACCAACTAAAGCAACAACCCTTGTCCTTTAGCCACTGACTATTAATACAATTTTGATTGAAACACTTTGTCACCCTAAAAACCTCGTTTCTCCTTCAACCCACTCAAGGGATACAAACGTGTAGAAATTTCCAATATCATACATATTGCCTTTAAAATCAATTCAAAATGTACTTTAGCATATATATAAAGTAAGCTTTCATCAAATATTGTACTTTAAGTTGAACAAACAATCCCTCAAAAGGGACTGTTAAAATAATCAAATATATAGAGAAACGTGCAATATTGGAACAATACATGGAAAACTGAGAAGAATTCACTCCACTGTTTCAAGAAAAGTCCGACAAATTGCGAGTCAACAGGAGATAAATCGCAGCTTAAAAATTGATGGGAGGGGCATTAGAATGGGCGGAGTCAATGGGAATTCACTATTGGTTCAAATAACTCAGCTTGTATTTAAGATCAGTCTATCAAATTTCTAATGAAAATACGTCCCTAAAAATCCCTTTAAAATAGATGTTTGTCATCTTATAAACAAACAATTGAGTGACATTCATCGGGAAGAAGAAAAGTCACTAATTCACAAATGTGACAAACATTCTTTCCTCCGTCTTGTCTGCTGTTTCTTTTTCTTCTTTGTCAATAAGACAACAAAATACTAAATGCTTTATTGCATCATTGAATATTTGAACTGTGGGTGAAACAAGAACTGAAAAAGATCCCCAAAAATAGTCCATCGGCAGCACGTGAAATGGTGATGTATCATGAGATAGTTGGAGAGAAAATAGATAAATCTAAAATAGAGAAAATTTATTTTTTTCCCCATTTTCCATCACCCCAAAAATGCCATGTGGAGAAAAAGAGCGAGATAACTGCTCTTGCCAATAACACCCTCACCATGTGGAAGAAGGCATTTTCCTCACTCAAGCGATAGAATAGCGTTCTATCTCCTCATTCGAGTGGTGCATGAATATAAATATGTTATAAGACTAACATAAAAATCTAATTTTAGACATGTTCAAAAAAATAAACACGCCACAGAAAGACTATTTTTGGGACTTGATTATTTAAACAGACATTTCTCCTCCTTCTCCCCCCAGTTCACCCTCCCTCGAGCACGTATCGCGTCTCTCTGCTCTCTGTTCCTCCTCAAATTAGCCTCATCAACCTCAAATACACAACCAAGAAGGCACCCATGAATAAAAATTCTTCAAGTAAGGAGAACCAAGACAAGACGATGAGAGCGAGCGAGGCAGAAAAAAGAGCCATTAATAACTTCTCAATATAGAATCCACTTCATAAATACAGAGGCATGATGGTTCTCGAGGGAGAGAAAGAAGCGATAAGATGCAAAAAGGCAGCAAAACAGGTTACAACATCCAGAAATAATCTCTAAAACACCCTTGCAAGATGTCCTGGATGGAAGAGCGTCTCAAAATAGATTCTGAAGTGTGGGAATTTATGACCCTTTTTCTTTTCTCAACTCTCTAAAGGCATATCACTTGGGCAACACGACAATCATTTTATCCTTAATTCCTCTTTTTCTTACACCCAAAATACACATTATATGTATGCTTTGCGCCTTTTCTAACATAAAGCATCTCTCTGTTCACTCTTTTTTATTCAATTCGTCTTTGTGTTCTAATTTTAAAACTACTCCGTTCTATTTTCAGGTTGATTTATTTACACTCGGAGAGAACTTGTGTGACTGTTGAAAGTGTGAGAGAGCGAGCATGTTAGAGTGCTGCAATTTCCCTCGAAACTGCAGGGTGGGGTTGGAAATATTTCCGATATAGGCCAGAATAATATATGTGCGGACTACCCAAATGGGCGGGACATTCGAGTGGGTGGGTCGACAGTGTCAGATATTAGCTAAAAATAAACCCATCACATACGATTTTCTCACCCTGTGAATTGCAGAAGGAATATAAATTCACGTGCTGAGGGAAGTTATTTAGAGTTGCCATTGAGTCAAGGGAAATGAATTTCACAGCATTGCCTAAACTATATTTTTTGCCAGACCCATCGAGGAGAAATCCTTTAATTTGGAGGCCCTCTAAACTAACTGTCTCGGCGTCTCTACTTGAGGGTGAGAATGCTTAAATACCCAACACATCCTTCTGCAGACCAAAGCCTATAAATACACATCAGGAAGAAAAAACCTCTTTCTATCCCTCTCGTTGAAATATAAAAATAAATTTTCTACACCACAAAACGCGGAGAATTTTTGTGTATATTTTGAATATGCTATAAATAGACAAAATGTATGTAATTATTGAGAATTTTACCTCCCTTTCCTTCCCCTCTCCCTTCTCAAAGCCAGAAAAATCGCCACGGGAGTTGAAAAGATGGGAATTTGTGTGTAGTTTTATCCCAGAAAAAAGCACCACCCACGCAGGGAGAGAACCTATATTTATCCTCACTTCACTGCAAGACTTTCCAAATTACAAAATCAAAGTCCATCCCAACAATTTTGCATCCATTTACATTAATCAGCACACGTGTAAAGATTCGACAAAAAGAATCATGGAAAAAGTAGACATTTTCACATTTCGTATACAATTTTTGACAAACAAGAATCCCCCATGGTTCATAAATTACCTCCACGAGCCGATGATGAAATGTATGTAAATACGAAAGAAGTATATTTACTTAGGGAGTTTTCAAGACACAAATCCAAATTCAATTAACGGACCTGAGATTTTTTCTTTTTTCCAATAAATTTCATATTCACACGCGCATGAAACATTCTTGTGGACAGAGTTGTCAGTGGATCACGAGTTATAGATAAAAGAGGTCAGCGAATAAGGATAAAAGTTAATCCTTCAGAAAATGAGCAAAGCTTTCAATCAACTGTTATTGTTGATAGATCAATAAGATTCTTGTGTGTTAATAAATGTCAAGAGCAATTTTATTTTCAATGTTTATACAATTTCAACCTATTTTTTGCCAATTCTACTTAAAAAATAAATAAAAATGTATTCCTAATTATAAGGATGATGAAGAAATTTTAATTTTTTCAATATCTTTCCACTTGCTCCCAAAGTAAGATATGTACAATTGTGCCTTATCATAATCATAGCTTCTAAACACGTAAGCTTTCAAAAAAATAAGCCCTCTAACATCACGCACACTCCGAAAATAAACCACCAAGTTGCCACAAAATCCGCGAATCTTATCTGCAGAATTCCTCAACTCTGATTGGCCACTACACGGGAACTTTATTGTGGCCGAAAGTATCACGGAGAATCACTTAATCAATCGCCACCCGAAAATATGTTTCAAGGTGAGACGCATCTCAATTCCTCCGCATGTGATTATCGATAAGAAGCCACTTGTTAAGTGTGTCAATTGACACAGAGCGGATAAATTGAATTTTCACCCTATCTGTGTCCCTTCGCAGGAAAGGGTATTGTTTTCAATTTTCCCATCTCCAGTGCCACAGATAAATTGCCACGGGTTGACGGAAGATGGATGGAAAGGCGGATGAAGAAATTGATGGCAATCTCATCTCTTGTTCCCATCTCCAAGAAAATAATCCACAAGCATTTCTCTCCTCCTCCTCCACCCCCTTCCTCTCAAATCCCCTGCCTTCAGCCTTGGGCGCTTTGGGACTTGACTTCGCCCTCAGCCCTGTCAATATATTGCGAAAATGTGCGTTATATTGAAAAATAAGAGAAATAAATTATTTACTCAACATAAGAAGAGAAGAATTGTGAAGAAAGGACGATTGGAATAAGGGAAAAGATTATTGTGTTGTGTTACTCTTTTTGACATTGAAGACATTCCCTTGATGTCCTTTTGTCAATGTCATCAGGCACACACCAGCAGCTCGATACATTTCCCCAGAACTTCCTGTTGTGTGCTTTCCTAGCCTCGCAACCCCACCGCACACCCTCTCTCTCTCCTCTCTCTTTCCCTAGCGAAACCGAATTGGGAAAAGACAAGTGAGAACACAGAGACAGAGTAATTCTCAAAGAAAATCCCTCCGCATGTCTGCTTCGGCAACATCACACTTCCTCCTCATGCCCAAAACTCAACCAATATGCCACAAATAACACAATATTTAAGACATATTATGCTGATGGATAATAAAGTTCTCATTATATGTAATATTGTAGTTTCGGGGCCCACGTGGAGTTGACGAGGGGTGGGAGACAAAGTGGGTGTTGTTTATACTTTTTCCTGCCATTTCCCGCCACCCAAAACCCAAAATATCACCATCAACATAAAATAAATCTCTGTGTGTGTGCGAGTTTTCTAGCAACGAGAGAGAAAATGACTTGCCAGTCATTTTCTGTGTACATTTTCCCACTCCTCCGCCCCGACAAAGCCTCCCACGATTCATACATTAGAGATGATCCTTGGAAACTCTCACACGTGAATTTTTGACACATTCGCTGCGTAGACTTTCGCAGATTACGCAGTTATTTAGCTATATTTCAAATATTAAAGAAGTGGAGAACGCAATCAAAAGTAATAGATTGCATGTGAACAGAAATTCACCCTAATTTATAGACTGTATGGATTTAAAATCAATGATCAATGAATGAGTGATGATTTAGGAGCTATGCTTCACTTGCAACAATAATGACTGTTAATCAAATTGAATAAATGCTCCGCCTTTGAGAATGCTCCACCCATTTTTTTCTGTTCATCCGCTAAAGACATATTTCCAAAGGTCAAATCATAATTTCCACCCTAAATTAAACCTTTAATAGAGTGACTTTCTTACTAAATTCACCCTCATCTTCCGATTTCAAGCGTCTTCAGAAATTCCAATCATCAAAATTGCCTCTCTCACCATCGGTATTCCATGAAAAGTCCTTCGCAGAAGGCAAATTATTGTGCTTCCTTGAAAAGTCGCTATTGAAAAAAAAAATCCCCGGGAAATCCCCAACCCGCATGAGTTAAATATAGATGGATTTCCATGGGAAATCCTCCGGCACGAAGCTCCCCCGTGCATTGATGACACGTGAAGGCACGACGGATGTGGGGCGTCAACAATGCCGAGTGCGAGAGGGAGAGCAATCCACCCGGCAGGAGTTCGTCTGGATGGATTGGGTGATTTGTGGGGCGTGCGGGGAGGCTCAACACGGATATCGTGGTGTTTCTGGGCTCGCTCAGGAGTCGTGGTGTGAGAGGAGACCTTGAGAATTTTGTATATAACGCCCGCCAACCCGAGGATGGAGAGAAAAGCCAGCCAAAAGAGAAAATACTTTGAGATATAATGTGTTGTGTATTAGTTTGCCGCATCTAAAAATATCCACGAATCGATGAACGGAAAAGTGGATGGGAGGAAAAGCGGAGCATGTGGCAGAGGGAAAATAAATTGGGCACTATATACACACACACACACACGTACACACATTTTCCCACCCTTCCCCACCCCCACAGCGGAAAAAATCAGCCTGTGTTGAGCACATAAAGAAAAGGCAACAAATTATTGTTCAGTACCAGTGTATTTTCGCTCTTTCTCGCTCTCTTTCTTTTCGAAATTTATTGAATTTCCCTTTTTTCAGCGCAAGGGAAAAAGAACACACAAATACTCAATTATCGCCCTCGCGTATATTCCCACCAACAATAGAGGAAAAAAAGAGACACTTGCTATCTTTCCCAGACAATTGTTTCTCAAAATGTATTTGAAAAATTCATTAACTCGTAGTCACTTTTCCCTTCGTTTACCTTCAACTTACATATCGAAGGCAATGAATTTTATTTTTCAATATCAACATTAATTGTTACCGTGACAGTTGTCAAGATGACACTAATTTTAACTGGAATCAATCATCCGTATAATTTACATACACAAGAAAGTGGCGGTAAAAACACACATAATAAACTCACCGTCATGCAATATTTAAGTGCGAAAATATTGACATAAAAAATCACTCTTGGAAAATTCTTTTTCCTGGCAAGTCTTCAACATATTTTCCCGCTAAAAACAAACATACACGTCCACATTTCCCAGCTCCTCCAGAGCTCTCTTTTCTCATATCTCCGCCTAGCAATTTTCCCAATTGATGGTTGGCAAAAAGAGGCACACTTTTGCGAAATGAACTTGACCACATACTCTTGGTGGGCATTTTAAAATTCATACAGAGGAAAAAAGAGTGGATCGAAGTGGTTTTTCCCTCAGCACACAAACTCACTCACTCTCTCTCTCTGTCTTGAGAAATTCCATGAGGAGGAATACATAAGGAATAATTTATTGTGATTTACGGAGAACCGGAATTCCTTTTGCCGTTTGCCAAGGAATTTATTAGGATTTTTCGTGTAAGCCTCAATTGTTGCCGAAGGGCAACACTTGAGGCAAATCTGTCTCACTTGATCCCCCACCTTACTTGCAGGCCCCCAAAGAGAGGCGCAGAGACATTTTCGTGACCATGAAAATTTCTCCCTCATTTTTCCCGGAAAAATTCATCAATACTCCTGGGAGAGAGCAAATGCTGCGTAAATCGATGAAACGGGTCGGAGAGCACTGCATTGGGCGCAGAACTTTGCAAAGTGCTCCATATTTCAGCTGGAATTTTTCCGAGAAGATCCGCTCAATTTTTAATTCATTCTGACTGCCCATAAAACAGCTTTTCACACACTTAATGACCTTTATAAAAAAGATTCTCTTAATCGAATTGTGTTTGGAGGTGTTTTTATAGTGAGATTTTAGTGAATATGGACTCAAATTTTTCTACTTTTAATGTTTATTGACGCAACATTTGAATAAATAATTAATTTATCTATATCACAAATATTATAAGGCTTTCAAAGTCATCGGAATTTCTGAATTAACCCAATTGATTTATTCCTATCCCTTCATCATTCTGTAATTTATTATCCTTGAGCTTTTCTTTGATGTCCCAGGATTTTCAGTTCGTCGTTGACCCTTCAGAACAAAACTCAGAATCTGTGCATTGCAATATTGTTCCGCCAATCGAGCTTCGAAAACGAGTCAGAGGAATGGAATTGAGGACTCACCGTGTGGCGCTAAGCGTCTCTCTGGGCTCGCCATTGATCCACACACCCTCTTCTCATGGATGGGATTCAAGTGCCAAACGTGAGCTGCAAAATACAAGAATTGAGGAAGCTCAATTACTTTTAGGTCATCGCACTTTCTTATTCGCTTCTTCACTCTTATTCCGTCTCTTTACCCATGTCACTCATCGCCTGCCGTCCTTCTTGAACTCCACGATCACCAAAGAATCCTCCAGCTGACGACAAGTGACTGTTCATCCCCAAGAAGTGAGAAAATTGCCCTTTTCCCCAAAGGCAACGACAAAATTGTTACTCAGTCGAGCGAAAAAATCAATTAAATGTGAAATGAAGCGGACACACGACAAGTTGAGTGCCAAAACAAATGACCATGTGAAAAATCAAACGCAATATTTTCTCCACGGAATTGGAAAACCCACCTTCTTGGGATTCCTCCACAGCTCAGCTCTTCTCCCTTCCTTTCGACTGTTGTGTGAGGAAAACTTTGTCCCGCTCTTCTGCGCAATCTACCGCTATTGCCGCCTGATTCACGTTGTCAACGTGTTTAGAGGACGGTCATGAACAATTTGAGCACCTTTTTGGACCACTTTCGCGAGATTTTCCGCGCTTTATCTCACATTTTCACGAGACACATCATTTTTGTTTTTCACTGTCACAAAAACACACACTCCAATCTCCACCGTCTGCCCACTCACGGCGCCACTGTTGCTGAGGGGTTCCTGCGAATTCACCACAAGAGGAAATAAACATTGCATCGGGCAACACTGATAGTTTAATCAATCAATTGCTCATTATATTCCGCAGTTTTCACTTTTCACGCTTTCCACAAAGGTTCTTTCCCTTTTCTGTTGCTTGTTCTTATCAGTGAGTGGTACATAAGTGGCTAATTAAGCGTTTTACTTGCAGCGCCTTTTCTCGAAGCCGTAATCTCGCCTGTCCTCAGAAATGTTCTCTTTCTTCAAGAGCAAGAAATCGAGCCCTGAGGAGCCGATTCCTCCAGCTAATCCTCCTCAGGGCAAACCAGATGACTTCGTGATGGTGGATCCAAAGCCAGCAAATCCACAACCTGGGGTTTATCCATCACTGGGCCCAGGAATGCCGCCTTATGCTGGTCTTCCTTCGAACTTTCCACCGCAAATAGCAACAAATCAGCCACAGCAGCCATACAACGCCCTCCAGGGGGTCCCCTTTAAGCTATCTGATCAACTCAATACATCTGACAAAACGGAAGTGACTAAAATCATGCTTTACGACTTCCTGGAAATTTTCTCGCGAAACAACCAAAAAGGTGATTATGACTTTGCCGTGGAACGGAGCGTTATCAACGTGTAGCAGTAGAACTTATCATAGCATACTCTCAAATTATTACTATTCATAACACGTTTGCGTGCGAAATAAAGTTATTTTTTTCTATATCCGGAAATTTTTCGCGTACAAAAGGAGTGGTGAGTCATAGTGAGATTCACCAATTCACCTTGGTGGGGAAATTGTCATGCTGGCATGCCAGTTCTATAGTCTGCAAAGAGTACACATCTTATCAGATAAACAAGCTGAGGTTTTAGTGGATTCTTCTTGGTATTCTACTCTTTCTCTCGTGAAAATGGTGGAAGAGGTGCAGAAACACTCTGTCCACACTTTGGTGTTTCGCTCATTGAAGCGCACACACGATATGTTCCTCGCCAACCAGACTTTTCTGCCGGTTCTCAAAGACGACACAGCGTAAGTCCAATACAACCTCAATTTGCAAACGTTTTCCTGATTTTCTCCACTTTCCATCGTTTCAGCGAGAAAATTCGCCGGGCAGTGAAGTCCAGAGACGGCTATGGATTGGTATTTGACCGGGTGCAGGTGACTAAAGCGCAAAAAGCCAATCATGTTGATAATGGGACGCATCAGAATCACCCGGAAGAGCCTCTGGCCATCACTGCAGCCCCCATGAACACTTCGCACAGCTCAGCGCTGGTGCCTGTGGCCCAGAGTACTCCTTTCTCGCAGCCCCCGGGTGGACAAGTACAGTTGATTCCCAAGAAGGCGCCCACGATACCCAAGCCTAAGTGGCATCCGCCCTGGAAGCTCTATCGCGTGATCTCGGGACATCTGGGTTGGGTGCGTTGTGTGGCAGTAGAGCCTGGGAATGAGTGGTTCGCCACAGGAGCCGCAGATCGTGTGATTAAGATCTGGGACTTGGCTAGCGGTAAGTTAAAGCTGTCTCTGACTGGCCACGTGAGCACCGTTCGCGGCCTGGCCGTGAGTAGCCGACATCCCTACCTGTTCAGCTGCGGCGAGGATAGACAAGTGAAGTGTTGGGACTTGGAGTACAACAAAGTCATCCGGCACTACCATGGCCACTTGTCGGCCGTGTATTCGATGGCTTTGCATCCCACCATTGACGTCCTCGCGACTGCCGGCCGAGACTCCACGGCCCGAATCTGGGACATGCGAACGAAGGCCAACATCCACACGCTCACTGGGCACACAAACACCATCGCCAGCGTGGTGGCCCAGACAGCAAATCCGCAGATCATCACTGGGAGCCACGACTCGACTATTCGACTCTGGGATTTGGCAGCCGGCCGGAGCGTCTGCACACTGACGAACCACAAAAAGAGTGTCCGGAGTGTGGTGATCCACCCCACGCTCTACATGTTCGCGTCTGCGTCCAGCGACAACATCAAGCAGTGGCGCTGCCCGGAAGGCAACTTCATCCAGAATCTCACCGGTCACTCGGCCATCATCAACTGCATGGCAGTGAATCCCGAAGGCGTCCTAGTGTCCGGCGGAGACAATGGCACTGTGCACTTCTGGGACTGGCGAACGGGCTACAACTTCCAGCGCGCTCAGGCACCAGTCCAGCCAGGCTCCATGGACAGCGAAGCGGGTATCTTTGCCATGACCTTCGACCAATCCGGCTCGCGCCTGATTACCGCCGAGGCAGACAAGACCATCAAGGTCTACCGCGAGGACGACGAGGCCACCGAGGAGTCGCATCCGATCGTCTGGCGTCCGGACATCATCAAGCGACGGAAGTTCTAACACACATCTGCTCACTTTGCAATTTCATTCTCATTTTTTCACTGCCTTTTACATAAAATTCTTAATAACGAGATTTTTCTTCTTTAAAGTGATTCTTCTTTTTTTTTGTCCTAAACATCCGAAGCTCTTCCCCTGCAATTTTGCTACTTCCCTTCATTGTCCACCACTTCTTTTCTCTCCCCCTCAAAATGTACTATGCATTGAAATTTTTTGTTCAGTTTTGATTTGTGAAGAAAAAAAAAACATGATAAATAAATCATACAACGGATATTTTCACTGTGTAAATGTGTCCTTATGTGTTGTGAGTTTCTGTGTTAGTTCACTTACTTCTCTAAATATATTAATTTACTGTCTAACTCACGCCCACGTCAGAAACCTACATTTAGTATAATTTTTCACTATATCTACGCATTTTCTGCCTCCTCCTCTCGATTCACTTTCACTTAACAACCACGTGTGATGCTTGGCAAAAGGAAATTCATCTAACATACTTCCTATCATATCAATATTACTTCGCGTGTGTGTGTTCTTTCGTGTCTGTGTGTGAGTGTGTGTGTCAAGAAAGGATAAAGAAAATCCTGCCTAAAGAATTAAACTTTTAAGTCTATAGAGACACTTTCGTGCTGAGGCAAAAGGAGTTACACAAATATATTAATAATTATATACCCTTAAATATAAAAATTGGTAGTGAAATACAAATTTTATATGATCATCATCTACACAAAACCTCGTCAATATTGCAAATCGAACCCACTCTTGATAATTGCACCTGTCGCTCCAGGTTTCTGTCTCGCAATCATAATGCCAATCATGTGAAATTACACTTTTGTGTTGTAAACAAATCGGTAAATTTCACCATCTTTTCGCTTCAAGACTTTTTACTTGATTATTTGTCATCTTCTATCAATGTTCTATCAGCGTTTGATAAATTATCAAATACAAGTGCGTAAAATCAGAGTGTGCATCAACTCAAAGTTAAAGATAAAAATTTCAAGCATGCCAAATTCACCGAGAAAACGGACAAATAGCGATTTTAGTGCAGGAAAAATTGCTCTGTTACTATAAATTATCATTTATTTGCATCTAGAATTACTAAAGTGTATTCTTAAATGTCATGAATACAAAAAAACCATCGATAATACTCATAAATCCTTTAAGAAAAAAATCTTAAAGCGAAAAGATTTCCAAAAGAGAAACTTCCTTTCCCTTTGATTATATCTCTCCTCTTCCATGTTGCGCTGCTTTTCTTTTGTACCATTCAACCAAATCCCCTTTTGTCAGTGTGTTAAAATGTCACGCATTCTAAAAAACCATAATAGGATTTTGAAGAAAAATGCTAAAATTCACACCAACCAGCATTTGAGTGGCCAACATGAGGCCACACTTCTCTCACTCTCTTCTCACCCTTTTTGGCCCAGTTTGTGGGTGTTTGTGTGTGACTCTCTCTCTTATCTATAGAAAGATGATGATGACCTACTTTCTGGCCCTTGTTACTCGACCACCTGCTGCTTCCTTGGCCGAGTCTTGCGCCTTCGCAACCTTGGCCTTTGGCGTCGTCTTCTGAGACGTCGGAGTGGCCTTCTTGCTCACCTCCGGCACTGGTTCAGCCTCTGCAAAGACAATACGCCGTCAAAACACTCCCAAGCATCTCATGGCTCCTTCAACTCACTCTTTCCCTTTCCCGGAGGCTTCTTTGTACTCTGAGCAACTGGAGATTTCTTCACTGGACTCGCTTTCGCTCCCGCCGCCGCTGCCGGAGTGTCCGGAAGCATCTGAACGGAAGTCTTCTTGGCCGGTGTCGCAGCCAATGAATCCTGAATATCTGCTTTTCTCTTCCGACCGCGCGCCTCAACCACAACTTCCGTGACGACAACTTGCTGCTTCTGTGGCGTCGCTTTGCTCTTTACCGGCGCCTACAAAAGCACATCACACGATTAGGCGTTGTTTCGATGGAAAAACCAGTTATTTTCCACATTTTTTCACCTTTGCCGGAGTCACAGTGACGGGAGGTGCCTTGGAAATAAGTGGTCTGCCCACTCTCTGGGCCATCTTTGGCGGCTCCTCCTCGTCTGATGTCTCAAAGTCCGACTCGGCAAAGTTCTTCCGCGGCGACTTGGTGCGTGTTGACTTCCTCTTTGGGGTCGCATCAGCTTTGGTCCTCTTGACGCGTTTTGGTGAACCTGCATCACTCGATGCACGCTTCTTCGGCGACCTGTCCAGCTGGGATTCATCCTTGTACAGTGATAGATCCACTGAAAAAGAGTCGCACATGAAATCATGACACACACTGCATTAGAGAGATGATAAATCATCGACTCACATCCATCGGGATTCTCCTCAGTGACATCCGGTCGCGGCAGAATGCCCTTCTCCACATCAATCGCCTTCTTCAGGATGTTCTGTATCCTCTCCAATTCGCCCTCTGGCAACTTGTACAGCTTCTTCGTCTTCTTCTCCATCTCCACACTCGTCAGCACACACTCCAGATCGGTGACATCGTAGAAATCGGGAATGTACATGGGAGAGTTGATCTTCTCCTCCGACAACCACTGAATCCGAATGCGCGGCGATGATTTGTACACATTATGCTGCGCCTGACAGAGAAAGAATCCACCCTCGGCATTGCGCACCGCCATGAATTCACTCTTGTAGAACAACACCAGCTTATCCTCGCCACTCTTGCTGCCACTGGAACTGCTCTCGGCGTACGACAACTTCGTCAGCATCGCGTACTCAGGCAGCGGACTCTGATACGGCACGGTGCGGGTGCGGCTTCTCTTCACGCCCCGCGACGAGCCCCCATCTGTGACGTCGTGCTTCGGTGTCTTCGCCGCCGGCGTGGGTTTCTCCTTCTTGAGCGGCTGTTGTGCCACCTTCACGCTTTCCGCCTTGGGCTTCTCCTCCTTCTTCTCCTTCTCCACCACTTGTGGAGGCGCTGTCTTGGCCACTGCCGTCTTCGTCACCACCTCAGCCACAACTGGGGCTGAAGTCGACGGCTTTGTCGCTGCAGCCGCTTCTGCAGCAGCGGCAAAGTTACTCTGCGGCCTTGACAGAGCCGCCTGATTCTTCCTGGCCGTCTGTTTGATCCTCGGCGTCGTCACTGTGGCCAGTTTCATCGTCGTCTTCGACGGTGTAACGACAGTGGCCAACTTTGGAGGCTGACTCGCGGCCGGAGTGCTCTTCTGCGGCGTCGTCGGCGACGGAGCCTTCGGGACGTTGTTGTTGGCCTGCAACTGACTCTGAGCCGCCGTAGTGGTGGCCACAGCCACCGGGGCGCGCGTCAGCGGGGGCGGAGCAGCCTTTTGCGGTGATGGCACCTTCTGCTGGCTCGTTGTCGGCTGCTGCTGCGGCGTGTGCTGCACCTGGGCTTGCGAAGCCGTGGCCACGGACGCCGTGTGGTGTTGTTGCTGGATGCTAGTCGGCTGGGATGACATGTGCGCCGGCGGCTGACTCGTGGTCGCCGGTTTGTACGTCAGTTTGAGAGAAGTCTGAAAGAGAGAGAGAGAGAGAAGAGAGATTAGACAAATCCAAGTTTAATGCGGCAGACGAGACAGGCCATTTGATCACTTGCGTAGATCATTATATCCCATTCTTGTTCTCGGCAGTCCTTCTCACTCCTGAACTACTCAAGCAGATAAGAAATTGCACAGTAGACTTTTCTTCATTTCAAGACGAGCATTTAAATAAGTCAGTTGTGTTTTTGTGAAGCTCTCACGATGCTCAAAGTAAAGCGCGTTTCTGTGACTTCTGTGGATTCCTTTTGCTACATTTGTGGCAAATATACACCGAAATCCCAAAAATGGTTCGTAAATATTCTTTTTTTCTATTCTTGAATGTGAAACTGTGATTATATTCTTGAATAGGAGTTTCATCGAGACAAGAAAGTCCCAAAAGGCGATCTCCGGCCGCGGAATGGGCAATCAAGATAAGAATTGGCTTCCTCACATCTACTGCCTGGCTTGTTCAGCAAATTTTAATCATGGCTCGAAAGATCAGCGCCCATTCAATGTTTATGCATTGCCAATGTTATGGAAAAGGTCTCAAATCACTTCAACTACTGCTTAAAAAGGATACGAAATTTGAAACGAATTGTCGAGTTTGATTATTAAATAAAGGAAAATCATAAATAACATTCCTCGTCGATTCAGAAAAGATTCCTTTGCATACCGTGTGGATTTGATGAGCCGCTGTGGGTCCGTGAGACGCCGCCTGGGGCGTAACCGACACGTTTCCGTTGGCCTGCTTGGCTGCCGCTTCTGTCACGACACGCGTGAGCTCCAGTGGTTCCGACGTTGGATTGGCCGCCGGCTGCTGTGGGAACAGGAGCGCCTGAGGCTGCTGAAAGGATGACATCTGCTGCTGCAGATGAAGCTGCGCGTGGAAGTTGTTGGCCACCTGAATCTGGGGAGCCGCCTGGGGCGGCACCTTGGGCGCCTGCGAAGGCGGCGGCTGAACGGGTGGATTCTGCCTTGCCGGCTGTCCGTCCACCGGCACCTGTAGTGGCTTCGGATTGAAGCTCATGCTCTGTCTCGCTCTCGCTGCACTTGCTTGCACTTAGCGTCTGCTGTGGGCGAGAGAGAGAGAGGGTCAGCGAGGAATCCGGAAGAGCTGCATTTGTTTACATTTCATCCCGGCAGAGGGGCCAAGGGTGCAGGAAAGAGTTGGACCAGTGGGCGCGACAGAGACGCAAGATGTTTAAATATGCAGGAGAAAAAGCGCCTCCTGTGGGTGTGTGTGAGTAATCACAAAAAATGGGGGGGAGAAATGGATGACAAGAGGGAAGATAGAATCTGCTCTAATTCCACTTTTGTCCACCCTCCAGCACTTCCACACCCGCAAAAACACTCACAATCACTTCACTGGGGTCTCCGCCACCGCTTCCGGTTACACACGAGCCATTTCTTGCACAATTTCCAGGGTAAAATTGCAGAAATTCAGCCAACAATCTTTATGGCGTCTCCACTCGGTTTGCCATACGTGAATCTGCTGTGAAGTTGGCTTTGTTTTGGTGGGGAATTTTTGAGTTGTCACTCCTTGACATTTTTCCGGGCAACCAAAAACAGCGCATATTTTCCGTGAGTTTTCCAGCACAAATACAGCAGCATTTAAGTGGAAAAGAAATGACTGATCAGGAGAAGAGGGAGCAGCAACAGGCGGAACTGCAATGGCTTCAGCTGAAGAAGGATTTTGCTACTGCTCCCATCGCTGGCGAGACGGTATTGGAGAAAATGAAGAGGAAGACCAGAGAAAATCCTCTAGTTCCCATGGGTAAATCGCCTTGACAGCCTCTATGAACAATTTCTCTCATTCCCTCTCTTCGTCATAGGTTGCGCGGTCACTCTGACCGCCCTCGGACTTGGCCTGTACAGTTTCCGTCGTGGCGACAAAAAAACGGCCCAGATCATGATGAGGACTCGAGTGATAGCCCAAGGATTTACCATAACAGCCCTTTTGGTGGGAGTCGTCCTGACAACTATGAAGGACTAGGAATTATGGGCACTTTTCCTGAGCTAGTTCGAATATCTCTTGGAATACGTTGCTGTAAATAGTTTGCAGACTGTCTTCTGTCCATCTCAAGTGCAAGGATTCAAGGATATTAGCATTCTGGGTATTTGTAATGAAAATATTTTCAGATAATTATAGAGCGGATAAATTTGAAAGCACTGAGTTTTACATCCCAGTCACATGTGGCGCTGTAGTCGACAGAGAGCGTCAGTCAGCCGCACAACAAACACGGGCAAATTGTGAAAATCCCTTAATTCTCCTATTTGCAAGTGAAAAATCTGGGAAAGCTCTCATCATGGCTGATGTGCTGGACATTGACAACGCTGAGGACTTCGAGGACGATGATGGAGACCGTGAGTTTGCAATTATTCGATTCTTAAGAATTCCAACCTCAATGTGATTGTTTTTCTTTCTTGAATGTGCTTTTTGGGGCTCCAGAGGGAATTGTGCGGCTCAAGGAGAAGGCACGGAAGCGGAAGGGACGTGGATTTGGCAATGAGAGTTCTTCGCGACAGCCAATTCATGATTATGAAAGCGTCCGGATAGAGGATGATGATGAGTTGGATCCGGGACCACAGAGATGTGAGTTTCCTGTGCTTTCAGGACACTTCTGGGCACCGAAAGCTAATTATTATATATTGTAGCTGTCGAGGGTTGGATCCTCTTCGTCACGTCGATTCACGAGGAGGCGCAGGAGGATGATATTCAGGAGAAGTTCATCGAATACGGAGACATCAAGAACATTCACCTGAATCTCGATCGTCGCACGGGATTTCTCAAGGGATACGCTTTGGTGGAGTATGAGACCTTCAAGCAAGCTCTCGCAGCCAAGGAGGCCCTCAACGGTGCCGAAATCTTGGGGCAGATCATCTCTGTCGATTGGTGCTTCGTGAAGGGCCCGAAAAGGACCAAAAAGGCCAGCGAGAGAAAGCGCAGATAAGCCGGAGATTAAATGGATTGACAAACACGAGTTTCTGCATAGTTTTTCCTTTATTCCATCTCTGCAAAGCATCTCAATTCTCCCCAGAAAAGAGCCCGGCTCGGCGCCCCAAACAGAAAACCCAGCAAAAAATGAGTCTACAGGTCAGCTCGTCCTGTGACATATCCATCCGACAAAACTATGCGCATTTTTTATGAATCAAATCAACTTTTTTCATGTTCTTCATGGATTTTCTTGGAAATAAACTCTGGATGTTGATTCATAAAAAATTATTGGATTTTCTTACGGAAAATTAGACTATTTCTCATCTCTTTGTTAATATTTCTTCTCGTCTCCATTAAATAATAATTTGACTATTTCTCATCTTTCAATGTGTTGCAATTTGTGTATAAATTAGATACTTTTTGGTAAATGGTTCTTTTTCCTTTTTTAATATCATCTCCTTTAATTAACTGAAATTTTCCTCCTTTCATCAATTCACCATTCAAAATATTTCCACTCTCACATGATCTTCTTCTCCAGCTTTCAAGGCACGACAACCTTCTGAGTTTCCTTATCTCTTCTTGACTCAGCAAATTAATCCTTTCAAAATCTGAAAATAACATTTGATCTTCATAAACTTTCTTTAAATTACATCCATTTCAATTAAATAAAGGTGAATTTCTATCGTGCTTCATTTTTTTTATAAGGATTTCCACTTTTTTTCAATACAGAGGCTTTTTTAATGATCTTTTTCCTTTTATATGTTCTGCGGAATAACTTTGTTCAATTTTGCAAAATATTCCTTTTCCATATTTCACAGAACCAAGCATTTATTCTCTCTAATTTTTTTTTTACACCCAGAGAAAGGAAAAACTGGTAAACAGGACAGATTTTGTCATATTTTCAGTTTTCCGTTCCTCCGAATTGTTTTTCTCCTTTCGTTCATCGTAATTTAATTGTATTTTTCTCGGACAACACACAAACCTATAACTACTTGTGTATTTTCTTTTTACAGCTTTCTCCCCTCTCGATTTGACACTCCTTCGCTGCAGAAAAGTCCTGCTCGTTGACGAATTTTAAACCCTCCGCTTGCAGAGACTTCATCAACAAAGAGGACTTTTCAGAATGAATTCGAGTGTGAATTTTTTTGTCTCCTCTCATTCTTTATACAACAAGTGATTATTTATGTATTTTATATTCTCCTCTCATTCAAATTTTCACTTCAACTCTGCCATTTTGGCAGTTTAATGAGCTTCTCGTCATTCACTTAACGAATGTCGAAGGAATTTCCACACTTCCAGGATAATTCAATACTAAACCAAATCAGATTAAGAGTATTTCAAAGACAATTAAACTAAGAAATCAAAAAAGAAAAAGATAAATTAAAATTTTTAACATTTTCAAGTATTTAGATAAGGTATGATTGGGAAAATGTTGGAAAATTTCTCCCAGTGCGTGGAAATTCATTCAAATACTTCGACATAACCTCCAAATTCGCAAGCACTATATATTTACAAAATTGTTTTTTGAGATTAAAGGGAAACGATAAATGAAAATAGTATGTGAATTGTTGTGAATTTTCTCAAAAAGCCTATATTTATTGCTGCTGAATACCGCACATTCTGCAAATTACCGCGATATTTTGCTAAAATAATTTTCAAAATAACTTCACAAATTCCCATTTTTTCACCATAAAACTTCGGGAAATTGTGCATTTTACGAACATTTTCTCAAGAATGCAACGTGTTCTATAACATCTTGTTGAATCATCTGTAAGGCATTTTATATTCATCTTCATATTTATCAGTTATAAAAGATGTTGTTTTTCGCTTTAACTTCCTTCGCACTTTTGCTGATAAAGAAAATCTCTCTTTCTAAAATACACGGAATATTCATGTGTTCTGTCTGACGGAAAATAAAAATTGTTTGGAGGGTAATTATAAATTTACGACAGCTGGAATAAATGTTTTCGTGATAAGACTTAAATTATTGAATATTTATCATTTATAGCTGTCTAAAAGGTATTCCTTTAAATGGTTTCATACTATTCCTAGTATTTTCCTTCTTTGTTTCATCTCATCAAAAATACACCTTCCTTCTTCCTTCCAGAGACAAATCTTCGACTGTCTGAAGATTCGTCCACCAAATCGCCGAACAAATCTACGGATATTTGAAGATTTGTCCTCTCCTGAACTCCCTCATCTCCTAAATACTATAATTAATAGTAAAATTATGTGTTTCCCACTTTTTGCAAATCATCTCAGAGTACAAATTGGGCGTTTTCACAAGAAATACTCTGAATTGATGACAAAAAGAGCGTGTCGTGTGTTAATTTACATGTAATTTCACATTTTTTCTCTCTCTTTATACATTCAAACTTCTTGTCTTCTTACTTCTTTTATTTAAAACTTACGCGAAGATCAAGAAAATTTCAGTGTGTTTTTTCGTGTTGTGATTCTAACAATGCATAAACAAATGATTTTATATCGGATTGTGTGTTGGAAAATATTAACTAATATGAGTTCTTTTTTTATGCTTTTCAACTACCATTTTCTCGGTCTTCTCCAAAGCGACAATGTCAATTTTCACAAAGTTTCTTTTGGTACCCGAAAAAGTACATCGAATTAAAAGGAATTTCACTAAATTTTGCAACGACACTGTTGAAATTACATCTGTCGCTGTGAAAATTTACATTGTCGCGATTTGTTTCTATTTTATATATATTTATATAAATGACTCAACTTCATTCACGCGAAATTGAACTAAAAGACTCTCACCAGGTGAAAATGTAATAAAATAGAAACAACCAACAAATTTATCTTAATGAACTGTCTGACAACGGATGCCTATTGTAATGATTTCTCTTGGTGGATTACGATAATTTTGAATTCCTTCATTTTTTCCACTTTAACTTTTAAAACTATGCGTTTGTGTGTGTCTCGGATTAATTAAAATGAATTTACATCTATTTAATTACATTTTCTCTCACTCTCTGCCCTTAAAACTGAATAATTCTAGGGGGAAATTAGTTCCATCTTTGAAAATCTCCTTCTCCGGGCATTATTTTTGCCCAGATATGCCAACAAATTCCTTCCAAAACACAAACAACTTTGATTTAACATGAAAAAAAACTCCTTTTCGCGGCGGTTAAACAACGGATATTGGCTCACATTCCTGGTCAGGCGGTTGGTCATTCGTCTTGGCGGGCGGGCTTCCTATGGAGGATTCTTGGGGACACTGAAGGACATTTCGGGGGGCTGTCGGGGTGGATTTATCGGGTGAGTGGGCGGGAAACCATGGTGACACGATTGAAGAGGGCAGATCTGCCGATGAACTTCCCCGGTGCCGGATGATGCTCGAAGTTGTCCCAGGACTCCTTCAGCATAGCATTGCCGTGGAATTTGCTGCGAAAGTCCTCAGGGAGATTCTGTGAGGCCGAGTGACGACGCTTCCTGTCCGGACGCGCCTTCTGACCATCAGCCCGTGTGTCCATGAGACACCTGAGATGATCATCGGAGATGTTGTAGGAGATCTCATCGCGATCCATCGCCTGACTCTCCTTCCACTCACTCCACATGGTCGGCTTGGCCATCCAGCGCTCACGGACATCGTGCCTGGCCTCCTGAGGGACCTTTTCCGACATTATGCCCTCCATGATGGTCTTCTGATTCTGCTCACCCAATACTTGAGTCAGCGTCTTCACCGTTTCCGGGCGCAGGAGGTCCGAGATGAGCTTGTTCACATTGTAGTAGATATTCTTGGCCGGATCGTCCGGGCACTTGACAGCAAACGCAGCATCATCATCGTTCTCCTCCCACTCAGACTCCTCATCCGCCTCACCAATATAGAGATCCTGCATGTAGCGCAAATCCGAGAGAATCTCCTCGCCGTCTGCGTACAGCTCATCTCTCAGCATGCGGTTTGCCGGCAGCGACATGGTGCTGTTATTGCATGTCGTGCAGTGTCCCCAGAGCGTGTGGCTGTTGTTGTTGTCCACGCAGTTCTTCTTCATCTCTGCCATTGTCCAATTGTCCAGATCCAGACACTCACCGCCGAAACACGTGTTGGGCGGTTGGTAGTGGAAACTCGACGCCCTGAACAAATCCAGATCATCACAATTCTCACCACCATCCTCAAAGCGAAACATCTGCGCCCTGGTGAACACATCCGGCATCATGTCCACATCTGAATCCTCCTCAGTGTCCTGATAGCGCGCCCCAAAACCCACCGGCTCACTATACATCTTAGCACTGAGACAAAGCAGACGCTCCTCCGTCTGGCAGCACTTTTCGATTTGCCTCACGCAGAATTTAAGGGTGAAGTTTTCATTCTTCCTCTCCTCCACCTCGCCATCATCACCCTCGTCCGCCATCTCCTTCGCCAGGTATTCCATATACCGCTCAGAATCGAAGTACATCGATCCCGTGTCGGTTCTCTCATACCTTATATTGTCAGGCGTGCAGGGAATATCGAAAATGAACCCATCCACAAACGTCTGCTTGATGGGTCGAAAGTGCGTGCGATCAGACGTGAGGAGGTTCTCGTTGTCCCCAATCACTGTGGACGTGCTTGTGCTGCCGATGAAACCCTTGAACTTTCCCTGCTGCCCACGAAACTGCGGCGTCCGGTGGGACTTCTTCACCACCGCAAAGCAACTGTCCATTGAGTGATTCATCAGTGTCACCTTCGCATCCTCATCCTCAGGCGGCTCGGGCGCCGTAAAGACCTGCGAGTAGTTGGCATAAGTGATCGGCAGTGATTTGCACCCCTCGTACAGCTGATCAACGCGACGAGTCTCCTCATCGCACGCGAACGGCTGATCTGACCACTTGCTCAGACCTATAAAGTCACTCAGCGGATATCCCATCACGCTCATATCAGGCTCAGGGACAAACTGCAAAACAAAACGGTGTAAGTGTCAAAGTTGCATTGAGAAATCAATTTTAAAGGCATTAACTCACCTTTGACAGTGTGTCTCTCTTCCCGTTATCGAGATACCTCAGAGGCCAAGCATTGTCAGTCGGTGGCGCGATTTGGGAGGACGACGATGATTCTGGAGCTGCCCAGATGGAGTTGAGATCAGTGGTGCTGTTCTTCTTTGCCTCCATCATGTCCGTGAGCGAAGGAATCTTTGTCGGCCACCCAGAATCGCCACACTCACTTGCCACCTTAGCCGACGCATCCTCGTCATAGTGATGACGATAGTAGTTGTGCCAGAAGGAGTTCGTGTTGCTCTCCTCGTGAGTGGTCGCGTTGTCCCAAAGTGCCTCCATGCTTTTGTTGAACTTCGCCTCGAACTGTGCAATGTTGTCGTCATCACTCTTGGTCGTCGTCGTTATTGGTGCCTGAATACAGCTGTTCAGTGACTCATTGGACACTTCGCGCTCATAGAGACGCCGCGGCGGTGCCGAAGTGCTGTCCACCTCTGACGTGGATGTGAGTGTGTCCGGTGTGGCGTATCCCTCATCGCGGATCATATTGCTGCCAAACAGGAGGGTATTGGTGTCGAAAGAGGCAAAGAAGGGCGACATATCCGTGCGCTCTTCATCATCCACACCAGTCTCGAAGTTCACCATTGACTCCTTCCTGAACTGCCCCGCTTGGGACGATTGCAGCATATTCTTGATAAGAAGCGTCTGCTCCTCATTCACCGTGACACCATGTGGCAATTTGAAAGCCTCATCTGAGCACTCCTGCAACACCTGCTCCATCTTCCTCTCACCATCGCACCGCGGCTTCTGATCTGGCGACTGCATGAAGTCATTTATCTTGACAAATTTGCTGGCATCACTCTCAGAAATGCTCCTATTCCGATTATTCTGCTTGATGATGAAGTCACGTATCATGTCATGACCCATTTCCCAGTGTCCCGAGAAATCCGTGTCCCACAGTGATGCCTTCGCACTGCCACCAGTCGATGTACGTCGCGTAAATGACGATGATTTGCCCTTGCCAAGTCCTGAAAAAGTGACAGAAAAATTATATTAATGACCAAATCATTGAACTCTTATCGTTGCAGACGGATGATAAAAGTCTTGTCAGATTGTCTCACCATTATTGCGTCGCCTCTTTGTTTTGCGTTTCACCCCTGCATTCGCACCCGCGCTCATCCGCACAGCATCACTGCCCATCTCGCCACCCTCCTGACCGTCAGCATCGCCACTCCTGCCCACTTCGTTCGGCCATGTCAGCGACGACGACATCGTTGCAGCATCCTCAGCCCCATCGCCACACTGGCGATTGAGAGCGGGAAAAGCCCGATAGTATCTCTTGGTTGGATCCTCCTTTGTTGTCGACTCATTCACCTTCTTCGCCTCCATCTCAACACCCTCTTCGTAGTCCGATGAATTTTGATTCTCAATCTCACGCAGTCTCTGGCACAGTTCATTCACCAAATCCTCAACATTTGATTTCTGCTTCGCGTGGAAAATCCCAAAAATACAGTTTTGCATATTAAAATACAGACAGAGACGAGCAAAGAGAAGCACAAAACTGCAAAACTTACCTGTTGATCAGACGAAGCGACCTCCATTAAGCTTTCAACGGCGGCAAACTTCTTCAGTGCTTCTGCATCGGATGGCGTTAGACGACGATTCTTTCGAGCCAACCATCCCTGGAAAAGCAAAAACTCATTAAAAATTTACTCGCCACATTTTATAGCCTCTCTTTCTTTCTTTCTCTCTCTCTCTTTTGTTTGTCTTCAACATTCTTTTTTTTTCTCTGCATGTGACATATAATCATTATTTTACAATTTTCTACCATTACAATAACTGGTAATTACTTTTCAATCTTCCCAGAAACCCATAAGGCATTGAAGAGCCAAAATGACCACTCATAATGATAAGAATTGCCTCTGGATGTTTTCCCAGAATGCTCAAAACTTTAAAAGCTAATCATAAACTCACTTTCTCTTCAAATATTGATTACATATTCAACTTATCATTTTCTTTAGCCTCCTTTTTTCTTCAGTGAACTCACAGTGAATTATTCATTACCAACACACACATGTTGAGCTTTCCTTCGAGGGAAAAACATGAATAGCAATAATAATGAAAAGCGATAAAAATCACCACGAAACCCCACGAAAACAACATTAATATAACTGATAAAGCTCACATTGCCACAATGCAAAAAAAGCACGCGGAAAGACGAATGTGGCTGTGAATTAGGAAATCAACACGTAGCAGTGGAAAGTCAGCAATTAATAATTGGGGTCACTGGGAAGAAGAGGGCTTACAATTATAGTTATTGTCTCACCTTGAGCTGGGGAATTTCGGCCAAATCCAAGGCATTCACTTGCAATGGCGTATGAAGCAGCGATAGGAGCAAGCGAGAATAGACAACTGGTGCATCAACACCCAAATCCTCCAGTCGCGATATGAGCCAATCGGATATTGCGTTAACCGCACGAGCAGACACAAGCTGGGGATACTTCATTCCTGCGTTAAGAAGAGAGACAGTGAGTACCCCACTTCGCAGCTATACACAAAAGACAAGAAAAAAAACGCACACGCGAGGAGTAGCAAGATTAGTTTAAAGAAGAAAGAGCAAGTCACCTTAATTACTGAATAGAATGTCATTCACGTGTCGTGATCTTCCCAAATTGCCACACGGATGAGTCAGTGTGGTGCTGAGACAACTTCCACGCCAGCACACGCTGAATCTCCTGGCCAGACGCGCTGGGTGGGCGCAGAAGGTGGCGAATGGCGACGTCCAGACAACCCCCACTGTTGGTCACACCCTCCAGCCACTCCAGTCTACTCATCTTGCACAAATTCACACAAGTCCATCATCCTCAAGAATTCTCTCAACATCTTCCAAGTCATTTTTCGCTAGTGCTTCTCAAATGTCCTCAATAACGTACTGCCAGACAACAACTTCACGTCCGTTGCGCTTCACGTTGTCCAAATGACTGTTGACTGTGCAGAAATGTTGTCCTCTTCGCAGTTCCGAAAAAACTGATAATGATAATGTCTCACTCGAGGCAGATGACTCAATGCAGAAGGAATCTCAGGCAAATTTTACTTTTTCTACTTCTTCTTCTGTTTGAAGAATTTTTCAATAGACGTTCCTTAATGAATTTATTTTTTTGCTTTTCTTTACGAGAGAAATAAACGGATTCCGGTTGAGTTTGGTATTTTTGTTAAATTTGATTGACGATTCTTAGTCCATTTTTACGTAGAGAGTGTGTGTTTGGTTTCGGCTGGCTTTGAGGGGGAGAGTTTCGATTATTGGTTGCCTTATTGATTTGGGTCCATTGTTGTTAATTTGTGGCTATCTGCAAGAGAGACAGAAAAGTAAACGCCACATTAGAGGACAACGCCACATTGACCAGACGTCTGGAAACATGAGGATACATCGTGGGGCTCTTAGTGCGCCTTTTTTTCAGTTCCCACACTAAAATTAACACAAACAGAGAGACGAACACAGTCCAAATGGAGACAAAGACCTCGCGCGCCAGTCTCTCTCTCTCCCTCTGTCTTTGTTCTACATATTTTATCAAAATATTGTTGCTTTTCTTCTCTGTCTGGCTCTCCTGAGCGTCTAAATTTGAGAAAAATTTGCTATACAGCAGCTCGGAGTCAACATGGACAGTTTTTACACTTGTGCTTCTCCAAATGGAAGTTAATATTGGAACAATTGTGTTTTATTTGGCTTGTCTTTGCCTCTTAAGGAAGTCAAGGGTCATCGAGCAGTTCATTGCACTCTTTAGGACAGTCATAAAATGAATATCTCTAAATTGCTAACCAAAATGGCCCCACTCGTCTCTAATTACTATACGCGTTAGACCAGCTCACCGGGAGATACCGTTGGAGACATAGAAATATTCTAAGAATTCGCTTAAGTCAATTCCCACAGCGAAATCCAAAGATTTTCCCCTCACACTCGCTGCAATATTTGCACTGCACAACAAATCACTTAAAAAAGCGCTTAATTTCACTGTGTGGCCATTGAGAAAAACAGATAAATCAATTATTAATTTCCTTCTCGTGCCAACGGAACACAATCAGCAGATTCTCTCTTTCTCTCACTCTGTGCAATCAACAGAAATTGCCACCCTCTCGCTAACACACTGACGGCCAGTTGTTTATTGAAGGCGTGCATTGTGAATTGCATCACTGAGCACGTTAGTTACTTTTTTCGCAGCCACATAACTCAATTAATCAGCTTGCACCTCCGCCCGAGGACTTTGCTGGAGGCTGAGTGAGCTTCATTTTCATCTCAGCGCATGGAAACATGTTTCCCACTCATCTTGAGATCCCCATATGATCAACAACAAACTCCATTGTGCCTCCCTTTTGTGGCAGACAAAGCATGTGCAGCTCTAAACATTAAGCATAATCTCCTTCTCAAAATCACAAAACGCCACAAATCGTCGCGACAATGTGGAAAAATCGGGAGAAATAGAAGCGCAATCGCGCTTCTTCATGCCTCAATCACATGATAATATCCCCTTGTTCGCCTTTTCCTCCCCTCACGAGCCAGACAATCGAAAAGTCTGCGAAAACTGTTCACAATTTGACGCTTTATTGCGCGCTTCGCGTGATCTTGCGCACTTCACGCCAGTTGTGAAAAAGTGAGCAGAAAAATTCTACGCTATCGTGTCGAGTCCATTGAGGAAAAACCAGCGAGGGAGAGGAACCACCCTTGGGACGCGCTGGATTTACTCCACCGACGCGCCGTTGAGTTTGAATTTCACCATCATGAGAAATGTGAGAAATCCGAGAAGTCATTCCACGTTTGCAAGATTTCACTGTATTCTCTCGACCTAATTTTCGATCAAATCAGCACTGCAGGAAAGAGGGAAAATTCTGGGAAACAACAATTGAAACTCTCCCAAGAAGCAATCATGTGATTTTCACGCTTCTCGACTCTTCCATGTCGCATTTCTCCGGCCATGGCGAGACTCTCTCTCTGTTACCCAGAAGCTCTCAGTGGAATTTCATCGAGCCTCTTAGTCATCTGGCCAGTGTGTGACTAACGGAATCCGTATGGTGGAGTTTCTGTGCCATTGTTCCTCCTCTTATCACTCGTCTCGGCCCCCTGTGCACAGCCCCAGCCATATTGCTCCCGAGCAGCGAGAGAGAGAGTCTCTGGGAGAAAATCGATAATGGCAGCGGGGCACGAGCGAGAGGCAGAACCCCTCTTGGCGGCGGGAGCCCAGGAAAGAGCGCCTCCAGGGCGATAAGAAGGCACTCGGAATCAGTGAAAATAATCAATGGAGACCAAGTGTGACCTTTGGAGGTCTCTGGAATTCCGATTTTCCTTCCGAAACGCACTCGTCGGAGCCATTCGAAGCACACACACACGCACACACACTCATGTGTCGCACAAACACACCCAGAAACATACGGAAGAATATCAAATTGGAATTATGTAAAGACTTTTTCTCTCACTCTCGCGCCTCTGTCGATTGTTTCACAATTTTTCCTTGGACACACTTTTGCAGAAAATCACACACAACTGCCCACCTTTTGCCCACACCCTCAGATCCCCCGAACACGGGAAAAAGTGCAAAGCAGTCCTGGAAAATGCCCCCCTTTCAAACACACATTTTCCACCCCACTTTTTTCACATTCGACCGACCAACTGAACAAGCAAAAAAAAGAACCTCAAGGAAACTATCGAAAAACCCACCTTTTTCACACTTTCACACACTTTTTCCACTCATGGAAACATCAATGTCGACTCCAACACGACGACAAGTGTTTCCTGTTAGTGCACGCGACTATTTTAGTGGATTAATTAAATGGAAAAGAATTCTAAACTAAAAGCACTTCCATTTGTGCAAAGTGTCATCGAGTCGAGGAGAAAGTAGGACTGACGTATGAGAAATCG
Source organism: Phlebotomus argentipes (assembly GCF_947086385.1). Lineage (NCBI taxonomy): Eukaryota > Metazoa > Arthropoda > Insecta > Diptera > Psychodidae > Phlebotomus > Phlebotomus argentipes. Next base: position 7,410,950 of record NW_026776181.1, on the reverse strand, counting down.
CAGTGAGCCAATGAGAATTCCCCTCACTACGCCATGGACGTGATATTTCGTGAAATTTTTCCGCAGTGAAATGTTTCAGGAAAATTTGAAAATACTCAGAAGATGTCAGTGAATAAAATACGTTATTTTTTATTATTATCTACATTTTAAAACTTTTGAGACACAGGGAAGGTTTTACCTATTCCGAACAACAGCTGACAAACATTTCCACAGTAATTTTCCCCTGCTTTATCTATCAACAAGCCATTAATTTCTAACAAGGTTCTTGATTAACTTAATGCAGTAACTGTATGAATGTCGGAAAAATTAATTGAAGTTGTAATAATTCAATCCCGAAATCATCGTGAAATATTTCAAGCCAACACTACGAAAGTTTCACAGCTGGGCCATCCCTACTCCTCGCGCTCACTCACACCGTCACGCACAAGGTGGCGCGCGCACTGTGTGTGAATATATGGAAAATTGGCGAGGAAGCGGGACGGAGTGCAAGTGGAAGTGCCCTGGCGAGAGGGAGACGACGCGAGAGAAACGGTAGTATTTCTGCGAGGGCGCACTGGCTCCCTCTCGCTCACGGTCTCGAGGGCGAGCCGTGAAAAAGGGCGCCAAAGTGCAGCGCAAAATCCCACCCTCTCACCCGCCTATAAATAGGTGCCGATTGAGCGCCAATATTGGGCCACTTTTTGCCATGTCGCCACCGCTGACGCGACAGAGACGCAAAAAGACCAAAGAGATAAATTGCAGTTGCCTTGAGACGTTCGCAGATGAGAAAAAAAATCGCTCTCCGATGCCGCCGCACAGCACTGCTCGGCGCACACTCCGAGAAATCCACGCCATTGGAGAGCGAGAGAGAGGATGATGCAAGGAAAAAATGTGTGGCGAAAAATCACACCCTCGTGGTCGAGGGTACGAATTTCCACGTGAATTCCACCCCTTGACTGCCAAATTGCGCGCCACTCACGCGCCTCTGGGACGCCAATGCATGCACGAGGCAGCGTGAGTGGCGGGCGAGACAAAGAAATTAACATCGTTCAATAACCTTGTAGGGCCATTTTTGTTTCAGGCGATTTCTCTGCGCTCACCAGCGATTTTCACCACGGCTTTCCACGCACTGCCACGGACGAAACTTCACTCACAAACCATCACTGCACGTCCGTCTATGCACGGTGCATACTCTGGGTGTGATTGGCACGGAAAAGGTGTGATTCTGTCCACGAAATCACGGCACGGGGATTTTTCGCGCGACTCCTCTTCCAACGTAGTGTGTCAACATGGAGAAGTGTGAGTCGCAGCGGTTCCAACATGGCCGCCGAGCGCGATGCCCCATACACATGGCGTCCTCTGACTGTCCGCCAGAGTGTCTGTGGTGATTGCGGAATTCAATTCGCAAAAATTTGGTTAAATAGGCGAAATCGCGTTGAATATCTTTAAATACCTGAGTTTATTAGCTGAAGAATTCTTCAGTTGCTTTATTCTTAAACACAACACCTATTTATCATGAAAAATAAAATGTGGGAGCGGAATTGTCCAGAGACGCAATCTGGGACTTCTCTACTGCGCCATATGACGAGAGCGCGTTACAGGGCATTGAGAGGGCGGCCATAAAGTGCGTGTGTTTACTCGCAACCTTCGAAGAATAATCAGTGTTTCCCGGAGGTGCAAGTACAATTTTCCCGAGGAAAATGTCCTACCAGAACTCCCCCTACTACTCTGCAAACACCAACGAGGACTTTGAGTACGAATACGATCCGTCGTATGATTTCATTGACCAGGAGAATGACAGTGAAGAAGGTGATACATTCTCTGGCACTTTTCCCCCAATTTCCACCCATCTGGGCCAATATTTCCGCAATTTTCTAGACACTGAGGAGGCCAGTGAGACAGATCTAGCCCCACACCAGCGGAACCAGGATGAACCCGTGGAAATCAAGGAGCAGTAAGTGGGCGTCCGGGAGGGACGAATTTGGGCATTTGGGGCTCACGCTAAGCTGTCTATTTCTCCGCAGGATGTACCAAGACAAGCTGTCGAATCTTAAGAAGCAGCTGGAGGAGCTGAAGAACGGCTCACACGCGGAACTGGTGAGGCGCGTGAAGAAGCTCGAGTATCAGTACAAAGAGCGCCTCCGCCTCAATGAGATTTATCGGGACTACCTGGTGGAGTGCGTGGAGAGAGACTACATCCTGGAGAAGAAGGCGGCGGTGAAGGAGTTCGAGGAGAAGAAGACAGATCTCAAGGAGAATCTCCTCACAGACTTCGAGGACAGGCGGAAGATGATTGAATCTGAGCACAACAGCATGGAACTTACCAGTGACTCGATGGAGGTGAAGCCTACAGTTACGAGGAAGCTGCGAAGGAGGCCCAACGAGCCTATTCCCGTGGTGGAGAAGCGCCGGAAGCCCACAAATGGTCAACTTGTGCTATTGCTGGACGAAAAGGATGTGGAGAACGATTTGAAGTTGATCAGTCGTGGCAAGGCGATGACACCAATGAGGCCACCGTCTCTGCCCAATAATGGCATCCCCACGAGTCCTGCCGCGATTCCTGCATCGCATCACGAGACTCCGCCAGTTGTCGAGGCGAAGATTGAGGATGGGAAGCTCCTCTATGAACGCCGGTGGTTTCATCGCGGCCAGCCGGTGTTCGTCGAGGGGAAAGACTTCCACAGGTTCCCAGCCACAATCTCAGCCATCGGGAATGACACGGTAAGTGGATGTTGGTTTATTTTCCGCATCAAAAGCTATAATTCTGAGGATTTTTCAGATCTGCGTGAAGAAGCTGACGGATGCTGGCAGTAAATTCAAGATCAACACATCTCATCTGAGTCAGGGGAAGGTGTCTATCAAGAGGAGAGCCAATTGAGGCCGATTTTCCAGGGAGTTTTCCAGACACACGGAGTCACAGCGTCGCAGCAGGAGAGCTCCTTTGTAGGATAGTACAATCATTCTCAATATGACATGTATGGCAGGGAGGAGAGAACATTAAACATTTGGGCAATGTAGAGCCCTAAACTCTATGGAAATTAGACTTGTATTTCTGGGTATGAGAAAGAGGAGGAAAAGCCCGCCAGACTTGCAAGCGAGCCGCCATGCACTGGCATGCCGGTGACGCTGACATTCCGGAAATTTCCGAAGAAGGCACGTCATGTCATGAAAAAAGTGCGATTCGGCCAGGAAGTGTTGGTTGAAAAGTGAAAATTCCCCAGGAAAAGTCCACTGGATGAGAGTTTTCGCACGAGGCTTCTCCACCCGAGCCCACCCTAACGCCGCGTGAAGTGAAATGTGCGTGTGATAGCGCGGAGGTGAAGTGCAAAAGCGTGATTTGCGACGCGACCAGGCAGCGCTCCCACGAAGCTGCCCCAGAGTGCGAGAAAGGGGGCGAATTTGGGGCGGATGCAGATACCACACTGCTCCGTCGGTTGCGTCACATCCTGCCAGCTGCCGCGAGCGCGTGGGGCCCACGGGAGGAGCCACGCGGAGACATCAGTGGCGTGTGCCCTTGAAAATTGTCACCAGAGGAAACCTCACAGTCCGGAGACATGAAGAAAATCTTCTCCAAATTCGAGAAGAATGAGAAACTGGAGAGTGTCACCAACAGGGAGTCCAGCAACTACATCGGCAAGGCCTTCACCGTGGGGCGCTCCACGGTCACCGTGGAAGACATCCTGGCGGAGGGTAAGAGGGACGCGGAAAAATCAATAGTCAGGATCCAATCTCATGTCCTTCCGCCTTCCTTTCCAGGTGGCTTCGCGATGGTCTTCTTGGTGAAGTCCAACAATGGGTCTGCGCGATACGCATTGAAGCGAATGTATGTCAACAATGACTATGACCTCAATGTGGCGAAACGAGAAATCCAAATAGCTGTGAGTGCTTTTTCCGCCTCTTTCTCTGCTCTCTCGATATCTGAGTCGCATCATCGGCTCCAATAAAGCTGATAGAGTCTCGCCTGGGGCTATCACGCCGCCCCGAAGGCAAATCTCTGAAGAACACCACTGACTAGACCTTCCGGAGAGCTTCCAAGAATTGCAGACGAGCTGTGAAGATGTTTTCAGAAGCTAGCGAGGTCAAGCAGTGGTTGTTTATGTCTCAAACTCACGTAATAGACTTCAGCGAGTGCTCTTAAATGCTATTAGATGGCTGATATTCATTGAGCTCTATCGTTGGCTTCATCACGCACTGTCGTATGTTTTGGTTTTGTTGTTTTGTATCTTCTGATTAAGACGGTTTCCAATATGGGTGATGAAACACAGTTTAAAACGAGACTTTTCTAATAATTCATCTTTGAAATATGCTTTAAGAGCATTCGCGAGGTTAGGCTCAGCGCGTATTTGTGGTTTTATCCAATGAAATTTTAATGAAACAATGTTAGATAAAATTCATGAACGTAATTTCTGCAGAGAGTGACTTATCGATTTAATTTATGAAATGGTTGTTTACACCAATTAAGCATGTGTGAGTTGCGTTCAAGGATTTCGGTCTCCTTGAGGCGAGAAGCGCGTCTCAATTCATCTATCTTTTCTAATCAAATCGACCTTCTTTCTGTGCAGAGCAACTTGAATGGCCACAAGAATATCATTGGGTACATCGATTCGAGTATCAGCCACACTGGCAATGGTGTGTACGAGGTTCTGTTGCTCATGCCCTTCTGCAAGAACCACATGCTGGCGATGATGAACGCCCGCCTCCAGAGTGGCTTCACCGAGCCCGAGGTGCTGCAGATATTCTGTGATATTTGTGAGGCGGTGTCGCGACTGCATCACTGCCAGACGCCAATCATTCACAGAGATATCAAGGTGGAGAACATTCTGCTCAGCGACAGTGGGAGCTACGTGCTGTGCGACTTCGGCTCGGCCACGGCCAAGATCCTCAATCCCAATGTGCAGGGCGTGACGGCGGTGGAGGAGGAGATCAAGAAGTACACCACGCTGTCGTATCGCGCGCCCGAGATGGTGGATCTCTATACAGGGAGGAACATAACGACCAAAGCGGACATCTGGGCGCTGGGCTGTTGTCTCTACAAGATGTGCTTCTTCACGCTGCCCTTTGGCGAGAGCACGCTCGCCATCCAGAGTGGGAACTTTGTCATTCCGGACAACTCGAAGTATTCGCGCGGGCTGCACAGGCTCATCCGGTACATGCTGGAGCCGGATATGGAGAAGCGTCCCAATATCTACCAAGTCAGTCAGATTGCATTTGGTCTGGCCGGCAGGGAAAATCCGGTGCAGAATCTTCATGTGAGTATCCTCAATGTGCGCTCGAGTGTAATTTTGCTTAAGTATCTCTGATGACTCTTGCAGAAACTGCCAGCGCCGTCTTTGGACAGTCTCCCGGAGCCGCAATTTGAGGCGGATCAGAAGAGAAGTGCAGCCGTCCAGGGAGCCCCGAAGACACCAAAGTCAACCTCTGTGCTGGTGCCGGAGAGTGGAACGAGTGTGGCGCCGCGACAACGGCCTAAAGCCAGTGCCTCTCATGCTGCTGCACCTGGACAACTTCCCATCGCCTTGCCACCGAGTCCTTCACCCCGGAACACCTTGTCGTCGCCTGTGCCCACCACTGAGGCCCCCAATGAGGCCTTCACGGCTCAATTCAGCGCGGCTTTTCCGCAGAACGACGAGGTGGCCGTGCCGAGGAGCAACACGGGCGGCAAGGGCGCCAAGGCTGAGCACCTAGATAGCCTGTTCCAAACCAATTATCCGGACCCGTTCAGGGAATCGGGCGGAGAGAGCGCCGGGCCGCCGCCCACGGCAGGCGCCAGCTGCGAGAGTCTCCCCACGACGTCGCAGGACGTGATGGGACCCCTGGTCGGCACCCCAACGAAACCACCACAGATGCTAGTCACTCCCAAAGTTGGTCATCGTCGCAACATGAGTGACACGTCAGCCTTCAACAAGTGAGTATGTTTTTTTATCTGTCTCTAGACAAGTTGAGTCAGCAGATGGGCAATTTGTGGTTTGGGGAAACTTCCACGCGAGAGGCAGAAAAAATCGCGACATCGGCTATAGCTGGAATGATAAATAGGAAATGAAGCAAATGAAGAGGAGTATTGCTGAGAGTGATGAAATATTCACAGCATAGATAAGGGCAATTGAGACAAGCAAACATGCGGCGGACAGCGATAAGTCCTTTGTGTATTTCTTCTTTATCACTAATATGCTATAAAACTACTGGAAAAGTCTTACTTTCTCGGTTCTGTTTTTACTAAATTGCACATATTTTTAGGGTTTATGCCAGTGAAACATCTCAGTTTCTCGCTCCATTCGATACATCGGGCAAGAATCGTCAGGACTCAACGTCCCCAATAGCGACAGTTGGTGTGAACTTTTCTTCTGAGCAAAATATGCATTTCACTGCAAATGTCGCGACGACAACGACTAAACAGCATCCAACTGATTTGAACCTCTCATCGCCAATCACGGAGAAGGTGAAGCAAGTGGGGAGTGAGAAGATTGTGAAGAATATGGCCGCGTGGAATCCCTTTGAGGACTCCTTCAGTCAAATGAGCGAAGATCACATCTTCGGGGCGGAGTTTGATAAGATTCGTCATCAGGGCAGCCAGAGTAGTGAGTAGTTTGACGAATAGGGTGGGAAGGGGGCTGATTTTGAGTGTGATTTACAATGATGACTTGTACTGCAGGTCTCAACAATCAGGTGAAGACGCCTCCCGGGCAGAACAACCCAGTGACGGTGGCTTCAAGTGGCTCGGGCGCGATCAGCAGGGTGGAGAGCGAGGAGAAGGGCGGCATGGATGATGATCCCTTCGGATCGGCGCCGTTTAGCTTGCCCGTGGCGCTGAGGGAGAAGGCGAAGGCAGTGGCGGCCAGCACGAAGAAATCTGGAGGTAAAGCATGAACATTTCACACACAGAAAAAGACACACTTTGCAAAAACCGAGGATGAGAGCCAGAGAGAGAAATGTAGTGTACATGAATTGTGTTATGGCCACACAGCGAGATTGAGAGAGAGAGGCTATAATGTGAAATGCGCTAACAGAAAACACCACCACACAATATCTCTGATTAATACTTTGTCTTTCTGCCTCCTTCAGAGCAACCAATTGATGTAGACACTGTGGGGGAGAGCGATTAGAGGCACTCACCGTTAATGGTTAAATGAACAGTGGATTAATGATTATTATGGACTAATTGTAAAGTTATTAAATGTAATTTTGAATTAATACTTGAAATGCTAGTCACACCAAAGTCACAAAAGTAACATTTGAGTGATCAGATATTGGGTTTACCTCTGCATTCATGGCCATTTGTGGGATTTTGGGATGGATTTGCGGTGGCATTTTGGTTTGGGATACACCTTGTGTGTCTGCATTTTCTGCACATATCATGCTCACGGAGAGGAGAAAAGGGAAGAACAGGCGCATTTGGTGGGTGGGTGTGAATGTGCACAGGATGAACGGGAGTGTGTTTCGTGCATTGCTGACATTGAAAGCCAATAATCTTGGAATCCCTTGGATTGATCGAATATAACGCGTTATAGTTATAGTTTTGAACCATTAAGTTAAATGATATTGAGGCTAAAAGCTTCCTGAGCTGCCTGATAAATTCTCAGAGAGAAGTCAGTGTTGATATTTGGGATGGAAGAAATCCATGCGGTCAAATGTATGAAACTTGTGCTCCTGCTCTTCCTGTGTGATTGTGTGGATGCTTGTTGAGAGACTCGAGAAGAGGTCAGAGCAGAGGAGGGCGGGTGAAATGATATTTTGTGGGGTGGTGTGTGGTATTAAGGCTAGAGATTAACTTTGAAGCAATTCTTAGAGTCCTTTCGATGATATTTGGGCTTCTCTTTGACGATCCAGCAACGTGATCAAGTTACTAGAGACGATTTATTAATAGTGTAAGGATTTTTTTTTCATTGCATGTGTACAAAGTATTTTGATTTGTAGCTATATAATATTTTGCGTCTTTGGGATGAGGAACAGACGACAATACTTTAGGGAGGAGAAGATGATGATATGGAACTATTTAACAACACTGATACCTAAAAGAAAAAAAAGAAAGATTGTGCAGGAGAATAAAAAATATAAAGACAGATAGTTTTGAAGAAATAGAGATGAGATATTTTTGCGCCAAGGTTCATATAAACTCACATCACAATCAGGCATTAATAGCAGCATCACAGTGCAAAGGAGGAGCGGAAGGAGAGAAAATCTATTTGCAGTTAATGTTTAAATGATATAAATCTTCAGAGCAGTAACAAAGCATCAAGTCCTACGCTGAGGAGAGACTATAATGTTATTCTTCTTGTGTAAATATCAGAAAGATGATATCTTATTATGATTATTACTGATGAATGAGGAGAGGAAACTATTATAAATATTGCATATATAATAAAATTGTGATTGAATTGAAAAAAAAACATGCAAGGATTATCACAGACAGTTTAGTTTATAAGAGTGATTAGTTCTGGTGATGGTTTTTCTCCCTTTTTGGTGATCGACACAGAGAAATTATCTTCCTAATAAAATATGTTTTCTGTTGAAATGAGAAGCATCTTTTTTCTCATGTCAGCAGGAGGAATTTGTGTTCTAACTCTCGTTAACCCCCCTTTAATCCCGGTTTTACTTGACTAACCCCTTGATCAGTTTTTGTGTGCAATGTAGATTTGTTCGTCGTATTAGGCAAAAGTGCAACTTCGCTTTGGGTTGTGTGTTAGAATTTTCCAGTGGGGATGCCAGGAGTCCTCGACTATCACCATAGTCTCCTCACTAATCTGCCTCTCTTAATCTACTCGGGATAGTCGGGATGCAGATAAAAGAAATCCGCCCAACGAACGGCACCTGGCATCCCTAACACGATGGCACTATAATTTGATTTCTAATGCATAAGAATCACTTTGTTTCAGCCCGAGCCAAGCGATGGACGCTCCAGTCGGATGTGCAGGCGTCCCCGAGTGAGATCAGGGCGTCGCTGCTGGACACGGAAGAGGAGGCGAGCCTCCGGAGGGACGAGAATGGCGATGAGGAGAGCGACAATGGGGAGACGGACAAGTCCTTCAATCGCACACCACTGCAGGACAGAACTAAGTATGAAAAGCTCAAGTCCAACTATGTCACGTCCGACGACAGCGACACGGAATTCGCCGGCGGCGAGTCGGTGAAGAGGATCAGCTTCAAGCAGATTGTGGCGGGGAATATCCAGGAGAAGCTAGTGAATGTGTACCAAAAGGTCGACAAAAGTCACTTGGGGAAGGTGCCGATTGTGCGGAAGCTCAAGGGGGCAAAGAAGGTGAAAGGGAAGGAGGCTGGGGCGAAGGAAACGGATGTGGGAAGGACTGGTGATGGGGAGGATGACGACAAGGACTCCATTGGGTCGGCAAGCGATCTGAGAGATGATATGATTGATGAGTTTGAGACGAAAATCGCTCCAGATGTGAGGAATCGCATTCGCGGTCTGGATGACGCCATTAGTGAGAGTATCAAGACGTGTGGCTCGAGCGCTTATCACGCTGAATGCGAGAGTGTCACGACGCATGAAGACGATGTGAGCAGAGTTGTGTCGGCAAGGAGGAAAATTGTGAAGAAACGCAGGGAACTTCATCCCGAAGCTGATCAGTTGTCTCCTCCGGAGGAGGAGGACGATAATATCCATAAGTACGGTGACAAGCCACTCCTTCTGGATGATGAACTGGACTATGACTCCGAGAATGTGGATGAAGCGTCTCCTGAAGTGGCAGAAGCTGAGAAAACAGCCGATGAAGAGGACGTCTTCGCCATGGCGCCCTTCAAATTGCCACTGAAGAGCAAACTTCCCACGAAAAGGAACCTCTTTCCCAAGTACACTCCGTCTGAAACCATCCCGGAAGATGATTTTCTGCGACTAAATGCGCCCATGAAGACAAAAATGATTACATCCACACCGCTCAAGGCTCTGGATCAGTTCAATGAGGTGTCTTTCAATCCTGGCACTGCTGCCATCCAGAGTGTCTCCAATTATGGTGTCGTGACGGTGCTGAACAGTGCTCCACCTGTCCAGGAAGCTCCGCAAGTGCCGAAAAAGGACTTGTTCGGGTCGGAACCCTTTCCGGAATCCCTGAAATCGGTGGTGCACATCGAGGCGAACAATAACCAACCCAGTTCTCTGGTCACGGTTAATAATGTTGTCGTCACGAGAGCTGATCCTGTTCAGCGCTTCCCATCCCGTCCTGTGGACTCCTTTCCGCCACCCAAGATGATGGACACGATGCTGCCCATTGCGGACAATGAGTACGTCAAGTTCTCAAGCGACGACGGTCAGAATCTGGAGGAATGCGAACTGGAGACGGGGATGGCGAAAAGTAAGAGTGAGAAGAAGAGCAGCAAATTCCCGTATCTGAAGGACAAAACTAAGGCCAAATCCACGGAGAAGATTAAGAAGAACAAGGAGACTTCCAAGAAGGCATCTCTAGCCGATGAGGGCTCTTCAGCCTTCAACTACCAGAGCCTGAAGCGTGGTGTGAAGAGTGGCTTCAGTAACATGAGTTTTGAGGACTTTCCATCCGACCAGGAGATAGAGGGCGCGGCCAAGTGCACCCCATTTGAGGTGGTGCGGAATGAGAAGATGATCCTGGAAGCGGAGAAGAAATTCGGCTCACTTAAGAGGCGACCTCATCCATTTTCTTGAAAAAGAGCCTCTTGGAACTACCAGGAAATCTCCTAGTGAAGCCCAGCTCAAACTTCTTCCATCTCAAAGACCAGGGTGGCTCTTCGCTAAACTGTTCTCAAGTACTGTCTTTGCTAAATCGTCTGAAATCCAATGGAAAAAAGTGTCCAAAATCGAGGGAAACGCCAAAATAAAGAGAAAGACTTGATGAAAAGGACATTTGCCTTACAGATTCTACATATTTTTGCTTTACTACATGAACTTTGAAAGAAAAGAAATATGCCTTAACTATATACAAAACAGAGAGAAGAACAATAAGACAACGAAAATAGCTGGTTGGTGTCTCGGATATCAAGATTTCAAGAGATTGAAGTTGCAAGGATACCAAGTATTATATGCATTGCTCAAGAACTAATGTTTGCTTACTTTTGTTCGAAAGACTGAAAGACACAAGATTTTGGACATTTTACAACATTGGACAGAGTCACCCTGTGCAGAAAGAAAGCTCAATTAATTTTTGTGATATTTTCTGGACAAAAAAGCGTGGAAAAATATCAAATAGAAATCATTCCAAGGCAAGTGGACGATCTTAAAAGGCTTCTTAAGCAATTGTGAGAGATACGTTAGTAGGAATAAGTGTATTAGCTGAAAAGATATGTATTTTCTTCAGTAGATTTTTGTCATAGCTCAAGTACAACCACTCAAGAATAGGCTTCAATGCACTTCAGAGCTGAGAGAGTTACTTTAATCCAGTCAATCTAGTTGAATGCAATTTCGTTTAACGTACCAAAGTTATCACAAGAAATATTTATTGATCGTACCACATAATTTGTTTGAGGAGGGAAGAAAGATCAAAAAAAAAGTTTGTTTCGCGAAAGAAGAGAAAGAAGGTCAATAACATTCCTTTCGTTGCATTGCAAGGTTAAACAGAAACATGATAACAAATTATATACAATGTATTTATGATATGAAAAAGAAAAATTGTAGAGAGAGAAGAGCATGCAAGAAAATTCAGAGAACCGAAAATGTATTTTGTAAATAAATAGGAAAGTAACCGACATGGAAGATAAGAGGAGAGAAACATGAATCTCTTCCCACACTAATGCACTTTATATGGAAAATATTGTTACTATGTGAAGCTACAATTCATATATGAGTATTTATTTAATCAAATTTTATCTCTAATTATTTCTAATGTGTTTCCTAGCTGAACATATGAGATGAGATAGTTATTAAATTTGAAATACAAAATGCCACCCCTTCTTTGCGATCCCGGCGACATCTGAAGCGCACGTGAATCTTCGCGTTCCACGGCAAAACAATTTTTTTGTAATCTCTGTGAGACGTGAGATAACAATATTCCGCGATTAGTTCGATTGATACTCCATTGCAGCAGAGAAATCAACTGTTGGTGAGTATAATTTATTGTCATTTAAGGGTTTTGGGTGGTTTTTCAGGTTGAATTTCGAGTGGAAAATTTCAATGTTTTGGTGACAAGAAATTCCACTTTTTGTCGCAATTGCATTCGACAATAGAACGCGTTTCCGTGATGCACTCAACCTTGGACGCGAGTGATGAGTTCCAAAAATATCTCCGCATTTCATGAATTTGCTGTCGTCAACACCTTATCAGTACAGAAACAGGGGTCGTTTGAAAAGCTTGTGGGATGTTTTGGGAGGATATTTTTGATTGTTATTTGTTGGGGCAATAAAACTTGTTCTGTAAACTCCACCCACTCAAAAGCCTCGCCCATTCACCACCATATTTAGCGCCGCATTTTGCAAGTAAATACAACACTTGTGAGTACTGAAGTAAAAGAAGCACAACTTACCAAACAACCGGCTTTTAGATAACATTCTGCTTATTGTGTGATCCTGAGGTCATTAGCTCAAGCGGAGGTAATTGAGCGTTCTTTGGCTTTACTCACATTTAGGAAGCTTGATGCAATACTGCCCTAAAATTGGCACTCCACTTTTATCTCTTTTTCCGCAGATTTGGGACCACTTCACGATGGGAAGACTGGCAACTGTGATTGACGGAGGCTTCGCCACGCAGCTGACGCAACACGTTGGGGATCGTGTGGATGGTGATCCGCTCTGGAGTGCCAGATTCAATGCAACAGATCCGGAGGCTGTGAAGAAAGTCCACAGAGACTTTCTTGAGGCAGGCGCCGAGCTAATCCGGACGAATACGTACCAGGCGTCAATTGGGAACTACATGAAACATCTGGGATTGTCTGAGGAGGCGGCTATCAGCCTGATTCAGGACACTGTGGGGTTTGCGAAGGAGGCCAGAGATGAGTTTGCGAGGACATCTGAGAAAGGCTCTGTTCCTCAGGTTTTTGGCTCAATCGGCCCATATGGCGCGTGTCTGGCTGACGGGTCGGAATATACGGGCAGTTATGTGGTCTCCACGAGTCCCTCAGTGATTCGAGAGTGGCACAAGAAGCGCATATCAGTAATCATCGAGGCTGGAGTCGATGCCTTGGCTATTGAGACGCTGCCGAGTGCTGTAGAAGGAGAAATCCTGTTGAATCTGATGCGAGAAGACTTCCCGGATGTCAAGTTCTGGCTCTCTTTCCAATGTCGAAGCGACTCAGAGACGGCAGCTGGGGAGAATTACCAGGAAGCTGTGCGGAGAATCTGGAAGAAGGTGAAAGAAGATGGTGTTTTGAGCAAGAATTTCTTGGCTATTGGAGTGAATTGCACCCACCCGGACAGAGTCACGCCGCTCTTCTCAGGTCTCAACCAGGAAGAGGATCGAATTCCACTGATTGCTTATCCCAATTCCGGGGAGACGTACGACGTGGTGGAGAAGTAAGCGATGATGGCATGTGTGAGAAGATGTGAGGGTTTCAAGTCCGATGCTTTGTTACAGGAAGTGGATTTGCGACCGAGCTCAGCAGCCTCTGGAGAGTCGTGTCCAGGAGTGGATTGGCCTGGGTGTGCGATACGTAGGCGGCTGTTGCAGGAACTACGCGGATGATATCAGACGACTACGGGAGACCCTTGACTCTGTCGCGAGACAATTGCCGCCAACTGATTAGGCCTGGCGAGGAGCGTGGGGAGACTCAGTGAGAGGCGTCCAATTGAATTATCGTATCAGTCAGCGCTGAGACTTCGGCCAGCTGAGCACGCTCGAGAGCTTTTCTCTGAAAGTAAAATTGAATAAAATTTTAGTCGTGCGATCTTCAATCGGCCAACGCTCAATTGCAAAAGAGTCTTGTGAAAAGGCTGAAATCCGTGTAACTTCTTGAATCCATCCGTGGGCTTCGCTTTGTCTCTGTTGGACGCAACATATAGTTCAAGGTAGTCACTCTCGTGCTTCGTTGGTATTAATAAACTCACATTAATACAGTTTCCATTGCGATAAAGCCAAAACCACTTCCATCCAGCAGCTTCACTCGCGCTTTTCCTCGCCCCGAACGTGCGCTAGAATGGTGCTAAATCAACTGATGGTGATTGACGGCGGCTTCGCCACTCAGCTCACTGTTCATGTGGGCCACAGTGTGGACGGCGATCCGCTGTGGAGTGCGAGATTCAACTCCACGAATCCCTCGGCCATCGTCAAGACACACCTGGACTTCCTTCAAGGTGAGCCACGATCTTATCACTCGGACCGCCATAAACTTGTCTCTCGCGACTGAGTGAAAATCGTGCGCGAATTTTCTTTAAATAGTTTGTTTATATTTTCCCACGACACCAACGAAATCCGCTCGAGATGATGCAATTTTTTTCTGCTTTTTTATCACTCTTCACGAGAGTTGAGTTTGAGAGATATGAGAGAGAAAATCCAGGCTTATCAAAATTTCGTTTTCCTGCAATTTATCAATGCTTTTCATCAAGTGCACATTTTTCATGCTGACGTAGAAAATATTTATTCAAAACATTCATCAAAAACACATAGTATCACGATGTAACGCAAAACACATGAAAAAAAACAGAATTATACTTTACATACAATTTCTATTTTATAATTTCAATCTGAAAATGATTTTCATTCCCGATCATTTATGCAAATGAAGAGGAACAGAAGCTGGAATGATATTCTTGCATTTTGTATAGCTGGAGCCGATGCCATCATCACGAACACTTATCAGGCGAGTGTGGAGGGTTTCATGGAGCACCTGGAATTGGATGAGGAGCAGAGCGTGGAGCTGATTAAGTCTACTGTTCGCTTGGCGCACTTGGCGAGGAATAAGTTTCTCGCTGATGCTGTTCAGTTGCCCAAGGAGGTTCCTTGGATCTTGGCGTCAATTGGGCCCTACGGAGCTCATTTGCACGATGGCTCTGAGTATACTGGTGAGTACGCGGACGCTGTGGATGCAGAGACAATCAAGAAGTGGCATCGCGTGCGAATTGAGGCTGTTGTGGAGGCCGGAGTGGATGGATTTGCCATTGAGACGATCCCTTGTCGCCTGGAAGCGGAGGCTCTGCTGGAGATCATGGCTGAGGAGTACCCAGATGTGAAGTACTGGCTGTCGTTTCAGTGCAAGGACGAGGAGACAATCGCCCATGGGGAGAACTTTGCTGAAACCTGCAGAGATTTGTGGGCCAAGGCCAAGGAGTCAAGCAATATTCTGGCCATTGGCACAAATTGCGTCAATCCCAGGATCGTGACGCCACTCTTCAAGGCGGTGAACGCTGGCTACCCAGAAGCGCAGAAAATTCCACTGGTGGTGTATCCCAACTCTGGCGAGACTTACACCGTGAAAGACGGCTGGACGGGCAAGGAAGTGTGCAGACCTCTGGAGAACTACGTACCGGAGTGGATTTCGCTAGGCGCGAAAATTATAGGCGGCTGCTGTAGAACCTACGCGAGAGACGTGCAACGCATGAAGAAAATTGTGGAGAGTGTGTGAGAAGAATGTTTATTTTTTTGAATAAATGCTGGCGGCGAAGTTGGGCACCAATTTGAAAAAAGTGCGGGAAGCGAGCAGCGCCGTGCCGCGGCAGATTTGCGTCGCCCATCGCGGCAGGGCTGCCAACGGCGGCAATGGAAATGGTGGTGTTGGTCACAGTGCAGCCATTCAGCGAGATGGCTTTGTGCAGTTGTCGTTTGCGATATTTGCTTTGTAAAATATTACTTTAAATCAAGCTCCAGCACCATCCCGACCTATTTATTTGTAGTTTTAAGGACAGTGCCCTGTGACTGGTGGTGCGCTGGGTGGCGTGAACGCGTGGGGTTCGGCGAAAAGTGGCAGAGAAAAATCGAGTGTGGCTGAGGTTTGTGAATGTGAGACAGAGTGAAAAAGCGCGACGCTGTGTGTGTGAAATCCCTGATAAAAGACGGCAGCGAGGAGATAAAAACACAAAGAATCTCTTGGGCGAGCGAAGGAGATTCTGGCTGGTGTGAGTGTGTGAGGAAATGAAAGGTGAAGCGGCAGATGTCTGTCAAAGACTCACACGGAATCTCTCGTCTTCGCGTTATCTCGGCGTTATTTCTTCATAGAGCGAGAGAGAGCCCTCGAGGCTGCGAGTAGTGCCTTGTCCTGGCCCCCGGAGACTTGCAGATTGTAGGCGACGCCGACCAGTGACTCACTGCGTCTCCCGGAGATCTTGTGATAATCCCAAGCAGATTCGCGTGGAACAAAGGAAGGCCAAAATCCCGCTGCAGATGTCAGAAATATACCCAAGAGAGTCCACTTAATCAGCCAAACCCACACACATGTGCATCTCTCGCGGTGGAGAGCAGTGAATCTCGATAGACTGTGTTCAGTATTCCGTGGAGACTCTGGCAGCACGCATCGCGGGGCCCCAGTGACTCATCGGCAGGATAAGCGAGATAATCGGTGCCCTGGATAAACAGTGAAAAGCACTCTGTGCTGTGCTCGGGGAAGGAGTCAGGAGAGCCCCCAGCCGCGGTGTGAATTACGTAAAGGAGACACAGTCCATCCGCGCTGTCTCCTCTCAGTTGCAGTGGAAATTCACTGCAAAACTGGCACGGTTTTTCTTCTGTGGAAATTCGACCTAAATTCAGCCTGTGTGTGTGGAAATTGATTGTGTTATGCCGCAGTGAAAATGTGTAATGTACCGCCAAAATTCTACCAAGTGTGCCGCCTCTGTCTATCTGTTGTGAGTGATAATGAGTTGGGTGAGCTGTCCATCTATCCCGCCTGGCCGGGGAAGGAGAACGATGCCACAGAGGAGGCGGAGGACGAGCGGAGGCCGGAGGGCGAGGATGTAGTTACCAGAAAAACGGTGGTGGAGGCGACCAACAACCGCGATCATCACGTGGCGAAGCAAGATGATCGCCGGGATGTCGAGGCGATGATTGATAGCGACAAGGATGAGGCCAAGTCGCATCATCTCACCAATGGTGGCTCGCACGACATCCCCGACAGGATTTTCCAGTGTCTTTCAATCACGGTGAGTGCTCGCTCCAGCATTTTTATATCACACAGAATTTGAGCTGTTTTTTATGCGCCTACTAAATTCAGTCAGATGAGCATAAAAGGCTTTTCTCAACACTTTAGGATGCGAGTATTAAATTCGATTTTGATTTCAATCTATTCCCAAGTTTAAAACGTCTCAAAATCTGGATAATGCACATTATTTTTAGTTAAATTATGCGACATGAAGAAATAGCAAAAATTAGCCAAGCTTTAGTGCTAGAAAAGATTATGTTTGGAGCAAAAAATGTGTTTCACGCTCATTATGGTAACTTACAAAAAATGTTTTGTTGTCGGAAAACATTTTTACATACAGGTTAAGTTCTCTAAAATCATATATATAAAAAGTATGATTATAGCGCAATCTCAGGCTTTGGCGCTCTTGCCTTATCGATTCAATTGATTACATTTGTCCAGAGTTTGCTGCGAATCTATTTTCTTGTGTAGATTTGAGAAATATTTTGAAGAAATCAAATATTTATCCTCGTTGCATAGAAATTACAGTGAATTTATCGTCTGTGATTTCTCAAGTTTGATAAGGGTCGCTTGTAATGATGGTTTAATAGGTTTAATATCACTATTTACGCTATTTGCATCACGACTCATCTTCAGCAAGTAAAATGTAGTATACAAAAGTTCGCTTTGTGGTTTATGCAGAATTGCAAAAGATCATAATGGCACATTACAAATTGATTCTCGCAAGAAATACCTATGAAAGTGTTGTTGTGCAAGACGCTCAAAAGAGTGCTTGATCGTGGCTCTCGATGAAACCCTTTTTCTCAATTTTGAACTGCTTTTCAGAGGTGGTTTTTAGCAGAGCTATAAAGTGGAGGCATAATAATCAATAGAATGGAGAGAAACACGGATCTTGTCATATAGTGACAAAATCTAAAACAAAGATCTGATGGTGGAAAAAAGTAGAGTCTAACGACGTAATTCTCCATCAATTTGCATATCGTGAATTTGCATGGATAAAAGAAATGCGTGGGATGATGAATCTCGTGGGTCTTGAGCTG
The DNA here is from genome assembly GCF_947086385.1 of Phlebotomus argentipes. Classification (NCBI taxonomy): domain Eukaryota; kingdom Metazoa; phylum Arthropoda; class Insecta; order Diptera; family Psychodidae; genus Phlebotomus; species Phlebotomus argentipes. Next base: position 7,392,958 of record NW_026776181.1, on the reverse strand, counting down.
ATAATTGAATTTCTGACGTGAAAGAGAAACGCACAATGGCCAGTGGAGGTTTGCCGCAACTCACGACTGTGAGTTTTCAAAGAGTTGAGCGGCGAAAAAAAAACCAGCGGAAATTCGTAATTTTTCATCTTCTTGTACTTCTTCACCCGAAAATGATAGCAAACTTTATACTTTTTAATGATAATGCTTTTGAGTGCTTTTCTGAGGCACTTCTTCACTTTTTTTTCCTTATATGTCGACAGAGGCCGAGATATCAGGCAAATATGTTGAAAGATCCAAATGAAATATTATGTTCATTACAATTCATTGTTTTCCCATTCAGCTGTCGGTTTGGGTGGGAAAAGGCGGGCGGTGGGGTGAGAGAGAGGGAGAGATGTATTGCAGGGAAATTGATGTTCAAAATTCTGTGAAAATTTTGACATCATGATAAAAGATCATGAAAATCATGATGCTGTGATGTAATTTTCTCTGAAACCCATTTTTAGTTGAGGCGTTGCACTACGATCGACTCACTATGAGAAGGTTTTGAAGCAGTGGTGAGAGATTTTTGTGAAATCATCAAAATCAAATCAAAGAAATAACTCTTATTAAATATTCTCGATAAGTCAGGAGGAAAACATGATGTTTTCATGATTGTTAAGAATTTGTGGGGAATTTTTTCAGCTTCCACTCGGTAATCTTTTCTGTGTGGATTTAGCGAAGAGCGGGGTTGTTTTGAACAGGAGAGTGCGTTGAGGTGTAATTTAATTAGTGTGGAGTGTGAATTGAACTTGTGTTAATTAACTCTTTCAGAATGATATTCCCATTAGAGTAATTGGAGAGTTTTCTGTCCATAACGGCCTCACTCGTCTGTATTGACGAAAGAGTAAACATTGAGAGTACTTTTGTACTTAGGAGGATATGAAGGAAAATCACTAAATACAGGAGAATTAATCTCTATTTGGGAATTAGAGTCAATGGTAAAATTGAGCAGATGTATGAGGTAGAGTTTAAAAAGGCCTATACACCTAATACAATTTATCATTATTTAGCATATAATGAAGAAAACGTTACACAAATTTCGTGTAACGCTGATTGACTTCTCTGATAAATCTTTTTATCCATCTCACTCACTCGACCATCCACCTCTCCGTCCCACCACAGCCGCTCCGTTGGTGCCCATATAGAGTGGGATTTTTTGTTGTTGTTGCTGCTTTGCCTCTCTTTTCTGTGTTAAGAAGTAACAATTTCAGTTGGTACACGAATTATCCAACCACAAAAGACTTTAATCACATTTCTATGTGTACGAGAGAGACTCTCTAATACGTAAGTGTATCGTTTGGGATCTAAGGTGAATTTAATGAAATAAAAGAAATAGGAAAAAAATGGGTGGATGAAGAATAGAGGAACGGCGAGGCGAGAGGAGGTGAAAAGGCGCTCTGTGTGTTGAGTTTCTCAATGGTGTGTCTCTCTCTCCTCTGAAGGTATTTTTACACAAGAAAAAGGTGTTGATATAAAATTTTCGACTCCAATAGAGGAGTGCGCGGATCAGAGACAGAGAGAGAGAGAAGGAGGTGGAGAGGAGAGCAAGAAATTGAATGTGAGACAAATTTCGTGGAAAGATTATTCGTAAAATTACATACAATCTCTTGTTGCTTGCTGGCAGTGAAAATAATTTTTATTATTCTCTCAGTAATTGAAATTCTTTCGTTTTTTAATCGTCACACTTTAATAAGAATCTCTGAATTTGAGTTTGTGATAATAAGAGGTCTTTTTGGGCATGAGAAAAGAATATGTGGAATATATGTATGCATGTTGAGGCAACATTGCGCGCTTCTATCGCAGAAAGTGGCTCTTTTCGCAGTTTTAAAATTGCATAATTCTCATGGGAAATTTCAACTATGTGAATCACACACGAGTATTCAATGGAGACACACAGACAAAACCGAAATTGCTATGCCTGATTTTATGCGAAAGGAGCGCTCGAGCCCAGAAAGAGAGAGAAAATTGATGATTTTATCGTGGAAATTTTTTGCAATCACATCTCATTGATAAACTTCGTGAGAGAGTTTTTAGTTTTAATTGCGCTGAATCTTTTTTTGTCTGCTCAACTTCTCTCTCTCGCATAAGTGGAAAAACCCATATAGCATTTCTACTCTTTGACTGTTGGTGTGTCTTGAGGCCGAAGCGGCTCTGTTATGCTGTATTATCACACACTCATCAGTTTCACTTGCAGTCAATGTGGCTGAAGCCACTTTAAGTAATGCCACAGAGAGTTCTGAGAAATCGAAGACCGTATCGAATATTGCTTGAGTGTGAGCGAAATGCCAAAATGTTTTATCATTTGGGCTGAATAACTGAATGGAAACTGCCAGTTGTCTTAATATTTTCACAATCATTCGTGGTGGATTTAATGATTTTTGAAGAAGTTGATTCATTGAATCTAGAGAATTACTCACTGATTTATGCATGCAAGAGTTTCTCATAGTCGGATTCCGACTGGTTCAAATAGGATGCAATAGGAAGATTTGGATTTTCCCAATACGCATTATCACTAGTCATGCGTCAGTGTAGCGAAATTCAATTACCTCCGCAAGAGAGAAACTTCAACCTGACCTATCCCTACACTTTAATGGCATTTCTCTTGAGTTTATCACTATCAAAGTGCTCTCTTATCAAAGTAGGTGACACGTGACATTATTTTGACGGTCTGTATTTGCTGGGGTGCTTGAGGAGAAAGCCAATAAGTCTGTGCTGATAAGCGAACATGTGTACAAATATAGCACAGAGATTGCCCTCAGCCTTTCAGGCCGTTTACACAACAAAATGGGAGACCTTATCGCGAGTCTCTTTTCACGAATGACGACGGGAAAAGCTGAAATTAGAGGTATAAGATCACGCAAATTCTCATTAAAGTGCGTAAAGACAAATTTCTGAGAACAATGGGTAAAAAGGTGGTTAGCTTAGCGTGAAGCCCAACACTTTAGCAATGGACTTTCATTTATGTGAACTGAAATGAGTTTTTTTCTCCCTCTATTTAGTGTATTATAAAGAGTGTCTTAAGGAGGGAAATTTTGCAAATGAGTGACTTTTTGTGTGATGTATTTATTTATGAAAATTTGATTATGCTGTATTACTTTCAGTCAGCGAAGGAGTATATATAAGAATATGAAGACAAGAAAATGCCATTGCAAGTGAATTTTGTTATTACTAATGACGAGAGGTGTATTTTTTTGCCAACTTGAGGCAAAATTTCATTGTTGTGCCTCGACGTATGCAAAAAAAAAATTCTGTGGCACAAGAGAGAGAAAGAAAAAATCCGTCAAAACCCGATATCAGTGAATGAATGAAACATTCTGAGGTTTCCTCAGTCTCTCTTCTCTCCCGGAGTAAATTAAGAAATTCCTGTATTGTTAAGCTTCTTCTTTTTTTTCCTTATGTGTGCTCTCTTGTGTCTCTCTTTTTTAATGTTCATTTTGTGTTGTTCACAAATGAATAAACTTGGAGTACTTTGAAGCATTTTCACTAACGAAATGTAATTTAATTTTGATGATTCTTTCTTCTTCTCGCGACTGTGGGGCAAAGTCTTATACATCTGAGGTCTTTGCGGAGGTATTTTCCATACAGAATTCTCTCGCTCGCACATCGGTTTGTCTTCTCACCGTGAGGAAGATGGGAATAACAAAGAACCGTAGATAAATTAGTGTGAAAAAGTAGATTAAAATGGGATTCAGCGACAGGGTGGGAGAATGATGGAGAAGAGGATCAATGATTATGAATTTAATGTGCTAAAAATAGAGTCTAAAGGTGAATTTTTGCTCGCATAATTAAATTTTCAATTGACGATCTTTCGTCTCCGTGCGATCATTTCTTTGTTTTCACGACACTGAATCACATTATTTGCACTGCTGGTGCGCGTTAATCTGCTGGGCAGTGAAAGATTGGTTTTGCCACTCATTCATTATCGTCATCAATTTTTTTTTCAACCTGTCTTTTCTTTTACCTCATCATTCGTGTGTTTGCTGTATCTTTGCTTCTGCTTCGTCTCCTCTTTTTTCCAGAAAAATAGTAGATAACACTTTGTCTGATTCATATGAATAATATTTCAATCAATTCCTCCGTGGTGAGAAGATGGAAATGTTGTACACTTCTTGTAGTGATGCTAGAGGCAGTATTACAACTTGTCTCGTGTGTAGCTTTCCTCAATGGCGGCGTTTGTGAATAAATGGCCTCGAGTGTTGGTTATTAAATTATGCCAAGAAGCTGAGGCGATAGAGAAATTATGATTTTTTCATGGGTATTTTAAATTCCGACATTTTATTGATGATTTCCTCTTTATCTCAGCCTCTCTCACATTGGGCAGGAACTGTGCGAGAGATAATAATTAATCAAAAAATGTGGTGTACTAGTGATTTTTTCACATGAATTAATTGTGTGTTTCTCCTTAATATCATGTTTTGCTGGGAAATGTGCTGTTAATCTGCCTGTAATCTTATTCTCCAGTGAGTGGGCATAGAACGCAGCAAAGTATGGAGAGATAAGGCGATTTTTGGGTGGCCAAAATAGAAAGAGCCTAACTTTTTAATGAGCTTTCCTAATCAATTTTCAATTACCCTTCAGCTAATCTGGTGTTTGTGTGTTTGTGAGTGGAAATTTTTATAACATTGCGAGGATAGGGGAGAATAGAATTGTTTAACACGCCGTAAGTTCTGTCTGCCAACTTCTTGAGCTTCTCTGCTGCTTTATAGCTTCATTTCTTTGTCATTCTTATCGTTCTTTTTTCTGTTTGTGAGCTTGATCTTTCTATATGATTTTTTTTACATCTGCGAAAGGAACTTTTAATCCTGCAGAGCATTGGTGTCAGAAATGGGATCAGCGCAATGTCCATTCCATACATTCATGCGATCTCCTCTACAGTTGAGTTCAGAAATCGAGGGAAAATATTATTTCCACATCATCATTTTCTGAGTCAACAGCGAGTGATTGCGAAAGACAGTTAAAGTTGTGATGTCAGTTGTTCAATCTGACCAAAAATTTCCGCTTATCAAAATGTTGGAGCAGCAGTGAGAAAATGATCGTGAGTAATATGCGAAATAATCTGGGATGGTGGGAAAGAGTGAGAAGTGGATCCAACGGACACAGAGAGGGAGACGAAGAGATTGAAATACAATAAATAATAAAAAAAAGTGAAGAGTCGAAGCTCCTTTTCAAATTCATGCACTATCGCGTGGAAAAGACGCAAGAAGAATGAAACTCTTGTATTTTTGATCATTTTCTCTGTAAGCGACTATACAAAATTTGTTCTCACATGCACACAAACATGCGCAGGAGGCTTAAATGCGATTGGGGTTTAGCTTTGTGTGTGATGTTTGAGATGAGTGAGTGTATGACTGAAGAGGCGACACAATCAAAGAGCTTTTTTAGCATACATTTATCTCTTGTGTATTTCTTCTCTTTTTTTCTACTTCTTTATCCAACTCTACAGAAATCACTATAAAACTTTATATTTAAATGGCTTTTTTACGCTCCTGGTCGCACAGTGTTGTGCAGTGTGTTGGTTTCTTGCGTGTGTTCACACAAGAAATCTATTTATTTTATGTGGTAGTTCTCTCTAGAGTTGAGTACTTTAAGTAGAGTTTTACCGTTGAGCTGCTTCACTTTTTGCTATAATTTATAAATAGATTTTGTGAAAGTTTTTGGGACTTGTAATAAATGCTCCGGTCTCTATTGCACTCTGTCTCTCCTATTCACTTTAATAGCATAAAGCTGGGCACTGGGAGAGCGGGGGGAGGGCCTATTCTCGAAAATATGCTAATGTATGGTTGATACACAGTCTCTCTCTCTCGGAGATTTTCTCAAGTCCCATTTGGGAGTATGCTGCCTATATGTGGTACATATGGCGAAAATTCAGAAATGCAGCAGAATTATCTGCCCGATGGCGCCTCTTTATTCACCCAGTGATGATGATGATGACGATGAAGAAGAGGTAATGAAGAAAAAAGGTGTGTATTTATAAAGTTATGCCTAATTTTCTCAATGAAATGCCAAATACAGAGGGTCAGACGGGCATTTGTGAGGCGATTGCATGAATGGAGAAAAATAAGTCTCTGGATAATTGTTTGGAAATTTCCATAAACAAAGAAAAGAAAAGAGTGTTTTATACTTGGCGGCGATGCGATGAAAACTTCTCCGCAGTTCCAGATGTTGGAATGAGTGTTGGTGTAAAAAATGCGATTCTTATCACTGGTTTGATTACAAGTTGGCAATTTATACTTTGCCACGGAGTGTGGGTAGAGTTGGAAAAAAGATCATCTCTATGTACGACTGAATTTCTATTCCCAGTTCTCGTTGAATAATTTTTTCACTATACTATTTCGCCGACTGTTTGAATGGGTGCGAGCGAGAGCGCGTCGCGGTGTGACAGGGAAGGGGGACAAAGTGGATTGTAATATGGTGAGAGCGTTGCTTCGGCCGCGATGATAATAAAACACACAGAGTGGCATTCTGTCTCACTCTGACTGTTTGAGAGATGGGGCTCAATGATAAGGGGGAGAACGTGAGCGTGTGTGCAGTTGTACAAGTCAGAGAGAAACTATATAGACTCCGTGTGGCGGCGCGGAGAGAGACAGATACATAAACAATAATAATAAAAACAGAGACTCTGGGCAACACTATCGCAGAGGAGTTTAGATTCGGCGGGGTGTGCGGTGGGTGGGCCGCGCGCGATGAGAATAAAGCTGTGCGACTGTGATATGTAGCCAGGAGAGACACCCAAAAAGCACAGAGGCTCACTGGGGGGCTCACATGAGGTGTGAGCGGGACAGAGTGAACTTGTGACGCGTTATACAACCATAAGAGATCGTTGAAGCATTTGCTTGACGCGATTACGCGATTTGACTAGAGTGCCTGCCTCTCGCTCGCACGGCAAAGACAACGGCAGGGTGATGATCATTATGCTAATTCATTAAAGGGTGTCCAGTAGGTAAGAGGCAGCACTTCTACGAGTTCCATTGTTCTCCATCGCACACCGTCCAACACGCTCAATTCAGCCTCTAATGGAAGACCTCAATATTGTCCACAGCGTTGTGTCACTTGTTGTATATTTTATGTAGAGTAAAGGGAGTATGAATTCAGGGCATGCCTTATCTAACTGTGATTATGAAAATCCGTGGGAAAGCTGGGTAAATTTAATAGTTTCCTAACTGCTCATCACTGTACGTTACATTTGTCTAAGAGATTACAAACCTCGGTGAGTTCGGGACCAAATATTGGCACACGTAGAAAAAAGAACTGTAACTAGCCTAGGGCTATTGGAGTACCGAATAAAATAAAAAAAAGAAGAAGGGAAAGAGGAAATGCTTGACAGATTCAATTAAAGACATAGACAAGTTTGATTCCTTGAGCACTTTAGGTACAAATTTTTATGACTCTTGTATCGAATAGAATAACATTTCTATCGAGATTTCTATGCATTGTTCTTCATAAAGAAAATATCCAATTAATCCCATAAGTCTGTAAGTCTAGCAAAAATGTCGAAAAACTGTTATTCATTGAGCGATTAATGAGAAAATCGCTCAGTTTTGTATTCTCTTCTTTCCACTCTACGCAATTTCATATCATCAAATCGCGAGAAGAAGAAGAAAAAAAAATAATTCGCAAAAGATTGAGCAATGCATGTCTTATCGTACGCTTTTTTTGTTGCTCGATTACAAGCCTGGCCAGATATTTTTCTATGTTGAATTAGTGTTGAGTCCATTAGGGATAATGCAATAACTTTATTGGCATAATTAGGGGGGAGGGCGGCAAAAGAGAAAATGATTCTCACCTTATGCGAGAATATCTTAAATGAAAAATAGTGCGAAGAACGATATTAAGTAACTTTTGGAAAGCTTTCTGTTGTTTACACAAAAAAAGAAGAGTTTTTTTTCTAATTTAATTACAACACCCTATAATTTGTAATCTTTCATCTTATAGAGTGTCTAATGTTAATGGAGTTTATATGTGTTGTATATTGTGGAGTATTATAACTTTCTCGCTATGAGATCATACTTGCGGTTTTTATAACACTAAATTACTCTACTCTGAATATTCACTGTTGTCCGCATGTGTGTTGGTTTCGGGGGGAACATATATATGTTTTGTTGTGTGACTCCGTTCGGAGCTTTGTTAATAAATGTTGTGATATCTCATGGTATTGAGTGCGTCCTACGCATTCATTTCCATTTATTCCTCAACCTTTTAATACATTGTGAATATAGGAATTATTTTGCTTGTTTTTCTTCATCTTCGTTTCATTAATTCAAATATCACGAAATGTAAACGTTGAAAATTATTTCAATTTCTTCTTCAACTCCCAAGCGTTGGCCTTTTATCACGGGGGGAACGTCTTCAGATAAAGCGATTGTTGTTTCTTCCAACATCATGACCACTTCTCTAAGTCCGCGGCATTCAATCTGATGGAGATTTTAATTCTTCTTTTTTTCACTTCATTTTAAATCATTTAATCTCGCCTAGTTCACTCTGTGCATTTTTTACTCCATCATCATTCTTATATGATTGAGGAGTGATTACAGCAATCTCCTAAGCTTGGGCGAAAAGAGGAGAATGAATAAACGAGAATGCGAGTAATATAATGATAAAGAGGGAGAGGGAAGATGATGGGGAAAAAAGTTGAGAGAATCGAGACTCCCATCAGTCATGAGACGATGTGTTTCGATTGTGTGCTGTGTTGGCTGATGTGGATTTCTTTAATCTCGATCTCATTTCGTCATGGTATTGAAGACAATGATTCATTTTCAAACTTCTAACTATTATAGATAGGCACTATTCAATCATATTTCTCAACATACTTTTCTCGTGCTCCCATCCAATATTTATTTATAATTTTCCAGCCATTTTCATGTGCATCAATGGTTAATGGATCACTTTGTGGGCTGTCACTGTCATTGTTGTTTCTTTTCTTGAGTTTTTTTTTCAGAAATTCTATCAAAATGGTGTTGAAATCTCTCGAGATTATCTGCAGAGTGTGCCATTGAGATGGCAAGAAAGATCATGATTTGTAAATGAATGCGAGATTTGATAAGGATTTTTGATTGATATCAAAATCTGTGCTGATTTGTAGTTTCACTATTCACGATATTCAGGCAAATTGAGTGGAAAAACCTCCAAATTCGCCTCTCAATCTCTTTGGTATCTAAACAATGGGTATTACACCGAGGTCGATGAGGGAAGTTTAGCTTGAGAGAGTGAGAAGTAGTAAGAAAAGCGCAGGCAGAGAAAATTTGTGTGGAATTAATGAGCTCGCATTGCAATTGTAATTGCAATTATAGAATGAGTTTGATTTTATATGGCAATAAATGTTAATATCCATGAAGATTTCGTAATGTAACTTCACTCAAGCACATGGTTAGATGGCGAGTGTGAGTGTCTCTAGTCTGACTATGTGTGCCTATCGGTGGAATAAGAGGAAAGGAGGTTGATTCATCGTTGTGCGGTTGTTGTTGTTGTTGCTTCTCGAGTCTCTATGTTACATCAACCTTTTTATATATTATTTATAAAATGGGCGAGAGCGAGAGAGGCTGAGAGTGATGGCGAGAGAGGAGGGAATAGCAGACTGTGTGTGTAAAGAGATAGTGAAGTTAAGTGACCGAAAAAAAAGAAAAGCGAATTATTTTTGCAATGAAATAAATGAGGGGGAGGAGAGGACTTGCGATATGCCAATCAGGAGTATTTTACAGAAATCTTTTATTCAATTTCTCCTGTCTTTTTCTGTGGCTGTGCGGTCGTTTTTTTTTGGGGGGGTTGAGTGATGAAGGAGGGCCGACGAGTGTGTGCAGGAAAGATGAATGGGAATTTTTTCTCATGACTTCTTTTTTTGTCTTCTATTGCAGATAACTCCTGCTGATGGATTGCCCAATGTTGTGTGTAGGAAATGTCGTGAGCAATTGGATATTTGTCATCGATTTCGTGAAGTGGCGCACAAATCACAGAAGAGTCTCGAGCATTTTCTCCAGCTCACCGCCAAATTTGAGGGAAGTGCCCAGGTGAGTTGTCCAAAGACAGTCACACGGAGTGACAAAGGTGTAATTACGGAAGTGGGAATGATATAAAAATAGACAATGATGGCCTGTGTGATGGGCGCGAAATTGTCATGTGTGGTCATGGATTGGAAATCTCACGAAATTTTGCGGGGCCGCGTCTTGTAAGAGTTTTGTTTGTTACAAAACTCTCCTTCGAGTTAATGCCTTGGCCGTACATTTCTACAATATATTTGTGCTTAAGAGAGAGAGAAAGAGAGATTGCTCATAGGAGTGATTGATTGTTGGTAACAATTCATATGAGACGACGTTTGTACTGCTATTTTGCTATTATTATGTACAGAGATAGATTATACATACAATTTATTATTGGGGAGGATGACGATGAGGAGGAGCAGGGGGACGGGAGAGGGAGAAAAAAGAATACAAAGCAGCCTCCCACTGATTTTGTCCCATTTTCTTTTTCTTTCTTTCACTCGTCGCTCATTTTTTTCAGTCTAACACTCAACACGTTTTTTTCTCCTATTCTCCTCATCAACTCATGTATGCGCGGGGTCTTATTGTTGGGAGCGATATATATGTTTTTTTTGGTGATTGCTATAGTGTTATTGATAAATTTAAAATTGGTCAAAAATACCTATAATTAAATTTGTGCGTTGCCCAAGAGTGGCACGAGAAAATGTGTGTTTCACAGCTGAGTCAATTAGGGGAGATTGTCAATTTTTTTGCCCACCACTTCGAGCGCACTCGATCTGGCATTTCTCGCGTTAATCAGCGCTTTATTTGTTAGTGAAACATATAGAACGGACTTTATGATGAAAATTGACCTGAGATATTCTGTGATCGCTTTATGTATGAAACTGAGAGTTGACTTAGTGGGTCACATCACAATGGATGCGATATTTTCATCGTGTGGCTCATCTGGATAGTTTAAGCTGCGATACTGACAATTCATGGGAATTGAGAAATACTGTGGGTTTGAGAGGAGCTGAAGCACGGGCTAAATGTGTTGTTTTTTTTGGCGAAAAAATAATAAAATAGAATTGTAAATAGTCACTTGTTCTGCGTTACATGAATTTTAAAAGGTGATAATAACATCTCCATGGGCGGAGCATGCGAATGGGCGGTGGATTTTAGGCAATGAATGTATTTATTTTCCCGGCCGTGCCTGTAAATCAGTCAAATGATAAAGTTAGCCACACATTTTTTACATCTTCTTCAGCTTATCGTCTTTCTAGCGAAGTTGACGGCTTACTATGTATGGCAATTAAATCTATAGGTTTAATAAACTATTCTAAGAAGATGAATAATGTGGGAATTCTTTCGATGTGTAGAAACGGAGAGAAGAAGAGACCAAAAGGGGTTATTAGATATCATGCTCTGTTGCTGCATTGAATGATATCATTGTGGTGCACATTTTTTTTCGTTCTCGGTGTGTTGATAAAGCAAAACGTGATGTTGTGTATAAATTTCGAATTGAGTATCATGGGAAGTCAGTCGTCAGAGTTCTGGGAAGTTGATGCTGGGGTGTTTTGATGAATAGAGAGTAATTGTCATATTGCAAAATATTGCAATGACCACTCTTCACTCTTCCTGCAGGAGGTGTTGGCGAAATCCACGGCGAAACTGGAGGAGGTTCTCATGAGCTCAGCGGAAGCATCGTTACCAATCCATCAGATGAGACAGAGGCGATCGAATGTGCCAACGCAGCAGTCCCGGATTGATTCTGAGCGAACAGCTGTGGCGGCATTGACAGAGTTGAGCAATATGTCATCAAGCATGAACGCTGTGTCCTCTTCCAGTGTCTCGTCTGTCGGCGCATCGTCAATCACGGTATCGTCGCCATCGACGGCATCCTCTGTTACCTCAATCATAAGCAAAAATCACTTGGATCACTTGGAGGCGAACTCTGTGTCGGTGATACCGCTGGAGAGTGGGAAACAGCGACTCAGTGTGGGTGATGTGAATCACATCAAGAATCTGTCACATCTGCAGAAACTGGAGACGGCCGCCGTGCTCATGGACATTAGCAAGAAGGTCATCATCTCACCGCCCAGCTCGAATCCGCAGTCTCCGAGTCATCATCAGCAATTCCAAAATCACCTGAAACACCAGCAGCAACAGCCTAGTATTACTTCTTCTGTGATAAAGGTGAGCATCAACTCACTGGGTGTTTTAATCATCAAATGCCACGCTAACCATCTGTCTTCTTGCTCCCCTTTTCAGTCGCACGATTTTATTGGGAATTCACTTAAGAGATCAATGAGTCACGAGGAAATTGATTTATCACTGAAACGCGTCAAACTACCACTGAAGTCGATTCCTGAACCATTTATAGTGAAGCATGAGCAATTGGACGATGAGTACCAGCAGCAGGAGGAGAACAGTCTCAATACCGATTCGGGCGATGATAGCTCAGATCCGGGTCGACTTCAGGTGGATATTTCATCGTCCCAGGAGGGCTTTGATGACAATGAGAACTTTGAGGGGAAGAAGACGGCCGCCAAGGCGTCCGAGAGACAGGCTCAGGAGGGCAATGTCGAGATGGAGGCCAATGTGACGGATCCTGCGACCACTCAACTGTGGCAAGTTCTGGCTCAATCATCGAGTGAGTGGCTATTTAGATGTGATTTGGAGGAGAGGGAGAGAGAAGAGAATGCTCTAAAAATGTGTTATTGTATTTTCGCAGTTAATGGTGGAGGCAATGAAGCAACTCAATTGCTCAAGAGAATGATTAACAGCAGCAAATCTTTGGGATTTCCTCTCTCACTGGGCATTTCAGGATCATTAAGTGATCAGCCAATTGCTCTCTTAAAGGTAAGGGAAAATTGTGATTTGCCAACTGTTGTTGTACAATTGAGACAGATGAAAGAAGGTGATTTGGTAAGAATCTGGCCTGGGTGTTAAGCAGTTTGGCATTCTCTTTGCAGGACAAGGTGGGTCACAAGTCGTCTGGCAGGCGCAAGCAGTCCTGCCCGAGTCGCACGCCGCTGGAGAATACATCAGCAGTGGAATCACTGTGCGACAGTTCATCGTTGCTTGCAGAGGCTGCAAATGCCGCAGCTGCAAATCTTGAGTTTGCCTCAGCAAATAATCCCACATGGATTAATTATTCCGATGAGAGATCCAAAGTAAGGCGCAGAGAGTGAATCTATTTAGTGGAGTGTGTCTCCTTCATTCTCTCGTTCTTCTTCATCTCTTTGCAGAACACCACAGCCCAGTCGAATAATAAAAATTTGAACAATCAGAAAGATATGTCGTGCACCAACTGCGGTACACTAACCACGACAATCTGGAGAAGAAATATACGCGGGGAGATGGTTTGCAATGCTTGTGGGCTGTACTTTAAGCTGCACGGTGTGAATCGTCCTCACACGATGCGCCGAGATACTATTCACACGCGCCGAAGGAGACCACGTGGGGATAAATCTGTACGGAAAAGTAAGTATGCCATCCATTAAGAGCTCTCTCTGTCTCGTAAAATTATACCGTTCTCAGGACGCGGTGCTCCATTACGGGTTGGCTGCACTCTCTTATTCCGCTGCCTCTCTGCGGTAGACACTTAATGGTGAAGGTGAAATGCCAAAATTTCCACTGCATTTGCCTGCCTGTGTGTCTGTTTCTTTTTATCCACAAGCGGATAAGGGAATAGTAATTTACATAATCGCCATAGAGATTTTATTGTCCTCCAAAGATACTCTACTTGTATTTATTGCATAGAGTGACTAAATACAAATGCAATTCATGCATATCGCGCCGAGGGAACTTATTTCGGTATCATTTGGGAAGGTTGAGAGAATTTTCAAACTGTTTTTTAAAAGCACGGTTGCTTTCCGCACCATCGCACTTCTTGGGAAATGATGTTGAACTCTCTGGTGTCTTTCGATCTTCCATTTTGGTGTCTTACCTTGGAGACTTGCAGTACATTGTCAGAAGGGGATTTATCATAGCTAATAGTGAACATTTCACGCAAATTTTGACTGGAATTTATGGGAAAAGATCAGTCAAGAGGCGTAGAAAAGGGCACTTAAGAGCAAGTATTTGCGAATGAGTGGGAAGTGGGAGGTTTAGGATTACAATTGGGCGGGGTTTTACTTAACAGAATAATATATGTCTTGTATTTGTCATAACTGACTAAAAAAAAAGAGTCAAAAGTGAAGACATTGCTTTGGAGTTTTGATGTTTCTATGGCATATTTGAGGGTGAAATGTTTAGTAACGAATGTTCTCTTGCAGAATCGAAGCAGCACGACGACTCGGGTGCCGCCGAGCAGGAACGCCTGGAGCGAATATCCGAACGCGGGATCGGCGGCAGCGGCTCTGGCGCCAGCGGAGCGTCCGAGGATGCCTTGTGCGGAAATCCTGACTTGCAAGCACTCAATAATCACAATCTGCTAATTGCCTTAGGTGGTGTGGCTCGAAGCTCAAATGCTCACTTCACAATGCCGGTGAGTTTTGTTGGTTGATTGATGATTTGTTGGCGGCTCTCGTGATGCTGATGTCGGTGTGTTTGTCGCCCTGCAGCACTATTCTCACTTCTTGCGTGCCTCTCAAAACTATCCGGACGTCACTAGTGGGGTGTCGGTGGCGGGTGGCGATCTCACCGCGGACGACAGTGCACCAGAGAATGACATGGACACATGCAACTTGCCCCTGAATCTAGTGGCAACCCAACTGGGTGGAAGTGATTCTTCGCAACACTGACTGATGATGATAAGTACATGACAATGATTCTCTTTTTATACACAATATTCTCCTGTTCTAGTGTTTTTTCATTTCACACTTTGCGTTTTTGTGTAACAACGAAATTGAATGGAATGTAGAAATGAGCAAATATTTCTTTTGGCATTGTATTAATGGAGAGGACGTTTTTGCTGCAAAACTCAAATCTTTCTATAATAATTTTCATGAATACTCAAGTGAAGTCTCTGTGTTTTTTTTTTTAATTATTTTGTGACTATTTAATAAATTATTTAATCGTACTATTTGACAATATTTAATGAGATGAGATAATGATAAAGATATAAATGACGAAAATTCTAGCAATAATGAAAACATTGAAGGTATTATAGATTTTTTTGTCTACATTCACACCATCTCACAAAATAATCTCTCTTTAATTTTGTAACTTCACGAGCAAACTATGCGAATATTGCGCTCTTAATTAGACAATTGATGAATGATGAAAGAAAAAAAAACAGGCTATAATGGACTATTTGATAGCACTGCGGAACTTTACTCTTCTGCCTAAGACTAAATACCTATTATACTAAAAAATTTACAATGCATGTAGATGAGAAATGGAACTCTTAATGAATTTGCAAGAGTAGCATTATATATTCTAATTCTATAAATATGGAGAAATTCCACTATCCTAGCAATTCCAGAAATAATATATATATACATATATATGAAAAAATTGACTCAGCGAATGAAGAAAATTCACACAAATATAAAAATCAATAGTTTTGAGCGGCTGAAAATGCAAAAACAAAACTTGTATATTGACATTTTTAGAGAGTTTTCGAGAAAAATACACTTATGTAGAAATAGTTCTTGATTTTCCCTTGTATTTACTTAACAACAACAACAACAAAAAACATACAAGTTTATAGAGAAAAGAGGGAAATTCTATAAATATGAATGGATTTATAGAGTCAGAGAGAAATAAGAAGGAGAAATTGCAAAACTTATGTATTGAAAGCTACTTAAGAGAAGCCAGAAAAGCGAGAAAGCTAAGAATAAATAAAAACTCGTAGCAGGAAAACAAAAAAAAACTTATATATTATGATGAAAAAAAAACTATTTAATATACAAGGAAATCAAAAACACAGATTAAAAATTACATAAAAGTTAATATTATAAAATCTTGCCTGTAGCAAAACAACCAATTGTGATAAGGATGAAATAAGATAGTGAAGAAAAATTTAAGAATTATTATATGAAAAAAAAGTAATTATTAAACTCGTGAAGGATGAAGAAAAAGAAACATTGGTAAATATTCGCTTTTCTCCTCTTTACTATCTATTATACATTCAATGACTATTAAACAATACAATAAAAGGAAAATCTTTGATACTCAACAAGTGAAAAATTATGATAAAATTAAAATTTCTCAAGTATTGCTAATGAAAAGATGAGGGAAATTCTAAGAATGTCACTCGGAGATAAAATTTTCGAATGGGAATGCAGAGTCACAAGATGTGAGAATGTTACAAGATTTATGAATATATTTTTACACGGTTTTAGAGGTATTGTAGAAGATGTGGAGAAAGAGAGACAGAGAGAGAGAAATGATGAACAAGATGGGAAATGATTAAAGAAAAAAATACCTATTTCTTCATGTAGTGGAAAAAAGAGAGAATTTGTTGCAATGCAAGAAAAACATAAAAACTAGAAAAACATATTGATAATAATGCGAGTAATGTAAAATCTTCCTCTGATATATTTCCATATTTATTATCATAAGTTTAGGACTCCACAATGTGAAGGAATTGCCTGAAGAATTTGTCTTTCAACCTTATTTAACACTACACTTTTTTTCTACTTTTACCCTTACACGTTGAAGAGGCGAAGAGAAGTCACAGCATAGATTTGAAGAAGAAGAAAAAAATGCTCTCTAAAAGCAATGACAGTTTAGAAGACATTTGCGGTTTATCTCGAAACTTTACACAGTCACGTACTTATACTATTATTTTTTTACAAAAATAATTGCCAAGAACATTTTCCTTCCCTTCTGCATAAACTGAGAATGAGACGAGAAGGAGATTTCCTTTGTCGTTCGGTTTGAATTAGAACAGCAATCGCGAAAATTGAATGATACTCAAATTTTGTACTCTGTTTTTTTTATATTTTTGTATTATTTTTTTTACCTTATACTATTTAAAAGACCCTGTTTTCTTCCGCTTAAATCCTAACCTATTGAAAGGTCACTTTAGGATGTTTAATTGATGCGATAAAATTACTTTGAAATTATTTTTTACTTTTGCTTATCAGTGTTAATTTTTTGTATTAGGATTATTCACACTTTCTACTTTTTACACACCCCTTAATTTAATTTAATTAACTCCTTTGTAATGGCTTAAGTAGATCGCAAGATTAAGTGTGAACGTGAAACTTTATAAGATAGAGAGAAAGAGAGAAAATGAGGAAACAGAAAATATCTAAAATTAATGGCACGACAATAATTCGTAGGATCTCTTCTTAATAACACAATTTTAATAAGGAATGAGAGAGAGAGAGAAAAAATTTTTACACTAAAGAGAAGGAGAAGAAGAAAAAAAAACAATTGATAACGTGTAAGAATGTGAAAAGTATGATGAAACCTTTCTGAAGCAGTATTTTTTATTTAATTGACAAGATTTTTTTCTTAATTGATATAATAAAAATATTTAAAGCATTACTTTTAGAGATGGAGAAGAAGGAGAGAAAAAAATGTAATCTCTATTTACTACTTATGTGTGTACTTATAATTAATTTCCTGTACAAACAAGAGCTCTGATCGTGAGATGATCTTTTTGTCCTGTAATCTTAATTTTTACTAAAAAGAAAATTGTGAGAAAAAGTATAAGCAAAAAAGGAAGAAAACCACAATGACGAAATGATATTTATACCCAATCCGTCTCTGCCTTGGCATTAATCTCCTTAACATGAGAGTTATTGAAGTTAGAAAGAGCGAAAAATGGAAAACAAATAATGACTAAAAATAGCTATAGAGATTGTCTTAACAATTATTTGCGTTGTATTATAGTTTTATAGTGTGTCGAAGAAGAAGGCGAAGAGAATAAGAAGCACTCTTGTAATTTATTTAAGAAAATGGAGGAAAAGCTATAAAATTGGAAGGAAAGAAGGAAGAAAAACAGCGAGAAAAATGGAAAAAGCTGAGAAGGAATTGATGAATGAAGATTACCAATACCAGTATAATAAACAGGGTTATTTGATTTTATTATTACTATAAATTATGCTGATTAGTGAGTAATGTATTTAAAAGTGAAGAAATCACAACAGAGAATAATTTTATTGTTTTCTTCCCTTCGTCGCGCGCCTCCGTGGCGGCGAAGTGATTTTTTCTTGTATTAAGCTAAATTGTGTATTAATTTTAAATGTTTAATACGGAAAAAAAACACCCGCACACTTTTTTACACGTTTAATTTTAATTCTCAATGATGAGTTTTTGTAAGATGAAGAATATAATTTAAAGAGTAATAATTCACACGTGATTAACGACATTTTACTGCTAACACGATATTTTTATTTTCAATAAAATGAGAATTTTAAAGTAAGAAATCATGTTTTTGTCATTTGTTTCGATTGAAGATGCGAAGAAAGTTGATGAAAATTTGTTTCCCACGCCGCCGGCAAGTATGCAAAATGATGAATTGGCGGATGTTTCAGAAATCGCAATGAAACATCACAATTTGCCTAAAAATCTAGGCGATTCTGTGGTGATTCATCAACGGAACTGCTTACTCAGTTGCTGCGCTTTTGGACAAATTGCAATAATTGAAGAAAAATGCCTCCTTCGTTTTGTTAAATATTCCCCTCTATTTGCATAAACATTTACAGAATGTCTTCCATGGCGCGTGGCTGCGGCTACGCCATGAAGACAACAAAGAAGATGAAGAACATAATGAGAACGCCGAAGATCTTGATCATCAGCCAGCGATTCTTGCTGACGCTCTGGAAATACTTGAGGATCTCTCCGTGAGCCGCTTCAATGTTGAGCTCCGTGTCCTGAACATTGCTGTCAATCCGCTCCACCATCTCCTCCTGTTCCTTGACCATGTGCGCCAGCTGCTGGAAGATTCCGCCCAGCTCCACGATTGTGCTCTCGATGTTCTGCATGGTCTCCGCGCGCTGCTGCACATAGTTATCAGACTCATCGTACAGCATCAGCTGCTGCTGCATTTGCTGGCGCGGCAGCAGAGGCTGTGATGCCGAGGCGTTGTCTCCCAGGGAGATGTGCACCTGTTCAGAGGACTCTTTCAGTAGCATTCACACGGAACCAAGACACTGGGGAGACTCACCGAATCCTGGTCCTGTTCACTGAGCAGAAGACTTCCCTGGCTTGAGCCGCGCATCGAGGACGGCGGCAGGGAGTTGGTGACGGGTCCTTGGCTGAATTGGTCCCGCCGGGTCTTCTGGTGCTTGAGATTTTCCGTGCGCACCTCCAGGATCTGCTTGAAGTCGTTGCTCATGTTCACCAGCTTAGCCTGGAGAGCCACAACCATGTTGGAGGAATGTGACAACAAGTGTTTCCCACTGCTGGAGCGCCTCTGGCTCTTGCCGATGTCCTGCAGCTTCGCGATCTGCTGATTCAGGGAGTTGAGGTCGCCTTTTATGATGTACGTCAACTCCTGAATCTCTGCCGGTCTGTCGTCGAAGAGAGACTTTCTCTTGGCCACTGAAAGAGGTCGAAAAGGTGAGTGAGGGAAAAATAGAGTGAAAGAGAGGATGGAACTCACGCAGTGTCAGTTTCTCCAGTTTCGTGTACGTGCTCGCGATGTTCTTCCCAATTCCCTTCGCCACCATCATGAACTCCGAGTAGCTCTGCATCTGCTGCGCCTTTCGGGGATCTCTGATGTTCACCGCCCGGGCGATATTCCTGCCCTGCATCGAGCGGATGGCATTGGAGAATTCCAGTGTTCTGTCTCTGGCCGTCATCACGATGATTTCCTCCTCTTCCTTGTCGAGAAAATCAAAATCCGAGGGATCGGGCGCGGTCTCCTTGGGCGGCTCTCTGGGTGACTCCTGAACTGAGCCCGCGAAAGCTTTAATAGAGGCCGACAATTGGGCAGGATTGAACGACCAGGCGGCCTTCTTCTTCTGATACTTGTTCTCAGCCTCTTCCTCAACATTCACGAAAGTTATCACACTGTCACCGGACTCATGGCCGGGAAAACGATGCCGAGCGGACATTGGCAGGACAACACCATAATTTTTAGCTGAAAACCCAGCTGAATTTTCTCGCTTTGCGAAGCTCTCTATTGTCAAGGAGTGTGATCCGTGGAGGTTTCGCTGTCAAACAGATTTCACTCCCGAAATGATGCAACTCGTGGCACAATTGGACAAAACACCACTCACCACGATAACCAACAATCAATCACAGCGATATAGAGGCCAAAATGTGAAATTTGGACGCGGAAAGTGCCTCAAAAGTGAATAAGGAATTTTTTCTCTATGCGACAGTGACGTGACGAGGGCAATTTCCATTGGCGGCGAACTGTGGCGAAGCGCGGGACACAATTTGGGACAGACGTCAGTGAAAGTGCAACAACAAAAACAAACGCAGTTCTGCAGTCTGTGTTGCGAGAGAAATAATGCTCTTTCCTGTGGTGCATCTGGTGCTGGTGATTTGAAAAACATGTGCACCGAGCGATGCAACAATTGCTTCTCCCGATGGCGCATCTGGATACGCCCTCTGCTCATTGTTTGCTACACACTGTTCGCGATAATTGTTGTGCCCCTGCTTATCGTCAACTCCGTCAAGGATGGCTTCACCAGGAAGGACCAGCTCATCCTCATTGGCGGGCTGTTTGTCCTCACAGCACTGCCCATATCGTTCTGGCACATCACACAGCACATGATCAACTACACGAAGCCCATCCTCCAGAAGCACATTGTGAGGTAAAGTGCCTTTGTCTGCATGACTTCAAGCCCTTCAAGCACACAATTTATGAACACACCTTGTGTTTTCCCTTCCAGGATCCTGTGGATGGTCCCCATTTACGCGCTGAATGCGGTAAGACGTGAGTGGAGAGACTTCTGCGCAGCATTCTAAAGCCTTTTATCTCCTTGCAGCTTCTGGGCTTGCTCTTTCCCGCCCATGTCATCTACATGGACAGTATCCGCGAATGCTACGAAGCGTACGTGATCTACAACTTCATGGTGTATCTGCTGAACTACTTGAATCTCGAAATGGATCTGGAGGCGAACATGCAGCTGAAGCCCTCGGTGAAGCATCTCTTTCCGCTCTGCTGGATGCGCCCTTGGGAAATGGGAACGTACGTCAAGTTCTAAGATGAATCATCCTCGCATTAATTAAGACTTCATCAAAATCTCATTGAGTCACATTGATCGTTCGCGCAACTTTCTCTCAGAGCCACGAAATTCAACTTCGTGAAGAAGTTGAAAGTGTCGAAATGCATGAACAATTTTCCAAACATCTCTGTTTCTCTGCAAGAAGAACAATTGAAGTTTCATGACTCTGATTTTATTATGACTCTTTAGGAGTGCTTCGTTTGCTTCCTTTATCAATGTGTTATCACGGCAGCCAAAAATGTTTTCCGAGGCAAAGCTGCGTTCTATAGAGATAAAACATTGGCGAGGACAGACACTTTCCGCACTCTCTAAACACTTTCTAGGTCAATGCTTCACAGCAAATACTGATTTTCTCATCCACCTTTGCAGGGAGTTTATCCACAACTGCAAACACGGAATTCTTCAGTACACCGTCATTCGTCCCATAACAACCTTCGTGTCAGTGTAAGTCTTCCTAATCGCTGTGCCACGGCTGGAATCTAATGATCTCTCTCTCTCTCTCTCTCTCTCTTGGCGCAGGGCCTGTGAACTGGGTGGCGTCTACGGCGAGGGGTTGTTTAGCGCCAATGTCGCCTATCCCTACATCCTGGTCGTGAACAATCTATCCCAGTTCTGTGCAATGTACTGCCTCGTGCTCTTTTACCAGGCCAACAAAGTGGAGCTGCAGCCGATGCGACCGCTGCCCAAGTTCCTCTGCATCAAGGCCGTGGTGTTCTTCTCCTTCTTCCAGGGCGTCATAATCAATTTCCTCGTGTACTTCGGTGTCATCAGCAACATCTTTGGCTCTGACGAGCACGACAGCTACCAGGATCTGTCGGCGAAGCTGCAGAACTTTCTCATCTGCATTGAGATGTTCCTGGCCGCCATTGCGCACCAGTACAGCTTTCCGCACGATCCCTTCCACATCAACATTCCACACTTCAACAGCGACCGCAACTGGATGACCGCCATCACGTCCATGCTGGACTTCTCGGATGTGCAGCAGGACGTGAGTGAGCACTTGGGAGTGGTGGGAAGCTCCCTGAGTCGTCGGCTGCGCGGCAGGACATCGTATCAGATGGCGCGCGGCACCACTGAGCACGATTATCTCATCTCCACGGGCGTCAATCCGCCCGAGGGCCCATCGACCACCTACTACCAGAGCGGCATGAGGAATGTGGCCAACATCACGTCCATATCATCGACCACGGGACATGGGCAGAAGCAGGGATACGGCGCCATAGACTCCACATTCGCCAAACCAATTGCGCAGCCCACGAAGCCCACGTCGCCCCATCGCGGAGCGCCAGGCAACGATAATCCCTTCAACGATGCCTCCGAAAATCTCCTCACAGTGTCCTCCAGGACAAACTCGAAGAGCGACACGAGTTCCACGAATGTGGGTGGAATTCCCAAATCAGACAGCGGCGCCAGTGACTGGCTGAGCACGCCCACGGAGGAGTTTGCGGGCATCGACATTAAGGGCTTGGAAAATGACAGAATTCATCTGAATGAGTGAAGTGCGCTAGGGTTTATCGATTAAGAAAAGAGAATTGTTCAAACAATTTATGTATGACTGATGCAACTGTTCCAGAGATATTTATCCAAAAATATAAGAAATCCGTGATAAGCCAGGAATGCTTATGTTCGCTTATGTTGTGTGTTAATCGGTGTATTATTCGGATGAACGCCGTTACATGTCATCGAAGAGATCATCCACATTTCCACCGGCTCCAGTGCCGGACGCTGTGGCCGTGGCGGCTTCTGTGTCGATCTCGTAGAACACTTTAGCCTCCTCTTCTGTGATTGTGCTATCTGAGTGCTCAGCAGCCGACACGAGGCCCAGATTCTCCTGGACAATCACATCAGTCCAGAAGTCGCCCTTCTTGCGCTCCACGAGGCGGTTTTTGAACTCTGTGATCCAGTCGTTGTAGTTGTAAGTCGCATGCATGACCTTCGATCCTTCCCGGAGAGCCACCATCGCCTTGACGACCTTCTCGCGCTGCAGAACAGTGGCGCTGAAGACCAGACTAGAGATGACCGCCTGAATCTGAGCGCAGAGACTGGAGAACTTCTCACCGCGATGCATCAAGAAGGCGAAATCTTCCGCTGGAGTCACTGTTCCCACCTCAACAATGCTACTCTCCACAACACTAAGTACTCTCGCGGGGTCCTCATCCGCATTTTCCGCAGCTGGCGCCTCGTCGGGATTCACCACAGGCTTGAAGAGCTTCTTGAGCCACAAATCCTTCTTCGTTTGCTGCTTTGGTGTGAGTTCAAAGACACTCTTCACGCCTTCAGCCGCCTCCTGGGCGGCAGATCGGATCTTCTGCGGCACTGTGAGGTGCTCCTTGAGATCCTCACTCAGACTGGGCAGCGGCTGAGAAGGATTCAACGCTCTGGCGGTTAGAAGTCTGTACTGAAACTGCGCTGGCAAATTGAGTGTGTTCCTTTGCGAAAAGGCCTCCTGGCCATCTTCTGTTGCCTCCATTAAATCCATCGCATCGATCAGTTTGTCCACAGCGTCCAACTGTTCTGCAGATGGTTCGGTTTTCTTGTCACAGAAGCTGCTGAAGTGCACATCAACCACACCATCGCCGAACGGGAGTTCAATCATCGAGAGAAAGTCGACGCCCTTCTGCTCGGACGGAATCAAGACCATCATCTTTGGATTGGACCTCACATTGTACACTCTGCGGGCAATCATGACGACTCCCAAGCTCTTCATTGCCTTCACGAGGGACGTGAATAGCTGCGCATCCACTGGACTTGCCTTGCGCGGCAGAATCACATTGCTTCCTGTGCCCGAGAAGAGCTTCTGCCGAACGTACTTCTCCGCCGTGAATCCGATGCACATCAGACACTTTCCGGACGTCTTGAAGCTCACATCCAGATCAGTGTCGTAAGGAACCACTGTCGATCCGTACATGTAAGCCTTGATCAGCTCCTCTGCCTGTGGCTCGAACTGCTCGCCGCCCTTGAAGTGCTGATAGTTAGTTCGCGCCTGTTCCTCCGTGTATTCCGATACCGTCTTCCAGGGCTTCAGATACGTGGCTTTCTTGGTGTACAAAAAAGCTGAGATTTGGATCTTCAGCCGCGATCCAATTGTTAAATCGCAATTCCACGGCATTGCTCGCGTTTTCTTCTGCTGGAAATATGTCAATTGAGGCAGGGCGTTGGAGAAGGTGCAGAAGATTCCATCAACATCATCAATGAGCTTCTCAATCGCCTCTTCGTGCGCTTGCTGAGAGGCACTCTTGCCCTCTTTCTGGCTGAACATCACCTCCTCCTCGGAAATGCACTGCAGATTGTGCGTAATCACGCTCAGGTCCGCTCCTGACCTCCTCACAGCTTCCGCCAGATCGTCTACCTTTCCTCTGAGCGGCTGAAGGGTGCAGAACGTCGTGATGAGGACGATTTGGAAGTTACTCAGCTTCTTTCCTCTGCAAACAAAGTCAATTTCAATTGAAATAATCCAAACTGTTATTGGCTTATCTTACCGCGTCTCTTTCTCAAGAAAATCCAGCGCCACCTCAAGAGCCTCCGTCCAGTCAGCATCCGCCTGGCAAATCTTCAAGTGGTTCTCAAGGAGTTCCAGCATTTCCCACGAAGTCTGTGTCAAGTTCATGGCCTTGATGATGTTCTTGTACTTTGCCGGATTCGCGGCATTCAAATCGTTGCTGCTCTCATTTGTACCCATGAAGATCAACCCCACCTGATCGTCTGGCTTCGCGAAGATCTTCCGCTGCAGAATTTTCTTAAGGCACGTCTTGGAGATGTCAAAAAAGGTCTCCTCGCCACATTTCATCGCCGTGCTCGAGCCACAGTCGAAGACAATCACTGTCGCTTCCTGCAAATTCCGCAGTATTTGATTGGTAATTCGTTGAAATTGTCCTCAAACTCACCTTTCCAGACGCCCCCATGTCTGATTTCTACAATTTGTCGGGAAAACTCTTGAGAAACTGCAGGGAAAACACTGAAATTGCAGAGCGTTGTGAAATTGGAAGACGCCGCAGAACGAGTGGGAAATGCTTTGGGACACCCGACTGAACTGTCACCTCATTCATTCATTCATCACTACTCAATTCATAACGCGTAGCGATTTTTTGTACTTTCACGTACATTTCCCCGCCAAAATTCATCTCAAATCGTTGAAAAACCAAAATCGTCAATTTTTTCATTAGAATTTATTTCATACGCCCTCAAAAGGTACCTTTTATACAAAGAATGGCCTCTGGTGACCTGTTTTATTTCCTGCAAACACATTCTCCGATATCCATCGGTGTCTCACTTGTGATTTTTTCACCCATGGAATTCATGTTTTCTGGTCAATAATTTGATTCTTTTACCCTCTTTTATGTACAAGTAACTTCCACATTGAACAAAATCACCTCTTAGTCCTAAGAAAATGAACATTTCCGGGGCAAAACCAGGTGCAATTTACCTCTAGGAACTGTACAGAGCAAGAAAAAAGTCTTAACGCAAGGTTTAACCATCTACTAATCTTTAAGACATTGCATTGATCTGGAGGACACTACAGACTCACAAAATATATTCACCTACAAAAGGATTTAAGATCTATCGACAGGGTGTTGCGGTGGCGCGTGTGGAGATCCTTGCAAAGAAGGTGGCATTTGAAATAAGATTTCTTTTTTTAAACTAAATATCTTCACTAGCAGGGGAGCTTCATAAAATTTTCTTGTAAATAGATAATCAGTTCCCGAAGCTTTCTGCTAAGTCTTGATGAATTAATCTACAAATTGTTAAAACATACAAGCGGTGCTTTTAGATTTTAGAGATTTAAGACGACACGCAAAGTGAACAAGTAATTGGAATCTCTGAGTCAGTTTCGTATACTTTTTTTTTTGCTTTCCTTTGCAGAATTGTTCCCAAAGAGATCCAGTTAATCAACCAAATAAGGGACTTGGAATACAACAGAGTATCTTAACCAACTAAGGATATCATTCTGGATGGATGTTCTGCCTTTTCATTACATATATTATTATCCATCGTTATATTAATACTTCCAAGATCAGTTTTTTTTTGGGAACTTGAGTGCTCAGAAAATGATATAAGATTAACCTTAGCCTAGGAGACACAAGGGCAGAACCTCCATCCGGAGTGGCTGAATCAGGAAGACACGTTGATCCTCTTCTTTGCAAATCTCCCGCGGCCACGGACAGTGATAGCAAACGGAAACCCTTCTCAATTTCACTGTGCAACAGACACAAAAATTGCATAAATACGATTTTTCCTCTTCCTATTTCACAAAAAAAAAGAGATAAATGAGTCCTAATTGAACACTCTACTTAACATTAGGAGGTTAATCACTAGATTAGCAATTGCCACAGGTCAAGGTGAGGCAATCACGGGCAAACTAGAGCTACTCTGGAGGAGACAATTGCCACTGTCTGCGCTGCTGTTGTTCAGCGTGGTGGAGGCGGACTTTTGCTTGTCGGATGGATTGCAGGACGATTGGCTGGTGTCTTCCTTAAGTACCGCGGTCAGATCCTGGAGGGAGATGGCGAGATCATTGGCGCTCCTCCGTCGTCGCTTGTGCCGCCCCTTGGCCGCCTTGGGCCGGATGTATTGATCGATGGTGAGCGGGTCCACCCACTTGCAGCCCACGTCGCCCGCCTCCGCCTCGTCCAAGTTGCTTTGGTACAGCTTCAGCCTCTCCTCGGGGAACAGCAGGTCCAGGCACACGTCATTGTTGATGTAGTTGATGTGGATGGGCGACGTGTGGAGCATCGGCGAATTGAGATTCTCCTCGCCCGTCGGCGTGTAATACACAGACGCCTTGCTGTCGTCCACGCTGCGCACCGAGTAGTTCTCCAGCATCTTGTCCAGGTGCTTCTGGTGCAGCATGTGGTTCTTCGCGTCGAATTGCGACGAAAATTTGTCCATCTTCGTCTTGAGGTACACTTCGAAGTTCTCATCGAACTCATCATCGTCGTCACTGCGACCGCGGCAGTTCTCAAAGTAGAAACTCGGCAGATTCTCCAGCACTTTGTTCAGCGTCTGCTGCTGATATTTGTATCCCTCGCGGATTCGCAGCACCTGATGTGCACTGAACTTCCTGATCTTGTTTCGCTGGAACACATAATTCTCCCTCACCCAGTTCAGCTGGCCGGTGGAGTAATCGCGCACTCTCTTCACCTGATCATAGTATTGATCCCTCAGCGACGTGAGATGGTGCGTGCCGATGTCTCTGATCTCCTTCAAGTGCTTCGCCTGGCTGCTGTACGAGTTCTGAATCCACTCCACCTGCTGCGTGCAATTGTCCTTGATCCTGTGCACTTGCTGGGCGTAATTCTCGCGCAGCTTCTCCAGCTGCATGCTCTTGTAGTGCTCAATGCTGTCCAGCATCGCATAGATCTGCCTGGCTCGCGGCGTCGCCTTGTCGCGCAGGCAGCAATCGCAGCAGTTCTTCATGCACTTGTCCGTCAGCCCGAATCGAGAATTGATCTTCCTGATCAGCTGCACAATCAGCGTCCCGGTGAGAAACAGCGCCGCCGTGATTATTCCACAAATTATGCTGCCAATTTTCACGCGATAGAAGATAATGGGATCGATGTACAATCTGGAAAGATAGCAAATCATTTTGCACCATTATTATTATTGATTCTAACAAGTGCGCGCCAGTCATTGTTGAATAATCCGCAAAATATTCCTCTGCACTTGCTCAAGAACACACACGACTCACCGGAATGCCCTATGTAAATTCCTTTCCACAAGACATTCCCAAACAATAAGACCGAAGAAACATTTCTTTTGACACACATTCTCAGTGGGAAACTATTAGGAATTGCCAACAATTCCTAAAACACTTCATTAGCAAGCATGAAATAAAGAGAAAAGACAGCAATTCACAGTCAAGTGCTTTCAATTTTTTTTTCTTCTTCCCAATTTTGAATCAAATAAATATTTCATTCAGTTTCACCGCACAAATTTGCAAGCATTTCACACACAAACACACAGAATATCTGCAGAACAAAGTTGAAGAAAGCACAGATAAAATTGCCCCTCTCGCAACCTTCACTACCAGCATAACGTCATTTTATACTACAGTGCTGTAGAGAAGATGAACAGATGGAAGTGTAAATCATTCAATTAGCACACTCTGTTTTCTTCCTCTGCCTGTGAAATGGTTCACAAGACGCAAAATTATTCAAATGACACACAACACTGGCCTTCCGCTAATAGAATCGCTAGAGAAATTTCCATTGGTCTATCGTGGAGGTACTTTTATGATGTTCACAATTAATTTAATTGTGTGTCTATGAAGTAATTCGATAACAGTTTAACTCTAAACATACTGAAGACTTTGTGGCATTTCTAGAGAAATGACAAAGTATAAAAGCATGTAATATTAGAAAGAGAAAAATGTTAATTTTAATTTCTAACATTCATTTTGAAATCCCGTTTTTTTCCTCGTTTTATTAAGGATTTCCTTGATTATTCATTCTCGCTTGGACACAGAAAGCCTTCAAGATGATGTGCGGATTTTGCGATTTGCATACCAACTTTGAAGAAACTCTAAACACTATTTTAAGCTAAAACCAACATTACAAAACTGTTGTTTCTAACTCACAACTGTTTTTCTTGAAAACACAGTTCTTTGACTAAAAATAACTTTCCCGGATGCATTGAAAAAGCACTCTTTTTTATGAATAAATGATGAACTTTGCAGAGAATTCACAAAGGAAGTGGCAATTATGGTGAACTTTCCAACAACTCACCTCACGTCCGAGCTCGTATGGCCCATGATGTTCCAGGCATAGCACGTGTACGTTCCACTGTCGCTGCGACTGATATTGTGTACCCTGAGGAATCCATTCTCCAGCAGGTCAACACTGGAGTTCCTCTGCATTGTCTCTCTTCTCGTGTAGTTCCTCTTCTCCATTGTGCTGTTGATGAATTGCAGTTCAATGTACTGCTGATACTTCTCCTGCTGCTGATCCGGCGCAAGCATCTTCATATCCGGATCCGGCACATAGCGGAGGATTTCGTTGTGAGGCGTCACCCAGATGATATTGGGTGTGGGATTGCCCGTGAAGGAGCACTCGAGGGTAGCATCAGCTTGCAGAAGATGCATCCTGGGCTGTGATGCATGGATCAGGGAGGGTTTGAAGCAGTGCAACTGCTGCAGGACACGCAGCATGTCTCCAGGATAGCCGTTGCGACACTTCAGATCATGCAGATTGATCACGGCAGCATCGTGATGCGTTGACTCCACCAGGATGTCCATTGTGTCGTTCTCTTGCGCCATCAGGCGTCTGATCCACGACACCATCCAGTGCATGCGACAATCGCACGCAAAGTCATTGGCAATGAAATTGACATAGCGCAGGTGAGATAATTTGTTCACAGTGTCCGGGAGGAATGTCAGGGCGTTGCCACTCAAGTCAAGCACTCGCAGAGTCGTCAGATCGCCAATCTCCTTGGGCATCTCCGCAATCTGACTACCCGTGAGGTGGAGAATCTCAACAGATGGGAGATTTGCCAGGACACTGCCGTCCAGGCATGTGAGATTGACATTCTCCCGCATGGAAACCACTCGCAACTGCCTCAAGATGTCTCGATTGAGGGTCCCATTGTGCCTGGCCGCGAGATTCCCCAGCCTCTTGAGCCCTGTGCGGCTCAAGGTGAACTCCCTGAGGGCATACTGATGCATAAGGATGCCATTTGGGAGGTTCTCAAACGGATTACCGCTCATGTCAAGCTGCTCCAGCAATGTGAGCCCACTGAAGACACTTGAGGACAAAATCAATAGATGATTCCCACTAATATTAAGGTATTTCAGCTCCTCGAGACTGCTAAAGGCATTTCGGTCGATAAAATTAATACGATTCTCCGCTACGTTGAGATAAGTGAGGCGACTCAGTCCATTGAATGTGTTTTTGAGGATTGAAACCAAGTGATTATGCTGCATGTTCAGCACTTGGAGCCTCCCATTTTCAATAAAGTGATTATCAAGGATGGACACGATGCCATTGTGGGAGAGATCCAGCATCTCAATGGCTCCAATGTCGGCAAACAACTGAAATGGCACCACTGTGAGTTGATTCCGCTGCAAGTGGAGCTGCTTCAGCGTCTCCAGGCCACGAAAGGTGTGTCTCGGAAGATCCTTAATCACATTGTCCGCCAGATCCAGCACAAGGAGTTGCTTTAAGTACCCAAAAGGGCTCCAGGTGGTCGTTGAAATCCTCTCCAGGTGATTTCTGGCCAAGTGCAACTCATTCAGCGACTGTAGATCCATAAAGACATTGGCGGACACGTTTGCTATGCGATTCCCAGACAGATTAAGGATCTTCAGTTTGATTAATTTGGCAAAACTCCTCTCAGGCACGCGCGCAATGTCATTCTCGCTGAGATCCAGCTTCCGGAGTCGCGAGAATCTCCTCTTCTCGCTCATCAGCCCCTCAAACTGCCCATCAGCGACTCCACTGCCGGTCCACACCAGCACCTCCGTCTCGTTCTCATTGTTTAGGCTCAGAAGCACCTTCTTGTCGGCATTCGCGATGTCTCTCAGGATAATCTCGCTGTAGGATTGTCCGGCGAAGAACCGCCCAGTGACGTCACTAAGCGTGGCATTGGTGCAATAGAGAATCCTGCCGGAAGTCGCGGTTGTCGTGCAGTGCCCTAAGGCGCCACTGCACATGGACAGGAGACAAATTGCCAATATCAGGACAACACATCTCTGTTGTCCAATTCCCATCTTGCGCATAAATTAATCGTATTCACGGTGACAATACTAGTCCATTTAGCCACTATTCGGTGATGATCCAGAAACATTTCGCAAGACACCGCGCGGAGGGGCTCTGAAAGAGGCACAAGAAAATTCATATTGCATAAGAGCGTTGAAAAACACACTGTCGCTCGTAAACATCTATTGATATTCACAAAAGCCCGAGTAAGTTTCACACTGAGGTCGAGGGAGGAGATTGATAAAGACTGCTTTTATCTACACAACAACTCTACTAAATTGAGGAAGAATGCGAAGAATAGATAGATCAGACTAACAACTTGACTTCAATGTGAGTCTTTTTTGTACATTTGCCTAACTGAACCCAATTCACGCTGGCTAAAATAAAACACTGACCAGGCAAAGTGCAAATTTTGGAGATTCATAACTAATCCCAAGACATGGTTATGGCATTCGATAAGGCGTTTTTATAAGACACTGTCTTTTGCGTCTCTTCGTTTGATTTCTTATCCACTTCGCAATGTCGTAGAAAATGTTACGTCGAGCAATTAATGCGTCGTGAATTTCCTAAGATTCTTCAGAATGAATCAAATGAAAGCTTTCAGCACAAAATCTCTCCAATGTTGCGTTATTAGAGTTCCAATCTAACTCTGGAATCTGTGTTAGATCGCAACAACTAGAAGAGTTCGTCATATCTTTGAAGATAATCTTGTAAACAAAGAGGCGGACTTTGAAGAGTTATAGAGACCAATAAAGAGCTTGATTTGGAAATACTTCGAGTACTCCAGATTATATTGCCAGCAATGTTTTGAAAAGTTTCCCAAACAACTTCTTCAAGTCTGCTGGTTAGTGTTAAAACTTGTGGAGTTTCATTTAGAAACTTTCAAGCTGATGTGACGGATTTCATTGGAGAATTCCCCAAAAATTGGTAAATTGGCTCATTTTCCGCTTGAGGGAATATTATAGAGATAAATTTCAGCACGAATCAGCGAATTTGGTGAGAAATTCTCTCTCGTCCAGCATAATTGCGTTCCATGCAAAAATATTCCTTGTGCAGGAAAATACCTGTGTTGGTAATCCTGCGAAGAAAAGAGCTTTTCCGTTTGCCACGTCCACACAAGTGCCGAAGGACACGAAATACCAATTCATTTGGTCGAAAATAGCGCCGCAGTGGTAATAATTGATGAAGAGCGATCAACGAAAGGCGCTTCTCCTCGATTGGGAGTCAATATGGGACACGCTCCTGCAGTTTGGCTCCCATTGCCCACACTTGACCTTGGCGGCCGATCAACAAGTCTCCCAGAAAACAGCCCACCAGCCCAATTACTCGATCCACTCGCGGGCCACCTTTGGCGACTGCTTAGCGCGCGGGCACTGGCGGAGGAAAAGCCACAAAAGTGTCGCTATTTGCTGAAAATGCTCGACCAAGAGACTGGAATTGTGTTACATAAATCCCTCCTCGCCACTTTTTTTTTTCTTTGCATAACGCACTGGCGAGTGGCTCCGATGCCCCCCAAAGAAGTGCCCAATACACGGTCGACCATGTAATGGTTTGGCAAATCGAGAGCAAATGCAGTTTTGTGCAATTGCGAAGCCAAATGGGAGGAAAAGTTTCTCTGCAAAGTCTCAACTGCAGGGCAATGCAGAGACACTCCGTGGGGTCTCCCTTATGTCGCCCCTTTGTGGCCCCATTGCGCCCACATGGCGTACTTACGGGTGCTCTAGTCGCTGAAGTAGCCCATAGGGATGATTTTGCATATGCTGCAGTTGCCACTGGAGAGGGTTTTATGCACAATTTTTAAGATTTTTCACAGCACTACGCTTGCACGCACCACTCTAGCCCACACATAAAATACAAGTCCATCCCATCTGACACTCCACGGCGAACTTTTGGGACAGCCAGGGTTTCAATGGCGAATAATTTCCACTGAAATTTTCCACGAGGGAATTAGACTAAAGGAAATATTTGTATTTTATGACACAAAAACTGATTTAAGAGTAATTATTCTTGAAAGAGTGTATAAAAAATAAAAATTAAAACCACAACCATTTTTTAATTCGTAAAACCGTGTGAAATTTGCTAAAATGATTGCAACACAATTTAATTTAATTATCATATTGTGTGTAATCAACAATTTTCCAGCAATTCCTCATAAAAACAATTTAAACCATTTTTTTTGCTTCTTGCTCGTTCAGTCGATTTGAAAAGTTCGCGGCGAGCGCGCAACAACATTTCGGAGTGTCCCACATTTTCGGACTGCCCAGCTGACATTCGGCAGAGATGTTTTGCGATTGCGAGACGCAGTGAGAAAATCACGGAGATTTTCCTCCCCGAATAACGCTTTCAACGCAGCGCTTGTAGTGCAAAGTAGTGGCTGAAATCATGGATTTTCGTGCCATCATGTCCTCATCATTTGTCCGAGTGAAGGTGAGTCACTGGAGATGGTTGAATTTCTTCTCTTTCGCAACATTTGTTATGCCTGGAAATGGTGTGCTGATTCCTTATTTGTACTCCTGCAGCTCGTCACTTTTCTGCACCTGACACTCATCTCGAATGCCCTGCTGAGCAGCTGGACTCCACCCGCGTACCTCTTCTACAATGTCTTCTTCATGGTGAGCTTATTCTGGGCGCTGCAAGTCAAAGAGTCCGTCGACGCTGTTTACATGGTGAGTCAGAAAGATGACTTGCTGTTGGATTGGAAATTCATGATGCACTTCCCTTGCAGGCCACACTCATTGACGCTGTTGCTTTCTTTCTGGATCTCTTCTGCATCATTGGGTACTTCTCCGCCCACAGTGAGTCCCCATTGTGCGCCCCATGTGGGCCACCATCGCGATAAGGCGACTTCCTGTAACACGTCTCTTTGTTTTCTTTCCACCTCAGATTGGTGGTCAGTGACCTTTGCCATCATAAATTTGGTCGCGAGGCCCTTCTCAACCCTCCTGCTTCAGCGTGAACTCACCGAGAGGGGTGGCAGCCTCAATCCGGCCGCGATTTTTCCAACCACTGAGCAGCGAAGTTATGAAGATATCGATCGTACGACCAATCAGAGTGTCCCCACAAACCAACAACCCCCAACAACGGTCACATTTTAATGGTTTGGCAATGGGAAAAGGCACCGTCACGCGGAGGTGAGCCACCCCAGTCTCAAAACAGCGCGCAATTTGCCCGGGAAGGCCCTCAGCCGGCGATAAGACTAGCCAGACGACTAATGAATCACAGAGTAATCTCTCCATCAGTGGTGATCTGTTAATATTTCCTTCTAAATTGTTATTTAATTGTTTCCGTCTCGGGCCATTTATATCACCTTCTCGGAGAAAATTGTAGATAACAAGATGCACGTAATCTCATTGTTTTTGTTCCTTTATCATTTCTACGATGACGACAACGCAGATTAAACAACTCAAGAAACGAAGAAAAGACACTTGAATAAGAAACTTTTTATTATTCTTATCTAGACCTAAAGTGTTGTACTAATGTTGCTTTGTATATTAAGTGAATTTAATATATTTGATTAATGTACTCTTACCATGAGCAATGTCACCCTTCGGCTAATGGAAAATCAATTGGAAACCGGTGATTAAGGGAGCAACTAAGAGGAGCGTGTCACGTATTGCATGTCATTGCAAACTCATGAATTAATATTTGATATAGAGGTGCACTTTATGGGCTTCTATGGGCATGAAAGATGAAATTTTCTATCATATAACAGTCACATGTCAACATATCAAGCAGAATATCTCACTCTTCTCAATAAATTAAGTCTCTTCGGCTCTTGTTGTCGTCCAAGAATTCTCTCGTGGCGACAATTGCCTTGGAAACAATGGCAAAAAAGAATTCTTGAACCTCATTCCCATGCTACAATAAAAGGTTTTCCATTTTCAAAAGTCACACAGGTCACGATAAAATTCATTTTTCTATATTTAATGAACTCAGGCAGAGTCCAAAGTAATGACTGTGTTTCCCTCCTTCCCAAGAGGGTGACCAATAAAAAATGTATATGCACTGGAGTTTTGGGCTGAAAAGCTGTGGAAAATTGGAGAGTTGAAAGTGTGTGAATATTTCCATATGCAGGTGACCACATCGCGTGCCAGCCTGGCTTTGTTTTCCTTTCGAGGAGGGACCCACCCTCTCAAAAACTGCCCCACCGCCACTTTCATTAATGTTGAATGTCTTCAGAGCAACCAGAATTGTGAACGCATCGCAAGCGGGATGGGAAATAACAGTGGGAATTGCATATCAATTAAATTCTCTCGTCAGCCAATCTGTGAGAATTTATTGAGCACACAATCATTGACAGACACGTGATGGCAATTCATTGATTAACTCCTGCGTCATCACAATGTGCGATTCGGTCATTACCTACCCTTTCCTGTCTCTCAGCAGCAGCAGAAGAGAATAGGCAGAAATAGATGAATGAAATACAGTTTCAATGCAACATAAATAATTCATTTGAAGGAGCACCTCTTTCATAATCACGATAGATAAATAGCCAAAGTCATTTTCACGTAAACTGTCTCGCCTTCCTGAACTCGAAGCCTCTTTGACTGTCCTGAAGACATGGCACTTGGACAACATTGAAGTACACGGTCGCCATGAACTGGGAAGTTGACGTGTTGGTCTTCTTCAGGCACTCAAACAGCATGTCATCGCATATACAGTGAGATCTGGAGGAGATTTTGAGACGTTAATTAACCACAATGTTGATCATTCCCATAAGAATCGCGAGGAAAATATCATCTCAGGTGATTTTAGCGAAATTCCCAGAGATTTGCGAGAGTATAAAAGAATATTTGAAATGGTTACTGAAGCGAAAGGAGAATCGCAAATGAAAGCATGGGAATTTTCAATGAAAATACTTATTCTGGTAGAGTTGAGTAACATATAGATTGGAGATTAATGAGTTATTGAAATCAATCCGTAAAATTGTGTTTTTTGGAATCAAAAAAATCTTTTAATGTGGTGAGAAACATTGAATAGAAAGTTTACATTAACTCTTTTCTACTGAAATCACAATGAAATTGATGTCGTAAATGATAAGCAAGCGATGCAAAAATTGAAATTCAATCAAATTATAGTGCAATTTTGCATTTTACTACTTTCTGCACGATAAATTTAGAAAGACTTTTCGATTTAGAGCACTAATCATGGCTCGAATCGGCGAAAACTCCGAGTAGCAATCAACTTTGCATAACTAATGTATTTAGGCAAATCGTGACTCTCGCATCTACAGCTCTGCTCTTGTATACTCACTTTGTGTAGAGGGATTGATTGTTGAGATTGTAACGCTTCTGATATGCGCGCACTTTCACTGGACAGAGATCGTGAGTGCGACAGCACATGTCCATTGAGGCTTCTGTGCCGAGATCGTGGTAGTTGTTGGCAATGTCTCCAGTGCCGCACCACTTGGTGCCCGGCAGGATGCCGGACAGGAGGCTCAGTCCGGCGCCCGTGAAGTAGCCGGACTGGTGCTGACGCTTCGTCGTCTGGTCACTCTCAGACCTCCGTTTCACTTTCCGCACGTAATCAATCATCTCGCACTGCATCATGAGGCGCAGCATCTCCCGGAAGTTGATCTGCAGCGGCCGATTCACGTTGGACAGCTCTTGGAGCGCTTTGGCGCCTTCGTCATCGTTGCTACGAAAAGTAAAAACCATCAGAATGCTAGAGATCTCACACAGAGCCATATGGAGAGAGCGCCGAGAGCGATCGAGAGTCAAGATCAAATTCTTCTTGACCCACATGGCATTAGACGTTTTCGATAGTGAGGGCCCGTGGAAAAGTGATTAAATAATTCAAATGAAGCAAATGACAGACTAGTTCTCGCGCGCTGTCGATGGCCGAAAGTGGGTCATGCAGACGACCAAACAAGTCTTCCAAGCTCTCCAATGGCCAATGAACTTCCTCGCCATGCATCATTGGACGGTGAAGCGTGTCCAGCAAGCAATAATTTGCGTCGTCGCCAAATTGACTGTCCCAGAGCAGCAATTAGTCATCACAAAACAATGCCTAGATCCTTTCTAGGTCATTGCTGCATAATGGCAAAATTGCCCAAACACAGCCATTTTAGTCACACGTGAGAAGGGATGCTAATTGAGTGATTTGTGGACCTCATTTCGTCGCCACGAGAGGAAGCAGTGACCTTGATCTCATGTGAATAATGGCAATGATCGCTCGATCAATCGCATCATTAGATGGCTATTATGGGCAAAGGGGCTTATCACTCCGGCTATGCTGAACGCAACCTTGCGTGTCGCTAAAGTAGTGTAAGCACAGCAACAAAGTTTCATGTGCACTTTGGTGAATGTGAGGCAATTTGTTGAAACAAAAATATACCATGTTATGGTTTAAATTTTAATTATATTTATAATTATCAATTTCGTGAATTTTATGTCAATTTATTGTGACAGCTGATATTCAAATTCAAATCAAATGTATTCTTAGAACTGAAGAGAGCCGAAAAGACATGATTAGCATGTCAAATTTAATGTAACTATACTTAAAATCAATCAGAATGAAGAGTCTGGAGAACGCTAGAAAATTAAAATCCACACAGCTTAAGTTAATCAGACTTAACTCAACGTGTCTTTCGCAGAACTTGCGAGACAGTTAGATTTTATTAGGTTCGCCAATTAGTCTTCAGAAAGATTTCACAATCTCATCAACTTCTCAATGATTTCCTCTTGTCCCTTGTGGCCAATTTCATGCAAATTGAAACGTGAAAATGTGCAATTTTTCACACAGTCTAACCATTCTAAAAACGAGTTCTGGCGTCAAACGACTTTTCAAGACCAAATATCTTCATGCAAATAAGAATTGTTTGCTCTCAATTTTCACCTCCTCTTAATTACACTTAATTTTAACTCTTCCATTAGATATTTTAAGTATTCACCTTATGGTTTCTTCTTTGGCATTTCCACAATTTCATGAGTCGATTATTTCTGAATCAAAAACACATTAAGCTCGTGCAGCTAAACTCGACATTTATCACAATCATCACAACAAGCTCTTGCGTAAAAAGAGCAATTTTGGGAGGGAAAATCTGAATGCATGGCACTTTTCATGTGTTATGTCATAGGCGAAAGCAGTGTTGAAACAGAGGTGTAAATAAAATTTACAAAATCTGTGAACTTGAACCAATAGTAGATTAGAAATTCACTTTCTTTCCGAAGAAAATTCCATTTAATTGGATTGCAGCTCAGAGTTGGGCTGTCGATGTTCAGCTGCATTCCCAACTTATTCTATAGTAATGGTATTACATTATCTACGCTCTATGCATCAGCAAATCCGTCAGTCTTCAGCTGCTGAAGATCATTTTTCAAGCGAAAGACAGACGATGAAATGTAGAAATTTCACTGCTATAACTGAATGATGATGATGCAATTTGATATGGATTGATTTATTCCCACAAAAAATCGATTCTTCTCCATGGAAAAGTGCTTTCATTTTCTCTGTGCTTTATTGTCTTGGCGCCGAAGCCACAAAGAGCGCTCGCTGTTAGTCAGTTGGAAAGTGTGTTATGGCAGTAGTGTGGCAAAAAAACAGTGACGATTTGTTCGACACCTACAAAAGCAGCGCTTTGCTAGTTTGCTTCAATCGTGTGCTGAAGAGTCTGTTAATATTTGTGCGATATGTGTGGCAAATAAATATAAATCCTTCCGCGTCATGAGAATCACAACAGCTGGTGGCAAATGCCATTTCTCCCCGCATTGTAAATATCACAAATTCATGAATATTTAATGCCAGTTGTCACTGCAGATCCGCGATTTCTGCATCGCGTTCAGCTCTTTCTCCTTCTCAATTAAATCAGTCAGTGGACAATTTTCTCATTCCTGTTTCTGGGCTTAATAACACCGTGCGATTAGCTACAATTTTTCCCCTTTTTTCCTCTTCAATTTGCCATGCATTTTGCCTAACATCTCCAAGAGTGGACAAACCAGTCCATCGGCGCAACGAGTGTATTCGGAAACCGCGAAAGACACTTTTGCACTGCCTGTCTTGAATTTTATCGTGACACGTGATTAGAATTTTTCACATTGTACGTGTGAGATAATGAGACTTTTTGCGGCGTTTGATAGCTTCGTAGCTGCAGAGTTGGAGTCTTTTGTAAGAGGCGTTGTGGCGTGAAACCAGCCCGACAGAGATGCACATCATGATAGATAAGAGATCTCAAATGCGCAAATGCGAATTAACATTTGCAGTGTATAAAATTACACATATAAAAAATAAAAATATTTTCTATTTAATTCTCTGGTTTGCTCTTAAATCCTTTCGTTTCCATTTCTTGTATAATCTAACAGAGTTTTATTTTAACCTTTCCTGAATAAATTCCATCTCCCATGAGTTAATAAACACCTAAATAAATATTATCGAGAACTCAGAACAGCTATAAATACAATAAATTGTATGAAGCACTTGATGAAACAGTTGGAAACCTTGGAAATAAATAAAGATTTTAAGTTTAAACAAATTCCTGCTTACAGAACTCTATGAATTTTTCTATCCAGTATTGATACATATTATTGAATGTCCCGTGAAGGACAACTGTGCTTTATGCTGTCTTCCTCTCTCAGTGTGCCGAGATCGAGGAGTCGCATTCTCCACAATTCCCTCTTTGTTGAGGGAATTGTCCTTTGGAATATGTTACCGCGTGAGTGGAAGAGGGAGCTGATACTCCAAAGTACCGTCACAGCTCCTCGCATATTGGATTGCGCCTAGAACCGCTTTGTTCTTTTTATAAATTATAAATTAATCTGTATCCGAGAGGACAACTTGTCCTACTACCGAAATTAAATATCTATCTATCTATCTATCTTTATTTATTCAAAGTATTTGCCCATTGCATTAGAACGTAATTTCATATTCACTTAGGTGGTAATTATTAATTCAGCATTTATAGAAATTGCGAAACAATCCTTTTCATCAATTTTATAATAAATTTTCTGTAAAAATTCTCGAAGTATTCTTCCAGATGTTTGTTTCGTCATGATTTGTGAAATATAACTAGAAATCCAGGAAGGAAATCTACCAAATCTACTTTATCTTCTTTAATCTTTATCTTTACTCTGAATTTACTTAAAACTCTGGTAAATCGAGTGATAATTTTCTACATCTTGATTTTTTATGTAAAAGTTGATGTAAATTCCTAAACTCTATCCAAAACTATAGATAGATTTTGCCCAATGCTCTCAACTCTGGACCTGAATTGGCCAATTTTTCTGCACCACTTGAAAATTTGTCACCGCGTGAAGAGGTGACAAAAGGAGGCGCAAGAGGAAAAAGTGAGAAAAGAAATCGTGTGCTGTATGTGCGCAACCACTTACTTAATTTCTATCAATTCGCAGCCCAGCAGCGTCTTCTGTGGTCCCAATTCGACGATCGCAATCGTCAGATCGTGGTGGTAGATCATGACGAGAGAGTCGTTCTTCTGCCGGACGCCACTGGCGGGGCCGAGAAAAGAAGAGAAACCCATATTGATTATTGGGAGATCGGTGAGAGCGTCGCGATCGCGAGCGGATGTGTGTGGCAGTGAATGAGGTGATCTTACGTGTAGTTCTTCATCTGCTCATTCTGCGCTCGCAGCTCCACGAAGTGCGTGAAGGGGCGCAGATTCGTGAGCGCGGGCGGCAGCTGAAAGGTGAGCGTTGGTTTGGCACGTGCTGTTGTTGTGAGGAAGGTGAAGCCGCCGCACAGGAGGAGGCACACAAATTTAACACTTTTGCTCCAGCGAGACATCTTCCTCACTCTTTCACATTCTTC
This sequence comes from Phlebotomus argentipes, assembly GCF_947086385.1. Lineage (NCBI taxonomy): Eukaryota > Metazoa > Arthropoda > Insecta > Diptera > Psychodidae > Phlebotomus > Phlebotomus argentipes. The sequence continues at coordinate 7,352,455 of NW_026776181.1, read as the reverse complement.
AAATCATCCACCTCAATGTCAGATCACTGGGACGTTTTCCAATTCACTGTTCGAGAGTCGCGACAGCACTGGTGCTCCTCTAATTCATCACTTTTCCCATAAATATTAAATTTCTTCTATCGAACGAAAAGCACATCAATTCGAATCACTCTTTAATGTAAGAGGCATAAAAACTTTCTCATTGATTTCCAATAACGGCCGCACACACACTGTCTTTTCCCTGAGCAATTTCCCAGTCGAAACCTAATTTACTGATGACTCTAGAAACTGCCGCAAATTCTCGATACTCGCTTTGCTTGTATTTTCTCTGTCACCGTTTAAGTCTTTCCTCAATGTTTTAGTATCTATTGCACTTTTCCATTCTTGCTCGGCTCGCTGCTCCGCCGCGACTGAGCTTGGCGCGACTCTCCAAGTAGCCACAAGTGTGGCTCGATCGTCAGATGAAATATTCAAAGTCGCACAAGGTGTTCCACCGTGTGAACGTTGCACAACACACGATGGGGTGTCTCTCAAAATACCACCGATATTAACTATCCAATTTTCCTTCAAATAGCAATTGATGAATTTTATAGCAGATATTGGAATTTTTCATTCGTGCGGCAAATCGATGAAAGCCGCTGCAAATAATCGATGATAGGCAACGTCTTACGTCTTTCCGTGTCTAATTAAAACTCTTTAAATCATAAAATCAAATTTATCAGGGCGAAATCTGAAGAATGTTTTCTGAAAATACTTTCAGCATGTTAGTGACGGTTGAAATTCATTTCAAATACTGTGTGGAACATATTCCACATCTTCGTTAACTTCCAATGGTCCGAGTGGAAGTCATCGTGACACTGGAAAGCCGAGTGTTTTGCTCTGCATCGCAAAAATCACGGGGGTTTTCCTCAGAAGTTTACACCTTTTCACCGCGAAAACGCGCTTTTCCTACCATTCTTGGATGGTAGTGTGTGTTGCGAAAGTGGCCTCGTCTGCATAGCGATATATGCATGAGAGAGGAAGTGTGGGAGATTGAGCAAGAGACCGCAACACGCATCCCCGGAAGCCACATCATTAGGTCAAAGTGAGAGAGGCACTTTCACCGCAATTATGAGCAGAAATCGAGGATCAAATCCCGGACCCGTGCCGGATCGGTGGCTTCACTGTCCCAGGAAGTCGGATGGTTTCATAGCGGACAGATTTCTGGCATTCAAGACGCCCCTGGACGAGCGCTTCGACTCCCAACTTCCCGTCGAGGCGTACTTCTCGCCGGAAATGGTGATGCAGAGCCTCCGCGTGCACAAGAGACGCTTGGGCTTGTGGATTGACCTGACCAACACCACGAGATTCTACGATCGCTGGATTGTAGAGAGTGCTGACACAGAGTACGTGAAGCTGCAGTGCCGAGGACACGGAGAAACGCCATCGAAGGAGCAGACAATTGCATTCATTGAACTCGTGGACAAATTCATTGCGAATCATCCTTTGGACATCATTGGCGTGCACTGCACCCACGGATTCAACCGCACGGGCTTCCTGATCGCGTGCTATCTGGTGGAGAGATTGGACTTTTCAGTCGAGGCGGCCATGAGGAGTTTCAGCGACGCCCGGCCGCCTGGAATTTACAAAGGAGATTACATCCGAGAGCTCTTCGAGCGATATGATGACGTGGAGGACACTCTGCCTCCTCCACCGCTTCCTGCATGGCATCTGGAGTACGATGATGGTGCGGAAGAGCCACGAATTCAGGCTCACTCGTCCAGGGCGTTCAAACGACACTGCGAGTCGCCGGGTAGCGATCAAGATGACTCTGTGGCCATCGCGAATGGAGACGCTTCCGGGGAGTCCAGCTCGTCACAGCCTAGGAAGAAGAAGCGAGAGTTCCTAAATCTCAATGCCACTTTCATGGCTGGAGTTCCGGGAGTGCACCTCGTGACGGATCAGCCACGCCTGGCGCAACTGCAAGAGCAGTGTCAGGTGATGTGCAACTGGCCGGGCAACGGATTCCCCGGCTGTCAGCCTGTCTCCATGGATGTGCACAATCTGAAGCTGCTGCACGAGAAGCCTTATCACGTGTCCTGGAAGGCCGACGGCACGCGCTACATGATGTTGATACGAGGTCAGTAGAGACGCGCAGAAAGCGAGATTGTGCGGTAACATTGAATTTCCCATTTGCAGGTGAGAAAGAGATCTTCTTCTTCGATCGTGATCACGCCTGCTTCCAGGTGGAGAATCTCAGGTTTCCCTACAGGGGCGACTTCGATCGCCACCTGACCAACACTCTGCTGGACGGCGAAATGGTGATCGATAAGGTGAATGGACTCAGCATCCCGCGATACCTGGTTTACGACGTAGTGAGATTCGAGGATGAGGACTTGGGCAAGATGCCATTCTACCCAACTCGTCTGAAGTGCATTGAGGAGGACATCATAAAGCCTCGCTACGATGCCTTCCGGAAGGGACTGATCGATAAGAATCGAGAGCCTTTCAGTGTGCGCCACAAGATGTTCTGGGACGTGACTCAGGCCAGGGCGCTGCTCGCGCCGAAGTTCGCCAAGACGCTAAGTCACGAGCCCGACGGACTCATCTTCCAGCCGTCGCTCGATCCCTACCATCCTGGTCAGGCCAATGCGGTGCTCAAGTGGAAGCCGCTGGACATGTGCTCGGTGGACTTCAAACTGAAGATCGCAGAGGAGAGCGGCATGGGCATCCTGAAGCGGAAGGTGGGAATGTTGTACGTTGGCCAACTGACCACTCCCTTTGCCCAGATCAAATTCACCAAGGCGCTCAAGGATCTCAACAACAAGATCATCGAGTGCAAGTTCGAGAACAACGCCTGGGTCTTCATGCGAGAGCGCACAGACAAATCCTTCCCCAACAGCTACAACACAGCTGTGAGCGTCTGCAACAGCATCCAGCAGCCGGTTACGACCGAGATGCTCCTGGACTTCATTGACTCCGAGATCATGCCACCGCCCAGCATCTGCTAATCCGGCGGGAAGTACTTGTTTCAATCTGTTATGTATCAGTTTTTCAAATTTGAGTGTTTTTAGAAGATGTTCCATGAGAAGAAAATGGAATAAACAGAATTGATGAGCAACGAAAAATGTCTCTTCTTTTCCTGTGCAGTGGACGAGATGTGGCATGGTTTGTTGGAAACAAGTTTGGAGAGCAAACAAACACGATGAGATTCCCTTATCGAAAACAACGTCATTAATTTAAAAGATTTTTTATATTACAAAATAACAGTGATTACAAGCTTCTAAGTCTAACATTTTCCATTTATAATGCTTATACACATTGAATTTGCTTCTTACATTTCCACTTTGAAAAATCCTCCATGAAATACATTGCAATCTTAAAAATATCTATGCTTAATTGAGAAATGATTGAAATTGAGAATGATATTCTCCACAATAGTCAACACAATTGTACTAATCTAACTCTTAAAACTAACAATTTTTATTCCAAAGGATTATAGGCACTAGTCTAGGTTGAATCGGTGGTTCTTGATGTAGTCCAACAAAACCTCTGTGGTCACCGGATGAAGGATGGATTCGATGACGCCCTGAGCCGTATTGAAGCTGTTGGGGAAGGATTTGTCTGTGCGCTCTCGCATGAAGACCCAGGCGTTGTTCTCGAACTTGCACTCGATGATCTTGTTGTTGAAATGCCGGATGGTACGGGAGTAGCGCATCTCGGCGAAGGGTCCTTTGTGCTGCGTGACATATAGAAAAGCCCTAGAAGTCCTGCCGTCGTGCATGATCTTCAGCCGGAAGTCTACGGAGTTCTGCTGCGGCGGCTTCCACTTCAGCACATAAGGATACCGTCCAGAGCGATAGGGCTCGAACTTGGGCTGGAACACAAGTCCGTCGGAGCCGTGTGAGAGGCTGTCACAGAACTTTGGCTGCAGCAGGAGTCCTGTATCGGCGACGTCCCAGAAGTGCTTGATGCGAATTCCAAATGGCTCTTCTTGCCTCTTGATGTGGCCGTGCGCAATGTAGTCTGCCCGAATCCCGATGATCTCCCTGTCGATGATGCTTCCGCGGTCTGGGAAGAAGTCCATATCCGTGACGTTTTTCCCGTTGAACCACACGATGTCGAAGATGAGGAAGCGTGGAATTGTTGCGCCGTTGACTTTGTCCAGGACCATTTCGCCGTCGAGAAGCGTGTCCTTCAAGTGGCCATTGGAGTTCTTCGCATGCGGGAACGTGAGATTGTTCACCTTGAAGCAGTTGTTGTCTCGGTCGAACATGTAGATTTGGCCTTGGTCCAGGATCAGCATCATGTAGCGCGTGCCATCGGCCTTCCACGACACTCGATAGGGCCTCACGTTGAAGGATGTGAGATTGCGCGCACTCAGTGATACGGGATGAGTCCCCGGAAAACCATCGCCGCTGTAGTTGCACATTTCACGGCACTTGTCCTGGAGTTGGTTCACTAGATTACGATCCAACATCAATTCCACTCCACTGATGCCATCGACGAACTTGGCATCGGCACACAAACGTCTCTTCTTGCGCTGCGATGGTGAATCGTCGCCTTCGGAGGGACTGGATGACTCTCGGCGTCGCTTGGGTCTCGGCACATTGTCCCAGGATGGAAGCGCTGGTGCGTCAGGAACTTGATCGGTGTTGTTGTAGCGTCTGAAGAGCTCCTCTATGTAGTCTTGTTTGTAGATTCCAGGCGGTCGAGCGTCGGAGAAGCATCCTATTGCGGCCTCTACGGAGAAGTTCAGTCTCTCCACCAGATAGCACGCGATCAGGAAGCCCGTGCGGTTGAATCCGTGGGTGCAGTGCACGCCAATGATGTCGTCTTGATGAGTCACGAGGTAGTTGTCCACAAGTTGAATAAACATATTTGTCTGCTCCTTCGATGGCGTCTCTCCGTGTCCTCGGCACTGCAGCTTCACGTACTTCGCATTGAAGTTCTTCACAATCCGACGATCGTAGAATCTCGTGGTGTTGGTCAGGTCAATCCACAAGCCCAGGCGTCTCTTCTGCACGCGGAGGCTCTGCATCACCAATTCCGGCGAGAAGTATGCCTCGACGGGAAGCTGGGAGTCGAAGCGCTCGTCCAAAGGCGTCTTGAATGCCAGAAATCTGTCCGCTATAAAGCCATCTGATTTCCTAGGACAGTGAAGCCATCGATCCGGCACGGGTCCTGGGCTTCGGTGTCCATTCTCTCGATGCTTTGGTGTTTCAGAGCGACTGGATGAATCACTTGAACTATGACTTGAACCCGGACTGGGATTCTCACGATATTCAGAGTTGTTGGTGTTCGCCATGTTAAACTTTTACTGGTTTGCACAACACAAGGAACAACAAGAGTAACTTTAAGAACGATCTGTTTACTTCAGAAGATCTTTGGGGTATGAACCTCTGAGGCAAAGTGGGTCGTATTTATACCTTTGACCCGAAAGGGTCACAGCCTATGACCGCACGGAAAAGGATCGAGGCGATCTCCTTAATGACTTTTCCAGGTATTCACTTGGTAATCAGGTAGATTGGGCACACCCCATTATAAGCACCATAAGCACAATGGGGCGGAGTTTAAGTATTTGCAAATGAAATTTGTGACTGAGGACACACTCTTTACTTAACTTTCCTTGATATATTTCCAGACTAGAAGTATTTTGATATTTACATAAATAAAAGCAATAGGATACTTGCAAAAGAATAGCTTCCAAGTGAAAAACCAACTTTTTCTTATAGGATTGAAATCTAAGAAAGAATATGTATTCATTCATATAGATAGATACAGTTAATTCCTTAATTTCTAAGTTCGGGAGCGTGGAGATCTTTGGTTGGTGGCCTTTTATCTTCCTCAAGCTCTGCTGAACGATTTTCGTTTGTGTTCCGAACGTTGTGATGCGTTTTTCCTGTGCTCGCCGTGGTCGCCATGAATGGAATTGTCCTCATTCTGGATGTCCAATCCGGCTGGGCAGATGCATGAGTCATCTTTATTAGTTTGTGGGTTGTTGCTGATTTGCTGGCGGCATTGTCTTGCTGATGGACTTGTCCGTGAGGCTCTTTATCCGATGCAGCCTATGATTACCCCAGAAAATTGCTTCCCCCCATAACAATCCAGTTCTTTTCCTTGATATTTCCATGTATTTTTACTCATTTGTTATATCTTTGTCCATGGCCAATTAGATTTATTGCGTTTTGCGGGTGTCAATTGACCAAATAACTCCCAACACATGAATGAATGCTTTCCTTATATTCCTTTTTTTCTGGCCAAGGGAAACATTTCCATTGAAGTTTTACTAACCTCAAGTTGGAAATCAACAGTCAGTTTCGTCTGTTGGCATTAAAAATGTCTTTTTATTTCCCTTGCCGAGTCAATCGCTCACAGCATTCAGAAGGTGAGGATTGAACCCGGGACCATTCATTCACATAAGGCATGATAATTTCTACAAGTTTTTATTTTGTACATTTTAGAAAATATGTGTAGCGCTTTGGGAGAAATGTGAAAGAATTCACAGGAAATGAGTGCACATGATTAGGAGAGATTCTCTCAAAGCCAATAAACGTCTGCTGAAAGTTAATCCGTCATTAGAATCCAATCAAGAGTGGGATTATTTTTTATGGCCTTCACCTCAAAAGGGTGTTAATTACCTGAAAATGTTTTAAATCTTTGCAAATGCCTATTGATTACCCAGTTTTACCAACTCGTCATAATCGAGAATTAAGTGGCATTTTGGCTGACAATCCTTTCTTCAGTGTAACCGTCACTCAATACTTAGAAACAAATTCTCTATTATATTCCGTTTATCACTGTGACAAGCCACATAGCATTACAATTAAAGATATGTATCATAACTTAGTATTGATTTCATCGATAGACTGTATTTTTCAATAACGTTTTAATAATAAATATTAATAATTTCATAAGCAGACATATTCGTGTCCGTTACTCGTATTCAAATCGGATTCCATTGCCGTCGGCAGGTTTCATGGAAGGAACACTGAAGTGTTTCACTCGACGAAGAGTTGTTCTGTCAAAGTTTTTCACTTTATTCTGCGAAAAATCTTGGGAAAATGGCTCAACTCCTGTCTCACTGCTTCCGCCGTGCATTTTCCGTGTCATCAGTTCGAGGATCTAGCGCCGCTGCGTCAGCTGGAGATCATGCGGGTGAGTGAATTTGGTTTTAGTGTTGTTTTCGGGTGTTTTTCGCCCTCATCCGAGAGGTTAGGGGAGTTATGTAATTGCACAGGAAAATATTGATAATCCTCATGCTCTTGTCATCTCATCAGGTGGTGTGAAGCTGTGGAAGCGTCTCTCCTTCTTCGTCGCTTTTCCGTCGGTGGCGCTTTGCATGCTGAATGCGTACTTGGGCCACCAGAAGGATCATGGCAAACCACGTCCGGAATTCGTGCCGTACGAGCACATGAGGATCCGCACCAAGAGATTCCCATGGGGCGATGGAACGAAGAGTCTCTTCCACAACCCCCACGCCAATCCTCTGCCCACTGGCTACGAGACCGAGGATACCCATGCTCACCACTAAGCGGTGGCGCATTTGCGTGACTATAGTTGGATGTGAGATACTTGTAAGAGAAAACTAATAAAATTTCAGGAGAATCATAGAAAGCACGGCTATAGAACAGTAGTTGAGAAAATGGAGTCGATTGGAAAATTGCTCAGAAGCTTCCGCTGGATCTCGAGTGACACCAAGGCTGGCGGGATTGAGATTCCGACTTATGCGAAGTGGAGACGCTTCTTTGTCTTCGGCTGCCTTCCGGTGATCACTCTCTGCGCCCTGAACGTGTTCTTCAATCACAAGCCAGAGCGTCCGGAGTTCATCGCCTACGAGCACATGCGACTGCGGACCAAGAGGTTTCCCTGGGGCGACGGGGAGCGCAGCCTCTTCCACAACAAGAAAATGAACGCCCTTCCGACGGGATATGAGGAGGACTAGCGCAAGGGTTCCGTATAAAAATAATACGTTTATTAGCTAAAATTCTATTGTGAAGAGAAATTTGGAAATTGAAGCTGCTGAGATGTGGAAGTTTTTAGAATCCAAAAACGTCTCCCTCTTTGCGGAAGTCTGCGTTCGCGTAAATCGCCGTGTCGTTCTTCTTGATGGCGCAAATGATGGAGCCTCGGTAGTTGTAGCGGTTTGTCTTGTGACCCAGCGCCGTCAGGCCCTCCACCAAGTACTCCTCCATGCCGTACTCGTAGTCCACCCACATGGGAATGAGTTGATGGTGGAAGCGCGGCGCGTCCACCGCCTCTTTAACGTCCTGCCCAAACCAGAGGATCCTCATGGTGGCCTGCAAGACAGAGATTCTTTTCTCTTTGATATCTTTATCACAAACCTCGCCACTTCGGGACTCACCATCGCGACGGCAGTCGTGATCTTCGTCCCTCCAGCCGCGCCGATGACCAGCTTCACGTTGCCATCGTTGCCAACGACGATCGTGGGCGACATGGAGGAAAGCGCACGCTTTCGTGGGCGGATAAAATTGGGCGGGGAGCCGGGAAGGCCGAAGTAGTTCTTCAGTCCAGGCGATGAGAAGTCATCCATGCCACTGTTGAATATTATCCCTGTGCGATTGCCCATATTTCCGCATCCAAAGCTGTAGAGGAATAAGGTAAGGTTGATTAGAATGATTCAGATGAAATTGGAATTGAGAGGAGCAATTAAAGGAATTTGAAAAATCGATAAAATTTTGTCAAAGTTCGACAAACGTTACTTAGACTTTTATTGGTACTTTATTATTGTTTGAAAATTTTGATAATTTTTCTTTTATTATTATCCCAAAGTATTCATGGCAAGATTGGCCAATTCTATGGCCCCGAAAACAGCAGTTAGAGTTGCTATCAGGCCACGTTTCTGTCTGTGCTCTTCTTCTAATTCTTGTGCTGGAAATTGGGAAATAAGTAAATCGTTCTTCGTCACGCCATAAATCATTTGTTACCTGATATTTGTGTAATGAGAATCAAACACAGAAGCAATATAATATATGATTTCCACATTTCGAAATTTCAATTCAAGAAAATACAGAAAATTTTTAGGTCTTGCAAATCTGCAGCTTTAAAACATATCACGCGAATTTCCGGGTTTTGTTAAGGTTTATATACAACTTGACTTCGCATTAGAATGCATTGCTTTTAAATAATAACAATAATTTTATATTAGCAAGGGTCATAAAATAAACGTTTAAAAAATTAACATATTAATAAACTCTTGAGAAAAAAAAGAATAAATCAAAGTCTACTTCCCAGTGTTGACTTCTCTTTTTTATAAGATTCCTTGTAGGATTCCCAATTTTTTGCTTATTTGTTTTATCTTATGAACAGAAAGATGAAACACTGAAAATTATTTTTTTCAATTTGTGCTTTATTATGAGTTTAAAACTTGTAAGACAAAATCCCTTAGCACGAAGGATTAAACTTAACAAATTTATGGGTTGGGTTTACACTAATTACTTTATGACTGGGAAATAATTACAGTGTTTAAAATATATAAATTTAATTATCCGTTGTGTCCGAAGAGGGTAAATTTGCCCAAATCTTTTGTGAAAATAAAGACTCATTAAAATTAGTCAGAATCGAGGTAAAATTCATATTCTTTTTTGCATTTTATTTTGCGAATCAATTAAGTTCATGCCGATCATATAAAATGTTTTATTTTACTTTCTGCTGGAGTCATAATTCCTCAATAAAAACATAGTTAAGGGTTCATTTTTTAATATTCATCAGCGTAAAGATTGCATTGCCAAGAATTCGTGAAAAAACTGAATGAAACGGAAAAGAGCTTCGAAAAATCCAGATCCTCTTTTTTCTCTTGATTCGCCATCAAACTCGAGCGCTGGAAAAAGGAAAGTATAAGAAACGGACTCTTGAGAATTATATAAATCAATTGTACCTGATATTTGTGTCGCCAGAACCAAGCAAAGAAACAGCAAAACCAAAGTTATTTTCATATTGTATAGAATATTTATAAGAATTTTGAAGCAACTCTTTCACTCAAAGACAAATCATGAGAATTTCAATGCTTTCTCAGAGTTTATATACAATTTTACTCTGCATTAAAATGCATTGGTTGTGAGTAAAAATAATAATTTAGTATTTGCATTTGTAATGCAATTACCATACAAATAACTGATCAACTGAACTTAACTTGCAACTAAATCCAGATTTTGCTAGATTTCAGCGTGATCGGCAAAAAAGAATTGTTACTTTGTTCTCATAATATCACAAATACGTTTTGCGCTGAAGAAATAAGTGGAAAAATTCTAGTTGGATGAGTTTTCAAATTGGCAGTAAGTCAAAAAATTATGTTATCGATTAATTGTACGCTCGAAGGATTTTTTATTAGATTAATCATCTGCCATTGCTTATAAATAAATATTGCAAACACACTTTGTCGCCAAGAACTTTTAGCGCAAACAGCAGTGATAATTCATAAAAATGAGACTTTTATTTGCATTTGTGTGTCTTTTAATGTTAATAGCAGGTAGAAGATAAAATAAAATATTAAGGACGACGATTTTCTTGTATCTAATTCTTGCTATTTATTTTAGAAATTCAAGCAATGGCTTATGGTGAGTATTGAATCACACCAAATATAATTTTTATATTCCCTCTTTTCAATTCCTTTCAGATCGCAAAAATCGATCAGCTTTAGAAAATAAGGAAAAAAGGCATGCGTGTGTTGGTTGTGAACCGTATTGCTCGTGTCCACCGGTTGTGTATTAATTAGTGAATATTTATTAAAACATTGAAGCGACAGAACCAGAATTTTGGTGTATTTCATTCCGATGCTTTTCTAAGTAACCAATAAACCGAAATGGCGCAAATGACTCTGTTTATATGAATTTGTTATCGTTTCGAATTTCACGCATCAATGATCCTTTACTTTACTGCATCTAATGATTTTCATCATCGTTCAATCGTTGTGCATTTCCTTATAAATGAATCTGAAAAATTGCAATTGCAAATACACTTTATCGCCAAGGTATTTTGTAAAATTCGTAGAGTAAACATCAAGTGAAAACTGTCTAAAAATTCATAAAAATGAGGATTCTTTTCGCAATTGTGTGTCTTTTTATGCTAATAGCAGGTAAAATAATATTAAATACTTCGGAATTTCAATTTCCCTGTATTAAATTTCCAATAATTCTTCCAGGGATGCAAGCAATGGCTGGTGAGTAGTGAAGTGATTGAAAAGTTTCTGCTATTTAATGCACGAACTAATCATTTTGCCATTACTCAAAGACACCAAATATAGTTTTTATTCTTCCTCTAGTTTTGATTTATTTATTTGTTCCATTCCTTTCAGAGGAAGAACACCAAGCTGGCTCGGAGGGTTCAGTCAATAATCTCGAAAGGCGTGCGGCGATTCCTTGTGATTGTCGTGATCCAACTTGCCCGTGTCCGACATTTAAGTAAATATTTATCAAAGCGTGGTTTCTAAAACTTTTTCGATAAATTTGCAAATAAATTTAATTATAAACTGAGTTGCCTTTTATTCAGAAAACGTTTTGTTGTCTCTGAAATCGATGCAAGATAATCAGAGTTTTGGAGTATTCAATTCCGATGCTTTTCTAAATAACCAACAAACCCAAATGGCACAAATTCTTGCACAAATTACTATATATGAATTTGTTATCACTTTGAATTTCACGCTTCAATAATCCATTTGTCAATAAGACGGCTCAAATGTAAAGAAACTTTTTTCAGTGCATTGTAGTGACAAATATCAAGAGAAAAATCAATTGTGAATTTAAGAAAATGAGGATTTTTTTGGAATAGCTTTTATCTTTCTACTATTGACTGGTAAAAACAATTTCTTACTTCTTGCCAAGGGATTTTTTTATTTCTTTTACTTATCTATCTATTCTAGGAATTATATGTGAAGATCTAAGTAAGTAATATTGCATTATAAACATATTAATTCCTATGGTTTTTTACTCAGTACAAATTCTATGTGAGTAACAAGATATTTAAATGCGCAAATACACTTTTCCTTCCTTTTTAGCACATAGGAGGACTAGAGATTTGCTTGGTAATGCGGTTCGCCCGAAAAGAGCTCCTCAATGTGATTGTGGATTTGTAGATCCGGACTCGGACCCAGGCTGTTTTTGCCCCATTTGACTATGAATTGGCAATAAAGCCTAATATCGAACAGTACACGGTGTTCATATTAATTTGATTTAGGACAATAAATTTTCACCTGCGTGCTTTTTTGATTACTACGCAATAAGTCGTAAACACTTCACGAATTAATTTTTCACTTCAATGATCATTAATTTGATCAAGCAGTTTTTAAAATTGTGCATTTTCCTATAAATAAATTAGTATGATTAGCATAAACGGCATTTAAACTTTGTTGCCGAAGTTTTGTAGATCAAACAATAGCTAAAATCAATCTAGAAATCATTTATAGTTGGACGAAATGAGATTTATTTGGGTCCTTTGCATATATTTGATAATAGCAGGTAAAACAAACATATATTCATATTTTTCTTAAAGTTGACTTCATTTGTAATTGCTCAGGTGTTCAAGGAGTAGCTCTAGCGGAGTACAGACCCTATACACCAACTGGTGACTGTTACATTTGTGAAGGGGACCCGTACTGTGAGTGTCCGCCGCCGTGGATGTTAAGTTGACGAGTCCCCGCAGAGCGGGAAATCCACGGGAAAATTGCTTTGAGACCAGTGAAAGTATGTATTCTATTTGAAAGCTCAAATACAATAAATTGCTAAAGAACTTTGCGCAGAAATCTCAAGATGTAATTTTATGTTATCGTTTTGTAATTTATCGCTTTACTGATTTCTTATTAGATTTTTAGAGCTCCATGAGTTTCTATAAATATGAATATCGTATTCTCACAGTTTTTATAGGACACAGTTGTTTGTATAGGAAAAATGAGGTTTCTTTTTGCAATCGCGTGTCTTTTTCTGCTACTGACAGGTAAAAGACTACTTTTATAAGTGGTAAGGATATTTTCAATATAAAATTTTTGTATATTATTCACTAATTTTAGGAATCATGGCGAGAATGGATGACAGCAGTAAGTGAAACATTATTGAAATCACAAGTAAATGTAAACGTTTGGCATTCCTTTTATTCATTCTACTGCAGACAGTGGTTTCCAGCGCTTAAGACGTGATGCAAAGCCTGATGACCCTGACTACGACCATTCGGACGCCTTAATTCGAAGATAATCATGGTCTCCATAACGATGTTCGTAGCTTCTAACTACTCTTGGTTTATACTGCTTTGCATACTTAAAGCTCCAAAGCGCCGAAAGCTGATCTTCAATATTTTTTTTTTAGAAAGTAATGTTTTCAAATTTCAAAAACCGATCATAATAAATATTGAAATTATGTTGAATCTTTTTTGTATTCGAATTTCTTCAAAAATCTTTCTTTTTGGTTTTGGTGAGTTTTAAATTTCTTGGGCAAAGATTGTAATCCCGGCAGAATTCAATTCTTGGTAGTATCTTCAATTAGGTAAGTAAAATCTCTAAAATCTCTAAAATTGTTAATGTAATACATATGTTCACTTTTCCCAATTTTACACTTCAATGATTTCTTATTAGACCGCATATCAGTAATCCTACATATTCTTATAAATAAGTAAGAATTATTGCAAACTTACTTTGTTGCTAAAGTGTTACTGTAGAGTAAACAACAGCTGAAGAATAATCGTGAAAATGAGGTTTCTTTTAGAAATCATGTGTCTCTTCATGCTAATAGCAGGTAAAATAATACTACTTATTTTAAAATAAAATTCAATGCTTTTAATAAAATATTTTCTAACGAATATTTTTCTAGCGATGCAAGGAGTTTTTGCAGGTGTGTGAATATACGAATTTTAATAAGAAAAATCATTTTCTTTCTTAAACATTCTAGATTAATGTAAAATGGAAAATTTTGGATTTGTTAATTTGAAAGTTTATTTATTTTTTTGATGTCCAATGCTTTTAATATGTCTTTCAAGAACCAAGCGAACCCAGAAGCGCTTCTGCGAACGACAAGGAGAATGGTAATTGTGTCTGCACATTGCCGTTCCCGAATGCCGGGATAACACCAACATGTTGGTGTTAAAATAAATAAGAATACGACGAGCATCTTTATGCTTCATAACTAAAATTTTAAGATTGTTTTGAAAGATTTGGAAATACAGACGATTATAAATTAAAAATACGCCTTTTGTAATTGCCAACAGGAACTTCCCTTAAATTTGGTCAAGAATTTGGTATTGAAAAGTCAATATAAAAGAATTCTTTTCATTGTCTCTTATATTGTATGTCGTCCGCAAAAATAAATAAAAATAATTTGTATTGAATTCTGTTGAGCACGATTTGTGCAGCATAAGACATATGATCTTCGCACACGAATCTATTGCCGAAAAAATATCCGAATTTGTTCAAATCATATTTATTTAATTTTATTCATATTTTGATGTAATATTTAAAAAATTGTGTGATTAGTCAGCTAATTTCAAAAGTTAATCATAAAAGTAATAAATCTATTTATTTATAAGTTTTGTGTTATCGTCTTTAATTTTACGCTTCACTTATCGCTTATTAGATTAGCAATGATTGGCACTACATTTTTCCTATAAATACGTTTAGGAAAATACAACGAATAACCACTTTGTTTCCAAAGTATTGTTTGAAAACAGTAGCTAAAAGCCAATAGTAAAAATGAAAATTATTATCCTCTTCTTCGCCGTATTACTGCTTCTGTCAGGTAAAATTAACCTTTTCTTTTAAATCAGCAAAGTTTATTACAGTTTTATTTATTTGTATCTTTGTTTCAGGAATCCTTGGAGGTTAGTACATCAGTGCTGCACAAATAGTGTTGTTAGAGTTCAGCATTGACGTGAAATCACGTTATTTAAATACAATTGGTTTGCTAGATTTCGTTGTGAACCAGAAAAAACATTTTACAATTTTTCTGTCTTCTTATTCACATCAGAATTTTCATTAAGACGATTAATGTTTTCTTCTCTTCTTATTTAAAGCGGAAGCAAATGAACGCGAAGATCGCCGTATGAGACGCGATCGTAATTCTGAACGCCGTGAGCGACGCGAGGACTCACACCGTGACCGACGCGAGGACTCACACCGTGAGCGACGTGACGAGTCACGCCGTGAGCGACGTGAATTGCCCGATCCCCGTCGTTTTAGGCGCGAATTAAACGAGGAATAATTTTCCTCACAAGGAGAATAACTACCGCTTCTACAATACAAGAGAGTTATGCTGAGGCGTATATTTGAAGCGGAAGAGCTGATCTAGAATATTTGTTCTAAAGCAGAATGTATTCAATTTAGAAATGAGAATCTATTCAGCTTATTTGCTCGTATTTAGTCTACAATTATTTTCTAGCGCAATTGATTGTTGCTAACACTGCTTTTTGCATGCATTAGTTCACAGAAAAATCCATATCTTATCGCAGTTCTTCGTCCAGATTAAGAAACATGAACTGACTCTCATTATCAGCGTTGTTTCGTCTACCCACTAATGAAAACAGTCAATTACAAAAGTGAGCACTTACTAGAAATTCACGGAGCTCGTCACAGAAATGGCGTCGCCGTTGGGCGCTAGGAGGGAGATGTGGGCAGTTCCCTTGTCCTCAGAGATGTGGAAATTGCCACCGTAGTCTTTGGGCTGCTGACTCGTGGCCAGGTCGTCGATCTTGCGCCTAATATCCTCCGCAAACTCATCCGACGTGAGATCGTTAATTAGTTGTGTAATGTTGACAAAATCTGGGTCTCCAATTTCTGTCCTCTTGCCGTACGTCCACTTGAAGGCCTCAATGATGCGATGGTATGTCCTGATTGTCTCATTCTTGGTGGCAATGCTGTCCGCAGAGAAGTGATAGCCTGGCAAATAACAAGGAAATATGCTGTATAAATTCTACTGGGAGTCTCAAAGTGCTCAGTACCTTTGAGAATCTTCATGATGAAGCCAAGCAGAAGGCCACTGCCTGGAGGTGGAATGATGTACATCGTGTCTCCGTTCATCTTGATAGGAATCGATTCTGACCACTTGACGCGATACGCCTCGAGATCCTCGCGAGTGATGATGCTGCCCAGCTCTTTCAGATCCTCCAGGAACAGTTCTGCCAGCGTGCCGTTGTACAGGTCCATTCCACCGTTATCGGCCACCATTCTCAGAGTCTCGCACAGCCTCGTGGGGCGCACGATGCTGCCCATTCGGCGGAAGGTGCCCGTGGTCTCGTTGAAGAGCAGCTGCCGCAACATGCGGTCGTGCTGGATGCGCGGGTTGATCTTCGTGGAGTCCTCCATGTGGCGACTCATAGGGAAGCCCTGCTCGCACACTTTGATGGCCGGCGCCACGAGGTCTCTCCACGGCAGCCGGCCGAAGCGCTGATGCGCCTCCCAGTAGCCCATCAGCTCACCGGGCGTGCCCAGCGACAGCGGACCCTCGATTGTGGATTTCTCGTCATGCAAATGCATCCTTTCGAAGGCGGCCGACGCGGAGATCTCGCGGGCGTCCAGCGTGTAGGCTTTCTGCTGATCTCGCAGGTACAAGTTCATGATGAAGCCACCCCCAATGCCCATGCTCTGCATATTGGTCAGTCCCAGGCAGAACATCGTGGCGATTGCGGCGTCCACCACATGACCGCCGCGCGTGAAGACATCCCTGAGAAACGGTAATAAAATGTATATCAGTAGGAATATCCATAAGGCAGCGCTATTCATAAGTTCCTCCAAAAACTTACAATTTCTTGTATATATTAATATTGTAAATTTCTCTGCTCAAGCATAATTTTCCTTCAAAGTTGTTTCAAAGTTGAAAATTTATGTAAATAACTCGCAAAGACTATCAAGTGCACAGTCTTCGTCTATTCATACATTTTTTATGGGAAATAGTGATGATATTGCAATAGCATAAGTTCAAATTTGCCCTACACTTTCCTTTAATCAATAAGAATTTAAGAGTTTTTTGAAAGAAATTCAGTGGTTCAGATCAACTTGAAACACATCAGGGAACATGACTTTGAAGTCGTGCAATTCTCTTGAGATAATCAATTTGAAATGGCGAATTTGTGAGTTGTTTGAAATAAAAATAATCATTGGGTGAATAACAATTTGCGGAAGTTCTCTAGTGTGGTCAAGGTCTCATGTTCCCATTTTCTCGGCACTTGCATTGAAGAAGTTCACTGATTTCTGGGTCAATGGTGTCCGTGTCTTGCTCTCAAGTTATCCTCCGTACACTGTGAGCAATGGCTGGTCGTGAGTTGCTCTATTGAACTCTGCTCTTGCCATTCAATCGCCACTTGGAGGTCACATGCGTTGCCTTCTCACCAAATCATACGACTCACCAGCAGCGAGACGAGCGAGACAAAGAGACTGTGGACTTTTTCTATCAATTCATTTATTGGTTGTTTTTCATTTACAATCTAGCTTTATTTCACTTGTATTCATTACTTTTAGTCATTAACTCGATAAATGTGTTATTATTCCATATAGCTTCTAACAACTTATCTGAGAATAATTATAGTAAGTTACAATTAAACACAGCAATTCATGTCTTACAAAATAGATTTAGAGTAGATGTGTGGGATGATGAGGATGGTGGGCGAGGTGGGGCGCGCTCCCGCGGATCCGCGGTGGATCCTGGCGCCCTGGCCTCACTCCGATGAGGTGCTGGGCGGCCGGTACTTCTGGTGGTGCAGGACGCTGGCGTAAAAGGTAGGGCTGAGCAGCCACCGGGAGAGCATGGAGGCCACCAGGCCCCCGGTGTAGTGCTCCTCCGCACTCTTTGGCTCCACGTCAGCTGGCGCCGCCGTGAGCCCCACTCCAGAATCAGCTGGAGTGCACATGACCGGTATTACAAGATTGCTCGCCATTTCTGCCGCGGCCTCTCCTCCGGTTCTGCGAGAATCAGGAGAGCACTGCGCACTTCCTCGCACTCACACTCTTATCTCACACGGTGTTATGTATTATTTTTATAATTCTCTTTTTCACTTGTTTATTTAGCTTTTTTTTGCTTAACCCTGGGGCTTATTTTTGCTTATTTAACACTCACACAAGAGAAGAGTACATAAAGTGGAATATTTGTTGGGCGAAGAAAGACACAACATATAAAGAGATAAAGGAGAAAAAAAACGTTCAAGTGTTCAGGTTTGCCACACTAAACTTTTTCAGCAAATGCTGCGCGAATTCAGTTCTTCTTGGCCGCTGGAGATTCCTTCTTATTGGTCTCAGTGTTCATCATCTTCGTGAGCAACTTCCTCGAGTGGCCACTGGGATCGAAGTGGTTTGTGTGCGTGCTGGCTTCCTTCTTGGATCTCTGCTTGCCACTGTGTCCCGAAAAGATGTGCTTATCGTGATCGAAATTGTAGTGCTCGTACTCGTCAAAGTGAACCTCGGACATCTTCCAATTGACTCTGTTCAGCTGTTTCCTGTCACGAATCGTCTCGGGTTTGCTGCTCTCTCACACACTATTTGCCAACTGCGCCGTTTGGAAAAGAAGGAGTTCAAGAATGTCTAGTGAACTTGCTTCGCTCGTACAACACTTGTATTGCTTCAACAAAAAAATCGATGCGATGAAGTAATTGACTGCAATACTGCTGAATATTGAACACTCTTTTGTGTAGAAAATGCTCTTCAGTAGAACAGAATAATTGCCTGACGTGAACGATAGCCTTGGAATTGAAATACTAAAATCGAAACTCCATTCGTACTGCTATTTATACTCGGCCGCGGCACGATTGCGCGAACTGCCCGAGAGTGGGGGCACATCTCGACACATTTCAACATCACTCAACTTGTGTTGTGTTTGTGCATTCGCTCGCCAGTGTGCGGCAGTGCGATTGCTGGGAACAAAAAGAAGACGGCACACAGAGAGATTGAGAATATACATAAATTCTACAGCTGCAAATTTGCCACTGAGCTGGTGTGCGAGTGTGTCTTTGACGAAAAACTGGCTTCAATCCCATAAAACGACGTGCTTCGTGAATAAAACATCCACCATATACAGTGCAATTACGAATTTTACGAACGATGCTCACACAGTCAACCCATTTCAGATTTCTGCCCACCCCGAAATTCCTCTTCCTTTCCACCAGCAATTTGGGCCATCCAAGCGTTTTCCATTCTATTAATAATCCAAAAAATTCCAAGGAACTGAAGAAAAAACTCTTCCGAGTGCGACAAAACACCTTCAATGTTGATTTCTTTTTCACACAAGCACAGCATAAATTTGTCGTACGTGAGCTCATGCATGAACACAAGCGCGCAGTGGAAATGTCAGGGGACGGAAAATAGGAGAAAGAATCCTCAGTGAGATAAAGTATTGTGGATATCAGTAGAATGGATACTGACGAATCGTTCCATATTTCTTGCATGAAATGATGCAAATACCGCAAAGATTTACTCATCACACTGAGACGAGTATTTATGTATTATTTAAATTTGCAAGAGAGAAGTTAATGAGGGAAAGGATTGACGGTAAAATTAGTGACACGATTAACTGATATTAAAGCTTTTTAACAGCTTTAACCTGTTTTGTTTAGCGGAATAAACCTCCTACTTGGCAAACAATTTTGAGAATAATGACAATTTGGTAGAGAAATTTTCATGAAATTAATTTCATTTCTCACAAAACTTCTCATGAATATGAAGGGAATATTGTCAAAATAGAACATTTTGGCACTTAAATATACAACATTATGAAATCTAATCAGCTAAATTTTCCTCTAACCTGAAAAACCTAAAGATTGCGCAACAATTCTCAAAAGAAACATAATCAATCTTGGCAAGTGCTTTTTTTGTTACCTCTTTCGTGATTAGATTTCGCGATGATTTCCCTTAAAATACAACCACTTGGCCTGCAAAAAGTCTCAACCGCGAATGTCCGATAAGATTCTTCCTGCCCAGCAAAATCATCTGTAACAATGTTGTGGTCAAACACTGCGTTTCAAAACACAAACTCTCGAGTTGAAAATGTACAGATGATGTTGCATAATTACTTGCCGGCTTGAAAGCGGTAAATAACCTCAAAACTATTTATATTGTCGAATGTGCGGACACTGAGGCTATTTTTTCTGCACACACGCCGGCAAAAACAAACACGACTTACAAGAGAGAAAAAAAAACATACAATCTAAGAATAGCCCAGCAGGAAAATGATGAAAAAGCCGAACGCGAGTAATTCTTTTTTCCATTTGGGCCAAGAACTGCGCGCGCGCAGCAGAATCGATCATCAAGACGGACCTGTTTTGCTTGATCTGTCGAAAGAAATTTTGCGGAATAGGCAAAATATTATGATTTCTGTCGCACACTCGCGACACACAAGTTTTTGACAACACCGCTGAAAATATCCAAAACATTTTCTCATGATTATACTGCGCAGTTCGTGGCGAGATGTGTTTGTTTTTAGAAAGAGACACGATCACCAGAGTGAGGAGAAAGGCAAACCGGCAATCAAACGGAAAAGTGTGAGTATCTCACATTTATGGGAGGCACAAGAAACAATTCACTGCATGGCGCAAAAAAATTGATAAGTCTGCAAATTATTGTCGCTTTGTTGTGCTTTTTCTGCCGGGGGCACACTTTGGGGTCGGCGGATTAACAGTATTATTAGCAGAAGGCAAAAAATTGAGAGTAATTCTCCTCTGTTAGACGATACCATTTCTGCTGGTAGAATCAACTCTTTGGCATTTTGTACGTTTTTTCGCGATCTCACGAATGCGAAGCTCGAGGTGGTAATGAACATTCCAAATATTTGGCTGTGATGATAGCAAATGATGGGAATGATTATTGCAAGATGCTTTTTCGCAGTGTAACCTTAAACATCTTTAATGATATTCTGTGCAAAATTCTATTATCAAAATTATCATTTCATAATGTAATATTTATGCTTTCTACGAAACTCTGTGTTGCATGAAATTTTAATGGAATCTCCCCTGTAATCTTAATTATTTTTACTCTCATTTTCAGTCACGAAAAGTTAGTCTGTTAATTGTCTAATTAAAATTTGGTAATGAATTCTCCTGATGCTTGAATTAAGGAGAATCCAAAAAAACTCTTCCCCTTTGCAAGATTCTTGGTGTTCAATTAGAGTGGAAGATTAATTATTATCTGTGCAGTTTGTATTAAAGTGGAGATTGCAAGAAAGCAAATCGATAAAAAGACAGGCTTGTCAAGTGTTTTCTATGCCCTTTTGTGCAGCTTGACCTTCTGAGAATGGAATATTCCTATGCACACTTTCCACTTCCTTGAGCCTCGGCGTGCAGGAGAAGCAGTAGAAGTAGTTGAAGTGGAATATTCCGATCCTTCTGGTCTTCTTGCCATGGAAGGAAAATAAGGAGATTCGGATGGATAATTGGACTCATCACAGAAGTTCGTTGTGAACTCAATATCGTGGAAACCTTTTAACCTCTCTCAATGCCGTCACATCACATTAAATTGCTCACTAATGACTCATTATTTTTTCAAAATTGTTTCTCATTCTGGTAATTTCGTTACATTTTGCCAACGATCGCGGGAAACACTAATCAAATGTTTACCAAATTGGTGAACCGGCTTTTCTGCCGTTCATAAACACAGCGATATTTCAAAATATAATTGCGCAATGTGACTCAAATGGTCCTCGGACACAAGGGTGCCGGGGGAGTGACCATACTTGGAAAAAAGGCTGCTGATAAGAAACTACACAGAAAAAAAATTGCGAAGAGAAAAACACAAAACCAGCTGATTAAATAATACACTTTATACTTTGTTATCGCGAAATCGCTTTACAGCCCGTGCTTCGTGTGAGCATTTTGTATATATTTCACTTCGAGCTCACCGAAAATACATCCAAAGCGTGTCTCAGGAAGATAATACCGGGAAAGAATGATATTTTATGGTGCTCCCATTACGCAACTCTCGGTCGGTGTATCGCGACGGGACGGCGGAGAAAAAAAACGGCCAGAAATGAGAGTAGAATTTATAAATTTCCATCCCAGAAATTTTATATCGTGTGGTGTGATTTTTCAATGGTATCGCACAAAAAATCCATGACATTTTCCCATTGGCGCGATATAAAATGCCCCCGGATTGAAATATTTGCGGAAGAGACAAAGCATAATATGCAAAACAATATCTTGCCGTTGATATCAATATTTTGTCCATGCGAAAATGTAACCATTAATGCGGAAAATGCCATACTTCACGTGGTGAACAACTCAGCAATTACGACGTTGCGATTTCACGTGAATTCTTCGCCACACTTTGTCAAAAAGACACGAGAAAGACATTCAGAAGTAAATGTTGCTTGAGATTCTTCCTTTCTATCGCAATTTCCGTATAATCACTCAACTTCTTATGCGCTTCTTTTGAATTATAATGATTGACCCGAAAGCGCTTCACTCTCTGAACAGTTCTCAACATTCATTATTCTTGATGAAAGTCATTGTAATTGCTTCATCTTTTTGCCTGACGGTCTTTATGACAGAAATTATCATTTCTCTCATTATCAGCAACGCCAATTGGCGTTTTAATATTTGTGCGCCTTGCAGGGAAACAATGTTGTCCCGAAGTGTGATTCATGCAAATGAATGTTAGCTTGGCAAAGAGATCCTTTGTCATCTTCATGTGTATCGCAAACATGACGACAGCAGAGAAATTTACATTTGCAACTTGATAGGGAGATTCTGGTGTGAAAATGTGGCACTTTGCAAACTGAAAGCCGTGGGATTTCACTTGACTTTGTGCACACAAGAGTGTCGGTTTGAACTGGTTCTGGCAGTGAAATATTGATGGATGGCAGACTGAATCGCCTTCGAATTTATGGTTTATTCCTGTGCATTTGCTCTGCCCTCAGCCATAAAAGACACCTTCAACTGCACACTTGTTTGTGTTTATTGCCAGTAGATTAGATTATATTGTTATCGACTCATTTTTGTGCGTCGTCTCGAAATTAATTTGCTTATCAATCACTCTACTTGACAAGGTTTCTTATTGAGTGTTACGCGACACATTACAAGTCAGACTAGTGCGTAATTTTTTCTCACTATCGTGAAAGAAAATGAAATTTCTTCACCAACTCTACACTGCTTAGTGGAAATATTCGGTCAAAATGTTGTATCTCGTTTGCTGGAAAATTCCTCTAAACACATTTCTTGTCAATGAGAAGTATTTTCATTGTGTACTATTTTCTGAAGTGAAATAAAATTTTCATATTCCACATGTGACTTGGAAAATACGCTCAGTGTAAATTGCTAAAGTATATTCCAGATATTTTAGCAATTCCTCTAAATCCTCTAAATGACCTTTAAAGATCATTAATGTAAATATTAGTGAATAAAATGTATGGAAAACTGGGTCTCTTAGTAGAATGTTACAGATCTTTTTGACATCGGAAGCAAACACAGCGCCAAATAACGAAATAACTCCTTATCTCGATCATGACTCATTCCTATATTATCATTTCAGAAGGTCAAGAAACTGCGTCTGTTTATGTCACAGAAGAATATGATCAAACTCTGTAGCAGAAGGTACTTCATCTTGTGCAAACATTTGTATCTGCGAGTGTGAGTTCTAAATTTGGCGATGCCCTCGCATGTGCCTGTTATCACGCCATTATTCGCTATCTAATTAGCCCAACCACTCGAGATGGGCCCAGAAATTGTGTCAGCGCAGGGACACTCACCTGCCCACGCGGCTGCATGCGTCAGAGTCGGAGCACACGGCAGCGTTCTGGAAGACGTGCATCGTCGATGGCGATGGAGGCTGCGGCACTTGGGGGTTGGGCGGACGCAGGGCGTCCGTGGGCGCCGGCTCGTCTAGCGTCTTTGGCCACCAGGTGGGCGTGAAGAAGGCCACGTAGACGGAGAGCGCGCACAGGGCCATCAGGATGCCGGCGGTGCCCAGCAGCACGGCTCTGTTGCAGTAGTTCATCCGGTTCCAGCAGCTGCAGCATCTGCAGAGAAGGACGCGCATGAGAAAATCTATTGGGGGCATGGAAAATTTTGCCGGCTCGGGGTCATGAACCGGGCATGTTTGTGTGGCACACTATTTGAACATGAGGAGCACCAGTGATGTTTTCCCTCCATATCAGCTGCCACTGCATCTGATGAATTTCAATTCCCAGATTACATCATCTTCCTCTTCCTTCGCGGCCGCATTCCTCGCGCCATCATCGACTATGCGAGGGGGATCTGGGCCTTATCTGAGGCCACGAGCACTGCCACTTCTCGCCCGCTTTATGTTCCGCCGCTGCACTGGGCAGACAGCGCCTGAAGGCAGCGTCAGAAGCCAGAAAGCTTTCGGGCTTCCCATGGGAAAAGTGCTCGGCAGTAGTCTTTCAGGGGATTTCTGGAGCTTTCAAAGGGAACGCAGCACTTTTCAGCGGCGTGCTCAGAATTCGAGAGCTTCCTCTGATTGTGATTATGCTCATTGTCAGATTCCCTAGACTTTATCATCGATCAAGAAGTAATCAATCCACTAACCAATTCTACTATGTAGGCAAATTAAAATGATATCACGTTGAAACTAATTAATTATATGGACAGTTAAATTTGCTATAGATCTATTAAAAATTTTACAATATCGTCAATCATTTTTTCAACTTCTATACTGAGAAATTATTAATTGAGATTCAAATTAATAAGCACAACGCTTCTATTTACTTACAAGCTGTCCTGAAAGCTCAGAGTTTTTCATACAATTTGGGTCAATTTTCGTAGACAAACCCAAGCCATTGATCGTCTTGTCACAAGAAATGGGCATTTTGGAGTTACATTTTACTGATAAGATAAAAATTGAGTAAACTTTCGTCGAGATTAACTGAGCGCGTGCTTGTGAAAAATGTACATTAATCTCGTCAATAAAGCACTCAAATTTCGTGATTAAATCTTCCCAAAAATTGATCCGCGTTTAATTAGAAGGAATCAGGGATTGGACTCACAGATTTCGTGTTGTGATTATTAAATGGATTTTCTCAATTGGTTATTCATGACTGTTGGATTGAATATACTCGAATCATCGTATCATTCTCAGGGGGTTTTGCTAATCGCAACTTTCGTTTGATTACGTCAAAGACTATTTGAGCAATTAGCAAGATAACATTTCCAGGGGTTACAAAAGTATAACAGAATGCGATAATTGACCAAAATTCGCTCAATTGATAAGAGTTTTTTTGTCGGTCACATTTATAATCGAACAGCGAATGCATAAATTCATTATAATTTTGACTGTTTGATAAAATTCAATAGCGGTACTTACAAATACCAAAACATTTGTTGACATCCTTGAGCACAACTTCACAAACTCGTTTGCATTGCAAGCCCTTTTAGCATTTACCTAAATCTCATTGACCTAATTTGCCCAATTTTGTTCATTGAGTTAAATGATTTCTCCTAATTACTCTTCTGCGTGATTCTCCACAGGTAATTTTTATTGACAAAATCGCGCACAGATAAGGAAAAACGAGGAGCGGAAATCTTTGTTGATTTACTCAGCGCTTTTATGTTAAAGAGTTTTGCTGAATTTTGGCGCGCAAAACATCATCTCGGTGGCTTTTTTATTGCAGTCTTGGCATTCTTGGTGTCTTTCGTGAGAATTTACAGGTTTTATTTGTCGTGTGATTAGAGTGTTTACGTTTACACCTCATTGGAAGGCCACACAACGACACTCTGCAATGGATTGAACATCGCATTAGAATTATTGTGAGCGTTTGGCGTCAGCATGAATGAAATCAGCTGTGGCAGAGCCCGGAAAAAATGCAGGGGAATTGATAAGTGATAAGCCAGTGTTACGTGCAATATGCAAATACCGCGAGAAGCAAGTTCATTTGCTGGGTTCAATGCCAATTGAAGCAATAATCCGCGGTGTGCCTTATCAATTTCCACGCCGTGTCTGGGAACTTATCGCAGTACTCACTGGCTGACGAAGGCACAGCTATTTTTGGGGCCATTTTCCGCGTGATGCTGATGCAAGAGCTTCTCATGGATGTCCTCAGCCTCCTCGGGCACCGGAGGACATTTGCTGCGCCGCCCGAAGCGGCACTTCACCGCCGATTCACCCGTGAATCTCGCCATTGTCGCACAGACACGCACTGTGGGGAGCAAAACAGTCCAGGGACTCCGGGAAGCCTGTTTAGATCACTTCATGACACAGGGCGCAACAGCACTGCCCACTTTCGGCACTCTCTCTCGCGGATCCGCGTGTTGGGCTTTATCTGCGGCCTTACGCAACGGCTCCTCTATCCCAGATACCCCGTCAGCCCGCGTGCTCGGCTAAGACTGGGAGGCACAGCTGGCCAGCCGATGCCTCCATGCCGCCAGTGCGCGAACAGTGAGTGTGTTCCACAGCGGAGCTAAAGTGGGCAGCTTTTCGGTCGTCTTCCGTCACCCAAATGGCCCACACACGACACCACGGACTCTGCGAGTGACCCTGAGGAGAGGCACAAACACCAGGCAAATGCAGGAGCTTCGCCGATCAGCATCTCCGCACACAGGCGCTGCTTTGTGTGATCATCGCCACACTCGCGCCCCCCGTGCCACTGACGTGGACCCACTTTTGGAGCATTTTTCAGCTCTCGGGAACGATAAATGTGTTAAAAATGAGTGATATCGTTGAACTCGTGACTGCGCGCGCGCCAAAACTCCGTATAACAGTGCTGAAGACTTCAACCGATAGTGAAGCCCGGCTAAGGGGTTCATAGCTCTCACTTGGGAGGCACTTTCGACTTGAATTTATCGACAATTTGACTCAATTATTCAATTCCAATTTTGTCTAACAAGCTTATAAATCTGTAATGAAGACTTTGCCGTAAATGTGGTAAATATTTGATCTCGTTTAGCATCTCTTATTGAGGAGCACGTGGAGGATTTATTTACAGACAGAAGAATATAATCAATGTGATTGTCTACTAATACCAGACCCTGTCACATTTAGGTGAATTATTTTTGAAGACTTTCAATAGAATTTACAGTGTCACATCATATCCGAAGTGGAAGAAATTGCGTGATTTTAAGAGGTTTTGATGCAAGAATTTTAAAAGAAATTATAGCTGTATTGCAATACTTTTGATTAGATGAGAAACTTTCAGTTCTATCTCTCTCTATCAATTGCAATCAATGTCTTTGAATTGCTGTTTATTTTCACTATTGAAAACGTGAGAAAATTTTGTTCTCGCTCTCGTTGATAGCGCAGAAAAACTCTGGCGGCGTTTTGACTCTGTGGAAGGGATAAAATTGAGAAATTACTTACCGATTATCTCTGGACTTCTTGCGATTGTCCTTGAGGATTCCACCCTCTTCGCTCTCCGGCTCACCCTCAGACGGACTCTTACTGAGGGGCTGCTCAGCGTCGTCCGACATGTCAGTTTTCTCCAATTCCGTCATCTGAATCAATCATAAAATCTCTTTGAAATATTCATGAGCATGTGGAGGAAGAAGGCAATCAATCGATTGTTGCCTATACAGAATCATATAATATTGGCCACAAAAGGGAAGGCCATTAAACTGCCTATTTCTCGAGTTCATATCGCCGCAGAAAATATTATCTTAAGGCTCTTAAGGTGCTTCATAACCTTTTGTGTGTCTCTTAAGCGACTCTCGGTGATGAATCACATGAATATCAACTCTAAGTAATCGTTAATTGGTGTCTGTTTTTCCCTCTTCGGAATGGGAGAATTGGGAGAATGTGAAAAATGTTGGCTTATCGCACGAATTGTCCGCATATCAAGCATTACTTCCAATCCAAAGCGTCCCGGAAGGAGCAATGAATGATTTATTTTTATCACTTTGGGCTCTCAATCAATTGAGCGGAATTTTTTTTCATTGCGCTATTATAGAGAAAGCCCGATTTAATTCGAGTTCAGTGAAGTGATTTTTTTTGTTCCGTTGATAAGGGAGCAGATTTTTGTACTTCAAAATTCAATGAACTTTGTTATTATTAATTAGGATTCTTTGTTGTAATTTCAACATCTCATGACATGTTGGTAAATTTTTTGTATGTGACATTTAATCGTCTAAGCAATGATCGGGCAAAAAGCCGGTTTAATGTAGAGTGTGTGTGATTTGTTATCACGACGAAAGTGCTCAACGCAGATGTTCTCGCCATGTGGACAACTCTCGGGCAGTCAAGTTCAATGCTGAACTGAGAGAGAGAGAGAGAGCGGTCAATTGAATAATTTTATGTTATTTTTCCGTCACTACACGACCAGCCACCAAATCCGAGCCGGTTTGCCCAATTATCCAGTCAAGTCACACAATTGCGGGGTGATCGGCGTGAGCAGCGCAAAAGCTTCCGGTGGAAGGAATTGCCGGAGGATCGACGCAGGAAATCCATTGCAGGTGATTTCCTCGTTCGTCGTCTCGAATGGAGTGTGACAAAGAGAGAGAGAGAGAGAGAGAGAGAGAGAAAGGGCACAAGCGGCACAAGAGTAATTCAAAATGCGACACTAATCGGCAATTGTTAATTGCAGTCACGATTTCCATGAATGAGAAAGAGTGAGAAGCGGAGTATTGTCGTGAAGGGTTTGAAAATGTGTGATGTGCACACGAAGGCACAATTGATCAGCCTCTTCCAGATATGCACTATCTCTCTGCGATGTCTCTTCCACTGTGATCGCATGCGAAGAATACAGCGGAGGTGATGAGGAAGTGTCGTGGACAGGGAAGGACGCGACGTCAAGAGATGAGTACTTTTTGTTCGACATACAATCCATCAGAGACAACAAATAGGGCCTTTCCGTTTCAATGCACACTTCCCATGTGCCTCGTGACGATGCACTTGAGAGAATTCTCGCGACTACACATAGAATATCACATTTTCCGCCGCAAAATTGCGCTCGCCATCACAAATTGCAGTTCAAATTGCAAAATATTACCTCTGATCTCACTTCACCGGGATTTTAATAATGGGTATGAGCGTGTGGCGGGAAAATCGGCAGGCACACACAATGTGATCACTGGGAAGCGCGACTGATCCGAGCGGTTCGGATCTAATCTTTGGTCTGACGGGCGATCGCGTTTCGAAGGCGCTCGGATGCTCTGTGCTTGCCGGAGAAAGAGTGGGGCGCGCTTTTCCGCTCGCGACGTGATCATTTTCAGAAGGGTCTAGCTTAGGGCGATCACAGTTCGCTCAGTGCTTTTCTGGACAAATTCAAACTATATTATACGATTGATTTCTTCCTAGTTTGTTTAAATTATGATTTTTTTGGCTCCGCCTATTGCGAAGCCACGCCTGCAGAGTACGAATATTGTCAGAACAGAGTTGTTGGTGTTAACATTGTTTGGATGTTCATGTCACGAAAAGAGCTGAATCACTGACATAAGGCTCTGCCTTTACCATCAGAAATGTAGCACTTTGTCTCTCTTATTCTGCCGCTCAGTAGCAATTCCAGCATGCAAAATCTCGCAAAAGTGATTGAAATGGATGGAGGGAAAAGAGAGAGAAAAGAGTTGAATTCAATCAAGAAGCTTCACACACTTTTTGACGCGATAACAAGTAACTTTTTTTTTCACCACAAACTCTCGTGCTTGTCCGCTGGCAGTGAGAGATGAGATCACGAGGAAAAGTATGCGGAGCGCATAGGCCATATTGTAGAGAAAGACGAAGGCATTGTAACACTTTCAGCATAATTTCATTCTTATTGTTCTTCGATTTACAATAAAATTACTAGAGTGATTCTCTCCTATGTTCTTCGCATTTTCTCCAGTTAACAGTTAACATCGTCCAATGCTCTTCATTCCCACTTCTTTTTCCTCTCCTCACACGATCTCGCGCGCCTTTTTTCTTCTCCATCTTCATCTCCCATATTGTGTCTTATATTGTAGGATTTTCACATAATCTATGCTCGTACTTTACACATTGTAATTTAACTATATTTATATTCAGAAGGTGTTTCTTATTTTGCCTGCGACATCGACTTCATACTGTTATAGCACATTGCACTCGAGTATCACGAAGCGTGACTCTGCGCGTGTCTCTTTTCACCATTTTCACTGAATGCGTTTTCCCAAAAAATGCTTTGGAGAACTTTGCAAGAGGCGCGCAGCAAACACGCTTGCAGATAGGCGAGATTGATAAGCAATTTGGATGGAAACCACCATATTTCACATTAAATAAATGTCACGGTAACTTGTGTATGGCATCTTATATAAAAAATACTCTGATAAATTCTTCATCATAAATTTGTTCTATTCAACAGGATATGTTTTCAACAAATATCTCTCTTTGGATGATTTCTTCTTTTGGTTTGCTAAAATATCTTCTTCATCAACAATCTCTGAGGTTCAGTGATATTTTCACAGTTCTTTTTCAGCCATGTTTTTTTGCCACTGCACTTCTTGCGAAACAATTCCCACTGCTTCTTCTATTCTATTCTCATGGGAGACATTTCTGTGGGGGTTTTGCGACGGGAAATGGAAAGTACTGAAGAGATAGAGTAAGACTGAAGATGGCTATTTTGGTGTAATTTCCTTTTCTTTCTTTGCTCTCTGTCTTGAAGGGGAGGGGGTAATTAAATGACACACTTTGTATGCAACAGGTACAGCAAGTTTTCACCATTTTCCTTCTACTCCACCACTATCTTCATGGCAATTATTATTATTAAATATGTATAATGTATAATACTGACATGGACATACAATTTTATGTTACTCTCTTTGGTGTTCTTCTTTTCTTGTGTTCCTCGTTTTTACCTTCGTGCTCTTTGCTATCAAAATTACACTCACACTCATGCTCAATTATCAGTTTTCCACAAGAGAAACAAACAAAAGTTGGCAATATATTTTTCGGAAATCTAAAATAAAATTCTCGTTTTCTTCATCCTAAGAATTTTTTTTTACAGTCAAACACTCAACATTTAAGTACAGTTCTTACTATCGTTAAATGCTCTTTGATGCATGCTAATTTTTCAATTCACTATTTTTTTTGTCTAAATCATTCTTACAGTTTATAATTGAAATTTTTTTGCCCTATCTTCATGCTTAATTAATTGATAATTCTCCGGGCTTTTGTTTCATCATATTTTACTATGAGAGGAGTAGAATTTGCACAAACACATTAAAAAATAGCTCTCTTATGTACAATATTGATTAACAATTACAATTCCATTTATCTCTTGACCTAGTCATCACTTTCGGTTAATCTAGAGAGACAGTAACTCTTGCTCACAAATGTCTTATCTGCCCTGCTTTTACATCTCTAATATCAATGATTGCGCTCTGCAACAGTGTGATTTCTCGAAATAGAGTAAACTAAACGAAATATTGAGACCATTACGGAAAATCTTCAAATTAGCCACACATTTTTGTACATTGAACACATTTTATCCACTAACTATCTCTTATACTCGCTACAGTTTATATTTATTGGTTATTCTTCAATTCTAGTACACTTCCTCTTATCTATTTCAAAATATCTCTCTTTGGTATGCAATAATTTCTTCAAATTCACTTTGGTTGTCTGTTCTTTGTTTTGTATATGTTTCTTGTTCTTGTAGATTCTGTTCCACTAAATTCGGTGAGTTTCATTGTTGATTGAGGACGAAGGGTGTGAAAATTCATTTGATAAGCTGTGAAAAATACCCAGAAAACAAATTCTGGGCATGTTCCAGCTGAACCGGATGGATTGGATAAGAAACTCAAAAGCTATACCCAAATACCTACGTGGAAACCTTCTCTTTTAGCTGCCGCTGTCCTCGTTAGAGGACCACCTCAGGCTCCTCAGATCGGTCGGAGTACAGGGGATTCGGTCTCAATCCGCGATGGTGGCCAAGAATCGTGCTGTTGCCGTTGAATTTTCGTTGTCTACTGATGGCGCCGAATTTCTTCCTTGTCGTAGGCCATGAGAGCAACAGCTGTTCCTCGGCGGGCTCCACATCCCCAAAGGCGTCCCTGCCCAGGGATGTATGCTCCTCCAGGGAAGAGTAGCGTCTGCAGGAAGCCTCTGAGACTGTGGTGGAATTGCTGGCCGTGCTGGAATCTGGCTTCTTCGAGTCCGATTCACTATCACTCTCGCGTGCCTCCTCGTCCTGGTACTTCACCATTTTCCACTTGCGCTCCAGGAGTGTGCAGGAGCTCGAGTACTGGCGGTGAAGCTTCTCTTTGGCTGGGGAGCCCGGGCCCGACGGAGTCTTGTCACTCTCCTCAGAGAACGCCCGCGTGATGAGGATTCTGGGGGAGCGTCGATGTGGAGACATCTGCGTTGGTAGTTTCTTCATGTTGTGGTAGGTCTCCCCGTTGGATTGGCTATGCTCGATGCGTAGCACCTTGTGGAGCAGGAGATTCGCAGTGCTCAATACTGGCTTCGCTGAAGACACGAAGGAATTGTGAGCTCGAGGATTGGGACTCGTCTTCACGGCGCCTCGGAAGGAGTTCTTGAGGCTCAAGTAGAGTTCTTGGTCCGCTACAGTGGCCACCTCATTGTCCACCTGTTGCAGAAGGACACGAAGATGGTGAATAGGCAAAAATTTGAAGTTTGAAGGACTTACTTTCGGCACTTGGAGGGTGTTGCAACTGGATGTGTGTGGGATGGAGTCTCTGTGGGGAACTGTCGGACTGTCCAAACCGCCGTTGTAACTGATCGGTCTCCATGCCAGCTCCGAAGCTATCCTCTTCATCTGGGGCTTGTTCGCGTCATCACCGCTCCTGTTGAGATTGATCAGCGTCTCAGACAGACGCCTCTGCAAGGCCGGCCTCGCCAGGAAGCCCAGCGGCGTGAGCGATGGTCTGCGCGATCCACACGTGGACGGCGTGCGTGCCTGGATCTCATGGTTCATTTGGTTCTTGGACATTTGCTTCCGCCAATAGTTCTGGAATGTCTTTCGCATCACTTTGCTCTTCAGCCCGTACAGCAAACCATTCACTGGCGATGAACACGTGAGCAGAACGGCCGCCGTGACGGCCAGATGGCGATTCACGCGCACATCGCCTCCCACGTGATTGCCGTAGATGAAGCTGCTGACACCTTGCCACATGATCACTACGTAGTACGGCACGTAGAGGATGAAGAAGGAGCCCACGAGCTGCAGGACGCTGGAGACAGGACTGCGCGAGCGGAACTTGGGGCCTCCGGCGCTGGGCGCTGTGACCGTGGGCACGAAGAAGGGGTTTCTCTGGTGGGTGATCGTAACTTGAGCTGAGAGCGTCACCTCGTAAATCGCCGAGGCGATTCTGTGGCGATGATAGCGGGCGATCATGAGCACCTTCAAAGACAGTCAATAAGAAGCATTTCAGTGAATTGAGCACAAAGGAAAAATTCCTTTTTGAATGTTGATTGAAAGCTTGTGAAATTCGCTTGTTTCTTAACGTCGATGTGAAATTCAATATCCCTGTTCGCAGCACCTCGAGGGATTTTCTTGCACGCGTGTCTGTCTAAATTGACTTCACTCAATCATTCCATCCACTGTCAATTTCCCTCCATCCCGAGGGGATGTTCCTTCTGCAGGAGATGAGCCCGCAAACGAAAACATTTTCACCATTTCTCTTTGTTAGAGATACACGAGAGATAAAGGGACTTTTTATGAATGTGACAGCAAATTAAAAGTAAATCACTTTTATTGAAATTAATTACAAGTGATGGTCAGAAGAAGTTATCGGGATTTCTATTCGAATATTGAATTTCTTGTGCACTAAGTCTTTTATATGCAACCAACCTTTATGTTGCAGCCCACGATGAGGACGCCGGGCAGGACGAAAGTGACCAGAGTGTAGGCCACTGCATACCACAAGGATCCGCTCAGCTCGAAGTCGGGCGTGCAGGCGCCCAGGTCGGGACTGTAGCGGAAGGGAGCGACGCTGACGAAGGGTGGAATGCACAGGAGAATGGCCGCGAGCCAGCCGCAGCCCAGTCCCAGGACCACCTTTCGCGTGTTGACGAGCGTGCCGTAGTGCAGGGGTGCCGCGATGGCGTAGAAGCGGTCGCAGTTGAGGCCGCACACTGTCCACAGGGCCACGGGATGGAGCAGAATCAGCAGCAGGCCGTGCAGCGTGCACGGCGTCTCGGCCGTGATGAGCCAGGAGCCAGGACGAGCGATGCTGGGGAGCGAGAAGAGCAGGAACAGGAAGCACAGCAGCGAATCCACGAGGCCCAGATGCAGCAGAAGCAGATTGTTGGCCGAGATCTGGAGGAGCAAAAACACCCACCTCATTAGGCGATCGCGTGATCTCGAGAGATGATGAAATCAGGGCCGGACATTAGTCAGCCTCACGACAGAGTGATTGATTTTGTGGCTGAAGGCGAATCTTATCTAGCTGAGAAACTTCTTATCTTTACAAAATAATTCGAAGACAAATTTTTTGTGTCATTCCTAAATTTGAATTTCAACGGACTTTTTAGGCATTGCTTTAAAATGTTCATACTTTTCCTCTTATTTCGGCTCTGTATTGACGTATGCAAAGAAAGCGATGATTTTTCTTGCAAAAAAGCCCCAATCAATTGTCTACAGAAGATTTTGCGCTCCAATTTTCGTCAATTTGCCAACCTCTGAACCGGTTTTTTAGCAAACTCTATCAAAACATGCGCCACATAATTGTTCATATCCCATAATTTGGCGGTCAGTGACCCAGGAATTGAGGACTTTCTCACCACAAATCTCAACCTCCCGACCAGCATGGAGCCGTTGTGTATCATTATAGAGTTTTGAGGGCGTTCAGCAAAGAGGTCAGCGCTTAAGCCCCACTAATCGCTGTCTGTGGCTCTATTCATGAATATTCATCCAGTTTGTATCGATTTGGGAACACTATATCCCCTTCCTGTTGGCGAAACCCACCTGGGAGATGGAGAGCGAGCCATCAGCGAATGGCGAACCACAGTGACGCCCTGAGTTTTGGGCACGAGATGGAACATGAGTGAAGAGTAGTTTGTGATGCTGTAAAATTGCAATCAGTGCACAATATATGCGCTGCGGAAAATCGATTTTCCACCATCTCGACAATTTTCAGACACTTTTCCTCATCATTGTGTGGCTTTTGGGGTGCAAAATATGATCATAAAGTAGTCTTTCGTTAGCTTGAAAGCTCTTATAATTCATTTGACGTTAAAAAACTCTGCAAATCGTAAGAAAATTTCATTTTCTCATAAATTTATCTGTAAAGATATCAGGAAAAGTATGCACCATTTCAGGATGTAAAAACTTTCCATCGCAATGTTTCGAAGTTACTCTAAATTCACATAATAAAACGCTATTGAATGCATTGAGATTCTGAGTGAAAACTTTTCGAGAGATTTTCACCTGCTCTCCTTCCAGCATTAATTTTTCATTTGTTCCCTCACTGTTGCGAAGGAAATTCACACATTTTCTCATTTTGTGGGAAAATTTTCCAACGGAAAAACACAGCACGATGAATATGAGAAATTCATGTTCTCTCAAAACTAATGAGCTTAAAAGGATATCTCAGAGAGATAATCTCTGAGCGGGGTTTACTACACTTGCCGCCAGTCTTGCGACCCACTCCAAGGAGGCCCTTCAGTTCACACACCTCGAGTGGGAATCTGTCGAGAGGAGTGAATTCGTGACTGGAAACCTAAAATCTGATTGTGGCGTGGAAGGGAATAATTAAAGCACATAAGCTGAAAGCAATTATTGTCTAATTGCTGCTTAATTGCATGAAAATCAGCCTATTTTTGTAACGCTGGGATTATCTCCTGTTTGAAATGATTTCTCTGTCAACGCATTCCTCAAGGATGGAATTATTATAATATATTTTTGTCATATGATTGATGAATTTATCTCACTGTTAGATAAAAAGTTCAGTATATTATTGATTTCTGAATTCTCTTCATGCTAAAAATGAGTCCCCAAAGGGCCATTTGCAGAGTAAAGTAATCCTTAACAGTGAGTGAAATTAAATGATAAAAGCATTTCTATAAATTATCTTGTGCAATGCGAGAAATTAAACAGGATATTTTCCAGTCTGAAAACCACGAAGAGGATTCCAGTGAAAATGAGCTCGGAACAATTGAGCTTTCTTTTGCAGGGCGGACATGATGAACAGGGTGCAGAGAGTGAGCTAACAAGTGGACTTAATCACACCAGAGACATCTGAAATTCCATCTGTGCTCTTGCACAGGGACGAAAGAAGTGAACCGATGTTTCTGTGGATGAGCTCATGTTGTTCGCTCATCACTTTTGCCCCAGGGATGAAAGGAATGTTCAAAAGTTACTGTAAAAGTCCCTCTCTTAAGCACTAACTCATGGGTGAGGGCGTGATATGTAATGCGGAGTTCACCCCAGATGATGTCACTCGCTAATCCGTCTGAATCAATTCGTTAATCAACTCAGGAGCATCATGGATTATTCAATATGTTCTTCCTGCCTTCGTATGATATTCATTTGAGCTCCCAAAGGAGATTATTTGCCGACTTGTAGTTTAATTAGCGGATTTTATGCTGTCATGTACTTTCCCCCGTATGATTGGGGTGAACTTCTGAGGACGAACTCATTAATCTTCTGTCAATAATCACGCGCAAATAGGCACTCGGGAGCTAATCTGATGAACCCCTGAGCGAATTTACTTAGAAACTCCTTTGCTTTCATGAAAGTTTGTCACTCCTTAAAGTTTTTATTTAAACTTGCATCACGACGTGAGAACTGTAGATTAGAAATTATGCTGAGTTCTGCGAGATGCGATGCTCTGAGTGAACTTCAGCTGAAAGTTCAGCAGGGAGTGTGAAAAATTTAATAAGCACATGTGTCCATCAACACATCTTTAGGTCCACCGCCCTTGTTCGGTGGGATGTAATTGAATTTAGTTCGCGTCCTCTGTCTGGGAATCATTAAAATTGCACTGGGTCCGCCGGAGAGAGAAAGACGAATGTCTCGAGAGACTCCGCTTAAGATTTTGCTGACGAGAATGATTTATGTGTTAATAAGATGGAAATTTTCATCTGTCTCCCACATTAAAATTTTATCAATTCCCACGGCAATTTGGGGGTGAAAAGACTCCGTGACACATTCAGAGGCGAAATCGCCCACCCTAAATTGGCATCATGACACTCGGGGAGAATTTCATTACAGTTGGAGATTTATTTCGAAATATCACTGCGGACCATTTCGTCAAACGAGTTCAGAGGTGTTGAATTCAGCAATGATAGAGTAGAGATCGGGATTAATATGTCCTTTCAGCGATCCTTTCCCATCTATACTGTCAAAATTGCTTAATTCTGGATGTCTGCCCATTCGGATTCACAGAAATGGGAGGTGAAAAGCGCCCAACTCACCTGTTTCGTGAGAATGACAACGAGCAGAATGTATCCATTCATGAGGAGACCAATTACTGAGACAATAGCAAGGGGAACGCCTAGGCTCAGGGGGAGCATGTCGATCTGCTGTTCCCCAGAAGCTTCAGACGGCGTCCAGCAGCCCCCTCAAGTGATGTCAAACAGCTGTTCTTCCATCCCCAGCAATCTGCAAGAGAAGGAGAGCGTTACACTGACTTGTGGCACAATGATTTCTCGTTAAATGATATCATTTTTTCCCCATTTTGCGTCTGCGAGGAAGATTCATATCAGGATATTGGTTACTTGTTTTCACGTCTGGACGGTAAATTGAGAGCATTCGA
The DNA here is from genome assembly GCF_947086385.1 of Phlebotomus argentipes. Classification (NCBI taxonomy): domain Eukaryota; kingdom Metazoa; phylum Arthropoda; class Insecta; order Diptera; family Psychodidae; genus Phlebotomus; species Phlebotomus argentipes. The sequence continues at coordinate 7,314,976 of NW_026776181.1, read as the reverse complement.
GGACGGATGAGTGAGTGTGATAGGAAAATTCCATGTTTCTCTGTATCATTGCGACACTAAAGTCACATATAGTCTCTCTTTAGTGCCATTGCTAAAACATTTGTTAACAAAATTCCTATAACTTTTCGAAATGATGTAAATTTCTCCACGTGTCTTTTCTCTTCTTTCATATCGCATTGAATAAATTGGTTTGTACGTTATACTTTTGTTGTTGCCTCAATGATAAATTGTTTGTTGAGGCAAATGCCAGAAAAAAGGTATGAATAAATAACACTCAGGGGGAAAATGTGAAAAATAATAAAACAAACACGGTGACATTGTACCGGAATCAATTTTATCTTCTGACTTCGCTCTCAAGGTGGCAAATTTCCTACAAATTCGTACAAAATTTACACGATTCCAGAGGGTTGAGCATGTCTCTTCGTCAATATTTGCCAATTGTGAAAATTCATCGTTTCTGTAGAGGATGAAATTTATTTAAGCAATATTTCTCCTCACGAATCAAACATCACTGCACACGGAGATGAATGTCCAGTTGCGTGGCGGAAGTGAAATTGATTTTTTGGCTGGGCAAAAATTGCGGCGAGCAGATCATTAAATTTCACAACGGACAGAATGAAAATTAATGAGGGATGTTTCACTGAGGACATTCTGTTGTTGTCATGATTATCACCAGAGCGGAATGACGCGGGGGTGTGAGAGGTAATCTCATTCCATCCGCAAGCTCATGAGATTATATGGCGTGCTTTTTATGGGCTTCTCCTCACACTCAAATTAGACACTGTAAATTCAATCCCTTTTCGCCTAATAATATTATTCATGGTCTCACCCTCAGCGAAAACACCCATTTTCTCGCCACCGAGACTTGGCTCATTAAAGCGTCGCGCATTACAAAGCATCCCCTCAAGAGGGTGAACGCTCTAACCGGTTCACAGATTGTTGCTCAGGATGTCTTATCATCGGCGCTTCTCCGCCCCAGAAGCCCTTGTAGTCAATTGACAATTATGCTGGACCTTTATTATCGCCAGAATTTCCCGCTTTTGTCGAGCAGACAAAGGCTTGAACACATTAAGCTTACAGAAGCGTGCAAAGCAGTGCGGATTTGTGCTCTTTGAAGAGTCACTTCCACGAGCAGAATGACTATCAATTATGGGGTTATCGTTGGATTATATTATCATTTTACCTGGAAATGTTTGGGAAGATGCACAATAGAGGTTGAATGAGTTAAATATGTTAAAGGACGACAATTTGTAGACGGGATGGCGATTAACTCTTTCCACGTTCTCTTATGAATTTCTCATTGAATGTGTCTCTACAACCCCTCAAGGGGACTGGAAAATATGCTCAGTCTTAATTGTTTGAAGCATTTCCAATTTACTGAATTTTCCAACATTTTCAGGCATATTTCACATCACCTCTGCACATTCAGGACAAGATCAATGACAATTTCCCGTTGACAAGGGGCGGCTGTATGAAAAGGGGGCGGACAAGGTATATGATTTCCATTTAGCCGGACAGAACATTTCCCAGTTCATCAATTTAATTAATTCCCAGTGACTTTACAGTGAATTGAAAAATGCCTTCCAACCCTCACAACCATCAATCATGTTCAAATTCGCACGCACGCCGAAGCCAAATGTTGGGTGAACCTGAAAAAAATCACACCCTCATATAAAAACGTTATTATGTGGAATGATGTCAATGTCACCATTAACCCTATTGACTGCGGCACTGTCCACGGAAATTCGTGTCTCATGTGCGTGCTTTTGGAGACAGAAATAAAGTTTTTAACGATTGCTATTGATTGGCAGGTTCTCAAATAGAAAGAAGGCTCGTGGGGAGTTTTCCAATAAACAGAAAATTAAAGAGCGTTTCCTTGAAATAACATGTTTCAATTACTCAGCATGAATGATACACCTCTTGAATGCCATTCCAACTGTGGATATCACCTGTAGCTATGCCCTTCAGTCACTAATGGGGTGAGTCCAGTGTTGACTTGAAACACAATCCGACTCCGGAAGTGTGTAGTTTGTATCATTTCCGTCCACTACACAGCATTTTCCTCGGTTTCCCGTGCGCCGTTGCCGCCTGAGTGGAGATGGGAAATTGAGTGTGGTCGAGACTGCCAGACTTTGGCGATGTTCACGAGAAAGAGCATCAAAGTTGAAAGAGACCTGACATAAATTGCCAGAGTATAGATTCTCTTCCATTAATTTCCTTCCTTTCATCGTGCTCAAGTGCATGTGTGCAAGAGTTTCATTGGCTGTATATTCAGGAAAATTCCGAGGAACTATTTTACTCTATTTTTAAACCGCTTAGAGATGAAAGCTTCTCAACTTTTGCCCGCAATTCCCTTGGCTTTAGGATGGTTCCTCGCAGTCTCATTGTTATGATTCATGAGCTCTTGTCTACATATTCTTGCGTGGAAAATTTATCGGGCATCATGTTATTCATGAGATCCTTGGGACTCATCCTCGCCAGTTGGCGGGAAGTTAGTGAAATGTTTGGGATTCCCAAAGTGACAGACACAAAAGTGGGACGTCTCCACCGAAGGGAAAATGCCATACACACAGTTTCCTCCCTTGGAAGGAGAGAGAGAGAGTGAATGAGGATAAATCAACAGGGAGCTAAATTCATGCGTGCTTTTGAATAGTGGGTTGTGAAGATAACCATCATTTCCCCGGGACGCGCCCCTCCGCCAGTTAGAGGTTGAAGAACGGTGGCATTAATATGGAAATGCCATTTACTTCCTGGGGCACCGCATCAGAGAAAATACGCTCAACTGAACAACTCTCTCGTTTGGTCTTATCAAAGGTACAAATTCTTTTCATACCTTTCCGTTTCACCTCAATTCACGTCTCAACCCCTTTCGAATGTACTTGAGGATGGAATAAGGACGAGAGACTCTCATACAATTCACTTTTGACCTTCCTCCATGGCAATAGTGCAGCAGGAAAATTCGATTTTTCTGCGCTCGCATCCTTTATGATCACTTCACCAGAAGACGGAGAATAAATATTCCAATTTCAATTGAATTCTTCGCCCCCATCCACGTACATATAGTGCACTTTGTTGTCCGTCTCGCTAGAGGCTCTTCCAGTGACATGTAACCAATTGATTGCTGCTCCTTTGAACAGAAAAATATTATGCTCATTTTCATGGACATATCCAGCTTTTCACAGGAGCCACGGATATTAAAAGCAATTGTGTAGATATTTAATTAAAATTTTGCCCTTCCACGGATCCGCAGCCGTCTAAATATAGATCATGCGAAGGTGTAGTTGATAAATTTTCAATTGGCACTACCGATGTTTATGTCAACTCGTTCTGCCTCGCAATGCATTTATACATTAATTAAAATGCGGAATTAAACATGACTGCCGTTTATCATGCAATATCGTGGAAATGCGAGAGTAAGTTTCAAATTTCAGTCCTGGCAAGTGATTTCCAAACAGTAATCACTCATCCTGAAGACATTCAACATTATAGCGTCTGCTCTGAGGTGGAATCGTTAACGCAATTCACAGTTGAATACAAAACTCCTTAAACTACTCAGTGATGCGTTGTTAATTTAATGCAAAATCGCTGCGAGCGACAATTCCCATTTTCTCATTACAGACTTTTTTGTGTACTTTAAAAGTTCAGAAAGTTCACTTCTCCTCAGTCTATTTCTCGCTCATGGCATACTGAATGATTTATTGGATTTAATTGAATTGATTTTACAGAATCATGAGTTTTTTCTCCATATTATTATAATTGCGTTGTCATGAATTAAATACTTTCTATTTAAATTTCCATTTGCGTGGGGTGAAATTATCATACTTGGTATTTTAAATTTTAATAAGAGGATCGTGTTTCACTTTTCACATTCACTTAATTGCTTATTCAATTTTATAATTCATTATAAATAATTCTCTTTTTAAGTTCATTTGCAATTATTTTCAGAATTAATTGCAAGAAATTTGGTGTACGTGGAAAATCGTTATTTCTGGAAAGCTCTAAAATGAATTGTTCGTTAGAAGCTCGTCATCGATATTGTCTTGAGGCAACATGAAGATGATTGAAAGTTTGAGCATGCAATATTTCTCAAGAAGATCTCTTACGCATATTATATCTATATGGATTGTCGATGAGACAATGAGCTATTGGTGAAATGTATGACTTGGAAAAATGCCTTATGGGTAAATTTGTCTCTCTCAGAAATCTAGAAGATGAAGTAAAATAAATACATTCCCCGTTTCTTAAGGTGATATCATAAGAGAGTATAAGTTCCACTAGAAGAGTGAAGTGAGAAATTGCTGTTCACTGAAAATCAGAAATATTTCCAAGGAATATTGACTGGATGAAATTGCAAATGTCACTTCCGTCTCTCGGAAATACTTGACAAAAATTCCCAGGGCTATTTTTTGACATTCAGTGACCTGAATTTTGTAATACAATTTCAGATATTGTTAGATTCCCGGAAATTCCGGGAAGAAATTCACGTTACATTGATACTGAGTTAGAAAACTCACTCAATTCAGTCGTGTAATTTGTGTGAAAATCTGTGTTAATCCACTTGGCGAATGTACTCCATCTGCGGGTGTATTCCAATTGAATAAATTCGCAATATTTACAGTGTGCCTCAACCCCCAGAATGGATGTTCTTGTGCCTTGGGAGAATGGACAGAAAATGACGAGAAATGGAAGCGAGAGTTGATGGAATGGGTGGAGATGCGACAAGAAATGAGGAAGTGTGCTCATTTTAAATGTCTCACCGCATTGTGTTATTCTTATATCCCCACCAGCCAGCGTGGTAAATTTAATTCTTGTGCCCTCATTGGGATGTGCAAGTCAAGTGAAGAGAACAATAATTGTGGGTGGCAGTGTAATTTTTCTAACCAACCTCAATCACACTTCACGAGCACCTCAGAGACAATTTGCCCAACTCCAGGCCGAGCTTCTGCGGCGGTGGGTGTGAGGGAGTGGGTATAAAAATAGCCACCCTCTGAGACGTTGAAGAAGACAACAGTGATAGAGAATGGTGATTTGTGGGGCGAGAGAAAAGTGGATGAATCTCTGAATAATTCATCTTATTTAAAATGAGAAAGATTAGAGGAGAATTTTTCTGGGTAGGAATGTCGCTTGTTAAAAATGGATTAAAATTAATAAAGCTCCCACTTTACGGCTGAGTGACATCAGCTGGGAAATGTTGGAATAAATGGAACAGCGTCATTTGAAAGTAATCTTTTGCCAAATTAAAAGCGACTTTATGTGATTGCTTTGAACATCAATGTCTCACATGTGATGCGAAATAGTCGCACTGAACAAGCACTGAACTTTGCTACAAGTATTATGTGAAACAACTCTCGAATCGACCCTCATCTTGATTCAGGTCTTTTGATGGGCTAAACACATGATGGGAAATAAAATTATCCTAATCTTTTCCTCTTCTGGACTACGTGGACATTAAGGCAATGACATGGAGTCAATTTGCCCAATTTTCACGTGGAAAACCCATTTCCTCAGCAGACAAGCCACTCTCTCTTTCACTTCATGCCTTTCCTGCCGTTCAGTGCGAGATTATTTCGTGCCGTAATGCAATTTCTCCGTGAAAATGCTCTACTACATTTCAGACATGGGAGAAAAATGAAAAACTCACTGGGACAGAACATGACAAAATGCTCAAATATAGAAATATGTTCAATGGCAGAGGAAGTGAGACACTCACAGATAAAAAAAGCCGCGGAGGAGGAGGTGCACGATTGAAAACGGAGGAGTTGATTATCATAATTTAATGATGTCACCCATTCCTCAGCCTATCGACACATCGCCACCTCTTTAAGACTCCACGCTAGCGCTCATCTCGGCCCCTTTTCCTCAGCCATTCACCACACATGACACCGAAGACGTGAAATTGTACGTGAGCGAGTGGAGGAGTCAATAAAAAGAGCATATGTGGTGAGATATGGTGAACGTCGTATCGATTTCTTATCATTCAAGTATTTCACACACAAATTTCCACACACATTCAACAAATATTCCACCCCAAAAATAGCGAAAGACGTCGCTCGAGACAACACGCCGCGAGTATCAATTTTGCATGAATGGGAATTGATTAAATAATACCCAGTAAAAACACATTCCATCATTCGCCACGACTCCACTATGTTTCCGAAATGCTGCGTCGGAACATAGCCAATACTATGCAGGATTGTAAAGAAGACTGCAAGGAAGAAAAATTTTTTTACTTGAAGATCTTCGTTTATTTATTATATGATTAATTGAAAATGATCTCAGGTGTAAGATCTCCGGACTCTTCATAATATATCATCTGCACATCTCGTTCCTTTTCATTGGTGTGTCTACGATCCATTTTTTTGCGCAGACGATCTTTTGCAAGCTGATATTGATATGACATTTCACATCTTGTGGCATCTGTTATGAATGAAAATAATAATTTTTCAAATCATTCTTTTTAACATTGCTCAATCAGCTCACCCTTAATGAATTTCACAATCGCATTGTCATAGAGTAATTCCTTCCCCTCGATGTCCTTTCGCCTTGCGAAGGTTTTAATGAAGTAGCGATCATCAAAAATGTCGCGAAGGAAACTGTTTCCCAATTGAAAATACTGAGCAAAGGGAGTTGGTGGAAGGTTTGCTGAAAGCAGGAGACCGTGATCTTGTAAGTTTAATCTTCTAGTTATTTTTTTCTACAATAGAACGAAATCACAGATCACAGATATTGTGAAGGTGCAACGTGAAGAATTCCTTGAGGAAATGTTCTGACGCAGCTTTTCGGAAACATAGCGAAATCGTGGCGGATAATGGGACGTGTTTTTTACTGGGTAGGCTCCAGTATTACATTGATGCTAATTCAATGGCAGATTAAGTGGCGTCTCTTCTGTAAGTTCCCTCAACTTGCGATACGGTCGGATTAACCCAAATCGGGCCACCAATTACACTCAATTCAACCATCTTCCAATTACATCGCACTGCGCGAAAGAATTCACCCCATCGTATTTCATCATCGCCGGTTTAATTAATTAAATCAAACCAAACACCTTCGTCACTCCCGCCACCCATTTTTCAATTCATCTCATCCACAGAGCTTATCTGCGCTTATTGGAGTGCTTTCTCCTCCCTGATTTGATGTGCACTTCGTGCAAAGGAGTCGTTCAGGGCGGGCATTCTGGAGTTTCACCTCACACTCAACCACTTCTAATGGTGTATTTTGCCACATTTAAACAACTATATTTCCAATTAGCCATAAATCCATTCGGAGAATACACTCTGTGGCTCATTCAATGATGAATGGGAAGATGTGGGAATTTGCAGGAGCCTGAAATATACGATGTGTTTTCGCTTTAAAGTGAATACACGCTAAATTAGTTGCATGAAAAGTAATTAAACTTTCTTCATGGAAGCTCAGATGGAAAGTGAAGTTTCAGGCAGATTTGCTTCGGGGAAATAATTGCATTAAAAACTTTCCATAATGATAGTTTACGTTAATGTTATCACGTAAATTAACTATGTACAGTGTGTATATGTACTGTGGCTCCTATGGATAATGAATGGTAATTGAAACTCCTTGAACAGCCATGTGAAGAATGGAGAATTTAGTACCCAATCTACAGTTTTTCTCCACTAATTTGTACTACGGCATTCTAATAATAATACTGGAGAATTGATTACCACTTCGTTGAAAGGGGTCATCAATGTGCGCAAGGTTGCCGGGATAGTAATTCTTCTGGACACAATGAGGGTTCCAGCCCCTTTCACTCAATTTCTCTGAAAGTTCCTCGTGCAACTTGTTGATTTTCCCACTGATAGAAAATTACAGGCCACAGTCATTTGCCCCAGATTGCCATGAGTGGGAGGAAGAATCGAATGGTGGTTCGAAGCATGTGGATTTAAATCAAATAAATCTCGATAAAGCCACGGATGAGTTTTGGGCGTCTCCATGATCAATATACAGTGAGTGGTTTGGAGTATTTATGGGGCAATCCTCGCCGCTTGTCCCACTCCGTCCGACGGGCGGCTAAAAATAGGAACAGTTGTCGAATGCAGTCACTTCTTGGCCACCCCACCGGGGCGCCCAGAAAGTGGTTTACAGGTGTGTCCTTCACACTTTCCGTCCGATAATCATCTTTCGTCCGACTGTGCAGAAAAGGTGTGGTGCTGAGGATATAAAATACACACTCTCACGACAATTTAATTTACATTCGATTTGCTGTTGCTCGTAAACCGAGTACGGCGGGAGTATCTATTCCCCTAAGAAGGTAAATCTCTTTGGGCACCCTATCGACAATCCCCTCAGTGACCCTCTTTTTGCCAAAGAAATACGATTACTCAGGGTGAAAGAAAAATATCTTCCATTTCGACAGAAAATAGCTTCTTACTGAAAAGTTTAAAAGCTGCTAAGGCGTGTTCATGCACTGGATTTCTTGCATTGAGACTCCCAATATTTAATAATCATACTTTCGAAAGTGTATAGATGATCGAGGTAAGGAAAGTGTATAAAAGTTTCTGCTCAGTTTCCAACTTATTGAATTTCCAGCGAAATCAAGTACTATTATAACTTTGAAATATATATTTGTTGAGGTAGAAAATTGAATAAATCTTTTACTTAATCAAACGGAGAATTTCAATATAAATTGAATTATCGAAATATTGTTATGCTAAAAGTTTTTGGTTGCAAACCGGTACAATTTTCTACGTTTTTTACATCACGAGGCATTTGGCTTCCAATAAATGTGATCTATAAATAAAGCTGTGTCTATATATAGAGTGATATTTCACTTAGGGATCAATTTTGCATAATTACATATGGGCAAATATTGATTGACCTGCAGCATACGAATTTGCATGCCAAACATTTCCATTAAATATCTAAATATCAACTTTAAAGCTTGAAATCGACATTACTTAAGCAAATATTTGAGAGCACAATCAATCGAAAGTTACTGAACGAGGTGAGAATGCAATTAGACTAGTGTAATTCAAGCTCATGGTCTCTCAAGGAGCCAGTCATTGAATTTATTAGGCGAATGTCTGACAAACACAGCGTGTAGATCTCTAAACTCAATTTAGCTTTTGACGATGGAGCAAGTGACAGGTGATTCGTTGTGTGCACACAGAGGACATGCAATGGATGCGAAATTGAAGCTTTACAGAGACGGAGAAAGAGAGACTCCCATCGTCTCCACATGAGTTGCAGTGAGACGAGAAAGCCATTTCGCTAACAGAATCACACACACACACGCTTCTTTCCATCCTCTTTAACCACCCCATCAGGCTTTTTATGAGACGTCGATTTGAGGGAAATTTAATTTTCTCCTGATGGGAACATGTCGAAAATATTTCTCGTCTCATTCTCTGGTTCTTATGACAAAATGCGGGGGAACTTCTGGAAGATTGAGCTGTGTCATTAGGAAATTTATGAAGTGTTGATCGTTAAATCGAAGGGGAAGTTGCTTCCATCACAGATTTCAATCATTCTTGAGACTTTGGCAAATCTATTTGCGAACTCTTCCGTCATGAGAATTAACATATATCGGAAAAATGTGGCTTTTACTCGTGTCTTTCCTGGGGTTGCGAGATATGGAAAAGGGTATCTTTGAGACAGCGTGTTTGATGCTGTAAAACTTTCATCACCGCCACATCTGTGCTCCACTCAACTCTGGAAAATCCACACTCACACACAGCCAAGTGACTTTATGACTTTGATCCCGAAGAGTGTTTCTGCAAAGGGTTCATCATTCGTGCATGATTTTGCCTGAATGGTGGAAAGTCACCGGAGAAATGCGTTTCAATTCAAAGCTCTAATACAAACTGAAGATGATTTGATTGTTTTTTTTAGCGGATTAATTATCCATTCAAAGCCAAATGACATGCCCCGGAAACACAGACTCTTCCGGTGAGTGACGCTAGTGAGTCAGAAATAGAGAAAAGCGGGGTGAATAAAGGTAAACCCGAGTGAATCCCAACAAATAAGTCGTAATACGCTCACCCACACTTTCCTGCAGATTTCTGGCAGACAAGAGTGGAAACGGCAAGGTTAAGACAATGACACTCATCCTTCGGACGAGTCCAGTTGATTAGCACACCGAGTATTTCCACGTGTACATCGAAGTCCATTTATATCGCTCGGCTCAATAATTAATTTGGCTCTTAGCATCGTGTGCCATTTTATTTGATCCCACCTCGCCTGCATTCATTTCACGGCAGCACCTCGGCAGGACAAGAAAACACAAATATTTGAATTATTTATTGATACATTACGGACCGTGTGTTCTTTACGAGAGCATGGCTTTTTTCTCCACACCAAACTCATTTTCCTGCCCACGGAGAAGTGAAGAGACGCACAGGAGGATTAATTAATCATTCAATCGCACAATATTCATGATTCGAGGCCATCACTTTGGATTATTATTGCTTCACTCAACCATCGACTGCCTCGAAATTTTCCATGTTTTTCTCTTGGCCTGAAGCCACATAAAGCTATCTCTCACTATACACAGCGGGAAAAGTTCGGGGAAAAGCTGGATGGAATTGTGAACTAACGTACGAGCGGAAGACGATAAAATCTAGCAGACATTTTAAATGCCATCTCGAAATCGTATAGTTAATATTTCACACTTCGATGTACTAACAGAATTTTTTCTCCAACAAACCATAAATACCAAATTTGTGAAATTTATCAGCATTTCCTCTCAGTGCAGGAAGAATTTGCATGAGCATGTCCTACAGAGTGAATGAAAATTAGAGGAAAATTCGAGGGTAATTTAATAGTTACCCCGCGGCACTACTAAAGTCAACAAGACCATCAGTTTCGAGCATAATGGAGAGGCCAAGAAACTTTTGGCAATTTCACAGCCTACACCAAAGCAAAGTTTGTTCGCCTCGCGCCTTTTTTTCTCAATGGGTCGCCCAGAAAGGTCAAAATCCACCCTCTCTGTCAAGGCTCGCACTTGGGCCAAATGGTGTCGATAATTGTACACGTGCCACCGAAATTACATTGTCTTTTGTGGCGCCAAACAGTGTTTTCGGCCAACCTCCCATGAGATAGCGAGAACTTAGGCTAATTTATGGGAGTTCATATGGTGATAATTACCTGTAAATAGACGAATGGATTGTGTCTATTCATCCAAAGCGACAGCCAAATGCGTCCATTTTCACGGCTCTAGGCTAGTCCATTTCCATTTCCATCAGTACACACAAGAAACGCCACCAAAACGCCTCACCAGTCAGATTATTCCTGGAAAAGAAGAGGGAAAAGGCAAAATTAGCATTCCTGTCGCTGTGTGTACAAGCACAATGGATGGTTTTCTTTTGATTCATTCACCAAAACAGTCAGTTAATTCTGTTTTAATACATCTTCCGCCACCGGCTGGAAAAATGATTCTGCACATCCACAAAGGGAAGGGAAATTAAAACGCCTCAAGCTGTGCTGCGCCACAAAAAGTTCAGATGACATCTTTGAGATATTTCCCATGAGAAAAGTCTGTAAAAATTGGCACTGGAAAAAATCAACCCCCACCAAATCAGCGAGATACTAATTCTGTGAAAATGTTATGTTGTAATTAATGAATAATAAAGTGGGGATTCTGAGAAAATGCCCTCAAGGAAGTGTTTGCGTAGGAAAATGTTGAAAAATTAGCTCAGTAATTGAACAAGAGAATGAAGAAAATTTGCCAAAAGCACGTGTAGCCGAAGGGATTCCATCTTAAGACCCATTATCCGATCACTTGATGGAAAATTTAGCGAACATTCCCTGGGGAATTGCTGAACGATTTCTTAACACTCCGTTGCTCATGGAATTCACAGTGAAGTACGGATTTTTCTACTCATAAATTCATAGCCTTCACGTATTGTTTGAGTTAGTGTTCTCGACAAAATTCTACTGGCACATTTTTTACTGTAAATTTAACCCTCTTCCAGTTCTTTTGTCATCCGAATCGACCCAAATACATTATAATTTTCTATCATTCTTACTTTCATTGGAATGGAAAAAATATAATTATGAAAATATGAAGTGAAATATTAATTTCTTATTCATGTATAGAAATATATGAATAATTAAGTTTTCTATCGACAGCTATTTTAAAATTATTGGGGAAATGAGAGCAAATACAATACATAAGTAGAATACGTTATATGAATTCTCTATGTAATTTTTTTTCCTTTAAGTAAGTAAACATCTGTCAATTGAAATATTTTCCTTAAAAAAATTACAACACGGTTACCCTGCCGCAATAGGGGGCATTAGGGGGGTGAAAGTGCACCGACAAGGTCGTAAAATGAATAATGAATGTGTTGAGTTTGCAGTGTTTATTGTCTGTATTCCCTAAAATTTCTTTTCAATTTTACAACGAACAAAGTATCCCTGAAAAATATAAATTATTGCAAATTCCCCAAAAAATATCTTTCATTCACTGCCGATTTCACGCTGTGAGAAAGTAGACAAAATCGTATGAAATTCATGTAATTTGAAACATGCAATTTGGACAATTTTCTACAAAAGAACATCTGTGTTCTCTTGTGTGTCTTTATTGGTGATTTTGCACGTCTTTTCACCATTGTCGCATATCTTATAACTTATTTCACTCGCAAATTCACTGGATTATCCTGCAGGAGGGGAAGAAATTGGTGAATTGGAAAAATGTGAAATGATGTGTTGAAATGATAAAGTTTCATTTCTCGCTCTTTTTTTTCTCTGAGAATTTCAGGTATATATCGACGAATTGAATTCCCCCGCCCTGAAGTCCTCGACTCCTTGCCAAGACACACCTGAGCACTATCTTTGCATGGCCAGAGCATTTTGTGCTCGTCATCAATTGATTTCGCTATTTATTCGCGGTGCGTGCCACACACAAAATCGATTTGTGCTCGAGAAAATGTTATTAGTTCGAAAATTGCTGGGTGACACACAAAGTGAAGGTATTGGCTATGTATGAATGATGGCACAGGGAGTGGGGTGGGGGTGGGGGGAGTGCTGAAGCACGTGGGTCTATTCTTTGACTGATACCACAGAACATTATTTATTGTATTTCTTCACAATATTGCCGCAAATTGGCTGAATTCCTTCGTGCGACCAAGACAACATTCAAACAGTGCCATTGTTTGACTCAATGGCAATTCTCACCCCACAGCAATTCTGCAAATTTCGGTGGTTATTTTCTTAATTGAATTTCTACTTTTATTCGCGCACACGTGGGTTGATGTGGAAATATTTCGAGAGACTCTCCAAATTGTTATTTGCAATCTGATAGCAAATGAAAGTCACGACGATGATGGCAATGTGAGAAGGATGCGCAACGTAAGTAGATAAATATGAGAGTCTTGTTGTGAAGATGGAAGAATCAGGGTTCAATTCTCTATTCATCTTCAACTTCATATGACAAATTTATTTGCAAAAGTTTAACGAGCCAAACAAAGTGGGAATATTTTGCTGAAAATCTTTCATTGCTCTCTCAAATGTCAACATAACATAAAAAAAAAATTCTCAGAAAATCTCTCAACTCTTTCACCCAAGCACGAGTTTTCAAGAGAAATTGATTGAAAATTGACTGTAAATTTTTGTCACGCGCTCTTCCCATTCGCTTTATGCCTCAACAATAAACCTCAAAGTGTGCAATAAAGTCTCGCTGACTTCACGGTCTGCGATGTCTTTAATTCCCACCCGCAAGTGTACATATTTGCCAAGTGATATTTAATCATTAATTCGGGAGACAGGCATAAATTGTGGATAAATATTATTTTCTAATTTGAGAAAAATTACAAACATCCCACACAATGTCAATATTCCTCCTCGTTTATTGCAGCCACACATAAAAGTCACAAGAAGTATGAGTTGTGAAAAATCAATTGGCTTTCCCATCGAGCCCTTGAATCAATATTTCACGAGGGATGATTTCAATGGAAGTTTCACCCTTTCAGCGTCAATATGACATAAATTGTGCTTTTTACCTCTGTTTGATGCAAAATTCATTGCCAGGTGCTTTGGAAATCGATTTGCCATTGTACAACATTTAATACAGAAACCTCTCCACGGTACTTGAAGTCCATTTCAGTAGTATCACCTTGGAAATTGCAATTTCTGACAATACAAGAAGGTTGTGGAGCATTCTTGAGAATCTTTTCTGCTGCATTTGCATAAGTTGGCTGAATTAGATTGTAGAACAAATGACGACAAGAGTGAATTGCGAATACCAATGAATTCTTCCTATCAAAATTGGAAATTCATGAGCACAACCACGGATTTAACTATCCAATTTGGTTCAACTGCAGGTTGTCGAAACGCTTTAGAAACATTGCAAGTAGTTATCTTTGTTCCTTTTGTATTTATTGAATCAATTGAACAAATAAAGTGGAGAATACAAATAGTTGGCCGTCACGAAAAATGCAAATACAATAATAATGACGACATTCAACTTGGAATGTGAAATTATGCAATTGAAGGTATAAACTGAAAGAATGCTGCAGATCAAAGGAAAGGGGCAATACAAGACACTGTGAAAATGGTGTTCATTGATATTGAATGAGACACCTTTCCAGACACACACGCGTCCTCTTTGTGTTGTGATTTCGGGCCAACAGCACCAATCATGTGCTTTCGACTACTCTTTGGGCTGGTAAAAGTGAAAAGGACGAGAGGTGCGGAGGAGAAAGTCAACATGGAACATTTGTAGCTTTTTCTTACTCTTCTCACTCGTGATTTTCCTTGTTCCTTTCTTTGGCTTTTCTTCCGCATGGATTGTGCTGAAAATTGTACAGAGAAGAAATTGCCTCATTTTTCCACTTAAACGGCTCACCCTGAAAAAAGAATCTTCACTCTTTCACTCCAAGAAACCACAACCAAGATTCCTTACTCATCGACGTTTTTTCTGGACGTTCACCAGTGTGGCTTTCGATCGGAATATTAGATTTTCTTTCTCATTGGCATGTGTCGCTGAGATAAAATTCCAAGGAAAATATCCTATCGGGGCCTCAGTTGGGCGACGGAGGAGGAAAAACCGGCTCTCCGGGTGAAGAAGGTAGGAAAAGCTGTCTCTTAAGACAGGGTTGGCGTGTCAGTTGTGGCGTGATATGTCGGACAAGTATGGATTTATAAAAATAAGATTCACCTCAATGAAACTACTCGCAATGTTCAGATGGAAATCGCCCTCAATATTTCCTCCAGCTCTCACCATCGGTCCAATAATAACTTTTAAATATGCAGAAGCCCAGAATCAAGGTCGGATTTAAATTGCCTAGGCCTTGGCAATGAGTTTGATTTGCAGTCAAAATGTAATTTCAAATCTGGAAGAGCATAATTCTGAGAAATTTTATCAATTACATGGTAATTGAATACTGAATTAAATTCAATGTTTACCTCACAGATTTCCTCCCTTAATGTCGCGCTTTTAGCGACTGCCATTAAAGTGAATCCTTTAGCGACATGCCTTGAGAGACAATAAATAAAGACCTTGTGTAAATATCTCAAATGTCTCCTGAATTAATTTAAAACTGATTGAAATCAAGTCCCATGGGAAGAAAATCTAATTTAATTGCTAGTCTGTTGAACTTGACGAGTGTGGGAAAACTTGCAGGAAACTTCAACAAACTCCTATGATATTAGCATATTTATTTGCGAGACCTCATTAATGCGGAGCATCGCAATTTACCCAGCAATTCAGCGAATCGATATTGAAAGACCGTCGATTATAGGGTTTTTTCCCCTGCGAGAGTGGAATTTTTAATTTAACCGAGAGGGAACGATATATCGGTCATTAGATGCAGTGCTTCCAGCGGGAATGCATGTGGAAAAATACTGATAAGGTCGAAAAAAAAGAGAAAATTGGCTGTTTACTTTTCTCGTGTGGTTTTTTATGAAATTTTCATTATCAAGAACATACAATATTTGCCGGAGGAACAGTGAAGATTACCAGGGATGAAGGGAACACAACCAGTTGATGACTAATAAATATCCATGGCACGTATTTTCACCCTAATGGCTTTCTGATGCTGCCACCCACCTCTGGCCATAAAATATTCATCGGAGATTAACAAGAAAACTTGCAGTATTATTTTTTATGCTAAACATCATGAACTTGATCTCATGACTTTGCGTAGGCTAAATCCGGAGAAAGTTTTCTGACTCTCACGATTTTAAATGTCACATGCAAAAAGCTTATTACATAAATAATTGAAAAAAAAGACACAATAAATTTTCATTACACTTCATGTTTAAAATAGACATATGAATGAATGGCTGAAGAAGTGGTTGAATAATTAACTCATTACGAACTATCATATTTTGACAAACTCACGGTACTTTGTTTACAACACCCAATTGCTTAAAGAGAATTGAGGAAGAACCCAGTGAGGATTGATTCAGTTCACGCGCCAGAATCTGGCAAAGAGCCAATCTTCACGAGAGATTAGGCGGTCTATTTCTTCTCAAATTCACGTGGGACGATGGAAATTAACCTGAATTAATTAAATTTCGCAGCTGATAGCTGAAACAACAGGTTGATTAGTGGGCCAATTGAAGCTGAATTTGCCTCTATATTGAATACATAGTCTGTAGACTAAACATGAACAGAGCACGGAACTATGCATGAGTTTCAACAATGTGACTCCAATCAAAGATGGATTAATTGAATTTTAATGCACAACAAGGCTGTGAAAACAAGAGGAGAGCTAATGAATAAGTGAACTAAATGAGTTTTTCAGCGTGAATTGTGTATCGAAATTCGGAGAATCAATTTAATCCTGCGTACGAAGGACACGAAAGGCTTTTGAGCGAGTATGTGGTGAAAAAAAAATTCACATTCACGGTGACACATCTCGCACTAAATCATCCTTGCAGTTGAAAAAAAAATGTGTAATTTTTCTTCCTCCCGCGGTGTGAATGAGGTACTTGATGTCACTCCTTGAGGTCAACAAGTGTCATAGAGAGACACAATGCGAGATTCATATCAGTGTCTGGTTGGGGGATCCCTGGCGGATTACACAATACCGAAAAGGTGTATTCATGGCTGAAGAAAGAGGAGCAGAAGAATAGAAGCTCCTTCACCTTGTATACTCGCTCATTCTTTATGCTGTCGTCTGTATGAATTCCCACTGATTAGTCGAAGCTCGGATTATGTATTTTAATACCTAGACAAGGTTTTTCATCACTCATCGTCGTCCTTTTCTCCTTCATCCACTCCCTATTCATATAATGTTCAGCCATCTCGGTATTAACCGCAAGTTCAACAATTCAAAGAGTAAGGGAAAGTTTTTCGGACACTCTCATCAAGGATTATTATCAGCTTTCTTTCCCTAAGCTTCGCTTCATTTACAATTGAGTGAGAGACATTTCATCAAATGCATTCATAATTCCACCTTGATATGCATAAAAAAAATAACTTTAGCAGGAAATATTTTTTCAACAGTCATGCTTCATTAAGTTGACTCGAGTTACAGATAAAAGTTTCACGGAGATCCTTTTGATGGAGTAACCTTTGAGGTGAATGCGAGGAAAAATGTGTATTTAGTAGATGAATTATAAAATAGCCTCTGCGCCTTGTTTGTTGTGGAAAATTGCAAATATAAGCCGAGGAAAATCCAAGGGATAACTTCTCGACTTAATGTAGTGTACACGAAAAGTTGTAAATTCTATTGAATTGAAACTAATAACAAAAGAGGAGTTGAGAACTTTATTGAACTGTCTGATTTTATTACATTTTTAGACAAGGAAAAACTTCTTTATTCTTCATAAACCTCCCTCTATCCTATGACCCATATCAGGGAATATTTCATCGACAAAACATGCTCAGAATGAATGGAGTCCTCATGAAATTTTCGCGAGGAAATCTCTTTCTCCTTCTCCTCGCCGTCCAAATAAAAATGCGATGGCATATGGCTGTGAGTACATGTGTTGTATTTCAATAAAAAGATCAAATATTTAACTGTGGAAAATTGCTTCTCTGGCGTGTTAAAGCTCCACAAAGGCACAGACACGATGACAACACCAAAGATTTCCCTTTATGCTTCCCGCTGAAATGGAGCTTTTGGACTGACATTTTTTCTGGGAAACAGAAATTTCACTGACATCGAAATGGGAGATTTTTCTGGGATTCACTTTATTTAACTGATTTTACATGTGGAGATGGTGATGATTTAGACAGCAATTTAATTGAATGAAAGGCGACCAGAGACAAGAATATCTGCGAGTGTCACTGAACGAGACAGACACGATTTAGGGATGGAAAGAATTCAATCGCATGAAAATGCCAACAAAAATTAGCAGCACTTTAACCCTCCTTAGCGGTGAAAGTCTGCCCCAAAATCTCATTATCGCGACTGCTCAGTGAATTTATGCTCTGTCACGATGCTCAGTGGTGGTGAAAATTAAATGAATTCCCATCCAATTATTGAATATGATTTACCAGCGAGGGCACAAGGAAGAGACCAATTTGGCAAAAGAGAAAATAAATATACTTTGCTAAGTCGTCTCATTCTTCCACATCATCGCTGGCGAATTGTGTAACTTCGGCACACGTTTAATCCTTTTCCTACCTGTGTGAATTATATGAAAATTATCTACATAGAACACACACGAGCAATTTGCCACACACTCACTCGCTCCTCCATTAACTCTGCCTCACACGCCAAAGTGGGTGTTTTAGCGGCAGAAAAAGCCTCCCCCAGACACCCACAATCCCCACTCGCAAACTCATGATTTTCAGTTGGAAAATCCACCGCAAAATAGCACAAGAAGTAGTCATGTTTCAAACACTTCGTGGAACATTTTCACACCCGTTCGCCGGATGGATTATTGAGTGTTGAATTTCCATGTCTGATGTAGCGAGAGGGAATAAATGTTCCCATGAATTGCAGTGGATGACTACAAATTGAAAAGTTGGTTTAATTAAAAGTTTACTGTCGGTTAACCACCTTTGGAATATGGAAAATTCTTTCTTTTTATGAAACCGTTGTTACATTATGAATGGCAGTCAAGAACAAGCGAATTTTAGCAATTCAAAACTTTCCGTAAATTAACATTTAGCTTAAAGTAGTGAAAACATATTTTGAGTTCTTGATTTCGAAGCCCTGAAGACGTTGAATCCTGAAAAATCCATCAGAAAATATATTGTATTTTCTGGCTAAATTTCTCTGTTAGTGTTGCGAAATCATTTTAATATGCCTAGTGAGACTTGCTAGTGAGAGCAAGAATGAAAGTTACTTCGCACATCTTAAGGGCGCATTGACCCTTTGATGTTATAAGTGGTGCGACTCTTGCATTAGGAGGAAGTGTACGTTCTTCCCCTCAGCAGTGTATATTTTGCCAATTACACGCTCTCATATTCCGTCTATGGCCCACCCACCGGGAAAAACTTCAATCTCTTCCCCACGTCGAGGATTCCACCCTCAATCTCACTGAGCGCCAGCAAACAAACCGCACATTATTATCATTTGTATGCTGCCGACTCGCATGGGGGCTCCCCTCATGTGGAGCTTCTTTGGGGGCTTTTCTGAGTGCTCAAGCAGCTTCACAGTGGGCGGAATGAAGTGCGTGGCATCAGAACAGCATAGGGAAGAGTGGTGTGCAGTATTTTCAGTAAATATCACATTTTCCAAATGATATCATGTATACGAGGAGTCTTCACTTCGCAACAACTCTGTCACGAAATAGTTCTTCCTGCGTTAATATGAAAAAATGATAGGGCGGAGCTGTGAGAGGATATTGCATGATCCAGTTCCTGGCGGGAATGGCGATAAAATCGTCTTGTTCGCCTTCCTGAAAACATCATTAAAGTGCCAACATAAAGTACAATTAGAGTCTATCAAGTGACAGAGAGCGGAAACAGAAATCGCTCACATATGCTGTTTGCACTGCAATTGCAGATTTTCCATTTTCTACTCGACACAGGGATGGAATTGCATTGAAATTGGAGAAATAAAAATGTGATACATGAGAATAAATTGTCTTGTTCGAGATATTCTCTTGCACTTTACTTCAATGCTGAGAGACCAAGAGCGACATTGCGTATGTGAAGCAAACATGTCCCCAGAGGAATGACGAGGAACTTTCCACTGTGACTCTCTTCGACTTATCTTTGAGTCAATTTCATATGAAATGCCAAGCAATTTGACGTTAAATTCGCAATTTACTCAACGAAATACAACACTTTATGTATTTGCTTACACACAATTTACCACGAAATGAGTATCTTTTATGATGGCCACAAACTCATGAGGAAAAGGATAGATTCTTGCCGACTTTTGTGTAAACACAGCGGAATTACTTGTGTGTTGCGAATATCAAAATACATCGCTGCAATTAAAGTTCATTTCCTTCCCATAATTCATCGCCGCACAGCTCATGGAAAGCATTCGTCTCGTGCACGGCTCTTGCATTGTGATGCCTTCATGTCTTGCCACCCCGTCTAGATTAAATTCATTTCTCACAATTTCGCGCTGCTATTTGATAAATTCTCAGGATACTTCAGCGGAATGTTTACAGTGCATGAATATATGCTTAATGGATTGTAAAATTGGAAAATTTTCACGCTGCCAGGCAAAAAATAGCATATTTGCATGTTGAGTAGTTTGTGCAACAATCTCATCAGTTACTTTAACTCCTTCTGACAATGAATACTCGCACACACTCAAGCAACGTGCTGCAGAACATCCTTGCCAGGTCAATGCTTCGCTCCTTTAAGATTCAGATTTCATAATAAATTTTAAATATTAAAACATATATTAAAATTTATTCGGCAAATCCTTTGAGTAATTTATCTGCACAAAATTTGCCCGAAAGAAGTCTTGCTTCGGTACACTAAAAGCTCTGAAAAGCTCGTGTTTCCATCACATTTTGACATTGATCGATTTGAGCTGAATAAATGGGACAGTTATCCGAAAAAGAAGAGGAGAAATGAGTGAAATATTTGCATATAGAACAAAATCAAATATTTCTACTCTAACCAATCAATTATTTGCTATCAATATTTGTGAGTTAAATACACGGAGAGACGGGGTATAAATTAAACAGAGAAGACACCAAGCTTATTGAATAAATTATTCAATGTACACCACGATTTGGACTAATTTGGAGATGATAAAGAATTCAGCTCGTTTGTAAGATGCATGAAAAGCTAATTAAATTCTGTCCAAGAAGCAATTTAGCAACCACTTGAGGAGAATTTACATTGAACTTGAGCTATTTTCACCGCACAATTAAATTTAAAAAAGAGATAAATGAAGCGTCTTTGTTGAGGAATAAGAGGCATGGTTTCTTTCCCATCATTCCACAGAAATAGATTTTTTGTCCCCCTAATTTGTATCCCAACAGTTGTCTCATTTGTTATTCTCTTGCCAGAATCGCAATTCGAGTGGACAGAGTTGAGAGGGAGACGAGAGAAATCTAGATTCATTCACGAAAATGTGTTGAGTCTATTTTCACAACTCCAATCTTGATAACTGTATGTATTTTTTATGTAAAATTCTGACCCTTCTTTCTATTTCCTGGTTGTAAAATTTTCCCCAAAACTATCCCCTTGAAAATTGGCTCAAGAGTGATGAAAGATTCACAGCATAATCAGAAATTTAAATTAATTTGGACTCTTATGAAGAAAGAAAGGAGATAAAAGCTGAGTGCTTAAGAAAATTTGAGGGAGAAACTTTTTTACATCGTGATAACGAGACCTAATGAACGCCATTGAGGATTGCCACTTACAAGAATTCCTTGGTGATGTTGAACAAAGAACGGAAAAATTCATGGAACTCAAGATGGAACTTTAATGCTCTTGAGAGTTGCACAACTCAAACCTAATAAAAATGTGCACAAAACTTTGCCATCGCAGAAAACTTGTTTTTTTCTGTATCAATTCAAAATTACCATCATAATGAGGGAAATCAGCTTTGAAAGCATTAATAAAAGCTCCATTTCCCGAAGAATGCAGTCTCCTGTCATTAGTTTCAAGACACTCTCGTAAGAGGTTTGCTGTAGAGCTTCCACGAGTCTTTCCGCAATATTGTGATAATGTGGAAAAGTCTCCCAAATTGCAAACGGCTTACAAGAATTTTCAGGGAAAACAATTTGCTGCCCATTTTATTAGTGGTAAATAATCTTTGGTATTTCTCCTACCTATTTTTCAGGCTTTGTGGCCTTCACTCGGTCCTCTCATCATCAATGTACAATGTCTATGTCAGAAATAGATTGAGAACTCTGGGCAGGACAGACGAGAGAGAGAGCATAAAAAATGTATTGCATGAAAATGGGTGGTGAATTGAATGGAAATAGTGTGACAATCGAAATGTAAATCTTTAATGAAGGTAAAAGTTGAAAACTTTCAAGTTCTTTCAGGCGTTGTTCGCTTATTGCCACTGTGCATGACTGTACTTCCCTCATCTATTCCTGTACACTTCCTATTCCACAGCGCTGGAGCGCAAATGAAGCAATTCAGTGTCAAGAACACTACACGAGATTTCGAATGCCATGGAGGTTTTAAATGTTTAATCTGGCGGACTAGTAATGTGATTTCGGATTTCAGCATGTCTTACAACTTCTGCCGCATTTGGGACTTTGTCAGCTGTAAATTCAGGCAGTAATTGAATTATTTGTGGTGTCAATAGCGAAGTGGGACAAGTGACGTTCTTGTATACAGCTCGGAAATAGTAATTGAATTTTTGTGAATTCCCGAGAATCCGGATAAAGCTAGTGCTACAGAATTCAGCGGACGGAAAATTCATTTTCCATGCATTCATAATGCAATGCTTAAAGATCAACAAAAGCCCCACCAGAGAACCTAAATACACAACCCCAAATTAAAGAATAGGGAAGCAAGTTTTATGTGAGGCTGTTGGAGTGAAAAAAAGTAGGTATAAAAACACACAGAGAGTCAAAAGGAGGAAAAATCAACAAGGAAATTCATCTGAACGGTCGAAGGAACATTGAATTCTAAATCTTCCAATAAACACTTGACAAAACACTCCGGTCTCACTTCACCCCATTTTTTTCTCAATCACCCACTCTAATCTCGCCAACACCCCCACGTATCGACATCCCATCCTGGGACGCAGATTTGGAAACGTGCGGCAATGGAATTGAATTGGTGGCACTTGCCGAGGGAGACTTTTATTAAAGGCATCCTCAATCTTCAGTTCCTGTTTGGAATGTGACGTGCCATATTAATCTCCTGGCGATTAGGAGGCACCTCGAGAGACCTCCCAGGGGGGGATCTCGAGAATTATTGGGTGAAAGTGAAAGGCCAAAAACAAATATTACCATTCATCGCATAGTATTCGCCCAGGAGCGATGAATAATTGATGAACACCTGAGATTTCTGGAGGAGTCTTCTCAGAAATTTTCGATAAAATACGCCTCACGATCTCCACCAAAGTTGAGGATGAACTCTTGAAATTGTTTCGCAACATCAAAAGGCATCACAAAAGAGAATCACTCAGTGGAATGCTTTACAGTGAAAAACTCATGCAAATATAATTTACGGATGAATTATTTAAGTTTGCGGAGGTGGAGGATGAAATTGAAAGAATTCTGCGTGGATAAAAAGTGCGGAGGCCCCATTGCGAAACCCTTTAAATTGCACCATTCTCAGTGAATAACCCAATTTTGCCGCGAGGGATGTTTAATCAAAAATCAATTTTCACACCCATAAATTACCAATTCAATCTCTTAACCTAATGGAGATGAAATAATTCAATGGAAATATACTGAAAATTCACTCACTCAATTGCGGCAAAATTTGAGAGTTTGTCGTTGTGAATAGAAGTGAATAAAAATACGGAAAAAGGAACATCTTTGCATGGAAAGTATTTCGCAACTTTTATTGTTCAAACTCGGGTGGTAAAAAGGATTGCGAGAGAATATATGTAAGTAAATGGGATTTTCTAATTATATGAAGGGTTTGAATGCCAACATTATTAGCATAATGGAATAATTTAAAGGGGCGGAGCAAGGGAGTAGGCGGAGCATTAGAGAATTTTCGTCAAGAAGCAGTAGGATTTGATTGAAAGTCTGTAAAAGGTTGTAAGATTTCAGCAACTCCTTATCTAACAAATGCTCTGCGCGTGAAGAGAATTTTATGGGATCGCTTTGTACTTCGACAGCATTTCGCTGAGCTTTTCACCTTCGTTCCTCCGCATACAAAAGGCCCTTCAATGTAACTTTCAATACACAATGAATTTGGCAAATTGTGAAATTTGCCAAATTTCCAGGAGGAGTTTTGTGTGAAAAAGTTCCCACGCTTGAGAAATTTTCAGGGGTAAAACAGAATCATGCCGTGGGCAAAGGAATTCCGTCCGCCAGAGTGTGTGGCAAAGTTTCGCAATTGAAACCAACATCTCAGCCGGAGGAAAAAGGCCACCCACTCCTGGGTCGGAGATCGCCTCGCATTTGCGTGAAGATAGCTCATGTTTTGTGTAAATGATGTGCCCAATTCTACATCTCAACACCGGTCTCTCGTCAATGAAATCCCCGTGGAGGGCAATTGCGCTTGAATGGGCACAGAAGGTGAATATGGGATTGTTCTATTCTTGATCTGCCTCCTCGCAGGCATTCAAATGAATATTGTATTAAATGAAGACGAAGAGGAGCAGAAGAAAAAGTCGATGAGAGAAAATTGATTTCCACCTGATTTAGTGTGAGACTGAGGTGGAAAATGATTTTTTCGGTGGCAATCGACTTAATAGAATTTTTGAGTACAACGCGGAACTGAACAAGGAAAAGGAGAACCCTTGAGAAAAGCTTCACTATCTGCCGTCAAACAGTGACACACATGACTTGATATATTCAAATGGTAATCACATTTCGGCGCTAAATCTCATTTGGAATTATGCAAGAAAATTCACTACCTCAATATTCGCACACAAAAAAAGCATGAAAGAACCCACTTTCCGCTGTGAAATTGCAAATTTAGACACACACACGAATGGAGTGGAGGAAAAGAAACATCGGGTTTGTATGAAATTGTGAACAGATGTGCAAATAATGAGGATAAGACAAAAGTAAATAAGACCGCTTAGCTGCTGAAAGAAACCGCATGAGAAAGTGTAGTGCAAAAAATCTATTTTCTTCCTTCAACACCATTCAAACGACACCAGTGGGAAGGTTTTGATGATGGCTGTGTCACATTTTATGCTAAACTTCTCTCGTTTTTCCACAGTCCCTTTTTGGATATGGACGCGAGCAAGAGACATCGTGTTAAGTAAGTGAAGAAAATTGGATAAAACAGAATCAGAGTTGAAAAGTGAAAGATGGAAAATTCACTCTGGTTCACATTCTCATCAATTCTGAATTTGTACTTTGGGAAACTCTCCACTTCTCTTATTACCCTCTAAAATTTAATCTCCAAAGTGCTCGTAAAACCCACTCAAAATGGATGATCTTTTTGAGGAAAATCAATTGATTATATGGTCTCCCGATGCGTGTTGTCTAACATTCAAGTGCGGCGGAGTAAATTGAAAGGCATACGACTAGCGTGTATGTCACACAACGCCTCTCCATTAACCCTTCGCAACACCTCAGCACTGTGCGGTTCTTGTGGGCAACTATGTATACACACAAAAATGTATCGGGCCGAGAACAAGATAACATTGATAACAAAATGTAATGATGTTCATTTTTGGTTTCAAGGTAAACAGAAGCGACTGAATTAGATCCTGACAATAAATTTGTGAGGTGTCAAGAAAATTAAACACTCTTGATTCAAATTTCCATCTAATAAATTACTAATTGCTTGTTTTTCTTTGATTTTTTGTGCAAATGAAATTAAGACATGCCCGAAATCCCCGAAATAGAGTTTGTACATATAATATGGGTCTTATTATTCTTGGCACAATTGTGTGTCCCGTGCAATAAAGCGATTTCATACGCACTTATTGACAAAATTAATGTGTGAGCGGTTGTGATACGCGATTTACAGAGAATTTTCCACATCGCCATTATTGTTGTTCCGCTAGCATGACAGAATTCTTGGGCATATGGAAAATGGGAGAGGAAGCATGTGGAATAATTTAAATATAGTGTCTGATAGTGACACATTCTTCGCCATTGAAATGTAAACAAAGCCAGCAAAGTCACGAAATATTGAAAATTTAATGTTGTAAATATTGTGAAAGTAATTTTCATTTTTAATCCAATTCACCCCAAGAACACACCCCATTTATGCGCCCTGATGATTTCCATTCGCCGAAAGAGAAGTTGTAATATCACTTATATCCTATTTTCTCCTTCTGCACACTATGGTCGCAATTGTATGATTCTTTCTGGGTCTGTGGGCAAATCTCTCGATGGGTTGTCGTGTTGATCGAGAAAAGGAGGATTTATTTTGGGGCCAAATCTCTGTGTGGCATGATTTGACGGGGGTTGGGAATTGTGAAAGCAACTTGTGTGGATTATATTATACACAAATTACATGGCAAGACAATTTTTCCCTGAGACATTTTGGCCCTCTGAGCCGCAAAGCAGCGCAACCACCCGCCGAAATACCCCAGCGAGTGCCTGAAAAAGGAAAATCGCTCATAATATTGTGTTTCGATTTCTTCGTTTGGTCAATACTTGTGTTCGACTGGGGCGATGGTTTGGGGTGAAAGTGGAGCGTTTTTTCCCTCGTGACACACAAATGATACCCAGAGTTTTGGCGGAGGTGGGGCGGAATACCAATGGAAATTAATTGAATATCTCCCCATCAAGTTCCTCCACTTTGGCAAAATGGCAGTTTCATCTGAAAATTGTCCTTCCTTTCTCTGCGCGCCCTATTATTGCCATCCACATAAAGTCTTGTAATGAACTTAATGTGTGATGAGGATAAATTATTATTATGTGGCGCACAGTAGGACGTCGGGTTAGTGGGTCAAGTTGCTGAAATTGTCAGCATCTTCTTGCCATTGAGAATTTCCTCGCAAGCAAATCACATGCAGACGACTTGAAATGCCGTCATTCTTTCTTGATAAGGCAAAGAGTTTCTTAACATATACAAAATAACGACAGCGAACACAAAAAAAACTATTTAATCCAAAATAGCATCTCAAGTATATCAACACTTTAACGTCAACCAAATTCTCAATTACCAACAAATCAGTATTATATGGCACTGTACAGTCTAATTGCCTTGGATGTGGACTGTTTTTGTACATCCTTACAAATTGACCCCCGCAGATGAATAAGGTTATTTTAACGTGGAAATAAATTTATCAAAAAATCCACTTCACCGAGCAATTTGCATAATTCTCTTTCGAGTATTTTCTTGACAATTCTATTTTGAGATGTGCGTTATTGTGGGTGAGTTGCCGTATGTTTTCTTATAATTGTGCTCATTTCTGTGGCGAATATAATTGTTTAGAGAGATGCGCTCAGAGCCAGCAAGTACTTCAAAGGAGCCAAAATTGAGATCGCTGGAGCGACAATCGATATGGATTTCGATTGGAGTCGATGCCATGTGATTGAGTGTTAATAATTAAGGAGATAGTGGAGTGAATGGCTGTTATTACTCGCACTGCGCCACATATTTTCAATGTATTTCTTCCTATGAGGCTTGTTTTGTTGACCTTCCCTATGTTTAAATAATCCATCCACGCACTTATCAAGGACAAGGCAAATGCCCCAGAAGAAGGACTCACCTGGCTCGTGTGTCTCGAATATTGGTTAATAATTTAGGCGGGGAATGCCAATGCCACACAGGACGTGTCTTATTTTTAAAGTCTCCCACACTCACGTAATCCTCACGGACGCGCGGGTTCGTCTTTAACTGCCAACACTCTATCGCAATTCCTCGGCACGTGAAACCCCAACGGAATTTAGGGAGCACCAGAGTCACTGGGAAGCAACACGGCAATTTGGTCCAGAGTTGAATTTCATCATAACCAGAAGCCTGTCACTTGAGAGAAAGGGTGATAAGGAGTCGCGAGATGCACACACTGGCATTAGCGTGAACTCCAAGAGGCGAAGCCAGCAACTGCTGGCGAGGAGCGTGTTTATGTTTTTGGACCACCGAGCGCCAGAATACCAGTCAGCAAGCCAACGAATTGAAGGAATGAACCGTCGCGACGCTCGAGCGACTGCGCCAACACACTCACAGCCCCAAAGCCGAAGAGTCGGAGGAAGATGTACTAAAGTGATGTCACTCACCAGCACGATTCGCTAACAGGTCGCCAATTTTCACTGTGTGCTCCTCCGGCGTGATCATCATCGTGCGAAACGGCGTGCTCCATGACGTCACTGTTCGAGAGCGGATTGGGGGGTTGCGGAATGAATTTTATTTACTCTTCACACCAATATTTGTTGTGTGGAATGTCGAGGAGTTGCTAAAGGAATTTACCTTTTATTATGGTCACTTCCGCCGCAAGGCAGAGAAAAGCGTCTGTGCAATAAACACACGGAATACCCTGTGAAGAGCACCGACATGTGACGTGAAATACCTTCGAAGTCTCTTTGAGAGTGGCCATAAAAAGCATTGAGGTGATGAGTGTGACATTGAGGCAAGGACAGCAAGAGATTTTCCCTCAATAACGATGGGCTTGGATTTTTCTCCCCTTCAGCTAAGCAAATACACGAATTGATGCAGTAAATGTTACTTATATTGATTATACATAGTATGAAAAGTAGAAAAAAATATTCAAAATCAAAGATTTATTGAGCTGTCACGTGAGTGCACGGAAAATCCTAGACCTTGTGGGGTTGAATCCCTTAAATTGATGCACTTTTAAAGAATTCTTTCTTTCTCTCTCTAATCAATCTGTGTGGAAGGATATTTTGCCTCCTAAAAAATGTGAAAATGCTTATCGTCTGAATGTAAAAACTTCTATAAATCTCATACATGATAATAAAATGGGGTAATCTGACACTCAATGCCCCTGGAAGACCCGTGAGAGGGAAAAGAGTGAAGTGTAATGTTTTTAGAGACGAGAGCCCACTTCAATTTCTATCAAAGAGCAAACAGAGGAAGTCATATTTTCCCAGAATGAAGTGGGCTTGATAAAAAATGCAGAAAGTGATTCGGTGAAATGTGAGGGTCGAAAGGTCGGTGCTCGTATTAAGGAGTGAAGCATGATCTGAAGACATGGTGATCGTGTGGAGCACTTGGGTAATCTTTCTGTGTCGCTCTTCAGCCATGGCGGATTATGTATCCAATTCCCTTGACTGATGGCAGCATTTATTTACGACACTAATTACATAGAGTGTCTGCAGTGGCAGAAGGGGGTGACATCGTCGAGAGACACACACGGCAAATTATGGTGAATTTCTATCAAAGTCATGCAAAGTTTAAATAGAGACATGCCTTCACGCCCACACCCAAGGATCAGCAGCTCAAGCACTAATACTGCTGATGAATTAAGATAGAATTACTTACTCGTCCCCAATAAATATCCTCTCGGGGCTTTGTGTGATGAATAATTTCCCAGATTGTCACTCTCTTCTCCTGGTGTGCAGCTCAACCGAGCTGCGGTGGCATGTCTTAAAGATAGTGTGCGAATACTTCTCTGAATTGCAGAAAGCCACACCAATAGTGTGTCATCAACTGTTGCTCCCATTTTTGCTGTCTGCAACATGGGAATTCGCCACACACCATTTCATCTCCCACTGGAGCGCGTGTCCTCCGGCATTGGAGACAAGATGATAAAAATGGCCCCATCAATCTTTCACTCACCATGGGACATCGCTGAACTCTTTTCTCGCTCCAGCAGCGCCCACGAGGGCGGCAACTCCCCAAACGGATATTGATCCGCAGCACTCACCACCCTCAGCCCAGAGAAAAAAAAATACTCCGTCACATATTCCTCAAAGATTTGTCATTTCAGCACCATTCTCCTGGTCATGCACAGCCTCTCCCTCCCCATTGACGAAGAAAGCGAGAGAAAATGAGAGACAAATTAAATGTTTTGAAATAACAGAGAAATGGTAGAGAATAAATTGAGGAAAGCCCACGCTTTTCTCCTTCAGGTAATTCGCGCGATTGTAAAATTCCCGGGCACTTTGCAAACCCCAAAGAGCTCTTTAAAATCAAATTTTCAATTGTTATGCTCTCATTCGCACGAACAGAGAAACCTCAAAGGATATAAATCACACAACGAGTTGCTGTGAAAATTTAACGAAATGGGAAAATCAAGTGCCTGAAAAAACAGACACAGAGTAACATAGAGAGGTGTAGAGTTACATGTGAGAAATATTTTAGGAAGAAAGCCCTTTTCTAACATTGAAACCTCTGTAATGACTGTTTTCGATGCTATGAATGTTGATAAAATGAAATGAAATAAATTTTCTAGCTGCTGTAAATGTTTGTGATTTTAAAATATTCCTTCTCTTCAAAATTGTTTCACAATGAGCAAGAATTAAAATCAAATAACACACTTTAACAGTCATTTTTCGAGCCTCATAAAAATTTAATTATATACACATTTTTACGACAGTAGTAAAGTGTTTAAATTAATCCTAGTCCGTCGATCATCCGGAGTGCTCCACCATTCCACCCCTTCTCACCCCCACAGAAGCTATCATCATTTCACCGTCTGAAAACGAGACACTCTTGTTTTCTCACAAACCATCCTGGAAAAGCTGCCGTGATTCGGGTTCGCCCCATTTACCGGAGCTTTTCACGTGTGTTGGCGCGTTAGAATTTGTGGTGAATGCTAATGCCGAGGTAATATTTAAGATAAGAAGTATTTTATTGCAGCTCTCATTGCTCTTGTGACAATAGTGTGGAATTTATGGCAATTGAAGTCGTATAATTAAAGGTGCTCAGTTGTAGTTTAGAATCTCTACACCAGGAAAGAATGAAAGAATGCGCAAGAGAATAAATTACACTATTGAATTATACTCTTACTTTTGATTATTCCGGAGTTTTTGCAACGCATCCAGAGTACTTTCGTCGTCTCATCCCTTTGTCATGAGATCAAAGAGGGATTCTGTGAAAAATTATTCGTACATCCTTTTTACTGTTTTTTGTGGATCACGCTTCTAAAATGTCTCATCACATTATCCTTTCAGCCACAGTGTTCCATCACGATGCCATTTTCCTTGTCGCGCCATCAACGGTGTATTTTGTCTTCCGTGTGGGATGAAATCAATACACGAATATTAAAATTTTAATATACAATAAAGCCTCCTTTGAAATAAATTTCCTAGTATTTAGGATATGGAAAGTGGATAAATTATTCGTGATTGGGAAGCCAGAGAATTTTCTCACATGACTCCTCAGACGAACTCTTCTCATTGAGGTCAAAGAGGTGAAATTCAGCTGTTTGGGGTGATAAAGGCAATAAACTCTTCCACCACATGAATAAGTGTTTCATTTAAATTTTAGAAATGCAAAATCGTTTAAGTTTTTTCTACATCCCTCGGCGAAATTTTATTGGGAATCTCAGACAGATGTTTTCCGAAGCTCCCCCAATTCGATGGTGGTAAATATTGATAGACATGTGTGGGGATATATCTAAATCAAAATCCCACCGACACGCAATAAAAAGGACCTCCCCTTGGCGCACAAGAACTACATGGAGCACACTCCCCACTATAATTTCCCAGACACGCATTATTCAGCCTGTTCTCATTACTATTCTCACATCATATTGGGTTTCAGCGCAAATAAATAAATAAATAATGATTGCCCCTCCTCCGCTCGTGGAATTTCTCGTGTACTTTACAACTCAAACACAACTCAAATATCGCCCGAAGATGGGGAGAAAAGTTTACCCTCGCCGAAGCTGTGCAACAGATTTTCATCCCACGTCACGAGGATTTTTGTGTAAAAGACAAATTGCAATTTTCGGGGGCACTGAACAATTTTCCATCAACATAGAGATGCACAATTTTCCACGAAAATTCACTCTCACAAAAAGGTGAGTGTGAAACACAGTTTCATGTCCAACTGCAAAACATTTGATAAGCGAACGCCAAGGTTAGCTTATGGGTGAGCTGGGCGATGCCAACAACTCGAAATGTGGCAGACTCGATTTGCAGCTAAATCCTACAGGATAATATGTAATCCTAAATAATTTTTAAAAATTCTAAATAATCTTTAATAATCCTAAATAATCTGAAATAATCCTAAATAATCCTACATATGTAAAGTTTATATGAATTTACATAAAGTTCACTTAAGTTATTTTTTTAAGTTCACATGAGTGTTTATAAAGACAGAGCGACGAACGGAAGCCAAAAATAAATAACCCCACTTCTTTCCTCAGATTTCGCAACAATTAGCCTCCCTGATATCATTTTAGTCGATTTTGCTACGCTTGATGTTTTGCGCGCTTTCAGATAGAGCCAGGCTTCGCCCAGCTCAATGTGATAGATATTTTTTCATTGAATTAAAAACACTTTCAGATTAAAGGAGAGGACGTAGAAAAAGCTTAATTGAATTTATGCAATAGTAAAAAAAAATTTACAAAAGGGATGGAATATTTATTATCAAGGATATTGTTAAATACAAATATTTGATGCTTTTCGAGCCTTTCGCACATTTTGATTTGCAACTATTGGCTTTGCAGTATTATTTTGACTCACAAGAATATATTATGAAATCATCAAAGCATACACTAAAAATGCAGAATGACTGCAATATATTGCATCCATGGTTTATTAATATTGTTTCATCTTTGCTTTGCAAGCTTTCATTTATTTACAAATGAATCCTGATGTTTTTTCAAGCTCTGCCAGTTGAACGTTCAGGACAAGGATAGCTGTTGACTCACACGCGTGTTTAAAACAAAGTTAATAATAAAATTGGAAAATTTTGTGGCTGTAATTATGTACATATGTAATGCAGGAAATTGAATTCCACAAAAATATAAATTGGAGTTTTCACCGCAAACCGCCAAACTGTAAATAAACTTTACAACACAGGAAAAGTGAACCCTTCGGCGTGGACAGGTTGAAGCTGCGGTTTGGCAAAATATTTTGCCCACTAGACAAAGAGTGGTTAATATTAATTAGTGTGGTGGGCCTTAATTAATGTGTTACCTGGCCGTTGGCGTCGAAGAGAATACGCTCAAATTTCGAGATTGCCACTCACCTATTAATCACAAGGACGAAGGACATCTCCGCCACCAGATTGCGAGTGTTTTCGTGTCAATTTCCACAGGAGCATCCCTCCTTGACACTATCGGAGACGAGCTGTTGGTCGAAGTCAATAAAATCTCCAGTCCATTCTGGCGGAATCGATAATATTTCGCCGGAAATAGCACAATATTATTGATTTAGGAGTCAATTTGAGTTATGAAATGCATCCAATGAGTTCAAAAATTCAATATTGCCCGAAAATCCACTAAAAAGAACATTTATGAGACTTCAACGGCAAAATGTTGACGCCAATAAACCACACGATTTATTGCAAACAACTGACGGTGAAATAAAAAAGAATTTCACAAAAAGCATACTTTTAATCTCTTTTTCATATTTTTTCTCAAAAGATATGTGCAATATTCAATGTTATTTTCCGTGACATGCCGAGGCTTTACATATTTTGTGAGCTTTCATGCCGCTCAGTGACTCGAAAAGGGAAATTGAAAAATTTTTTAATTAAATTCTCCCCATTCAATAAATTGCCATCAGAAGTTAATCAATTGTGTGGAGAGCCTCGAATAGCTCTCAATCGAATATCGCTAATGATATGTAAATATGTGACAACAAATTCTGTTTGGCAACAGATAAACCGCCAACATGTTCATTGATAATCGCTTGTGGACTTTTCAAACCCGATCCGCAAAAACCCCTTCGATATTCTGCACTTTCAACTTTAATTTCCACTCTGGATCACATCGCTCCATTATTGTTTTAATGTAATTGGAGCGAGCAGAGTGTGTGGCATTAAAAATGCTCCTTTGTCGTCAGATGGACGACTCTCACCACAATTCACCGGATGCTGCGAAAGTGTCTCCAATATCTAGCCACTGACATCCTCTAATAACAATTAATTCCGCGCTATAAGGGTGTAATCCAATTACGATGGCGTATTATCGAGAGATGCATTCAATGAAATATTTCCGAGGACGCTGAAATAAATACATCAAAGTCTCTTCCATTCGATCGATCATTTATAATAATCAATCAGCCTATTAGCTCGACTATCTTTTGCCAGTGGTCAAGTTGAATTCAATGGAATTCACATTATATTCACGAATCCATATTCTCTTAATCACCATTGATTGATATCAAAATTAATTCATCGTCTTTTGAATGTATTTTATGTAATAAATGAAAACAGCAAAAAGTGAGACAGAAAGCTCGTTCAAGTGGATGAACGTTAATTGCAAAACATGAGAATTTCAGATAAAAATGCACTGGATTCTCGAGAAGAGTCTTTGACCTGAGAGTGCAGCAATTCAGACACAAAATCAATCAATTTCCTCGCATTTTCTCCCCACAACGACCCAGACTTGATTTAGAGTCAGTCAAGAGACAAGGAGAATTAAGTGACACTGTGAGGATTTTGCTATTTTCAATTGGATTCACGTGTTCTTTCGCCTCTTGAACTAAAGGTGATATAAAACAGAATATCAGTAGAAGTTCCTCAGTTCCGTTGGAGAAGTTTCGAAAAGACAATCTTGTAAAATTAACAAAACAACAATGAATCTTAAATCGGTGAGTTACAATTGCTACACTAATGCTAAACTGTGCTGACAAGACATGGAAATGTCTTCCCTTTAGATTGCCTTGTTTGCAATTCTTCTCCATCAATCAATTTGCATTTTGTGCATTCCAACAGATTCAGGTGAGATTTCGTTAAAGTGAAAAATTAACAAGTTTCCCAAAATTTCCCTGCAATCATATTCATGTAATGAGTTTTGTGTTCTTTTTTAAATGACAATTTGTGAATGGGTTTCATTCAATTCATTTATTTTCTCCAAATTATTCGGTGCCAAGTCAATTATTCGAGTAATTCAATTACTTTGATCGTGTCAAAATATTCAATTCGCTTTCAAGTTCGCTTTGAATGAATGTTGCTGGCAATCAATGAAAAGCTCGAATATCAACAAACACCCACACTCTCAAAATCGTAATTACCAATGAGCATGCTTTGGCAAATGTGTTGGTGTTTATTGCACCAAAAGCCGCTGATAAGAGAGAAAGAGAGTCCAAAGAGAGGTTCATTTGAGCTCTAGCAACGTGGACAATTGGCAATCAGTGAAAAACTTCTCATGTGTATCAATTAGAAATTCCACTTTCAATTGTGTGTATTCGTGTGAAAGTTTAAATAATCAGCGAAATGTATTAAATAACACTCAAATTCTCCCACTCCAAGAGTGAATTTCAATCCATTTTCGTGTCTGCCACGGCAATGCCAAATTGTATACTCGATTGACGGCATTTTGCGACCATCTCCACCGCATATCAAGAGTGTTCAATGTGTCTGTGTGTCATGTCAAAGTGCCAAAAAGTGCAATCATTGCCACCGAGATAGCAAACACTGCATAAATGATGTTCCTCTCAGGCCCAGTGAAGGTCGACAACGATTTGTCGCTGGCGATCAGTCGCATGCAACAGAATTTTGGTGCCTACCTCAAGAGAGCCTTCACCAATGCACACGTTCGACGCGCTGACGTCGACACTGGAGCGCCACATGTTATTTTGGATAAGACGTTCTTCCAAGATAAGAATAGTGATGTGTGAGTTAAGCATATTTAGTTAAATTTCTGTTCGACAAACAAATACAAAAGTTAGAAAATTTTATGAATCGAAGCAAAATGCAGTGGTGTTCAAAAGTATATTTTCTCACACTGTTCATGCAATATTAAAAGCAAGTATGAATCATTATGAACACCACTGTATAAGAGAAGAGGGAAAGTGAAGAGTTGAGTGCACTTCACATAGTGCTTTAAGCTTCACAAAGGCACAATTAATTGAATTGGGGTAGTTTTGTGGTGATTTCAGACAAAATACTGACACTGATAGCAATTCTCTTGCAGAATGATTAAAAATTTACGTACCATTAAGAGCGAATCCCCGCGAATGTTGTCCATCCAGGCGGAAATGCTGCAAGATATCCTCACTCTGTCTGTGGATTTAGGCGCTCTATCGTTGGAGTGTGAGTACGAGATGATCAATCATGACGTGATGAAGCTCCTGCCGGTGTCCAGCGATGGTATCCTCAATGCCACAATTGAGAGCACTCGAGCTGAAGGACGAGTCGGCTACAGGATCACAGGAGACTCTCTGCAAGCAATAAATTTCGATGTAGAATATAAAATGGGTCGAATTCATCTGCAAGCGACTTACTCAGAAGGTGGACAGAAGATGCACAGCCAGAGCACAAGGGAATCTATCGACGAGACAATCTTGAAGGGTGTGCGCAGGGATTTCGAGCGGTACTTCGAAGACCAACTCCGGGAGCAGCTCAACAACGTCCTTCAGGATGTTTCGCTGACTCAGATGTTCGATGAAGATGACGATCTCGTGAAGAAGTACGCGCTGCGAGGATTATCTCGCTCGACTGCCGCCAATAACCTCGTGGATATGTTTCTGGTGCAAATTCGCAAGTTTATCAGCGACTGGGGCTACTCTCAGATTGATATTGAGGATTTGAGGAAGTCATTCCGATATCCGTTCGACTCATTCAGCATCTTTTGGGGATCGTTCGAGGCCACCGAAGGCACAGCACGCAATCTGTCCACGATCTATCGCACTGGGGACTTTTCCATTCATCACGAGCAGAACCAAATGGTGATATTTGGATCTCTGGGCCTCAATGAACTTGCGGTGAGATTAATGTCAACATGATTGAATATCTTACGATCGATTTCTATTGTTTTCCTTCATCCCTGCAGTGCAATTATGAGAGCTACAGAGCCAAAGTGTGGAATATTGGGCCATCTGGAAAGATTTCAGCGACGACGGGCCACAACTCAGTCAAATTGCGCATCGTCAGCACCGGATGGATCACAAGCATTGAGAATGCAGCAGACAAGATCATCGATCTGGATTTCAAAGTGGAGAGAATTGAGTAAGATATTTTTCTGCAATTTTCCATCACAAACTTACCTTCGTATTTTCTCACCAGTGACATCAAGGTGTCAATCACGGGACTCTGGATTCTCAATAACCTGGCATCGACTTTCATCTCCTGGATAGCAGCTTTATTCAATTCCTCCATCATCGTGTTAGTGGAAGACACAATAAAACAGCAAATGCGCCAATTTCTCTCACTAAAGTCATGATTCGACGTTCTTTTCTGAAATGATATTAAGTAAATGTTAAATTTTGTGCATTTTCATGAAAAAGAAATTACGCTTACCAATAAATTGTGCAATGTTCAGTGTCTGCATTTTGGCATCATGGGCGAAAAATACCATCGACAGTGCATTGATTGTTAAAGTGCTGACAATGCGCCTGAATTTGCAGGAAATAATCGTCACGTGCATCTTACGATGCAGAAACTGGAGCTCTCGCAAAGATTGTGACAGATCCTATTGCTTCTTAAGTAATTTAACTGCTTCACACAATGCCCCAAAATTAAGTGGATTATTTATTTGTCCTCTTGAGAAATCAACATTGTTCCACATATAATCCAAACATTAACAAAAAGCTTGCTTTTTTACTTGAAATATTGAATTCCAATGAATCAGCAATTAAAAATCACTGTTCATGAAAATTTCTGTCTAAAAGTCGAGTGATCGTGACGAAAAGAATAACATTCAATTATGTAATAATTTGCTTCAGAGCAAGCATATTTTGTCATGTTATTGAATCTTCACGAAACAGTTAACGCTGACTCTTCAAATCACAATAAAATATCAGATTTCAGGAAATCGCAAACGATATAAGAAAATAAATAAATAAAAATTGAAAGTAATTCGATATTTCATTTCATTTATTCATCGAGTATAAAAAAAACGTAAACATGAAGTAGTTTAAATTAAGAGCGGATTATTTGTATCCAAGTTTGTATCTTATGTTCGGATGGCGTTTCTTTGAAGCGTATTTTATAGTTATGAAATAAAAAGGAAAAAGTTTCTCGATTGTCACTTATTGCCATTTTAAGCATAAGAATCTAAATATTCTTTTGCATCAACATTGCACACTAACTTTAGAATTTGTACATTGAAAATCTTTAATAATTACAGTAATGTTGGCGTAAATCTTTCTTCGTCGTTACACCTTAGTTTGTCTCAAATCTTTAAAATTCAAGGTTATATTGACCTGATCTGCCTGACCGAAGACTATGAGTGCAGTGTTATCGCATTGATGATCTTCGTCTTCGTTCTGAAGGGCACAGTTTGATTGTAAAATCAGTAAATCACCAGCAAATGTATCACCAGAAAAGACTTACCGCACAATCCAGCGTGCAATAAACTCCACTCAGGCACTCACCGCAGACCATGTTGCTGGACATGCCGCAAATCAGACACGCCTTCATAGATTCCTTCACCTGTACAGAAAACTGTATTAGCTTCTTTATACTACAAATGCATCAGGTCACAATCTTACCTTTCCCAGATTTATCCCTTTGTCTTGTGTATTCCCTCGGTTTGTGTCGGGTGCGACTGGATGATCTTTCCGCAAGTTTTCCTCGATGACAATAGGTTTAACGTTATCATTGGGACTTTTCAAAGGCTGCTGATTATATCAAGAAAAGCAATTGAAGATGGCATCCAAATACTAAGATTGTTATATACGAAAATGAAAACTTGCCTGGTTGTCTTGGGTTTGCGTATTCTTGTTTATTGCTGGCTTGAGCAAGCTCGCCGGATCCTTGTCAGCAAACGTGTTTCCATCACCTTCATGACGTGAAACAGGAACAGGTAGTGGTGGCATCAATTCCTGAGGCGTGAGCAAAAGTGATTCAGGACTGACATCGCTGTCCTGCGTTGTTGTGGATGTTACCTGAGAAGCTGTTAGATCGAGTGGTCGAACAGATACAGTTGGATTGTTCACTACCAAAGTCTGATCGGAATGGGCTGTTGTCTTTGGCAAATCCTGTGACTGCTGTGGAGAATCGGCAGAAAGTGCAGCTCCATGTGATACAATAACACCTTGCGGCAAGTTATAAGTAATTACTGAGGCAGGTTGCGTCTGAGTTTTTTGAGGCAACATTTGCTCCAATGGTCTAACAGATATTTTCTGCGTCTGTGATGTTGTTTTGGCGCGTGACTTAGCTTTCTTGACTGAAGTATTTGGCTTCTTACTATTCTCTGGCACATTTTTTCTCAATTGCGAAGATCCTTGAGGAGTTTGTTGGACCATCATAGGCTGATACGTTGTTGTCGTAGTCACTCGTTGGATGTCTAATATTGGTAATTGTGCCAATGTTGGAAGGAATGATACTGATGCACGACGCGGAGGAGCAAGTACTCTAGATCTTACTTGCCCATTTTCAGGTGATCGCCCTGATGGTGTCTGGATCGCTGGCTTCGAAGGAAAAATTGGTCGTTGTGCAGAATTCACAGGAAATTTTGAGTGTGCCATCACGTTTTTAGCGTAGTTAGTTGGTAATGATTTCTAAGACAGTGAATGATAATGCAAAATGAAGCAAATGAATGTGCATAAATGATTAACAGAACTTACCTGACACCATTGTTGCATTCCATGCAGTGGAGTGTGGGACGATTGATTCCACAGCGGTGTTCTTTGTGATGTGGTTTGATCTGGTCGAATTGGGCGTATTTGTTCCGGAATCTGTTGACTTCTGTGCAGCTGTCCAGCATGAGAGTTGATGCTTGAATTCACTGGTGGAAGTGGATTGTTCTGATTTAGCATCTGCCGTATTATATGAAACTGTTGTGGCAAATTCCTAATAGCATTTGGCATCAGTTCGGAATATCTTTGGTTTCCTTGCATTGGAAACGGAGTGCAGTATTGCGGTCTTTGTTGCAAAGGTTGCGCCTGTGGAATCTGCTGATAGTTTGGCTGCCAATCTCTCATGTTATGTATCTGATGCCGATAGGTCCCAAGCATATGATGTTCGTTATATGGCGGCGGAGCTGCATCCCTCCTCTGTCCTTGTGGCATCAGTTGATTTTCTTGCACTCTTCCCAAAGTATCCGAAAACGGAACTACGCATATTCTATATGACTGTGAAACCGTTGGTAGATTTTGCTGGTTACTCTGCCACGGATTATCAACAGAGAACTGCGGCACAGACGAAACTGACGGCAGATATGGCACAGATTGAGTGACTTCACATGGGACGTTAACAGTAGCAGAAGAGACTGTTGGCGCTTGCGTATTGGTGGGATTTGCATTGAAATCCAATTGAGCTTGACTAACAATATTCGCCAAAGTTGTGAGATCAGCATCGGAGAAAATTGTGGGCGATTCACCGTGATCTTGTTGGACTGACTCAGTCTGCTGCGAGACAGACGCAGTTTCTAGACTTTGGGAGACAGCCGAGGAAACAACCACCGGATCAGTCACTTGTTCCTCAGCTGGAGCAGAAGCGGAGTTTGTTTGTTTCGCTTCACTGCTTTCACTACTCGCCAGTAATGGTTCCGAGTCCATGGGAATGCATATCATTGGTGCGTTTGTGCGTGAAGTCACTCCTTCACTCGGATAAGCTTCGCCAGCTAGATCGTCTTGCACAGGACTCTTCACCTCAACCTCAC
Source organism: Phlebotomus argentipes (assembly GCF_947086385.1). NCBI lineage: Eukaryota > Metazoa > Arthropoda > Insecta > Diptera > Psychodidae > Phlebotomus > Phlebotomus argentipes. The sequence continues at coordinate 7,274,468 of NW_026776181.1, read as the reverse complement.
CTTCTCTCTTCAAACTGGCGCACTCTTTGGTGCCTTCCATGCTCACTGCATTGTCTTCTGTCACATCAACAATTTCCTTCATCTTGTCGCTAATAAATTTAGTCATCCACTTGAACGGATCCGGCTGCAGATTCACCTGAATGGGACAATGAGGTTCCGATACCCATTTGACGGTGACATCAATAACGATCTTCTCAAAGCAATCTTTTTCATCGCCGGTCAGCATTTTGTATACAGATTTTGTTTCGCGCAAGCAATCTGTCGCCCTCTTCATTAGCATTCGCTTCATCTCCTGAATTTTGCCCAGCTCCTCATCCCAATCGTACTCGTTGGTGTTTGCGAAGTGTTTCATAATATAATTGACTTGATCCTTCGCTGATTGGAAAAGTGCACAGAGTTTAACGAATTTCTTTATGCTTTGGCTGTGGACTAGATCTATTGATCGCTGCATTAGACTTCGTTCCTCCTTCGACATGTCAAAAGAAGAAGTCTTTCTCTGCAGACATTTACACTTTGGAGCCACCAAAGAATCCAGTGGTAATGGATCTGTCTGGCAAGATGTGTCCACAACTGATGGACGTGCATCTGTCTGAACCGAGACATTGTGTGAAATCATCTGAAGCGTTTGGATGCCAATGCTTTCCATTGGTTTGGCCTCAGTTTGTGAAGAACTGTCAGAATATTGAGTCAATTTCTTTGGGTTCTCATTTTCATCATTGATTTTCACTCTCTTCTCAGCCACAGATTTCTCAAACTCACTAGAATGTCTCCTCTTTCTAGTCTCAGCATTCTTCATGGTGATCTCAATTTCTCCTACATCCGTAGCCGTTGCTGATTGTTCTTCATCATTATCATCCTCATCGGTGATATCAATGCAGTCGGAAATTACATTGACTGAATCAACACCGTTCAATCCTTGGTTCAATCTCACATTGTGTATTATCTCCCCCCAATCGATTGCCTCCATCTTCGGGATTATATTCGAGATGCACTCGTTGTCATCACGAGGAACTTCCTGTTCAACAGGTAACTCTTCTTCATCACTTGAAATATCTTCATACACGAAAGGCACAAAAAGCTGAGTTTCCTGACTGCAAAATAAACTGTCGCAAGTGTCAGCCATGTTTGTGATGTTATCAATTAGCACTTCTTAAAATCCTCAATTAAAACTTCAATAACACTACTTTTCACTATCCACAGAAAGTTCATGTGCGGATCCACTGAAAATTGAGAAAGAACAAATTCTATTTATTATGGCGAGCTGTTTATTAAACTAAAGGCAACAATTTATTTTCTTTCAAAACATGCAAACGACATTTTAAGGACTTTTATGATTCACGAAAAACATAAACATTAATTCTTTATTGTTTTAATTATGTTGTTGTTCAGATCAGGATGTCTTTAAAAAAGACCCTTACTTTTCACTGATGTAATAAAAACGGAATTATAGTGGTTTAAAATTTTAATTTAAAATTTGCTCTGACTTTAGATCTATTTGTTTAAATTTAACAATTTTGGTCTCGTTAGAAACTTAACTTAGAAAAAGTGTCAATCGCTTAAGCGTATTCGGAGGGTTTTTGGTCGACAAGTGAACCAGGCCTCGGAAATTGGCATCAATTGACCAATAGGTCATTTGATTGTAAAGGACTTCCAAACTGTCAAATAAATTATTATTATATAATGAAAAAGACACAAGGGGCATGTTACTGCAATTGAAACATCTGCCCAGCATGTCGTTTAGGGATGTGATAAAATTTGAGTGAGAAAAGGAGGAAGAAGGAACGAAGAATTGTAGATTACTATTTGCAACACCACGCAGTTCTAGTAGAGATTGTCGGCTTTCAATGTACAAAAATTTTCTTGCAATGAACGCCCGCACACAATGGGATTTAGTGCTTTATATGCAGTGATATTTGGAGCACTGGGGAAGGCAGAGCCTAAGCGGGCAAGGATTGGGTGGCATCAAATTGCCCCCACTCAGTCTTCCACTGGCGATTGGCGAGTGTGCGCGCAGCTTGAGCGCTTCATAATTCACAGGCGACAATTGTTTATTGCTCTCCTGATGCGAGATAACGGATTCTCACTTCTTTTTATTCTGAATAATCACAATATTTCAGTATTTTACATATTGCAGACCTTGAAGAATACTTAAGCCTCGTGTTGAATCGTCATCAGAAGAAAATAATAATTCGGATAAAGTGAAGAGCAACTGAAAATCAACTATTGTCTACACTTAAAAATAAAATACTACGATCTTTTTTTGGATTCTTTACCATTTTTCATTTCACGTTGTTTAGTTGGGTAATTTGTTGTAAATAAAGGTAAATTAATAAAGGAAAAAAATCAAATCTCAAAGTCTCAGAGTTTCAATTGTCTATAATTTACTGTCACTCACTGTAATATTCGGTATGGCTAAAAACACTTTTTGTCTGGTTGTAAAATAATAGACTCCAGAAATAAGCTTCGAATCTCAATTATTCCACAATAAATGGCCAAATGAGAGCACAAATTGTCATGCAGATCGGTCTAAATTATATTTTTTCCGAGTTTTCCGCGCGTTGTTTACTAAATTATTGATTTTTCTATCGATCTGTAAGCAATATTGTGAAAAATGATTGTAATTTGTATTAAAATGTACGTGCTGTACGTGGTCTTTGTGCAAATTTCTGTGCACCAGGGTCAAGTAGCATAAATAAATATAAACAAGAAATGCGAGATTATCAACGTGATTAGGAGATTTTCTGCTAAACAACATTTTCATCGCAAAACTGACCTAAAACTGACACAAACTTCGCAAAAATGCGATTAACAGGAAAAGGCGTCATTATACACTTATCCTTACATGATCTGTACAAAAAGCGAGCTGCAGATATTGTTCAGAACAATAAAAAATGCAATCTCCTCTGCGCGTTGCGATCACAAAAATCACGTGAAATGATTTGATTTGGCTATAGATGGTGAGAATACTGATAAACTTCTTGCACTGTCCACAAAAGCACTGAACCACACAAACTACTTTGTCAACAGCTTACGAGAGACTGAATTGTTCTCTCTGCTCAAGGGCTCTCTCGGCGCTCCTCGTGTGATCCCACGGACTCGCACACGAGGGAAAATTGCTGTCCACCCGAGTTGTGTGTGATCTCGACCCTCTTTTTGCCTGGCGGCGAGAGTGTTGAGTTGAGAGTGCGGGGAATTCCGACTCGGCACTTCGAGGGTGGCGCAAGTCGGTGCGCGATCGAAAGCGATCTCTTCACTGCCCAGAATTGTTTATTTGTTTATGCTCGACGAAATCAGAGTGCGATAAATCGTGGCTTATAGAAATGCATATTAATGTATTTTTCACAATATTTTCTGCTTATGATCGCAAATTTTCTGGATTGCAATATCGAAGGGATCATATTTCTTAAGAAAACATTCATGTGCTGAGAAATATAACTCAACTCAATTATTAGCTTTTCTCAGTACGAGACGCGTGTTAAGGGATTTTTGTTTCTTCGCTCATAAAATTGTTTAACATTATATTATGTACAGGCAGGGTATGAAATACATAAACCCACAGAGAGGTTTACATGTTGTAGTGTATTGGTGTACTGATCCTTGGCGGACGAACTAACCCGAAGGCAATCCAAACAAAGTGTAGCGTGTCGGCTCAGGTGGTGTCCAAGGGTTCACGTGTGCTTAAGGTGGTCGCTTCAGCACCGGCAAGGCCTTCCGGTGTCCAAAGTGCTTGTTGGATTTGCTCGATTACTTGTAATAGATTTTCAACACTTCGCGATTAAAACGCGTGGAATTATCTGGGGCAAACCCTTTATTGATAATTCAATCTTTCACGAGAGTGTCTCGTGAGAAAGCTCCGGGAACACAATTGATCTCTCAATACATTTTTTGGAGTTTATATAGGATGCAAGTTCAATATCGTGGACACTTTCGTGCCTTTTTCTCTCTCTTGGGTCACTGTCATGAACTATTTTTAAATGCTACTATTGCACGATCCAACCCAATCTTCCCTTATCTACTAGTTTTCACTTTGTCAGTCTTTCTCGCTCCATAAATCATCATATTCGTGAGGCATCAATACTTAATTTCGTAGGATGTGATATCTCCTCGAAGTGTGCTTTGGTGGCAATAGCACTTTATCAACTATGCGTTTTTTATGAAGACATGATTTCTCTTGATATGATCTTACATTCTCTTATAATATGATCTTTTTTCTAAGACGCAATTTCTCTTATGATCTTTTTCCTAAGACGCAACCTCTCTTATATGATCAGGCATGGACTCGGCATTTGATGTTTCTTTCTAAAAGTGTACGCTACAATGGGGAAAATTAAATAATAGCTACTAATGGACCATTTGTGTCTCATTAAAACATCTTCTGGCTAAGAGCGCATGAGTAAGCGACATCGTAAGAGATGGAGGTTATTTATAATAGTATTTTATAAAAGTGTACTCTAAATAACGATTTGTATATTTTTCCCTTGATTTTTCTTAAAACCGGAAAATAGAGCCAAAATTGGGGATCTATTTCACTTGTTGTGAGTTAAACTATAGAATTTCAGCATTAATATACAACAGATTTTCTCGATTTTTATTTAAAAAAAAATTCATTTAAATATTTAACAAAATATTAATACTCTTTGAAAATAGTTCATAGATATTCATCAAAGAGAATAAGCTGGCTGGGATCACACGCATGCGGGTCGGGATCCTTTTCCTGTGTGTCACAAATAAAGAATAATTATGGATTTTGGCAAATTATGTATGTTTATCAAAGTCTTACCGCGCATTCGAGACTACAATAAACTGCACTGAGGCAATCACTGCAAACAAAATAGCAATATTCCTGGCACGTCAAGCAGAATTTCATCGTTCGCCTCATCTGAAAAACAACAAATAGAATTATTAAGAATTTTCTAAGCTTATACTTGAGTAAAATGTACTTTTCTGAGCACATTTATGGGAATCGGTGATGAATGAGAGTCTTCCTGTTGTTTCTCAGTGACAATAGTCGATCCTTGGGAGACTTGCAGAGAATTACTTCCAGATGGTTGCGCCAGAAGATTGTGATTTGTATGAGTGGTTTCGATGAATTGGACACAAAACTGATTTTGAGTGTGTGGCGAATTTACTTCCAAGTCTGCATATTTTGAAGAAACTACAGTTTCATACGCAATCTGAACCATGAAAAAGATATAAAAATATTCAAGATTATAAAGAAGAAGAGATCAAATGAGAACGACACTCAAAAATTGAGAAAAAAAACTCACTTGGGTGTCTGGGTGTTTGTTATTAATTATCGTAGTGTACAAATTCATAGATTCCGCCGTCATCTCGAATGGAGTGGTTGGATCAGGTTGATGTGGAATTATTTCCTCAGGAATGGCACTGCTATTCCGCATCGAGGAAATCACAGGAAAAGCTTGTACATTCTGTGGTCGCGTTGTTACATTCAAAGGCGTATTGCTTACTTTCAAGCCCAGATTGGAAGGAGCTGCTGCAATTGGCAAATTCTGCGTCTGCTGCTGAGCAGGAAGAGCAGGATTTAAAGTCACAGATGTTCCACCAATTGTATCGCGCAAAGGCACATAATAGGCGCTTGCTGCTGTGGACTGTATCTTTCTCTGTGCCTTTCTGGGCAACATTTCTGCCATTTGTGCTAATGACATGAACTTGGGCAGCTTTGGCACAGAAGATCCTTCTTGCATCTTCAAATTTGCCTGGCTTTGTTGGTCTTGCTGTTTGGGCTTTATAGCTGAAGTTGTGAGTTTCTGCGTGATCTCTGGCACATTTATAACATTTCTCAATTGCAAAACTCCCGGATGAATCTGTTGGCTCGGTTGGATCACAGAATCTCTATACATTGGCATTGTAGTCACTTGTTGGGCATTTGCAGGTGTTGGGAATTGCCCCATGTTCTGATGAGCTTCCAATGTTGGAACGAATAAAACTGATGGGTGATGCGAAGGAGCAAGCGTTCTGGGTCTTGCTTCAGCATTTCCATGAAAACTCAATGGTAGAGTTTGCGGCGCTGGAGTAAAAGGAACATTCGGACGCTGTGGAAGACATGAATGTTGTGGTCTCAGGCTTTGAGTCCAGAGTGGTGAAAATGGTCCCTAAAACAAGACATAATAAAGCAATGAAGTAAACGAGTGTTCATAAATGATTAACAGAACTTACGTGTTTCCATAGCGGCATTCCTTGTGGCATGGTTTGAGCTGGATGAACTTCGGGTACATGCTGAATCCGTTGATTCATTCGCAGCTGTCCAGGCTGAGTGTTGATCGTTGGATTAACAACTGGAAGTGGCTGTTGTTGTCCTGCCATAGGCTTTTGCGGTAGATTTCCTGTAGCATCAGGGATTTGTTTGGGATATTCTTGACTCCCTTGCATAAAATGCTGCATGTCTTTATGTGATTTTCTCGGGTCAAAATATTCGTCGTCCATCAATTCTCTATCAATCGGATCAGGTTGGCTATTCCAATGTGTAGAATTTGCAGCCCAACTCTTCACCCAATTCAGTCTCTCATTCCAACGAACTTGTTGCGTGTGAGCAAAGCTTTTCTCCTGTCGTCGGAAAAGGAATTCTTCGGCTTCTTGATCATCCAATGAGCCATCTAACGAGTCATCCAAGTCTATTTGGATCACTTCAGTGTTTCGATTGAATCCCTGAAAGACCACGGTTTCCGTCGAAGAACTTCTAGAGCGATTGGTTGCTTGAGACTCGATATCCTGTAAGTGGAAAGTGCAGTTTTATATAGTATTAAATCATATAAAATATTAAAACGTCATTCTGTTTCTTTCCCTTTGAGTTTCAGGTCAAACTTTCGGGAGGAATTAAAAGATTACGGCACAAATTACGGTTCCATTATACGCAATATAATTATTTTATTCAAAATTACCAATTATACTCGTTTTTGCACTTTTCCAATTGTGTTTCTTGCATTCGAACTTATTCTTAAAACACCCACAATCCACTTAAGTTAAGAAAGTAAAGGAATTTTCGATCTTCTGCAGGGATATTGAGGAAAAATCTTGAAAGAAATCCATGAGGTCCGGCGAAACCTGTCAAATGCACGCTAAGTAAAACATTGCGTCGAGATTAGGTTGGTGAAATTACTGAGAAATCTCCCAGAATACGATTTGTCTTCTCTAAATTATCAATTCCATCGTCAATATAATACATAATCTGTAGTTTTTCTTCGGTATAACTCACCGCAAATTGTATTTCTTCTGCAAAAGACGTTTTTTCACTCTGTGCAGCGCGATTCTGGTGCAAAACTGGAAACATCGCAAAAGCGAAACTGTCGATGTTTGTCGCCGCTGCGGTTTCCGAATTTTCGGAGTGGGAGCACAATTTCCCTTTGACCTGCTTGGCTCCGTGTTTTTCGTGGAAATGCTGGGAATTCGCACAGTGAAATGCCTAAGTTCTCTCGGGGATCAATTTGCGAGGATCAGGTGAGTGTATTTTTGTAGAAATAGCAGGAATTTTGAGAGTAAATCAGTGTTTTTTTGCAGTCTGAAGATTCCTAACCTCACTCGCGGGAAGAACTTCAGGAACTACCCAAAATTGCGGCTCCCCTACTGGTTTGTGCGCCAAGAAACAGTGAAGCACGATGACTTGATATCCCGGGACAACAAACAGTTTGTCCAAGAGGTGCTGCACGATCAGTTCGGCGTGCCGAGCTTGATAAAAGGCGTGATGACATATCCGAATGCCTCAAGTGGACTTCACACAGGAGAAGCGCCCCAGGTGGAGTGGCGACCCTTCATGAGGCGTACCGGTGTCATTGCCAAGAAGATTGGAGAGTATCCGCTGTGGCTGAAAAACGGCAAGAAGATTCGCACGACGCTGCTGCAGGTTATCGATAATCACGTTGTGAAGTATTATCCGCCGGAAAGCTTCGATCCGAAATCGAGATCCAAAATCAGGAATCTCAACCGCTATGGATGTGTGTTGGTCGGAGCTGCGAGCACAGATCCCTCGGTGCTGACGAAGGAGTATTGTGGCCTGTTCAAGGACTCCGGCGTGATGCCAAAGGCTCGCTTGGCGCGATTCATTATTTCTCCGGAGGCGCAATTGCTGCCCGGCACGCCGCTGAATGTCACACACTTTCGCGTGGGCGACTTCGTGGACGTGCGCGGAAAGACGCTCGACCGCGGCTTCCAGGGCGTGATGAAACGATGGGGCTTTCATGGAATGCCCGCGTCGCATGGCCAGACCAAGACTCACCGGCGTCCGGGCAACATTGGCGGCGGAGGCGAGAAAGGCCGCGTGTGGCCGGGCAAGAAAATGCCGGGCCACATGGGCAATAGATACCGCGTGATGCGCGGACTTCGGATCTGGCGCATCAACACTAAATACAACGTTATGTGGGTCCAGGGAAACGCAATCTGCGGAGAAGTCAACAACTTCGTCACTGTCTTGGATTCGATCCTGCCGCTGCGGCGCTGCACCACGGCGCCCGCCTTTCCCACGCATTTCGAGTCAACGGAAGAGCTGCCCGAGAACATCTGGCACGAGGACGTGCACAACTTCGACGATCCCACAATCCTGTATGAACCAGAGTAGTTTTTTCTCTCTTAGGTTTATTACTGTAATTATTTAATAGACAACAAATTGTTACAAATATTCGTCTTAGAAATTATCCTGGTGTCTTATTGTAAATTTTACGAAAGCAGCGACTCTTGCTATTTCTCTATCTTTCGCTTTTGCACCCCCTCGGCTGATTAGAAATCCTATATGGTTGACCGAGAGCAGTGGCAGACAGGATAACACAGACATGCGGTGTGGATTCAGTCGAAATTCACCAAGTTTCAAGTGTTAGTAGAGGTTTTAATTGGGCCATTATTTACTATTACGTTTTTATGTTTTCTATTAGTTTTCCTGTATAAAAAATTTGCATCATTTGCAATCTTATTCGTATATCGTTCAATTTATCTATATTATCTTCGCTAAAAGCGCTTTACAGCGTCAAGGAAGATCATCGTTTTGAAAGAAAAATTATCTCATTAGTAACTAATTCTATTGCTCATTTTTCTAGTTGTAACATAAAATACATAAAAGCCTCTGTACTTTATTTAACCCTCGTCCGTTGTCTAAAAACTGTCTTTATTTTATACAATTCGGAAGATCATTTTATTGTAGGGAGAAAAGTATTGATATCGACTAATGTTCAAATTCAGAAATATTAGTACTGTGATCCTTTCCGCTTAGGTTGAGGGCAAATAAGAGCAAAATACAATTTTTCCTAGCAATTTCAAGAATATGAGGAACTTCAGAGCCCTCAACGTGTATTTAATCTTCTATCTTAGATCTGTTTAACCACCCTGTCTCTATTATCATGTCCACCACTGCCTTTTTTGTATTCATATCCTCTTGAGCAAATTTGTCAAGAGACTCAAAGGTATAAAGAGTGAAAAATCAACATGACCGTTTCTCTAATTTCGTTGCTGATTTTCTACGGCTAAGATTACTCTTATTAGGGGGGCTTTTCCTTTACTCTTTCTCTCTTTCCCTTTTCATTAACTCATTTTACGAGGAAGAAATCACAGACAATGTGCCAATTTTTCTCGTTCTTCACACATTTTTTTTTATACCTCATTTTGGTTAAACTTCCTCTGTCTCTCCTGTTCAATATCTTAAGCTACTTTCATGTTTATTAATCAAATTGTAAAATTGTTACCACATTAAAAGTTCTATCTGTTCTCCTTAAGTTTATCTACAAAAAAAAGAGTTTGTATGTACATTTAAACGTAATCATCGATTGAAAAAGGGATCTTTTAACACAACTTTCTCTTCAACTCAGCCGCAATTTGAAGATTCAAATAATCAATTACGATCGCATTGGTGCACTTTACATGATAATCCTTCTTTTTTTTAATGTATTTCACGTAATACCGCGTTTAGTTCTTTTTGTAATCATTTTAAGCACGCAATCAGTCACTCCCTCTTCAAATGGCTTTTCCATGTAATGTTTTGTCCTATTCACGATGAACAATGAGGAAAGAATAGTGAACAAAATCAACAAATTTTTCTTGCGTATGTCGCAGTTCAGCTCATTTTTTTCTCTCTTAAAATCTTAGCTATAAAAAAAACTGTCAAATTGTCCTTATTTTGTAAGATTTCTCACACATTTTCCCCTCTGTTTCGCACCATTGTCGAAATTATTCAGAGATTGACACTTTGATGAATCTCATTTTGCCAATATCTTTGCCTCTCATTCAATTTGTTTTATGCTTTTACTGCTGCGCAAAAAGAAGCGACTCCCAACTTGAATCCATTCTCCATTTCTCACCATCTCATCTCTCTCTTATTTCGGTGTGTAAATTATTCTACATGTTATTTAGTCTAAAAATTGTTACTTTAGTATTCATCTTCACCTCTCGCTATTTTATATACAGTCTCGATTTGATTTAACACCTCTTCCATCCCATCGACACCTCTTCTCACACTCCTTCGCACCGTTAACAAATAAAAATGGCATTGAAATGTTAATGGGTCGGCAAAATCTGTCGTTGTGTGAACCACTCAGTCGCCAGGATGTTCCGGACAGCTTCGATTCACCTCAAACCACTTGTCAATGCACCTGAGAGACAGAGAGTAACAGAACGGTCAGTATTGTGTCCAGAGCTGTGGGCAATACGCGCGACTCACCCTTTATGGTAGACACAGAGACACGGCAGTCTGGCTATCACATCGCCAGGAGACAAATCATCCAGGCAGATCACACATTCCCCTTTGGCATCACTCAATATGTCCTCTGCGGGGATGAGAAAGAGAAAAATTAGCTGACATTCTTCTAAATTTACGATCCAGTCACACTTTTCCAGTGAAACACGCACAAAAAATCCAATGGAGCGAAACGATACACTCATGATTAATTACGTAGAATTTACTACGCGCAAGTTTTTCCTTTTATTACATGGGAGAAAAAGGGCAGGATTAAACATTGAAGCAAATTTACAGCGAAATCATTGAATATTGCAAGCGATTTGCTACTTTAAGCTCATAATTGGTGTCAGAAATGGGATAAAGATATTCTTAAACTACTCTTGATGGATTTTTCTACACTCACAAAATCCTTCAAATATTTCTACATGCAGTTAAACAACATCGTCGTCGCATTTGCGAAATTATGTATGAGCGGAAAAGTGGGATAAATTGATGGCGAAGTGGGATGACATGGAGATATATAATTCATTTATAAACTCACCGTTGTAAGATAGGCGAGGCTTTGTTAGGCACATTACTAAATGACACTCAATATCGTCGGATAAAACGAATTTGTTGCAAAAAGGACATTTTATATCTGGAAAGAAACAGAAGAGAAGAGCGACATTAGATAAATTTCATTCAATTTATTTGCCCCGCCGCACGGCAGCGGGGGAGAAAAAGGTGATTTTCCCATTTTTAAATCACTCCCACGTGGAAAAGTGAGAATAATTGAAGCATTTCTCTTCCTTTTCGCACGATTTATCGCCCCCGAAAAACTGCACATTGCGCAATAAGTCACGGATTCGCAGCTGATAAGGAATTGTGGTGATAAAAATTAGGTTGTTTTGGGCGCTCTGTGTGTTTTCTTCCGCCTGAGGTGAAAAGAAGCGCGATAAATTGACTAAATACAAATATTGTTTGAAAGAATAAACAATAATAAACATCGTCTCGCATTTTGTGGGACACAAATATAATAATATTCTCCACTCTCCGTTGTTCAACGTTTCTGGAGACTCATTTGGGAGATTATATTGAATGTGCCATCAATCATGACAACTCTGGCGGGAATATTCCCTGAAAATTCATCAAACAGCGACTTGACGTTGCGATTTCTCAAAACTTATCAACACGCCCAATGATAAGGGAACTGGAGCAAAGAGATCCCATATATTGCTCCACTGGCGTGCCAAAAATAGAAGAATAACAGCAAGAGAAGATAGGACACTTTCTTCGGCACGAAGGCAAACAAACTGATTATTTTGACTATCTCTCCTCGCGCACTCGACATGAGTTCATCTCTTAAAGCCAGAGCCAAAGAGCGCACTTTATTACAATTTGTTGCGACTTAATGCTCACTCTTTTCACCATATCGTCTGTAAATTATCAGCATATAATTTTTTTTATTGTATCTCTTTCTTCAATTTGAGACACTCGCCGAGGACTTATAGAGAGAGAGACAGAGAAAAAACACTGAAAGAGTGCTGATTGTCAGCAAGTTTTGCCTCTGTCATGAGACATTTTAATCACTCGCTTGCATAAAAAAAAGGTTCCTCCGGGTTTATCAAGGGAGTAACATTTTAAATGTGGATAAAAGAGCGCCCAGAGAGTTGCGAAATACACCAGATATTGCAGCGCTCGGAGTGATTTTAGCGTCGCCACTGAATATTTCACATTGCCAACAGAATGTGTGCATAAATATTGTCATCACTGTGGTTGGAAAAAAATAATATTTACAGTGATATTCACCATAAATTCCCTGTCGTCTCGCCCGTCGAATAATTGCATCTGAACTCACGACGTCTCGACCACCCTCAAAGTCAGGGATACACGTTCCAATTACCACCCCCATCTTCTCATTTCACACCACCTTTTTTAATCTGTGTAAATTCAATTTCTCTACCACTCAGCTCGACACTCTGGACGCGAAGTCACTGAGCTTCACATTTGCTCTTCTCACTCGTTCCAGGTATAATTTGAGCAAAACGATCTTTTCATTAACACTCACAGAATTCTCTCTGTTGCTTTTATCACACCAAACTGCCACTATTCTCAATGTATAGCAACACTTTTTGCCCTATTGTCTGATCCAGTTGATTTTATTGGGCATTTTGTTGGCAGTAAATTTGTCTGATAATTGCCAGAGATACCATGCACTGTGCGAGTTCACCATCACCAGAATTTCATGTATTTTTAATAGTTGTGCGCGCAGAGAGAACAGAAGGGAATTAAAAGGACATGAAGGCAGAGAAAAAATCAATCAAATTTACGATATTTTCCCTTCCAGCTTTTCCTCATTCAATTCCATCAGCATTTTTCTCCGTCTCTTCCTCGAGAGAGAGAGCGAAAAAATGCTACACACTCACGAAGGTTCCTAAGCACATGTTTCACTTCCTTTCAGCCACCCGCCTTTCGTGCCTCGCCTCCTTCGTCGTGTCTGTTTACTTATTTCATGAAGAAAAAAAGGGATGAATAAAACCACCCACTGATTATCCACCAAATCGCACCAAATCGATTTTCCGCAAGCAACTTGAAAATTCCCTGAGAGTGTCTCTATACACCAGCCAAGTCACTGGCTCGCAAAGAAGAAGAAGTAGGAGGAATTCGTCCAAGAATGAGTGGCCTCACATGAGGAGTGACACTGAGAAAGTGTGTTGACTACACAATTTCCTCAATAAGACTGCCGGTTCGAGTGATATTTTTTCTCTTCACAACAACTCTATCCAAGTGGGAAAAAAGCGCCATGAGTGAGGAACTTTCAACGGAAAGCATTTGATAGAATATAAAGCGATACACCTCTCCATACATTCACACGCTTTCTCCCACTCTCTTCGCATGTTCTCCACCACGGTCGATTGCCATTGTCAACTGAATATTATTACTAAATTATATACAGCCACCCTCAACAGTCCAGACACAAGCATATTCGCAGAAATTGCAGCCCGCTCTGCGATTATTGCTTCCTCTTTTTCCCGTGCAAAGGATCTACGGTTTTAGACTTATCTAGAAATCACACATAAAAATAATGTTTTGTGAAATGAAAAATCTTTCTTATTCTTTAGACTTTAAGATGTTAGACTAAATTTATGATCTTTAAGAGTCTATTTTCGCGAGAAAAAGTTTTTGCGAGTTTGAAATGATCTCAATAGAACTTATTGTTCTTTGTTCTAGTTAACATATTTTGGTGAATTATTGTCACTGAAGTGAAGAAAACGCGAAAATCGTGAGATGGAAAAATCACACGATTTTGAGTGGTCTACGCAATGTTTGTATTTGCGCGCGTGTGCTCGAGCCTCAGACGGCGATTAGCAAACACGGGCAAAATATTACTATTGGGAAATTACGACTGTGATTCCCGTGCTTTTAACTAACCATCTGAGATCGTCTTTCTTTCTCTATTCAGTCGTTTAGACCTGATCTACAAATTATTTGATCCACCCTATATTTTGTCACAACACAAATTGCTCATATTGATTTTGCCGCTCAATTCTCCGGGCAGTTCCGACAACATTCCACATGCACACTCATTACAGAGGGTGGCCGGAGTGGCGAAGGCGACTGGAAAATTCCTGTTGGGAAACCCACCATAGCAGCACTGCCCCAAACCAGCGCCTGCGAGATCATCATTGATGATAAATTACCTATAAAATATTCATTGAGACATTTTCAGTGTGAGAAAGCACTGAGCGCATCAAATTTATGTTCAACCCACAAAAAAGTCCTATAAAAGGATAAAATTCTCGCCTGAATGCTGATGCCTAAATATGGCAGTTTTGTGCCAGAGCTCTTCTCTTCAGTACTTTGAAATCCAATATTTGATCCCTTATCAATTGCAAAGTGACGAATCGTGAGAATCTCATACAAAGTTACGTCAGAAAGTCATGATTTTCTTCGTAGCACAAAAGGAGGAATTACCCAGTAGCAATTCCTTATCACCACTCACACGATATTGCTTCATTAAACTAACCACGGCACCTCATTACAATATTTCACACGAGTTTCTCTGGCTTGAACAATAGAGGGTCATTTTTGCTCCACAAATATTTTTAAAGGAGATTTATGGCCACGAATAATTTCTCCGCACGGGGCAATTTTCCTGCAGGTCTGTTAAGATTTTTTTTTTACGATTCAAAAGGACTTCAACCACATAAAAATATTGAATCACTCTTTTCCACCTGGTCTTGTGAAAAAGCAATATATTTTTATCGTTCCCGTTGATCGTCGCATTGATGGCATGTTAAGTTAAGGGGTAGAAATTGCGAACTTTAACTTCTAACTGAGCTTTTTTCCATCAAATTCATGCCTAAATGGATTTTACACGACTAGCAAGAACTTCTTTCTTTTTTTATGCTGTGAGGGTGAAACTAGTGCGCATTTTCGGGCACATTTGCTGACCCTTCTTTCACCCCGAAGGCACACACTTCCTTTTCTCCCTGCGCCGCTTGTCTTATCTTTGGCTAAAATTACAGAACACACAAACAATAAATTCATCCACTTTTGACGTGCCTTCGATACAAAATATATCAACCAATGTTGATGAACGCTAATGTATGTTTCCAGACAACACACAATTTTCCATCAAGCATTCTCCAATGATTGCCCTCAAGTGCTTTCTAACATTCCCTCCCCCATCTCACATTGTCAGACACTCTCAACCACTCACTCGACTCGTCCACAAAAAAAGCTTCCACATCCACTTCAAGCCTCGGGAGTGAATATTTGATGGAGTCTTTAAAAATCCCCTCGCGCGCCGACCCTTTAAAGTCTCACGCAATTCCTGCTTCCACTTTCAGCGTGGAAATGTTGATCAAACAGCCGAGCTTTGATGGCGAAAATGCAATACGTGAGAAATCAATCCCGTACGGCACCAGCAAGTCCATTGCCAGCGTATCGCCATGAATGTTTGATACGGAAAATCGAGCGTTGACTCATGTTATCTGAACAAGAGGAGAATTTCTCTCGCAGGCGAATTTATTATTGAACAGGGGCAAAAATGTGGCCACTGCCTCAATAAACTAGTAAATATAACTGCTGTGTCACTAGTTGCCTCAAATATCAATGGTCAAGTGTTTTCCGTATCACAATAACTCTTCTACCAAGGATGTGACTTACCGCATTAGCACACATGGATGGTTTTCTCTCCAACTTTTATGGAGAACAATTTTTAAGTATTGTTTTCGGCTGAAAATAGTCTCAATCGAAAGGCAATGGTTTGGTTAGTGGTTAAAAGCACACTTTGGCTCACTGAAATAGGATTTATTGCCTCAAAATAGCACAAATAGTCTCCAAATTGATGACTTGCGAACATATTTGCACTTTTCTTTTGTAGTTTTACAATTTATTGTGGAAAAAGATTCACAAGAGAAGAAAGTGTGAAGTGAAGAAGGATTAAAAAATACAGAGAAAAAGTATTTTAACACTTTTGATAACCAGAATCTGGCAACCAGTCAAAGCAAATCCCATCCAACTGAAGTGCCATCCAAATTTCATGTATGATAAGACCGTTAAGCAGTAGTTCTATGACATCCGAAGCCAAAGCTTCCCAAAGTGGTCAAATTTCTGATTGGCCCTGTGGCGAAAGGAGGATATCTTATGCATATTTACCCAACAACACCTACCCTAGCACATTAGTGAATATGAGGAAATTTCCATGAAATCTGCCTCGGCCCCAAACTATTTGAACTTTCGACCTTTCACACACTCACGCTCTTAATGGTCACCTCCAACTGGCGACGTCATAAAAGGCAACGTCATAGTTGTGCAATAAAAACATTTCCATGTTTTTCGAGACTTTCGGTATTTTTCTCGCTCAGCCGGAAAAACACCTCGCGAACACACTTTTCCCCTAAAACTCTCTCTCTCTCTTTCACTTGAGCGTATAATAAAAATTTTATTTTTGGGTGAAATTACCATAAATTTATTTGTTGACATCATTGTGTGAAATGACGTCATTTGGGGGCCTCAATCAGAGACCCCCATTTGCATTTGGCGGCAGGGGAAGAAGGTAGACGAGATAGGCTTAGATGGGATTTTTTATTCCACTAAATTGCCTCTTGGGGATCTGAGACTTGGGCACGAAGAGGAGTCACACAACCGTCATTAGAGCCCCGGGAAGTATCGTGAGTTTGGGGCGAGAGGGTGTTAAAAATTCATTGTCAGAGGTTTACGAACTCACTAAATAATTCCTCAGCATTCACCTCCTGGATGGCTAGTGGGCGGGAGTGCCTGAGAATCCCACATTTTCCGCATTTCCCATCGACGAAGGAGTGGTTTTGGTGTACGATAAAAAAACATGCCTAATTTCTCACATAGTAAATCATGTGGAAAAAATGCTTTTCATTTTCCCTCCTCTTGAGCAGAGCTTTTCTTATTCACCTCTTTTTTTTCTCCATGCGCCTTTCGTGTTGTGCACAACAAGAAAAAAAAATCGGTTTACGAAGGGTGAGTTTAGGTCTTTTTTTCACATCCTCTCCATGGATCGCCTTAAACAAATACTTCCGTCCACTTGCACACTATCGAAAATACTCAATCTGAGAGACCCAAAACGGTGGACAGTGACGCGAGGTCGGAGGATTTAATCACGCAACATGACGTCATGGATCAAAATGTACATTATGACAGAATAATAACGCCCCGCAGAGTCATCAAGCCAAAGTTCAAGGTTTATTAGGAGAATCTCTCTCTGTGTGTGCGAGAAGTGAGAAAAATGCGCGCCCAGCGCACGAATCTTGGGAATTTTTTAATAAAAAATACTCAACTTTCTTCGCAATTTCCTCCTCTGTCTTTATACGCATCTCTATGTTCTCTTTCACTGCCAACCCCGTATGAGCCTTTTCCTTGCCTTCAAATTCTATTAGAATTATATTGCTCTCTCTGTGCTTGTTGACTTGGACATTATGAGTGAGAAACAGAAGGGAAAAAAAGACGGCAATGAAGGCTTCTACGTGACAAAGGAATGAGAGACACACGCGAAAAACGGGAACGAAGAAAAAATGTGCAAATAATCTCCATGAACATGATGTTCAGAGAGTCTAAATAGACAACAACAAAAATGAGGAAAAAGAAGTTAAATGTGATGAGAAATTCTACTCGACTCATTTGCAAGTCTAAAAGTACTCATAGAACTACATAAATTGCCATTTAATCCGCTCTGACTAACATTAAAATTAGTTAAATTATCCAGAAATTTAACGACACTTAATAATCCAAACTATTTCCAGGCTTTCAGCCAAGAACTTTTGCGTTGCTCCACGCGATTTTTCCAACACAGAAAGTCACACACTCGCACACAAAGTTTCTTTGTGAGAAACACCGACAAACTATGCCGGTGAGTGCATTTCCTCAATATCGATTTCCCGTGGAAGGAAAAACACGCGAGAAAAAGCATCATAGAGACCCAAGAAGTGTGCTTAGGCTATTGCCAAATCTTCAACCACTTCAGCAAGAGCCGCTGTTCATGTGCAATTCACTTATGAGGGGACAAAGAAGAACAAGAGAAGAGACTCTGGATCACGAAAACCTCTGTGATAATTAATGCGGATTTCAGGCAAACTTGCTAATTGCTTTATGTCAGAGATGTGCAAAAATACAACAAGACGCTACTGAGGAAGTTCACATCGGGACATTGCCATTTCCTCCCGGCCAGACCGACAGCAGACAGTCTGGAGAGGCGCGCCGTGCAATATTGAAAGTGCTGTTGCAAACATGGTGGCACTATTCCGAAACTTTGTGTCTCTTCCCTCTTCAATTATGCAAATTTCATGTTAATAAAGCCGAAAAGTGGCGCTTTTCAGTACTTTTTTTTTCCACCCAAACTCCCATCAAACTTTTGCTCTGATTGCAACATTTTTCCTAATTAATGGCAACAGCCATGCAAGAGGAGTTTTCGGGCCAGAAGATCGCATCTCGCAAAAGAGATGAAGTGGGAAATATTGAGGAAAAAAGATATCGACGTGGTATTTTTTTTTGTGGCGTAGAAAAGGTCAAAGTTTCCACTTTGCTATCAGTTAAACGTGCTAAAAATTAACTGAACACAGAAAATTGCCCGAGAGACTGAAGATGAGCGCAATGAAGGCTGATAGCCCAGTTAATGAAATATTTTATCGACGAATTCTTACACCACAAATAAAGTCTGAAATTTCCTTTCTGATAATCCGGTTGGCCTTCATTCTCAACCGCAAGATTTTCAGTACAATTGAGTTATTCCTTTTGATACACACTTTTGGACATTTAATCATTACCCTGACACTCGCCAGACAAGCAACAAGTGCAAGAATTAGCATAAAGATGCATATCTTCAGTGTTTAAACCTTAGCAAATAGCAGATAAAGAAATTTATCCCCCAAATTGCAGTCAAAAGAGAAAAAAGAGCTTTGAAGAATTGACTCTAAATGTTCAAAATATCAAATATTCTCTCACAAATTCAATGTTTTATCGACGGTAATCTCTTGATATCATCATCAGAATAATTTGGGATTCTAACCAATGAATTTTTACTATTCTCACAATATGAATGATAAAAGTATCGAATTCTGTAATCGTCCTTTTAATCAACGACTGAGTAATGAAATCCACTTTCTTGCAATTAAGTTCATCAAAAAATGGTTTGTCCAAAAGCAAGGCAGCTTTCCTCTATTCGAATGTCTGAATGAATTAATTTATGAAAATTATTGTTTGCATCAAAGTGTGTTTTTTTTGTATATTGCAGACATGACTCATAACAAATAAAATCACCAATTTTACCTTGGCCGTGGAAAATAATGACTTTTAGCGAAATAAAATTCCCGGTTTTCCCATAAAACGCCAACAATGCGCTGAAGATTTTCGCGTCTTTGTTCGCGCGCGCTGAGTCTTTGTCCCGCGCGCCGAGTGCAATTGGCCACACTCGCTGGCCAGGGCGTTATCAGTGGCGATAAGGAGTGAGTGGAGGCGCCGAGGGGCGTTGGAGGATGCTCACCTGCTCTGTACGTACCATTGAGGGACCAATGCGAAGGCAGCGATGTGGCCGTGAAGACGCGATTGAGCGTGAGGGCACTGGCCACGTGAGCCTCGAGGGGGCTCGCGTCGTCTGGGCTGAGGTGCTCGAACTGCTGGATGGAGATGGTGTCGTGGCCCCCGCTGGCGCCGGCGGCGTCCCGTGGCCCGCCCGCCGCGTTCTGCAGGTCGGGCACCGAGGAGAGGCTCCTGGCGCGCTGGCGGTCCTGCGACGTGGCGGCGGCGGTCATCTGGATGCCGGGAATCGCGCGCAGGAGGTTGAAACCGGCCCCGCCGCCATTCACCACGTCGCTGCTGCTGCTCGTGGAGAAGGTCCTGGTGCGGGGGCTCTGCTGGTGGTGGTGCTGGTGCTCCCCGCCGTTTGCCGTACTCGCTTTGGCACCCATATCACAAACTTCCTGGACACACAGAGTCTCTCTCTACACTGCCGGGGATGCTCTAGGCCTCGCGGGGTGCAATCATGAAATGGTCACTGGGCGTTCCGGCTCCCGCACCGTCCCCCAGATCTCTGGCATCTTGCACGCCGTCCCCTGACCGCACAGTCTCACAGATCCCACAAGGCCAGGAAGAGGAGAGCCAAACAAAGCCGGAGATAAGTCTCTGCGCTGGGAGCTCTGAGCCACCCAATTTCCCTTCACATCATCCAGAAGGGGACACTCTGCGAGCTAATCACTCCCCGGGAGCCACTGCTGCCAGTTTGGGCCTCCTTTTTCCACCCACCCTCTGTGTCCGGATGTTTTCGCCCCGCACTGTTTTTCTTTCGCTGCGTATTTCCCGATCAGGCCACTTTCGTCCCACTCGCGCTCACCGCATCCCCCGAATTTCCACGCAAACTGCTCACCAGCGGCCTAGGATGCGCCACTGTAATTCAATTACCACGATTTTCCAGGTAATTTAATAAATAAAAGCCTTTTTTCGCTACGTAATATTATTTTTGCAAATTCCTTCGGTCTCCACTTGTCACACTGACACCCCGCTCCGAAACACTCTTCCGGACCACGAACCCACCCGACATCGAACCGAAGGGGAAACATAGAAACTGGGGGCATTTGAAATTCCATCCGCTAACTGCAATCACTCCCCAATTTGCGGAAAGAAAGAAAAGGAGTTCTGAAATATTACGAAAATTCACAAATCAATGTTGTTTATTCCATTTAATCTCAGTAAAACAATACTATAACTCCTAAGCGGCTGACTGACTTCGATTGTACATCTTTTGATGCCTATTGTCTTGCTTCTCATGATGTTTTCCAGTTTTCCCGCTCACACCACTTCCTGAATGCGGCGGAATTTCTGGCAGAGTGACTTTGGGATGAGATTTCTTCTTCTGCTGATGATGTCTACTCTCGTTGGCTGCTGACTTCTGCTCAGCTTCTTTGGCCATTCCCGATTCGGCGTCGGAGTCCTTCTTGGACGACGATGACGGTCCCATGGAGAGCACCTCAGCCAGAGTGGCGGCTCCGTGAAGCTGAAATCATCAGAACACCAGATCAGTGATGACTGGAGTGCGTACAGGATGTGGGTGAATTCCCCAGAAAGACGCCTGTAGAGATCTTTGATCTCAGCCGTAAATATTTACACTGAGAAGCGGAAAAGTGTTTCGCGGGTTTTTATTTCCCATATAAGAGTGAAAATTTGCAGAATATCTCAAGAATTTCGTGGCTATTTAAACAAGAATTCAACGGAGAAAGGAGAGCAGAATGTGCAATGACTCAATTGCGTCTCTCTTAAATTGTGAGCAGAACCAGATGAACACTGGTTGTATGCAATGGGAAAGTAATCAGTGGGACTCATAAGAAAAATCGGATTTACACTGCTAAAAATAAGCAACGAGAAATTACCAAATTTTACCTACACTCGAAAATATGTCTTATGGTTTGTGTCAATTGCTGGTTATCATAGTTGATATTTACATTTAGAAAAATAATATATTCTTGAACCAAGAAATCTAGAATTCTTGGACTAAAAGAAAGGAAGTATTTTTTTCAAGAATTCAAAAATTTATGGCATACAAAATAAGGAATTTTCTAATGCTTTATTTCAACCCAAGAGACTGAAACGGACTTAAATTTACACTGAAATTTAGGAAAAAAAAGTCTTAATCGCATTTTAGCCCGAAAAATGCTAGTTTTTATTGCTGGTATTAAATTCAGAATAAAAATAATTCTAGTATATTTCGAAATCGACTTAATTTTAACCCGATTTTCTCTCAGTGTGGAAATGTTAAATAGCTAATGGACCTATTTAATTTGTAGGTAAATTAACCTATTTAATTGTTTTACACTCCGTTTCTCACGCGTTGTCTGAGTATAATGAAAAATGTAGCTTTATTACCTCCAGATTGCGCCTGTATTTGTCCCTTTTGGCCGTGTAGAGCACCCAGGCGGTGTACAGGACCATGATGAGCGCGGGAATGATCACGCCGGCCAGCACGGCAGTCTTTCTTATCCACGCGTGATAGCAGGCCAACATGATGATTGACAGGGCCACGATCACTGCCACAATGCGCCCAGTTGTGCGTCGCTCCTCCTGCGAAAGGCGATACGGCGGCGATTTGGGTTAAGGATCACTAATGATACAGATCTCCGGAGGCGCACATGTTGTTTTCGTATAAATATTTGACTGATTTTCCCACCAGCAGCCAATTGACCCGTGGAAATCATCTGGGCCGAAGAGTGGTGCAGCTGTAAAAACACTGCCTGTGTGGCTGTGGTTGAATGTGCGGGAAGGTTTCGGGGCATAAATCACTTGGGTAATGGCGCAAATTACAAGTTCAATTGACTCGCGATCAGAGATGGATTCGTCAATGGAGCGCCAAAGTCAAGATGAATGGAGAGCTGCAGTGACGATGGGCGGGAGGATAAACAAGAAGAGCTATTTTATGAACTGCGGCCGGAGTGAGGAAGCCACAGGAAGAAGTGGGATGATGATCCAACCTTCGGTGGTCACAGAAAGTGTGCGCGATCGATGGTGAATTGGGCGGGTGCGCGAGGGGGTGGGATATAAAATTGAAGTGTGAATTGTGTGTTTGTACGCTTGTTTGAATAAATATTTAGATGATTTGGCTTCAATATTATAATTATATGATTTGCCTCTCTCGATCACGGCTCGTGTGCGCCTTCTTCGGCACTAGATCATCTCATGAGCGCCTCGAGGGTGGAAAAGTTGAGATTTTTTCGCCAAATCACCCACGGTTTTATCACACTTTCTGCTTGTTTAACTTACTCGCGATCGTTGGATTTGGTTTTCATCCACAATCGGTCGATTTTGATCCATCTTCGCGCGCGTTAATCTCCCACGAGAAGTCCGCAAATCTTTTCACACCGCTGATCGATGGAATTTTCCTTATTTCTCTATTTATCTCAGCAAAGACAGCAAAATTTTCCACCTCACTTCCCTCCCAGAATCGCAGATCTTCTTCTGCGCACGATGGAGATCCACCGCGAAAAGATGCAAAATAGAGACTGACGATCGACGAGGCGATCTCAGTTGATTTTTCCTCAGAGATCGTTAAACTTTTTTCCTCACTCTGTTGCGCCGAAGTCTATTATTTTTAGCCAATTTCCTTTTCTCAATTAATTGAGAAAATTCCTCAGGATTTCGCGCGATCTTTTGTCCTCGCAACACTCTTGTTCGCTTTTTTTCTCAACATTTTATTTACGCTTTAGCTCCAGCTACAACTTTTTACTCTCTCTCTCTCGTCTGTGATTTTTTTTCGTAAGATTTCTATACAGATTTCCTTTAACACTGCATTTTCCGATATTTTCCTCCCTTTCTTCATCAATACACTTTCACAGTTTAGCGATTTTGTGATGTCTATAAGAGGTATATTGAAAAGAACAAAGAGAGTTTCCCCTTAAAGGTATCGACGAATGAGAAAGATGTCCAAAGCAAATAGTGTTCCTCCCATCATAATCACGATATTTAGAAATTTTAAAATGATAATTACAATCCTCTTCTTCCATCCTTCCTTTTCACTCACAATGATAATTACTTTCATGTGAAAATCATTCCTAAACAAGAGCTAAATAGATTTGTTTAACATTATAATCCTTAACTAAAAGAAATCACTATGTTTTTTTTTTTGAAGAGATAGTGTGTAAATACAAAATCGTATTTTGTCTTAAATCAACTAAAAAGTTACTCTGTCACGAGAAAAATGTGATGCTTAGTTAATCTCCACCGCTTTTCATATCTCTCGCGTTCCAATGATTCTCTTCTGTGTTGCACAATTTTCCATTAAACAGTCGCAGAGACTAAAGGGAATCACGTGGCGTCCGTCGCTATGACTTCATTGCTAGGTTCCGAACACATCTCGAAGAACTTCTTCGTCACTTCTTCCATTGTTGTGTCATCGCGCAGCTCAACAAACACGGATTTCTGCAGAAGTGCACAAAGACGGTCAGCTTGAGATTTCAGAGATTCTTTAGGATGAATGAAAAAAAGACTTACACTCCCATCGTCATTTTCTTGCCGCAGAATTCGCCAAGTGTCCAGAATTCTTGAGTATTCCAAGTACTTGTCTGTGTTGGCTAGAGATTCGTAAACATGACACAATCCACGGTAATCGTACTCCAGACCCGAATACGAGTCGCCAAAAAGGCGCAGACCTGGTCAAAGAGTAGCACTTTAAGTGATCTAACATTTTACCCTAACAATGATCAAAGGCATCTCTGCAGATTTCTATAGTCCTGTAAAGTAATATTATCGGATAACTCACTTATTTCGATGCTCTTGAGATAGAGCGACTCGGCTTCGTGATGTTTCTGCATGTGATAATTGTAGAGGGAAGCCAAGTGCCCAATGGACAAGCCCACTTCGTAGTCATAAGCACCTAAGAGGTCCGTCTTGATCTTGATAGCTCTCTGGTGCATTCGCTCGGCATCGTCGAACTTGTTCATACTCTGATACAGTCTCCCCAGATTCCCGTAGTGCTTCGCCGTCTGCACATTGATCTCCCCGAAGGCCTCCAGTGATAACTCCAGCGCCGACTTGTGCAGCACCTCAGACTGATGGAGCAACTCCTGATGGTCGGTGCCCGAGTGCAGCATCATGTTGTCCAGTGCGATCTCCTCGAGGATGAGGGCCTTGACGCGCTTCGCGGACGCCAGCATGAGGTGGTTCGTCGGCACAAGCTTCTTCATGATTGTGATGGCACTCTCTACGTGATTGCGTGCCGTGTTGAACTTCCCAGAGCTGTACTCGCGCACATACAGAGCATACGCGAGATCTTCGTGCGCCACAGCGACCAGGAGATTCATGTTCCCGAATATTTCCGTCTTGATCTGCAGCGCCTCGTTGTACACATCCACACTGGACGTGATGGCGTCCACATTGAGCAAGTAGAAGCCATAGTCGAGCAGCGCGTCCGCGTACTTCTGATGATTGGGCCCATAAATGCTGCGCGTCTTCGTCACGGCCATCATGATGAGGAGATTGGCCTTCTTGAAGTGACGCTTCACCACACACGACTTGGCCGCCTGCAGGAGCACATCGATCACCACCTTGTCCGGGATGTTTTCCTGCGCCACATTCTTCAATGCCCGTATGCTCCACGTGTAGCTCTGATCGTACTCGCTGCGCGCGAAAAATAGCACCGATATTTGCAGATAGAGATTGGCCAGCAGGCTCTTGGGAATGCCCTCTGTGTCCACCTTGTCGATGATCGCCTTGTACGTCGTGTCGGCGTCGCGGAAGAGGCAAAAGTTCGCCTGGGCGTACAGCAATCTCTGCAGGCAGTCCAGTTCCGTGAAGAGATTCTCCATGGGCGCCTCGTCGCTGGGAACATTCCTCACCACGCGCAACACATTCGACAACACCTCAATACTCTCCGCCAGCCAACCAGCCTCAGACAGGAACGTCCCGAGGCGCAGTCCTAGGTCCACATCCTGCCGACGAGACTTCCGCACACTCTCCTCATCCTCATCATCGTCCGCATCCTTGCTGCCGCCGCCTTGCTTGTACCATCGTCTGTACTCAATGTAGTCCACATAGCGCTTCGTCAGGCACGACACAATAGGCAAATTGTTCTTCACGAGACTCGCCACGCACTTGAGCAACTTCTGCCTGGCAGATCCAAAGCGCAGCAGCTTCGCGAACACCATCAAGTCAGACAACTCCTCCAGCAGCGTCTCGCACAAGTCCGCCTTCTGGGAGATCTGCAAGACGATCAGAGAGAGGGAGAGAGAAAATAGACTGATTAGACAAACAAAAACAGCCTTGGAAGACTTCGGCACACACACGGAAATCAATTCCTCTACGCGACAAACGCAACTCTCCAAGGCTGACCTCGTTGTTTTCCTTTCGCGGCAAACATTCCACAATATCTCCGCCACACAGTGATAACAATGAGCCAAAGAAGGTGGCCCAAGAAAATGCATAAGAAAGCAATATGTGTGGCGGAGAGAGGAGAGCTTCGTCTGTTTTGATTTCACAGACGGCTAATCTTGTCTATTAACATCAATTAAGCGGCTCAAAGTGCCACTGAAAAACATCCTTTTATGCGTATATAGAAGATAGACGGGAAAATGTGTGGAGAAATATCTTTCCATACTGAGAAAAGTTGCTCCATCACAACAATACTGTCGCTGTAAACTGAGTATATGTTCAGGTGAGTGACAAGAAGTAGGTTGGAATTAGTCAAATATGGGGCAAAAAATTAAGTTAATTAGCAATTTTGCATAATGTACAGAAAATAAGTGAAATTTGCAATTCTTATCAATTGACCCGCCGATCTGAACTTCATGCTCTCGCATTACTGAGGTTTAAGCCTTCGGAGATTTAATTGGAGACACTAAAAGGGATTGTGAAGTTTATGACTTTGAGAAATTGGACTTTATTGCACAAGTATTTAATTGAATAAACTTTGCAGCGCAACCCTATCCAATTTCATGCACTGATTATTTCTCAAAATCCGTTTAACCCTTTCACGATAGTCGAAAAATTCTTCCACTGTAGCGAGAAATTGAAACGCCTGATTAGATCAATTATAAACCTAAACAATTTGACCAACTAACACCAATTAAAATAATAAATGAAAATACAGATTTTGCAAAGAATAGATTTAAGAAGAAAAGAAATAATAAATCTATAATCTACACTTCTTCTCAAGCATTTTGTGAAGATATTCTAGTGAAAACGTTAAGAAACACATGAAAATCGGACAACATAGTGAACATTCTGTGTTTTAGACCTTAAATCTCGTCAATTTGAGGCTCCAATGGACTCGCAACTTCTCGTATGTTTACTGAAAGTAAACGTGTAAAAGAATACTAGTGAAAGATAGTTTCCTCTTATTTCTGCTGTCGTGAGTTTGAAGACCATCATTTCCAAATACATCCAGAAGCAATCTTGACTGCGAGGGGATTCAGGCTTGTGGAAATGAGAGTGTAACATATTGAAGTGTCAGAAAGTTTTTCCCAATACCGACACTTATCGATAAGAATTACGTGCAATTTCCTTTCTTTAACACAATTTTAGGGGATAAACAGAACTGATATTGACTAATTAGTCTTTATACTGTTAATTTCAACTATTTTCCCCTCAAAATTTGGTCAGAAATGTAAAAAAAAAGGGAAATTGCACGCAATTCGTGTCGATAATTGTCGATATTTGGGAGAACTTATCGCGACATTTCAACGTAGTTGGGATAAGCGCTAAAAAGAGAAGTCACAAGCTGTGATCGCAAGAGAAACAGCACTTTATGAATGTTATTCTTCGCTCTTCTGCGTGATAGGGAAATAGATAGACTTTGTGTGAAAGCATTGTTACCTAGTTTAACCATATTGAAAGCAGATAAAGTAAGCAATAATAAAAAATAGAGATAAAAGTCAATGATGACGAAGATAGAAAAATTGTGTAAATATTGCTAAGTATTGCGAAGTTAATTCAATAACTTGAAGTGTGCAAATTGAGTGATTTCTTTTCTTTCTGTGTTAAGATCAGTCCAAGGATTCAGCGGAGATATTCTAGACTTTAATCTAGGTTCTCAGGTTTAAAGAACTTGTTCCACATATTGTGCATGATGCAAATTGCAGACTTTGTTAAAGCATTATTTGATTTTTTTTTGTGTTTCTGACCTTTCTGACCTCATTTCAATTTTCAATCATTCAATTGACGGTTAAGATTCCCACTTAATCTTGCTTAACCTGAGCCAAGAATACTTTTGGAACACACTGTATATTTTTGGCTAAACTCGTCTTATCAAAACGATTAGTTTTTGCATGTGCTTTTCGGGTTGCTATCAGTGAATTTTTAGAGGCTTTGTGTAGGAGATTCGCGGGCGTTCTAATAGAGGTTTTTGGGAAGATTGCAGTAAATCGGCTCACAATAATATTGTTTAGCAATTTGTGGACAACTTCTCTCTGCCTTTCTCTCCCTTCTCTTCGCGATCACTTTCTCCGGACGTTCCAATCAGTTCTGGATGATTGTGGGATGGAAGAACAGTGGTTTTGCGGGGAAAATGGGTGGAAAAACGAGTGAAAAAGCGCCTCTGTCGCCCCTCGAAATGAAACAGAAAGTCGTCGAGAAGTGCGGTTTCACTTTCTAATATGTGGCTGTGCCTCTCATTTCTCTTGTCGTCCGAGATTCCAGGCACCAATCGCGCTGATCTCTGGCCTCCTCTCAGCGTCCAGACACCACAGATTCTCCTCAGCAGCGCTTCCTGGCCACTGATCGACTGTCGTCCTCCGATCGCGCCTTCGTCCTCATTTTGATGGCAATCGTCTGGATGATAAGACATTGCGGACTTTCTCGCAATTTTTGCGTCCCGACGTCACTTTCGATGGCTAAAATACTGCCTTTGCGTCTGTATTCGTGTCATTGAGAGACGTCGTCGATATTTTTATCGCACAAACATCACGAGTGAAAAATACAAGAAACATAAATTTCGCAAAAATTGCAGATGCTCTCCCAGCGAGAATTTTCCCCGGAAAACCCACCATAAATCATCCCTGAATGAGACTGTGAATTCACGACACGGAATCACAGCGGAAAACGTCCTGAATCCGCTGATTTTTCCGTCCTGAGCACTCGTGAAAAATTTCTCCTCTCAGCTGACGACTCAAAATCTCCATTGTTGTGAGTTGGAAAGATGGTTTTTGTGGGCAGCAAAGTGTCCCAGCTTTTCCGCACTTGTACTCACCGCATAGTAGATTTCGGCCAGGATGACCGGCGGCAGCAGTCGGAGGGCATTTATTTTCTGCAGAGACGCGACACTTTTACTCAAATTAGCCACATATTTTCCCAAACACAGTTCATAGAGCGAGCTCGGATTCCTCGCGCTGTCCATTTTTCTGCAACAAAAAATACACACTGACAGACGTCAATGAAACTCACCACCGCAACTGAGATTTGACGTCGCGCGATTCGAATTGGATTTCAAGCAACATTTCACGCAACTCTGCAATTTTCCTGAAAATTATCTATTTTGCTTTCACTGGATCAGCTGATTCCAAAAACTCTTCAGATTAACGTGGAATGGACAGAATTAATTGTCCAGTGAAAATTTCGCATAATTTGTCTAATCATAGAATCATAGGGTTTTGTTTTAATGTTTTTAATCCAAACAATCATTTCTTAAGTTGAGAATTATAATATGTATTTCAGTTGAAATTTCTAGACACTAAGATTTTCTCGTGAATTTTCTAGACCAGACTTGATCTCAGAAATTTGAGTAAGAAAAGTGTTTAATTGAGAAACTTCGTCAATCGCTTGAAGTGCTCCATAATTCTACATTTTCTTGAATGTGAATGAAAAAACCTTCTCTATTTTATCAGTAAAAATTACTAAGTTACTTATTCTTTTCTCAATTGTCTACTCATATTTGACTTCTATTTTACAAAGCTTCGTACAAAAGTCCTTTCTTCCCAATAAATCATTTGATTCATATTGGGAATAATATTCTTATTCCGTTGAGTGAGCTCGCCGTAATCCAATTTAAATTCACCACTTCTGGTGATTTTCTCCACTCTTTTTCGATGTTTCAAAGCGCGCAATTCAAAACCGTTCAAACCTGTTCCAATTGTAAAAATCCAAGAAATGTGCCTTAAAGTATTTAATTTACAAAATAAAATCACTTTATTTACACCAAAATTTGTGCACTACGTGGAATTAATAAATTAATTCACTATTAGACGGCCACCAGTGGCGCTATTACACTAGACGTGAAAACCACTCTCCATTCACCGAAAACAAGAAAGAAGAAAATGATGCAGGCCAGAGGACATTCGCTAGGGGAGCAGGAGGCGGAGGAGGAGCCCTAAGAGCCAAACTCTTGCGTAGTGCTGTCAATGGGGGCGAACTCGTACGATCCGCGCCCGTCGAATTGCAAATAGTATTCGTGGTGCTTCCACAGCGACTTCCGATGCGACACCGTGAACAGCGTGATGCCCACCTTCCGGCAGTACTGATACATGCTGCCCTCCACGTCCACCGACACCGCGCTCGTGCACTCGTCCAGGATGGCGAACTGCGGGCTGTGGTAGAAGAGACGCGCCATGGCGATTCGCTGCTTCTCGCCGCCCGACAGCACGTCGATCCAGTCCTCAATCGCGTCCAGACCCTTCTCGCGCACCTGCAGATACGACAGCTGCACCAGGTCCAGGTAACTCAGGAGGTCCTCGTCCGAGCGCCCACGCCGCAGCATCTCGTCGTGCGTGTGAGGATAGATTATCTGCGGAGGAGCAAAGGAGTGACAACAGCGAGTCCTGGGCTGGACAACTCATCAACATACCTGATCACGGAGGGTGCCCAGTGTCATGTATGGTCTCTGGGGGATGTAGAAGAGCTTCCCACGCGGTGGTTTCGTCAATTTTCCACCCCACATCGGCCACAACTCGCCCAGAACGCGGAACAGACTGGACTTGCCACAGCCATTGGGTCCACACACCAGCACATTCATCCCGGATCTGTAATTACCCCGTCATTAGACTCACTGTCCAGCACTCTCACAATCATCCGCGAACTCACTTGACTTCGAACGTGAGCTCCTTGACGAGAATGTCACCGTTGGGCGTGACCAGAGGCACTTGGTCGAAGCTAATGATGTTATCTTGGAATGCAAGAATACCCTGACCGACGCCAATCTCACCGTCAGCGCTGCTGGAGTTGCTCACCATCGTGCGCTCATATTTGCCCTGATTAAGATCCATCAGCACACTTCTCAGCTCTGTCATGCGCTGCGTGAAGCCCGCCAGGCGAGAAAGCTCCCGACCAGCCAGAACCAGACGACCAATGGCCTCTGCCAGTTTCACTAGCATCCGCCCAAAGGTGTAGTATTTCTGGAAAGATCAGTCCACTCTTCAGCAATCCTGCCTCACTTCATGCCTCAATAAATGCACACTCACCCTCAGCCGGTCACCCTCGGGGCCACCCGTGAGCAGAGGATGATCTTTGGTGAAGAAGGGAATGGATACGGCATAGAAGCCCACAATAGTGGCAATATACTTTCCCACGATGTTGTCCACGATGCCCATGCTCACCCTGAAGTCCAGGAACTTCCTCATGTGCGACACCAACTTGGAGAAGCTCGCCAGAATTGTCAACTTCTCGCGATTGTTGCCCTGATAGAAGGCAATCTCCTCGGAGTTCGTGATCAGGCGACTGTTCACATACCGGAACTCACCCTCAAGCTTCTGCTCCATCACCGTGAGTCGCCCCGTGGGTCGGCGCAGATGCGTGAGGAAGATACCAGCAAAGAGGAGATAGGCTAGCAGAATCGACGGCGTCTGACCGCCCAGATTCACCGTCAAGCGATACACGTACAGCATAATGTCGAGAGCCGGCTTGCTTACGTTCGAGTACAGATCCGTGAAGCTCTCACAGAACTTGTCAATGTCCGTCGTCAGCAGTTGGTCGGCATTCGCTATCCTGTTGTCCAGATTGGACATTTTGTAGTATGTGAACCCTCTGGAAAAGAAAAACGCATGAATCATTATCAGGAACTCCGTGGAACAAAGTACAGTTGGTGGTTCATCACTTATTATCACAATTATCGTATTTGCAATGTCAATGCCTACTCAGATTGCGACTCTTCATCACCTCTCAGAAAAAGGAGAAGAAGTGAATGATATCTTATCGTATTTGTTCGCTTGTCTAATTGTTTTTGTATTTCTTTAATAAATTTTATATTGCTAATTTTCTGATAGACACACCAAGAGTGATTAAGCAATATTCACGCTCGATTCGAGACGCTGCGTGCAGGTCAAATTCCTATCCACGTTTTCTCAATCTTATTGTAAAATTTATTAATTAATCATCTTCCTCCATGTGGTTGTTTTTATTATTTATAATACCGATTTATTTCTATGATTATTACTCAATGCTGATTAGGTGAAAATATCGATATTGTCCTTAATTCGACACTTTTTAAGCAACTTATCAACTGAATTTGACGAAGAAAGCCAACATACATAAGAGAAACGTTTAAATACAATAATTAGAAGCAATAAAATTCAAGATTATTGCTGCTATTATCAATAACAAACTAATATAAACGTACAATTGTAGCTTGAATTAATTCTCCCTTGAAACTCATTTCGACTTAAGATACGATAACAAGTGATGAATCCAACGCCTGATCAATCATTGTACTCACTTCAGGTATTCATTGTACAGATGATTCGACAAATTCGTCCTAAACCGCAACTTGAGCTCTCCAAGGCTCCACTTAAGTACGTTATTGACTACGGAAATCTGCAAATAGGTGAAAAAAAGGGTCGGTAAACACAATGCAAATCACACTTCTTGAGGCCAATTCACACTCACCAGCGGAAGTGCAGCGAAGAACTTGAGAAGGGCCTTCTTGAACTTCGGCCTGTTCATCGTGATGATGCAACTCTCCACGACCGTGGCATTCTGGATCATCCAAATGTCGCTGATGGAGCGCGCGATCAGCGACATGCCGACGGTGATCATCAGCGCACTTTCCACACTCCAGGCACGTGGAATGATGATTCCTGGGGTGGAAAGAAGTGGACAGCGTGATTGCACTTTTGCCCTTTGGAATCCACACACTCGTTTACACCAACTCAGCCGATCATTGTTCGAGGCACTCAATTGAGGCGAGAATGCGATTAGATAAGAAAAGTGCTAGTCAATTTTCTCCACTCTGAGCTATGATATTTGCCAAAAAGCTTGCTGCGTTGGCGATAGTTTCCTCACATTGGCGCGGAAGATTTCGCAACAACAGAAAAATCAATGGAATATGCAAATTACAAATCTCTGCTTTTGCTTTCAATGGCAAAACCCTTCTTTATATAATAAACATTGTGAAAATGCAAATTTTCTCATAGTTAACTGTTAATATATTAATATATGGATGCTATGAAAGTGAAAATTTGCTCTCTTTCCCACCTTGACCGTGATTTTGACGATTAGTGGAGCAAAAACTTTCGAACAGCACAGAAACTAATGATAAACTTTACGGAAAGTGTTGGTGAATCACGTATTTTTCTTTATCTCTACGCTCAAAGCGTGGGACGATTTCTTAATTGCCATTGTCTGAAAGAATCTCTGTGATGAAATAAAAAAAAATATCCAGCAAAGAGTGAAAATTGTCTCTGGAAAACTCCTCCCAAAGCTGAGGAAATGTATAAGCTGCAATTGCAACAATCACAGCAGAAGCACAACAATATTTCGTGACAGGGTTTCACTTAATTATTTACATGGTCACAACACATGGCTGTGGCGGGGAAACGGGAGAAAAAAGCTTCATGAAAATGTGAAAAACTAGTTTTTACACACTCGCTTCGCACATACAAGTCCATTTTGTTATAATGGCAATGCAAATGATATTATTGAAACGAAATTCAATGTCTTCGTCATTGTCTTTCACATCGATAGATTCAGCACTTTTTTTTCCCCTTGGACTTGGAATTTCAGTCAACGCACAGACAGTTTTTCAGAATGCATTCAGAGTGACAATTGCAGAAAAATGCGCTGGCAAAAAAGTGCAATGAGCGGCACAAATGAAATTTCCATGAAGCCAACTTCTTCGATGTTCCATTAAATATTCCAGGAATGGTCGCTTCTCTGTTTAACCTCGTGGCCTCGTCGGCATCAATTACAAATGTATTAGGCAGTCACTCTAGCCGGCCACAAAAGTCACGATTTTCAACAGTTGCGGCAGAAGAGCAACAGTCCAAAATCGATCTGCTCCACAGACAAACTGATAAGTGGAGTGATAAAAACTCTACAAATCTATGCACTTAAAATTATCTATCAGATTAGCTGCATTTCTCGCACTTGCTTTGCAGGTAAAGAGAGCTGAAGAGAGGAATTTCGCCTAATGCTTCGGCAGAAAGTGATAGAAAAATATCATCAAAGGCGTGGTTGGCAAAAAGAAAACTTTGACACTAATAAAGTGTACATAATTCGTGAGCCAAGAAGCCAATTAGGCGCAGACTTTTTATCTCTTTTGGCAAAAATACACCTTCAACGTCACTATTGAATGTTCTTCTCGGTGATAAACTTCACAATTTGATACAAATTACAAGGGAAATGAATCATCCATTAGAAAAAAATAAAATCAATAGTAAAAATGAACTCTGTAGAATTCTTTAGCCTGCATTTCCATAAATTACGCTTTAGAACTTCCTGATTGGAAAGTAGAAACGACACAAGAAAAGGATGAATTTTTGTTGAAAAACCTCGAATTGTCGCTTCTAAAAAAGTCACATAATGAACTCATCGTAAACAAACGATTTCCATTCATACAAAAAACTGCGAAATACTCTATAAACATTTGAGAACCTTGGTTTCAAATCTGTAGTACAGACTTACGATGTAATTTAACAGTGAAAAGAACTACTTGAATTTATTCTCAACATTCGTATTGTTTGCAGTTAATGAGGAGAATTCTTCAAATGTCTGCATTTCAAATGATCACACATAAATTTTAATATAACATCTTAATCAATATTAAATTATTGCTGGGAAAGTCAAGTTTTTCGACTTTTCTCAAACTATTTTCAATGCAT
Organism: Phlebotomus argentipes; assembly: GCF_947086385.1. NCBI lineage: Eukaryota > Metazoa > Arthropoda > Insecta > Diptera > Psychodidae > Phlebotomus > Phlebotomus argentipes. The sequence goes on along the minus strand of NW_026776181.1, from coordinate 7,239,785 downwards.
ATATTAAATTTTGAGTATCGGTCAGAAAGTCAAAGTTGGCAAATATAAACTTGAATTAAACCCACTCAAATATTCTACTATACTGAATGATTGGAGCGATTTCCACTCAAACTTAGGAATGTTAAACTTCAAACATGTAAACGAGAAACATTCGGAACGAATAAGGAAAAAACCACCTTTGCTATTCTCGTCAAAACAGTGTTACAGACGCTTGAAAAAGAGCCACAATCACAGATTGATAATTCTTTGCAAGTTATTCTGCAGTTTCCGATTTGTTAAACTGCTTTTGACACATTCATTAAAACAATCTCTGGAAGTCGTTTTAAAATAACACATTTAGGCCGTACAAATTGGCTTAACATGTGTGAAACAGAATTGCAAAACCCACACAAATGGTGAAATTTTAACAAAATCGCTACTTAAAGCCTTACGTGTGTGACTCAGAATATCTAAAACTGTTTTAAACAAATATAACACGTTTTTAATGTTCCTTGTTTGAGTGGGAATTGATCCAGATTATAGAATCGATTGTTTTATCTTCAGACAACGCGTGAATAATCGTAATTTAGGCAAAAGAATTCAATCGAAATTCGTTGTTTATGCAATGATGATTTGCTATAAAGAATCAAATGCAAGGCAAGCACAAATTCACAAATTATTTCCCACAACGTAAACATTTCTACGATCGCGAACTGTGTTTTCTTCTCTCTGAATTCTCAAACGTGCCCATTCAGCGATCCGGACAATAGTCTCTCTCTCTAGTCAGTGATTTCTATAGGCTTTCAGCGCCGAGAGACGCAATTTGGCGGAATCTCAGTGCTCAGAGATGATGAGTGGACAGAAAAACAGAAAGTGCTCAATCAAGCGCCTGACTCGCGCGGCCAGCAAAAAAGGGCACTTTGGTTCGCGAGCCAGACTCCAGCTAATCCACTTAGCGCGACCCTAACGAAGGGTGACCGGCAATTTGGGGCCTAATTGGCCGCGGACTATCTCTCACCGAGCAAGACGCGCAGCTGCCGGAAGAAGATTCTGTTCACATGCGCCTTCTGCGTCCTCTTGTCTTTCTTCTCCGCGATCAGGTACTGGATCTGATCCTCGGGACGGGACTTGCGCTTCCTGGAAGTGAGACGTGGGGCGTTGGTGGGGCGCTCAAGTGGCAGTGGCCGCCGTGGCGAGTGCGTGAAGTCATCGCGGAGCAATTATGTAATCTCTGCGTGTTTCTGTGTCACATTTTCTCGCTCTCTCGCCACCTCTTCCTCGACTGCCCGCCGCGCGTCGCAGAGGCTCTTCTGGCCACTCCGCGGACATTGCGCAAGACGCGCGTGGATTATGCAAAAGAGGAAGGTTGAGAAAAAGGTGCCTGGCCAGTTTGCGGTTGGCTCAGGACTGGCTGGTGAGCGAGGAAAAGTGACTTCTTTCACATCATTCACTTTTCACGGCCACAAGCCGCCACTGCCCGCGGACTTGAGCTGATCTGTGCAGCCTTCTTACCCATTGCGATTGGATCTCTGACCGTACAGGATTATCCACACGGCCGCCGAGACGCCCAGGCAGCTCAGAAGGCTGTTCTGGTGCTGGGCAAGTTTACTCAAGCTCGGTGCCATGACACACCAAATCCACCCCGGAAAACCACCTTTTCACCCACACTGCACAACAGGAAACCACCCAGGACTTTCACTCACTCGTGCCGCAACACGCACACTTTCACGATGTGTGGAAAAACCGCTGGGAAATGCTCAATGACACAAGTTTTCTGCACTTGTTTCCCACTTTCACAGCAACTCCATTTTTCTGCGATCTCACCTCGCACGCAAATCACTCGAGACTGCCGGACTTTTTCGCATGACAGCTGTTTTTCCTCCGGAAATCGATGAGACTTGCACTCCCAGCCGCCGCGGCGCTGCAATCGGTATAACAGCGATGGTGAATAAAATCGTGGAAAGTCTCGAAAATGTTACAAATCTTTCCAATATTCTTTGATTTTCTTTATTTAGCACTTTTCCAGCTTCTGGAAATGTCACAAATATATGTGTAAAATTATCAAGAAAAGTATATAAAAGCACTCTGAAATGCAGACACTTGATCAACAAAGCTGATTCAATTATCCCGCCAAAAAGCTTTTGCGTGATGAAAAATGTATGAAAAACCAAGATTTATAGTTATAGGAGGAATATGAGTATATATGGAAAATTAGGAAACTGACACAAGTGAAGAAAACATGAAAATCTATCACTGGACGTTTTGGAATATCCTGGCCGAGATCATGTCATCATTCGGAATCGCTGGAGTCCTCCTCGCGGCCACGTATAATCTTGAGACTGGGCTTCTTCACGGCACTTATTTCCGTCTCCTCCACCTCAATGACGCCTCCCACAGCCAGGCGACGCTCCAGCACCTCCGTGGCGAAGTCCGGCTTGCCGCCCAAGTCGCGCAGTCCCACTACGTAATCCGTGGTCTTACTGTTGCGCACCAGCACAACCGTGGGGGCGCCGCGAATGCGGAGCCGCTCTATCAGGAAGGGCGCTCGTGCGGCGTTTAGACGGCAGAAGCGCGCCTCCATGTGCTTCGCCGCCAGCCGGCCCAAGTGCATGTCGAACACGCGGCAAAGTTCCTCGTCGTCACGGTAAAAGTGGCACACGACGTTCGAGCTGGCCTTGGTGGCGTCAAAGAACTCCCGCTCGTCAGCCAAGTGGCCGTACTGCCCGTGGCCCTGCAATTACGGGAAGGCGTTAAACAGAGTTTTGGAGAACATCTGGCCGAACACCCACGTTCTTGCGCCACTGTTCCATCTTCAATTGGCGCTCGCGGAACTCCTGGAGGCGCTTCTGTCGGAGAGTCGCCAATTCCTCCTCTGGCGTCGCATCCAAGCGAGCGTCCAGCTCAGCCTCCAGACGTCGAGCGGCAGTCAGTAATCCCTGTTCCAGGCCCTCCATGCTCGTTTGTTGCACTGTTTAATGTGTCACCCTCAGCTCACCCAGCTGTTCAGTTCGCATTACAAAACGTTCACATTCGCGCGATGTATGCAGAATTGTTGCCTCAGATTCTCTATTTGCACATAATTTATTATTAAATTGTGGTTTTTTTATGAATAGAACCAGTGACAATTTGTTAATTAATCGAATAATGTAATTTCTTATTGCGCAAATTGCTTTGGAAGATTAAATATTCCGGTGCGGTGTAATCAATGGAGGTCATCAAAGACGCCCGCGTCATGAATTGCTCATCGCGTTAATGGCAGTATAACAGTTTGGGTGTGGTGTCACTGTTTGGTGTTTTGCCCTCAGATTTGGCTGCGTTTTCTTCCCAATTGCCATGGATTTCATGAAATTTGTGGCCTATTGCGTGCTCTTTGCAGCCTTCTGCAACACCTGTAAGTGGAATTCTGGGGAAAACCTCCACTGCTTTACTTGCAATTGCAGCGAAAGGTCGTTGCTAGGTAAACATAACCTCTCACACTTCTTGTTTTTTCCACTCTGAGGCTCCGCCCTGGAATGCTACGTCTGCGCCAATCAGTCGGCTAACACGGAGAAGTGCCTGAAGACAATAAAGACGTGCGAGCCGGGCGAGGATGTCTGCCTGACGGAGATCCGATGGGGAAGTATGCCGTACTTCTCGCAGGGCGCGCTCAAGCAGTACTACGTCTCCAAGCGGTGCTCCACGAAGGAGGTGTGCCAGAAGATCCGCTCGCGCTACATGCCCTACTGCACGCACATCTGGTACGAGGACTGGTCCTGCTCCGAGTGTTGCCAGGGCGACAGATGCAACTACTTCATAATAGTGAGCATGACCTGTTTTCCGCCGAATGGCGCACGATTTGACTGTGCGTGTCTCGTTTCAGAGCGCCGCGAATGACCTCAGAGCGCCCCTGGCGCTGCTCATAGTCGGCGCCTACATGCTGGTCAGGAGACTAACGTGAAGCCTTAGAGAAGAGTCCACCTAATCTCGTAGAGATTCAATTCCGTCCAATTTCCGTAGGTGATAAGAAATAGGAATGCATTCCGTCCAGAAGTCGTCCGAAAGGGATTGCAAACGGGTCTGACTTGCGATATATTTGGAAGATGGCAATCCCTTTTATCTCTGACTACACGAAAGAAGTTTGTATCCTTTGTATTTGTATAAAGAAAAAAAAAACACTCTTGAAATCACTTTAAATTAACTCTCTCGCGCGCTCTCTTTATTCAATTACAAATATGACCCATTGTTGCAATACCCGCACACACACACTGTCTCAAATTCACGGAGATTTACCATCTTTCGGGGGTGGCTTCCTCGCCCGCCGGCGAACAACTCTTGCCTAAGGAAACTCTCTGAAGGGGGGATGTTTGGATACTGGAAATGACTTATAGTTCGTCGCGCAGAAGCGTGTAGCGATTCTTCGACGGCGCCAACTTCTTGAACGTCGACTCTGGCGGCTGCGTGGACTTCTTCACGTCGTTCTCCTCGGGCGTGGTGTCCTTCTCCGGGCCATAGTGGAATTCACGGTGCAGCTTGCCGCTGTAGAGATCGTTGAGGAACTGCTTCAGCTTGCCGGGCGTGTACATGTCCTTGACGTTGTCGAACAGATACATGTGCCGGAAGGAATCGATGGCAATCAGTGGCAGATCAGACTGGGACTTTCCGAGATGGTGAAGAGGATGAGCGAAGCGTTTTCCATCGGCCACCAGGAAGTTGACATTTTCTGGAGAAAGAGAGAAAATTCAGAAAATGGTTCTAGATTTAGTTGGCAATGTTTAATTTCATAGAGACGAAAATTTGACGAAGAAAGACGCGAAAGCAGTTTCTGGAATCAATGTTTGATTGAGAAAACTTGTTATTTCACCGTGTTTTTCACATGGGAGTTGGTAATTCTAAGAAATATGAGCTAAAGATCGCTTTCAGTGCCATTGTATTTCAAATCTTTCAAACCATAAGAGGTTTTATACAATGACTTGGGAATTCACTTGAGAACTTTCACTTCTATTCATCTCTTGAAAATATTAGAGTTTAAGTGAAGTTCGGAGAACAAAGTTCAATTTGCAAGACTCACAAAGTACCTTATAAAGCAGTAATAATAATCTTATATCAGCCATTTTCATGAAAACTGCACCATCCAAAGTAGTCGCTTTTCTTCTATCTAAATTTAATGAATTTTCATGCTTTCTTTTATATCCTCAGTTATTAAATTGCCAAAAGATATTTTGCTTGACAAGTGTCCAAATCCTCTTCAGTACAAATCAGTCCATCAATAACCACATTATAAATTACACTCGCTTATCTTTTTTGCCGGTTTTGGCACCATTAAACACCATAAAATTTATGACTGTGTGTAATTTAAATTACTACGAAATGCCTTGCCTTATCGCTCGCCTAGCCAATAGGTTTTGCACGCGTGGGGTTTAAAGAACCTTCATTTAAACTTCATGAAGGTGAAACTTTCGCTGCCACTTGATGGCGACAAGCTATGTAAATAACTGTGAATATCTTACGTTTCTCCGAGAGAAGTTGCGTCTCCACGATGGTCTTGAAGTCCTTGATGATGTCAGTGTCGTCAGTGGCGTGGAAGAGGATGAGGAAGGGCAGGCCCTCCTCCGTGAGCTCCTCGGCGTTCTCGAATGTGATCTCGCGCACGAGCGGCACGCACTTCTCCTGCACCCAGATGTTCATCTCGTCGAAGCTGCCCATCTTTCCCGTGTACGTCTCGTCGTTCTCATTGGACACGGCCACGTCGGGCCGGAAGACGACGATGGGATGGCCGGGCGGATGCATCTGGGAGACAGAGTCACCGAAGCCCACGTGAAACTGGCAATCCTCCTTCAGATTCGTGGCCACGCGCCTGAAGATGTTGTACTCGGGCATGTCTCGCCGATCGAAGTAGCCGATGATGATGCGCTTCTTTGAGTCCAGGTGCTCGAGATCCTTGAGGCTCTGGAACTCCTTAATGGGGTCCTCCATCTGCTTCCGGATGAACTCCGAGAAGGCTTCCACGGAGCGCTGGCCGCGGTACTCCCTCTTCATCGGCTGCCCGTTGCGGATCACCTTGAGCGTGGGGTACTTGCTGATGTGGAAGCGCGTCGCCACGCTGCCCTCTTTATCACAGTCCACCTTCCCCATCACCACCTTTCCGGCGTCCGGAAACTCCTTGTGCACCTCGTCCGCCGCCTCGTCGAAGATTGGCTGCAGGATGTTGCTGAAGCGACACCACTCGGCGTAGAAGTTGATGAAGACTAATTCATTTGACGCTGCAAAGATCGCAAAACAGTTAGTCTGGCTCCGGGTGCGCCGGATGTCACGTGAAAACAGCCCCCATTCGCTCACCTAGGGTCATGTCGAGGTTTTCACTCGTCAGCTGCACCGCTCCGCCCTCCGCCCGCTGGATGAGGACGCACAGCACCTGGAAGAGCAAGAGAATCCTGCTGATGTCGTGGCATTCCGGGACTTTGTCGCCGAGAGAATTGGCCCAGAGAAAAAATAACCTCGAAGTGCGCGAGCCGTGAAAAAGCCCGGAAAACCCGTGAGAGTGGCGCTAAAATTGACTCACCAGCAGTGTGTTTAGCAGAAATAGGACCCCCCTAAGTAATTCACTCATATTTAGACCTAAAATTACACTAATTACAGGTGTTTTCCAGCGAAAATACAGCGAATGTTGTGGTATTTTGTTTTATTCAACTGCTGTCGCCAGCGCCACTGCGACCATCCCGGAAAACGTGGCATACGCTTATCGATTAAGTGCAGTGAAATTGGTGTGAGTATTGGATAAATCCGGGGGTGAAACCAGTCAATTGCAAGAAACATGTCAAAATCGCACCGGTTTCAAATTTGAAATGAGTAGGAATGAGAAAAGGGGCTAATAATTTCTGAAAAACATTTTTATTCATGTCTGGATTTGATGTAATAAAATTTGTCCTTATTTCTATGACAATAAAATGAAAGTTTCATTAATGACTTGCCGAAATGCATTGTTTTATTATGAATTAAAATTTTAATACATTTGACATCATACATAGTTTTTGTCATGTCATTGTTCTTTTCCCTATCTTTTCCGCATACTAGCATCAATCTTCTAACTTTCAAGTTATTGACAATGAATTTTAAACAGGTTTTAACATATTTTCGGGGGAAAAATAGATCAAATCGGCAGTCTAAAGACTAATTAGCCGTATCAGTTAATTTTTCTTTTTTTTTATTATATCGATAAGTGTCGGTAAGTTCAATAACTTGCCGACATTTGAACGTAGAGGGATAATTCCCTTACACTCTTTGCGGGACAATCACAGCCGGAGATCCTCAAGGAAACGAGATCGTGCGCCTCGCAGAAGTGCTGCTGGGGAGAATGTATGCAAATTGTTGCAATAAAAGTTTATGGGCAGACCATTAGGGCGAAAGGAGAGGCAAATAAACGATGCTTTTTGGGAGATATTTTGAAAGATGAGGCGCAATTCGTCTCCTTCGTCTTCTTTTTTCGGGCGCGCACTAAGTACCGAAATATTGTATCTTCTTCAATGTTCGGAGGGCACTGTAAAATGAGGAATGAGATGGTTTCTGAGCCACACGTCTCTGCCCGACCTCCTTGCGCCCAATAAATAACCCATGAAAAGAGCCTCTATGACAAATGAGTAGAAATTTTCGGGACTGAAGAAATGACAGAGGCGAAGGGGCAAAAAAGTGTAGCAGAAAGTGATGAAAAGTCTACATGATCCCTTGTTGAGTGACCGACTTTTGTTGCCGATGATCCCGGCGTGGGAGCGATCGCGCGCTGATGCTCCAATTGAGCGATCCTGACAAACACCTTGCGGACGAGGATCGAATGTCCTCGAGTTGCGTGATCGACAAAGGGATGCTGCGTGATCAAGTTTCGCTAATTTTCCCATCACTTCCCTTCGCTCTCGATGGCTGGAGGGAGAAAATGAGGCTTTGAGATTGCAATGAAAGAGATTTTCTTGTATCTCCTTGCGATATTGCAGCAAAATCCATCATTCTTTACCTGAGCGGTGGAGAAGACAACAGGTAGTTGTCGGTTTCTGCCTTTGTCCCAATTTCCTCGATTTGCACTGAAGATTCCACCTTTTCATCCTCCAACATCCATCCTAATTGTCCTCCTTGCCAATGCCATTCGGGAAAAAAAATTGACGGCAATTTTGGTCCTTCCAGCACAATCGCACGATTCCTTCAATCAATCCCGGTGACCATCTGAAGAATTGGAGAAGACACAGAATTGTTGGGTGCGAAAATTTATTTATTTAGACACTCTCTCGGGTTTTTGAGCAATGTGCAAAGGGGCAAAAGAGCCTGGCATTGTGTTGTTGTTGCCGAATTCGTTACGACATCGCCTTTTGTGTACATTTGCCATTGTGTCCAGGAGGAAAAGCCACAATAAAATTCAGTGGGAACTGATTGTCCTGGAGTCCCACAAGGATGCTACCGAGGTGGAGACCGCAGAAGAAAGGACAACAATGGTGAATCGTGATTCCAGCTCTGTTTGGCGTGAGATTGTCGGTTTACACCCAGATTTCGCCCACAAAATGCTAAAGGAAAGATATTTGAAAATGACTATTCACGCCAAAATTGCAAGTTTTGCTGTAGTTTTGTGATTTCAGGCACACTTTATGCATAAGAAAGTTCGAATTTCGGACACTTTCTCGGGAGGAAACTTTGTCCTCTTCCAGGAATTGGTCATAATTCTTCAGACACTCGATTAGGTCTCAAATGGCATATTAATTCCCTCGAAATTGACACTTTTCCCACTCAAGCGTGGCGCTCTTTGGCCTTTTCTCTCCTCTCGTGTGCTGTTGATCCGACTGTTGGCATCATCCAGAGAATCACCATTGAGGAATTCATCTTTTCTAAGCATCAATGAATAAAAATGTGTGAATAATTAATTTTTTTTCCGTGTTATGGGCATCATTGTTGGAGAGATGAATATTTTGACAGGCACAAATGATAAATAATTTCTAATGGATGTCGACGTAGGAGAAGAATTGAATGTGATATTTTGTCTCGTCATGTCTTTTTCGGGTGTACATCATGCATCGTGTGTTGTGGAAAAAAGCGAGCCACCTCTGTGGTCTCTTGTGATCCATACGGCACACCATATCAAGTGAGACAAGATCTACATTGAGGCACTCAATTGAATTTAACACTTTGCTGTGCATGGCCAAGCAATCCCCCCGGTGAGATGGCTTTGATGAGCTCGCGATCCCTCCGCGCAATGGGAATCAATGGATCGTGGAATGATTCTTCATTTGTTGACTCTTTTCGCGCCACACTTTGCGCTTGTCATTCATGGGGGCCTTCCCACCCCTGCGGCCCGCCTCGCCGCCCCCCGCTGGAGTCGGGTCGAAAAAAGGGGCACCTCATCTTCATGAATGGACGCGGACACACCTTTCGCGCGCGCGAGAGGCACGGAAAAGGCCATTTCCACATGTTAACAGCATGCCATCGGGATTCACACTGAGATGACCCCGCGGATGAACCAGAAATGATATTGTGAGGCCGATGGCGTGTCATAACAATCAATCGGGCGCGCGATAGAGCCCAGGCAACATCAACAGCATATAGAACACGTAGAGTGTAAATTACAATATATGACACCGTGTGGGGATCATAAATCATTCACCATGTCTTCATGCCGCCCTTCCTCGCGCTCCCACAGGCACCACGTCTGGCCGGGGTGACCCAGAGAATCCACAGAGGCCACTCCGAAGAGGCCCAGGCAGTCAGTGGGTGAGAAAGGAATCTCAAATGCTATGTACATTCAGCCACGGTGAATCCATAATTGAATATAATTTTTGTCCTGAAATAAAGTCATTGTAGAATGTGAACTTGAATGTAAAGTTGTCCAGAAATACCATCAATCAATATCTTCTCTTATTAATGCTGACTTTTGAGAAGTCTTTCGGATGGAACTTCTTGAAATTTCAGAAGCCCACTTTGGCCACATGCACGCAAATTAACATCTGAAATTGCCATCCCTCGAACGCCAAAGCTGTTTGCTTCTGAAGGCAATAAATCAATGAACCATCAGGCAATCCCTCTGCTCTGCGCCGCCCTGACCCACAGCTAGGAAATTCAAGAAGAACGTCTTCATATGCGGCGAAATTTCTCTGTCACCCCGAAGAGCGTTTGCCATCCAAAGTGGTCACTCATCGTGGTGGAAGATCACATTTCACACACCACCGCTCTCGGCAGGACGTCAGTCTCGTGCATAAGTGGGGTTTGGCAGCGAGAGCCAAACGGAGCTTCCAGATACCGAACAGATGAAGCACAGAGTTAATAAAAATTTTAATTTTTCAGCGAAAAGTCCAATGATAACCGCAATTCGTCTTCAATTGTTGAATTTTAAAATCCCACTTCTGATTTTATGGTCTCAGAATTTCTTAATCTTGTTAACTGTAAATCATCCTGGCTTCATCCCGTGTCCCGCACTTCCCAGGAAGTGAGCAAGTGAAAGTGTGACTGAGTGTCAGGAAAATGTCTAATCCTTTCACGTGGAACAGAGGGCTTTAAAGGTCACATGGGGTCTCATTGGATTACGCCCGATAATCCAATAGACTTCTCTCGTGCGTGAGCATGTTGCCGAAGAATCTGGACAAATCCAATTATCGCCACACCATGAGCAAGCTAAAAGTGTGACTTTGGGGATTCCTCCTGGCCACCACCCGCTGCGGGATGTTGTAAATTACCCCCGTGTCGCACGGGAAGATGACGTGGCGATTTATGCAAATGACAGTGCGGAAGATGTTATGCGAGAACCATGGGAAAAATGTGACGAGAAGTTGCGAATAATAGAGTGTGAAGGATGACGGGAGAGTGCGGCCGCGCGATGAAAAAGATTCGAAACGAATCAATTTGTCAAAATTAATTAGCCGTGTCGAAATTGGACGTGCTTATGTCAAATATTATAGCATGTAAAAATTACAATAATAACAGGAATTTTCGTGTGGTATGAATTGAAATCACGGGCCGGGGGAGCACCTCTTGAGGAGATTTCGTCACATGAGTGTGCGACTGCGGCCGTAAAAAAGGAATGCCAAAGGACACCGCAATTTGACGGATGAGCGGTGGAGTGGGGACGCGGCATGAAGTGAGCCGAGAAGCAGGACTATGTGTGCGTTCTTTCCTCTTCCAGCCACCTCAATCGCTCTATCTTATCTCCTTATCAGTATGATGGTGTAACACAACGGCACGCCCCCTTAAATACAGTCATTTCATTGGCCCATCTTCGCATTATGCTGAGTCTCTACCTTTTGGCATCCACTCTCTATGTGGCTCTCGGCCTCTTGTGTTTGTGCGAGATTGCTCGGAGTGTGGAGCTCGACTTGTTCCCGTCTTCGTGGCAACTGAGACGACGCGAGCGCGCCTCGCGTGTGTGTTGGTTGGGCGCTTCTCTGTGTGTAGAATGGGAAGATGGGAAGAAAAGGAGGAGAGACCTGAGAATGTGATTTGAGAGGAGAGAAGAAGAAAATAAAACTAAAATCTCAGACTCAGTTCCAAATCGCCACTCAAGCGAGAGACATTCGTTAATTACAGACTCACGTAAACGCTCGAGGAAGTTGAACGTAGGAACGCACGGGATTCCTAGTGGACGCCTTTTTTCGCTTCTCAGCCAGTGCAATTAGGGCAATTTACTCGGCATTTCACCCGATCGATCGGGACAGTGGGTGAAGAGTTTGGTGACCCGGACTTTTTTTCCGTTCTCTTGAGAACCCCTTGTGCGAAGATGGACTTTCTGCCAGGCTACGCTAACCAGTGGAATAACTTGCAATCGCCAGGACATCATCATCCGCAGTTTGCCGCCATCAATGTTATGCCATACCCACCTCAGACCCCGTCAGCCTGCTCGGCTGCATCCAACGGCGTGTCCAGCATGTCCCCCAACCAGGAGTCCACCTCATCCCGCTGCTCCAACTCAGTGAGTCCAGGCAGTGACATCATGTCAACGGTCTACTCGCAGCAGCAGCCGGTCCAAGGATCCCACCACATGGACATGGTGTCGAGGTGAGTCCAGCCGGAGTCCTTTCGCATCCGAGCATAAATTTACGAGCATATACTGTTCCAGGGGCAGCAGTTTCCAATACGCACCATATCATCCCGTGCCATATGGGAGTCAGAACTTCTACCCCAACTCCTGGTTTCCTCACCGACACCAGGAGACCGCGAGCCCCCTGTATCGCCCTCATGGAAGTTTCGATGCAGCGGCGGCGTTTGAGTTCGCCTGTCATCAGAGTCAGTTGGCCACATCGCGGCGCTGCGCCAAGTGCGACTGTCCGAATTGCTACAACGAGCAGGCAGGCATACCGCCGTTGGTGGGTCCCGACGAGAAGACGGGCAAGAAAGTGCACCTGTGCCATATTCCCGGATGTGGGAAGATCTACGCCAAGACGAGCCACCTGAAGGCGCACCTAAGGTGGCACACGGGCGAGAAGCCGTTTGTATGTACCTGGTGGGCGTGCAGTCGACGCTTCACGCGATCGGACGAGCTGCAGCGCCACATGAAGACCCACACGGGGGAGAAGAGGTTCACGTGCGAGGTGTGCTCCAAGAAGTTCATGCGGAGTGACCACCTGTCGAAGCACATTAAGACGCATGAGAAGAAGCTGCGACGCGTGATGTCCGCTACAAAGAAGGCCACCGCGCGGAAGGGTGTCAAAGCCAAGGAGGAGGTGACCGTTGAACCTGATCTTGAGAGTCTGCCAGCGGTCAAAGTGGAACCCACGCCGACCGATTATCAGGACCCCGTCATCTACCATTCCCACCATCAGACTACCTCAGCTTTTCCTGCCAGTCATGCTGGCAACTCGTTCTCCGTTCCACCCCCTCCCGCCCCCACACAGAACGTGCCATCCAGCGAGGATTTCCCCATGGCGTGTCAATTCTACGGGCTGAGGTTCGCATTCGACAAGCCCCAGTACCAGTACCACCAGACTCCGACCGCATCCTATGGCAACTTCCCCGACTATCCAACGTACAAAAGCTACTAGGAGACCCAGAGTCCCACGGACGCCCTGTGCCAATCCAGTTAAATGTGAATAATCTGTGTATAGCGGAGGAGAGGAAAAGACGAAATATATTTTAGTAGGAAAGCGGAGTTTATTTCTCTCTATTTATCCCAAACTTAATACACCAAGAAAGAGTATGGTCACATTTACCATTTGGTAAACCATATGTGGTAAATCATAGGTGAAATCACTAATCAGGAATTATGACTTTCGCCTACGAAAATTTGTTACAATTATTAAACCTAAATCGATTAATGCTACCAACACTTAAGTTACGAAAGGTTCAGTCGTCTTACACAGAAATACAGGAAAATATTATTCTTGCCGTGTGGTTTCCAAGATGATTAACAAACCTCTTCATCGGTCGTGTCATTTCTCAAAGAACAAAGCTCATGAGGATCATTTTGGGAAGTGATATGCCTCTTTTCGTAGCACCTCATCACATGTGCAAGTAATTCTGCCGACAATGAGATTCAAAATGCCACGGAGGATGATGGTCTATTGTCTAAATGAGCGACAATGGGTCGGAATGATGGGCAAGGTCGAAGAGGGAGCGCAAAGAAGGAGTAATAATGAGCGCGCGCAACTCAAGGCATGTAAAAAGGCGCCAAATAGGAGGTGATGCGTTCCACCTCATCTCTCTTTCCTCATATTAAATGAAAACAACCATTGCAGACTCTTCAATAATGGGAAATTCATATTATCTGCCATCAGTCAACCGGCATTTATCCCAAACTACTTGAACGCCCCAATCAATCTGTTGCTCAACTTGCCTAGTGCCAAGACGTGCATTGCACGCGTTCAGCATCACAGCAGGTTCGCGGTGTGACGCGATTTCGTGTTTTGTGCGGTTTAAGGATATGTATATTGCATGAGGAGCGAATCGACGGGATACTTTTGCGTTTCAACGTCCCTTATCGCCAAGATATCACCACGATGTCAATCGTGCATGTGAGCGGAATAAAAATACAAACAACTGTATGAATATCATCCGGAGTAACAACGAAAAACTATTAAATGGGCGTCCACTTTATTCTTGTGCGGTGTATTTCGTATTGTGTATATGGATGGAATTCACATGGCCGATCATTCTCTGGCTGCCTTGCATCTGTGTACGTCCAGCAACACATATCGATATGTATACGAATACCCACGATAGTGAGGGTAAAATAATTGCACTTGTACCATGCTGAAGTTGGAGTTGCTGCGGAGGCACAGTTGGGCTTTCGGATTTGAATGTAACGGTTGGATTATATTAGAATAGAGACTTAATTCTAAGTCTAGGCATTGTATATCTGTCATTCTAAAGTAGCGTTGCGCAGCGCTCGTCTCAGCATACATCTTCGCTGAGGCCCGTAAGCCATGTCTGCTTCACGGAGAGAGAAAAAAAAACCCACTTGAAGCGTGAGCTTGGTGTGGAGCGTTGAAATTGTATTTCGCGAAGTTGGAAAAAATCCACAGAAAAGCATGCAATTACCCCTTTTTCATCGTCATACCATTCCGCACACAGAGACGCGGCGATACGGCAGCAACAACTACAATAACGCCACTCCAAAGAGCCACTTTTCATGGCAATAATCCACCAACAACTGGGGATAAGCACTGTGGAGTCAGTCAGTTTGTGCAGCACGCACCGTTTGAAAAGTTACTTTTCCAGATTTCACAGTACCCAAGACATTGCATCACGCTGCCTTTTTTGTACCCGCGCGCGCGCCGCGAACCTCAACCCCCTCGCGATGGTGGCTGTTTTTGCCGGAGCGCCGACCGAAAGCTCACTGAAGAAAACTAATTAATAAAGTCCAGTGTTGGTTGCCGTTTTTTGCGTGTTGACCCGAGTGTCCGCGGAGAAAGATGCCCCGGTGCACGTGAGGTCCATTGGTGGATCGCGAATGAGAGACATGAGCAAGAGTTGATAGTATTTGGAAAAGAAAAATGATGTACTTAGTGTTTCTTTTTCGTCGGTGATTTACGGGCATTTTCTTGTGGTTACAGAGTATATCTATATGTAGTTTATGGTGTGTTGAGCCTCTCCTCAGACTGACTTAATGTGGTTCTGTGCCTCCATAATGAATACTGAAATTGGTGTACTGGTAATCAAGCGATTAGATTGAGTTTGAGGTTAGCCGATGTGGTGACAGAGGTTAGGTTTGCCGTAGAGAGAAGTGTGTGCCTGAAGATTGTCCGAAGGCCCAAAAGTCGGATAATATTGAACATAGAAGTGCCACACGATGGATCGTCAGGATACCAAATTGTTCCTAGCCGAGGAGATATTAGCGGTAAGTGTGATGAAACAAACATAACCTCAACATGACATTAAATGTGACAGTTAAATGACAGGAAATTGAATCAAAAACTAACAGATTTCAGTTGAGCATTGGGAAATCTCGTGATCCATCGTGACTTTGACCCAAATTATCCCAATTTGTGGGGAATTTGGCAGAACAATAGATGGCAAGAGGGTGGGCAGAAGAAGGGTTCGTTGAGAACTAGAGCCATATGGCGGTTAAGTGTGAAGGCAATTTACTAAACCGAGAGAGCTCTTCTCTGCCAAAAGACGCATGAAGAGGCCTTATATAAACGAAAAAGTGGCCCTAAGTGATGGCTTTTGTGTGGTTTTCCCATTGATTGTCGCCCATCCTGGGCGAATGTGTGAATGAAAATTCGATAATTGTCGTCAATAAAGAAACATAGCGCAGTATATCGAGAAAGCCGAAGGGGGCTTTTCATCTCAGCCAGTGAAACAATTCGAGACGGCGCACAATACATTCCGTCGGATGAATTAAATTGCACACACATTGGGAATTTTTATAAATGGCAAATATGAAAACACCTGCGGCTTTTATTTCTTGCGAAATTAAAATACAATTAGTGCAAAATTCTCCACGAACTTTACCACCTCTTTTTTCGCTCAGTTTTTCCCTCCATGACAAGAGGGAGTGCAAAAGGGATCCAAATACAATTTCCGCGAAACTCAATAAACACCTGCACATTTCCGCTCAAGTTGATGATCAAGATACTCTAAGCTGTGTGCAGATCATTTGATATGTACTTGGTGTCATTTTACCCAAGGATATTATCGTCCTTTCCACCCTCGCCTTGAGACGCAGAGTTCTGCTCTCAATTGACGGAAATTCAGGCAGCATTGATACATTGTGTTTCCTTCCGCCCTTCGAGGAGCGAGTCCTCTTTGTCCTTCGCTATTTCATGGCATTTTTTCCCCAGATGCAATAAAAATAAACTCGCAGCTCTGGGACGGGAGGGTGATTTAGGGACCCTGTGTCCTCTCGTGGGGTTCATAAATTTTTTACTGTGTGACGCTGACAAAAAACTCTGTCTCACTGATTGTATAAAATGCTCGTAAAATACTGCCAAATTGGTGGGTATTTGCATGATTTTGCTGTGCATCAGCAGAGAAATCTCGGAAGTCCTGGCACATTGCGCGGGAAAATTCTCCAACATCGCAATGCCAACCCATCCCTATTGGCACCATGCAAAAGAGTGACGGAGAAATTTATTCATGTGGAAAGTCAGTATGTTATTTATCAATAAATATTAGGAGGACGATAGAAGGGTGTGTCTGAGTTGAAGCAATAAAATTTCAATAAGTCTCCTCAACATCTCATTCAATCTCTTCCCATTTCCAATCATTATTCCACCGCGCCATGGAAATTGAAATTATATCGACAGGTTGTGCGCGATTTCCCGCGAAAAGAGCTCGCGATTCATCAGTTGGACGTGATTCTTGTGCGCTTGAACTTTTCACATTGACTATTCATCGGAAATGTGCCTCCGAGATACCTCGTGACCGATGCAAACTTGCACAAGCTGCGCAGCATCTAGAAAATGTACTTGCTGATAATGTGAAGGTGGATTTTGTGGAGCAAAAACAACCAATAAAGTCACTTTCTGACCTCAAATTCACTTGATTTCTAAGATACAATCACTCGGCAGCCTTTCTAGATTAAGGGCGAAAATTCATTTGCACGATTTCGCGAACCACTGAACAGGTCGTAAAATTTTTAGCATAACTTCCACCCGAAAGCCCAACATCACGCCTATGTGCTACAAAAGTACTCCAGAGACTTTTCATGTAGGCGCCATGACGTGGAAATCACTGCAATTAGCGGCCGCTAAAAAATGTGAGCAATTTAAAATTGGACAGTTGCAAGCTGCTCATGCTTAGGAATGCCACGAGAGTGATCTCACAAATTGAAGCTCTTTGGTCGCGTACAATTATCGCCATTGCCCATAGATGGTGAAGACCCAAAAGGGGGAGGGCGCGAACTTCTGTGTCGTTTTTGTGATAATTCACTCTCTTCAATCACAGTTTTCATAATAAATTCCTCAAACAAGATCCGCCGACAGGCGCCAAAAGTGCGAAAGAAATGGTAGTCGAAAACAAGAGGTGTTTTAGATCAAAAGACGGTGTGCATTATAAGGGAATGTGTGCGATTGATTTGCTGTCAATTAGTTCAATCATTCCTCAGCTGATGGATGGATTGATGTTCTCTTCAATTTCCTCCACCATCGCGATGATGGCTTCATGTCTTCATCGCCGGGATCCCCTTTAAAGTAACACAATGATGCGCGGGGAGCTTTGGCACCCGCGCGTAATGAACAATTCAATGTATGGCAACGGCAGCACTTTTAATCACGAGAGACGCGAACGCCGTCCAGCCCGATCTCCAATCCGCGGCCTCTTCCAGCACCGTTGCCATCAGCGTGGAGAGATCTTTTTTGGCCAGTCACACGCTGATCGGCTCTTTGGCCTCAGCGCCGACAGGGCAGAAATGGTTCGAAAAAATGCCATCACGGGAATTAATAAATGAAAAATACATTTGACTACCGTATTCTTCCACTAATTCGCCTTTCACAGGGGCCTCATATGATGCCAAGTGATGGACACATGAGTCCACCTACCGATGGATAAGGTTTCTCCTCTTCCTTCTCGCCTTTTTCGCCTCTTTTTCTCTCATATGCAAAATAGAATTATCATCATGACGGGCACAATTTACAAAACACTGAAATGTTGACTTGGGTGTTGTTGCGCTCACTGGATCAATGAGCCTTCGCACGAGGGGTTCATCATTCTCAGAATGGGATGTCCTGCGCTGACAATGTGGCGAAGCACCAGCACGATTTTCCCCTGAAAACACTCCTGTTTGCAAAACAACTCTCCGAATAGGTCACTTCTGTGGGAGGTTCTCTTGATTATCACCATATTTCTTGACGACACGTTGACAGTGATGTCAAAGAGACACTCTCAAAGGATGCATTACACGGTATCAGTTTCCTTTTTGCCGTGGCACTTTTGCGAAATGGGTTAAAAAGAGAAATATACTGGAAGAAAAGTGTGACTTCTGACGCACGCCACAAATAAAAATAAAGGGTTAAGTGGAAAATTTCAGTTCTATTGAAAAGATTTCACTGTCTTCTAACCCTATAAATCAGTTTTTAATAAAAATCGAAGTTTTTTCTTATTTTTAGGAACTTCTAGAAATTATTAATTCATAATTGTTTCCATTATTAGATTCAGTGATTAGTTTAGGTTTAGAAACCAAACTACATAAAATTGAACTATGCGTAAAGATAGAAAAAACAGTAATATGAAAAATTATTATAAGAAGAAAAAAAACAAAAAATAGTTGTAAAAATAATAATTTATACAAGAAGCCGTAAACTTAAAAATGTTTAAGAGGAAATTTTATCGGAAAAATGCTGCACAAATGAGTAGGTTATCCCTGGTAATTTTGGCTACCAAACTTCTTAGTGATACAAAGTTCATCTGTAGGCGGCATCTTCGCGACTGTCTTTATTCAACGCTAATACAGTTTTTTCGGCGGCTCTCTTCATAACTCAATACTTAAGTGTGCGGAGGAAAAAGCCTAGTAGGAGAGAATATACCCTGAAAATACACTGTGGTGAAGTCTATATAGACACCTCTTTCCTTGCGTTCTCTTCGCAGTCTCTTCTCAATTTTGGATATTACGTTAAAAGACTGATTGGATGCACCAATTAAGTGTCGGAATGTTTGAATTATAAATTTAACGGTAAGTTAAATTAAGTGTTGAGGAAAAATTGATGCCCAGTGAATGGGTTTTCGAGAGGTGGAGCGGAGAGAGAAAGAGAGAGAGCCAAGAAATCTATCGATTGATTCGATGGAGGCGCCATGACTTTTTTTCACTCTACTCATTTCACTTTTTTTCCGGGATGATGTTCGCGGTGAGATGTCGGGCTAAAGACAGGGGTAATGATGAATATGGTAAACTTTCTTCAATGTTGATTTTTTGCCCTGAACAGCCTCTTGTGGCTTCGGAATCTTTTTCCACAAAAATGTGATAACAATCCCAGCATTATGATGGTCATCATGGCCATTATATTCGTATAATTTCATGAGTGTGCTCAGTGCGGTGTATTGATGATGGATACAAAAGGGTATATCTTTTTTTCTCTCCTCACAACTCCTCAGCATATTATTCCTCGGCGTCTTTTCTCTCTGGCTTTATGGCCGCGAAGATTGTGTGTGGTGCACAGTTGTTGAGATAAATGTTGCAATTTTTCACCGATCAGCCGCCACACTGTGTGTGCTCTGAGGCCGTTCTCTTACAATAAATAACTCATTCGTTTTATTCCGTTTGACATATAAAACTTGACCAATTTTCCTGTCACATCGCCTTGTTTTATGCGTTTGACTTTAATTCGTCCGCCATCCTGAGATGTATTCTTCCCTTCGGTTCAGAACCGTCTCAATGGTCCTTCAGGGGGACGATAGTGTGATTTTCGGTGACGAAAAAATTCCCCAAAAGCCACGAATTCAAATTCTCTTTTTTTTTTACCCCTTTTGCCAATCCATGGGAATCAAGTTGGGACATCTTGAGAGGAAAATTATATCAAAATTCCACGAAAGATCACGTGCCGCACTGGCGAGTGCCTTGAGGAAGTACTGAAGATGGGACAGAATTGCTGAGATAATAGAGTAATGCACAATTTTCTCCGAGTGCAACCGCCAAGCGAAATGCAAAGAATCCGCACAGAAGAGTGCGTTTCTCTGGCAAAAAGCAAATATCTTGGCGTTCATGTGTGCGCGGTGGAGAAAAAATCTGCATGGCAATGTTATGCAGAACTTGGCACGCCAATTAGTAAGTCACAGTTTCACTTAATTGTTTGATTTATTGGAATAAAATGCACTGTCAAGGGATATTTGATATGTGGAGTTGCAAATACAGCTCTCAACCTTCTTGCCATCCACCAAGAATTCCCATAAATAATCGATTTCATGTGCGAAATTAAACAATTTTCCCATCATGCCGGCTCAACTTCAAACTCACGGCAATCCAAGTGCTGCGGGTCCGCAATTTGTGGGCTCTGTGATGACCGATTTGACGTGATTTGGAATTTTATGAGGCATATCAGTCGATCATTAATCTGTTGGCGGCTGGGACTTGATAGTTTTTCCATAATATTGTAATATTCTCCATTCGGAACCTTGGCTCTGCGTCTCGGCGTGGCCGTGTCTGATGCATGCTGTACAGAAGACATTAAAGACTGAATTAAAACGATCCCCCCGCGGGACTCGATGCTTAGGAGGTTAAGTAAGAGAAAAAAAGCCGTGGACATGAAAACAGTGGGGTCTTTTTGCTCTTCGTATGCATAGAGCATAGCACGAGGAATGATGTCGGTAGACAAAAACAATCTCGGAAAATTATGCCGAGAATGGGGATATAGCGTATCCTTAGGCACTTTCTAATAACTCCAAAATATTGTAATCATAAAAAATGGCTATTTTTATATACTTGCCTCGCTGGTCACTTCTCTCAATCTCATCATCCTTACGTGCACTTGGCAGTCTTGGTCTTTTTGCCCGCTTCGAATCGATCAAGGGCTAATCATTGAGCTGACAGAGAGACTATTGTGGTTTTTAAAGAAATTTAAACATTGGTTCGATATGAAGAACAAGACTTTTAACCAATCTTTGCGAAGATAATATTTGATGGACTGTTTATATAGAATTCGTAATGTCTCAGAACCTCTGTTGTCTTATGACTGCCCCTCTGGCTTGAACTGTTGATCGTGTTTGGGTGTATGATCTCATAAAGGCGGAAGATCACGTAAAGATGGATCCATGAAATTTGGATGAGGTCGAATGGAAAACCATCAAAAATGCTCCTCACGTTTTAGCACAGGGTGACTCGCCATCAGACGGCCGAAAAGGACTTTAATCCACTGGATGTCCTGAAGGGATCAATCCTATCTCCTCGATCACAGCACCGAGCTGCAATGAATCATCAGGATCAGTGGGGATTTCGTGGCTTAATGTTCGCCCAGTGTGGTGCAAGTCCAACGGCCTCTAATGATGATGATTACAATATTTTACACGTTCGCGGAATATATTAAAGGATGTCGACACATATTTTGGTGCGGTGAATCCTCAAATGACTATCATTAAATGGGCGAAGGTCCGTCCTGCACTCGGAGCAGTAGATCTCATGCGCGAAATGCCAATCCTGCTGTGTCTCACTCAGGCGTGCACAAAAAGCCCAGCTTGGACTGACAGAAGATCGAGCGAGGTGTGATGAAATCATTGTAAAGTAATTTTGCGCTCTGTAAACAGAAATTAAGTGTTTGGTACTTGAGTGCAATTTGGATTGGCATTGCTTCGGGTGTAATCCAATAAATCACAAGCGATTAATCATGAGTGTAATTTGCCTCTTACCTTGTCCAGGTGCTATTTTTTCCCTGCAACTCGGCGCATGAAAACCGAAAAGGCGCACATCTTTTTACCATTTCGCATATTATAATAGACATCCAAATGGCCTGTAATTACAGCGTCTTCTCATTTTCAAATCGCTGGCGAAAAATTGATGCTCTCCATTGGGTCTCTTTGGCTCATGGTGTTGGTCTTATGATAATAAATATAAGTGATTTCTAATTCGAAAATAACATAAAGACGCACATTACACCGTGGTGGCCATCAATTCTAGTTATTTTGACACCTGTTTTGTGCCGGGCGCCCACAACAATCGAACACGATCATCAACGGATTTCTTCATCTTCGCCGGTGTGTCGGAGGGTTATTATCGGGGATGAGGAGAGAAATGGTTCACCGGGAAGCGTAGCAAAAGTCATCTTGCGAGTGCTGGAGTGTAATTAGATTCATGGGCTCTGGGTTCTTTCATCTTCTCTCAATTTTTCGGGGGATTCTGCCGTGGCATTCATTTTAGACACGTCAGTTCTCGCCCGTTTGAACGTTGCCGAACACTGGCGCCAGCGTCTTTTGTCCATTTCATTGTTCACAAGACACATCAACACCGGGGCCAAGGCATCTCCAGGGAGTGAGAAAATAGTCCGTGAACTTTTTCGAAAAGATGAAAATTCATTAAGGAGTCCAGCGAGAATGGACGCGCGGCAAAAAGTGATCTAATATTGAGAGTTTAATATTGTAAATTAGGGCTTTGTTTCGTAAACTATCAACTGTCGTTGGAGGAGGTGCTATGAAGATGAATTGGAGTAAAGAGTTCGGCAGATGCAAAGCGCTATTCTGATTGATTATGTGGAATAATGATCTTGAAGGGTGAGTTTAGTCGATAAGTTCCGATTTTGACATGAAACAGTCACGCAGAAAACACGAGGAGTCTAATATAATTGAGGAAACTAATGCAATGTTGAGACCATAAACAAGAGAAACACATGAGGAATAAGATTATATGCATTTGGTATGTTAAAATCGGAGTGGAAACCTTTCCAAAAATATGTTTACAACTCAAGATTAAAGTGAGGCGAACACCTGGTAAATTGTGCATGATGGATAAGCTTCTAATTTCTCTAGTTAATTGAAAGGAAATGGATATAAAGTGGCGCGAAATGCTTCTCCTTATATCTTGGCACGTACTTAAATATCAATAAAATAACATACCCAGGCAGATATTCAGTAATGATGATTATTAAGCAATTTCATTAAAATAATTTACATGAGTTATTGCTTTCGCGGTGCTCTTCCAGCGAAATTTGCATTACCTCAGCGATGCTGAAGCTAATTAATGTCCCCTTGTTCTTCCATGCCTCTTGGCTTTAGCTGGGAGGTTTCATTTTTTTTCTCTGTTTTGGGAAGGGAAAAGGATTTGGGATTTGGACAGCGTGAAGCTAGATTCCCACAGTATCGCAGGAGAAGATGAGGTGAAATGTGGGAAGGAATTTTGGGGTAGAAGAATTCATAAACAATTAGTGAGGGAAACACACCCACTGGATGAGAAATCGCGAGAATTTTGTCTAGACATTGTGTGCACAATTCTCCCTTAATTCCGCTCCTTCTACCCTTTTGATCATCAGCGAGAATGGGCAACACGTGACGTCCCTGAAGCCGCTGCGGAGATGAAAATGGTGAACACGGGGCATAATATGGGAATAAGTCTGAGATGCGGCGCACAATTTGTAATTATACGGTACGAGTTGAAAGTTTTTGGAGATATCCACAAAGCCCAGAGTCATTCTACGACCTCAGACACAGGCATCTCCTCAAGTTTCACCATCTCAGTCGCCAGCCACTGGCTAACAATCGTCCGAGTACGGATCACCCGGTGTGAACTGGGCGAAGAATATCGAGGCGAGCGAATCATTCATTAATATAAAAGTTGTTTTTCGAATCTATTTCGAAACCTCGGGAAATTATATCTGTTTGTCTTAAAGCCATACACCAAAAAAGAAAGATACTCATCTTCTTGATGGTTCACAGAGTAATTTTTTTTCTTCACAGCCTCGATGGTGTGTAAAAAAAACTATTGATCATAAGTCGCTTTTTTCCGTCTATCCCTCCAATTCTAAACATCATTCACTCTCGCTCACCCTCCTTTGACTTTTCGGGTACAAAAATTGTGAATTGGCTGTCGGAGGATCTTTTTGTGTGTGCCAAAAAATTTATGATGGATTTTTACAAATGAGGTCTCAGCTCTGTTCCACTTTAGACTCAATCTATCCTATTTGGATCTCTCATTTGGACTTATGGCTCTCTTATTTCTATTTCTTCCAAACCATCCACCTCAACAGGCCATATTCCGTGTCTTTCTTCTCCTATTTATGATAAATGTGGACCCATCTTGCCTCTTTTTCTCCGTGGTTTCTCTGGGTGCCAATGAAGCCCGCCGAAGAGATAGATTGTGAATGAATTTTTGGACATTTTAATCGTTTCCGGCAGACGGAATCAATGAGTGCCGCCTCAGGGTCCAATGGACTTTTCCCTTAATTTCACCCATTATTTAGGACTCTCCGTGTGATTCCAGGCGCGCCTCATTTCCATTTCACAGGAAGGGTGGGCAGTCGTTCGCAATTTCTGGCGCAAAATGAGATGACGACGAGACACACAAGAGCTAATGATAATTCTCCCGGAGAGTCACGTGTCGGGTCGGAGGTGAAGTTGAAGACGACGAAGGGGTTGCGATGGGGACAATTAGGAACACGACTAGAGGGAA
This sequence comes from Phlebotomus argentipes, assembly GCF_947086385.1. Classification (NCBI taxonomy): domain Eukaryota; kingdom Metazoa; phylum Arthropoda; class Insecta; order Diptera; family Psychodidae; genus Phlebotomus; species Phlebotomus argentipes. The sequence continues at coordinate 7,215,349 of NW_026776181.1, read as the reverse complement.
ATTTCAATTGAAATTGGAGAAATTCTGGGACAGAAAAGGGTAATAATGTATGTCTAATAATATACTTCAGAGGAAATGTTTTCATATTGACTAGAAAGTGAGACTTGAGGTAAAGTTGAGGAGAAGAAATTGAGAATTTAAGGAATTTTCCGAAAGTCAAGACTTTTATTGGCAATAATAATTTCTCCGAAAATACTTCATATGTACAAAACGCCTACAAGAATTCCTGTATATAATTCTGATGATATTAGAAAGTTCAAAAGTGTTTGAAAGTTTCTGAAAACATCCCTGGAATGTTAAAAGACTTGCTCCATAAATTCTTAACCTGCGAAAGTGCGGTGAAACTACAAATGATTTGTCCTGAATTTTCAATATAGTCTGATGGAAATTGCATTACCCTATGGCGGATCATCCCTCTCTTGACACAGTGGCAAAAAATCGACAGGGTTTGAAATGAAATCCAAGCCATTAGACAGGCTCAAATTCACATCTCTTAAATAAATACAGTGGGTGGAGGTACACGACAGTCCTGACTTTATTAGAGCAATGATGAGGCCAAATTATCGCCAAAGGGGAAGTTCAAAGCGATTGTTGAATTGAGATCCGCAATCAGATGGCACATTCAAGAGATTGAAGATGTGAGAATTAAAGGGTAATCACATGGGTGGAATTCAGCATATTTGGCATTTCAAAGTCATCTAGAATGATTTAATTGGGATCATGTGTCGCACAGTGAGGTAATTTCTCAACAATATCACATCATTAGGTTGCATTATTACACAGATGGGCACTCGAGAGTCGTCTTTGTGGTCAATTCAGAGTAATCTTCCCACTCCATCGGTTATTTCGAGAAAACTGCGCTGTGCTGGTGAAGTGAGGCGCATTTTGTGATCAATAAGGAGCGCGCGACCAATAAAATTCAGTGAGATCATAATTAAATTTCATAGTGGAAGCTGATAATATTCTCTGCCAATTAACAAGTGGCGTCCATTGAGAGAAATCCGTAACTGATAATTGCAAACTTGGTGAAATTCCCTCTAATTTCATTGAAAACAACTCCCATTCTAGGCAATGGCGAAATTAAATGAAAAGCGGGGGAAAAAAGAACAACAGAGCAATAGTGGTAAAAATATATCTGCAAACTCCCCATTTCGAGAAAGAAAGAAAAAAGCCAGAGAGAGAGAAATATTATATTTGCCCATGTAACATCAAATTCCAGGAATTTTATTACAATGCTGATGAAAAAAAAGGCCAGACATTTTGTTGTTGGCTTTCATCAGCTATAAAATTGCACTCCCTGTAATTAATTTCTGCAGCGCGTATATAATTTTAATTAATTAATTACTTTTTGTACACCATATTTTATTATTCTGTGCTGTTCGTAGAGTTTCACCCATTCCATCGGCTCCGGAGCGAGCTATGGGACTCCATCAGTGCCTTTCGGGGCCCTGAGCTCAGGCGCTAATGTTTTCATTATTTAATAAATGGCTCGGTGAGGCAGAACAGAGGAAAATCCCGAGAGATGGGCGCAAAGTGAAAGAATCTTTAATGGCTTTTCGATATAATGGGGAAATGATATATAAAAGCGAAGTTGCGGATGGTGAAAGAGTTGGCAAGACTTGCGTAAAATTGTTCCGTTTTCATTCCACCATCGCAGATCATTTTAATTGAAAATCATTTCACGAGAATTAATCGAGAATAATTTCTCGCCATCGCCCCAACGCATTCGCGAAGACAATTTCCACACTTAATGAGAAAACATAACTCCCGATGATCGAATTAATTCTCAAACACATGATCTCATTATGGCGCGATGTTATCCATGGCAGCGAATTGCAGCCTCACGGGGCCCAACTTCGATTGGTACTTCGGGAGATACTTGATAAAAGATCACTCCATTTTCTGCTGACGACTGATCTCTTTCCCGTCCTCGCTGATTTACTTCTTTTCCGTCCCATTACACTATGTCGCAGATATTTCGATCCAGAGGAGAAATTATCGATGCGACAAGTACTCAAAATCAGACCAAAAATGATTGCATTCTGCAGATCAAACAAAAAGAAAAAAAATCTAAAATTATTATAAAAAATTGAAGAACAATAATAACTCAGAAAAAAACTAAAAAAAATAATGAATATAAAATTAATTTAAATATGAATAATAACTTTTTTTACAGAAATAAAGATGTAAAAGATTTAGGAGTATTGTTAGACCAAAAAATAAATTTTTTAACACATATAAAATACACAAGAAAAGAAAGAAATCAGATCAGGAAATGATCAGAAAGACCATTTCTGCTGTTGGCACATTGAATATGGAAACATTGAGCGCATAAATGTGCTGGCAAGTGTGCTCGCGAGTAATTGAAGGCACTTGAGTCGCAAAATTACATTCTATAGACTGCCACTTTGGCAGGGAAAATCATAAGCGTACTTGTGGCACCAAGTTCGAAACGGGTGAACAATGAGGATCACGATTGCTTCTGCCGTGAACTTTGAGTAACATCTTGTTGATCGCGATAGAAAATTGTTAATAATAATAATAATGACGATATAATGAAATATTGCACAAGTGAACACCATTGAAGGCAATATCTGGGCACGGTGGCGTGTCAGGTTCTCGCTGCCCTGCTCTCGATCGCACCCGAACATCGCGAAAGCGCGGCACAGAGGAAGGAGATCACCCAATCGATCAGGTGCAATCAGGTGTTAGATGATATGCCATCGTGTAAATACACCATAGTTGCTGAAACAATTCAATTTAATATCCCCTCGATGGAGAACCAGCGCCCAGAAGTGCGCCCATCATGGAAATCGATTAAATTTTTAACTGCAATCGAGCGATTTTAATCGAATTTCGGCGGGGAAGCCTTATCTCATAGCAATTCCCATCACGATTGTGATCGAGTTAATGCGCCTCCGATGCCCAGGGCGGCTGTCTTTTGTACTTAGACTGGCCTAATACCGTTCTACATATTCTTCAATTTTACACCACTCTATCTGGCACTAAATTACACCAAAGCGACTCGCTGACTGTCACCTTGGTTTGGTGGCAAAAGGCACGTGAACCGCCGTCTTTGGCACTTCTTGCGCAGAGAATAGAATTAATCGCGAAAGATCGCGATCTTCGACATGGAATAGGCGAATGCAATTGATCGCATGAGGTGAAAAATTACGGGTGATTTATGTGGAAAATTATTCTTGTTTTCCTCCATCGATCAAAATGCGCATGATTCATGATTTCTAGTGAATTTTATTTTCGCGTTGCGACAATCCACGGAGATTTGCTATCAACGAGGAAGGGTATTTATTTGGATTCGAGCCTCAAGTGTGAACGATTAATTGATTAGAGAAGAGTGGAGTAATATCTAAAATTAAAAATAATAGAATCTTGATGAGATAGCATTGAGAGGTGAGAAAAAGTTTTCTGCACTTTAAATTACCTAACGAGACATAACGAATTATTGATAATTGCTCAATCTGGAGTTAATATTGTTGCCTTCTCAATGACCAAGAAATGAATGAGATGAAGTGAATTGCGTATGAAAATTCTTGGAAGAATTTCTGTGTTTTTCTGGCACAAAACATCTCAGGCGTGCTGATATTTCCTTATTGAACTTGTCGAAGCAACAACTTGGGACTATCGTGTTCTAATGCTGAGAATTACATTTTTTGTCTAGTGTGAATATATTGCGTGTCTGACGAGCGTTAATGCTCGCGCCATATCAAAGAGCAAAAATGAGGAGAATGGGCAAAAAATGAGATATGATTTTTCACTCAATGGTCTCTTTTTTCTGCCGGTGCGCGCATCATGTATGGAATAAATCAAGTGAAAAGTGTAATGAATATTTTTCCACCATTTTCCTGGACGAAAGAGAGCCTTTGTCTGCTCGCGATTGGGACGGTGAGGGTGGGTTTTGGGATTTAGTTGGAGGTTTCCCTGTTGGTTACAGTTGGATGCCATAAATCTTCGGGCACCGAGGGCGTTTTGTTTTGATCACTGCTCGTTGAGCAGTTGAATTCACCCCAAAATTTTCCACCCTCGACACCACCCTCGGGTTCTGTGTATCATTTGGCATTATTGCAACAAGACCATTGAAAGTAAATACACCTCTGCTGAGTAATTTATTTATTTATATGTGCACTCTCTCGGGAGTTGTGGTGGAGTGTTTCCCCTGGTGGAAGCTTGACGAATTTGTTGCACTTGAGCCACGGGATGTGGAGGGGGGGGCAGGAGGGTTGGGCGAACGGACGAGAACCTGAGGAAAATGTTAATTACCCTGTGAATGACTCACAGATTTATGAGATTTCATCCCATTAAGTTGTCTGATGGAAAACCATCAAAAGTCGATGATCTCTCCCCTCTTATTCGCTCACCTTCACTTCCAGCCGCATTTGAGTTAATTTTCGGGAACATTTGGTCACTCTAATGCGATCCCAGATGGTTAATGGAAGCCACCAGTACTCCCCCAGATCGGCATTTGTGTGGTAACCACTTAATTTTCTAGCTCGGGCATTTTACATTACAAAACGATGACAAATGTTGTGTGCCACCCGATGGAAAATGCCTCCAACTTCTCTCCCGCAAATTGCGTCAAACATCTAAGAAGTTCCCACTGGGATGTGATGAAAAAAGCCACCGCCAGACGAGGTTGGCCGAGGTGATAAAAAATGGGTGTTTGGGAGATGATACACAAAATAAATAAAAAGCCCTGATGATGGCCAATTATAATCGAATCATCGAGTGAAATTCCAAAATATTTCCCGACCCGACTTCAATCAAAATGTCGCTCCGGGGTGAAATCTAACTCTAACGCGATGCCAGAACGCTCTGGACCTTGCGAGGGCGACTGTGGAAGTCTCGCAAGGGCCCATATTTCACTTTGCGTGCTTTTCCATCGCGGATGCGGAGTCAATGGATTGACAACCCCAAATCAAAATTCACCTCGAATCACTATAATCGAAGATCACGATGATACCTTCTGGATGCGGTGAGCATTCACTCCCGGGGAGGCATTCCTCGCATTCCCCCATAATTACCATTTTTACACACCGTCTAATGGACTGTGTGATTAATTGCTCAATGTATCAAATTTCTTTGCTGTCTTCATCTGTGATTTCACAAATTTTCACCTTCACGCCACTGCGAGTCAATCTGGGTGAAAGGGCCATTATTGACAGAGTTTTTTCCCCCCCAAAGTGACCTCCTTCGAGACGTCTCTTGAGAGACAAAGAAGTGCGCAGTGGACACAAGTGGACGACAAAGCTGAAGGCATTAGCAGCAGAAAGACGGTTTAATAACTTTCCCCAAATACAGAAACTCTGTGTTCGTTAATTTTGAATGTGTGCCCCACATCTCGCTGAGATATCCAATATCACCCCCAACTGTGACGATATACATGGCAACAATTCATTCTGGGGTTTTCTCTCTGGATTCTCCCCCCAGCCCCGCATCTGGAACATACAAATGAGTCCCAATACAATTTCTGTAAACCCTGTGTAGGCGTGTCGCATCCATAAATCACATTGAGTGCACCCACTCGGGGTTAGCTGAGAACGTACCACTCGCTCCCATCGCATTTGGGGGACGCTCAAGATAAGTATATCCATCGGAGGGTGTTCTATATAGAGCATCCCCCGCAATGGGGGGGAAATTCATCGATTCGCTACTTACATTGCACAACAATACACCAATTCTACCCTCGTCTTCGGGATGCCACTCGTGTGAGCAGCCCTGGATTGCGGATCGGGGAGGGAGTCAAAGGATTCGAGGTGGAATTTATTTAGACACGACATTTGGAAGTCTAATATTTGCTGATTTTTCGCACTTATTGCCAGGAATTCAAGAGTTTAAATGCAAAACTTGACAAATTGAACTGTTTTCAATTCTCTTCTTTTAAAATTGAATGTCGAAATTAACCTATTTAGCTGCTTACGTAGTTGTATTTGATATTTAGGACATCTAAAACCTCCATGAAATTTTTCCAAAATGTAGGATTCAAGGGGAAGGTTATTTGCCGATTTTTAAAGAATTTCAATTATATAATTTGTATAAAAAATTCAAATTTGAATAAAAAAAGCAAAAAATTATTAATTTTCAAGTAAATTTGCAAACAATCAATTTTCGACAGAATATTTAAATAAATATTTAAAAAATCAGAAAATGATTAAAGTTAATGGACTGAAATTGCTAGTGACTTTTCCCTTACAAGTATTGCAATAAAATTATCTAAAGAAAAGACTACAATATGAAGGATTTCAGAGATAAATAACATTTTTCTACAATGTCAAAAACTCTGGTCTTAGCGGATCGTTTAGACCATTTCCATGTTCTACTCTATTTGAATTAAATGGTATATTTTCTCCCCTTTTGTGAAAGCTCCTCACTTAGAAAGGGCGAATGGAAAAGGGCTCCCTTCAGCGAGTACAGTACACAAGGATAATATTTCGAGAGTGCTTAATGTCCTTTCTCCCTGCTGTTTTCTGAGGCATCAGCAATAAAAATCAAGGGAGTGGATAAAAAGGACTATTTTGCTTTTTTGTCAACCATTTGGGAAAAAAGAGCGTTTCAGTACTTCGATAGACCGACCATATCATCGCTCTAATGGCGTTTTAAATTCACTCACTTAATACTGCTTAGCACTGGCGAGTACGAACATTATAATGTGGATTTTCCACGAAGTGAATATTATGGTGAACCGCCTCACGCCCACTTTCTTCCCGCTAATCGGCACCAGAAAGACGAGGGCAGATTGGATAAGACACAAGACGGCGCGCAACGTGGATTGAATGTCAACTTGTCCGTTATTTAATTTAATATTGCTCTCGTGTTAGATTGCAAAATATTGTGCACTATTGTTGCTGGCGCGATGACGATTTGCGGGGTGATCGCGGGGCGGTGGAATCGTGATATTTTCACTATGACTGGCGCGCCTCCCCCTTGGGTGCCCCCCAACAAATTAATAATTGTCGAGGATTGTGTGGCGGAATGTCTGTAGCAATTAATTTTGCACTCATGTGTCTTCGTCGAACACTTTTCTGAGGACATTGACTCGCCATTTACGGGACTTGTGCTGTTGGTCAGAGAAATTGCTGAATCGCAGGGAAGATGTTTGGATTTTAGTGGTGAATTTCGTTTATGTCTCTGAAATTAATTCACCAAGTCTTAATTTGCATTTAGTGCGATTTTAATAGTCGATATTCCTCCCGAATTATGAAACAATTTAATCAAAATTCACTCACTGAGAAGCCATTAGGAATCGTAAAATTCTTTATTGGTGTGACTTTTTATTGAGTGGGGCCGTTTGAAGTGCAAAAGATAGTAAATCTTGCGGGATAATTTGCCACCCAGAGTGTGTTATTTTCCTGGGGGTAATTTTCGGATGGATAAATGCAGAGGGTGTCTCATTTCTTCACGTGCCTTGCCTTAATATTTGAATAAACAGCCAATTAAGTAATTATGAAATGAAGAAATTAACGAAAATTAACAATCCACGCCACATTCGAATTTGGCCGAATGGAATTAATTCTCAGGTGCGGGCTTTCATTGTGCCAACGCGGCCGAAAAATGCTAGAGACAAGAACACCCCATCAGACATAAAAAGCGCGGGTACTAATGCGAGTCTCATTAGGTATGAAGTTCATTTGTTATTATACTATTTCACTGTTCAAGTGTGATTATCCATCCCCAGAAATTGAATTAATCACACCTCGTGGCACAAGAATGGTGACAATGGCTCGGGTGGCGGAAGAAACACGAGGCAGTGAGTTGGGAATTGATTATTTCTACATTAATTTCGTCCAAACTTGTGAATTATTGCCACTACCTGGATATATCTGATGCGGCGGCACAATTTTTCGTCGCTGAACACGAGGCAATTTTCTCCACACCTTGTTAATTCAGAAATAATGACTGCTTTATTTGGCTTGTAATCATTACTATTAGGAGGCAACATAGAATATACACTATGTACATTATCATGATTAGCTGTATGGATTTTTCTAAGGTGCGACACATTATTCAGTGGCACTATTCTCACCTTCATGCCTCGGCCTTTTTTTCATTCTACCACATAATAATACCATGAAAATGCCTCAAAGCGAAATTGCTCATTTGATCATGGAGAAGAATTTTAATTCGCGCGTCTTCAAAGTTTAGGGGGATTAAAGGGGAGTGGAAATTAATAGAAGCGTTAGATGCATGAACGCACTTCGTCCATGCGCGCGTTATCTGAAATTTCTTCTGCTGAATCAGCGATCTGTGCGTATTTTGACACATTCATTGAACAAAGAGAAATTGCCTCGGGTTGAGTGTGAATTACTTCAGACTCATGAAAATGGATATATCACTGTGTTAATAGAGATTGAAGGGACCTTAGGAAACTATTCTTAGTGGATCTTAGAACCAAACATCAAAGAATTTACCTTAAAGAATGGAACAATTCGACAAATAAGTTATTCGCAATCTCTCCATGAACTCGGCATGAAATGTATTCATTAATGAGGGAAGATTGGTGGAAAAATTCAGACGCCTAGCTTTGCATGGAAATTCACAGCACATCGATATGTCTCAGAGCCTCAAATGGCTCTATTTAAATTGGAGTAGCTGTATTTCATTTACGTCTCTCATGATCTGATTTCTAATAATTATCGTATCCGATAGTGTTGCTCTGCTACTGTCCTTTCTTCACTTTTCAATCCGGTGAAGAAAATTCCCCTGTGAAATCCCAACTATCCATGACACGTTCGCAAAATAAAGTAGATGTGGTAGAAATGGTTGAGATAATTAAAATACAAGTTCGTGGCATTTGCGTTTTCACATCTCTCGAGAAAGACTCTCCTCCGAACCATGCAATTTCGACTTAATCACAATTTGTGCATCAAATTGAACTCTCTTCGTTCGTCTGCTTCTGTAGAACTGCTGACTATGGCTTTTAGAGCCCAAGAGAGAGAGAGAGTGAAGTAGCAGGCAACATTCTGTTAATATCTGCACTTCACCATCCAATTCATATGGAGTTTCTTCCTTCTAAAACTACTGACTCTTGAGCCATATAATCAAGTTGTTCCAACAAATCTATCTCCCCTTCTTTCTCTTCTCATGCCGCCTCGGATACCATGAATTGCAGTGTTTGTCTTGCGGAGGACTTTTTCACCATTTTCGATACTATTAGTTGATTGCTCTCGACTTTCTTCAATTGAAATCAATTGGGAACCCATTGGAAACGACGTCGAAAGGTCTTTAATTAAATCGACAAGGCGAATAGACAGCCATGGTATTAACTTACATAATTTATGTGCTTTTTCTCAAAATATCACATCGAATTTTTCTCAGAATTTCGAGATTTTCCATATACTTTCCTAGAATCTCTGCTTATGAGCTTTCCATCTATCTAGGCAACTATCGAATATTCCTGACAATTATGTGCATATCGGAAAATTATCCTGACCAACGGACTCATCAGTTTTCCTCAATAATTAATTGGTAAATTGCCTGGCGGGGCAGAATGCTATTGATGGATGATTTGCATCTTGTTGATTTTCCCACCGACTCTGTATTGCCTTTTCCGCGATAATTAATTCAGCCGCCACCCCCGTGGTTGGAGGAGGAAATTGCGATGATTTTTGATTGTCAGAAGCTAAGCACTTAATGACGGTTTGTGGTCAGGAGAATCCGTCAATAATTCAGAACTTAATTGTATGCTCGTCATCACTGGACATTGATGATGGAATTTAATAATTGAGACCAAATTGCACTGAGAAATGCAGTTTTTCCCGCTATATGAATTGGATTAAATGAATTCTTTCAATCATCTGCATTTTCAACAATTAATCTTCTTGTCCATTGGCGTGCTTTTCTGGGGTTTGAAAAGAGCAAATGTCACCGGTTTCACACATTCTTCGGCTGGGTGAATAGGCCCAATCTCTCATTCATGATCTCTCATGTGAGGTCGTTTGTACAATTTTTGGGCGACACCTCAGAAATGTGAATGATTTAGGAGTTGCAAGAGATCGGCGAGAAGCTGAATGGAGTCTCGTGTGGTGCTCTATGAGGGACACAATGCGAAGGTGAAAAAAAGAGACGTACCGCGCGAGACATCCAGAGTAAACACGTGCAGAGTGCGATGGGCGGGAATGGGCTGGCTGGGGATGGATAAATGTGATATGGGCGAAGAAGAAGTTCACGCCAAGACTGGCCCCAGTGCCGAGTGAAATGTCAACAGGTACACAAAACAGATTGATTTGTTCCGCATGTCGCTCTGCCCGAAAAGGAGTCGTCAAACTCCATATGGCTGGCCAGGATGACCAGGCGAATCCTCTCGCTCACCTGCGAGGATCACAGGCCAGATCGCGACGAGAGAACAGAATTCTTTTCCCAATTGTAGAGAGCGCGAAAAGGCATCGGAAACGCATACCGTGCAGTTGTTAAAAAGCTGAAAATAATTTAATAAGAATGGAATGGATTATTTCCATGTACACGGCATCTACATACATTTGATACAATATAAATACGATTTACGACTCATAATTGCAGGTTATATCTGTGCCAGAGAGTCGTGATCTTTGATTTAGTGAACATTTTCGCGGGCATCGAAGAGCTCTGGCTTGAGATTTTTTTTCGATAACTCGTACAGCAGAAAAATGAATTAATAATTCTTCGTATTCCTCTGCGTATTCCTTCTTCACGTTTCTGTTTCTTGTGCACTTTCCGAAGATCGACAAATGGGCGATCTGATGATGGCTTGGAGAAAATGGCAAATTTCATGCTGAAGAAGACAGCTTTCAAAGTGTCTCTTTTGGGGTTGTTACATTGTTGCACTTCGGCGTCAAGTGGAAATTGAGATTCGAGGCAGTTTTGCACACTTCTTAAGCATAATTAGACAACATAATTTCCGTTTATTAGCGAACAAAGCGTCCTCTGGATTGCTGGAATATTCTCATGACTGAGAAGGGGTAGTTTTGGCGCCTCAAGTTCCATCAAAAGAGGGAAAATGCGCCCGACATGGCCGAATCATTTGAGGGAATGACTCGAAAAACGAGATATGAATGGGAGGATGAGGCAAGAAGTTGAAGGGATTTTTATAATTATAAGGCAAAAGAGGGCTCATCAATTTCTTTTCGGCTCTTTCTCTCTCCCTCCGTCTGGCCAGGGACAAGGACGGCGTTCCTGGCGGAGGGCTTCGGAGGCAGTTGGAAGGAGCGAGCAGAAAATGAGCACACCAATCTGGTGGTTTATTAATGAATCTCTCATGAAGGTAGCAATTATTTTCATTCAATTTTTATTGAATCGGCAGAGACGCAAAGAAACGCTCTAGAATCGATCCTCGCCATCGCGGTATCTTTTTTGCCAGAGTGTCTCTGTGCCTATTTAATATGAGAGGCCATGAAGTGCGAGGGATAATTCCACATGCGGCGAGCGTGTCTTCAGGAATCCACAGTCGCACTCGGAAGATTTATGTCCCATCACGAGAGACTCAGTGGGATTCTCTCTCTGCCTCTGGTTTTTCTTAGGATGTGTCTCTGGCCCGTCATTGTTGACGATGCACAATTGTGGGTGGCGGAAGAAAAGGGTTAGTCACATGATCGTGTGTTGAGAAACTTTTCCTGGAACTGCAACGAGCACAAGAATGTTAATTGGAATTTACAGCAATTGCGTATTAAAGTTACACATCAATTCTCTTGAAGATTTTTCTTAGAAATAAAAATACCAAGAAAGTGCGAGGGAAAAGTGTGGATCAGAGTGATCGTATTGATAAATACCTTCCTCTCTTGCCATCACAATTCATAAGAATTCCTCTGCATTTCATCACAATGCCAACAGAACCTCAATTGATTTCCCCCCTCGTTTCTGGGGCGGAAAAACTCTTGGAATTTTTTTTCCTCCCATTCTTGTGTGGCACTGCAGTGACACAGAATATGAGCAAGACAATAAAATATTCCATGACATGAGAACAAGACACATGGTGGACACGCTGGGAGGGATTTCTTTTCCGTTCTGCTGAGTACTTGTGGAGCTTCTCTTGGAGAATTTATGTAAATTGCCCTGCGAGGAAGTTGGCGAAATCCCGGCGATTCTCGTGAGGTTTTTTGGGATGGAAAGTGTGGGCTCTCATGAGGGGGATTGTCAAAATTGGATAATTTATGAGGTGAGTGAGAATTTTTGATCACCGCCATGGGAAGTGGACAAAGAGGCTCGAAACCCCTTCATTGTATCGCCACTATTCTCGTCCGATGCAATGGAAACAGGCGAGCAATTCCCCATCATTTATCCTCCCCAAAATGGAATCCAATATGGAATTATTGATGACATCCAGCACAAATAGAGGCTCCTCTGAATATACGATATATTTCTTACTTGCAATTGATAGGTGAATTATGTCATTATTGGTATTTATGTGAAATAACATATTTATAAGAAGTTTAAAATTGCTGTCTACTGTATTCAAATTACAATCAATTTTCAATCCTTTTACCACCCATTGTATCCGATGAAATAACACTGATTTTCTCCACCGTCTTCTAATGTCTTACTTCTCAATGCCGTAATGTCCAATTTGGGGAGTGATTTTCCCTTTAAATCCCTCATCATCGCATGGGGTATCATTTTAAATCCAGCGTAAATTATGAAGAGAAATGCCCATTTTTCTCCCTTGATTAATTTATCAATCAATTGTCATGGGACAAATCACACACGGTAATATTTTGACTCGTCCACCACTGAAGATATCCAATCAATCAATCAACGCACTGTCAGATTTTCATCCGAAAATCGGAAGAAAGATATATACTGAGCGCCCTAATCAGACCACCCTTTTCCACGAACAGCAATTTCATGCAATTTCAACACAACAACAATGTTACAATTTCCTCTCAACCGTGTTTACCAAACAACCCGAGTCTATAACGAGATGATAATGATTTTATGGCGGAAATTTGCACATCTCAATAAAATCATACTCGAAAACAGTGTTGGATCTCAAAACACGCACCCAAAGATGAGGGGAGTTTATTGAAATGACTGTTGTATCTCCAAGAAATAAAGTTAAAGGCTTAATTGTCATTTCCCGTGACTGGGAACAAGGGGAGAAGGGGCATAAATATCTCTATCAAGAAGTCAATTTCCAGGGAGGAATTTTATCGTTTTACTGGTGATGGAAATTTGCAAAAAGGAGTGATGACGAATGCACGCTTCTTCATTGTTGCAAGTCAACACAGAGGAGAAATGTGCAAAAACAAACAAGAAGCCATTGTAAAGATGGTGGCGATAGAATGTTAATTTTTTGAAATTCACAGAATCTCTCAATAATGAGGGGTTTGACGTTTTCTGATTGTCCTGAGTTGGTGAAAAAAAGGGAATTATGGGTGGGTCTGGAGAGTGGCAAGAGCCCTAGTCCAGATGTGTCTGTCATCAGCAACAATAATGGATAATGCTCAGCATCGCATAATGGTTTAAACAATTATGTTTCTCACATAGAATCCTTAAGCCACGTGCGCTCGCATTTCACATTGGAGGATTTTCTCCGCTCTTTTCAGTCACCTTTATACACTCAATCTCGATGGGCTGGTCACGATCCGCCCTATTCCGGTGCCGAGGATCTGGTTACCTTTTAATAAATGCCCGGAATCGCATTGAGGGAGACTCAGGGACCGGAACTGCGGGCTCAGATAGACGACATTGGCATCTTGAGATGGTTTTCTTCCCCTTTCCTCGCGCAGACCCGGGAAAATATGATTGAATTTCATCGGTCTCGGGCAATCCTTTGAGAGCGTCTGGCTGTGGCTCCGTTTTCCTGAGTGTATCCCTTTCGTCGGCAGAGTGATTAATGTGAAATGAATGGAGTCCTCGGCAGAGAGAGAGAGCCTCCAATGGATTTCTCGGAAATTGTAATTCTGTGACCCTTTCACCCTTTTTTCTCGCTCTCACACACACGCTCGGGATGAAATTTAATTCTATTAAGTTGAAATATGCGTAGGAGTGTCGCTCAGTCGCGGTATTTTCGGTATGAGATGGTTATATTGAAAAGGGCGTGTTTCATAATTTTCAATCGGCACTACATGGTTGGGGAACAACATGCAACTTTCCCAAAAGTAAAAATGCCCAGGAAATTTATTATCGCGGGGAATTAATTGGATTTTTCCACCCAGTCCGAAAGGCCCTTCACCCACATCTTCGCCCATAATGTGCACGGCGCTGGAAGAGTTGCACCGGATTTAGATTCAATGCAGAAATGAGGTGGAATTTCATGCATTTCCACACCAAAATTGATTTTGCCAACTAATTTATTGTGTGGGTTTTCGCGCGGCGAAGGAAGTGGGATAAAAACGAGGCACCTTAACACCACTGAGTCAGTTAATAATTGTAATTAAGTTGAAGTTCGGCACATGTTTATGTCAAGATTGTCAGTCAATCGATCGGGTAATGGATGATGATGCCCAGGGCGTCTCATGGGTGCACCTCGTGAAAAAGGTATCTAAACTCGCGCAGCCAACAACCATGACCAAAGGCCGGCCGAGGGAAATTCTTCGTGCAGAAAGTGCGAGGCGGTGGATTGATATGCAAATTTCGAGTGTGGCGGCGAAATAAAATTAAATTATTAGCATTCTGTTTGTGCAGATGATGTCTTAGTTCGCCCCCCAAATGCAAGTGCCCGCATATGAGCCCGTCTGCAATTCCCCGCGAGATCACATGAGAGTCCATCTCTGAAGCGCAGCGTCAAGAAAATATTGATGTATTTTAATGTTGAAAATTACTATAATTTCGAAAATCTCAAGCCTGTTATTTTGCCAATTAATTCCTGGCGGGGAGAAAGGAAAGCCCCCAAATATCCTCGACTCTTTACTCTCTGGACAGTGTTAACACACCCATTATACAACCACTTTCAATAGATGCGCGCTCGTCAATTCACTTTCTCGCGATGATGGCCCAAGTCAAAACATCCCTCGGGGTGGTTGATCAATTCACCATCGTGTTTCGGCCACACGATCGTGTCCATCTCGTGCTACAGCATATCACTTTTTCAATGAATTAATATGATATTTTGCTTAATTTATTGCCACTTGGCACACAAAAGCCCCATCAATTAAATCTACCCCAATTAATCAATGTACAAATTCATCTCAATCAGCTTACATGATTCAGAGATATCCATCAAAGCGTCAAGCCTTGTCAACGACCAATCCAAGTGAATTAATGAAATAATTCAATGACATTTTCTCGAACGGATTTTAGACCTGAACTTAGGTTAAGAGAAAAGCCTGTTAAATTCAAAGTTTATCACAATTCTAGTTTAAATTCACTTAAGCCGCACGTGTGGACAGTCATAATTCTCAGAGTTTTCAAACATTTCAATATATAAATGATTTCTAAGAACAACATTTGCTAGCATGATTTATAACGAATTCCCTCTATTCAAGGGCACGTTTCTGCGCATTTGAAAATCACCCCTTCAATTGAGACCCAATAATTTAATTTTGAAAATTGAAGAGTGGCAAAAAACGGTCACGGCAGGGCAGCGGAGAAGCAGCGTGAAGCCTTTCGCTCACTCTGGCGCCCCTGAGCTAGACTCCTCGGCCGGGACGGGCGTGTGGATTGTGTTGATGTCGAGGATCTCACGCGGGGTTGATGTGTGGGCTGGACCAACCCCTCCCGCCGTCGATTCACGGGGCTGTTTGACGGTTAGAGAGGGCTGTGTCGGTTAATCAATCAGTCTCCGGCACAAGCTGCCAATCAGATTGGGGATTTGCGCTGTGAAATCTGAGAGACTTCTTTATATGGGCCACCGCGTGTCGGAGATGATTCTTTGATGTTGCACACCCACCATATTTCCACGTAAAATGCAAATGCACACAAAATTTACGAATATGCAGTGCTCGGAATTTTATGTTGCTACGTGATTTGTTGTCTTCCAGCGATGCATGATGTGGAGCCCTCTTGAGAATATTGGACACGAGTCAATTTGTTGTCATTACGAGGGCTCTCGTGTTCCCCGCCAAAGTGGGTGGTTTCCATGTCACATGTGCTCTTCACATTACGACCATTTGCATTTGCTCTTCTTTTTCCCCGGAACCACACCACCGGTGGTCAGTCGCGGGGAGAAGCAATTTCGCGGTGGGAAATTTATGACTGATGGCAAGATGATCTGCACAGCTTGAGGAGCCCGTCTTGTGCAGATTGAGATTAGCCAGAGAGAAATATGGAGCAATTATTCAAATCAAAATTGTATCATTGTCTATTAATTATCATCATTCCTCGGCGGAATGGCACAGTTGTGGTGGAATAGACACTTAATTGCAGGTTGCAGTGCGTTTTAACTCTATCCACAGTTGAAATTTTCGCTTCCCTCGTCAACATTTCCCATCCCAAGTCACACATCAGTAACGAATTAATTGCCTCAGCCATTTTTAATTCGATGACAGCTTGAAATATAAAATTCTTTCAGCATTTCTGAGCATTGCAGGCCCCTTCGCACGAGCTCCCCTTCACGACAGCCCCTTAATGTGGCCAATAAAAAATTCATTGATATGGATTTTGACTATGAATTTGACCTCAAGTCTCGAAAGCTATCAAACCATCTGCTTCGCAAAACACGGTCAGATATGGCGATATAAATTGAAATTAATACTGATTTCATGATGTATGGCAAACAGCAATTGATATACATATTGAAAAGTCGTTTAAAGATTGTAAATACATTTTATATGAAATTATGATTACTTTCCGGAACTTTATAATAGTCTGAAAAGTTCGATATTTAATATTTCAACCCATTCTTTAAAGTAACTTCTTAGCCTAAGTTTTCTCGCGGACATTAAGGTCGCAAAGTTACCAAATAGTTATATTGACTATTCCGTCATTAAGGAATATAACGAGTAAAATTTAAGTTTTGAGATAAATTTTTAAAAAGTAATCTCTTTGGAAGATTGCGAAAAACGTGAATTTCAACGGCACTCTAAATTTTGTGCATCTCACAGAAATTCATAAACACTTCTAGATTATCTGCCCGAAAACTATTGGTTTTGCTGCGGACGTGAACTGAGGGCTGAATGGAGGTTTTTTCCACAGCAATTTTGCGCATGATCCCCCACAATCAATCAATTTCGTGTGGGTAGTTTTTCTCTGTCCGGCTTGGGAATTTGCATGAATTGGAGCCGCAGCCGGGAAAATGGAGTGTATCCCATTGATTGGGATTCACTTTGGCGCAGAGGGGGCGACAATTGCGTCTCGTGGATCCGGTCGGGGTGTCCATGGAAAAATCCCACCCCTTGACCCCACCCGGGGGGTTGCTGGTGTGTGCACACACCGATGTCCTCGCCCGCAAACACCACTGCAAATGTGTGGCGTGTGTGTGGATGCGTAGATGTGCTGTTGTGTTGTGTTGGGCAAAGAAAAGTTTGTCCCGAGCTCGATTGGTGCGCCGCCAATGGGCGGATATTTGAGCAAAAAGTGGGAGATTGGGCGTTTCTGTGTACATTTTACCCTCGGATCTCTTGAAATGTAGCACGCCATGTACGGAGCCGGTTTCCTCCACTTGTACATGGCGTGCAGAGTGAGAGGCACAGCGTCGCGGCTCAACACACATCGAAACATCACACGAGAGTCAGTTCACAAGAATACCCCGGACCAGAATGAATAGCCGTGTGCCGGTGAGAACGTGAAGCGCGACTTTTTTCCCTCTGCCCGCCAGGAGTAGTGTTTTAGTGACATTTTCCCTTCGAATCCCAGAGCCTGGGTGCAATGAATGCCGTGGAGCGGACCCTCATGGACAAGGCCCGAGTGTGCATTTAGAGGAAAGGACGAAGGCGCTCAGTTGGGGGCACAGCACATGCGAAGTTCATGCCATCGGCCAATTGACTCCTTGACAGTTGAACCTGAGATTTTGGTGTTGATGTGACGCATCCCGACAGTGGGATCACAACTCTTGTTGCAATCTTGTGATAATACGTGTAGAGTGCCATTTAGTTACATTTTCCACAAATTCATTACAAAGAATAGCGACTATAAGACAGCAAAACAAGGTTTTCGACAGCAACAAATACAACGAGACAGTATCCTCAACAATTGATGTCCTTTAGGATATATTTTGTACAAGAAACCAAGACGTATAGAGCAAAAAATCTCGGCCTTTGCACACGGAGGAGAACGTAATTTGACCTCTGAGGACTTTGATTTTTGCCGATCGATGCAATAGGACCAATTTAGTGTGACTGAAGAGGGATCCCGATTTTTTTATCCTTACCTCAGAGTGAAGTTTTTTGTCGGTGAACATTCACTTGAGAACTGGAGGTGCTGGAGTGAATTGGCCAGCATCAACGGAGGCCCAGCAGTCGTGGAAGATGTTGACCGACATGGGACCGACGGCAGCGGGACAATTCTACGGATCGCAAATCCCAACAATGGGCATGAACATTACAAATATAGCGACACACATACAAAAGCCATCAGTTAGTCCTGTAAGTGACAGTTGATTTTTTAAAACTTTTACAGCCCCTCGTGATGGATCGCAATTGAGTGATTGATAGTGTGACACATTTTCTCCCATTGGCACTTTAGGGCATTTCACGTCCTGACTCTCCTTAGCCCCCTTTGAGGGGTAACAATAGAAGGACAGACGCTAAATGAGCATTTTTGATAAGTCGTGACAAATTTCTTAGGCTTTGTTCAGACCACTTAGCGCCACTTCATCTTGGGTAATAGGAAAAGCCACAAAGCTTGGTGGGAATCCTTGTAGCTGGTGTCCCTATCAGGAGAAGGAATCTACGGGTCGCATTCAATTGCCTAGACACTCAAGTGACACTCGGACTAATCGAGGTCACAGCTTAGAGGTGTTTGTCCAATCGAATTAATATTAATTCGAATGCGATGTGAAGCCCACTCAATTGTAGAAACACAAGTTTTCAAATGCTAGAAAATAACTACGTTTGCTAAAGAGGTTTGTCATAGAGAGGCTTGAATTCTATTTGACAAGAACTGCCATAGAACGCGCGATTATTATATGATTTGCCCCTTGCGACAATCAGAGATCAATTGTACATATTCTGATTAGCGCATATGAATATCATGGGAGTCATTTGATAATTGCTGACTATAATTCGATTAATTTGCACTCATTACGACGGGATATTAATTGATGTTGACGATGAAAGAGTCATGATCTCTGGGAAAAAATCAATTGAATCCGCTTGAAAATGAGGCAATTTTGCTGCGGTTTAGAGCTGATTAGGCTCCATTCCTGACACTGATGCATTTTCAAGCCAAAAAGGAAAGATCAGTAAGAAGCGTCCCTCGATGAAGGCACCAAATCGAAAAATTCTTTCAATTTGTAAGAATCGCGTGACCATAATTGTTGTCATTTTTCCCTCGAAGTCTCTCACAATGTGCAAAATGTCAATCATGTGAGAATGAAGAGTGGCTGTGGTCCGAGGAGATCTTCCTTGGCCATTTGTGGCACTGCTGATTGTGTGTAGAGGCATGGCAAGAAGTTTGGGATGCGCTGTGACGAAGGAGAGAAATACGTCTCACATGTTCTGGTACAGCATCGGAGGCCCGTTGCTCTATTATTGATGGAAACACGCAAAATCTTGGAACTCATTTAACCATTCCGACAAAAGTCACCTCATTATGAGAGATGATCTTCCCGCCCGCCTCAAACCGCACACACCATGAGTTTTCTTGGGAAGCCACATGAGGATCGTGGCAGAGATTTATCCCATCATCGACAGCGCAGAAGAGCGTTGAATTACAGTGATTTCGGATGGAGAGAATGTGTGAAACTAGTGTTAACACACAATAAAACATGACATTATGTCTCTGACACTTAATTAATTATCCTCCCCTGGAAAAGTTTGAAATAATACCCCGATGCTTTGCCCCTTTTCCCTTTTACTCCTGTGAAATTCCAGAGTGACAAATT
Source organism: Phlebotomus argentipes (assembly GCF_947086385.1). NCBI lineage: Eukaryota > Metazoa > Arthropoda > Insecta > Diptera > Psychodidae > Phlebotomus > Phlebotomus argentipes. Next base: position 7,195,443 of record NW_026776181.1, on the reverse strand, counting down.
TCAAATTCCACACCATCGAGATAAATTAAGCGCATAAAAGTGACACTTTTTCACTTCACTCAGCATTTCTGACTCTCCATCGACTTGGGCTTCTGTGTGTCTTTCGAGACCCTTCAATCCCTCGAGGGAGAATCTTGTTTGAATTTTTGAAATATTTCCTCTTAATTTATTTATCGTTTGTTGGCACATGTGGAGAACGATTCCCGGCAATTCTCAAGTGCTTCGAAATATTCAGAATATCCAGCGTAACAAGGTTGTTAGAGTAGACACAATGTTAATGCTAAGATTTGACAAAATTCATTATAATCTGTTTGCCTCTCAAATGTCCACTTAAGCGCACTGTTTCCCTAATTTAAAATCCCAAAGAACTAGTTTCTCGTGTTGAATAGAAGAAACACATAAACAATTCCGTGTGTCGTTGGGAAACCTTGCCTAGGAAGGGGTTTGTGCCACAAGTCTCGAAACAGTAATGATTTTCTGCTATTAATAGTCGTTGCTGAGAATTTATGCTCTTTCTATGATCATCACCGACACCCTCTTCTTCCTTATTAATTATGCCTCCTGATTTTTATGATTATTGGAAAATAATCAGAATGATGGGCACAGAGCGAAGGTTTTACAATGTGATACAAGCTGCGGGATGTCCGTTAATATCCAATCAATTTTTATACCTCATCAGTCCTCAATGGGCAATTAAATGGAACTCTCTATTAGTGATGGTCTCCATTCAGTGTCGGCGGAATTATGCTAATATCGGCTGAATTTCGGTAAATTTCTCTTTCATCCTCCACAATTTTGGGAACATAAGGAGTTGAGAGTTGAGAATCAAAAGCAGCATGGTGTCTTGTAGAGAGAGAGAGATTACCAGTCAACTGGAGTGAATGGTGGTCTTTTCTGCATCATTCTTCTCCTCCAGCTAAAATAAACACACACTCGAGGATGGCCAACAATGTCCGGTGGAAGAAAAGAAGATTCAAGGTGGACACAAAAGAGGATCCTCAAAGTTGATGGCTTTTGTCTGGCTATTTAGACTGCATTTTATTCACCTTTTCATCCTTCTCTCCTGACTCACAATACCTCAATGAGGCTCAAGTAATATTTATCGGCAGATAATCGGTTAATCTCTCTCCCTCAACCTCAATCGCCCCTGTGATCCTCTTCCCAAGATGATCTCGCCTTAATCTCCAAATCGCACCTCAGTTTTCTCCGCCAGAGACTTCTCAGACTTGCAGTTGGAGTTGTATTTGCTCAAGATGCCTCTTAATCCAGCAGTGATTGCTGAATTGCATTTGAAATTGCTCCACGAGAGACTTTCAATTGCAATTAAAGTCTCGTGAGCTGCAGAAGCTACTGAAGATCAGTTGCACAATCTCGACAAAGGGCTGATGAGGGTTTAATTTTGAGCCAATCTAGACTTTCTCCGCGTGATCCAGTAACTTTTCTATGTAAATCGCGTAAATTAATTTACATAACCTCTAAAATCAATGTTCTTCACGCGTAAAATATGATACCTGAGGCGAGAGTATCTGCAAAGTGAGCTTTTACCTGAACTAATGATTATATTTTATAACATATAAAATCTCAATAATATTACATGTTTTCCAGTGACCATAAAATTCTCAGATTTCATGTGTTAATTTGCTCTTTCAATGCAAAATCACTGAATTACTTGATCGCCTCTTGTGCAATTTTCAAAGCAAATTGAGATATTCAATGTAGTTTTTCCCAATCTTCCATTGACTTTTCTCGCGATCTCGCGGCATTTATCATTTGTCACAATGTTGCGGTAATTCATTGGAATGGCCAATAAAATTGCATGCTAATTAATTCTTTCTCCTCTACCACTAACGGAGGAAACACACCATATATGAGACTCTTGTGATTATCATACTGTAATAAAAACCACCATGGAAAAAGAATATGAAAAAACAGTCTGAGAAAAGAACAAAAACTCATATGCGAGAGATATTAAAATCACATACTTTTGTGACCATGCGACTCATTATTTTTCCATCTTCAATCATAAATAATTTATTGAGTTATTTCTTTTCTGCAAAAAATAGCATATTTTTTACTCCATGAAGTCTAGCCACGATTTCCATTGGAAATCCTGAATGCATTGTTTCTCCGTGTGTTCAACAATAGCAGTCGGATTTGAGGAAATTAATTTTCCATAACGATCTTATCGCCATCCTCACGAGATAATCTCGGCAAAGAATAACAATTAAGAGGTGGAGATGGAGAATTAAATTTTATTGCCATTTGATTTCTAATGAGGAAATTGCACGTTGATCCTCCGGAGGCGAAAGATCACAAGCTTCGGTGTGATTGTTTCGTATGGTATTTAAGGAAATTGCTGAGGAGGAAAGAGATTGTCAGAGATGCTGAGACTATTGCGCCATTATTGCAGGAGAACATCCGATTGTGTGGTGTTGGAAGTGCAGGCAAAGTCACTCGCTGGCTGAAGCTCTTACCTTGAAATTATGTGCACAGAAATGTTCCTATTTTTCCCCGCATTTTTCTCTCCTAAATGAAATTATGCCAAATAAAATCTAATAAATCCAATGAATGGGGAAACTCATTCATGCGAGGGAAAGTGGGTAATCTGCCTGTTTTTTTTCATCAATCAATTCTTACAACAGCGCAGAAGAAAAAAATATTCATTTCTTAACTTACTGACTTCACAAAATCGTGATTTCTATTAATGTTTGTACGATCTTTTACAATTGTAATTGATTTCTTTTACACTCTACTTCGGTCTGTCTCTGTTGCTATTTCCAATTCATCGACAGTTCCTTCATTTGCTTCGATATTAAATGTATTGGAAAGAAGACTCCAAGCGTGTTTGGGAGAAGTCAAGGGGAATTAGCAATTCTAATGGATTGGGAGAAGAGACAGCGAGGGTCCTTTTGCTTTGACATCCAAATCAATTCACACCGAAATCGAAATCATGAATGGTGAGATGGTGATTCTTCATGGGATGAAGTGGGATATTTGAAGTGTGTTTGAAATGTTGTCTGCCGAGATACGCGCGCAGAGACATTGTCAGAATAGTTGGGAGAAGCGCTTTGAAATGTCTCACTGTTGGTCTGTGCAGAAGCATGAGGAAAAGAGGGAATGGCAGGAGACGGATGACACGTATATTAATGCAAAATACACGACACGCACCATTTAAATGTGACATGCAAATGAAATAAATTTCCCAGAGTGTTGTGGAAAAATCGAGGAGCAAAACACTTTTCTTTGATGAAAGATTAAGATGTTCGCGCCTGACAAACTGTGGCACACACCATCTCCTCAAATATGCGAAAAAATAGGTAGATGTTTAGCGAATTTAATTAATAGCATGTAACTCAGCGGATTGCCTCTCTCGACATTTTCCCGGACAATTATTCCTCGTTTTCTACCGCAACCTTTTTTGTCCCTTTGTCGTCACCACGTACGATCCCTCTTCCTCGGCGAAGTGATATACTTTCCGGGGCGTCATGCTGAAGAAGCCGCGCCGCAGATGGATCTGTATCTGATCTTGAGCGTCACGCCTCGTAAAACTGATTCAGTTTTTCACGGTTGCCGTTTGCGATCTCACCACGTTTTGTTTGGATAGAAAAGTCTTGTGGCGTGAAAGAAAATATAATAAGGCTATTTATCAAGTACATTTTATCTCCTCTCCTCTGATGTGCCACAAATTTTTACGAGGAGACCTTTTCTTCTCTCGAGAATCTGTGTCAAATTTATTCTATTCGCCACTCCAGTGACAATAAACCCCAATTTTCCATGACAATTTGTTCGCCACTTAAATTTAAGTGATTTATCTCAAGGCACTATCGCGCTTAGAGAACGCTTCGAGAGATTCTGCAAAGTCAAATTTCGTCGGGAAAGACTGTACACTAATTTTCCGCCTCTGTAAAGTGTCACAAAGTCATCCTTAACCCGTCGGGAAGAATTAGAGTGAGTTTTAGTGGAAAAACAATCACTTGCGAAATATCCTTAAGTTTCAGAAATTATGCACTCAATTGCTCAAAACATGTCTGAAGACAACTTCAGAGAATGCGAAGTGCGGCAACCGTGACAATGCGCAAAAGTGCCGTGATTATTTGGCGGACAACCAGTAGCATTCATCACTTCAGCAGATTCATAAAATTCAACCGGGAAGCTATATAAATTTTCATGTATCGTGAATATCTTGACACTTGTTTCATGAATACATGAGAGATGCAAGAATGTTGTAAAATTTCAGTGGAAGCGGTCTAGCTCAAATATTGAGCAAATCAGCCAATGCATAAAAGCCAACGATGAAGATGAAAGAGGCATGAAAATATGGAGGATGGCAGAGAACATGGGCATAATCAATGCACCCCGCAGCGACTATTTGCCATAAAAATGATGTTTAACACACAAAATAAAAGTAAATGCACGATTTTCACATCAATTTGTCACAACTTGTGCATTTTAATTTGCGTTTTAATTAATCATCTTAGGGTCAGCTTGCGCTATTAATTTTAAATTAATATTTAATATGCGCGCGCCCAAGAAAGGAGGGTAAATTAAATTAAATCCCAGATATTAGATGGCTGAGGTGAGGTGAGAAAAAATTCCACACATAACGCAAAGAGAGCCCGAAGAAAATCACCATATGGTGTGTTGTTGGGAGGCGCAGTGGAAAAAGTGAGTAAAATGTAGCTTTGTAATCGAATTAATTGTTAATTCGCATGAAAAGCAAATAACTGCGGAGCTACTGAAATTATTTCTCGTTCAGTGGCAATTTGGTGGAGACCAAGACTCAGATGACCGCCGCAGCTGAGTTTTAGAGCAATGAAAATCAAGAACTAAAACACATCCACCTCTAACTATGCTGGCCTGGGGCGATCCAAGTCTTGTACTCGGTGGCTTTTCAACTTCTTCTCGTCCTTTTGGTGTTGCACTTTTGAGATTCGCGCGTCAGAAATCACGTTCGAAGGCTTTTATTCTTGACTCTTGGGATGTGTGTGTGTGTGTTCAGCATTCTGAACAACAATCCCTAAAATTTTCAAAATTATTCAACACTTTATGTCTTATTTTCTCGACCGCCTCAGGAGGGTGTATTGATAATAAAAGAACATTCCCGGTGTACTTTTATTTGGAGTCACGCTGAGTCCTTTCTCCCGCTGGCTCAGAAATGCTCTCCTAAAGTGTCCACAAAAGGGCGAGATTGCGCTTTTTCCTCTCCACCCATGATTCCCAATTCCTGCGGTGAACGGAATAATGTTAATAATTTGCTCGAGGTGGAGATAAAGAGAGTGTTTGGCCTGACAATTTGTACACCCTTGAAGCCCTCAGTGCGTCTCCAATGCTTGTGTCAATCTCGCCACGGGCGACCAAAGAGTGGTCTTTTCATGAAGGTGCATTTGGCAACTTTTTGCTCTACATTATTGTCGCTTTGGAGAGCATCAACAATTGCTGTGTGACAACAAAAGGAGATTTTCCGCGTATTGAACGCAGGGAGAGATTGAAGTTTTGAGGACACTCAGGCGGATTACATGAGAGGACATATTGTAATGACTGATTCCTCTAATACTCAAGCCTATGCGCTTCCCTCGTCGTAATCTGTGTTGTTTGGGAGAAGAGAGAAAAGGGCGGATAATCGTCTAAATACAATTTGGTGCGTCAAATTAAGTGAATTCTCTCCATTTAGAGCACTTTTTCGTGCACCCAAGATCAAGAGACCTCTCTAACTTTAATCCTTCTCAGCTCATTCATCACAACACAGGCAAAAGTATTCCGGGCAAGAGAGGCGCACGCAAAAAAAAATCCGGGAAAGATCACAAATAGAGAAATCCAGCCTCACCCAATAAAAGTCTGCGCAGAAATACACTGTGTATACGATTGTGAATTTCCAAGAAATGAAATTAGTGTGATTTTTGCATTCTACATTTATTCGTCAGACGAATTATATTATTGCCAGGGATGATATGAGGCGCGAGAGCGAGAAACAAAAGTCAGTGTGGTGTAGAAATAAAATGCAATAAATAAATAATACTTAAAATTGTTGCATGCAAAGTGCAAATCAACAGAAAACTCTATGTGTGTGTTTGCTGTATTCCGGCTCACCCTGGAAGACGCACGAGTTGAAGGAAAAAAAGTGCTGAGACAATTTGACGAACAGCACGAGATGGACTTTTGTCGCGAATGCGGTTCTGCTGACCGCAGAATGCGATCCTTCTAATGGACAAATAATGAAGTCATTTCCGATGCAAGGAGTAAACTAAAAGAGGGTCAGAATTGACACGAGGGAAGATGATGTTAGAATTACTTTTGACAATGTTCAAAAATTCCGCAGGAATTTAGAAAAATGGCATAAATTGGATAATAAAATAAATATAATAAATCTCAGTAAGCGTCTTGACAAAATGCTAGCAATTTTACATTTCCCAATATCTTTGGGTGAATGTAAGACTATAAAAAGTCGATTTTTCTTAGTTCTCGTCTTACGTGTTTTTGGAAAACTTTTGATCTGTTCTACAACTACAAAATTTGAAACTTGTTTCTTATAAAATAAAAGTAGGGAAAGAGATTTATTTAAAACACGACTGTAGGAAATTTTCATGTCTTAATTCGACATAAAATCTATGTAAACTAGACTTTTTTATAGCTTTAGTTTTTTCAAGTTCATGAAAGTTGATATTGAATGAAAAATAGTGAGAAATAATTGGTCAGTTTTAATAGATTTTAATTTAATTCTTCGAGATTTTTCCACAATGTTCATTGAATAATGAGAATAATTTTTAAGCTTTTCTTAATTTTATCAAATGAAAATTCTGAAAACTATCAACAGTTGGTTTTTTTTTTAACTTGAAGCAACATTGACACTGACTCACTCGTCGATATGGGAAAAAACACATTAAAAATCTCTCTTTTCTTCTTCTGAAATGTCGCAGCCCCAGGGTTGGTCTTGTGAAAGTCATTCTTCTTTTCGGTGTTGCCGTAAATGAAGGATGTGTTGTGAAGCCAAAAGGCATGCATTTTTTGATTTGTCATTGTGTAATTATCTCCCCTATCGTTTGAGTGCGATCAAATCATTGTCATCGTCTCAGTTTGAATTTACATGAACTTGAGGCCCTGTGAAAGGCGAAAAAGTGGCAAAAGGCAAAAGTGGTGGCGCCAATTTCTTTCATTCCCTCCATCGCACTCCTCAACTTCTTTTTTCCGACCATCAATTCTCCATGTTCTTTTGTTGCCTCGACAATATTCGAAGGCATATTTGAGCAGATCTCTTCATGGTCCATCTGTCATGGATTGTTGCTGAAGCTTGTTCTGGCGGGAGTGCTTTTTTCGTCGCGCGTTTATTCTTTTTTCGCCATTACAAAATTTATTAGTTGCATTCATGGGAGTTAATTAGAAAAAGAGTCGGAATCTTTTGTTGCACGATGGACTCTCGTTGTCTCTCAGCCATCGCGCACATGTGAGCAATTGTATTTATTTTTTAAATACAATCTATCCCGCACAATAATTCTCTCTGCGGACCAACAATTGGAAAAGATGCCTTAACTTGTCTGTCATCTCAATCCTTTTTCTCTTGTGGTCTTCCACGTCTTCTGGCCTTTCGGTGGAGAGCACCTCAAAGGGAAGAAAAACCTCCTGGAGGAACATAAAACACGTCAATTTCCATATATCCACTCCCTGTAGCCGCCACGAGAGCAACAGAGATGGGATGCGCGAGGAAAAGAGATGCGCGCGGCAGAAAAAAGGTAGAAAATTCTCGTCTTTTTACACAATCCATCCACCGTTCACCGATTAATTTATGTATGTAATACACTTTGTGGGCTGCGGTTTGGTAAGTTGTCTGTTCATTAAAGAAAAACCGTCTACAATTATCTTGTCCACATTGTTTTCACAACACCATGAACTGTATTTCACTCCGCCACCAAATGCTCACCAGACGCTGCTCTTTTTCTGCCTCCTCGCCTTCAAGACACTTCCACCGAAACTCTCCTCAGCCCACAGTGTTCCACCTCCGAAGTGCCATTTGCAACTTTGGTCAAACGACCATCGAATTGACGGTTGTTTGTCTACCGATCGACGACTACGAGGGCATATTAGGTGTTTACTTGGTGAATTTCCAGGCAAAAAATATCTCCGAGGGTCTTAATAGAGAAATAAAGTGCGCAACTTCTTTTGTGGTTTCCGCTCCTCGCACTCTGTGGTCCATGCAATTGCAGGGGTTCCAACAGTCGATCGCTGGGCAAACAATTCCTCCCCACAAATGGCTAAATGCTTGCCATTTGGCTCATTGAGCAGTCAATTTCGACCTTTTCGACATATAATTCTCAGCTAATTTCGGCACTCGAAGGTGAAAACTGAAATTTGTCCATCGAGAATGATTCTTTGCTCCAATTTCGTCGCACAAAGGAAAAGTCCATCCAATGGCGTGTCCGGTAATTCGGTGACAAATTTCCCTAATGGACTTATTAAGGTATTAAAGCAATTGTTTTCCACCATCGAGTTCCCAGCATTTATGCCTGGGCTTTCCCTGCCAGAACCATCGTCTTATTGTTCTGGAGAAATGGGAAGAGTGATGCCAAAAAAAGGTGAAACTGTCAAAGTGTCAATCATAGAGTGAGGAAACACCCTTCATCGTGCCATCTCGCTCACGTGCACTAAATGTATTTACACTATAAATAAGAGAAGAAGCTGAAAATTGCCTCTTGAGACGCGATAAGTGAAAAAGTCGAGTAAAGCATAAAATAGTAGTGTTGGGAGGGAAAAACTTAGTGTCGAATTTTTCTCCTAATGAATATTATAGCTATTGTAATATTTTAAATATATAGAAAAGGTGCAAGACAGCAATTAATTTAATTAAATCATCTTAATTATGATGTTTCCAATGTGCAATTATAGTGCACAACAATTCTTTTATGCAATTACACTTGCCAGTAATTAAGAAAAAAGGCATATGAACACCTCCAGGGCAATTTATTATTAATATTGTTATTAAAACAACTCGCGACAGGTCACATCTAATCACGAGACACCCCAAAAGATAACTCCATATTAGAGGGAGAAACTTTTTCCCCAATTGATTGGTTCTCGTACAATTTTCACCCATTTTACGGCATTTTACCGAAAGGGTTGTATTCTTTCGCTCTGAACTAATTTTCTAACTGCTGCTGAAGTTGTCTTCAAAAGACAGAACAAGCTCAATTATTTTTGGTGTTGAGGATGAGTGAAAAAGTTGGTGGAAAACTCTATAATTTCCCTCTAATTCCGTTTCTCTTTGAGGAAGTGTTTGAATTATTTAAATTGTCACCTTCCCTTTCTTTACATGTTTAATTATCACATCTTCAAAGGGTTGATATTTAATAGCGGTGAAATTACGAGGATTATTGATTTGAGCGACAATCTGGCATTTATTTAGAATAGTCACCATTTTTTGCTGCTGCGTTGCATAAGAAGCAGCATGAAAAATTCTAATTGCTCACAGCGAGACTGTTTGATATCTCAATCAGAGAATTTTCCATATAAAATACATTTCTCAGCGGGGAAAATCAACTCACTGACGTGTGTCAATTAATCAAGAAAATGCTAAGGTAATTTTGAATAATGTGCTTAGAAATGTACACAGACTAATTATTGCATTAATTCCGCTCTTACCGCCTCGTTTGGACTCTATCAAAAGGGCTCTTTGCAAATTCAACCCGGATACGCATTTGCAATTTACATGATTTTCCAAACGCATTCCTTTAATTGATGGAAATTCACAATGGCAATTAATTCATTAGTCAATACGCAATTGCATTTGTTCAACCTTTTTCTTCGTCCAAGTCACACTTGGAGAAGGAAAAAAGAGTGTTCAGGGGTTTTTCACATTTGAAGAGATCCATTAACGCATAATTTGAGTTTTTAACGAGAGTTGTTCCTGAGTTTGAAATTGATATTTACACGGGGCAAAAGATATGGTGAAAAATTGCTTCATTCCATGATGGCACAGTTCATTTATTGTGAAAATAACATTACAAGAGCATAATATACTTTTGCTTTTAGAGAGTATTATAGAAAGCCAAGAAACATGTAAATTAAATGAGAAGAAATTAATTCGTATTAACTTTGAGGAAAGATGTGTTGAGAAAAGTAAACAATGGCATAAAGTTTCCTGGAATTACCTTGACCATTAAATTCTTTGAGGCATTGTTTATGACGTAAATTGAATTTTTTCCTAATTGTCAAGATCTTTATTGCATATTTGTGCTTAATTATTGTTGATTTCTAAGTTGTTTAAATTTCTCAATGAGAGAGAAAGTTTAGGGATTACTCAAAAAAAATTGTGTTTTCCGAACACTTTCGTGGTGAAAATTGGGAAATTCTTCACAGCCAGAGTCCAGACTTCTGGCGTCATTCGCTGAAAGAATGACTTTTAAACGCCTTGCTGACTCCAATTGCTGCAAGAAGTGCTCTTTGTTGTTCTTCTCTAATGAATTGTAGGTGGTTTGAAGGCGACGAACCGCATAATCGACGACATGGCGTGACTTTTACACAGCGCCAGCGCTGTCGCTGCCACATCCCTTTCCCCGGCGGGGGCGGAGGGCAGCGCTGAGCAGGAGGAAAGTCTTCCGGATGAGGAAAAACGACTCCCCGCGTCTTGAGCACTCGACTTCACACAGAGCTCCAGCGGGCGCTTGGGAGTGAGGCTGGAAGTTTCTCAATTAGGATCAAGTTAATCAGTCAGCCGGGGTCACCCTGGGGGGTGGATCAATTAGCCTGAATTATGATCCTTTATTGGCGCATGTCGTGCTGAAAATCGCGAGTTTCCCCGGGTGACCGTCTGATGGGGCGACAAAAAGTCCAATCCCAGCGACGATGAGGGCATCGTTTAACCCATTAAAATAATAATCGTCATCTCCATCACGGGCAGAAGCACTGAGCAAAAAGTCGCTTCGCGGCGCAATTATGTGGTTTTGGACGAAAGCCCATTAAAAACGTCGGCTAATGACTTTTTCGTAAATTAAACACAAAAATTCTTATATGGGATGAGATGCTCTTCCGCACCTCTTCTAACCCCAGCCCAGAATCTCTGGTGCCTCAGACTCTCTCACAAGTGATGAGGAAAAAGTTGGCAAAAAAGATCGCGTCTTTTTTGGGATTTTGATTGTCCGTCTTGTTTTCTCCTATTCTCCCAGTCAACTGAAGGTGAATGAGGAAGGCAGTCGGTGAGAGAAAAGAAGTATCAAGGTGGTTTGAGGGTATTTGTTGTTGGGAAGAACTCAATGAGCTTTTGCACATTGTCTAGGTAAATTTCAATGGATGTCGAGAATCTTTCTAAGGGACTACACTAAGCATTTTGGATGGAACTGCAATTCGATCGAATTTGCCTTAACAGTGTTCGAATGGGTTGCCAGATTCTGATTAAACCCTTTTCTACTGAAACTATATTTATCCGGAAACAGTGCTTAAAAATTATTCTCTGAAAAAAATTGACAGAAAACCATCCATGTTTAACGCGTTAAGAAATGGCAAAGCTGAGAAATTTTAAATCTTTATTTCAACATCACAAGTGTAACTCCAAAACACCTTGACCGTCCATTTCGTACAACCTTCCACGGTCATCCATAAAATAATACCAGCCATGGAGTGGGTAAGACAAGAAATGGGAAAGAGATCAATTGTGATGATGTGATCAATTTTAATTTTTCGGCAACTTGCACTTTTCTTATTTCTTCTCTCGCCTCATCATCTCGGCCTTTTTTTCCTCCTGAACCATCGCGTCCCGCGCCAAACTTGGGGCCGCGGTGCAGAGTTATGGTGAGAGAAAATAAATTGGGCCGCTTCAGTGTTAATTTCCTCCGCCAGCTTCTTCACATCCGCGGCCCCTCCGCCGCGTCCCCAGCGGCCAGAAGCGGGAGCATGGAATTGAAAAAGAGATGCGTCTGTAGCATTAATTAAAAATTGCGTGGCTTAGATTGGGTGCTACAATAAATAAGCTCGCGGCTAATTCATTTTCCCACGGAGCCGCTCCGAGGAGTAAAAATTAAATCGCGATACTTGAAGACCATCATTCAAGAGTCCAGCCGGTTGCGCTAAAAGTGTGATTTGTGAGAATTAATGCGTACAATAAATAAACAAAATGCGCAATAGCATTTCCATTTGACGCGATATATTGTGCTCTCGAGTTACATTTTCATACTAACCAATCTTTGTGCCATGTGCCCAAGACAGACACTTAATTAATTTTGACTGAGCGAACCGCACCCGTTTGCAGCGGTAATCGCCTCCTTGAGCTTTTGCCGCTCAAACCTCCCCGCCAACTGCCTCGCCACATTTTTCACCATCAGCCAAACTCATCCACCGAAGATTGACTTCCCTGCCACACAAATAAATCACCCACTGTTCAGTCGCCAAAAAGCTCCGCCGACTGCGAATTCAACAGCAGCGCGAGTAAATGACTCAGGATGGTTAATTAATTGGGGTTGAGGCACCTCTTTTTTCAGCTCATGCGAAAGAACCTCAACTTTGTTTTTAATTGCATCCGTGAGTTTGAACAATAAAACCTCCTGCTCAAATAGCCCACAGGGTTGTTTATTTTGCCCGCGTTTCGTGGCAAATCCGCTAAGTACACTCGAGAGGGGGGCGGAGGGGGCCAATGGGTTTCCAGACACTTCACACTCACATTTAATTGTTATTGGATGAATTGCTTCATGAATGAACTTGCAGAGATCCTTCTAATGTTTTATTAATATCAGCACGTTGAATTGTATGGATCAATTCCCACTCAAACTGGGAGATGTTAAAGATGTGTTACAGTAGTTTTAAACAGTCTATGGTACTCTGTGTCACACATGTAAGGCTTGAAATGGCGATTGTCTAAATAAAACTCTTCACTTGTGGTTTTTTCCATTCTGGTTCCTGTTTTAGCGAGAATACAAAAGCGTGCTTTTCCTTATTCACGTGTTAAAAGTTTAACATTTTCAATTTAGTAGGAATTAAGATAAGAAATTCAACAAGGGCAATAGTTTTTAAGTACTTTGAGAATCCTTATTATTTCCGTTTTGGGTGGGATATTCAACTCTTCAAACTCACATCTCATTCAAAGAAGAAAATCGGCGAGGAAATCAATTTGAAACAGCCTGAGAAAGTGAGCGCCCACGACGTGAAGTGTCCGTGTCGTGATGATGAGGCTCAAATATCAGCTACTTGTGCATAAAATGGAGTGTTGAGTAACCCCCTGGGTGATTGCTATTGTTGAAAGAATGAGCCTCGTTATTGGTCGGGACACAAAAGAAGAAGCGAGGGAGCGCAAGAACCCACATCAAAAACACACGCAGACACCAAGATAAACGAGAAGAGTGGTGCCCCGCTGCGGCGGCAGAGTGGACGCCGCATTATTGCCGGCACCCAATTAGTTGCGGCTATAAACAAATCTATGAATTAATTTAAGGTGAAGAATCGTGCGTTTTGGGGCTCTGCCGGCGCTCGTCATGCCTCATGGCGGGGCCTCTTTTTGCCTTTTACGAGTGTCGCCGAGTGTCGGTGATGGGCATATCGGTGTGAAGTGACAAGGAGGGAATGCATGTCATCTCGATGGGCTGCTTTGCATAATTCATTGGGGAGCGCCACGCAATTGGCAGAATGGCGCGAAGACCCCCCAGAGATTCCGCAAACTTCGCCACTCAACAGTGTTTCCTCTCGTTGCAGGATCATCCTAGTCTCAGGGGAACTCCTCTGGCGATGTTGGCGGCGCAGTGCAACAAGCTGTCCAGCAAATCTCCGCCCCCGCTCGCGGACGCTGCCGTCGGCAAGGGTTTCCACCCGTGGAAGAAGAGTCCCACCGGCGGCGCAGGCTCCGGGGCGCCTCACTCTCCCGGATCTGGTGTCTCGAGCGGCGTCTCCGCCACCAGCAATGTCTCATCAATGACACAACGAAGTCTCGCGTCGTCTGTGAACGCAATGGGAAACGTCACTCCCAGGTAATTCAGAACGTGCTAGAATTTGTAGCCTTTTCACTTTGCGATATGCTAATCAAATAACTTTGAGGATCCATATAAAAAGTAATTATTGCTCAAATAAATCATCCACACTCATCAATCATCTTCGTGGTGTGTGTCAGAAGCATTTTGTATCTCATTGTTCGGCGCATTTTGTCCGGAAAAAGTGGTGTTGTGTTGAAAATTTAAAAAAAATTGGTCGATTGATTTAAAAATCCACACTTTGAAAACCAATCAAGACGCGAGATTATGTCATTCTCCTCTTCTCTTTGCAAATCAACACCATTACACAGTTGATTATCAATTCAAATTAGTTATTCATAACTTTCAATATTCGATGATTTCAATATTCTCCGCGCAGAGTGATTTATATTGGCGTTTTTCATCAGCAAATTGAAAGAGAGGGAAATCTAATGAGAGACATAGAGGGATAATAAATTGAAATAAAAACGTCGATAATTTGACTATGATGGTGATTTTAACTCATTTTCGTCGCTTGAGAAATATATTGGGCTCCAATTTAATTACTTTATATGCGCGCGCGCTTTGTGGGAAAGGACGGAGCCGACGAGGCGCGCACGGCTTGATTGATTCTAACGCGAGGCTTCTTTTCATTTCAGCCGCTCGGTGTCGTCGTGCTCAGCAACGGTGACGCCATCATACGGGAGCGATCTGTACTTTCCCGGCGCCACGACGTCGCCCGCCGTGGCGGACAATTCGCACAGTCACATGCACCAGGGATTTCTGGGGAAGGTGGAGGGCGCCGCCCTGGGTTCTGTGTACTCGCGCCATCCGTACGACTGGCCCTTCAATGCTGTCTCAGCCGCGGCTACGGCGGCGGCGCACAAGCCGGACGGCGTGAACTCGGGCTGGTGGGACATGCACGGTGCAGCCGGAGGTTGGCTCGATATGGGAAGCGCGGCGGGAATGCACGCCACGATGGCAAACTATACCACGGGCTCCGATTACTCGTCTCTCACGCACTCGCTGTCCAACACGGCGCACTTGCTGGGCTCCGGACAGCACCTCCTGCAGGACACGTACAAGAGCATGCTGCCTGCCCAGGCGGTGGGTGGCTTCGGTCTGGCGGCCCACGCGGGCGCGTCACCGGCCGCCCCGGCGGCGCCACAGGCGCCGTCCCCGCGTTCGCAGAGGCGCTACTCTGGCCGCGCCACATGTGACTGCCCCAATTGCCAGGAGGCGGAACGCCTGGGGCCCGCCGGCGTGCACCTACGCAAGAAGAACATCCATAGCTGCCACATCCCCGGATGCGGCAAAGTGTACGGCAAGACGAGCCACCTGAAGGCGCATCTGCGCTGGCACACGGGAGAGAGGCCATTTGTATGCAATTGGTTGTTCTGTGGGAAACGATTCACTAGATCCGATGAATTACAGAGGCACCTCCGGACGCACACGGGTGAGAAGCGCTTCGCATGTCCCATCTGCAACAAGCGCTTCATGCGCAGCGATCACCTGGCAAAACACGTGAAGACCCACAACGGCGGCTCGGGCGGTGCCTCGACCAAGAAGGGCTCCTCGGAGTCCTGCTCCGATTCTGAGGAGAACAGCCAGGGCGACTTGCACCACCAGCAGCCGCCTCAGCTGGCGCCTCACCAAGCTCAACCGCCGCCGCCCCAGACATTTGGCCAGCAGCACCAAATCCACTCCCCGGCACCGGCCCTGCAGCAACACACGCCCAGCCCCGGCCTAGAGCATGGCTCTCTGGCGCCGCCGCTGGACGTGAAGCCGGGCCTCGTCTGAGACGAGGCGGCGCACCCGGCGCTGCTGGCGACGCACCAATTGGTGCAGTGGCCGCCGCCAGGGGCTCCGGGTGCCGCCGCCACCTCTCTCCTCTGGCCCCAGTGAGAACCCCCCCGGGTTGGGTCCGGCAGGCATGCACGATATATCGCTAGAGCCACGCCACGATACTGATAATCCTTCGTGAAATATCCTCAAGCGCCCATTCGGCTCACATCTCTGCAATCTTTCAACTCAATCCACTTCGCTTGGGTATTTTTCGGAATTTCCTTCAATTTATTGGGTATATATTTTTTGTGATATTTTGCGAGTTCCTATTGGAGTTCTCAGTTGGTGTCAACTGCGCGTTGAAGAGGAAAAGCTTAAGCTTGAAATTTGTCTTGAGTGTTTTGGCCTGAGAACTCTGGTTTGTATGTCAAAATTTCGGTGTTGCACGCGATGAGCCTTGAGAATATTTCCCCCGAAAGTGACTAGAAGAAATTTTTAAATACTTCATGGTACAAATTGTTTAAACATGGCTTATCTCACTGATAGAGCAGAGACGCAAGTCTCTAAAATTACTGTAAAAGTCCCTCTTATAACACACTAAATCTACTCACTTTAAAAATGTAATTGGAGCTTGCGTGCTGTTGTCGTTTCCTTGTAATCTCTATCCCTTCTTCCGGGTGAACTGAGAAATCTCCGGGAGGACAGTGATAGGCACAGGAGACAGGATAAAAGGTGTATTTAGAGTAAAATTCATAAAATATGGGGATATTTTGTATATAATTGTTACTTGACGTATGGAAATTGATAAAATGTCTTTAGCGATAACATAATCTTCAAAACATGAAAAGGAATTTTCATTGCAATGCGTTTCTTCAGTTTGAGCATCGCTCTCAATTTGTGTGGGAGGGGAAGTTGATGTAACTTAATTGGAAGAGGCGATGCAAAGGCAAATTAGACATGTTTCAATAGAAATGCCACAGAAGGTTTTTATTTTGAAATCATATTCCTATTCTTAGCTTTTCTGATTTTTTTTTTCTATACAAATGTAGAGCAATTGATATCACAGAGGAAACTGCAAGTAAAACCGAATGTGAGAACGAATTAAGCGAGGTTCAATGTGAATCTTTAGACACAGAGATGTAATGTCATAGAATCTATTGTAAATAATTTATTACAATTTAAATTATATTTATATCCCCCACTTTTAAAAAGCGATCAAAGTGAAATATCATTTGAGAATGTAAGGAATACTTGTTATATAAATATCAAATTGACAATGTACTTAAGAGGCAGAATTCTAGAAGTGTAAAACAGTGTAAAATTTGGAAATTCATCGATATGGAGGAGAAACAAAAACCTACTATTATCAATTAAAAATTATTATTGTGTGTAAAAAAAAAAGAAAAGATGAACAGAAGATCTATTGAGAAATAAAATCTAGACCAAAGTTCTGAAATTTTTCTCTGTCTTTTCGCTGTGAGGCGTGTTTTGAGAGGTGTTGCATCATTTAAGAGCAGGTGCTGCAGCAGTGGAGACGCCAGGTGAGTGCGAATGAGCGTGCGAAAAGGAAACTTCGAAGTGTCCGAGAAGCTCACGAAAACGTTATAAATTGGTCATTTTGCCGTAAAGTCGACTTCCCCGAAGATGTCATGAAATGGCTGAAGAGCCAAAGGGAACCACCCTCTCGAGAGCAAACAATCCAACCCTCCAGGAAGATGATTTTCTGATTAATTACAGCGTGGAAGTTAAATTTTATTGCATACCACGCACAAGAGACAATTTAGAGCCATAAAATTGGATGAGAAATGATCATAAAATCCATTCACCCTCGAGATTTTCCCATCACCACACTTCGCAGAGACCCTTTTTTGCCTTTCCCGCTAAAAGCATTCCTCCCATCCTTTCGCGAGGCTGCCAACAATGCCGAAAGGAGACAGAGAAAAAACATATTTGACATAACAAAATAGAAAATTAAATGAGAATCACCCACAATGTGAGCAATTGAAGAGTTTTGTGGTGTGAGCATTCAGTTTATTTAGATGCGCACAAATTGTCAATTTTGAGATCATTTGCATGAATCCAGTCTCTCTCCCTCCAGAATAAGGGTGGAAAATTTGTATTCCCTCTGTTATCGTGCTCGAGGGTGGATTTCTGTGTGTCGTGGAGGGTGAATTTTGCGGTTTTTCGCATAGTAAAATGTTAACGAGGTCGAACATCAGCGACATTTGAAGAAAAGATGGAAAATGTGTGCGAATTTCTTCCTAGAACTTGACTTTTCAATTCATTTTTGAGGAAATTTCACATGTTTCTTCTATGTTTCACCCATTGTTTCATGACTCTTTTTCAATTTTAACCCTTTCTTTAATGAATCCCTCTTTCTTGGTGTGCTATATAAAGGAAATCAACAATTTCTTGCAGGTTTTCAAGAGTGAATTTTTGTATTTTTTTTTTAATGAGGCTTTGACGTATTTATTGTACAGATTATCAAAATCATTTCTCACCTCATAAAAAGTCGACAAGAAGGAACTAATTCAGCTGAAATATAGCGTCTTGTGCTAGTATTGGGTTAATATTTCAAATTACAACCATGAAAAATTACTTCAACTCTTCCCTTTGACACCCTCCCTAAAATTAATCATAATTAAAAAAAGAGTGAGAGAAAATTCCTCTCACAGTTAATTACTTTCCTCCGAACCACGATTTCTTAGGCCTAAACTATCAACACAGGAAAAATCAATAAATTGAACTGGATATTTTCTTCCTTTTCCCTATTTTTATTGTTACTCAATTGACTTGAGCTGAAGTTGTGAATTATTAACATTTGACTTCTTACTTGGTGGAGGCAATAAACTTACGATATTAAACACGGGAAGTTGATGGGAAAAGTGTGTGCGAGAGGAAATATAAAGTCAACCATATATTTTCCTGTGTTCATTTTTTCATGCCTAAATAAATAATAAATATTACCACGCGCGCATTTACAGTGTTTTCAAGGATGGTTTTCATGCAGAGTTTCGCTTGTTCGAAGGAAAAATACCAGCAATTCCAACCCTCAGTGTTGAGGGTATAAAAAAACCGAATCATTTGATTAAATTTCTCTGCCATTGAGAGCATTCTCGTGGATGGGAGGGCAATCTCAGCCACAAATGTCACCCCCAAGAGTGAGAAGCTCAGTGGGAAATTCGCACTGTGAAAAGGCACCCGCGGAACTCGTCACGGGTGGTGTTGGGATGGGTGGAAAAACAATCGGGTCGCAGGACCAACCCTTCAATTGAGCTCTCAATCGATTCACATGCAAAATCTTGAGACAAGACCACCTCGGAGGTGTTATAGTGAGGAATAAACGGCGAGAACAAAGAGCTGAAGGGGTTCTCTCGAGCGCTATTCTATAATTCAATTTTCTGTCAATATTTCCAGCAAAACATTCACTGGCGTATTACTAATTCGATGTTTTATTGTTGTGCGTCTTTTTGACTTGAATTAATTCCTTTTGTAAAGTGAGAAATACTTCCACGAGCGCGCTCTTTTCTTTTACGACTCAAAGCCACTCACAAAATGCCACCATCGAGAGAGTGAATTAATTGATAAGGCGTGTTCTCTTCTCGGTACACACATTGTTTTGTCAAATTGAATGTGATTATTGAATAAATTTTCTCTGTGGACCATGTCAAAAGGCAGAAATTCAATATATCGACGCGTTGTCGTGCTGCGATGTTCGTTGGCAAATTCCATTTCTTGAAATTGGAAATTCAAATCGTTCGTCAATCAAAGGGGAAAACTCATAAATGCAAATGCCAACCATCATCAAAGTGACTCACTTGCCGGAACGACTTCAAATATGCAAGAGAAGCTGCCGAATTTTCAATGAGTTGCCCCATTAGGGAGGATTTTACAACGTGAGGAGACTTTGTGGGATGGAGAAGGACTCGCAGCGTCAGCCAATAAGAGGTGGCTGAATACAGAAGTGTTTGTTTAACAGGAGTTTTAACAGAAAATACTCACTTGAATACAGAAGACCACGAATTCCTGCGTTGTGAAGCAAAATAGTGAATCTCTTAATTTAAGAGATTGACTGCAAAATAGTCTGTAATTTTCAAAATACGCCAGAAAAGAATACCATGTCAGCAATTTGGCAGCCACAATGCCACAATTCAGCGACGAGAGCCCGAAATAATGTCACACGACATTAAACGAGTAAATTATTTTGATGGAAAAAACCGCTGTTCAGCCAAAATGTGGCGGTGCAAAATGTAAAATTTTCACAGAGTAACCTCAAAGTCCCTAATCAAAATTCTCTGCACAAATTTTCGGGTGGGAAATGTGCTGCAAATAATTTCCACATTGGGGACTTTTCACCCGGTGATAAATCTCAATTGAGAGACAATCAACCCTCAATTGTTGCCATTGCATTAAATTCAGTTAGCAAAATTGTTGTTAAATCGAAACGTAAATCCCATTATGAGTCACATGGTAGGACGCTCACCCTCGCCTTGTTTCCGTGGCAGGGATTTATGGACGGCATCTTCAATTCCACAATATCAATTTCCACCCTCTCGCTCAGGAGGACTCAGATGAAACCCAACGGCTCACATTATTTGATCAACACCATCGCGCTTATCTCTTTGCCTGCATCTCAAATGCTCTCCGCAGAGGGAATCTTTGTTCTGTCGGCAAATTGAGGGCACATGAATAAAGGGCATTTAATTACTTCCATCGATCGCTCGCCGGGATGTTCAATTTCCCTGACTGAGATTTGAGATGCCCGAGCTGGGATGTATGTGATTACTGGGCCACCGGATTCACCCATTCATTGTCATCTGACGATGACACTGAAGATGACACTGTGTAATTTTGCATTAATTTATCAATGTCTGTTGCATGTCACCCCACTTTAAAGGGTATTTATCTTCTTACAATGTACAACTGGGAGTAAGTAATTATAAGAATATTACCAGCAATCATCGACATATGCGACATTCTTCTTCTGACCACAAGATGTTTAACAGATGCCTTCGATATTCTCATTATTTGAATTCCACGCTCTGTCACTACACCTTCCACTTCGTTCAGGCTTCCTTCGCCTGCGTGTCTTCCTTAGAAGACTACATTTCAGAAACATATGCAGAGAAAGGAACGACAGAAACTCCTGTAAATTGTAAAAACTCTGAATGTTTGTCGAGGTAAAGTATTCAAAATGAAATCTTAATTCAGTATATCTAAGTGTGTTATCACACTTATACGTATTTTGCCTTGAAGTTATCGACATTTACCGACAATTATTATCGATACAAATTGCGTGCAATTTTTTTAAATGCAATTTTAAGGGAAAAATAGTTAAAAGCGACAGTCTGAAGATTACTTTGTGTCGTATTAGTAAAAAGAGCAAGTGGGATAACTGTCTAAGATTTTGTGGTGAGAATTTAACACAATCAACACACATAAATTCCCCAAAATGGCTTCATCAGTGACTTTCATTCATCTGGAAGTTAGAAAAGTTGTGGGAAAACAGCAAAGAAATTCCCAGTCTGGGCAATGCGAAAATCTCCCTTGAGAATTGCTGAGTGGGAAAAAGACTTCCAGGCACACAGCATATTTATGTAACAAACAATTTAATAAGCGACTCATTGAGGTTAGGAATGGCTATGAAATAAACTACTGACCCGCGTCCAGTGAGTCCCAGAGTGTCTCATTTAATATTTTCTGGTATTATTAACAATGTATCATTGTCAAGTCGTATGTCTTGCAACCGAATCCCAAAACATCTATACGTTGTAATTTAGGCAAATTACCGGAAAAATCGACAAAACATGTACCTATTGGTATAATTAAGTTTTTCTAAATACCCACATTTAGAGGCAGTCAAGTAGGAAAGTCACAATGGAAACTGCCATTTAACTTTTTACTTCTCTTTACTCTATTGTTATTATATTATCGTGCACCAACGACATGACATTCGAGGGAATTTTTCCATGGATTGCGATGCCCATTTGTGGGGTGAAATTGCATACGATCAGAGAAAATTTCTTAACGGTGGTGATTTTTATGCTCCTTACGGTCGGATTGTTTATTGTGCGCCACAATGAAAACCTCACACTGTGTGAGAACTCTCGACTTCTGATCCCTTTTGTCCTGCGCCCTTCAATGGAGAAGCCGTGGGAGGCTCATGAGCCGGTATCGCGTTTCAATCCTGGCTAATTTTATCCTCCTGAGAACCAACCGCAGGCAACCTGTCGAGATGAATTTGCGAGCAGAGCAATTTGAGCCATTTTCTTCGCCAAGATCTGCGAATTCCGCCCTCTGGGTGATCATCTCGCGATGCCATCTTCTGCGGTGCGATAATTGTCTCTCTGGGCAGCTGCAAGAAGTTACGCGGCCATTGCTGCATCGCTGAATTGTCGGCGGAAAAGAAGTTGAGCAAGAGAGGAGGGAAAAAAAAGAGTCGCGATGGTGAAGGAAGTGGTGTTGCTGGGATTAATAAGTTCCGAGAATTGACTTAAGAGCACTTCAAATTGCAAAACTTTGTCGTTTCTTCAACTGTCGTGCACCTCAGCACCACATTAAATAGCGCCTTCAATGTCTCCTTGGCATTTTCTTGTCTCAGAAAAACCTTTCGTGCCTCGGCATTTGTAATGAACCCCATGAGAATAGACCGCGCGGTTACAAAAAAAAGTGCGCTTAATATGAAAGCAAAACTCAAGAATGGTCATGGATTCGGATATATTTCAATGCAGAAGTTGAATTAATACATGGGATGTGTTTTTCTCTCTGTGTTATAAATGGAGAAAAGGGGGCGTCACTTTCCGGTGGTTGGTAAATATCCAGACCATACAATTTTCTCTCTGTTGCTGCCCAGTGTTTTTCTCCACTGCATTTTTACTACCACTTCTACTACTCATTTCTTTTCTCTTACGCGCGGGGAAACCCATTGCAATATTGCGACTTTTCACCCACATTCACCCACCTTTTCGCCACACAGCTGCAATTGACTGAAACAATGCCGGAAAAGTGCCACCAAATCAATAAAGCAAATGATAGGCCAGTCAATTTTTTCCCTGGCTTTCAGATAAAAAGTTCTTTCCAATATTCATAACATTTCTGATTATTGCTTTATATAAAATATATTTCATGGTCCCTTTTGCACTAAAAATACATGGTTTTTGAGCTTAATAGACTTCTAATACTGCAATGTTATTCAAAAGGCGCAGCTGTTGGGCTTGTGTGAAATTTCTGGCGCGAAAAATCCCCGGAATGGAGGGTGCTGCAGTTCGGAATCTGAAGGGAATAGCCTGGGATGCAATGCTGGGCGTGACGAGTCATTTGCAACAATAAAAAATCTATTATTCGCCAGCGAAGACCCACCGAATAAATGCAGTCTCCGGCTTTGGCAAGGCCTCTTTGTGCTGTTTAATAAATTAACATGGAGCCAGGCAATGACTAGGTAGACAAGGAGACAAACAATCGTGAGGGAATCCTCGCATCACATGTCAAAGATCGAGAGGCGGGAACCAGAAGTTGTTAATCACAATCATAAATTTTATATGGTTTTATCCGCGCTGTGGAAAAGTGGGAAAAATGCATTGTGCGAAAGGTACAGCAAATGCTGGGCGCAGTGAAAAAGTGGCTCTTTTTTGCCCACCATTTGATTTGCTTTCATGCTTTTGTCGAAATTGGCCAATTTCACTGCAGTTTCCGCCGTATATGGTAGGTTTTCTGCCGGGGCCCAAATTGCCGATGGAATATGCACAAAAATGCTGCAGCGCAAGAATATTTCCTTCCTCGGCAACCCCGTCCGTGCGCGGTGAGGGGAAGAAATCCGGTCAGCCATTTTCCATGCCGATAAATTTGCATAAATCGTTTTATTTCGAGCTGCAGTCGAAAAATTGCTGCCATGGCGAAAAAAGGTGAAGGAAAGAGTGAAGAATCCCTTGAAGAAAATTCGCCATCATCTCACTTATTCCAAATTACTGTCGATTTAATATGCAAATTAATCGTGAGTTTTTATTGTTGTTTCGCGTGATTTTTCGTATGTAGCAGTGGCTTGAGTGAAAAAAGGCACAAAAGCGATGAGGACCAATTTAATGTTATTCACAAAATTGCTGAATTCCCTCCCTCTGCCTCTTCGCGGCCGTTTTTCGGAATACACCTTATCTATATAATACATCTTGTGCATATGGAATTCATATGCGATTTGCTTATTCCACGAACCAATTATATGCTCAGCAGCGGTGCACTCTATTAGTTAGCATGGTGGAGAGAAGCCAACTGAAAAGTCTTTTGTAAGCATTTTTCCATCTCCCAAACCATCATCAATTGGAGAATCTGTGTGTTTTCTGCAATTACTCACTTTTTCCCCCGACTCACTCAGCCAACCTTAATGATTTCTATTGCACAATCATATCGTTTCATTATCTCTCTCGCTTATTGCTAATTAATTTCTTCCCCAGCCAATCATGGCTTCTGCAGAGACACTGCTCCACTGCGAGCCATTTTAATTAGTCAATCTTGTGGTATTCCGAGAATTCAATTAAATACGATATACACTTTGGGGTCAATTTGAGGAGGTTTGATGGAGATGAAAATGGCCAGAAGATATTTCCACCATCTGGGCAGCGATGGAAAATCTAAATAATGCCAATTGCCTCTTATTTGCTAATAGCTCAAGTATTTTCTACAGCTCCGAGGCGTACACTTTCATAGTTAAGCAGGCAACTCGACAGTAATAATTTAGAAAATGTGCTATTTTACCCAACGCCTCAATTCACTGGTATCCAGGCTTAAGATGAGTACTTTGCTGATAAAGCCAATCTCGCGAAAATATTACTAATTTTAGAGAAATCAACTGATTTGTGTCAGATTTGTCTTAACCAGGGTGGAAAGTATATGAAACTGAATAACCCTTGAAAATCTCTGAAACGAACAAATTGATTGATTACCAGAGACGGCAATTAAGGCGAAAGATCACCAGATTGCGTGCAATTCAACCATAAAGAGATCCTCCCACGATCACTGAAGAGGTTGAATTTCAAGCGATAATTCAATAAAGAAATGAAAAGAAACCCTGAAGAGGCATTTGTTCAATGATCATCCTTTCTTTCACATCCTCATCCAACTCAATTTTTGTCTCGTTAATATCGCCTCACCCTATAATTGTGGCCACTTCTCCAGTGCTCATCTGCCCAAACCCACAACTTCCCTCCCATCTTTTGTCCTCTCGCAGTCCTTCTGTGGAAGGGTTGACTTTCTCAGGACACCCACTTCACGGCACTCAGCGAGTCGGTGAGGATTGACATATGTCAAGTGGATGATGTCTCATAGATAGATTGCAGTAATTAATAACTCGTTACAATTTGCCGTAATCATAGGCATTTGCTGTTGGGAAATTTCTGGTGCGGTTGGAGAACAGAAGCACCAGCGGCAGTGAGACTTCTTCTTCTACTGCTTGCCGCGCTCTCGAGGATGAAATTGCCGGTAATTCATTCACCGAGACAGTGATGGCAACAGAGCGTCATTCCGCGTGCATCTTCAGGTGAGATGCAGCCAGTGATGCTGTGATCTGGAGGCTGGCGAGGAGCGGCGATGAAATTGCGCTCTTGGAAAATTCCTGGGCAGCATCGCGATGGTCAAAAATGCGACTGCAAAAATCGTATTTAAAGTGGATGATGATGGGTTGAGATCGTGCAATTTAATTTTATAGTTGCACAGTGCGTCGAATAATGATGCCACAAATTATTTGAATTACAACCACAAATTCACCGCGAGCCACACTTTTGATATTCACTCCTTGAATCTCGCGTCAGAGGCTCCGGGCGAGATTTTTCCCTGGGCCTCACGATCCTGCGTCTGGACTATTTTTTGTGCACTCTAATTGATTGCACACAAATTTCTAGGCACACAATAATAGCAATATTTTGGCCAGTGAGACAAGATTGGGAATTTTGAAGTGAAAGATCCCCAAAATCGTGCATCTAACGGGATATACTTTCAAAAGAAATCGATCATCGCATCGATTGGCGGTGCAATTTTGCCAAATTAGACAAGATTACTCATCCACACATCAAATTACCCCGCATTTGTGGCGAGAAGCCGCGCCGAAGAGGCATAATTCCCAGAGATAATGCTGCGAGGGTAGACTTTTGTCGTCGTCACTTCGCCCTAATCTCATCAATCACCGACTCTTTCTGGGTCACTCGAAATTTGATGCCCATTTCTTCTGATCATCGTCTGCACTCCAGCACACCCTCTCACCAAAATCCCATTCAATTATATCAATTTTCCCTCTCACTCTGGAAAAGAGTCCAATTTAGGGAGATTTTGGCTGAAGCATCTCACCTATTAATTCGGTGGAGATTTCCTAAAAAACACCCACGATTTGCTCCAATTTGAGTGAATGGATCAAATTGTCCTCGAAATTGGCAGAAAGGTTTGACCTTGCGGCTCTCGCTTTCGTTGAAGTGGTTCACTTTGATGGCTTGATAAGAATAATTCGGGTCATAAAAATTTATCACCATAATTTTTCAGTACTTGCAAAGCCCCTCAGGACACACAAAAGAGTGCAATATGGTCAGATTATGCATGATTACCTTAAGATGCTCTTATGGGAATTTCAGAAGATAATTTGATATAAAATTCCCTCTCAAAGTTGCATGCTGATCTCATACAACTCTTCGTCAATGTGCAGAAGAACCCCTTGTAGAAGAAGGGGATAATCTACCTACATTCCTGCTGAAACACTGAATATTTCATCCAGTGAGAACATTCAATTTTTGCATGAATAAATTAAGAGTCTATAATTAATCGGGGCTCATTAGCAGCAATTTCTCAGCTCTGAAGCCTTCAATTGCACCACCTTTGCAACATAATTACCTTTTCTGCGTATCTTATTCCGTATTAATTCGCCTTTCATTGACATTGACCATGCGTAGAGAATTTTTACCGATACGCATTATCTACTGGGCGGCATTATATCTCGCTTTTTTGCCCGCTTTCAATTCACAGTAGAGTTTAAACAAATAAAACACCGTGTAAGACACATCCACAGGGCAAATTAAGACGTTAAGGAGATGCTTCTCTGCTTCTAAGGTATAGTGATAGGAATCCATTGTGAGTCAACTTGATGCTAATTACACTACATAACCCTTTGCAATTCCCTCAGACGCTTATTTGCGAATGTTGGACAGGAGTTTTAGTGTGAAATAGCATGTTTTTTACATACAAATTAATGTGTAATTGAGGAGTCAATTATAGAGCGGCGGAGAGGAGTGCATTTGGAAATATTCCAGGAGGATTCACAGAGGGCGGAAAAGCACCTCAAGCCGAGGGGTTGTCAAGGGAGTGTCTGTTGGTGCGAGAGGGTGTACATTCCACACCGCCCATTCGAATGCAAACGGCCGAGGGATGAAAATCAAAATTTAACGCCTTCAGCTTAATCTCCTGTCATCAGGAGTAGATGCAGAAAAGGGTGAAAGGAGGAAATCTCCCTGTGGTCTTGAGAGCACTTCAAGTCATCTCTTCAAGTAGATCATGAAAATGTGGTTCAAAGTGATGATTTCATGTGTGGGATAAGCAAATCTTATGTTTTATGGTTTCCACATGTCAATGAGGACATCGTGTGAGGTCTTCAGTATCAAGCGAGAGCATTTTTGTCCCACTTGTTGTGCATTAAAAGCCACTTGACTGAGCAATTATGAACAGATTCTCCTCCACCGGCAAACGGAGACAAAAAGCATAAAATTTTTCTGCCATCCCTCTTTGATCTTTTCCCACCCAACATTTATGTTCCATGTCATCGTAATTTGTCACATTTCCACAAAAGATAGGAAGACGAGACAAAAAAACTCGGGCTATTTAACAAGTAATAAAATTAGATCTTTGCAAATTCAACGCGATTCATTTCATTTTTCAGCCACAGAATCTATTGCTGACAGATTTTTATGGGATAATTTTTTTAGCATCCTTTTTCAGCATGGAAAAGTTACCCTACAAAATCATTGGAAAGATATTACTTCCGATTCAGTGAGTACTTTGTCAATTTAAAAAAAAGCCCTGGAGCTGACAGATTAGGTTCGAATTGGCGGATATAATGAAAATTCATTGAATTTGTAGCTTGAATTGGATAATTTTTCATACAAGAATAAAGGTGTTATAATTGTTCACGTAAACTGCATTATTATTCTTGAAGAAAATCTGTATAATAACAAATTGAATATAATATGTATTACTTTCATTACATATTTAAGCAGTACATTTTGTTCTACCAAGAATATTACGAAACATGCACTTATAATGCCAAACAATGATTTTTTCATACACTGAATCAGATGAGCATCTCTGTGGCTGGATAAGAAGCCATCTCGTTGGTGCTCTGTCAGCCGAGACGTCTGAGATGCGCCGATGGGCTTATTAAATATTCACTGCGCGCGTTTGGTCACGGACACTGAGACTGTCCAGTGAGCAGCCCGAGGCCCCAATTCGCCCAAATGCCCGGCAATCATTTTAATTTTCCCCGATTTTTCCTCCTAATTAAATCGTTAAAGTGACTCTGGCAGGCCCAATGGACGCCATGCGGAGCTCCTCATGGCCTCGAGGCATGGACGCGGATGTGCATGCGAGTCTGGGAGCCCCCATTTCCAGCCCTGCTCCGCCGCATCGTGGCGGCGGCAACCGCCAAAACGGAGGCGGAGTGTGGTGGTCTCCTCCAATCCACGCCGAGCGGGGCCAAACAACTACCCAGGTAAGTTGTAAAAACACGCGATTATCTCACGATTTTATCATGCAACAGTGGCTCCGCGAGGTGGAACCCCGACAAGTGCTTCGGCGCAGATCAAGGGGCTCATCTTCGCTCAATGGAGATCTTTTGCATGGGTGAGACACCTTCTTTTTGCACCTTCGCTCCGCAAGTGATATTCGCCATTTTTCGCCAGCAATTCGCTCAAGCCATGGCGGTCGAATCTCGCCACAAAAAACACTTGAAATTTCATCGACGGCTTCGGGGATGGGCCCTGGCGCGGTGAAGGTCCAGCAGAAAGAGCTTCTTAGGACCTCTTGCCGGCCGGAGCCGAAAAAAAACTATAACCACACCTGTCACACGATAAATTATAGCAATGGTGTGGAATGAGCAATTTGTGGTGCTCAAGGAGTAAAAAACATATAATTGTGAGAGTGAATTAAATCCATACAAAACACTATAATCACAGGCTATTTAGCTTCACTAAGAGTGGCATAAATTTGAAATTAGAATAATGGCTGAAGTCTGGAGAACTGCCGAAAAAATAACACAGTCATACTCTCACACGAGTCCACCTACACAGAAGTTCTTTCCTCGTCGGCAAGACCAGGGGCCGCATCTTATCGGTAAGATATGCAAATTGTGCAATTATACCATATTTTCCAGCGACTGAGATGGCTTTCCTCAGCTCTGAGGCTCTCTGGTAATTTCCATTAATAAATAAATTAATTTCTGGTATATGTGGTCTGACCGTTGAGGGATCCCATTGTCGCTCAGAGGTTCACAATGGCACTAAACATCCCTCGACATTTCGCCAAAATGTAAGGAGTGTGCACAGCGAGAGGTCACAACAAAGAAGTTCCCAGCATTTGGTGCTGGAGTGTGCAATAAATCAAGCCACTATTTGTCCGGATTGACAATGAATCGAGATGGGGTGACAAATTGATAGTGTTAATGTTTCTGCATGAGCGGAAGATGAAAGAGATGACAATCATTCTGACTTTCGTTGCTGGGCAAACTTTAAATTTTACACCCACTTCCCTTCTCGGCACACAGAGATTATCCGTGGGATTTGCTGAAAGAAGCTGACAATAAGCAAGGGTGATTTTTTCAGGGTTTTACAATCAAGACTATAAGGAACAGGGAAAAGATTCTCTTTTCTGTACATACGATTGGAGTCAATGGGAGTCTGAGAACATTGCCAAGAGTTCGATAATGTCTGAAAAATTGACATCTTTATTCACTTTAACGCTTTCAAAATGTGATTTCGGTGGTTTCTCATGCATTTAGGTTTGATGGGAAAAAATGCGATGAAAAGATATGATGTGATGCACAATGATTGACTTAAAAAGTGCAATCGCAGCTTAAGAACCGTGTTTAATTGACCAAATTAAGCAATGTACCCCACAATATCTTAAATGCCCCTAATTGTGCAGAATCCGTGAACAAGAAAGAGTAAAAAGTGCCCATGTACGTGTAATTACTGATATTCCAGCATCACCAATTCTTTCGACTGTTCTCAATCTGTATTGAAAAATAAAGAAATTACGTGAGTTTCCAACACATGAGTGTTAAAGAAAAGAAATATTACGTATATATAATTGCTAGTCTGACGCCCAGAATCTCCATGTTTGTTTTTCATGCGATCCAATGGCGAAATTGCGTGCATTTCCGGTTGAATGAAATGGCAATGTGTTGTTTGAAAAAAAATGGCGTTTCTGCAATTGCGATCGTTTGTGCGTATAGATTTCCTTGGAAATCATTTGCCAGGGAGCTTCTGGCGCAAGAGAGCTGCTGATTGGAGTGCCTCGGAGATGAATCAATTTATTGTCCATCTCGCGATATGCATTGCTTTTTTTTTACCCCACTGAGTATATCATAATTGCCCATGAACCGCTACATACTCCACTTTTGCGCAATGAAATCAATCGATATTGGATGTGTTTTAATTCAGCAATTCAGACATTCGACCATCTGCATAATGAGCTTTGATTGCTCAAGCCCATGGAAATTACACCGTGGGGGCCGTTTGGTCTGGATCCCGTGTGCAAATGGAATTAGAAGAAACTCGACTGTGAGCCTACCAATTATTCCATCCGAATTATAACGCGAGAACCGATCTGGAGAGGAAGTAAGACTATAGCCATTTCTTGTACCCATTCGATTGCAATCTCTCGCGTGCAATTTGCCACTGGAAGTCGTTCTTCTTTGCCATTTCTGGAGGGCACCGAAAATTGCCCTGGCGGAAGGTGTCGAGGAGCGATAGGAAATGAAAGTTGCCATCGGAATATACTCCTACCCGCGTGCACATCTGCCCCCATTAGCAGATCGCGGGCACTGTGAATGGAATGGGGAGGATCGGGCGCACGCGGACTCGAATAGGAGCTCTCAAATAGTGGCACTAAGAGATAATTACAGTCATGAGCTCGGCGGGATTTCTGGAAATCACCGTGGCAGCAGACAAATGGGCCCAGGATGGAAATTATCACCCACTGAGTGTCTAATAAGAGGCTCCGGGGAAGGCTTTCAACCCCTGTGATGGTCCTCTGGAGGGTCGTTTGATTTTGTCGCCTCATCTGCCCTGTCGCAACGTCCTCGAAAATAACATGGAATTATCTCATCAATGCTAAACAATTCACGGAAAGAATAACTGATTTTCACTCTTTTATTCCCTGCCAAAACTGCCTAGAGAGTAATCTGATGCACAACTTCCGTTTCAGTTGCAAAAATGCGTGAGGGTTGGAGATGAGAATGGCGACGCCAAAAGGATTCCGCAGCTTCACTTTATTTAAAAATTCCGTAGGCTTTCTCAGTGCCAAGGTAATATACAAGGACGTATATATTTTGTATATTTATGTATACATAATCTGCAAAGCATATATAAATTTATTATAAGACCCCAAGTAATATTGCCTTTATTTAAAAAAAAAAGCAATCAGACAATTACACTCAACTAATCACATGAAACAATCTCATACAACTATAGAAGTTTGATCAACATGAACTTTTGTCGTGTGGTGTGCGTCTTAGATACTTTCGTTGAGTTCCGATTTCCTCAGCCCAGCAAACCTTCGTCGAGGGTCATGAATTGGAGAAAGCTCATCACGTACTTTTACCACCACCGCCCAACACCCCACAGAATGTCCCCCGTGGCCACTTGGCGGGGGTGAAACAATAAAGGCGACCAGAGGCGCTAAATGAAATGATTTTATTGAAGGCAGTCCGAAGAGAGACAATCAATGAATTGCCCTAAAATTGATGATAATTAAATAAAATAATTACTCTCTATTACTTTGTTTTTGCTTCACTCCATGAGTTGTGACGGGAAAGTTCTTCGCAGTGGATATGAGAGTTTCGGAAAATTTCATATAATTGACTTTTGTGACTTCTCAACGATTCTCTTAGTGCACATGAATGGGCGCATCAATGGCTGTTGTGGCGGGAAATTGGTGGAAAATGTATTCGCAGCTGCACCTGTTGCATGGGCTGAAGGGATTTTCGGACAGTTGTGCTTTCGAACTCTGCGATGAAAACACGGCTTCAGAGGACTTGCGCACAAGTTTTCCCACACTTTTCCCACACGCACACCCTCGTAAATTTCCACATTAGACACCAGTGTCCAATATAAAACCATTATTGGGTGAACTTTCAAATTTAGTCTGAGCTTGACTGGCGCCCCGTTCACATTTCCACCGCGTGGCGTGTTTAGGATCAAAATAATTTCTACCTGAGGGATTTTTCATTCGTTTATTTTTTTCCATTTAGATCTTTGGGGTGCAAATGTGATATCTTTTTATCCAAATACTGGTAGTTAAGAAAAATCAGTGAGATCTTAGCTAAAAGGTCACCAGTTGAAAGCTCTTCGCGTGAAGTATGTGAAGAATTACTCTTGAGTGTGTGACAAAGTATTGTGGTGACTATTCGTAAAAAACGGCAAACAGGTGGTCTTGTTGAAAATTCAGACGATATTTCCACGCCAGAGAAGAAGAGCTGAAGAACATAAGAATGGAAATTGAGTGAAAGGATTTAATTAAGAAGGGCAAATCTTTCTCGAGGCCTCGTGTAGAAAAATGCCGAGAAAATCTCTCTTCTGACTTGAAGCGAAAGAGGCTATTTTCTTGTCTTTCGCAAGTGACAAGAAAAGGACTGACGACAAGTACAAGGATACGGAAAATATTACATTTTGACCAAGAAGGGCGAACAATTCGAGAATCGCCCAACTCTTGAGCATTCGTTTCGAAACGAAAAGGAATACAAATCTCGGTAAATACTCAATGTTATGTTGTCTCTTCATTTCACCAAAATCACCCACTTTCTTCTTCTCAGAGCCCAAAAAATCTCACAAATTTCTATTAGTACAATGTAGCACTTTTTAGTTGCGATTAGAAAATTCAGCCATTGCGAGATGAGAACTGCTTCTTTGTGCAGCGAAAGCTAATAAATAGAGAATCCCAAATTCCACCCTACAATTCCTCGACCAGACACTTGACCATGCTGATATATGTGATAATTATCGCATGAGTCCTAAAGCGAGCGGACTGAGCAAAAACGCTGACATGATCGATTAGAAAGCCATTCTTTTCCTCCTCAGCTCAGGAAGAGGAATGGCGTGCGATAAATGGCAGTAAAGGCAATGTGGCCAGAGGGATCCTCCGCATGGGAATATTTAGGGTGTGTTTCTGAAAGGTCTGCATTTTTCACCACTCCTCGGGACCCATCCCATCGCCGACATCAATAAATAATAACACTGAAATCTTCACCCCAAAATAGTCATTTTTCCTGCTTTTATACACCCTTTTAGCTATTCCCAAGTGAAGTGAACCCCCGCAAGAGTGCCTTTAAGTAATGGTCACATTACCGCAAGAACCCTTCCTTCTTCCACATTTCTTAATAACTAATTGAGGGTGAATAGAATATCTGAGGTTTTCATGCAAAAATTATGACAAGTTGTAAAATTAAACGAAAATATTTTAATGTTGCACCAATTGTAATTCTTACAAATGAACAATTTTCAATTTCAATATTTGCTCACACGACTGACTGCATCTTTATGACCTCATTTCAATATAAATTGAATTACAAAACTCACTCGTATTCCAATATTTGCCTATCAATGAAATAAATTAACAAAATTGCAAAGTTTCAATTGAAATTGCTGCTTTTGCTACTTTTTCCACACTATTAAAACAATACATTTGGAAAAGCTTCCACTTAACTTTTTTGTGTAGTAATTGAAAAAATTGTATGATCAATAACAGTGAACTCTTGTGGAGACATTGTAAATTTCAAAACATGAAAAACGCCGCATTATTATGGAATTGAAATCACTTAATTCTGTGAATTGTTCTGGGACGCCAAGGGAATTCAATGAAAATATGTATATGTTATGGACATTCCATTGTTTATTCCAAGAATATCCACAGGTATTTTCTATACTCCAAAGAATTTTATTTATGAATGAATGTGAATATTGGTTTAATATTTAAACATTAAAATGAATTATTTGTGGGTGTTTCAGAGTATTGGCTCTTTATTGGAATTTACCAAACAATCATTCAAATTGTTTGAACTTTTAATCCTGAATTAATTCTGCACCATTGCGGAACAAAATTTATAATTATTGCTAATACTAAATTACCCTAATTATTACCACAATTTCCCATGAATAGTAAAATTTACTGAAAACATACTCTTTAAAATGTTCATGCTCGAGAAAATCCTATTCTAAGCAATATGAACGCCACGAGTAAGTCTGAAAAATTCATTTCCAACACAACAACTCGGCATTAATGAACAAGTGACCACTATAAAAATTCCGTGCACATTAAAATTTCCCCGTGGAAAAATGTAAATGAAGAATTTCCTTAGTATTTGAACACTCCCATGAAAATAAAATTTCTCTCGACCGGTGCGAAGGTGGTGATCCAGCCATCGTGCTTAAGATAATAATTGTGTGTTGAGTGAAATTTCTCAAGAGTGAAGCTTTTCTCCTTAATCCGCCTTTTCACCCAACCTGTCCGTCTCAATTCATTCCACCTACACGCACAGTTTTATGCACGGGGCTTCTGGGGAATTTTACAGTATTTTAATTACACCTGCAGACACGTTTCAGTCTCGGCAGAATTCCACCCAACTTCCTTCACCAATTGGGAGATTGTCTTGAGCTCAGGAACACTGACACTTGTTACTTCGCATGCTGGGAAAGTGCTTCAATTTAAAGCTGCTCGGGTCCCAGAAGAAAATCAATAAATTCTCAATCGTATGCAGATTGATAAGGGGGAGAAAAGTTCCATTAAAACACAATGTATGAAATAAATTCATCAGACTCATGTTTCCATCATTCACAATGGGGGGAAATATCAGAGATTGTGAAAATCAATTTCCGATTGATACGTATGATTGATGGGCTTTTGCGCTAAGGTATTCTCTGAATCATCCTGGAGAATTGTACAATATATATTCAACACACCCCTTGAAAACATCCATGTTGTGGATGAAGGAAAGTCAGTACGGCATGAATTACAGGCAAGTGTATCGCTTTTTGTGGCCGTAAGAGAGTTTGTATGTCACATAAAACGACCTTTGTTGGCGACGTGTTAAAATTAAATTCACCTGCTCCAAATTAAATGAAGCATACGTGAACGGAGATGAAGGAATTACTCCCAATGGAGGTTACTCAACCATGTTCCTAAGTGGCTTATAAATCGAATTTCACCTGTAAACGTATTAATTAGTCTAACACGATCTCCTTACGTGTACAGTTGACAATGATTTCACCTGAGCAGACGCAGAATTGAGTATTAGAGAATCATAAATATTCTATAGATGAAAGATAAGAAAATGTCGCATAGTCTGAGTCAAGATATAATTAGGATCATTCTTTTCTCTTTTGCATTTGTGCTTTACAAACTAATTTACTTCCAGAAAAAAAAATCATTATCCTCTCAATCAAACTCTGTTCACTCTGGTCAGTCCTGTACATGCTGACGGTTTGATTGCCGGGGCGGATAAAGTGGATGGGGTCAAGATGAATAAGAGCTTTTGATTGTTGGAAAGCACCCCCAGCACCGCCATCGGCAACTTGCGACACTGATGTACAGCGTATAATTTAATAAACTCATCCGATATTCTTGCAACTCATAGAATAATTTAATTTCTCAAGTGCACCTCCACATGCTCAGCTCATGAAATTGTGGCGTATGTTCTAATGAAATATCGACTAAATATGCCACGTTGAGGCTCTCCGTAGGCAGTGTGGGAAAGGTTAATGTCACCGAAATGCTAGTGCCAAACCCACACCCAAAATATGGAATTTCATCTCTCTTGACTCTATTTATAGGCAAGGAGAGAGCCAGAAATATGGGTGAAAATTCCAGACAAAACCCACTCTTCCGGCAGCATTTATTTTCCCTAATGCGCCCGCTTGTTTATTAAAATGCTGAAGCTATTATGAAAATGCCTGAATTTGGCTAAAGTTTCTCACATCAATTTTCATTTCATCAACATCGCACGGCGAAAAGAGAGCTTTCCCAGTGGAGGGACAAGAGGTGAAAGCGCACCAATAGTGTGAGGAAATTTTTATTTTAGGACTTTGCCCTCGTTGTGATAAATTATTTATAAGTTCTTCCTCCCATTTTTTCCCCTCTTCTTCTACCCTCCGCCAAACTGAACAAGGTGGTTGATGGTCTCACCATTTGAATTATAGACCAACAAAATCATTCATTTCCATCATTTCCAACTTCGCCCGGAGAAAACTATACACATTACACATTATTTCCTACGATGGGACGAGCTCAGAGACAGAGAGAAATTGGGGTCAGGGGGGCGACCATTCACAAAAACCAGTCAGATGGGAAATTATCATGAAAAGCGAGAGGCTCACAGTTGGTAAATCACATTTATCGACAAGTTGGGTAGACGGTTCTATTCACACATTGGTGCCTAATTAGGGTGGAAAATTCATTTCCGTGCGGAGTGGGCGATTTTTGGGGAAAAATTGCGTCATATTTGACCCTTTTAGAAGAGCCACATGTGAGCATTACAGGGCATGAGTAACGGGAAAACCTCTGTCGGTGGTGTGAAAATTATGGAACAGATGCACAGTGATGGAAATCGAGTTTCAAGGGGCGCTCCAATATACATGTGATATAAAGCACAGCTTCGGAAAGGAACGGCGTATAAAGCATGATGGGAAATGTGTATTCAGATTTGAGAACAATATGAGCGCTATCAAACCTCTGATGCCTCAATTATTAAAATATAGATTTTCTTATTTTATGTACGTAGTGTATTAACGAACAGAGATTTTATAACATCACAAATACGTTAAATAATCCTCTGCGAGAAGCAATTAATGCATAACTGTATGATAATATGATAAAAGCTGTTTACAAATTAAATTTGAAGTTATGCTTCACAACATGTGATTAACCCCCTGGGCATAACTTGTTTCCTGGACAGCATGAAAAAATATTCATTAGTGTGAATGTATAACGCTTCAAAAGTTGACCAAAACCCACCTCCATCCCTTCAGCTGGGATTCTATTAAAACTTTCGTATTTATTTTCGCGGCAAATGTGCTCACAAAATATTAAATATATGTTGTGATGTTGCTTCCCCCAAAACTGTAAGAGCTGCACGAATTAAATGACTTGCAAGTGGCACACAATATGCTACATAGTATATTGTAGCAGAATTACATATCCAACATCACTCATCCCGGCAGACAGTGTGTTTGTTGCTGATAAAATGGAAACAGCAATTGAATTATATTTCGCACAAGGAACAACATTACAAGCGATTTGATATTTTCAACAGCATCGCTGTCGTGAGTGAATTCATGATAAAAACAGATAACATTGTTACATATTGTCGAATTCAATCAATTGCATATCAAAATTCTGATATCAGGAGTTAATGTGACTTGTTTATGGGTTGAGCGGCATGCAAGCGCGATCACGTAAAATCACATTTCACGATAAATAGCATGAATTCATGGGAAATCCCTCGCCCCGCCGAAACCCTAACTCGCAGCGTTATTGGAAAATTTCCGCAAGCCTATGTCAACACGAAATAATGTCCAATTTTGTGCAATGAATCCTCGTAGATAAAGTATCTGCCGTTGCTGCCTAACATGGAATTTGTGGATTTACAGGATACTAATTATCATACAATTCCGACTAAAATACTATGCGATAACCATGAGTAATATTGTGGGAATTGTCGAGCCACCAGGCGCCCCCACTGTCAGTGGAGACGCCGGGTGATTCAGTGTAATTCCTATCTTTACAACCTTTCCGCCGATTCCGCCGCGATGTCTGATTCATGCAAGATAAAAATATACCAATTTGGAGTAAAAATGTAAAACAACGCAGTCTTTGCTCGAGGGTGGAAAAAACACAGCTCACTGAATTTTTTTTCTGCTAGTCTCGAAATTCATAAATTTCAATTTTACGTTGTAAATCCCTCTTTGGCTTCAACAGACACATTTTCTGTATCAGACAAACATTCTCCGAAGGTAATGTAAACACAATTGCTTCTGGTTTTCGATGGGGAATAAGGGTAATGTGAGGGGTTTCACATCAGTCCCGAGTGTATTATTCTCTCAGTTGAGCGTGTGTCACCTAACTTTCTCATAGGAAAACTAAAATTCATTCAATCGAGAGCAAGTTGTTTGATGTCACTCCATCCCTTTTCACCTTAGCCCACACACTTGAAAGTGCGGCAAAGGAGCTCCGGGAACAAAAGGAAGAGAGAAGAAAATATCCAAATATTCTTCAACAGAAAATGTTATTCTCTAAGTGAATACAGAGTAAATAAACGAACTGTGACACTGTAAGCGGTGTATTGAGTTTCATTTAAAAGTTAATCCCCTGCGATGGATTAGTATATAGACACTTAAGCGTGTGGGCTGGGGCTTTGCACACGCCGTGATTTCTGGGCGTGTTGTCAACGCAGCGCGCGGAAATCAATATTCCCGGTAGCGTTAAAACAATAATTAAGTTGTAGCTGAATTTGAGTCGGTTCGGTAAGAGAATATATATGGAAACGCACATAGAATGTGAGATGAATCTTGAGCATTCGCTGGGTAAACCACCCGCCCATCACTGTGTCGGTGCACCGCGATCACGGAGTTAGTAAAATGTCTGATATCTCAAGTGGTATTCAAACAAATCTGTACTCGACTTTTAATTCTAAATCAGCATTTCCCACAGCTCGAGTTGTGATGAGAAAGCAATTAATAGCGATGGCACGTAGTGAGGAATCACAGCCAACAATTTTCGCATGAGAGTGCCGTTGATGGAATTATGGAATGTGGATAGCATTATTTAGCATTCTCTCCGTCCTCCGCCTTCGCAGCCGCAGAGATCACGAGGCCGGGACAAGTATGCGGTCCCCTTTCAAGGCAATCCAATAAATGGATGCGAGGCTCGAGTGCCCGAGGGGTGGCTTTTGAAGCCGCCCCCATGCAAATGCATGGCATACTGCTGATGGTGAGTGGAAATGAAACATCAAGTGGGGGTGGCAGTTCCAGGAAATAGAGTGGACTGCCGGTGACTCGTGGAAAATTATAAAGTGCCTTTTTAGCACAATGGAAAATTGATCAATCAATCTCTCGAGTGACTCGAGACGTTTCACTTGTAATTTGTCATGAGGGCTCCATCGTGATGGATTCATGTGAGCCTCGTGTGATTCGGATAGCATTTCTCTGGAGAAATGAGTGTCAATTTCAATGATTGAATCGTGGCTGTGGCGAGGCTCTTTTTGCGCCGTTTGTGCGGGGAGTTCGTCGACCCACAACGATGCCACCTATTATCTTCCAGTGATGTGGAAAATCAAATTTATCCCCCTTGTGTTTTCCCAGAGACACTCTCAAGGATGTGTTGCTGGTATCATGCAATCTGCGTCTCAAATGAATTACCTCAGCCAATGCCAACCTTGGGACTCTCCTCAGCATTGTATCAAAGCGGGACTGTGTGTACTTTCAGCTGTGATTTTACGACAAAGTTCACAATGACACTCTTGAATGTTTATACAGCTGCAAAGGAGCGACACCATTCCTTTAAGACTCCTCTGACTGTAATTTAACTCGACTGCAGCAGAGTTTATCTAGCGGACAGAACTTTTCGCGAAACGGAAATGGATGACATTGGACGAGGACAACCAACAAAACACCATCCAGCTCCGTCACGTCTGATGAAAGCACAAAGATTTCATTTTCTCATGGAATTTATACCAGCGCTGAGAAGCTATATAATGAAGAGACGCCAATCGTCTCACGTCGAATTCGTCCACATTCACTCTAAATAAACACTTGGCACACAATTGACTGGGAACGCTGGGAATTCATTTGGCATTTGAGGTAGGAGCAGTGCTGGTGTTTTGCTCTCACCTAAAAAATTCCTGGGTTGTGATGAATATTTCATACAGTGGCGTCTTGTCATGCAGGCATTTCTGTATCTCGGAATGTTTTCCTCTTCATTCTCCTCCCGGGCGATTGTACTTATTTATCCATTTTTTATCAATCCCCGGATGCCATGGAGAATCACCCACTTGTCAGACTCTTGAGAGAAGGCTAATATGTAGGGCAACACAAGAGGCGAAGGGGGAAGCAATTTTGGGAAGATGGGAACAAGGTACATAAGGAAGGAACACCCACACCTTGAGTGGCGGATTAAGTAGATGAAACCGAATGATGTTTTCAGCTGCTAAATTATTTAGACGTTTCAAATGTCTCTGCCTTTAATTAGCTAAAAGCCATGCTCTAGATCCAGAGACAAATGTAAGTGAGGACTGTATCCATTTTTGATTGAACTCATGAAATTCTCATAAAAAAAAACAATTACTCAAATTACATTATACATTATAATTTCATAATTCTTGTAACATTTTAATTTGCTTGGATTCCTACATTATTTAATGGCATTTAATTTTCAATTAAACTTATCCTATCCTGAAGAACAGCTTTAATTATGTATGAAATGAATTTAGCCAACCGCAATCAACATTTTCATGAGATTTAAGCACTACGGCGAAATAGCATAGCGTAAAATGAACATCACTATCAATTCTGCATTTAAGCGTTTAATCATGTCTGCACTTTTGGAATTTTAAGTGGAAAAGTTTTGATGAGAATTTTCTCAAGTGTATTTGTAGCTGCAGGAAAAATTAAACAACACACTTTACTTTACATCCTTTTACACTTTGCAAAGGATTTCTTGAGAGACCTACTTGAAAATTTCAGACAAACTTAACTTAAATATTGAAATTTACTGTTCCAAGAAATAATGAGATGCTTCTGGGTTTGTTTCATCGTGAGTTCTGTTTTAAAATATTGCATTTCTGTGGCAGAGAAGTAATGAGATGGAATGATTTTTCATGCAATGCTAGAAATTATTGCTCTTGATGTGGTGTTATTGTGGAACAAGCAGAACCTCAGTCTTTGCGCAAAAATTGTAAATCATTTGGGAAAATATGTGGTTTGTTGTGGAGAAGAGGGGAAAATGTTACGAGCTCTCTGTCATAGGAATAGCACTGCATGGAGAAATATGAGGCTTTGTGATAACTGTTGAGAAGTGCATAAGTGAAATTAAATTCCATGTAATGCAAGTAGCAAACAAAGCGCACCAGCAATGTAGATTGTAGATAGCACACCACAACTGAATTATCCATAAAGTCGATGCGGAGAATGTGGAATTGAGATTTGATGTCTAAACTCAACCTTTTCTCTCCCCACTCGCGTGATCCTTCCGGCTGATGGAGATAGTGGAGTCTGAAAAGCCCTCAAGCCAGGTTAATGTCAGTCATACATCCGTCTACATTGCAAATTCCAGGTATGTGAGGACTTTGGTAACCCTTTCGGAAGAAAATTACCAACATTTGCATAACCATGAGAGAGCAAAACGTGTGGCTTGACGTTGCCGAGGAGACATTTTTCACCCCTTCAACCCACACTTCATCCTCATGCACACCTCCAATCTGTGACATTATCTCATGGCGTCTTCACACGAAATTCCTCAATAAGATACACGGAACTTAGAGATATAAAGATATGTTGTGAAAGCATCACCAGAAAGATCATGAAACCACTGCAATCATATATCCAAATTAAAATTACTTCTGGAATAAATCCAATTGTAAAAGCTACTCATCCGTGGAGTCATTAATTGTGATTACAATTTCCGGTGGATTTTTCCCCCATCGCGTCACACCAT
The DNA here is from genome assembly GCF_947086385.1 of Phlebotomus argentipes. Lineage (NCBI taxonomy): Eukaryota > Metazoa > Arthropoda > Insecta > Diptera > Psychodidae > Phlebotomus > Phlebotomus argentipes. Next base: position 7,153,807 of record NW_026776181.1, on the reverse strand, counting down.
TTCAGATGAGATAAAGCCCATTTCATTTTACCACCAGTAATTCAGCGTAATGCGCCTCAAGGGTTGTAAATTTTTCATTTTAATACATTACAGAGAAGCTATTAGATCGTAACGCGGAACTACTTGAATCAATATTTGCGAAATGTTACCAAACAATACATTTGTCTAATTGTACAATAGAAATCCATCAGGGTAAATATCGTGTGGGTTTCCTCTGTCACCGCTGACACACAGGTTGAGTCCAATTAACCTAATCAACAGTATCAAAGGACTATTTTTATTACTTAAACATGCAAGTTTGCAATTGTACACCACAAACTCGAAACATTTCGCCTTGCTTATCATCTCGTTCGCGACTTGAGTATTTTCCATCGTCATTACCTGATGCTTTCCTTGCGGGTGAGGTTGAAAGGAAAAGGGACAGAATTAGATCGTAATGGAATCTCAAAGTGTCATATATAATGTGTTATATCGAAGTGAAAAGAGATTAGGCGAATGCCAGACTGTGGAGTGAGATGAACCTCTGGGCTCGAATGTAAGGAAGAAAGGCTCTGTGCAGCAAAAAAGCTCGAGTGAACAGAAAGAAAGGGGCCTTTGACATGGAAATTTTTAATAAGGTAGGCTTTCGAACGATCAGTGAAATGGAGGAGGATTTATTGACATTTTCTGGGCACACAAAACACCCTTATGCTGGCTGATTCTCTATTCTTCATCAAATGGAGGCGGATGGACCCACCCTGATGCTCAAGCCCCCTTTGGAATATATTTAAGTCTGTCTGTGGCACTTTGCTCTCTGTGGTGTTCACCTGAACAGATAATCTCGTAATTAGATTAGCATCTCATATCGCTCCAGACAGACGAAGAGTGTTGTTCGCAGCATTTTCTTCGCCACGAGCTCGCTATCAATTGCCGCTACCGAATCAGACACACAAATTTTGCCCTCATTCTCAATTCAGCGCTCGCAAATGATGGAGTCAAGCAATCCCTTCCCATTCATCCAGAATCATCACGATATGTTCACTCCTAGACATTCAAATGGGAAAGTCATCCCTATAAAGATGGTTTCCTCTCATGAACACATGCGGAGTTGCTCTAAATTTGATGCAGTGCCACCAAAAGTCGCCTTGAGAATCATTTTCCATATCCTCCAGCGCTAGACACATTTCAGTGCCATTTCGTCTCTTTGTCATCCCTCACGACCAATCTTTACTATTTTGTTAGCACAAAATGAGTGAGTGCACAAAAGAGTGTCGTCTCAAGTGACTGTCTTTAAAGTTTACACTGAAACAGACGTGATGCCATTTAATGCGATATAAAAGCTATCGCCACATAAAAATTCAATATTACATTTGGGATCTTGACAGAGTGTCTTAAGAGTTGATGGTCCTTGGTATTTGCAAAAAGTCCACCTTAAATCACTTTAAGTAGATAACCTTTTTCCTCTTCAAAGAAACCCATCAGCCAAAGAACTGAGAAATGCATTTATTATCACACTATGAAATCTGATATTCCACGTAGGAGAAAAACTCTCGACTCCACACTTACGCATTTTAATGCAATCTCTTCATGTCGTAAAAATTCACTCGAGTGAGTATCTCATTTCGCTGGCAATTTTCCAATCACATTATAATGAAAAAAAAAAAACCATCTCACTGGAGCTCTTATTGAGGTAATTCCCGACTAAATAATCCTCTTATGCACAAGTTTATCTGGCTTTTTCATGTCCATTTAACGATTTGGAAATTTTACGGAGCAATTACGGTGTTTTGAAGTATTCCCTAGACAACGTGGAATTCAAGAGATGCGACATATCAGTGAGAATTCACACATCATGTGCATTTCCTCGTAAAATCTCCTCGTCGTTAATATTTTACAATTCCCCTGAAAGTCAAGATAGAAGTATATGAAGACGGATGCCTCAGGGGAGGGAATATGATTGAGACATGCAGACATGACTTAAGGGGGTGATAAAATCGACCCTTAAGATGGAAAGGAAAAGAAATATTTGGAGGTGAATGTTTTATCCGGTAAATCGTATCAATATCTCCGTGATATTGCTTTTCCATCAATTTGTCATAATTTTTTCCGCCTGAGATTTTCCTATCACTTATTTATTAAAAAGGTTTTCTTGAGGGATTGCATTGTATTTTCCGCAGAAGGATTTTGCAAGATATATGATAAATGACTTTAGCCGAATATTTGTCTCAAACTTGATAGAAATGTGAGACTTTAAATTCACATTTTTGCCTCCATTCGTTTCTATTGTTTTTTTCCAAATATAAGCAAAGATAGGTCAAAATTTATGAAAATACCGTGAATAACATATTTTCAGAACGATAACTGCTTTGACACACAAAGTCTGTCATCTTGCCATACAGAACATGTTAGAGAATGTCTTATTTCTGGTCTTTATGCTCGGAAGCAATGAAGACCTCATATTCACGCATATTTTCCATTTTTGCTTACTTTACAATGCCGTGCTTTATTTGATCATGATGGAAGCTGAGGCATTTTCCTCATTCCTCTTCACTCTATCTATCACATGTCCACATATCCGGAGTTGGGGTTCGAGCAGAAAAGCTTAGGCAGAAAATAAGGATAGAATTGGAGGGTTGAAAATATATGATGGGGCAGAGTTGTCGGTCTCCAGATGAATACTTATTCTATGTCACGGGAGAAAAAGCCGAAATGAAATAGACCAACTGTTGCTCCAAACTTGTCAGGCTTTTCACGAGAAAATGATCTTGTTACACACAAACTGAAATGTAACTCCATTTCCCCTCATTATTATTGACAATTAAGCTTTAGCCCACATTTTTCTTGCCCTCCATTTCCCATACCGACGCAATTCACCATCAAATTAGATTGAAAACATTAACGACTTTGAAGCTTTTTTCCCACCCACAAAACTCTCTTTGCGTGTTCGGGGCGCACAAAGACATTTCACCCCTCTGCCACTCAACTTTTGTGTCTCCGGATCCTTGGGGTAAAAGTCTTGTGACAGGAGAGACGCAAATAATTATCTCTGTCGGTATCCATTTCGCCAGTGAGGTGTGGTGAAAGATTGCCGAGGGAGAAGAGAGAGAGAGAGAGAATATGATATTCTCACTGGAACCGCCAATGTTTTCTGAAAGTTTGTTCTTCTTTTTTCCCGCTCAGCCACGAGGCGAATCTGAATGCGCATTAAGCAGCGACTCACTATAAAATTAAGGGATTAGCTTATGGGCATTTCTAGGATCTTCTCTCACGATAATGCAGAGAATATGTAATCCCTTGTGGGAATTATACTTCATTCTGCCGCATGGAAGTCTGTTGACCTTTTGTATGATTAGCAGTGGCAAGAAATCCTGTGCATCGCTGTAAATATCTATAGAAACGTTCATATTAAACATTGCTTCACTAATTATTCTTCAAAGTCCATGCTCTACATCTTAAAGGGATTAAAATATAACGAGACATGATAGTATTCCTCAGAATTTCAGTGTTTAATTATTTTCTAAGCTTTCTGTCAACGAATCATGACTCTTGCAGGACTGAAATACAGTTTATCACGCCCTTTGAGCCTTCCAACTGTTGCTTATTCTAACATCTTCAGCCCTCTTCCATCCTTTGCGCTCTCATCAGAGGACATCCACATCAATTACTTAGTGTAGACTCATCCATGCTTCACTATAAATAAGTAAAAGTGTGGGCTGACAGGGTGGAAAATAATAAAATACTTGACTCTTTTCTTGTCACAGTCAAATGTTCAAATACTTCACAATAGTCACGCAATTTACCATCTCCTAAATATTGTATTTGCCTCCATCTGACTTTCGCACGCACTTTTTTCTCCAGCAAAATAAATGGAACATTTTTCATCCCACCCATCCTTCTTGAGATGTCACTTGGCAAAGATATAGGGAGCTTTGTCACACGAAAACACCTTGGGGCTCTGGTGGATAAAAAATTTATGTCGAAAAGAAAGACTATGAAGAAACATGAAAATTAAGTCCGTGAGTAACTTGTTTTCCCCTTTTGTGCAGGACGAGGCGGAAATGAGATCATTCTTTGAGGAAGGACGCAATTAAATAATTTACTTTGTGACTTGTCACACTTACAAAATCTGCGAGATGAAAAATGAATTTTTTCGCCTCAGGTGAAAATCACTCTATTTCCCAGCGACATGATGAGATTGTTTGAGCTGGCACCTCATTATATCTCAACTCACGCACCTACACTTGAAATTATGGCCCCACAGAAGTGTGATTCCTGGCGTGAAGTGATTTTGGGGCGAAAACATACACACTTTGTCGACTCAAAAGGCGATAATGCCATGCCTGGCATTCGTGAGCCACATGAGACACTCTCGCGCACTTCATTTAATGACTCCTCACGCCAGGATATTACCACACACATCACATTTATCACCATCCGTGCTCTTTGGCACTCCAGCAATCCCATCCTTGCTGAATTTAGGGTTATTTATAAACTCTCTAGACTTTAATAGAGCACTTTTCGGTCAGAACACTGTGTATAGCCACTCATTTCTATGACCGATGACGATTAATGGTCTAGGGAAGTGAAAGAAAAGACATAAAGGAACTTTATGGCAAGCCAAACCTCAGAAAGAATGAGAGATGAGTTGAGAAATCAATAACGAATGACTTTGACTGCATCTCAGACATTCTTATGAAATATTAGTATTCTTCGAAATACGTCAGAACAGCTTTACTAAAAACATCCTAGTCTTCAACTAACTCTGTGTCTGACTTGAAAAATCAACGTCTTATAGCACAGACCATTGAGCAATTTATTGAAAAGTTTTCTCTGTTGTTGAGAGATAAACTTTGCTGAGGGAGATTTAACGCTACACTTTGTTTCTCTGCAAAATAATACACACTGCAATCTGAGAGGAAATTGATTCGCAATGAATGTTTGTTATGTCTCCCAGCGGTATTTGTGAGGATATTTAAGAATTAAATTTCCAATGAAAACTCTAACTATTCAACCATATAAATTCTCTACGGCAACGTGTTTTGTTTCTGGTTCCACATCCGTGAGCTTTTTGATGTCTGTTTCTCAAATATTCTCGCACTCGGAGAATATTGGAAAATATTTGCAAAACTATTGGTTTGTGGGTATGGATGAATAATTGCGCAATTTATCAAATAATAAATCTCATGTCAACTCTCGGTATGTTGTCGTGACACTTGAAAGGATATTTTACGCTTGGAGCAATTCTGTTTCGAAAACATTTTCAACTATGTATTGAGGTGAAAATTAGTTTATCTGCACATTTTATGCGCAAAATCATAATTTTCAGCTTCACAAAAGATTATTCTTGAATTTTCCCAGAGAAACATTTTATTTCTACCAAAAAAACGAAACCATTTAAAATATTCTACTGACGCTCTCGCAGTGAATTACTTAAAGTTTTGATGCTGAAGTTTCGTTGATTTTGAGAGTTTTGCTGTGTAGTATGAAAGATGAGGAGCCACACTAAGCGAAAGTATACGTACTGCTCTATAAATTCTATTTTATTCCTCTTAGAGAGAAAGCAGAAGAAATGGCCTTTCTTGGGCGGCACACGAAAACAAAAAAGTCAATTCTGACTCGACTAAAGTGAAATCAACTTTATATATTATGAAGAAATATTCACATTTGGACGCTTATTGTAAGATATACTCATTCCTTGTTTCGCAATGCCTGAAGAAAGAGAGAGAGTTTCCGAAAAGGAAGAAACCGCATCTTGCGAAAGGAAGCACTTTGGACTCACGTGGCTTTCCACCTGGAGGGCGCGCTCTTTTCCCTAACAACCCAGCGACAAAACACCGGAAAACCCTCCGTCCTATAAAGTCCACCCAAACTCCGGCTCCATCGCATTATTTCGACACAGCATGAATTTCTATATAGCGGAAAATTTATGAAAATTCCATCCCATTGTTAACAGTAATGCTGAGGAGATTGTGAGAGGCGCTTCTTGAAAAGACTCTTTTCCATTTCAACTATTTTCCAGACACACAACGACAGACGATACAAAACTTTTTCATTTTTCAAACAATACACCACAAGACTTGTGCTCGCAACAAAAGATGCAAGTTCCTCTTCATTTTCCATTATATATTTTCATCAAGAGGAATCTATTGAAATTGTATTTTTACCATATCTAATTGATTGCTCCTTGGAAACCATCGCATTCTTCCGGGAATTCGACCCTTGTCTTCTTTTCCATTTCCCTCATTAACCTCGTGCGCTACACATAGAGAGAAACTAATCACGAATGATAGTGAAATGGCCATCCATTAAATATACCATCAATTATTGTATCGCCGATGAGTTCATAACGGCCGACGGGGAATCCCCCACCCAAAAAACCCGCCCATTCTCCGGTCCGGACAAGAATCTCCAATGATATCAGGGATAATTTGAGCACATTATCATTTTACTGGCGCATTCATTCTATCGAATTGGAGAGTCAACCACTTTGTCATTAGCTTTTATGGATTATGTGGCTATTGTTCATGTCGCACACATTTATGTTATCTATATGAAGATATTTATATGATCAATATCATTAATTCAATTCTCACTCAACACTCGGACGCTTCTCTCTGCAAATTAAGCACTGTCAGATAGAATAGCAATTTATGATATTGGCAATGTTTGACCAAGAAATTCAATAACCTTCTCGTAATGAGATTGTCTTCAGTGATTTTTCTTTGTCAGACCTTTGGTTCATGTGCACTGAAGGTGCTGAATACACTTGAAGGTTTCACCATGAAAGTGCCTGAAAGATGTCACAATGAAGCTGTATTTGCAAAAATATTAAATACACTTTCCAAACACTTCACAAACTTTAATGAACTTCAGCGAGGCTTTCCAACTGCACTCATTACAGCAGATTTGAAACAAAACGAACAGGAACTCCTGATCCTCGGCGCAACGACTGGTAATTTACTATTTCGCCGCACAATGTGTGAAAGCCACGAAACCAAAACTTTCACTTCCCGCTTAAATTGTAAATGAATCCGAGGCATACTGCAATCTCGCCATGCTCAGTATCTCATTGAAATTGAACGAGATTCATGCGAATTCAGTATACACCCTCGCAGGGTTTTGTTTCAGACTCCCATTCAGTGGAAGCCAGTCAATATAAATCCACTTTCGCCATTTTTTGATTCTGTGCACATAACATGGAGTGTGTATGTTGGCATGCCAGGGCAATCAAGTTGCACGAAATGCGATGATATATGTATCATGTCGAACAAGCTTACCAATGTGGCCAAATATTCAATATGAAATTCCACAGCGAGTTATCATCAATCGAACGAGACATATGGCTAACTTGAGGGAATTACACACATTTCCCCGATATGTGTTCCTCAGCAGCGCGACTTACACAAATGGTTATCTGATAGGAGAGCGGTATTGTGCCTCTATAAGCTTCTCACCACATTTTATCTCATATCAGTTGTGCCCAGTGTTCTTGTGAATATCCCAAAAAGAAGCGGATGAATTTATCGTTAAACCATTCTCACAAGGGTTTAAGTTATTGGGGAAATATTGCAAGAAACAACACTGAAAAACATTCCCACTGTATGCCGAAAAGTTGAATCCTATTAAGCTACAGACGTGTGATTAGGGTATGAGATTTGATGCCGAGAACATTGGCATTAATGCTCCAGCAAGCACAATCTATATCTAACCGAACCATTACTCATATCGATTTCCGCGGAGGGTCAGTGCTTCTCCCTTATTTACCATCCGAAGGGAGAAAACTTGTAGATGGAATGATTGTGCATGAAATTTATCCATTCGCAGCACCACGTGGAGCTCTTAGTCGTCTTAGACTTAGCAGCAGAAGACAATTCCATGGGAAAATCCGACAGGGAAATGACTCCTCTCATCAGCCAGAAAAATTTGGAGAAGGTTACTGACATTACTTTAATCACTCGTAGGGTCCCCGGTTGAGATCCTCGAAACACAACCCTCGTGATAAATTGAAATGACTGTCACATCTGGCCAAATAAAATATCATTTCATTGCTCGCCTAGCAGATCGCTCAGCGGAGCTTTTTAATGAAAAGGTCACTGTTTTATGTGCCATCATCATATAATTCCATTTGTTTGAGAGTCGCTGAGCGGTGCAAATAATGACTGGTTCATATCTCGCACCTCAGAGAGCGCACTGCCGACTCGACCTTTGGGGCATTGTGGTGCTTTTTAGCTCGGGACACCATTTGTGATGATTTTAATTGAAACGGCATATGTGGTGATAATTGAAGAGGCGGGACGCCGCTGGGGACTGACAGAGAAATTGGCAATTGTACAAAAGTTAATCTGCGTGTTTATTGATTAGAGAGGATTTCAGGTCAGAGCAATATCAATAAATACCATGAAAGGGGTGTTGGTTGTGTTGAAGCGCGTGGAGAGACAAAATGTGAAAAATAAGTCAATTTATGCAAGGCGGGCAAACAGAAAGGGTTTCCATGAACATCCTAATTTCTGTGGAAAGAAACCTTATGGCTCTGTGGCAATGTGCGGATTGTCGCGTACAGCAAGTCCGAATTGAATGTTCTCACCTTGCACACTCGACATTCTTGTGATTTTTGTTGGGAAATGACGAAGAAAAACAATCCCAGGGAATTAGATTATATTAGATCTCTTTGTTATTTACCCTCCATCCACACTTCAGCCACGCAGAGATCACAGACAGGAGCATTTGCCTCTCCATCATCCTTTTCGGCTTTTCGCATCAGACTCAAAACACGCCAAACCAACAAGACGAGAGCTCCTCACACTCATACAGAGTCGTGTGGCACAATTTGTGGCAGACTTTGAGGCCTCTCTGATGCTATGGAATGTAAAGTAATTGAATCAATTTGCCTTTCTAAAAGAATAGAAATAATAAATTAATGGAAAATTGAATTTCTCCTCTGAGACGGAAAAATAAAAAGACACCACTTGAACTACTTTCTCCTCTTGTGCCGCCATAAAAGACCGAACAATAGACGGCTGGTGTTCCCGATCAGGCGTGAGCTTCAATGATATGAATATTTCAATGGGGTGAACCTTAAAGTGGTATCTCTATTCCAAATTTTACGCCATCAGACGCCTCCACGGTATCAGACGATGAAGCGAGATACATGTATAAAGCATTAAATATTTTATGACATGAGCTTTCAATACAAATTGCGATCGATCTTATGAGGCGACAAGGGAGGAAGAAAATTTCCGCCTTGTGTCTCTTTTCCCCGTCAATTCACACGCCCGAAAATGTACACGAAATTTAATAGCAATTTCAGGCATTGAAGATGAAAAAGCAGACCATCTTAGCAAGTTGAAATGGGGAAAAACTTTTGATTCCATTGAGTAATTTCCTCCTCAAGGATGAGACTGATGGATTGTCTCGAAGGGTGGCAAAACCTCAAGAATTGCTCTTCATCGCACAATTTCATATTGAATGAAAAGAAGATACCAAACAGCGCACATTTGGCCAAATAACTGCGAGAAAATTCCTCACTTCTGCTTCAACAATTGATCCCATTTTGCACCCCGCCTTCGAGTCCATTTGCAATTCGTCTTCCAGATGTCACAGGCTCTTATATTAAAATATTTTAATAATTACAATTGCTCCCATTCCACGAAAAGTTAAACGGGGATCGCGGTTCTAAATATCACCTGTTTTATATTGCGCAATCATTGCGCAAAGCATGGACGATGAGTGGTTGGAATTGAGAATTCAATCTCAATCTCATTCATCATTCCCCTTCGTCTTTGTTTCAATGTCCCGGCAAAGTCGAATAAATTTCACAATCAGAGTTGAGTGATGAAAAAATACGCAAAGATTGCAGATAAGATTTGCCAAGCATAAGAAATATGCTATCTGAGTTGAATAATCTGCAATTCTTCCAACTTTCCTGAAGCGGAAGAGGTGAGATTGGAGAAAAGGAGGGAAATTGAAAGCCCTGCTGTTCACCTAACATTTCATTCTTCCACACTTTTCCATCCGATTGATCGGAAGACGGAAGGGAGACGACACAGTGGCTGATGGCAAGAAAATAGATATTTTGACCGGTTGAACCCTTTCTTCTGTCGCTGACAGTTTGACACTGAAATTCATATCCATGGATTGAATACATATTTGCCGTCCGGAGTGTCTACTTTGCGCCTCATGTTGGCTTTTTAATACATGTATTCTCCCTGTCACACTTTCGCATCTCACGCTCGAGTTGGTGTAAAGCTTCTTAGAAAATTTATTATTAAATTTAGTAGAAAGTTGTGAGAGAAGCTCTACAAAGTCACTTGTTGGTGTTGCAACAGCATATTTCAGATATGGAGTGCAAAAGAAACTTAATATAATTTCCGCCTAAAGTGTAGTTTACCTGGCACTTTCTTTACACGGCGCCACCCACTTCTCAGCCTCGATTGTTAGCCAGTGGAATGAGCGACATTACAACCCACATTACCTGGAAGAGTGACGAAATACAATGGCCAAACGTGCTCAGGAAAATGATGGATTTTTCAATGACAGTAAATTCAATTCAATGGCAATATATTAAATCCTCCCTCTCTGTTAAGAAGATGAATGGTTCACTCTTGACTCCCGCAGAATCCCTCCCAATGAGTGTCGTCATCATTTTTGCTGGATTTTGCTTTGCAGAGGATGGCAGTGATTACATTTTGAGTGTTGTCACGCCAAAAAACTCGCAGGTGAAGAGGAAGGCTCGTCGCTTTGTTGACCTCCGAACATGATTGGATGTGGTCGATGAATATAAATTGATATTAAAAACTGAAGCATCGCATCAAAACTCACCCGAGTATCTGCTTAAATGGATGAAAATTTGAAATTTATGGCAAAAAGTTCCGAGAGACTTAAGTCCCAGGGACTAAAGTGGTCAGACATTCTCAAACTCAAGGACATGCTAATTTATTACGAGGAGCAGCGGCAATGTTTTCAAATGCCCTTAAACTTTCTGTGGCTTTTAAATAAATAATATAAAGCTTCTACGAGTTTCTTTTCCTCGTCTTCCTCTCAAATGTTACTCAAATTTTCATTCTAAACTCATGCACGTAGCAAAGATTTGAAGAAGTGAAAATCATCCAGGATATCAAATAAAATGAGTATTTTTTCCATGTATAACTGAAAAAATGTGTCGCTATGAAGATGTACGACACTTGTCGACGAAGTGAACCCTTTCAATCCTCAACGCGCATTCTACTTTGCTAATGTCCTCTAAAAATGTATTCCCAATACACTTCCATTCTGGCAAATCCAATTTCATTCAGACTCGCTGTTTGTTGCTTCAGAGGCGAAATTCACAGGGAAACCTAAATAAATATCCCCTCGCATGTCCTGCACTCCATCTCAGTCTGGTCGCTCTGGTGGGTGTAATTTTTCAGCCAAAGAAGAGGCATGTTGTGCAAACAAGAGTAAATTTCATGCGAAAGGATAATTCAAGTGCTATCGGTCGATGACTTTGAATTTTTTTTGGGCATAATGAAAATGAGAAAGTGCGTGTCTCCCCCCATTTTACCCCCACATACACCAACTCTCGCTGTATATATCCGGCGCATTAGAGCGGCCTAACGTGACAGAAATGAACAAATACTGAATAGGTGCTGAGGCATGGACGCCAAGTTCGAGCAGAGGCAGTATCCGGGGCAAATTCCGCCGTCATTTCCGGAGACCTTCAAGGACTTCTTCTCCATGCTCAACGAGGATGAGGACCATGTGGAGCTCATCTCGAATATCCTGGAGGACAAAGTAGGGAGTGTCTCTGTTGCTATTATCAAAATGCCCATCAAAGCTAATTCCGCGCGGATTTCCATAGGTCATCCCGAGGTCCAAGTGTCGCTTTCGCTGCACCAGCTCCAGATGCTGTCACAATCTGCCCTCAGCCCCAATGTCCGCCGGCAGTGGGGATGTGTTTCAGCGGACCAGGACTCTGTCAGTGTCTAATTCTGCAGCGATGCGAATGAATGCCGCGAGCAATGCCTCGAATTTCGGTCGTTCGAGCTCCTTTCGAGTGGCCAGACCCACGTCCACAACCGCCGAATACTGTAAGCACATGAAGTATTGCTGCCTCCACCAGAACCAGACACACAGAAGCTTTCACGCTGGCCGAACTATGCCGGCTCACGTGGACTTTGGAGGTCTCACGAGCACCTCGAGTGACGAGGAGAAATTCACCGGCACAGGAAAGAAGCTGCCAAAGCTCTACGGTAATATCCAGACAGGCGCGCAAGAGGCCAGTGTGAAGAGGAGCGCTCCACTTTACGGTGAGTCGCAATCTCTCGAAATCCACCCCATATTCTATGCGATGAGGAGAATTGGCGAAAATCCCTTGGATTGTTTTTTAATTGACTATCGATCGCCTTTGATGGCCATTCACACCCAGAGAAATGGTATTGCGATGCAAATTTCAAGTGATTCACACTGCTGGCCCCAAATTCATGCAATTATGAGCGTCATTTGCATGGCCAGCAGTCACTTCCAGTCAGTCCAAGTGTGCTTTTGCCCATCAATTTGAACGTACACCCAATTCACACATAACAACATTTGATCAAACGCATTCTGTCTAGTGTTGTACAAACAAATTCACAGGCGCGAAAGTAGCACGAAAACACGCAAATTCGCCGACTTTAGGGATAGGTTTTCCGTCGTATTCATCAAAGTAATTACAAAATTATCTGCTCCAATGTCATAATGAAATGAATGTCTGTTTATTCATTTTAAATCCAGGAGCCTCAAGGGTTGAAGGGAAACATGACTGTGGGGTAGGGAAAAAGATTGTTAAGAAATTTGCTCAACATTGTCGTTTGACAGTAGGAAATTAATTAAGAAAATGAATTCCCCATGACATAATTGCGAGAGATCCTTTTGATCCACATAACACATGTTTGTGCGCCTTTCTCATCATCCCTCCTCTAAGTATTATTTGCCCAGATGGAGCGACAACACCCATGAATATTTTATAATCTAACCCCCGAACTCCAGCCATTAGCAGCACAGATTCTCTGTTTTTCGCCCATGAATGTCCTGAACTCCTCTGGAGGGAGTAATAAGAATTTACAAATATTTAATTTCAAGAAAAAAGAATCCAATTTATTGCTGTTCTTAAAGAAAGGCCAATCTCCTACTAACGAGAATATTTTGCAGAAATTTATGCACGCATAAGCGAAAAGCTCCCACTTTTCCCATGAAATATAGAGTTGTTTGTTTGAGAAGACTTGAAGAGAGTGTATATTGAGGGATGGAGGTGAAAAAAGACAAACTTTTTCGACATTTTCGAGAAGATAAACAAGAAGGAACGCCCATTACTCTATACCAACTCGAGAGTGTCTTTATCCGCAATTCTCGCTGCAGAGACTAAATCAGTCAAAATAGCAGTATATCGCATGACGATTTACTGGAGAGCTTTTCGCTATGTCAATGACCCAAATTCGTGAGAAAGTGTAGCTGAAGCGCCCAGAAATTATCTTCTAATGGAGGCAAGAAAATGGTATTGACAGAACGTGAACACCATCAAAGATACCTTTTTTGCATATTTCACCGAAATCTTCTACAAAATGTCAAAGACGCCGCGATGTGCGACGTTCAAAATACATATACTACCATGGAAAACTCATGATTTTTCTTCATTGAACTACTCTCTAAAAAAACTCTACATTAATTATATGGCGCGAAAGATGTTTTAGACTTACGAGTATCGATTTCAACAGGTGAATGGTTTTGAAAGCTCATTGTTCGATGCATCAAATCATTAACATTTCAATGTTAATTAGTGAATGAGTAGGCGCATAGAGTTCGGTGTCGAGCTTTAAGCATAATTTATAGTCTGATTCTGTCACTCAGTCTTCAAAATAATGATATATTTTGAAACTTGATAAATTACATTGAGATGTTTATTATTTCAGACTCAGTCTTCTATCTGTTCAGAGAATAGCCAAATATAAATGTTACAAAACAATGTTTCTAAAATATAAATTTTCTTCTTCAGACACGATCAATGACAAATAGCGTCTCTCCCAGAAATCACAACAATAAACAATAACAAAAGAACGAGGAGAATGGTTCGGGGTTGACCCTCGGCGTGATGGTGGAGACAGATCTTCTGTCTCTGATTGAGCGGAGGAGGGGAGAAAGCCAGTGAAAAGAATCTCCATCTGCTGTTGTCGACTAATTCATAGCATGGCAAAGTTTAAATATTATAAGCATACACTCGGTCTGCGATTGGATGAGAAAAATTGAATGAAATTCTTCGGGTTCCAGCGCACGGTTGTGCTTCTGAGAACTTCTGGAGGATGTGTCATAGCGGCCAAGTGTGAAGCGGAGTGACTGCAAGAAATGGCCTCTAATGAGGGTTGGGAAATTGATGTGAACGCTCGCCTTTTCTGCGACACTCTGAAAATAGCGCCAAAGATATTAGATTGAGCGCACGTGGAGTGAGACTAAATTCTCTGGGTAATTTTGTAATTGGCCTCTTGCTTGCTCGGGACACAGTCCCATGGCGGGGGCTTCGCAGGAAAGCACGTGGAAGAGGATCAAATTTGCACGAATTTCCACATCTCGCCGGCACGTTCTTTCTTTTCAGCCACCCACCCACATATTTTCCATTACGCACGCTGCACAGTTCATTGAGTCGTATGGCATGACGAAAATTACTTGAAAGTTAATCTAACACACGAAATTAGATAAATTTTTGAATTGAGAAAAATAATATAGAATTTGAGAGCGGAGTGAAGCGAAATCAAGGGGTGTTTCCTCTGAGTACAATGACCTTCCAGGGAATATCGTTCGCTGCATGAAATGAGATTCTGGAAAATCGCTTAGAAAATTAAATATATACGCAAAATATTGCTAGACACATTGAATTGAATTGTGTGCTTTTCAGATGTAAGTAATTCCCTTCAAAGAACATTTCATTTTAAGCTGTGATGCATACAATTCTTCATTGGAAGCCTGAGCAGTAATACTCCTCAACTCTATTATTAAATTCTGCAAATGAAAATATTCATTTATATATTCAAATGAGACTTTAATATAAGCGTTGCAACTCACAAGTTTAAAACACGAATGAAAAATAATTTCACCGAGAGTTTCTGTAATTTTATCTGAAGTTAATTTATATGATGACTTTGTAAATTCATTCAAATACCCAACGCTGCACTCTCTTATCTGAACTAGCAGACAAACTTTCTGACATACGGATTCTCTCCTTTGCAGAGAGCTGCGATGAGTCCGAGGCCATGAGCAGCACATGCTCCTCTAGCAACAACAACAGCAGCATCCCTGGCGGCTATTCCGCATCCGCTCGGCCCAGTCCAATGAGTGGCGGACCTCACGGACGCGGGAGCGTCACCCGCGCCACTTCCGGTCTTCCGCCCACGCCAATGTCGGACTCCAGTCACTTTCTCCTGCCGACGCCGCAGCAAGGCACGCCAGGAACTCCCACGTCCAGCGCCACGACACCCTCGGCTTCGCCAGGAATTCTGCCCGGGCCACCCGCGAGCGGAAGTGCTATCAACTCTCCAGGCAAAACGTTGGTTGAGAAGAACAACTACAAAGCGCCGGTGAGTTGCATACCGTATGTATATCATGTTCCGACGAAGCCCTTTGGCAAAGCAATAGCATATAATAGGGGTTGATTTGGATGGCGAGAGGTGTGACACTTTGAATGAAATAGGAAATTTAAGAGCGACAGAGTTGAGTAATAGAGAAATCACAGATAAATTAGGATATAGAAGAACTTTCATAAAATCAAAATTATCCCCCAAGATTTTATACTCAAAATCCTCCCCATAAATCTATAACCATTTCCAACTCTGGAAGAAACGAAGAAAAATCGTGTATAAGACATGAATTGATTAAATTAGTCCCGAGGATTTTTTCCTCTCCTTTCTCATGCGAATCACACTCCGCGAGTCTCAGCTGGAGAATTCTGTCATGGCTTCGAGAGCGTTTTCGTCGCGTTTTGTGTCACTCCTTCGACGTATTCTTCCATCTGATCCCCTTTCTCATGCTCCATCTATCGCTTTAGGACATCAAATCACAGAAATCACCAGTATTCAATCGGAGACGCTCCTCGTCTGTCACCCTGGCTCAGCCCACCACGGATCTGCACAGGTTCAGCAGCGTTCGCGGCACTGAAGACGTGTCGGCGTGGCGGGGCGACTCGGGCGGCGGAAGTGGAAATACCACAGGATATTCACGGTGAGTAGTGATGAGTTCTGGCACACAATTTCCTCCCCAAAAACCATTCGCCTTGGCACGTGAACTCACACCATCGCCACGTGAGCTTTTACGCTTGATTGCAGAGCAGCACGACAGGTGGAAGTTTTGGCGCAATTGTTATCGCGCGATTGCCATCTTGTTATTACAGGATTATATCAGAAAGTTACTCCACAAGGAAATAGTGCAAATTGGGGCATTCACAGGGGGCCCGGCTGATGAAATTTATGATAAGCATTATTGAGATATTCAGTCGGTTTAACAAAGAAAACATCATAAATCTACGTTCTGCGCTACAATCTGTGCCAATCTATGAATTAATGAAATAATAGTTCCAATTGCACTGGATGAGAAATACAAAAGGCGTGATAAGTAAACGCCAAGACTAGCTTATGGGTGAACTGGGCGAACGAGAGTATTTTGCCCTTTTTTATGATTGTATTTATAAAGATTATGACTTCACAGAGGAATCCGCAAACAGTTCTGGTAATATTACAATAATTTTCCTACCCCAGAAAGCTCACAAAATTGTGGGAAATCCCTTGAATAATTCAACAGTACGCATTTGCCGTTGAATCCTGCGCCACCTCAAAGATGGAGAGAACATAGTAAATTATTCACTCTGAATCTTCTCAAAGTCGATTCATCGTGTGCATTCAAATATTTCGTGTCGATGGGGACGCCTGGTCATGTGGCTCACAATTTCCACGTATTTTCTCTCTCGTATTGCCAACGGAGCAGTATCATTTTATGAGATTTTCCGCAGGAGATTTAACTTGTCGAGCGGTTGGGGAAAACGTACAGAAAAATCGTGGTGCAAAAGGAGAGTTTCAAATCCAATTTGCTTAGCATCGTTCAATGTTTTTGAAGAATGAATGAATGGCATGAGTAAGGAAATGGTGAGATACATCTTTTATCCGCAGTTGAAGGATTTTTACTCGCCATCATCTTGCCATTCAGATTATGTAACATCAAAAGCAATTCTGAAAAGTTATCCGCGTATAATAGATATTAAAACATCCCCAATCCCTCAATGCATTGCACGAGTTCCTAACAATTGCCACGAGTTGAATGATGAGAATTTTAATATAATGACAGAAGCTGTGGAAATGAATGAGAAACAACCTTCAGGCTTCCGGGTGAGAACCACTTCAAACTATACCAAAACACATTTGAGTCCCATTACTTATTCATTGTCTGTATAGATATATTTTCCACGACTGTTGGACAAAACAGCGCGTCGAGAGAAAAGTCACCCCGAAAATTTCCCCCTGCAATTTCATCACGGAAAAGCTCACCGGCTGATGGGGTAGGAAAGTTTAGGGGAGAGTTTGAGTATTTACTCGGGAAAAGGATTCCTCCTTTGAAATCCACTTTGCTCGCAAAGTTTCCATCGTGAAATCCATTTAATGTCTCACCAATTTCCATTTAATTACCTCAAATGTCGCACAGGGAGCGCTACTGCAAGTCACCAGTTAACAGACCACCACCAGATTGTGCCACCCCCAGTTCTTCGCAGCGCCCCGCGAAGCAGAAGCAGAGAATGCGGACGGCGAGTATGCCAGCGGAAAATAGGAAAGTAAGTGAATTTTCGCCAAACGTCCACTCAATTTAGAAATTCAACCACCCACATGGGCAACCCCGCAAAGACCCCCGAAGAGAAGAATATTTGTGGAGTCTCATGTGTCGTCATGACGAGGCTTAGTCGATACATAATTTGATTTGAATGTTTAACATAAATATTTAATTATCCGAAATAGTTGGGAAACAATCTGAGGCCAACCTCCCATCTTCAAATGGCTTAAAGTGTATTAATTTGAAAGCTTCCTTCCTCTGTAATCAAAATATTAAGGATTTCCATGGTGTGATGGAATTATATTCGCGCATCTGCCAACTATAGAAGGAAAGATATACAGCCACTCATTGTATGAAGCTCACTCAGCATTCCATAAAATTCATAGAAGCTTAGCTAAATGGTTAGAACATAGTTATATCTGACATTTTGCAATTAATTCAAATACTTCCGCTGAACTTCCCACATTCGACATGTCAAATACATCACTGCGCAATGGCTTCCGAGTTCTTAATCACAGTTTATTCTTCACTCGCAATGCAAATACACCACCAGGTCCATTGCCATTATTAGATCATTTTTCTTCCCACATGTTTTTCACACTGATGCTGTTTGTGGTTTTCCAACTGTGTGGTGTCAGAGAGAAAGATGCAAAGCATTGGCATATATCTTCCACAATTGAATTACTCAACCAGTCCACGGAAAACCATATTTCAATTTAATTGAATTTTCCGGAATTTTTGCGCAAGACCACTGAATACGAATGCATCCAAGGCAACGTTGAGTAAACTGTAGGTGTATCTTTTCCAGCATTCACAGTTGAATGATCACTTTTTCTCTGAAATTTGTTTTTCACATTCAATATCTCTTTGAAATGCACAAGAGCGCAAGTACAGAGAAGTTGGAAAAATAACGCATCGCCACACAGTACATTAAAGGGAGTAATAACATAGGGAAGTGCCCCAAATATCACCCATTAAGTCCCATATCAGATAATTACCTTACACATTAGGTGACGTGGAAAAAGCGCTGAGGGAAATTTAAATGCAATTTTGAGTGCAAGTTGTAAAAGATGTTTTAATTAATTCAGTGAGAGGTTTTCGTGTCACTTTCTAACACGCTATGCATGATATATCCGACGTGCTTGTGGTTCAACTTCGAGAGACACTCATTTAATATCCGTTTTCACGATGCAAGAGAGACACAATCTTGGGTGCTGAATTGTGCAACTTGTGCGGGGGTTTTGCCATGAAACTCCAGCAAGAGATGTTGCCTGAAAACTTGAGGAAATTCAATATGGCAAGTTGCAGTGAAGGGATGAAGAATTTCCCATTTGATAAATTACATCTTGGATGCTTGTTAACTAAAAACTGTTTAAAGGAATCATTGAGCAAAACTTGTGCATTCCCGCCTCATAAACCGACACATTACATCCACTCCGCCGGCGTTTTATATATTTTTCTCAACATAAAACAAAAAGCCTGGGATGAGTTTCCGCAGAATGCAAGACTGAGGCACTTGTGGAAGGCACAAAAGGGGATGAGATAAAGGAATTTTGCAATTGATTTTTCCCAGAGAGAGAAGAAGTCACTGATGATGTTGTCATATTGTGGCACAAGCCTTCAGGTGGGAAAATTTAATCATACTCCACGTGATAGAAAATTGTAGCTCGAACGAAATCATTTCAACATAATGACACCATTTCACGGTAAATAGTCACTTACGGTGAGGCAATGTGAGCAATTTGCGGTGCACACTTGGAAATTCATTGTATGGCACACATTGGTAATGATTCAAGTTTTCGGGGTGTGTTGCCTCACACATCTTGTTCTGTCGAGAAGTGTGATTACACTTGCAAAAGTACTGTTCAGATACGTATAAATCTCACCATTTAATACCATCTTTACCTAAAATGTCGCGCCCAACCCCAAAAGTTTCGGGTCTCACCTCCTGCGACGACGATTTATTAGTCTTTCAAATTAGTGCACAATCTTCGTGGGGAGGTGACACATTTCGCTGAAGTACAGTGAATTAATCCAAACACCACTCCGCTGTAATTAAGCAAATTCTCAAATAAATTTATGGCAGTCCATATGAAGAGACTCACTGATAGAGTCACGAAAGGAGGGTGCTTTCTTTCACACGGTCAATTAGGACTGTCGAAAGTAGCGAATTTACACCAGTGAAAACATAAATAGAACTAGCATCAGTGTTTTTATCAATGTTTAAATACCCTTTTCGCTACAGTAAAAACACATTGATGTCTCTATATTGAGTGGGAGTGGTTGGACTAAAAGGCATGGATAAAAAGATTCCTTATCTAAAATTTAGGATAATTAAAAGTACAGTCGAAAGAGACAAAATATTCATGCATTGTATTCTGTAATTAACGAACGATTCCATATTTCTTTCACGTTCTACAAATATTGATTTTGACAAACAAAACATTGCAATGTCTTAAGCTCAAAATGAATATTCAAATAATTATAGGCAATAAAATTTGTCTGAAATCCTCAATAATTTTCTTGAAGCTCATAAATCAACTTGTTAGAATTGCATGCAAATTGAGTATTATACATTTGATTGTAACACAATCCGATTTGCATATCAAATCGGGATTTCTGGTTAAGATTAATGCTTTCAGCCCACGCGTTAAGCGCCTATTATTCGGTGAATTTTCACTGAACAAAAAATACAGTATAAATTGTGTTTTTACGGTTCTACAATCCACAATCCCTACTATACTTATATCCTGCATAATTGCTCTATTCCGCGATAGTGACTCTTTTTGTTCCGTGTATCCTCACCGGATGGCTAAAGCCAACTCTTGCATTTATTCTCGCCCGTAATTAAATGCAAAGATAAGGGTGAGTGAGTGCAAATATTTGAATTTTGTATCACAAGAGTGAATGAGATTTACTCAGCTATTTACCCCCTGGCTTTGCCATTCGACAACACAAAAGGACTCAAATTCCCCAAATATACACTTATCCTCAAGCCATATTCGTGTGACATGGCAGAATTTCCCTCTTCTCCGTCTCATTCCGAGCCAAATGTTCATTCAACAGAGCGAATTACTGCGTGGAAAATTATCTAATGCGCAGCTCTATCCTTCAGTGCTGGATTTCATTGAGAAATTCCTTCCAGAAGAATCAATTTCACACAGCATGTAAAACATTAAAAATTTAATAAATCATCCATGGTAAAAACAGTCTGCGAGCAGTTCCTTTTGCATTCTTACCTGTAATTACAACCTTGTTCAACATGACGACGAAAGCGTTGCCATGAATTCTTTTTATTACATTTCTCGCTCAAACTTATATGTATAAAACAAAATGTGGTAAAAACGGCAAAAAGAAGGGAGAAAATTTCACTTTGATGAGCTCCAGAGATTTTTTTCTCGCGTCGAAAATCGAAAAGAAATGCGCAAACTTTTGCAATTACGAGGGGTGAATCGCAAGAAATTAAATAAGAATAATTCAATTGAGCGGCTAAAGTTTTTCAATTGCCTCTCAGAAAACGCTTCCTCCGCCCTCTTGATCGCATGCAATCAATTAGCGTCAGGATGAACAAAAGCCAGTCTTCTGAAGAGCTCCAATTTTCACGGAGTAACTCTTTCAATCTATTAAACCATTCAGCTTTTTGAAAGTTAGAATTTAAAACTTTCGTTCAGTTTTTCATGAGAACCTCAATTTATGCCAACTGCGGAATTGACGTCAAAAGAGCTGTTAAGTGTTATTGATAATGATTTCAAAACTTTCAGCATTTTGCTGTGCACACAAACACTCTTTTATTTATCTACGTACATTATTTACGTTTCACTGCATTTACTAAATGTGTTTCACATAGAGCATCTTTTTTATCTTGGCACTCGAATAATTTTCTCTGTCCATTGGCACAGAACTATTTTATAATTAAACCTACACATTGCTCACAATGTTTGTTCACTGTAGAAAAACCGGTATTATCAGGACGGAAAACAAACAGAACTTAATTTCAAATTCAAATATCGCATGCTCTCTGTAATGGAAATTCATATTAAAAGCAGAAAATGCAAAACTGGCACAAAAAAACGATGGGCTTATTGTTTTTTCTGTGCGCTTAGGAAAACCCTGATGTGTGGAGAAAATGTGTCACGCGTTTCTGTGCTTCTAAATTTTAATCCGATTTTCGATTATTAGCTTCCATTCGATGTAAGCCGCAAAAAACCAGTGCAGAAGATAAAGAGACATTTTTATGAAATATTTCATCTAATTTTCTGTCCTCGTGCGTAGAAATATGGCAAAATCCTGGTTGATTTATTGAGTGCGCCACGGTTGAATAGACTTTGTGCCAAGGGGTCTGGGAAGTGGCACATGTTGGTGAAGTGGGAGGCCCTCTTGAAATAAATTTTTTCATCGAAAAGAGGCATTGGCAAAAAATACAATCAAATGGAAATTGTTGCAAATATATCTTCAAGAGTATAGTGGATATTTTTCGCCACCCGGAAGGCGAGTATCCTGTCTGTGTGTCCCTTCTCTGGGATACACAACGCACACTTTCGGGTGGAAAAGATCAAAAGTCAATCTCCTCTTCTCAATCAAACAAACACACGAGAGGGAGAATCAATAATTCGTCGAGGGGGAATTGAATTAAATGAATTCCCTTTGGGGTGCGCGCGCGAGAGAGAGACGGAAAAGGGGGTCAATTGGATAAAAATTTTGCCCATAAGATGGAAAAATAATTTGTGTGCTTTTCTCCTGATTGCAGCCCCGATTGTCGGAACTCCGCCGCTCAGCCATTCACTGTGCCGACGTGGACATTGAATACTACCGACTGAGGAGTTTCAGCATCACATCCCATGGAATTTGTAACTTGGGTGACTCAATGAGGTGAGAATGAGGAGGAAATCCCGACTCAGGAAAATGTCTCCGCACGTCATATTTTTGTTACCTCACACCAATTGTCCAGAGAGACATCCTTCCATTAATACCCTCAGTTTGTACGTTGCGGATTACATCGGAAGAATATCTCGGAAATATCTCGTGTGTGTGTCCTCGCATTTACCCCCAGTCAAGAAGCTAATCCCCATCCTTTTTTTCCTCCTCTCCTTGACACCATACTTAGTGGTCCCCCATTCGCACCGTCCATCGCAGTTTTATCACATCAGACTCACAAATAGAAACACGAAGAAATCCTTCATAAAAATATTCTGCTCCAATATAGAATTTCTTAGATATTTGTGAGTCATATTTCTGGTGGAATTTCTTGCACGGCTTCATCGAGCTGCACAGTCTGTAATAGGTTTACTTTCACCTTGCACTCCGTGTATATTTCCCCAGCATCAAAATGTTTTCCTCTCCCTGAGCTCCACTTGTGATTGTTGGAAGCCTCGAGAGGACTAGGAATGGTAAAGAGCAAAAATCACACTGTTGAGATGGCATAAAGGTGGAATTGCTGCAAGATTACCATTGACAATGGGAATGGGAGTTTCGGAGATGCTCCGAGACAAACTAATAAATGTCAATATTTGAGCCCGAACACTCTCCAAACGATAATATTTACCCTCTCGTCCTCTGCAGGAGTCGCAGATCTCGCTCCATAAACTCTGTCACCTCGTCCAACAGCGGCCGGGATCGACACAACAGGTAAGAAGTACCCCGACGCGTCTAAGCCCCGCACAGACTCAAGTGTTGATCCACTTGCCTCTTGCAGCAATGCTTCGCAGACGACGACCAACGACCTAGCCATGGACACGGAGCAGGGCGACGGGGGCGCGGCCTACAAGGTGGCAATGCTGGGCGCCTCGGGTGTTGGCAAGACAGCCCTCACGTACCAGTTCACCACCTCTGAGTACATTTGCGCGTACGACCTCAGCTTGGACGATGACTATGGGCAGAAGACGGTCTCGGTGCTGCTGGACGGACAGGAGACCGACTTGGAAATCATTGACCATCCAGCCTGTGAAATGTCTGTGAGTATTCGCTGTCGTGAGAGCACGCCATGTGAGAAGACATCAAAGAAAGATGGAAGGTTTTCATGCGACAATGGTAGAAAGAGTTTTGCATGCTGCACAAAATTTAGCACACAATGAACATTTCTGGGAATATGTAATTCATTGCGACTCACAGAATTTCAAATATTCAGGGAATGAAGGCTCTTTTTTGTAGCATAACTGATGGGATTGCGATATGTCAATTTTCATTTCTATAACATACCGCATCGTAGAATGAGAGTGAATGTGTAAAAATGGTATTTCCTCATTTTTCACTGATGTTTGCTCTTCATATTCTGATTTTTAAGAATTATTTTGAAATTCATATTTCTATTTGAGCTATTTCTGATTAATGTAAGTTATTTACGCAATTTTCTGCACATTTTCCATTCCTACATTTTATTTGAAACAAGATTTCAGAATAAGGGATAAACCAGAACGTCGGAATCATTTCATTTTTCTAAAAATGGTACAAAAATACATTTCTCCAGCATTAATTATTGTGACGAACATTTCCTCACTCAACTGAAAGTTCAGGAAGCTTCATTGATTTCCCAGATTCCTACAGTTAAACCTTAATTGAAATTCTCATGAAATTCATGATTAAAGATGGCTTACTAAAGGATTCTCAGAAATCAATTTTCCGACTAGATATGCGGGCTTGTCATTAGTATTCTGTCGTGATGTGGAAAAGTTTTCATCTTTCTGGGTAGTTCGGCCTACTTTTGAGGAACTTCTTGACGAGTTATTGCTGTCTTCTTATCTTTCAGACGGAGGCCTTTTGTGCAACTTACAACATTGATATCTTCGTGGTTGTGTACTCGGTGGTGGACAGGAAGACCTTCAAGGCGGCAGAAAAAGTGCTGCACTACTTGAGGGACAACGAGATGCTGCTCACGCGTGGAGCCATTCTTGTGGGAAACAAGACGGACTTGGAGAGGCACAGAGAAGTGCCCACGCAAGGCGGAAGGCGTTTGGCCAAGGACGTCAGCTGTAAATTCATTGAGACGTCCAGCGGACTGGATCACAACGTGGATGAGCTGCTGGTGGGCATCGTGGCGCAGGTGAAGCTGAATCCGCAGCGTTTGTGCAATTTGACTGAGCAACAGAGACAGGGATTGCGACTGACTGGAGGCCCTGGAGGATCGGGTTTTGGTGGCAAATCAAAGGAAGAGGACTCGCCATCCAAGAAAGCTGCCCGGAAGCGACAAGGTGCACACTCTAGCGGACCTCTGAATGCCATGGATCTGCACACCTTGAAGAACTCCTTTGAGAACAAAGAGAACATCCCCAGGAGGACACGGAATCGCCAGCGACAGCACACGCCGCAGAAGAGTGGTCTCAATGAGGAGGACGAGGATAACAAGTCCACCAGTTCAAGTGTCTCCTCCTCGTCCAGCTCTTCCACGCTAGACGAAAATGAGATGAACCTCCTGTCGCACGGCTCCACGAGCTGCTCATCCGGCACTCCCACCAAGCATCCTTCCAACTCACACGAGAGCTCCAAGTCGGGGAAGAAGAAGAACCTGGCGGCCGAGAAGGCCGTGGCCAGATTCTCCAATCGCACAAAACTCTTCCTGACGTCCTTCTTGAAATTCAAGAAGAACCTCCGCGTGAAGCGAAGGAACTCCAACAGCTGCAGCGATTTGTTCGTCATTTAAGTCAGAGATGTAAGCCGTGGCGGCCAAATGAGGCGACAAAGAATGGCTATGAGCAAATTCAAGACATTCTTGAGCAGTAGATAAATTCACATCTGGAGAACATTTTGGAAACGGTTTCAAAATTTTACCACGTCATAAATGTAAATTGGAAATATTTTTATATTATAATAAAGAAAAAAATAATGAAATTCTCTTAAATGAGCAGAACCAAAACACACTAATATAAACGATTTATGACACTTTTCAAATGAATTTCTTCACCCGTGAATAAGGACCAAAAAAAACGTCAACGGGTTAAATTTGTATGACTAAAAATTTACACTAATTTCCGAAAAATAGCCTTCAAATAGATAATGTCGCCACGTCCGCACACGGCTTACAAATCCGTCACACTCATCAAGAAGCAGTAAAAATCAAAGGGCAAAGAACCAATAAAAAAAATTTCATCAAAAACAACCCGAATCAAAAGTTTGGGGATATTTTATCACCGTGTTTTTCCCCATCCACACATTAATGGTTTCATTGCAATGAGAATTCTTTCTTCCAATTGTTTAATCTCTCCAAGTTTATTCTGATGAAGAATTATATAGTAAAAACGTGACCAAACTTAAGCAAAAAAAAATACCAAATGCAATCAAAATGAGAAATTCAGAATCAAACATAGTTGTTACTTGATTCAAAAAGTTGTGAAGTTCGCAATCGAACTTGCACTCTTCTGTGTTTCAATATAAGAAATTGAAAAGACATGTTTCTAACTGTAAGACTTTTCTCTCGTGTAAATATCGAAGGTGAACTTATTGATAAATAAAAAAGTAAGAAGTGAAAGATGATATTTGTCAGTGGTATATCGTATTCTGTGGCTTCTTCGGAACTTTCCTGGAGGAGATTTTTATCGCGGAAAAACTTTCCACGCCAGAAATTTTCCTACATTAATTAAAATCACAATTCTTGCCTTCTTTTCCTCCTGCTCAAGGGGAAATTTTCCCTCTTGCCTTGTTCACAACAAACTTTTCCATACAATCTACACGTTCATTTGACTGCAGAGGCGGCAAAGTGATGGAGACCAGCAACGAAATGATCGCCTAAATAATTCATCGGCTGTCTTTCGATGCGAAGAGGCGGAAATGATGGGCGACGGTGTTTGAAAGCGAGGTGCCGAAGGATTGACGAGACCACTAACTTCATCAAGTCGATAAGGATACAATTATACAGTTTTCAATGGCTGGCTTCACAACAAAGACCAACACTTTGATTGGTATTGAGGAGTTACGGGCAACAAGAGGATGAGACACGGATTTCCCTTGTTAATCCACCTATCGGCCGTAGACAGACATGCTATTGGATACAGATTACTGCGCAAATTTTTTAATTTCCTTATTCAAGTCCTGAAACTTTCTTCATTCGCCAGGCAATGTTTTCTCGTGACAAAACTTCCACAATCTCATTACTTTAATGAGAGCTTAAGAAAGTTGAGAACCCTTATCGCAAATTAGTACTTAACGAACTGCATTTTTAAGCAAATATGTCAGCATTTCTCATGATTTTCAACCAAGATATGATAATTAATACTTATAATGTTTACGAGACTCCCTCCTAATCGCTTAAATTAATTGTCTATAGCTCGTTCTATTTGTGGCGAAGAATTTATCGAAATAGGATGCTTTTGTAAATATGAAAGACCGAGCAATTCTCAGAAATTCTCTTATCCTCATCTTAAAAATATTATTTTTCTGCGAATTGATATAATCCTTAGCCAAAAGGGAAACCTTAATCTTATTTATTCTCATTACAAAAAGTAGAAATAAATTTTTAAATTGCTTCTCTACCAAAATAAAAATGTTTTCAGTCGTAAAAACAATTGGACATTATTTTCTAAAGCATTCTTAGCTCTCAACTTCCTCTTCCCACTATTAAATTGACTCCAAATATCATACAAATTGTACTCTGCTCTTCTAGCAATCCTTTCCTAGCCAATTACTTAGTGAAATTGTATGTGATATAAGGCGAAAGACACAATGGAATTAAGTAGAGGCATCAGAAGGTGCGACAATGTACCATTTGTAGTGCCCCCAACTGTTCATATGTCAGCTCACAGATTCGACGCAAATCTCAAGACTGCGAAACAATGGCTCGTGGCCTTGACAGTGGGGGAGCTTTGCCGAGGGGTGATTACCACCCTTTCGGCACAATTAATCCGACAACAGAGAAAGGCTTCCAGAGTGCAAATTGCTCCATGAGAGCTCTCAGGCAGCCACTTAAAGTGAATTACTATATTGAAAGTGGTCGCGAAATTGATGTAGATTGCACAGAATTGCTGAGTAATTGAGTGGGAATCCCTTGGTTGTGTTTATCAATTTAGGCGGAGGTCGCTTTGGGCTAACGAGATCACACACATACATTATCGAGAGTAATTTTTGAGTAACACAAAGCATCTTGGCCAATTTCGGCTTCAGTGTCACTCAGATTCGTGGCAGAAGTGGGTGAATATCCTTGGTAGTGCGAAAATGATTCAGTTGCTGATCATGCTGGCCATCCTGGCCATTTATCTCTACTTCAAGTGGCACCTCAGCTTCTTCATCCGCCGCGGAATTGTTGGGCCAAAGCCTCTGCCCTTTGTGGGCAATATGTGGAGCTACGTGTGCATAAAGAAGCACTTCGGAGAGGTTTACGATGAAATGTATCAGTGAGTTATACTTTTAAATTAATCTACATCAAATCAATCAAGTATTAGCACACATAAATTTTATCGTTATTGTTTATAAATACATTTTATGTGCATATCGACAGCATTTAAATTAACTTTTTCTTTTATTAATGTCGATTGGAATTACAAGAGCCATTAATATAAAGTACTGCGAAATGTTGAATCTTTTTTATAACATCGTAAAATTGGTGCAAATACATTTCAGATCCTATCCAGAGGCAAATTACGTGGGATTTTTCAAAATGTCTCAGCCGGCAGTCCTTATGAGGGATTTGGACATAGTCAAGAGTGTTTTAGCTGGAGATTTCTCATCATTTCACACCAATGACTTCATTGTAGACGAAAAATTAGACCCACTTGCGAAAAATAATGTCTTTATAGCGACAGGAGATCGATGGAAGATGATTCGGAGTCAAGTTTCGCCCCTTTTCACCTATCCAAAAGTGAAAGCCTGCTTCCCAATCATCGACGTTGTGCGACAATCTCTGGTCAAGTACATTGAAAGTGGTCCAGAGTCAACGAATCCAAATGGAATTGAAGCGAAATCTGTAAGATACACTAAATATCTACAGAGAACAATGTTTATAACGTCATCTTTCTCTGCTTTTTCAGCTCGGAGGACGATTTACCACAGATGTTGTGGCTTCTTGTGCTTTTGGTGTCGAAGGACAGGCTTTCACGGATCCCAATTCAGATTTCAGACTTATGGCAACAAGTATTTTTGCCCCAAGTTCAGAGAATATGATAAAGTCATTTGCGACTCTCTTCTTTCCTCAATTGATAAGCATCTTTCGCGTTAGTTTCATCTCTAAAGAATTAGATACTTGGCTGAGATCGATTATTAATCAGATCATCAAGCGCAGAGATGATATTGGAGAACGTCGTCAAGACTTCTTACAAGCTTTCATTGATATGCGCAGCAAAGATAAGCAAAACAGTAATAGAACTCAATAACGTTTGAATATTTGTGTGCAAACTCATCTAAAATGCCCCTAATATTTCAGTCTTCGATGAGGACCTCATCGTTGGACAAGCTTTAACCTTTATCACGGACGGAATAGAGACTTCAAGCACTCTCATCTGCTATGCTTTGTACGAATTAGCCAGACACCCTGACGTTGTGGTGAGAATTCAGGAAGAAATCGACACGGTTTATGAACGACATGATGGCAAGATGACTGAGGAAGGAATCATGGAACTTGTGTATATGGAGCAGGTCCTCTTTGAGACCCTTCGTCTGCACTCAGCAGTATTTAGCCTGGCAAAGACGTCTACAAAGGACTTCACTTTCCCACCACAATTTCCTGACTCCCACAGATGCCTCACCGTCCCCAAAGGAACCACCATCATCATCCCAGTCAACGCCATCCATCACGACTCTCGACACTTTCCTCATCCTCACACTTTTGATCCCAACAGATTCTCAGAGGAACGGAAAGAACGTCATCGATACGCATTTCTGGGCTTCGGCGAAGGGCCTCGAATTTGTCTGGGACAGAAGTTCGGTCTATTCCAGACCAAGTCTGCACTTTCGGCCATCCTGCGACACTTCAACCTCACCCTCTCGCTAAAGTCCATCGTTCCGCCGCCGGTGTCCAAGAAAAGTTTCCTGCTCGCGTGCGAGGAAGGAATTTGGATAAAGTTCGCAAAGAGGAATGCCTGAAATTCCCTCCGGGGCACAAATAGCTTTGACCAGGGAAACATGTCGTGTCTTCTGCAAATACAGTGACAAATGGCAATTTATTAAATTCTAATTGTGGCCATTCCAACTTGATCTGTTTCCATCACTGTCAAGTGCCAATTAGCACGCCAAGAGTTGAAGGACCATCATTGTTAACCACATATTTCTTTGTCGCCCAGCACAAATGTCTGATAAGCAGCAACAAGGGAGAATTTTCCAATAAATTTCCCTCCCCATCGACATGACATCAATCAAAATCCAGCTGAGAAGTGTTTAACTTTCCCGGGAATATCGCGCAACAGAGAAGAGACACGAGATGAGGAAATGATTGTTT
The DNA here is from genome assembly GCF_947086385.1 of Phlebotomus argentipes. Lineage (NCBI taxonomy): Eukaryota > Metazoa > Arthropoda > Insecta > Diptera > Psychodidae > Phlebotomus > Phlebotomus argentipes. Next base: position 7,123,665 of record NW_026776181.1, on the reverse strand, counting down.
CTCATGCATTATTGATAAGGAAAGAAGAGAAAATTGTAATTATTTGCTGACGCAAGTGATTTTCAAGTTTCCATTTGATTACACCGTTTATTGCAAAACTGACTCATTCGAGCTTGAAAGTATATTTTTCTTCATTTATCAAAGATAACTATGTTTATTATGTAATCAAAATTGATGTACATAAGTTTAATTTTTTCCCGAACGGAGAAATCTTCAAGTGTTCGATAAATGATGTGCAAATAAAGTGATCTGATAATGAAATATTCCCACAAATCGAAGAATGTGACATTCAAAGCAAATCCTGTAAAGCCACATGAATGTCTTCAATAACTCAGGACATTCAAACATTGAGGATAACCGAAATTCTAAGCAAACAATTCCAACTCCTAAATGAACCATTATTTGCCAATTAACTAAGCTATGCATCACAATTGAATGTTTCACTCCTCTATTTGATCACCTTTACAAGCTCAAAATAGTAAATATTGTCACTCTGAGCAGTACAGAAGGGAAAATATAATAAAGTAGAGCAATGAGCTTTTAACAAGCCGGAGATAAATTGAAGCACAAGGTCTTCTTCAATCAGTATTTGGACGACTTTGTAGTGGATCAGACAGAGTTTCGGTGGCCTCTTGCCCTTGAATACGTCTAAGTGTTGATACAATTCGTGAGACTTCCCTGACCTCAACGATTGCCAGCGTATTTTAGAACTCCGTCAGCCGCGGAGAAGATTAGAAAGTCTCAGTTTCACTCAGATTCGCGGCGGAACTGGACATCTTCCGCAGTGCGATGCTTCCTTACATCCTTCTGTCGGCCATCGTGGCCATTTATCTCTACTTCAAGTGGCACCTGAGCTTCTTCGAGCGCCGCGGAATCGCAGGACCAAAACCCTTGCCCTTCATCGGCAACATGTGGGATTATGTAACGGGAAAGAAGCACTTTGGGCATGTCTTTGACGACATTTATCGGTAAGAAAAGGAGTGTTTTAATTTCAGAATAGTCATTCTCTCCAAGTGTATTGTGAGCTTCTTTGTGAACTTATTACGCGTGATTTAGAGTGTGTGATTGAATCAAATGTGAATTAAACAAGTCACAATTATCTCCGTTTTTTCAGATCCTATCCGAATGCCAATTACGTGGGAATCTATAAAATGCACAAACCCGCAGTTCTTGTGAAGGATTTAGACGTGGTGAAAGACGTTATAGTTGGAGATTTCTCCTCATTCCACGACAATGATTTCGCCCTGGATCCGAAATTAGATCCACTCTCCGTTATAAACCCTTTCTTTGCTGCTGGAGAAAGTTGGAAGGAACTCAGAGCTCAAGTGTCGCCCATCTTCACCTTCTCAAAAGTCAAGGCATGCTTTCCGATCATGAACGGAGTTTGCAACACTCTCGTTGATTGGATTAAAAACGGCCCCAAAGCAGGAAATTCAGATGGAATAGAAGTGAAATCGGTAAATATTAAGTTGAATTTCATGTAGAAATTATGATTATCGAATGTCTCTCGTTACTTAAAGCTCGGCGAAATGTACACAATGGACGTAGTCGCTTCTGCTGCCTTTGGCGTTGAAGCGCAGAGTTTCACATCTGTAATGACACCTTTTCGCGAACTCCTGATGGACATGGTCAGTCCAACATTTATAAATTCCATCAAGAATTTCATCACGCTCTTTATGCCTCAATTGGCACCAATCTTGGGCATTCCCTTCGTCTCCAAGAAACACAGCGATTGGGTTAGATCTTTCGTTGCTAATGTTGTGAAAAGAAGGACAGAATTAGGAGAGAAACGACAAGATTTGTTGCAGAACTTCCTGGATATGTTAAAGAAGGCTGAGAATGGTCTGTTTGGGCACAAATTTAACAAAATATTATTTCTGATCCGTTTTTCTTTTCTAGGCAATTTAGCTAAGTACGCTGATGATTTGGTTCCTGGACAGTCGCTTCTGTTTCTCGCTGAAGGAACAGAAACCTCAAGCATGCTGATCTGCTTCTCTCTGTATCAATTGGCTCGAAATCCTGACATTGCGAAGAGAGCGCAAGAAGAAGTGGATTCCGTTTATGAGCGTCACGGCGGAAAACTCACCGAGGAAGGCGTCACCGAGATGGAATATCTGGAGCAAATCCTATTCGAAACCCTGCGACTTCACTCAGTTGTGTTCGTATTGGCAAGACAAGCTACCAAAGATTACGTTTTTCCACCGCAATATCCTGGATCTTCTCAACGCCTCGCCATTCCAAAAGGAACGACACTCATCGTCCCCGTCAGCGCCATTCATTACGATTCTGCATACCATCCAGATCCGTATACTTTCAATCCCGACCGATTCTCTGAAGAAGGACGAAAGGAGCGCAATCGATACGCTTTTCTAGGATTCGGCGAAGGACCTCGAATTTGTATTGGACAGAAATTCGGTCTCTTTCAAGTCAAGGCAGCAATTTCATCTATTCTTCGTAACTTCAACATTTCACTGAACAAGAAAACTCACGATCCTCTCCGTATTTCAAAGAAATCTTTCATGTACGTTGCCGAAGATGGAATTTGGGTGAATTTTACAGAAAGAAAAATTGTCAAATAACTGATCAAATACACGATATTGTGGATTATAAAGAATCATATTTTAATCTGACCCACAATTCCATTTCACAACTATTTTCTGTAATATGTAGGTAATATCGGAATGCGACGAATTCTTTTGCTGGTCAGCTAAATCTGATAGAAAGTAGTAGAATATATTTTAAAAGTTCAAATAGTTTTTACCCACTCAGAAAGAAAAGTAGAGCAATGAGCTTCTAACAAGCCGGAGATAAATTGAAGCACAAGGTCTTCTTCAATCAGTATTTGGAAGACTTTGTAGTGGATCAGACAGAGTTTCGGTGGCCTCTTGCCCTTGAATACGTCTAAGTGTTGATACAATTCGTGAGACTTCCCTGACCTCAACGATTGCCAGCGTATTTTAGAACTCCGTCAGCCGCGGAGAAGATTAGAAAGTCTCAGTTTCACTCAGATTCGCGGCGGAACTGGACATCTTCCGCAGTGCGATGCTTCCTTACATCCTTCTGTCGGCCATCGTGGCCATTTATCTCTACTTCAAGTGGCACCTGAGCTTCTTCGAGCGCCGCGGAATCGCAGGACCAAAACCCTTGCCCTTCATCGGCAACATGTGGGATTATGTAACGGGAAAGAAGCACTTTGGGCACGTCTTTGGCGATATTTATCGGTGAGGAAACGAGCGTTTTTCGTTTCAGAAATGTGATGTTCCTTATATGATCCAAATAGTGATTCTCTGCAAGTGTATTGTGAGTTACGTCACAACAATCTCCGTTTTTCCAGATCCTATCCGAATGCCAATTATGTGGGAATCTATAAAATGCACAAACCCGCAGTTCTTGTGAAGGATTTAGATTTGGTGAAAGACGTTATAGTTGGAGATTTCTCCTCATTCCACGATAATGACTTTACTGTAAATCCGAAATTGGATCCACTGTTGAGTATAAATCCATTCTTTGCTTCTGGGGAAGATTGGAAAAATCTTCGTGCTCAAATATCGCCCATCTTCACCTTCTCAAAAGTCAAAGCATGCTTTCCGATCATGAACGGAGTTTGCAACACTCTCGTTGATTGGATTAAAAACGGCCCCAAAGCAGGAAATTCAGATGGAATAGAAGTGAAATCGGTAAATATTAAGTTGAATTTCATGTAGAAATTATGATCATCGAATGTCTCTCGTTACTTAAAGCTCGGCGAAATGTACACAATGGACGTAGTCGCTTCTGCTGCCTTTGGCGTTGAAGCGCAGAGTTTCACATCTGTAATTACACCCTTTCGCGAATTACTTTTGGATATGATCAGCCCAACAGTTTGGAACTCGATAAAGATGTTTTTTATACGCTTTCAACCTCAATTGGTACCGATATTAGGCATTCCTCTCGTCTCTAAGAAGCACAGCGATTGGGTTCGATCTTTCGTTGATAAAGTTATACAGAGAAGGAAAGACTTGGGTGAAAAACGACAAGATTTGTTGCAGAACTTCCTGGATCTGCTAAAAAAGACTGAGAATGGTTAGCAAATTCCTTAATCTATATATTTAAATATTGTAATTCATTTTTTTCGGTAGGAAATTTGGCAAAATACTCTAAGGATTTGATTGCTGGACAGTCTCTTTTATTCCTGACCGAAGGAACAGAAACCTCAAGCATGTTGATCAGCTTCGCTCTATATCAATTGGCTCGAAATCCTGACATTGCGAAGAGAGCGCAAGAAGAAGTGGATTCCGTTTACGAGCGTCACGGCGGAAAACTCACCGAAGAAGGCGTCACAGAGATGGAATATCTGGAGCAGATCCTATTCGAAACCCTGCGACTTCACTCCGTTATATTTATAATGGCAAGAGTGGCCAGCAGAGATTACATTTTTCCACCGCAATTTCCTGGATCTTCTGAACGTCTCGTCATTCCAAAAGGAACGATCGTTGTTATTCCAGTGAATGCAATTCATTACGATTCTGCATACCATCCGGATCCGTATACTTTCAATCCCGACCGATTCTCTGAAGAAGGACGAAAGGAGCGCAATCGATACACTTTTATGGGATTCGGCGAAGGACCTCGAATTTGTATTGGACAGAAATTCGGTCTCTTTCAAGTCAAGGCAGCAATTTCATCTATTCTTCGTAACTTCAACATTTCGCTGAACAAGAAAACTCGCGAGCCTCTTCAGATTTCGAAGAAATCCTTCTTGCCAGTGGCTGAAGGTGGAATTTGGGTAAACTTTTCCGAGAGAAACATAGTTAAATAACTAATCAAATACACGAAAATGTCAATTTTGAGTGATCATCTTTCATTGAGACCCACAAGATTCCATCAACAATGCTTTTGTATACACGATCTCTCTTCTCTGGCGTGCTTTACGAATGCGGATGCCACGAATGCTGCGTGGCTCCGGGAAGTAATCTCAAGACAGTGCTTGTATGCAGTTCTAAGTAGAGAGAATGATTCCGAAGCGTTTAAGAATTGTCAATCTCACTCTGTTCAGCAGCCTAAGGACATGCACGATTCGCCCTACGTCTTCCGCGAGCCTCTGCGGCGCATAGATGATGTGCACTGTGGACAGTACCACTTCCCTTTGGGTGATTGTGTTATGCCCACGCACGGATAGTGGAACCATTCGAAGGGACACTGCAAAAGAACCCGCACAGATTAGAATAGACTTCCCTTGTGAGAGATCTGAGCGTCTGAGACTCACGTCTTCATTGTCGCACGCCACCATGTCGCCGTACGACACTTGGTTGCAGATGCAGTAGCGCGGCTCATTGGGATCGTAAGTCCACTCGCCCTCGGGCGTCTGTTCCACCACCATCCCATTCTCGTTTATCACCACCGTGGGCGTCGTGGGCTCCACGAGGGACACTTGCGTGCTCGTGGGCGTCGACGGGAGGGACGATTGACTGTTATGCGATAAACTAGTGTTGAGTTTCCTACAAATCGAGACATGTGTTAGTCTACAAGTCACAGAATAGATGCTACTACAGGACGAATAATGTATGCAGTGCGACGGAAATTACACATTTCGCAGACCCCAAATTTAATGAATCAACTAATTTGGCAAATTTGGGGTCGTCAATGTATAAATTCGTCTGGGACTAAAGGACTCACGGTTGCTGCGAAGTGTCCGGATGGAAATGAAAATCGCGACGCGAATCTGTCGGGGATTCTTGGTAAAGGTGCGCGAAATCAGGGCGAAAAGCATGGAAACTATTCGACTTACTTCTTGTGCCTCCTCTGACTGGAGTTGTAGGAGCTGCCCTCGCGCTCCAGACCTCGCAAGCTCGCCAGATCTGTGCCCAGAAGGAGTTCATGGGCGCCGCTGCCAGACGAACTGTGAATGGCCTCATACGACGCCTTGAGACTCGCCGTGCGTCTGCCCTGTTGCATCTGCTGTGTCGCTGCAATGGCCTGGCTGGCGGCAGCCGCGATGGCATTGCCCGCTCCAATGTGCTGCAGACTGTAGCCCACTGAGGAGTTGGGCGTACTGGTCAGTGGTTGGTGATGAGACACGCTACTCGTGCTGAGATTGGGAGTCACTGGACGCACTGGTGTCTGGGAGTTGGTGATACTCAGTGCCTGACGCTTCTCCACGCCCAGATTGGTTCCACTCCCACTGTCTCTCCTCTTTTCCGTTTTGTGACGATAGCGAGAGTCTGTCCTCTGGCTCTGGGAGCTCACCGAAGGCGTACTTCCGCTGGCCAAGAGGCCGAAATAGCGATTCTCCTTCTGATGATTGCTCCCCGAGCTTGTAATACTGTTGCTGGTGCCATCCAACTCGAGGGATCGCTTCTCCAGGATCTCAGTGATCCCATTGTGATCTGCCTCAAGTTCACACTTGAATTTGTATAATTCACTGTCCAGCCGACGCAGGTAGCGCTCCACCAGATCATACATTTGACTAGCAAGTTGCACCTTCTCATCCGCATCCTCCAGGACTTTATAATAGTCTTTTCGCAGTGACTGGAACTCTGCATCCGCCTGTCCAGATTGCAATTCACTCCGGCGACATTGGGAGAAAAATACACGAACTCTCTTGTCCAGGGAATCCATATTATCTGCACAATCAAGTAAACAAATATGTGTAAATAATGAGAATTTCCCGGCATTACGCACTGTCAACTCACTCTGTACAGACAAGTCCATTTCTCTCATCTCTGTGAATCTATCCCTCAACTCTTGAGGTAAATGCTCGATCACTGTAATTAGAAAATCACAGTATTACATGAAAAGCCTCTTTTTCATTTTCCCGGGCATTTTTCCCCAAACAAAGCGCTGTCATCGTGACAGTGAGTCGATGTTTTCAGTTCCGCCATCAGTTTGACAACCTAGCCAAGCCTCATTATTTTTTCAACCCCGAAAAACGCATTTTCCATCCGAAATACTCACTCTCGAGGTAATCCTCTAAGTACAACATGGCTGCAAACACCTATTTTCACTGCTTTGCACGGATTTAGCGGCACAGAGGCTCCCAAAAGGTGCTTTTTGTGCAAAAATCCAAGCCACTAATCAATGAGTTGGTGTTTGACAGTTCAGAATGTGCTCGCCAAGCGGGTTGCCAGATGCACGATGACTGAGCAACTGCGCGGCGATATAATTTTGAAACTCAGCGACTTTTCCCTTTGCAGGAAATTTAAAAAGAAATCCGTTGAGCAGCCAGGAAAATGCGGAGGAGGAAAATCCAGGAAATAACATTGACTCTCAATGACCTCAAGGAGTACGAAGTGGCCAGGCAGGAGAGAGCAGCCACTCGTCAAGCTCAGAATGTAATGTTTTGGTGAAATCTCCAGTAATGTCCTTAGTAATCCCATGAAAATCCTTTACAGCCCACTGGAATGGCGCCTGGACAGCCGTCAACATCTTCAGGAGCCCCACTGAAGCCCCCAGCAAAGTCCAGGCTGCAGGAAATTAATGAACGCCTTGGACTTTTGTTGGAATGAGAATCTGAATAAATATTTTTTTACCATTCCAAGCATTCCAATCAATTTCTCAGTGAGCAATTTCGCGAGGCAGCTATGTGGAAAACAATTCTGATAAGGAAAAAAAACTTGGGGTAAAAGGCTTCGCCCACGCATTCGAGCTGCGCACTTTCATTCATAAAATTGCCCGCGCTTTTCTCTTGCAGCTCCTTGTGACGCACTTTCCCAGGAATGGCACAGATGCGATACGGAAAATTGAATGAATCTTCACATTAGAGATGGTGAAGTGTAAAATTGGATTCTGCCAGGATAGATTGCTTCTCTGGTGGGCTGGAGAGTATAAAAGAAATCCCAGCCACTCACGGACATCAGTTTCCCGTGTTTTGTGCCACTGTGCAAATCAGTTGTGCCAGGAAGACTTTCTCACTTGCAAGGAGTCTGTGAAAATCCACATAAGACAACACTTCTCATAGGATTCTCCCCACAAAAGGCAGAGGAAGAGACAGCCCGCCAGCATAAGATGGTATCAACCACCCGCTTTCTTAAGGCTCTGGTCGCTATTGTGGTGCTTCTTCAAGTGACTTGTGCTCTTGGATTCCTCGACACGCGCCGCTGTGGCGCCGCAGACGCTTCCTGCGACCTGCGACGCCTAGAAGACCGACGCCTAGAAGACCGACGCTTAGACAGGAAGATCGGCGATCGACGCCTGGAAGAGCGACGCGTGGACGATCGTCGTGTGGAAGAGCGTCGCTTGGACAGCCGACGAGACATTCGCCGCGATTCCCGTGTTTCTGAGGATCGTCGGGATTCTGCTCGCCGAGAAGTTGAGGCTCGCCGAGAGACCAGGAGATTCTCCACTGAGACCCGTGACGTGCGACGCCGTGAAATCCCACAGAGACGCGAAGTTGACTTCTTGCGACGCAACATTGACGCAGTGCGACGTGTGCGATTGGATGGAGAGCGACGCCGCGAGGCGAATCTGGTGGACAGCCGCGTCCGGGATGTAGAATCCAGGCGTGTGGACCGTCTGGAGCGCCGTGAGGAGCGTCGAGAGCGTGAAGATCGCCGTGAAGAGCGCCGAGAACGGGAAGAGCGTCGCGAACGTGAACAGCGTCGCGAACGTGAAGAGCGTCGCGAACGTGAAGAGCGCCGTGAACTTCCTGAACTCACCAAACCCACTGTCGCCTCTTCAACTCCACTCTTCTGGCCAGCTGTGCAGACCATGCTGATCCTCGCCATTCTAGTGCGCTCCCTCAAATCCCAGGATGAGATCAACAAGTCCAAAATGGCCCAAATCTTGGACAAATTCCACGGCTTCGCGGCCAAAGTGAAAATGGCATAAATGCAGAGATATTGAGAAGGGCAACAATGACGACTTCCTGCTAATGAAAAGTGAATTTCCTCCTATTCTCAAATATCCCAAGATAATATGTGTGTAGAATATACTTAATCAACTCAAACGCTAATGCAAATCTTCAACCTGGAGGTGGATGTACATAAAGTCAAAGAGATTGTGTGTGTATTTTCGATTAGAAATCCTCAAGTCTGAGCATCGAACATACACAAAACAATAAAAAATATATATTTTTCTGCTCTCTAAACTCCATCAGATATCGAATAACTCAAAAGTATTACTCAGTGTCTATAAAGGAATAAAGGAATCTGTGTAAAAAAAAAATCTTGTTGCTGGTGTATAATAAAAAAAATACTGTAATGTACAATTTTCATCGTTATTTTATTTCTCTTCATATCAACTCTTTTGTCATCTTCACAGAAATGAAAGAAAAATCGACGTCAACTCTATAAATTATTACTTCAAAAATACTCTGTCCTTCTCTACACTATATTTTCTCCATGAAAAACACTGAATTCTGGCAGTTAAATCACTAAAACAAATGCTTTCAAAGAGATCAAAAGAATTTTTTTGGTGCATCAAAATTAATCACTAGAAAAATATTCAGAGTATTTTCTATAAAGTAGAATATTTTTTTGAGTTTCCTTTAATTCCTTTTTTTGGCTAATGCACTTTGCTAAACTTTTTTTTTAAACTACTATTTGGTATTTAGATGTGCTTAAGTTGTGGTAATATAATAATAATACTTTTAGTAACTTCAGTGGAAAGATGTTAAGGAAAATTAACTGTAATTCCATATCCACAATTTAAGGATAATGTAAGTAAAGTTTCTAAAATTTACTACATATTTCTAAAAACAAGAACTCCAAGATATGTAGAAGAGAACAGAGCAGTTTCGGACACACATTTAAATTTTATGACAATTTCCAGAAATCAAAAGATTCTGTTTTAGAAAGCATTAATTCTGAGTAAATTCATCCAAATTTCTACAAATAAACCTTCATGGCCGAAACTGACGCGCTCTTCCCTAATTAGATTTCTTAATCGTCACTAGAATATAAAATAGCGTTTTATGGAATTACAGTTATTTTCTACAATATTTTGAGAATCAATTCCCATGAAAACAAGCACGAAATTTTAAAAAATGATTCCATTTCCAAATCATGAAATCCTCGGTGGTTATAAATTCAATGTGATGTCAAGTATTCAAACTTAATAAAAGAAGAAAAAAATCTATAAAGTTCCTTTTCTTTCCCATTGTTCCCTGCATTTAATACTGATTTGTATAAAGTGCTTTCATGAGAATTGATTCGCACTTTTTGAGGATTTTCCAGACACTTTAGCAACTTTAACTCCTATAAGATTGAAATACAATCGAGATCTGAGTGAGAGAAATAATGTGAGAAAGTGGGAGAAAATTCAAAACTTCACAAAGAGACCATATTGACTCTAATTAAATACAATCTCTCTAAGTGGCGGTTCGAGGGACAGTTTTCCACTTTATCAATTTATGCCTCCATTTCACGTTGATGTTTTTTTTCTGTATCGAAATGATAAAATGAACGAGAGAATTTTCTCAACAACTCTGCGACTCAATTATTGTCAATTTGCCACACACTTTCTGGCATCTTCAACAGGAGGAGATTTAATGAAAATATAGCCTGAACTATAGTGGAAAATCGATTGGAGTCAACATTGAAGATTTTCTGAACATTTTTTTCTTTGCTTTTCTTCTCTCTCTGTCTCTGGACGAATTAATTTTTCTCTATCACACAATTTCTTCACGAACAAACCGATTCAAGGACGGTCTACTATGTTTAATATTTTAAACAACTAATCACACTATTCAGCTCTCTTTGCTCACGAAATCACAGAAATCATAAATAAACAGTCAATGCGTGCAGAAAGCATTTCTCCAGAGAAAACTGAGACAATTTCTGTGCAACTCACTGTCTTGAGGTTTCACGTGTACAAATTTGCGGGGCATCTCAGTTGTCACCAACATGATGATGATGACAACGTGAGCAGTCGGCGCTCGCGAGGCAGTCCTCGAGGAGCTGCCCATTGCCGAGGCGTCCCTTGCTGAGCGCCTCCACGAGCATGTGAAGCCTCTGCTCCCGCTCCAAGTGCCTCCGCTCGAGGGATGTCACCTGCAGGAGGGGTTTTGGGGTGGCAAAAATCACCCGCAACTCAATATCAGGGATCATACAAACACCTCCCCATCAATGATGTTTTGTGTCAAAGCGAAAATGTACAATGAGTGATTCTCGACTTTTCCCGCCAATTCACAAACACGTGCGACTCTTTTGATGAATTGCGTGCGACTTTTTGGTAAATATTTCTCAAGCGCTTTGTATTTTGCATCTAGAGAAAAGAAGCGCAGAGTGTTAGTGGGAGAGAATGGCCAAAAAGTGGTTAGTAAGCAAATAAGTCAAAAGATTGTGGACACTTCAAAAGAAATTAAAGCCACAAAAATTATATCCAATGGAAAAATCAACGATTCACACTGTGATGAAATAATAAATGAGAGAAAAGAAAGAAAAAAAACTTACACATTGAGTAAAACCAAAGAAGCAAAGTGCTCATACCTTGGCTTTTAAGGCATAATAATCCACCGGAACTCTTCGGCGCTTCTGCATGGCGAAGGCCTCATCCCTCTCCTTGAGACGCTGCTGAAGGATGTTCACTGTCTCATGGCAGGACGCCAGTTCCTTCTCATGAGCCGCCTGAAGGGTGCGAAGCTGGAATTGCCAATTCATGGCTGTGAATCAATACTCATTTGAAAATGGATGAGAAACAACTCCACTTACATCCTGAAGACGCTTCTCATGCAGGGATTTGTAGTCAAATTCCAGTAGTTTGATTTTATTTTGCGCCTCTTTCAGACTCGTTCCATCTCCATTACACTGCCCATCGGCCTCTGCAATCTTCTTGGACGCAGTTTTTGCCGCTGTCGCTGTGACAGCTAGAAGGCGAACGCAAAAGAAAAGATTATACTCAGTAAATCAGGGCTTGACATCAGGGGAAAAAAATCACTGAGAAAGCACAGAGTTATAAATAAATATATCTAGACTAGAGATAACATATAAAAGATGAACAGTGGAAGAAGTCAAAACAGCGGAAATAAAATCTACACGCAAAACTGAGATTGAAAACAAGATTACTAACCTACTCTCTAAAAAAACCACTACACATGTATTACAAATTATAAATGATATCAAGAGTGCTTCAAGTGCAATTAAAATGAAAACATCTCTTTCATCTTTTTCGCAAACAAATAAATTACTAATAATTATCATTACAATCTCGGCCAAGGTCATGGATCTTCATCTATACAATAAATTACACTCTGCTCAGTGAAAATCCACTTACATTCCCTTTCCTTCTGCTGTGCCTTCCGAATTGTCTTCTTGCACTCCTCCAACTCTCTCGTGAGTCTCTGCAGAGCTTTCTCCTTAATCGCCAAATCCACTCGCATCCCCCGAATTGTCGCCATGAGATGAGGATCATTGCCATGATTTATCTGCGACTCTGAGTATGAGTTCACAATTCTACCTGAGTTTGTGGACTTTTTGGCATTCGGCGAGGCGGATTGCTTTCCTGTGGTCGGTTTTTGGTCCGTTTGTGTGCTAATTGAGATCTTCTCCACCGAAATATCACGTTCGGGAATCTCCTCAGTTTGTGTGAAGGTGCTGGACAGGACAATATTATTCCTCTCGCGGATTATTGCACTCTGCGACTCAACCTTCTGCGTGAGCTTCGTGTTGATCTCCTGCAGACTGAGAACCTGAGTCTCCAGATCTGCAATGTGAGTCTCATATTTTGATTGCACGGTACTGAACTTGGACTGGACGTTGGAGAGGATCTTCTGAGCTTTGGCATCTTGCTCCTTGGCGTCCGCCTCGAGCTGAGCAATTCTCTGCTCCAGGACACGTCTCGTAGACGCCTCCTCTTTGGCATTGCCCACACCTTTGGACGCCACAATGAGTGCCGAAACAGAATCCGGATGCTTCCTCATGAGAATCCTCTCCATCTCCTTGCACTGTCGCTGCAAATCCAAAATCACCTTTGCGTCCCGATCAGTTTGCTCCTGGAGTTTTCGCTTCTCAGCACGAGCCTCCTCGAGTTCCGCCTGGAGAACGCGCTGCACTTCCTGAGCCTCAGCTCTGTCACTGCGAGCCGCCTGAACCTCCGTCCTCAAGACACTGGCGCACTCCGTGAGATGTTGCACCTCAAGCTTCAGTCGCTCCGTCTCCTCCTGCATCGCAGACTGAGACTCCCGGAGAGTTCGCTGATGCGACGACACCGTGTCGTGCTGCAGACGGAGACTCTGGAATCTCTCCTCCGTGTCCTTCAGCCGCTCCTGTAGCGTCACTATCTCATCCTCAAGCGCTCTCTGTCGCGGCGGCCACCGCTCCTCATTGACAGGCGTGAGACTCCTTGTGGGCGACGGTGTGGTGAACTTGTCCAGAAACTGAATATCAGTTCCTATGCACTTGTCCCGGGAACTTTCCACAATCACCTCCACATGCGGCCTCTCCGGTGTCATCGGCTTTGGCGGTGAACTCTCCTGGTTCTTCACCTGAGCCGGCACAACGATCTCATCAAAATTGACAATAGAATCCACCTTCTCCGTGTCACTGCCAACTCGCGGGGTTCGCTGCAAAGAGATGGAAAAACGACACGATGCTGATGAGGCTGGAGGAATTTCAAATGAGACATTTTAATATTAAATATTTATAAACAATATTGTCACGCTCATCAAAACTGCGTTTACAGTTATAATGCTCCTCTTTTTCTTCCACCTTCTGCCCATAATCTCTCACACAGCGAACAGGTTTCCCGCCAAGCAGGCACAGCACAGCATAACTGCCTCGCGAGTATCCAGGAAATATTCCCAGCACTCCTCATAATTTCCCCAACTTTATAAATTTGACCCCCGCGTTACCGCTTCGCGCTGTGTCCACGGGGAGCTGAGCCAAGTCACTTTCCACCTTCCAACAAAGAGAGGTTGCTAACCTGCGCCACCACTCAAGTCTTCACTTCTCACCTCGCCCAATTCCTCCATCCCAACCGACAAATAAACTCTTCCACTTCTTCAACCACCCGAAAGAATCCACACGTCTCTCCCACAAAAGAGTGCGCGTGATTTTTTATGCAAACAGCACGTAGTCACGAAGCCAGATGCAGAGCAAAATAGTCTCAACGCCGCATGTCCTTTTAGGAGGACTTCACAATAGAAGCTCTTGCAAAATTTGTGCAAAAAACACAATTTTAAAATTCCACATTCAAGAGAAATGCTAACCGCTTCGCCAGACACTGTCTGTCAATCGCACAATAACTGAGAAAAGTGATTTCTTTCTCTTTAGAAACCAATGTGTCTCTTTTACCACAGAGCAAATTATTGCAATTTTCATTGGAGAAAAATTACAATGAGCCGAAAGAAACGTGGTGAGGAAGTGAAATACAATAAAAGACATGAAGATAAACAATTAACAAAATTGTGTAGAGCGGAAAAAATGTATTCCAAACATGTCTTATAAGGCATTTCTTCACTCTCTTCGCCATTTAATTTGTGTGTGTGTGTGAAGATAGAAATTTCAAGTGCGTGCAATTTTTTCGGTGGGAAATGCCGAGCGTTGTGCGTCTTCGAAAACCAATGAACTTGACACTGATTTTTGAGAGCAAAACTCACATTTTTCTCCACACATCACAATGAACCTGAAGAAGGTGGGACGGTGACAGAGGTTGATAGTAAATCACTCGTAAAAATACACCGGAGAAGAGAATTCAATTAGCTTTTTTGCCTTTGCGCACAGTTTGTGTGTTCATGTAAAAACTCGACAATCACGACAGGAGATTGCAGATGCAATTTCACACGAGCGTCTTCAATGTCTCACAAATCATGCAACTTTGCCATCGATACACGAAAGGTATTACAACAATATGCAATTTCCCCATAGAAAGTGAAAAGACAGGCTTTTCCACGTTCATATATTGAGAATAAATGCACAGCAAAATTTCTCAGTGATCAAAATTTTTTTTTTGTTTGTCGTCTTGTGCAAATTATCTGCCTTTTTCTTCACAAGGAATAAATTGATTCTTGAGCTGCCACACACACTTTTCCCCCCTGAGACTCTCTCTCCCTCCACTTTCCTTGTGGTCTCGTCACACCTGAGGCCACATTATAAAATCACGCCGCCACCGCCAAGTCCCGATCATTTCCCACCAAGGCGTCGATCGGTGAAGATCAGCCAAGAAAGTGTGATCAACGCACGCGAAGAGACAGACATCAATATGTTGCCATTGATCTTGTTCGCGGACACTCGTGCCGTAAAAGTGAATGTGATTGTGTTCATTTGCATCGTGATCGCGGTTAACGCACCACTTTCATCTCTGGCATCGCCAACAACACCGAGCGCACAGAGTGATGTCTTAGTGATTAGCCCACAGCCATTTGAGAACAGCACCGAACCGGAATTATTGGATAATCCGCGTGAAGATGAAAGTGACGCAGATGATCATCCAGTCAAGTACATTGGCGCCCAATTGTGGCGCATCTCGTATGATGATCAAGTGCGGAAGAACGCCGTGGCTGATCTTCAGCACAAATTCAGTATGTGAAACCCCGATTTCTCTCTCACACTCTTTCTTTCTGCCCAAAAATTTTCCGCAAATTAAATGTCAACAGACAGTGACATCTCAAGCTCTATCATTCTCTTTACAGCAGATGTCGCAATGTGGAATCTCAATGGGACGTCCGTTGACATGTTCCTGAAGAGGCCCGTAATTTCTGAGGCACGAAAATTGCTGGAGAATGCCAAAGTGCCCTTTGATGTTGTGATAGATGATCTTCAGCATGCGATCGATACAGAGAATCCACCGCCTGAAGTCATTGAGCAACTTCAGAATCGCAAAGGTACGCAAATCTCACATATAATTTGACGAGTGAATCGAAAACTATGAAAAGTCGACATTAGAGGAGCAATATTAGTGGTTTAATGAAAGATTGAAAGGTGTTTTGAGATAAATTTGGCGAATTTCACAGCGATATTATTTTGCTCTTCTCAAAAATGGAGATTTTGACTTTCCATAGTTTTCGATTCAAACGTCGATTTGTACTCACTCAAGGGGTCAAATTGTGAGTGTTTAGGAGATATTCTCAAAACCTCAAACACTGCAGCAATTAAGACCCCATCGATGAAGCAATTCGTCAACCCTTTCGTCTGGCAACGCGTGAAAATGAAAGATGATCCCACCATGACCTCTGATAGTTTTCCATCGCAACATTTTCTGCATTTCGCCAACCAAAAAAACCCTTCGCACGAAAATAAAGAGAAAAAGTGTTTTATCAATAATATGCAGCGCAGAAGAATGATTAATGCAGGAAGGGTCGCTCCCTTCGCAAAGCCCCCACAATGGATTGTAACCATCATTACCACACACAGACGCACTTTTCAATCAACGCCAAACATACCAAAAGTCGACGAAAAGGGGGTCCCGAAAGGGCGCCACGCATGACTGACTTCCACTCCTTCGCTCTTCCCTGATTTCCCACCATCAGACTCAATCGGCGTTCCTTGCAACGCTCTATCAGATTATTTTCAATTCCGCGGCGGGAATTTTATCACCTCGTCGCAATTCTCAGCGGGACTCAGTGGAGAAAGAGAGACCATAAAATACTGTGATTTTACGACTCAATTAGAACTCAGAGTGTCTCAGGAATTAGCATAAAGTGCACACCGGGAAAGTCTTTCACACCGTCACGGGGGAAATTCCCAGAGAATTTCAGTAAGAATGTGGCAATTAGAATTCTTCAAATCACCCACACAAAAACCTTCGTGACACGCAGAAATAAAGATAAAAGACACTCAATGTAATTTAGGGACGAACGAGGAATAAAGATATTCATAATAATGCTCTCGTAAAGTTAATTAAACAAATTGAAATGTATATGGAAGAAAACATAAACATCATGAACTCTTAAATGCTGCTGTAAGACTTAAAGGGACTCTTTGCATCTTCTTTCGAAGACAATCTGTGCGAACGTCGTGATCTTATCCAAAAGGTTATAATTATAATTCTAGCAAAAAAAAAGCATGAACTTTCACAGTCACTTCAATTGAAGTCACACTCATCATTATTTATGCGATTTCACATGAAAGCCAAAGCGAAGAGACTCAATGGTGAATAAATTGAAGTACAAAATCTCTCCCACAATTCCCCAAAAAACATATCAAAACGAGACCCCAATCGAGGTTGACACTTATCGCGCCACTTTCCGTGCGAATGCAGAAAATGCCGCGACTCTCTTCAGGCTCATTTTCACTCTCTGTCGATTTTTTTTTATTTCTCTCATATTATTATGTTTATGATGTACTTATAATTTCTTTTTCTTGTAGCTCTCTTAGCTCATCTCCCTCTTCTCTCTGGCTCTTTATCTCTTTTTGTTTCTTCCATGACCACTGTCTTGCCTCAATCTGTCTCTCCTGTGCCCTCTCTCTTGCTTTTAAAGCCAGACACGTGAATTTCTGGCGACGATCAAGCGCTGTGCCCGTGGTCAATCAGAGATCACTGAGCTATCGGCGCCTCCGCGGGGCCTTCCTTGGCTACAACTCCCTCGATCCACCCATGGAACTGTGGCCGGACGCCAAATGGGGTAATGTTGTCTCAAGCAGCCAGGCATGTGGGCTGAACATTATTGGGTCTAAGTGAAATTCACTTAAATTGTGCAAAATATTACCAAATATTTAAAGAGGTCAGCAAAATGCATTGACCACAAATTAGAGAGTATTTAATTTATATTGATTTGAATGACATTCAGCCCACATTTCTGATCCATTCATCCTAAGATATTCCTCAAGCACACTTTCCTTTAGCAGGGGAATTTGTTTTCTTGTCCCTTTAGGCGACAAAAGTACAAAAAGAAAATCTCTTGCAAAGAAAGTTTACTTGCATTGAATCTGAGCAATAAGATCTGAGCACTTCGATTTTATCCATTTTAACCCCACAATTAGGTGGAAATACGACTTAAAAATCTGTATTCAAGTTTTGCTGCTCAAATCTTGTGCTCAGTTTAATGTTAGTAAACGTAATGGGAAATAACACTAAGGAAAAGAATGTCTTAATCCTCACCATTTAAGCTATTTGACTTGCACAACTTGCACTTACTGATTTTACTTGAAACTAATTCGATACTCTCTCACTCAAAGGCCACAGAATGACATGGAGTGCCTATCACAGGCTGTCGGATGTTCACGGGTACCTTGAGTACCTGGCCAAGACTTATCCCGAGCTCTGCAGCGTGCAGTCCATCGGGAACTCAATCGAGGGCCGTCCCTTGCTCGTACTCCGCATCTCCAATGGGGGTGTTCACAACAAGGCCATCTGGATAGACGGAGGCATCCATGCGAGAGAGTGGATCTCTCCAGCCACTGTCACTTACATCATAGATCAGCTGGTGGAGTACCGCGAGGATCAGCCCAAGTACGTGCAGGACATCGACTGGTACATACTGCCAGTGGCCAATCCCGACGGGTACGAGTACACGCATCTCGTGGACAGGCTCTGGAGGAAGAACCGACGTCCGTCCACCAACGGAAGATGCCACGGGGTGGACTTAAACAGGAACTTTGGATACCACTGGGGCGGCCAGGGAGCTTCCAGGCAGCCCTGCGCCGAGACCTTCGCCGGGCAGAACGCTTTTTCAGAGCCCGAGACACTGGCGCAGAGAGATTTCTTTGCGCGAAGCGGTGCCAACTTCCAGGGATATCTCAGCTTCCATAGCTATGGCCAATACATCCTCTATCCCTGGGGATACGACCGCGTAGTGCCCCCGGATCACAAGGATCTCGAGAAGTTGGGCCGGGAAGCGGCGGCGCTTATGAAACAGTCCGGAGGCGCAACTTACTCCGTGGGACCGTCCGGGAGCTTGCTATACCCAGCTTCCGGAGGCTCTGATGACTGGGGAAAGGGCACTCTGGGCATTAAATACTGCTACACAATTGAACTGAGAGACTCAGGACGCAGTGGCTTCATTCTGCCCGCCAATCAGATCATCGCCGCCAGCAAAGAAGCCCAGATCTTCACGTACAAAGTCGCCGAAGCCATCACACATGGCTAAAGCTCGGGATTTCCCAGTTTTTTCTACTCACTATTTAAGTATGTAGCCCCAGAAAGAGAGGGAATAAATAACTCACCTCCAACGGAGAGTGCAAGGTGTCTTTTTCATGCTCCACATCAGGTTTCTCATCCGGAGACTGTCTCTTTCCGGACACGGGCTGACTGGTGAGGAGCATCAGCATTTCCGCTTCCTTGAGAATCTCCTCGACGCTGCGCTCATCTGAGTTGTCGGATAAGCGATTGATCTCCTCGAAGATGCTCTCAATGTCCACATCCGTGCTGGTGCCCTCCAGCAACCCTTCCAGACACTTCTGCTCGTGGGTGAGGAACTCAAGGAGAGAACTTGAGCTGGTCAAGTCGTCCAGGACGCTCTTCTCCTCATCATCCGGACTGTCTTCTGGCCTCTTCTCACTCAATTCACCGGCTACCTTGCTGGAGACACAAGCACTTGCCATTTTTTCACTTCCTCGCTGGAAATTTACGCATTTTTTGCAGAAAAACACTCCCTGACATGACAGCAAATGATATATATCGAGCGGAATTGCGCGATATATCGCGCTGAGCGACTTAACCGAGACACTCACCACTCGGAGACACTGAGCGAATCTGCAGAATCGGGCGCGCAATAGTAAACAAATAAATAATAAATGCAGGGTAATTAGTATGATAAACACCTAGTATTAGTTATATAACATTGTCTTTATTTGCTGCAATTAACATTTAATTTTACGCTACATTTTTCATCATTCACTATTCAACTATATCAATGGTATTTGATTTCACTTTCAAACCAAAAATGCATCAATGTTTGAGAGTCAGTTATTTGATAGAAAGATGCGGTTTTTTCTCCAAAGCTCATTATCAAGTATGAAAATTCTCACAGTGGAAAAATGGGAAAAGTTGACTATTTAGTGTCTTACATATGTAATTGTGTGATTAATTTCACTAAATTGGCCTTCTTGGAAAGTTTCCTTCGTACATTTTCACTAGAATGAAGATAGATTTAAAAATTTTCAATATGTAGATTCAAAATGTCTTCATCGTCCTCTCTAAAATTCATTGTTGTGCATCATTGAACAGTGGAAAGATATCAGTGACTTTATTAACATGCAAACAAGAATATCTCTCTTCTCAACTACGTAAAGCATCTCAAATCTAATTTTAATAACTGTAAATGAAACGGGAGAGGAATTTCACGAGTCTTACAGAGGGTAATCTCATTCTACCATCTAATCTTGACTTAAGTTTAGGAACCCACGTACTCTGTGTGGTGCACTTCTCAGTGAAGTGCACAGAACATCTAATAAACTTAATTGTAAACACCTAAATATCGTTGATATCCCTTCTCCTTAGCTCCGCCGCGACTTGTCGCTGGCAAAAGAGGCGCACGGGCAACGATATCAAATCACAATAGTGATCACATTATTCCAAAATCTATCAGCAAATCTCATATACTGTCTTTTTATGCTTCACATCCTCATATAACAACATCAATTCCAATCTCTAAGCATGCCTAAAGTAATCTCACTCTCTGCACAGCTGAAAGTGATTTCACATTCTGCGCTTCGCATCTCCCGCTCATCATCTCAGCCTAGATAAATAAATCTAATGGAGGTAAAAAGAGATAATATTGTGATGTGGCCATTCTCGTGCTCCTCTACAGAATGACACATGAGGTGGTGTTTCCTTTGGATTTGGTGGCGTTCGCTTCCTCTTTGGCAAGGGTTTCCTTCAATTTGGCCAGCAGAATCTGCTTCTGCAGACGATTTACAACTATTCGGTAAGCACCTGCAACGATAACAATGCAACAATGTTACTGATAAATATTCACAAGCTTCTCAATTCATTGCATTAGAAAGTGGAGATTCTTCAACATCACGCTCTTGTAGCAATGCAAGAAAAAAACAACATCCAACGCAATTTGCAGCAGAATTTGCACCTCATGCGAATGTTTCCGTACTGAATTAGTGACATTCTCACCTATAACATCGCTCCTTGGTCCACTTGATATGGAATGACAGAGCATCTCCGACGAGATGCCCAGCTTCTCAAGAATACGCCTGGTTTCGACCTCCAGCGGATGCAAGTGACTGAGATCGTACGTAAAGCTCGGCCTCATGATGAACTCTCCCTCTTCCTCCTCTTGCGACATGCTGTTCTGAATATCCACCGCCGATCTGGACTCCATCATGATGTGCTTCTTGTCATTCAGCACCTCATTGGCACTCGTGATCTCCACACAGCTGCTCCGCTTGAACATCTTCCCCGACTCGCGGCGCTCTGTCTCCATCGGGCCGATCTTCTTCTTCGAATTGGCCCCGAAGAATGATCTGCGCTGCTGCACCGACGCCACCGGCTCGTCCACATCCTCACGCGTGATCACATCCAGCGGAAAGAGAAAGCTCTCGTCCAGAACACTGTTGCCACGTCGGGTATTGCAGGCGATCGGCACGAGACTCCGTGAGTCCAGCTGTGTGAGATCTTTGGTAGATCGCGAGGAGCGAATGTTGCGCGCTTTGATGCGCCAGAAGCCCGACTTCTTCCGGTTCATCTCATTGAGCGGCTTCGGCGGGTTGTTCAGCCACTGGCACTGGATCATTTGTTCGATTGTGGGACGCCTTGATGGCACATGAACTAAAATTCGCTCTGCAAGTGCAACAAAAGTCAGGAATTTCACTCAATAGAGTGCGAAATTGCTGCATATACTCACGGATTAGCCGAATTAATGGAAGAGTTAAGTGGCCAGGCAGGAGATAGTCCCCTTTTAGGACTGCTGTCCTGAGCGCGGGCACAGTGGGTGCCCTGAAGGGCATGTTTCCGATGATCATGAAGTACAACAGTACGCCCAGCGCCCAGACGTCCACCGGCTTGCCCACATAGTCGTCATCACTGAACAGCTCGGGAGCCGCGTATGGAGGACTTCCACAAAAGGTGCGACATGGCTCTGTGGACAATTGTTCCCATTACAAATTTATTTCCACCATTGCCACAGTTTGTATTTTGATGAAAAAGCTACAAAGTTTAATTTTCACTCATTTCTCTTCCACCGCGCGAGAGTGAGTTTTTCTCTTCTCAAACAATGATGAATAATTTGCTAAAGAAAACTTTTTCACCCACCCTTCTTCTCTGAAATAGTTGAAATCATTGTGGAAAGTTTAAGGAGCTTTTCTCGGGCCGACAAAATCTCACCCAAGAATCGCTCAAGAAATTATAATGTTTTCCTACTTTTTTTGCGCTCTGTCTCTTTGGGATTTTCCACTCTTTGCTGTATTCATTTTTGCCCCCACAACTAATTATCCCATTAATATTCATTCGGTGTTCATGCGTTTCTAACTTTTTGCTCAGGGCGTGAGAAAAATCTCTCAGCGAAAAGTCACCCCATGACTTGAAGAGTGGAATTTCTCTGGCAATTTCTAAAGTCGCATGACAGAATGCTAATGGCATAATACTAATTAATCACCATTTGATAATTGTGTGCTGAATCCAAAATCCGCCAATTTGACTTTGTCCTCGTTGACTAGAAGCACATTTTCCGCCTTGATGTCCCGGTGGACAAATCCCAAATTGTGCTGAAATGATAGCGGAAAGTGGCCAAACAATTGAGAAAAGTCGATTAGCGCATACGCAGAATTTGCATAGATACTACACTAATTACCATATGACGGACAGCGGACAGGAGTTGACGGAATAATTTGCTTGCTTGCTGCTCCTGAATTGGACCGTCGTTGATTAGGCGATGATACAATTCACCACCTGATATGAATTCCGTCACCAGGTGAACACGATTTAGTGTCTCCACCACTTCGAATAGTCTGCAAAATATAGAGGCAAATTTCATTAACGCACACTGCAACATTTTGACCAGCAAAACCGTCTACCAGAGCACGTAGTTCGCCGAACGTGAATGGAACCCAATTGCAAATCCAATTGAAACTTTTAATTTGCGGTATCTTCCGAACATACAAATCCAAACTGAGAATTAACTAAATACTCTCATAACGGTCTTTATGGGAAATGCAGAGGCAATTTAAGTATTGCCCAAATGATGTGAATTTGGAAATCTTTACGAAATTGATAGCTTAATCATTTAATTTGAGTGTCAAACGACAATCGCCCAATCCATACCATTTAGCAATGAAATTTCATTGAAATGCACACAGAAACCCGATGCACCTTCTCACAACGTCGAATCAATACAATAGCGAGTTAATTGAAATTGATGCATCTACGCTATTAAACATATTCGAAATGTTAAATGAATAATCATTACTATGCAGCGTATGTCCAATTAAAGCTTTGACATTTTCCATTCTGCCCAATCGATAGCGTCATTGCGCGGATAAATGGAAAAACATGTAAAATTTCTAATCACTCTTCATTACGCGATTTTTTTTCGCGTGCCACACCAATAAATGAAATGAGAGCAAAATGTGATGACAAAGAACATCATTTCGAATCAATTCTGACACTGCATTGATCATTAAACATTCAGACTGAGCACGAAATGTTTGTATGATATCATGAGACACGGATTTTGGGATTTTCCATGACATTTTTCCACCCTCGCGGCGACTGAAGAAGTGTGAGAACTCACTGTGTATCTCCGTTTTCCATATTACATCTGTACTCCCAAAATTCCACCCAGCATTTAAAACGGAAAAATGATTCCACCAAACTCGAGATTAATGGATATGATGAGGGAATTGCATGAAGATTGATTTGTAAAGCAAGCGAGAATAATTGTTTGGATTTGTGCCAGGGATGCATCTAATGTGCTGAATTGGCCATAATTCGCTCATCTTGTCAGTGTTGCATAAGAATTTTTCTCTTGAATATTTCAAGATGTATCTCATGTCGCAATTCATCCCACTCGCTCGCGGACACAATAAAGCAAAACACACCAGAAATATTGACCCAGGAGACGCTATATTGTCAAGGGTGAGGGTGACAGAAAAGGGCAGAAAAAACTCGTGTGCTGTAAAATGACTCTTGGGAATAACTCAACGCCTTTTCACTCTTGGCACACAATTTCATTGAATTGGGAGGACACTCTTCGGCCCAAGGAAAAAATATCCTACCCCAAATGTGAAGAGATGAAAGCAAGAATCATCAATTTATTGTGTCATTATGCATGAAAGATTTTTCCGAATTAATAATTTAATGGGCCTCTCCCGAAACTCACCACCCTCCCGTCGCCCTGCCAGCCAAATATTGGGGGGGAAATGTTTATGTATAAATATTTTATGTCGTAGGCAAGTAAATAGACAATGGTGCGGAACAATAAACCCCCCACATCGTCCCATCCCGCATAATTCCTGACCCAAATCTCAGTGCTTTGCTCTTGGCATTGGCATTTTAGGGAGGCTTTTTCATCAGGCACGCAGCCTATTGCATGATACAGTGACACGGAAATCACTCTGAAACAATCATTCAACACGGATGGTTAATAAATAAGTCATATCGAGCTTTTTTAATTTCCCCGGCAATATATGAAATTTTTAAACATTTCTCTACACTTTTCATGAATCTTCCCAATCGATGAAACTCACGTGAACAGCTCACAAGCTCAGAACGCTTCAATCGCTTTAATCCTTGAAATTATATTCTGTCCTTTGAGACTAAACAATGCCATTTTCCATCACAATTTGTAAGAAGCCAAACTTGAAGACCGTAAATTAGAGAGTTGAGAAAAACATGCCAAACTTTTGAGAAGTCTTCAGCTTTTAAAAAGCCACCCTTGATAATAACACAAATATGTCTTCAAACTCTTAACTATTTCCTCTAAACTTCTCTTACAAGAAATTTCCCACTTCTATTCAGAGCATTTAGAGTCAATTTATTAGTGAATGTTTTAAGTAAGAGGCAATATCTGCGGCAAACACTTCCATGTGAGGGCAAAAGCATTATTTACCTTAAAATATTGGGATGGTGAACACATTCCAGAGTTGTGACTTCACGAGAGAGCATGCGAAGTGCTCTGGCATCCAATCGACTCCTGTCCACCACTTTAATGGCCACACTATCTGCAAAGAGCCAGAAGACAACCAAATTATCAAGCCATGTTCTGACTTTCTGCTAACATTTCCACATCCTTGCGCATTTACATCACTGGCAAAATATAATTTACACTTGCCCAATTAGAATTTAATCCTTGGAAATGCTATTTCGAGAAGTACTGCCGCCCCACCGCCCAACCTTCGTGCTCATGCCAGTGGAGCACCTGAAGAAAATTAATTTCCACGAAACATCTTCACAAACACGAAAATACTCGGGCTGGTGAGCGAGAGAGAGATAGAGGGAAGTGAGAAATGAGAAAATTTCACCATTTTCACATAAATCTCCCTGAGGAATTGGTAAAATTTTTAGAATTCACACACCTGCAAAGGTGGTCTTCGGAAGATTTTCACTCAGAATTTATACGAAATCTGATAAATATTGCATCATCTGTGCAAAATTGAACACAATTTGTATAAAGTCACAGCAATAATTGGATGCATTTTTCATCTCTTCAAATTATAACAATAAATTATGCTTCCCAAAATAATCGACATACTATAATAATTTCGGACCAATCAACAGGATTATTGTTAGCATCACAAAAATTAAATTAATACGAAAATATGACTTTTAATTCTTTTTATGTGAAAAAAAACTCTAATTATACTCATCAGTTGAAATTTTGCAATTTTAAAAAAATCACTATTATTGCATTCTACGCATAATAATGATAATAAAATCCTCTCTCTCATTTTCATATTCATAACTGTCGACTGAGCATAATTATTGGAGATTCCTATCATGGACGTTTAGTGTGAAATTAAAGCGTGACAGTTTGTATTTGATGCACAATGTGGAGAACATCCATAGGAATCTCAAGTGCTTTTAAATTCCCAGAGAATTCTCTATCCATTTCATCCACTTTAAATCACATGTCTATTCCACATTTCGTTCTCCCTTTTCCCTTCATCTCCGTCACTGACACGGAAAAAAAGGTTTCATTTAAATTCAAGTCAGCAAAAATGCGCAAGTAAAACACAAAATTTCGTCAAGAGTAACAGAAAAAAACGTAATTCTCGTCCTGAAGGTTGAGGAAAAAAAGAAGAGTCAAGAGATTCACCCCGAAATTCAGAGCGTGAAAAAAATCAGAAAACAAACACAACAATGACGAAGGAGTCTAATAAGGCGAGTGAGAGATCTGAAGGAAGAAAAGCAGACATTTCTAGTGGAAGGAAGGAAAAGAATTGATAAATACAAAGGAGAGTATTTGCATTCAAATTTTCAAAAATTACTCCTTCATGAAGGATGCAGGGTTAAAAATTTATTCACCCGGAATTCTCCACTCGTAGCCCTTCCACTCTGTGAATCAATTCAAGAATACTGGGATATAAATCCTTGAGTCAACAGAATGAGAGAGCCATGATATCCGGAAAATTCCACTTCGTGATATGGGAATATTTTCCACATCTCCCTTCAGGTGGAATAATTGTTGTCTGAAATGCACACAAGCGAGAAGAATGTCCAGAGCGCAACTGTCGCACATATGTATAAATTCCATCACGAACTGTGAGAAGTTTGACCAGAAAATCCTTACCTCTTGTTAATTGGTGGACAGCCAATTTCACTTTCGAAAAATTTCCACGTCCAATGTCTTTGCAGAATTTGTACATTCCAATCCTTCTCCCCAGTGCCACCTGGAATGGAAGAACGAGTGTTAAGCTTATTACACAGTTTCCGGTCACTTCTTTTTATGCTCTCGCCACCAGCACATGGGGAACAGTGGACTCCACCTCACAGCTAACACCCCAAATTGGGTGCAACATGGAAATTTTCCACATTTTCCATGCCATGAGACAAGCACGAGAGAGAAGGAAAATTGTACAAATTAGCGAGAAAGGAGTGAAAAATTCCAATAAGCTTCCGTGCATTTAATGAGTTCCGGACATGTGCTTTTCTAATTCTATTTTAAACACTGGAGAACAAGAGTGGGAAAATCCTACCCAATTATTAAAATACAACAAGGATGGACATGAGTTTTTACGTGTGGTTTTGTAAAAAAAAACCCTTTTTCCACTCAATAGAATTCCACTTTAATTTATTTTCCAGGTAATGTTTAGCGTGCCAGCGAGCACAAATACAGCGTATAGTGAGCTTATTTATTGGATGATGCTAAGTTATGTCACTAGTAAAGTTTATGGGAATAGCAGCAGGCCAAAGGCTATGTTGCAGACTATGCTGATGCATAAAATTGTCGACAAACTCACAAAGTAGAACCTAAAACTTTGATCCCGTAAAAATGTCTCGTCTTAAATCACCCCGCCCAGATGATATCTTGTAATGGACTGTAAAAAAGAAGGCAACCTCCCTAAAATCCCGCTATATACTCTGGCTGAGGGGTGAAAAATTCACATTAAGCGGACAAAGGCTGTTTGCTCCACGATCCCATGACGCTTTCCAGGCACAATAAAAGGCTTTGCGGCAAAGAGTTGTGTTCTACTTGTTCGTGTTACATATATGTTGCAAAGAAGATAAATTAAGGTTAAGAAAAAGCACATCGCTCTTTGTAAATTATGCAGGGCAATGGGGGTGAAATGAGAGGCGAGAGGACTCTTCTTGATAGAACAATTCGCTGAAGAGAATTGCCCTTCTTTTTCGACATTATCAACGAACACAAAAAAAATTGTAAGAAGAACCATTTGACCTATTTCTTCATTTTTCTCGCTCTCCTCGCCAACCTTCCTTCCTCTTCTCTCTGCTATATGATTAAATTTTTAGCACTTGTGTTGTTCTTCCCTCTTATTTGTATGCCTCCGTCGAACTTTTCCCATTTATTTCTCTCGCCTCACCAGCGGAGATGAACACTCATGAAGGCTTTGTTTGGCATATCGCAAACTTTCTCTTAAATATTGTAGCAAATGTAGAAACTAATATAGAAATTCAGGTGAGTGTCTGAAAAACTTAGATTACTGAGTAGTTGTGCCGTATAAATGCGATGCGACACCTTTCTTCTTGCTGGCAATCCTATAAAAATTATGACTTCCTCATTCTTTTACAGTCACTGTCCCCATTCATTTATTACCCCAGTCATTTTCCCGGGGAATTTTCTTACATAACGACCCATCTGTGGTGGTAAAGTGGATGACAGAATGAAGAATCTGCCACCCCTTGACTATTTCCACACAAAAATCCCCATCAAATATTGCTCCTGAAAAACATTCATTCTCATAATTTTCCACCCCATCTTTACGGTTCAGTTATTACAGCTAAATAAACTCTGACTGCGGGTTTTAGTTTATTCAACGGCTTAATTCTCCAATATTGTACCACTCTGTAAGCGGCTCAGACTCCATTCCGAGGATTAAACTGAAAGAAGTCTTTTCGCGAAGATTAATATGCAATGTGGATAAGTTGCACATGCTTATAATGAAGTGCACTTCGCAAAGTTTTGCTATAATTATATTCATTCTGCTTTAATTCAATTCACAATGGTGAGGAAACCTCAAGAGGTTCAAGATGAGATCAGCTGCGCACTGCGACGTCGTTCGCTTCATGCCTGTCGCCTCTCTTGAAATTCATTAAAGTTTCATAACTTTCACAATTACCATATCATAGACAAAGTTACGCATAGTTTAAATTACATTCAATTGGAAATGATATATTTTTTTATCGAAATGTATTAAAAGAAAAGTGATTGACACGTGTCAATACAAGAAGCTTTCCAATATATTTCCGCCATATTCGCCTGTTCTAAGGAACTTGACACACTAAGGATTTTGGATAGAACTCCAATCATATGAATTGTGTCCGATTGTTAGATCCACTAATAAAACCATTGCCTCTGAATTGAGACTATTTTCAACCGAGAAGTAAGCTTCTAAAATGTTTATTGAAAAAAGTTGAAAAGAAAATCAACCATATATGTTAACATGGTAATATTCCAAAAGCGCTCCAAATATCTTTCAAAAGCACGGCACATACACTTCCTCCTCCCTTCTTTTAATCGCAAACCGCAAAACATTTTTCCCATTTTTCTCATAACTTTCACATAAGACCTCAAAATATTTAATACTTTTCGCTTTGCTTTAAGCCATAAAATCAAATCTCATCCCTGGCGCTGCGAATGGGATGTGTGGCGAGGACTTTTTATACTTTATGCCAGTGAAAAGGGGACTTGAAGATGAAAATTTTCCGCAAAACATAAAGTATTTTCTGGAATTACTCAAGAACATCTTCCTGATGGGATTTATTCGAGCCATAAGCATTCAGTGGGTGGAGGAAATCTCATCAAATTTCCCACTACGTATTTTTTGTGCTTTCTTCTCACTCTCCCTTTTTTCTTCCCCGAGGAAACTGATGGGAAAGAAAGTAAAACTTTCTGGATCATCCATCAGACTTCTTTCCAACGAAACTATTGACAATGCGGACATCTGAGCCGTGAGAAAGATTTTAGTAGTCACACGCCGCAGCCAGAGAGTTGTAATGATTGTTAATGGTTCATTGCTAACTTTTATCTCTGAAACTTGTCTGTAAGTTATTCTCAAGTGTACTCAAATAAATTTGAAGAAACTGAGAAGCTTCACAGACTCTGGCCGGAGAAAATCTGTTGGCTCATAGCTTGATTGACATTCACTTCCACCCACTGTGACACTATGTCTTCCTAAGGGTGGAAAAAAGTTCGGGATGAAGGGTGTTTTTTTCTCACCCAACACTCAATATCCATCCTCTCTGGCGTGAGGGTGTGAGAGGGTTCAAGAACACATCTCCACTCACATGGGATAGTTGGGAAAATGGAACTCAATGATGACCATGAGCATTTTCTCTCCGTATAACATCTATTTTGGTGTTGAATTCCCACGATAGAGCCGGAGTGAAAGGATATTACATGAAAGTTTTCCACATGAAAATAATAACCAGCAGCGTTGAATGAGAAATTGGTATCGTCCGCTAAATTGAAGGGTTTGAGTTCGTGTGTGCCTCTCTATTTTTATTGGGAAGGCGGAATGCTAGAATAGGTAAGTGATTCCACACACAGAGCAATCAATAGCCGTCCTTGACCACAAACTTTGAACCACCTGGACACCCCCAACACGACTGGAGACGAGGAGTATTTTGTCGGCAAACTTGTGAACACTTTCCTTGATTTGATATTCCTCTGGCACGAAAGCACCCATGACGTGCGCAACCATTTAATTTCGATGCATCGCGAATTACTCATGTTCCTCCATGTTCAGACTTCTCCGCTCTGCGAAGGCTCAACACCACCTCCTCTGCCCTCCCAACAGAGTCTCATAACCCTGAAAGGAGGACTAATATTCCATTAATCCACATCACCATTGAGAAGCCTTCCGTTTCAGCGAAGCTCGGCGAGCCATGTTTACTGGGCGCAGAGAAGATTCCGATCGAAAATGGGTTTTAAAGTACCCTCTTTTCAAATTACATTAAAAAATCCCTTTTTTCATCGACTCCTCTTAACCCGAACGAGCAGAAGATTGATAGGAGATGCTTCTGAAGGAAATTATCTCAAATTGGAATTTCATTTTTCATAGCTTGGCCAACCAACAGATTAAGGACGGCAGTCTTTGTATACACTTTAATATTCATCACTCTTTCTCCTCCATACTTCATCGTGATTTACAAAGAAAAAAGTTTATAATTAAATTTTCTTCTTGAATGGAAAGCTCCAGGTTACACAATCCATTGAATTTGCATAGAAACTATTTCAGCATTTTGTAGTGGTATTTGCTGAAGTTCATATTCGTATATTTTTTGCCACATTCTGCAAAATATTCATAATAACCTTCTGCTTTACTACACAAACAAATAGATTTCCACGAACGCCACTATATTTTATAACAGTTCACATACATTTATCGATTTTCCAATGAAAAATAATCAAATTTTGATTACTTAGCCAATAATTTAAGAAACTTCTCCTTTCCGCAAAGTATCTAATTGGAAATTGAAGCGCTATATAAACGTAATTTGACTTGGCAAGTCTTCAACTTCTATTGCTTTTCCCATCCAACTTTTAAACTTTATACCACACTCAACTTTCCCGACAGAATTGTAATACAGCAAATAATATAGTTTCGATCAAGTCTAAACTTTTATGGTAGAAACTTGAGCTCATCGAAACCTTAGTATTTTGGAGAAGAAGAAAAAAGTCAGTTTCTCTTACCTCTTCTGCGAATCTCGGTTCATTTTGGAGTGCTTGAGTGAGTCGCTGATACGGTGGAGTAGAGAGAGGTGGAACTATCACGGGCAGTTCAGTCTCCAGGGCGATTGTTTCCGATGGACAGTGAGGTTCAAATACCCTTCCGTAAGCCTTTGTCTATGCACAACAGCCCATTTCCGTGCAATTCGCCTGCGATGTTATCTGCCACCCTTCGGTGCCATTTCACCACCAAAAGTGCCACACTTTCGTTGCTCCTCCTGCGTCGTGCGGCCGAAGGAAGTGGAATTGAAAAGGAAGACAAGAAAGAAAGTCGATTTAGACAGAGTTTTACCATCGAAATCATGCTGTGACAATGGGTCTTCATTATAAAACGTCCACTTTCCATTCATTTGCTCAGACTACATTTTCCAATACGATCACTGATTTGCATGGAATTTCACCGCAAATCACATCCTCTCATTTCCCTTTTACGACCCGCACTGTAAAGGCATTTAAAATATGCGGGAAATATACACTTTCGAGGGAAAGTCACGATTTTCCGTGGATTTTTCCACTCTTTGCCAAATAGCGTGATTTCTTCCCTTTCACGAGACCCATAAAACGGTGCAATTTCGCTTCGACAAAAACCCCTCCATTCATTTTCGCGAGTTCATGGCCAAAGTCACTCACTTTACCACCCATTCTCGCCAACATTGTGACATGACGGGAAGTAAATCAAATTCAATTAAATCATTAGAGCCACCAATTATGCCAGTATGTTTTCGACAAGGAACCAATTTACACCTCTAACCGCCTAATGGGGTGGAATGCCCAAAAGTTTTCCCAACCAACATAACAATTTCTTTCCACCCAGAACACAGGCATGTAAAATTTCATTCATTATGTGATTCAACAATTCTCCAACATAGTTATCTTGACGCCCCAGTGGAAAGCGGGGTGGCATTGTGGGGGTGCCTTTTGGCGCGTACCAAATGAAATTACAGCTCAACCGACAAAATTTTACGGCTTCCGCTATTCTTATGCGCCATTGCTAATAAAAAGAGGATGAAATTCACGGTTAAAGTGTGAAAATGAAAAGAAACGAATAGCTTTTTATCCACAGGGAGAATCCCTAGTAATTTGCGTCGAGCATGTAAACAGAAACATTATTGTTGATTCTCTGAATTAATTAACCGCAACACTTTGGAAAGCAACATCATTGGCATCTCCCAGAAACCAAAATACACAACATGGGAAATCTGTAATTGTAGCACAGTGAAACACCAGCAATTTGCTATGTACAACATGGCAAGAATCTTTCTTCCTCACCTCAGACTGTCCAAATTGACAAACAAACGTGTGTACTATGGAAATAAATAATGTGCTGCCAAAGTTGTTTTGATTATTGATTAGCAATCCACCAATTTATCCTACTTGATTACAGGTGTTAAAGCGGAAAATTGAAACTTCCCGCCACGCTTATTAGGCCACGAGCCACCCATCAATTCGAGGGACACAATAAATTGACAATACTTGTAACCCAGAGTGTTCTCTGGTCATGAAGTGTTTCCCATGTAAATTGAGAAATCCTTTTATCATTTCGCAACGGCTGTCACAGATGTAAATTTATGTGTTTGGCAAAGTAATCGATTTCTCGGTTATCCCCATCACGAAGCAGATCCCACGGATGTTTGTCATGAGAAATATTTCAGTAGTAAAGCTGTCTCGACGAGGAAAAGTTTAGGAACGAGCTTTTCATGTTATCTACCCTGTTTGTATGGGACAATTTCACGGTTTTTTCGAGGGGACAGGCAAGTCATCTTTTCCCTACCCAAAAAGGGGGTTTGAGAACGGGGTGAAAAACCGCAATAAATATCAATCGATTGCAGAAGTGGCAATAAATTTCTCGACTTTCATCCCCCTACCATTCATTGAGGGTGGAAGTTTGATGCTTTGTGGCGGACTTTTTGTCGAAATCAATAATCGCAATCCAACAGGCAACAAGCTCATCACGCACATCTCATAAATTCTCCATTCTTCCAAATATTACCATCGCTATTCCGCCACATAATTATTGACAATATAGCAGCCAAGTGGTTGGCAAGCATCAGCACGAGGAAGTGTTGTGTGATATACAAGAAATTTTGAGTTGCGAAACACACATAAATCGTCTCTCACACTTTTCCACAAGCGATTTTCATGTTGCAACCCATATCCTTGCTCATAACATCACTTCTCCCCAGCCCAGGCAATAAAATAGGCTCTCTCTCTCCCCGTCAGACAATTTCCCTTGTCTCCCCAATGTACCATAGCCACGGCAAAACACATGGCAACAATTCGGCATGTTGGCGTATCCATCCTAGTCAGCGGGCGGAGCAACACCAAATTCACGAACATTGACATTTTCCCGCCAAAATCAATAAAGAACTTATCGGTAAACTTAGCCAGGCAATATATCCAATGTTTGCACGATAATAACGCTGGAGACACGTCCTTCAATCGAAGACATGAACAGGAGGGTTGAACACCACTGTGCACGTATCATGATGAAAAATGTAGTGTAAATAAATTTCACTGTGACTCCATCAAAAGCTCATTTTCAAAAATGACTCCTGAAGTGAAGCTTCCAGCTGGAAAAACTGATTAACCTATTCCTTGTGTATACAACAAATCCCAGACACTCAACATCATATGTTTGATTACCACCAAAGGTTAACACAGAACAAGTTGAGTGTAGCTCAACAAGGTTCAGCTTTAAGCCACCCCCCATTCGTCCACCAATGCTACCGTTTGCCATGTTCAGTTTCAAGGCAAATTATGCTATTGCTGTCGTGTCGAAATGAAATTACATTTCAAATGCCTCTTTATCATCATACACCAAAAATTTCTTGCTCAAACGAAATTCTCGTGTACACACACACGCCCAGCATTCATATAAAATGCGAAGTGGTGGAAATTTATTAATAAAATGAGATTTTTCTTCACTTTTTTACACCCAGCAGGTCCACTTTTTTTTGCCTCCCAAACTTTCATTGTAGCCGAAAGCTTAAGGTTTAGTATGAGAAAATCCCATTTGGAAAATTTTCTATATTATTCGTTTACAGAGAGATATTTTTTATTCAACCCTCCACCCAATGTTGTTTAATAGCAAAAAAGCGTAACTTTCACATATATGCGAATTTTATTCCATTTTCATAAATTGCTCACCCGAAAGAATTTCTCCCCTTGAAAATTTATTTCACATGTGGAATATTGCACTTGAACGACGAGAGAAAAAAGTGGGCAAAGCACTCAATTTAGTGTGGCACAGCTCAGAATATTATTTCGTGCTGTAAGTCTCTGGTGGAGACAGAAGCGCGAGTGTTCTGTAGTCACAACTCTATAACTCGCGATGTTACATAAAGAAAACAAACACTTGAGTGTAAATAGAAAATGTGAATGATATCCACTTTGTATTATCTAATTTGGACGATTTAGCAATTTATTTTCACAGAAAAAGGAGGAATTCTCCAAGCGTTAACGAACTTTTCAGATCATTTTTCACTGCTACAGGGTTTACTCCCGCATGAAAAATGGTTACATTCAACTCTTCTGAATCTCTGACAACAATAAAATCGCCCACTCACTGCACTCAATGCTGCGATGGGTGAGTTTAATTGAATTTATCGATGGAAAACGCAGCAAAACGGTAGCAATAAACAATGAGCTCTCGAGGTATATGATCTTGCGGTGATAAAGTGTAATAATAATAATGAAACTATGGTTGTAATAATGAATGAGGTGAAAAATGTGGAAATCCATAAAAATGACCAACAATATACCAAAACAGTCTAAGCAATAAAGATGTCAATTACAACTATATAAAAAAAAAGTTATGGTCAATCCTCAGAATTTATCGTTCTTGTTGCTCATAATTGGGGAATATTTAATTACAGTCGCACGATTAGAACTAAACATTCTTTCCGCACATCACATTTTTATTGACAAGGAATACTTTAACCCAATCAGTTTGGGCTTAAAGATTTCTTTTAAATATTGCTCGGTAACGAGAATGCTCCGCCTACTTTCATGCTCCGCCTATTACTTCCCCCGATATGTTTTCAATATTATATTGTCTTCGGGGTCTCTCTAAAATGACCCACTATTCAATTAATTTCAATGAATTTCTTGCATAATCAACTAGTCTATTAATCACTCTCGGACATGCAAATAATCTATCAATCTGCCTTTGAAGGCAAAACTGGCTCTCAAATGTTATGATATAAAGTTGAAGTATTTATAAATTTCAAAGTCTTATATATACACAGGAAAATTGAGTTTTCAACTCTTCCATCTGGTATAATTTGTGTATTTACCGAGTAATCTACTTGATTGATAAGGAGCTTTATGTCTCATCGTCAATGAATCATTTATTGTGCATTCTAGCCTCTCCTTCTGAAGTTGTCTCACCACTCAAAATAGGAACTTAGCGAGGCTATGTGATTTGCGGAATCATCACCTCTCTGGGGACATTAAACGTTGAAATTAGCGAATATGTGTCGCGATTATTGCTTATCTAAATATTGCCATGAAAAAAGCGGCAACAAATCAGACCGGATCACATAAACAGTGTGTGAAGTGTTCGGTGAATACACTTGTAAGTTGATTAGATGGTGTATTGGAGTCTCTTATCAGAATTGGAAATACTGTTTTCCTCCACCTTCGCGCATTCCTCGAGGCGCCTTTTTCTTCTTTTAGCCCAAATTAGATGGGAAAGCCGCACACGGTGAAATGATGGGGAAAATCTCATGAATACCGCCACTGTTACCACCAGTGAAAATGAGTACGTAGTGCGAAGTGAATGTTAATATTTGTACAATATCATTTGAAGACACAGTGAAAGAGTCAATTTCAGTGGAGGAATATTGTATAATGGGGCACTTCCTTATCTTGAAAAGTCTCGACCACACAAATGTATTTGTGAAGCTTCTCTTGTGCTGCTCATTTTCTGTGCGGCAATGCAATCAAATTCACATTCATACATGATTCCTCCGGTCGTCTTTGGCTCCATGTGAGCCAGTGAAAATGCTGAGATGGAGGAAAAAGAAAATAAACTGCAATTTTCATCGCCAGAGAAATGCCCAGAATGCCTTGATGAGTTCTTTCACGAGGCAAAATTTCACACAGTTGCGCTTGTGTTTACGTTTGGACTCTTTGAGGTGATTTTCAAATAAGTAATGACGTTGAGGAGTTTCAAGATTTCTCATGTGCGATTTTTGCTGAAAAATTTTATGACTGCTTGAAAAAACAATGAAGCATTTGTATAAGTCTTCAAAATTTCAAAAGCATATATTTTTCCTTCCACACAGAAGAACGCGTCTTTAAGCCACAATTTGATATGCGCGGGATGAATTTAAAGCGACGTGAATATGCAAAATGTAATGCCTTGACCTTTTCTGACCTGAAAATTATTCCTCAAAACAAAAGGGTTTATGTATACCACCAACAGGATGATTGTTGTTAATGTAAATAATCCCAAACACATTGCACAGCTTTCGGATTTCCGGCAAATTAAAGAGTAATGCCATAACCATTCTAATTTGGGATGTCTCTCCGTCATCTCTCGCATTAATTTCCTCCAAATTTGTCTCATTCTGGTCAGATGGGAGTGAATGATTAATGAGGGTGAGATTCCATTCCACGCGGGTGCGAGGGTCTCATTGTCCCAAAATTGTGAATATCTCCTAATTCACATTGCTTCGAATGGGTTTACTTGCACCCAGAGAGAGAGTTCTGAGCGCACACAAAAGATCACCCTAGGCCACACCATTCTAATGCTAAGCAATACACTTTCCTCCGTGTATTTGTCGGTCGCCTGACTGGGTGAGATGGCTGTTTTGATTTATTTCTCACTCCCTCTGGAATTCATTTATTCAGCAATTGTGACCACAGAGCCCGAAAGGTGGATTCTAATTACAATTCCATACCGTCGTGTGCGGTTCAACGAAATAAAAATTCCACCCTCCTTCAATTCTGTCCCATTGAAATGATTTTGATGTAATTTTGATATGTCACGGAGAAATTGAACAGGGAAAAATTGATACCCAACGGAGTTGACTGTGGCACGAATGAATCGCGCCGGGCAAAATGTCAGGCGGGATTTGATATGGAAATCATATCCTTCAAAGCATATTTTTTTAATGATCTCCTGCCGAGCTGAAAATCTCATGTTATCAACACTAACAACTCAATTTCACTAAATAGTTTTGCCCCCAAAAGTCAATTCATGGGTGACGAGCGAATGAAAAATAATGAAATACCGCCCATAATTTACCCATTCAACCCTCACCGATGTCTGAGCTTCAGCGATACGGAGTCAAATGAAATGTACACTGGCTCGCTCGGGGGGTGTGAGTCCCGTGATATTGTATACACGGAGCGAAAGAGTCGAAGAAGCGGTCAAAGGGAGTGAAAAAGCTCGCATTGCGGAGCACATAAGGCCGAAATTAAGTCTAAAATGCATTATTCATTAAAAACGGCTAGAGAAACATTTTGTATATGTATACCAAACACAGCTGACTCCTTTCCACACTCTCACCACGCCTTGGCTGACGGACCAAAGTCAGGCTCTCGCATTGGAAAAGGGTGAGTTTGGCCGGAACGCGATGCCAAAATGGAATTAAGCTTTTGAATTATTTCCACAGTTTCACGAAATTGTGAAGTTGGGGCGGCCAAGTGGGCGGTTTTGGGTGTAGATTTTCATTCAATTCCCGCGCCACTGGGTCATTTCCATTCGCGCTGTTCGCGCATTTTTGTCAAAGCCGATGAACAGATTAGAAGAGTAAACAAGTTGTGTTTTCATGCCACCGAAGAGGACTCTTATAACTCTGATCGGACTAATCAGATCAAGAACCAACAGAATGCTGATAATTTCAGTTCAATGTCGCATTCAGATGAATGGAATTGAAAGGTAGCCAAAGAAATTCGCTCTTGGCAGAAGAACATTGCGGTACATGAGAAAATTATTTCAAAGAAACCAAGGAAATCAATCAGAATCTATGAAGACTTCATCAGTCTCTATTCCAATGAGATGAAACGAGAACTCTGAATGTATCTTTGAACTTTGTGAAACTTCCATTTGATTTCTAGATTTCTTGTGAAGTTACTTAATATTTCTAACCGTCCTTGATTTGCTACGTAACCTAGAAAAGGATTATTATTATGGTTTTTTGCGGAGCAATCAAAGAGAAGCATTTGGGAAAGGAATATTGTAAGTTTTTGAGCATTTTCACTTCCCAACACTTCCGCTAAGCTGTACACCACTTCTGATCGTATTATTTCCCCCTTGTCGCTCGCTAGGAATTTAGTAATCTACATATTTTCAATTTAACCCTAGATTTTCCTACCTTTGTTATTCGTTTGGTGCACATTTTTATGTATATAGAAAGCTCAGTTATTGTGAACTTGTGAAGGGTCATGAAAAATTCATGGCTTTATAAGCAAAAATGCAGCAAATTAAAATGGATCTGAAATGGAATTTGATGGTGAAAGAGTGTCATTTCGGCAAGTATTTCAGCAATTATCACATTTTCTCACACTCTTCCTCGATAACAGCGAGCAAAATAGCACAAATTTTATATGGTGATAAAAATACTTGAACTCTTCAGACACAAGAGCCAAGTAACATGTCAAATCTGTAGTAGAAATTCCTCCCCTTGATAAGACACAAAGCTGAAGAAGAGATGTGAAATTTGTCAAGACTTTCATGCAAATATTTCGACTATTGTGTCAATGGCGAGAAAAGGTGAGAAGTTGAAGCACGTCAGAGGGAAAACAATCAGCATTTCCATCGGAATCTCAACACAATTGAGCTTCCACGTGAATTTGGCCGCGCGACTCTCGTGTAATCTATTAATACAAATTCAGTTCTTACGACTGTTATTACGCGATCCTCCCTTTTGCCAGCGTGTGTGCATTTATTCGCCCGCGCTTCAGTGAAAATTTCATTATACAAAAAAGCGCGCGCGCCTTCTCTGCGCCTCTCGTAAAAGTGTCGGAAATGACTTTCTGTTTCAAATTCAATGCGTACAGCAATTCTTCAAGTATTTTTTCATGTCTCACTTCAATAGAAAACAGCTGGCAGTCGCGATAAGAGAAGTGAGATAAGGAATTTCCAAGATTTCGATGACAAGCTTCAAAGAAATTTCCTTTACAGGAACAATTAAACAAAAAAATTTGCATATCTTGCGAATTACAAGTAATTCTCTTATTTATTCTTTAAAAATATTGCGTTTTATCAACTTAAAATCCCTCTTCCAAGCCTCTGGGTTCCATCCGAATTTTCTCTGTGTGAAAATTCCACGGAAATGAAGAGGCCCCAGGCGAAAGACTCACCTTTTGTGCTATCAATCGCAACGATTTCTGCCTGCCTTGGCAGGAAACTCTGCAAATTCCGCTCTTTCGCCTCTCAACTTTCACCGGGACTCCGCCGCACACTTTTCTCACGGAGCCTCTGTGGAAATTCCGCCGCAGTCCGGGGTCATTTCCTCGCGGGTGCGTATCAGTTGCGCTTTCCCAGCTCCGGCCAGAATACTCAAATCGTGAGAAAAACACCAAAATAAATGACTCTAAAAGCGGCTAATAATAAACACCGTCCTATTATTCGCGACTCCGCGAGCGCCCCAAAGAGTCCCAGGAATGCGCCCCCAATGTGGGGAAGACGGGGCGAGAATTGCACACCGACCACCTGCCACACTTTCAGCCCCCGCTTCTGCTGAGGAGGCGCTCTGGGGGCGACGCTCTTCCCCACTCCGCAGCCTCAGAGAGTTGACAATTGCGCGCGGAATTGAGCGCAGAAAAACCACCCACACTCACCAAAGCACCAGCGATAACTGACTCTCCGAGCACATTTTCTCGCAGCTCCGGCCGATGCGCTCTCTCCCGAAGTGCATTCGCACTTCCCCTCTCGAGAGAGCGGCGCGATAACGCGCCTCTCTCTCTCGCCCATATGATTGCTCTCCGCTGTGCTGTATCCACTCAAGACGCCGCGTAATTTATTGAATTTCACTGCATTTTCTGACGAATATTCAGAGAAAATCAACGGAGACTACCTTTAAAACATTTATTTTCTTAATTGGAGGAGAATCCTGAAGAGATTCGAGAATTCTACTGTGCTAATAAGAATCTCATTCGACGGAAAATTACAGCTGGGTTGCTGCATAACCTCACTTTGTGCGTTGACAGGCTGAATCGGCGTTTTTGTTCGCTCTGCATTTTCCAGGTGAAAATACGACAAATCCAGCCAAAATGTCGCTCAACGACTACAAGCTGAGTTGTGAGTTGCGTGGCCACTCCTTGGACGTGCGATCCGTGACGGAGGGCAGTGATTTTATCCTCTCAGGCTCGCGAGACATGAAAGTGAAAATGTGGGCCAAGGAAGGGTGAGTTGATATTGTTTTTGTCCCAGAATCTTCCACTGACACGCTTTTTGTGCATATTTCGCACAGCAACTCGTACAAGGAGAGAGCGACGCTGCAGAATCACTCGAATTACGTGGCGGTGGTGTTCTATCTGGAGGACGAAGGGTGGATCTGCACAGGAAGCAATGACTCGACGATTTGCATTTACACCTCCGGATCTCTGGTGCCTGTGCACACACTGAAGGAGCACTCGGCCACTGTGAGTTGCCTGTGCAAGGGCCTGGAGCCCAGGAGTATCGTGTCCGGCAGTTGGGACAAGACGGGCAGGATTTGGAGGATTTCCGACGCCAACACAGTGTCTTCTGTGGCTCTCCAGGGCCACGATGCGGCTGTCTGGGCAGTGGAGTCCGTCTCCTGTGGCCAGAGATACGTCACGGGCTCAGCGGACAAGAACATCTTCGTGTGGAACGCTTCGGGTGTGAAGATCTTCGTCCTCAAGGGCCACACAGACTGCGTCCGGGGATTGATTGGCCTGGGAAACGGAGGCCTTCTGAGCTGTGGCAATGATGCGGTGATCAAGGTGTGGAATGACGAGGGAGAGTGCGTCAATGAGCTGTTCGGGCATTCCAACTACATCTATTCGATCGCCCTAAATCGCAATGTGGGCGAAGATGTGCTGGTCAGTGGCGGAGAGGACAGCTCATTGAGGATGTGGAGCGCCTCGGAGGGCGCTCTGGGATCGGAGATGCACATACCAGCACAGTCTGTGTGGTCTGTGGCTTGCCTTCGCAATGGTGACATTGTGACGGGCTCCAGTGATGGAATTGTGAGGATCTTCACCAGGGATCCAGCTAGGATGGCGCCTGCGGACGTGTTGGCCGCCTATCAGACGTCCGTGGATGTGTGGCAGAAGGAACACAGTGCTGAATTGGGGGGAATCAAGGTGAATGATCTGCCTGGGCCGGAATCCCTCTACATGGAGGGCACGGAAGGCCAGACGCGCATCGTGCGACAGCCAAATGGGAAGATTGAGTGCTTTCAGTGGACTCGTGGCAGTTGGCAGCTCGTGGGCGACGTGACTGGAGCGTCAGGAGGCACAAATGCCAGTTCTGGCAAGACTCTCTACCAAGGCAAAGAGTACGACTACGTCTTCAGTGTGGACGTCGAAGATGGAGCGCCGCCGATAAAGCTGCCCTACAACCGTGGCCAGGATCCGTGGTATGTGGCGCAGGAGTTCATCCACAAGCACAATCTGCCACAAGTGTATCTGGATCAGGTGGCCAATTTTGTGGTGAAAAACTCCGGCAATGCTCCTGTGGCGCCTTCGGACAACACATTCAGTGATCCCTTCACGGGAGACTCGCGCTATATTCCGGGCAGTGGGGGTGGGAATAATGTTGGCGGAGGAAATCTCTTGGATCCCTTCACGGGCGCCTCCAGCTACAGAACGCAGCAATCAGAGAAAAGCAATTCCGGAGAGCATTTTCCCACCAGCGCCTATTCAACGATGGCCACAGCGGATCTGGAAAAGATCCTGAATAAGCTAAAGTGAGTTGCATCCCGGTTAAGTGATGATTTTACTAAGAAATTATTCATATTTGCAGGAGTTTCAACTCGGAAAACGCTCCGGATGAGACGAAAGTCAACGACAGTGTTCTCAGTGATGCAATCGCCGTGGCGAGGAGCGATGGAGAGTCGCCTGTGGCGCAGATTGAGAGTCTCAAGTGCCTCCTGAGTTGGCCACGCGGCATTCTCTTTCCTGTGCTTGATCTCGTGCGCCTCGCTGTGCGAAATGAGGCGACTTGCCGAACGCTGATGACGACTGAGATGACGAAGACGCTGGTGGAGTGCATCAGTGACTCGGCGGCGAATCAA
This sequence comes from Phlebotomus argentipes, assembly GCF_947086385.1. Taxonomy (NCBI): domain Eukaryota; kingdom Metazoa; phylum Arthropoda; class Insecta; order Diptera; family Psychodidae; genus Phlebotomus; species Phlebotomus argentipes. The sequence continues at coordinate 7,081,302 of NW_026776181.1, read as the reverse complement.
CTGATGGCGCTCAGGAGTCTGGCCAACATGCTGGCGCATCAGGCGGGCCGAGACGTTGTCCACAGTCGTCTGGGAGAGATTCTCGGCAGGATCAGTGAGATCCGGAAGGGGAGTGTGAATGCCCAAGTGGCTGTCGCCACGTTTCTCCTCAACGCAACTGTGACCCAGATGAGTCTGGCGAATGCCGACGAGTGCAAGATCCTCGGGGAGTGCTCTCTGGAGACGATGCAGTGGATTGAGGACAGAGAAGCGGTTTACAGATGCCTCCAGGCGCTGGGAAACCTCACGTGCACGCCCGTTGGCCAGGAAATATTGGCTCTCGTCATGTCAGTGGACGCCGTGGTGGACAAAATCAAGGCGCTCTCGAGGGAGAGTGGAGCGGAGAAGCTGATTGGGTGCTCCAGGGATTTCTGCGTGACTCTCGGCGTGTGAAAATTCAATCACTTCATCCCTTAACAATTTAATACAGCCTATTTTACAACACTCACTGAGTTTTCCTGTCGCGTATCCGCTTCAGCAGATCGTCCTTCCAGTCCTTCTCGGACACTCCCTGCGCCCAGGCGGGAATGGCCGTGGCCGGGAGCGAGAATCCCGCCATGACATTCATTATCTGGCGCTCTTTGTCTCCGTCGAGGTCGATTGTCAAGTCGTCCGGACGTGGAGCGTTCCAGATCTCTCGCTGCACCTCCGAATCCACCGTCTCGATGGCAGGAACGTCAGCTGGGGGGGTGCTGTCGGCCATGGGGATGTCTTCAGAGTCTGCCAGATTGTCCCAGACCTCGATATTGGGGGCGTCGCCGTTGAGGGGCTCGTAGCCCTCGTACATCTCCTGCTCGTTGTCACTGTCGTCGCTGGTGTTCTGCTGGTAGAAGTTGGTTCCGCCGGCGGGCAGGATACTGCCGGGATCTCCATCTCCAGGATCACTCTCACCATTCACGCGAAACTGCATCTTTTCGGTGGAAATTGTGAAAACTTGTTTTGTTGACTTCGTGTCAATTTGACAGCCTGACTTTTCTACGCGTAATTATATTTGGAGAATTTTTACACTCAAAATGAGCAAAGGAAATGATGAATTTGGGCGAAATCTACATAAAATATAAGAATCCTATACGTTTAATTCGTGTTAGACGAGAAGTAAAAATAATCTAGCGAGAAAAGAATCTTATTCGCCATATTTATCCGGTACGCACAATACACGCATGCTGGTATTCTCCCGCCAAAATCCCCCCTTTTGCCTACATTGCGGCTCTGAAGAAAAGTCGTGGGAATTGGAATTTTTGAAAACTCAACGCACTTTATTGTGTGGGAGGAAGAGAATGGCACTTAACTGAGTAAAGTCGTCTGCAAGTGGACAATTCGCAGCATCGTCTTGGCCGAATAGGGGCAGAAGTTGAATTTCTGGAAGCACTCTTTGGCGCCACTCGCGCGGCGGCCGAGATCTCGCGCCTTTTTCACTTTCTCCGGGGCCGAGTCGTTGGCATTGGCGCTGAAAGGAGGCGGCAAAGTGCATTTAATTGCAGCTCACCACCTATAATTGATTGTGACTCGCTCACAGTATGAAGTTCTTAATGGCGACGCCCTCGTCGAAGTCCACGGCAGCGCCCGCGGCCAGCTGGCACACGAGCGACGACGCGCAGAGGAGCGGATCGTGTCTCAAGAGAGTCTCCCAGTCAATCGCCGGAGGCTGCCGAAGTGCAGTGGCACGGAAGAGTGAGAAAAGTAGTCCAAGTGTGCGATAATTGGGCGGGGGTGGCTTTGCTCACCTCATCCACGGCGCGACGTCTCCGGCCGGCCAGGAAGTCCAGACCGAGCGCCTTGGCCGCCACCTTGGCTGCCGTCTGCACGGGACGGCGGATCTTCTGGTAGTCCTGCGCCAGCAGATGAAGGCAGTACAGCGAGCCCAGCAGGAGAATGCCCAGGAGGATGAGCCTAGAAGTGGAGATGGGCTGATGAGGGGGGCCAGGAGCGGCGCAGACACTGAAGGAGTGAACGATTGTGGATACTCACTTGTGCGCCATGTCGCGAGTGTCAGTCTAATGGCGAGGCGACATCAGATGAAGAAGTGGAAGAAATTTTACTTTCTGTCGAATTGATGCGTTATTTAATACACAGTGAGAGGCAAAAGCGTCCAACGAATGTATTTTTAAAAAATGTATTTATTATCAGTGTTAAAGGAAGTAAATAATCTTGTGGAGTTCTTCTGGCGATTCCAGCTGATCATTTCATTGGAAAATCCCGAGAATTCCTTGAAAAATTTCCTCTTTATTGCGTTTTGTCAGCATTAAGACTGTTTATATCGTAAACAAGACATCCGGATTTATAAATTCAAATGAAAATCCACATTTTCAACTTCATTGAGAGACAAAGTTGCGTGCTGGACCACTTTGGCGCCTCACTGTGAATCGTGCAATTGCATCCAAACATGAGCGCCTGGTGGGACAGCGAAACTGGTCTCTCCGTCTCCCGGAAAGACAACCCGTTTTAGGCATCTCGCAGCAAAATTCCGCACAAGATCATCATTTAGAGAAGTGAAGTCCAATTGAATAATACACCACGCTTATTGCTATATAGTTTATTATCTCTCTACTATCATTTCTCCTCACATTGCTCACTATTTACCTCCTCACCTTCTTTGCCTACAAATGTGTGTCTGTGTGTCTTATAGATTTTATAAGAAGGAAATCAAACACATTGTTTAAGCGAAATATCTTGGCGCTTCATCAAAATATTCGTGAGACAATCCATGACTCAAATTGTGACTTTCTCTATCTCTTCAACCACTAAAACTACACACAATGCATTCCTTCCCCATATTGATTAACAAATTAATTGATAAAAATACAAGTTTATAGAGGCACTAGAGGACAAGTTATACAGAGTTTTATTGTTATGGAGACTCTCATTCGCAAATGTTAAATGTCACCTGACCAAAAATCAATCTTATATGCGCTCCTCAACAATCTTCAGAGCACATTTTATCACAATCTCAACGCCGCATTTTATTGCATCTGTTCGCGTCACGCCACATAATTCGACTGCCTTATAAAACGGAAATAAAACTTGGTTCTTTTTCCCTGGATTTTTGTACAAACACTACACAAAAAACGAGGTCTTTTTCATCTTCTCTTTTTCTTTGTCGTGAGGAAAAAAAGCTCCTAAATATTGCTTTTAAAGTGACTTTCAAAAATCCACTAATTCCTACAATTCTCTTTTCAAATGTGCGAATAAAACTACCTTTTTTTTTCTTCATCTATTTTCCCTAGAAATATCTCGATGCATAAGAATTTGATCAATCTTACTTAAGCATGTGTTGTTTGTAATTCTTATCATCTCGCAATCTTCAGCTCTGATTCTGAAGGCGAAAAGCGACAATTTTTCACCAAAATAAACTTATACATACATATTTTCCCCATCACTCGTCTAACGAGACAAAATTTCACTAAAATGTAGTTTATTTACTCTTGTTTTTTTCTTCATCATCAACACTGAGAGAGCTTTTTCACTGTCTCTTCAGTCAAAATAAATCGCCAAAAACCCACTTGAGAGAGACTCACTCAAACACTCGAGACAAAAAGCCCAATGACTTGTCGCTGGGCAATAAAAATACTTTTCACGGACTTCCTTTAATGCACAAAAAAACTCTCCACATTTTATCATTATGGAAAAAAATTACGATTTCTCTCTCTCTCTCTTTCGCTACTTTTGCCAATTTCTGGGAATTTTGCTTTTCACTTCTTCTTATTTTTTTTCTTTTCACAAAAAGTGCGTGCATTTTTCAGCAAAGCAAAAATCTTACAAATCTCATCGATTTGCTTCTTCTCCACCACAGAGAAGAAAGTCAAACCTGGACAAATTTATCAGTCTCATGGACGCTCTTGGACTCCAAAAACAATGCCAAGTGTCTGTGTGTCCACGCGAGACAACAAATAATTGCAAAATATTTTTTTTTGTGGATCCAATCCCTCCCACTGTCGAGGATTTCGCGGGATTTTTCACCACCCAAAGACAAATTGTTGCATCTGGACAATCAACAAAGATCCATTGACTAGATTTCCATGCTGTGAGATTGAGTGCCACAAAAACGACCCTCCGCTCACCCTCAGCCGGCACTCTGTGAGTATCCGCTGGTGGAATTCAGCTTGTGCCGCCCATTGATCGGCGGCATCTGCTCAATGTCCGTTGCCAGAATCACCGGCTTCATCTGCATGTACTCAATCTCCTCGAATAACTCCGGCAATCGCGACAAATCGCCATTCGAGTCCCCAGAGCCCGCCGATGAGGCGTCGCCCACAAACTCACCGCCCACAACCTTCAGACTCACGTCGATCTTTGACAGACTTCCCACATCCTTCTGCTCCACCAGCTCGGCGTCGTAAGGACAGATCTTGATCAACTTGCTCTCCTCCGACGCCGCCAGGTAGTTTCCGCCGTCCGGCGAGTAGTTCTCATAGTCCACAGTGTCCGACACCACGGCCAATTGATCGTCGAACTGCGAGTTGTTGTTCTCGAAGCCCGTGGGACTGTCGAAGGACACTTGCTGGTCGCTCTTGTGAATGATGATGGAGGCCGAGTGGGCGGACAACTCGATCTCCTTGATGTGCTCAGGATGCTTCTTGCGCTGATGCTGCAGAAGCTTCGCCTTCGAGGCGTACTGCTTGTGACACCACGCGCAGCCCTAAAATTCACAGAAAAACAGTGTTAAAAGGCCATGATAAGCAAACAACAGCACAATTCTTACCTGCGGATGAGTCGTAATGCTGCCGACAGTTTGTGAGTACGTCAAATTGGAGAATCCTCCCACATCCGGACAACTTCCCTTGATGCGACTCGACATTGGCAATTCCAATCCCGGATGATTCTTCAGAATGTGTGCCTTCCGCTTGGAATTGCTCTTGTACACCTTCTCACAGTATTGACAGTAGTAGAACTTCTGATCCTTCAAGATGGGCAAATTGAGTTCCGGCACAGAGTCAATCGGCACCATTGGATGCCTCTTGGCCAGATGATTCACCAGCATTCCGCGTCTCTTGAATCCCACCAGACAATCGTGACACTTGTAGATGAAGCGCTGATAGTCATTGGGAGACACTTTCGGTGAAAACTTCTTCTTCGGACTCTCCTCACCATTGTTCTTCGCAGCTTCACCTTCGGACATTTCCTCCTTGCAATTCTGTCCATCGACTGGGGAATCATTAGCCGGAGATCTTTCCACCATCTTCTCCTTCTTCGCCTTCGCCTCATCCGAGTGTGATCTCTTCATGTGCTCCCTCAGCTTGTCCTTCCGCTTAAACTGCTTTCCACACTCCGAACAGAGAAACTCCCGATGATCCGAATGCCTAAGGAGATGCATTTGAAGCTTGCTCAGCGTTGGAAATTGCTTGCCACACTGCTGACATGGATGCTTTGTGGCCGAATGGAAGGTCCTGATGTGCTTCCTGATGATTTTGTACTCCTTAAACTTCTTCTGGCAGAACTTGCATGTGTACACCCCATTTTCCAGATGAGATCTCACGTGCAACTTAAACACCAGGCCATGTTTGAAGGCCTCCGTGCACATCGGACAAACAATCAAGCGTTTAGGGTTGAGATGCATCTTCACATGCACAGCAAGTGCGGAAGAGGTGACAAAGCGCTTCGGACAATGAGAGCAGCGAAGAGGTCTGGATTCATTAGAGCCATGAACGAGGTTGTGACGCTGTAAAGTACAAAAGAAGATAATTAAGTGGCTTCCGGGGACGTCTTGGGAAGACAACTCACCGCTAATCTCTCAGCTGTTGGGAAGGATTTTGGACAAGTGGAGCACTTGAACTTGTGAAAAGTGTCCTTGTTCTCCTTGTTGTTGAGAAACTGCTTGGAATCCTCCTTCAAAGTCTCCTTAATACCATCAATTCTGCGCCCTCGATCGATCTTGTTATTGCCACAATCGCTGAGACTCTTCTCCGCCAGCGGATGTCCCGAGTGGGTTTGCATGTGTTGTCTCAAGCGTAGCGAAGATCTCAAGAAGAGCTTAAGACACACCGGACAGGCCACTTTGTTGCCCCCAAGAGGCTTCTTTCGCTTCTTCTGCACACTCTTCTTCTCATCGCACACATCATCGTGCTGATTGAGATGATCTTGCAGCGCCTCTGAGTTGGGAAACTTGTCATCACACTCAAAACATGGCCAAGTATTCTCCTGCTTGCTGTCCGGAATCAACACAGACAATCCATACTTCTCTGCATACTCTCGACTGTAGCCCACCTTCAATTCCTGCTTCGATCTGATGAATTGACAACTCTTGAAGAACAACTTTCCCTCACTCTCGAAGAGCAAGAGATTCTGCTGCTTAAAGTCATCGGCAAAGCGAACAAAACGCATCCAATTAGACGTATCTGTAAAAACAAACAAGAGTTCAGCAAATACGAAAACTTTCTCTCTGTATTTCTCAACTCACTCTCATTTCCCGTCTCTAGAACCATCTTTCCATCGATTAGCAGCAGAGGATAGTGCTTTGGCGAGTCAGCCTTGAGATGACGAACTTCCTCCTCGCCAACCTCGCGAAGGTCACCCTCGAAGGGGCCAAATTTCGTACGCAGCGGTATGTCCTTCTTGGAAAAGACGCTGTATTCTGCATAGCGGCAACAAAAACAAACACCAATTAGTGTCCGTTACTCAGGCAACCCACAATAAACAAATCAATAAATATAGAGAGGGAATCACGCGAAGTCTACTTCCTGCCCGAGTGCGCGGGATGATTGTGAAAAATCGAAATGTGTACAATTTCTCAGATTACAGACATCCCATCCTGTACAGCAACACCGACTACAGGTCAGCCGCACACCACGGACACTCGCTGCGCCCCGCTCATGGCTCCGCGGTCACCATTCCCGGCCATCGCGCGTTTATTGCCCGTGGCAAGAGTCACGGTTACGATTATGGCACGCAATATAATCGATTTCACGACTGGAAGTACAGCGAGCGGTTGGAGAATACTAAATATAATCTCCCGATGAGATTACATCGGGTGGATTTTATGAGGAGTTTCGATGAAAAGACGAGATTAAGGCCTGTTAGTGCCATTGACGAATACCAGACAATCCAGAGGCAAGATTTTACGCAGAAAAACCTCCCCGAAGCGGATGCTAAGGAGGGTAAAATGTGTGCAAGCAGACCTCTTAAGCCCATATTCCGAGGATACGTCAATGATTCATCTTACCACAAATCCCTAGATCCCTATTTATCCACCCAAACCCTCGATTACTCCCTCTTCAGTGCTCCTGAGGAGGTGAAAATCACCCAGAAGGATAACATTACGGTGTGGGATTGGCTTCACTATCCCAAAACATGTAAAGGATACGGTTTGAAGGAATTCCCTGAAGTCAAACCCAATAGAATGATTGATTCACTCAACAAAATCCCTCCGCAATTTAAAATGCCCATTGAGAATAGATTCCCAGAGACTGGAAGCTGTTTTACAGTTCCCAAAAGCAAGTATTTCCATGAGAATGTTTATCCTATTGGTGTCATCCCATCATTGGCCCCACGAGATCGTCTTGGTCTACCAGAAAGCACAGTTTACGGCTCAGGATTGAAGAACATCGTTCTTGTGGGCTCTAGAAAAGTCACAAGACAGCAGAGATGACTCACCAGTTGGATATTTGGGTGATTTTGCAATGTACAAGTAAGATGTTGGCAGACTCGCCCAGGCGCGACAAGGAACGTGTTTATCAGCAACCAACACTGCAAGGAAACCCACAAAATCACACAATAAATCACTAGAAAACTCCAATAAATCTCTATCACTCACAACATCCGTCTTTCTGAATCTTCCTCTGAGACTTCCGAAGAGATGATTTTGCCGAAAAAGAATCCTCTTGTTGGTATTTCTCATCGCCGGAGAAGACGCAGTACTTCTCATTGATGCTCTTCACATCATTGATGTCCACATATTCGTCCGACAGAGATGACACACTGACAATCTTCAGGTTGTTCTTGTACGACAAATCCCTCTCCTGACTGTTGGCAAAGTCCAGCAGAATCTTCCCGTCATTCAAGTCAATATCCATTGACACAGAATCAGAGCCATTGTGATTGCTGTCATAGGAAGCCTCCTGATCGCCTGCCTTCACATTAGTCGCACTCCCGGACATCTGGTGCTGCTGCAGCAGGAAATCCGGCAACAAGTGAGGCTCTTCGCGACTGGTGATGTCGTTGACAGCAGCCACTGCAAGTGCAAATCATAGTAAATATCCAAGACGTGATAGATTTCGTGCTGTCTTACATAGAGGGGACATGCTGCTGTGCAGGAAAAGCCTCTCCTGCGATGGATGTTTTTCCACGTGATTCTGCTGCTGAAGCATTCCAGGCTGTTCCACCATCGAATAGTTGCTGCCAGACTGATTGACCATGATGTTGGTGTTCTGATTCTTATACCCATAATCCGACAGTTCATTGTTCACCAGCAACTCAATTCGCTCCGCTTCTGTAAAGGGAAGTGTGAATAGCGCCCGGAATTACAGCTTGTTTGTCCAGCAAACTCACCATTATTGACCACCATCATGCCGTCATTCTGATCCACGAGGCATCCCGAGGCGTCATATCCGTTGTACTGCTGTTCGTAGTTGTTCATGGGATCCGGCGCGATGTCCTGCAGGCCCGAGACCAGCTCAACGACATTCCCTGCTCCCTCCTCGTGCGCCTGCAGCATCCCGTTGGGCACCTCTTGGTAGAATCTGCCAGTTGTGTCTCTGTGCAGGATGATTTGAGGCTTCGTGTCCATGTAAGTCTCGCCGCATGAGGTCACGGGCATGTGGTAGGCCTCCTGGCCGGGCGCCACCGCCATCTCGCCACCCATTTGGCCAGCATTTGGGTGGTTTGCGTAGTGTCCCTCCGCCTGTCCCGGCTCGCTCGCGGCGCGCACGTAGGTATTGAGCACGCGGGTGCTGGTGGAGGACAGGATGTACGTCTGGGCCGGATCGATGAGGCGCTGCTGGAGGCCCGCCTCGCTGCCCATCACGCCCAGCAGATTGCCATCCGGCGCTTCCGGCGTCTGGACGAAGATGACGTTGTTGTAGGCGGGCGTGGAGTTGGCCGCCGAGAAGGGTGGCGAGTACCGGGCGGCCGAGCTGAAGTTGGGATCATACGGGCTGACTTGGTATTTTCTCGACGTCTCCATTACTGTGCTCCGCCTGCTCCGGACGACAAATCAACTGCGAAGAAAGTCGGAGTGGGTGAAAAATCACTCGCACGGCACTTTTCCACAGCGAACGCAGACACCATTGTGTCTCCTTATCGCCTGAGATAGCGATCAATCTCGCGGGGATTACGTAAATACGCCGCGGCGGTGGAAAATCATTAGGGAAATTTGGAAAAACCCACCAATCATCTCATCGTCTTCTGAACCCAACAATTTTCCCCAACTTTCAAACCCCTTTCGCATCGCATTTCTGCAATTATCTCCCAATGAGGGGGTGTAGAACGGATTTCTTACATTTTTCCTCTGCAATACTGCACATTTACCACGTAATTTCACAATTTTCTCCACAAGAAAAACTCCTTTGAAAATTTTTGCACTCTCGAGCTGTCACTGAATTTCAACACCTCTCAGCGGACGACAGCGCCGCTCTTGTGCTAAAATCTGCCAGCGGAACTACAAAAAGCGCGGAGAAAGAAGTCTCTTAACTGTAAGAGAAACACTGTTCATCGCAAACTTGAAGACTGATTCATTTATCAGGTGTTTATCAGCGAAAAATGTACTCTTCCATGTACAAATATTTATTGTATAGATAATATATATATTTCCAAATATAATGCGTACGAATATAGTATTCAAAATACATTAATTCTCTTTTAATTCATACGTGAATGGAATTCATTGTGATATTTTTTGAATGCAATAAATGCGCGATAAAGAACGAAAAATCCGCCAAGAAATGGTGTGTCTTTTCTCACAAAAAAAGTATATAAATCAACAAAAAGTCTGGGAATAATCGTGTAAATGGTATTTGTCCTGTGTGATCTTCAGGCATCCTTGAGCGACAGGAGGCTCTGACGGAGAAATTCGTACTGCGTCTTGGCATGTTTCCCCTCAAGCTCGGCCATTTCGATGAGACTCTTCTTGAAGGCGGCCACGCGACGCGCCCGGAAACCCACCAACTCCTGCTTCCCATGCGCCGACATCGTCTCGAACTTCTGGCAAGCCTGCGTCTGAGCATTTTCCGCCTGGAAGCCAAGAAAGCACACGAGAATGCATTAGAAAAGGTTCACATTGCAATACTTGTTCCTTCCGGTTTTGCGTGTCTCGAGATGAAGTGTAGCAATTTCTTTACCTCTTGCACTTCCAGAGGCTGCATTGTGTCAGTCAATAAATGTGCTTAAGTGCTCTGTTTTTTCTTTTGTCTGATTTCTCTCAATTCATACTCACCGCGTGGACGTCCTTGTTCTTGGCTCGAGCGCGCTCGAGATTCCTGTTAGCCGCCTCGTAGGCCGCCAAGCAGCGAAGACGACGGATTAGCAGCGCCTTGGCAGCGTGACTGTCGCGCTGATAGTAGCGCAAAGTGTCGCCCAGCTTCAGGTCTTGGTCGCTGGACACGCGTCCTTCCATGTTCTGCAAACAAGTGCGCAATTGATAAAGAAGATCGGCGTGGAAATTGGAGTTACTTACGCGAATCTTCTCGAACACTTCGGCGACTTTGGCGAGGAACTTCTCCATACTGCCTGCCTCGGCGGTGGAGAGCTCGAGGAGCGACGAGGAGATGCGGATGTGCGTGTCCGCCACCTCCTTGTGCTTCTTCGTCATCTTCTCCGTCCGCATGGCGGCCTCCTTGAGCTGCGTGTGGTAGTCGGTGAGAAACTGGAGCTCCTTCTCGAAGAAGTCATTCACATCCCGCACCGTAGCACCGAGATACAGTTCGTCCGTGGTCTTGCCCAGGCTGCGCACCAGACCGCCCAGGAGGTCCATCTTCTTGCGCGGCTTCGCGCACAGATCCTGATCGTACTCCAGGAACACCTTCAGATGTTGGTCCTTGCGAAATACCGAGTGACTCGTGAGGCGCGTGAGGAACACTTCATGCATCGCGACAGTCTTTTTGAATGTGGCCAAATACTCCGCCTCGAGCTCCTGCTTCATCTTCTTGAACTCCTCCTTCGTCATGTTGCCCTCGCCCTCGCCCAGGCGCTGCAGCTTCTCCCTGGACGCATCGAAGTCCGGTCTGGGCGGACACGGTGGAATCTGAAAGACAGAAACACCTGAACATCTCTCTTCACGCCTGCCGGCGGACGTCCTTACGATATATCCCGCGTATTCCTCATTCTCCTCGAAGCGATCGTGCAGCCAGACAAACTCCTCGTGCTGACGCACCACGCAAAAGTCGGATTTGGCATAGCCGGGCAAGGAAGTCCGGGTGTGGACTGTGAACTTGACGCGATCCTTCTCGCTCAGGGCATCCGAAATGTCCACCAGAAGGTTGTCGTCTGCCAGAGGAATCACAGATTCCTGTGACGAGGGCGCTGCTTCAGCCACGCTGGACTCCTTCTGGGGACTCCCATTGTCATCAGCTCCGTCCTGACCACAAAAGAAATCCATCCCAATTAGACAAAACTTCCGGACAAAGTCTGTACTAAAAAGTTTGAAGAGTCACGAAAACGCCTCCAAAACTAAATTTACACAGCAAAAACTCGCGCATTTCCACTTTAATCCGGTTCCTGGAACTTCTATTTCGTCAATTCGCAGGAAACTTACCATCATTTTCCTAAATTTCCGTATAAAAATAGAGAAAAACTGGGGGTAATCTAATTTCCTATTTGACAACACGGCATTAAATCTGGACGTCAAAGATGGTCAAGTTCCACGCGAAGTTGCCCGATTTGGCTTCGGCTTTTCCGATTTCTTTGAAAAGCTTTTCAGCGCCAAATGATTCCTCAGAATCCAAAAACCTGTCCTCCTCACACTTCTCGATAATTGATAACTTGATAACGCAATTTGCACAAGAAATTCGCAACTCACTCACTTTTGAGAACAACTTGGCGCTGTCTTGGAGGAAATTTTCCATGCTTCTGCCGGTTTCCAAAATAAAGCTGCCTTCCTTATCGTTTTTCGATGTAATTTTATTGAAATAGTACATTTCTCAGCCAAAGTGTCCACTTCAGTCTACACGAGAGAGAAAAGCCGCAACACTCGAGCCCTGTCGCCGATGTTACTCAATTGAATATGGGCGTTTCTAATTCAATTAGCATCACTTAGACATTCTCCAGAGATTTCATATCACTTCGCATCCGAACAGAGTCAGGGTCATTATCGAATGCTGTGCGATAAAGATAGATTTTGACTTGATCCTAAATCGATTAAAGTGAACAAACGGTGTCAATATTTTTTATACTTTCTTATTTTGTCAGAATTTTTCAACGCTTTCGAGGTACAATTTAGTTCAGTACTTAACATGTAAATTAACCTACGATTCCTAAATGCTGCTCCACTCCTCTATTAATAATCACGTAGGGCTCATTTGATGACACGACCAAATATCTTTGCATCTTGTTCAACAATTTCCCAAGCTTTAGTTCCAATTCACCAAATTGTGGTCTTTCTTGTGGATTTTCACTCCAACAATTCAACATAATGTTGTACCTGTTCAATGAATTTAAGTTCAATGTATGCCTTGCGTTCTGTATAATAATTTATCACAAAATAAATAAATTTAACTTACAATGCTTGATTAGCATGTTGAGGTTTGTTCATTCTGTATCCAGTTTTGAGCTTCATGCAGATATCTGTTAGTTTAATTTCTGGATAAGGTTCTTCGCCGAATGAGAAGATTTCCCACAAAACAACGCCAAAGGACCAAATATCTGAGTAAGTGCTGAAAATGCCATCCTCAATCGACTCCAATGCAATCCACTTGAAGGGCAGAGGAGCGCTGCTTCGCTTTTTGTATAAATTATTTTCCTGCTTAAATCGAGCCAGACCAAAGTCGCAAATCTTGACGAAATTATCGTGACAGAGAAGAATGTTTCTTGCAGCCAAGTCGCCATGGATGACTCTCTTGGATGCCAGGAAATCCATTCCTCGTGTAACTTGGAAAGACCAACTTAGCAGTTCAGGCATTGTCAACTTGCTGAAAAATCAAGCATTCTTTATGTTTCCAATTTTACAATTGGACATATTATACATACGTTGCTTGATGGTCCATTAAGAGCGGAAGAGATCCAGATTCAGAAGGATTGTCATTGAAAAACAGCGTCTTATTTTCTCTTAAATAATCACGGATATTCCCAAGTGCACAATATTCTACCATAATCATGAATTCACCTGAGAACAAATAATTTCTTCTATACTTTTCTCAAGCTAAGAATTAGATTTTCTTCAAACTAACCTTTATTGATATTCACTGTGAGAATCCCTAGAAGATTCACGACATTTTTGTGCAAGCCAATGTGCACCATGACTTTAATCTCAGCCAGAAGAGCTTCTTTCATTTTCTTGTCATCGCCTTTTGTGCCTTTTACGGCGACTGCAGTTTTTTCTCCCGGAATCAAGCCATCAGCGTACGCTAACTTCACGTACCCAAAAGCACCTGAGCCCAAATCCTGAACAAACTTAAGGTTTCTCATGGGAAACTCATACTTCATGCAAAGATCTTTGTATTCATCCAGAACTTGGCTTTTGATCCCGATACTCTTTGCTCGCTGCAAAATTGCTGCTGATCTTCGAATGTAGTTTGAATAGGATTTTATTGGTTCTTCACTCGTCACACTGCGAATATCTTCCACATTTGCATTGTCTATTCCTTCATTTTTATCGGAAAAGTCTTTTCCATAAATTGCAGCACGACTCTTTGTTTTAATTAGTGATGACTGTCTATATAGAAGCCAATCAATGGAATCCATTTCGAGCGTTGTACTCACTGTGTTTGTGTGTCGTTGAGAAGAGCTTTCGGCATCTTCTGGCCCAGGAATAATATCTGGATGTTTGTAACTTATTGGCGTTTGTTCACATTCTATTAATTCGTATGTACGATTATCATATGCATTTTGTGTGTTTTTCTTTAAAACTCTTCTCAAAATAAAGAAGGCAGCAATTCCTAGTATTATTAATAGTAGCACGAGTATTACAACGATTACAACTATTGTAGAAATTTGTATTGAAGTTTGAGGCTTCTCAGCCTCATTATCAATTCTGTCTGATGTTTTTTCGATAATCCGACTGAATTCAGTAAACTCCATTGACTCGTTCAAGGCTTTGTTAAGTATCTTCTGGTCAGCTGATCTTGCAATCCAGTCTAATACAAGTATATTAACAGATCTATTTTGTTGATATTTTTGGCCATTGAAAATACTTTCTTTTCCTTCTGCTCGACATTCGAACTTTCCTGATTCTTCCCTTTCAATATCCGTAATTTTTAAAATTGTTTCATTTGTTTTGAGAGTTTCCACTAAAGAAAAACTTGTTCTGTTCTTCACAATTATCAACTCATTGTTCTTAAACCAGTTAACTGAGTGGAAGAGAACTTTGTCAGCTATACAAGAAAGCTCTAGTGTTTCTCCCTTGGCCAATATAGGATTAGGAAGTACTTCTATCTTCATTATTTCATCCAAATTGCTCACGTAGGCGTATTTAGTTATTGTGTTAGGGTCATAGGTTGGGAAGAAGAAAGTACATGAAATCGTGAATGACTCTGTAGCTTCAAAGCGCACTTGTTCTATTTTCTTCTCAGCAGACTCCTCAGTCACAAGTGTATAATTATCTAGTCTCTTCTTGCTATACATTCCATCCAGATTCATATAAGTCCACTCAATGTTTGTGCAAAGTTCTGGGCCTTCACAGCTACAACTAACAGTGACCTCATCGTGCTTCTTGTAAAATATTTTATTTAATCCGATCCTAGTCCATGTCGTTTCTTCTGCTTTAGCTATGAAATTAAATGAAAACACAACTTTAATCAAATGTTTTGACGAATTACCCTTATCTTGCATTTCGACAATAGTAAATTCGAAGGCAAATACACTTTATCTTATCTCAACACGGCGATATCGATAATTTGTAGAATAAGATTGCTTGTGAATAATTGTATCGAGAAAAGGTGGCAATTCCAAAGAATAACACATATTCTTATTTACTTGTGATAAAAAACGCACCATAAATCATCTTTAATTCACTTGTTCTTTCGGTTTGTCAAGTTACAAGAAAGAACAGCATAGAATATTACACTTACTTATAGAAATAAGAACAACCACGATAGTTGACAAAACTACACTTTTATTTAACATTCTTCCTACACTGATTAGTTCACTCAATTAAGTACGTCTTGTTCCTCCACTTTTATATTTGAAACTGAAGCTTTAGTGTTATCGATCAGCGATATAAAGGCCTCTTATCAGAACCTTATGGTTTCAAAGCATTCTTACAGTGATTAGATATTATATCTTATCAAACTCTATATTTTTGTGAACTCACATTAAATGACAAAGTATTGGGTTACAATTTAAGAGAAAAATTAAATTCTTGCGCTATTTACAATTTTATTTGCTCTATCTTTTCTAAACAACTAATGCAAAAATTGTACATTTTCAAATCATTCCATTTATTTATTACCTCACAATGAATGTTGATATGCTAATAATTTTATTTACAACTCTCATATGTAGTAGACTTTATAGTAAAGGGGAATGTAGTTCTTGATTAGATAAAGAGTATGAATGGAGTGAGTAAATAGAGAATCGACACTCCCACACTAAAAGCACTAATCACGCTCGCTCACATTGCAACTCTCTTTTCCAAAACAGACGCGAAGTTGGCGAATGTTGAGTCGCGGTGCCGCTGAAGAAGAGAGATGAACCATCCGAAATTCGTCACGCCAAAAATCCAAGGTTGAAAAGTCGATGGTGGCTCTTATTGTCTCCTGTTACATTTGTCAGAGATTTGTTTCACTTTTATTTTGTGAGTTTTTTTGGCCCCGGCCTTTTTCTATGGTCAGAGATCGTGTGTGCGCGACACCGGCCAAGAGCGCTCCTCCGCAGTCTCCTCCCAGTGGAGCCACACATGTGAGTTTTCGCCGTCGGACAGTGACACACGGAGAGGAATTCCCCTGAGAAAGTCCCCTGTGAAGACGCTGCGGAGGACTTCCTTGGGCCCGTCGTGTGAACTCTCACCCCGCGCGACGTCCCGGAGAGGGGAAGTCCCATGGATGCTCGCTGCGTGGCGGCGCGCCTCATGTCGTCCTGATACAATTCGTCCCAATGTACCGATTTTGACGTCATTCTGACGTGGTTCAACTTGAAAATTAATCGTACAGCTGAAATCATCCAATCGAATCCGCACTCGCAACGGCACTCCGACCCGCAATTGTGGACTTGTGGAGGGATTCGTCGGCACAACGTGGTCGGAATTGAGGAGTGGAAGACAGAAAATCCCCCTTTCGAAGGCGCGCACCGACAAATCGCACGCCAATCGGCGGCGGGTCTTCTGGTCGCCGGGTGCAAAAAGACTCTCTTAGACCGAATTCCGACTAAATTCAAGACCTGTGTGCCTCTGTGGCCGGGGAAGTGCCGGCACTTCTCCAACATTTCGCACCCAGGCCTTCCCTCTCCGCCCAGACATACACGCCCTACCCGCATCCGTTGACTGCGACGGACTCCTCCGCGGTGGGGGGAGATGCCTCCACAGACCCAGGCCGTGGATTCGGCATGGGCTTCAATGGGCAGCGAGGAGACACTCGATCCCTCCGTGCGCACCGCGGCAACTGGGACGGCTTGTGGGAAATGAGGGATTGTGCCTCTCAACATGGTCCCATGCGATTCACGAGCAATCAGGCAGCCATAAGACGTCGCACGCTCGCGCGTGTCTCCAATTGCTGGGCTTTTGAACGCCTGCCTCGGGCGTTGGAGAGAAGGACCAAGTGAGCAAAAGTGCCCAAGCACTGCGATTATGGCAGTGCTTTAGGCCTCTTCTCGGGCCGTCGAAACACCCAATATTTCGCTACGGATCACAGTGAACCTGTGACGGTAAATACGGCTAGAAGCAGAGTAAAATCTGCTTAAAGACTTAAAGGACCATGCAACGAGACGATGAAAGCATAGTCAATTAGCGACTGATTTCTATCAGGCGATAATTTGGATCGGATCAAACCGTTTTATATCGATATCAAATATTCTATTTAGCGAATTAAGGGTCATCAATTTTGAGAAACTAGCAGGAATTTCTTGATTGGACTTTTTATAGGATTTAAAATCTTCCTTTCGGCAGCTAGCGCGCTTGATCCTAATTCCGTTCCAAAGTTTGGTTTAGATTGTTTCAACATGAGTTAAATGTCCTGAAAACGCCGAGAAATCTTATTGGTTAGTCTTATGATTAGCATAGATACTTAGAACTGCGATAGAACTCATCTTCGTTCTAGCATAAACATTGCACACTACACTGCTCCAAAACTTTGTGCACTACTTTGCAATCTGCAACCTTAACTTTATTGCACAATTGGCGTGCAGTTTGCAAAATGGGCGGTTTATGGGCGGTTGGTAGGCACAGACTCTATTAGAAATGTTCGGTCGGCCAAGGTGGCCGCCAGTGCTGCCACGAGAAGCATTTGAACTGCTCCACGGCGTGCCTCTGCGGCACCCAAAGTGGTGCAATTGTGGAAGAACATTTGACCGCGCCACAAAATCACCACCAGGCGCTCATAGATTGCGCGTCAGAGGTTAGGTTTTGCCGCGAACGCGATGCGTCCGTGTCATGCCATGAGCTCGCGAGAGTGAAAGAAAACGATTTTGTCTCAGCGAGATATTTGACGGGTGCCCAGAAGAATCAGCTCTGAGATCTCGTGTCTCAGCGACCGAGAGACTGAACGAAAGGCGAGAGTAAAATATGGTAAACAGAATCCGTCAGAATGGCTTCGGGGTCGCGTCGCGAGAGTTGAATTTGGGGAATT
Organism: Phlebotomus argentipes; assembly: GCF_947086385.1. Classification (NCBI taxonomy): domain Eukaryota; kingdom Metazoa; phylum Arthropoda; class Insecta; order Diptera; family Psychodidae; genus Phlebotomus; species Phlebotomus argentipes. The sequence continues at coordinate 7,063,405 of NW_026776181.1, read as the reverse complement.
TCATCAAAATCTCGTTGCATTTTACTTTGATTTCGACGGAATTTCCGTGATTTGTTGAGAGATGTTTGGAGTTTGCACGTCTCGGGAGATTTCCTTGAACTGGTATGATCCCTGTGGGGATTTCTGGCGATTGTTTGTGCCCGCGATTAGACCCCAGAAGCGTCAGAAGCCGGGTTTTCTTCTGGCACCAGGGCGAAATTGCGCAACGAACCGCCAGAAAAGCTGAGATGGCTGGGCGCGCCACATTACCAGGCAAACATCATAGCAACTCTATGCTTTCGGTGGAATGCTTGGAATCGAGGAAGACACAGTCAGCTGATGTGCTTCGCAGTGCGACAGAGATGGCCTCGGTACTTCCCCAGCTCGCTTTTCCCCAGGAGGAAGCGAGACAACAGAATGAAATATCGATATGTGGCGGAGAAACGCCACGATATTTCTACTCTACCAACTTGCCTGCTTGCAGGAACTGCTACTCAGTAGCTGAAAGCCGTTGCATTTGAAATGTGCACAGGTGAAACTCCTGTGAAGTGGCAATGAAAGGCACGCAAAGGGCCGGAAAGATGGTGCAACGATAACGAGGTGATGCCACTTGTCGTGAGTCACGTGCAAAAAAGACACCCCAAGTGGGTTTGCAAATGCATGAAAGCGCATTAAATTGAGATATGCCATAAAATTCCAGTGCTGAGGAGAAAAAGAGGCAATTGGCTGAACAAAGGTGATGCCAATAAAATTTTTATTCATTTCCCCATTAACACACCATCGAGGAGGGGGGGGGGGGGGGTCAGCTGAAGTGAAACAGCTGAAATGGGTGAAATGGTCTCCACTGCACCTCATTAAAATGGATAGTGTGTAAATGCAATTATGAAATTATATCAATTATCGCATAAATGTAATGATGGGAGAAAGAGGGGTGAGCATGGGACAGGCCAATAGATCACTCGACACGGAATGACGCTCTGTGGTTGCGCAACGGAGGCGCGAAGGTGGCCTCGCTGTGTCGTTAGATGTGTTTTGCAGGAGGAGAAAGGCTACACCTGTTGCCCCAGCGCTGCACTAGTTCCGAAGTGGTTTCGGGATGCAACAGGGGCCCATTTAATTGTCGGCAACAAATTGCAAAATGTGGCAATTGAGAGTTGCGTGAGAGAGGTAGAATGTGGCCCAAAACGTCCACCTGTTAATTTCAATTTCATTCGCATGGGGCGCGCAAAATGCCAATCCAGAGCCTCACCTTCCGTTGACGCTAATTAGTCAAATGTGCACTGGGTGTGCTTGGGCATGAGAAGGGTGGCGGTGGCAGGTTGATTAAGTCTCGATAATTTTCAATTTTTTGGCCGTTGCCGAATTTTGTCTCTCCAGACATCGCGCGCGCCTCCTTGGGTGAGCCACCAGCTGCCGATGACGGTTGGAGATAGTGTCCTGGTCACTCAACAATTAGCTGCTGCGCTCTTTCATGAATTTTTATGCCAATTCCTCCACTATCGATCTCTTGCGTTCTCCTTCATCTCCTTCGTGTCATATTTTGCCAAAGTCTGACGGGTTTCCACTCTCTGTATGACCGATTTTTCGCCCAGAACTTTGTTTACAGCACAAATGATACAAACACACCATGCATAAATAACAGATATGTTGTTCAAATTCTTGTCGACATCAGTGAAATATCCCAGTGAACCACAAAAGATAAAAAAGCAGACATTTTACCTAAAATGTGCTAAGACATCAGAGCTGAGCTGAAAGAAAGCGAAAAATTAGCTTTTTCAATCTCAACTTTGAGTTCTTTGCATTTTGAGTTCGCTGGGATCTTCACGCTCTCCTCAAATAGGATTATTAGGACAGGGCCAATTCGGCAAATGGGAAATCTGTATTGATTTGGGAAATGACCCTTCGCTCAAGTGTTGCCCAAATACGACGGATATAAATTTTGCGGTTGACGATTTCTGATCAGAGAGATCACTTGTCGTCCCATAAAACACACCCTGACAACCTGAACGACCATCACGAGCAGAGAAATAGCTCATAAATGTCAACAATTTTTTATCCAGCAGATAGACCACAGCATTGATGGTGTATCATCATGACTTTTTGTCCCTTCTCATCACCAATTCTCACCCCAAGAGTGGCCCTAGAGCGCACACAAAAACGCCTGTAACGAGGTGCTCTACATGACATAGCGGAGAAACAGGAAGAGGAATTTTCCTTGTTTAACACCATCAATAAAAGACATATGGACAAATATGTGCGCAACATTCCCGAATCCCATTCACTGTCGGATGAGTGTGTGTTAACAATAAAATAAACATTCGTCTTGAGGACCACTGGAGAGACACACATGAGGCGCAATTGCGGTAAATTCACATCGCGACACCCTTCATGAATTCATAATTAGCCGGTGGGTTTTTTTTTGGCCGCTTAACTCACCGATCGCGAGTCACCCTCGGCGGCTCATCAGGTGCAAAGACGATGGCGTCTGCGGGAAATTTATGACTCTGGAATTATAGTGACAAAAAGTGTTCCCAAAACCATCTCTTTTCGCGGGCAGACTGAGCGCTTATCGAGATAAGATAGCGATAAAGATGCGCACATTCCAAATGATCAGATGCACTTTAGTGGCGGGAAATGTTCGCGATATGCAAATTATAAATGGCGGCTGCGAGATAATTACGCTCGCCTGATTAGGCAGTTTAAATAATGATTAGGACCCCACACTTGGCGCCACGATTGCCTGAGACGATAACTCGTGGTGAAAAAGACGCCCTATCTTATCTGCAATCTGTCCAACTCTACATCTTGGACATGTCTTAGCATTCTGCGCGTGGAGCCTTTGTCTCTTGTGTGGTCTCTTCCGGCTACTTGCAGACTTTCCAGTGCATTTGTCAAGTGATAAGAATCTCATGCCCATTGAATTCACACATCTGGCGCAATTTAAGGCCAACCCCAATGGCACCTCGTGCGCTATTTTTCGACAGTTAGAGACATTTCGTGAATTTTTATCAATTCCAGCTCGCTTTTTGCTCGCACTCGCGGAATGTCGTGTGCAGTTGAAGGTGCTCACTTGTCAATTGAGCACCTTTTCGCTCAAAAATTTTATTGCCCCTCTTTTTCTTCTCGCTCTCCCCAATTCCACCGGAAGATGCGTGTCAGAGGAAAGTGTCTCTGGACGGCTTTTTTTGTTCCTCCACAAGTTGCAACTCTTTTCCAAAGTTTGTATTTTTATCCAACTCAACATCCTGCCTGGCGGGAATTCTTGGGAGAAGAGAACAGATGAAAGAGACGCGTTGTTTTTAAATAGAAGACACATAACATGAAAAGAGGTAATTGACTTTAAGAACTTTTGCGTCTATTTCCGCCTACATTTCTCAACCCATAAATGCTCAATTCTCCAAAAAATGCTACTCACGAGGTGGAGAGGACGCGAAGACTTGTATAAAAAAGAGACAAGCGAACCATCATATTTGCGTACAAATTGCATATTTTGTGATGAAGGAAAAATAAGAGGAAGGAGAATTGAAGGCGAGAGCATCTGTTCTGGCTCGAAGATATCTCTTCACATAAATTAACCCATGGAATCTATTTTGAATATTTTCGCAGCAGGAGTCTCATTCCCTCGAGTGCGTCACTATTTCGAAGGTGAACAGCAGGTTCACAACGTTGGAAGGCAAATAAGGCGCCGCCAATTTGTTAGATCAGATAATTGTCCAGCCTGACCTACATATTTAACTCTCAATTTACTCTACCCTCATCCAAAATGCCGCGTGCCCGACTTTTACATAAGGAACCTGCCTAGCCACTGCTAGAAAACATCTGTTGATCCACTCAAGAGTGTCTTCTATAATTGGCCGCAGTCAGAATTGGCAAATTGTTAGTCTAATGCGAAAGAACAAAGGCGTTCCGCCGTGCAGATGAATAAATATTAGGTTGATGTGAGAGAAAGAAATGTAGCTGACTTCACACCGACGCCAATTCCACTACTGACGCCATGTTTGAATAGAGTAATTGTGCCTAAACCACCTAAACCTAATTGTTCTACACCTTTTTTTAAAAGATACCATCATGAATATTGCCAGAGATAGAAGAATACAGTATAACAAAAGAATTTTGTGCAACAATTCAAAAGAAACTTACTCAAAAACAAGTCCATTAAGTGGTTGAGCAAGATGACTAATCGGAAAGTGATGATCAAATAAGGCTAAACTATCATCAGAATAATGAATAGGCCAATTTGTGGTGAAGACAAATTGTCTGACATGTTTGAGGAAGTTCGGCGGGCGCTGATCGGCCCGTCGATGGCGAAAGCACATGGCGGCGTGAGTAAATTGGGCGGGGAGCACTTGATAAGTCAGAAATTGCACAAGATTGCCCAAAATTGTGGGCTATTGTTGCTAAATTGACGGCGAATCACCCTCTCGCGGCTCTGATCTTGCGAAGGAGGGGAAAAACGGTTCGACGGCGGCAAACGGGTGACTTCCGGAAGTGCGGAGACAAAGTGCATGTGTTGGAATTACATGGGCAAGTGCAAGAAGATGGAAATGGGGAGGAATGAAAACACGTGCCATCCACACTTGTTCCGTCTGTACGAGGGGAACTGGAGGCACACGAGGTGGAAATTAAAATATATTGTTTGAATGTGGTCCGCCCTTGAGTCACCTGCACGCGCCTCGAGGACGTTTCGCTGGCCGAAAAAGTGCGCCGAGGTAGAAAAAAGGCGAATAGGGATTAGCAGCCGGTGTCAAGTGGTCGCGGACTGTCCTGGCGATCGGTGCCCACCCTCCTATCGCCCAGGGACGTAATCACCATTAGCATTCGCCACTTCCGCCTTGTCCCTGCAGCGCAATTGACGCCACGATGAAGTCTTAATTCCGCTGTACGCACATTTCGTGGCAATTTCCCATAATTTTATGAAAATTGTGAAAGACGTTAACGAATTTTGGAGTTAATGTGTTTAAATTTTGCATAAATAGTGTTGGGGAGGGTTTTTTTCGGGGAAGGTGACGGTCATTTCGACTTATAAAATATGCATATTAATAAAAACGTCAATTGTAAGCTATGTAATCTGATACATATGCAGGTCTTTTTTCTCAAATGCGATTTCATTGTTTAATTGCACCAAATAATAAAAATTTATACCAGCGACTCGTGGTATAAATTTCATTTTATACGATGAAACCCCCAAAAATTGGCCAGTAAAATAAAGACATCCCAAATTGTAAAACACCCATATCGCAGAGTGTTCTTAGCCGGCAATTATCTGGTCTCTCATGGGCTAAGAAGTAACGGAAACGGAGAGTTTTATTGAAGGTGCAAATTGCAGTGCATATGTCCCGAGAGAGAGAGACAGTGTCTTCGGGAAGCGTGTCTCGATAATTTCACGCATTTGGATCCCAATGGTCGATAAAGTTGTAAAGTATATAATGCCGGTGGATTTTGGCGTCTGTTGTCCCACCTTTTGCGGTGTTATTTTCCCTTTATCTGAGCCCGAAAATTTCACCGTTGCATGCTGAAGGAATTTTCAAGAGCACCGCGCGCGTCTTTGAGCGGCTGCAATTTCATGGGTTTCCATTTGTCATACGTGCAAAATGTTGCGAGTCACTTAATTATCGTTTAATTGGGGCCCTCTTCGCGGTTCTTCACAGAACTCTCCTCGAGACAGACCAACTGTACACCGCGTGACATGGTGAGGAAGATGCACAACTCTGGGATTGTTTAATTGACCTAAAAATAGGTGAACGCCTCTGCCGATGGGAATGTGGAAAATGCCACTGCACAGACACTTCCGCCACTCCAGCAATCCTCCACATTCCCTGAACCATTGCGCGCACTTGTCACCCACATTAGGAGCGGAAGTGACTGTAACAAGGGCGCAAACGAGGGACTAAAGAGACGGGTTAACGATGAAGGAAGGGGGAAATATGAGAAGTGAGCATTTGAGGAAGTTTCGTAAGTCAAGAAAGGGGTTGCATAGCAGCCGCGCTGCATGTCGAGAGTATGTTCTGAAAACCATATGGATCACATCAATAGGGGGATGAGAAGGGGTGCTGCACCAGGATGAACATGTTTACATTTTTGGGAGGGTGAAAGTTTCCGACGCAGTGCAAAATGCTGAGAATATATTGAGGGATGAAGGAAGTTCTGATAGAGATCTCAAGGGAAAAGCCATCATAGATCTGAAGAAACAACCCTAAATATTTGTTGAGAATTCCTCAAACTGTGCGTCTCACTTTTCAAAGAAATGTGCTAAGGGGTTGATAAGTGGGGAATTCAGGGCTGTTTTAAAATTATCTCGGTGTTTATTTAAACCAAGATGGAAATAAGACAAAAATCTTTAAATTAATGTCGTTTTCAAAACTTCTTTTTTTTAATCGGCGCTGCCGTCTTTTCGCGGTGGTAGAAATGTGAATCGTCTCAACGGATTGGAACTAGTGCTGAAGAGTCGATTAAAACCATAATTAATTATCAATCTTAAAGATCTTTAGCATTTAATATTTTTTCGCACAAGTGTAATCACGTTGTACATGAAGAGAACTTTTTACTTGTTCCGAGACTAAAAAAAAGAGATTGCAGCAGACTTTGCCAGAACATATGTGCCAAAAAGACAGATTGTAAAATTCAAATATTCCGCCTAGGGTATACTTATCACCACGTTAGCTAAACGCCCCCGGAAAGTGCTCATTCGTGCTCTTTTTTGCCACGGCCCATTGAGTGTGTCTTTTTGAGTCCCATTTGCCTCTAACTGGATTATAGTTAATTTTCTGTTTATGTTGAAATCATTTCACTTTTTTCCATCCTCCATCGACCCATCTGACATGCAGTGAGCGGCGGCCCGGCGGGCCCGGAGCTGAGGGAGCGGATATGAGGAAAATTAGACGAGAGCGCATGAGGAAGGGGTTTCCCATGGGCACATTAGAAACAGATGTGACACCCGAATCAGTGGAACGTCTCCTCATTTTCCAGCCTCTTTTTTCTCGCTGCCAAGCATATTAACAATCTGTGAATTGAGCGCAGAAGATCTTTTTTAACGACCGCACTCTGCATTTAAGAATAGTTGACGCGGGAGAATTTGGAGCATGATTTATGGCCTTTCGATGCTCCGGCACGCGGGGCTATTTGGGGCCACCAGATCCCTCGGTGAGCCCCAAGCATGCTCTAGTTCCCCGGCCACAGATCAGGGTGGGTCACAAGCCACATTTGACATGAGGCTAAATGTCTGCGATGCTGAAAGATGACATCCAACATGAATTTACAATTCCCGACGCCTCTTCCCCGGCCGCAGGCTCGAGTCAGGGGAACATGTTTCGGCAGTTTGATGGGAAAATGTGTGCGAGTGTTTTGGATAACACTGGGCATGATTCTCCATCCGACGGAATATTAAATGACAAATTTATGGGTGCACATGTGATGGCTATTTTTTCCACATCGCCAAGGAGATGAAGAAAAAAGAGCCTAAATGGATCTCGCCGGCAATTTTCTCTGGTCGAGGTCGAGGGCCATTAGGGCTGAGGCCAGAGACTTCTATGTGGCGCAAATTGCGTGAGAAAGTCACAAAAATCCATCTCAAATGCACTTCAATCCCGCTGGAATGCATTTCGGTTGAACTTCGCGTGCTGGAAATTCGATATCGCGAGCAACTAGTTGGGCCTTTTTTGGCACTGTGTGCAGACTCTGCGATTCCCAAGCCCAAATGGATGGCAGTGGAGGCCTCTAGGCCGTCACGACGCGTTCCCATTCACTGGGGAGCTCGCCTTCATCTGCCCGCGCCATCAAGTCCGCCCCGGACGCGCAGTTCTGTGGCGAGATGGAATAAAAAGGCGGCAATCTGTGGAATGCTAGAAGGGAAGCTGCAATTTTCGGGGCAATTAGTCGAGGCCGATGTGTGGGAAAATATTTCGCAACCTCCCCCCGAGGCATCTCATCATCGGCCACGGCGCAGCGCCCCGGCCGACTGGTGATTGATAGCCCCTCGCGCCAGCAAATTGCATGACAAATTGTGGGTGGAAAATTGAGAATTTTCACGCTAATAGGAGACACTCTCAGCTACAAGTGGAGTTAATTTTTCTCGAATAAAACACTCATAAATCCTGTCATAATTTCAACGACTTCTCATTAATTTGTCTGCGGTGAGTGCGATGGCGTATAAAAACAGAATTGGAAAAAATTCCCTGTCATCAGAGTGAGATGGAGTTGAAAAAATAGTGAGGGCTTAATTTACTCGGCGGACTGCTCGAATTAATCACGAAAGGCCAGTGGAATGTGTAGAGAAATGAAAAAAAGAATTTAACTTCTTACGCAGAGAGAAATTTAGGGGTAAAATCAAGTTAAACGAGGGGTTCATTTAAGCAAATTTGGGTAACATTTTAGCCAGTAAAGAAGAAACAACCCTCAGATTTTCCAAAATTGACCCAAAGTATACTGAATTTAACCCTTCTAATTCTAAAAACAACCCGCAGCAATTGTAGAAAGATATTTTCTTACTTCAACTTAACTTAATTCTACATATAAAGTGATTCTTATTCGGAAATCTCTCTCTGCCTAGAAGAACAAATATATGACTAATACTCTCTTCACACTTTTCACTTCTTAGCATCTCTTTAGCCATGTCACAATACTGCATATAAAACTTTTTAAAAGAATTGTGACGATGGTTTTTTCACAGTAAACTATTAATTGGCGCCAAATCGTTTTTCACATTAAGAGATTGTCTTCATTCATTATCTTCTAAGATGTTTTTGTGAATGCTTTCACCGAATCTCGCTCAGCACATTCGGGACGTGCGGGCGGGAATTTGCTGCACGAGCGAGAAGAATCGCGCCGTCCAAACAACGAAATCCGCAAATTGAATTAAATGTTTTGGCTATTTTTACACCCATCTGCCGCTTGACACTCAACAGTAAATTCACTCGCTGTCGCTCCTCTTAATCTCTTCATCCACGAGTCATTCCTGAGATCATGATCCTTTGTCTCGCGCTCGCCCTCACATCAATCCGCCCGCCATGCGACATAATCTCGGCGGGAGCGCGCGGGGGAGTCACGCGGGATTTTTATATCGTCTCTCGTCTCTCACATGGTGGCTGTCTTTTTGCCTCCATCGCGCTAAGACAGCCATTAAGGCGTGCTCGCGCGGAAAAATGTTTACAAGGCATCACCCAGAGTCGCGCTACTTGAGTTATTTCCACCGTGTGGGTGGCAGCCGCGAAGAATTGTCGCAATTGCCGCGACATGGCAAGGAACAAGCCGTCCGGATGACAAATTCGGTTGCCCGCAAACCGCATCCGAGAAAAAAAGGCCCCGCAATGCCGTGAAAAATGCCCACAGACGAAATTCCTCATGGGAAATTTGTGGTTTTCCCCCCTCATGCGACGATTGGAGAATCACTGAGTCTGTCGAGTCAAATTCTTATTTGTCTCCATCAAGAAATCGCGTGGAATCTGTCGTGGGTGTGAAAATGCCCCTCCATTTGGCTCATTTTGCGCCCAGACAAATTCTCTCAACGGCCGAATATAAGTGCAGTCGCAAGGAGCAAAAAGATTCTGGTAATTTATTTATCAACTGGCCACTGCACTGCCATCAGCCTCTTAATGGACGATATAGAGTTTATTGTATGCACGAGAAGATTCATCGGTGTTTTAGTGAATTAAACCAGAAAACAGGAAATTGTTAGTCTAATTCTATACAAAGACGCATGATTTCTGTTTAACTTTTCACTGTCTTTCTTCTTGCCATTTTTGACGGATCAATCAAAAAGATTCGTGATGATAGAGTTAAATATTTATAGAATGAAATTGATTAGTTTCTCGCCCCTCAAATTGGTCGACATTAATCTGTTGGATGTTTCAATAGCTCCTCATGTGTGTTTATTTTTCGTACGATAGAAACACACATAGAGATTTTTGCCACATTTTCCGCACCTGCTTCAATTGAGTGTTTCCCATCCAGAGCCTCGCGTCTCGCTTCCAGCCACATGTGCATCATGTATATTTTGAAAAGTCCCAAAGAGAGACTCAACAGAACAGCGAAGAAAAACAACTTCGGTTCTAGAATTGAAGGAAATCAGCGGCAATTTTTGGTTAGAAAATACACAATTTCCGCTGCACTGCGGCAAAAAGAGGCATGAAATTTTTGGCAGTGTCTGGAGCCTTTTGGCATCGGAGAAGCTGAAGAAATAGTGCAACGGCAAGTAATTGGCTCGTGAGTTTTTACATCTTTGTCTATTAAATTAGATACTCGCTCTTGTTCATATACGAAAGACAATCATGGATGATGCTGAAGATCAGACGATCATTTCTAGCCCACGGGAACTCGTGATTCCATTTCCACTGCAAATTGCTCACTAATTATTTCATACGGCGACGAGGCTCGGGCTTTTATGTTCTGCATCGGGCGCTTTTTGCCAGGCTCCCACAGATCCATGGCCACAATCTATTTTTGATGGGGCCCCAAATCACCGGGGAAGGCACAAATTTTCGGGGGCGTCGGCTTGAGCTGCAAGTGCCACAGGAGAGATGTTTGTTGATTTTTTCCTCGCCAACTCCTCCAGATTCTCTGAAATGCCTGCCAGCGCTCGATCAGGCCAAACTCTCATCTGCTCCGCGCCAATTTTCTGCCCAACAGATATCATGCCTCTCACACTCGTGTCGAACTGTTCACAGCCATTGGGATTGATCTGCGACGAAATTATGCTAAGATTCTGAGAAAAGCTAGGATCAACTATTTTCTAAACTAATACAGTGATATTCGTCAGTGCATCGTAATATATAATTTATAGAATAAGCTGGGCCACAAATTCAGTGTTATTGAGCAAATGTCCAATAAATTGGATAATTTTTGGCAAATAATATCGCATATTTTTCAGTCAATGCATTTCTACACGCATTTAATTAAAATTCTCAGACTAAAGTCAATAAATCTCTCGCTTTGCCCAGCTAAAGACACAAAATTGGAAGCCGAGAGATGAAAATTTAAAGATCAAGGCTTGCTATAAAACATAGGATGCGCGCGGAGACAGTTTTGAGGTTATTTTTCTCACTTTTTACCCTGAATCGCAGAATAAATCGCATCGGGAGTGATAAAATGCTGTGAAATTGTGTCCTGTGGACAATAGAACACGTCCACAGTAATTTCTTGTGAGTGCAAAAACTGCGAAAACGACACGGAAAAATAGGGCATTTTTAACATAATTCCACCGCTGGTGTAGGAGTTCTGCAGCTGAGATTGATATAAACCAGGTGTGGCATCGCAGCAAATCCCAGTGTGCGTTAGTCTGTCCGGACATTCTTGTGTGCCTGCGCCGGAGATCATCTCATCTGGTGCAGAAACACTTGACGCACGACGGTGGGAAAGTCCCGTGATTGCCGAGAGAGAATGGATTGACCACAAGTGGAGATGAAGAGCGAAGGAAGCCGACACGAAGCCAATAATCATCGACTCATATTTATGGGTGGAAGGAAATTCGTTTTAATTTAATACCAACCGTTCGATCGCCACTTTTGCGATCACCTCAAGTGAATTCCACTGAATTGATGTGGTGATGATTTCCCGGATACAAATGCCTCGCGCACAATTGCGCGCCTGTTCGAGGCGAATTTTCCAAACCGCAAAACCATGAACACACAGTGAGAGAGGGAGCCCACAAATCCAGGTGTTCAGCAAAGATTTCTCATTACCATTTTATTAATGTGGCATCCCACATAATTCTTATTTATTTGTGTTTTATTCTCTCCTGTTTCTGCTTCTGCTCGCCTTTTTCTTTATCATCCAATGCAGAATAATGTGTGTACACATCGTAAATTGTACGGCCAAGGGAGATGAGGTGGATATTTTCAGCAGCCACCAAATCAGACACCGACTCCAACACCCGCAGTGTCGATGGCGCCAATATTTACCGTCTTCACGATTCTCTCCCTATCTCTGCCCAGTGCTCGTGCATTTGTCCCTCGTCTTGTGCTGTTCACAGAGTTGATCAGGCTCGAGAGGAATTTGCGCAGATTGAGGATTGAGGATCTTGAGTGTGTCTCGAGACTCGAAGAGTCTTGAGCAGGTCAAACTAATGGAAAATGTGCGTCTGCAAAGCTGGTTCGGCTGACATCTGGCCAGCGCTTTATCCCTCATCTATACGCCCACTATCTCGGATTGCATTTAATGCGATGCTCACTGATTTTGTCCATTACCTCCGACTCTACTTGTCCGGCGATGGCATTCTGTGTACTTGTTCGTCTGTCGCCCTTTGTCTGAGCGTCTGAGGCGGATAAAGGCGAGTGGAGGAGCTACAAAAAGTGCCTCCCGATCACCGGATGAACATAAAAGTTTTGTCAACATTCCTGTACGATGAGTAGTCGCAAGTTACCTGGGCGGTAAGTGGAATGTTCAGTTTGACCAAAAGGAAGGAGCTGCTGAACAATTCACTCAAGAGAGAGACACACATTTTCCCCAGGACTCGCCGAGGCAGATACTAATCGCTGGAATGCATGTTCAACAGCCACTATTGGAAATCCATGGCCAGAGCGGCGGATTTTGCCCAGGTGGCGGCTTGGGAAACGCGATGCGATGGGAGATTGTGGGATCATGATGGCCCGGAGGGTGAAGATGGAGCACAAAATGCGAGAGACGAATGATTGGATTACTCGTTAACTCGCCGCTCAAGTCGCCGTGAAATTGTTAATGAATCCTGGCGCATCTCTTGAGAAATTCCATCTCGCCTATATGCACTTCTTGGCTGTTTTGCCCATATGTCCATGAAAATGCGAGGCCGAGAAGTGATTCCATCTCGAGACCACTTCAGCTGCCATTTAAAACTCCGCTGAGAATTGTTTACCCAAAATGACTTGGAGACTGCGAGGGAATTTCGTGGAAAAATTCCTTGGGCGCAGAGGTTTTTGTGGCCGCTGCAAGTCATCGAGGGTGAGAAAGAGGCACTTCAAGTGTTGACCATATGGGTGCCAGAGAGTTGAGGCAGAGAAGTGGCTCCCGCGTCTTGCACTCACAAATTTGTAATGTAAACAATTGGCCCGGGAAAGGGATCCGGCAACACATGCCGGGATGTCCTCAGCGAGATTCCAGTGTCCCTGACTTCGAGGCCGCAGGCGAACGCGTTACGAGAAGACGCTTGCATGCTGAAAGGATTCTCTGTGCGCCTCCGACAGATTTGATTAACTTTTCGCTTGAACAATAAGTACACAAGAAAAGGCCAAGGGGGAGATATGATGGTCAGAAGTTGTGTACAGCTAAGCAGAAGTACTTGAAGAAGTGGAGGTGAAGAAATATTTGCAATATTTCGATTTAAAAAGCCGTTTCTGAACTGATTTCTGGCAAATGCATTAATGTTCCTCGCACAGACTGTGAACGCCGGAGAAAACTGCTCGTGCAAAGGACAAACGGTAGCGACAGTTCTAGAGCCAGGCAAACTCCGTGGCACAGAATGTTGCCATTATTCGTTATTACTTCGCCTCCTTGGCCTTCGCCGTCCTCCTCATCCCACATGTGCGCTCCTAAGCATGCCCACGAGAAAGAGATACGAAGGAGAGTTCTGAGAAAATTTGGCACACCAATATATGGGATCATTTATAAGCTGAAAAGTATATCTGGCGACCAGATTTCCAGGCATGGCGGCAAGACAATGGAGACGAAACAATAGATCTGCACCCATAGACACCATATGGAGGAGTGACGAGGAAGATGCCACTTCCAAGAATGGCACACAGATCAACCGTGATTTCCGCTGCAACATCCATTTCCTAAACAACGGCAATCGCTGGCCTGTTTATAAAACATCCCCGATTCCGTGTCTCAAACACTGACCGCCCGGAAGATAAACGACACACGAGTGAGCGATCGGGGGGCGCGCGGGCGGGAGACGCGGGGGCCCCACAAGTGGTCCACACCAGTGTGTAAATCAGCCACAAAAATCAACATCATCTGGTGCCTCGAGTGTGCACTCGATGGAATTCTTCCACTCCACATGGTCGCTTTTTGCCGCCAACGGTGGACTTGGCGAAGAGGAGGAGAACCTGATCGGCGTCTCGAGAGGAGGATCATCGCCGGCAAAACTGTCGACACTATTGAATTTATTCGTGCACTTGAGCACTCTCGAAACATCTTATTAGCTCCAAATTATCCATTCAAATTGATGATTAGTGACTGTCTTTCATAACTCTTCCCGAATATCTCCAGGGATTTATCGTTTTCTCTGGAAATTCATATCTTGCAGATGAAATTTGAGACGATCTCAAACATTCTATATCTCTTTCACGATGTTTACCAATTTCAGCGATCACATTTCACCCATGAAAATCATCCGTTTCCACAGCAAACGCTGCTCAATCGTGATCATTTGCATTGAGGATGATCAATTGGTGTCACCTCAAAGCCATGAGTGTTTAACAAATCGTTATGTTTTTCCTCTCAACCGGCAATTGCAATTAACGGGTGCGAATTGACCATTATGGCGGTTGTGGCAAAAACCAATGTGTCCAATTAAGAATGGAAAGTTTTCACCGAGTGAGAGATCACGAAAAACTTCCTTGTGTTTGCTGGTTGGGTCGCTTTTTTTTCTCAAAAAAGAGAAGGGCAGCTCCTCATCTGCAATCTCTTTAGATGGCAAATGGCTGCGTCCCGGGAAAGGGACATGGACAGATGCGATTTCCCCGTAATGATTATATCCTTTTCAACCATCCAGATTCCCTCTAATAATACGGACAAATGATTCGGAAAGTGTTTGACGATCACCTTGCCCGGACTGAAGGGAGTTCGTGTAATGAAATGTGTGCCGTGTTATTTGCGCGTTAGCCACACAAGGGCACCAAAGGTCTAGGTCTCTGGGATCTTACGTGCTGCCATGGGGCTGTTTTTACATTGTTTTTCGGGAACAGGTTGAGGGCAAAAAAGGAGGATCTACACCTGCTCTATATCGGCTGGTGGAAGGGCGCAGAAAAAAGGCAAGAGGCACCGGTGAAAACAGAAGGCAGAAAAGAGTCTCCGAGAAGGGTCCAAGACATGATCAAAAAACGGCCACGGAGGGAGAGAATTCGGGATGGCAATTACCGAGAAGGGGGAATATTTTATTTTCTTTCTTTCTCCACAGTCAAAAAAAACGACATAAGAATAAGGAATGTATGCACGAGACGCGTGTGTGCTCACTTCTGGTGCCAAATGCTCGGGACACGCTGTATATTTCCTCAATACGGGAGGCTGATGTTCATAAAAAGGTGCAAAGGTATCCATTCCGAGTGCGCAGTGGAATTGTCGAGGCACCAGTGATCCGATTATCCATCGAAGGACGGGAGGTATAGAGAAGAGGATCACCGGGAAAGTCATTAAGGCACTGACACCTGGTTGCACCATATTTCTCTCAATCTCCGGCTACTTCTCTCCTTCTCACTGCGCGGCCTCCAAATTGCATTTCTCATGCCGGACGCGGCGCATAAATTCACTTGCAAGAAGCGTGCAGGCCAAAAAGATTGCCATCGCGTGTAATTTGAAATCGCAATCAATGATCAGCAGCGCGAACGATCAGCAAATGAGTAAAATATGATAATACAGAAAAAGTCTTTCAAATGAGATCCGCCACTTCATGCTGGATAATTGAGTACTCCGGAGGTGTCTGCATGTGCAATTTGCCAAGGAGGCAGTTGACACACGATCGAGGATCGCCCAGAGGCTGGCCGTCGATTGAATGAGATCAGTCTCTGTCGTTGCCGAAAAAGCTGCATAATTGGAATTTTGAGTGCAGATTGTTTTGCGCAAGGGGGAAATAATGCAGTCAGAAGTGGTGTACAGCTCAGCGGAAGTGTTCAAAAGCTTACAATATTTCTTTCCTGAGCGCTTCTTCAACTGAAAAATCATACCGATTCTTTGGATTTCTATTAATAAAAAGCTTTTTTCTAGGTTATGTAAAGAACCAAGAATGGATATATGCTCAAATCGGAGAAATCGCTAATCATTGGCAGAATTAAGCATTTGCATGCAATTAAAATTGTTTATCTGGACTTTTAATATCAAGGAACACTAAAAATTGGAAAAATTGTCATGAAATTGAACATAACCTCAAAAAGAGTAATGTGGACTTCGGAAATGTTTATTAACGGATGAAGATATTTTACCCAAAAATTGGTTTTAAGTGGACTTCTGCAGAAATATCGGATGGAAACTTAAGAAATTCAATATAATATGTGAATGAATGAGGAAATAATTTAGAGTGCTGGAAGCGTTAAGAAGTGTTGAACAGATTTAAGGCATATTATCTTCCCCTTGGTTTTGCATACCAATAAGCTACATAGCCTGCAGAGGATCGTCCAACGCACCTTGGCGCACCCATGAGTTGAACACAACAATGGAGGGATGATTCTTGCCATTAATTGACAATCTGTGAAATATCACACCACGGAGAGAGAGTTGTTCTGTGTCTGTCGCCTCTGCTGGCGAAGAGAGATGCCCCCGAGGAGGATGGGTCCGTGAGGCGAGGAAGAGAATGATCTGTGAAACAAAAATGAAAGCCGCCCCCCAGAGTGTCGATGGCGCCAACCGGCAAACACTTTGGGATTCATGCGAGACGTGGATGCGGAGTGAGTGTATTTAACCTGCTGCCACACATGTGTGAACTGTGTGGCGGTTTTGGAAGTGACTTTGGACAGACAACAGGCTGAGTGGCTCCAGTGCAGCAATTTCTCATCCTCCACCTCCTCGCCTGTTCCGCTCTCTGCCCGATCGATCGGCCTCAGCGGAGAAACACCCTGGCAATTTCGAGTTTCTCACACTCTTTCTCGCCGGAATTCTTCGGTGAAAACGCCAAGCGGCCGCAGAGCTTCACGGAGTGCTCGAGACTCTTTCGGAAATTGCCCTTTGAGTCACTGAATGAGGGCAGAGCCATATGCACCGCGCGGGACACTTTTGTGGCCAATTAAGCGTGCAATGGACAATTCAGTGGGCACTTGAGAGAGTCTTCTGTGTGAACACAAGAAACGTGCACAAGCATTGCAGATATGAGGGATTTTGCAAATGGGACAGACCAAACGGACCAAACATAGACCCAAAAATTTGTAAAGCTCAGAAACATGCAGTATCTTGTGCCACGAAAACGCCAGCGAGCAGAGTGAATTTTCCTCAATCAGGAAAGTGTTCGAAGACATCATCATCGATAAATCGTGAGCAAGTGTGAGGAGTGGAAAGGCGTGAAAAATATGCAGAGGAAGCCAAAAAAGATGATTTGTCGGTGATGTTTTTCTCCATCCAGCGCCTCCAAAGAGAGTAACTCAATCACTCCTCCCGAGCACCTTTGGAAGAGCCACACACAACTTGGCGTCAAGTGAAATTCTCCGGGGCATCGGCACAGATGAGATAATAAAAGAAGCCCAGCCACTCTCGGGCGATGCATTCGAGATGAAGAATTTGGTGTTGATCGCTGGTGAATTGAAATTGAGGTTGATGCCTATAAATACGATGGAAGGGTGAGAAAAATCCTGCAATTCACTCGAGTGTCGATCATCATAAATCAATTGGCACCGACGATGGATCCGCAGAGGGACTCTTCACTGATTTACACCCATCAGGCGAACAATTGAAAATTGAAGAGGAGGAGTCCCGAGAGTCTAAAGTGTCCCGCAGTGATGGAAATTGCCCAAATGGTCTGCCCAGGCACTCAAAAGGATGCGGAGTGTCGAGTATCTTGCGTATTAAAGCGTGGCGAGCCCGCACACATTCTTCACTTTCTTGCCCTCCTTTCGTCAGACGTTTGTTTCTCTTTGCAATTCTTCGATGGTGAAACACAAGAAGAGTCGCCATACAAAAAATCGCCAACAAAGGATCGCTCTTTTCAGGCTCTTTCTCTCCACCAAGTGACTCCGGAGAAGGCAAGACGTGATCCTCTGTTTAGACGCAAAAAAATGCACAAGTGAGACAACCAAATGCTCAAAAGTCGAGAAAGCGATTAACATATGGTCAAAAGATCCGGACGTTGACGCCTCTTTATTGAATAATGCCATAAAAATGATGGCATTCCTCTCCTTTGAGTTTATCTCCGCAACTTCCTCATATGGAACGGGTTCGCTTTTGGCTGCCGCCAATCGAGGGGCTGTTCACTTTGAATTTCAATTAATATCAGTCAGAGACTTAGGAGCCGTTGGAACTTTAATTTCATAACATTTTAAATAAGCTGTAATTTGTGCACATTTCGATCCCTTCGCATGGCGAATTCATAGCTTTTACGAAGTGAAATACGAAATTTGTAAAGTTGCAACGACTCAGTCTCAATTCTTTTTGTGTCGTCATTCACAGACGAACTGCTGCATTTTCTGGCATCTTCTGAGGCCACCTTTAGTATTTGTTACACCATGGAAATTTACCACCAGCAAACATGACTTTTTGGCCCACTACGATGCTTTCCTCTGACCCTGAAAGGAGAGCCAAGGCAAAACTCAATGAATTTACTGTTGACAGTATTAGGGATTCATCTCAGATGGCAAACTTATGGTCTCTCGTCTCCCTGTGGAGTCATTTCCTCTCGCCTCCTGACCACTTGCTTCACTAATTACGCACCACATTTTCCCCCCAATGATCCCATCAAGGAGTCACTGGGCGGAGTGAGGAAGAAATGTGACCGACACTTAATCCAGCAACGGGCAGATACACCTGTGTCATTATTAATTTCCATTTTTCTCGGTGCGCGCCTTTTTGCACGCGCTCCTTTCGACCAATTGCCTCTCGTCTGTGTCTCGCCAAATAATCCCCAAATAATTGGACGTTTCAGCCGCAATGCAACTCACCCTCGACGACAAGGCTGTGTCGAACAACCCCTTGCCTAAGCCGCACCGGGTATTAGCATAGAGAGCTTAATTAAAAGTCTGCCTTTTGCGAATAAATTGATTGCATGAATTTCACGAGGTGGATGCTTAAAATTTAGGGGTGGATTGTACATATCTGTGATTAAAAATAATGCTGGATTTGAAGGGTGATTTTTCCAAATGGAGGCGTTTTCCCACACTCACCATAAGTCTCCTCAAGGGCGCCACAATTGGGTCTCTGAGTGCGCAACATGAAGCAGCGTTTATGTGGAAGCCTGAGAGAGATTCAAGTGGCCAAAAATTACATTCATGTCTCTCCGTGCCTTGTTGAGATTCTGCTTCTGGTTTTTCCGCACCCAAAACAAACGGCCAACGAGTCAAAATACCCAATGAAGGCAAACTTGAATAATTGGACGTAATCCTCTTGTGTGTGTGTCTCCCAACATCGTGAGATTCATGTGCATCTCACAACGCATAATTGCATCTTAATTGCGGCAAAACGGCGCTGCATTTTGAAGTCATACTCGAGAGCATTGCGCGCCTTACTAATCAGTTTGAGGACTTCCCACAGTTGAGCCGGTGCCATGTGGACGAGGAAAAGTCCCCATATGGCATCTCGTGATCTCTTTATGGGGCCTTCTGGCATTTTCTGCCACGCTGAGGGGATTTTCGTGGCTCACACTCGAGGGAGTTGCCTTTGGGGGCGGAGAGGGAATTAATTTGTTTTTCAGCTCAAGTACAAATAAATGCAGTGACATTCCCAAGCCATGCTCATGTGCTCCGTTTGGAGGTCTTGTTCAATTTGATTTATGGACTAAGTACATTCCAGAGGACGCGCTCTGGCGCAGGGCATTCCTGAGATCCATCCAGCCAATTAAACAGGAAATTCGGCACAGGAAAAGTGACTTAAAATGAATTATCTTTCGCACAAATCACGCGCTCGAGTGACGAAGATGCAGTGCCAGAGAGGAATTCTATGACTCAAAATACCGCGCGTTAGCGAAAAGGAGATTTTCTCTTATATAGTCTTGGAAAAAATCTGCGCAAAGTGGACATCCGTGTGAATGTGGCTAAGAGTGATGGAATTAAGTGGATCATTTGTATACCAATTTCCGCCACTTTGGTCTTCCTTCCATTGAGACTATGTCTAATGAATCTCTTCCCGCGTGCGAGAATCTTTTAAAAATAGCCTCAAAGACGCCAAGGAATCTACTTTTTCATCAACATCTTCAGCATGAGAGGAGAGCTTTTCTGGCCCCAGAGAACATAATGAGAATTAACGCCCAACAGATGTGTGCGTCTGTCGATGCCAGAGTCCAACAAATATTTTCCTTGTGGCTTTTATTGTTTTCCACACTTCTGGGGAGGCTCGGCAGAGAGTCTTTCCCGAGATGAATTTTATTGCACTGAGCCTCCACTCCCGGAAATTGCCTCTATGATGAAATTCACACTTTTGCCCGATGAATGAAATATGGTGCCGCTTTCATGTGTGGCCTCATATCGTGGGCAAAAAATCGGCCAGATCAGAGGAGAGCGTATGCTCTATTGATTGTGAAAATAACTGAGGGAGCTATCAATGAATTTTAATAATAAAAAACATCAACCCACTTGCAGAGTCACCCTTCGATCTCTTTTTGTCGCCCCTCCGTTTCTCATGTCACAACAATAAATTACACTACATCCCCCTGCGCGGCCCCCTGACACATTAAACAGATGAAAAAGAACTGCAGAGACAGAGTGTCTCTGCTTCTCCCACGCGCTTTCTCGTCAATCAATTTAATACATCTTCTCCCCGTGCTTCCACCATCCATTCCGCTCGGGCGACCTTCAACCCCGCGCGGGAATCGGGGGAGGATTCCTTGTCCTCGATCGGGCCATAATTAAAATCACAGCCCCGATGAGAGCGTCCCGACGACGCGAGGGAGCCGAGATGAGTTGCACTGCTGATGTCTCTTTGCTGCCGTTCGCCATTTGTGGAATTGCCCTCCCGCCCACGGCACGAATGATTATTAATCCAATAATAGAAATAGGATCTGAATTGCCCGCCTCTAGAGCGCTCCCCCTGTGACGTCCGCCGAGGAGGCAATGACGTCACAGTCACATGTGTCACGTGAAGAGAAAGACGAGGTCGTCCTCCGAGGAGGGCGCAGCCGGTGCGTGGCTGCCGGGAGGCGGGGGCCGACCACGGAGCTGAACATGTGGACGGATGAGTGCTGGCAGGGCCCTGGGAAGGGGGTGATTTTGAAATTCTATCCAGAGACTCATCACTTTCATCCGCGTCGACGAGGATGAAAATAGCAGAGTGATATCATCGGGGGGGAGGGCAAGTGCGCTTTTGAGTGTCTGGAATTTGACTGTCACTGGAAGATTGATCTGCAATTGAATTGTCAAGGTGGAAGATAATATGACTAAAATCTGTACACCATTTCCTGACACTTCCAGAGTTTGTGCGACCAGAATTAGCGATATTCCGCCAAACTTGCTGTAAATTTTGATTTCACGACTCAAAATCAACTTAAAACTAACCAAAATCTAACTCACAACCCTGAATTTCCAGGGAATGTTTAATTTTTTATCATAATCTCTGAATGACAATGAGTGTTCCTTATGGATTCTGAACATGAATCTGTGTAGCTTAAAATCACAGCTGCTAAGTAAGAAAAAAATTAGGTTATGTTACACTTTGATACTTTTTTTGCCACTCAGCTTACATAAATTCTAATATTTCTAATAATTAGTTGAAAATAATCTGGACGAAAATACATTTCCATGCGAAAGATAATCAATAGAAAATCAAAGCAATTGATCATTAAACATCTCTTAATACTTCTGCAGTGCCGTATACCACTTCTGAGCATATTATCTCCCCTTTCAGGATTGTTGTGCAATTCTTAAGGTGCTTCGGAGGAGGAGAAGACTTTTGGAGAATCTGTCAAGTTTTATTCTATCCAAATGCAGGTGCATGTTGACCATCTTCTTGGGACTGTCTTAGCCTTGTTAGGTCATGTAGAGAGCACAACAATTTGTCAATTGCTGACTTCTCGAGATGGTTCTTGGCAAGGGGCATTGGGAATATATCACACACACTGGCTGTGCTCCTCCTTGAGGAAGACTGAGGAGGTGCACGGCAATTACCTCGAAAGGAGGAAGAGCATGAACCGAAAATGTACCTCTTGAGTTATTGTGTTTGTAGTGTTTCAACTGCTCTTTAATTTGCAACTTTATGTGATGCTATCCGTGTGACAGTGAATGCTGTTTACAAGTAGCCTCAACTCAGAATCTTGAGGCGGGAGGACAAAATTAGAATATTGTGACGAAGTGGACAGAATTTATTTGACTGTGGCCTCACGATTTACACCCAATTGATGGGACATTCTTTCAGCCAGTAGCCAGTTGACAAGGCACATCGGCATTGGCGGAGGGAGGATGTCATTTGCGTTCATTGCGCCCACACACTGCCATTCAAAACATCTGTTAAACATCCCAAAATGTGCTTATATCTCCACGTCGATAATTTCCCTGGAAACGCGCTGTTTACAAACAACTGCGCTTCAATTCAGCCAAAAAGTCAACCGTGGCCGGGCGGAGTGGGGGTGGCAATTTATTGGATAACCCGCCGCCCCACACCGCGCAGTTGGCATCCCATGAAAATCCCGGGAATTTTCCATGAACGCGTTCGAATCCCGGCGTAGGCAGGAGTCGAGAGAAAGAAGTCATTTCATCAATCTTCGCCCGTGATGAGCTCCTTTTTCACCGGCACCCGAAGCACACTGTCACGGCGACCCCGCCGGAAGATTCCTCAATTTGTCAAGGTGTACTTGGCGCCGAAGCATCGCCCTCCGTCGCCTCACCCACACTCCCATGGGGATTTTCCTGCGATGGCAATTTTCCTCCCCTATGTTGTTGGCACATCTGTCCGTGAATTAATTTCTTCCCCATCCCACTGCCATCCGCCTTATTGCCAATTTATTCGAGAGTGGTGCGTGCTGCAATTTGTAAAACACGCTCATCACTCTGCCACTGCATTCGGGATTGTCTCATCCGAGGAGGGATCTGGCATCAAGCATCGAGTTGCGCGGAAGGGGCACGTTATTGACAATTTTTGCAGAAAACATGGCAATTGCGAGAGCACTTAGGGTGATTTGCAGATTACACTGCATCAATTGCTGCTTCTCCGACACGATATTTCAGATTTTAATCTCTCTGTAAGCTTAGATATCTACTGCAAATAGGTCCATAAAATATTGATAACTTCAGACATTACAATTTCTTTATGGATGAAAAATAATTTAGAAAATGTCTCAATTTATTGAAACAGAAGCTTTTGCAGTGCAGATATTCTAACTCTTAACACTGCCGACTACAATATCTGCCCCTTTCTTTGAGTAAAACAACCGCCATGCGAAGTAATATGAAATTGGTGCACAAAGCCACCCCTGCTCTCCCCTACTGAGATCTAAGAAGTGCGACTCAAGTGGAATGCCTACGTGTTCAAAATGATTTTCACTTTCTCAAATTAATTCCAGGTGATTCCCACAAATTGCCTCCCACAAATGATGCCATTTAGCGGCATCTCATTTGGCGTGAAGCATCGAAAATCATTCAGTGAATCATCTCTAAATAGAATCTCATCACACCTCAAATGACTCGGCTTTTGTGCCTCTCCTTCTCCAACCTTCTTCGCCATCCGGCGGGCGCATTGAGTGCGGGGCAAAAGGTGAGAGAAGCTGCATGGGTAGAAATGGGTGAAATAGTGACTGTCGGAGTGGGAGTTCTATTTCAGGGCGCGCTCTTTCTCAGATAACGCTCTTCCACCTCCTCAATCGCGGGACTCTCATCCCGGGTGTTAAAAATTGATTGTGCCTGGCGAGGAGGAATTCGGAGTCGAGTCTCCCCGGAACAGCTGAATCAACAGAAAACATCGCGCGCGCGGAGTATTTATAGGAGGCACCTTTTGGTCCATGTTCACTCGTTGGCGTTTTGAACACTTCCAAGCTGCTTAGTTAGCTCCAAAACAGAAATAACAATAATACGAGGCAATAATAGATGAAAATGCTCAAGTGTTTGCCTCAAAATGCTCTCGAAAATCCCCCCGGCATTATTTGCCACCATCAATTTCCTGGGCATCGCGAGTGTGGGGCTTCTGTGAAAACACATTCCTCGCCGGTGCGTTGATGGGTGGATGTCGAAGCATATTTTTGCCCCAATCTGCAAATTGATGAGGTGCCACGGACATATTTTACGACACACGCTCACATCTTGGCGGGCAGGCACAGTTGGTGGGGCTCCACTTTGCCATTTGGCGGTGGAGAATTTCGCGCTCAGCACCGCGAAATTAATGATCAGCGAGAGGCCAAGAGTCCCAAGTGTGGAGATGCGCCTCTGCTGGCGCGCGGCGAACAATGTGGGATTGAATGGAAATTGGCTTGGTGGTCACGCGGTTTGGAGCGAAATGAGGTGAAAATACAGCCACCCACTCATCGCGTCCTCAATTGCAATTTCTTCGGCATCTTGTGCCACCTAATGAGAGCCACAGTGCGCCCAACAATGCTTCAAAGAGCCGCCGCGACCACGTGTGCGACAAAGAGGAAGACATGGGCTTCCTCTGTCCCATAAATATCTCAATTCCATGGAAGATGGGCGAAAATGTGCTCAAGACGCGCTGCCTCTTCGCCTAGCCCATCTGACGAGCACATTGTCTTCGCATACTCTCAGGCCAATTTCGCTCGGCACAGAGAGTGAACAATGTTGACTCTCGTGCTGTGTATGCAAAATGGTACTAAGCTTAATTGCGACTAGCGTGCATCTTCATAAACCATTTCACGATGCCTTACTTGGAAACTTCAGCACCAGCAGGCGACCTTAGTAGCGTTAGAAGTTAGTATGCAATTTCGAGTGGCCTTTCTTCGAGACTTTCTTCAAATTTGTAGTGTAGATATTTCAAATCAGTGGCTGTGAATATTCCGCTAGCATCGTAATAGATTCTATAGAGAAATTTTTAATTATTTATTCAAGAAACAGTGGCTTTTCCCACACCACGCTGTACAATTTCGAGTAAGGATTTAGAAAACATAAAGGAGATTAGAAAAACGAGTTAAATACATTTTTTATTTTAATTAATAGAGCAATATTAATTCAATATATATCAAGGATTACTATTGTCAATAATTAATTTCGGATAATTTTGTGCTATGACGAAATCCCTTTGTGTGCGGAGTATCTAAGGGTTTTAATTATTTCTGTCCAGTTCTGTCGAAGTTATGTGCAAATTGAAGGCATAATGTCTCCCCTTTGATTTAAAGCACTTATGATTTTCCTGCTCGCGGTACTGCATCAAATGGCCTTCTCACGGAGATTTGCAGAGGATCAATAAGTCGTCAAGGCATTTCCCACTCAGCCGTGTGGCGTCGCGGGGAAAAGTGGCGACCGATGGGAGGGAAAGCTGCCAAGAGCGAGGGAGATCCTCGGCCGCAATGGCATGATTTCTATCTCCGCTCACACGGAATGCCTCGTCCTGGATTCTCAGCGGAGAACGTCTCACACGAGAGATGTGACTCTATTGATGACACCGAACGCAGTCTATGTACTCAGTGTCTCCCCTTTTATGTATTTCCATCACGTTCGCATGTGGGGCCGCTCGTATGTGTAATCTCGGAGCGACCGATTGTCCCGCCGTTTGACCACGGTGACGCCACATGGTCGCGAAATGTGCTCCACGTCGGGGTCACGGGGGTGGCGGGGGCACTCGGTGCAGGAGCATCAGCCAGCTGGATGAGGAGCCAAGTTGGAGGAGAGGAAATGCGCCACATGGAATCCTTGCCATTTAACTGGAGAGAAGAGAGAGTCCGCATATGGAATTGGCAGTGCGTTTGCCAAAAACCGTCTGGCCCTCCAACCCGACGTCCCACCTGGACTCATGGCATCTATCAGTGGAGTGCCATGCTCATGTTGGCTGCTGCCGCGAAAAACATCGCCAGTGGCAGCAGCTTAGCCCCACAGGCTCCAACTTTTTATCGCATCACCTCTTCCAGCGCCCGCCTCATTGCCGCTCTTGTCTTCGGCATCGTTTTCTTTTTCTTCAACTTGTCCGTGGAATTTTTTCCGCTTTATTGGCATTTTGCCGCTCCGGATGGGTGACGGGAGTCACTATCGTCGCAGGACAGAACTCTCCTTGTCCTTCGCGACATCATGCAGACTTTTTCAGCCCTCAATCGCCAACAATTATCTCTAGTATCTCCGAAATCGGGCAATTTGTCTAAATTACGCAAATTCCGGGCAATTTCGAGGGGCCACAAGCAATCATGTCCTGCAATCCCTCCTTGGCAACTGTCTCCGGTCACTCGGCGCACAAACGGGCAAGAGTGGATCGTGTGTGCGACAGAGCAGGAAGACACCTCATGCACGGCAATTCCAGCGATCTGAGAGAGTGGAAGGCGAATGTTGGTAATCAGAATTGTCACATCTTTGGCGCTTGCTGGCCAAAAGTGCCAGCCACATTTCACGACAAGTCGCACCAGAGCCACGCAAGCACGATGCAATCTTCAGGAGCCATTCTCTTGTTTATACACAGACTTTTGAGCAAGACGGAGGGAGATAAAGTGCCAAAGAGCGACCCAGTGATGCCCAGACGCGATACTGTGTTGGATTCTTGGCCTCGGCCGAGCATGTTTGTATTCACTGGAGCCACCTCGAGCAAACATCTCCGAAAACAGAGCCTGCGAGAGGCAAAAATTGATTCCAGCGCCTGTGGGCGAACTAATATCTGTCTCCGCATGGCCATGAGCTCAAGATCATCCCCTGTCATTTGCATGCCCACTTGGGAGGGCTTTTATGGCCCCTCAAACGAAACCTTCCCGGCTGGTAATTGAAACTGCTCAGGGTGCTAAAAACCTCTTTATGATTGCCCGATATACCTTTCCGAGGCAATTTTTTGGTCGTGCCAATGGCATTTCCTGACTCTTTCTTCGGCTTTATTGCCCTGCAAGAGACAAAAAATGCATGTGAACAGGTAAATGCTTATCAGAAGTACCTTAAGGAATTTCAGGAAGAGTTAGACTTACCTTAAGAACCATTCGCAGTGCATTTATTACCACTAATCTCAGCATTTGCCGGTACCCAAGGCCGGTACTTAAGAACGTTGAGCATGTTGGTGAAGCTGCAATAAAATTCTGACCTTTTGATTTTTCGGCAAAATCTCCTTTGGATGTTAATAAGACAAACCCTACACTTGCATCCAAGCAATAACAGCGCATTAAATAAAATGAATTAAATGTTGGATCAGATTTTTTGTAGCTTAAGTTACCGGTGTAATTATGATTTTTATATGAGATTCCTTCGACATATAAACGCATTAACTAACTTGTATCAAGTGAATCTATATATTTGAGGCCCAACTCTCTGCTCGAGACCATTATCTTTCAATTTTACCTGAGAAAACATGTCTGAAAATATTTATTTTATGTACTGGCAATTGCTTTGTCTGATTCCTTGCCTGTCAGGAAAAATTACTATGGCAATTCTGCAAGATAAGGATCAAAATTTGAAAAAATTCCCAAATCCTCGAAGGCCAAGGGATGGACTTCTTCAGCTCAGACTGGGAAAAAACTGTGAATTCACTGAGTCACAATCGTGTTTGGCGGAAAATGTTGCAGTGCAGAGACACGTTCGAATGGGTTGACTTTCTCAAGGGAATCCGTGATGGTCGATTGACACTTTTCTATGTCACCGCCTTGGTTGGATGTTGGGGGAGAGGAAAGCCACATGAAATGTGCCAATTATCGCAAACAAGTGTCGACAATGGTGTCTTCAGCATCTCTGCCGTGTTGGCTGAACACATTCCGCAATTCCTCAGTGGCCACGAGTTGGGCGGACAAAGGGGGTCGCGTCGCACACAGTCCGGAAATGGCGATGGGTGTAGGAAAGTCTGGCCTTCCTCGCCCTACCCCCGGAATCCAGGCCCCACGTATGGCCTGTGTTCTCATGGACTAATGAGAGATGATGTATCTGGTTTTGAGATGGAGACCGTGCACACACAGCATCCCGTGCATCCCAGGAGAAGAAGGAGAAGAGAAAAACACCATAAACTTCTCTCACATAACACTTTTTATTCTGCGTAGGCCGGCGACAGGCGCCAGCTGTGTCATGTTACATTTCGCTCTGGTGCCCAGAGTCGCCCGGAAGTGCCCTCTCGCTCAGATGCACGCTTCTTGTGAGAGCGCGAGCGAGAGAGGCGCTTTCGGAACAAGTGTACCGACTCTCCCTCTCTCTGCTGCACTCATTCTACGCCATATGATTCACCAATTCACCAGAAACTAATCACAGGCACTCACATCTGTTCACATTGCTCGCCTTCTCGCTTCGGCCAACACTCCGGCGGGCCTCTCTTGCTTGCTCTCGTCCGACTTGGCTCTCCGAGAGAGCGAGAGAGAGCCGGAGACGTGCGAGAGCGGAGCGTTTCGGCAAAGGTTCTCAACTCCGTGCCATGGTGTGTTCAGTTTCAATTCAGCAACGGACGAGAGTGGTAGCTCAGCAGCTCCTGCTTCTGTATCATCGCAACGTCTCACGGATTGGCGCTCTTTGGGGGAAAACCCGCGTGTCTTGTGTGACAAATTTCCAGACCGCAGCTGTTCCCTTGCACCCAAACTCAAGCTAAAAACCCACAGAGTTCTCAGACAGTGAATCAGCATCGCGAACTAAGTGTGGCATCCTGTTGATGGTGAAGCAAGGATAAGTGACGTGAAGTGTTTGAAGAAAGGATAAAGTGATCCGTGATCCAGTTCCCGAAGATGGCAACGGACAGAACCGTCGATCCAACCTACGCCAAGATCGCCACGGCCGGACTCTCTGCACTCTTTCTCAAAGGTAAGGCGCCCTGATCGATTTAGAGAATGCTGTGTGACAGAGGAATTCCGCTCAGTCGAGGCGCGATGAGATTAATATCGCTTCGAGGAATGAATTAATTTCAATGATCCATTTCACCCATCTTTCACTCCTGCACCCACGTGAGTTTTCGTGTGAAATTCTTTACAGCGTGAGCTCAATATAAAAAACGCCTGTGACCGCGAGAGCCTTGCGGGAAGAAGGCAGAGAGATGGGGCCCATAAATCCATCTTCTTGCGTGAAGTGATTCGAATAAATTTACTGAAAGGAGGCAGAGTGCTCTCAGGCTGATGATGGCGTAGAGTTGGGTGGCTTTTCTACCTCTTGAGCGTCAAGAATTGCAGGTCCTTTGCTAATAAATTCACGTTGAGCTTTATTGAGGAAGAGCAATTTCTTCTCAGAAGGTCATTTTCATGCCTCCATGAGAACCCTTATGGGTAAGGTGTCTTTATTGCAGGTGCAATGAGACCGTAAAACAGGTTTCTGGCAATATTTTGACAAGAGTGTCTCAAGGTTTTCGGCAATCGTAAGTGCATGTAGAGAATCTCAATCTCCATGTCAGTGCACAACCCTGAATTGTGGCGAAGAGGAGACGCGCGAGGTGGGAAATCTCTCTCGATTATTGCTCTGGGGCCAAAGTGTGAATATTAATCTCATTCCTCTGACAATCTCTTGTGTAAATCGTCACGAGGTGATTCGTTATGAAATTAGCAAATTCTAAATCATCACACATCCGTAGCCAGAATCTATTGAGCATCGCCGAGTAGAGGCGCAATATTTTATGGTTCACGCGCTGATGGGAACTTCTCCGCACACAATTGATGACTCTATGGGACAAATGTTTACTTTCACGGCGACTGTGGCCACTTCCCCGCAGAGCTGAACAATTGTGGAAGATATTTCAGTCATTCCGACAAGGCGTGAATCGTGATGTGGAAGACGTGACTCATAAAATTATTAATTTTTGCACGAATTCTTGCACCTGTGACTCTCGTGCTCGGGTCTCTTCTTGCTCACGAACCATGCGTAAGAAGTTCTCACTGGTGACGCATAATTTGCAAGAATTGCCAGTCTAGCATTGAGCGACTGAGTCGCTTCAGTGTTATCTTGGCATAAATAGACGTGTTCCGCGTTGAGTGACACAAAGAATGGACATCTCTTTGCCATGGGATTTTCCCTTCCTCAAGCCAAGAGTCATCTCAAGGAAAATGGTGAGATTCTATTCTCATTTACCTCAAAATTCTCAGCAACTTCCTTAGCGCCACTCTGACCACAAGATCAACTGCTTGGGAGAAAAGGCAGCGACAAATTGCTTAATAATACCATAATTTGATAATTGCAATGGGGAGTAATTGCTCAGGTGTGCATTTCTAAAACTTTCTTGTGCACTTGTGGCAATTCTCGCCTGCTTTCATGGAAGTTTCCTTTGCTGAAATTCATATCGTATATAATGAATGCCTCTGAAAATCCTTCTATTTTTGTGGTGATTTTCCACTGAAGTCGGGATGTTAGCATTTTCTGCTTCCCCTTTGCGTCTGCCAAGAAGATAAAATCGAGGTGATTGGTGTGCCATAAAATAGATCATTTCGTATGGAAGTGCATGAGGCCCCAAAAACCGACAAAAAAACTTCAGTCAGAGCGTCTCCAAAAATACATCACATCTCAGCGTGTCAGATGGAAAAGTGTGAGAGCATCTGGGAGACATTTTCCTCATCTTCAATGACGGCAATTAACATTTTTCCTCAACTTCCACATTTGACCCCGCGCAAAGTCGTAAAGAAGACATGAAAATGATGGAGATTCTCTGGGCGATTTTCCTCATTTTGTCTCCCTCATAGACTTTTCAATATCATTAATTACCATAAATAATCAACTTGCTCAAATGTTTTGGGGGGATTCTTGGGCATGAGTCACACTGGCTCGAGCTCCAGATGGTCATTGTGTGTTCCACCCCCGCAGAGAAATTGATGCCAACACTTTGAGGGTATTAGCTCAGATGTGGCATCTCGAGGGGGACTCGGAGATGCGAGGTCGTGCAAAAAGTCAGTGACTTGTGAAGAAGCCGAAATGTTGAATGATGAATATTTTATGCGTTTCGAGAGATCAGACGAATTCTTTTTATTATTATTTAAGATTGTCAAACAAGCAATTATATTACCAACTAGAAAATGATATACGAAACTGACCCTCGAACATTGGTTAATTTTTTGCAATACATTTTTAGTTGTTTGTCTGAAACGCCCACAAGGTGGTTGACATTAAAATTGTATCGGCAAATTTGGTGTTTTCTTTGCACTGGCCGTTGACTAGGTAAAATCACCTATTTAAGCTATGCTGTTGAACTAATATTTCTGAAATTGAGCAAGAATGAATGACCCTAAAGATTAATCGACTATTGATAGTTTTCGATTTATCTGTCGATAGAGATATTGATAAACAAATAAACAGTTTCAAAAATTTCGCTACACACCCAGAATGCCCGAAATACACTTAAATAGCGGATGATGACTGTGAAATGGCTCATCTGTCAATGCCCATTATTCGCTTTTCCTCGAGATCACAATTCGCT
Source organism: Phlebotomus argentipes (assembly GCF_947086385.1). NCBI lineage: Eukaryota > Metazoa > Arthropoda > Insecta > Diptera > Psychodidae > Phlebotomus > Phlebotomus argentipes. Next base: position 7,032,199 of record NW_026776181.1, on the reverse strand, counting down.
TTGTCCATTTTTGGTGCTCAGCGTCGCCAAAAGCGAAAAATGTGCCAAAGCCAGAGACTATCGTATTTGGGACGCAAAGACGCGCAGCGTTGACTCAGTGTGAAAGCCATAAAAGTGGCGACGGAAAATGTTAGTCATTTCGTCGGCGAAAGGACACCCGACAGCACGGTGAGGAGCATCCCCAAGAGCCCATCCTCCCGCACTGGTGAGCCACATGGCGCCAGCATAAATACCAAGGAATTTTCGTCTCTCGCTCCGGCTGTGAAAATGATGCTGAAAAGCGCGCGCATGAAACCTAATCTGTTGGCCGTGTGTGAAAAGCCAAACATTTGGGCGAGCTGTGCTGTAGCATCTGAGGCCCGAAGGATGGGCTTCAGATATGATAACATGAGATAATGGAGTGTGCAGTGGTGTTTTCGCGCGCGGTGTCACTTTGCGCGGGAGAGACGAACAAAAAAGACCAACAGCCACAAAAATTGAATACATATCCATAATAGATGAGTGTCTCATTTGCATGTGGCGCCAATAAAATATAAATTTCGGTATGCAGACGGAATAGCAATTCGATGAAAGAGGCCGTGATTGTGTGGAGGAAGTGGCAACAAAACCACCTCCGCCGAGAATTCCCGGGCATTGAGACTCTGTTTTTTTTCGCCAATATTCCAAGGAAATTCAACATGCCTTTTTCCACATTCTGCCACCTGCTGAATAATTTCTACCATTTGTGGGTGAACAAATGGGCACTTAGAGAAAGAGGCTTTTTTGCGCGCCACACAGACTTAAAGAGGCCTTCATTGAATTCCCTCGGCAGAAGCTAATTGAGCTCTTGACTCGGAAAACTGCTTTATAATTTAATACGCGGAGACGCTGAGGTATTCCAAGAAGTGGTGTACTTGTTGCAAAAAAGCGCAGCGTGATAAATATGCGCTCAAAGGGGTGTTTTTAGTCATCATTGGAATGATCATAGGTCAACTGGATGTGCTGGATTGCATTTTGAAAGACATTTCCATAGAGCTGCAAATGTGCAGTTTCGCCGTGAAGTAAATCATTTCGAGAATGTTTCGTGGTGCGAAGAGTAATGTTCGCCACTTGTGTGCAATGTGGCTGACGGAGGTGAATGAAAAGCGCGCGAAATCTTCTAATCAGGCGCGGTGTTGCAGAAAAGAAATGAGGCAAGTTGCCGCGAGACTGTGTCTGGCGGGGCTGGGACGCACATTTCCAGCTAATTAGGCAATTAGGCATTGTGGGACACGGACACAGCCTCACAATCCATCGATATTTCATCCGAAATCACCACTTGTGGGCAACATTCAAATAGAATGTCGCGATGGTGCACAGACTGTTGGTAATTAATTGGTGACATGGGTGACGCGACTCTTTTTTCTCGCGCCATTCATGAAAATATGCTAATTATCGGCTCTGTGATTAATTGCGCGCGCGGATAAACTTGTTTAATCAGCATCCACGAGCATGTATCGTCGCGATGGTGTATGGGCAAAAATTGGTGTTGGGGAATTTGTGTGTCTGGCAGGCGGTGACGACAACAGAAATTGCCCAGAAAGGAATTAATGGGCTCTTTTTAAACCATCGCCACACACTCCTGCCTGGATAAATGCGACAATTTGTCTTTTCATTATTCGTCTGCCAGGGCAGACGCAGACGCTGCAGAAATTCACACCCGCTCATGTCCACCATGAAAGTGTCTTCTCAACTCTGCGAGTGAGAGGCGATGGCGTTGCGGTGAAAGAAGGTCAAAGTGCCATTTGGCGAGGAGAGTCTCTGTGGCATGGGAAATTGAAATACTCACGAAGGCGATTGAGCCGAAAAATTAAATGTGCGAAGAGTCATTTCGGATGAATTGCAATTGTCGGCGCCAATTGGCAAACCATCTGGAAGTTTTAGTGGCATCTTGTGCGGAGCGCGAATAAATAAACAGATGGTTGGGAGATTCTACGAGTGGAGCTCCTCTCTAAGCATATGGCGAAAGTCAGTCGCCTCACTCCCCTAATCATCTCGAGTAGTTATGATATTTGTGCAGATTTTTATTTTGACTGTGTGTTTTCCGAGCTGTCTTGGAGATTGCCACAAAGAAGATCCGTTTTCCGGTCAAACCATTTGAATAATCTCGGTAAGTTACTGAACTTACCGATACGACATGCGCGAAATTTCCCATTTTAGCACAATTTAAGGAAAAAAATAGAACTGATAAAGACCAATTAGTCATTAGATTGGCGATTTAAACTATTTTTCCATAAAATTATGTTAAAACCACCGCTAGAATCAAGAGCAAGAATCGAGGGAGCGCCTCTGAGATTGAGAGCATCATCCTTTCCGCCCGAAACTTAATAAATTTCCCGCCTTGTCCCCGCGACCATTAGCGAAAAAATTTCAATGAATATCCATAAGTTTCGGCATCCGCGTTTGTGGAATAAATCAGGGAGATTTACGTTCGCGATTCAACCTCCATTGTGACCTGTCTAGATCTAGATTCCCATATTGTCATTAGTCATGATCGAGTGGCAAGTTGAATGGCGGGATTTCATGGAAATTCCGACGAATTTCTCAGTCAAAATCCGTGTTCAACAGGGGCGATTCCTTATCAGTGGACACACAAAACGAGAAGAGAAGCTGCGCCGGGCGCGCTGATTTATGCCAGCGACTGGAGGTGTCCATATTGGGTGATCAGGGAAGCGCCAGGTCGGCGGAGGCAGTTGGAACTGGTGGCAATTGGATTGGATGGTTCACACTGTGACGGCGAAGATTCCCTGCCATGAGGCTCAACGAGAATGTCAACTTGTGTGTGATTTTTAAGGCCGCGCGGCGCGAGAAAATGCTTATGGGCGGAAAAAAGACTGCGACGGCCACTTAGCGAAAAGCCTCTTGTGGCTGTCTCGCGGTATAATGAGTTGGGTGATTTAGTGGCGGAGGTGAATCGGATGAATTCAATGAGCAAGTGGCCACCTCAGGTGCCCGAGCGACTCATGCCACATAATTAATAGGAGTTCAGATGCTGTGGCGATGGAGTAAACATTTGCATTTGACAAGAGCCTTCACTCGATCAATTTCCTCTCCCCGAGACTGTCCAGATGGCTGAGGCGGCGAAGGAAGGAAAGTGGGCGGACTGAGTGTCTTGTAAATTGCGATAGATCCACAGCTTCTCTCCCATGGAAGAAGATGGGGAAGATGGAGAGGAGAGATGATTCAACTTTGGTTGTTGCCTTCACAAAAGGCAAACGCAATAATCGCGATTGGAGATACCAATCTCTCGGCTGGATCTCTCCCGGGCCTCGTGTGCCCCATTGAATTCTTGGGAGTGTTACACCCAGAATGGACTGACCAAGCAATTCGGCGATAACCCTTTGATCTGCAGAGGATTCACTCCATGGCAGATCTTTCTCCATGCTGGAAGCACTGCTTTTTCAGCGCCACGCCATTTATTTCTTTCTCTCGCTCGTTTTTTTCTCGGCCCCAGCACAGACAGAGATCTCTTTAGTATCCCGTCCGATGCAATGCACTCAGAGCCTCATCTGGTCCAGAGAGTGAGAGGCCGAGCGAGAGAAAAAAACGGCCCAACAAGTCGTAAAAAAGCCTCAATGCCTCCGCGGGCAGTTTTCTTACCTCACCCTTCGCGAGTGAGTGCGAACAGGAAACCCGTTTTTTGGCCAGTGCGCGGGTTCTGGAAATTTCAGGAAATTCACAAATGAGAATCAAATGCTTTTTTCCCAAAAAATTTGATGCACACACACACATTTGAAGTGCGCAAGGAGCAGATATTGCGATCGGAAGTGGCGTACAGCTTTTGCGGAAGTGTTAGGTGTCTGTTAGGATTCTGGCGGTTAAAAACCCTCAAAATCTAATATTTGAAGAGCTTAAACTTCTTAAGACAGAAATACCTAGATTAGATTGTGATTGAATGCATATTATCTCCCCCTTTGGAAATGCGCCCACAAACGCGTGCAGCAAGAGTCAAAGAGATTTCTCTTGCGATCGTCAATCTTGTCCTGAATTCATTCGCTGCATTTTGCAGAAGAGTATGATTTTTGGGTGTTAATTTTCTTTCTTCTGCCAGACATCTTTCGCGCAATTTCACCCGCGGATCGTGTGCAATTTTTTCTCATGAATAAATCGTCTCGTAAAAAAATTCCATTGGTGAGATGTTGCAATGCTGCGCGCGTCATGTGATTAAAACATTTTTCGGGCCGAAAAAACCGCCCAAGAGGAGAGAAAAAAATCGTAAAATTTACATAAATTCGAGACAAATAGAGGCGCCAAAAAGTTTTGTCTCTATCACCGGGGCATTATCGGTTGGAATGTGAAGTGGAGGACAGAGAAATATCTTTATTATGAATTCACCCAAAACGCTAATTAAATAAATCGAGGTGCATGGGAGCCACCGACAAGAATGATTATCGAAGAGAGACGATAAAATAAGAAAGGAGCGACGATTTCAGCGTTCGAAAGTGAAGTCAATCACATTCGGGTTATGATTTCGTTATGCTCCGTCACAGATGGTCTCTCGCCAAGTGCCAGAGAGGAATTCCTTCGTGAATTGCAGGGTGTGCAGAAGTGCGAGTGGGCTGAGATTTGGCTCGATTCGGCACACCTGACCTTAATATCTCACCAGCTGAGGGACTGAAATTCGTGTGAAATTCGCCAGTGGAGAGCGATAAGAGGCTATTCGGGTCTCTCCTGATAAGGCGCTCCTGTGGCGAGAGAGCCCAAAATCGGCACATTATCGACATGCTCGTGATAAAGTGGCCAGAAAAGCGGAGGCGTGGCCATTCATCAGAACACTGTTTGGACTCACCGCGCGGGTTCTCATGTACCAAGATTGCAGGGAGAAAAATTGCGGAACTCACTCGACGGCGCACGTGAAAGCATGTGCAGCCGCCTCAGCATCCAACTGGCTAATGAAGATTTCATCCTTGAGGTTAATGCGATCCAACGTGTGCGCCTCTCAATCGACATATCATTGCGGCTAGAGTTTCATTATCGACCCAGCTCTGCGGTGAGCTCGCGTTCGTGTGTGAGTGCAAGATGCAAAGTGCAGCGAAAATATGCTGCGAATGGCGCCAGATTGTGGCGAGCGTCTCGCCAGTGATTCCATCGTGGCTGTCGGCGGGAGAAATGCTGCGCCTTGTGACATATGGGCGACGGTCGTCGCCACAATTGTGCGATGACGAGCATATCGCCAATGCTCAATGGCGCTCAATCACACATTCACAAGTGCTAATTTGCCGTAGCGCACGCGGCCGCAAGCTTCTTCACACCTAAATTGTGTGCGCTTCAAATGCGCCACACGAAAATAAATTGAGATGTCGGGAATCACTGGGACAGGTGCAAGGTAGAGAGCACTTGGCTGCGACATTGCCAAGATTTGGCCCTCGCATCGTCAATTAGTAGAGTTAATTAGCACGTCAAGAGCGCACTGTCGAACGACTCCCCCGTTGTCATGCCCTCGCGATGGATTGGCGATTCTAGACTCAATTTCTTAACCCATTTGCAATGAACTTCTATTCGAAGATGTTTCTGAAATCGTATCTATGCGTACTTCAGGCCTCAAATGCTCTTTTGCCTCAATGAATTGCAGTAACGACGTCGGTAATTAGCGTGATTTCCTCATTTTAGAGCGATGGAATAATCCAAAGTCACACATGTTCAGCGACTTATCTGTAAGAGTAATTATAAGTCTTCTGGGCAAGTGCTAATGAATCCCTTTTCGCTTCAATTCCAGGTGCCTCAATGTCATCACTAATGGACCGCGACGCGGGCTTTTGCTCAGGTAGTTCTGAAATTGAGGACGAAACTGATCATGCTCAGGCGCCGCAGAGCCCAACTGATGCGTCCGAAGACTCAGTAGAAGTTAAAGTCACTCCTATTTGCCTGCCCAAGAACAAAAGAAAGAGCTCTGAGCCTCTGCGCTGTGTGGCAGAGTCAGAGTTGGGTCCGATCAAGAAGAGGATCCGCTATGAGGAGAAGATGAAGACGGCGGAGGTGAAAACAGAGTCAAAGAATCCCTTCCGGCCATGGGCCTCGGTGGCGGCAAATGGACTGCCTCCGTGTCCTGTGGATCCAGCTGAAATCTTCCGAAGACATCCCGCCGTGACCACTCTGCACAGACTGCCGCAGAGTGATGACGATCAGGTGGAACCTCTCGCCCTGGTGGCAAAGAAGAAGCCAGAGACAGTCGTCACACCAATTCCGGCTCAGAGGATCAAAGAAGAAGAGGTTGAAGATCAGGGATCTGGCGATTTTCCAGTGCGACCCGGTGGAAGTCGGCCGTCGCAGGCGCAGCAGAGGAATTACAAGAATATGACGCGCGAGAGGCGAATCGAGGCAAACGCACGCGAAAGGACGCGCGTGCACACGATCTCGGCCGCTTTCGACACACTCAGACGTGCCATTCCCTCCTACTCCCACACGCAGAAGCTGTCCAAGCTGTCCGTGCTCAGGATAGCCTGCTCCTACATCCTGACCCTGAGCCGGGTGGCGGGAATGGACTACAGCCAGGACGCTTCGGCGCCGTCCATTGACGAGTGCGTGGATCTCGTCACGAAGACCATCCAGACAGAGGGGAAGCTGAGGAAGAAGAAGGACGAGTAAGGATCCGATGAAGTAACAACTTGTGACAATAATCGGTGCTCACTTTGGAGTAAAGTTAACTCAATATTCTGAAAAACTTCTTGACAATACAATTAATTGCAAGGCTCGGATTCAGTTACACGTCACTGTTTTTAATTAATCTTGGGAGCTGAGGTGGAGACAGAAAACCACTGAATGTCCACAGAGATAGAGAGAGAGAAAGACAGACTATGATGAATGATAGTCACGTTTCCATTTTCTCACAAATTTCGCTACTCAGTAAAATAATTTCCAATTTAAAGTATTAAGATGTCATTTCACAGGTTGGATCACGAAATATTTCGCAAAAACTGATGGAAACGCCTGACTTGAGGAGTCTGTGCTCTTTTCGAAAAAATGTATTAATAGTCCAAGTACAAATTAATTTCTAAGTTTTTTGTCATTTGGTCATTTTATCACAACATCGTGCCATTTTTATTCTGTTGATCTATTATATTATTTTGTGAATTATTTTATAACCTTCGCATTGTCCCTCCATTACTTTGATGTTTGGTTTTTATTTCTTCTTTTCTTTTGGTATGAGATAATTATATTTGAGAATGTTGCAAAATGTTACTCAGCTGAAAGTTATGCTTGATGTGAGGAAAGTGTGTGGAAAGATGTCATGTACAGAGTAAAATCGTGTAAATAGATTCTTTTAATTCAGTCGCATAGATTTTTATGGTGTATCCGTTGAATATTAAGAAGTCTTACTGTATAAAAACAATTAATTAATATTCTTGTGGATGGAGATTGTGAAGAAGTAGAGTTTGTAGATTGCGCGATAAGTAATTTATGACGATGAAAGAGATATGATCGCCAACATTTTTGTGATAAAATTTGCCTAAAAATAAATGATGGAAAAATCTTACTGAAGAGTTAAACCGCTTGTCTTTTATTTATCATCGCCCTCTCAGCGACTTCGTCATCCACAATCCAGGCGAGGTGTTAATTTTTAATTATGATTCCTCAGCAGATTGAGTCGTGATTCATGGTGAAAATTAAATAAAGACCCAAGAGAGTGAATTTTGGCCTGGCCGAGGATCACATGCAAGAGGGAAGGATGGTGTATTAAATTATGATCATCTCGCAGTGATAATTGTTTGATTTGTCAATTTGCGGCTCGCGGCAGTCTCGGCATCGGGAATTATTCACACACTTTTTTATATCATCGGATGGAGAGAGATTGAAATTGAGTGTTGCGCGTTTATGAGAAGATCTCGGGAGAGGAACGCGGGCTGCGACATCCAGATCGACGCGATGACGAGAAATCCAAGCAAATTGATGATAATTGAAGCTGGTAAAGGTGAGTTTTGAGCTTCGGGGTGTGTTCGCTGACTTTTTTTTTCGAGGAGAAGTGTTCAAAATCCATTTTAATATTGGCCTCATGATCTCGAGAATTGCAAGAGTATACAGCGCTTTATCAGCTCCGTGCTTTCTCCTTGATCTCAGATGCCTTCTTGTGACTTGGGTGCGAAAGATGCTGTGCAAGCGGTGCAAGGTTCCATGATAATCTACAAATTCATTAAGCGCAACCATTGCCGAGTCACTCCGCAAAACGTACACCTGTACTTTGTCAGTCCATTATCTCGCAATTATTGATTAGATTTCAGCTCTCTCCGCCACCAAATGTTCCTCGCCATTTCCGATCGCTGCAACACCGGCTCGGCCGCCGGATGATGGACACGGCTTGTCGATACTGCGTGTGATTCTGATAAGGGATGTTGAGTGTGTTTGGTGTTATTTTTACGAGGCACACGATCCGCGATAAGGCGGCCAAAAGGCCCAACTGCCTAGCTGTCTCACCCAGCATTATCAGCACAGGCGAACAGATGTTTTGCTGGCGGAGTGTAGTTGCCCCGCCAGTTGATAGACACTCCGCGGTCACGTGCACTCCAACGCCCGGGTATTTTTAGGATCTCAGCTCCTCTCCCGCGTTATGCAACTGCCATGTCTCGCCGGATTTCCATCAAATCGCTGATTCTTGTTTTGTCTCCAGCAATCACTAGCTGATGGGGCCTGTCCCCACGTCAGGCAGCCCGTGATCAGTCAAATGCCAGAATTAGAACTTCCTGGGCAGAGCGTGTCTCCCTGGCGCATCTCTCCAGCCACCCAAGAGTGCTCAAAGCTTGGAAATTTCATCGTTTGAGAATGGGTTTTTCTTCTTTTTTTTTTTAATTAGGAATAGAACTTGTTTGATGCTTACATTGTTGTAGATAAAGGAGAGTTAAAACTGTTTGATCTGAAGCTAATTCAATGCAAATTCTTATAGGAATGTAGAATTGAAGATTATGTTATATTGAGACGAATTAATTGAATTATAATTCAACGGGTGAATCGAAAACTATGGAAAGTCAAAATCGTCTTTTTGGTTCTGCGAAATTTTCCAAAACCATAAAAACACCTTCTAATCGTTCATTAAAATGCTTTCTGTGTAGTATTAGTAAGATTTGGTTTAACTTAGATAGAGTTAATAGAAACTGATAATATTTAGTTTCTTAAGTGATTTTTAACAGTCTCAAAACACATTCCAAAAAATAAACTTTTCATACTCAACATGCCCTTTTTCCTCAGTTTTTAAATGCAAAAAAATTAAAAAGGTATGACAAATATTGTATTAATCTTGATAATTAATAAAAGTCTATGAATATTTAAGAAAAATTCCGAAAATTTTGAATAAATATTTTTACCAAAGAAGCTCTTTATGCCGATGTAAACGATTAATTGATTGAATGTACTAAAAATGTGATGGAACGAAACTTTGCCAAGACTTTCCTTTATTGTAAGAACCATTAAATTGCTGCTTTATTGTCATTACGATCAAGTTTCGCCATATCGTTTCAGGGAAGTGGTTTTAGTGTTAATTATATTACTAAGTTATTTTAAGGTCTGGCCAGAAGAGGGCAAAAAGTTACTAATGAAAATAAAAGTTTTTGCATCGCCAACATTTAAACATAACTGCATAGCTTCGTGCGTCAATGGGTCAGTTAATAAGGAGAAGTTTTTGCCCAATTTCTTCAATTGACGTACGACTGTCTCATTAATCTCTTCGCTTGCAAAAAAGTCCGTCGCGAAGCATTTGAAGATGAGATAAAAGTGGAATTGAAAATTATAGGATAATATCAAGATTTTATGGTCATTAAATGAAGAGACAAAACACTTTATCAGGCTCATATTGCGACTGAAAAAAATCATCTTCAAAAGGTGGCTGAATATATTTCACGGCGAGCACGCAGAGCCATTGAAGATCCGGTGAAGATCATCCAAAGAGAGTCCAAAAAGCTCCGCGGAGATTTTTCCCCGATCCCATAAATCAGGTGTTAATGTGGTTTTTATATCAAAGCCGATGAGAGAGAGAGGACAGAGGAGATGTTTATTTTCCACTACCATTGAGATTATGTTCTTTTTTGTCTTACCAGCTGGACCCACCATAAACGACAAATGACGCACATTCTTATATTGGCTCCATATAATTATAGGAGTGACATTCAATTTGCATCAAATGAGATATCATAGTGGCGAAATGAGAAGCAGAAGAGCCCACAATTTGGGCTAATTCTTTCTAAATTTGGACCGGGAGTAGGTAAAAGAATATTGGCTCATCACGAGAATCAACCATCAAGACGTCACCTGAGATGATGATGGCTCTTCGGGCTGTTGAGCAGAAGAAGTGCGCCATCAGATGTGCCGTAAAGCGCGATGTACGCATGGGAGTCGCAATTAATTAGTTATTTTTCGAGAGTGCCATTGTGGCTCAGAGTGCAGAAAGTGTCGGAAATAATTCTTCTGAAGTGACTCGCTTTTTTCTCCCAATTTTCAGCTGGTGCCTTTTTATTTATTTCGCTAAAAGCACATCATTTTTATGGACTCTCGCGTGTTATGTGTTTTGTCTACGGCCCGGGTGAGCAGCACGCCAAAGTGGTGAGAAAAAAGCAAACATTTGTTGAATTATTTCTCCCCTCATTTCATCATTGAAATGCGATCTTTAAATGAATGTTAAATTTCAACTTGATTGCGTCTCTGGGATTTTGATCTTTTTCCACTCCACCTCCTCGTCTATTTTTGGGTGTCTTTTCTTCTTGCTCACTCGCATCTTATCTCGAGAATGCTTCTGCTGTTTACAATTTCTAGCCGTGGATCTCGCTCTCCCACGATATGGATACATTTAGTCGCGATGGCGCGCAAGGAAGTCTCTCATCTGGGGCCATCGGAAAGTCATCAATGGCGGCACAAAATGTGTGTCTCTGCGACGGTTCTTCGTCTTCCATTGTGTAAATTAATCAATCAAACTTTCAAAATTGATATCTCAATAATCGTCTCTTTTTATCAAACACCTTCCCATTTATCAGCCTCCACCGAAGACACTCCCGAAGGAGTGAGCAATGCAAGACCACTGGACACATAGGCAAGAGAGATAATTAATAAATAAATACTACAAGATTTTTAATATTGATTTATGACCCATTTGGGAAGAGAAATTGAGATGCACACCACACACGGAAAAATGCTGACTCTTTTTCGGACAAAGCATATCAATTAATTAATGGTGGCCGTGAAGAATTATAAATTCTCTGATGGAGACACATAAAAAAGACAGGAGGATTTTTCAAGATTATTTCCACACACAGCCAATTTTGGACGAGATTTAATTGCTGTGCGAGAATGAGAATTGAGGAACGGGAGGAATTGCCAATCACATGAATTTTTAATCAGAAGCCGCGCGAATTTGGCAGAGATAAGATTTTTCAAAATATTTGCCGCGGATTTGCCACCAAAATTCGTCCGTTCATCTTCATGGGCGCAGACAGAGCATTATTTCTGCGAGATGGAAAATGAATTGTTGAATGGGAAAGCGTAGCGAGGAAAATTGAATCATGCTTCGTCGGAGAGTCAATTAACTCGTCGGCCAGGCGACGGGGCGGTGAAAAGCGAAGATCTAAATATGAATGAATTCACTTCCGCCTTCACTGGGCGTACAAGTGATTTTCAGGCGTCTAATTTTAGTGCGCTGCACGAGGATGCAATGAAGATCTTACATGTGCATCACCCTTTCCTTTTCCGCGCCTCCGATGCGCGGTTGACACAGAGAGGCTGAAAAGTGCGCGGGTATTTATGGAAATTCCTCTGTTTACTCCTCAGTTGGACGACCTGCGGGGTCCGGAGCGCAGCCTCATGTTCTTCGACAGATCATCATCCATCACCCTTCATTCATTGTCTTGCGGGCGACACGAGTGATCGCTCCTGCTTGCCTTTGTGGCCTTCCCAATGCACCAGTTCGAAGATGGCCATTAAAAATGTCAGCGAGGCCCTTTCCTCCTCCTCCCCGACCGGCCCGCGTGTCTCTGGGGCTTCTGGCGGACAATTGCCGGCTCGTATGATGGACAATTTATGGCCATCTGAATTCATTTCTGCCCAGAGTCACACACGCGGGACTCTTTCGCGGATCTCCACCGGGGAATTCGCGGCCGCAGAGATCACGAGCTGGGATTCACGGCGCTGGCGAAAAAAAAACCATCTTGCGACATTTAGCACTCCGGCGGCCGGCCGGGGGGCCGCCGACTGAGCGGGATCAGTGTCCGCGCCGGCGAGTGGGATGATGAAATCCATCGGAACATTTCCGCCCACCAACTCAGTGGAGGACTTTCTCCTCCAGACACAACAATTCCGCTGGATTTGCTCTCCATGTGACCCCGATAGAGCATCGGCACGCACTTCTGTTTTTGCCTCTTTATGCGCGCCGATGAGTGTGTGGGATGATAGAATTTGTCATCGTGAGTGCGCGCAAAGTGAACCGAAAAGGCTTGAATACAATTAAGCGACCAGATATGCAGAAAGTGCCAAAATCTGAGGTCAAGCAAATATCGGCAGCAGCCTGATCCCAAAATTAATGCAAAAATCATCACGAGAAGCAAATTAAGAGATGACAAAAAATCGCACATGCTTGCAATTAACAATTTAGTAGGTAGGAAAAATAAGGCTGGTTTTGTGCGAATAATTGCGGTAAAACATCTCATTTACACAAGTTGGCTTTGGAAATCAGTGAGTTTTTTAAAAGCATATTTAAGGGGTAAAAATTCGAATGTTACTCAGATGGCGCTACTTAATTCGAAGTAACTGTAGTTGAAATTAGTTTCACGCGTTTTATCAGCGATAATCAGAGAGTTGCCAGCCCCTCGGTGGGCATCGGTGGCTGAAGCTGGTCGGGACAGTGGCGCGAGAGGCAGTAGGACACAAATATCTCCGGCTCAGGGGCTGCGCCGTGTCGATCGTTCCGGGAGACAAGGACAGAGGGGATGGCAAAAATTGAAGCCATGGCGTCCTCAGGAATGATAGATGGATTTATTATACAAAACTTGATGGAATTTCGGGACATGAGTAATGCTTTTTTCCTTCTCCGCTGCGCCCGACATCATCTCACCCTCCCTGTCCGCGGCCTCCACTCGGGCGCACTCCGAATGATGCTGTTGGGACCTGCGGTGATTTTATGTCTGCGATTTGTATGCAATTCAGAAAACATAATTTAATACTGATTATTATATTATATATCGGTGAGTTGCGGAGTCTCTGGTTGGCTTTTTGTCGCTCGCCCGCGAGTCTCTCTGCCAGTCCATTACATTTTTATTATTTCTTCTGTCCGCCGATCCCTGAAATGCGCGCCACTTCATTCTGCGGATCCGACTTGGCCATCATCCCAAATGCATTCCGAGCACATTTTATAATATCTCTCGCAAAAATTGATTTTCATTAACAATCAAATGCGGGGCGAGGGACGCCAGGCCACAAATGGACATGCCCTCGCTCGTCTCATGTCGGAGGATTTGAAAAACAAACACGATAAGAGGACGGTGGCTTTGGAGAAAATTGCCCCTGACAAAAACATATGTAGACATTTATGTTTCTGCGATGTTCAACCGTGAATTACAATCTGCAGAATTATCTCGACAGCGTTCTGAGCTGGAGAGGAACCAAAAAGAGCACCTCGGCGATTAGATATTCCCATCATGGTCGCGTACTACCGATGGATTGATCTTGTAAGTCAGGCGGGAAGCGACATATCAAGCGAGTTATTGACAATTAATTGCCTGACGAGAAAATCCCTCTCAACTCGGGCTGCGAATGCAAATAGAGCAACTTCCGCTGCCGCAGTGAAAATCACACTCTCTCCCTGTCGACGCGCCTCTTCTGTATTGGCCGCGATGTTGTGCAACAAGAGATTACATTGTTGTCAAAAAAGGGAAGTGTGTGGGCACAAAAAGGGAGAACGCACCAACTGGCGGGGAACATCTGGCCAGAAATTCTTTCACCCCAGCAAAACATCGCAACAAACGAAAGCATTTTGCATGCGGCTCAGTCGCGCTGATTAAATTATCAATCAAATCCTTGTTGTTGTCAACTGGTCGGTGGTGTGGGTCGAGTGGCCCTTTCCGCAGGGCTGTTTGCCGAGTGTTGGCTTCTGCACCGACAACAGCACATTGGGCAGAGCGTCAGCTTCTTGCTCCGCAGCCGCTTTAATTGTCTCACACCCGAGAGTGATTTGTGGGCATTTGATGGTCATTGCTTTTCCAATATCCGTCATTCTCGCCTCCTATGAAAATATCCTGTCCATGTCACGAGAATGCTGCTGATTATTGGGAGAAGAAATTATTAGATATGGATTCTGGGCAATAAAACGAATCATGATATGGGATATTAAGTTGATGACACTATTTTTGTTTAGTCAAGAACGAATCGAACGATTTCCAGTTAAACAAGGAATGTTAAAAATGTGTTATATTTAGCGAGAAAAGCAAGGGTTGCTAAACTCTTACATGTTTGAAGTTTAACACATTTCTATATTTGATTGGAAATCACTCCAATTATTACACTCTGCTTATGAATTCTTTTAAATGAAAATTCATTAGTTTCATTTTGAAGTAGGGAATGAACTGTGTTTCAGTGTCGATTTTTAATGCCTCAATATATTTCTGTAATGAGCCAGAAATCGCTTAAATATCGAATTATTGAAGATTTCATTTTCAGCATTTTTACACACACGAAAAGAATTCCCTTGAATATTTAATTCACCTTCTTAATGCCATTCACGAGTTTATCGGTGAAAGACAGCTACTTATTTTCGGCTTCTCGGCATCTTCTGAGAAACGTCTGATAAAGCTCTCATTTTCTTCGGCTTTTGGTCAGTTTTGTCAACGAACCACCTTCAACAGCATATCCGGCCCCTCATCTTCCCCAATTAACCAGTATCTCGCGACAAGGTGATAAAATCAGAGACTTAGTGGTGATCAGCGATGCGAGAAGTGCAGTGTGAAATTTTGAATATTGAGGTGAGAGATTGAGAGGTCTGCGGATTGTCATGCGGAGTGCAGCATCATTTGATATCTCTTTAATGAGTCGGCGGTGTCTTAAGCGCTGAGGCTCGTGGAATGGGCGAAGAAGTGAGGAGCCAGCAAAATGACAAGAATGCTGCCTGCGCCGATGGGTCATTTTGCGGGCAAAAATTGCGCCCGCGATAGAAATCACCATCGCGATCGAGCGAGATTATCAATATTTCGGGTGCACTTGGCCATGGTCGGAATGCCTCAGATGCATTTTGATGCTCGCCAGTCACTGAGATGGAGATTGGTATCCGCGCCCGAAACGTGCTCCGAATACAAATGATGGGTAATTTATTGGACAGAAAATTGTTTTGTACTTGGAAGGCGCACCAGAGCTGGGCTGATTGTCTTTCGCGCGGTCCATCGAGGAACACTTTGTGGCAATATATTTGCGATCGCGGCGCGAGAGAACGCCCGACGATTGGGGCTCCGGGGCGGGAGCAAACGGGGGGCGGATGGCCGGTAATGGGACATTGTCGCGAGAGATCGATTGACACACAAGCGATCACCGACAACAATTTATTGTAATCAGGCCCGCGCGCAATGGTGAATTTATGCCATTGGCAAAGAAATGCCATCCGCGACTAATTTATCGATCTAGACCCTAATGATCCGCGAATGGCTTAATTAGGATCGCATCCAATCTCTTGTCGCGCCACTTTTTCCGCCTCACAATGCCCATTGCCGGCCATCGGGACACGCACAGAGAAATTCCCTCAAATTGCACCATTTGCACTCAATTGCATTTCCTCAATCTCTCCCCGCATTCACCCATTGTCTGTTCGTCAATTTTTCACGCGAAATTCCACCTTTTTACCAGACGCGCGATGGCCAAAAATGGACGTGGAATTTTGGGCTGGATTTGACGGGGATCTGCGTGTCCTTCCAGGGCGACGAAATGGGCATTCTTTCAGGTGCACTTGCTGAATCACATGCAATGTATCCAACGCAGACTAGAGAAATACAACCGACATTCGTGAGTTCATTTAATGAGAAAACGAATAAGCAGTGCAAGAATTCCAAATTGCTGTGCGCAAAATTTGTTTGTCGATAGATTTCCCCGAAAGAGGCCCTCAAAGGTGCATCTCAAACTGACGATCCTGATGGCAGCCCAGCGAACTCCTTGAGGCCACGTTAGCAACTCAATCTACATTTTTTGGCGTCATCATCGTGCGGCAGATTTCACATGTTTTGCACAAGAATGCCAGGCCATAGTTGAAGAAAATCAGCCCCTGAGAAATTTATACAGATAAAAATGTGAGCAGGTGTACACGACACTTCGTGGATCTCCTTCATCTGACTCCCAAAAAATGCCCAAATGGTCGTTCGATTATCTTCTTGCCTCTCCTCTTCTGTGGGTCGATTTCGGGGCGCTTTTTTGCTCTCTTCGCCCAAGATCCACAGTGCCTTGGCGAGGAGGCAAAAAGGAGACAGAGATAGATAGAGAGGAGGCTGAAAAAATTGTTGTGGTGACTGAGTGAAAAAAAGACACCTTCGAGATTTATCAATAAATGCGCCCGTGAGATGAAGAGAAGCATAGTGGAAGTGGACAAAAAGCGCTTCTCTGCCTTTTCGTGTGAGATTTTAGAGAAATTAATTGGGCAACCGATTCGCCCCAGAGGCTGAGCCTGTGTGAGAATCTGACAGGAATTTTGAGCGCGATGTAAGATGGTTTTGTCATCCACAACAAAACGGCCAATTCTTCTCCGACCACCTGGCGCTATACAAATTCCTCCTGGCCAAGCAATAGAGGCGAGAACTGAGAAATAAAACGATACTTTTACTCTTTCTCCTCACACTCGTGGCCGCGAGACTTTTTTGCTTCATGACTCAGATTTGGACCGCCTCGGCAATTCGGCAGTAATATTCTATTAAAGAGGTATTCATTATTTATCGATTTCATCCCCCCTCTGCGCTCGCACCGGGAACAATTCGGCTGGGAATTGAAACTTGTTCACATGATCGTCCAAGTGAACATTCTTCAGCCCAACGGACGCTTTTTGTCCATCCGCACACCTTTCTGGCCCTCCTCACAAATTTTTGGTCTATCGCCACCTGCAAGAGTTGGGATGCATTCGCGCAATCCCACGGGGGTAATCTGCCTATTCCGGCTCCTCATCCTCCCTTCGGGCCACCTTGAGTTGCCCGGGAAAGATGTTGCCCAAGAACGCACCTGTTGAGTGTCTTTCAATAGAGCCAGAGTCAAAGAAGTGGCAACTGAAGTTTTTCACATTCACTCACGAGGTGCGACGCAACCTTTTCATCAATTAAATTAGACT
This sequence comes from Phlebotomus argentipes, assembly GCF_947086385.1. Taxonomy (NCBI): domain Eukaryota; kingdom Metazoa; phylum Arthropoda; class Insecta; order Diptera; family Psychodidae; genus Phlebotomus; species Phlebotomus argentipes. Next base: position 7,014,927 of record NW_026776181.1, on the reverse strand, counting down.
CTCGCAGCTGAAGCTGCAATTTCACGATGAGATCGGATTAATCGAATTAGAATTGTGATTCGTAAGTGATATCTTTTCAGTTTGACCACTCGAGGAGAAAATGTGGAATTTCCTCACGTGTGAGAAGAAGGGAACTCACGAAAGCAGTGCTTTTATGTGTTTAAATTAGTTTTAATTCATTTATAGTGGCTTCGGTACTTTTTATTAAAAACTCTGTTCAGCAAGGATTAAAAACAACATTATCATGAAATCATGTTTGCAGTGTTGAAAAAATTTTTGCAAAAAAGTGAAAGGGAATTGTATGAAAATCAGGCAAAATAATGTTGTTCCTTGGTTAACATGCGTTTTTTTTCTTCAATATCATCTCGCGATAATGATCTCATATCAGGCGCATTTCAGAAGAAAGCTGGTTTTTTTCATCGAAAAAATATTAACATAAACGTGTCATCACTTTGCAAAGATTCCATCTCAGATTGATGAGCGTAATATATTTTTCGTGTGAATTAATTGCCAACGGACTAATTTCCTCACGAGGTGCAGCTTAATCTAAAATGCCAAAAGGTGGTCGGCGTCGTCTCGAGAAAGGCGCGCAACTGAAGAGACTCCCTTGGCTCGCATGTCTAATAAGATGTTTTGGTCGAAAGGTGAAAATTTCCAGGTAAAACACGGACTTGTCGATCGCATCGGCCACTCTCTCCGCGTCCACCTGCCCCGGATATCGAGACAGCTCACGAATGGCTGTGCAATCGCCGGGATCTATTGCAGATGTCGGCGAGAGGATGTTGAGACATTGTGCAAGAATTTGCGCCCCATTCTGACACACTTTCCCGAGGGGGCGACGAAAAAAGCGCCAATGAGATATTACGCCAAATCGCCTCTGTGCCACAGTTTCGCACATTCTGGAAGGCATAACAATAAAATTATATGGCGTGTGACACAGAGTCTCGAAATTTCGCAAGTGCAACTGGCTGAAGGATTCGCCAGTCGTACTAATTGAATTTTTGCTAATTTCTCTGACATTCCTCACGTGGCTTCGCACACAGGCCCGCAAATTTACGAGGCGGCTGCCAAGAAGAAGTCTGCTGTGCCACTTCACGGGTGGACGCGACTGTGGGTGGGAGTTCATTCTGGCGGTGGTGCGTTCGCCAGAATGCCCACTGAGCAGCAAGACAAGAGCTGTGAACCACTTGAGATCAATTTATATCAATTTGACCACCAAATTGTTGCTTCTGGCTCGCGTGTGTTGTGTTTCTCACATCTTGCCTGATGAAAATAGTTCTTGGCGCGACACATTGAGGTGACCAGCTGCGAATCGTGACTCCTCAATGAGTTGAGAGCGTTCCGGATGCCGCACCATGAAAAACATGAGCAGCGATGCCGTCGCGACGCATGAAATGCTTTGGCATGCTGAGCGATGCTCAGCGCGAGCATCAAAAGGGCCAAATCACTCTCTCCTCTGTGTCTTCTCTATGAAGAGTGGCCTTTTTGTGTTAGTTTCGTCACCAGCGAAAGAGTTGCCAATTGCCGTGTATATAGTTGAGAGATTCGCCCTTATGACTGCGTGAACACTCCGATATTGTAGAGATTCATAAAGAATTGTGACAATAATTCACATTTCGGTACTAATGAATGAGACATGATACAAAGTATTGCGTGAGAGTTAAATATTTCATAACACAAATTCAATGCTTGATTGGGATAACGGGAGGACTCTTCGAAATCACACCCACTCGAAAGTCCCGCCCATTAGTTAAAACAACAACTTATGAAAAATTCCTCAATCTATCGGCGACAATTTCCCTGGCTCACAAATCAGCAACTCTGATTTGTCACTCTCAAGACGCAAATATAGAAATTTCTAAGATTGGATTCATCCAGCGGAGGCTCCTTCTCAATGATGTCTTTTCCTGCTTCTCCCAACCATCAACACCGTCTCACGCGCCTCAACGGTGACTGAAGAAATTCCTCATTTTGAAGATTCTCAAGTGACTTCGCGAGGAGATTAAAATAATAAACAATCTCTCAAATTCAGCACACAATATTTCGCTCTCAAAACATGCATCGCAATCCCCCCAAGTGTTCGCTTTCCTAACCGACAACCGCTCCTTGCGCGCCTATCCGCCACACAACTCCCAATCCTCAATTGCAACGCGCCCCGTGTGTTAGAATGGGGCGCCGAAGGCAAGGGAGGGAGAAAGAATGTGCTCTCAACAATGTGCCGGGAAATTTGAGCGATGATTCTAATTAGTGGCGCCAATTTGTCAAGCTCTTCCATTTCTTCTCTCTTTGCGCTGAATTTTCCCTACTTCAAGTATACGAGGCACTTTTGCATGAGATGTTATTTCTATAATTCATAACTTCCTCGTCTCATTTTCGCGAATACATCATGCCAGAGTAAATAAACTCTAAAACGCCGTCATAATCGTCTCTGTTTGTGCCTCGAAATTCACTCCACGCGTTCACTTTCATTCCGCCAAAATATATACAAGCAAAATTCTTTTACAATCATTTATTGTCGAAAATTAAGGTGTACAGATTTTTCTTTTAAACTCTTGATAGATACTTTTTCTCTTACATGTTCTCTGCTATAGAGGTTTATACTCTCATTTCCTTCCACAGAAAAAAAACGTCCTAAACATTACTTTTCTCTGCGCCTTTGTAACATTTCTCAGCGATGGTAGAAACGTGCTATTAGAGGATTGGGTCCAATTTATCTCATGCCATGATATTTTTCCGCTTCAACTCCAATCCTGATGGCTCTATATGCTCTCACTATAACTCTGTATTTAGTCTCCTAAAAAATGTTTTTCTTTCTCCTCACACAACACAAAAAAAAAATCACTAAATCAAGTACATAATTTTGGTGGTATTTCTTCTTCTTCTATACTTTCAGAGAATATTACTCAATGTAAACAATCATTTGTAGCCACCATAAGAATGAAGTGAGGCTCACAGTGATTACTTTTTTTTTCTCATCGTCACATATCGTCACTAAATAGAGACATTATATAAATAAGTGTTTTGCCATATTACTTACAATCAACTCTCTGACTCTATACAATTAAGTTAAATGTTTGCATTCGGAAATTTCGTACGGGGGAGACAATTGAGAATGCGAAGAACGGCAACAGAGGAAATTAAAAGGTAAGATAAATTACTCACATTTGAAATTTATGCTTTTGATGTTTTTTTTTTAGACTGTCTCGCACTGAAGACACGCGCGAAGATTACTGTTTGGCCAATTGCTTCATGCGATTCAGAGCACTGCCAGCCTTAAACCATCCAATTTGTTGCTCATTGAGTGTGTGATTGAGCTTTATGCGATCCACCTTGCCATCAGTATGCTTAATTTCACAATCAATTGGCTGTCCCGGTGCGATATCCTTAAGGCCGAGCAGAGAGATTTTCGATGTTGGCTGAATCTGCAAGAACACAGAGAAAATCTCGTCAAAGGCATTCTTTTTCTACACCCAAATATTATCCAAAGTCACAGAACATTAGGCTTTTGGGCTAAAGAGTACGACAAATATACGTTCAAAGAGGTTATTGATTGTGTCGAAGTACAGAAGAGTTGTAGAAAATATTGGGAACAACTCCTGATAAAGCACTCTATTCACTTTATCACACAGTTATGATTGGAATACTCTCTAAAAATGATGGAAATTTACACAAATAATCGCATTCACCAGTAAAAAATTTTATCACATTCAATGTGTACCCAAAATATTCGATAAATTCACTACATCATGAGATTTTCTTTTTTGCCAATTTTCCGTTGACTCATGCCGCTAAAGAATACGTCTGTGTCCTAAGTGGATGTGCAAATACGAGATAAAAGAGCACTGTATCTATTGATATTGCGTCGCAATTACCTTATCGTAGTCAGCAGGATCGGCGAAGGTGAGTGGCAACAGGCCCTGCTTCTTCAAGTTCGTCTCGTGGATTCTGGCAAAGGACTTGACAATGATTGCACGTCCGCCCAAGTGACGAGGTTCCAACGCGGCGTGCTCGCGCGACGATCCCTCGCCGTAGTTCTCATCACCCACAGCCACCCATCTGACACCCTTGGACTTGTAGTGGCGCGCCACATCGGGCACACCGCCCCATTCGCCTGTCATCTGGTTCTTGATCTTGTTCATCTCGCCGTTCTCCGAGTTCACAGCGCCAATGAACATGTTGTTAGAGATATTGTCCAAATGACCGCGATACTTGAGCCACGGACCAGCGGCTGAGATGTGATCAGTGGTGCACTTTCCCTTCACCTTGATCAGCACCGTCATCTCCTGCAGATCCTTGCCATCCCACACATCGAAGGGCTCCAGCAATTGGAGGCGATTGCTCTTGGGATCCACGTCCACTTTCACACTTCCACCATCGGACGGAGGAGCATCGTATGTGTCCTGACCCGGATCGAAGCCCTTGTTGGGCAATTCATCACCAAATGGCGCTTTCAGCTTGAACTCCTTCCCATCGCCACCCTTCAGTGAGTCCGTGAGCGGATTGAAGTCCAATCGACCGGCAATTGAGAGCGCAGTGACCATTTCGGGGCTGAAACGACAAACCACACACGATTAATTGCCAGCAAAGGTAGTGATTTTCTCCATTCTCATCACCCTCGCGCATCCAACATTTAACGAGTCAAATGAAGGAGACATTCAGTCATAAGGCGCACCATTTAATTAGTCATTTACTATTCATTAGCACTCTCACATACTGTTTGATTGTGGCTCTCTCACAACTATTGTGGCTGTTCTGATGCCAACAAATGTGGCTGTTTAAACATCAATTGAAATTTTAATGTAAATAGTTTGTTGTAATTAAATTATCATGAGGTGATCGGTGAATAGTTCACCAAATTACTATATCAATATTTTATGAAGTAATTATGCGTGAAAATGCGGAGTTAATTACTGTAAAACGGTATTTAGGGGATGAGAAAGGAGAAATGCCAACAAAATCATCTCACCTGGTAACGAAACAGTGAGTGGCAGGATTGGCGTCATTTCGACCCGTGAAATTACGATTGTAGGACGTCACGATGGTGTTCTTCTCACCCTTCTTCACATCCTTCCTGTCCCACTGTCCAATGCACGGTCCACAAGCATTGGCCAGCACAGTGCCTCCAAACTGTCTGAAGGTCTCAGCGATGCCGTCACGCTCAATTGTGGCGCGAATCTGCTCAGATCCAGGCGTCACGTTGAAGGGAATCTTTGACTTGATGCCGTGCGACAGAGCATCCTTGGCGATGGCAGCACATCTGCCCATGTCTTCGTATGAGGAATTCGTGCATGAGCCAATGAGACCCACTTTGATATCGAGAGGATAGCCGCCCTTCTTGGAGTTGTCGCCCAGCTTGCTGATAGGATGGGCAAGATCGGGCGTGAAGGGTCCATTCACATGGGGTTCGAGTTTGTCCAGGTTAATCTCGATCACATCATCGTACTTGCAATCCTTGTCGGGTGACAGGAGTTTTCCCTGGAACTTGGTGGCCTCAGTAGCGATGCCAGCACGACCGGTGGACTTCAGGTAGTCAGCCATGCGGTTGTTGAAGGGGAAAATTGACGTGGTGGCACCAATCTCGGCGCCCATGTTGCAGATTGTGGCCATTCCCGTGCAGGAAATTGAGTCAACACCCTTTCCATGGTACTCAATGATGGCTCCAGTGCCGCCCTTCACGGTCAGGATGTCCGCCACTTTGAGAATGACGTCCTTGGGTGAGGTCCAGCCACTGATCTTGCCCGTGAGATGCACTCCGATCACATTGGGGCACTTCAGCTCCCAAGGAATGTCCGCCATCACGTCAACAGCATCAGCTCCGCCGACGCCAATGCAGAGACCACCCAAGCCACCGCCATTGGGCGTGTGAGAGTCCGTGCCGATCATCAGCAGTCCGGGAAAGGCGTAATTCTCCAGGATGATCTGATGGATGATTCCGGAGCCGGGCTTCCAGAAGCCCACGCCATACTTGGCTCCGGCCGTCGACAGGAACTTGTACACCTCGGCATTGATATCCTTGGCGCGCTTCAAGTCCTGCTCGCCACCAATTTGCGCCTCGATTAAGTGATCACAGTGGATGGTCGATGGCACGGCCACGCGCTTCAGTCCGGACGAGATGAACTGCAGCATGGCCATCTGGGCGGTGGCGTCCTGCATGGCAACGCGATCGGGTCTCAGACGCAAGTACGAGACTCCGCGCTGGATGTCCTGGTTCTGAGGATCGTCCAAGTGGGAATAGAGGACTTTCTCGGCCAGCGTCAGCGGGCGATTCAGGCGCTTCTTCACCACTTCAATGCGCGACGCCAGCTTCTCGTAGGGAAGATACACGGAGCTGTCGAACTTGGAGAGGGCGACTTTGGAGGCAGTCGCGCAGGAAGCGTGGAAGAGTCGCTGCTGCAGATTCATGGCATGAGCGGCCGCGGCAGCGCGCTTCGCCTGGAAATCACAAAAAGAACAATGCGCAATTAAATTTTTGCTTCATAGTTTTCTCGTTTTTAGACTCACAAGTAATTTATGCTAGCAGAAGAAATGAAATGCGCGAAAAATTCCAATAAAAATTTAATAATGAAGATTAATTGTTTATTGTGTTGGGAATTGATTACGAGTGAGAAGGTAATCAATGGAGATTTATTTATTTTATTATCTGCACTTCATTTGCATCATCGTTGAGAGTGATTGAAAACAGTAGTTTCATGTCAAACATAAGATAAGACAATTCATTAGGAATTTGCGATGCAAATCTGCACTGTTTTTATTTAATACATGCCTTTTAGAATAGAAAACAACCATCAACTGATAAGAGAGACATGATTAGATGCATATGATTCACATTTAATGGTAGAAATTTATACGAGACATAATGATTTTACATAATAATTGAATATAAAATAGAAACAGTTCTTGTGATTAGAAATTGAACACTTTAAGGACTTTGAGAGATTGTGAGTAATAGCTAACGTAGCTCATATGAAAACTGCCCCGCCTTACTCTATAATCAGTTCATCGCACATTCTTCACAGCTTTGCTTTGATTAGCTGATAGTAATACTTCAATGAGCTCGTACACATATGTAATGTTTACACAGTTTCGAGTAGATTTCATTGCATCAACACTGAAGTGACCAGCTTAAAATGACATCGTAATAATTATTATTATCAAGTAAATTTAGGAAAGAAGGTCAAAATGAGTTCATGTACGTATTTGTGTCTAAAATGACAATTTTTATTGAATTTGATAAAAATATTGGCCATGCAAAATATTCCACTCTTCGTTCGTTATTCAAAATATGTATATGTTTTCTTTAGTACTCCATTCTAAAATCGTCTCAAGATCACGCCAGTTGCCGATAAGCTCAGTATGGATAAAGACATCACGTCGTGAAAAATTTATTCAACCACTTGAGCAAATATTTGGCTGTTTCTCCATTGATGACGCGACATGGCTATTATCGACAGCTCAGTGTAGACAATGTACGAAAGCTCACACAAGGTCTGAATTTGCATAAACTGCCAATTAATCATGTTTCTAATTAATTCTCTGCTGTTGCGTTAAATTTTTGCCCATCTTGGAATCCAGGGAGGGATTTTTTCGTTCTCCAGTCTGGACAATCTGGAGATTTTGGTTGAAAAATTCCACTCGGGCAAATCGCAATCTGTCGTCACGTGAGGCCGTCTGGGGAGTTTCTGGTGAATGAAAGGCGCGCGGTGCAAAAAGCAAATTGGTGCCGCAGTGTCAGCAGTTCTGCGATAACCGACGACCCCATTCGAAAGTCCGGCTCCCGGAAAAATCCTCCGGCGGAGAGATCAAAACACGGGCGATTGTTTTGCTCGTTGGGGGCACTCTTGTGGCCTCGGCGGAGCGCTCGCGTGGGACGGACACGTCAAAATGACCAGAAATAGATCACTTTTATTTATAATCTCGGCCTCGGCGTCATCATGCAGCCGAAGAAAGGTGAAAGACGGGCAGAAGAGCGGTTAGATAACGAAGGGACTCCCTGACTCTTGGAGGTTATATCACACCTCTGCGCATCCAGGCAATCGCGCGGGAGCAATTACAGCTGCTCATCATCCATTGGACACCTCTTATCAGATTCTCATGACTTTTATCGCAATGCGACGGGTTGTTCAGTGGTAAATTGCGCCTCAAAATCCGCAAAGGAGGTCGTCAAATGTCACTTCGGATTTCAGGGATTTTCACTGGGAAATGCGGCGAAAACTCACCTGCCGGGTGATTATCCTCGTCGAGTAGGACATGGTGAAGAGTTTTGCGGGTGCAAAATACTGAGATTGTCGATATTTCACTGGGACTTTCCACGGATTCACAGATCTTCAGCCTTCTCAGCTGGAAGATTCAACTGTTCTGCTGTTTTTACGTAACTGCGCTGCTCTTAAAATACAGTCGCCGACGTAGTAAAATCTGCGTCATGTACCAAGGCGTAATTAATAAGTTTACTGCAAAGTAGCGAGAATTTTGTCAATCTTCACGCAAGTTGAAATCATTTACATTCTCTTAAGTTGTCTCTAAAAACCTCTGAAATTCACAAACAAACACGCAAAATCACACATTACACTCTCCGAAACGTGTAATTTAATAGCGGAGTCTTTAAACATTCCTTACACGTCATTCTTCAGAGAAGACGTTTAAATTTCCCGGCGAGAAGACCATCAAATGCCACTGTTTTGAAACCAATGATTTTTATTGATGGCGCATTGTTGGGCAGAAAATTGATAAAATCCAATAATTCTAGACTCCTTAGGCAGTCCACTTTAAACACCTGGTGTCCTGGTGTGTCCCTAAACACCGCACACAACAGTATCTCGTGCCACAAGAGGTGCAAGTGTAATTTGAAGGAAATCCGCAAACGGCACAAAAGTGTCGGTCCGGGAATCTCGATGGAGGCGCCTGAGCGCTGCCGTAGTTTGGAGGATCCGGCCTCAGAGTCTTGTCTTCCTCCAGCAGCTGGGCGAATGATTTCCGGTACTTCGCCTTGAAATATTCCGCGTTTTTCGGCTTCTTTCCCTTCTTGTTCTTCGATGTGTCGAGATTATCTTGGAACTTAGGCACTTTCTTGGACATCACGAGATCTGCGTGCGGGTCATCGTGGAAGTTGTCTTGCTCAAGAGCCTCCAGAGCCTTCCGAGCGCGTCTCTTCCTCGACGCCTCATCGAGCACACGCTTCTTGTCCGCTTCCTTTATCCTTCCTGACTCGCGACTCGTCATTTCTGGGCAATTAATTGGTCTTGTCGTGTAAAGGGAAGCTCATCTGATCCATCAAATCGTCCACTTTGGCTTGCAGGATTTCCACAATGTCCGTGGAGATGAAGAGGTGCTTCTCGTCGAGATCTTGAATGATGAACTTGCGTCCCAGAGCCAAAGTATCGTCGAGATGCAGGAGGAATTGTTTCATAGCCGGATCGCTGAAATTACAATTGATGGGTTTCCCAGAGTATTTCAGAAATCATGCTCAATAAAGCCATTTCCATTAGTTTTTCAGCTTCGCACGACTCACCATTCAACAAGAACTCCTTTCATAACATTCACCATTGTTTAGAGTAGCATTTGTCCCGTATTTTCGGCACAATTTCACCTTTTTGCGAAAACTTTCTTGAAAACACGACTGACGCGATTGACAAATGGAAGTGTTGTTACAAGAGTCCGCGTCCAGGGGCGCTACAATCTTTGGAGACTTCCAATGCTCTTCCAATGCAGTTTTGGCGCCTTTGTTGAAATTGTGCCGTTCTTTCCAGATTATCAAAATGCAGTTATATTTGGATAATTGAATATATTTATTTGCCATCTGGCTATCTGAGGGTTCATCCATCTACAAAATCATCAAACATTGGCCATAACGCATCCAAATAACCAGTAATTCTCATTAGAATTTCCAAAACTCAACACTCTGGTCAACTTCTTCGTCTAGCGCGATAGAATATTGTGGGAAAGGTTCAGTAGAAATCTAACCATAACTTACATCGTGCCTTCTAATGGTAACTGCAGTGCCATGTGCTAATTCCGTAGTTATAAATGTCTTGCTTGCTTTTGCCATTGAGCCATAAGAAGTTTCTCCAGATTCCTTCGCATTTTGTTCCATTCCAGTCCAGTCTCCTTTGATTCCCAATCCTTCAATCCATCCAGGTTGTCGCCGAGCGACAGATTCCTTTATGAGGGCACCTCAGACAGCAATCGCTTTCTGAATTGCTCCTCGCCAAAGGCTATTTGGCGGGAATTTGCTTCTTGGTCGCCACAGGCGGCAGAGCGGGCAGAGGTGTGGCCCGGCGCATCGATAGCATCTTCTTCTGGCGCGATATATCCTTCCGGATGTCCGTGAGCTTCTTCTCCATCTCCTTCTTGCGCACCACCTCGTGCTCAAGGCGCTCACTCAGCACGAAAGTCCTCTTCCTGAGATCCACAATATGCTTCACGAGACGCTCGGAAGTGTTGCGCAAGTTCGCCTGAAAGTGTCCACACAGATGAACAGATAAATGGGGTGTTCCACTTTGCAAAGTCTATTCTAGGACACTCTGCAGTCAATTATCAGAGGGGTGAATCGCAGAGCGGAGTTAATTGCCTGCTCGTGGCTCCACTAACATTCTTTTTATGTCTATTTTATGTATTTCCAAAGTGTCTTTTCCATTTCTACAAAGGTGACATGATAAGTCATCTTTGGCCGTGACTCGCGGAATTTTAGCTAGATTATGAGGATAATCGGAAATATTTCACTCCCAATCGATAAAGCAATATTTTATTATTGTGGAAACTTGAATGCTGCTAAGCCCGCTAAGAATAAAATATATGTGAATGCCAATGGTTACGAAGGCCAGAATTGATTCATTGGCAAATTAAGAAATATAATACGAGAATATTCTGAAAAGGCTTATTAATCACAGTCATATTGTTAGGCTCTTTCCATTATTGTTCGTCAATACATCAAATAAAGGGCTTTGATTGCGTGAAAATTGATTCTTCACGTCAGCTTATACGAAAAGGAAAGTCTAGAGAAAATTGGAATCCTCGCGATTCGTGAAAGTTCTGCCAACTTCGCAGCTAGAAATTATTCTGCTGTCAAACATAGAAAGTTAGTGGTGGTCCCTCGAGCCGAAATATCTTAGAGTTAAAGGGTTTGGCATTCTTACCATCTGCGACGGACGCACTGGGAGATGAATATGAGCGTGAATAGTTGCATTGGTTGTAGCCGAGGACTGACAACTTGTTGCAGCCGTTGTTGTCGTGGCCGTGGTCGCCGCAGTCGCCGGCGGCAGCTTCTCCTTCCCGTGATGGTGCCTGTGGATGTTGTCGCGCGGCTTCCCATGACAGGGAGGCTTGTGGTGCTTGGCGCATCCCTCCAGGTGCCACTGGATGTGCTCGATCTGGTGCATGAGCCGAGCATGCTCCTTGCACAGGTGCGCCCCCTTGTGCTCCAGCTCACTCAGCAACTCCTTGCGTGTCTTGTCGTACTAAAAGTGCCATTCAACCATTTGTTATTCGTGGATTATCTCGCTAGGGGTGGGCTGTTTATTTATGGATTTTCCATAGGCCTCTCTCTGTCTGTCTTTGTCTGCAGAGTGGGCTCTTTCGCCCACGATGATTGATTGACTTATAACATGATTGTGTGTGCTCTCACCTCTTCCTGCCTCTCCCGCTCCTCCTTCTGCATCTTTGCGAATTTCAGCGACATTGACTTGTAGTTCGCCTCGTGATCGTGTCTCTCCTTCAATATGGCGTTTATCTCCTCCAGCAGATGGATTTCTGGACACGAAGACAGAAGAAGAGATCAATGTCAGCAATAAAAGGATTGATTAGAATGCCTTACTGTCTTCGTTCGCTGAGATGTGATCCTTGATGTCTTGAAAGCCGCGGGGCGAGAGCATATTCCTTTCTTTCCTCTGGAGCTGGAGAACTTTCTGCAGGGGCGACACACAACTCGACGGGTCGAGGGAAAATTTTGCACTGAACTCAAAGTTTCCAGTGACAACGGCCAAACGAGAAAATCCATCGTGTACTTTCCCAGCACTTCTCTTTCACTCTCTGTGTGCTTTTTGCCAGAGACATGAGGGCATTGCCGATGGATTTGTCTGCTGAAATCACCCGCCAAAGTTTAATGGCATCACGCAAATTCCTCCCCACCCATCGTCCCTTCATGGGCACACAGTCTGTCGGAATGCCTCGGAAATTCACCCTCGAGTCGCGCACAAATTCTATGTCAAATCTCAAGGGAGGCGTGATTGCTCCTCATTGGCCTCCACTGGGCCACGAAGAAGTACCTTCGCGTGAGCACCGTTTGCTTTCTTTTCTTTGCTCCCCGCCGATCAATTTGCCACTTTTTTCGCTAGGCTTTTCAGCCAATTCGTGTGTGTGTCTTCATGAATGATACACTTTCGTGTTTATTCTAATTTCACCACCCCAAAACACGAGACAGAGGGAGGAGGAAATGTGAATCTTCCGCCCAATTCCGTCGCTCTTGGCGAAAAATGTGAAATCAATAGTGGTTATATTGCAAATTTATGACAGAAACAGTGATATTTTGCCAGCTATATTGCATAGTTAATTGAATATGACCCAGTTGTGTGTTGTTTTCGACCAATCAATAGAAATATTTAACAGAAATTCTCGACTGCATCGCGATTTGAGTCTATGATTTGCGCGGGAGAATTTTGGCGCGAAGCCGCCTTCCAGTCTCCAGAGGCGCACAAGTGAGGTTATGGTGTATTGTTTTGGTGCTTTTGCTGACTTGACAAATTTTTACTCCCCCATTTTTCACTGATATTTTTAGGTTTTTCACTAGTATTCCCTATCAAAATCATGGAAACATTGAAATTGTACGAATTGGCACAGCAAGACTTTCATGAGCTGGAGATTTTGCTGAGTGAAAAGCCAGAATTCACTGCCACGAAAGACAGCGTAGGCAAATCACCCTGTTGAATCCCGGAAGTTTGTGTAAAACACGTTTATTTTCACAGAGTGAGAGATATCTTCTGCATTGGGCGGCCTTGGGTGGTCGAGTGGAGCTGGTGAAACTCCTTCTGGCCAGGGAGACAACATTCCTCCATGCTCGAGATGACACGGAAGCGACACCTTTGATTCTCGCCACTCTCGGCGGGAATCTCGAGATGGTGAAGCTTCTGGTGTCGAAAGGAGCAAATATCACTGATAGAAATTGGCACGGCCACTCATCCCTCCAGTATGCCTGCTCTAAGGGCCACCGGGACATTGTGGAGTTCCTCCTGGATAAAGGAGCGGATGTCAATGTGCGGGACGATCGCAGTGACACTTGTCTCCATCGACTGGCCTCCACTGGACGACGAGACATCATGGAAATGATCCTCAAAACTCCCCAGCGAATTGATCTCAATGCCCAGAATCGCGAAGGTGACACGCCACTTCATCTCGCCTGCCAGGAAAAGCAGCTGGAGTGCGTGGCACTGCTGGTGGAGTCCGGAGCCTCTGTCCACATTCTCAACAAGGAGAAAAAGTCTCCGCTGGACTACTGCACAACGCTGGTGCGTCGGGAGATCCTGGAAAAGCTGAATCTGGCCGAAACGCCTGCGTCATCTTAACCAGTAACTCGTTTATTAATCTCTGTCATCAAATAAATAAAATGGTATTCTCACCAACATCTTGGGCAAGATATACTCCTGGTTAATTTGGTAATGGTAGTAATCTGACTCTCTGAAATCACAGATCAAGCACAAAATTCAAATCCTGACAAGAGAACACGCACACAAAGAGGACGGTAAAATGAAGAATTGCGCTAGTTAGAATAGCAATAGTTGCGCTTTCGATAAAATGCCGAGCTTATACTGGCGTCCAGTGATCTGCGCGCCAGATGAGAGCGTGCATATTACTGCTGCGATCCTTCTGGCTGTTGCCACTCGAGGAGTGCTCAGGACTGCCAAAGAGATGCCTTCTCTCACTGCCGGACGGGGTGGTGATTGATTTCGGGGCAGAGTCCGTGTACCGATGGATCAGGGAGCGATATCCGCGTCCAATGGTCACGATAAGAGGCACAAGATTGTGCCCAGGCGTATACAAAGGCAAAATGCAACGAACCTGGCGAAAGAAAACCATGATATTACATTCAAATTCACTGAAGGAGAAGACATGAGATTCTCACCTCGTCATCAAAGGGACGAAAGACTGTGATGGGACGCATGGAGTCCTTCTCAACGATTATCAAGCATCCCCACGTCGTTCCAATGTACAAGTCATTCTTAAGCACCGCAAGAGCTGTTATTTGACACTTTCCCGGACTCAAATGTTCCTCAATGGCGATACTCCGGAGACTCTCAGAGCACGGGATGAGTTTTGAGCAATCCAAGCGATTCTCAATCTCCTTCCTGGACACATTCCACTGATACAGAATACATCCTGGAGCCACACATGAGAAGACGTACTCTTCAGAAGCGTGCAGCAGTACAACATTCGATTCTCTGCCACCCAGAGAGACATCAAAGTGATTCAGAAGCGTGTGTTCTGACACCACAGAGTCCTTCAGTCCAAAAACATTCATAGCGCCATCCGTTTCTCCACACCACAATTCACATACTTCATCATCCAAGCGCCACAGCGCACAGACACTGTGAAGACGCTCGCCAGAGCCCAGCTCTGTGAGGACAAAGCTTCCCTCGGCAGAAACATAACTCGCTGGTATGTTAGAAGAGTCCAACAGGAAGAGTCGCCCATTCTCCAAGCCAGCCGCCACTCTGTTGATGCGACTGAGATGCACAAGAGCAACCACTGGACTCGGCTGAGCTGGCTCCAAAGCATAAGAGAACAGATGAGTACAATCAGACGCACTGCAAGCAAGATAATGTTCAATTAGATCATCTTATTCGCACTATCCTTACAAGAATATTCTTACTTGAATGCATAGATATTGCCATCGGCATCGCCTATCCAGACAGAAGTGTCCACAACACAAACCGTCGTCAGCTTCATCGGACTGCTTCCGCGTCCTTTGGAGATTTTCGGGCAGAGAATCCTGTGATACTGCTGCCATCCCTTCGGAGAGCCCAGCAGCAAGTCAATGCGAGAGTTTGAGCAGGGAAGCCACAACTCATAAGACAGAGTGTCATCCTCTGGACTCGCCACCACGGGATATCCAACACCTCCCAGGACACTTCCAGGGTGTGATAGCGAAACTACATCGAGAAGATGCGTGAACTCTGGAGCGCTGGCGATGGAGACAATCTGACTGGCAGATGGTCGGTTCTTAGGCTGTTGATCCCAGCACAGCACCATCAAGTCCAGACAATAGCAGGGAAACTGCGTCTCTCTCTGTGTCAGCACTGGTCGTCCACCTTCCAGGATGCACTCCTTGACTGCCTCGTGCCCCTCGAAAGGCTGCCTGAGGGAGAGAAGCTCATACAGGAACATCCCGAAGGAGAAACAGTCCACCTTTTCTGTGTACTCCTCCTCGCCATTGTGTCTCATAATCTCCGGCGCCATGAATCCCTCCGTGCCGCCAAATCCTTTTGCACCCGAAGGCAAAGTGACGCGACTTATCCCATAATCTGCCACTTTGATGTGCACATTGTTGGCCGGATGATCAATTGCGTGAGGTTCTGGGAAGTCCCACACCAGCACATTCTCTGCCTTCAGATCACGATAGATCACGTGACGTCGATGGAGATATTCCATCGCCCGAGCGGCCTGCAAAACCAGCGACTGGAAACAGTAGGGCCCAATCCTGGCTCCACTCCTGCGATATTGCCTCAGCACAGTGTCAAGAGCTCCTTTTGGCGCCAAATCCAACACCAGCGCCAACGGTTGCGTGCAAACGCCCACAAGAGGCACAATATTGGGATGCTTGAGTGTCAGGAGGACGGCCAACTCCTGCCTCGCTGTGCAGTAAGCCTTGCAGGAGTGCTGAAGAGGATCTCGCTCCCACTTGCCCAAGGCTGCTTTGTAGGCAATCACTGCGCTCTCCTTGGCTCGTGATCCCGGCGGCACGGGCTGCAGCATCTTCATTGCGACTGGAATGAGACTTCGTGACACTCTCGACTTGCACGTGGCCTTGAAGACGAATCCAAAGGCGCCACGACCAAGCAATGGACCCTTTGTGATGTCTTCTGGCCGGATCAAGTAGCAATCGGACAAATCCAGGAAGATCTGGCGAAAACAGAGAAAACCAAAATCAATTATACTGAAAGCAAGATTCTATGATTTACACTCACAATGTCCGGAGTGATGAGACGCAATTCCACCTCCGCATGAACAGGACATGAGACACTCTTCTTATCATAGGCCGCCAGGATGCACTCCTCCACCATCCAGCAGTAGTTTGGTGGTCCCGTCGATTCTGCTAACACCAAGGGATGTCCCTCTACTGAGGCCGCTCTCGAGGATCCAGCAGAATCTGGCCCAACGCCAGAATCTCCGTCAGACCAACCCAGAGAATCTTGGGATTTCCTCGCATAGTTTGCACTGTCGAATCCCTGAAGAATGGCCGGCAATTCATTGAGCCCACTTGATTCTCCCACAGTGAAATCCCTCCTTTCCACACTCAATCTCTTAGTCAATCCCTTGTCCGAAAATTTGGCACCCTTGGCTGAGGGATTTGAGCCCGTGAAGGAGTGCGAATTCCTCTCATCACTCCTCTTCAGACACTTTGGACAGGGCACGAGGCGAGTCACGAGAAATCTCCCCTCGGAAGTGTGTACGAAACGTGTCCCAAGAGTTGGATACCAATCCTCCAGGAGGATATCAATGTGATCCACACTGAGGGACACAAGTTGAGACACACACTGAATATTTGCCTCCATCTCCTTCACTGTGGTGCCACAGCCCGCCTCATCGATCCTCCGCAGGCCGATGGCGTGCATGGGGAAGGTGATCTCCAAGATACTTGTGGCATTCATGTCAATGTCGCACCACACACCATCCTGCTTCAGCTTAAAACGATTGCTGGGATTGCGATACGGTGAGAAGGGACAGGATGGCGGAATCTCGCGCATTTTGAAGACCAGCGTTGTGCCGTAGTACAGCGCCAATCCTGTCTGCCACACTGTCCAGTGGGAGGCAATATTCAGCAGTTGACTAACTTCTGGCTCCTCAAAGTCCTCCTTCCGCAGTGGATATATATTCCTCAGGGCGTCCACCACCTGATCATCCGCCAGAACACGCGTGATGAGTCTCGACCAGAAGCCCGATGGGAAGTATGACATCAGCAAGAGGCGAGAGATCACCTTATCTGGACGTGGCAAAGTGCAAATATCATACTCTGGATGATTCACTTGAGGAGTCAAAGCCACAGAATCTGGTGAGGTGAGATCATAAGCTGATGATGAAGGAATTGGAACACTTCTGCGAGATCTCATCGCCCATCCACGACTTCTTGCTGCAATTTTAACCGTCACCACTTGACCACCTCGATTATCCTCATTCTCAGGCAACAATGATGGGATGAGAAGTGTTCTGGAATCCCACGTCAGAGCCACTTCAAACTTATTGAGTAGACTCACGATATATCCTCTGTTATCACTGCTTCCCAGACAAGAGTTCTTAAACAGCAACTGAAGATCGTCCATCCTCATGATTCCTGATCTCGCGAAGGGATTTATCTCTCTCACAGTGACCACGTGAGCCAACATATCGCACAACCACTGCGGATCCAGGAAGTAGAGATCTCTGAGTGTTGCATCATCGTAGTGCAGAAGGCATCCGTTCTCATGCAAAAACATTGTGGCCTGATTGAGTTCTGACCAGTCACGGAATCTCTTGTAGTTCCTCACTTGCATCTCCTGAGTGACCATCGTGCGATAGCGCTCAGCGTCCAGAACAGGATCAGCTCCAAATTGCTTCATAGTCGTAGCAATTGTTCCTACAACATCCTCAAGAGCCAGATAACTCGCTGGCACTTTCTGATGCAGCAACAGCTCCTTAGAGCCCGGCGATCGAAGGGAAAAGGCTGTGTCGTAAATGAGATTCGACAGCAGTTTGATATTGTGCCCCGTGCGACAGCTCACTTCAATTGAGTCCAGAACACGAGGAAGACCCATCTTTTCAGCATCTGCCACTGCGATAAATCTATCTCTGATGATCAGCTGCAGTTCTTCAGCCTTCTTGGCCGGGAAAGTATCTCCCACTGCGTCGTAGTGCGTCCCCACAATCACTACCGGTGAATTTGGAGCTCTGGCTTGAATATTTCCCAGCCACTGAAGCACTTCAGCCAATCCTCGACGCCCATCGGTGATGCGCCAGAGCACCAGGTAAAGACTCCTCTTGCTGAGAAAGTACTGATGTGTGGCATAGTATTCCTTCTGCCCACCAAAATCCCACGTCCTGAAGATCACTGGTCCGTGCTGAGAGTGTCCTCTGACCTTTTTCTCGCACACCCAATCGCCAATATCCACACCAACAGTGGACATGTTAATGCCTCGACTGGTCTTTGTGTTGATATTCTTGTGACCCATCCGCTTGGCCCAGTGATCCACGGGCTTCTTGTTGCGATTGGGTCCCTCTTGGCGAAGCTGCTCCAGCAGACTCGTCTTTCCAATGCCCTGAACTCCCACTACCATCAGCTTCATCCGTGCGTAGTGTCTGGCATCCTCATAAACTGACTTCAAGTATCCAATAATGTCCATTGTCTTGTACTTCTTGCTGTCGATCATCGCTTTCAATGGGTCCTGAAGAGTGCAACCACGCGTATTGAGATTCCACAGTCGCGAGAGGAGTCCCATGTGAGGAGGTAATTCAGTCACATCCACATTCCCACTGATATTCAGGACGCTCAGATTACTCAATTCGTGAATCGTGTGAGGAATATCCTTTAGGCAATTGTTACTGATGTCCAGCATTGACAAATTCGGGAAGATTAGCCGAGATTTTGTCACGCCAACCAGACTCCATTCGGACTCTTCAGACTCTGAGAGTGTAGCGACGTCATCCGTGGACAGTTGGATGCGTGTCAGGAGATTATCAGCCAGGATGAGTGTTCGCAAGCCCTCCAAGCGCAAATGCCTCCGATGACTGCAAACACTCTTCAGCACAGCCGTTCTCAGGGATGTGATATTCCCACTTGAGGTATTTGTCTTGATCACAGACACTTCAGCACTCTGACTGGTGATATTCTTCAGTGGCTGCTTGGACTGCTTCACCTCCTGCGGATTGTAGCACGCCAAGTGTGGATCCAGGGCAGCAATTCTCGGCAAACTCGGCCAACAAGTGATCTCATTGTGTCCCAAATCCAACTGCTTGAGACTTGCTGGATAGCTGGTCACGTGTCCCATTGATCTCAAACTGTTGTACGACATGGAGAGTCGCGTTAGATTGATTGCCAAACATGGGAGAGCCAGAGGGATGCTGGTGAAGAGGTTGTTGGAGAGATTGAGGCTCGTCAACTGGGAAATATTCTCATCATTGCGAATATCCGTGAGGCGAACCTCCTGATCTGTCACTTCCAGGGATTTTGACCAAATGTGATGGCGCACGAGATCGACTTGAGTGATGGTTCTATTGCGACTCTGAGCCTCAGAATCCTCCATTTGGTTGAAGAGAAATGCTTCAGTCACTGGACTTGGCGGTTCTGATTGCGAAGAGCCGCCGTCCTGATTGGGCAGCACGGGAAGATCTTTCAGCAGATTAAACGCGACGTTCAACTCCTTCAGCTTGGGCGCTCGCCACATCTCAAATGGCAACTCCTGCAGTTTATTGTTGGACACATCGAGAGTGATTAGACTCTGCATTCGAAAGAGTGCTGGAGGAAGCACTTCCAGGCGATTGTCCTGCAAATATAGCTCCTCAAGAACAAAGCATTCATACTCTTTGGGAAATTGTCTGGAGTTGCGTCTGCTGCCGGCCAAAACTCTCACTGGAGAGTTAGGAATATCCTCAGGCAGTGGCAGAAATTGGATCTTGTTCTGCGCCGCATTCAAATAGCGCAGGCTGCACAGAGTGAAAATCTCCGGCGGGAGGCTCGTGAGTCCATTATGAGAGATGTCAATGCGAGTGAGCGCTCCCAAAGCCAGAATGCCACACTTTGGATGTTCCTTGAGTTTTGTGTTGTGCAGCAGAACTGCCTCGCTGAGGAAGTTTATCTTGAGATTTGTCAAATCACAGTTGTTCCAATTGATCATGATGGAGGTGTTGGGGAACAAGGAACTGTAAGTGAGTCCTCCATCAGGAGAAAGTTTGTTTCCCGCCAATTCCACCTCAGTCGTCAAGGCTTTCTTGTTGATCTTGTACTCGGGATCTGGATGAGCTCGAATCGAGAGGAGTTTGCAGATGATTTGTTCATTGCCTTGGGTGCAGGCGATACTAAGAGCTGTTGATTGTTCATCTTTGGCACCGTACTTCAGCAGGAGTTCCACCATTTGAATTGACTTTTGGCGCACCGCCTCGGCCAGGGGAATGTTCGAGAAGCCGTACACCTCATCCGACAGTCTGGGATCATTGGGATCCTCTATTGGTTTTGCCATCACATTGGGATCAGCCTTCTTCTGCAGCAACAACGCCGCCACATCCAAATATCCACCTCGCACAGCGGCTAGCAGTGCCGTTTCTCTCGCCGCTCCACACAGCAAGTCCAGCTGCAAGGGATTCACTGAGTTGTTGGACTCACTCTCTGCCTCTTCAGCGGCATCCTTGCCCAGACTCAGTCTCGACATGATGGACTGTATCCCATAGGAAATACGCCTCTTCGTGGGACTAGACGTGGTGACCCTGCTGCTCACTGAGCGCGACTGCCCATCGTCTCCTTCGCGCATCTTGACACACTTCACTTTCCAGCCCAGCAGCAAGTCAACCAGAGGCTTGTTGCCGAGCAGACACGCAACATAGAGGGCCGTCTGTCCGGTGACGTCTTGCGTGTTCGGATCGAAGGCCAGCCGCCACTCCGTTTCACCCGTTGGATCGCGATATGTGGCATAGAGATGATCGGGATACGTATAGTTGAGCAGGAGTTCCACCACATCGATGTGTCCATTGATGCAGGCCGCGTGCAGCGGCAGCCACTTTTCCACAGTCAATTGCTGCCAAGATATTCACGAGTGAAATTTCAGTGTAAAGCATCACGAGACTCTCCACTCACCTGAACCAATTCGGGAAATTTCGCCAGCAACATCTTCGTCACCTCCACATTGCCATTGTGAACGGCTGTGTAGAGCGGAGAGTATCTGGTAACGGCATGAGCTCTGCCATCGGCTCCTGCCTCGAGTAGCATCTTCAGAATAGGTTCATTGCCCACCTGAGCAGCAGAGAAGATGAGAGTATTCGCTCCTCCAGGAGCCATGTTGATAATCACTTCGCGCTCATTTCCAGTCCCAAGAGCCTCGAGGATTATTCGTACTTCATGCTCATCATTTGACACAACAGCTTCTCGCAGTTCTCTGTACTTGAGCGATCTTATCTCCTCGAAAGCGTCTGCAGGGACAGAAGAGAAAGACATTGTCAGTCACGTGCGATAAATCCCACACGCGTGATTACTTTACAGCACTTTAAAAATAGCTCCAAGCAATAAAGAACCAATCGATAGGATGTACACCTCGTTTGCCCCATCAAAGAATAGGGTATTGTTCTATTTATTAATCAAGGACTTGAATGAAAAGGATTCCCACACGTGATAATTTAATTACGAATTGTATTAAAGCGCTAAAGAGACCTTTAGTCTTCTGCAAATTAAATCAATTGCACGAATTGTGGCTCTAAATAAGGCGAGGCAATTTGCATTTGTGAGAAAGGTCTTTGCACTGCTCTTCCATAATTTATACAAACATTTACTTTATGACAATAAACCCACGAAGAATATTCATACAAGAAGTTTTGAATAGCTATAAATATTTACTGTTTTACACTCGTGAAAAATCCCATTTAATATTAGATAAACAATTAAATAACAACAACATTTAATTATATCTTTCGTTACCATTGCAGAAATTTCTCATAAACACAAGACGAGTTTAATAAATTCCTACAAATTCATTGTCAATTAATAAAATCTCTTCAGTTTGGTAAGAAAACGGAAAATTTTCCCAAAACACCGAACAATTTCATAAATTTACGGCCACTTTGCACTCGAGTGGCTTTTTCTCATTGAATAATCAACAGTGGAATCAACCTGGGGCTCTCCAGAAGTCCAAGACTTCGTCGACAAAGTAGTCGCAGGCATCGAGGGCAGTCTCTGCCCCCGTCCGAGGTTGTTCTTGACGGAAATTCCAGGCCATTTCCGCCGCACTGCCACAATTGTTCTCCTCACTGTCTCTAGTCTTAAATGCTATTTTCCGCTATTAAAAGCGCACTACCGACACTCTAATCTGGGCGTTACAAAAAGGGGTCTCTTGTGATTTCACAGCACTTGTGGCGGAGACTATCACATATCGATTGCCTTTCGATACTCTGTCTGGGCAGCTCTGGGGTGTCTTCAAGTGCACTTCGGCGAAGAGATTGATGAAGCCATGCAAGAATCACGTTGTTCAGTCCGACGGATTCACCGCAATCCCCACTTCAGCAGGTGTGATATTTTTCTTCCAATTTCGCGCCGGGTTTTGATTTCTTTCGCGCTCTCTCTCCCTCTCTGTACTTTTGTGGTTTATTAATGACGTGAATTTCACCCTCTCCACAATGTCTTCAATTGTTATTGTATGCACAAAAGTGTTGAATGATGTCTGCAAAATCGCGGTAGAAAAGAAAGTGTTTGCAACACCGTCTTGATTGTGTTGATACACTTGAACGAAAGGTGGGAATTTTTTCACTGATACTTCTTCCCCTTACCGTGCATTTTCCAGCAGAAATGGAAAATGCGGAAGAGTTTTAACCGATTTATCAATTTTTTTTCACAGAAAATAGTGCATATTTATCGGAGAATTGGTGCTGAAAAGGCCTCCAATAAGGGAGAATGCAGAGAAATGACTGGTGAAAAGTCACTTCCCGGCCCACGTCGCGACGTCTTCGTCAAGGCAACGGGGCTGGGGAGAAAATCAATACCGACCACGCGCTCTGCACGAAAGGCTCGCTAAGCCCTGTTAAGCTTGAAACACCCGTGATTCACTGCCAATTAGCTCAGGAGAATTGATTGAAATTCCAGCTCATGTTTAAGAGAAAAATCATGTCTAGAAAACGGTGTTTACGGTTCTTTAAAATGTAAATAGATTGAGATTTACACCCACTCTGAACTCTGAATGACATAAGCGGTAAAGTGAAGCATTCTAAAGGATTTCAGTAGCTGTGCCTCCTTGGGGAGTCGAGGAAGCACACCTGGCGAGTGGGAGTTCTTAAGGACGTGACACATTAACCTACCAGCTGCATTCTTGAGCATCTCCATGCATCGGACATGACCGAATTTCTCCGCCAGGTCAAACGCTGTCGCCCCCGCGGTTTCTCTGCGCGAGTAGGAGGCTCCGGCAGCCAGCAAGACATCCACATTCTGCTCATGACCGTGTTCGGCGCTCAAATGAAGGGCAGTCTGTAGGAGATACAACGCATTTAGCAGAGAACACTTTCCTCCGGCAGCCTCCTCACCTTCCCGTCCATCGCCTGAGCATCCACATCCGCCCTGGCATTGATAAGGAGCTGCAGGCAGTTGGAATTCGCAGTGATTGCGGCTGCATGGATGGGAGTTCGCCCGAAATTGTCTCTACACTCAATTAGATGTTGCTCCTCTTGCAACAGATCCACGAGTAGTTCAACATTGTCCCACAATGCAGCCTGGTCAGTGTTGAGAGAGAAAACCACGGTATTTTGTGGGTGAATTACACAAGAAAACAACCTTTTCGCATGACTTCCATGGCTAATTCCACAGCCGAGTAACCACTCACCTGATGCAGGAGTCTCCCCGGGAAATCTTCAGCTTCTGGACTCAGAGACATCTTGCACACTGTCTGTATCACTTCAACACAATCTGGAGCACGTCTTTGGACATTTTATCACACAATTTCCATAAAAATTCACACAGAAAACCACTGGCAAAAAGCGCACTGCTTAAAGTCGCACCTTTTGTTTTTCACTGACAATTCCAGCGAACCGCGGAGTGGGGGTATTTTGACGTCTCGGCTGACAGGTGCAAAAGCGGGGGAAAACTCACAGCATGTGCAAAAATCACATGTGGTTTATTTCAGAAATAATATTTTACTAAATTGTCATGAATCCAATCGGAAAATACAGATACATTTGTGAATATTCGGGGTTCGTTGCACTTGAAGCCCCACGAGGCGACGCCCGCCAGCACAGGAATACTTCCTTGTTGATTGCACACTAGAAGATTTCCTCCTTGAGCCTTGCACGTGCCCGGGAGATCAGGAACGGCACAGAGAAAACTCGCGTGGAGTTGGAATCTCTTGCCCATGTGTCCTTCCCTCAGTATCGCCTCACACAGGAAAGGAGGCATCACATTGAGTGGCACTGGCTTATCGTTCTCCAGCTCAATGGCGAAACACGAGGCATCCTCATCGGTGAAGTCCTGTCCATCAGCCAGTTTAATCACCTTGGATCCCTGAGGCTCTGGCAGAGGTCTCACCCACTTTATCAGCGCTAAATCGTTGAATCTTCCTCCGGAATAGTATCCAGTGTGCTTGATGACTTCACTCAGCATTCGCTCTTGTCCCTCGATAGTTCTGACCGAATAAGCGCTGGGGTGTTTACTTCTAGGTCAAAGGAAAGGCGTTAGAGATATCGCAAAGGTGGAAATATTCTGGGAAACGTACTCAGAAACACAATGAGCAGCAGTAACTGCTGCTGTTGAAGTCAGAAGAGCTGCTCCACAAGTGTTGGGAAACTTGTCCATTGAGAGCCCCAGAAGCCAAGGGAAGTCCTTGATGGTGAAAGGTCCTCGTCCTTCGAGCGTGTTCTCCGTGAAGGTGATGCTGGCTGAGCAATTGGCGGGAATGGGCAGCCTCATGATATGGCAGCATATATCGGAAGAGCGCGCGCAAATCTCCCTGGAAAATCACAGCATTCCATGAGAAGCTGATCAACGGATCCGTGAAAACCCTTCAAATGTTAGTGTCACGGCGAGTGTGAGAAAAACACACCGAAAATATACCAATTTACCCTATTTATAGTGAAAATTCCATGAATTTATCCGGATTAGCGTAATAGGATGGTGAGTTAATGATCAAAGAATCAATAGAGTGTGAAATCACGTGAAAAATATTTGTATTCTTTGCGATATGCTGGCTAGAAATGATTTTGGGGTTATGTGATCGCCCATGAGTGGCCTCCAAGGCTCTCCAAAATTACTCATTACTCTTGTACATTGCAGCAGACCATTGCGAGAATGTCGACGATACGCTCTACACTCCGACTGCAAAAACATTTGCTGAGTAAATTGCCCACCAATGCCGCGGTGTCTTCAGAAGTGAGTGACGTAATCGCCTTAACTCTGTCCGGGAATGATAAATATTTGGGTTTGCTTTGGCTTTTTCTAGAGATACTACTCTCAGCAGCGACCCGGATTCTTCTCCCAGTTCATTGAGAACATCAAGCAGGAGATGGAGAAGAATAAGGAGATGAAGGAGAGCTTGAAGAAATTCCGACAGGAGGCTGAGAAACTGGAACAGTCGGATGCTCTCAAGTCTGCGCGGCAGAAGTTCAATGCCGTGGAATCGGAGGCCTCCAAGGGATCGGAGGTGCTGAAGGAGAGACTGGAGGGGTTCAAGGATAGAATGCAAGACGTCCTGGATGAGGCCTCCAAGTCGGACATTGGGAAGAAAGCCAGTCAGTTTGGCGAGGAGCTGTCGAAGTCAGCGAGAGGAGTTTCCGATTCCATAGCGGAGAAGAGTCAGCAAATTGGCAAGAGCGGTGCCTTCCAGAGCATCTCCCATGCCACGGAGGCGGTGAAGAAGGAGATAGGAT
The DNA here is from genome assembly GCF_947086385.1 of Phlebotomus argentipes. Classification (NCBI taxonomy): domain Eukaryota; kingdom Metazoa; phylum Arthropoda; class Insecta; order Diptera; family Psychodidae; genus Phlebotomus; species Phlebotomus argentipes. The sequence continues at coordinate 6,989,148 of NW_026776181.1, read as the reverse complement.
CACAGACAATGGCGGGACGGGTTTACCGAAGCCCGGCGAAGCTGCGGAAACGCGTGGAAGTGGCAGCTGCCAGCACAGAGAGAGTGTTCGAGGCGAATGACGATGCGCGAGGGATTGAATTGCACAAGGACAGCAAATTCTACCAATCGTGGGAGGATTTCAAGAATAACAATGCATATGTGAACAAAGTCCTCGATTGGAAGATGAAATACGAGGAGTCGGAGAATCCAGTGATTCGAGCATCACGCCTGCTGACCGACAAAGTGTCGGACGTGATGGGGAATCTCTTCTCGAAGACAGAACTGTCGGAGACGCTGACGGAGATCTGCAAGATTGACCCCAATTTTGAGCAGAAGCAATTCCTGCGCGACTGCGAGACGGACATCATCCCCAACATTCTGGAGGCGATGGTGCGCGGCAACCTGGACATCCTCAAGGATTGGTGCTTCGAGAGCACGTTCAATGTGATAGCGACGCCGATTAGTCAGGCCCAGAAGGCGGGCTACTATCTGGACTCGAAGATCCTGGACATCGAGAACATCGATCTGGCGATGGGGAAGGTGATGGAACAGGGCCCGGTGCTCATCATTACGTTCCAGTCGCAGCAGATCATGTGCGTGAGAGATTCCAAAGGCAGCGCGGTGGAGGGTGATCCCGAGAAGGTGATGAGGGTGAACTACGTGTGGGTGCTGTGTCGAGATCCCAGCGAATTGAATCCCAAGTCGGCGTGGCGGCTCATGGATCTCTCGGCCAACAGCACAGAGCAGTTCGTCTGAGAGCCATCGACTCCGCGTCAGCCAGAGGAATACCGTGGCGGTCACAAGACGTGCAACTGTCCAGCAAAGTGTTCTTCAAATGTGAGTAAAATCAGCAAAAATCCATGTGCGTAGATTCATTCAGAGCAACATTAGCATGATATATGAAAAGCAACTATTCGAGTTCATAGTGGAAATTCCAAGAACGACGGCAGTTCCACTCTTTCCCCCCCTTTGGCTAATTAACTCTGTTTTTTTCACGTTTCTTACAGGTGTTGCATCTTTTGTCACCGCCACTGTATGTTAGAATAGTGAAAAAAAATCTGCCACACACTTTGAGAGAATGAGAGATTTGTTGGACTTTTGTTAGGGAGATTGTATAAATTGTCACTGTTATTGTATGATGATGGAAGGGCAAAAAATCCAACTGATCAACTCACTTTTTCTCATCACTGAACACGATATCGCGTGGTGGATCGTCGCACTGGCACTTGGGGACGCAAGAACAGTCTCCGGCGACGTTTTCGGTCACATCCTGAATCCTCACATGGTCACCGATGCGCTTTCCTGCGCGTCTCTCCTCGGCGGCGCTGATCAATTGTGAATTGAGCCACCAGAAGTCGCCGGAAGCTTGGGCGACAGCAAGAGATGTCTGAGTGGCGATGGCCAGGAGAATGAACCACGGTGTGATCATGATGTGTGAACGACTCTAGCGTCAGGCAGCGACTGATCTCTCTTCAATCACGCGCGAACAACTTAAATCCCACAACGTTTCGTCACTGCAGTGCGTCCTTGGCGCTCTTTTCTGCGCATAGTGTCTTGAACTTGTGCGGTTTTCGGTGCGAGCTTCTATGCGCTGCCGGAATTATCAAGAGGCAGAATGCAAAGAGAGAGAGAAATGTGGGTCAGTGCGATGTTTATTAAATATTCCGATAAAGTCAACCCTTGAGATGATCGTGCAGTGATTCATGGAATTGGAAGTCAGAAGTTGAGAAATTCCCCAATGCAAAAAGTGATTTAGCATCTCCGGCAGCATTTATGGTGAGTTCTTCACTCTTTCCGCTCAAAAGTGCCTTTTGGTTTTGGAGAGTTATTTTGTGGTAAAAGAATCTTACATTGATTTGTTACGCGGAATTCGCGTCACTTTCGTCATGTTGCGTTACATCGCGCTGCTTTATTGTGAGTCATTTGGACAAATTTATGCCCTCAAACACTCAATTACCTTTTCAAAATTACCTCTGTGTCTCTTTGGAGTCAACAATGATCGTGTAATGAGTATTTTTTTGTTATGCTCAATTGAGAAGTCTTTTTTTTCTTAAGAACATCAGCATCAGTGATCATAATCGGTTTGGAGATGATATTCTGTAAATTGCTGTATTTTGTGTATATTCTGCTAAGCACCAGAAAATAGATTCTCTGTTTGCAGAATAATTTACACTTATTCGTCTTGAGATTCTCGAGTCAATATTTAGTCACACTTCGCATTGCTTTGTTTGGTGGGGGGTTTTCCTCTAACCGGAGAACATTATGTTAGGGAATTCCTGAATTTCAAATGTACTCGCAACACTCGAAATGACCGGATTATGGAAGGTCTTTGATTTCGCCAAAGATTCAGCTGAAATTATTATTATGCGGTGAAGAGTGACAAGATAATAATCAAGAGGGGAATTCTGTGGCAACTTTGTCTCCTGAAAAAGAATAGTTGGGAAGAGTGAGCTTTATATTCTCTGGAATATCATTTTTATTCTCTTTTTGTAATCATTTCTACAATTAATTGCTGTCTTTTCGCTTACAATTCAAATAATAATTCCAGAATTATTCAAAAGAATACTCAATCATGATGGAAAATCATGAAGATCGACGTCTCGAGAGACGTTGATTGACCTCGTGAGAAAGAAGGTGAAAAGCTTCTTCGGAGGTTGTGATTCTTAACTTAGTACGAATGGCCATATGGGCAAAAATGCCCGTAAAACATTAAAAGTAAAAAAAACTTAGTACGTTATCCCAATTGCCTTTTATTTGCGTTGATGTTGTTAAAGTTAACGACACGAATTACGTGCTATTTTTAAACACAATTTTAGAGAAAAAATGGTTAAAATAGACATTTTAAGGATTAATTAGTTCTTTTCCAATTTCTCGTAAACACGATTTTTCCCAAAATTGTGTTAGATTAAGGAAATTGCAATCAATTAGTATTGATAAGTGTCGATAACTTCTGTCACTTCAACGCAAATACAAGCAAGTGGGATAATTCTCTTACATCTAGAGTGGATGAAATATAATTGAGGGAGACAAACTTTGTGCCCTCTTTTTCATTAGATTATTCTCATAAAGATAGCATTCAAAATTGATAAGAATGCAATGCTATATTGCTCAATGAACTTGCTGAAATTACAAAGGACATAGTAATTTTGTAATTTTAAATAATAGTTGTGATTTAGCAATGATAATCTTAACAGTTATAGAAAATGTGGAAAATTTGGCATCACTTGAACGTGATCTGCCTGAGAAGCTCTTCAATTATACCTCCAGTCATTGGCCTTCGTGTTGGGCGCAAAAGGCCAGCGGCGGTGTTCCCAGGAGGGCCATCGGCGGAAGGCCCAGTCGTCGCAGTCGTCCCAGGGCTCGCGTGGAACGCGCGGAGGCTCAGGCGGTGTCAATAGGGCATCAAATGGTCGATAGAATCCCAGAATGTTGAATACGTCCATCGTTTTGGCCATGAACAGATCGCGTCTCTGCTCCTCCTCGATCTCTTGCACGGTGCGCATGTTGTACAGCGGGCAGTGCTCCAGGACGTGGGCATTGTCTTCGGTGGAGCCGCACTTGGGGCACACGACGGCCCTGAGGAAGGGGCAAATGATGGGGCCTCTGCCGTTGCGAACGTTGTGACTGCGCACCTCCTCGATTCTCATGCCGATTTGGTAGCAGTGGATGCAGAACTTGCGCCTGTTGGCGAGGTCACTCGGTGTCTGCGACGCCGAACGGTAATCCTGGGGGCCGCGAGGGCGCCGAATAGGGCCCAAATGGGGGCGCGGCGGCGAATCGCAGGGACCCATGTCCGTGCCATTGAAGCGAAAGTCGTCCGGCTCCGGCGGTGGCGGAGAAGGCGGCAAAGCCATCTGATACACTGGCTCACCACTTGCAGATTCACTATCACTTGATCCATCTTCCTTGCCAAATAAAGACTTCTGAGACGATGGGCGACACATATCATGAGAGACTGACGTGCACAGTCCTTCGGCAGTGGTTTTTATAGTCTCAGCCAAACGGTTGCTCGAGTCCTTTCTGGGTCTCTGACTAGAACTTAATTGATTCGAACTAAACGATGGATTAGGCAAGTCCCGGTTTAAATGATAGTTTACCAGGAAAATTGCAAGTATGGGTTCTTCAGCTAATTAAAATGTAGTTTTAAGCAACAATTCGGGGTGAAAAATTTGCCATTTTTACGAAAACCGTCTGTGATTTTGATTTCCAATCTATTTCGTGTTATTTTGTAGTCATGAGAAGGCTAAGGACTTTTTTTTCTTCAGAACTCCAATTTATCTTTATATTCCTAGACTTGGCCGTGATTAACGGTTTTATTCAATTCTGCTTGTGAAAGTTTAATTATAATTGAAGAAGCAGCGAGTTTATTGCCTCGTATAAATTAAAATAGCGAATTAAAATGTGTCTCTGAAAATGGTAAAGTTGCTTTGGAAAGTTTTATAAATTGAAGGAATCGTTTTTGCAGTTTAAGCGCGGTCGAAATTTAAAAGATTCCAAAGTCTGCATCGCAATGTGAACTCAATTTTCTTCTTACTGATTTTCTTGACGTCACTTACTAAGTTTCAATGTGATATGCTGAAAATGTATCCGCACGCCTTTATCTCCACATTTTCCCCTTTCCACTCGCCGCTTTTCATCCAGAGAGAGAGTAAAAGATATAATACATGAATCAATCCTCCCCATCATTGGCTAGAGAATAGAAATTTGAATTATTTCCCTGAAGCTTTTCAATTCAGCCTCGAGGGACGTTGAAGAAAGTGAAAAAGAAAATTCCACCCCGAAAATCGATTTCAATTTCCTACACAAGACGAATTCCGCAAATTGCAGAGATTTGTGGGCAGAGAAAGCCAAGAAGAGAACAATGTCAAAAATTCACTAATATTGATGAAATTTTATTAATTATTTTAAATATTTATATATACATTTTTTTTCGCTATGCTGCATCTCTTATCTTTTCTTCTTCCTTTGCATAATGCTTTCATGTGATTTTATGTTCTTCACCTCTTTTGCTCCTTGTTGATCTCTGTAGTCGAGTGAAAGCTTTTAATGTGTGTTTTTCTTCTTCTTTTCTCCTTACTCTTCTTACGTTCTTATTTTGTACAAAAACTGAAGGAAAGTAAAATGATAAATGTTATGTCTTGCAAGATTTTAGCGATTGGTATGTCTTTCACTACTCATCAAATCTCCTATTTTTCTTGTAGTTCATTTAAATTCTATACTTTATTATTTCTTCTCTAACTTTTGTTTTATCTATTCAATTATAGCGTATCGTATATTTATTAATACATAATTATTTCAATATTACTTTTGCAATTTTCTTTACTTCTTTACGTTAGAGTGTCTTTTTTGCCGTGAAACAATATATATTTTTTTGATTGTTGTGTTTTGGTAAAATCCGAAGTCATTTTCAACAGAAATCTTTTGTCATTGCTCATATATTTTTATTTTTTACAAAATTCATTTTGCCGAAAAGTTGGTTTTCTTTTCTACTGTCTATACAGAAGATGCGATAGGAATTTTTTTCTCTCAATCACTCACTCTCTTTCTCTTTCTAAGTTGTGTATAGTCTCGTAAGTTATTATTTAGATTTTCTTCATTAACTACTATTTCAATAAATTTTATTCCTCCTTTTCATCATATCCTAAAATCTATCAATTATTATTCTTTTTTTCTTTTATTTCAATATTCTTCCTCCTCTCTTCATTGTTGGATTAATCAGAAAAATCTCTAAAAAGAATCTTCAGCATCAATTGGCTCAGAAATTTTCGAAAAATCTTATCTCAAAAAGGCTTTGAGAAAAAAAATTATTTACATCACTTTTTCCCATTAAAATGGAGAATTTTCTCTGTGTAATAAATTCTCCTTCAGAAAACTCGTGAGAATTGTCTTTTTTTTCATTTTTCATAAAATTTTTTTCTCGATAGAGACGAAGAAAGAATCTTTTACGACTATTAGTAAATTCTAAAATTCAATTCAAAATTAACTTTATATAATGTTTAATCACTAAAATTTATTTGCTCTTAATCCTCTTATTCTTCTCTCTATACAAATTTGTTGCAACCAAAGTCAATTGCTTTGACTTTCTCTGTGCAATTTATATTTCACTGATTTCAATCGCATTCGACTCAATTCACTTTGTCAAGAAATTCTATGGCAATCACTTTGTCTATTTACAAAATTTCTAGAATAATTTCCTTCTTACAAGTTTTACTGTATCATTTGATTGATTTTCTTTTCAATTTCCATCCTGTGAAATGCAACTTAATGGAAAAAAAATCCCCATTTCTTTCTTATACAATTGAATTGGTAGAGGAACAACACAAGAGGAAGGTAAATGATAAATTCTTAAAATGCCTACGGAATTCAATTCATATGATATAAAATGAAGTTTGTACTTCTCATTTGCATCAAAGAAAGCATAAAATAAAATTAAATTCTTACAAATTACATCAAAAAAAAGAGCTCAACACGAGAGAAGTAAATAACACGGAAAAAATCTAATTTAGGTAGAAGGAAAATTTAAACGAAACATCGCTCTTTAATTCTTTCACTCTCTCTCTCTGTCTGTGCGAAAGAACAATTGTATTCCTCGGTTTGTCCTCGCTGGCTGGACTCTCTCTCTCGCCTGGCAGATTTATTTGACGGCCGAATACGTCTGTGGCTGCTGTGCATTGGTTTGCACCCAATTTCCAAACACATCCCTGCATTTCGGAATAAACACCAATAATATAAGAAGTCCGTGCGAACATTGAATAGCCAAATGAACTCACCTGCAATGTGTTATGACGCACTCATTGCTGCAATATTCATCCTCCCAGTCTTGATTAACAATAGCCTGATTGGTGCATCCGTGTCTGCAAGAGATCAGAGAGAGAGAGAGAGAAAGAGAATTAAGTCAATTTCGATACTTTAGCATCTCATCAATTAATCATTTGTGAGTTTATTCAGTCAAGATTCATGATACGTGCCATCGAAAGCACTCTATTTCTCTCCCATTCATAACACACTCTTCCACGCCTTTCATGGGCTCCCCCTTGAAAGCATCTCCTCTAAGTTATCTTGTTTGATAAATACATGTTCCTTTGCCTCCCCAAATGAAAAGGAAAACCCACCAGAGCGCCGCAGTCTCTCAAGGCAGAGGGCCGAGCTGCAAAGGGGTTTGTTTAGGGCGAACACGCCAAGGAGAGGAGGAGGAGGAGGAGAAAAAGGGGTGTGAGGAGAGAGAAAATTGAATTTTCCTTCATCATAAATTTCTCACAATTCAATTTTATTTTCAGCAAAAGAAGAGAGAAAAATTGAAAAAGACTCAGATGACTTTTTTCCTGGGCGTTTGCCCTCATCCTTTATTCTCCTTCTTCTCCACATTTTGCCCCCTCCTCAGTCAAGAGAGAAAACTATACACACACATTTTGGCAAAGGATGAGAGACAAAAAGGAGCAATGAAACTTTGACTTTCAATTAAATTTAATAAGTAATTGATACCAAATGGAGAGAGAAAAGGGCAAAATTGGGATAAGTTTCTCGTTTGTAATGGATACTTTGTGAGACTATTTTTATAAAGAGAAGGCTTTTTGCAAAAAAGAATCGCAAAACTGCTGCAAACAAGCATCACAGTTCAAAATCGTCTTTTTAGGACTGTATTTAAGCAACGAGAGAAGATTTACTGTCATGTTCTATCACTTCAAAGCACTGTTTCTGGTTTTTGATTTTCAATGAATTTTCCAAAAAGATGGAACGTTGGAGGGAAATTCTATTCGGCCTTTTGAATTGTCTTAATATCTGTGCTAATGCAGCCTTAAGAAACCTTTGATTGTTCGGTGGTTTAATTCTTCGATTTTTCATGGCCTGGATAAGAAACGCTACCCCGAATTTACCCATTCCACTCTGCCCCGCACTCCCCTATCTCTTTAGGACTGTCTTCTAAGGGTTTTCCCAGCGATTGCGGAAGCGAAAGTCACTCACCGAATGCACTGATTTGGGTGGTGTTCATTTGACGGCGGCGTCCCGGACACCGGTGACATGGTGTGCGGACTGATCTGGCCGCCACCGCCGCCCCCCGGAGGCCCCACCATTTGATGGCCGTGCGGTGGCTGTTGCGCCGGATGCATCTGAAAGTGAAAATGCGTGAAAAATCCACTCATTCAGGCGCGCGAAAAACACCACCGCCGCCCCGCGACACCCGAAAAACTGGCGTGAGTGCGTAAAATGTGGTGCAAAATATCGCGTGTGTGAGCCGGTGGGGGAATTGTATCGAAAACGGCGTATAATATCCCATTGAAGCCTCTCTCCCGCCAATGCATAAATGCACATCACAATTGACTCCGCGCATCGACAGTCCCCATGTTCACCCCCTGGGCGACCACTGTGTATTGGCTTAATTCCTCCGCCCACAAATTTGATTTGAGGTCGCTCACACGCTCTCCACTGTGACAATTTTGTGTCACATTGATAGAATTGAGAGGGAAATTTTGCATATATTCAATAGGCTTCACTCGTCACCAATTTTCAGGGACAACAATCATCGCAAGAGAGATCGATGGGCATCAATTGGTTGCAATGGAATTGGCCCATTTTGGCGGGCGCGCTGTCGAAAATACGTTTTGTGTATTGTGGCGGTTGAGAAATTGGGGACAGCCTTCTGGGAAAATTAATCAGAGATAGACATTCAGGGTCTGTCATTAAGTTATGCTCTCTCAAGGGCACAGAAAAGATCCTGAAGACCTTTTGAGCTGTATATTGAAGAGAATGTGATGGGTTTTAATGGTAGTTTGACTGTAGTTTGACTATTCCAGTTAATTGCCGAAAATAATCCTCTCTGGCCCACATGAGAGAATAATAATGTAACTCATATATTTATCACGCAAAAAAACATGTACATCGAAACCAGAGTGCAAATCAATATTAATTGGATAGAAATATCAAGAAGATTTGATCATATTGATTGACATTGATAGGTCATTATTATTTTAATCAAAGTACAGATAATTGTCAGGCATAATTTGGGGCAAAAGTGGTCGAATTAGTAAATTTTGCATAATCAATCACTACAAATTGCGCTTGTCAGAAGTTTTCACAGAAACCCCTTAATAAAATTGAATTGCAATTTAACAAAATTTTCATCTTAATTAATCTGAGAACGTCAAATGAGAGGCTAAAGAAATGCATAAATAATTTCATGAAGCAATTAAACTTTCTCAAACTCACAAACACTTGAAGAAAGTTAAACTTGGCAAGAGTGAACCAATATAATCGTGTACTAATGATTAGCCTTCTCAATATATCAAAAATTGAAAGAAGGCATTTTCTTCAAGCGATTTATATCACAAATAATCAGTCAATGTTTTGTAAATTGCAAATTAGTATTATATTGCCAGCATTTTGGCAAATTACCGGAGAATGCAGCGTTTCTTCCTCCTCTTTTGCTGTGTTCACAATTTACATCGCGAACAATAGCGGGAATTGCAATTTTAATCACTCTTCTCCAATTTCATTCCTCTTTTTTTCTATACTTATTCTCTGAGGAAAATTTTGTTACCGCTATCCGGAAGTATTTTCCATTTTGAAAGAATTTCCTCAAGCAATTCAATAGAGTGGGAAAAATGGTGCTTAAGAATTTGCATGCGGCGTCAGGGGAGGAATTTTCTCACGAGGCGCATTTGTGTTGAAAACAATTTCTTCAGCGTGTCGTGATGGAGAGCAATTGCCAAAAAAAGGAGCCGAGAATGGAGGTCAAGTGTAAAAGTGCATCCGGGAGAAATTGCCGTCCGAGAGGCGAGAGAACATGTGTACTGTGGGGGGATGCATTCATAATAATAATATCATTTCCCGTGCACTCGCCCACGCGCGGCTCCTGAGGCGCCGTGCCAAGTGAGAACAGGGTGTCACCGGAGGGTTCTGGTGCCAAGTCATGTGTCACTCACGCCCCACCCACACCCCAAACACGCGCCTTTGACACCTTACCTGTTGATTCATGTACTGGGGCATGCCACCCATCCCCATCATCGCCCCGTTCATGGCGGGGTGATTCATGGGATTCACATGGGTCGCCTGCTGCTGCGGCGGCGGATTCATTTGTCCCATCATCGAGCCCATCGAATTCATTTGATTCATCATCGATTGCTGCTGCTGATGCGGCAGATGTGGATTGTGATGTTGCATTTGCAAACTCTGCTGCATCATGACCTTTGATGAGTAGCCAATGTGTCCGGCGATGCACGTGAAAAAGAAACAAGAGCACACACACACGAGGCAATTAGTTAAAATTCACCAAATGTACAATATTTCAGGAGAACTGGCGAAACTATGAAAGCCAGGCATGCGGAGAGCCACCTTATATAGGCATTTTCCCTGGGGAAATGCCAAAGTTTACTCTGCATTTTAAGACATTACAGGTAGATGGAATTTCTCTCCTCAACTAGACATTAATTGCGTTATAAATGCCGTGAAAGTAAGTTAATTTAATCCCTTTTCCTACTCTACTTCTGAAATGATTCAGCAATTCCCTCGGGATCTTCTCGAAAAAGCTCACGAACTCAAATACTACATTTGCCAGAGATAGATCAGAGATCATCAGAAGAATTTCTGAGAGCACAGAATGGTAAACTCAGTGTTGAGGGGGTAATAAAGAGAAGATGAGTGAACTTTTAAAGTGTCAGAAGTTTGGCCAAGTATTCTCACAGGACACTTTTGGGTTCTTTATAAATCAGACTGCGGGGCAAGAGACACTCGGGGTGCTCCGGAGTTCGGCTCACCTGTTGATGCTGGGGCGGCGACTTGTAGGGAGACGAATAGGGTGGATAGTGCGGAGATGGGGCCTGATTCGCCGGCGGTGGCTGCTGCGGCTGGGACTGCTGCTGCGGCGGCGGCTGTGGCTGCTGCGGACGAGGCAAATGTGGACTCGTTTGGGGCGCCATAGACGGTGGTCCAGCACCCATGAGGGCGCCACCCTGCTGCTGATGCTGCGGTGATTGCTGAGTCACCACACCGCCTCCAGGGCCCTGCTGCCCCTGCTGGTGCGGCGGCGACGAATACTGGCCCTGCTCCGAGTCACTTCCCTGTGGCAATGAGGTGTTCCGCAGAAAATTAGAATAATTCTCACAGGATCACCCGGATGGGCACGAGAGGAAGTGAATTCTATGGCAAAGTACACTAACCTTTGACACTAAACTTGCTCGATATGCAGCCAAAGCCTTCAGATACTCCTTCTTTGCCGCCTCGGTTTTCTTCTTGTACACCTGCAAATGAGAGATGAAATAATGCTCAAACATATAAATAGAATTTAAATGGGTGAAGTAATTTAATTATAGCATTGTGTGGTTTTTTTTTACATATATTTTTAATTTCACTCTCGTGAAATTTCGCGCATATTTTCACAATGAAGGACATTTTCTCACTCTCTCTATTGTTGCTTTGAGAGTCCTTCAACCGCACTCATTGGGGGTTTTTCCAGTACTCTTAATAATTCAGCCTTTAAATACATTTAACCAGTGTAGATTTTTTTCCCTCTTCAAAGTGCTAAAGAATAACAAGTGGAAAAAAGAATTGCGAGGAAGTGAAAAAGGCAAAAAAAGCCACAAAATTCACACACAATTTCTGGACTGTCTCTCTGTCTCTCTCCTCCATACTTCTTTGTTCACCAGAGCTTAAAACATTTTGGTCGTTTTGTGTGTTTTTGAGTCAACAATCTCATAAATAATTTATATTTGCGACATGTAAAATTGTATTTAAAGAGTACACCATACATATGAACGCGAAAAAAGTAGGAAAAAAAGGGAAAGAGAGAGGAAGAGAAGAAAAATTCACAGTTTATGTCTCTAATGTGTGAACATTTTGTAAATTTATTCCCATGTGCCATTAAAGATGGGAATAGAATGCTGAAAAAGTGACTCTTTATGGGAAAAACTATGATAGTGTTAAAGTATTCCACGAGTTTTCAAAAAATTTCCTTATCTCTTCCATCACGCTGCCAATATTCTCATATTCACGATCTGATCCATGCTATCAATTGTTAATATTGAACTATAAGGGAGGAATTTTTCCTATTTATCACATCCCAACCCTTGCAAAACCTTGCTATGGAAAAAATTCCCATTCCTCCACTTTTTGTGCCGCTTTGCTCCACTTCGCGAATTTTTACTTATAAATATTCATGAAGCAAAATATTAAAAATATTTTTCTTCCTCGACGAAATATTATTTGCCCTCCCCGCTCCACCCCCGCACCCTTCTAATACATTTTTAATGTATCAATGGAATGCAATAATACGGAATGTACAGGGAATTTAATAATTTACGGAAAAAAATTTTAGAGTGAGAGAGAAAAGCAGAGGCAAAAAAGAGATTTCAATAGCGCACAAAATGAGAATTTCTTCTGCATTTTTAATTGCAAGATATATGAAAATGTTGAATATTCAAATGCACGCCATATATATGTAAGCAATTGTTGTACTGTAATTTTTGTCCTCTCCCGTGAACACAGAAGGAATTCTTAGTCAGAAAATGGGTGTCAATGAGTCAATGAGAGCACTTTTGTCTGCAACCCTCCCCCTTTGACACATTGGAAACAGTGTATAGCGTTACAAGAACCAATTAGTTAGATTAAACGACCAACTCTGTGAAATAGTGGATGAATTGCGTGCTCAAATCTACTTAAGATGCGAAAAGTACAAAGTATAAAATACAAATTAACACAATTTACAACAAAACTCCCTCCCCCTCTTTCTCCCCATTTTTTCCCACCCAATTTTCTTCGTCTATTTCTGTCCCAAAACACAATTTGTGTCTTTCTTTGCGAAATAAGCAAAATCTCATAAGGTGCGAGACCAGAAGAGCGTAGCAAAAGTAATAGGATTCATGAGAACGTTCCTAGAGAAACAGAAAAAAGGACAAATTTAATTTTTCTTCCTTCTCTGGCTGTATTTTTTGTTGTCCTCCTGGCATTTTCAGACATTTTTATTCATTCTAATATATGTAATGACCTAAATTTGGCTCAACAATAAAGAAATTTTTTTCATCCTTTCCAGACACACTGGAGAAATCAAGAATTAAGAGAGAAAAGTTTCAAATCCACACCATTTTCACTCAGGAAGGCATCAACAGCATTTTTCCTCTGCTTTTTTTCCTCCTCTTCCGCTACTTGCCACCCTCACACCAATTGAAAGAGTTCAACAGTGAAAGAAAATGGCGAGAGTGAATTTTCCTTCAATCTTACACCTTTATCATTTCATGATTCTTTTGTGAAACAAACCATCAAGGAGGGAAAATGGCGGGGAAATAGAGGAAGTGAAGAAGGTGGGAGAAAATAAAAGTGTCTTCAATCTCCTTTCACCACCCACATCCCCTTCATTTGCCCCTCGCCTACCCTCTTTCGCCCCTCTCTCAGCATTCAAACATTATTCCACCCCACTTTTATATCTCTTTGTGTAATTAAACACGAACTTGAGAACCGGAAACTGATTTGCATATTTTACTATGAAATTCAAATACACACCCATACACGAATACAAAACCTCTCTCTTCACTCCACCTTCAATCATCGACCCAACATAGAAAATTTCCACTTGTAATTTAGTGAGACAGGACAAGGTGGATGTCTCTCGGGCGCTCAAACTTGCAAATAAGCTGCTCTCCTCCGGTGTATAGAAGAAGATTTTCTCTCCTCCCTCACTTTTCTCAAAGCATTATTAATTTAATTCACAATTTCAAACATAAAAGCTTGGTAATTTATTAATTTATAGTCAAGAGGAGAAGAAATTTTCAGCCCAAAACCGTAATTTTATTAATTTATCACACAGTGAATTGAAGAAGATTTTTCATTCACCTCCTCCTCAACATCTTCTTTACACAATAAATTGCCTCAAAGTGTGAATGATGGAGATTTTATTTCTCTCGCTATATACTATCGATTTTCCTCTTCTCACCACACCAACATCAACGCTATTCACAGCTAAATTCTTCCATCAAGTTACATGCATAGATCAAGAGAGTATTGTATATGGTTTCACTTTACTTTAGGAACATTTTTAAGAGTTGATTTTCTGTAGGAATTTAGGTCATCAGTAATTTAAAATCATCTAATCTCTTGCCTCTTTTCCGTTAATCTCTGATAAGCACCACAAAGGACTAAAATAGTACACTTTCGTGAAGGAAATGTTCAATTTTTTTTTTTGAATAAAATACGAAGAATCATGTGTGTATTTTTCAACACCGCCAGCCAAGAAAGACTCGCGGAGGAGATATTAATAAACTTTTAAAACTCACAAATTGATTTTTCAGGCCGGAAAACAAGGGTGGTTTGATGAAAGAGATAAAAGAGAATGGTGGAAAATTTATGCAAAAATACCACGGAAAAGCCACGGAGTGGCATGAGGGAAAATCAATAAGAATGGGGGTATTTTTAGATATTCTATCATTCAGTGATTATTTCTGTGAGGCCCACGAGAGGGGATGGCAGGGGTGGTGGCGAAATTCGCTGCGAGAAGGCGCGATAGAAGGCGTGGAATGAGAGCATTATCTCATTAGAAAGTGATGCAAGTCTCGTTGCTGAGAACCCTTTTCCCATGCCCAGAAAATTCTGCTTCACCTTGTTTTTCCCCACCCATCCAATTTTCCACTATTCACACACACACACACACGCGCGCACACATGCACACACCCAACGACAATGTTAATGATGATGATGATGAAAATTAATACGACATACACTAATTGCGAAAGGATTTCTCACATGCTCCTCATTCTCACATCAAAATACTTTGCCGTCTGGGTTGAATAGTGCATGTAAAGCTTCTCGCTATTGTTGGGTATCAAATAAATAATTAAATTATTGATTTTGCAATTAAATTTAATGACAAAGTCGGATATTATGCTCTGCCACTGTGAATTATTCATTTTGAGAAAATAAACAAGACATTCGTGTAATTGCAGCAAAAGCAATAAATTCAAATAAATTATTCAAATGTCAATCCATTGGAGTGAACTTTTATCTGGCATTTGTCTCGAATTCCCATCAAACATCCCGCCCCTCTCTCGACCCTTTGGGTGTCCCTTAAAATTTCTGCTCTTTTCACATCGTCTCGTCCCACTTCTCCACCCTTTGTTCATCACTTGATTTCTCAAACATCAAAAGAAATGTTGGTTTCCAGAGCAAGTTGCACAAAGGAATGGAGAAAAAAAGAGTCCCCATAATATGGGGGCGCAGAGGGGGCGAGGGTGAGTGAGAAAATTGCAAAAGACAGAGTGGATCAGGATGGAAAAGTGGCAGGGGAGAGACATTGAAAAAAGAGACTTTTCAGGAATTTCCATGCCCTCCCGAAAGAACAGCAGAAAAAGAGGCAGGAATGCGCAGGAGAGGGCAAAAGTGTGTAGACAATTTAATTGATTTCTGTGGTAAATTATTGACAAACAAGAATTGTTGGGGCAAAAGAGAAAATGGGAAAATTACTCACATTTTTGTGTTCCGTTGCCAAAACATCCCACATGGATGCCACAATTTTGGACACTTCGCCAAACGATGCATTGGGATTCTGGCCCTTGATGGCAGCTTGAGTATCACGGAAGAAGAGTGCATAAGCTGACACTGGTCTGAAAAAGGGATGAGAAAGAGGAGGAAGAAAATCAATATGGAAAATTCATGAGTGGCATTATAAATACGCTATTCACCGCTCTCAACCTATGATAATAGAGTAATTTTCTTCATGTCGTGTACTAAGAAATAAATCATCTAACAACACAGTCTGCACGAGAGATCGAGACTCAATGAAGCGGACTAATAAATGTTAAATTTGTGTTAACATTTGTGCTACTTGTACCAACAATGGATTCAAACTATGATTTTAATAATGCTCATACACAACTCGGACATGAATGAACACTATCACGAACCGCCCGCAATTTACGGCCGCTGTGAATGAAGGCGAAGAGTGAAAGAAATTGGAAAATTGCTTCAAGAACTCTTCAAGTTAAGAATTTCAGATGCTGGGATTGCAGATAAGCTTCTGCCAATCGAATAGGCCAATCAAGTCAACTTTTGGAGCGTGCTTAAGCACAATAAATTAACTCTAACAGCGGTAAAACGTAAATTTTCCTTACAATGTTGCATTAAATCATCTTGAAAGACCATTGTTATGGAAAATCGCTCAAGAAAATCAAGAACACTAATTATAGAAAATCGATTATAACCATTCAAGTTGGTTTTTCTCAATGACTTCTCCAAGCTTAAGAGAAAATTACAATTTTTCACCTTCTCAACAACACTCATCGAAAAGTTATTTCAATTAAATGAGACTTTCTTCCTTGAAATTCCACAATAATCACAGGTATTCCGAATCAATGTGCAAATTTGAGGGTTTTTTTTTCTTTCTTTCTTCTTATTTGTATAGAAGCATAAATTGAGAGAAACATTTTGCTTTCATTATTTGTATCATTAATTGCAATTTTCGATGAGATGCGATGAAAATTGCTTTTCAATTTCAATTAGTGAATAAAGATATAAACACTCTCTTTGCCTTCTTGCGTTTGTCTTCATCTTCAAGGTCTAACATCACATTACACATCCCAAAGAGCAGCATCAATTTATCTCTACTTTGCTAAACTCCATGTTGAATTAAATTGATAATTAATTGAACCGAGTGAAAACCATGAACCCACATCACAAAACTTATTTGCATTTTAATATATTGTGAGCTTTTGTACACATTAATATAATTTTAATTAATTTTTAACTTATAGTAGAAAAAAATCAAATATATTTCATTGCAACTCAGTCCAGTTCTCTATCGCGTGTGCTTTATTTCGCCCAGAATTGGAGTTATGGTGTTAGCGGGGAAAAGTTGAAAATTCCTTTGAGTATAAGTGGAAGATGAGAGGCGATAGAACAGATAGAAATTAAATTCTTGCATTTATTATTACAAGAGAATTTAATAAAACTTTTTTTCTTCCTTTGGTTATCTCTTGTTCTTCAATTTAAACAAACTTCCAACACTTTTCACCCTTGATCTTGCTCGCGGGCAAAATTCCACTGTGAAAATTTGAAAGGGTGAGGGAGACAGAGAGAAAATTCCCCGGAAAAAGTCGATGAGAAATTTCTCCGTGCTCTCTCGCGCGCGCTCTCTCTCTCTCTCTCATTCCTCCTTGTCACCGTCGTGTATTTCATCCTGAAAACATATCCAATCCACCCCGCCTCCCCCTCTTTTCCGCCCCATTCCCATTCTCTTTTCCTGGTTTTTTCATCTCTCACCCATTTTACGACAAAATAAAATAAATGGGATGTTTTATAGTCGGTAATATAAAAAGGAGAAAATAATAAAAGCATGACAAGAATAATTTATGAGTAACGAGAACAAATTGATTCTAATCAATAAAATAACGTTTATTTTATACTAGAAAATGTACAAAATGGATAAATTTACTTCAATACCACTGTGACTCTGTCTTTTTCAACTCCTCCACGCCCGCCTCCCACTCGCCCTCCGCCCACTTCCTCCACATCTCCACCGTTCCTTCTCTGCCATGAATATAATGTTTCTCGGACGCCAAATTACGATGATTGAGGAGTACGATGATGAAGAAGAGTGTAAAGTGATTGAGGAAGGGAGGGAAAGAGCAAGAAGTGACGGCGGAGGAGAAGCAAAAAGATGATGATGATAAATGCAAAATTGTTACATTTATCGAATGAGAATATGAGAAGGGAATAATAAATATGTTTTTACAATGAAGACGAGAGAGAGAGAGAGAGAGAGAGAATAATATTGAAGGAAATTTTCATATCTCCCTCCCTCCGCCCCCCCGCGCACTAAATCCTTTCCACATCAATTTTCTCTCTTTACTCACAATATTTCACATTCTTGTACATATGTACACATCTACATAAAATGTAAGCACTTCTTTTATTTCCACTTCTCTTCGCCATCATGATTGTATCTAGGATTACTCTGAAGGGACAGTAAATTCCAATAAAAATGATAATTTGAATAGATTGCATTGCAATGGAATGGCATTTCCATAGGAGGTACACTTTTATTTAGAGACACTATTCCACACAAGGCAAATGGATCTCATTTCATGTAATTGAACTATCCTTTCTATTTGCGACAGAAAACATTATTTGAACATGAAACACTTGACGTGCCATTGAAGTCAAAACGATGCTCTTCACTTTGCAGAATTATGAATTGCATAAAATGTTTAGAATCGCTTGAAGCACTAGAATGATGGAAAGTGTTCAGTAAGTGATAGTAATCATGTATGCCAGACGAAAGCATATCTGAAATGGTTTTCGCATTCTCAATGCACTTAAGCGGAAACTCCTAATTTTAAGCTGAATCATTTAGTCGCATTTTTACTGACATTTCAGGTGGTTTCACGTGAATTATATTGTTTCATTTCTACCAAAATTGTTCTCTATGAAAATGTTCCCCTCAAGTGGAATGTGGAGAAGTGTACAAACACTCGAAAAGATGTTTAATAAAAGACAATTTTCGAAAATGCAAATAAAATAATATTATCCTAGTGAGATATGTTGACTTCATGTCTCTTTTTTATCATCTTCCACTTCTCATTTTGCCCCGTTGAAATTGCGATTTCATACCCTTTCTGCTCACTCCTTGACTTGGGCGGCACTTTAAATAAGGATGGCGGCGGTAAGCTTCACCAAATGAAATAACAATAACGCGAAAAAATAAACAATTTCGCTGTAGTCTCGTTGAGAGAACGGAAATACAATATTTCCATCCTGTCGTTTCGGGAGGCGGGCTGCCGACGACAAGTGGAACACGATCCCCAACTTTTCCATCATCACATCCCAAACCACCCCAAATGTTTCGTCCCGAATACACACACTTTTTCGCCATTTCAATTCAATTTATACCCCACTATGTACACACTCACGTAATATATGTAATAAAATGTGTATTCTATCGTCATTTATTCAATATTATGTATTTTTTACCATTCATTTTTCCCTCCTTTTATTGCATTTTGTTCCTTTCACTCACCAGCCGTCCTCCCCCGAACCCCGGCACACATGATACGGAATGCCAACATTAAATTGTTAACGATGGCAATAGGAAGCAATAATTCCTATATGTATAATTTGTTGCAAGATAATGAAATTTAATTGGTAAACACCATGGAGAGAGAGAGACAGGAAAAAATACTACGCAGATTGGTGAGATTTATTCCTCTTTCCATCTCACTTGCTCTCTGTTTCCTCAAACACCCAATTTTCATGCATAGCCAGCGAGTACAATAAGATAAAATATTTGCATTTAACTTTATTTGCAAATTGAAATGAAAAAGTAGAATTTTTCTCATTCTCCCATATTTTTTTTCTTCTTTTGCTTTTCATACATAAAGAGGATGGAGAAAAACAACAAGCAATCAATTTAACGCTGTTTGTTCAAACACACGCATAGATTTTTACATCAAAAAGAATAGGAAAAAAAACATAGAAAAATATTCTTTTGCCTTTTCCCCCCTTTTAGCAGACACAAAAACTTTTCCATGTACCCATTATTGCGACAATAAGTTATACACAGCATTAAAATCATTTAGCAATTCAAATGATTATTCACCATTGTTATTTTCATATCTCAAAATTGCTTGATTGACAATATGTCTCAGTCAAACATACATTTTCTAAATAAGCAATTTATCGTGTGCAAATAGAAATAAGATGAACAATGAGGCTTAAATTTACAGTAGGGCGAGAGGGAGAAACAATAAAGGAACGACAGAGACACAATTGCAATTGAGAGACTTGAGGAAATACCAAGATTGAGTACACATGGGAAGAAATATGACATGAGAGAGACAATTTTCTTCAGCAATATCTTGTCTTACGGTTTTGTCTTCGAGCCTCATCAATTAAAAAAAAAATCACGGTCAAAGTGGCGCCCAAAATTCGCAAAGACTCAATCGAGTCACATAATATTGGGAAATTTGCAATCAGCTCAATTGCCAATTTAACCGATATGCTGGAAGTGACTCGAAATATTTCAAATTATTTGCAAACACTGTGGAATATTTGATAATTTATTCAAGTGTGTTATTGTACACAAAATTATTGCAAATATTCCAAGAGTTCCTCTTCACCCAAAATCGATGCCAAACATTTGGTCAACCACGAAATTTTCCAATACATTCATGGGGTTTCTCTGTCAACAGCCACATAAGCAGAAGATGAGTAAATTGGATCGCGTGACTGTGCATGTGACTTTAAAAGAAGGGATTTTTTGCAAACATGCTTCATAATTTCAGCGATAAAATGTTCAATTTAGGAGAATGTGTAAAATTCTTTAGCATAATTCAAGTTAAATTCCCTCAACTTTCCACAATGTCAATATAGATAACATTTAACTATTCACTGGATGAAAAACTCTTTATCGGAATTATCACAGTTGGCAATGTAATTATATTGTTTTCAGGGCCTCTCGCGAAACTTTATCAACAGAAGAAACACTAATCTGAAGACATGAAAAGATAAAACAAAGTACTCACTTTTGTGGTTCATTTGGATCTCTCTTCTTTTTCTTCTTCTGCACTTTGGGCTTCTTGCTGGCCGAAGAACTTGCTCCCTTTGCGCCCTGCAAATTTCCATTTCCGTTGGGTGAATTTGCTGAATCACTCATTAATGGTTCCGGTGATGGTCGTTTCAGTGAATTTATCTGCAAAATAAATGGTCAATATTGAGTATCAATTGGGTAAAATCACTGCATTTAGCGAAGGAAGCAGTCACGAAGAAGAACTAATTAATTCTCACGTGATTGTGGCAAAAACCCAAAATTTATTATGAATTGAATTAATAGTGCTAAAACACATACGTGTGTGACTATGGAGGTGGAAACATAATAAATGTGTGACAGAAATAAAGGAATAAATATTTGAAATTAGCACGAAAACAGAAATGTATTTTCAGTCACATTCATATTGATGAAATAATAAAAACTCTGCATGGAATGTAGGAAAAAATAACCTCAGCAGAAGAGGTCGAATATTTTTTCCACTTAGTCTCTTACTTAAACAACACTTCTTGACTTCTTTGCTTTACATAAATCACAAGAGATTGATATAATTTGCAAAGATTCTCATTAAATTTTGCAATTCGTCATAAATTTCATTCGTATAAAGTACAGTCATAAAATTAAAGTTTCTCAGTACTTTTCTCTCTCTCTCTTTCTCGGCATCTTTTATAGTATAGTTAGAAAGACACCCAGTAAATTTTGTCTTCCCATCGCGATGTCCTCAATTTATCCATCTTCTTCATCGGTGTCGCTTTAGCCAAAGTGAAACTCTTTGAGTGCAGAGAGACAAACATCCGGTTTTGAGATAAGGAAAATTTATTAATCAGAAAGAATGCTGCTGCTTTGCTGTCTGTGTTCCTCACATGCCATGAAGATGAAATTGGCAAAAAGACACACATAAAATGTGTAAAAGCCATTTGATTGAATAATAATGGCAACACAAACTTCAACTTCTAGAGACCAGAGAGAAAGAGAGCTTTTTTCTCCTCTCTCACATCTCTCTGCCCATTTGGTCTTTTGCTATTAAAAAGCTTCTATAATAATGTACAAGAGCCTGGTTGTAATTTATATGCTTCTCATCTATGCAACAACCAGTTAAAACTTCCAATTTCTCTTCTTATTGTCAGTTGCATGAGTGGAGAGACTTTTAATTTACATCACGGCAAATGTTTAATTTCCCATTTTCTCTTTCATTTTATGCACATTTCTTTTAATGTACATTTCAGATATTTGCAAAGATACAGAATGTCTCGATCTAGATGCTCCACTCAAGAGCCAAATTATTTTGTTGTATGTTTTATAGACATGGAGCCAAAGAAGAGGAATGAAACACCTTGTATTTCAGTGTTTTTCATCTTGAGGAATCGTTTTTCCACTAATTTTCCCCCTTCTTTCGTCATTTCAACTCCCTCGTGTTTTGATACTTCACCATGACTCATTCTCTCCAGCTGAATCAAAATTGTATACTTTACTGTTCCTCCCTTATTCACCAACATTCCCACTTCATCCCCTTTTTCCGCGTAATATTTACACACATTTTGCAGTGCAAAATTACTGGTGGAAAAACTTTTCTCCCATCCTGAGAGGTTTCTTCATTTTGCTGTTTTTCTTCATCACTCAGAGGAAAACTTTTTTCTTTCTTTTGTGCCACACTATACGAAAATTTGCAGAATATTTTGTATTTAAGGCCATGCGAATTGTTTGTTCCACTCGTTAAAAACACACCTTTTATTTTCCCGCTCTTTTTGATTACTTGTGAAATTTTCATAAATAATTTCCCCCTAATTTCCTCACAGTCATTCTTCACCCCCCAAACACTACCAGAAAAATGCAATTTTAACCTTCATAATAAATTGCAATTTCCACTTTAGCTCGAGATTGGAGAAATGAGATGGAAAATTGCAACTAATAAATAACATGCATTTAGCAAAATATTTCCCCTCTTACAAATATTTTGTTATTACGTGATAAATGAATTTTCTCACACAATTTCACTCCCTCTCTCTCTCTCATATATGTATGCAGACTTATGAGAGGCATTACACAATATTGACTGCGATCGAGAGAGTGAAGACCTCTTCTTGCAAATCCACAATCGTTGAAATGATACAATCGCAGACAAAAATGCTACCTTTCGCAACAATTCCCACCCACTAAGAAATCAATGAAATGCTTTTATTTACAGCCTGACAGTAGTAAAATTCACCCAATTTCGCATGATATTTTTAGCAGCATGCATAAAATGTTTATTTTTAACCCTCTCAAAATGGACAACATTCCTCACTCACCCCCCAATAAGCGTCTAATTGTACGACAGTATGGCAGATTTTGCAAGAGGTGCAGAAAAAATGTATTAAATCGATAAAATTTTCCCCCTTTTTCGCTCTCTTTTCATATATACACACACAATTTTTCACCCTCACGCTGAATTGCCAATTTTCTCTCCAATACACTTGATTTCAGGCAGAGGAAAATTGAATTTTCCATCGTCTCCGCGTGAGCCCACAAATAGCGTATGCATTAAATTACCCCCCAACCAGAACCTCTCCTGGTGAAACACACCGTCAATTTTGAGTGCAAACAATCTCTTAACAGTGACTACAAGAGTGAGAAAGTAATTAAATTACGCCACTTGTTTATACGGCAAATAAAACATTGGCCACTTGAGAGAGGCTCTGCAAAAATTGCTCAAGAGGGCGCGAATGCACATTGATGTACTCACAGGAATTCCATTGTCATCACTATCGTCACTCGTGGTGCCCGTCTCCGTTTGTCCGTGGACCCCCTGCGGCGGCGATCGGCCAATGAAGGCCCCGCCGGCGCCCCCGATTTGCGGCGACATCTGAGGCGCCATTTGGGGCGACTGCTGCGGCGGCTGCATCATGAGCATCTGATGCGTCGGCTGCGGCGTCTGGTGGTGCGTGGGACTCGTGAGGGGATAGTTCGGCTGGCCCTGTGGCTGCATTGAGTAACTCGTGCTGAGGAGGAGTCATTGGGGAGCATTGATTACAATATACAATTGTCATTCAGTCAACCAAAACGGACTTTTTCCATGTGTCCCAAAGGGAAAGTCACTCGCAATTTCAGACCACTAACTTTGTGATATTTTGCTGAATATATTAAATTTTTGAATATTTTGCAGTTTTACTTGGAAAATAAGCACTTTTTCAACCAATATTCAAATATTTGATTAAAACCATTAGGATTCTTCAAAAGTCGTCTAGTGACTTTCCCTTTGATGCGTCCGGATACTCACTTGTGGTGCCCCATGTGCTGAGGCGGCTGATCTGCGTGCCACTGGTGACTGTAGTGATCGCCCATCATGGCCATGTGATGAGGAGGCGTCGAGTGCATCTGATACTGATGCTGCTGAGCCTGCTGTGGCGGATGCTGCTGCTGGGCCATGTGGGGCGTCATGGGGGGAATGTCGAAATCCTCATCACCGAAGGATGGTGTGTGAAATGTCTGTCAGGATGACAAAAAAGCAGAGACAAAATGAATTTGACATGAAAATCTAACCAAAACCTTTGGAAAAGAACACTTTCCACCCCATTCAATTCTCCTCTTCTTCCACTTGTATTAGCAAACATGACCAATTTGCATAATTTTCACCCAAACATTTTGCTTATACACGAGTAATATTGCGGTGGTTCAGGGGTTTTGCGGACGAGGGGAGAGATGTGTCTGCCCCTCGTTGTTTTTGGGGTCCCTTCAACGGAAAACCGTTCGTGCAATTGTGCACGTTTTTCCCAGAATAACCAAGAGACGTCGCACATATACAACTTGTTACACTAATTAATCTGTAAACAAAATAAATTGAGGGTTTCTACCCCAAATGCCGCCCATCTTTTGGCCAAGCGGACACTCTCTCAGTGGCTACTTCTTGCACTTGTGAACATTCTCTGGTGTTCCCTCTTTAACGATCATTCGATGGTGAGCGGCAAACACCCACAAATGACCTGACCCAGGGGAGAGAGACAGAAACTCCAGGAGCTCTCCGCTCATGGGGAACAGCATCCCACAGCGTGGCGACGGGAGGAAAGTGGAGGAGAATCTGCCGTAGCAAAAAAGAGCTTCTCTCATGGCGAAATGTGGGAAGAGACTCCAAAGGGGGAGGTGAAGAGAAAAAGCAAACCGCATACATTTTATCATGTTCACACATAATTACATCCTCATTATTCTCATTGTGACACACAAAACATACAAAAAAAGATACAAAAAGCATCTCTCTCTCATGCGATAATTGAGAATTACGATTAAAGTTTTCAGTTCTTGTTTGCTCCTTCTCCTCCCTGCCATGTTCCTCTGTTTTTTTTTTCTTTTATTGTTCGACAGTCATTCAGAATATAATTCTTCAGTTTGTTGTGCACAATTGAACAATTTCTCATTTATCCATCAACAATAAATTATCTCAATAATTCCAGGCAATTTTCCTTCATCTCTTTAGAGCAAAATGCAAATTCATGAATTATTCAAAAAGTGGGCGATTCCACTATAATGTGTACATACTTCTTACTGTCTCATTGACATTTTCCTCTCTTTGGTGGTAAACAATGACTTTCATCTCAGGAATTTCACAGGTTGTAATTCATTAAAAATTATGCAAAGGAGGAAAATATTTCAATTGACTACTTCACAGAAACTGAGCTCTTTTGCAACATAAGGCATAGAATATCAGATTATCTCTAGACACAGAAAAAGATCGCACTTAAATATAACATGGCATTTTCACTTCCGTCTCTCCCATTTTTATCATACCCTCCATACCTTATTGTCTCTCCTCACAGAGTGCTCCAAATGCTCACTGGGGAATTTATCAAACAGCCCAGTGGAGAACAGACATATTCTCATTCTCAAACTCAATAATAATTTACCCCAAGTGACATCGATAGTCGATAAATAATTCGTTTTGAATATAACATTGTTGTCGAATTTTCAAATTTATTGCTCATAAGCTTTTTGAGGACATGTATTAGTTTTCAGTGAATACCTTCGCTATACATAAATAAAAGATCACCTCTATTGCAGCATATTTCTCTTTCTCTTGCAACAAAGTTCTTCTTTTTTTTCGTCATTCACCAGAGAATTGTTGATGAAAGAGAGGAAAAAAGAAGGACAGAACTGGGATTATTTTCGCGTGTTGAATTTCATCTCGGGAGAAACTCTATATCCAACATTTCATTCGAAAAATCAATTAATTGGTGATTATTTTCCTCCTCCATCCACAGAAAACTCTTAATCGCATTTCATTGCTCATTGACCTAAATTGTTGAAATAATTGATTTTTACTGCTTCTCCTATCATTCTACCCAAGCTGAATTCGTACCTGATAGCTTCAACAGATTCTCTCTTTCGCGTCTCTCTCGCTTCACACGAAAATCTCTTTAGTTTATCATTTATTCCCCCTTTTGTGAGGACAAAATTCAAATCGATTCATCAAATAAATGAGTATTTGAATTTTATTGTGTTCCTTTCCATCCATTTCAACTCTCCTTTCATCCCATTTCCTTCCCAGGCACAATATTTATTATCTCCAACGACCAAAGAAATCAAAGAATCTTTCAATACTCCCAGCGAATTGCTAAGGAAAAACAGAAAATCAACAAATATCGCTATTATTGGATCTTGTGGAAGAGGTTGAAAACATAAAAAGTCAGGAAAAATCACCAAGAAATGTTGGGATATGTAGCGAAAAAGGAGCACCAAAATAGAATTCATTATAATATAACAATGCGCAAAAGGATGAAGTTCACTGGAAAGAAGAATGTCCAAAGACTCTCGAAACTGTATCGAAACACTTTTAATTTATTGGCCCATTCTTTTGCATGTTTCTCCACCTCATGCAGTTGTTCTTGAAAATCTTTTGACATATCGTCATCCCCCAACCAGAAACTCTTCCCCACTCTTTCACCCCATGTCGAATTACTCTGAGCCGATCGCTTCCTTCCTCTAGATTTGCTCTTTTATATGATTTTTTTTTATAAATATTCACCACACTGTATGGTTGGACGACCCTTTTCTTGTTTATTTATTCGCATTATTGCCCTGCTTCATGTATACCCATTTTTTCCACATAAAGTACACACATTCACTTTTGTTAGTACAGCATAAAATAAAATAAAAATAGAGAGAGAGAGAGCTTTAAAACATATACAGTTAATACAAGTTGATGTAGTCATCGATATGGAAATGGATCTTGTTATGTCGCAGAATAAATTACACTGCCTCAACAGCCATACAATGTATTTTAATTTATTTAATTCCATTGTTTTTCTTCCCCATTTGCCTTCATTTGCCTTTCTTTTTTCTCTCTCTCTTTCACTCTCTCTCTAACACAACCACTTTGCCAACCCTCCGCACACTTCTTGTCCCCCCATTTTTCCTCGTTGCCATTCTGTGCTCATTTGAAAATTCCTCTAGTGCTAATTTATTTATCAATTTGGGAAAAAGCACCCATCAGAGTTGTGTGGGAAAAAGAGTGCGAAGCAAGAGGCATGTTGATTGAATGAATACATTTAATTGGGAGCAATAAAATCTTATCGTGAGACAAAAATAGGCGAGAAAAAAAATTAATAAATCTCTCATTGGACTATTTTAGATAATCAATGTGTCTTCGTGGAACAATAACATTAAAGCGTAGAATAGATATGGAGGAAAAAATGTGTAGAACACTGATAACAACCAGTGTCAAATGCTGGATGAGGAGAAAGGTTAACCTTGGCTCTTAACTGTGATATCTTCAATTGCTGTGCGTGACTTCCTCACAACTCATGAGATTTCACACGATACGTTTTATCATGTTTTTTTTTCTTCTTTAATATTTCTCAACTTTTACAAAGTGTCCATGTAATTGCATTATTCGTCACGCAATTCCAGTTGCAGCTGAACATGAAAAAAAAACGCCCATCTTTCGGTCCATTAGCTTCCATTTCTCACTGTGTAGTTTTTACCATTTTCTCACTCCTCGCCTGGCTTATCGCAGCTCCACTTCAAGTCCAAAATACTCATTAATTAGACTCTCCCTGCGCACAGACGCACAATTTGGAATCCTCTTTTTCTGTCGTGCATCTCCAAAGACACCCAGAATAAATAGCTTAATTGCGTTCAATCTTCCACTCTGTCTTCAAGTCATTTTCCCACAGAGAAATTTTTGCTTGATGAAAAAGTGAGAATGAGAAAAAATTTGCTGATACGATATATCGTCATCATAAACATTACAATTGCCATTTTGGTCATTAATAAATGTTAATAGCAAGTAAAACAGGCACATAAAACTGATTATTACACAAACAGTGAGTCAGTCATAAATAAAAGTTAAAGTGAAAGTTGTTGTTCTCAGTTAATCATAAATAAATATTTAATTACATGTCTTCTAATTTATCCTCAGCACTTGGTGGGCATATTTTTAAAAGCACATGTTGAGACCAACACTGCCGGCACCAAATTGGACATCTGGGTGGATTTTGAGCAGACAATCTGCAAGTCAAGTGTTTATGATTCAAAGCCGAGAGGGCATTTTCCTCACATTCTTTTTGCGCTGGATCAGAAGAAGGAACAACTTTTTTATTATTCATTCACTTGCCAATTTGACATGAGAACGAGAATGTGCATATTTTCCTCATAAATCAATTTCAAGCATTTTTACCGAAATAAAACCAACATTTTCCTCCTTTCAAACTCATTTCTATTTGCAACATGAGAAGAAATAAGGCTGGCAAACAAGCTCTGTTCGCGAGGGGAAATTTAAATGATCGAAGAGAGATAAATTTAGAGAATGATTGCAATGTTAATTGAGAAATATCTCAAAATAAAATTATAAAAGGCAACACAAAGTGGAAGGGAAGCTGCACAGTGAATTCCTCACACTGCTTCACATCAAATAAATCAGCAATCCCTCTCAATTTCCTCAAAAGGCTTCAAATTATCACTATGGTGAATCTTCGACCCTCTCTTATTTTGATTTTCTCTCCATCTATCCTTTCAATAAATATCAAAAGAGATTCACAGACATTGAGGATGACAAAAGCAAAGGAACAATGGAGGGGTGAAAAGTTAGTGGAATAAAAAATACCCTCCATTTTCAGCTCAACAGAAATAAATTTCATTGAACAACTTTTTTTTTGCTGTAAGAAAAATTGACTCCTTTTCCTCTGACACTCCCCCATTTTTTTGCCACGTCGTTTTGCGGGGAAACATCTAATGCAATTTTGACGATTAAAGAGGGGAAAAAAAAACTACAGTTTCACCCAATGAACGGCATAACGAGTTAAGAGAAGTGCTAAAGTGACAGAAGAAAATCTCGCATAATAAATTTCAATTTACTCTTAAGATCTTGCATTCTAATCCTTAATGCTGAATAATTCATTACCTTCTATTCTCCTTTTATTTTCATACCGAAACGAATTCTTGGCAATTTCATCTCATTATTTTTCTTGAAATCCAATGAAAGAGACTGTGTCGTATTCATCCACTTTTACTGTTATTTGCCATAACATTAAACTCCTTGGAGGCTTCATTTGCGCTCTTTCATAATGTAGCACATGATAACACACTTTATTGCCTCACTTTGACAATTATTTGAACTATTTTGCGGAAGGTTGAGTGAGAGAAGGAGAGAGACAGGACGATTAATCAATAAATATTACACTGTATGTTCGCGTGTAAAATCTCTCCCTCCTATTGTCGATGCAAAGATTCTCAAACTGTCTTCCTTCGTCGAAAAATTATTAACATTTGTGCCGTGTCACGATGGAAAAATGACTCAATGGATTTCACATCGTTTTTCTTCGCTCATTCCACCTTTTCTCTCGTATTATGTATAGTCAGAGAGATTTGAAATATTCCTCTTCATCAATTCCCTCGCACACAAAAAAAAATATTTTATCAATCTCAGGTGTCAATAATACCTTCTCTACGTGTTAAATTGAGAGATTTTTTATCCATTCGCGCTAAATGTAGTTCTCTTCGCGAGTCTAGCTATATGTTTTCACGATTTATCAAGAAGAAATCCAATTCAAGAAGGGAATTATTATAACCATTTCAGAGTTGTAATATTATTACAATGTGGAAGCGAGCGAAAAACACCCGCAATCCTAGCCACAGTAAAGCAAAGCTATTGCAATGGCTGTTCGGCTTATCCGGCAACTATTGCCATTCCTATTAATCTCACCTGGTCATTCATGTCGAAATGCTGCGTACTGTGCTGATGATGACCGTTGTATTGTGGCACCGATAGAGCGACGTCGATACTCTCGTCGTTTCTCTGCAAAAGAAGACATTTGCGGAATTAATTACAGACTCCATGTGAAAATTACTATTACAAAAATTCGCCAGAGATCAATATTGCTCGATTAGAATGAAAATTACAGTGTTGTACAAAGTGATTTCTTCTATTCCAACACATTCCCGCATAGGCACAGGCTCTCTGCCAGTGCAGCAGAAAAAAAACTCTACACCAATAGACTTTTAATTGAATTTGTGATTTCAATGATTGAACAAATTTATACGAATTAGATTTTACACAAATGACCAAGGAAAAAACTCTCTCCATGTGCTGCGAACATGGTCGTGCTTGTCTCTTCGGAAATTTCCATTGGATTTTCCACACTCGTCTTTCACTCACTGTTTCTCTACAGCCAAAAACACCACTCACACTTTGTGATTTCAGCACATTTGGCAATTTTCAATTAAAAACGATTTTCATGGATTCGCATTTCCCACCGCTCACACACACACAGCCATTCTTCTCAATTTCACTCACATTTCCCATTTGGGTTGCAGGAGGGAAAATCAAAGCTTCAAGTTTCTCTCTACAATACCGTTGTGGGCTTTTAATCAATAAATTCCAGCCCAAGGAACGATGAATAGATGCCAAAGTCACATATGGGGAAGTTATTAATGAAATTCACCTTCTGACTAAATTGTTTAATAATAATTTATCTCCTCTCATTAATCCTCTGTGCAAATAACTCATTCGGCCCAGAACAATTTTCCTCTCTTTTCTCAATCTCCCAGAGATGGAGAGAGAGTCAATGGAATGCCTTCTCACGTTATATGCTGATGGATAAATGTACAACAATTCCTACTACAAAACAGCAATCGCATCACGTCCTGAACACTCAGTGCAGAAAGACACAAAAGAAGTGAATAGAAGGAAAATACAAGTAATGAAACGTTCTACCAACTTGGTGGTCTTCAATTTGGTTTTCTTGTTACTTCCCATCTTCTCTCACATGTCTGACTAAATTGAATTAAAATTGATCTTTCAAGAGAATTAAATGCAACAACACAAATCAAATTCACCTTCAAGTATTTTAATTAAACCCCCCCGAAAAAAAGGAACTTTTCACATTGTCTCTCTTTCTCTTTATATTATACCTCCTTCCAAAATGAAGTTTTGTCCGACAATTTCACGCCACATTTCGTTTCTCATCATCAACATTAATCCATAGGCTATTGACTTTTTCGCCACAAGACCCTCAGCTGAACACGAGTAGAGTATTTTGTACGAGAAACGGAGAACAACAAATGGGACAAAAATCAATTAGCCAGATAAGAGAGAAAATGCCGAGGAAAATCATTGCAATTGTGCAGAATCAACGAAATTCCACCCAATTCAGTTACTAAATCAAATGACTATGTTGCAGAATATAATTAAATTCTATTCTTGAAGTGAAATTTATGCAAATTCAGAGGGTTCACTCCGAATGTGCGATGCAGTATTCGCACCAGGAGTGAGGGTGCTTAGAATTAATAGCAATTCTCAAATAGTTTTTCATCATTTTGGGAGAAAATGGCTGTTTGTAATTGCTTCAACTGTAAATTATTAGTTAGGGTGGAATATTTGAGACACACAGTGTTGAACATTCCCTCCGACATCACTTGGGCAACACAGTCGTAAAAATTTAATTTGAAAGCCAGTTTTTTCGTGACCAATTTCATTAAACGACCTCTTTGAAATGTGATATCAATCTTTGAGGTCTCTTTTACTGACGCATAATCTTTGTTTTCTCAAGCAAAGAAAACACACAATCTCAGGATGTTTTCCCAAGGCTGTCTGAGGACATACAAAGTCCCTACGAATCATAATTACAGTCACAAGAACAAATCTTATCAGGATAAGGAAAAAGTCACTTTGCAAAGAGACAATATCTTCACAACTTCTGTATAGAGATAAAAAGTAAGTGTAGCGCGCTGAAACACCTTGACAGACAATCTCATTTCTTTGCTTACACAAGTGTGAAAAAACTTGTAAAATTTATACAATTCCGAAGGTCTATGATATTAAAATGAGAGTATTCAAATGTTTCTCAGCGACATTAGTTAAATATACTCCGTATATTCCTTTTTCTCAGTCCATTTTCTTGTGCAATAACATTTAAATTTTATTATTATTTTAAGAGCCATGTAAACGAAATTCTTATTTGCTTGTATGTACAATCAACTCGACTGTACATAGACTGCTAATGCCTCTTGTACCTCCACTCTTGTGATACGTAGAGAGTCTTTTCAAGTGGAGATTGAGGAAAAGGAGGGAAGAAAAACCAAAAGATTTCACTAAGATGTGTGTTGCATTAAATTTGAGAGAGAAAAAAAGAGACTAAGGAAAAGAGAGGCAGCAAAAAACGACAAGATAAACCTCTTGACACTTATCTATAACTTACTATCTTATTGTGGTGTCTTATATGCCTCTTTTTATATATTTTATCCAAACATGGATGATGATGAAAAAAAGCCCAAGAAACTTAATGAGTTTATTGAACAGACAAGAGGGAGAAAAATTAACAGTGGAGCACAAAGTGGAGAGGAGGAAAAAAGAAAAACTTCAAACTAATTAAAGGTAAACTCAAACTCAAATATGTTATTCATTCTAATCAAGCCAAACAACGAGAGAGATGATGAAAAAACCACCTTAAATAAATAGGAAAGATTGTAATCAATGTATAAAAGGTGGAGAGAAGGAACTTCTCAAAAATTAATAGTGAGACAGTGGAAAAAGGCAACAACGAAAAATCCGAGAGGAAAATTAAACACGAAATTACAATTAAATTATAATTACAGTGTCGAAAGGGGTGGGTGGAACAGAGAGAAAAAAACAAGCACAGACAAATAAGAAACTGACTCAAATTAACGGCATACAAATTGTGAGGAATTTCGTAAGATGGAGAAGGAAAAAAGTCTAGTTGTACTAATACAAAAATCAAACTTTGTAAAGCAAACAACATTTTCACCCTCAACCTTCTTGTCTTTGGACTGAATAAAAAGAAAATTATTTTGATGAAATGCAAACAACCTGAAATGCGCACTCAAACTACCTTGACTTTAAACTCAACGTCAACCCTTTAAATTCACGGACACGAACTTCCCAAATAGTTGGCGCTCAACATATAAGAGTCAACAATGAAGGGACAAATAAGAAGTGTTTTTCTCGGGATTTCTGCAAACGAAATAGAAAATGTGACTGAATTAATGCAGAAAATTTCGGTGACGTGAACAGAAAATATGAGATCACGAGCCCATCGCAATGCAGAGCATCGCGGAGAAATTATATTCTTCGGCGTGTAGTCAATGCAATAAAACCTCTTCCAGCTCGTCAAGCCAGAGAAAGACCAGAGAGTATTAAATTGACTCAGTCGAGTGTACACATTTTCTTTGCAGCGCACAATCATATTAATGTTGGGGATCTAGATAAGGAACGATAATATAGTATTTAATTAAATTTTAAACGAGATTCTAAGGGAGAACGAGTGAGATGAACGGAGACAGCGTTTGACATATTACAAGGATGTTGTCGAGGGGCGCCTCGACAAGACACTGCGCGCCTTTCTTATTAGGGAATTAAGCCAAATATATTTCGTGTATCGTCTCTCGTTCTTCCTGTCTTTGTCTCTCGCGCGGCACTTTCCCGACCAACAACTGCTGCCATTGAGAAAAATCACTTGAGAGAAATTTGATCCACCACCGGATGTTGAATATTTTTCAATTAATTCCTCATTCATTGCCAATCAATTTAATTAATCAGCATTTTGGGGTAAATTCCGGGAAGTTATCTCAATTATTCTCACACTTTATAACATCTCCATTCGGATATTATGTTTCAACAAATGATAAATAAGCTGACAATGATGTAATAAAGTGTAAATCATTGAATAAATACGTACAAGTTTTATTAATTGAAGGCATAGTGAACTTCAGAATATGTTTTGGACCTTTTCTCACACTTACGCTTGAAAAATGAGCTAAGAACGTGATAAAGCAGATATTTCACGGCATAAGTGAAAAAGTGCGAAGGAAAATATTCATTTTCCCGAACTAAAAACACACCTTCTGCACCTAAAGTTGTGTAGTAAATGAGAGAAGATATTTTGCACAATAATTTACCTTGTTTACACAATTTTCTCATCCTCCCATCAGTACTTAATACACTTAGACAGGGATGAAAAATTCTCCAAGGGAGGTGAATTTAAAGTTTTCCCATTAAAGGGGGAATGGGAGGGATGATACATGAGGTAAATAGGTTGAAGTAAATTACAAAATTTTCATTGATAATTAAAATCTACGTAATTTGACGATGTCGAAGATGTTTTACGAAAGTAAGGTTAACAACATCCCAGTTAAGTGAGATTAATTTTCATCCAGCGAATTTACAAAATTTATACAACTCTCTTCGGATTTAACTTTTGTCAAACAAGAAAGCTTCAAATGAGCTTTCTGCTCCCTCAACTCAACACACACTCATCAGCCGCCATCAGAATTTCAAGTGATTTTCTCTGAAAGGCAAAAATGTGTAAAACTTCTCCCTGGGCACAAGAAGGGAACTCCTTCGCGTCAAATGTGAAAAAGAAAAGATTTCCAGGGCGACAAGAGAGAGAGAAAGAGAGATTTCCACATGTATAAGGAAAAGCATACAAATTCATTTCATAAATTAAATAGTTTTCCTCCCTTCCTTTCGCGCACTGACACTTTTCTCAATGTGCTTCCCATAGACATCATCTACATCGCGAAGAGGGTGGAAAACAAGAGGAAAGAGGACGAAAAGTTTAAAACTTTCAGCAAATTGTCTGCTTTCGAAATAAGCAAAACTTATTTAACTTTCATTATGGGAAGCAAAATAAATTGCATTCATTGCGCGCGAGGAAAATTTTCAATGAGAATTTTCACTCCTATGTATGTAATAAAATGTGTCTCTCCCAACCCTTAAATGAATGAATTTTGAATGGAATTTCATTAGGATTTATCAACATTTCATACACAACACCCATTTTACTTTTGCAAAGTGGGGAGAAGAACCTTATCAGACACATAATTTCAGCTCTTTTTCTGTGCCCTTCTTTTCCATCTCTCATTCGCGACAGAATGACAAAATGAAAAGTGGGACTCAAGTTTTCATGTGCTTTTCGTACACTGTCAAGGAGGTGAAATGAAGAAGAATGAAAGATAAAATTTAATTGGGACATTCATTGTGATTCACAGTGGAAATTAGCTTTGACTTAATACACCATCTCCCATCTTTGCAATTTTCCCTGCCATTGTCAAAACTCTCATTTGGATTGGGAGCGGCGCGGGTTGGGGAAAGCTCACAATTTCGCCCTTGATTTCCCTCCATTGCTCACCCTTTTGTTCGATGTTGTAGAAAATTGAAGAGAATTAAGGAGGTTTTCGTATATGATCTCTTTTCATGATTCCCTCCTCTGCCACATTCAATCTCACCAATTTCCTCTTCACCTTCCTTCAGGGACGGTGGGATGAAAAATCCAGCAATAATTGAAGAATATCTTACTTGAGGGCTCTTCTATGGCGAGTCTAACGCAAAAGTTAACAGATATTGCAATATAATAACCCTCTTTTCATCCGTACTGGTTCACATGAAATTATAGTTTGCGAGAGTGTCTCGAGTGGCGCCAATTTTGGGCAAAATTATTCATTACTTTTCCGCACATCATCCAACATGATGTTAATCCATTTTTCAGTGCATCTAAGCTCAATCAAGGACACCCAAGGAAGCAGAGCAGTGATAAAAATACACTGAGAAATCGGAAACCATGAAAAAGCTAATTTGAAAGCTTTTCATCTGTTCTAACTACTAAAAAAGAGTTTGAAAAAATTGTCAGAAACTGCAGTCAAACGGATCGAACGCTTCGACTTTAATAAAATAGACTTTGGATATTAATATTTCAGTTTATCTATTTGCTTTGGCGTATGTCAATCAAAAATTTCAATAAATACCAATAAAATCAACTGTAACATGCACAAATTAATTATTATAGGGCGATATTAACCATTTAATGAACGATTGGTGGGTGTTTGAGGTAAATTCAGCAAATTTCGCAGCGATATTAACACCAAATATCCAACTTGCTCTCCTGAAAAATGGCAATTTTGTTTTTTCATAGTTTTCAATTCACCCGTCGAAATGTGAGGAAGAAAAAATCGACTGGTTGCAGAGTTCAATGTGAATAAATGAACCGGAAAAATATCCACGGCCGAGAAGGGGAGCTTCGTGGGCAAAGCAACAAGAGTGAGCTCGGGTGTTGATGAGAAGAAGGACAAGAGGGGAGATCAAATGGTGGAGAAAAAGAGGCACCATGAGTGAAATATAAAACTGAAATTTAAGACAAATTGCACACGACCAAAACGTGTGCTGGACTCTTTTTTGCTCTCTTCTCGGCTCTCTTGCGAATTAAAATTGCTCATGGTATATCTTTTTTTTTGCGACGATGCTATTTTCGCCAGTGGATGGCCAAATGTTAATTTGAATAATGTGCAAGAATAATGTATAAAAATTGCACATGGCAAGTAATGCAAGACGTGCAATTTGGGGTGGAGGCGCAGCGAAAAAAAGTGACCGAGAACAGACGGGAGCAAGGAGGACAATGTGGCATTGAAGTAGGTAAAAGCTGTGACACAAGAAGTCTCTAAGAAATGAGCATTTCTCTCCGCAGCGACACTGGATATCCGTTTTTTTTTCTTTCTGTGTCAACCGATGGAAAATATTTGGTGAATTTGTACCAAAAGTGTGGCACCTGCTGCTTTTTTGCCATCCTCTTTTCTTTCTCACCTTCTGCCACCTCCATATCGATTTTTATGCCTCCGCCATATATGACTTACACGGCATATTTCTCTGTAGTCACATATGAGAACATACGTGTATTCACATAAGTTATATTTCTTTTCCATTTTATTCTTGTCGACACTTTGATGATGCTTTTCCCTGTGTTAGGTTCATGTTATTTTATGACTCCTCTAATTTGCTAATTTCACAGGCATTAAGTGCGGAATTTTTAATTACATCTCTCTCACACCCTCCACTTCTGTTCATCCACTCTTGAAAATGAATCTCCGCGTAAATGGACAGGAGAAGAGTGGAGAAACACTCTTCTTTCACTCCCCTTTTTCACTGTGGCTTCTCTCATGCAATGGGAAAATAGTTTAATTGTAAATATCATCATTCATTTGAGTGTACTCTATTCTATTTCACTTTCCTCTTCTCCCCTCCATTTCACGCTTCGCAACAACAAATGAGCTTTTCTCCTGCCTTTTTTGCATTTGTCTCTCTCGTCAAAAGTGGCAGGAATATATGTAAAGCTCTCTGTATTCGCTGCATCACGTCAAAATTGCATTTCACTCCTGCAATCCAAGTCAATCTGCTGTATGAGTGAAAAATTCCGTATGGATATCAAATAAATGTCACAGTTGTCATTTAAGGTGAATAGAATTTAATTGCTAAGGAAGCCTAGCGAACACATAATGTTAAGATCTCAAAGTTGAGGTTTAAAAAGCCAATTTTTTCACTTTCTTGACCTTCTTCATAGGTAGTTGGACTTCCTGTTTCCTTGCTGAGATCTAATTAGAATAAAGCAGTAAATTTAACAAAATAATTATGGAAAAATAGCAGGAGTAATGCTAAAAAAGACATCTTAACATTCTTTAGCTAAAATACCTGCTATTTTTTAGCTTTTGTGATTCACTGGGAGTCTTCGATAGAAATGTACAGCAAGAATGGCAAAATGATTTCAAAATAACCTTTTGACAGTGTTTAAGAGACACAAACTTCAAGAAAATTGTTTTCATAGACTGCAAATGGGTTAATCCGTCAAAATGAGTGCATTGAGATAAAGAACGCTTCTGTGAAAGTCACGAGACATTCTCCAATGGCATTCCAGTGCGATAAAACAAAATTCCGCTGTGTTCCCGCAAAGTTCACCGCATCGCCCATGAATATCAATGTGTGAATAACTTCTTTTTAAACGTGCTATTTCGATTGCTCTGAGAAATGTAAATATGTGCGACGAAGAAGCGGGAGGTTTTGAGTAAGAAGTGGAAGGTACAAAGTAGACAAAAAAAATCACCATGAAATTTTTATTTGACCAAGAAATAGTTGTTTTCCTCATTATACTTCTTACAGTCGCTGGAATTTCTATGCGACCAAGGCACGTGGAGAATCTGCCTAATCGAATTTAAATCAATCTCTTCGCGGAGTATATTTGTTCGAGGAAGAAGAAAAAAAACCAACCGTAGAAATTCTATGGAGCACATTTTGGGTGACACGCTTTTGCTCTTACAACATTAAAAGTACACTTCTTCTTCTTCTCCACCCATCAATGGAATTTTATGTATGGATTGTGGCCCAAAAGAAATATTTTTTCTTCTCCTCTCCCGCCACACATTTGCTCGTCAAGTCGCGATGTTTGGTCTGTTGTGTTTGAATGGTTGGAATAAATAAAATACTTTTGTATCGTTAACGAATTTCTTTGTTATTTCAATTGCCACCACTCCGCATTTGCCAATGCAGAAAAAGATTGTGCGGCAAGTGAGAGAGAAATTCCCTGACAAAGTGGAAAAGTGTATTTATCCGTGCGCTCAGGAAGTGTGGGAAGTTTAATGCGAGGCAAAAATTGACACAAGATAGATGGTGATTGGAAAAAATTATGAAAATTATGATAAAAGAATGGGGCTCTTAGTGGCTCTGCCACAGTGGAGATAAATTGACCATCTTCGCCGGGTCCGTTAGGTTGTCTTTCAGCAAAACCATCTTCGCGAGATGACCTCGCGGTGTAAGACAAGGAGGATGTATGGATAAAAAGTCTACTTATTTTGCTAAATTGCCGTGCTTTTAAATTCTCTTCTATATTTGGCTCTATGCGCGACTAGCCAAACGGCTTTTCCATCGACTCATGTCCCCAAGTCTCTCTTGAATTAATTTAGCCATTGTTGGTATTTGTGAGCGTCCACTCAATTGCCGTCGTGTGCATTTTATCTTGCAGTCAAATGATAAAAAGCATCACCTCTGGAGGCTGGCAAAGAGTGGCTATGCATGAAGAGGAAGGAGAAAAATTCAATGAAAATTCCATATGAATGCTGAAGAGTAATTTATTATTTATTGTAATTTTTCCTCCTTTTATTTGCAAATAAATTCATAATTGCAATTCTAACAATTACATACCAAACGCCACACACACTGCATGTGTGGTAATGCTTTAAATAATAGATAATAATACCAAAGACTCAGGTGAATTGCGTTTATCTCCATTGTTTACTTGACCTGTTTTTTGCCCAAGTTTTTCATTTTCTGAATATGGTAAGCAGCTTGTGTGTTTTTTTTTCTCTCCAACTTCATTTTCTTGCAGAAGAGCGAAGTGTACATAGTTGGAAGAATAGGTGTAGAAAAAAGTTATGTTGTTGCGAGAGCGAGATGGCGACTAACTTCACTCTCAGTGAATATATGGCCGAGGAGGAAGTGAGAAAAGTAATTGAGAGTGAATCAGAGAGATGTTGGAAAAATAGGAATATAAATTGCAAATTAATAGCGTGAAAGTTTTTCAGAAAATTTATTGATATTCTCGGAATTTCCGTCTGACATACAAAACCATTTTAATAGTAGGTACAATTTTTGTATTACACGCAATAAAATTCATTTACAAGTGAAATTTCACATGATTATAAGGCAAAGAAAAGTAGAGACAACAGAGGAAAAAGCACCCCTTTTTGCCAACATCAGACTAGAATAGGCTTTTAGTAACACAATTTCCACTTCACACTTTATCATCATGTTTTCCCTTTCGCACACTTTTCATCCGATCAATTTGCAGATGGAGAGCATAATGGTTGTCGATGGGAAGAGAGGAAGAAAAACAAAATAGAAAAATCAATATCACCGATTACCATAATAAATGATCTCCCACCCACTCGTAAAACACCCCATTTTTCATACATCTTCTCATCATTATCGCACAAAAAAGCGAGCCATTCACGATTGCATTTCCCCTCGTCAGTTATCTCGGGAAAGTTCCTCGAGGAAGATTTGAAAGCCTCATGAATAGGACAATGACAAAATGAGTGAATGGAAGAAAAGCAAGGAGCCTTTCTTCCTTCCCTGGCACAATGACACAATTTATTCCCATCGTCAATTAATATAGAGTGTGTCTGCAGATGAAATAACTATGAAAATTTAATTTATTCTCCGCCTTTCTTCTTAGCTCCACAATTCACCATTCTCAAGCTCCCACAGAACTTCTAAATAATAATAATAATAAAAATAAAAATAATAATCAATTTAATGCCCACAGAAGTCTAGGAGAAAAACAGCGAGAAAGAAAATTCCAGGAAAATACTTCACAAATAAAAATCTAATGCTGAACTTCAATGATGGGGGAGGAAGTGAAAGAGAAGCAAAGTGGATGAGAGAATGGGGGAAAACTTTACAATAATGCCTCTCTCTCCCATACGGGTGAAATTTAATTTGAAAAATTTTCAACATATTTTACAAAGTTCGCTAAAGAAATAATAAAGTTTTAAATTGCATATAACAGACTTTATGTTCATTTCCAATTTTCTGATTTTATACTCTCTCCCAAAAACGCGGCATACAGCCAAAGAGCATGTAGTTTGAGCAGAAAAAAGACCTCAAAACGCGAAGAAGAAGAGGCCAGAGAAGAATTGAAGGTGGTTGCCTTCTTGAGATGAAGCAGATGAAGGCCAGAAAACACGGAGGAATCCAGCGGGAAAAGGGAAGGAAGTGGAGAATTGGAGAATATCATCATCCAAGAAAAGTAAGAGAGACAGAAAAGTAGAATAGAACTGACGTGAAACAGGGAGAAAATGATGTGAAGAACATGTTACAAAAGTACATCGATTTCTTTTCCATCTCATCCTTGTTTCGCCACGATGACGAAAAATCCCACTCTATCATTGTTCTTGGAGGACTCTTCCTTCCTTCCTCTCTCTATCTATCTTTCTTCTCCGCCACTTAAGAATCTCAAAATAATAGGGGGATTCTCGAAAGAGCTCAAGACTCTGGCAGATGCGTTTCATTTAATCGCAATACCATCGTTATTTTGGTGAATAATGAAATTCTGATTGATGGCAAGATTTTACACTAAACTCGGGGATTAGCTCGATTTTCACTCTCTTGTGAAATTCACTTTTAATCACCGCGCCAGATCTATCATGGGAAAATGCCAGAGCAAATCTTGATTATACTTCTCATGGAATTTATCTAGCATATATATACTTGTGTGAGAAATTTTTAGGACGATTCCATGGAAGAATTTAGCAGATGAGTCGTAAAATGTTTAATGGAGAATACCACGTTTCACTTCCACTTCTAACTTACACTGTGACGAACAGTTTGCCGGATTTCATATTAAAAAGGCCATACCAAATTTCATGTTCCCAAAGCCTGAAATATGTATTTACAAGCCCGAAAAAATACACGACACTAAAGCAAGAAACATCCCAAGACCATTTGTGGGATTCTAAATATAGAAACAAATCTATATTCCATATAAAACTCCATCTCTGTTAATGCATTTCCTTGGCTATGTACTCCCCACCCAGCGCCTTTTGTTTATGCCTCACAAGAACTCCAGCTCCTTATCGTGATGGTCAATTAATTACATGTGAATTCCATTATCATAAATTCACAAATTAATTCTTCTTGTCCCATTATGTCACATTTCACAGAATATATCCTACCAACTTTTGTGCGGCAAAATTGCCCAATTAATTTTTTACACCACATTATCCCACTAATTTGCGTGGAATTATCTTATCTTCTGTGCACTGTGAAAAATCCTTGGCAATTCTCTCCATGAGATTGTGTCAATTCTATTTCTATTTCTACCACAATTTTTTTTTTCGGGGGAGAGGAAAAAGCTTCTCATTGACAGAAATTTAATAAAGGGAACAATCGAGCAATTTCCTCATTGTTCCTCGGCATCCATTTGTCCTCCTCAATATGCGGTCTTTCATCAGTGGATGTTTTGTGAGCAAATAGCCAGAGAAATACATACGAAATTACTTAATTTGAATGAATTAACTAGTGACAGACATTTATCAATCATCATTAGTCTCTTGTGCTGCCAGGTCGATGAACTCAACAATTCTCTGGCTTATTCTTTTGCCTTTTTCTTCCTCAAACTAATCTATTCTCGCCCTCTTACTTTCCTCCCTTCCCTCTCTTTTTGCTGACTGAAAGAAAAAGTAATAATTCCAACATCATATATTTACTTCTTGTTCGTCTATTTGACTATGTCGTCTATTGGTTTTTCTCCTTATTTCCTCCTCGTCTTCGTGCTGCCACAGAGACACTTTTCTCAACATTTCAAAAGAATAAGTCAACGGAGTGAAAGAGAGAAAATTACCACACACAAAATCACATTTCTCACCATGAACACATCCCACCGATATTGCCACATTTCACAGAATTTTAATCGCATTTGCCAGAACTAATTTGCCGTTAAATTTCTCCCTCGCGATTATAACTATTTTCATCCATATTTTAAGTTTATTTCCAAACAAAAAAAAATCCCACCCACCCACCCCTCTTGGCCATTTTGTCGCTATTTTTTTCAACTCATAAATTCCTCTTTTGTTGTTTGATACATTTTTTTAATCTCTCTGATTTATATCTCCACCTCCTCCTTCTGCCCAGCAACACACAGTTCAACCTCTATTAATGCAACACAGCATAGCTACAATACCAACAATATAAATGGAGGTATAAGAAAAGAGAAGCACAAACTGTATAATTACTCCATACCGTGTACCTTATAATTACAAAAAAGGAGCACAAGCAAGACACAAAAAAGTCGATCTAAAAGCAAAAATGGTTTAAAAATACCACGTATTAACTCCCCTTCGAACACTCAACACACTGGCATTATATGAAAATTTGGTGTATAGGTTTCTAATACTAAATTTTTATCTCTATAGAATCCAATGCGAAACAAAAATCCCTCTTTCCGTTAAGACTCAACCACTCTTACAAGCTAGCGGACTAAAGTCAGAGATTTAGGATCTCCATGTCTGAATTAAGGTACTTCTTAAAAATGTTAAGTTTTTGGTTCTAATAAACATATCTATAATACTAATTTTTATTAGTAACAGAACAATTCTGCCCAAGTTAAACCCTCATAAATAAAGTATATTGAGCATTGTCTCTCCACGAAATGCCAAAATAAATCAAGCTAAACATTCACAATCCCTCAAATGGCCATTTTATGGCATATTTTCACTTTTCATTCAATTGAAAACTCCCCAGAAACCTGTGCACTCTGATGGCCGGAAGGACGAATAAAATTGAAAATAACCATTTTCTATATGGAAAGAAAGGCTCCGCCAAGACACAATTTTTATCAGGCCATAAAGCTGCATTTGATCACAATCCCCTCAAATGTACTGTAAAATGCCAGTAAATAAAAAGACCAGCGACTTCTTTTCATCCTTATGTGCGGCGCTCACACAGATTTTCCCATATCTTGGGGAGTTTGTGTAAGAAAATTGCATACTGTGGAATTTTCATACATTGGAACAGGAGCGGAGACAGTGGGAAACCATTCGGGGGGTGGGTGGGTGTGTGGGTGGAAGAGGGTTTGAGGGCAATCAATTGTGAAAACCCCCCAACTGCCCATTCATCTTTTACACTGTCATTATTCCATGATACAATATCATTATAATTATTAATAGTTATCTATGGCATGAAAACAATTTCTCGACTCTCCCACACATAT
This sequence comes from Phlebotomus argentipes, assembly GCF_947086385.1. Lineage (NCBI taxonomy): Eukaryota > Metazoa > Arthropoda > Insecta > Diptera > Psychodidae > Phlebotomus > Phlebotomus argentipes. The sequence goes on along the minus strand of NW_026776181.1, from coordinate 6,945,601 downwards.
GATCGAATATCTGATAAATGGAATTTGCCACAAATTAATTATTCCTCACAATTTTGATTATTAATAAAATTTATTAGTGCCACTCTAAGTTTATCCATCTCGCCATGGATAAAGTTACCACACAAAATGTACCTAATAATTTTGGACAGGCCAAATTTCCTCAATCAGCTTCACATTTCTTCGTATTTCACCATCAGCCCAAACTGATGACAATCATTGACTCTTTATTTATATACTGTTGACATTTTTCTGCACAATATACAGAGTATATTGAATCTGACTCTCTGCCACTGGTAATTAAATGATCAATGAAATCTTGTCTCATTGACAATTAACGTCAAATGTTATGTAAAAGCTTATGGGTTGAAATTCGATTTAATTAATTAATTAATTGTTTTAACCTTCCTCAAACCAACGTGTCTGAAAGCCACCACACAACATCCCCCCGCCTCCCGTGGAACCCAAATAAAATTTATAGTGTCCAATATGTACGCACAACAGAGACGTGCGTGTGTGGGTTAAAATTATTAATATACTAGCTCCACATTTAGTCTTTATTTGAAAATTATGTGTATAATGACAATTTCGTGGAATAATTAAATTTTCTAATCAATTCAGAATGCCCTCTGAACTCTATATTTTGTGTACAATTTTACGCTACGCGGCGCTGGAACGGGTGGCTTCGCATGAGATGTATGCAGAGGGAAAAGCTCTATATCACACTTTACATAATATTGGAGTAACGCATAGTACATATGAATATTGCTGGGAATAAATTTAACTAACACAAAGTCAAAAATCGTTACACATTTATGAGTTTTTAATGGAATTTATGTGAGCTCCCTCTAAAAATGAGATTTATGCTTTGAAATTTATGTTCTTTCAAGATTTACGATCAAGTCTTTCCTCCTTTTTCCTCATCTTTTTCTCCACTTTTATTATTGTTTCTCTCTCTCTCTCCCTCTTCTTTCAATTCACTGCATGTTTTTTTATTCCTTTTATTGCCATCCAACTTGATCTTTTTCAACAATAGTTCTTTCTGCATCCTTTTCGTCCACTCTATGGTTGCTCATTCTTTTCAAATTAAATCACTAAATTTTTATACACAATGCACCAAACTCCCAATAAAATGAAAAGGCAAATAATAAACTATGTCAGAAGAGAGCGCCAATTCGACATAATCATATTAAATATTATTGCATATAAATTAATACAAAACTAGCAATACATATAAGATATGTTATGTAAAAAAGGCTTCCAAGAAAACTAATTTAACTTGAAAATTGTGTTCGAAATCTCCAAAAGTTTTCCAGTGAGGAAAGGGAGGAGCTGTTGACTCCTCCACGACCGTCATTCTCATGAAAAACAATTCACATCTTCGTAAGTCTCTCTCTCTCTCTTTTGTTCCCCTTTCATTCCACGGCGAACCCCGGAGAAAACTCACCCACCTGACGCCTTTTTTTTCGCCTAAGACGCTCAAGCCCTCGCGTAACGACCAAGTACGTCTACAGACTTCAATGCAAATCAATCGATATTTACGAGTATTATTCTTGCTCAACGTCACAAACAGAAACACACTCACAATTTACGATGCAATTGAGAAAAAAATAAAGGGAAAATGGACGTTTATTAATACCACTAAATTCTCATTAAAAAGTTAGATTGTGGGCAAAAGTATGATTTTGTGATGTGAGAGTGTAAATAGACTCATTATATCGGCTAATAATGAAAGTCAATTATCGATATTATACGACTTTACACGCCGAAGGAAATTCCCCTCGTGAAATGGGAACAAGGTGTTTTTTTTTTATTATATACTCTCGCACTGTCTCATTAGCATCTCTTTCTAAAAACCACTCTGTTGTTATTGATGCAGAGGGAAAAGTGAGTAAAAAGTGACACTCTTTCTGCAAAAAAAAAATCACCTTCTGTGTGACAACAACTGATGATATGATGAATTCTCAAGTAGGAAGATACAGAACAATCTGTCATCTACCATTTTCAACTCTTCAGCATCTCATTTGAAAGAAGAAGCATGAAAAAATATTTGCTAAACACCCGCTCGCCCTTCAAATTGCACATCAAGAGAACTTCATCATTTTCCACAATTGAAACTTCCGTTTCCATTTCAATGGCTGAGAACCTCTCATTTTACGATTATTATTATTCAAATGACACCAGTGGTGTCCAAAAAACACCACAACACACAGAGAGCTCTCAAGTGAAAAAGAAGCACAAGTCTCAAACCATTTAATTCCATCGTTATTAAACTTGACATTTTTATTGTACTGCTCATGTCACATTTTTCCCACATCGTCTCTCTCGTTCTCCTCTTATTATTATTATTATTATCTTTTATACTCCCCAAAACAAATGAAAATAATAATTTCGAGGATATAGAGGGAATTTCCTTCATTTATTTAACAAGACATTGAAGGAAAAACGCCTTCCTTTTCCTTCTTCCTCTCCACATTACGTCTTATATACAACCGTCTCTCTATCTCACTCTTTTTCCTCACCAGGACAAATATTCTCACTTTGTGTAAATATTATTTTCCCCTTAAAAAACATTGCTGGTGTGCACTCTCCAGAAAGAAAGTAAATAAGATGGGGAAACATACCATTACAGGACTATATAGTGGAAAAAAATAAAAACAAGAGATTCAAACAGAATAAAAATAAAAACAAATACAGAAATTAGAGAAATCTTTCGACACAAGATCCACAAATAGAGTGCATTCATGCGTTCTGTCTTGTGGTATCTCCGTTCCCTTGCATTGTGTGTGCATAACATTAGACGAGCCAAGAAAAATGAGATAAAAAGGCGACATAAGGATGAAAAAAAAAGTGAGATGGAAAGGCGAAAAAGGGTCCAAAGAGGGAGAAAATGTGTGAGAGAGGGGAGAGAACATAAATGGATTACAATCTTTTTGCAGCTGTTAAAACAGGTTGAAATTGTTTGTTCAATCCACAAGGGTGAAGGCAAGGAGACCGAAGAGAAGAAATGCGGAGACACAAGGCTGAGAAAAAATCTGTTGATGGTGTAAAAGAAATCTTTAAGGCGAAAAGAGGTTAAATTGAACTTTTTTCCACCCACCCTGGATATCATTTTTTGCTTAATGTAATCCAATCACACCACAGAATCAATGGCAAAACATTCGGGGTTTGGGTTTCTCTTGGCGAAGCAATTCTTTTGTGTATTACTCGTTCAATAATCAATATGATAATCATATTTAAGGTAAGATTCGAGAGTAGTGGAAACATTAAGACGTTCCTCGCATAAACACCATAAGCTTATCTCATGCCAAGAACACCTAACCGCCTTGGCATTCGCTGCACTTTTGCAAAATAAATCACACAAGAAACAGACATTGAAGAAGGAGGAGAACAAAAATATGAGAGAGAAATTAAGTCAAAAGGTAAGAATTATTCCACATTTCTTCAACTTCTTTTCACACCTTCGGGGTATCATAAAATAAATATTCACGTGAAAACAGAGATGTGAAGAAAAAGAAGTACACAACAATCAATTAATTTTAATCATTTTCCCATACATATATAGCGCGTAAAACATGTGAAAAAATTATCATAAATATACAAGTGAGAAAGAGGCGAAATATGAAACTCATCTAAAACTACAATTTATACTCTCTAATATTATTTTACTTTATGCAAATTTATTACATGCCTAGAATGTGTGTACTGTATTTATTACTATTCCTCATTCTCACTCTTTTGCACCTCCTCACCGAAATTATTCACCTTCCTCTCCTTCTTTTCTCCATGGCAAAACATCTTCATCCACCCGCAATTTAAGTGTACTTTTTCCGCCTCTCATGTCCAGCTTAAACATTAATTATGGCACTGCAAATGAACCTCTTTTTGCCAGCTATTTAACATACACGGGATACTTTATATCGTGAGCAACAGAGACAAATGCATAAATACATAAGAATTCATTTCCAATTAAAAATGCATTCGTGTGCTATTGCATAATGTTCTTTGTCATTTTCAATTTCATGCTAATTATTCCCTCTCCGCAGTGCGAGACAATTGTAAATTTCATGCTAAATAACAAATTGGGAGATAAAAATCCCGTGATTTAGTCAAACAGAGACCGTAGAGGAAATATCCATGAAATGCCTTTAATTACAATTGAATTGAAATAAAAACTTTTCGCTCAACAGCAAATTCGAAAGTAAGTTTTTTTTTTGTTGATTAAAAAAAAATAACTGGGACATTCTTTTCAGTGGCAGAAAAAAAGGGAAAATACTGGGTGTTTTGATAGAAAGAAACAAATGACACTCAATTACCAAGGAATTATTAATTGTGCAAAAAATCAGTGGAATATCTTCAAGTGAATCTCTCAAGTGGAAAATTGCTTCGAGAAAGTTTAACGATGGGCACGCCATTGAATTTTTGGAGACATTTTTTTCTCCGCCACTCGACCATGTCACGGAACATGTTAACATGACAGAGATTCTTTTCTTTTCTGGAGGATAGGAAAAGATGTTGAGCAACATGATGGAATGGGTGTTATTCTTTCAATTCACAAACTGACTTCAGGACTTTGTGTGCGTGACGTCACTCGGATCAACCAATGGCAATCGCGTTTACTTCATTGTGTCACAGAGTTCCTTCTCACACAACCTGTCGTCTTATCCGCATCCCGAAATTGGATTTAAAAAGGGGCATTTAAGCGGTGTTTAGTGACCCCCCGCTGTCTGACCTCTCAGGTGCATCTGACGTCTATTTTCGTGGATTCTTCCCCACCGAAACACCACAAGGATCAAGAGTGACGAGCAGAAGACATGGAAGAAGGCACGAAGAAACATGGTCAGTGAAATTCTTCAGCATCATCAACATCCAACATTTTATAATCATCGCATCAATTGGGTAAAAAGCAACGAATACCACATCGTTTTCTTCAGACTCAACTGTGGTTGAGGAGGGAATTTTCAGCCAAATAGCACAACTCGAGGAGGATGCAAGATGCATTACGCTCCGCGGTGGACGGAGATGGAAGAGAGACAAATCAGGTTTTTGTCTTCATCTCTCTTTCTTGTCTCTGAGCCACCCTGTCTTCTCTCCCCTGCTCTCTTCTCACCTCACGGCAAGATGGCCAGAAGAAAATGAAACACACCAACTTATGTACACTGAGATTATTAAAAATACCCATGTGTCAGAGCAGGAGGGCATTCATTCCTCCCAACCATGTGAGTTAATAGCAATTTGATGGAACACCTGGCCAAGAAGACTTTCTGGGCTGCACACAAACACACACACACACAACAACACCACGAGAAACCTTGTAGGTGAGTCAAATAAGGCCCGAAGATGAGATGAGAAAAATAACAAATCCAACCACATTGACAGGATTTTTTCTGCCTCTCTCCCTCCCTCTTCAATTTCGTCTGAGAAGGTCTCTAAATTGTAACAATTTGAGCAAGTCTGGCATGATGTCCAGGCGGTCGGCGGAGGAAGAGGTGAAGGAAAATAATAGAGGAGTGGAAGAAGGCAAAATCACAAGAGAAATTATTGGGATTTCGGTGCATTGGCATCAACGTTTTTTATTCATCTCTCTCTCTCTCTCTCCCTCTCTCTCTTTCCCCTTCTTCTACAACACCCTGTGCGAAACTATGTTTCTACATAGAACAATCATGCCACTATTCAGAGCAATCTCCTCACAAGACAGCGCGCAAAATCAAGGATGAAAATCAAGTGAATGAAGAGAGAGAGAAAAAAGTTCAGTGCAAACATTTTTGAAATATTTAATCACATATTAAATATTTTTGTTATTAAATTCCTCTTTGCATGTCTCTTGAGACAATATTTAGAGAGTACTTTTCCCCTTTTTCCATTCTTTCCTCCTCTTTCACTTCAAACAAAATTTCATTTCATACACAGTATCACCACGTCTACAAGACATAATTTGAAAAAAAGCGTACATACATTGTAATAAAAATTTATAGAGATAGGAAAAAAAGAGGTAAAAGAGTTGTTAGAGAAAAAGCAATACAACAGCATTTTTCTTGTGGTTTTCATCTCATTCTCCATCTCTCTCTCACTACCATTTTGCCTCCTTTTTACTTCGGTTTTTTTCTGCCCTCCACCATCATGTTTCTATGTGCATAGCGTGTGAAAGAGATGAAAATAGGACTTTTAAGCACAGCACAAGAGCAATAAGATTGCATTTTGCTTGAGAAAATTAAACCATGTGTTTAACCGGTTTTCTTGACATTTCAATATAATCAATTTAATTATCCTTCCTTTTTACATCTATCCTCCATCTCACCCTCATTCTACTCTCTTTTCCAACATACATACAGACCAAGGAGGAAATAATGTGCCTTTAATCTGTACACCACTGCCAGAAATTGAAGTTTTCACACTATTTGTACACTAATTCTCAAGTTATAATAAATTTCTTTAGTTTCCATCCAATATTTATGTAATAATCCACTTTTAATCGCTTTTTTGGGTGTCTTTTCTCACCACAACATAAAAATTTAACTCAGAGAACTTCAAAGACTTCGTTTAAAAGTATCTGGAAGAAATCCAAGGAATTGGTATAATTTGTCAGTAAAAGAAGCACACAGGAAAGGAATATTGTAAGTTTTTTTTACACTTCCACTTCCCAAGACTTCCGCTGAGTTGTACACCACTTCCAACTGTATTGTCTCTCCCTTGATGAAGACACTGAATGTCTAAATGGGAGAAAACATGCATTTCTACTCGCTCTTCACCACAAGAACAGTCAAACAATCACGCCAAAAAAGCATAGTAGAGGAATTTCCATCAAATTTTCTGGTGACTTTTGACTGGAGTCAAGGAGGAAGGAGTGAAAAAGATAAGAAAACTTCAATTAATCTAATCTCTCTCACATTATTTATAAACGTCCACCATCTCCCTCTAGCACTTTGCCCGAAACTTTTCGCCTTATCTCTCTTTGGGGCTCCCCTCGACTCGAGGTTATTTCCCCAGATAAAAACTTTGATTGTGATTTTTCGTCATACGAAAAAATTACTCTTGATTTTTCTCAGTGTTCCATCACAACACAGCTCAATCCTTGTGCCCCGTGAAATCAGCCAAAGACGCTCTCGTACGTCTCTTTAAATTACAATCCATTTTTCTGACACTCGGATTAATCCGCTGTGTAGAACATCAAAAACATCAAGTACATAGAATACGACAGAGACAGATGATTAAATGGGAAAGGAGGGTGAACTGTTTCTCCCCCTTTTGCGAGCATCCCCTAACTAAGTCTACCCGTTGAGGCACTGAGAGAAAAGACTTGCAGTATCTCTAGTGAAAAATCTCAACGAGGAAAAATCAAAAGCCTTTTTCTTGTAATTCGAAACTCAATTTATAGTGTTTCCCATCAAACAGTTCGGTGGCACAGTATCGGGAGTCCAAGAGGAGGATGGCAAAAAGCCGTTGATGCGAGTGAAAAGGTGGGGAGATACTGTAATACTTTCTATAAAGTTTCTTTGATAGAAAGTTATCCAACAATAATTATTAATTGTAAAAGTTGAATTCATGTTGGCAATGTATAAATTTTAGCGTTGCGGGGAAGGAGGCACAGTTTACCACGAACTTCTCTCACTCCACCCCGAACTTCGTCCCAGGGAAATGCACAAAACATTTTCAAGATAAAATAGCAATTAGTGGTGAGAAGACGCAAAATATTCCAACGAGGGAGGAAGTGAAATTATATAAAATGCAATTGGCTCGCCTATAACTTTTATGTGTTGTTATTACAAGGGAGAATGTTTGATCAATATATAGAGGCTTAAATGACTTATAAAGAGATTGGAAGCATATACAGTAATAAAAAACAGAGTAATTTAATGAAAATATTCATGGAATTGCTTGAGAATTTTGCAAGAATTCCTCACGAGAGACAGAATGAAGAGAAAAAACGCAAAAATCTCCAATGGATTTGCTTCGCCAATCTTATAGCTTGTGTTTTTACTTGTTCCACATGCCAAGGCGATTTGAGGTGATACGAAAGCATAATTTATGCATTTTTCTTCTACTAATGTTGGCTTTTCTCAGAGGAAATTCTCTTCATAGTGATGATGCCATGAAATGCATGATTAATTTATGACAATTCGAAAGTTCTATTGAGAGCACAATACTGATGGTGTGTATCCTCAAATCATCTTGCCTTCCAGCATCACTTTTAGCATCAAAACAAGCTCAAATTCACTTCAGAAACATGAGATGAAAATTTAATTTCCAACATCAAAATTCACCAATTTCTTCTTCTTCTCATGCTCACTCTGCCCTTCTTTTTTGCAAATTTTCCACTCTAGAATCTCCTCAATTTCACCTTCTTTCCCTCTTTCTCTTTGGGCACAAATTCCTGCGGCATCGCCTCAAGTACAGCAAGAGACATACATTATACACACGGACTTCACTTCATAGGTAGGCAAAGTAAAAAGATAAATAAATTATTTAAAAGTGTCCCCATGTCGTTCATCAATCCCCTACATATTTATTGCTCCACACCAATCCACCTCACGTCTCCACTCGCCTTTCCCAAAAACCCATCATTCTCCACATTTATCTCGGGCGCACAAGTGATGTGAGAGAGGGCAAAAGCAGCAGCCCAACAACAATAACGACGACGACAAGAATAAATTATATTGTGTGCTATTTGAATTGCATAATTTATACTTGGTGGTACAAACTAAATGCAACTCTCCTCCTATACATTCATATAGTACACATGAGACTGCAAATTTATACATTAAATTGCTCTCTATGTTGAAAATTCACGTAAACACAACATTATTTTATGCTGCACAGGAGAGACTGTTGTGGAAAAAAAGCATACATTGCATAGATCGCAAATTGTCCACAAGAGGAGAAGACAAAAAAAAATGTTCATTGAACAATTGAGATTCCAATTAATTATGCGGCAATTGTGCAAATGAAGGCACACAAAACAATTTGAGAACACTGAGAGAAAATGTGCCGAATTTGTCAATTCCTCAACACATGAAATTCCATTCGTCGTGACGTCAGGCAAAGTGATATTTCTCGATAAAGAGCATTCACCTCTTGTCAATATAATTAAAGAAATGCTCAATGGATGATTGAGAGTGGAAAAAAGACAGCAGCTAAATGCCAAGGCGCTACAGATGGCTAAAAGGTAAAAATACCACAAAATTGCACTAAAAAAATGTGCTTTTGATTTGCGCGTCCAAAAAGGAAAACGTCGACAATGAGTTTTTTTCCCCCCCTCTTTCTCACCTCCATCATCCACAGCCAAATTGGATATATTCTTGCCCAATCACTGTGCATTCAATTAATTAGATTAATTGACGAGTTGTGAGTAATATTGCAAGGAATATTTCAACGATTGTGAGCAATAATCGAGAAACTGAATTATTTCCAATTAAAATTACTGCGGCAGAGAGTTCACCACTTCTTTGAATATCATTTTTTTTTTCTTCGTGGCCTCTCTCTCTCTCTCCCACCAAGATGATGTAACAATGAGAAATATACAAATTATTGTTATAGTATAAAACAATCCATCAAGGCCGCAAGAGGCTAAATTGCTTCCAAACCAATTCATAATTCAATTTTGATAAATTGCCACAGGGAGTACACTGTGAGCAAACTGGAGCAGAAACTGCTGCTCTCTGTGCGACAGTGTAGCGAATGAACCGTTCCGTCTTTTGCTAGATTTTCTAGATTGCAAGTGCCAAAATGATATACGAATTCTTTTGACAGTTTTCACCCCAATGGCATTGACATCGTAGAGCCAGAGATAAAAGTTAATTGATTTATCTGCTCAGTGTCGATTTAGAAACACGAACAGACATTCGAAGATGAAACTGAAGAATAGATGAAAGAATAAATTAATTAGTGGAATCTGCTAAATGGCCAAGTGTAATATCAATGAAGCCCAATAAGGAGAGTGAGATGGGAGAGGAATCCAGTGTGGAATGCCCACTGGGCGGCATAGAGACTGAATGAGATGGAGGTAATTTGTATTGAAACGAATTTGGCATTGAGAGTATTTTAAAAATACCAAACCATCAATAAAAAACACTTTAAAGTAATCACTTTTAATTGCTCCACCGATTATATCCAATTTAATTATTTTATAGCAATAAAATTCTCCACTTTTCTCTCATCCATTCACTCTTTTTTTCGTGTGTGTCTCTCTCTCTCGAGATATTGTAAGGCTCATGCTTGAGTATATGGTGGCTATTAAACACAATTGCTGCATCTGCTTATCACATGCTTATCTCTCTCTCCCCACAAATTGTATTTAATGCTAAATATATATTTTTTCATTATCACCCTAATTGCTCTTGTTGGATGGTGTGCTAAATGCCCTGCAAACATCGATATAAGATTGTGAAAATGTAAAATATGCAAACCTTGTATAAGTATTGATCGAACATCCTGTTAACGTTCAAATCGGATCCTGTATTGTACGCTTCCATAGTCAGTTTTTCTCTCAGTGCAGCTGAGGCGCGTCTTCAGCGGCACACTCTCGTCGATGCACTCACAAAACGTCTTCTCAAATGACCACTAATTCAATACTTTCATGTGGAATGATGAATACTATTGAGCAGCAAAAAAACGTTGATGCATCACTTCATATTTAAATCTTAGATAGCGTAGAAAAATTTCTTTCTCGGAAGATCTCTCTCTCTCTCTCTCGCTCTTTTTCTTCAATTGCTGCACACACACATTCTTTTCCTCGCCAATTGGCAACTTTCAAATAATCGCGCACTTTTTTATCTCTGCTCTTCAGGTATTTTGAAATAAATATTCAAAATAATTCCATTGAAACTCTCACATGAGATTTTTCAATATTTACACTCCTTTTGCGCTCTAGCAAAAAGTAATACAGAAGTATAAACACACCTCAAAAGTCGTCTCTCTTATTTGACGCAAAAAACTCGCTCACTAAATTGCTTTTCTTCTGCAGAATCACAACGCACGGTTAAGGAAAAAAATACCTTTTAATCTTGAGCACAAATCAATTTAATATAATTAATATATTGTCTTTCTCTCCTCTTCCTTCCTTTAGCAATTATTCAACGCTTTTTTTTTGAACCACCTTGAGAGTCAATTCAGAAATTAATCTCGATAGTGCAATCAAAGGGAGCAACACACAAGAGAGTCCACAAAAAGCCTTACCATTCAATATATTCAGATGATAGACTTTTGAATATTTTCAAATTACAGTTACTGACTTCACGATTTTAATCAATTCACCAATGTGCCTTTTTTGCCCGTGTTCTGTCTCTCTCTCTCTCACACTTGGCTCCTTTCAGTGAAATTATTATACTTTTGAAGTGTATTTGATTTAATGTTGGGTCGTTGAACAATTTTTTTCTCTCCTCTTTTCTCTATACATTCAATTTAATTTAATCTCTTCTCTCGTCTCAATTGGTAAAATTGAAAAATGTTTTCTGTCTCTCAGCAACTCTTCTCACTCGAGTAACACTCGCTCTCTTCACATCAAAGTTACATCAAACACAAACATCCCACTTTGATGATTGAATCAAAGAAAGATATGTCGAAGGAAGAAGGCAGGATATTTCACATGGGAATTGATTTATTCGCAAGATATTCCCTCTTTCACTTCCCTCACGTCACTTCGTCTTAGAGCGTCTTCGGGTCAGAATGCATTCGAAATTGTTTATAAAATGTTCGTAATCAAGTTCTTAAAGATTCTCTTTCGCTTCTCCGCACTTGTAAACCGTTTTTATTGAGTCCTAGATGTCGCTCCCAATCTATTCGTTGCTTTTATGATGAAACAATTTTCCAGTGTTATTACAATTTCACACCGCAAAGAAGCCCCAAAATTCTCGACCAGACGCTGTGGGACACGAATTGAGGGAAAATACACAACAAACAATCACTTGAGCTCTCAACGCCACGAGACACAGAGTTAAGCACTTTCTCAAGCAGCGGTCGGTGACCGAATGAGAAAAATACCAACGAATTAAGCTCAAGAATTGTATACGATACGATTTGAGCACGATTCCACCACGAGGCACACATCCGATTCTGTCAATCTCTCATTCTCTCACTCATGCGTCCTCCTTCGCTTACATACAACACACGACCACAGGCCATCTTTTTCTCTCTCCAAAACATCGCAAGCAAGCGAAGAGATATTGCTATATAAAGTTTTTGATATAAAAATTCTTAGAGGAGCGGCCATTTTGGAATTGGGTACAATTTGTATCAAATTTTGAAACGTCCCGCGCATGCCATAGTATTTTTATTATTACGATTGAAACACCACCTCGTGTCTCAAACGGGAAAACATCCCTCTCACACGCCGCCACACGAACTCTCAGCCACCCCCGCGCGCCCGTCTTCTTCGATCTCTGCACCAAACATGCCCAAAATACACACACTCATCGCGCTCTCTCGCTCCCACAATTGTTACTCACATGTCAGTCAGGGGAGAAGAATTTAACGACATTCCCGGCGCGACAGAGCGAGATGGAAGACGTGTAAATCAACATGGGAAAATTATTTAATTTCTCCTCCGCTCCCCGCCTTCAGCGCCCCCGTCCATCACTACAAATGTCAGTTACTTCTATCCCTCAAAACAGACATGCTTCCCCCACCCCCACCCCCACCCCCACCCCCATCGATTCCTGACAATTATTATTCCCAAATCCTCCGCCTTTCCCTCCTCTTCGCCACTCATTTTCAATCATTGTTACATGTCAAAAGAAAATTGACAAATAAATCACATTTTTATTGCGAATGAAAGACACCATTCCAGCCAACTCACATTTGAAGTAAATAGCAGCCAATTTTGTCAATACACTTTCCAAGACTGTGTGTGTGTGTGTGCGGATCGCCAAGAAAATTCATCTTCCTCCAATTTGATGCCAAACACACATCACCAAACAGAGTGACTCTCAACACGATACACAACATCACTCAGAAAAATAATGTAATCTTTAACTAAGAAATGCATATTTTTGAAATAGAGATTCCAAAAAAGGTCTTACATTTAGTCTAAATGTACCTAAGTTCAAGTCCTTTTTGAGATATCGTAATTTTAAACATTTAAAAACCATATTTGAATAAAATTAATGCCTTTCATAACTTAATTCCAATTGTATAATTGTGTTAAAATTGTATTCTACTCTTTAATTGAAATCAATAACGACTAGAATAAAGAATATTTGGGCTTATTTTTAACTTAAACTAATCCTTTTTCGTCATACTAATTCGATTTTAAAATATAAACCGATACAATAATAATAACGATAAATTTGTTTTTATTATGTAAAAATCATAAATATACTTGGTCTTAGTATTTTTGGATGCAAAATAGTCTGAAAACTAAGCAAAAACGGTTTAATTTTAACACCAGAAATTGAGAAAAGATTAGTTTTAGTATATTTCAACATATTTTATAATAATAATGTAATATGTCGAAATTGACTTAATTTTAGCCTGATTTTTCTCTCAGTGCAGAGACAGAAAGAGAGGAAAAAAGATAACAGGGGAAAATATGATAGGGAGAAACAAATACAATAAACAACGATAATGAATTGATAAAAACAATTTATCATCATCTAGAAATTAAATTGCGTTTACACAATCGCACATCAATGTAATAGCGATGTAATAAAACGCGTGCACGAGTGAGATAGAGCGCCACGAGTCGCTCCTAATCAGCACTCTGACGCGCAAGGGGCCCTCAGTGTGAGCCGGAGTAGCAGGCAATAACCCCCGAAAGAGGGATCGAACACCAGCCTTCCATCGCGTCTTTCGATCTAAATTGAAAATCACACTACTCAGCGTTTTGTCACATCAACCAGCAGGTGCGGAGACCCAGAAATGTCACTCCACAGAGAACCTAAATCAATAACTTTTTTCCCTACACTTCATGTCGTCCCATTAAAAATAAACTAATTAATTGATTCACTCCTTTTTTTCACCCTCTCACTCTCACTGTTGAAACTAATTTGCGAATAATAAAATTCGATGGAATACAGATGAACAACAACAACAAACTAAAAGGCGAACAAATTCAATTCGAATACGCGTCGTCGATTTTGCTTTCAGCCATTGTTGATGATTGACAATGGGAACCGGTAAAAGAAAACAGCAAGAAGTGTGAGGAAAAAGCGAAAACATGGAAGTATTTGTTGCTTGTACAGAATAAAATTAGAGATGATGGCGTAAAAACACGTAAAAGAGACTTGTACGAAAAACGATGCATTAAAATTTCAACAAGAGGCGGAAAAACGCTCAGTTTAACAGTTGGTAAATCATATAGCAAGAGCCCTTGTCTCTTTTTGCTCGTGGCCAAGCGATCTATATTATTCAGAGGTGATTGAAGACGCAATTTTAAATGAAATTCCCACTTCAGATACTCTTCAATCAAAATTGGGCGTTAAATTCTATCAATTTGTGACATGAATGAAGCATTTGATGTTTTCAACTAGTTAAGGAGTCGTTGCAAAATCGTAAAGTTGCATAGCAAATTCATAGCTTTTACGTACTGAAATTCGAAATTTGTAAAATTGCAACGACCCCTAAGTTTCTGCTAGATTGTTGACGAACGAACTGGCTTATAGATTAAGTATAGAAGATTTCTGTAAACTCGCATGTCGTGACTATAAGTGCTAATGAATTTCTATGAACTTACTTCAAATTGAGCTCACAGCCTTTCGGGAAAATCTGCAAAGAGAAGAAAACGCAATCATGGGCATTTATTGCGAAAGGTCTTCTCAAAATTACCTCTCAAGGGTAACTCATTAGAATTTTCATGATCATAAGGTTAATAGACTTTCTCAATGAACTTTTTCCCCACCAAAATATACATAAAGTATAGAGAAAAAGAACCGGAAAAAGCATCAAATTACGCCACTCACAAGTGGCGTAAAAATGAAGAAATTTGTCATAGCAAAAACCACATGAAAATGGTCTTTTTTCCATACCTTCTCGTCACACTTGGTATGGCGAAACGTGTTTGAGTGTGCCACAGTGGTTTTGAGCTTGAACTCCTTTGGACTCCAATTCAAGTGGTCTAGGTTAGAGATTGAGGCGAAAAAGCATTTGGAAAAGTTGAAGGCTTTGGCCTCTCTTTGGCGTGTTTGTCTCTTGCATTGCGATCATAAATCTAGCTGAAAATTCACATGACGAGGAAGAAAGGCGCGAAGAGTGAGGAAAAAAGAAGGAATTTTAATTGTAACAAGAAAATTAAGTTTCAATGCCATGACAATCATTTCAGCAATCATTAATAATTCTGCCAATACGACGACAACACCAACAGTCGATTCACTGTGCAAGAAACGCTTGGCGATGGCGCGGAGGGGAGAGGGAAAATTGATTTTCGAAATTTATCGTGATACAAAATACAAACTTTACTATCATGTAGTTCTTTAATAAATTTCGATATAGGAGATGGAGATAAAGAATTCACATTCTTTCTCCCCTTCTCTTTTATCGCATTTATGCCTCAATGGCAGAGTCAACAGCAGAGACCATAAAATGAAAATATAGACTAAACTAATATTAATATCATTCTGTACTTCAAAAATTCTTTCTCTACACACACACACACACAGACGCAAAGCATTTTCTCAACGAAAACGTTCTTGCTTAAACATACAAATTATTGGCCTGTATTTACCAGCCAGAAATTAAGTAACAGAGGAAAATTAACAAATGATAAGAGGAAATTAAATATTTGATATTGTTTGGACGAGATATATAGCGAATATATCAGACAAGTGGCGAGAGAGATGCAAAGCGTATTTGCGCCCGAAAGAGAGAAGAGGACAACCGAGAGGAGCTCAAACTAAAACGCCGAATGAATATCTCTCCATGTACTCCAATTTACATTAATTCCATTGCTATGCCAGAATAATAATGTTGGAAATACATGAATAGAAATTTCTCCTCCACTAATTGAATATTATTAATTCATTATAATACAAAAGTGATGTTAATCATTTTTAAAGGAAAAATCCACCCTCACTCAATCTCATCAAATCTCTTCCATCTTTCTCCTTTGCGCTCTCGGAAAAATGGCAATCGATGGCAAAATGCTCCATACTAAATTGTGTTCCCCCGAAAAATTGTAATGAATGACAATGAAATTAATACAATTTTTTTGTCAGCCACAAGTGAAGTTGACAAAAAAATTACAAAAACTTTTTTAATTAACTCCGCAATTACATTCATTCTAGGTTTGTTACGCATTCCTAAAAAGGGAAACTTTTTTTTGTATTTGCATAAAATTCACGACCACATTTTTCTCCCCAATATAAATTTCTATCAAATTTAATTTAATTAATACAAATGCAAAAAGTATTACATTTAATAAAATATATTTTAGTTGTAACACGCTTTTGTAAACGTTGAAAAAAAGATGGCGAGAGCGTGTAGAAAACATTGACTATAATTTACTTATTTCAATATAATTGCAAATTTACATAAATTCAGCATAAAATGTTATGAAGTTATTTTCAGCAGAACAACACACACACACAAACATAGCAGTACACAAACACCCATGCAAAAAATAAAAGGAAACTCAACAAAGATAAAAATTTCATTTCAACATTAAAATGTAAATCAGGCAAATGGATTGTGTATTATGAGAAGGAGACGATGATTAAGGTTTCTCTCTTTTTTTCCTTCCGTCCTCCCGCCCACCACCCACCGCGGCAGCACCAGAATGGATGGGAAAAGGGCATCAAGAGGAGACAGTCCTACATTAAATAGATGATGGTGTTGCTTTTCACAAATGAAAGAATTAATTAAAATGCCTTCCGAGAGGGTTTTGATTTCAGTTGCTGAACGAAACACAGAAAAAAGGGAGTATATTTTGTTGACAATGGCAAATAAAATCCCCGAAAATTATCGTTCACATCATAGAAGTGCCCTCATAAGAAGCATAATAAAGTTTGCAAAAGAAGATCAATAAATACAAACTGCTTGCAGTATATCTAATTTAATTGCGCCAGAAAGTTGAATCAAAATCTTATAAACGTCAACTGGGATATTAAACACATCTTCTCATCGTGAAAAAGTGGAAGGCAAGAGAGAAAAAAGAACGAGAAAACTTGCCGAAAAACTTAGAGAAACATTCTGTAATATTTGTGAAATATCTCTTGAGTGGATTCCTCTTCCTTGTTCCAACTTTCTTACATAATGTGAGACGACATGATAAGTTGGGGATATTAATTCAGAAAGTGGAGTTTTCGGCGAATGAAAAAAAGATAGCTGATTTATGTAATTTTCCCTTGCGACAACTTTTTAATTACCCAAAACTTTTAGTGTCCCAAACTCTCGCCTTCTGGGTGGCTTCATGTAAACCACCCAACAAATATCCGCGCCGAAAAAGTTCAACAACATAGTTTCAAATATTCCACAAGTGGAACAAGGACACTAATTGTGAATTGCTTTTCCCATCGTCTTCTATCTCCTCAATTCACTTCGACAGCGAGTGAAAATGGCAAATCAACCACATTTTTATCATCACACCAGAATTCAATGGATTCTGTCATTTGTTAACCCCTTTCAGAGGATTAAACCCAAACCCTGTAGCGGTAGGAAAGCTTTCTTCTCTCTCTCTCTTTGTCCACCTCTCTTTCGACTTAATATTCTATTGTGAAAATAATTGAAATGTGGCTGAGGAACACGACAAACAACAGTCTGGAATGGGGCGAAAATGTAATAATTCTCCCCAATCTGCCACCCGTTTAATAAATTCTCTAAAATTACACCACAAGATTTCATGGGAAATGACTTATCGTTTTAATAATAACCAACTTTAATTAATTCACCTAATCGAATTTCATATCACTCTTGCCGTACGTTATACATAACTCAAGACAAGGCGAAAAAAATCAATTTCCCACACCATCGGCCAAGAGCGCCTCATGAGGAGGAGAAGAGAAAATAAACAAAACGTCACATTAATAAATGTTGTAATGTGAAGAGTGCAAAAAGGAAAGAGATATGAGATAAAATACAGCACGATGGAGAAAGAGAGAGAAAGCAGCAAAAAAGGGAATTATAGCACACAAACTCCAACCAAAAATGTGATAATAATTCAAAGAAAAACTTCAAAAAACTTTTATATTGCTTTTCTGTTCAATTTAACGAAAATAACAGTTAGAGCACAAACTAGTTTAAAGTTTCATCTTGTTGTTATATACCTAAATCACATATACATAATCTTTATGTATGTACTTTGAGAAACTTTCCTCCACTCTGTGTCCACCCACTGCTGTAAAGCTTCCTCCTCCGGCACTTGAGCACTTTCTCAAAGTATATGGAAAATCTATATTGAAACTGTCAGAAATGCTGTAGAAGTCTCAGCTCACGACATGTCGCAATTGCCTGAATTAAGATTGATTCCAGTGAAATCACATGGCAATCAGATGTGAATTGAACAAAAAATGTGGATAAGCACACGTTAAAGTGAAAAATCTATTTTTTTTTACTTTAACGCTCCTAGCGGTGGTTGTATCAAGTAATGATGTTTGAGTTAAAGACGGACCATAGCAAGTCATTTCCAATAAGCTTAAAACTATTTTGACTGGTCAATTAAAAGTTAAGTTAAGGCCATTTTAATTTTTAAAATTCGGATCCTAAAAGCTGGGGTCTGGGAGGACCTAGATCCTGCAGCGATGGTTCGTTGGAAAGGTCTTGAAACCACCTGCAACATACTAAAATTTGGGCTTAATCCATGTCATAGGGACTGAATAAAATAGTAAAATGTGCTTTACAGGTACTCAAAATGGCGGACGGAGAAGCGTGCGATTGAATTTGATAACACCATCATATGAGTTACATTTCGCTTTTGACTTTTAGTGTAAATTGATTTCTAAGCCCGTTTGTTACGACGAACGGAACACAAAAAAACAATCCCCCGCTTTATCGTCATATTTAGCCTCCCTGAGCCCATTTTAGTTAATATTAGCTGTGTTGTAAATCTCAGCGAGGTAAAATTAAAATTTCAAGTTGACTAATTTTCAATCACATCCAATCAACCCAATGCCTAAATTGCAGCATTTACAAAATTTCCCCTGCATTTGGATCTCGAAGCAATCATTTTTTTCTGCTTTGTATTATCTCACCGACAAATTGAATGCATTCTGCGCTGGCTTCATTGATCTTCCCCACAGAAAGGCGGCATCAAAGAGCGCAAAAAAAATTCTTCATTTGAGTATGAAATTGGAAAACAAAAGAGGACAAAGACTGAAAATTTTCGTGAGGCAAAAAGCCTTTTCACACATGCCGCATGTGGAGGAAAGGATGTATGAAAAGAGAGGGAAAAAAAGAAAACTCCAAGAGAGCTCCAAAAATTTTCAAACTCAGACACTTTGAAAGCTCTCTCGCTCGTGATCCTTGTGCAATCATATGCAAAAGCTTCAGCGAAATTGCATATAAAACAAACTCATGTCAAATTGAATTTTGCAAAATTCAATCATTAAATGGGGTTGCACTGTAAAATGTATGGCACAAGTGGATGGTACATGGGAAGACTGTACATAAGAATTGCCAGTACACATGTGCAAAGCGCAACTCCAAAGTTTTCAGCGATAAAATGTGCATATCAGACACTCTCCCCTGCAAAAAGGGGACACTCAGCTAGGGCCTCGCATTTCCCTTCATCGCCCGAATACACTTGTCGGCAACTTTTCCAATATTTCACACAGAATGTCGCCATTTAGTGATGCTGTGCAGCAGAATGCACCGAGATTTGCTTTTAATTTAGAGTGACTAATGCAAGAAGACAAGGTGACTTGAAGTGAGTTCGCAAAATTCACTGTTCGGAATATTTTTCACATGAAATCTATGCATTTTGCAAAGCATTGCAGCACTTTAAAACTGTGAAAAGAGGATGAAAATCGAATACAAAGTTTTGCACTGAGAGATGAAAGGAGCGAAAGGGAGAGAGAAACACAGATAGTTAAATTGAAAATTGTTAAATGACAGTGAAACAAACAAGTTAAAAATTACTTTAAAAACTTTAATTATATTTCTTCATTTACCGCCTTTCGGATTTATTTCACTTGGATTTTTCATTTCTCCTCTCTTATCTTTCCCAACCCAAGTCTTGCCATCATGTGCTCAAACTAATAACACAAATTGCAAAGAAATGTACACTTCTCGTTTCCCTTTTTTTTACTCCCTTCACTCTCTCTCTCTTGCTCACACTCTCTGGACAGAGACGAGAAACATTCTTGGCACACTGACAAGAATTTTGTAAAACTTTATTTCATTGAGATGAAAGTTTTTCTCAAGTGTGAGTGGAAAATGCTCAAAGTTGTTTGGATAAAGCGACAAAATTACATAATAAATTTTATGTAAATAATTAATAAGTCTCTTTTTTCATCTTGTTCTTGCGTAAATTTCTCAACCTTTCAACTTCAAAGTGAGATAATTGTGGAAAAAAAGCAACAAATTGACGCAACACGACTTTTCTACAACCAACAATTCGACGAGTGAATCGAAAACTATGCAAAAATTGTATAAATTTCACTTCCCCGATATAATATGACAAAACTATATGATTGATATCATATTCGCGATCAATTATCCGCTTCAGACGAGAGAAATGAAATAGAATCGAGAGAATACGCTTCAATCAGCTCATCTTTCCGTTTGTGTTATGAGAATTTCCTTGAAGATAATGTGGACTTGATAGACTACAACAGAAGAGACAAGAATGAATCTATTGTTATCCCAAAAATGAAATGATTACATGATGTAATCTCATTCCACAGTTTTCAGATATCGTTCTTATTTCATTTTAAAATTGAATGAATTATCTCGAGAGGAAGATGGCAAGCAAAAAAGGAACGCACAAAGCAAGTACCTTATAAATTTTCCTTTTCCATCTCTCACAATCAAAATGATGAGGAAAATTTCCTCCCCCGAACACACTCCAACGGAGTACAAACATGAAAGAAGGAGTCTATAAATGGAATTAATTCTTTATGTTATGTAAATTGATATTTGTTTTCTATTCAATTATACACGCAAAAAAGAAATTCTCTTCCTGATGTACTCAAACATTCACTCTCTCACTCTTCTCATTCATGATGCAATATTTCATTTTATACTTTTTTTGTATTCCTTCGCGTACGAACGTCTCTTTATTTATTTTCGCATATCACAAACATGCCGATATATTCTATCATGAATGATGAAGTTCTTGCTGTGGAAAATAAAAATACATTTTTTATTAATTTTTCATACAATCAATCTACATACATATGTAGCATTTTTGCACTCGCATAAATGCCAAGGAGGCGGAGGTGCGCGAACAAAAATTAAATACAATAGAAATGGGAAAATTTCATTGGATTTCCTTTGTAAACGCAAGGTAATTTGAGGTTATACACAAAATTTTAGCAATTGTGTTCTTTCTCACTAAAATTGTTGCAAATGTCATTTCCTCTATGAATCAATAACAATTTGAAGTATTTCCCTTCTTGACTCTCAACTGAAAGCAAACACGAATTTCTTTTTAAATTCAATATTTACACGCAAAATTAAGTTCCCTCCCTTGCCGCACCCCACAAAATCAGCCCGAAAACAAGCACAGGCAGAAATCTTATTAAAATCCCACCAATTGGAAAAATTTGAGGCAGGAAAAAGTCTAATTTTTAATTTATTCATTTTGCCTCTACAACACACACACACACATACACAGAAAATTAGTTTCGTCAGTGGAGAAAAATCAAGAAAATAGAATGCCAAGAGAAACTCTCTTGGATGGCAAGAAGAAGGGACCAAAAAACATAATCACAGGTGAGTGAAGATGAAAAAACGACGAAGAGGAGGGTAAAAAATCATCATCCAATTCTTCTTGTGTTCCTCCTACCATTTTATTATACCCTTCCCATCCTGCCAGCCAATTCATATGCCATGTATGTGCACTCGAGCCACTTCACTTGAGAGAGAAAGGGAGAGGGAAGAGGCAAAAAAGACCTTAAATACTTAAAAAGCAATTTTCTTATAAAGTTTTATTAAAAGTGCACGTTACAGGTATCCTTCAAATCCGCACTGAGGCACAGAAACATACATTCTCACAATTTCTCACATGACAGCGTCTGCGGGTGGAACAGAGACCACAGGAAGGGCTTATCCCCTGCGCACCCCCACGGCCAACTTCCCTCGCGTTCGCGCCCATTCCGCGCTGTGGCGCCGAAAATCGCTCCATCTCCCTCGCGTGGCGCGCTCAAAATCGACAACCCGCCAAACTCTTCCCCATCTGCAAGGTGGAGTGTGAGAATACGGGTGGATTGGAGGAAAAATGAAATAATTTCTCAAGGGGCGCAATCTGCAATAAAATTTCCGTTTCGCCATACATATGTACATTCACTCCCTCATCACACATGAAGGGTAGATTTTTTTCTCTCCACCAAACATCCCTCTCACACTCCTTGCTTAATTTATTAAAAACATTCTCCTATTTTTGCTCTTTTAGTCCCTTTTTGCATGACACAAAGCGAGGAGGAAAATGGTAACATAACAAAACGCCCCCTCAGTCAATTTTTGAAAGAATCGCACTCTTCTCTCAATCAATAAAAATTCAAAATATTTTCATGTATCTAATTTCCTCATGAGATTACTCTCTCTCTCTCTCACTCTCTCGCTGTAATTGATCACGCGCTTTTTATGGGCATAAGAGATATGCGTGATTGATTGAGCCTTTTTTGCGCGCGACAGCCCGGCGTCCCCACGGACTGTAGATGAGTATCGAAGGAAAAAATCTCTTTTATGATTCATTTGCATAGAAGACAGTCAATTTTGTGATATATTTTTCCTAGGACTTTTATGGCTTTTTCATTGCGTGTAAAATTGTCAATTTGGGAAATAGAAAAATTAGTCGCGCAACTTTCGAGGGGAAACTTCCAAAATATTCTGCAGTGTCATAGCGCGCCAAATCTAGCCTGCGCAAAGACGACATCGAATATCATGGTTATTCACTCAGATCGATCACTAACGGCGAGTTTTAGTTGTGCTAGATTTTAGTCACGACGCCGACACAGTCGTTATTTTCCATATAGTAATTTCATATTGTGTCAAAGAATTAGTTAAAATAGCCTACAAACACCTTCAGTGACAATAAGAATTCAATATAACTCCCTAGAAATCACTCACTTATCGCGCAATTATGATATGACTTCTCAGCTTATCATTCACTTTGTTTGGCAAAAACCTTAATCATATACCAAATGGTGCCTTCAATACAAAAACTGGCATAATAAACAAAATCAACAATGCGATTTCCCCCAAAATATATTGTTTCCAATGTCAGAGAAATTCAACGCAGATAAGATTGTAGTGCAAATGAGGCATATCAAGAGCAGCAAAAAAATATTGTGAAAAACAACAACAATCGCTGTGTGAATGAGTAACAAAATATGTGCCTTCGTTCTCTCCATTCTTCAATTCGTTACTAAAATAATTAAAAAGAGATTAGGCCTCAAATTTATGAAACACACACACTTCATTCATTCATGAAGACAAGTGAGAAGGAGCTTTTTATCAGGCTTCTTCGCAACTTTTTTCCGTTGTTGTTTCTTATTTTTTTTTAGATGAATAACCAATGAGAGGAAAGGGAATCAATTGAAACAAAGAACTTCATGGAAGATTGGACGTGAAGAATGTTTCCCTAATTTCTTCACTTCAGTAATATCGAAACAATTACACTCTAATATTTCTCTGACGTGTCTTTTCTCGCATTTGGCCTTTCTTGCCTCTCTTGTTCTTGTATTTCTTATTCTCTTAATTTCGCCTCTGGCTATGAGATAGAAAAAAAATGATGGAAAAGACACGCAAAAGACGGAAGGGTTTCGAGTACCTTGAAAATACACACGTCATGACCACAACAAGAGTAACAACGTCACTGAAACGATAAATTACAATGAAATCAACGAGGTTCACCTCAACTCTTTTTTTCATAGCAGAGCGTATTGTGTATATCGAAAGTCCAGGTGAAAACAGCAATTGTCGATCTGATAAAAGTCGCCACGAGTTGCAGTGGTAAAATACAGACACACTCGCTATAAAATATATTTTAAATTGTAAATCATTTTGATCTCCGTCCACTATCTCAACAAAACGTTTTAATTCACTCGCAGATATTGCGTAAGTCTCTTTATCGCTTTGAAATTGTATGGTTTTAGAGTAGACAGAGAGAGAGAGAGAGAGAGAGAGAGAGAGAGTGAGAGAAAAGGAACCTGATACTCATTGCGAAATAATTGCTAATGAAATAAAATTTATTGTGAATATATCTCATGTTCGGCGAAAAGGAGGACTGAAAAAAATAGCTCAACTTAAATACATGGCCTCAGGGTGAAATTGTATTAAAGTGGGTGGTTTTTGGAGGAGGCTGATATAGAAAGAGGGAAGTACTGTGAGATATTTCATTTAAAATGAGGGAGTTTGAGGGGTAAATCGCGTAATAAAATCTACTTTTATGTTACAAAATTAAAGTCTCTCTCGCTCTCACTCACTCACTCTATATATCGCACATACATTCTAATTTTGTCATCATCAAAGAAACGAGACAAGATATAAGATAACGAAATTAATTTCAAGAATTTCTAATACAACTTAGAATAGATGAGCAGAGAATAAAGGCAAAAGGATAGACGATAGCAAGGAGGAAATACGGAACATGAGAGTAAAACATCGACAAATTTCCCTCCTCTTATCACACCACCCAAATCTGCCATTAAACATTTTGCCAGATAAATTTTGCACCCCCAAATTGAATTAATCCGAATTTGCCTTGAATTCTGACCCAACTCAATTCACTATGATTCTCACTCAATTTTCCTTAAGCCACCACACCTCAAATATGAATCAGGGTGTATTTTGGTGCTTTGGCAGAATTATCCTCCACCGTGAAAATTCAGACTTTTCCCACAGCCGCACATATTTCGCTAAGAAGACATTCCACCGCTTCACATCTATCTCCAATCTTTCATATTATCAATTTGAGCGAATTGTGCTTCGCTCACACTCGAAGCCCAGCATCTCACATTGTTGTCTGTCTGTGTTATATTACACAGCCAAACTCCGTGAATTTACCCAAGAATAAATTTGGAGAATCTTTACTAAACTTACCAGAAGAAATTTTTGTTTGAAAATTCCGTCTATGAATACCCAATGAAGTCCTCTGCCTTTGATACAAAATGCCGATAAAGCTGATTAGAAGATCTGCAAGAGATGAAGAAGAATTTCTATTGAATATTTTTACAGAATTTTGCCTCATTAAAAATCCACGAGATGCTTTTAGACATTGACGAGGGCATCAGCGAAATATCTACTCAGCAATTCTCGTCTATAAATTGTAATTACACAAGGAATGAGAATACTTTCCATCCTTTGTGTACATTCTGGCCGCAATGGTAATAATCAAACAAATTTCATTTCACAAAAACCCATTGAAAACTTTCCAATAAAATTGAATTGAGAGAAAAATTGTATTCCACCTTTCTTCTTATCATCAATTTTTGCCCAGCGCATATCTGAGCCACAAAACCATGTGCACAAGAGGAAATCAATTTGAAATTTCCATTCTCTTCGATGATTGTTATTATATACCATCCGAAAATCTCAATCAAATTGCTCAACAATTTTCATATTTAACCAAATAATTCCCATCCAATATTCCACAAAACAAATTGTAAATTTTCATTTTGCAAACAATATTACATGACACAACAAAGTGAATTTAAAGAAAGTTTTCAAATTGAACTTCATTCAATTGATGTCCAATTAAAATACTTCAATTTATCCCCACATTTTAATCTCTCTCTCTCCCTCTCTTACTCTGTCTGTCTCTTCACATCGCCATCGTCGACAGAATGCAAAATAAACACAATATCAATAGTGGTGGAGAGTAAATAAGATAATTGAATCCTTCTTGAATCTCTGTGTGCATCGCAATTTCACCTTCATCATCATATCCCAGGCCATTGTCTTCAAACCCAACTTTTGATGAAAATCTCTCTCCTCTCTTCATTCATCATCGTAAATTTCAATTAATAAATTTCGCCTCTTTCCTCTCACTTGCGCGCACACACACTCCAAATCCGGCCAAATATTGTTTTAGCAGGAAATTAGTCAATTAAAAATGTTATTAAAATTTGCATTGTGGCGTTAATTTTTAATTAATTTCTCATCTTACTCCAGGTAAAGAGACTGGAATGCGGGGAGGAAAAAAAAACATCATCGTCGCCACATAGAAAGAAGTGTTAGTTGCGAAGGGAGAAATACACCCATTATTTGACATTTAATTTACCTCGTTAATCTCCTTTGAGCATCACCTCAGCCCCGCACTCATCTTTCTTTATGAGCTTTTAATAGAAATCCACCCACCCTGAAACCGCCCAACTTTTCAAAAGTGCTTCTCACCACCTTCATTCGCCGAATTCAATTCGCATTCAATTTTCACACATTTACTCTCTCCCTCTCTCTCTCTCTCGCTCACTTCCTTGGGCCGCAACTTTCCTCATTCGTCTCGCGCGTCACTCCCCAAACCATCGTCTCATCGACTGTGCCAGCTTAAAAAGCGAAATAGAACGATTTCTGTGTCGAGAGGATGAATTTCCATCTTATTGGGCTGTTAAGAAACTTGCGTGCAAGTCATCGTTAAAGTTGCAAAATTATCTTTTTCAATATCGCCAGCGTGAGGAAGTAAAACATTACACATGCGTATAAGAAGACTCTAGCCCTTTTCCACTGTGCTTCTTCCTTACCAAGCAATTAATGGTAAAATACGATCGTCAAGGACCAAAAAATCGCTAATGTAGCTTTTTATAATGAGATTCATAGAGTTTTCACTTTATTACATTTTCTTTTCTGATCTCTTGATACTTAGGAGTCGTTGCATCTTTATTTGCATAATATTTAAAATAAGTTGTCAAAGTTATGAATTTGTAAAATTGCATTGCAAGATTGCGATTCCTTGCTTTCACGTAGAGGAAAATGGCAGAAACAAGCACAAGTTGAAGAATTCTAATCTGAAAACACTCTCAAAATATCGGCTCAAAAGTAATCACAAAGAAATTGCGTTTTGACAGATGAAATTCGTATTACATAAATTCAGAACTTCACCTTGTATCGCCATTTCGTTCGTATTTCATTCGCACTAACACTAACGCCGCCAGGCGGTCGCCTATATGAACTATGAAAATTGTAAAGTTGCACAGCGTATTCATAGATTTTACGAACTAATATACGAAATCTTTAATGTTGCAACGACCCTTCATCTCGAGATAGATTCACGTCTCAAATCAAATAAGCCATCAAAACTAAGCTCGAAGATTTAAAGTCATTATTACGGTCGATAAAGAACACTTTGCCAACTCAATAACAATATCAGTAACTTCTTGTTAAAGAATGTCAGTTAAAGTGGGAAGGATGTTGTGGAAAATTGCATTTTTTCCATGTACAGCTTTCCATCATTTTTATTGCAAGACATTTTCAATTTTCCTTCCCACTCCAATCATTCTCTTCCTCCTCTTTCGCCATTTTATCTCTTCGTCTTCGCCGAAAAACAATATTGAAATAAACATACAAGTCTTTTTCATTAGGAACAATTTTCTATTTTCCTCTTTCCAGCAAATATTACACACACACACACACACACACACTCACTCACAACACTCATCTACTTGACAAATGTGATTGGAGCTTGAGAGGAAGACGCATGGCAAGAAAAAGAGAAACGTAAACAAGATGATTCAATAAAATGACAATAAATTTAAATGAAAATACATTTTATGACTGGTTCAATCAATTTTTCTCCCTGCAAATCTCTATTTCTTAATCTCTCCCTTCATTCTCAAGGTCCACTTTTTCGCTGGACAGATTTTCTCCACCCCAAATTTCCCCTCAGTGAGCGATGGGAGGAAAATCACATGAATTTTATGTAGAGAAGCAGTGCACAATATCAAAAAAGCTTCTCGGCACGCGCCACTCCAATCCATCTCATTTTGCACTCAATCGCCCCTCTTTTGCCATAGAGAGCAAAAGCTTTCAATTCGCCCAGCAAAAACCGCACTCTTCAAGTGATTGTGGTGCAGAAAAAAAATTCTCAACAAATTTCATGTGAATGAACGACACAGAAGTGAATTGAGTGAGGGGAAAAAAAAGTGGGAAAAACTTTTACAAGTGAAACGAACAAATTACCATTGATGGGAAGTATTAAATTTTTGGTGAAAAATATCAAAATGTCTAATGGTTCGCTCCTCTTTAAATTCTCCACCATCACGCATACTCGGGTGGAAATTTTCTTTCATCACAGATGAGAAAATCCACTTGAATTTTCCAACGATCTCCATAAGTGAGAAATACTCGTGACATACAGAATTGCTTCGCCACTATTATGGAAAAGTCTCATCATTTGCCTTCTAACACTGTCACTCAGAATGTTTCATCAACATCCACCGCTCGAGGAGTGGAAATTTGAAAATGACAAAATACCCTATGTAAAAGTTAGAATGAAAATTTTGCATACATACAGCATTTTGCCATATTGGACAGCTAAAATAATTACAACATGATTAATGTTCCCTAATTTTTCCCTCTGGAATATTTGATCAATCATTTCTAACTATATTTCACCCTCAATTTAATTTTAGAGAATATTTACAGTGCAGATTCACACAAATACAACATCAAAAATCCTTTCAGTTATTACATTATTCATACTGATGCAATTACAAAATATCGTACCATTGATATTATGGATGATAACAAATTACAACAAAATTTCCCATTCAAAGCCCATCAATTTTACAGAATTGACACTAATTTAAGTCAAAAGTATATCGACGGGTGAATCGAAAACTATGAAAAGTCTATTTTCAAACTTTAAGTCTTGTGTATTTAAAAACAAAACTCTTTATTGTTTTACTAATAAGAAAATTTTGTGATTTGTATTTTATGGGGCATCTCTTTATTTTTTTTAATAGAAAGCTTTGAAAAAAGTTCATATAAAGCATGAATAGTTGATTTTTTAGAAATTACTTTCAGTTTATCTATTAGCTTTGCCACATTTCAGTCAAAAATTCCAAAAAATACCATTAAAACCAACTGGCATATTCACAAAATAATTATAAGTTCAGCAAATTTCGCAGCGATATTAACACCAAATTCGCAACTGAAAATGACAATTTTGTGTTTTCATAGTTCTCTACTCACCCGTCGGTATTAATCAAATTCTACAAATTCCCAAATCCAACAAAATTATCTCCAATGTCAAGTGAATATTCCATCATTTGCTCCAATTGTTCCTAAAACACTAATTTTCCTTACCAAATGGAATCTCGAGTAAAAGTCAAATTTTTCCTCTTCTTTCGAAGCCAATTGTACACATATTCCTCAAACTGTATTGCCAATTTTCCAATCGTAAATCACTGTGTTAGAAAATTGAAAATCCATTTCATTTTGCAAAAAAAATGTATAAAATGGGATTGAGTTTGTCAATTCGACGGGAAATGGAGCTGCCGTGTTGAAGGTGGCTTCGTTTTCTGGCTCTGCGAAGGAATATTGGGAGGAAAAAGAAGCTCAACGATTTCTCTGGTGGTGAAGGACGTCAGAGTGAGAGAAAAGGGGTAGAAATTTTCAGGAGAGAGTGAGCGCGGATTCAATCGTTGCTGGGGGTAACTTTTTTTTATTATACATCTTCAATTTCCCTCCCCCTCAGCCAGCGATTCAACTTTCAATACATTTAAAATATTTCCACCACCCCTAGGGCGTTGGGGGTGAGTGTGAGCGCGCATAAGAATGATTGAAGGGTGAGTGTGGGGTAGTTTTCATCTTTTACGATTATTACTATTATTATTTCCTTGGAAAAATTTATTGCACACAAGAAACCCATTCCTTCATGTCGATTTTCTCATGCAGCAAGAAAAAAATCCACCCCCCATTGACTTCAAATCCTCCCTCGAAGCTTCAAGAATTTTTATCATCGTCAACGGGTACAATTTGGTAGAAAATGAAAAGCGGGACGGCTTTTCTGCAAATATCACAATACATAACGTACTAGAAATGTAACAAAGTGCAGAAAGTTTATTTCATTCAACCAATTCCATTGCAATAAATAATAAAATATAAATATCTATAAATGAGCCGACTTTACACTGCACTCCACAATTTTACAGCCACCATTTTGCACACTTTTGACTCTGTGTTTCTCACAATCATAAACTCCATCAACGATAAAAAATTCCACCCATAAGTCATCAAACAACACACTTCTGGTATGCAGGGAAATTTCCTTGAATGGATTCAATAAAATACTTCACCTTTCATTGATAAAAAGAACACATTTTGCCTATTTGACTTTACAATATTATTGAATCAATTGAAAATTTTCTTGTTTTGTGCTAACTAAAACACTGTAAATAGCAAATGTCGTCTGGAAAAGTTTCAGAAACTTTCGTCCACCATTCAAAGTACTTCAAGTGCATTTTAGAAGAAATTTCTATAACATATTCCAAACTCTGAGGCTGTATTATATACAGAGTTTTCAATTTTCCCTATAAAAGAATGTATTGAAACCATTTGAAAGGAAAAACAATTTGGTAAATAAATATGTTTATGCTGAATAGATTGAATATTTTATTCCATCGTCAAATTCAATGGTTCAGCAGTAACTTTGACAAAATATGCTCAAGTTTGTTTGTGCAGAAAAAGGTCATGCTAGAAACAAATGTAGAGAGAATGGATAAGTACACAAGGATCCAATGAGATTAATCCATGAGTTGGAGTAACAATATTGACCATAATTAACTGGCCAATAATTTATGTAGGGAAGTGCGGGGCAGTTTGGAGCGAGAATTTTAGTATCAATTTATTTAGTATGAATTTCCCAAAAAGTTGTAGCGCCGGAGCGAAATTCTATTCGACCTTTTGAAGTCTCTTTATTATGAGCTTCAAAACTGAGACTTTCCCACAGAATGGATTTTCTTTTTCACGGCATGCTGTCCCGCTTGTCGTGAAAGATGTTTTCGCTTCACGCACAAAAACCGTTCAACTTTTCCACAAGTCATTATATGTCGAAACGAATTTCTGCCCCGCCGTCCCCTAATCCAAAAATAAACCCCAAAATACTCCTACACGTGTAAATTCTTGCAATCTCATCAAAACATTGATGAAAAGTTGGGACTATAACTCTTTTCCAGAGCAGCTCAGCTGAGCCGCTCCACAATTTATCGTGTAATCTGAAATGCAAGAGTTTCAACTGAAATGAATTGGAGTGTACACACATCAGATGATCGAATCGCTGGTGGGGATTTGCTATTTGATGTACTTGAGAGATAAATTGTTAAGTAAATTAAATTTATTATTAACAAATATTGCCGAGATATAATGTTGGAAGAGATAGATATTTGTGGAATAGGTCAATTGGATGTACTGTATAATTTAGCAATTATGCAACAAATTTGCCTCCTAAACTTATTATTATGCTGCACGTCAATTTAATTTGAAACTCTTCTCTCTCTCTCTCTCCACCTCACTGGCACTGCATGGACATTTCCTCCTTTAATCTCACTCACTCCACCCCTCAATTTTCTCATTTTCCCTCCTTCGTCCGCCCCCGCGCTCTCCTTCCTTCATTTAGTGCGCTCCATCCTCATCTCTCCACTCAGTTTCACTCTATTATCACCAGGGCGATTGCCTCAAATAGGCCAAAATGAGACCATCGGTCGACGCGCGGGGGCGGCAGAAAAATGTGAAGAGAAAAACTTTAATAATGAAAATTAATGGGATATGGCGCTGGTGGAAAATGCACGTAATCTAGATTAAATGCTATAAAAATCGCAACGCATCATATATCTTGTCTCTCTTTCACACCCCCAACGAGAACTCATCTCATCTCTGCGCTCAACATTCTAATGTCAAACAAAATTACAACTTATAAATAATATAAAGCTTTTCAAAATGATAGATGACGGCATTCCCTCTCTGTGTTTATGCCTCCCTCGCGTTTTTCTTCCTCCTCAAGCGCTCCACATCTTTTTTTCTTTGCTCTCCACTCACTAACATCCCTATAATTTTTTTTCACTCTCTCTCTCCTCATTGTCAAAATGCCTTTGAATGCCAAAAAATCAGACAAAGCGGTGCCAATTTGAAAAGCTGAGAATCACAGCCAAACACTTCACTGTGCTGGAGCTTCTCGGAAGTTCTTCTTGGGAATTTCTTAAACCCAATTCACACTCTTCCAAAACTGCTCAACTTCTTTCTCGCCTTCCTCGCGAAAAATTGAGCTATCGTGTATTTGCGTGCGGCAAAGTGGCCTTGTGTGGACGCTTGTCTGACCTTTCGCTCTGCAAAAATGGAAATTAATGCCTGCACGTGAGAAGCATTTACCTTTTAAACGTGTATTTTTATAAATTTATCATTGTTTTCATATCACACAAATTCCTCACAAAAATTCCCCTCTCTCTATATATTGGCAAACAACACCTTTTCATGTTTGCACTCTTAGCAATATAAACTTCTCGGTGATTCAACGTGATGTCCTTTATTTGGTGAGGTATTTCTTTTCCGGTCAGCGCTGTGGCATTAAGTACGGTATACAAAACGACATATAGAGCAATTGAAGTCAATAGCAGGGTCGTGCGATGAAATCGAGGAGAATAAAGAGATTAATTAAATGGAATTCCGTATGAATGGACGAGGAAAGATGGAATTTTGTGAGGGGAATTCAAGCAAAAATCGGAGGGACTTTGTGTGAAAAATTTTTCACACAGCCAAGGTGAAGAAAGTTCAGATGATCACGAGATTAAAGATATATTTTCGAGAAGCTCTCCAAGTGTGCAGCTTGCATAGGGGCGAAAAACACCCCCGGTCCCTTCACCTTCCATCGCGTGCGTGGTTTGGGGTGAAAGATGTTGGCATTTAAAAATTATTCCATGCGCTTTAACTTGTAGTATCAATCATCCCACAGAAAGTGGCTCAATTATTGAAATATTCTCCTCCTGCCGGAGGATTTTCCTCTCTTCATCTTTTCTCCTTCCCCTTTTCGTGAAGAACAGGGGATCAAATGCAAGAAATAGGTGGATTTCAAGAGGAAAGAATTATGAGAAAAAATTGTAAGATTGCCGCTCTTGAAGGTGGTTTTTCCAACACACAGCGGAAAAGCAATCGCACACAGACACACATGGCGAAATACTCCATTTTTCCTCATCTCTTCCACCCTCATCTCTTTAATCAGGACAGCTCTGGAGGGGACGCCGTACTCTTTCCGAGGGGAATGAGCACGAAGGAGAGTAAAATGAATAATTTCCACTCGATTTATTCATGACTATAATTTTTTTTAAATGGTTTGTATGAAAATTTCCCCTCACTCTCTTTCTCCCTTCCGCCATTTTCCATCCTTCTGCTTTTCTACATTGATATGACGCATGTGAGAAAGTAAATAATAAAAGAGGAAATGTTGCAAGAAAAAGTATGATGAAAAGGGAAGAGAAAATGAAATTATCTGCAAGTTCCAATTAAATTACACTGAAATCTTTTTAATGTTGCCAAAGTGGGAGAGAGAGAGAGAAAAGACACACGAAAGAAAAAGAATGTTTTAAGAGTAAAAGTATAAATATCTTCCTCTTCTCATCTGACTTCACCCATCAAGGAAGGAATCAAGTAACATTTTCCACAATATTTTATTAGTTTAATGTTTCTCTTCTCTGTCCTCCGCCATGATTCTCATTCCATTTGGTGTTTTCTCAAATAGAATTACACTTTTTGAGAAAGCAACCAGCGAGAGAGAGAGAAGAAGACGTTGGAAGGGTGGAAATGATAAGATGGGAAGAGAGATGAGAAAGCTTAAATTTACGTACTTCGTCTTATTCGTCTTTCCAACTTTGGAGAAAACATGAAAATCAATAAGACAGAAATTACATTTTAAAGCCCAGAGTCGCATTTTGGGGGATAAATTTCCCTCTCGCGTGTGCGATATGTCCAACCAATCTTCCACCGCGGAGAATTGGCAACAAAAAAAGAGAGAGAGAGACTGAAACTGTTTTTAGAAGCGACAAAAGGGAGGAATGAAAAAAAATTTTCCACGATATTTTTCATCTGGCTTTTCCCTTCATTTCATTTTATTTGCAAAATTAGAATTTATACCACACCGGGTGCCTATACATTGAATTGAAAGGGTTGCTCAGCCTAACACGTTTAATTCCTTCTGCACACGCGGCAATATTTCTCAAAAGTTGGTCACCACATTTTTGTCATTCTCATTTGAGCGTGTTCGACACGGTGGAAGCTTCAAAACTACAGTGAAAACTTGGTTTGGAATCTTCCTATGATTCCACGATATACAAATCATAAATTCGTATGCAAGGAAAAAGACGTGATAAGCGAACGCCAAGGCAAGCTTATGGGTATGCTGAGCGACGCTACCAATTCGAAATGTGGCAGATTCGATTTGTTGCTAAGCTCACATTAATTTTTGAAAAGTTCAGATAAATTTTCAAGCATTATAAAAAAAATAACAAAGCAATACAAAAAGAATTAGAAAATGTAGGTAAAATAAAATTGAAGAAAAAAATAGTAAAAGTAGAGGATGAAGCGAAATAAGCGACTAACTTTATACAAAAAAAAATAGCTAAACAGTCGCCTTGAAAGTAGCAAAATTACAAATTAAAGCAGTAAGCTAAAATGTAAAGGAAAAACCGCAGTGTCTATACCTAATAATATAGCACTTTCCCGTGAAATGCATTGAAGTGATAAGCCAAGGAAAACCAATTTATCTTCTGTTCAATTCTATCCAGAGGAGAAAAAACAATTTCCCACAGAATACCCTTTTCCTCCTGCGGTGGCCACAAATTTCGCAATTCCCCATTGAAAGATGATGACGATGAAGAAAGAGAGTGTTGTGCATGGATTTTGCCGTGACATATTTATGTATGGTATTCTAGTTGAATGATAAACCCCCTGAGAGTAATGATGAAATTTCAAAGTGAGAGATGAACGAATAGTTCACCTCTTTTGTCTTCCTCTATCACATGTTGTGCGCCCTCTTCTCTCTGTGCACCTTCTTCACATTTGTAATTTATTTCACCCCCGAGGAATGAAATTCATAACATTGTTTTCGAATGATGGGCCAGAGGGGAAGAGTGGCAGAAATAACAATAAATTTACAGCACACACAAGGGGTGTTTCCCGCGAAAGTGAGATAGAGAGTCAGGTGTTGGTGCGGAGAATCATTCAGTCCTTTTATCATCACATGGCAATCAATAGGAAATGATAAAAAAGGAGAAATTCCTCCGCAACACTCCTTTTCTCACCTCGCCGCCCCCTTTTCCACTCCTCCTCCTTCTCGCATTTACACTTTAAAGGATAAACATACGAAGAGATAATGTATTTTCTCCCGAGGGGGGCAAATCTTTAATTTACCCTTCGACATGTTGCCACCCACCATCTCATTTTCTCTGTCATTCCCTTTTCAATGTTGATTCATCTTCTTAATATTATTTCATATTACAGAATCAATATTTGCATAATTCAATGTTTAAAATTAACATATAACATAAAATGTAATACAAACATAAATAACATTCCATTAAATAAACATTTCCCTCATCTCTTCTCTCTCCGCGCGACTCTTTTCATCATTGTTGCCTCTCAGCAGCTCCTCTCATTTTCCACGCCGTGGCATCGCAACTCTATTCACCAGTGCGACTCCCTGAGTGCGTGTCAACAGCGAAGGGGGTTGGAAATGTGTGGCGAAAGTACAGGAGAGAAGGAAGGAGTTGAGAGAGAAAGTCGGACGAAAGAGGGTGGAAAAGAAAGTGTGACAGTAAAGGAGAGAAGAAAGAGAAATGAGAAAAACAGGGTGTCTGACAAGAGTGACTGATTGAATGTCACATTCACAAATGAGATTCATTAATTTTTATATATAACACTTTTAAAAAGCTCTCTCACCGTCTGTCCTCATTAATACATTTCCCTCCCCCTCCGCCGGCTTTCCTCTGCAGCGCCTCATTGGCGAGGGTTTTCGTAGTCACCCTAATTGAAGACTTCGATTTTATAGAATTAAGCTCAATTGAATACATGCTACAATACTCTCTGATTTCCACATAAACCCTCTTCTCTAAATCATACCCATAAATTAGGAGATGTGCGTTCAACCCCTAAGAGAAACATCGAGAGGTTGTTCGGAATTTGAACACGAACAAGATAGGCTTCACTGCAAAATGATTTCAATTTGTCTGTCGCATCTAAAGTTGTCGCTCAAATGGAAATTTCCCACTGGAAATTCATTTGCTCTCAAAATCCAAGTGAAAAAATTGCTAGTTTCCCGAAAAAACACCCCGTGAAGCACCTCTAATTGCTCTATAAAATCCTCTATTGAGCATGTCACGGATGACGTCATCGGGCCTGAAGAAAATAATTTGACATTTAACCCGGTATGCGCTGTCAAATTAGCATGAGAGCATTTTTCCTTTCCCTGGGCTGAAAATTAACTTGGGAGAGAGGATAAAATATTGAAGCACAACCTGATGGATTTTTCCCTCGTCTTTCGTGCTTTTAATGAATTATTGCATATTAAATGTTAATCAGGCAAAGGGACATTTTTCGCGAGGACGCACAGCAGCGAAAGGGGAGACGAGATGGGGAGAATCGTGCGCTGTTTCTCTTCTGTACATGCACCCAAACTGTAATTGTTTGCAATTGGCAAAAGGAGAGGCAATTGAATTTTAATTGAAAATCGATTCAGCGCACCGTGAGCCCAACTCGCACCGAAAACCCCTTCGGAGTCACCCTCAGGATACCTCGGCCGGGTGGACTTGGGTGGGTGGCGCGGCCGGATGAGACAGAGCGAGCTCTCTCGCGACGCCTCTTCCATCTCATGCGCCGGCGGAATCGCCCTGTGTCACTTTTTCCGGGCCATCCTCTGTCAGTCACTTTAAATTTCTCTCCCCCACCCCAGCGTCCCTTCGGCGGCAGCACTCCACTCTGCCCCTCCGCCAGCACCCTCATGGGGGCACCCCTTGTCCACATGGGCCACGGGGGTGGGCAAGAGACAGGCGTCCTGAGGGAAAACGAGACAGCGAGAAACTCGCGCGCGCACAAGAATCCGATGCACACAAGGCAAGATTGATGGTTCCCATAGAAACGGTATTAGTGCAAATACTCAACACACATCCATCCCCTCAGCATCTCCCCAGACATTCCCTGCCATCTCACTCAGGTCCACGCAGATCAGCCGGCGAGCGGCTGAGAGGGAGGGAGAATTCAAGGAATTCTGCTGATGAAAATTCAACAAATAACTCCCTCTCGCTCAAACGCACCCAGACACCCCCGAGCCCAGCGTTCCGTCCTCTTTTTCACCCTCAAAAGTGAAACATCCATCGGCGTAGAGGTGATTAGGCAAATCCTAATAGATTGGGGATTGAGATTCCGCAGAAATTAGTAGAGTCAATGACCTGAGAGGTCCTTCACGTCAAGCATTTCCAATTGCCATTGATTTCCAG
The DNA here is from genome assembly GCF_947086385.1 of Phlebotomus argentipes. Classification (NCBI taxonomy): domain Eukaryota; kingdom Metazoa; phylum Arthropoda; class Insecta; order Diptera; family Psychodidae; genus Phlebotomus; species Phlebotomus argentipes. The sequence continues at coordinate 6,908,108 of NW_026776181.1, read as the reverse complement.
ACTTTGTAAATAGGGATAATAGGCTAGTTCGGTTTTAGCGATCCTTAACAGAGAGTTCCCTTTATTTTTTATACCCCAGATAATGAGTGGCTTTCCTTACAAGGCGAAACATCAAAGGACGAAGGGAAAGTAATATCAAATCCCACTCAATTTATGAATTTTGGCAGCATAATTAAAGATTCATATTCCAAACAATGAAATAAACATGCTGTTAGCAATTTGGAAACAATCACGAAAACCTCCTTCAAGTTCTTAGACACTCAAAGTCTCTACGAGAACTATACAGAGATTACTGTGGAACAAGTTTATTGAATCTCTGGAAGCATCAAATGCGCATTCTAAGCGCCTTATCCCACTTGTTTCGTCTTGCTTTGTAAACTTATCGATACAACTTGTGTGCAATTTACTTTTTCAACCCAATTAAGGGGAGAAATAGTTGAAATCGACAGCTAAAAGACTCATTCATCCTTATCAGTCCCATTTTCCCCTACAATTGTGTTAAAAAAGGACCGATTGGACCATTTCAACCCGACAATTACGCGAAAATACGACATTGAAAATATGTGCTCAGATCAAAATGCTCAGTTAATCCATAGTAAACGTAGTGGGATAACTTCCTAAGGGTGTTTTCTACTGTTCCACCCAAAGTTTTACCCTGAAAGTTAACGAAACTGAAACTAAGAAGCACATAAAATGACGAAAATGTAGGAACTGTGCGACAAATCTAACTTCTTTCCTTTCGTTTCAGGAATAAATCTTTATCTACAAACTTGGCAAGTTTGTGGTGAACAAACACACCCTCAGAAATTTTCACTCGTGCGAATGTGGCTTAAAATGTATTTGAGAGAAATTAATTTCTTTTGTATACTTGATTGGGGAAGCGAAGGAGGGGCGGCGAGGGTGGAATCCGGAGGGTGGATGGAGCAGAAGAGGGTAATTTAAATTTTATGGGAAATTAATTCGGTTTCATGCAGGATTGAGTGTAAGCGGTGCTGGCTCTCGAGCCCCTTCTCGTCCGCACCCCCGGGAAAGCCTCTCTGGCGGGGAGATTCGCACTCTCCCTCTTCTGCTGGAAATCTCTGACCACTTTGGCCACAAGACGGCGGCATTCCCAAGGGACTTTCCATTGAGTTCTCGTGATAAGCGCAGAAAAATTGGAGGGGAGATTTCAATGGATTTCCTGAAAGGCTTTTAATCCGGGAATCTGTGCAAGGCATAATTTGCCAGGGAGGCGATTGAGCACAGAATCACAGGGAAGCGCCGATTGCCAGAGATGTGGAGTGGGCAGGAAGTGTTCATCTGCGCCTGTCCTTAAAATCTCACCGGCAAGACTCACACGTGGATGTATGTGAAAAGCCGGGAAAGCAATTTCCACTCATTTTTGCGTCTTTCCGTGCGTCTGGGCGACTTCAAAGCGATCCCGAGGGGGAGAAATTAACAATCCGGGAAGGCGATCAAAATCAAAACACCCCCACTTTGAGGTTATGTCGCCCAGACAGCACTCTTTTCCGAGCTTCTCGAGCGGAAAAGTTTGCAAATGCACAGGAAAATTCCTACGCCACAATATGGGAAAGCTAATCTCCTAAACTCACCAGCAATTTGAAGCTTTTCTGGGTTTTTTTTGCCAAAACAGCAAATGCAGAGAAGCACTTTTGACAGAGACCCAAAGAATTTCCTTGGATTTTCACAAATTTAAAGCAGTTTGTGTGAATTTTCACGCAACGCAGATAAAGTTCACTCAATCACTCTTCAAATTGAATACTAAATGAGACCGATCGATCATTTTCCATCGTGAAATTTAATTAATTTATGCGTAAACACACGCCGAGAAGACGAATTTTCCTCTGCAATTCAGCGCTACACCCACAAACGCTGCTCATGGAAAGCGTTCAGGAGCTTCCATTGACATTTCCAATGAAGATGGGACAATGCACGAACTTCTGCAGTCATTCAGAGACAAAGCATGGACAAAATATTCATGCTCTTCTATAAGGTTGGCGCTAGTGTCCAAAGCGGCGAGTAGATTCAACTAGAAATTCGCCTGGCGCGGTTTTCAAATCAACTTCAAGCATACAAAAAATATTTGTATTTATCTACATAGAAAAATTTGTCCACATTTTACCAATCTTACAATTAACCTTTTGTAATTTACAGTCACAAAGATTTATCCACAAATTCGTTCTCACATTTTACAGTGAGAACTTTCTCGGAAACCCTGAAATAAATGCAATCTAACATCTTTCTCGATTCCGGACAATTGTCTTTCAGTGTCTTCACCGCCTCAATTTGCCTCCTGAGACTGTCAAGAGATATAAAATTATGTAAATGCAGAATTTCAACATAAAGAGTGAATTTTTCAGTGGTTTCCGTTGACTTTCTGAGCAAAACTTCAATAATATGGCTATTTATCAAATGAGAAAAAATGCCCGCCTCGCGAATCCCCTCAGATTGACTGTCTTCCAGCGAAAGATTCTCATCTTCCACATCTGCAGTGGTGACGAAAGGCCTCATTATCTCCATACTCCACAATTCCGATGCTTTGCTGAGCATTTCTTCCGTGATCAATTCACTCCTGTTCAGGATTGTGGCCAAAAGTAGTTCGTGAACCATAAAAACCGTCGTTTTGTAGATGTGCGGAACGAAAGTATTGGCAGATGTGCAACTCTTGAGGTCTTCCAGCCACTTTGTGATGGCCTGAGATGTGAGATTCTGCGGCTTCATCGACACCGTGTGCAGGAGTTCTTGGAGATCCTCAAAAACCTCCGAAGGCAGAGGAGAAGTTAATGCTAATCTCATTTCTATGGCACTGCTTTGCTGCGCTGCATGGATGTTCTTTGCAATTTTTATGGCCTCAACAGTCAAGTCATCATGCAGGAAGCCTGAAAGCATACGAATTTCAATGAGACATCCTGAAAATGCACAGATTTCTTTTGACTTACTGATCTCCTTGGCGTGCAAAGTCCGCCAATCCTCAGCTCTGGCCAGAGCGCGTTGATTGATAATCTCTCCACATGTCCTCTTCACCTCATCCAGCGTCTCTACGGCCACAAGAGCGTCCAGAGTCTTCCCAGATCGCTCTCTGATCATCACAGGAACATTATCGTCCCACGCTTTGTTGAGTTTCTCTTGCGCTTCGCCATAAATCATCTGCAAAGCCTCCAGAATTGTCTCCTGATTCTCCAACTTGATCTCTCGCACTCTCTTCTGCGTCGCCTTCTTGATGTCCAAGAAGTGCAGCACCTGGAAATTCTTAATAGCCACTGAAGTGACTCTCTCAGTGACAAAGTCCACTATTTTCCGCATAGACGGACTCTGAGATTGCAAAAAGGCGTCAATGAGTTGCTTCTGAGCGTCCTGAATGGTGGTTTTCTTGGCCGGGGATTCTGTGGTGAGTTTCGTTGTGATATGTCGATATCGTCCAGTCCTCGATGGCACTTTGGATGACTTTGTGGGCATCACAGAGAGCCTGAAGTCGCCCAAGAAGGGACAAGCGGCATTCAGGATGGCCTCGAGAGTGGGATTCAGTGTCTTCAGCAGATTCTTCTCAATCTCTCGACGTCCATTTCGACGCGGCGCCTTTTCTTTCCTCGCTACAGACACGCCCAGGCGTCGACGGTAGTCGTAGAGTGCGTCAGCGGGAAGATTGGGGCGATCAAAGAGCCAACCGAGGCAGAGGCGCAGAGTGAAGAGACAAGTGGGCGTCATTGAGAACGTCTCGACTCCCAGATTCACATGCAATTTGTACAAAAGTTCCATCAGGTCTCTGTAGTAGTCCAGCTGCAGTGTCACCCGATCCAGCATTGAGAGATACTCCACGAGCCAGGGAATTGTGACTATCAGCTTGTGCTCCTCTATTGCAACCAGAAGGATTCGCTTCACGTCGAACTGTGGCTGAAGGAGATTTCTGAGCTCAATCTGTTGGCTGTCAATCACACTGTTTCTCTTGGTCTCATAGGAGAAAGGCAGAGTGACAGTGAATCCCAGGAATTTAGCTAGTGTTCTCATGGTAGAAATGGTCTCTGGATTCACAACAATATCGCTAATCTCATCCAGATTATCCTCAGAGTTTGAGAGATTGATCATCTCAAAGGGCGCATCATTGAGATCCGTCAACTCAGCCGCCAGAGCAATCTTCAGCTGCTCCACAAACACACTACATCCCTCAGCCGCCACTATGAAGTCCCTGAAGAACACTTGCACGCCCGGAAATTGCATCTCTGCACTCGAGTGTCCGGGCGCTGTGAGTCGCTGGCTGAGCTTCGACAGCTTTCCCAGATCCACATTCGCCCCCAAATCGTCCTGCAGCTGCGACACTGCATCCTCGTGGCTGCACGAAATGATCAATTGGGCCGTAAACAGCTTCGCCAGATGCGCCATATTCACGGGCAGTGGCAATTGATTCAGCAATTGGCGCACTTTCGGCGCCAGACCGCGAGAGAAATCCCACGAGGCGCTCAAATGATTCACTTCCCACGCCCTCAGGATTGTGTAGAATCCATCACGTTGGTTCTTGAATGCCGAGAACTCCTTGTCGGACGGGAAATTGTCTCTCGTGTCATTCTCTTGTTGATAAAACACATTTCCCTGGCCAATTGAGACATTCCCTGGGTGATTGGATGTCTGCGAAGACACCAGATGAACTTTGTGACGGTGAACAGTGGTTAGGAACTTGTGAAGACCCTCCTGAAACTTAGAGATTCGCTCATTGTCTAGCAGAATCTTAATTGTTGTGGCATCCAGTAGAGCCAAAAGTCGTCTTTGTCTATTTAGCACCCCAAAGACGAAGTAAACGCAGTTATTGGCACTCTTGAGAGCATTAAATGGCGAGAGGTCAGAGGACTTCACCTTGTCCTCCACTTCAAAGTCAGAGTTGAGCAAATTGAGCAGAAAGGCCAATTCTGCGAGGACATTTGTCACTAAATTCCACTCTATAAGCGTTGCATAGACACTGGCCAGAAGATTCAGCGTCAGGACATCAGTCACAGCCGACAGGTTGATGGTAACCTGAGGACAAAAATGCGTATTAGAAAAGACTTCAAAACACCCTGCAAAAATCCCACCTTTTTCGACCTCTTCGGTTCCGACGACCTAGAATCAATCTTCTCCGCTTCAAAATCCTTGCTGATGGCGTCCTTGTGCATCTTCAGCAGCAATCGCTCGTCCTGTCGGCCATCGGATCCATCCAATTCGCGCTGCTCCTTCATGAGTGTCTCCAGATTGTTGTCCGAGCGGAAGGACGACGTGAGAAAGTCCTCATTCGGTGCTGGATTCTTGGGAACACTCAGCGGCACAACTCTTCGCTTGGGCTTCACCTGATCCGCCGACATGGCTCTCGTGTGCTGCGCTCCTTTTCCCTTCCTGCCGCGCTGCTCCGTGGGCGACATCAGGAAGTCCGCCAGACAAATTGTCCTGCTGTACGTCTTCTTTGGCGTCGAGCTGAAGTGATTCGCCTGACCGTTGAACGACGCCGGAGACTTGATAGGTGTGCTGGTCCGCAACTCCCTCATCTCCAGGCACATCGATGTCGATTCGTGCAGAGTATTTTGCGTGCTCGACAACGGAGAATTCTCCTTGGCAGCCTCGGCATTTCCTGGCGCTTTCCGCGGTGTCGTCGCCACGGATGCCGAACTCCTTGTCAACCTGCAAAAAATATTCAATTCAATTACATTTTAGTGATAAAATTTGCTGAGAGAAATCCAATTCAGGAAAAGGCAAACTTTGCATAAACTTTCAGTTGAGAGCTTGGCAAAGTGGGAGAGGGTGAAGCATTGCCGTAGGAGGGAAAGTAATCAATGAATATCAACATGAACTAGACAAGAAGTTCAATTAGAAATTTTCAATTTCAATTACTCCATCTCGACACGACAGCAATTCAAGGCATTCGCAGAAATGTTTAGCAACGTGTCAATTAATGAGATTAAAAATTAATCAAAAATTCTGCAATGTACGTAAAATAATAGGCTGGGTTTTGGCATTCATTCATCGACTTTTAATAGTTTACGCCACACTTTTCATTCTTGTCGGTATTGAAAGCCGCATTAGAGAGTATTTTTTAGGTTTTTTGTATCCATCAATCTACTTTAAATAATTAATCTTCTAAGCACGGTTGGACGTAAACTTTGCATAGAGAAATATTTTAAAAATCTCAGCGATTTTTTACACTTGGATTAAAATTAATAGCACATGCTGAAAACTCTTGAATTTTACTGGGTTATCCAAAAGAAAATTCTAGTAGGAAAATTTTGTCAAAATTGTGCTTCTTTCTATATATTCATCAGATTTTCCTAATGAAATATAACATTTTTAATTGCACAAATAAATTGTTTTGAGAAACTTTTTAAGCAACAAATTTCTTGTAAGTTTTTCTGTGCGAAACGTGAAAAACTGGAAAGAATACACTCTTCTGCTTTCTTAACCCAATTAGTCTTGTCGCAATTGTATTCAGAACGTGTCGTTGAGATCGATAACTCTCAGTTGGGAGCTTAAGCGCATTGCCCGGTAGATTTTCCAAGGCTCTTTTCCGTTCTACAAATCCAATGTCACAGATTCGAGGGTCGGAAGTAAATGCCCACCTCTGTTGTGTTCTTAAATTCCACCCAGTCATGTTTTCCTCTGTAATTCTCTTCTTCTCCGCATTCTTTTGCCATTTTCCCCCGCTTTGTGTCGAGCGCCAATCCTCAAATTTCACTCTCAATGCACAATTCCTCTTATGCAAAAGTGAGTCATAAAGCAGTCAATCGAGCAGCATTTTGGCCCCGAAAAAAAAAACCGCCGTGCAGAAACGGTCCAATTCTCAAATGTGGGGCAAATGACATAAAAATAAAAACTGGCGCTGAGGTAACGCCACTGACCGGTGATTAATGTGGCTCGAGAGCGGAGTTGCATAAAAGAGAGTGCAAACAATGGAGAGTGAGAGAAAGTAATGTTAAGGTAAATGGCGATCATCTGGAGCTTTTCCCCGCGGGAGTGTTTGCTCCACATTGCGATCGCCAACGCAAGCCATCCACATCTTCGGGCAATTTCTCACATTGTGCAACGCGCCGCGATCGCGATCAGATGATCGTTAATCCGCGCACTCTTATGTCACATTCACTCCACATCTCGCGTACTTACTCTTCCGTCTGCGTCTTGATCACATTGAGAAAGTAAATGGCAAAATCCTCCGCGCTCAGCTCTTCGCTGTGTTTCTGCAAAAACAAGATATTTGGCAATCATTAATCTAAAAAGAATGCTGAAGAGACAGAAAAAGAGGTGAAAAATAGCAATCGCGAGTCGGAAGCGAATTTGGCGATTGGCGAAATTGGAAAGGAAAACAACTCCCATTTTTTATGCTTATATTTTTATTTTATTCTCAATAATGCATAATATATAAGAAAATAGAGATCTAAGATTACGAGAGTAAATTCTAAATCTAAAATTTCCTGTTTTATTTAATATATTTAAAAATATTGAAAATAATCACATTCAATTTATATACTTTTATTATTTTTTTTATTCAGTTTAGTGTTTTTTTTGTTCTTTTTCACTCTTTTTCTTCACGTTTTTATTTTACTTTTTTCATCTTGTAATTGTTGCTGCAGTTTTTCTTCGATTTCTTCAGTGTTATCATTTTTTTCTTCTTCTTATTTAAAGGAATATTTTTCATCTTTCATTTACCTTTTTTGCACACCATTAACAAAATTAGTTATACGCTTTTATTCTTGCTCTGAGTTCAAAAGATACCTGATTCAGTGGTTTTTTTTTCTCCTTTTAGTTATATAGTTGATATTTTGTGAAACAATAAATTCCTGAATCTAAATCTATTTAAAGAGATATTTTTTTTTCATTGTAATAAAATGAAGATATAAGAAATATATCAAAATAAATAGAGGAAATTTTCAATTTGTCTTGCATTCTTTTCTCATAATCATTCCTTAAGTGGTAGGATTGGTTTATGAAGTCAAAAAATGTATTGTTGTAGAACTAAATATCATTATAAAAAAAATGCTATTAAAACAAATTACACAAAGAAATAAAAAAACATATAAATTACGGTAAAAACAAATATAGGAAATGATTTATCTTCTCTTTTTTTTTACCTATTCTATTATTTTAACAAGTAATATTGTAATTATTTTAAGTCTGAATCGATTATATATTCTCCATATAAATTATTTCTATTGTTCACCTCATATTAAATATAAAAAAAATAATATTCTGAGAATGTAAGTTCAATAAAAATCGTTTTTAAAATATGCTTTTTTCCTTTCTCTCTCTCTCTTTCTCAATTTAGTTCCATTTGAGTGGCAAATAAGTAAATAGTGCAAAAAACTGATATGACTAGGTTGACGTATTTTCCACTTATCATCTTCTACCATTCAATAATGTTTCTCTTTTTCATATAAAAAGTGTAAAAATATATATAAAAAACAAACAAACAAACAAGATCTATATCAAAATTACCAAAAATACCTCTGCACAAAAAATTAAACTACAACTACTACGAAATTCATTTTATAGCTATATAATAAAACGTTACTTTTAGAATGTCATGAAAAAGGATTACTTTACGAAGTTCACTCGTGCAATTAATTTATATGAATATTTCTTTATGCTTCATGACGATTGTTTTGCTATTTCTGATTTGTTTTCTCATTATTTTTTCCGCGTAAAATTTCTCACAACGACTGTTAACTGTTTTATAATTCCCATCTTTTTCTACATAACATTTTCACATGTTTTCATTTTTTTTGTTTGTCCTAATTATAAATTTAAACCTCTACTCGGTATTTAAAGCAGATCAATATTATTGTTTTGCACGTGATTGTGGCTGGTTTTTTTTTGCAAAAAAAATATTCATGTAAATTAATTCGTCAGAGTTGATTTTGGTCGGAAAATTGCAACACACACAGCAAAATAAAACATTCCCGCAAAACTCTTCTCTCTTCACACTCTTCGTACAATATATTCCATTATGATTAAATGACATTACCATAGGTCTCTTCATTAATTATTATTACAAAGTATATTAGACATACAAACATGTATGTAGTGGGAGATAAGCTTTAGAAATTCCTCCTCCTCCTCCTCTTAATCCATAGAAAACGTACATTCATTTTTTGGGTGAGAGAAAATCCCCAGCCGAAAAGGCCGCCATTTGACGGAGAATTTTCTGATTTCCGTGCGAAAACGAGGCGTCAAATGTTGGCGATTTTCAGCTGAGATCTTCTGAAGAGAATAGTTTTCACAATGAAATTGTCAACACACACAAAAACATATCCATCATGCTCTTTAGTTACTCCATCGGAAAGCCTTAATTATTCCTAAATTGTGTTCACTTTACTCCACTTGAAAATACTTGAAAGTTTTATCTTCAGAAATAAATAAGTTATGCCTAACAACTGGGATTGTTTTCCACTCGGTTTTCTCAACATCGTCAAAAGCATAGTTCCATCTTTAAACCTATTAAGTGAATTGTTTTACATGATATTTCTTTTCGTTTCCATTTTTTGGGTATTTTTCTGAGATTTTTCCTGTTTTCTCGTTAAATTACACAAGAGATCCTTAAATTATATGAGAGAGTTTTTCTTTATTTCTTTCTTTTCTAAGTATTGGCAAAGAAAAAGCTTTGATTTCCCTTGTTTTGTCTTTTGATTGCAACTGGAAGGATTTTTAAAATATATAAAACTTGTGCAGTATTTCTTTCCTTATCGCATTTTTTCACTCTTTCTCTTTTCTTTCTATAATGCCACTTTTTTTGTCAAGCTGAATGTCCTCACTTGTTTCTTTGCTTCCTTAAATTCATTGTTTCTCCCGAAAATCAAGAACAAACAAACAGAAAAAAGATCCTCACTAGTGACTAATATTGGCTGTATATTAAGTAATGTTGTATATTTTTAATAATATATATTTTAAATAGTTTTTCATCTTTTTTTTTTGATAGAAAGTTCAACATGGAAAACTCCACAGTCCAATTTTTCTTCATCTCCTTTCTAAATATAAAGTTTTTAATAGCAAAAAATTAATTGATTCCCGTTGTTTTATTAGTTTTCACCATTTTTTTCACTCTACTAACATTCATCTATCCTTTAAAATTTATACAGTTTATTTTTTCACGTTATAAGTTCGATTTTTTTTTCTTTAAGATTTCAATTAATGAGCATAGAAATAAATACAGGGTTTCGGTGAATAATTCACTGGTATAAATTATCGTGCGACCCTATAAAGAAAACGTCTGCAGAGCTATTCAAAATTTTCAAAAATAACCAATTTATTTAAGTATCTCTTCTCAACTAAATAATACCTTTTCGTCTAATTATTGGGCTTCTTTTGGTATATGAAAAAGTGAGTTTTTTTCTTTTACTTCAACAACATTCAATTATTGCGCCAATTTTCTTAACAACTATGTTTTCATCAACATTTTTTTTCATCAAATTTCTTCTTTAGGCTTCTCGAAAGAGGGCATATATATTGTGTATTGCGGTGAGCACACACCATTCATAAAACTTTTCATAAGATATATAAAAGTATAATATTGGAAAAAGTGGAAGGTTTTTTTTTCGTTTAAAAAGGAAACTTAAAAAGTTAGAGGAAAAAATTATCTGAATTTTTTCTCTCGCTCTCAATCTCTTATTCTCAATAGTCACTCTCTTAAGATACGTGTTTTTTTTTTGTTTATAAGGAAATATTATAGTCGATAACACACAGCGACATTTCTTCATTAGACTTGTTCCATTCTGTTCCATTACTATAAATTCAAGTCGTATATTAGTTCTTCGTTTCAAGAAACAAGATCATTTAAATCAAGCATATTTAAGCATGAATTTATCCACTGTTTCATTTTTCAATACTTTTAAGTGTTTTTTTTATAATTTTCTTGTTAGGATATGACTAGGTCGACGACAAAAATCGATATTTATATCTTAATTGTGTTGAATAATATTCTACGCATTAAGACTTACACTCCTCCTTAAGTTTTTATAATACTACGTAGCATTGTTAATATTTTTCTCATCTCTTCAAATATATACTGGAGATTATTGTGACAAAAAACCAACGAACAAACAATTTTTATCAATTTTACACGTCTAAGAAGTTGATGAGAATATTCATTTTACACTCTGCGCTTGTTACATAAGATTAAATGTCTAAAATTCACTTCTATATCAAGAGTGTATAAGTTTTTTTTCATTTCATTTCATTATGTATATATATACCCTAAATGCTAATTAAAAAGATAATTGACAATTTAACATTATTCAATCCTTATCGCGTTATGCCTTCTATCATCTAACGTGTTTCTCTTGCGGACTTGGCGATGATCGCGAACGAACAATCGCCATTTCCCCACCGTTTTGACATTATTATTGTTATGGAGACTTTGGGTGTTGAGAAAGGGCGATCGTATCGTGATCAATCTCCGTGAATTCACCTCACAACACTTACATCTCAAGTCAAATATGTACATTTTAATAAGTCCCGAAAGATTTTCATGGATAAAATCAAAGAGATAAACTAGAGTTTTTTTTTGGATAAAACTGGAAATGATTTCAATACTGATATCTTCTTGTTACACATCTGTACAATGTTTACGATGCAATTTTCCACCATTCTCAATATATATATAAATATATAGACTTCTTTTTATCCTCCTTAGTCAAATATCAAATTGGTTTAACATCAAAAAACGGTACTGGCGCTCAAAAACGACATTTAAAAAACAACAGCTCTTCACTATTTCATTTTTCGTTTTGCGTTATTTTTCCTCTCCTCTTCATTATACTGCTTTTTTTCTCTACATTTTGCATGCACACAAATTACAACCATTTCTATATTACTACTTATTATCGCTTTTCATTACTCCTTCTTCCCGCTCAAACTACACTTTAGACCACGATTGTTACGCTTCTAAACATCTCTTATCGCATCAATTTCCAGTCAAGATCAGAATAACAACAGAAAATGCGCCCACCCTACAGAATTTTCCGCGGATTCTCTTCCAACACGTCCACGGACAAGGAAGAGAACACCCCAAGAAGTCTGTGAGGGTGTCGCTTCTCATATCTTTGGGGTTTCTTCGTTCCTCGGTGAGAAAATTGTTTGTTGTGTGTGTTTTTTCGTGTGCTTTTACCTTTCCTAATCACCGTCAATAAATTACTCTCAATCTCATTATATTCTTTAGTAAAATGTACATATTCAAGTGTTCGTACCTCCGTGGGACAGATTTATATCTTAAAATTATCGTCAATTATGTTTTAAGTATATGCATAAGATGATTGTAAAGCCGTAATTTTTCATCATTCCATCTTCACCTCAATTTATCATTTCTAAATTGTTACAATTATGATATACCCAAATATATCTTAGGATGCTGTTATTTTTTTCTCTCCGTCTGGCTCAAAAAGGAATAATGACACCATTTAATAATTCACTCTTACTTCATCTAAGTTTGAAAAGTTTACTGATTCTCTCTTTCTCTGTGTATATTTCTTGCAATATATCATAACATCATCAATAATTGTTTCCCAGTTGCCTTAATACAAATTTTTATCTCTTAGTTCTTCTCTCTATGTTTGGTGTTATGTTTTCTCTTTTGCTTCTACAAATATTAAAGTTACTCTTCTCACACTACAAATATTTATTGGTCAAACAATCAGTGGGGTCGAGGCCACTTTTAGAGCATCAAAAAGTTTAGTAACATCGGTAAGTTTCCTGTCACTTCTCCACGTGAGACAGAGAAGGGTTTATTTATTTTATTTTATTAAATTTCGCGTGGTTCGGCTCTATTTCTTAGCAGGAATAGTTTTGAGAGATTGCAATTGATATTACAGTTTAAAAAGTGTTTAGGAATTCATCATTATTGATCCCCCTGCTTATCCTTCCGCCCTCATCCCCCTCTTGACCACCCCTTGCTGGCCTATAAAGAAAATGCAGAACTCAGAAACTGAATAACGATTTGAAAAATGTTCAACTTGTATCAATACTTTTTCACTTTCACTTTTTTTCTTTTAAGACTTTTATCTCAAGGAGAATTTTTTAAAACTTAATAAATTGTTTTCGATATGTTTCGATATTATTGTTTTAGCTTTATCATTTATTGTTTTTTTCTTTTTCTTCTCTTAAAAATTTGCAATAAAATGAAAAATTCCACATTTTCAACATCGCTTTTTTTAGCCTTTACATTTCTGGTATTTTGGAACATGGATAGACTTTTTTTTGCTGCTCAACTGAGAAAAGTTATAGAAATTGAAATAATTTGGCAAGTATTTTGAGTGAAATCAAATTTTACTTATTGAATTCTCTTCGTGTCTTTGCTTTAGTGCTTCCTTAGCAATAGATTATTATATCGATTCTCTTATGACTTATACACAACACTTATGTTTCACTCTATATCGCTTCATGCAGTTGACCATTATTAATTCAATATATATATATATTTAGTATTTATTCATAAGTCAAGCAATATACACACAGTTGAAGTTTACTTCCACCACTTATCATCCCGCCTGTAAATCCTCTCCCGTCGCCCAGAGTCAAAATGCAATTTGATAAAATGATTATGTCAATCAAGTGTGAGAAAAAAATATTTTCACTACTTTTCATGCTATTATTTCACCTTTTAAATTCTCTCAATAATCCTTATATTTACTTATAAGCTTTTTTCCATTCCATTACTTTAAAATTTTTCACCCTTTTTTCTTCTTCTTTAAATATAAAAATATTGTGAGTAAAAATTTGAGTCCCGTATTTCACTTTTTTCTTTACTTTTAATGAAAAATGCTTTTTTTTACTGTTACGAATCCTTCACATTCTTTCCTTCTTAGGAAAAATTATAAAGTCCTTCAAGTTTGAGTCTTTTTCATAGCTGCACCCATTCAAAGTGGTCTCAATTGTTGTTGTTGTTGTTAAAACGGTTGATTGTGAAGTTGCTCTCATATATTTTCATGCAATTACGAGAAGTTCGGCAACAAGAAGCAAAAAATCACTACATAAAAATCCCTTAACACATCTTCCCTTTTAATGTCACGAGTTTTTTTTTCTCTATTTACGGTTTTTCATCACAATTTTATCATTTCAATAAGAATATTTCTTCTGTTTGTGTCCCATCAGGACACTTTCCCGACTGTCTTTGAAGGAAAAATCTCTAATTATGCTCTAAATGGTGATGGCAAGAGATGAGGCTCAGGGAAAATTTCTACATTAGGATCTTTTAGGGATGAATGTGTGTCTGTTTTGTGATAGAAAAATTATTTTATATCTCATTTTTGGAAGCAACACAAATTGCATTTTGATTGATATTCTAATTTACTTTTACAGCATCATTTTTCATCATTTCATTATCATTTTACGCAGTAACTTGTTATGTAACACATTTCTTTTTATTAAGCATTTCAATATTATTAATTCACCATGTATTTTACTTTCTTTTATACACAATAAAACTAAAGTGGGATTTATTTCAATATTCTCTTCATCATTAAATATATACTCTTCTTATGTTCCTCACTTTTTTTCACATCTTTTACGTCAATAAAAAATTGTATTTTCTTTTTTTTAGTCTCAAATAGCGCAGTCTTTTATTACTTCACCTCTTTTTTTTACCTCCACTCTCGATAATTATGCAAAAAAGAGTCAAGAAAAAAAACACAATATATTCACATTATTAATGGTGATAAAACTTCAAAAAGGGGGATTTCGATGTTGATGAGTGTGTAAAATAAACAGACCACAATTAATGCAAAATTTGAGCTTTCAATTTACAAAACCCATCAATTATTTAATAAGAGAGATGATGATTTTAAACAGTGTCAGAATCATTTTCCATTGTTTCCGCAATTTTCATTTCATATAATGCGCATTGTTGGTTCAATGGTTGCAAATTGAATCACCCTTAAGCCCTCACTTTACCACATCTGTCGAGCTCGTAGCCCAAAAGCCCTCGTCAAATATTATTATTCGTGAGGGCTAAAAGTTTCAATTTACATCCAATCACACGGAAATTGACTTTTATGTCGCATGAAATAATTGTTGCAATGTTTGGAAAGTCAATGAGAATGTCATGGCGAAAATCCACAAATTTTTAATACTACTGGACGTGATGTATTTAGTGATATAATTTAAAAATATATTTATATATAGGAAGAGGCGGAAGTGCAGCGAACAGTCATTCGACGTCCAAGTAATTCCGCCAAATCGCATCTTTATAGATATTTTCTCTATTCATTTTCAAGCATTCTTGTCATATTCTTCGCCTTCTCCTCGGGATATTAAAGAAACCAGAAATTAGAGATAATTATTACTTAAAAATTTTTACCTACACAAAAAGGGTGTCGAAAGATTGTGTGCCGAAAAATTTCATATACAGAATAACAATTGATTCGCATTTCCTTTTTTTTCAATTCTCAAGTCTTGTATGGCGATTAAATACTTGTTTAACTATTTACACAATTACTATTAAGTTAATGTCCATAATTTTGGGATATAATTTCATCAACAGTAACAATGTTATCCTTATACTTAATTTTTAAATGCGCGCAATTTCGTCACCTCTTTTTTTTTTCTTCATCCACTTTTCACCTCTTCTTCAATGAAGTATCAAAAATAAAACCTTTTTTTCTCTGCTACACGTATTTTTTATCAAAAATTGATTGTTTTTTTTTATCTCATCTCTCATTTTTTTTTTCACTTCACTTCCACTGATTCTGATATTTATTGTGTGTTTGTGAATAAAGGGACATTTTCTTGTCTTACTTTTGCCATTCAACCTTTTGTGGGGACGTGAAATCAATGGAAAGTGTCGAAAATTGGTGGAAGTGTTTTAATTGTGTGGTAAAATTTCTCACCGTAAAAGCACAAACATAACGTGAAATGCTAGAAAAAGACGAGGAAGGCATGGATAAAACGACACAAATGTTCATTACAACACCGTTTTTCTTCAAAATTGGATATGACTAGGATGCAACACAGACACACATATTAATGCTCTATGCCTAACTTTTATCATCAGTTTCTCTTCTGTCCAATAGTATTGGCATTTTCTCTTCTCTAAACATCTAAAGAGACAACTCCATTCTCTCCACCACAGCAATTCTCCCTCAATTTATACTTATCGATATACGAATCGAAAGAAAAAATAAGGTTTGGATAAAAATGCCAACAGTGTTGATTCTTACTTAATGTTATTCAATATATGTTATGCTTTTTCTTAAGGAGGCAGTTGTTATTATATTTTCATCATCAGTTTTCATTTTATTTAAAAGTCTAAGAGCTAAACAGTTTCATAGTGTCTATCAATCTTTATCGCTCATTGGAAAGAGATTTGGAGTTTTGTCGAAATGCCTTTTCTTGTTTATTTTTTCTTCATTCTCCACCTCATTTCACCCATCAACAGCACTAACTTTTACATTTATATTCCCATTTTTTAAATACTAAATCCAGTCATTTTCATTTACTTTTGAAAGTTGTAGTCAAAATTGATTACTTTTCACATTAACTTGTTTTTTTCATATAGGCCAAGAGATCAGTTCATTAGAATTGGATTTATTCCACAAAAGTAACAAGAGAATAAAATACAAGTCCATCGAATGTCCAGACGAAATAAAACCACGTGAGATTTCACCGTTTTATAGGAAGAGTGAATTGAAAAATTCATTGCGTGCTTATTTAATACAGACCAGAGCAATATATTGTTTACCATCATCAATCGGCAAAAACTCCGCGCGCATTTGTTACTTAATTTCTGCAATAAAACCCCCATTTATGCAGAGAGACTGTTTTCGAACACGAAAGTGACGACAGATTGGGAAAGAAGACGATTGCGTGTAAAATTTTTAATTGACAATCACTGTTATAGATTTGTCTGTACGAAGAAATTGTAAATTCATTATTATTATTAAGTGGTTCTTCTTTTATTCTCCCCTTTTCTTTCTTACTCTTTTTAAATTCTATGCTTAATTATGCATAATTTTCCCTCCCAATCTACATAAAATTGCAACATCAATTTCTGCGTCAATCCAGCAAAATTGCACGAGACAAATTCACTGAATTGAGGATAGAAATTGCAGAGTAAATTCGACAAAAAGCATCTGCAATCAACAGTAACAATTTTACTTCTTTCTTATCATCGTTACGCCCTTAAAACAACACTGCCAGTGAACGAGATAATCCTAATCCTGCTACCTAAGTATATTTTGGTCAAATAGGAAGAGGAATTGTTTAGTCTCTTCGCGGAAAACTCCCCATTTTTTTTTTCTCTCTGTTTGGCGCGACGAAGAGCAACACTGTGTCGTTAATTCTAATGAAATGTCCTTATGAATTGAGACAAAAATTCGTGTTTGATGTGTTTTTCTTCAGTGTTGATTGGTGGATCGGAAGATTCAATGCATAAGTTTTTGTCATTGTTTCTGTCTCCATGAAAAAAAAAAGAAAATATATCTTATCTCTCCCTTTATCTAAATACATTTCGGTTGAACATAAGGAAATATAAAGAAAGATGTCAATAGTAATAACGAATTGTTGACATTTTTTCTCTCCCTTCACTAACAACTTTTTCTTGTCAATTTACGTTTCTTCTTTCACTGACTGTCTTATCACTTTTCCTTCTATCATTTGTCAGGAAATGCCTCTGGATTAGATGGAATTCCCTATCGTAAATCTATCGAAGTCTCTCATATTTTGAGCACATTGCATTGGCTTATCAAAAAAAAAGAATCCTATGTAGTAAAAAAAAAATAAATGCCTAAATTAAAGTTAAAAGATATTGCAGTTTCTTGCATGGAATATTTAACTAAGCCTTATCATTGGGTTAAAAAAAAATTGTGGTCTTTTCTGTTCTCGCTATAAATTGTCTATGTTTGAAAATAAAGTCAATCAACCTCACTGTCTCTCTCTCTCTTTCTCTCTCTAAATCCATATTAAATAACTATTTTTCCCCTTTTACAGTTCGGATGCAGTATTGTTTGGAATTGTGGATTGGGTTTTTTGTAACATTAACATCCCAAAAATATTTTTACTTTTGCTTTTCCTCACATTTTTAGACACTTGATTAGTTTTATTCCTTCACTTATACTTTATTTATGCTTAAAACCTTATTTTTCTTAATCAGTTTCGTAGTCAAAAATATCAACCAAGATTTTCTTTTTCTTATTATGATTCTCTCTTTCTCTTCCTCTTCCCATCTCAATTCTTCATCATTTCTCTTACCATCTCTTATATCAAATACTTTTTCATCATCATTTTATCCTTTAATTATTTAATAAAAACGACTGACTATTGGAAAAGTGTGCTAACATTATTCATGTGTGCATATTAATAAGTAATGTATAATATAATTTCGGTCGTATCATACTGCTTATTTGTTCCATTTATCTATGTACACCACATGTTCCTTATTCCACCGCCTTTCTCACATGTTTCTCCTTTCACTGTGATTGTATATGAGAGCCCTACACAAACAATATATATCAATAGTCAATTACTCAATAAATATTAAGTATTATTAATAATATTGGTAAAAATATGATCAAAAATACTTCTATTTACATTCCCTAGTCACGCATATTACTATTCCTTTATTTGCGACATTTCTTCGCCACTTTTTTTTTCTTTCTTTTGTGCTAAGTAAACTCACAAAGATGCGCTAGTTTTTTTTTCAAAGAAATCTTTTAACCTAAGAGAAAAAAAGGCTTTTGCCCAAAAAATAGAGATACAATATAAATGCAGCACATACAAAAAAAACGTTTTAATTTATTTCTGGAATAAATTAAGATACAAAAATCAAAATAAAAAATAAACAAACCAAAAACAAACAAAAATAACAGCATTACAATACTATACAAGTTATCTCACTTTTACATACTCTTCCGCCCCTTTTCATCCTTTCCCATGTTTTCTTTTTTTTCTTCAATTAGCACACATTTAGTAATACTTGATGCTTAATCTTTAATTAATATATTTATGTAAGATTATTTTTCATCTCTTGCATTCCCATCAATTCTTGTCCCATCGCTTCACACCGCCTGCAAATTCTTTTATTAGACTCTCCACGAAAGAAAGTAAAATATTTTCACTATTAAATTCATCTCTTTGTTAAATGTTTCTTCACTTTTTTTCTCTTCTTCTTTTTAATAAAATACCATTTTGTTTACCCATTTTTATCATTCCTCCTAAATATGCCAATTGATTTAAATAGAATTTCGAAAATTATAAAATATACATCTCATGCCAATTTTTCTCTAAAAATTTCTGTCTCACGAACAGAAAAAAATTTCGCTAAGTCTCCGCGTTAATTTATGATTCAATTATATATTTTTACACAATATATTTGTCAATTTGTTTTTTTTTCTCATCAAAAATTCGACACAAAAAGCCAACGACGCCAAACATTTTTTTTGTCTAATACAAGTCCTTAATTTATAAATAAACTATATGTTTTTTCCGATTTTGGGATTTTCTTAGCCCGTCGCAGAGTGAATTTTTCTTTATCCTTTCCTTAACTCCTTGTCCTAATCATAAATTACTTTCTTTCATCCAAAACCATCTTTCTTACATATTTAGCTTGGTTTCCTCTTCTTCTTTAGTCATGAGATAATAGAGAGATAGGCGTGAATTCAGTCCAATAGAAGTGTGTTTCTTGTTGTGTTTTCTTCAGTGTACAAAAGAGAAGACACAAGACCTTAACTACTACTATATAAGTATAATCATTTCTCTTGAGAATAAGTAGAAATAGTTTGTGTGTCCACCTTTCCATGTCACTTCATTGAATTACTCCTGATAATACAGTAATTAATATGTATAGATTCATTACATTTTTTGGTTAATTTTTTTTAGAAAATTGTTTCTCTATGAAAAGTACAAAAATATATATTGATTTGTAGA
This sequence comes from Phlebotomus argentipes, assembly GCF_947086385.1. Lineage (NCBI taxonomy): Eukaryota > Metazoa > Arthropoda > Insecta > Diptera > Psychodidae > Phlebotomus > Phlebotomus argentipes. The sequence goes on along the minus strand of NW_026776181.1, from coordinate 6,888,254 downwards.
CTTTTTTTTTACTCAGCTTCGCCGCTTCAATCTTGCTTAGTTAATTTTTTTTCTTGAAGGATTTTTTCTTACACCAGCATCTCTCCAGAGATGCGCTAATTGCTGTGTTCTCCTCGTCTTCTCTTCACTTTCACACACTCTCCAGCCATTCTTCCACACACTCTCTCTCTCTGTCTCTGTCATATTAATATACGCAAATTGGGAGGTTCAATAGTATTGAATAATCATTTCTTTCTCTCTCATCCCACAATACTTCACAACATCGTTGATTTTCAGTAACTTCTCCTTCCCAAATTACCTCTATTTACTTCTCCTTCACGTGATATTTCTCATCGAATTTAATATTTACAGTAAAATTAAAAAAAAGGTAAAACAACAGTGAAATAAACATGGAATAGTTCATCGATTAATTGTTAATACATGTGCCTTGTGTGTGTGTTTTTCTGTGTGTCATGGGGAAAGGGATGGCGCGCCCTCCGTTCGTCTACTTGAAGGGATACACACTGTCATGAGTCGCGGTGGTGGTTCTCTTCCCTCTCCGCATCACTTTGTCCTAGAGCCCCAGCGGCGGCACTTGCACGTACCGGTAGATGTAGAGGCGATAGTCCTTGCTGGCCAGCACCACGCTCCCATCGTCCATCAGGGCCACGTCAAAGCACTGGGCGTGCTTCACCTTGCTCTCCAGCGCACTCACCAGCTGCCCATCTTGCGTGAAGATGGTGAGATTGAAGTTGTTGTGATTGTCAGCGATGAGAATCTCACCGGCAGCATTGATGCCCACGCCAATGGGGTAATTGGTGATGCCCTCGCCGCCAATTTGCCGAAGGAACACACCCTCGTAGTTGAACACCTTCACGCAATGCGCCCGATTGTCACTGATGAAGATCTCCTGCTTGTCATTCACCACAACACCATTGGGGAACTCCAGATGTTTGCTGCAGCCGAACTTCTGCAGCACATTGCCAGACTGATCAAAGATAATCACGCGCATCACCTTGCATTCCACCACGATGATCCTCCCCTTGTTGTCCACCGTCACACCGCGCGGATGCTGCAGGATATTTGCGCCGAACTTCCTCACAAACTGTCCATACTGATTGTAAATCTGGATCTGGTGTGTCGGTGACCTCTCCGTGACGATGATGTCTCCCGATGTGCGCACCACAGCCACGCGATTGGGATACAGCAGCTGTCCATCACGCTTCCCACACTCGCCAAACTGGAACTTGAAGCGTCCCTCCTTATCAAAGATCTGAATGCGATGGTTGTTCGTGTCTGCAACAATTATATCATTCTGCGCATTCACCGCCACACCGCTCGGCTCAGTAAATTGTCCCTCCATCACGCCAAACTCCCCAAATTTGCAGTGATAGATCATCTTCTGGCGCTTTATCTGCGACTTGGGCGGAAACATACTCGTAGACATGAGCTTTGACGTGAGATCAATGACAGAATCCGTGGCCGCTTGACTCGGCGCCAATGGAATTGTGTACTGATCTGACAAACTGTTGAATATATTGTCCGATCCACCATTGCTCCACTTCTCATACGGATTCACCTGAATATTGACATCACCCACAAATGGTCCCAGACTATTCACCGAATTGAACCTCTTTGAGATGATGTTTGAGTCAAAGGACATGCTCTGCTGCGGCTGAGACGCCTGAATAATTGACGTGGTGCCACCATTAGAGAATGGCCTCTCAATGGCATGACACCCATTCGAGAGAATGTGGCCCGTCGTCTGGGGCTGAATATTGCAATTCAGACTCCCGGTGCTGGACGTGGGGCTGCTGCCATTCGTCAGGATGCTATTGCTTGTCGGACGTGCTATCGGCGGCTGCTTCGTCGGTGCCTCACTGCTTGACCGAATGTAGCCAAATGTGTTGCGCACACCCACCTGAATGGCCTGATAGTTGCTCACAAACTCCAACTCATACGTCGACTGCAGATCCTGAATGAATCCCATAAATGATTGCAACTTATTCTCCATCAACTTCCTCAGCATTATCGTCTCCGCGAGACCGGCATGCTTCGTGAGACGCTCCACAAATTCACAACTCTGCAGCACCTTGTCCACGTGCTCCTGAGACTTCGTCACCAACACAGACTGCGACAGTGTCTTGGCATTGTAGAAGCTCTCCAGCTCCTTCAGCAAATCCTGCTTACGGTCATCCAGCAGTGAACGATAGAAATTGTGTGTCTCATTGATCTCCGTCTGTGCCTTGTGATACTGCACCTGAATTCTCGACGTGTTGTGCTCAGCATTCTTCACCATCGCCCGCATGTCAGTCGCTTTGTTCCGCACATCCGTCACCAGCTGCAGCAGACTCTCGATCTGCTTCGGCGTACTGTCGCTCACGTGCTCGCAGTCGTGCAGACCATTCGGATGGTCTGACACGATGCAATCCTTGCACACCGTCACGCTGCACGTGCGACAGTAGAACTTGAGCAGTTCCGTCTTGTGACGCGTGCAGAAGTACGAGTTGGTCTTGGGCGCGGCGGATGTCGTGGCGCCCAGGAGCCCACCGCCGCCGCCGTCCAGCAGTGAGTTGAGGCCGCTGGTGGCGGTGGGATTGGTCTGCGCCCCGCTGAGCAGTGACGTCATATTGTTGGCCTTATTGAGCAGCGACGTCTCATCCTTGAGACTGAGCGCCAGCCGATGCGACTCGAAACCATTCATAATGTCCACCTGCTGATGAAGCTGCACCGGTGGCTGATGTTGTGACGGTGTCGCCTGCAATTGTCCGTCACTGCCAATCCGGAAGACGCTGTGTCCGTCGAAGCAGTGCATAAATTGATGTGCCGTCACACAGTTGGAACACAAGTAGTTGGCACAGTCGATACACTTGGCAACAGCATCCAATTGCTTACTCTTGCATCCCGTGCAACGGGGACAGATGATGCGCTCACTCGAGGAGGCCGTCTGTGAGCTGGGCGCCGATGATTCCAGTCCGTTGAGCGGGAAATCGTCACAGATTGCCGAATCTGAGACCGTTGGTGATGAACCACTCAGTGTTAGCGGTGATTCAGACAGGTCTGTGTGCTCCCCAAATGACCTTATCGAATTAGTGGCACCCGGCAAAGAGTCCAGAGATGGTGTTGGAGACGTTGCCATTTTCCACAGTCGCGAGCCAATTCATTGGGGTGAAGAAGGGATGGAAAGGCGTGGGTGGACAATCTCTCAATTCCTTCCTGCTTCCTGAAAGCACATGTAGAGACACAGACATTAGATTTTCCACGAAATACTCAACTTACAGTAGCGAAAATTAATTTACGACAACTACAAAATTTAAGTCAAAATAGGACCGATGGAAATTTGTCTGAATTTCTTAGGTGTCCTAAAGAAATCTTCGCTGCTGTACTTTTGCACAATCTTCATTGAGCCATACTTACAGGCAATTACTCAATTTATCCTTCGATTGATGTCTTATCCTCTCTCTCTGTCCCTCTCTCTTCCTTAATCGCGTATCCTTGGGATATATTCTGCCTAGGCGCACTCAACACATTAATTTAAAGATAGAAAATTACTTTAATGGGAATTCTATTTTCTCCTCCTTTAAACAATGCACACGATCTCAATCAACTGTCTTCACACTTCTTTTCCAATCTATCTCACTTTTTCCTCCAAATTAATTTAATTATACTGAATATTCGTTATTGATTCCACTAGCACATTGCCTTGGTGTCCACAATCGCTGCATTTGTGCCTCTCAGACTTGGAATTGTTCTGTCGAGAGAGAGAGAAAAAGAAACACTTGTAAGTCATTATTTATATAATAAATCAATTGCGTTACATAACAGAGACAATAAGGACGAAGGATGAAGGAAGAAAATCTCACAAATGCATCAACTTTTGTCAATTTGTCGCCAAATCATCATTCCTAACATAACATCAAGCTCTGCTAAAGACGCGCCATGAGAAATGCTCGAGGAAACGACACACCAAGTCTTTGTCTGCCCCATTCTTTCAACAATATAATCACAATAATCAACTCAAGGAGACTCTCCTCTCCCCGCACACAGTCCAGACGCCACGCACACCATCGACAACAACACTCTCTCCATCACTGCACTTTTCCATCCCAACCCAGAAGGCATTATTAGTAGTGAAAAGTGTTTAAGCACAGCCAGTGACACAGTGGAGGAAAAGAAGTAGACGAAAAAAAAGCGAACCAACAGACAGTGAAAAAAGCGACAACACTACTAAATGGGAGGGAATTTTTATGCAACCAACAAATTCCGGCCAATTTCTTTACAATTATATGCGCCAATGTGAATGTGTGTTCGACACACTATTTTGTAAAACTGAAACAAGTTGAAAGAGAGTTGGATATGCGGCAGAAAAAACGGGCGTGCTTTTCGTCTGAGACTTCTATTACATAAAAATAAATACAATTTTGTACCACACATAATACACAGCACCATTTGGCCAATTGAGCCAGTGCAAGAGATCATGAGAGAAAGAGATCCAGCGCAAGTGAAAGATATTGCTCACTGATTTTCTTGCGCTCTGTTGTTGTGGGTTTCACTCTCTGGAAGCCACAATTTTGTTGCCTTCTTTCTACACTTTACTTCATTTCTGTCGGCAAAAATACTCTCAAATGCAGGAGAATATTGTGTGGTGGAAATTTCTACCAGAAAACTCACATAAATTTCATCCAGTTGAAACGGAAAAGTTTGAATAATGAAGTGCAAGTAAGACTTATTACAAGATGATAAAGCATTATAGAGCTTTAAGAATGCCAATCCACAAAGTACATTCAGAGAAATAAAATTATATTCTTGAACCTAGAAATTAGGTTCTTAATAAAATCTTGAAAATAGCCTGAATCTACCTAATTTCGACTTCATTTCACTAATCGATTTCCAACCTGATTATTCTTGAATTGCATGTCGAAATCGATCTAAATTCTAGCCTGATTTTTCTTTCAGTGTAGAAATGTCTTAAAATTACTCGCAACAACACAACAGACATTTTGCCAACATTGCAAATACAACGCAATAAGATATTTCAGCTCAATAAATTAAAGGATCTCTCCTTGAACAAATTGAAATATCACAACACTTTGACTGAACATCCGAAGCATCCTTTCAGTTGAGTGTTCTTTTCGATACGGATTTACATAAAAATAACAAGAGAATACCCTTGAAATCTGGGACAAAGAGCACTTAAATATTAAACATGGCATAATTCAAGGCATATTTTCATATAAATCGAAAATATTCATACGAAAACCCTTATCCGTTTGTGTCTTCAATTATTTCTCTCTGTTTCTCTGCATAAACCTTTAAGTTATGCCCTTGAATCTCTCGGCAATTTCACATGGTTTTATGATCCAATATAGGAAATTAAATCTTCGTTCAACACACTAAGAGCATTAGCCAGAGAACTTGTTACACACTCTCTCTCTCTTCCTCTGATATCACGCATAAAATGTTAATCCAGAATGTTTGCTCGTAATACTATGAACTATGATCCGAAACTTAATCGACAGGGTTGGTAAGTGAAAACACATTTGACCTCATAACTTGTTGCCATTGCACGAAACACCCGAGAATGGATAAACAATATTTCCGTAATGAAGGTGAATTTCACTGTTTTCCATCGCTCCGCAAGTATTATTTACATCGCAGTCTGCGCTGCTTCCAGGAAAAGCTTCAGGAATTCTCCAGCCTAAACGCCTCCATTTCACGTAAAATTGATTGCATTTCACACTCATTGTCCAACAAATTTCTCTCTCTCACTTTTTTTTCAGGTGCTCGCATTCTTGGAACATTATTCAACAAATTTTGTCCAATTATTCAACATTATTATTGCTCCTTCAAAAGTGCAAGTAATATAATATCTATCAAATCATCAATTAATTAACCTACATACTTTTCCACCAACTTCTGCCCGTCCAGAGAAGAAGAAGAAGAGGCTTCGCACGTGAACGAGTAAGAGTGAAAGGGTGGCAAAAGTTGAAAATTGAACCTTACTCATCCACAATATATCACGTCTCTTGGGAATCAAGTGTAACATAACACTCAATTAATTGATTAGCACGATCGATTTTTGTATTTACCACCTACACATTGCCTCAAGCAGAGAATTTCTCTCTCTTTCTCCCGCTCATTCCGAGCTATCATCATCATTTTCGCCCACATCACAGGCACTTTCATCACATTTTCCAGCGCCAATCCCCGCACAGGCCCAAGAGAGACTCCAAATCCAACCCCCGATGATCCCATCTTGTGACACACATTCCTCCTGGGCCAGAGCCATTGTGGCGCGGGTGTGAGGAGACAAATTGCGTTTGATGCCAATGTATTTCTCTCAGCCTTTTTCCATATGGCTTTCTCTCAAACTGGAAGTCAGAGTAAAATTTTACGCAATTTTCACTCACGACGCAATTTCATAATAACACCCAACCAAGAGGTGAAGGAATGGCTCTTTTTTTGTGTGTTACTTCTTCACCGCTTGAATCTCAACTTCATTCACTATCACTCTCTTTCTCACTCTCTCTCTCTCATCTCTCGTCTAAAGCATCATCATCAACATATTCATCCAAATTATCGTCATTTCTTCAGCCCGACAATCTCTTTCACTCTCCTCTCTTTCACTCTCTCTCTCTCTCTCTGTGTCTGTCTCTGCAGCATTAGAGAGACCCAAAGCTATGGTGAACACTCACCGCATAAAATGTGTATCAAATATTAGATAATAGACAATTTTGCTGTCGTGATCAAACAAGCAAAAAAATATTGAGACATTTTCTCTCATGTCACCTTCTTTCTTCACCTTCTTCCTCACTTCTCCCGCGAGAGTTGGAGAAATATTAAGTCATTGTATCGTTTTCTTAAGCTCTTTTTTCTGCGGCATCAGTGAAATTTCTCAACAAAACCAATAACACACAAAAGCAACGAATTGTAGTGCAAATATCGTGATTGGACAAAAAATGAAACACTCTGCCAATATTCTTTTTTTTTAAAAGCTAACGAACACCTTTTTCAATATGATGATTTATGTAAAGTAGTTTTCAAAAAAACTCAATAAATTTTTTAAAGAAAAATTGTTTTTATGGCCAAACTCTAAACTTGTGCAGAGTTTCATATTTTTTTCTCTTTCACTTTTCTCCCCCAAAAGGCGCCAATGTTAAATGTCAGCGACAGTGAAATGTAGAAAATTAATTATTTTAGAGTGCCTCCACATGATATAATGGGGACTTTATCTCCGAAAACTTTTCAATAATACAAAAATTTCAATTAATATTATGAATAGGGGATCAACAGACGAATACAGTGTGTCACAGATGAGGGATGAAAATGACTGACACTTAAATGCCTCACATTTGACATTTAATAATCTATCAGTGTGCTGATTTGGGGTATCAAACTCCTCCTCTGTTACAGCCGCCAGTCATTGCTTTATTGCTCAAATTCACCTACATTTCCCCCCTCGTCTTCGACCTCGCTTATTTGCTGTATTGTAAGCGTACTTTAGATAAAAATCTAGTGATATAATGCAAAAATATTTCATACAAACACACAACAAGGTGCAAAAAGACAGAAACTACCGTCTGTAAATCTTCCTTCCAAACTCGATTTGCCAATTGTACGAAAAACCATCAATTGTGCAATAATTGATGAAATGCGAACAACTCTTAATGATATTTTAATACCTCACATTACTTAAAGTACACTTTCCACCCCCAGAAAAAGCAACCGGCTTCACTCTCGCTGCCGAAGAGGATCATTTTGGCAAGAGGCGAAGCGAAAATTGCCAAAGAAGACTGTCAAAAGAACTCTTGAGAGTGTTCAGAGGAAAAAAAAAGCGAGCGCGTGTGTGTGAAATCTCATCAAAAGACCATGCCCGGAAATGAAGCCACTGACCAGAATGAATTGGAGATGATGTTGACCAGAGGTGAAGTGGAATTTCCATTTAATGAACAATAGATGAAGAATGGCTGCAAAGCTCAGTGCTCGCAATTTTTGGCGCAATAAAAAACGCTCTTTCTCTCCACCAGCGAACCCCTAATTGAAATCAACCCTCTCTCTCACAATGTGTGTAACCTTGTTCTGCTGCCATACGGGAAATTTTCTACACCCACCCCCCAGAATTTTCACATTCTGCTTCTCTCACTCGCTCTTTCGCCATGTAAAACCAGAATAATTGGGAAACTTGAATAAACACCACCATTTTACCATTGCAGGCGCAAAGGTAAATTGTATGAGAGAATTATAAAAAAAAAAATCCCACCTTTAATTTCCACCTCAATTTCAATTGAATTAAATCACACACACTGAATATGGGAGAATACCAATAACACACAATAAAAAAGAATCAGCATCATGTGTGGATTCCATGAAACAGATGGTGAGAGAGTGAGATATTCGGCATGGCCACAAAAATATTCCAAATAAAATATCGCCAGAAAAGTAACGCGAGCGAAGACGGAAGTATGCGTGACGGGATGACGAATTTCAATTAAAAATTACGCAAAAATCTCCTTCTCTCACTCTCGCTGGCCAAAAAATGTATGCGCCAAAAAGAATTCACACACTCAAAAGGCTTCTCTTCTCAAACACAAACATTGCAATATAGCATTTAAAAGCAGGAGAGATATTATGTTCGATGGTGTCGTTGAAATTTTACAGAAATTATTTAACATCTCTCTTTCTCACTCACCACAACAACATTTTCTTGTGACGCTCATATCTCTCCTCTTTGGACGGAAATTTTTCTTACCCACTTTTATACACAAGTATACAAAAAAGAAACTTGTTAGTGTCTGTGTTTCGTCTCTCCCAAATCTAATTTAGCTAAAATTCATCATTTTATTTATGTAAAACACACAGAGAAGAGATCGAGTTCATTGAAAGGTTCTTGAGCTTTTGTACAGACACTTTTTCCCCCAGAAATGGTTAATAGAGTGTCAGTCAAAGAAGGCGAACGTGAATGTGAGGAGAAAAAAAGTCTTGTCCAGCAAATTGGCAGTGAAAAAGTCTCGAGAGAAGAAGAGTAACAGGAGAAGTCAGCTTTTGACTCACACGAAGCTTATTAAGGTGAACAAAACATTGAGTTTGAATAACATAGGAAAGCAGATAACCATGGCAATTTGAGATAATTATAACAATATGGATTTTTTGATTAACCCTTAAGCGTACAAAGTATCAAATTGATTAGCAAAATAAATTCTTTATCCACTAATAATATGTATTAACTGCGATTAATTAAGAAAGTTTGACTATAGAACAGGAAAGAACGGTGGAACATCTTCTGCTATGTATTCTCTGTTTCATGAATCCATCAGTGAGTTAATGTGTGTATTGATGGGTTAATCACATGCCTGACATTTATTAGATTTTTCAATCTTCCAGTTATGTACCTCAGAGAGTGCATCACAAAGGACTTCTCAACCTTCCAGTAGAGCATAAAACTAATAGCTAAAGGGTAACAAATCTGCAACAACTGAAGCAAACCCATTATTGCGAAGGGGGAACAACATTGCAGTGCAGCAACATGAAGAGTCTCTCAATGTTTGATGATAACCAGCAACAACAAAAAAAAGCTCGAGTAAAAAGGGACGAGCTTTATATGTTTTTCACTCGAATTGTGTGTGTGTGTAGCTTAGAGACTTGGAAAACGGGGAAAAGGTCAAGGATGTTGGCTCAAAGTTTTCCCACAAGAGTCCAACGCTTCCATTGGCAGCTCTGGTGAAAGAGAGAAAGAAAATAGACACAGATTGAAATTACCACATAAAGGAAATTGATCATTGAATAGAGATAAAACACAATTTTCCTCTTCACGTTTCCACCAATCGTCCTTGCATAGTCTTCTCCTCTTATACACCTTTTGCTCCCAAACTCAGAAGAAGAGAAGGAAGCAACAGAGAAGCTATGCGGGGTTGGAACTGGTGTGGAAAATTCTTATGGTTGGAAAACAAAGGCATCACCCAGTGTAATCCTTCAACTCCTTTTCCATCTCAGTGAATCAAGCACAACGACGACTGAGGGTATTTTCACCAGGGAAATCTTTTTCAATAAATTTAACACTCTCATACATACAATTCTCACATACAACAACTTTTCTCTCACCCATGAGAAATGGTGGAAAATGCAATGGGAAAATAAAAGGCACACAGCATATACAGAGGAGTTTTCAGCCAACAAAGAACAGACGTATCATCGCGAGAAAGGATACCAAATGGCGTCCTTCCTCGAGCTCCCATATATTATATAGTTTCTTGATGGTGTTCGTGTGGCTGGGATCACCCTCAGCATCCGCCCTGTAACTTTTCCAGGAGCTCAGACACCCCCTGCGAAAGGGCGGATATTTCCACCCTCCGCAGACGCGCCAAGCAACAAATTATGGGTAGAAAAAGGGAAAGAAATTGTTCATATTATCGTATGTCTGAGTTTTGTTGTTGTACTGAAAATACACTCAATTTCCACTGAAGGGTGGCGCGCGCTCTCCTTCCTCATCACGCTGAATCAAGTCACCCTCCATCTCTTTATCATCATCATCCCCTTCAGTATAATGTCCTCTCTCGTGCCATGCACACACAACACACCATGTTCTAGAGGCAAATGTGTATTGGTGGAAAAAGCTGTTGCGGTGGTTGCCGCCGCACGACGCAGTAAAACAACCCTCTTCAAATGAATTCTCTCCCTCTCGCTCTTTCGCTGCTACTTTTTGGGTGGGAGGGAAGTTTTTGGAAGTGAGTGGCAAAAGCCAGGAAGAGAACTTTGAGCTTTCCTCTCTGTTTATCTCTCTTTCACATCCACCCTCTGAACACGCGCCACTTTTGCATTAACTTCCCTCCCCACAGCAATCCACCTTCCCATTTCACCATCATTCCACAAATACCAAGACAAATTTCCCAACACCACCAAATATCCAAACTAACCCCCCGAGTAAATCCTCTAAAAGCTCACTGTCTCTCACCATTTCCTTAAAGCTCTTTCCAGCTTTGTCACACCCTCGCACAGGCTGTCTCACTCATAAACTTGCCACGGAATCAAAGGGTGCTTCAGTGCAAAACTGCCAGTAATCTTTCAATTTTTCGAAAGAATTCTTTTTATTTATTTGGCAAAATTCCCCCTAACAAGCGACATCTTATCTCCAATTTCCCTTGATAACACAATAAATGAAAACTCTCATCGGAAACACCCTGTTTCTGATGAATCAACACACAGAGATGAATCAGTTTTGCCTCCTCTTGAATGACGACAGAGAAAACATTTAGGGAAAATGCTTTCGGGGGGAGGAACGAAGACACGTATCTCGTGCGGAGAAACGCTGCTTGAGAAGGTGTTTCTGATCATGTCGATTTGTTGCTACTCGAGGGTGAAGACGGGCACTCACTTCATTCCCACCTTCAGACCAAAAACACTCCTTCCGTCGACGTCGTCGTCGTCGTGAGATGAAAAATCCCACTTCTTCGTGTTAGTGCGCAAAATTATATCCCTCATTTCGAGTATATTTTATTCTCATTCACAACCCACCCTAGTTGTTGATGCTTGAAAATTCATACAAATGACGGGGGAGTCAAACTGCCGACGCAGGGACTCAGGGCAAAAAGGAAATCCCACAGGAGACACTCAAGCGCAGCTACAGGGCAAAAGTAACCTTATTATTGAGAGTAATAAAAACTCCTCGCTCCTTTCCACCGTGAAAACAAAAGCATATCGAAATGAATTACCATACAGCCGAAAAAAAACACACACCGAGGGAGAAAATAAAGAAGACAGTGGAGAAAAAAACCCACGCGGAAATGGCACAGACTGCGACATTCTAAATAGGGGTGGTGGTCATAGACTCTCCCCGAGAAATTGTAGTTTTTCACAAGGGGTCTGTCTGTGTGCTTCCATTGGAAACCGAGCATTGGGCGGAGGGAAAGGTGTGAGACATACAAAAAAGACAAAGAAAATCAATACAATTTTGTCAATTTACCACCTTCATCAACCAAACCCTACAGAATTTTTTCCCTTCACTTCCAGTAAAAATAGTACAATTACGCCTGGTGAATAAAGGCAGAAAACTCACATTGTGTGTCGTCTTAATTTCTTCGTCGTATCCAAGTGAGAGCAAACACACACTTTCTGTCCTATTTGACTTTTCTCCTCTTTTGCACCCCCGGAAAAACCGTCGAAACACCCTTGCAGAGGACACACAATTAAATTTCACGTACTGCGTGTCTATTTTTAGTCTAACGCCGTTTTTTCCACCTCCTAATCAAACAGTATCGCGCAAAAATTTCTCTGTGTCCAATTGGAAATTTGCTACTGAAACCGCTTTTAGCAAATGTCTCGCCACTTTTTTCCTCACCATACACACATATATATTTTCATTCCAAACCAATAAGAGGTGAGGAAATTTAAATTTTTCGCCACAAAATTGCACACAAAGCTGAGCTTTACAAATCGTCTAATTTATCTATTGTCCATAAAGAGAGAGAGAGAACGACTTCTCTTCCTCCTTCCGTCCAACTTCGGAATCTCTTTGTCTGCAAAACTCAATGTAATTACACACCCCTAACAACTCTTCACATATATCACGGTCTGCACCCCCAGAGCGAAAAAGGAGAACAAAAAACTCTGACTAGACTTTGGTCAAATTCGATTTTATCCACCAATTGAACAGATTTTCACTGTCCAAATTGCCTAAAAACTGATCTTTTCTTTCACATTGAATTGCTGCATTAACTTTGAGACTTTTCCTACAAAATAGAGATATTTGTCTTAATTTCACTGAACCTTCTCTCTCTTATAATTTAGGTATAGGTTTCACTGACGACAACGTCGTTCCACCCCCGGTTCGGAGCGACTGCGGATCTCGAGTCACTATCTCAATGACGCGTCCCTCGAATTTCCCTCTGCATTTCACCCTGTTCCGCACTCACTCACCCAAACACACAAACACACACATGCACGGACAGCAGTGAGAGAAAATGTGAGAGAGACAGAGTGACTTCAAGGTTCAGGCTTCAAAACCACCCCTCTTTGTTGCTAGTTTTCCCTTTTCCATCCCTCTCTCGCCGCCGCCCATCAGGCGATCGTTCTCACTCACTTCCACCTCGGCAAGGGCTCTTCCTTTCATCGGACTGACTACACAGCTACAGAGGGCAGAAACCACCCCAAATTGAATGACCGTGTGTATGTGTGTGTGTGCATCGACACCAATTCAATATCCATTGTGAGCCACGAAACACACACAGAGCCAAAGCGAAAAAGGCTACCAAAAAGCCGACGTCGTTTTCGCAGCGTCGATGACATTTCAGGGGTGGCAATGGCAGTATTCCGCTTCCATCCCTCCACACACTTTCCCATATTACGTATCTACATTATTCTCCATAACATTTCATATATATGACTCTGAGCGTCGCGCCAAGAGTGAAAATTTGCAGTCAGACGCTCAATTAGTTTGCATTTTAGCCCTTGATTTCATTTAATAATGCATATTATAATTCCAACCCTCTTGATCGCGTCAGGAAAAATTCTCCATTGAGCTTTTCTTGTATGAAATTATGCAGAATTATTTTACACTTTATATTAAGTCTTTCAAATTCTGAATTTCAGGAAAAAAAACTCAGTGTTTGTTAAATAAATAAAAGTACAAATATGAAACGTTGATTTGTTAGAAATTGACTTAGAAATTCAGAAAATAAATATTACAGACCAATATTAGCTCTCTAACAAACTATTGGAAGATATTTTGAGGTTTTTGAGGTAAATTTGGCAAATTTCGCAGTTTAACGCGCAAATCAACACTAAATTTTCAATTCTGTCTCTTAAAAAAAAAACGTTTTTGACCACATAGTTTTCGATTCACCCGTCGATATAAACCTAAAGATATTTCTGCTTCTGCAACTTTCACAAAGAACAGAGCATTTCAGGGGAACAGAAAAGGTCTTTTGTTACTCTTTTTTGGCACGGACAAATTCATTTAACCTTCTCGGAAGACCACTTTCAGGGTTAAAGGAATTGCAGTAGGTAATAAACCCCGCAAGCTCGGAAACCGCACAAATCCCATCCCATTCTCCCTGTCTCTCCTTTCACTCACATTCACAAGAAATTATCTGCATAAATATTATTTGAAAATTTGTTCTTTAAAAGTCCTTGTCGTTGAGACTCAAGTACCGTTTGCCGAGGGCTTTTAAAACCCCTCATTCAGTGAGGGTGTTAAAGACTCAATCTCCCTACTTTAGGCCTCACTTTTTTTTCCCTACGAGTGCATTCTTTCTCTCTCTCTGCTGGCAAGCTCAGTTCCACTTCTTCGCTGCTTATTAGACCCCGAGGGGTGCTGTAAATAAGTAAATTTCATCCCCTACCTCAAAAATTCACTGTGGAGTGCAGAAAAAAACTGTTATTGAAAAAGAATAATAGAGCATATAAGGGCACACGGCAAGGGTATAACCGTAAAGCAGGAAATTTAAATGTGAAAAAATAAACTCTTTGGGATATTTTATTATTTCATATTGCACACAAGCATGAAAAATACAAATGCTCTGTGTTGAGGGTAGTTTGGCCGCCCCGAAGAGGCGTGAGAGGGTGAAAAATTCAACGTAGCAAATATAGTGTGTATTGCATGAATCACAGGGCGAGTCATTTCTATGCTGGGGGTTATAAAATCCCTTCTTCGTCCGTCCCTCTTCTCCTAAATATATGCGCCACGGTTCGTTCACATTTCTGTTACTCCCGATGGCGCTACAGCTATAGCACAGCGCACAACCTCCATATAATCATTTATTGTTGTCTAATACATAACGACGCACACACAACCGCACACAGTGGAATATCAGGGAAATTTCCGAGGGGTCCGTCTGCCATCATCCCCTGTGCAGCAACTATGCTCATTTATATGCTCTGCCAGAGTACAACTAACACCTCTCTTTGCAATTTGCGCCACATAGCATTCCGGGCATTGTTGCCCACATAGTGTCTCATATCAGGAAGAGAGACAGACACATACCCCAAACCCCAGGGCGGAGAGCGAGAGAGATTAAGCTTCCTTCCCTGTGTTGGTTGATCGTTTTATTATCGTCACCATAAATTCGGTATAGATTTAAATTGCACACGCACACAAGCACACACCATGATCCTAGATGTCTCTGGTGTGCTAATGGAATGGGCATAAGAAATTGAGGTTTGGGTAAAGGACCGAAAATACGCCATTCAAGACATTACCATTATCATAACATTTCCATTCTCAGCTCTGGCGAATTACGCCTAACTTGCCTACTTTCCACCGACATTCTCACTCCCCTTTTTACACTTAGAGCACAACTGGCAACATTTCTAAACCAGACAAAATAAAGAAAAAGTTAACAATAATAGGATTTCAGCTAATTCACTTAGAATTTCACCAAAGTTTCCCGCAGTTCAACTAATTCATTATGAGAACCACAAAACTTTAGAGTCACGGAAAATGAAAAGTTTTCTCTACAAAACTAAAGCATAACACAAAATTCCCAAAGCTTCAAACCCAATCATTCCATAGAAAATAGCTGATTGTCAAAAGCACAAAGATTGTCTCGTGAGTTAAATTCAACACAATGCAAAATGCGTAAAGCGATAAGCTTTCTGCCACCACAGAGGTTTTCCCACGCAAAGCATTGTTATGAACGCACTTTGCAGTGACTGACCGACTAGTTGGTGTGTATGTCAAAGAACTATTTGTTGAATTGGCACGCAAAGTCGTTATCGCCATTTAAATCTTCTGTACAGAACCAGATTTTGCATTATAGACTAAAAAAAGAGGCAAGTTTTCAAGTTTGAGAATTTTGATATTGAAATCACAAGATGCGGAATTGTAACCATATTCTGTAGAATACTTTAAGTCGTATTTTTTACCTTTCGTGGAATTACAACTCCTAAAAAAACGTTTTTTCTTCTTTCTTTATTGTGTAAACACATAAAACACGGTCTTGAATGAAAAATTAAGAGATTAAGAGGAGGTAATATTATTCATTCGGCATGCCTGCCTCTCATTCCTCTTCTGCGTCATTTACTCTGCGTTTTTCGAGATTCGTTACTTAGGCGACTATCAACTAATTAAAATTGTTGATGGATCAATATTTTTCACTATAACATTCCACGCATTCTATCCACCCATAACGACCATCGCACACCGGCGCAAAGAAGATTTATAACGAATTAATTACCAATAACTACATATACACACATTTTCTCCCTTCCTCCTCCTCCTCCTCCCCTCGACAGATCAGTGACAGATGTGGCAGTTTTTTCCACTCTCCTACTCTCAATGGCCCTACAACACAAGGACTGTACGCCATTATCTCCACTGTTGAATGCATCATGCGAAAATTCGCCAGACATTGTTAAACAAAGAGGAAAAATAAAATAAATACGCCATTGAATTGATTTTGATTCTCTCTCTGTCTCTTCTGGCCCTCAACATCCCGACATTTCCACAACTCCCCGATGCGAATCTGGCGAGAACAAAAAAAAAAAACCACCGTCGAAAACCCACCCTTCTCTGTCGTCCAACTGAACCAGACAAAATCCCATTTTCTATTTTAGGGGAAAACACATTCCCAAATGATATTCCCGCCGCTTTACTATGGAAACTTCCAATAGAATTGTGTGCGAAGCGCGCGCGGGGAAGAGAGAGACGGGCGAAATGAGAGACACACTCGAGTGATTAATTTATTCCGGACACAACTGCTGCAACCCCCATGCCAGCTTTTTGATATTCGTGCAGAAAAAACACACAATCCCAACAACGGGCAACTTCTAACACCCCCTCGGGAGAGACAGAGATGCACGAAATCGCTTACTCTCACACACACACACACACACACACTTGCGCACTGAGGGAGTCAGGAAAAGCTCCAGAGACTTTTCCACCACCCAAAACAACCAACACAATCAAAGAAAAGTTACGCGATATCGAGGTGGAAGTTGAGGAAAATATTCGCACAACTCACGTCTGTTGCTGCGAAGACTTCAGTTACAGTCGCAGACCAAAAAAAACGCACTCTTCAGCTTCCTTGTTATTGTTTTCGAAAAATTGCCAAAGCCATACAAACATAGCGAGAGTGAGAGAGATCATTTAGGTCATTCACCCAAAATGCATAAACAAGAATAATGTCAATTCATGTGGATTTATTCATACATAAATCATTTTTTTCCGCTGAAATCAATCTCCAGTTGAAAATTGAGTGAAAAATTGAGAATTATGCCAAAAAGTGTGATAATATTGAATTATTTTGATATCCAGCAAACACAAAATGCTAATATTTAGGTTTATATTTAATAAAAAGCTTATTTTTTCGCTTTCTTTTGCTAAAATCTTAGCCAAAATGTGAAATTTATACGCTCTCAGGCCGTTTGGAAATCAGACGAAAGGAAATCCATACAAGATGAACTCACTGTTTGCTTTTTGAGATCTTCTGAGAAAAAATCAATAAATTTATCAAAATATTAAGTGTCAAATAGAAACAAAATTGCTAAGAAATTGATTGAAATTGATGTGTTTGTAATACTTGTGTTTCCTCCTTCGTCCGCTACGATCGCTGACCAGCTGCTAAAATCTGAGCTGACATCTTAGCACTTTGCAGCTAAAATACCTGTCTTTTTTTTAGCTTCTTGTGGTTTGCTGGGTAGGAAGTCCAGAAATTCAATAATAATAATAATTTCAAGTCAGAAATATTTATAGTCAAAAGCGTCCGTCTGAAATCCTCAGCTCGCAATTTCAATGCGGAAAATTCTTCACGATGACCCTCAGCAGGTTTCGTCTTGGCATTTTCCACCCCCCAAAACTCAATACGTGCTCGTGACGTCGAGAGGGCGACGTCTGGGGAGATATTTTTAAGAAAAACATAGAGAAAAGGTAAGATTCTATTGGGGGACTGGATAGGAAGTGTGGTGGTTGGAAAAAAGGGAAAAACTCTGCCATCATTCTCTGTCGACGTCCTGGCGAGGAGTCCAGAGAGTGAGGGAGAGAGAGAGAGATGAGAATCCAATTGCCAGCGCGGTCTCAAGTGAGATGGAGATATCTGAATAAATTCTAAATAGAAATTCTTCTGAATCTGACACCCTCTCATCTCACCCTCGGGGCTGTATCGACTGTTATTATTTATGATCAAAGAAAGTGGCCTCTCACAATCATCCCACACCTTGATCATATCCTCAGCCTTCCCCATCCTTTGCCAACCCGGAGCAATTCTTTTTCATTTTTCCCCATCCTCTCTCTCTCGCTGTGCTCCACGTTCTGGGCAAGTCTTGGGGGATATCTCATTATGAAAATTGCCTCTTTTCTCAGCGAATTTCGAGCGTCTTCGCCGCTCGGCGAACACACCAGACATATACATACATATATTTTTTCGGTGCCCCATCTGTCGTCCCATTCCTCCATATTCATCACCATCTAATTTTCCCTTATTGAGAATTCTTAAATGAAATAAAAAGATTTCACTCCGTGTGTCTTCGTTTTGTCTGCCGCCTGTGCCATCATATCACTGCGCTCTCCGTGATTATGGAAGATAGTCCCGCTCTTCTGCCTCCTCGGCCACATTCCCTCTTCTCTGCCTTCCAGGGGGGGTGTCTCCTCACCCATCCATGTGTGGCCCCAGCAACACACAGACGCACGCACACACAAGCAGCGCAGGCAAGAGAAAATAAAGAACCAAAAAACGTAACCTTTAATAAAAATAAAATTCACTCCTCGACGCACGATCGTGTACAAAAGTCACTCTGCGAGAGAATTCTTTCAGCCCAGCGCGCCTCTCTTCCAGCCATTTCTTGTGCCTTTATTATGGTTTAGTTCCGAGAAGGAAACAAAAGACCAAACATACAATTTTTACCCACCAACATTTCCCTCTCTCTCTCCATCTTGCGCCGCATCGCGCCCTCTCGCTCACCCACCGCCGTACGTGATGCATCGCCGCCAAGGAGAGACACACAAAGTTCTAGATCAGAGTTACACCATCAATCACCCACGGGCCGCATTTATTCAATTTCCATTGCACCACCGCTCAGGGGTCGCTTGCATCAGCACCGCGAAAATTCAACTTCTCATGCACTTTTGCAACAACTCCGCGTCGCGCCCGATCATATCGCACCAGCCAAGACAGCCTCATCACATAACAACAACAAGACAAAAAAAACCTAAATAGACAGTATTATTATTTTATTTCGCCGTTTCTCCAGTGACACGAAAAATAAATAAAAATTTATACCTGACAACTTCATCGTAATATTAAATATTAAGATGCAGAGACACTTTTATAGCGCGACAACACTCCAAATTGTCTGTATGCCTCGAAGGACACCACGCTGAACTTTTCCCACAGCTCAAAGAGATTTTCTTGACATAGAAAAAGAGACCATCAATTTCATTCACAGTCTCTCCTTGTACGCAAAAAAAAGAAAGATAAAGCTCATGAAATTTCACACCCTTGTTTGACAATTGCGGAAAAAGCAACTCTCTTACATGCCAAATCGTGAAGCCAGAAGAGATAACAAAGTTGTTCTCTTATTATATGATCAGTGACGTAGATCAGTAATCATATATACAAGATTACCGAATAAAAGTGCAAATATAGAAATCACAATTTACGATAGTGAAACCAAAAATATAGTGATAAAGGGGAAATCAGGGCAGTTTCGAACGGAAATGTGGAGCAGCTGAAGGAAAAAGAAGTGCATTCGAATTAACTGAGCACATATTGTACTGAGCACAGATTTTTAATCGTATTTTTACTTAGTTGTGAGGCTGAAATGGTTCAAATTGAAAAACCAAGCCTTAATTTGTAGTGATGAGCACGAATTGGCTCATTTGAATGCCTTAAAAGAGTAGAGAAATTCTCTCAGTTGCTAAAAAATTTGCAGTTTTTAGTTGTTTTTGCCTCCTTTTCCCTTTTCCTGCTGTTCCAAGTGAAGTATCCCTTCTTTCTCACTTGAGCCAACCATTATCATTCATTTTCCCCGTTTTCCCAAATATAACAGTGTGAAACAAATGAGCAAACTGAGCCTCACCCTCATTTTAGTGGGATTTGACACTTAATTTTACATAATCAACTTCCTTTGGAGCTATTTGCAACAATTCGCACAATTTTTCACTTATTTTAAGAAACTTTCAAACAAACCCAATTACAGTGACAAGTTCTTGTCAGAATGATGAATTCAACAATTGGAATCGGTCAACATACGGCCGAATCATTGAACTTATACAAGGTCAATTATAAATTCCATTTGTAATTTCGGTTGAGGAATTTCCGGTCAAACATCTTCGACTAGTCATTCTCTGTTCAGAGCAAACTTAAACTCTCACAAGGACAAATTCTCCGGAAAGACGCTAGTATACCTGCATCTCAATCCTCTACTTGGAAATTCAAATCCCAACAAGGGCGAAAGAAAACACAAACCCAACAAAGCTAACCAAATCTGTTTAGACGGAAAAAAACTTTTCCCAATTTCCGCCCCCCTAACAAATCATAAATATAATGTTTTCGGTAGCGAGTATTTATCTTAGCAATTACCACTTGATTTATGCGACATCCTTAGCGCCCAATTAATCTTCCTCCCCGTCCTGGAAGGATAGAATTAACAATGCAAACAATTATGTCTTGTAATTTTGACAGGACTGTCACAATCTTGAGACAATTTATTTCGCCTCTCCACGCTACTGTTTGCCATCCCTGACTGGAGACCTTCAAGTGGAGAGGCATTATGGGCTGAGATATGGGCAATTTGGGCACCGTCCAAAGGTGGAATAGCGCTGAAAGTGTATGTTGGGCTCTCTCTCCTCCTTGGGGAGGCGCAAAGAGTATCCCTTCTAATGGCGATTGCTTCACAAATTTTCCATGAGCTTTCGCCTCCCCTGCGATAAATCACACACTTTCCAGGCACACCAGCAGAACAACAAAGAACCCAGACAACAGACGAGAAAGAAGATTCTTCGGCATTTCAGCCGCGGCGGAGAGAAGTTCTTCGTACTCATGGCCCGGGAAGACAAGAGAAGATTCATTCTTCGTGTCTGCGGCCTTTTTTCTGTTGCTCTCTTCTGTGCTGCCTCTGTTTTTTTTCGTTCTTCTCTTCCACCAAACGTTCTTTTCCTACAATATTCTTCCTCTATGCTCTTTTTTTCGCCGTGTTAATCCTTTTGTTTCACCATCCATCCTCTCTCTTTCTAGCCTGCCCATAGAGACGCGAGCTCCCCCTTTTGGATCTCTATTGTCTCTTCTCACTCTCTCCCCAAGTTTGTTGCTCTTTATTCTCCTATTCCACACACCATTCTTCCAGTCGCTTCGTAGCTCTTTTTTTGTTGTTGGTCCTCTGCCCTGGGTTCTCGACGGTTCTTTTTTGCACCTCTCTTTCGCTCTCCTACACACCAAAAATTTTCGCCTCCATCAGAGGGCGCGTGTGTGTGCGTCCCGGAGAGTTCTTCAGCCTCATCGCGACACCATCCCTCTCACTCACAGCACCCCAGGCACCCAAGCGCGCTGGTGGGAGCGAGACAGCGGCAGGGCGACCTCAGAGAGCCGTCATCGAGCCATCGGCCTCGCACCAACACACTCTCCAGCACCCCCCACAGCTTTTCTCTCTCACTCACTCTGTCTCTCCGGCGCGGCGGCGTCTTGTTCGGCCACACTTTTGTGCGCCTTTTTTCGCCGTCACACACGCTCTCCTCTCTCTGTCACACCAGCAGACCCAGACTGGGGAAAGAGTCTCTGGGCAGCAACACAGTCACACGAGTGACACAAAGGAAATTTTCAGCTTGTCTGCTCTCTCGCTCGCACTCACGCTGAAACATTGGCTTTTCAGGGTGGAAAGGCACCGGGAAGCACCCAAATCACACCTCCTCGTGACCCGAGCGCCAGGAGGGCTGGAAGCCAGCCTACCTAGGCTTGGCCTAGGCTGTCCGGCCAGCCTGGCAGAGGAAGAAGCGCGCTAGACATCGACCCTCAACCGTCCCTCGCATCCCAGCGAAGTGAAGCCTGACCACAAATGGGGACAGGAAGTGGCCAGAAGCCGTGGACTTCCCGGCAAACCGGTGCGTTTGGGGTGCCACCCTCTGTCGAGCATTCAACACTGCGCGCCCCGCGTGAGAGAGCGAGCGAACAGGCGTTGAGCCCCTCGACAAAATGTTCTGTTGCCGCGGAACAAAGGCGCCCAACTGACAAAAGTTGAGAGCCGTTTTCGTGAGGCATTTCTGGCTTGGGAAGAGTAACACTAAAAGGGGGAATAAGAATTCAGGAGACTCACTTTGGGTAGACGCGATTGCAGCCGCCACTTTCACTTTCACTGGACGTCTGGGGTCGCCACACTGCAAATCCACCCTCTATCACACACTTTATGCACAATATTTGCACAGCACTGTCAATTGTCCGACTGTTGTGGGCTCTGTTCACATGCCAATGCTACAGTTTCTGCTTTTGCCGTGGAAGCGGTTTTTCTTGCACGTCGCTTGCAAACACTATGTCTTCAGCTCGATTCGACTTGTTTGCTGTCTCGCCGAGAGAAGCCAACTGCGATGGCCGACACACGGTGAGTCTATCAACACTCATCCCTCTCGCTCGCGCACCCCCAATTCCGAACGCCCGACAGAGACAACGCGACAAACACACAAATTGCTCAAAATGTGCTCACTTTTGACAGCCCATCCGATGTTTTCTTTTTCTCACTGAGAAACCCGAAAAAACCCCCTTTCCAATCGAAATTTTCCAAAATTCACGATGGAAATCGCTCCATATTACAATAATCCTTCATTAAATCCACTTCCGATCGCTTGAATTGCATGAATTAATGATAAATTCCCACTAACCTCAATTATGGTGGAAAACCACTCGGGGAAGTCGTCAGGCAGAGACTTTTGCTTTATCATCCAATTGAGCAGCTTCTCAGCCATTTCTGCACACTCAAAACACTCACCAAGTACACAAACACAGCCACTGTGGTGGCGAAATGCGATTTTTCCAACGCGAAGCTCTGAAAACGTCCGCAAAAAAGCGAGTGGTGGGAAAATTGACTTGAGTTGAATATGACAGTTGATTTCACCACTTCAGTGCTGGCATGCCAGTTCGCTGCAAAACATTCTCTCGCTGTGGATTTTCTTGTTATTCGCATAAAATAGGCAAAAATTCAGCGTATTAGGCATTAAAGTAGTGTAAAATAGTCGAATGGCACAGTTTTTAAAGCAGGTAAGTGTTGTTTTCTGTTATTTGTAGATTTATCTGAGATCTTCTGAGATAACCTCAAAATTGCTCTTTCTGACCACTAATTGCACTTTCCAGGGCAACAGTGCTCTTCAGGGCGTGAAGAAGTTTGGCAGATTTGATACCGGTCTGGGCAAAAGACTCCCGGAGGCGTACAGGAAGTTCTGGCGCGAGTGGAGGGAAACGACACCCACTGCCGTTCACTACATCCCGAAGGAGGGCAAATTCGAGCGGAATGAGCGCACAGGAGTCGTGACGCCTGTCCAGAATCTGCCACTGCCCGCTCGCTATCCCAAGGAGTTCAACCATGGCATCTGGGGTGGTGAGCTCGTGGTGCAGGGCTTCGTGAAGCGCAATCCGTACAAGCAACGAGTGCCGCACTTCTGGATGCCGCGTCTGAGGCGAGTTGTACTGAAATCCGAGGTCCTGAACATGTTTATGTCCGTCGTGGTGACGGAGAGGACAATGGATCTCGTGCACTCCAGCCACGGATTCGATCACTATCTGCTGAAGACGCTGGCGTGCGATCTGGGCTCGAATCTCGCCGTGTCCATCAAGCGAAAGATTCTGCACGAGCTACAAGCGGGCTGTCCCAGTCACGAGGCGGATCCCAAGCGACAGCAGGAAGTACTGGACGAGTACTCGCGCTACCTGGAGCAGTACACGCCGGAGGAGATCGAGTGGTACGGCCTGACGTTCAGCCAGGCGCTGGGGAAGCTGCACAAGTCCATCGCCGAAGCGAATCCTATTGTGCCCCACAAAGTCCTCTTCCGCGCCAGGCTGATCGAGCAACTCCGCGAGGTGCAGAATAAGATCGCCGAGAAGGAAGAAACACCGGCATCTCATTTTGAGTCGACTTCCTGGCTCACGAAAGTCAATCCGTTCGGGAAGAAGCGGGAAACTTAGGATTGTCCCAGGGAATTTAGACTGTGTTTATTGGTTTTGCTTAGTAAATAAATCAACGGAATCACACTGGCTCTAATCCCGACTGAGGGCGAGTTGGATCAGCGGGAGAACCTTAATGGAGGAGAGATCGGCCAGCACAGCCTCGATGTTCTCGATGTAAGACACTTGCATGAGCGACTCCTTGCGGAAGCTGAGAATTATCACGGCCAGCAGGGAGAGGATCTCGAGGCTGTCGAAGCCCAGCACCAAATCCCAGAGGATCAGCAGCTGCTGCGGTGGCAAATGGCCACTGAAGGCGCGCATCAGCCACTTGAACACCACGCGAATCCTGCCAGGGAGGGAAAAGGTCGTGAGTTTGGTCTTATTAAGGCTCGATTTCGTCAGCGTTTCCAGGCAATACTCACGGTTGAATTTGGAGCTCGCGGAAGTGCGACCAGAGCTGCGGCTCGTGCGTCTGCAGCAGCTTCTCGTACAGCAGGCAGAGACTCACGATGCCCTGCGGATGGGTGTTGATGGTGGTCAGGCGATGGCAGTAGCGCACGTAGAAGGCGCGGAAGGTAAAGTAGAGCTTCACTGGCGAGTCGTACAGGTAGCAGAAGGGCGCCGCGAACATACAGATGCCATGGTGAGGCACAATGCCGCACGGCGGCCCCTCGAATTGCTTCCCGCTCTTCGGCGTGCCGGCGGCACTCGAGTCGCCGCTGAGAAGCTGTGCAATCTCGGCGTCGCGTGAGAAGCACAGCATCACCTGGTACAGGACGTCCTCGAACACGAAGTACTGGTCATCGTTGGTGGCGGTGAGCTGGACGTCCTTGAACACCAGCTTGTCCACGATGAGGTCCGTGGTCATCACGGTGCTCTTGAGCGCGTCCCAGTGCTCGCCGTGGTGTGCGTCGATGTGGCTGCCCAGCACGAAGGCCCACAGCTGGCCGCGCACCGGCGCCGGCGTGCAGCCCTTGCGGAGCACCTGCTGGCATACGGGCGCGTGGCGGAGTGCCAGCACCTTGTGGCACTGCGCCGTCCACTCGGCCACGCCGACGTCGTGGCGCAGGAGATCGCCGAAGTGGACGCGCAGCTCGAAGAGATTCTTCACGGGCAGCGCGATGTGCGAGAACTCCCAGCGCGGCAGAAACTCGTCCTCCTCGTGCTTCGTGGGGCCCTTGAGAGATAGCAGCACTTCCAGCAGGTCTTTGGGCGCATAAACCGGGCGGTAATTGGACAGATCAACCTGCGACGGGCGGGAGAAGTTTGAATTTGGCGCGGAATCCAATGAACTCTCTCACCTGGTAATTGCTCAGCTCCTCCCACTTGGTCGCCAGCTCTTCCCTGTCCGCCAGGATGCGCGTCTGTCCCTGCAGCGGCACCTTCAGCTCGGCACACATCGCCGTGAGGCTCCTCTTCACGCGCCTCTCCCACTGAATGCCCGCGCGCCGCAGGTAGTTGAGCGGATCGTGTGACGAGGACGTCGTGGAACGCACATCCGCGCGGATGGAGTTCCTGATCAGGTGGTAGATGAGGTTCCGGATCTCCGTGTCCAGACCCGTGCTCTTGATGGCGCTCTCCAGAGTCGTCTTCATGTCGTTCTTGTCCACATCCGGCGAGCACGCGAGCTTCTGCACCATCTTGTACAGGTTGTCGTAGATCTTCATCGTCTTGATGTCACTGCTGAGCTTGAGGGCGGTGTGGTGGATGCTGGCGTCGCGCAGCTCCTCCATCTCACCAGCGCGGCGTCCGCGAGCGTCGGCCTTCCGTGTGGAACTATTTCACTCGCGTCCCAGCGCCACTTCTTATACGGGGGGAATTTTCGCGGGGTATCGAATAAACAAAATCCGGCGCATCGCCAGGCAACTTCGCTCCCCATCCACTCTCTCTCTCTCTCCGCTTTCCCGAGGAGTCCCAAAGGGAAAGTCACTAGCCGCCTTTTGGGGAGTTCTATTGGTCTCAATATTAATATTTACATATTAAAAAATCAAATTTTAAATAAAAATAAATCAAAAAAAAGATTGGTTTCTAAGTAAAATTGCAAAATAATCAAAAATTTATTATTTTCGGGAATATATTTTATTAACTCAAAGTATATTTAAATATTTTCTGGATATTTTATTGAAATTTGAATACATTTATTCAAAATTTAAAAAAAATGCTGACTAGTCAGAAAGTCAGTGGTCTGAAATCGCGAGCGATTCTCCCCTTGAGGAGTCCGGAAGACACAGCGCGCGTCCTGAGGACATCCAGCGGAAGGGTTGGCGCGCGCGGCGCTCTCCCCGCGGGAGTGACACACAAAATTGATGGTATCTTCTCCACCCTCGTCGCGAAGAAAGTCACACAGAACTTGATTGTGTCGCTTCGGCTTTCACGCAAACGCTTCCCTTCTAATTCACTCTGTGAAATTGTATATCGCGTCCCAATAGCGCCAATTTGTGCACTCTCGCTCTGCACGACTTTCCCGGCATTTATTATTTTTCGTGGAAAATGCCTTTCCCGAAAATAGAATAAAGGCAAGAGAGGAAAACACTCCTTGTCACACAAATCGACTGAAAAATTGAGACATCAATACAATGTTAAATGCAAATTAGTTTTCCAACAAATATCTTCGTGCTTCCATCGCTGATGTATTCATTTTTCTTTGGACATTCTTGCAATTTATCTTTTCCTCCCACAAGCGAGAAAACTGTGCAAAACGAGAGTGGCACAAAACACGCAGATTGCATTTTGAAGTCAACACAATTTGGGTGATTCAACAATTTATACTCCAACCCAAATTCCACAAATTAGCTGTGAAAATTCACTGAAAACCACGCTTAATGTGTGTGTAAAAGGGAAATGTGAGACTCTGAAAGCGCGATGCTTAAAATTCAATTAGTTTTCCTGCGCTCTGCTGAAGTGAATCTCCGTGGATAACTCACTTAATCCCGCGTAATTGAGCTTTAATCCTCGCTGTGCAGTGTCAGCAATGTAATATTTATCAGGAACAAAGTAATTGATAGAGCAATTAATTAAATAAAGTATCCTGTTTGCAGCAGAAACTTTTCCATCTCACGGAAAATCCCATCAATCCACAATCTCGCGCGCGCGTCTGTGCAACTTCCTCACTCGCTAAATCCTCCAATATCCGCCCCCGCACTTCCCCCACCCCAAAAACACAACAGGAAGTCGTGAACTCATCAAGTGAATACCGGAACTTCAATTAATATGTGTTCTTGCAGGCATATTTGCTAAAAACACCCCACCTCGGCACATTTTCGCACGAGGGGTGACTTTCTGCCCACCCTTGAAAGGGTGTCTTTGTGCACTGGGAAAAATTTGTAAAAATATGCCTTCATCGTTACTTTTGGTTAAAAGAAAAATGTCTACGAACAATAGAGAAAATGCAAAAAAATCAATTAATAATTACCACAAAAATGGTAGAAAAGCTTGCCGGACTTTGGGAATTTGAAGGAAAGCTCGATTAATATAATTCGCATTGCTTTTCAGTTTTTTTTCACAGTGTGTGTTCTTTTGGTCGGAGGGAAAAATTCACGCTGAAACTTCAGCTTTTCCTGCGGGAAACATATAATTTTCTCTGATGAGCTGCGACTTTGAAAGGCTCTTTTTTTTCGGTGGAGAAATGAAAAGAATTCCACCATTTCATGTTTGGCCTTTGAACCCGCGCCTGAGAAATGATCAGAAAATCGTGAATGGAAGCAGCGATAGGAAATCGAGGCGAAACGCCAGAGAGAGACAGAGAATGGAGGAGTGAAGCACAATGAAATTGGAAAGGCAAGAAAAGAGTTAAGTTGTAGCAATGACAAACACATAAATCACAAGGTTGAGCTTCTTTTCTGGGCTCTCTTGCCTCGATATCAAATGACACAGTGACATTATCGATGGGCTCCCAACCCACGCGCGATATTGGCTGAGCTTCTGCACCCGCGAGACCCCAAAATTCTGTGACAGTCGCGCATTTTATCGTCAAATTCACTGTCTTTCAGAAAATTCAAATTTATTTTATATCCCATTTACATGATTTATTTATATCCTCTTGTTGCAATTTACTTTATTACTATTTCTCATTCACTTCTCCACTCGTATTTTTTTTTACTCTCGCGCACATGAAATCAGCGCGACAATGCAACAGAAAAGAAAACTTATATTTATCCTTGTTTGAATGGTTTCAATATCATTTCTTCTTTCACGAATTTAACTCAGCAAAAGTTCACCTTCAGACATCACTAAATATAAGTGAGGAAAAAAAATTATATTTAACTAATGAGTCTCTTCTTAAACCACTGCCATAAAAACTGTTTTTTTTTTACGTACAAAACTCAATAATAACAAAGAGAACAGAATTGTCTTTTTAAAAATAACTATACAAGCTAAGAATTGAATTTGTAATCACATTCGGTTTCAAGGAATTCCTCACTCTTTCCCTCGCTCACTCTGCTTATCAGCAGCGCAAATTATAGTGGCACAACTCTTTGGAATTTCTCTATTAGTCTCTCATGCACGCAAACACCTAAAATCTTATAAATCTCACCACTTTCTCTCAATTATTAAATTCTCCAATGAAATTTTGGGGTGGAATTTCATTTATCGTTTGTAGTATTAATTATTCAAAGTCATTGAATTTCTGGACAATAATTCATATTAGTTGTTCTATTTCCTTGTCGTTCTGTTTCGTTATCTGCACTTTATAAATAATTCCACCCCTTTTGCTGGAAGGATTCAGACAGCAAGGATAGAGAAAGGCAGCAACGAAAGATTCAGTAAACTCGTTTTAAATATACTCAACAGCATCACATTGAGAATGAATAAATAACAATTATAGTTTTTTTTTCTTGTCAAAAATCTCTGAGAGAATAAAACTTTTTGTGAAGGAAAACAACACAAATATAATTGATATGCATTGTGAAAATTGTTGCTATTCGCTAATGTTAAAATTCTTCAGATTATTCTGTCATTTCCAAGTCCATCTCTAAATTAAGTTTCTTCCCTCTTTGTTCACATTGTAATCTTTGCCAGAAAAAATGTCTCTTAAACAGTCAACAATTACAATATTTTTTCACTCTCTTTTTTCTAGTTGCTATTAGAATTTTTTTTCTTCTCTATTCTTGTGTTTATATTCATTTTCTGCTAGCTAAAAAACACATAAACATGATTTTTATATATCATCTTTTCTTTTTTTAAGCACAATATTCAGAGGATTCTCAATAAATCCACATTCCTGTTTCCGTTTAAGAAATGAGGGCAAATAAAATTGCTATTTTCTCTCACTCTCTCCCTCTCTCTCTATCTTCAATAAGTGGAACATCAAAAAGTCAATAATAATTGAGATATTTTGAATGTCAATTAATTGATCACGGAATTATAACAATATATACTTTACTCTGCTTGGTTTTTTTTTCTTCACATTAAATACACCCTCATTATGTTTTCTTGTTGCTCCCATTTAACCTTCGTTTCGCATTGTTTTTTACCTCTTTGCACTATTTCGTCCCGAATTATCCTTACAACATAATTCGTTCTCATTGTGTTTGCCATATATTTGTAGCATAAAATTTGCATTTTGCCGCGAAATTGAATGGCACAAACACAAAATTGCCCAACAGCATGAAACTTTACGGAAGATATTTAAGCCAGGAAAATAAAAAAAAACTGGGAAACTTTCCACATATATTGCACTCATTAGGCGCCTTCATAATGCGTCAAATGCACATTTTCTTGCACGTTTTCTACCCCTTTTTTTGCCACTGCAGATGGAGAAAAGTCCGCAGAAATGCTAACAATCACAAACACACACACAGGCTTTAATTGCTGTGGAAAACGCACGTGAGTTGTGTGGAGAAAATTAATGTTGTAAAACTCATTTTGATCATCCCATTTTCATGTCAAGATGCTAAATTAATTATATAGTGTGTTTTAACTGCAACAACTAATGTCGAGGGAGTCATACTGAATAGTTTTCCTCACAATTTTTTTTTTTACCTGTGTTTCTCTCTGGGCATTTGAATTTTCCAAATTTACGAATTGTTATTCTCACCACAGCATTGTATACAGTCCATACAGTTGTGCTATCTATTCCCTACATTCTTATTTGTTTCAGCTTGCGTCAGTTGTTGCTGCAAGAAAATTGTATCATTTTTTACACACACACAAAACTCTCTTTTTGTCATCTCAACTCACCTGTAGAGATCTAACTGTGTCAAGGAGTGTTCGTTTTTCATCCAAGAGTGTCGTTATATCATCCTGAGCAGCTTTCAAGTATGTCTTCAGCACTTCATTCTCCTGTCTTGCCCTCATTCTGCAAAAGAAAAGCAATCATCACTAGAAATCATTCATCACTCAATTGTCTTCTCTTCCTCACTGGTTCGATTCTGACGTCTTTTCTGCCGAATTCAGCTGCTTCTTCAGACTCTCATTGTCCATCTTGAGCTGCTGGAGAATCAACTGCAGCGATATCACTTCCCTATCTCTCTCCTTGCGAGTCGTTTGCGGCATTTCCGCCTCGCCACGATGTGTGTAACTCGATTCTGGCTGAATGTAGAAGATTCCCGACTTATCCCGCTCAATCTTCATCTTGCCAATGGCCAAATTTATGGGAATCGGACCAGGTGATGTGATATTAACCGGTGGACGATCTTCTATCAAGTTCAGTCGAACATTCTCTACGATAATCTACAAGTGAGGTGAAAAAATGAGTCAGTTTTTCTCCTTCAGCTGAAGATGCACACAAAACACTCACATCCATTGGAAGCGGTCGAGGAATTACTTCATCCTCACAGAGATCATTCAAGCCAATCACTGTGCTCATGGACAGCTGCATCGTGAGATCCTTCACCAGAACGTCCACTTTGTGTGTAAACCAGCTGCAAAAGACACACAATAATTAGCGAATTGCGAGCAAATTAGCGCTTGCAAAATCACCTCAACACGTTCTTCTTATCCTTGATGCCACTCTGAATGTCCTCAGGCGTGTTCAATTCCTCCTCAAGTCTCACTTGAATGCTCGGCGGCGATTCTGGATTATACGGAGCCATATTCCATGCTCGACATCGTGCGCCGAACTTTGTCTACAAAATTGTCCATCGAGCATAAGAAGAATTACTAGAAAATATCCTTGTCGAATTCCCATCGCTTTGATAGGTAGAAAAGTACACACTTTTCACTCAAGACATCAATCAAAACGCACACACACACTAAAATTGTGATCATTGAAGCCATTTAGAAAGAATTTCACTAATTCTTTCTCAGATTTTGGTGAGCAGAAACACGAAAAAAAAGTAGGGAAAATAGAGAAATCATGCAACTTGCAGAGATGGTTTCTTTCATATTCAAGATATCAATTTTTTTTTCTTCTTCTACCAATTCGTTTGCATCTTACCGGCAAGGATTACAAAAAGAAAATGCTGTTGGAAAATAAAGGAGTAAAAAAGCCTCAATTCTTTTTCTTCTATTGCAGCCTGTTCACAATGGCAAAAATGCACCGTGGAAAAGGAGGGAAAAATTTGGAAAAATCTTCTTCATAAAAAATGCCTTCTAAGAACAATTTCTATTACAAAATCACTAACATTTGTGTCATCACCAATGAAGATATTCCTCTATTTGTTCGAAAACTCTTTTATGGTGGGACTATAGATTTTTTTTATTTTAATCATTGTAGAGAAAGAAAATAAGATGGAAATATGTTGAGAAAACAAAGGTTCAGAGGGAAAAAAATTGGAGAAAAAGAGCTACAAGACAAAAAGACGTTCATTCAACTCATAAAAAGGAACTTCTAACACAATTCTACTGACAAAATTCCTTTTCTTCATCCTAACAGAGGATCATAATCATTTTCTGCATCTGGATTTCTTCTGCTTAATTCTTTAAATCTAAGGTAATATTACTTAAAACAAAAGTAAGATGTACCTTTGTCGTTTGGTGACCAGTCTTTTAATGTTTTTAACGATTTTTATGGGCAATTTTTTTGCGCGAGAATTTTTCGCAATCAAAATTGGTGTGATTATTTTTTTAAAGATCATTTTTTTTTGGGTAGTCAATTTCATTTGTTTTAGCGCCGCACATTTTTTTCCACATCGTAAGTTTTGGTTTTTAGTCATATCGCGATTCAATTTCATTTGATTGTTTTTGGTGGTTATTTTTTTGATTTGTTTGGAATAGAAGATAGAGAAAGCATGCAAAAAAGAAGATATATATTGCAACACATTAACATTGTATCATTGTAAATATATTGTATATATATATATATATTAATTCATATTTGATTAGAATATTCGACAGAGATAGAAGAGAGATAAGAGATAAATTGATTTGAAGAGAGAAGGATTATAGATATTATTTTAATTAAACACAAAATGAGAAATCATTGTGGAAACTTTATTTCACAAGTGAAAAGTTAAACTCAAGATAGAAGAAAGAGAGATTAAAAGAGCTGAAGAGCGCACACTTGACAGAGGAAGTGTTAAAGAAATATATTTTATTTTTCTCTTCACAGAGAGATAAGAGAAAATTTTCAAGGAAATCTTTCACTTTATATATATACACTTTTTCAAGAGAGAGAGAAAGAAAGAAAGAAAGGGCAGATAATGTTCTTCGGCTTTAATGTTATATTTCGGAAAGATTTGCCAGAAGCTAAGCGACACCATCAGAAAAAATTGTACTTTGAGGGAAAAGAAAAGTCTTTGAAAAGTCGTGTGACAGTGTTGAAAAGAAGTTCAAAAGGAAAATCAACAGATAAACAAGTTTAATTGATTTTCATTGAGACTGTCTCGCCCCACAAATTGGAGGGTAAAAAACGCTGTTTGTGAGTTTGTAAAAAGGTGACAATAGAGGCACGAATATTACCTGCAATTCATCCCACGGAATTGCTCCGCATTCATCGCACGAAACTGCCGCCACTTGAAGACGCAACGACGAGTTGGAGCCCTGATTCTGTCGGATGATTTCCACTGTCGTCAGCCTGAAGGGGAGAGGGAGGAAATTCAGGAAAAGGGTCTTTTTAACAGATAAGCACTCATACCGAAATGTGGCCATTGACACGAGATCTCTTCTTCGCCAAATACTCGCTTCTGAAGGTTCTGACGGTGACGAGATGTTCGTCTTGTAGGCCCCAGATTGCTCTTCACACACTTCACTGGCCATCTCAACGGGCGACGCCTTGAGATTGTTATCCGTGGCGAAAGGATTTAGTCTTAGAAAGGGAAAAACTTTTGTCAAAACAATTCTCACTATGAAAATCTCTCAATTTAGCACACCTAAACATCACATCCATGCAATCTGCCGTTCCCTCGACCATAATGTAGTTCTCAGAGTCTGAACTCAAGTCGCTGTGAATGGAGAATGTGTCGCTGGCATCATCTGTGCCCACCTTGAGTGCCGAATCAATTGATGTCATCATGTTGGAGAAGCCCTTCTTAATCGACAAGATTCCCGTGTTGATCTCTTTGGTGAAACTCGTGTCGCTCACCGAATTGCGATTCCTGCCGCCCTTCATTGAGCTCAGCAACTCAGTCTTGGCACTGGGCGATGGTGGAATGGGTTGACTAGACGTCGGCTGACTCTGAATCTGCACGTTGTATCTGCTAAGAGGAAGACAACGAAGGCTAATTAGAAAACCCAATAAATCTATCACACAATGCCGAAGAGAACTCACCCATGTGTGTTGGGATTGGAATGATGAAATCCATCCTGTGGCTCAATAAGTTCCGTGGGCGACGGAGATTCGACACTACTGAAAGGATTCATGCTCTTTGTGTGGTCAAGCGATGGCCAAGCGGTGTTTGTGCCCAAACTGGCTGAATCCGGCACAACACTCTCCCCATCGCCGCCCGTGGACTCCTTCCCGGGCGTCTGAGACGGCATCACGAGCGTCACCTCCACTTGAGGCACCACACATCCCACAATGATGGAGTTTGTCGTCGCCTTCTCCGCCATTATGCGCTTCGTGTCCAGCGACAGGAATGTGGAGAGCTCTGTGATCTCTTCAGCGAGTCGCAGAATGAACAGGAATTGATAGTGATCAATTTGCAGGCTCACCAAATTCGACACATGCGCAATCACATGGAGATCAGCCGACTTCTCATCGCCAGAACAGTCGGCATTCTGCGAGCGCAGCGTTGAGCTGTAGGTGCTGTCGAAGGACTGCTGCTGGTGGAAGGGATTGATGGAGTGTTGCTGTGAGGAGTAGAAGTCCTCCTGGACGTTTGGCATTAAGTACGATCCGCAATCCGTTGAGGATTGCCGGAGATCACTTAGAGATTGAATGGCAGGCTCCTTCTGCACCTTCCTGTGATTCCTCACTGTTGTGTCCGCGTCGAAGGGGAGGATTTTGGTGTCCGCCTGTGATTTCCCGTGAAGCCACAGTGTCACTGGGACGGCGTCCAGGAAGGGAATGGCCTTATTCACGCCCACAGATCGAGCGCCATAGAACTCTATCCAAATGGGATCCAATTTCACACACCACACATCTCGAGGTTCTGTCCACAGAGCGTGACGAGATAGAATTGATCCGGATGTGTTCGACTGCGGAGATCCTGGCTGAGAAGCTCCAGTTGGCGTCACATCGCTCGCCGCCACGTGAGACAGTATCCGATCGGTGACTATGCACAAATCTCCCTCCTTAGACGGAAATCCCGATGAGAAGACCAGACTTCCCTCTTGCAGAGAGTGCAACGCTTGCGCCAAGTCCGCCCGCGATGTGCCCATTTCACGGATGTTCGTCACTGAAGCTCTAGAGATCTGAACTTGCATGATCTTCGGACGATCTCGCTGCGATGGAGCATCAACACTAGACTCGAAGACAATTCGCGGCAAGATCGCCTCCATCTTCACATCCATATACATGAGACTTGGCTCATTCACGCCAGACGGTGATGAGGCATTGATAGAGTCCACAACGGACGTCCTCATGAGGCTGTTGTGAAGGTTCAGCCCAAAAGAACTCAACCACAGCAAACTGTCCACATCAAAGTGGATTTGTACTGGATTCACGTGAACAAATATCTTGGACGGAGGCACTAAAAGCAGAAATCAATGAGTCTTTTCCACTCATTTCACAATCAAATCTTCAACTCACATGGAAACACAAAATCCCCTGGATAGTAGAAGTAAGTAAACTCAGCGTGAACTGCTGACAATTCCGTTGGGAATGAATAGCGATCTTTATCACCTGTCAATACAAAAGAAAAGAAAATGAATTAATTTACAATTGCATTTAATAATCTCTCTCTCATGCAAAGTAAACAACACTACTGAAATCTACAAGAATAAGTGCAAAACCTGTTCTCAATTTCCTCTTTTGTTGTGCTAATAGAAGAAAAAAGCAGATTTGTTATGACTTCTGCCCATCAAATTCAAGTGTTCATCAACTCACCTGATATGAATTCCTTTGGCATTTGCTTCTTCCCGGACGTCGTCACACGATACAGCGTGAAGTCCTCAATTCGCAGGATAACGCACGCACTCATCAATTTGGATAGATTGTCCAGAACCTGCTTCTTCACTGGCGACTCCTGCATTGTCACACTATCGCGACTCGGTGGGCTGTTTGACGTCCTCTCCAGCGGCGCATGACTCGACGGTCGGTTTGGCTGATACAGATCCAATAGAGACTCGCGGAACTTGTTTAGCGACTGCTCAAGCCATAGAGCTGTTGGCGTGGAAGCCTCTTTGTACCTTCAAGGAAAGCAGAGTGTTGCGTTAATCGACGTGAAAACAGGAAAGAGGCAAAATCTCACTCACTTTGGCCAATGAACGCGACTCGCTTTCGCCAGATGATACGGATAGTAGTCCACTTGGAAGCCCTGCACGGAGATCTGCAGAGCTCCACCATCGCTGAGGTCCGGATGGCAGGATCGGCCATCGCCAGGATCATCGCACAGATGTAGATCGATTCTCTGGCTGAAGAAGTGATACGAAGTCTCGCGCACGTCGAAGAGATTGAAAGACTTCTGGGCAGTCGTTTGAGCTCCAGTCGCGTCAGTGGATCTGGATTGCTGGGCAATCTGTGCCTGATATTCCGGCAGCATTTCCAGCTTCTTCTGCGCCTTCGTCTTCTGATTGGCATTCGTCGAAGTCTTGATGAGGCCCGACAGCGAGTCGACAAAGTGCAGAGCCGCCTTCAGCTGCGAATCCGTGAGGACCCACAGCAGATCATCGAGAATCAGGACGAGACGACAATTCAGGACATTGCAGTCACTGAGGCGCTTCTTTATCGTGATCCGACAACTCGCCTGATTTGTCAGCAATCTCAGTGGCGTCAAGCTCTCGTCCTGCGTCGAACTCGCCTCAATTCGCACCGTTTGCCATGATAACTCCTTGAAGATCAGCAAGAGTCCGCGCGTGGGATCCTTGAGGCGAGTCACCCGCAAATCACCCAACAACCACTTGGGCGTCTTCGACTCCACGCGAATTCGCGACATTTGCACCGATGCCGTAAATGCGGGACTCTTGAAGTTCACATTCACGGTATTCACGATGATTGTGATGCCATCGATGACTTTATGGATAAAGCTGCAAAGCGGAAAATGCTCACGATAAGCCAACACACACGCTTTTCTCTGCACTCATTTCATTTCCGCCCCATTTGCTCTTCCACACTCACCTATATTTTCCTTGTGGCGCCGTTAAAGCTTGCAATCCAGGTGTCGCAGGACCGCCACCGGTTCGCCCAAATTCACACGTCTCCACGGAAATGTTCACCTCATCGAGACTCTGTGAGATGAAAAAAAGAGAGACGAACAAGACACTTGAGAAATTTTCTCCCCAACAAGAATTCACCGTAATGAAATTCCTTTTGGCAGAAGAAGAAGAAAAAAAAACACATTTCTTTCCCTCTTCGGCACAAACCAACAAAGAAAAGAAATGTGGTTGAATATTAAAAGTATGGACTTAATTAAATTCACTGTGATTTCACTGCGCATTCACTCTCTCTATATATATGATTATTCACAGAGCCAAAATACAGCGAAGAGCTTTACATGTAATGATAAGGAATTTTCATACCATAGTCTTGTAATTGCTGGCAGAATTCATAATCATATATAATAGTTTTCATTAGAGAAATGGAACCAATTTCCTTGACTTGCCGTATTTAATTTCAGTCGTGAATTTACCAACGGGAAAATTAATTAATTTATAGTTTCCAAATTAGTTATCGAAGTTGTTTCTTGAATAGTTCTTGAGTAGTTTGAAACAATCCTTTGCTCTTCTGAATCACACCTGTAAGGCTCAAAATGGCGATTGTGTTAAAAGTTTCACCACTTTTTTGTTAAAAAGATAAGTTTAAATCGAAAATGGCAAAAAAAGCCTCGAATCCAGAGCGAAACGTTAAAAAAAAAAAAAAGCAGAGCGACAAGTCAGAATCCTCAACACACAGCAGGGATTAAATAAACATGCGAAAAATACTGTCGCATTGTTTGCAATTTTCAAAGATATACGACAGGAATGTTATCCTGCTGACAAAATGGAACACAAACAGTATTTAATTTCAATAAATATTGATTTTGTGAAATTGAGGGATCACCAGCGACTCACCAGAGTTATTGGGACGCTCTTCAACTTAGTCCAGTGTATTCGGAAAGCCACATGATTGCACCAGGCCGATGTGAGGCGCAGCCACGACGGCAATTCCAGCAATTCAGTGAGAACATTCTCGTCAAGCTGCAAATTCGAGAGCTCGCCCTCGCCACGAAATGTGCTCAAATTTATCTTATCCGATGACAAATTCTTGGTGTATCTAGAAGCGTTCCGAGAGAGAGAAAGAGAGAAGAAAGTGTCATTGTTAATATAAGTTTCACACTGGCTCAAGTAAATTGGTCTAGCAGAGAAACAGTCAACAAACATGAATCTACTGGGTCAAAAAATTCCTTCTCTCCACCCTCTGACCTTTCCAGCGCCGACCGGGTTCTGTTTATTCTGACTTCTTGAGAAGCAAACACTCTACGACTGAATAATTGGACGCCACAGCTCAATCACTCTCTCTCCCAGCACATTCCGCACACACATGAAGTCCCAGTGAGTTGCTTATGTACCTTCTCTCCACTGAAATCCCCAATCAATTTCGCACATGATGAACAACAGAGTTTTATTAATAAAAAAAATCCCCAACAAAGAAGAGACTGAAATTCATTTTATAGAGAATCAATTTGTTGCAAAAAATATGAGAACAAAGTAGCGTAAAATTGAACGACAAACTTTCCTGTCCATCATCTGCTAACCACAAAGAGAGCAGCAGCAGCACTCTGTCTATCTCTATCAGGAAAACTTTTGACCTTTTGCCATTAATAATTCAATTTTCTTTGTCTTCACTTCCTCAACAGACTTCCTATGCATAGAAAATTCCATCGCACGCCGAAGAGGATGCCCGCGAGGCAAGAGGAGGCCTACAAAGGAGGAAGAAATTAACCATGAAGGAGAATCCAATTTGCCTCGGTAGTGTGGCTGGAAATTCAGCGACATATTCTGCCGCAAGATTATGAGTTGAGAGAAGCTTGCGAAAGTGCGAAGAAGATGCCACACATCACAGGAAAATTCCTCTTCCACGCAATCGTCACAACTCTGCCCTTTCACCCACTCTTTCTCTCCCTCTTCGGCAAACCTCCTCTCGCGCGGAGCATCTCCTTACCATCGTGCGAAAGAGGATTTATTATTCCGCATCATATAACTAAAGAAATTCACTCAATTCCCGGAGAGGAAATTGCATATTTTCCATCAACACTATTATATCCTTGCTCTCCTCGACGCATTATGGCTCAAAATACACACACACTTCAATTGTATTCCCAAAATATCAATAAAATGTCCTCTCTCTCTCACGTATATTGTTAAAAAACAACCATCAAAATTGCGTGATTCATTAATCGTATGACCATCTCATTAGGCGCCCACATTTAATGCCTTTTCTCTCCCTCTCTTTGCCGAACAACATCCACATCGCACTTCAATAATAGCTCGTAAAAGACTTCTCTGTATCGAGAAAAATATAAATATCAAGGATATGTGATGTGTTTTAATTCGCCCAGCTCTGCAATTTCACTCCGATTCCGCCTGACTGAAAATAAAATGTGAGTTTCCTTCAAAACATCGGGATTAAAGTACTCCTTTGGGACACAAGAGCGGAGATAAACAATGATACACAGAGACTGTGTCTTAGCACGACGCCATAATCCCACGGGAAGTCTTCGTATTCCAAACAGGAAAGCTTCCAGCACTTTATTACACTCAAAAGCAATTCTCCAGGCACACACACTCTAAACTAACTATTTAATCAGCTGCAAAATTCTATCATTTTCACCTAAAATCACGAAGAGAAAAAAAAACACCCAAAAACCTCTTATCGTGAAACCATGTTAACGACACTATAATGAGTATTTCAGGAAAAATAACGACTTTCTCACACAACCTTTATCAATATAGCGCATTATCGCAATCTCGAGTGATAAGGAAAAAAAATCATCAACTAACTAGAATAGCATAAAAATACTGACTTTCCACACTTTTGCCGGGGATAATAATAATTTCTCTTCCGAGCACATAATTTACATTAATTAAAAACATTGAATAAATTATGAAAGAAATGTACTCCGGAGGAATAAAAAACAACCTCCAGCGAAGACGATGCAAAATTAAATGGACTCTCTAATCCATAAACCTTCAGAGAACCCAGCATTAAAGCGATCCATTCCTCGCTTTTGCCCATTTTTCCTAATTCTCTCCGCAATTACCATCTCTCGAGCTGGGAATTTATGCCAAGGTGGGCTCTAATCAGGAAACACTTCTCCTTTTCACCACATCAAGTCACCGAAATTGTGTGTGTGTTTGCCTGAATAAGGAGGAAAAAAATCAGAGAAAATGTTCATTGAATTATAATCCCACTGGTTTTTATTTTGGCCAAAGAAAGAGAAGAAAAACACACAATTTTCCATCGCCCGGGTCGTCCTGAATTGCTGCTATCGACTGGAATATGAGGGCGTATAAAGTGACATGACCCCGAAGACTCTCACTTCGCATTTCCAACTCATCGATTTTCTCCCACGGGAATTTGGCCAGGACGACACAGAGGGCCAAATATTAATTTCCTCATGTGGTTTTTCCCCATTGTTTGACCGCGAGGAAAAAAAGGCGCCCATCGAGAACCCCCTTTTTCGCAACCTGTTCCACAAATTGTTGCTTTCGCCTTTTGCCAGCGCCAGAGGTTAAATAATTTTGGCAAATTAACAACTTTTGCCACACAAAAAGGGGCTCAAAGCTTTGCAATCGCAAAACCCTCCGTTCTTCTCCCCCTAATCGAAGACAAAGTATTGTTTTCCCGCGTGTAATTCAAGAACATTCCAACATTGCCATTGATATACCGAAAGCATATTATATTGCAAATTCTTGTGTCTTTT
The DNA here is from genome assembly GCF_947086385.1 of Phlebotomus argentipes. Taxonomy (NCBI): domain Eukaryota; kingdom Metazoa; phylum Arthropoda; class Insecta; order Diptera; family Psychodidae; genus Phlebotomus; species Phlebotomus argentipes. The sequence continues at coordinate 6,847,822 of NW_026776181.1, read as the reverse complement.
TGTAAACAAATACACGCAAATTCACAAAGCGAGAACTTCCTAAAGGGATTGAGAGATTTTCGGTATAAAGATAAGTGAGGAAACCATAGCAAACTCTCACTATCACAGTCCATTAATCCTATTATCTTGCAAAGATCCAATTGAATATTTAAACCCTCGCAAACACACATGATTCTGTGACAAGTTTATGAACAACAGTTTCTTGTGTTGATGCTAAATTTCAACACCTAATTGATCTCTAACTTATCACATTTGCTACTTTTCTCCATCTCTAATTCACGTTATTCACGTAATTTAGCATTATAATCTCTTCTTCTCCGTACAGCTTTCAGGGAATTTCTCATCCGCGGTAAGTTTTCTGTCGATATTGAATTTGCAAACTTTGTTCTTTGCGTAGGAAGTTTTTCTCTTGCCGGTCTCTGAAAATTCCACCGAAAAGTTCCATTATTTATATCCTTGTTTCCTCTGTGTCTTTGTTTGTATTTGAGTCTTTTTATAGCTGAAGAATCATTTTTGCCATCAGTAGTAAGAGTAAAATGTTGTCAATTTATTGAAACGCATTTTCTGCTCAGAAAAATGTCTTGAATTTGTTTCCTCTCCGCATCAATTTTTTGGATGAATATGCCCAATTTTCTTAGGGAGTTATTCCACTATGTTGGGGGAAAATGGGATTGATATTGAACTAATTGGTTATTAGACTGTAGATTTCAATTATTTTGCTCGTAAAATTGGGTTTAAGAGAGGAAATTACACACAATTAGTATCGATAAATGGCAAGATCCTATTCGACATTTCCACTACGTTTACTAGGGATTAACTGAGCATATTAAACTGAGTGCAGACTCTCAAAGTCGTATTTCCACTTAATTGTGGGATTAAAATGGTCCAAATCGAAATGTCGTGACTTAATTAGTAATGAGCACGAATTAACTCACTAAATTAGGTTTTAGTGCATCAAAAGAGCACCAAAATTGCCTTAGTTGCTCAAAAATTGGCAGTTTTTCTTGATTTCAGCTCTTATTTTCATTGGTTTTCCCCATTTTCCAAATACAACAGTGTGATCAACTGAGGCGCAACCACTGGGATAACTCTCTATGAGTCCATCAAGTCAGAAATTGTACTTCACTTTCCCAGCTGAGAAACCCCCAGATTTGCCCCCGAAGCGCCAGGATCAGTTGAGTGGGTGGTGTTTTTGGCGGCGCAGCGCGACTGAAGAGGCATTAGAAACAGTTAGTGCTGATGAAAATGTACCTATTCCTTGAATATTCATGAGGTGTCTCAGCCCTTCGCCAGTCAGGCCTCAGGCGATCTGCCTCCGGAGCCCGGAGATGAATTGGGGTGAAGGTCAAGTGGAGCGAGTCGCGGAGAGGTCGACCAATTGGCCGCAGAGCGACCCTCGGCGTGGGGTGTATTTTGCCTGTTTTGCAGTTGAGACTTGGAAAAACATGTGAGAATTTTCCGAGGTGTGGCAAATGGGGGTAAAATCCCCGCCATCGAGGGCTTCCAGCGATGTTCAACAAGTTTGCCCAACTTTCTGCCAATCCCACCCCACCCAGGGGAATTCCCTAACGAACACAGCCTCCCTCTGGCCACTTCCGGAGGCGAAGAGGGTCACATTGGGGGTGGAAATGGGAAAAATATGCCTCCACACCAGGCCAGAGAGGATGTTTTCCTGTGGGCCCCAGCGAAGGAAAATGTCGACTAATTGAGTTAGCTGTTTCACGGGCAATTTCGCACGCAATTGCACAGATACTCACCGAGATAGGTGCTTGAGAAGTTGATTCTTAATTATAGACACCATTATCACATAATTTTTCCTCCACTCTCACTAATTTTCCATTTTTTCTGCACTTTCCAAACTCACGAGCAGCACTAGAATTTTTCACGCACTGACATTTTGAATGTCACTTGCGCCCCACCACTTGGCCAATTCGCCGCGCAGGGGAAGAGCGCCGCTGGCGCCGCCTGGCGAAGAAAAAGTACGCGGGTTTTTTCGTTCAAGGATTAATTATAATTCAATTGAAGAAGTAATAATTTGATCATTGTGGGAAAATGCAAGCTGATTAGACGCGCCTGTAGAGGTAGAGATAGCCCAGATCCTTGGGCGGATTCTGCGAAATGGCCACTTTGTTGTCGTTGAATATCAACCACTGGCCGTCCTTCAGGATGTGGCAAATGTAGTGTCCCATCTGGGCGGACGTTCCCATGTGCGAGATGAAAGCCACCAGCTTGTAATCTGAAAACATCAGCTCATTAGCTCGGGAGGTCTTCAGCCGTCGGCTCTACTCACTGCTTCCACCATCCCTGATCGGAACATCCCGCGGAACTTCAGCTTCCTCGGTCGTCTCCATCGCATCCAACTCGCTCTGGTGCGAGAATATCCAGTCGGCCGCCCTCTCAATGTTGTTGCCAGTCTCCTTGAGGGCCTTCGAGGCCTGTCGCTCCGTGAATCCCATGCCCATCAGCATCTGCAGTCCATTGGCGTCGGGCACGAAAGCTGCAAAACGACAGAAAAGTATCTGTGAAACACCCGAAAACAACTGCGAAGCGTGCAATTCCTCACCAGCTCTGGAGACATCCGTTCCCGGCGGCACGAAAGGATCACTGAAGTCAGTGTCTGTGATGTGCTCCATGATCCACTGCGTGGCATTCTCCACGCCCGTGTTCTTCGTGAAGAAGATCGCCTTCTTGCACGCCTCCGGCGGGAATCCCATCTGCACCAGCTGATCCAGCACCTGTGCATCCATCGGCGGCAGCGGCGGCGGCTGGCCAGCAATCTCTGGCAACAGCTCTTCGCCCGCGCGACGCGGTTCCGCCCTCAGCGCGCTCAAGTCCAACTCATCGGGCACGTCAATGGACACGTCAAGCTTCTGTGACGACCAGTCGTCGTTGAGTGTGAACTTCTTGAAGTGAATCATGAGGAAGTCGGGCATCGTGGCGAGGCGGGTGATCTTCTTGGCTGTCGTCTTGTCCTTGATGGCCGTGCTGTAGAACTGATCGATGATCTCTTCACTGGTGAAGGCATTCAGGCACGAAACGAAGGATATCTTCGGGCGAACAGCCTCGTTGGGATCCAATTTCTCGCCCCTCTTCTTCGCCTCAAACAGCTTCTCCTCGTACGCCCGGATCTCCGGGATGTTCGTGGCCAGGTGGAGTGGAATCTGCAGCGGAAGACTCCACTCGTTCCGGGTGCTGTAGCGCACCTTGCCACTGGCTAAGCACATTACGCGCTCCTCCACAGAGTACTTCAGCGCCTCCGCCGGATTCACCTGTCCGCGGCTGTTCTTCTCCAGCGTCGCCACCAGATGCAGATAGAACTCATGCGCGTCCTGCTGGAGTTTCGTCGAGAACTCCGGATGATCCTTCCCGATGAGTGTCTTGAACATCGTCGGCGAAATGCCGACAGGCTCAGTTTTGCCACCATCATCAACTGGGACGCTGTACTTCCCGCTGAGCAGTCCGACGCCCAGCTTCGCCATCTGAATGTTGAAGTCAGCGGCCGGATCGCTGGGATACTTGCCGAAAATCCCCTCGGCATTCGTCACGAAGCGCTCCACGAAGTCCGGAATGGTGAAAATCACCTGCATGACGCTGTTGAGGTAACAGGAATTGCCCAGATTCTGCATTCCCGTGCATCCCGGCCCCGACATGGGTGTCAAATTGCTCCCACTCTCGCACATGAGACTCCACTCGCCCACGCGCTTGTTCAGATCCAATTCCAGCTCCACCATCGACTTCTCCGTCTTCTCCATCTGCGCAATCTTGATGCCGAAGTGCGCCAGGTGCTGCACCAGATACGGATCCTCCACCATGTCGTCCTCCTCGTAGCTGTACACGTCGCCCTTGCCCTCGGACGTGATGGTGCCCAGCTTCACGGCCAGCGGATAGCCGGTGTCCTTGTAGTGCAGCACTGCGTGGTCATTCCCGCCCGATCCGTCGAAGAAGCGCCGGCCGCACAGCACCGCGCCGTCCGTGAGATTGAGCCAGAGGTTCGTGGTGAGATCGCACTTGTCGCACTTCCAGCCGCTGGGCGGAATCTTCCGCCCATTGTCCAGCTGCAGGAGGTTCTTGGCGCACGCCGACACGTGACGCACCTCGCCGTCCCATGTGCCGGTGAGAGAGCTCTTCTCCGCCTTCTTCATGGCTGAGTCCGCCGCCAGGATGGCCGCCACGGAGTTCACCACGGGCTGCGGCAGTTTACTGCTGTACGCGACCGTCTGGAAGCTCGGCAGCAACACCACATTGTACACATCCTCGTAATTGTACTTCTTGCCGGCGCTGGGATCGAATCCGCCCTCAATCCCAATGGCCAGGCGTGTGATCTTCTTCTCCGGGCCCTCGACGCCGCCACTCTCGGGCGGAATCTCAGTCTTCAGGCGCCGGATGTGCAGGAAGACGGCATTCTTCGTCTTCTCATAGTAGCCCATCACGTAGTCCTTCCCGAAGCCCAGAAACGTGTTGAGGCACACATATAGACCCGTCTCGCTCTCCTGCGGATTAAAATGATTTCCGGATGAATCAACAAAATTCACCCCAAACATAACCTCAATCTCAAAGGCACTCTTCTTCACCCGGATTTCCAGCCACAAGCACGCATTTCCACCGTTCTTTCACCAAATAGAGATCAATAGGCACGCAGAGATGAGATTTGTGAGTGAAAATTGGGGGGAAATTGCGTATTTATAGTGGAAAACGTGATGATTTCTCTTACCGGGGTGTCAAAGGAATAGACGCACTCATCCTTGAAAATATTGTCGTAGCTGCTAGGCACGCGGATCCTGGCCAAGTAGTTCTGCAAATCATCCATCTTTAGCCACGCACGCACGTGAAATGCTTCCAAAATCACAATAAAAACGGATGATTGTGTGAATTGATGATTCGTGTTTGGTTCGACCCATCAAACTTACTGTCGACACACCAATAAAAACACTGAGCTGTTGGGAAATGTCTGTGGACAAGTGCGAAGACATGTCATCGGAAGCAGCCAATGATGGACTGAGATTTTTGCCCAGGCGGTCAAAATTTAGATTCCCCGATGTATAAATCAATGTGAGAACACCAAAAGCGTGCACACAATTGAGTATTTCACCTCAATTTAGCTTTGCAATAATTATTTGATTTTAGAAAATACTCCGTTGACGAACATTTCTGCTGACAGTCGACTCTCTGTTCTCCACAGACAGATGTTTATGGGGATATTGACAGTCGCATGTCAAAATAGTGGGAGTGAGTGCGAGAGGAAAACAAATTTTGCGATTCTTTGGGAATTTTCGGGCATAAAATGAGAGGCAGCAGAGGACAATGAGATGGATGACAGCGCCTTTGATACATCCAGTCAGGATTCCAGCGTGGTGGAGATGAATAATTCGCGCAGTGTCTTGCACAAAATCGCCAATCTCTATGCTGAGCAACTCATGTCCGATATCTGCCTGGTGGTCGGGAACAACCGATATCCCGCCCACAGGGTCATCCTCTGCGCCAGCAGCGAGGTCTTCCAGGTGCCTGGAGAGCGTGTCACGCGGGCGCGGCGGAGAAACTCACGCGGCTCTTTGTGTCTTTGCAGGTGATGCTGATGAACGCGGAGTGGAACGAGTCTCGCGAGAGTGTGATTGAGCTGAAGGAGGATCCCTGCTGCTCGATGGTGTTCCCGCAGTTCCTCAAATACCTCTACGTGGGCCAGATCCGAATATCCCTGCAGACGGTGATGCCCATGCTGGCGCTCGCCGACAAATACAACATCAAGGATCTCGTGCAACTCTGCGTGGATTACATGCTGAAACACATCGCCAAGGCGGCCACGCAGGGCTATCTAGTCTCCTGGCTCCAGTACACCATCTCCTTCAGTCCCTACCACCAGGAGGTGACGGACGCCTGCCAGCGCTTCATGAAATGGAACCTGGAAATAGTCGCGGACTCGAAGGACTTCGTGGACTTGGACGTGAGCATCCTGATTGTGCTGCTGCAGCAGAACGATCTGGTGCTCAAGAGTGAGTTTGACCTGTTCACATATCTGGAGAAGTGGCTGATGTTCCGGAAGCAGCAGATCGAGACTGAGGGCAGCGGATCCGCCGAGGAGCTGAACCACCAGATTCAGCAATTGCTCGAAAACACAGTCATTCACATCCGCTTCGCCATGATGACACCGCTGGAGCTCGCGAATCTCCTCTTGCGCCCCATCGTGAGTCTCAACAAGGCGTTTTTCGTGGACCTCATCGCCATCGGGATGTGCTACCACTCTGGCCAAGAGGAGCGCGTGACGGAGATTCGACGGAGTGAAGCGGGGCAGCTGCAATTCACGCCGCGCCTCTACACGACGGACGTCTGGGGGCTCAGCATGAGCATCAAAGAGTTCGAGAAGTGCGAGGACTTCCAGAATGTCGCCGCACTGTTCTTCTCCAAGAGCAACCTCTCGGAGTACCAGGAAGATCAGACAATTACGTGGGAGCTGGACTTCTTTCCGCGCGGCATTCGCTTCAATCGCGCCAAGTTGATCAATGTGTACAACATCAGTGTCCAGGGCGTGGACATTCCGGAAGCCATCCTCAAAACCGTTCGCCTGCGAGTCACGTGCAAGGATGAGCATCTCAAGGGTGAGAAGCGTTTCAAGGCAAGTAGAAGATTCGCACCTGTTTGCTGTACGAATTCTAATGTGCGCGATTGCCTTGCAGATCGGTGTCCTCATCACTGGCGTCCAGAACCAAATCACTCACATTCGCACGGTGCACGAGAGGATTCACTACTTCTCCCGCAGCAATCGGGTGCTCAATATTGACAATTTACTGCCATATGAGGAGCTGGAGCTGTGCTCCATCAAGCTGAGTCCGCATCTCACGGGAGATGACCGCGACACCCTCACGATTCAGGTGATCATCGCCCCGATGGGCCCCTTTGTGTGTCACGAGACGCCCGCCTTCGACTTCAAGTGAGCCCATCGAGACGGCTGGGCCCAAGTCGCCCACAGAGTAATTTGTTGTTGATATAATGTTTGATAGGAATCCACTTGTGTATATAATTGATAATGGACAAATGAAGGAGAGATTCTTTAACTGCGCCAGAGTTTCGCTCTGTCAGGGTCACAGTCAGGGTCACGCCAGTGAGTTGGGGGCGATGTTGGGGAAATCAAGAAACAATTAACCTCCGGTTGCTCACGTCACGTCTTCAGCGCGCTGTTTGCTTTTCGGATCGCCTCTGCAATTTATTTCTCCCATTAAATTGGCATTACGGAAGAGATTTAGTTCTTCCACTTCATCAATGCATTCTCTGGATGAGATTGTGTCGGGACAGCGCGTACGCAGTCCCGGCTATCAAAAATTGCGCGAACGAGTTATCCACATTAGGGATAATCGCAAGGGTCAGCCCAACCGGAGTGCAATGGAAGAGCCTCGCCTCGGGGGAACCGCCTTAGTGATCACGGTAGCCCCTACGCCAGGTAAGTATGCCTTCGCCGGCCGCCGCGCGGCCTCTTGGTCTGCGCCTTCGCGTGTTGTGCTCGCGAAGTATACGATCAGTGGGAAAAGTCATATTTCAGCACTCATCAAGTGAGATTAATTACAAATTACAAGAGTGGCGCCGAAAAAGAGACGACTTAATCGCACGGAGACAATTCGTCGGTTCCAAAAGTAGGTATTGTAAGTCCAAAACGCAACTTTTCTTGTTCTTGCCTTGCTGACATTTTCAAAGAAGTCAGGGTAAAAATTAATTAGCTAGATTTGGGCAAATTAAGCTCTTTTTCATGCCATGGAAGTCTCCAATTTCAGTTCCAATAGGATACTCAAACCATTCCTGTGAGCTCCTGTTCAATCCCTGTTGCCTTGGCGACCAGCTGATCCCTCGGAATGCACTCCAGATCCCAGAAGACACTCTAAAACAAGTTCACGAGGGCAGCATTATGAGTAATGAGCGGCAAAACATGCGAGGATTGTAAAATGAGGAGTTGCAGATGATTTTAGATGTACAGTAATGTGCAAAAGTTGTTCATTTGCAATTAAATGAGCAACAAATTGGATTAAAGTGCGTGTGTTGTGCTTCGAAATGCGGTTTCTTTAATTCTAGCCCAAAGCATTGTGATGAGATGCTCCTTTCACTCGCTAATCACTCACCGCAGACAATGTTCGCGGCGTTTGCTTGTGTTGCGCGCGTCGTTCTATTTCCGGACACTTTTGCAATTCAGTGTGATCGGGAGGGTGGCGCGCGGCTTCTCATATGCGCGACTGATGCATATTCATATCCCCAATAGAGATGCTTATGCGCGACACAGATTATCGTGGGCGCATTTGCATGACAAAGGGCAGTTTTGCGCGCCAACCCCGGAATTTGGCCACAAGTTCAGTGCAGCGCTCGCGAAAAGAGTCAATCATACAAAAGGCAGTAATTACCGTTCGATCCGATGACTATAACAGCACCAGAACATAAATCATAGAATTTTCTGCCACCTGACCAGGTGCTTTTTGCTCCGTCGCGCTGCGATGCTGTCCGGTGTCAGCAATCAATCCCCATTTTTGCACTCTGCGAAAGAAGACTCGCCCGACGACTTGTGCAACTATGTTTTTTGCCCAGACGTCCAGCGGCCAGAGAAATGCTCCTTGGCGACATTGTGCGCCGTTGCGGATCGCGCGCCAGCATCGAAATCGGAAATAGCAAGTGTTGCAGATTATGATGGGTCGCCGTCTGTTGGGTGGCAAGAACGGTTTCGCGTCCCATGGATGGACAGATGGCTGTCCTTTTATCACCTCTCCGCCGGACTGTGACCAGCGCAGCGTCTGAAATGTGCCACACCGGAGGATGCCAATGGAAGACGCACAAGATGCAGCGCGAAGGCTTTGAGATGAGTTGGAGAGAAAAAAAAAACGACCGAAGAAACTCCGGGAGTTTTGCAGAACACGTTTTCGAGAAATTCTCTTGAAAGTTTTCTCCGTATGGATGACACAGTGCATAGAAGGAGAATAACAGGAATTAGATTTTATTGTAGCCGCACAACTCTCTCAATGTATCAATTCCGAGCCATTGAGTCAATATATTAATTGTCTGTGGAAATTAAGTCATAAGAATTGCCAGTGAATTTCATTTGACTTGTTGCTCCATCGTGTGTATCAAAAGGCCCACCTTCTTGCAAACTCACCTCAAACCCTCCAACTGATTCAGCTTCTCTCCACCTCAATCTGATGCCCATAAAAGAGATTTCTCACAGTGCCGTGAAAATGACAATGAAAAATGAATCGCACTAATTGTCTCCGTGCGATTAATTCGTCTCTTTTTCGGCGCCACTCTTGTAATTTGTAATTAATCTCACTTGGTGAGTGCTGAAATATGACTTTTCCCACTGATCGTATACTTCGCGAGCACAACACGCGAAGGCGCAGGCCAAGAGGCCGCGCGGCGGCCGGCGAAGGCATACTTACCTGGCGTAGGGGCTACCGTGATCACTAAGGCGGTTCCCCCGAGGCGAGGCTCTTCCATTGCACTCCGGTTGGGCTGACCCTTGCGATTATCCCTAATGTGGATAACTCGTTCGCGCAATTTTTGATAGCCGGGACTGCGTACGCGCTGTCCCGACACAATCTTAACACACATGCGAAACTAAGACAAAATCTGTACCGCTTCTGACAAAAATTCCTCAGAACTTTTTTGAATGAAAGCTAGATTTAAAATTTTCTTAAACAAATTTCTTTATTCAATTATTTTTAATTAAGAAATATAAAAATAGATACTCAAAGGACATTGTAAAGAAATGGAAACCTGCAGAATTGATGATGAGAAATAATGGAATAGTAGTGTAGGTCATAGATTTAATAAATTTTACCCGATTTTTTCTGTTAGTAATCATATTTGCTTGGTGCGATTAAAGGTAGTGTGATTTGAATTGGGCCAGCAGTTGTTTATGGGCGCAATATTGTTGTAAATCCTGGAACAAAGCAGCAAGAAATGACTGGGAAAAGCTCTAAAATTTAGTCATTTGGTCAGCATTTCTGTGCCATGCCCTAAAATATTTCCATATTATTGCAAGAGCGCTCGACATTATCATAAAGTCGCTTCCGCCTTCGTGGTGGGATCCTAAGCAGGCTAAGTAGCGCAGGATCGCGCCTTTGAGTGAGACTCTTGCGCGGCAAAGTGAGCAGATGGCATCTGGCGATGACGGTCGCTCCCACATTTCGCAGTTATTACACATTTGCAATAAAATGTGGAATGCAGCTTGGAATTCATTCGCACTCCGCACAATTCCTCGCCGCAGATCCACAGGCCATCGGTGAATCTCCCGCGTCGAGATCACTGCGTCCGCCGAGACAATGAGGCAGAAATTCCAGCGCGATCGCGACTCGTGAATTAGCATATGAGGTGGGATATCTAAACATGAGGCTGTGCTCGCTTTTTTCCGCGTGCCCAAGATCACCACTGATTACTGGCTGTTTTTACGGGTCTGCCAACAATGTTGCTGCGGCTCAGGTTCCAGCGCGCTGCCCATTTTTTTGTCCCGCGGTCGCGATTCTCATGAGAAGCCAGGCTGTCTGCTTGGGCCATTTTGTCACTCTGCGGAATGTATATTTTCGAGATAATTCTCAGGCATCTCTCTCCGCCTAGAGACCTTCGCGGTGGGCCCGACACTCCGCGGATGGGAAGAATAATGAAATCTCCCATCACGTGTGGACGCTCTGTCGATGTTACATGCAATTATATATGCGATGTGGAAGCACAACAATAATGCGGATCATGGAGGTGTAAAGTGGCAAAAAGAGGTGAATTGTGCTAATTCACTAACTCTCTTTCCCATCTGGCTTCCAACACTTCTTGTCCATCTGTGCGTGATCTAAATAAATACCAAAACTGTACAAAAATTATCTCACCTTTTTTGCCCTTTTCCGCGGGACATTTTATTTTAAAGTTCTGCAAGTGTAGAAAAAGCCTTGGCATTGTCTGCGAAGGTGCTCAGCGAACACAACATGCTAACATCTCTAAGTTGAGATTTGAAAAGCTGATTTTTTCGCTAGGATCTTAGCGTATTTTTATAGAATTCACAAATTTTTATGACATTATATGCTCTTATGATTTTTCATCAACCAATCCACATGGTTTTAATGTCACTCAAAGATCTGTAAAATAATGTATAAGGGATGCTCATTGAATATGCTGATAAAGGCGCTTTTATCTGAGCAGGAAGTGGTGAAGAAATGATCAAAATTGTGCTTTAAAGATACGATAAATCCGCTTAATATTATTAAGTGCACCAGATTATTGTTCAAGTGCTTGTGAAATCGGAGCTCAGACATCTTAGCACTATTTAGCTAAAACTGTTAGCTTTTGTGGTTCGCTGGGATGTTTCAGAAGAATTTGTGGCTTCCTTTGTGTGGCGTGGAAAGCGCCAAGAAGCGCTGGAACCGAAAATTTGTGTCAGAGGTTAAAGATGTGCGATTGATTCTGCGTGTTGTGCATAATCGCGCTCGGCAGCATCGCGGCAGATCAGCCGTTAAGCAGTGCGTCGATCTGTGCGATCATGGGCGATCGATGATCGATCTGGAAGGATCCCTTTTCCGCCTGCGCGGCGCGCGATGGGCAAAAACCGGAGCGCGCTCATGAGTCAAGTCCAAGGCCCCGAGAGACTCGCGCGATCGAGTTTACCTGCTCTCGCTGGCCGGCGGTCGGGGGCCGGCGGGGGGCGCGGGAGAGAGCAAAAAAGAGTGGATCACACACAAGGTGCACACTCATGAGGACGGCCGCTGGGGCAGAATTGAGCGGTCGGAGAACAGATGATGGTGTTCGGCTGCCTGTGTGTGGAGCTCCAAGAAGTGGCGGCATCATCGTGTCGGTTGGCTCATTCCGTTACTTTTTCTCCCTGGCACACATGCGCGCCTCTCGCTCCAGCGTCCCGGGCCGGCATCTCGCCATCTCTTGGGATCCACGGTGTGTGCGCGCCGTTGGAGTCTTCTTGTTGGTCCGCTTGCCGGATGGAGGACGCCGCGACGTGGGGGGAGGGACTCGGCCCGAGCAGACAGGTAAACGGAGTCTCTTTCCACCTAACACAGAGTATTTTACAATTAACTCTGACCGAATAAGCACGTGTTTTTCGCGGAAGTTGGGCGCTTTTTGGGCTTGTACCCCATCAAAGAGGCCACAGAAGAGAGAGAGACTAATTCGCCAAGAGTCTCACCAGTGTTTTGATCCATTCCCTGGAGTCTGAGTGCGTTTCGGGAGCGCGAGACCTCCTCAAGAATTTCAAGTGCAATTTCTGAAGTGTTGTTTTATACCATCATCCTCATCGCGGAGTTATTGAATAACTTGTTTGGACAATTAGTTGAATATCTCTTCCTCCATCGGGAGAGACGTTTTATTTGTTTGCCCAGTGGATTACCAAGAGCGACGGCGGGTTGGTGAGGAGAATCCGGGACAAGATCAATCACTGACGGTTAGTCTATAATACTTGTGGCCAGTCCATATGGACAAAATTCGTCCATTGAGGAGGCCAATCGGCAAAAAATAGCATACAAGCCAACTTCTATTCACGTTGGATCTCTCCGGCCCGATCGGATGGTATTAATGAGGAAACAAGATCATTAATTTCGGAGAGAGAAATTTCTGCGTTGGCAAAAATGCTTGCGCGCGTCTCAAAAAAGTGACAATTCTTCTGGCTCTTGGCCTTTTTTGTGCGCTCTCATCGCGCGAAAGAGACACACCGAGAGCCCCTCAATAGCCTGATTTGCCCACTTTCCGATCCAGCACCTTCCGCCAAGGGGTTGCAAGAGCGTCAGCATAAGTGTTATATAATGGCAAACACGAGAACAAGTTGTGTGGAATGCACTTCAGTACACAATACGATTGCAATGTCCAGTGACATCATTCTGTCCATCTTCTTCGATTTATTGGCGCAATTATCGACCATTGCCAGGCTCAAATTGAGCCAATTTTCTCCTAAACGCTTCACTATTAGTGCGGGCTTTTCACAAATAAAATCACACAATGAGAGTCGATGGTGTTTTCGCGCGGAAAATTTTCCTCGCACCGCGAAGATTGGTGGGAAAAAGAACAATCCAAGAAGGAGTCCACCGTGGTAAACCGGACACACTGGATTTCATCGGATTGTTGGCTCTGTATTTTGTCGTGGAAAGAACGCACTTTGAATATTGAAATCAACATTGACCACCGCAAGAGACGCAATTTCACTCGGAGATCGGGTGAGAGATCCAATGAATAAAGAATGAAGATATGGTGTAAAAATTATGTCAGTGATTAAAATTCCATCGGTTTTCTCTCTAATCACATCGGAGAGCGATCGCGCCTCTCCGATGGTCAGCAAGTTCCCAAAGTATTCGGGCTTTCTTTTGTCCCAGAGATCGCGCGAGTGGAGAGGATATTGACACAAGGAGAACCGACACGTGAAATTGTTTGAGAAGACAGAGGCCGAAAATTGATTGGGCAAACAAGAGGATCAGCGCAGCGCTGGAATTTCTCAATATAGTGTCTCGTCTTCCGGCAGCTGGAGCGAAGTGTGTTATCGGGGAGAGCGACACGAGGACAAGGATATCAATAGCCAGTAAATCATCAGAATTAGACTTACGGTAATTCCAATTTCTTTAGCCATCTCACATCCAACTTCTTCGTCTCGCGTCGTCATCTCCAACCACATTACTACAATCCACTTCCATTTATTATACTGTATTAAAGTTTTATCTATTTATGTATATATTCCATAAGATTCTCTCTGATTCCGTTATATAATAATGCTGGGATGGGGAGCACGAGACTCTCCGCTGCGGAGAGAGGTGTGGATTTCACAAGAGCGTGCAACATGGTTAGCCAGAAGATGATGAGGAGACGGAGAAGATGGTCAATGTGCCGCACAATATGACTCTGCACTTTAACTCCTATCACTGTCTAACCGCGAACGAATTGGATTCTTATGCGTGCCAAGTGCAGCCAGACGATCATGATCGTCCGTTTTTTCCTCCCAAATGCAATGCTCGTCAGGACCGCGAGCGCGCAGCACCCAATTTCCAATCGTTTGAATTATTCATGGGTCAAGACATTCCTCAGCCTCCACCCAGAGCCGATTCTCTGCCTTATCAAAGAGCTGCCAGCGCACCGAAAAAAAAACTGTATGGCAATGAGCACAAAATTATGGGAAAATACGGCAACAAAATCCAAAATTATGGCAATTCTCTATAGCAATGAATCCGTAGATGATTTTTTTTTAAATTCTATATACTGATTTTAAAGAAAAATTACAAAATAAAATCTCAAAAATTACTATACAAATCAGAAACCAAAAGCAACGATCATTCGTGTATCGTAACTATTCCTTTACAATATGGCAATAATTTCCTATCATATTGTGAAAAAGAAAGTTACAATGTGAATATGAATATTTTCCATGTCTTTATGGCAATTGTCACCATATCCTTATGACAAATCTCACGAAATTTCACCCAATAAACTTCAAAAAGTTACTTCAATTATGGAAATATTTGTATGTATCGCGGATATTCTCTGAATTATGGTAATAATTGCCATACAGACGCCTTCCTAAAGAGGTCACATGGGAAAAATTGCCATGTATTTTTCTCAGTGCGCAGCGTGGAACGCATTTCGAGTGAGATTCCTTGCATGCGCCTCAAGACGCATTTTCCTCCCCCCGAAAGCACTGGCGATAAGTCAGCAGCCCTTCGCGTCATGACGTGCATGTGGAAGGGAGAAGAGAGAAAAATACCTGTGTCGATCATTAACGTGGTTAATTCATTTTATTATTTATAATAATTATGGTTTATGGGCGATGCGGACGCGGAGCAAACAGAACGAAGATAATAAAGACATGAAAATACACAGAGGACACACTCCATTGCATTCCCATCGTGTTCAATGGTACCAAAGAGCTCCACTCCTCCGGATCTCGCGATTCTTCAGCCGACACAATTCCGCAAGGCCCAGAGAAGGCATTTCGATCGTGGAAGCTACCGTATTTGAGACGTCAGACGCTTAATTTCTCTCCCACAGACACTTTTTAGTTTTGAGAGTTCACGGGAAAATTTTCACTCTGGCTCTTTACACACGAGATCAGAGTTGCGAAATCGCATAGAGGAAAATCTACTTTGATGTGCGCTGCATTATATGGCTATTATACGGTGTTTTTTTTGCCAATATCAATTACAGAAGCGCGGCAAAATGCTAAAGCGAAACCGTATTACTGACCCAAAATGATTAAGCTTTTGAATTGAGCCATTATTAGCACCATAATTAGGTGATAAGAGATAAAAGAGAGAGCTTTAGATTGAATATGTACATGTTAACACACCGTGACTTGAGTATTTTCATATGAAATTTCCTTATTACCTATGCCAAATAGTTTCTTTCCGTTCAAAGTGTACATTAATTATCATTCTCAAAAACTTAGAAGGAAAATGACTTAAGTGTTTTATGCATAGAACCAAGGGGAAGATAGTATGCCATAAATCTGTTCAACACTCTCGAACACTTCCAGAACCTGAAATTCTTAAACTGTTTGCACAAAATTCTTAAAATATATTGAATCTCTTAAGTTTTTATCCTATTTTTTGAACTTTTTGAACAGTTCCTTATACTCCGACTGAGCTGTACACCACTTCTGACTATATTATCTCCCCCTTGCACCGAACATGACGTCTTAACAAAAGCATGGAAAGATTGAATTCTAATCTTGGTTCTCATGGTAAAATCTTGCCAAAAATACATAACTTTTCCTACCTTTTCGCATATTTACGACGTAATTTAATATGCACGGCACTTGGCGTGTGTCACTAAGTACCTCTGATCTCTCATCTGCAAATCTATCAACTCAGGCGAAGATGCACCGGCATTTCGCCCTGAGAAGTGTCTTCAGAATGCACACAAAACGCGCGGGAGAAGTGCAAAAACAGATTTATTGCTATGACTTGAGGATGTTCCCTCATTATGGTAATTTCCTCTCGTCATTAAAAGCTCTCAAGACACACAAGAATATTCTCAGATCAGTGACGAGGAGGGGAAAAAAGCGGGCATCATTATTCACTAGACACTCTCAATTGGAGGCTGTGAAGAAGGAGCGCGATTTGAGGGGATAAATTGACAGGTGATCTCTTGGTCATGTTCCTCAATACAGAGACTGTCAGTAACAAATGATGGAATAATTTCCCACAGAACTTCCCACGCATCGCCTCCCATCATTCAGTTGTGAATATGATGTTCTTGGGCTGCTACAATCTTGCTCCGCACTCGCAATTGAGGAGATTTTTGCACAAAAGAACACACCAATTAGTGACTGACATCAAAAGATTCGGGCCATCATTGCGAATGAGTTGGATTTCTTGGGATTCTCCGATGGGTCACGGATGTTCGGCGTGTGTGTGTGATAAATGGCATTGAATGTCACGCTCTGGCACGGCGCGGTTTCACTTTCGCTGCTTGCCAAATGGAGCAATTGATGTGATTAATTTGAAAATTTAACTCGATCTTGGCTCGTTTATAAGGTCGATTGGCGCAAAGACGATCGCAGAGCATTCGATCCACGGAAAGTGCGTGTATTTTTCACTTCACATTGTTAAATCAAACGGTAACTCTTCGGCGCTTCTTCCTCATCGTCTGCCCATTGTGTCTTCATCCGCGCCTCCCGCGTGAGCTCATCAGGTCTGCGCTGGCCTGAGAAATATGAATTAGAATAGAGGCGCGCCGTAAATTTGGGCAATTAAACTTTTCGAGGGGAAGATACGGTAATTCGTATCCCACGGTGGAAGGGAGAGAAAAGTGTTATGTTAATTTAATCTGATTTACTTTTTTCTGGGTGCCCACGGAGCAGCGCTTTGTTGATATTGCCCGGCCACAAATGGTGGTCACTTTCTTCAAATGCCATAACACACATCTCACCTCGGCCTCTTGCATGATCTCGGTCAAGTGATTTTTGATGCGCAACACTTGCTCACTTGCTGACGGCCTTCTCATCGTGTCTGGCGCGCAAAAGAATAAATTTATTATTTTGTTATTTGCTAAGTGAGTATGAAAAATCGATTTGAGTCGCGCAATCATCATCTTGGCAATTCAGTTGGTCTATTCGGTGTCTTCGCGCGCTCTTCGTCATGCAAGAGATCTTGACGAACGGTGGCATAAATCAATGAGGAAATTTATTGAGCTACTGTTTCAAATCGCTTTGCACCTCGGCAAACAGTCACGTGTTTGGGGGCCCAATTGATGTTCACACTTTCTTGAAATTTTCACGGAAATCTTGTGCGCAAACACAGCGCAAATGGATGCATTAATGGGGAAATGCAAAGATGCCAGTGGCATTGCAAATGGCAGAACCATTAATATTTATTTCTATTTTCCAACTTAATTTACAGTAGGAAATTAGAAAATTTCTGTTCGGCAATTGGAGTGGAAAGATTATTTAGAATTTTTTTGTGTAAGTTTCACGCTTCTCGTGAATATATTGAGTGTTTTAATATTAAACAAAAAATTACTATTCAGTGGGGTTGAGCTGAATTAAAATGAATGAAATGACTTTCATTTTCAAATACAGTTTAACAGTAATGAGATCACCGGTTTGTTTAAAAAGTCTCAAAATCTTATTGACTTGGCCGCGTTCTGTGGCATTAAAAGCACCTCATGACTGATAAAATCTGTTTTCATACCAAAGAACTCATCCAGTGTTGAGATTAGCGTGTGATTCCTTGGGGCGAAATTGTTGAATGTTGCTGATTTGCAACTTTCTTTGCATCTTTCCATAATTTCCACTTAATGCTGCACTTCTTTGCCCTGCAAATGCTCGCGAGTTCGCCCACAAAATCACACCATAGAGCCTCAACTTCTCTGCTGATTATCGCAGAAACCCACACTGTCTGTCGCGGCAAGGGGGAGATAATGCGGCTAAATTGTGTACACCACTTCCTGTCACGTCCTAGAAAGATGTAAAGAACCCTTTTTCTCTTTTCCTTTTGAATGCGCCGTGTTGAAAAAAAAATCCATTTTTCAAATACTTCCACTGAGCTGTACACCACTTCTGGCCATAATATCTCCCCCTTGTGTCGCGCCTCCTCAGGATGTGATCCAACAATAGAGCGAGCCTGCGATGTAACAGCAAGAAGTGGTTCATTGTGTGACGAAGCTGAAATGCTGGGCATTCAATGGTGTTTGCCACTTTTGCTGACTCCGGTGGCCTCTGGGGCGAAGTGTATTTGTCCACGCGAGATCGTCCGCGGCAACATGGGAAAATCAGTTTAATTGCAAAGATAAATCATGATTCCATTAATTCCTATGAAATTTCAAATACGAACTTAATGTGCCATCTCCATGGCGAGACCTCACGCGATAACGAGAGCTCTCAGTGACGGTGAAATGTGACGATAATGATCGTGTGTCGTCAGTGCGCGATAGCGAAAAGAATTTAAATTGAAACTGTACTTTATTTGTCTTGAGATTTCTTTTCCCGCATTTCATCATCATCCAATGTGAGCACATTAATGGACTGAGATTGCTCAAATAATTTACTCTTCCGACTCATCATCTGTGCCGCAGAGTCCATTCTTCGCGAGTGCATTTCCGATAAGCAAATATTTGCCTGCTCGGCCGCGGTGATGAATGTGTGAATTTTTCACCTCTCGCGGTGGGTTTTCAGGCTGCGGAATCAGTCAATATGTTGTCTGTCACCGGGCAGACCTCCTCCATGAGCGCGCGTCTCTTGATTAATTTGCAATTGTACTTCCACGGGACATGTTATCTGCGCACAGGCATTCCCGTCAGCGCGCCTCGCGTGTGGGAGCCCCAGAAGATATTCGATGTTTTGACATGAGGCCATCAGTGTCAGCGGAATTGCTCATTTTTCAATTGATCGCGCCAATTTATTCTCTCTCGCTCAGGTTCATAACGGTGCCCATCGATCGCCAAGATCGATGGACACCCGAAAAGAATGTCCCCAGAGACACATTGATGAAATAATTGCACTGCTGAGAATCACTTGTCTTTTGACACCTCTTTCACTCAACTACACTGTCATGACTTCACCACGTTTTCGCTCGGAGACTCTTAATGCTGATATAATTGGATTTTTGTACTGCTTATTTTCACAATTTAAGTTCCTTAATGAGCTCAGTGCAATTTGCTCGTCGCTCTTATTAGGCATTCTTGGTGCAAAAAGGGAAATCATTAAGAAGAAATCGTTTATATTTTCGACAAGAGTTAATCATTCGCTGATACTGAATTTAATTAAGGGGCATTGCAACTTTATTCCCATAACATTATAAATAAGCTGTCAGTGTTATGTATTCGGGAAACTGCGTTGTAAGATTACGAGTTATAACATTTTACTCCTGAATTCTAATGTAGACGCCTAAAGTCAATTTCTTATATTAGAAGAAAAGCCAAATACAAAAACTGTAAACCTGCAACGACCCCTCAAAGCAGAGTATTTTTGATTGCATGATGTGAAGATTACAAATGTCTCTTAAGAACCCTGTATCAGTGGGTTAAGCGCTGTGCACGTGCTCATCAGCGGGGAAATGATGTCGAAAAAGGCCCTCTTATCACGATTGTCACCTTGTGTTCTCTTGCGGATCTCGAGAGGTGTTGATAAAGCACTTTTTCCAAGCATCTCATTATGCATTTGGGTCAGCAGAGGCGAAAAACTGCACTTCTGCACCTCTTATGGGCATCTCATGCCTCCTCTATTGCCAATGCAGAGACAGAACAATAAAATTAATCAATGCACACGTCCGATGTGGCGGATCGTGTGTGGCGCGCAGAGGTGAGAAGATCATTTGGTGGGTTCACGAACGAAACTGGTTGTCTTAGGCGCGGAGCAATATCCGATTTTCTCCCGGCTAAGTTGCAATAATTGGCAAGTCACTGGCGATGTCTTGAAACTTTGTCGGGGTGATTTATGGCCACTCGGTCAGAATCCGCGCCGCGCCAAGTGAATGTATGCGGATGGAGGAGTGCGACAGGAGGAATGGCAATTAAATGCCACCACATTGTAATCCAGCGGAGTCGCCAACGGAAGTCTCGCGGTCTGACAGGAACAATTACCCGGAGTGACTCAAGGTCAATTGGAGTGGGATGTTCATGGGAAGAGGGCCCCCGAAAATGGCATCGGGATGTCAAGGAGTGATGGAGTGTGTTAATTAGAATGACGAGATTGTCTCTATTCACTTGCTCAGGAGGGACTTTCGAGAGATTCTCACAGGGTCTCGGCGTTGGGTTGCAATTAACATGATGGGAGTCGAACGTTCTCGCTGGCTGTGTTTCTGCGGCGTGGCATCAATTAAGAAATATTTCAGAATCGCATAGACTCTTTAGCATAATGATGCGGCCGACAGAGAGACTTCCACTCCTCTGGATTCCGGCCGACTTGCGGTGCAGTGGTTGGGAAAAATTCCTTGATGGGAAGACAGAAACATAACTTCGGTATCACAGTGTGAAATTTAGCATTTTGAAGAGAAGACGAACAACGGGTGGATCGGCTCGGGCATTAGCAGAAAAAGAATATACACTGGAAAAACTGAAAATTATAGGAAAATACGGCTACGAAATCCTAAAATATATTTTATAAAGTTTTTTTCAAAAATCTGTGAACGGACTTTTAGGAAAAATTACAAAATAAAATCACAGAATTTGCTATTAAAGTTAAAAAAATCATTTCCAACGATAAAAGGCTTTTTTAACAAATCTGTAAAATTTATTTAATTTTTCCGTATTGAATAATTATCATACAGTCGCCTCCCTAAAAAGCTCATATGGGAAAAATTGCCATGTATTTTTCTCAGTGCAGAACGGCGGCTCATCCTGCTGCGGGAGCATCTGAAGCGGATGCTTTTTCCCTCTCGGATGCTTTTCTTTCTGCCATATGCAAATCGCGCTAGATTTTTTCACTCTTCACCTTGTTCGCTGTGAAAATCTCTTACATGCTTTAAGAGGAGGAAAGAAGAAAAAACCCGCCGTCTTGTGCTGAATTGTATTATGTGGCATCTTTTGAGTTGAACAGAGGAAAAACAGTTATGACAATTTTAAATCTTCTTTAGCATACATTCATATGTGCGTCTTCGCACAGGCGAAACTGTGTCGATGTCACTGACTAAAGAATTTTCATGCACAGTACGAGCATGAGCTGAGATTGGGCTGGAAGGCAAAAAGAAGATTGATAGAAAGTAAAATTCATTCACTAATTTTTTCTCTCCTCCTTCGCTTGCTCTATGTTTACTGGCAATGGAGCGAGAATTGAGTGGAAAATGAGTCAATTATTCTTGGCACTGCAAGAAGTACTGTAAAAGGGAGAAAATATGTCCTACAAATATGGTCAATGCCTCTGATAATTATGACAATAAATTACCTCTTGTGAAATAAAAACTTCCTCTTTCCATCTCAAGCTCAAGTTCGTGGTTTATTTCTTTCACTCAATTGCCTCTCGATCTCGCGAGTGTGTTTTTTCACTCTGTGGCTCACAAGAGTGGCATAGAAATGATTGTAGGTGTACAATTTCATGCTCTACTTGATTAAACTGCCCATAATCGTGTGGTTAGACAGACTTACATCACGCAATGCGCGCTGCGGACGAGAGAGTTTTCGGGTTCGTCGTTTGGCGCACTCAAGTCTTTCGTTCGCATTTGTCACAGTTTCCGTCGCGACTCCGCCACATATGCACTAATGTGATTTTCTGCTTACACTTTCAGGCCACGTTGGTGCTCCAGAATGTGGAGCGCAGTGAAGGGTCCTACAAGACTGTGGGACCTTAGCCTCATCTTTCTAATCCTGCAATGTACAGTAAGTATCTCAATCTGCAATCGCGCCACTGGATCTGTCTCTCGATGCTCCCATTCGGTCGCCACGCGAGATAAATGCCCAATGTGAGATGGCAATTAATCTCTCTTGAGCAGTCTGCAAAATTAAATGGTCATTTTCATTAGCACCCAGACACTATTTGTCCATGGGTGTTCAGGGAGGGCAGCGATATCCCAGCAAAAAGCCAGCCAAACGCTCGCAATTTATCTTCCGGACAATTCCCTCTCTCTCTCTCTCATTTGGTAAAAATAGCAAATTCACGAGCAACGATATTTAATTATACAAACCGCAAATTTTACAGTACACACAATTGATTCCTCCTTGTATAGTGAATATTGCTCTCTTGCCATGGCCACTGAACAGTTGGCGCTCCGAATAGCATTTGCAGTGGAAATTTCGCGAGGGAAAACACTGCCCGAGAGCGTCGCAAAACATGAGTAATTAGACACGTTTTTTCACGTGTACAACAATGCAATTACCATCGAACTATTGCACAAATCCGTGCTCGCTTTTCTGCTTCCCAGTGACCCAATTTCTCAGCATATCCATGGCGGAGAGTCTCATTTTCGCCCGGCGTCTCCCCTTCGGTGATCCATCACCCGGGGAGGCGACGTGTAACATGTGGGAGACAGAGAAAAATGTTTGGCGATGTTAAAAGTCGGAAATTAATCTTCGTCTTTTGATGTTGAGGCACGCTCTTGTTTTTCTTTCATGCCACAATGGCTCTTTTTACACTGAGGGAAAATCGGGCTAGAATTTAGTCGATTTCGGCATTAATAGTAATTAGTAAATTTTAT
The DNA here is from genome assembly GCF_947086385.1 of Phlebotomus argentipes. Taxonomy (NCBI): domain Eukaryota; kingdom Metazoa; phylum Arthropoda; class Insecta; order Diptera; family Psychodidae; genus Phlebotomus; species Phlebotomus argentipes. Next base: position 6,825,269 of record NW_026776181.1, on the reverse strand, counting down.
TCTTATTCAGTAAAAAACTATTTTAATTTGATGAAGAAATCTCTTTTTTCTTAAATGTATGACAAATTCTAATTAGTTTAACGAAAACTATAATTTACCGAAAAGGACTCAAAATTAGGTAGACTCAGGCTAATTTCAAGACCTTTTCTTGGTAACTGATTTCAAGAATACTCATTTCCGTGTTCAAGAAAACATTATTTCTCTGAGTGTTCCTTCAATTTTTCTCCACGCTTCCATCTCAATTTCCGCGACATTGATTTATGCATTTGAGCCTCTTATGCATTGAGATCACATTTCACTGATTTGATGAGACCATTAAATGGTATGTGTGGTGATGCCATAAGTGCAATCAATGTGGTGATTAATAGCCATAATAAGAAGTAAGATAATTAGTTTGTTGCATGATCCACGAGTGCAGTCAAAGGGGCATTCAGGTTTCCAGAGCGCAAATAACTCGGAAGTTACTTTTCTCTCAATGTTAACCAATTCTCCCATACATTGTTACAATCACTGATTTTCTGGCCAATTGAGGATGATCGAGAAGAAGAAACGCGATCGCCGAACACGTGTCGCCCGCTCGACAGTTCGCGCCAAAAACTGTGTTCAACCCAGCCGTGATGGAGTAGAACAAGATGCGCAATCCGAGCTCTGCACGAAATCTCAGTGTTGAACATCCAAGAACAATTGGTGCAGTTACTCCCATTGAATTGATTAGCGAAATGAAATGCTGCGCCTCACACACAGACAGCTCTTCTAGCTGCTTCTGCTTTTTTTAGTGGAACAAAAAGCGGTAACCTAGAATTCAATTAACACACAAATTTCCACCCAAGAAAGCACCATCTTCAGTCAGGTGCGCCGCGGCCGCCGTGCGGAGGATGCGCGGAAATGCGAGCGATATTATTCGGAAATGAGCCAAATTACAAAGCGAGGCTCGCGGAGAGACAACACAATGATGATTGTATCTGTGACGGTAATTGAAGTGATTGAGAGAGAAGGAGAAAATGCACTCAACAGAGGCCATCATTAAAAATCGATTTTCCACTTTTGAACTGCCAATTTGCCAACCTGAAAATCACAAACTGCATTTTTCATACTCACGCTGCCAATTGATTTATTGTCTCAAGTCGATAAATGAAATCCCATCTCATGGGGATTAACATGGAATTTTTCCCACCTCTTCAGCTGGTAATCCGCGCAGCACCGCGGGAAAAAATTGCTCCAATAATGCCAGCGAGTTGGGAGAGAATGAATAAATTTTGGAGCGTGTGCGCCGGGCAGAAACACGCGGCCGTATTTTGTAATTGAAAGCTCCGTCTGACCTTCTGGGAAATACAGAGAATAAAAGAAATGGTAGAACTCACAAATGTTAAACATTAGAGATGTAAAAGTTTGGCTGATGTTTGATAAATCTGTCATATTGCTTTTTTAACATATCCATTAGGACAACCTCCGAAGGTCTTATTAAAATAACACATTCAGGTGGTACAAAATGGTTTAACACGTGTAAACCAGAATTACAAATAACACAAGTGGTGAATTTTTAATACACGTGGTGAATTTTGTTTACACAATCGCCTTCTTAAACTTAACATATGTGACTCAGAGTAGCAAAGATTATTTTAAACAATTAACATTCCTCAGTTTTAGTGGGAATTGATCCATTCAACGAGAAATTTTTGCTAATATGATTTATTTAATGTTAGAATATTAATCTCGCGCCGCCGCCAGAAACTGATCGGCCTCCACTTCAAGCTTGCAATAACTGGAGGCACAATTATTGCTTGTTTCAATAAATGCACTTCCCGCCGATGCAGGCGAAAGACAAATATCACGAAATTACTTAAATGAATCTCTTTCACTTCTTTTCTCCTTCACGGTAATTTGGCCACGGCAGCGGCCGAGAAGAGAAAAATACTGAGAAGGATGAACACCTTCTCTCGACGTAGCCTGGAACACACGATTCACCCTGAGGGAAGCACAGGGGAATTTGCCATCGCGCAATTCAATGACTTCAATGGCAATTTGCCCCGATCTCATGAGCAAACACTGCTGGGGAAAAGTGCTGGCAAAGTTGGGGTCTTTCGGTGGACTTTTCGCGCATGCTGAGGAAATAGTTGGCATTTTTTCGTTTTTGCTCTTCACGGAGAAAAAGTGCGCAAAGTGGAGCCAAATTCCGTTAATTTCATAATAACAGTGACTCGCGATGCTGCACAGTATAAAAGTGTTGTGATTGGATCGACAAAAATAGCACAAAATCTTCTGGCATTGTCTAATTGGATGCGCAATTGGTGAATTGTGGAAGTTTCACCTGTTGATCTATGGTCGGCGATTCTGGCCGCCGACTCACCACCCGCGATCGCGATAGTGCCTCACATGCAATTAACCTTCTTCGGTGGTGTTGTGGTGAGAGAGAAAGAAATTGAGCGCCAATTGCGCTCTGTTGATTCATCTGCCAGGAATTTCCACACATGCTCGCGGTGAAATCCTCATCAACACCTCCAAAAGCAAGAATTCTCGCGGCGATGAAAACTAACTGACGAAATACAAATTTATCGGTGAATAGGAAGCAAATTAACCGATAAGTTTGCACTCGAACACGTGCACCTGCTTGATTTTCCTCAATTGAGGTGAACTAATTGACTCATCGAGGCACTTCTGCGCCCCGATCCGCGGAACCGTTTTTAATTACAGCCTCAGAGAGTCATCATATCATGAGAAGTGTACATGGCTTTTCCCAGAAAGAAATTGAGACTGAAGGAGCATCTTCGCCACGCGATCGCCTAATCATCGCGCACAGTAACGGATTCGATTCACGGCCAGTCCAAACATCTCTCTGCCTCATGTCCAGCGATCAAAGATAGTGATCTCTTTCGTCATTCACTCGGGGGCATCGCATGTGAAATTTTGCAAATGGCCCAGTCCAGAATTTGCTGCGAAATGAGGGAAAATGATGAGAGTTGAAAGAACAAGACATGATGATGCCAAATTTCTCATATCTCTTGATGGGGCCTAACAATAAACCGCCAGTCGGGAGATGATATGAGTGTGTGTGAGAGAGAGAGAGAGAGAACGTCCAGAGGAAGGCATTAAAGATTAATAAAATAACACACAGACAGCGGTTTTAGCCAAGGTGCGCTGGGCAATAAACATGAAATTTATTGCATCGCAAGCACCTATAATTCTTGTAAGGTGAAAATTTCGGCGGTGATTTTGCATCTTGCCTTCTCTTGGATGCGGCCATCGATAAGAGCCTCGGCAAGTGTGTTCGGTGCAAGGGGAAGACAAAATGCCTTAAATCTGTACATCATATTCTAACACTTCCTACACGTAAAATTTGTATAGACAGTTAACACAATCGGTTTAATTTGGCAGTAAAAAAAAGCACTCAGAGAAGGAACATTATGTGTTTGTATACTTCTCAAGACTTCCGCTGATTTGTACACCACTTCTGACTGTAATATCTCCCCTTTGATTCGGTGCCACACCATAATGGTCATTGGCAGGATGATTTTGGGGCTAAAATGACCAGGTGAGACGTGCAAAAGTGGCGGATGAGATTAATCTCTGGCTGTATTCGTGGTAATTTCATTAAATTTAATTATGGTTACTTAATTGAAAAAATTGTTTTTGAAAATGAGATAAAACACTCCACCTCTCGACACGCTGCGGCTCGCATTTCCCAGCATCCCAGCGAGATGTGAATCTGATTAAGCACAAAACATGGCGAGAAGAGAGGCTTATCACACAGTGTTTTCTCACGAGAATCAGGAATATTACACAAGTCGCCTAATTAATTAACCTCTTCACTCTTCCCTTTTTCATTCTCGCGCTTCCACTTCTCATCGATGGCCATCAGATAAGACTAGTGTTAGCCGGAAATGAAATATGGCCCCTGGAGCGACCGGACGGGATGCCCAACATTGTGTCGCTGGAGGTGATGTGCGGCAAGGATCACATGGATGTCCACCTGTCCTTCTCGCAGCCCTTCGAGGGCATCGTGAGCTCCAAAGGGCAGCACAGCGACCCGCGATGCGTCTACGTTCCTCCTTCCACCGGCAAGACATTCTTCTCCTTCCGGATAGCCTACGCTCGGTGTGGCACGAAGCCTGATCTCAATGGGCAGTTCTACGAGAACACAGTGAGTCTCACGTGCGAATCCGGCGGATAAATATATTCCCTCACGCAATGTATCTTCCACAGGTTGTGGTCCAGTACGACAAGGACCTCTTGGAGGTGTGGGACGAGGCGAAGAGGCTCCGGTGCGAGTGGTTCAACGACTACGAGAAGACCGCCTCGAAGCCGCCAATGGTGATCGCGGACCTGGACGTGATCCAGCTGGACTTCCGCGGTGACAACGTGGACTGCTGGATGGAGATTCAGCAGGGCAAAGGACCCTGGGCGTCGCCCGTGAGCGGAATCGTCCCGCTCGGCTCCACCCTGACACTCGTCGTGGCTATCAATGACTACCGAGGTAATAACTCGCCCGGGCGAATGTCTTCTTCAGCGACTTGTCGCGTGTGGGACAAGTTATTGCCCATCGTGCAGTACTTGAACGCGAACACGATAATTTGTGAATGTAATTCCCTCATTGTGCTGTCTCATCCGCCATGGAGCGCGGACAGTAAATTCTCATCCACTTGAGATTGTCATCTGCATGAGAAGAGGGCCCACGAAGGTGTGCCACGGCATGGAGAGTGATACTGAAAATAAGTGAAGCCCCACTGCAGAAATGACTAATCCTCATTTGTCACACACACCAGAACAGGGGTTCCACATTAGAAGGCACGACTTTCCATTCATGCGGACTTCGCCTAATATATGGCACAATTGATTCTCGTGTGTACCACAGGGAGTTTATCGAAGCGAAACATGCAGAAAGCCATTACTGGCCTTCCGACAGCCTCGCCGCGGAAAGCATTGCGCGACAGAGATAAGGGAAACCTTATTTACACGACGTACAATGTATACAAGTAGATCCTACCCAGATTTCAATGCGGTCCCACATCGTGAACAGCCACTTGGGTTGCCTCTTGCGAATCACAAGTAGTGTAATTGATTAAGAAGAATTAACTTAAAGCAAAGTCCAAAGACTGAAGAGAGATTTATGAAGAATTGAGGTAAATTTCAATCACTGAGAAGAATACCAGATAGTAAATTCTGCATGGTTTCAACTCAGCGAACCCAAAAGAAAAGCAGGTATTTTCGCTAAAAAGTGCTAAGAAACGATCACGCGAGACGATGGAGGAACTAAAACATGCTCATATTTGACCACAATATTGAGCAGATTTATCGCTTCCTCAGAGCACAATTTTGATCATTTTTTCCATTTCTTCCGGCGAATTACTGCTCAGATATGAGCAGATAAAAGCGCTTTTCTCAACACATTTAGTGAGCATTCTCTTAAACTTTATTTTATAGTTCTTTGGGTGGCACAAAAGCAAAAGAATCCAAGTACTCATGTACTTCAGAGGTTTATTCTTCTCTTCTTGCGTTGACGGTGTTTCGTCGCTTGCGAGGAATTTATCTCAAAGAGCAAATCGAGCAATGCACACACTTGTAATTTGCCACTTACCAGCAATTCATTCATTCTGTCTGATTAGCATAACAATGTGCCACAAACATTGCATACAAATTCCCTCTAGAAGCTTGTTGTGAAGCCCACAGAATTTCGACAATATTTCACCCACAACAAATTGCATCCATTCAGAAAATTCGGGGGCCTCACGCGGCGCCTCGTCATACTCGAGGTGGCTCGTGCCCAATTCATGCTTCACGTAACTTGTCTCATTGTATCTGACTGAATGGGGAGCGCGTAAACATGCTCCCACTGTTCCGGGTGTCTGGCATTGACGTGATTTGTCATCTCTTTCGCAGGTGAATTCGATATGCGAGTCAAATCTTGCCTGGCGTCCGACGGAGCGGGTCACATTATCAAGCTATCGGATGAGTACGGATGCGTTCTCAGGCCCAAGATGATTTCGCGGTTCCTCAAAGCCAGGGCGCCGGACGAGAGAGCCACGGTCATCACGTACGCCTTCTTCCACGCCTTCAAGTTCCCCGACGCTCTCAGTGTTCACATCAAGTGCAAGGTGGAGATCTGCCGACACGGATGTCTGGACCATTGCCAGGTAAATTGACGTTGTGAAGACGTTCCACAGATGGATAATGAGTGGTTCTGTTCAGGTGACTGGCAATATTCACGAGAGAAAAGACGTGATCGCCGAGGATGGACACAGCGCGGCCAACACGAATGAGATCAACATGATGCACGAGATGCCAGACGACGAGGACTCTGGCGGAGACAATGACGTTTACTACGACGACATCATTCACCACGGAAGCGATGCCCAGCACGCGGCACACCTGAAGCAGCATCCGCCGCGGGAGAAGGCGCCGCCGCTGCACCACCAACACAGCGGAGAGCTGGAGGAGCTGAACAAGCTCTTCCGCGATCACAAGGCAGACATGAAGAAGCGCGGGCCCAACGTGAGCGGCGTGAAGGAGGGCGACGACAAGTTCCCGCACGGCCCGCGGTATTTCGAAGCCACAGTGGCGCAGAATCGCATGGGCAAGCCCGCCGTGGCGGGCCCGAGATCCCTCGAGGGCAGCCAGGAGCGGCCGGTGAGGCATCCCGGCGAGTCGGGCAGCTATCGGACGCCCAGGCGGAAGCGCTCCGTGGTGGTGTCGGACCGCAAGGCGAGGAGCGCCGATGTGGGCGTGAGCGGGATCTACGATGTGATCTCGGAGGCGGATCTGGCCTTCAGTCCGGACGCCAGGCAAGAGGCCGTTACCGTGTTCCAGGGGAAGATCACCGAGGAGGTGGTGTATGGCATCTGCATGCCCGTGCCGGGCTTCAGTGTCCTCTTCATCCTCGTCACGTCCGCGGCGATAGTGTCCGCCCTGGTGGCGGGCTCCCTGCTCTACCGATATCAACTGCAGCGTGAGGCCCTGGCGCAGCAAAAGCAGAACGGCGCGAGCATCCCTCTGGCCACCAACACCTTCGCCTCCTGGATGACGCTGCGACTGGCCCGAATGCGACAACATCACACGAGGCAATCCGTGGCGCAGTGAATTTCCGCCTCCAGCACACGTTCTCTCTTTCGCCGACCAGCACAATCCTCAGCAACCTGTCGCCACTTCGCCTCACCTTCACTCCTTCTCTTCCTTGTATAGAAGTGAAAGAATTTTCGGGCATATTTGCAATAATTTTATGTACGTTTTTAGAAATTCTTATTTAATTTTTTTTTGTAATCATCAGAGACTTGGTGCTATTCACTGGGAGGGTTTTTTTTGTGCGACTAAAACGAATATATATGCAGTGACTTGACAATGGAGGTGAAATTCGACGAAGCGATGTGGTTCAACGCAAAATCTTACCAATCACCCGAGATTTTATGTGCAAAACATTCAATAGTTACAGCGAATCAATGTCAATTTCCCTGGGGGGTGAAAATTTAAGGATGCGCGGCATTTCCAGAATCATACAGAATGATTTTTGGCGGCAAATTGGGCAGCAGACGTGATACTTCCAGTACTTGCTGCTTCCCGTTCCCAAATACCTCTCGAACTGAAGATGTTTGACGTACATTCTGAGGCAATCTCTGCAGTATTCATGTTTACAGAGTAGTCTTATCGTATCATATATGGGTTCCAGACAAATGGGACACGACGCTTTCCGAGCAGCTACAAAAGAAAACAAATCAGGAATCAACATTAAGGAAAAGCCAGGCTAGAATTTAGTCAATTTCGGAATTTATCCAAGAACAATCATATTTAAAACCAATTAACGAAGATCTTCGTCTTGATTTTAAATGGAGAACATTTTTTGCATGATTTCAAGTCTTCCCAGATTTGGAAAAATATACATAAACCTAAATTTTTAGAAAGATTTTAATGTTGTGAGAAAAAAGGTTTGGTTTAAGAAAAGCTTGAAATTATATCACGAAATAGGGAAAAGGACTTGAAATTAGATAGATTCTGGCTAATTTTGCAACTTACCGAGGCGAGCAGACCTCCTAATTTGAGGAAGAAGTCCGTTTTTAGCGTTCATTGAGCAAATTTTCTACCCTCAAAAAATAAAATCTGTAGAAACATTCTCGATTCCCTTGATTTTTCCAGTAAATGTTTTGCCATGTCGCTTCGTTTTGTTCCACTTTTCATATGAATAATTCTCTATTTTGAGTCTTAAGAAGCCAAACAAATCAGAGGGAGTTCTTCGAGGAATTCTGTATGAATGACAGCTCGAAGGAGCTGAATTGTCGAAACTCTAATTTATTACTCACTAAGTTAATTTGTCCTTTAAGGATTTTTTGTGCTCTATATTTAATTTATTTTGTTCTTGACTTATGCAAAAAACACTCTTATTTATGCTGTATTTGTTCGAGTAATCGATACGTTGAGCCAATATTTGCCACAGCTTGTTTGCACTGCGGCAAATATTTGGCAAACAATTGTATCAATTGCTTGAACAAATAGTGACATCTTGTCTTTCAGTTGACTCTCTTCTCTGCCACTTCCTTCACAAGCGCATTCACACACGCCACACACACACACACACACTGACACACCCATACACATAAGATATTCATTAATGATGTAATTTTTATGTAAAATCATTGTGTAGAATAATATTGAAGAGATGAAATGAGAGAGATTGAGAAAAAAACGTAGGAATTGTAAGAAGGAAATCCATTTGTGTTTCACTCGTGTTTCACTCGGCGCCTCCACTGCCAGCGTTGTCCACGAAGATTTCGGAGAGCGAGATTAAATTGGCCTTCCAGGACTATTAATTTACTCTATTTATTCACTTCATTCATCATTTGACAGACAATTCATCATACAATATAAATATTCTTATGCTCTATCATACATTCCTTACTTTTGCCATTGGCGTGATTTTTCAACCACTAATTTTGACCCGAAAACATCCCAATGGAGGCAATTTTGACTGATTCATGTGCCTTTTGGACCTTTTTGCTCCTTCCAAACTCTTAGGATTAATCTTTCACTGTATTGACTACGAAGCTACAAGTAAGATATATAATTATATGGCGACCCAAACCATTACCATCATGTTCTCGTGAGAAATGATATTATTTGTCTTATTTCCGATAAATTAGAAGATACTCATCTAACAATAATATGCAGTGTCTCCAAGTGGACACTGTCGGCGGACTTTTGCCACTCTCAACACCTCTATTTGGCCACTCTGAGACACTTCTAAATGCTACAGGTACAATTAATAGCTACGCTGCGTGATTTTCCATAGCCTAATAAATTACATTTCCAAAGATCGAGGAATTTATTCCAACCTGGAAAATCATGCTTAATGATTAATCTCTACCTTGCTGTTAACGTGTATATAAATATAATAATAAATTAAGATGAACAACTTGGCGTTTTCTACCCGGTAATTTTTCTCTTTTGTTATTTTAATACATTAATTACAATTAAATAAATATTCCTCCTCTTCTTTTTTTTCGCAATAAATAACATAACATAATATTCTTCCTAATAAATTTTTAATTTCTAGGTACTTTTTAGATATTTCTCTCTATATTTTTCAATTGAAAATACACTAGATAAATTTGCTCAAAATTATACAAAAAAATTAGAGAATAACAAAAACAAATAAAACAAGTACAGCGGGCTTTACCCAACTGTAATTGCTGATAGACGATAAGAATGGAAGCTGATCTATCCAATCTAATTACAATAATAAATAAATAAATAATAGACAAATATAAGCGACAAATAGTGGAGCCAGTCTCATACTTTGATGGAAGTTCTGAAGAAGAATCCAGTGAGTGTAGTTGATTGTTTTGGGAAGAGACGAAGATTAGAGGTGCTGCATTTCTTCTTATACGCTATGGAGGCATTGATCCATATTTTAGCGCCTCATCCCATTTGCTTCTTTTTGCTCTTGAACCTATCGACACTTATCGACATGAAATACTTGAAATTTTCTTTTATACACAATTTTACAGGAAAAATAATTAAAATTGACAGTTCAAGAACTAATTTGTCCATATCAGTACTATTTTACCTTTAAAATTGTGTTGAAAAGGAAATTGCCGGTAATTCGTATCGATGAGTGTCGATAACTTCAATAAGTTCAACGTGAAAGAAAGCAAGTGAGAAAGAAATTTAAGCGGAATGTTTTCGTCAATACTGTCCAAAAGATTGTCTCGATATTTTACTGGCTTTGACTGATATTGTGGATGAGTTGGCATTCTAAAATATGGACCCTTGTTAGTGTCATGGGAGATTACAACAAAATATGCTCTTAAACATAAGACATAGTAAAGTCCGCTCTATGATCTGTGGCGTATGAGGTACAAAATATTAACATGATGCAATTTCTCCTTCATCTGCATGCGCGGGACAGTCGTGGGTGAGGAGTGGAGCAGGCTTGGGCTCACGAGGATGAGGAGGTGTAAAAGCAGTAGCGCTTCTTCGTCGTGGACGGAGCAGGTACTCGCTGGATGGTGCCCACGACGGTCATGTTGGGATTGGTAAAGGCCACCGTGCGCGCCTTCTCGGCCGCCAGGGAGAAAGGCCTGAGGCGGACGCACAGGAAGGCGGACATGAGGCAGGAGACAATGAGGATGCCCAGCAGCACCACGAGCGTGGCGGCGAAGCCGGGTGTCGTCATGCAAATCAGGCCGTCGTCGCGGGCGGGGAACACCATGGTCTCTTGCTGCGTGGCATTGGCCTGACTGTCGATCGGGAAGGTGAGGTCGCCGGAGGACACCACTCTGATGATGCGATTGAGGCCCACCTCCTTCTCCGGGTCTGTGGAACGCGTGATTCTGCCCACGCGACGGTCATCGCGCTTCCGGGCGGCGTGGAGGAAGGCGTCGAGTGGCAGCGGTGGCGGAGGACCGTACTGATGTTCAGGCCCAGCGGACAGGTGGTGGACATCGAGGAGAGGATCTGAGCACTGTTCGGGGCACTGGTAGCGACAAATCTGAATGGTGCACTGGAAGTGAACCTCCATCGAGTCGGGGAACTTGAAGGCTTGGAAGTGAGCATAAGAGAGAACGGAAGCGGACGCTCCGAAGTTCTTGATCTTCGTGAATCTGGACATCAATTTAGGCCTCGTGACGCATCCGCGCTGATCCACCAGCTGAATGGGCGCTCTCTTGCCATCGTGAGCCATGCAATTTCTTACCAACATGTCGAATTTGCTGTCATCATCCTTAATCGCCAGCACCATCGTCATTGTCTGTCCGATCTTCACCAGACCCGAGACCTCTGAGGCCCACGGACCCTTGCCGACCTGAATCTGCATCCAGCACCCAACATTGTCCCCGGCAAAGTCCGCCCTTACCACGTCCAGCATATCCACGGGGAAAGGCCTGAAGGTCACGCTCTTCTCGTACTGATCATGCCACGTGCACCGCAGCTTTCTGGCCTGATCCCACACCTCCTGCACCTGAGGATCGTACTGAATCACGATTATGTTCTCAAAATACGTGCCCGACCCCGATTCCGTGCCGTAGCCGTACAATCCATTCTCGGTGTTTCCCGACGTTCCACACGCGTGGATGCCAATGTCGAAGGTGGCCGAACTCCTGCCCAGGCCCGCCGGTAAGTGGACGCAGTTGATGTTGCTGTAGTGTCCCTTGGAGAAGACGATGCCGAAGAAGGGTTTGTCGAACTGCAGGAACACTTTCATGCCGCCCTTCTCGCACTTCACATCCAACGAGACGATCTTCGGCATGTCCGGCACTGGCGCAGACCAGAGATCATTGCTGACTGGCGGCAGGGCAAACAGCTTGTCCTGCCCCAGATCGTGGGCGTGATTCGGCAATGGTGGCGGCGGTCCGTGGTAGGCCAATTGCGGTGGCGGCGGCGGTCCGAAGGGCTGTCCGAGTCCTAGAGACGCCAGTTTGGGCACACCTGGAAAGGATTTGAGTGGTGAAAAGGAGCCTTATTGCCTACTGAGCGTCTTACTTGGTCCGGGCGGCGGCGGTCCGTGCGAGAAGTGAAGTGTGGGTGCTCCCTCCTGGTCCACCGTCTCCAGAGCCACCTGATCTGGGTCATCTGATCGTTCTGGTGCTTCATCTGGCGAAACCGCCTTCACCACTTCGACATCATCGCCGGCCAAAATCTGTGCAGTGAGCGAAAAACAAGAAGAAAAAAAACAACCGTCAGCGAAAGAAGTTGAGGAGAGTAAAAAAAAGGTGCTGGGCGATGAGAAAGAAGCGAAAAAGAAAATATTTAGCACTTATTTGTAACAGAGTCAACTCAATTTCCGGATCCTTCTGACCAAATTCTCTCATTTCTTCGCGCTCTTCTTTCTCCTTCACCTATGCTGGCCATTTGATGCTGTGTGCGGCGCATAGATTTTTACATATACAGCATTGGCAGAGCCGCGCTTGTATAAAATATACTGTTAATTCCGCGGAGTGAGAGAGAGATGATCGACAGACGGACAAAACAGAGCCGCGAATTGATGATGATGATGATCATGGCTAAGGAGGAAAAAAACTGACCCAAATATCGTTTCAGTGCCACACACATATTCTCATGTGGAGATGTTATAAAACAGCATAATGCGTAAGTTCCACATGCCATCGAGCTGTCTTCTCAGGTGCTTCTCTTCCAAAACACACACACAGATCTGCGCGCGTGTGCGCAAGAGTGAAAGAGATTAAAAGAATCGAAGATCAATTGATTATTAACAATATGTATATTTTCATCTATATAGTCCGCCACAGAGATTTCTTTCGCTGCCTCATTATGAATCCTCATTTGCGAGCCGAAGAGAAAGAGTCTTTTGTTCCAATTTCGTTGTGCAAGAAGTCGTGTGAAAGATCATCGAGTCGATCTCCATTTGATGTTGATAAGAATTTCCAACATTTGTGCGATTGCATCGCGCGATCAATGGAAATTCTTGGCGCAGTGACACGATGGAGAAGTTCTGCGGATGGCACTCCATATCCATTTACGTGATTGACGCATTATGCCATTTTGAGCAGTATTTAAACATGTCCCGGAGCCCTAATTTGCCCGTAAATGGCCAATTCATCTTGGCCTCTGGAACGCGGATTTATTTGCAATGCTGACTGACCACAATTCTGCCCTCCCATTCATCCGCCTCAGCCACAATATTTAGGCGCACCAGAGCGGCATTGATTCCTGGGACGACTTCGCATTATTTTGCTACATGCCATCAACTCATTGCAAGTCATTTTGTGGCAATTTTGGATCCGCCAAAGTGGCTCGCGATTCGTTCAGTGAAATTTTTCAACACTGGGAGAAAGAACAATAATTCTTTTGCCTCTTCTCCCTCTCCAGCCATTCAAGCCAAAATCGCACGAGAGTGCGCCTAAGAAAGTACCAAAACGATCACACACGTCGTCGATGCGAACGATGTGGCCAGGCTGTGATGCTGCGAAGTTTTTGCGCCACACACAGAAATCGCGCAACTTTTCCACCAAAATTTTCACGCCGAAGCGAAGTCTAAATATGTGGTAATTGATTGGAATAGTCAAATTGACTTTGTGGACAATGAATTGAGCATCAGAACCTTGACACATCGTGTGCATTGGTCTGCGTGGTAAATTGTCTTTCATATATCTTCATCGGCAGCTCTTTTTGGCGAATGTAAACACACATACGCGAGCGGTGAAAACGTCGAAGGCGAAAAGGAAGAGCAAGAGAGCCACAAGAACTCTTCACACAGGCATCTTGCAGGCCATCCAGTGGCTACAGGTTAATTCTAAAGAGCAATTTCGTGCGTGCAAGAGTGAGATGAGGCACCAAATCGGCGAGATATGGCACCAATCGCGGAAAGAAGTGTACATGGGCTCATGATGGCGGGAAAAAATGCAAGTTAAAGAGCTGAGCCGCTGAGGTGGAAAAAAATTGGCACATTTTTTCAACCACAGCGAAGAGCCAATGGTGTTCCTCTTTTTATCATTTTACGCCAAATACCGCGATATTGATGCTTGGCTTGGGAATAATTTAATGCCATTTTCGTCTTGCGTCAAAGTGTTATGAGGCGATAAAGAGTGATGGAAGGTTGACAGAGAATTTGCGAATGCGCCCATTGAGCAAGAGATCATCTTTCACTGCACTCTCGATGTGTTTCTGGTCACTCGCGTGATCGTGGCGGCAGATCGTGTCAAAGGAAGTATCAGGAGAATGTGGAATAATAAAATACTCGAATTTCAGAAAGGCGCGCAGAAAGATACGAAAAAACAGTCAATCGGAAATCAATAATGATGTCAATGATATTCTCAAGACATAATTTGGGTGTTTTTACTCTTACTTTCGAGAGAATCGACGAGGAAGTATTTTGTGGAAAAGATCCTGGAAAGAGTCTTCATTCGGTGTGAATTAAGTAACACTGTCGCAATAAATATTGTTACAACGAAGAAGAGAAATGATGGAATTCTCTCACTCATCTTCCTCACCTGCTTCTCATCATGAGACCACAGAAGAAGTACTCAATATAATCAGATTAAGACCACTAAATTGTGCATTATGGCTGCAATTGAGCGGATTAGGCGGAAAATAGGCGCATCGCGCATTAAAGAGGTTCAGTGGGAAAACCTGAATGGCTTCTTCAGCCTCGCTGCTCATCATTATATCATCACGACGGCGAGTGGTAGAGATGGAATGTGATGTGAAATTTTAACCAACTTTTCTGCTGCGCAGCACACCTTGACACTGGAATGTATTTCCGGAGCGTCCGAAATAATTTGGCGGTAAATCATGCAATTTGATGACCATGGAAGAGTCGGATGGAATTCCTCTCTATATCAATGTGAGAAAAGGGAAAGGCTCGCAGGGAAATTCGATTGACTCGCATGAATTTTTCATGCGGCCGCAGAGTGAATTTCCATGAGTAGACGAGGCGAGAGAGAGAACCATTAACTTCTCTTCTGCTCCGTATCGACTGTCAATGTAATTTATTCATTAGGAATTGGAATGCGTGGCTGAGTTGTTTTTCTTTTGCACCAAAACGCATCTATCTAATCCACATTTTACCATGTTATGGAATATTGAAGTGGAAGATGATGAAGAAGAAATGATTATTTTTGTGGCCTCTTACACTTGTTAAATAATGTTGCAAGACCAGTTAGTAGTGTACCAAGTTGGTAATATAAATTCTGCCCCTTTCCCTCTCCGCCGCCGCCTTCCAACACTTCCAGTGCCGCTCTTTCTCTCACCTTCGTATTTATTCAGAATTGGACACTCCGCGAGATGCTTTCGGTGCCAGAAGCACCAGCAACAAGTCATCATTATCGACAGTCGCCTCTTAGCAGTCGCCTTTCAGTGTCGGTGCGATTTGTATTGGAATTTTGGATAAATGATTTAAATTGACCGCTTCCTCCAATCACTCCCGACTTCTTTTTTTTATCTGCGACTTTCATTCCTCGGCGTCTCTCATAATGGCTTGATTTGAGTCTCGCGATCTCCTCTTACTCGGCATTTCATATCAATCCAGCACTGCTCAATGAAATCTCTGTGGCAATTTCAACAATTGGAAGCGATCTCACCCCTCGCTTTTCAATAAAATGTCTGAGAACATGGCGCGAGACAGAGTGGGAGAATGGAAATTGTAGCAAACAATCTCGCAGAGAAGCGTATGCAAAATCAAGGAGCAGATATTGTGACCAAAAGTGGTGTACAGCTTTAATGAAGTGTTAAAATTTTTCTAATTTCATTTAAAAAGCTTCTGTTGCAATAAAACGAGACATTTTCTAAACTATTTTGCTTAGAAAAATCAATTTTATTACTTTTCTAGGTTATGTCACAATTAGGCGAAAATTGTTCTAAGCATTTTTCAAAGGCGAAACTAGAAAATGAAGTCAGAAATCAGGTCTTACAATTTGAAATCTAAGCATTTGATGGAAACTCTTAAAAGCGTCTAAAAAGCGATTGAAAATGCCTTTAAAGGCGCCCAAAAGTATCTGAAATGTTACAGAATCTGCACAGAAACTGCGGAAGTGTCACAAAGTGGTGTACAGATTTAAGCCATATTATCTCTCCCTTGCGCAAAATTAGATTCGCTCCAAAACCGAAAGACTCCAGCAGTCGCGTAGGCGATGAACCCGATTCCAACAGCCCGGAGGGTATGAGTTTTTTCCACCTCCGTCGCCACGCCGCAGAACCCAATTTGCGACTGCGATTTTGATATATAGCGCGACGCAGAGGTTGCGATGTAAGCACCAGGCGCCTCCATGTCTCAGGCAATCCATTAAAAATTTATTTGTTAACACATTCCACCGCCAATTACCACGATGATGGATCACTCATCGAGGCAATAATTGCTCCAGTACTCCGCCTTCGGATCCACGATCAATGCACACGATACCAGAGTGTGGATCTCTTTCTACAAATCCAATCCACTGCGCGCACATCCCAGAATCTCAGCGCGCCAGTTTCTTCGCATGCGAAGCTGGTGCTGTCTCGGGCATTAGTGACCCACATTGTATTCGAATGTTCACATGCCTCTCTTTAATTCCATCTTCCTCATGCATTCCTGCACTGCGGCCGCGGCTTCACTCTCCATCCGGAGTGTGCTTAGGAAGGCATTCTCCGCGCGAGAAGCCAGCATTCAAGTCAATCATGACCCTATTGCATGTGTGTAAGTTGCCAAGCTGTGTTTTGTCGTGGACTCACGCGTGTGTCAAGGCAAAACAAACTCAAGTGACTGAAACTGAGTCAACAACGTCTTCTCTGCTGCTCCTCACCATCAGCAGAAAGCTTGAGACAATTCAGCGGAAATCACCATTTAATTTCAATAAACTCTCTTCACTCGCTAGTGTGAAAAAAGCAAAGCAGGAACTTTTTGCCACTGATTCTGCGTCCAAGGAAATGATTTACATCCAGATAAGACGTTTCTCTCTGGTCGTGCACGAACAATGTAAGCTTTTTTCCACCGCCGCCACTATTGTTGTTTAGAAGCGTGTGCGATAAGTGTGCACCAGAGAAGACTGTTCTGCAAACCGCATATTTGTCACTGAAGAAGAGGCTTTTTGTATGTCGGCATTCTGCATTTACTCAAGTAGGAAAATTCACTCCAAAAGAGGTGGATAAATTCAAAAATCCACGGTCTCAGATCTACAATTTTCGGCGCTCTGTGAAATTATGAAAAATTTAAGTAGGTGAATTTGACACCTTCTGAACTGGCCAAGGGGAAGATAATACAGTCAGAAGTGGTGTACACCTCAGCAGTTTTCTTGGGAAGTATTCAAACTTACAATATTCCTTCCCTGAGTGCTTCTTTTGCTGCTAAATTATCCAGATTCTTTGGATATCTCTCAATTTTTTACGTAAAAGCAACTATAATAATTCTTTTCTGCGCATTGAGCTAAGATCAAACAGAACCTCAAAAATAGTAATTAAACTTGGAAAATATTAACTTTAAACAATTTTCGTACGATTTTCACTCTGAGTCTTTAAAGGCCTCTTCGTGATATTTTAAGGTTATGATCGGAAAAATACCCAAAAAAAAAGACATTTTGGATTTAGGAATTGCCTTCAATTCCACTGGAAGCAAAAAAATGTTCCTAACCAAATAAGCGCCCAAAGTCTGTCACTTATCATCCCCTGATGGAAACTTCGACAGCGCTTCCCGCGTTGGCGTCACGGAAGGCGTGCAATGCATTCAATTGACTCCGACATCAGCAGAAGTCCAACAATGGGAAATTGTAGCACACAAAAGGCGCGTACATGTTAATGGGCGAGAGTGCGATGGAGATGACGGTGCAGCAGACGTCTCTTGAGATGATCATAGACATCTTCGCGTCATAAGACATTGTTCCGCATTGGGCGCACTCACACACGCTCGCGATGCATTTGGAGTGGTATTTAAAATTCTTTACCTACTAACTTACTCTCCGGCACTCTTGGACGTTTTTCACTGCGCGCAGCTGAAGAATTTTCTTCACTCTGCTCCTCAGCATCTTTTTCATTTCTCTTTTGATCTGGGCTTTTTTTCTCCCGTGCGTTTCTTGACTCCACAACTCATTAGCTCTGCCCCCACCCGTTTTCACTCCCATTGGACTTTTGTTACCATCGCGAGCTCCAATTTCTCACACGTTTATTTCTCTTTCTATATACGTCAGATGTAGATTATTGAACTTGCACGATCTTCGAGGTCTGCGCCTTAGATACACTTTGAGGCATTGTGGCCTCTCTCAATGAACTGAGAATTGGGTGAGTGCGCGGCTCTTTAATTCACACAAGCCACGCTACAGGGTGTTGACGTGATCCATTGAAGAGACTTTCATTGATCGCGAGCCGAGCTGTGGGCGATGCGATCCCCGGAGGATCGACAGAGAGGTTAAGGGTGAGCTTTCGCCGGAGCTTTCGACACCCTGTGGCAGGGCTTGGTCAGCGGTCAAGTTTCCGTTACTCGCCGCACTCACACACGCCCGTCGGGAGCGATCGCGAGTGTGCGTGGAATCATGAGAATTGGATGATTAATTTTCACTTCCTTGGAATTTCACTTGATCGCCACCCATCTCACCTCTGTTTTCTCTCCCACGGCGATCATGTGGCATTCCTGCACCCACACCAGCGCACTCTCCTCGCCCGGGCAACGCGCCCGAAAAGCCCGCCCGGGCGCCCAGATCATCGCGAGGTGATCAAGTGCATCGATCATGGGCGAAATAGTGTGAGAAGAGGCGGAAAATTGTCTTTCTGTACCAACCGGATGTTTTGTCTCGGGCACAGATGGTCTCTGTTGGCCAATAGGCCGTGCAAGACAAGATTCTGTGCATCACATGTGAGAGGAGAATCTCGTGTTCGACAATCATGCGGTGCACACACACCGACGAGGCGGCCGAAGTGAGTTTGGTGCGCGCGCTCATGTGGTTTGACGCGATTCACGCTTGACCCATTTACCTAGAGGCAGGTTGAAGTGACCCAATTGCGCCTGACGACGGAATTTCAATCACTCGCGGCCGTTCAGCGTCTCTTGCGCAACAGAGACATAATCCCAAAATGAAGAGAGACACTTGCAATCAATTTAAATGACTCCTCCGTGTGTGATTCCGCCGACGACGGAAGAGTGAAACAGACACCGAAAAGAATTGACTTTCCAGTCGCCGAGAACAAGGTGCAAATGCGATGCGGAGCTACACCCATTCCCGCAAGACATGTGCAATTATTTATGATTACTCACCTGTGATATTCTAATTAGGATAACTGTCCAAAACGCTAAGGGAAGCCGCATCTTTTTCCGCGCGCAATTGTGACTCTCTGGAAGAAAGTAAGCAGAAATGTTATCCGGAGGTGAAATAGAAAGCAAAATGGGGACTAAAGAGGGCGGAAAGAGCGCGAGATTGAAAGCGCCTGGGGAGGAAAAATACTCATTTTAATGCTAATGAATCGCGGAACCGACGAAGAGATGTGACACACAGCCAGAATTAGGTCATAAGATCTCCACTGAGAATATTCTGGCGAAAGTGAAAATGCCATCATCTAAAATTCCACATGAGATCTAAAAGTTCCTGCTCGAAATCAAGGGGGAGAAAATATGGTCAGAAGTGGTTTATAGATATGAGTTTTAGGAAGTGGGAGTGTTTAAATTTTTGTAATATTTAAACTCTGATTTTCTGTAAAAATTAATTTTTACTCAAGTCCTAATTTTGACATATTTTTCTAGGTTATTGCAGTTAGTTTTTAGTAGATTTTCAGGGTAATAAAATTAAAATTTTATTTTCCATCTTCTTTTTGATATTATTATCTAAATATTCATATCAAAAAGTGTAATTTAATGCAGAAAGTTTGAAAATCAGAGTTACAAAACTGTTAGTTTTATTTTTGTTTTGTTACAAACAATACATGAAGTCTGAACTCGTGGGAAGTGTAAGGATATTTCCCCCTTGCTCGAGACTTCACTTGCCGGATTCGCGTGTTCTTTTTACAAAGGTAAATCGTTTTTATCACAGCTCGTCAAGTTGTCTAAACCGTGTGAAACATGGCCCAGCCATAAAGTTAAAAGCAGCACATAAAGCACCGAAATTATGACGGATAAGAGATCATAAAAGGCCAATCTCTTATCCGGAATGGCACCCATAATTGAAGCAATGTAACGCGATGGTCACATATCATCCTCACCATTTCGACTCAATCACAAATTGGCTGTGAATATAGAATTTTGGGGTCAGAGATTTAACGTTCGAAGGTGCCCCAGTGCTCGGCAAATCGCACATGCGAGATGTAAGAGGGAGAGGGAGAGAGAGAGCGAGAGAAAGAGAGGAAGAGACGCGGCCAGAAAGTGGATTGGAAATTTCGATAAGAATTTAATATTATACCAAAAACACGCCGCTCTCTGATCAATCAATGTATCTGCAGAATGTTTAACAACTTCAATGTTTCAAATTACAAACATTGGCAGATGAATCAACTCCACCCAGTTCCAGCCGCGGCTCAGGCGCTGCCCAGAGCGCGCCGTGTTGAAGTAATTCACAAAATGTAAATAGACAAATCGCTAAATTGCTCAACCAAATGAAAATTACTCTCCGATGGGATTTCTTTTTGGTTTTCTCGCGCGGTGCAGAAGTTGCGCTTCCTTCTGTGCCTGTCGCTGACCTGGGTGGAAAAATTCAAATTGATTTCTCAGTGTTTCTGCCAACACTCTCTCATTGGCAGTGTTACATATAAAAATAGATAGAATAAATGTTTCATTAATTCCCAATTGCGGTCACGGTATTATTCCAAGAACCGCAAAGTGTGCTAACTACCAACTGTGTCATCGTCATCTCTCTTGCGCCTGAGACACTCGCGCGTCAAGGTGGCTCTCTGGCCAGAGACACTGTTCAACATTGGATTAAAGGTAATGTGTGACTTTGTCGGAGACAAACACGCAGATGCACAAGCGACTCGCGATTATGAGTCGCGATGGACAAGAGCGGCGCACTTGTCGAGTTTTCTTGGCTTTATCGCAATTTTAGGTAGCAATGCTTAATGGTTAATTAACGATTTCCTCACTACTTAACTGTGTTTACTATCGGCAAAAAATATTTGGCCAATAACTAATCTTTTTGGTCAGTTAAATATTTAAAATTCAGTAAAAATTTCAATACTGTTTGGTCAGTTAAATGTAGACTTCAAACTGAATTTTAACAGATCGATTTTCTGGAGCTTTTACTATCAAACTGTTACTTTTTGGGTACAAAACTATTTATAAAAAACTAACAATTTCTTTACTAAAATCAGTAAAAATCTATCTATTCTATTTGTAAAGTGATTCGACTCACACCTCAACATCTGCACGGCATTTGATATAAAAGCGTGGCGGGCGAATGCTGCGAAGGCCGCGGCGGCTCCCAAAGAGCGAACCTAATCATGCAATTGTGCAAGTAAAAGTAAAATATTGTCAATTGGCACGCAGAGGCTCGCCAATTGCGCTTCCTCGGAGACACTGCGACTAGTGTTATTGGGTCACAAGTGCACGAGATGCGCCCTTTGGAAGGTCGCCGCCATTGTCACATCACCTGCGTGTGCAACTGAGGCGCGCAGAGTCCGGCGATGAGACACTTTGGCGGGAAAATTGCCGGAAATTGTAAATTCAATTGCTCATTCAGCATCGCGAAGCGTGCAATAGTGGGTAACCTAATTGAATTAAAATGCAAATCACTCGCGATAGAGAGATTTTAGTGGCAGATGTCGCCGCAGTGAAGAGACGCTCTTCCGCCGTCAATGGCAGCGAGTCCACTCTTGCGATGAGGCGAATGGCGAGCTCATCGATTATCTGATGATTAATTAGTGCCATTTAATGTGAACATTTTGGCACGCAAAATCACGACAGAGGAAAAGAATGACAACAATAAAAGCCACATTTCTCTTCGCCGCTCAACTGGCAGTCAAAGCCAAAAGAAGAACAGATATAATGATGGCTTAAATGGAAATTTTTCCATGAGAAGAAAAAGAAGACGATGGTCGTTTAAATGTCTACTTAGTCACAACGCTTTCAGGGCCTCTAATCGTAATTGTGATGAACAGACCGTCTTCAATTGTCCTCAGCAGACAATGTGACATAAAAATTGCATTATTTGTCTATTGTTAGTTCATCTTCAACATTGCAAAAGAACTGTCTTTTACAGCACCAAATTCCACGATGATTTGTCAATTGCAGTCTGTCTTATTTTTTTGGCTCTGGCGCAGCATAAAAGAGTGGTGGAAAATGCGGTGAGATTAAGAGCAGAGATGATAAAAGTTTCCAACGGTCTTTGTTGATTTATTTTTATTAAAGACACCAAGATAAAAATATATGTATAAAAGTTTTTCAGTGCAATCTCGCGTCTCTCTCTCTCTTCACGTTGGAATTCCTTCATTTAAAAGCAAATTAATTTGCACGAAATGCGAGCTTGATGGCGCATAAGAAATGGACCGCCGTGAAATTTGACCGAGTAGAATAGTAAATTATATTTTAAATATAAGAAAAGTCTCGCCCGAGAAGCGCAGCGACAAAAAGTAACAGTTAATCGTGGTGTAATTAGCCCAAATTGTGAGAAGGAGAAGAGGAATTACAGTGTAGAGATTTTAAATAGCGCCCCCCGTGGCTCTGAGACATATCGGTGTGTCGCGAATTTTCACGTAAAGCTAGAAGTCTGAAATTTTTCACCAATCTTCCTTCATTAATAAGTAATGACCATACCAAGTTTGAAGACAATCGGCCTAATCCTTAATCCCTTTATGATATCAAAACCGAGCCAAAGCAGAAAAGCATTCGAGATTTTAAATAGCGCCGTCTCAGCAATCTTTGATTATTGGTCCGGCACATTTATTTAGGGTTCTTAAAGTGGTTCAAATCAATCCGAGGTGTCTTCAGGATAATTATCCTGTACATTTTTAATTTTTATCTGGACTTTATACGTGTTCGATATCAAATTTTGATTAAGTGAAAATCAAATTATGGGGTGTGAACAATAAACGACTCCAGATGATCGTACGGAGATTTTTCGACCGCGCAAGAAAGAACATTTAATCAGGGAGATAACCGGAAGGACCTCTTATCCTAGAAAAAGCATTTAGAGTACAATTGACCGCGTAAAAAGGTCGATTTCGTGGAAAAAAATGTCGCGAACTGGACCGCGAATAACTTTTTTGGCCAATTGTTCAGCATTTTTTGGTGAATTCTGTCATGTCTGCTTCTAAGTTCTATTAGGAATTGTTTCCAAAGATCCCTCCAATTCTTTTAATACCGCGAAGAACAAATTTCATGAGTCTGGGACTAAAAGCAAGAGCGTGGAACAACAATCCCCGAAGTATTATACTACCTCCGCCTTGCTTAAATGTTGTTGTAGTGCACTTGGGGCTGAGTTCTTGGCTTTGGGGAGTCAAACAAATCTCTTATCATCAGACCCATGACGGGTGAACGTCGATTCATCAAAATAGAGAAGGTTTTGCCATTTTCCTGATGCCCGAGATTCGTATTTCCTGTAGAACGCGAATTGCTGGAAACGGTTGGTTTTGAAAATCAATAGGTATCATCTTTGTCACTCTTGCTTTTAGTCCCAGACTCATGAAATTTGTTCTTCGCGGTATTAAAAGAATTGGAGGGATCTTGGGAAACAATTCCTAATAGAACTTAGAAGCAGACATGACAGAATTCACCAAAAAATGCTGAACAATTGGCCAAAAAAGTTATTCGCGGTCCAGTCCGCGACATTTTTTTCCACGAAATCGACCTTTTTACGCGGTCAATTGTACTCTAAATGCTTTTTCTAGGATAAGAGGTCCTTCCGGTTATCTCCCTGATTAAATGTTCTTTCTTGCGCGGTCGAAAAATCTCCGTACGATCCTCTGGAGTCGTTTATTGTTCACACCCCATAATTTGATTTTCACTTAATCAAAATTTGATATCGAACACGTATAAAGTCCAGATAAAAATTAAAAATGTACAGGATAATTATCCTGAAGACACCTCGGATTGATTTGAACCACTTTAAGAACCCTAAATAAATGTGCCGGACCAATAATCAAAGATTGCTGAGACGGCGCTATTTAAAATCTCGAATGCTTTTCTGCTTTGGCTCGGTTTTGATATCATAAAGGGATTAAGGATTAGGCCGATTGTCTTCAAACTTGGTATGGTCATTACTTATTAATGAAGGAAGATTGGTGAAAAATTTCAGACTTCTAGCTTTACGTGAAAATTCGCGACACACCGATATGTCTCAGAGCCACGGGGGGCGCTATTTAAAATCTCTGCACTGTAATTCACAACAAATAGGTGCGGATGAAGGCAGGAAAGTCACACGTCTTTAGTGGACAATTTGTCTCCACTCCAGAGCTGATGTTCGGCCTAAGCCAAGGCTTAAGCTGGGTCACTGGGAGAGGATTGCGCCGACGAAAAGCACATGCGAAAAGCTGAGCACACCTCAAGACGCTCGCGAGACGAAATGAGACCAAACCATAAAATTCATCATTAATTCTCCACACAGAGACGACGTTTGGATTGTAACATCAGAACGGTTTTTGCGTGTGCAATTTTATTGTGGGGCGTAGCTCAAGGGGCTCCAATATGTGAATTGTCAATAAATGACTTTTTCTTGTCCATTTCGCCTCAATACGGAAAAGTATCTCTGCATGGCATTTTAAGTGGGATTCTCTATATATTTTATATGATCTGACTGAATGGAAATAACATCGCCAATAACATCCAATTGACTTCCAAGTCTAGTAATTTCTTTGCTACTTCGCCACCGCAAATGGATGGCTCAAGGGAAGTGTCTGGCGGAAAACAAGAGAAGGATCTTCGAGCAATCAGCAAATTGATTCGTAATGAGTTGCTGCAGAATTGAAAAACGCATTGCGGTGTGAGAAAAATGAGCTCGTTGGATAGATTTTCACTGCAATAATTTTCAATCAAAGTTTTGTAATGTTGAGCAAAACACACTGGTTTTATCTCCAGATCTTTAGAATTCATCGTATTGATTAGTCATTTTGAAGTAATGAACAATATGAAGTCATCAAGACGTACTTAAAATCATAGCCGACAGAAGCACTAATTTTATTTAATTTCTCAATAACTGGCTCCTCCCTTTTACACTGATCTCCACTCTTGCAGTAAATCACTCCGAATTTGCTGTTTAGATTTACTGCCAAGCATTTGGAGCACCCCATCGATAAATCATTGCATAATTAGGTGGATCGCTTGGCTGTTGTTCGAAAGGAAAATTACTCTTGTTTGCAACTTGCTTGCGTGCCCTTTGAGGTTGAGATAATTGCATTACTTAATCAGCATTAAGAAGAAGAAGAGACTGCAACAATTGGGTGCGAGGGAAATGCCTTTTTGGCACAATTTTCACAATGATGCCATAAATCTCGTGAGATTTCCACAATTCACAAACATTATTATACATTGTCTCTCAGGGAAATGACACACACACGCGATGTTGGAAGAAATGAATCTTCCTCACCCATTCCATGATGAATTGAAGAAGGAACAAATTAACTGTTACACTTCATAGCGCAAGAAATAATATAAAATGATAATAAAATTGTCAAACGTGTTTTTCTCACTTGGCGGCTGAATGATGGGTGTCTCTCATGCCTTTTTTCGTGCCATAGAATTTCACAGATGTTGCACGATGTTCTCACTGAGATACATTCGTGTGTGATGCAATTTTGATGAAAAAAAGACGCTCGAGGGACATTGTCAATACACTCTGTGACCGATATTTGAGATGCGCGACTTTTTCTGCGCCTGAATTTCGTATTGAGAGTGAGGAGAACAAGCCAGAGCATTGGGCAGAGATGTTGAGATGTGATCAAGATGTGTCAATCACTTGGAGGCACTTTTTTGCCCCGCGACAAACTCTTAAGCATCTTCTAGTGCACAATTTTCCCTCCACATCATCACTTATTCTTTTTCTTGCGCGCGCGCGCGCCTTCCAATATCTTCTCCTCCTCGAGAGCCAACCAATCATCTCATGGGCACAATCGCGATCTATAAGTCAATTCTTTCCTCTCCAGCGAGAGGAGAGAGAAATTCTGGGCCCAAGCAATCGCTGAGACGACACTTTAGACGGACATGGAAGTGGCAGGGAAAATGGGTCAGCGGAAAACAAGAATTTCATAATTGAATTTTACCTTCAAAGTGTGATAATTGTGGGAATGAGACTAAATCCGTAATCCGGGCAGATCAGCACAGGGAATCCTCAAAACAATTAACTTGCTCTTAAACTTGAACTACTTAAACTTCTTTCTCTATGTTTTTTTTTTCACACACTACAATCCAACACCACCGAAATGGTGGACAAACACTACAATCGCCGGCGTGATTCCGGAATCTCCGTGACTCCCTTCGTCCAGGGCGTGACAACACTCAACAGAATATCCTCAGACGCTCGCCAGGGTGGCTCGAGAGGCGCAAATTGAATTTCGGGGGGACACAAGGCCGCGTCTTCACCGATCCGCGGTTCACATGAGAATGGCGCGTACACCTGTCTCCTATCAGCACTCGGAACCGGAGTTTAGCGCGCGCAATTCGTACCGCGGGAGACGCTGCGGAGATCGCGATCGCGGTGGTAGAGGAAGGCAGCGAGAGAGAGAGCGCGACTCGAGATGTGAACAAGTCCAAGAAGTGATTGTGTGTCTCACTATGCGGATATTTCAGCTTCATTCACTTCCCCGGACTGTGCATTTGCTCCAACACACACACCTCACTAATCCGCACAATAGTCACGGGCGTCCGCGTGAGACAGAAGAAATTGGGAGGGAAATTATGTAAAATTAATTAAGTGATCTGAATTCTCGCATTTTTGGCCATACTCTTCTCACGGGCTATTGCGGAATTACCTCACTTTTGGCACACTCGGAGAAAGGCAGCACTTCGCGAAAAAGCGTTCTTCTTTCTAACGCTCGCAACGACGCAGCTTTATTGAGAATACGGACAAGAGGAGATTAGCAAGATCGATTGAAAGGGAATTTCTAATAGGCCAAACGATATTTTCACTATTTTTTAAGCAAGAGTTTTGAATGTATCGTTGTTTTATTTAAATTATGGATTTTCTATTAAACAGAAATTATTATTTATAAAATAAGAAATTCCCCAATAATAAATTTTTCTCGTTTTTTTTTCTTAATTTGAGGTGAAAACTTATAATTGTCTAATTCAGGAAGTGATCAAATTTTAACACCTTTAATATTTGAGTACCTCAGAAATTAATTTTTAAACAGAAATTATTCAATAACCTTCCATAATAAAGGAATAAATGAAATGGTCAATATCACAAGGAAAGTTTTCATACAAATTCATCAAAATCTCGTGTTGGATTTCACTTCATTACAACTCAACCACGAAGAAGAAATGTCTTGAAATTTGCCATAGATTTATGACATTGCATTTTTTGAATGCTAATGCATTTCCACACCCGGAGCAAAGAATGGCCTCAGTTGGCAATTTTGTAGTGCATGTCGAAGATTGGCCACCAATTGCAGGTGAATATCAATGCAATGCAGCCCACAAAAAATGACTGCTTTTGTTGCTCAGGTGACGAAGATTGTCAAGCTGTGAATTCTGTTTGTTGCACAAGAATGCATGCAAATGATCTCCTAAATTGCCACCGCGACGCCCTGACCTCAGTACGTGACGGAAATCCCTCATTGTTGTGACAAAGTGCGAGATGTTGGCAAATAAGTGGCTGATGGTGATGAAAATTCTCCAGAAATCGTCCACCCACATTTGTTGGCACAATTTCACCTCTCGATTTTCACAGGTTGATGCATTAGTTGGTGTTTGCTTAATTAATTAATTTACCCGCTACCTGAGACGCCACACAAAGGAGTTGGCAAATTGCTGATGTTACGAGTGTCGTCTTCGCTGGACATTTCCTTCGCACACGAGATCTATCTGTGTCAGTTGATTTATTTATAATTCATCTGTCCGTTAAACTTTCGCATCAATCTATACACATTGGTGGTCAGTTTTCATCTGGGAGAGTGCGAAAAAGTCATTAAATGCCTCTTAATTCTTCTCTCCTTCAGCGACACTCGCTCAACACTGGCGATGACCAGAAGTGCGCCTATGCACTGGGACAGATATAAAATCTGTGGTCAGATTTGCAAATTTTATACGGCTTTGGGGAGTTCAAATTTCTTTTCTCGCAACCAAACCATCAGAGAGAGATTATAGCGATGAGAATTTATGGCTTTTCTCTTGCATCCGGACACATACGGAAATTCTAATCAGCAAAATCAACACTGAGTAAGTCATCCAAGCAAAACTGAAATCTACCAGCAAAATCGAAGACAGAAGAGCAGGAAAAAATTAAGAAACTCTTATGGAGTAAATTGCGTGATCATGAGATTGACTTTTCAATTGTAACTTCATTTTCTAACTCACAGAGATAGAGAGAGAGAGCAAAAAGACAGGAGAAGTGCGGAACCACCACAAAAGCGAGCCTATTTCCAAAATCTGCCACTCGCCATTTGATTAATTTTCTCATGGCTTGATGGACATCAGAATTCTCTGCGCCTTGTTGTCTTTTTTCTCCATCGCTCAGCACCTCAGCAAGTGTAATCAAGGGGCAGATATTGTGAGCGGAAGAGGTGTACAGCTTAAAGGAAGTGTTGGGAATTGAAAGTGATAAAATATTTCTATAATTGCATTGCATAAGCTTCTGCTTCAGCAAATTGAGGCATTTTCAAATATTATTTTGTCCAGAAAAAGTAATTTTATTGCTTTTCTATATTTTTCCTTGTCTTAGCAGAGATCCGCAATCTTTAGGCGCAATGAAGTGTCAAAGATTCTGCACAGAAATTGCGAAAGTATCACGAAGTGGTGTACAGATTTGAAGCATACTATCTCCACTTTGAGTGTAATTTCCGCGAGAGCACTTTTCGGATGGATCCAAAAATGTGTTTACAATCCACACACGCTCTGATTGACGGTTGGGTGTTGATGTTGAGGAAGAGGTGCTGGGGTTTTTGCAAAATGCCCCAAATAGATATTCCCGCCCAAATTGATCTCTTTTCAATAATTACCTCACAATTAACAGCGATGCCAATTAATCGCTCTGGTCAGATTCGGATGGGGCTTTTTTGTGCGCCTCTCGCGCACTCTTTCCACATCGCCGGCCATTCATTCAGCTCCGGTGACTTCTTTCCGCGGAGGGCTGGAAAAAACGACAGTCCAGTTGGTCACAAAGTTGCAAGATGATGGTGATTCTCAGCTTTGGCTCGTGTTTTGGCTTCCTCTCCACCGTTGAGCTTCTTCTGCGTCTCGTCGTTGCCGATCAAGACACACTCTCGTGGTATTGCCACAGACCTCTTAACCTATATATTCGGACCCAGCAGAAAAATGTCTAGTCGATGGCATCTCGCTGCAAGAGAGCCAGTTCATTCCAACCGCGATGATACTCGAATGCGTCGCTGTGTATGAAATTCCTTCTCGTGGTGTTTGTGGCGAACGCGCGCCTCATGCGGATGATGAATTTCATCGAGGAAATCGTACACGAAGATGCTGCAGCAGCCTCGAATCATGTCTAGATTGTATAAATATTTACAATACTGCGCGGCTCGAGTCGATGGTGGAAAAATTGCTATTGTATGCAGTCGCAATTGCCTCCAAATTAACTCTTCGCCCAGAAAATCCATTCACTCCGGCCATCACCCAGGCCACGATAGCGTGAAAGATGTCCAAATTGGAGTGATTTTTCCGAGCCATAAAGCATCCAACTGAGGAGGACGAGGAATCGAATGCCGCGCATAAAAACTTTCCAAGAGAGATAAATCTGAAATTAAATCTAATCACCGAAAATTTCCTCTCACACCGCGCCGGATGATGATTTCTGGTGAAAGATGCTGCGCTTCCCAGCCATTTCACTTTGCATTATGCAATTAATGAGATTGCCGCGCGGAGAATATTGAGGATGAATTATCAAATATTTATACAAGTGTTAAAAGCTGTTTCCTGCTACATTGTGCGCACATGCAGTGATTTATCGTGGCCACACGGTGACCACTGTGACTCCCAAGATGTTAAGCGATGCTACGTGAAATGGTCAGCGAGACTCAAAGTGGAAAAGATGCTTCGCAGATCAGTTGATAAGGCTGATGAGAGGAGTATCAGGTTTACACTTGACTAATGTCGCTTATCATCGAGGGGAAATTCACTAGCCAATTTTTGAGGAACCTTAATGGTCTCAATCAAATATTCAAATATTGATTAGTACTTTCAAAGAAAAAAAAAAAACAAATATTCAAAATATGAATAAGAGTAATCAAAAATTTATATTTTCCAAGCAAAATTCCACAGAGAGTTCAGAGTTAATGCTCTGAATTCACTAGTGACTCTCCCTTTGCTTATCATTAACCCTGCTTGACAAAAAGCAGCTCACGACTTGCTCATTTAGTAATTCAATTCCTCAGCTTGTGTCCTGATATCATGAGTTCTTTCGGCTCTGTCAGACGAAATCCACTGAGTCACCTCTTTCGAAACGTGTAGCATAAATTGATGCTTCTTTTTGCATATAGACTTCATTAGACTTTTTTCGGTATTGAGAAATTTTCGCATGGACTCTTGTGAAATTCACATGAATGTCTGCAAAGCGGCACTCAAGAATAGACACTTAAGAGTGCGGGATACACTTTGCACATGCCAGTGAGAGATGTTGAGAAAGACCCAGAAATTCTATCGACATCTCCTCTGCCATTGTTTCGGGCCGAATCGACGAGAAGGGATGGGAAAATGACGATGGCCGGAAGACAATCGATCTTGGGGAAAAGTGCGTAATGTGATGAATCAATTGAGGAAAGCAGTGGAGGGAGCATCTTATCGCTATCTTGAGTTTCTGGTCAATTTACGAATTTACATACGCAGCTTCGCGGGTAGGGCGAAAAAAGAAAATTCCGATGACATTTTTTCATGCCACTCTCTAACTTGTCTCTTCTTTTCACATAATTGTCGACTATTTATATATCACAGACGAAATTTCAACTCTATTTCTAGGTTATTGTGTGAATTTCATTGGAATATTTAGAACGAATTTTGAATATCAATCGTCATCAACACGATCATAATAATGAACGCATCAATTTGACTAAATTTTCCCTCATAACAAGATCATCAGCATTTTATCTTCATCTTTCTCTCTCTCTCTCTCTCCCTCTCTCGTACACGCACTTCGGACACTTTTCAGCTCAGTGACCTCTCGCGGACGAGGCGCGCGTCCACGTCCTGTCGTGACCCAGAAAAGCGCACCGCCTGGCCATCCGCTGTCCATTCGCGCGTCTCCTGGGCATTTTTCGGATGCCAGCGAAGAGAGAATGAAGCAAGTCAGAGACATCATCATCAGTGTGTTGGCCTACTCTCTCTTCTCTTGCGACCGTGGACCCGCGCTCAAAGTCACTCAACTCCGAAGCGTTTGCAATCTTTTTATTAATTCAGGTTTCGGAGCCTCGAGTCAATTGCATACCTGATTCACACGCTTAATACACACATTCAGAATGGTATTTTATTAATGAATTACCAATCGCGAAAGCTAACACTCAAATCGCGCGATAGAAGCAATAATAGGATGAAACAGCGTTCGAGACAGAGCGACCGATGGGAATTGAGGTGGAGGCAGATTTTTGGGAATAGAGGACATCCTGGACGGCGGGAGGTTTCGTTTGGGCTGCAATGCAGGAAAATAGGTCACGGCTTTCCAGGTCAAACTTAGAATTCAGATGGTATTTCGACACTTGCAATCAGAACGAAATTGATATTCTGTTGCTGAAATTCGCGGGTGGAATACTTTCTCAATTAAGACTCAATCTTAGTGCTCTTCCGGCGAGCTTTGCGATGTGATTATTGATATCACAATGAGCTTTGGGGGAAATTCTCAATTGTTGTCTTTATTCAAATCATCCGTTCAACTGAGGGACAAGAGATTTTACTAGCTAAATAGATTTTTCAGCGCATTCGGGGGTAAAAACATGCTAAGAATCTGTGATTTTGGTATGAACACCTCTCTCTTCCCATCCCAATTGGTCACTCCTTGTGCCACACATTCGACGGTGCTGAGCTTTCGGACTCTGATGGGGAAAGAGTGAGAGAAAGAAAGAATTTCAACATTGTGTTGCTTCGCTTCTTGAGGTGTCCCATCACTTTTCACTGTGACACACATTAATCTTCCTCTTCTTTTGTATACAACCACCTGAGATTGGTCTGCATAGCAAAAACCGCAATAATTCTGACTCGGTTTCTGTGTTTGTTGCGATGGTAAAAAGGCTTGAATTTATAGGCATGAGATTTTTATGTGCATCGCTCATCAATTAATTGCTGAACCACATCAATTTGTTGCTGGGAGATTTTTATGGTGGCAGAAAATTCCTCCTTGGATGTGTTTCATCATCGTCAATTGACACAATTTTCCGGCAACTATGCGTAAATTAGCTCCCAAACGTAACGACCACGAGTGTCCAAGATGCGATTCAATCGGACCAATAAAAGGCCAAACACATAAAATTCTGATAAAAGACACAAGCTAGAGATCCACCAGATTTAAGGCAGATCTCTTGTGATGATACTTAAACCAATTCCGAGAGCAGAATATCAATCTGCCTCATTAGGAATTTTGGTGTTGTGTGAATTTTTTTCTCCACTGTTTTGCGGGTCTCATGAAGCCGGTCAAAACGGAAGTTGTTAGCCCAGAAAAGATTCTGCTCAACTGTGTCTTTTGCACCAGAATCAATCGAACTTTGTATTTTTCAACTGATAAACATCATGAGAGTGAGTTTGGCTCTCATGCGCAGAGGGGAAAAAAACCCAACATCATCGTGGGTATAATTTTACAATGTCAACGGAAGAAAATCAGTCTTCTGGAATGTCTATAATCACCACAAAATTGCACACACACACACACTCATTTGACCAGTATTAATGGTTAATCTCACTTGGTGCGAAAAGTGATTAATAATCCTGTCACAATTTGCGACTCTCAGGTTTCTCCGCACTTGTATTCTTTCTAGAGGCGCACTTTGTGCCAAAGGAAGATAATCGAATTTGAATTTGCGCGCCTCTCGCGATCTACCGCCAAAGAAGCTGCAATTGATTCCTGTTTCGTGCTAACATTTGACTCCACATGCAAATGACCCGAATAATTGAGAAACAAAACACAAATGATCACTTTATCTTGTGCTTTTCTCTACAAGCTCCAGAAGTCCATTGAATTACAATGATAAATCAGAATATAAAAATTAAAATTAGAGAGTTGAAAAATTAACGGGCACTTCACTGTATGAGCATAAATTTGATTTTGAGCAAGTGCTTAATGAATGGCAATTTATTCAGTGCAGCTTTTCACTCTAAATTGAACTATTTATGATTCATTTTAATTGATATAATAAGATTGTAAAGTAGAGTCTAGTGCATCATGATGAGGAAAAATCCCTCTTCTTTTTTATACATCAAAATACATAAATTGCTTTCAACTGAATTATCAGTTGGAATTTCTGAGATATTGTGGTCGGAAGTGGTAAAATATTTCTACAATTTGCATTGCAAAAGCTTCTAGAATTCAAGCTCACAATATTTCGCAAGCTGGACAATTGAGCCGAATCAATTGAAGCGCTTTCTGCAAGTGACTCACGAGATGGAGAGGAGAAAAGGCGCGAGAAAAAAGTCTAGCGAAGAAAGTTGAGAATGCTGAATGAGGGATCAATTACTGGAGAACACATGAGTATCGCATAGCTTTAATGCGCGCACTTGGCGAAGGAATTCAGCCAAAAGATTTGGTACACAGTGCAAATGAGCGAATTAACGAAGAAGCGGACTTATTTGTGGATTACTTTCATCGGTTGCTTAACACCAAGTCCCGTTGATTTGGAGCCACTTTCGTCACATTTCCCCTGCTCAATTGGGAACATGAAAGAGATATCAATGTCGTACCTCGGCAGTTTCTCCCTGGAACAGTGCGCAGAGGCAAGAAATTGAAATTAATTTCATTGTCTAGCGTCGGCTGGGAAGTGGAATGGCAGAGTCTGCCGATGGAGTTTACCTGAGGAAATTAATCACATTGATCCCAAGATGCTTCTCTCGTGACAGCAGCAGCGCCGACAGGTATCTCGGTGGGTCTTTTGTCTTCTCCGCGCAGTGCATTATCAGCGCCCATGACTTGTAATCAGTGTCAATTATGTAAGTGTTGTAAATTCCTTCATCTGCAATCAAAGAGACATGAAGAGACCATTAGAGAAGTGGATCTGAAGGCGTGCAGAGCGAACCTACAAATGTCTTCTGCGTGCACCCAGTGAGCAGATGCTGCGAAATTGGGTATAATCCACGTTATGTTGCCCTGCTGCACCTCATGCAGTGGATCATCCGCGTAGATGTACGTGAAGTTCATTGTCACCTAATTGCCAGCACATAGAGTCAATCGACAGCATTGCAAAATTTCATCATCCACCAACTTCTTCCTCCCATTCTCTCTCTCTCTCTCTCTCGCATTTCTTGCACACACACCGCGCAGATTATGTTAATTTTCTCTTCTCTCGCGGCCTGGAAGGAGGTCAAGTATTTGCCAGACATCGGCGAATGAGACTGCCGAGTGCAGAGAGGGAAAATGGCCAAGAGCGGGAAAAAGACACTCAGCAGACACACACAAAGTGCGCCAAAGTTGCGTTCTTGGGCGCGCACAAAACGAAGGACGTGATAAGCAAATGCCAAGGCTAGCTTTTGGCTGAACTCTGGGCGATTAGCGTATTCAAAATTGAAACTTTGAACCACCATAACTCCAGTTCTATTGCATCGTTGAAAAGTTGTGACCTATTTTTCAGAGACGTCTGATCTGGACTAAAACATACTGAAATTTTATCGAAATGCATAACAAATTTGCTGAGATACAGGCGTTTAAAGTAATTTCAATATGGCGGCGTGATTAATGACGTCACAAAATAATGGCGGGTGTGTTCTAGTAAAGGTTGTTGGAAGATGTATTTTCAATGAAGAGATGATTAGAATCGGCGAAAAAACAGCGGAGATATAGGCTGGTAAAGGTTTAAGCTCTACAAGTTCATTTACGACGGACGGTGGACGGCCGGCCACGATAAACACGATTCCCCATTTTCTTCGTCAGATTTCATCACATTTGGCCTCCTGATGTCATTTTAGTCGATTTTCTGTGCGCTCACAGACAGAGCGGGTTTCGCTCAACGCGAACAGCTCGAATTCCGGAAGAGACCCCAAAACACATCGCGTCCCGCGGTCGGTGGCGAATTGCGCACACTCTTTGTCACACCTCTGTGTCTCATTGGGAGCACCCAATTCTGGCGGGAAGAAGTGGCAATTGGGCACAAAAAGAGCTGCACAGCACGTTCTCGTCAGCACAATTAATCGTCACCTGCTGACTCTCTCCTGGAGCAGTCACAAGTGCAATGTGCCAAGTTCATTCGGCGCACAAGTACACGGCAATTGTACCACATGGAGGAATAATGGCACAAAATGCAGCCGAGCAGTGCGTAAATCATTTAATGTCGACACCGCATCGCTTTGTTGCATGATCTCTGCGCTACACTGTGCAGAATGGAAGGCTGGACAAGTTCAAGATCGCGATTATCACTTGATTGAGACTCTTCTGGGCTGCTTTTTGCCGATCATCGCGCAGAATTTTCCCTCAGATCCAATTTGCCAGCATCTCTTGGGCGAGTGATTAATCAGATTCTCTGCTTAATTGTCGCCAGCGTCCAGCTTAAGATGTGATTTTGCGATTGTTTCAATCATTTCTCGCAGTGTTATTCGTTAAGTATTTTATTTTGCGTCTCGAGGTGCTTTTGAAAAGAGAATTTCTAATTTTCAGCGCAATACATTGTGTAGCATAATTGCTGAATTGAAGAGGTGAAAAAGCCAGTCAAATAGAAGACTCGCAACAAGAGGAAAATTAAATACGCCTCAATGGCGAAGTGCTTTGCGATAATTTTTGCCCACTTGATTGTGTGCGGTGAGAGATTTTGTGGAGAAAATGAATGAATTGACGCACGTTCGGGCCGAAGAATTTGATCCACTTTGAGAGCCCATGGCAAAAATTGAGCTCTTCGTTCGGATCAAAGCGCGAAATTTTGCGCTCGCTGCAAGAGTCATTTATCACCGCGAGGAAGGAAATTTGGAGTGATTGTTTGGCGGATTCTATGGGGATTTTCCACTTTTTGCGCGCGCGCACGCTTTTTGGGAACACTCACGGTCAGATCTTCGTAGGAGAAGCTGAACAGGCTCCGCATGCACGAGTACTCGGGCGCCTCCTCGGTGGAGGCGAAGTACTGGACGACGTTCCAGAAGCCCATCATCTGCGCCAGCTCGAAGTTCCTCATGGCTTTCACCTGCGGAGAAGGAGTGTCAGTCGCGACGGCCAGAGAACCGTCTCCGTCTGCTCACCTTTGGGCATCTCTCGCGTCGCCTCACCCGATAAACTCCGTGCACGAGCGCCGTGAGGAGCAGCAGGATGAAAAAGAGCCGGAGATTCGCCATCACACAATTTACGATCCGCCTCAAAACTGGCAGAGAGAAAATCACTTTTTGCGCCACGGAAAAATCTCTTTTGTTCCAATTGACGTTCTCAACTATGACGATTATCATAATTTAATAGAGTTTTGCCTTTTTTCGCTCCCTCTCGCTCTGTGTGAGTGAAATATTATCTCGTTTGCAGCCCGGATGTTGGTGATATATTCAACAGTGGAGCGAATCTCAAGGGAACTCACAGTGTCCAGAGGCGCTTTTTCACCTCTTCGGCAACACAAGGGATTTGCTGAGAAATTGAACTGTTCTTGAGGTAAATCAAATTTATTTTGGATTTTTCCATTCATTTCCAATCCTTCATATCGTGTTTTTGAGCTTCAGACCTGACTTCTGTCCTGATTTTTAGTGTTGTCTTCGGAAAATGCTTGATCTTAAATCAATCACAGAACCTGGAAATGCAATAAAGTTACTTTTTCTGGGCAAAATAATGTTTAAAAAAAAGCCTGAATTAAATATTAACATTTCCCTGAATGCTGTACACCCCTTCTATTGTTCTACTTCACTTGAGAGCATTTAATCGCAATTTCCTAAAAGATTCTTCAATTTCTTGAGTTTATTCGCGCTCTTGCGGTGTCTTGGGTATTTCCCCAGATGGCGCAGATCGCACGGGATATTTTCCATCTGACACCCCCACTATATTTTGTCTCTCCTCCACACCCTATAGTCGTCTCTGTCTGGCTCGAAGAGGAGGAAGAAGGGTTTGGTGGAGAGTTTTTAATTTATTGATATTTTCGTGAAAATTCGCCCGGAAAATCGTGCAAAAAGTGCAAACACGCCACAAAGTGCACCCATAGAGCACATTAAACGTGTAATTTGCTGGCAGCAATGGGAGAAAAGAGTGCTGGTGACTTTGTTCGCATATGCAAACTGTCAAAGTGCGTCTCTCGGGCAATTTTCGATAAATAATCAATTGTTTCCCAACAATTGTGGCCGGATTGCATGATATTTGCATAGTGGACGGCCCCCAACGCATTTTTTGCGTGGCTGCGCGTGTGGAAAAGCAGTGCAAGAGACGGAAATTGGGGTTTTTTTTCCGTGTGCGGCTGGCCGAGGGAAGTGGTGTGGGAAAATTTCCCAAAATATTTTTATTATTCTCTTCGGGCGTCTTTTCGCCCCACTTCCGGGCGGTGTTTTGACTACCCGGAGAGACAGTGTGTAGACGCCCAGGCGGGAGAGTGAAGTGTCGGATCATGTCGCGCTGGAGCAAGAGTCGCAATCAGGGTTTTGCCGTTCCCATAGATTCCCTGCTCAAGGAGAAGGAGAACACAAATCGCCCCACAGCCGCGCGGTCGGCGGGAACAGTGGGAAAATGGGGCGTCACGAGCTTCACCTCCATGCGCGGGGTCTCGATATACGGTAAGATTGTAGATTTGCTGAGAGATCGCCTGGTAATTGAGTTTATTTTGGTTTCAGGACGCAGCGGATTCTCGCAGTACAGCCCAAAGCAGGAGGCCTCGCCGTCAGCCTACATATCGCCCACTCAGGAGCCCCAGCTGAATCAGAATGCGCCCAACATTGAGGCGCCGAAACCGAAGAAGTTCTTTAAGAGTCGCAATGCTGTGCCAGCGGAGCCTTTTCTCATTCAATCACCGCAGACTTCGCCCTCAATGGACTGCGCCCAGCCGCCGTCCTTCGCCCAGGCCACCACCTCGTCGGAGGGGCAGCCGGCGAAGGGCCCCGGAAGGCCGCGGAAGCCGAAGCTTGAGGGTGAGAAGCCGGTGAAGAAGAAACCCACCAAAAGTACAAAGAAACCGAAAGCAATTGTGGAGGAGCAGGAGAAGAAGGCGCCCAAGAGCAAAGAGGGCTACTCAAAGGCCGCCACGGCGGTGCCCAGCAAGCGCTACTTGGCCAGGAATCGGAAGGTGGTGAACTACAGCGAGACCACCAGTCGCAGTCCGACGCCTGAGCGGCCAAAGTATCCGGTTGGCGAGGCTTCTAGTCCGCCCAAAGCCCCGCCAGGCGATCACCCGCCCATCGTCCTCAGGATCTCTAAGGTAATTTCTCACACTGTTGGAATTCCCTCGCGTCCCACGACATCTGGGGACTTGTCGTGCGGCATTTGCGCGCCACCGGCAACAATGCCCACACGACGTTTCGGAACGGAGAAAAGTGGGCATTGATAAATCCCGCGTGAAGTTGGCGTTGTGTCTGTCAAAACATTTAGTTTTTCTTCGCTTCGTTCTTTTCTTGTTTTATCAGCATTTTTTCCGCATTTTCACCTCATTTTCACTTTCCAACCAAACTCCAAAGTACAACCAAAGACACTTAGTAACGCATAGTGCTGGAGAAAGTGCCTGCTGAGCATAGAATGTGGAGGAATTTGGTGGTGTTCAAGTGCCTGTAAGTGCGCTGAGTGGGGCGCTCTCGGTTTCGCTATAGTCAGTGAAAAGTGGCCGATTGGGAATATGGCTTTTCCCATGTTTGCCTCCACACTGTGGGGAAGCCAAGGCGAGAATTTGACTGAGGAGAAATTGAGAAATCTGTGTCGTATCAATTGCAGTCACTCTTTTTCTCACTTCTGCCACCTCTTCGTGGTCTTTCTATTGAGTGGAAATTTGTCACAGAGTCGTGAAGGAAAAATGATTCGATGATTTGTGCTTGCTTGGCGAACGAGAGGCAGAAAGAGAGAGAGCAAATTGTGGCCAGTATCTTATCGCTCAGTGGTTTTGTGCCTGCTTCTTGACTTTCCGGAATAGTCGTCAGAGATAAGAGAGGCTCTGGATATCGCTATCGATGGATTTCACTCCGCACTCTTCCACCGACGTGATCTTCATGTTTAGACGCTTGAGAAGATGAGCAGGAAGAGTGCGAAGAAGTGCTGAATAAGTCACATTTTCTTAGGGGAGAGATTAATTGTTATTATCTCAAAAGTGCCTGTTGTGGCTTTTCTCAATGAACAAACACTAAGTAAACTGTTATTTGCATTGAGCAATGATTAATAGGAGCAAAGTAGGTCAGAGCAGATTTAATAAGACACTATGAAGAGCATGAAATAGGGCGCCAACTCGTATAATTCGATGGTGTATCGATTTTAGTGAAGCTTCTTCCGTGATTTATCCAATTACTCTTCACTAAAGGGTCGTTGCAACTTTATTTTCATAGCATTTTAGACAAGTTGTCAAAATGATGAATTCGTGAAACTGCTATGTAATATTTACACTAGCAGTCGCTTGGCGGACATTAATAAAAAGTATTGAAATGCATAAAGTTGCAACGAAAATTCGTAAGTTTTTTACTAATAGAAATGTTAAATCTGTGAAGTTGCAACGACCCCTAAATCTTTCACGTTGAGTTTCTCTTCTCTCATCTCAAAATAGGGAAAATATTTGTCTAGACACGAGAGTAAACAAAGATATTCTACTCTTCCAGGACACTTTAAAAACACATTAAATCGGTTTTTTGCTCGCTCAATTTGCCTTGGAATTTATTATCAATTTAAAATTAATAAATTCAGGTCGTTACAGCAAAATATGGGTCGCCCTACGCATGTAAACACCATAAATTGGGCACAGAAGGGAGAGAAAAGTGACGGAAATGATGCCCTCCTTTTACTGCTTCACAAAATCAATAAATGGATTTTGACCTTTTTTTCCCTCTTCTAAATGCAACCACTTTCGCTGAAGGACTCATTCTGACGGGCGGCTTTTGTGGTGTCTTTGCAGGGAACGTCGAGATTGGTGAGCACGGATAGCGATGAAGTGAACAATTCACCGACTTATTCAGCTCCACCGCAGAATTTGCTGCCACCGCCAGTGTCGACGGCCACGATTGGCGAGACTGTTGGCGCTCTCTCGTCCACGGCGGAATTGTTGGCGGTGCTGTCGGAGCAATCGACACCTGCTGCGACTGTTCAGGTGCAAGAAAGCACTCCGAAGCGCGCTGACGAGGAGGCAGACTGTTTGAAGATCAAAATACGCACAGACGGCAACAAAGGTTTCATCAACAGTACCAATTTAGCGCCTGAGAAGCCTGAGAAGCCCGAGAAGCCGGAGAAGCCAGAAAAGGAGGTCACAAAGCCCACGAGGGGCCGGAAGAAGGCAGTGAAGCCAGAAGAGAAGCCAATTCCAGCGAAGGCGCCTCAAGTGAGAGTGACTAGAGCGACAAGGGCGACAAGAGCGTCGAAGAGGAATCAGGAACTCATCGCGCCGAGTGCTTCGCCGTCAAAAGCGGCTCTCTTGCTGCCGCCGGCGAAGAAACCCGGAACATCTCCTCTGCCTGGCAGTGACAATTACGAACTGTACAGGACTCTGGCGTCGCCATCTGACAGGGATTTTGACTCTCAGAGCTCCATTCTCGGCAGCGTGTCGTCGAACAACACGCCAACGCCTGTGGCAATCGGTGGATTGCCGCTGGAGGAGACTTGTGTCATCCGGAGGAGAGAGTCTAGTGACGGCACGAGTGATATTGACACATCGCAGCATAGTTCACTCGTTGCGCCGCCGTCGGAGATTAATGTGCGTCTGAATGCCATTTCTGAGTGCTCGGAAGTGGATGAGACGGACACTGTGAAGGCTGTTGAGGAGAAGAGAGCGCCAGCGCCGAAGAAGTCACCAGCGAAGCCTGTGGCGAATCGCCGTGTCACGCGGAGAGCCATGAAATCCACTCAGGAAGAGGTGAAGGAGCCCACACCGCCGCCCGCTGTCAAGGAGGCGTC
The DNA here is from genome assembly GCF_947086385.1 of Phlebotomus argentipes. Taxonomy (NCBI): domain Eukaryota; kingdom Metazoa; phylum Arthropoda; class Insecta; order Diptera; family Psychodidae; genus Phlebotomus; species Phlebotomus argentipes. The sequence continues at coordinate 6,784,146 of NW_026776181.1, read as the reverse complement.
CGTGGGGCGTGTGACCAGGAACAACAACAACGGGAATATTCCAAAGAGTCAGCCAGCAAAGGCGCCGCCGACGCGGAGTTACACGCGCAAGAGACGCGGCGCGAAGGTGGATGAGCAGATGAGTGAGAGTGCAGTGGCGGAAGAGGAGCCAAAGCAACCGGAGAATTCTCAGAAGGACGAGGACAGTGCTAAGGAACAGGTGGCGGACAGTGCTGTGACCAATGCGTCTGCCGAAGTGGCGGCGGATCCTGAGGCGGCGGGCGACGGGAAGCCGCGCGCGAAGTATCGACGAGGGCGATATGGACAGAAGGAGGTGAACAGCGAGGCGTCGCAGGAGTCTCTGGAGATGCGAGACAAGAGCAGTGAAGTGGAGGATAGCGACAGGAATGTGGATGAGAACAGTTCGGAGAAGCCGAGTGTGAAGCTTCTGATTTCAAAGAAGAAGGGAAGCATCTTCAAGAGTCGAGCTCTCGTGACTGATGCCGGTGAGTCTCTGCATAGGAGGAGCGTTGTGTGATAAACTGGCTCACGTGTTTGTGTGTGTGTCTGTTTTTCAGATGCGGCAAAGAAGCGACACGTGTACAAGCACAAGTGGGATGACGACAGCAAGGGCAACTCGTCAATTGATACCGCAAAGGCGCCACATGTGGATGAGTTCAGTTTGGAGGGCAGCAGCTCGAGTATGACGCGCCTGCCGAAGCCCACGGACAGTGGAGGCGATCGGGAGAGTGTGATGAGCTTCTCGCGTGAGCAGGAGGTGCAGCTGGAGAAGTACTACACGCGCGTGAGGAATGTGAAGAAGGCGCATCAGATTCAGGAGATTGGGGAGTTTCAGGAGATGGATGACGATGTGGAGTACATCTTGGATGCCCTGCAGCCGCACAATCCGCTGTCCACGCGATGCTTGTCAGCGATTCAGCTGTCATCCAAGTGCATGACGCCGGGCTTCAGGATGCACGTACGGGCTCACGGCACAGTTGCGAAGTTCTTCAAGGCACTGCGCGATGCCACGAAGGATCAGAGTTTGGGTCTCTGCACGGCGACCATTATGTTTGTGCTGTCGCAGGACAATCTGAATATGGACCTGGACAGGGATTCACTGGAGTTGATGCTGAGTCTGTTGGAGTCTGACGTGAGTCATGCGGATGCGTTGGACGATGCGGGACTGAGTTTGCAGCAACTGCAGCGGAACAAGCAGAAGGTGCGCGAGCTGTGTGAGGAGGTGAAGAGCCATGGCAAGGCGCCGCACTTGAACCTGGACAACATCACGGTGGGAACGCTGGCCATGGAGACGCTGCTCAGTCTGACGTCGAAGCGTGCCGGCGAGTGGTTCAAGGAGGAGTTGCGCAATCTTGGCGGCCTGGAGCACATTATCAACACGATCTGCGAATGTTGCCGTCAGATTTCGGACTACGTCGTGGGCTGGACGGATGCTCTGCTGGACAAGTTGCGCAAAATCGAGCGATGCCTGAGAGTGCTGGAGAACGTGATGGAGATGAATGAGCAAAATCAAAGCTACATCCTGGAGTATCGCAATGGCCATGCCATTGAGACACTCGTGAAGTTGTACAAACTGTGCGATCGCGAGATCGCTCTGTATCCCACAAATGACCAGACGTCGAAGGAGAATCCGGGCGTGGTGATTCGCGAGGCGTTGGTGCCCACGCTCAAAGTACTCATCAATCTCACGCATCCGTTCAACGATCGCGCCGTGGGGGCGGTGTTTCTGGGCGAGAAGGAGGGTCTCTTCGACACGAGTCTCCATCTGTTGCTGCAGGCGCCCAATTATGTGCCTGAGAAGTGCATCTTCGAGCTGAGCATCCTCGTGCTGCTGCTCCTCATCAATCTCACCATGCACACGAAGGCCAATCGGGCGGTGATAATGGAGGCGAACGCACTGTCGGACTTTGGCAGTCAATTCGCAAAGGTGCCCGCCATCAAGGCTCTCGTGGAGTTCTTCTACAAGTGCGAAGAGATGGCCAGGTGAGGGATTGAGGTGATGCGGTGGAGAGTGCAGTTTGCTGACTGGAGATTTCTTTCAGATTGGCTGAGCAGAAGACAGATGATCTCCTGGATTCGAATCCCAAGAAGAACGAGAAGAAGCACAAGACGTCCCAAGAGGAGGTCGAAGAGACTGTAACAAAGTGTAAGTGTGGAAATTGTCTGTCGAGATATTATCGCTAACTTGCTGATTCTCTCCGCAGTGCTGCAAAAGGCTGGTCATCACATGGAGCACACAATGCTGGCGAGCTATGTGTGTCTGTTGCTCGGACATCTGGTGATGGACAATGAGGAGAATCAGAAGAAGATCCGGCCGTACTTGAAGGAGGCGACATTCGATGATATGGTGAAGGTTCTCGAGAAGTATTACAACTTTATGAATCTCACTGCCAGCGTGAGTGTTGCTTAAGAAAAGAGTGTGCAAAATAGGGAGAGAAATTGATTTTCATTCCTTTCTTCGCAGTCTGAAGCATCAGTGGTGGCGCACATAAAGTGGACAAAGGGAATCATTGACTACTTGCAGAAGTGCGATTCACATTCCGGCGGCCACCAAGACGCTGTCTCGTCGTCGGCTTCAATCTCACGCGCTGGTGCTCCGGGAGGTTTTGTCTATTCTTATGGCTCTTCTCAATACAGTACAAGATAGAGTGAGTGTGTGAGCTGATCCCATCCCCGCGAACCCTCCATTTTACTCCCATTGAACGAGCGAGAGTGTGTGAATGCGTAACTAGACAAATTATTATTGCAAAGTGTAGGATCAAAAGTCGCAAGGACAACGTCAAAGGACACAGCAAAATGATATTGACATGAATGAATATTTAGATACTATATTTATTAGGTAAATTGAATGAATAATCGCTTAAGTCGTTGTACGTTTGATTCCTCTTCGGTCCTTTTAATTAAATCTTCCTCAATAGAAGAAAAAAATTGTGTATCTCTGAATTCAAAATGATTAATAATCCCGAGGAGATGTAATTAATGGTAGAATATATTATTGAATAACATTCAGACCAGAATAAAAAGGTAGGTTTAATAAATTTTGCATTGTTTAGCTTCTCCATCGACTTATTTTCCCTCGTCACCATTTAAATCACACTTTTCACCCTTATAAATTAAATTAAGATTTCCCAATATTATACACTTGAATCGAGATACAAATTGAAATATATTCAATGTTACCTGTATAAAATTTAATTAAGGAAATATTGTGAGAAAGGTGAAATGAGAAAATAAAAATATTTGGACCAACTGTAGAGTGAATTTGTCTTTTGATCCTTGATTTCATTTGAATTACAAATTTCCGGAGACTTCGGAAAATTTAGGGATAATTTTTGACAGCTCATCAGAGAGAGATTCTAACCTCACAAAACACATCATCGAAGTGTCTCTGTCGCAGCAATTCAGCAGTTTTGGGGCTCTTCCTCCTCATTGGCGGCGATGTTGGGTGGTCAGGATGACTTCGATGGTGGCCAGGGAGAGAATAGGATCGCCACAATTGTGCTGACCAGCGATGTGCAGGCGGCGATCGATCAGGTGCTGCAGAATCCGGGCGCCAGTCCGCTGGACCAGCCGGACTTCAATCCCACGGATTACATCAACCAGCTGTTCCCCAACGAGCAGTCGCTCTCCAACATTGACGATGTCATCGCCAAGATGGAGTGCGAAGTGAGCGTGATCGATGACAACATCCGGAGTGTCGTGCGCGGCCAGACGAACACTGGGCAGGACGGGAAGAAGGCGCTGGAGGACGCCCAGCGGACCATCATGCAGCTGTCGGGGCAGATCACGGAGATCAAGACGCGCGCCGAGAAGACGGAGGACATGGTGAAGGAGATCACGCGCGACATCAAGCAACTGGACTCGGCCAAGAAGAATCTCACCTCGGCCATCACGACGCTCAATCATCTGCACATGCTGGTGGGCGGCGTGGAGAGTCTGACGAAGCTGGCGGAGAAGCGGCTGTACGGCGAGGTGCTGAACCCACTGCAGGCCATCACGGAGGTGAATCTGCACTTCCAGCAGTACACGGAAGTGGCGCACATCAAGACGCTGTCGGACAAGGTGTCGCAGATTCACGCCGAGTTGGCCACGCAAATCACGGAGGACTTCAAGAATGTGTTCACGCCTGGGCAGCAGAATGTGGTGAAGATGAGCCTGTCGCAGCTGGCGGACGCCTGCAAAGTGGTGTCTGTGCTGGAGCCCAAAGTCAAGAGGGAACTACTCAAGTGGTTCATCAGTGAGTGAACTTCTTCACCCCACATTGTGTCTCACTGACCGCCTTTTCTTTGCAGATCTCCAGCTGCAGGAGTACGTTCAGCTGTTCCACGAGAATCAGGACATCGCGTGGCTGGACAAGATAGACAAGCGTTATGCCTGGATCAAGCGACACTTGCTGGACTTCGAGGACAAGTTCGGGAAGATCTTCCCGCTGGACTGGGAAGTCTCTGAGCGGATCACCGTGCAATTCTGCCACACGACGCACGAGCAGCTCTCCAAGCTGATGGCGCGACGACGCGTGGAGATGGATGTGAAGCTGCTGCTGTACGCCATCGGTAAGACGACTGCCTTCGAGGCGCTGCTGGCGAAGAGATTCACCGGCGTCACGCTGCAAGACGCGCCCGGCAAGAGTCCACCGACGCCAGTCAAGCCCCTCCCGGTGCAGGAAGTGAAGAGCGCCGCGGAATCGCCGGCGCAGAGTGAGACGGAGGAGGGCGTGGTGAAGGCTGTAGCGTCGCCGTTCTCGGATCTCATTGGGTCGTGCTTCAAGCCCTACCTGGACATCTACACGGACAGCATTGACAAGAACCTGGCGGAGTTGATTGAGCAGTTCGTGCAGGCCAAGGCGCCTCTGGATCCCGTGTCCAGGACGACGGTGCTGCCCAGCTGTGCGGATCTGTTTGTATTCTACAAGAAGTGCATGGTGCAGTGCGTACAGCTGAGCAATGGGAAGCCCATGTACGACCTGGCGATGGTGTTCAAGAAATACTTAAGGGAGTACGCCGCCAAGATCCTGGAGAGTCGCATTCCAAAGCTCACGGCGTCCTACACGCCTTCCTCCATCAGCACCAGCATGTCGCTTCTGACGCGCGATCTGCAGAATCTCTCCACGGCGGCCGGACAGGTGATTCACAGCTTCCTGAAGGAGGGCGAGGCGCCGCGCTTCACCCGGGAGGAGATCACCACGATCTGCTGCATCCTCACCACGGCGGAGTACTGTCTGGAGACGGTGCAGCAGCTGGAGGACAAGCTGCGGGAGAAGGTGGATGCGACGTACAGCGAGAAGATCGATCTGGGCGAGGAGAAGGACGTCTACCATCGCATCATCTCCAACTGCATTCAGCTGCTGGTGCAGGACTTGGAGACCGGCTGCGAGCCGGCGCTGATTGTCATGAGCAAGATTCAGTGGCAGACGATCAGCAATGTGGGCGATCAGAGTAGTTTCGTCAACTCCATCATTGGCCACTTCAAGCTCACCATTCCAACCATCCGGGACAACCTGGCCACATCGCGAAAGTATTACATCCAGTTCTGCCACAAGTTCGTCAACTCCTTCATCCCGAAGTACATCAATCACCTGTACAAGTGCCGCCTGACGAGCGTCCAAGAGAGCAATGTGCTGGGCTGCGAGCAGCTGCTCCTGGACACGCACAGTCTCAAGACGGTGCTGCTGGACTTGCCGTCGATTGGGTCGCAGGTGAACCGCAAGGCGCCGGCCAGCTTCACGAAGATCGTCATCAAGGGCATGACCAAAGCGGAGATGATTATCAAAGTCGTGATGGCGCCCGTCATTCCGGCCAGCGTCTTCACGGAGCAGTTCCTCAAGCTCCTGCCCGACAGCACGCTCGTGGAATTCCACAAGATTCTCGACATGAAGGGCATGCGGCGTGTGGATCAGGCGCAGCTGGCGGAGCTGTTCAAGCGCACGGCGCCCAAGGAGAATCTCTCGCTCGCCCTGGACGCCGTGTCGGCGTCCAGCGTGGCCGCGAAGCTGCTGGACAGTCCGGAGGGCGACAAGGGACGCATCAAGAAGCTGGAGAAGTTGATAAAGAAGCGCCTGCCCAACTAGTTTTCTTTTCAATGTATTTCTTCGTCCTGCAAGATATATTTATACAGCAATTTTGGGGGAATTTTTCTGTTAAAATTTATGTAAAACACGATGTTCAGTCCGTGGCGTATTTCTCGATGGCCGCCTTGACTTCCTCCGCCTCGTCGGCATTCTTCACCTTGAGCAGCATCGAGACGGGCTTATCGAAGTCCGCATTCGGCACGCAAACCAGCATGACGTTGTTCTTGCCCAGAATGTTCACCGGGATGCGCTTGTTGAGCATGAGATTGACCAGAACATTGCCCAGGCTCGTGTCGGCGCGCACGATCATCTGGATCTTCTTGCCCTCGTTCACGGACTTGAGGAAGAGTGTCCCGATGCCGCGCTCCTTGTAGCCGCTGTCGCCCTTGATGTACACCTTGCAGCGTTTCGAGAAGACGCTGTCCTCCTCGACGACGGGCGTGAAGGACACCTTTGGCGGCTCGTCACTCTCCTCCTCGCCATCCTCATCGTCAGCCTTCGACTCGCTCTCCGGCGCGTCCGTGGGCTTCGTCACGTTGCCAAATGTGAAGGGCTTCGTGGCGCCGAAGGAGAATCCTGTGCTCGCACTGGCCGTCAGGGAGTTTCCGCCGAAGACCGAGGTCGTGGCCGGTGTCGTGCTGGAGAATCCACTCAGGGCGGATGTACTGGGAGTCGCAGCAGAGAAGCTGAAGCCCTTGAGAGCGGCGCCCGAAGCTGCTGGAATTGTCGTCTTTTCGCTGCTCTTGATCTCCTTCAGGTGCTTCTCGTAGTCATCGAAGATTGGGCTGAGAATGACGACGGGATTCTTCTCGATCTTGCTCTTGATCCACTCCAGCAAGGACTTGTTCAGGTCAATCAGCTTCTTGTGATACTCGCTAGTGGAATCCTCCGACGACTTCTTGTCTTCACTAGTCTTGGGCGGATCATTTGCAACAGCTGGTGAGCTTGTGGTTTTGCTGAGCAGGGAGAAGGGCGAATTGGCTACAACTGGCACGGAGGCTGTTTTTGAGAATCCCGCAAATCCACTGAAGATTCCCGGTGGCGGAGCATCCTTAGATTCTGTTGCCGGAGCAACACGTCTACGGGCTGTCCTTATCACGCGGCTCTTCAGTTCGTCCTCGGGCGCCTTCCTGAACACCCCTCGATCCTCCGGAGCATCCTCATCGTCCCAGTTGTCGCTGTTCAACTCACCCAAGTTCTTCCTTTTCGCATTCATCCTGCAAAAATTGTGAGGTTATCAAGCGATTTGTTGCTTCTGCTGAGCTGTAAATCACTGGAATGGCAGAATTTCATGTGAAAAATGTTTTCACTTACTTGCTTATTGATTTTTGGTGATGATTTTTCTTTTCTGTCGCGTATTTTCACGCCTTTTCGTCTAAAATACTTTTCCCGGGGCTTGTTTTGTCACAGGCACGCAATTTCACGCTGACAACACGTTTTCCGGGAGGCTTTCGGAGTGCGATGATTGAAAATTTCGTGAAACTTTCAAAACAATCATCATCATCAGGAAACAATCATCAAAACACACTTGAACAAACAGGAGAGAAAGAAATACTTTCTCCAGACGCCTCAAAGTTGTTAAATTCCGGGCACTTGAACAGTCAGTGTCTGTTTCGGCAACGTGTCTGAATAATGACCCAATTTGGGGTCATGAAATTGCGTGCATCTCCGGAAAAGAAGTCGTTCCTCTGCAATTCTGTTGTGTGCTTTCTGATTGTGCTTCAGTGATAAGACACCTGGCGCATCCGGCACAATGTATCAGCCGCTGGAAGGGAAGGTCGCTCCTCTGAAGGAGTACGTCCACATCACTGTGGTCGTGTTGTCCTATTGGTGAGTTTTGCGTGCGAATCTCGAAGTGGTCAGTGTTGGAATCCTCCTTCTTTCCAGGGTGATTTCGATGGTGACGGTGTTTATCAACAAATCCCTGCTGAGCAGTGACTTCTTCAGCCTGGACGCACCGCTCTTTATCACGTGGTCGCAGTGCGTTGTCTCGGCCGGCATCTGTTTCAGCCTCAGCCGGCTGTCGAAGGTATTCCCCAAGGGCGTCCACTTCCCGGAGGGAAATCCCCTCGACTGGACCACAGTGAAGAGCGTCCTGCCGCTGTCGCTGCTCTTCACGCTCATGATCTCCACGAACAACCTGTGCCTGAAGTACGTGGGAGTGGCTTTCTACTACGTGGGCAGATCCCTGACCACCGTCTTCAACGTGGTGTTCAGCTTCGTGCTGCTGCAGCAGAAAACGAGCGGTCGCTGCATCCTCTGCTGCGTGGTGATAATTGCCGGTTTCTGGCTGGGCGTGGATCAGGAGAGTCTCACAGACTCCTTCTCCCTAATCGGCACGATCTACGGCGTCGTGGGCTCCCTGGCGCTCTCGCTGTACTCCATCTACACGAAGAAGACGCTGGTATTCGTGAACCAGGAAGTATGGCTGCTCAGCTACTACAACAACGTCTACTCGACCGTCATCTTCCTGCCGCTCATCCTCGTCGCCGGCGAGATTCCCACCGTGATGTCGTACAAATACCTCGGGGAGTTGTGGTTCTGGCTGGCGCTGGGCGTCAGTGGCGTCTGTGGCTTCGCCATCGGCTACGTCACCGCGCTGCAGATCAAGGTGACGTCTCCGCTCACGCACAACATCTCCGGCACCGCCAAAGCGTGCGTGCAGACTGTGATCGCCACGGAGATCTACAGCGAAACAAAGTCCTTCTCCTGGTGGCTCTCGAACATTGTCGTCCTGAAGGCGAGCGCTCTGTACGCGTGGTTCAAGCAGCGCGAGATGCAGGTCAAATTCCAAGAGGCAGAGGCTGCCCAGAAAGTGTGACGCAGGTGATCTTCACCACGAGATACCATGTAAGCTCTAACCGATTAAACTATAGGCATAGAAGAGAATCTCTTTGTTGCTTCCACTGCTGATTTATATGCTTGATTTTCTCTCAAATTCCCAGGGTTTTTTTTTGTCTATTCAAATTGACGAAAAAGGGGTCAAAAGTCGATTCTTTAATTTCTGTATCGTGAGAACGCAAAGAATTGTCAAAAATTCTCTCTGAAGTCAAAGAGAATTCGGATTGGAAGTCTTCTGGCGATTTTTCCACCGAGAAAAAGGAAAATTCTCAAGCACAGAGATTGACGTTCTTTTCTATTGGCGACCGAAAAGCACAGAAATATCCGTTGAATTCAAACGCAACAATGCCCAATCGAGAGCTTAAGCTCGACGCCCTGAAGTTTGTCGAAGACGAGATGACGTCGTGCTTTTCTGTCACTTTTCCGTGCAAGTTTTTCACTCTCGCTACGTGTTGGCAAAACGATGCGAGAAAACTCTTATTTTCTATCAGAAAATCTCACCTTCTTCCTACCTTTTGCTTCCACTTCTGCTGTCTCTTGTATGTAGATTTGCGTGGGAGTGCGTGAAGATGTCTAGTGAGACGGGAGATAGTTCGTCGGAGCTCAACAGTCTCCAGGAAAACTTGTCGGCGCAGCAGGTAAAAAAAAAAAGCTGTCAATCAATTTTCCCGGGACCTCACCCAGACTGTCTGGGTTTTGTCTGGTATCCTTGCAGGCGAAAATTGCTGCACTGAAGGAGTTGGTGAGGCAATCGGAGGTGGCCCAAGGCAAAAAGGCAGCTCACGCGAAGGAGAAAGTGAAAAACATTGCTCAACGTCTGTCCCACCTGAAGTCCAAAGCAACAAATACGAGTCAAGGTACGCTGAATTCACTGCCTTTGTTGTCTGCTACTTTTCATAGATGTGCAATGGAAATTCCGCATTATGAGAGCATATAGCATAACTTGGTACTTTTTTTTCTTGGTTTCTCAGCAGCTCTCGACTGCCCAATGATCGAGGAGAGCCAAGAGGTGGTGAGTACGCGTCCGCAGTCGCGCTCCGAGACGCCGGGCAGCGAGAAGATTCAGCTGCTGCGACGGCAGATGGAGGAGAATCGGCAGCGGATGGCGGAGCGCGAGAGCAGCAAGCGAGACATCGAGGAGATGGTGACGCAGCTGAAGGCGAAATTCGACACGACCCAGCAATCGCTGGAGAGAAGCACGGAATTGGGCAGATCCATGGGGGATCTGTCCATATTGGCGCCAACACCCAGTCGACCGGACACTCCGGCACATTCGGTCGAGGCGGAATTGCGCCGGAAGATCCGGAGCCTCGAGACGGAGGTGGAGAAGTACAGGGAGAATGCCACGCACACGAGTTGCAATCACACGGGCGAGATTCAGCAGCTGCAGCACAGGATTCTGGATCTGGAGGAGAATCTGCGCGAGAAGGAGAGCGTGATTGACGCCAGGACGCAGGCGGTGACGCTGATGAGTGAGAGTCTGTCGCAGAAGACGCATTCCACGGTGAACATGCTGGAGGACACGAAACAGGAGATGTTCAAGATGCAGGAGGCTTTCGTGGAGAAGGAGAATCAGTTGAATGGGGAAATTGCCGAATTGCGGAGTCAGCTGGAGGAGAAAGTCGCAGAGGTTGCCAATCTACAGGAGGTGACCGACATTCTGGAGACCACAAGATATGATTTGACCGTGAAAAATGCGGAATTGTCTGCAGAGGGTGAAAATGTAACGAATTTACAGGCGAAAATTAAGCAGATGGAGGAGGAAATTGAGCGATTGCACGCTCTTTTGCCTAGTGATGACAGTGGTCAGTCGTCTGAGGAGTTTCTGGCCAAATTTCGTGCCAATGAGGAGAAGATCCACCAGCTGGAGGAGTCACTGATGCAGAAAACCGTCGAATGCAATGTCCTGGCGGCAAACTTCTCAGTGCTGCAGGAGAAGGTAAAGGCAACGGGGCCTAAACCTCTCTTCGCCAGCGACAAAGGCGAAGCAGAGGATCAAGAGGCGGCGAAACTCAAAGCTCAGCTTGATGAGGCAAACAAGAGTCAGATAAAAATGAAGCTGAAGATGAAGCAATTGCAGAAGCAAGTTGAGGGTTTCAAGAAGATGTCAGATGTTCATCAGAAGGTGCTGCAGTTGTCTGAGGAGAATGAGCGTCTCAAGGAGAATGTCAGCCAAGCTGGCGAGGGACAATCACTGGCGTTGGACGATGCTGAGGCTTCTAAGAAGTTGAAGACATTGGAGACGACTTGCCAAAATCAAGTGGCGGCTATTCAGCTGCTCGAGGAGCAGAAGATCGATCTGGTGGACCAAATGGGAAAAGTTAGGGATGAGCTGGATGCTTTGAAGACGGCTCCGGTGAGGACAGAGCCCGCCATGGGCATCAGTGTGTCCTCCCAGATCAACAGCATCGAGCTGGAGGAGACAATAGAGCAGTATGCGGCGGATAAGGAGTCGCTCGTGCGCGAAGTTGAGAGCTTAATTGAGAAGAATGAGGAGTTGAGGGCGAAAATGGGGAAGCTGGACGAGGAGAAGCAGGAGCTGGTTGTGAAGCTGGAGCAGTTGAATGTGGAGAAGCAGGAATTGCTGGAGAAGATCGACAAGTTGAGTATTAAGAATGTGAGTTCAGTGGAGTCGCTGGAGATTGTGGAGAACCTCACGCAGCAGGAGCAACTGGAGATGGAGCAGCAAGAGACGGGATTGATTGGTGAGGAGTTGAGTGACAGTCTGATGAAGTTGAGGGAGGAGAGTTCGGAGTTGATGAATAAGATTGAGATGTTCACGAGTGAGCGCCAGGAAATGCATCAGCAATACGTTGAGAAGATTGATGAGCTGGAGAAGCAGCTGAAGGAGGCGGAATCTGAGCGTGATGCGTTGCGTGAGAAGACAGCGGAACTGGAGAATTTCTTGAAGACTTCGCAGTTAAGTGTGGAGAATGTGGAGAATCAGCTTCAGCTGCTGCGATCGGAGTTCAATGGAAAGTTGGATGAAAATCATAATCTGTCTGTGGAGAATGGCGGTCTCAGAGAGAAATTGGCCAAGCTGGAGAACATGTTGGGCACGCTCGAGGAGCAAGGCTCCGACGGGACTGACAAGACGGACAGAATAGCATTCCTGGAGATGGAAGTGTCTCTGAAGAATGACACAATTGACACTGTCAACCGCCAAATTATGGATCTCTATGCGTCCTTGGAGGAGAAGAATTCGCAGATTTTGGACAAAGATGACGAAATAACTTACTTGAGGGATTTGCAGAAGACCACTGCGGATCAGCTGCATCAGAGTACGCATGGCAGTGATCAGTTGAAGAGATTGATTGACCAACTGAGGAGGCAGTTGGGTGAGGTGGAGCAGAACAATGCGCGGGTGGCGAATGCGACGGATGACGTGAAGATTGGGCTGGAGAAGAGGATTCAGGAGCTCGAGGATAAGCTGATGGATTCGGAGGTGAAGAGGCGTGAGCAGTTGGAGAAGCTGAAGAAGTTTGCGGCCAATCTGAAGAAGAAGACGCAACAGTGCACAGATCTGGAGGCTGAGGTGATCAAGAGGAGTGAGGAAACCGATGCTGTGAGGAAGGATTACGAGGAGTGTGCGCAGAAGTTGGCGGACGCGAATGGTGAGAAGGAGAATTTGAAAGTGATGCTCGAGAATTTGTCTGTGGACATTGAGCGGATGCGTCAAGTTCATCAGAGTCAGGATGTCGATCTGTCCAGACAGATTCAGTCGCTGCAGAATGAAGTGGTGGCCAGAGAGAAGATGATTCAGGAGCTTCATGGAAGTCTTGCTCAGCCTCATGAGGTGGAAAAATGGGAGAACATTGCCAAGGAGAAGGAGAATATGGTGCTAATGCTTCAAGCAGAGATTGAAAGTCTTCGCCAATCGTGTCAAAATATCGATTCCTTGAAGGAGGAGATTGAGAAGTTGAAGAAGGTGTTGGAGGAAACGCACATGACTTACCAGGAACATGCTAAACAAGCACAGGAAGCCTTCAATGAGGAGGAACAACGTTACCAAGAGAAAATAAGTTCCTTGGAGGCTAAAATAACAGAGCATCTCATGTACATCGAGGACAAGGAGAGTGAAAATGCCAGCCTGAGTCTTAGGATTGACAAATTGGAGGAAGGTATCAGCTTCATCGAGGCCCGGAGGAATTCCCTGGAGAAGAAGAACAACATCTTGGGCGACCAGCTCAGACAGAGTCAGGAGGAGTTCAGCGAGAATGAGGATAAACTTCTGCAGAGACTGGCCACGTTGTCTGCCAATGATGAAATCATTGCTGAGAAGCTGCAAAACACACACGCTGAGAAGATGGAACTCATGGATGCGATTGCGGAGTTGAAAGTCGAAAGGGCGGCGCTTGAGAATCGCCTGCAGATGCTGGATCAGGAGAAGGCGGAAGCGTGCAAGAAGGCGGAGATGCAGGAGAGTGAGTATAACTTCCTGAGTCAACAGATTGAGAGCCAAAAGGTGGAAATGCGAAAAGTCCAGGAGGATTTCGAGCGGAAGGTGCGTGAGAAAGGTCAAGAACTTGATGATTTGGAGGTGGAGTCCAGTAATCAGTTGCAGAAAATGGAGGCTGAGAAAAAGAGCCTCCAGGAATCTCTGGAGAGAACCAAAGATGCAAATTCGGAACTTCAGGATGAAATAATGAATTTGAGAGAGAATGTTAATTCTCTGGAGCAAATCCGAAACGATTTGGAGCGTGATTATTCCTGGGCAAAGATGCAGAATGAAACTCTGACTCATGATCAGCTGGAGACGCAGGAGCTCAGGATGCAAGTGGTGCAGGATCAGACGGAGATTGAGAATTTGCGGCAGGAAAATCAAGCGCTGAGGATGACACATGAGAGCGAAGTGAATTCCTTGAAGAGTCTTCTGGATAAAGTCATGGTGGAGAAAGAGAATCTGGAAGCTGATGTGGCCACGATGAAAACTCAAGCTGCTGCTGAACCGGATAAAGTCAGTGTGGAAAATCTAGAAGCTGAGGCGGGTGCGATGAAACCTCCAGATGCTTGTGAACTGGATAAAGTCAGTGTGGAAAAGGAGAATCTGGAAGCTGTTAAGACCAGATTGAAGAAGTCTCTGGTTATTCCTGAACCGCAGGTTCTTGAGGCTGTTAAGACGAAGAAAAAGAAGACTCCGGCCATTCCTGAACCAGAGGTTATTGAAAAGGAGCAGATAGAAGTAGTGGATGAGATTTCCCAAAACATTCCGTCATTTATTGGTGCTAAATTCTTTGCCGAAATCACTGGTTCCGCCGATTTCTTCGACCAGGCGACAATTCCTCAACCCCCGGCGGCAAACCAGAAGGATGATTACGAGGGCAAGGCTGCTGTTGTAGAAGAGCTTATAATTCCCAAGACTGCTTACCTGTGCCATCCCAAACCCGAGGCGGCGGTGGTGGACTTGGGCGGAGGCCAGGAAGAGGAGGGATGGGGCTGGAATGCTGAAGAGGCCGCACTGGAGCAGGAGCATCAGAATCGAGCGATGGCGCCGCCATCTCTTCACTCGCAGTCATCTGATATCTACTTGAAGATGCAAATATGTGAGGACAGAATTCGCTATCTTGAGGATGAGAGGGACTGTCTGAAGAACGAAATCACGCAATCGCGACAGAGGTCGGAGAAGATGCTGAAGAAGTTGAAGGAGTATCGAAGCAAGTGTGAGAATTTGGAGAGATCAAGTCGATCGAGTCTGGATTTAGATCTGACTATTCAGGAGGAGCTGAAGGAGCAAGTGAGGTATTTGGAGACGACATTGGCGGCTGAGCGGAAGCAGATGACAACTGAAGTGGAAATAATGGCCAAGAAGGTGGATCTCCTCATAACAACCAATGAAAAGATGACAGACATGAAGGAGGATCAAGATGCTCAGATAGAAATGTACAGAGATCAGATCAGAGAGCTCACTGTGCATATTCAGGTATTGGAGAAGAAGCAGAACGATGGCTGGAATCGTGTGGACGATGAGGAGGACATGGGGGAGGTCAACAGGGAGATGAGGGCTCTGGAAATTCAATTGTTGTCGAAGGAAGAGCATATCAATCAGCTCACCGAACGGATTTGCCGGATGGAGCGCGAAGCTGATAACTTTATAAAGCAAATTGATCAATTCCGGATTGAATCGTCTAAAATCAAAGATCTTTTGGATAGATTGACAACAGAGCACATGAAATTGATCACGCAAAATGCTGGGAAGTCGCCTGAATCAGCTAAGTTGCAGGAAATGCATAAGCTGGTGCAGCAATTGCAGGAGGAGAGAAATATTCTGACTAAAAAGCTCGGAGCCTCGGCGGAGCAGGCGCAGTCTCTGGATGAATTGACGGCGGAATTGGAGGCGTTGCGACAGGAGAAGGTGGCCAGGGAAGCGGCAGCGCAGGAGACAAACAGACGTTGGCAGCAGGCTCTGGAGGAGCGTGGAAACAGTATTGCGGAGAGTTGGAAGGCTCACTTGGCCACGGTTGAAGCGGACTTTGCTGCGCGTGAGGAAGCTTTCAGGCAACAAATTGAACAATTTCAGCAAACTCAGCAGACCACCAGTGTTCAGGAAGCGCAGCCGAAGGAGGAAACCCCAGAACTGGCCCCGGAACACGTGCCCGCGGGCATAGCGGAGATGATGGCTAACATGCAGAATGCTCTGGAGAGTCAGGAGTTGGAATTGGTGACACTGAAGGAGCAATTGGCCATCAGGAGTGCTGAATACGCGGCTCTGTCGGCACAGTTGGATCCCTTTGGGCACTCAGCCACGAGCAATATGGCTCTGGTGCAGCCGAAGATCATCAAGACGCCTCCGGCGGCATCGGGAGAAATTCCACCGCGAACTGATCTGGATATGGCGCTCTACGCCCTTCACCAGCGGGACATGAGGTGTGAAGAGTTGACGCTGGAGTTGACACGGCTGCTCGAGGAGAGGGACACACTCCAGCTGAAGCTGTCCAGTGCCATCCGACAGGTTGAGGGGATGAAGAGCGCCTCATCGCCCGAAGGGAGTCCTGTGGCCAGCGGCGGTGCATCGACCGACGGGGGAAGTCACTTGTCAGAGAAGTAATTCCATGTTAAACTTATTGGCAAATCACTCTTGCCTGCATATTTCCTAATGGTTTTTTTTGCCTATTGCAAAATTATAATTTCCAACTTTTTTTTCGTCTGTATCTCTTTTAGAATTTCCGAGCTGCAATCCGTAAGTCATGCCAGAGATAAGAGTTTCCACGAAGAGCGACAACAGAGGCACAAGCAAATGTCGTGGTTCTGGAGTAGCAAGTAAATCAGCGACGCAGCGGATTTCATGGGAAAATGCATTTGCGACGTGCGGACGTGGGTGAGAGGCGACAATGTGGTATCTTCGCGGAGAGGAGAGGAGAGCATAATATACTAGTGAATTTACAAAATAACTACCGATCGTACAGTGTGTGTGAGAACTGGGTTCGAATTTTTTTTGTATGCAGTGAGCAGATTTTTAACTCTGTTCCGAGGGGACTTATTTTCAAAATACATGTGTAGACGTCGTATTTCTGCTGTTTAATCACACTCGTGGTGAGATCATATTGTATTTTGAGGCTTCAGCACTGATTGCGCGGATAGAGAAATGTGCCCGCGAAATGGACACCGAGCTGATGGCGAAATTGGTGATACTGGAGTTGGCCATGAAGGAGTTGGAAAATGTCATTTTCCTGGAAGTTTATTTCGCAGGGAATCTTGATACCAAACACGCGAAGAGGAATTGATTGCAGAAAAATATTCTTGATAATTGTGCTAAAAGCTATCAGAGACACACTTTGGTTGCATGCGATTTTGCTGTAGTCGTGTCGCAACGAAATTCTCCACTTCTGAATTTTACAGTGTTGGTTTTTTTGTATTTTCTCCCATTTTTACGTTTAATGTCTTGAGCAAATAATTTAATTAGAAATATAGGAATTATTTGATAAGTCATAAAGCACCTTATTTAATCTCTTAATTTAAGATTTTGCCTTCATATTCAAAATGAGTCAAGTCGTAAAGTATAAAGAGTTGGGAAAACAGGAAAGAATGCTATTTCCATATCAATTCACTATCGAAGATAATGTAATGAAATCATGAATGAGAATTTTTCTTTCTCCTAAGCTCTAGAGAGTTCTCTTATTTCACAATCATACGATGTTCAGTTATGTACTTTGACTTTCGTAGGTAACCAAAAGTGTTGGTTTTAAGTCTAACAACCTTCTCTAAACTTCCTGATAAGATTACAAAGCATGAGTGACGCAATGGAGTCATCAATCTAGGCTCTTGCGGACCTTATCAAAGCCTCTCTAGAATTCTACTTTTGTGTGTGCATAGCACGAATTGGTGGCATAATTCCATCGTGTGGCTTGAGGTCCATCGCGAAGCCCGTGACTTTCAGCACTCGATCGATCAATGCTCTCCGCGCTCAAGATCACTTCTCTCGCGCTACGCATTTGGCGATGCGAGGGAAACCACTTAGAGGCGATAAAAGTGATGCGAAGGAGTCTCGCAAAAGGGGGTGTACGATCGTGTCTGTCTGTTTCTCTTGGCAGAGTGCGTGAGCTATTTGTGTGGTGATCACGAACAGATCGTGCAGCATATGCTCCACAGTGGCCTTGATCCCTCGCGCTCGCGAGAGCAGCGAGTCTGGCGAGGAGAGATGGTTTTGTGAATGGAGCCCAGCAATCACATATATTGTGCAAATATATGGCTGGGTGGGTTTTTTTCTCTACTGGCAGCCTCAAGAGCCCTTGCGCGATGGGAATGGGAAAGAGATAGGGAGCCAAAGAGCGATGATGTTGAGGTTTTTGTGTGCCCAGGCATTTGGTGTTCTCTTTGTTTTTCCCACATCGCGTAGAGTTTCTCTGGAATTGCGCGCGATGAGTCGGTGGAGAAATTTTGGGGGATTTCTGGGTGATCGTATGCGATGTGGAGTATTTGCGGGGATGCGGCGATGCGATGTTTTCCCACAGGAAGAATGGAGTGAAAAGTGGGATCAAGTGGTGATCCTGATTTGGGAATGCAACAATGCAATTTCTGTCCCTTTTCCACTCTTCAACAGCACACACAAGAGCATCTCTCTGGGAAGATCAATGCGAGAAATTCCAGTTCTTTTTCACCCTCCTTGCAGCCACATTCGGCGAGGGGCTCCTTTGAGCCTTGGCGGGCCAAAAAGAATCATATTGTGTGTCTCGGGTACATCATGTACATAAGGGAAGACCAACACACTGGCCGGCATTCCACCGCTCAGCGAGCGAGATGGCGAGATCGCGATCGTGGTGTGCGTTTGGAGAAGCGACCGAGAACCAATACAGCTGGAGTGTTGGCACCGATAAAAATTTGAGCCGTTTATTTATATTTCATGGCTGAGAATTCCCCTATATTAAGTTCACCAATACGCAGGAGGAGGTCTATAAAAATGCGCGAGGTATATCGTCAAGAGTTTGTTGGACTGCGCCAGCCACAATCAGTCAGTGTGCGTAATCCGTGGCAACTGGTTGTTCCCTGAGCTCATCCAAGAGGCGACATCATTCTGTTGAGGACGCAGCTCCAAGACGGACCAGCCCTTTCAACACAGTCCAATCACGATCGACAGATCTAACTAGAGTGCGGGAAATTAGCTAGGCTTTTTCGGTGCCTCGCAAGGCTTTCCCGGTGATAAAATACAACTCGAACACGATAATCTTAAGAGGAGAGAGAGAAAGAGCGAGAGAGAGAGAGGGGATCTGAGGGGCGAGACAGAGAGTATATACATGGGAATTTAAACATATTTGGTCTGTGGTGATTAAAAGGAAAGAATTAAAGAGAATTTCGCAAAAGTGTGTCTGTCTCAAATACACTGATACGCAGTAGGAGCAAAAAAAATAATAGCAGAGCCGCGTAATGAGAGCCGCCCGAAATTGAGTAGAAATTCTGCGAAATCACCGGTACTCCATCCGGACTGGCTCTTAGGATAAGCGAGGCATTTAAAGATCCCTTGTATGTGAGCGATCGGCGGTGGTTGTATGCGAGTCTTTGTTCCTTTTCGGAAATAACAGAGAGACCAAGTCTCAGGCTGTGTACATAGCGAAGGAGGAGAAACTATCCGCAGAGAGAGAGCGAGAGCGGCCCAGTCGAGATGACACAGTGAATCAGTTGAAGACAAACTGTCCAACGAGAAGGATCACTCTTGGAAGTGTTTTGCATCTCGCTATGATCATTTGAGCCACTGATATCACAGCCAATTGACTAACAAATTTCGGAAGATAATCGGCAACTCTCTTTTGCGATAATATTGTGAAATTGCGCGTGAGATCACCGTCATGATGGATGATCTGTACTGTCTGGAGTCAGATGTGGAGAACGACGACCTGCTCGATCAGTCATACACGGGCAGGGGCTACGAGAAGCGGCCCTACTACGTGCGGACGGCCAAGAAGGACCCCACCTTCCTCACCGATCGCTGCTTCGAGAATCTCCTCAAGTCCGAAACCGCCCCGCAGATGACCGGCTACGCCGCCAAGGAGATCACGGAGGACATGCGGCGGATCGTGGCCACCTGGATGCTGGAGGTGAGTCCCCAATTCTCCCCCTTTTCCCACGAAACACACCGCGATGCCTCCACGTTTTCACTCTCACCCATCATCTGCTATTTCTGCTGACGCGGAGACACTCGAAGCCAAATAAAAAACATCTCTCACTCTCGCGAAATTCAGAGGAGAGCCACACAAGTTTTGTCAGAACCATTAGGCAATATTGACACGCGGCGGACGGGGAGGGAATTGAAAAATTCACAGACAATGAACCTCGCGTGGTCATTCCACCCGTCTTGTCTCTTTTTCGGGTAATGAGAACCGGCGATCGCCGAAGGTGTTTGCTAATTTCCAACCCATATTCTGCGACAAAATCACACCTAATTTTAGAATTATGCCCACGGAAATTGGGATGATCTCTCGTCACTTTCGGTTTTTTTTTTCTTTTCTTTTCTTCTCTCCCCCAATGAGAGACTAACAAGATATCTTCCCTGACAGTTTGTCTTGTTAGTGTAACTATGGAATGTCAGGACTGAGGCAATGTGATCCTCTAAGCAAAAAGTTTTTGCACACAATCCACACCAACACGGGAGATCTTTTTTCACTTCTGCGGCGAAGAACAAACTATACAAGAGCGCCTGAGAAGTTGCGCAGAAAGGCATTTTTCGCAGAGAGGAGTGATCAAAGTGCAAAATCATGTGCTATTCGCGATGCTCGCATGAGAAAAATTTGGCAATTATTCATAGTTCGATGAGGATTTCGTCCGCTAATTGGAATACTTGGGGTTATTATTGGAAAAAGCCTCAATGGGCGCTTCACGGCGGTTTTTTGGGGTTCAATTAGGCTTTTTATTTGGCGATTTGGCGAATTTGGCGAATTTATCGGAGAAAAAAAGCTCAGCCGAGGAGCAAAAATAAAGTTAAATTATTAATTTCATATAAATAGAACATGTGTCTGCGCATAGTTGCTCTGCTGATCATCAAAACTATGATCTCGATCTTGCTGATCGGGCACAGTGGCTAAGAGGCGATTTAAAAGTACAGCAAAGAAAGGTGCGCTCTGACCGTCGCTAACCCTTGCCACCCCTTTTGTCATTGGCCGCCGCAAAAATGTGCCGATCTCGCGATAAGTGAGGCGCAAGTCGTTGTAAATATGGGCGATATTGCAATACAACAGAAATTAAATTGTGCCTCTTCTGCGCGGCTCAGCCATTTTTAAAAAGCCACCAGTGGGTATTTTAAAATTTAAATGTCCGATTCATGTTTCACTTAAAAGCGACTCTTCTACGACTCATACGTTTGGTGCGCGAGTGACCACATAATTTTTCCATGTGTATATACGCCGAAATAAATAGATATAAGCCAGTCATGAGAATTTAAAGCGCTGAGGAGCGGAAAAAAGACGCTAAATAAAAAGTTCATGTAACACCTAACCACTTTTTTTCCCTGAGAGTTTCATACCTCTTTCACACTTTGTGAGAAAGCAAGGCATGTGTTGGTTTGGGTGACTCTAGTTGAGAGCGATCGTGTGCGTGAATGCAGATGTCTCGTGTAATTAAGTTTTTTTTTTTCTTTCGCCTCATGCTTTCCCGGGTTTGGCCTGAAAATTGGTCAGCGACTGAGGGCTGCGAAGGGCAAATTGTGTTGTTTGGGCAAAAAGGGCATAAATTGACCACCGGGCCATTCTTTTGGGTGAAATGGGTGCACTTTTGGCGTGAAAAAATGCGGGTTCCTTCGCCAACAAAGTCCCTCCACTTCTCATGGTGTCTCTCTAGTGGCGGAATAAAGGGCTGGCGCAGACCCTCTCGCATAAATCTCTCCTCAGTGCGCACTCTCCGCATACTTTCATTCATAATTCCCACAGTATGCGATGTATATAGGGGAAAATTTTTCTGCTACATATAAGACACAGTTCTTTTTAAAAAAGAAATGTTATCATCTCCCACTGGGGAAATAATCTAATCAATTTCTGTGTAAATAAATACACATGTTGTGTCCATATAAAATGTAGCAATTGCTCTATATAGTCTCAGAGGAATATGGGGAAAAGTGAGTGAGTGAGAGGGCAATGGTTGCGTAAAACCAATATATAATTAATAAATATTGCACATTGAATGGGCCACTCGCGATCGGGTTGGAAAAAAGGGTGGACGAGCTGCTATCGCATTGACTGATTAGATGGCCTGTGAGCTAAAATATTTGTCGATTGAGCATAAAATTGAGACGCAGACATTGTATGGTGAGTCGCGAGAGAAAAAAAGAGTCTCTATGACAATTTTCATGCCAACTATACTCGGATTGATAACAATGTATTAAATCAACTATATAGTCGCATAATCTCTACATTGAATGTATATGATTTTCTCAACAATTTCCCGTCCGTGGGCACAGGAAAAAAAGGGTCGCCGCGTCAACAATGAATGTCTTTATTGCCATGAGGTTAGCAGTGTAACACTTTCAATTTCCGCTACTTCAATTTCCGGGGGTTGAAGTAATCTCTCTTCTCTCACTTCTCTATCTCCCATCCACTCCTTTCCTCTGCGCTGCCCCGATAAACAGCTGACAGTGGAGGTTGACAAACGAATTCTTTCTTTAATCCCTGATTCAGAAATGTTGAGCGAGAGAGGCAAAAAACTGTTCAGTGTCAATAGGGCCTTTTTTCCCAAAAGATTAAGTGAATCATACACACGGCGACTGTTAGAGTCTCTGAACTGTGCGATTTGCGACCTTCGGAATATCACCTGCAACTTGGGTGGGGCCGATCAGGAGGGTTGCGAAGGCTCTCCGTTCTGCGGAGTCAAAGTCAAAATTGCAGCGCGTAGGGCAGGTGAATGGGGCTTAATCAGACATAATGGGCATAATAGTCCCATTATCATCCATTCTCTAACTGCTTTCCGCTTTGAAATCCAATTAGGATTTAAAAGAGGCTCGAATGAGAGGAAGATTGCAAGTTGTTCTGCGAAGCACGTCGCTTCGCTTCCGACTAAGGAGATTAGAAATTTTCTACTTCCTTTCAAATTTAGGGCCTTTTTTCTCAAATAAAGTCATCAATGTGGCTATGAATCAGGCATTCTTCTCACTTTCTCTGAATTTTGTCTGATAAAAAGTCTGTTTAACACCCAAAAATTGATAAGCCAGCATGAAATTAAAGAATTTATTGCGAAAGTCTCTAGAAGAAGATATCAAAGATCTTCTAATTATGTACAAAAATAGGCGCGGAACGTTAATTTAAATTTCCTAGAAGGTCAGAGAGTGTACAAAAAGTCTGAACACCCACAATGCTCACAATGCCCATGAAGGATAACGTTGCTAAATAGGTTGAAAATTGGCCATTTCGAAGCTGTAACTGACCAATATTTTACCTCTTCCATCCACACAATCCGACTGGCTGATGACAGAGATGCTGTCTGGCTGAGAAGCTCCAATGTCAATAGGTAAATTCCCGGAATACACTGTCGGCAGCTTCTCAATAGATGTTGTTTCTGCTGAACAGACCAACTAAACGCCCCGTTTTATCTGTAATTCCGCATCAAGTGACAGAATAGCTCGTAAAATCGATCATGCATCGTCACAATCACTTGTTATAAATTTCCCAGAAATGATATGAAATTGCATTATAGCTGAAAAAACTTTCTCGCAGCGTGTGAAGCATTTAAATTTCCTGTGAAGTCTCCTCCCTTTAAATTTAAATCACCCCCGATGTTATTCGTTGCAGCTGTGCGAGCAGAGAAAGTGCCAGGAGGAGGTGTTCATCCTCGCCCTCAACTACATGGATCGGCACTTGAGGAGGAAAGTTGTGCCCAAGACTAGTCTGCAGCTCCTCGCCTCCGCCTGCCTGCTGCTGGCCTCGAAGCTGCGCGAGCCGAGCTGCAAGAGCCTCTCCGCGGATGTTCTTGTCTACTTCACCGACGACAGTATCACAAAATATGAGCTAATTGTGAGTATTTCTTCACTTTCTCTCGCCATTTCCCTTCCCGATCGGGCGGAGATCATGAGGGTCTCATGTGCGGCGGCCGTTTTGTCTTTTCGGGGGAGTTGCGGAGGTCCCTAGGCGATGTCCTATAAACAATAAATTAATGCCACTTCCTCTGCCACTGGGAGAGAGAGGGAGGAGGGGGTGTTTGAGGCTGGAAGACAAACACATGTTGGCATATATGAATGGGCAAAAGTCGGAGGACATTTAAGCCACTTCTCGCACTGAACAATATGAAAATTTATGTGACCATGGAGGCTGAGGGAAGAGGACTTCAAGTGGAAAATACCGAAAAAGACAGAGAAGCGGAGCTTGAGAATGGAACTAATAATGTTAAATAAACACTCTTTGAGAGGATATATATTGTCCATCGGCTGTGGAATTCCTCGAAGGACAGAAAACCGTTTTTGGAGAATTTTTTCCTCAACCATTGGCTCAAAATTCATTTTTCGGAGATTTTTGTGTGGCCACTTTTTCCGCCTTTTGGGTGATTTTTTTTCTGTTGTCCAAGACTCCTCTCCATGGACCCATGTTTGAGTGTGAAGACAGCTTAAAAGAGAGACACCGACACGCGTTTTTTTCATTCCGCATCTATTTTTAATATTACCTGAGCGAAAATATAATTTTTTCCGCATCATTTTCCGAGAAGATGCTCCTCATATCTTCACCTTTTCTTATGGTGAACTTCTCATGGGGGTTATTAATGATTTCCCAAGCCAGTGCAGAAGATGATCTCGCAGCCAGTGCATTGTGAAGGGTCGCCTGGGTGAGAAAAAGGATGAAAAAGATGGGAGATCAGTCAAAAATTTACCGCTGAAAAGGTGATTTCTGTGATAAATGAATCAAATTATGCCTCTCAAGATTCTCGTCTTCGAGAAATAATTAAAGGATATTATTTTTCTGCATACTTCATCCCAGTTTTTCGATACAATGTTGCCACACTGAAAACACATCATCTTCTCAAGAATCTTCACATATCTCTCCGTGTCGCAGAGCTGAAGATGAGATGTTAATATTCAAATAACTAGCGTTTGTATTCACTCATTTTGCCCACCTCCGTCTCTTCTCTGCCTCTCGGCGACTCTCACCAGTCAGCGCAACATTTGTGAATGAATGAATTCTGGAATTTTTGTATTGTTTGCATATAAACTTCTTTCCCTCTCCCTCTCTCTCTCTAAATCAACACAGGATATGATATTTAGAGTTTAAACAACGACACAAAGTCACAAAACTTCTCATATGATGAGAAATCATACTATTAAAGTGAAGAAATCCTCAAGAGATTCCCAGATATTCCTTCTCAACTCACGTTAGAGATGATGAATGTTTCGGACATCTTTCATACGTTTCAACATCACACTGCAAATGAAGTCCAGAGTGAGATTCTTGGAAGTGTGTTTCATAAATTTCCTGAAATTCTACTATCTTAGCTCGTCTTTTCGGCAATGAAGAACTTCTTTATGCTATAACAGAAATTTTCGGTATCTCTTTATATCCTATTGACAAAGATAAACAAATATTTCTCTGTGATTTCGTGCTTATTTTTTTCGCCGCTCTTCAGCACCCTCACGATCCCTCGGCTGAGTTGTTCCTGGCTCGGTCCAGTGGGATCTCGAGGAGCTCTTCTGTCACTGCCACTCAATTCTCTCTCTCTGTCTCTCGTTCCAGAATTGGGAATTGCTGGTGCTGAACACGCTGAAATGGGACATCTCGGTGGTGACTCCTTTGGATTTCCTCGAGCACATTCTCACACGTCTCAACATCAAGAATTCCATGAATATCCGTGTGGACAAAGTGCGAGAACACGCTCAGACATTCATCTCGATGGCTGCACAAGGTAAATACCAAGTCTCTCTTTTTACTTGTCTTCTTCTCCACCTCCTTGTCTCCTTTTTATTGTCACCACCGCGTCTCTCCGCGTGTCCTCCGCGATGGAAAATGGGCGCGCGGCTTTCCGTGTGCGCCAATCGCGGACTTTTCTGCGTGGCTGCCCAAAAAAGAGTCGCCGGAAAGTGGTTTAATCAAATTCTAAGACTCAACTTCACGGACACTGATGCGGTCAAGGTCGGATAAGAGTTTCGTCGACGTCTTCATATAAAACCCGCTCTCTCTCTCTCTCATTCCGCATATGTAGAAGAGAGAGCTTATAGCGCAAAAGCATTTTCAAGAGGCGCTCTCAGCTAAAAAATTCACCATAAGCTCAATACACCTCTAATCGCGAAATTCTTCTGTGCTGGTGGCCACACATTCGCGACTATGTACTACGCGGGGTGGTGAGCAGACACTCTATATTGGTACATATTCAGGGGCTCATCAGTGGCCGTGCCGCAAGAGCAGTGCCCTGGCCAAGGTGGGGGGCGATTTCGAGGAGCCACAGAGACAATGGACACTTTGATGCTCGATTAGTTGCGTGATGAAAGAGTTGGTTGTTTCCAAATTTGCAATCCATCAGCGATTTTCAGTTAATTTGACTGTGATTTAAAATCACCCCCGGACACATTCGCGGAGTTTCAGATGGAAAAGCCAGATCTGGAGCTTATCTTTGCGGTCGGGAGAGCTGGCAAATGTGCCATTTGTGTGCCTCTTGTGCGATATTTTGTGTATACAGCAGTTGCGGAGTCTCATTCTTGGCCACAGAGTCATTTCTTCTTCTCCCCTTATGTGAATGGGAGAGAGGAGTCTCTCTCTGGGCTGGCTGTTCATCTGATGGGCCGCGCGAGGGTCGCACAAAAAGGACGGAGAGCGAGAAGAAGAGGAGATGGGCAAAAAGTGAGCTAAAGCATCGCAGTCAAACTTGATCCTTATGGCAAATAACTCTGCATTCTTGTATTTACTTTCATTTTTTATCCATAACAACATATAATGTGGTATGAGATCTCTGGGGCGATATATAAGGCATTCGCTGTCGGGCGGGTGAGGGAACGGCACCACCATTGAGATGAAAACACGTTAAAAGAAGAGAATTAATGTGTGGGAATATTTTGTCGCCGCGATTTCCTTCCACTCTTTGGGGGCCTTCAACTCCCCGAACGCGCGATCTGGCCAATACTGTGTGTATTTGGTCGCCTTCGCCAAGAGAGACACAAAATGCCAATTTGTATTGGAATCAATTTCGCTAAAAATCCATTCACAATTAAGTGGCGATTGACTCGTACTGTTGTTGCTGTTTCTCTTGTCCGCCCTCCTCGTGCTTTCTGGAGGGGGGCGGTGGCAAGATTAAAGACTTACCAGGCCGCTAATGAGATTTACAAGATGAAATTGCTGCACCTCCCCGCGGTGGGGAGAAAAATGGGCTGGATAATCGAGGGGGAATGGAAGGTGCTCCGCAACCTTACCAATTTGTCTCGCTGCAAACTGCGCAGAGCTCGGGAGAATGTCCTAAATGACTGGGTTTTCAGGTCGATGCGGAGGACATAATTTAAGGATCTCCCTTTGGCTGTCCAGTCCACTTGGACTTGATGTCTTTCAGCAGATTCTCGGCTGGTTGGATGCGAAAAGAAGCTGCGGGAAGGCGTTAAATGATTGATGATGGTGTGACAAAAGGGACTGAAGATGTGAATCACTTAAGCTAATTCAGAGTGGCCGGCTGGTTTCGGGGGGTCCGTGAGATGATGAATCAGCTTGTAAGAATTTTTGGCAGCATTTCATTGAGATGTGTCCCCATTGAGGGAAGGAGCGGACGCAAAAGATCAAAAACATCCAACGGATGCAGCTGATCTCCAGCGAATGTTGTGGGGCAATTGGCGACGGCGTGAGTGTGATTTCGCTGCTCGGAATACATGAGTGTGAAAATAATGAGCGTCAGCTGTTTATGTGCCTTAGATAATTATTACATAATAAGTGCCCATGACCATTGAAGCTGAGATTTGCGACTTTCCCATCTTGCATTTCGCGCGATGAGCGCGTTGCAGTGCAACAGGGGGGCGCCCTCGGGCCACACGGTCTGTCTGAGAGCGCCCATCGTGCGCCGCCACATTGCCGATCCGGAGGATGCCAGGGTCTCGCCGGAGTCTCGCCTTTTTGCGCTGGCGCTGCGCGCCTCTTGTGGATGCACTGAGAGTGCTTCAGCCGCAGTGACGTTTTTTTGCCTCAACGGATGTCTGCGTCCGGCAAATTTTATGAATGAAATTTATATTAATCGCCGCTCATCGTATCTTTTGGCTGTGTGCGAGCGCATGTTGGGCATATATATGCTGTGTTTACTGCAAAAAGGCGCACTCTGTGCGCGCGGGGGGAATTGAGGAGGAAACTGAGAAAGAATTCCCAAGAGATACAGCAAAGTTTGTGAATTTGTCGCGCCCCATGCATCAAGTTCACTGATAATGGGCTTTGCATCAGCAAATTTTCCATGTGCGTTTCGCGGAAAAGCTGCCAAGTGGATGGCATGCATTCCACTCATGCTTAGGAATCTGATTAATTTTGATATTCAACCATGAGAGATGGTGTTCTTTGTCTCACCACTGCATTCTTGCGATTGCCATGAATGAATTGTGTTTTTGCCCACCAACAGTGGTGAGAGGCCACTCACTGAGGACTTCAAGGAACTTCAACGTGTCGCGAAGAATTTGACTATCGAAAAATTGTCTACTCTTTGGCAAAATCTGATTTTTGTATACATTCTGCGATTTTCACTGCTGAGACACATAATTTCTGTCTATGCAATATTTCACTGAGGACAAAATATCGCTCGCTTGATTGCCTCTCGGAAAAATAACGATATTTTGCCATTTTAGCACAATCAAGTCTCTTTCAGGCACTAGAAAATCTCGTAATTAGTGCCTTTGGTGCAGAAATGCAAAGATGCCCAGTTGTTGAATATTTATCCCGGGTCGGAGTGGCGCGTATGGCAAGGGTGTCCGGATGTTGCGCGTCCCTGAGCGCTTTTTCAGCGTGTGGCTGCAAATGAGGGAGGTCGGTGGCTGTTTTGAGAGCTGGAATATGTATAGAAATATGGTGTGCGTGAATATGGCTGAAGAATGGGTGCGAAGAGCAAAAACTCCATCATCCCGCGCGACCGGATTGCCTTGGTGCGGGATGATTGTGCTCTCTTGATGGCTGGAGACCAGTGAATTTGCCCACCGTCGACTCTCGTGTGGGAAAATGGCCAAGTGAAAAATTCCTTCTGAGCGCTCGGTGGTGGGGCGCGCGCGAGAGAGAGATGGCCGCGTACAATTGGACATTAAAGGAGCCACAGAGGTTGGCGGGCGCGGCGGAGTGGATGGATTTGTGGTGACCACAAGAGTCCTCGTGTACGCATTGCATACCAGCGGGTCAGGTAACATCAGCAGAGACCATAAATATGATCCATTGCAACAATTATTCAGTGCTGTTGCTCTCACTGCTGGAAACACCCTCAACTCGGCGTGTATGATTTACATAATACACGGAATGTTAAGAAAATTACACAGAAAAATTCCTCTGGTGATAACAATTCTATCAAACAAAGGATGAGCGAGAGAGAGTGAGAAGAGGATTCTCTCTCTGCCGCACAATCGCGAGACGCCGACGTGAGAAGGAACTACACTAAATCAAATTACAATTTCCGAGAAATATTTTGTGCGCAGCAGCCCATTGGTGAGGATGAGGCAGAGAAAAAGGAGAGGAAGATGAGGAGAACAAGTGAGATTGATCTACAATCGTAAACCGCGCGCCTGGAAAAGAAATCCTTGTCTTGTTCTCTCTCTCCCATTCCACATCCGCGGCGTCTGGCCTGCCACAGCCTCAAAGAGCTGCGCCCGGCTAATAACCACACGAAAAATGCACACAAGAAAAATTCCAATAGCTTATTGTTATTTTCGGCACGACCTCATTTGCATGTGAGATGTTGAGGATTGCACGGGACTGAGCCCCCAACTTTGATTGCCGTGGTCCGAACGAGAGCAAGATCAAACGAGATACTGACCGGCCAATTTTGGAGACCATGCAATTTTGGCCAGAGAGGCGCCCATTTGGAAGACGTGAGAATCCTCTCGAGATGCTCGAGTCCCGCGCACTGCCGATCAGACTTGCCTCCATCAAGTCATAATCCCATAAGTGGATTACTTACATCGCCCAAAATGCTGTAAATGAATCACCCTGAAATCTATAACAAAAGACAAAACAATCATCCTCTAATCTAATTTTCAATAGACTAATATATCCTTACATTTGAGGAGAAGAAGAGGCCCCGGGAATTGTAATGGGATCTTCTCGAGACAATGCGCCGTATTTTCTGCCCAAAATTAGATGAGAAGAGAGACTGAGCGAATCTCTCATCTTGATCTTCACTCTCGCACATATATTTTTTTGCTTATGCTGAGGCACGCAGTTTATTATGTAGCAAAAGTTAACAACAGTTGAAGAAACGAGCAAAAAAGGCCCATCTTTGCGGTTTGACCGGGCCCAGGGGGCTTCTATAGCAACACCCAGAACCTTCATCCAGAGCATTAACGCAGTCATAAGTGTGGGGCGAGTGAAACATGGACAATATTTCTGTTTATGTTGGCACATTGTGTGCGCCGAGATGATGAGGGAGAGAGGCAAATGAAGTGATCGCCAAAGGAATCCCAAATTCGTCGGCGCCTCGAAATTTGTCTTGCGCGCTCTGCGTGATGATAAAACACATCCACTTTCCATTGCTGTCTCACTCGCACTCCGTCGAGGATCGATTTTCACCACGTCAGGCCGGAGTAATCAATTCTCTTTCTCTGGGGATCTTTAAAGGCTCTGCTGAGGAATGCATTTAAAATTTAAAGGGACTGCAGAAGGCATTCGATTTTGACCATACAATAAGGATGAGGATCAGAGTTGATGTGTGAGACTTTGAGAAGATGAGAAAGATGAAGGTGAATTGCATTGCAACTTTGTAGAAATGGTTATCACAGTAATCCCCCTATATTAATAACAAATCCAAATGAGTAAACTGACAAGGTTCGAGGCCAGGAAGAATGATAAGGAAAGATAAGCAAAACAAAGTACTTTCATAAGTACTTCTTCAAAAAATGCACTTCACTTTGAAAACGAAAAATTGTTTGATCGTGCGAAAATCCTGCATCCTATAGTTTTGGAAAGGAACCACAAATTCGTCCATAATCGTCTTCTTCCTGATTCCAACGGTATTTTTCTTTAATTTCTCTTCTCAATCCCATTTGTGAAAACCGCGCAGCAACGGAAATCTCAATGGCATTATTTTTAAATTGTTTCTTCTTCTGTTATTTCCAGAAAACTTCTGTGAATTCCTCCCCAGCACGATAGCAGCTGCCAGTGTGGTTGTCTCCGTGAATGGCCTGAAGCGTGACATGGTGCATGAGTGCTATTTAATTCGCGAGTTAGTCGATCGTATTCTAAAGGGCAGCATTACGGAGGTAAGCATAATCATTCCCCGAAACATATGAGCCATTCCGTGATCGCATGTGGGAGCGAAGGCTTTTTATCGAGCGCCAAATTACTTTTCGATGGCAGAAGTGGAATTTGCCACGAATGTGCTCAAGATTGAGGCAAGGCAGGGGGCCGATTTGATGTGACTAATGATGTGTCTTTTTTGCCATGGACAACAGGAAGTACTTAACAAGTGTATGGCGCGAATGGAGAGAGTGTATCAGGAGCAGAAGAAGCTGCTGTCGCCAGAGTACTACTATCACACCCCGCCAAATAGTCCCTGCATCAAGAGTCAGGGTGTTCCGGGCACGCCGCAGAAGTGCAAGGCGGAGTCCAATGGGACGCCCGTGGACATTCAGGACATCAACTTTTGATCGCCACGCATCCGGAGTGACCAACAAACAGGAGAGAGAGAGACACAGTGAATTGTTGGGTGCTAAAATACAATTTCTGTTGAAATAGGTACCTTAATTTAAACACAGATCCCCGAATCCCAGTTTCCCACGTCATTTGCCCAGTGAAGCCGATAGATCACAGGAGAAATATGCTCTTCATGCCGAGAATAATTAATATTTCACAATGAGTAGAAGATTTGAGTGTCTGTATTTGTTTGTAGGCTCCCAAAATGTTGAGAGAAAAAATGTGCGTTCTCGTGTGTATGTGTCAATCTATATTAATGTCTTATGTTTTTCTTTCGGGACCAAACACCAAACTATTTATGTAGTATATTGTTAACCAGCTTTATAACATATAAGTTTACTATTGTAACTTAAAAGTGAGAGACGATGTTCGCGAGCTAGAGAGCAGCGCGAAAGAGAGGGAAATGTGCCTTTTTTGGTATCGATTTTTCTCAGAAGAAATAGTTTATGGGATAGGAAGGAAGCAAAAAATCATGTCTTATGCTAAAGAGAGGGGCCGCCGAAGTGCGTGAGCGAGAGAAAAAACTAATATTTAGTTAAAAAACTTAAGCTGACTCGCGAGAGGAGGGTGAGAGAAGATGTATAGAAGTATTCGTCTCTAGCACTTCTGATTTATTGATTGTATAGTCTTCTTTTTTAAACAACCACCATCCGAACGGATTGTGAGCGCCACAGAATTGTATACAAGAATGAGAACAAAAATACCATCCCAGGATATGCAAAACCTTCAACAACATTTCAATACGCTTATTTATATATTTACGGAAAAAAACATATGAAAGAGAAACGATTCACAATTTAACTATGTAGAGTTTAGCAATTATTCAGAGTCAAAAGAGAAGGCATTCTAGCAAGACTCACATTTTTCTCTCCTTTCTCAGGACCAATAAAACAAATCTCCTATATTTTTCTTTGGCTCATATTCCAATATATTTTTTTTAAATAAATTTCTTTTTTTTACTTTGATAAAACTGCCAAGAAAATAACTTTCGGTGCTTCCAAGTCGCTGGAGAAAGGAGAGTTAAGATGTGCAAAGATGAAAAGGGATTTTTTGGGGAATGTTTGCAAATTTTTCAAGAATTTGCCAAACATTGCAAAATATAGTCATAGAAATAGAAATTTATACATATAATATATATATATATATATTGCATATAATGATGTAGCAAGAGAGGAACTCTTAAAAAGTAGTCGAGTAGAAATTGTTTAAGTTTAACGTATAACTTCTGTTATAACTACACAGATAATGAGAAAATATAACTTTTTGTACATATTGTTAATTAAGAGGAAGAGTAGAAGTGAATTGATATGTAAAATGTCAGCAGATAAGACTTCAATGCCTGAAAATTATATTTAAAGGTTTACTAAACGACCTAAAATTTTATATTACAGGTGTGAAATACAAGAGAAGATAGGAAAAACCAATGCGAACTATTGTATATCGTATATATTTTTTGGATAATAAAAGGAAGAAAAAAAATACCTAATAGCAAAGGAAATATGAAACGAAGTATCAACTGTATATTTTTCTATTTGAATATTTGCGTATTTTCTTTATTTTCTAGTTTATATTTCTTTACAAATGAATATTTCTTATTTTCTGCATCTGCATTAAACAACCAATTGAACCCTAAACTGCCATATTAAAGCGCTAATTGAAGCGATCGCAAATGCAATGTTTATATATTTTTAAAAATATGGATGGTAAAAAGCTGAAAAGTTAATGATGTAGGAGAGGAAAAGAACTAGCAAAGCAATAATAATTTTTTTAATAAATAAACTATAATAAATTATTTAAAAATGACACACTGTACTAAATAGACCGGACTGAAAAAGTATGTAATTTATAAAGAAAAAAAAGCAAAAAATCGAAGAGAAGGAAGGTGAAATTTGAAGAGGAAAGGCATAAAATACGCTCTTAAGTATTTTTGTTGATAATTTACTTATAAATTGCAAAAAAATTCCCCCAAGAAGGGATTTATTGAGGGAGAGAAAATGAAGAAAGAGCAAGAGAAACTGTATATAAGTGGAGAAAAAATAAAAAGTGTAATTCCTGAAAATTCTGCCTCTTTCGCCCCGCGAGTCACCCTGACTTGGCTCAAGCTCGGTAATTCATGGTTCTTGGCTGGTTGATGGTGAGGAATTGTTCTCCAGCATCCCAACGCATTCTCATGGAATACAATGCAATTTTCATTCTCCACAATGAAAGTCTTAAAGTCGCTGTTTGGTATTGTTTCTCCGTCTCTCTCGACATCTTCTTCCAAGTCTCCTTCCCATCCACAAGCATGACCGGGCGCGCGGTGGTGAGGAGCAAAAAGAGCTGAGACCTCAATGGTTTATTCGCCAAACGAGATGATTTTTCATTATTCCGCCGCCCTCGTGCCACCTTTTCGCGCGCCCCACTTCCCGTCTTCGGTGCATTTTATTATAGTCCTCGTGCACTGACCATGTCTGCATTCTTGGCCTGGAGTTAAACGGCCGCGCTGCCCCGGTCTTTACCAAACTTGAGCCGTGAGAAATATTTCGCGAAAAATTCATGACTCGCCTCATTCACTCTGCGCCACATTTTCGTCGCTGCGCTGCTGCTGAAGATGCCGGGCCACGTTTTTCGGGAGACATGGTCCAGGAGACGGGGGCCCGGGCAGAAAAAGTGAATCTTCCCGGAGAATTCGGAGCACTGCGATGCCCGAAGAGAGGAAAATTCCACTGGGGTAAGTCAACTCGCCAGTGGAATGTCCAGGAGCTTCTCCGCCAAGCAATTCTTGCTGGAAATTGGAGGTGTCGCAAGTCTCTCTGGAGGTACATATTAAAGTATTGCGACATTTGTCCATAACTTCCTAAATTTCGGATATGACTGTGAATGAGAAACTGAATTTCTTCACTCAAAATTCCTTTCACACATCTTCCCTTGAAATATATCACGTAAAAATGTAAACAGTCCGGCAAACATCAACAAGTCAGCCTCACGTGATGATCCACTTATGATCGTGAATACATTTCGTAAATCCATATTCATAACCGGCGAATGAGAGTGAGACTTCTTGAGAGAGAAAGTGCATCATAATGCGTCAGATGAAAGCAAAAGTAACCCAGTGAGATCGTTCATATCATCAGTAATGCGATATATTGCTATCTTCTGTGCTATATGAAAAGAATTTGAATAAATACTTGAGATTTTGCTGCACTGTTGAAAGTGCGATATTGCAAGGACTTCTTGGAAATCTCATTGAGCGCGATTCTCATCATGGAAAGTCATCACACTTCCTCCGTGCCGAACAATGTTGCCTGAGAGATGATACAATGTAGTGGTTGGTGGTAATTTTTTGCCACTAATTAGACAAGTTAAAATTCCTCTATGGAGAATTGATCAAGTGCGGGAGAAGGTGACGATAAGGAATCTCCTTGGGTTTCACGTCAAGGGGATAAATTATCAATTTTATCGCTCAATTGAGGTGATTCTCTGCACCTCAACGTGAATCCTCTAATTGCTCCTTCGACATGGGCATTGTTGGGCCTCACAATCTAGTTATGGGGAGGCGCACAAGAGTGATTCGTCGTCTTCATTGTAATTCTTGTCCATTTCGCCCATGTGAGACGCTCTCTGCGCTCAGGCATTCCCGCAAATCCTCCCCGCCGCATCGCAGCAGAAATTGGCTTCTCGTCTGCGAATCTTGAGCGCGATTCACTAAAAGAGAGACGGAATACCCTCTCGGCCCCCAGTATTATAGAAGCGTGAACAGGTTTTTCGGAAAACACATTCCATTCCGCAGCACCGCATAATCACAAAGCCTCACCGACAATTCCAAATGAAATTTCGCAATACGCCAATTTTTTCTACCCACAGCTCACGTTTCGCGTCCGCGGCCCGGCCCTCATCCGGGGTGAGATCGCGCTGTGGAGCGATTCAGGCGGGCTCACTTGCTCGGGCCGTGATTTAGGATGCGTCCCACGACCGCCAGGACTCGCACTGACCCAGTGGAAGGACACCGGAGACTCGCAAATGTGTAATAACAGGTGAGACTGAAGGTGTGCAATTTGACACTCAAAAATGAGCCGGTCTCGTAATTGAAAATTTACACTTGCACGTGTAAATTTGCCAGTCTGAGAGGAAAAAAACACCCCTGACACCGTAATTACATGCACAACCTGAACATTGACTTTAACTCACACTCAATGTCGGTGTTTAAAATAATTGTAATAAAATTGAGTGATGAGGAGCTGCAAATCACGGGAAATTAGTCAATGTATCGGGAGAATGAGGTTGAAATTGAATTAAGAGAACAGTGAATTTTATAGATCTAAATTCACAACACACTACATATAATTTTTCCCAAAACCCCTATAAATTCCTTAGTGGACCGCTTGTGCAGTGTGAATTTAGAGGACTTCTTTGAGGCCTTTGGCCCTGTTTTGGCTTTTTGTCTGCACGCGAGACTGTGGCAAATTCAATCTGTACCAAGAAATTAGATACGACCACAAAATTATCGCTGTGGACTTCATTAATTTCGGCATCACCGGATCAAATGATCAGCAGCTAATATTTCATTTTGCTGATGCCGAACAGAGGCCAAGTGGAGCAATTCTCGGGAATTCTCGGACATTTTCTCCCACACACGGTCAGAGAAAATGTCAGCAAAAGGGGCTAATTTATGTGTCCTTTCACCGCTGGTTTCCCATCCCTTTTGTCGTGGCCACTTGAGCATTTCTCCGTCAAGTGGACAACATCCTCTGCACACATGGAGTTGTAATTGATTGTGGAGCCAGATCTCCACGGGATTCTGGCCACATCATCATCCTCTGAGGTCCACCGAGAGACTCTACTGGACAGGAAGCCGCAATTAGGCGAGAAACCAGGCGCCTCCACGCACCTCTTTTTGCTCTCCAGCCAAAACCATCACTCCTGCGAGGCTCCGTCTCAGCCCGACCATCATCCAATTTCAGCTCAAAAACACGAGAGAATGGAGAATGCCTGAAGAAGATGTTCATTCATTTATATGGGCAAAATGGTATGCGAAGGAGACGATTTACATTCGCACCAACACATCTCTTGGCATCTCAGAGGCGGCCAATTGATGGGATTCTGGGTTGCCACGGCTCTTTTGCCTTTGATTTCAATTAATGAATGAGCCTGTCTCGGAGTTCCTGGAAAAATACCTCTCATATCTCTTCACGCGCCAGCAAAAAAAGACAAAAACATTTAAAAGGGATGATTTTTGGTATTTATTGTGTGATCAGAAGGACTTAACATGATCGTTTTCACGAAAACAGATCCTTTCGGGACAGGGAGAGATAAGATGAAGACCCGTTTTATCGTTTCGGACAATTAAGATTGACTGCTGAATATTTTGTGCTGCAAAAGAAAAAAAAGCCGTCGACAAATCGAGAAAGGCAATTGTTACAATTTTTATTAATCAAATTTGAGCTCTTATCTGGCACTGTCGAAGCTATGGTGCCAGTCGTTGAAACGTACACTCAAATCCATCGATAAGAATCGGCGATGAAATATGAGCTTCTGCACGATTTACATCCATTCAAATGGCCATAAGTCCTCCATTCTTTTTCTCCTTTATCCGCAACAAATCGAGCAAATTTCCTGTGAAATACACCGGACAATTGAACAGGCCACAAGGGTATTAGTTGATTCTTTGGCACCAAGGTGCAATGTGTCACTTGGCCTCTCTTGCTTTCTCCCACAGCGATTCCTTTCATGGGAAAAAGGATCTGTGATGTCTTCGAGGAACCGTTCCACAAAGAGCCACTCTTTGTGAGGCAATGCAGTCGGAGGAGGTGCAAAATCTCCGTAAATAAAGCATTCTATATCTCCTCATTGCCAAGTGATGAAGCAATATGTCTGTGGCTGCAGAGACGGCACTTGTCTGCCTCTCGTGGCTCTCGTGAGATCCTTCTGACCACCGTGAATCTCAGCATCGTCATGTGGGGTATCTAATAAACATTTTGCTTGCCATACGCGCGAACTTGTGTGTGTGTGCGAGCGCGAATTTTGGGCCAAAAGAGAGCTGCTGATTCTTGAAAAATGATATGAAACACCCAAAGAAAAGTGTGTGGCATTTAAAGGCACGCACCCGAGTGTGTGTGCAATTTAATGTGCCTCTTTTTTCTACACATTTCCAGACAGCACAAATGTACAGCTCAGTGACAAGGTGAAGCTACTGGCGGGCATTTAATGCTCCTCAATTTACAAAAGTCACTTCTAACCCAGTTAGATAAAAGTTGATTGTATAGAAGCATTTTTCTTGCCCATAAATTACTGTGTCGATATCGTATCATCATAAAATTCTTTATCGCATGCACTTTTTCTCAACCGCACGCAGTATTTGCACTGCAAGAGACCATAACAGTTGGTACTGCTTAATTGACGCGCATTTTATGCCCTTTTACTTCTAGAGGTGAGGGCTTCGCATGACGGCAAAAAAACTGCGTCAAGAGAGTTTAATTGGAGTGTGTGAAATATTGGAAAGATTCAGAATTTTTTCAGTTAATTCTGCTCTTCATCTCTCAATATCAAGTTCAGTCTTTTCTTTAAAAAATCTATGTTTGATTTCTTGGGATATTCAGAAATTTTCTGAAATTTTCCACACCGAAGTAAACCTATTCAACTGCACGCTTTTTACCATGTCACATTGGCCTATTTAGGATTATTAAAATTCTCTCTCTGCATTCACTGCGAGTGTTGCAAATCACACGAAAAAGACCACCAATCATCGCATTTCCAGCGATGATTAATGACAGCCAGGAGAGTGCTGACGATGGGACGGAAAGGTGGTCTAAGCATGCAAAATAGGTCAAATCCCAGTGCACGATATAAATTCAGCGCGATGGAGCGACGAAGACGGGAATTCGTGGTGCTGCAGATCTCGTTAATTCCCTTAAAAAGTCCATGGCGAGGGTTACGACCTGAACAAACATTGAACCGATCGGCATGTTGCAAAGCGCCAAAGCAGTTCCAGGAACTCCAACATACATAATTCTCTCTCTATTATACTTTATAGCTCGGCCGCTGCGCCGCGTCGAGGGTATGTGTGGCTCTGGCCATGGCAGCTCCCAGAGTCTGGCGCTGAGGCAGGGGAGAGGCTGCTCCAATTGCTTTTTGCCGAGACGGCGAACGGCCAGGAGGTGATCCCAGTGAATGGGCAGAGCAGAATTCCGTCTCGTGATCACTTTCGCACCACAATTATTTCGGCATCGTTGGCGCAAAATTAATAGATATCCCAGTAATTACTGCAGATTTATTTACCATGACTCCCAGATATTGGGCGATTTTGTAATTGAGCGGGCCATTGAGGCAAATCGCCTAATAAGATATCAACGCAAGTATATTGCGCTGAGATTGTGACTTTCGGAGGACTCGCACAGCATCACATTCCAATCTCACTCACTCCCGCTCAACTCGGGCTCGGGATAAAACGTGACCTGTTCACACAGATTTTTTCAACTTGATAAATTCCTTCAGTGCCCAAAGAGAATCCCCTCGTAAGACTCTCAGTTCATCCCCGGGGCTTCTCTTCTTTCCACCTCGCAGTCCGTCAAAAGGATCCGACAATGAATTTTCACTTGTTCCATGGGAAGACCCGGAGAAATCTCCTCCTGAGGATCCTTCCTGGAATTGGATCATTTGCCCCGTCGCTGTGTGAAGTGGGCCTGGTGAATGGAGAGAGAAAAAAGGCCAGGCAAATGCCCATGAAATACCTCAAAGGAATGATATGCCATTTTTCCATCCACCCAAAATGTGATTTCTCCCATTGAAACATCTCCTCTTCTCACACAAGTGAAATCTTTCGGGTTGAGTCTCTCGCCCAGCTTCTCGGCGGACCGCATGGCTGGTGAAATCAATAAATAATTTATAATTGGCAAATTCCTCAGTGGACAATTGCCTTTGTTTTTGGCCCATGAAATCCCAAAGAGAGCCTAAAGGCAGGGAAGAGTGTCGACATTTCTTCTTAGGACCTTTAATGGGGGCTCATTTGCTACACTTTTACCGCATGCATGCCTTGAAATACAAAGTTCTTTATCTAACTTATGATAAATATCGATTTAATCTTCAATGGATTGATGGTTTAAGTGAATTTGATTGATTTTCTTCTATTTCAAGGGATTCTCAAAGTCTATCAAAGAGATATCAATTAGTCATTGGATCATGTTGGCTCTGTGGGAATTTTTCTACAATTCTCTTTGGCATTGATAATCACGCCATTTCACACTGAAGCCGTGCATTGAGGGAGTAACAGCGAAGAGTGAGACACTGACTGTGACCGTGTGATCGTCTTGAGGTATTTCATACCTGAGCGATAAAGCTTTCAGTGAGGCAACGCATGCAGGAGAGGCTCATGTCAACGCCTCGGCCTGCGTGCCCGAGAGCGAGGCATTTTGGGTTGATTGGCTCTTTATCACGGCCAAGGATGCGATACCGGGGCGATAAATTTGGGCACCACCGAAGCGAAAAGGTAACGGGCGAGCGAACGTTAGAACTAATTTGCGAGCCGAAGATATGTGATCGCCTTTGGGAGGCCTGTTAAATGGCCTCTCCCCTCGTGTGAGCTTAGGCCATTTAAAAATTAAAAGGCTCCGGTGCGCGGGGCTGATGAACTCGAAATTGGCAAAAATATATAGATATCCATTTCTGCACGTCAACCTTTGCCGTGTATCGCAACATAATGACAGGCCTATGATGGTACTTTATTCATAAATTGTCTCATCGGACAATTTGTATGGTAATATTGCGAATTTTAATGACAACACTCTCTTCTCCCTCTCTGTCGCTCTTCCTGTCGTCAGTTCGCGATGGCTGTTTTTTTTGCACAGAAGAGAAAATATTACACACATTTTTTCGAGGCCTATGACTCCGGCCAAGATAATCGCACATTATAGACTTTGGTGTGTTGTGCGCAAAAATTTGCATTTTTTTCGTCACAAAACGCGAATATTATTGTTTCGTTCACCCCATAGGCATACTAACGATGCCTTCTTTTTTCCCGCCTAGGCTCAGAAGCCTGGCTTTCCATCGGCAATTAGAGAAACTCGATACACGGACGGACGTGCCATGATATTAATTGATAGAGGAGATAAATAGCAAAAGAGTCATGGTGTGAGGGGTTCAATTCCCGAAAAAAATACCTAATGCTCAACATATTGGAGTGATTCTCATCGGGGTCTTTCTTTCACTGGGTGGAGAGGAGCGAAAGAAGAGAGCCTGAACATCAGTATTGGCGCCACAAAGGCCACTTCAAAAGAAATTCTTCAGACGCATCCTTTCCGGTGCGAGAAAAGCCGATGAGGATCCTTAAAATGCATTCTCTCTACGGTCATCCTTTGTCCAAGCTGTTCTTCAGTCCCTTTTTGACTCTCTCCTTCTCGCTATTCAATCGGAATTCTCCCTAATTTTCAAAAATTATGCAGAATTTGTGCATCTAAAAACTTTCCAACAAAAGTCTCTGCAAATTTTCAACATTTATACATTTATTTATTCAATTTCATCATACAATAAATATAATAATAAAATGTGTCGGAGGCTTTACACATTTTGTCATTTAATTTCTCAAATCATTTTTTTTTATATCCCTTTTTGTAAATGGATCTGCGTTTCCTCCGTCTCATCATCCTCGATTCGCGTAAAAGTTTTTTTTTCACTTTACTCCATGTTAAAATTATTATGTGTCACCTTTATATAATGTAACATTATAATACTCACTCTTTCTCTCATGCAATCTTCGCTCTTTGGCGCCACTTTCGTCAATTATTACAATGTTATTATATATAAAATAAATTAGATATTATTTCTTGGAAGTCTCTCGTTCGAAGTCATATTGTTTTCCCATGTAATTTTTGGGTATTCATTTCTTAGGTTATGAGTGTTTCATTCGTTTTTGAGAAAAAGAATATTATAAAGAATATGTAATTGTTAAAAATGTTTCCTATTCTTCATCTCATTCTGAGGTATAAACTTTTCCCAAAACCCTTACAATGCATCGCACTGAGTTCTTTTCGTTTCTCATGTTATGCTTCTCCTACTCAATTACCCTTCGTCTAGCAATAAGGTTGTCAAATACCTTGATTTTGTTAAATTAATGCCTTTAGCGTGCAAAAAATACAAAAATAATTTATCATCTCCCTCTTTCTCTCTCTCTTTCTCTCTAATGCTTAATCTAGTGGAAAATTCTTATCTTCAATCGTATGCTTTCTGTGTTTCACTATTTTCAGCACTGCGGAGAAGATCATTGAAGTGTATTGTAAGGGTTCACATATCTTTAGGATTCTCTCACCTACAATTCCGCCAATTTCTCCGTCCCACAAACCCGTATTTCGCGATTAAAAACCAGAACTCAGTTGAACTTTGTCCATAAGACATATATTTTTGCACTAAAACGCGCACTATATGTGCTTATTTTTTGTCTCTGGAAAAACTTTTTCATTCAAAGTATAATTGTAATTCGAGCAATTAAATTTCTCTCCACGATCAATGACTTGGATTCTAGCAAAGCCCAGACGAGCCAACATCTGGAATTTATAGAATCACTCACTTGATGGAGGCATTTTTGCAAATCAATATGGATAATATTGAAATTGTATCATTCTTCACTATATTTTCATCTCCTTTCGCATGTTTTCTTTCTCACTACGATTTTTTTGGCACATAATTCTCACAGTTGTCTGATCATTATTTTGCAGAATATGAAAGAAGATAGAGATAAAGAATTGGAATACCTGGAAGGATTGGCAAATCAATAAATTCTGCTCTAAATGTCAGACAAAAAGAAATGTTTTAGATTCTTTCCATTTCATAATAGGATTAACTTTTACAATCTTTATGCATTCGTTTTCTTTTATTATAAAATATGTCATTTATTTAGTATTTATGAACTTCTTGGAATAGTTTCTCTTCACATTTTATTTCCATGCATTTCTCTCAAGAACTATTTTATACAACACTTTGTTTTCATCCTTCTCGGAAAATTGAAATCCCTCCAAACACAAGAGCGCGATATCATTCTAAATGTCTTCCTGTATGAAAAAGATGACGCCATTTAATTAATATGTATTTCAAAAATTTATACCATTCCTTAGATTCTTTTTTTCTTTACACAGAAGTTTAATTTTAATTCATCTGGGAATAAGGATTTCTCCTCTGTTATTCTTCTCTTCTTTGTCTTGTTTTCTTCTTCTCTATTTAGGTGTCCGGGAACCGTGCATTTCATAATAATTTTGTTCATCAATTACTATTTAAAGTAATATTTTTAAATATCTCTAAAATTTAACAATTAAGTCTCGTCAAGTTATTGTTTTCCATTTAATAAATGTTTTTTTTTTCACTTAGGACATGTAATTTTTTTTTAACATAATTCTTTACGTCTATTTCCCTTGTTTTCTTCATTCAAGCGTGCAAAGTGTTTCTTTAATTGGATTTTTCACATCATATGAAAGTCAACAACCTGTTTTTCAATTTCAGTGTTTGTTCTTAGCAATTTCTTAGTAATTATTGAGTGATGACGGCATCAAAGTGTTGGGAGCTT
This sequence comes from Phlebotomus argentipes, assembly GCF_947086385.1. Taxonomy (NCBI): domain Eukaryota; kingdom Metazoa; phylum Arthropoda; class Insecta; order Diptera; family Psychodidae; genus Phlebotomus; species Phlebotomus argentipes. The sequence continues at coordinate 6,741,479 of NW_026776181.1, read as the reverse complement.
CTGGATTACCAAGGCATTTCTCCTCGTAAACTTGTTCCTGAAAATATTCACATTATCACTTTAATGCAAGCACTTACATGTTTGTGACTTGAAAAGCAAAGATAATAACATGAAAAAAAGTCTACATTTATAATTTAAAAAGAAAATCCTGAATAACTACTCACTAATATGCTATTTTTTGATAGCTTTTGTCAGAACAGAAACAGCGAAAATACTAAATCTTAGAACATTTTCAAAGAAACGCGACAACACTTTGTAGATACCTTTGATTTCTTCATTTTTATGAGGAATTGGAAAAAATCAAAATAAGGGCCTCAATATTTTTTTTCTCTAGAATCACACAATCTTCAACATTTACTCACCGTTGATCTGTCGTATTTCAGTCTCTTCCAAATCCTCTTGGATGAGCCCGCCGAAGATTCCACAGAGGATTCCCCGTTGTGCTGCCCATCCGTGCCATTGTAGTTGGGATTCGTGAATGTGAGCATGAATCTGTTGCCGTTGTTGCTTGCGCGATTCTCAGTTTTACGTCGGCTGTTGAAGACCAGCACCAGAATGGCGATGATGACAATCACGAGGATCACCGTAAGAACGGCCGTGGCGATGATCACAGCCTGAGCGTGGCTGTCCTTCACCACAAACATCCCGTAGCCCTTGTTGTCATCATAGCCACCCTCAGGCGGGGGCTCTTCAGGATCCCCGGGGCGTCGCAGCGGCACAAGGAAGAGGGGTTCAGTCTTGCACTCGCCCTGCATCCTGTCCGGACAGGCGCACACGTAAGACTTCTCCCGGAAGAGACAGAGATGCGTGCAGCCGCCGTTCTGGTTGCCACAGGGCGAGTAGTCATTGGGCTGACGCGATGGCGCCACAGAGCGAATCTCCAGAGCTCCGGGAAGACCATGGCGAATTTCCTCAGCGGCCGGGTTGGTGGTCACCATTGAGGCCCGGAAGACGCTCTTGTTGTACCAATCCGTGTAGTACACGAAAGAATCGTACAGAGTCACGCCGAAGGGATGAACTGAGTGATGAACAACCACGTGGCGATTCTTGCCGTCCAGATCAGCAGATTCAATCTTGTCCTCAAGAGCATCAGCCCAGAAAATCTTGTTTTTCCTGCAACACAAAAGCATTTTTAGGTTAAATTCAATTGAAAGGGTCAGGAAATCCTTCGACGACTCACTTGAAATCCAGTGCAAGTCCATTGGGAAATCCCAGATTTGAGTCGATGATGTTTCTCCTCGAGGTGCCGTCCATGTAGCAGCGTTCAATCTTTGACGGATGGCCAGGCTTTGTGCCCCAGTCAGCGAAGAAAATGTACCCGTACTTGGGATAGACAATCATTGCTCTCGGATCATTCAGATCCTCCTTGAGAATGATCTTCCTGAAGGATCCATCGAGCTTGGCCACTTCCAGCACCTTCAGTCCAGTGTCTGTCCAGAAAATGTTGTTCGCCACCCAATCAACTGCCAATCCATTGGGAATGTTGAGCCCTGTCACGATTGTTCTGGTCTCTGAGGGATTCTCCAGATTCACCGACTTGATCACATCGATGTTGACGTCAGCGTAGAAGAGCTTGGACTCGTTGTAGTGATAATCCAGAGCCACTCCGCCGTGGACGCCTTCGATGGGCAACATGACGTCAAAGAAGTCTGAGGATTCCAGAGATATTTGGCCAATGCCGTTCCTTGAAGCGATTATGAGATATGATTGCGGAAGAGTTTCGCACTCTTTGTCACTTCCTGCCTTCATATTGAGTCCTGTGGGACATTTGCAGGTAAAGGAGGCGGCATTTCGGAGACAAAGATGACTGCAGTTGCCATTGAATTCACCACAAGTGTTCTTGGACACATCCACTTCCTGCTTGATGATCTTCACATCCATCAATCCCTCGAGTTTCTCAAGAAGAGTCCTGCTGGAATTGACGCTGATCTTGGGCGTGACATGCAGCGCCTGACTCTTCCAATCTGTCCAGTAAATCTCACTCTCTGACACAGCAACGCCATAAGGATGGGGCAAATCGGAAATCAACACCTTTCGGTAATTGCCATCAAAGTCAGCCGATTCAATGCAATTGTATTGCGCATCTGTCCAGTAGATCCTCTTCTCGGGCTCGTCAATTGAAAGTGCATTTGGCCATCCGATCTTGGACTCTATGATCTTCACTCGACGCTCACCGTCCATCTCGGCCCTTTCAATTCGCGGAATTGACCCAAAATCTGACCAGAACATGAGACCGCTCTCATAGTTGATGGCCAATCCGCGAGGCGACTCGAGATCCTTCCACACAAGCACGGCTCTGTTACTTCCATTCAGTTCACTGACTTCAATCGTGTGCCGCCCAGAGTCTGTCCAGTAGATCTTCCTGCCAATTGAGTCAATAGCCAGACCATCCACACTATCGATGCTATCATCAATGATGTGCTCAACCTCCATTCCGTCCACAGACGAGCGGATGATGCAATCCTCCACAGTGTCCGACCAGTAGATATAGCCTGTTTTGCGATCAACATCAATTGCCACAACATTGGTGAGGCCAGGAATCGGCAGAACCACGTCAATTTGATAATCCATGTCCAGAGAAATTTGCCGAATGTCAATGCGATGGGCGAAGATGACAAAGTTAGTGGGAGCTTCGCTGCAAGTCCGATTGTCCCTCTATAAAATAAAAAAAAATGATAAGAATTCCTCCTATAAGTTCCCCACATTCAGTCATAATCTCACCGTCAACTTGACACCAATTGGGCAAGCGCAAGAATATCCGTTAGCTGATGGGTTCAGGAGACAAAGATGACTACAACCGCCATTGTCAATTCCACAAGGACTATAGATTGTGTCCCTGTTCCTGTGGAAGATCCTGATGTCCATCAAGTCGCTGGTGTTACTAATGATCCTCTTGAGATCCTTTCCCGTTCGCTTATCTGCAGACTCAACACTGAAAGTCTCCCAGTCGCTCCAATACACGCGATTGCCCATGATGTCCAGTCCGAAAGGATGCAGTAACCCTGAATCTGTGAGAAGGTATTAAATTCTCTGCATTCTTGAACTGATCTGGAGACTTACTTATAAGGGTCTTTCGGCCACTTCCGTCAAAGTTGATGAACTCCAGGATTTTTGTCCCGCCGTCAACGAAATACAGTCGATTGTGCTCCACAGACAATCCATTGGGCCAGAGAAGACCACTGGTAACCAGACTCTCGCGGCCAATGCCATCCATCCCTGCCTTTTCTATCTGCGGCGTCTTTCCCCAGTCCGACCAAAACATCATTTTCGCATTGATGGGATCCACCACGATGTCTCTAGGCTTGTCCAGGCCCTGCCAGATGAGTAGCGATCGTTTCTTCCCATCACCAGAAGCCACTTCAATGCGATTTGTTCCTGAGTCCGTGAAGTAGATCTTATCGGTGATCCAGTCAATGGCAATTCCGGCAGGAGCCACTGTAAAAATCAGGATTATAGCCAGGAATCTTAACAGTGTTGTCACATTGAGTATCTTACCGAGATTCGTGGAGATTATTGTAGCTTGATTGCTGCCATTGAGAAAAGCTCGGCTGATACTTCCACGTCCAACATCTGTCCAGTAAATATAATCCGAAGAGCTGCACCACTCGAGAGCCACAGCGGACTTGAGTCCATCCAGAGGAACCACCATATCCACTTCAATGGAGGCATTTCTGGGCTCCAATTGCCGCAGTCTGATGTCCTTCTTTCGCGCAATGAGGAGCAGTTTGTCTGGCACAGAAGTGCAAGTTCTTCTGCAAAATCACCAAATGTCAGTTAAATGAAGCAAGAATATAGGATAGACAGTGACTTACTGATCTTCCTTCAGTGTCAAACCAATCGGGCAGGAGCATCTGCGACTAAACTTGTTGGGAAGGCAAAGATGACTGCATCCGCCCTTGAGACCTCTCTTGTCCAACTGGCATCGGCTCTTGTAGTCTGGCTGTCGAGCTGGATGGAAGCTGTGCAAATCCATGGGAAAATGAAGACCCTCATGAACTGTTCTGAAGCCCTTTCCGGTGATCTTATTCGCCGTGCTGATGCTCTTTGTGTGCCAATCAGTCCAGAACATGGAGTCCTCGAAGATCGTCAAAGCGAAGGGATGCGGCAAGTGATTGCTGAGGATCTTCTTCCTATCACTGCCATCGTATCTGGCGCTCTCGATCACGTGATGCTTGGCATCTGCCCAGTAAATCCTGTCAGTTGTATAATCAAGGGCGAGTCCATTTGGCCAGAACACGCCCTCAGTGATGATGGTCTGTCGCCCAGAGCCGTCGAGGAAGGAGCGCTCAATTTTGGGATTGGGTCCCCAATCTGACCAGAAGAGCAGAATCTCTCCTGGATGAACAACAATTGCTCTGGGCTTGTCCAGGTCATTAGCCGCAATCACTGCCCTCAGGGAGCCATCAAATGTCGTCACTTCCACTCTTCTGGTGCCAGAATCCGTAAAGAAAATCAAATCGTGAATCCAGTCAACGGCCAATCCGCCAGGAGACTCCAAACCCCACTTGATCACATCGCGAATCCCCGTTCCATTGATGTATGCCCTCTTGATGACATCCGTGGAGACATCTGTCCAGAATATGAGTCCGCGAGCGTAGTGAAAGTCCACGGCAATGGCATTGTGGAGTCCCTTGATGAGCGAAGTGTACTTCTTATTCAGAGAAATCTGTCGCAAGTCCGCACGATTGGCCATGATGAGTTTCATGGAGGAACCGAGCGCCTTGCAGGTTCTCAAGTCAGGACGAAGGACGTAGCCAGAGACGCAGGAGCACATGAAGGAGCCGTAAGTGTTGATGCAATTTTGAGAACAGACTGGATCCGATGAAAATTGGCACTCGTCAATGTCGGAGCAGCTGCAACATTAAAAGAAGCCTATGTTGAGGAAGAGGAGTCACGCATGAAATAAGGAAAAACTCACTTGTATCCATTGGCATGGAGGATAAAGCCCACTCTGCAAGCGCACTCATCACGTCCAGTGGATGTTGTGATGCACACTTGCTCGCACTTTGAATTGGGACCACAAGTGCGGGTCTTGGGGCAGTTCTGTTCATCTTCAGCTCCTGGACAGTCATTCTGGCCATCGCAGATGTGCTTCTGATTCACGCAAATTCTGTAAAACACCTTCGATTAGTACACCAGCGATCAGGGATTTCCAATAAAAATAAAACTCACTTGATATTTGAGGAGTTCCTGTGTGCTGGACAGGAGAATTGACCGATTTCGCAGTGAATCTCGCAGTCGAGTTCATCCTCGCCACGCTTGCAATCCGCAATGCCGTCACAGAGCCAGGATTTGAGGATGCATCTGCCATCGCGACAGGTGTGTTCGTCTCCGGCGCACGTTCTGTGAGCATCTTTGGAGCCATCTGAGCACTTCTTCTCATCCTCACCACTGTCGCAATCCTGCTCCCCGTCGCATCTCCAGCGATCAGGGATGCACGTTCCGTCGTCGCACTTGAACTCATTGGCTCCGCAGCTGACCACCTTCCGTGGGCATCCCTCCTCGTCACTCCAGTCGCCGCAGTCGTTGTCACCGTCGCAGCGGAAGCGCTGTTGGATGCAACGTCCGCCTGTGTTGCCGAGGCTGCCTGAGGCTCCGCGACAGCGAAACTCTCCCTCGGGACAGAGCGCCATGGGAGACTCGCAGGCCACCTCGTCACTGGCATCGGCACAATCCACGTCGGAGTCACAGCGGAAGGATTGTGAGACACACGCCCCGTCGGCACACTGAAACTCTTGTGGAGAGCAGGCCAGGCGCGTGCAGTTGATCTCATCCGAGTAGTCCTTGCAGTCGTTCTCGCCGTCGCACATCCACGTCTGCTGAATGCAGAGTCCGTTCAGGCACTCAAACTGGTCATCAGAGCAGTTGTGCCTGGCGCCGCAGTGTGTCTCGTCCGAGTAGTCGCCACAGTCGTTGTCGCCGTCGCAGAGCCACCCCTTGTTGATGCAGCGATAGGTTCTTGGGCACATTATGTGCAGCCCAGTGGATTCACACTTTGTCCTGATGTTCTTGACGATCTCCTCGCTGATGTCCTCACACTCCATTTCATCCTCCTGATCCTCACAGTCCGCCGTCCCGTCACATCTCCCGTCCTTGTGGATGCACGAGCAGCTCTCTGAGCACGGAAACTCCCACTCCTCGCACTGCAGATTGCACTCAGTGCCACCTTCGTCACCTCCGCCGCCATTCTTCATAATATCGTCATCGTCATGTTGGATACTGAAGTGCCCCACTTGAGGCACATACTCGTGAGTCTCGCCTGGATGGTGGCCAAAGCTCGACCGTCCCTCGTCTCCTCGGCGCTGCCCAAAGTCCCGCATGCCATACAAATCCACATTCGGGTAGGACCGAGGAGCGCCCATGCTTCGGGCGTTAGCCTCATTGGGCTGATCCGAGTTGCTGGGCGGCGAGTGAGGCTTCGTCACGAGGACTCCGTGAGCCAGCCGGGATGGCTGAAGACTGCCGTCGTCAGGTTCCTTGCGACGCGGCGTGGGCAGAGGACCCGCCGGACGCAGAGATCCCGAGCCGTACATTTGGCGTGCAGCGCCAGTGTTCAGAGGTCTCACTTGACGCCCGTAGTCTGGCCATTCTGTCGGCAACTGATCGTCCGCTATAGCATACGTCCCTGGTGGAAGAAAGGGTTGTCATTTGACCTATTTCACTGGGCGCAATGGAAAATTTGCAGCATTTTCTACATACTTTGGAAAAAAACAAGACATTGAACGCACAGTTTAAAAATATCCTTCCAATTATGCAGTCGTCCATTTTCCCGAAATAAATTAATTTATCGAAGGATGGCTTCAATATTGTGTGGAGGCTTTCAAGGTAAATCCAAGCGAGACTTTCACTCTCTATCGATTCGTAATTATCCCTTTTAGCGGGCTAAATTTAGGGGCCCCGCTTCGGGGCGCGATTTCAGGTGGTTGTCCGCCGGGGAACCGCCTGGATTGCATCAGTGCTGGCGTGTGCGAAAAGGGGCCAAGAAAGGGGGCCAGCGGGGCGGCGGATAGGGTGGATGGCGGAGGCGGTGGGTGGACGTGGGTGAAGCAAGTGGGGCGGCGAGTGGGTGGGAAATCTCTATGAATGAACGGTAGATTTGCGTCGGCGCTGAGTCTGATAATGAAATCGATATCACAGCATCCCACGGGCTTTTCTCAACGAACCACTCTTTTTTGCGCTCCACCATTTGCCCACTCCACGCCCTGTGGAATTTTCACCAAAAAAAGGGGAGGCTGCATTTTGGGGCTCATATGGCGTGGTGGAAAAGGGATGCAGAGAATATATAAAGAAAAATTACTCACTCGTGCCCAGAAGCAGCAACGTGAAGAGATAAATCATTTGTGGAGAAATCTGCAGAGATGCTGAGGAGTTGCGGTGTGGCGTTTTTTTTTCAGGGATGGTCACGCACTTCCTCGAGGTCTCGCCGCGGCACTAAGATGCTCCCTGGGGCGCTGGTGGAGCCATCCCCACGGAAGAAGTAGGTGACACACGCACAAGAGCAAAAGGAAGAGGCAGCCGCTCAGGGGATCGGCAGCCAGGTAAGTCTTCTCTTATAGCTGCGCCTCATGACGGGGCGAAGACACGAGAAAAGGCCACTCCTCACATTTGTCCCGTCAGCCAGATGTTGCCACTGCACTCCGGAGTCCTTCACATCACACACACACTTCACGGGCTGCCCATGCAGACTCCACTGAAGCCACCCACTGCACTGAAAAAGTTGCCACAACGCAAGACTCTCGCCGTGATGAATTTCGGGCACACACCCACTTGAGGAAAATTTTTTCCTCTCCCCTCCCCGTCCGCCCGCAGCAGCTCTTCCCTGCCTCTCTGGACAGGAGAGATTATTTTTACCCCAAAAACGCACTTTTCCGCCACACTTGAGCAATTCCACACACAGTGGCTATTTTTGCCCGCGACACTTCACCATCGGATACGCTCTCCAAAGCGCACACCCAATCTCTGATGGCTCTGTGAGTGTCTCTGAAAATTGGGACGCCACTCCACTGAGAAAACACGCTCGATTGGGCAAGATGCTGGCTTGATACTGATGGGAATTTTCAGAGGACCTGGGGTAACACAGCGCCTCTCGAGTCGCCTTCTCCTCTCCGGAATCCGTAAGGCTGGTCACTGCCACGTGCGCATGCCTCCTGGCTCGGGTGCACAGACTCCCCAGCATCTCGCTCAACAGATATGCCACGCACTCGCTTCCGCAGCATCGCGCGGGGGAGAAGGCGAATAAAGAGCTCATGAAGCGCAGCTAACAAGCCACGAATCTCTCAAGTTATCACTTCAAAACGCAATTACAGAGCATTTTCGCACACTTAAGAACATGGGAAAATTCAATCAGACCTTGTATCTCTGCAGCAGCGCTCGAGATTTCCACTTTCTGCTGCTGCAACATCATTTTGAGCACGACTCTGCGCTCGTATTTCCTCGTTCACCAGCTAAATGCGCATAAATCAGAGGGCGTGAGAGTGAGAGAGAAGTTTCTCCTTGAGTCTGCAGCATCCAATCGATATTGCCCCCACACTGAAGCCCCAACGATTGCGCAAGATCTCAGACATTACTTTGTGGGTCAGGAGTCTTCCCCTCGTCGTTCAACACCTCCGTCATCTTTCCTATCAAATTTTATTCTCCACATCTCAGGCGATAGACTCAGTTATCGCTCAACAACCACTGGCGGAAGAGAGAGTGACAAGATCTCCTTGCGATGCCTTGAGACGCCGAGGGAGAATAAAGATGATTTAACGCTTGAAACTTCATCTATTTGACTCCTTTCAAGTAACTCTATTGCGTGTCCTCTTTGTCCCCTGACTGATTGCTGGTGTCGCCCACACCGCCCACTGCGTCTCTCTTATCATTCCAACACGTAGAAGATCCAGTAGCCCGCATTGAAGGCGAGAAAGCTCACTGGGAAGACCACCCTCGAGTACTTATCAATGATGTTGACATCTTTGATTTTCGGCAGGGTGACTTTCAGCACAGAAGCACCCCGACGGATGGCGTGCAGCATTTTGGGACGGTTCTGAGCTGGGCCTGCGGAGGAGGAAGAAAGCCTTAGGCAAAGAGAGTCACATGGCAAACAAATTATCCCCCGGGCTTTTCCTCAAAATCCCATGAGATTTCCAGAGAGATAAATCGAGTTGAAGAAATGTATATTTTAAAAGATAAATTATATTTTTACACACTGTGACACAAAAGTTCACAAATTTCTCTGGATGGCACAGTGTGAGTGTGTTTGTGTGTGTTGACTTTCTGACAATGGAATATACGGGCGCTTCCAGGCATCTCTTGGGTTATAAATTTGATTTATCATGTTAGACAGAATCATTTGACCTCTGGATATGGGAAAAGGACGAATTTGCTCCCTCACAAGCGCAATATTCATTCACTTTATGGCTCCAATAGAGGCGATGTGGTCTTGGAAAATGGCACTTTTTGCACTCTTCTCTCATACGCAACTTGTTGATTTACTCACCCCGATTTCCGCGATATCGGAGACCACTTCTGCTTGTGCCGTAGGAGCGAGCGATCCGGAAGCTCGGTGGAAACTTGGCAATGTCCACTGAATCCGATCCCACAGCCCAGCCGATGTTTGATGAATTGTGTCGATTCCGCAGCGAGGCAATGGGACTCATTCTCACGTCCTGCAGCTCGATAATGTCCTCGGTGGAGCACGAGGTGGTCTCCGCTTTGGGTGACTTGCCTGCAAACGTGGAAATTGACTCTGAATGGCGCACAATTCATGATGGTCGCGGGATAATTTGGGAAATTGGAATTTTGCATATTTGATGCGTGATCACTGATGTTGTCAGGCCGCTTGGCTGGACGCCAGCGGACGTTCTGGACATACCTGTGACTTTCTGCTCTGCCTCCTTGTTCTTTTTGCACTTCTTTTTGGCTCTGGCACCCCAGTAGGTGTAATTGACGGCGGCGTACTCAAGGAGGGCGGCAAAGACGAACACGAAGCACATCACAAGGTAAATGTCGATCGCCTTCACATAGGAAATGCGTGGCAGTGAACTTCTCACGCCCGTGCTGATGGTGGTCATGGTGAGAACAGTGGTGATGCCCAGCGCCACTCGGGCGCTCGTGGCCTCGTGGTTGATCCAGAATGAGACCCAGGAGAGCATCACGATGAGGATGCTGGGCAAGTAGGTTTGAAAGACGAAGTAGCCAATGTTGCGCTGCAGCTTAAAGGATAGCGACAATCTCTGGTACGTCCCTGTGGCCAGTTCCTCTTTGCGGTCATTCGTCTCGTACCCAATTATGGTGAACTGCGGCAGCTCGGCCTCCTCCACCCCGCGCACAGGGGTTGGCTTCCAGTACATCACAACATCCATCACTGTGTATCCATCTGAAAAGCCACACAATTTCAGAATCAATTGGGCACTGAGATTGGGAATTAATCTCTACAGAGAGCTGTAAAATATTCCAATTCAGAATTTTCAGCATCCTCTATATTTAAGCCAAGGGGGAGATAATACGACAAAATAATACGGAAATTCTTAGATTTCATATTGTATGAAATGATCGTAATGTCCCAGGATTTGTCCATGAATAATTTGTTCTGATTTTCCAGTCTCTTTACTTTTCTTAATTTGCTGCAAAAGAAGTTTTTGAAATGCAAATAGACGAAATATTTTAACACTTCCGCAAAGATGTACACCATTTCCGACCACAATATCTGCCCCCTGATTTAATCTGCACTTTTGCATTCAGGTGGAAAATCTGGGATTCGCTATAGTCCAAAGAATTGGGTCATATGCAAAAGAGATGCTTCGCCGCTGCACGAATTTCAGAGGCAAGAGGTTGAGGATCTGGCATAACTTTGTGTGCTGATAACTCAATTAATGTCCTAGGGATATTTGCCAAGAGTAGCGACAACATTTTCGGATAAATTAACTTGTTTCTTGGCTGGCGTAAAACAACCAATTCAATTTCCTCCTCATTATGGACAAAATATACAGCATGAGACATTCCATATTAAGCAAACAAATCCATTTACTGTTAATTGAAGTCTCTTGACATGTTTCACAGTGCTTTTAGGCATGCAGGAAGAAATTAATGAGCTCACAGATTAACTTAGGAATATACTCACAACTCTCAATTTCAACTGTGCAATTCTGCGAGTCCAGCGGATAGTAGTGCAAATCCATCATGCAGGCCAGCGTCGTGGTGAACCTCATGCCATACGTCACGGCTCCGTCGCCCGCCAGCCGCACCAGCTTGTTCCTCTCCGTCACGTCGTGCAGGAAGCTGTTCTTGTCGTTGGCGAAGAACGTGTCCGGCACCCAGATCTTCTCGGCAAAGTCCCCGGACAGCGTGAGAGCGTCATTCGCCCTGGCCCCATCCTCGGGCTGGCTGAACGCATTGAAGGCCAACCGCTCGTCTCGCCAGTATTGATTCAAGTACATCGTGATGGTATAATCCTGGGTGGTTTATCCTTCTCATTAAGCATCAAATGGACTGGAGAGAGAAAAGGTCTCGCAGTTCACTCACCATGTTAACTTCCGAGATGGCATCAAAGCTGGCAATCGTGAGATCCATGCCCACAAAGAGAGGCTCTCCGCCAAAGTTGGGTCTCAGCCTGATATCATAACCCTCCAGCAGACGTGAAATGGTCTGCGTGACGTTCTCCAAGCGACTGGCAGCCATTTCTCTGAAAGCATAGCTGGGAAGAGGGAAAAAATGGGATTTGTTTTAATGCCATGCGAAGAGGTGAGATGCGAAACTCACCTGATTCTCGTGAAGTAGAGCAGGAAAAGAATGTATCGGAACATTTTCACCCTGACTCTTCCCTCTCCCGGCCCTGATGATGCCTTCGCGCCCTCAGCCAAGGTGCTCCCAGTCGATCAAAATTGACACAGCTGAGTTGGTGAGCAGATAAACTGCCTCAAACTATGCGCCTTTATGAGCATCTATATAGATTTTTTGTGTGCCTCTCTTTCGCAGTTCGTTTAATCTGGATATTTCTCAAGTAAATAAACCACCAACGACCACCCACTTCTTCTTGCCACGCCGCCCAACCCCCCGCACGCCCAGCGAATGGGACGCCCCTGAGGAGCGGAGAGAGGGAGTGGAAAAAGGCAAACGTCTCGGTGAAGGAGGCTGCTGAAACAATGGGGATATAAGTTTATAATGAGGTGACACACGATTGTGTGAAAGTGGAACAAGGTCGTGGTGGTGGAGGATTAAGCAATCCTCCTGGATGAGGGCGGATTTAATCCGTTTCACTCTTCTCTCCCGATCAATCACAGGGAATCTCACTTTTACTACACTGAGCAGACACTATATCGCAAAAAGGTAAATCACAAATTAATTTCCGAAGCAATAGCACCGAAGAATACCACATGAAATCCCTCACCGCCTTTGCACACGACGACGATCCACTCGAATTTTTTTTCCTCCCTGTCAACCCCCAAAAAAGTGATTCGCCGAAATCCGTGGTGTTCAAGTGAACATCTGATTTGTCTCTGGGAGCCGATTCTCTCAGAGACTCGAGACACTTGCCATCGCCATGAGAAGGACTCAATCTCATCCGCCACACTTGCGCATTTCATCCTTCAACACCGAGATTTTCCGCATCGCGCTGATTTTCTCTCCCACCACTTGCGATCCATCAGTCGCCATCTGTGGATTGGTACATTTATTGCCGCTCACCACTCAGGAATCATCCAAATCTCTGGGATTACACATTTCTCCACGACTTCACCCAACCACTCGCATGAATCTCTGCAGATTTCCCACGGATTTGAGAGGGTTAAATTCCAGAGAAATGGAGAGATTTCAGGAATTTTAAAATATTGACCGAGATGAGAAGAAAGGTCCACAAAGTCACCAGATTAAATTACAGGCACACGTCAGTTGGGGAGTCAGAAACATCATTCACAACTCCCAAAACTCACCCAGTAATTAATAGAGCGAATAAACGTACATTCATGGAGTATTCTTCAAGCATAATTATTTGCGGTAAGAAATTCAATTTTCCCAACTCATTCAGCAGAGCAATTTGGCACGAATTTGTGCAATTTCCTATCGAGTCCTGCAATCTTACTTCCTGAAGCGCGTGTTTCAATGTAACGATTAAGTTTATTGAACAAAACAAATATTCTTGAACCTTCGATTCTTTTATGTTATCACACTTTTAGTGGCATTTAGGGAAAATTGCATAAGGCACGCACATAAAATGTGTATTTTCAGAAGATGGTCACTCAAATCCAAAGCTTTTTCGTACCCAGTTTTACCGTCTTCAAATAAAAATATTTGTTTTGACAAATTATGACCCAATTCCCAAAATAAAAAATATTTCCTCCACCAAATGATTACCATGAGAATCAAAGATATTTTCTCGCTGAAACTCGCGAGTGTTTAACTTAAATTGCTAATCGCTGAAGAGCATTGAGAAAAAGTGTGACGCGGTTTTTTTTTCAATCAATATGTGATGTTCTCAATGAAAATCCCCATCGGAAAATGCCACATTTCGCTCTTCAATATTTCACTTTTCATAATCCTCTACACGACTCCCTGAGAGTATTTCCTCATTTCATATGTTTTCCCCCCACCCACTGAGACTGCCGAAATGTACATTGTTCAATAATGTACAAATATTTCGGATATATCAGGATATTTGAATTCTACCTTGCGATTCTCGCAATTTTTGTCATACGCCCCAAAACCCTCGCCTGGCCGCGCAATTTCAGCGATTTCATTTTCAATTCCACGATGCACCTCAAGACTTCCATTTCGCTGCACATGAAGATTATTATTTTCCAAACAACAATACCCATTCTTCTCCAATACGAAAGCGAGGATCAAGCGAGATGATTCAAAATGCACGTGAATTGGTGGATTGAATTGATCTGTGCATTTAAATAAATTAATTTGCTTACATTCTTTGTCCTGTAAATTCACACTATAAAGAGAGTGTTTAATCATTTTAAATAATTCTAACATTAATCTCAAGCTTAATATCACCGGATTTTCCCACTTTCTGCCCACAACTGATATGAATAATGCTGTTTATCCCAACTTTTAATCCCTTATTGTGGAATTTTCAATCAATTTTTTTTTGTTATCTGCTGCAATTTTCCACCCCCGAGAAAGCACTGCAGAATGAATTGCAAAATGAAATTTTTCATTATGTGGCCATCGAGATTGCAGTTAATCGTGATTGGGTGAAATTAGTGGATGGAAAAATGACGTGATGGAGTAAAAATGAAGAGGTCTCTCGAGAATAATTTCTTGCGTTTAAGCTTCCATCACTGCTTAACGTCAGCCTTCCTTAATTGGAAATGTGCTACACACAAATTGAGAGAGATTGAGGGTGGAAAGCTCTTGAGTCACTCCTTGTGAAATCCAGTGTGGCGCATGTGTGAGGGATTTTCCGGCGATGATGGGAAAAAATCATGAGATGCCTTCTCGGCATGAACATGAGTCGCATAACGAACTTCCAACGGACAAGTTGATCTGGTGCTTTAGAGAGAAGTGAAGTGGGCTTTTAGACTGGGTGGGAAAAATAGTTTCATCCCTGCTGCGGGGCTGTTTTTTTTCTTCATCCTTCTGGCCAAACGTGAAACCACCTTTGGCTCGAGGTCGGCAATAGTTTGTGGTTTTTGTGGTCAATCCTCAGCTCTTGAAACGCATCAAATCGTGGCGGAAAAGTTCATTCGGCCGGAAAGTGGCGGTTCAGAAGCACTCCTGAAATATCCCGTGGTATCAAATATTCATCCTTTCTTCCGCGCGACCCCCTAAAATGCTACATTCTTCCATGGTGAGCAGTGATGGTAACAGTAAGTTGTGGTGCTGAGGAGAATCTCTCGACGTGGAATTCTTGCCTGAATCTTCATGGGGCAGAATATTCTCAACATGATCTTAATCTGGTGAGTCCTGCAGAGTGACACAGAGAAAGAGAGAGAGAGAGAGTGGAAAAATTCGCCTGAGGATGTTTGTTTGATGTGAGAATTCAGTGACAATTTTCCACATTCCACATATCTTCCTGGGTGTCCTCCTTCATCTCGAAGGAAATTAGTGGGTTGATGGTGACAGAAATCCTTGGATGAGCTCCACATAAATATGTGTAGCCAACTCATGGATGAACTCCTTCATCCTGTCTTTCAGCTGTGGCAATTTTTCACGCTGACGTGGCTAAAAATTTCCTGTGCATCTTCTCCTTTTTCTGCCCTCTGCACGCCTTCACTCTCACCCATGAAATACACTGTCTAAGGACTTTGACGACTTGCAAAGACACGGAAGTGTTGGGGGTGAACTCTCTCATCATACTTCTGCTCTATTTTCCCGCGTGCTCTCTTCAAGATCATCTTCCACTTTCACTGACTTCGACAATGTCTGCGAGAGCGTGAATTAAGAGAAAAGTTCCTTCACGCTTTTCACATCAAAATCCTCGCGAGGATTTTCCTAAGAAATTATATTTCACACTCTCACTTGAAATGTCATATGTCTTGTATTTCAAAAACTCTCTTAGTTTTCTGTCATGTTTCAAGCTATTTTCCAACTTAAACTCCTGCAAAAGTTGAGTTATAAAGTGAAATTAATAGGAAACGTGAGAAGACGAAGAGTGTTTAAGAAGGATTCAAATTTCATGACTTTTGTCTTCACTTTTTGATATTGACAGAGTTTCAAACTCTTCTTCAGTTTCTGATATTATTTATTATACGTGAATTGTTATATTTTGCCTTATTGATTTTGTGTTGTGGTTCATTAAAACTTCGCAACATCATTGCGAGTGACTGTCGAAGCGAAACACTCTTAATTATCGCTTTGACATTCAACATGGTGAGCAGAAAAGCTCATTTCTAGACATGCCATAACTGATAACTATGTTAACTTATGTTCTAACTAAAATTCCCAGCATTTGCAAAAGTATTTGCTTAATTTATCGCAATAAATTCTCACAAAACTAATACATCACAGTTAATTTCATCAATAAATTTCATATTAATGCGATATTGAAGCAATCGACGAAGGAAATGACAAAAGCAAACTCTTGTTTCTTTTCAGTCTCTTCCTTATCGCGTCCCATCTCGTCATCCAAGGGCCGTCCTTTATGATTTACGAACGCTTCCCTGAGCATCGTCTCGGTCTGACACGATCAGGTGCAAATGACACACTTCCATCTGCAAAACATCTCAATCAGTATCCAATCGAGCGGTGAGTAGAGTTTCTATACAGTCTTATCCTCTTCACTTTGCAGCTCTTCTGAGAACTTTAAGTGCACACATAATTACTCTTCTTCCCTCTTTCAATGCCTTTCCTTGCAATTGCATCAATTTTTCCCAGTGAAAAGATAACCGTTCAGTGCTCTTGTGTTTTTCTCAAATCTCCTCTCGGGTTATAAAAGCGAGAAACACTAAACACTTCCTCATCAGTTCACCCAAAGAGTTCGTGATAGTGCCGGAGAGATGAAGTTCTTGTGGTTTTTCTGCTTTATACTCTGTCTGTTGGGCATCTCAGCGAAATATATCCCCTTCGGATATCCATTCGCTCCTCAATGCCCGCCAGCGCTGCCTCCAGTCCTTCCCACATGGGTTGTCGTGACCCAGACGCCCTATCAGACGCCCACCGAGGCGCCCACCAAGGCGCCCAGTGCCGAGGATGAGGAGATAGAAGTGTTCGACACGAAAAGTCCCATCACTCCTCTCCAAAGCGACAAGAGCACAACGGCTTAACACTCTTTCTCTCCCTCCACATTGCCTGCAGTCCCTCCAAATTTCCGTGAACATTTTTCCTTCTAGTCATCGGTCGCTCCAGGGGCAGCCCATTCATCATCCAAACATCCACGTGTATCCATTTATCAAAGCACTGCCAAAGAAGCGCACATCTGTGGACGTGAGCAAGAACATCTCGATGCTGCTGGAGAATCTGCTCAAGAGCTATTCCAACTCGCAGCTGCCGACGCACGGCCAGGGCGTGCCCACTGTGGTCAAGACGAACATCCTCATCCGCAGCATGGGACCCGTGTCCGAGCTGGACATGGACTACTCCATGGATTGCTACTTCCGCCAGTACTGGCGCGACTCGCGCCTCAGCTTCCAGGGCCCCATCAAGAGCCTCTCCCTCAGCATTTCCATGCTGTCGCGCATCTGGAAGCCCGACACGTACTTCTACAACGGCAAACAATCCCACGTGCACACCATCACAGTGCCCAACAAACTCCTGCGCCTCAGCCAAGAGGGTGACATTCTTTATTCCATGCGACTCACAATCAAGGTGAGTACTTTCTCAATTTTTAATTGTCCTCTTCATTTTGCCCTCTTCTTTGCCAACACAAAACACAAATTAATTTCGAGTGCTCCTTCACCTTTTGAGAGTCGCTCTTCTTGCTAATTTGCTTGATTGCACAGGCCTCCTGTCCGATGGAATTGAAGAACTTCCCCGTCGACCGTCAGTCATGCCCACTCATTCTCGGCTCCTACGCTTACACATCTCGCCAGCTGGTCTACGAGTGGCTCACCAGCGACTCCGTGGACTTCAATCCCGGCATGACGCTCAGCCAGTTCGATCTCATCGACTTCCCGCAGAGCAACTTCACCTTCATCCGACGCGAGGGCGAGTTCTCAGTGTTGCAGGTGTCCTTCAATATGCAGCGCCACGCTGGCTACTTCCTCATTCAAGTCTACATTCCCTGCATCCTCATCGTCGTGCTGTCCTGGGTGGGATTCTGGATCCACCGAGAGGCCACCAGTGATCGCGTAGGACTGGGAATCACAACAGTGCTCACACTGTCAACCATCAGCCTGGATTCCCGCAAAGATCTGCCGAAAGTCAGGTAAACACCACGTAAAAATGTTCGATTTTATGGAAAGTGTCGCGGACGAGAGCGCGAAGGACGTTTTCGACGAATTGGTTCTGATGTCTGCTTCTAAGATCCAATAAGAATTGTTTCCTAAGGTTCCTCCAATCTATCTTTCTCCAGATATGCCACTGCTTTGGATTGGTTTCTCCTCATGAGCTTCTTCTACTGCATCGCCACTCTTTTGGAGTTCGCGGGCGTGCACTATTTCACCAAAGTGGGCAGCGGAGAGATTCCACTGGACGAGGACGAGTGGGAAGACATTGGAGAGCCAGTGGAGAAGATCGGCGGGAGACTCTCCATCCAACTAGACTCGCCACAGCGACTCCAGGCTGCGCGGCGCAGATCTTCTCTCATCTGCCCGATTTACAACGACGCGACGCTCTTCAAGCCGGCATGCTCCAAAGTCTCCACAATGGAGCGCACGACGCAAACGGATCAGCCCAAAGCGCCCAGATGGAAGCAACTGTGGCTCTGCATCTTGGGCGATGACAAGTTCAGGCGCATGAGACAGCGAGAAGCCACCCGGAAGGACAATTCCACCAGGCATGTCAACAGCGTCTCTCTGATTGACCGCGTGGCCAGAGTTCTCTTCCCGCTGTCTTTCGGCGTGTTCAACCTGATGTACTGGCTAGTCTACGTGACCTATCAAGAGGATGACTTCCCCTGGACTACAGTTAATTGAATCTCTAGGCATTTAATCAGTCAAAACACGAGTTATTATTAAGGGCCTTTCGGCGCAACATCGTTACATAAATTAGGCAGGAAATAGAGGTGATGAAGGCAGAAAATGTGTACTCACTCCCCTGCCGGCTCCTCTTCGCACTCCTTAGCGTCCTCCGGAGACTCCTCGGCTTTCTCTTCCTCTCCGTTCTCCTCCAGCATTTCCGTCAAAACTCCCACCAGTTCCTGCGCTTCAGCCAGCATTTGACGCGAGACATCAAGTTCGGCGTTTAGGGAGGCTATTTTGCCGTGAAGAGCTTCATTCTCACTCAGAGCATCCTCCAAGGCCACGCGGCGCTTCTCAGCCAAAATCTCCCAATACTTCTGACTTGGTCCGGCTGTCGAGGTCAAATCTGACTCGGTGATCTGTTGAACGTCACAGCTCTCCTCTGAATCGGTCTGAACGTGTTGCGTTGCTGTTGACGGCTTCCGCTTCTTCTGGACAATCTTCTCCTCATCAAATTCACTGGAAAGCAAACACAGGATTAGAAAGTCGTCCACAGGAAAAGACAAGAGTGTTCTTTCTTACGCCTTCTGTTTCGTGAGAGCCTCCTTTCCGGCAGACAAAATGGGTCGCCCAACGAGGTTCTCTTTGTCTACGGCATTCTTCTGGAGGATCTTGAAGGTGCGCCGGCTGTTTTTGAGATTCTCCTGGAAAAATCCATGAGGCCAAAGTGAGGTTAGGTAAAAAGAATCTATTTGATTGTCCGCTTTTCAGATGAAAAATCTCAATATACCTGCTGCACATCTTCGGATTCCACTTGGATAAACACTTTATTAGAGCTTGCACTCATTTTTCGTCTGCTTTGCGGGTAAAATAGCGATAAAAGCGAAGGAAACCAAACACCGACCGCCAAAACAACTTTTTGTTTATGTGGAACTCGTGGAATGCAAGTGTGGAAACCGTTTTCGAAAATAGTCGATGGGATTTTTCGGCTCACTTCTCTGTCGAACTGTTCAAATATTTCACTAAACCGTTTGAATCCTTGAATTCAGAGTTAAAGAAATGGGTACTTTTAATTAAGAAGTACAATTAATCGCTAAATAGTCTTATGAGAAAAGATGGGTTGTATTCTGAAAATGATCTAGAATAATTTAGTGAATATTCTGTCTAAAAATACGCTCAAATAATTGAATTTTTGGAGTTTGTCAGTGTTGGTATTTTTATTGTTATTAAATTGACTTAAAAAAGTTGAATTCTAGAATGTGAGTATAACTATTACTTATAAAAATGCGGTGAAAGTGTGACAAATACGACAATTAGATGATCTCTATGTTAAGGTAATTTGCTTCTAATGATAAAGAAATCATCTGCTTTTTATGTGTTGCTTTTTAGATAAAATAAAGAAGATAAAACGATCATGACAATGATGAGTATAGTGAAAAATATTTCTTGGAAAAACTTTAAGAAAAACTTTTATTTGTCATAAAACGTATTTTTCAGTTCACTTTAGCAACAGCAGAAGCTCTATAAAAGCAGATTCTGGACTGAAATTCACTCAGTTTGTTGTAGTTAGTGAAACAGTGATTGAAATAAAGATGTTAGTGACAAAATATAATAGTGAAGAGAGAATTTGGAGTGGCGGTGATGATCTGAGTTCTCTGTTTAGTGAGAAAGTTACTCTTGGCCGTGCTGCGCTTTATGTTCTCAACTTGAATCCTGAGAAAATTTTCCAAATTAGTGCTGACGACGGAAGCAAACGGACGAACGGCGAAATCTACCAATCGACGCTGAAGATCGCCTTCAATCTTCAGAAGTTGGGCTGCGCGAAAGGCGACGTTGTTGGCTTCGTTTGCAGAAACAGCCATGATTTGACTCCGGCATTCTTAGCAGCTCTTTTCCTTGCTGCTCCCACAAATGCTCTGGATGTGGCTTTCTCCAAAAGTTAGAATTTACATTGAAAATAAAATCGAGAATGTATGTTAGTGATTCATCTACTGACATTTCGTGTTTCCAGATGAAATCCGGAACATGTTCAAAACCACTTCACCCAAATTCGTGTTCTGCGATCACGACGTGACGAGAACTGTTCAGAAAGCGCTCTTGGAACTCGGCAGCAACGCCACAATCATCGTGATTGGACAGAAAGATGCCGATTTCACGCACATCGACGACCTTCTTGACGATAAGGGCTCTCAAATGGAGATCATGTGAGTTGAACAAGTGATAATGGAAAGTGTGTGAAGTCAATAACTGGCTGATCTTTTAGGACACTGGCAATGAATCCTCCGGAAGTTGACAAGGATTCCGTGGCAGCAATTCTGTGCTCCTCTGGCACAACAGGACCATACAAAGGAGTGATATTTTCTCATGAGAATATGATACGCCGTTGTCAAAATTTTCCTTTTGCCAATTCAACAGATATTTCGTTCACTTTTAGTTCCATTTATTGGATAACTGGGTATCTTGTGAAGTTTATAGGCATCTTTTTGGGTGCAACAAGAATAATAACAGCAAAACCCTTCAGCCCTGAACTGCTGATATCCATTGTGAAGAAATGTAAAGTAACAATATTACTCACAACTTCAATGTTTGTAGCTCAGCTTGTCAATTGTCCTGCATTGGAGAAGGACTCTTTGGCAAGCGTTAAGAACTTCCTTTGCACTGGAAGTTTAATAAGCGAGGAATTGTGCAACAAAATACGACCATTCATTGCAAATGGTCATTTCACTATTTTCTACGGAATGACTGAGATTGGAATCGTTTCTGCTCAGTTTTTACCGACTTCTAAACTTTCGGTAGGACGTTTAGCAGCGGGTGTGACTGCTAAAATCCTGGATAAATATGGACAGCAATTGAGAATCAATGAAGATGGAGAGATTGTTGTTAAGACTCAAACACAATTTCAGGTAAAAAATCTATTAATTCCAAGCGCGTATTGTTTTTTACTTAAATTCGTTTTTCTTACCATTCTAGGGTTTTTATAACAACTTAAAGGCCACCAAAGAAGTCCTGGACAAGGACGGATGGATTCACACCGGTGATCTTGGTCATTTCGACGAGGACGGACTCCTGTTCATCACGGGCAGGAAGAAGGACGTGATGAAGTACAACAACTTCCACGTTTCCTCTTCCGAACTCGAGGAAATCCTGGAAAAACATCCCGAAGTTGGTCAAGTTGTAGTCGTGGGAATTCCTGATCCTGAATATATAGAACTTCCCGCGGCTTTGATTGTTCGAAGAAATGGGAATTTAGTAACCGAGGATGAATTGTTAAAATTGGTGGAGAAGAACGTGTCGGACTTCAAGAGGCTTCGAGGAGGAGTTTTCTTCGTCAATGAAATTCCAATGACGCCGTCTGGGAAGATTAGGAAAGTAAAAGTGGAGGAATTGGCAATTGAACTATTTAGATTGAAAAATAGAAAATAGTTTTGTATTTATTAGACTTCTATGACCGAAAGTGAAGAAATATTTAGGTTAAAAGTGAAAATAATGCTGCACTTGGCCCAGTTTTAATTTTAATGATAACCATGAGAATGTAATTAAAAATCTGCGTAATTTAATGCGTTTTTTTCCTTCAAAAAGCGCTGAATTATTTTTTTTATTTATGCAAATGACAACAGCAGAGGTTAAAAAAGAATGTGAAATGAAAGGCGTTTTATCAATAAATTGTGTATTGTGAAATGAAGCTGAAACATTCTATAGTATCTGTGAATTCGTTTGGTTACTACTGAAGACGTTAGCTATTAATAATTCTTTAATCTAGATCTTCTCAGATACATTTCAATTAGATAATTGCGATTAGCAGCCAATCTAATTTGTTGTACAGCAATATAAGGACTGGCTTCATGCTCTTGAATAGTTAGTATCAAATTGCATCGCCATGGCGATAATTCGAAGACTCGGTGGCGTTTTGAGTGTCCAGAAAATAATTATATTTCCCAACTTTGATATCTTCTTTGCGCAGAGAAGCACAAAAGTTTTACTTACCTTCATTATGAGAATTTCTCTTTGTACACTAGTTAACATTTATTGCATGTATTATGTATTCAAAGTGGGTGAAGGAGTAGACTTTAAGATAGACTCGATAAGTCGAGTTCCAGATACTGTAGGATTGTATGATAGAATGTCTAATAAATTTGGTGTTCTCGTATTGAGTGTCGTTAGTGTCCTTAGAAATAGGAAACATTTGAATTTAATTTTGAGCTTAGAAAAACTGGAGACGGAAATTAAGAAATTCTTGACTAAAACACTAGCAAAAAGATCTTGGCGAATTAATTTGCAAGTAATCTTTGTACTTCTATATAATACATTCGTAATATCAATGTTTTACCCTGTTCTTGTGCAGTTTTATAAAAATTGGATTTCTAGTTTTGAACACTTCTTCTTCATCATTATTTCGGCTCTTAATGACTTTTTCATCATTTATCTAAGTAATTTTATTAGAATGAACGGAGTTAATACGTCAAATTTAATTGTTATTCTCAAGAAGAATTCCGATAAAATACAGCCTGAACTCTTCTATTTGGTCCATAAGTATTTACATCTTCATGAAGAAATGAATAAAGTGATGGGAATTTATTTCTTCATATCTTTCATTCATCGTCTCTTAAGAGCCTGTCTTACAGTTTATTTTGCATTTTACCTCACTTTCGATGTTACGGACTGGATTACGGAGAACAATGATATCAGCATAAAATATGTCGTAGTCCTAACAAGTTCCATTTTAGCTTTTGCACAAATTTTCTTTCTGGCTTTTCTGTCCTGTTCAGGAGGATCTCTTCAACGGAAAGTTTGTTCTCAATTTTCTACTGAACATTTCTACAAATGATAGTTATAGTAAAATTTATCATCAATTCCAGATTAGTGGATTATTTGACATATTTAATACTTGGATGAACGAGGAAGAATACTTCAGTGAAAGCAGAATCACGCTTAAAGGAAAAACTATTCAAGCTATTAAATTTAATTCACAACAATTCCAATTGAGAAAGTTTCACCAAAATACTGAAATTTCCGCTTCAGGATTATTTGAAATAAATTATTCGAGGATATTTTCGGTGAGTATCTTTATTATTTTCACAAGTATTTACTCATTACTATTAAAAGATTTCCATTATACAGACACTCTCATCTATAGTTACGTATTTGGTGGTGTTTATCCAGTTCAAACAACTTGAGGACGAATTTACTGCGTCACAAAACTTTATCTACTATCAACTCTTCTCGGGAAATGCTACTCGGAATATTGTATTATAGTGAACATTAAATAAATCATTGTAATTGGAAGGCTGATGAGTTAATTCGTTTCAAGAGGCACAACAAAAATCGATAAATACCTCAATATACGCTTTCATTCATCCAAATGAGGCACACCCACAAATATGGCACGCTGACTGATTACAACTTGTGGAAAAGGCGAAAGATTTTCCAAATGGCTAATCAAACACGTGTTCAAATAAATAATTGCTCGATCATCAACCATAGAGTGGCTATTTTGATAACAGATAATAACATTGGAATTAGAGTAAAGCTCACCGTGTTCACCTCTATCTGACTATGCAATGGTGAGAGCATGATTTTAGCTTTGTGGAAGATATCTAATCTTATCAAGAGACTATAAGAGCAGCGAACCGTTTCATGAATCGTCAGTATTCCAACAATTCTATGGGCATCAACAACAGTAGTCAGAAAGGTGAAAAAATGATGTCGACAAAGTATGACAGTGATAGAAAGATTTGGAGTGGAGATGTTGGTTCGACTCCCTTGTTTCACGATAATGTAACCTTGGGACGTTCTGTGCTTTATCTTCTCAACTTGAATCCTGAGAAGGTTTGCCAAATTAGTGCTGACGACGGAAGTAAGCGAACGAACGGTGAAATCTACCAATCGACGCTGAAGATCGCCTTCAATCTTCAGAAGTTGGGCTGCGCGAAAGGCGACGTTGTTGGCTTCGTTTGCAGAAACAGCCATGATTTGACTCCAGCATTCTTAGCAGCCTTCTTCCTTGGAGCTCCGCCAAATGCTGTCGACGTGGCTTTTTCGAAAGGTAAAACATATAATCTTCCATGCCAGTGAAGCTTAAACCAATATGTAATTTGTGATTGCAGATGAAATTCGGAACATGTTCAAAACCACTTCACCCAAATTCGTGTTCTGCGATCACGACGTGACGAGAACCGTCCAGAAAGCGCTCTTGGAACTCGGCAGCAACGCCACAATCATCGTGATTGGACAGAAAGATGCCAATTTCACGCACATCGACGACCTTCTTGACGATAAGGGCTCTCAAATGGAGATCATGTGAGTTGAACAAGTGATAATGGAAAGTGTATCAAGGTATTAATTGTCAAATTTTATAGGAAATTGTTGCTGAATCCTGCGGAAGTTGACAAGAGATCTGTGGGTGCAATCATTTGCTCCTCCGGCACTACTGGCTTTCATAAAGGAGTGGCTGTGTCTCATAAATCCTTACAATTAACATTCTGTAACCCAGGAATGGGTCTTTTCGTCGGACCAACTGATAAAATGTTTAGTTTCAGTTCACTTTATTGGCTTTCTGGATACACTGCAATGCTTATGAGCATTTTCTCTGGTGTGCCGAGAATCATGACGACAAAACCTTTCAGTCCTGAACTTCTTCTATCTATTGTGAAGGAGTACAAAGTGTCAATGCTGATCACTCCTCCAGCACATGCAGCTCAACTCCTCAATTGTCCTCTCCTTGAGAAGGACTCTTTGGCAAACATAAGGAACTATATGTGCGGAGGAAGTTTAGTAACCGCTGAATTAAGAAACAGGATACAGCCTTATCTTCCCAACGGACTGTTCACTATTGGTTACGGAATGACTGAAGTTGGAGGAGGAGTTTCCGCTCAGTTTCTTCCATCATCTAAAACATCAGTGGGAACTTTGGGAGCAGGAGTGACTGCTAAAGTCCTGGATGAAGATGGACAGCAATTGGGAATAAATGAAGACGGAGAAATTGTCGTTAAAACTCAAACACAATTTTTGGTAAAAATCTGTTTTTACAAGCGCTTATTATTTTTCTAATGCCACTTTCCCTCTCCTTTTAGGGCTATTACAATAACTTGAAGGCCACCAAAGAAATCCTCGACAAGGACGGATGGATTCACACCGGTGATCTTGGTCATTTCGATGAGGACGGACTCCTGTTCATCACGGGCAGAAAGAAGGACGTGATGAAGTACAACAACTTCCACGTTTCCGCTTCCGAACTCGAGGAGATCCTGGAAAAACATCCCGGAGTTGGTCAAGTTATAGTCGTGGGAATTCCTGACCCTGTTTTCACGGATCTTCCGGCTGCTTTGGTTGTCAAAAAAAATGAATCGACGGTGTCAGAAGAGGAATTGATTGAATTGGTGGAGAAGAACGTGTCGGACTTCAAGAGGCTTCGAGGAGGAGTTTTCTTCGTCAACGAAATTCCAATGACACCATCTGGAAAGCTCAGGAAAGTTAAAGTAAAAGAATTGGCCATTGAGTTGTTCAAGGCTAAACATTCTGCGAAAAATGGAATATAAAATTTGTTAAAATAAAATGATTAGTCAAGTGATTAACGTGCTTAGTTTAATATCAAATCGTTAGAACAATTCGTATGTGAGATAGTAAATGTCATGATAGAAAATAAAATTATCAAGCAATAGCGGGGGAATATATGTTTACGTATGTGTTAATGACATCTTGCACAATGATAAGAAGAAAGTAGGACTTAACTGAACGATAATGTGATGGCTTTTGATTGGCGGCATTTCAGATAAAATATCTCTTGGGAAAGGTATAAGAGTGGAAAATTTCTTGATTTTTTCTTAGTAACCCAAATGAACCTCAAAGTGAAGTGAATAATTCCGTTTAGATTCCTACTTAACAAAGCAAAATGGTGAATACGATATTTGACAGTGAAAAGAAAATTTGGAGCTGTCCAGATAATCCAAGTCCGCTCTTTCATGAGAAAGTTACCCTTGGTCGTGCTGTTCTTTATCTATTAAATATGAACCCTGAGAAGGTTTGCCAAATTAGTGCCGACGACGGAAGTAAGCGGACGAACGGCGAAATCTACCTATCGACGCTGAAGATCGCCTTCAATCTTCAGAAGTTGGGCTGCGCGAAAGGCGACGTTGTTGGCTTCATTTGCAGAAACAGCCATGATTTGACTCCAGCATTCTTAGCAGCTCTCTTCCTTGGAGCCCCGCCAAATGCTCTGGATGTGGCTTTCACAAAAGGTTAAATTCTATTGCAATTTTCACATATATATTCAGTATAGTATCTTTTTCTTTCCTTTATAGAGGAAATAGTTCACATGTTTAAGACAACATTGCCTAAATTCGTCTTCTGTGACTATGATAATGTGATGAAAGTACAACTCTCTCTATCACATATCGACTCTGATGCCAAGATTATCGTAATCGGACGAAGAGCACCAAATTTCGCTCACATTGAAGATTTGTTGGACGATGGTGGAAATCTAATGGACATCTTGTGAGTAATTATTATTTTATACACTTAATGTGCTGACTTCAGTATCCTTTTAGGAAGCTGGCAGTTATTGCCCCTGAGGTGGACAGAAAATCCTGTGGAGCGATTATTTGCTCATCCGGAACTACGGGTCTGTCAAAAGGTGTGGCAATATCACATGAGGTCCTACAACTAATGTTCACCAGAATTTCAATGCGTCAGTTTGTCGAATCGACCGATTGCGCGTTCAATTTCAGTTCCCTTTATTGGTTATCAGGATACATAATCTTGTTTATGGGTCTCTTTATGGGCATCCCAAGAATCATCACGACTAAACCTTTCAGCCCTGAATTGTTCCTGTCAATCGTGAAGAAGTACAAAGTGTCGATCTGCTTTTCATCACCTAGTAATGTTAGCGAATTGCTAAATTGCCCACAGCTGAATAGGGACTCTTTGGCGAGCATAAAAGGCTACTTGTGCTCAGGAAGTCTGATCACTAATGAGTTGTATAGCAAGATTCGCAATTATCTCACCAACGGTCTCTTGCTTATGGGTTATGGCATGACTGAGTGCGGAACGGTTTCGTTCAATAATCTGCCTTCAGATAAGGTGCATGCGGGCCAATTATCTTTTGGAGTACGAGTGAAAATTTTAGATAAACCAGCAAAGCAACTAGGAATCGGGGAAGACGGTGAAATTTGTCTGAAATCGCCCACTCAATTTTTGGTACGAATGTCAAAGAATAATCCAAGACAGTTTACTTATTGCTTGGGCCTTTTTCCCAGGGTTACTATCGAAGTCCTGAAGCCACTGCCGAAATCCTGGACGATGACGGTTGGATTCACACCGGCGACATTGGTCACTTCGACGAGGACGGCAACCTCAATATTTCTGGCCGATGCAAAGATATGTTTAAATACAGCAATTATCATATCTCTCCGGGTGAGATTGAAGAAATTCTTGAATCACATCCAGAAGTCCTGCAAGCTGTCGTGGTGGGAATTCCTGATCCTGTTCACATTGATCTACCAGCTGCGATTGTTGTCCGCAAAAGTTCTTCTGTGTCCGAAGATGAACTCATCAAGTTGGTTCAAGGTCGTGTGATGGACTTTAAGAGGCTTCGCGGGGGAGTTTTCTTCGTAAATGAACTCCCAATGACGGTGTCTGGGAAGATTAAGAGAGCAGAAGCTACGAAATTGGCAATTGAATTGTATAGTAAAAAAATTGTGTCCAAATTATAAATAAACACACTCTTAACATTCAATGCTCATTGTGAAACAGCTGTTTCGGAACCAAAATAGAGACGATTTCAGCTCGTGCGATAACTGAGCAAATAAATGGAATGATGAGAGAAAAATCGTATTTACATAATGACAATGTACAATCAGTTAGAGAAGATGATAAAGGGAGGATTGTGCATTCATCCACTCAGTTCTTACTAGTTGATCATCGAGTGCGAATCGTTCTGTCCTCATTGCAAAATGAATAATATTTTCAAGTCAACCATTTTCGATGAGAAGACCAAAATATGGAGAGGAAGTCACAGACCTATAATATTCGATCCATCCATTTCTCTGGGAAGAGCTATTCTATTTGTTCTCAACAGAAATCCGGACTTTGTGGCTCAGATCAGTGACAATAGCGGAGTTCGGAAGACAAACAGAGAGATTCACGACGCAACCCTGAAAATCGCGGTGAATCTGCAGAAGATCGGCTGCGCCAGAGGCGATGTTGTGGGATTTGTGTGCAGGAATCATGAAAATCTCGCTCCAGCGGTTTTAGCATCATATCTCATTGCAGCTCCAGTGAATGCTCTTGATTTCATGTTCTCAAAAGGTTGATTAGCAAAAAGAAATTATTTTACTGTGCGTGATTTCAATGTGAACAACATTTTAGATGAGATAATCCACATGTTTGGAATTACGCGTCCCAAATTTGTGTTCTGCGAAAAGGATAAGTTTAATGTCCTGAAAGATGCGCTGAATGTACTGAAGAGCGACGCTAAAATCATACTGATGGACGAGAAAGTGAGTGGTTTTCTGCACATGGAGAATTTGCTTGAGGAATCTGCTGACTTGGAAGATTTCTGGTAAGACAAAATATCACATTCCTCTACTCACTTTGCATTATTTGATCTTACGCTTCTGTTCCAAGTCCTCCTGACGTGGATGACAAGACGTGTGCAGTAATTTTGTGCTCTTCAGGCACAACAGGAATGCCCAAAGGAGTCTCGTTAACACACAGGCATCTTCAGTTCGTTGGAAGCTACGGTTTCTTTGATGATGTGCTGACGCCTTGCTCAATGATTTGCTTCAGTTCTCTCTATTGGTACTCTGGCTTAGCAACGCTTCTAACGACTAGTCTTATGGGAATCACGCGCATCATTACAACTGATCCGTACACGCCAGATCTCTTCTACTCCATGCTGACGAAATATCGCCCTGAATTCATATTTTCCGCCCCCGTTCAGCTGTCTGACATCCTCAGTCATCAGCTCTTGGACGAAAACACTTTGCAGTCCGTCAAGTATATTTACAATCATGCTTTCATATCTGACTGAAGAATGAGAGTGAAAGGTCTTTTCAGGTGCTACATCTGCGCTGGAAGTACTGTCCATGAGCCACTCTGGGAGAAGGCCAAGAAGTACTTGACAAATGGAGACATTTACAACGGCTATGGAATGTCTGAAGTCGGCTTTATTTCTCGTGAGCCTGTAAAAACGCCCAGATATTCCGTGGGAAAGCTAATAGCCGGACTTGAGATGAAAATTATCGATGAGAATGGTGAACAATTGGGAATTGGACAAGAAGGAGAGTTTTGCATGAGGACAAAAGATATGTTTCTGGTAAAGATTACTGGACAAACCACAAACATTTGCTGTAAACATCTCTCTTGCAGTGCTATTACAACAATCCTGAGGAAACAGTCAAGATCTTGGACAAAGATGGATGGGTTCACAGCGGAGATGTTGGATATCTCGATGAAGATGGACTCCTGCACATTATCGGGCGAAATAAGGACATCCTGAAATACAATAACTATGTCGTGTCTCCTGTGGAAGTTGAAAACTTGATCCTGACAATTCCCGGAGTTCTTCAGGTATCCGTTGTGGGTGTTCCTCATCCGACTCACATTGATCTCCCAGCAGCTGTAGTTGTTCGCAAGATGGACTCTTCTGTCACTGAAGCAGAGATCTGTTCTGTAGTCGAGAAGAGATTGAGTGACTCGAAACGCCTACGCGGTGGAGTTTACTTTGTCGACAGTCTTCCTTTGACCCCATCTGGGAAAGTTAGGAAGAATATCGTGAAGGAAATGGCTAAGAAATTCTACAATGAGAGAAATGTCTAAAATTTCAACGTAAATATATGAAACTAGCAAAAATCTTGTGAAAAAAATAACTAAAAAAATGTTGTAATAACAATAACGACATATGATCATTTAGCAAGCTAAAATAAAATGAAAACTGTTTTAATTAAGTCAAAAGCTTTTTATTCTTCTCTTCGTATTTACAATAATAAAATGTTATTGTGTTCTTTATGGATGTTTTGATGTTATAAAGGCAGGTAATTCTCATTTGTATCATAAGTTCACGAATGAACCTCAAGCGTGATAGAATATTTCTACGAGATTAGATCCAAATGGCGTCAACATCGTTCGACAGTGTTAATAAGATTTGGAGCGGGGGTGTTGGTTCGACTCCCTTGTTTCACGATAATGTAACCTTGGGACGTTCTGTGCTTTATCTTCTCAACTTGAATCCTGAGAAGGTTTGCCAAATTAGTGCTGACGACGGAAGCAAGCGGACGAACGGTGAAATCTACCAATCGACGCTGAAAATTGCCTTCAATCTTCAGAAGTTGGGCTGCGCGAAAGGCAACGTTGTTGGCTTCGTTTGCAGAAACAGCCACGATTTGACTCCGGCTCTTTTAGCAGCATTTTTTCTCGGTGCTCCTGTGAATGCTTTAAGAGAGAGCTTCTCGAAAGGTTTGATCTATTTTTTGTTTCAAGAAATCCTGAGATAATTAATTTCCATTCACAGATATGATTACTGAGATATTTCAAATTACATCGCCTAAATTCGTCTTCTGTGATGATGATGTCGTGGATAAGGTTGAAAAATCTCTTTTGGAATTGAATAACAAGGCAACTATCATCGTTCTTGGACAGAGAATTGATAACGCGCTACATATCAGTGATCTTCTAGTGAATAACATAAATCAATCGGATATTATGTAAATTTATCTACAGTGTTTACGTGTTAAGAAATAGTGAAAAAATTTTGTCTTTCAGGAAGATGATCATGCATCCGCCAGAAATTAGTAAAAACGCTTGTGCACTTATTCTCGTGTCGTCAGGAACCACTGGACATTCTAAGGGAGTTTCTATGTCTCACAAAGCTCTAGAATTAATGATGTTTAAGCAATTTCTACATGAAGATGTCGGACCGGCGAAGTGTACTCTGTTTTCTTTATGCCCAATGTTCTGGATAACTGGGTATTTAGCATTATTTGGGAGCATTTTTGCGGGTTGGCAGAGAATTATTACAGCAAGGCCGTCCAATGCAATGATTTTGGTTAAGATTATAAAGGATTATGAAGTTTCTTATCTCCTCTCAGTGCCTTTTATTGCTACTGAAGTGGTTAAATTGAATCTGGAGGAAAACAGTTTGCCCAGCATTCGAAAATGTATCCTTTGTGGCGGTCATGTGACCAGTGAATTAGCTGAGAAGTTTAAGGCACTAATGCCAAATGGTGTCTTGAATGTTAGATACGGAACAACAGAGACTGGGAAAATTGCTTGCATGAACAAACCGGCGAACAAGAATGGAACTGGCTTCCTAGACAAAGATGTCATGATTAAGATCTTGAACGACGACGGAAAGTCACTTGGCATTGGAGAAGCGGGAGAAGTTTGTATTAAAACAGGGACACAATTTCTGGTAATGAAACTACAACAATGGTAGTTTTTCAATACTTATGATTTTTCTCGTGATTATCAGGGCTATTTTGGCAATCCGAAAGCCACAGCAGCGATTTTGGACGAAGATGGTTGGATTCACTTGGGAGACATTGGTTATTTTGACGAGGAAGGACTTCTCACTTTAACTGGTCGTAAGAAGGACATCATCAAGTATGACTATTTGCACATCAACCCAAAGGATATTGAGCAACTCCTGAAGCGGCATCGCGGAGTTCTCGAAGCAGTTGTTGTGGGAATTCCTGATTCCGCTTCCAACGATCTTCCAACTGCGATCGTCGTTCGCAAGGACGACGCGGTGACTGAAGAGGAACTTGAAAAGTTTGTTCAGGACAATGTGGAAGACTTTATGAGACTTCGTGGAGGAGTTTTCTTTGTCGAGAAACTTCCAGAGAGTAAAGAAGCGATCAGAGAATTTGCAATTAAGTCCTACGAGATAAAGAAAAACCCTGAAAGCTCATAATTTTGTGGGGAGTTTTAGACAAGGTCACGTGAGAACGGTTAAAGGTTTTAATGGTTTGTAGGCTCTGGAATTTCATTCACAAAATAAATCTCTGGAAAATTTAAAGAGAAACTCGAATATTTTTTTAAGTATGGAAAAATTACGTTTATTTGTGTAATTAATCTCCTTGATCTACATTTCTCACGATTTTTTCCGTTTCACTGTAACTTTTTGCACAGGATCTCTCAACTTAATGAAATATTATAAGAAAGAGTGTAAAAATCTTTATTTGTGAAATAATTCATAAAATTTTCCATAACAACTAGTTTCATGTTCAACACGTCAGCTTTTCATAACTAATCAACTCTCTGCTTTATAAAGAAAGATCGTCTAAAAGCGTCAGTCAGTTATCATTTCTCCTCCTCACAATGAATACCAGATTCAGATCCACAGAATTTGACAAGGACAATAAAATATGGAAAGGAGCTCCGTTCAAACCATTGATGTTCGACTCGAGAGTATCAGTGGGAAGTGCAGTGCTTTTTTGTCTGAATCTAAACCCGGATTTAGTGGCTCAGATCAGTGACAATAGCGGAGTTCGGAAGACCAACAGAGAGATTCACGATGCAACCCTGAAAATCGCGGTGAATTTGCAGAAGATCGGCTGCGCCAGAGGCGATGTTGTGGGATTTGTGTGCAGGAATCATGAAAATCTCGCTCCAGCGGTATTTGCTGTATTACTTCTTGCAGCTCCGATGAACACCCTTGATCCAATGTCTGACAAAGGTTATTTTGAAATGCACAGAAAGAAAGCGTAAAATTAAGTAGATTTTTTTCATTTCAGCTGAGATAAAGCACATGTTCGGAATTACATGTCCAAAGTTTGTTTTCTGTGAGAGACACAAAGTGCAAGTTCTAAAGGAGGCTCTTGAAGAACTGAAGAACAATGCAAAGATCATAGTTTTTGGCGAAAGGGTTGGAGATCTTTTGAACCTTGATGATTTGCTTAATAACCCCACAAATGTGGAAGACTTTAGGTAAGTTGTTTAAAAGATATCAAAGATCTTTGATTATAAATATCTTCCTGAAAGTCCTCCTGATGTGGACGATCAAACCTGCGCGGCCATCTTCAACTCTTCCGGAACCACTGGTCCGCCGAAGGGCATTTCCGTGCCTCACAGAAGCATGCTTTTCCGGGCTCTTTATGGGATTGTGGACACAGTGAGAACTCCCGGCGCAATTCTCTGCTTCAGCTCACTCTATTGGTACGCTGGAACGCTGGCTCTGCTAATCGGCACTCTTAAAGGCCTCACTCGAATCATCACAACAGATCCCTACTCTGTGAATCTCTACTACACCATGATTCAGAAGTATCGCCCAGAAGTTCTCTACTCAGGATCAGTTCATCTGATTGACATTCTGAGTCACAATCTTATAAATGAAAGCACAATGGACAGTGTTAAGTATGCTTGCTTCGATCCCAAGTCAACAACATTAAATACTAATGCTGGAAACACTCTTTAAGATTCTATATATGCGCAGGAAGTGCAATTCCTCAGTCTGTGTGGGAAAAGGCTCGAAAGCATCTGCGAAATGGACACATTTACAGCTGCTACGGAATGACGGAAGTGGGTACAATTGCGCGAGAATCGGGAAAAAGTCAAAAGCATTCTGTGGGCTTTCTAATGGCAGGACTCAAGATGAAGGTCCTGAACGACGTTGGGGAGAAATTGGGCGTCGGACAGAAAGGAGAATTGTGCATTAAGTGGGAATATAAGTTCTTGGTGAGTACAAGCTGAACAACGATTGTTTTGCAAATATATTTATGCGGGTGTTTCAATTTACAGGAATATTACAAGAATCCAGAGGCGACAGCCAAACTCCTGGATAAGGACGGATGGATCCACTCTGGAGACATTGGATATTTCGACGTTGATAATCTTCTGCACGTTGTTGGGCGCAAGGAAGATATCATACAGTGCAACAATACGATCATTTGTCCTGCAGACATTGAAAATGTTATTCACACCATTCCAGGAGTCGCGCAAGCAATTGTTGTTGGGATTCCTCATCCTGTGTCTGCAGAACTTCCAGCTTCTGTTATAGTGCGCCAAGGCAATTCTTCCATAACACAGGAAACAATTCTATCAGCGGTTGAGAAGAAATTTAGCGATTCAAAGTGTCTGAAGGGAGGAGTTTACTTTGTGGAAAGTCTTCCCTTAACTCCATCCGGGAAGGTGAGGAGGAATAATGTGAAGGAGATTGCCGCAAAACTGTACAGAGAGAGAAATAAATGATTATGGGAAGACTTCAACTGTCACTCAGTTTGAATGTTGAAATGTCGAAAAACTGAACTGGCGCCCGATGTGAGCCGACGTGGCGCCTTTTGGGTCTCTTTCGCCGCCATTTCGAACATGAAGTGTGCTCGAAAGTTGGCCATATTGCTTCAAGACAGCGAGTTTGGTGCGATTCTGCCGTGAGATTTCTGTGTTTTGCTGCACAAATAGCGAAGCTGGTATTGAGATTTGTCGTGAAAATAGCGCGGAAGGATGTCAGGTATAGCAATTGCGCGTCTCGGTGAGGAGAGGAAGGCGTGGCGGAAGGATCACCCATTTGTGAGTTGTTCTTTTGTCTGCGGGCGCTTTGGCGGACACGATGACTGAATTTGGGGCGTCTTTTCAGGGCTTCGTAGCGCGCCCCACGAAGAACCCGGACGGCAGCCTCAACCTCATGGTGTGGGAGTGCGCGATTCCCGGCAAGAAGGGGGTAAGTGTTGGACGCCCGCTGAGGCGCGCGTCTTCGAGAACTTTCGCTGACATTGGAGGCTCTCTTGCAGACGCCCTGGGAAGGTGGCCTGTTCCGGCTGCGGATGATCTTCAAAGACGACTTCCCCACGAGTCCGCCCAAGTGCAAATTTGAGCCACCGCTGTTCCACCCCAACGTCTATCCGTCGGGCACCGTGTGCCTGTCGCTCCTGGACGAGGAGAAGGACTGGCGTCCGGCGATCACCATCAAACAGATCCTGCTGGGCATTCAAGGTGAGCCACAGCGCCTCCTGGCCAATTTTGGCCCTGTCGCCGCGAGGACAGAACAACTGTGAAAGGCTTCCAGAGTAGACGCGAAGTGGTTGCGCAAAATGAGATTCACTTGAAGACCAACCAGGAATGCGACCTTATCTGATGGACCGACTTAAGGTCGTTCCTCGTGGTCGTAATAACCTTGAAAGACAAGTTTACTATTCAGCATTTTACAGAAAACCTTTAAAATGTGTTCGCTTTGATTTAAACTGTCTCCAAATTGAACAATTTTCATTACATTCAGAATGTGTGGTTACGTTTTGATTTTTATCCTTATCGCGTGGAGAATTTCATCTAAACCTAGCTAAAGGATACGTTCAACCGATTTGCATAACCGATCAGCATTTTTTCAAACTGAAAGATTACATTTGATAACATTAGCGCCAAAATTGTATCTAAACAGGAAATTGCACGCAATTCCTATCGATAAGTGCCGGTATTGAGAAGAATTGACTGACACTTCAACAGAGGAATAAGCGCTTATAATTCGAGAGATTCTGGAACTCTTAAAAATGACCCCTTTTAGGCTTGCACAACTCTCCGGGTTAATTAGATGGAGATGTCGCAAGATTGTGCAATTGATTACAATAGTTGTGACTTTGTAGAGCAATCAATGTCCACTCTATGCAATGCAATATGGCAGCCTTTCCTCCTCTCTCGCCTCTCAATAACAGCAACTATTTGGCACGCGAGGGGAAGTTAATGACTAAAGTCTCCCATTTCCTTGCAGAGCTGCTCATGGAGCCCAATATCAAAGATCCTGCGCAGGCGGAAGCGTACACAATCTACTGCCAGAACCGACTAGAGTATGAAAAGCGGGTGCGAGCACAGGCCAGGGCCATGTCGGCCACGGAATAGGCGCGCTATCTCACACTTGTGGCTCCTCTCGCGGATGGATTCGGCCCGCGGGCGGCATCTGTCCTTTCACCACATAGATTTTCTTTAAGTTCACTTTCAATTGACAATGACTGGTCAGAGGATCGCATAATTCCATTAATTTAACTTAAATCTGCAGTAATTGTCCTAATTGAATTGGTTTTGCTGCAACAATGTAGAGAGAATTTTCTGTTTTTTTTCTTAATTCTGTTTTTGCTTTTGGCCGCTGGCGCGAAAGCTGGCGGTCGATTAAAAGGAAAAATCTTCTATTGGTAAATTATATGAGAAAACAGGAGACAAGGCGAGGCTCAGGACCTTTCCTCAATTGGCCGATGGGATTCGCAGAGAAGTGAGAAATTTATACACGATGAGGTTAATTTAATAATTCAAATTTATTGTAAGGAATCTTAAGGATTAATAATGAGTGAAGTATAAAACGAAAAATCATTTTCATTTCATGATACAGAGAAAAGAAGAGGTAAAATGATTAAATAATTATGCTTCTTGTTTTTTTTAGTCTTCAGTATCATTGCTGTATTTACACAACACTAGAGAAAAAAAATGAGTTTCTTCTTAAAAAAAACAACAAAAAAAATCTTTAGTTCGGGTTAGAATTTCCTTTTTTGCGCTTCCTTCCTTCCGTGAAATATATTCGTGTTTTCGTCTTTATTTGTTTAAATTAAGGTAATTACAAAAAAAAAGAAAACAGTGAGAGAGAGAACAATTATATATGGCATTAGAATAGAATATTTTTCTTCACAATTAGATTCTTCTTCGTTTTTTTTTCTTCTTAATACCTTTTTTTAATTTGCATTCTTAAAATTGTTAGTGACATCACCAAAAGCGTCTCCTCAACCCGATATTTCGCACAGTTCCGTGTCCCAATTTGTTGTGCGCACACAATTCTTTTTCAGGGCGACTTTTCTCTTACAGGAAATACAGTAATAGTTTTTAAATAAATGGAATATATAAATATACTTGATTGCTATTTATCCTCAATAAATGGAATTCCTTCACTAAATTCCATTAGAGTTTCTGTCTCTTCTGTCAATTTATACTGCGCTGGTTTCAGTTTTCT
Organism: Phlebotomus argentipes; assembly: GCF_947086385.1. Classification (NCBI taxonomy): domain Eukaryota; kingdom Metazoa; phylum Arthropoda; class Insecta; order Diptera; family Psychodidae; genus Phlebotomus; species Phlebotomus argentipes. The sequence continues at coordinate 6,704,081 of NW_026776181.1, read as the reverse complement.
TAGGATTCTTAGACTTGCTGGACACGGAACTGCTGAGGACACGCGGAGGATTCAGTGGCGCGGCGAATTCCCTCTCACTTCGATCACATGGCGGTTGAGGAGGTGGCTGTTGTGCAGATCCGGCACGTAGCGGCTCGTCGTCACGGACTTGGTCTTGCTGGTCTCGATCACGCCCTTGCCCGGGATGGTTTTCTTGCTGAAGTTCTGCGTGGTGTTGGTGACGCTGGGCCGGCGCGGGTCGTCGTTGCGCGTGGTGTAGTTGTAGGTCTCCGCGTAGTCGTCCGTGCTGGAGCTGCCGCGCCTGATGATGCTGGCCGTGTCCTTGTTGATCGTCACCGGCGATCGCGTGCGCATGTCGCCGTTCCTGTGCGCCACCGCTCTGTCCACGGAGAAGCGCGAGTAGTTGCTGCGCACCGGCGACAGCTCGTCCTCGCCGTGCAGCGTGCGATACAGCTCCGGCGCCTGCTCCTGCAGGCCGCGCAGGAAGAGCGACTTCTGCGTGTCCACCTCGCGCGTGGGCGTCCCGATGGGGCGCAAATCGCGCTGGCTGCGACTGATCATGCTCACGATGGACGGACTCTTGAGATTCAGCTGCGGATTGGACTTGTACGGTGTCCCGTTCGTCTCACTTATGGCGTGCACGTTGAGGCTCTTGCTCCTGTTTAGCGCCTTGTAGGAGCGCGCGGGCTTGGCGGGGCCCGTGTTCTGCGGGGGCGCCACGGTGTTCACGATGGACACGTTGATGGTCGAGGAGTGCGCCGGACGATGCTCCAGCTTTCGCGGCAGCGTTTGCGAGGACGTGGCGTAAGTCGGCGTGCGCAGCTGATTCGTGGACGCGCTGAATCTGCCCAAAGTGGACGCGTGCGTCTGGTAAGGAGAGTAAATCCTGGAGGGAAAAAGGGATAATGCGATCGTGTTCAGTGGATAAGGTCAAGATATTTGCTTAAAGGCACTTTTAGTTTTGATCATAATAATTGATTATTTTATTCAAATGATTAAGTTTTTGAATATCGCCTTGTTATTTCCCCCTTGGCTTCTTTAAACACAATTTCCTTTATCTCAATCTGACTGGCTCAATGCATATAATTTCCCGCATTTCCCACATTAGCAGCGTTCAATGAGGGCCTGTCAACTTTTCATTAAAACACACCATTTAGAGAGCAAATGAGTATTTTCTTTCTTCTCAGCGAATCATGAACAAATTGTGTGACTGAAATGAATTCAATAAGTCATTCTTCAATTGAAAAAAGCACCAAAGCTCTCACTTAAAGTCAGTCTGTGTGCTAAAAAGCGCTCTATTTAATAACCAATTTCATGTGTTAATTCACGCGTGTATAAAAAGCTCTGTGGCTTGTGAAGTATTTTTCACAGGAATTATTTATGGTGTTGGCATTAAAATAGTTAAAACGGTTATTGATATTCTCGTTTTTTTTCCTATTCTCCACTCCAGTTTCCGCACTTGTTTTGTCCCCACAATATCATCAATAATGTATTTCACGGTTATGCTCGTTTTTATTGGCAATTTTGGTGTGTTTCTGAGTGGGTTTCAATCGCACTGAATTGATCAGCAATTCAGCAGAATTATACTTTGTGACTCTTAGACTTTATTGAGTGATTTTAGCTAAGAAGCTCTCAGGATTTTTTGACATCAATCGGAGATTACGAAAACAAGTTTCTCTTTTCTCTACACCTTCTTTAACCACTTTTGCCAACACACAGTTGCGATAATTGTTCCGAAAATCAACACAAAATTGCATAAGTCTTCATGCTTCTGATGGAAGTTCAAACACTCGGACTATTAACACTGTGTTTAAGCGCTGTTAACAGCGATTGAGTAATGCTTATAAATAATAACCAGACCGGCACAAAACAACAGAATTACCCAAGAGATTGACACTGTAATTGCATTGAGTGATCCTCACCCACTCTAATAAGTGCTCTCTTGATAGAATTGTCGATAAATTGTCATTTTTTATTGAATCGTGACCAATGGCTGGAAGGAGTGAAGATCACTTCTTAGGCCTCGATCGCCTCGAATTGATTGAGAGGCGATTGTGACGACAATTATGGAAACATCGCGCTGAATTTGCAGCTGGCTCGAGAGATTGTGTGTCTCTCCAAAGTGTGTCCACAGAAATCGGCAGGGCGTCTCGTGAGACAGACATCGATGAATGATCGTCTCTCTTGTTCACATCACAGTCGCGATCGTGAAATAGTTTCTTACCTACGCAACGCGCAGAAAACCCACAGAGCCTCAGCCTTGATCTCGTACAATATTTTGCGCAGTGCAAAACGCGCCAGAAACTCACCTGCCATTGCGATAAATCTCCTCCTCGGGATGCACTCTGTAGCTGGAGCGTCTCTGCACCGGACGCTGGACGCCGTCGTACTTGTTCTCCCGCCCGTAAATGCTGCTGCCGTACGGATCCTCGCCGAGGTAGAAGCGCTGCTTCGGACTCACCATGATTGTGGGCTGATCGACGATATCACCTGAACTGCGCCGCTCGACTGCTCGATCGCGTCTGGGATCGCCCACGGCACTCCTCTGGACAGTCGTGTGCGGAGTCTCGATGTGGCTGTCGATGTACTGGTCGTACTGCTGATACTCGCCATTCGCGTGGCCGCCACGATGCTGCGGAGGCTGCTGTGGCGGCGACATGGAGCGCTTCGTCTTCAGCTTCGCCTTCCGCTCCGCAATCTTCCCCACGAGCTTCCTCAGCGAATTCCCAATGGCCGTGCTCACCTGCCGAGGCATTGAGAGAGTCGCATTGAGCGAGATCTGACACTGGATTTTATGCTACGTGTCAATCATTATGTTAAATTTGGCGTTTGCAACTTTGAAGCCGGATAAGGTTGATCAAGGATCACTCGTCAATCAAGCGTCATTATGAAAATTATGCTAGGCATTCAAGGGGCGGATAGGCAAATGAGTCTTATGATGAGTTAGAAATTTGAAATGAGTCAAGAAGTGCTGTGCAAATGTAAGGCATGTTATCTATCTCTTCTTCTCACCTTATTCTTGTGTGCTGGCGACGGCGCCCGCGGAGGCGAAGGCTTCCCGTAGCGGCTTCTGATCACACTTGGCGACGCAGATCTCATCTTCTCGTGATCCTCCTCTGCATCATTGGACTGGTACATCATCTTCATCTTGCGCTCCAGGGCGCGTTTCCGCTGCGGCGCCACCGGATGCGGCTCTTCTGGCTCTGCGATTTCCTCCTCTTCGCGCAGATATGTCACTCCATTGGGCATTGGCCGGATCTCCCGGTGGAAGCCGCCATTCTCCCGATACACGTACTCCACCGGCCTGTCCGGTGATTGACGGCGATAGTGATAGGTGTTCTTGGGCGACACCACATAGACAATATCGTCATCTTGCTCGCCAGACCGATAGCTGCTGATCTTCTTGGACTGGGCGTAGAGACTCTCCCCATTGAGCCGCTCCACAGATCCATTCACAGGCTGCCTGAGCCGACGATTCCTCTCCACAGTGCCCTTCAACTCCTCCCTGAAGGCATGTCCAGAGAACACTCGCGCTGGCGCGGTGTCTTTCCTCTCCGCCCAATTGGAGATTCCCTGGAAGTACTTCTTCGGCTCAGGCGGACTCGGAGCTCTGATCTTCTCCCGTGGCGGGGACTGGAAGGTCTTCTGGACTGGCGATTGCGGAGAAGCGTGAGACAAAGGAGTGGAATTGGGAGTGGATTTGATGGTCACGTTGAAGAATGTCTTCTTTGTTGGCTCAACTTCTACATTCTCAATGTCAGCATCGCCATTCCTGGAGTCCCTCGAGGAATCACTGCCAAAGTGACTCTCCAACCACTTGCTAGTCTCCAGTTTTCTCGTCTCTTCCTCCTGATCAAAGTCCAGGGGTCTCTTTGTTAACGCATCCTTGCGCTCCCCGTCAAGAAGGGCGTCTGCGGAGGGAATAAAACTGATCAGTATTTCTTTATTTCACCTTAAAGTGCTGCGTTTTTACCTCTGTGTTGCTGCAAGAGTGTCTTTCCTCGCCGCCTCGCCTTCCTAATCCTATCCGAGAGACTGTCCCAGTCCGAGGGATTCTCCTCCGGACCATCCCTCTCGATATCCTGATTCTCTGCCACGTACTTCATCTCTCTGGCCACCACTTTACCATCCACTATGTCCTCGATCGCTTGCTCATCGCGTGACTTGTACACACGTTGAGAGGACTCCTTGAGAGTACAAAAAGTTGCATTGAAATTAATTTATTGTGGCGAGCAAACCTGTATAATTTATTGTTATTGGATGTGGAGAAAAAAGGGTTATTCTTTATTGAGCCATTCTGCTTTGCGCTCACTCAAATGGCTTGTTATCTAACACAAAGAACGCGAAAATGTATACGAAATGGAGAGACTTGAGATCACTTTGTGATTTCAAAGAAGGGTTATTAAAATCGTATTTTGCATAAATTGAATCATGACCGCAGCACAATGATCAAATATATGAATCACCCAATTTGAGAGTGAAAGGGAAAAATGGTTTCTTCACATGCAATCCTTACTTTCGTTGTTACTTTCTCGTGACTTCCTGTCGACAGTCGATCGTCTTCCTCAGCGGGCACGTCCTCGTCGAAGATCTCCTCGTGCTCTGTGGTGCGCTTCTTCTCCGTGACTAGCGTCCCGTCCGGCTGCGCTCGACACTGCAGATCCGTGTCCTCAGTGTCCACAACCTTGTGACTCTTCGCCGACTGGTGGACCACGCGACAGCCGATGGGCACCAATTGCTGCTGCGACTCCGGCGAGTAGAGCACGTCTTTGATGTTGTCCACGCCACTGTTCGCCGCCTTCACGTAAACCTGTTGATTGACAAGTGTCCAGTCTTCGTGAGAGAGTGTTTGAAAAGAAAAGCAACATGCTTTCTCCGCACTTTCGTCAATATATGTATATCGAGGAAGAAGCGCGTCTCATCGGCAAAAAAAGGCACCACATCAAGTGATATTGTGTGAAAAGCTGGTTTATGGGAATTGGGTCATGAGTCTCGTTGCAGAAAATCCACCTCTCGACGCGACAACATCGCCCCGAACAAATCCACAGCGATCATACATGCTTAATTATGATTTATTGGCTCATACTTAATCGCGCCTCGTCTATAAACTCCCCACCCATCAAATCGCAGCAGTACAAGACGAAGAGAAATATTTCGACAGACGCGAGGCAATCAGAAAGTCACTGGCAAGATTGAATCACAGCGATAAACATTTGCATTTCTTTCCTTCCTGTTAATTTCCTCAAGGCAGACAGAAAAAAAAGTCCCACAGCAAACACAAAAAAGGCGAATCACACACTGAAGACACAGACATCAATTTAGAGGTGTAAATTTATTTATTGTACCGCCCGAGAGTTTTTCCGAACAAGAAGGAGAAAATCACCTCTAATGATGGTTTATCATGCAAAATGCACATTCCGCAACAACTCTATTTAGCGATCGCAGAGACGCGAAAAAGAACTTTTCGCCAAGGGGGAGATAATACAGTCAGAAGTGATGTACAGAGCTCAGCGGAAGTTATAGAAACTGGATGAGTTCCGAAAGATTGCTAGTCATTGAGAGAATTTAGCATTTACAAGCAATAAACTTTGCTATTCGGAACTTTTGATGCCAAGAAATACTGTAAATTGTGCTAAGATCGAACGTAACCTCAAACATTGTAATTTTTCCTTGGAAAATCTTTATTTAGACAACTTTCTGGACAGTTTTTGAGTTTATCGAAATTATGTGCTAAGTATAAGAATTTCAATTATTGACAGTGTTAAGAAGTGGTGTACAGATTTAAGGCATATTATTTTCCCCTTGATTTTTTCACACTTCCTTCTCTGCGACTCAGCCGCATGAGATTGAAAGGGAATCTGCTTGGCTGGGTTGAATTTTATTGCGGGCACAACTTTTTGACTCACTCTTTCATAACAACCATTTCTCGATCACGAGACTTTCAAAAAGCACACTAATTGCTAGTTAGTGGCATTGAAAAAAGGCGACAACACTGCTTGAGAGATAGTGTGGCTAATGTGCAAAGTATGCAAAGTGGAAATTGAGTGACAAATCTTGCACAGAGGAAACCTTCCTCTTTTTCTACCAACACTCGCACACACAGTGTGTCGATCGCGGTGTCTCAGCGTATGATTATTAATATTGAGAGTCTTCACAAATTTAGCATTTCATATTTAATCTATCATTTGCATTATAAACAATTTGTGAAGTCATATTCAGCGATTAGAGAAAGGCCTTCGATTATAAATCGTTGTCCAATCAGCATAGGAGTGTCTCTATCTCTTGCCATTCTCTCAAATCTTAGCATTAAATATCACAGAGCGAAAGCACAGATGAGATAACATTTCCAGCGTATTTTATGATTACAATCGGAGAAAGAAGCTTTCAAAATAATGTCCCTGGGATAGAAAGGCGGCGGGAAAACACTGGGGAGAAAGACATTCTCAAATTAGACGATGTTTGTAGTTGAGAAGATGATTTATGTGTCTCAAAAATTGTGCAATTGTGCCTCCAAATGAGTTCTAGAAACACAGATAACATTCTCAGCATGACAATTCTGCTGAAATGCAACACATTTCAATGGAGAAATTCTCATGGCGGTTTTCATTTTTGCAATAAACTCATCAACAAATGCTCTCGAGACAATTCTTATTAGTTTATTATGTTGAGTCTAGACAATGGCTTATTAATGGTATTCTTGAGATAAATTTTTCCCCTTTGCCAAAGTGTGTAACATAATTCTCTCCACACAACAAAAGGCCACGGCCGAGGAGAGGAGAGCCGAAGGTGGAAAACAACTAAATTGTACACATTCACGGGAATTCAATTGAGAAAAGTGATAAAGAAGTTTTCTATTATTGCTCGATGGTGCTTTTGTCTTGTGCAACTCTCTCTCATCTTTCTTCACCTCTTATTAGTCTCTGTGTCTCCGGTGGTTCACAAAATTAAGATACTCTAAACAAACTTTGTATTGAATTGTGTGAGATAAATGGAAAAGCATTTTCCATTCTGCATCCCTCAAAAACTTCTTTGAGTTCATGAACCATTTGTTTTCTCTCTTGCTTATCTTTGAACAGGGAAAGAAAAAAAAGCAGCAACAACGAAGAAAAATCCACACAATATAAACTTGGAAAGTTCACGGTAATATTGTGTCTCTTATGGTTTGGCATTTATAAAATGGAATGTGGTGTACTTGTGAAAATTATAAGGAAAACTTTGCTGTGCCAGCCAAGAATGGACAAAGAATTCTTCCACCTTCTGCACAACCATCGCTCTCTCTCTCTCTTTACTTCTCTCTCTCTCTCTGAGCTTCTCCATATTCTCCACTGTGTGGCCGCTTAAGGAATATGTCTTTTCTTATATGCATATCGAACGAATAACTTTATAGGGTCATTGTACGAAAGTAACATCGTCAATCTAATAACTTTTCCTCCATTCCCCACCACGCCATTGATCCAGCATATCTCTCTCTATTCTATGTAGAATGCGAGGAAGCGCACAAGCTGCTGGGTAATTGCAATTTAAACACATTCTCCCGAGAGACTGTGGACTTCTTGAGCATAGGCAGAAGAAAATTACCCCGAGAAGCCCGCAAAACGAGTGACTTTTTAACATCCTCCTAATTTATGGAGTGTAATAATTAATATTTTCTATAAACTTGAGCATTTGTGTCGTTTTTATGGTTCAACAAATTGGCTTGATGCGCCGCGTCTAAACAATTGAGTGGCTCTTTTGGTGATTACTTCACTAATTGAATGGCAAACTTTCCTTTCTCATCCGGCAAACCACATCACATTGGCTCAGTCCAGGTGTTCTGAGACTCATGGATGACGAATAAATGTGAGTCAATAAAACATGATATTTATTAATGCCTTTCCATTAATAAAACGAAACGCTTTAACATGCGATAATGTGCAATTTATTAAAATTATTGATTTCCATGTGAAGCAGTGAATGTTTTACGGAACATGGCAATTATTCCCCGAAAATTGCATTTCACATAAAATAGTGCGCGATAGAATCATATTTGTCTATGGAATTATTGATATAATTTTAATTGACCAGAATGCAGAAAGCGTCGAGCATAAATTGTGCAATTTTTGCACTCCGGAAATTTGCATAAAATCCAGTTCAATCTCACACGAAATTGCGGACAAAAATCACACGAGTTTATAAGTTATAAATATTTAGGGTGTAATTTTTTGTGCACAACTCAAAAGCGTCTCGTGTGGAATTTGAAAGTGAAATGTCGCCGCATTTGTGCTGTCTTGAGCTATTAATTCTCCGCTACCTCAAATGTGTTTATCAAACTGGCATCAGTGCTGTTTTTCTTGATCAATTTGCCGTGTGATTTGTTGCAACATTTCGGTGTGACAGACGCTTGTATGGGAGAAAGTTGCCAATAAGTTAATTAAATAGGAAATTTTGCCCATATGTATTTGCAAATCAGCCACTAATTTAATTAAATTCCATGTTGCACATTTTTCCTCTCCCTCTAAATTGCCAACGTTTGTCTTCCTCGTCTCGAAAAGCCTTCTTTCGCCCGGTAATTTTCCAGTGCACGTTTTTTCGGTCTCCGCAGTTCGCCGCCAATGTTGTATAAATATAAATATGCAATGAAATTCTCACCCGTGGTCAATGCTAACAATCTGGATATGCTCGAAGAGATTCCAGGAAATTTCCCGCAAAGATGTGTGTGGAAAATTAATCACTTGAAACTTGAACTTCACCACAAAATGCTGGAGAAAATGATGATATTCCCAGGGAGAGAGAAAAAAGAACACTTCACATGAACACAGTGGATCAAGAGGGCGCAACAGAGCAAAAAAGTCGCTCTAACCGAAGACTTTGGGACACGACGTGGATGCTGTAAATTGATGAAAACAAACAAGAGGTGCGGAGCAAAAAGAATTCCATGAACTCTTGAACTCGGCGCGAATTCGCGAGAGAGATGTTGAATGCTGGCGAAGTGAGAGACAACTGAATCGGCGCCCGCAATGGACAGAGTAGTGAAGCGAGTTGATGATGATTCTGGTTTTCTTGGCTGCAAAAGATCTTCAATACACTGTTTGGCATTCGCGCGCGATGCTGAGAGAGAGTCCGCGGAGAGTCTCTAGTGGACTTCTCTCAATTATTACGAGCCTCTGCACGCTTGATCATTGGATGAAGCACTGGCACAAGGCCAGCTGCCAAATTTTCAGAATAATGGCTAATGACTGCCTTTTGAGGAACTCGCTTAATATTTTCAGAAGCGAGATTTTCTGCACAACCGGAACTGTTCTTTTAAAAACTACCAAACAAACATGACTAATTGCTAAGGGATTTGCTATTAATTCACAAGCCTCGCCCACTTAGAAGCCCCGCCTTCTTTGCTGCAAAGCGAATTTCTGCATATGCAGACACAATGTCAATATGAAGAGCTAAAAACTTGCGATGTTTCTTTCAAATTCTCCCCAGAAAATTACTCTTAAACGTTATTGATGTAAGAGAAGAGTAGAACAAAGGAAGAAAGTCATTCAAAAATGTGTGGGATTTGGCGATGACACAATATCTAAAACAATTCTCTGATGTTTTCTTCTCGTGGTGACCGCTTGAAAACTAGTCATAAATTTTATTATGCGCTATCCATGTGAAAAATGTTCACATAAATTATCTAGAATAATTTATGACTGATTGCTTGATATCTCACTGCAAAGCTTCCAGCAAGACAGTGTTCAATAATCGCCTCATAAATTCCAATAGCCAAAAAGAGTAAAGCAAAGTAAGAAGCTTATCATAAACACCACAGATTAATGCTCTACAATTTCATAGTACATTTTCCTCGAAGACGATCGCGCGCGCGGTCATTCTTGTGGATTGATTTTGAAAGAATAAAATTGATTGCATCGTGAATGAAACAGAAACTTTCACTTTCTAATCCGCAGCGGATTCTGCACTCTTTGATAAATCTCACGTGGGAATAGAAGTGATGATGATGACATTTTTGATACATTCAATTTTCATCTGATACCTTTTAAATATAACATGTGCTGTTCGTGAATTTATTCAGCAGCGAAAATGTTGGCCAACAAATATTTTATGACGTGTCATTTATCATCAATTGTGGCTGCTGTTAAATCTCATGTTGGACGAGAATCACATTGAAAATAGAAGTGGCTTCATGAATAAAAGAATCAGTTAGGAAAATATAATATGAATGATTAACGAGGAATATGGAATTGCGGCGGGTGAGCAGAATTTTATCGTTCGTCTCTCGCGCACCTCAGCTTTTCACTTTATCACCGCGACGACGATGAGACGAAGTGCAACTTTATTTGTTCCTTTTTTTGCACAAATAACATTTCAAATTCAATTGAAAGCACACACACACACAGCAACCGGGGAGGAAGAGCGGCGAAAAAAGTATTTGAAAACTAGTTTTAGAAGAAAGAGAGACTTTCAACAGGTTTCCTTCCACACAAAACACATACTTGGAAGTTCACCTCTTCCATAGCCAGATTATCTTTTGCCCAGCAGCCAAAAGAGTTCCGCAGAATAGCACTCAAGATCAATCGGAGAAGGGAGAGAATCCCATGCAGACGTGCCGCTCATTGGCAAAAACACCGGCACAGCACGAAATGTATTAAATCCATCAAAGTGCATTAATTTTATGCATTTATCACTTCGTTTGGCGAAAATCTAGACACACGAGAAATGCTAATCACAGTTTAAATAATATTTGACCATTCATTAGGTTAGATATGATAAAATCATGCCAATAATCTGTCCATGTAATTTACATTCAATATAAATGATTTTCACCATTGCAAACATCACTTTGAACACAAATTTGTGCATTCAATACTCACCAGAGACACTTGATATCCAAAATCTTTGATGAATTTAATATGAATCAGAAAATGAAAGCGAGACTTAAACCACAAGTTCATCTCCACCACAAAGCGTTGAAATCATCTGAAATTTATCGCCCAAAAGCTGGAGTATTTTCCCAACATATTATTATCGCCGTTTCTGACATTATCACACGCCGAAATCGTGACAGAAATCGATAGCAATTTGAAACTAATTGCAGCAAATAACCTTAACTGCTAATGCCACTCTTCCGAGATGACTCAAATCCGCTGAAAATCGCCACTCCACACACAATCCAGGAAATGTGATACTGAAATTGCAAATTACACAGAACTAATTGATGCCCAATTTGCTAGTTTTGTCAGAGCGCAAGTGTTTATAATCTCTTACACAGCGTCAAGTACGTGTGTTGAAGCTGAAATTCGGCGACACATCGAAGGTGCGATATTTTAGTTGGACGGCGCACACAAAAAGGCGTCTAAGACAGATGAGATAATGAAGAGAAATAAGCTGTAAATCGTGGGGAATTGCTGAATTGCTGTATGTTGTTATATTGTGGCGCGAAAAATTTACATTCAATTGCCACGTTTGTCCTTCCGCAACATTGAATCTCGCGTATTTGACGAGGGCAGGGACGCGATGGCGCAAAAAGCGACACTCACAGACGAATTAAAAGTGTATCTCTCTAGAATCTTTTCATCTCCCTTCATGTGTATTAAATTAGTGGAAGAATTTGAGTGCAGAGAGAAAAAAGCTGCGGAGAATAGGAGTAAATTACAATTGTGAGTCTATATTCTCGTGCACATTCGCCACACTGTGGCTTCGCCGAAGCCCCGTGAGCTCTATGGGAGTTGTTCGTTCATTATGATGAGAATTTTATATTAAATATAGCACAGCACACACACCACAGTCGCGGTGTATAATTGTGGATGAAATATAATCACGAAGAGTGAGCCTCTTAAGGTTATTTGTCCATAATGGCTCATTTCGCGGCAGAGACGCGGAGAGGTGGAATTGAATTTGAGGTGAGACTTGAAATAATGCAAACAAGTCACTGACGATGATATTGTGAACGACTTAATGCTTGGGGAAGGCGATGCCGTGCTTCAAACAATCCCGGCAATCACCTGTCTCAATCATCTCGCAGCTCTCCTCATTCACATGAAGGTTACCATCGCTGAGACGCGATGTGCAATAGAGAAAACAATGGTCAGTGCACAAAATTCTCACAGACTCAATTCTCCAGGTGGCCGAGACGCGAGGCGAGTCGGAAAAGCCGCGCGTTCTTTTATGCAATCTCCTCAATGAATCTTCGTGAGTCACCTCAGGGAAGGGGTATAATTTTCACTCTTCTTTTTGCCCACTCCACCCAATCATCGTAATTTGACCAAATACACTCGGAAGCTCAGCGACGTAGCGAGAGCTTGAGCTTTCCCAGAAGACGCAGTCAAGCCCGCACTCGCTACGCCTCTGCTGCACTCGTGGAAATACACAATTACCCAATGGAGCTTTTCTCAATATTTGCAAAATTATTACTATTGGACTTAGGGGAAAGCGAGGTAGTTTGGTATGAAGATCTTTAGTAATGAATTCTGATGCATTTTCCAAAAAAGAATTATACAAAAAGCCTTTAAATGACTGATAGACATTATTTCACAGCCAATGGAAAGAAAACTTATGGATTTTCATTGGGTTCTCTGACTTAGCAGAGACACATTAGCTGAGCTCCATTTAACGAAAGATTTATTTTCACGAATTCTCGCAAAAACACCAAAAATAAAAGGAAAAACATCAAGATATACAACTATATCGGTGCTTTATAATTGAAAATAATGAAAATACGTAATTTAACTTCAATTTCTGTTCGAAAAAGGCGCTGTCTGACTTTTCGTGACACCCACAAAAACCGCGCCTTTTTCCACAAAAGTCATTACGCTGAAACGAGCTCTAAATGCGCGAGAAATTATTGAAATAGTCGAATGGACTTTGTGTACAATGACTTGTGAATGTTGAACAATAAACTGAAATCACCTGTACTATTCTGCCCCGCTCTCCCCTACTGTTATATTCTGAATAATCAACATCACGGAAGGTGAGTTTGGAAGGTTTTTCATCGAGTTGCGCTCAAGTTACTCACGATTTTTCAGTGAAAAGTGCAAATATTTCAGCAGCTCATCACACATCTTTTATCATTTTGATTGAATATGCAAATTTCATTTTGACATGATAAACGATGGAAAACAGATGGATTTGCACATCTTTTTTTCACAAACTTTCCCCTCAATTTCAAGTATACTTTTTTTTATTATTTCACCCATAGATTGACCTACTTTTCTCTTTCCAATGCCTTCACTTCCCTTTTGGCAAATGTGCAAGTGCAATTTTGCCCCCATCTGCGCTTCATAACATTGTCAGACAGATACACATATAGAGAAAAGCTGGTGCACTTCACCAGTGAAGGAGAAAGTAATATATGAAAATTGCACTCAGACGATGATGGAGTAAAATTACAATCATATAACATGAAATGTTGGGAAATAATTTTCCCATAGTCTTTGACTTACCTCATCGGAAAAGTCACCGAGGTGCTTAACGTCTTCTGTCTCGAGGAGTTCCTCCTTCTCCTCGCGTGACACGATCTTCTTCTCCTTCACCTCGCGCACCACCCCGTCGGCGGGCGCGGCGTGACCCAGCAGCGACACCGTCCGCTTGCCCGCGTCGACAGCCTCCAGGGCGCCTGGCTCATCTTCGCCCTTGTCGCGGCGCTCCGTCGTCTGGCTCTCCTGCTTTTCCGTGTCCTCCGTGGTGTTGGTGGACACAATCGGCCCGGAGTCATCGACAACCTTGCCATCCTCGAGTATCACTTGGCGCTTAACGCGCGTCTCAATTTGTCGCGTTGTCGTCAATTCCGTCTTTTTCTTCTTGATCCATTCCTCTGATTGTGTGCCATTGTCCAGTGCGGCGTGTGTTCAGCGGGGGGGAAAGAGGAGGAATAAACAAGGAAATAAATATTTTGCAAGAGAGATTTTGCGGAGAAAAAAAGCCACAGAGTGGCATCTCTTTGTAAACATGCATAGGTTGTTCGAAAAGCTCGTGGTCTTAGCGAATATCTTATGTATAAAAGTTTTTAGTATTAGAATGAAAACCGTGTTATTGACATTCTTGCCAAGAATGCATAAAAATTCATTGCATAGCTCATGTGGCATTTGAAGTCTGTTAAAGGCCACTCAAGGAGGAAATAATATGACTTAAATCTGTGCATCACGCTTCTTAACACTTTCAGCAAATAGTCTTAGACAATTTGCGCACTAATCCTCGAATTATCCGATATTTCTGCAAGAATCGACTTAAGAAAAACATTATTATGATTGTTTCTACTTGAAAAATCAAAATAAACCCAAATAATCGATATAATTTGGCAGTAAAAGAAACACTGAAGAAAGAAATATTGTAAGCTTTTGAACACTTCCACTTCCCAAGACCACTTGACTGTATTTTCTCCCCCTTGAAGCTACTTTATTGTCAATACTGTCTCTTGTTTGCGTCATGATGATAAGAATTCCTATGTGGCATTAATTAGTTAACTCTTTGAACAAAAGCTTTGGTTTTTCTTGACTTGTTTGTGTTATATTTTCCACAGAAAAGTTCTTTCATTGCAACACAAATAAAAACTCAAAAACAGAGTCTTCTTCCTAATGAATCAACAAATGAATTCTATGTTTTACTTTGCACACATAAACTGACTTCTTCACAGGCCACGCATCTTCGCAACAACCCAATGTGCATGAAGAAGGTATTGTAAGATTTTCTCACCATGTTTCTCGACTCCCTGCTGTGTTGCACCCTCTGGATCGTGTTCCACCTGGGAATTTACATCGGAAATGTTAATTTTTGTTATGTGTCGCACATAGAACTGCTCTCTTGGTGTCTTATATGTCGGCCGAGATAGGTAGAAGCTGCAGTTGGTGTTATTGTTCCGATCGGGCGTCTTATCGCGACTACAATTGCTTGTGGCTACAGGTGACACAAGTAGAATCACAACCATTCGACTTTCACGGCGTCTCTTCCATGAGGAAGTTTATCACATAAATTGAGAAGAATTCAATTGACTTGCCACGATTCGTGCACACTTGTCGGAGAGTTGGAAAAAACAGTCTCACAATCGATACATTGTCTGACGCACTGAGAGAATTAAAGATTATGAAGTGAGAAAAAGAACTATAAAGCCTAAGACACAATCAAATTTCTGGCTTCCGCAGAGACGAGTCAAGGTTGATTATGTGGTAAATATATATTGAGTAATGCTGCTCTTTTTTCCACAGAATCGCGCGCGCTTCACACGCACTCCCCTCGCGCCCAAATGATTGGATTTATATTGCGAATTATTTGACGAATAAATAATTCAATTCACATAACAATTAAAATACACACACTGTTCACACTCAATCCGACTGGCAATATTGCTGGAAATTATGTAAACGCAAATGTGTAGACTCTTTTTATCGGATTGAGGAAGGGTATTAAATAACACTTCTGCAGTAATTTTAATTGTTTTGCATTACCACACCTGTATTTATGGATATTTTTCGGTATGGGCCTTTTATTTTCAAATGTGCCGACATTTTTGGTGTAAATAGCACTGGGCAAATATGAACATTATTTTCAGTGGCTTTCTGTAGTGCCGGAGTTTTGTGGTGTGATTTATGATGATTTGATAGTAATAAGTATGGAATGTAAGGAGCGTGAACTCAACAACTACACGCACTGCGAATAGTCCTATTGTGATGTTGCTAATGTTTTATGCTTGTCTTATGTTGGGAAATTCGTCGTATTTGTCTTTGCTCGAGTTCAACAGCACGCGGATTTTTCCATAATTCACTTTGCAGGCTGAATAACTTTGAATATTGTTGGTGACAAAGTTCAGAAAATGCCTTCAATGTTGGCGATCCTCCCTCTCATCATTAACACACAATTGTATACACAAATTGGGAGAGGGAAGAGAATTCTTTGGGTGTTCTTCGCACTGAGATTCCCATCAATGGAATATTTTCCTCCTCTTCGATGCTCTGTCCTCGACGTCTGCGGATGGATGATGGAATTTATTGAATTCCCTCACAGATGATTGACTCTAAACAATTGTACGCCGCATTTACCATTCAATTTGACTGAAGCCAGCGAAGACGGTTGGAAGGAATGGCAAAGAATGGCGAGAGATCTGTGCAGATGCGGGTGAGAAGAAGCAAGACATGTGCAATATACACGCAATTTATTGTATCTCATTCACTTGTGTTTGAGAGAAAATGAACTGGGCTATTATGTAAGATCGGTCGCTCCATTTGAAAGTAAAACAACGCGAGACTCCCACAACTCAATGAGCTCCTAAAACACGTCTTTTTATCTCTGTGACTGTGTGGATTTATGGAATTTCGGATGCACACACAGAGTGTTTAGAAAGGGATTTTCTCCCTTGACAGACACACCAAATAAATCGATCCTCTGGGTGGGGGTGGAAAGTGTCGCGAAAACTCCGCACAACCCTTATTCTACACACCAACGATAAATTCAATCCATTCTACACCCGGAATATTATGAGATATTCATGGAAAATCGTCTAATTGTTTCCCACCAGCAATTTTCACCACCCATCCAGACAAACCCTCACCGGAATGGGGCTGGAAAGTGCACAAGATGAGAGTTAAGTGGAAAAGTTTCGTACAATATTATAGCGTTCAATGCATGGGTGAAACATACACTTTTCAATTTATAATGCGCGAAACTAATATGGGTGTTTGGAATTTATTAATGAATTTCCCATGTGGAAATTGTCACACAATTTCACTGTTATTATTAACTCTCCAATGTGCCGCCAACCGAAGTTACACTTTGGCTATACAGAACGGCGCTCTGGAGTCGCACACACGACAAAATGCACAATTGCAACGTAGTTTAGCATCGTCCCAGGAGCAACTAAAGAGCACACCAGTCACTTACGAGAGATACCGTAGTCGAGGGGCTTTTCTATGTGGCGGGCGAGCGCACATAAATGCTATTTGTACATGACTTTTGTGCTGTGTAGTAAATTGAAGCTAATACACAGGTGTATGGAGCTAGAGTGGCCGCTCAAGTACGAATCTTGGCGTCGTGAAGCCCCCCAAAGAGAGTGGAACAGTGGGGCAAAGTTGCGCTTCACTGGGCAAAATTCCACACGGAGAGCAAAACACCTCACGTGGTGAGGCAACGCCATGTGAAGCCAGAGACAAACACAACAAGAGGCTCAAAAGGCGCCCATAAAGAAATTCATACGCTTTTCACCACCAGGAAGATTCAGCTTCTATACACAACACATGCACGCGGTCGCGCAATTTTCTATTTACTAACAAATATTGCACCAGCAGCGCGGCGGAGGCCGAAAAAAAGGCGCCAAAGAGAGGTAATTTATCCCTCAGATATGTGAATTATGCCACATAAAACTCCAAGCAATTCAATTAACTTGACTTCAGTGATTTTCTGTGTTATTCAAAGTGTTTGCGAGAAGGGGCTGAAATTGCAGCAATTAACGTCTTGCTCAAGTAGATAAAAAATTGGTAAATTCCATCCTTAATTGGTTCATTTCTCGAGCAGGAATTTCAACAACTCTTTGGGGAGTTATAAATTCACTCTCTTTTTTCCCCGTGCCAAGTGACTCACGTGTGAGGTCGATGGGATGAATTGCAGGAATTTTTTAGAGGCTTTCAATGCCTCTGAAAATTCTCAATGTCATTAAGCAAATGCCTAAGGAAAGAATACCATTTGATATGTAAGAAATTGTGCACTTTACAATCTCTCGCGGAATTAGACTTTGACGGAGGAACAAAATTACATTGAAACGCAGTGTTTGATTGATTTTTCAGAATCAAAGGATCATTGCGACTTTCTTTCATGACATTTTAAATAAGCTGTCAAAGTTATAGATTCGCAATATTTATAAAAGTGAGGTATTATTTTCAGATAGCTGAAATTCGTGCTTTACACCAGCGCCGCCAATATAAGCTATGAAAAACGTAAAGTTGCAACTCAAATTCGATACTTTTACGAAATGTATGAAGTTGTAATGAAAATTGATGATATTTTTTAATATAATGCATAGAATTGCGGTTGAAATTTAGCATTGAAATACATTTAATTTCGCGCAATCATGTATTTTTAAGCTTTCCAGGTCTGTAAATCTCGGTGTATTAAGCTAATTGTTATTGTTATATCCAAATGCAAATGCGGTCAATTAAGCTCACAATTGCAGAATCGTAAAAATGGCTAATGAAATAGAAGACACACATTTTTGCGCGCGAGAGTCAATGAGTTGGTGCAGAGATATTAAAATATTTTAATTAATTAGTGTGGTTTTTATACGAAAAATATCACTGCGGTCATCAATTGTGGGTTTTCGCCACGAAAAACGCTTGTAATTGGCCACTCGTTTTACACCCAATCTAAAATTCATGGTATGGCAATTCATCATACAAAGGTGAGCCTGAAATCGACATCATTAGTTCGAGTATCTCAGGTGTGACTGTCGAGTAGGCAGCATAATCAGAGATGTGTGTAGGAAGACTTTCTGGAGGAAGACAGTTAAGTTTTGATATGAGACTTCTCTTATCTCACTTTCACCGTATTATCTGGCAATGTCCGACGGAGAACAAAGAAGGCACACCGCAGGTTTATTGCCCACTGAAAATTCATTGGGAATCCTCACCTCTGCATAATCGTCGTCTCTATTATATTCAGTTCATGCCGAGCATCTCGCTCACTTGCAATTTCATCTCTCTGTTGCACACGAGCAACACCGAGAGTATACATATCCACATAATCGTGAGGCACTGCTGTGAGCATTATTACGTGCTTTTATGTAATTCCTGTGCCTCTGGGAAGCGTTGCGAGTGGAGAGAGAGTGAGAGAGGAAGGCTTCACGGTGGAATTCATTGAGAAAAACATAAGTAGAAAATTATTGTTGACTGCTTGTCGCCAGAGAGCAAAGACAAATACGTAGGAATTATTGATCTTGTATCGATCATGGAGTGATGATGGTATCAGTGGAGAATATGGACTTACCACGTCTCTCGTGGGCGGCTCCAGGACAAGTCCCTCGTATTTTTGCACATCCAAAACCGCTGCCTTGGCGGATGACTCCATTCTCGGACTATCGTTCTATCGTCTTTCTGTCGAGACCTACAAAATTGGGCAATTTTTTTTCTCTCTCAGAAAAGCCACAACATTCCCCATGAGATCAAGGAAAATAAGAGGAAAACAAACAGTTGAGGGGCAAAATAAACGCCTACATGTAGACAAAATTGTCCAAGTGATCTTGCATGATCTCATATGATCGTCGGAATTTCAACAATTTAATATGCATAGAGACTTTTTTGCACTCAAAAATCAAACATTAATAAACAACAACACACACTTTTCGCACTCTTGCATTCCATTAGAGGGTTTATAGCAGATCACCGTCAAATCAATCAGTTTTTTCCGCATATCACAAACTCTGTCACATGATCATTTCCCCCTTTCGTGACTGTGCATGTGAGAAATCCCTCAGTAATTGCCCATATGTTCGCCAAAGTGTTAAATCACAGCTCTTTTAGCATGACAAAGACACACACAATTTCCCGCCACATTCAATTAATAACAAAACGATGCAATTGTATCACGCATGAGGATCAATAAAACTGCTGCTCGAATCCATGTTAAAAAACAGTCAACATGATGAAATTGAGCCAGGTTTAAGTTGCACAAATTGGATATTATAAAACTGACCGGGTGCTTAATTGAACAACACATAATTGCACTTTTTTTATATTTCAACAACACTCACACTCCAACTGTGCAAATGTGGGTTTTGTGAGATGGTTACAGTATTGTCCTTGTTTACCCTCCATATTAGGTGCTAAAATGTTAAACTTTTTTCTTCAATTTCTCGCTCTCACTCACTCTGATGGTGTTGTAAAATTCGCTGAAGAGTGATACAGTGGTGTTCAAAAAGTTCACTCAAAAAAAGACCATTGTAGCTGGAATGTGTCCAAAAGTATTCAAATGCCAATAAAAGAGGATTTATTGGCAGTTGCAGGTGCTCTTAGTGAACTTTCTGCTACAAAAATTGCTTTTATTACTTGCCAACATCCATCAATATTATACGATGAAAGTTTTTTTTTCATTATATTGAGTCTACTCAAAAAAGCGTTTATACGCGCTTCATTTGTTAATACGTTTACTAGCATTGAACCTGAGCACAAGAACTGAGCACAGATATTCAGAGTCCTACTTCCACTTAATTGTTGGGTTGCAAGAGGACAAAAAAATTCACTTAGTTGCTCAAAAATGGACAGATTTTCAGCATTTTTCACTTCCTGCTTCTTCTGCACACAGTTTCCAGCAAAAGGATCTCTTTTTTTCTCATTTGAGCAACTCATTATCACTGATTTTTTCCGTTTGTCAATGCTTAAAATTGTCCCTTCAAAAGAATTGGGCAGAAAATCATTCGTGTGTGTTAAGGCGGTTAGAAACAAGTGCGTAAAGTGAATTTCGCAGAGTTGACGCACAAGAAGCAGACACTTTTGTCACTCACTGTTTGAGTACATTTTAGTATTTTCATCATACGCCATCAACAGTGTAACACAAGGTTAATTCACTGCAATACTGAACAATTTTCCTTCTATACCCAATAAAGCACATAATTTATTTATATTGTTTTGGACCCGAATGGCGGAGGTTGCACTGTTTAAAATGTGTGTAAAGCACCTCATTGATTGCACACAACAGTGCGGCTCTTGTGTCACACACAATAATAAACCACCTCCCGGTGCTAAAACACTGGGCAAATTGTGGCCTCTCTGTCACTTGGCTGTTATCTCAGGACGGACATTCTCATTTGCATGCATTTCATCTGAGGGGCGCGCGAAGAGGTGGGCAAAAATGGTTGGTGTGTGGAAAATGCAAATAGAGTCTTACCGCGCGAGCCACTCTGCCGAGTGACGTAATCCGCATTGAGGGAATAATAATCCGGAGTGGATGGGAGCGAATTTAAGCACTTTGGAGAGCCGCGCGCGTTGTCGCAGGACAAAAAAGGCAGCGCGAAGCACCAGCTTCTTCTTGTCTGCAGATCGCGATCTTGGCTGTTCTCGCGGACTTCCAACTCTCAGAGACACACAATATCAATTGTTTTCACACAATTTTCTCGAGATGAATTGAAAAATTCCTCTGTGGCCGCGCGAACAGCACAAAAAACACCCATGAATTGCTTCACTTGTACCTCAACCTCCAGGATGAATCGATGATTGATCGTGGTGAGATAAGTATTTTTTCTCTCTCTCGTGTTTTTCGGTTTCCTCCACAAGTCTATTAGGGAGTCAAGAGATGAGATGAAATCGCGTTGAGAAACACTCTGGGATGCTCACGAGGTGAAAATTGACTCGCAGGCGAGAATGCTGGGATGTTTACCGGACAGAAATCGCGTCACGACTATTCCCACTTCCATTTGCCTATGTTGGGTATTGGTGTATAATGCCAACGAAAATATGAATTGGAATTAAATATATAAAACGTCGATGAGTGGCGTTGTGTGTATTACCCGCGGACATGTGCGGAGATTGAGACAGGCCGATTCGGCCGTCTCTCTCCGCCAACTGCTAAACAGGTAATTCGTGTCACCTGTGTGTGGAGCGACGGAGCCACACAGGTAAGCCTTGATTGCCATATATTTCCATCAATATCCGACCATCGCACCAGCGAATATTGTGGCAAATTTCTGACACAATTTTCCAATAGCATCAACACTCATATCGCTGCCGATGTAATACCATCTCAGCACACCGAAAACAACTCATTCAACTTTTAAGCCTCCACGTGGGTCGCTCGGAAACGCAGTGAGTCAGAAGAGTGTGTCGATTTTAAGCAGTTATTTGGTAGTTTGCACGAATCAAATGTGAATTCTAAGAAAGAAAAAAACTTAGAGAATAATTGTGAAATATTGTACAGATGATTAGTATATTTTTTGTACAGATATTAAATATTTGCTAAAAGAAAAGAACAGAATAATGAATAATGATGTCTTTTTATCGCGAAATTACTTTTTATCCTAATTATTAAGTGGTGTTTTAATGATTTTGGTAAATTTCACGATTTTCTCACTATTTTAATACTGTTTTAGCGAGAATAGCAAGGACTGTTTTTCCTTATTTCCAGTGAATTTCACATATTTATTTCTTCACTCTGCTTTATTCGCATCTGTAAACCAAAACTATAGTGCCAGAAAGCTGCACTGGTTTTCCAATCGACCAGCTCGCCGTCCACAAATTGCGGGGGTTCCATGGAAATTCTCTTTCTCTGGGTATTGAGCGAGCCAGCAAAGAACGTGGGCCGCAGTGACAGAGACGAGTGTCGGCGTTACGTGAGACAAAAAGCATCTGTGATCTTCCAATATGACTGTTGGGCCGAATGTACATAAGGAAAGGCCGCCGAATGAGCAAATTTGGTCAACGCAGAGACGTCAAGTTAAACTTGATTTCGTATGCAGGGAATTTTCACATGATCAACAACAACACAAAGACTCTTTAGGGAGAAAGTTAAATGCAGTAAATTTTTTTTCCACACAAAAACCAAACATTTCTCAACACCTTTATTCCCCACCCCAGTAGGAAAAAAACACAGCATAAGATATAACATAAAAAGTATTTTTTCTCGGGTTGAAAAGTCACCCATTAAAATATACAAGTAAAGTGATTGAGCTTTTTTCACGGAATGTGATTTTCACCAGAAATGCCAGGAGAGAAAAAAAAGAGTGTTTAAGCATATTCCGCTCTTTCTTCCCTCTCTCTCTCTCTCCCGAGAGACTAATTTACACAATTACCGAACGACACAAGTTCTGCCCGAGTGTGGCCAAGAGAGAGACACAAGCAAAGTCAGTGAGGGAAAAAAGAGAAATATTTCTTTGGACAGAAAATAAATATCATTTCCACCCACTCCCAACTTTTTGTGCCATTTGTCCAAATACAAGATTTACATGACAGTCGTAAAAAAGCAGCGAATGTGTGTGGATTGAAAAATATCTCCATAATGCAAAATGTGATGATTATTTGCACAAAGATATAACCACACATCGAGCATCAACATTTTTAGCTCTTTATATTAATACTAGAGTCAATATTTGTCTCTCGTCCCCACCAAACATTTCAAATAAGTGTACATAGCGCCAATACACACAGCTGAAAAGCTCTCTGTTGGACCACTTTAAGAGCTTTCATATGTTTAATTGATTAATTTATGCAAATAATTGTGGAGTATAGAGATTGTCTCAATACACAGAGAGCAACATGATAAATTACCACACAGAGGCTCGCCTTCTCAGGCAATATTAAATGCTTCAGTTATATTTTTCCCACGATATACCTAAGATAACATCACGCCTCACTTTGTCTTATCATCGCCCATTTTTTGTGTCGCCTCAATCGCCACGAGGGCGCGATATCGCCGCACAGCCAGATACAAATTGATCCCATTGACAACATATGTTGACACGCAGACAATACAAAAGTCCTCCAGGACAAAGTACAGCAAATACGCCAAGTAGAGTGAGAGCAGGTTGGAGACAATGCACAGATAAATCTGCACTCGCGCCACCTTCGAATCATTCACAAAGCCTGCAAGTATTCAAGAAGAAAAAGACACAAGCACAAACTCTATATTTTCCATCCGAGTCAACTCTTATTTTCTGCAAAATTACAAATACCTTCGCAACGAGATCTCGCACGATTCACAATGCAGATAAGCCATGCGAGAGATGCAAAAGAACAACAACAACAACAGTAAAACTGCAACACACAGCATTGAGGGGATAAAAGAAAAACCAGATGACCTTAAGACGATATGAAAACCATTAGAAAAAGATTATTTCCACGGAAACCACGTCAGAATCTCTGCCTGGCAGAGCAATTTAATAGCTCGAGCACGAGAAGAGATGCAGATGAAATGTTTGCGCGTATGACTGGACGAGATGAATAAAGTGAGAAACGACAGAGAAAATACTCGAGAGTTGACGTGAAATGTGACTACAGAAGAGCTTTCAGCAGAAATCACCTCACATTTATTATAAAATTCTTCTACCAACGAGATAATGAAAGCGAAGATAGCGGAACAGTAAAAGTTCTTTTGCTCCATTATCGCGTCTCAAGGAAATTGCGAAGAGGAAAAGATTTTCTAAATATCTCACAGATGATCTCAGATTTATTGATGCACAGTGAAATCTCAACCAGAATAGCAAATTGATTGGCAATACTTTGATTTTATTCCTGCGATAATCGATGTTTCTGGCAGTTTTGTTCTGCATTAACTTTTTATCAAGCTTTGCGAGCATTTTATTAATCACACACTTGAATTTATTATCGCAAATTCGTGATCCCCAAAAACTCACTAATAAATCTTGAAAGCCAAAATCTCTTTCAATTGGCATGCATTCAAAAATGCATGCATAAAACCACTAATAAACCGAGATTTTCATGCTCATGCAAATGGAAAGCGTTTTATATATTGTGCAACATCCAAAATATGCCTCTAAAATCCCAATTTATGCCAAAGAGTGAAAAGTCATTGGGGCGTCGTAATTAAATTAAAAGGGCCTTTGTGTGCCTCCAAAAGCCATGTCAATAATGTCATTTGTCATTTTCTCTTTTATGTGAATATTTTTTTTCGCCCGAAAAAGTGAAAATACACATTTCGGTGCGCTGGAACTAAATCAAATTTGAGTAGTGAACAAAGGGTTTGTCCGAAAGGCTTATATGGAAAAAAATGGAAATGCAATTAAGCACAATTAAATTGGAAATATATTGATTTTGTATGCTGACATCAAACGCTCAATATATGTAATATTTTACCCAATTGTGGACAAAATACAGTCTAAAGTGAAATTATAGCAGTTTGGTAAACAAGCGACATTAATTCTGAGCAAACACGACACGCAATAGAGAATTTCATAAATTTGCAAAGTGGGAATATTTTAAGAAATTAGCTCAATTAATCACAGTGGAAAGATACTAATCCACGAGGAGAATGACAAATTCCATTAATAACACACAGAGCGATAGAGCTACACCTTCCACAGCAGTTGAAAGGCAAAGCAATGAGATATTCTCCTGTGGCGGCAAAGCGTGAGACTCTCGGTGCAATTATTAAATACCTTGTACAGAATTACTCACAGAGAAGGGCAATGAGTGCGTAGAAAAAGATGCCGAAGAGGCCATTTGGCTGATTGAAGATTGACTCCTCGCCGAGAAGATGGTGAACAATGCCGAAGCCTTTGCCATATCTGTCGACGAGGAAGAAGAAGAGGTCATAAATAAATGTGTGACGCTCTGGCATGTGAAATTACAATTAATTATATCAATACAATTATCTATCAGTCGAACAGGAAAGTGACAATCAATGTGGAGAACACATTCTCAATAGAATATGTATAATATATCGCGACGGGTACCTCGAAAAGAAGCAAAAGTTAAAATCGCTTAACTCACTCTTATCGTTTATTAAATTAATAATATTGGTCAATTCCAATTATTTTCTTTAACTCTTAGATGATTTCATTGGTTATTTATCGAAATATTAACTAAATTTATGGACGAACTCATGATATTGAGTACAAAAAGTCGTTTTTCTATCCAAAAATATATAAGACGTCAATTCTCTTAAGACGACTTTTGATAGTTTTCGAGGCAACCGTCGATATTGTAATGCGAGCATGATTTATCCAATTGAAAACGCACACAGATGGCAAAGAGAATGTCCATTCTCTCTTCCGGCAAAAAAAATTGGCAAAGAAAAGAGCCAGCTTTCTGGAATTGAATTGAGAAAATGTTAATGGGGAGCTTTTGAATGGCACAGAGAGTTCATAAAAGAGCTACAAATATTTTATGGACTGGCGAGAGAGAGCGATACTTTTGCACAACAGATAAAGGAGCTCCACAATGTAGCAGACTTACGCTGAATTAATTCATTATCTGATGATAGAATGAGCGAGAGCAGATGGAATAATTATTATCGGAGGATTTAATAGGAAACACAAACACGAAGGCAGTAAATTAATAATGGGGAATGAGAAGCGTAAAAAACATCATCCTTGCGATACATCAATATTCTGATTGTTTTTCTTTTTCCTTTTCCATTTACAACATTTTCAATTTCCTTATACTCTAGAGCGCACTTTGCCTTCTGAGTTATGTGCGGAATAAATTGAGTTCCATGATTGAAAATATGCACAACTTGTGTGACTTTATCAGTTGCAATTATCTCATGAATTTTTATTTAAATTAATCTCACTTTCCACTCGCTTTCATGCCAATAAAATTAAGTAATTCGATCAAGACCATAAAACTCACTGCGACGAGAAGACTTTGGTGCAACTGATCCCTTCATTTAAATCACAAAGGGCCTCGTAGTCATTGTCCAACTCCAGCTGAATCTCCACGTGCGTAGTGTAGATGGAGAGAAGCAGTCCAATCAGCGACGACACGACCATCGACGAGGCGAACTGGCACTTGCATTCAGGCACGGACATGGCTAAATCACTCTTGCTCCTCGCCACTTTTCCAGAATCCGGTGCGGGGGTGGAATTGGCGACAATTTGAGCGCCGCCGAGGGAGGAAAAGTGGGAAGACCTCCAACTTGTGCGACTGTGTGGAAAGAAATGAAGAGGAGAGATAAGTTGACTTTCTCAGGGATGCTTCAATCTCTCTTCACGTTCACAATAGATTTTCTCCATCCTCCCACACACACCGTAATTTTCCACCCCTTTTCACTTTGCTACACTCTCTGCACAGTGTGTCCAGGCACTGATGTTTAGATTCGACGGCTTCCTCGAAAGGTATCAAAAGTCGACTTTTGATCATGAAAAAATCTGATCATTGCAGTTATAAATCCTATGAATTATAAACAAAATGCACAGAAAAATGTGAAATGGAAAAAAAGCACAAAGAAGACTATCAAAAACCGACTTTTTGTACTTAATATCGTGAGTTTATTCATCAATTTTTGCTAGTTTTCGACGCACCCGTCGAGATCGGAAAAGAATCTATCAAGTCCCGCCCATTCAGAAGCCCCACCCCCTTTGCTATTGCATGCCAAACTCATTAAATTCTTTTCACTAAACACACAATATTTTCCAGGAATACAAAACCATAAATACTTTACCCACTGAACGGGTAAATTAGATTCCCGCTTGCAGCACATTCCGAGCACAGTGTTTCATCAGTGCTTCAGGTCGTTTCGGCGGGGATGGGAAAGAGTGGGTGAGGTGGAAATTAATTTCCTCCCGCACTTAATGACAAACATCCACTCTCCTGTGACGCTGGCGTGTGATGTGATGCACAATGACGTTGGAAGGATAGTCATCAGGTTGGAAAAATCAATGAATTGATCACGATTATTGTGAATTGATCGGCGCGCATGATAATGAAATTGTTACACTCCGCTCTGTGTTTTGGGGTGGGTGTTTATTGGATCATTGCCTCAGAGAACCCTCCATGAATGCCACACTTTATCCCTCACCCTCTCCATCGCAACTACGGCACGCCAGATATATTTAATCTAGCGAGAGAGCAAGTGTACAGAGATCATTTGTGGCATTTCGCCCTTTGTATCTGAAGGTGGTGTCCTACTTGTCTGGCAACAGTATCAGCAACAGCATAAAGTACAATATTCAGTCGCGCGAGAGCAAATAGAAAAGGAGCAACAGACGTCTTAAAGTTGCTCTTTCTCATCTCAATCTTCGCCACATTCTCATCAAATCAACCTCCCTCGGAATCGCAGTCTCTTGCCAAAGAGAGTTGATGGAAATTTTATCTAGATGATGCAGAGATTATTTCTAATTGAACAATTAGTTCGTCTCCCGTCTTCAATCTCCTTTTGCGTCTTTCGCAAGACTTTTTCTCCACTCTTAATTAGTCACTTTTTGCGCTCAATGAGGTGAAAAACATGACTGCACTAGATAAAGCACAGGAGTGGAGTAAGATTAGCCAATAAAAAGGGCAGAAAGTTAACTTTTGGACTCCCAACAGGAATGCGCATTGAAAATCCCCATCAAACAGCGTTGTTAATTGCCCAGATATCGATCGGTAATCAAAGTGATGTTCAACTGTAACGCAAATAACCACTCACTTATCTCTTCAACTATGCCTAAACTAATTAATTTCCCCTTTTCTCAACTTCACTCCCATCAAGACAGCCTCTTTATCACCACATCTTATCTCACATCTATGGCAAAACATATCAACTCGGCGGCCCAGAGCGAATCCACAAATTTCTCTTACCCATTGTAATAAAGCGCTGTTGACACTAACATCACACTGTCTAAGTGGATACATAAATTTTATGTACTGTAGCGCCGTTACATTATTTACACTAGCGCTGTGGGTGAAATTTTTCTCGCAAGATCAACCATCGAGGGTGAAAAGTGACGATGAGATTTTCATGCTTTGCAAATTTTCCCTCCGGCGCACAAATCAAAACTAAATTCGTGCCGCGCACTTTTGCCTATCCTCAGGCGGTATATCATTTTTTTTTTCAAATACACAACGCTCAACACCTTTTCCACGCAAATCTCTTCTCGCGCCCTCAAACGCGCACAAGCACCCGTCAATTAATCCCTCAATTATTGCCACAAAGTGTTACTTTAAAATTCACGCCGACTTGCA
Organism: Phlebotomus argentipes; assembly: GCF_947086385.1. NCBI lineage: Eukaryota > Metazoa > Arthropoda > Insecta > Diptera > Psychodidae > Phlebotomus > Phlebotomus argentipes. The sequence goes on along the minus strand of NW_026776181.1, from coordinate 6,675,522 downwards.
ATTACCGAGGATGAAATTCCCATCGCGGCGCTTGTGTTGGTCTCGCAAAATGGTAATGAGGCTGACACGGAGGAACTTCTTGACGGATGTCTGTATTAAGCATTAAGTAAAAGCAAGCGTGTCGTCACGAATTATTCTTCGCACAGTAAACGCAAAGTGCCTTTTTCTTCCATTTCTCCGGGGAAAGCATTGATTGAGAGCAGATTTTTTTTTTTAAGAAAGAAAAAACACAGAATTTTTCAGGAAAGCAAGTTGAGAATTTTGCGCTAATATTGGTGCAAAAATTGCCGAATTTACCTCAAACTGCTTCTAATAATTAATTAAAGTGCTAATATTACTCTGTAAAAATTATTTTAATTCATTTTATCCCAACAAATTTTCAAAAAATCTAATTTTCATACATTAAATGTACTTTTCTTGATGGTGATTAGTTGAAAAAAAAAAGCCAAATATCCTCATTTATTTAAAATATTCTCAGCACTTGAATTTTTTTTTAAATTTCAGTCCCACAAGATGCAAATTTTAATTTTTTTGCTATTAGAATAGATCAAATACTTAATAGAAATTAATACAATGTAAAACTTTGATAAATCGACTTTTCATGGTTTTCGATTCACTCGCCGAAGTGGAAATACTTTTTCGGAAATTTGTGCTCAGATGATTCATAGTAATCTTAGAGGGATCACTTCTTAAAAAACCCATTTTTTCATGAATTTTTGTACGAAAACTCTACTCGGAATAAACCAAAGATCAGTGAAATAATTTACTGTTGAGAAATAATTTTATCTAAGGTCCCCTGGATGATGTCTTACAAGACGGAGTCTCAGTGAAGTGAAGGCTTATCGTGAATTTGTGCTTTAAGCCTTCAATGCGATAAGGCGCCGTCCATTGAGCAAAAGGTTTATCAACAATTGCAGCTTATTTGCGCGTCGCTTTCAGCCAGAACCCACGTTTGGGGACCCCTTCGGGGCTCATTAATAACTTTCCCTCAGCGTAAAGGTAAATATTTCCTCGTAACTGCGGAAAATTGCGTGGATCAATTGGCTGCGGTGATTTTCCATGCGGCGCCCCGCGGAGCCCATTTTCCAAAGGGAGTGTGAGGTCACATTTGAGGAATTTTCATGCCTCATCACGCCTCAGATTTCTATCGGCGCTGACGGCCACAGTGCGATCCTGACCAAATTAATGGCAATTTGCGGGCGGCGAAAAGGTCTTTTGCCTTGAACGCGCGGCATTTCCAGGTGGGCGCAGAAAAAGAGTGGATCCGGGATCGCCGGATGGGCTTTCTGTTCTATGCGACCCGAAGAGCCACCATGGGTGGGAATTTGCCTTCCATGTGTGACTTTTTGCCGAAGGGATGCACAGAGAGAGGGTATAAATTTGGGGTGGAAAAATGACGAAAAGGGAGGGAGACAGATGGTGAGTTTGTCTCTGCGCATGGCGCAAATTTAAAATTCAGTGTTTGATTACCTTGTCGGCGATTGCAGTGTCCTCTCGCCTGGGCTGATGTCGCGAAAAATGCCCGCGACACGGTGGGAAATGAGCTAAATAGGCAGCAAATCGGCGCGATATGGAGCGGTGAAAATATAAACACTGCGATGGTCAGAAAAACAATACATATGACATCACTAGACTGCAGGCGGGTTTTCCGTGCGAATCTGCAGATTTGCCGGCAGATTCCCGCGTGGCAACACCATTTCTTTGTCCTCCGCGGAACTCTGCAGTCACCAGTGCAAAAAATGCGAAAACATTGAATTTTCCTCTTCAGCATTTGGGCGAATTCTCACGGCGGAAGGGCCCATGGGGTGGGCTGACGTGGCGCAGGGGCGTCGTGGAAAAATACTCCGGGCCATAGACAGGCGATGCTGGGTGAGGAAATGCATTTGAAAGGTGGTGACGCCCGAAAATGATTGGTGATTTCTAGCGGTCTGCGCGGCCGTGGCGGAGTGTGGCAGCACTGTCGCAAAGTAGTATAGTGGTAAATTGTAGAGGCGATATGCCATAAGCAATGTCCGTCATTTTCTCATCGAAAATGCGCTATTTCCCGACGTAAAATCACGCGTGTGACGTTGTGCAGTGTTGCAAAGTGTTGTTGCGTACCCGTGGCAGTCGTGAGTGGTGCGAAAGTCACGCACGCGGTGGAGTTTCAGTCGGAAAATCGGGTGCTCCGTGACGGGACTGGTGTAGCGCATCGCCGTGTAAATTATCATGTGTGACTGTGTGTGACTTTTTTTGGGGGGTGAAACGTGGACAGTGAGCGCCCCAAGGGAGCCAAGCCGTGCCCATGAGGCACCCAGCCATCGCCCATAGTGGCCCCGAGACGCCAGCCCGGCGCAAAAGTGATGCGAAAAAGTTATTTTTCTAATCATCACCGTCTAATTCCACATAGCAGCCATTAGTGGGCGCTAGTGTGTTATTGTATTGACTCGAATTCCACACACACACGCGCGTCGCTGAACGTCAAGAATTTTCTCACGTGTGAGTGTTGGTGATCCTATTTTGACGGATTGTTGGAAAATTATTTTATTGTTTTGATCCGTTTACCATTTGGGCGATATTTATAACGCCTGGGAGGACTTTTCGTGCGCCACGCGAGGCGGTGTCGAGGCGTCCAGGAAATGACCGGACAGTCCTGCTGTCCTCCTTGGAGCGCCCCCGCGGGACAAGTGGCCACCCTGAAGACTCGCCTCCTGGCAGTGTGTGTCACGCTAAGTGGTGAAAAGTGACTCTGGCTGAGCCTCAAGAGGGTCACACACCAACAGTTTTTCCGCCTCTTCGTGTGAGTAACCTCTTGAGAAAAAGTTTGAGCCACTCTTGGTTGGAGTGAAGAAAGTCGTGAGGCTTCTGTGACTCAGTGTGTCGCGAAATTGACGGTCTTTCTCTCAGTGTGTGTCAATGGACTCACGAATCCTGTAGAGTCCTTGGAACTCATCTGTGCGCGGTGATGAGATATTGAGATGCAGCGGCGTCAAATTATCCACTTAATCAATTAATTACGCGTTTAATTAGGAAATCTGTGTGCTATTTGTGTTGACTCTCGCGGAGAGTGAGGAGATTCTCGGAAAAAGAGAATCACAGCGTCAACAAATCGTCAACATAAATACGGGTTTGCGGAGAAGTGCGAGAGTGAGTGAGAGGGACGAGCGAGTTGGAGGAAAAATCGGGGTGTAGATCGTTGATTGGCAGTGCTAGATCTAGTGCTAGATCTGTGCTAGGTCGTCTGTGTGGAAGTGTGAGCCGAGAAGTCGCTGCGTCCGCCAGGCGAGAGGAGAGAAAGGAATACCTGTGTGAGATTCCAATAGGGTTTTGGAAGTTGTGTGGGCAAACTACAAAGGTATATTGCCCTGGAGTGTGTGGCGAAGAACCAGCGCGAGAGAGAGAGAGAGTGAAGTGCGTGTGATGGTCAATGAGGCAACAATTGGAGTAAAAAGTGGTGTTTGGCAGTGATATATAATATTGTCAAGCTGTGGCCCGAGATAAATTCAGTTATTATGTGGCTGGGAAATGATGGAAATTGATGTGAAACAGAGAAATCAGCGAATACGAAGACGGGTGAGGGCTCAACGCATGCAGGCTGAGAGAGACCGAGACGTCGTCGATGGGGGCGACCCCGATAGTGCTGAGGAGGAGCAAATTGCAGCACGTGAGAAGCCGGCGAGGCCCCCATTGCGACGGAAGAAACCAAAGGAACCAGCTCCACTCCTTGAGGAAGACATCATTGATGGTTTTGCCATCTTGGCTTTCAAGTCCTACGAAGATTTAGAGGTGAGTTGATCTTCCAATCTCCCCTTGCTGACAACCCACGAAGTCATGGGGCGGCGAGATTGCGCCGGAAATGAGGGAGGATCTTTTAATTTGTGTATAGGAGAAAAATGGGAAGTTAATGAGATGCCAAAGAAAGAGACGAGCAATTGCGATGCAATCTTGGATCAAAGATGGGTTAAAATGAGGACGAAAAGGGTGGGAAAATGGGTGGAAAAGCGCAGTATTTAGAGAGAAAGAGATATAATTCAAATGTGATGCTCTAGGATATATTTGCAATTTGTCGGGATTCTGCCATTCTCTTCCTCAATACGCCGCCACACAGAGATCAGAAAGGTGAAATGAAAATACAGTGAAGTCCACGAAAAATGCAATCACGTCTCCCAGGGCTTCTTTCAATGCAATAAAGGGAAAGAGAGAGAGAGAATGAGAGAAACTTGTTTAGCGTGCGCCTCAGAGACAAAAGGAGCGTTTTATCACCCATTGATTATTTTATTGAGACACTTAAGATTAAAGAGAATTTTATGATTATGGCCAAGAGTGGAGGTGCAAGAGGTCGTGTCGCTGTAAAAATTGCGGCTCCCTCATTTTAGCGTGTCAATTGAATTCTGCACTTGAATTGCGCGGTTGCAAAGTAGGGATTTTAGATATTTCTTTGAAATTTCGATATCAATTCAAAGTCTTTCAGACCATTTCTCGTATTCAATAGACAGTCAATATTCCCCTTTTTGTTTATTTTACGGACCCAGAGAAGAATTGAAGCTCTATTTTAACAAAATGATCTAAGAAATGTCCATTTTCGAGGTCAATTTGGCATAAAAAGCTGTTGTAAACGTAACTTCTAAAAGTTTCGTTGATTCTAACACAAAATAGGCCCTAAAAGATCACTAACTAATATCAAAGACGAACGTTGTGTTATAGAAATACGCGCTCGATGTGGTGTTTGTGTCCTTTATAAAATCGAACAAAAAGAAGGATTTTTGGTTATATTTATTTCATTCAAATTCAGGATTTTTCTAAACTATTTCTACTGTTTTGTTCCTCTTGGATCCCATTATTTCTTCAGCCACTTTACTTCACTTCTGGCGGAGTTTTGTGTGAGGAAAAGATGATGGGAGTTGTTGAATAGGGTAAATTTATATTCAATTTCATGAGATTTCATCTAGAATAGATTCATCAGTTTTTTTCTGCGTTCAAGCAAGAACGAATGATGGGAAGAGGAAGAGGGGAGGATATTCATTTCAGTCACAATAAATAACAACAATCAATAGATAATTTAATTTGCTTTTGTGGACGGAGAGAGAGAGAGAGAGAGAAAAAAATGTGGCACAGAGCGATGTGGTATTATTTTTCATTGGGTTAAATGAGACGAAACTGTGTAGGAAGCTTCTCAAATTACTTGTGATTTTTATGTGTATGTATAAAATTTAAAACCACAATAACATAGTAAATTGCTCAATAATTAACAAGTTGCGAATGAAAGATTGGTATTGATTACATATTCATAAGTGTTTCTGCGATACAATGTGTGATATTTTGTGCTGTTGAAGTAATTTGCGAATATTCGCGACTTGTGGCGGTGTTTCGGCGGTCGGGAACTGTTTTGCAATCTGATGAGATGTTGAAGGAAGAACAGAAGGAACAATGGAGGGTGAAAAAAATAAGCGTACACAGAAATTTGAGGGAGAGAAAAAATGATGAGGAGAGAGATAGAGGGAGAGAAAGAGTGTGTAAAGAAGGGCTGTCACAGCTGCTTCTCTTACCTTTGTGTGCGCCAAGGAGGGAAAAAAAAAGAATCTGTTTAAGAAAAAAATTCTGTAGTGTTTTTTGAGGTTTTCTGATGCAATGAATTGACCTCGGTTCCAATTCACCACTCTTGTAAGTTGATTTTCTTCCATGTCTTTTCTCCACAGTCTTCAAGCTGATTCTCTTTTCGGGGAAAAGATGAGGAATTGTACTATATTCAGCTCACATATATGTATATTTTCCTTTCATTCCTTATATTTGTGTACTCTCTTCATACCTCTTGAATTTATTGTTGATGTTTTTCTCTCTCCTCACTCTTCGTGTGCCATTGAGAAGTGGATACAGAGTTGAGAGAAGGAAGAAGTGTGCGGTGAAAAAAGTTGAGAAAAAGCACGACATATTTAAGTGTTGAATGGGCGAGAGCAAGAGGTTAAGGTGAAAAGAAGTTGAATGGAGTTGCTTTGCTGCTCAGCATCGGGTGAAATTGTGTACAAAATTCTCTAAAGTGCATGGAAAAGCTTTAAAGCTCTTGTCAAGTTTCTCATGGCTTTTTCCTATAATCCTCTGTCGACTTTGTGGTGGTTTTCTTTCTGTGTCAAATAGTTCTGGAGATATTTTACCAAATGGCATTGCATCAAACCTATTAAAAAAAAATGTGTTTATATGCTTAGTGGATTTTCGCAGGTATTTAAGAGGAAAGTGAGCAACGACAATCAATTGTGATGTCTTCAACTTTTCCTACTGTAAAACGCAGTGTCTGTTATTGAATTTGTCCAAAATTCCCACTCTAAAGGCAATCAATATCAATCACTGAGTCACTTTTATTGATTCCTCAATGGCTTTTTTCGGCCAATTCGCATTGGGAATCGGTCACAGTTGAGTAGAGAAATATTTGTTGGGAAAACTTCAAGTGGAATTGACAAGAATCCAAGGCAATTTGACCTCCCCCTTTTTCTTATCTCCTTGTTAAACACGTCCTTGCCATTTTCCAATTCGCTCCGGAGGAAATTAAATGGTCTGTGGGCAAAGAGCCAAAAACAGATTTTTTATATTCTCAGCCATACTTCCCATCCCCACCCATTTCACCCTTCTGTACATCTTTATTGTCGTGTGGAGAAGACATCAACAACAGGATGGCGTAGTAAACTATTTTATGTGTAACGCTAAATACTCCTTTTCGCATCTCACCTTCGCATCTTGTTCTTTTCTCTCTACGACACTTGAGAATGACTTTTTCCCGTAGTTTGTGTTTTTTGGGGAACTCAAAACTTTCCCATCTTTTCCTGTGCAATCACTGAAAATTCAGCCCGGATGGTGTTAATGAATGTCACAAAACTTTTTACGACGATGCATCTTGTGAATAATTCAATTTTAACAATATAAATATGAATAAAATATTGTGCAAAAATATGGGGAGAATTAAATTTGACTTCATTATGCAATCATTCCATGTCCGACGGGTGAATCGTAAACTATGAAAAGTGGACTAATTTATCTTTAAAAATGGCTAAAAAAAATTGCAATCATTCGTTTAAAATGATCTCTTGATTTTCCTAAAATGTTCTTGGACTGTAGAGTATAAAAAGATGATTTTTTAGTAATTTTTATTGGATTAAACGTACTGAAAGACTATTAAAATCTACTTTGAAAAGTATTATTTGCTGTTTTTCAAAGAACTTGCAATATTTCAGTAAATTTTTTTTAATAAATACCAATAAAAGCAACTGAAAAAATCCAGAAAATAATTATAACAGAGCAATATTAGCACTCTAATGGTCGATCGGAGGGTGTTTTGAGGGTTTTAATGTAAATTTAGCAAATTTCGCAGCGATATTAACGCAAAATATTGAACTCGCTCTGATGAAAATGGAGATTTTAACTTTTCATAGTTTTGGATTAACCCGTCGATGTGAATATATGATAATAATGGAATGGCATTATTTAATGTGTATTAAATAAATTTCACTGTATTTTACTAATTGATAATGCCATTGTGCAAAGGTCATTTCAATTTGTGCAATAATGTATTAATGAAGTTTAATGATTGATTTCCATCAAAGTAAAACCACAAATCATATATCCCATTGCTCGTAGTTATTAATTAGTTTGCTATGAAGTTTATATTCTTGCTTTCAATGTTATTTTGAGAGAAATTTATATGGCATGAAAGAGTCATATTGATTTCACTGACAATATGACATATGAATGTGTGTAAAAGAAAGTGGGAAAAAATGATAATTATGGAATTTGTCAAATATTTTATTTGCGTGTTTCACACAGAGGAAAATCAATGGGACAAAATTCTCAAGCAGAAATTAATTAGTGCTTGGTGTTCAATTTGCTAATAGATTTTAAAAACACATTAATATTTATGTGCTGAAATGTTAGGCGTGAAGAGAGGCTCCCGTTTCACATGCTGCCCGATGAATTCTTCTCTGTTTTGTATGGAATGCGAAGTATTCTCGTGAAGAGCATAAATCACAGTGACGCCTAAAAATTAAGTTATATATGTGTGAAAGTTGAGAATTGTGTGGAGAAAGAGAGATAGAGTCCTTAAATTAATTTTCTCACCCATTTTTCCCACCCTTCAGTTCATCCCACTTTCTCTCCGCTTTTTTTCCTACCGCCAATTACCTCATTCGGTGAAGTTTTCTGCGGGAAAATGCTTGAAAACATTACGTGATTCATTTCTGCACAATGAGTGGCGAATGCAATATATATCCCTGCTTATGGCGCCGCCCTTTGGTGTGCGGCGGGCGGTGAAAAGGCAGAATAAATAAACGGACATAGTTCAAAGGTGAAAATTACACTTCCTGGCGTTGGCACATTTCATCATTGCTGTGTGTTTAAGCGTATTTTTAGTTGAAATGCCGCTGGTGTGATGTGATATGGCACAAGAGGTGAACTTGATGTGGGAATATTGTACATTATATGATGAGGAATGATCGATTTATAATTATTTTGGTATTAATTAAATATCCAATGCTCGCAACTTCCGATCAATTCATTTTCCACATCAATCTTCACTCATCAAAAATTTACTATATATACTTATTCTCATGCAAATTTGATATGGAGGAAAAACACATTTTTTCTCTGCTTCTTTGTTACATAACAGACTTGAATATGTTTACATATGAACAGTAGCGAACATTAGTTGAGGACACCTACGAAATTTTGGCAAAATTCTACATAACTTTGATATTTTTGTGTGCTACAATCGCTACAATTCTAGGTTTTCTGATTAAGTACAATAAATCACTGTTTTTTTGGGCGTTATAATAAAAAATTGACTTCAAATCATACTTTCTAAGGAGCAATTTGATGACATTTTCACGACTTCTTACTTGTTCTTGAACGATCAACTTAAACTCCTATTTTATACTTCACAAAAAAGCCTGTGAATAAGATTTCGACCACGGTTGTGCCGATGAAATGCAGCAAAAGCGTTAAATGGAAGCTGAAAACACACAAAAAGCAAGTTGACAAGTGCAAATCAGGGCATATTGTGATGTAAATGTCTGCTAGACATTCCAAACTCATGATTTTATGCGGTTATCCGAGCCAATTTTATGGTTACAGCATAGATTTTGAGTAAAATAGGCAAAAAGAACTGAAATATCTGTGAAAGGTCATAAGATTCTGATCATTTTTATCTTTTATATCTCGAAAAATGACAAAAATATTGAATTTTTAACACAAAAAGGGAAATTGACCAAAATTTCTCAGGTGTCCAAAACAAATTTTCGCTGGTGTATGTATTATTTTGACACGCGGGAAAAGTGAAAGAGAGAGAAAGAAAAAAGCTTGTGAGGATATTAATGTGAATTTAAGGCCATAAAATGTGATGCGGTGTCAAGAAAGAATATTTCTGCGAAATTGTTATCATTATTTAGGCATTCATAAAGTCTCGCGCGGAACACATTGTTGGGGGTGGAATTTGAGAATTTTTAACTTCCCTCAGTCGAGCAATGAGCATAAATGCGATGGTGAAATAGCGCCTGGCCATTGGTGATGGAGCAAATTTAATCTGTTCCCGAAATCCCTCAATTTGCCCCTCTGGCCAACCCCAAAACTATTCGCTCTGCATAGTTCACTGGCTGTGTTTGTGTGCGCAACAACTCTGTCATTCACTTGCGGTCTTTCCCTCCCTTTTCTGGCATTTGTCCTCAATTTCAGCCACTACATATTGTGCATCAGATGGCATTTGGGGTTGGGCAATCATAATGTCATCATATTTACACACAAAATACGCGATATTCATTGACTATGAGTTGAGGGTGGGTTTCGGGGGGCGGAAGATATCAGAGAAAATGCTGTTTTCTATTGAGATTAAATGTTTTGATATATTTGGGTGTCGCTTTTCGTTGAGGGGGGGAAAAGTTTCCATGTGCGCATATATTTTTCGGTGCTGGAATTGAGGAGAATAAATTGTATAATTTACCAATTTATATTTATTGAAGTTTTGTAAGTTTCCAATAAATAAAGTCGTAAATTGAGAGAGAGAGAGAAAATCTATAGAAGACATTTTATATTATGGTTTGTAATTCATTTTTATTCTTAAATTATTAAAGTATAATTTGAATTTTAAATATAAATTTTTGTGTGTTGCTTTGTTAGCTTGAATTTTTCAACACATCCAACCGCGTTTGAATAATTAGGTTAATTCTACATTTCATATTCAATATCGATGGTCTTTCCAAAGGTGGCTCAATTACCTTTCATCCCATAATTGCTAGTTTGGCGTACAATAGAAAGTATATAGCGACTTGGCAAACGAACAATGACATATTGCTAATCATCTTCCTATTGCAGAGTTAATTGATTCATGTCTGAATTGACTGAGTTAAATGTGACTCCAATAAATTTGTCATGATGTGTGTCAATTTGCGTTGTGTTTTGCACAACAGTTTAGATAAATAGCGTTAATTTGGTGATAAAGCAAATTGATTAGAGTCTCCAGAAGCGCCAGAGAATAGTAATAATCACATAAATCAGGTGTTGTTGCACAAAGGATGATGAGCAAATACGGTTTAATTAGCATTTTAGCACGTCATGACATGTCATTTTATTGAATTCTCATTATCGAATTGAGTCATTGGAGTTATTTTGCGTTAACATAGAAATTAGTTGATGAGTGAGTGGAAAAATGTGATTTTATGGAGTTGAAAGTGTTGTATTTAAAAATTTCATTTGACAAACAGTTGTTGACGAGCTTGCGGGGGGTGGAAAAGGGGTGTTTTTTGACCGAGCATCAGGGATTGGGATTTGTGTGGCTGAAACCACAACCATTAAATTGAATTATTATTAATTTTTCAGTCCAACCCTTCGTCAAATAGTGGGGTAAAATTGGATTTTCCATTTCCGCTTTTCGCTATAAATTTTTGAGGTAGTTTTATGTGCCTTTTTCACCCTGCAGCAGTATTACAGCAATTCCCACATCGGGTAATCAATGTTCTCTGTAAAAAAATTGAAAAAAATATGTATTTTCCTATTGGAAGTTGATTTTTTTTATACTGTGACTGGATGATATTTCACATATTGGGTGAATGTGTGCAAAATAGCGCGGGCATCAGAATCACTTACGGGTAAATTGAGTGTGCAGAAGAGAGCGTTCACGATGTCGAGAGTGATGGTGCAAGAGAGTGTCGAATGGTGGTTTAAAGACAGACAAATGGACAGACTTGAGCAGGGGGTGGAAATGAAATGGTGGAAAATTTCATCATTGTTCAACTCAATTGCACTAACATAAAAATTTGCTACAATTTCCTTCCACACCCACTGAATCCCTTCTTCTTATGTACATTCACTGCCTTCGCACTCACTCAGATGGGTTTTCTCTGAAGGAGGATGCGAGCGCTGGCGGAGGAGTGCAAAAGTTACACATCCCTTCGTCGGGTGTAATTCAGTTTGAGGGGCGAAGAAGGGGAGGAAAGGGGTGATGTTAGTGGGTTAAGAAGATTTCGATGTAACGAAATTTCATCGTAGAGTACTGAAAATAATGATATGGCTATATTTGTGTACTGGAAGTTCATTAGTTATTATCAAAGGCTTATAAAACCCAATTCCATGTAATCTAATCAATTCTCGTAAATGTACAAAAGCCAGGTAGTTTTACTATCGAACTCCTAACAATAAGAAACTTGGGCTTCACTGAGAGAAAAATCTGGCTAGAATGTAGATTGACGAAGATTTTCGTCTGGATTTTGAACAGAGAACACTAAAATCAACGCTATTCGGTTTAAAGTTATCTTATTCTGTTGAAAGCAGAACAAAAGTGGACTAAAATTAAGTAAAATTAGACAGATTCAGGCTAATTTCAAGACATTTTTTAGCAACTATTTGCAAGAATACTCATTTCTAGGTTTCAGAACATTTTATTTTTCTGAGTGAAGGTTTTGGAGATGTTACTCAGACTTTCTAAACTCACATTTCCTCCTCCTCCTCCGCCTTCTCTTAGATTGTTGTCTGCTGTGAAAGACCACAAAAGAGCGGAGACACCCTTAAACTTTGCACCTTTTCCAAAGTGTCATTGGTGGTTTCATTTCTTGTTCACTCACTGTCGTCTCAATCTCTGGGCGAGGAGTGGAATAAAGGAGGCGACATCTCATTCCGCTTATTCGACTTATTCGTAGACACACATCTTAACGGGCCTCTCTTTTTATTGAATTTTTATCTGCTTTGTATCTCGCTTTATCGTTTCTCTCTGCCTGTGTGTATAGATAGATTCAATGTGAAATGTACAGCAGTGCATGGCAGAGAAGATGTTCATGCGCTGCTCTTTATTCAGCGACAGAGAGTGAAGAAAATCCGTGAGGAGGGAAAAGTGTGTGTGTGTGTATTGTCGGGAGGGAAAATCGGGGTGGAAAAAAACACATCCTATATGTGGTAGTCACTCAAGCTAACACGATATAAAATGAGGAGGAAAAGGTTTTGACTCGCTCTGTTTTTCCATGCGGCTGCCCCTCATTTTTCGGCGAGAGGGGTGGCGAGAAAGCACTCTGCTATGCTGCTTTTTTCCTCGCCTCTCTATGCCATGAGGCCCTAAGAAGAAAAGAGGTTGCGGACGAATTGCTTTGGAAGGCATTTCCGTGTCCTTTTGACTTGGGTGGAAAATTGGTGATTCCGGTTCAGTGTGTATTACATTAGATGGTCAGAGGGAGAGTGGATGAGATGATGAGGGGTGAGCGTTAAATGAGAAAGCATGATGGAGAAAATGGGTGTAAGTGTACAAAGTGAGGTTCTTTTCACATAATTATTATTATGCTTAAATTTGTATTTTCCACCCAAAAGTCTGATGGCGGAGAATGCTTTTGGGAGGGAGGGTGAAATGGGATGGAAAGGACTGAGAAAAGGATCTCTCTCAGCATTCATTGCATTAATTAATGCCATAGAGATAAATTTTAGATGATAATTCTTTTACATCCCGCTCTGGATTATCTCGTGAAATATTAATATAATATTGCGCACAAAAGTGTTCATCTATGGTTCAGACCTCAAGATCTTTTTCCCTGTTTTTCTTTTTTTGCAGTACGCTATAAAAATTGCCAACAAACGCAACGAGAAGAGATTATCGGCCATCGCTGAGCTCACAGCTTTGGCCAATGTGGATGAGAAGCCGCCCAAGATTGATACTGGACAGCGAGATAAGGACCGAGATCGCGACAACAGAGACAGAGAGAGAGACTGGCAGTACCAAAATCATCACATCAACAATAATCACAGCAATCATCAACAAGGCAATCTGGTGGTTAATCATTTATCACATGTAAGTACGATGGCTGAGATTGAGGGTGATGGCAATTATTGCCCGCCATTCCATTTCCCCTTGTGTCTTATTCTTTGCCCAACTCACTCAATTGTCCTTCCTTCCGCCTCCGTCACTCGTGCACGAGTGGAGAGAAGGGCAGTTTTTTCCGGTCGTGCGTGCTTCTGTAATGAGGACAAAAGAGCTTGAAACGATGATATCGAAAATAATCCATGATATTTTCATCCTATCGAGAGGAGATTCTCGCGTGCATGGATTACATGAGATTGTGATGAAATGATAGGCTATTTTGATCCACACAACTCGGAAGTTGATGATGGATTGAAAGGGCTGAAATATCAATAAAATTGATTTAGACGTGGGAAATTGTTGTATGAAGTATATTATGTGAGTTTTTGTTCGGTGACTGAATGAAATTTGTTCCTTATAAAGTAAAGTGAAATTCATCTTTACATACTCATTATTTTACACAACATGAAACATGAAAGGAGGTAGTGTTGTTTTATGGAATTTAACACAATTGTTTGTACTTCTTAAAGTCTAAAATTGACGAAAAAATTAACTGATAATTGATAATCATCTGCAAACGATAATTTTGTTTTCGAATTGATTGTGTGTTTTTCTTTTTTAAATATATTCAGCTGATTTTTCAAGAAGAGATCCTAAAGTTGAACCATTTAGAACAACACTGCCCCAAATTCCCCCTAATTGATATTATCAAAAGTTTGTCAGTTTTCAAGAGCTAAATGTTAGCAGTTTGTCTATCGTTTGGCTCTCACTCTCTCATAAATTTAAGATTGATTTCTGATTTAATCCTTTAACCAGCTTATAGGTTTAGAGAGAGAGAGAGTGAGTGGAAGTTTGAAACTCAGCGGAGTTGTGCGTGATTTTCCAGAGCATCACAATTTAGTGCAAAGAGCAAAGAATAGAGGCACTTCTTGGCGAGTAGCATTAAGTGCTTCACCATAATTTAAACTGGTTATCTGGCTGCCTCTTTGCCCCCTGATTTCTTTTCAATATTCCTCCCTCCATTTTCACTTCCATCGCGCGCACTTCTATCGGCTCGTGCAATCGATATTTCCTCTTTTTATTGTTATTGCTGCCATGGGTGTATTTTTAACGATGTCTCAAGCCGTGTCGTGAAAAATTAGAGGAAGCGTAATTTTCACTTTTACAAGAGAGTGAATTTTATGAGTATTTGAGCTGGAGAGAATGCATAATACGGGAAATTTTATTCCTATATACTCTGTGCTAACGTCGCCATTCCATTGGGAGGATTGAATTAAAAATAGCATTTTCAGTTCCTTTTTTTTCTCCTCTCAATTAAAATTTAAGAGAGAGACCGCGCGAGAGAGAAAGAGAGAGAAAGAGAGAATTTGTAGATTTCTTCTTGTTCATGCAGAAGATATTTCAATCTGTGTTTGACCTTATTTTCCGGAGCCATTGCTATGGCATTTTCAATCAATAGTTGAAGCTCTCCTTGGGCAGTGTATTAAGCATAAAAGGGGAGTTTGTATGCTTCAAAATAATAAATTATTTAGTGGTTAAATTTGTGTGTTACATTTTCATGCTTCAACATTTCTAATTACACTGTTTATTTATAGGCAAATGGTTTATTAAAGGGCTTTTCTCCTCTCTCTCTATAATATTGCCAGTAACAATTCCATCCCTTCCTCACATTTGGTTTGATGTGCAAACAAAGGTGGAAAGGTGTGACGCGGGGTGGATGCGAATTGAGGCCCAATTTTGGGGTTTTAACACAGGAAGAACAGGAAGAATTTATGATGATTCTCAGTCTGATGTAATACTCTCAAATGTGAGACACGCGTCGCGGGGGTGGAAAGTTTTAATTGTTTTGAAAATGCTGTGTAATTTCACGGTTCACAGTTAAAAGATTTTCAAATGTTTTCTTATGTAATATTTTAAATCAACACAGAGCGAGCGGGAAAACTGACTGGGCGCGCGAAGCGCGACGTGGGCAAAGTAGAATCATTTTGCTTTCAGACTTTATTATAATTATATTATGTTTGCCAGGAGACACTGGGAGAGGTTTAGGCGTTGTGGAGATTTCCTTTGGGTGGTGAAGCTCAGCGTGAGATTTAGAGATAAGTTTTCCAAATGAGGGTGAAAAGGAAGGTGAAATTGGGCGACTGGATGGGGGTGGAGGGAAATGAGGGCAAAAACGGGAGAGAAAGTGATTAAAATACAACAATATATAGTACTGGGTGAGTAATTTGAATTTATATTAGGGATAAAATTATTCTGATGTACACTCTTTATATGTATACGTGGAGTAAATTCCTAATTATGCACCGCTCGTGTTGCCCTAATAAATTCTCAATGAGTCTCATGGAAATTTGCACTGTGAGAGATAATCTTTTGTGTCACTTTTGGAATCACTTCGCTCGCGTCCAGCGGAAAATGAAAGGAGTTACATTTGGATTTTGCCCAGTGATGATGAGAATTAACTGTTCTGGTGGTTGAATATTACGGAAAAAAAGGGAGAATCAGCCAAACTTTCTAATTCGACTTTATCCACTTTTGGCAGAATTGCAAATATGCATGTGGTTTTGCTGGCTATTTTATCCCGCGCACTCTTGCTATTCAACTCTTGTGGCTTTGTGAGTGAGGAAAACTTTTTCAACCCACTAATTCTGTCCAATTTTCCAGCATTGCTTTATCTCCTGTGATTCAGCTCTTCATCCATAGTTACATATAGAGTGTGTGTGTTGGGAGGAATATATGCAAATGGGTGACTTTTCGAGAGAATTAATTCCGATTATTCCGACATATTTCGCAGTTGAAAAATTATCGCTGGAAAATTAATTTATCTACTCGGGAGAAAACAGCATTTTGAGCCCTTGCGGGCGCAGGAAAGGAAGAAAAAGACTCTCCCGCACTGAATACAAATGAGAAATTCTTCTATTCATTGGAAGCTTTTCCGATGAGAAGAACCGAGAAAGAGAAAGAGAGAGAGATTCTTCACGAGATACACATTGAGTGTGGTGAAAAGTTTAAGTGATTTCTTGAAATGTTTTCTGCCGAGGAAAGAGAAGATCGACAATTTTCTTTGCGGTGATGAGTGTAAATTGGATTTGGCTGAAGACAAGAATGGGTGGATATAATGAGACAGAATAAATCCGCAGTATCACGTGAGTGAAATATTTGAGTGGCGTTGAGCTGTGTTGACAATTCTCAGCTAAATCGCGTAAGATTAAGTATTTTGAAATGTGGCCAAATAGCAAATTGGAATTGATGTGTTTAAACTATTCATTTAGTCGCTGTGAAAAGAGTCTTTGCCACTATAAAAGTGGTGGATTATGTTCGTATTTACTTTGGAATGTTGGATTTTGGTTATTGCTTAACGAAGCTTCCTTGAATTTTTTTATGCACTGTTTTCAGTGCACAAAGGATGAGTTTTTCTGTCAAATATTTCTACTAAAGTATGTCTGTTTTATTATTGAAACTAATGAAATTCCTTAAGTCTTAAAGACTGTCTGTTTCATTCTTTTGGGATTGCGCTCTAAAATAACTGAATAATGTGCTTTAAAATTGTCCGAAATTTTCTCACAGCGAGGCATTTTGTCCAAAATACCGTGAAAAAGAGGCTGAATGGAATTTCCTTCCGATGTTTCATCTTTTTGGAAAATGCATTGAAAGCCGATAATAAGTTGTTTGCACACCAAACTGCCCCGCTTTTCTCTAGCGAAAAAGTAAACTTTCGTAATAATAGTAGTGAAAGTAATTCGAGAAAGAAAGACAGGATAAAAACATGCAATAATAATTAATAATCGATAGTTTCTTTCGTGATTAGAATTTTGTTTTTCTTCCTAAAATCAATTTTGATCTAAAAGGCGTCAACTTATCCATATTCTCGCCCTGGTTTTATTCCAAATTTCCCTTCCGTTTACCATATAATTTTGTGTTTCCACCAAGAACTCTATTTTCTTCTTATAAATTCTCGACATTGTCTCGTGCGCTTTCCATGAATGCCGCAAGAGAGGGAGAGAGAGAGAGAGAGAGAAGGAGTGAGACAGAGAGTGAATTTTGGTTTGGAAATTATGAGCGAGAAGGATAATTACCGTCAATTGATGCTAATTGACTAATTGGCGGCTTCAATACAATGCTATGGATTATTGTATACTTATGACAAAAGTGTTTAGCTATAGGGGTGTGCAAAGGGGTGCAAAGGGGGTGGCGGAGCGTTTGGGGAAAGGTGGATGAGTAGATTACATAGAATTACTGCTCGTCCCACTGAATTTGTGAGCCATTCGTAAATGGCGGCGATACGGCGTTCCTCTATCGCTGGCATCGCCGCCCACCCACAATTGTGCACCTCCATGCCATTCGTCAAACAAAACAATAAACCATCTCCAATTACACCACATTGTCTCATGCCCGAAATGGATGTTCTTCCTTCCCCAAACATTATCAATCTCATTTGATTTACACAATTTAAGCTTGTCTTGTGTGGAGAGGCATTTTCGGTTCAGCCATAGTTTAAATACACAGCAAAATTCAAGTTGCTGGATCACTCTCGTGTCGAATGAGAGGCGGAAGGGAGAGGGATGGGGTGGAAAGGGGAGGATTTCGTGGCAAATGTGGGGTGTGTGTGAATCAATGTGACTGACGTTGGTATTTTCCTGGTGAAAAATTCAATTTGAAGCATCCGACAAACTGTTTAACAACGCATCTCAATAAATTCAGTGCGCTGAATTTGTATTTGAGCTGAAAAGAGAAGTGAATGATGGTGAAAAATATCGGTTAGCTTTTGTGAATAAAAAAAAAGAGGTATGATTTTGATTATTCAAATCTTATAATCATTTTGACGGTGAGTCAGTGTGTCAAATGCAATATTGGCATTGATATAATGTGTGATATAGCGTTGAAAGAATAAAAAGGGGCCATAAAAGCGCATATTTTCAGCACTGCTGAAACAATTAATTTTCCGTTAAAAGAGCTCAGTGAAATTGAACGTAAAATTTTGGGTGGTGATGCAAGTTTATGTTGTCGTTGCCACCAATCAAAGTGGCGAGTGTAGATTATATATTCCTTTTAAAATATATTACCTCAATGTCCTCACTATGAGGGCAATAAATGCAATGGGGTTTGGAGAGTGAGTGAAAAAAGGAGAAAACTATAAATAAAACAAACGCGACGACAACACATGTTCAATCCCAAGTGATTTATTGAATCGCGTGTTCTCTCAAATAAATGTTTAGCTCGTTCAACTGTCGCGAAAATAATTTTGTGTATATAAATGTATGTTGCGCTCGCGCGAAATGTTTATATTGCCTCCCCAAGCTGTATATATTACAATATAGAGTTACATTTATGTGGAAATTACTCTGCATATTCCATGATGCTCTCTGTGTGTATATTTTGATTTTTCGGGGGGCCACAGAAGTGCACCCACAAGAGAGTTGAAGGAGAGAGAGAGAGAAAGAGTAAAGATTACACAAGGCAGAATATTCAGCGCTGCGTGATGCGAAGCAAAAAAATGGCGAGATTTTAAATTATTGCGGCTTTCACGGGTGAATTGACTTTCGGGGAGTTAATTAATTGGTGAGCAAATAGCTTTTAGCCTCAATGGATAAAAATCTCTGTATTGATTCTTAATCGGTGGGGGAGATAAGCAAATAATTCCCTCAAAATTGCTCCTATCTCTTATTTCTTCGAATCCCGCCACACGGCGTTGTGAGCAGAGTTGAACCCGCTAATGACGCGAGTGGTTTGTATAGATAAGGAAAATCGCGGACAGTGACGATGGGAAATATGGTTTTTGGTCTATATTTTGTGCAATTCACTAACAACATCACTTCTACGGATTAAACATGACCGAAAGAAGATACTTTTTGGCATAATTGCCAAATTAGAAATGAATTAGGAGCTTTTTTAGGTTACTGTGAAGGTCGTTGATTTGAAATGTTATCCAAAGTTAGGAGATGAATGCAAGGCTCAACACAGTGACTGTCTGAAGCTGAAGTGATCAGAAATGGTGTGCAGAGATTCTGCAGACCACAGAAATCACAGTGTACGTAACTTAACGTGCCCAGAGTTATCTTTATGCTCAATCTATGCTCTCGTGCACTCTTCTCTGGGGTCATACATTCACTATCTGGTCTAGAGTCAATATGAATGGGGCTTTTTGTTCCACACGGAGCCAGAGTGGAGACGGAAGGAGGTGCAAAAAAGCAATGTGGATGGCAAGGTTGAGGGTAGATATCTCTCTATCTTTATCCTCCTCTTCTATTATTGCTGCAGCTCAATGTGTACATATATGTATGACTACCTTCCACTGAATTCTGGGATGCCAAATGGAGAGAGAGAGTGAGAGAGAGAGAATGGCGAAGGAGGGAGAGAGAGAAAACAATTTAAATGGTGTTCAGTTGCAATTTATGGTGGTTTTCCCTTCGGTATCAGTGCAAAAAGGAGGCAAATATTTATAGATCCATTTGGTAAATTGCGTAAGCTCTTTTCTACCACGAAGAATAATGAACAAATTCACTCTGGGTGGCGGTAATTGATTATTGTGAACCAATTAGCGATTATAAAGTCGATTCTGGGCTGTTGTGCGCGCTGTCTAATGTGGAGTGTTGCCGTTTGACATGTTTGGGGATGGCGCGGAGTCGGCGGGGACAATTACGTGGCGCTCAAAGGGGCAATTTTGCATTTATAAGATGGGACTGAAGTTGTGCGAAGAGGCACTTTTTAGCGGTGTGTAGCATAAAAAGCGCAAATGAATTTAATAGGAGGAGAAGTGAAATTATGTTGTACACAGAATGCGAGAGAGTGAGAAAGACGAAGAAGTTAATTCCTATGAAGTAGAGAAACATTAAAATACAACATGAGAGAATGTGATGGCTAATAAATAAATTATGTAAATGGCTTTCTATGTAATTTGAGTTAATTTATATTATTAAGTGTGTTATATTTGAAGTCATGTTTTCATTTAGGCGGCAGATACGGGGAAGCATTTGGAGGATGAAGAGAGAAAATAATGTTTAGTTACATGTTTAAAATATATATTCAGCACAAGTCGCGTGTTTTCTCATCCTATACATATTTTTTGTTCTTCCACCTCAACTTCTTTACCTCCGCGATACTCCTTCGGCCGTTTGCAGTGTGTAATTTTCTGGTAAATTATTAAAATGTGCCTCTGACATGAATATCACATAATTCTGCTTTTTCGGGGTGAAAGGAAATCATGTGAAACAGTTTTCCTTTTTTTTATCCAACAATTTGGCTCATAAAATACAAAATGATGATATTTTCTTGATTAGATTATCGCAATATTTCGGTACGCAATCATAAAGTATTGCCATTGGGAAAATATACACAACACACACTCATCACATAAATTTCTCTCTCTCTCTCTCTCTGTCTGATAAAAATAAAGCAATCAGAAATTTATTGAAATGAGGGATTTTCTTCGTTGCCGTTCGACGAATGGAATTTTCCGCTGAGGAAAATTGAACAGAGATTTGTGAGAAATGCAAAATAAGATTGAGCTTTTTTTTATTTGGGTGAAATGCAAAATATTTTTTGGCATCTCTTGCAAACTATTCTCTTTATGAGTATTTATATGTTCTTGTCTGGAAAATTGGAAAACATAAACAAACATGTCGCTTTTGCATTTTCTGCCAGAGCTTTTTGATGTCGCTCTTGAGAGCGAGAGCAAAAAGTTGTACATTTTCTACGCTACACTTTGTTGTTCATAACAGCTTATTAAAGATTCTCTATTCCCAGTTGAAGTTGTTGAGAGAAGTGAAGTAATGAATTACCAATTTCTGGGAAAAAAAGATTGTACGTTTTCTCAGTGTGCAAAGTTAAAAATTCGCTCTTCTTGCGCACAATGACTGAAGGATGACTTTTCCGGAAGACAGGAGATGAAGTTTTTCGCTCAGAAATTGCATGTCTTCCAGCAGAGTGCAACGGAGAGAAGTCAATAAAATAAATTAAATACAGTGGAAAATTGGAAGAACATCAAAGTACAGAGGAATCAACATTTTCTCGGGATTTTCCAAGAAAATACATCTCATTGCAGCACTATAAATATCTACATTGAGAGAAAAATTGGACTAGAATTGAGTTAATTTTGGTTCAAGAGTAAGAAATTGACTTAGCTTTGGAAGGATATTTCAAAATATAATTAGTATGATGGAAATGGCATTATTAAGGTTAAAAATAAGGTGGAATATTAAGCTGAAATATTCTTGATTCTAGTCGTAATTAAATTCAAGAATGGAATAGAATTGAAATAAGTCTTTTGAAGCAGTATTTAACATTTATATGACGAAAAGGATTCGAATTGAGGTGAATTCAGGCTAATTTCAAGACCTTTTTCGGCAACTAATTGCAATAATACTTCTTTCTAGATTCGAGAACATTTAATTTTTTCTGAGTGTATCTTTTTCCCTTGCATTTTTCACATTTTTCCATCTCATATTCTTTCCCATGAAATAATATTACTTTGTGCGACAATATTTGATGTGAGAAGGAATGAGCTTTACATATAGAAACATTTTTCCCCTTCTTTGTGCTCATCATGGCAATTTTTATTAAATATCCTTGCAATTCACTGTGTGTGCAGTGAATTGTCAACCGAGGAGAGAATATTAAATTGTCTCTTTCATTTTTCTGCAGTTTTTACGCCAACATGTCTCTGTTTGTCTCTTTGCAGAATTCATTAACAATAGCACAAGACCCGGGAACTTCTGATGACAGTGGACGAGCTTCTGAGAGATTGACGACGTCCTCTGTGGCTCCCCGTGATGCGGACAGTTCAAGAGATCGACTAAGTGATGTATGTTGTTTGATTTATTGGCTTAATTACATTTTGAGTAATTTATATTGACTGAATTGTACACATTAATTCACTGTGGCTTCTCTCCCTCAATTTGCAGGCAAGTAGTAGATGTAGCTCCGGGAAAGGATATATCGTAAGTGTCAATTTACACCCCACTTTATTATCTCTTTGCTCTTTCTTATTACCTCCAATCTTCATGTGATATTGTGAAACATGGCTGTAATTTTTTGGAATCACACATTTTTGCTAAATTGCCACGACAAACAGGTTCTGTTGCCAGTTTATTTATCTTTTCTTCTTTTCTTTCTGTTGCCACACAGAGAAAATGAATAAATTGATGTGGTTTTTATTGTGAGACTCACGAAAGAGAGAGAGAGATGCACATAAAATGTGCACCTCAAGATGGATTTCATATGAATATATAAGAAAAATAAACGCAATGAAGACAATTTAACGAAAAATGCTTCAGTGTTCCTTTTTTAAATTTGTGCTTTGAATAATTCTGTTAGGAATGTTTCATGCTCATTTTAACACGGAAGTTGTAGAAGGAAAAGCTGCCGGAAAGATATTGTAATTGAAATGATTTCTTGCAAAAGAAAGATTTTTCAAGCATTTTACAATTTAGAGCGGAGTTTTATGGAAAGTTGCCTGCCTTTGAGAAACTTTGCGTCCTCTTCAACACCCTCAAAAAGTCTGTTGTATATGAAGAGTGTGAGGAAAAAAAACACAGAAAAGAGGCGGAGAGAATTCACATAAAACGCGACCACAGAGTTCAAAGTTTTCCGGATGCTGAATGAAAATGTTAATTTTTTTCTCCTTGGTATATATATTTTTTGGGGTTTATATTTGTATAATACTTGACTATATATTTGTAAGTTATCCATGAAAAAAAAATGTGTCAGATGAGAAGTCATACAGCGCGTATGATGTTGTTTTTTAATGGATATTGTGTGGTGTTCGCGAGAAATTCGAAGGAGGGAATTTTTCACATTTTTTTCTCCATAGTGTAGAAGAGAAAAGAGAACGGAGAAAATGGTGAGGCTGAGCGAGGGAACATCTCTAGCATCAATATTATACTATCCATTTTATTTTATGACACCACTAAAAAACCATCTTGAATTTATTTTATTTATACCAACATATGACAGTCTATAAAGAAATAATGTTCTGAAATGGATCCAAGAGCGTGGACTCTGAGACAAAAAACAGTCATATTGTCGTCAACGAGAGTGAAGAGATTGTAACAGATTTTCAGGGCGCATCTCACATCGCGGTAATTATGGAATAGTGGCACATGTTTGTCTGGAGAACGTTAACAAGACGTTGGCTGACGTAAAAATACCAGCAATGCAGCGTCAGAAAGCTTTCTGTTCTTGAATCCTGGAAAATCACTCAATAAATTATTCAAATATAAATTTTGACTTTGTATGGAAAATGAAATATTCAAAATTTGAATAAAAATAATCAGAAATAGAATATTTTCGGCAAAATATTTCAATAAATCTAATTGTTAACCACAGGGCGAAATATGCATTTGGGAAATACAATCAGAACTTTTACGTGTCTTTAAGGTTTAAACTGCTGCCCTCTGGCGGCAATATGTGGAGAAAATTATCAAATATTTAAATTTTTTGTTTAATATGCAGGAAATATTCAAGAAAGTCAAAGAATAATTGAATATTTAAATATTTTGTAGGAGAATAAAAAAAATATTGAAATTTATATGGAATAATCAAAATTTAAATAATAATCACACAAAGTTAAGAGGAAAATATTAAATAATCACAAAATTAATGGTTTAAAGTCGCGATTCCACTTGCTTCTTAAGCTCGAGAATTTCTCCAAACCCTGTAAGATAATATTAATTCATCACATTCTAGAAACCACCAAAATATTGTGGCATTTTAAGTGGGTTTTTCCAAAGACTATAAACAGTTTCACAATGTCTGTCTTCGTACTATTTATTTACTCTTTATTGCGAAGTCGTATAAAATTTTTTTTTGTCGCAATGCTTACAAGAATTATAACTAAAACACGTTTTTTCTGTGTCTTCTTTCTCAACAGTGTGATAGCGAAGGAGACGATGATAAGGTGAGTGATACATTTTTTTCAATGCCGCCGAGTTTTCTTCATGTTTTCGGGCTACCTTTACTTTTGCATGATGTTTCCATATCTGCGAATGCGACTGTAACACATTGTTAATCGATGTGCGATGGTGTGTTCTTATCAAATTTGGCACTCAACACACATAATTGACAGAGTGGCAGTCACGTATGGTGAATAATAAGAAAATTGATATCAATCACCACAATTTCCACTTGAAGTTGATATCATAAATATCAAATCACATTACAAAATTGTTTCGTATAAATCACTCTTCCGCTGCGATGTTGAGATTTCTGGGCGAGAGGCGCTCGGGAGTGTTGAAAGTATATATATCAAATATTGCCTGTTCGCATTTTGCCACCCAGTGAATGTGTTTCTCCGTGTGTAATGTGCTGTGTGGCGCTGTATAGAGTGTAGAGTATAATTCTATTTTCTACCCATGCAAATGCGGGAAGATTCCCATTTGAGATAATTATGTTGAGAGGTAATTAATTTTATTATGACCGAGAAAAGAGATATGCAATTCCATTCAATTGCCATTTAACATGGTGCCCGAGACGTCTCTACTTTATTTAACTCCTGCCATCGTTGACTGTTTAATTGCATATATGGGGAAGAGAGGTGAACAAGAGTCGCTCAGAGTGAAGAGGTTGTTAATAATAAAAAAAAAAAACTGGAGGGGTTGAGAGACAATCACAAAGTAAATCTTCTCTCATGTGTGTCACTTGCTTCACGGTTGCGATGGTGAGATGTTGAAATTAAACACAAATAAACATGTGTTCTCGCACATTTAGTTTGCGCCAAACTACTTCCATTTACATATGTACATATCGTACAGTCTGTGATGGATAAATATAACACTGTCTTATTGATTTTGCGTAACTTGATATTATTTTGAAAAATAATAGTTTTCCGGGATATATTCTTTTTGTAAAACTAAGAGGATTCTTGGAAGTTACTCGAAACTTTCTCGTCTAAAGTTTTCAATAAGAGGTTTATTTTATTTTTTCAATATTGTACAAACTGTTCTTCTTATATCCACAATATTTAATAACAGTGAAGAGTGTCCTATTATTAAGTTTCTTTGCCAATCAATGCTTCACTATAGAATGATAGAGTTTTCCGTGCGTTTCAATTTGTCCAGATAATTTGTATGTTTATCGGCCAGTTGTTCAAAATTGCAGTCAAACGCTTAAAACGTCTCTTCTATAATCATATTAATTTTAGTTTTTCCTAAAATGTTCTAAGATTTTGAATGATATTTTAAAACTTGTGAACCAGAATTGCAAATAACACAAGTGGTGAATTTTTAGATATTTCTGAAACTTGTTGAAATAAAATGCACTCAAAGACTATTAAAAATCGATTTTGGAAATAGATATTTTTAGTTTTTCTATTAATTTGCAATATTTCAGTCAAATTTGCAACCAATAACGAATGAAATCAACAGAGAAATTCCCAAAATAATTATTATAGTGCAATATTAGCGATTTATTTAACGATTAGAAGGTGTTTTGAGGTAAATTCGGCAAATTTTAATGTGAAATTTTCATCTTTCTCTCCGGAAAATTTGGGATTCTGACTTTTCACAGTTTTCAATTCACCCGGCGATTTATGAATCGAGTGATAAAGGGCTGAAATGACAAATAGTTTTGTCAATATTTTTCTAGTTGCAAATATTGCGGAGTTCCTCAAAAGACGGGATGCAATAAAAGTTGTGTGTATTTGCATTGAAAAGTGTCACGGGCAGAGTTGGAGTAAATGTTCCGATGTACAAATGTCACTTAAGAATGGGCGGCGGAGGGTTGAACCCATAGTGAAAAGTTAAGCGATGCATTTGGTGGAGGCATTGTGTGTCGGCCCACACGATGTCCTCTTTTCATATCCTTACACCATCTCATTTTCTCACTTTTTTTTCCAAACATCCTGCATGCGAGCTTTAGCCATAAGTTTCACAATATGCTGTGTGGGAAAGTTTTAGCTGAAGCTCTGCTCTCTCACGCTTTCGGGTGGATAAATAAGGTGTGTGTCTATGTGTGTGGTGAGGAGGAGTTGTGCCGCAGAGCATCTCAGTTGTGAGCATATTTGAATATCCGGCGTCAAAATAGTGTATTTCACTATTGTGAACAAGAGCTCAGGCGGAAGCTTTTCCACTCCATTCCTCGAATCTCAACACACGACCATCGCCGCATCGCTTTTGCTCTGTGCTAGCGAAGAGAAAGCTCCCAGAGCAGTGCAAATAGTTTAACTTTATATTGGGTGTTGTAGCATGTGAAAAGGATAATGTTGGGTTGAAGTGGCAAGCGAGCGCGCGGTGTTCCCGTGATGCGCTGGGTTTTGGCATTTGATGGGGGGTGTGTGTGTTGTTTGGCGACGGGGGTGGGTTTTTAGGGAAAAAGAAAGATTAAAATTTTTTGCGCAAAGCATTTTACATGGAAGAGTGTCTCCACGGTTTTTGGGGGGTGCTTTTCAGGTGCACCACACGAAACTTTTGCCAACTTTGTCGTCTCTCACAGTGTGAATTTTATTGAAGACGGTAATGCATGGGAAAGTGTGCAAGAATACAAATTTTCCACTCTCATGAATTGCCTTTGGGAGCTGGGGGTGGGGGTGGTTTTTCGGGTGGTGATTTTCAAGGGAAGCAAGTAACACACACATTGGATGGAATTTATTGTGAAATTCTATCACGAAGCACACTGGGTGAATTTTGTCGTTCGTGTTTTTTTTCTCCCTGGGGTTTGATTTAATTGCTAAATTAAATAGCGGAATTCGTGTGGAAAATGCAAAGAAAAAAACATGGATGAATTTCTTCAGTTTATTGGATGAAGTCGGAAAAGTTTCCCAAAGCTCTTAATTAGGAGTGTAATGACTGGGGATTTGGGCTCTATTACGACTGTCTTGTTGTAGGTGAAGTGATGCTTAGTGGATTTATCTTGCAATTCCTCTACTTCTTCCTAAGAATGTTTATTACAAACTTGCACATAAAGTGTTTCGATTTAATTTTAAAATTCCAAGCGAATATGCCGAATTGCGAACACTTGAAAATCACAATAAATCTCCTTTGTTGAGGACAAAAATGTCTTATTTTGCGCTCTGTTGTTCCCCTGTTCGCGCGATTATATTGAATGGAGGGGAGAAATTGCTGTGATATTGGATAAAATACTGACTTTTAGACGATATTGAATACATGGGATTTCTCTTTTTTTTCAGTCCTCCCAGTGAGGGTGGATTATTTTGGGGTGGTGGTGGCAAGAATGGGTCTGAACAGTTTCCCCCTCTGGCTTTTCCTCGGCACTGTCTCCAGACGTGGTGCCATTGTGGAAAATCCTGCCTGTGAAAAGCGATGTGTGTGCTGCAATTTTCCGAAAAAAAGGGGTTTGAGAGACGAGAGAACGTCTTTTCTGTGGTTATTTTGGCTGCTGACTGTGGCTAAATAGATTTTTTCTCTCTCTCTCCGCTTCTCCTGTCGCCCAACCGTGTGTCCCAGAGTCCTTATTCTTCTGGCTTGACAGGGAAAATCTCCTCCTGGGACGATGTCATTTTGCCGTGGCTGAGCTGTTTTCCATGCATGTGGATTTGTGTGCCGTCGAGTGGGATGAATTCGGTGGGCGGCGAAGGTGGGAATATTGAGGTGGATTATGTGCTCCTTCAGTTTTCAGTGGAAAATCGACCATGTGTACATAATCGTCATGGATGTGTGTTAGACACAGTGTAGACGTTCCACAAATAAGAGGGTAGAATCGACATCCAGAGGATATTGTTGCTATGGAAATGTGCGTTTTACTACAATGTTATTTGAAGGAGAAATGGGAATGAAAAAGAAGAAAAAAAACCGAAGATGATATATTAGAATTGGCATATGAGATTATATGAAATGAGAGAGCGAGTGAGTTTGGGGGGTGGCGAAGAGAGAGTCACTTGCATGAACTCTTTCATTGAATTTACCCAACATCTTTTCCGCCATATCATTCAATATATATTTTCCAGGTGAATTGCCACCTCTACATATAAGATTATGAATTTTATTCGCTTCCCGGCCATTCTTCTTCCTTCTCTTTTTGGTCATGACTCTGGAAAGGGTGAAATTGGGAAGAGCGGGGCAGTTTGGTATGCAAAACTACAAAATTGTCCCACTGTGGGGCATATTTGGACTGCAATTTTTCAGTTATTTTTGGACTACAATTTATAAGAAATTACAGAGAAAGCGTTTAAATAAGATAAGGATAAGAAACGCAATTTCCAATTTTGCCCCGTTCTCTCCTACACCTGGGAAAAGTGGGGAGCTTTAAAATATATTTTATGGACGATAAAGCATATCAAGAAGATATTTTGAGAGGTTCTTGCAATAAAATTTTTGGAAATCATCCTGTAAAGATAAACTTACTGATGGCATTAAAATTTCCCCAAGAAATTCTCTTTGAGAGCAGATTATTTAACCGTGTAGGGATGTTTTTTGCTGGGGATGCTGGCGAGGAGGAGTTTTTGCTGTATTGTTCAGAGAGAGACAGCATTGACTCATGCCGTGGCATTTTTCCGCGCCAAATTTCCCTGAAAATTCAAACGCGTTCCTGCCGTAATCCATGCGATATTGCTCCTGGCGTGAAATTGTAACACCCCTGAATACATTAAGGGCGAATATATATTGTGAAATTCCCTGTGAAGTGATCCCATTTGGGAATTCATATTCAAGTATGAGATTTTTCGCTGCGTGTAGAAATTCAATGAAGGCACGAGGAGAGACGTGAAAGAGAGGAGAGAGAGAGAGAATAATAAAATACAGCACAGAATTTGATTGTATTACAATAATTTTGTATTCAAAATACATTTTTAACTTGTGTTTTCGTTTATTTGCTCCCTTTCCACCCATCCATTTGCTCTCTTGTGCGTCTCGTGTGTGTGGGTGAGTTGGGAAGGAAGTGAAGTCAACTTTCAGGATGGAAGAATAAACTTATAATATACCTTTTTTCTTGACGTTGAATATTATATGCGGTACGTGGAGGATTCTTTTTGCTTCTGGGCTTTTGGGGGGAGTTGGCCTGTTTTTGTGGGTGAATAGATTGATGAGAAAAGAAGTGGTAAATGTTGAGGGGTTTGTGCGTGTGTGTGTGTGTGTGTGTGTGTGTGAAGGGAGGCGGAAAGAATTTATGATCCTGTGGCAACCACCAACCATCCACCTCATTGAAGTCATCACCCTTTTATTGTTACTTCCTTTAACAACAGCCAAGAAAACATTCATACACAACAGGCATACAATATGGATAAAGTATGGTGTGTATAAAAAATAATATCGTTTTCGTGGGTTTATTCACCCAAACCTCCTCACTATACTTCATATTCATGTCCTGCTGATCCTTCGCCCGCACTCCCATGTGAATTTTCCTCCCTCAAACCCACGAAAATCGACAGAGAGAAGAGAGGATATTCGCCCGAGTTTCTCTCCGTGTGTTACACATATCGACATGTCAAAGTCTAAACTGCCAATAAAGATCGTCGATGCCCCATCATCGTAAACGAAGATATAAAACCATGATAGAGCTCGGAGTGGAGGCGACTCCTCGTGAATCCATGTAATGTATGTGGGTGAATGCCATAAAGAGGATATGGCCAAGATGCTGTTATGCTGACTTGGGGATGGCGGTGCGGATAAGAGTGGCTGAGACACGAGAGAGGATAATTCAAGGGTGGAATTCAGTGATCGCAACACCCTCTAAATTGTATGTTCAACAAACAAGTTCTGAATAGGGATTTTGTTGTAGTTTCGACTGCAGTTGGTGTTAGAGAGTGATTTAGATGGATTTTTTTTGTTCTCTTTGGAGTAAAAAGAACAAAACAATTATATCGACGAATGCTTCGAAAATGAACAATAGTCAAAATTGCTATTCTTTAGTTAAGCGATTTGAAATCGCTTTGTAATTTCCCCAATTTTTCCTTAAACTCACTGTTGTCTTTCATTAAATAGACAACATTGGTCAATTCTAATTATTTTCTATAACTCTCAATTGATTTCATCGGTTGGTTATGGAAATATTACCTGAAATATGTATAATTGATAGACAAACTCACGATATTAAGTACAAACAGTCGGGAAAACATCCAGTAAATCTAATATTTCTCTTCTAATTCTATCAAATATCGGCCAAAACGAAAAGTGCGGCGCAAATTTTTGGTAGTTTCCGACGAATCCGTTGATTATATGCAATCATTGTGCTGTTTTATTTTTCGGCAAGGGAAGGTTTCGAGGGGAAGTGCGAAAGTGAAAAGTAACTAATGCTTCCAGTGGGTAAATTAATTTTAGAATAAGGGCTGGCGAGAGAATGAAGAGATCTAAGTTGAGTGTTTAAATGTTTTATACATTTTTTGGCGGGGTTGAATTGTAAATGAAACAAATTGGAGTGGCGCTTTGGCCAGGAAACTGGGTAATGAATGTAAATTTGTATGGGCAAAAAGTCAGAACTTTTGCCATCCATAAGCTTTCTCCCACATTTCCCAGCCATAGTGGAAATTCCTTTGTTGTGTCCCGAATGAAGTTGAGGGGAGTAGAAAGAGCTCTGAAAGTCCTGTAAATCCACCTCATTTTCTCACTTATAGCGCTTATAACATGAAAGTGTGGCTCTTGAGGATTTTTTTTCCGTGCTTCTGTGTGAGCACAAATAGAAAATTAATTTGGAAACATTATAATTAACTTGCCACAAGTTTTAATACTTAATTCTTATGCTTTTCTTTTGCTCATAACTTCTTTTTTTTTCATTCCTACCACTTACACTTCAATTAGTGTTGCTTTCTCCGCCGTAATTGTGCCTCTGGAAATTTCACTCCATGAGGTCAAACTTTATTGTTGTATTCGTAATTATGGGAGTGTTCGTGACGAAGTGAAAAAAAATCATACTAAATTACATAAATGACGAGTATTGTTGGGACTTTTTGCCGTATTATTGTATCTTCTCTCTGTGTTGGGCGAGGCGGGAAAACGGGGTGAAAGGCTATGAATGAAGATATGATGTTTGGGTATAAGGTGGAAGAATGATTTTTTGTGGTAAATTGAGGGGAAATATCAATAAGAATAAAAATTAATAGTTGGAATATTGACAAGGGAAAAATCTAATAAAATGCCAATTTATATGACTTTGTCATCGCCAACGATAAAAATTTCTCAGCACGCATCTTGCGTTCGCAAGCAAAGGGGTTTGCCATCATGTGGGGATTTTGTACAAGTCAAGATTGATCAGAATTTATCCGAGAGAAGCACAAGCAAGGGGGCGGGGCATGCGATTGGGCGTGGCTTTTGATGAAAAGTAATTTCACGCAATTTTATAGCGCTATCTTGAGGATTGCTGTGCAGAATATCCTCTTAAAGCTTATACCCTGAGATTTTTCTCTAATCTTGATTATCCCACAACGACCCTATATATGACAGTCCCCTTGATGTACAATCACTCATCATTCATTCCCTCTGTTGTGGGGTATGGTGTTGTCGTCTTGAAAATCAGAAAATCCACCCTCTGTTGAGCCATCTTCTCTCTCTCCTCTGCGCGATCTGCCCTCCACTTGCGTCCCAGAGAATGGGTGTGTGTGTGTGACACATGAGGAAATTGTCACTACATCTTTATTTATTTATATTTTCACCATCGTATTATTAAAGGATGAGATAGTGACAAGAATGTTGGGGAGGAATGAGAACGCGCGCGGATGACAGTGTCTCTGGGAATGTCTCACAGTGTGTCTCTTAAAAAACATACTCCATTTATTTTTATGACTTGTACATTAAATCCTTATATCAGGGGTGGAGGAGTCGTGAGATTTTGCCACCCATCCCACACTCGCTGAATTTTGTATCTCATCTAAATCATCCTCCTCTCCCAGTGTAGACAATTTTATATGTTATACACTCTAAAATATTCTCATCTAATACACTTCACTGTCTCGCCTTCGCTGTAATTTCTCATGATTTCTCCCTTCTTCGCGTGTCACTTGAGTGTTTTTTTTTTCGGGGGGTGTTGGAGATTAAATGACGATGGGGATAAATTTAATATATGCCACACAGTTATGCCTTATGCTTATGAGATGGTGATTGAATGAACCATAGATGGTGAGATAATCCCAACGAGGGGAGAGTGTTGAGCCTGGCAAAAAGGTGTGAGTTGTTTGGGGCAAAAAGAAATTTTCCACAATATTTTCTAACAACATCAACTTTTTCCCCTCATTTCTCACAACCTTATTATCCATTATTCCTGCTCCTATCCCGGCCTAAATATATGTGCAGGGCGGTGGGAAAAGTCTGTACATATGCAGTGTGGCTGTAAAGTGAGTTGTGTGAAGCATCCCAATGAAGTATCTTAGCAGTGGCGTGCCATGATTGCAATATAGGGGTGGGATATTTAATGTTTATGGCGGGATCGAGGGTGAGTCTCAATTTTATTAGATTAAAAACTCATTTTGCCACGTGATGGGTGACTTAATCCTCAACTGATATTCCGCTCAAAACTTCCGCATTCCACGAGGGGTGACAGGCGGAGAGGGGGTGAACAGAGGGCAAGGAGAACCCCTCATTTCGTGAGCCCATAGTCAGCCAACCCTCTAAAAGCAATTATGTGTATGTATGCGAGTGTCATGGTAATTGAATAAGCTCTTATTGAATTATAATTGTAACGACTGATGGTAATTTTGGTTATCATGTACTTTATTAATTGCGTAGATTTATGTTCAAATATTGAGAATTAACACAATTATGCCAGTGTTAGTTTATTCATTTAGTTTTCATCCCAGAAATATTCCCAGTTTTGGCACTGACTACATAACAGCGCATATCAGCAAAAACTGATATCATGCTACAATGAATTACAATATTCACTGTGCAAACACATGATGTTTTCACTGCGGTGGTATCTCTCTTAAAATAACAACTATTAATGGCCATTTTCACCCACATATTACACTTGTTGGGATATTTATAGTCCTTCGCTGGTGGCGTTGTTACAATCGCAAGATGGCACACTTTGCCATAGAACAGTTTCTGTACACAGAAATTAACAGGAAAAAAATTACATGACACTACAAAGACTACAATAGAGATGGAGGAAACACTCTCTATCTCGCAAAATTGTTTAAATAGCATTAGGGAGGCCAAATCCACAATTCCGCCATTTTGAACACCCCCAAAAACAATTTTTCTCGTTTGTTCAGCCCCTATGGCATAAATTAGGCTCAAATTTCATTATGTAATAACTGGCCTTAAAACCTTTCCAACGAGTCACGACTGAAGAACCTAGATCCTTCCAGACCCTGGATTTCAAGGTCGAGATTTCAAAACTTTCAACGGTCATAATTTCGCTTTTAATTATCCGATTTGAATAATTTTGAGCTCATTGGAAAGGTTTCGTCAAATTTCATTTCCCACTCGAGTATCGTAATTTGTTAAGACCACCGCTAGGGGGCAATAAAGTCGCAATTTTAATAAGCTGTAGTCCAGATCAGGACGTCTGTAAAAATAGGTCATAACTTTTCACCGATGTGATAGAAATAGAGTTATGAGATTTTGAAATATTTGTATTAAAATTGATTTGGTCGCATTGCCCATAAGCTAGGCTTGGCGCTTGCCTATCGTGTTCTTTATTGTTTTTGCTCGATAATTTTTATTAGCATAAACCTGTGAGAATATAGATACTGCACATAGTGTAATTCAGATAAAAAAATGTATGGAATTAAACTTTTTACTGTTTGTATCATGTGCATTTCCACTCAATTAATTGGCAATAGTATTTTTTTGTGCCAAGAGAATGGAGATTAAATCTTCGTGAATGAAAACTCAGCATTATAAAAAGCTCTGACTGTATTTTGTATAAATTCCAAATGGAGATAATTGTAATGAATCTGTATCTATTTCTTTCTCTCCTTTTGCAGGTGAGTCGTCGTAGATTAAGTGATGACCTAAGCAAGATTAGTCGCTCAGTGTGTAAGAAGGTAAGAAAGTATTTTTTTTGCTGCAATTTTTGATCTCCAGATCCGCAATGTGGCGAGAGGTTTCTGCGGTGGGAAGGGAATACTTAATGCGGAATTCCTTGGGGCGAAATGAGCAATGGAATCTAATTCAGAGATAGATTATATCGAAGAGAGATGGTGAGGTATTTCGAGTCAAAAATAGCCATTTTATTGGGGAAATCAAGCAGCTGCTATAGAGTAATTTTCTTTGATGTTGAGTGAAGGTTGGGGAGATCTTTTTTGTGTGTGTGTGTGTTTTGTTCTCCTTCTTGTGCGTGGTTAAATGTTGAGCCCAGGAGGTGAAGAAGAAAAGAATAATTTGCTTAATTTTTATCGATTGATGCGAAATGTACGAAATTTCTTGGGAATTTTTTAAACTCTCCATCTTATACGTGATGGTATTTAATGAATTACAACCAGAAGAATGTCTGTATATTTCCCTCCGCATTCGCATCTTCAATTGAATGGGGAGCCAGAGAAAAATTGAAATGCGGCTTCTTGGACACAATCAGCCACTCGATTCCTTCTTCTTGTTGTGTCTCTGTTGGCAAGGAAAAAAATAATGCCAGTCAATTGACACCATATGCACGACAAATTCATTTGCAATCTAAAGAAGTGTTTCACTGCTGATCGCTTTTTTTCCCTCCCTGCAATTGATTGCATTAATGTTTAATGCTGTGCTGCAAATGGACGGAGTCAATAATGAAAAATGCATAGCGCAACTCAGTTTTTTGTCCATCATTTAATACGCTTATCGCATCGTGGCCAAGAATTGATGCCACTCTGCCGTGTGAAGGATGGTGGAATTTATAGAGGCTCTCTCTCTGTGTCTGATACTGAAAGGTGCAAGAGGAGTGAGGGAGAGAGGGAGAGAGAGTTGAATGATGCCGAGAGGAGCATTTGTTAAAATGTTCTCGATGACTTTTTGCTCGTGATCGACTTTTTTGTCTCCCTCTGTTTCACTTCTTTTCTGCTTATCCCATGTAACACACCGCTTTAAGTTAAATCTCTTGCTTTATTTGGCTGGTGGCTACAATAAAATTGTAGCCTCGGCGGAGTGCGCGATGCCTATCCGGAGACTGAAGGAGTGAGAGAGAGAAGGGTGAATGGGTGTGAGAGGGTGCAAAAGAGAGAGTGAGATAGAGATGGGCTTGAAACATATGTTAGAGTCAATTTAACAAATTTCTTTCCCGGTGATCGCAAGAAGAAGAAAATACCCAAAGGAAAACAAATGTAATCGCGCACACAAGCAACACAATAGACGCGCAGAGCCCGATGTAGGCTTCTGCCCAGGTTGTGTGTGTGCACCTGAACGAGAGAGAGTTCCTGAAGCCAAAGGCACAAGAGTCAAAAGCTCCACTGTTGCCGATCATTAAGCGTAACATATTGAGATAATTTTAGTATTCAATGTGCACACAAGTCCAAAGTTGGGGGGGAAGTGAAGAGGGTTTGAGCCGGAGACTGAGAGGATAACAGAGGCAAATGTATTCAATACCTTCTGCATTGCTTGGCGCTGTGGTGAATAGTTATGAAGCGAGCTGGAAGACAATATCGCTCGATTTATCTAGATAAGTACAATTGATGGTGAATTTAGTGTGTACTCAAAGAAATTGTTGTTTCACATGTTGTGCTCTCCTTATCGAAGTGCTCTGCGTCTTCTTCTGTTAGATAGATGGAAGTGTAAGAAGACATTGATAGCCTATTATTGGTTTCACTTCAGATACAGTCGATTTTTATCTAGATTTTGGGTGGTGTTCTTGTCTTTTTTCTTAACTTTACTATTTTGTCTTAAAATACGTTTCACGCGATTGAATAATAGAGGATTGAAAAGGATATTAAACAAACTATTTAACAAGTGGAAAGGACGTGATAAGCGAACGCCAAGGCTGGCTTATGGGTGAGCCGAGCAGTTCACGTTTTCGTTTCGAAGTTTTTGTAAAGTTCACTAGAATTTTTTGTAAAGTTCACATAAGTTTTTATGATGTTCACTTAGCGTTCACTTTCTATACTTTTCCCTGACAAACATTTTCTAATTCTGAATATGCTTTTGAGGAAGATGAATTTTGTTTGTCCAAATGCCGATCTCTCTTCTATTCTCTTTGCTGCATTCAACTCCAATGCCAGCGATGTCTTGGCGGAGAGACAGAGTTGAAAACAGAGGCGTTGAACAGGGGGAGTTGAGGAAGCCAGAGAGCTACTAGTTTTTCCTTAATTCCGTGTCCGCACTTGGGTGGATTAGCGCGGGTGCAGAGGGCGTCCCTGGGGGCTGGGCGGAAAGGTGTGTGTGTGGTGTGTGCGAGAGGAGGATCGCGAAAGAGAGATGCACAAGAGAGGATTGTGGAGCACGAGGCAATAAGACACAAATCCCAACACATTTGTACACCCGGGTCGTGACTCTATTGCAGCTTCTTGTGGCCATAGAGAGAGGTGAATAGGAATCAGTGCAAGGAGGCAGTGGGATGGGGGGATCAGGCGGTCATGCAATTCACAAGAGATTGCAGTTTCTGTCTACTGCAGCGCAACCAAAAAACTCATACGATATGGCGAGTGCAGGTCTTTTTTGTATACTGGGAGAAAGAGAGAGAGAGATTGCCATGTTGGGGGCTTCTTGGGTTGCTTTTCAGCACCGTGGCCAGACGGCAAATTTTTCAAGAGATGGATATCATATACAGCGGAATGTTGTTTGTGGCCTTTTTCAGTTTTTCCAATGTGTGCACGCTGAAAATGTTTATTTTCACTTTAACTCGTTGAAACGTCTTTCCATGTTTCTTTCCGCCTCATCGTCGTTTTTTTCTTTCTTCCTTTTTTGTCTATCACCGTATCAAAACCGTACGTAATTGTGTTGTTTGGTTTATTGCGAAAATTTCAATTTCCTCCTTTTTAGCCACAATTTTCACACCCCAACTCTGCCAATGCGGGGGGTCTCTTTTGTGACTCTCTCTCTCTCTTTCCGTTTATTCGTGAAAAGGATTTTTTTCTTCTATAGTGTTGCGGCGTTAAGTATACGTGCTGTAAAGAGTGGAGTTTATTCGACAAGGTGTTTCAGAGATAGACATATTGTGCTTTTTCGGTTGTTTGACGGGGAATTCTGATTCGTGTGTCTTTTGCGAAATTAAGAGATTTTCTGGTCACATCCTTGAATCGCAGCTTAAAGTGATATTTGATGGATGTGAAGAATAGATTGCACATCCTCCGTCCACCTTGACTCTCGAGAGACGAGGAAAGCTCTCCAAGGAATATGTATGTGGTGAGGAAAAAAGTCTCTTACAGTGTGTCGTGTTGTTAGAGACGCCGCTGTCGCTCGACAGCAACGACGAACAAGTTAACAGAACAAATTTATAATGTAATGTTCCTCGTTTTTTGTTGCCTCCTTTCCTGTTTCCCGTTTATTTTTATTAGTTTGCCAGCATGTATCTCTTGTATGTTGTACATTACATTCACTTGAAAAGTTTTCTCATGTCTCCCAAGCCATTCCGACCAATCCATTCATCCTTTTTTGGGTTGAGCCAAAACACTTTTCTGTTACGCGTTTTTATTCCCATGACCACCCCGCAAGACCCTTTCGCCTTTGCCTACAATTGTGTGTGCGCTGGCTGTTGTTGGGCTG
Source organism: Phlebotomus argentipes (assembly GCF_947086385.1). Lineage (NCBI taxonomy): Eukaryota > Metazoa > Arthropoda > Insecta > Diptera > Psychodidae > Phlebotomus > Phlebotomus argentipes. Next base: position 6,637,749 of record NW_026776181.1, on the reverse strand, counting down.
AGGAGCTCCTCTCCTTACGCTTTCAATAGAATTTCAAGTGTTTAAAATAGATAAACAATCCAATATGAGAAGAGCTGGGAGAAATACAGTTGAGAGTTGAGAAGAGGGATAAACAGTGGAGTATCGTGAATGAAATATGCTGAGATGTTTTTAAGAAAAAGTCAACAGTTGTGGAGGATGGAAAGGAAACTGAAGAAGGCAAAGAGAGTGTGTGTGGATGAGGAGCAAAAGAGCCAAAGCTTCTCAAGATGTTACGATATAATTGCTACAATATAATCCAATTAATTATCCTCGTGGCAGGCACTTAGTAGTTTGAATTAGTAGGAGAATTTATTAAATATGTATGCAATGGTTGGGAATATGCGGAGGAGAGTATTAAGATTCTCAGGGTGGGTTGTAAAATTTCTCTATGGCAAAATGCCCCCCGAGTGGCGCTGAGTGTGGAAAAGGGCTCGAAGACAGGATCTTGATGAGATGAATGAAATTTATTATTCAAAAGTGTACCAGAGAGACTTCTGAGGGTTGGTGAGCTGGGCGCGAGGGTGGCGCGCAGCGGGAGGTGGTGAGACGGAAAATTACCATGAACATGGTGAGTTTATGGGAGGTGAAAGGGAGTGTGAAGGTGCAAAGTTTAAAATTTTCACCATGGCAGCCAACACGCGATTTTGCATGATACGGTTGGTGAAATTTTTTCACCTTGTCGAAAATATTCAATTAATCACTTGGCGAAATTCTCTCGTTCTGTGTTGTTTTAGTGGCAATTTATCACCCGTTGCTGGAATGCAAGAGTCAGTGTTGAAAAAGGGGTGATATTTCAAAATGAAAATCTACTTGCAAATGCAGGATGATGTAGGTTTCTTCAAAATACAAACATATGCATTGAATTGAAGGAAGGATAATTGGAAACCACACACTGACAAATCCATAAAATTCTTGTAAAGCGTTCGGAGATTTGAGAATTTCTTCGAAAGCTTAGATGGGATTCATTGTTATACTGACTTTCAGTGCATCGAAATCACATCGGTGGTGTTTGTGTTGTTGGGAAAAGAAATAAAATGACTCCTTGGCGATGCCGTATGAAAAATGAGAAGTATTTATAATTAATTTACTGATTAATTGATAGATTTCATCAGTGTGTTGGAGTCCATTATTCACTTTTTGAGAAGATTAATAGATTTCACCCTCAATATCTTGACTTTCTGCTTCCTGCCACCTTTTCTCACTTCCGCCACCTTCTCAAGCAGATCTCTTTTTCCCACCCCATCTCGAGATATCGGGCGAAGAAGGAAATTTAATGGAAGCGAAGAGTCAGATAGAAAAAAGTTATTAAAATTGAATTGTTGAATTTTTCCTGTGTGGATATGAATTTCCTTGGTGCGAAGGGTGGATTTTTTTTCTTTCTCTCTCTCTCCTGGCAGGAGAGGAAAAAAGTGGCTTCGCTTAGAGAGAAGTATGAGATTTTTTTGGGGGGTTGAAAAAAAAAAAGATTCCATAAGGAGGGTGAAAAAGTTGGTGAAGATGTTGAAGGAGAAGTTGTGAAATTGCTGTGTGAAATTCTTGCGAATTAAAACATGAAAAGTTTCCTCCTGGCAAGGATAAAACTTGAAGAAGTTCTACAATACTTTTTCTGTCTCTGACTCTCATCAATTTCCTGGTAACCGCATTTAAAATTCAGCATTATGTCTGCTTAAGGAGATGAAGATGTGCACATGCGAGGAAAGTGTGGTGATAAAGTGTGAAAATTAAGGAGGACTGAGATTCTACTTGAGAGATGATATTTTGGCAAAAAGAGTTAGAAGAACATCATTGAGGCTCATGAGGAGGAATTGGAACGGAGTTTTACAATACCTGTGAATTTTGTTTGCAGCAGAAAATGATAAAAGGAAAGTGTAACGTGGAAAAAAAAGAGGAGAATGTGTGGCTCAAAAGTTATATTGGCTGTTTTATGTGTTCTACATTGAGAGGTGTTTGAAGTCATGGCATGGTAGAAATAACTTGTTATCGTATTATTAATTTTATGGGCACGTTCTCTCATCACTTCACTATATGGTGTATAAGCCATAATATACCTTATAACTCTGGGTGTAATAAAATTGTTACTAAATGTATATGTAAATATGACTTGCAAAGATCTTTCAAATGCATATACACGATCTCTTCTCGGTAGCTGTGGCTGTTAAAAGTGCTAATATGAGATGAACATCAAGCACATTAAAAGTTAATTAAAAACCACCGTGTTACTATCGTTCCCTTTTATTTAATCTTTCATAAACCCCTCCAATCTCCTGAGAGTCGCGGTTGTCTCCTTTCGCCCGACATTCTGTCGTCTATTCTCTCCCCATCGCCATCGCACAACACTTCAATCTCCATCTCATACTCCGGGGAAAAGTTCATCTTGTGCGATGCAGTCTTCGTGTGTTCACGAGAGTGTTGTAAAATTATTACCTCGGCGCGTCCAATTAATACACTGCGTTCACCCTTTTGCCATATGCACACATCCTATGCCCACAATATATCGTACATATATTAATTAATTAAATCATTTGCCTCTCTGGCAACGCTAATTACTCTGTACACGTCTTCGTCGTCTGCCGGAGTCTCGAGCCCTCCCTGTTTTTGAGGTGTAAGTGAAAGAAGACACGATGAGAGACACTTGAAAGATAGAAGGGGCTTCGCTGCAACACACTAGAAGACTTGTATGAAATTTCTTGTGTCAGCATTTACAGTGATCTGTCTTGTATATTTTCTTACTTATTTGCTACCAATTTTGCACGGTCATGGATAAAGAGGGGAACAGATTGAAGGGTTTACCGGGTTTAATTGAAGAGTCGCAGTTGAGCTCGAGCGCAACAAGGTTTAAAATAAACCTAATCATCAAGAATCATTACAACTTAACAAATTTCGTATTTCAATTCGTAAAAGCTACGAATTTGAGTTGCATGAAATACGAATTTCAGCTGTCAAAATGTCAGTTTTGACTGGAAAAATCCAATCATTTTGAGCTAATCAACCTAAAAACATTATAATTGTCTATTTTGTCGGTTATCACGTGAATTTTCCGGCTGTTCAAATAAATTCCCACATTCGTAATTGTTATGAATCGAAGTCTTAAAAAATTAATAACGTTGGCAGTTTATTTAGAATGTTATAAGAATAGAGTTGCAACGACCCCAGAATGTTTGACATGAAGTCTTTAATTCTGCGTGTTTCATATTACACTGATTGGGCATCAAGATGCTTATATTTCTCAAGTCTCTTTCATTGTTCCACGCTTGTGGACTAAATGAGAATGGGCTGAGCCACAAGAAGGTTGGGAAATGGGGCGGATGGGAAGATAAGTTGTGACTTGACAGTGTGACGAGTCTTGGAAGCCCCCAAAGAGAAAGATAGATGGATAGATAGCACGAGTGAAAGAACACACCTTGATACCCTCGATGACGCTTTCTTTCTCTTCGTGCATCTCAATTGTGGGGCAGTTAAGATTTTTGTCTGCCACCTTGCTTGGCAGTTAATGTGAATAATTAAGAGATGAGGGTACAAGACAATTTTTTACTCGGTTGCTGCAGCAACAAGATCATGAGGTGAGATTTAAGTGGCAGGAGAGAGAGAGAGAGAGAGAGGAGGTGTGCAATAACAAGAAAAGAAACACCATGTGTGTGTGATTCCTCGGCGGTTTCTCCTATTGAGAGGGAGAGAGAAAAAAGGGAAGAAGAGGTGAAAAAATGATTATCACTCTCTTTTATGTCACAATTAACACTTGGGCGTCTCGTTTTTCGCTGGCTCGCGGTGAAGGCGTGCAAGAGAAATTGGTAATTTCAGTGTGATGCTCGTATAGGTTATTATGAATATTGTGACTGTGCAGGGATCGCGGGATAATGGGCGGAAGGAGGCGGAGGAGGAGGAGTGAAAAGGAACGGTGGAAACATGTGAATAAAATGCCAATGTTGGAAGCAATGGGAGGTGGAAGGTTGCGCGAATGGTGGGCAAAAAGAGACGTGCGGCACAAAAGGAGGAAATAAATAAAATGAAGAGAGTCTGAGAGCAAGATAAAGAATGAGAAGCAACACAAGGTGCTCACCTTTTTGTTCTGTGCGACCAGAACAACAATCATCATTTATATTGAACAACGCGGGGCAACAAGAAATAAATAACTGCAGCCGAGGCACCAAAGAGAAAACCACCAACAAAGTCACACAAGAGATACAACCATTCCATGCGACTAATAAGATAAAGACAAAAAGGACATCCATATAAGGTGAGAGCAAGATCGTTTTTTTTCTTCTTCTCCTGCCTCCACTTGCTCTCTTCGCTTTTATTTCCAATGAATAAAATGACTGAATAAATTTACTAAATGTTTCTCTCTCTATACATGTTATGGATGTCTTTTTTGCTCCTCGTGAACCGTGTTGGCGATCTTGTAAGCTCAGGGCATCTCACTCTGACCACATCAATTTCGCAGAGTGTGTTTGCACTTTTCATTACTCCATCGCATTGGGTGCAATTTATCTCCTCTTTCTCTCCCTGTGTGCAGTCGAGTGTGGTATGGAATAATATTATATAAAAGTGCAGTGAAAAAGGCATAAAAAGCGGTAGAGAGAAAATTTAAAATCAATTGACTGTCAATATGTAGCTGAGTCGCGCCAGGGGAGGAGAGGTGGCGTTGATGTATTTCACCAGCAACTGCATCAACTGCAAAGGTTAACCCTTTAGCATCTCACGGTGCCCTCAAAGTGGGTCACAATGTAGTTTTTTTGGCGTTCGTCTTCACGAAGAGGACAATTTCTGTCCAGTAAATATGAATATTGATCCATTTGGAATCAATTTCTTATATATTCACTATATTGGGTACATTTGACCAGCAATTTTTTCGTTATTTTCAGAGTAAAAATCTATAAAAAATGACAGAGAAAACATTTAAATGACTGAAGAATATTATGTCATAGTCAATGGAAAGAAAACTTAAGGAGTTTCATTGACTTTGCTGACATACATTAGACGGAGAATTTATTTTCTTCAATTCATGCAAGAACACCACAAAAAAATAAAAATCATTAAGCTAATAAACTTTATCAGCGCTATATAATTGAATATAGCGATTAAACGAAACTTAAGTTCAAATTTTCTGTTCAGAAAAGGCATTGTTTGTTGGTTATAACGCGATGTTCCAATTTACTTCTGTCTCATTCAGACCCCGCTCTCCCCTATGTCAGTAGAAGTGTCAAGTGAAGATATTTGTATGAGAAAGGAGAGGAAATAAAATTTCATTTGATGCATTTGACAAGTTTCTGTCTCTCAAAAGGAGTCAATATACCAATAAATAAAATTTCGCATTCAGTTTCTATTTCAAATTAATTCATTTTAAAGGAAATTTATGCGCGGGTTTTAGCAAATAGTGTTAAATATTTATAAATATCCAGGTGTTGTGACATAAATTTGCGAAAAATATATGACATGCAACGGGAGTGTGAGTTTGGGTGTGTTTTCACCAAGTGATTTGTTATTTGACAATCGGACAGTTAAATAAAGTCATTAATATGTCACATTTATTGGTTCTAAAGAGGTGAACTAATAAAAGTGTAATTTATGTGACACGTTCAAGTGTAGCCACGAAAGGGTTAATCGCTTTATGTGTGCATGCTGTGCGGATTGGCGAAAAGGACGTGGAAGGAGAGGAAGTGAAATGTTGGCGGTCGAATTGAGCAAATTATGAAATAATATGGTGAAATAGTGTTTGAGATCCGCGTGCAACTGTATTCATGGTTATTAATGGTATTATATCACTTAGGCAATTGGCTCATTTTCATAATGAATTTATTACGAGGTGTTGCTTATTATCACCGTGCAAGAGAGTGAGAGAGAGATGAAGGTGGGAGGAAGTGGCGAAGAAAATATTTATAAACATCCAATTGATTGTTGGCTCGTGAATGTAACACAAAAGAGAATGATGCCGAACATTTGCATAATTTGTTGTAAGTTCATTCTGTGAATTAATTTATGGTGGTAATTAATTAAATAACAGAGCTTTGAATGCATTCTTCTGCTAATGATGATTAAAATTGGCTTTTTATTGAATGTGAAATAATAAAATATATACGCTGAAATATGCGCTGCTCATATATCTTTTGTGGATTAATATGGGTGTTGGAATATGCTTCTCCCGAAGAATTATATTATTATTTCACTACACACTGCGCGCTCTCTTTCACTCTACACAGCATTGGGTTATAAGTTGTGCATTTATGTAGTCTCGATGCTCGTATATCCAATTTTATGATTAAATGATGCGGCAAACTGTTTCATCCATCGTTATTCATCATTCACAGCATAGTTTGTTGTGTTTTTGCATTGTTGTGATGTTAATAAAATATATAATGTTGAAAAGGCACTTCAATTGCAGTTGTGTGGTGTGCGCCTTGATATACTATCTGTTCTGGCGGTGGTTCTAGTGTGTGGCGCACAAAGAGTGGATCGGCGGATGAGGAGTCGCGTGGTGAGACGCGGTGTGGGCAGAAATGCGGAATTAAATGCTGCGAAAATGCTCATGTGAGGTGTACTGTTGAGATTAATTAGCTGTGGCTTATAGTGTAATTAATCCTCACGTCAATTTCACATACAATAATCATTTTACAATTCACCGTATTCGAACAAATTGTATAGCTTTCGTACTAAATTCTTCACTGTATTTGCTCTCGGGCACAAAGTGGGTCAATATGGGTGTCTTTGGAGAGGAGGATTTCCTTCAAGTGTTCAACTTTCGGGATTGCGACGTATATTCTTTTCTAACAAAAATTATAACATATTTGCCGTTGGGAAATATAATTTGAACTTCTACATGTCTTTACTGTTTAAAATGCTGCTCTCTGGCGGCAATATGTGCAGAAATTTTGGTGATTTAATTTTTCCATACAAAGTAAAAACCAATTTCCCCTAGATTTTTAACTTATTTTCTCAGTTTTCTATTAATTGGCAATATTTCGGTCAAAATTTCTATAAATAACCAATTAAATTAGCTGCAAAATTCCCAAAATAATGATTACGGAGCAATAATCATATTTCAATGAATGATTTGAAACGGAAAGTGTTTGAAGTCAATTCGGGGAATTTCGAAGCGATATTATTGCTCAATTTTCAACTCCCTGTCCTGAGAAACAGCAATTTTCACTTTCAGTAGTATTTGATTCACCCGTCGATTTGTCAATGAGTCAATTAACAGCCAAATGTAATAAAGTTTCTAATGAATGATTGTAATTTCGGAGACAACTTGAGTGTCTCACTGTGTAGACGTCTTGTTCAATTCGAAGAATTTATTGTTTATTGAAGTGGGTGGGGTGGAGAAATAAAAGAGCATGAAAATAAAATGTAATGTATTGAGAAGGAGATCAATTGTGTGGTATTTCATATTAATATAAATTGAAGACTTGTAAATATTTCAGGGCTACACAAGAAGCGTGTGTATTTTCACATGGGAATGAAATAGGTTTTAATGAGACATTCTCAATGATACTTATCCTCCCTTCTCGTGCCGCCACATGAAAAAGCGAACGTGTACACGGAGAGCAAATGTAAATATATTTATCAAGTTTTAGTGTAATTTATATACACTTCCAAAGTTGAAAAGGAGGTTTAATACCGAACTGTACTATAAAGTTTACCTGAGGCTCAAAAGTGGGTTTTCACTTTGGTTGTTTTCAAGTAGCAAAACTTGTAATATGTTTATTATTATCGTCATCATAAAAGTTTAACTAATAACACACGTGAATGGAGAAGTAGTACGAAATGGATGTGTATTTGGGCTCTCTTTCAATCTCTTTCCGCAATTGCCAGTGGCTTTTGTGTGTTTGGCACAAGTGTGAGAGTTGCTTATGGGATGGATTTATTGATGTTTTGGCATTTTCTCTTCCAGTGAATGGATTTTTGCCTATAAGCATCACATTCCATCCCATGAATATCTGAAAAAGAGACGAAAAGGAGAACCTGAGAAATTGATTATTTCCTTATCTCATTCTGCAAATGATATTCAACCTCCTTGTTTATACTTTGTTGGCGATGGCTTTCGATACACTCTCTTGGGACGCGCTCTGATGGTGTGTTTTGCATAGAGGATTCCACACATGTTTTATGGATTCACAGCAGTGATTTTCCGTATTAACAAGAGTGTCAAGAGTTAGTCACGTTTTCGTGTTGGTGGAGCATTAAAGCATTCCTCTAATGTGAGGCCATTTTCGAAGGAGGCAACAAACCAATTCTTTATAATAGAGTCATTGTGGTATAAATGATGATGAGGAAGAAAGAAAGTTTCCATTCAATGTGTATTATGTGTATAGAGATTTGTTGGAGAATCTTTGCATATTTCTTCCGTATCAGCTCTCGTTTCAATGCATTGGCCCAGAGAAAAGAGGAGAATTCCATCAATATCTCTTTATGAATATATTATAAAAGGGAAGAAATAACTATTTTTTTTCCTCTAAATTGCTCGAATAATTCCAATATGAGAATATGAGGAAGAGACTCTAATTTGATTCCAACTGGCGGCGGCGGAGAGACACACAATATTGAAAGGAGAGGAAATCTTCCACTTGCAGACTAAATACAATTTAGCTCTAGTGAGTAATGAAATTTGGTTCCCCTCTTCACTATCAATTTCCTCGCATTTTCCGTCTATAAATATATCCATAACGGAGTCTGCAAGAATGTAATTTGTTCACCCTTCTTGTGCATCCCAAAATGCCATTTTATATTGTATTTCTGTTTACTTGAATAATTTAATATTTATTATCATCCCTGTGTTCATCGTCTTGTCTCTTCATATGCATATATATATACTGTAAGTTGGAAGTACTTTGTAGTATAATAGATATTAGGAGAAGTAGCATAACATAAATATAGTTAATCCTCTCTTCACTTTCCTCCTGCTGCCGTAGTTGCGCTGTATTGTTGGCATAAGTCTCTGAGTATCTCACACTCTTAGTCAACTCGAGCCTGGCTTGTATTCCTCTCCATTGAAGACGACACACAGCATCGTCATTGGATTTTGCTGTTGAATTACACGTTGCAATGGCTTCCGAAAGGAGAGAGATGGATCTCACCATGAGATATGAATGTGTACACGAATGCAATATTCAACAACAACAAGAAGTGAGGGCACAGAGGCCAAATGCTCGAGAATTGAAGCATTTACAGGAAATGCACAAATATTGCTAGTGAGAGAAAAACTTTCATGTTTATTTTAATGATGAGGCTGAACATGAGAGTTTGTTTTTATTGAAGAATTAAGCGTTTAATGCCATTTACTGGGAATTTTTGAATTGGATAACTTTGTATCATTCCTGATTTGTGAGTTTGGAAGTCAATCAACTTTTTGGAGAACTTTTTTTGGGGGAAAGAAACGTTTTTACCCTACTTTTGAAGTAAAATTAGCAATCTTTAGAGAAATCAAATAATCAAAAAATTGAAGCTATGTCGAATAATAATTTTCCAAGTTAAATTGAAAATTATTTTCAAATAAATTAGAATATTCTCGGTAAAGTATTGAAAAAATTCAAATTATATTGCAACATTTTCTGAATAATAAATGAAATATTTTATATGTAAATAATTTTTATTTCAATATTCAAGAAAGATAAAAGAAATGATTGATTTTATGAATTTTCATTCATAAAATTGACGATCCTAAAAAGCGAATGATTTTTGAAATCTGCTCAAGATTTGATTTGAATTCAAGACTTAATTACATTTAATAGCACACAATCTTATTTTGCCAGTCAAACTCGTAGATTTGCACGGAGAATCCCATCTTGTTTAGCCTCGCCGCGACTTTATCGGCACCTTTGAGTGGAAGATGCAATGCGCAGAGGATTGTTTCTCTCTGTGGATGTCTAAGAAATGTACCTCACATTTGAGGTCGCAATGCCTAAAAAGAGTGCGGCTGGGGAATGAGATGCGAAAGAGGAAGACACGGTGAATTGCCCAGCAGCTTGGCGTGCTAATAACAATGTTCGCAGTATATAATTTACGACAATCAACGTTCCAATTGTTATTAAATACATGCATTGGGGTGATGTTGAGGAAGGGAGCCAAAGCACAAGATCTCATCCATATTAACTGCATTGTTTTTTCCTGCATTTTATGCCACAGTGCATAATTATTCCTAAGGGTTGACTGTGACTCTGCTGGATAAGCATTTTGCACTCTGTGCTGAGGAGCTTCGCGCACTTCTTTTCCTCCCGGTTGTGTTTTCTCTTGGGCTCTTTTTTCCTCTGTTTTGCACTCCAAGTGGGCACTCAAGAGTCCCTTGTTGTCTTGCACCGCGCGAGGAGCGACAGAGAGAGAGCGAGTGAGGTGGAAAAAAGTTGAAATGAAGATTATCAGTGAAGATGGAAAATGCTCGCTATGGGGCTCTTTTTGCCGGAGCATCCTGGCCTCCATTACCTGCTTCGCGCTTGTTATTAACGACAGCTAACAGTAATTATCAATTTTAAACATCATAATTCATACCGATGGGAGTTTTATTAAAAGTGAACGATGAGATCATTTGCATTTTTTGTCCATTCCCTCATCACGTTCCACTGGAGGCTTCCCATCTTGACATAATTTCTCATTGAGCCACGATTACTGGTGGCGTTTGGAGTGAGGAGAAGAAGAAAAAAAACAGGCCACGCAAGGCACCTGAGAGCGGCAAAAAGGCGACTTGAGGAGATTCAAAAAATTGTAAATTACCCACTGTCTGAAATTTAATCCATTTACTGTGGGATTAGTGGCATAAAATGGTACTTTTTATATGTCCAACGACACTTTTTTTCTCCTTGCCTTCAGTTACTACTCATCCCAAATGCTTGGCAAGAAAGAGAGTCAACACACGGTGAATCGCATGAGTAAACATTGATGAAGAGTGTATGGGTTTGTGTGTGTGGGGATTGAGAAAAAAGCCACATATATAATTCCCTGATAATATTTTTATCTAGTTCATAAATATTTACCCATGAGAAATATGAAGATGGAAGTGGAAACTGTACATTCGGTGTGTCATATGGACGAAGGGGAGAGTCAATATGCATTTTTCTGCGAAGCCACTGCAAAACTGGCATCTTTTCGCGATAATTACGTGGTGGTGTATATTTATGTTGCTGTCACGTTTTTTTCCTTCATTCTTTTTTTTTCTTGCGAAATGTAAACCTTTTCATCGCAGCATTTGAATTATTTATAAATTAAATTGTAAATATACACATAAATATGTATGAGTTTTCACTGAAGTCTGTAAGACAAGAGCGAATGTTTACAAAACTTAATTAGTGCTTACATTTAAATAATTGTTGACACTATCTTGGTTAAATATTAAATCAACAGCTCATAGAGGAAAGAATGTACAAATATATTCTAAAACTCTTCCTTATCTCTCAAGTGTACAAACATTTCAATTCCAACACTGGTGAAGATAGAGTGTATGAATGAATGTTTATCTAATTGCACTTCTATAATTGCTTATAGTGTGACTTTGCGAAGGGGCGCAAATTGTCCCCTGTGTTTTTTTTCTGCAAAGATTTCCGAACAATATCCCTTAATTGGCTGTTTACGGACAAGTACTTGCGTTAGGGCGACTGCTTTCAGTAATTTGACCCTATCTCGAGCCTCTGGTTTTGGGCGAAAGAAAGAAATCTGTGAGAATAAAAAGCGACACACAATGGAAATGGAAAAGAGTACTCCGAAATCAGGTCTGTAATCCCGAATGCTTAGTCGCCTGGAGACTAAAGAGATGAGAGAGGGGATCATGGTAATTTATGGTAAAGGTATACAGTGCTAAGATTAAGGCATTATACCAGGGCTGAGACGATCAGTTTACATGGGTTGCGTGTACTGTACATTATTCATCATATTACAAATATATATATTTGAGAATGAAGATGTTTACCTCCGGTTGTGGCCTCCCAACCTAATATCACCTGAGCTTAGGATGATAATGGTGCATCATATATCTATTATGCATCTAGTACAATGTACACAGTGTGTGTATGTAATAAGATTAACAAGATAGCGCGCGCTGTTGAATTTATGCAATAATAAACTAAATGCTTTTTCTTTCTCCTTGTTTGCAGGTATGTTCCAATGATGTTGCTCCATTCAATGCAATTAAGGTAAAAAATATTCACTCACTCCTTATTTGCCATACAATTCAATAGAGTGTCTTAAGCGGAGAGTCATGAGATGGTCGTTATTCTGTCAATTTGTTTGCACTTTTCACATCAAGTGCAAGTGGAAGTTTTTTTTTCCCCTATTGGAAGGTTCTGGGCAAGACACTATGTCCATATGGGGTCTCTATTCCGACTCAATATTTACTTTTGATGCAACAAGTCTCAATTCAGAAGACTCGAGAGCACATTGAGACAGAGAAGTGTCGCCCAATGGACGTGATAAATCAATTAGGAATCACTAAATTCAGAATTGAAGCGTGTTTACTTGACCCTAAAGACTGTACTTAATTAAACTTTTAGACTAATAAGAACCCTCACATCTTCCGAAGGTCCAAACTGAGCAACAAACTCAAAGGGATTCAAGAGGATTGGAAAAATTGATCCATCTACAAACTAAAAAGGACCGTCTCTTACTTCCAAGGGCGAGACATAGCCTTCTCCATCAAAGGAGATATCTATACAAGTTTTTGTTTTACAGTGGCAGATTGTCAGTTTTCCGACCAACCATAAGTGTTTCTAACGCTCACCTTTATATATACAGGGACAGAGCACAAGACAATTCCAGTGAAGCGTATGTGTCAGTTGGAAAATTCAACAGCAACCAGATTAATTTGCCATTGAAAGGCTTAATTTTTGCACTTTGCTCTGTTCGAACATTTGCAATCAGTGGGATTCAAACACACGATTGTCACATCAAAAGGACCGTCAAATCATTCTTAACTTTATGTTTTTATGAAGCTAGATGAGAAGCATTAGGGGATTTTGAAAGAGTTCAAAGAGTTTTTTTTCCTCCCAGAGTTTAGTACTTAAGAAGGAATATTTATATCTGAATAAATTCCATTTGCCCGGCACGTAAAAATATCTGTCCTATATTTTGGATTAAATTTCTAGAATAGCTCCTTAGAAAATTACCCTTTCAATTAACTTTTAATTAAGCAACCCAGCTGACCATGCGAACTGTCCAATTATCCTGTCTAATGACTCTGTAATTTTTGGGAAGTTGTCAGAGCGCCAAATAGGCGAAGTTTATATGCTTCTGAAAATTACAATGACTAACGAACCCATAAAACCTGGCAAAGCACCTTGACTGCGGCAAGATAATGGCATCACAAGAGGCGAGAGCTAAGAAAAGACATTACAATGAAAATGTCGATGAATATCTAAGGGCAGCGCGCGCTGAGTCTCTATCGATGATTGTGTGTTGAGTGTTTGGTATTCACTTCTGGGCAGAAAAAACTTTCAGTTCATTGCATTTTGTGTGGCATAACATTTTATGCGAGTTATGCAAATTTTTCTTGAGATCCGCGACCCTCTTTCGCCGCAATGCAAGAGGCCATTGTCTCTGTGTGCGCCAATGATGGCAAGTTGTACTGTGACAAAATCATTTACTCTTTCTCTTCTGTGCTTCTTAATTTTTTTGTCGTCTTCAATGCATAAATGTTGCTATATTCATGGGAATGATAATAAAATTCATAGGTTTTTTCCTCTCTTTCATTCTTTCGTCAAGAAGAATTTATAGCGTGAGTCCCAAAATGATTGGATATGGGTTTTTATGTTTATATCCGTGGTTGCGTGCGCTGTGTACCGGGTAGATGGGTGTTTGATACGGAAAATTTGTCGGGAGATGGTGTTTGAAGACAAGAAGGTTAAATTCAATCTGCTTCTGCGTGAAAAATTTCTTTTCACACTCTTGTGCTCAACTTTTTCCCCAACATTGGGAGTCAAGAGACTACATATATACCGCATATGCGAGAGTATCGCCATTTTAGCACCCCCGCAGATTCTGTGGAGAAGACTTTTCTGCCCTGTGTGAGTGTGTGTCTGGCTGAGGGTGGAAGTGTCTCTACGTCCTGCTAGAGAGAGAGAGAGAGAGTGAGTGAGAGGATTTTGTGATAATTCCTCCCCTGGCGAATGTCACCCCTGGGGCGCACTCATTCCGATGGGGGGCGCTCCTGAATTTTCCAGCACACATTTTCTCTCCCCCACGCTGTGCCCATCTCTGTCATCTGCATTCTTCTCCGCGCCACACGGTGAGGTCTCTGTTGCTCCCTCGATGGCGCACTGGCATGTGAATTGGCATGGCGTGCACTCGGCTGCGCATGGCAGTTTGCTGTGTGCTATGTGTATGTTGCCACTTCGTGCGCCGTATCGATGTCGATCGGGTGTTTCGGTCCACCGGGGCCTCTGTGTTGAGTTCATGCAACTCAGCGCGCTCGGGTGAGCTTCGGGTCGCGAGACGCCGCTGCCGAGTGTTGTGACGTTGCCGCTCAATGTTCAAAACCGGCTGCAATTCACAACGAGTTGAGCTGCCACGGTGAACGGACGCGTGTTTACTTGCTTTACCATTCAATCGTCAGTCGCGATTCACACACGGGAGAGGTTAATCCGGGGGATTTGGATCTCTTTCGTCGCATTAGCGATGACCCAGTGTCCATCTGTGCATTGTTCAAAGGACTAGTGGATACATCCTGCCGAGATTGTGGGGTGTTTCTTGGAGGAGAGGAGAGAATAATAACAGAGGAACCTCTGCGCCACACCTCATCAAGTGAGATCGGTTCTTTTTCCCAGCGGGAGGAAGAAAAAAAACACAGTGTGGTGGAAAATGGATGAAAATCGTGAGTGAGAATCACGCAGTGAATGTGACAAGGAATGTCAGTCAGTGTGAGTGGGACGACAGGATCTCAGCCGAAAATCCGTGTCTAACTCAATTGCTATATATATGTGGTGTTGCGGTGTTCAAATAATTGGATTATTGCTGTCTCTAAAGGATTACTACACACATTGGATTACACTCTCAATGTTCTTCCATTGTTAAAACAATATCAGCGTGTAAATTATTCTGAGATTAAACTGGCGTGGCTGCGTACATTTGCAGTATAAAATACTCTCTATATGAATAGCTACACTCTATATAATTCTATATAGCAAGAAATCTCGTTCTCATTACGTGTAATTGTGACTGGGTGAGGATATTCAATTTTATGCCAACAAAGAGCACTTTTTATATGTCGGGTGTGTGTGTTTTTTTGCGTATGAGATATAAAAAACACAAAGTATCTGCTTAATAAAATAAAGTGAAAATTGTGGCAATTATTCAAGTATTACCATTGGTATTTGCGCGTGTGACAGAGATAGATAACTGACACTGGTAGAATAATACAGAAAATAGACTATTCTTCGCGCTCTTGTGTGTAAAAATATCTCTATGATGGTGAATTAAAGAAGAAAAAAATTACACAGAGAAAATTTTTCACGAGACAACCGATAAAAACAGAACGCAAAGCTTAAAAAAAATAGATTACGACTTCTTTAACGACGACTTTTTATTATTATTGCGCAGAGTGAGAGAGACGATCTCTGGTCGCCAGTGAAAGAGGAATAGTGTGTATTTCGACTATTGTGCACTTTATAGTGATATTTTATAGCGGAATTTTCTCCATTTGGTCTCTCCCCTAATCTTGGAGATATAATAACTGCCTGGCAATACTTCTTTTTACTATTTTGAAATTTATTTCTCGTCGAGAACAATTGTGTAAATGACGAAATCAGTCTATAAAATTGTTTTTAATAGTGATTTAATGTTTGATTGTTTTCTTTTTATTTGAATGGTTTTTATGTGCCTGGGTTTTTATATGGCCGTCGACAAAACTCAAATATAAAATCTGCGCGCAATCGAATTTGGAGGTGCAAGAAGCCAATAGAAGGAGAGAGATAGAGAGAAGAAATACAATTAGTGGTCGAAAACGGCGAATTTATTGTCAAATTACAATCATCGTTTATTGGCTTAAATTGCGATTAAGTGAGGTTTTTAAATGGTGACTGAAGCAATTCACAGACGTGCGAATGCGTCGTAGTTTCTGCCGTCAAGTTTACCGAGTAATAGAAACCCTCTCACAACGCCGCCAGTGAAGAGAACTCTAAATACACTGGGAAGTGGTTGAAAAGAGGATTAGAGCAATCACACATTTTGTGTCACACACATCGGGAGAAGTAAATTGGATTACAAAGTGACGTGCAGTGTTGGGGTTGAGCTGAAGAGTAAGTGCTAACGAGAGATACTGAGAGAGTCGGTGGTGGTCAGGCTAGGAGATTGTGTCCTCTGACTTGGTGCCATTAGCTGACAACCATTGCGATCATAGTACGGGTGGAACCCTCCGGTTCCCCGCAGCAGGAGTCTGCGGGGCCGCAGAGCCCCAAGAAACTAGGTGCCGCCCATCAGCCACCAGTTAAGCAGGTATTGCCACCTTTCTTCTCTTTGCGACCGACTGTGTGTCCCTCGTGACAAATTTATGGGAAAATACCGGGTCCTTTGTCCGCCTGGTCATATGGCATTGTGGTCGGATGGCACCCTGATGTGATGTGAAGTTCTCACGTGAGAGTCGGATCTAAACAAAAGCGGCAAGGCGTCAAACCCCCTGCCATTAGCCAGCCGAACTTAATAACTATGGGCTTTTGGGCTACTGCTTATTGAGTGTCTGAATTGTGCGAATTACTTCTATTACAGCGAGTTCAATTTAACAGAGAACTTCTAAGCCAACTAGATCTCGCGTAATTGTCTGTCGTTTGGAAAGTGCAGTGTTTTTGAGGTTATAAGCACGCCCTGATAATACCCACTCTTGCAAGAGGCTGAGAAGAGAGAGTTAAGGGTGGGATTGCAGTATGATGTTTTGTTCTGCACTCAGAGCAACCCCGAGGTATACTGTTGAGCCTAATCAGCAATAGCACGCGTGACCGAGTGTGTACAAAAGGCAGCACAACATGCGATTGCTAATACCTTATAATAAATACAGTTTTTATATATAAAAATTATTCCCTCCCAGTTGCCATGAAAATCCCCTCGTTCTACGCAGGGGTCGGACCGGAGACAGCCCTAATGCAGTAGATGCGCTCCTTTTGTTGTCTGCCCATCCGGCAGGGGTGATTTTTCACCCCAATCTCAACACTTAACGGAATTGCAGTGAGACTGATTCAAATATTGGACCCCTAACTCAGAAAACATACACACAACATATACTTCGTGATCGCTCAACCCCGTCTCTCTGTTAAAGTGTCTCCAGCCTGAGGGTGAATAATTTCCTCGAGCTGCTCTCCCCTCATTTGAGAGGGCCCTCGATCGAGGTATAGTTTTTTTGCGCCCAGTGTTCCTTCATCACCTTTGGTGCGATGTTGAGGAACTGACAATAAAAAGGCAAGGAGAGACAGTCGCAAGAGAGGGGAATTTGTAATGGTATAAATGACCCATTGAATATCATAATAACGAAATGAATAAGCTGGAAAATGAAGACAACAGCCGTCGCATTAGTTTTGAAAGCCCAAAAGCTGAAAAAAAGAGTGCTCAGCGAGAGTGTTATTTGTAGTTCTTTAATGTGCATTTTGTCGTTGTTAGTTCTTCACGCATTGTCTCAGCACTATCGCTGTGAGAGGTAAAGTCACGGCCCCTCTTTCTTCAGGCCAAATGTGAGTAATTGAAACCACAATCCACAAACATGGAATTACTAAGAAGCTCAAGCAGTAAATTCTCCACGTCCCTCGTTCTGTGACTGAGTTTTTTTTTCTTCTTTTGCTGCCTCAACTGACATAAGTTAATAATTCCATCTAATTAGAGTTGATTTCCTCTAAAATGCAGAGAATCTCACTTCTTGTCTTGCCTCTTTTGTGGTCTAATTTAATTTTTGACGATGGGGTCATTCTTCAAGCATATCTCTTCGGCCGCTGCTCTACACCGTGTCATTCGCGGGTATTGTAGGTAATAAATACATGCCTGGCTCTTGTTAACAAACGCCCAGTCCAATTGTGAGTTGGGTTGCTTGAAAAATTCGACCCGCTATTGACAAGTAATTTATTGCAATTCAAGGAGTTGCAAGTCGATTTTTGAGTAATTAAAAGAAATAAAAAATTAATAATGAATAAGAAATTCATAAAAATCAAAAAATTACATATTTTTGACCAAATATTTATATAAATCAAAATTATATTTAATATAATTCACAAAAAATAATTGGAATTTTTTGTGGAACAATCAATATTAGAAAGAAAAATCAAGAAATGATTGAATAATCTCAAAGTTAATGGTTTGAAATCACAAGTGACTTTTGGCGATATTGTGGGATGAATTGTACGAGCAAATCCTGGATCTTGACTTTGAATCGAGTCTCGAAAAGTGATCGAACCTTCTCACCAACTATAGTTGTATGGTCTTCTTTCTGTGTTTTTTTCGGGTGGTGTTATTAAATAAAAAGGTGTGCACCGAAGCATGAATTCACGAGGAGTGACTTCTGGATGTGGGGTAGAATGTGTAGTATGCAAGAGGAGGGCATATATAGGGAGTTTAATGGTATATTCACACGAGTC
Organism: Phlebotomus argentipes; assembly: GCF_947086385.1. Taxonomy (NCBI): domain Eukaryota; kingdom Metazoa; phylum Arthropoda; class Insecta; order Diptera; family Psychodidae; genus Phlebotomus; species Phlebotomus argentipes. The sequence continues at coordinate 6,619,213 of NW_026776181.1, read as the reverse complement.
CTTAATTTTATTTATTCACATTTTCATTAAGTCTTCGGGCTTGGGTTATTTTTTGTCATGTTGGCGCGCTTTTTTGTGCCAACTCACCGTCGTCGTGGTTTATAATATAATACTGGGCATTTGAGGTGGTAAAAACGTGGCAATGATTGCCATCTCTTTTGACTTTTGTTGTTATTCCACGTTCATTTACATGCAATTACTTATTAATGATATTTTTATTCATTTCAAAAGTAATTTATTCAGGTTTTTTTCCGTCTGGTCTGAGTAACAACTTCTTTGATTATCTCTCTCACTCGCTTCCCTCGATGAAATGATATATATCGGAGGGGAGAGTCGCTTGCCTGGGTGTTTTGAGACCCGTAAATTGTTAAGAGTGACACTGGGTGCTCCGGTGTTTTTGGGGTGACGCTGGTTGAGAGAAAAAGGGGGAGATAAGGTTGGTGGAAACATTTTGAAAGATCTCTCCAGCGTGCTCCAATTGAAAGGGAAGTCTGACATGTAAAGATGCTATACGATGAATTGACAGTGGAATGTGTGGAAAAATGTGATGGGCTGAGGGGTGTTGAATTAAATGGAATTCCATGAGAGTGAGCATGTTTCCTGGTGGGGGAATTACACCTAAATTCATTGCTGTCAATTTACTATGTCGATATCCTCTACACAATTACATGCACAGCCAATTTACGATTCATATACCGTAAAACCTCCTGCTGTCATTTAGAGTCACATTGCTGTGCGGAGGGTCTATGAATCCATAGGGGTTTTCTCCAACTTTCGTATACATTGTGTTGTGTCTGGAGGTGTGAAGGGTATGGCGATGTGCGGGATTCTGTGTGGCAGAGCAGGGTGGATAGAGATTTGAGGTGAAAGGCAGGCACCCTTCCGAAAATTCTCTATCGTCATCATCATCGTTGTTCACAAATCCCTTCTCCTTCACCCAACCATGCTCATGTTATAGTAGCGCCTTTCGGGCTCTTTTCGCCCGAGTTGTGTCTTTTGTGCACAAGGATGGTGCTTGTGATGCTTCTCAGCTTATATGAACGCTCATATCAATTACACCCCAAAAGAGGGTAGATTGAACTTAATAACAGCATTCAAGGGGGTTAGTCTTTTCCCCTCTCCCGCCGACGAATTATTCCATACTCGCTTCACAGTTCGCAGGGGTGGTTGAGACCCCTCGAAACAGTGGTGATGTTGAGTTTATGATCACGTGCTTGCAAAGGTCGATCCTTGGCTGACTCAGAGGTTAAACTGAAGCTGTGATAAGGTTTCATAGGGATTTGTTTAGGTGCTGTATCAGCACTTTGACAAATCTCAGCTGCGATCGCTAGTTTTTCCACTAAATTCCTAAGATCTGTGAAACATAAAGCAGAAAAAATAACTTTTTAGATCTCAACTCTGAGCACATTATCATTTTGTGCTCGTTGGGTAAATGCAATTCCTCATAAGTGTATATTTTGGTGACATAAATTTAAGCAACACATCTTTAAGCTACTGGGCAAAACTCTGGGATTACACCAATCCAATTTCCTCCCTTTGTTTTCCGAAGAGAGACATCCCATATTGCCGTCCATGATTTAAACATGAGCTCAAATTGCACGCTGAAACTGCAGCATGCGCTCAAGTAGCGAGGAAATGCCTATTATTTTGAGCTCTTGTGGGCAATTTGCACTTGCCACATGATTTCCCAGAAGATATTTCGTTTGGGTTGCAAAGCCTGCAGGCACTGCAAAGACGGTGGTGTATTTTCGTTAGCCACTGTAGGGGTGAAGTGACGCTGGAATGAGTCCCATCAGGAGGTATTTTCATGCAGTGGCTAATAGGGTTGTTTGCTTTGAAATATTGGTGAGTGAAACCGCTTCTTGTTCTCTCGGTGTGTTTTGTGTGTTTTGTTCGATGGGGTGAAATACCATATTCTGTTGCTCACCCTCAATGCTAATAGCTTATGGTTAGATGTGAGTCGGGCGGGGGGATTCGTCGAGAGTGTGACTCAATATATGTTGTACATACGGTATAAGTTGAGTTTCGGTAGATGAGAGACGGCTGAAAGATAGGGGTTTAGCATGTCGGGCTTCCCTGTCTCGGATGAAGGTAAATTGCAATTTTGATTGTTTATGAGTGGATTGTATTCATATGTTGCAAAATGCGGGAGAGAAGTGTATGGATGTCAGTGTGGATATGGCTCCAGGTCTGCTATATTACATACTTCACCACAATTCACTGGCAGGAACATTTTCCCCATGCGACTGACTCCGTCGACTCCCCCCCTCCACACACAGGGAGCGATGACAAAATGTGTGACGATAAATTATCTGAAGCCTTCACAAGGGGAGTTAGTTTGTGAATGGAAGTTGTTAGATAATTTGCATTGATTTAAACTTCCATTTAAATTTATCCTCAAGTTTATTCAATTTTTCTCGCGTTTCACCCCCTCGAATGCCTTGAATGATAAATGTTTTCAAGTTTCTTCCGCCCTGTCCTTTCTCTCTGTTATATTCTATATAATATTGCAACCCATTCTCTGTCGCCCTTTTCGTTTCTCTTTTTTTTTTTTACTGTTTTGTGCCTCCCGGGGTGGCCTTTTTATAGAGACATTCTGGGGGTGAGTTGGATGGCTGAATGGAAGGGAGATAAGGCGCGCGGGTTGAAAAAGTAGAAGTGGGAAATAAATCGATCGATTGCGATTAGACTTTTATTGGTGAAACCGAATTTTAGTGCCTTTTGTGATGTTTTTTTGGGTGAGAGTGAAAATAAATGGTGAATGTTGGTAACATGGTTGGAAAGATGTGTCGTTCAACCACATTCGACTCTGTATTTTCTGTCTTTGGCAAAGTGAGGCAATAATATGACACAATATAAAAGATCATTTCTCCACCCTTAGGGTGGAAATTTTCCTTCTACTTTCTGTCGCTGTTTTTTTGTGCCTTCCTTTCTTGTGTTCCTCTTTGACACTTGAGGAAAAACCTGCCGTAAATGTTCCGGTATTGTTGGGAAATTGAGAATGAATGCATTGATTGTTCTGAGGTTGTTGCAAAAGAATTTTTTTTTCGTCATGATGAAGGAGAACTCTCATAAGGGATGCAAGTGAGCGTGTCAGGGTGATTTTGTGGGGTACTTTCTTACCCTCTCGTGCTGAAGAAATGCGAGGGTGGTGGAGAGAGAGAGAGAGGGAGAGAGAGAAGAAGCTGAAAATGCTATAAAGTGTCATTGAAATAAATTCAGGAAAAAGACCCTTGCGTCGTCGTGACTTTTACGATGCGATTCAATCCCTGAGTATCAGCAGTGGTATCTTGGAAGGATCTTCAAGTGTCACTTATTCTTCGGTCGTGCATGTATTATGTTAGATTTTATGTCCTTCTCGTTCCACCCCTATTTTCCTTGCCTCTCTTTTTTCTCTCTTCACCCTCTCCCATTTTCCACCCCCCAACATTCACTCTGTGTGCTGTACATTTCTGAGATGCTCACACAATCTTTTCTCTTTGGCAATATTGTGCGACATTGCGCGCGGGGTTTGGGTGGGATTGTTGAGATAGCTGTGGGTGGAAATTCACAAGGATGGGGTCTGTGTGTACAATGTTGTTATCCACAGTTGCTCCAACTCTGTTTGGTGTTGTATTATGTGTGCAAAGAATACTATTTCCTCACAATATATCCTTCACGCATCCATAATACATTACTTAGTCAGTGAGGAGAGATACAAGTGAGACATGTTATATGGTTGAGAGATGAACTCATGACATAGTGATGGTGGATTTTTCTCCACACACAAACTGTCTCTCTCTCTCTCTCTATCTTTCTTTCGGAACTGAAGGGATTTTGCCCAGAGAGGTGTGAAAGCTCGCAGAGCCGGAGACTTAGTGACTTCATTCGGAGGAACTTGTTGGGGTAGATTTGCTTTACATGAAAGACAAAAGCCAAGAAAGGAGCATTGAACTGAGAAAATAGAGGTGAATTTTTGGTTTGTACTTTAATATCCACAGTTCAATCGAAAACTATATAAAGGCAATTTCTTATAGTTTACATCCCTTTGTATATCTGAAAAGCTTTTTATCTGTTCTACTACTAAAAAAATAGTGTGAGATTTGTGTTGAATGGGGAAATAGTAAGAAATTCTTTTTGTTATTTTTATTGAAGTGATAGTAACGCTAAATTTTCAACTCATCGATATGATGTGTATTGTTGAATTTGCTGAAAATACTTAATTGCCAGTGGCGAAGCTTTTTGCACACAATTTCTCTCGGTGCACATGACATGATGACAAAGGGATGCACATTATATTATGTGTACAAAGTAGGTGAGAGTGAAGATTGCAGGTGAAGGCGGGAGGAAGTTGTGGTGCATGGGTGTAAAAGGAAATTCCTGACTGTCATCGTGAGAAGCGCAATTGTGGTGATATCACAAAAGAATTTTCTCCTTGATATCTCAAACCACATGATATGAATGGATGAACACTGCAACTGCAGAATGTGGTGAACGAAAGGAATTATGAGAGAGAGAGAGGGAGAGAGGAGATGAAACTTGTGCAAATTTCACTTGAATACCGGGAGCATATTTTTTTCTCCACATGCCATTCTTTTAGTGCATTTTTTCCTGTCCACCATCCGTATTCATATGAAAGTTCAAAACTCTTGTTCTCTCTGTGGTATTTTGCAATTGAAATCCTGTGCTTTTTTTGTGCCCCAGCGCAGAGTCTGGTCCCTATTCTCTTGTTAATCATGGCCTGTGTGCCGGGGTGAACACATTTTCAGACAAATGGTAGTGAAATAACATAGTGAATTACATATGCTGGGGAGGGAGGGAGGGGGAGAGGGTTGGAGGTGAGCTGGAAACAACAGGAAATGGAAGTGGGTGTTGAAAAAAATTGTATAGTGTGGAGAGAGAGAGAGAGAGAGAGAGAGAGGGAGAGAGCATCCTTTTCACCCTTGACACTTCATATAGTTTGCCAGTGTGAAAAAAAGTCTGTGTTGGGGAAGAGTTGGTGGAGGGATGAAAATATGGTGGGCTTTTGAAATAACATATCTCTCGCTCTCAGTTGGAAAATATGCAAACGTAATTTTCAGTATTGTTTCACCGCATAGAATTTAATTTTGGTCTGTAATATGCAGTCATTTTTCCACGATGGGTACATTTTGGTCTCATACAAATTGCCATATTCTGGCATTTTCCTCTTTCCCATTCTATGGCATGTGAATTATTCCAAATTTACATCCTTTTTCTCTCTCTGGATTTCTGGTCGAAATGGAATTTCATGTGCAAACCAGTGAGATTTTAATACTTAATGGGTGGGAGAAGAAAAAAATTTATTGTAGACTTTGTTGATTCTCTTTTTGTCAAATCCATTAACACATCAGCAAAACCGTGTCTTTTTTGTACTATATTTCTGCTTGAAATATACCAACAGAGACACAGTGAAGAGACTAAAAAAGACGCTGAAAAGCGGAGAGTCTCCAGCAGCGACGCTTAGCGGGGGGAAAGAGAGTGAAAAAAAGAGAGAGAGATGAGAGCCCCAAAAGTGGCTTACTGGTTGAATTTATGTAGCACCACTCACAGCCACAAGAGACTTTTTCGTGTTATCCTCGCCCCCAAGACATGCCAACCCGGCGCCTCCACTGTAAGCTCGAAAATGATGACACACTGAAACATTTGCATAATAAACACTCAACAAAATATCGTCTACCTCCTTCCTCAGCACATGCTCGATCTGACCCCATGTATAAATTTGCTCCATTCTCTCTCACACTTTGTGCCACGTGAAACACAAGGGATGGAAATTATTCTTCATTTCCGTCCACTTTGTATTACTGAAATTCTTTGTCGGGGGCGGGAAAAAGGGGCAAAAAAAATGGAGAAGTTTGTGTATGAAACACAAATTTTGTATCACATAAAAGAAATTAAATTTCGGACATGCAATTTATCGTGAAATTCAGCTTTCGACTCTTTTCTACGCTGCATTTCTTTGGTGAGGGTGAAAAAGAGCAAAGTTCAGGCGAAATAATTCTTATCAATTAATAAAACGTCTTTTCTCGGCATTTTAACAACAGACAGAGGAATTATGTAGTGATTTAATGGTGTTCTTTTCACTTGTCAGTTCTCTTTTGTGCTCCATTTGAACTTCTCTTTTTTTTCGGGTTTTGCTGTGGAGCTGAAAGCTTCATCGACCGTGTATTTCAAAGGAGCTTTCAATGCTACTCCAATGAGGACTTTTTCAATCAATATTCATTTATTAATGGACTTTTTGCGCACTGGCTCTTTGAGTATAAACTGAAAAAAGATAACATTTTTCCACTGCGAGTATTTTTTTTCTCCTAAAAATAATCTAACCTATTTCTATGGGGTTTTCCGTAATGTCACTGCGAAAAAAAAATTCGTACAACTTCTCTTGCGCTGGGTAAAAGTTTTTAACTGATGACAGGAAAAAAACTTTATATCAAATTAGATGAATTTCGCTATTTGGCGTGAAAAAAGGCGTAAATGGGGAAAAAAAAGTTGTGAAATATTCATGCGGGATATCGGATAAATGATAATTTCACAGTGTGAGACGGGGAAAAAAAATTCTAAACAGATTTTCATTCATTTGCACTATTTTGTACAAAATCTCCTGCACAGAACCAGATAGAAATCCATTGCTCATTAGTTCTCACTACAGAATACATTCATTTGCATTAATCTCGCTGTCTCTCTTTTCTGCCATTTCTACAAAGCTATGAGCGCAGTTTTTTGCTGCCTATTCAACATTTGCCATGGCATCTGAATGAGAGTAGAGAGTTTTGGGGAAAATGTGAGATAGATTGCGTTATTCTGGATGTAATTCGGTAATTTCAGCATTTTTCTATTGCACAAATTTGTGTAAGTGTCAGTTGGACTATGGAAACGAATCCCAGTCAAGCAGGGAATGTTACAATTGTGTGATATTAGTTTAACACAGTCTTTTGATGTTCTTAGTCACACGTATTAGGCTTGAAATGGGGATGGTGTTAAAAATTCACCACTTGTGTTATCTACTATTCTGGTTCACACGAGTTGAACCAATTTAGTACCGTCTGAATGTATTGTTTGAAAACGACCTCTGGCAAAGAAGGAAATAATCTGTGATCTTCTTAAAACTCTTTAACACTGTGTTAGCAAGAATACCAAGGAATATTTTTTTCCTATAAATTTGGAACGTCAAACTTTTGCATGTTTCAAGTTTAATATTCCTGAATTTTAGTGGAAATCAATCCATATCTTTGAATATCTCAAAGAACTATGATATTTACGTAGTTTTTTCTTTATCTATAATGTCTGTCTGTGCGCTACTCGTTGCGTAACCCTTTCCTTTCTTTGAAATGAATCTCTTTTCTGTTCGCTCATGAGCGAAATAAAATATGGAATCGGTGGAAAAAAGCGCGCAAAAAGAGGAGTGCCGAAAAAACTCGTGTGTGTGTGCAGAGTGGATGGTCAAAGGATGTGACAAAAAACGCAAATGTATAACATTATGTCATGGAGGGATTTTCTGATGGTCCCACCAGCCGAGAGGATCATCGCTGGGTGGAAAAAAAGCGTCGCAGTGGGCAAAAAAAAGAGGGCCAAAGTGAGGACGTGGAGTTAGGCGTATCATCCACCCAGTTTCATCCCTTGAAGCCATTGAGGGGTGCCTGGCGACAGTCAAGTGGTTAGAGGAGACGCTTGGGTGTAGTTCATGTTTTATTAAAATACCCGAGTTCCGTTCTCTCACTGTCAGCGCGAGAGTGAGAGGATCTTCTCATGCCGACCGTGTTTCACGAATGCATTCACTCTGTGAAGTGTGGAGCGTTAGAACTGCAATTAAAAATGTATAACACAAAGTGACTGACACAGAGTGGAATTTCAGTCTTGTATATTATACACTGGGGCGGTTTGTGAGCCGCTCGGCTGCTGGGTTTTGTAGTCAACAAATTGGGTGTGAGCCAGGCGAACTGGAGAAATAATTAATTTAGCAGAAACAAACGGGTGAAAAAATCTGTGAATAAAACTTTATTAAAATTTCATATTTTTGCGCGCACGTTGTTTGCAGTTGTTGTTGTTGTTGTTTTGTTGGTGGTATGAAAATGTGTAGACTTTTTTGTCGGCCTAAAATGCTATAAAAATGTGTCTGCAAATTTTTCACAACATTTTATAGTAAACATACTTTTCGAGTAATATTTTCCACCCGCCGTATTTCCTCTCTCTCTCTTTTTGGTGTGTTTTGCTAAAATTTTTATTATATCTCCTCAAAATACTGTGCATCCCAAAAACTAGGGAGGAAAACTCAAATCGCAACCACTCATGGCAAATGTGCTGTATTTTGTGGTGATTTTCGCTGCAGCGTCAATGGGAAAATCAATCGACTTCATATGGCAGATTACACTGAAATAACACATATTTTCGCACACAGTACAAAACATGAGCGGGTAAAATGCCAATTTTGGCCTGAGAGTGCAGATTGGGGGTGTTTTGGGGTGATGGTTTAAATAAACAATTGAAAACCACAATTATTTTGCCCTCCACGCCAATAAACCCAGGGCATTTGGAGTGAGAGAGACAGTTTGTAAGCCGCAATTGATGAATTTTTCCAATATTCCGACAATATATTTGGAATATTCATGCTTAAGAATCTCATTGTATTTTAATAATTGATTTTTATGCCTTTCTCTTTTGTCTCTTTCAGGTGAGTTCCCGTTTATTGTCGAGCACATTCGAGAGCAATTCTATGCGATCAATTCAGGTATGAAAAAAAACAACTATAGAATATCTAAAGCCAAGTTGTTTGGATTAATATAACTTTTGTGGGCAGATTTATTGCTTAACATTTACATGAATGTTACGATAAATTCCGTCAGTCGATATGGGGTGATTTTTGCACCCACACAGCAGATTAATTGGGGGTGTGAGTGAATTATTTACTCAACTAATGAATTCGCGAAAATGTACATACATAATCCTGCCGGGTTGATTCTTCTCCGGTTCCCTCGCTGTTCAGTCTGCCAATGCTCGGCGTGAGCATTGTGTTAAGGAACTTGTGAAGCATGCGAGGGTGAACGAGAGAGAGAGAGAGAGATTCCAACCCCTGTTCTGTTTCCCTCTCGCTTGGCGGTCTTTTTTCCACCCTTCCATCGTCGAATGGTAGGGGAGTGATGAATTTTCATGAAGTGGGGTTTGGCGGGCTTTTTGGAGCTCTGGAGCGGCGGGGAGGGTTTTTTTTTGTGTATGAAGATGAAGTGCAAAAAGAAGCGAGTGATGCAGATAAAACCGCACACTTTTGAAGCGCACAGACAAGAGGAAAATTCACGCCCCGCGCACACTTCAGACCGAAAATGCTCCCGTAGGTTTTCTCTCTGTCTCATTTGGGAATGGCGCTGCCGAAGTGAGTGAGAGGGGTTGGTTTGTGGGGGGTTTGGAGAGTCAGCGAGTGGCGGCTGCTGGTGGAAAATCTCCGTCGCATATCATGCATAGCTGAACGTGGCGCGGTATTGATTTCCGCGGCGAAAGCTCAGAATTTCCACCCTCTTTTTCTGGATGGTTGAGCTTTTTCTCTCGCACCAGATGAAAAATACCTATCCTATCCACCCGACAGTGCGCCTGAATTGTAGGAGGGTGAGTGGCGACAGGAAGCCTGGGGTGAAATACAGTGGAGAAATTCAAATAATGCCGTGTACATTCTTGAATCCTGGCAGACAGGAGTCTTTCTGCTATGCAATACAGATGAGGTTGGCATTTTGTGCGGCGATGTTTGTTGGTCGTGTGAATGAACAAATGTCACATTCGTTGTGACTTTAGATCATCATTCCGCACAGAATGGGAAAAATTCTATATATACTGAATTTTCCATTAATCTTTCGTCTCTGATGCAAGTCAGAGAGACGAACGAGGCGCATTTCTGGGTCTCATTTGAATTCCCGAATTGTTTTTTGCCTGGCAAATATTGTTACACATTATTTTGCTGGCACTGACTGCAAATGGGGATTTTATTATATTATACATTTTTTGCTGTACAAATTTTGTTGCGAATATGCTGGAAAAAATGCATAGGATAATTAAAATTCTTGATATGCTATTGCAGTGCTTTTTTCTCATCTGTTTGCGGGCGAAAAAATGCAAGAATTTTATTTATGATGTGCAGAAGGAAGGCTCTAAAGTTAATTACATTGTTTTGTTTAATACACAAACATGGTTCATTGAAGGTATATTCCAAATTATAATCACTACCCCTGGCAGAGATCCTGCTTCAGCGTTTCTGTGTGCAGTAAAGCAGCCTCTGTGTGTTTCCCAGTGCGGAAAAATTATCCTCTTTCCTCGTACAATTCACACATCACATCGCCACAATATTGTATCAACATGAGAATGAACATAAAATTCTCATCTTGTGTACAATGAATTTTCCTCCTTGCTGCACAATGCATTGTCTGTGTGTAATATTTTCCATGTTAGTCAGGAGAGAGAGAGAGTGTGTATTTTATCCCAGTGAACACACAAGTTGAAAAGCACACAGAAAAGCTCAACATTCTGGCTGTTTTCTGCACACTATGTGGAATTTTTGTGCAAGCCATAGAGTGAGATTTGGCGTGTGAAATGGGGGAACATTTTCCCAGTTTATCCCCAACTTTTCCGTGGAGACGATGTGCCTTTTCGTTTTGGATTATAATGTGTGTGTGTGTGTATGTTTTGAAGTCCCTTTTTACCCCCAGTGAGCGCACAAATTGTCTGCATAATCAACAACTTATGCTCTGGCATCGCACTCATATCTCATTATTATTGTATAAAATGTTGGAAAATTTCACCCTCCCCAGACGAGAGGCATATCAAGTTGGGAAATAAAGTGGATGAATATGAGAGGAAAAATTCATTTTCTGCACAATTACAATTACCTCATGGTTTACACTCAGTTTTGAGAGAGTCTGGCTTGAGTACTTAATGTATGTATATATAGTGGAAGCTCGCAGGGGCGCAACAGGAGTGGTTTATTGTGCTTTTTTGGGGTGGAACACACACACACACCTGAGAATTTACAAGGGATGGTTTATGTGGTGAAGCCGAGTGGAAAAAGTATCCGTGAAAATAATGATATGATGATAAAATGGTGTTCAGTGGAAAGTTAAGAGAGAGAAAAACACCCTCAATTTTCACAGATGAGAAAATTGTAAGAAATTTTGCCGTGAGGGTGAAAAATGACGGTGCTGAGCTGATGATTTTCCGTTGTAAAAACTTGTGTTCATGTGTATATATTGCGGAGATGCCGTGAAATTTCCTTCCACTTTTCACATGTGTCTGGGCATCAGTGTAAAATCCAAATAGCACAGGCGGTGGTGGTGTGTTGGGTAAAAGTCTCCTCAAATTCTCTCCAGTCTCTTCTAATTTACCCCATAAGACTTCTTGTGACTTTACCACCCTTCTTCGTGTCTGTGGGGACTCTTTTTCCCCACTTCGGAAGCCAGCAGCTCACACAGAATGAATGTGCACGAGTGAAACGTGAAGATATGTACATATTGGCGAGGGTGGGGGGAGGGGATCCGGAGGGTGGCACTTAATAAATGCAAAGCACGAATAAGTTGGAGCTAATGGGAAATGTGGAGGATGCAAAGTGAGTGTGTGACGGTTTTATATAATAAAATGGCGCCCCTCAATATAATTTGCATATTTCTCTCGTGTTTTCTTCTGTCTTCTTCATCTCCACCCCCCAATCTCACTGCTCCACCCCTCAATACACATATACAGCGAATATTTCTTCCATCCACCCAGAAATACAAATGCGCTTCATGTCGCTTCTTACCCAATATCTCCACCCTTATCCCATGTACACATCCTAATTCTCATTCAACTTGAGCATTGATTCCAAATCGATTGGTATTTCTCCTTTTTATGCTACGCGAAGAGGAGATATTCAAGTCGAGTCGTCGCTTGTGTAGCACCTCCTTGGCGCGCACACGGAGTGTGGGTGAGGGAAATGATTCTCAAGATTAGTGCTTACATGAATAGAAATTGAGGGTGAAATTGAGAGAAGTGGCGAGAGATCTGGGCTTACTCGATTTTTCACGTAACACATAAATCTACCTGGTATTTATGAGATTGAAGCTGAGTTGAATGGAGGCTTTGAATTGAGGTTTTTGCATTGGAGATTTTTCTTCAAATCTATGCAATTGACCTGATGTAGAATTTCAACACATGGATGGACTGCGAATCTTCATATTGTGCTAGAGATCTGATTTGAGAGGAAAATCTGTCACAGATCAGGACTCTACGAAGAGTCCAAGACTGTTCGAACGAAGTGTCTTGCGTTTGCCAAGAAAAATGTACTTTTTCCGACTGAATCTAAGATCAATCGCCATGGATCTGATGATTGGGAATTTGTGTGGCGTCATTTTTGCCACTGTAGAATAGAATTTGATCCTCAAATATATTGTGCAGTTGAAAAAATGTACACAATTTTCATAGAAAGACTGACAAGCGGCACGAAGTGTACGTCGCGGAAGTGGGTTGTTTGGGAGACAGGAAGAATGCTAATACTTCTCAACTCGACATTCTTATCTCATTTCACTCCTTTGCTCCCATGTTGTAATAAAATTCGCTCCACATACAATGGAGAGTCGAAAGGGTGTAAGAAAACATCCAGTGAGGGATTGCGCTCGCCTATACAAAATGCTGTTGTGCGGGAAATATTTGTCTCCCAACTGTGCGGTTCACGCGGTGGGCGGAGGGATGGCAATAAGGAGGAGAGGAGGAGGTGGAGGTGGGGGGAGGGGAAGACTGTGGGTGGGATTGAGGATGAAGATATGCTATGGTTTGCTGGTTTGGGGGTGGTTTTGAGGATGTGAAATTCAACTGCTTTTCGTGTTCAAATTCAATAGAGTACTTTTCTTTTCTTGGCAGACAACCCATGAAAAACGGGGTGGAAAAGAAGAAGACGAAGGAGCGGGAGTATAAAAAAGATGGGAAAATACTTTGTCGGTCTGGTAGTTTGGAACGAGCGACGTTTATGGCTATACTAACGATGAGAGAGGAAGTTGAAATGGGGTTTTCTCTACTCATGGATGGGGTCACTGTATATATAGTGGATTCTGATACGGTGTGGTTTGTCTCTTGTGCTTCTTTTCCGGGGAGAATCCCTCGATGAACAATATGAGAATTCTTCTATGACGTGCGGGGATATTTGTGGGGCGAGAAAGAGAGAGAGAGAGAAAGCGAGAGAGTGAAAAGCCTCCGGAGAAAATTCCAACAACTGATTTCAATCGATATAATATGTTTCCCATCCCTGTTTTTTTTCTGCCGGTGCGCCATGAGGGACTCCATTTCGAGAATTTGTCGTACAATAAAAGTAGAAAATCTCTTGGACGAAAAACGATTTACTTTTCTCCTTTTCACTTCAATCCCGGAGACATTTTTGGCTTCCATTCTTCTGCCAATATAGCACACACTGAGCGATAGCCGAGGTATAAGGTAGCGATTTATTGGATTTTTATTGGCAAAGCTTGCCTTTTCTATCTCTCTGTGTGTGGCCACAAGGAGAGGTGGTTTGTGGAGTTGTTGAAAACACTGGTGGCGAAAGGAGGATCGGCAAAAAGCATAAGCACATAATACAGAATTTCATCGATTCAATAATTTTTCCGCACTACTCAGTAATTTATTGCATTTGCTGCCACATTTTTTCTTTTCCTTAACTCACTGTTGCTTCCGCCTGTTTGGCGGTATTGATTGGGGAGAAAAATGACAGAGAATTGTGTGGCTGAGATGTGAAAAATTGCATAAGCAACCACACTTCTCTCACTCATCGTCTTCCAATGCATATTGGGACCGGTATCTTCTGCCATAATGTATTATTATTCAAATTGGAAACCTCAATTATGTGGTCATTAGCACCTGTCTTGACATCATCGTTTCTTCACCACAAAAAATGGTAATTTTATGTTTTTTAATCAATTCCTGTCCCACGTCAGTTTCTTCTCTATCATAATGTTTTCACAGGGAGAGATAATGTATCCGAAAAAAGCAACAGGGCAACAGAGATAGAGAGCTTTTAAGAAATATAGCTGCGGGTTACAAAATAATACTCAATCATCAATATGTCTGATATTTCAGGTGAATTACTGGGTAATTATCATAATAAGCCACCGTGAGTGTGTGTTGGTTAATCATTTGATAGGTTGGAAATACAGTTACGGCGTGGTTGACCACAAGATATCCTTCTCATCGCTATATTGCCCTTTATCTCACGTTCAGATGACATTCAATACGATAAAACTATGGATATCTTTTGTGCCTTGAAGCTTATCCGAGTGTTTGTATATCGTATGTCCAACAGAGTGGTAAATTGAATTGGAAGAAAGCACAGAGGAGAGAAAAAGTATAAGCAAATGCGATTACAGTGATGATATGATTGATATTAAATTAATAATAAAATTCGTGACTAGACGCATTGCATGCGAGAGTGTTGAGTTTAATATTCATGCGATATGCTGGCTGGTATGCTGTGATATGTTGGGGAGAGGGGGGAAACGGTGGGTGGTGTGGAGATTGACATAGTGAGAGATCTTTGCTTAACAACTTGTGTTTAACTTGTTTGCTCTTCCACATCATTTAACATTTTGCTACCAACAACTCAACAACATTGTGCATGATGTTGGCGGAGAGCGAGAAGGAGGAGGTGGAAAAAAGAGCAAGATGGAGTGTGGGAGTGTGTGAATTTCAATACAACAAGCATTACTTGTGGCGAAAGGCGGTTTGAGGAGAGCTGAGAAGATATAGTAAATAGTGGAAATCCAGCAATTAAATGTACAAACAAGAGTTTAATTGTTATACAATAATTGCTATTGCTGTGCGAGCACATAATGCAATATTGTTATTATTAGTAAACTCTGCGGCGAGAATGGTTGAGCATGCAGAAATGCTCAAAATGCTGATTTTGGGGGTAATTTCCTTGGGTTTTGGCTCTCTTGCCGGCGCGCATATTTGCATGGCATAAGATAGGAACGTGTCCACCATACTTGAGCCACACAACAATTAATTCTCCACAGCGAAATACCCATTTTATTGCAACTAATAGCGTGTGTCTCTGTTGGCTCATAATAGCTCTAATAATAATTTCTCATATTAAATCCACTCTACACTATGTGACTATATAAAAGCGTAATGTTATTAATGTCGTTTTGATTTATGATTAATGTGTTAGCGGCACCGTAACGTGATTGTATTACCGTATATCGTGTGCCATGGGCATGAAGGAAGCAGGAGTGAGAGAGAGAGAGAGGAACAGCACGTATATTGAGTATACGAGGGCAAGCTGAAATCCCAAAGTAAATAACTCAAATAACACTGCCATGGCAATGTGTTTTTTCGCTTTTATCGTTATAAGAAATTAAGTTGTGCCCCGTTGCATGTCATAAATAATTACAATTGTTGTGAATTAGTTAAACGACAACAATCAGGTGGCGTGGTATTTATTTAATATAAACTTCTAACATGTTTTTATATTAATTGACGGTGGCAGAGGCGAAACAAGGAGGTGAGGAGAGTTCACGTGAGCTCCCCACAATATCTCTCTTTTCATTATTATTAAATGCGGTCTCACAGGTTGTGTGGATGTGGAGGAAAAATGAGTAAATTGATACTAAAGACCTCTTGACAAATGATTCGATAAATTATTGGTGGATATCATAAATGAATAATTGATAGGGAAAAAGGGGTTAATTCTCCTTTGCCTCTCATTCATCGGCCGCACTCTTTTTGCGCCACGTCTCTATTGGACTAAGTGACTAAATGACTGAGGCTACTAAGTGGCTGTTATGGCCAATGAATCAGTTAACTTAGACGCTTGACAGGTTGTTTCTAGGTTAGTTTCATTAGTCATGACCCGGCAGGACATCTCTCTCGATACCGACGTTGATGTCTTTAGAGAAAATCGAAGAAAGGTAAATTTTCCACAGTGTTTCCTGATTTTCTGCTGCAAATGTGAACGATTTTAGTGGGAAAATGTTGCAAAACAAGGAAGAAACTTACCGAAACAGTGACATCGACTGTCCAGTTCAACGATAGAAATGCCTTAGATGCTCAAGTGGGACTTCTTAATGGTGGGACAGCTGGGTTTGCATTGAAATCCACCGACAATTGTACTCCACTTGAGATTGATTTGAGAGCTTGAGAGAAAGAAGATCAAAAACCTCATCAAAGTAATGTAAACCTCTTCAATTGACCACATTGTTGCGCTGGGGAAGCCTAAACGTGTTTGTGGAACATCACCAAAGGCACTTCTCAAGGCATTAAATGAGACCACATGGTGTACAGTCGGTGGTGTGGCGGAAAAAGTGCAATAAAAAGACTCAATAATGGGCTTTTCACACTAAAGACTAACATTACCCAGTTTAATCTCACCCGAGAGAGTGTGAGAGAGAGAGAGGAAGAGAGTGTGAGGAGCATCACACTGTGGTTATCTGGGAGATTTTTATATAATCTCAAATTGAATTTTGATTAATGGAAAATTGATCAAAGTGGATGGGAATTATAGTCAATTTGTGAATCTCTCACATGTTTTTCAAGTACTCTCTGGCACTCTGTAATTTTCCCCTTGTCAGTTATTGTGATTTCCAGCCCGAGATCAATTGATGAAGATTGTTACCTCTTTGACTATATGATTTCAATCGGAAATGAGTCGTTTTGTTTCATCGAAATTGGTGGCTACACTGAAGTTGTTGGCGTGCTCAAGG
Source organism: Phlebotomus argentipes (assembly GCF_947086385.1). Taxonomy (NCBI): domain Eukaryota; kingdom Metazoa; phylum Arthropoda; class Insecta; order Diptera; family Psychodidae; genus Phlebotomus; species Phlebotomus argentipes. The sequence goes on along the minus strand of NW_026776181.1, from coordinate 6,602,525 downwards.
AGGCGGGCTTTTGGGGGAGGGGGGAGGAAGGACGGGGCGTAGTGGGACGGAGTGATAGAGATAAAGATACCCGCCAATTTGATAATTACATGAATTACTCTAGTTGCCGTTTATGGAAAGGTCGTGGATAGCAACAAAAGTGCTCTTCAACTGTGTGTGATGTGTAATTGAACATACAGAAAAGGTCTTTCTCTCTCCCTCTCTCTCTCTCTTTCTGCATAGCTATTATTTATGGTGGAAGGCACTTTGGAACTCATGTCTTATTTCACCTCCGTATCGCCATCAGTGTTCAATACAATGTGTATAATTTCTCCCTATAATCTCGAGACACACAGTTTGTACTCTAGATATACATTTAGGGAGAGAAATAAGGAAATTTCTATAAACGATGCATGAAAAAAGTCTCTTTCTCTCCCAACATGACTCTTTCACTTCTCTCTGCACCGTATCATTATATTATTTTCCTAAGTGGAAAACTATTCAACTCACTGCATATTTCAAAAGGGTAATTGCTGGATGAATTGGTATACAAAATGGACATTTCATCGGAATGGTATATCTATTGGGAAAACCACTAATTAGTTTTCCATCTGGATATGTGTTGTGTGTGTGTGTGAATATCCAATAACTTCGACCCCCGTTCATTTACAATTTCACCCCAATTCGCAATATGCAATTGTCTGTCACGAGCGCAGCTGTAATTAATGCCTCTGCAATGTAATGCAGCGCCAATATATTCCAATTGAATTGTGAGTGTATTAATTTTCTAATTATTGAATTGTTAAATAGTGGGTGACACATTAATTAAAATGTTGACGTTGGTCAAAATCAATGGAGATTAATCGATAGCAATTGAAGCTAATTTTTATTCATGGCATTATTTTATTACTGCTCATTGGATTTGTGCGGTTTAAGCTCATTTACAGTATGTGGAATCGGAAATGTGAGCATTTATTGGGAAAATGTAATAATCCAGCGAACACATGAGCTGAGAATTTTACTGTGCTCGAAAATCTGCTCGCAACATCGTTGGTTTCAGCTCAAAGTGTTAGCATAACTCACGATTGCAGCGGAGATTAGTAAAAGTATTGAAAATTATATTACAATTGCTCGATTGCGAGCACTTTGATTCAACAGTAAATCAGCTGAGTTTATGCAAATGTGTTCGCAGGGATAAGCGAGTGTGACGTTTTCCCATTTAAATCAAATTCAAGTAACTGACAACGGTATTTAGGGCTCAATTGCAGCAATAGTGAAACATATATGTGGTGATAGAGTGAAAATAGAAACATTTTATCATTCACCGCGATCACATTTCCCAGGCAAACCACTCGGAAATCACGTTGAAATCCGTGAAATGTGTAATGCATCGCGGTGATGTACTGTATTGTGGCTGTTTTGGTATCGATTGCATAAGTGATAATGGCAATAATTTACGTATGTGTGGCGCATTTTGTGTGTGCGCGGGGATATATACAGCAAAAACACTTATTTGTGGCTATAATCAGGCATTTTCCCGATGGTAATCACTACAAAATGTGAATAATTCCATAAATCACTCCCCAGCGCCAATTCCACGGGCGAATGAATAAGCGATTTGGCTGGTTTGGTTGTGTCGTACCTGCTGGTTAGTGGCGTGTAGATGAATTTCAGGGGGTGGCAGAGTGGGTGGCGACGAGGGGGTGGGTCGAGTGAAATGGGCAATTCACGATAGCAATCATCGAACAAATTTATTTGCTATTTAATTTCGCTTCTATTCAATTCTCACGGCAATTTTTATTCTCCTCCATTCATTCAGCTTTTTTTTGCGCTTTGCCGCCCTTTTTTCAAATACTCCTATTTACCTACATATGGCGACGTGTGAGGGGGCGATTGAGTGGCCTGAGAAGTGTATTTTGCTGTGCAAAATAATTGGACAGTAATGGAAAATAATTGGGGGTAAATTAAGTTGGTATATTTATTCAAGATTTATTTACACTGACATGCAATTACAGATTACTGTCGATTTAACTTGGATATGATTCCTTCTCTCATCGTAGATTGCGTGCTTTTTTTCATGTGGGTAAATTTTCACTTTCCCAAGGTAATTGGAGTGCATTCAAAACACAGTAAACAAGTTCAAATGCCTTGCGAATATATGTATTTATATATGAATGTGATGAGAAAAAGCTGTATTTCTAAATGAGGCAGAAATTTCTTCAGCATCTCACATTTTTTTCGGTTTGTTTTCTACATCATCTGCTTACTTGGGGAATTACTGGGAAAAATTATTTTCATGTTTGGACAGAAAAAAACGTGTGTGTGTGTCGAGAGAGAAAAGACGTGAGAGAGAGAAGGAAAAAAAGCGAGTTAAATCGAGGACAAACTGTAAAGGTAAGTGGAGGTAATAATCTGTTTTTCTGCCGTTTCTTTATTTCTTTCTCTCACTCTCTTGGTGGTGTGTTGTTTTTTCTGTGTGTAACATTCTTCTGTACAAAACCAACCATGTCATTATAATCTACCTCAATTATGTGGATAATGGTTGTATTCTTCAAAGTATAATTTGTTTTAGCGCTGAACCTAATTAATTACACTTAAGCACATTTATTCTCGAGTGCCGATGGAAAATTATATTTAATTGCAATTAATTGGATTTACCAATGTTTCCATGCATTCATTTACTGTCAGTGATTATTTGTGATTACTATTATCATTTATTCCCATTTGGATTTACATAATTTCCTCTTCATTGCGCGCAGTCTTGGGTGTAAAAAAGTATAAAAATAAAAATGCTTTTACTACGTTTAGCTACAATATTGGCTGTTTGTTTTGTCCATTATTAATTATTGTAATTTCATACAAATTGATCATGCCGAAGACATGAATATTCTCGACATGCCTTAATCATGCCACTGATTGCTTAATTAATCTTATAAGATGTATGGGAGATATTCTCTTTCACTTCCTCTATACGATGAGCGCGCACTTCACTGGAATTCCTTCCCATCTTATTTATCCACTTCACTTTTTTTTTCTCCTGGCTTTTTTTCCCTTCGTCGTCGCTGATGTGGTTCTTATGGCATCAAGAGAACGAGGGAACTTCTTAAGTCACTTGATGGTGATGGTAAATCTATAAATATTCACCCAGTATTTTCTCATCTCACATCTCTTTCCCATGCATTTTCGGGCATTTAACTTGTCCTCATCTTGTATTTTACCGCATCGTTAACTCAAATCCCCCCACATAAGCTTCTATGGTAACAACAACATGACAGAATGTGCAAGAAAAGCAGCAACAGTAGTAATGAAAATATAAATGACATGAAGTAAATCCTTGTCGTCGTCTGCGCTGAAAGACTCCTCTTCCTTTTCTCAGCTTCACGGGGTTGTCTTTTTTTGTGAGTGTGTGTGTGTGTGTGTTTGTCGAGATGGATTCTTGTGCTTCCCGTCTTCTATACATCTTACTTGGGTTTGTGGATATTCTTTCTTTAGACACTACTTATCTTTCTGTGTGGCGGATAGACTTGGGAAACTCCAAGTCGGATGTTGAGGATTTGGGAGTGTACTTGATGCCTTTTTTACCGGCGGAGAAGCAAAGTTTATTAAAATACAGAATTGCGATTGAAAAAGATGTAATTTTGTAGTAAAGACAGCGTTTTTTTTTGTTGATGAGCGGAACGGAAGGCGCACGTTGTGGGCTCAAATGTAAATCACATCAGAGTGAGTTCACATTTCTCCTGTCATCCAGACACCACATATTCATTGCGATATGGCATGAAGATGAGGCAGTGGAGACGTAACGAAATAAGACAGTGCGAGTGGTAGAAAATGTATTGTGTATACTCTCAATTTAACTTGACAAATTTGTGAAACACGATCTCTGTAATAATGTTTATGTTGTTTCAAAAGTTTGACATATGGTTAGTTGAACTGTGCGAGACTTTCATGAGTCTCCTTTTCTCCATACCAGCCAAAACGGAGAGGGAAGGGAATCTTTCACTTTTTGGCATGATGCCTTGCTGTGTGCATAAATGTTTAACATTCCTCTATGAATAGATGGTCTGAAGAAAATGGTTTGTTCTGTTAAATCAATTATTTATAGTGTTATATGACGATCTCCTCCGTTTCACTGTTGAGTTTTTTTCTTCCTTCTTCTATTCCTACTCCAGAAAAAAAAGTGTTCGCTCTGCAATGGTCCATGAAACTCACACTGTGTGAGGGGAAATCTCTGAATTGGGTCTTTTTTACTGGGTATGTTGAAATTTTATTGATCTGCTGTGGATGCTGAATAAAGATTTTCTACTCGACGGGTGCATTGAAGACTGTGAAATGTCAAAATCTCAATTTTTCAGGAAATCGAGGTGCAAATTATCGAATTTACCTCAAAACCACCAAAAACACCTTCCAAATGGTTCATTAAAGCGCTAATGGTGCTCTATAATAATTATTTTGTGAATATTCCACTTGATTTTATTGGCATTTACTGGAATTTTAGACTGAAATATGGTAAAGGTTATACATAAACTGAAAATATTACTTTTCAACGTCAATTTTTATTACTCCTGAACCACATTTTATCCGAACTTGTTCTAAAAAATCAACTTTTCACACTGTTAATGTACTTTTTTCAAGGTTTCAAAGAGATTTTCTAAAAGTATGACAAATAGCGGCGTCAACTATGAAGAGCTGACTGCATTTTTTGCAGTTCGAACATATCAGAGGCTTTCCGAAAATTCACAAAACGTAAAATATGATAAATCCACTTTTCACAGTTTTTGATTCACCCGTCGGATTGCAAAAAATCTTCAAAAAATCCAAATATTTCTTTCCTCAAACTCGGTATTTTTTGTGTTCGCCTCTCAGCAGTCATTATTTACTTATTCCAGTCCAATGAATATCCTTGATAAAAGAGGATATTTTCGGTGCAAGGAGCTTTCTAAGGGGTGTTTTTTTATCGTTTGATAAATTGAAAATAATTGCTATTGAGTGACAAATTGAACGGAAGGGAAAGAGAGAAAGAGAGAGAGAGAGAGAAACAGTGGTTGAAATATGAATGACCATTGATCAAGTGATCTTTTATTAAACGATTCCCTTTTATTTATTCCGCCATTCTCTTTGATCTGCCAATCGAGTGTGTGTGATACAATTTTAATTAGTTTTTTCTGCAATGCAACTCAATTAAGTGATATTTTGCATTTTTCACCGTGTTTGATGTTTCGCTAATGCAGGAACTCTCGAGAGTATCATGCAACTGTTCATTTCAGCTATTTTTTTTCGTTGTTCGCTGTTTGCAATCGCCATTTTGCACCATTCAATCAGAGTGTTTGTGTCGCAGTCGAGGACAAGGCGGGCAAAAAAATTCCCTGAATAAATGGCATATTTAGTATAACTCGACTGCTATTCGAGATAGTTGAGGAATTGTGCGGAGCTGTGGCAATATATTATATTGGAGATCGGCGTGAAGGAGCAAAGGCTGATTCAATGCTTCTGCGGAGGGTTTTTTCTGTGTGAAAATGTGGGAAAGAGAGAGAGAGTGAGCGGCGGTTGGGGCTGAAGAAGAAGATAAAAATTCTTGTGAGTAGTTTGTGTGTGCTTGCGGCTAAGGCAATAAGAAAATGTCGGTATTTCGGAAACGTATCATTTGCCGGAACGCAAGAGCGACAAGAAATTAATGGACGGAGCATTAAATACACAATGTCGGCATCGTTAACATAATTCAAGTTTGTCTTGTATTCCATTAACTTCTCCTTGGGCTTCTCTGGGTGTACTGGAAATCACAATACATCGTGTGGGGAGAGTTTGCGGAGAGAGAGAGAGATAAGTTGGCAAGCGCTGAGGAGACACACAGTATATATATGTATGGGGATTGGCAAAAGGTGGCTGGAGAAAAAGAAGTTGCAGCAGAAGCTGAAGAGTGCGCCGTGGCAGAAGAAGTTGTCCGCCGCCATTGAGCACAAGGCGCGCACTGTGTCATGAATAACGTATTAAAGCCCGATCTGTGGTGGCTAGAGAAGAGAGATTTAATATGTACATTCCATTCTTCGCATACGGAGAATCCTCGGCAAATGAATTGTCGGCATGCTGAGGGAGGGAAAAAAGATCGCCAATGATGGTATTTTGTCAGCTATGCTGATCACCATGAATCGCCGCTTTTTTGCTTATCACCTTGGCTGCCTGGTGAGCTTCGATGTGTGTGCAAAACTTGTCAAATGTGACGACATGCTATCACATCGGCAATCTCTCGATGGTTACTTCTTTGGGCACAATGTGATTACCATTAACATGAAATGATGAGGGGAGACATGGAGATAATTGTGATCATAAGAGATGCGCTGCAAATTACTCTGCAATGCGCGAGTGTGAGTGGCGATGGGAAGCTGTGTCTTGTTGGGCTCATAGGCACAAGTATAATTCCCTACAATTTCTATGTGCTTTAGAGTTATGGTGCAATTTTTCGCAGTATTATTACGTGCAGAGAATGCAACTCACTTCGCCTCGCAGTGTTTTTTCTTCTGACCCCCTCAAGGTGTATCGCAACATAATTCAAATAATCCGAGTGGCGTCACAAGAAATTTAATTGTGGTAATTATCTGGCGTATTAATTTTTGAAATGTGTTAATAACTTTTCCAACATTTCTCAGGGGGAGAATGTTGATTAATTATCTTTTATATCACCACCAGTCTTATAATTACTGTATTTTAACATGCACACACTGTTTCTTCACTCGGGTATATTCCACAATTCTGCAGCATAAAGTTGCTCACGAGAAGCCAATGGGATCTACATATATACAGTGGCGAGAATTAGCTTAGGACACCTGAGAAATTAGGACAATTTCTACCACCAGAGAACACCTCAATTATCTTGGTTTTGTGTAAAGCTCGTATTGTTCGGTATTGAGTGCAAATCTCATCGTCCTATGATGTGAATGTTTTCTGAACATTTAGAGCAAAATAGGCAATAAACATTGAAATATCGCCGAAATTACAAGATTTCGATCATATTTTAACTTCAGGAATCTCGAAAAATTACAGAAACATCGAATTTTTAGAAGCAAAAGGGAAATTGGCGTAAATTTCTTAGGTGTGTCCTAAAGTAATTTTCACCACTGTATGTCTGTGGGGCGGAGAGGAGAGAAAATTAAAAAGTTTTAAGACAATATAATTCGTGTGCTTGAGCCTTGACTACACGAAGTGGGTGGGAAGTTTCTAGGTAGTGTACAAGAACTTTTGCAAATCTCATTCTTCTGTGTTTGCCATGAGCGCCCGTATTTGGTGAAACAACACACCCATGATGTATACTTTCCTGTGCATTTGCCACAGCCGAAACCCTTGACGAAATTTCATCCCTCTTGCAGTTATATTCTCTTACACCCACATTAAGCTCCCCATGATTCTCGGCTTTTCTCCAGCTTTGTTTGCCATTGTTTGTGTAAGCTGTTTGAATTTTCTCTCTCTTTGCGAATGGCTGGAAAGATAGAAATACACCCTTCTTCTTGTGGCTTTACCCTGTGAAATTCTTTAGTCACTTTCTCACAATATCTCTATCTTGCTGCCCATCCTCTCCTGTTTTCCCACATTTTCACACACAAACACACACACACACACAATGCATGCACTCAGAAAGTGATCTCAGGATCTATTGGATAGTGGCGGAAAATGGTAGAATCTCGAAGGGGGATTTTCACATTGCAAACTCAAGGCAATTAGGATGCTCTTTCCATGTTAGCTTTTCCGGTGAATCCAATTTTTCTCTCTTGCTAAAGTCCACCCGACATTAGGAACAGATAGGATGAAAATCCTCCACGAAAATTGATATGAGAATCGTGCAAGGATGGCACAAGGAGGACGTGAAGGAAATTATTTTCAAGCTCTCCTTAGCAAAGTTTCCGTTAGCACAGAAAAAGTTTTCAAGCGCTGCTTGACATGCTGCAACATGCGTCAATATGACTGTGTCGCCAACACGGTGCGCAGCGTAATAAATTTTTGGTTTTTTTTTTCGGCAACGAGCACTCTGCAAAGACTCTTCGGCGTATCAGTGGATCTCATCTGCTCAGGGCTAATATCTCAGCAGAAATCCCAAGTGAATGGAAACATCAAAAGATTCACTGAATATCTAATGGGAGTTAATTGAATCAATTTGCAATTCATATTGGCAAATCTACATAAAAGTATTCAACGGTCTTTTTTTTACAGCCAACTCGGCTGTCTTCATCATCCATTATATGATTATATACGGCCTATAATTGTTGAATGAGTATTAATGTGACATTTAACATTTAATGCGATTACCGACTGAGTGGAGTGAATCAACAAATAATTGCGACACTGAATAATTATTGAGTTTTTATCATCAACAACATAATTCCTTCACTTCCCACCTCTCCTATATATGTAGTTTTTTTTTGTTGGCCACTTAATGCTTATTGATGTACATTCGGGGTAACCATGAATCAATTAATTTGAAACCAATTATAGCAATTGTCACTGGGTGTTCTCTGTGGGATGGCATCTTTTTGCCGCTCCACATCTCGCCTCCTCACACATCATATATGCTCTTGACTGATATGTACATGTGCGATAAATATGTATTTTCATACATGTGGAAAAAAGCTGAGTAGTTGAAAATCATCATCACATACAAATTATGTTACGAACAATTTACTATAATTGGCTCTGTCTGCCTGACTGACTGTCTGATCGTCGATAATTGTCATTGATTGGTAATACGTTTTTGTATCTGTCTCTCTCTCCTTCGACTCGGGCGAATGGCCATTCATGCCCCATGAATATTAAGTGGGAGCCGCGTGCAGAATATTCAGTGCTTTGGAAAATGTGCATATCGGGTCTCGCACAGCTCGTCGTGCAATGTTCATGGGCATTAAAATGCAGGGGCGAACTGAAGAGATGTGATGGGAAGATTGAGAAGGAGAGCCGCACATCCTCGGGTTCGAAGGACCAACAGAGGGAACATCAATTGATGCGGTATAAATTCTGAATGGCCAGCCATTGGGGAAGATGAATTGAATTGCGGAGGTCTTGGAGCAAATGGCATGTTGAGGCCAAGGTTGCCTGTATTTCGCAGAATGCCCGAAGGAGGGAATTTTTGCCTTCAATTTCCAAGAGGAAAGTCACTCTCGCAATTTCAGGCCATTAACTTTTTGAATTGTTTGATTAATTTGACTACTTATTGCCGGCAGATGGCAGCAGTTTTAATTTTAAAGGCATTCAAATCCAGCTTGTGACAAATTCTGTGATTTTTTATTTGAATTTCAATTTAAATTTACTTGGAATAAAATAATTTTTCTATTATTTTAATTGAAGAATCGTCTTCTGACTTTCCCTTTGCCTCAATTTTACTCAATTTTATTTGCTTAATATTTTTATGGCGAAATCCTGTCTTGAAATTCTTGTGTACAGATATTCGTGTGTTGGCTAAAGTGAAAGATGATAATAATAGTAATGGAAAAAGGGAAGAAATGTTGGGGAGAGAAAGAGAGGAATTAAGTGGATATGAGGAGAAGTTGTATGGAGATTTTTCAAATTCACGTCGTTTGATTATTTATTTATACGATGTTCACCACTAGCATATTGATTCATTCTCATTGTATGCCGAAGCGTACAGATGCGATTTGAATAAATTATTCATTTTGCCACAAGCTCCATTTGCGTTCATCTCCAATTCTTTTCACTCACCCACCGCCACCCCTCGTGCGCCGCCCGCCGCTTCACACCCGTCGGCGTGTGTGTGTCTGAAATGGGAATGGCGAGGAATCATCATTGTCCATTGTGGAGTGCTGAGGAGGGACAATTGCCAAAAGCACAACGGCCAAGAGGCGATAGTGGAGCCAAGTGAATATTCATATGACACACTAAGTGAATTTTGCATTATGTCAGGAGGAAAAGTGGAAAAGATATATGTGTGCATGGAGAGAGTGCCAATTGCCAAAGTGAGTTGAACTTCTAGATCGCAGATCAATTTGGCTACTTTTGATAAACTTCTGGGCGGCAATCGCTCTAGGCAAAGTTCCAGCTGACACTTTGGAGGTGATCCAAGTGATTTCGGAAGGAAATATTTACATTGTAATGCTCGTGAAGTGCGAAAATAGTTATGACAGAAGTGCTTTTGGTGATGTCAACTTGAATTTAACGTGGAAATTTATGCAGAGGTTCTTTGAAAGTATAAAACTAAGAAGTTGTAAAGTTTAAATTAATATTATTACATTTGTAGCCAGAGAAGTTCTACTTGTTCTTGGCTAAATGAATGCAGAATATTTGTAGTTTAAGCCATATTTTGCAAGTGACAAATGGCTTTACCTTACTCTCTTGACTTTACGACTCAACTCCACCTCGGCTGTGACTCGTGGCGGCGCGTTGAATATGTAAGGGGCGCCCCTGCGCCCCTCGGCACGCCATGTGTGTGTGTCAGATTGCATTTGACGACATGGATGGGCGGCTGGAGGAGAGCAAAAGTGAAAATAATGTAATAGAATTGGGAATGGGTGAAGAAAGAATGGCAGCAACACTCATTTTTATTTTATGAACAGATAAAATACGTGTCTTGTGTCCAATAAATTCATCATTTGTATGTCAAACGTGTCGCGATCTGCAGCCAAGGGGGAGCCTTATAAGCGAATGAAGCCAGTCAGCGTGCACGGCGAGCCGAAGAAGGCGAAAGAGTTGTGTGTGCCTGGCATAATTTATCATTAAATCAACATTATGGATGAAGTATTGTTTTGTGGTGTGGTCTTCGGTGTGATTGACTTTTAAGCATGTTCAATGGACATTTTTTCCGCCGGCAGGTCTTGTCATTTTCCAGCTTCTTTCCAATCTGACCATATTGTTGAGCGAGTGTGTTTGTGCGCCTGCGAACACTGAGAGCAAAATCAAGCTAGAATTGAGTCAATTTCGACAAATACAACAAGAAAAATCTGGTTGAAAACCGATTAATGAATAATTTTCTGAATTTTTTTGGCCTTTATTACAATTTTTTGACTTTTTTCATGACTTTCTTTGCAAAAATTCTTAAATCTTTTATATTCGCAGATAAAAATCAATTTAATACAAACTAAAATTATTTTAATGCCGAATTCAGCTTAATTTGAAGAATCTTTATTTCTAGATTCAAGAATATATAATATTTGTCTGAGTGTTGCGTGTAATATCATTAAATAATTTTCCAATGCTGGATGATGGAATTTGTTCTCGATTTTTTCTCTCATTCCTCACTCTTCTCGCGTACTTGAGCCACTCTTTTATGTCTGCCTCTCGTGAATTGATCTCACACAGTGAGTGCATAATAAATTTGAGCTCTTTTTGCCTCTCCACTCAACATCATCCAGTGCACGAGGAGATTTTTCTCTTCTCACAAGTGACACTTGAAATTGAATTAAATTGCAAAGAAGTGGTGCAAGGCAAAAAGGTGAAGGTATAGAAGCAAAAGGAGGGAATAAAAAACATTGAGAACAAGACATGAAATAGGGTACAGAGTTGTCTGACTCAATAAAACTCTGCTCTGGATGGTGAGCGCGATGAGATTTTGAAGGGAAAAGAGTGCAAGTCTCTGGATGGGGAGAAACTTATGACTTAAACACACTTCTTGGGTGAAATTAAATAGACTGACTGTGAATTCTGGGCTGCTCTCTCTCTCTCATTCTGGCTCTCAACTTGGCTGTTGTCCAAGAAACGAGACTCGCGCGCGAGAGTGAGAAAAAAGTCCACGATCTTTATTCATTCGACCATGTAACAATTTTGTCGTATTTAATGTTTTATGTATTTCTTCTCCAACTTCTTTTGCACATGACAAGATAACTACAATCAATTTGACTATCTCCACTTTTCCAACATCTCTCTTTCTCTCACTCAACATAATAGTCACAACTTTTTTGCTCATTTTTCCCTCACGACATCAATTCTCTCTATCTCCTGTTTTCATGCATTTCAAATGCCTTGCGGAAAGTGTGTGTGTGTGTGTGTCTGTTTTTTCCTGAGCTGCCACTATATCACTTCGAGCGTGAAAATTCACATTAGTCGCGAAGGAAATTGGGAAAATTTCCACTAAAGTGTGTCAACATGGGAATAAATCAGGGGGATTGTTTGTTGAATTCCACTGTGAAATTTATTTACCCACACATGTCATTAGAGACAATTCATTATTTTATCCAAATGAGACATTTCGGGTAATTAACAGACTTATCTCTCAAAATATGTCCGACACGTTCCTTTGAGAATTTTTGTCAGCAATTTACCATTGAAAATTGATATAAACATTTGAGCAAAAGTTACACTCAGACGAAATTTGACTCAGTTGTAAGTTGAAGGATGACAAACTTTCTTTTCAGTGCACTTTTCGTGACGCAGAAATGTTGAGAATTCCTTCTCATCTCCACTCGGTGCTCAAGAGCACAGCGTCAAAGTGCATGATTTGACGGTGTTGATACATTTTGTGGGATGTTTTCTGGCATGTCGCACATTTGAAGCGCATTTCACGTGCCAAAAATAAAATTGTGTGTGAAGTCTCAAAGTCTTCATTATGGATTTTATAATAATGTTGCGGTGTCACTTGAGGCACAACAAAGTGTGTGAGGTCTCACGGAGGAGAGAGAGAAAAAGGCCCAAAAATACAGAGTGGATGGCGAGCAAAGGGGGACGCTGACGATGCCAAAGGCGGCTTGCCAAAGACGATGGCACAGTGCATTAAGATTCTCCACCTTTCAGCTCATTTTCAGCCGCCGATGGCGAGGAGGAGGAGGAGGAGGGATTTTCTTGGCACTGGTGGAAAATTGGCGGTGGCAAAAGCTGTGGGGTGTGGAGATGCTGTGCATGGCAAAGGGAGACAGAGAGATAATCAGCAAATGAATAATTAACATTAAAACGATCGTAAATGTGCGACGAGTTGAGGAAAAGAGGATATTAAATTATAACAATTTTCGCATAATTTATGTGTGTCACACACTCCTTTAACTCCCCAACTTTACTCCACATCATATCTGGCATCGACATTATAAATATTTTAACATATTCTTCGTGCGGTTTTGACTCCCCACGCAGATCCATATGCATAAAATGCTAATTATATTTGTAAACAGTTTCCACAAAGTTCGCTCTCTTCACGAAACGAAAGAAGTTGATGATGAGTATAATGAGAACATGTGTTGTGTCGTTTCGAATTTTAATTGGTATGTGCCCTCTCGTCGGCATCTTCATCTCTTCACACCCAATGCTACATGATGTGGCGTATGAATAGAAGTGATTTTCTCGCCATTGAGCTTTTCACTGGGAGTGAAAAGCAGTGAGAGAAAAAGTTATTCTACACTGAAAGAACTGTGTGACAATTCTGATTCTCGAAGCCTCGAAAGCTTTGAATTTTTGCTTTTTGTCTATAAAACATTGACAAAATAATTTTTATTAAGTGTTTCATAGGTCTAAAATTACAAAATAAAATCACAGAATCAAATAATCAAATTGGGAATACTTTTCCAATTCCTTTACGATATAGAAATATTTTTCTATCATATTGTAAGATAAAGAGTTACAATATAAATGGAAATATTTCCCATGTCTTTATGGCAAATTCTCTGAAGATTTACAGAAGATATTGCCATATAAACTTGAAAAAAACTTATATGGCATAAATTGCCATGCGTTTTTCTCAGTGAATCACTTCACTTTAGTTTGTTGTCAAAATCTTTCACTATATAATTTTTTCTACATCGTGAATGATGGATGACTCCAAGTTGCTACACTTCTTCATGCTCTTGATTATTTGGCAGAAATCATTTACAGCACAATTATTGATACTCGGAATTTTGTTGCTTTGCGTTGGGTCAATTGAACAGCCACGAAGATACATCAAATTTAATTGGATTGCGTTAGGAGATTGGAGAATTTCTTTCGCCACTTTTTTTCTTGGCTGCTTCTGGCTTTCATCACACGTCGGTGGGTTTTTTTTCTTTTCTTTTGCACTCTCCCTCCTGAAGTGATATTTTTAACATTGCCAAACATACCATCAAATGGACCGATTTTCGCTAAAGCGTCACTTTTTGTGTGCCACACAACACGTCTTCTTTGAGATGTTTAGCACGCAAAAACGGTCAAATCACGCGGAGCATTCAAAACGAGGAATGGTGGCAAAAAACTGGTTAAAATTAGCAATTTGGTGGGTATTTTCTCACAGTGAAGAGAGCAAGAGATACATTTATAAATAATTTATCATATCTATTTAGGAGGAGGGGACACACATTAATGAAATTTGCACAAAAAGCGTGATATTTGACTGTGAATAAATGTATATCGATCAATATGGGGGACAGAGTCGTGACAGAATATCAAGAGCTGCTCGAGACTGTTTTCGGTTCTTCTCTGGAGATCTGCTATTTTGCTGTCAACTCTGTAAATCTCTGTTGTTCTTTTTTTCCTGGGCGTGTTAACGACTCCCAGTGAGATCTCCCTGGCAGATTTTCTGTCGTTTGTCGTGAAGAATCCAATATGCCGGCTAATTCCACTTTATATTGTTGAATATTTCAATGAAGAGACTCAGCAGATGGACTATTTTGTCCGCGACTAGAATGAAAAATGTCAAGAAAGAGTGGGTGGTGAGTCAGAGAGCGAAGCGCGCTGTTCGCGGGGTGACGGGGAGTGAATTTTGTGAATGTTTGACATCAATATTTGTCAACAGGCTCATAGAGTAGCAATTTATCTTTGGCACCGTGGCATTGCCTTTTTTTTGGTGTAATATAGTATTACGAAAAATGTCGACTCGACTGTTGATGGTCAAGATGTTGGTGGATTTTCCCCATCAAGACGGCAATTTGAGCTGAACAAATGGCTAAATATCGCCACCAAATTGTTGATGCTTCTCGGAAATGTCTCTCTGCGTGATCATTCAATGGTTTTTTCTTCTTTTTGGGATGCATTGAAGCGTTTGAGTGTGGGTGGAGTGATTTAGTTTGTATGCCAAGATACTGAAACAATGTGAGAAAAGAGGGAAACCTTGTAGAAATGTGTGATGGAGACATTTGTCACGAAGAAAGAGTGTGAAATGAAAATTAGCGTTATTTTGATGGCTCATTCGCATTCCATTAGTTTTCTCACCGGCGTTAATTTATGGAGCATTTTGCAAATTACTTGGTGCGATGTCGCAAGCGGAGAGAACAACATATATTCATGCCAAAGAGGGGCAACAAAGGGGACCGAAAGTGTAGTAAAAAGTGGGAAAGGTCATTGAAATAAAAATAAATATCTCCCAAACATGCGACACATTTAGAATATGTGTATATTGTGTGGTGGCAAAGGAGGGATTTTAATAATAAATTCTCCTGATGCATGAGAGTGGAAGAGGCTTCCTTGTTGGCAGTGTGAAAGATGGTTTGAGAAAATGTAAACTCTGGGTGATTCTTGAGCAATAAGTCACAGAAAGTGAATGACTTCAAGGCATAATGTGGGGAAAAATGATAAATCCGTGGGCTGCGATTTAGCAAAATTAGTAGAAAATTGCTCTCGAGCTCCAACTAATTTACTCTCTCTCTCTCTGGGTTTGGATAATTTATAGCGGATAGTTAGTGTTTTTGGCACAAGATCAAAGACAACAACACAGCATCAGCTCGTATAAATAATAATGATGATAATAAATTGTCAGGTTGATGAAAATTCTGGCCTGAGTAATTACCAATTTTTATCCAATTTTTCACCTCGACAAAATGCCTTCGACCCAGAAAAAAAATCACGAGCGAGAGAGAATGTTTTCAATTTACTAAATCTTCCCCTTCTTGTCTGTCTTTGCAGGTATGTTGGATGATGATAAATGATTGTGATGTAGCCAAAGTGAAGCTCAAACATCCCTCATCTGATCATATTGACGATAACATGGTGAGAAATATCTGTTTAATGAAATTACTACCAATATTTCGGGGGCTTTTGTCCCTCCGTATCATGTCAATGGGAAATGATTTTTATGGTCGACTCAACGCCAAACATCCCAAATATGCTTCTCCCCAACATGTCGATATATTTTCCCTCTTTCTCTCCAAAAATGACGGTTGGGAATTTTTATGGTACAATATCTGTGGCCTCTGGCATCAATCGTGTTATACTCTTAAAATTGATCATGGGAACACATAAACTTCCGCCCTTTATAATGTCATTTGCCCCGAAAAACAGGGAGTTTTACTCAATTTCTCCACCCCTGTGTGCGAGGGTGATATGCAATGCCACTCGGTTGTTGGCATTTTATTAGGGGTTGTTGTTACACTCGGAGAAATGCTGTGAAATATTTTATGAACTTCAATTAACCGATTTGCATTTCAATATTTAATGTGATAGTATGAAATGTATGACAAGATGTTGTTATGCTGTCCATTCACTTGATGGTTAAGCGATCTGGATGAGTTGACTTTCCTTTATTTTTGTAATGGTGTAGAATATTCAGTAAGACAGAAGTGGCTGTGCCGAAAATTTGGGAATTGAGCAGGTAATTTAGTTTCCTCTGCACATATCGCCATCATCCTGAAAATCCATTCCCATCAAAATGGGGTGGCTCCCCTTCAAAATCCACTTGTGCGCTGCCATTCACTTTGGCGTGTGACACTCACATTTACTCTACGAATGGGTGAGAGACGATTTGGGGTGTTAATTTCGATATTATCCGCCCAAGTGGAAGGTGCTCTTGCGGGCTGTGCTGGGGATGGGGCGATTGGGAGTGAAAGTGAATCAGTGGAAATATGTGGTGTTTGCCTGAAAGAGACTTAACCGCATTATACCCAGTCAAAATGCTCCATCCATATGGATGAGACATACACTCTCTACGGCAAGATGTGAGTACAAACACACAACGCTTTTAATCCGCAATGATACAGCCGTGCCATGTCAGATATGGGGTGTTAATGGTATCACATTTAGTTTCGTCCTCCGGCGACAACCATAAAATTTACTCTCACCCCCGGAGACAAGGTGGTGAAATGCGCTGTGCGAGGCGGAGTATAACAGAGAGAGAGAGAGAGCATGTTCGCAGTGTTACAACAAATTGACATGGGATTATCAGTGATTTCGTACAATTCAATTGCAATTGATCACATCATTGAACTTCCCTTTTTTATCGCAATTCGGAAATCTCCCTGACTTTTTCCACCGCCCCTGCGGGCAATCTTTGAGCGGTGAAAGTTGAGAATTGGGTGATTGAAGATGGTTCACCATCAGATAGCATTCAATCCAATCGATTCATCCTGTGCCTTCTGGTATATATCTTGATGGTGGGCCTCTTGATTGAGTCTTTCCAATTTTCATGATTGTTTCTCAATGGCGGATTGAGGCATTTGATTTGAAATTCTTGCCATTGTTATTGGATTTATCCATGGATGATCATGAAAATTGAGAGATATGTTTGTGTGCATTTTAGTAAAACATGAATGGCAATATAGAGTTTCCCATTCACCCTTTCTAAAAGTTCAAGGGGTAAATGACCTTTAGGCAATTTATGAAACATTTCATCAGAATAATCCCAAATGGTCCTCCCTAAATTGTTTTTGATCTCTTTCGGCAGACCATCATTGTTGAATGTTGCCTGAAAAGCCACTAAGTAAGCCGAAGTAGTGACTCTGGGTGGAAGATTGTATTCAATTTAATCATCATCTCAATCGCTCTTGGTGTCTTTATTCAATTTATCCCATCATGTTAATTCACTGTCTCTGGAAATATCTTCTATTTGCTCATGCAATTTTGTGTCTCGTGACTGTGTGAGACAATTTTCAATTAACTCTGAAGACGTGAGAGAGAGAGAGAGAGAGTGAGAAGATGTAGAGGAAGGGAGGAAAAAAATGTGATGCGCGGAGCTCTTTTTTTTCCTCCTTGTCCAACTTATTATTGTCGTCATTTTGTGTGTGTTATTTACATAAACGCTTTCCAATTAAGTCACACCCTAATTAAATAAAAGCTCATGGTATAATTAAAAATATTTCCACTCATGCGCTCTCTCGCCTCCCCTATCACTTTGATTGCTCGTTGCTGGCTCCTTAGCCACTCGAAATGGGCAAAGAGGACTCTGGATGGGGTGAAGAAGGTGCTGGAGAGACCTTTTCTGTATTCTATATAGCCTTCTCTGTGGAGTAGGTGCTCTCTTTTTTGCTGCAACTACTTGGCAATTCAGTTGCACCCGAAGTCTTTCTAATTATACCGACGTATAATACTCGAGGGAGTCTCGAGAAAGTTCAGGGATTCACTTTTTTTCACAGCGCGCTTGAAGATGGAGGACAACGACTTTGTGTGTCGTCCCATTAACAAAAGTGGAAAATGATGGAAAAAGGTCTCTTTTTTTGCATAGGAGAGGAAGAACAAGTTATAAATGCCTCTATTTCCCTTATTTTTTCTCTCTCTCTTCCTCCCTGCGTGCCAATCTCCACCCCTGGCCTTCCCCCATTAACTTCTTTTGCTTGTCTCGTGAAGAGGAAGTAATTTTCTTCATGGAAATCTCATGTTTAACTTACTCCTTGGGTCTGGAGTGGCGGGAATGGCAGTTTATATCCCCCGAAGAAGAAACATTCAACGAGCATAGAATTAATATTGTCAAAGTTTTATACAACACACCCCATCTTACTCATGCTGCTCCTAAGAACAACACACGGCAAAGTTGTCTCACTTGTGGGCTGAGGAGTGGCTGTTTCTTCAACTTTTCTCTTTTCCCCCATCCCCACAGCGAAACATTATATTATATGCGAAAATATGAGAAGTGAGATTAAAATGAGATGCTAAGAGATGAATTTATATGATGTAATGCAAATGTTTCTCTGTGTTTCTACATCAAATTTTAATTAATAATTTCTCATCTCGCTCTCTTTTGTTTATTGTGCCCAGACAACAATTCCCGGGTGATTTTACCAGCTCGAAGCTAAGCATCCTTTAGGGGGGCGGGAGGGGAGGAAATGAGGGTGAAAATGTGATGTTTTTTTTTCTTCTTCTTCGTTTTGTGTGTCGGGGGAAAAAGTTGTTCAATGTAAGTTTTAGAATCACTTTGGTCGCCGGGTAAATACTTTTGGGGATGGTGTGGAATTACATGCTCAAGTTTTCTCAAAGGCGCGCAGGGCAGATGCAATGTTTGAGAATGTGATTTGGTTCGGGGGTGGAAATTCTCAGATGTCATGCGGAGAATGCGTCTTTTCTGCACACCCAACTTTCTTGTGTGAATTCCTCGTGTGAGACATGACACTCGCTCTGGGTGTACTTTGTCTTGCGACAGGCAGGATGATCTTGCAGAAGATGGGATTCTCAGGATTACCACTTGTGGTTGATTTGTATCATTTTGACAAAGTTAATTTGAAACATTTTACAAGATTAGGCGATTTTCTGGTGAAATTCCCGCTGAATTGAATTGAATCCACAATGATTCTCTCAAGAAGAGACATGGAATATTTTGCTCATCTTTGCAGCAAAATGAAAATACTTATATCACTTTTCTAGTCTTGGTTGTGGAGCATAGAGAATTTCCATTTTCTTCGCTCCTTCTCGGCGCATTGGCTGTGGCAAAAGGGGATGAAAATGCTCGTTGGTGAAGTAAGATGAGTATGGTTGTGAAGTATTTTCTTTCTTTTGGTAAAATAAACTTTAGTTTGTCAGTGAGTCGAACAAGCTTTTCGCGTTTTTGCTTCCTTTCTCTCGTTTGCTGGAATTTCTCAGAACATCTTCAGAATGTTGGGGAGGGGGTGGCGGCCAAGTCTTGGGTGGATTCGTGAGATGATGAAAGAGGGCGCGGCAGAAGAACGGCGAAAGAAAAAGCCATTAAAAGTTTTTCAAATTAAATTATTACCGTAAATACGATTACCGTTTCTGGCATACGGCGGGACGGGAGTTGAAACTTCTGACAGACGACAAACTCAAATGGAATTGTCCAGAATTCGGTGGGGGTGGAAAATGTGTGGAGCGGTGAAGACCTCTCAGAATTATCAACCCCTTCTCAATTTCCCTCGGGAAAGTGGTGGGATTTTATGGAGAGTGCTTGTGAAGAAGCGAGGGGGAAAGAGAGTGGTAAGAAGGTAAATATGAATACTTGAGAAATGTTGTCAAGAATATGACGAAGCGGGAAATTCATCCTGAAAGTTTAATTTTTTAATTAATCCACAAACCGAAATAGTTCATGCCAGAGACTCACACAAATTTCAATGTGACGATATAAATTTGTAGAATAATTTTGTGAAAGCGCGCAATGCTTAGTTTAATGAGTCATATTTGGAATTTTGATGAGCGCTGTTTTATTTTATCTTTTTTCGGCAAGATTACATGCGCTTTATGGCGATAATAAAATATAAAAGTGTGATGTGAAATGCTGATATTCGTGAACGAAAAAAAATGTGTGTCAAGGAGTAAATTGCATGAATGTTGGGGTTTTTGAAAGAACAATTATCAGAAGAGTGATGCTGTGCGCAATTCAGTCAGCCATTCGCGCTAATTGCAAGGATATTGAGCGTGACTCAACTTCCAATATTTGACGCAGTGTAAACGATGTTCGTCAGAGGATGAATTAATTCTGCTAAGAAATACTCCCTTCTGAGTGAAAATTCACAGTTGTGGATCAAAGCGGTGAGTGAAAGTCTGGGTGCAGAAGGGATATAAATATACTCACGGCTGGAGCTTTTAATGATAATTGACAGAATTAATGATGGGTAGAGACAGACGGTGGAAGCACTGTGCAATTTCTCACTGGGCTGTGTACATGGCTTCTATATAGAACTGTCGGGGAGGCATTGTGTAATAATGTAGTGAATTAATCCATAATATTAGCAATTAAATGACTAACTCAAGTAATTACTTGAGTGAGCAAGGGGACGGTTAATTAAAATCCATTTCGTGTCTCACATCTAATTCTACTTAATCGTTTCACGCGCGAGTTTTACCTCTCGTCTCTTGGATGGTAATTATATACAATATATGTATGTATGTATGAAATATGTATGTACATTGCCAAGACCTTAACGCTGAAGTGTAGTGGCTCCGAATGCCGATACTCTTTTCCTAAACTATTGAGGCATAAAGTTTACACACTCATTGTGAACTTTATGACTCTAAATAGTCGATAACAATTGCCAATGAAGTTGATTTTCTCTATGGGGAAAAATGTGTGCAACAATAAAATGCCCTTTCTTATTACGTTGCATTTGAAGTAATGAACTGGGGAGAATTAAAAGCACGCTAGAGCAGCAGAAGCAGGAGGAAAAGGAATTTATCTCAACTATATAGTATTTTCCTGGTCGTTTTTTACGCTTCACTATTATTTCTTCTTCAGCAGCGATAAATCTCTCGAGAGAGGTTCCATGAAACTTGTATATGTGCAATTGTATAAATTTTCAATCTTACCTCTATCTCAGCTGAGTTGGAGTCTTTTTGTGTGCCATTCTACCTCATCTCTTTCATGTTCGCTCTCGGGTGAATTTATATTGAATTTTCCTATAAAAGGCATCGTGAAAGAGGAGTGAAAGAAGCTCCAGAGTGAGATTGCTGTGCAGGATATCGACGACGGAGTGAGTGAGAGAGAGAGAGGCGTTCTTAGAAGTCACCATAAGAGGGACTCGAGGGCTGGGAAAAAGGGGAGCACGATGGGGGAAAGGGCAGTCAATTCGTATTATTATTATTGACCGTGTTTGCTGCTGTCGTTAATACTCTCGGCTTCTGCCGCACTTCTTGCTGGTTGGTGTGCTTAATTGCAATGTTTAACGAGATTGGAGCTCAACTCACACTTGAGCATGAACACAAAAAGTCGTTTGTAAAACGTCTCTAAGCTTGCAGTTTTGCTTTACGGCCATATATACCTATATAGTGCTGTTAACTCTGTCTCTCACTACATATATTGCACCGTATATAGTGCTAATTGCATTAAATGACCGAGCAGTGAACTTTATAAGTGGTTTCGTGCAATATAAACCTAAATCAAGTCATTTAATTACATACAGCTCAAGACACTGCGGATAATATCGTCTCTGTGAGTGTGCAGAGAAAGAGAGGAATTGTGCTTCTCTATGGCAGAAAGAAAGCCGCAAGATTGCGATGGTTTTTGTCGTTAGATGGCACTGTTGGCTGTTGAGATAGGAGAAAAAGTTATGTAGTTTTTCTTTTCCTTTTCAATTATACACGCGTCA
Organism: Phlebotomus argentipes; assembly: GCF_947086385.1. Lineage (NCBI taxonomy): Eukaryota > Metazoa > Arthropoda > Insecta > Diptera > Psychodidae > Phlebotomus > Phlebotomus argentipes. Next base: position 6,580,431 of record NW_026776181.1, on the reverse strand, counting down.
GTAGCAAGTTTTATGTGGGGAAATTGAAATATTTTATAATATAAAATTCTCAAGTTCTATATTTGCCCACTTTTTATGCCGAGCGTCGTCTCCTTTAGAAGTTTTTTTCCTCCCCTGCTTTCCAGAGTCACACGAAGAAGTGTGCGGGATTGGAAGTTATGCAAGGAAAAGTTTAAGAAAATGCACATTGAAATGTTGAATTGTGGAAAGAGGCGAAAACATAAAAGTTAACTACAACTTTTATGCGCTTAAACATACTCAATTTAAGTGCATAACGTTGATCATTTCAATAGAGTGAGCATGCACGGGTGGAAGCCCACAAAGGAGAGCCCTTAGAGGGAATGCGGAGGGGGTGGGGGGAGGGAAAACCTCCCCCACGTGAAGACTTTCTCACCCATTCACAGTGTGTGAATGGGCGAGAAGCATTTCAGTGACGCGTGGTGGTATTATGAAAATTACATGTAGACAAAACCGCGAATAATTGCACGGGTAGAAATCGATTAGGGTATTACATGGTAAAGACGTGCAAATTGAGTTGTGAAATGGGTGCCTTTTTTCGCACGTCGCGCGCGCGAGAAGGTGAACAAGAAACCGGCAAGTGTGCGCCTGCGAATCAATATCTTCGATTATGGTGTGAATTTCAAAATTGCCGTTCGTGCTATGTTGGCAGTGCATGTCAGTGGGAATGTGGTAATTAATTTCAGAGCAACGATATATATATATATTTATTCCATATTTGTGATTTTGCGACGACAAAGTGTCTTTGGATTAAATGATTTAATTAAAGAAACAAATACTTTTGAGTTTTGTCAATGATTTGCGGTGGTGTAAATCTCACCGCAGAGTGTAGAAGCCTTAGAAGACACACAATTGCGATGTCACTGCAGAAATAAAAAGTCATACAAGCTGAAAATTACCGTCACACTTGCTGAAGTGTCATTGAGTGTGTGAAATCAACTACAAATTCACTCAATTTCAATTAAGAGTGAATTATAGTGAATTTTCAAGTGTGAAAGAAGTTGTTTCGGATTGTGATGTGTGTGAAAAGACACCCTGTTTTCTGCACGAATTAGCAGTGAAAGAGGTTGCCACTCTTGGGGATATGTTCATGCGGCGAAGGAGATAAGATAGAATTTCACAATGCACCCATTGTTCTGTCCTCCAGGGAAGAAAAGTGTAGCTCGTGACAAAGTGCAATGAAGAAATGACTGTGCAGAGGGAAGCAGAAAAGTGCCACAAATTTCCAGGGCGAGGAAGAGGGAGAGAGAAGAGGTAGATGTGTCGGTGAATTGAACATTTTGACTCTCTGGGAGGAATACAAAGCAACGAACACACGAGGAGGTTCTGTGGATGGCGAAGTAAATCTCGATGATGTGCTGAGAACATGAGAAATTCAAATAATAATCGAGAAAATCTCCTTCCGACTAAATATTTGTCCATATGAATATTTTCGTTCGTGCCTCGTACATATATATCTGTATGTTTGCGAGATTATATCCATGGAAGCCACATATCTTCTCAATATTACACCCACAGAGCATATATAACAACATCAATCTCCCACGCTACCAGTGTTTTATTATCCCATTTATACCATCAGCAGATTTGCCACTTGAGTGGTTTAACATGATCTCGACATAAATGTGTATATAGCATCTGCTATGTATAGCGCTGCTCTCCTCTCTATCTTCATCTCCAAGTCTTCACAATGTCTTTGGGAGAGAGATCTCTCTTCTGTGCCGTCTTCCTATTTACACAACAAGAAGAAATGCGAGACAGAGAGATTTCGATGCTTTATACGACCAAAGTAAAATCGACACGGAACAACTTCAAATCTACAGGGATAATCATTGCTGGTAATGCGATACATAGTAAATTTTATTACACAAATTGCTCCAGCATTGGATGGAGAGAATCGTGGATTGTGTCACAAATGGCTTTTGTAGTTTCCTTGCCCGATAGCGAAGTGGGGAAGAGAAGTGGGAATTGCAAAAGAACATTTCCTTCTTATCTCTCACTCTCTCTGCCGAGGATTCTCAATACCATTTGCATTGATTTTTCATCCCTGAGGTGGATTTCTCGGAACATCTTGAATAGTGAGCACGGTTATCGTAATGGTAAAATGCAAAGAGAAGCGATTTATCGAACGAACCCGGAATCGGCGAGAAGAAAATTGCGTTTCCTGAATTATATCGCCAATTAATTTAGGTCAGGCGGCTTTAAGCATCTTGTTTTACTCTATTTGCACAGCATATAATGTCTAGTTTTAGGTCTGCGTGCAACAGTAATTCCGTGGAACTGACATTCATCTCAGTAAATATCTTCGGGACATGTTGTTGTCCATTCTCAAGCTGGGCACGTGATTTGAGCAAATATTGGCGCTTCTCGGGAAATGATTAGCCCCTGGAGCGCTGAAGAAGCTCCCATTCTCCAGTGTTGCACGCTATGAGGGTGGCCTGGAAGAGAAGTCATCTCAATATTGTATCTCAACAGTCGAGGGAGTATTATTGTGTATACACTGTGCTCGATTGTCTGCTTCAATCGCGTGTACAAGATTATATTTTCGCTTGTCTGTGACTTTAAGTGAACATGGTTTGGATATGCAGAGATGGAGGGTGAATGTGGGGGAATATTCAATATGCTTTCTCCCCCACGATGTTTGGGGGATTTTTTGTCGGGAGAAGGATATTTATTTTGGATGGAAGGGAAGCAGTGGGGGGAAAATCAATAGATTCCACCTTGCTTCCCTGCCATTTTCCCAATGTTGCGTTTATATATATTTGTGTGTATTATTGTAAATCTATTCTTTGCTCACTCATCCATTTTCCCTTCACTCCTGCATCGCCACCCCAGCCACTATATCTGCTCCGCAACTATACACTCCAATTCCGGAGGGGTGGACTTGGGTGGGTGGCTGGGTGGGTTGCGAGGATTTGTTCCATATCAGTGGGTGCTCAGATTCAGTCGCTCATGCCGGAGGATTCCCGCCTCCTCCGGGGGCCCGATATTAGACACTGACAATGGGGGGATGGATTGTTTTGTGTGTGCCGGGAAAAGTGAGTGGCTGAGCAGGAAACTGAAGAGATATCAATTCTTGTTGGGAATGGATTATTCTATCAGTTGTTTTATGTACACATTCAATAGACGAAGGAGTGGATGAGGTGCATGAGAATGATACGGAGAATGATTATTGCAGATCAGTCACATGTGAATTGTTTTATTTCCCCGGATATATGACAAGAGTGGCGTGATAGATCTTATTATCTCGTGTGCGGGGTGGCATTCCCCATCTCGCGCACAAGGGCATAAGGGATGATTCCACAAAGGACAATATCAATTTATTATTTATTTTTATACTTACATCTTTTATACGCACATGAGAGATATACAGCCTCGATGGGCGGCTGTGCGTGTTTGGGGTTGATGCGGGATAATGTGGAGAGAGCGGGAAAAAAAAGTGTGAGAGAAGTACATTAAATCTTTATGTTTTATGTTTGGCTGTTTCACATAAAATAAATTCACGATATAAAATCCCATAAATGTGTTTTGTCTGTGCGCCTGCTATCTCCCCATATACTGAGTGAAAGAGATTTTCATTTTGCTATATAGGGAGGGAGGGAGGAAGGGTGAAATGTATTAACGCATAATATGTTCACATAACAACGTTAAATGTTTGTGCTCGAAAATAAATTTCTAACGAGATATCGTAAAAATGTTATTAGCAAAATCATAGCGCTGGGGAAGATGCTTTCCGCACACGCGGTGGAGAGAATGGGGGCGAATCTGTTATTGGATGTGGTTGTGCGAGGATTGAGGAAAGTGGATGAGGACTAACGATAACGCCATGACGTCACGATGAACCCTCTAAAGCCGCCTTGTCTTGTGTGCGAATCCCTGTAATTTTCGGCAACCGAAATTCATTACACGAATTATTTCTCAAATTTCTCCTCGCTTGACTTATGGTCTTTGGGTTGTAAAATTTAATTCTCCTCCTCCTCTTCTTTTGGACTTTTGTCTGTCTGCATATCTTGGCCATTGAGGTTGAAGATCACCCGGAAGGTGAGAAAAAAATCTCCACGCGATACCATAAAGAATAAGGAGACGCGCGAGCGCAAAAAAAAGCGTCTTGATTTATAATTCACGAGACGATTTTGTGCAAAAGAGGGAGATTTTCTCTCATCTCACGGAACGTCTGAGGCATAAATTGGAGTTCCACCATCGGAAAGTTCTCTTTTTTATCTCTGGACTCGCTTCAATCTCCTCTCGCGTATTCACTGTACAAATCTAACGCAATATTTTATTCATTTAATATCCCGTTAAAATTCTTCACGCAAATTTTCTCGGCTATACAAAGGCTGAGGTGAGTTGAATATATATATATATATAACCGAAAACAGTGGGAAATCATTGCTTCACATTTGAAATATTGCGCTTTGCATAAAAGCGAACAAGTCGTGGAGAAAAGTTGTTCTCGCCTGAAGTATGGCTGAAAATGAAAACCGAATCTCGTCTTGTTAATTTCTCCCGGAAAATCTTATTTGTGTTTTCTCAAAAGTGGGAGAGGGAAAAAGGGAAGTTTTAGTAAGAAGGAAATTGTTTGTTTGAACAAATAATAAAATGGTAATTTGGATTGGCTTTTCCGGCAAAAATTTACTCAATCCACTTCTTGCTCAATCTCGCATTTCCTTCGCTTGACTTTCAATAACAATAAATAATGAAAATCTGGATAAACTCTGTAAATACATGAGCACATGATTGAGTGATGATGCTGAGGTGTGAGGTTGGCCAAATAAGATGAAAGACCAAACAAATCCATTTCGGTACAAGTGGTTTTCCTTCCGTATTGATTCTCTTTGTGGGTGACGATCAGAAGGGAAAATATGAATTTTTTTGGGGTGATTTTTTTTCTCCTCTTGTGACTTTTCTGTGGGGGAGAGAAAAAGTCGTGAAAATATTATTTGAACATCATTTCAACGTGATGCAATAAAAATTCCACTCAATTTTATTTTGATGCTTTTTCTCTTCACATTTTCACATATGACTTGTTTTTATTCGCTCTGTGTGTTGAATTACATTTTTGAACAGTTTTGTAATGTGTTTTTGAATCTTAAGTATTGTCAAATAATTGTCATATCACTTGTCAAGTTTTTTTCTGACACAGTTTCGAGGGTGTTTAAATATTCAGTCGTTTTTTTTTGAGACAAATATACGAGTTGAGATCTCCCTTGTCGTCATTTAGGAATTCTGCAGGAACGGCTGGGAAAGATGAATGTTGACAATACACGATATGCTCTGGAGGAATGCATATATGTATGAATATGAGGTATGCTGTGCTCCCTGTGGGAGTTTTCTTTGGTGGAGGAGCACAAATAATAATAAAAAGCGCGAGTTGAGATCAAAGGAAAATTTATTTCCCCCCTAAAATCTCAATTTTTCGACCATAAAACGAATTTCCTCAGACATGTCAGGAGTGAGAGAGTGAGAGAGCGCGTATATTCGACATACTCGAGAAAAAATGTATGGAATATGTGTGGAAAAGTGTATTCATATTTTGTTTGATTTATAGGAAAATCCGTTTTATACTTCGTTCACCCTCAATTTCTTGTTGCTCCACGTCAGTATTTCATGTTGTGTATATGCTATGTACATTACATATGAGAGCCTGTAAGTCGCAGGGTATTGAGAATGAATTTTCCTCTCTCCTTTTTCCCATGTGAGATACTCTTCATCTTGTATTTACTTTTCAATTTACTGAAAGGATATTATTTGTTGCTCCTCACAGGATTATGAAAAGTTGATCAGACATAAACTTCCCACTCTCTCTCTCTCCCACTCTCTCGCTGGCTTTGTATCCATGTATTCACTTTCCGGGGTATCTTTTTGATGTAATACAAACACCGGAACAACGGCAAAAGTTGATGGTTGGAAATGGTGTGTGTGTGTGTGTGCGCCGCAGTCTTCGAATGGATGATGAAAATAAGGATGAGAGGAGTTTTCAAGTTGCAATATAAACTGTTGGAGTTGCTCCTCCAACTCCTCGACACAGTCTTGAGCGCGTCAAAGCTGTGGGTGGTTATTGGGTGGCTGTGAAAATTCCTCCGAGGGCTTCTGGCAAAAGGAGAGGAGATGAAGAGTGGTATAGGAAAATGTTGCGAGCGAGGTCATAATGAAAAGTGTATGAACATTTTTCCACCCCCAACTCGCGCCATTCCCAGGGGAGTTTCCATTACATGGCAGCTGTTAGTTGAAAGTTGTTCAATGATGGTGTTATTTTCTTCCTTTTTGCACCCACCAGGAGTTTTGCAGGAAGAAGAGGGTAAAAAAGTTGATGGAAAAGATAACCATCTTTGAATTCTCATATTCAGACACTTCCGCAGTTGCTATACTCGGAGAAATCTCGAGAAAAAGCATAGAAAATGGCATGAAATATAGCATAAAATACTGCCAATGCTGTTGAGCTGAAAGCACATTTGCCTGAGTGTCCTTAATAGTCCTCTGGTAGATTTCTGCTGACACTGCATTTTCACAGTGTGATATTATACTGAGTGCACCTCTTTTATTTTCCTCATCATCACATACTTTAAATATATAGCACAAAAGGTCTTCTCACCCACTTGAGAATTTATATCGGAATAATCTTGCAATTTCCCACCCATTGACCAATGCCAACTGCAAATTTGTGGCGCAATGATATCCTCCAGCAGATATTCCAATTTTACACCCCCCTGAGATTGCCTCATGAATTTTAACAAGAATGCATATTGAGATTTGCATTGCTTGTGCGGCTTTCAAATGAATTTTTCACCCTCTGGTATTGATGGTGTTGGAGTTTTTGCAATAAAAGAAATCCTCTTTATGCTAAAGATTTGGCTTTATGGCACATCTATCCTTAAATATTTCACTTCACAGAGAATAAAGTGTGTCTTAAATCCTATCAACTCTGGGCTTTAGATATATTTTTTATGACTTCTTTCTTCTCCCTTGAACAATTGCAATTGAAATCTAAGGGATTTACCTTTTAGTTCTTTATACACTTTTATGTACTGAGAATTGATATGATTTATTCAACCCCTTGAATGAGACCTTGCAGATTGAAAAGGAGAAAGAAAAGTGGAAAGTGTTCAAAGGACATAATAGAGTGTTTTGCCATAATGCGTGTTTGTACTATAAAAAAGCTCATAGGATATACATATGTCGGATGTTATCATTGACACCATCTCCCTCTGTTGGTGCTTTTCGCCGTCACACTTTTAACACTCCTCAAAAGAGCGAGTTTTATATATAGTTGGTGCAGAAAACCGCGATTTTCATTCTTGTTTGTTTTTTTCCCTTCTCTTTCCTTTGCCTTCTGTTGAGTGATGTTGAGGCATCTCGCCGCCATGAAAGGCACCCAAACCACCCCCTAATGTACGCGTTAAGCTGCTTTATGGCAACGATAAAGCTGCCCCATTACACTAACGCTTACTTGATTCGTTAACGATGCGCGGTAAATGTGCGCGCAAAAGCTTTAATGGCTGTTTTATGCCTTTTTTTTCTCCTCATCTCGCCTCCCTGACTCTCTCGCGTGCCACCATTCTTTTGCTCCTACATATATATGCCGCCTTTTTTCCCTCCAACTCTCAACCACCATCGCTGCTTTTTTGCGCTCTCCTCCTTGAGCTCTGGTGGTGGATTTGGCGGAAGCTTTTCTGTTATGCTCACATTGTGCGGCTGTGTTGGATGAACAAAAGAGGAACTTCCCGCGTTTGCCGAAAAAAAGCGCACTACACGCGCTGAAAGTTGAGACAGCTTTTTCGATGGGGGGCTTCACGATGGGGTTGTATATGATAAATGCATGTTTCACGCTACAGTGTTTTTTTTTCGGGGGTGGAAAAGGAAAGACACTCGCTTGACGCTTTGAAACACATGGCAGAGAAGACGAGTGGATAAATCGGATTTTTTATCATTTCCGCATTTCTCTTCAGTGAATTGAATCCCTTTTCCGGGCATTCGTTCAACGTGTTGATGGGAAATTGACAGATATGGAGAGGTTTCGGCCTTAGACACGTGCTGTTAATAATTTTTCGGTATTGTGCAATTTTACAGTATTTATTTGTGAGAATTGAGGCGATCACGTCAATATGCTACACTTGAGCAAATGTTGTGCGTCTTGAGGAATAAGTTTCCTTGGCATAATTGTATATTTAAGCAATTATTATCAAATTTATCTGGAACATCTGTTCCCCTATAGAGGCACTAATTAATTTACTCTATTAGATCCCTTGTTCCTCAATATTCACTCTTACCTTCGTCTTTCTATGCAGCTGCAAAGTGAAGCATTCATACATTTCCATAAAAGTCGGTTTAATGGGACTCTTTCCACTTTAGCCGTGTTGTTGACGCGCCAGCTTTAATGATGGCGAAGAAAAAGCGATCCACTCATTAAGTAAGAAATAATTTTATATTCAATTAAATATAGACACCAAAGAATTACAGAGTTGCAAAAAAAGAGCAGAAACAGTTGCGCGACGATGGAGAGACGCGGCTAAAGGGTGGCAAAAAGTCGCCTGAATATGATATTAATGGCGAGAGAGGCGCAGTTAATGTGTGTATAAAATAATAAAGAGAGCGAGAGATTGCTGATGTAATTAATTAAAAGATCTTATGAACTGTAATGTGAGTGTAAAGTCTTTTTTCCTGGCTATTATACATAGCGAGATGTGTGTATGTTTTTTTTGCATCAGTCATTACGGAGTTGAACACTTAAACTAATAATAGATAATAGAGGTATTAAATTTTACGCAATTATGCGATCATAATTATTTTATTGTATACAATTTTTTTCTTCATTTTCCTCTTAATTGTCCAATAAGTGATGATGATGGTGGTGAGGCTGTTAAGAGAGCAAAACAACTTGACATGGAATTTTATTGGTGAAATTAATTTTTTTTTCTCCTCTTATCCTCAGCCACAAAGTTAACATTTCAGTTTAAGATGGTTGTAATTTAGAGAGCGAGAGGCGGGGAAAAAATGTTAATTTGCTATTTTGGCTGAGTGTATTTAACTGACATATTTTCATTAGTACGTGTCGTGTACACGGTGAGAAAAGAGAAGGTAAAACTCGTACACAGATGGCAATTAAGTAATTACATGATTAAGTGATGGGACTGTTGGATGCTGTAAAAAAGGTTTATGGGTGACAAGAATAATTCACATTTCTGTCAATGCTGATGATGATGATGATGGTTGATGAGAAGAATGGGGTGGGGGGGAGGGGAATGAGGACCGCGGCAATGAAATTGCAGAAGGCGCACAAGAGACTAAAATGAAATTCTTGTTAACTGAAAATTATGACATTATATTGTTTTTAAAGTAAATTGCTGGGTGGTTATTTGGACGCATGTGGTGCCGAGCATAATACAGTGTTTTACTACCCTGGCGTACAAGTATTAAAGCGACGTGGTTGTAAAAAAAGCCGCGAAAATAATAATAGCAGCAATTCGAAATACATAATAATGTGAGCCAGGGCTATATATGAAAAGACTTTGGTGTGTTTCTGGTCATAAAAGTTGAACGCGCGGTGCAAATATTTCGCACACAAAATCCTCCCATAAACTATAATTATGCCCGTTAAAATATCCACCAAGTATGGTTTTTACGAGTTATTTTTAACGATAAACTTTTTAATGACTCTCAAATTATTCATAAACAATCCTAAAGTGTCGTGCATGCGAGCTAGAATTATAAGTCAATGAAAGTGGCTTTGGTGGATGACTGGGCGGCTCGCGGGGGGCGCTTTGGTGGCAAACGGAGGGCATCGTGGTGTAAAAAAATCGGGGGGCAAATTGGCGAATTCATTTGTTTGGCATATTTTATGGCTCTTGTGTCGCCTTCACTCGTGTTTCATGCGGTGTTGAGTTTGCGATTTTATGTATTTCCACACTATGCATTTATATGAAAATTAATACGGTTTTAGGGGTGGAAAATGAACACTTTTAGTATTTTTCTTATTACACTTTTAATGGTTAAATTCTCACATGCAATTTCTTCTGAGAAAACTTTCATGCAAACTCTGTTGATTCGCACTTCCTTCCCTTAACTCTTCGCGTCCAGTTCACTTTGGACAGTTTTGAATAGTGAAAAGAAAACTCTTTTCTCAGCAAGAATGGCAGAAATTTAAAATTCTCAGCAAGCAAGAGGCGAATAACCGCTCGCTGAACTGACTATTATTATTTATTTTTTGATGAGTAGGGCAAGAATGGCGGAGAAACGCGCAGAATTTGCACGCCATTGTTTTACAAGAATATTTCTGTTTATATATGATATAATTGCGATTTTCTGGTATATTATTGAGATATACGCTGAAAATATTGTTTCATACGTTGAGGATAATTTGTTGTGCAAAATTGCAATTATTCACATTCCCATTGCATTCTCTCTTTGATTCACCACCGCGATTTTCGCTGGAAATGAGCGCCGTGTGGATAATAAAATAACACTTGCATCAATTAGTCCGTCACGGGGATTTATGCGGACCGTTTCTCACTGTGTATCCGCGATGCTGGGCGGCTTTGATGTTGCACACTCAATTGTTGGGGCTGATCATAAACAGAACGATAAAGTGTGTAAATTATAAATTGAATATTTTTCACTTGGCATCAATTGAGATTTTTATTATTCTCAGCTTGTTTCCTCATTGAAATTCATTTCACAATATTTATGCCTAAAGGTCAGATGTCAGTAAGTTTTACATGAAGTGTGATACATTGGGTGGTGGTGGTGGAAAAAAAGAGAACTGTGCTGGCGAGATTGGGTGAAAAAAGAAAAAAAAAATGTGTGTATGAATGGAGAGGAAAAAGAGCGGACAAAGAGAAATCAATGTGAGAGGATAATAATATAAATTGTTTTGTAATACAAGATTCCAGTTTGACTTTTTTGTCATGCACTCTATAGCTATTAATTCCGATATTTACAATCCACTCTATGAACTCGCGGAGGCTTGATTTTCAGGGGAAGAAGAAGAAAAAAGACAGACTGAAAAGATCGACAGCGCGGAGAAGAAGCTGAGATATTAACTTTCAATTTAATAAATTATATCTCTTTGATATCCATCTCAGTGGGTAAATGCTGCCTCTCGATGTGTCTCAATCAATAAATTTGTTATTTAGACATTTTTCAATTAAATCGTATCGCCATGGCGCGAGAGGCTTTTGTGGCAGCGAGAGTGCTATTTAGTCAGTTTTGAATGGAAATACGCGCGCGCGCGGGGCGCGAGGAGGGCGAACAACGGCGAAACATGTTCCACATCGTTGAGTCTGTCATTACATAATTAAATTGACTTACTCTAATGGCTGCATAGATTTAGTCGGTCATTTTAGATCATTAACCTATTACTTTGGCCCTGCACGGCTGCAGAAATTCACATCGGGGGCCACCGAAACATCGTCTGTGTGTGTTTGCTTGGCCCCAATGTAATTCACACTGTAGTCAAATTACACGCAATTAGCACAAATTTACACTCATTCTATATGTTATTTGCACACCTCCGCGTGTGCGCGGATTTGGGCAAAGTGCTGTGCTTACGCGGGGACTTAATACAATTTATTGCACTTCTCATCGGGTTTCGCACACGGACGACAGCACGAATGCTAAGAGGAGGTAATGTGAGATGAAAGGAAATCCATCCGTGGGCGGTTTTCATGCGAAGGTTCACACGCAAATTTCCCCACGTCGCTGTTGTAAGTGTCGTCAGATGGAGAGAAAAGTGGTCTCTAAGCGGCATAAATTTTGTTATTTAGTAATGAGAGCAATAATAAGCAGGAAGGAGTCGAGATGGTGTATCTGGATGGGAAGAGATGGCAAGATAGCGGCTAAATTATTGCAGCGTTTGCTTCCGAGGGAAACATAACACACAAATGTTAAGTGGAACATCATTAAAATGGCATTAAATGGATGTGAAGTAACAGAGTTAACCCCTAATAAAAGCCTCATTTTTTTTTGCTTATCTCTTCATTATAAGTGAAGGGGTTTCGAAATGCTCAAAGGAACCATATCGTTTGTAATATTCATAATATTACCTATCAAAATCATGTGACACAGAATGAAATTTGATTTGACACACCAAGCAAATGTGGTCTCACTCTCTTTGGTCCATCCAAGGGGGAGTTAATATGGTCAGAAGGGCTGTAAAGCTCAGCAGAAGTGTTATAGGAAGTGGGAGTGTTCGAAAACTGACAATATTTCTTCCCTGCGTGCTTCTTTTGCTGATAATTATCCCAATTTTTTGGATTTTTTTTGATTTTTACGGTTAGAAACAATCATAATAATCCCTTTCTAGGTTATGCAATAGTGTGGAAAAAGTCTAAAATTTCAAGTGCCTGAAATCGTCAGGCATATTATCTCCTCCTTTGTTCCATCCACTTTTCATTACTTTGCAATTTTCATTGATCATTTTGATTGAATTTGTGGCCAAGCCACTCCGTCATAAAGAGACCTTTCTCATTTGCTCCCCGCATTGCAAATTCCCCCGGGGAGCCATGAAAGAGAGTCAATCAGAGGAGAAATGTCTCTGGGATGGTAAATAATAGTTCCGACGTGCGTGTCCTTTGCCACTTTTAAATGATATTTCATATCCTGGGTCAGTGGATGAAATTGTGGTGAGGACGAATATGAGGTTCAATTCCCCAATTCAATGCACCGGGACGGCATGTGAAGGTATCACAGTCTCTGAAACCATTGGAATGCATGCAAGTCTCGATCTAATATAGTATTCAGAGATGTATGTTTTAATGAATATCTCACCGAGTGCTTCCATTTTCATATTCCCATGTAAAGCCATGCAAGAGGAGAGTTTGTGCACCAAAAGGGATGCATCCACACCCCACACTCCCCAATATCCAGTGAGTGCTCTCTATTCATTGGGAATTCAAATCGAATGAAGCCCTCTCCATGCCTCGATGTACATGAGAATTTAGCTTTTGCGTTTATTAATAAGAAAATCGATATTTGTGTGTGTGTGTGTGTGTGTGTCAGAAGTGGGATTTTGGTGTAGGATTGGAAATGGAGGTGGACTAAATCAGGGATGTCGAAATGGGATTAACAATTCCATATGCAATATGGGTGACCAGCAGGGATTTTACACAGTACAGTGCCAGATACACCATGAAATTCTGCACAGAGACGGAGTGAGAAGGGGAGAATTATTTCACCCTTCATGCTGGAATGACATTCCCTGGGGATAGTTTGAGGAATTGGACTGAACACAATATGTCAAAAGGGTCCTGAAGCCTATTTTCCCTCTCTTTAGGGATGTGCATTGTGTGAAATCAGAGAATTAGTGCTTAACGCTGAATTAGATTTGAGATGTTCTGGCGAACTTTTCATGCCCTAATCGCGAAGAGAGAGAGAGAGAGAGTGGAAGAAACAATTTAGAGGGGAATTGTGACCCTCAAAGTGATCTCTTTGATCTCAAGAAATCCCGATTTTCCGCCTCTTGAGGAGGGTGAAGTTGATTAAGAAGCAGGAACCCCCGGTGAAGTAAATCTGATAGGGAATCTTCACACCACAACAGTTAGCAAGAGGAGATGAGATGTTGAGTTGATGAATTAACAGAGTTATCACATGATCTTGTGTAGTTACATTCTATTTATCACTCAAGTACCAATGATTTTTACTTCATTGCTCACATATTGATCACCAGGACGCGTGAACGTGTGTGTGTGTGATGTGAATCTGGGAAGAAAATCTGGATGAGAGGGTGTGAAATAAAGGAATTAATCAATCATGAATGTTTTCAGCATCGTCAATTGACTCGTGAAAAGATGGACAAGAGTGGCACGTTTTATTGACAAAATTCCTCCATTTCTCCGGCACAATAAGCGTCCGGGGGTAAAGTGCCTGGGTAGTTGACTGAGTGACCACCACGATTGCCAATGCACCACTCCACAACGCACGCCCCATTGGGGGAACATGGCCAGAATAGAATATCGTGTGGTTCCCACCATCCTCACATATCCGAACGTGTTAGTGTGTGCGGAGCATATTTACGTATGCTGGGGCCACCATTAGATTACATACGTCTGATATTGGAGGCATCTCTCCACCCATTTGACTTCCCATCGACAGTTCAGTGAAACTTCACCCCAACCGCCCGTCAGACCATATCTTTTGTCTGGGATGTTGAATGTGGATAAAAGGCATAGAGCAGAACTAATAACTAATTCAGCAATTATCGCTGTCTATTTCCATTTTCGTGCGGTTGTGGTTTTGTGTGCTGAACACATTATTGGTCAACGTGAGGAGGAGAAACGTGTGGGTACTCTCTCATGGGTAGTCGAGAGAGAGAGAGAGGATACATGCAAGATGAGACGTGTGTTTCCCTTTTCGCATATATAAAATGGGAGACGTAATGTAACGATCATTTGGTCAATTGTGTGTCTCCTTTCTCCCATCATGCACATGTCATTTTCTTTATTGCTCACCTCTCTGCCATGAGAGGGGATTTTGTATAATAAATTTATGAATATTTTTAATTAAATTCCCCAAAAGCCGTGAAGAAGGGATATTGTGATATGGAGTATGAGGAAAAATCTTGCAGCCGCTCTGCTGCCTACCTGAAATTCATCACACTCTTGTTGTTTATTGTGTCCAATCGAGTCAAACTTATCATTATGGAGCAGCGCGGGCTCTGTGTTGACTATTAAATAGCCCCCGAGGCGATATTATCGCATTCGCCTCACTAGTGCAACAGCAATCTGCCGCTGAGCTGCCGTTTTGTCGGATGAATTCCATGAAATTACCATATTTGTTGGCTGTGCTGAAGTGACTTCAGCACAGCCAACGAGCCAATTACCGGGACGTTCAATTCTTTTCTCTCTCCGGTGCCTTTTGCCAAGTGCGCGCCCCTCCTCAGCATCTCCTCAGCCTTTTGCCATTTGTACTTGAACAAGTAGCCAACATGCCAAGATGGGATTGGATTTTGCACGCAAACTCTCTCACATTGTATGAATTTTGAATTAAAATGAATTTCTTTATTCAAGAAGTGGAGAGAGGTTTAAGGGCGTCCAATTGGACTAGCTCCGGGCATTTCTCTTTGCGTGCATAATTTTGAGAATTATGCTTTTGCATTACAACTGATGCCGTTGTTAAGATACTCTATAATTATCACCATTATATACATCAATTTTGCGATTGATTCACCCCTTCCGCGGCAACATATATCCAATTCACACGTAAAAGGATCGCTTGATGTCGGTAAATACAATTGTGCTATATAGTCAATAATAAATGGTTTTATACACATATATATATATATTTATTGCTGTTTGAAAGCAATTTAACAACTTGTGGCATTAAACAAGCAATAATGATGCCGCCATTGGCCGCCGTTTTCACATTCATTTAATACCTTTTCCCTTCGTCTTCTTCGCCGCGATGGCTTGAGTGCGCAACAGTATATGCCCACACTTTTACCATCAAGCACAGGAAAAAAAGCCGTGGAGATCGCCTTTTTGCACCCTTTTGCTCCGCTTAATACCCACAATAAATGCCTTATTTGATTGTAAAATGTACAATATGTACAACATAAAGACGCGCGGGAATGAATGCTGTAAATTCAAAATGCTTGAGGATATATGCCATAGAGGAGGGGCAGTAAAGAGGTTGAGAAAATAAAAGAGCCTCCATAAAAGAGGGGAATTAAAGCCTTCAATTGCTTTCAACTTCTCAATTAAGTCAATTCAAATGCATTTTATAATTGATTGGAATCTGTTGTGTTGATATGAGTGGATTGACAGTGAATGGGCGAAGAAATAATTCCTGCAGTGATCGCGAATGTGCCCGAAATCGTGACATCTGCTGCACAGTTTAGAGGGAAAAAGCCAAACATTGATCGCATTTAACACGAATATCACCCAAGTGGTGAGATTTTCCAGTAGTCTGATATCGTAAATAACAGCGTGTCAATTAATTTAATTGTGATTTTCATCATGAAAGCCAAAGCACATAGTCTCTAATGAATTCATGATCGATCGCAATGCTCACGATCGAGAGAAAATCAAGTCCATAATTTAAGTCCAATGCGATCGTGATTATTTTTGCTTGCCGCAAACAGCTTTGCCCTCCCTATTTAAGGCATTGGCTTGTACAAAGTGTCGCAACAATGTTCAACATTTAATTCACGCTTTGGTGGCAATCAATTCAGAAAATCTCACTCGCACACAATAAATTTTCATTTAAAACAATTCATCGCAAATAGTGTGAGGTATAATTAAAAGCAACCACACTTTATGCGGCCCCAGATTGCTATCTGATAAATAAACACGAATTGTGGTCGGAAAAAATTACCTTCACAGCAACATATTAATCACTTAACACAATAGACGCGGTTTTTTGCAGTCGATGAAATTAAGTCACTGAGCGGAGTCATTTGAGTGTTATTAACTGGAGAGATTTGTTTCACGGCAGATTACATCGAGATTCGCAGGCATTTTAACTTAATGTGCAATATTTTATCGCTGAAGCGCCATTTCAGCAGATTATTTGACGATAATGGCAGATGAACTTAATTGAAGTAGAATGTGGCAATTAAAAAATGTATTTCAATGCAAATGAAGGTGTTGTTTTTTTTTCTCACAAATACTCGCAATAGTTTTGTAGATGATTGTGGGGAATGTGGATTTTTTGAATCACTTAAGCAAGACGTCATAGTCGAGTCATAAACCCGCGGTGTGTGTGCAGGCTATTATGCAAAGAGATATGAAGATGTTACATGAATGGGAATTCCATATTAATTGCCTTACTGATTAGCATTAATATTTATCTCATTTGCATCTCATTCGACCTACCATAGTGGTAATTTACTCCGCTTTATATGGTCAGGCAGTGACAATTTCGACATGCAGAAAGAGAAAATCGCTGTGGGGATAATTTCTGGTGGGTGTCGAGGCTAGGAGAGGCAGGAGCGCGAGGACAGAAATGGCCAGTGATATGGGAGAAAATATCAATTTGCATGTTAATTAATTGTCCGTTATTAGTTGATTGCAGTATCAATTGAGTGTAAATTTATTGGCACCTTTTTGACATGGTGTAGCTTTGGGTGTTCGGAAGTGTGTGGTGAAAAAAAAAAAAATGTGTGTGTACGATGAAATAAACATGAATGAGATGTGTATTAATATTGTGATTGGTAGGCTTTTTTGTTACGGTGCGCCGTTCATTTGAATATTGGTGGCGAAAAATGTTATGATTGGAATATATTGAGCGCCGTCTTTGGCGATGGGTGTTATGGCACGCACCATTTCAACGGGTTACTGGAGACGAAGAAAGAACATATTTGATAATATTAAGGAGTTATAAAATTGACAAATTTACGATTATTGGCTTGATCAATAATTGACGCTGAAATGTGATTTTTTAATTAAAGTCATTAATGCAAATGATGATGATATTTTCAAAAGAAGAGGGAAAAAAAGAACGTCAAGAAGAGATGTTGAGAAGTCACTGAAGAGATGCGGAGATGTGTGACAAAGAGGCAAACAGATATTTCTCCAACCATATCGTCGTCATTGAGCTCACTTAATGTGTTTATTGATTTGGTTAATTTAAAATGATAAAAAACAGAACAAACTCCAGTGAGTGGCGATGCCATGAGGTGATGCAAAAAGTCTGTCTTGAGAGCCGCTGGGATAAGAGTTCGGCTAATCGTCTTGCTTCCTTCACAGGGTTCTGATGGAGGGTCTGTGGTCTTCGCGTCAACTCCGACTCAAGTCACAACTGCAGCTCCCAGTCCGGCGGCGCCTAGGAAATCGGATTTCCCAACCACTGGACTGCCGCTCAGCAACGGGCCACTGGGGCTGGGAGGCAGCGCCAGTCCGGTGCCGGTGCCCCCGGGACCGGGACCCGCTCCTCCGGCCCCCTCGCCGGCTCCAGCCGCCCTGCCACCTCCGAGTCTGCCGCCACCATATCCGACACCAATGCAGGTATGAAATCTACACACTCGCCATACTCAGTCGGCTTAAGAAAAGCCAATTTCTTGAAGGAGAGTTATCTCGTGAAGCTGAGTTGAGCACTGAACGACAAGGCTAAGTGGTCCTGAGAGATCGCAACTAATTAATAATAATGGAAAAGAAAGCTTACTGATTGAAAGCTTCTGGTTTTTCAATGGGAAGTCGGACTTATTGATGTTTTTTCGGTGACAAATTGATCCAAAAAGGATACAGTCGGGATTTGATCCTAGTTATAATTGAAATAAAATGTTTCTTTAGCTTGAGAATGTTAGAATAGGTAAAAAATTGTATTTCAATTTCATTTTGAATTGAAATCTAACATTAATTTGTGGCACGTTTCAACCGGGACACTCTCATTCCCGTGCAGACGCTTTATTTCGGGGAAAAAATCGCAATAATTAAATCATCTTATGGGGATTTTAATTAAAAGCATCCACTCGTCTGTGCGCCTTTTTTTCGCCCTTGTGCGCGCTTTCCATTGTTATTTATTGTCTAATGAGAAATTTGTTCATAAGAAATGAAAGCCACACGCGGGGGTGGATCCAGAGGGCGCGGACACAGGGAGGAAGAAGGAAAGAGAGAGAGAGAGACAGACTCGATCCGGAATCGTGGGGAGATTATGAGTGAGATGGGAATAAAATTGAGGGAGAGAGATTCTATGGGCATTTTTTGTTCCTCACCAGGGATAATTGCATACTTTTTTCCTCATCATTTTTTTCCCTTCCAGCCTCTGTCTGTCTCTTGGCTGGGAGCTTTTCCGTGGTGATCTTAATCCCAGGGATTTTTGTCCGTTCCATCGTGATGAACAAAAGGCACACATTTCTATACAATGGGAGATTTTGACTTTCTTAAATGAAAATTACTTTTTATCTTCTTACGGCATTAATAAAAGCATCTTAATTCTCTGTGCGCCATGCGACGACCCTCATAAAATATGTCTGGGGCATCTTCTCGAGCGCCAGGGAAGAGAGGGAGAGAGAGAGGGAAATTGTCGTTGTGGAGTTGTGGGATGGGAGGCGACCGCATCTCAATTTGCCTCCGGAGGCGCGTCTGAGGATGACCACACACGTGAGGTGTGTGTGTTTGGGGGTGGGCGCATGTCGCTAATTTGGACAATATTATGCTAATGTATTGTCTACAAATTAATTGACACAATTAGCGTCCGGTCGTGAACACATGTTGGTTGGGAAATCAACCCTATTTAGATGCTATTGGCTCTGTCAACACTCAACTTCACACTCACTTGTCTCAAATGTGTGCTCATGAGATTGAGTACGAATCTCATTTGTCTGCTCAAAGTGGCTGTTTATGCGTGCATGAGGGTATGCTGTGTGGGGATATATTGGGCTCCAGGGACCCCCGAAATAGGGTATAATAAGTGACTAATTTTAAGGAGTTTTCACATGATGTGGAGGAAAGAAGTCGAGAGTGTGTGCTTTAACTGGAAAGCTTGTGAGCTCGTAAATGGCTTGAATCTTCACTTCATTTATAGTCTCTAATTCGCCCCTCTAGTTCAGTGGCTCTCCTGTCGCACACACAAATTTGCGGAGACGCCTCTTGATGAGCGACGGATCCTGAGGCCAAGAGTCCATTGATGTGAAGCGAGAGGGGATTGATGGGGGGAGAGATGCGCCCAAAGACCAAAGTTGAGCGTGTCTCTATAGAGCAACTACTTAGTTCCACTTGAATGGCATGCAGAGTAGAGAGAGAGTGTTTAGAGCGGCAGAAGATGAAGTTTGAATTGTTCTCGCTGTGTATGCCATCGTGGGTATGAAATGATGACATGTCTGTCCACCTATAAAGCCATCAAGAGGCCACTTCAGAGGCGAACACACTCGATGATGGCAAAAGTGTTCACAATAAGCGGCAATCAGAAAATAATAATAAAACATCATGTGTACATTAGCCTCAATGTTTGGCTCAACTCTTGTGGCCTGTGTGCTATATAAAAGCTCCACTCATTTACACATTGTGTGTAATGTTTAATGTGTGTACACGCATTTAGTGTGATAATCACTTGACTTTGAGAGGTTGAGCCTCAATGGGGAGATTAATGTCCCAAGAGCGAGAGTGGATGGCAAAGTGAACTGAAGTGGTGAAGCTGCAAATGAATCAATTGAAATGGATACAAAGAGGTGTTGTTTTTTCCCTCACTTCTACTCCCAAATCCAACAAATTGTGCTTGAAGACTTCTCAAAATCCTGTCTAAAACTCCTTCTTTGATATCAACAATTACACATTTCGGAGTATTTCCCACAATGTGTGAATGGCATGACTTTTTGTCGTTTTTCCGTGCGATTTCTTCTCACCCAACCGATAAGGCATGTGCATATAATGTTTTGTGACCCATTTCACTTTGCGCCGGCAAAAATTATCATCCACCACTTACAATTGATACATTGTGAATAATTTAGCGTGAATTGTTGAGCTTCTTATCGCACATTGCTTTTTGACTGGTGCGCTGCGCGCGGGAGCGAGAAGGAGTGAGAGTGGAGGAAAAAAGCGCGCGCGAAACGAGGGCATAAAAAGGAGGGAAATAAGAATAAAAAGCAAAACTTTATTGAGTCATAAAGTGAGATTCATAAAAATTTTCACGATTGGCGAGTATGTGTGGCTCTGTCTTGTTGCAAATAATGCAATAATGGCGCGTGATGCCTTTTTGTTTCGTTCGCCTGGGCGAAACTTTGTTGAATTTGTCGTTGAACATGAGGAGCACTAAAAATGATGATGGCACAGAGTGAAATTTAATGGGGCGGAGGGTGTATTTGAGTCAATAAAACAGTGTGAAATTGAGAAAGCTGTAAAATATCTCTTCATTCTTCCCTTCTTTTGTCCTAATTTGAACACATTTCGAGGACGATATCTCGTGCAGACAGTTTGGTGGGTATTTATTGCCGCGGTGGCGACATAAAAGAGCGCCCCGAAGGGCTTGTGAATGGCAAAGTGCACAAATTTGCACAAGAGCTCTATGTTTGTGCTGAGATACAAATCAAGAGTGGATTCACAAATTACAGCCTGATGGGCTATTGCGCTGCGGCGCATTCGCGCGGCCAGAAGGATTTTGCATTTATCACGGTGCTTTTCTTCGATTGCAGGTATCAAACGGCCCGATAAGCACACACCTGACACCAATATCGAATCCACAGCAGGCGCCGCCGCCGCAGCTGGCTGGGAAGCCGCTGACGGGCAGCAGTGGAAAGCTGCCGCCGGTATGCGCGGCGGCGGGGGGCCAAGTGGCTCCTTCGGTGGGCAAGCAGCCGCCGCAGCAAATGCCGTCGCCGCAACAGCAGCCGCAATCACCTGTGGCTCCTCAGCCGCCCGCGCCACAGGCGCCGGCGTCGGGGAAGCCGCCCTCGATGGCGGCCGTGGGGAGTTTGATGGGCGCCACGGCGGGAGCGCCGCTCACCACCATCGCCAACGGCTACTCGTCAGCCATTCCACCGATCTCCACGTCCACACATCCCATCTCCACGCCGCGCATCACGTCGCCGGGCCTGGCAACGGGACAGCAGGTGGCGGGCGCGCAGCCGGCATCCCTGCCAGTGGGCGTTCCGCAGCCGCCGCCGGCCACGGCGCCCACGGCTCCACCTCCGGCCACGCTGCCTCCGGGCTTGGACAGTGCGGCCGCGGCGAGTGGGCGGACGAACAGCCCGGCGGTGGCCACGAGTGCGGTGCTGTCCGCCGCGGCGCCGGCTGTGAATGGCAACAGCAGCGCTGTGACGTCCATCGTGGCCACCAACAGCAGTATTCCGGCGGTCTATCGGTCTGGATATCCCAATTATCCGCTGTACGCGCCGTACAGCAACCTCCATCACAGTCCGTATCTGCCGCCGGCGGTGCCCTCGCCCACGGCGTCACCGCGGACGGCGGGCGATGTGGGCCGCACCGGGGCGCCGGGACGGGGTGAATCGCCCCTTGTGATGTCAGCCGCGGCGAAGCCCGTGCGCCCCGTGACGCCCAGTTCAAATGGCAGCGCCACAGCAGGACCGCCGCCGCATGTGTCGGCGCCCTCGGCCAGCGCCACGCCACTGGTGGCCAGGACACACTCACCACGAGGGCACAGCCCAACTCGAGAACGTGATAGCTATAGGTAAGTCCGCGCGGGCATTCTGTGGCCTCTCTCGTCTCTGCTAATCATGCACACACTCCATCAATGGTTTAATTGAGAAATCGCACAGAGGCAAGAAGTGTCCAGTAATTAAGTGCAATGATTGCCATTGGGAAATCTGGGTCATTCGGGCTGCGGAGATTGAGTGAAATTTTAAGACAAATGAACTGTATTGAGTCTCTGGGATTGCCTATGCGAAAGTATCACAGAATGTCGATATCCCGTGTGTGTGTGCGCGATGTTCACGCGTGATTTTGCATGATTAGCAGAACACAGAGAGTACGAGACGTGCCACTCAATAGAGGCATCAATCAAGTGTGAGTGCAATTAATCACTGTGTGCCTATTAATTTGTCAACAGTAGCAATGTTAGTAGTCTCTCTCGATCATCGGCAACACCCGGATCGGCGCCGTACAGCGGCGGCAGCTCGAGTGGTGTCCAGCCGGGACCATCGCCAGCCTTGTACAACACGGCCGCGGGAGCCACGCAATCTCCATTGCCACCAGCGACAGTTGGTGTATCTTCTAGTCTCTCTTATCCCAAAAGTACACAATCCACATGGTCAAGGTACGGTGCATCATTCTATTTTCCCCCTCATTGCTCACCCGGTATATTTATTGGATTCTCTCTTATCCGCTTCGCAGCACTCAACTGTCTCCGGCCACAAATACATCACTGACGAGGCCTACACCACCTCCAGTTCCGGTGTCAATTCCATCACTTCACTCCTCTTCGGTCGCCACAACGCCAACATTTCCGCCACCTCTGTTCGCCGCTCCGCTCCCTCCGCCCGCCGTCACGACAACGGCCGCTGCGCCCCATCCCTTCAGTGCTGAATCTCTCTTTCAATCAAGTAAGGGTAATGTGATCAATTTTCCACCCTCTATTTCTTCTGCAGCCACACACTGATGATATATTGCGAATGAATTCCATGTGCTGCACAATTTGCTCGCGCGCCCTTATCTGGAATTCTGCACAACTGCTCTTCGTCTGATAACATTCCAATTTTTCCCATTTTCACTCCATTGAATTTCCCAACTGGAAATTATTTTGCCATTTTTTTCCACCGCCGCAAAAAAAGAGTGCAAAACTAATTTGGACAGAGTTTTCACATCATTTCTTGCTAAGTAGACTTCATCAATGGGGTGTAAACATGCAGTTTATAACGCCTCACACGGAAGGCTGTTTAGGCCCATTTCTTTGCCAACTATATTATACTTTTTAATAAATTCCAATTTTCCAATTATCACGGTTTTTGCATCGTTCACAAGCCAATAATGGTGGAGGTTTCTATTGCACTAGAATTTCGTTGTAATCACTGGTGGAAACAAGAGCAGAAAATGTGGCTGAATTGCATGAGAATAATTACTCGTGGAAAAACATGTTCTTTTCGTATGTTTTTTTTTGCTTTGAGATTAATTAATTTAGCGCTACAAATTGAATTTGTAACAAGACATTGAGAGAAAACGCAATATGATCATCAGTGGGTTTGTGCGAATTGTGGTAGAAGGAAAAAAATAGTGTATTTTGATGACTTTGGACGGTGGATTTCTCATTGAATGTGTCTTTTCTCTCTTCTGAACTCCCAACATGCACGCGTGATCGCGCAGATCAAGCAGATCTCCTGCGTCGTGAGCTGGACAATCGGTTTCTGGATCGCTCGGGTCTGAGCGCTGTGCCACCGTCGCCGTACTTGAGGCAGGAATTGCACCATCACCAGCACCAGCACACGCACCTGCATCAGCATCAGCAGATCATTGCCAGCACCCCGTCGGCCCCGGCGCCCCTCTTTCCGCCGCCCATCTTCAAAGACATCCCCAAGATGGGCGCCGTGGACTCGCCTTTCTATCGCACGGGCCTGGGCATGCCCACCTATCCGGGCTACAGCCCAAGCCTTCTGCATCCAGGTCTCAGCGGACCCACGCCATTTGTGCCACCAAGTCATTTGCCAGCATTCGCCCCAAAGGTATGATGATCAGCCGCAGTGTTATTTGGCCGCAAAAAGAGCGCCGGAGAAGAGATAATTTCTCGAGTTCACGAGAGAGCGTTTTGCATCTTGAATCTTCCATCCCAAGATGTGTTTGTGTGATGTTTTTGTGTCTGAAACACACTAAAGCATGCAACAGTTAATTAGTCAATCAATCACAATTCACAACACACTCTCATCATCATTATTTCTAGTCTCTCTAATTCATCAGTATTTTTTTTTATGGTTTCTGTGTTTAAAATGCTGTTCGTTCTTGGCTTTGTTCTTGGCGTTTAACTTCCTTTCACTCGAAAGTGCCGCGCAAAGGTGTGTTTTTTTTTCTCTCTATATTGGAAATTACTTTCACAAGATGAAAGCCAGATCCTCCGGAGATGGATTTTTACCTTCAATTTCCAGCTGAAATTTACGTATAGAGAAGAAAAAGAAAAGATTGAAGAGCATTTGATTAATTAATTGCTTGTGCTGAAGTATAAATTGCGCATTTTCAATCAAAGAATTGCTCTTGAATTTTTTTTTAAATGTATTTTTGCAATGAAGAGGATCACAGTTATTTTTGTAATAACACCGATTTGAATTGCAAAAATGATGAAGATGAAGTGAAAAAGAAAAGAGAGGAGACATTGCAGTATTTCTCTTTCTTTTCTCTGATTTGTGTTTCATTTTGTTGTAAAATTAAATTGCATTTTATTTGTGTTCGCAGCAACCACCTCCTGCCGTTGACCCTAAGCCTAAACAAGTGGTAGGTGTCTCATCATCTCTCTCTCTCTCTCTTTTCCCAATTGACCTGAAGATATAATAGAGTCACTAACATTTCTCGTTGCTTGAATTTATACTCAATTTATTTTATTCACCAATTTTCGTTGATCATTCATGAAGACTTTCTCATCGTCAGAGTAAATTTTTGTCACTGTGAATTTTAGTTAAATGAAATGGGAAAAATTGCACAAATTGCCAAAAGAATGTGGGATTGAATTGTGGCGTGAATATTTGCAGAAGACGGGCCGATGGAATGCGATGCACGTGAGGATCGCATGGGAGATCTACCATCATCAGACGAAACAGAATCCGGAAAAGACAGCGGCAGCTGCGGCGGGCTTGAGTGCAAAGGCGACGGATCTGCTGAGGCCGCCGTCGCACATCTTCCCGCCGTCGACAGCGCTTGGGCGGCCACACGAGCTGCCCACGTCCACCTTCCCGCCCACCGGATTGCCCGGCCGGACGCCCTTCGAGTCGGCGCCGCTCTCCACGAGTTTCCTCACGTCACCAGCTAGTCATTTAGGTAACACAGTCGGCGTGTTTCTCACCGCACAGCCACTGAATTGACTCCCATTTTGCTTGCAGGGAGCGCAGTATCTCCGTTCGGACGGTACGCATCCCCCTTCGGTGGCTCCCCGTTCACCGGACTGTCGCCCTTCTCGCGGGAACTTCCCCTCGGCGGGCCACTGTCGGCGGTTCACGATCCATGGCGAAGGTGAGCATTTCATTTCACAAGCGCTTTTTTCTCTCTATTTGCAGACGAACTGACGAATTTCACACTTTTTTTTCAATAATCAAATATTTATTCTTGCGAGTGAATTATCTCTCAAAACAACTACTTATTTGGGTTTATTTAAATTTGCACGATGTCGCAAAGGCGACATGCTTTTGTACAGCTGTAACCCGAATTTTTGTGAATTCTTCACTGAGAGAAAAGAAATTGGGGAAATTTTGTGTTTTAAAGCATTATAAGAAATTGGAGGATCGTGATTTCAAAGCGCTCTCTTTTGCAGCACTCTGCCGAGGACTATTGGGGCGTATCCGCCGGGTCCGGGCCAGAGTGCGTGGCCTCTGAAGCCAGACCCCAACATAGATGCGGCGCGTCGGGAGGCAGAGGAGCGTGAGCGCGAAATGCGCGAGCGGGAGCAGCGGGAACGCGAGCGTCAGCGTCGTGAGCGCGAGGAGCGTGAGCGGCAGCGTGAGCGCGAGAAGGAGGAGAAGAGGAAAGAGCAGGAGCGCGAGCGGGAGCGCGAAAGAGAGCGCGAGAGGCGCGAGAAGGAGCGGCGCGAGATGGAGCGGCGTGAGATGGAGCGCGAGCGGCTGCTGCAGCAGCAGCGGCTGGCGGAGAGTAGCAAGTTGGCGGCCAGCGGCGTGCAGCGCGACAGATCGCCGCTGCGCAACGGCACGGATGTGGATGTGCGCGTGAAGGAGGAACCGCGGAAGGAGGACACGGATCTGCTGATGCGCACCGATCCACGCTATCACCCCTCGGCGGCCGCCGCTGCGGCCGCGGCGGCGGTGCATCATCCCTACTTGGCGGTGCGCCACGGGCCGCACGTGCTGCCGCCGCCGCCGCCGCATCTCACGCGGTCGATGCTGCCGCCGTCTCTGGGTGCGCCGCCCATCACACACTTCCCGCCGCCGCCACCGGGCCCCACGTGGGCGGCCATCGATCCGTATCGGGACCCTTATCGGCTGGACTCGATGCTGCGCTACAATCCGCTGGTGGAGGCGTTCAGGGCGGAGGAGGAGCGCGCCAAGGCGATGAACGCGTACGCGGCGCACTCGGCGGCTCACCTGCGGGCCAAGGAGCCGAGCCCCGTGCCGCCGCCGCCGCCCTCACACCACAGACTGCCTCCGGGGGCGCTGAAGCCGCCCTCAGCCCCCCATCTGGCGCCCGGCGGCATCCCGCTGGGCCCGGACATGCACAAGAAAGACGACGGCTCGGCGCCGCGATGATAGGCGGAACGTGTGGATTGTGAGATGCGCGGCAGCAAAGTGATATTGAAATATTAACTATTATTTAATATATAAATATTATTATATATTGAGGAGATGATCAGTGGGTAGAGAATTAGGATTTAATAGTAATTTGTGGACGTTAGAAGAGGCCGAGAAGACGAGTGTGTTTGAGAGGCAAGATTAGGAAACTACTTAGGAGAAAGTGATGGCGGAAAAGTGAATCTCATTCTTAATTTAATAATTAAATTATTGCGCTAGGAGAGACTCTAAATGGTAGAAGACACAGAAACACACACACACACACACACAAGATAGGGATGAAGTGTATTACCTACTTTCTAAAGATGAGAAAAAAACACACACAGAAGAAACATGGAAATACTGATAAGTTTATCAAATATTAGTAAAGTATATTAAATTATTATCTAATGTAATGAATTGAAGATATACAAAAAAAAATATTTTATTTATATATCAAACTTAACTTTTTAGGACACATGAGAGAAAGAAAGAGAGCAAAAGAAGGAGAAAATCCCAGTGAGATGAGAGAATAATTGTGAGGAAGAGGCAAAGAAATTGTGGAACACAAGAGATTCGATTTTATATATATTTAAAATAAAAAGGAAAAAAATATGAGGAAATGCGAGGAAGGGAAAATACAAAATTGTACATGAAAATGAGAATCTAGGCAGCATAAGTTATTTATAACAAGTGAGACAGTAATTACGTAGGAACCACCATATACATGGATAAACAGTGGATTTCATAACTATTTACCGTGCATGATAACTAGAGGGCGTGTAGTGAAGGCCTAGGCTCTAGGCTAGGCTGGCTAATGAGTGGCGCTGAATTGCGAGCATTTGTGGGACGCAAAACGCGCGCGCGCGCTGGACGACAAGGAATTTCGCGGAACAAGGTTTAAAGAGAGGAGAACAGAGAGTGTTAAAAGAGAAATGAAATCTAGTGAATAGTGAGAAAGGTGAAAGAGAAAAACAATTAATAATAATGTAAAGTTACATGAAAAAAAAATTGTTGTTGTGTGTGCGCTTATTTATTTTCGATATTAAGGGTATGAAGAGAGATGATGAGATTTTTTGGGGGAAACAGAAAGGAGCGGCAAAAGTTGTGCTGATGCAGAGGAGAAAAAAGAAAGGAAAAATAGTATTCGTGGGGGGAAAACTTTGCATAAATTATTAACATTTAAACGTGAGAAAGTGTGGAGATGAAACAGGCCGTGTATATAACATTTAAATAATACATTTAAAACAATTAATCCAATATTTATTGTGTCTAAATACACGCAAACATCATTCATCAACGTTAAAATATTTACATTTTCAATAGCAATTGAAGGTAAAAAAAAACACACAAACACACGGGAAACAAGATTAAATGAAAAAAAAACGTACCAACTCAATTTGCATTTTTTATTTCCAGTCAAAAGATTTTTCTTTTCATTATTATTTCCGATTAAAGTTTTCACTCCTTCCGAGAAGGATGAAAAACAACAATCTACCAATTATTTAAAGACTAAAAACTGAAGAAGAAGAAAAAAGTGAGAAACATTCATAATGATAACATGGGAACATTGTTGGAAACGCGAATATGATTTTATTTTGCTTTGCCAGATCTTTTGTACACCATTTTCCACATTTTCGGTCTTGAATGAGCGCGGGAAAGTTTGAACGGATGCACGTGGAGAATATAAGTTTTGGCTGATAAACAGAAAGTACAAAAAAAGAAGTTTTATTCTTAATTTTCTTCTCCAACAAAAGCCAGAGTCAAAAAAAATTTAGAAAGGAATGATTCTTTATCAAAAAAGTAAAGCAAAGAAAAAGGGGAACAGAAAGAAATTGAATGTGAAAAGATGCAAAATTGATACACAATAATCAAAAGAAGAAAAAAAAGAGCGAAAACAATTTTTCACTAACACTCCAAATTAGAGAAAAAAAAGGACTTTATCCAAAAAAAAGAAGAAAACAGAAATCGCACACAAAATGAGAGAAAAACGCACGTTTCCAACAGAAGAATAAGAAGAGGAGGAAGAAGAAAAAGAGAGAAAACAACTAATTTTAAAGGTAATTTAAAAAAAAATGAAAGAATAATTAATAATGTGAAAGAGTTTTAATAAATTATACAAAAACATTTATGAAAAAGAGAAAATGAAAACTTAAAATTTAAGAGGCGAGACTGAAAAGTCTTTTGAAGAAGAAGAAAGAAAATTGCGCGATTAACTTTGAAAGGATGAGAGAAAACCATGCAAATTGTAAGTTAGAGAATTTTTGTTCATATATTTTTAAAGAAACAAAAAAGTGGTGTAGAATGAGAAAAAGAGAAAAGAAAATAAAAACTGATACATAATGTAATTGCTTTGTAAATAATGTCGATGTAAGTATAAGCCAAGAAAAGAAAAAGTGAATGAAAAGATGAAAATCAACATTATACATAAACAATTGTATTTAATAAATGAAAAAAATACAGTGGAGAAAAAATATAAACAGACGATGACGAGTTGGAGGAGGATTATTAAAAAAAAAAATGAATTTAAGATGATAGTGGATTTATTGAGAGGATGTGAAGATTTAAAAAAAATGAAGAAAAACAGAAAAGTGTGTAGATAGTTTTTTTTATTTGCAAAAAAGTTTAATGAAATGAACTTAGTTAAATTTCTTCGCCGCCATTGATTCTTAATTTATATTGTAATAATTATTATGATTACTGTATGAAAAGGTAATTAAAATGAATAAGAAAAAAACAATTAAACATTTTGTAGATAAATGTGAAAATGCGAATAACAATATATATATATAAATCCAAGAAAATGTGTTTTCTTCGTGCTGCATGATGCATACGCTCTGTGTCGTTTTGCCCGCCTTCAGGCGGAATTTCCATGTCTGTCCGAGGGAATTCCTCAGACAGTGCGTCGGATTGTTGGTGGGATGTTTTGACGTGGTGCGCCGAGGAATTCGGTTGACGTTTGATGTTGTGCTTCTCACCTGCTTGTTTTTCCATTTCCCCGTGAAAAGTCCCCTTGGCGAGTGCGAAAAGTCACCTTCCGGAGGCGCCCAATGAGCGACAAGGACGAGGTGGACCGCGTGGCGGCCGAGAAGGGCGCGCCGGAGAATGGGGGCGTCGTCGCACCTGACGTTATCACCAGCAGCGCCCGGGGCGTGGAGACGAGCCCCGAGGCGAGGGACAGCGCCCCGCGGGCAGCCACCAAGAGTCACTGGGTGAAGTTCGACGATCCCGAGGAGGCGGACAAGGCGACGGAGGACGCGGTGAGTGCCTGAAGATCTCCGCAAGTCAAGGTCTCGTGTGGTGAATTGTTGCGTGGCAGCCCGGAGACAGTGGCCAGCCATTCCGGGGAATTTGCATAATTGAAATACACAGTCGAAAAGTCACCGCCACAGAAGCGCTCTGTGTTCCCATTAATAGATAATGCATGGCATTTCGGAATGCCTGTGCACATGAGAGGCACCTGTTCCGAGAGGCTCTGTGAGAAATTAATATTTAAGGCGGTCACACGATATTTGCGCCAAGAACACTGGCTTTTGTGGCTTCTGTCCACTTTTCCAGCATTTTTCCAACTATGTTAAATCCCAGCAAACCCAAGAGCTAAAAAGCAGGTATTTTAGCTAAAATGTGCTAAGACGAAGTATGAAAACGGATTCAAATAAGCGATCGCAGCGACGACACGTCAACTGAGCACAGATTTTCAAAGTTGCATTTCCACTTAATTGTGCAATAAATATGGTTCAAATGGAGAGGCCATGACTCAATTACTAAAGAGGAGCACGAATTGGCTCACAATAATGGGCTTTATTGCCTTAAAAGAGCACAAAAATTGCCTTTGTTGCTCAAAAATTGGTAGGTTTTTGCTATTTCCGCCTTTTCCTTCTTCTTTTGTTGCTTCTGCACACAGTTTCCAACAGAAGAAGCTCTTCTTTCTCACTTGAGCCACTCATTATCATTCTTATCATTGGTTTTCCCCCATTTCTACTTTAATTGGTCGCCGCTGTGATCGCTAATGTGTCCACTAAACTGCTAAGACCTTAGCGGAAAAATGCAAAGAAATCAGCTTTCTAAATCTCAACTTTGAGATCTTAGCATTTTGTGTTTGCTCTATTTTCTCTAATCTATCGAATCTCATATATTGAGCAAATGGTCTGCACAATTTCCATAGCATTTCGATTGGAATCCCGTGATTCACTTGAATGAATGCAATTGATGCAAGAGTGAGAGAGTTTCATGAGGAAAACAAACACAACACTTGATATTTTGCTGTATTTTGCTAATGAACACTTGTTGAGCAAGGCCGAGGAATTTCATGGTGATGATCTCTTTCTCTCTCTCTCGACAGCAGTCTCCTCATCCGCTGGCGCCGCCGCGCCCGGCCGCCGTGCTGACCACGGAGACGGTGCACGTGAACGTGAGCACGAGTTCGTCGCCCACGCGATCTTCTGGGCCCGCGGAGAGGAACCACCAGGCGGGCAAGCTGCCCTCTGTGGCGGTGATTGACGTGCCGTCTTCGCGCACGGCCGACGCGGCCGGCATGCGGACAATCGAGCTGTCCACGGGCAGAATCCGAGAGGGCTTCGCGAACGGCGACATCATCGTGACGCTGCTGCCGGTGAACACCAAGTGGCCGTGGGTGACGCCGGCGCTCTTCCGGCCGGAGCTCGTGCCGGAGGAGCTGATGGCGCAGGGTCTGACGCTCACGGTGGAGGAATACGTGCACGCCATGGAGACGCTGGTGAACGACTACCGCTTCACGCTGTACAACATCTGCTACAAGCGCGTGCTCGTGTGCTGGATCCTCTTCGCCTTCGCCGTGCTGCTGGGCCTGCTCTTCTCCGGCCTCACGGGCATCACGCTGTTCGTGCTGGGCGTGGCGTGGCTCTTCCTCAACGCCGCCGCGATCTTCTTGTGCATGTGGATCAAGTTGCGGCTGTCGCGCGGCCTGGAGAAGTGTCTGGCGCTGGTGAACAAGCAACTGCTGCGCCACAAGATCCTCCTGGCGCTGGACGATCGCGGCAAGATCTCCTGCCACAAGGTGAACCTGTGCTTCCTCTACTTCGACTCCAGCCAGTGCATCAGCTACCTCAACGACTTCATCGCGCGCCACGAGCAGAGCGGCAACGCCGTGCCGCCTGGCTGGGAGTCGCGCATGGATCTGGGCGCGGCCGACATCGTCATCCAGGGCAGCACGACGACGAGGGTGTCTAGGAAGCAGGTGAGTTTCTCTGCCCACTTTTCCCCCGAAACAACTCGAGATCTGTGCTGAATTTGAGAGTTGAACGCCAAGTGGAACTCTGATTGGACTTGAGGACAGACAAAGACTTGATCGGAGATGATTTTCACATTCATTTTTTTTTTAGTTCAGTGTTAGCAAGAATACCATTGATGTGGAATGTTGAACTTTTACATATTTGAAAGTTTTAGTGGAAATCGATCCAATATTTTTCATTACAAATGCTGAAAATCAAAGACAAGTTGAGAGAAACGAGGAAAATTGCCTGAATTTAAGCGAATTGTCTCTCAAATTCATCACAGATCTTTCTTCCCTGCATGAATACATGTGACCTTTGAATTCTCAATGTCCCGAGAGAGAGAGAGTGAATCTTGAGGATCTTCCCGAAATCCCTGGTCGAGGAAAAGTGCACCGCCTCCCTTTCCATGATTGCACACAATTAACGCGTCCTCGTCTCTCTTCCACACTGACCAAATTGCCCTAATTGATAATGACTCTGCGCGCCGGCCAGACTGTGGGCGAGGAGCTGTTCCTGCGGTATCTGCAGCGCTGGGGCAAGGACTTCCTGCGCCGCCGCCTGGACTGGATACTGGAGGAGAACGGGCTGAACGGCAGCCCGCGGCACCTGCAAGTGGCCATCTGTCCGTGCCAGTACGCCGAGGAGATCGTCCTGAACAAGCCGCGCCGCGATCCGCGCCAGTGCTGCGCCTGCATCACCAACTGGTTCACGTCGCGCGGCATCAATTGCTGCTGATGCAACGAATCTCCGTCTGTCCCCTCGACGCTTGTCCTCTGCTGGTGACGGTTTCCTAACTTGCTAATCACTCTCGTCGTGGAGTCTCTCCACTTCTCACCTCATTGTTAAACACACTCTCGCAATTTCTTGTTTGTTTTGTAAATTGTTGTTTTGTGTGTCGCTGCTTTGTACACCTTTTGTTATCGCTCTATTTTTTCCGTCTTTCTTTCTCTGGCTGGATTTTGTGGACAGAATGGGAAGAGATTTGTTGGGCGGGAAAATTCGTGAATGAGGAATTATGGAGGGCAATTGCCATGTAATTGAGCCTATGATAATTGATTCTCTAGCCTTTTGCGCTCTTTCACTGTCTGGCGAATCACTTAGCAGATTCTGTGAGGTGTGAAATTGGCAATTTAGTTGTAAAATTCAGTAAAACTGCTCCAATTTGGGCTTTTTGGCTAGCCGAATTACGGTTTGTGTTTCGGCTAGCCGAAAAGCCATTACATTTGAATCTTTTGACCACCAGAAAATCCATGAAAACTCAATTTTCCGCACAAAGTATGAAATTAGGGATAAATAAAATCATTTCCTTTTTAGTATCAATATAAATGAGGAAAGTCAGAACGAGTTGTTCGAAATTAAATTGTTTATGCATTCTTTCATATTTTTCCCGGAAAATTGAGTTTTCATGGATTTTCTGGCATTTTTAGCGCAAATTTTACACTGCGTTTATTCAATTTAGTAACTGTCAGACTGTGGCAAGAGGTGGTAAAATGTGGTAATTGCGCCCTAACCTCAACTAGCCCGACACTTCCGACTCTGTTGCGCGCGTGGCGCGCGTGCGTGAGTGTGAGAGCGTGTGTGATTGGGTGGTGTGAGGCTTCTAACCGTCTTCGTGGTGTTGCAGGAGAGAGCCACGCTGCTCTACCTGCGCTACGCCTCGCGGTGGGGCAATGAGGCGACGCGGGGCATCATTGACGTGTCCGTGGTGGAGCCGGCGAGACACTCTGCCACCACGCAGTGCCCGTGCCAGTACATTGAGCAGCACCTTTCCTGCAAGCCACGAGGCAAGTTGAAATTTTTCAGTATTCTCTACTGGGTTCTGGCCTCTGAACGCTATGACTGAATCTCTTCTGCCTTCTTACTTACTATTCTGTAAAAAGAAAACACGACCAAACTGTTTGTGTACAAATTTTATATGTTAATTAATTCCAAAATTTATTTCTTTTCTCCATGCGTTGGCCACTATTTTCACCGCGCACGACTGTTTATTTTGACCGATTTTGTGTGTGACTCAACAAACAAATTCTGTAACACTTTACTAAAAAATCTTTTCCCTGGATTTGTAAACTATGTAAATTTACATTAAAAAAATACTTGGTGTTGTATTATTACATTTTTTCCCATTTGTTTTCGCACATAACACACCATCATTTATACCAACATTTTCCCATTTCTTATTGGGGGAGTACAACCCATTAATAATCCCTAATCTTATGAAAATAATCAAAAAATAAAATTAACTTATCAGGAGATGGATCATGTTTGTTGAAGATCTGTTATGATGTTAACAGTCGAGATACAAGAATAATAGCCTAGAATCATCGATCGAACGATCAACTATTTACGTAAAAGAAGCGATAAAAGAATAATGATTATTGTAAATACGAATTCGTAAAATGGACCAAAATAGTATTTAATCGTCCAAAATAGTGAAAGATCTTTGTAGAATGCTCAAAACTTTTACTATCCCGCATTCCTTCTATAAAGTATTAAGAAGAGAGAGTGAAAAGAAAAGAAAAACAAATTGATTGTACTTAAAGAGAAGCAAGAACAGTGCAAACTGAGCTATTTTACTTAATGATGAATGCAATATTATTGATCTGGTTGTGAAGAATCTAATATATATTTATGTGAAAGTATATATGGAAAACATCACATTCCGTCCAAAAAAGGATTCCATTACTATTATTGAACTTAATATTGGTGAGAATCTTATCTGAAGAACGGCGATAAAAACTTTTTTCTTGCTCACAAATTTGTAAGAACTTGTTGTAAAAATTATTATTCTATATTTACAATAAAATTCCAAGTACTTATAGCACGGAATAATTCTCTAAGCTTGTATTCTGTCCATAATTCCCAAGAAAAATCTTCAAGATTTTGGAGAGAAAAAAGGTAAGAATTTTAGGTTAAGCGTGTAGAAATTCTTTCTTTGCGTTTGTAAAGTAGATAAAAATCATGTTTAACCTTTTCGTTTTCATTTTCTGTATTCTTTAATTTTTATTAATATCTTGTTTAACAGTATTTTGTGCCTTTCGTAGTAAATTTGGTAAAGTTTGTTGTGTCGATTTTTTAATGTGTAAAGCATGCTGCACATGCTTCAAGTAATAATTAGTATTACATGAAGCATATGCTTCCCGGATTTCCAAACAGTTTTTTTCGGTTTATTATTTGATTTATTAATGAATTTTTTCTCAGTTTTTGTTTACTATTTACATGATTTTCTGTGAGAGTCAATAAATATTCTTTATCACCAGAAACATTCTCATTATTTCTCGATCTTTCAGGCTATCCGTGTTCCTGCCTCGCTTCCGTGACGGACACCAACATTATGTACGTCTAATATTCATCCAATTATTACTTAATGCCGTCCAGCACACATTCCTGAGCAACATGGGGAGAGTTATCGAATAAACGAGTATTATCTTTCAGCTTTGATCTTGATTTCCTCCTCGAAAAGCGACACTTCTTCCAGATTCTTGTCAATTTGCTCGTGGATTTCCGCCGATTTGGCTTTTATCCTATGATTTTTCTCCTGCAGATGATTTCGCAGCTCCTCCAGCCGCGTCCGAACGTCTTTCAGATGCTCCACGTCCTTCAGGAAGGTCTCAAAGAGCTTCCACCAGTCGTCCAAGGAAACATTCTCAGTCTCTTCCAGGCATCTCGTTTCCGGCACTTCGGGTTTCTCCGCCTTGAACGTCTCCATATCTGCTAGGATCTCCTCTAAGGACAGCATTGGGGGCGCCGGAGGGAGTTTCTTGAACATTTTGGTCGATTTTGGAAAACTAAACAGCAAGCAGAAATGTAATTTGACACTTCAACGTCACGTGTCGAAGTGGCATGCGAGTTCAGTTCACAAATTGCCTGTGAAAATTCTCAACCAATCTCCCGGAAAATCGCCTTTTTCGCCGGGAAATACATGAAAAACACAGGTAGAAATACTTTAAAAGTCTTCTAGAGAAGCTACTCTATTGTTTCGTTTAGAAAAATTGCAGATATTGGATGTATTTTTGGGAAAATTTGCTTCGTAATTGCATGACATAACCTCAAACCTTGACCCAGAAAATTCCCGGATTAATTTATGATCTAATTAAAGAATTCTTTTTCACACAGCCGAGACATGAGGATTGCAGCACTGCTCCTCATCGTGGCCCTGGTGGGTGACGCGACATGGGCTCAACAGGCGGGAGACTTTGAGGACAATGATTTCGCTGAGTTTGAGGATTTCGACGATGACTTCGTGACTGTGAGTCCGGGAGCGCCCGCGGCTGGCCAGGCGAGCCAGAAGAAGGAACCTGAGCCTGTGAATGGGGACTTCAAGGAGATCGATGCCGATGACGGCGATGAAGCGGTGGTGGAAGATGAGGAAAGTGAGTTTGAGCACTTCCACGATGAGGAGGAGTTTGAGGGCTTCCCGGGCGGAGAGGCGCCTCCCAGCGAGGGCGCTTCGCTGGACCCGAAGGCCGGTGAGCCGAAGCTCACGATGGCCAAGGTGCCGATGCACTTCCGGACGCACTGGGACTCGTACTGGATGGAGATGATCATGATAGCCGGATTGCTGGCGTACTTCTCGAATTTCTTCATGGGCAAGAGCAAGAACACGAAGCTGGCCAATCTCTGGCTCTCCACGCACCGCAGCCTGCTGGAGGAGAACTTCGTGTTGGTGGGCGACGACGGGAAGCTGGAGAACGAGTCGCACGGGCTGATCAAGGAGAGCGAGAGCACGTTCACGCTGTGGTGCAGCGGCCGCACGTGCTGCGAGGGCATGCTGGTGGAGCTGAAGATGATCAAGCGGCAGGATCTCGTGGCGATCATTGCCGGACTGCTGCGACCCAACCAGGATCAGGTGCACGTGAAGATCGAAATGAGCAGAGACGTGATGGACACGTTCGTGTTCTGCGTGGCGACCAAGAAGACCGCCACGAAGATGTTCAAGGAGCAATCTGACCTCAGCAAGTTCTGCACTCTAGTCAACAAGTCCGAGGACAAGTACAAGGTTCCGCTGGGCTTCTGTGTCCTGTCCGAGCTGCCCGAGGCGTCGTCGGGCGTGCTGGACTCGCGCCTTATCGCCGCACTCAACAAGTACGCGCCGCTCATTGAGTACATCCACGTGTCTGACCAGTTCTGTGGCGTCGTGCAGCAGGAGGATCCGGCCAACCTGAAGCAGCCAGAGGTGAAGCGCATGCTGATGGCGGGCTTCAATCTGCCGCCCAACATCGACATGGAGACCGCGAAGCCGCTGCTCGTGCTTGTGTTCTACCTCATGGAGCGCCTGAAGCGCTTCCGGCTGTCCAAGGAGTCGAAGGCGAAGGCGGACAAGAACCGCGCCCGCGTCGAGGAGCAGTTCCTGAAGAACACGCACGCGGCGCGCGCCGAGGCGGCCGCGCAGCGTCGCGAGGAGAAGCGCAAGGCGGAGAAGGAGCGCGTGATGGCGGAAGATGATCCGGAGAAGCAGCGGCGCTGGGAGAAGAAGGAGCAGAAGCGCCAGGCGAAGAAGAAGGCGCCCAAGATGAAGCAACTCTCCATCAAGGCGCTCTGAACAACCCAATTTCGACTCTAACTCTCCAGTCGGAGGATTTTCGCTAGAGATTCCGCATATCGATAAATTTCCTCAATAAAATTTGTCTCTAGTTTGAAAACACGTGTTGTTTGTGTGTCAAGAGGTCAGGAAAACAGGCATTTTCTCTCAAGAAAAGAGCTGTATTTCTAATATATTGACTGGTGATCTTACACAAGACAAGACCTAAGCTTAAGTTTGGGTATTTTTTAGGTCGTTTTTTGGCATTAAAGCTGCAAAGCAAAGAGCCAGAGTGGAATGATAAATCATTTAGAATATCGTACATTTTGAGCTCCACAATCACAACAAATTAGGTCAAATAATAAATAAACTTTATCACAATGCAAGAGAATATGAACGTCGAAGTGTAGCTAAAGTTCTGGGCTTTGCGGCTCATGCGGAGGATTCCATCGTGATGATCTTTGCCGTGTGCATCTTGAGATTGAGATCGACGACAATCTTGCAGAATTCACTGTCCTGAATCTCCACAAAGTCCGCCAGGACGACATTGACTGTGGGCGCGTCGCCGGGACGCCAGACGCCCGGACGCTGGGCGGCGATCCACGAGAGGAGCTTCCGGAAGACCTTGCGCGCGCACGTGCGCTGGAGGGAAGACAGGAAGCGCGGCACGGTGTAAGAGATGTTGGGCGTGAGCACGCACTGCGTGACGTAGCCTTTGTGGGGCGAGCGTGAGGCCAGGCCTCTCTCCAGGGACTTCTGCAGGCGCCCCACGTTTGTCTCGTTCGGCCACGGCGTCGGCCAGTCGTCGCTCGTCCAGAAGTTGCTCACGCCGTGCGCCTGCGCATTCCGGTAGATGATCACGACTTGCTGGCCCGTCTGCTCCGCCACTCTGGGCGTCCAGTGGCGCAGCAGTCGGCCATCCCGAGGCCACACTCTCTGGCCCAGGACGTCCGTCAGCATCGCCATCAGCTCAACGTGGTTCTTCTCCTCGAACTGATACGTGTGCTGGATGTCCAGCACGATCACCTCGCCCGGGTGGCTGTCCAGGAAGTCGCGGATCTCCTGCAGAGGATCCACAATCTCCTCGCAATACAGGCCGTGCACGAAGTAGTAGCGCTGCTCCTGGCGACGGAAGCTAATCCGGAAGTCCAAGTAGCGAATCCCGTTGAGCAGCTGCTCGTGCAGCGACAGCTTTTGCGTCACCGCCCAGCGCTTGATCACGCACGGAATGACTTTGTGCAGCCAGTGAACGCACGCCTCGGCGTCCGGCGCCACTGGACTCAACGCCCGCATGTCGTACGTCATGGAATCGTGCGTCCCCGGAATGGCCAGGTTGATCACCGGAGTGTCCTTCAGCGGGTCCGGCAGATTGGTCACCCAAAACTCCAGGTTCTCCGACAATTTGCCGCGCATTTCTGGAACAAAAACAGCCAAACAGCAGATAAGATAAAGGGTGAAACACTCGACGATTCACAATGTATCGATTTGCAGAGTGTCAGGGAGACTTATTTATAGTGTAGCTTGTTGTTGATGAGGCTTTGGGAATGCCAAAAGGCTTGATAACGACGCTGGAGGTCAGTTCAAGAAACTCATTAATTATTTATTGTAATATCAATCTCAACCCAACGAAAGGACCCATTTTTTCATATCTCTACTCACTGGTATTTGCAACCACTTCACAACACACAATCACTCGTGGTCAATTATTCAGCTGACCCACCGCGACTTCAGCTACTCCATCGATTGGGAAATGCACGGAAAGGCGAGGAAAAGTGGCGAAGAAAAGGAGAAACAAAGCCTCTGTGACCAGCTGTTTTGGGCGATGCAGAAAAACATTGATTTCGCGTGTTGCCAGCGCAGAGTCTGCTGGTGCAATCTGGTGGGATTTCTAGGGAATTTTTGACGTCTGCGGCGTTTCCGGTTCCGTCTGTCTTTTCTTCTGTGAAACGTGACGCGAAAGCGTATTTTTCCACCAAAATGGTCAAAGTAAAGTGCTCAGAATTGAGAACCAAGGACAAGAAGGATCTCGTGAAGCAGCTCGATGAGCTGAAGACTGAGCTCCTCAACTTGCGCGTGGCGAAAGTCACCGGGGGCGCTCCGTCGAAGCTGTCCAAGATGTGAGTATTTCATGCTCGCCTTCCGCCTCTGTTTTTGGTCTGGGAAACTGATTTCCCGGCTTATTAGGGACGAAATCCTCACCTAAAACCCCCAATCTTTGAAATTGTGTTGATTTGGCTGAATTTCTGGGGTTATTTTGATCTCTTCTCGGCAAAGTCAGGAGTGACATTGTGAGGTTATGTCGTTTGATGCATTTTTGTTGTCTTTTTGCAGTCGCGTTGTCCGGAAGGCCATCGCCCGGGTGTACATTGTGATGCACCAGAAGACGAAGGAGAACCTGAGGAAGGTGTTCAAGGGCAAGAAGTACAAGCCTCTGGACCTGAGGCCGAAGAAGACGCGCGCCATCCGCCGTGCGCTGAGCGAGCGCGACGCCAACAGGAAGACCCTCAAGGATATCCGCAAGAACGCCAAGTATCCGGCGCGTAAGTACGCCCTGAAGGCGTAGGTCCGATTGGAGTGATTAAAACAGCGCTTTTGACGGCTAAAGAGCGATTTTATTTGGGAATCCTGTCCCAGCGCCAAATCGTCCCGTCGTCGCACACGCAGATCAGGATGTCTCCGTCGCGGCTGAAGGCTGTCTGGCGGATGGCGGTGGTGCACTTGGGATGGGAGAGAATTGTGCTCCTCGCCAGGCTGGGATCCTGCACGTCTAGTTCCCAGATGAAGGTTTTTCCGCATTGATTCCCCAACGCGATGACCTGCAATGGGGCTTTGTTAGACGGTTCGTGTTTCAGGAGGGCTGCAAAAGGGTTCTCACCTTCTGCCAGAAGTCCAGGGCGAAGCGGATGAACCAAATCTCACACTCCTTGTACTCGAAGTGATGAATGACGGACACGGAAGTCTCATTGTGGCGCAATTCCGTGTCATCCAGTCGCCCGGGCTTCCAGCACACGATGCAGTTCTCACAGGACTTGGACAGCACAAAATCGCCCATCCAGCGCACGCAGTCCACGTAGTTGCGGTGGATGTCGCGCGTGGAGAAGTCCGGGAAGTGTTCCTTCAGCGTGTCGAAGGGTCTGATGCTCTTGTGCGTGTTGAAGGTGTAGCTGCTCTTCACGGCCTCCTTCATCTCCGCCTTGCCCAGGCCCCACAGCTTCAGGGAGTGATCCATGCCGCACGACAGGAACCTGTCGCCGCTGATGTCAAAGTCGGCGCTCAGCACTTCGTCTCGATGACCCTCGACGCCCCCGAAGATGGCAATGCAGACGTCTGTCTGCACGTTCCACAGGCGCAGCGAGTGGTCCTTGCTGGCGGAGAGGAGAATGTAGGGATCTCTGGGGTGGAATTTCAGCTCATTGATGGCGTGTCCGTGGCCAATGTAGTGCTTCGAGCAGGTCATAATCACCGGATTGAAGATCCTGATCACGCCGCGAAGCCCTCCTGCCGCCAAGATGGGCTTCTCGGTCTCCGTTTCATATGACCAAGCACAGGTGTAGAAGATCTCATCGCTGTCCGGATCAGCGTAGCACTGAAGGAGTTTGATTCCGCCACTCTCCAGGCACTCGTAAATGGACACTCGATTGCTGCCCACAGAAGCGAAGATATTCGGTTGTCCCTTCTTCAGGTTCAAATTGAACTGTGTGCCGAACAGAGGCTGCCCATGATCCTCCTTGAGACTACTCCTGAAACCCAGAAAAAAGCCCCAAATTAGCCAAAGAATCCTTCCGACAGCCAGAAAAGTGATTCACACGAGAATTTATAGATTTGCTTTGGTGTCTTCGGCGGTTTTGCCTTGACGCTTCTCCTCCCGCGCTTCTTTTTACTCCCCGCAGTGGGTGCTTCACTGTTAGACGTTGTGGATGCTGTGGTGGAACTGCTGGCGAGACTCGAGGAATCGTCCTGGAATCAAAACAACATCAGCATAACCCTTCATTCTCATCGTAAGACACATTCATGGCAAGCTCACAATCTCTTCGATGGATTCGTCGGAGATTTCATGGGTCGGAATGGGATCTTCAGCCGTTGAGGTAGAGGGTTTCATACTGATAAAATGGGAAAACAGGCAGGGAAATGAGAAAAAGCCACTATAAAACACTCCCGGCGCTTCCTCCAACGTTGTTGTGGAATGTTTCTGCCAGAGGTCTCTGCCAGCGTCTGCAGACTTTTTCTGCAGACTTTTGAGAATCAAGAATTGTGAGACGATTTACATAAATTTATAAGAAAATCATGAAAATACTCTGTCCAGAAATATAAAGATATATTTGCAAAGAAATTTGGATGATTGATTCAGGCGCAGGGTTGAAAAATGCCACGAAAGAAAAAGTCACCAAATCGTTGGCCACCATCTTTAAAAGTGGTGTGAACTTGGCGACAAACTGTGGTGAAAATGCTGATCCAACGAGTGAATCCAACTTCACATAGCTTGCCAATGGCAGTGATTTTGAGTGGCGTGAAGTATTTTTTCAGCAAAAGTGGGTGAAAAAACAGCGTTGCAGTTGTGAAAAGTGGCAAAAACGTAGCTCAGGTGTGTCGCGCAGGTGGATTGAGTGGAGTTTTGTGTGCAGAGGTAGGTGAAAGGGGTGAAAAACGGGTGGAAAAATGTGAGCGTCTGACAAACAAAAAATCCTCTTAGTCACTTCAATCTCCCTCACTTTTTGACCATTTTTCCGCATTTTCCCTCTGTTTACCTGGACATTTCCACCTCGAGTGTCTCGGTGGCGGTGGCGAGTGCGCTGAGTGGCACTAATTTGCCCTTTTCCCGTGTTCCAGGCGTCTCCAGAGTGCAATTTTGTTGGCCCCCGGAAGCTGAAAAGGACCTGCGACGAATGGTGAGTGGGTTTTTCACATTAATTTTC
This sequence comes from Phlebotomus argentipes, assembly GCF_947086385.1. Lineage (NCBI taxonomy): Eukaryota > Metazoa > Arthropoda > Insecta > Diptera > Psychodidae > Phlebotomus > Phlebotomus argentipes. The sequence continues at coordinate 6,537,936 of NW_026776181.1, read as the reverse complement.
GAGTGATTTGGCTGCTTGAGTGATAACAGAGCACCTCCATAGGCTCTATTGCACGCTTGGGAGCCCGCTTGGGTGCTCTGGCAGCATGCATGTGCCCCCGCTATGCCCCCATGGCTGTAATTAACAATGCAAAACAGCTGATCGCGGCCCGAAGGCCTCCATCGGCCACAGTTTTTGCTCTGCTGAGGGTGAGCAAGCTTGTAGTGCGATTCTCATCTCTGCTTCCATTTTGGCCCTGAAGCGCCGCAGCACAAGAAATATGCCACTCGGCCCAGCGGGAAACCCAAATCGGACTCCTTTTTGCATTTCTCTCGCTCACATCGCCCGGCCCGGTGGGCTTCGAGCCCTCCGGGAAGACCGGCGGCCTGACCTCAGTGTGATATCATGGCCAGAGTGACTCTGGATTCCCTGGAAAATTGCACACGAGTCTCTCGCGTCGTCAGTATCAATGAATTGACGAAAATTCATCATTCCTTTCACGATAAAATGCCGCGTGAGTCATTTGGGCAAACATAAGAAATGCTACAAAATCAGTTGTGATTTCTTTGCACACGTACAGTGAGGGGCAAAAGTGTCGGAATGAATAGTTTCACTCAACAAAATTCAAATGTAATTGATTTAAAGACTTTTTTTGGTAATATTTTCTCTTTAAATGTAAAGCGTTCTTAGTACTAAATATCATTTGATTGTTTTTGGTTTAAAGGTATCGACAATGTTTTCACCTAATTTTATGGAAAAAGTAGTTAAAATCGATAGTCTCATTAGCCCCAAGTTTCCTTAATATTGTAAAAGAAAATTGTGCGCAATTTCTATCGATAAGTGTCGATAAGTTACCAAAACTTCAACTTATTGGGACAACTCCGGGCAATTTAATGAATCACGGTCTTATGAGTGCTCGTCAAGGCAAGTTTGCCTTCGATGATGGCAATAGAAGGTGAAACTGTGCTTACCACTGATTTCTATGAGGAAATTTGCAGCAATTCTGCACGCTAGTGTATCAAAATATCAGCTACAAGTTATCTTTCGCGTGTTGGCCTGGAAAAAAGTGGGAGCAACAGAGGCAAAAAGCATCGAAATTGGATGATATTTCAGGAAGAATATTAAAGAGATGGAAATTAATCAGTGGGAACATTCCACGTTCTGCTCTCTTTCTCTCTCTTCCCTCCGCACCTAATGCAGAGTGTGACTTGATGAAATTTTCCCCTTCAGAAGGCGAAGAGATGTTGGCTTGGGAGTATAAAGTAATTTCTGCAGTGTAATACTCTCTGTCATTTCGTACGACTTTACCATGGAAGAAATGCTGTGCTGTGAAAGATCATTCTCTGGGATTATATTTGCTTGATTCTGTTTTTTTTCTGCTCTCCTCGCATCTCTCTTCCTCGTCGTCAATTGTTGTGCTTCTCATAGAGCACAAAATCTGTGTGAAAGAGAGAAAGAGAGCGAGCTGAAGTCGGTTTTATTGTAATGAAATGTACATAAAATGACGATTTATAGTTGGTGTGTATGTGGGTGGCTTTTTGCCCTCACGCGCCCTCCCATCCTTCCACATCCACTGGATTTTTTCAGCGCGCTCACTCTCTCGCTGGCAAATGTCATCTCTCAGCGTCCCTCATCGCATATTCATGCTTCCATAGAGTCACTCTCATTCGCGTTGGCTTCTATGTTTGATGATAATAATACTGGCTGAAGCTGCGGTATATCTAGATTCATTTCAATTCAACCTGCGCCCTTCGCAACTCTTTTCACAACCATAAATCCCAAAAGCAATCCACACACATGTGAGAGAGATTTGCCAGTGCAGAATAATTCCATTTGCAGATCTCTCTTGTGCTCAGTCGCAAAAGTGCACACAAATCAATTATTTCCTCCACATCCCACTTTTACGGCTCTCTCTCTCGCTCTCATGCATATAAACAGTGGCGAAAAGTAGTTTAGGACACCCGAGAAATTCATTGAGTAATCAAATCAGTTCTGAAATTTAGTTATTAGTTTAGTGAATTATACTTTTTCGAAGTATTTTTGTGTGCTACAATCGCTTTAGTGCTAGGTTTTCTAGCATTATGAAACGTTTGAATGCTAGTGAATATTTAAATGTTTCGAGCAAGTTATAACATAGATTTTGAGGATAACTGGCAATAGAAACTGAAATATCGCCGTGATCTTAACATCCTGTGAAGGATCATAAGATTCTGATCATTTTTCGACTTCAAGTGAACTTCAAGTTGAAATTGATCAACATTTCTTAGGTGTCCTAAACTAATTTTCGCCACTGTATTTCTCTATATTTCATTGGGATTTTATGCGGAACGATGTGAGGTGATGGAAAGTGCCAGGATATTCATTCACATCGTCGTTTGAGATATGAGGGGTGGCTTTTGAATGATTCTCTCTAGCTGGTTGGAGTTGTGCTTATTTATCAGGCACACATTCAGCACACGAGTGCAATTAGGGTGTAATTTAGAGCATGTTTTATTCATTGGACTTCCTGAAACTTTTCTCCATTATCAGATATTCAATGGCAGAGGAAGCAAATGCCATTGAGAAATATATTGATTTAGTAGAGCTTTCTCATCACATTTCACTTATCACAATCTTGACACTTTTATTTTTCATGAGTCCTTTGTTGAGACTTTCAGTTATAAATGTAAATAACATGGGAATTTCACAAATAAACAAGCATTCCAATTAGTCATATTAAATTAGTCACAAGTTCCTTCTGATCGCGTCGCGAGATTATATTTTTTCTTCCTCTTGATTTGTATATAGAGATCAAGTAATATTTAGAGTCTGTTTGCACTGGCGTTTGGTGTAGGAAAAAGTCCCCCATTGGGTGTATTTTTGGGTGTTGAGCTAGAGAGATATCTGAGGAATTTTCTCAATAATATTGAAGGGCTCAGTGGTGATCAAATAGACAAATATTTGAGGTGGATTGGAAATAAGAAACTCTGCGCCCTTTTCCTCCAATAAAATTCAACGCGCAATAAGTGTTTAGTGCGTGTGTTTGTGCTCTGATGTCGCAAAGTTGTCCAATTTTCTTTCAAACACACTTCGACTATTTGGAATTTGGAGTGATTGAAGGTGGTTGAGTCCGTGTTGATGGTTTTCTGCACAGGGCTTAATGATGCTTCATTTGGGTCATCTCTAGTTGGGACAATTCGTGCACGCGCAGAGGCAAGAAAGAGAGTGAGTGAGTGTGTGGAAATTGAGTGAGAAAATGCGTATCGTGATTGTCATAAATGTATCAACACATGAAGGCGATATGTCATCAGAATGTTATATTTTTCTCTATACTAATATTATAAAGGAAGAATTTTATGGCAGCGAAACTGACTGCGCGCGGTGAGATCGCGCGAGTGGAGAGGTTAGAGTGAGATGCCAGGAATGAATGAATGGATGGCGAGAAACTGAGTTGAAATATGGGGTCTTGGGTCTCGTATAAAATTCAATTTTTCACTTTTTTCCCCTTGCTTTTTATCCGTGATGCCCAAGATCAACATATTGTCGACTCTTTTCCACGTGCTCAAGAGATTCGTGCTGTGAAATTTTTCGATGTCCTCAACCATGAGACAGATTTACATCTTTTTAATAAGAATTAATGTGTCAAAACCATTAAAATTATTGAGAGAGAGGAAAATATTCAACTCTAAAATTTCTTGTCTTTCTCTCTCTCTCTTTTTTTATTCGCATTTAGTTGTGAAGGAAAGAAAAGACAGGAAAAAAAATTGGAGCAAAAGGAGGAATTTCATTTCAGATTAATGTATGGCAATGTATAATTGAGTTTTAAACCATTTTTTTTCATTCATTCATTTCGCATTGGAAAACGGCGTGAGAGTGAGGAAAAAGAGGAACATTGTTGCACTTTTTATTATTACTCCTTGCCATCACGTTTTCCATGTAAAAGAGGAAAATTGCTGGTGTTGCGAGGAGAAGTTTTGTGAATAGTACGGAAGAGAGAGAGAGAGAGAGGAGAAGAAGAAGAATGGCGTTGAATTGTGAAAATTCTTGGTCGGCGGAGTGTGAGTTATGGTGAGGTTTAGATTGAGAAAATTGCTCAAGCAAAAGTGCGCAGAGCTTTTTAATTTGAGTGAAAAATGCAATACAAACTGCTTTTCATCTAATTGACCACATTCATGACGTTTTTTTTTCTGTGCAAGCATCATAATAATCTTATAAATATCGTGATACTCAATTCATTTTCCTTCTGTCGTTTCAACTTGCCTTCATTTCATGTTAGACCATTTAAGAGAAAAAATATACAACACATAATTGATGTATGATTGCAATTACATTTTGCTGGTTTGCTTGCTATTGAATTGCTGTATCGTGTGTCTCTATTTTTAATATGTTATTATGAGAGTGCGCCTATGTGAAGAATGGCCGGGAGAAAAGTGGCGGGAAACATGAATTTCAACCCTCTTTTCCCTCAATTTTCCACTCTATTTTCGAGCAATTTCACTCTTTGTTCATCACTGAGTCACAGGTGTATTTTGATTAGTGCAAATGCGCGCTGGGCACGATGAGGAGTTGCTGGTGGAAAGTGAGGGTGAAGAGCGATTTCATTGACCCTTTTCTCCTTCCTAAACTCCTTCCACTGCTTTTTCCACCCTATGAATTGAAAATGAATGTTTCACTCAAACGACGTTTGGCTGTATTTGCGATAATTTTCATATGTGTTTTTCTTGGAAAAGCCACCATTTCATTACATATGGAAATTTCATTGTTAAACTACTTCAAGCTTTCAGGGTTGGACAAATTTGTCTGCGCCTCTTTGATTGAGGAAAGACTTTTACAATGTCTCCCCAGAGAGTGCATTTTCTATAATTGTATGCAAATGCGCTGTATCAGCAAATTGCGAGAGCAATTTTTTGCCTGTCTGTCGATTTGTAAATTGATATTCTTCGGAAATTTGTTTACACTTGATCATCAGACAGATTTTGCAGCTTGACGTCAAACATGTCAAAATCACTTGAGGCAATGCGAAAGATAAGGATTAAGCTTCAATATAGCGGGCTTAGATTTTATTACATTTGATTGTTTTGGAAGATAAGACGACACAGAAATTGTTTTGAGATTCCTCAGACGAGGTCTGCTTAGTGTTGATCGTTTTCGGCGCAAATAGCGGGTTTGTTGCATTTTCCTAGATGGCGCCACTAGGGAGACTATTAAGATAATTACTTGGTAATACACTAGATGAGTTTGTAATCGCTAATTGCTTTTCCTTTTATCATGGATAGATTAATAACACTGAGCAAATCGGTGGGGTTTTATACAATGTGTGTCTCGGTGTGTTAAGTTACATTTGCCAACCCTGTGTTTTTAGAGGAAAATTGCAGGTGAAATTATAGTGAATAAAAGATGATAAAGAGCAGGGAATGACGAGAGAAGTGAAATATAAAAATCAATCATGCCGGGGGATCATTCACCCTATTTGAAAATTTACTTTTTGTAATGAGACACACGAAGAGTGAAGAGATATAACGAATGTGATGGGGAGATGGATGAAAAAAATTATCAATATTTTGTTGTTGTAATCTTCCTCCAACTCATCTATCTTGTATATGTCGCTTTCTGATGTCTTATGTGGTGTGTTTCTTCCGTTATAACTCTCTCTCTTCCATTCGGATGCTGAAGATCTTTCTCTGTCTGTCTCGCATATCTTCTTGAGAGTCAGTGTGATTGGGGAAAAGAAGAAAAATATGCAATATGCTGTCTTGTGTGTGCTTCCCATATTTATTATTCCATTCTGTATTGGGTGACTCGTTTGGCTGTTCTTTTCTCTCTCTCCCAACTCCATGTTTGTAACATAGATTATCTTTTACTCTCGTGTAATCGTTTGTAATACGCACTTGAATCTTTGTAATTACACCATGAGTTGAACACTGATCGAGGAGGCATTTATTGTGCATTGGCCTGTTTCTAAAACGGTTCTCAAGATACTGTGTGTATTCTCAGGAGAAAGAGAGGAGGAGAGAGGATGGAATGAATGCGTGTATGCACTGTGAAATGTTTGATGTCGTATCGTTTAGGTTTTTCTCTCTATATAACAAGGAAAATACTCACGCGCGCGCGCGCGCAGATTAGTGCGATCAAAACATTGGAAACTTCTCTCAATCTCTCTCTCTGATTCTCTCTCTCAGTTGCTTCGCGGGAAGCAGTATTCTTGGGTTGATTTTCTTGAGATGCTGTGCTCGGATCTCTCCTTTCGTTAATGCGATTATTGCCAAGATTCAAAGTCTGTACAAGAAGAGAACGCGCGCGCGAGAGAGAGAGACTTTTCTCGGCAGACTCGCAAGGAGTATGAGCAAGAGACTCACGTACTTTAGTCTCATTTTGAGTGAGATACTGAAAGAGAGTGACTTCTTTCTCAATGTGTGCTAGATAGAATTTTTCCTGAGGACTTGTGGTGAATTATCAGCTGTGTAGAGTGTGAAAAGGACTCACTGAGGAAGATTAGAATTGTACAGTGGAGAAGGAGTGCGTCTGAGTGGGGGAAATGTGGAGGAAAATTGGATGAATTTCTGAGAGAGTGCATGAAAGTGAGGAAAAATGGTGTTGTTTATAGAAGGAGGGAAATTCTAGAAGTGATTTTCACCCATCGACGCTCTACTGGAGGAGAATAAAAGTCTCGTCTGGGCGAAAGCAAACTGATAAAATGTTCAATCGTGTGTGCCTCAGTGAGTGCTAAGGAGGATAAAATGTAGGGAAGAAAAAAAAGAAGAACAGGCAAAGGAGAAAATGATATAACGCGCAGAAATCATAAAGAATTTCTTACCTTCTTCGCACAATCCGGTCTGCAAATGCGGAAAAGTTGTGGGCAACTTTATTGAATTTAAACACTCATGATGTGTGCTGCAATTGCATCAAAGTTGAGATTTATTTTCTTTTATCTTCACCGTGCATAAGCTTTCATTGCAAAAGAGCAAAGAAAGAGCGATATAGAGAGACACACAAGTATTTAATTGTACTGTTGCTGTATATATATATATATATGTTGTGAATTGTGCGGGCAATAATAATTGTGTGTAGGAAAATTGAGGAACAAGTTGTGACGAGAGAGTTGAACCTGAATAAAAAAAAGTCACACATAATTAGAATTGAGAGACTCTGCGTGCGTTATATGAAATCATCGAAAATGGCCAATCGAAGTGAGAATTGCAATTACTACAGCGAAGGTCACCCTCTCCTTATATTACCCCTATATTATTATACTTTCTATGCACTCTTAACAACTCTATATGCAATTTCTCTTCCTCCTTGTCACCTTTTATCTCATTTCATATGTCTCGCCCTGCCATATAATTTAATCACTGCATATGTGCGAATGATGTATAAAATTCTCAAGTGCTTTATCATCCTTCATCTTGCAACTGTTAAATGCTTTGACATTTTTAATTGAATGTTTCTCTCACTGCGAGAGTGTGCAATTTGGCTTCATGTCGCGTGAAGAGGCTTAAAGGTGTTGCTTATGTATATTATATCATGATTGGGGCGAAAAGGGAACAATTAAAAATAATCCCATTCGTCTGTGCGCACTCTTCGTATTTCTGGTGTCACCAGATAACGATTCTGTCTAACACTTGATATGCCATTTTGGTTAAATTCGATCTTGATATGAGCTGACTTTTAATCACTTTTAGCGAAAATGCCAAATCTGTGGGCGGAGCAATAAAGTGGGCGTGGTTTTCAGATAAAAAACTCACGTTTGTAGTAAATATGCAGAGTATGAATTTAATTGTGAAATATTTTTCGCAATTCAATTAAAATTGGTAGAATTGATAGGGAGAATCAGCAAAGTCTTGCTTTCTTTATTGTGTAATGTGATATTCAAGATTGTTACGTCTTCTGGGGACGTATATTTATGATAAAAAGTATTCAAATGTTTAGACTCAATTGATTTCGGATATTTTGCAGCTCAGTGTTTATTTATATTTTTCCGTACTTCTCTCTTAGATAACATTCATTTTTTTTTTACTTCACACATTGTGAATGCCGGACTCTTTTCGCCTTCATCGCTCAACCCCATCGCAAAGTCACTTTTCAGTTCGAAGACGTCATACTAATCGATTAATATTGACTCTGTAATATTTTTTTCTCTTTGGTCTTGTTTATGATAAAAAAGACTCAAAACTCTAACTGTTTGTGGGCTTCCTGTATGACTGTTGGTAGAAGGAGGAAAAAAATGTGTGTGCTTTTTATTGCATATTGCTGGAATTTCGTGTAGAAAAGTACATATAATACTTTTGAATTGTGTAGAACAGAGCGCAAAATAAATACATAGCGTAGTGTGTATTGAATTTTCTCATTTTGGATGCATCGCATTCCTCCAGAATCTCACTGCAGCTTGTTGATTTTTTGTCCTAACATTGCTTTAGTGTGATAGATAAGAGTTTATATACATATTTGTATAGCAAAAATATCTAAAGAGTTTGAATTTTTTTCTGTCTCTTTTCATCGAAACCAACTTGTTTGCTCAACAACGTGCAACCAATCAATACTGTAGATTTGAATTTTGGCTCGAATCGCTTCCTGTTCAATTCCCAATTTGCGCTACCATCACAATTTCGAGGAGAGAGACATCAATTGTACTTGACAGCGACAATGGAGACGGATGATGTTGAGTCGTCCAGCAGCAGTACAATGTCGAGTCTCAATAGTCTGTTCTCGTTCACGAGTCCGGCGGTGAAGAAGCTGCTGGGCTGGAAGCAGGGCGACGAAGAGGAGAAGTGGGCCGAGAAGGCGGTTGATAGTTTAGTGAAGAAGCTGAAGAAGCGCAAGGGTGCCATTGAGGAGCTCGAGAGGGCGCTATCATGTCCTGGACAGCCATCAAAGTGTGTCACAATTCCACGATCACTGGACGGACGATTGCAGGTGAGTGAGAAGAATTGTCATTTGTGTGATTCATTGATTGGCTTCTATGAGAGATGAAAACGATGAGAATATCTTTCCGGGAAAGTTTGTTTTTCGGTAAAATACAGAGAATTTCACAGTTCATTCTTTTTGATTGATTTTGTGAATCATCAATGGGAAAGTCACTAGTCGATTTTTGAGGAGTAATATTTTAGACTCTGATAGTTTGGAGATTGAGCTGGGATTTGAATGTCTCATATTGCTGAGCACTATCGCCAATAGCGCGGCGCGAAGTGTTATCAAGGCAAGAGCTCAAGAGCTGTAAATTAATCTCGCCAATAATAATCACATGTGACATGGGCGTATTTGGAATGTTTCTGTAATTCATCACACTGAGCATGAGTTGCTAACATTTCTCTGTGTGTCTGGACTGGATTGCAGGTGTCGCATCGCAAAGGATTGCCGCATGTTATCTATTGTCGCGTGTGGCGATGGCCGGATCTGCAGAGTCATCACGAGCTGAAGCCACTGGAGACGTGTCAATATCCGTTCAGTGCGAAGCAGAAGGAGGTGTGCATCAATCCGTATCACTACAAGAGGGTCGAGAGTCCTGTGTTGCCACCGGTTCTTGTGCCGCGACACTCGGAATTTGCGCCGGGACACTCGATGTTGCCATTTCAGTCGATGGCAGAGCCCACGATGCCCCACAATGTGAGCTACTCCAGCACTGGCTTCACGTCTCACATCAGTCCCAACAGTCCGCTGTCGTCGGTGTCGAGTCCGGGTTCGGTCAATTCAAATCCCACCAGTCCGTACGGTTCGCTGCCCGAGACGCCGCCGCCTGCGTACAGCCCACCTGAAGATGCCAACAGCAACAACCCGACGGACTCGTCGATGGACATCCAGATGGGCGAGGTGGCGCCGGTGCGCTATCAGGAGCCGCCGTTCTGGGCGAGTATTGCCTACTATGAGCTCAATTGCCGGGTCGGTGAGGTGTTCCACTGCCTGGCGCCCACCAATCAGACATCCCACTCAGTCATAGTTGATGGATTCACCAATCCAGCCAACAACAGCCAGCGCTTCTGCCTGGGACAGCTCAGCAATGTGAATCGCAATAGTACAATTGAGAACACACGACGTCACATTGGCAAGGGGGTGCATCTGTGCTATGTGGGCGGCGAGGTGTATGCCGAGTGTCTGTCGGACACGGCGATATTTGTACAAAGTCGCAATTGCAACCACCATCATGGCTTTCACCCAAGCACCGTGTGCAAAATCCCACCCGGATGCTCGCTCAAGATCTTCAACAATCAAGAATTCGCTCAGCTCCTCTCGCAGTCTGTCAATCATGGCTTCGAGGCGGTGTACGAACTCACGAAGATGTGCACAATCCGGATGAGCTTCGTGAAGGGCTGGGGTGCTGAGTATCATCGTCAGGATGTCACATCGACGCCCTGCTGGATTGAGATTCACCTCCACGGGCCACTGCAGTGGCTGGACAAGGTTCTCACGCAGATGGGCTCACCTCACAATGCCATAAGTTCGGTTTCTTAAGCGACTGGAGAAGAGTGAGAGAGAGAGAGAGAGAGAGAGAGAGAGTGAGAAGAAGAGAGAGCCCAGAGTGAGAATAATGAAAGAAACCCCTTATCATTTTTACTGTATACATTTCTCTAATATTAGACAGTAAATCGCGCCTCCTTATTTTTTTTTCTCTTCTCAGAAAGAAGAGAGGATTCGTTTGAAAAGAAATCTAATGAATGATTTCTTTTACTGTTCTTCGATGGCCTTTTTATTTGATGATTATTTTTTTGCGTTATACTTGATGGAAATTTTATGATTATTTTCTTTTATTATTCAATCTTTTTTAGCTATTAAGAAGTTACTATAATTTGTAATGTGAAGATTATGCAACAACAACAACAAAAAAACGTGAAATTACTTGAGTTAAGTTTATTGCTAAATTTACAAACAACAAAACAATCTTTTTTTTTTAGTTGATAACTCTTAACTTTGGAGATATTTAAATGTAATATTAGAAAGCAGCTACAAAGGTAGAAAAAAAAGAAATGTTTGGGAGAAAAAAAAGAAAAATTTCAGAAAGAGAGAAAATTGAACAATTCTTGAAAAGTGTCAGAGGTTTTATGTAAATCTATGAGAATCGGTTTTAAATCGCATTCGGAGACTCTCTGGTGAAAGTGTTGGAAGTTTTCGTTTTTGCTCATGAATTGTGTTCTTCCTTCTGGTGGAAAACGGTTCAATTGACTTCTGATGCTGGATTTCTTAAGCAGAAAGTCTCCATTTGTGATCATGAGAGGTATAATTTTCTCATTTATTAATGTTCTAATTGATAACAATCCCTAAGGAAACGTTTTAACTATAAACTAATTGTAATGAAAGTAGTAATCTTGTTTAATAATGAATTAATCCATTATAGTGGAATAATATGATTGAAAAGAAAATATACTCTCGCCCCCCTTCATCTTCCCTCACCTACTCTTTGGTATTTAAGTTTAATGAAAGCAAAAATAATGTAACATTAAAGAATATTTGCTGCATTTGTGAAAGAATAATAACTGGCTTCATTGTGAGTTGATAGTGCGCGAGCTTCGATGCTTAAAATCATTTTGATTGTGGCATAATTTTTGCTTAATCGTGCAATTTTTCTCCCCCTTTTTAAAAGAATCTTTAAACAAAAGAAGAAGAAGTTTAAGAAAGTGAGAGTAATTTGTTAGTGATTTGATGGTAGTGAGTGTGATTTTATTGGCCTCACAATCAATTTGGTGTGTCTTATATTATAAAAAAGAATTGAAAACAGAATTAAATAAAAAGAAATTTACTCAAGAAGGCCTTTGACAAGTGACCGATTAAAAAAATATTATGTAAAATTGAAGAAAAACTTTTACTATAGAAAAGTTTTACAGGATTTCAAAAAATTCCGCTGCCTGGATTTTAGATATTCCAGTGCCTTTGAAAAGAAGTTTCTTTGAAAAGAAAGTTTGTGCCGTTCAAAAAAAAAGAAGTATTATTATGAAATTGAATTGAATTGAAAAAAATATTTACAACAATTTTGAGGAGAAATGCCATTTGATGAGAATAAATTGTAGAATGAAGAAGAATTGTTTAAGGACGTAGTGAAGCTTTTTGCGTAAGAATATAAGAAGAAAACAATGTTTGAAATGAGAAAGTTTCTTAGCTATGAATTTTTGTGCAATTGTAATGTTAAAACAACCGTTTTAAATGTGGGAAGAGAAAAATGTAGTGTTTATTGCAATATTGACAAGATAAATTTTTCAAGTGCTATTAATAGTTCTCATTGTGCTTTGAAATAAGATGAAAAAGAAGAAGTATGAATTTTTAGAGGATTTCAATGTAATTGGTAAAGCTTTTATTCTCTTTTTTATTATTGTCAAGAGTTCTTTCTTTTTTATACAAATGAAATTTTATTTACATGAAATTCATTATTTTTTTCAAGTGCCTGTGATTGTGATTTATTATTTTCTTTCTCTATTGGCTATTTTTGTGTAATTATAAAGAGTATAAAGAAATATTGAACTGTAATTTGAGATGATTTTCTTACATGTGACGACAAATGTTGACAAATTGGAGGATTTTTCTTTGGTGAAGAAAAGAAAAAAAAAAGAGGAATGTAAGAAAAAATTATAGATTGAAATTTACAAAATTAGCCGTAAAATTACTGCCTAAAATGAAACAACATTTTTGCCTTTATTATACTTAAATGAAGTGAAAAAAGAGCCGACAAACGACCTAAAAATTGACATGATTGTTTTGAGAACGACACATTTTATTGAATAAATATAGTGGGAAAAAAAATACAATGAAAAGACACTACAAAATAAATGAAACAAGAGATAATAAAATGAAATCAAGATTATGACGATTAAAGCTGTACATTGAGCTTCATTGAAAGGAAAAGAAGAAGAAAAAAGTGTTTACAAGATCTCTTCTTTTTGGTATCGTAAATTTGTCCCGATATATAAATTATCATAATTGAGAAGTATAGATTTCAAGAAAAAAATGAATACAATAAAAAACAACAATAGAAGTAAAAAAAAATGCATAGAGTCAAAAGATATCTAACAAAAAAATATTTTAAATGTGAAGTGTTGTAAAAGTGAAAATGAGAAGTAAAAGTAAAACATTTTAGATGATACCAAAACGTAATGGAAATAGATTTTGGTGGAAGACAAGATGACAAGAGAGGTGAAAAGAAGTGGTAAAGTTTATAGTTTTCTGAGATACTTTATGGCCATATTGTGAAATTGTTCAACAGACGAAATTGTAATAATTAAATGTATTGTATAATGGATAAGGAAGAAGAATTATGAAAAAAAATTGTCGTTTAATTTGAAACATAAATAAAAAAAACCTTCTATTTGTGAGTATATGAAATAAAGTACACCTATATTGTAGAAAAAAAAACACTGCGTATATTGGATTATGTGTTGCAGAGAGGAAAACTTCCTCGTTGTGCCAGACCATTAATTGCTGGCTTGGATATTTGGGTGAGGTGTTAAAAAGTGGTAAAGTAATCGCCAGCCAGCTTTGCCTGGAAACACACAAATCCACGCCTGAATGAGCAAATTCGCATTGATCGTGTGCAAGAAAGATTGCACAACATTTTGCTGGAGGAAAAGAGATAAATAGGCGGGCATTTTAGGTGATAAATTAGGCGTATTTTCCCTGTGATTTATTGGTTTTATTGCATTAATGGCTTTGGTTTCAGTTTGGAGAGGATCACATAAATTTGTAGCAGGAAAAACTTGACTTGGTAGATTTATGGTGAAATTATTACTTTTTTCCGTATGATTTTAGAGCTTTTCCTTTGATTCTATCCATCAAAATCATGGTTTTCAACCATTATGGAACCTTTAATTGCTAGAAAATATGCAAACGTTATTAGAATCATTTTCCCGCCGAAAATCCAATAATAAATTACTGACTTTCTGGACATTTAGAGCTAAATATTCAGTGTCCTAACTGAATTTTCGTTGTTCTTTTGCGTAAATCTCTCTACTTTTTGCTATTTCTCAGTCGCAATCTGAAATCAGATCTTAACGCCAAGTGAAGGATCATAAGATTCTGATAATTTTTTGACTTCTGGTGTCCTGAAAAATGACAGAAATATCTAAATTTCTAAGGTGTCCTAAACTAATTTTCGCTACTGTAGGTAAAGAGTAGATTTTTGCATCATTTTTTCAAGCGAAATTTCCGCCTGAAACTTTTGCATACCTCAAACCCTCGCACAGTTGCGAATCTGGAGTGGCGCATCTGCTCAAGCTGAGAGCCGAAAGTGGAACTTTCCCTCGAAAACAGGTGCTCTCGTTCGCGCCATTGCGAGATTTTCGCGCCAAAGCGGCCTGGAATCAATACTGGCCGCATTTGATCTCGCTCTGACGCACTTCGTGGGTGGCAAAATCACCCTCTCCAGTATCGATCTGCCCATGCGCTCTCACGTGTTCCGTGGCAAATGCGTCGCCCCACGACGTCCGTGGCAGTGTGTTTGTGAGTCGCCGTTTCACCTGACCGTCCATCTGGTGTCGTCTCTCTCTCTCGCCACGCACAGCGTCGTCTCTCTCCCGCCGCCGCATTCCGCTGGCGCGCCATCTGCTCGGGCCGAGAGTGCCGTCTCTGTCGTGCCAACGGGCCGCGAGCGTGCTCAGTGACGAAGATAGAGGGACTCCACACACTCGTCCATCAGTTTGGAGGAAGTGCTTCAGTGGATTGCATGCAATGGGATTGCGGGCTGTGTTCCCAGTGGTTTTTGTGTGCTGAGAAAAGGGCTATTTCCCCTTGTCAGGAAGAATTTCCTTGAGTTCGCAGTGTGAAAAGTGCGTGTTTTGTGACACAGAAGCGATTCAGTGACTCCTGTTTTCGGCCAGGCTCGCCTGGCTTAATCTGCAAAACCGCAGGACAAATCAATACGGTGTGTGTGAAAGCCAGTGTTGAGGAATTTTCATCAATATCGCATTTTGGTGGGGTGATTCGTGAGCAGAAGGACAGCGCGGAAAGGATGGAAAAGGTAAATACATCAGACCCGTGTTCGCCACCCTTTTCGTGAGAATTCGCCGGAAAATTCACCCTCCACTTCCTGGGAAATGTGTCGATGTCCATGAGTCTGCTTGACGATTTTTTATTGCGATTCCGTGGCGGCAAAGACGCGCAATAGCTCAAGAGGACAATTGCCTTGGCTCTCTGACCTCGACGATGTCTTAAGGGTGAGATTTACAGCTTCCGAACTGTCTGGCAGAGTTGTCTCAAGACATTCCCTGAATCCAAAGACACCCAGGAAATTGAATTGAACTCCAGCGAGAGGAAGAGAGTGAGAACATTGAGATTTATGACTCTGGGAGATGCTCTTGAGGAAATTACCTGCACTATTTCCATTCCGCCCATTTTCCCTTCGTTCAACCACAACATTTCACTGCATTTCACTGAAAATGAACCGGGAATTGTGTCTCTCTATCGAAGAGTTTGTTGATCGCTCGAAGGTCGTTGGCTGGTCGGTGTGTTGTTTTACCTCAACCTGAATGGATCACAATATTACGGACGAGATCGTGGCCCTGTGTTGGGCGAAAAAAGCCATCACGCCGATGGCTTTCAATTATACGATTCCTTTGAATGGAGCAAAAGCGTGTGTATTTCAACCACCGTTTGGTGAAGTTTTGCAAATCATTTCATTTATAATTCACACATCTTCTGCTTCATCACCTTTTCGGGGGCAACAATCCTTCCACAACTTGTGATGTAACCGACCGAGCAAGTCCTTTTCCATGTCCTTGGGAGACATGAAGGATCCTCAAGATGCCATTCTGCACAACTTTTCCTTCTCACTTCGATGGTGTGTAAACAAGGAGAGAAAATCGATTGCAATGTTCTGCTGTGCATGGAATTAGATGAATTTCTCAAGGGGAAGATAATATGGCTAAAATCTTTACACCCTTTTTCTCACACTTCCGCAATTTCTATGAAAAATCCTCAACACTTCCCGAGATTTCAGACTTCACAGATTCTTTTAAGACAAGACTAAAATCAACTGAAAACTAACCAAAATCTAACTAAACAATTATATAATTAATTTTCAGGCCTTTCTGACATTAAAGTAATCAAAGGAAAATCTGAACTATGGACCAAATATTGCAAAAATTTAAACACTTCCACTTCCTGAAACTTCTACTGCTGTGTACATCACTTTTTCCATATTATCTCCCCCTGGAATTCCTCACTGATGCATTCCGCTTCTGCAACTTTATCCCCAATCTCCCGATAAATGGGTGGTGTTGGGATGATTCCGCTTTACGAGCAGAGATTTGGCATTCCAAAAAAAGATAAGAAATTTGCAGAATGCAATTCAGTTGCTTCGAGGGCTCTTTTGCTATTCCAGAATTTCGATTTGCTGTAAAAGTCGTACAGGAATTTGGAATAATATCAAGCAATATGGCAAATAAGGATATCGATAAAATGTGGTGTTTATGGTTTGCTTGTAATTTTCCAAAATTCCTCTTATAAATACAAATTTTTTTCATAAAATAAATTTGTAATGAGATTTTTCCACACTGGGCTTGAATACAGCTTAACCTTAAGACACTAACAAGATTTATGATCTGCCAGAGTTATGACTTCATTAGCATATGCATTGTCACTTGAGCTTAAAACATTCGTGCTTTCACTATAATTGACTGTCTTTCAATTAGTCTCACTCCTTATCTCAAGTTCTGTACAAGTTTACGGTCCTTCTTGGCTATGCATGGAATTAGTCAAAAATAATCTGTGCCATTTTCATGGCTGTGCCGAAATATTACCCTTATCTTTACGATGACAATTGTAAGTTGGGCGTGAATAATCCCGAGTGTTGCGCGATATTTGTTGTGTTTGGAGGGTTAAATTGAAAAGTTTTGTCCTCAAGTTTTGGTGTCTTGTGACACAATTCCGTGATTTATTTATAAACACCCGATGTACACTTTAGTGCCTTCTTATTGTTTGCATGGCTGTGCAATTTATTCTCGGGCGAAGCGACACTGTCCCATAGTGGCTGAATAAATGCTAATTATTATAAATAACTCGCAGGTTCACGCGAGTGAGTGAGTGAGAGGAGAGATGGATGGAGAATTTTGCGTAATTATCCCATCAATATTGTGCATATCGGCGGTGTTATAATGTATGGGAATGCAATTGGTTGGCGACCGCAATGAAAATTGCATGATGACCATGGCTGTTGAGAGCTCCCGTTCACCGTTTCCAATTTTCCATTGTCTCTCTCTGCACATTTTTCTGACCTCTTGCCACATTTCCAATGCTACTGGATGGGTTTTCTATGCAAATTGGCGCTCATTGATGCGATATATGTGGAAGTGGCTTTACGCAAAACCCCCCGAAAATTGGGCGGGTGGGAAAAGTCGGCATTCGACCCACAATAGCATTTACAAATTGTTGTGGCTCCTCCTCACAACTACACGCCATTCTTCACAGCTGAAAAGGACACTTCCTGCTGCTCTCCGAGCGTCCCGGGAAATGTGTTAATTTGTGCTATAAATCTGCCACTTTGCGATTATCTCTTGATACCATTTTAGTGATTCAGCACACACGGAGAGACGACAAATCCACAATTTATTTGCTATATGGCCATTCTCTCAGCACTGCCACTTTTACTACATTCTTGCCATCAAGTGCATTGCATGATCATATGTACTTGTGGCGAAGATGGAGGAAGAGATGCTGAGAATCTTATGCGAAACTTATATGGTTGAGAAGCGACTGTGTATACGAAATAGCAAAGATTCATCTCGTGCTATTCTTCCTAAGCTATAAGAGAGTGCAAGGGAGTCGTTAAATTGATGGGAACATCACAAGTGATTCATCTTCGAATCCACGCAGAGATTCTCGCTCTCCCGGCGTTATTGATTAGTTTTTTTTTTGTAACAAATCCATAGCAAGATTCTTTGTATTGCAATTTCCAACTTAATGGGGCGCAGCTGAGGATGGACGGAAAGTCTCAATGGGCAATTGTGTATTTTCATCATTTCACAATCCATGCATTGAATATTGTATTTGGATCGTGAATGAAATTGCACAGATTTGGTGCTTTAATTTATGATTTTTCCCTTTTGCCACAAATTGATTTATTAGCGCTCATGGGAATCTTATGTGCGCCTTCCACTGTTCTCGGCAAGTGAATTGGAAAGTACGCGCGCGCGCGACGTTGGAGATTAGCTGAGGAATTTACTGAGTGATTCAAATTATGTCTAAACTGTGCATAAAGCTTGATATCCTTGCGTCATGTTGTGATGTTTATCATGTCAGAGGGGAGGAAAAATGCGCCACAAAGGGGAAACAACCCACTTTGATGTCACTGCAGATGATGGTTAAATCTCTGTTCTATTTTCCAAGACATAAAGCTCCCTCTCAGTGGCTCTTTTAAAGCTTCTTCACCGAGGGGGTAAATTGAGTTTGCTGTATGAAATTCCATCATTTAACGTGAGCTGGAATATCCATGGCAGACGTTTTTGCCCTCTCGCATATGGATTGCGCCGAAGAAATTCACACATCAGTTGATTTGGGTGGTGGGGCTTCTTGTTACTCAACCACTATGAATCTCATAAAAATGAAAAAAAGAACCTCCTTCACTTTCTGCGGACTGCAGGAATATTTCATCGGTACGCCGGCGAGGGTGAGGTGGAAAGACAGTGTTTGAGGGAATGAGGAAGACCTACAGTGGCAGTGGGTGGAATCCTCGTGTGATTTACTGAATTTCACATTGAAATAAATAGCCACTCATTTCTTTTTCGCACTCCCGATGAAGGGGGTGGAAGAATTGTGTTGACTCGACACACAACTTTGGAGCAACTTTCCTTCGCCCGAGTGAAATGCATCAGAAGAATGTGACTGACGAAGATGGGAAACCGGGTGACTTTATGCATTTCAATGGTGTTACTCTACTTTTCTTTCACCACCTTAATTGACACTCTTTTCTTCTTTTCTTCTTGAAGAAACCAACGGAGTCATTATGCGATTTTTCATCGTGTCTTATCCGCAATATAATGCAAATGCATTTCACAATTTTTTCCCCTAACGGAACTGTGACGGTGTTAATTACGCGAAATACTAACACGAAATGGGAAGATCTTGGCGAAAAAAAAATCGGGATGCCTTTTTTGTGCACTGAAAAATATGGGAAAATTCTCTTTCAGCGCTGCTTTTTTATCATCTTGAGTAATAACATAAGATGAATGGGTTTTGTTCGTGAGACGGCAGAAGAGTGGCGAAAAAAACGAATAGTGCATTCATCTTGAATATTGGCAATGGAAATATTTGAGCTGCAGATTGAAATTAATGGACTTGTAGTGTTTAATAATTCCGCTGAGCGTTGTAACTTCCTCAATGGCTCGTGGGAATTGATATTGATTGATTGAAATGTTGTGGGATGGATAATAAATTTCGCAGCTGATCAGGGAAAGCCTCACGAAGTTGCTCATCAATTTCATTGAGATGTATGTATTTTCCCCGCTTGACTAATGAGCTCTAATCATGATTGCAAGCGGCTTTGATCGTCTCAAAGTATAATTTTGAAATTTATATGCACCCGTTTTGTAAAACAACTTCAACCGTCTCTTAATGATTTTATTTCATATGGATGAATGCATATTTACAAAAATTACAGTATTACGAAATAAATTCTGACTCTTGATGAGGTTAAGCTTTAAAGGCAAAATTTTTCCATCGGGGTTTGAGAAATTCCGCTTAAGTCGCGCTTGAAGTTTCGTTGTATTTCCAGCATTACCTGAATATGAATCAAGTTGTACACCTCCAAATGGTTCAATGCATACAGACAATCTCTGTTTCCAGTTGACCAATTGTGGGTTCTTTTCAGAACTTCCTCCATATATACAGTGACTCAAAAGATGACCAATTTTAAAAACGTTTTCTAATGTAGATGCGGCGTATCGCATGCATGGCTTGTGAAGCATTCAATTTATGAATAAGTCATTTCTATGAATTTCATACTGTTTTCAGTCCCTGAAGAGAAGAAAAACTGTGCACAAATCTCAATTTAGCGAAATATCAAAAGTGCTCTAAAATTCATATTTAACAAGAGGTGACAAAAGACTGTTTCTGGTGCACTTTGAGTATGTGTGAGAGTCGTTATTTGCTGCACTTAATTTCCCCTCGGAGGCCGTGTTGCATCTCTCTAACGGCAAAATTCACTTCGTGAAGATTAAGTTTTCGTGCCAAGTCTTGACTCTTGTGGCATGGCAAAAATTCTAACACGCTTGAGGTGAGAGTTCTCTGGATAAATGCAAATAGTGGCAACTTGCACGCGATTTTGTGCTGGGCAAAAAGTGTCCAATATGAAGATATAACGTGAGTTTTACTCCTGCAGACAGATTATGGTGTTCTCTTCAGCAAATTACACGTCCTCGTGCGGTGGAAAAACATGC
Organism: Phlebotomus argentipes; assembly: GCF_947086385.1. NCBI lineage: Eukaryota > Metazoa > Arthropoda > Insecta > Diptera > Psychodidae > Phlebotomus > Phlebotomus argentipes. The sequence continues at coordinate 6,517,636 of NW_026776181.1, read as the reverse complement.
GTTTGCGGAGGAGAAAATCGATGATTGAGGCATGAATGTAATTCAGGTTGTCGACATACAATTAAATTCGTCGAAATCCAGTCCGGATGTAATTAATCATGGTGAATTTTACCTCGGGTTTTCCTCTCTTGGATTTTTCGTATAGCTTACCAGAGTTGAGCACCTGTTTGGCAAAAGTACTTCGTCACGTTTTGACGATGGTGTCCAGATTGTCGGGAGGATTTAGCAGGGGAAATCCTTCTGTCACATCATTTCTTTCTGAGGTGCTCAGATTTAATCGCAAAGTGCGGGATTTCCATACATTCTGAAGCCCGGCCGGGATCCATTTGCAGAGGAGCATGCGTCCTGGCGGCGCTATGAGTCATCCTGGTGTGTATCGCAATGTCTCCACACGTTCTCCATCCTTCGCCTCGGGTTGTCCTTCCACTGCAACTCTCTTCCGCATCCATTCGGCGTATTTCACAATATTCACTCCCTCGCGCCCCGCGGAGAGCCGGAGTGCCGGATGGGGTGGAAAGGGTTGTGGCAAAAATGGACTCAACTCTCTGGAGTGATGCCGCAGAGATAGAGCATACCATATTTATTGGGGTAAATTTATACGTACAAGAGTGGTGCTGGAGGAAAATTGAGTGGGGTTTAGCGAGACAATATACGGTTAGAATGGTCGCTGAGTGGAGCTGCCGACAGTTACATGGGGATGCATAATGTAATTTCAATTGCTGCGTTACGCTGAATGGTATTTGTGTGGAAGGACTCGATTCATCCTGAAATTACCTCTGAATAGCGTGTAAATAAGTGACTTTAATTTCACGAGGGCGTGGCTTCCGAAGGGGCGGAGCTTTACGTGTAAATAGGTATGCAGAGTGAGGACAATATGCAAACATGATGAAATTATGCCACCGTTCAAATATCGCGCAAAACACACGTCTGTTTTCTACCCCATTTTCCCATTGCGTCACACGAATATATGGAAATTGTTTGGCATAAATGGAAATTCGCAAACAAGCATCTGAGAGTTAATTTAATGCACTGACTGGTGATTTATTCAGAGGGCGAAATTCACCTAATGAATCTGCGTGGGTGCAAATTGCAAAACATCTCAAACTCTCACCAACAATTTCCTCAATGACTTATTTTTGCGTGATTTCATTTCATAAGTGATTGAATACTTGCTTTTCAATAATCCAGCTGAAAGTACACACATACATTCACTTTGAAAGGGGAGCACAAATGCGGTGACATTTAAGGAGGAAGAGGGCGTCAGTGGGTGAAAAATGGACGAGTGCTCCACATAGAAAAGCAGCAAAGCGAGAGTGCAAAAGAGCTTTCCATTGTGAAAGTCTCAATGGGTGGAAAATTATCGATTGCTGAACAGCATGGCGCCACATTTCTCATATAAATTCATTTGGATGAATTATTTGTGCACCGCATTTGTTGATATTTGGCTTCAAAGGGGAAATTTTTCCCTAATGAATTTTCAATATCAACCCAAGCTTTTTCGTCTTGTGTGCTCGAGTCTTGCAATGGAAATCACCTTGCCACCACGGCCATTTGTTTGGTGGAAGAAAAATGGAAGGTTCACACTCGTGTGGTAACTTTAAGAAATATATTTGGCACTTAATTTTTCAGAAGGAAACGAAATTGATGGTTCATTGTTGTTCAAGTGATTTTGCAATAAATGTATAGTATTTTCAATGTGTCGAGAGGTACTTTTTTGGTGAGTTATTCAAAGGTGAGTGACACTATAAATCGTCAATTGATTTTTCATGTGTCGGAAAAAGCAATAATGAATATTTTTTCATCATTGTTAATAAATAATGGAACATTTCAGACACAAAAATGTACAGAAAATAGTACGCAAAGGCAAATAATAGAGACTTTGTGATAAAAAGTACCTCTATTTATATACCGTTTTTCCATTAAGTTAAATAATATGATCATATATCCGATAAATACAGCGACGAATTAATTAAGGGTAATTTTTTTGTATTGTTGAAAATGAAATGAAGGTTCATTTCAAAATATTAGCGATGATAATTTCTGCATTGAAATTGTCAATTATTTTCACGGGTTTAATTCAAAATCAATTTCATTTGAATGCCTTTCATGCTTCCCAAATTAATGTATAATGATGGGAACCTTCAGCTTCTTGCTGTCTGATATGATGTTAGAAGCGCTCTGTGAAGTGAGAAAATTCTAATTATCTGGCTGGGAAGACGCAGTGAATGATATTGATTGAGCGTGCGATGAGGAGGATCAAATTGGTGTTGATGATTTTGCACAAATCACTCAGCATGTTGCCGTTGATGTGAGAATTTAATCCACTCCTTGGCCTTGAATGTGTGCCTGGAAGTGAGGGGCTTTCGTGAAAATTGCCCATCAACTGCGAGCGTGATTATTTAAGTGACATTGGAGGTAAAATGAGGAGCTTTCTGTTGATCTATTTTCTGAAGCATATGTTTCTCTGCCCCAAACAAGGGAGAGATAATGCGGCTTAAATTTGTACACCACTTTCTGACTCTTCTGCAGAAACTATACTGAATTATCTTAATGTTGCAGGATTTGCTCATGAACAATTTCTATCTTTGTTGCAACAGAAGCTTTTGCAACGAAAATACTCTAAATACTTCTACAGTTCCTTGAAGTTGTACACCACTTCTGTGTATAATATCTGCCCCTTGGTCTCATAAACATTCTCCTACTAATTTATGCAACATTTACTCAAGTGTGTGTACTAAATGATGGCAACAAACTTCACCTCACACTTTTCTCCTGTTGATTTTTCTCTTGTGGCGTTGAATATATGGTAAAAAGGCGCCGCTGGCGTTTGTTGACAAACTACGTGTGTACATACATATCAGACTGGACAGTTCCAGCACACTGCGAGTTGCTGAAAAAGTTCAGTGCTGGGAATTTTCATGCCTTTAAGGTGTCCGCAGAATTTTTGCAAACAAACAGAGAACTCTTCAGCTGACCACTGTGGAAAGTTGAGAGATTGAATGGCAAGAGAGAGAGAGAAAGAGAGAGACAATGATGGGTGTTCCGTGGAGGAATTTACAATGCAGAACACGTTCCTCGTGCTGTGAACTGCGAGGCTCCATTTGGTCTTTTTTGCTCATCCACCCACTAACCGCTGAAATTCATGCTTGACCGAGAATGAATATCTCGTGCCGGAGGCAAGAAGAAAATAATAAAATCACTTATTGTGGGCTGGACGCCACTATAAAGAAGTAATTTGCGAAAAATGGGCAAAAAAAATCGGCGAATGAGTGGGGAAAAAAAATTGGAACACAGACAAGAAGGAAGTGACTGTGTAGAATTAATCAAAGCATGTCTTCCTTCCACTCTTCCATTTATGCCGCGTGATGCGGTTTTGGGGAAAATGTGGGTCAACTGGGAGTGAATAGAGAGGCTTTCCGAGTGCGTGGCGCTGCATATGGGAGTAATGAGTGCTTTCTGGAAGCGATCACGTGCTGAGTTTGATCAACTCGCGAGGTAATGATGCTCCGCGAGCGGCTGGAAACTGGCGTGTCTCAGGTATTTTGCAATTGTAAAGACGCTAACGCACTGAACCGCCCCCTTCGTCGTCACCTCTGCGGCTGATGATAGTGAGTGGATGTGACGTGATTGTGATATTGAATATTGCATGGGAGAGAACGAGAGGACTGATGGCTGGAAATCCAAATCGGATATGCATCGTCGATAGAGCATAGAATTTCCGCTGATACAATACGTCGTTTAGGCATCCCAGCACAAGAAGACGCATTGTTTCTGTGTGGGGGATTCCGCACTAAGTGTCTCTGCCTCGCTTCGTTAATTTAAGGGTTATATTCCACTGGCAATTTCACACACACCGAGTCATACATCATCATTTGCTAATGTTATGATGGTTCTTATTAAAAATAATGCCACGCGGTATGAGAGATTTATACATGATGTTACAGCTTCGCTGCATGGCTAATTGACTACCTTGTACTATTCCATTCACTGTATAATCACTTCACGCATCCCAACAAGAACATCAATTAATATCAATTTCAATTCATCATCGCTTTATAGACTTAATAATTTCGCAATAATGTTACAAAATAGGCGCGCACTTCGGGCTACATTTTGCCATTTTTCCCTATCCGAAGTGTCAACAAAAAGTCGTGTTTACAGAAGTCGAGCACTTCATTCAATTGTCACTGCTTGTGGGTGTGTAAATGAAGCATTTTTCAGCTGTTTTTCCCGAGCTTTTTCCATCCATTTCCCGACGAGCGCTTATCAGTAGAAGCGTGACCTTGCGTGGGTGGGAGAAAAAGAGGTGCGACCGGTGGTTTTGGTGCAAAATATGGGGAAGAAAATGTTGTAAAAATACCGCATGTTATGTAACACGCCCAACACAGCAGAGATTTTTGCATATGGGAAACACTTCCTAATCCATAATGGCAAATCTCGACATGAGATTAATGGGATTCTGTGTCTGTCCACTTGTTGGGAATATTTGGGATTGTTTGGTAAATTTATTGAGTTGATTAATAGCAATTACAAAGAGTATTTCTGCGTTTTATCATCCACAATATTTAGTTTATGAAGTCTTTTCACTCAAACGTTGAAGGTTTGCGATTTTACGTGGAGAAAATAATAAAAAATTCATACAATAATCAAATATTAAAATATTTTGGGCATAATCATAAAAATGATGGAATAATCACAAAGTTAATGGTCGGATCTTGCGAGTGAATTTCCTGTTGGTTTCCAGGAACATCAGCAAATGCGCAAAGTTAGAACTTTGTGTTTAGAATATGTAGTACGAAAAAAAAGTGGTCGAAACTAATTGCCAGCCGGAAATAAAGATCCGTATATTAGGAGCTCGATGAGGTGAGAAGTCGTCAGTTGTGATTCTATTGCCCCAATATGTTGCCACTTCGGGGTGAATTCTGTGTTATAGTGCTCTTGACTCTCGCCACCGCTCTCGATGGGGCGTTTTGGATGGGCGGCACTCAGCCCACGAGTGAAGTTCACAAGTGCACCAGTGATTTTGTGGTGAATCAGAAGAAAATCTATGCCCTCTTCCGTCATATCTACTCGCCCAGCTGGAATCCGGTGCTTGAACGGGTGGTGAAGGACTTTAACGTGACAGATATGAGTCGCTACAAGGACGAGAAGTTTCCGAAGGTGGTGATGGAGTTTATCAGGAGTATTATGAAGGGAAGGATAACGCCGGTGCCAAAGACATATCCATTTGTCTATCACTTGGAGGATTGTGTGAGGGAATTTCACACAGCCTTGGGCTTCTTTAGGAGCGCCAAGGACTTCGATGGCGCTCTCGAGACTGCCGCGTGGCTGAGGAATGTGTCCAATGAGGAGGCATTCATGTACGAGTTCTTCACGTTTCTGATTCACCACGCTGAGGAGGAGTTCCTCCTGCCGCCGCCGTACGAAATTAATCCCTTCAAATACTTCCGAGACGACGTGATTAGGAAGGCTCATTTGGCTAAAATGACGGGTCCTAATGGGTTCGAAGATGAGAATGGCACCTTGGTTAAGTACATAGACTATGAGGAAGCGGCAATTGATGACTGGGAAGGAGCTTATACCTACTTCCGCGAAGATGTTGACTTGAACGCATACTATTACCTGTTCCGATTGTCCTTTGAACCGTCGCTGGAGGAGGAGTACTTTGAAAACACGACCAGGGGAGAGATTTTCTTGTTTGAGCATCAGCAGCTCTTGGCGAGATTCAACTTGGAGAGAATGGCAGAGGAAATTGGCGATGTTGCGCCTGTTTCGTACACGGATGAGAACATTTGGGGCTACTATCCAATGATGTCTCATGCCAATGGCCTCTCGATCATACCAAGACCGTATCTGTATGAGGAGAAATTCGAAGAGGATGTGAAGATGGACTTGATAAGGGAGGAGCAGGGTATCAGGAAGATTATCGATCAAGGAGGATTCTGGCATCCAGGAGGACACTTATCCTTCCAACGCCCCGGAGGACTCAACTTCTTAGGCAGTTTGATAGAGGGCAACACTGAGAACAAGAGCAATTTCCCGAGATTCTGGCCTCTTCTGCTGAAATACGTGTCCGGACCGAAAAAGTACCGAACCAGAAAGGATAAGAGAGACTTTTCAAACGCTCTCGATCATCATGAAACTCAACTTCGCGATCCTATTTACTTCCAAGCAATAGCTAAGCTTGTCTCCATAGTGAAGAAGCATCAAGATAATCTGCCACCCTATGATTTTGAGGCAAAGTTTATTGATATTCTCGATGCGAAGGTGAGCGATTTGCGAACGATGTTCGAAAACAAGAGTGTTGACATATCCAATGCGGTGTTCATGGAGGAGAAGCAAGACGGCGAAGCTGAGGAATGGTTTAGAGATGAAGATGTGCGATTCAAAGTGAATCTCAAGGTGTTGACACACATTCCATTCTACTACGATCTCAAGGTGCACGCCGACAATCCCACAGACGCTGTCGTGAGAGTCTTCCTAGGGCCGAACGATGAGGAGGCGGAGAGGATTGATCTGTACAATTGGGATGAGAACCGAGCGAACTTCTTCCAGATCGACTACTATCCGGTGAAACTGCAGCGCGGAGATAATAAGGTGATGAGGAAGAGCAGCGCCTTCACTGGATTTGGCACTGGCTTCAAGTCTTTCGAAGAGTTGTCCATGATGGATGATGAGGAGTGCTTGACTGTAAGCAGCAAGGATGCCTTCTGTGCCTTCCCTGAGCGCCTGATGCTGCCCAAGTCCTCAGTTTTCGGCACAGATTACGTCTTGTACTTTGTGGTGACGCCAACTGAAGAGGATCTCGACGAGATTCAACCCACGAGATTCTGCAGCATTGGAAAAGCACCGCCAAAGGCTGATCACTGGCCGATTGGCTTCCCATTCAACAGGAAGATCAACAATGAGAACTTTATCGTGAAGAATAGTTTGGCTAAGAAGGTCACAATATATCACAGTGAGAATTGAGGCGAACATTTCGCAATGGTGTTGGGATAAAAGTGTTTTTTTTTTCTTCTTTCTTTCTTCTCTGCAATTGAACTTGTGGGAAATTGGGATCAATAGTTGGACATTTAACCTCATTCTGCGGAGACCCTTCTGCACTTTGTGTTTTCGCTCAATAATGATATGGTAATTAATCAAATAAAGTACACCGATTATTGCACAATGTCTGAGGCGTTTTATGTTTCAAGTGGTGTCACAGTGTGGCCCAATCGAGGTGTTTCTTTCCGCTTATCTCTTAATCCAATTGAGAGCTTACTTTGGAGACTCTGCTCAATTGTTGGGCTATCATGGAAGTTGGTGCATTGCGAAATGCAGAAACAGTGCAATTGATATAATTCATTTCTCTGAGTCACCTGTGTTAGGTCAGCGTGTCGTCAAATTACTTTTTGGGCTCTGTGTGTTGGAAAAAGTGTGTTTTCCGCCGCAAGTGTGTGCGGAGACTCACATGGAGTCTCTCTGGGAGGCATTCACTCAGTCACTCGGTCAGTCACGATTGAGCATTTTGCCGTGTTAGACGTCTGTTCACAGCTGTGTGATCGCGCCGTTTCTCCGCGTTACATAAAAGCCCGAAGAAGCCGCCCAATTGGATATCCTCCCAAAAAATATCACCATAATTGACGTTGGACATCAAAAAACCGGCCAATTTGTGTGGGCAGCTCTGATATTGTTTGTGGTTGATTTTCAATCGAAAATCATTAAACAACGCGGCCAGTGTGAAGGTATATTTTAGTGCCTAAATAAGTATAAACAAGTGTGTGACAAAGAGTCTATTTAGCATAAAAGACGTGAAAGTGATTCTCACACCATTGAAAAACTGTATGCAAAGAGTTTTTCCAAACACTCCACCTTCGTGCGTGTTCTGCAATAAAATATAAATCTTCCACTCATCTCCCAAAGCCGCATTCCCGCAGTTGATATTAAAAGTTCGTGGTGACTCCAGCAGTAATATATAGCGTCAATTAAAATTATAATTTATGCAAATTACACCGAGATCTGCTGCTGGGTGTCCAGAGACGCTAAATTGAGTAAGAATTGTTCACTCCACATTGTGGCACGGCGTGAAGCTTGCTCAACCCAAACTCATTATCTCTCCCTGGATATCGCCCAGGCTCACATATGGGGCTTGAGAAGTGTCTAACGAGCAATGTTGGCTTGCAGCTGAAAAATTAGAAAACATCGTTCATGCTCGAGGGATTTTCATAACCACAATTTCACTCTGTTGACAAATTTATCATTCTGCAGTTGGGAGAATGAAGCTTATTTTCTTCGATGATGTAATACACCTTTTGTGGTTTTCCTCCAATTTGAGACATAACGTAGAATTTGTCATGATGCCACAGCAAAAGCCTGAATTCGAGCTGCAATTATCGCGCAATTGTAAAGTGGCGAATGTGCCAAAGAACGGATGTGAAATTGCGCCAGTCGTCTTAATTCAATGGACGTGGAAAAGACTTAAGTACACAGCAGCATTAAATTAAATTCTCAAATTCATTTGTATGTTTGAAATTATACGTTTCGATCAACTTTATAATGCACCTCTTGATGCTATTTCTGCTCAAATAGACGCATGCGTTCTCTGTATTTATGTAATCTGACGATTCGCCGGATTTATGTTGATAGACAGACACTTTATGGACTCTCGCAGGGAATAAATATTCTTTGGGAAAAGTGGAGCGTTTTGGTAATTTATTATTGTTTTTCAAAATGTAAGTTAGAAAGAAAGGCTTTTAATTAAAACATGGTGAAAATGAATGATTTTTGTGATGATTTCTACCAGTGAATTCTATGAATTAATGCTCGTCCGGACGCGAAGACAAACGCACATTCTAACAATGAAAAAAAAAGATAGGTCAATGAAGCTCTATGCAATTTTATGCAAATGCCTTTTATTACTTACACATGGAAATTGAAGGTTTCTCACGACCTTTGCACACGCAGTTTTTTTTTCCTTCTACCACAAACTAAAAAGTAGAATGAATAAATTAATTTTACTTTCATTCATTTTAAATTAAAACTGTTTTCGTTCATTAAATCAAATTGGAATATCCGCTGGAAGTTATCGGTCTTCAAATTTATGGGAAAAGACAAGACAAAAACACTTTATTTTATCCGGATTTGAATTTTAGAATGGAAATGTGTCTTCTGCGGGAGTTTGAGGAATACATTTGCAAAATTCATGGAATATTCACGTGTTAGTTGTGAAGCAAATCGATAGGGTATTGCGGGGCAATTTTCAATAGTTCACTCATGGTAATTGAGTGAAATGAGAGAGAATTCTCCAGTTTACTCCGAAAACGTAATAATAAAATCATACAATTCGCAGCAACTTAATATCTTTCCTCTAGATTTATTCGACAAATTCAATTATCTGTGACTTTTGCGTAATTCTTTGTGCACTGATAATTTTCTGCATAAATAGACGCTTATTTAAAAGTACAATAACACCTTTAGGCTTTGATGTGAATAAAAAGAAACACTCTTTGCAAACACTGTTTGCTTTTCGCTCGTCAGAGCGAAGTTGCTTGTTGGTCTAATAATTGACTGGGCGGCTGTTGTTTCTTCTCTGTAAATTTAGTAGTTTCGCCAAAGTTATCGCTATCGAAGTCTTGCATTGTGGGTGCGTGTTTGGGTGATTGGCAAAAAGAGTGATTGGAAATGAAAATGCGGCAAACAATAAAAGCACGGAGATCTTATCATGTGTTATTTACTTAACTCAAAATTCATGGTCAAACAGACACCACAGCAAAAGTGTTGGAGTGTGAATAATATAAAAGAGATATTAAAATATCAGCAAACAACCGCATCGCATTGACAGAATCGTGAGAATGCCTGAGTGACTGTCGAGAGAGAATCCAATGATGGACACTTCTGGGGCTTCTCGGCACGGTTGATGATGATGATGATGAAATTAAGAAATGGAAAGGAGCAGGTTTTCCAGTTTCACGCGCCATTCTTGGCATTTCACTTTTAACGCGCGGTGCAATATTAATAATTGACATTAGATTGACATATCGGACACTTGTCTGTCTCTCTTCACCTTCGCGAGCTCATGTGATTTTCCATCTCGTGAGCATAAGGCGATGGGGACAGCGAGCAAATTTCCATGAAATATTTATTTATTCATAGACATTTCTTGTACTTCCTTACGTAATAATTGCCAGTTTATTGATTGATTCGGTGGATTTTTCTCTCGCTTCAGCACTCTTCTATGGGAGTTTTTTGTGGGAAAGTAAATATTTTTCGTTAGATTCTCCCCGCCTTTGACGCTCCATCGTCAGAAATTGTATATCATGTGGCAATTTTCTGTGGTCTTTTTCCTGTCTCATCAATGAAGATGGAACTTTCTGTCGGATCGGCTTTTTATTTGTAACAAATTGTGTTGTGCACTTTGGGGAGAGTTTCCATGAGCGGAAATGTGTGTGTGTGGAAATTGTCAATTTCATGTTTTAATACCAGCTCTGGGAGGGTCTCAAAGGCAATTTCAACTTCTTCTACAATGTGTGAAAAAAAGCACCACAAATGCGTAACAAAACTGCGTAGTGAAAAACATGTGTTATGTAAGTTTTAATAATGCTCATGTCTGGCCTTTTTGTGCCCCCTCCGAAAGAGCTTTCCCAATGTTTTACCACCACTCACGAGTGCCGGCAGATTGATTTTAACCTCTCGGACAATTTTATTGTGAGTCTCTTCGGCTAAGTAGATTTAGTGATGTTGAATTTCGCAAAATGTAATTAAACGGTTATTCATCATTCAATATTATATAGAGATGTTCATTTTTCGACACTCTCTCCGAAATCCCATTAATAATTCAGACGAAGGAAAGAGCGTCAAAGCGATGAGAATCAACCTTGATTTTGAAAGCTTCTTCTTTTTATTTGTTAACATGATGCAAAAAAAGAGTATTCATTAAATATTTCTGGGGAAACTCCTTGTGGAAGAGTAGAAAAAAAAACATTTCCCGCAGTGCTCAATGCATATTTGCGGAGGGAGAAAAAGTGTTTGGCTTTGAGCAATTATGGGTCCCAATTGCTTTAAATTGCACAGAGAGTGGCGAAGTATGGGAAACGGTGAGAAGCTCAAATTCATGCGATACACTCAGAGAAATTAGAAAATCTGTTGATTTGCGGCCATGCAAGACATTTCAACGATTATTACAGCTTTTCATGCGAAATCCCAATATTGCCAAGGGAAAACGACTGCTTGTCACATCATCATTTTCACAATCAGTCGAATGGTTCCTTGTATTATTACTAATTGCTTAATTAGCACTCCTTTTTGTTTATAAAATATTCTCAAGTATCAGTGAAACTATAATCAAATAGTGTTATGTTTGGAGCGATTCCCAGTCAAACACATGAATGTTAAAAATGTGTTTTAGGAGTATAAAACACAGAGTTTAGAACGGATTTATTTACTAGTTAAGGGGCTAACAAGGGCTGTTTTTTCTTATTCATTTGGATTTTTAAACTTTTACATGTTTGAAATTTAAAATTCCCCAATTTGAGTGAGAATCGCTCCAGTAATATTCTAAAATTTACCCATTCTATGCTTTGAACCAATATCAAGTTACAATATTGAATCGCTAATTGATATATTCAATTGTAATCAAACAAATGTGGGTGGGAAAGTTCGTACAATTAATTAATATTCGATACATTTGCGACAACATAATGGACACATAATATGTGATGAGGAGTAAAATGTTTTCTGTTTGAAATTGATATGGAATTTGTTGGTTTTGTCATATTTCATCGGGAATTTGAATGCACTAAAGGAACCTAAAATTCCCTCTTACATGAAGGAATCAAACTCAATACAATTCAATAAATTTATAATTTCAATATTCAACATGAAAGCCAAAAAAGTGAGAAAGTTTTAATTGGAAACTCACCCGAAAATGAATGTCTCTCAATTTCATCTCACGTCCTTTGACCAAATTTCTTGGCATATTGATTCCATCAAAATACACCCTTCGGAGCTTCGCAAGTGTGAAATTAATTTCCACTCAGTGAAATGTGTCCTTAATGTTTCATGACACGTCATTCATAATCAGAGGTCTTTTGGAAATTTCAGGTCTCTCCGCGTGTGAATGTTTGATGAAGGGAAAATGCTCATGCCAATGATGGTGACTAAATACCCATTTTGCCTCTTGTGTGATATTTGAAAATTCAATTAGGTGGCTTCCCTTCGTGGGTGGCTCATCTGTGTGGCCAAGGGTAAGTCGTCGCAATAGTCGTGATGTTGAACTTTTCTTTTCGCAAGAAACTTCCACTAATTTCCTCGCCTGTCTGTTCACTTTCCTTTGGGCGATGATGGGGAAGTCGGCAAAAGTGAGAAAATTGAGTGGAACACAGAAAATTATGGTTCATTCACAATTTCTCGAGCATCTTCGTCGTTCTGTTTTATTGACACGATAATATCTGGATGGGTGGGAGCGTGAAATGGACTGAAAGTTGGGCGAAAAGCTCTTCAACTGATGCCGCACGTCATGAAAATTTTACCCGCGAGTGTAGTTGCTTGAATTCAGGCGAATTAGTATGAAAATGAGGCTATTTGAATGCCGTGCGCGCGTTCTATTGACTCTCTGAAATTCAGTTTAAAATTTAAAAAGTGTATTAATTTGGTAATTTTCCCTCTCCTTGCCAGGAATCAACACAGTCACGAATACCACGGATAAATGGCCTGTCTGCCAGAAGTGCGCTTCCGGTGAGCCTGGGCGGTGGCAAGATACCATCCAAGTTGGGCAAATTCGCTCCGAATCTGCTCAGAGGAGCGCCAGCGAGTCGCCTGCGGCCGGGAGTGCTCAATCTTGCGCCCACAATTGGCGGGCGGAGCCTCAAGACGACATTTGAGGTGCCGAAATCATGCTCAAATGAGAACATCAACGCTAAAAGGACTCCAGCGCTCGCCATGGAGGAGGAATGCGAGATGCTGGTGGATGAGACGATAAGTCTGGTGGGCAGTACAGATCACTTGGCGCTGCAGGACGATGAACTGGCCCTGGATGCGACAATCTCGAGGAATCGAGGCATTCTCACACCCGAAGACTGTGATAAGCAAATCTTTCACTCAACCTTCGACGTCAGCCACCACGCGAGGCAGAATTCCACGCCGAGGAGTGAAGAGGCGCCTCATCTCACCTTCAACATGAGCAGTATTGGGGATCAGGGTGGTGATAATCCACTGCAACTCACGTACGATGTCTGCAATGCGACGAAGAGTCCGGCAGTGAGTGCGGAAAACCTTCTCGGATTGTCTGTGACTGAGGGAAGACCCGCAAATGACCAGAGAACTTTTACAAAGCTGACGAATGTGACAAATGCGCTTATGCAGAGCCCAAAGGATCCGGATAAGACGCTTGTGGATGCCAGTGACGAGCTTAAGGCGAAGCCACGCTTCTCCTTTGGCCTGGATCTCACGGATTGTACACTGGATTGCTCCATTGAGCTGTGTGACATTTCGCTTGCTTCCTCGGGGAAGGCCACCAAGTCACCAGTGACGTCTTTGCATAAGCAAAATTCCTTCGAGATGGACGAAAGTTTGGGTATTTTGACGCCCGACCAGATGAAGGAGTTTCTTGACTCGAACAATCTTGAATTGCCTCTGGCGCAAGTGAATTCCCTGTCAGTTGAGCATAAGCTGTCAATGCACCAGTGCAGAGTGGATCAGACGCCTTCGCCTGAGGAGCTGCCCCTTGATCCGGTGGCCGTGAAAACGGATACGGCAGATGTGATGGTGCAGCAGAGTCAACAGCAACCGCCGGGACAATATCAGGAGGTTTCACAGACAGATTCAGATCCGAAGACAGATCAGATGACCAAGTCTGTCGCCTCGAAGGTCTCGGTGAGTTTCATCACCAGTGTGACGAGCATTACGAGCCTGGACACGGGATATCAGGGCGATGGTGAGATGTCCAGACCGGCTAGCCGCGGGGCTGATCACTCCCCGTCCAATGGACCACGAGCAAAGGCTGCAGCGGCGCCCAACGTGCAGGCATTCAACGCTCCTGTTCCGCGGAGGCAGGATCCCATGACGGATTCGGACTTCTTCACCGAGAGCGATGCTGACGACATCTTCCATCATCAGCGCGGCGGCGACAGGAGGGCGCAAGTGATCGATGGCCAGCTGTATGGGCCGTCCATGCAAGCTGCCAATGTGTACATCAATCAGCCTCAGCAGGGCGATGATTCTTGCATGGAATCCAGCGGAATCTTCACGGATGTGGACAACAGAGCAGATGAGGATTTCACTCATCGCCTGGCTGAGAATGACATGTCTCCGGATGGATCCACAGACACTCTGCAGAGCAATGGGAGCACAGAGTGTGGCAGCCAGAAGAAGGCGAGTGCCAGCCAATCGCCGGCCTCCTTGACTCCTAGCCAGCCTTCGCAAGTCCTCCAGTCGTCGCCGGGCGTTCAGGCGGCCTCCGTGGACGTGACCACGGATAAGGCGGCCGATGATGCAGTGGAAGCTATCGCTGAGTGTCGTGGGCCACAGAAATCGGCGAACCCGGGCGATACGGCGACTGATAAGAGCTCAATCGCCAGTCAGCGAACAGTGAAGAAAGTGAGTCCCAATAGAAAGCACGCCAAGAGTGAGGTGAGCACCGGTAAGACCATCAAGCGCTCCAACACCACGGGCAGTCAGCGCAGTGCCCACGACAGTGACATGGAGAATCAGGAGAACAAGGTGCCGAAGAAGATCAGGCCGCCTAACAAGTGGGACGGCGTGATGAACAAGATTGCCGAGGGAAAGACAACTGGGAAGACAAAGCTGAACATCAGTGAAGTGAAGTCAAAAGTGCTTAGTGGACTGTCGCGAGGATCGAGTAAGATTTCGGCCACGGGCAGCAGCACAGAGCAGAATTCGCCAAAGAGATTGACAATTGCTGCCAAGCGGTAAGTTTCTAATGCATTTCTCTTTCTCACTTTTCTCTTATCATTTTTATCTAATCATCATTCCCTTGTGCAGGTCATTTTATATTATCTAATATTTAAACTGGAAATATTTAGCGTCTTATCATGATTTTATATTTGGGTGTACACAAAATAAGTGATGATGTGAAATTGTAAGCTTCGGTGGAAATTTTAAACACTTTCGTTAAATGGTGATTAAAATTTTTATTGAGTGTTGAAATCTCGAGATAAGGCAGACAACCAGCCACTGTTTGAGTGGACTTAAATGACCTATAAAGAGACCTCTCAGTTTTTGTTGACGTGTGCACGATAAGTTTTGAGGTAGATCACTGATAAGATTGGCGTTCTTTATTTCTCAAGAAATTCCCTTTTTTTCCCTTTGAAAATGCTCTCTTGGACTATGAATAGAATTCTTCGCATTGTTTTAGTGTTTATCGCGACTGTTTGTGGGAATTTTCCTTTGCTAATTTTGATGGAATTGTCGTGAATTGTGTGGCATTTCTGTTCCAGGGGACGGACTTACAGCAAAGACAGCCAGCAGAGTTCACAGAGTGACTTGAGTGTTTCCGGAGGTGGTTGTTCGCCGAAACTGCAACCCAAGTCTTCTATCTTATCACGTAAGTTTCAATGTTTCTCACACTACAACTTTATTAATTACAAGTGCCTCGGGTTATGGTGGAAAAGACTGGAAGGAAGAGAGAGGAATATCAGTGAGTTATTGGTTCGATGAATGGGGAAACAGCGTGTTTCTTTAACGTGAGAAATCGATAGTGATTAGATTCCTTCGTATGTGTGGCCACAAATATTTTTCATGCTTTTCTCTCGTCGAATGTAACATCGTGCAAATGATCGATAAATCTAATTTTAATAGTTTATTTGTTGTTGGGCCACAGCACAAATAAAATTGAGGCTACTATCAGTCTTTCCAGGACGTGTAATCATTATTTTATAGAGCTGGGCCATTGAGGCAATTTTTTCACTCAATTATTTTCTCTGTGTTGCGCAAGAAATTGGGCTAATGCGGCTACAGTGTATTGAAATTGCCATAAAACCAGAAGAGAGTGTGGGTTGTAGTGAATGAGAAAGAAATAATAATATTGGGGTGCTGTGATGCGGAGGGGAGGCAAAAATAATGGGAATTGAGGGAAATATTCTCATGGGGAAGTAAAAGATATTGATTAGAATTAGAGAGGAAGTTCAATTAATTTTGCTCTCAATTAGTCTGAATTCAATTTGAAATGCCTGAAATGCTTTCCATTTTGCATCTGGAATCTCTCAGTGCATTTAAATATATTGAATGGGTGGGTTTTCCTCAAGATTTTCCTATAATTTCCGTTCAGTTTACGAATCTCGATTTATCATAATGAGTGATCTTCTAATATGCCCCATTTTGTGTGCAGTCAAATTGTAGTTAATCATGCTCACAATGATGGAAACAAGTGTTTTAGTTTTCCCTCTATTTTTGTTGAGCGTCTCTCTTGAATATATTGCATCTCACTGCCATGATTCGTGCCTTCCTGGCTCTGGTGGAGACTTTCCTTCCTCTCCACATCGGAAAAGATGAAGAGCCTCACTTTGCGCACTTGTGGATGCACAAAGAGTGTGATAAATTGCTAAATATAGATAGATCTTAAGGCCTCTTTCTCCTGAATTTCATAATTTATTGGTGAAATATGGAGCCAAAGGCATCACGGAAGACTTTTTCCTTCTCTCGAACTTTCTTTCGCCCTCAATATTTCATACTTAATGGATTTACTCGATTTGTCGCCTCGACGAATATGTTTATTGTCATCCTGCGGTGCACATATAATTTGTTCACCCAAGAGCTCGACAGATAGAATCTCTGAAACACTTGCCAGAGCATTATGTGGAATATCAATCAATATTTCGTGAGTGTTGCATAAGTTTATATTGCATTGTGAAGATGCAATATTTCACAGAAATTTACGACTATGCAAAAGTCCATTTCACTCACTGCGTATTGGCATTTTTCCCAATTTCCTCAATTTTGTGTGCCTTCAGATGCACTATTTTTGCATTTAATGTCTTCATTGAAATAAATTTCCCCATAATTTTCGCAGAGATAGCGCATCTGGAGGTTCGCAGAGGATATTTATGGAAAAAGATATTTGAATACATGCTATTATGCTTGAAGTAAAGACATATTGAAATTGAAAGACAATGAAATAAGAAATGTGGGTGAAATTGTGGGTATAAAAAGAGAAATTTTTAGAAGGTTTCGACAAGATGTTAAGCCGTCTCTTTCATATTCTTCTGAGTGTGTTTCTCGCAAGAAGTTTCTGAGTGTACAAACACTCTCTTCATTTGATATTCATCATTGTGTAATTGATAGTGACACTATATTCAATGGTGCAATTCAATTTACTTTATGTCTGATAGATTTCATCTCCTGGATTGTGGCAAAATGTGGTAAAATGTGGGCGACAGGTGAAACAGGCAAACAAGTGTAATTCTTGTACAACAAACAAGGTGAAGAAACACGCACCTCAATATTTACCTATCCGACTTTTCCCTCGCACTCACGATTGTTATAAAACAACGAGAGAGTGCAATGTATGGCAGATATTTTCTCTCTAAAATGCAAGAATTCGGCGTTGCACGTTAAGATGATCCCAGCAAACACATTGACCTAAACTCAGCATGTTTTTCAGTTGATTTAATGCTGAGTCAAAGTGCTAACAATCAAGCAACTCTCATATAAGAAGCACTCAAACAATATATGAAATGAAAATGGGATGGATAAGCGATCATACAAACGTTCATATTATTTGATCATGATGTTGTTACGTTTACTGAACTATCTGAAGTACTTTTAGATACCTTTTCCAAGTAATGCTAGCACTTTGACCTAAAACAAGCGCTTTTGCGA
The DNA here is from genome assembly GCF_947086385.1 of Phlebotomus argentipes. Taxonomy (NCBI): domain Eukaryota; kingdom Metazoa; phylum Arthropoda; class Insecta; order Diptera; family Psychodidae; genus Phlebotomus; species Phlebotomus argentipes. The sequence continues at coordinate 6,499,825 of NW_026776181.1, read as the reverse complement.
GCAGATTTTCGAGCACATTGAAATTCTCAGCTAAGTGCATTCGCTGGGATATGAGAAAATGTATTCGGGAAGGAAAGAAATCCACAACGACGGTGTGAAAATCAACGGTTGACTAATTGAATGGCGCGGGATGAATGAAATAACTCTGGGTGGTAATTAGAGAAGTGCTGCTGTCTTTTGGGGCTTCTTATTCACGTGCTTCCGGAGGTGTACGGCATTTTCTGTATTGTGTTGCACCGGCTGAATTTAATATCACACATTCATTGAATTTTCACTGTTTATTGTTCCCATTGTCGAGGTTTCGCCGCCGGTTCTCGTGATTTGCCATCGACACTATGTTGTGTTGGTATTTTTGCCATTTATTGTGTAGTTCTTGTTGGATTTGCATATTTTATAAATTGGGGAATTTATAAAAGTGTTTCCATAGGATTCTTGTCGCCTCTTCATGAGTTTTCTCTGGGGTTTTTTGTCCACAGAAGCGGCGCGACTTTAAAATTAACTGTTTTTTTTTGTTGTTCAACTCTTGTGTGTCCGCCAACAAGAATCTCTTTGGGTATTTTGTTGTACACACAACTGGGCTTTTTCGAGGGACATGGCAGAGACAAAAAGCCACGCTCCAACACGCAGAGCGCCGTCGACTGTACAAGTTCAACCACATCCATACGCTAAATCCGCGAAGACGTGAAGTTACTGATGACCTCGCCACACTCGCGATCACCAGTTCTGACTCTGCCGTCTTCCCGCGTAGACTCAATCTCAGTCTCTCCACAGAGGCTCATCGGGAATCTCTCTGCTCGCAGTGCTCAGTATTAGCATGTGTGACTCCCTGAAGACTCGCTGCTGTGTATATACTTTGGCCGCTGATGATCGGAGTGAAGTTGCTTGGTTGGAAAGTTTCGTGTCAACAAATTAAAAGTTTCTTGTTTATCTTCTTATCGCTCGGAAAAGTCTCAGTGTTTTTTTCTTCGCCCTTCACGAGAGTGCGATGATGTGATGTTTTCTTTCATGCCAATGAAGCAATAGCGGGACAGAGAGTGTGTTTCAAAAAGTGTTCCAAAATTATGTAACATAATGATTTGTGCGGGAGAATTGAAACTCCGTCAATCCATTGACCTGCGTGAAAGTTGAGACAATCGATTGAGGTGCCATCAATCTTTCTCTCTCTCGTGGCGAGAAGAGATTCTAACTTTGGGATGACGTGGAGATGAGAACACAGATTCATGTACCACCGATGTTGAGACTGAAGGAACAAGAGAAGAACATTCACAAGCGTGAAATGTGAATCTCTCATCAAAAGGTTCGCTTTCGTCACACACCATCGTCGTGGCTGTAAATTGAGGAGTGAATTCTACACCCATGAATGATGATTTACAATGTGGAAATGCGACTGCTGTGAAGTGTGTTTTACCTGAAATTATTTAATTAGGTACAGCGAATATATGTCACAATCTTCTCTCGATGATTCTGTGTGCAACCGGAGACTTGAGAAAATAGACGCACTGCTAATTTTGCATAACTCTCACCGGATGGTGTGCGTTAAATAACTCTTTAGCATTCAATATGTTATACATTTGAGGTCATGTCTCCGTGCAATTCAGCAATTGAGTGAAATTGCTATTGACCAAGTCCAGTGGGATTAAATTACACGTATTTTACGCACTTTTACAAGTTATCTTGGTATAAAATAGTAATCTGGAAGATAATATAGTAAATAATATTCGAAAATAGGCAGAAAAACTCCAGAATAATGAAAAATAAGGTGAAAAATTGGATGAAATTTGAACTTCTTCCAATTTGAGATGAAATGAAAATGAGACAAGATTATAAAACGATAGTTTTCACTATCGAACTATTTTTAGAGTCAAGGATTTTAAATATTCATGGATAAACAAATTATTTTCTACATGAAAGGCGTAACTTAACAGCCTCCAAGTCGATCTCTACACACAACGAATAAATTTCCCTCATCAATTCCAGTTGACCATTCAACAAATCAAACGAGCAAAGCTCACGGGATAAGTGTGTGAGAAGTATCAGCAACAGTCCAAACGTGCCACACGTTATTGGGTTGAGTAGTTTATGGCAATTTATGTCAATTCTTTCGGTATTTTCTGGAGCTCCAGCGCTGCCTTAATCTGTGGCAGCGAAGAATTCGCCAAGCGCAGTACAAATCTATATCTTTTCACCCATATTTTGCTACCGATGAAAATGGCGAAACTCCTTGAGATCTCTGTGCACGTTTTTCACGTTGATTTATCATCAGCCGCAATACAACATGAGGCATTTTTTCCATTCAAATGTTTTATTTCATTGCGGATTAATAAGACATTTATTGGAGAATTTATTCAAGCGGAGAGAAAGAGATCTTAAGAGTGCAGAGTGATAAGCTGGAATGGAGCCACAATTTCTGTCGCGAAGTTGAGACATTCCATAGCTTATCTCGTCACCGTGAATTTACTGCGTGTTTGACAGGGAGTTGCGAATGGGTGAAAAGGTGTGTTTAGGAGGAGAGGAAAAAATGTCTGATGATAAATGACTCTTTTCGAGATTAAATTCTTCTGTCAAGTTTATCTGTTATCAGAGATTAATAGCTTGCAATCTTGCGCGATTTGTATCTGAACAGCATTCTTACATCGCGTCCAACTGTCATCTCGACAGCGCACTGGATCTTTTTCTGCCTTTCCTGTCGATAAACGGCGGCCCCCAATGGAGGCGCACATACACACCATATGTTAATTAAATATTGGCAAGGAGAGGAGTCTCGCATGACAAATAAAATTCACATAAAAACACTTTGCTTGACGCAACATCTCTCATATGTTTGCTAATTTAAAAAGCGCGACAAGAGATTTGTGTGCGCGGTGAATGATCCCAAAAGTGGTGCGAAATATTCATGATGATGATTGCAGAGTTGTCCAGTTAATTGAGAGCAATGCCATTTAGATAAGGATTGAGAGTGAAAAGGACTTTATATGGAAGATATCAATTTCTCATTTTTTCCGTTTTGCCTTTATTGACTATCGCCAAAAGTATTTGTTAATTTTATGAGTGCAAATTGATATTGATTTTTATGTGCTTTTAGTCGTTTAACCAAGGGGAAAATCATTCGCGATTTCAGACCATTAACTCTGTGATTATTCAATAATTTTTTTTCGTAATTGTTTTTTAATTTGAATTTTTCCATACAAATTTTACTAATTTTTTGATTGTTCTCTGAATATTTCATTAAAATTAAAATATATTTAAATTTTAAAATATTTAAATTTTTTATTATTTTCTCCATATATTGCCGCTATAAGGCAACCTGTTTTGGCCCTGTCGTTAAAGCTCTGGCTTTTGACTCCTAATTTTAGGAGTTTGAACTAAACATGTTCTAAATTTTGGTGAATTTTGCTTGATTAAATCAAAATTCGCCTTTAAAATACCCCAAAAATCGGCTATTCACTTTCCCTCTGCGATTAACAGAGCTCAGCAAGAAATGGTGATGCATTAAATGGTTTTTTTCTCTAAATATTTCGCAACTCCACTGCTATCGGGGCAAATTTTCCGCTAAATAAACTTTATACGTAGCTTATTGCAACGACACCAAACATTTGTTCCATATAATCCACAGCTGCTTTTGTTACCTTTTGTATCCCAGCTTTGGTGGTTGAGACCATTTAGCCAATATAGTGGCGATTATATCTCTGTTCGTGGCAATTGGAAACTGTGGGAAATTTGCTGTTCTTGCTCATTTCTCACTCTCACTCTGGCTTGTCCAATTGTTCATTCTCAGTTTGCAATTGTTGCTCTCGAGAGTGGCATTTTGGCGTCATCTGAGATGGATTGTAAGTGGAATTAATTATGGAAAGAAAACGCGCTTTATGCTGTAACCGGTGTTCAGTTCCAGCGGCTGACCTTGTTCTAATCCCACGACCCTCCCCATTTTATTTATTCCATTCTATCCGGCCGCATTAATGAGAATCGCGTTCAATTCATGTCAATTTTCTGTGTGGGTGAAGTCTCAGTCAACATGAGATGTTTGCATGGTATTGAGATCGTCTGTGAATTGAGGATTTTCAATACATAATCCAAAATTCATGGAGAGAAATTTGAAGGATTTCCCTCAAGTCACCTTGCGTGGGGCCTAATAGAAATCTCCTTCGCGGTGTTTTTCTTTCCCTAATTGACGCGTGTGTTGAACTAAATGTTACACAACATCTCTCAGTCGATGTTAAATGAGCATCACATGCCTTAAAGCGCAGCCGACGAGTTCACATCAAAAATGTGGGTTACACATTTCCCCCAAAATGAATATTTTCTCGAGAGTGATAGAGAGAGAGAAAAAAGTGAGTTGACTCAAAAGGAGAGGCGCTTGTTGATGGAGTGAGTGTCAAACCGTAATATTTCTTCTCTTTTCTCTGCCTTCTAATGGATTGTGCGGAGGCAAAGAGTTCCAAAAAAGAAAACAGACACACGTTCGATCAAAACAAACTGCGCCAATATTGAACAAGACAGAAAGATTGTCATTCGAGCTACAATGTGGGAAACGTGACCCTGCAATTATTTCCTGTGGCGGCAGCCGGAAGTGCATTTAGTGGGTGTAGCATTTCATGCTAAAGGGGCTCGAAACTGTGCAAATTAATGGGGCTCTGAGTCAAAATCACTCATTCTGGACAATACAGATTTGACTTGAATTTTCATCAAATTAATATTCTCCTGTTTCACATTGGCAAAAATTGATTTCTTTGCACACTAATTTTTCGCTTCATCATTCACTCAATTCATTCTGTGATCTGTTGGAAATATAATCAATTTGAGAAGTCTGTAGAGTAATTTTATTACTTTTCCGCCTCATAACTCCATACTTTGCTGGCTTACAATGTATTTTCTGGAGTACATGAGGGAGCAATTGCAGATGCTCTGCGATGCTTGCAAAAACATCGTCAATTCCGGGTGTTTCTGACACACAATTCCATCCTCCTTGCAGAAGGAACATCTGTTTACAACTGTCTCGATGGGGAAGTTCTTGTGAATTATTGCACAAAGCCCAGACTCTATGCTAATGCATGAGAACATGAGACGATCGGATATGTATTCTGGTGAATTCTGGCTATTAATAGTCGCGCGCACTGAGAATCCAGTGGTTTTGCATGTCTTTTTCGGCATGGCCTAAACTGCAGATTTGTCATTCTCGATCGGTGGGTTGAGTGAGATTGAAAATTGCTGGGAGGGAAGAACAGAAATAGATCGACAGAATCGGTCAATATCTCTGAAGGATGGACATGAATCACAGAGCAGTGGAAGATTTTTCTGCTGAGATTTTTGGAATGATTGACATTTTTAGCAGAACGTTTCGCTTAATCTCTTTATTTCTGCCGTCAATCAGTTGATGGCAGTTGAGGCTAAATCACCTGGATGCGGATCTGTGATCCTCGTTTTCCTGCTTATAAGATTATCTAATTTTGGATTGCGAAATATTTTGTGTAAGATGAGAAGAATTGGGGCAGAAAGCTCATAGAATCTATTTTAATATTTTCACACAAACTCTCGCGGTCGCTCTAAAATGCATCCAAAATAGTGATTTAGGCGAAGAGATTTCGGAAATATTTCAGGGAAAACGTGGGGAATTTGCAACGGAGTTTAGGCTGATTTCTGAGCTTCTTACATAAATTTCACGAAATATTCAGAGAATTTTCTTCCCTACGCTTGCATGTTTTGAGGCGATTGTCAACATCATATGCTGGGGAATAATAAACAAACACACAACTTCGCTTTGTGGATGTTCCACGAAAATCTCCGCCGCGTGGATGTCGAAAGTGACACTTTGATGAGAATTAATGAGACATCAAGGCACTAATGACTGCGTCTTCAAAATGATCAATATAAAATTGTCGACTTACATCCAATGCTGTGTGTTGGAGTTCTTCATTGAAGCTCTTGGGCATCAATCTCGCTCGCTGATTGTTTAATAGCCTCAGCATCATGAGGAGAAGAAGATGAGGCCGATAATCATTGCGGGGTTGCAGGAAATTGATCTGAAGATGGGATTTCTTATAATTACGCCGCAGTTACATTTAATGCAAAATTGCGAGATAAACTGCCTGGTGTAGACAAAAGAGATTAATGTAGCGTGGAAGATTGAATTTAGTGATAAAAGTCTATTGAGGTTGCACACAGAATCACAGAGTCGCTGGGTGATCAATTAATCAACGCTAATTGTGACTGGTTTTGTAATTGAATTCAGTTTCTGTGTGTGGTCCAAAGTGGAGAAATGGATTATCCTGCGTCAAGTGCGCGTCGCGGACCATTTGGTAGAATGCCAAGGCGTTGCTGAGTCCCAATGTGTGGCGTACACCGAAAATGGGAGCAAATGGTTCAAAGGAGAAACTGACGAGATCCGCTTCGGAGCGATATGTTCATGCTCAAGTGATTGAAAGGGAGCGCTTTGGGACTTTTGGCAAGAGAACCAAGCGAGGTAAGAAGCCTGGGAATGCGTCTATTCCCACTATCAATCTCTCCCATGGACCATTAAGCGCCCTTTCTCGTCCCATCTGACGAGAGAGTGCCTTTGAGAGTCTCTGCAGCCCCAGCAGAAGTGACAGACTGACTGTGAAAGTGTCACTGGGAATCGGATGGAAGCAATTACATTTGAATAGTCTCGTTTTCTGTTTTATACGCTCCGTCTTCTCCTCAAATGCATCTCAAGATTCACTCACAGGTCGTAAATGTTATCACTCTGCTTCTCAGCTTTTTTTTCCTATCTCTCTTGTCAATTTCCCTCGAGAATCTCTTTGGTTTCTGTCCTCCAGAAGTCATCACTCCATTCAGATGACATTGCGTTGATCTTGTGCACCGAAAGAGTTAATTATTTAGACATTCACAAGTGTGCCTGTCGTTTGAGTGAAAATATTCCCAAGAAGAGTGCTGCAAAGGCACATTTTTTGCCTTCGAGGGTTGGACTTTAAATCAGTGCTTTGTTTATTTTTCCGTTATTCATCGTCTTCTATTCATTAGCTTCCTCTATTGCCTCGAATGTTGTCTTCCGATGCACTTTGTTGCAGCGCATTTTCATGCCCACAATTGTGGAAAATTCTCCCAGAACGAAACAAACAAAAAAAAAATGGGAGAAAATGTTATTCAAGAGAAGCAGAATTGCAATGTAAATTAACAATCCGCTTAATTTTAGACTTTCATTTCGGCACAGCAGAATATGCAACAAAGAGTTTGCAATGTTTATGTCTGCTGGACAATTTTAGAGATTTAAAGGCTGGAATTTTAAAATGGTAATGATGTGGGATGAATTTTCACTCTTGTTGACATTTAATTTTAGAAAGCGAACTTTGGCTATTTACTGATTAATTAGGTGTTATGCAAAAATCTATACAAGGTTTGGCATCTTCAGCTTTAATAAGTATTTGCTATGTAATTTTCGAGGCAATAATCTTTGTTTAAACATCCAAAGTCTGAAATCTTGAGTGACTGTTTCAAGACACCTTGAAGATGAAGGCTAATATTTCACCTAAGGATGTTAAATGAACAACAATTTAGGCATAGAAAGCTCCTCGGTAATTAGCATCAAAGTCGCAATGTGGCGATGCAAAGAACGTCTCTGTGTTTCAACTTTCTAGCAAAGAGAGTGGGATTGCGGCATCATTAAGACGTTGGAGGTTGACTTGACGTCTTCTTCGCCGCCCGATGGCACATTTCATCAGAAGAAATCACCTCGAAAGCGACCACCCACAGTAGAAGTTTGATTAATTTGGCTTCTCCATTTGCAGGTACTGCAAAAAAGCGCGATGTTCGCACAATCACAGCATCACCCAGTGATCTTGGACCACCAAATAAGACAACGGGCAACAATGCAAATGCCAAGAATGCCAGAGTCAACAACAATGCACCACGTGAGTTGATTTATAGCTAGACTACTGTATGACTTTGCGGGCGTGTTGTGAGGGATTTTCCAGGGCTTCTAATCGGGGGAACGTGACGCTTTGATGAACCCAATTTTCTCGATGCCCCTTCGGATTTAGCTCACAGGTCAATCATTTATCAAGAAAATGCTCACAAGATGGGCAATCCGTCCATAAAAATCTCTCATGTGGGTGTTTCCTTGCCGCTCTTTTTCATCATGATACTTTTTACTACTAAAAGAAGGCCTCTTTTATGGTATGCAATAAATAGCACCGTGATGCGTATGAGTTTATAAGACTATGAAATGATGAGATACAAGGAAAAAGAGAGTCTCATGGCGGATTGAAAGAAGAATATGATGCGAAATTGCGGTGATGGAGAAAGGAATACAATGTACATAAAATGTTTCTTTTCTCCCCTTTGAAAATTTCCCATATAAATAGCCAAACTGTCGATGGCTTTTGTTTGCTTATGAATATCTTTCTAACTCCCTTTCTTTTTGACTTGAGAATGCGCCGAAAAAAAAGAAAGATTTCCCAAACGCTTTTTTGTTCTTTATTCCATCAAACTTCAAAGACGGAATTTGATATGCGTAGACAAATGCTATTCTCAAGTTCATTGATCCAATTGTTTTCACATGGTTTGAGGGGTTGAGCAATTTGGAAGTTAGCTTAACGTTCGCCGGTTAGTTAAGGGGTCAATGCAACTTTAATTTCATAACATTTTAAATAATTGGTCAAAATTGTGAATTCGTAAAGCTGCGATGAAAGATTGTGATTCGTAACTTTTACAAATTGAAACAAGAAATCTGTAAAGTTGCAATGACTCCTAAGTTTCACTGATATTAGCCCCCTAAAGTTCAGGGCGCGCGCAAAGTGTGGCCGCAAAGTAACGTGAAAATGCTAATCTGAATGTGTGCTAAAAAAACGTCTGTATTGGAGAAATATGCCGAAAAATGCGAGCACCTGTCGAGGTCGCTGAATAAATACAAAAGAGCACGATTGAAAATGCGCTGAGGTAAATGGTACAAAGTGGTTAAAGGCTCTAAAACTGGTTACGTAAATCGTGATATTCGCTCAATTCTCCTCTTTTTCTGGCTCAGCATCCGCAGTATTTCACAGTGATTGTGGGATTTCTTGTGCACCTATATTATGGGCCTAGAGAGGCTGTAATTTAGTGACGAAGACAGAAAATTGAGCTATTGGAATCTCAATTTCTCGATCGAGTTGCGGAGATGCTCAGTGGCCAATGGAAAACCCCCTCAATTCGCTCTGCTCAGCTGTTCTGCGGCGCTGGGAAGAGATGAAACATGTTTCCAAAGCTTCTTTTTGCCGCGCGCTGCCCAGAAGAATGTCACTCGTAGCGGTTCTTCCATTTCTCGTATGGTCACTAACGATGAGGAAATTGGTAAATTAATTGACTGTAAGCAAATGACACAGGCCACTAATTCGGCGGCATTGCGTTTTTCACTGCGGCCAAAATTGGTGCTGATGAGATTCTTGTGAAATCTCCTCCCAAGAAAGTCTCTACAATTGTATTTCATTCAATCAGTGACATCCGGTTTGCGGGCGAGTGCCAAAGAGCCCCTCATTGCAAGATTGAGTGGATTTCTTGGAAGATGCCTGACCTTGTATAGATTGCATTGATTTCTGGCCAGACTCTTGTGAAATGGACGAGAGAAAGGAAATTGAGATGAAAATTCTCACTCGCCAAATCACAGTAGATTTTTCAGTTGATGAAAAGACAATTGAACAGAACAGGAAATTTGCTTTATAAGAGATCTGGAAAAATGCCTAAGAAATCAGTTATTGAGACTGATGGTAAGTTTGTGTTCTATTGACTGTTAGAAAACGTTCTCTTTGCGATGTTTTGACATAATTGTTGAGGATTAAAATCATGCAGTGTGACACCTTGACATTGGCAAGAATTTATGTAACATCTTAGTCTGGGTTGGAATCTCTGCGATTACCAGAGATTATTTCATGGCGACTTTCTTGGTGGGAACGTGTTTTTCCGCCTCGAGAAAATACTTGAAGTTCAACGAAACCACATCGTGTCATCATACAAAATAAGTTTAATTCCATTCAATTTCCTGTATGTGAACAAAATCACATGAAGATTACAGTGATTGAGGCTGAGAGATGTGAGGAAGGCGGACAAACTGGGTGAATTTTGGTGTGAAAGATCACTTGATGGGCGAGAAAGATTGCTTTTCTTTCACTTTGTGCGTTTTGTATACATTCTGGCGATTTTTCATTCATCACTTTATCCCGCTTTCTTTGTCGCGCTCTTTTCAGAGAAACGATCACCACCGGTTGTGGCGCAACAGTCACATCCTGCCGCGATGCCTGACGCCGGGAAAGGATCTCCGCCGGCAAAGCGAATGGTCCAGAGGCGGCAGATTACAGTGCAGCCACAGACTCAGGCCAAGTTACCTCTCAAAGGTGAGTGACTTCCGCCACAACATCTCGCGTGAGGATAATCCTCTTTTCTCACCCATTTCTCCTCATTAATTTATTATGGGAAAGTGATTAGGAAGCGAGACTCTTGTTCTCTTCGCGTTATCAACACACGCGTTCACTGACTCGGCAAATTATCCGAATCGATATTACGTTATGAAAGAAAAAAAAGTGTCTCCAACTTCCGAAATAAGTCATTTGTCTCTCATGGCTGGTCGTTTTGGATTAGCAGGCGGATAAAATGCTACAGAAGACTGAATATGCCGCCCAGTGGGGAGTTATTCAACTTCTCTAAACGCCAATAACCGTCGCGTGTGGTAATTACAATCGTACTTAACTTCTCTTTGCCTTCCACAAGCTCTCTTCCAACGTCTTTCTTGCTACACTTTTTTTTCCCTCCACCGCGTCGAAGGTCTATTTAATGTTTTATTTACTTTTAATGGCTATAGACTTTTGTACACATTGTAAGCTTACGAGAGAGGAAGTTTTGTGTGCAAGACACTCGCGCGCAGTGGCGCGATTGAGTGTGTCTGGTTGATGTGAGAAATTAACATAAATCCATCGACTCTTATGCTCAAAATGTTAATTGGATGGAATAAGACACAGGTGTAAAGTCTCCTCCAAAGCGACATTAAATACTTCGTGCTATAACTTGGCTTTTTATGGTGAATTTTGCTATGCTTAAATCAGGGGGCAAATAAATGTCAGAAGCTTGTGTGTTTTTGCTTCAATCTCATGGTGAATTCATCTGCCAAGAGATTATGGTAATTTGAGAAGATGACGCTTATCTGAGCGATGATGAAGAGAGGTTTTGAAAAGTGAGGAAGATTTAAATATGTTAAATTAGCATAATAAAAGGCACACGATGGATTTGCATTCTATGATAATTGATAGGTTTTATGATGTATGGAATTGTGCAGAAGTGATTTATTGGCTGTTTATTTGCTGGGAAATGATAATTTTTCAAATGAAGCGCAATTACGGGACAATCTCTAATGATATATCACATTTTGCCTTCTTTACTCGCTTCCACATGTTTTTACTTCGTGAAAAATGTATTTTGAAAAAAAAATATCGCGTGAATTCGATCGATGCCAGTAAGAATTTATTGCAAGTGAAATTGAAAATTATATTCCGATGGCAACAATTAAATTTATTACTAAAAGTGCGCCCTTGGTGAAAATGAACTGCAAGTTTCGTGAGTTAGAATTGCATGATGAACAATATTCGATATGTTTTTATTCAAATTAGTCCCTAATGAATTCAGGAGTTGACCTACAATGTGAGCGCGAACAGTAGCAAAAGTGCAATTTATCTTCCCCTCGTTTTCAATATATAAAGTTTTTGTTTTTAATCAATTCAAATCTCACAGCGTTGGAAATATAATATGAATAATGGGAATTTATTATTTTGAACTAAATCTTCTGAACTGGAATGACTTTGGCTGAACAGTTCGGTAATTGCGTTGATTTTTCGAGCTACCGCTTATTTTGCACGTTTTTTTCTTCTTCTTCTACAATTCAATAATATCACTGATGGGGAGAAGAAGAAGTAAATTGAAAGCTTTAGTCTTCGCATGGTTGGATAAGTAGTTTATGGTGTTTGAACGGTAATTTGATTTGAGATTTAATGCGAGTCTTGTGCATTCTATCGTCGCGACTTGCTTAATGAATTGTCCCGCGGAAGAAGCATAAAACTCTTTAATATGCACGAATCAATCCCATCTTCACTGTCCATCTTTGGCGTGACATTTCTCTGGGCAATTCACTCTCGGCTGGTGATGAAAAGTCTGTTGTTTAGTGCTGTGCAAGAGTTGCTTTGACGGACTCTCTAGTCATGGGAACTGGAAATGGCAAAGAGGCACGAGTTTGGAATTGTCCACATTTCAGAGGCCGCTGACCATTTGCTTCGCGGTGCACACACTAAACTCGCTTTTCCATCAATCGACTCCAATTTAGAGTCTTAATCCTGCACAAGAGTTGAAAACATGTTGAGATGTGAGAATTCTTTGCGAGTCTCAATTAATTGCAAATGAACCTCTTCTCCGTCGTACGGCGTATAAATGATGATCAATTGAGGGGAATTTTCTACCATCACCTTTTCACTCTTTCATGCTCTTTTATGCTGGGCTCAAATTGGCGGAGAGATGCTGTCGAGACGAGGTGGAGAAGAAATTATTTCGCTATTCATTCGATAAAAAAGATTAATAATTCAAATAGCGTAAGTTATTTGAGTGATGGTTAATTGAATTAAAGGGAGTAATCTGTGTGTTGAACGGAATTCCTCACTCGGCAGAGACGTGAATATATCTCTTTATTCTACTCTAAACAATTAAAAGTGTGGCGAAGAAGTAAAATGATGGGAAGATCTTTGTTGAGTGACTTGAAAAGAGTGTGGTGAGTGTGTACTATGGCCAATTAAACTCTCTTTTTTGTATCCATTGTCCCTTCTCATTCTCCGTGATTTCCCGCCAAACCTGTGTGACTCAATTTACGGTCATTTAGTAATGTTTATGTACATTTCAGGCAATGTTGTATTCCGATTTGGTGGTGGGGAAATACGTCAAGAAGTGTAAAGAGTGTGAAAAAGGGTAGAGCACCAGACTAATGATTAATTTATAAGAAAAGAAATTTCTTTTCACTTTTTTTCCACGTGGAAAACTTTGGTTTTTTTTCGTCTGAAATTTGCAAATTAACATAGAATTCTTGTTTGTAGTTTTCACCTCTGTGTTGATTTTATAATTACTTTTCTATTTGCGCTATTCGCGTCTCTTTGGTTGGAGAAAAGCAAATCCTTCACAGACAGATTTGCTGGATTTTCCTCTGTGCCAAAAATACTTTTTACTCGCATAATGAATTATAACTTCTCTGGCAAAAGTGTTGAGTTTGCTTCAACCGCCCGCACGACGAGGAAATGATTTTATTGTACTCAAGTGTGGGTAAAATTTAATTAACACTGCAATCATCCAAAAGCTCTCTGTCTTGCGTTGAGAGAAGCAAATTTTTTCCAGTGTCTGACTATTAATTCACATCTTAATTGCACACACTCATCGCTTCTATGCAAATTTGTTTGCATTATGTAGACACAATAGTGTTGAATTTCCTCTAATTTCCTCCCACTTGCAATTTTAATTACATTAATTCAGTTCGGAGTGAAGGGTTTTTGATTATTAATAGGAGTTCGGTAACAAATTTCATCTTTGATTAATGAATTTCCCAGAATCGAATACAGAACAATTTTGGTTAGAATCTGAGCGTTTGCTTGTAATTCTACACTTGAGTCAATGCAGCACATCGATCGATTTGTGGATGGAAGGTGGTGAGGAAGAGATAGATTGCATGCCTGAATTGCTCTGCTGGTGAAATAATTAATAAAATTACTATTTGCCTCCACCTACAATTTCCTCCGGAGTATCAACATTGGCGATTCACTCTCTCCGCGCTCTGCGCTGTCTCTGCGATCTGAGACTTCAGCGGCGCGCGGGGTGGGAAAAGGCGCTCAGTGGCTTGTCGAAGAAAGTATTTTTTGTGTGGAAACACTGGGCAAGTTGGTGAATTGAAGTGAGAAAGTCTAGCATGTGTTACAGTTGCATTTGTGCTCTCAGTTCGTGTGGTTCGTTTGAGGTCTCTTGAGGGGAATTTTGTCGAGAATGGGGAAGTGGTGAAATCGCTTGGCATAAAAGGGATAACAGTGCTCTCCGCAAATGTTGCATTTATCTTGATCACCCAGAGGATAAATTCAGAACACTTGTGCGCGCGCGTCTATGAAGATTGTTTGAGTTTATAAGTGCAAAATGGGTCTCAATAAGTTCGTTTCCCTCTTTCACAACTCAACATCAGACGTGGCGGCGGACCTTAACAACAACGGTCGCATCAAATCCACCTACACAAGTGATTTGGATTTGTACGCCAACACGCAGCGCTTCAAGAAGTCCATCCTCTGGGGCTCTCTCAGGCTGCCGACAAAGTTCAGAGGTACACAACAGCTGTTGTCAGCTTTTCTCCCCCGGGGGAGAGAGAGAGAGAAAAGCTCTCGCTCCGCCGGCGATTTTCCCGCGTCGCTTCAGTTGATGATTCACACAGAAGCAGAGAATCGCGCTTTGCTGGTGATTCATCGATGGTTGTGCATAAGTTTAGGCGTGCGCAAAATTGCTCTTATGCTCAAACATATATTGCTGAAATCATCATCATCATCAAAAGGGGATTTAGAATACTTCTGCTCAAACAGTTCGACGTGAGTTTTCAGTGAGGCGAAAGTTCACTCCGCGTTGTGTCATTTGTAATCCGCTTTCTGGCAAAATCTTTCTCTTTCTCTGGTTTAGTGGTTTTCCTCCCGAAAACCCAAAAAGCGCTTTCGACACTGTCATCTCAGCTCATATAGTTTTATTTTGTGGCACAAGCAAGTGAAATTGAGTTCTATTTTTATTACTTTTGTCTTTCTCTCTCACCGAGCAATATTTGGGACAAAAGACATAACAATACACACACACAAAATATAATGTATACATTTTCATGATGGATTAAACATATCTTCCAGCGAGAGAAGAGTAATTTTGCAATTTTGCAAGTGAGAAGAAGCGGAAGGATTAATAAAAAATTTGCTCTTTCTCTAATCACATATAAAGTCGAGAGGTTTTGCACATTTTGTACAGCAAGAAAAAAAATATCATTTGTCATTGTAGCATTATTAATTTTATTCCCACTAACCCACTTTCTTTGCCAAAAAGTACTCGCGATATTAAACACTTTCCTTTCGATGTCATTTGAATTTGATGCCACAGTGTCGTGTTTAGACACAAAAGTTCCAATAAATCTGCAATTACAATTGAAGAATTGTCGACAAAGATTTTATGTAAAAATTCATACACAGCGGAAAGTTTACAATGTTATCAAATGACGTAGCATTGAAAGTTATTTTTGTATTGTATGCTTTTGTCGAGATTACATTTGAAATTCGGATCAATTGAAATTGTGGGGAGGTTTTTTTTAGAATGCGAAAGTCACGCTAATTGAGAAATTGTCTTTGACTTTGCGATGTTGATTTTTTTGTGTTGTGAAAGACAACATGCAAATGGGCTTTGAGGCGCGCTTTTCCACCCATTTTCTCCACTACACAACATTCGTAGTTGATCTTGACTTTTGCCAAAAAGTTATTTATAAACACGCCGCGCTTCATCTTTAACATCCTTGCAGTTACTGGTGAAAAATTTAATAACGCATCGCAATGAAATCATGCCAGTATTCATAGAACAGGCGCGGATGGCGAGTAATGTTCCTCAATTGCTTCCATATGATTTGTTGGCATGGTTAATGCGTTGTGTGTGGCGAGATAGAATGTGTGTGTGTGTGTTGGGCCTTTTATGCTGCGAATTTAACGCATAATAATGATCACGTTGGAAGACGAAGTGTGTGAGTTGGAAAAAAGTGAGTCGCGATCAGTTGCTGGTTGAGCGTCAAATTGTGAAAAGGCTCGCGCACGATCGTGAATTTCGCTTTGGCGTGAAAGCACACAATAGAAAGAGTGTCGTGAATTTATTCAGATTATAATGTAGTATATAGAATGAATTTGTCATTATGGCGTGTGAGTGATTTTGCTATGCGGTGATTTGTCGATGACAAAGTCTAAGAAAAATGTGAGGAGATTCAGCAATAGTAATGATAATAATGGAATGCCAGTGGCTGCCGAATGTACTGTTGAATATTCTTGAAAGCGGTGCTAGATGAGAAGGAATGAATAGTTGAGTCTTTGACTAAAAGGAAGTTATATAGCTAAACCACCGCTAAATGTTCATTGATAGAAACGGTGAGTTCTTTTTCACACATGCTGTGTTGTGCATATTACGCTTTCTTGTGGTGAAAATTGCAAATTGGAACTCTCTGGCGAGGTGTTTCTTCACTGAAATCTCTCAATAATTACAGCGTTTCTCGACTGTTTATGCCTGAAGGTAAAATAATAAAACTCACTGGGTTGGAGGACAAAAAAGAGTCTTTGAATGTGTTATGAGAACATTCTAACTTTAGCCCACTTGGCAATCAAATTACACTCTCTCTCGCTCTGTCGCAAACTCATCATGTGTTCAAACAACTTGCCGAAGCAAGAGAACTGAACTACATGTTATGCTTTTTATCATAGTTAATGTGTATCTTCCAGAAATCTTGTTTCGCCATCACCACAACAAATTCCTCTATGCATATTTCGACTCCATAATGTCTAATCACTGGCGTGGAAATGAGTATATTCTCCCATCCTAAGCGTACGTGGAATCTCTTCTCCCTTCTAATTTAAAGTGTCATTCTTGGGAATATGTTGTAATTAAGTAAAAATGCTCCCAACAAGTTTTCCGCCCTTGTCTAGCTTCTGTATTTTATAAATTAATTCACAGAATGACTCTGTGCTTCTCATGTACTTTTTCAATTAAACACTGAACTCCCTCGTCAAATACTTATGTTCTCTAATGAATATTAGTTAAATTAGAAGGCACTTTGACCCATGAACAGCCAGCCAGAGACTCTTGACTTTATGGTTTTGAGCTGAAAGGCATTAAAGTGGATTTCCTTCTCGAGAGTTTCACCGCATGTTTTGAAAAGTTTTCTTTTGATACGACAAGGCAGAGAAAATAGGAAAATGTCATAGGCAGATGGAGTCAAATTACAGATCCATGAAGGGCGTCCACCCTGTCTTTGTTTGCATTTGATTGTGTGGCGGGGGTCAATTTGGGAAAATGAACTCTCTTTTGCTGATCCCTCAATTGTTTGGACAATCTTTGGATGGGTGTTTAACATGATGGTTTTTGGTACTTTTCCACAATTTTCATTTAATCGCGCTGTTTTCGCTTCTCCTTCTCGGCATTTCGCCAAGAAATCCTACGCTTTTGTATCAAATAGAAAATTTTTTTTGTAATAATAATTTCCGAAACATTAATTTGGCTGATATAGAGTGAAAGAAATAATGTGCGCGCTCTTATTTTCTGGCTATAAATGCATTTTTCCTCCACTAATAATGTCCATATAAACACTCATGGAGTGTGTGTGTGGTAATAGCAATTTATCAGAAATGGTGACAAATTTATTGATAATGATCTCCATAAATCAATGCGGAGAAATTTTTCTGGTCATCAACTTCTGAATAAATTCTGCGAAAGCGAAAGTCTGAAATTCGACACTGAACAGACTGAAACATGACTGGTTTTGGGTGAATTTTTTTGTAATACAAATATTAATTATCAAATATGACGAGGAAGTGATGAATAAATGATGAGATTAGCGTTGTGAATTTGTGAATCGAGTAATTCGATACTGTTTACCTCTTTCCGTTCCGCAGAATTCGTTTTTTTTAGTGAATGGAAGCAGTGAAATTTTGCGTCAACATTGCGCTGAAAAGTGCCATAATCCGCCAAATGATTGGCGGGCAATATTTTGCTATAGAATTTTCTCATGTAGGTGCAGAAAAACATTCTTGTGCATAAACACTGCAGACAAATTGTCTGTCTCGCAGCCTAAGATGTGGTCTTTCTGTGATTTTTACATGAGAAGGAGGCGCACTATGTAAACGTTTGTGTAACCCAATTCTGATGGGTTGTTGAAAAAAGACCGCGAGCACACATTATATTTATGACAAGAGTGAATTATGCAATTGAAGCCATTGTCTGTGATATTAACAGACACCATCAATGCTAAATAGTGTGGCTTGTGTCTCTCATGTCTGCTCTGGGCCTTTGAGAAGTTTGTGTGTTTGAAAAGAAAAACGGCCCCTCTTCGCCATGAGATTTTTGTCGATTGAGATATTAAAGACAAATGTCAACAATCTTTCGAGTACTTTTCACTCTCCGACACTCTATTTAGCAATTCTCCGTCCACACTTGCTCACATTCACAGACTCGAGGGACTGTCTTGGGAGATTCACATGAGGTGCTCGAACATGCCATTGTGTGTCGCCCTCCTTCTGTGGGTGAATTTGCAAATTGCAGCATTTTCATCTCGACCATAATTGCAATATCTGACTAATTTATTCCCAACACGACACTTTGAGAAGGCATATCATGGGTATTTGGAAGACTCGGTGCACAAGTCGAGGCATTAATTTATTAACTATTCACACCACAACTCTGACCCAAAACAATTTCCACGCTGTTCATGCAATTTGTACGAATTGTGGTCAGTTTAAAAGTGATTTCTGCACTTAGAGAACGTGCTAGAAGACGCCCACGAGCCCAGCCTCTTCACACTCCTCAATATTCATACATTATACCTATTTATTATGGGCTCTTGAAGTGGGATATTTTTCCATCTCAATCAAATATCACAAGATTATTGCGAGGAAATGTCTGTTTTCCACCCGCCAAAACCAACACACATTGATTATGCGAATCTCCGTGCGGAATTGATGTATTTACTCTTGGAAGGCAGAAATGATTTTTCAGATGGATTTTGACTTACGTAAGAGAGCTGCGTGATCTATTTTGGGGTTAGAGAGGAAAACAGTGGCGATTTTCAGAGGAAAATTCAGTCAATTGATATTTAAATGAGTTCGCTTTGCAAACATTAATTCACTGGGCGAACAGCGCAATACATAATGGAGTGTATAGTTTTTGCGTGTATATTTTCCGGGCAGTTACGGAATATTAATTCTGCAACTGTTGAGTTCTCTTTTTCCCTCTTTCCTTCTTTTTTTCCCCACCCTGATGTGGTGATTCCGACAAGGGGAGCAGAGAATCAATTAAATGCACATAAGCAATTTGTACAGTTGATTGTTTGGAACAGTTATAGAGTAAATAAATATTGAGAAAATGATGAAATCAAACATTTGTGATTCACTAAAGATGCACTGAGTGCAGAGATGAACGGTTACGTTGGGAGATTCCTGGCAATTCTCTACGCTCTGTATCTGCTCAACAATGATTGAGAATTTGCGAGAAAGTGAGCTTGTGAATTACGTAAGGGGAATCTCAAAATATTTGCTCAAAGTTTATATGATTAATCTAAAGAGGAACCATAAGATCAATTTGTAATAAAATTCCAACGATCTCGCAAGATTAGAAGCTGTATTTTAAGACTCATTAAAATTCAATTAATCTCTGCCAATGTTTTATGAATATATGTTAATGTATCAGCTCAGAAGCATAATTTAGACTAAATTTATGTGTGTACTTTGTGCCATTTTGCTCTGTTTATTTCTGGTTGAAGATTTTCCTGCAATTTGCCGTTCAGAATTGAGATTTTTCTAATATGAATGATGCATTTATTCATCATTGAATGAATTGCAAAATACTTATCAATAAATTGTGCTCAAAACATATATTTTTCTGTCCTGAAGTTTAACTCTGTGAGTAAAATCGCATAAACCTCGTCGAAGGATTGAATGAAAATGAAAAATACACGGTATTTTTCAACACAAACATTGTGCTTTCAATGCTTGGAGAGTTTTCTCTTCTTAAAGTTTGTGTGAAAAATGGCTTTCTTGGCATGTGAAAAAATGCCAGTGGGTGGGAAAAAACAACCCAACATGAGGAGATGTGAGAAGCTCTCGATGTCACGGGGCGAGAGAGAGAGTTTCACTGATGGCAGACAGTCCAATTCCATAAATTGTCGCTGCGTCTGCTGGTCAGGGCTGTTTTTCCCTTTCTCACACTCCTTCCGTTCATCTTCTCTAATCCACTTCAATTAATATCATTAGCCTCATCGTTCGTCTCTCTTTCTCTCGGCAGATCACAATCGATTGGCGGGAGTCGTTCCACTGGCCACAAAAACCGTCGCGGGCAGCGTAAATCAGCAGAAAGTGGCCAAGCAGGCATCGACTGGTGTCACGAAGAATGGCTCAATTGTGGCGCCGATCGCTGAGAACGGCTTCGCCGGAAGTCACCAGACGCAGCTGCTGGCCAAGGCGCCCAGGAGCAATGGTGTCTTGCCAGAGAGAGTGGCTCAGTGCCGAGATCTCGCACACGCCAATCGCGGTCTCGAGGCGCTGGGCGTTGTCATCCAGTATCTGGTGCACAGTGTAAGTATTTATTTAATCTGGGAAATGGCTAATTGAATTTTGCCTCGATTTTTCTTCTTGCATTGTTTAATTGGAAACACTATGCTGTGGCGGAGAAAGTCGCACTCTTTTCCCATATCATGCCAACAGTGCTTGTGTGTCTGCCAGTAAAGAATTATTAAATCTGGTCTGGCTCCAGTTAGCTCAAATGTCGAAAAGGGGGAGAATTAATTTATTGAGATGATGTTCAGTGCAAAATTATCGCGCAATTGAGAAACAAATAATCTCCGGATCTTGGGAAGAAATTGTATTTTAATAGGATAGTCATCATTAACAATGCGAAAATGTGTGATGAAGATTGGGTGGAAAAAACTTTCCATTTCAATGATTTGTTTCTTTTTACACCTCTTTCACTCTTGTGAAACATTGTAAAAAAGAATTGATAAATGCCTCCTAAACATATCAAGTGGCAATAAATTCACCTTTATTTACAGGTGGGTAAAAATGATGTGAATGAAAACATGATAGAAAATGCTCTGGCAAAGTGTGCGCTTGTCCAGCGATGGTATTATGCTAAAATTACACTATTTTCTCTGTCGTTTTACATTGTCAAATCGACTCTGTATTCATGCTAAGATATTTTCTCCAAAAATACGCTAAATGACGCGAAATATTGCATATATGTTTAATAAAAATTACAAATTGTTGAGCAGATAACTTCAATTTTGATAATTCCTACAAGTTTTAACAACTCTGCATTTTTTTTCCACAAAATAGGGCAATTTTAGCATATTTCCGTCGCAGATGAACATCTGCGCAAATGTCCGCGCGCTACTAATGGTTAAAATGATAATGGGATGCAATTGTGTGTTGTTAAACTTTTCTCCTCGTCGGCTCGCCTTTAACATCTTCATATAATGACGCATGGCAAGAAAGTTAGAAATATAATTCCAAATGGTAATTTGCTACATTGTTGAAGTGTAACATTTTGATTGATATGTTGCTGTGAATTGTTGCAAGATATTTACTTGCCGTGCATCTCACGAGAGGGAGTTTTTTTCTTAGCACGTCATCAAAGAATAGCCGTGGAAACTTTTTTTCTTTGCCAGAGCATTTGCAATTTTTCCCATCGCCTCTCGAAGGTGCAATAAATGCAAATTGTTGTCATATCGTGGTGAAGTCACGAAAGGGACATGCAACAACTCTAGAGAGAGAAAGAGAGAAAGACCTTTTGACATCCAGTCATATAATCCAGGGTTTTGTGTGGATTATTTATGAAGCATGAAAAGTTCCTTCCTCATGCAAAATACTCGATATTTCCCATCACTGGCCGACGATATGCAAATTAAACTCTACTTTAATAATGCAATTATTAGCATCTGTTAGAGTCAATAAAATATTCATGTACATTTCTTTTTTTTTGAATGGCTTTCCACTCTATGATTTATGTAGATGTAAGATTACCTTTGCAGTGGTGAATATATAGTTTTTCTCGATAAATTTTATGCTGGAAAATGTTCAATCTTTCTCTCTCTATCTTGCACTGCTGAAGGGATAAAAAAGTGGGGGTGGAGAGTGAAAGAAAAAGTGTGAGATTTAAGATGTTCAATCCACTCAACAGCTGTTGAAGAATGCTCTGCTGAAGGTGATTCGCAAACCGTGGATTTTCGCCTCTTTCCACTCTCCCAGACGTGGTGCAAATTTTTCTCACGGGCAAATTAGCAAGAGCAAACATCTTGCGAACCTTCGGATATAATTTACCGTGGGGTGCATATAATTGCGACGAGAGATAATTGCTAATATAAATTGTTGAGTAGCTACTAAGAAGCGGTGAAGTTTGCAGTCTTTGGATAAGGAGAGAAGCATATATTTGGTGAGAAAATCAAATGTGATTTATTCACTGGCTTTCCCTGCCAATATTTTACGATTGTCAGCGGATTTATGGGTCAAAGCTCGTGGAAGGGTTGCAAAATTGATGAAAAGTCATCCTTTTCACTTTCTTCCAAAACACATTTTCCTCAGTCGAAGGTGAAGGCATGCCGAGAGTGTCCTCATGATTCACCGAAGAAAAGGACTGACAATAAAAACTGGACAGTTTTATGGGTCATTCAATGGGATTTCATCCTTGCACTGCTTTTTTTCTCGCTCATATCGAACAATTTTTTCAGCCGGTGAAAAATCCTTGAGATTGTGTTTATATTGGGGGGTTGAAGAAGAGCGTCTAAGTAGCAATAATCATGCTTCTTCTTGAGTAAATTGGAAACTTGTTGAGGATAAAAGACACTTTCGCTGTCTTCTCAATGCGATGAACTCTGGGCGCACAGAGTGGAAAGAGAGTTCAGTTCCATAGTATAAATCAACAATTTCCTGACAGTGTTTTCTCACTGATAAGGAAAAGTGTCTTTTAATTATTTTCGCATGAAACATCCGCTGAAATTTATGCTTGTCCGGCCGGGGAAAATAGTCAAGAACGCGTGCGCGCGTCTGTTTTTTTCCTCGCCACACACAAACGACAAGTTGTGAATTATTAATTGGACATTTCTTTACATTTTCTCTATAAAGTCACTGCCATGTCGAATTGACGCTCTTTCTAGCGCTTGTTTGCCGCAATGAAATCATTTAGCGCGATGTGTTTGATTGTGTTTGGTTCACTGGATGTATTTTTTTCTGTTTTGTACTCATTTTCCTGACGCGCAGTGTAGAGTTTGTTTTCACAATTGAACCTCTGAAAAGTGATCTGAAAATAAATTCTGAAGGCATAATTAGGTTTTCTTTTCTTGCGGAAGTATCAATGTTTTTCCTCTCATTTCCTCCTTTGGTGCGGCAGATGAAAACGATTTTCCCCTTCTTGATTGATGAGAGTTTCTGGGAATGTTTCAAGGTTTCCTGGAAGAGAGATGTCTTGTTGTGTAGTTCTATGAATTGCTCCAGCTGCTGATCCAGACTTTGCTGCAAAATTACCACATTTTGAATGCCCGAAAGGTGTTTTTGCTGTGCATATTTACCCACAACTTGTATTAACTTTCAGTACAAGCAAATTGAATGCGTAGAGAAATTTGATATCCATGTTTCTTCTGGGGGTAATTGAATGGTTTTGTTTTTTTTAATTAATTTAATAATTTCAAATATTTGATAGTATCCATAAGTGTGTATTTTTCCACTGGAATTTCCTATTACATTTCATTCACCTCTTGATGCATATCTTTTCTGTACTTTCGGAGGAGAAATGCTCTTATCTCCATCCGAATCTTGACGATGTTGGTCAAATTAGTCTATAAACAATCATTTGCACGACTTGTCTTTCCGACTTTTAAATGGCTCTTGTGAGTTTTGCAAAATATATTTTAATTGTATCTTGAGTATGTTCAATAGAGATGTCTGATTTGCGTTAGTTATGCAAATTTAGGAGGTTTTCCCAAATGCATCAAGAGGAGAGTTTTGGTAATTTTCCATAACATCCAGGCATCCTTTTGTGAATCTGTGGCTTGGTAAAATCCCTGGTTTTTGACCTGTGATGAGTTCAAGGCGAGTGAGAAAAGATTAGGCTGTAATTAGGCAAATTTCTGGGTGAATTTATCCCTCTCTCTCTCACGCGCCGGTTTCACCCTCTGAACCATAAGTTTGTCAGGTAGTTGGAGGCGAACATAAACATACGGCGAGCATTTTCATTTGGGATTTTGTCGTATTCGGTGGTGTGTCTTGTGTGTGCCTTGCCTTCCACTCTCGCATCTCGTGGAGAGTTTTGCGTGTGTGTTGTTTTTTTAAGTGAAATTTCATTGATTTGGTGCTCATTTGTGGTGAAATGAGCTTCAATAAATTTGGGTGTTTGGCGGAAGTGATGGAATTTGATATGGAATTCGTGGATGTTGCCGAATTGGAGTCATTTCTGAATGGATCCGATCGATGGAGGGATTCCGTAGTGTCGCATGAGGTACAGCAGCAAATATTGAATTTCGAGCCTCTTCAAAGCACACTCTTCCAGGGTGAGCGCGCGTGGCTCTTCAAGGGTGAAGAAGCGCGCTCACATGTGACGATATTTATTGCCAATTAACACCGAAAAATTGTTCATAACTTTCAACACTTGTGCGAAGCATATTTTTCTTTTATCTATGCTTCACCTCCACATCATCTCAATTTTTTCTCTCTCCTCCTCCTCCCTCTCTTTGATGCTTTGAACTAGACCATGAAACACACCTAATTGTGTACGCGTTTTTCTTTTTTTTTGCACCATATGAATGGGAGTTGAGGAATTACAATTTTTTCTTTGACTTTATGTAATAATTACGCGTCTCTATTGCTTCTCGGTGCAGCTGGATGCCTTCTCCATGCCAACGCTGAAGCAGAATCACGAGAGAACGACGAGAAAATTACTCGAGACGAGATTGGCACTCGATGAGACACGCACGATGTGTCAGGAGCTGCAGACGAGGCTGGCGGAGCAGGAGTCACGCGAAGTTCAGCTGAGGAATGATCATCTCAGTGAAAAGGAACAGAGTGAGTAATTTATCCTTGTGGCCAGTGAGATTCCTTCAAGGACTAATGCGAGAGTTGTGGGAAAACTCCCTTAATCACTGACCACGTCTTGTTGCAGTGGAAACCCGCCTGATGGAAATGGAGACGCGCTTTCGCTCGTTCGTCGCCGAGTCGGAGGATCGCTTGGCGCTGCGCGAGTCTGAGCTGAAGGAGTCCAAGTTGCGCGAGACGGATCTCGTGCAGCGCCTGAGCGAGCTGGCGGCCACGGAGAATGCGCTGCGGGACAAGGTGGTGGCCAGCGAGGAGGAGTTCGGCGAGAAGCTGCGCCTGGCGGCGATGCGGGAGCGCGAACTGCAGGAGCGGAGTGTCCAGCTGCAGCGACAGGTGGACGAGACCAAAGCCAAAAATGAGGCACGAGGGCGAGAGCTGGAGGAGAAGGTGAACCTGCTGCAGGACGAAGTGTCAGTGCTGCGGCACACGAGAGCCACCACCAATGGACCCATGTCGCCCACGCGCCAGCGGACCACGAGTTCCGGCAACACGCAGATCCTGCAGGACGAGGTGGAGAGCCTGCGGTGCGTGCTGGAGCTGAAGCAGAGTGAAATCTCGGAGCTGAGGAAGCACAATCAGGAGCTGCAGCGCGCATCCGATGAGCTGTCCGGCACGATGATTAAGCTCTCAGCCTCCGAGAGTCGCGTTGAGGATCTGCAGGTGCAACTCGAGGCGAAAGTCAATGAGGAGAAGTGAGTGTTTGAGGGGTTTTGTGCCTTGAGAAGTATACTTATCCTCTTCTTTTTCTCTCCTTTAGGGATCTGCTGGCGAAGAACAAGATGCTGAGTGAATCTTACAGTCACGAGCTGAAGAATTGCAGCCGACTGGTGCTGCACAATGAGGAGCTGCAGTGGAAGCTGAAGCAGAACAGTGAGAAGTTCGCGCGCACCATTACTGAACTCTCCAAGAGTTATCACGAGGGCTCCTCGTCCGTGCTCAACTCATCGCGTCGCGAGTCAACACGCACGAACGGCGACGGCAGGCTGCTGGAGTGCTTCGAGATGGAGGACGTGTCGCCGCCCACGTCACCTGTGATGCGAGGCATCGTGGAGAAGTCGGACTCTGTGTCTTGGGTGCTGGAGATGGAGGATGAATCTGCGGAGGCGCTGGCTTCGCGCGTGGTCAGGCGCGCTGGGTCCTTCCGGGCGCCGTCCGTGGAGAAGGCGGTGAAGCGGCCCAAGTGTGCGGCGGCACTCAGTCAGTCTGCCAGCGCAGCATCGATTCTCCATCAGCAGCACGACACGCCGCGCATCAGGAGTCAATCTGTGAGTCACAAGGCGTCCGTGGGACGCAATCTGGCCAGATCCAACAGCGTGCAGACGCCGTGCTCGTCGCGCGAGTGGCGAGAGCCCAACAGCACTTCGACGCCGAGGAAGGGCGCATCGCCGCCCAAGGAGACCAACCATCGCAGCGGCGGCGGCGGGAAGAAGAGGAGCAATCTCATCACCTGCGACTCCTCGGCGCTGACGCCGCGATCGGAGCGAGCGAGACTGCTGCCCAGTCACTCGTCCATTAACGATCTGCAGAATCTGCACCCCAAAGAGTCCGCCGGCGAGGCCATGGTCTCGGGCTCCAACAGCGACGACGAGGCGTCGTCCGTGGACTCCTCCTCGGCCGCCTCGTCGAGCTGCGGCGAGGAGAGCAGCAGCAATTCGGCGTCGCCCATGAATCGGCGCCTTCGCCTGGGCGACTTCGTGATGCAGAAGATTGTGGCGAGTCTCGGCCAGGAGGCGGAGGGCGCGACGCCCATGGAGGTGACTTGGTCAGAGGATGGGGAGCAGTATCCGTCGGAGTCGGTTGTTTGACAGGATGACAGCTTCTAGGCTCGAGAGGCGCCGCCGTGAGTCTGAGCAGCTTCTCTCAAGCGTCGATTTCTCATAATTTGCGCGCGCTTTCTTCTCGAATGTTGGCGCAAAACCCGCGACACTGCATGAATCCGTGTTGTACAATTGAATTTTGACTATGAAATATATTGCAGGCAACGCAGTTGCATAGGAATTTGTCATTCAACCCTTGCTCATTGGACAGAGAACCGCGCAGTTGTTGAATAGAAACTAACAAAGAGAGCATGAGAAATAGTCCACAAAAGTGTGAAAAAAATGTATGTGAGATATTAAGTATATAATTTCCACAGTTAAGAGATACCGAAGGAGAAGAGAATCATAATCAAATTTGTTGAATTGTTTTTGTCATTGTTTTTGCTCTGGATTTAATTTCTTGAGAAGATTTATGAAAAAAAAATCCTTTTTACTCTTAAGCTACACTCATGAGATAATCTATTTGCAAGAAAAGATAGTACGTGTTTAAGATGAGAGCGAGAGAGAGAGAGAGAGAAATGGAAAGAAATAATATATATGAAGTCTTTTGAATGCATTTGTTGTGAAGGAATGAAGATGAAGAAAAAAAAACTGAATAAGAAATCTATTAATTATTTGTAACTGTCACTAAGAATGAGATAAAATCTAATGAAATTACTATGAATGTAAACTAGTTTGATTGAGAGATAAATTAAAAAGAAACAGTTGAAATATTCCATGAAAAAAATATCAAAGTGGTTTTATTACTTTTCTCACCGTCTCATTTCGCTTCATTTGGCAAGTCTTGTCGATTTATTCAAATTCAGCTTGAATTGATTAGCAAATAAAAACAATCGCCACATCTCTTATTTTAAGAGATTCCTTGGAAAGAAAATCAGCCTCAATTTTTAATGTTTCTCATCGAATGAAGAGTAGTAAAATTCTGTGGGTTTTCCAATGCATTCGTCATTATTTTTCCACTTCAATCATCTTTACAATTCATCTCACAAGACACATAATTCAATATTGGATAACATAGCAAAGAAAGACGCACATTCAGTCCACTTCGTCTATCCTAGATGCTGAGTATAGACACGCTTAGTCACTGACTCTAGTTGTTCTGGAACTGGAACAGTTCCAGCGACAAGTCCACGGCGGACGACTCGAAGTGCGGCACGGCGTTCGCCAGATCCTCCTCCGTGAGATTGCGTATCTTCTCGCGCACGAGGTCCTCCACTGACTGGAACAGGCTGTCGTCGCTGATGTCGGCCAGGTTGATCTTGCTCGGGTCCACAATGCAGCTGTCCTCGAGCGCGGCCTGAATCTCCGGCAGCTGGCAGTCTGAGTTGAGCTGCACGTCTGGCGTTCCCACTGGATCGGCGTCGGCGTTCAGGGCAGTCATGTTGAATCTGTAGGCGCCTCGGGGGATGGCCAGGACGCGCGCGGCGCTCTCGTCCACCAGCTGAGCCGGGAAGGTGAGATCGTCGGTGAGTAGGCGCTTGGCCAGGAACTGGATGCGCTCCACGAAGTCAGACACCTCCTCCACGAACACCTTGGCGCGATTCTCCACGGCCACGCGGCGCAGCTGCTTCAGCAGGTGCTCGAAGGCGCTGCCCTGGCACGGCTGCTCCGAGTGCGTGAGCCAGTGGCGCTCCAGCTTCTGCTGGCTCACGTAGTACTTCCCGCACAGCTCGCACTTCAGCCTGGCCATCATCCACGACATGCTGCGCGGCTTCTTCGCCACCCGATCCGCCTCCGCCTTGTCCTCAGGTTCAGTGACTTCGGC
Organism: Phlebotomus argentipes; assembly: GCF_947086385.1. Taxonomy (NCBI): domain Eukaryota; kingdom Metazoa; phylum Arthropoda; class Insecta; order Diptera; family Psychodidae; genus Phlebotomus; species Phlebotomus argentipes. Next base: position 6,471,395 of record NW_026776181.1, on the reverse strand, counting down.
GGGCGCGGCCGGGCGCATGATGACCTGATTCCCGCGGTAGTCGAGATGAATGTGTCTGGGCGGTCTTGTGAGTCTCCCCGAGCGGGTCCGGGCAGTGGGCACGGGATCCTCCTCCGCGTTGGGCTGATGGAGACTCGTCGGCGGCTTCTTCAGCGTCCCTTTGCGCCGCCCAACTCGGCCTCTGGTCGCTCCCACGACGGCTGCTGCGCCCGCCAGCGCTTCGACGCCCACTCCCGGACAGAGATTTACATCCGTCGGCCGGATGACGCGGTAGAGGACCTTCCTGGGCTGCAGAGGCTTCGCCCGCCGCAGCTCCTCCTCGTAGTGCTGCGGCGTCATGATGCCGCCCCGGATGGTGTCGGCAATGATGATGTTGCGCGGCTCTGGCGTGGTTGGGACAAGGTGGCGGGGCTCGCTGGGCCGGAAGACCCCGGAATTGGCGATGTTGGAGGAGAGAATGGGCTTCAAGTCGCCGTTTTGCACCACAAACAGCCGTTTGGTCGCCGTTGCGCCGTCCGGATCCGCCGCGGGCGTCTCCGTGGCGGTCCTCTTGCGCAGGTAGCATCGCACGTCCTCGGAGCGCTGCAGGACACCCGCGGAGTCGCCCATCTTGACCACCAGACTGCCTGGACGAGTCTTCAGCAGGCTCACGGCTCCGCTGGCGTTGGCATTTCGCCGGAATTTCCGGACATTCACCCGGTTGACAGTCTTGATGTCGCTCAGAGGGATGAACTCGGGCTGAGCGGTGGCGGCGTGGGGCTTCGCGGGCCGGAAGGAGAGCGGATTGGGCGCCAAAACCGCAAAGCAGTTGCGTGGATTGGAGATTTGTATGCAGTCCGGCAGTCTGTCCGGCGAGAGTTGGGGCTCAAACTGAGCCATCAGACTCAGTTGGTTGTTCAACATTGACGCGTGAGGGCGGCTAGGGCGACTCTCCACGTTCCTGACCACGTCTCGCGGCACTTGGCAGGAGGTGAGCAGAGGAAAAAAGAGAAAATAGCACTTTTCACTTTCCCTTTCGCGAGGCTCCCGATTGTCAGTGTCAAAGATTCACAGTACGTGTGGTGAAATCGGTGTCCCAAAAGGTGGTGAGTTGCATTTGAATTTGAATGCTCGGCGTGAAGTTGGTCGCAGACCAGAAACCTAGATTACTTTGAATCTGTTCGGCAGTTGCTACTACTTTCCTTGCATTTCTTTCTGCTTCGGGATATAATAAATTCTCTCTAATTTCCTGCAATTTCCTTACTATCACTGTTCTCTTACTTTACCATAAATCCCATTGAGTATGTTGGCAATCTCAGTGGTGAAATTTCCGTGGCATGAGAAAAGATGATTCCCAGCGGAAGCAATTATTGCTCCCCTTCATATTCCGTGTGGCTTTTCCAACTGCAATCTCGATGCATTTTTCCTTCGCCACATTGCCGCCCATTCCACGGGTTATTTGTCTCCACGGAGGAAAGGTACACAGTTTCTATTTTTCACTTTTACCCAAACCCAGAAATGCAGGCGAGGTAAATCCCGAAAAATGTGGGAGAGTGTCAGAGTAGGGAAATGGGATGCAGTCAGAGTTGCAGAGAGAATAGATAGGGTTTAATCCAAGGCTTAATCATGGATGCTATTTAGCAGCAGAACTTGAAAGAAGTCAATTGTCCTCCAAAATAGCCCTAAATTAATAGAATTAGGGAGTAATTCCATTATGTCATGACTTAATTGCTCACTAGAATGAGATTTGATGCCTTAAAAGAGCACAAAAATTCCCTCAGTTACTCAAAAATTGGCAGTTTCTCGCTGTTCTGCTTCCTCATCATTTTCCTGCTGCTCCTGCACACAGTTTCCAGCAAAAGGATCTCTTCTTTCTCACTTGATCCACTCATTATCATTGGTTTTCTCCGTTTTCCAAATGTGACAATGTAATCGTGTGCGAAACTCTGTCGTAATTTGCTGAGTTGATTTAGACTTCTTTGGAAAGAAAAACCATCAAAGTCTCGTTTCAAATTCTCGCTCCGAATCTAGAAGACTTGTAGCATCCCGACGACAACTCTGGTTCACAGTTCTGGGTCGGATTGCACACATTAAATGGGAGCATGATGTTAGCCAAATAATACACAATTTCGGGGAAGGCGGAGTGGCGAATGTGGAGGCACAGATGAGTGTGTGAAAATTAGCTCTCCATTATTCCGGGCAGCGGCGGCGACTTTTCCCATGCTCGAAGCTGGGCAAAACTGAAAATAATGCCAACAGGGAGAGAGAGAGGACTTAATTGAAACAAATGCAACCGCCGGCGGCACCCGGAAGCCGCCCACCCCCAAATTTCCCCGCGCAAATTTATATTTCCATGCGGTCTTCACTGATTGTTCTAATTTGTTTGAGTGGAATTGTGAGATTTGAGACATTTTCAATGATTTACTGACTCCCGAAACTCGCGCATAAGAGCGAGAGAGAGAGAGAGAAAGGATTTCACTCTCTTTCCCTACAAGTGGAAGCGCGCGAATACTTTATTTACTTAAATTTCTCACTCGCTCCACCTCTTAATTACACACACAGTGTTTCGAGGGAAAGGGAAATATGTGCACAGAGGGTGGCAAATTTCCGTAATTCGATACAGCTTTCTAGCTTCTGGGAAATTCCGTGGGAAAAGGATGATTTCCTCGCGCGCACGCCAATTGTTGTGATGCTGCATATCAGAATTATGCACTGTTGGAAATTGGATTTTAATTAACCAATGCTAGTCATTTCTATGGCTTTTCCGTAAACTCGTCAAAATGTGCATTCGATATCCATTTTAATGAGCATCATTGGAATGTCAGGTAATTAGAAGCAGCACAGGATTCACTTAATCAGACATTATATTTCAATTTATTCACTTTATAAATCGACTGATCAATATTCGCAATAACTATATTTTTAAGCATTATTCAATACGCTTGAAACTTGCAAAATATATTGGCATTTTAAATAATTTTTATGCATAATTCATTTTGTACGCTAAACATTATTGAAGAATAATCGATATAATGGACCAAAATGAGCAAATTGAGCATCAATAGTCACTATAATAAGCTGATTAGAGAACGAAGCATCAGGATTCATAGGCAAATACCCTTCTAATTATGATCTGGACACAATGCTAACGACATGATTGCCTCTCAATTTGCCCATGATGAAGTCAATTCTCAGTTAAGCAATTTAGCAAGATTTCACCCCCAATCCGGAAGGGCTTTTCCAACCATCAGGATCGAATGCGAAATCTGCAAATTGTGTGGCGATGTGAGAAAAGTGCAGAAGAAGAGTTGAAAACATGATGTAGCGAAAGAGGCGCATGAATAGATGTCCAGAGTGTTTAAACATTTATGAAGCACAACAAGCATGAATTCCCAATACAATTACCATGTCAATTCTTCCTGGACAACAATACAACTCGTTAGCAACTATTTAACATGTCTACTGGACCTGATCCAGCGTTGGGGGTGTTTTCCAAGCAAATTGTCACGTCAGACTGCATCTCTGCAACTGCTGGACTTCATTTGCTGCCCTAAATATTATATTATAAATAAATATTATATTATTCTGACTGACCTGATGGGGAAATTGCGAAAACTCTCACCCCAAATGCGGATTTTGCTGCGGAGATAACGCAACCGAGGGTGTTCTTCTGCAAACATTTGCTCTCAGTCTCTTGCAAGGGCGTAATTCAGTGGAAGGTAGGCTATTGCTAATACAGGCTTTGCTTTATTGTTTCTCAGAAATTCACTCCACTGTTGAGCATTGGGAGAGTGTAAATAGGATCAATTATCCCCTTCCAAGAAGCCCTAAATTTGTTATTACCCATTGAATGGTCCACATAATTAGATGCATGCATTGCACCCAAAAATAACTATTGTATGTCTGCTCAAAGTAGTATAAAAGATTGTTAAGTATATAGACTTACAATCGAAAGAATACAACCCAAGTCAAGAAATCGACGCTTACCACTGGTTATCAAATTGTTATAGAGTGAAGGTGAATTTATTAAACACTGTTATCTCTTCTATAGAAATATCCTAATCTGTGTCACCTGGGACAGAAAGAAGTCATTTAATTCAACCACTGGACTTTCAGTGACTTTCTTCAAGGAAGAATAAAGCGCACTATGCGAATGTCTTAATTCCTGAGTAGATTCTTACCGTTGAGAGCGTCTTTAGGGATCTGGAGTGAATTCTGGGGAATCTTCTAGTCATCCAGATTACACAGATATCATTGATAAGTAACAAGTGAGAGTTAAAAATACATTTTTAAGCAGATTTCATCTCTGTCGCCTCCAAACTAGAGCACATTGCATTTAGGCGGTCGGGATTGAAGCTCCGTGAATTTCCTCCCACGCCAGATGCCATCGAACGGATGAGGACAATTTAAATCGCCTTTCCTGCTGTGGGAAGAAATGTGACTCCCCCCGCGGCGCCCTTCCGCTCGCCCCTCTGGCAAATCCACGCAGAAGAATTGAGATTGTTCGAGTGGGTGTCAAGGCAATGTCGTGAGCGATTTTCTGCAACAAACACGGCGCACAAGTTTCCTATCCGGCGCTGAAAAATTTGTACATTAAAATGACAAAATGGAATGTGTGGCACACATGTGAACTTTATCCTGGCATTTTTTGGATATTATAAACTTTTCGGATTCGTATTAAAGTTTTCCCATTCAAATAAATTCCCAGAGACTCTCAACTTTTCTCACCCCCTCTTTCCATTCCACACACACACTTTTCCCCGTTCAGCGTGTCTGGGCTTGTCTCATGAGGAGTAGAGCGCCTCTTCGGCATTTTGCACTCAGATCACATCACACAATATTCCATTTCGACACACACTTCGTGTTGTACAATATAATTCCTGTGTTTCCGACCAGCCGCTTCGCAAACAGCGAGTCTGGCGAACAATGAAAAACCCTTCAATATCACTTTTCGCCGGATCAGACGCGATTTTTTCCAATTCCACCCCGCAAAACCATCTCACGGGCGGCGGCAAAGTTTGTGGGAATGGGCAAAATTTTGGGTGTCTGTTTGTCGGGGAATTTCTCAAACTCAAGATGAAAATTGCGCTGTTACTATAAAATGATGATAAATCTGGTGAGTGGAGAGTGAAAATGTGTGGACAGAGAATTCGCACTGTTCCTCACTTTGGGTTGAGCGAAAGTTCTCGCAACTTTGACAAATTATTGAGGACAAACCCCGGACGGGGAGGAAAATGTGTGTGTGTGTGTTGGCGGACATCCGCCTCAGACGCGCAAAGTGTGTCATTTTTCATTTTTGATGTTGACACAGCGAAGGGAATTTTATCAATTCACAGCGAAAGATTAGGTGATGTGTACTGAAAAATCAGCAAGTTTTTGCTGACAACTCCGAGACATTGTTGGTTTTGACTTGGTAAACAGATAAAGGATTGAAAATCACGAAGAGATTGAAGAGAAACAAAGTGACAGAAGAGAAACTTTTAAATTATGGAGTGATTCTCACTCAAACATACAAATGTTAAACTTCAAACATGTAAAAGGTTAAAATTCGAAATCAATAAATAAAAACAGCCCTTGGTATTCTCTCTAAAACAGTGAAAGAAAGTTGCAATTTGCCAAAATTAGGAAAAAGCAATGATAAGTAAATTTTCTCTTCTTTAAAATCTGTTATTCTGCTTTCTACAGACGTAGTAAAACAACCAACGGAGGTTGTTTGAGAATTGCAAATTCGCGAGTGGTGAATTTCTTAACACAATCGCCGTTTAAAATCCGTGTGACTCAGAATAGCAAAGACTGTTTTAAACTAATACAATACATTTTTCACATTTCTTGTTTGACTGGGAATCGGTTAATTAGTCTACTGAGCCTCTAAAAATGACTCATACAGAAAGTGCATCTCATATTTCACAGCAACCAGTATTCATTGGGGCTATCAAAAAATTTCTCCCTTCGAGGCGAAAAAGATGTTACAAGAAGACCCATAAATTTTCCCTCTAACGTCTTTCTGTGAAAAAAATTATCGGAAAATGAAATTTATTGAAATTTCAGTGGGTGGTTGAATAGCAGAGGCGTCACATGACATAAATATTGAATATAATTCACAGAGTTTCTCTCTCATTGAGCACCTAAACACACACACATGGGGAAATTTATTTCGCCCAGGCTGCAATTGGAATTGATTCACCATCAAATTGCTGAGTGTATTAAAATTTTCTCCGCTGGCATATTTCTGGCTCATGATTTAAATTATTATTTAAATAATCTGCGCCGGGCCGGATCATCCCCGGCACGTGAGAATGGGCGATTGCGGGTCGGCGGGCGGCGGGGAGGAGGTCGGGTGGGTGTCCAATGAAGCGCAGATAGAGAGCACAGCCTTGCAAAATTGTAATTTACGATCTTAGACATGGCACAGGGCCAAACATTCTGACGGCCTCCAGTGGAAGCCATACTTCGGCCATAGAGTGCAGCGATAGGCTTCCTCAGCTCACAGGCGCTGTGATTCAAATGGCTTCGGCTGCTCGCCGAGTTCCTTGCAAGCCAATTTAATTTCCCATTTTGCTTCATTAGTATCGGTTATGGCAGTGAGTTTTTCACAACAAGATTTGCTGTGAGCAGAACTGAGATGGAAAAACTCTCTAAGAATATCGACGGGTGAATCGAAAACTATGGAAAGTCAAAATCGTCCATCTATAGTTAATATCGCTTTGAAATTTGCCAAATTTACCTCAAACCATATTCAAATCGTTCACAAATATTCCGAATATTCGAATATTCCTGTTGATTTTGTTGGAATTTTTGACTGAAATACAGCAAAATTAATAGATAAATTGAAAATATTACATTCCAATGTCTATAAAATGTCCTAGAAAATCAACTTTTTATAATTTACATGAACTATTCTTTAAGAAGAATTTTTTTAGGAAAATCTAGAATTAATATGTTTATCAAAAAGACGTTTTATGTTTACGCCGCACGGCATGAAACATGTTGATATTTGAGTTATTTGGACAAAAATAATTTCTTACTATTCTTACTATAAAATACAAATATCACAATTTTTCTTAATAGTAGAAGAAATTAAGAGCTTCTTAAAAATACACAAGATGTAAACTGTAAAAAATCGTCTTTACACAGCTTTCTATTCACCCGTCGATATATATATATACATATGTAGGAGAATTCCACACGATTTGCACTAAAGCATGTCGTTAGCTGTTAATTTTTCAGCACAACTTCCCAGCCTAAAATTCAAACACCCACAGTTCGTGGCGAAAGGCGGTGAATTTTTATTCCTCACACATGCACGGGCTCCATTCACTGGGAATTCTTCTCGGCGGGCTGGAGCGCCGGCCTCCCTGTCGATGGGGGTTGGGGAACCCCTTCCGTGGCCCCGAGTGCCAAACTGACTATTCATGTTTTCAGCAGCTGAATCAAATAAATTGCACATAAACTCTGGCTCCGCGATTTTTTTTCCTCTCCATACATCCATTCACAGCCCATTTTGCCCCCGACGTCATCCTCAACTTTTCCCATGGCCCCACCCCTACCCCCCCTGTGTTCCGGCCTCGAAGAAAATTGCGCGATAAAACGTCTATAATTTCTTCCAGAATAATAAATCAATTGTGCGTTTCTGCCAATCCCCATGGGAAAAAGTGCCTTTTTCTTTCTCTCCAAACCATCGCACAGCTTTCCGGGAGACACAATGCTCAGCGGAGAATCGCACTTGTACGAAATTCTTACATGCGGGATGATGGAAGTGGCGCGCAAAAAATGCCACTCTTCATTACATCTCAACAGTGGAGTGAACAAGATATTTCTCTATTTATAAATTCCAACTTCTTTTCCGTTGGCGCGCGAGGGGTGGCAAAGGAGAGAACAATCGCCCCTCAATCTCATGCCTCGTGGCTTCACTTGACGCTTCCTTCGCACTGTCCCCAGAGAACAACCCCAACCCGTGGGTGGAGTTCAGTCCAGCGTGAAGGGAGCGATAATCTTTTGACCATCGCATCTCTCTTGTCAGGCAGAAATGGGGAAATGGCTGAGGATCTGGTTCAATGACAATTGGAGGAATATGGAAGCGACCACAATACAAACCAGAGTTGAGGTCACGGGAGATTTGCCAGCACTTGAGGTGATTTTAATTTAAAGCACCGTGTGCAATTTGCTTTGAACGCCGCTCGAGTTCACGTGGTGCCAGAAGTGGGATTACCCTCGATGCACTTTCAACACTCTCGACCACTTCATCACTCATCTATTGGACGTGCTAACACCAACTCTGACTGGATCAGTGGGTGAGTGGTGGAAGACGAGGAAAGTGTTGAAAACTTAAAGAGATGATGGGAAAGTTTCCACTGCGAGAATGAAGAAGTCCTCGCACTGGGAGTTGAGCTGCCATTCTGGGTGGAAAAAAAAGGCAGCAACATCAAGCATCCACATTTGATAAAAGACACAACTTCTGGGTGGTGTTTTGTGCCGGAAGACACCGCAGAATATTTGCTGAATTATTATCATTTCTGGGCACATATACAAGGCCCCGCACTGCTCCATTCGCAGCACTCTTTCTCCGCCGGATACACGCCATCCGAGAGCGAGAAAGACAACACAATAGAGGGAGATACGTGACGAGGATACAAAGGGTAAATGAACCGTGGCTAATATTCTCGTCTCCGCAGGCCCACACACACACACACATGCAGTCGAACGCCCACAACTGGGAACGGCCCCCGAAATGGGGAATGGTCGGGGGTTGAATTCAAATTGTCGCATTTAGGACCTTCAGTGCCGCACTTTGGGCCACTCAGACACGACACAACTTTGATGGCGATCGCGTGCTCCTCCACAGCATCCACACATGTGATTCCCAACCCTGTACACAAGACAACCCCTCACCACACCGCAGCGACACTCGCTTTTTCATTACGCCACCCTTCCAAGTTGTGCGACGGAATGCTTGCCGTGCCATGGGTGAAAAGTGCAAGACTTGCACTTTCATCCACTAAGTCGAAATGCTCACAAAACCACCACCCTTTATTTGCTGGAATGGCTCGCCTCGTCTCCTCTGGATAAACATTGGCGGGAAAGGCGAAATTTATTGTGATAGAGTGTATAGCGATTTCATTGGAAAGCGACAGTTTGGTGGCAAAACACATTATTGACCTCTTTCCTAATTTGTGGAGGGTCACGGAAACGGCCTGAGCTCAAACTCCTTTTCTTCTCAGATTCAGAACAGATTTTCGACCGTCCACTCGCATTATCGCAATTGCAAAATATCTTGTGTGTTGTTCAAATTCTCTGTAGAATAGATCATGCTAACGCCAGAACACTCTGTCTTCTTATTGACATTTCTATGTCGCGATAAGAAGATGTGTAGGGCCTCCAATGTTCCCACAAATTCAACACCAGTTAATAGTTTATTTCTATATCAAATGACACATTCTTATTCACCATATGAAGTGCTTATCATGCAATTCGGAACTCCTCACCATTGCACATAAAGGCAATTTGGGCCACTGCTAGATCTGTGCATTTTGCATAACATAAATTCACATACATTTCGCAAATCTCCGAATGAATAAAAGAAAGCTTCGTTATAATTCATGTCCATTGTCCTTTCTAAAGAGTGCGAATATGTGATGAGACTCTAAATATGCCATTAGACGAATGAGAGTCCTCACAGTTGCATTTCGTATCTCGCCCTGTTTCGTCACATGAATATCTATTGGCGCTTAAAGCTTGACAAATTACCCTGCAGAGACTTATGGTGGAGGATTTGAATTTGTCGGGCGGGAGGAGAGCTAATTTGGGGCAGTGAGTCCCTTGATCTATGACTGGAACCTCGCCAATTAGTGCCTAATGAGATCTTATTGAAATTTTATTGGCACAATCTCCAGCCCAATTTTGATAATCAATTATTAACAGATGAAAGGACAAAGGCATTTGTGTAATTTTCATTTATGCTTAATTATTCATGAATAATTTAACACTGAACTGATTGACTCCTCGCGAGAGAAATCTTTAAGAGCCGCACAAAGGGGAAATGGAGTGGAAAATCTTTCTTACAGAGACGAGCAACTTGCGTTGTAATTAATTCTTGGTGGAAGATGGCGTTTTGTGTAAGTGATAGTGTGATTTTAGGTCGTTGTCCGGGAGATTGAGGTACACATGGCAGTGGAATTTGGAAAGTAAAACTCATGAGCATTCCAAGAGGAGGAATTCTGTATGAAGACTCCGGGGGAAAATAGGTGAGAAAATGCGGTGAAGCATCCACTTGTATTTACTCTTTGTTCCATTCTCCGGTCTCCTGAGGGAGAGCCAGTCCACAGCATCATAAAATCGTCATAGCAGAAGACGAACACATTGAGGGGGAGGCTGTGGACCAGGGGGAGTATATGGTGGGATTGCTCGATGATGGTGGTGCCGATAAATGCTTATCGTGAAGCTGGAAAATATTTCCTTGACCGTCTTGAGAATAAGTACAGAGTCGTTGTAGTAAAAATGTTCCCAAGTGGGCGATATTGCCTCTTAAATAGCCAACCCTTAGGCCCAATGCAGCCACACGCAAATGCCGGGGAGCCGCAGGAGAATGGACAAACACTCATATTCCACGGGGAGGCCGGAAAATAGTCCCAATCAATGCCCATATCTTTTTATTGTTTCTACGAGGCTCACCCTCTCTCGCCATTACCCCGGAGGCCATCCGGGCGCCGCTCCGGCCCCGCTCCCCGGCCATCAGAGACACTGCCGTGACGGGTGGGATTGCCGGACTGCTCGTGGTGAGAAGCACCATCGAAATTATTGCTCTCAACACACATCGTTCTCACCGTTGGCCAAATTGAAGAGCGCTCACCCAAACCCGCTCTGCGAGTGACGGCGCTGCAGAGGCCACAATTTCGGGAAGAGGCTCCCATCATCGCCAATGAGCCGACAATGTGGTGCTATCTTTGTTTGCGAAGCGCGCTCACTGGGAAAATTATGGAATTCTCTCAAGACAATCACGATGAATTGGGCTGAGATCGTGGCCAGATGATTTGACCCCGAAAACATCTCAACGATGCCACTTCTTCTGGCGCTTCTATCGCAGAAAGAAAGAGGGTGCTTCAGTCGATTGAACAAAAAACATAATCAAAATTTGAACAAAGGAAATTCAAGAAATTATTATTTTCCGAGTGAAATTACTTAAAAATCAAAAAGTGAATAAAATTACATTTTTAGATTAATTAATTAAAGTTTAAAATTGATTAGAAAATAGCCAAAAAATTGGCACAAACCAAATAATAAAAAAACGGTTGAAAATTTAATGGAATCGTCAAAATTTAAATAAACATCACAAAGTTATTGGCTAAAATTACGAGTGACTTTTCCCTTGGTTCGAAATATCTCATGGATCGCATCAATATCGTTCTGCACGATATAATTAAATATCTGCAATTGTGAACGAATTGAGATCAATTTCAATCGCATTTGTCGATGTTGGAACAAAGCGATAAAAGCTGAAATGAAGTAATTTCTGCTCCAATTTTCCTGCTGTTTTACCACACAAGAATCCCCCTTTTTATCTCACATTCTGCATCCCTCTTGCTAAGTGGAGAGACTTCTGGTCGGGTGGCGTTCTATCGGGCTCCCAGGACATCCCACAAAAGCAGTCTCAGAGCCTCAGTGACTGAATGTTGAGTCGTCAAAAGAGAGAGGAGCAAGTCTCGTCATGTGAATGTGTGAATGAATTTAACAGGGTTTTATCGTCAAAGATACACCGAATTGTGCACTGCCAGAGAACATTCATGGCTCATGGGAATGCCGAGTGTGCGGTGGGATTCGCATTATCCTAATGTCTTCGACACCACCCACAATTCTCAGAATTATTCCCTCCACTGACGACTAACAATGGGGAGCAATTTTTACCAAACTCTCGACCATCACAAACTCTTGCCAGACACTTCCATAAACTCCCGCTGAGGCGCACACATATGGCAACTGCCCCAACTTGAATTATGATGGAACTTTCCAAAATTGCATAAAGTGTTCTTTCATAGACCCTTTTCGCTCTCCCGCTCCGTCGCTTTTTTGGCCTTTGTGCAAACACCCCCACAAAAAGCCGAAGAATAGCGTCAAATCAAAAGTTTAATGGAGCCACGAGAGTGAGGAATTTTCTCATTTGCGCGCATATAAAGCGCCCAATATAAAAATAATGGGTGCATTTTATGGGAAAATCTCACCGCATGTCGAACGGCGCTGATAGGGGTGCAACACCTGATCGAATGAGCATAGAGAACATGTTCATAAAATGTTCACCTCGCTGTGCATTAAAAGTGTTGCAAAAGATGAACATAAAGTGGCACTGCAAGAGCATCTGAGGGCGCGAATATAATGAAAAGATGTTTGAGCTTCACTCCATAAATGGTGTATATTTCAATTTGAAAGTTTGTTTGTGTATTCTTTATAGTCTTTCGCCACATATGAACTGTGGGAGAGCCAGAAGTTGTACTTTCTCATCATATTTCACGCGATATTTTAGCGGAAAGCATTGAATCTTCACATTTCGTGTCTGCTGAATTATTATGCGCTTTAATTGATAGCCGCAAAAAATGAAGTACAAAGTTATGGTCCTCTCAAAAGGCGCCACAGAAAGGACGTGAAAAGCGGGAGAAATTGAATGTGAAAGAGAGGAAATTTAGAGGCGCTCGAGAGACTTGTTGAAAAAAATGCAGCCGCCCGATATATGTATTCAATAAACGGAGATATTGAGGATAAATTATCGCTGTGTGAGCACCATTTAAAAGTTCCGCCATCACTTCCGCCGCCACAGAATGTCTCGTGGTTATAAATTCACCCTCATGCTTTTTTAATTTTTCAAATTGAATTAATTCTCCTTCGCATTTAATTTATTCCTCATCCTTTGCCGCGCCGTGGAGGATCGCTTAACCCAAATTGAATAAGAGTGGAGCTCTGAAGGAGTCTCTTAGTTGCCATGATTTGGCACAATTTCAACTCTTCGTGAGTGATGCCATGTTTTAGAGAGTGAACCGGATGAAAAAAGGCGCAAAGAAGGAAGAATTAGGGCTCGACGGGGGTTTTGGATTTCACCCCCTTCTTTCCCATTGTCGCTCATTGAATAAAATCTGAGATAACATTGCATTTTCATTGTCGTTTTTAATATTTTTTCCCTTCTCTCGTCTCCACTTTCTTGTGGAACACATGCGAGAATTGTGATGAAAAGTTTTGCGCGGATGAACAAATGGAAATTCTTATAGTTTTGTCTAGTTTTCCGCTCGAATCTCAATATGTTAAGCGATCCGGGGTGTCGCCTCTTCAGATGCCACGAAGAGTGGGAAAGTACAATTAAAACAATCTGCTGCTTCCGCCACACTCTGTGGCTGCCATTCCCGATGGAAGAGAGCCACCATCATCGTCCTCCGACAGTCTGCGCCACTCCTCGGACCAGAAAGCACTCCTCCGATGCCGTAGGATTTCCAATTAAAATTTAAATTTGTTAATAGCACAACTCCACACACTCCAACTTTTCTATGCCATTCTATGCTGAAGCATGGGAGAATTATTGCGCACAAGTAGCCTTCCTCCGCATCCGCCATTCGTCACGAGGCAATTCGGCACACAAATTCTCTGCTCACGGTTAATTTTCGAGGCGGCTTTGAGTTTGTTCGTTGTGCGAAATGTGAAATTAAACGTTTAATCATCATATTGATGAATGATAGTTCATTCAATGATTTACTGACGCTCACAGAGATGTTAAATTCATAATTCTGCGTACTTTAAATGGGGGAGAGTTTGGCATGAAAATTTCAATATTGAATGTTGATGCATGTTTCAGAAAGATGAAACGTTGGAGGGAAATTCTATTCACCCCCTTAGATTCTCTTGGTTGTGAGCTCCAAAAGGCCGCTTTATCCCAGGATCGGAAAATCCAAGGGTTGTACAAAATTGCCCCACTGTGGGGCACATTTGAATTGCAAAAGGAAGTGAAAGACAACACAAAATTCATTACTCCGAAACTAACACTTAAATATGTGAGAAATTAATAGGATTGTGAAATGAAATTTATTGATAACGAATTGTGAATGCTGAGAAAGAAATTGAAATAGCGATCAATTTGCAAATTAAACTATACCCAGAAATATGTTTTATTCCCAGTAAATGAGTAGATATATCGCTTATTGTTATAAAAAGTACAAAAAGATTGTGAAATCATGCAAAAGAGCGATCAAAGATGAATTCTTAGGATGGCGAAGAGAGTTTTGTCAAGGATGAAGTGGAATTCTTATCCACAGATCCATGTCACGTTTTATGCGCACCAAACTTGAGTGTTAATGGCGAAAGTTCCAATTTTCTCCTGGATGTAACTGTCTCACCTATGTATTTTCCGTCCATCTGAATATTGAACCGGGCGAAGTCCGACTCTATCTGAAATCGCATAAAAAAGAAATGTCGCACAATCGACTAAAAAGACATCAGAGAGGCTAACTACTGTAAAAGGCGCTAGAAACTTTATTTTAGAAATGTATGCAACTACATTTATTATGGTTAAAGTATGTATATTTCAATAAATGATAAATAAATTAGATTCAATATCACTTAAGCTTAGCTACAAATCGAATCTGCCACACTTCGAATTGGTTGCGTCGCCCAACTTACCCATAAGGTAGCCTTGGCGTTCGCTTATCACGTCCTTTCTTACTTCATTGCACCTGTGATTATTGCAGTTCCTTGTGTGAATGTCCAGAAGATGAAGAATGATCTGAGAGTTTTATCACATTTCAGTCAAAGCAATGTGAGGCATTCCTCACGTGACATTGGGCTGAAAACTATTTGTAGACAATATAAGGAGAAATTCTTCAATTCACCACAAACCAATTCCTCTCATCAAGCACAGAAGAGCATCTCTCATGAGTCAAAACTAATAAACTTGCGATGTGTAATACGAGATGGCGGAAGAGTATCTTCAGTGCAGAGAGCATAAATTTTCTCAAGCGAATTCCTCAAACCCTTCCGCTTCTCATGGCACATCTTATGTGACTCACGGGCAGACAAACAACAGCAATAAATTCCTCACCAATAATCCTCCATCATCGTGGGGTCAAATTTCTTTTTCGCCACCCCCAACAGGGTGAAATGGCGCAGTCATGGTCATTAATTTGGGGGAAATTTTCAAAAGTTGTAATTAAGAAACCATTATGTCGAAATAAAGTGGCGATGTCTGAGCGTCATCATCTGATAAATGATTAATGCATAATATGGTGAATTAAATTAAATTCTCTCCTTGGGAGAACGACTCTCGTGAGAGAGAGAAAAGCGAATCCAACGTTGAATAATTTTCCCATCCAGATCCTTTTTTGCCTTGCGAGTTCTGCTCGCCTCCTTTCGTGTGTCGTCAAGAGAATTCAACGAAAAGTTGCAGGATGAAAATTAATAAAATTTCCTATTGTAAAAGTTTCTCGCTTGTGTTGCTTGGGAATTTTAACAATGATTATATCAATTTTTTACTCTGCCACAAGTGGAAGTTGAGGAACAACAGAAACATTATATAGTTCTTTTTTTAAGGCCGTGATGAGTTTCAAGAAAATGCGAATGATTTTTGAAATGAAATCTGCAAACTGAAAATAAAACGACTCATCATGCTATAATGATGGGATAACCTTTTGTCAAAATGTACTGGGACTGCAGAAATGCGGGCATTTGATACTTGCTTTGGGCGTCGAAGTGGCTGCTTGTGAAGCTCCACGGGACCCTTTTCACTATCTCAAGACTTTAATGTGATCACCACTCCAGAGAGTGCTCGATTTGGTGCTCTTGTGAATCAATAAGAAGGGCAAAATGTGTCTGCAAGAGGCTGCCACTCTTCCTGAAACAGCCCCATGGCTTTAGCTGATGTCACTTGGTATCACCACTTGAACTGTCATCATCAAGTGGTTTGCTCTCCGCTTTGTTCGCCCGAGATGTCTCTCGTCCGGGCCGAGGAAATATCAGTCCAAATCCCGGATTCATAAGATAGAGTGGGCGCCACATTGCGAAGGAATGGTGCGCTCCACAGACAAGATTACAGATTCATCATCAACTATTATTGACAAGGATTCTACAATAGATTGTGAATTCATCTGCCTCACTTCTGCCATCCGGGCGAGACTCAGTCTCTGCAAAGGGACACTCCATGTTCCCGGCAGCTCAACATGATTATTATACTCTTTAGTGGGGCAAATGTGGGGCTGGTGTGGGAGTGATTTGAATGTGAATCTAAGCATGTTTCATCAGGAGAACACATGGTGAACGACTGGTGGAGATTTATACATGAAAATGAATTCAACGTGAGTCCACATTGTTCCATCACCATATCTTTGACTCCTGTGCCGCAAAATCACCTCCCGACACTCGCCCAGAGTCTCTCCTCAATGGTCAAACGGCTGAATAATGCACAAGACACACTCTGCCACCTCTATATCGCCCAGCCGCACTCCCCCGGGCATCGTCGGCTCATGACAGAGCTGAGGGGCTCTGTGGAGAGTGGATTGTGTCATCATAATATCGGCTGTGGTGTCATCTGTTTCGACTATCAACTTTTAAGTTACAATAAATGCGCCACAGCCCGAGCCACGTCCCATGGAAAATGCGCACCGTCTGTGGAAAATGTTTAATATGGTAATTTTCCCTTGGGATTTCTATTAAAGAAGTTAAAACTGGCTTTGTGGATGATTTAATAATTCCCCGCTTGCCCACTTTTCACCCACAACCCACTCCACAACCCCTTTTTTCTCGCACACCACAAATTCTCGCCACAAGCTCGCTTTTCCCTCTCATTCGGCTTCCCACTCACGTCTCCCCCGGAAGATAGTACCTTTCCGCTCAACACACTGCCGAGGGGACAATTATTCAGTCTATGAATGGATCGCGAGAGCCTTTTGACACATGACAGAACAAATCTCTTCTAGAAATGTTTCACATTATCCTTATTTGCTGAGATGCAGCCGTTCAGAGTTGACTCAATATGGCGGCGTCACGGATGACGTCACAGACTAATGGTAGATGTGACCTGCTAGAGGGCACTGTAAGGCGTCTTTTGGCGAAGAGATGATCGAGATCGGTTCGCAAACAGCGGAGATATGAGTCGGCAAATGCGGAGGAATGATTTCTACAGAATCTGCTACTTAACAGGTGACGTTGACCCCCTGACTTTTCCAGATCTTTTGTCCGCTGTTTTGTTCCGAGCTGATCTCTCACTGACTCCTCCAGAGTGAGTCACAACAATTTAATTTTTATCTCTGTCCATTTCCCCGAGTGGAAATCACTTTAGTGAATTTCCTTAATTGACTTTTCTCCCATTTAATTAACATATTCCTTCTTCTCCATCGCGCCGTCCTCGTGAAAAAAATATAGGTATAATGGCGAGGAAGTATAAAGTTCAATGCAATAAAGATTATAACTTTTCACATGGTGGTGGGCAAATTTTAATTTCTTTTAATCTCCCAATTTCTCCATCATCTGGCCCAACACACGCGCACGGAGATTTTCCACGCCGATGGTGTGTGGGCGGGGATGAAGAGGAAAAACAAGGGGCCACGGTGATGACGGCGGGACGGGCAGGAAGGAAAGAATGAAAGTGAAGCTCATCAAAATCTAACTACAAAACATAATGTGACGCACATCTCATCTTTATTCAAAGTTTATTACTACCCAAAATTTGGTAGGATATGTCGTGGAAATTCCATGAGATGTTGTGTAACTTTTTGTCTCTCTGCCTCAGCTTCTCCCCCATCATCTTCCCGCCACCCCCTGAGGCACAATTTACTCCTTTTTCCGCCTCTTCCGTCGCCCATATATTCGGCAGTTTGTGGGACGAGTTCAAGGAGTTTCTTGTATTCTCTCAGATGCTGCCAAGGAATGTTCCACTTCCTCGTCATCATCATCATCACTATTCACTTTAACATTGGCAAGTGTGTACCAAATATAGTACCTCATCTAATCCATATTCGCATTGTCATGAAATGATACAAGGATATTCCATTAAGGGTGCTTTATAACAGCCGCCAACACACGATTTTCTCTACAATTGCTACGTGTGCGGATCAGTGCTAATGAAGGGGGTCTCGGGATCCGGAAGTGCTACGTGCGGTGGGTGGAAAAACTTTCAGTGGGGATGGCAGAAACTTTGCTCCAATCGTGATCATCAACTAATTAATCAGTCATCTCCAATTCTGTCACTTCTCCAGAGTGCATTTGTGCATTCTTCGCGCGAGAGATTTATGAATTATTTATGAATTGCAGACTTCAGAGGTTAATAAGACCGCAAGAAGGATGCTTTTTGCCACAGAATTGCGATGATCTTGGATTATGCGATGTGTATTACGCTTAAGACGACGCAGAAACTTCAAAGTAGAAATCACACAGAGAGAATATAGGGTGATATTGCTAATAATTCATACTTCTTTTCCACTTCGTTCCCACATAATGCAGTTCTGTTGTACGAGTGAAAAAGTTCCGTGCGGGCCGGCGGAGGGGAAAGTGAGTGAAATGGAAGGAAAATGTGTGTATTCAATGTAATCGAGTGAAACATTACTGACCAAAGATGCCATTTATAACTTCCACTGGACGTTATCTCACCCACACCCGGGCGCACGGTGTGGTTGTCATCCGCTTCCACAGGCTCTCTCTCTCTGGCCAGCCTGCTCCGTCCCGGCTGGCGTGAAAGTGCGGCACAGGGTGTGTGCATGAGAAGAGTTCCGGGAGCGGATGATTGAGGACGGGCGGCGGGGGTGGCGAAACCAGCAACCCGTGGCTATCTCCATATGTGCAATCACCCATTCTCTCGCACGTTGTCCCCCAATTCGCCCCTCAAATAGACCCCATGCCGCCCCCAAAACTTCCTCTAACATATTTATGTACTACAAGGCCTTTATGTACACTGTGAGAAATGGAGAGGAGGAGCAAACTTTGGTAGACATTCGAGGAATTTCAGAATTTCCAATTCAATTACTACTACAGCGCAGAGTTTCAGACTATCGTTGTTTGCTTTCATATTTAAGCAATCTGGGAGTTTTCTCTCGAATTGTCAGTTTCCATATGTTGCAGATTCACAATGAATAGATCTCGAGTCAACCGGGGCATAAGGGTTGCCAGATAGATAAGGGGACAAAGAGAAGCGGAGGAAAAGGAGTGATTTTGAAGGGAAGACTGAAAATAAGAAAGAATTTGTACTCAATGGGAGCTAAAGAAAGGAATGGACACTGTCCGGAAAATGGCTGACTTCATCTAGCTCGAACGGGTTGCCAGACTCTTGTTGTCAACATTGGTGCCAATTTGTCGTTTTAAACCTTTTTTCACTTCACATTTTTTTCTTTCGTGAACTTCTTTGCACAATAGATTGCAAAATCATCAGAGAGAAGTGCAAAAATGTTCTCAGGGGAAAATTAATTGACACTGCTGTCAAATCAACTGCTAGAAAACTGCAGTATTCGGGGTGCTCGATGGAAATTTGTGCTGTATTGAGGCAATTGAACCTATTTTACTGGCAAAATTGTACTTTTAACCACGAATTAAACAATTACCCTTTGATTTAGACTATTTTCAGCCAAACTGAGTGCTGAAAATTGTCTCAAAGCGATTCTTGAGAGAAATAGAGTTGATCTCTTCCCATTTGTAACAGTGTAGTCGGAGGGGAATTGGCTCGTAATATCTCCACTCTCGTCGCTTCATGTATGTATCTCTGGCACAGTTCGCTTCACAGTCGGCGGAAAGCTGACCAGAATGCCTCCGTGGAGCCACCCCAAAGCCTAAGGGTGAGTGTCCCATTACAAAGCGCTCCTCCGCCATTGGGAGCTAACATTGTTCTGCGGTGCAAAATATCGAATTATTGAATTTGATAGAGTCCTCGCACGTTTGGTCGCTGGGAATCATTGTGTGGCGTTTTTCTTCCCCATTGAGTTATGAGTTTTTCCATTTCCAAACCCTCTTCCACTCATTTTCTATTCAATTTAGCCGCGCGGCCAATTCGTCTCTCTCTTGCTTCCTTCTCTGATCGATTTAATTGACGCGAGTGCCAGATAGAACATTCATACGCCATCATGGCGAGCAGGATGAGCACGTGAGTGGGTCCAGGTATTGAGGAAAAAAGTGCATGCGAATGTGCATGAAAATCGTTCAAACAATAACTCGAAACGGTCGTCTCTACCCCCATGATTCCTCGGCATGTATTTGTGCTCTCTTTGTGTCAGCTCATGCACACAAATTGGAAGCATTTCCAGACGGGAGGCGAGAGTGGTGAGAATGGAATAAATTGCCATGGTGTGGAAAATATCAGATTAGCAACAACCGCATCCAATTATTAAATTGAATTTAAATTCCACGCGGCGACAGTGGCGCAGCGAAAGCTCGCGAGGTGAGAGAACGGCTGGGCGCGAGAGCTTTCGAGGGTCAGAGGTGAGACAAACGAGGGCGAAAGCGTATGTGAGCGAATGATTTATAAGGTAATAATATTTTTGCTTCCTCCTTTGGGGAATCTTCTTTCCGGGGTCTCCCGGGGAGGTTTTCCGGGAATATTTCAAAAATATTTTGCACGGATATTATTTTTCATCTAAATTGCAAATTACATGTCTTCATATATTTGATAATGAGCTCTAATTTCGCTCACTTTCAAGCTCTCAATGGGTTTTTTTCAGCTAAGCTGCATTGATTTATTGACTAAAACTCCATACTTGAATTGCATCTGGTTTAAATGATTAAATAGGAATTTTGGAGAATTTAAATCTTTCTAACATTTCACATTGCGTTGAAAAGCTTTAATCAGAAATGCGTTTGTAAATTTGTCATTTGCGGTCGCAGAAACAAACAGGAACAAATGGCGTTAGGAAATTAAATTGAAAATGTTAACTTTTCTCTCCGACCTTTTGCAGAAGACTCCCTTGAGATGTTTTGTGGCAGAGTTTTGGCTCAGCTTAACGATGGAATATCGTTAGAAGGAATGCCATGTGAATGTTATGACTTTATGCAGTGAAATGGACAATCTCTGGATGTTTTCTATGTATTTTATGGTACAGCAAATACAATTATACCGTGGGTTACTCTCGAGTGGGCGGAGAGACAGATGTCATTTGTACACCTTCACCTCTTGGTTGTGAGTCCATGTCATGGCAAACATCTTGGAAAGTCATGAATTATGAATGACTATTAAATTGTCTACAATAAAAAGTGAATAACTCTGTTTCACCCCTTGTTCTTCTTCGGCGAAGGAAAGCAGACAAGAAAAAATGTGCTATAAGAAAAAGTATCTCGGTGTCCTTCACGGTGTTGTTTTCCACTGAGATTCCACATGGAATTCTCCTGCCTCAACTGTTAAACAAGCTTGATACCTAGAATACGAGTGGGAGAGAGGAAAAGCACCATTGCCACATGTATGGGGAATAAAAAGTTGACTATTTGTCAAAGCAGTGCAAAATAAAACATTTTATATTATTTTATTTTACACGTGTGAATAAATTTTTCCCCATTTCCACATCACCCGGAAGAGAAGTTTTCACACCCCAGAATTGTTCCCATTTCGGGAGCAGAGAAGAAAAAAAGGAACGTTAAACTTCAATATTTTCCCTTGAAGTTACCCAGACACTAATATTGCATGAGTTTTGAATATATTCCCTCTCATTGTCATCCACACATTGTATTTATGCGGACCCGAGCATGTGGCAAGTTAAACTTTGATTTCCCTCGAGGTCTTAGCTGAAAGTTTAAGAAAATTTCCACCACACAGACGCGTGGAAAATTAAAATCTTCAACACTAGCCGTCAAGCCACAATTTGTCATATGTGACTTTCTCTCAAAAAGTCCCTTCACACGTGAAAGCTCATTTTCTCTGCAATTTCCCATTGCATTTCAACCTGCCCTGGGAAATGTCAGTCTCATGATGGGATTTTTCTTTGTGTCAATCATAAAAAAAGCTGAAGAAAGACGCGCTCTCTTGAATTCCAGCTCTAAAGCTCGCAGCTAATATGAGTTTTGCCGAATGGTGAGGAAACGAGAAGGATCTCAAGATCCGAATGACATGCGAAATGCTCCTCGCGTGCACTAATGCCTGATTTGTGATGATGTGATACGTGATCTATTAATTATATTGCCATCTCACATAAATCCAGCCACCAAAAGGTGCTAAAAGTGTCACAAATCTCGAGGAGTATCATTTCATTCCCTCTCGCAGCCAAGTAGAATGCCGAAAGGCTTTCAATTTGTGAGAATTGGTCGTGATTCCTATAAAAAATACATGTGACTGGGCGGGGCTTAGGAGTGGGCGGAGCTTCAACTATCTGCTGTACTCAGAAAGTTTATCTCTAAAGAGATTGCAGCGCTTGCCATCCACTTGCTACTGCAATATGGAAATCGTTTACCCCTGTGGCAAGCTCTTGACATCAATTTAACACCTTTGCCACCGATGAGAGAGGAATACGAGGCGACTAAAGTGGAAATTAATCGATTTAATTACACTTACAAAGCCGTAATGTGCAGCATTTTGGGCCCTGGGAAAACCCGTAAAGTGGGAGTCAGGTGGCTTGAGTGCAAATGATTTCTTCGCTGTTATTTTTGCCATCCTCAACGGAGCAATGCAAATTCAGCAGCTGTGAATTTTAATAACGATAACATGCAACAGATTGTAAGACAGGATGAGAAATGAAGGTGCAATCCCGCGACAGTGTTTATCACATGCGGCAAAGGACGTCCCACATCGTGTTCCACGTCCTCCACGACAGGCACTTTTAATTAAACAAATATCACTTGAAATATCATGTTCATTAATTCTCCTCCGAAAGATACAGTCGCTGATTTGTTCCTGGCAAAATACCATCTCTATTTGTACTATCTCTGCGATGGTGCTGAATATGAGAGGCGAACTTCCAAGACACTCCGCTTAAATTGTCTGGCAGTAATTTTCCTCAATTAACTTCTTGTGTGCAACTCTTAAATTTTATTTGCTCCCGGGAAGACCTCGGGACGGGGCGTTGCGCCCAAGTTGCTGAATTGATGGCGAACGCGGGGGTGGGAGTGTTCAACCCCTTCGGGGGATGAATTTACATGGGAAAAGTCCCCGCGAAATGAATTCTCAGCATGCGAATCTAATATTTTAGCAGGAAATTATTTAATCATGGGAGAATTATTGTAGTTCCACTTCGTCCAATTCACTCAACCAAGAACTTCTTGCACAGCCAGTTGTGATAAGAAATTCAATTAGGAATCATCTGAGAGGGAAAATTAATTGGCAATTAAAGAATTTAAATCCTCTTCAAGAGACTTTTTCGATAGAGTTGTTAAAAATAACAATGAAAATACATTGTTTGCGGCAGTTTGTGTCATACAAAGTGCGTGCATTTTTCAATGGTCGTGACAATGTAGTCAAGGTGAGTGATATTATTTTTCCAGTGACCATTCTGAATATTCTGGGCGCAGAAAAAAAGCTAAAAGCTCTGTCATAAATCACTAAATTGGCTGATTCCATAAATTTTCGAGTAGACTCTATTACCAGGGAAAGCAGTGAAAATTCCAATTGAAGTGCGAAATGAAAAGCAATTCGTAATCCACGCAGACCACATTGTGATAATATTTTATTGTATACACGAAATAAATAACCGTGGAAACGGCAAATCAAATAACTTCACCTGCACTGCATTTGCAATACAATATCTCCGTATCCTATTAAATTAATTTCTGAATTGAAATTAAATTATCCATCCTCGTGGTGAGTGCTATTATTTGATATTTGATTAGAGGGTGGCCCGAGAGGTCATCGATATAATTGCATGTGTGTTTATTGTTAACCTGTGATTATTTCAGCGCTTGTTCCCAATCGACCATTGTAAATTTGCAAAATTCCTTCACAATGAGAAATTCATGCCGAAATAATTGGCGTTAGGTGAATTTTGCATTTTGCTGATACCACATAATCCTCTATACTTTGCATGGAAAACTTTTTTCATAACCCGCCACCCGGTTTTTCATGAATGCGCGCCGCCCTGTGGAAAGTTGCGAATAAATACAGATGAGCAGCGCGGTGAATATTTCTGCGTGGTGTTATTGGCTCAAAAAATGGCACAAAAGATGCTACTGAAGCGAACAGTATTGTTGTGCAAAAAGATGTCTGATGTAGTCAAGCTCGTGGCATTCATTTTACATCCACTTTTTGCCGGATCTTCCGCACCAAAAATACCACAAGAGTGTGAAAAGGCGTGAACATGAGGAAGCTTAAGTCGCGCGGGGGACAAAAAGGAGAATCAACAATGTATCCAGAGCTTCCAACCAGGAAATTTCCGTAGACGCGGCGCCACTTTGCTTTCCGGCAGATGCAAAAATTGTCAGAGGGATGAATCCTTTCCCATGGCGCAGAAGAAGAAACTTTATTCCGCCCACAAGAGAGCTAAAATATATTAATTCAAATGTGGGAGACCATTTAATTGTCCCCTATATTCAACTTTCACCCCGTGAAGCACACACTTTTTCCTCCGCCAGCTCAAAACTACCCCCGAAAGCCCAGATTTTAATTTCATGAAAATTAAAGAGATTATTAATTTAACTCGCCAAAATACACTGTGCGGGACGTTTTCAGCTTGAGGATGACTCACAGAGTGTCCACTTGGAGTCATGCCAAGCACGGATCAACTCACCCAGCTTGCAAATTGTGTTCCTGACACCTTATTTGGTTTTTACATAACAATACGGGGATTTTTGTTTAATTTGGGGCGTCCTTAAAGGTTAGCACGAAGCGAGATTCCTCAACAATTTCCTCATTCACCTCTTGTGAAAATTAATTACCCCGTAGAAACAGTCCTGATGGAATCCCGCTGGATTCCACCAGAATATTCCTAAAAGTCCTGCAGGATTTTTAATGGAAAATTCACTTGAAAATTCACTAACAGTAAGAAGATGGTAGTTTTTTTTTTTAGGAACAAAACGATAGTTTTTAGCAACCAGTTGCTAGATGTTTACTAACATGACGACAGTTTTTAAGTCACAAGATGATAATTTTTCATAGTATAGCAGATTTCAATTGTCCATGAATTTTAGTAACCAGTCTAGGTGGTTCCAGTTTTTGCCCGTTTTTCGAGATGATAGATTTTCCCTATAAGTTTCCATAAGGAATCGTGCAGAGCATCTGTTAGGCTTTAGGACAGCGCTATGGAAAAACGGTGGAAAATCGGTGGATAGTGGATTGTGTTTTTACTGGGTGAGGAAATTTAAATGCAGCAAGAGTATTAAGTGGATGAGTTGACGGTGCTCAAGATGAGAGATTGGAGATAAATTGTGGGGTCAATCCAATATTACATATTTCGTAGTTCAATTCGTAAATGCTTCGAATCCAAAAATCTTGATTCTTGAATGCAATTCAACGGAAATTCCAGTTCCATCCTAGTTAGAAGCCTGATCAACTCTGTCGCCAGCAGTGATCACGAATTGCGTGTGACTCAAAGACAAGGTGGTTTGTGTGAGAAAATGTTGTTTGGCAGGAGTTAGTGGAGTTTGGGGATTACATTGTCAGTACTTCACCGAACACGCCGTACAAATTCCCATCTCTCCGCATCCATCTTCGGCCCGATTGTCTCTGGCGTCTGGAGGTGTCTCTTCGGTGGATTGTAGCTTGTCTCCCTCGGCTGGCAGTCCCTCGGCGCCGTGCTCAGACGCCCGCCCACGGGGTGGCATTTTTGGCCGAGAGCGCGCCGGGGCCGCAGTGAAAATGGGTGAGACAATGAGCCGGGATGGCATATATATTCACCTGAGGAGTTTGCATCAATTTAATGGCAAAGCATATGGCGAATTAAGTGGGATGGAAAATCGAAGGTGTCTCCATCGGGAGAAGAGTGGAGATTATTGACAAAACAGATGTGGCAAGCAATAAATTTAAGCTCAGGAGTGAACGAGAGAGCAGCACTCTCATTCCAATGGTAACCTCATGAGGATGTCTATTATTGTTACCACCGTTGTTGCGGTTATAATTTCGAAACCCAGAATGCGGCCACCGCCAGATATTCGTGTAGCAGTAAATGGAGACGCCTGGTGAGTAATAAATGTCACTGAGTGGCATTGGGATTTACTCCAGGATTTGTGATTGTTACAAAATGCGTCAGTTTATTTCCATCCCTCTCTGCTCTGCTTCTTGAGCCACCCCCGCACGCAAATTCGCATTTATCTCCCCAAATGCTCATTTTGCCAACTAACAGAACATTTGCATCCACGCCATGTGGCTCAATTGAAAAACACCCAACGACTCCCATCTGAGTCGTGCCAAATCCCCCCAAGAGGGGGTGAAACTTTTATCTCTAACTCACTTACTACATAACATCGCAAAAATTGCCATACACAGCGCCAGAATTATGTATGCTCTTCCTTAATTATTCCATTGCATTCACACACAGAATTACTAACCAGCGCCACAGCCAGAGAGGTGCATAATCATATGAAAGCGCGTGAGACGGAATTAAATTCTTCCATGGCACTCGCTTACAGGCCATATTTTCCTGTGTACTGACAAAGTGACCGCCGCGCTGCGGCCCCTCATTTCCACGCTCGCCATCCGCCAAAATAGGCTCCAATCTCCGGCGGATTCAACGGCCCGAGAACTCACACACAGAGTGCATTAGCGTGGGCAGGTTCATGTGATTCATAAATTCGCCCAGAATGGTAGTTAAATTTGCTCGACTCACACAAACCCAGCCTTGGCGCTCTGTGTGTCCTTTAGCCGGTTGCGGTTGAGCTCAGTGGCTTTCCTCATCGCATTTTGGAATCGCGCAAGGGGGAGATTTTATGGTCAGAAGTGATGTACCACTCAGTAGAAGTATCTGGAAGTGTTTCAATATGGTGTGTTCGAAAGTTACTTTCAAAAGGAAAAGAATTGTTCATAACATTTTCAAGGTTTTGTGATCACTTAAAAATAAACTTTGTCACTAAATAACCTCCAAAATAATTTTTTCTTGAACTCAAGGTATAATTTGCAATTCAGTGACACAATAATAAATGAAATCTGGTAAAGTTCACAAAATTTCAATAAACTGATAGTTATTATGCTAAGATTATTCATAACCTCTAAAGTATTGCTTTAGGATACAAAATTGTCTATTTCAAGAGCTGTTTGATTGATTTTCTACTCTGAAATATCAAATTTCAGCTTTTATCGATTAGTTTTGTCTTTTAAAGGTTCCGAATAAATTTCTTTCAAGGATTATTTTCGATATCTCAAGGTAATTGTTAGGTTATATTTGAAGAAAAAACAGCCAAAAGAGTTAATGAAACCGCTGGAAACTTTAAATATATCTAAAATACTGTCTCTGCGTAAGTTTTCAGAGACACACAAGTAAGAAAGACGTCTTTTTAGGTTAAAGACTTCTGAATTTGAGGTTATGATACTTTAGTCGATTGGAAAAATCTATATAGTTCCAAAAACCGTGAGAAAAAAGAAAAACGCATGTATTAATTGCTGCTAAAGTTCTGAAACTGTTTGTAATTCTCCCATAGAATTTGTGGAAGTGTCAGGAAATGGTGTACAGAGTTTAGCCATATTATCTCTGCCTTTGGAATTGTGCACTGGGAGAGAAATAATTATGGTAATTCTCAGAATTGTACATAATTTGGGGTTGATCAGGCGAACTTGTGCTGAACGACGCATCGGCAGATAATAAGGCGCATTGAAAGAAACACACAAAGTTATTGGTTTTGTGTGTGGTTTGGAAATGTTATTTGAGGAGCTCGATATCGACTTGTGTGTGTGCACTTAGTTTAATCTAAATACACACCCAAATGACTCTAATCTAAATACCCCGCGTCTTATCGAGTAATCTTCAACATGAACTTGGCAAAGCCCCATATAATGTGTGAATTCGCTGCCGGATTCTGTGGGGACAAGTGGATAGATCCACCCCACTGGAGGGTTGGCGAAGCACTGGGAAAAGAGACTCGCTCGCCACATCGTTATGCTTCCATAGAACTATATGCGGTCCGTGCGGTTTGGATGCATCTGCACACACTGTCGACCCCTCGCGCTCTCTCGAGCAATTTTTGGCCACTTGCAACAATACACCCTGCACAACCCACCCCAGCGCATACATATTTGCTCAAAATACACTCCGTCAACCCCTCTTTTTGCAACACCCGCACAGACCAGCGACATGGGGCAGTGACATGGCGAAATGCATAATATAATTAAAGTGAAGTAACATTTCTAACATGGAGAAAATGTTTGAGTGCATTCAGAGCTCGATGTTCTCGCACTATCCTCTCGTGTTCTCATTAATTTGATTAAATTTTGGGGCTTGATAGATGATACGGCGGGGATTACGTAAGATATATATCACGAATGAGTCTCATGTGCACATTTGCAGTAGGCTTCTCAGCTACAGACTCAGATGCATGCCACTTTGCCCAGATTATAACATATTACCTGCCGGATGTGAATAAAAAGTTGGGAAAACCAAAATAGTGTGTTTTTTCTCTTTACTTATAATCACTCAAAATCTCAACTTCCTCAAAATCGACTGCATTGGGATCAAGAGCCTAACAGACAAGTCTTTCAGCAGATAATGTCGCCAGAAAATCAACAACCCTCAGATTAAAAGGAAATCACACGCATCTGTCCAGCCGGAATCGACATTCAGAAAGAAAAATGCATCAGAAATTCAAGAAATTCAAGCCACCAACAGAGATATCCGCGCTCAAGCACTT
The DNA here is from genome assembly GCF_947086385.1 of Phlebotomus argentipes. Taxonomy (NCBI): domain Eukaryota; kingdom Metazoa; phylum Arthropoda; class Insecta; order Diptera; family Psychodidae; genus Phlebotomus; species Phlebotomus argentipes. The sequence goes on along the minus strand of NW_026776181.1, from coordinate 6,442,733 downwards.
AGAATTTAAGAAATATTAATTTGTCTATCTATCAATCTATTGACGTTTCTATGTCGCGATGAGAAAATGTGTAGAGCTTCCAATGTTTCCACAAATTAGTTTATTTTTAAATCAAATTACATATTCTTGTTCTCCATATGAAGTGCCTAACATACAATATATCATAACTTAGTAGGACCACCGCTAGGGGCGTTAAAGGTGTTAAGCTATTTTTGAAAATTAAAAGTCGTATAACTCGATAAGGAGACTATTTATTTTCTTCAAATTTTACTATGTTGTAGTTAAGGTTAAGACCTTTCCAATGAACCATCACTTACGGAGATTGAATTTAGAGGAGCGATATTATGAGAGGTCAAAGTTAATTAAGCGCCTCGTTGAGCTAACTTTTTTTTGGCTTTAGCGCTATAATTTTATCTAAATTTCGCCAAACCATTATCCCGAAATCCGACGTCATGCATGAGCATTTTTGCTCAATTCTACCTGCCAATATCTGCTTTCCTCCAACGACTATTGCTCCTGCTCTCGCTCGCTACGAAGCTCTTCACTGGGCAGAAATAATACATCAAATTTTCCTCCCAGTGGAGAGGTATTAAATTTCCCCGATGATGACGGCATGGACGGGGTGGAAAGTGAGTTCGAAGAACCTGAGACAGTGGAATTTGCAGCAATAATCGGGAAACGATTGGCGAATGGAGTCTCAAGAGTTCAATAGCATGGCACACAATGATGCTGGAGGGAAAGCAATAAGCCATGAGTGAGGCAAGAGTGCACGGCGGAAAAATTCACTCGCTGCAAAATGCATGACGAATGTTTCATGTTAAAATTGGTCAGATCAGCAATTTGAGAGAGTGCCGGGGTAGATTTGAGCTCCGAGCGGAAATTGTTGTAAATATGTTGTGTGCGGATGAGCCGCCCCAGGCCACCCCCACTCGCCCCACCCCCTTGACAATTGAGCGTGTGCTTTTCGCATATTCAGTGGTGGCGAAAGCTCTTTTTTGTCGCTTCTCATCAATATTGTGCAGAGTTTCGGTGGTTTGGGAGTATTTTGGTTTTGGTTGAACGATAGAATTTGATGGACAAAACCGCAGAAGCACGCACGAGGGATTCGTGGGGGTGTCGCGGGGGGTTGGGGTGATCCATGTGAATGTCATAAAGTGTTAAGCGTCGATGACGAGTGACAATATAAATTAACTCTACACGTTGAACAGGCATTTCACAAACTTTCACCCAGTTTTTTTTTCTCTCTGTTAGCTTTCCAACCCCACCGGATGCATTTTTTCTGGCTCGTCAACGTCCAATGAATTTATAAATGAATTTACATAAAATTTTATTGTTATTTAATGGAGTAATCTTGAAAAATATACTCTCGCGCGATGCATTAAATATTCATTGGCATTTTTGTATATCGACCATCATCAAAAATACACTGAAAGTGGAAATCTGATAATTTTCCGGTCATATTTAATATGAAATAAAATGAACATACATAAGCTCTCAAGGGTTGTGTAATAGTGGGGAATTGGAACTGCGCTTTCTGTTTAATAAATAAATAAAAGAGTGCACCAAAGCGTATTCAAAATGTCACACACTAATCATTGCTTATTATTATGTGAAATTCAATTGAAATTTTAAATCATTTTGCTGAAAAATCAGGCTGAGATTTTCATAGCAATACAGAATGCTGGGAAAGTCGATGGGGAAAGTAATGTGGCGAGTGATAAGGCGACGAGACGATCTGCGGAGACAAAAATCAGAGCGATGAGTTTCCTCCAGTTTCGCTTCCTTGTACATGAAGCAGTGATAAGAGTCTATATGGGTGTACATATTGCGGAATATAGTCGAGTTGTTTGGGTGGAACTCGAGAAAACTTCATCACTGCTTCTCTATCTGTCTCTTGCGCCATCGTTCACTCGGCTTTCCCACCCTCTTGGTGGGATAAACCATCTTGTAAGCAGCAGATGTTTCACTCCACAGTCGCTTATTGTCTATACAACTGTGAAATTTGATTACGCGCCAAGAATTAATTCAATTTAACTGGCGAATATCTAATTACTCGGAGACTTTTTCGCACAGAAGATTTTACACAAGTGATAGAAGAAAAGATGTAATATGACTTTCGAGAGGGACAACATTTCCATGCACTGCTCGAGAATCCAACGAAATGTGACGCATATTCCTTCTCCTATGAGACATAAGGTATCACTGCTATGACTCAGATTTAAATGCAAATTGGAAAAGTTGAAGGGAGGTTCAATATTTATTATTTACATTTGATATAATCTTGTGACGTGCGTGATAAACTTGAGAATTTGCAGAAGATCGACAAAACCAGCATTGAATCGAATTTAATTTCGTCTTCTAGACATCTTTATCATGTTCAGCAAACACTATAGAATTAGTTATCATTAATTTGTCTGTATTGCAATCAATTAAACAGAATTCTAACATCTTTGAGTAACTTTTGGAGTGATTTTCAGTCAAACAGAGTCAAAATTCACCACTTTTTTATTAGTAATTCTGATTCACACATTTTAAATCATTTTTTTCCGTCGAAATGTGTTATTTTAAATGCATGAAGAAGAAAAAGGTTTGCTGTAAACTTTTTTCTATCAAAAATTTACTATTTTAATACTTGAAATTTAAAAAATTTGCTATTCTCTTTCTTTTACACAGTGTAGAATCCCTTTAAACTCATTAACAAGAGTTGTTTTTCCTCAGTCACTGTGGAAGTTAGATTTCTACATGTTTTAAGCTTAACATTCCTATGTTTGAGTGAGAATCGCTCCATTTATTTGTGCATTCTATAAATAAACACTTTTTACGGGATCAGATAATTAAAAAAAAACCTTAATTGATTTAAACCAATTAAACAAAGTGCTTGAATATGAGTATCTAAAAAATTAGAATAATTATTGAGTCAATTTTTCCAACAATAAATGTGACTGTTTGAAAATTTTTTATCGACAAAAATTTTATTTTTGCTCTTAATTATTTCTGTCTCGATTAATTGCCAAAAACTGTAATAATTTCTCATCATAATCATCATATATGGCCACCATTTCAAATATAAAAAATGCACGAGTAAATTAAAGTGTCGATAGAGTGAATGGTCTGTTTAGTCATATGAGACTAATTGGAGAGTTATTTATATGAAAATTATGATAACGATTTATTCTAGCGCATGCAATCGCGATGACGGCAGTGAAAACAGGACAAACGACAGAGTTTGGGTCACAAGTTCCAATAATTATCCTGCTGTGCTTCAACTGATGAACTTTTGTGAGTGGCGGGAGGATTGATGAAAGCTCCACTTTTGGCGTCACTCGTGTAAAATTAATGAATTAATTCACAACTGCAGTCGCTGGTTTGTGTGGAAAGCTTCGCAAATCCCTGTCTTCAGTAGTGGCGCCACAAGCTCCAAATCTTCTGCGTGACAACAGGCTTGGGGGTTAATTACCAGTGAAATCAATTGCTTTGTCAGCTTCGATTGTATCGTGACATCAGAATGTGGGAATATGTTATGCAAGCGAACGCCTTCTGGTGAGCCAAAAAGTTTCGGACAGTGTTTTGAGGCCGGGAAACTCATGGCTTTTGAACATGTAGCAGAGCCGGGAAATCAGGGTATGGAAACAGGATAATTTTGAGCAATTCTCTGCGCTGTTCGCTTGGTGTAAATAATACTAATGCGGTTGTTCGGGACGTGATCCTGGAATATATTCAAATCTCCACCGAATGCATATCGGCGTTCGAGGGTGTTTCCGAGAGAGTTGAGCCTCCACGAAATTTGTGGGTTGGTGTGGACAAAATGGACGATGGAACGTGTTTTCGGGACAAAACGACAAAATTACATCGTTCTCCATTCGACCAGATGCCAAGAGTGGAGCTTTACATATGCAACAAACTGATATTGTTCGCATTTATATGGCTGCCGGCCCACTTTTTGCCCGCACAACCCAAACCGCCACGGGAGCTCCTCGATTTCAGTTGAATGCACCATCTAAGTGGTCGCAATGCCGCCCATCCCACCAACTCAGGCCCCAAATGGTCCATCTTCGTGCTTTCAATGCGTTTTCCCATCGACTTCTCAAGTTTCTCCAACCGTTTCACTCTCGGCACATGAGTTGTTCAGTTCGAGAGGCGTTCTTGGGGAAAGAGTACACAAATGCCCAACATTTCCAAATGCGACGAAAACAATTCACAACACCAAATTCCTTCCACATGAGCACTCTTGAATGGCCAATAAAAGCTTGACAATCACTTTAAATTCTCATTCTGGGGATACCAAATTTGCATTACAACGTCGAATTGATTTTCCTGAAAATTGAAATGTTTTTCTAGTAAAAAGACTCATTTTGGCAAGACACGAGAGAAAAAAATGGAGCGATTCTCACTCAAATATTGGAATGTTAAACTTCAAACATGTAGAAATTTAACATTCGAAATGCTATTCTCGCTCAAACAATGTTTTAGAGTTTTTAAGCGATTCCACAATGTGTAAGAGAAAGGAAATTGTGAAATTTGCCAGAATTATTAAAATACGAGTGTATAATTAGTAAATCCATGATAGAAAGAATTCACTGTAAATTTTATTCATGTGTCAAAATTTCAAATAACACATTTTATGGATTTTTTAAGACACGTGGTGAATTTGTACGATAAACTCCATTTTAAGTCTTACACGTTTGACTCAGAACATCAAATTGCTGTGTTAAACTAATATAACACATTTCATGACACATTTTTAACATTTCTTGTTTAACGGAGAATCGCTCTTGAATATCGCTTTTAATTTTGTTCCAGTAATTGATTAGTTTTTCCTTCATCGATTCTGAAAAGAATGATAATGAAATTTTCAGCCAATTGAATGGTTTCCGATATGTTGTGATAAGATTTCTGAAAGTTCGCCTCAATTACTGCATTAGATTGACGTAACAAATTTATAGAATCGTGCAGAATCCGACGATGCAGCGCGGAGAAGAATGGCTGTGAGTTATTGTGCAACATGCAGTGATACTTGCAGGCCAAAACGTGCCCAGCGAGCGAGCGAGGGTGTTGGAGGAAAGTTTAGTGGGGACTTGGATGGAAAATGAACAACCATAAACACAACATATTTCCATTGGGATGTTTTGCAGTCCGGCATAGATAAATCGGGAGGAAGTGAAACTGAGGTGTTGTTTGCTAAATTCTGATGACTGGCAAGGGGAAGGCCATTAAAACTGTGCGCATTTCGTGGTGGAAAAGTGCTCAGGATTCGTGGAACTTCGGCCATTCATTTGAGATACAGCATCCAGCATCGTCACAGTTGGGCGGGGGGTGAGACAAACGGAGAATATTGAGAGTATGAATCCATTTGGTGGACGTGTCTATATCGCATTTCTGAAATCAGCCGTGACTTGCAATCCGCCGGGTGTTAAATTAAGCACATAAATTTCGTTAAATTACTGTCATAACTCCCGCCGTATGGGAATTCCTCTCTTCGCTGTGAGAAGTCTCGGATGGATTGTGTGGAATTTCCACCCGCGGGAAAGGGGAATCGATTGTGGGCGCCCCCAAGTGAAAACATCACACAAAACTTGTCCAAAGAACACTCCCCAACTGCCTCAACCCATCACTGTCCATCCGCTGATGGGGGAGAATTGAAAGAAAATGGGAAAACTTGCACTCAAAGTTTTAAATTGAGAGATTATAGCGTAAATTCGGATAATAATAGCGTCCTCATCAGGTAAATCTCTCCGTTGACAGGAAGTTCTTCCCTTTAATTGATAGATATTCTCTGATATTTTAATTCATTTCACTCTGCGGACAGCATCGTGCTGCAATTTCATCTCAGCAGCTTCTTTTGCACTCAAAGAAATTGTCTCCAATTTCTCCAGCAATTTCCCACTTTTGTAAATGTTACGAACCGCAATTTTACGAATTCATAACTTCAACGGCTTATTTAAAATGTTAGGAAATCAAAGTCACAACGACTTCTATATTATGAAATATTCAAATTTTCTCTCGTGTTTTTTCTCCGCGCGCCATTCAGTGATTTGAGGAATGATTCTTCCGAGTGTGGCGACAGTAAAAAAAAATAGACATGAAGAAGGTGAAGTTGAGGGCAAAAAATAGAGGGAAAAGAATAAAAAGAAACTTTAGATGAGTGACAATGTAAATCTGCTTTTGAAAAGTTAAGTAAAAAGATTAATGGATTTTTATTCCATTTAAAACTTCCCACAGCACATTCATACAAATATTACATTGAAACTTGTGCAACATCTACTCTTCTCTGGGCTCTTAAGAATTCCGCACACGCGGAGGAAAAACAGAAGAGACAAGAAGGGAAATTCTCTGCATTTTTCCTGCGTAATTCTGTGGCAGTGGAGAAAATGTGTGCAGAAGAAAAAAAACAGAGAGAGAGAGAAGAGTAATGATAAAATGTAGGAAATGCGCTACAGAGTGTCTTGTGGCTGTACTTTACCTTGCGGGACAGAAGTTTCCTGATATCGCCAGAAAGTTCTCAATTGCAACAAGATAATGAAATGCTGTTTCTGCTGTGTATGGCTGATATTACACGGTGATGCCCTCCCTGTCCAATTATGCGGATTGAACAAATGCTAAAGATGCTAATCAAGTGAAAATGGCTCGTGGGTAAATAATTCCTATGCTCTCTGCGCGCTTTCTTTCCATGCGTTGGCGGCGTTGTTTCTTTCCCGCCGAGGCAAAATGTCGCAACAGCAACTTTTTTAATTTTATTTAATGCCCGTGGACATTTGCATATATCACAAATGAGAATTTCCTACAGGAAAAGTTTTATTGTGTGTTTTTTTTCTACCCACTTTCCCTCCGCATGTCAAGTATGTGAGAGTGTTTTTTTTTTCCTTCCTCTATCATCTGTATTTTGAGCTTTGCTCGTGTGGGAAAAATTGACTGAAAGCTTTTAGGCGAGAGAATGTGTGAAAGAGAATTCTGGGAAAGTTTCGCTATTTTGTGTGTTTGTTCAAACAATTTTTTTCATCACGATTCATCTGTCAAGAGACGCGAAGCTTCGTGAGGTGGTTTGAATTTCATCCCTGGCAGTCCTTTGTGATCACCTTTGTCAGCAATAATCGAGGTGAGATATTAATTTAATGCTTCAACTCGTAAACTTAATTACTTTCTGAGTGAAAATTACAGCCATCGCTCACCTTTCATCCACCCAGCCATTCACGCCAAACATTTGCAGCTCTCTCGCGAATGACGACCGCCAAAAAATACCCGTAAAACCCTCGGAAAATCTCTGCAAAGGCAGGACATAAGACCTCATCACCGTTCAACTAAAAGCAATAAAACTAATATCGCGTCTTTGAGATTTCACAATGCGGAGAAATGATAAAAGACCGCGAGATTCGTGGCGAAGAAAAATTTTACGATCTCTCCAGTCGATGAGTTATTCAATTAGACAAAAATGATATGGAAAATCAGTATTGAGACACAAAGGTGGGAGAAAGGGTTAATAAACACATGTTTGAGGGTCTCTTTCTCTATGTTTTCAACACCTTGCGGCAAATTTTCTCGAAGATTCAATTAATCCACAAACTATTGGTTTGTAATTGGACTTCAAGATGGAAGAAAAATATTTGTCTCCGAGTTTCTCGCTCCAAAACTTCGTTTCGGGTGGAAAGAAAAATAATTTAGAAAATCAGCCACCATTGAGAACTCCATCCCATGTGGGAATTATATCACCTTATTGCACCCCAGCGAGATAAATCAAGTGGCTGTGCTTCTGCGGTGAAGTTTACATTTTCCACCGTGGCTGTAAATTTCTGGCAAAACACATTCTCCTTAGCCATAAACACGGCACAATATTTGCCTCATTCGGCGACAAAACATTCGCCTCCTTAGCAGTGGGTGAAAATTTGTGGGGGGTTGGGAAAAAGGTGTTCTCCAGAGAGACGAGGCGAATTCGTTTCCACACTCCCAGATTTGCCTTTTTCCAATATCAATAAATCGACACAAATGTCCTCAACGTCATCCCCTGATCATATTTTACATATTTGGGGCTTTACAATTGACAGAATATTTCCCCTTGTTTTGCGAATACAAATTTCTCCGTACCCACTTTATTCCACTCTTTTTCCCTTAATAGGCCACCTTTTGTGGGAAATTTTTAAGGAGCAGGGAATGGGAAAATGGCAGTGAATTTGGTGCGTTTTCTTTTTCTGCCGCCAGTATCGTCGATAGGACCATATTTACGGGGCACTTTCGGGCAAATCACAGATATTTTCTTCCTGGTACTTCAGCAGTATTTATTGCATAACCAAAAAACACTACGAGAAGCAAGAGAAGTTGAATGAATTTAATTTTTCTCTGGACTTCTGAGAAATATCTTCAGTTTGTTGCATTTTTACAGGGATTTAATCTCTGTAAAAATGCTTAATTGACTCAGTTTTTCTTTTATTTTCCCATCCTACAATCAGTAAATTTGCAAAATTTCAGTGCCATGGCAATAAAATGTATTCAGCTGTGTCTTCGGCATGCCAAAAGGGTGCCCCAGTTCCACCCTTTGAAGAGGCACGCAAAAATCTCCACCCATCTCTGGAGGCTTGCAATTTATTTCAAGAGAGTCTTTTTGGTGAATTTATATGGAAATTTTTATGACAGTCAAACACAATGGACGAATGAGTAAATTAATTTTTCTCTTTGATTTAGAGATCATCCAAAGCGAGGTGGATTTCCCATTCAGGAAATATGATGAAAGCTCTTAGTAAAACACACGAATTTTAATCACACCAAAAATAACGAGCAAAAAATACTTCATCAGATTGCAAAAAAACGTGAATCAGAGGAAGAGGTTTGAAATATCCTAAGGGCAATTTTGGAAATCAGGACTGAAGATATTTACTTATATTTCATACGAAACTCTACTTGTCCTGATTATAAAAAAATTATTAAGTTTCCAATCAATCTTTTCTGTGTTTTTCGACCATAACCTCAAAATGCTTGTCAAAATATTATCAGGAGATCTTCAAAAAGTCCTTTTGAAATCTTCCTAGATCATAAAATAAAAAAATAAAACTCAAAATTGGTGATTTTGACTTAAAACTTGTCCTAAAAGGTTTTTAAATAGACATTTTTGGAGTCTGAATGACTCTTTTGAGGTTATGTTGAAAAATGATCAAAATTTGTTGTGTTTTTGGGAATTAAAGGTTCAGAAAAGCAATGTTTATTGCGACTTGAGCATGATATTTGATGTGCTAGAATGCGAATTGTTCACAAATCTGTATTTTGTTTGTTACATAACCTAAAAAGATTATTATTGATTGTTTCTGCGTAAAAATCAAAAGGAATACAAAGAATATAGACAATTTGGCAGTAAAAGAAGCACTCAGGGAAGAGATTTTGTAAGTTCATCAACATTTCCGCATCCTGTAACACTTCTGATGGATTGTACACCACTTCTGACCATACTATCTCCCCCTTGGTTTAACTGGAAAAGCTTGCGAGAGACAAGAAAGCTCAACTTGGACATTGTTTCGGGGAATCGAACATAGAAGCGCAATACCCAATTTCACTTCCTTCTCATTGTTTTGCAAAACACCCTCCTTATCCGACTTCCTGCTCCGAAAGTTGTGATACAATGTCAGTCACTCTGAATTGTCCGTTCGCTGTCTTTCGGCTCTCGTGACTTCCATCATTCCGCAGGAAGCGGAAACATGAAATTGAAAGACACTTTCGACAGAGAGCACTTAGCATTGCTATGCAAAAGACGGCAGAAATCCAGCAAATTTTCATTCCGCGATGAATAAAATTGAATTGGGTTCTAATTGGACGACTCCACGTATTGATTGGGCGGCGGGAAGGGTGCACACGACCCCTAATGCCTCAATATTGTCTCACCTCACTGAATGCGGTTCACTCCACTTTGGCTGATGATGATGATGGTATCATTCACGGTACAATGAATGATTTAAATTACATTAGTTCACATTCCCTTGTTTACACAGCATGCAGACTCGCACAGACGCCAACACATTGCAATTCACCTATGCTAATAATTTGCAAATAGATTCATAGAATTGTCCTCCACTTGATATTCACTCGACTCTTTGTTGTGAACTGGTTTTGATCTAGTTCATATAATATTTCCCATAGGGGATGTCTGCCAGAAAATTCACACCTGAGGGTTGATTAGTCCGCACACATTATATAATCAGACATTTTGGCGGTTACTTTCATCAAGGATCTCACTCGTCCTTCACACAAACTGAATTCATCTGCAAGATTATCAACTCGACACACTTTCTGCTTTACATAATTAAGCGAAAAGCTTCTCTAATGATTGCAGTCGAAACACCTCACTTCGGGTCACACCTGAAGTGAATGAGCTTCCAATTTGAACAGTGAATAACCCTTTAATAGTACCTTACAAGGGGAAGATAACATGGCTAAAATCTGTACAACACTTTCTGACACTTTCATAGTTCGTATGAAAACTTCTTCAACACTTCCCAGGACTTCACACTTCATGGATTGTTTATGAAAAGACTAAAATCAACTAATAATTGCAATATAACCAAAATATAACCGTAATATAACCGAAATTTAACTGGCAACTTTAAAACTCACGTTTTCATACAATTTTTAAAATTTTCTTCCGCTAAAAAAGCACTTTTGTGTTTTTTTGGGGGGTTTTCTTACTCAAAATCGCAACAGTTTATTAAAAAATGAGGTTATTTTTCACTTTTGCATTTATTTCTAACATCACGATTTTTATTGAGTAAATTCCACTAATAGAGCGAAAATACTTTCAAGTTAGGCACAAGAAATTCTACTTTAAGAAGTTATTTAGTCTAAAGTAAGGCACATAACCTAGAAAAATACGTCAAAATTAGGATTTCGATACAAAAATTAATTTCTGAGAGTTAAACAATCAATGGAAAATCAAAGCTATGAACCAAATTTGGCATAAATTCCACCACTTCCACTTGCTTAAATTTCTCCTGATTTGTACACCACTTGTGACCATAATATCTCCCCCTTGGTACATTATTACCTAAAATGCATTCACTGTGCAAATAATTATGAATGCGCCACCGAAGCTGAAGCATCCTCGTTTCCCTCTCACGCAGAATCTCGACGTGAGCTTTTGTCGCTCGCGCCACCCTCACGAGGGGTTGTGAGGGGGGGGAGATTTTTATTAATTAACTATATTCAATTACACATTCCAATTGTTCTCCGTCGACGTTGTTTGAATTTGTGGCAGAATTTTGTGCAATGATTACTATAAGCCCGTGGAAAATATTTGTATTTCGAATATGGAATAAAATTAATTTCAATATTTGCGAAAATATTAACTGAATATTTGAGTGTGGTTGCATTGCGAAGAGACATTCGTGGAAATGGTTTTTTTTTCTTCTCATTCTCCTAAAAACTCGACACTTCAATTACCTGCTCCTCTGACAGCGCGAATGGGTGAAATAAAAAAAGCTCAGAGTGAGAGTATAAAATGCTGTGATATTTGCAAAAATATTCCGATGTGCACTTCATGAATAACATAATTCACTGCCATTATGTAATTGAATTAGGCCACATGGAAGTGGGGGAGGGAAAAGTGAGGTGAAATGTGGAAGCTTTGAGTGGGGAAAAAAGCTCATCCTCATTGGGAGCACTTAAAAAATGTTTCACGCACTGAATTGGTGCAGTCAATATTCAATTATTGGTTTGCATTTTCATATAACAATCCACCCCAACACATTCGCACAAAGAGTTTCAAACAGTTAATGGACTTTTCACTGAAAAGTCACGTTTTTTGCACAATCAAATGTCACTGCGGTGACGTGAAATGTGGTGAGGAAAAGCTTTGTATGTTATAAGAGCATTTTAATAACATTATACGAATAGTAAATTGAAAATCTCTGTCCCTTAATCGAATTCTAATTTTGTCTAATTTTTGCTCATTTGCCCATCAAATAAATGCATTAATGTTATAATTTAAGCCATCTCGCTGTCAATGGTGAAAAGGAATTTCTGTTTTAGCCAAATGAATAATCAATAAATTCTTTGGTTATTATCATCCAAATTCTGCCATGATAAAAATCTGCACATAATCATTCAGTCATAAACAACATTGCTGTCTGGTTGGCACTCTAGTTGGGGCTTTTTGGGGTGGATGTAATATATAAATTAAAGGAAAAATTCCAACCTTTTGAAAATTGCACTCTGTTTCTCGTGAAAATTGAATCGCTATGCACGTCAAAGAGACGAAATGGGTGAAAAAAAAAGTTGATACAGCTGTGAATCTACATCAATTCGCGCCACTCTGACATTTTCAGTTGATGTTTCAGTGAAAAAATACATGGAAATATTAGACACAATATATGGAGTATTTTTTCGCTCTCTCTCACTCTCAAATGCACCGGAAAGAGGTGGAATATCTCGAAATTCCACGTGCACAGCATATATTAATTCGATGAGGTTCGACCACTTTTGAGCGCCAAATGAAATTGTCATTCGCTGGCGTGAAAATGTTACCCAATTCTCACTCATCTCCCATTTCACACGAGCATTTCACTGACTGTAACAGCCTTAATAATATTACAGTAATGGACAATGAATATAATTTGACTAAATAGAAACCATGTGTTGGGTTGCAGCATTTTCACTGTGCCACATTTTTTGCAACATTGAATCCACTGCCGTGGGAAAAGAGAGTCACGAAAATTTCCCAACCCTCACACAGCCAACCCTCTTGTAACTCCATTCACGCAGAAGCGCATCCTCTCACTCTCGAATCCTCTCTAACTGCTCCATACATGAAAGTAATTTCGTTAAACAAATTCCATGCAATTTGTAATCATGTCACGGAATCGGTTCACCCCTGGCCCACCAGGGACGGAGGAGCCCTGCACTGGGAACAGACACAGACACTGGCTCTCGCTGGTGACAATGTGGGGCGAAAGGGTTGGGGGTGTAAATTGAGCGGCGGTGGATGCAAAAAGTCTGGCGCCAAGACTCGCTGGAGGACGTCAAACTCTATCTGACACCGTGATTATGTAATTTATTAATTTTCCCAGCTGAATCACCAGACAGAGAGGGTTGAATGAATGCTGAAGGATAATGAGACGATGATTCCCGAGGAATCATCGCGAAATGAACATGCTGTAGTTTTTCATTGACTCGAGTAGTGATTAATTCAAAGGTTAAGGGAAAGTCACTAGTCGATTTTTGAGCAATTTTCGTCGTCTCAATCTTAAAATTGAAATAAAACAAGAGGAAATCATAACGAATAATCTAAAAAAAATAAAATCGATGATCTGAAATCGCGATTGACTTTCCCCTTGTTCAAAGAATACATTTGTTTAATGAAGAGAACAGAGTCAAAAACAATTATCATAAACACTCAGTTGAGGTGCTTTTGAATATTGCGTTAGAGCGATTACAGACTTACCGGTGATCCACGACAGGATAAACGAGAGCGCGAGTGTGTACGACTGACAGCTGATGGTTAAGCTATAAAACGCGATTGATCCTCGATTAGCGAAGGTTCAACCGATATTTATGGGGGTAAATATCGGTTAGCCGACGACAGCGCGCTCGGCCGAAAGTTCGCCGAAACATTTCATAATTCAAAACGGACGAAATGGCCGATCTCTGACGAATGATTTCTTCAGCTATTAAAATCATTCTATTCTTCTGCGAATCTTCCATTTTAGCAATTTTATCGTGAATTTCAGGCTTTTTGATAAGATGAACAAATCAATTGACAACTGAGAGCGGAACACGAAGCAAAATTGTCGCTAGTGTCGACAAAGAAGAATAACTCTTGAGCGTGTTTAGCGCCAGTTCAGCCACGAATTATTAATTACAGATCAACCATGACTTATCGCTGATCTGACCTTTAGACACTCCAAGCTCATCCACGGAGGAATGATCCAAGTTCCTGTCGATTCGAGAGTAAGCCGCAAGTCTGTAATCGCTCTTACACGATCAACAAACGAGTGGATAAAGTATTTAAGCAGACGCAACAAGATTCCAGACACCCCATTGAATGATGGGGGAAGTGGTCCACTTTTTCTCCACTCCATTTACACTTCCCATTCTCCCCACCAAATCCCCATTCAGTGAAGTGTAAAGCGGAGGAGAAAAGCTTGTATCAAGATACTGAACGGAATTTTCCGATGTCATGCAGAGATTTTTGACCGTGGCATCAACAGAGGAGGGAATTTGTCTGACGTTCCGCTTTTTTCGCCTGCGGGATAAAAGAATTAAGTGAAATACTCGCCGCCATCAAATATTTGGTGAGAGAATGGCGAAATTTGTTCATCATCCTCTTCAGGACAACTCAGCATTTGCAGCTTCACAGTGTGTCATCCGCAGAGTCCAATTAAATTGTGCCGTCAGGTGATTTATTTCCAGCAAATATGTCTGAGGGTGGAAGACGACACGGCGAGTACAAATTAGAATAAATTGCAATATACTTATGAGCGTGGGCTGAAATCGCGGGGTTGGACAGACAAAGGCGAGCGGACTCTCTCGCGATAGAATTCAATTTATCACGTCGTTGAATGGAACCGCAGGAAAAAAATTATTTTAGTGATATATTTGCATTCTTCGCGCTTCTCGCGCGCGCCCTTCGTGGAGATTTTCTCTCGCACATTTTGCATCAGCCATGAAAATTCTCCCCCACACGCGACGCCAGAGCGGCCTGTCCAAGTGCATAAAATATTCCAGGGGCGAAAATTTAATTGTGAAACGTGTCATTGGTGAGTGAAATGCTCCCTTTTCGCCATCCAGAGTTGTGGTGTGACAAAAGAGCTCAGAGAGCGACCGCAAAAAAGAGTTGTGGAACGTGATGAGTGCTGGAGTGAATAAATTCCTTTCCACCCATTCTGTGGCATCCATTTAAAAAGAGATACAAGCACTATACACTGTTTATCGCATTTCACACAGAGTTTGCCCGAGAAAATCGAGCGATAATGGAGCGAGTGTCGAGCTTTTCAGTCTAAATAAAATTACTATCGCCGCGGCGTCGCTGCCAAGAGACATTCCTCAAAATTCGCGGAATCTGATAAAGAGTCACATAAATTGTGATGGTTAAATTGTGGAAAAGCTGCCAGATTAGACGCTATTGAGTTGAATATGCCATTATAATGATGCTTATATACCCAGAATTCAGGCAAATTATATGCTGATTAAATATGATAAAGAAGGCCTGAAAGCTCTTAGAAGCTTTTTTTTGCAATGCCACACATTTGAAGAAAACTCAAGTTCGCGCTACCTATTTTCCACACAAAACATCTCATTAAATGTCCGCTACATTTATTCAGTAATTTTAAGAATTTCACACACAATGCTCGCCTCCACCTTAATCCCTCGAGAACATCGTCGCTCATGTTCATGAATATCCGCTTACGAGAAGCCGGTCTGCCATCAGCTTAAGTGATGCGAATTAATTAGTGATTTGTCTGCAACTTCAATTGGCTTAACCAAGGGGGAGATCATGTGGCCAGAAGTGGTGTACAGACCTGTAGAAAATGCAGGAAGTGGATGTGATTTTCTATTGATTGTTTTAGTCCCGGAAGTTGATTTTACATATTTTTACTCAATTAAATTCCTGATTTTTCTAATCTTGTAAATCAATTCTTATCCAAGTCTTCACTTTGACATATATTTTACAGGTTATGTGAATTATTGAAGGCAATAAAAGAGTTTAGAGTAGAAATTCTTTCACTGAATACAAAGTTATTTTATTTATAAGTAAGAATTGCTCATTTTCACTCATTTAAAATTACGATCCTTAAAGCTCAAAGGGTTCAAAACGAACATAACCTCACAATTTCTCTTCACAACACCAAATTTTGAAATAGAAAGATTCTAATTAGGAGTGAAATTAGAAGCAAACAGAGTTAGGAAACTATCTCGGTTATATTTCGGTAAAATTTTGGTTATATTTCAGTTATAAGTTGATTTGGGAGGTGTCAAGAAGTGGTGTACAGATGTCATGCTTATTAACTTCCTCTTGGGCTCAAGGAGTGAATTTTTACTGATATCCTGATTGCAAAGTCAACTGTTCCACAAACACTCAACTGCAAGGAACAAACTCTGAGAGTGCAGTGAAAATTGTTTAATTGTTTCTTCAATTACACAAGTAGTCGCTTGCAAGTGAAACGTCAAGACATAAAATTTAAATTATAACCATTTTCCACATACAATTTAATGGTGAAGAAGAAATCCGCTACATTTGCTGGGCAACCATAGAATTTGTGTCACTTTGTTGTGGTGTCCATGTGATTTTGCAGCCACTTGTGTATTAAAGGCCATTGAATGGAAGTGTGGAGCAAGTTCAAATTTCATGTTTGCTCATCACAGGGCGCTTCTTTTCTCACTCTGGGCAGTGAAAAGTGGGTGGAGTTCGCCTTGCGGAGGGAAAGTTTGCGACAAACTAAAGATCACCGCAACGGACTTGGAGACAGTGTGGCGCAAAGGGTGGGATTATCAGTGATTTTGTCAACAATCCAGCACACCACAAACTGCATATTAATTTGCTTTTCCACCGATTACACGCTCTCGGATTTTCCTCTTTCTCCGCAATGTGACTTCGTGCTGTGACTATTTGTCTGTGGATCACCAACGGGTGACTGACTTCCTCTTCACCCCCGAGCCGGCGACTTCTTTCCCGAGGACGGCAACAGGGCAAGGGTGGGAATTAGCAACACATCATTTGTGGCCAGTGACAAAAGAGTCCCAAGGACGTGAGTGAAATGCCAAGCGAGTGGCAGAAGAACTGACTGGTGAAAATGTAATTGAGATTGGGGTGATATCGAAAATGGACTTCGAGGGTGAAAAGGGCAGCAGAGATGCTTTTGTTCATGATTCAACCCCCAGAATAGAGTGAAGAGGCAAATATTTAGCAAATGCTTTTGTGGCAAATTTATGGGGAAAATTATACTTAGAAATTCTATTGCTATTTCAAACAACACTTGTTAGAGGTAACAATTTCCACCTTATTATTACCGCCAAAAGCTCTCCTCATCTGCGCTTGTTTTAGGAGTTTTTCACGCATTCTTTATTCATACATCGTTAGAAATTCCTCACAATACTAATTGCAATTCTAATTCAATTTCGGGGAAGCATTATGATTGCGAAGCACTATTAATAATAACTTTGCGCCTCGTTTTTGGCGCAATAGAATGGGAAATTAATTGAAGTGCGGCTACTCAAGACGTTGCCTCAGCAGAACATAAAATGGTGAAGACAGGAGAAAATCAAGCTTCATAATTGGTAAATTGACTGACCAAGGAATTCTTCAGTGCTAAAGTGCTTTTCTCTGAAATTTCATGCAGAGAGGAAACTTTAGGAAGAGTGCATTACGTGGGTTTATGTTACCAAACTCATCTCCAGTGAAGACTGACTGACTTTAGCCAAGTGGAAAAAACTGAAGGTGAAATTGGCGTCTTCACGTTCTGCAAATATTTACACCGAGTAATATTCTAAAGGGGGTGAAAAATGTGATTTTCACACGGGATGAATGCCAAAAATTTTCCACACACAGACTCTGTGGGAAAGAAGAGAAAATCAGCGCCTCGACACAGCAATTAGAGATTGTGAGTCTTTTATACAAAGTGTATGACTTTTCATATACGGGCCAGTCGTCGTTTTCCACAACATGAAATTACGCTTTCCTCCATATCATTCACCCTTCGAATGAAGCACAGAGTCTTTGGCTTTTCTGCACAAGCAGAGATTGCCAAACAATGTGGATTGTAAAGTGGAGTTCCAGATTGAAGTTTCAGTGGATGGAGAAACTTGCTTCACGCTTTGTTTTGGGGTAAAGGCTCCGAACACAGTGTATATTGTCCCCAGCCTTCCATCCTATTCACACAATCCCAGGTCCCATAGTTGGGAAAGCAGAACAAGAGTCTTGTGGATGATTTTATCAATTCGTCTCTTCTTTCTCCCACCCCCAATGTGTGTGTGTGTGTACGAAGAAAATTCAACCCCCAGTGTTACAAGCACTGAAAAGTCTCTAAATTATGTCGAAGAACAAAAGATGAATTAAAACAAGAATTAGTATTTTGTCGGGCAGATGAACAAGAGACGACTGTATGGTGGTAAATGTACAAAAAAGATATGGATGGAGGACGGTTTGGCATGAACAAATAAGAATCACACAGAGAAAATGGGTTCTCAGCAATTGTTCTGCTCCACCCACTGTTCATTTCACCAAAATTCCACCCTTTCTGCACAGCACGAGGCCAAAGACTCGGCAGCATCGCAGTTGTGAATTGGCGAGGCACGAGATTATCAATTATATTGTATCAATGATAAGCATTTTGCAAAATATTCTCGCAGATTGCGCAATATATTCGACGGGTGCATCGAAAACCATGAAAAGTCAAAATTGCAATATTTTAAAATTTAGCGTTCATTTCACTGCGAACTTTGCCGAATTTCAACTCAAACATCTATTGGTTTGATAAAGTGTTAATTATTGCCCTATAATAATTATTTTGTAAATGTTTCGGTTGATTTTATTGGTATTTATTGGAATATTGACTGAAATATGGCAAAGTTAATAGATAAACAGAAAATATTGGTGTTCAAAAGTCGATTTCAAATAGGCTTTCTGTGCATTTTACCCAAAAAAGTGGCAAGAAATCAATTTTTATTACTTATCATTAATTTTTTTTAAGGTTCTTTATTTTCAAAATTTAAAAAATATATGCATTCGATATTTTTCACTATAAAAAATTATTAAAAGTGGATGTAAAGATGCAAAACAAATGAAACTAAAATACACGAAAAATATCCATTTGTATAAATCTTTGAACTAATTTTGCAAATAAATTTTTGTTTAATCTTTACTCACGGACTCTTTAAGATAAATCAGATTTCTGTTTAATGCACTTAATTTATTATTTTTAGACGTTGTGGAAGACATCAAGATATTTACGAACTGAAAGGTTGACTTTTGATGATTTTTAAAGAAATCCATTGAATATGCATTAATTCAGAATAATCAACAAACTGGATAAAGAACAAATGATAAGTCAAGCATTTTTCTAATTAGTAAATCTGTACTTCTCAATTTGCGAGTCCAGCTGCGGAAGGTATTAAAAAGCGTGTCAGTGTGTTGAATGCATGGAAATTGTGATATATTGCAGATTTTCACATTTAGCTCGCTTCGCGTTATCAGATTTGGGTGTCGGAAACATCATCATTCCGCCTCATACATTTCCTCTGCGGCGTCTCATTGGGTGGCAGGTGAGCACGTTGCCTGTCTCTCGCCGCCGAGCCGCGCAAGGACTCCTCCCGGAGCGGCTCCGCGCGAAGAGCGAGCCTCCGCGCGACTGTGGTCCTCTTGGCGGGAACAGTCCTGCCAGCCGTCCATGTGGACCGCCGAGGATCGTCTGCGCAGGAGCGGAGAGTCTCTGAGAGCGACTAGTGGCGATGATGATGACGATGACGCTTGCAGTGCCACCCCTTCTTGGAGCTCCGGCGGCAAGGATGAATGGTCTCTCTCTGGAAGCAACACCGCCAATGCTGCTGGTCTCTCTGTGCACATTTTGGCGCTCAGGAAGGCCAGACGGTGGAACCTAGGAGGAGAAGTGTGTGGAACAGCGGCACAATTGAAACTGAACTGGATGCATTTTGGCCTCTCGGCGTCATCATCAGTTTACGCTGATCCGCAGGAACAAAAGGATGTGCCCGGCCATCCCCGAGTCTTCATTGTGACTTCTTCGCTCTCAACGGTGGACAATTTGCGTGCTGGCGAGTGTTTCGAATGTCTCTTGCGCTCCCTGGAATTGTCTGTGCAGTTTCCGTGGCATAATTAAGGGCTGAAATATTTTCGCTCTCCCACGAAAAAGGAGTGAAGTGTTTTTAATGAGGAATTACAGAGAGAAAAATTAGACGAACGACGACGAGAAGATTTTTCCGTGAAGAGTTTAAATCCCTCAAAAGCCCAGAGAAAAACGCACACTCGAAGGCAACTGAGTGTGAGGGTGGAAAAACAGTACAAGAGAAGTGGAGAAAAAGATTAAAATGACTTCAATGCCTCACAGTGTGCCACAATTTATTCATTGATGCAGAAGGGAAACGCTTAGAAATTCCAACTTTGTCTTGTGCTTCGGCATTCCGTGCAAGGCGGCAAACAACAAATAAACATCATTTAATTAGGAAATAGAATTTCAAGAGTTGGACGCGACAAAAGAACCAATTTAAGTGGATTTTGCAATGAGAATGTGGTTGTCAATTGTTCTCCTGGTCATTTGTGTGCAAAGTAAGTGAAACAGAAATCTTTCTATTTTCAAAACATTCTTGCGGTGAAATTTTCCAAGAGACATAAGAAGAACTTTCACGTCTTTGTCTCCATTTAACAAGAAGAAATGACATTCGAGAGGAAACTCGCAAGTGTTAATGAAATAAGATTTGCAGTTGAGCGTAAAAGATTGCGTTAACGAGCATCGGAACAACAAATTAACACTTGATTGACTGTTTTTTTTGCAATGTTAAACTTTCTTTTCTATAGGAATTTTCCGTGCTTTTGGGTGGTGAAAGAAAAGATTTTCGTTGAAACCTGAGATTTTTCAGTGAATAAATAATTCTGCAAGTTGCTTTTCTTGATTGGATTGGAAGATGTTCGCGAAATCAACTTCTAGACGCGCTCATTTGTTTTTCTCTCCATTGGCGATTTGTTATCAAAGTGCTGAAAGATTTATCATGCCAAGTGTTGCTTTCAATTCCACAGTTTCTCCAGATTATACTTCCCTTGTCTGAGAGTGTGTTCAGTACAGTTTAATGGTCTCTTAGAGTGCAAATAGAGAATTATAAGAATTTACACAAAAGCCCACACCCTTTTCCCTCACTCGCGCGCTCAACTTCTTTCCGTGTCGTTTCCTCCTGAGAAACCAAAATTGCGTTTTTTTTTTCTTCTTCTTCGCCATTCAAGGTGGAGATCCTGCGAGAGCATCTTTTCCACTCTATTCCCTCTTTGGGTGACTTTTCGCCAAGTTAAAACGGCTTTCAAGAATGAATGTACACAAAAGTTTGTGTAATTTAATAAACACGGCGAACTTTTCCGTATGCCATGTGGAAAAGTATTTAAAATGCACGCTCGGGTGGCGTTGGAAGGGACGTCTTGAGGGTGGAATGGATGCTCTCAGCTGGAGACGGGATTTCTTTTGCTGGCAAAACCCGAGAATCACCGTCAACGGCGGGGAAATTGAATGGAATTATTTCCGTTTTTGGCGGGAACTTTATTAAAATGCGAAAAATTGATAGCCAAAACGTGGTGATCGAGAGCGCTGAAGGAACTTGTACAGCTCAATCCATCAAGATTGAATATTGAAGAATAAATAGGTGATTTTTACCCGTCAATTTACTCAAATCCGGTGGCGCAGTTGAAATAAATTGACCGAATAGTGTGCCAAAAAGGCGGAATCTACTCCACAATCTTCCCATAGCGCACAGAGCAAGAGGCGCAAGGACGAAAAAGTGGTGGATTATTGAGAAAAACTAAGACATTTCATTATTTAATCAGTGAAGCATCTGAAGCTCTCTGTAATGATACAGAGAGTATGATAAATGATGGGCAACAGTGATTCTTTCTCGCATGGAAGCTCGAGATGGGCAGAAAAAGAAAAATGATGTCTCTCACATTTGCCGTCCTCTGCAACTGGGAAGATAAACATCCCCTAAAACACCACACTAATAAAACAATCAATTAACTTTTCCCCAAACATCCACCAGATGTTTTAAGCTCATTGCACTGCAAATCTCTTCTTGCAGTCATTATTGAATTTCGCTTTATGAGTTTGCTGGTGGAAAAGCGCGTTTCAAGGGGTTATTAATATTGCTTTTAAATGCCTCAGCATCTTGCGTCTTGACTCAATCGAGAACTCGAGAATTCTGTGCGGAATTTATAGAATATTTTGGTTTAGAAATCATTTATAGAGATGAAAAAAAACGTGACAGAGAATCTTGGAGAGAAGATTTAGAGAAGGACTTTGAAAAGGAATCATATTTTTGGCAGCTGAAAGCGACTAAGAGTAAATACTTCAAGAACAAATTTAAATCTTTGTCTAAATACAGAAATTAGGAGAAGATATCGTGAGAAAAATATATTCTGTGCGTGGAAAAACCAATTGAGGTAAAGTTTAAGAAGAAACTTATTAATATTGAGCGATTAAAGCACACATTAAAAGATAAAGAAGTTTTAAAGATTCTCGTATGCATTTTTCCAGTTTCAAACACATTTTCAACGTAAAATCTTGGGGTAAAACCGTAAATATCCAATTAAAGATAAAGTATTTAAGCATTGGTGTTTTTCAGCTGAAAAATTCGGCTCCCGATCTTTAAAAATTGTGCACAATAATTTTAAAAATAAATTTTGAAGAAATAAGGAGATAAAAAAATCCGATTATATAAAACGAATCAAATGGAAATTACACAAATTAAATCCATCGCGACTCACTGGAAATTAATCAAAGTTTTACAAAAAAGAAACGTGTTTTTGGAATTCATATCTTCATTATTTGTGCATCTCGAAACAAATGAAAATGACATAGCATCCCCAATATTAGCACCCCATTGGCGCGTATCAATGGAAATGTCGAGTAGAGAGTGAAAAAGGGCTGTATTTGCCAAAAAGCCACAAAACACATAATGAAGCTTTGACGCATGTTGCAGAGGAAATTCTGTATTTTTAATTATTTCACAAGGTATTAAAGAACTTCAATCTGGGATGACTGAAAGTTTATTTGAACTTTAAATTTGTGATGTTGCCAAACAAGCTCATCTCTCTACGCTGAATATCGCGCATTAAGTAATTCTGACTATACAATTTCCGTCAGTTATAATCATAGGTGCTGAAAGTATACTGAGATCAAATGAATCCCGTCACAGCCTCGCTCCTCATCCGTTCGGCCCCTCGTCTTACGCCGAGAGTTAGTGAATTCATCATAATTTACTGCTGAAGAGAAGATGTGATTGTTTTAATTGAAATGGCAATTTTCCACTGAATCCTCCTCGACACTATATCCTCATCAGGCGTCCTTGAGGGATGAGGGCGCTCTCGGTGGGAAATCCACACATGTAAGCCAACAAACACATTTATTCTTGGGTAGATTCACGGCACAAACCCACCGTGGAGAGTTTGCGAGTGTGGGGAAAATCCGCCTCGTCCGTTATAGAAAAGGATTTAACTCAAGTGTATAACATTATGACAGATGACTTAGGGAGTCTGTGGCGCAACTTTCTTTCTCCGTGTCTCTCCTTTGTGTGTGGATAAGTTCTCCCCGTGGCCCACTCGTGGGGTGGCTTGTGGGGCCACGGGATCTTGTGGGGTGGCGAAAAAATAAGGAGAAACGGTCCGGAGCTTCCTGGCAGAGAGTGGCAGGGAGTTTATGAGGAACGAGACGAATGCACCCAGCGGGTGATTGGACTATAAATGACATCATGAGCACATGACTCCTCATTCTCTGCCTCAGACGACACGATATCATCCGGCTGTGCCGGCACGAGGACATGAGAGAGAGCACAGAGAGGAGAGTTTAGCCCCAGAGTCGGGAAATAAAAATGAAAAGAGAAATTGCATTGGCCCAGACTGTATCCACCCCAAAAACTCTGTCTCATCGGGTGGGAATCTCCCTCCTGGGATCGAGCCAAATCTTGATGGATGTGATGAAAATGGCCTGGGTAAAATGTGTCACAAACATTTTAAAGCCACCACCCGCTGACACTCACATGCGGCACTCTGTGCACAGAATGTCGAGCTCCTGAAATAGTTTCAAACATACAGAAAGTCAATCAGAAAAATTTGTTTCCCCGCACCGAAGCCTGTGTTGATGGCTTTGATGAAATCCACCAGATATTACTCTATCCCGACAGGGCTTAATTGACAGTCTTTCAGGATATTTTGGATTCAAATAAATATGGTCAGCATAAGAATCATGAGAACCCCTTTTCAACCCTTTCAACATTTTGCATTTTTACTCTCTATTCCACGCATTTGCGAAATCCTCTCGGACACAATTTTCACTCGCGAACTGAAAGCACTAAATGACATTCTCTAACATACAAGAGCGAAATCCACTTCTCACCCCCAAAAATCCGCCTACACAAAATGCACCCAGGATCAGCCCAGAGTGGGACCAGAAAAAAAACCGCCAAGAGTGATTCAAGGGAGAAAAGGTATCTGAAAAGTCCATCAATACGCATTGACACAGAGCTTTTGAATATTCTCGTGGGCAATCACTGGAAATTTCATCAAAAATTTGCCTCGCCCTCAGAGACTTGCCGAGACGCCAATTTGATGTTGCTGAGCAGAAACATTTCAATTCGCAGCGCCATTGGCAAAGTGGGAGATAAACTGGAACCGGAAGTTGGACTCAATGGACGGACAGATGGAAATTGAAGGGAGTGCGTGAAATTTACTCACGGCCATCCCCTGGAGACAGTCCATTTGCGGTGGAAAATGGCAATGCTGAGGGCGTTCCAAGGGGGAGATGGTGTGCCTTAAATCTGTACACCATTTCCTGACACTTCCGCAGAAGCTGTGCAGAATCTGCAACACTTTAGATACTTCTGAACGCTTTTTTCTGGCAGTTTCCATCGCTCTTTACACTCAATTTTGATTTATCACATTGTAATCCAGGTTTTTCGGGGTCAAGGAGTTTAAAGTCTTCAAATTCTTAAATTTCGGATCGTAAAAGCTGACCCTAAAGTCCCAGTTTTAGTTCATGAAAAGTATCTGTCTTGATTTTCTAGTTTTGTCTTCAGGCAATGCTTAGAAAAATGTTGAGTAAAGTGTGAGGTTATGAATGTGGCTTAAGAAATCCGTCTTAGACTAATTTTAATCAATTCATACCTAAAAATTTGTGAAAATAGCGAATAAAACAGTACAAAACCACGAAAATAACTAAGCACAGAAACATTATTCTAGAATAAAATGACATTTTTGCGGTTATGATTGACCCTTAAACGGTTTCTTACCTCTGAAATTTACGCACTGACGTTTTTTTCGAACACAATACTCAATTCTGCCAAGAAAAGAAGAAATATTCCCAGATTAAACACAAATTTGATGATTTTGAGGGTTATTTATTCACACAGAATGAATTTTAAATCAGCCACATAACCTAGAAAAGCAATTAAATTGATTTTTCTCAGCAAAATAAATTAGAAAATGAAATTGAAGTTGAAGTATAAACTTTTGCCAGTGCAAACATTCTAAATATTTTACACTTCTGACCAAAATATCTGCCCCTTGAGGCATACGAATGACGATTAAAGTTGTGGAAATTGATGGAAAGGATGTTAAGTGTTAAAGTTGTATGCGAATTGTATATAAATTCCCTATTCATTGTGCTTAAAAAATAATATTTCAGCGCTAAAATATCTCCACAACTTGTTCTTCCCGATTTCTCATTTTTCCCACTACAATTAATTAAACTTTCCTCCCGACAGTGAATCGGAGTCAAATGGTGTTTCTCATTAAGTGAAATTTCCATGTAAGATGAAAAGGCACTTGCATCTGAGAAATTAATTAAAAGTGCAATTCATTTGTAAAATCAATCTCCTAACGTTCGCCATTAAGACCGAGGGTGAGTCCAACATTGTTTCCCATCACGAGCATGTTGACCGGGAGTCCGGAGATGAGAGGTCAAGCCGGAGGAGCAATCTCATTCATCACGCACTAAAGTGAAGCAATCTTCCCCCTCTCGTGGCCCCAAGACGGACGCGTGAAGCCGGAATGAACTTGAGGTTGAGGATTTGCTCCTTGGATTCTGTGACACGTCAGGCGCTCAGCTGAGGACTCAAATCCCTTCATAATGATTTCAACATTTGCCCAATGACCCTTTCACCAGTCCGTGGACGCCTTCCGTCCCTCAGGCCAACCCTCTTTGTGGCCAGTGTGTCTTTCTTCCCAATTCGATACAAGAACACTCGGAGGAATGACGACGGGGAATTAGGAAGCTTTCTCGGTGTTGAATCTTATTAATTCAGAGTCTTTTCTAATCACAAGTCGTTATAAACAACTGACGGTTTCCCCTCAAATTTCTTCACGTCAATCTGTGGTTACACAAATGTGTTTTTTTTCCGGCTAAACTAAGATCAATCGGAGATTTGTGCGGCGCCATTTTTGGTAAATTTCTTGGCAAACGCAAGACGCTTCATCTGGTCAGTCTTGAACAATCATAGTTTCTAGCCTGGCGCTCTTTAGTAGAGTCATTATTCGTAATCTTGGGCCTTTTGTGTTTGCTCTCGGTTAAGGACCATTTAATGATTTAAGCTAATGATAATTAGTTATACTCAAGTGAGGGTGAATTCGTGGAAAAAATCTAAGCTCTGCTGTCCTTATTTCAAATCTTGTCAGTGTAATTGCAGGATATTCCCAAGGATATCCGGCGGAAGAAACAATATTTTTCACAGCGGAAAAATGAGTGCGGAATGTCGAGTCAATTTTCGCACAATCACTCCGATTTTCTCGCCTTGTCCATGAATTTGCCTCAGTGCAAGTGATTTCGCAAGCAGGACATTCCAGGAATGAGAATGGCATGCAGAAAGTGAGGCGGAATACTTCTGTGCCACAGACCACAAGTGACACAGGCGAAATATCTCAGATGTTTGTAGTGGGAAAAGGCGACAAACATTAATTTCTGGCAATGAATGACGGAATAAGAGACGAAATTGGCCTCATTCTCCTAATGGCGCTCGTCCTGGAGATCCTCAGTGGCTCTCTCGGGCAATCCATGTAGATTTTCCTCCGCCCAGGCGCTCTCAATGTGTCTCTGGGTTTGAGTTGAGCGGAGGAAAAAACATCCAAACCCACCACGTCGTCATCATTTATCCCGTATTCATCGCTTCGTATAAATATTTAATAAGAATTTTGAACTTGCGTCTCGTGCGGTCGTCGTACATTATTACATTTATGGGAGTGATGCTCACTTCTTGTCGTCACTCTGGCGCTCTTTGGGCGCTCTCGTGGGTGGTTCAAAAAACCCCGTGATAAATGTCACATGCTGGATAACACAAGAGCCACTCTTCGTCTCCGCCATGGATGCTGAGGGGGTGAAATAGTGTGATAGCCTCGGGGAGGATATGGAGTGAAAGTTTCACCCATGAGGAATACCAAACTGGGGCTGAAGGGCAACCCTACGGATGAAAAATCTCCCTCATTGTGCATCTTCTGTGCTCAACTCTTTTTCAATATTCAATTTTCCCCACTGCCAGAGAGAGAGCACTTTCCCCACACCCCCTCGAGGGTCGTGGGGGTGGAAAAAGAAAACACTACACACCTCGGTGGTGGCATTTTTGTTTGGTCCATGGGACATAATTCAAATTTTATGAATCCACCAAGCCATAAAGTATAATTCAATTGGCATCATCCTTTGTCTCTCCCTCAGAGAGTCCTCTCGACGCCACCCCTCCCCATTGGCCTCATCTGCACACCCGAGTTTATGTCCTTCGCCACCCCCGGTGTTGTTCTTTTTCCTCAAGCTCATTTTGCTTTATTTTATTTGATGTCTCCTCTCGCCGACGTATTGTTTCACATTTCTTCACACCGTAATGAAAAGGGTGTGTCGCCAATTTATCCGGAATTGTGTGGCAACTTCTTGCTCCACTGGGAACTCTCACTCGGCCGGGGGATCATCATCAGTCCTCAACTACTTCATTCGCCCGACAGAGTTGACAGGGCCTCAGATTGGGGATGAAGGATCTCGGATTTATGGCGCGTGAATGAGCGTCAGTCCGCAGGAAGGGACAAATGAGGGGTTAATTGCATCAAGAATGAGCCATTTGATGTCCTGGAAGGTAAACAGGACGTGCTATAAATGTCCTTCTATCGCTGAGAGAAGAGAAGAGTGACAACCAGTATTTAAACTGTATTTAAAATTAAGAAGAAATATGCATATTTTATGGACGTAAGAATCCTCTTAAACATGAACTAAATGAAATTTACAACGAAATGTCTTCTCAACTCGCATTTCAATGATTGTATATGGAAACTTCATTGGGAACAAGTCGAATTTTCTGTCAACTTCTGTACAATATTCTATGCAAATTGTACAATTCCGTATCTTTGCTGGCATTTGTCATGCAAAATAAATTGCAAATCCCGAAAGAAGTCCTGTTTTAATAAGAAACTCGCCACAAGATGGAAAAAATAACTCTGGAAACTTGACACATAACAAGATTCGAGGACACAAATCCATAAGCAAATGCATTAGTAAAAGATATATTTTTTAATATACTTTCCAATATCATGACATGTTATTTGTGTCTTTTAACTGAGTTTCCTCGACATTATATCGAGTGGGAGAGAGAGAGAGAGAAAGACGGGGTTTTTCTCCATTACTCCTTTTGTTTTTCCTTTCTAACGGAGATCTCCTAAAATTATGAATTACCCAATAAAACTACCCTCTAAGTTTACACGTAGAATGAGAGTGAACACATTTTCTCCTCGCCCATTTTGGGCTCTCCTCCCCAACTTCTGTGCGGAACAAGGGGGAGATAATATAGCTAAAAGGTGTACAACACTTCCATAATTTGTGTGAAAAGTCCCTAAACACTTCTCAGAACCACTCTTTCAATAAAACGATTAATAAGACTAGAATCAGTGATATTCCGCCAAATATGCTGACAATTTCGAGTTTACGACTGAAAATTAACTAAAAACTAACCGAAATCTAACTCACAATTCCTTAAATGAGTTTTTCAAGCACAGTTTAATGATTTTCTTCCTGCAATTGCCTCGTTGGGTTCAATAATCAATAGAAAATCAAAGTAATGAACAATTAAACACTGCCTCACACTTCTGCTGAGCCGTACACCACTTCTGAGCACACTATCTCCCCCTTGGTGCGGAGCGTCGCTGCCCAAAAACTACATGCTGAGGCGGATTTAGGGGTGTTCGTGGTTTAGTGAACAATATTCAACTGGAGAAGCTAGAAGGGGAGGCTCAAGGGAGCTGAAACTCCTTCTCACATTTTACGTTCTGGGCGCCTTTTTTCGGTGTGGGAATTCACCGTCATCATCATATACGTGAGCTCTTGCATTGTGGTGTGCGTCAGTTGTACGTTTTTTCAGCCCTGAACCTCCTTTCGCCCTCCTCAAGCTTACTATCAGTGATACAAGAGCTTCTTCACGACTTCAAAACTTCCCGATAGAAGAGATGAGAGCCACGGAATCCCTTCAGTTAATAAATCAGTATTTTTTACATTGACGTTGAAAGTTATTTTGTCCTCTGAAGGGTGAATTTATTGCGATGCTTGTTAAGATTGATATTAGCGTGGTTACCTTAAATACAATCACAGATTTTGTATGCAAAACATTGGCTATCAAATGGGAAGAAATGCGATAATCTTGAGTCCCTTCTGGACCTCATGAGCTCACATCTCTTTGCATGCTTCGTGGCTCGAATTCTGCACCCACGCCAGCCACAATGTGTGCCAAAGTGGGGCGCAGATGAAGATGTGGAGGTACACGTAGATTTGTGTTTAGTTTACAGTGAGTTGAGCGGGAAGAAAGAAAGACAAGTTGCACAGCCACCGCACTGCTTTTTACAGCGTCGTATTTCTGGATGGTTTACGGTGGCACAACTCCTAATATTGCTCACCCCATTCCGCCCCACAATGTGAGAATCCCGCCAGGGTGTGGGGGCACTTTTATACGCGCATCACCGCATGAATGGAAGAAGGGGGCGAAATTAGAGACAGAAAAGGGATGATCTCCGTATGAGTTGGAAAGAATATTTTCCGCTTCTCACACTGGAAGTCACTTGGAGTCGAGCGATGAGGGACTTGGGCGCAATTCATGGGGTGTTTTCATGACAATGCAAATGGAGTTTACACCTTCCCTTTTGCACCATATACTTAGGGGTGTCCATTGAAGGATAAACCCGGATAAATCCTCAAAACAAGGGGTGTATTCCTGAAGTTTTATTGCACATTTTATGTCTTCGATTCTACGACAATCAATGATCATTTGCCTAAAACGCATTACAGGCTTTGAGGAATATTTCCATTTATTTTGAATTAAGAACAAGGGAAATATTTGATTATTTTCTCCACATATGGCCGCCAGAGGGCAACAATTTAAACTTTAAAAACATGACGAAATTTCGTTTGAATTTCCCAAAATCAAATTTTGATACTTTTTCCTATTTTTATTTTTAATCCTAATTGAATACAACTGAAAATATTAAAATAAATTTTGATTTAATTTAAATTTTTTGTCGTAAATTTAAATTATTGATTATTTAGAAATTTTATTTAAAAAATCATTTTGGTTATTTTTGTTCAAATTTTGCCACTGTCAAAATTCTGCGTATTTTGCGTCTTCTTCAGAGAAAGC
Source organism: Phlebotomus argentipes (assembly GCF_947086385.1). Classification (NCBI taxonomy): domain Eukaryota; kingdom Metazoa; phylum Arthropoda; class Insecta; order Diptera; family Psychodidae; genus Phlebotomus; species Phlebotomus argentipes. Next base: position 6,412,415 of record NW_026776181.1, on the reverse strand, counting down.
ATTTTGATCCTTTGGGAAAATGCTTGATTCACAAAAGTGTATCCTTCACACCTTTTCTTGGCATTTTCTGAGGCGTATCTATTCAGATGGCGAATAAGGGAATCCCTTCCTGGCCACAAAACACCAGCATTTAATGTATTTAATGACAGTCTAATTAGGTGTTAATTAACTTATTCCACGACGTCATGTGTTTGTGATATAGAAAGGCTGTTTCAGGAAATTTCGGGGCGAGTCTATGGCAAAATTTCCTGCATAAATCATCCTCGTCGGCAAAATGCAAACTCATACACTATGGCTATGACTCCATGTGTACTTTCCAGCGCCCCGAGCCTCCTTGCCAAACACCCCCGAGGAGAGGGGAAGAAAAAAAGCTTTTGGAACTGAGAAGACCTCGTGAGTGTGGGAGAAAGTTGCAGCATCACACTGTATTGCATTATATTCAATTTTCCTTCGAGTACACTCATCTTTTCTTCGCCGCTTCTGTTTTTCGCCTCCCCCAGAGCGGCGATAGCGGCGCTCCTTGGGTGAAAGTATCTTAAATGGGCAAGTCATTAAATAACCATTTTTTAGCACCTCTGTCTTCATCCATAATTTTTATTTGCCAGACGATACAACTGATTCGGAATCATATATTTCGTAGCCCTCAACTGGACTATCTTTCCAATTTTCCCCAATATTTCTCACGTCTTCTGCTGGGGGCGAGATTTCTTCGGGGTGTTTTTCTGACAGAGAAAAGTCACTTTCTTCAGCGTGGCTTTTTTCTGAATGGCGAGCTGGTGAATTCCATTAGAAATTTTTATACATTTTCCAAATTTACTGCAAACATGCAAGAAATCTCAAGATTTCTGTCACTATTTCTCTATGAATATTGATTTCTATGCTGTTCAGGTGCAAAAAGAGTCTTTGAAAGAGCACACCAAGGAGGAGATAAAATGGTTTGAATCTGTACACCACTTCCTGTCACTTCCACAATTCCTCTGCAGAATCTTCAACACTTCAGATGTAGAAAGTGCCCTAATTTGTTGAAAAAGAAGCTTTTGTGGTGCAAATATTTGAAATATTTTAAGACTTCCAATTCCTAAACTCTTCCGTGAAGTTGTACACCACTTCTGATCAAAATATCTGCCCCTTGGAGCTCAAAAAAACCCCCTTTATTCACTCAAAACCAAATTAAATTGACTGTAATCGTCCGAGATGTATTCACCTATTCATAGTGTTCCGCTTCGCTGCTTTTCCTGCAAACCTGACGCTTTCGGGGTGAATTCCTTGATTGCAAAAGATTGTGCATCTGGCAAAAATCTTGCATGAGATGCCAAAAAAGATTTAATAAGCTCCGCGCTGTGGTGGATTTGTCCTCAACTGGCGAGGCTGAAAGAAGTCCTTCTCGGGCGGGTGACATGAGACAGCGCGACAGAAGAACAATGATGACAAATTGAATTGAATAAAATGTTGGAGTCACTCTGTTGGAGGGAATTTGACTGTGGCGCACAGTGTTAATGAGTTCACTGTGCTGAATTTCCCTCCGCTTTCCTTTCGCCCACCCACTCTGCCTGGGAAAAAGCTGCTCTTTTGTTCACCCTTCGTGGGAGTGTGGCTTAAAACTATCTCGGGGAATTATTTCCTCGCTTTAATTTAGTATCATCTTATTAAAATTTAATTGTTCGCAGTGTCTCTCTCTCTCTGTGCCACGTTAATTTCCAGTCATCTACAAATTATAAGTGCGCAAGAGACGACGATGCGGAGTCCGGACAGTGCTGAATCCACCATTTGGCGAATGTTCCTGATCTTTTCCATTCATACATTCAATTTGCTCGTTTGTCTCACACCGCCGCCGCCCCCCAAAAGAGTGGTGACTTGAATTAAGAACTCTCGCCAGTCTTTCTTCCCCCCCCCAAACCATATAATCCAACTACTTGAGCGGCATCCTCACAGCGGAAATGCAAAGAAGTGTGTAATTGTTCTCCACTAATGAAGCAGAATTAAATTGAGGCTAATTATGTGCAATGAATGAACTCAGGATCTTCCTCATTTCCTCTCACCAGAGCGCGCTCGTCGTAAATTTTGACTTTAGCCAGGGTTGCGAGGAAAAATCTCATTTCGACAATTTCGGGGCTTTCCCTGAGCTGCGTAATCCACTTCCTGGCAGTTGCCACACATTCTCCCACACCCCCCAAATCCGCCCTGGCAAATTACATCCCCGGAGCTGTGATTTGGAGCTGTGATTGAAAATGTAGGGAATGGCTGGAAAATGAAAAATGTACGAAACATAACATGTCATAAATACGTGCTGAATATGTTGAGCTCTCGCTGGGTTGGGCTGAGCGAGATGGAAGAGTTAGTAGGTGAACTGAGGGCAGCATAAACAATGTCTAAGTGTATATTTTGATGATTTATCGCTGAAAACTTAACACCCCAGGACTAAACACACTCCACCGCCCCCACCATCAACGGGGTCACATCTTGTGAGCACAATCCCTATCCGGAGTCGCCTCTTTTTTGGCCCACCAGCGCTCACAGTGCCGACAGTGGAGAGCACACGGCGAGGAACACGAGGATTAGTTTCAAAATGCGCTGGAAATTCCCCGGTGAACCACATAAGTTTGAAAAAAGCAGGTATTTCAGCTAAAAAGTGCTAAGATTTTAGCAAATCTCGAAATGAAAGTTCAGCGATCGCAGCGGACGATGGAATAAACTCAAAAGTGTTGCAACAGCAACTGGAAGTTTCCTTGAAATAGGAAGTTAAGGATGCCGCATTTTATATGATTAACTTGTGTGTTGTTATCACGAAGTATAATATTGAAGAGGAACGGCTTTGTATGATGCGACATCTATGTATTTAAGTGCCACATCAGTACTTTGACTGTTCACCGCCACGATCGCTAGTTCTTCTACGCAATGGCTAAGATCTTAGCAAAAGAAAGCTAAAAAATTAGCTTTTTAAATCTCAACTGTGAGCAGTTTAGCGATTTTTGTTCACTGTGTCTATTAATCTAACTGGGATGGTTGATTTTTGCTACACTCAACATTTTTTCAGAAATAACTCAATAGTGATTAAAAATGAGAAGCTTTAACATGACATAAACTTCATGTTTGAATAATTTTGTGGAGAAGTATTTTAATCTGGCTGTGCAAAGCAAGCATGCTGTTTGTGCTGTATTATTTAATATCCATCAAAGTGTCACTTGAAATTTGCTGCTGACTGTTGAATCCGAACAAGTTCCGAGAGTCTTTCCACTACAACTAACTCCCATGGAGGCGAGGGATGGCGTTTCATTGGGTCAGTGGATGTTAATAGTTAGGCTGCAGCTGAAGAAGTGCGACGGGAGAGAAGTCAGCCATAAGCTTTCGGCGCTGTCCGGGAGGGGGCAGGAGGTCGAGAGTCTCGAACACGGACGTTGAATTTTATATGACTGGACCAGATGGAGTGTTGTTAAGTGGAGGCTCACGAGTGAAATCCAACAAAAGCCGCCCCGAGAGCGAGCATTGAGACAGAAACCATGGGAATAAATATGACTAACAAGTTGCTATAACGGCGAAAGGGTGGGAATTGTGAAATTTGACCCAATGAGTGAAAATGGTCAAAGATTTATTTAAGATTCAGCACTGACTCCTTGGGAAAGCCTCTCCACCACCGTAAAGCACCCTCTCGCACACATAAAACCATCCAATTTGTGAGGCCATGAACATTACAAATGAGGAAAAGCCGTGGACCAGGCATTTTACCATAATTAATCAGTTCCAACGGCAGCACACTGAATATGTAACATTTGGCAGGCAACGAAGATGCTCTATGGTGTCGAAAATAACTCAGTTAATCCCCATTTTGCCGCCATCGTAGTGTGGAATTTCACGTGTTAAACCCCATAAATCCTACCCAATGCAATTCTCATGACCCCAAAATGAACCCTCCCAAATTTCAGGGGATTCAGGGTGTGAAGACAATAAGGATGTCTCGGCGAAATTCCAAATTAATACACTTTTCGCCAAACCTTGGGAGTATTGTGAGAACAGAACTTTTGCACACAGCAAAAGAATATGTTTTTAACTATTTTGCTCACTGAAAATGTCGCAATTAATTCAACACAAGTGCTTCACCATCGCACTTTCAGCACCCTTTGTACTTTCTCCTTTTTAATCTGTCACTATAGTCTGTAATGAAGTCATGCAGAAAGGGTAAATGATGAGCTTCCGTGCCTTTTGCACACACACATCCTTTTCTGAGTCGTAAAAGAGTCAACGACTTAAATACCCAGCATTACAGTCTGATGGTAATATATTTGTACTGGGCAAGGGGGAGATAATACAGCCAGAAGTGGTGTACAGTCAGTGGAAGTGCTCAAAAACATACAATATTCCTTCCCTGAGTGTTTCATTTACTGACTAATCATCACGATTCTCTGGATTGCTTTTGATTTATACGTAGAAATAATTAAGATAATTCTTTTCTAGGTTATGTAACGAATCATAGACAAATTTGGCAAACAATTCGCATTCTAGGACATCAATTCTTGTGCTCGAATCGCAGAAATGATCAGTTATTGGCAGAATTAGGCATTTTCATGCCATTATTCTGAATCTTTGATGCCCAAAAACACTGCAAATTGTGTTCATGTCGAACATAACCTCAATAAGACTAATGCAGACTTAGAAAATGTTCATTAAGAAGACTTTCAGAACGATTTTGACTCTAACTCGTTCTGCAGAGCTTCTGAATGGAGTCTCTGACGACTTCTAAGTGATATTTTGAGGTTATGTTCGAAAAATTCATCAAAAAATGGGTTTTAAGTGGTTTTATATAGAAATATTAATTGGAAACTTAGGAGATTCTTATTTACCAGAAGAATTAAGAAATGTTGTACAAATTAAAGGCATAATATCTCCCCCTTGGTACTGAGCTGCAAGGGGGATGTAGTGGATCAGCAAACACAGCAATCTACTTTTATCATTAAGTGAATTATTTCAGTTCACACGACATTCGAAAAGCATTAGTGAGACTTTGGAGGGAATTCATGACAATATTGGAAATGAAGTGCAGTGAAAGTTGATGGGATATTTCGCCCTTTGACCTCCGAATGGAATTAACTGCAGTTCTGACGTCTCACAATCTCAGGAAGATGCCAATAAAGAGAAAGTTGCGGCCATAAGGTGTTCAGTGGAAGTAAAGAGAATTTTTCGCTGCATTTTATGTTGCTAAAATAATAGATGGACGAACCATCTTCGGGACGGAAAGAAATTCACTCTCTCTCTCTCTGAATGTGACTTCCGGTGCTCTTCTTCAGCTCAAACTGTCCGTCGGTCCTTGTTTATTGCACAATTCCACCCACGATAGTTGCTCACTGGGAACAATGAGCGGCGTCTTGGGAAAAAGTTGCCCGAGATGGTCTTTCAGGGCGTCTGCGAGGGGTGAAATAAAAGAAGAGCATAACGCTGTAAGTGAATTATTACGGGAGGAAGGAATGGATACAGAGGGCGAGTGGTGGCATATTAGAGAAGTGTTGGAATCTCTTCAGTCAGGGACGTGACCAGAAAATCACCTGCTTTTACGGCTGCTTGCGTTCCTCCATTGCATGGCTTGAGAGAGACCATCTCATCTGGGTATAAGTTAACGCCCTTGAACGAGGTTGTTTATTAATTTTCATCTTGAAGGTCGCTTTCACGGGGATGTGCAGAAAAATCCACTTGAAAGTCTCTGTGTTGAATTTCTTGCGCTCATCTGCAAAATCTATTTTCGCCCCCAACTTTCTTCAGCACAGCACGAAGAGACAAACGGAAAACAACACTCTAGTGTAACACGATATGTGTCTTATTAAATTAACTTTCCCTGTATGTGCTTTCTTTTGCAGGAATTTCGAGCTTTCAACCTGAATTTGTGGAGCCCATCGTCAATATTTCAGTAGCTGTTGGACGAGATGCCACTTTTACATGTCACGTTCGTCATTTGGGTGGATATCGCGTAAGAAAACATGAAATTTCAATTAATTTTGCCATCACAATAAAACCTCCCCCTGCTCCCGACCTCACGCCCTTTTGTCTTAATCCGCCCCACGCCAAGATTGAGCCATTCCACTGATGAGACGTTCTTCTACATCTCATCCATACTATAAATTAATGCATCTCGCAATGTTGAGTGACTTCTTGCATTAAACCTCCGCCCAGTGATGCTGGCAAGAGAGAAATTGAGTGAGATTTATGGGAAAATTGGAGGTTGTTCACCCACAATTGGGTGAATCACAATATCCCCATAAAACATGCTGCAAGATGCTTAATATTTGCGTGGTCGATAGACCATCTGGGCGACGGTTAAAGGTGACGGACTCCCAACTATGGAGACTAGAAGTTTCTTTCCCCCCAGAAACCATGCATAATGTCATCGGCATTAAATGCATAAAAGTTTGGCGAAATAAAATTTTCAACAATATGATAATTCAAAGCCATAAACCCGCCTGTAACGTCGTCCCATAGATGTTTCATATAATTTTACAACACCTCAATATTAGGGAAATTTCTCGACCGTCGCGTGTTAAAAAGTTTCTCTGTCATCGTGTGATAAAAAAGTTGAAGATGAAGACTTCCAACACCACCATAGTTATTGCCCAGGAAGACAATTTCCCGAACACCTTCTCGCTTTCTCATTTGGCATCGGATGTAATACAACAAATACCTTCGCCAAGATGGAAAGTAATTTACAATGTTAAAAATTCATGATGCCCTTTAAGACTTTGCCAAGATGTCACGCGGAAGGATGAAGAATGGCGGAGCGAGGCAGAAAAAAAGGGAGACACAATTCCCCCTTTGAAAATCTCTTCTTGTGAACTTTTTTCTTGTCATATTTGAATATTGTTTCGTGAGTAAGATTCTTTTTAATATTCCTTAAGACATATCAAAGTTTGCATTTCTCCGTGGTCGCCATCTCTTTGGCACAGTGGAGCGGGTTGATGTGATTCCGCGAGTTAAGTTTCAAAACTGAGTAAAGCACATTTAAGTACAAAAAAGTGACGTGACAGAGGGTAGAGTGGATATAATACAAGGGGTGAGTAACTAGCGACAACATCCAGGATAATTATCATAAGTTTACCCGTTCTATTCACAATTTTCGAAAATATTGCAAGTTCAATTCAATAAACTGCATCACATGGATGCAAATTCAGAGCGTGGGCGGGGCTTACGAGTGGGCGTGGCTTCGAAATCCTTGCAGGGAATGACGGTATAATTGAATTTTAAAATTTGATCAAGCAAAGTACACTCACTCGCCCCTTAAATTGTTCTCTTTAGAGTGAAATGCAATTTTTATTAACTTTGCTTGGCATTTTCTGTCACTCCCCCTGCGAATCCCGTCATCGCCCTTACTTTTCTCGAGCTTTGCGTCGAAGATAGTATAATTCATTATCTGCATTACGTCATTCCATCATTAAAGTGTCGTATGATAATCGGATTGCCTGATCTTCATTTGTCAGACATACAACACAGATAGATGAGAGAATTGTATGAATTTTACTGGTGAATTCTTTTGTTCCCCGGATTCACAGTCAATTTCGCTGCAAAAGACGTGAACACTGTTTTGAGCACAGAAGTTAATTCCATCCTGATTGTTCCATTTTAATCATTGAATTACACGGAATATGAAATTCGCTCTCGCAACATCCAATTGTTCCCTCTGATGAGGAGATATTCAGTGTCAGTGAGTGTGTGAATTCGGCGCGAAATGAAGCCTCTGAACGCACGTGATATTGGACAAATCCTCAAATACAATCCATCAATTGATGAGATGTGGAGTTTCCTTTGAGGGCAAACACTGAGTGCCATTGAGTGTGGGGTGCAATCAATACAATTCGCCCCCTTATTATGTGTCACTCGAATATGGAGCTTCCGCAAATAGTACACCTTCTTGAGACTGTCTCTAGGAATTAATAATATTTGCTCGCGATCAATCAAACAGAAGAAGAAGTGAGATTTGTACTTCGATACACCAAAGCGACGCCCACGAAAGAAGTCTCGCAATTGAATAAAGTTGCCAAATTGAGCCAAAGACTTTGCCGTACAATTGAATTATCAGGATTGAAACTCCATGCAAAAGGTGGTTAAATTGGTAATTTGCTGAACTTTGCACTATGTTGCCGGAAGGTGTGAGGCGAGAGACATAAGATGAGATTGTTATCTAATTACACTTTGTTGTAGGTGTCTTTCACAAAACCCATTCAACCTCACACCCAATTTATGCATATTCAACTGAGATTTTCGCCAAAAGTCACACTTCACGTCTCTACGTTATCCAGTATAATGAGGCGATGTGAGGGGCTGATATTCTATGCTTTCGATTAATTATACTGCTGAGTTTAACAATTGTGTCAGAAAACCTAAAAAAAAACAGAAAAAGAATTGAGTTGTCGACGGAAAGAATCAAATTATTTAAATTTGAATACAATAACCAGAAAAAAAATTCCAAGTAAAGTTCTAAAATAATCAAAAATTGAATATTTTCAGGCAAATATTCAAATAAAACAAATTAAATTGAAATATGTTTTGAATATTCAATTAAAATTTAAATATATTTAAATAATTAATTGTTTTCATGGTCGCCAGAGGGCAGCAGTTTATTTTTTAAAGGCAAATTAACAATTTAGAAAATAATGAAATATTTGAATATTTTCTATCGTACTCAAAACATAATTGATTAATCACGAAGCTAATGATTTGAAATCGCGACTGATTTCCCTCTTGGATAATTTTGGAATGCAAACTCTTAACACTTCTTCGCCCCTTTAAAGTGCCTTGGCTAATGACGGCATTTCCCCATTCTCCATTTGATTCCCATTCATCGTGCAAGAGGAAACTTTGGAAAGTCTCGAAATAACTCAATGGCATCGACTAATGTTGCACGTTCTGTGGATGCAGGTTGGCTGGGTGCAGGCAGACACAAAAGCCATTCAGGCCATCCACGAGCAAGTCATCACTCACAATCCACGCGTGAGTGTCTCACATTCTGACCTCAACACATGGAATCTGCACATCAAATCCGTCACGGAGGAGGATCGAGGCGGCTACATGTGCCAATTGAACACGGATCCGATGAAGAGTCAGGTGAGTCGAGGGGGTTTTGGGGGGTGTTTTTTGGCGAAGACGTGCCCAATTAATTCAGCGCCAAATTCCCTTTTTGCGCGAAAATTGAAATTCCGCTCAATTTCCCAACCCCGCTGAGATGCATGGCAAAGTGTTGGGAAGTTAACGATGGAGATTGCTGGGACATCTCGCTACTGCGAGACACTAATGGCCACTAATGAATGGAGGAATGAATGAAAGATATGGTTCTTAGAGCTCCACACTCTCTCTCTTCATGCATTCCCGTGCGATGTTGCAAATGAAATCTGCATAATTATTAATGCTGCGTCACACATCACTAATTTACATGCTTCAAAACCATTTTGTCCCTCACTTTTTCCAACCCACCACACCAGCCCAAAGCCACCCGCAAAGCTATTGTGCAATAAGTCAGCGTGTCTGTTTCCATTTTTCCGCCACACAAGCTCGCATAAAAGCATCCCCCAGTGAATCATCGCGTCTGCAGAAAGTGACTGGCGGGCGGTATTATTCAATCATGCGGAAAACTGCAGAAGGACATGTGCTGCATGCGTTAAATATTAGTAATTTCATTGGGCATTTCATTCCGGATGACACAATTAGTGCGGAATAAGTGTCACAACTTGTGCAACTGTTGCACGGTGTAACTTCCCTAAGAGGTGCAATACTGTCTCAATTATCTTCTTAAGTACTCTCGCGCCAATTTTATCAGCGTCGAAAATGCAGCAGCACACAGTGGGAAGACATTTTAGCTCATTAAAAGACTTGAATTAATTAGATGCAGTGGTAAATTTTCTCGGGCTCATTTAAGTACATTAGGGGTTGTGCATTAATTTCATAATGGAACTGCAATTTGAATATTTTCAACAGCAATAACTGCATACGAAGTTGTCTTTTGCAACATGATTTTTGCACTTTGTACATAGTTTCCTCAAATTAAATAGAGCCACCTGAGATTGAGCTAGAGATCTGAGATTTTCCATAAATCTTCCCTCATTCATGACTAATTATCGTGCCGAGATTGAAGCCATTCGGACTAGTTCTTAATCCCCAAGTTAATATCTTCCAAATTAAATAAAGTTACGTGAGTAACTAAAGTGAATCACAGGTTGTATTTGGGATAATTCCGATCCAGAAGTTTGTACGGTGATTTTTTGGTTGCACAAGAAAGGACATTTAAACAGGATAATAAGCAGAAGAACCTTCTATTAAAGAAAGAGGAATTTGCAGCGTTATTGACCGCGTAAAAAAGTTTGGACTAGTTTAAAGCAAATTCGTTGCGTCGTTTTCTTCTAAGATCAACCAAGAATTGTTTCCTTCAATCGAATGTGTACATATGTGGAATGTACCTTAAATTTATTCATGTCTTTTTAATAAAATGTTTGTGAATGTCTTGCTATCAATTTATTCAGGGTGTCCCATTGTAATTGAACTCTATTGATTTCCCTCTCGACAGATTGGACTTCTCGATGTCGTTATCCCGCCGGACTTTATCAGTGAGGACACTTCGTCGGATGTGATTGTGCCAGAGGGAAGCTCTGTCAAATTGACCTGCAGGTGAGCCACATAATGCATATGCAATATTCTTGTCTGGGCTTGAGAAGGAGGAAAACTTTGTGCGCTGAAAAGTCTATGAAAATAGATTCTTTGTGATGTGTGTGTGTGTGTGTGTGGCTCATCTTCTGCCGCCTTCTTGTACCATCTACAATTTCCCCATGAAGATAAAGTTGAAAATTGTGTTCCGGTCATAACTGTCTAAGACAGACTTTTCTCACATTTCACCTGGGCGGCTAAAAATTATCAGTGCGCGGGGAAATGCAGAAAAAAAAGTTGGGGTTCAGTTTTGTTTTGCACCAAAACTCTTCAGCTTTCCGCATGAATGGTTATCAAATGTGAAAGATTATAAAGTAATTTGCCCTATTTTTTCCCACTGATTTATGACTTTGTAAAATGTTCCAGCATGAGCAGAGGAAGTCATAATTATGATGTTGAGCTAATTTGTAGAGGAATTATGCTCAAAACAGAACCATATGTTGCGGAAAGTAGTGCACTTCGGCGTCAATATAAAATTCAACAACTCAGCAACTCTCAACACACACACACAACTATGGATTTCCTCTTCGGAAAAATGCACTTTCACATGTTTGGGCGAAAAACCCACTTTTCATTCCTTCATTCTCAATTTCTGAGCTCATTGAGCACGCGAAAGTGGAGGTGAGAATGCGAAAAGCAACCATTGAAAGAACAGATATCGGAAGGTTGAGAAAGAAAGGATGAAGTGCCGAATAAAAAGCTGAGAACGGCAAAGAATAAAGTTTTGCAAAGGAATAACCATAAAGTTTCCTGTGTGGTCTTTGTCTTGCGAAAATATTGCATCTCAACAGCGAAAGCCAGACGCAACTTTTCCCCCAACAACTTCCCACTCTGACAGTGTGAAAACTCAATTTTACACAAATATTTCCTATTATGCAACAAGATACAAATCAGATGAGCGACGCGGAAAAAAGTTAATTGAATAATTTTCTCACTTTTTACCTCCCATAAATGCACAACACACGGAGAGATACGATGGCACAAGGAGATATTTTCTGCAATTTTCACACTTGGAAAACGATAAAGTTTTCCTTCTAACACATCGTTTTAGATTTTCTCCAATTTGCTCTTTTCCTTCCCCGCCAGGAAGGAAGACTTTCTTGGGTTTGCCGGTGCAGAGTTATAAATTCTGTGGGGTTTTTAGGGAAGGCGATTAACAGAGATTTTCGTGGGAAATTGTTTGTCAAATTATTCATTTGTCGCCCACAAAGTTCTTGCGTTGCAGGAGGAAAAAAAAAGAAAACATCTGCAAACTTTTCAACGCACGCTTCATGCAAAAGTGAGGCAAAATCTTTGGAAAAGTTACAAAATTTATGGCTGCATATAATTGGTCAGTAAAAATTCAGGTTGGTCTGTTGTTTGAAAATGTTGTTTGATCGGCAAATAAGTCAGGCACAAATGCTTTTTGTCAGTAAAAACATCATTTTGATCAGAAAATAATTTAATTAATCAGTTTTCGAGGAAAAAATGATCAGTATTTTTGCTGTTTGATCAGTAAAATATTGACTTTGGTCAGTATTATCAGCCAATAATTCATTTTGGCCAGTAAGTTGAATTTTTTAAATCACAGTTTGGTCAGTATTTTTACTTAATCAGTAAAAATACTCACGAAATGTATTTTTCGAAAATTGATCTATTGAATTATTTAATGATCATACTGAATTTTATACTTATTATTCTAAATATATCACCGAGTGAAAGGTTTTATGCCTCAATTTATTTGCAATAGTTTTCTCGTAATAACTCAATTGCCCTTTTGCTCAGAAAGAGTCTTGAAACGCAAGACTTTGCTGGATGTTTTTGAGGCTGGAAAACTCAAGCTTTACAGTGATTTTCCGTTGAACTCCGTGAAACTTGCAACATTGAGGCATGGAAGGTGCGATGAGTGACTTCATTAAATATTTATTGACTTTTCTTTCGCGATGTTGTGTGACTTTTAGCCACATGTATTCCGAACGAAATATCTTCAGTCGCTGCACTTTCTGCTCAACTTCCTTCGCTGTTTCACGCAACAGCGAAAGTGCATAAGAGCAAATAATTGAACTTTGTGAAATTTTTATTCACCATATGCTCGGGAGCTTTCGCAATCATTAATAAAGTCCACGAGGAGTGCAGCAAAAGTTCCAGGATGTGTGGCTCTGTGGCGTGATGGCGAAAAGGGGCGGAATTCTCCGCCAGCCTGGAAGCTTTTGCGCGTGGAACGAGGACGGAAACTGCTTTTTGATTAATAGATATTTCGTGTGTGTGGTGTTATGAGGGGGAAAAAATGTTTTCATGGACTTCATTGTTTGAAATTACAAGCAAGTCCGCCCAGAAAAACTGCGCCATTGTCCATATGTGTACTCCACATAAACAGAGCCGTCCATCCGTGACTCTCCTTCTCTCCTTGCCATGGAGACTAAATACACATAATTATTTTAAATGCACCGTAGAGAGACAGAGTCTTGCTGCTCAAACAGACACGCTCCGGGACAGTTGAAAGGGATTGTCCATTTGATAATATTTTCTCTAAATTTAAATGAAATTCCTCACACGTCTCCTGTTTGTCTTTTGTGCAGAGCCCGAGGATATCCTGAACCGATTGTCACATGGCGCCGTGAGGACAATGAGGAAATCATCCTGAAAGACAGTCTCGGTTCCAAGCAACACGGTAAAACCGCCTCTCTCACCCCCATTTGCCCCCAAAAACCACCCCCAAAAGCTCATAAAACTCCCACACTCAACAGTGACGTCATATCGCGGAGAAATCCTCAAACTGACGAAGCTCTCGCGTGGCGAGATGGGAGCATATCTCTGCATTGCGTCCAATGGAGTTCCGCCGTCAGTGTCGAAAAGAATTTCCCTCAGCATTCACTGTGAGTATTACTTCTGTCACATGTTGCCAACGACGAGCAGGCAAATTTTCCATGCACTTTTTTCTGGCAGATTTGCGCGAAACATACATTCTCGGCGTATTAAGTGGCGAGGGGAGTTTATCTGAGGCAGATAAAAACAGGGCAAAGAGGGATGACTTTGAGAGGAATTACTTTGGAAAAAATTGCTATTTCCCGAGATTCACCCATTAAATGAAAACTAAGGATCAGGAGTGTTAATCTCATAAAATGCAGGGGAGTTTTTACTTTAGTGACTTGTTTGCAAGCACTTTAAAATGTTGCAACATTGAATTTAAACCACTTATTTGCTGAAGAAGTTCAGAAAAAAACATGTTTGTCTCCACAGATGTTGAGATTTTATGGTGACATTTCCAAAAATGGGCGGAGTTTTCAAGTGGGAGGAGCTTAAGAATATCCAGTTTTTGACCTTTCACGCGGGATTTTGCCTCTCTTTTTGGCAGTGCTACTGGACTTGGCGAATTAGAGCTTTTAGCCAAGCATTTCAGAGCTAGAAAGCTACGTGACTACTTCATTCTCGGGGCACTTGTCGAACGCAATAAAGCAGATCCATTAGATGGACTTTCATTACATTCCGAAGACAGTGCATCCATTTTAAATGAGTGGATTACAATCCTGTACCTCGCCGACGAAAAAAGGGGGATTGAAGTGAGGATGGAAGCAAATAAAAATAGGAGGGAAATTAACTCGTTGTGTGCGGACGTGAATACGACTTTCTATCACACGTGGAACGTCGGCGAGGGGTCAAGAGGGGGTGAAATCGGGGGGTGAAATCTTTGGGTCTGTAATTTGGTGAACAAGTCTATTAGAGTTGGATGACAAAATGAGACACTCTCTAATCACTAGTCAGTGCGCAGATGAGTGCATCCCTGCCGGCGTGAGGGGGTGGCAATTGCCCACAGGATTCCTTCACTCTCCGACACGACCACTTATCTGATCCACCCTCAGGGCTGCCCTCTAATCCGCACAGCTCTCTCGGCCCCGAGACGAGTATTCAAATGCAACAACGAGATGTCCGGGGAAATAATTGCAGAGGTGCTATTTGAGGGTGGCAATCGTCATCTCAAATACCGCACATGCACTCTCTGGGTGTCTGGTTCGTCGCCCAACCGCTGGACAAACAGCTCCTGATCCACTTCACTCATTCTCTCTCTCTCTCTCTTCCAGTCCATCCAGTCATTCAAGTGCCCAACCAACTTGTGGGCGCCCCGCTCGGCACAGACGTCACGATCGAGTGTCACGTAGAGGCATCGCCAAAGTCTATTAATTATTGGATTAGGGACACAGGCAAGTAAATATTGTGATGTACCAAGTAACACGGCGCAAAAGAAAGGGATCACCGAGCATAAATTGTTTGTTGTATCACACAATTTCCTCTCCCACCGACAAACACACACTCATTAGGGCGGCAGGGATTTTCAGGGGCATCAGGTGGCCATAATTTTCGCCAGAATGAAAGTGTGAAAAATTCCCAGAATCGTGGTTAATGGGATATTGACTGTATAGTTAATTACAGTGCTGAATTTTACGTATAATTACATTTATATGAAATCCGATTAATATGTAATGAAATTATTCCAGGAAATTCTGGAAATTTTATAAATCATTCAACGAATCATGCTTTTTGGCCAATTAATATCAATTTGAAATGACTTTTCATTGTCTAAAAATATCAATTTCATTCACTAATTTTCCTAGAACACATGAGAATATGCAAAAATGCTGCTATTTTTCTCAGAAAAACATCCCTTGTTCTCCCCTAAAATAGCTTTTTATTCTACATTTTTCTTCCACTTTATCTCTTTGCTTAAAGGAATTTCTTCACAATCTTCCCAGACATCCACCCCGAAAAAAAATGAGCCAAATGATTATGTTGGCAAAATGTGAGATAATTTATGAAATTTAATTTCATATTCACTCCCTCGCGAAGCTTGTGCGCTGCCTTTAAATCTCAGGGAGGAAAATCCACACAAAAATGAGGCTGGCGGATATGGGAAGTGGAGATGGAGGTGGTGTTATTTGCACCTTTTCCGTGTGTTTCTGTTTGTGGTTTCCCAGACAGCCTTCAGCCACCCTTTTTGCCCACTCATGCTCCACTTTTTCCCCGCTCAACAGGTGAAATGATAGTCTCTTCAGCCAAGTACCACGTTCAGGAGACCGCCAAGTCGCTGTACGAGACGCGAATGTCGGTGACGGTGAGGAACTTCAGGAAGGAGGATGTGGGCTCGTACAGGTGCATTGCCAAGAACAGCCTCGGCGAGGTGGACAGCAGCATCAGGCTGTACGAGATTCCGGGACCGACGAGGAAGGTCCTCGCGCCGAAGTACGGCACGGAGACCAACGATGTCATCAAGATCAGACATCCGTCGTCGAAGGTGACGTTCCAGCCCGAGGACGACGATCTTTATGGATCCGCCGAGGACTTGGACGATCCGGAATTGACGCAGAACGGGGCGGTGATTCCGGGGATCTTCCTGAAGCCCACGAGAGCCTCTGGCCAGGACGTCTACACTCGTCACGTTGTCCCTATGGTGGGTCTGGTCACGAGATCTCCTCACCTCATTCCCGCCATTCGCGGCGGTCAGGATTCCGAGGCGAACTTCTCCTCAGGAACAGCCCGGAAAATTCCTCTCAGTCTCACTGCATTCCTGCTGATCCTGCTCATGAGCCAAACGCCCTCGTAATAGACAATCGCTGAGGGATCCTTAGGTGAACTGTTGATACATTGTTCGATTAATTAGGCTAATGAGAGAGACTTTTAGGTCATGCGAATAAGCAGGTAAAAAGATTAACCATCGAATTGTGCTTCAAATTGTGTTTTCGGCCTCATCAAATCCAGACCTTCGTGGAACTTATGCTATTTACATGCCCTTTACCCGAAAATTTAGTGAAAAATCAAAATTTTGTGCGCAAGCCTCAGCTAGATTAACCCCAAAGGAAGCTCTCTTTGAGGCAGAATTCATGTAAATACAGTAAAAGTGGAGTAAAGAATGCATTTAAACTGAGGAAGAATTAGTCAAAGTTATGTATGATATTCTTACTCTGTTTCAAGAGCTACACATATTGTCAAAATGTGAGATAGACGAATTATTTTGTAAAATTAAACAGAAATTTAATGAGAATAGTGTTAATGGAGAGTATATATTAGAAATATAATGATATGCAATAAGATTGTGTGCCATTACTAGTGAAAAAAAAAGAGATGTAGTTATAAAATAACTCTGAGAAATCAGCATTTAAGTTTCAATTTCAGTGACATTATAATCACAAAGCTGTAAGTTGACAGAGAGGCTTCTTTTGTAAATAAGTCAAAAGGTAAAGGAAATTTGAAATGTATTTAACCATATGTATATCTCACAAGGAAGAACTATTAAATGTATACAAAATAAAACCGAATCGCGTTCAGTTCACCAATTCTAGAAAAATAACACTTCAATTTGGGTTTGAATGTTCTTGGAAAAATATAACTTTTAACCGTCAATTTGGTTCATTTTCCTAAAGATTTTATTGAAAATTTCTACTTTTAGGGGTTGAATATTCATAGAATCATAAATCCATATCTGCCCTTGCCATCACATTTGGCATTCAATCTCAGTGGGGTGGAACCAAGGGGGAGATAATGTGGCTAAAATCTTGTCACAACTTCCAAAACACTTCTTAAACTCTTCTAGGATTTTAAAACAATCTTCATACTCTTATGAAACTGATTTAATTCGCTTTTCTGCAATTGTTTCCGATCATAACCTAAAAAACAACATTACGAGGCGTAAAACAATGATTTTTAAAAGGCTTAAAAGATTCAAATTATATTTTTTCAACTGTCGTTATTTTCTTTTGCCTTTAAAATTGAAGATTTTAACTCAAAACTTGATGTGAACACTCTAAAAATAGACATTCTTTAAATCTGAATCACATTTTTGTGGTTATGTTTTACTTTCAATGAATTTTAGGCAATTCTTATTACCTTTGAGAAGCTTTGAATGTGAGAATAAACGTGTTTTGAAGGTTATTTTCTCACTAAGTCTTGCTTTTTATAGTCACATAAGTTAGAAAGTTATTCTGGTGATTATTTTTCCGATAAACAAATCAAAAGAAATCCAATTTCCTATTCAAAATATATGCAAATTGGTTTAGAAACGGCTTTGCAAGTAGAAATACTGAAAGTAATATCTCCCCCTTGGGTGGAACAATTCAATAGGAAGGTGTCCTTAAAATTTGAGCAGAGGAATTGGTGATTGTTTCAGTAACTCCGCCCAGAGACATTTTGTGGGCAAAATTGAATGGATTGAATGGGGAAAGTCTAACAAATGTATCCCCATTACTTCATTAGTACAGCCTAAACTCGCAATGATGATTTACCTTTTCAATTTGAATGATTCCCAATCCTCAATAGAGTAATCAAACGTGTTCATACCGAGAACAGGGATTTACCCCCATTTGCAGTTTCAATTGTGCTCCACCGGAAGCCACAACTAAATAACACCATTGACGTGAATGGTAAATTGTGAGGATATCACTTGGGCCTCGTGTGGGCGCATCGTTAGGACGGGGCCTCTCTCGAATCTGAATAATTTATCACTCGTGATGCGGAGCCATGAAAGAATTAAAGTGCCTCGTGGGCAAGAAAGTCACTTTAAATGTCTCATGAATTCTCTGAGAGGTGCTTTCAATCAACGAACATTTGCATATAACGTCCTTTGGGGCATCGAAGGGCTGAGGAAGTAATATGGTGAGAGATGACCCTCAAACACTCAACTTAGACTACATGGTTAATCGATTGCATGGCGACGTTTGATTCACTTTCATGGAAATGAAGTCAAGTGTTGCGTCTGCAAAACTGCAAGAATTTCATCCACCTTCCATGGCAAGATGGGAAAGGGCCAGGAGAGTCTCGAGAGGAGAAGGTTCAATGAAACTTGACTCGAGCAATATTCCTGTGGTCTCGCAGAATTCCCTTCAGTCACGCTCCCTGTTTGAGGGTTCACCCACAGAATACGTCCGTTCATCTGCATTTCCGCAAATTTGCGGTGAGAATTAAACAATAATTTTATCGATTAAATGTTCGTCTCAAAACAGGGAAATTTCCGGGTCGTTGCAACTTTACTTTCATATCATTTTAGATAAGCTGTAAAAGTTATGAATTCGTGACATTTACAAGAATTTAGGAGAATTTTTTGTCTGAAAGTAAATTCATATATTTCGTCACATAGAGTCAAGAAAAACCGGAAAATTCATATGAAAAGCAATGAAATTGACGTTAATGACGTTTCTTAAGTTGATAAGCAAAGATTTGTTGAATTTATCTGACCATTTGTGCAAATCCTTCGATTCTTTCTAAGGAAATTGATTGACTTTTCCGAAATATTTGAAAACTACATATAAAATGATGTTTTTATACCATTTATTGTTCACGCGTTCATCTCGTGACATTGACATACGCGCGAAAATGCCGAAATTTCACAGTAAAGACATTTTCCCGGACAATCTGGTCAGCAAAATCCTTCAAGCATCCCGTCTTAAACACGCCAAAAGTCAGTAAAAGTCGCAGATGAAGATGTCTTGTCACTGGGCCGACAAGTTCTCGAAGTTTCTTGAGATTAGTTTGAAAGAAAGACGAAAAAATGCGCTTCACTTACACTGAAGAACATTTTCTTACTTCCAAGTGGAGGAAAATGGGCAGAAATTGGACGGAATCTGGAATATTTTGCTCTAAAAACACTTCAAAGCGCCGCCTGGCGGCCGCCAATATCAGCTAAGAAAAGCGTAAAGTTGCAAAGCCAATTCGTAATTTTCACAAATTGAAATACAAACTGTGTAAAGTCGCAACGACCAATTAATTCTCATTGGCCATGATTTCTCTCTCAATACCTCAATTCTCGGTCACTATTTGCCTCTGGCTTGAGATGACCAATTGCGGAGTTGTTGGGCTGAATCAATAGACCCTTTTCTTATCTCGATATCGGTCCTTCAGGAAGTGCTGCGAGTGAATATCCAGAGATGAGCGCTGAAACTGTGGCTCGGAAGCCTCTCGGGGAGAATGGGTAAATGGAAGAGAAGATGAGACTTGAAGTGTTCATCAAAGAGACTGGAATTGTTGATCACAGCATAACGATATGTGGTCTCTCATCTACTATGGTCCCAGAGTGCATCTCATCCTCAATTTCTATGCACCTATTTGTGAGCATTCTCGGCAAGATTGCCGGCGAAAGTGGAGTCACTAATGGTGTATCAAGGCAGTTTGGGAAATTATTCAGGCAACGATTAAGTCAGGCTGTTGCTCATGGCAACTGACAAATAAATAATTGACAATTTGGACTCTGTGCAGTCGAGGCAGTCGAGTGGAAATAGTCGCTCCACTTGCCCACCCTCATTGTCTAATGGGCAAAAATTTACAGCATTAGCAACATCCCAGAGAGTTTCTCACAATCGGCCGACGAAGAAGTGCTCTGTTGCTAGAGAAAAACAGCTCAGAAGACATGGTAAGAATGCTGAAAAAAATCCCTCTAATTAGGTTTTGCCATAAGAAATTTACCACTCTTGCATGCAGGCGCCAAAGCGGAGCAAAGGCAAAGCAAAGGGAACAAGTAAGAAGTGCATCCCAGACTAATTGAAACCAGCCTGAGTGTTTGCTATATGTTTTATTTCTCGCATAGCTGTTATCGATGGGGTGGACACCAGTTCGATGACCAGAGAGCAGTTGGAGGCCTTCGCCCACCGCCTCAAGAACGAGATGGAGCGCGAGCGGGAGGAGAGGAACTTCTTCCAGCTGGAGCGTGACAAATTGCGAACGTTCTGGGAGATTACGCGCAATCAATTAGGTATATTCAATGATTCTCTCGCTGTTTCTCGTCGCATTTCACCCGTGATTGCTCTCAATTTGCAGAGGAGGCTCGAGCCATCATCCGCAACAAGGATCGCGAAGTGGAAGAGGCGCAGGAGATGGCTGAAGTGGACATCAAGCATGTCACGCAGCAGATAAAGCATCTCCAGTACGAACATCAGACGCGCCTCGGCGAGATGAAGGCAGAATACATGACTCAGCTGAAGATGGCACAGGAAGATCACGGAAAGCAGGAGCAGGAGCTGCTCAAGGACAAGCGCGAGCTGCGACGGTTGCTGAGGGAGAAGGAAGAGAGCACAGAGCTTCAGATCCAGCAACTGAAGCTGAGTCACAGCGAGTCTCTCAGCGAGGAGAGAAGTCGCTATGAGAGGGAGCTGAAGGAGCTTCTGGTGCATCAGGAGGCGAAGATGGATCGCTTCATTCAGGAGAATGCCGTCAAGAATCGGATGGAAGTGGCAGAAGTTGAGGAGCGCAAGAACACACAAATCGCCAAGCTGATTGAGGCTCACGATCAGGCTCATCAGGAGCTGAAGATGTACTACAATGACATCACGCTCAACAACTTGGCCCTCATCAGTAGTCTCAAGGAGCAGATGGAGGAGCTGAGACAGCAATCGGAGCGCAATGAGCGCACAGTTTCCGACGTGACGGCGGAAAATCGACGCCTCGTTGAGCCTCTTCAGGAGGCAAAAGCCGAACTGGCTGATCTCAGGAAGAAGCTTGAGAATTACGATCGCGATCGAAGTGCCTTGGCGCGATCGAAAACCCGCTGCAAAACCGCCGAGAAGAAGCTGAATGATCACAAGTGGGAAACGGAAGAGCTGAAGATGCGCCTCGAGGCGGTTCTTGAGGAGCGCGATTGTCTGAGGGGCAAATTTGAGGAGGCCGTGCTGGAGTTGCAGCAGAAGGCAGGGCTGAAGAATGTCCTGCTGGAGCGGAAGATCAGCCTGATGGAGCAGGATTGCGAGAAGAGAGAAGCTGTCCTGGGCGAAGTGCTGTCAGTGGCCGGAATGGAGCCTCAAGCGTTGAGCATTCGCGTCGAGAAGCTCATTCAAATCAAGACGGATAAAATCCAGGATTTGCAATTCGAAGTGATCAAAATCACGAAGAAGTACAATGAGCTGTTGAGGTATTTCCATCAGAAGATGGATGCCATTGGGATCGGATTGTCTGGGGAAGAATTGGAGTTTCAGCAATTGAAGGTGCCCGACTACAAATTATCCACTCACTCGGCCATGAAATATCTCTGAAAATGTCCAGTTTGGAAAATCAATAAATTCCCTGTAAAAGGCTTTTCAATTGCGCGTTTCAGATAGAGAATCTAAACATTCTTTTTATAGCCTTCTTCGGCTGATTGTCCTTAAGAAGCTGCTTTGGTAATTTTGTGCTAAATAAAATACAGTTTGCGACGAGCAAGAAGCTTCAGAAGCGACCCAGTTTTCAATTCCCTAAGGATGCCCAAATTGGAACTCCGTCACAGATAATCATTCACTATTACTGACTCTAAATAGAATATTTTAAATAATTCCAAGGATTTTGCTCACCACAATGTCAGCATTGAGAGAAATGTGTATTTATAGATGAGTTGGGATCAAATTTTAATTGATTTCATAAAGAAATTAAGTGATTTTTCACGTGTTTGCAGTTCTTTGTTATAGAAATCAAGGGAAAGATAATATGGCTGAAATCTGTACACCACTTTCCAGGGCTTCACACATTTCTTATTTTTCTTGATCATAATCCTTAAATTGAAATTAAATATTCATTTAAAGATATTTTCTAGAATCTTCCTAACTTGAAAACGTTACTGTTTAGTGTAAAGTTGATTCCAACGTCCAAAATCACGACTTTCTTTGGGTAAAAATACGAAATTCTACTAATAAAGTGAAAAATCTTTCAGTTTAGATACAAGAATTTCTAGTTTAAGAAGTTATTTAGTCTTAAATCAGTCACATAACCTAGAAAAATAAGGCAAAATTAATACTTTGTTTGATTTTAATTCCTGAGAGTAAAATAATCAATAGAAAACCGAAATTGGGAGCCAAATATTGCATAACTTAAAGCACTTCCACTTCTTAAATCTTCTACAGATTTGTACACCACTTCCGACCATATTATCTTCCCCTTCATCGGGGCATAAAGTGTAATTGAAGATGATGAAAACTCTGTTTTTTCGTTACATAAAAATAGACAAATTTATTTCCCCCAGTTTCCCTGCGCGATTGCATTTCCGTTACTCACTTCCTCATTCAAACGGATCTACTGAATTTAGGTTCCGCGGCTGCTCAAGAAGCATGAATGGAAGTGGGACAAGAGAGAATTTCACCACAATAACAAATCATTGTGGTTAGATTTGTGTGAAAATGTCAACAAACTTCCCGGATGATCTTCTGCAGCAGTACAAATCGCTGTCCACGAAGCTGAAGAAGGCCGAAAAGGCAGTCTTCAAGTGAGTAACATCAATTGCCATGAGTAGAACCTGAATCACTCTTAATTTCCTGCACAGGCGCTTCGGGCCGAATCTCTTGGAGGTGTCGGAGGAGTTCTCCTCCCTGGCCGGAAGCTTCAACAAGGCCTTCCTGCCCGAATACGCGGCGCTGTGCTGGCTTGGCGTGGCTAAATGCGAGGGACTGATTGGGAATGGAGTGACGGAAGTGGACGCGCTCCTGCGGTCAGCCAAGGCCTTCCTGGCGGCACACGATCAGCAGCAGAGGCTGCACGTGCTCACGAATGCCGGAGAGCATCTCGAGGGCGCCCTGAGGTGCTACAATCAAGCCCTGGGGCGTCTCTCTGAGGACTCCGCCATGCGGGCGGCCATCATCCGGGAGATAAAGAAGATCAAGCCAAATGCCGAGAACACCAGCAACTTCAACTCTCCGTCGCACCGAATCTACGATCTGGAGATGTCGGCGAAGGAGAGCATTCAGTCCGGAGACTTCGTGGCGGCGCTGGAGAAGCTGACGGAGATCTGTGACGATGTGGGCGAGAGGAGAGTCGAGGCCTTCTACGGCAGCGTTCTCAACCGCACGGAGATTTCCCGGCTGCTTCTGCTGCTGCTCCTGGAAGTGCCGCCGGCCAGACAATCACCCTCGCACATCAAGCTGCTGGAGAGATACACGAGTCTCGAGTCCAGCTGCTCAGATCCCGCCAACATTCCCATTGGCATGGATCTGGAGCTCTTCCTGCAGCTTCAGGGCCTCGCGGTGGCGTGCCAAATGAAAGACATCGACGCTATTCGTGCCTCCCGGAATGCCATCATTGACTTCCGAGCAGTCGCGCCCGAGCAGCACTTTGTGCTCGGGCGAATCCTGAGGAAATTCGAGGACTCCGCGAATGTTTGTAAAGGCTGAATGGGAGTCTTATTAGGGAAGAAATACAAAGTCTTTTTCACGCATTGCGTATTTGATCCAGCAAGAGGGGAGAAATCCTCGTTCGTCTTCATATTCGATCCCTTTTCAGCTTTTTCAGCGCTGCGTAAAAAAAAAATCTCCCAACTGCAATTTCTCCATGTGACTCGGCACAATCTCGCCTGTCGATCGAGGTCTGTTTATAGGCGACGCTCAAGGAGGCCGAATTGTTGCGAGCCAGAAAGTGTTCGGCAAGATAAAGGGCGGGAATTTCCCAAGGCAGAACTCTGTTTGTCATCTGTTAAGGATTATTTCGTCTTTATTGCCTGGTCTTTGCCTTGAATTTGATTGTAAAAAAAAGCATCTGGGTTTTCCCGACCCATTGGCAAATGTGTTCAATCGTGTCTCTGGCTTGTGCTCTGGTAATAAACTTTGGGCTTTCAGCCGACAAAATCCCGATCGCCTAACAAGATGCGACAAGATCTCTGTCTTTCTCTGTTTTCTCTCCAAGACATGCAAATTTGACCAAAACCTCTGCTCTGTCATTCCTATTTACGGTACATTTCTTCCGAGAAAAGTCTGCACAAGAGCTTATCTTTTATTGCCTATGCAGAGCATTTGCACAGCGGCACAGAAATGTAGTATATCGTTTTACAGCCCCCCCCGGAGAAAAATGCGCAGAAGATGGCATTTTTGTCGCAGTTTCAGACACTTTAAATGCGTTCAAAGCGCTCAAAGGGATTAAATCCACAGCTAGATTTACCTTTGTCTGCAAATGGCAGATCATTAGTCGATCATTAGGAAATCTTTTTGGGTCTTGGCGGAGCCACAAAGAAGAAACCCATTAGAAAATGTGTAAAACGCACCAGTTTTGCTCAAAATGTCGTTCCATGTGTGATAATTCGACATTCATTATTTCCAGATTATGAAGCCTTAAGATTTTATTCAAACTTGACCTTTATCAAAAGGAAAACGATGAGGATTTTGAGGTTGCTTTGATGGAAAACGAATTTGAGGAATGTGATTTTCTTTACCCGGTAGAATATCTTGACGAAAATAAGCTAAAAATACAAATTTGCATTTACGATCTCGCTCAGATAGCGTTTCATGGCTTTGCAGCAATTTGACCTGAAATTTGGACGTTTTTCCAGATGGATGAGTTTTATGACCAGACGCTACCAATACCACCCAATCCACCCAACGAACTCTCCCTCTTGTCCCATAGAAAACAGAGTTTTAGCAGGCTTATAAGCACTCGTCGAACTGTAACGGTCAAAATGTTCTCCGAAAACATCATATTTTATCAATCTTCAGTTCATAATCCTCAGTTAGGATCTGCTTGCATTCTTTAACGTTGAAACTGTTGTAGTTATTGACACTCAGCGACAGTTATCAATACAAATTGCATGCAATTTATCTTTTAATACCATTTTTAGAGGAAGAATAGAACTGATAATTGACTAAATAGTGCTCAGATTATCGATTTTTTAATATTTTAATAGGAAATCGTACTGTTTCGTGACGAGAGAGACAGAATAATTCAGAATCAAAAAATGCATTTTCACTGTGAATTCATGAAAATGTTCGTCTTCTAATTTTAATAAGGAGGGAAAATCTTAATTTTTCATAGTTTAAAAAATTTTTATTTTGATTTGATTTTTTGATCTCAGCCTCAGTTTAGCGTTTTTCTACATTTCTTCATTCTTTACGCACAATTGCGGATAAGTATTCAAGTTCAATACTTAAATCCTGATGAAAGGTGATGAAATTTTAATAATTTTTTATCCTATAAGCTTGAATTCTTCATAAAAATCGAATTTTTCACTATAAATTCCATGTCTTAATATCTTTTTCGCTACTGTATTCTTCAAATGTGAAACATGCTAAAACTCAAGATCATTTTCTATGGATGTTTTAATCAAAATCATCCTTGAGGTCCTTGAAACCAACAGAATATTTCATCCATCATGCGTTCTAATTAGTCTTTTTTCAGCGAATAATTAAGATCTAGTTTGGCTTCCCTTCGACTCTGTGCGCCTTTATGTTGGCTCTGCCTTCGCCTCTTCTCTACCTGGCCTTCGACTTCTCCTTCTCGCCAGGACAATCGCTACCTGTACGAGTGTGTGCATCTGGCTTGTCCAATAGAGAGCTTATCTTGCGTGTGTGGCAGCTTTTGTCCTTGTCTAAGGATCTCCTCTCTCCCTCTGCCGATCGTCTTATAAAAGAGCCGTGCGCAGCTCAGTGTCGAAGCCAGTCTCTTGAGTTCCTTCAAATCGTGCTGATCGTCACCCTTGTGTGTCAACGTTCCTGTAATTTGTTCAGTGCTTCCATTCGCTGTATTTTCTGTGATTATCCTGCAACGATGGCCGAGGTGGAGTCCAAGGAATTCAAGGAATACTTCATGATTGTGGAGCTGGAGTCCGCCGAGGAGGATGAGTATTGCCAATTGATAATGATCAGTAACAAACACGTTCGCAATATGGAGACCGTTAATCCCGATACTTGCTACACTGGAAAGCAAATTGAGCTTGACTTGGCTGGCGAGATTAAAAAGGCCAGTATTTCCACGATCTCCGCGGACTTCGAATACGTCCGCGCGCAATTTCGCTACCTTCAGGAGCAGAAAGAATCCGCTGAGAGCTTCGAGAGGTGAGTCTGCAAGTTGAGCTTTTGCTGGAGGGGATAATCTTCTAATAAGAGCGAATTTTTTCCCGTTTTTGCAGTGAGCAGGCAAAAATGTCTCCAAAGAGCGATGCCGGCGCCAATAGCCCTGAACTAAACCGTTGCAGCGTTGAATCTCCGGTTCCGAGCACTTCTGCTGGTCCCAGCACGTCTGCGGCTCAGCGCGGGGCCCCGATGACCTTCAATCAGCAGACGCAGACGGACGACAGGATGGGCGGCGAGGATAAGCCGGCCACATCGTCCCAAATGGACCAAAATATGCAGCAAATGGGGCGTCTTTTGGACCACAATGCCGCCATTAGGAACCACATGGGCGACCTTCATCGCAATCAAATGGACCTGAACAACAAGTACGAGGCGTGCAACTTCACGTTGAGCCAAGTTCTGCGCCGCGTCCAGATGCTCGAGGACGCAGTTGCACAGGTGAGGCGTGTGCAGGAGCAGCTGATGACGCCGCGGGAGAACTCTGGCTCGATCTTGCTGGAGGTGTCGCCGGTCACGAGCTCCCCGTCGTCGGACAACGCCGTGCTCAATGAGACTGAGTTGCAGATGGAGACCATCGAGCGCGTGACGCTGCGCAAGGATACGCTTCCTGCGCTCAAGACGTACAGCACGCCGAGGGCGAGCAAGTGCAAGTCGCCGCCGGAGTTCAACGACGAGAATGACTGCCCGAATCCGAAGAGGAGGAAGACGCCCCAGAACTCTGGCCGCAGCTCCAGCGACTTCGAATACCAGCACGAGGAGGACGTCGTGATCGGGCCCAATGGCACAACGGTGCCGGCGCAGATGGTGAAGAGCATGAACTGGGCGTGCTACTCACTGGCCACCAGGCGCATCCTCGTGCACGTCTTTGGCCGCAAAATCCTCTCCACTCACTCACTGTCCGGCAAGGCCTCGCCCGGTAAGTCCGCAAGGATTTCTCTCCTCTGAAGATTCATTTCTAACACGGAACTTATCCACTCTTTGCAGCATTCCAAGATCGCACGCCCAAGGACCCACTCAATCCGCTCAAGGTTCTGGACATCGTGCAGTTTGTGGCCAAGAATGCCAACGTTCCCGAGTCAAACGTGAGGAGCATTGTCACGGCAAAGTGTGCCGACGAGAACAAGATCGTCAAGGCGAAGAGAGAGAAAGCCAGACTCAGAAGACTGCGCATGAATAACGGCGGCAACGGCAGTAGCGGCGATGGCAGCAGCGGCGGCGATGGCAGCGGCGGCGATGGCAGCGGCGGCGACGGAAGCAGCGGCGGAGACGGCAGCGGCGGAGATGGCAGCGGCGGCGACGGCAGCAGCGGCGCCGGCTGTAGCAAGAACCTAGTATAATTGCTGATGCGACATGGCGAACTTCTGCGCCAAGACGATTGTGAGGATCAAGACTTAGTCTCTGTTTGTTCCTAATGTATTTTAAAGCGTTTAAGACAAGTTCTAATGTGGAGTTGATGGAAAATTGATGCCTCGAATTGTTCGAGATTGTAAGACAGCGGAGAGCTTTTGGCATTTGATTAAATAAATACAATTCTAGCGAGAAAATTGAGTTGTTGTACGAGAAGGAGAATCTCACCAAGCCGTCAAAAAGAAGCAAAAAGGGAAAGAAGAGAAAGATATCATAAAATCTTGTCCTTGAACTTTCACTAATAACTTCAGGTAGATTTTTCCCCAAAAACAGCAAAAAGGGTGCGAGAAATGTAGCAAAAATGTCTCTTGAAATGCAATTTTGCATGAATTTGATTTTCTGTCTGTCTGCTGAACTTTCTCAATTTATCCATCAGGGCCTTATCTGTTGATTTTCTTTGCTAAAATTGGGCGATTTAATTGGTATTTTCCGTATTTTCAATAATAAACGTTAAAAGTTTTAAGGGTAAAAACGCTAAGAAGCAAAAGAAGTCTTGAAAGGTGATTAAACTTTGCCTTTTTGGCTTAGAATATTAAAATACTTGTTTAAATATGAATTTGGAAAAGGAAAGCGAAGAAATTGTGTTAAAATTTGATCGCAAGCAGTGAAATTCCCTCTTATTATAAGGGATGATAAGAGAGAGTACTAAAAAGTGCGTCTTCGATATCTTATTTTAGTCAAATCGTTCAACGATCCCAATTTATTTGCTATATCTTTCCTACAGATGGCGCAACAAGAGCGAGATTTCTCAAATATAACGAATAATTCTCCTTTCTTCTCCTTATAAATCATCAGGAGCAAACAAGAATCGATGAATTTCAATTGATAAACAGACGCAAGTGAGAAAACATGATTATTCTGAATTTGGACTCTTTGTTCTGCAACTCAAGGGCTTCGGAGGGTCGCTAAGTGAGTGGAAATTAAAAACGCATTTGCATAATTGAGTGTGAATGGAAGTAATGTGAAGTCGATGCTTTTGTCTTGCTCTTCAATACGCAACAAATTGACCAACTGTTTAGTCTCCGAGCCCGCGTCCAAGTTCAACAATCCAGGAAGTTGCTGATGATGTAAAAATGGTTTGGAATCTTTTGTTGCTGAGCCACAAAGAAGGAAACTGCGTGCGATAAATTGTGGGCGTGTGGTAAATCTCCAATAATTTTGCTGCATTTTCATCGTGTTGTCTGGGAAAATAATCAAAAGGCGGATTCCTCGGATTTCCATCCTTTTGTCAAAATGCCTCTATTTATATTGTCTTCATCGTCATCTCTGGAATTTTCTCGCGGGGACACAAAAGGGAGCAAAATGCAGCAAACGATGTGTAAAAATTACACTCATGTATTGTGTGGTGAATTCTGCGGCGTTTACGGGAAGTCCTGACTTTGTGCGGATGGAGACATTCTCGTCCTGCGCATTTTCCACTCACACACACACGCGGACGCACACTTTTCCAGGGTGTTTTCCTGTGGGTTCGCCCAGCACACTTTGTCCCGCTCTGGAGTGCACGGAGAGCGCGACTCACGGCACAAAGAAGTGCATTTATCGATCCAGGAGTTTCACCCCCGAAGGCGTCCAAGAACAATGAAGATGCCATGCGTGGAGGACAAAAAACCTTCCCACTTAGTGCAGTCATTAACTCACTTCCCTCACCCGAAAATGCAACACAAACACACAAGTGGGATTTTCGCACTCCCCCAGTGGAAAATTTTTCAATTAGACGTACACCATCACTTTCAGGGGTCCCGCTTTGTTTGATCACAGCGGGACTGGCAATGATTGAGCCTGAAATCATTGCGGGAGGACGATGAATATCCTCACAATTGCCATATCGCATTGTTCGTCACTTCAATGATATCATTTACCCGCGCATATTAAAAATTTATTATACGACAGAGAATGGCAGGAAGATTGTCCTTAACTGTTGAGACTTACGAATGCAAGAAGTGTGATTGAATGCATCTTTCTTCACGGGAATTGTGCGATATTTCATAAACCTTCCCTTTGCAACTTGTGTGTGCAATTTCTAGCCTAATTTCCCAGCAGAGTTTTGCTTGTGGTTAGGAAATTCCTCCCATCTAATCTCCGATGCTTTTCCACCGACTTTCAATTAAATGCCTGAAGTGCTGAGCGACTCCTGCCGATTTCCTGCCTCAATGCGATGCGGGAAATTTGATTTTGAGGTCATGTGGATGAATAAAGGGACCCATTTCCGGCTTGTGAGTGAAATTCGACACAATTTGTGCGTTCATTTTGACGAGTTTGCCGTCCATGAAAGACTCCACCTCAGGTCCAAACATTTGGAAAATCAGGGGAAAGACTCACTCTCTCTCTCTGCTCAGTCGCTCTGGCCGAGCAGAGATGGGTTTTCCACGGGTTTCCCGTGTAGATTGGAGGGGAATCGACGGTGGTGTGTTGGTTGGAATTGTCTGAGTGTGTGCGCGACTGTCGAGAGACGAGTTGTGTTTTGTTTTGGCTTCATCAGCCTTTTCATTCCACTATTTTCTACTGTAGTGAGTAGTTGACGGTATTCTAGAGCTGAGAGAGAGTGGAGATATTTGTAGTTTTTTCTACACTCTTTTGTACTACTGCGTAGTGTTTGGAAAAGTGGGAGCAAAATGGAAATGCCATCAGTGTTCTTGCATTCACTGTAAATTGGGAAATTTTTCTGATACCAATCGTGTGTGTTCAGTGGCTTTTGGAGCCAAATCAGGGCAAAGAAAGACACAGTTTTGTGAGGCTAAAGACACTGTGAAGCTCCAAAGAGCGCGATTTTCTCACCCCAAACAAACATGGGTATTTTTAGCCGCATTGAATGTGCTGAGATCGATCGCAGTCCTGAGATTTGATCGCGAATGATCTGCA
Organism: Phlebotomus argentipes; assembly: GCF_947086385.1. NCBI lineage: Eukaryota > Metazoa > Arthropoda > Insecta > Diptera > Psychodidae > Phlebotomus > Phlebotomus argentipes. Next base: position 6,381,735 of record NW_026776181.1, on the reverse strand, counting down.
GAAGGCTCGTCAGAAGTGGTGTTCATATATTGAGAGAAATTGTATTGTTAAACTACAAAAGTGAGAAGAAACACACAATCCATTGAATATCACAATATTTATTCTCGCGGTGAATTCTGCCGGATTTCTCAGCCGAAATATATATTCTGTGAGTGTTGAGAAATTGGTGTTTATTTTTACAGCCTGCAAATTGTGTGCTTGAGCATGCAGAGCACCCACGAAATGGATTAGGAACATTTGGTGTCTCGCATGCAGCACAGTCGTAAAAAGGCATCCTCCAGAGACTGTCTGACTGTGAGTATCCAATTAATCCGCACTAAGTGAATTGATTCCTAATTATGTTGTCGTGCCATCGCGAAAAATGGGTTAAATGGCAGAGAAATTGCAGAGTAAAAGTCGCAAATTATCCATCAACATCTCTGGTTGGAGAGACATATCGCCTCCAAATGGAAATGTATCACGTTTCACTGTCTCTTTTTTGTCCATCGCCTTAGGAGAAGATGTGTGTCTCGAGGCATGGAAATATTTATAGAAAATCACCCAGCATTATTCCATTGAGCGCAAAAATCATTGCAAGTCAGTGTTTTAGGATTTGCACACTTTTGCTGTTGCTTATTTATAGATGACGAAAATAACACCCTTTTATGCCACTTCGGAGTGGATTTCGAGGTGTGCGATCGCCTCCGAGGGACGAAAGGGAGCGAGAGGGTCAAGAGAACATGAGAAAAGTGGGAGAAAATTACTTCATGAGATGAAGTTTTTCAGACTGAATATTGTATGGTGAATTTGGCAGCGCAGAGTTGAAGCGACAAATTGGGCTGGTTTTAAAGATAATGATAAAGATGAACTGTGTTTCAGTGTAATATATTTTGAATATTTGCACTGCAAAATCTTCTATATGAAGAAATTGTGATATTTTCTTAATTATTTTGCTTAGAAAAATCAATTTTTTTGTTTTTCTAGGTTATGTGACTGATTTAAAACCAATTCTGGTCGTTAAATAACCCTCAAAATGATTAAATTGATATTTTCTAAGAATGTTTCTCATTTTCTTGGCAGATTTGACTATTTGTGTCCAAAAAAATGTTCAAATTGGTGAGATTTTACTATGAAAAAGCTTTAAAGTTAATCATAACCTCAAAAATATAATGTAATTGCTCATGAATAAAAACTGGGACTGTGAAGTACAGATTTCAGACATATTTTCTTCTCCTTGGATCATATGTTTAATTAAACATTTCTGTCGAATTTTGTAGTTGTTCTCATCTTTTATCTGCCTGCTTTCCGCCTCTGACTTTTGAGCAATATTGAAACATGAGGGTTCGAAAGACACTCAAATGAATGACAAAGGGGGCGAATTCTCCCTGCTGGCAGTGTGCGTGTGTCCGTGTGAGGATATTTTTAAAGCACAAACACGAGCGTGGGAGCTGCTCAAATACTGATAAAGGGCGCAATTCACCCTCTGCGTCTTCGGCTGCGTGTCCACAGGAGTGAATACACAATTTTCCACCCCCAGAAGGCGCTTCACCAATTGTTTCATGTACGAATCACAAATTCATAAACTGTTGCTCCCCCGCAAACTCTACCTGAGGGCGAAATTCAATCGCTGGCCGAGACACACAATTGGAAGTGTTTGTTGTGACTCCGCCAAGGGTGCATCAGCCTCCTTTTGGGGTCACTGAACCGCCGCACTTCCTCCACTAAAACTGTAAACACACGAGTGCGGGGGTGTCTTCGTAACAGGTGGTTGTTGCCACGACAACTAAATGCATTTGCCGTGTTTCACCCTTCGCGCTAATGTGGCTCTGGCCCCCCATAAAGCTAAGAGGGCCGCCGCCCCGTCGACCCACTCGGAATGTAATTCAACGTCTAATTTCGTCACTCCAACCGCCTTCCGACTCAGCGCTCCGTGACCACAAACATCATTCAACCACACCACAGTCCACAACATCGCAGGACACTCGCCATCAACCATGCAATTACGCTGGGAGGCGCTTCGGACGGGCGAGGATCTCATTGAAAGTTTGGGAGTGTCTCAGCTCCAGAAAGCTTGGCTCGCATCCAAGCAATATCGAAGAGATATCGCTGCTCCGCGAACGATTTCCAAATGCCTCTCCCACCAGGTTTTCCGCAAATTTCTCGCTATAAATGGAACTCCTTTGAGATGTGGGAGGAAGTTTTCTCAGACCTTTTGTATCGCTATAATTAGATGTCCTGAAAATATCTTGCTTATCATCGAAGACTTGGATCTGGAGCAATTATCTTGCGATTATAATTCAGAAAAGGTTGCAATGACGCTTATTACAACCTTTACACGCTATTTTCCTGCAACTCTGAAGCAATGTAGAATACCATAAAGCATTCCGATTGCAAAACTATTCCATTTTCACATGATTGTCTTAATCAACGTGCACGATTTGCTGCGGCATAAATTTGCATTGATTTGCTAGATAACAACTTGGCTTATCGAGTGCGGGTGTTTTTCAGCATTTTCACGGATTTCCTCCCGTCATGTCGAAGGGTCGTGGGGATGTTTTATTAATTTCAGAATGGAAATTTCAGCTTCCCTGCGATGAAAAAGGGCCAGAAATGAGCGTCGAAGGTGTTATTGAATTTTATGGCATGAATAAATAAAAGGCGCCTCTATTTTTGGCATAAAATCCTAATTTGACCTTTTGCTCTCGGGAGATGACATAATTAATTACTCTCTCACGTGCAATTTTCAGCCTAATTGGGAGCTTTTCTTGTTTATTTAGCATAACACAGCGTGTCCAAATTGATGTTTTCACGCTGGGATAGAGTAACAATTACATCTGTCGGTGGTTTTTCCTTTGATTTCTGCGTCTTGTCGTGATGTTCATCTGCGGATGGGAGATAAGAAATTGCATTAAAACTGTCTGCCAGAGTGAGATTAACTTTCACCATTGCTGACGAGATTTCTGATGCATCTGGAGACGAGATGAGAGATGGAATCGCATCGATCGACCGTGCTGATCGGTCTGGGTGTGGATGCGACATTCGTGCGAGAGGAAAACTGAAAATGACATGATTTCTCGAGAGTGTGAGTGCTCATATTTCAGTTCCAATGCCACTTGACTGCAGTGATGGGAACATTCTTGACGCTGGAGTTAATTTGTGAGTCAAACAGACGATTTATTACCACATTCGAGTCATATTTCCCCACAAAGAATGCTTTGCAATGGGATAAAAACTGCTTTTCCACACTTGAAATCCGACACGGATGAATCGAAAACTATGAAAAGTAGATTTATTATAGTTTTCAGAAATTATCAAAAATGTCTCAAAAATTGCAGTCAAACGTAAAAAAAGCTTTTTCAGAAAGTAATTTTAGAATTTCAGAATCATCCTGAAACGTTTTTTAGACTTTGAATGAGTTATTTATCATATCTTTTAATTTTTTCACTTGAAAACACTAAAGAAAAGTTCAAGTGAAGTATGAAAAGTTAATTTTTTAAAAGTTGATTGGATAAAATCGACTTTGGAAAGTAATATTTTCAAATTTTCTATTAATTTTGCCATATTTTAGTCAAAAATTTCAATAAATCCCAATAAAGTATTTACAAAATAAAATTATACAGAGTAATATTTACACTTTAATGGACGATTTGAAGGCGTTTTGAGGATTTTGAAGTAAACTTGGCAAATTTCGCAGCTGTAATAACGATAAATCTGGAACTTGCTCTGCTGAATAATTGCGATTTTGGCTTTTCATTGTTTTTTACGAAGCTCTTTCATTGTTGACTCTTCTTTTATATGTGAAGCACTGTGTCATCAATTCATTTCGACACGTAATCGCCCATCCCAGCTGGATGACACGACTGTTACTCTATCGATGGTGTAGGCTCAGTCTGTATTTGCTGTAGGCAGAGTTTGTGACCATTCAAATTGCAAAAGTTGCTGCACAGTTTCAGTTTTGTGCAAACTCTCAGACGAGCCACAATGAAGCGCTGAGAGACAGAGTTCTCTTCCACAGTAGCCGGTTGAAATCAATAAAAACGCGAGAGTGTTTCTGGAGGATGTAAAATTCTGTTTTCTCACACACAATAAAATGTGATTCTTCAGCGATGCAGCGCATCTAAATTGCCACCATGATCGTCTCGCTGAAAGATATCGGTGAGACAGAGAGTAGAAATTGTGCCACGATATGAATAAAGTGCAACAAAATGTCCCATTATATGGCATTGTCGCATTTTCAAAATAAGAATAATGCAGAATGTGGTGGAGAATTTATGATGTTCGCTTATGAGGCGAATTGCTCATGTGAATAGTGTGATAAAATCTCTTGAATGCACTCAGCAAATTCGGTCATCAATTGTGTATCAGCTCACGGTGGGTGGTTTTTCACCCGGAACGTGCTATTTTGGCGCCAAAAAAACGCGCAGCTGAACAAGTGAAAAGGCGCGGACCGGAAACACCCACAAATGGCCACATCAAAGAGCTTGAGTGTGTGTTTTTCGGCTGAAAAAGCCAATGGGAATTCATCAAAATCAGCTGCGAAACCCATGAAAGATAGAAGATTTAATTAGAGGAATTACTGTTGTGACAAAAAGTGGGCATTTGGTAACTCAACTGCCGCTTATGGCATCTTAAAGTGTTGGGAAAGTTTCGTAAATGTTTCTTGAAATGTTGTTGCTTTGCGACTGTGGGCAAAATTTGATGCAAATCCAATGGAAAGTGAGAAGTTCGAAGGAAAGACTTTGTCTGAGCACACAGGGTCGATTAATTTGAGAAGGCGGCACTTCAGAAATCAATTATTCCGAAGAACATAATGAGATATAAGTTAGCCCAAGACGAATATGGCATTGAAATTGCTTAACTCGCGAGTAATTTATTTGATTCTCGGAACAATACTGTAATTTATCACATTAGCAATCCAATGGGAAGATATAATAATCAGAAGTGATGTATAACTCAGCAGAAGTATTTGGAAGTGAGAAAAAGAATTGTTCAGAAAGAATTTAGGACAAAGTTTTCCACTAAATAGCATTCAAAATAATTCATTCTTGCGCATGAACTGATATAATTTGCACTTTTCTGACACAATCATATTGAAATCTGGGAAAATCATAGGATTTTAATGTTAAAATCATGTTAGGATTGATCAAAACCTCTAAAATTGTGTTCTTTAAGAGCTGTTTGATAGGTTTTCAACTCTGAAATAGCAAATTTCAAATCATTTTCTATTTATCTTTCTATAAAAGATTCAGAATAAGTTTGTCTCGAGAATTCTTTTTAATATCTGAAGGTAGTGTTTAGGTTATGGTTCAAACTGTATCTAAAAGTGCGATTGAAAATTGAATCACATTAAAATGCCTGCTGGAAATTTCAAATATTTCTTAAATACTGTTTTTCTATGAGTTGTTAGAGTCATACAAGTAAGAAAAACCCGTTTCTTTAGGTTAAAGACTCCTAAATTTGAGGTTATGATATTTTAGGCGGTTGTAAAAATCAATAAAGTTCCGAAAAAGGAGAAAAAATAAGGAAAACGCATTGCTAAACTTCTGGAAGTGTCTGTGATTCTCCACAGAAATTGTGGTGTACACAGTTTAGCTACACTATCTCTCCTTTGTAGCAATCGTGGCGAATTTTATGTGCTATGGAAAATCATCTTCACTATCAGCACAAAAACACCCTTTGGTATCAAAGAAACTTTGGCCCATTAATAACAATTAATTTCGTAAACAAACTTCCGCGGTATAAATTTGTCGTAATTTTCAGAAACACCGCTGAAACTTTCACTGTTGCCCACTTTTCGTGAATTCCCCAACGCCTCTTCACTCATGAAAATGAGTTATTCGGAGGCGGTGCAAAAAATTAATTGCATGACTGTCACAAGTGTTGTGCATTAATTAGCATATTCCAGCCAGCGAATTGTCACGGGTGAACACGCCTGAGCCGCCGGCGATGTGAAATCCGAACTGCAGGTGATTTCAGGCCTGCCTTCAGGTGCTTTTCTGCCAGATGAGCCGCCGAAGTGTGCATTATGTCTTCTTCAGCTCAATTTCCCAACCGCCGTGACTAATTGAGGCCACGCCGTGTCAGTGATTCCGGAGATGGTGCGAAAATCATGCCTTCCACATTATCAGGAGGCGAAGATGTGGCTTTATCAGTTGCCGCGCGCGCGCCTGGCAAGACCCCAAATAAGACAGTGTTGTCTGTTTCCAGATGCTCACTCTATCGCAGAGTTTCGCGGTCAGTGAGGATTGTTTAATATTATTTTGATGCTTTTTTCTATGGCCGCCGCGGGGGGAAGTGATCAGAACATTCCCTGGCATCTGGCCAAGGTGTAGAGTTTTCCGTGGCGAGGGAAAAATTTATATTGGGTGCACAATTACCAGAGTATGGATGAAAATAGCCTTTTGGCTTTCGGGAAATAGATACATGGAGAGAGATAGAGAGGAGGAGAGGCTTTTTTTCTCCACACATGTCTCAACTCTTGAGAAAATCATATCACTCGCGGTCGCTCAATTGTTATTTTTATAAATAATTCCATTTTCCGGTTATGCACGAGAGAGATACAATTGACTTTTTTTCTCACATAATGTGTTTCGCTTTTTTATAGATCGCCAAGGTTGGATTTGATTGCGCCGAGGAGGCAGAACGACGTCAAGTAAATTGATGAGACGCGCGGCTTTCAGAACATATTAACTTCCATATCTCGGGTGAGTCTGCAAATTGCATTTGCCGTCCATGCTGTCGTAAATCAGGCACTCTAAGTACACTTCCTGCGCGCAGAGAATCACAGCATATCGCAAGAGGAGGACTTTGGAGAGTGGGTGGAAGCGGCATGCAACGCTGTCCGTATATTCATGAGATGCGAGAACGCCTTCTGCCGCCCCAACAGCCCTCGCCGCCGCTCCATCAGCCTCTGCAGTTTCGCCACCACACGCCCCACCAGCATCCGCCCACGCCGCGCCCCGCCGAGCAGCCCATGGAGCAGGAGCGCGAAGGACTCCTCCTGGACAGCCGCCCCGCGGACGGCAATCAGGTCGGAACGGTGGTCAAGGTAGGGGCTGAGCGGCCCGCGACGGGCCTGACGCCGCCGAATCCCTGAACACGCCACCTCTTTTGCTCTATTCTCTAGTTTACACACTCGACACTCACTCTTCGCCGCCACTCTTTCTTTTGGGCTTCTCTTTCTTTCACTCCCGCCATCGTGGAGAAAATTATGGACACAGAAACACTTGTTACGCTTCATGAAATGTGTGAATTTTCTGACATTTTCAGGATGATAATTCGGCCTTTCAATCGAGAAAACTATGGAAAATCAAAATCGCCATTTTTCAGTTAATTTTATTTTGAAACTCTTGACAGAAATATGGATAAAAACAGAAAATATTACTTTTCAAAGTCGATTTAAAATTATTTTTCATAGTTTTCAACTAGGTATATTTTCTCCAAAACAAATTCTACAAAAAATAATTTTCATATTTTATTTATGGAGTCGCGTTTGATTGCTTGAGGTAATTTTCTAAGAGAAAATGTACGGTGAAAACGATGAAAGATGGCTGCAAAACATAAGAATTCTTCGCTTCATTTCACATTTTTGGATAAACAATAATTAAACATTAGTTTAATGCATTTTTAAAAAAGAAATCTCTAAAATTCTTTATGTCTTCTAAACAGATAAAAAGTTTTCTAAAACTTAAAAAGACGTAATCTTTGAAAAAATAAACTTTTTATACTTCTCGATTCACTCATCGAATTGAAATTGCAGCTGAATGACTCATCAAAGTGCTGAGGAATCATAAAAAAGGAATGTTTAGCGGCATTTCTTGAAAATCATGTAGGAAATATATAAACATGGCACATTTTCTTAAGTCTTAAGACCTATGAAATCATCTTTTCAAAGTCATTCTAATTTTAAAAATCGAAATTGTGTTAATGACTTCTTAATTGCGATCGTTCTGTAGCCAAAAACAGAAAGAAGGTTTGTTGCCATGGGTTAAATGAGGGTTGTTATTGGAAAAAACTTTAACAACCCTCATTTATGTAGATATTAACGATTTATTCTCGCTGAAAGTTGCGCCACAAAAAGAACATAACGCTTGGGGAAACTGTCATATGGACGGTTATTGTATATCTTTTGTGCTTTTCCCCAACTTTCAAATGAGTTCCCCAACATTAGAGGTCGTAAAAGTAAATCTTCTTTCCGATTTACGACCGTGGCAATATTTCTCGAGAGTGATTCGCATTTCGCAATGAAATATTGCATGGAATATTTCGCGCAATCGGAAATGAAGGTTTAGAAATAATGCACAATATGAATTGCCTCTGCATATTTTACAATCTCCACGGAGTATGAAAATCCTGCTAAACTCCTGCATAGCAAATGAGGTGAAATATTGCATTTTGGAGCGCGTTGCGTAATCAATCCTGCAAAAGCGTTCATTCAATTCACACAGCGCCGCTTCTTCGAAATTGCTTCTATACTTTAAGCTGAAAAAAAAGCTCATGAAAACACCTTTTCTTTCCACCTTCCTGTTCGCCACTTTTGCATATATTTTTCGTGTCTTTCATAATTTCTTCCACCACCTTTCCACCCCTCCGCAGTCCTTGCGACCCTCCCGTTGCATTCTGTGAATAAATTATGGGCCATTGTCTGTGACAAAAATGTCCTAATTGCGTGCCTGTTCTCCGTGCTGAAATTAGCTAAATCCCGATGGATATGGCTCACACACGAGCCCAACTCACCAGCGCACTCCCCTCGTGCCCAGGGACTTGGGGGAGGACTTCAGTCTGGACTTCGACGAGGAGCCGCTGGATCCGCGGAAACCAAAAAATGCCAAGTGAGTTCAACACTTTCCACACTAAGAAATCACGTTTTCTTTCTGTTCTTGTCCTCCTTGTTTTTACTCTCCCCCCTTGTCAGTGCTGAAACAAAGCCACAATTGTAGTTAATAATTCTCTCTGTTTGGTTATTAATTCATTAAAAAAAAAAAAGCGTCAGAGTGTCCGTAAGAGAAATTTCCATGCCAGACACTGAAAAAATATTACACGACAGAATCTCGATGAGACGAAAAAACATTAACAGCAATTATTGTTTGTTTTCTTTCTTTTTTTCTTTTGAATTTTCAGCACATTTACTAAAGATATTGGATATTACATTCGAAGCCAAAAAAGGTCAGAAAAATATAGAAGGCAGACTTCACAATAAGCTAAAGTATCACCAAATTAGTCAAATAATTCCGTCACTTTTTTTCTCTCTCTCTAACCATGTGAAAAGAAATCACCATAATTCTGCACTAAAATGAAAAACTGACAGAAAAATGTGTGTTCGATAGTTCACTGTGCACTTTTCTAACATGAGATGGGTGGATTTGTACAGTGTTTGCGGCTTTCTTGGGGAATTCTTAAGCACAGAATCTACAAGAATTGTACCCAAGCAGCACACATTGATCACATCAGAGACAAAAACTTGTAATTTTTCATGAGGAAAGTCACACGCGATGTCAGATCATTAACTTTGTGGTTATAAAATCATTTTTTTGTAAATGTTTTTTATTATTGAAAATCTTAAAGGACAATAAATGTCAGAAAAAGAAGGTAAAAATGAGAAAAATAGTTATAAAATTTGCCACAAATTGGATTCAAATCACAGCGCCAAATTTTAAAGTTTAAACTGCTGCCCTCTGGCGGCAGTATGAGGCAAAATAATCAATTTTACTTGAAAAATTATCATTTTCTTATTATTTTTATTGAAATTATGATTATTTGATTTTTTTTTCTATGCAAAATTAAAAGCAATATTTTAATATTTGCTCGAGGCGATTAGGATTATTACTTGTGCGACTTTCCTTTGTATGTTTTATGAATGATCATGTGAAGAACCCCCCGAAAAGCCCGTGCAAGTTCACCCCTACTCGAATGTAGTGACTATAACAAGCTGTTTCGCTGTCGCAGAAATACTAACATCTTGTATATAAATGTTTTCATGCGCTCAAAATAGCCCCATTTCCACACTGTGTGATAAAATAGCGTGTGTAAGGATTTCGAAGGGACAGAATGTGTGTAACAAGTGTTTTCAGAGCATCGCTTCGAGGCCAGACATTCGCTTTCGCAATTGTGTGATTGAGGAGACAGCTCGAGCATCCGCCAGAAAGATGAATTTCCTGCGAATGTGGGACAGCGTGGGGTGGAGAATGTGCATTTGACGCGGGGTGTTAAATGGCTAAAATCAATAGTTTGCGTCCCTTCATCCAACTCAATTTCCCGCTGCGATGAGGCATAATTTCATGGAGGGTGACCTATTTTCACGTCCAACGATCAATTTCATTGCTATTCCTCCGGCCAATTGTAGTAAATTCTTTCTGTTGTGCTCCTGTCTTTGCCACGTTGGTCGACTGGGAAGCGTAGGGAGAATTCCCACTGATAAAATCTCGTCGCTTTGTCCCGCACACCATGAGAAAACGGAAAATCGATGTGGAAATGGAGGGAAACATTCCCTTTATTGCACGCTATCACGTACTTTTCCAATTGAAAATGAACTTTTTCCCTCCACCAGCGAAATTATTTCCCCAAAATTAACGGTCCGGGACCGTATTTCGTATGGAAGTGGTTAACTTTCACAGGTATTCCTTGGCACATATCTTAAGTTGGTGGGTAATCTTCTGAATCGATAAGATAATCTTGTGTGGTGTGTATATTTTGAGGAATTATGCGGCCTATAAAAATATGTATGTATGAGATAATTTGCGTATTAAAGTGAAAATGGGACAAATATGTGCCTTTGTTGCAGGATTATGCTCGTAATCATACAATAAACACTTTTCAAAAGTCACGAGGGGTTAATCAGACAGTGAGAAACTCTTGTGAATGGCTGGAAGGTGTGTTTACGTCTCTGTGACAGTTTTACGACAAGTATATGACGACATTATGTGGAACAGTTTCACATCATTTTCTCTGATTAATCAAGTAATAGTCCGTTATGGATATTCATAAAAATTACATGGGATGTCATTCAAATTCAAATTTATCATGGACGACATTATAACGTAATTTTGCCCTTAATTGCAATCTCCGCGGGAAATCGATTGTCCCGACTGAATAACCCATAATGCTGTCCATTAATTTCGCGATGCAAATTGAATAGGCGAATTAGGGAGTTTGGCGGAGCCCTATAAGCCACCCATTGTCACCCCTTTTCACAGCTCCCCAGGAGGCAGCGGGGTGTATTTGAGGGGATTTGTCACGGCGTAATGCCCTTCCTCGGCGCGGAAAATGATGGTGAGGTGCTTCAGAAGTGGGATTTCACCCCGAATCGTCCCTTTCGCTCCCTGAGGGAACAATCGATCGATACTGGAGGGAAGTTTCCGGATGCTGTCCGGATGAACTCACCAACACAGCTGAAGAGGGTGCATCCTTCGCCGTACACTCTCACACACTCTGCCAACTTTCACCCCTCACGCAGAATTTCTCTCTGAATGGCGAGAGAAAGTGCAAATACTACGTCGCATTGTGGCGCAGTGGCGAAGGATGGAAAGGGACCACAGCATCGGCAAAGGACTTTCACGGAGGCTTTGTTCGCCAGCGAGGAGAGGAACTGGAGAGAGGATGTCTCTCGCAGGGTGAAATGGAATTCCAAGAGCGATTCTGCCTTCATTCTATCTGTGTGTCTTGTGTGAGGAAAGCGCGCTAAAATACGGTGTCATTGATATGATAACAATATCTCAGTAATATCTTTGGAAAGTGGTAGTGAAAATGTAAAAGACTTTTTTACACTCAGTCACACAACATTTTACCGTCCATGGTTTGATGGCTTGTGCTTCATTTCAACTGAAAATTTGCACTCATCCATTTGGTCCATTGTCCTCAGCGGGGAAAAATTCTCAAGACTTTCCGCCAGTATTCAAGAGGAAAAACGCAATTTTGCCTTTGTTTAAAAGTTTTTCTCGCATTTCCGCACAATTTTTCACTACTTCAGATATATTTTACGCCCTTTTTCACTCATTTTTCCGTCGAAGCGGCATAATTTTTCCCAATAGCATTTTTCATTTGGGCGCCATTATTAAACTCGATTTCCCTTCTCGAAAGACTCAGTAATTTCCGCTTTTCTCGGACGCTACACCCCCGCAAAATCAAGCAACCTTTGTATATTCCACTGGTCTTCCTGGATTCCTGATTTTCTCATGGATTTCCCGTGGTTTTTGTGACTTTTTTCCCAAATGTGGAGGTCACTAGGTCGCCCGGGCGGCCAATCATACAACCAACAGCTCGGCCCCACCCACCTATATAGCACAGCATCGGATACCTCTCTCGTGTATCCACGTCGAATCCAAAGTGCGCAACATCTCCGATGCTCTCACCGAATCGAGAGAACTCGCAGAGATTCTTCCCAAACTTTCACAGCCTCTCCTTCGAAATTCTCCTTCGCGCGGACAAAAAACCCCAAGCACAGTCCATTGAACCCTGGGTGATCCTCCTCAAAACAACTCTCTGTTCGTCATTAATACTAGAGCAACATCGAAATTACAACCAGATTTGGTGGCACTGAAAAAATCACCCTCAGTTCCAACTGCATCATCTTCAAATGAACTGAAGGTGCGCGAGGCGAGTGATGAGAAATTGAAGAGATTCCGCGAGAGAATCTTGAGTGAACAGTGAAGGAAAATTTTGCGTGAGGACATTGACTTGCGGAAGAGTGCGGAAAAATGGGTGGCCCCGATGTTAAGGTGGCCACAGTAGATGTGGAGAGTGGCGACAATATGGCTACGCTGCCCGTCTCGCGGGCACACACTGGCGGAAGTGGCGACACGGCCGAGAAGAACAACGCGGCCAACAAGGAGATGGAGCTCAAGAATGTCGTCCCGAAGCCGCTTCAGAGGTTTCCACCATTTTGACTTAGTTTCCCGTGTAGAGTTAAGAATTTGGGTGTGTTGCTTGGGTCACTTGAGGGTTTTGGTTAGGGTTTCGAGAGGAATCTAGAGAGTAAGGCTTTAAAACTCACCCATTTCACCCTGCTTTTTGATTTACTCACCATCACTCAGAATGTGAAACACCATTAATCACGCCCACTAATCTCAACTCATACCTCTGCCACCTAATTAATTGCCATCGGTTTTCCCGCGGGCGCAATGCTAACTTGAGGGTTTCTTCTAGGACTTCCCTCTTCATAGTGACCAGCCTGGTCTATGCCATGCTCCTTGTGGTGGTGTGCGTCGCCTACGTCATCAGCGACGTGAGCACTCACCGCATCCCCGTGATGTACTACGAGGGATTCTTCACGTATCTCTACGGCGCGAGCATCCTCTTTCTGCTCTACGTCTTCTGCTTCCTGCTGCAAGGTGAGTGCTTGACCCAATTGGCGCGCAATGCTCAGCGTGACTGAAGTGGTTCTGTTGCAGAGAGCACTTGCTGTGCTGGTGGCGAGAAGCAGCCGAAGCCGGTGAAGGAGAAGAAGCCGAAGAAGGAGAAGAAGCCAAAGAAGGGGGACCCGCCAGAGGGAAAGGATGCCAAGGGTGCAAAGGACAAGGACAAGGACGCCGCCAAGGGCGGCAAACCCAGTCCATTCCAGGTAAATATGGAGTGTCTGCTTAGCCAACCATGTCGCAATCAATTACACTGTCAATTAAAACGATTTGCATGAATAACACTGAGACTTTCTCAAATTTATTAATCACTTCGGTATGGATTAAAATCTCTATCTGTCTCAACTTTTGCGTTGCAACTGTAAATTTGGATAAATATTTCACTCTTGTTTTTGCGTCTCTCACTTATGATTCTTTTAATTTATTTGCCTTTGTTCATTTTCGCAAATTAAAATACCATATGTGTTATACTGTTGTATAATTCTCACACAAATCACAACAGGAGGTCTTACCGAAAAAGAAACGCGATTTGGTGCGCGAGCAATCGCTGCAAAAGGTATGAGCTTTGTGGTGGACGAAAAAAACCAGCTAAAGACCATTTATTGCGATACCAAGACATGACAGTGTGTTCAATTATCTGCTTTCGTCTTCTAACACTTTATTTACTTTCGTTGATTGATTTCTTTTGAGTATTTTGTGCCATGCTTTGAACAAACTCTAACCTGTGACCTTCTTTGTGAGTCTTTTTGGACAACAAGAGATAACATTCAGAGTGTGACCAAAGAAATTGACTAACCAAAATCTGTGTGCCTAAATTCAACTTCTTCCCAGTGTTTTCAATGTTGATTGGCATGCGTGTTGATGATCTAAAAACGCAACCGAATTGGCCTCCAAAAGGTGTTCCTCCGGAATCGCAATCTGAAGAACTGTGTTGTTCAAGGACTGTTCTCAATAATAATTTCAGACTATCAAATTCAATTTTCAGGACACCACAGTCGAAGCGGAAAAGGCACCAACCCCGAAGAATGTGCGCAAGAGGAAGACCACCCAGAACAACACCACCCACGGAAGTTTCTTCCTCCGCGTCGGTGCAATTGGTACTTAAGGCCCTATTAATAGCCTGTGGACAAACATCTCACTCACTGTCTCTTTCGCAGCCTTCGGATTGGGCACAATGATTTACACTGGCTTGGAATTTGGCTCATTCTTTGAGATTCCCTTCGATTCGCCGTGCCATCAAATTTTACGCGGTGTTAATCCTCTTCTGCAGATGATCTTCACATTCATGCAGATGTATTTCATCTTTATGAACGCGAGAGTGAGTCTTTTGATCGCTTGGCATGGTGGGTGAGACGCTCATTAAATCTATTTTCAGTTGAACATCCATCGCTTCAAAGTGTTGGCTCGCTTTGGACTGATGCACATTGTCGCTACGAATGTTTGCGTGTGGATTCGGACCCTAGTCTTGGAGTCTCTCAAAGAGATCACTTTATACCATCAGAATCGCAAGCCATCACCTGAAGATGGCGCTATTCTAGGTGAGACAGACCGTAAGAGTAAATTGCAGCCAAGAAACTAAGCCTATGTTTCATTCTGTAGATTCCATCCGACGACACACTCTGAAGAACGCAGGGACTGTCATGGGAACCCACCTGGAACCGGACTTCGAATGGGAGCCGCTGCACTCCAACATGAACGTCCAGGAGGCTTCGTCAGCCGAGTCTCCAGCAAACATCCTCTCTCGCATCGTGAAGAGCACCGCTCAAGGAGTGACTGAAGGTCTCGCTGAGGATCTGGACAACCCAACAACCTCAACGACCACCACATCGGCACCAGTGACCACCTTTGCCCACACCACAACGACCTTCTTGCGCAAACTGAAGCGTGCCACTTCGGCTCCGACCTCAACTGAGACTGAAACAACAACAACCGCTCCCCCAACGACTTCCACTTCGACTCTGGCCTCGATCTTCGCTCTGTTCTCGACATCCTCCACCACAACTCCGACTCCAGCTCCGGCAACGACTTCCACAACCACTGAGTCCTTCTTCAACAACTTGTTCGGCTTCGACCAACACTCGTATCAGACTTACTCGGGACTGGCTCACAATACTAGCAACTCCTTGGACCAGACCTTCGAGAGCCTAGACTCGCTGTTCCCGTCCGCTTTCACTGCGTTCCTGCCTGTCAACACCTCCAACTCAACCAATGCGACAAACTGCGGACGCGTCAATATCATGGGGACCATTGTCCAGGACTCAGCTCCGTATCTCTATCCCTTCATCATTGAGTACTGTCTGATCGGAGCAGTGGTGATTTACGTGATGTGGCGCCAGATTGGACGATATCCTAAGTGAGACTTTCAAAACCCTTCCTTAAGACAGTTCCCTAATTTGGTTTCTCCTGTTCCAGGTTCGCAACTGAAGAGGATCTGGAACACCGTTTAGAAGTGATGCTCTCACGTCGTGCTGTAGCCATGGCTCAGGCTTCCTCTGGACGAGTTGACTGCGTTGGAGCTTCCAAGGGATTGTTCTTCGGTCTGCTGCTCCTCGTCGGCTCTCTGATTTGCCTGATTCTGTTCTTCGTGCTCGTTCGTCATCCGCAACTCTCTCTTCTGGCCATCTACCTTGCTGACGTTTCTCACAGTGCTCTCATGGCTTTCTCCGTCATCGCAATACTGATCGGATTCTGCCGGTGAGATCTGAAAGGAATCTAACTCGTTATCCGTGCTAAATCTATGCTTGAATTTGCTTCTAGAGTTCAACACTTGAAGTTCCGATGCGAGGACCAGAGCAATCTGAATGACATTCTGCTGCGCATCTCTGCCTTTGGCTTGTTCACTTATTCGGTCTTCAGTGTGATTTCCGGTGCTCTGAACTTCTTGGAGAGTGAACCAAATCTACTGGTCTGCGTTACTGGAGCTCTGGCTGTTCTACAGGTGAACTATTTCATCACTTCTTTTCGACGTTTTACTGACTTTCTGTCTGTTTGTAGGTTATTTTCCAACTTCTCTTCATCGCTGATGTGTCCAGACGTCGAGTCCATCTGCCTGAGCACGATAGAAGCAAACCAGGTCGTCAAATTGTCACATTCTTGCTCATCTGCAATATCTCCATGTTTGCCATCTACACTTTCGAGGCGCAGAAAGTCTTTGCAAATCCGGTATGATCGCATTTGGTGACACTCGAGAATATGGTGAATTAACAGGTTTTTCTTTTGCTTTCACTCAAGGTTCAATTGGACTTCTATGGCTTCATCGCCTGGTCTCTGATTCAGCGTGTTACACTTCCACTGTGCATATTCCATCGATTTCACAGCGCCGTCACTCTGGCCGAAGTGTGGAAGACCACATACAAACCGCGCTTGGAATAAGAGCCCGACAACTCTGACTCAATTTCTCAGAATTAGCATTTTGAGCTGAAGAGAAGTAGATTGTGGTTACTCTCCAATGGACTCCATTTAATTTCCTTAGACAGGATTTCTCTCACGTCCAGAATGGCAGTAATGAAGCATAATAATGAGAATAGAGTAGAATGAAAAGAAAAAAAAACATTTAATCAAATCACAATTAATCAAAGGGTGAGCAGAACAGATGCAGGATTCCTTGTGGGTTGGCTAGGATGCATAACTAACACGATAATGGTCCGATTAGAAGAAATTTTGACGAAAAGTGAATAGAACCAGATTAAGTATAGAAGATGTCTGAATATTTCTCTAAAGATGGAGGAGAAAACGTCGTACATTACTAAAAAAAAAAAATTAATTCTTGTTCCGAATCTGTGTCTAGGTGTTAGGATAATGAAAATGAATCATAAACTTATACAACACTTAGAACATTAACCATTTCTCACGAAGGCGGACAAAGACTCCTTCTGAACCATTATTCATTTCGACAGAGCCTCCAAAAGGGGGTTTATCTTCATGTCTCTGGCATTAGTGATTTTCGAGACGCACATATTTTGACGTTATGAGAAGCGAGTTTCACCAGAATTGCGCAGAAATCTTCCAGGTTTTGATATTCTTGTAAAAGGATTGGCATGATGGTGCTAAACTTATTCAAAAAAAATTTGTTTTACTTCATTTAAAAACAAGTTTAAAGAAAAAAAGGAAACTTCACCAATACAAAAAAAAATTGACTATTAAAGTTTTGACTTCGATTTTATCCAAAGATGAGAAATTTGTTAATACTCAATTGGTGAAAAGTACTTACAAAGACAAGTATCAATATTGAAAAAATGTGTACTTTGAATTCGCTTCATACTGGGACTGCATTTTTGTACTCGTCTACTTTTTATATTAGGAAGTATGAGAATATTGAGAAAACATGTTTTTATATAGAAATTTCGATGAGAAAATTTTCACAGTTGATAGTAAAAGAAAGAATAATAAAAAAAATTATTGACAAGAAATTTTATTGTGTATAACAGAAAATGAGAAAAAAATTACATAAAACATAACTACTGTTCTTTGACGAAAAGAGGTATAAAGCAACATTAGAAGATTCACAGTGAAAATTGTGGACAGAAGAGAGTAAAAGTTAAGGAAAACAAAATAACTAAATAGAAAATAATGAAAAAAAAAATATTATCGTCAGATATTCCCAAATAATTATACTAAAGGATGAAAAAAAAAATTGTAAGCGCATATTGTATCGGTTTTATCTTGAGCGTTGAACATTATATAGAAATGATGCAGACGGTTTTTCACACAACATCTTTCTTATCCTTTTTCGCAAATTTTCGATGATGACATTTTCTAGGCGGAACACAGAACAATTGCATACATAGATGTAGACATTGCTCATGTCGTTTTGGAGAATAGTTGCGAAAATAATGGTAATGAGAAAACCCACCAAGAATCCTTTTTGCAAGAGGTTTTCACACTCTCTTGAGGATGTATTTAACATTTTTTGAGAATTTGCACCAATGAGGACCAGTTACATTCATTAGACAGAAAGATTATGATGAAATGAATAACCATGAAAATCATTTAGCGAAGAAGAATCTCATGCATCGATTTACGATAGATTTTACGAAACAATTTTGATGACAGTGAAGGAAAGACTAGAAAGGACACAAGAACACACTTTAATGTCTTGTCTAAAGTCTAAAGATAGAAGCAAATGAAGAGACTTTTACTGAGGACACATTTTTCTACCCAATGAGGTGTAATGGAACAATTCTTTATAGCGTCCAAAGGGCGCGAGAAAAACACTTCTGGAAAAAATCTTTATATCTTGAATGTATCAATCTTCATGAATTGTAATTTTTTCCAGAGTTGACAAATTCACAGCAGAGAAGATTTATGGATATTTTTCATGATGTGAAAACATATTGATATTGAGGCGTTTTTTGTATTAACCCAAAATTACTAGTGATTTATTTGTCTAATATTTGTCCTTTTTTTCATGTAAATAGGAATCTATTGATAAAGTGAATCTTTATCCAAAAAAAATGGGGGAAATCCAATCTGTCCAAAAAGGAGGCACTTTATCCACACATTTCACCCAATTCTTCCCATGTTCGGACTCTATTTTCTCTCCGAGAGATTTTTATCGTGTAAGATAGGTTTGCACTAAAAGTTTGTGTGATACAGTTTTATGTCTCTTTACACTCTGATCCATCTTATTAAGCAACTTGTAATTCTTATCAAAAAATCAAGTGAATTAAATTCCCTCTGAATGGTTGCGAAAATTGAGTAACTTTCCAAACATGTGTTAATTTCTTTGTGTAGTTTTTTTTTTTAGACAAAAACACATCTTGTGAATTAAGGAAACACTGCCATTTTTTCAATTGACGACAATTGAACAATACTAAAAGTCTGTGAGCACACAGAGTCACAGATGAGAGCTCAAGTTTAATTCTTACGTATTTCCATCCCTCCTCGTAATCTCAAAAAAAATAGATTTACTTTCAGAAGTGACACAGAGAATCACAGTAATAAGAAAAAGAAACATTGAAGAAGCAATTAGAGGCAGACAGAGCGATAGAAATTGGCATGAGCAATTCATAATCAATTGTTATTTAAAACTTAGAGATTAGTTGATCAGAGAGTTGACAAGAAATGTGAAAAGTAACCAATAATAATTTATTTATACTTGTATTTATTTCTGATCGATGAACGAGTGAGATAATTTGCAATGCTGCATTTTTGTGTAAATTTTCCGCCCTTTCTTCTCCCCTAAAAATTGCAATGATAATTTGCATTGGCACTTTGCTGGGAGAATTCCTTTGATTATCAACTCAATTTTTTGTGTAATCTTGTATGAAGATGGAGAAAATTTACCACAAAGCAGTGTATTATATTCAAAGGTATGAGTTACGATTGAAGGCAAGCTGAGGACATGCGAAGGAAATATCAGAGGAAAATTGTAAGGAGTGAGGATTTGTGACACTCTCTAGTAGCGGTATAATTTATTGTACAAAAGAAGATAAACAAGAAACAACAAAGATGTACTTAAAAGATATGATAACATACATATGCTAAATTACGTTAACGATACTGTCGTCTTTCACTTTCGCTCGCGATTTTGATGGACAGCTCGCCCAGCGGAGGATTCAATTAGGACCCTCGGATGGATTATTGGGTGGAGACTGGCCGCAAATTACCATAATCCATCAAATAGGTGACTATCAGCCCGAATCCGCGATAGAAGGTTGCGCGGGAATAACATGCATTAGCCACGGTTCAACCTTCCGGCTGTCAATCTATCTGTCGTCCTGCACAATTTATAAGACGCCGATGGACTCCCGGCAGGCACAGGTCCATATCTCACCTCGCCCAAGACGATGGATTGCCTAATAGATCCTCATTATGGCCACTTTGCCCTCTAATTTGTGGCGGTCTCGCGGTTTTGTGGCCCTTTTTGCAGCGCACAAATCGACGGGTGCTCCGAAAACTGTATCAAAAGTCAGTTTGAGGTTTGAAATCGCTCTTTTCCATCATGTTTCCTTTTAAACTCTCTGGTTGTCTTCCAATAAATTGAATAATATTATAGAAAAATCCATAAGAATTCAACTCTCAAAAGTCGACTTTCATTAGCTTTCGATGAACCCGTCGAGATGTTCCCGCGGGTGAAATTTGGCGCGCTTCACCCTCAGCTGGAGAATTTATGGGCGATCATTCGAATTTGAGTAGAAAAAACAAGCTTTATTGTGTCTCGCTATCTTACAGATATTTCAATGGAATCTCGTTAGAATGGAATTGTCTGATAAATCTCCCGAAGCTTGAATAAATAGCGATTTTCTACAGCATTCACCAGTATCTTTGGGTCCAGAGCTTTCCCGCCGGTGAGTACTTGGCCTTGTAGCCGTGGTGTCCGTGCGGGGAGCTGTGGTACTGATGGTATTCCACGGGCGAGGACATCTGCAGCGACACTCCGTTGTGGCTGTTGAAGAAGTAGGCGCGCGGCGTGTAGTTCTCAACCTCGACAGTCGGCGCGGGCTGGCTGATCACGTGAGGGCTGGAGATGTGATTGAGGCTGCTGTAGCGACCGTGCATTTGGCCGTGGATTGGCTGGTGGATGTCGCAAATGGTGCCGGCGGTGAGTCGATGGAGAGGCGCTTGGAAGATGCGGAAGTTGACGTCTTTGTAGTCCAGCTCGGCGATCAGGAAGTTGGGCATTCTGTCCGAAATCACCCACACGTCGTTGTTGAAGTCAATCTTCACGTCCGCGGGGAAGCTCAGCGCCTCGTCGTCTCTGTCCACGACGTCGTGATAGCGCGGCGTGTAGGGCAGCGAGGAGTGCCAGCACCCGACGGCGTTCTGGTCGATCAGATTGAACAGCATCAGACCCTTGTCGCTCATCACGCGCGAAGTGGTGTGGCCGAGATGAGAACGCTCCTCGAGATACTGGAAGTCGTGGAAGGAGTCCTCAACTCTCTTCTCGTCGCGCAGAATCCTCGTGGACACCGCGAACTCGCGATGACTGGCCAGAGGACTGAAGAAGAGCGTCCGGAAGCCGTCAGGATTGAAGGGCGACAAGGCCATGCCGAAGATTCCCTCCTCGCCCCACTGGAAGTTCAGTCCGCCGATGTTGAAGTCTCCTCTCAGAGGATCAGGGAAGAAGAAACTGTGCGCGAAGCGCCACGACTTGTTCTTCTCCCAAGAATACACAACGAGTCCATATCCTGAAAAGACACAAACAACACTTTGTCTTATAAAGAATATCTTTCCATCACTTTTTGCTCTTTTCGTGGGCAACTTTCTCGCGTGTCAGCATAAATACACTCTAAAATGGCCTTGGATAAAAATTTGACTAAGTTAATTAGCAATTTTTTTTTTCTACTTCTCAGTCGCTGAATCAATCGACCGTAAGCTGAATTCCATATGCGCCACTAAAATGTGATTTATATAGTAATTAGTGGATAAAATTTAAGCAGTTTCCATTAGAATATTTCACAATAATATTTCTGGAATTACCTGAATGTTAATTAATGCACTGAACGCATGATTTCTTTTGCGTACGCTCTCAATTTGGCGTCTCAAGCATTTGGCTAAGAACATGGAAACTAGTTTCGCCAAGTGTTTCTTCGCCCTTTCTAATGCAAATCACGTGAAAAGTGGGCACAATGGAGTGCTTTTGTATTTATCAAGGGGGAGATATTATGGTCAGAAGTGGTGTACAGATCAGTAGGAGTTTGGAAAGATTTTAATTAAGAATAAGATAATAAAAAGTTCAATTAACAGCTAAGAATCGTTAGATTTCAGTTGGTTTTTAGTTGATTTTTTTAGTCTTGCTTGATTTAAATCATATTTTCTTCCCCTTTTCCATGCAAATCACGTGAAAAGTGATTGAGCGCGAGAAAGGCTCACTTTCATAGCACATTGAAGTGCTTTTGATCGCGCGTGATGTCTTTGACTCACCCAGTTCGTCGGACATGTAGGCATAAGTGTCCTCACAAGTGGCGCCGATGTCAACAGCGATGTTGGCTATGAAGGTGTTGGCGTTGGTGTCCTCGGGCCTGAAGACGTAGCGCCTGATTCTCCTGTTGGTGCCCAGATCGAAGACGTTGAGCGCATAAGGACAGGGATTCCTCGTGGTGTTGCCGATGCCCAGAGTTCCGGTGTCCAGGACCCAGAGACGTCCACAGATGTCCGCCTTGATGCGGTAGACAGTGTTCAGGCCGTTGGGACAGTCCTCGGGCGCGTTGCTCTTCCAGTCCGGATAGGGAATGAGCGCCGGCGATCCCGAGGGCGTCTTGTCGAGATCGATGTACGTGAGCGTGGCGGGAATTCCTGGAGATTATTAACAGATTTCTTAGAGTTTAGCGTGGAGAATTCCCCCGCAAAAAACTAACATGAAGCAATAAACCCATAATATCTCTACACTGCTGAAAATGGAAGATTTTCAACTTTGGGTTTTTGAATCTGCGTCACAACATGAGTCACTCCTCATCTTTCCCCCCATTATTCTCAGTGTACAGTGAACTCTTGTGGTTTTCCGAGTGCATTCTTTTATATTCATCATAAAAGCAAATAACTTTTTACGCGCTCCTACATTAGCGACAGCAACAACTCCGACACTATAATATTGTGTATTAATATCAACCTCGATGCTTTCCGCCGTCAATCTCTTGAGATATCTTTGGAATTGCAAAAGACGTAAAATGAAATCTAGAGCAAATACACTCTCGGATTATATGTTTTTAATTGATTTGAGCCTTAGGCGAAAATGAGTGGGTCTCAGCCGTCATTTCGAGCCTCAACTGCCATCGGGTGTCGAATAAACATTGTATTTGCCTATGATTTTCGCCGCACGATTTAATTGACAAGTCAGAAAGGGTGGATTTTGGCAAAAAAAAGCGCGCATGCTTCAGAGTATCTCGGGTGAACAATCTCAATATCACGGTCAAGTATTCCATAGAGGTTCGCGCTGAAGCAAAACAGTCTAGACAATGAGTGAATTGAGACGTGAAGTAAAAATAGTGGAGAATTTACTTAACCAACCATTATGCAATGTAATAGAGAGTCTGAGCAAGGTGAATATTTGAGACAGATCTCGATGCTGTGGATTTGAGCATAAATGAGAGTAAATCATGACAAGCTGAGGCCGAGAGATAGTGAAAAACGAAACAATAAAAACAATTTGGCACACATTCCCAAATTCAGCCGCACTCGGAAATGAATAATAATTGAGCAAAATAGGAGAATCTATTAGGCAATCAATCGATTTTATTGTGCATTTGTAATGTAAAATTAAATGCGGTGAATTTGACTGACGAAGCACTGCTTCACTCACACTTAAAATGCAACACCTCGTAAAATGTAATTCGAACTGTCTTGAGACGCTTAATGACTGCAAATTATATAATATGGGATGTAATTGCAGACACAGAGAGGAAAAGAAGTGTTTGAGGAAAATACTTTGGCGCATTCTGGAGAAAATTAATCATATGATCTCTAATTAATCACACAAACTTGCTGTATGTTTAGTGCTTGATTTAGTGTGATTTCCCGTGGGGAATTATTAATGAAATGCAGTGGAATTTTTGTGTAGACATTTCATTTGACGAATGGTCAAAGCGACCGCCAAAAATCTCTAAACTTGCTACAGTTTTACATTGATTTTTTTTTAACATTTGTCATAACGATCTCTTGCGAAGTGCGATCAATGCTCAGTGGGTGGAAAAGTACAGAGCATTTCGCAATGCGTCCAAATAAAATTGGATCAAATTTGTCAAATTGAGTGAACACAGAAAGGGCAAAAAATGCGTCTCAGCTCAAATTCGTAGTCCAATTATGCAATGCACAGCAGTAATATTGTTTATTACACTGAAAGTATTTGTCAAATGGGCAAAAAGAGGGCTCGTGAGTGACTTCGCAGACTGCGTCTTACCGTCCTTCCATCGTGGCACGGAGACGAAGAGTTTGTTGCCCCAGTGCTCGATGCCCACAGGAAGTCCATTCCTGGGCAGATAGGCGCCACTCTGGAGAGCCTTCTGCTTCAGCGCCGGATTGGGAAACTCAAAATCCAACTCCTTCCACCAGAATCGCTCCTGCAGCTTCGCGACACTCTCCACATCGCGACAAATCACGGAAATCACAGCTAAGATCACCAAACACTTCATATTGTCTCAACTTCACGAGCACTTCTGCCCTGACTTGGTGTGAGCCTCACTGAGAATCAACTGCTGCCACAAAACTGCAAGGCGCAGTATTATATTTGAACCCCCACCTCGCTCTTGAGGCTCACCACCCAGCGATCGTTACCAATTTACACCGCGAGTCGCGCCAAGAATTTACCCAAATCCCCACCGAAAGTCGGCGCATAAGGAGAATTTGCATGCGCATTCTGCCAAAGAAAGGCGCCACAGATTACTATGCGTGCGACCGCCAAGGAAATGTGGAAGAGCAGATGAGCCTTAACGCTCAAGCTTCACCCTCGATGGGCATCAGGTTCAAGAGCACCTGAAGAATTGCTAAAGCGTCGTCCGGTTGACCTTAGGAAGACCACTTGAGGCAATTTTCACATATTTCCCGCTGTTCTCTAATCATGTGTTGAGTCTTTTCAATCGCAATTGACCCCATTGAATAGAAAATTGGGAGTGTTCGCTGTCGATTAATCGGCAAGATAGGCAAAAGGACATTGCTAGCAAATTACATTTGGCAAGCGATGAATGGCGCTTTTATTGCTCGAGTTTGTGGCATAAAAGCGAGGAGAGTATCATTGTAACACATCGGATGACGAGGAAAAGTGATTCTTTTTTGAGCAAAATTACATTTTCACGCCATAAAAGTCATTCAAATCTCGCGATTCGCGAATAAAGCCAGACACTTCTGAATGCTTCTCAACTATTACGAAATTTCTATGTTAAATACCAGCGAGCATGCTGCGAAATATCCATAATGACTGCTAATCTAACACTTTTCTCGGCTGGGCGAATTAAAACACTGCGCGATTCAATTATGCGATTGGTAAAAATTGAACACGCATTCACGCAGTTTCTTGAAGGCTGCATAAATTGGCTCAAAATCTGCTACCGGGAGAAATTACATCAAGTTTTGCCTTTTGCAGATGACTTCCTAAGACGCGTCTCGCCATTTAATTAATATTAATTAATTTTTCAGTGAAGACGAACTGTCGGAATCACTTTTCACTTCTTCCATGTAAAGAGAGATGTTATTGCTTTCAATGGCGTGATAATTGCTCGGATTACACGCAATTTGATTGTTTATTTTGTCACCCAAATTAACTTGTAATTGTCCAGCAATGCGTGAAGAGAAAAATCTCCCATAATCCATGCGAGTTTCTGAAATTCTACCATCAGTCATACATTTTTTTTTCGTGGCACACTTAAATAAGACGTAAAGTGTCTGAAATTTTTGTCATGAATGAAGAAAAAAAATGTGTGTAAATAAGCATATTTTTGCAGTGGCGAAAAAATGTGTTGATGCGGTAAATTGATTTGCTGTAAAACTCCATCAAAATCGCAAATCATTTAGCAGATCTTCGAAGCTGAAATAATTGTTCTTGTAATGTTAAGTGTGAATTGAAAAGAATTCTCACACTTGTGAACATTACAGAGCGAGAAATAAAGCCAAAGTAATTCAACTAATAAATCAGCGTTCCAGAAGTGAAATTTATTCAATGGAAATCCGTGGCATTTGCAGTGTTGTTACAGGAAGTGCACGTCAAAAGCAAAAACGGCAGTTTACATGACATTTTAGGGGTTTAGTTCACGTTTTATTAATCTTTGAGAATATAATGTCTAATTTGCGTAAATTTTTAAATACTAATTTGTATTGTTCCTTTTTTCGCGTTCTCAATCTAATAGCCTAATAAAATGCCATTTATTCGGTCCGATTGGGTGAATTAAATATTGAGAGGTTCACAGAACAGTTTGAAATAATAAAAATAAAGTGTTTCCCAAGGGGGAGATAATATTCTCTTAATTTGTACATCACATCCTAACATTTCCAGCGCTGCAAATTGACTGTTTTCACAATAATTCCTAAAGTATAATAAAGAATCTTTAGGTTCCATGCGATATTTCCGTCAAAATCCACTTAAAAACGCCTTTTTGAGCATCTCTTCTGACCATAACCTCAAAAATATCAATAATAAATCTTAAAAGACTCCAATTGAAAACAATAAAATAATCATTTCAATGCAAAATCGCTGATTGAAAGTGAAAATCGTGTAGAAAGTAGTCTAAGTAAACATTTTCTAAGTTCACAATATTCTTTTCGAGGTTATGTTCGACTTCAACAGAATTTGGAGCGTTTTTTGGCATTAAAGATTCAGAATAGCCAAGTTTATTGCATATTAATGCTTAATTCGTACAATGAATAGCAGTTTTGGCGACCTTATCATAAGATTTGATGTGCTAGAATGCGAAATATTTACTAAATTGTCATGACATAACCTAGAAAAAGATTGTTTCTTCGCACAATTCAAAAGAAATCTAAAGAATCGAAATGCTTTAGTCAGTAGAAGAAGCACGCAGGGAAGAAATATTGTAAGTTTCTGAACACTTCCACTTCTTAAGTACTTCTGCTGATCTGTACATCACTTCTGACTATATTATCTCCCCCTTGGTGTTTTCCTTCAGTTTTCTTGAATGATAAAAATGCGTTCGAATTTTTATATTTGCCTCAGATAAATTACCAGATATATCAATTAGCTCAAGTAAAGTAAGACTGAAACGACTGAAATGTATCAAATCTGTCAGGCAAAATGGATTGAAGACAAATTGTTGGTCAATTTACAATTCCACTAGAGAAGTAATAAAATTTCAAGACATGTCTTTCTCTCGATAATTATCTCGGTTGCCGTTGCGCAACTCTGCAACACTTCGGAAGGTTTTTGACTTAGTGATCCTGTAATTTTATCTAAGCAAGATCATCGCTTTCGCGCCGATCGTCTCGTTATACAATTATCCATAATTCGCGATGAAGTTATCCGGCTTCTGAGGCGTGTCAAATTAGTCTATTTGCGACTCTTTTGCCGCCTGTCACCATCTCAATCCGCCCTATTGTTTCAAAGCGCCCGCGATTGACTGACTGCTGATCTCTTGCGGCTTCTGGGGCATGACTTTGTTTATCTCTGGGATCCGTGATTTTTTGCCGAGCCTCTCACTTGCATTTTGAAGGCATTGATCGCGTCAATCAAGCGCAAATTGACATGAATAGCTGTGACTTATCGGATTCTGTTGTGGCGCGAAAATTTCCCATTTCGATTATCAAATTATGCTTGACATTGAAGTCTTTTTGTCCGCCTAATAATGCGTCTCTTTTCACGGGAGCAATTGCCGAATCCGCAGCTCATAAAAACTCATTATTCGTGATTAATTTCAAGAATGGGATTTCCCGTGTAAATCGAGAGAGAAAAATGTGTGTTGTGCCGCCGATGGAGTCGAATTCGTGGTCAAATATTGGGCAATCTAGCATATTGATCAGAATGCTGCATTAATTAGAGCACAAGTGACTGGGTCAATCGAATAAAATTCACCTCCTGACATTACATCATGCTTCTTTGCGTGTCTAACGTCGGTGACTTCACGTCCGATCTCATTAGGTAAGCAAGAGTGCGTAAAAGAAGTTTAACAGCTGAGAAATGCAGCAATTTTCAAGCATTGCACAAAAGTGAGAGCAAAAAGACTCAACATTATCGTACTTTTGGGCGAAACAATTGCTCTCCTCCTGCCCAGCAGAGGTCGCAGTGGTCGATGGAACTGATCTTGAAATGCTCCGTGTGTCACTGCTTTCGCTCTTCTTTTCTGCCCTTTTTTTTGCCTCGCGAGCAGCTCTTTGAGATCTGCGGCGATCTCATGAATGGAATGGATGTGGAAGAAGGCAGAGAAAAGAGAAGAAAAAGATTCGCCATTCACATCCATCGTGAGCATTGAGGAGAGAAGTTTCTGAGGCATGTGAAAATAAAATTGGCGGTTTAGCGGCAACAAAAGTCACTGATGGACGCATAAATTGGCAAAAATAAATCAATTAAATAGTCATATATCACTGGGAAAGTACAATTTTTCGGCAAAACTAGATTTCAGACCAATTTTTCGCACTGAGATGAAAAATCGGGATAGAATTTAGTCGATTTCGGCAAATTAGCATAAATTAAAGTCTTCCCAAACATTAGAAATACGTCGAAATATGCTAAAATTAATTTCATCTGAATTTCTCGGACCCAAAATAAGTCTTTTTCACAACTAAAAATACTGAAATTAAGAATATTTGCTATTAAGAAAATACATTTCGCATGATTTTAAGTAATTTTTTTTCTTTAAACTGCAAAACTGTTTTCCTATATGATTTTTCATCTTTTCTGCTCAGGAAAATTGCATAAAAATGCTAACTACTAAATTTAATTATATTTAGTAAGAAAACAAGTTTAATTTTGTGAAGAAATCGCTTTGTTTTAAATAGATTTCAGAATCTAATGCAAGTATAATAAAAATTGCTTAATTTAAGTCAAAAATATTTAAAGGAAAAAGTAATATTGAAATAAGTCTCTGGAAACCTTATTTTACTGCAAAATTGTTCTTAAAATTGACTTTAATTTATGTAAATTCATGTTAATTTCAAGACCCTTTTACAAAACTAACAAAAAACAAATAATTTCTCTGAGTGCATATTGAATGGATCACGAGCTGGCGATCTTTTGCTCGCGATCGTTGATCTCTCTGGCGACGCTCTTCCCAAAAGTGGGTGGGAAATGGACCTCAATCTCAGCTGAAATTTCTAGTTTCTCAATTTCTGAAAGCCTGGGAATCCGAAATCATGATCTCTCGAGTCTCATTCCAGCAAATTACAGAGTGTGAATGCACTATATTAAATGTATTCGCAATTAAATTGATAAATTACTGATCATTTCTCAGGACTTCCTTCTGCGGGCCCTTTTTTTCTGACGGTGTCCATTTTACGATCTCGCGCGGGATTTCGTCCCTCAGGTGCGTAATAATAGAAATTTCTCTGCTGTGGAAGCCGTCTTTTTTGCCGCTCCTTCCCGAGATGCCTTCTCGGTGTCCGTTTGCGAAACGAATTCATCGGAGATGCGATAGGGTGTCATTAAGTGGAATCACAAACTCAAATATCAATTTCAGACGGCTCTTGATGGGTTTCCTCCCGGAGGGAGAAGAAGTGAAATGTTTACGGTAAAAAATCGACGATCAGCCCTCCAATTTCTCTTCGCGTCTCCTAGAGAGGAAATGAGTTGAGCGATGAGCTTCAGCGGGCGAATAGATCTTTGGGCACTCAATCCGGGCTGATCTTGGGCGATTTTGAAGGGAAAAAATGAATGAAAAATGCGCTAGATTTGGCATTTTTCGGCCTAATGAAGGAAATAAGCGATGGAGTGCGACAGGATGGTAGCTGTTAGGCCTTCCCCCGACCATTTCCAGCACACGAATGAAAGCCAAGAGAAAGAGAGAAAATCATCTGGCCAGGGCAGGTGTATCATCGATTCACGAGACTCCATTCCGTCCACTGCTGATGATATTAATAAGAGTGCAAGGAGCCAAAAAAGTGCTCTCGATGAGAGAGTCATATACAATTGGATCAAATGGAAATCGAGTCAAAACAGCGCTCCTCGGATGGACTTCCAAATGAGGACAGCGACTCTGTTGTATTGGAGTGATAGAATTATAGGTCAATGCGTTTATGATTCTGCAACAATGTGGCAAGTTTTTGGTGCAAAGTGTTTCTTCTTGGGCAGTTGGATGGAATTGGGATAAAAGAGTGCCGGCGATGTGCAATTAAGGCTTGATAAAACGGCGTGCTTCTACATTTTGTGAACCCGTGAGCAGGTTTGAGATGTTTAATTATTTTATTGGTGCAAATAAGGAAGTAAAATAATAAAGAATAATAATAATGACACTATATAAAAGACACTTTAGAGGCAAAGATATCCAATGGAGGACGAGAGGGACGAGAGATGAGCGGAATGTGATCTCATTTAGGACTGTGTTTTTTTTTTGCATAAATTGACGAAACGATGGAGGATTGAAAGCGCACTTCTTTGCGCCAATTCTCACACTCTCGCGAGTGATCAGGTAGGATTCCAGGAATCTCACATTAATTTTTACCACCAGTGAGCAATAATATTGAAGGATCATCGTAATTGGCGGAAAAGAGGCATAAATATCCAAGATTGGATTCTTGTTTGCACTAATTGGACACAACGTTTGTTTTGTTCGCCCGGGACTGAGAGAGTTGAAGCTGTGCTGTCAATAATTAAAAATTATTCAAGTATCCAACCGAAAGAATATCATTACTGCTCATGCCTTTTTTCGCCTAACAACGCCAAGAAGAAAGACACCCGAGGAGCGAAAGAGCGACGGGCCACAGTAAAAGTGAAACTGGAGAGACTTTGCCTTAACCATATAATCAGAAGCCGTTCACAAAATTATTGGCAACACTGTGCATCACTTCTTTGGCCTCTTTTGCACGCTTATGCAAATGTGTTACTATTTTGCACCTTTATTGTGCTGCTGAAATACTACGTTGGTGAGAAATTCATCTCTTTTCCACTCCGTCTCCTGTGTTATTTCGCCACAATTACCATGTGCGAGAGATCGAGTCCTTGCCATCCCCTGTTGTTGCAAAAAGCGCACCCCGAACGTCGACCGGAGACGCTGATTTTGGGCCTGGGCGCTTGCTGGATATTTTAGATAATGCCATGTTTGTTTAAGAAATCGAGGAAAAATTTAATTTCAGTTTGCACGCAATAATTCTGCGGCAAAACAAATACCGTGTCCGAGAGGCAGCGATCGCGCGATATTCAAATAACCACCAATTCAACCCTTTCCTCCGCCGCCGCCCAGTCGACCGCCTCGCAGCCCTGAGAATTACGGGGAATTCAAGGCGTATTATGAGGCAGTGCTCTATGAATTCATAAATAACCCGGGTTGAAATCTATTACGGGCATTAGCGATGCCGCGAGATCAACAGTCGAGATGGAGACGCACTAATGTCGAATTCTGGGAAATCGGAGGCCTCACCTGTGCTGATTAATGCACCACGTCGTGGCTCGGAATTGATCACACCAACACTGGCAGTCGATGTGGTCGGATAATTAAAATTCACGGTGTGTTGAAGCACTTCTCGAGGCAGTGAAAGATGCCAGCGGCACGCGACAGTTTCACCAAATATTGACCCGATCATCGAGGCAGATGAGCTGAAAAGTGTCGCACTGGCCTTTCCACCGCTCAGAGACTCAGTGAGAAAAGGGGTGCGTCAATATATAGCACAAGGGACGAGAATTCCTCCGAAACCAAAGGGGCAATAATCAAAAAATCATTATTTTCCTAACAAAATTGCAAAATAGCCAAAAATTGAATATTTTCGGCAAAATATTTATATAAATCAAATTATATTTTATATTTTTTCAAATATTATCAAAATTTTAATATTATATATTTTTTTGTATTTCACAAAATCAAATTTGATCTTTTACTTTGGATTTCAGATGTTCGAATTCATCTTATGGTGAATTTAGTGACTTTTTTGTCGTTTTCTTTTATCATATTTTCAAAAATTTGGCTCTTTTGAGGAGTTTAAATATTAAGGTTTTTTAATACAATTTCTTGATTTTGAAAATCTTAAATTTGTCAGAGAAAAACGGTCAAAAAGTGAGGCAAATCAAAAACTGTGTCACAAACTAGATTTGAAGTCTTAAAATAAAGAGTTAAAAATCAGCATTTAAATCACAGGACAAAATTTGCCTTTGGGAAATACCATCGGAACTTCTACATGCCTTCCAAAATTGATCAGCTGATAATGAAATCTGGCTTTTTCTGCATAAAAATTATTGAATAATCACAGAGTTTGTGGTCCGAAACGGCGAGTGATTTTCCTCTCGGTGATCCTTGGATGCACATATCAATTAAGGACGCGTTGCGGCAACTTGAGCCTTCCGTTCGCACACTTGTCAGTGCCTGGGACAATTTGTATGCGAGCGACGTGCCCGCGGACCGCGGGCAGAGGCTCAAGTGAGGTGTGAGCGCGATCAAGAGGAGGCTGAGTGGCATCACCTGAGCCGTGGCGTAAAAGGCTGTCTCACGCCGCGACAGCAATGGCATCCTAAAATTTATATAATTGA
Organism: Phlebotomus argentipes; assembly: GCF_947086385.1. Classification (NCBI taxonomy): domain Eukaryota; kingdom Metazoa; phylum Arthropoda; class Insecta; order Diptera; family Psychodidae; genus Phlebotomus; species Phlebotomus argentipes. The sequence goes on along the minus strand of NW_026776181.1, from coordinate 6,349,359 downwards.
CTTTAATAATTCGATGCCTCTTGTAGCACACCTTATTATTTTGTGATTCCCTTCAAATGTCCGGCGTAAGTGGCGAAAAAAGGGGCGATCATGCGCGCTCTTTTCGCGAGAACATGAAGATGTGCGAGCGACACAGGGAGAGTTGATGGAATTTGTGCTTATGTGCATCTCGATGGCACTTATATTGGTTTTAGTGGTCAAGTATCGCGATGAGTGATGCCGAGTGGAGCACTTGTTGGCTTCTTGTGTAAGAGCGGAGGACGCGAGAGGCACAAAGAAGGTAGCGCGCGATCGCAAGCGCGATCGCCCGTCGCGCTTGACATCAAAACATTATAATAATGTCCATGGTTTCGGCATCGGCGCAGTGTGTTCCCATTGAACTCCAGCCACGCAAAATTAATGCTAAACGACACGGTAAATGAATTATTATCATTATGTAGTTGACTAAAGTTTACGTAAAGTCTGTCAATCGACACTCGTCCCAGAATGCATCCATTGTGCGGCCAATGTCTGGTCCACAATGGGCCCGATTGTGGCAGCACGTCGATTAATCATTTCCCAATAGCGAGTGAGATATAATTTCCAAGAGTGAAAATGAAATTTGCGACGTCGCTGATCGAAATTGACGGTTCTTCTTCGCTGAAATAGCATCAAAAGCATCAACTTTTGTCCATCAATAATGCCCAGAGAATCATCGAGATGTGTAATTCCGCTTGCTTTGGGTCGTTTTCGCCTCTCTTCAGTCCAGCCAGTGCCTTTGAAGTGATTTTAATTATACGGATTAAGAACACTTGGACGAGCGCGATCACTGCGATGGTCATTTCGAAACCCCATAAATTCAGGTAAGACAATTAAGAGAGACAAAATATATAGTTCAGTTGCTATAATGAGGGATATTTTCCGCCTACATTGGTCGACTGAGTCAAAATAGAAGCGCGTGGTTGGAAAGATCTCGAGATCGGCGATCAGTCTTGATTTGCTGCCAAGTGAAAAGTGTCCTTTGACACAAAATCCCAGCACGACGACTGTGTCCGTTCCCTATTGTGATGCAAAACAGAGACGTTAGAAATTCCTCGACCGTGTGGACGTTAAGAAATAAACGACGCCAATTAAAGAGCCACAGGACGAATATTAATCCTGGAGCATGTTCAACAAATTGGTGATCTTATCTCGTGGAGGACTAGAGAAATTGTCACATTCGGAGTCAGCGTGTGACTTAATTTAATTTGACGGACGTGTGGGTGTTTTCATTTCACTTTCATTGTCAGGCCGTTGTGGAAGATCGAGTGGCGATCTTATCGCCATTGTGAGATCATTTGTTTCTCAAGAGCGTCCTTGGATTCCCGGGAAGCGATTCATTGTACTGATCGAAGCAACCCAGCGAGCCACAGTGCTAAGATGTCTGAGTTCAGATTTTACCAGCTTAATATTTTGCTAAATTTATACCTTTCTTCTCATCAAATCTCAGCAAGGAAACAGGAAGTCAAACTTACGCTTCATCCGGTTTCCCGTGTCCTGCTAAAAATGTATCCTGCACCTAAAAGGATGCTCTCAATCTCTTGCTTTTTATACAAACAGCATGTGTGTTGTTATCACGAAGTATAATACTGAAATGGAATGGTTTTGCACGATGCGTCATTAATGTATTTAAGTGTCGCATCAGTACTTTAACTGGTCGCCGCTACAATCTCTAGTTTTCCCAATAAATTGCTAAAATCTTAGCGAAAGAAAGCTAAAATATTAGCATTTTTGATCTCAATTTTCAGCATCTCATCATTTTGCGTTTGCTGATGAGTTTGTTCGACAGAAGAGATGCTCAAAAAGGTCAGTTTTATTGAGAGACTTGTTTTTTCCGAAAAATATGTGGCTGAAAAATTAAATGAACGGAGAAATTGTGATGCTTAATGATTTGATTGTTGCTCCGATGTCCACTTTTTGCCCCGGTGTGCGTCATATCGCGTGGAATGTAAAAGTAAAACTACACATAATGAGTTATGATTGCATTCTGGTGGTCAGGTTGACTCCTGTCCAGAGCCCACAGCGATCCGTCACTTTTTACCCGCAGTGGCCGTGATTTGCATATACGCACTTCCGCGCGATCATTCCAAACAATAATTGCGCGCGATGGAAGAACTTTCCAATAATTTCCCATCTGATGAGCGCAGAAAATATTGGGCGAGCCGAGAAAAGACGACGGATCGATTATTGGGTCCGCATGCAGATAATAATGCGCGTGTGTCGAGCGCGACATCGAAATTATGATGGAGCAATTTGGTCGCACGATCATTCGCGCGCATTGATCACGATCCGGCCGCTCTTCTGCGCCACTGCGGAATCGCCGGGATCCCGTTAGGTGCGTGCGAATCAGCGGCTCGCCATCTCGACACGGGCGAGAATGAGGCCCGAGAATGGGCCAGAAGAGCCCGCAAAAAGGGGTGATCACTGCGCCTCGATTTATGACTACCGCGCAGCTCCTCTACAAATAAACACATGTAGCCAATCGATCTTGCGGCCACGGACGTGCGCAAGTGCATTAAATAACACAGTCAATGAATTCAGAATAATTCACAATTTCCCTCCTGTCATGTTATATATGATTTTCCCCACTTTTTCCAACACTCCGCGGCGATCGCGCCAATTTTTCGCCGCACAATTAACGCAGGAGGATCTCTCATTTATTGTCCGCGGCCAGCGCAAATAAATTGGCAGCATGTAGAGCTTCAGCTCTCATTGACTTTTAATGATTTTTACAAGTCCACACAGAGATCGCGCGCCAACGAAATAAATTGGAACGGCGCGCGCGTTTAACTCCGATGCACGCGGCTTTTCGGCGACCGGAATTCATCGCAACGAGTTGGTCCGGATTCTGCACTGAAAATTGCCTTCGATTTTTCCCCGCGACATCACCCCAAATTTCCCATCTCACCATCTGCGATCGCCGTGATCGCGCATGATCGATGGACTTTCCAGAGGAGATTGTTGCGCTGATCATGCTTTTATGCGCTGCACAGCAGCGAAATTCACACATATTTCAGCCGGCCAAATGGACTTTAAATGAGCTGCGATCGGAGATTATCGCGATCAAGTCGTGGTGATCATGAGTGATGTCGATTCTAGAGAAAAGGAAAAACAAATTTTACACCTAATTATGCACTGAATGGGTGTTTTTCGGAACACCAGCTGAGGAAGGATGCTTTGACACACATTTTATGCACACACTTTGATTAAAGATCTCCTGGCCAATTTGCGTGCCACAAAATGCAGATTGCGCATCCCGCAATTTGATAGGCTGGGCCTGATGAAAGCGTGATGGGCCTTTCGTGATCGACAGCTCAATCCTTTTAGTCATGATCGTCCGCCAAGAAATATGATTTAATTATTCGCGTCGGGCGCGACGGAACATGGCAGAGTTACGTGAGAAATTCACCTGAGGTTTCCCCGCGGGCTCCGCAATGTCGAAATGGTTTTCATTCTTGAAAAACCTGCGCGAAAAACCCTCAGCGAGGATGTCACATCGCCACAGCTTTCACGTTCCGCCGCGATAGTCCAGGTGCATTTTTTTTCTCTCCATCGGCCGAAAAGTGCAGTAATTTACGAATTGATAAAACCAGTCAAAAAGTTGTCCGAGAAATTAAATATGAGGAAGTGGACGATACGCTCATAATTTCGACTTTGTGTAAATTCCAAAAGCGCGCATGGCGAAAAAAGGTTCAGCCTCCGTGGCAGAACCACGAGCCAATTATTATTATGTATTCCACTCACAAATTACCGCCAAGTAGTCCGGGCTCCTTTTCCGGCCCCAAAATTAATAATTAATAAATTTCGCTTAATTCCCTTTAATTGCCCAGCAATCGACAATGCAACGAGCAGTGAATACGATTAGGCTTCACGTTCGACGTCACGCTGGGAAGTTTCATTAATCTTGGGCGAATCCTTGAGAAAAGTGTCCATTGTCGATGCTGAGCATTAAATGCAATTTAATTGCCACGCATTGAGTGTTCATTTATTCTCCATGAAGAAGAGAGTCCATTGTGTCCTCTTGGAAACACCATTCTCTGGCATCCTCTCTTTGTGTCCTCGCCATCCAGCGCAAGAAGTTAGACGTGTCCTGAGAAAGGGACGTTTATTATTTTTATTATCGTCCACTTCAGACTTCCTTTCTTCAAACGTCGCTCGACTCAATTCTTGAGTAAGCGTAAAAAATAACAGAGAGTGTTAAATTCATAAGACGCCTTTTCTTCCATGAAGTCTTGAGCATCGCCTTTGGGATGCTTTTGCAAAATGATCTCTCAGGAAACATGCAGGGGAGAGCGGGGAAGAATGTGACTGAGGATGTAAATAATATGATATGATACATTTATGTAAAGATCATTTTTGCAATTTTTAGTTAAAATCACATCTCACTCAGATCACATTTCGAGTTGGTTGCGTCGCTCAGTTCAACCAAAAGCTAGCCTTGGCGTTTGTTTATCATGTTTTTTTTTTAATGTCTCGAAAACCCCCGCTTTCCCCTAAAAAAGTCCGTTTCTTTTCAAATAAACCGTTCTTCTATCGTTAATCTAACGAACGTCTATTGTTGAGAAAAGTCATAGACTTTCGCATTTACGTTATTTTCTGATAAAATCTCTGAACAGCCTTTACTTCTCGCTTCCGGTTCACGTGAACTTGGCAATATTATCTCACGAACAGAATTGACACATCAACGAAAATGCCAGCCGAAAAGTGCCACGAAGACGCAATTTCTGGGGAGGGAAAAGACTTCAATGAGCAGTTCGCGAGATAAGGCGATTGATACAATTAAAGTGATTTGGCTCTCTATAAAAATCTACTAAAGTGAACACACTAATTAAGTTAACAAACGTTTTGAGATTGTAACTTCATGTCTTCTTCGCTGGCAGCATGGCTTTTAATGGAAGACTGTGCGATTTGTGTAAATTGCGAACGGGGAAGAGGGCAATAATTTCTCGAATTTGCTCCACAATGTTGATTTTATTGGGCTGTGGCAGCAACATGAGAAATACTTTTGGGGCAATTTGCTTTATAAGCCCTAGTGGAGGTCTTTCGGCTGTGACGCAGTGCACTTGTGGTGTCCTGGATGAGGCTGAGGAGGAGAGAAAAGAGCCTCGTGCAGATATAAGGCCAATCAATTAATTTGCATAATTTAAATTGAATGAAATGTCGGTAATTAATTCACCTCCTTTACGGCAGGCATTAACGAGATAAGCGGATAAGACTTCAAGATCAATGAGTATTTGCTTCTGCATCGCCAGATTCGTCTTCGCATTTATCAACCTGCGCAACTGAAGGTATTTGAGTCAAAATCTCACTGATTCCATGGCCTCACAAGGCCCCATTATCTGTCTGTGTATCTATTGATTCTTCCCAGAAATGCACAGACGCTTTGGGGGCGAGAGAGGAAGAATCCAATGCCATAACCATAATTTACTGCGCTCAGCATATATTCGATTGCAATTTGTTGGACACAAAAGGTCGGACAAAAGATGCACCCATGAGTGGACAATGCGCTAAGAGAATTCACGCCTCGGCCAACAATGCAAATGACACCAAAACTCACCTTCGGAGCTTCCATGAAAATTTTACGGCATTTACCAAAGTGGATTTAGATGCATTTTTTCCGCACGCCGGCACAGCTTGTGGTTATTGGATATATTCTTCTAAAGAGGTGCCTTGTGGCCTTTCTTTCACATCTGATTTGTCCTGTGTCTTTTCTTGCGGATTTGTCTCTTCCTGGGCCGAGTGAGAGTCCGGCACACGCTGAGTGTCCTCTTTTGAGGGCGCTGCGGAACAAATATTTCACTGTCTAGCATCAGCTGAGGACCAAAATCTCCCTCTATGCGCCATTGTCTTGCTAAAGACCGAAGAGAATCGAGGAGAATCCCAAGTTTATGAAAATATCAGCACTTAGAGTTCGTCTGTAATGTGATTTCTAAATGGCTCTCATTTGAACGGCGCAACTTATCAGATAATTGAGTGAATCTCGACGGTGTCTTTTCCTGCCACCACCGAGATTACGACAAAGTGGCGAGTTGCCCAGCATCGAGATTGTTGACTTAGAATCCACTCTGGAGATTACAATGAGGTTTATGATGTTGCAGCGAGCGATAGCACTTAATTAAAGACTGCGCGCAGCGAAGGAAAATCAACAAGGATGCGAGATAGTGGTTGGGATACGCTTAAGATAAAAGGACTCCACCGCAAGGCAATCGCATCCCCGATGATGGAGTGTGACGGAAAAAATTCAGTGGCAATGTTGGGATGAATTTCAAGTGTCATAACCCTCCCAAAGCCCCTGCTTGATTTATTGAGAGTCCATCTAATGGACTTTGGCGTCCGCCAGATAGTTTATCGCGGTGAAATAAAACTCTCCGAGGCGAATTTCCACAAATGAAGATGTCTTGTTCGCCCTATCAAAGTCAACCCTCGAGCTTATCTGCGATCTCCCATTGTGGCATGTTGACATTTCACACTTTCCCAGCGATATCGTCCTTTCTTCCTCCTTTCAGAGCGCCCTCCACAGAGTGTGTCGTGGTCAAATATTCCCCCAAGACGCCGTGCAAGATTTAATATTTGCCCAAAGTGTTTTGGCGGCACTTTTATAGCCGTTGCATGCAACTAAATCGTTTCCTTTTGATCTCCACTGCAAGAGTATCAAATGAATTTCATCTCGCCAAATGACTCTCATTTTTTATTATTGCTCAAAACCCATGGGAATTGCACCTCGACGGTCAGGTAGACAATCTTGATTCCAGACGAGAGATCTTCATAAAGCGCGCAGGATAAATGTGCTTAGTCCCAATCCCGAAGGCAAAGAACACTCTCAATCGCTCACGAAAAATGCTAATATTCAATTTCGCCAGCTTTCCACATGCTTCATCCGCGATAATTTATCAAATAACACCCCGAAGACGTCTGGCTCTGCCATCGACACGTCGAATTTCCCATGAGGGCCATTGTCACTCTTGTTCTCTGCGCCATTAGTCGCCCATTGTCGCCAGCCTATCGATCCCCCGAAATCTTAATCGCCGTCCAAGGTGCGAAGAGACCCGGTCAAAATTCATACAGACTCATTAATAATCTCTGTCCGGCGGGAAGAATATCAGTGGACACACGAGAAAATCCCTCCGTCTAGCATTATAGTGAAAGACTGGGTGAAATATGGGCTGAAGAGCGGTTATTTTGCACAGAGAAACCGTCATTTTGATCGGAATAAATTCGTTAAGTGCTCATTTGAATGTATTCAAATGTATGTACATTGCAATATTGCACTAAAAGGAATTTGTTTCAATAATTTGAATCATTTTTAAATAATTTTCCGTAGAAAAATCTATTTTATTGCAAAAAGAACGTAATAAATGGTTAAAGAAGGCTAAAAAGTGATGGAAAATGCCTTTAAAGTCGTTCCAACGACTGTGGAAGTGTCAGGAAGTTGTGTAGAGATTTAAGACATATTACACTAGGCAACAAAAATGACACTTTTTTCTGCCCTTTTTTTGAGGTGTGGATTTTCTGATTCCTTGAGTCATCAGCTTTTCAACGGTACCTTCCTTTTTTCTCTAGACCCTCAAGTTTTCCTTTTAGAGCCTATTTTCCATTTTCCCCTATTTTCACCCACTTTGCCGCACTTATGTGCTCATATCTCGCTCAATTTTCCACGGATTTTCCTCAAATTAGGCTCAAACGATAGCTATTGAAATTACCTACTACTTTGTAAAACATTGTGAGTGTTTTAGATCACTCCTTGTTGGTCAAAAATGATCTTTTGTGAACCACTAGGTAAAAAATTCACCGGGTTTTTTACCACTTTTTTCTAAATATCTCCGAAACGAAGAAACTTTTATGTTGGATTATTTTTCCTATGTGTAGAGCACTTCAGGGGATGCATTTCCTCCATACATGCCGAAGTGATATTTCTTTTCTATCTGCCGGAAAAACGAGGTTTTTCCTCGACAAATTTTGCTTTTTTATGCTACGCGCACCCGCTAAAAAATTGAAAGAAGGTATATTTTGCTGTTTACGCACTCATTTAGGTAATGATAATGCTTAGATGTTAAAATAAAAGAGAAAAAAGGCCAATATCTCGACTTTTTAGCTATTTTAGGTATTTTTTTGGTCTTAATGACAACAAGTCCATAAAAAACACAAAAAATTCACGTAAAATAGCTAAAAAGTCGAGATATTGGCCTTTTTTCTCTTTTGTTTTAATATCTAAGCATTATCATTACCTAAATGAGTGCGTAAACAGCAAAATATACCTTCTTTCAATTTTTTAGCGGGTGCGCGTAGCATAAAAAAGCAAAATTTGTCGAGGAAAAACCTCGTTTTTCCGGCAGATAGAAAAGAAATATCACTTCGGCATGTATGGAGGAAATGCATCCCCTGAAGTGCTCTACACATAGGAAAAATAATCCAACATAAAAGTTTCTTCGTTTCGGAGATATTTAGAAAAAAGTGGTAAAAAACCCGGTGAATTTTTTACCTAGTGGTTCACAAAAGATCATTTTTGACCAACAAGGAGTGATCTAAAACACTCACAATGTTTTACAAAGTAGTAGGTAATTTCAATAGCTATCGTTTGAGCCTAATTTGAGGAAAATCCGTGGAAAATTGAGCGAGATATGAGCACATAAGTGCGGCAAAGTGGGTGAAAATAGGGGAAAATGGAAAATAGGCTCTAAAAGGAAAACTTGAGGGTCTAGAGAAAAAAGGAAGGTACCGTTGAAAAGCTGATGACTCAAGGAATCAGAAAATCCACACCTCAAAAAAAGGGCAGAAAAGTGTTGCACAGTGTTATCTTCCCCTTGGGATTAAGCCTGCACGGGAGTAAATTGGGAAAAAAGAGAAGATTTTAATCCGACGCGGATGCATCTGATGAGCTCCAAAATTAAACTCTTGCGCGTGTCGTGCGGAGAAATGGGCGGAAGGGCCGAGAAAGGAGTCACGTCAAATGGTTAATTGGGTAAAATGTCTACAATCTTGATGTGTTCACCTTTCTGCTATTTATTTTCCCCCCCTAAAATGGCTATTTAATCAACAAGTTGGCGCTTGATGCCAATGATTTATTGCCCACAACCTAATAATGCCACGATCGTGCAGTTATAAAGCGATTCTGTCGCACGCCAAGAACACAATTCTCATCCATCATCGTGCGCAAGACATATCAACAGGTTTCTCCGCAAGTGCATTTATTTCTCGAGTCATGAACACCACGCTTTTCACGCAGACACTCTTGTTCTCACTTGGCGCTGGGCTTAGATGAATAAATTCCAGAGCAAAGAGACCATCTAATCGGTTTATAATGATTTTTTGTCTTTCTGGGGCGTTTATCTATTTTCATGCGCGGCTTCTGCGGAGGAAGTCGCCTGTGATCCTCTTTTCACCTCCCAGAGCTTCCCCGTCAATTAATCGGCTGTCTTAGACGGCTGGGTAATTGCCGAAGTACCATCGAATTTGAATAAGCGAACGATTCAGTAATTTCGTCCCAATTTTACTGTGTCCATCATAATGGCAGCGTAGCTGCTGGAATGGCACTATTTCGTGTCGATCTCTAGCCACCGATAGCGCATTTTAATGAGGTGTACGAGGAATGTTTTGAAATTGTGACAAGCAATTTTGCCAAATATTTAACATAATATCAACCTGAGAAGTGTGTCTCAGATCCTGCGACGCGCAAGATTGTTATTTATTATAATAAGTATTCCAGGGAATATATGATAAGGAAAAAAGTGAACAAAAAAGAAAGCTTTCTGACTCTTTAAAATAATTTAATGCAAATTAGCGTAAAATGGTGGCCAATTTCACAAGAATTTCCAACTCCGCAGCACTTCTTCGTCAGCCTCTGTGTGAATAATGAAGCGACTCCTCAAGTAGCGCGCGCTTACGTGAAATCAAACAACATGGCAAGATATTAGCATCCTCAGTGTCGCTGTGTTTTACATAACAAATAGTCTTGTTGCACCTCAGCAGAACACCTCTCAGTCATGATGTATGGCGTGGAGCGTGGCGCTTCACTTAACCCTTCAAGTGCTCTCGCGGAGCACGAATTGAGTAATGATCTCCCGAGAGAAGTTATTCATAAATACAATCGGAACATTTACGTGTATTTCAAACTTGACCAGATGATAATGAAATCTGGCTTTTTCTATGCGAAAAGATTCATTCTCACGCTCAAATTTCCTTCTTTCTTGGCCAGAATCACACCAAGAAGTCCATTTTAATTGAAATTTTGATTACTTGATTATTTTTCATACAAACTAAAATCAATATTTGATTGAAACCATCAAGATTCCTCAAAATTCAGCTTGTGATTATCGCTTTACGTGCAATTGAAGGGTTAAGAATTGCAATCAGCCGCCTTCGCACATGGATTTATCACTCAATCTATTTCCCCGAGCTTATTTGTCAGAGTGTTTGGCCTGTGGGTGAACGAGTTTGTCTACTTTTATGAGAAAATTGAGTCGATAAATCACTTAGTTGCATACAACTAGTTGCATCATAATTCCTCACCTCCGAAATTCAATCTCTTCCTCTCCTTCTTTCGAGCCTTCTTTGCTCTATTTCTCTTCAACTTGTTTTGCTCTTAAGCCAAATACACGTTTTTTCGTGTCGTTTTGTGTCTCTCTCGCCAGTGTCTTCGATGCGCGGAGGCCAAAAGGAAAGGAAAGACTTCAATGGCAAGCGACGAACCCGATGAACTTTATATGAAAAATACTCCCAAAGCCACAAAATCAAATAAGAACCCCTCATCAATTTCCTGTCTATTTACCGAAATGATCTCCACAGCCCAATTCGAATCCTCCGACCTCAATTCTCACTTCAATTAAATGGATGTCTTGTAGCAATTTGGTCGTATCGCGCGCGGTAATTGGATTTAGATACTGGTCAAACAAATTTGTTTCTGATACAGCAAGAATTCTCTCACATCCTGAGCGTGTTGGGCAATTAATATTCATTTCCCCTCGTCTAATGGACGCGCTGTAATTGGTTAATTGGCCACTTGGAGCCCTTCTTCCACAAGGGGAAGATATGCAAAATTTCTCTGATGATTTCCCAACACGCAGATGAACTTTTTTTTTCACAACGAAAACCCTCGTGAGGAGATTCGACAATAAATCATATTATAGGCAGATGGACAGAGTTTGATTTTTACCCATATGAAGATGATATTTCAAGCAACACCTTGGCTCAACTCTTTCACTCACCCTCACCTTTCCTCCCTTTGCCAAGCCAGTTCCGATTAGTCTTCCACTCCCAGGCCTGGAAATTCAATGAGTCAACGTGAGTATTTACAAACCACCTACTCTATTGTTGAGGATTGTGTGCCATCGACAAAGGGATTGGATTGCCACAAATATATCGAATTCGGTGTGTCTTGCATATTGAAAGGCATTGGCAAATCTGAACACCTTTTGCAAATGGCCTGAAAAGGGGTTTTCGAGAGAGAGTCTGAAAGCCCTTGGGAGAGAATCAATTCAGCCACTGGCAACTCTTTCACGCTGTATCATTTATAAAGCATCTGCACCTTCCTTTGACCCGTGCTATGAAAGATAGAAGCACCTTTTCTTCTTCCCTTTCTTCTCTCTCTCACTGCCAATCTTGCGGTCAACGAGAAGCCCTTGATCAATTTATTTGTGAGTGATTCTTTCTGCAGAAAGTGTTGAATTTCTAATAATCCTCGAGTGGTTCGAAGGGTTGTCCTTTTCCCATCATCTGCTCACGTGAAATGACACTCTCAATCACTCCTCCTGTCGTGTGTGTGTGTGAGATATTAAATTGGTAAATGACGAAAGTGGCTGAGGCGAGGAAATTCCCAGGCGCACGGCAGAAGGAGTGAAGAACATAAAATTGCAATTAGAGACCGGAGATTGAGATGTTTCATGTGAAATGATGGAAAGAGGCATCCCAAGGCAAGACTAATTAATAAGAAATGATATTCTCTCGACACGGCAAGTCACATAGAAGACAGTAGGAGGATTGGTAGTTGATGCAGTGCATCAAGGAGTGCATAAAGCATTTAATTAACGTTTACCAAAAAACCCCCCAGGACAATCGCAGTCTCAGACTTTCGCCCTCAACTGAGGAGGAGCTTCTCCGCGAAGCCACTGAGGTCCGTTCTGTCCAAGGAGGAGATAATATGCAGCATTTCGATGTACTTACTCACACTTGCTACACTTTATGAACGCCTTCAGAGTGAGAAGCAAACGTTTCTGAACTTCTCAAGAGAGTTTTAGAAGAAATCCCAGACAAATTGTGAGATTATCTAATAATTATTTAATGTTTTTTTTTTGTGTGAAAACAAATAAATATCTTATATTAACCAATTTTAGAAGTTCTCATTCGATATTTAAAGAAAAATTGTTTTAAATCGCTTTTTAAACATTTTTATATGATCTTTTGAATTTGGGATTTTTATTCAAAATATGGCGAAAAGCCCTTCAAAAGAACATTTTTCTAATCTGTAACGCGTGTTTGAGGTTATGCTTTACTTTAGCACAATTTGCAGTGGTTTTATTGTCTACAAAATAAAAATCGCGATTTTTATTGCATGCAATGCTCGATTAGCTGTGAGAATTAAATGTTTTTAGTAATTTTTTAGTCATCATCTCCCCCTTGATTTTGTCTACAAAATGAAATGTATTAAAGGGAATATTATGGCCAGAGGTTGTCAATTAAATGCATGAAAACTCTTTCATCTGCATGACGTTTTTAATTTGAATAAATCCCATATGTCCATCATCGTCGTGGGCGCTTTCCACCTTCCAGGCGCAATATTGGTCGATGGCGCGGCGCGTGAGAGTTGTTTTCGGGGCGCAGAAGTCTCAATGGATTCGAGATTCGCCCCAGCTTAGATTGGCAACGATGGCGATCCTCTGCGGAGAATTTGTCAGTGGCAATTATGACATCAAAACGGAAGATCATGACCACAGCGTTTATCTCGCAAACGACCTTAAGATCCTGAGCAAACCGCAAGTGGATGCGGCAAAAAAATCTTCACAAGATCCGATATTTACGTGTTTGCCTTTTTTCTGCAATAACCATTGACCGCACGCAAGACATCGCCGCATTATCTCAATCCTTAATGAGTGGCGAAGAAAGTGGCTTTTCTGCCTGCAGCTTCCCCAAGATTGTAGGCCTCAGGTGCGGTTGTGTGCAGAAATCTGTGCCGGTGGCAAAAAATGGGATGCCGAAGACATCTCACAGGCGTCACAGATGGGATGAGGCGCCTGAGACGTGACTCTGGGGATGTCATAATTGTTGTTTAAATATTTACAGTCACTCTATAAACCCCTTTTATTGTCTGCGCCCTTCCGCAACACTGGTAAATGTTTGTCTTCTGTTGTTGTTGTCGTCTGGAGCACAGAAGAGTGCAGAAAAAAGGAGTCACACAGAATGGCACAATGTCGACGTTGCCGGAAGGAATGGTTCGGAAATTTATGCAGAAGATATCTTTTATGGGAGTTTTATGCAAAGACCTGCGCAATGTGTGCGTGGAAACGTGGCTGAAATTGCCGGAGCGGGCTTAGGAGACTCCCTCGCAAGGAGTCCTCGAGGTCCTGATGATCCTCGCGATCGGATGCTGTGGGAAAGCAAACAGAGAACGGCTTCTTCTCACGCTGATATCTCCGAAATCCGTGTTTGCTCTTCTCATCGGCCGTTTGAATGAAATCCAATTTCCTGGCAGCCTCAGAACATTCTCCCGATATTTACGATGGCAAAGAGAGAAGTACCAATAATAACCGCCTCCTGTTGGTGGTGGCCATTCGGATAAAATAAAGGCATGAGGAGACGCGACAAAAATGGTAATTAAAAATAAAGGTGGTTTGAATTAATTGAGATATTTGTGTGGTTTACTTCTTTTAGTGCCTCAACACCATCGGCTTCACATGCGCTCAAGCCAACTTTGTCCGCTTAATTGTTGGCCACGATCGCAATCCCAGAAAATCTCGCATGGGAGATCATGTGCCATCGCATCCCGTGCGATCTGATATTTTAATTTAAATTTTATTGCCGGAATCCCACAATAACTTGGGCATTTTAGCTCTTTACATGGGTTTGTGAGCTATATGGGCGATAAATCCCCGCCTGAAAATTGCAACCAGTGAATCGCGATGCTGCGCTCAACGGCGGCAATGCCGGCCCTAATGAAGTCACTCCTGCTGGCAATATTGATTATGACAATATGCCGCGCACTCACCTTCAATTCACTCCGACCCAGAGGAATTTACACTCCCAGCGCAGAAATTGCTCCGCCGGCGCTCGTTCGCGCTCAGCCATGAGATCGCCTAGTTTATGGCACGATCGGCGTCTTCACAGCTCGACTCTATGTCCCAATATTGATATTTCGGACCATCGGAGTCATTGGATGCCACGATTAATGGTAATGACGTGAAGAACAAGATCACACATCTTTGGCGGAGTGTTTTTGGACTCTTTTGGCCAAGATTGACGCTTAATTTGCTGAAGAATTTTCGAAATAACAAATAAAGTGAGACATTCTATCACGACTCAGAAAGACACCTTTGAAATCTTCTCGTTCAGCAACCAAAGGGGAGATAAAGTGCCTTAAATCTTTACACCACTTCCAGCACTTGAAATTCTTAGACTAATTCTTAAAATTCTATCTGCAAAAATCCACTAAAAATCGCTTTTTTGGGTGTCTTTTCCGATCATAACCTCAAAATATCACCCAAAGATCAGCAAAATCTCCGTTTGGAAGCTTTGCAGAGGACAAAATCATTTCTTATTTGCTGATTCAGAGTCAAAATCGTCTAAAAAGTTTTCTAAACCAACATTTTCCAAGCCCAAATGACTATTTTTGAGGTTGTGATGGAAGCAATTCAGAGAATCAGAAGCACCCAAGAAAGGAATATTGTAAGATTTTGAACACTTATCACCCCCTTGATCGCAACATCTTATTTCTCAGTTAGACTCTCAAGCCACGCAATTTCCTGAACGTAAATTTCTCCGGCTTTCGAAGGCACCAGAAATGCCATCGTGCGATTGAATGTCAATGGCAAAAAACGCGACGAGGCACAAAAATATGATAAGTTGAAAAATAAATATTGTATGAAGTTGCTAAGGTCAAAAAGTTGCCGTTGCAAGGAGAAACAATGTCTTAATCAAATAGAGGATGCATAAATATCGGCCAATCAGTGAATATTTTTGATGGCTCCTCGCCCAGTACTTTTCGTTATGATATAAGGAATACTTCAAGCTCATTTGACTAATGCCGGGCTTCAATGTCAATGTCGCAAGACCGCCGGAAAATGCTTATGAATAATATATTAATCATCATGTTGGGATTCCTGCGCATCCATCACTCCTGACGAGATCATCTTTCCTCTCTCTGCTCTCGGATCTCTCAATCCTGGGGCGGAAGATAACGAAAGTCATATTTTCATATATTGAAATTTCTACTTTATGGCAGTCCAGCAATTTATGACGATCCGCGATGGCTTCTCGCGAATGGGCATTGTTCGCCTGGACCACCGGAATTTTTGACGATTTGACGGGCGCGCAGATCGAGGAGGATTCGCTGTTTTGTCTTAATTTCGTCCACCGGAGACTCTCTTGGGGGACACAAATAAATCACTTCCTATTTCGGCGAAGAGGAAATGCGGCGAACAATGTGGGTCCCAATCAATCCGCAGCCTGTCATATTCAAATCATCGCTACTCATCTCAATTTTCCATGGACCGTATGCCAAGGAGCATCGCATCTTCGTTGTAAATTAAGAAAATCCCCCCACGGAGCCCCCGATCGTTCCTGGTAATTGCCTGACGAGCCAGACGATCGGCGATCGATTGATGAGGCAGATGATGGCTCTGAAGGATACTTCCTTCAGCCCCGGTTATTGGCATCGGCCATAGAATTTCATCTATCATCATTCATTTTTATCGATTGTTCCATGAAATTCATGAATTTCTTACAATCTCCCTCGGCTTCGCCTGAGAACAAAACTGGTGCAATTCCTTTTTGTCGCGATGGCGCAAGTATAAATAAATTCACTTATTGATATTTTGGCTTTCACGAGGCGTACAAAGAATTTGTCTCTGTCACAGATTTCTGACATCCCAGCCACTCCTGATGGATTATTATGTTGTATGTGGATTTTTTCCACACCCATTCTTTCACCCAAGAACCTCTGCTTGCAATGTTTTGGGACTCCTTTTAGCACGTCGAGCCGACAAAGTGATGCTTTCGCACACACAAAGCCTCCCTTCGATCCACAGCAATGGTATCTCTTTGATGAGAAAGGCCAGAGAGAGAGAGAGAGAGAGTGAAGGCTTGTGGGATGAATGAATCTTTAACAATATTCACAATCGATTGACCAGAAAGGATGCAACATTCTCTGCTAATCCATTCTTCCAATACTTCGGCCAAAGGGGAAAATCACTGGTCGATTTCTGAGGAACTTCTGTGGTCTCGAATAATAATTTGTGTGAGAAAATCAAATATAAAAATGTTTGTAAATAAATATTTAAAAAATGAATATTTTCATAAGTAGAATTGCAAAATATTCAAAAATTCAATATTTATCGTGAGATATTTGATTATTTTATTATTTTCTCCACATATTGCCGCCAGAGGGCAGCAGTTTAAACTTTAAAAGCACGTTGAAGTTTCGATTGTATTTCTCAAAGGTAAGTTTGATCCTGTGATTAGAGCGATGACCTTTTACTCCTTTTTACTTCTGCATGCCTTTGAAGTCTGAGAACAAATTCAAAAAATATCCATTAAAATGATTGAATCCTCACAAAGTTATGGTCTGAATTCACTAGTGGTTTTCCCTCTGACTTCGTCATTTCGTCCGCTTCTGGCGAAAGAGTTGCAAAAGGTCGTTTTGAATTAGAGGACTGACTTGTGCGACGTCTAGTCGACTTCACAGCACTTCTTAAGCGATCAATTGCGACCATGAGAGCTGCGAAATCTCCGGAAACCCTTGCGTAACACCTTCCCAGACGGCACAATAACTCGCCAGCAATTCGAGTGAGGGTGAAAATCCAATTGGATAGCTGCGCTGGGGCTCATTTATGGAAAATGATTTATGCCGCCTACGCAATTTTCTCATCGTGGCTCCTACAAGAGATTGTGAGGCCGGCATGGGAAGGAAGATGGAGTGGTTTGTTGCATCAAGGAGAAAATTTGTGACGCCCTCGAGGCCTTAACAGGATGCCGTGTTTAATAAATGTCTGAATCGATCGATCACGATTGTAAATGCCTGAAATACATAATGAAAACGACTTCCTTGCTTCGGGGTTGCTTACATACAATTTGTATTACATGTCGGAGGTGGAAGAGCGACCAGGCAGAGATAGTGCGAAGAGTGCGCCGCGGTCCATTGAGGAAAAGGGCAAAATAAGCGCTGAGTAATGGCAGTAATAACACCACCATCCGTCTATATCTCATATACCCCATCAACTGATGGATAAATAACCCAATCGGTGGAGTTTGAAGGTGTTCCACGGTGTGTGAGAAAGTAAATAATAATATTGATATATTTCTCTACATCAGCGAACGAGATATCAAGTCCGCGCGCGAGATTTATTGGGCACAACTTTAATTTCCTCTCCCTCTCCATTCTATCCCATCCGCGCGCTGCTCATGAGGTAGTCCAGACACTTTTGCCAATTGCACATCCCAAAATGCAAATCGCACATCGAAATGGATGCGAGGCAGAGCACGAAAATCATTCAAGTTCGCGATAGCCCCATAAGTAAATACACCCACAATGCGCACGGCAGTGAATCAGGCACGAAAGGTAGCCGAGAGGCTTCCCGCCAAAGCATTTCTCTCAATGAATTGTATGCGCATCGCGTTATCTGCGCAGCGGGGCATTATTATTAATCGCTTCTTGGTCAATATGGACGATGGGCATGGCGAAGAGGTGATCTCATAAACCATACATTCTGATCTTGTTATTTTAAATTGGATTACACGCGGGCCTCATCGAAAATGTCCGCACGGCACAAGAAGTGGATGAACAAGACAATCCTCTCCTGACAGTTTTATCTCTCAGCCCGCAAACCACGTGGTGAGTCCTCCTCTTGGCTCGAGAGGTTCTTAACCTCGTAGAATTCTCGATGTGTGTCTCTGATTGCCAGTGAAAGACGCTCCGTTGCGAAGAAAGTGAAGCTGTGCGGAAGAGGTTTTTTTGGAAGAGGGCGGGGCAATTAAGTGGGCGGAGCTTCCGAGAATTATCTTTTCTGCTCAGTCGGTTTGGGTTTTTGCAGTAAAACTCGTATATTTATTCAAATCTTGTCAATTCACATCGTTTCCCATTCACATGACTGGACACGGAGCTCTTCTCACTTTTTGTTCGCCTCTGCCTTGGCTAATCGGACAATCCTTTCGCTTTAGACCTCTTTTATCTCCTCTCTTCGAGCCTCTGTCCGAGAAACGCTACCAGAAAAGAGTTCTTTGTGGACGCGCGCGGCTCGGTGAAAAAGTGAAGAGGATTCCCTAATGCCGCCGAAGATGATCCTCAGTAAGCTGACAGACTCAAGTGCAGGAGGAAAAATGAGTCAAACAGTGGAAATTATCGTGAAGACGCGATGGAATGAAAAAAGGGTCTGTTAAAAGTAAAAGTTTTATTATATATCGAATCATTCTTTTCCCCCTCATTTCACATCAATTTTTTTCGCGTCGCTTATTGAGTTGAAAATTTCTTTTAGACTTTTTTACAATCGTCTCTCGCCTCTCGATCATTTTGGCTCTCTTCATTCTCTTACCTTTTTTCAGTGTGTATGGCGAGAGATGTGAAAGATTAAGCCATATAAATTTCATATTTCTCCAACTGTGACTTTCCTCAGCCACAAAAATGTCAGATTATTTGTATTCTTGCTTCATTGGAGACATTGATCGTGGTCATTGGGACGAAGGACACTTTTTCAATCGATGCCCATTGTCACGGGGTGGTTTTTCATCAGGGAAAAGGGACAAAATATCTCCAGCGATGTGACAAAAAGTGCTTCTTATCCTCATCAATGACTCCCCGAGTGAAGATGGAACAAAAAAGCGCCCTCAACGTTGTCCTTGATCTTTACCAGTAAGTTTCACGATAACCCGCATAAAAGGCATATTGATTGCTTCAGCAGAATAAGAATTAAGACTTCTTTTATCTTCCACATTCTATTGTAGAGCTTGTGGCTGAGGAAAACCGTCCCTCCGTCGTTCGAGGTAATTTCAAAATATTTAAATGGTTAGCATTTTAATAAATTCAACACACCTGCCCATGACTGAAATTGCGTGTTTAATAAATTCATAATGTGAGCAATACGAGAGTCACTCTTTCCGATACAACGCTCGCCACGTTAATCATTTAATTGTGCTTCAAAATTCGAACATAATGAACTGTCATATTTGACGAAAACTCATCCCGCGAAGCTGTTTGTGGGCGTAGAAAAAGTTGCACAATTGCCCAGGAGCGTCATTAGATGATCGACATCCTCAGAAAGCGATTGAGAACAACAAGTCATATTGGCTGTATTGACTCTGGAGGACAGAGACTTCGGTTAATTTAATTAATGACATATTTTCACATTAAATAACATGCTTTCTGCATTATTCTTCACCATTTCTGCCCATCGTCTTATACGGTAATTTAAATAAATGCCAATGGATGAGCAATACACTTTGCAGAATGCTTTCACGCTACAGAATTGATTGAAGTTTATGAAGAAATTGTTAAAATTTGGATTTATTAGTCAATAATCCAGGATAATAAAACCAAATTAGCGTTAAAATAGGGACAATATTGCTTCGGAAGTGTATTAAAACACTTGACAATTCATCAGTGCATTTATTCCTCTCAGACTAATTGCAATATTGCCGCACTCGCGAATCGTCGCATGATGATTTCTTGACAACACACAATGCAGTGACTTTTAAGTTGATGTTTGTGTACATTTTCACCCAACACACCACGTAATTTATTGCACTAAAAGGGGCAGCATTAAATTCTCTTGCTCTTAATGATTGAAGCATCAATTTATTTAGACATTTGTCCGTTTTTGCCATGTTTTGCCAGCTCATCTTTCGGGCAACCTCGCACTGTCTTTGCGTGCGAACTCGCGGCGCGCCCGCAAATGATGGATAAATTAAGAAATGATTCAAGTGCAGAAGATTATGTGTCTCAGCAGGCTCGTGATCCGTCAAAGCCAGAGATTCTCGGCTGAGGCAAATTAAGGGGTTGCTGGGCATTGCTTACAAATTTCAGCCGAAAGTGATTTCGCACGTTGCCATGGAGGAATTAATTAAAACAATTCACAAATTCAGACCTGTTATTGTGTGTAATTTGAATATGATGCTCAATGAGGGGTTTGTTTGGCAGTTTTTTGTCCTTTTGGCAAGTGATTCGGGATTATATGTGCATTTTTGGTTGAATGAGGAAATAATTTGAGCACAGGAGTGAAAAGTTAGTATTATAAAATTGTCGAGAGCGCAGAAGCTCAGAGCAATTCTCGACAATTTCTTACTGGCGAATTGTATAGCTGAAGTGGAATTAAAGTCATGGGCTTGATTTGCATATTTGGGTAAACTATAGATGCGCTAAAGTTGGCAACAACCATAATCGATCTGATTTTATGCAAAAATGCACAGAAATAATTGCAAAAGCCAGTGAAACCCTTTGGCAATTGCACAGAATGCGCGATGTTTTCTGCCCTGGGAGGCACTGAGTCTGTTCGTGTCTCAAGACGGCTTCTTGGGCCCAGGAAGGATCCCTCAGAGCCTCCGCAGTCGCGCTGTGGCGCGTCGTGTCGCCAGGGCAAAAAGGGAAGACACAAATTTCACATCGCGTTGATACATACAAATGCTATGTACCTGAGTGCTAATGGATTTTTAAATGATAACTCGGGCACCACTTCTGGCCCTCAAACTCGCGCGTATGAAGCTATTTATCTCGTATATTCCTCTCCCTGCACTTTTGTTAACTTCATTTAAAGCAAATCAATCCTCTTAATGTTTTCCCCGGTGCATTTTTGCACGATAATCTCACTCCCTGCTTTGTTTCTCTCCTCATCACCATCACAGAGTCTCTCTGTCTTGGCCGTGGAGATAAAGGCACTTGAATTAAGTAATTTATTTCATTGATGGCAAAACTTGAAGAACATGTTCATAGAAATCATCTTATTTATTTCTTTATGCACCCATTTCTCTTCCTGCAGTGCGCCGCAAAAGGAAAATTTTCCCATCGATGGCAGATCTTTCAATCAAAAGCATAACTTGAATGGATTGAGGATAAAGAGACGAGATTTCAGAACTTGTTCATTGTCACGGTGGTTATTTTTTCACTTGCCATTGTTGAAATGTGTCACATCGGGACGAGGAATAATGGCTCAGGACATGGCGAGAAGGAATGGGAAATTTCATGGCAAGGCTCCTCGAGAAATCTCCCACAGTTCCGCATCCATGAATAGCCTCAACCCTTCCACCCATGTGATTAATCACAATTCCGATGCACCTCTTTCTGGGTCAATTTCGCACTCTTGCGACGCTCTCATCGCTGCGGAAGCATCCACTCTATTGTTGCCAATTTCGCACAGGACCTCTTCTCGGGCTGCGCAGCCACCTGGGCAGGTGTTCCTTTAAACTCTCTGCACACCGAAAAACCGTTCGCGCAAACAACACCCCAAACAGCACAGCAATGCGGTGAATAAATTCACTGAAATGAATCATATTATACCAAATTCGCCCTCGCCGCCTGTGCACCAACTCTCTATGTGATTATTTGCTCAATAGACGACGTGGTACACAATCGAGGTGAGGGAAAAACGTTACAGGCATCTGCGGTGCTTGAATTTTTACGATTACTCCCCCTCGCTTTGGGTCGCCAGTTATGATCAGGGTGCGTTGCTGGTAAACATGTTTATCCAGTGATCACATGCAGAAACCTATGCTTTCATGTGTACTCGCAAGGGGGAGATAATATGGCCAGAAGTGGTGTAAAGATCATGAGAAGTTTCCGGAAGTGGAAGTGCTGCAATTTTGCAAAATATTTAAGAGCAAAAGGACAATTTTTGCGGAAGAAAATCAATAAGATTTGTATGAAAACATGAGATTGAAAGTTCACAATTAAATTTTGGTTGATTTTCAGGATAAAAATACTAAAAACTTAATCACAGCATCACTGATTTTAGCCTCTTTTAGTGTTTTGTGGAATCTTTCTATCATTTTCGCTATATTGCTCTCGTCTGTTGTACATTACTGGGTGCGAAGCGTGTCTCCCTTGACTACAAACCGTTGGGAAATTTGAAAAGCACTGGCGGAGAACAAAAGATTCTGCTTTCTCATGGCAAACAGCAACCCTCGATCGGATAGTTGGCCCACTTCGCCATGCGATTCGGTGTATTGCTTTCCGAATTGGGCTGTAAAATGAAAACAAACTGCGCAATTCCCTATCACGCGCGCCCCAGCAAATCGTGACTGTTCTAAGATGCCCGAATGTAGGGAATATTGTCGCATGCACCTGCCACGCGCCTTGGATGTTTTCACCGTGTGAGCGGTTAAGAACGCGTGGCGAGAGCCATTAATGTGTTTACATAAGCCAAAGAGGCACATAAACGCCGGGTGGGTAAATAAGGTGAGCTTCATTAATACATCCCGAAGAAGGCCAATTTAATTGAAGTATTTATATCATCCAAATGATACTGAAAGTTTATATTTCCTCCGATGATGGACTCGCCGCAGCTTTCACTCAAATCGTCTCTCATGGGCCTCATCTCATTAGGCTGTCGGTGGCGAAGACAAAAAGAGTGCCACCGTTGAGTTCTGCGCGACATCGCGGCCTGGCGTGTGATAAAACTCCTCAATGGTGGATCTCATGCACTCAAGATCCCACCCCAAAACCATGTGAGGCAATGTGCACTTGAGGCTCTTTTTTCGCCGTGTCTGTCGCTGAACATCTGCCCCGGACTTTCTTCCTCGCGCGGCAGATTTTTGGCCACGGCTGCACAAGGACTCGCGGCACGTGAGTCCTTACTTCCTCCGTGATTCACTGATCAGCCTCTGCTGCGCTTATCTCGGGTCGCAGCGGAAATTGTGCGCATAGATTGCGATGAGATGTGTGTGTGTGTGTGCGCGCATTTTCTGGGGACTCACAGCAACATTGAGGGCCAATGGAGGAAAAATGGTCTTTTTCTGTATTGAGAAATGAGCTCAAAATGCACCTTTTTCGGGCAGGTGCACTATATACTTTTCCTCCATTCTTTTCGAGACACGACGCGAATCAGCCTCAAAGTTCCACACCAGCTGATTTCTTGAGCCACCATCCCTGAATTTATTATATAGCCACTCTTAATAGTATTCTCGCTGCCACGAAATTTTGGGCGAAAAGTAAGGGAAATTTCAGTGCAAACTTCCTGCAGCTGCTCGAATACATGGCCTCAGTCCACCTGTTGGGCACGTGAAGGGTTGCAAATCCGGCGAATGACCTCTCAATTCCGCGCTCAAATCCCAATTGATATCTCTCGGATTCCCACTGATTTATGGACACTTCCCCAAATCCGCGGCCCAGAAATTACACGCGGTGAGAAAGAGTGCACGTGGAAGCAAGGTGGCGATCAGGAAATTGAATTCTGTGCTGGCCAAACTTCATTCTCGCATAATTGCACATTATGCGCCACGGTGAAATCCCAACGGGTGCCGAGGAAGATTCTGGGCATTTGCACAAGGTAAGTGACCTCCTGGTGGCTTCTTCCGAGAGAAGTGCGCACAGAGCGATCGAAATTATTGGCATATAAATCGATGAATTCGGAAGAAAGTCCAGAGAGATATAATGATGGATGCTGCGACGACAATCGGCCACTGCTAACCTGTTGAGCGCAATAATTGCCGAAACGCCATAATTACATACTATTGGCGTGCGATGGACCCACTGATTTCGCCTCAATCTCCACTGCACATCGCCAACTTTCGTGAATTGCACACGCAAGGAGAATCCTCAATCATTCCTTCTCTGCATAATGTGCATTATAATTGACCATTCGCACCACTTTCATTACCCAAACACTTCGTTTCGACATTGTGTCTCTGTTATCTCTGTTCCGCTGTGGGCTTCGCGGGCTTCTAGGGCCTGAAATTGCCAAATTAGAGTGGCCAAAATGTGCCGGAGCTGTAATTCCGCACTGTACCAAATTGTGACTTAATATTCAAAAGAGGTTTGATCAAACATCAAGAGCCACTTGGCTTATTTTCATAACGGAACAAGACGCAAATTCAAACGTGAAAAGTCGCTGAATATGACGGAAAGTTAAAAGCAAGTTTTTACTTTGCAAATTTAACTTAAAAATGGTTTTTGTTCAAGTAAGATTGCTAAAAAAAATCGAAAATATAATATTTTTGGCAAATATTAAAAAAAAAGTCGATTAGTTTGCCACAAGTTGGGCAGGAAAACATTAATTTAGGAGTAAAAGGCCAAAATTGCCTTGAAAAATACGATCGGAACTTCTACATGTGCTCAAAGTTTAAACTGCTGCCCTCTGGTGGCAATATGAGGAGAAAATAATCATATATTCTAATTTTGATTAAATATTCTGAAAGTAATCAAAAAACATTATTAAATACTCAGAATTTTAGAGGTCTGAATTCGCAAGTAAACCCTTTGTTTAACAGTGAACAGCCCCTGAAAAAGCCACCCTGGAAGCCTGCAGTGCTAGTAAATTCTCACGAGGACATTTTAATTGATCCGCGCGTGAATTTAGCCCCGGCGGACGTGTGATTTAGCATTTGAAGTTGGTGAGAAGTGTAATTGAAAGAAAAATGCCGCTCTGAGAGTGTTTGAGGCAAAGTGCAGCGCATCTTGTGTTGAGATTATCAATTTAAAAGTGGGCAAAAACCCCTCATTAGTACATAATTCGTGTGCAAAATCTCCAAGGGCATCAAGCGCTAATACCAGCACCTGAGCCATCCTGGAGATTGGATTGTCATAATACCCACCATTCGCCGAGGCGGAGGATCCAGTGTTGTGGCATTTGAAACATTGTGGTACATTTTTTCCACCACAAAACGTCTAAGACGAGGGGAAAAAAATCGTCCCGCCGAAATTCATACGGCATTAATGATTATGGATCATTTCTGCGTCATCATTCTTGTGATTACTCTCGGGACCTTCTTCCTCTGCCATCTCTCACCCTTGGCACCCTGGGTGGCTCGGGTCGCTCGATGGCTCTCCATCCGCCGTCAGATGTGCTTGGGATCTCTTGTGTTTTGACACACAAAAGTGTCACAATTTATCTCCGCCAGCATCTCTCGCCCAATCTTCCCGAAGGATACAACTCTTTCTCACCCGCCAGGGAGAAAGAATCTCCCTTTTGTGTCCCTTTTCTTCCCTCTCGAGCACAAAGGGCGGCCAACAATGCGCCAAACATGTCTCTATCACTGCCGAAATCTTATCGCGCGCCTCCTCAACAGCCCACCAATTGCCGAGGCTCGGAATATGACAATGTCCTCGCGAAACAATTGCTCCTTTCATGCATTTTGGCGTTCAGAGCCTGGCACAACTTCCAAATCAGTATCTCGTGGAAATCAGCCCGAACTTTGTTCCCGCATCCAAACAGAGAAACACCTGCGCTTCACATTTGCGTCAAGCGCGTTTGTTTTTATCCACGTGGAATATTCAACATTTTTCGGATTTCGAGGGGAGAGAATTATGTAAATTCGGGCAAAACTCAATATGTACAGCTTCAGTGAATTGTGTATTTCATTAAAAATCTACATACAGTGGCGAAAATTTGCTTAAGACACGCGAACAAATTTAGACCAATTTCCCTTTGAGTGCTAAAAATTTGATATTTCCTTACTTTTTTGAGACACCTGAAGTCAAAAAATGATCAGGATCTTGTAATTTCACAGTTCAGGATCGAGAAATCGCTAAATTCATAGAGATTTTGTCCTAGAAAAGTCCATTTTATTGCATTTTAAGGTTATGTGATCGATTTAAAACATATTCTGATGTTTGAATAACCCTAAAAAATCATCAAATTTGTGTTTATGCTGGGAATTTTTCTCTTTTTCTTAGCAGATTTCAGCATTTTTTATCAAAAAACTTCATATTGATTGAGAAAAAGCTTAAAAGACCACCATAACCTCAAAAATCTCATTTTAGTGTAGAAGAATATAATTTGTGCCAAATACAACCTCATTATCTAATAGAAATATTCAGAAATTCACTATATTTACTCATTCTCAGGTGTATAAAGATCTAAATTAATCCAAAAACGATGTTTTTAATTGAATTCATAACCTCACAATATAGTCAGAATTTTTGAAAGCTTTTTCTGAAGGCAAAACTTGGATTAGATTGTGAATAGGCAGAATTCAGTGTGAGAAACGGTTAAAGGAG
This sequence comes from Phlebotomus argentipes, assembly GCF_947086385.1. Classification (NCBI taxonomy): domain Eukaryota; kingdom Metazoa; phylum Arthropoda; class Insecta; order Diptera; family Psychodidae; genus Phlebotomus; species Phlebotomus argentipes. Next base: position 6,323,000 of record NW_026776181.1, on the reverse strand, counting down.
TCTAAAAAACGATGGAAAATGCATTTTAAAGGCGTTCAGAAGTGCCTGAAGTGTTGAATATTTTGCAGAGGAAGTCATATTATATTCCCCTTGACATTTACATCAATTTAAGTGCTTAGATCTCTTGCAACGCGTCGAAGGGTTAAATCGATTCTTGCAACTTTTACAGTTGCAATTGGCGTCTCACGTGAAGTCACTTGAGTCTTCCCTAAATATATGGTTTTGCGGAATTTAAGAATAAACCTGTTTGCGAGAATGCAGGGAATTTGAAAGAAAGGGTCCTCCCCTCGTCATTTCCTCCTCCAGAAGCTCCTTTTCCCGCATAATGAGCAATTTCACAGCGATCGGTTATTCATTACGCGCCACCGATAAAAAGTGCACTTGAGATCATTTAAGATAAAAGTCTCGGAGAGACAAGAAATTTGCTGGCCTTCAGCGCAGCGGTTTTTTTTTCGGGGGGAGAACTGGAAAAATTCCATTTTCACAAGTAGATCATAAAGCGTCATTGTTATCTCATCACGTTCCATCGATCAGCGACGGAGCGAAATTAATTTGCCTAAATGCGGTCGCTGGCAAGTGAAATTGTCATTAAGAATGAAATTGCATACAGTGGCGTAATGGCACGCTGTCAACGCAACGGAGCAATCAATCTCCTCGAAAACTCGCGCACTGATCTTGAGGAATCGCTGAACTTTCCTCACAAGCCGCGAGTCCCCAGAACACTGTGCGCAATCCAATAATAAGCAATGAATATCACTCTGTGGCATGCAAGAGAGACGATCTGCGGTGGAAAATGTGCGATTCATTTCTCCAAATTATCGCAGGTGGAGAAAAAAGTAATTACTCGTGCCGCGTGGCTCTAGCTTCGGCTCACAAAACCGCCGACTTTCGGGACGAATAATTGCACCCTGAAGAGCGCAATCCGCGGCCAATTTGACCAGAAGCCGCAGTGGCTCTTGTGAAATGTACGCGCGCAATTCCGATGGCCAAAGAGAGTGCGAGAGATGGCAAAAAAGAATTGATGTCGCATGATCTTCGGACCCGCGATTCGATGACTTTATTCACTCAAACGCCAACTCCGGAGATCAAACATCCATTTACAGTGATCATCGAGACGTGATCACGAGCGTTTTTTCCGCCATTGTCCCGCGGGAATTCCATATCTTACCATTTTAGGTGGGCCCAAGAGTGAAAATTGCCCCGTTTGCTCGCCACACTCACCTCAAATGCGCCGCGGAGGCTCCCTTGACGTCTAAATTCGACGACATTTGGCTAATTGACACCAAATTGCACCCGGGCGACAATCACATTCAATTAGCGTCGGACGTGTGTCGGAGCCATAAAAGAAAATTCAATCACACGCCGGAATTCACCATCGGAGCCATTGAAATTAAAATCAATTAATTGGGGAGGCAAACTTCGCCGTGAAGTCTTTTTCGTGGAGCCCTTTTTTCGCCCGGCGACCTCAGAATTTGTCCCACACGGGATGCAACGACATTCCGCGGATGCTCTGTCACGTCTTCCGTTTGATCTCGCTGATGGGCGGCCTGTTCCCGGATTCCGCGCAAATTGCCTCAATACACAATTGATTTAAGAGCAGAGAGAGAGAAAAGCTCGCGAGCCAATTGCCAATAAAGAGGGCTAAGCTTATCCACAGGAACGATACTTGGAGAACCCAAGGGGCAGATATTGCGCTCGGAAGTGGTGTACAACTTCTATGGAAGTGCTAGGAATAGAAAGAAGGCAAAATATTTAGAATATTTGCACTGGAAAAGCTTCTGTTTCAAAAAATTGAGACATTTTGCTCACTTAACCTCACAATTTGGACAAAAAATTTTTATACATTTTTCAAAGGCAAAACTTGAAAACCAGATAGAATTTTTAATAAACAAATCCATGAATAACATGATCAGTTGCGTTAATTTGTAATCTAAGCATTCAAAGATCTTAAACCTCTTTAAGTCGACAAAGCGATAGAAAATGCCTTTAAAGACGTTCAGAGGTTAAATCAGAGTTAAAAAAATTGTCAGTTAAATTTCAGTTAGATTCTGGTTAGATTTAAGTTAGTTTTCGGTTAGATTTAAGTTAGATTCTGGTTAGATTTCAGTTATTAGTTGATTTTGCAGTCTTCAGGAAGTGATGAACAGATTAAAGCCGCAAGTTTCTCTCCCTTGGGAGAAACGTTTCCGTAATCACTCTTCTTATTATGTTTTCTCTTGCAAGACTCTAAATTCCCACGTACTGGCAACTCGAGTCGTATTCTCTACACGTGATAAAATTACTCTTCGCGAGGCGAGCAAATACAATTCATCTTGCACTGGATAAACTTTCAATTTGCACTCAGTGCGAAAGCACTTGGCCTAAGGAAGGAGTTTAGGGCTGAGAGGCCAAAAGAGGTGACGGAGGACGAGAGAACAAACTGCAATTATTATTATTTCTTCTTCTCTGACATCACCATCTCTCAGTGGAGTGAACCACGAGTCGTGAGCAGGTGCTGCTCATTCTCGTTCACGCTGATTGGCGCTCTGCCACGAGACCCTCGAAAATATATAATGTAATTTCTACCGTTTAGCCTGGGAATCTATGCAATGTTACCACGCGGCTTTTGGGCCCGAACTTGGGCGGAATTGAGCTGCTGAGGTCGCGAAAAATGCGCCATGGGAACCGTCCAGTGAATGACACACAAAATCTAAAAAGCAAATTCCATAACAAGATTACAGGCACGATTTATAGCGACCATATAAACATGAAAGGGGAAGATCGCGCTCGGGGTTGGACTGCTCAAGCGCACAAGATTATTAAATTGCATTCGTACTGGCAAATATTGAGAGCTGAGAGGCAAAAGTTGCCGATTCACCATCGCTAATCTGCATAAAATGAATAAATCAATTTCATTTTGAAAATATATCAATCTCTAGGAATCCCACTGGAGGCAGATTTCATCGTTCGGGAAATTTGAATTGCTTATGTCTCCGCGGCCAGAGACGCGCCGAAGATATGGGCAAAGCAAACAGAAATTTGGATACACTTTTTTGATTGAATGGCTCGATTAGAATGTCTTTTGACCCTCTTCGCCGAATGTTATTGATGGCACACATTAAATGATAAACTGATTTTCTCATCTTCTTTATTTGTTTTGCCCCTCCTTGAGGTGCATCACTCCAGAAAGCGACGTGTTGTGGCGGCCGAGGAGCTGCGAATGCGCGTATGGAGACGGAATTGGGAAGTGGAAGAAGAGCGTCTTCGCGAGCCACCCTTTTTCGGTGAGTCATTACTGAAGTGATTGCGATGTACTTTATAACTCGGGCAGAAATGCAATTATAAGCAATGACGAAAACCGCGCCAATCGCACGCATTAACGGCAGTTCCATAAATTCACTGACCATTCATCAGACTTTCACTCAATCACTCACGCACTATCGTGAATTCTTCACGATGGCATGCGTTTCATTAAATTTAACGTCTCGACTTTTTCTGGGGTGCTCTTGTGAAAGTCAAAAATTGAATATACCACCGAATATCTTAATTGGTAATATAATATTTTTCACTCTCGGGTGATAAAAGTCATAAATTATGGTCGCGTGTTGGTGACTTTTTCCCACACCATCGGAATCATCGCCGCAGAGAGTGTCTTAAGGAGCCCCGCAGTAATGCCATCGCGCAATGTCTAAGGCGCGACAGACTTGCAGAGCATTTACTTTCAAGGTGGCTCGCGCGAGACATGCGGGTTGTCTATTAATTAGTAATCCAGGTGCAGAACATAAGGCTCATCTGGGACCATGAATTGAGATAAGAAGAGATGAAGATGGATTTCAAGGCGAAAAACTGCGCGGCTATTCTGAAAATTCGCCGCGGCGCAAAAACATTTATCCGCTCTAATTCCTCATCTAATGGCCAATTATCGTCAAAATCCCCCAGATGACTGTCTCAGAAATCCGCCCCGCGAGCTCCATTAATGCAGTGCTCACACGGCGGACTTATTGCTATTCCGCGCGGAGACTCGAGGACATCCATTTGAATTGTCAAACACGCGCGTGCATTTCAATGCGCGCAGCCCAATTCCGAGATAGAAGACCTAGATAGTGGCCAATTTGGCCAGGAGATGGAAGTCCCGCGGGAGCTGCAGACAGCAAAAATGTGGTGTCGAAACAAGCGACAAAACACCTCAATGACCCCTTACTTTTCCGAGCACGTACGCATCATTCGACGGCCCAAATGCGCGTCCCTTCCTCTCCTTTCGGGACTCCCTAATATCGATGCAATATCGTCAAATTTGACATGGTGCCTTAACAGGTTTGATTCCGCGCCCCGGAATTTCTCAGACTTTAATGGCTTTTTAAGTGCAGTCCGGGTGAAAGGGGTTCTCACCGCGTAATTGCTTCATTTCCATCTCCCACCGTGTGGTCCACGGCAGACTTGCGTGCTAGGATCATTTGTCTGCCGCTCACCATTGTCAACACTGGAAATGGGAAATTGATAGACTGTTGGGAAGGTGAGGATGACACTGACAACATCTCGTGACTCCTTTGGCGGCCAATTTGTCTCAATTTTGTCCACTGAGCAGCAATTTTGGCTCTCTTGATCGCTCAAAATGACACAAATTATTATCAAATTTGTATAATATAGATTATAAACAGTGACAGTAAAGGAAGGCATTAAATTCAATGCATTAAAGTTGCCTTTTTCCAAGGGGAAAGACAGTGGATTTTTGAGAAACCTTAATGAATAAAAAATATGAAAATCAAAATTTGAATAAAAATATCAATACATGATTTTTTTCTTCACACATTTCCGCCAGAGGGCAGCAGCTTAGACTTTAACGGCCAAGTAGAAATTTAAATTGTATTTCCTTTAATTTTATTGATTGATTCGACTATATTTCTTGTATTTTTAGGTATTCGAATCGAGAAAATATTCAAAATAATAAAAAAAATTATTGAAATTTGTATGGAATAATCAAAATTTAATTAAAATTCATGTACAATAAAAAATATGATTAAATAATCAGAAAAAAATGGTCTGAAATCGCTACTAATTTTTTTCTGGGCTTTTTCCTCTGTTGCATTGAGAGATTTCTGTCGTGTTTTAATTCAATTACATTAATAAATGCGAAGACGCTCATCCAGAGTGTAATTGAGCGATTAATGAGTCGCATATTACATATAACCTATAAAGTGTGCAAGCGTTCATTTTTCCACAGACTGACGCTGAATGAAGAGAGTGAGCTAATTAATGAGCGACACTATAAGTACGATTACTCATTAAATTTAATGTGCAGCGTCTTATCATTGATAGGGGATAAAACTCCTCTCGGCCATCGTAAAACGTTCTCATTAGAATATTAAGGAGCGTCTCATTTGAGCGCTGGCAAGGGTGCAATTAAGAGCAACCATTCCGTCGAAACTGCAAGTGGCAAATCGTGGGAAATAGCCCCAAATTGACGGTCATCCGCGACAGGAAGAAGGATGTGCCTGAATTAATTGGAATCCGATTGCTGCGGTGCTGCAGTGTCTCAGTGCCTAATTAGCTGACCTATGTGAGCTGTGATTGGAGTGATCTTTAATTGTTTTGCAGCGAGGGCGACACGCAAAGCCCTAGATTGCAATGTTGCGCGCGTGAAGGAGCTTGTTAGACCGTGAAAATTAGATGCAAATCTGCCCCAACAATAAATAGGCAGTTAAATCAGCCTTTAAGTGTGTCCACCGGTGATCCTCTCGTGCTTGGCTTTCTCGCTCGGATTATAATTAGATTCATTCCCTCTGCTTTCCAACCTCGTAACACGTTACATTTTAATTCTTTTTCCCCGAGTGAACAAAATGGGAATAATTGACGGCACCGTCAAAACACCACCCATTCGGTGTTAAGTCGAATGCACACAGGCGAGATAACTAGGCATCGTCGTGCGCACGGAATGGTCAAGTGGAAAGTCAATTTTCGTATTGATAGCCACAGAGTGATATACAATTAATATCTTCATCGCTCTGGCTCTCTCGCGGCTCAGGCACGCACGGAATAAATAAGAAATAAATTGAGACTTTGTATCATGCACTTCATTTATATTTTTCGGGGTCCCGGTAGCTCTTCAATCTCATATAAAAATCAATAAAAGGTGCATTCTTCGGTCAGTTTTTGCACACTCGCGCGCTGGCGCAACACAATTCAGTTGGGCAAATAATGGCATTTTTCCGCGAGAATTGTGGGCTCAGACATGGACAAAAAGTCCCACCTCAATTAATGGAATTATCACATGTTGAGAGTGAGCGAATATAAATGCTAAATCGTTTGAATCCAATGAGATGTTGGCCGCTTCTTCTGACGCGTCGTCCCTGCGAGTGGGCAAAAAGACGAGTGCAATTTTCAATTTATGGCAAGCGGAACTCTTCTTCATCCTCATGGGATGTGGAGGCGCCGGGATCGCCTTGGCGGCTGAGACGCACCATCGCAAGAGGTGATGTACGAAAAATTCCGTGATCACGATGGTCGAGAGAACAAGAAGTGCGGCGCGGGCAAAAAACGCACAAGTGAAGCGGAGGAAAACGATTTCATTCATCTCCCATCGAGAGATGATTGGGAGTTCATTCAAGGCGAGGGACAAGATACTTCTGGGATCATTTATTTGTTACATTTCGCACACAACTCGCACAGAGTACATTCAGTGCTTTTTTCCCGCCACGCAATGCCTGAATGTGCGCAAAAAGTCCGCTGATGCACTTTGCTGTCTCTATAAGGAAACTCCACCGCGATTGACTTTATACTTTTCCACTTCTCAACTGCTCTCTGCTCTCAAATCGATAATAAATTTATTCCACTGAGTCGAATCGTGCACCGATTTTCATCATTGGTGGAGCGTTTTTTTTTTTTATTGTCACTTCGCAAAACGTGGAATTGTTTTCGAAAAGGCGGTTTTTGCCACTCGACGTGTTGCCCGCTTTTTTCTCACACCAACCATTGATTCTTTGCCAATTCTTTTTCATTCGCCACGTTTTTGCCAACATCTCGCACTTGAGATCGTCAAGGGGAAGAATTAGGCAGCGGACAACTGTACTTTGACGCACGGAAGTGTCGTGAAGTAGCACGAAACGTCGCGAAAAGACACCGACAAATTCTTAGATTTCAGATTTGTTCATGAACTATTTTCGTCTTGATTTTTTCTGACCAAATTGTGAGGTTATGTGAGGCTTTCAAATCCTTTTTGAATTAATTTTAATGCTTTAAAACCGCGGAAATGAGTAAATATGGCGAATATCTCACTGTTTCTACTAGAAATTGAGGTTAAATTTGCGACTTTAAAGCTTAAACCGCGGAAATAATTCTAACAAAGAAACATTCTTCTAGACTGAAATGATATTTTTGAGGTTATGATTGACTTTTAAGCTGTTTTATCAATTTGAACACAAATGGTCAACAAATGGCTGTTTAATCCCCAGAATGGCTTTGAAATTAATCACATAACCTAGGAGAGCAATAAAATTAACGACTTTCGACCATGATATCTGCCCCCTGGCGGCTAGATGTTGCGGAAAATTGTGCTGCACCGCACAACATTGTTTGACTCCCCTTGGGCGCACTCTTGATTTCTTTCGCGCGGTTTTCTTGCTCCTCCGCGGCCTATAAATCTAACTCAAGAGCTTGAGCTGCACTGAACGACACCTTCTCATCACGCGGGATCAGTTTTCTTGACGCTGTGGAAGCGGATGCGCGCGGATTCTGCAATCATGTGAGACTCAGCGTCTGAACAATGACTTGTCACCTGAGCTATCAGTCACTCCTCGCGCTGGGCGATTGGAGTGACGATTTGGCGTTGATGGACAGAACAGACTTCCTCCGTGGGCAAGTTGACTTGTGAGATAATTGTAAGACTGCACATTATGTGACACATTTTACCACACACCAAACACACGGCCAGATAAGAATCGCCAGCGATCACGAGAGTCGCATATAACACACTCTTCCTGTCGTCGAGATGAATAAATTTCAGAGTCAGTGGCTGTGTGGCATGAATTTGTAATCCTCATCTGCTCCGTGGATGTGATTTACATAAGTAGTCCGAGGAAGTGGCCCAGAGCGCGGAATTCGGGCGTAGTTTCTCTCGCGGTGCGGGAATTAGTATGCGACATGTGGTGGACACCCTGTCATGAGGCGGTCTTGCCTAGTATTTCGACAATGTCCACCGCGCGGAATGTCGCGGAGAAATTCTCTCTAATTAGCCCGAAAATCTCCCAATTAACCGCCGCAGCGCCGGATTCCTCTCGGCCATGATTTCGCGAAAGCTGAAGAGTTCCCATGAGCGATGCAACATCCGGTGGTCAGTCGCTTAACTGCTCACTGACAGGCAAGTCTCAAGAGGCATTTCACATTACCGATGGAAGGTGGATTTTTCGGCAAAAAAGTCACCAACATTGTTCTTTGTCTCACATCAATAATATATCTTTCTATCTGCAGCTTTTTGCCAACCACACGGACACATTGTCGTTGAGATATTTCAAAAAGTTGCATTTTTATTGTGGCATCGCAATAAATTTCATCAAAAATCAACGATTGATTGATCCTTCTCTGATTGTGCATCGCCACATGAAATGTCCACCAGCGAATGCGTCAAGAGCCATGCTTAGTCTTGAGGAGTCGCGGAAAAAAATCACGCTTTTTTTCCTGCCTCACACAGCAATGGAATTGTCAAAATACTCCATGTCTCAGAGCGCATTGTCACAACACTATTGATTGGAATGCTCGGCGCTCTTAAATTGAGCTCGAGAATTTGTAGAAACCCGCCAAGGTGATGGCGGTGAAAACACTCCTTCAGTAGTGGTGTGAAAGACATCAAGTCGCGATAAGTGACGAACCTTATCTGATCAATCAGAAGATTGGCAATAAGATAATCCGAAAAATCATTCACATGCAAAGTGTGTCACTTTACTTACATCGTATTGCTGTCTTTCATGTAAATGAGTGGTTTTATCACTCGCGCCAAGACATTTTTGACGATTTTTATTGATTTCATGCAGTTAATTCGATTTTAAATGGGCGCGAGTTTCCGCTTTAAATTTTACAAGAAGACACAATTTTATTCAAGGCCACAAATATTAGGAATCTCTCGGATTTGTGCAAATAAAAGAAACTAATTGATTTTTCACAAGTAGAAAATATTAAATAAACGAAATTTGAATAAACATAATTAAAAAATTGGTTATTTTTCAAGTAAAATTGCAAAAATAATCAAAAATTTTACATTTTCGGAAAAATATTTAAATAAATCAAATTATATTTAAATATTTTCTCAATATTTAATTTATTTAAAATTTAAATTGATAAAAAGTTGCTAAATTTGCCACAAACTGGATTCGAACACCTAAAATAAAAGTAAGAAGTCAAATTTACCTTTGGGAAACACAATCGGAATTTCCACATGCTTTTTAAGCTTAAACCGCTGCCCTCTGGTGGCAATATGTGGAGAAAATAATCAAATATTTTAATATATTTAAATTTTAATTAAATATTCACAAAACACTGAAATATTTTCATGTTTTTTCTGATAAAATCATAAAATACTTGAAGAATCACTGAGTTATTGGTGTCAAATCGCGAGTGACTTTCCACTCGGATTGGTGCGATGATTAGACTTAGAGATGCCATCATCGCCTTTCCATACTAATTAGGTTTGGCGTGACCCTTGAGGCTTACCAGATCCAGCACGATAAAGAGGATAAGAAGTCAGCCTGGCGTCCTAATACACGTTGAGTTCCTTGGAGGTCTCCAAGTCGTGTTTTATGCCCGAATAAACAATTTCCCATGCATGTTGATGATGTGACGACAGGGCAGAAGATGCGGAGAAGGATCACCGGCAGATAGCGATAAAATTTTAACCACGATGTCAAACTATTTTTAACACCCAATTTCCATACAGTCGATCGTGCGTCTTTTACGAGGGCACATAAATTAGAGAAAAATGAGCTGCAATAAAATTAGCGTCGATAAAGGCCGCGTACACGAAATACCCTTTATTGATGTCACTACACCAGAAAGATGACACACAAAATGGCAAACTTTACACTACATATTGCACTTGTTCTCTGTGGCCAACATGTTAGCACATTCCCATATGAGATCATTAGCAGATATCGCGGGGCAATTTCATCTTCTCATCTCCGTGGCAGCGTCTCGTTTTTATATCTGCACGGGTGAGTCTTGGTGGAGATACAAATCTCGAATATTGCGATATAAATAATCCGCACGATATTCATTTTACAAGGCTGGGAGAGAGAGACATTCTTTATTTTTAGAGGTGTTCGGCGATGGCAAATTGCATTTCCGAGGGCACATTCATAATCCCTGCAAGTGATCATTGCCGAAAGTTTTATGCCACGATCAATTCTGGCAATTTTAGGGGAATTTTTTTTTTCAAGGTGATATTGCGCCTTAAAGATGCCCACGATCCGCCCTGTCCGTGTGAAGGATGGATAAGTCAATAAATAAAAAAATCTCCAGCACTTTTTCTCACTCTGGCGGACAGAAGAATGGCCCAACGGCAACTTGCTGTCAGCGCAGCATCGCGAGCAATTGTATTTGGGACAGGCGAAGCACTCAATATCTTATCAGAATATTCCAAAGACTGTCGCCAAAGGTGAAGAAGTAATTTACATGTTCCGCGTGAGGATTTCGTGTGATTCCTTCGCGGTGACACAAGTTCAATTCACTCTCATTGTCTCAGCCTAAACTATTGTATTCAAAGTTGCGGTGGCAGAAGAGGAATTGATCGGTAACAAATTTGTGTATTTGCGCATAAGGAGGAAGATGATCACGGCCATTGACATCGCGAGGCGCGCAAATATATCAATATGAGAGTCTCTCGTCACTGAATTCACTGATCGCGCACAGCGCAATTTCAATAAGGCGTAATTGTCACTGAATGTCCAATAAAAATGAGATACACCATCGCCAACCGTGCTCGGGGAATAATAAAGAAATTGCAGTAAAAGACATGGCATAACACTATAAACAAGTCACTAAAATTCCCTCAATTCAGTCTCCTCAAACACTGTCCTGTTGCGCCTTTTTTGTCGCTCCGCGTTTGCCTCTTTTATAAAACGCGTAATTTAACAACTAACTCCACTTTGGTACATGAAAGAGGAATCTGGCTGCCTGGCGAACAACGCCATCAGCCGCAGTGCATAAGACAGAAAATACGGCCAGAAGCGGCAAATAAATGTGCCTTTACAATCAAAATGATTTGATGCCAGCGATGGAAAATGCAATAAAACAGTGATTTCTGCAATTATCTCACTTGGATCAGTGCGAAGTGGTTGTAGCACCTTGTTTAAATTCGAAATGTTTGTTATATCGCTCAGAGACCGCGAGGTGAATCAAAAGCCATGCCATTGGCGAGATCCAATCGACATTTCGGGAGCCATTGAAGATCAGCCTCGATCCCTGAATTAGATAAATGCTCCCTGTGCCTCTGGGAATCTGATTACAAATCCATCGACTCTGAGTGGCTGGTAATTTATACAATTACCCCGATTGTGCGTCGTCGGCATTGGATTCGGGCGCGGTCATTGATGAAAATATCGCGTCTGCGATGACATGCAGAAGGCGCAGAAACCGCAGAATCAAATTATAGTCCATAATCCTCGCGCGCACAAATTCCCTACAACTGCAATTACCGTCCACGAGGTGTTAAGAATCTCGCTTACGATCCCCTCATATTGGAAAAAATACACTTCAGCCCCGATCTGCCATAATTCAGGGGTATTTCTCACTCACGCGCAAAATTATCACGTGCCACGCACAGTCTCATCACCCTGAATCACCCTGGCGTCGCCCCGTCAAGCGCCCAAAACCGCGCGCGAAGGTCAAATGCCAAGGGGGAGACAATATGACTAAAATCTGTACACCACTTCCTGAAACTCCCACAATTTCTATGAAAAATACTTATCATTTCCCTAGACTTCAGACTTCATGGATAGTCTATGATAAGAGTAAAATCCATGGTAAAATCAAGTAATAATTGAGATACAACCGAAATATTACCTAAATCTAACCGAAATCTAACTCTAATCAAACTGAGAGTTTTATAATTCTTATTTTAAGACTTTATGCTTCGAAGTAGCACTTTTAGATATCGCAATCTTAATTAGAATCTTTCTAGTCCATAATTTGGCTTTGTTAAGTGAAAATTTTAAGGTTATGTTCGATTAGAACACTCTTAGGCTTCATTATTTCGATTTGCAATAACTGAAAATGCGTAATTCTACTTATGAATGAAAAAAAACTTTGTTTTCAATGCAAATATTCTATTCTCAACTCTTTGTTGTCCTTAATAAATCACATAACCTAGGAAATATATGTCAAAATGAATAACTGGATAAGAATTGATTCAGAATTCGTTTGAAAAATCCTTAACAATTCTAAGAACTTCGCTAAAATTGCGCTTGGTTTAAAATTAATTTCAGAGAGTAAAATAATCAACTTTCTGAAACTTCTACTGATCCGTACACCACTTCTGGTCGTATTATCTCCCCCTTGTCGAATGACTCTCTCTTCTGGGGAGAAAATTTATCACCTCTAATAGGTATACAATTTCCAAGTTTGAAACAAGAGCGCCTAATAATTTTTTGCCCAAAATCCCACCCGAGAGCCCCGAAAGAAGGTGCTAAAGAAGTGCTAACGCGAGAGCTCATCCCTGTGTCGGGTCTACGACTTCCTCAATGGCCCTAATTGGCACTCTCGCGCCCGGGTCATTTCGCAAGAGCTGCGCCACCTTGTATTTAGTGAACATTATCTGGACTTTCACACCAGGATCTGTGGCACTCAAAAGTCCATAATTCAATCGAGGCGGTGATTTGTGGGATGAAAAATGATTTCTTTGCTGTTGAAATGCTGAACGCACTTACCGGAAATTGGACAGAGACTATACTTAAGGCTGTGCGTATTTCCTCGAAACATTTGGCGGTGTTTCTGCGACTGGACGAAAGGTGTTGACTCGAAGATGGTCAGAGCTCGTGAGATAGCTCGAATTCCCAGGAATGAGGCCTCGAAAATTGGGCTTTGGCGCGCGCAAATCGCTCTTTCTCTGAACACTGAGAGAAAAATCGGGCTAGGATTTAATCGATTTCGGCAAATATCCAAGAAAAGTCAGGTTGAAATTTGATTAAAGAGGATTTTCGTCTTGATTTTAAGTCTTAAGTCTTGTTTAGCATAATTTTATGTGTTCTCAAACCCTAAGAATATACTGAAATATGCTAAAAGTAATGTTTTTCTAAAGTTTTTCGTAAAAACATATTTTTTTCCGAGTGTAGGCGAGAATTGCCATTGGGCTCAGTGGTCAATTTGCATGGAGTGCAAATGCACAATGGCCCTTGATGGACTTCTTGGGCGCTGCAGCGATTCCAGCAAACATCATTATCATCACTAGACCACTCTTGGGCAATTTGGCGGAACAATAAGAGTGCGCACAAATTCCTCTCGAGAGCACTTCAGAGAGACTCGAGAGGTTTATTTTCATTAGTCCTGACGAGGTGCGTCTTGAGTCATTATCTGACCCTAATCGATCAAAACATTTCACCTTCGTCTGGCGATCTGCGCAACGGTACTTCTGCAGCCCCAGAGTGATATCTTGAGATGTATTTTCAGGAGGCATCAATTATTTTGGCACCTCGAACTTTATCTAAAACGTCTTCTCACGAACCACTCTCGCTCGACTTCTTTGCCGCGCCACGGCAAAACGTTTAATTTGAAAACAATTTCATGCAATATCTCGTCCCTCAATCAACGAAAAACCCCCAGAATAGATTCTGGCCTCGCTTTTTTTTCACCCCGCGCGCAGGGGTGCTGAAAAAAAGCGAGGCCCTCAGACGGAAATCAAGTATGGGCGATTAATTTAATGTGGGAAGGTGTGAAGAAATCTCGATGCCAATCTTGAGTCCCCGTGAGGGCGTTCTGAGGCCCCTGAGATATCCTTCCTCCAGCGGCGCAAGATCTCCCGACTTAATTGGATTCTCCCGGCTTCAGGGAATATCTGATCGACAGTAGCTTCATTGCCATTGGAACAACCTATGAAAATGCTGCCGCATCGCCGGCGAAACAATAAAATGATCAGCAGAATCGCTGGAGGATTGGGCAAAAAAGGCCGATGGAAATAAATTGCCTCACCTTCCGGCTGGCCTAACAAAATCGCCAATTTTATCACAACACTTTCCACAGACGGCGTTTAATTGACTCCGAAGCGTCATTTAGTGGTCTGTTAATAGTCCAAGATGACTGTTATTTATGAATATTTACCATTGGCCGCGGCTGTGGCAGAATAATTTTCAATTTTTCGTACGCAATCCAGAGAATGATGGAATTTGATTGATGATGGCCCAGCCAGAGACTCCTGCCCAGCCCTTCTGCCCGCGATTTGTCCGCCGATCCTGGGGGAATTTGAAAATGTGATGATGGTTCAATGAATTGAATTTTATTGCTTAATTCAATACGCAATGCTCTCTGTGCTGAGGCTCCTTTGGGGTTTTCGAGAGCGCGACGTTTTAATTATATGCTCTTACACGCTTAATTAAAACACTTATGAAGGTAAAATGTGCAATAAAAATGTCGGACACATAAATTTAACCACCAGAAACGGTGATTTTTTGCCATCCCAACAGTTCAGCTTTTCATCGCACGACCAATGATGGATGTTGGAGAGAAAAAAATCTACCAGTTTTGCAGATGAAGAAGTGTAACAACATATCTTATGAAGGAATTCCCTTCATTCTGATTGACTTGAATATATTTTTCTCACTCAACATTCTTCGGCATTTCAAGTGAAATTGCCCAGTTTTTGCACATGAAACCCGTGCTCTCTCTTTGCCGTGTTTTGCTCCTCAGGATCTCACTTCTATCTCGGGGCGATTCGCAGTGAAGGTATCCACTGATATACATTGTATTGTGGCGACAGCGCGCCATGGAAATGCATAATTCATGTCATTTGATTAAGGGGATTATCAAGAGATTCCGACTGGAAATTGCCTGGCTTTCCAGTGCAATATGAGACGAAATTACGATTTATTCTGGAAATTAGGCGAATTTTTGACTTTGTACGCTTTTCACGGCCGCAATTCAGGAAAAATTCGCGTCGTTCTTCGATAATTTTTCTCCATTCAATGCGTTTCTTAACTAAAAACTACTAATTGTTAGGCAGATGAGTTCAATTTTGCGCCAGGATTCATGTTATGGCTTCTTATAGGACAAATTTTCCGAGTTCTTTGTATTTTTCCCATTCAAATTACGTGAACAAAATTCGATTCCTCACACAATCGATATTTTTTTAGACATTTTTCCAGTTTTTCACGGTTTTCAGTGTCATAGAAGACAAAAAACGCCTGAAATTATTTATGTATTACCTGTAAAATCTTTTAAACATAAGAATTTTTAATTTCACTTCTCAAAATGTGTCTCAAAACGCACGATCAGATGTTTAACTATGCCATTGTTCGTGATTCCGGAAAGAAAATATGCTTTCCTCAATTTAACTCTAGAACAAAGGCTGTTCAGTATTTTTTAATAGAGTATTAAAGAGCGACTAAGCTGCAGAGATTTTGATTCCTGCGTTTAGGAGATGTTCAAGTCGAAGTTTTGCTATCAATTGCAACTCTTTGAGGCTATTGATCTTATTCAATAGACAGCCAATATTCTCTAGTTGTTTATTTTAGCGACCTGGATAGGATTTACAAAATTAACCTCTTGTAATCCTTTGATTTTTCCTATAAAATTACAGGTATTTTTAGCACAATTCCGTGGCAGGATTCACAGGGATTCTCTTGCGCTCCGAAGTGACAAAATGCCTTGCTGACGGTGTGTCTTTTGCGCCACAGATCATCTCGAGGGCCATCATGATCGCGAGTTTGGCGGGATTGACAGGGCATCGCCATGAAATTCACACAAATCGCGTTGAGTGTCTCACATCATCGTTAACACAGTGAGCCTGACAACAAAGGGGGCGATTTCACCGAAAATCCGCGGCACGCCGAACGGCGAGGAGGAGGACAAGGCATAAAATTCATATATGCGGATAAATATAGCAGCGCCGACAGCACAATGTAGTTTTTAGACGCACGGAGCCCTCGTTGGGTGCCACAAAACCACGCATTATGCGCGATGGTGGACCGTGAGTGCCCCAGAGGTTGAGGCAAGAAGTGCCTTCGGAACTGTGCGGGGAGAATGTTTAAATTTCTAATATTCTCTCTCCTGCCACGAGATTTGATATTAAACTATGATTTACGATCGCTTGGTCAATGGACGCGGAGGATCGTCTGTCGAGGCCCACAAAATTGGTCTAGATCTCTCTTGTGGCTCTGCCTTCGCGTCGTAATTTAATGTGTAGCAGAAGACCTTTTTGTCTTGAGCGCCAAGAACAAATCCCTTAGCGGCCGGGGTATGAATTTAATCACCCTCCGTGCGGCCGCAGAACCTTCGCCATGGGAATCGCAATTTATCATCCATTTCACCACAGACGCCGATAAATTCTCCCAATAGTGTTTGCTTAATGCGATGCATAGAGAATTTATTGGACACTGCGGGTGGATCAATCACGTGTGGAGACGATGCCAAATGCGGATCTCTCAGCATCCTGTCGCCAGGAATGTCCGAGAATGAAGACGTGAGTGAAACCACGATCGCTCGGGCTTCATTGAGAAAAATTTCTCACAATTCATTTATTGCGGTGAGTGTTTAAAAAGAAATAATCATAAAAATACCGTGCGATTGATCATGATACTGGGCTGGGATGGAAACGGTTTCTTGGGCAAAGCGCGGAGTGCGACCAAATAAATAATGTATGCAATGCGACTCAGGGAATAAACTCCCCATCGCGTGAAGCGCTCTTTATATATCGCGCAGTGCCCAAAAGACATTCTGCCGATACTTGAGCGCGACTTGGGCACAACATTGGGAAGATTGGTGGCTGAGAAGATTCCACTTGAAATTATTATGTATTGCAGTGGCGAGCTGCATTCGAGGCACGTTTTTCTCTCCAATTCATTTATGTGCGCCTCTCATTTGAAAATGCCCATTGCACATTATTGGGAGGATCTGGCCGCCTTAGCAATCACGTGTCGTAATCTCGGCGGCGTTTGCCGGAAATTCGCGCACTACGGTGAAGTTGTGGCTCAATTTGCTCAGTTAATCACACTGTCGTATTTGAGAAATGCAGAAAGCCAATGATAATGAGTAGCTCAAGGTGGGAAAGAAGAGATCGTTCTGCTGAAAACTGAAGAAGAGAGCAGAAACAGCGAAAAATGCTGAAAAACTGCCAATTTTTGAGCAATTGAAGGAATTTTAGGATCCAATTCGTGCTCGTTATTCCTTATTAAGTCATATTCTTTCGATCTTAACCATTTTTAGCCTAGAATTAAGTGGAAATACGACTTAGAAAATCTGTGATCAGTTCAATATGCTCAGTACAATATGCTCAATTAGTCTTTTTATGTTTGAGTGAATATTCGCGCTGTTTCTCATCACTTCTCCTCAACTTCGGTACGGCGTTTGCTGATTCAGGCGGCGGTGCCGTAAAAAGGAGTATAAAACACTTATTTGTCGTATATTTCTCGCCTTTAATCCCGTACTCCGTGGCGTTGAGACATGGAGCAGCTTTTGTTTAATGTCACTTAATCAAATTCTTGTCTTTATTTTAATGTACATCCCGCACCAGAGGCGAAAAGATCTTTTCGGGGAGTGATGAGAAATGAGGAGATGAAGAAGTTGATGTTTGCGTGAAGGAAAAGCCTGGTCGATTGGCAAAATGTGTAATTAAATTCAAATGTATCACCGGCGATACACGGAATCGCTCACGCAGGCCAAGAAGAAGAGGAGAGAGATTTCCATGGCGCAAATTTACACATTACGTGATTGAATCATTCGGCAAATTTCTTGGTAAAATTCCGATTTAACATTTTGCTGCCGTTCAAGTGGCAATTCTCCTTCAACTCGGCTCTCGTCCATGACTTTGTGCGGCTATTTCTGGACCGTATCGGAGATATTTTGTTCTTTGCGCCAAATCCTCCGCCACGATCACCTTGATTTCTTAAAGACCCGCATCGGTGTGACAAAGTTGAGAGTGCAATTTTGCCAATTAACAGCCATGCGCGATGACAATTTCCTCATCGGCCCGATCATCGTGGAGCAGCATGAGATGCCAGACGTGTGAATCCAGGTGAACTTCATCATCCCTTCAGACGCGCGCGTCTTGCATTTGCTGCCCGGATGCGAACATGATGAATTGTTGCGCTCGAAGCCCGCCTCCGATTCATTCTTCTGCTCTCCCTCGGTAAGTGCGCCATCAGCAATGCTGGCCCGATGCCTCGTTACAATTGCCGAGATGTTAATTCCCCTCTGGATGTGAGCCTGTGTGAGCAATTGAATATGGAGTGGGCGGCACGGGAACTTTGGCAGCCACATTTTATGTCAAATTCCCCCCAAAAGCGTCAATCATTCACTCGCAGACACACAATTTGTATTCATTATGCTTCCACCCATGGTAAACATGATGCAATTCACGATCCACCGCCACCACTTTGATCTGCACGGGCCTCTGATTGAATTAATGGGGCACTTATCTGGCGAATTTCTCGATAAATTGCACCCTTCACTGGGATATTAGGAGGTATTTAGGGTGCGTATGCAAAGGATGCGCGCAGTTGTGGGAAGAGACACACAAATCGAATATGGAGCCCTCGCGAGACAGCCCAAATAAACGGTGTGTTATTTACCAAAGTCTCTGCTCCCCAGACTATCATATCATCCGGAAGAGTTCTTTGATCGGAACCCAGCTTTAATCGCTCCAACAAGTCTTTATCGTCCGCCGCATCTGCCGTTGGAAGCGAAGAAGGAGAAATTTCACTCTGACGATGATACACGGAATTTCCAATAATGTTCATCATTTGATAACAATCCCAAAAAAGTCGGCCGCCGAAAGAGTTACAGTGGATGTAAGCCGAGGTGTTGCTTATTAGTATGATATATCACCCCCCAAATGACGCCTCGACGAGGGCTGCATTGTTGCCCCATTAATCACGGGCGGAAAATGAGGACCCATTGAGAGGAATCACTCAATAACACCAATTTACAAACACTCAACTCCTTGAGTGATACTCAAGACATCCACCAATTAATCTCCCGTCGCTGGTCTCAAGCATTCTATCATCATTCTCGTCATTTGAGCGCGCGATCCTTTGTGCCACGTGATAGATTGTGATGATATTCCGGGGGAATTATTGTGGTTGAGGATGAATAAAGAGTATCAAATTATCGAGGATTTATCACTTTAATGTGAGAATGGGTTCGGTAGTTGATGAAAATGATCTCTGTGGGACCTTTTTGGCGCCCAAATTCTCCACTTGCTTAAGTGTTTTCTCAGAACTCGCACGAGATTTCTCCTGATCCTGAGCGTCAAGGGGCTACTGATGTAGATTTTGAGATGCACAGCGATAATTCAAATCTGCTAAAGTGCTGTTCAAGATTTCGATCTTAGAAAATAGGCTCAAAATGACGGAATCAAGAATTCTGTGTGGGATAATAATCGTAGAGAAAAACAAAATTTGTGTTTAGATACAAAAATAAGAAGATTTTGAAGAAAACATTGTATTTTGCTGGTGTAAAAACGGTTTCACACACGTTTTCTAACGTAAAATCTTGCGTAAAATCGTAAATATTCGATTAAAGGTTAAATTAGCTAAGAAATTCGCTTTCCGCCCTTTAAAATTGTGTACAATAATTTTAAAAATAAGGTTTTTGAAGAGATAACAAGATGAAATATTTGATTATTTCTCGAAAACACCCGCGAAATCGTTCTATAAAACAGAAGATTCGCGAAGAAGGAAGCATAAAGTGACACTGCATCCTTAATATTAGCAACCTCTTGCTGGGCGTGATGCCATCCCCGGTCAAATTGGCCAAATTGTCTGCCTCTATGAGGATTGTTTTCTCCCCCGAAGTAATGGAAATAATTTGAAAATACCTGGAAGACGACGAGGCGAGAGAGAGAGAGTGAATTTCCTCGACAGGTATTGATCGAGTATTTGTTGCGTGATGACATGCTCAGAGACGCGCTCCCATTTTAAATAATTCCACGAGCCTCAATCTCGTGGAATTCCTCTGTGTGTGAGAACTTGAGGGGCAATTTTGGGGTTTCACGGGGCGCTTAGAGACAAAACAATTTAGAGGGATCTCGTGGCTACTGTCGCGCCACTTCATTATATATTCGTAGTTGAGGAACTGTCAGGAGCAATTTGGGCGCATTATCTCTTCATGCTGCGGCCACATGACAATCCGCCGAGTGATCCGCGGTCGTGCGCCGCGGACTTTTGTGAGAAAATACACTTCGGGGAGCCTCTTTGGGATGCAGATTGCGCGTGTGCACCATATAAAAGTCGCACGGAATCCAAGGCGCATCTTTTCTTCTTATTTCTCGATGGGCAAAATTGAAACACTGTGCGTGCAATCTCTCCTCTTCTTCTCATTTGCTCCAAATAATGGGCTCTGATTGCTGTGAGTATTAATGTACTCGCCACCGAATTTTATAGCCCTTCGCGTTTTTTGATTTATTCTCACCGCGAAAAAGTGCGATCGCGACTCGCGGTAGATGTCATATAAAGTAATTTGTGAATATAGCGAGATGAGTGAGAGATGTGGACTCATTTAAATAAAAACACTCCTTTTTCGTGAGGACTTAATTGAGACGACCCCATTGAGAAACACAGAGGAATTTCGTGAGGTGAGTCGCTAATTGCAGCAATTCCTTCCTTTGGGAGTCTCTGGATGAATGTGAATTCTGGATCAAGGTAAGAATCCTGCTTTCTGGCAGCTCTGAGACACGCTGGACTCTTTGTTCTGTCTCCGAAGATCGATAAACTCTCCCAGGATAAATTCCATTTCGGGGACGAAAAATATACCTGCGCCCTTCATTTACAGCTCACGAGGATACAATGATTTTTTTTTGTGTGCCTTTTCACTGGTCAGGAATCTGTGAGAAGGATAGAATTCCATGATGCAGTGGAATTTCACTGCGGCTTTAATCAGGAGAATTTCAACGGTTTCAGTTTCATCCCCGAAAGACGATGATTGTGCGCTGTTCGACGCAGAGAAAAAGGGGGTGGATCGGCTGCGGCTAAAAGCAGTAATCATTTGGGGGTGGGCGCGACTAAATCAACATTGCCCCTCTCGCTGGCCAGACGGAATCAGAGGAAAGCCGCCCGGCAGTAGCTTATTGATTCCCCATCTCAATCGCGCGCTCTCCGCCCTTAATTACATCTGGAAGTCAAAGGGGTAAGTCTGTAATCTAATCAGGCCAGACGATGGTTAATTTACGGCTCCTCCGCATCGTTGTCCGCGGGAATAGACGAGGAGCGAAGACACAACAAGCGGCTGCGATAAAGCGCGCCCATTTGGTCATATGTCACGCAATTTCCCCGCATTTGCACTCGTGCCATTAGCTAAGAATATCACCGTTCAAGGGCAGACATCTCATGTAGTCGCCGAGAGATCATGTTGCAGATGTCTTCTTGCGCGGCTAATTGTTCCACACTTCCGAAGTACTGACCTATAAATGATGCGCGCGCGCCGCGAAGTGACGAGAAATGTCTGCAAATCACACGCTCGGAGAAATTGACACGAAGAGCATAAGTCAATCGCAATTATGGCCTCTCCGCAGACAATTTCTGCAGCCTGAGCGTTAAATCATTAGTTCTATATTTCAGGCAGCTGATTTGCATTTTTTCCTTGGACAATTCACAATGATCGCGGCTTGAGGTACTGAAGCATGCGCAAGTGATTCCAGAGGGTTGTCGCATAATTTCACAGTGACCGGCCAAGCATCACTGCACTTCCGGGGGTTGCTGGGCCAAACAACCCCGCCACCTGTCCCTGCAAATGTGATTTCTGTCACTGTCGATCGCGCAAGTTGCTTTTGGGGTAATTAGGCGACTTTTTTGGGCGCTCGCGCGCAGCTGAGAGCGCTCACTTGACCCGAGCGCGCAGCATCTGCATCCGCTGGATCTCAGCGGCCGAATAGTGTGGCATCTATTGTGCGGCCACAAGTGATCCTCCGGCCCTCTCTGTCCGGCACGCTGGGCCGAGATGCTGTCGTCTCGATCGTTCCATTCACTGCCTACCTGCGCTCTCGAGGCAGGCTGCGCATAGCCATGCGACTCACGTCGGTGGCACGCGCGATCCCAGGTCACACGAGCGAGCCTCCTTCGGCTGCGCTCGGGCGATCGCGCGTGGTGGGGGAAGCGCGATCGCGACGGCTCAACCCTCGGAGAGGGGATCGCGCTGACTTGACTCCGCAGGTAGATCGGCTGGAAGGTACTAAATGCAAGGGCATAGGACGAAGGGTACCATTTGCACAGTGGCTTCCGCGGAGTCGACACGCACTTCTCTTGTCTGAGAGATCGCACGGGCAGTCTTTCTCCCTTTTTCCATCTCCTCTTCGCATC
Organism: Phlebotomus argentipes; assembly: GCF_947086385.1. Taxonomy (NCBI): domain Eukaryota; kingdom Metazoa; phylum Arthropoda; class Insecta; order Diptera; family Psychodidae; genus Phlebotomus; species Phlebotomus argentipes. The sequence continues at coordinate 6,300,540 of NW_026776181.1, read as the reverse complement.
GAGTTCTCGCTTATCCTCTTTCACGTGAACTTCGCATACATATTTCGGAGTGCCTCAAGTGGAGATCGCAAGACAAACCAGTTGTGTTTTGGACGTTGATCGCGAAGGACGGAATCTGAATCTGTTTCTTGGGAGATACACAAGTGTCGCGCGGGAGTGAATTTTTATCTGCTGGACTCTAAAGACCATGGCAACAGTCCTGAGGACAATGGCGCTCGGACAGAATTTCCACGTGTTGCCCCAGAATTGTGTGATTGTCTCACCATCGGCCGTGCAGCAGGCCAATGTGGGGCTCCATGCCGCCGGCAAGCGGCCCATCGCCCCGGCCCCAGAGCCCCGCGGGGCGCGCTACATCTCTGGCGGCGGGGAGCTGAAGATGGGCAAGAAGCGCATGAGCTACACCTCCCACATGCACCAGCCCTTTCCCACCACGCCGCCGAGTGTGGAGCGTCGCAACGCCCGCGAGCGCAACAGAGTGAAGCAGGTCAACAACGGATTCGACAAGCTGCGCCAGCACATCCCGCAGAAGATCGTGGAGGTGGAGAACGGCGGGCGCGGCGCCAGCAAGAAGCTGAGCAAGGTGGACACGCTGAGGCTGGCGGTGAAGTACATCCAGGGACTGCAGCAGCTCCTGGACGACAACTCCACGCACGACGGCAGCAGCCAGGGCAGCGGCTCCTACTACGTGGGCAGCCCCGTGCAGAGCCTGCAGGAGTCCCAGCCGCCCTGCTCCGAGGCGTCCGCCTCCCCCACGCCCTCCTACAACTCCGACGTGTCCGTGGGCCACGGCTACAACACCTCCTCGGCGCCGTACCAGGAGCAGTACCACGCGTACGGCACGATGCACTTCGAGGACGAGGCTGTGAGCTTCGAGGAGGAGGTCCTGCTGGACGACATCCTGCACTGGCAACTGCAGCACTGACACCGCGCTCAAGGTAAATGATGCAAATCCACCACTCAACAGGTACTCAGCATCCCTCGGAGAGCGTCTCTTTATTAGTTTTGCGAATTGTGCTGAAATTCCCTCTCTTTGCATACACAATGCCCTGGGCTCAGGTATTATTTCGCCATCCCCTGTGTGAGTTCCTCAACTGCCCTCGCTTTCAATTCAATTCCCCATACCTGACTGAATCCCACATTGAATGCCGAGGCGCGCAGGACAAAAAACACCAGTGCCATTCTTGTTGTATTTCTAAAGTCTCCCAAAAATACAACCTCTCTCGCATCGCACAAAGTCCTGAATGCGACCCGAAAACTCCCTATTGATGGAACTGAGAGAAATATAATTATAAAGTGGATGCATTTGCAAGGATAATGCAGTTTTTCCCCTGGCCAAATTCGATTTGCTCCATTCCATTGATGAGATCTCAGACGGTTGAGAATGAGAGCGAGAACATAACTGCCCTATCCCAACGCGAAATCAGTCTACGTCGCGTCTACATTCCTCTACATATCATCAGCGACTCGTTCTTTTGCCCTGCGCCAGCTTCTTGCGCACCATCATTCTCGTCTATGCGACTTTTTGCCGCTCCTTTTGCTCCGCACTCACTGCATTGGCTGCATTTCTCGTTCTCCGGCCGCGCCATTGGATGCTGTGGCATTAATTGAATACATACAGAGCACTCATCCCACCCGATCGGGCACTAATTGAAGCATTTTCCGTCTCTCTTGCAGCTCACGAGGTGACAGACGGCCAGTTAGCAGCTGAGATATTCCAAAAACGACAGGATGCCAACCCACACCCCTAGTGTATAGTGCTAGTGACGTAATCCTAGTGTATCCCTACTTAAGTCTCCCCTAGGACTCCATCGTACTGAGTTATTTAACTGCATTTACTTCTAAATTGTTGATCTAGTCATTGATTTTTCATACCTCTGTAAATACTTAGTTATCTCTCGTTCGTAGACTTACTGGAAGATCATCCCTTAAGACGTTAAACTGTATTATTTAATACGTTTGTAGGAAGCCTAAAACAATCCCAGTTGATGTACAAATATATCTTTAATTTTTTTTTTGTAAATACTTAACTAGAATCCATGTAAGACAAATTGGAACTGATTAAAGTTACTTCATAAACGCTAAACAGGATTGGTTTTCCTTGTCCAGCTGCACAGGACGAAATCAATGGCAGAAATGCCGGTGGATGGAAAAAAAATTGCCACGTGTAAGGGGATACTTTTGTTGCATGAAATACAAGAAGTCCTGCCGAGGGTGAGCCTGACGAGAAATTACAATAATTGCCACAATTCAACCCCTTCTCGACTTTGGACATCTGCATTGAACAATTTGCTGCAATCGAGGGGCTGCTGAGTAAGGGAAGCGAGTGCACACTTGTGTAAGGAAACACGTTTCTGTCCGGGTTTTCGTCTTGATTTGCATACACGAAATTGGTGTTTTGAAAGATTCGGAAGAGTGTTGATTGTTTCAAGGGGAAGATAATGAGTCTTTTGAGATCTCTTAGTGATATTTTTGAGGTTATGATCTAAGAAAACCCTCAAAAAAGCAGTTTTAAGTGGTTGTTTTACAGAAATATCGCAAGGATTCTTAAGATATTTATTCTGATTTGCGAATTATCGTGGAAACAATCTAAAATTTGAAGTTCTGCGTCATTTCCAAACATCATTCCGGCAATTGTCCGCCCCTTGGCTGCACTGCACGACATTTCAGCACAATAGTCAATTCGGTGTCATGTAGCAAGCCGGGATTTTGCATCGTCTAAAGCGCGTGGCAGCGCTTTTTTGCTCGGGTGCCAATCAACAGGGTTGGAATTGTGATTTTAGTAATAATATACATTTGCTCGACAAGTCTAAGATCCCATTCACGCCACCGTTTCCCATTTGCATTTGAGTTGTGCCTCATTTCCTGCCAAGACGAATTGCGAGATGTGTCTATTGTTGGGCTGAGCGTGTTTCGTCTCGAGACGCAAGACGAAGGGTCTTTTCACCATCGGAGGAACGAGTTTTTTAGCATAATTTCCCGAGGGATTCGCCGCCCGGAGGAAGTGGGAGGTGACACTGCCGAGGAGAGTATCAAATTAAGCATGTTTCAATTGGAGTCGCATCTGATCCTGCTCAGGGAATCGCAGAAGGACACACACGTGCTCACCTTTTGGCAGCAGAAGTGCGCGGATGCGCAGCGGAGAAAATAAGAGCACACGCGAAGATGAGCATGAAAGGCACAAGAAATTTGATTGAGGAGAAAGAACTTGTATGACACGGAAGTAATTTTCGTGCAATGACTCTCAATTAAATCGCATTGAAACGTACAATTTGGTATCATAAAGTTGTGATCCCGGTTAATGCATGAAAATTGTGAATTTTCATACAAAACATTTTTGACATTCTTCAACGGGTTCGGACATGGTGATTTCCACCAGATTGCAACAGAATTGCAACTGGAAATCAGTTGGACAGAGGCAGATGACAGAAAATTGCTCATTTACAGCTTGCAGTGAGTGAATATTTAATCATATTGCCGCCAGAAGCGTTGCCATGTCAAGTGGAATATCTTATTCCTGGCTGAGGAAGCATTTCACCCAGCATTTCAAGGGGATAAAATCTCAATTAACAATTGAATTTGGATTTTTTCACGCACACGAGCGCAAATCAAGTGTTGATCTTTGTCAAAAGTCCTGCAAAGATTCAGGAAAACAACTTACGAGTTCACATTCTGAGCTTGACTATTAAAGATAAATGATTAAATTTATGACGCAATTCCCAGTAAAACTGAGGAATGTTAAACTTCAGACATGCAAAAATTCAACATTCCAAATTAATAAGAAATAACAGCTCTTGCTATTCTCACTAAAACATCAGAATTTCGAATTGCGTAAGTGGTGAAGTATTTAACACATGTGGTGAACTTTTAAGCACAAGTGGTAAATTTTTAACACAAGTGGAGATTTTTAATGCGAGAGGTGAATTTTTACACACAAGTTTTAACATTTTTAACACAAGTGGTGAATTTTTTAACACCCGTGGTGAATTTTTTTTAACACAACTGATGCATTTTTAACAGAATCACCATTCTAAGCCTAACATGTGTGATTTTTAACCGAAAATACTATTTCAAACTGTTACAACACATTTTTAACATCTCTTGTTTCTGTGGGAATCGCTGCAATATTTTCGAAAATCCCCATGCATTACAGGTATTACGCGCGAAACTGTCCCTCCTTTGCAAGCCACTCATTTCACTGCAATGCTGCGCTTCTGTTCGACTTATCAACCAATAATGTTGCAGTCGAATGTACCCCAGAAGGCATATTTATTGAGGAATTCCATTTTTCCAGCTGAATGCGAGAACACTTAAAAAGAGAGTCATCTTTGATAAGCAGAGACGACATTTTAATTAAGAGCCATTTGATATACAAATTAAAGCATTTAATGTTCATAACGACTCCACAGCCAATGGAGAACCAGTTCTATCAATGTCTCCATCCAGCGAGGTGTCTCTTGACGTGATTGAGCGAAATGCAAAAGAAAAGGGGAGAGCACGGCGTGTGTGGCCTAGGAAATGGACATATTAATCGAAAATGGAAATTATATCGTCACGAGACAAGCGTAAATAATTCCAATCGCTACTCCTTTTAGGAAGTCGAGAGGAATTGCCTCTTGTGGCTTTGACATGCATTCCCGATGGACCACCCTTGACTTTCGGGGCCTCTCGCTGCCATTCAACCCTTAAAACGCGCCTAGGTAGAATGCCGAATTGGACGCCACATGAGGTGCGCCGAGGAATGTGGAAGCTGATGTGGAATTGCAGTTGAATTGAATGCCTGGTGATTACGTATTGAAATGAAGTGAGACAGAAGACTCTGACTCGCAGAATATCTCATGACACTCAAATTGCCATCCAATTGGACACTGTGGACTTTGATATACAAATTTCCAGGCAAATTTCCACGTCTGTCCCATGCAATTGAGCAGAAGCCCAGCGATATGCAAAGGAGAGATGATTATTGTGTCGTCAAGTGGTGAAAAAGACAAGTCACAGATCAGCGAGTTTTTAGCCCCGAAGGCCCCAATGGGGCCATCCTGCGAGCCTCCACGACAGATAGACACCCCAATGGACAGTGTGAAGTGGAGACAAAGGGAATATGGACAATCATTGGGGTTTCTTGCACTCTGGGAATGCCTTTCGTTTCCTTGACTTGGCAAAAAACACATGTTATTATCTACGGATAACTAATTTACAAATACCGCAAATAATCGCTTACGCGAAAATTCCTGGTCCGCTGCGCAATTTCAGGAATTACCTTTTCAGTGTCTTTGCCTCCTCAACCGCGATATTTCATTAACAGCGAACTTTCGTCCCGCGATAAATGAAATTGATTGTGTGCACGCGGTGCAAGTCTTGTTGATCGCACTAAGATACTTCGATAGGAATCGCAACAGCGTTTCGGTGGACCTCAGCAATGATCGCCCAACTCCCAAATAATCAATGAAAAATTAACTCCGCGCCGCCTCATTAATTTACACGCGGCGTGTCGCTGAAAAGGTGCAATTGTTGCGTCGGGGGAAAAAATTCCATTGCATGCTTAGGAGGATTCAGGAAGTCAAAAATGTGCTTCCTATCAATCTTCTCGCAGGGTAATAGAAATGTTCCTTTGGCAAATCGGGAGACTCAAATGACGCCTCAGGATAGAAATTGCTCGAATCACGCGATAGAAATCATCAGGTTTTTGTGCCTCAGAATTGCAGAGTCGTGTCGGAATTTCGGGAGGAACTGATCGTCAAAGATGACAGATTTGTGGTGCACGAAAGACCTCATCATTTCTTATGCTGATCGGAAGTTCCTTTTGCGCTCGGGATTTCTTTATGCGATGCCAGTGAGATCCACCCACAATTTTGTCTGTGGGAAACCACCAAGAAAGGTTCCTTCGGCAAATATAGTTTGCTTTTTACTGACCATAATTTACCTTTCGGTCGGCACTTTCCATCTCCATCGACAACATTCGCCAACCAAGGGGAAAATCACTAGTCGATTTCTGAGGAATTTTAAGATCTCAATCAAATATTTAAACATTTATTTTTCACTTTGTATAGAAAAAAATCAAAAAATTCATTTTTTTTGCAAAAATAATTTTAAAAAATATTATTTTCCAAGTAAAAATTATAAAATAATCAAATATTTAATATTTTCGGCAAAATATTTAAAAAATCAAATTATATTTCAATATTTTCTGAATATTGATATAAAATTTAAAGTTCCAAAGGAAAATATCGATAAAATTTCATAATATTTCATAAATTTTTAATTTTGGATGGAAAATAAAATCATAAAATTTTATTTCTTTCATTGAGATTTTTTTTTTAATTTCGGTGAGTTAAACACCTAAAAATAGAAGAAATAGCTCTTTTAGAAACATGATCGGAATTTCTATATGTCTTAAAAGAATCAACTTCTGCCCTCTGGCGGCAATATGTGGAGAAAAATAAAAAATTCAAGCAAGAATCAAATATTCCAGTCACATTTTGGCAGAATCAAAAAATGATTGGAAATTTGTATGAAGTAATCAAAATTTAAATGAAAATTACCTACAATCGCGAGTGACTTTCCCCTTGTGAACAACTGACTTATCTTTTCCTTCATTAAATTGCGCTCCAGAGATAGAATTGGAGATTTGCGTTCTCACTGTCTTGTGGCGGCGCACATTTAGTACAAAATAGCAGCAATGGTCATTTGGGCGGGAGAAGAGTGGCGAAAGAAAGGAATCAATAACCTCACAGCGGAATTTATTGGAACTTCTTGTGTTTGTGGAGATGCGAAAAGAAATCGTCTCAATTCAACACGAAAATGTCATAATTCAATTGGTTCAATCGCTGAAGCAAATCCAATATTGCCGCTCTCCGGTTTTTTTTTTCTCTCCTTAAGTCCGTTCTTCCCGCCATTCATATTATTCTTCTTGGCCCCGAAAGGTCACTCATTTCGGGGAAGAAGTGCTTGAGATTTCTTGAAAATCACCTTGAAAGCGGAGAAACTAAATTGCCATTGTCTAATAGTGTGATGTTGCTGGACTTTTTCTGCGGATTTAAGTGACGAAAATTTGTAATATTTGCTCCTCACGTGGGCCAAGAAATGCCGAATTGCACACCTCTTTCGTCTTGACCATCTCATCGGCTAATAAACACACAAATCCACTGGCTCGTGATCACGTAAATTCTCTTTTATGGCTCACTTGGTCCGCCACCGCATCGACATTGAATAATAATCAATGTTTATGATGTTGTTAAATCGCTGGCAAACACTGAAAATTCGGTGGAATCTCCACACTCGGAATTACTGAAGCATTAAATTCTCATAATGATGCATTAAACATCCCCAACATCGCGTCTTCCACGGCGTCTCTAATCCGTCGCTCTTCTTCCCGTGCGACTTCCTCTTTTCCACGGGCTCTCGATATTTTTCTGGAGGATTTCTTTGTACATTCTTGGACGCCTTGACAGTGGAATTACGGGCGCGTAGTCAGTTGACACGTGTTCAGCAATGCAGGGTGAAAAAAGGCATTGAATGTGTCTAAATATTGTACTAAGAACGTAAATACGTCATAAAGAAATTCACTGACTAACTCAACGACTGTGAATTGCTCGATTGAGTTGCTGAAAATTCCGGTATTTATTGGCGTTTCTGGTGAAAAGTCGCCGAATGGAGTGAATGAAGTGAAGGAGATAAATAGTTTCGTTTGATGCCACTTCAACTGAATTGTGGTCATTCATCTTTAGTGCTTTATTAAATCGGTTGCGCGCAAATACACACTTGATAAGATGTGTTTCTTTCCTACCAACTCTTTCTCCGTAATCACACTGATAAGACACTTCCTAGTCGTCAGTTGGGCGACTGAGAGGAAATTGGTAACCGTTGAAGTTTTGTACTATTTTTAGCAGAGGCAATTCGAAATATTTCACCCTTGTTAAGGTGTTAATCCGCCAATTGGCCAAGCATTTTTCTTTTCTGTGGTCCAATTTTTGGCATCGCGCAACTGCCGCGCAGATCGCGTATCGACACAATGGAGAGCGCGCAATAAATCTGCGGCTTGCCAATATATCTCGGCTATTATTAGCCTTATTTCAATTTGTTCAGATGGCAAATTTGGCGATATCGCAGCGAAATGTGCCCCTTTGTGCCTCTGCTGGGCTCATCGCTTTGCATTGTGGGCTACCTTAAGAAAGGCCCGCCAGGATTGCCCGCGATCGCCATCTCTTGTGCGCGACACTCCGGCAATTTATTAAGTTATTTATGCGTTATTAAGAAAAATCGCACCGGAGACATTATTATTTGCTTAAGCTGAATGCCGAGAATGCGACGCTCTGATCCTGCGCAAATTGTGCGCAACCAACCTTCCAGTATCGCCGTTCCAGATCGCTCAATTGCCATTGTGCATCTTCGCCAGCCTCTTTCTCCTCTCAGACTCATCGCGCAAGGGTGGAAAAATTGCTCCTTCGCGCGCTGCCCAGCCCAAATACGACATCGCCGAGCAAAAAAGAAGTCGCAGGAAACAAGAATCACTCGAGTTGGCTGAGTTATGTGTGAAAATATTTATCAACTGATCTGCGATAAGCTCTGACCACCTTTTTTCGCGTCCACTCTTGCGCGCTCGCGAGAGTTTCACACATATTTCGCTGTATTTGGCCAAACATATCTCGTATTTCTCTGGCCGAACTTCTTGCTTCGCCCGGGCGAGATGAAGAGGTGCTTCTGACAAGCTTATGCGCTTTTAATGGATCGATTAAAGCGGCGGGAGAAAAATATAGTATTAAATGTGATCGAATGCAAGACGTTATAGAGTTTATACAGAATTATGAAGGAAAGACACTCGCGATTTCAGACCATTAACAAGGGGCAAGTCAGAAAGCGATTTTTGGGGAAATTTAATGGTTTCAATCAAATATTTAATTTTTCAAATAAAATAAACAAAAAATGATCATTTTCCCAAGTAAAATAGCAGAAAAATCAAATTTTGAATAAAATATTTAGGATATAATCAAAAAATGAGTGAAATTTTTATGAAAAAAATCAAAATTAGAATAAAAATATCGACAAATCAAAAAATGATTGATTTTTTTATGAAAAAAAAATCTAATTTTGATTTAATATTCAGGAAATGATCAGAAAACGATTGAAATTTGTATGAAATAATAAAAAAACTGGAAAAAACACGAAATAATCGAGAAATGATATTTTTATTCATAAAGTTAATGATCTCAAATCGCGAGTGAATTTTCCTTGACCATAAACTTTGTTATTTTTCAATCACTTTTCAATTATTTGTTGTGATTTTCATTTAAATTTTGACTATTCCACAGAAATTTCAATCAGTTTCATCAAACTTCAAACAAGGTGCTCAATTCTCGGCCCACAAAGAGTGCCAAAGTGATTTTGCAGGGCAAACAAACACGAGATGTGATCTAATTTAAAATATTCGGTTACTGCTGGTGTCTCCGGACGCTTGTCTCTGCAGACGGAGACAAAGGGAGGACTTTGTCAAAACAGCAATTTAGGCAAATAGGATAGATTGCAAGAGATAAGCAATGGTCACAAATCCTATTAGCAGAGCTCTTTGCCACTCCTCGACATATTTATGGACCTCAGAGGCGAACACAGGGCGAGATTATCAGCCCCTGAGTCTCATCGGCTGCTCACTTTCTGCCCTTGTCTCTGTCTCACCTTGTGGGTGGTTTCTGGACAATCGATCTCCATAGCCACAGAAGAGATCCTCCGCTCTGCGGGAGTGATTTGTGGTTTCCCCGGAGATGATAATAGAAATTGACATAATTCAATGCTCATTACCTTTCCGACGAAGACTTGCGTCTTCTTTATTTCGTGTGGGCTTGAAAACATTTTTTTTGTGCATTTGCTGGCCTTTTCATAAATATTTGCACAATGCATCAGATGAATGGAGTGTGGAGAATTTATTCAGAGCCATGCAAATACGTTGCATAATGATATTTAGAATCGCATGTAATCCAGGGGATTTATGTCAGGACATCAATCATTGTGATTTTTTCGCTCTTTCACCGCGCATTCATCTGTGGTTAATTCGGGAGGGAAATGCTCTGGTGGTGTTCAATGGAAAAAAATATTCCGCGTCGTTTTTCATATTTTGAGAAAGGTTTTCAATCTGTCAAAGGAAAAACTCCGTTTAAACTTTGCACTCTCACACCCGAAGCCTTGAGCGCTTCACTTCGTATTCTTCTTCAATTCTTCTTCTCGGTTTCTCAGGCTGGCCATTTGGCGGACGGTGTGAAAGAGTTGGTGGCCGGAAGTGGAAATTTGGCACTTTATGCATATCTTCCTGTCTCTGCGGTCCGTTTGGCAACTGTGCCAGTTCAGAGTGAGATCTCGGGAGGATTTCTCGGAAGGAGGCTGTGGCTCAAGGGGACCATTTGGCGAAGAATTGTCCCTGCTGGAGTCCCGATGGCCGAGCCAGATTGCAGTGGTCATCGATCAGTTGGTGCCTCTCCGGAGGTGCAAAAGGCCAATATCTCAGCAATTACTTCGGCCAGTCATTACCATAGCGCCCAGGAGAGAGTGTCAGGCCGAAGGCAGAGCTCTGTGGGTGGTTTGTGGCCAATAGAGACCTCACTCGGCGAGGGCGTTTGAGTGACAAAACCACTGTTTGGCCAACAGTGAATGGCCGGACAATTGGCTGGTTCTGTGACCAATTGTTGAGTGCAAGAATGCAAATGCAAAGCGACTCATTGAGCAGAGGAGCCACATAACATCCCATTGAATTCGAAACGACTTTATTATCCATTGCCTTCAATGGACATGCACAAACCCCTATATCAGCTGCCAAAGAGTAGGAAAAAAAAGTGCTGTTCGCCAGTGAAGTAATAGCCAGGAATGCCTTAAATACAATTAAAAGGCGATCTCATGTGGTTCATTTGCCCAAAATAGGGTCCTTCGGCCCTCTTATGGCCCATCAATTGCTCTTGATGTCTCTGTCGTGCTGCAAAAAGGTGATTTTGGCGATCTTCTAAGTCCACATTTGCCCAAGACTTTGCCGCTCTCTAAATTGAATGTTGGAGTGGCAAAACTCTGCGTTTTGATTGCCCTCAATTATGGTTAATTTGCCGAGTCTTTAGCAAATAGGCACGCAAAGAGCAAACAGATATGTTGGCATTTCAGGTTGCAAGTCCGAAAAGTTGATCCGCAAATGGGTCTTCTTTGGGATGATGCGCGCGGTGCATCCAGAAAAACAACTATGAATTAATCAAGGGAGCGCAGAGTGAAAGAGATCCTGAGTGGATGCGAGAGAAAAAACGACGATGGACCATCAGAAGAGTGATGTTGATGGCAAAAGTGAGGCAAACAACCCTGCCTCGTCCGCGATTGGCATTATGTAAAATAGGTGTTGGTATAATGGCACTCTTTTTCCCAATGTGCGACCCGCGAGACCCCGAAACATCATTTAGGTGATGCGCGGAGAAATCTGCGCCAAAATGTAAATCAGTCAGCGCGGTTCGCTGACTCGGCAAGGATGCGCTGCTGTGGCTCCTCGCCAAATGGAATCCAATTAGAGTTCAACGAGTTGCTCATGAGCATTATAGCCTTCCGTAAATACCATCAATTGAGGCATCGAGGGCAGCACGCCGCTTCCCCCAGAAGCGCATCCCATGCCAGGGACTCTCCGCACAACACCTCTTTGAGCTAATTCGCTGCCCAATTTCTGGCCGGGTCGTTGGTGAGCGGTGTCTTTTGATAAATTGGCCTCGCGACTCTCACCTATTCATTTTGTCTCAATTTCGCCTCTGCAATTTTGCATCGCGATCGCACTCCACGCGATCAAATGCAACTCAGCAACTCTCAATGATATCACTTGCATTATGACGCTCTAATTTGCTCATCACGCAGTCGCACGAGCAATTCACCTCTGACGACTTTTTGCACCACAATATATAATTGCAGGCTCTTGCTCATTGCGATTGCATCGCAATTTTGGTGGTAATTTTTCAAAATAAACGACTTCCGCCACGTCGAAAAAACCTCCGGACGGCCAACGAGAGTCCAGATTGAGAGTGAAAACGATGTGTGATGCTGCCGGGGATTGTCTGAAATGTTGATTAATATGCCGTCGATCGATATGTCATAATAAGTACATATCGAGAGGGGTTTTTATGAAATGAGAACACTTTCTTCCACACAAGTGATGGTCAAAAAAGCCTCTTTCCCGCCGTAAATAGTGCCATATTTCACGCACTTTTATTATCTATTTACTGCCAGAGCGACTCTTCAGCAGCTGTTAAGCTTCTTCTAATGCCAACGACGGCTTAGGGCAGATCCCTCCCTTTTATTCGCGCAAAACCACCTCGATTGTCAAAGGAATTTGGCAACCGCCCACGCAATTTTCCAATAAATAAAATCAATTTACTTCGAGCACTTCTGGTGTGACAAGAAAAGTATCTTGGCAAATATTTTCCTAATAGGCAACAAGCAGTGGGATTATGAAAGACTTCTTCTAAGTAGTGTTTGCATAGAACATTCACCCTCGCGATGCTTCAGTCCTGCGTGATTTCCTGCTCCGATATCGCGAGACAATTCCAATTGAGAGCCACACATTGAGAGGCGCGAAGAGAGATTATGGTGATGATGTACGATGATAGTGAGTGTGTAAATAAGTTGCTGACATTCCGTGTCTGCTCAATAAACATCAATTCCACCCACAACTCTGTGCAAATACACATTGCTCTTAGGAAACACATTTGACTATTTATTCTAATCCCGATAACACACGGAGAAGAGTGTCTTTAACCCCTTGTTTTCCCAACACCCCAAACGTCTATTGCGCCTCTCGTTGGCGCACTTTGAGGCAGAAGCGCCAAAAGACCACTTCGTGATGCACATTCTTAAGCCAGGGATGAACATGTTTCACTCTCAGTGAAGTTCAATTGCTAGAGTTTAGCAAAGTATAGATTTTCTAATAGGGATTGTGGATTACGCTTGAAATATCGAAGATTGCGCTCTCTGTGAATCGTGATTGCGCCACATGTTTTCCCCTTGTCTTTAAGTTTTTCCCATTAAATGGGGCTGAAATTCCACGGCAAATTCTTAATTGTCCATCCCTGTCAGAGATCATTTTACATGCAAATGCGAAGAGTGGAAAAAGTGATCCAATCACTTATCTTCAGCGGCACGTTTCTCCCTCTCGCTCGCCGAGTCACACGCGATCGCTGCCCCCAAAATCGGTCTCACGTACGCTCGCGATGCGCCAAGGAGGAGATATTCTGGCCATGTTGACTTCCACAAGTTCTGTGAAGAACCACAGACTCTTCCGGGTCTTCAGCAGTGATTAACACACGCTTTTTCCTGCATTATTTATCTAAAGGACAATCTTGAAATGCAAATAAGTATTTTTAAGGTTATGTTTGACTTTAAAACTTCCGCGATCGCGTAATTTTTTAATCACAATCCCTCCTTTTTCCTAACTATTGTGATTTTATTTCAGCTAAAGTGAATGAATGGTTGTTTTCTGGTTATATTCAGTCAGTAAATTATGCTTAAAGTCAGTTACATAACCTAGAAAAGCAGCGGTGTTCTTATATCTCCTCCTTGGCGCGCATGAAGCTCATCCGCGAGGAGCCACGAGGCCCGAAACGCGAATTAATTGAAGGGAATTGGCATTTAATTGAAATGGGGTGGCATTAGGCGTGTTGCAGCGAGAGTCAATTTGCTCGGTGCGCGATCGCGTCTATGTACCGCCCGAGGGTGCGCGTCTCGGGCCGCGGTGGCAAATCAGAGTCGCGGACAACCGTTGGCGACAAGTGTTTGGAACAGATCCAATGATCATTGGGGCGAGAGAGAGCAATTGAGTGTGTCTTGTGGGATTGTTTATGGATCTCCGGCAAAATGAGTTTTTGTAAATTGATATCCACTCGGCCGCGCTGCGCTGGCCCACCGTGGAATGTCTCGGCGCAGCTCCTGCGCGGCCGGGGCACTTTGGGGAGTAATTGATGGCGAGCCTATAAATTTCATATAAGTAAATGCAGTCATGTTAAGAGAGGATTCTCATGCAGTCAAAAATTACAGTGAAGGTGATAAGTTCCGCACCGATCAACGTGATTCTTCTTCACTCTCGCCGTGCGCCGCGCAGAGATGTGTTGGCAATCAGTGCGCCTGATACCCATTATGCAGTGCGCTGAGTAATTTATATTTTTAAAATATATTTACAAAATACACGTTCAGTGGCGCAATAATGAACTCGAAAGCAGAATATCAAATAATCGCGCGCGATCCCAGATTCCACGATCATCGAACATAAATTGATCAGTGAGTCTCTTGCGCGCTTCCCATCTTTCGTAATCTAATTCACCCGAAAGAGAGTGACTCCGGGAGCACACAAGCACATCACACCACTCTTTTCCACCCAGTAATGACAGTAATGCCAGATGCTGGAAAGAAATGGATGCAAACCACGCGATACTTAATGGCTCCATGTTCCTGTCAATTGATCCCCAATGCCTCTACCTCACGACAGACGAATCCTCCGGAGGAGAGTAATTAAATGTGAGCATTTTCTCACAGTAATCTCATCAGGGGTTGCGCGCTAACCTTCGAGATCGCGCGTGATTTAGCAGAGATCGATTAATCAAGGTAAAATCATCGTAAAATCATTTCAAATCCACCAAAACACCTTTTAATCGTTCATTAAAGTGCTCATATTGCTCTAGAATAATTATTTTCTGTATATTTCAGTTTATTTTATTGGTGTTTATTAAAATTTTTGACTAGAATATGGAAAATTCAATAGAAAAAATAGAAAATAATAGTTTATGAAGTTAAAACAAGTTCCAAAAATCAAATTTTCATATTTAACAGGTATTTTTTATTCAAATATTTCAAGTAGACCAGTTATTAAGAAAAAAAAATATTATATTTATTTCAAGTTTAAAAATATTTTACGAAAATCCTGAAAGTCCTGAAAGGCATTTTATGCGAATTTGAGACACTTTGCTTAAAAAAAATTAGGCGTAAATGTCAAAATCGTCTTTTAATTTTTCTATTAGATTTTTTCTGGATAAAGAAGATTCCGGATTTTTTTTAGTAGCAGAAAAGATTAGAAGCTTCTTAAAACTATGAAAAATCTGGTTTTCATAATTTCTGATTCAGATTTAGAAGACTTCAAGGCGCAAAGGTCAACAACACACGCAAACCACAACATTAATTGCATCTCTAACCCCTTGATCGATGAGCAGACCATCTATTCTCTTACCGAAATCTCAGAAGACATCGAACCAATTTCCATTTGGCCAGATCAAAAGGCGACGCCGTGTTGCGTACTAATTATCCTCCCCTTGATTTCCATGCTTCGCGATTGATCCCGCAGAGTTTGTCCATTGTGAGGCATTGGGAGCCCGAGAAATGCCAAAAGCAGACAATGATCACCTTTTTAGTCTACAATAAATCGTCCACTAATTTAGATGTATTCATTTGTAGCTGGATGGAAAAGGACGCGGACTGCACAGAAGGTGAAAAAGGAACGGTAGCCAACAATAAACTTCCACTGATTTGTTAAAGACTCTCCTCGATTCCTCTCGCCCGAGGAGCTTTGCTAACAGGATTTTGTACGGATGAAGTGTCTATCACTCTCCTTTCTCAATTGATTGTTTTCCTAGATGGTCTCAACACGCCTTCAATCAAACTTTTCCAAGAGCCCTTTTTGCCCTTCCCGAATATAATGCATTTATTCATGAATCTTTGCATATTGGCCGAGATCTCAGGGCAAATTGTGTTCCTTTTTCTTCAACTTCTACGGAGGTTTTTTGTGTGATGTCTTCACGGTGGATAAGACAGGCGCTCACTAATTGGGTTCCAATAAAATGGAAGTCATTGAAAATTCCCAATAGACCGTGCGTACAAAAGGACTCGAGAGAGATATTGCCATCAGAACCTGCACTCCATTATAAAATTCTCATTATCGCCACCTTCCATGTCATTAAAATCGTGAACAAGGACGATCACGAGCGCAACCAGGATAAAAGGCGTCCATCGGCACAGTCAAAAGCGGCCAAAGGATGCGAGAACTCGCTTGAATGCATAATTTAGTGCTGAAGGGACTAAATCGTCCTTTTGTAGTTGATCAAATGAATTCATTGATTCCAGAGAGGTTCGGTTATTTATCACTCCCTCCGATGAGAGCGCTTTTCGGAGTTATGATCGTGCATTTTTCTGGGTGAATTGTGTGACTCTGAGAAAATATTACTTTCCACCCTCTCTCTCGATGGATGGAGATGTTGGAAATACGATCTCTCTCGCCCATCGAGGGCTCATAATGATAGAGATGGGCAATAGAGGAGAGACGCTTCACGTCGAGAGGCCAAAATCGTGGCTCATTCACGTCCACGAAAATGAAGAGCTAGACCCGCCCTTGAGCAAACA
Organism: Phlebotomus argentipes; assembly: GCF_947086385.1. Lineage (NCBI taxonomy): Eukaryota > Metazoa > Arthropoda > Insecta > Diptera > Psychodidae > Phlebotomus > Phlebotomus argentipes. The sequence goes on along the minus strand of NW_026776181.1, from coordinate 6,284,163 downwards.
TTATTTGAGCCTTTTGTCCGCCGATGATGTGGAACGAAACGTGCAGAAATGGATATAGCAAATCATAAATTGATGGCAACTCTTTGGGCTCCTTCTTCGGCACCCATTCTAGGGATGATTTACCAGAAACTTAATGGCCCAGAATGCTCATTGTCTCTAATATCAGTTCCCGTGCAAATTGCTTCCTCGCAGCGTGCTATTCTATTTAGAATTTGTGGCCGAATGAAATAAAATGCACTGCTTTATTTCACGTGTTCATTTGAAACAGCTGGACGTCCAAATAATCCCTTAATCCGAATCCCGCAATAGGATTACGAGCCAGAAAATGGTGAGTTTTGAAGGCACAAAGTGACAATTGAATACGAAAATATTTATGATCATTTGTATATCCACGAAATTTTATACGTCAGCATCTTTATGGCTTATTATATTCGCAAAATCTCAAGACCCAAAAGCCAAATCATGCGATGGTCGCATAATCTACAAAATCAGTGATTTGTCACAGGATTCTGGGAAGGAATTCATTAATCACACTGGCGATCACAGCAAGCGATATAAAGTGCAAAATCTGTCCCTTTTCCAAATCCCTCGCATGTTTTCTTGACCACAAAGTAATGGTTTTATATCGGACAAAGAGAGGACGAGAGTCCTTTGAGGCGAAAGTTCTTCGATGGACGTTTTTGCCGACTCTTGATCCGTTTATGCAGTGTGTGTGTGTTTCTGTCTCCGCCCCAAAACAGTCTCACTGGCATGAGATTTGCTTCCATTCAGCGCACACTTGGTGATTTATCGAATTTCAACTCTTATTGTGCTGACCAGAGTCCAGAGTTCGGGGTTTTGAGGCCTCAACAATGGTCAGCAATTCAGATGATTTTCTGCACTGCCACGGTCAGTTTTATTGCTGATTTATCTAATCCACCCTCACCCCCAATTCGATATCCCAGCAGAGCAAACATCTGTCCCACTGTTTCGATCCGTCCGCCGATCTCTGACCGCTCTTCAGCACGCTTCTTGGCCGGCCTGAAGAGCTGCGGTTTCCATTCCAACAAACACACTGTAATTCTTCCGGCGCATTGATCAATTTTGGCAAATTGCCCTGAAAGATTCACGCAAGAAATGTGTGCGAGAAAAAAGTCCTTCATTGAATCTTGCAGTGTTCGGAACTTCTTCACTTTTTCCAATGTTCATTCCGTCCTGCGATGTTGAGATTCAGTCGAATTGGTCTCCAATTGGTGTGAAATTGGAAAGAAAGGCTCGCTTTATTTTGATCCCAAAGGGAAAACCACTAGTGAATATTTGTGATGTTTATTTAAAAATTTTAGTTTTTGAAAATCTATTTAAAAATATTATTTCTTAAATTTTGTTAAATTTTTTTAAATCTATTTAAAAAAAAATTATTTTTAAAGTTATTTAAAATTTTTAATTTTTAAATGAAGGATTTTTTTTAATCTAATAATTTTTACCAAATATTGCCACCAGAGAGCAGCAGTTTAAACCTTAAAAGCATGTAGAAGATCCGATTTTATTACCCTTTATGTTATTTTACACTTCTTATCTTTTAAAATATTCAAAATTAAAATATAATAAAAAGTTAAAAGATTATTATTTTTGGACAGGTGTTAAATACTTCGTAATTGTTAATATCGCAAAAGAAATTCAATTTTTAAATATATTTGGAAATTAATATTTTAAGAAAAAATTTAATTTTTGAAAATCGTGCATTTTTTCTTGGTATTTAATTTTTTTTATTAAATACTCTTGTAAATATTTGAATGAAATCATTAAGATTCCTCAGAAGGTTAGTGACTTTCCCCTTGTTTGATCCCGTCGCCGAAAGGGACGCGCGTTCCTCAAGATCTCAATGTCTTGAGGGTTTTTTTTTGCAGCAACTCCGCCATAACGCCACTCATCACTTTCCTCGGGAGCGGCCCAATTTTTGGCGTGGACGTGACCGAATAAAATCCACAAAATTCACTTTCAGCCCTCAAAATTAGTTCATCGTCATTTTTCTCCCATTTCATGGACTGTTTACGAGATTATAAGCATCGGCTGATGACTGTGCGCCAATAGACTCCAAATTACACTCTTAGACCAAATAGATTCTCCATTAGGCGAATTCATCAATCTCTCGCGGGCTCGTGATTGCTTCTGACGTTGGAATTTAATTAAGGCGAACACGAGAAAATTTTTATTAATTCAATTTCAATGGCCTCTCATCCCAGGGGTCGAGATGCAGCGCGACCACAAGAAACTCCACGCCGAGAGACGAGGAGGAAGCAATATCGGTGTGTACTTGAATTTCAAGAATATCCGGTCTCTGGGGAATGAAAGAATTCAATCTCTTTTGTGCGTACGAAATTGTCCCAAAGAAACGAGAGAATAATTTCCGACACTTTGACACTTTTTGAAGTGTATGACTCTCTTTTCGGCCTGCATTTCCCCATCCGTCCCATTCTGTATAATATTTACGGTGACACAGAAAATGGCAAGAGGGCCCAGAATGCATCCTTTTCATCTTCCTCGTGTGGCTCTTTTGTCCCATCATCTGAAATTCACTGAACAAGTTCCAGGCATATTTCACGATCGCCAGTGCCATCGATACGCATATTAATGGTGAATGTGGATGGCAAGGAAGTGTCCGAGAATGGTGAATTTGGGGCGTGATGCCATCAATTAGGCTGCGCGGAGAGTCACAAATTCGAATGTGGGTCACATAGTCACCGGACGGCCCAGAGACTCCAACCGCGTTGTCTCCGCGGCGGAATAAATTTCCCGCCAAGACGCAGTGTTGATAGCTCGGCCAATTAACATGATGCTGCGGAGATGAGCAGCTGTGGTGTGTGTGGTCCATTAGAAGCCCCGACAACTTCATGACGGAGCTGAGGCTTAAAGCGCATAGACTATCTCGCGGATGCATCAATTTCCACGGCTATTTAATAATATCGTTAGATATCTATCGGGCCTTAATAAAAGTCAATTTGTGCGCGTGTAAATAACTCCCATGTGGCGTCTCCCGAGAGCGCCACACGCTCCGTCCCACGAGGAATCCCATAAATATCATCTTCAGCCGCGATATTCGACTCATGTCAAATTTTACACAGAACTCCTTCATTATTTCCCACTTCTTGTCATGGGATTTTGGGGACTCTCGGACCTGAGCGACCCTGCTTAACTTATGCATTTCGCTATCGGATGAATTTCATCTCACCAATTATGTGGGATCCCGGATTTTATTGCTGTATCTCTAAATATTTGTGTAAACATGGAAACGACATAATTATTAAGCGAAAAGGGGTTCATCGCATTGCTACCCTTGCGAGCCAAATTGGTTTCTTATTGGATTCCGTGGCAGAGGCAAATGAAATGCGCGCTCAACCCTTGGCGTGGAATTTAGTGAGTGAAACCCTATAACTAGAGCGTCTCAATTATTTCTCTTGCAATTAAGTGGCCTGTCGAGCGAGGAGAGATCATAATTTGGACGGTGTCTGTCAGGGAAGCAATAGTGTTCGCCAGTGTCATACATCATATTTCAGCAATAGATTACCGGCGGTGCATCTTGGGATCCACTTGTTGCGATCGCAAGTGCATCGCGGCCGGAGATGATCTGTGAGGATCTCCCCATAAGGCAGCCACCGCCGCATCGATCCGGGCACGTCTGTCCCGATAATATCAGTAATTATAGTTCAGTGATGTATTACAGGAGAAATAACCCATGAATATATGGCAAATGCGAATGGGCCGCAGTGCAAAATGCCGTGGAGTTTCAGCGAAAATTGTATAAACAGAGCGGCGAACATGTGAGAAGAGGGAGCAAAGCAGGAGGATCCACCATGATAATCTCTCCGAGGGATTATTAATCTATCGACAAGATAAGACGATCAGTTTGGCCATTAAATGGCTCCTGCTGGAGCTCTCTTGTTTTCGCGAAGGGACGCGCGGAGCTCATCCTGGGCCGCGGACGCAATATGCGGGGTAATATATTTAATGAAGAATTACCTGTACTACACAGAAGCACTTTGTACGATGTGGCAAAGGAAGCTAATTAGGAGTTGTGTGAGTGTGGATGCAACATTTTAAGATCACTTTTCCTCTCCCATTCTCGCCGGAGAAATTGCAATTCAATAAATCAGAGCGCGAGGACGAGCAAAACGCACAACAGAGTTGAAAAACATGACGATGGAAGAATACCTCAATTTGCAGTCTTGTGGATCGACAGAAAAAGCCCAGTTTCATCAGCTGATCAAGTTTGAAAGGCATTTAGAAGTTCCAATTGTACTTCCCGAAGGCAAATTTGGCCCTAGTGGCAAATTTTGCTCTAAATCTGCACCCCAAGCAACTCTGGCTCGCCAGAAAGCCGCGAAGCTGTGACCAAAGAGGGAAGCCTGCAATTGCGAGTACAGAGAGTCACGGAGTCAGGCGGAAGTGTCAATCAATTGAGTGGGAAGAGGGAGGCTCAATTGGCTCCTGCCGCCACTTATCTCAATATCTCCGCGATGGCGAGAGATCAATTTGATTGCGAGCCACAATCCGAGGTGGATTTATGCAAATCAGCCGCATTGGGCAACAGCCTGTGACATTCATCCTCCCGTGTCGCTTCGTTATTACTCAAAAAAATCACCCAAATTGTCTGTCGATTGAGGAGAAATTTCTTGCGACGGGAAAGATCTTTGAGCGACAATAACTCCCGCACGAAGCCTTCGACTCCGGAGGGCGACTTTCAATCCATCCGCGGCTCTCACGCGGTGGTGGGCATGCAAAGCGAGTGGCGGAGATTGAGTGACGATGTCTTGATCAGCGAGTGACGTTGTCCTGATAAAGAGACCACGAGGGGTCTTTCTCTGGTGCACTTATTTATTGTTCTGTAGACTCACATAGTTAATTGAAGTCTTTTTTCGCAATTCTTGCGACATATCGCTCGCTTTTTGCCCTACGAAGCGAGTATTCCAATAAGACTCTTGTAGGTCACGTGTTGCCTGAATGAAGGCTCTCTTGTGGCTCAGGTAAATGGCAATTGATCGTGCTCTTGGCAGAGGCAGAAGATTGGGAGGTCTTCCTTCAATTGCCATTATTCCACTTTGTGCTGTGTGCATTCATTTTCAGACCGGCGAAAATCCCTCCCGAGACTTCCAGAGAAAAAGGCAATCTCCAAATAAATTGATGGGGAAACTCCGGTGGATGTCAATTAGTTCGTACGAACTAATAAAATATTTTTATGGTGAATTATCGTGCGCCAAATGGCAGCCTCTCTGCCCAACTCTTCGCCGGTGGTGTACCAATTTCAGTTGCGGAACGCGCATGATTCTGCAACATTAAATGACTTTATTACATGGCGAGAGGATCATTGCATTTAAGGTGATGCGCTCTATACCAAATTGCCCATTTTCTCGACACTTTCCGCCGCACGTCTTTATCTCATCGTCTGGCGTCCGCGAGCTGCTCCGGAGCGACTCTCTGGGCAGGTCTTGTGGAATGGCAGATGAGCTATCTTGCGTCGGCGGCAGAAGTATGCAAAGTACATGTAAATAGACCTGAGGATCCATCAGATTCAGATAAGCGAAATCGGCCGTGCTCAGACGCAACGGACAAGGAGTGAATGGACCAAGGGGGAGATAATATGGCCAGAAGTGGCGTGCAGATCAGTAGAAGTTCTTCAATTTTCGCAATATTTCGTTAATAGCTTTGATTCTCCGTTAATTATTTTACTCTCAGTCTTAATTTTGACATATTTTCTAGGTTATGTGACTGATTTAAGGCTAAATAATGGAATTGTGTACTTGTAATCAAACATAACCTCAAATTTTTACTTCACAACACCAAATTTTAAACAAGAACGATTCTAAGCGCAATTAAAATGAGAAAATCACGAAAAAGACTATTTATGTCTGCTAACGCAGTTAGAAAAGTCTGAGATTCTGAATTACGAAAATATCAGTTAGATTTCAGTCAGATTTTAGTTAGATTTCGGTCAGATTTCAGTTAATAGTTGACTTTAGCCTTATTATAAACAATCCAAAAAGTCTGAAGTCCTGGGAAGTGTTAAGGACTTTCCATGCAAATTCTTGGAGTGTTAAGACCGCAATTTCTCCCCCTTGGAATGGACCAGAAGCCTCGTGAAATTCTTATTAGCCCTCTGAGGAATGTTGAAGCGTCTTGAGAAGAATGCAGATGGATTAAGAGCGCAAGTCCTGATGAAATATTGCAATTTCTAACGACTATTTTCGTTGACTTTCAAAGTAACTGCTCAACAATAACACCCAAAGAACTCACATCGAAGGGAGTCTCTCCCTTGCGAGTCCAAATTGCTCATTTCATTCCCTGCAAACTAGCCCCTAATTTCGATCTTCAGACTTGCCTTCTCAGAAGTGCGGCAATCCGAAGGAATAATTCACCAATTGACTGAACACTCCTCAATATGTTTCGATTCCACGCACTCTCCACTAGACTTTTCCAATGCTGAGGCAGAAAAAAGTCTAATTATTCGGAAGACTGGTGCAGAAGGGTAGATTGCGACTCAGTTGATTGCGTCTAGTGTTTTTAATTTAACACATTCAGGCACTACAAGAGCGAGAAATATGAATTATGCACACTTTTACCTGACATTAATGGCGCAATGCGAGTCGGGGGATTTTTTCACAAGGGCTCCGGGGTGGATTCCTTTGTGTCGATGGCGTACAGTGAAGTTCAATTTCTGGATTTCGGGACGCATTGTTCGGTGCACTAGACAAAGGGCACCAGTCCTGGAGGATCATTTATGCGGATCGAGGAACAATGGAGGATCTTTACAGGAGAGTGACTTTTGATTGTATTCGCCCGCGGATTTTCTCTTTCATCTGCTGTGATGCATTGAAGGGGAGGTAAAATTCAAAACTTCACATCTTACAAGTGTCTTTGGTCTATTTCACAGACTTTTTTTTCCCCCCGCTCGATCACATTTGAATTCAAAAACCCCGAGAGAGAGAGAGATTCATTGTCTGGCGTCTCTGGGCGAGGAATATTCATGAATTGTGTCTGCTTATAAGGGTGTAATTAGGGGTGAATTAATTGCTTGTTTGTCTTCTATAGGATCGATAAGCGCTGCAGATCGAGAAAGTCGCACAGCGAAGAACGCCTGCCTTGGGGCTGTGGGTGGATCGCCGGTCACAAGCTACTGGTTTTGTTTGTTTACATCATCCTCATTGTCCGCGGAACAATCTCAAGTGTACGATAAGCCGGTTTGAGGAAAAAATTTCCCTTTTATTGAATTTAATAATCCATTTGTCTGCCGTCGCTCCGCCAAACAACACCCATTTTATGCCGGTATTTGATGGCAAAATTTACGATCGGCAGTGAATTAAATATGTGGCAATTATTGTCTCTCTCCCCAATATTGGAATTATTGATTTTTTATCTCCTCTTTGCTTCCGTTCGATTTCAAATGCTGGCGAAAAAAAAATCAATTATTCCGCTCTATTGCGAAGAAAAACCCTTTCGCCGCGAGAGATGCGCTGCTTACCATGAAAATTTATGAAATTTTATTGTGCGCAATAATGCAGCATTAATCAAGACGGTGGTTGAGAGAGAGAGACAGAGATCGACCCTTCGACAAAAGGCACAATTAGAGCCCAAACGAGGAGCAGAAAACGTCTCAAAAGATCTCCTCTATGATCCAATATCCTCCAGACCTATTCCAAAAGCCTCCTTCGTCATCAATAGCGTCGGAATTTATTGGCAAGAATAGTGAGGTGTGAAGAATCCAGGGATGCACCCGAAAGGCAATCCAAGAAGCTGAAATCAGTTATGGTGCAAAAATTGCAACAGAGATAAATGACAATCGTTTCTCAAAAGAAAAAAATCCTCCTCTTTCTTTGACACCGCATTGTTGTGTCGCCCAGAACATGAAGAAGCCTCGCCCGTCCTTGGGTGATAAAAGAAATCTCCACTGTCACTACTGTAGGTAATTTATTGATTAAACGTTAAAACGAATCGCTCCTTTCTTCCAACGTCGTTCATCATGCGCACGTTGTCTTGAGGAATTGGGGAAGATCGTATGCAATTTGAGAGATTTCAACGCCGGTCCGAAATGCAATTAAGACCAATCAACGAGTTGGACACATTCATTAAGTCGGGACGAGTGTTAACATGCACTAATTAGAAACCTATTGCCTCATTCGGAACCACGCGTTCGCCTCGCGGAGTCCGTCATCCCCGCGAGACAGGGCGAGGTCAGTGCTTGATTGGGAAGTGGGTTAATGCTGCGCCGATGGCCGCGCTTGGAAGAGAAATTTAATTAGATGTAGCTGAGATAACAGTTCCAGAATGTATTTAGCAAAAGGCTACTGAACTCTCCACGCTCTTATTGATTCATGTATTAACAAATTTCACAACAAAGGGAAAGATAGCCAACGTATGTATAATAAAATTAAACACAACAATAGTAGTTATAATGGATTAATTTTATATTTTGTAAAAAACACACACACAAGGCGATTTTTGAGGAAATTTGATGGCAGAAATTGCAAAAAAATCAAATTTTGCATAAAATAATCAAGAAATGAATAAAATTTGTAAAACAAAAAATAAAAACTTGAATAATAATCACGAAAAATAAAAAAAATTGAAATTTGTATGAAATAATTAAATTTTGAATAAAAGAATCAAAAACTGAATAAAATTTGTATAAAAAATTAATAATACCTAATCACGAAAGATCAAAAAAAATTTATGAAATAATCAAAATTTGCATAAAATAATCAAAAAATGAATAAAATTTGCATAAAAAAAATAAAAAATTGAATAAAAATCACGAAAAATCAGAAAATGATTGAATACAAAAAATGAATTGTTACAAAAATCGCAAACAGACAATTCGCTAATTCAGAATACTCTAAAGATACACTTTTAAATGTGGACTTGAAGCGGAAATCTCCGAGTATAAATTCCTGAGAGATTTCTAAGGCTCTCGCATTATGCTAAATCTTCAGCATTGCCACCAACTTTCCAGCCTGCGCGAGTGGCTGAAAGTGAGGGTGCCAGAAACACGTGTTCCATTCTAGAGCACCTTTGGCGAATGTGACGAAGCGATGGAGGCAAAAACGCTCTTTTGGCGCGCAAAAAATTCCAGACACTGCATGAAGAAAAAAGGTCGAAGCATGCGCAAGAGCATTAAGAATTCGGGATGGGACACAAATGGAGGAGAAACACTTTGAAAAGTATTTGATTTCGGAGGTTCGAAGGCGGAGGAAATTTGCAAAGTGGGTGTAAGTATAGCAAATTGCCGGCAAAATTGCAGCCTCGAGGGTTAATTTTGGCTGTAATTTATAGAGCATTGTTTATGCTGGGGCAGCTTTGAGGCAATTCAGGTGCAGATTTTTCACTGTTTTAATGCTCTAAAGCATTCTCAGCGTTGCCTTTGCCGGGTCGTTTTGGTGGGGTTGGAGGGAAAGGAGCTGGAAGACGAGGAAGAATGGCCACAGCAGGGTGTCATCGTCACTTGGGTATTAATGCTCAGAGAAGAGAGTCTTGATTGAGAGGGCATTGACGAGAGATTCCTTAACTCTTTCATGGGTCAATTAGCTCTATCAAAAGTGTCTCTTCCGCCCATCAATTGAGGGCTCGTGCTTAGATTTCTCCAAATGGCCTCGCGAGGAATCTTGAGTGGCCATTTAGATTTATAGTGGCTGGTAAATCGAATCAAATGGATCCTTAATGATCCCGTTTAGTGGTATGTTTATTAATTAGAACGAGGAATTTATGAGTAACTGGATTTGTTTCGTTAAATGGGAGGACCAAAATCTCCCCTCGACTTGTGGAACAACACGCAATCAAAAAGCAATTTTCACACCTTTCATTATCATAACAAGGAATATCTCATATTCAATGTTTCTAGGGTAATGTATGGGATATTTATTGAGGGACATTTGTATTCCTCCCTGGGATTGAATTATGAGAAATCATCGAGGGGTGATTCTGGAGATTATTAACCCCACGAATTCTGTGTTTCAGCCGATGCGCGGCTTCGCCCACACAAAAAAGGCTTACACAGAGAGACTCCTTGAGGCCTCAGTCGTCCAATAAATCATTCGCTCGTCTCTCATGACGCCGAGGATGAATATGGACTTCCAAGGAAGAGCAGCAGGATGGCTCGGTAATCAGGCTTCGACCATTTCTGGAGCGGAATGATAAATATTGAGGAAGGGCGAAGCTCAATGGCACCGATTTGGGAATGAAATATTGAGTTGAATGTCATCATTGACCTCTGACGCAACTTATGAATACGATTGCAGGATAATTGATACGGAATCAGCAGGGATTCCATACAAAATTCAAATGATGATGGATATGCAGTGAATTCAATTAACTTCTCAGGCTCGCTTTCGTCCTGGTCATCTGCAGAAATCCCCGATCGGCCATGGAAGATGTTTATTTTGCTCTCGTCAGCGACACGTGATCCTCGACCAGAAGGACCTACAAGTGTTTAAGGGACTCTCTCCACTCGAGAAGACAGTTTCCAGGAACAAGAGCCATCGTCAATTACAACCAAATGTCGCTGTTGATGGAACATTTCACCATGTTTCAGTGAAATTATCTCATCGGCAATAAATTTTGGCGCAGAGCTGCTGAAAGTCTTCAAGTAGCCTTTTATTGGGCACAATTTTTACGAGGAAACAACGCCTGAAAGAACATCAAAACAAGTGTATTTATGATCATTGGGAAAGTGTCTCGTGTCCCTGAGGAGAAGCTCAAGGAGCAAAATGCCGCCGAGTGACTCTGTGGCGTCGAGAGGTGCTCTAAATCTTCTTTTCGTCGATTTCACCGCATAGACAAGGAATTGTTGGTCAGAAACAAAAGGAAAAAACATGCCGAGACACCGTTTTGATTACAATCTCTTTCGAATTTTGCCAATGTTTTGCCGGAATTTGTGTCAATTTTCATGTTTAAGTCCCGATTCGGAGTAATTTGAGAAGATAGCGCAGTGGAAAAAGGGGTCCTTCTTCCTCATTTTTTACCCGCTTCCTTCGATTTATGCTTTTGCCTGCAGGAAATATGAGAAACTCATCATTAAAGCACTCCTTTTCAGCAATAAAGAAAAGGAGGCTTCGTCAGTTGTCGCCGGGAAATAAATACAGCAAAATATTCACTGTGACTAATAAATATGTCAAGAAGTGTCCTGATTGATGGATGTCCTCGGAGGATCGGCGCTCTTCTACCAGCCTTTGGACAGGAGATAATTTACAGGCTCGCAGTAGCGATTCTACGACCAGATAACCTCAGTGTCACTGTAAATCCCCAAATTTCTTGTCCTCCAGACAGGGTCGAAAAGGTGAAATTTATATTGGGACAAGTGGATTGTTAAGGACAAAATATCCCGAATGCCTTCTCTGACGAAAAAATAAAATTAATACCAATCATTTCATTATTTCGTCCCATCATTTTTCAGGCTCTTCTCTGTATCATCATTCGAAAGGGACACTAATAAGAGCCTCGTCCTTTTTTTTAATATTTATTGGACTCTGGGAAGATCTGAAAATGTTGGATTGGATCTTTATTGCGATAGAAGGTGAGAAAATATCATTCTAGAAGCGTATTTCACTAATAAACTCCATAATTTCCTGTTCTTCTGATACAAGTTGCATGTTTTGGTCGCTATCGATTGAATCACAGAGATAGAAAGGAGATTTTATTGCTTCCCCGATCGCGATACCATCGCTCGAATCCCTTCCGTCAGCGCGAATGGCGTTCTAGCGTCTCTTGAGGAATGAGTTCACGAAAAGTCCATCGTCAGGGGAGTGTTTCGGTGGACAGGGAGTCGCTTAATAAATGTCGTTTCAGTCACAAATTGAGATATATAAAGTCTCTTGTGTCGTGGCGATTATGCAAAAGAGCGCTTCGCCATAGAGGAGAAAAAAAAACGCGGAGGATCGTAGGAATTGCTTGGGCATCTTCAACAATGGCATTCCGGTTCTCCATGCATCACTTAATCAGCCATCGATGCACTGGGCATAAGAAATGCCATGCAAATTCTCGCTAAATGATTCCTGAGCGCGTCCTCAATTTGCTTTTGGCCGAGAGGACGAGAGTGAAATTCCCATATAGAATTCCCGTGCGATCGTCGATCATTAAGAATGTCTCTCGTGCATCTTCACCCCTGGCGACATGAAACCTAATCCGATCGGGCTCCAAAGGGGGGGAAACTTGTTAGTAGTAATTAAATAAAAATGAAAATCCATCGCTGGGGATTCGTGAGCAATAAATCATCCACCCAATAACAAGTATTATGATTTCATCGCCCCATTTACAGCAAACGAAGATAAATAGCCGCGTGTGATAATTTATGAAGGCTCTCGCATGTGTATCACTGTTGCGCAAGAGATCTGCCTTTTTTCGGGGGGAAGCTGAGGTGACGGTGAGAAAAGGGGAGAGCGCTTCCGTCGTCTTGGGCCGCGCGCAGAGTCTCAACTTTCCAAATCCAATCTCCTTTGCCTCGGCGCAGATAAAAAATTAATTATCGCTTCATCCATTCAACAGCAGATTTGGTCTGTTCTCAGATTGCTGATACGGAAAGTGAGAATCGGACTTAGAAATCGCACAGCAAGGAATGGAATGCGCGATGACAGGCTTTAATTAGAGGAAATGCAATTTCATGAGGTGTGAAGATGAAGAAAACTAAGTGGCAAATTGTTCTTATTCATCAATGAATTTTGAAGATCATAGAATGTTCGAAATTAAGGCAAATTGTTGAGACCACTAGCGCCGCCGGGCGGCCACCAAACTAAGCTATGAAAATCGTAAAGTTGCAACAAAAATTTGTAGCTTTTACGAAGTGAAACACGAAATCTGTAAAGTTGTAATAATCTCTAATTAACTCAATTTCTTAAAATAACCTGCTAGTTTATCTAAGTGTTCTTGTTTGGCTTCATAAATAATTTTTTACGATGTTTCTTCATGTATGAATACAAGTATGAACTGCAGAAGAGACAGAAATGAATTAAATATGTATCTCTCAACATATTATTCACAACTCACAGTCTTGCGATGCGTGAATAATTTACGAAAATTTTCAATTAGGACTCACTTATCATTTAATGTTCACAAATTTGCATATTATCGTCCCTTTGCCTCAATATTTTTCTCTGGATATTTTCGCAAGAGAGATCTTTATTACTTGTGTCCCCGCTTTTCCCCGCTTCGCCACGCGAATAAATTCCTGCGATGCGCATTCGCCGCTCATCTCATCAGCCTTATCAATGGGAGCATCGATCCAATCAGTCGCTAATCAATTGCCCGCGTCAAAGAGGAGGCTTTAATTGCCATCCCCTCGGATGCACCCGTGCGCCATCACTCATCCGGCATTGTCATCTCGGGCTGCTGTGGCCAGAGGTCATGAGATTGCGCGTGTCGCCCGGACGGCACGCCAATATGCGGTATAATTGCGATGCTGGTACACTCAAGACGCGGCCAAGAGTGATGAGATAAAAGTTATCAAGTGCTTTTCGGATGCAGAGACACCGCGATGGTATTGGCGCATATTTGTATGTAAATTGCAATGGAAATTGCCGCAATTATCTCCGGTAAGCCATGGCTTCAATTAAAAGCTTTGCTCTCCCGTGGCCTTTGACGCGTGAGCCAATTTTTTGGCATTTGGCAGTCACGACGCGTGCCCGCTTCTCATTATTTATTTTAACGCGGGCATTATCGCTTAGCACAAAAGAGCGTCTCCTCCGTTTGACGGTCTTAAAGGCACTTTTTTATTCACTGTCACTCCGACACTCATTGGCAGCCATACAAAAAGTGCTCAGATCGTGCCCGATGAAAATCTCTAAATTATGTTAATTCCCATGCTCTGTGGCATTAACCATTTGATTGGAATTCCCTCCCTGACCGTGTCGGAGGTTTGAGAAGAAAAAAAGAAAACTGTGCACGAGAGGAGCGCACAATTTATTATTTCTCCGTGTGTTTGCAGAAGCTGGCGGAGAGAGGAAAAAAAAAGTGGACTCTTTAGGTAGAATTAAGACATTTCTGCTATCATTAAATTAATAATTTGCCTTCCTCTGCCATTTTTTTCCACCGCGCATTTGCCTCAGCAAATTGAACTCCTTTTAATTTGTTGATTTTTATGCAGATGAAGACGTGCGGTCATTAAATTCAATTGTAGACCTTTAGCGCTATAATGGCGAACAGAAAAAATCCTACCCGGTGGTTTCATTTACGATTTCTGCAATTACAACCTTCCGATGGGCTCGCGATGGCTCACCATTAGTCAGTTGTCTGTTGAGCATTATCAAAGGACATCGAGGCAGAACGACGAGCCGAGCCCACCCAGATATAATTTCTAACATGAACAATTTATGCATCATAATGCCGTATAAACTGTCAAGAGAGTGTTTTTATCTCCGGTGAGCCGTTTTGGGGGGCCAAACTTCTCCGGCAGACGAGATGGATAAGACGCCGATGGAGAATTGGTGACTAAACGCCGTAATTGCAGACTTTGTCAGTGCACGGACCCGTCATTATATATCAATTAAGGGGGGATCTTGTTAAACGCATCCTAAGACTCCACGTGAATTAGTGCTGCACAGCAATAAGATATCAATTATATTGCCCTCCAGACATTTGGACCTCTTTTCCAGTAAGTCGCAGGGAATCTAACTGGGTGGTAAATCGACCAGCAATGAACTTCAATTTGGAATTTGGAGCAATTTTTTGCCGCTTCTAGAAGAATGTGCAATGCAAACAGAGAGATAAACGCCCAAATTAGCGGTCTTTCTTCAATTTTTAGGGCAAATGAGTGGCATTAAGGTGAATTTGAACTCTGGACGAACCATATTAAAAATCATTGCACGCGTAGAAGAAGTGCAACTTTTACTTTATCTCCCTTTTCGATGCACTTTCTTGACGAACAGCGCGATCCAAGGAGCGATCGAATTTGGAAGATCAGCGCAGCAAAAAAATCAATTTAATATTTTTCCTCTCTAAGCCTAAAGCATTTTATGTGCCACGCATAAAACCGAAGTGTAAACAAGGAAGAGAGGAGAGACTTTCTTCCTTTATCTCTACCCTCGAGAGGACAATTTTTGCCAATGTATTTTCGTCGTGATGCGAATTTCAAAGAGATTCTCTGTGACGCAAAAACTCGATACTTGTACAATTTCTGCTCAGGTAGCAAAAATCTTCAATCACGCTATTTATCTTGGGAGGATCTTTTTATCAGACGCCCAGGATCTGTGAGAGAATTTCCCTCGATCGGCCTTTGTTGCGTGTCTTTACGAACCCTGATGATGGAAGGTTATATATAAGAAAATATTTGTTCAGCAAGTTTTCGAGCGAAAAATCCATCGATTCACCTCTCTTTTTCTTGAAGGATATTTTATGGATTTTAATGTATTTTTTTTCTCCCTTTCATCTCCTTCGTGGATGAATTATTCTCATTCCCTTCTTTTTGCCGAAGATAAATAAATATTGATCAACTTCCTCCTTTCTGGAAATTCGATCTTTATGGCCCGAGACGAAATTTGAGGAATTTTTGCAGAGCTCTTAGATTTCCCAGGAAAGATACATAGGAATGTTTTTTTTTGTCTACGACGACGAAAAGGGTTAATTGCGATCGTTAACCCAAAAAATGTCCAGAAGCAAAACGACTTTCGGGACTTTCTCTGGTCCGTTTCTGGTGATTCAGGATAGTTGGGAAAAATCTTAGTGATAAATGGAACTTTTATTTTAATGCAGTGAATTTTCTGGATGAATTTTTCATGCTCTTTTTTGTCTGCCTTGTGAATTGAGCAATAAGGCGAATATCGGTGGGATTAATATTCTCTGACTATGACAGGCATTGGCTGTCCTTCGCGCTGTTCTCCCTCTGGCTCTGGCTCGTTTCCGAGGGAGAGCAGCTCAGGGGGTTCACGATATTCGGGAAGAGGCAGATGTTCCGAAACGCTGGAAGTGCTGTGATTATTCACTTGGGGATGTCGCCGTCCCGCTCTCGCTCCCGCGGCGCAACGCGATCACGGGAATCTAGCTTGGCGATGTGATCTAGGCGGAGTTTGACACGCTTATTCCACGCGACTGTGATGCATTTTGCACTGTTAGCAAAAATTCGGAAAAACATCCCTGAGAAGTGTTTGAAAATATTTTTACACGATTGTTTTTAAGAGAAGAACAAGAGGAAAATGTGCCTCACAATTTCCCAATTGATTATTAAGTTTTTTTATTTACTAATTTTGTATTTCTTCCAGCTGCTTTCAGTTCATTTCCACAAAATCTGAACGATTTTTTATTTTCCTCCACCAACTTTGCGCGTTTGACAGTGTAAAATTTGAACAAATGCATCTGAATTTCCTGCGATATTTGCAACATTCACAGGGATGACGAGGGTTTTCGGGTAGGGGTTGCTGGAAATTCCCTCAGCAACCCTAAAGCCACAGAGCCCAGAAATTTATACAGACCAAACTGCGGGAACAATGCGAAAAAATTCTTGCACCCCTGAAAATTGTGAATCACGAGCATGTTATTCAATGATTTGCACAACAAAGGCCGTGATGGGATTTTAAAGAATGAAATGACGGGGTTGATGGGACTTGTTTTCCATTAAATGTCCCTGAAACAGTTTCCGCCAGATGACCCGCGCGTGGAAAATTCCCTGGAAGAGCGCGCGAGCGCAAGCAAATTGCGCCAAAAGGAGATGGAAAAATTGTCATGTCTCGACGACAAACAGATCCTTTTTGGGGTTCGAGGAGAACATGAAACAGAAGTGGATGTGTTTTCTTCGAGGTGTCAAAAATCATTTATGGCCATTGAGTGCCTGTCTGTGTCCCATGAGAATTTTCGGCTCGAGGAACATTTGGGCAGGAAAAAAATCGAACATATGGGAACAGGCATGAGGCTCAGATGTCTTCGAGAAATGCTCACAAATCTCACCATTCTTGTGTCTGTGCGCCTTTAAATGTGCCCAAGGAGTGGAAAATTCAAATACCTCCGGCCGAAAGAAAAACGTCTTGCCAGACAATAACAGTGCGATGGAAGAGAATTACCTCAAAATTTAATTCATCCCATCTTTTTCACACTGCCACAAAGTGAAAGAGACAACCTTGGGCCTTTTATTGCGCAGGTAAATGAATTTCCTACTCGCATGAGAGATCGTATTTTTATGTACAGCATATTTGGCACATAAATTCAGTTACATGTCCTGCTTTTTGATCCCCTACGATCGGCTCTGTGTGCGTGCGCACAATTGTTACCCTCCATGGAAACTCTGCACAGCTCAACGGTAAACTCTGGAGGGAAGAATTCAATTTTCCCCTCGACTCTCTGTGAATTTTACCCGCGAACAGAACTTGTGATCAGCCGTGTGAGAATGAGCGGGAAAGGTGAGGGGCTAATCAATGCTGCAAAGTTAAATATATTGCGGGAACACAAAATTGCACACTTTTCCTCTTCATTCTAGGCAAAGCCAGCAGGATCTATGCGTGAAGGCTTCGCTTAAGAGCCCCTCGCAAAGGTAAAGTTCCTGGCGAAGCGAAAAGGGATCATTTCTCAATACAGGCGCATTGCGATCTCATGATATCGAAGGCCGGGAAGGGATGACGAGGGGTGAAGAAGGAAGAGTGAGTGCACATAAGGGAGGAGTCTTTCTTGTATTTCACAGTGATATAGTGGCGTTGC
The DNA here is from genome assembly GCF_947086385.1 of Phlebotomus argentipes. Lineage (NCBI taxonomy): Eukaryota > Metazoa > Arthropoda > Insecta > Diptera > Psychodidae > Phlebotomus > Phlebotomus argentipes. The sequence continues at coordinate 6,266,529 of NW_026776181.1, read as the reverse complement.
GTGTGTAGTGGAATAAATGTAATATTTCCAGGTTCGACTTTTGCGTAAATAGTGAAGTAGTTTTATTTTATTTGAGCCATTCGTGCACTCCAGACAGCGGGCACGCGACTCAATTGCTCGAGCCAGCAGCTGCCAGCCACTTCTTTTGGACCATCCAGACAGTTGAGCCTCTTTGTCTACCGCAGTTCAGCTATTCACACGCTCTCAGTGATCAGTGATCATGTGAAGAATCCTCTCTCTTCCGTGCCAGAGTGTCAAGAAAGAGAGCAAAGAAATGGACTCGTGAATTGCCGGCAACGGCATAATATTTGTGATAATGAACTCTGTGACACAGCGGTGACTTTCGTGTGCGATTGAGTGCAGAATGGCGACAAGTGTGACCTATGTGATGACCCAGCCGGAGACTGTTCTGAGGATGGGCGACAGTGCCATCATCAAGGCCTGCCCGAAGCGTGAAAATGTGATAGTGAGAAAAAAGTCAAAAACTCTGCCGCTCGCAGAATCCAACAACACCAACATCGTGCTGGTCACGAACGAGTGCCGGCCGGTGAAGAGGATCAAGGGCTCACCGGAAGCCGTGGCGAAGTCCAAAGGCGCCCCTCAGCCTCTGGCCGTGGCCAAGAGGAACGCCCGCGAGAGGAACCGCGTGAAACAGGTGAGAAAAGTCGCAATTTTCCTCTCAGTGTCTTTAATGAAATGCACAAGAAGTTCATTATGTGCAATTTGCAATCGCAGGTGAACAATGGCTTTGCGGCGCTGCGACAGCACATCCCTGACGAGGTCGCTGAGGCTTTCGAGGCGGCTGGGAATGGGCGCGGAGCTTCCAAGAAGCTCAGCAAAGTGGAGACTCTGCGAATGGCCGTGGAGTACATCCGCAGCCTGGAGAAGCTGCTCTCGCTCGACTCCTCGTGCGACTCCAATCAGTCCTTCAACTTCCAGTGCGACTCCTCGCTGCTGTCCACGTCGCCGCCGCTCTCGGACTGCGGCGGCGGCTTCTCCACGTCCTCAGTGCTGGAGGAGGAGCCCACGCTGGTCTCCTACCCCCTGCCGGACATCACCAGCATCAATGGGGCGCAGTACATCCGTATCCCGGGCACGAGCACGTACCAGCTCCTCGTGGAGTCACCCTATGTGCTGGAGAACGAGGAGAACGTGCAGCCCATCACCGTCATTCCGCCACACTTGGGCCTCGAGTACATTAACGATCCCATCCATATCGCAACACCTGCATCAGTTTCACCGGGCGCCTTCAGTGGGCAATCGTCGCTCTCACCTGCCGATGGTGCCTTGAGACTCAAGCGCGACACGGGCCACTTTCCGCCGTCCCCCTCGCAGCCCGCCGCGTCCTGCGAGGAGTTCATCCCCGCCAACTACGCGGCCACCCTCACGCTCAAGGCGGAGCTGCGCGACGACGAGGATCTGCTGGACAACGACGTGTCCGAGGAGAGCATGATCGAGGCCATTGACTGGTGGGATCACCAGCGCCCCGAGGAGGCCGCCTAGAGGATTCCGGCGCGAGTCTATGCAAATATATCCCCCATTAGTAGCATAATTGCCTATTTATTTATACCCAAGATCGCCATAATCGAACACGCATAGCGAAAGGCAAAGTGTTCGCCGAAATGAGTGCCCATGTTAATGTAGATTAGGCATAAGGTGTCTAAAGATAAATTTACATACATAAGTGACTGTATGACCAAGTAATTAAGTCTAAAATATACAATTATTTTTACATACTCGAATTTGACTCGTTATCACTCAACTTTTGGTGACTTCCACGCGTCCATTTGCATTTGAACTCGTTTTACTTACCCACAAATTTTGCCCAGCGAGAAAATTGAGCAGCGGAAAGTGCGGTAAGTTTACTCCACGCAATTCAATGTGGATCGCAAAATGTATTTAATTCAACGATAGATTTGATCTAAGCCAAGCGCTTTTGCGCGCTGATCTTTGAGCACAGTGGAAATCTCAGGTAAATGTGTTCGCTGGGCTCTTTGCTTAGATTCACAAATCATATCTTCAAATGTCTTGAAGCAAGGTTTTGAATAAATCTTCCCCAATGACTTGTGAAGAATATCAAAGCGCGATTGCCTGCGTGAAGTTCGCGGTGCTCAGTTGGAGAAGTTTTTTCTACAATCTCACCTTTATGCGTATTTCGCCATGGAGGGCGATAGAAATAAGTGCACAATAAGAATCATGCGCTGACACACAAGGTTAGAGCTGCGAGTGGAGCTGAAAAGGACCCGTCAAGCCAGACGTTATTCATCTCTCTCTCTCGGGGTTTTGAGTCAAAGAGAGTTCATGGCGAGGAACAAGTTCGCTAGAATGGGTTCTTAATGGAATTCTTCTGTGATCTTCCGGACTCGTTACGCAACTTGCAGCCTCTTTTGTTGCCACTTTTAACCTCACGGGACGTCTGGATGCCTTGAACTCCGTGTCGCCTGTTTTCCATCCAGGTTAAGTCCACAGTTGCGATCAGAAGGGAAATTCTCACAGCCACAGATTGAGAAATTTTCTTATGAGAAAGTCTCTCTCTCTGTGCCGAAAGGTCGCTCGAGAGTTCGTTAGGCAGCAAATTCCGTTAGATTTTTCACTTTCATCCACGAAAGATCAATGGGAGACCCTCGTCAGGGACAAAAGGTCATCTCAGCTGGGCCGGGAGAAAAATCTACCTCTCTCTCGGGTTGTCCCGTGAGCAACAAAGGTGTCTTGTATTCAGGATGTCCCATCTCGATCTATCTCAGCATTAATATTCATACCGTCCTCTTGCATACAATATGAGCCTTGATTTCGGAGAAAATTCCCTTAATCGCCCCATTTGAGGAAGATCCCTCAGATCGTGGGAATTTCACGTGCAGCAGAGCGAATCCAGATCGCATGCAACTCCTTGGAAAGTACCTGAAAGTTGGGGTGCTGACGAACTTGCACAAATGACGTGAGATTTCGCCATGTGAGACAGTTTTGGAATGAAATTGAGGACATTAACCATGTCATTCCCTCGGAACTCCTTTGGCTGAGGCCTGAGAGAAGGGCGTTTTCTCGTTTTCTCTCTCCTCAACCCCTCGGCGCACACACACGTGAGATCCTGTTTTCTTAAATAACCGATGAATCGATCACGTGAAGAGAATATCCCTTTTTTTGCGCCCAGCGCAGAGATGTTAAAGGGACCGATTTTCAGTGAGAGCGGCTTTCATACCTTCGGCCCCATTTTTCCACAAATCAATTCTATGAAAAATTTCCTTCTTCGCATCGCCTTTCAATTCGATGACCCAATTTTTACAATGGCAACAATTTACCGCTTACATTAGCGGGTAGGCCTAAGCACTTTTACTTCATTGCTGAATCAGCGCCTCATTATCATTCCGCTACAATCGATGCATTGTGCAATAAATCAATTATACAGTGAATTTTTGTGTAACGGTGAGAGGTCGACTCAAGTGGCAGAAAAATAGCGCTGAGGAAGTAGAGAAGAAACTTCCTCGTCGGATGATTTGCTGTTTTGTCCAAACTTTATATCGCCAGTGCCTTTAAAAATGCCATTTTCAGCATCTCAGCAGAATCCACAAGAGCCGAAAATCTTCAAGAAGCACACAGAGATCATCCTCGGGGTCAATTTGATGTGCGCCTCGCCTCCCGAAGATTGCTCAACCCTCGATGGGAAAACCGTCAAAAGAGAAAAACTCACCGCCGAGTTCGCGCACAGTAAATTATTTATTTACACGTTCACATCATCCCTCAGGGGAGCAATTCCCATCGTGTCGCTCACGATGCGTCCAGAACTGCTGGTGAGAAATGCGTGATTTACTCATGTGCTCGACCCCATTTGTCGGCGTGGGGCGGCTTTTTGTGCGCCAGCAGTGAGCATGAAATGCAAATTCCACTCCCTTTCACGCATGAGTTGATGTTTGAGGAAAAAGGACTCGGCCCGGGATTTTAATTACATGCGCATATCATTTTGGACCTTTTTCACCGCTCCTGGAGGTCCCTTTTTGTGCACACTCGAGTTCCAGCCTCTCGAGTGTGAAAAACGGCCGCGAGAATGTGCGTTACTCTTCCTGGCAATTCAGGCGCACCATGGGAAGTGATTTGGGTGCCAAAAGGCGGATCAGACAGAATTTGCACTGAAATTAAACCGCCGAATGCAATTTTATGTGTTAATATTCGATGCTTCAATGTCTTAATTTCCATAATAACTCCACCTCGATATTGATTCAGTGCTCAAGTGTGGAAAAATTGCACTTCCGGGCTTTTAAAAGTCGACAAACACGGCACAAGAAGTGCACGAAAAACACTACAAACAGGTTAGATGGATGGGGAATTGTTGGTGTGTGAGGCTGAAATGGGAAAAAAGGGAGATTGGAAATATGAAAATTTTGAAATGTTTTCTCCATATGTCACATTTATTCACAACTGATGCGAGAAACATTTGGTCTTCTCAAAAATTGAGAGCACAACTCCAACAAATTCAATATCCGCTGATGACGAACGCTCCAGAGCTGAGATTTAGGGCACGAACTCTTCTCAAATTCAGGACAATCTATGCGACTTTACACACATACAAGATTCAAAATGACGATTGTGTGAAAATATTCACCACTTGTGTTATTTGCTATTCTGGTCCACATGTATTAAACCATTTTATATCGCCCGAATGTATTAATATTAACACAACCTCCAAAAGTTGTTTCATTGAATGAGTAAAAAGCAGAATAACAGATTTGAATCTGCAAATATCTTGCAAAAATGGATCAATCCGTCATTGTGACTCTCATTTTGAGGCATAAACATGAAGGATATTTGCTGTAAATTCTTTTTATCGTAGATTTACTAAATATTTACTTGAATTTTAATGATTTAGGCAAATTTCACCAATTTTCCTCTCTTACACATTGTGGAATCTTGTTTAAACCTCTAAAACATTGTTTTAGCGAGAAAAGCACTTTTTCCTTATTCATTTCGAATGTTATAAATTTTTTCATGTTTGAAGTATTAACATTGCCCAAAAGTCAGCATTAACAACGTGACTATTCCTCAGAAACCTGAAGTCAAGTACCTTGGCCTTCATCTAGACAAGCGACTCACATGGAAAAGCCACATCAAAGCGAAAATCCAGCAGATGAAGCTGAAAATGAGCTCCCTTTATTGGCTCGTCGGTAAGAGATCGAGTGTGTCTCTGCATTCTAAAGTGATGCTCTACAAGGCCATGATTGTTCCAATCTGGACCTACGGTATCCAGATTTGGGGCTCTGCCAGCGAGACCAATTTAAATATGCTTCAATGCTACCAGTCTAAAGTTTTGCGGAGATTAGCAAACGCTGACTGGTATGTGACCAACGAAGTTATCCATAGAGATCTTCAAGTCCTGAATGTCAAACAGCAAATCCTACGGCTCAGCCCCCGCTATATCCACCAACTGGAAGTCCATCCTTATACCCTTGCCGCTCACCTGCCTACCACCAGGAGATACCGGCGCCTTAAACGTGTCGATCCTCTTGACCTTCCGTCTCGTTGGATCCCAGATTTATAAGTATTATAAATTTAGTGAGTTTTTCATGGTAATGTCAGCATTGGCTGTTCATTTCCACTATAACATTGTGATGTTCCCCTATGTGATTACATTTACTGAATGTCCTCGGACAGTTTGTAAATAAAGTTGTGAAACGGCAAAAAAAAAGTATTAACATATCTGTGTGTGATTCAGAATTGCTCCATCGTTTGCAATATTGTCAGAGGAATAACCCTAATTAATACTATATAGAGAGTCCTTCATCTGTCCTGGCAACGCAGAGACGTTCAGTCACTCTCTGCACAGCTTCGGAATGCAAGACATTGATTTCGTCTTCCAGTGCAAGAAGTTCCCATCCTCTCGAGTCACCCTCTTCTCGGGAAAAAAGCGTGCACGATGGCGAAAATGCTTTTACGAGTGAGTCTATTTTGGAGTGTCTGCTACGCAAAAGCATGTCCCTTTATGAATGTGCCGTGCAAAGAGACGAGGGATGAAAAACGATCCACACGTGTTGAATGTTTGATATTCCATTCCCATTCTCCACCCTCGACGATCACTCAAGAGCGCCTCAGCATTTCTGAGCCACTCCAGATTTTATTGAGAGATCGTCTGCTTGAGATTCAACTTATCTCATCCACTACAAATTTTTATGTGCAAATTCTCCGGGAGAAAATGCTACAACTCAAGTGGCGAGAGGATAATTTTTATAGCATTGCACAAGAGAGATGCTTTCGAAAGAGTGGTGAAAATTTTCATGTGAGCAGACACACTTTTCCATATGGCACAAATTAATTGCATATGGAGGAATGTCTGAGGAGGGTGATGCCCAACTTGTGGATATCTAGTAACCATTTTTTCCCCGTTCAGACGCATCGAGAGGTTCCCAAGAGCCACAGGTCGTTGCACACGTCTCACATCTGGTATTCCAGTCACAGGAGGACTCTGTCTCAGTGCGTAAAAAGTCACAGACATCTTATTACACTTGGTCCACTTTTTTCCCATCGACTTCACCCCGTGCGTCCAGATAATTGGACTCACTTTGGGATTGCACACTTAATTGCCACGATTGATTGGCGCAAGAGCTGCACTCGTCTTTTCATCTTCACGCTCAGGGAAACACCTCAATCTGCCTCCCAAAAGAGTCCTTTTTTGCCAGCCAAATCTCGTTACGCGGCAACTCCCTGATTTACACTCTCTCAGCGCGAATGGGTCGTAAATCGATTTCTAATGAGCTCCAAAGTCTAAAGAGCCCCAAATTGGTGGCTTTGCCTATCGAATCGCCACGGCGTATCCGCCAAACAAGGTGTGAAGATGCGCGCAGATTGAGACGATGGAGGCCACATTACCGCTCTCATTACACGCCTAATGACCCCCCTGAAGAGGGCAGAATGTGAGGATATTATAAAGCTGTGAGTGTTCGTTTGCAAATTGCATCCTAAATTCAATTTAATATCCCTCTTTTATAGATCATCTCGCGCGCAATCGAGTCATGATCGAGCACAGAGTTGGTAATTGGCGCGAAAGCCGGGGCAGATTAGGAGTGCTCTTGGCAGGATTCTCCCAGCTTCTGGCACTCTCGCAACTCTGATCTCTGGGCGAGTGATCGCTGGCTGAGCACTGTTTTTATTGTTATTTAGATTCACGGTGTGATTTTTTGCTCATTCATCTCAATCGTCAGTTATTGCCAGCGCAGAAGAGGCGCGTTTTTGCCCAGGGAATGTAAAATGAATGAAGGGAGCGGAAGTGAATTGAATTGCTACTGGTCCATGAAATATGCACACGGCCAACGCCAATTGCACCGCGTCCTCGAGTGGGATTTCTTGTGATCGTGTGCGCGCCACTTGAATAAATTCCCCCATTTCATGAGCTCCACGGCGACAAACGCGACCAACGTGCAAATAGATGACAACTAATTGTACATTGAACTCCAACTGTGCACAATCACAGCTCGGTGGACATCTCTTGTGGAGTCTGTGCGGCCTTTGTTCGGCCTCAATATTACCTGTGTCTCGAGAGCACCCTCGCCATCAGATCACATGTGTTGTTGCCGCACTCGAGCGTGGCTCTGCCTCCAATTTCGCATATGGTTTCTCGCTGCAAGACGGCACACGAGGAGGGAGGCAAAAAAACCGCACCTCAAGACCTCCTTTCGGCCTAATGAGTCGCTCCTGCCCTGTGACTATGAATAATGTGTGCGGGACTCGCCGTGAACCCGAGACGCTCGCATATGCAAAATCCATTGAGAGCATCAAATGATGTGACAGACAAAGAGATCTCTTTTCACAATCTCAAGTCTCGTGGCAGTGCGGCTGGTGCCTTCGCTCTCCGGTTTCAGGATCGCGGGTGGAGAGAGGCCTGAATCACTCTAGCAAGTAATTAAATTTAAATTTTATTTAGTGCTCATTCACTATCAGAGATTCATAGAATTGTAATAATTCTTCTTAGATACTAAATTTTGGGGGAAAAGAGATCCTCTTTTGGACGGATTAAAAACCATCTCAATCCTTCTTATTTAACATCGCAAAAACATAAGTCTATGTGGAGTTCAAATGTAAGTTTGGGGTCTAATATGATACCAATTTGGCTGCATTTTTGCTGGATTTTCGAGCCTTTGCAGGGAAAACACAGCAAAATATTCCATTCTCAACAACACGATTTATTCATAAATGAATCATTTCAGCCAATATTCGGCAAAAAATGCCTCACTTCCGGATATTACGATAAATTTCTACAACACGCGCGACCAACGTTTTCTCGATGTGTGTTTTCTTCCGTGGTAAACAAGGTTGAAAGAGTGTTTTTGTCCCTCGCAGTCTATATGCAATAAACATATCTGGGAAATTATTTACTCTTTTTCTTCAGTCTCCTGTCCATTCTATTGTTTGGTATCCTTTCGGTTTCGCCTCGTCAGTCACCCTAGAATTTCCACGCTTCTCTTGGTGCCCATGAGAAAACCACCCCTAACAGTTTTTGCAGACACCAGCTTCGGGCCTCGAGGGAGAGACAAGTTCGATATATTCTCCCATTCGGGGCGAATTCACAGGAGTGAAGATGAGTTTTGAAACTCGATACGAAAACCAGAAGTGGCAGGAAGTTTGTGTTTCTTGATTTTTTTCTCCTCCGCACTTCTTGTTTAACCAAGTCAGAAGAATTCCCCGAAACTTCCTCTCGCCGTGCAATCAGAGACCCATCAGGGAGGCCAAACTAAACCACAATTAATTTATATTGCGCCAATTATGGATGGAGAAAATGCGTTAGTGCGGAGAGAATGTAACCGAAAAAAAGGTCCGAAGGGTGGAAGTCGATTGGGAGAATTATTGCATGACGCAGAACAATTCAGCGCTGGCATAATGCTGTCCTAATTGAACCATCATTGATTAGAGGTTTCCGTGAGAAGAGACAGATGGAGATATTTGAGGGACAATCACCCTCTGCTCGCCAAGGATTCCCACACAACTTCGGACAGTGTGGCTAATGAAGCTGAGAGGATGTTTATCTCGCAGCGATTATCACTCAATTTGCACGACAATTCATCACGAATTGCCTTTGCCGCGAACTCTGCGATATGCAGAACAGGAAGCATAACTTCTAAACATGTTCATTGATTGGGGCAATTGAAATTGGCTTCTCTGGAGATTCACTGAACAGATTCACCGCATTTCCAAGATCACTGTCACTGTGAGAATGCTAAGAATCGAGAAAATCCGCTTAAGATGAAACGATGGACAAATTGAAGTCGCTCTCGAAAGTGTGGGCGCGAAGAAGTTAATTAATTTAACCGGCTTCCCATGTCGGAATATCTTTATTTACGACACTCTCTGCGCTATTACAATATTTTGATACATTTCCATTGACTGGACGATGTCATGCGGGCACAAATTGATGCTGGACGAAGAATAGAAGCGGTCCAATCGATGGGATTTTTTGGAAAAGGGGTCCTTCGGCAGGACAATGTGTCCTCAGCAGGAGCTGCTTTCCTGGAATTAGTTGCGCGCCACCGATTTCTCGACAGGCACTCTCGCATTCCGGGGGAGAAATTTTCAACCCTGCTGGAAATCTCTAAGAGAATTTCAAAAGCCAGTGATGGAGTGGCGCACATTCTGACCTGATGCGGGACATTTCTGACTCCCGAGCGCGATGCCACGCGGATAAAGACGCTCTCACCCTCATCAGTGCGATCAAAGGAGTGATCAAGGAGCTGAAGAGTGGCACAAAAAAGTCTCACAAAGACACGCTGAGAGAGTTGGAGAATAGCTATGCTAATTAGGACGACATCGCGCGCCAAATGCGAGCACTCTTGAGCTAGACAAGTGCTCTGGGGTCTGCGAAGGGTCGGATTTCAGTGCCGGAGCGAGAGGAAGTGGGCGGATTTTGTACCTCGGCTGACGGAGAAGCAGGAAGACAGGTCGCGTGTCAGTCGTGTGTGCCTCCAAACGTCTCGCCATCTCCCCTAACATGGGCGCGATATTGCAAATGACTTACGCAAGTCGTCTCAAGCATGCGCATCGCCAAGTCGTACAACTCAACCCTCGCCAACTCCCCTGATCGATGTTCTCTGCATGGGAAGCGCTTTATAGTGCAATTAATTTCTGCTGAGAAACACGGCAAAGTTCAATGGCGATACCGATCTCTTGCGGGATAATTAAGTGTTTTTATGTACACTTGCTGAGTTTTCTTGCCAACTTCATCACAAAATGCCATCAGAGCCCTTAAAAATGATGGTCATTTCGTTCTCAAATAGATTTCACGTCCAATTGGGACATCAAAAGAGCCTTAATTGTTTGCAAAAAACTTCACGGACTGGATTGAGAATTAGTATCCTTTTCATAGTGCTTGAAATTGAGAGATGTTTTATACAAAACTATCTAACTAACTAGGAAATGCCAATTATCATTTAACATTGGTTAGGAACAAGGTTAGGAATGGTCAGAATTGTGTGTCAGAAATTAATTCACAAACTTCATTCAGTGATAATGACCAAATATGTATTGGAAGTTTGAAATTTCGCATATGGAAATTCCTAAGCCATGTCGCAAAATTATGCCAATATCAAATTAAAATAATTCTCATCGACTTTTTGGGGGAAAGACATTGACCGAATTTGGATGGAAATTTGGCAAATTTAGGCATTTACTAATGAAATAAGAATGCATTCGTCGATTCACATTGAAATATTTCTATTGTGGCTTGACTGACACTTTCAACAAGTCTCCTGCTTTCGTCACTCAACTGGCATGCATGATAAGGTCACGAATCATTGACTCTATTGTCTTTATGAATTATTATACGTGAAATTTGAATTTATGCCGCGTAATGTGCCGCGAGACTTGAGCATTAACACGTCTTGGATCTTTTTTGGTAACTATAACGGATATCGATGACCAGCTCATGGACAGAACTGAAAATATTCTCTGACCCACGAGTGACCCCTGTGACTGTCAGAAATCACCATATTCTCCCCAATAATTCCAACTTCACTATAAATACCACCGCCTCAAACATTTCGACAGTCAGTCAACTCGTGCCGATTTTTGCAAACCCCAAAGACAATCTTCCGTGGCGAGTTTGGTGATTTGAAGGGACTTTCAGTGCGTGCAGGAAAAAGTGAAAGAGTGAAAAAATGGGGGTGGAAGAGACGATCATTCAGCATCCATGGATTTACTCTCTGGGACTCATGACAGTTCCCATCTTGATTGGATCCCTTGTAGCCCTAGCTTACTACTTCTACGAGAGGAATACAAGGATTTTCCAGCTGGGATCGAAGATTCCAGGACCGCCGCCAATTCCGTTCTTCGGCAACGCTCACATTGCCATAGGATTTCAGAATGAAGGTTCCCGAGCGAGAACAGAATGTGCAATTTGAAGATTAACCCTAACGTAATCCCTTATCGTCGTGCAGAAATCTTCAAGTTGGCCACAAGACTCGCCGATGTGTATGGAAATGGAGATATCGCGAGAGTATTCTTCGGCAACAAACTCGTCGTTGTGCTCATGCATCCTGACGACATTGAGATCATCCTCAACAGCAACGTTCATCTTCAGAAGTCTGATGAGTATCGCTTCTTCAAGCCGTGGCTCGGCGACGGACTCTTGATCAGTTCGGGCGAGAAGTGGCGAAGTCATCGCAAGATCATTGCTCCGGCCTTCCATCAGAACGTGCTGAAGACGTTCGTCAATGTCTTCAACAGCAACAGCAGGGCTGTTGTGGACAGAATGACCAAGGAACGGGGTAAGGTGTTCGACGTCCACGAGTATATGAGCGAAGTCACGGTTGACATCCTCCTGGAGACGGCAATGGGAACTGCCAGGTCATCTCAGGACCACGATGGGTTCGAATATGCCATGGCGGTCATGAAGTAGGTTCCCAAACACCAACCTTCACAGGTAAGAATCTCAGATAAGCACTCTCTTGCAGGATGTGCGACATTATTCACCAAAGGCACTACAAGATCGACTTGCGATACGATCCGATCTTCTATTTCACCAAAACCAAGCAAGATCAGGAAAAGTACTTGGGAACAATTCATGGTCTGACGACCAGAGTGTTCCAGGACAAGAAGAAGAACTTCCAGAAAAATGCCGAAGAAGGAAATCTACCGAAACCATCCTTGGAGGAGATCATCAACAACCCGAAGACTGCAGAAGCTGTTGTCGCTTCGTCGCCAAAGAAGGGCTTGAGAGACGATCTGGATGAGCAGGATGAAAATGACGTGGGCGAGAAGAGAAGATTGGCTTTTCTGGATCTCATGATCGAGACCGCTTACTCAGGATCCCACATTTCGGACTCTGAAATCAAGGAAGAAGTCGACACGATCATGTTCGAAGGTCACGACACAACAGGTAAAAGGGATTTCAAGGGTGTTTTAGGCTTCAAATCACAGCTGTGTTCGCACACTTTTAGCTGCTGGATCCAGTTTCTGCCTGTGTTTGTTGGCCATTCACAAGGATATCCAGGAGAAGGTTTATCAGGAGCAGAAGGCAATTTTCGGAGACTCTAATCGTTTCGCCACCTTTGCCGACACAGTTGAGATGAAGTATTTGGAGAGAGTGATTCTGGAGTCCCTGCGACTCTATCCGCCAGTCCCTATCATTGCCAGGCAGGTCAATGAGGACGTGAAGATCGTCACTGGAGGTCATGTGATCCCCAAAGGCGCCACAGTCGTCATTGGTACTTTTCTGGTCCATCGACGAAAGGACGTGTACAAAAATCCACTTGTCTTCGATCCAGACAATTTCCTGCCCGAACGAACCCAAAACCGCCACTATTACAGCTTCATCCCCTTCTCAGCCGGACCCAGAAGCTGTGTTGGTCAGTGATCGAGCTAAAATTCCTGCAAATCTTTCGGATATCTAATGGCACTCTTTGCCTTTCAGGCCGAAAGTTCGCCATGCTCAAGCTGAAGGTGCTTCTCTCAACCATTGTTCGGAATTTCCACCTCAAATCCAATCTCACGGAGGAAGACTTCCAGCTCCAGGGCGACATCATTCTCAAGAGAGCCGACGGCTTCAGGCTGGAGATCGAGCCGCGGCAGAACGCAGCGTCCGCCAAGTGATTCACTGTGAACGATTTTATTGCAATATCTCTGTAAAATAATCATTATAAGGCACTATCGCAATTAAATATCTATTCATTTAATCGCCTCCTCAATGGTAATTAACGTGTCGTTAGTGGTAATGAGGATAACTTAAGTGTTTCAGCAACCTCTAATAGATCATTCGCCCTGGGAGATCGTCTCGCGTGGTGTGGAAAAGAGAGCAAAATAGGGATTCAAATTAAAAGTCCGTGTAACTCTCTTCACCTTGAAAAGGTTAAAAATTTCTCTAGCAGAATTAGAAGAATTTGAAGCGAACAGGTGACAAATTGCCATAGAAATTCACGCAATGTTAATTGATTGTCTTAAGTAATTCAGCAATTACGGTATTGTGTCAATTCCCCGTAACTGCGTACACTTCTGAGGTGATCGAATTTGACTCCAAGCGCAATTAATATGGCATTCAATTAGAATTGCGGCCCATCAGTATAAAAGGAGTCGATTTTCGTGGAATCACCTCAGTTGAGTGCGCCTCTCCTCCGCCAAATCGCGCCGCGAATCCTTCTTGTGCTGTGATGTGATAACACTTCGCCCGCGTGTAGTGATTAGACACCCCAAAACTGCGTGAAAATGTCTGTGGAGTCGGAGTCAATGGTGGAGGGCCGTCTGGCCTTCTTCTCGCCACTGATGCTGCCACTCATCGCCACAACGCTCTCCCTCTTGCTCGTGTACATGTGGCAGCAGAGCCGCAGGATCGCCAAGATGGGCAACGCGCTGCCCGGGCCGCCGACGCTGCCCTTCGTGGGCAACGCCCACATCCTGGTCGGGAAGAATCATTCAGGTATAGAGAGTTCAAGTCCCAAATTTCGCAAAGCCTCGTAAGACTGATATAGACCAATATGGACTAATTATTTCTCAGATGATCAAAACTTTAAAGCTAGTTGGGTGACGCTTTTTCTTGCCATAGACATATACCTGAATCCATGCTTGATCCTTGACGATTTAACATAGCTCAGTCTGTGGTAATTCACCTATTAAAACACTCTATTTTCTGGCAACTTTGTCTTTATTCCATCTTTGCTTTCTTATTGTTGCTCCGCCGGCAAAATCCTCCTCCAACATGTCAGCCTCGTTGAATCAAAATCAAGATTTAACGCGAATTTGAATACACGGCTGTCCCGATGCTACAGTTGTGTGTTTAAATTCAGCAGAGTGCAAATTCTAGATGAAACATACGTTTTACTGTTTTTTACACTCAGTTCATAAAGGTGGACTTTAGAATCACTTATGGTTGGTCGGTAAACTGACAATCTCCCACCGTAAAACGTCCCTCAATGGGACGTTTAAGCCATCTAAGTAAGTAAGTTAACTTAAGATGACTGATTTACTCCGATTGGCTCATATTCTCAGATGAATAGAGAGAAAATGATTTGTAATAGTATAATTTGGATAGATTGCGGATGTTTCGAAGGATACTTGGCTAGTGCATTTACCTTTCTAGCTTCTTTATTGCTGAATAAATTCCACAAAGCGCAATATTCTTATGTAACATTTCGTAATGCACAACTCGATTTTCCTATTTAGTGTTCTGAAGGCAGTAAATTTGTATGAATCAATCGAATTCATGCCACAGATCGATGTGATTTCTCACAAAAAATCAGTGGACATGATTTCTCTCACGGAGACTTGCTTTTCTGCACTAAAACGACTTTTCTCAGACTCGAGAATAAAGCCGTGGCCGTTATGCAAATGCCGAGGTCACAGTCGCAAACCTCACGGCCACAAATGCGGGGTGAATTTGCAAATATGCGAAAATGGTTCAAAATGTGACAATGAATGTTAAATTAATTGATTTTAAAATGGTTCATTTCCCACAAATGTGGATCAGATTGAACTAAAGAAATCCTTGTCTTTCTCTCTGTAGAAATCTTCGAATTTGTCCTGGAACTGAGCAACGGATTCGGCAATGTGATCCGCGCCTTCCTGGGCAATAGTCTTGTAGTCTTTCTCACACATCCCGCCGACATTGAGATCATCCTCAACAGCCAAGTGCACTTGGACAAGTCTGATGAGTATCGCTTCTTCAAGCCGTGGCTCGGCGACGGACTCCTGATCAGTTCCGGCGAGAAGTGGCGAAGTCATCGCAAGATCATCGCTCCGGCCTTCCATCAGAACGTGCTGAAGACGTTCGTTAGCACCTTCAATAGCAATAGTTTGGCTGTGGTGGAGAAGATGCGCGAGGAAGTGGGCAAGAAGATGTTCGACGTTCACGACTACATGAGCGCCGTGACTGTAGATATCCTGCTGGAGACGGCAATGGGCACAGAGAGGACCAGAAAGGGCAACGAAGGCTTCAACTACGCCATGGCGGTTATGAAGTAACGATAGTGTGGATTCAGAGCAGCAAAGATGTTGATTTGTCGTCCTTTCAGAATGTGCGACATCCTGCATGCGCGTCACATGAAGTTCTACCTCCGCTTCGACACAATCTTCAACTGGTCCAGGCTGAGGCTGGAACAGGAGAAGCTGCTCAGTGTCATCCACGGTCTCACGAAGAAGGTGATCAAGAAGAAGACTCAGATCTACGATGACAACCTGAAGAAGGGCGTCCTGCCGTCGCCTTCGCTCAACGAGATCATCGCCAATGACACATACAGTCAGCCAGAGGTGAAGAGGAGCAGTGGAACGGAGAAAGGACTCAGGGATGATCTCGATGAGATCGACGAGAACGACATTGGAGAGAAACGCCGGCTCGCCTTCCTCGACTTGATGATCGAGACCGCCAGAGGAGGCGCTTCGAACTTCTCCGACGAGGACATCAAGCAGCAAGTGGACACGATCATGTTCGAAGGACACGACACAACAGGTGAGTCTATCTTCACTCCTGCGCGAGAGAAGGCTTCAATCTCTGCCCTCTTCCGCAGCTGCCGGCTCGAGCTTCGTTCTGTGCCTCATGGGATCCCACCAGGACGTGCAGGAGCGCGTCTATGCGGAGCTGAAGGGCATCTTCGGGGAATCCGACCGACCCTGCACTTTCGCCGACACCCTCGAGATGAAGTACCTGGAGCGCGTGATCATGGAGTCCCTCAGGCTGTATCCGCCAGTGCCGCTGATCGCGCGGAAGATCCAGCAGGACGTGAAGCTCAACACCGACAACTACGTCCTGCCGGCGGGCTGCACAGTCGTGATCGGGACATTCAAGCTCCACCGTCGCGGCGACATTTACCCCAATCCCGAGGTCTTCAACCCCGACAACTTCCTCCCCGAGCACACGCAGAACCGCCACTACTACAGCTTCATCCCCTTCTCGGCGGGGCCCCGGAGTTGCGTGGGCCGCAAGTACGCCATGCTGAAGCTGAAGGTCCTGCTCTCCACTGTCCTGCGCGCCTACAAGATCAACTCCGACCTCACGGAGAAGGACTTCAAGCTGCAGGCGGACATCATCCTGAAGCGAGCGGACGGCTTCAGGCTCTCCCTGGAGCCGCGCCGCAAGGAGAAGGTCATGTAGACACCCTCGGAACTGGCAGTTAGTGTACAACCCCAACCCTCTCTTTTTGTATAATGAGTGTTCTAACAGTTAAATAAATATGCAACTTGAGCGCCCAAAGTGGCCAAAATCTATTCCATGCACTTTAGTTACCATTCACCGGCCGCTCCTCCATCTCGATCACCGTGACCGAGGGCACGTCCGCCGGCTTCCGGCGCAGGAACTTGAGGTAGAGCACTTCGAGGATCCAGGGAACGGCGCAGAGAGCCATGCAGAGATTGAGACTGTGGAAGAAGATCGGGTAGCTGCGCGTGGCGTCGCGAATGTAGCCACTGATCGGACCCACGACGAAGCCAATGAAGCCAGAAATGGCCATAAACAGTCCATAGCCAGAGGGAAATCTGGAAGAGAAACACAATTGAGTGCCTCGAAGATTACATCAGTGGCGAATTTGGGTGCCTGTTTAACTTCACAGAGATAAAAGAATAAAACTTGTTTTCACTTGCTAAACCCCGACTCAAATATTAGCATTCCGATTAAGTCTATTTTTCTGCTCTTAATCTAAAAGACTACCACATGTTTGCACCGCGAGATAACTGAGAAAAATGTCACTTCGTCGGGATAATCTGCGATCTTGAAGCGAAGGAATTTGTCCAATAATCTCACCCGAGGGGAGAATCACTCGTGATTTCAGACCTTTAACTCTGTGATTATTATTTATTCTCCACATACTGCCGCCAGAGGGCAGCAGTTCAAACTTTAAAGGCATGCTGAAGTTCCGATTGTATTTATGATCATACCTTTCCTGCGGCAGATGCTCAGCAAAGACCAGTGGAAGTGTGACGTGAATCCACGTCCGGAGAAATCCCATGATGCCAATGATAAACGCCATGCCATTGAAGTCGAACACACAAAGGTGAGCTGCAATTTGGGAAGATCCACGCAATTATCCCAAAGTACACACACGCGAAGTGCGCATGGATTTGCATTGTAATCCGCACTCACCGAATCGCGCGGCAACCGTGAACGCCGCGCCGGCCATGTACACGTAGCGCGACTTCACCTTGATGCACGTGCTCGCGAGGGCGAGAAAAGTCCTGGAGATCAAGTCCGCCGCGGCGCCGATGGCGATGATCTTGGCCGCGTCTTGCTTGGAGAAGTTCAGCTCGAACAGGTACATCGGCAGCACGGCGAAGAAGGTGTTGTCGGAGAACAGGGCGAACGAGATGCCCAGCACGATGTTCACGTACGTAAGATCAGTCATGAGCGTGAGATCGAGGAAGTCCACGAGCACTTGCCACTTCCCGGCGGGCCGCTTGTCCCTCTCCGACGCGTCACTGATCACAATCGGCCCCGTCCAGTTGCCCAGACTGGGAATGCTCGAGGCGCGCCGCGATTTCACCTTCTCCTCCTCATCCTTGATCTGCTGCACGGGCGTCTTCGTCAGCAGCTTCTCCACCGTCACGTCCTCATCCTCGTGACCGCCCTTGCGGGGGATCTTGTAGTCTCTCGCACCCTCAGCCTCGCTGTCCTCCACCTTCACCTTCCTCATGTGCCACTCCACGGGATGCATCACGAGCATCCCCACAATTGCATGCCCGTTGAGCGCCGCCATGATCGCCATGCAGCCGCGGAAGCCGTAGTTGTCCATCAGCCACTGAATGACGATCGGATAGATCATCGATCCCAGGCCGATCAGCGTCTGCGCGATGCTCATGATGAACACTCGCTTCTCCTTGAAGTAGAGATTGAATGTCGTGTACGCCGATGGAATGATCAGGCCGAAGCCGATGCCTTGAACCACCGAAAAGGAGACGAGCAGCTGAGTGACTGTCGTCACGAAGATCACCATCACACTCCCGATGACGTAGAGAAAAGCCCCGGCCAGAGCGATCTTCCGCACTGAGTACTTCTTGAAGAGAGTGTTTGTGAAGAGTCCAGCGATGCTGAAGGAGCTGAAGAAGCAGCTCGTGATCAGGGCGATCGCACTCGTTTCCTCACCCAAATCCTTCAGGAAGTCACCAAACATGAGTCCAAACGACGGCAAAGTCCCCAAAGCGCACATCTGAGAGCAAAGGCAGCATTCGAGTATTGATTCTCCCGGTGCATCACGAGATACTTACGAGAGACGCTGCCAATCCCAAGCCCACAATATATCCCCATCCTCCCTCGGGAGTCACTTTCCTGTACTTGGCCATGCTTTGCACACTTGCGATCGCCTCGACGCAGCATCTGCCACTGAAGAGCAGCCAGGAGAGGAGCCTCCAGCCTCAGATCTCTCGGCAAACACGTCGAGATTACTGAGAAGCAACAGGTGACGGTAATAAATCCATAAAACCCACCACTCCCGCGCGAGATTCCGCCCGGCAATTGCAGATAAATCTCATCGCATCCCACATGCATTGACAGTGTTTGTCTAACATAATTTGCGTATCGGAGATGCCGTGATAAGGCAGAGATAAAGCCACTGTGTCTTGAGAGCCACTGTGTTTAATTCAATTAGTCGGTCCGAGGACCAGAGATTGATACAGCTTCTGCACCGCCGTGTGGATCATCCGCGCCATCTGCTCGTCCTCCGGACAGGACACCTCCAGCTTCTCCAGATCCACGTTCGCCTTCTTCCCGCCCACGCTGACCTGGAACTCGTCGCCGCGGATCATCTTGGGCACCGACTTCTCGCCGAACATGTCCTGCAGCGTCTCCACGAGGCACTCCTTGAAGTGCGTCCGGTCGCCCTTGTGCCCCGACGTGCCCTTGATCGTCGTGCCGCACAAGTCAGACTGCAGCAGCGTGGCCAGGACAGTGTCGGCGAACATGTCGTTCACCGGCGTCGCCTGCCACTCCATGATGATCACCTTTCCCTCCAGCTGCACGTCGATGCAGCTGAAGATGCGGTACTTCTTGTCCGTGTCCGTCGCCTCAACGCTTCCCGGACCGCCGATCCTCTCCAGCAGGAGCTTCAGCGTGCTGAGCGTGCCCGACCACAGGAGACTCTGCTTCTGTGTCACCACAGACATGCTCATGTCGGAGTATTCTGGGAAATTGAGGGAAATTATGGGTGAGTTTGGCCATAACTCTGGTTCTATTACATAATTGAAAAGTTATGACCCTTTTTTTGGCCCTTATTTCTAGGATCTGACAGGATTTAGCCCGATTCACGCCAAAGGAACTGAGAAAATGAGTAAAATGTCTCTCTGAGATGATCAAAATGACGAACGGAATGAGCTCCATTCAATAGAATGCCTTGAAATGCCTGAATTCTTCTGCCATGACTCACTTGAGAGATCGGACGCCGCCAGGATGTGATACTTGAAGTCTCTCTTCACCAGCACGCCGCTCAGCTTCTGATCCGCGTCCGGACGCTTCACGGCCAGCGTGCCCATGACTTTGGCCGTCTTCTCGCCCTTGAAATGCAGCTCCACCGTGTGCGTGTTCCTCGGATTGTAGAAGGAGATGAGAGTGTTCTGCTCCGCCTCGTATTCCCGCTGCAGCGCCGACTTCAGCCGGCTCATCTCGTTCTGCTCGCCGTGCACCAGCACAACGTGCCTGGGCTTCAGCAGCCGAATGAACTCGCTGGTCTGCTGGTAGTCCGTGTGCGCGGAGAACGAAATGTAGTCCACGGACATGTTGAGCGGCAGCTTCTGGCCGGACATCGTCACGATTTCCTCCGGCTCCGACAGGATTGTCTTCGCCAGCGTGCCCTCGACGCAGTAGCCGGCAATGATGACGCCGTTCTTGGCGTCTGTGCACCAGTTCTCGAACAGCTCGCGCGACAGGCCGCTCTGCATCATGCCCGGCGACGCCATCACGACGCACGGCCCGATGTCCTCGAAGTGGTCGATGCCCTTGAGATTGGAGATGTGGCGGAAGACGAAGGGATTGTTCACGGCGATCTGCCGCCGGATCTTGTCGTTCATCGCATTGATGTACGTCTGATACACAGCCATGCACTTCTTGGCCAGCGACGAGGCGTAGTAGATGGGGATGTCCTGCAATTCGGGATTCTGGCTCCAGTACTCGTCGAGAATCAGCAGCAGTTCCTGCGCTCTGCCCAGCGCAAACACCGGAATCAGACATCTTCCGCCCTGCGTCACGATCTTCTGCACGAGCGACGTGAAGCGCGTCTCGCGATCCTCCCGCTTCTCGTGAATGTGCGTCCCGTACGTGGACTCCGTGATCAGCACGTCTGGGCGCATTGTGGGAATCTCGGCGGCCATCAGGTGGCGATCCTCCTGGCGCGAGAAGTCGCCAGTGTAGAGAATCTTCACGCCGGCAATCTCAATCATGAACATCGCCGCGCCCAGCACGTGTCCAGCGTTGTAGGCCCAGAATCTCACGCCCAGCACGTCTCTCTCCTCGTGGAAGTTGATCGTCTCGATCTTCTCCATGCTCGCCTCCAAATCCGCCTCCGTGTAGAGCATCTGCTCGGTGGAAATGTTGCTGACTTTGATGTAATCCGACAGCATCCAGCGATAAATGGCCTTCGTGGCGTGCGTCATGAAGCAGCGGCCCTTGAAGGAGGTCTTCTGCAGGAACCACGGCAGAGCTCCGCAGTGATCCAGATGAAAACTGGAAAGAATCAAAGACTTTTCAGCTGTCCTGACAGTGACTTCTGGTCACTTTCATGTTTTCTCTCGACTTACTGCGAAATGAAGAGCAAATCCACCTCTTCGGGCTCTATTAAATCCACGAAAGGAAGAGCATCCATGCCGCTCAGTCCCGGATGAATCCCACAATCAAGCTGAGGAAGAGAAAAACAGATTCCGGGAATCAAATTGAGGTTATGAACAAAAAGGAAGGGAAATCACTACTATTTACCATAATTTTCTTCCCCTTAAACTCCAGCATGATGCAGGATCTGCCCACTTCCTGACCAGCACCCCTGAAAGGTGGGAAAATGAGGGAAATCAGTGAAAAACATGTGCAAACATTCCCAATCAATCAATGCAGTTTTCGGTCATTAATTAAACCATTTTTTGTTGATTCAACACTTACAGAGGCTTTATGAGCAGCAAATCATTCTCTTCGGCAGGAATGGGAGCGTCTGCTTTCCGTTTTCCAGCCATTTTCGTGGAAAAACTCTAAGAAAACCACTGTAAACAAATCAAATCTTGTTCTTCACTTGTCAAGCCCGGCGCGACTGAGGCGACATCAGCGCCGTCAGTGTTTGAATAGATGCACTTTGCGTATTAGTTGGTTTTCATATTCGCATGAGGCGCTGTCGGCATTCTGAGGGCTTCCGGAGGGCAAAGGTGAACATTTTGGTTATATAAAAACTTTCATTTTTTCTCATTTCGCCGGTCCACAATGTTCAAGGTGAGTTTGTCAATCAATTTCTCATATAGTAAAGATGCAAATTCCCTTTAGTGATGCGAAATCATTGCTGTCTTTCTTCCTCAGAACGCTGTTGCTCTCGTGACTGGAGGTGCTTCCGGATTGGGCCGGGCGACGGTGGAGAGATTCGCCAATTCCGGTGCCAGAGTGGTTCTCTGTGATCTCGGCACGTCGAAGGGCGAGGATGTGGCCAAAGGATTGGGGAACAACGTTGTCTTCGTGCCTGTTGATGTAAAATCATCTGATTTCTGAGGTTTCCGGAAGCTTTTCATCCTCAAATGCGCGCTTCTTTTCCAGGTCACTTCCGAGGCGGACGTGACGAAGGCCTTGTCAGTGGCTAAGGAGAAGTTCGGCAGACTCGATGTGTCTGTGAACTGCGCCGGAACGGCGGTGGCGTTCAAGACGTACAACTTCAACAAGAAAATTCCGCACCAGCTGGCCGACTTCGCGCGCGTTCTCACGGTCAACACCGTGGGCACGTTCAATGTGATCCGCCTGTCGGCGGGCCTGATGGGTGACAACGAGCCCAACGCCGACGGCCAGCGCGGCGTCATCGTCAACACGGCGTCCGTGGCGGCGTACGACGGCCAGATCGGCCAGGCCGCGTACTCGGCCTCGAAGGGCGCCGTCGTGGGCATGACGCTGCCCATCGCGCGCGACCTCAGCACGCACGGCATCCGCGTGGTGACCATCGCGCCCGGGCTCTTCGACACGCCGATGCTGCAGGCGCTGCCGGAGAAGGTGCGCGCCTTCCTGGCCAAGACCGTGCCCTTTCCGCAGCGCCTGGGCAACCCGAGCGAGTACGCGCAGCTCGTGGAGAGCATCGTGGACAATCCGCTGCTCAACGGCGAGACGATCCGCCTGGACGGCGCCCTCAGGATGATGCCCTAGAGCCGAAGGAGCCTCGAAAGGACCAGAAAGTGCATTTATTCGATATCATTGGAAGGGATTTTTATGTCTAATTAAAGTTGCTGCAATTCTTTAAAAACATGCGTTCTCTTCGCTCTCTTTACATTAATGACGCCACGGATTTTAATTAAAACATCAAATTCCAATAGAATTCTACATTTTCCGTCGTGCGTTCTTTGTTCTCATATTCAATTTTGCAATGCAAAATTGCACAAATTTCAATACATTCGGATCATTCGCGCAATAATCATTAAATGATATAGGATTTAATCGAAATTAAATGAACTCCCATTAAAATAAATCCGGTGAAATGCACTTTAAATAAGTATTATAAGCAATACCATCGAATTATCAGATCAGATTGAAATTTGGTGCATTAATTTTCACAAAACAACTGGATTTAATCTTCAAGTATTAAGTTTTTGTGCCAAATTTAGGGGTTTATTAATTTGAAGAGCTTTATGATCAACTACAGAGTTGCATAGATTTTACAAGAATTCTCTTAATAGAATTCTAGGCGTAATAATTGATTTTTAAAGTACAAAACCAAGAATTGAAGCGATTCCCAGACTAACATGTGTTCCTATTTGAGTGGAAATCGCTCCAAATAGCTATTTTTCACTGACATAAAACCTTTTTCTAAGAGATCTTGTGTTAAGATAAAAACTTGATTGCATATTCTGACGCAAGTGTATGAAAAATAAGACGAAAAAGTCAGTCATTTGTGGCAAATCTGAACCATAAAACTGGGTAATATTTTCGGGAAGTGCTTGTAAAAACCTTCTACAATGGAGAAAATAATTAATAACACGTTGCAATCTTCCGCATAGGAACTTTCATATTACAAAGCGCCACGCTCAATATGAGCAGCGCTCTTGTTATTCTCGCAGAACATCGCATTCAACATCCAACTGGATTCTTCTCTCGTGAGTATAGTTTGGTTGAGGAAACAAGAGCGCCATAATTTACAGATGAGCTGCAATAAAAGCGGAGAAAAGCCTGCAGCCGTTGGGTAAAGTGCATCAATCGTGGTGGAAATGGCATGAAAAATGCCAGAAGTGCTTCTAAAATGCAAAGCATTAGAACATTAGGTGAACGGCAGGGGCTCCAGAGGCTCAATAGGCAAAGCATAAACAAGGACTTAATGAGAAAATGTGTGCAGAGATTTTCCACACGCGTCTAATGAAAAAGTGCAGTGCAATATTCCTCTCTTGCAGCCTCTGAGGCACTTTCTTCGCTCTGCAAACACCGTCTTCCGCCCCTCGGCGAGGGATGAAAATTTAATCACTGTCTTCCGGGGTGAATTTCAGTCCACAAGACGTGCTCGAGACACTCTCGTTGGGGATGAATTTCCCATGAGGCGCCCCGGAGACAAAATGCTGCCACAGTGAAATGTCCGGACGGGCATTTTGCATGCGGATGAGCGTGTTTCGCAAAGGTGAAAAATCGCACTCACAAAAATTCCTCTGAAACGGCGCGTCTTGTTGCCCCGAGTGCGAGTGTTTGTTGCTCAGAAGCTGGCCAACAGCGAGGAGATGTATTATTTCTGCATTAGAACACAACTCTCGGACGTGCCTCGAGATCTCATTAATTACAGAGACCGCAAATGCTTCCGGGGAAAATCAATAGTTTATTTTGCTGCACGTCTTCTGCCTGAAAATTCGAAATTCTGCTTGGCTTTAAGATCCCATTCACTGATTGTTCAAGAGAATTACTATCAGCACGCCAGCATTTCTGACAACACTCAGTAAAGTAGTATTCTTGGACCAAGAAATTAATATTCTTCAAAATAATTTCGCGAAAAAGTCTTGAAATTAGCCTGAATCAACCTAATTTCAAGTCCTTTTTGATTATCATGGTGTAATTATTCTTATATTTCTTCGTAAATTAATGGATTCATGGAGAAAATTGACTTTACTTTGGTTCAGACTAGAAAAAAGATGTTTTTCTGCACTTTTTGTCTAAAAACAAAGAATTATCTACATAATTCTTAAACTTTCTCGTGAAAAAAAGGAATTTCCTTAGCGAAAAATTACTTATTCTAAGACTGAAACAATTTTGAATTAATACTGAAGGAATTTTGAATTTGCTTAAGTATTAGAAGGGAATTCAAGGAATAAAAAATCATAATTGTTTTCTAGCCCGAAAAAGGATATTTTTTGGTATATTTTTAAAATCTGGGCTAGACTTGAAATCATGCTAAAATACTTATTTGTAGTTCACTTTCTTCAGAATAAAATAAATTGAAGCCGAACAGACTTGATTTTGGTCTTTTCCGTTTAAAATCACCACGAAAATCTTCGTATTCGATTTTCAACAAGGTTTTCAACATGATTATTCTTGGATATTTGCCAAAATTGACTAAATTCTAGTCCAATTTTTCTCCTTTTCCTCTCAGCTGAGATTTGTAAGCTTTTCGAGCATTTTCCTCTTGATTTTCCTTAATTCTCCACAGCAAATTAATATCATTCATTCCGAGACCATAAAAGAAGCTTCTTGTTTGTGCTCTGAACACTTCTGTACTGATGGAATAACTCTCTTCAAATTCACATGCTTATTGCGAGCTCTCTCATTATGCACTTGCAGTTAAAGTGATAATTTGCTAGGAAAGTTTAAAAAGCAAACTTTCAGAAGCTTATCACTTGCCGAGGAGCATTGCAAGTAGGTGAATAAATATTAAACAAAGTCACTAACTTTGAAGCTTTGCAGCGAATGGAGAGCAGCATCAAAGAGTTGAGCTTTCAGAGGCTAAAGCTCGTGTGGGTATTGATTTCGTCAGATATAGCATTAAAAGTCCGCTGGTGGAAGGGGGGGGGGAAAAGAGAGTGGGGGAGAAAATGTGCCGGAAATTGTCAAAAAAGATCCTGAGGAAACTTTATAATGCATTCAAATTAATTTAAATTCGAATTCGTGTGAAGTGTGTGCGATGAAATGCTGGGAATTTCGACCTGCCACGGCTTCAGAATTCCATCTCATGAGGATGTCGGGAGGCAAATTTAATCTGGTCGACTTGAAGATTAAAGACCCGGTGTGGATTCGCCATTTCCGCCCCCTGTTTCGCCACCGAAGCCCCGATGCATATTTTATTATTCCATAAATCACCCAAATAGACCCCTGACAATACTATTAATAATGGACGGGAAGCCGGGGGCCATCACTCAGGAGTGCCCTAATCGAATTACGGGCAGCCTTTGACGCTCCACGGACAGCCCAGAGGATCACCAAGAGTTGCATGGCGTTGGAAGAGTGGATTTGAGAGTGCATGAATTGGACTAATTGGGAAATAATGAGCTCCAAGGCTGAATTACCCGTCAGATGATCAATTTTTAATCATCGCCACACTTCTCACGGCACAGCCAACGAAAATCCACCCCGGAGAAGAAGAGGTCATGGCATTTAATTACAGCAATTCACCAAACTTTCTGCGCTTTCCCAGGGAAACCTGTGGAGAGTCATCCGGTTTGTGCACAGTCCGAATGCCACCGATGGCGAAAGTCGCCCTTGTTCCCCCGCGGGGAACATGCAAAGAGACTCCCTCGCTTGTGGGGCGAGTAATTAAATGTCGTACACGATGAAAAACTCTGGCAATTGGGGAAAATGGGAATTACCTATGCCGGCCATTGTATGGAATCACGGTTCGGTGGAGAAACGAGAAAATGCATTAAAGAATCGCGCTGGCAGATGTGAAAAGCAAATGTTTTGTCCTGCAATCCTTTTATGTGTGTCTGGAATTAGAAGAGAAAATCTTAAATGAAATTGCGAATCAAGGGGGAGATATTACAGTCAGAGTCAGAGTTTTAAGAAGTGGAAGTGTCTGAAATTCCATTGAAAAGTGACAAAAATTCTCGATTCTTTGGATTCCTTTCGTTTTTTTTACACAGAAATAACAATTATAATAATCCTTTTTCTAAGTTATGTAACAAATCACGAACAGATTTAGAGAATAATTCTCATTCTAGCACATCAATTCTTATGCTCAAATCGCAGTGATCGCAATTTATTGGCAGAATTAAGCATTTTTAAGTAATATTTTAATTCTTTGATGCCAAAAAACAGTGCAAATTGCGATAGACTTACACATAACCTCAAAAATTGTAATTTAGACTTGAAAAATGTTGATTTAGAGAACTTTCTGCACAATTTCAACTCGAAAGTAGCAATTTTGAGTTCATTGGCAAATCATAGAAGACGATTTTGTAATCTGGAAAGCTTCCAAACTATAATATTTTCAGGTTAAATATCAAATGGAAGCTTAAGAAATTGTTTATAATTTGAGAATCAATGAAATTTAGAATTGTGAGGCACATTTGGAAAGGTGTACAGATCTAAGACATCTTATCCTCCCCTTGAATTGAACGTCAGACTTTCTCAACAGCTCTGCGTCTGACTGTAATTCTTATCAGTTGACTTATTCTCAGACTTTCCTATCACTCACATTTTCTCACGTCGCAATCAGTAAAGATACACAAAGCCAAAATGAGTGAAGATTGAGGAGGGAATTTCTCATTTCTCTGCGGAATTCTTCGGCCAGATGTTCAGTGTGAAATTGTAAATCTATCGCCAAAAAGCTACTTGCGCTATCAAGAGAATCACTCGAGCCACTCGAAGGGTGACAAATTGTCCGTCGCCGATAAAATGCCATCTCAGCCACTTACTCTGACCTGGCGAAGTGTCTCAGAAGCCCCCGAACGCGGTGGAAACGACGTGAGAAGCGAGTTTAGTGTCTGGCGCGCGGTGGTGAAGTGAGCTTAATCAGGCGTGCGGCAGGTGGAAAGAGTGCCAAACATGACACCTGTGAATTCCCCGATAAATACCGTGGAAGCGATTTTCTGGCTCTTGGCGCTCTCCTACGTCATCCTGGGTCTGCTCATCAACGTCCTGCACAGCTTCTTGCCGCCCTTCGTGCGCCGCGTGCTCTTCTATGGCAAAATCTCGGGTGACGAGCCGACCAGGGGTGGTCTGGCCGCCCTGCTGCTCGTCCCCAAGGCCTGGTTTCGCCACTTTTATCTCTTCGCCGCCATCTGGAGCTCTCTCGTCGTCCTCGTGACTGGCGAAGGACTGGCCAGCGGACGAGTTTCCGCTCGCTTCATTGGCTTCCTCGACAGCGTTTGCGGAAGTCAGAGAACCGTGCAAAGTGAGTTCCAGTGAGCTTTTATTGCGAAAATGTGCCAACACACAAATTTATCTGCCTATATTTGCCATTGAGCAGAAGAGAAAACTCATATGAAATAACATGTGCAGCAAAATAAATATTTTCACAAGAGAGAAGAGAAGGAAATTCTCGGTGAAATGCACTTGGTTTGCCAAGCACAAATAGAAGAAGCAAAGGAGAAGATATATATTGAGGATGTATTTTTAAAATTCATGTCAATATATAGGATTATACGGTGAACCCCTTAATGTTCTCCCGATCCTCACAGTGACTCTCCAGTCTCCATTGAATTTATGACAACATAAGTACATCGATTCCCAAGTTTATTTATTGGGCTAAATATAACTTTTCGAGTGACTAAAGAGTTTTCTCAGCGATATAAGCGGAAATCAATGGAAGTTATATTTATTTTCCGGATTGATATTGTTTGGATTCGCAATGCTTATAGTTAAACCAACCTGTTGACAGGCTCCTAATCGTGATAATCTCGTAATTCTTCCAGCCACCTCCTTGGAGACCTGTGCGGCGCTTATCTTGATGTACATTCACATCCTCGTGCGGCTCTTCGAGACTCACTTCACTCAAGTGTTCTCCAAGAAGGCAACAATGAACCTGATCCAGTATTTCACATCCTTCGTCTACTATTTCGGCGTGATAGCTCTGCTCCTGTGCCGGGGTCAAGGATTTGTCTCCGGAAGCAGCATTGAGCTCCGTTTGCAGGACTTCTCGTGGCGCCTGCTTATCTGCTTCCTCGTCTTCGCCTTCGCTTCGTACCACCAGTTCCGCTCCCACGGCATCCTAGCCAATCTGAGGCGGAACAGAAGTGGCAAGGTGACTTCGGAGGGTCACTTTCTGCCCACTGGGGGCTTCTTCGAGATGGTCTCGTCGCCGCATATGCTCTTCGAGTGCCTCATTTACCTCGCCATCTTCGGCATCGTGTGCAGGAACTCCTCCTGGCTGGCCGTCCTCGCCCTTGTGGCGGCCAATCAAGTAACAATGGCTTACGAAACACACCTGTGGTATTGCAAGAACTTTCCCAACTACCCTCCTCGTCGAGCGGCTCTCATTCCGTATCTCCTCTGACCTCACAGTCTGCAGAAACTTCCGTCAACTATTTCCGAGCATTTATGTGGAATTCACTGTGTTATGCATTAAATAAATGCTGAAAATCTTACACATCTGCTCCATTCACAATGATTTGAATATGTTAAAGCCTCCATTGAAAATTGCTTTAGCACTTTGTGACACAAAACACTTGCCCGATGGCGTAAAAATGAGGTTTCATTGCATTATAATGGTGAAAATATATTTTATGACAAAAAGCTTTGTCCACAAATTGCCTTGATATAATATTTGGGGCTCTTTTGATATTTTTAACATCATACAAATTTAGGTGTGATGCAAATTATGGTACATTATTTTTCAATTTGCACAATATTTTAATTGCCATGTGCAATTACAACCAATTTTCTGAGTGGCAAATTTCCATGTGAAAAATGACCTGGAAAGATTAATTATAATTTTTCATGTAGTTTTGCAGCGATGCATGAACAGCCATAAATCACTTCTATTCGCACACAATTTTCACGCCTTTCGGGTGACAATTGCGGAATCATATTTCTCTTTGTCACCCTCTTGGCGGTGTCGAAGATGAAAGACTCTCGCGCAGAGATGATACGAAGTCATCATTACTCTTGAAAGCTTTATTAAATTCATGGCCGGGACAGGATTGGGAGCTGTGCAGGGTTGAAGTACTGAAAGGACACTCCATTTGATTCAATTTCATCTTGTTTCAGCCCTTTCTCGCCCGTGTGCATCGCCGGGGCGGAAGCTGGGCGGGAGAGAGCGCGGACAAATAGCATGGCAAATGACATGAATTTTTGAAATTGTCTTCCTTGCGAGGCGCCTTCACGGGTGAAATGTTCTCGGCTATTTCTCTTGCTGTCCCGCGGGATGGTGTTGTTATGACGATGGATGGTGCGGGGCATGGTCGAAAAAAGAGCCATAATAGCACTAATTCTTTACACGCGCGAAACAAAGAACTTTCCCTCTGACCAGGCGAGCGGTGTGCGAGCGAGAGCGCCGGCAGCCCCAGTTGTTGCTCGCCGCCGCGGCGCGGGCGTCTGAGCGAGGCGGATGCTGGGGCGCTGCGCTGGGCGCGGGGGCGGCGCGGCGCGGGTGCGGGCGATCCAGGGCGCATATTCAAATGGTGCCGGGGAAGGGGGACGCCGGGAGCGCACAGCAGCAAAAAGTGAGCTCACGATGACGTCGAAACATAACAAGGTCCACGGGAGAGGCACTGAACATCATCCCAGTCAGTGTGACGTCGATTGGCGTGAGAAGGTGACGCTCATCGTATGTGACAATGATGCTCGACATCGACTGAAAATTGATGGGCGCCAGAGATGGGAAAACCTTGAGATTCTCTACACCATCACTGAGATATTCGCTAAATTTCCAAAGTCACCACTTAGCGGGGAAGATGAGCTGAAAATTGAATTTTCACTCAATACGATTCAATTGCATTTTCCTTTATAACACATATTTTTGACCTACAAAGCTTGAACAGGAATTGCAGAACACTTTCCTCCGAAAGAAAGTCACAAACCGATTTTCAAAGAATGATAATAATTAAAATTTGAATAAAAATAACCAAAATATGATCATTTTTCAAGACAAACTTAAATATTTAATTATTTAATGCACATATGGCCGCCAGAGGGCAACAAAGTTGGCGTGGGGGACGCTAATCATATCGAATTTTTCTCATTCTTTTCTCTGTTTTCTCACGGATTCTAACACTCTGTGACTTTCTAACGTGATCCTTGCCAGAAGAGAAGGAAATTTGAAAGCTAGACTGAGATTTCACAATAGAAAACCATTATTTCGTTATCAGCTGATCAAGTTCAAAAATTATTAGTTCGATTCCAACTTATGACAAATTTTTTGACATTTTTTTTTCTCTTTTTGTTGTTTTCCCATACTAAATAAAATCCACAAAAATACAAAAAGTGATTTAATAACTTCAAAGTTTATAGTCTGAAATCATGAGTGACTTTTCCCTGGATTTTCCTTAAATATTTGCTTTAAAATCATGTTTCAATAAATAATTTTCCCCTGTTTAATAGTTTTATGTGTTCTTATTATTGACGTTATTATTTAATTTCTCCTATTTTCTACCATTAGTTTCAGTATTTCTAAGCATATTTCTCTGCTGAGTTTTAAAAGCATAACCGAATTCAATTATACAAAAACTTATTTCCATACAAAAGCCATAAAAGTATATTAAAATAATATTTATTGTCTAAGCAATAACACTTTCGCTTAAATACATTCAATGCAATTGAAAGTTATGTGTTGAAGAGTTGTTTCGGTTTGAGTGCAAGGAATTCTCACTGTTCAGGCCATTTAGTTTAATTTAATATTCATGAGTTCTCCACTGTGTCAGCCTTATAATGAAGACTATAGCAAAAACCCCTAAGAAACACTGTCTAAACTTCTTTGGCGTGATAAGAAGCTAAAGTTTGCCGGTTATATACAAAAGAATGTATGCGTATATGGATTTTCGACTGGAAGTCGGGGCGAAACCGTAGAGAATCAGCACATCGTTGGCAGTTGCGGTGGAGAGAATGAGGATTTGGGTGTCATGGGAGAATCTATTTCTGGACCGACAGCGAAGTAACACAAGAGGAGCTCCGTTGAGATGGCTTGACTCTCACGCGTCCAATCAATGCACATCAGAGCGCCTGGATATTTTTCTGCCCTCAAATTGGATTATGTTGGACTTCGGGAAAGTGTGTGAAGAGATCTTTCGCAGTGCGTCGATGTATTTACTCGACTTGAGGCCTGGATTGTGGGCAATTTGTGGCGCTAATTGCCCAATATTTCAAAGCAAGGAGTGCTGATGTTGCTGAATTGCTGATGAAACAGTACTGGAAGCATTGGAAACAAATGGCATCGTCACACCAAATCAATTAGACTCAACCACCGAAGGATTTGTGATGAATTCTGAATCCTCCGGCAAAGGGAAGAGCTTACATTGATGCAATGCCACAAGCGCTTCGAACAAAAACGTCAGCAAACAAATATTTGGATTCCATTCAATGCTCTGTGTTCAATTACCTGATACATTCAGTGTGAGAGATAGAGAGGCACTTTCTTCTGGGATTGCGCGATGCAAAGTGGCCTCGAGAATTGGGCGTGCTGTGAAATAAAGCGGAGAAACTTGCACCTTTTAAGAACATGGAGATTTATGAAATGTCTGGCAGAGAGCCAGAATTTCTCTTGGAAACGTCCTCAAATTTATATCTTCCTCGTGTGTTTGGTGTGCATTTCATGAATATCGATACTGATGATGGAGTGACTATTAATTGACCTTTCGATCAAGCGGCAGTAAGATTGGAGAACCTAATAAAAAGTCGTTTTACGACGTCAGGCTTTTATGGAGGTCCTCTCTTTGGGGAGCAACTCCTAAAAGTGGCCTCTGGCAGAAACTCCGGACTTTTATAGCTATAAAATTTCTTTTAAAAATTCACTAAAGTCAATTTTTAGGCTGATGATGATATCTCAAACCATTTCGCATCCCATTTTGTCCTAAATTTCATCCATCGCGTGTCTATCGGAAGCGCCATTCAGCGGAAAAACAAGAAAGGGCGTCAGCTACATATATTCGCTCTTTTTTTCATCTGCAATGTACATATGTATGAACTCTCAACTTGGCATTGGTATTCATCAATGGGAGGCAGCGTGGATTTCATTCTTATTCATTGTTTCACCGCCAAGATGAAAAGAAGTGCGGCATTCATTCTCGTTTGCGGCTGGTTTTGGCAATTTGCTCAGAGGCTGGAAAATTCTCGTGGGACTCTTCGCACGTAAACACGACGCGTCTGATGGGTTCTCGCAGCTCCGTTGATGCCCCATATGGGGCCTATATCATCCTTTACGGGACACACACGGCGCTGCAATTTCGGCTGTTGCTTCAACACTCGCGCTCATCGCCAAATCCACAGCTTCGCTCATGCCGCATGTGTGGTTCACTATTCGAGCCACACTATTTGCTCGCTGTCGCTCTGCTGCATCTCCGTTTGGGAAGAATTCGAGGGTCAAAGATGTCAAACTTGGCCGAATGCTCGCCTATAATTGATCAATCCGCACTAAAACTGAGAAATGTTAAGCATTCCGCAAATGAATAGGGGACAAACAGCCCTTGCTATTCCCGCTAAAACAGTGTTAGAGAGTCTTAAGCCATTTCACATTGCGTTAGAGAAGTATAATTGTAAAATTTGACTAAATTATTAAAATTCAAGCAAACAAAATCGTGATAAAGAGAATTTAGTATTATCTTTCGCATTCATGTTTGAAAATTAGAACCATAAACACACATTTGGAGCTTCTGATCTATCATTTTAAAATAACTCATTCAGGCAGTACAAATTGCAAATCTCCTTTTAACACATGTGGTGAAATTGCTAAACTTTTAACACAATTGCTATAACCCCGAATAACAAAGAGTATTTTACTATAAGACTGAAATGACACATTTCTAACACTCAGTTTTAGTCGGAATTGATCCATTAATTGAGCAAATTCTTGACAATGATTTTCCCATCAATATGACAGAATTTACACACTGTCTAAAGATTGGAAAATGCCATTAGATGAATGCTGTCAGAACGTGCTTAAATTAGAATGATAGGGAGAAAGTCAATATGATATCTGAGAATAGCAATTTGAATATCCAAGTCCAGTGCATTTGCGAATGTCCAGTTTGCAAAATCAATATTTCCTCTTGCATTTCTAATGGGATTCAATTTAGTGTTGACAATTCAAGAATCTCCCCACATCCAGTGCTCAATATTTCAATTGATCAGGAGCTATAACTCCTTCGGCTGTTGCACAATTGTGCGAAAGCTGCCACTGGACTGCAAGCCTCGCCATGAATACACACGAAACGAGATTGAGCCGGAACAATATCCGTTCCATTAAAATTCCACCTTGATGGCCTTCCGCCGCCTCTTGTGCGCCTCGCCCTTTATTTACTATCGGGGAAAATTATTTAGCACTCCACCAGCCACAGTGGTGCATGAGCAAAGTTTCGGCTGATCGCAATTAACCCGCTTTTCGCCCAGCCAGATGAGATTGAGGCTGGGATATTATCATAAAGGAGAGTATTTGCTGGAAGGGTGGCTCGGCGGAAGGACGTGCTATTCTGCCGTGAATTTATTAATTAAGTGTCATCAGGAGCTGTTTATCTTGCAAAAATTGCGCCACACAGTGTTGAGATTTTGTCACCATATAAATTTTTCCACGCGAAGAGAGAGAGAGAGAGTGTCTTGAGAGCCCTCTAAAGCAATTAGGCAATTGGGTGGGCTTATTTAAATATATGAGATAATAAGGTGAAGACCTAATCCTCGGGCGGTGGGATAGTTATTACGGTGTCCATTTGCATTTTAATTAAAGACGAATTGCTAAATAATCCTTACCGTCTTTGGGGGCGCATATTGTGGTGAAAAGCTGCTCGATATTCTCGCGGAAAATTCTCTCCGCCCAGGTAATTGTTTGACCTGGCAAAGGCAATTTTCTCTCCCAAGCACACACGGAGATAAGTTGTCAGATTACACGAAATGACGGAATTTTAAACACACCAAAGCCACAATGCCTCGAGCCAGATCGATATATATCTAAACATTTGGGGGTGTCTCTAAACTGGCGCTTTTCTGGCGTTGGCGGAAGAAAAAAAAAAAGTTTCCCATTTCGCCGGGGTATTTCAATAAATCATCGAGACTTTTAATGGCTCTTGGTAGGGCAAAAATGAAAATAAATAAAATT
This sequence comes from Phlebotomus argentipes, assembly GCF_947086385.1. NCBI lineage: Eukaryota > Metazoa > Arthropoda > Insecta > Diptera > Psychodidae > Phlebotomus > Phlebotomus argentipes. The sequence goes on along the minus strand of NW_026776181.1, from coordinate 6,231,781 downwards.
TGTGTGTGGCAACGAGATATCGATTGAAATGACAAAATACCGGAGTTGGATTCACTTTGATGTCTGACGACAGGAGACTTGACTTTCGCAACCCTTTACATTCGCTGACACTCGGCAAAGATGAATTGTGATATGGGTATTGAAATTTATGGCATTTTCCGAGGAAAATTACCGCAGAAATATTAACGCACTTGACCGCAAATATTTTCTCGGGAAGACGCTTTTATTGCTGTTTACCTAAATTCAAAGTAATGAGACTTCACACTTGAGGTCGGAGTGGCAAAAGGGAAATGTGGGTGGAAGGAGACTTTTTTGGGTGGTATATTGGAAATCAGCAGAGGATACACATAGATGTCAATGTGAAATATAGGTCAAAGTGAAAGCCGGAACAGGAGACACTTGAGCACAACATCGCTGATGGGGAGGAATTTCTAATGACGCGCTGTGCCCAAAACACGACAAATCAATTTAAATTCATGGCGAAGGAGAGCAACGTGCCCATTTGAAGGGTTTTTCGCACGCCACAAATCATGATATAGGTTCAGGAGTTCGGCTTTCTGCACACACACACACAGCCTAGGCGGATCCTGCTCGAAGGCACGACTTCATCAGCGACTGACATTCAGCGCGGCGTCTCCACATCCATCACGAGTTGCCCCTTTTCGTGCTGGCCTATATTTCTCACCTCGAAAATGTGCAGGAAGTTATATAAAGCCGCATGAGCGGCGATATCCGCGGCTTTCTTCGCTATCCACTCTTTTACATTATTTATAGTGCGGCGTGGCGTGACGAATGGACAGAACAAAGGGCGGCAGGGCGCTGATATTGGCGGCGGTGAGATAGGAATTAAGTCGAACACTGAAAGAACTCGATGCCATTCTGGTGGAGTTCCATTGTGCGAGTGGGAACGAACTATATTTATGAAATAAAATAGAGTTGACTTAGCAAAAGATTCAAGATCGTCCAGATTATGCAGAAGAAAACATACGTCAATTGTTGAGACGTTCTGAATTTATCTTTAAGCTTTTTGTCAATTTTAACAATGAAAATTTATGGACTTTTCAGTGGATTTAAAGTGCGACGAGACAGAGACATTGTTAAATTTTATGTGAATCAATTTCTTTCTTCCGTCGTCGTAAAACACATGAATATTTAGTAGATTTTTGAGACATTGTTCTTGTATGAATTCCAAACTCCTATGAATACTTGAGATGCAAAAGCTTATTACAATTTGCATGGCCTTGCAAGCTATATAAGTATCTACATTATGCTCAATTTTCGTGGAATTTCCAAAGACAGCGAGAAGAGCACTTTGGCAGAGTATTTTCCAAGTTACACAATAAAAGCCGAGGGGGAGATAATATGGTCAGAAGTGGTGTACAGCTGAGTGGAAGTATTGGGAAGTGGAAGAGTTCGAAAACTTACAACATTCCTTTCCTGAGTTCCTGATTCCTTTCGATTTTTACTTAAAAGTAATTATAAAAAACCTTTTCTAGGTTATGTCACAAATTACGGACAGATTTAGCGAATAATCCCCATTCTAGCACATCAATTCTTATGCTCAAGTCGCAGAGATCGCTATTCATTGGCAGAATTAAGCATTTTCATGCAGTAATCATTGCTATTCTGAATCTTTGATGCCAAGAAACACTGAAAATTGCGATAAAGTTAAACATAACCTCAAAAATTATCATTTAGACTTTGAAAACATTGTTTTAGAAAATTTTCTGCATAATTTCAACTCGGAATTAGCAATTTTGAGTTCACTAACAATTCATAGAAGATGATTTTGTTATCTGGAAAGATTCCAAACAAATATTTTCAGGTTATGGCCGAAAAAGATGCCCAAAGAGTGATTTTAAGTGGATTCTTGTAGAAAATATCAGATGGAAGCTTAAGAGCTTTAGTTCAATTTAGGCAGTAGTGCGCAAACTGTGTACAAATTTTATGTTCTAGAATTGTCAGGCATATTTGGAAGCAGTGTATAAAATTAGGGCACTTTATCTCCCCCTTGATAGAAGCTAAAGTGGTCATGAGTGAAGAACAGTGGAAAAAGTGATTACTCTGTGCCATTCTGTATTACCAGGGAATTTTTTGCACCCGATGCAGAGATATTCAGCGACGTATTAAATTGTGAATTTAAGTATCACATCCGGGCGGAGAAAGTGAAGTTTGGGATTTTTGGAAAATTGTCAAGGAAATGTCGCATATTATAGGCAAAGACTCGTGCCAAAGCAATTTCTGCAAAAACTTCCTGCATACATGACACTTTGGCATTTTCCATTTATCTGTTGCAGCGTTCATCTTACTTGACATGGTAATATTTTATGCCGGGGCAGAGGCAAAATATTACCACCCAAAGACACCGCAATTTATTCCTCTTTCATTCTCTCTCTGCATCACGATTTATTAGTGATATTTCAGACTGCCATCTGTAAGGCGTTCAGAGCTCTGCAGGTGGATGATAGGTCTCTCAACTCCTTCAGGTCTCCATCACGGGGGGGGAGAGAAATATGATTTTTCCTCGGGTGGTTTCTCCGTGTTGTGCCGCAAAGAATGCCACACACACACACAACATACACGGGAAAATCCATAAGTTGAAGGAGCTATAAGATACATGAGCGGATTTCCTCGCCGTACAATCACTTCCTTCCGCGTCCGTGGAGAAATTGAATTGCGGAGGGAGAAATTGGACAATCAATTAAGGGGGTGGTGATGTAGAAGACGTTTGGCTCCGGGTTCTCAAGTACAGTTGGAGAAATGGAATTAAAATTGCTTGTTGAGAGTCAGAAAAGAGATTTCAAAGTCTCCGCAGGTGTCATTTTGAGATTTTCAAGAGTTGCAAAACTTTTCCATATTTTCCCCGTCGCGTTCTTGAAAATGGGACTATATATATACATATATATGTGTGTGCTTTCCATATGCGAAGGAGTGATCCACCCAGTGTGACACTGACATATTAGGGCGATGAACAATACACGTTCGCCCAGGCAAAAAGACGAATAATTTCCCATGGAGAGACATATTTTACTGTCGTCGCGATGACTCTTCGACTTTCACCTCCTCAAAATAGGAGCACTTTCTCCTCTGGCGTCGGTAAATATTTGCCAAATTGTGATTTAAATCCGCCCAGCACACTTGCAAGTTCTGCGCCATGAAACTTTAATTGAAATTGCAAAGTAGCGACTGATTCGCTGAAGGGGGAATTATTTATTTATTCACCAGCGGAAAGCTCTCTTCATTCCTCCTGATGAGCTTTCTTTCAGTCTTTCTGATTAATTTTCCTCCCCGCCCCAGAGTGAGGTGACGGGTCGGCGTGGGAAAAAATGGGGCAATTTCCTCGTCTTGCGCTAATTAGCATAGCGAAACAAGGTGAAAGACCACCTCGTGAGGCTGTTCTTTTGTGCAAATCTTTGCATTGTTAAGCAAATACTGGCTTTTCCTTGCAAATATGACCATAAAAAGTCATCACTGTGCTTTCCAATTCACCAGTTTACATCTGAAATATGCTTTGTGTTTCAACATTTCACCATTTTCTAGCCGCAGTAAAATGAGAAATGCTCGCAAGATAGATTCTTCTGGCTCTTGAGTTCATGTCACAGCGATAAATCTTAATTTGAGCGAAATTCTGGAAACTTTTATGGATCTCGTATCAACTAATAGCATGTCCTAATTTGATGTTTTGTCGCTTTCGACGTAAACTTCCCGAATTCACGTCACAATAACAAGGATTTGATGAACTTTCCTCGCAGTGTGACTTCGCGACATAACCAAGAAAGGCAAAAAATCGGCGAAACTTTTCCCGTTAGGACTTTTAATAGCGCGCTTTTTAAGCTTTCGCCAGCGGAATGACTGTCGCGCCCTGCAAGAATGTCATTTCAAATATGGAATTTCTCAAGTGGAGGCGCAACTTTTTCTACCGCCACTGAGAATAAATTGATTTTGCTATTTATAGTAAAAATTCATTTATTTTTATTCAGCACCACACACAGTGTATAATATCGATTATGGCTTGATGAGCAGGCTTCCTTCTGTGCTGAGCGATTAGCTGCATTCCTCACTGAACACCTTTTCCCACCGCATTATGGAGTCGCTCAGCTGAAACATGACGTGAAGTTGGCGCGGGGGCGGGAAAAACAGGCCAAGAGGGACTTTTTGAGAAGGTCTGAATGGTCACAGATAAGGAAATGTGCCTTGATTTATTAGATTTGCAGAGAGTTTAGACCCAGACGGGCCAGAAGTATTCCATGGGCAAACAGATAGAATGACAAAACTCATTACATCATTCGTCTTGAAAGGAGTTTGGCGGAAAAAAAAATACGGGAAAAATGCTATCGATTTAATTCCTCCAAGGCTTAAAGTGGCCGTTTTGAGTTGAGGAAAAGTTTTCAGAGAATATTTTACCTTCAAAGCTGGGAGATTCTGAAGTGTGCACGTCACTCATTACACACAAACATGGAGAAACATTTCGCCAAGTCTCGAGATTCAGCGTGGAAAATATATTTTCTCTATAAGTGAAATTTAACTTCAATTCGCCCTCGAGGGTGGCAAATGCCGTGGAGGAATCCAAGAAGGTACCTTAATATTTTTCATGTCACATTTCCGTGTTTGTCATTCGCGCGAACTTGTGTATAAAGTTTGTCATTATTATTCCTCTTGTATTGTTATCCAGTCTGTGTTCAACATTACAGTAATGGGTGTAATTATAATTTCACTCGAAACTTCGACATGTTGGAGGCTTGATGGCATGTATTTAGTCAAATTGCCATGTGGAAGATGAGTATTTTATTTAGGACAATATAATTGCCATTATTGGCGATTTTAGCTGAAAAAATTAATTATTTGCTCTTCAACAAAGCGTCCAATCAGACCAAATTGCTAAATGTGCAAATAAAAAACTATATACAGTGGAATTTTTCAAGGGTGGATGAAATGGTTAGAATTTGTACACCACTTCCTGACACTTCACACACTTCATAAACCAGCAACTAGTAAATTAGTAAATTTTAATAAGAGATTTTAAAGTTCTCTGTGATTAGATGTTTTTTCGTGATTTTTTTTCTGATCATAACCTAAAAAACGACATTAAAAAACCTTAAAAGATTGTTGAAAACATTAAAAATATACAAATTTTATATTTTTAATCGTCGCAATTCTCTTTAAAGCCCAAAATTGAATATTTTAATTCAAAATTTAATGAAAAACCCTAAAAAAGGACAATATTCAAATCTGAACCACAATTTTGTACAATTTTAATCTTTTTTACTAGTTAAAAACTAAAATCGCAATCATTATTTATGGAAATGCTTAAGTCTGCCACTAAATTAAGATGTTTCCAGTTTAGGTTTTTAGAAATCTCACTTTAAATAATCTCATAACCTAGAAAATTACTCTGATGATTTATTTGAAAACAAATTCTAGTTTTTATCGAAAAAATGTATCAATTTTGGTTTAGAAATCGCTCTCTAAACAGAAATATTACGAATATTGAAACACTTCCACTTCTTAAGCACTTCTCCTGAGCTGTACACCACTTTTGACTATAATGTCTCCCCCTTGGATTTTATGCGCAACATGATTCTCAGAAATCAGACCGTAGTTTGCGCGGAAAGGAAAAAAAAATCCAAAATTTCACCAATGCTTTTGTGCAAATTCAGGTCATGATATTTGATTTCACCAATTGCTCTATTAATTAAATCTATTTAGTATCACAGAACCGATCAATGTTGGAAAAAAAAATTTTTATTATCCGTGCTGGAAAAGCTTGTATGTCAGTCAGATGAACGATTTTTAATCCCGTGATTTCCCAAAGAGGAACGAGTGTAAAAAAGTTTTCATTGGGTTTTCATTTTCCAATATGCATCTCGTGCACATCCTACACAGCACAAACTTTTTAATCCGTAGTCTAAAGAGGAAAAGTTCAATTTCTTGGATGACCGCTTCGAAACAAATTAAGTTGAAGAGCCAGAGTCACTGAGTGGAAGTTCTTCTAAAAACGGAGAGTACAGAGAAAATGCTGAAGTTCGTTAGCTGGATACCTGAATCCTTCTAGCTTAGTCAATAAATATGCCTCATCCGCTAAACTTTAATTCTGGATGAGCTTGAATTTATCGCATGTGATTCCATGCTTTAAATGACTCACGCTATAAAATCCTATTCTTAAACTGGGGTGTATAACATAATAATTCTTGGGGGAGGCAATTTTTCCTCGAGACAATTGTGTGTCATTCTCCACGACAAGAATATTAAAATCCCCAGCAATTAATCTTGGGCGGAAAGTTTCCACATTGGGTGTTATTGTAAATATTCAGTGTAGTGTATCGGAGTGTCTTTGTCTGGCACAATATAATAAAATAGCGTGGCTATAGAGAAGATTGCCATTGTACACGGTGGCAGAGGATGACAAACGTGGAACAGGTGAAACACTGAGAATCACAAAATGAAATGGAGTCTGAAATAGAACTGGGGAAATAAAAGAAGCTTTTACATATTTTATAGCCTCACCGGGCGCCTCCACTGCACAATGCCTCGGCGGCTCCGCTCTTTGCCAAAAAGCCCCATGGAACAGCCAATGAAATTGTCTATTCACTGTGTCACAAGTAATAAGTTAATTTATTGCCTCTCCACCCTCAGTCTCTCGCCGTTCCGCCGTTCCGCCAATGACGATGATGGCCTTTGACCTGTGGCGGAAGTATGCAAGACTTTCTGCAGGATTGCAAGTGTGGTGGAAGTCGAAATGCTTCAAGACTCGCCGCGTGATTTATGGTTTAATCTTCAGTTTAATTGGACAATTGGCGTTTCCCATTGTTGAGAATTGTGCAGAGAGTATTCCAACTCCTTATTTCGCTTGCGCGCAATTTGCATAATTTTGTTGGTTTATCGTGTTTGAAGGGATCTATATTGAAATTGATTTTCGCTACAAAACGAGAGTCAATGACAATTCGATGTGCAAAGCGGACTAATGACAAAAGATTTGATGTCTTTTGCAAGGACTTTCTCACGCGAATTTCTTCTGATTTATCTCGTGGTTTTGTGCATTTTGCTTGGTCCTCGAGAAGAGCCCCAAAATCTGTCCCAAAATAAACCCTTAATTACATCACTCAATGACTGGTGATTGCTTTTAAAATATTTTGGCTCTCTGCTTTACGATGAAGACCAATTAAATGGCAAAAGACAGAACCGCAAATTGTGAGCGAATATAGGAAAAAATATATTTTTGGCACTGAAGGGAGAAATCACATCATTTTCCCACTTCGCTCAAGAGCATATCTCAGCACTGCTGAGGACATTTATGTCCCTTCCCGGGAGGGAAGGCGATGCTTAGGCCGCCGATGTGAACACATCGAATCCATACCTGAAAGAGACAGAAATCACACGCTGAGCTCTTCCCCAGTCTCCCTCTGGGCAGTTGAACTTTCTAAGCTCAGTTTTTTTTCCGTGGGGGACCTGCAGAAATTTTCCATCTCGACGAGGCAGCGCTTTGCAGCAACCAGAGAGCGTCTTGTTGAGCATCAACATGAAATAATCATAGAGAGTTGTTGTGCTGCTGGTGTGCTGTGTATAGCCATCCTGTTTGCACTTGAGCCACGTCTGTGGAAAACCCGGCTGTAATCATGAGGCAGCATGCCGCTATATGCGCAAAAGCATGGTATTCTTGTCGTTCACACTCAACCACATATCCTGTATCTTTGTTCCGCGCGCCAAGGCAAGGGTCTCCAGGTTACGCGGAACACCAGTTGTAGTTTGCCCGTCGAGATGTTGAGATCGGTGTGCGGATATTATTTTAATCATTTATATATCTATCACTAGAGGAGCATCTCCTGCAGCCAATCACCCATCATCACCTTGACTCATACTTCTTTTGTGTGTGACTTAGGAACACTCTTCATATCAGTTGTGGATCAAAAATACATCTCTTCGCGTAGACTTTTCGTCTCTTTTGCATATTTATTTTGGACCATTTTTTCTCCTCTTAGTTTTATTTTTTCACGTTAAGATAGGAAAAGAAAAAATGCCGAGAGAGTCTTCGCAGAGATGTAGAGAATGTATAAAACGTGTGATAAAATATAACGTGTATTAAGGCCCAGACACCGCAAAGGAGCAAGTGTGACGAGAAAAGCGCGCGACCGTGAGGAAAAAGTATAGTTATTAAATTTCTAGCCAAGAAATCATTCAATCTATTTCGGTGGACCCACGGAAGGCAGTGTCTGGTGTGGAAAAAAAGACGGCCCCAGAGGAAATTCTGTGACTGTGGTGTTAAACCAGAGAAAATCCCACTGGAAATGTGTATGTGAGAGCTTTTCGACAATGGCAAAGAGAGCTATAATGAAAATGCTGGTCGAAGGATATAACCATTAATATCGTGAAGATAATAAAATAGAGTTTCAAGTGGTCTGAGAGATAAGGACGGATCTCCATCCGCTTCGCTGGGGAGCGACACGGAAGTCCACACAGTGATTGTGTCAGGAATTGAGGAGAATTTTATGACTCTCCACGTCAGTCCGAAAAGGACTGTGCGTTGAGGCTGATAAATCAAATAGTTTTTCATTCGGAAATAAACTGCAAAATCGATATCCAATCGCCAAATCTTGGCCCATCTCCAGTCGCTCTTGTGGGCTTTCACTTTTCAATTGGCACCCAAACCACATCGGGGGACACCAGAGGTCGTCTGTCTCCCGGAAATGGCCCGCGCGAAAGGTGCCCCCGCCGCCGCTCAGTGGCATTCGCGGGAATATTGCCTATTTGTCTCCTTTGAATTTTCACTCATGTGAAACGCGTAACGATTACACAAAAATATATTAATTTCTTCACACTGTCGTGACACATTGATGTCAGATAATTTAATATTTGCGTCATTTCGCCGTATATCGCAAGAAGAGATAACCCAGATCTGCTGGCACTGAGGCCAACGCGTCTTTCTATCGTCCTCACTTCTTCGCCTTCCCCGCCTCGGCTCGCTACTTGCGCCAATAATTGCACGATCGAGTGTAATTCTTCAATTTCTCCCGCACAAACATCATCAATCAAATGACTTTCGACAAACCCTCCCGCCTCCCAACCCTCCCAGATCCGCCAAGATGCTGAAAATTGATGCTGCAGTCAACAGAAGTGCTGAGCTGAGGAAAAAAGACCCCGTCAAGCATAATTGCAAGAGTAGCGTGTGTTTTGCGTCTAAATATAAAACATCAACTCTTTGACGCGCTCATGAGCAATTATGTGTACGGAAATTGGTTATGAAGAGAGAAGAATCGCAATCAGAACCGCGTTGCATCCTTGAGAAGAAAGGAAAAACAAGCGGAAACTCCCGAATTATTAATTACACTATGTACAGCACGGAGCTTTTTAATTGATTACACCAAAGTGTGGTGAAAGCTTGGGATGATTTTACTCCAGATATCACAAACTGAAATTTGTTTTACGACACAAAGTATTTTCTGCTAGAAACCTTTCAATTTGCGTGAAAGAATTTCATTGCTTCTCTTGCTGTGCATGAAAGTTAATATTGTTGAATTTTAACAAGAATTGACAAATGCAATTTCCGGTGAAGCCCTCAGTTTTTCCAAATTAAAAACCCTCAACAGTACAAATGCAATTTCCTCATGCTCAAAGCTCTCTCTGGAGCCGCAACTGCATCGACGGGGGTGAAATCAATTTCCATTTTCCACAAGAATAGATCATCGTGATTCGGAGTGATGCTGTTTGCAGATGGACTGGTTAATCGGCGCAGCGAGTGAGAAAAAGAAGCCAAGGGGGTGGAAATGTAATTAAATTTAATGGCATTGCCGGCGGGAAAATAGTACGAGAGTTTTTCTGCAAGTGCGCTTGTTGCACAGCTGAAAGCGTCGGGAAAAGCAAAACAATTGGTCACAATTATAGCCACTCTGGCAGTGATCGTCTGAGATCTCTTTGGTGTGTGCAATGATTACGAAATTGCGTTATATTATTTCTGGTACTCGCGGTGATTTTATTTCGGGCAACTTGGCACGTATTTATAACCTCATTTAAAAATATCAAACACCACGGCGTTTATTTATACAACTGTAACGATGTATTAATATCAAATTAACTTTTTCTTTAATCTTCAAATGTATATTCTTATATTTCCGCCCACGGACTCGCCAGATGAGAGGCGCAGCGATCTGTGGTGGGCGCGAAGAGGATGGCAAGATCCTCATCTCAGAGACACAATAAACACATTAGGAAATCCTCAGGCGAGTGTGTGAGGAGAGTTTCCAATTGAATGGCGTATCGTCACGAGCACGAGGGCGCCGTGATTGGGAAATAATGAAAAACACTCCGGTGACATCAGAAAGTGGATAATAGGACGACGAGTGCAAGAAGCATCGTGGAAAGTTGAATTGCAGTGTGAGTGTTGTGTGACAATAAAAACCATGAGCTCAGTTTCGAGTGGTGCAATGGAATAGCGCAAGAAGTGGAGGGACAAAGCAAGTGGTGACTCTTGACGAGGTGGGCGAGTTGGGGGTGAAATGAAGAGATTGTGTCGCCTAAGCGTGGCCCGAGTTCCGCATTGTGTGCGCGGTGGATGAAAGGCGATACGCGATGTCTTCGCCAGCGTGATGGCCTTTCGACGACCATGTAGCCATTATTGCTGATAAATTAAATATAAATTGAATTTGTCCAATAACACTCGTGCAGAGAGGAACTGCCAGCGACCCGTGAGACACACACTCTCTCTCTCTATTCGCCGTGCACGCGAATGTGTGACAAGGACTGAAGCATGAAGAAGAAAAAATGTGAAAATCTGCAGACTTGCACACGCCGATCCTATTGACCGGTTGTCAGCAATTGCGTGGCATATTGCTGAGGTGCGATCCCTCTCTTCCTCCCTCACTTCCATCCACACCTCTCTTCCCCGCCTGGGAAGCCTTCCGCCCTCCTGTCTCGCTTTCCGTGCGTGAAGTGTCCGTGAGCTCGTCAACATGACGATGTGGCAGAGTGGTGGCATGGGTCACGGAACCCAGAACAATCCGTGGATGAAATTGATGGGAATTGTATCGCACAAGGAGAGGCGACACGACAATGCACAGAGCCAAAGTGGATCCAACGAACGCACCCTCAACCAGTGAGTATATTGACTATATTTCCTTATTTTCCTCTACACTGAGAAAATCGCATCGCAATTATCCCTATTTATGCTGTTAAGGAAGGCATCTGTGTGGTTAAAGCTTCTAATAATTAAGGGAATATCCGCGAAACATCCCAAATGTTCCCATTCTTAAGGTCGCTTTTTTCCTTGCTTTTTTTCAAATTTATATGAGAATATATTTCTTAAAAAAAACAGGCACAGTTCCTCAAATACTCAGAAATAGCTTTTTCGCAGTTTTATTTCCCAGTAGAGAGATTAAAAGTGGAATATTTGCTTTAATTCTCAGTTCTAAAACTTCAAAGAACTTAAATTTGAACAAGTCTTGTACATTTGTGGGCGGGGCAACGAAAGGGGCGTGGCTTTTACTGAAAATCTTTAATATAAACAAGGAAATACATTGCATAACTGCAACTTTTTGCACAGTTCTATGTTTTATTGCCATAAAAAGGGTCAGGAAAGCTTTCGGGGCTTTGAGACTTTGTGTGAAAGCTCCGATGGGACTCATTAGCACAGAGAAAATGGCCATAATTTAGGATGTTGGGGTTTTTCAGCGCATCTCGTCTCGAGATCAAACAAATTGACTCATCAGGCCACTAACCCAGAGCTAGTTAAGCCATACAACATATATCATAGCCTAATAACTGCCCCGAAACACTATCAGATACAAGGCCAATTCGAGGCGGTTTTAAAGAGTTCCGAGATGCCTGCCATGCATGCGAAAGAGATAGCCAATGTGGGGCGCTCAGGAAGCAACCTGAACCGATAAACATCAGGAATTGCGGTCCCGCCGTTGGGGTGTGGGTTAAGGAAAATAATGATCCACAAGGAGGAGCCCCAAATATTTCCCCAAAATATTCAGTGTGTCGATTTACATAACAGCCACTGGCACTAATCTCAATATTTTATAGCGGCGAGGTGGGGTGGCAAATTAATTAGGAGGGAGTTTGGCCAGCATTATCGACCGGAAGTGCGGCGAAGAAGTTTGGCGCGAAGGAGGGCAAGAAGTGGGCTTCCTTAAATACCTCACTGTCATGAAATACAGATTAGAGTCTATCACATTTCGCCTGTCCGCAGGCACATCAAATATAGGATGACTGGATGAAAGAAATTGGGTGTGGAGAATTTTTTCTGCCCTCCTGATAAATATTGAGTCGATGGGTGCGAAAGAATTTTATACCCGCCACTGACGCAGTATATCTTGCTCATTTCTCACCCCCACGCGCGCCACCCCTAATCAGATAATGCCTATAGTGCTGTACAGCAACAAGCAAGTCATCGCATTCGCATAAGTAGGGGTGGATTGTGGATGGCTTCTCCCCCGCTCAGGCATTTGTACCATTGTTGAGATGATGGCAGAAGAATCTAAATTGATGGCTTCTCAGTTTCAATCATAAACAATGAAGTGTTCCACACAAGTAACTTGATAAAATGCCCTTTTGATAGACACTCAACAAATATTTCACTCTTCGCTACCACGCTTTTTCCGCCCTTATCTCTGCCGGATGGGGTGTATTAGATTTTTCCCACAGTTGCTTCGGACTCGCTTGGTATTCTTGGCTGACGAGCTGAGGATGCTGTGCTGAGATATGGCCTGGCTATTTGTTGGCAAATGCCATGTCAACGACACGAGCATTTTTTATTAGGATTAAAGAAGGGATAAATATCATCCGATGCCAATTGGATGACTAAACTCGAGCCCAGCAAATCAAATCAGCACAAAGCGACTCCTGTAGCGTTATATCAAGACACATGCTTTAATGAACAATTTGTAAAATCCAAATACATACAATCCTACATGTTTCCTAATTATGTACAGTACTCCGTGTTCTGCTACTCCCCTATTTGCCACCATATATAGCTCTGCAGCAACTTCTACATATAATTTGGGGCAAGGGGAAAATATCGACTGCACTGTTTCACTCCAGTCGCAAATCAATCTCAAGTCTCACTATAATTTTCCTCGACAGAGTCAGAAGAAAAAGTTGCGGAAGAATTATAAATCTTTTTCTAGCCACAACTCTCAATTCACAATACATTTTCCCCTTGATTCGAGAGCTCCTCATCTTGATGTTGTTCAGTGAAGTCAATCTAATTGATTGAAATTGATCAAGTTGCTGCTCTGTCGCAAACCTAAAAAGCACTCTACCCATATTGGTTGGGAAACACGCCTCGTGGGCGGGCGTGAGAACTTTCTGAGACAGTGGCAAAGTATATACTTTGCCTGGGGTGAAAGTTGTTGAGCAAAATTGTTTGGGATTTGCTTGTTATTCATTTGAAATACACTGTGCAAGTTCAATTTTCCTAAATTCACATGAAATAAAAGACCGGAACCCACGATAAAATTTATTCTGCCTCCCAGGACTTTTTCTCCCCACTGGAAGAGTGCTCAGAGGGTGGGAATGAGGCAAGGGGAAGATAATATGACTAGAATCTGTACACCACTTCCAAACACTTCCACAATTTGTATGACGAATCCTTAACACTTCCCAAAACTCTCATTTTCAGACTGTTCTATAGAATTTTTGCACAATATTTGATGATTTTTTGACGACAATGTTGTTTTCAGTGCAAGAATTTCAATTTTAAACTCTTTTTCTGTCTCTGACAAGTTACAAAACTCAGAAAAATGTCTCAAAATTGCATAAATTGAAGCACTTCCACTGCCTGAAATTTCTACTGATCTGTACACCACTTGTGGCTATGTTATCTTCCCCTTGGAACGAGGGAGGGATTGATGGCCTCTGAATATACTGTGGAAATTCAATATTTCAGACTTTTATGTCGGGGGTTGAGAGTCTCTCTCATCCCCAGACAGGCATTTTACTGTTGAACATTGATAAGTTATTGAATTTGTATGAAATATCGAGTATATTTGCAAGATGTGCGAAATGTATTATGTTGATGTCGGTCCACCCGCAGCCCTTGAGTGCCTGTAAACACTTGGGCCGGATATGGAGGCTGCACTTGGTGCCACTAATGTTGCCTCCACGTCGAGGAGTCGGCGTGGCTCCTTGACTGGGGGTTGAGCGGGCGCTTCTGGGGGTGGTGTGAAGAAATAAAATAAAAGTATCTGCCATTCACTGCAGTCAATGAGGGAGTAATACAGTGTGAGCTTTCGAAAGCTCTCTCCACCGAATCTGCCCAAATGCGCAGTCGTGTAGACACATCTGGATGACTGCAGTGGAGGGATGAGCGCGCCGGAGGTGCTGCTGTGTATTTTTTCTCACTTCACCAGCCCCGTTTTTCATCCCCGGCCAGCAGGGCTTAAGTCGGGTGGGCAAAAAAGAGCTCCCCAGAGAGAGAGAGAGAGCGAACGTGGGCGACCATCAGGATTTTCTGCCCTCTGGACAGTCACAATAAATCATTAGCAATTTTGTCACCTCTCTCAATAATTGCTACAACCACAACTCGCTGTTGGCCAAACTCCAGCGACAAAAGTTCAATCTGCCAGCCGCGCGCGGTGTCATGCCCTCTGCGGAAGGAAGTTTACCGTGTGAAGTGATAATTTTTCATATGATAATTGAGTCACGTCTGAGGGAAGTGTGGAGAAAAGTTTGCCACAAAGCGAAACCCCGAAAAATTTCTTCCCCTTCCGCGCCACCATGACGGATGAGATGAAGTTGAGAGGCAATTCAGGCAACAAATGAGGGGAACAACAATTGGGGATAAAGTTGTATGAGGAATTTCGCGAGATTCTCCTCATAATTGATGAGCATTTCAGAGAATCATCGTCCTCACACTGCCATTGTCTTGCACGTCTTCCAGATGTAGCGGGCGTAACTGGCAATTTTGTGGCGGAAAAGTGTTATTGGAAAATATTGCAAAGTCGCGAGGGAGGTTTTTCCTACTCTCTCGCAAACATCCCTAAATCTCAGTTCACTAACTCTCGTATTCAGCACACGGTGATGGCAATTTTTCATGAATATCTAATGATTTCATTTAGCAACGGCAGATACTTTAACAGTCTCTCTCCTGTAAGTCTATTTGCTGACACAAATTCAATTTCCACGGAATTAACAATGTATTCATTAAGACTTGCCGGCTAAGGATCCGGGAAATCAATGGTACATTTGCATACATTAATGACACGGAGTGCTCAGGTTGATGCTGTGTGTAAACCTTTGGGTGCAGTTATGAGCATTCTCACAGGGATAATCTTCAGTGGAATAAAGAGCAACTTTAAGGCGATCATCCTAAATGCTATAGAGCTTTTGCACAATAGCTCAACTTAGACAATTTAATTCTATAGTTAATGAAATGGTGTTGAGCAGCACACTTCTTGCTGATAAACATTGATGGTGAACTTTAAGTTGCTCTAAGAACTTTGAGTGACATGATTGGAAATTGTTTCCTCCTTTTATGGACTGCTGAAAGCCATGATTTGGAATGCGAAATAGAGATGTTCCGGCAATAAAAGTCCAAACCTTATTTCCGTTTTCTTCCCTAGAAAAGGCACTTAAGAATGTTGATATCTGATGTGATAATACAAATTGAAGTTGCTGAATGCCAGAAGATTTTCACATCATTTTCCAACAATCTTCTTGAGTGCTTTTTGCATGGCTTTGTAAAACCAAATCATGATTCTACTTACTGCAATGGCAAAAAAATGAATTAGAGGGTGAATCTTGCACAGATGTAGCTATATGAAATGCATATATGGTAATGATGTGCAATAGTATTGTATCACGTAACTTTGTCAAACTTTCGGAAAGCTCTCAATACACAACTCCCTGAGAGAAAACCACAAACTCTTGACATCCTTGTGAGGCTCATAAAGCCAAAAACTCTCGAGGCTCTGCACTTGGTTCGATAATCTCACTCATGATTCAGATAATACCCGAAACATGCAATACTCTGGGCGATGGAACAAAGACTTTGGCGTGTAATGACTCTGGCAAAGCACTGACCAAAGTTTAAATCATATTTTGCGGCATGGCCGATACAGAGACATATTGACCACTTCCTCACCCACTTTGTGGCATGAGAATGCGATGGATTGGGGTTGCTTCGGTGGGGGTGGAAAAGTTGTGTGTGTGCTTTCGATACCACAGCGGATAATTGATTGTCGTTCCATCTATTTTCCCGTCGTTGCGTGATATTTTCTCGCTTGTTTACTGGGCTCTCTCTTCTCGCATGATGCTCTGGATTCCTCGAGCGTGTCCAGGATATTCACGATTTTCCATGCAATTTTCCCTCTGCAGGTGCCACACGGATGGTGGCGTATGAAATCGAATTTCACCGTCGGTTTGCTGGTGAGGAGAGAAAACTCCTTCGTTGCGCCAGACAAAGTTTGTAAAATTGATCTTTTTGCAAATGACACAAATCACGAATGCCTGCTGTGAAGTTTTCCGCCCCCCCGAAGTACTTTCGCTTCCGCCTTGAATATGTAGAGGATGGAACACTCCTTTCAGCCGCACAATCACCTTTTGTGCGCCCTCAGACTATTGCTTCTGTCACAATCAATGGCCCGATGGTGAATTAATCATTCCTCCGTGACTTTCACTACTCAATTTTCCTCCATCCGACACGGCTGTAAAACAGTCAAATATCTGTTCTTGTCTCTGTTATCTTCGTGCTTGAAAAAATGCCACGACAAGTGGCTCAAGTGACCGCACAATTGAATAGAGTCATACTCTGGGTTTTCCAGGGGGCTTTCGGATGGGCCACAGAGTGGGTGGCGCGCCTGAGCCCAGCTGAATATATTTTCCACCGCATGTTACAAGTTTCCCAGGCACGCAATTTTCATTCTCAGCCGCAAGATTTACTGTTTATGAATGTTGTGTGTGTTTCTGTGTCAAAACATTCATAATTTTGTGCCCTTTCAGGAGTCAACTTCAATTTCCCCGCCACGCCGCCGCGGGGACTCAGTTGGCAATACACACATTTCCACATGAAAGCAAATATTTGGTGTACTTAAGTAATTACATCGAATTAATACATTGGCGCACTCTTTTATGCTTCGTGCCGCCAATTTACTCTCTCCCGAGCACAAATAGTTCATTAAAATATCAATGGAGCATTTCATAAATTTCACTTCAACACCCCTGCCGGGGGTCCAATGGACCCCTCGCTCTTTGTCAAAGCGCCAAACAAGCGCCCGCAATAATACCGAGGGTGTGCATTTCACTTTTATTAAAATATCGCCACCCCAGAGCGAGAGCTGTGATTTGACGCTTTGTTTCGCTCTCGCCAAATGGAAGTTCTGTTCGGTGGCACTTGATGAGTATTGGCACGTTTCGTGATACAATTTTATCTCGATGGGCGAAGGACTTTTTGTCCGAGAGCATTTATCATTTGATGGATCGTTTAGTTCCAATTGAGAGGAGACATTGTCAAATAGATCGACATGGCCAGGGTATAACATATCAGATAATAGGTTTCATGCCACTGATACACAGACCTCAAGAGGGTGAGATTGTGAAGATGAAATTCTCTGTGCGCAGTCTTAAAGTACATTATGTACAAGGTGAAAGTCGAGGGGAAAATTGCTAGCTGATTTTTGGGGAATCTTAATTGTTTCAATCAAATTTTTAAATATTAATTTTTCTTTGGACGAAAAAAATCAAAATTTTAATGAAAATATCAACAAAATTTATTATTTACCCAAGTAAAATTGCAAAATAATCAAACATTGAGTATTTTCTGCGAAAATATTCAAATAAATCTCAACATATTTTAATAATCAAATAGTATTTAATTTAAAATAGAAAAATATTAACAAATCGAAAGCAAATTTGACTTTGGGAAATACAATCGGAAGTTCTACATTCTTTTAAAGTCTAATCTGCTGCCCTCTGGTGGCAATATGTGGTGGAAAAAATCAAATATTTGAATATATTTAAATTTTGATAAAATATTCCAGAGAATAATCATAATTTGCTTGCAATTTTAATATTTTTTGGCATCAAAAAATGATTGAAATTTGTATCTGAAATTGCGAGTGATTTTCCACTTGATTGTATGCGTTTTCCAAGCAGAATTCTCCAAGTTCAACTTAATCATTCATGTATTTTCTCCAGAAATCTAGTTCAACTGTATAGTTATAATGGGGGAATTTGCAAAAGTCTTCATCATTCACTTTCTTTTCTAAAGAATATCGTCTGAGTCTTGCTATAAACATGGCCAGGAAAAATTTCACAAAAGCCAGCTGGAGATGAGAAGAAGTTTCTGCTGATGGAAATACACAGAATAAAAAGATCATTTGAGTTTATCACTTTAACTTGATACAAGAGTGCTACCGCAGCTTCTCGTATTTATGCCCTCATCCCCCATAGGAATTGATATCAGTCTTCAAGTTCTGGCGAAGAGAGTTATTTCAGCACTTGCTAACACTTGCTCACACTTGCCGAGATAATTTATGTCTTTTCCACTGATGTATATACTTAAAATTCCCTCTGAGACCTCAGCAACAAATTTACAGGCAAATGCAAAGACATTTCCGCCCCGAAGCATTGGAAATTGTCGTGAAATGTTTATGTTTAAGAATTTACATGGCATGAGACTCTTCCATATAAATAACCTAGAACTTGCATAAGAGATTCTATTTGCCGGGCGGTTTTGACGGGGGAAAATCTCATACTGAGTGTGCCAGATATCAAATTATAACCGATAAAAGCCATAAGTTTTTTTGATTTATTTCTGACCTGTTTATAATGCTTTCCGACAAATATTTGGCTCTTTGAAATGCTTTCGTGCTGCTGTGGAAAAGCTGTCACGATGATTTTGTCCGAATAGCCACGCTTGCAATGACTAAACATTGAGAGATTCAAGTGGAGTAAAACGAGTATCTGGAGCAGCAATTTATTGATTTGCAGAAACTCAGGGGATCGCCAGCAAGCCAGTAATTGTGGTTTAGATAAATTTATGCTCATCCAGAAGTGAGATACTGTTGTGCTTCGCATTGCAAAAGCACCACGCGTTGGGTAATTGTTATTGGCAATATGCTGATCTTCTTTATAGTTGCATGGAAATTTTATCCTATCTCGACTGAGCAATTTTAATTCCTTTTCATGGCGGATCACTTGTCAATTGCTCGCAGGGTTCAGATATCATGGCTTGACTCGCCCCAGCGCTGGGGGTGTGAATTTGAGAAGCTTGACATATGACTGGGGATTACGGAGGGGGTTTGAAAATTTCACCGGGAAAGGGTGAGATTTTTCCGAGAGATTTCCAATAAATGACATGAGAAATCCGTTTTCCAAGTGAAAACTCAGGGCGGACTTTCCATCCTGGAAAATCCCCAAGTGTTGATGGAGGGGGGGAAAGTCAAAGTGTGGAGGTTCAGTGGATCTTTTGGTGATTTCGTATCGATTGTGTGTAGCAAAGTTTTATCTCATTTTGCCGCTTCGCACTTAATTCCTAGCAACAAATCACCCGAGAGAGGAAGGCTTCTTCGTCAGAGGTCCATTGCTCCTGTTGCGTCCCCGCCTAATCTCCCCAACTCGAGAGCACCCCGGCAAAAGGGATCCTATTTATTCAACAGTTTCCCACTCTGAGGCGGAGCATTACAAGGGGTGGATAAGTCTTGCGGAATGTGTGCATTTGGGGGGCAAATTATTATTCAGCAATTCGAAAGAGAAAAGGGAGTCCATTAAGTGCGCGCTGCGTTAAGTGTTATGAGGAGCACACCACTTCCATAATTCATAAGACAAAACACCAATTTCATCTCTTATCTCTTGTCTGAAATAATTGCCAGTGCGGTGAGGGACTTTCTCGATCTCGATAAGGTGGGAGCGAAAGGTGATTTTCCCCTTTGTGAAATTGGGATGAATTCCGGTGTGCCGATGGCACGTGGTCACAATGGAAATTTGTGGCGCCAACACTTTCCTTCACGCGCGCACACCGGGTGAAAAAGTGGGACTTTCCCAAACTGAAAGTGTCTCACACCATCGCAACGCCAAACCCTCGGTGTTCTGCTGCCAAAATGCACTTGTGGAGAGAGCTGCACCCTGTTGCATGTTTATTGGAACTGATTCAAAATGTGATTAAGATTTAAATGAATTCACACTTGTGGGGTGAAATCGCCTGGAGACCGCACATTCCCTCCCCAAGGGTTATTCCATGATTTCCGCCTCTGCCTCTCGTTAGTGATAACGAGAAAGTATTCTCTCCGTGCTGAATTGAACGCCATCCAAGTGTTATCTAGTTAATGTGCGTGGAGTAAATAATTGATGCCATCCACTTCCGTTTGTGTGCCGGCTATCCACTTCTCGCCGCACATCTTCATCGCCATGGTGATGGATAGAGTGGTCGTGGCGGAACATCACCCCCAAGATGCCCATCGTGGAGGCTCTCCCGAGCTGTCCATCCATAGTTGTCTGATGAACAGCTCAAGGGACGATAAATTTCTCTAATAACACTTCTACTTTGAGAGAAGCTTTCGGACCGGTGGAGTCATTATTCGAATTTGGGACTTTATGGAGCAATTCTCGGTCAAACTTCAAACATATAAAACAGCCTTTGCTATTCTCGTTGAAACCATCAGTGTTGGAGACTTTTAAGCGATTCCACATTGTGCTAGAGAAGGGCAATAATAAAATTTGCCATAATCATTAAAATACGAGTGATTAATTAGAAAATTTGTGATAAAAAGAATTTACTGCGAATATATTTCATGTTGATTCCGATCTGTTACGCTGTTTTCTACGCATTTCGATGTCGTTTTAGAACTATTCACTCAGGCATTGCAAATAACTCAAGTGGTGAATTTCTTAACACATGTTGCAAATTTTCAACGCATTTACCATTTTTCAAATCTTACGCATGTGACTCATGTTAACCTTCTAAACTAATGTTATACATTTTTAACACATCTTGTGTGACTGAGAATTGCTCCGTTTGATTGAAAATGTATTCAAGATCAAACAAAACCCCAAAGCTGGATTTGATCTAAACTATTTATACATTAAATATGATATCGTTTTAAGTGTTTTCTTCCCATTTTCTCTCAGTGTTGGTCACAACTGTCCTTTCTAATTAATGTTAACGACATTGCTATATATAATATATCATGAAACTTTGGTCTTGGACACAAACTCTAAACTTTTTAAACTGTCAAACAATTAGTATGACTTGCAAACATGCTTGATCTTGATGGAAATACAAATACTGGGAGTTTCAGGTAAAGTGAGCGTCAAAATCTCGCAAGATTGAAATTCCAAGCTGCTGAGAGACCCAAAAATAAAAGGTCAGTTTTGACCTACTTTCACACGTGTTGCAGAGGCTCTCAAATCTATTTAATAGTCTAATGGCAACATTATACGGAATTTCACAGCGCATTTCCTCCAGGAACGGGTATTTTTCCAAGGGTAACCATTTTTTTTCCTCTCTTCAACATTCCATGCCAAAAAAGAAGCGTTTTACGAGACGCTATAACTCTATGTATCTCTCTTCCGCTATTCAAGATAGCATTTTGAGGTAATTAATTCCATTCCATGTATCTGAGCATGGCGTCACTCGTGCCACTCACCGTTGACTCTCCCGGGGAGAATTGGGTGGAAAAAATCATGGTGATGAGTCTGTGCAATCATTTCAGTTTATATATGTATTTTATGTACAGCCCAATAAGCTCAGGCACATTGCGTAGAGCGAGACTTGATGATTCCTCGCTTTCATGGACGCACATGTGCCATTATGGATTGGGGAGTGATAAGGAAATTCCCCGGGGAGTTGTTTGAAAGCGGGGTTAGGAATTGTTGGCAAATGGGAAGCGATTTAGCATCCTTTTTCATGTGCCCTCCTCGTGCACCCTCTCGAATGATGACTTCTGCCAAACTGTGATACAGGCATCATAAGCAATTCCATCTCGAGGCGCCCTCGCCATTGACTCAAGTGTCTCCCGTGTGACAGTGCCGTAAAGTTGGGTTGAAGATGGCAGAAAAAAAACGAGAGAAAAATCATTCTCATAGTCGACACATAAAAAGTTGAATTAATAATAAAGAGGAAAATTTAGAGATTTGACTTTGAGAAGAGGAAGAAGGAGCGTGCGAGTAAGCAACAGATGGCAAGTGTCTGCAGAGATTCTCAAATTGACCGTCCCAGGATATATAGGGAATTTGCATAATTCCCTACATTAACTCTTGGGACACAATATATATATCACAGAGTCTCAGAGCGATAAAGGAGGAGCTCATGACTTCTGCATAAATTTACCCGCGAAACCATTTAACGAAATATCATTACAACAATCAATGATAAAATACCCCGAAAATATTTGCAATAAAGTCACGTCCCGAAGGTTGTCACGTGACAAAAAATTTTCCACAAATTCCCCAGACAAATCAAAGTGGGGGAAAAAAAAGTGTTTCGTGACTTTCACCACAAGAGCTGCGAGTTCCGTCTCACCATCACTTCCTTCGGTCTTGTGTGAAAAAATAAAATAGTTTTATTGGTACTACGCAGGCAATTAAAAGAAAAGAATCTCGCTGGCAAGGAAAATTCATAAATCCACTGTCTGACTGGGAGTCTGTGGGTGAAAATAGTTGAGCAAGCGGGTAATTTATGGTGGTTTGCGACGTCACAGCGTGGCATTTATCCTTTCGTCAACGATGTTGGTTTGCGGAGACACAACACATCGCATTGCCAATTCTTCACGCAGAAAATCCATCAAAAAGTTTTCCCTCTCGCTGTTCGCCTCACCACGCGACAGCTGTAAATGTCCCCCATGGAGAGATTTAATGCGCGCGGCAATGAAAATTCTGCGTGTGTCTCCTTGCATTTTATCATGGACTGCCTCACCTCTGCGATTATCTAAAGTTCTCACTCACGGAGCACTCTTCGGGGCGCTGAATGTGACTCTCGAGGAGAATATTGCACCATTAGACTCGTAATTATCATAACACGAGAGAGTCTGCGACTCGCCATCAGCGCACTTCCTCATTCTGCATATCGCACCTTCCATTAACCTGAGCTTCTCTTGTCACCTCCGCCATCAAAGAATTAATCATATTCGAGACAAGCGGATTTCATAGCTGGAGAGTTTAAATACGCTGCTGATTATACAGAAATCTCACATTTCGATATGGAGCCTCAAAGAACCTCTCGGATTTCAGAAGTGGTTTCAGCTATATTTCCCTCTTTTCCCGATGAAATTCACATGACTGATGATGTACATTCAGTGACTGCAAATTAAATAGAGCCACTTGAGGCTCTCAGACATAATCGATGTGCTGCGAATTTCCACGTGGAGCTCGAGTAAAGCTCATTAATGACTAATTATTGTGTAGCGTTTTAAGCCATTCGGTCTAGTCCTTAATCCTTTTTTGACACTGAAACAGAACCAAAACAGTAATTAATCCTCCAAATTAAATAAAGCCACGTGTGTAACATTTGAATTCTTGCCACTTAAGTATGTTTTGAGTTCTCAAAGAGACTTCAATGAATCTGAGGTGTCTTCAGGATAATTTTCCTGTCGATTTTCATTTTTTATCTGGACCTTATAAGTGCGGTTAATATCGCAAATTTGATTAAGTCCATCGAAAAAGAGGACTTTGCCCTGTCGGCCGAGATTTGTATTTCTTAGCGAACGAAAGAGCAATTGCAGACTTGCCGCTTACCCTCGAATCGGCACGAACTGGGATCAATCCTCCGTGGATAAGCTTAAAGTGTGTAAAGGTCAGATCAGCGATGAATCGTGGTTGATCTGTGGAATCCGTGGATTACCAGCAAGTCTGTATTCGCTCTCAGTTGGTTGAAATGTTACTCAGGTGGCTCTACTTAAGTTGGAGTCACTGTACGTAGCGAGATGAATAAGAAATCATATCAATGCGACGAGATGTCATGCGATGCCGTATCAAGTGATGTTTGCTTGTGAAGCTCGTGAAAGCTTTGCTCACAAGATGTCTAATAAAATGTTTGTGGAAATGTGTCTCACGCACCTAATTAAAAGTTGTGTTTTTCCCAGCTCCTAGAGTGACTCAAATAAATCACATATTTCTGTTTGTGGAAAAATTATAATTAACTCGCATTACATTTGCAATTTATTTTTCTCCTCTTCTGTGTGTCGATGAAAAACAGCGCGCGTGAATAATATATAACAGACATTCCGCATAATATAAAATAATGAAATTTACGATGGTTTATGGAGCAATTTTGTCCTGATTCAGTGTATTTATTTTGAAATTTCCACCAGAAATTTCATTTAAATCACTATTCAATGCAATATTAAGCAGCAAAGCCACAAATTTTATTAAATTCTCCAGCCAAGCAGCTCGCAATGCTTGCCAATCTGCCCCAGTTTATTGAATGGCAAATGATCGAATAATTTAATAGTCTGAGGGATAAGCGTAAATACGGGTCAGTGTCGGGAAATGGCTTTAGGGAGTCCCCAAGTGCTTGGATTTGAGCCCCTTTGCGTTATACGATTCAAGTGCTTTGTGCGACAGGGTGTGATATAAAAATATATCCACAGCGTCTGTGGAGCTTTTTTTGCTCTCCACTTTTTCCTGCGGAATCGAGAAAAGGTCACAGAATGAGAATATGTCGCGTATGTTTGCATTCACCTCACCCCCCTCGGAGAAGGGGTGAATAGATTGACACTGAGAATACTTTAACGCTCATGTATTATATGTGACGGTATATCAAAGATTGAATTCGTGGCGCTTCTTCGTCGCTATCTGGAATACTGAGAGCCTTATTTGTGCGTATATTCGGGATGTGACAACACTTGTACATTATGTGTACAGGAATGTGTGCCGATATATTGCAGGTTGATGTATTATGCAGGGAAAAAAGGGATTCCTTGTCAAAAAAGTGATGAGAATCGATGTGGAGGTTCATGACATGGTGCGAAGGAGGAAAAACCCCTTTAAATTTGATGGGCGAAGAGGAGGAAAAGTGAGAACAAAACAGACCATAGTAAAAACAGATGATGGAAATGTTGTTTGTAGAGCATTATAAAGAGTTTTCTCTTTGTGGGAAATTCATAAATTATATGCAGGAACATGTAGCTGATCAAATAGCAAAACAGCCTCAGTGAATGGAATGAAAGGAGGCTGAAGAAAGAACAGGCTTTCAGAGGGGGTTGGTTTTGCCTCCCGGATATTTCAAGAATTAATTAAGTTATTCCACTTTTTTCCCCCGTCGGTTTTCTGTTAACATATGAAAATGAGGCGGGAGGCTCGCGGTGGACCGAAAAAAGGCGCCCCGTATAAACACAAGTGGCAAACTTAATTTAGTGCTTAAGTACATGAAGTTGGCAAAAACATAAAGTAAATTGACTCCAAGGAGTGACTGTTTACTTGCATCAATTGTAATTAACATATGAAATGAAATGGGACACTTTATCGTGTGAAAGTGCTCAAAAACTCACACTGGAAGCACACTGCAAAATGGGCCATGGATGGGAATGTCTTGTAATTCATGCTCAGGGCGTCGCGTCGAGGTGGAAAAGGAGGGTTGAAATGAAATTTTGAAATGGAAACATGTACACAGAGATCTTCGCCTCACTGCCATGGGATTGAAATAAAGCGAGACTCCTTGCTCGGCTCTTAGTCGCCCAAGACACCTCGTGAGGTGGGATCTCTCCGACATTATATAAAACTTCTTTATGACCCTGTGCATGGAGGCGAAAGCTCACACAGTCACCCTCAGAAGTCTCATGGCTTTCTTTGCCAGCAACAGCTTTTCGCCCTCGAAAAGAATTCACTTTCTTTGTTCAAACCCTCATTTTGTCCAAACTATGTTTTGACCTTTTCCACCAACACAGTCAACCCACAAACACCCCGAAGAGTGGATGAACAAAGGGGTTGCTAACATTTGCGATGCAGTGTCACGTGCGAGATGCAAATTTGCATTCCAAAAAGATATTTTATCTTGCTATCTTTTCAATACTTAATTACCATATTATTGTACACAATTTTTAAAGAGTGGAAGGCGAATTTCTCTGCAAAAAGGCTTGAAAAAAACCAATAAATAAATAGATTGCATCGCTTCAATACTTAACCTTTAATCGGATATTTAGGGTTTTATGTTGAAATCCTGCGTGGAAGTAGGAAAATCTCCTTTAATTGACCTTTAATCGCTCAATATCAAACATTTCGCTTAAAACTTCACCATAATTTTTTTTTCCGCCCACAAAATACACTTTTTCTCAAAATTATCTCCAAATTTCTGTATTTAACACATGTTTATATTTTTTCTCTTCTCGTATTTATCCAAAGTTGCCTTCCAAAAGGAATAAAATTCTTTGCGGAAACATGTTCTCTAAGTTTTTCTCCTGAAATTCTTTACAATATTCCAAAATGATAAAAAATATTCTTTTAACGCCCTAAAATCTATTAAAAATACATTTTTCTCCTTCATTTTCCACCTTTTCACCTGAAATCACCTGAAATCTATATTTGCAACCCCTTAAAATGAACTATTCGCCCTCATTGCCACGAATGTAAACACGAAGGTAAATATTTAAATTGCATTCTATCTCAAATAAATCCTCTTTGCACATTCTTCCGATATCTTATCGGATGCTAAGCATGATACACGACGAGGAAATGGGGTTGTGAGCAAACCACCCTCTGAGTATTTGCAAAGAACACCCGCTGTGAATTAAAATGCTCAACTTTTCGCTCGGACTATTGATCGAAAGCTCCAAAAAATACACTTTTCTAAAGAGGAAGAGAGCGCAAAAAAACGCTACAACTGAAAGTTCATTAAAGAAAGCAATGTTTATCATCAATTCTCAACATCACATAGCAATTTATTTTTATTTACCCGTGAAGAATTCTTGGTGAAATAAAGTCAGTCTAAATATGTGCATTCCTTTTATCTAATATCAAGGAAATTGCACAGGAGCACTTATCTATGAGATAAATAAGTGGAGTTTAACTAGTTTACTGCGGAATCTTCGCAATAATAGCAATGCAAACGAACTTGTGCACATTTTCACGATATTCCCACAATATTGTGCAAACAGTCTTCTTCAGTAAAATTAGCCTTTGAATGGCACAATTCACGGAGCGATGGAAAAAGTCTGCCCTGCAACAAAATAAGCAACTATTCCTCATGTCTGTGAAAAGGATTGGTGGCCATTTGATGGGGAGAAAAAGTCATCTGGTGGCTGGAGAAAAAGGGCGAATCCCTCCACTTCTGATGGGATGAATTTAGTGGTGAGACGAGGGAAAAGCTCGAGTCTTTTTCAGCTCCTCCACTGGGTTAGTGCGATGCTGGAGGAAAAATGCCAAAGTGTACTGCGAGGAAGATTGCGATCTTGGTCGTGGTGGGAGAAATATTTTTGGGGCTAGAAAATGTCTTGCGGAAGCTTTTATCTCATGTGGCAAATAGCACATATGAGAAAAATCTCTCTCGCAGGCGCTATTGCTTAAATTCCAGGACTCCCACACGCCGCCGCCGCCCCTTCACTATTGTGATACAGTCTCTGTTCATCCATTTTTCCGAGCTCCGCACATGAACAACACGAGAGCTGCAATGGGTTTTCGCCTTTGAACTTGCCTCGAGTTCAAGCACGTTAATTTAATACATTCCCAAAATCACAAGGATTAAATTAAATTCTCGCCTTTTCCACCCCACGAATCCGTGTATACAAATTGTCGTTATATTTCAAACATTGCTCACGGAGCTTTTGCTGTGTGTGTGTAAATTTGATTCTTTCACAGCCACTTTTCCCGTCTCGCTTGCCACTCAATTTATTACAGGCGCGTGTTTCAAATGCTATCGCAGCCATTATTTTATTTCAGGAGCTTTTCACAGTCTAAAACCTAATAAATAGCAACATTCTCGGAATATGGTCGGTGCGATGAAAGTTATAGAATTAAAGCGGGGAAAGACTTTTGATATCATTCCACATACTTTCTTGAAATACGTACAGATAAAGTCTTTCTTCTGCTCGCGAAGGAAGCTTAATTATTTCACACACACACACAGATAGATGTGCATGCAAGTATTAATAATACATCATATAAACATTAGACCGTGTGGTTATTTTATATCTCGTGGTAAATTCTTGCCATTCGCCGTGTTATTACTTGCATGCATCTGTATATTCAGCACAATTAAGCTCCCTTTTCCACTAAATTGACCTTCTTATCATGACCGACACAATGCTAAATTGTAACAATATAAATAAAAACGAAATTAGGATAATAAAGTCATGCATTCGGCTGTGCGTTTGGGTGATGTCATGACAATTAAACTTGTCCTTTAATGGGTGATATTATCCTGAGCTTTGTGTTTTATACGATCATAAGCTTATTTTTATTTATACCTCATTTATTGCTGACTTTTCTCATTTCTTTTTTCCACTTCGCACCCATTTCTGTGGAAATGCACTGCTGAGAAAATTGTATTTTGCCCAGACACGAAGCGTGAGCTGGCAGGATTCTGGCCGCAAAGCGTTCGATTTGCCAAGACAACTCTATATATTGTGGGCCAATGGGAAGATAGTATGCTCTCAATCTGTACACCACTTCCCAACACTTCCAGCACTTCAAATTTTTAAACCGTTTCTACAATAATACGCAAATGATAATCCGAAAAATCCACTTTAAACCGATTTTTTCACTAAATATCACTAAGAGATCTTGAAAGATTCAAATTGAAAGCTTTATAGATAATAAAATAATTTTTTTATGAGTTCCCACTAAACTCAAAATTGTTAATTCAGCGTCAAAACACTCTTTTTGAGGTTATGTTCGACTTCAATAAAAATTTGCATCGTTTTTTGGCATCAAAGGTTCAGAATAGTGATGTTTATTGCATGAAAGTCTTTAATGAAAGCCAATGACTAGCAATCTTGATGACTTTGGCATGAAAATTGATGTGAAACATTCACTAAACTTGCCCTTGATAATTACATTACCTAGAAAAGGATCATTTCTTTGTACAATTCAAAAGAAACCCAAAGAATCGTGATGATTAGTCAGTAAAAGATGCACGCAGGAAAGGAAGATTGCAAGGTTTTGAGCACTTCCATGTACTTCTGCTGAGCTGTACATCACTTCTGGCTGTGTTATCTCCCCCTTGCTGTGGGGTTGGAAGAAAGTGAGCGACCGGAAATTGCTGCGAAATCGCACTTGCGACTATTGAAGCCACAACTGACAGTCGCTCATTCCTCACGTCTGCGGCGACGGTGTTCTATTCTTCCTCCAAAGTACATGTCTTTGCATTTGAATGCTGCTATACACGAAGGAGACTTCCCAATCGTGAGCATTGGATATGAATGGTGGAATTATTGTTAATAAAAGTATCGATTTACTATTGTCGACCAGCAGTTTCGTGCTATGATTTTCATGTTACAATAAATAGCCCCTCGCTTCTCGTGTAAATATGCATTATACATCAAATAGAATTCATTAAGGAATTGTGTATGTCTGAAAAATATATTTTCCGCTCAAATGGCAGGAAAAAATGCCACAAGTTTGTAGCCAAGCAAGAATGCTTTGTTCAGCTCTCTCTCTCTTCCACACAAATGGCAGAAAGAATGCTCATCATGACGTTTTCGCGCTGAATTCCAAATAGGAATATATTTTATTTATATGCCCACCGCCGGAGCTTCAAATGCACTCGACTCGTGCAGAATTTTCACACACTAATCGCGAGTGAGACAGATTGCCAGGGGGTGAATAAATCAACTGCCGGCCGCCACACTTTTTCGCCACCATTCATGCATAATCGCAATATTTCACGGCTTTTCCCAGAGCTCTTAATTGGGTTTCTCCAGGTAAACAGATTTTACATGGTGTTTTCCTCCCCTAAATCAACACACAATGAATTTAACTAACGTGAAACAATTCAATTTTGAGAAAGAATCTCTATTAGTCGTCATCATAGCGTGACTGTTTCACTGGAAAGCCATCTCACCCCTCGTTAGGGGTGGTTTTTGGCGAAACTCTGTGTGATACTCCACTGATAGATAATTCAATACCGCTGAAGCTTTGCACTTCCACCATTTTGATGTAATTTCACAACTGAATATTCATCCAATTGCACCTCTCTCCAGACTGTATTTAATTAATAATAACCCATAGCAAAATGCCCAAAATGAGTCTCGCTTTTGGCACAATTAATCTATTCATATTCGTGGTGTAAACACCACAAACAATACCCCAATTAATGTACTATTTTCTAGCTATTTTGCGCGCTATTTAGCAAAGCTTTTGCAACACTTTTCCACTGACTATGAAGCCGCATGGCTGTCAATTCCCAAGTGATATTTACGTCCATGGCTTTTAGTCTGTCATTCAATCAAAATCATTCATCATCGGGATGCCTTCGAGCAATTTGTATTGTTGATGACAAAATGGAAAATATTATGAGGGAATTGACACAATGAGAACCTCTTTGAGAGCTTTGCCTGTTCGTTTCTCCACAAAACATCTCTTTCACGATTGTTGGCTATACCTTCTGGGGGAGGAAAAAGCTCCTTTGGGCGAAAGCTTCTGTCAGTGATGCTCGCAAAGAGGCTCTTTCAAGCGCACTTTGTTGTGGAATTTGAAATGGATGTTGTGTATTAACATGCATTCAATCTCCATCATTTCACAACCTTCAGCAATGATTATGGATGAATTTTCAATCCAGATGATTTCGTAAATACTTGAGAATTTCTTAGAATTTCTCACTTCATCAGAAGGGTGAGTGATAAAAAATTGATATATTTTTCTACACGAAAATTCAGCAACAATTTATTCATCAAATTTCAGCAAATCCACTGGCCTTTCATGGCTTCAAGTGAAGCTCATTAGTCATTTGGAAGAAAGTCTGTTGTGAATGTCTGACAGCATTCCAGAGACAATTTGAATATAAATTCGATTTTTGCCGACAAGTTGAGTTGAATTTGTAGTGGAAATTTGAATTTCAAACTCTGTGTGGAACATTAATAAAATTCAAACATTTTGAAACACAGACAAGGATTATAGAATTTTGATGCACATATAAAAGGAGCAACTATAAATAATATTCTATGTAAAATAAGCATTTAGCGACATAAATTTCACGAGAGACGTGAAAACACTCTTGGGAATGGTTTATGGAAATTTTTCCAAGGAAACTTCCTCTTGTTCACATAAGCTGGCGTCCTTTTTTATCTCTCTCTCTCTCTCGTTGATGCCTTTGTGCTGAGTCAAGGGGGAGATAATACGGGTCAACTATGTACACAACTTCCTGTCACTTCCATAATTTCTGTGAAAAATCGCAGACACTTTTAGAATTTTGGCAGTGCTTAAAACATGCGTTTTCCCAATTCTCTTCATTGATTTTTCCAATTTCTTGAGTGTTTAAGAAATATTTAAAGTTTCCAGCAGATATTTTATTGTGATTAAAATTTCAAGCGCTCCTTAAAATCCGTAAAATCCCTAAAACAAATTTATTTTGAAAGTTTTAAAGGCATCGCTGGGGAATAATCAACAATGAGCTGAAATTTGCTGTTTTAGAGTGGAAAATCTTTCACTAAACTGAACTTCTGAGCAAAATATCTCCCCCTTGTGCTGTGTCATTGTTTGGGGGAGAGACAGAGGAGTCTGGAGAGTGTACACAATCCACATGGGTTGGAAAAAGAAAAGAACTTCATTTGTGATGCTTCACATGAGGAGCCGCCGAAAGTTGGTCAAAGTTTGATGGGCGAGCAAGTTGCGAGCTTTCGAATGTGTGCAAACTTCAAAGTGGGCTGTAAACTTTGCCGGCCGCACAGACATGTTTCCATTCACATGTAGCAATTGTCTCAAGCGCAAATTAATTAAGACCATGAGTCGTGTATTGTGCCGAGGCTGTGATTTCATGAGATTCTCACTGGGCACCATTGTTCCCCTCTTAGCCATACATAAGTGATGATTATTGTCTTGCACATCAACGTCTCCGTCGGTCTTTTGCCCGAGTTTCTCTGACAGCCATTGTGCGCCTTGCCGGGGGCAAAAAGCGATCGAGCATGATCAGAAGGGCGAAAGTGTCATCACTCCGCTCAAGGCACTGTGTTACATTCCCGAGTGGAGTTGTCACATTATATTGTGCCCCTAATTAATTTTCAAACACCACAAAAGCGCCTAGTATTCAGATTTAATTACTTTAAGTCCATATGAAAATTTCAGGTGCGTATTTATTAACATAAATTTTGCAATACAATGCAATTGAGTAGATTTATTGCAGCTCATTTAAATGCAAATTGTTTGCCGTGATATACAATTCGCTGTTGAGTATTAATTTGAGATATGCACAATTGGAAAACTCCTAGACATTTTAATTTATCGAATCAATTCATATTTGATCGGGCGTAAAAAAACCAACGGGAGAATCGAAAACTATGAAAAGTCGATTTTTATTGTGAATGTCTTATGTATTTTTGAAAAGATCTTGGGTTGTTTTACTGGTTTTACTACTAAAAACTGATATTTGTGTCTTCTGAGGCAATAGTAAAAAATCGCTTTCTCCAAATATTGTACAAAAAATCATGTTTTGACTGCAAAAACTATAAAAAGTCAATTTATTCTTCGTTCGCGACGTAAGAAAATTCTCCAAAATTGCAGTCAAACATATAAAACGCCTTTTTGATAAACATTAAATAATTTTAAAAATTTTAGAACTTGTTAAATTGGAAATTTTTAGGAACTGTCATTAACATTAACACATGCTTTTGATTAATTTGCTTTTATCTCTTTGTGTCCGAATGAGAAATATTTGTGGTATTCATCATTTCCATTAATTGTCAGCTATTGATTAACTTGTCAGTCTTCTCCCCTCGTCAGAATGTTTTTGCCAGCAATATTCGATGAATTTCAAACTCAGTACACACAATTTCTCGCTCTCCATTTCGGGTTGGGAATCATTTTTCCCCTGGGATTAGGGACATTTGTATTAATTTGACCAGCATCGTGTCGATTCGCATCCATTAAAGTTGATTTGCACAGAGCGATGCTCGTGAGTGATATTTAATTAAGAGGGCGGTAGACAATGATGCGTTGAAATTTCAACCCCCAACTGACGTCTTCAACAGTCCCGTGCCCACATTTGAGATCCCGCATGAAAATTTTACGATTCGGCACCGAAATAAAACGACACACAATTGTTTTCTATTGTGCTAATTTTATTAGATATTCTCTAAATGGCACAAAACAGCGAAAAACGGCGTGGGAAGCGGAGCCACACGCCGGGTTAATTGAAAGCTAGCTGGGCAGATTGCAAGAAAGTGTTGACGATTTGGATGCAGAGAAAGCAAATTCCTCCGTACATAAACTTATGCTCTTGGCCCTTTATTGAAGGGACGAACGAGAGAAGTGCGAGGCGAAAAGTTATGTGCAAACTACGTCGAAGCATCCAGTAAAAGTGCCATAAAAGCACCGTCTTTCCCAGACTGTTTTATTAACAGTCAAATATTCATTAAATCATTACCAATGGCGTACTTTTCTCCAGCAACTTCCTGAAGGAAAAATCATCGCGATTCGGAATTTATGCACGGCACTTTCTCTTGAGCTCTTCAACTTTATGCAAATATTGAGAATTTTAAAATTGCAAAAATTAGTCTGGTGGAAAATAAATTAACCTATTAGAACGATGACAAAGTATCATCGCTAAAGTTTAATTATTTCTTTACTGACATTGGCAAATTCAGAACTTCTTGAGAAACTATTTCAACTATTTTCTCTTATGCTTTTTGCCTTTATTTTTCTCTAAATCGCTGTGTGTCATAAAATGGCTAAATTATTCCCATTTGCAACTCAAAAGTCCACCACTCATTACAAATGACAATTCACGGAGTTTTGTTGCTCTTCCACAAGATTTCCCCACTGAATATTCAGCCCATAAAGAAAGCTCGTCGCTAATGTGAATAATTTTCCTCTCTCTCAGCAACACACACACACACAACTTCGCGTCCACTTTCCGCGTGTTTTTGCTTTGACTGCGACGCTCTCTAAAAATATATTCCCGCAGGCATTGAAAATTTAGTTCTGTGGCACTTTTTTCGCTTTGGGTGTTTATTAATTGAAATCACACGTTATGGGGGTTCATTTGGTAATTACCACTCTCACCCTCAGCCAGCGTCAAACATTCACTTCTGCAGTTGGCGAAAAAAGGCAGGAATCGCATGAATTATTCATGAGGGAGGATGGCCGTAAAGGGGGCGAGGCTCATGGGGTGGCGAAGGCAAGACGCTCCTCAGATTAGGCGGCCTGAGGAATACCAAATTCCCCTCCGAGTCTCATTCTCGCGACTCTGGAGTGTTCTGAATTGCTGAGTGTGCCGATGGTGTGTTCTTGTCGGCCAGACAGATGCCACTTGTCTGCCCCTTGGAAGCTTCCTTGCCGGCGGAAAAACTTATTTCCGGGCAAAACTATGCACGACTAGATGGCGCATGCAGACAATTCAATTATGCCTCCGTGGCGCGTTTCTTTTCTGCATTCCAGCCCCAGCAGAGCGAGGGGTTATTTATGTGGCAGCGCCGCATAAAGTATAAATTAATTTGCACCCCATATTGTGGTCATTACCGTGGCATTTTCACTGCCCAAAAGGGTGCGTCTGTGTGAGAAGTTGAGGAGGAAAAATTCAAAACTACGTCACGGACGGAAACCAAAAACACTCTCTCGCTCTCGCTCTTCTTATGTACTGCACAACTGACTCTCACCATATGCTTTTTGCACACACACTCCCTCTCTCGCTCTCTTGTACATAGCGACAGCTCCAATGACGTCATTGCGCAATGCGACACGGTATGCGTTTTCAATTTAGCCAGTGACAAAGGAGCGACACAAGAGCTTTTCACACATGAACGGCAGTCAAACATGATTATGAATTTCGAATGTACCGACATTCCACAATCTCTAGTCGTAATCTGAGCTCATTTCCACTCTTCTGCCTCTGTCCATTTGTCGATTTTCCGCCAAAATACACTCCCCAAAGCTCCAAAAGCTCTCAACGGACAATGCGCCTGGAGAGCTTTCGCGAAGCGCGCCAAAGGCACTGCAGGGATGTGTAAAGCGAGCGGGAAAGGATATGAACTTTCGGCCGGAGCTTCAACAGGGCGCCTCCACTGGCTGTGACAAATATAATCATTTCGCGATGATTTGGTCAAAACAAGGAAATGCTGGCAAAAATCATCTTCATTGACCTCGCGACTAAATTAATTCTTCATTGATGTGACAAATTGGATTAAGAGTGACTGCAATAAAGTGTGCATTTTGAGGACAACAGATTTGGGACGAATTGACAAGAATTTCTAAGATGAAAACGGTGTAAATTTGTCATAAGAAAAATGTGCTCGTTAGATGAAAAAAGTTCTTCTTTCTGTCTCTCTCCAAGGGGGAGATAATATGACTTAAATCTGTTAAATAATCAGTTTTATAGATAGTAAAACCTGATTTTTTGTCTTGATTTTCTAGTTTTATTTTTGGGAAATGCTTAGTAATATTTTGTACACATTGTGAAGTTATGAAACCGAATTAGAACACGTTCTTGGATTAATTTTAATAATTTTAAACGTAAAAATGAATAAATATAGTGAATATTTCAATGTTTCTTCAGAATAATAAAGTTGGATTTGCTCTTCAAACTCTTTCTTACTTCTGAAATGTAATCAATCTCAAGTTTTTCGAATACAAATGCTTCACTTTATCAAGAAAAGGAGAAATATTCCCAAATTAAATACAAGTTTAATCATTCTGAGGATATTTTAATCATCAAAATTGATTTTTCTAAGCAAAATGATTGAGAAAATGTCTAATTTGTTGAAACAGAAGACTTTGCAGGGCAATTGTACACCACTTCCGGCCGTAATATCTGCCCCTTGTCTTTCAAAGAATTTCATCAAAATTTATTCTTCCAAACAAACCCCGTTGAACCGCGATTCAGCCATAAATTTCACTTCCGCTGTTTATTCGTTTCTGATCTTCTGCGGTTCTGAGAATGTGAGATGAACCGGAGTGGCTAGTCTTTTCGCCACCATCAGAGTCACAGAGTCACTGGCGAAATTTTCCCAATTTCCGCGCTGATTTCCCCAAGATGACTCTCCGTGGCGCGCCTGACACTTTTTCGCAGCACAGACTAATCAGCCGGCTGTTGGATCTCGATGTGAGCTCGGGGGTCGAGTGGTATTAATAAACAAAGGAGACAATAGCGATGAATCCTTCGTGAGCTTTGCAAAACCCGGCAGCTCATTAGGAGGAGCATAACTACAATGGGTCACAAGAGAGACGCAGAGCGGCGAAACGACATGATCTCGCGCACTGATGATGATTGTGACGATGATACTCTTTAGTTTTTCCTCAGCGGAAAGTGTTGTGTTGACTAAAATAAAACTCACTCCCCACCTCGCAGTTGGGATATTGTGTGAGAGGCATCCTCTAACATTGTAGGTGCACATTTTCAATCGCCGTCCAACTAGTTTTCTCGCTGCTGTCGAAACAATTCGCGGGCTCCGAGTTTCCCTCTGTCGCCTTTTCGAGGGTTGCAATTTGAGTGGTGGTTGTGTGTGACTCCGATTCTCTTGCTTGTGGCAACTTTCCGCAGTGAGAGTGTCTCGCGAGACCCGCTTGAGATCTTGATATATATATATTTCTGGCGGCCAGTCTGGGAGATAAAAGAAAATGTGGTGAAGGAGGAGGCTGTGTGAAGTGGTTTTCCCAGCGCCATAGAGAAAATGATGGCCAAGTGAAATTGGCACAGAGTGTGGGTGATGAGAACATGATTGATAATTTTGCGCGCCCTTTGAGTGTGTGTTATGAATAGGAAGCAAATTGCTCTCCATGCTTTCTTAGCTCTTCAATGGATTATTCTGATGGCATACATCTCAACACAGAGTGCTTCATCCAGCGCCCAGCCTGCGATCCCAAGGTAACATATAACAGGCCGCCGAGAATTTATGCGGACACGCGAGTCCGTGAATGGAATTCACTCTCGCTTGATGACCGTTTTATTTGTGTGATGCTGCAGAGGATATTTCTCCCCTGAATCTGTGCACTCTTAGAGGCAATAATGGGCCTCTTTGACGCACTTGGCAATAACAACTTTATTCCTCCTGTCTCGAGAATCCCACTTGATACACTTACTCGTGAGGGGCACGCAATTCTCCACCATCAATGCTGGCCGCTTATTCGCTTGGCGAAGAGAATCGTTGAGCAGGAGATGCGACCAAGGGGGAAATAATGCAGCTTAAATCGGTTTTAGGCCGGTTTTAGCTCTTCAAATGATTAGATTTTAAATTCCAAGAAATGATCTCAATATTCCAGGATTTGTTCATGAACAATTTCTGTCTTGATTTTCTAGTTTTGCTTTGGGAAAATGCATAGAAAAACTCTGACCAATTAGTGAGGTTATAAATCATGCTTACAAAATTCTTCTAAGGTTAATTTTAATCCTGCAAAACACAGAAATGAGTGAATATAATAATCTTTGCCACTTGAAAGCACAAAAAGCGCAAAAACTAAGAAAATAACCATTCTTCTAGACTAAAATGATGTGTTTGAGGTTATGTTTGACTTTGAAGCTGTTTTCGACTACTGAAGCTTAAGCAATCTGAAGTTTTTCGAACGCAAACGCTCAATTCTGCCAAGAAAAGAAGAAATCTTCCCAGTTTAAGCACAAAATTGTTGATTTCTCTAAGCAAAATAACTCAATTGAGTGAAACAGATACTTTTCAATGCAAATATTCTACAATATCTGCCCCTTGGACGCGAATAAAGGCGCGCCAGACTGTGGAATTTCGCCCGCCAGACGCTGTCATTCAGTGAGTTATTCACCCCTCAGCTGATACATGGTGTCTTCCCACCTTTCCCGCATAATTCAATAAGTTGTTCAAGTGTCTTGGCCTAAATCCAATAGAACAACAAGTTATTTAGTGGTCCAATGAATTTTCTTCTGGTATTATTTTTCTCCTCATCGCCCGTCTCTGTCGAACACCTCGCATTGTGTGCGCCTCTGACATGCCTCGGCGGCGATGTGGAAAAAAGCGTCGCGACGGAAAATGTGTTAAAAACAATTTCCTCCGTGAAAATGCTCGCCGTGTAGCGCCGAAGCATGAAAATGTGTCATTTCGAATTTTAACACCCCCGCCAACTGTTGCAAAGTGCCGCAATGCCAAATGCACTCGCCTCTTTGCAGCATTGATATATGTTGCATGCTTCGAGAACTGAAGGCATATTGAAATGCGTGAAATTCCGCTCGTGAGCATTTTGGGATAAATGGCCGAGAGGCAATTGTAAATGCATCGTGAGCCCACACTTAGCCCAATTTTTATCCATCGCACAGCTATAAATAGCGTGGCGAAATCTATTTCGGGTGTGAGTGTTATTTTGAAAACAATCACACCAACGGTTTTAATACATTTCATTGTATATTTACACGATTTCTCGCCGAGGGGAAGAAAGTGTGTGTTGTCTCGGCGAGAGGCCGAAATTAAAAGCAAAAAGCCAGAGTCGCCACTTCACGATGTTCAGGAACATCCTCAAGTAAAATTAACACAAATGTGGTCGACTAATTAATGAAAATGTTTATTTCATGGGCAAGTGATGTTAATTTTACTTTCAGAATTGTATTTCACAAACTTCAAGGAAGCCAAAATTTCGTGTGTTTGATTGGGAAAAAGTCCTCCCTTTTGCATCATTGAGAATTTTAATGCATTTTCCGCTGCAAGGCAAGAATGAGTTTCAACTCAATTTTCTTCCCTTCGGCATCTCAAGAGCGCACACTAAACTTTACTGCCAGCCAATAATAATAACATTGTTGCAATGATATTGTCAGTATTTAAATTGTGTGTAAATTCCATTAGATGCGGAAAAAATTGTGGAGAATTCTGAAAAGAATTTACTCAATGGCAAAACGTGTGCGGAATAATTAAAGTTTCCGCATTTCATCCAGTCGACGGGTTGAGGAAAACCATTTTCATAGGAAGTTTATGCTATCTGTATTTTCGGGATTATTTGCCCAATAATTCATTCAGTATCCAAGGATTTTCTCACTAACACCATAAATTTCGATCCACTGAAGATATATTAATATTTCGATCATCAAACAATAAGCGTTTGTTTAGGAGATTGTGGGGTAATTTAGAATGATTATAGTTTCAACTAATTTTCAACAAACATTAGAGCCGATTAGAGCTTAATAAACTTATTATAATCGCATAACTTTTAGAGCTTATTTTGTGTGAATTCGTAGAGAAAATACATCCTTGTTGACACATTTCTATTGACGCTTCCTGACGAGGATAAGCTTCGCTATTGATTCAAATTCTCTGCCACGATTCTTCATGGTGTTTCGTATAAAGCCTGGAGGATAAACTCCACCATCTGGCTGTCTTTTATTACTCCACATCCATATATGCGATGCTTCCAAAAACTAGCACATTATCGCGACGTGAAGGACTTCTACTCCAGGTGGAGGAATTTGCATTTCAATAGATAAAAGATGTCGTTTATTTCGTATTACCTTTTCCGTTCCCTATCGTGCGGCGGAAGCTTCATGTGACGAAGGATTTTCGGCGGGGCAGAATGCAAAAAAGGAGACGAATTTTCAGCAAATTCCCCACCTTTTCCACATAGCTCTTCGTCTACATGTTGGCTGAGAATGTAAATTTGCTCATGTATCGATATCGATTTCACGAGGTTGTGCTTTATATTCGCCTCAACTTGCGATGGTATGAAAATACCATATTTTTCTCTCCTCTCATCATCATCATCATTGCCCAATGACAAACAACAATCTGAGAATTCGTGGGTGAACAAATAGGGAATGAAATTGTTCTCCGCTTGGGCGCAAACATGTATTTTTCCGACTTATTTCCTCCCAATCGTCCCTCTTTCCATCGCCTCTCCACTTTTCCCCACGCCACACAGTGTTTTTTCTTGCACTTTTCACTGTTTTTCCGCTGTGCAAAGTGTGCGCGCGAGAAAAGTTTGTTCAACGATACAGAGAAAAATTAACTGAATGAAAACCACAATTTATTAGCCATAAAGTATATCTGTCTGTGAATCACACTTTCCAACCCTCTCGCCGATTTTCCTCCACCGTGCAAGTGGGGGGTGGACGGGAAAGTCTGTCGAAGTGGCACAAAAAAAAACTGTTATACAATGGAGACGCCTGGTGCCAATAAGCCTTTTGTGTCACTCCAACAATACAAGTGGGCAAAACATGGAAAATAGACTCATATTTCCTTGAATATCCGCTCCGATAGGGGCGACTTTTCTGTGGCGCCCCGAGGAGGGGTTCGCATGATTTTACAGTGGAGCAAAAAATCCTTGTAAATCCTTGTACACACACTCTCTTTTTTTCCACCATCTGCGGTCGCCCTTCGCGCTTGAATGTCGAATTGACGGCGAGTTTATTGATTCTGAAGGCGGGAAGTTAATAATTGAAAACAATCAGTGGCTTTAATCATAAATCATTCTGCACTTTGGGTGGTTCGACTCTTCTTTTTTTACGTGCGGTGAAATGGAAGGATGGGAAATTTTTGCCACTATGGATTTTTCCATTGATAAAATTTCAATTTGCCCAACGATGAAACGTGTCTATAATTTACAATGGCTCAAGGGGAAGCTTTTTGTAGCTGCTTTCGCTGGCTATTCAATTGTGCCACGAGCTTCATCAACGTTTTTCTTTGTTCTGGAAAATTGATTAAAAAAAAATATTATACATTCGGTTGAAAATTTATTTGATCTATTGTGAGTTTAAAGGTCACGACTCTCAATTTAGTCCGCCCTGAATAAAGCATATGATTTAGTCATTTTAATCATGTATTTTGTGAATAGCAATCAAATTGATTGTTACTATAAATTTAATGTTTGGAAATTCCAAATAGAATTACCACCAATTAATGATTAATCTAATTACTACACATTACACTGAATAGTGCGGAAGACTGATTAATTCTACAATTAAGCATTCACTGTGGGTTTTCTCTCGAAATTTGATAATTTCACACTCCAATCTAATTTACAAGTCCAGCTTTTGGGCCCTAATAAGCGCAGTAATTCACCATAACACAGTGGCAATTGTTGAGGGTCTGGAAGGGACTGAAAATTTAAAAACAGGCTCCAAATTTGAGAGCTTTGGTCATAAAATAAATCGGTTTGTTTATGGGCAAAATCCAATTCAACACGACTTATTGGGCAGTCAAACGTACCGCTTCCACGTCGTAAAACAAACAACACGATGGATTGCGGTTCCAGGAGATGATTGGGTGTCAATTGCGATCCCTTTCATCTGGGCGAGCACCGAAGCACACAAGCCAACAAGGCGGCCCGAGTGACACAGTGTCGCGACGACCCCACACACCCTAAGCCAATTTCCTCTCCCGCGTATGCTCAGTGTGCTCTCGAGGCCTGCCGAGGGGGGCCCACCCCACCCCCGGGGCCCCGCAAGGGGGCACAGAGGCGAGAAAAATATGAGGCATAATTTTGGGAAGTGAATTGGAAGCATTGCTTCTAAAATGCGTGCGACAGCGTGAAGAAGAAGGACTTTATTGGGTCATTTGCTTCGTGTGACCATCTGTGGAGGGGAAGGCAGCGCGAGCGAGAGAGAGAGAGAGCGCAGAGAGGCCACCCTCGCACGAGAGGGTGGAAAAAAAGCTCCCTCAGCGTCAATGTGGCGAATATTTGGCGTGGCAGAAAAGCAGGAAGGAAACACAAGCTAGGAAAGTCGTCGAGGCCCTGCTGGTGTGGTGGTGTGTCTAAATCTAAACCGACAAGCAGCCCCAGATTGCGATGCCGAGGGTAGAAAGCTCTGGTGGTCGCTGGAGTTCAGTTCACTTTCAGCCAAGCTCGTGTTACGAGGTGAATGCGGAGGTGACGAAGCACTGATAACAGACACTTGGCCCGGGCCTTTGCGCCCTTTATCCCCG
The DNA here is from genome assembly GCF_947086385.1 of Phlebotomus argentipes. Classification (NCBI taxonomy): domain Eukaryota; kingdom Metazoa; phylum Arthropoda; class Insecta; order Diptera; family Psychodidae; genus Phlebotomus; species Phlebotomus argentipes. The sequence continues at coordinate 6,189,908 of NW_026776181.1, read as the reverse complement.
ATTCCCAGTGTGTGTCTCATCCAAATCACTTGTCCATCGACTGAGCCTGAGCCGGGCTGAGAGCGAGTGGGCGGACTTTTCATGGTCAGAAAATTGTTGCTTGTATTGTGAAGAAAATTGCGTGGATGGTTTCACTTTCAAACATTACAAAGACTCTGGTTGGTGGCAGGAAATGCAACACGTTGAAGTGCAGTGTGTGGAAAATATGTCCGGACATATCTGATGTGTGAGCCAGCAATCTCTGGCAGCCACAGCTGAGCCAAGAGCCGCCCCCGCGCCCACGAGCAGTGTCGGAGCGTCGCAGGGTGACTTTGGGGAGAAAGTTTTGTGCTTCTCGCAGGACATTTTTCTGTGGGTGGACGCCGTTATATAACAGCCGCCCTCGCTGAGACTTTGGGGCTGGTGACGGCATTTGAAGGGGGCTGATTGAGATTTATCGCGAGTGCTCTGGGAAAGTTGCAAGGAGTGCATCAGAGAGCTTGAACAGTTGCCAGAGGCTCGTGACGCCAGATCCGCGGCGGTCTCTCGAGGGTGGTCCGCATCCTTGGTCAGCGCTGAGCGCCATCGGCATCGAATGGGGGCGCCCAGCTCGGGGGCAGAGTCGCTACAATGCTGCGGGCGGGATGGCGGCCACCAGGTGCAGCGCGCTGAGGCGGAGGCCAACAACAACCGGGCGGAGCTGCAGCAGGAGGACCAGCGCAACAACAATCAGCTGCTCAACAACAACCACATCTATCTCAATCCTCACTTCGAGAGCTTCACGCACTCCCTCTGCTACACCTTCATAGATGAGACGCAAACCACGCTCCCAATCACCGAGACCGCCTCGCCGCTCTCCAATCGATCTCTCGCGAGCGCGGATCTGAGCATCGGCAGGGATATTAATAGCAACGGCCCCACACAGCCGCCAATTCGGTGCAGTAGGGCGAAGGACAAAATTAGACTGTTGAAGGAGAAATTCGTGAAGGGCAAGAGGCGCCAGAGGTGCAATCATACCGATCCGCCGCCCGATCAGTGTGCAAAGACAAGCAAGCAAAGTGTTAAGGTGAAAAGCAAGAACGCAGTCCCGGCCAGAATGCGCGGCGCTTCGGGACGCGGCGGTGACTCCGATCCGCTAATGCGTCGCCCGCGGCGGCGGATTGCCGACAAGTCGCCAAAGAAGCAGCAAAAGTACGGACGATAAGAGATAAATAAATGAGAGTTTATGCCTCAGCTTCAATGCTTTGCCAAGTCCCCTCAGCAGCCGACTCCTTTTTTAATTTGCTTACAGCACACAAGGCTTTGTTTTCTCGAGCTTCGCGCCAGACCAGGGCCGAGCAAATGCATTTGCTAAGTTTTTTCAATGTCTGGGCAAAGGGAAGCAGAGTTCGTTCTTTGTTTCGCCGCAATTAGCTCAAAGTACACACACACAAGTGCACCACAATGCTTTATTGAACCTTTTGTCCCCGCCTAGGGTTTGTGCTTTCGCCAAACTTTCAGGGATGATGGAAACTTTACTTATCGCAATGGGGAGATAATAGGGTCGGAAGTGGTGTACAGCTCAACGGAACTTCTCTGGGAAGTGCTTCTTTTACTGATAAATTATCACATCTGTAGAATTCTTTGGTTATTTCACGTAGAAACAATCACAAAAATCCTTTTTGAGGTTATGTGACATCAATTCTTATGCTCAAGTATGAAAGATTATCATTCACTGGCTGAATTATGCATTTTCTTGTAATAAACTTCACTATTTTTAGCGTTTGATGCCAAAAAACACTACAAATTGTGTAGAAAGTTGAACTTAACCTCAAAAATAGTCATTTGTGACAAGAAAATTGATATTTAAAAATCTTTCTTTAAGATTTTGACACTAAATCAGCAATTGTCAGTTCATTGGTAAATCATAACAAATGATTTTGTGATCTAGAAAGCTTCTGAACAAAGACTTTAAAGATCTTTTGGTAATATTTTAAGGTTATGGTCGGAAAGATGCTTAAAAAAGAGCTTTTAGATGAATTCTTACATAAACATTGGATAGAAACTTAAGAGATTCATCTCACTTGTTGGAAGTGTTAGAAAGTGGTTTAGAGAATATTATCTTCCCTTTGACTCTTTCGTACACTTGAAAATCACCTTGCTTTGCGCCACGAGAAAGTATGGAAGTATTTGTGAGTCGAAATGCATGGAAAATTGCAGTCTTGTCTTGAAAATTTCACGGACAGTTCGCAAGCCTGAGCAATAATCACGGTATCTTGCAGAATGCAAATGCGATCAGATGCAATAATGGTGGTGTGGCTTTGCTTCCAACCAGTCGATTTCCATCGTCCAATGTCAGATTGTTGCACACAGTGTCGATTTAATTTTTATGATATGTATATGGGGCAAAGTCGATTGTAATTCGAGGTCAGGGGGTTGTTTTTTTCCACACACACAACATTCCGTGCACCACAATGGCACGATTTTATAATTACCCAGAGCCACACTTTTCATGGTTACACGGATATTTTCCATGTCACTTCGCATTGACTGGGCTGACGACAATTTCCCGCCCCCGGCATGTGAAAAACTTCCACCCCGTCAAGGGCTCAATTATGCACGGAAAATTTGATCCTCTGACGAGAGAGGCTTTCAACGTTAAAAATTCAGGCGAGAGCTTGCGGGAAATTGAATCTAAGTCGAGGGCGGGTGAGTAGTTGTCGAAAAATGCATGATGACACTTTTCATTAGATTGATGGCCATTGAGGGCAAAAGTGATGTCTTTTAGCTAAATTAAATGCCGAATTGAGGGGTTGGGAATTGGCGGTGTTTTGGTGCGATGTATGAGACAACGCGGAAAAATCAGGAAACATAAAGAGCGGAAAATTGTAGCAATATAGGTGGGTGAGGGGAAAATGTTCACACGCAAATTTCACGTGGATTTTCCTGACTCACGAAAAGCAATCGAGAGGGGGAAATGTGGTGTATTAGTCAAGGGGTTAGTCATTGATATGGGGGAAATCCATTAAGGACTAAATCACCTTTTTGTCAAAGCGATCATTTTGTGATTTTTCCTCATACTGGAGAATGTTTTGCGAGGGTGAAAATGGTAATTTCTCCCTCAATTGCATACATAAAGTGATATTCTTTTCTGTTGCGCAAGCTTCTTCTTCTTCTCTGTGTGCTGTGATGTGTTTTTGTTGAGCAGACAAAAGAGCGATGCTTTTTCCCGTCGAGGCGGAAAAGCTCCTCGATTTACTTTGCACGCGGGGGATTTTCTTTTGCCCAAGCAGCTGCGCATGATGCAACGTTCAACAATTGTGCACAAATTTCTTCATCAATTATGTAAATAATTTCCAGTGAGTTCAACACAAAGGTAAAGTTCACAAAACAGCGCTGAGCTTTCAGCCGAAAAGCTCTTGACAGTGTTAATTGGTGTGTGCCAAGTGGATCCACTCGTGGTGGAATTCCATTTCGGGCCTCTCACACAAAAACAGTCACAGCGAAGGGCTGTCGTAAATATTAATTTACCCTGAGAAAGACACTCTGCTGTTCAACAGGGATGGAAAATAATTTTCCATGAAACCGTCTTCATCCATTTTAAAAGTGTGTGTCACCCGAAATGGATGTAGTTTTCACTCTATTGCCTCTTATTGGCGAGATGTGAGTGAATTTCTTTGTACAGCTCGACGATTAGGCCAATAAATGGCAGCAAGTGCGAGAAATTTACACTTCCAGATGAATGTCGAAGGGTTTTTGGTTGTAAAAAGCTTACGTGTATTTTTAATTCATGGCGTCATTTGCCAAAAATTGTCTCCTCTTTCGCTCTCGCCAGCGAATGGGGAAGGGTGAATTTATGATTATGGTGGTAGTTAACTTTTCACCAGAAAACAAGTACTCAACTATCACATGTATAATGTGTAATTTGCTTCTTTGGGACCTCTCTCCACTGACATCTGTAGCTGAGAGACACGAAGTGAAGATAATTCTGAGATATTTCATCATTTTCTCCCTCATTCGTCCCTCTGTTTGCCAAGAGATTGTAATTTGTTTAAGCAGCGGGAAAAGAGATCATAAGTGTTCATCAAGTTGTTTTCCCACAAACTTCCTATAGTCTTAAGCTCCCCGTCTGTCGACTACATGTGTCACTGGCCTATTCCATCCCCTACCAGAGCATTCCTACACGCACCTCTTCTCACTCTTATGTAATGGACACACACAGCTCGTCTGAGGAGCTTTTAATGCGATGCGTTGCGCATGCGTGGCACATGGCTGAAGCACGCCGGACTTTGCTATGTGTGTTCGTCAAAATTTGGGATGGAAATTATGCAATGTTTCGCCCACACCACCCAAGAAAAATCCCGACACATCGCTTCACATTTTTCCACCCCACTGCACTCTGTGGTGCGACTTGCTTGCGGTTTGGGAAAGTACTCGAGTGGCCCACTTTAGACCAGTTTGAAAGCTCCTCGATGGAGGCGCCAGGTGGAAGTTTCTCGAGTGCTATTGTTCGGAAAATAGTGGTTTTCTGGCCGGTCCTGCCACGGGGTGTGGGTGAATTTCCAATTGACAGTGAGGTGTGGAGTTGCTTAGGGTGCTTTTGTGTGAATTGACGGGCAATTGTGGGTGTGAAGCGTGAAAATTGCTAGCAAAAGCGAATGCTAATGAAACTGTTATACTGCTGCGTTGGCGGGGAAAGTGTTGACAGGGTTGTTGTGACTGGGGTCTGAGCAAGATGGCGTTCCATATGAATCACGAGCCAACCCTCCCCGTCGCCAATTTCTCCTTTGTCATCCCCCAAAACACGGAAGAGGCCACAACTTGGTCAGGATCCGCACAATTCCTCGAATACATGTCGGTGGCACGGATAGTGGATGCTTGTTAATTGTGTTGTGGTGTTGATGTTTGCCCAAGAGCACTGGTAGATCATTGAGGGAAAAATGGCTTGAGTAAATATTTGTGTATATGTGTGTTGACTTTGGTGCGGCGTGCGATAATGCAGGACCAATTTCCTCTTGTATCCCCCAAACGGGGGTTGGGGCGTCCGCCCTCCGACTATTAGGCATTGTGACTTTTTCTGCCACACACACACACGCTCCACTACACACGCACAATGAGCTTAAGACGATCAATTTGCGCTGAGAGGGAGATTGGCAAGCGGAAATGGTGATGGGATGGCCGTGGTGGTCGGGCTGGGGGGTCGAAAGCTCGTGATTTGCGTGCGTGTGCGTGTGAATAAATTGAAAAAACCGTCAGACTGACAATACTATCTCGTATGAGTAGTGATTCTCCGCATGTGTTGGTGTTTTATGTGCCCAACGTAATGTCTTCTTTCCCTCCCCAACTCGATCTCTCGCTCTCGCTCTGGCGTGTGCTTGGAATTGAGAAATAGAGGGCAATTGTGTGAACCTTCAATATCCTGCCAAAACACAGCCCCCAAGGAGCCTGCAAGGAGGCTCATCTGTGAATCATCAGGCGTCACGCAAGACACAGTGGAGACAAGTGGACGCTGAGGAGTCAATCCGCATAGTTATATAATTTTGCAATATTATACTTCTTGCGGCCTCCTTGTGACTTCTTTCGGGGACTCTCCATCCAACACAGAGACACTGGCGAAAGTGGGAGGCCGACAGAAGAGGGCCTCCTCGTCACAATTCCTCCGCTTTGCATTAGTTGTCTGCCCGATGCCGTTGGATTGAAGAGCAGTGCCGAGAGAGCTCGCGGAAGGAAGTGAAGTGATAGTGGCAAAACGGTGGTCATGGAGGGCGCGAGAGCCCATCGGAGGTGCAAATGATGACGTTGCCTCAATTGAGGACTATTTATAACCGCCAAAGTGTCGCCCCCTCGATGTGTGCATACATTTTTCATTAACATAATGGAAAAAAGAGAGGAGTCAATGGTGTGTGTGTGACGTCGCCACCATCCTTCCTACATCAATCTGGGGGTGGAAAATGTTATCTCTGTGGCTTCCGCAGTATAATTTATTTATTCCCACATGAATTTGTAGGTCAACGCGAAAGAAGCTTCAACTGTTTGGTGTCTCTATCTCAATGATACTCTCTGCACTCGCCCAATACTTGCTTTTTTTCCATTCACCCCCCATCCCCTTCATGAGCTCCAATGCACGGATTTCTCTTGGCACCACCTTTAAATAGGTAGTGACTTTTTGATTGAAATCCACCCAGTTTGGCTTTTCCACTATCATCCTCACGTGCCTCGTGGTAATTACTTAACACAGTGCAATTTTCCACATGCACACACTCTCACACATGCATTTGGGCGGTGAGAATTAGGCGTGGGTGGGATGAAAATTCCTCACTCACACCCAACATTTAGCTTATTGAAAATTTCCATCCCAACTCTTTTGCCACACAATCAATGCGGCTCTCGTCACTGAGCGCAGAAACCCATGGAAAAGCTCTACCATCGCAAGATAGAGAAGGAACAAGAGGCAAATGTGGGGCGTGAGGAGTGGGGTTTAAGACGAAAAAATATAGTGTCATTGAGATTAAAATGCTTTCCATCTTGCGCTGGGTATTTATGGGTTTGGCACTGTTGAGGAAAAAGTGCCAGAAGAGATTTTTACTCTCGAGAATCCATTAAAGTTAATTTATATTCAGACAACTCATTCATAGTTTATTTCCATATTAACTACAATATCTCCGGTCGTCTGTCGAAGCGCCCCTCGGGGAGGTCTCATTGGAAAAGTGTTTTTCCAATTCATTTCCACTCGCGCTACGGAATGGTTATGAGTGAAGAGAGGAATTATATAATACTCCCCATCAGAAGTTTACTTCAGCACTGAGAGAAAGACATCAAGAGAGGGTCCAAAAAGTCGTCAATTTTCCAGCCAAATAAAGACTTTGATTTTCATGACAATTGGCACAAGAAGCAGCATCATTTGGCCAGGCAATGCTGAATTTTCTGCACGGCAAACAAATCGCAGGAAGGCATTTTCTCTCAGTGCTGAATTATGTACAAACACCATTTGCCACCTATCAGTTGATTTTTTGTACGACTGGCGCGAAAATTCGCGGAATGCGTATGCGAGAAGGTGTATTTATGGGCATTTTCAATTCATAAATTATGGATATTGTGAGACTTTTGAGGAAATCGCACTTATTTTTGGCAGTAGACGAAAATAGATGCGTGTACAATAGATTGTTATGGGAAATTCATGTCTGTGAATTATTAAAATTGACATCTAACGCCACACACAGCGTAAATTTTTCAAGAGAATGCGAGAGATTTTCCAGAAGGGCCCCCGACCTAATGGAGCCTCCCCGGAAAAGCCATCATTCCTAATTCAAAATGATTGTAGAGTGATTTCTGCCAGAGCTGATGTTTGATCGATGTGTCTGTGACCTTCTTCAATGAAATTCGACCCTTATTCTCTCTTAATTTCCTCGTGGGTCTCTCGCTGGGTGTATTTTTGGCCCAAGACAGGCTCGATATGCATTCCAAGAATTTTTATATCACATCCACATCTCTCAATATTTCATTTCGCCATCACTGGGTTAAAATTCCACCGCCTCGGAATACATAAAGCAAAATGAGTGTGAAAGTGCGGAACGCTTCTTAAGCTAGAAGACATGAAATCGTTCAAGTGATTATGTTGTCGTCATTCATTCGGCTCAAGTGATATTTATAGCCACTCTTTGCTTATTTGTGGGTGGGAGGTGGAAAAAAAAGGCACTCAATTGCAGCATTAAACATGCTAAATCTGCCCTGTCGGCTCTGGATGTGTGGAAAGAGGGAGAGAGGAGGAAAAGCGATGCATAGAACAAGTGTCCGTGGATTTCGATGCTTTTAGTCGATATTCGCACCCAGGAATTCTCCTCCTAATTAGAAAACTTCCTCTTCTTCGCACACCCAAAAGCACACCGCCGAGCAGTGGAGCTCAATAATGCAAAATAATTAACTTGTTTACCCAATGTCACGAGACTGTGATGAACACCGCACCAGATGCCATGCGATAAAGTCCTCTCGTATTATATTTCACATTCTAAATCAACTGCGGGATAAGTGGCTTTGTCAATAAAAGTTGTCGGCGAAAGTTGGGCAGAAGGACTTTGAAAATTGTCTGACTAAACTTTAGTTAAACTAGAATGAAACTTTTAAAGCATGAACTTGATGATTAAGGAATACTTTCGCCCCAGAGAAAGTCAAGCACTAATGAGAATTTACTTGTTATTCCACCATGTTCAATCCATTGCAGATCTTGTGCTAAGCTTGTCACTAAGTCTGTTATTAATTGAAATTTTATATTGAGAGCAGATTATGGAATTCTTGTTGGAAAACTCGCTGGGAAGAATGCGCGATGAAAATCAATAGCTATTATGAGATAAGAAAGGAATTGTAGATATAATTTTCTCTCTCTCTTCACTCCTCTCTGTTCGACACATTTTCTTCAGATTATATTGAAAAGAAGAATTTCCTCCTTCAGTTGTTCAATCACTTTTGCTAGACACTTTGAGCGCCAATCAGTGTGCCGAGGAGGAATTTTCCTTCGACAGCTGATAGGGAAACCACTTCCGCACTATTCGCACAACTTGCGAACATTTCTCGCACAATATGCTGTGCTGACCGCATCATAATCTCAAAAATCATTTATCTCTCCCCCGCACAGCATTTGGGAATTATCCAATTGGGTTGACAGATCAGGATGCCTCAATAATGGGGCATTGGCGTTGACGATAGAGCAACAAATAGAGCGTGATGGAGATTCCGTCGGATGCTTTTTGCACCATCATCATCCGACCTCGTGGTTGTTGTTTTGGGCGTGATGCACAGAGATTACATTTCGTAAATTCCACCCACAAATGCCGCCACTTGACCATTGACCCGGGGGTGTTGTGGGGGTGGTTTGTGGCTGATGTGAAAAAGTGTGGTTTGCATGCGTTCTGGCTGAGAGTTAATTGCTATAAAATGTAGAAACCATTGGCCATGGCTAATTGATGGAGAAGCTTAACAGACTGAATCAATGTTGACCCAGCAATGGGCCAAGCGGATGAAATCTCTTGGATACCAATGACATGAAGCCACCATAGATAATGCAGATGATCCTAGTTGCCGGCGGGTGAGTCTCTCCTTCCCATATTTTATCCCAATTGAGTATCGCTTCCCAAAATGAGCTAATGCCATTTAAAGTGAGGTTTCAGTTTTCACACAAATGAATAAATAGAGTCTGACATGAAGTTTCCCTTCACAATGGACACCATTCAGATCAAGGGGAAGATAATATGGCTGAAGTCTGTACACTAAAAAAAACCCTTAACACTTATAGTCTGTAAATTCAGAAGATAAGGAATGTAAAACGATTACCGAGACTAAAATTAACTGATAACAAAATACATTCAGTCACATAACCTAGGAAAATATGTGAGAATTAAGACTTGGATGAAAATTGAAACACTTTCTAAGAGCGACTACAGACTTGTCGGTTACCCTCGAATCAAAAGGAACTGAGATAAATCCTCAGTAAAAATCAGATCAGCGATAAGTCATGGTTGATCTGACCTTTACACACTCAAATCAGCCATAATTCGTGGCTGAACTGGCGCTAAACACACTCAGGAGTTGTTCTTCTTTGTCGACACTAGCGACAATTTTGCTTCGTGTGTTCAGCTATCAGTTGATTTGTTTATTTCCTCAAAAAGCGTGAAATTTTACGATAAAATTGCGAAAATAGAAGATTCGCAGAAGAATTTAATGTCTTTAACAGCTCAGAAAATCATTCACAAGAAATCCGCCATTTTGTCTATCCTGAGTTGTGAAATGTTTCGGCATATTTTCGCCCGAGCGCGCTGCCGTCGGGAACGCCAAAAAATATCAGATGAACATTCGATATATCGAGGGATTATTCGCGTTTTGTGGCTAAACCAGCTGTCAATCGTACACAATCACGCTCTCGCTTAGTCTCCCGTGGATCACCAGCAAGTCTGCAGTCGCTCTAAGACTTTCACTGAACTGTACACCACTTCTGACTGTACTATATCCCCCTTGATTCAGATTTCATTCACAATTATGTGGAAGTTATTCTGATTCATTCAATTACGGCATAATGTCAAGTTATATTGTATAATATATTGTATGTATTCGTACTTTTTGCACTGCGTGGAAAAAGTTTTGGAAATGAGTATTAATTAGAAAAGTTTTATCGAAATGACTAACATGAAAGTGGAAAGCAAATGAGTCGAAGGCATTTCTGGTACTCCCAGAAACTGAGATTAGCACCGAAAGTGTTGGGTTGAAAATCACTGCAAAATCGCGAATTTATCCTTGTCATTAGAAAAGTTTATAGAGGCAGTTTATTAAAATGTTTATATTTGTAGATTAATTTATGACTAGATATACATAGTTGATTTATTTTTTGGGTCAGCGTCACGGGGAATTTAGTATATTTGCAATATTATTGCAATTATAGTGATAATAATCATATAAAAATGAACAAACATAAACATCAAATTGAACATTCTAACTTTAAGAGTTTCCAGCGAACTATGTTAAAAAATAATTAGTTTTATTTTTTACTCTTCTATGGACTTTCCGTCCTATTAATATTCGTTTTTTGCCCATTTATATTCCCTCAGCGTTTGTAGCAAAATTTAAATTGAGTTCCATTTTTAAAGAGAATCAAATTAAATACAGCGAAGTTTATTTTATTGATCCAATGCAGTTTTATCCAATATGTATTTTGTATTAAACAACATATACAACATCCCTCTGTCTTACCAGGCAAAACACATAAGTTTTCGGCCATAACTGTACGCTATGTGCATTCGGAATAATGTCTCAATCTTGCAAAACGCAAGTTTGAATGCAAGGAAGTTGCATTTATGCCGAAAGCCGCCTTCAGGAACAATTACAGTGCTCTAATTGTCTTGGCAGCAATTTAAACTATTCCGTATAGAGCATATAATGCGCGTCACTACTTTAACTCCATGCAAATTTATCGGGCCCAAAGTGCACCCGCACACAATTGATTAGCAAAGTTAACCGTGAGAGGGAGAAGCGGAGCTTTGGCAACACTTTCACTGCCCGAAAGTGCTCTGCAGTCCAGCCCTGACTCTGCAGAGCTGCAAGTGGCGTACGCGAGAGAGCTTTCTGAGCTTTCGGCCACACGCTCTCTCTCTCTCACCGACTCTCGGCGGAGAACAAAAGGACGACATCGTGACCGACAGGGTGTTTCTCATGCGCAGAAAAAGCATGCTGCATGCGATTAGAGTACATTGTGTCGGTGTAGAGCTTTCCAGTACATAAGCTCAGAAGCTCGCTCTCTCTCATTCTCTCACACGCGAACCGGTCTCGTGACTTTGCTACCCCTTCCTGTGGACGCCATATGGTTGTATACATCGTGGCATAGTTTGATAGTTTACCGAGTTTCATAAGTGGGATTTCTCGTCTGTTACCATCGAACCGCTCAACGGTTGAGACACAATTAAATTAAATGGTGACTCGTTACCGAAAGGGATATTGGACTTTTTCGGCCAGCTCTCTTGGCCTTCCGCTTCCGCTGCCCATTGGGGCGCTTATCGCGATTCGCCTGGCCAAGGTGTTGGGGATTGGTGAGTGTGTGTCCAAAATAGAGGTGGCCTGTGAGTCAATCGCCGCGCGAGGATCATTAAAATTCACGTGACTGTGTGTGCGACGAGTAAAATGTAAAAATATTCGCGGGTAAAAATAGTGGATGGGCAGAGAGAAAATATTCAAATTTATAACCGATTAATTTTCATCTGTGTGTTGGGTGTTGGCTATTATTAATGAAATGTAGCCCGAATGTGACGCAATTTGGGTGACTTGAGATGTCGTCTTGGAGTTTTAATTGGACCCACTGATGCTCCCCTCGTCTCAACACCCGCCCAGACAAACCTGAACACTTACACCGACACCTTTCCGACTGATCATCTTAATTGAGCTGCACAAGACGCTCTCAGTATCTTGCTGGGATCGATGTTGAGTGGATTTACTCTGTGCGACCGCAAATCCAAGACATCCCATTGCAATTTCCCATTCACTATCTGCAATGCAACATCGCGCACCTCGAGGTCGCGGACGAAAAACATTTGTGTACAGCGTTCCGGAGGCGCGTGAGGAGTTTGGGGCCGCAGTGTGTTTTTTTCCGCCCTTCCTTGCGCCCGTGTGTGTTCACATTTAACCCTTGTACATCGAGGGAGAAGTTGACTTTCGTGCCTCAAATCGTCCAATTCCCAAAATAATTTTTTTCCGCCTCTGTGGAAAACGCCACACAGCTTTGGGGCTGCGTCCGAAGTGGAGACGGGATTGTATGACAAATTATTCAGGGAATAATTTATTGTGTAGTGTAAATATGCGATTGATTGTCTTCAATTCTTCTGTATATTGACCGTCTTCCGTCCACTCTGGTGGAGTGTGGGAAGGGCTCATGAGTTGGGCACCTGAACGCGAGAGGCCTAATTTGAGTGTGCTATATTGAAATCAATACACAGTGGCTCACGCTCTGCGTGTGTGAAGAAGCAATTTAAACAAAATGTGGCTCCTCAAGTGAACTAAAGCTCGGGATCTTGTGGAATTTCGTGCAATTCTGAACAAAGAATCCTTTGTATTTTTAACACTCTTTCCCCCCCCAATTTGTGTCTCGTGGACGCACCGCGACTGAGCCACCTTGTTGTGTTTTACATTTGGATTTTGCCCGGTAGCGCCAATCACATGTTATGTCACTCGACGCGCGCGCGTTTCTTTCTTGGGTGGTTTTTCGGCGGCAGGAAGGCACTCAGCTAACCACTCTCTTAGACTCCTCAGCGCCATCCGTCGCGCGGAGCTTTGGCTATTCGGGGTGAAGACTGTGCCGGAGAATGACGCGCCGGGGTGCTCAATTGAATCAGCAGTGCCGCGTCTGTGCATGTGTTTGCGGTTGTACGTGAGAAAGGCTCACCCTTAATAGCGCCAATAAACGCAAAAGTGCTCAACCACGAGACCCACTAATAAAGTATATATAAATATTAAGTTTTCGTTGGAGCCAACTTGTGGGATTAATTTAAATGATTTATTTATGAATATGGATTATCCCTGCAGAAAAACACTTGTACTTGCCGGAGCGCGCCAGGATTTCCAACAAGGAAGCCAAGCAGGCACGAATAGTGAATTGTGAAGAAGGGGATTTTTCAGTGGAAATTTCTCTGTTCGGGACTCAATGTGTGTGCTGTGCGGGGGGAAATTCAATAATTCCACCCACATAATTTCCCGCAGTGTGATTAAATTGAGTGAGAAAATATATGTGTGTGGGGAGACTCTTCAGGGGGGCGCCGCAGCTATTTAAATAATTTAGACGCGCCACCAGAGAAGCCCAGAGTGAGGAGAAAAAGCTCCCCAATGAATTTTTGTCCACTGCGGTGGATAATGCGAATGTGGGGAGGGAAAAAAAAAGCGACAGGGAGGAACAAAGAAGGGGAGACATTGTGGCTCTCATCGCCCTCTGTCTCAGTGATTACCGCCAATGCATGTCGGACGTATGTGCGCTGGCATGCACATAAAAAAGCTCCTCAATGCAGAACTTTTAATGCTATATTTGGCAAGGGCTACGCCAAAGCTGTAAATTCACTTTTCCTTGGGGGTACTTTCTTCACACCGCATGAATATGGAATTTTGATGGGCGCACCTCCCCAACTCACCCAATTATTCCCCCCAAGCACACCCTGTGTGTGTGTGTGTGTGGTATTTTCTAATTGCATTGCAAAAGCTCTCCCTGCCTTGTGGCCTTGATGCGGCACAATTTTCACCAATTAATTCTCCGTGTCATTCCGAATATTCGCTCTGCCTCAAACCCCAATGCAGAGGCCCATTACTCATCTCTCTTTCACCCCCCGGCGAGAGTCGCGCGGGTGAAAAATCCCCCGATGAGGCCAATCGAAATGAGTCTATGTCCACTGCAACAATGTGTCAAGTGACTGAGGGAGTAAATTGTGTCCAGAGTCGCGACCTAAGACATTTGGAAGTCATCCAATCGTGCTGCGATAAATCAAGCGCTGCCAGCTTCTCATGCAACGCACACTGTATGCAGTGTAATTTGGGGGGATTAAACCAGCTATGCTGGCCTAAGACAACTGGGAAGACGAGCGAGGGGACTTTATGGCAAAGTGAGATGGAGATTGTGCCGAAGGGATGCTGAAAAATTCACACAGTCCCGCACTCTTCCCCAAATTCTTGGGCCAAGGGGCATAAAACGGAGTCATAAAGTGCAATGTCAAATTGAAATGAGGCGAGAGATGGAAGCAACGCCTCAACATTTGTATTTTTCATGCTGAGACACAAAAGAGTGTGTGTGTGTCCAAAAAGCACCCAGAAACTGTGCCAATATGATAAAATTTATATTGGAGTGAGAAATCCGATTAGAAAAGCGTCGTGAGAAGGTTTATTGAATGTCAAGGCGAAAGTCACTAGATGATTGATCAAATATTTAAATATTGAATATTAATTTAGATGGGAAAAATCAAATATTTAAATTTTTTCAAATAAAATATTCAAAAATTTTAAAAATCAATTACATTTGAAACATTTGTTAATATTGTGGAAAATACAATCGAAACTTCAAATTGTCGATTAAATTTCTGTTCTCTGACTTCAAAACGAGGGAAAAAAATTCTCTATTTAAATATATTTAATTTTAAAATCTATACAAAATTCAAATATTTAATAGAAATCATAAGTATTTGAAAAAATGATTGAAAATAGCGTTAATGATCTGATTCACTAGTGATTTTCCCCTTGTAAACTGTCCAGTTACGACCTTATGACTGTCGCATCGACGTCAATGCGACGTCTTTTGTCTAATTATTGACTTTGTGCCCTCATTTAGGCAGTCTGTGACTCACTCAGCTCCCCATTTGACACTGTCAGTGTGCGACTGCGGCCGGAAGGCGGAGAAGCCCCCCAATTTTGCCATGAGACATCGCTGAACGCCTCAATTTGACGAGATGAATTTAATATTAGAAAATGCTAGTTTTCCGTTACAGTTTTATAAAAAGATACCAAGAGAGAGCATATAAGCGAATTATAGCTTATGATTTATGACTTTGATATTTTTACCCGCAACACACACACACACATTTTGCCACCTTGTGCTCGCACTGGCGGAGCTTACTAAAAGGCAATATTGATTGTATTGTCGAAAGGGGTTGGAAAAAACACAGAGTGTGGTGGGAAAATTTCGTGCTTTGCGCCCCAATTCGTGATGATTGCATATAAAACAATGCCCATCTCACAGTTCTGCTGTGCGGCTCCGAAGGTGCATCGTGAATCTAAGGGATCATTTATTATTGAAATATTTCCACACACTCGCGGCTTCGATGTTTACTGGCTCGCTGGGCTGGTGAAAGAGAATCGATTTTTTCGGACAAGGCGAAGGGGAAGTTAAAAAAGCACAACGCTTTTGGCCTGTCCGGCCGATTGGAAGGCTGAACTCGGGTGCTTTTTGGTGGGGTTTTTGGGGCGCTATAACTCTTCCTCGGGCTTAATTTATGAATCCCCTTAATTTGCGGTGGTGAAGAAAAATTCTTGAAAAGTGCAATTTTGAATCAATCGCAAAATGGGGAGCTTTTTTACACACTTCATGCATTCCTCCCCCCGCAAAATGCACCCACTATTAATGGCATCATCAATTATTCCCCTCAGGACACCCCCATTCATACTTTTCTCCTTGGATTTGTAATATAGAGCAAAATCCACTCAACATCTCGAAGTGCCTTGACAAAGAGAACTGGAAGAAATGATTTTCCAATGAGATTTCTCTCTCTCTGGCCGCTTTTTTGGCAAGTGTGCAGAAACAGGCAAATGTGCTGGCGGAACAACTCGGGCGAAACAGTAAAATGTGAACACACTCCTCGTCTGTCTCGTCCGTGCGATATATTCTCCTTGCCGGTGCCGCGGCGCTCCTGCGATGTAGGACGGCGGGAGTAGGGCGACCGGGCGGCACAAGGGACGCGCCAAGGGATGGATCGGGCGCTGCAGTGGTGCAGAAAAGAGCTGAAGAAGGATGTTTTGACCAGTGGAATATCCCATGGCAGTGAAATAAGTGTTCGTGACAGAAACTCATTACAATATAGAATTTCTCTTGGGGCCTGCAATTGTTCGCCTTGGCCGAAAACACGGGCAAAAATCCACGCGAATGGCTGAAGTGTTGCGAATTTGCTGGTCAGGGCGCCCAAGAGCGTAGCCGGAGTGATTGTGGGTGGTTGTGAAACTGTGTGAGACAACGTGAATTGATCTTTGGGGCCCAAGACAGTTCACGACGGAGCCCAAATGGCTGCTGTTGCTGGACTGTATGGTCTTGGCGATGACAGCCGTAATCAGCGACGCCGGCACAATCGAGACGCTTCTGGTGATGGAAAAACACCGGAAGGACACAGTGAACCGTAAGAAAGTCTCTCCTTCTCCTCAAGAACACTTTTTCCCCCAAGTGCGCGACCCAAGAAAATATATTCCTCGAGTCCTCGTGCACTGCAAAAAGTCCAATGCGCTTTTCTCCCCAATGAGAAATCCATAAATTGGTGTCACTGGAGTTTTCCACTCGATAAATCGCGCCCCCGCGGCAATAATAACTGCGGAAGATAATCATAATAATCTCAATGACATCTCATCTGGAAGTGTTGCAAGACGAATGGAATCAATGAGGGGGTGGCTGAGTGGAAAAATAACTTCCGCAGGGGAGCATTTGTCATGGGATTGTGGGGTGGAAAGTTCATTGAATTTATGTCATCCCTTCTGCATTATTTGTCAACTACTTGCATCAATTTCTGATCTGTCGGATTTATCAAGGGGAGGATAATGTGGCCAAGCAATGTACACCACAATTTCTACTTGCAGAACTTTGGCAGTGCTTTTGGAACATGTGTTTTCCTTCTAATACAGCTGCGAAATTTGCCAAATTTACTTCAAAACTCTCAAAATGCCTTCAAATTGTCATTTGAAGTGCAAAAAATCTTTTTAAAAATGCATAAGACGTAAACTATTGTTACATTTCCAAATACTTCCACTGAGCTGTACACCATTTCTGACTGTTTTATCTCCCCCTTGGGATTTATGGAAATCTCTTCCCAAATCCACTTATTTCCGCTCAAGAGAGATAAACCACTGCATAAATCGGAATTCGGCGATTTGGAGGAAGGCAAAGGTTTCTGCAACTTTTACTTTGTTGACATATGAAATTGCAATTCTCGTGATTTCTCACTAATTTTTGCCATTCTATTATATATACAGCGAACTTTTCAGTGAAATCACTATGTGTGTTGGAATATCTCGCCACCTTCTGTCGCATTCCGTCAGTTCTGGCGTGGAAAAGTTTTGCCAAACCATAAGATAGTACGCTAGTTGGCGGAAAAGTGGGTGAATTTTGAAATCGGGTAAACACATTCATTGTTATTTACGACCAACATCCCACCGGAAAGACTCATTGTGCCGAATAATGGAGTCAGTTCTGGTGAATGCAATGCTATCTTTCTGCTTGATGCCAGAAATAAGGCGTCCAAGGATGTACAAAAAACCCCCATGAAAATTATTATGCACACCATTTTGCATTTTTCACAGAAAAAATGTATCTCAATAATAATAATATTCCAGTCTTTGTCTGTTTACAATGCTTTCTGCTAAATGTAAACTGCTTTTCTAATGCATGCGGGTTTGTGTTTGCAAATAAATCAAGGTGCATATTGCCGGTAAAACCATTACTGAGCGCAATTAATAGTGCTTGTCAGTTTCATCTGGAGCCCTCAATGCGATTTATCTGAACCTACTGGCGCAGTTAACATGAGCTTTGTCGGAAAAGTTTCTGCTATTCACGCCAAATGCTGCCTTGTATTCAATAAAGTGTCCGATTGATCATCGATGGCGAAACATCGCCTGGCTCCTCGGCACAGGATGTAATTGGAGGAGGAAGCTTCATTTCCTGCTGGAAGACTCCACACAATGATTCCAATTGAATCGTAATGAATTTTTCACCGAACTTTTTCCCCGCCAAATCGTGATGATTCTTCGAAAAGAAATGTGATTGAATTTTTATCTAAATGCCAAGTGAATTGTCCTAAATAAGAAATCTGTGTGTTGTGGTGAATTGAGAGAATTTATGTATCTGACAATCTAACTTTTAAGAGTGGTTTTAGATGCATAAATCTGCTTATGACACCATTTATGACACTTTCTATGCAAGGCCAAGCTGAGAATCTGAAAATTATTAATTTGGTTTGGGCGGAAAATTAAAATCTTATGCATTTTTAATTTCTCAGAGTGACAATGCACTTAACTCCAAATTCAGTTAATCACATTTGGTTTCATCGACAAGAGGAAAATCACTTGCAATTTCGTGATTTTTATTAAAATTCTCAATCATTTTTATGCTGAACAAGTTTAAAAGGCATGTAGAAGTTCCAATTGTAATTCCCAAAGGCAATTTTGATCCTTTGCATACTTTTTCTCCTTTGTTGATATTTTAAATAAATATTTATAATGCATAATTATAAATAATTTGATTTATTTTAGATTTTTGGTCAAAAGTATTCAGTTTTTGCAAAATTATTTGAAAAAAAAATGTTTGAAAATTATTCTAAAAGTAAATTTTTAATCATAGATTTTTTTTCTACAAGAAAATTATAAATAAATACAAAATAAAAATATTGATAATGTATAATTTATTAATTCAAATTTTTTTGTCAAAACTTTTCTATTTTTTGCAAGAATTATAGAAAGAAAACATTTTAAAATTATTTTCAAAGTAAAATTTTATTTCTAGATTTTTTTTCTACATGAAAAGTTAAAATAAATATTTAAATTGATTTTAATATTTGATTGAGACAATTAAGCTTCCCTCAAAAAAACGACTAGTGATTTTCCCAAGGATTTTCCCCTTGGATTGACTATAAATGTGAATATGAAGTAAATAGGGTTTTTGCATATACTGCAACCGAAACCATCGATCGATTGATTGTAAATTGTTTGTCTGCAACACTCAAAAATCTCATTAGACTTTGACTTGAAATTTTTCTTGTGCAACAACAGCCGCAACCCAATTCAATCACTGACAAGTGGAGAAAAGCTCTAATTTCTTCACCTTCAATTAAGCCGCAAAATACACTGCGCTTAAATGAATTTGCAACCTTGATTTAATTAAAACTTGTGCAGAACCTGATACATACATAACCTCTGCCGTGGATGGAATACAATAGATGTTTCGTGGCTATAAATGAGATTATTTCTCGGTCTCTTAACTTTTCTCTATAGAATTTTGTCAATTTATATATATATATTTTTCGGGCCGTCTGGATTTGTAACAAAAGGCACAATTGTGAGAGTGTTGGCGAATTTTTCCGTGTGCAAAGTACAATATAGAGGAAATGGATGTACATATGTCTGTGTATGGTGGAAAAATTGGCTGGGGATTTTATTGAAATGCATTTGTAGCACGAAATCGTAAAATATCGAATAAATATTGAAAGCTGTGTTATTTTCAAAAGTGAGGAAGAGCGAGAGAGTGTCTCGTGGAAGCATTTAAAATTACTGTGAAGCTCTCAATAGAGAGCTTTCGCGATTTATGTATCAATGTGTAATGCGCATTATCAGTAAATCAGCAGCCAATATCCCTGTGTGAAGTATCCCTGGAGTGTGCAGAGAGAGGAATCCAATTCCGGGGAATCTGGTAAAAGTTACAGAAGTCAAACAAGTTGTAGGAAATGTCGGGCAAATGACTTTGGGTTCAAGTGTGGGAACACTGTCTAAACATTGAGTGATTTCTTGGGGTGGCTTGCGTCTCAAAATACACCCCCGAGGGGGGAAAATATCAAATCGGAAGTCAACTATTTAATTTTAGACATGGACTCGCTCTCCTTGGCGAGTATGCGAAGTGCCAACATTGCGCTTAATTGGATGGAGCCTTCGAGTAATTGATATGGGCACAATTAGGAGTTAAGCATGACCTCTTCAATTAAATGCAACATTCCTGAAGAAGACACTTCGTGAGTTGGCCAAATTCATTTGCTAAAAACATCCGAAGCACACCTCGGCGGAGGAAATTAGCACCTCCTGAACTCGTGGCACGAAAGCCCCGCCAAAAGCCTGCATCTCTTGTCACCTGCAAGCCACAAATCCCAACCATTGCCATTTTTGTTGCTCACGAGAATATTGAAGAACGTGCCCCAGTGTGAAATGGGCCACAAAAAGGATATCTTGTCCTGTTTGATATGCCACTGACGATTCCTATTTCGCTCTCTTGGCACCCCGCCAATTTGTTCATACAGTTTGCAGCTGAAGAACTGCAACTGCATATCGACCAACGCCTAAATTCCCATGACGCGCCCCTCTGATGGCCTCGCCATGTTCATCCCGGGACGCCCCATGTTTCTGCTCACCCACTTACAATTATCACCGACAAGATTTGTTAACAGTTTGCCAGGTTATTCAATAAATAAACCATACGATGTCCGTCTTGCGATCCGCACACCGCAGGACGAAACAAGGGAGAAAAACAATTAAAACAGAAGCACAGCAATGTTTTCAGAATTGCCATTACAAATATTGGAGTCGAAAAGTTTTATTGCCACAGCCAAAGTGAGAACGCTGCCCTCAGGACGCTCCAAGGAGCAGAAAATATGTCCTAAATCTGTACACCACTTCGTGACACTTCGGACAGTTTCTCTGCAGAATCTTTAACACTTCAGACACTTTCGAACGTTTTTGAAGGCATTTTCTGACTCTCTTTTCTAGTTCTGACTTTGGAGAATACTTAGAGAAATTCTGGGCAAATTGTGAGGTTATGAAACCATTTTAATAAATCTTTTTGGGCTAATTTTTATCCTTTCAAATCCAAAAATGAGAAAATATTGCGAATATCTCAATATTTTTCTTGATAATGATATAAATTTTCCACTTTTAAGCACAAACCGCGAAAAAGACTTATCAAAGAAACAGTCTTCTAAGCTATAATGTCATTTTTGAGGTTATGATCGACTTTAAAGCTCGTTTCTACTACTTTAGTTCAACCAATTTGTTGGTTTTTCAATACAAATGCTCAATTGTGCCAAGAAAATAAGATATATTCTCACTTTCAATACAAATTTGATGATTTTAAGCGTTATTTAAACACCAGAATCTATCTTAAACCAATCATATAACCTAAAAAAGTAATAAAAACTGAATTTTATAACCAAAATAAATTAGAAAATGCTTCTATTCGTTGAAATAGAAGCTTTTGCACTGCAATTATTTGAAGTTTTTAACACTTCCTGTTCTTAACACTTCTCATAAAAGCTGTACACCACGTCCGACCGTAAAATCTGCCCCTTGAGACGCTCTCCAGAGGACATAGTTCCATTTCTCCAACTCACGAAGCTATTCCTTTGAGCCAAGAGTCACTGCAGAGATGAGAGTCTGTAAAATGTTTTACGTCCATCGAGTCGCATTTACATTTTATTTTCCGCAATATAACTCACAAACCCCTCATTCCGAACGATTACTGCGATGCAAATATATTAAACTGGAAATTTGTGGAGTCTCTTGCTTGCAGTCCACTTGACGAGCGCAGAATGGAAAGTTTTTTTGAATAATTTGCAGCATAAATTGTGTTGTCATGCTAAATTTGCTGCACATTTCACTTTAAATCCCCAAAACAAGACATCTATTTGATTCTATCCACGCTTAAAGTCCTCCAAATGTGTCCTTCCACACACCATCTGCGAGTGGTTCAATAAGAAGTATAGTTGTACGAAATAATACATAAATAGTTCCACGCTTTGGCCACGACTGGGAGTTCACAGCTTTTCTTACGAAAACTTCTTGTGCATCTTGTGCAAAATGCGCGAAGAATCTCATTTTGCCTCTCTTATGCGGAAGAAAATTCATTTGCAAATGGAGAAATTAATTGCTGACTTCCTGATTTCGGCCAAATTACTTTTTAATGCTGACGCAGGAAAATTTCCCCCTCGATTGGATGGTAAATTGATTTTAAATTGTTATGAATATTGGCGGTGGAATTATGTGCGGAGCCCTTTTTTGATGGGCTCCTTCGGCGAGAGGTGTTGATTGACTTGACGACGCGTTGGCCTACATCTCCAGTTGGCACATTAATAGCCGACTTCTCAACTTATAGTGCTCTCAATTTGCCAAAGACGGAGAGTGAGATGGAAGACACCCTCGATCTGGCATCCATCCAATCAATTTTCAATGTTCCACAAATTTATTTACATGCTGTTTCATTTAATAAGGACTGAACTCACCGAAAGCCAAAATATTTTCCATCGGATGAAAGATTAATTGAATGTTTTTTTTACACACAGTTTTGGCTTAAGTGAGAAAAATCCCTCTAGCGTGGAGTTTTTTTCATTTGATTGGTACAAAAATTGGAGTTGATTGACGATTTGGGGGAAAAAGAGCGAAACACTCCATGAATCAGCATATTGATCAATATGAGAGTCAGTGAAAATTTATGCAGCTGGACTGGAATGAATTTTGATCCATGCTCAATTCACCTCTGCAATTCTGTCACACACCGCATAAATCAATAAAGTGCTGAGGATTTATTTTGCACGCCACACGTTAAATGCCGCTTAACACCCACAAGTCAGTTAATTTGAGATTAAATGCTCCTCCTCGCGGCTGAGAGTGTCGTCTTGACTATCGCAAGAAAGGCGAAACACATGAAATGTACAAACACCAGAGCCAATGCACAAAATAATCCACTCTAAATTCATATGGCAATTTATACATGAAGCAATTTTCTTATTCCCGTATTTACTTTAATTTTCTTCTTCCAACTGCCACAATCATTATGTCGCAGTGAAAATTGCCGGGGCGCAAGAGAGCGACAGTGTGGTTTTCATGACTTCGCAAAATTAAATGTAATAATCAATAGGGGTAATATAAATATTCATGAAAAGTCGTGTTCAATATTTGGAATTCACAAGAAGTGTACAAACATTTTCATTTAAATAACAGCATTGCTCAAACCATTTGCCTATCAATTGAGCTTCAGCCGTAATTTCACATCACAATTTACTCACTCTCTGAACCCCTTTTTATTCCAAAGGGGGTTAATATGGTCAGTAGTGGTGTACAGATCTGTTGAAGTTGAAGGAAGTGGAAGTGTTGCAATTTATGCAATATTTGGTTCACAGCTTTGATTTTTTTTTACCCTCAGAAATTAATTTGAAACCAAATCTCAATTTTAACATATTTTTGTAGGTTATGTAACTGATTGAAGACTAAAAAACATATCTTAAAGTAGAAAATCTTATATTTTTTATAATTTCGTATTTTCATTAAAGGAAAATTGAGATTTTAGGACACAATGCTAAAGTGAAAGCTAACCTCAATTTTTTTTTACTAAACTGCATCGGTTTTGATTGAAAAAAAATTGAAATTTAAAAAAATACGGAAAAATGCAATTTTACGGAAGAAAATCATAAAATATTGTGTGAAAACGTGAATTTTAAAGTTGTTTGTTGATTTTTAGTGTATTTTTATTTCGTTTTTGGATAGATTTTAGTCAGATTATAGTTAGATTTCAATTTTAGTCTTTTTATAAGCAATTCAAGTGTTAAGGATTCCCCATGCAAATTGTGCAAGTGTCAGAAAGTTGTGTACAGCTTTCAAACATATTATCTTCCCCTTGGGCAATTTATAATTAAGGGGTGAGCATTGGTTAAAGTGGCTTCCGTCATATTTTAAATCTAGTTTCTATCTGGCTCTGCTAGAAAAACATGCACATAAATGAATAATCTATTTGATGGGGACGCCTGGTGAAAGCTCTCATAGTAATTTTCGCTTTATTTGCGCATTTTTTTTTCCTCCCCTGTAAATTGTTGCAAACAATGAAAGAGGAAGTCGCAGCACAAATGGGCGGAAAAGAGGTGAAATAGCCAATTTGGCGGGAAAAAAAGTGGCGATTAGCCCAGTGTGTTTGCTGGTAAAATAAAATGTTACACAGTTTCCAGCGAAGATCAGCCTCGGTGTCCCAAATTTCACTCTCTCGCTCTGCATAAATCATGTGGGGTATTTTATTTTCGGCCCTAATCTGCCATATCTTGTGCATTTTGGCGGTAAATAAACGCGCTTTTCATGTGGTGGCTTTCGTGTTTTATTGTCTGCCGCGTGGCGAACGGAAGGTGTGGAGGGGGTTATGCCGGAAAAATGACGAATGAAAATCGATAGGAGTGCCTTCCACGGTGCCTCGCGGTGCAAAGGTGGCGCGGAAGAGCGGAGCAAAATTAATAAATATTTCATCGATTTTTAATGTCTTCGCCCTCCTCATATCTTTTGCATGTATATCGGCACTGTTATGCTCGTCCTCCTCCATTTTCCCGCCCATATCTTTGTCCCCGGGAACATGATGTGTTGTGCCTGGAGAGTTCCACTTTTGTTTTCCCATCCATTCGCTGTGCGAAGCGCAACAGTTTGCGAACCACTCAAACACTCCTGGATGTGAAAGCGTATAGAAAAATCTGTTTGCTCTCAAGATCAAAGGGGATATTGATACAATAGACACTTAGTTGAGCTTCTTGATCAACACTGCGATGATTGGCAGTAAAAAAGCCAAAGTGTGCACTCGATGCAATTGGCCGGAGCTCCTCTCGCACGTTAATCCATGATGTTGAATGTGAAAGCGCACTTGATCAGGATATCGGCAGTCATTTTCTGCAAGAGAACATGCAGAATTGCTAATTAATACTGCCATTTTGGCCCAGTTGTGGCAAGTTTAAAGCCATCAATTATATGGAAATGCATAATCTCTGCTCTATCCATCACCATTTATGCTATCTTGCTGCATTTAAAGCATATTCTCTATTTGAGAAAAATATTGTTCCAAACTTTAATGAGGACAGGCTTTCTCATATTTCCACTCAAAACTTTTCCCATTCAGGGTTATTCTTTTTTTTGGTGTAATTAAAATGAAGAGTGGGAAAGGGACAAAGGGAGAGCCGCTAGTGAAATCAGACCAATAACTTTATGAATATACAGTATTTTAAAATATATTTTCTGAATATTCAATCAAAATTTTCATATATTTAAATATTGAATATTTTTGCCGCATATTGCCGCCAGAGGCCAGCAGTTGTAATATCCTTTATTTTATTTCACATTTTTTTTGCCCATTAATATACTCAAAATTGAAATAGAATCAAAAGGTAATTTTTAATTTGAATTATAATGCAATCATTTAAATGCATTTGCTTGAAAAATGTCATTTTATGGGGTTTATAAGGGGAAATTCCTTATTGACAGGCATTTAATTTAGCCATAGAGACAAAATTGCAACTTAATTGCCTTTAAAGTTTAAACTGCTGCTCTCTGACGGAAATATGTGGCAAAAATATTAAATATTTTGCACTTTTCTTTTCAATCTGCTAGCGTCTTTCCCCTTGAATATTCATTCCTATATTAATTCATTGCCAGATTATGTCTGCGTAGTTATATTTGAATCATGAACTATAGCATGGATTGCAATAATTAGATTCTGAAGCAATTTATTGGCAAATGCGACTTGAATAATAAGCAAACATACCTGAACACCTAACACTGGACATGTCCACGTTGACTGAGTAGAAGATTGGCGGGCAAGTGAAGACGTCAATGCCACAGGGTCTGGTGAGATTGAACCACACCGTGTCCATGCCTCTGAGACTCTGACACTGGTCAGGAGCGGTCGAGGCGCTTCGGGAAACGCACACCGTCAGCCCGCCGTAATCCACGCCCAGGAACTGAACGTTCACCGACTCGGAGTAGCGGAAGTAGAAGGGGCTGATGCGGTAGATGATCTCGTGATAGGGTCCCACGTAGTCCTCGAAGCGATACCGGCTGATCTCGAAGTACTCGTGCGAGGGAACTGTGCTGTTCGCGTCTGACATTAGACAGTTGGCGGCCACCATTCGCTTGGGGATCTTCCGGAACTCCTTCACCAGGCGCTCGCTGAAGTCCGATGGGGTGGCGTTGTTGGATCTGATGATTGTGTAGTGCTCGGGATAGATGAGATTTGTGAATCTCTCGATGGCTCCGGTGGTGTGAGTCACATTGTGTCGAATAAGACTCTCAAAGGTCTCTGGATGTGATGTGACGAAGATGAAATAGAGATCAGGGAATCTCTGCAGTGAGCCCTGGAGGATTCTCCGGGCGCTGTGGAAGTCATTGACTGTGATTCTCTGGGACTGAGAGAAAATCAGAGCCACTTGAGAGCGCGCCACGTGAACTCCTTGGCGAATTTCCTCGTCCGTCTGCTCTGATAGGAGCGTCAGGAGTCTCTGGAGTGACAGCGACAGAGACAATCCCTGAGGAAAGGGATCGGTGAAGTTCCTCAATTGCTCAAAAGTATTGCTGATGCTGTTTGATCGATTTGCCATGACAACTCCGCTTCCTCCGTGAATCACCGTCATTCGCGATCCAAATGTCGACACTTCTGAGATCTCTGTCAAGTAATTCACCAGCTGTAGGTTTTCGTACTGCCTCCGTGTGCCATCCAGAATCACAAAGAGGTCCATGGAGGGTTTCCTCGCGTCAGACGCTATCTGATTGCAGTGTGGCAGATTGTCCAGAATCAGTGGGGTTTCGGAGAAAAATCTATCCACTGCCGCATTGCAGCTACGCCTGAGTCGCTCGTCCGTGACTCCCAAACTGCTTGTGGTGTACTGAAGAATCTGGGCGAAGGCGAAAGTCTCCTCTTTCAGCTTTTCCCCGCTAATCTGCTCGACAATTGCTCTTCTGTCGCAAGCATTTGTTATGTCAGGATTTATCGGCAGCGGCTCAGGCACATCCTCAGCCCATTCTCTGGGATCGTCGAAGATTGCCCTGAGAATGCTGCTGCCGGTGGACGCAAAGGGTCTCTCATTGCCAGTGCCTTCCTCTCCTGTTCGATTGAGTCCCTTCGTTCTGCCGCCAGTGCTTTCAATGGTCAAACTGGGAATTCCCCTTGGACTGTAGTACATGTCCAACAGTTGCGATAAGCGAATCCTCCTCACTCGATCGACCCACGAAGTGACTTCTTGCGAAATGAACATCGCATCAATTCCCGTAATCAACTCAGCTTGAGTCATCTCCCAACGCCCAGCATGGCCCTCAACCATGAACTTCTGCCGGGGAAAGAACGTGTCATTCCAATTGCCCGGAACGCCCACCGCCACATTAGTGCCCACGAATGGTCCCTGATACACGCAAACCTCCGCCAAATCTCCCGCCAGTCCCGCCGCGAAGGCATTGTCCACGGAGTCCAGCGACTGGAGGAGCTTTCCGACCTTCTCAGAAACATTGATCTCATCCATAGTCTCCAGATTTTCGAACATTCGCTCCTTGGCGGTCTTCTGAGCCGCCACAAATTCACTAATCCGCACATTCTGCGGCTGCAAACCCGCCGCCACGGCCGCAATAAAGACTCCCGGCGACAGAGTTCCGTAGTTCCGCGTTTGAGCCACTCCAGCTTCCAAAGGACATCGCGACACGGGCCGCGAGAATTGAATTCGTGCTCCTGATGTTGCATTTTGAGCCCTATAAAGTGTGTGGAAAATGGTGTATTGTTAGATCATTTCCTCTGAAATTGTCCAATAAAGGAAAACTGCCCTATAACATCGCGGCAACCTCTTTCTTTATTTCAATGAAAATACCATTAAGGAAATTTCAAGCACTCTCGCAGAATTGTTTCTGCTCGAGAAGTGCAATAAATACTCCGAGAGCTGAAGCTGTCTCGAAATCACAATAAAAGAGTCATATTCTGCAATACATCATCGCGAAATATCGTGAAATCAATTCACTTTTATTATTGTATAAATCAAAATTGCACTGGTAAAAGGGAAATTCGCATGATGAATGCGGGCGAATACATATGGAAAATTATTATGCTCTGCGAGTGAGCTTTATCAGGAGCTTTATTGACCGATTTCGACCGTGAATCAGAAATTCCCTTATCAGCTGAGATAAAAATTCCATACTAAACGCGATGGAATGTTTCCCTATACGAAATTTGGGCTGTTGTGAAACTCACTTGTTTCTGGTGATCCAGGGAGCTCGAATCCTGTCTTGAGGAGTCGCCAAGTTGAGTGGACACGTGCGTGACTCATCGCCGCGCTCAAATGGCTCCACGGAGGAGCTGATGAGCCGATGGAGGGCGCAGAGGTCAAACTGAGAGAGGATTTGCCGGATCTCAGACTCTCCCGGAGGCGGAGAAATCAACTGTCGCAGAATCCTCATCTTCGGCGCCATGATTCCTGTCACTCCGAACGGCGTGATGAAGTCAGTCTCGCGCACGCCGGGCGCCTTTTCTATCCCATCGAAGCGCAGCTGATGGAAGATCTGAACGCTGAGCGTGCGTGCGTCCAGAGACGTCGGCCTGGCGTCCTCAATCTTCCTCACCAACTCAATGAGGAGCGGCAGGGAGTTGGGCAGCCAGGGCTGCGTCTCGTTTCCGCGGTAGCACGCCAAGAGATAGTCGGGAATGGCTTGCGTATTCGCCAGCGCTGCTCAGAAATAGGGTCACAGATTAATATTAATTATCTTATCATCACTTTCCACATTCGTGACGTCACGACTCACCGAGAACAGCCAAGAAAACTACTAAATGTCGCACTATCATATTTTTTCACGCTCTCTTCGGCCACTCAATCGAATGTCTTCACACTTTCTGGGCCAATTTCTTCATTGCCGCCCGCAAAACACTTCCGAGTAGCGCTCGATTCACACCCAAACTGATACTAACAGGTGAATTCGCACCGGAGTCTCTATTGTGCGTTCATCGTGGCGTCTTATCGCCCCGAGAGATAAACGCTCGCGATAGGAAAGACTTCAGTGTGCATAAATCACTGAGAGAAAACCATTGCGAGAAGACACTCTGTATGCCATGCAAGGGAGATTTAACACCTCTATTCGGGAATCCATCCAATTTAGAGATTCCTGATAAGTTCCAAATTCTCGGCGCCCGCCTCGTTAGACCTTCCTCAACAGCGGATGGTAATAAAATTGATTTTCTGACTCCTCGCACAATTTCTCCAGCGAATTATGATGTTCGTGGGGAAATTGAGGGTGAATCATTTTGTTTCTGGCAACGAAAATGCACGCTGTATACATAGCATCAAAACGAGAAAGTGCACACTAAATTCTCTGTCACTTGCAAACGCAGGTAAATTTTACAAATCACTGCAGAATGGCTGCATTTTCACGAAGAAAAACACTCCAGTTTTATTGCAAATCGAAGTAGAACAACTTTAAAAATAGATGTATTTTGCTGATTGAGTATAAGTTTCGTGGAAACTCTTTTCTTCCATTTTTTTTCTACCCAGAGAGTTCACTCCCTCAAAGGAGCAATGCATCAAGCTCACTTTCTTTGAGACGTGCCCCAAAGTAAAATGTGTTTGTTTTCTATTTTGTGTGGAAAACATTCATCACATTCCAAGAAGTCAAATGTCAGTGGGATTTTACTCAATTGTTACCTCTTGAGTAACCCTATAATTTTCTGCCTTCACCATGGATTTTCCTTGAAATGCAAAGCCGATTTGCCGCATCGGATATTCCTTCATTCAAATGCAGGGCTCTTAAAAATAAGAGCTGGCAGAAATTGTGTCTCTGCTAGAGCTTCTGCCGAGCATTTTCTGTTATACAGGTCAAACAGTGGAGACGCCGGGTTGGCGATGGGTGTTCCATGAATGGAAGAGAGACTCTTTGTGGAAATTCTCTGGAAATTTCATCTTAATATTCATCAAGGGGGGATTTTCAGCAATTTCCCAAGAACCCCATCCTGATTCATCCTGCAGGAAATTCCCTGGAAAAACACCACCAATATTCATGGTAAAATAGCATGTGAAAAGTGCGCCTCAAATTCCCCGTGATTGTTCGTTGGGAAAAGGGCCACTTCACGCTCCCCATCCACCGAAATAGTGAAAAATAATAACAAAATCGAGCTTTAGAGAGAGAAAATGATTCAATTCGGCGCATGCCTTCTGAAATGGGTCATGCAATGCGGGCAAACGTCA
Source organism: Phlebotomus argentipes (assembly GCF_947086385.1). Lineage (NCBI taxonomy): Eukaryota > Metazoa > Arthropoda > Insecta > Diptera > Psychodidae > Phlebotomus > Phlebotomus argentipes. The sequence goes on along the minus strand of NW_026776181.1, from coordinate 6,159,990 downwards.
CAACAATTTGAATTTTTCGTGACTCGCGGAGAAAGCTCCCATGTTCACCATGTGGCGGGTCTTTTGGAGAGTTGGTAAATGGCTGGAAAATTGCGCCTCGAAACGGCGGAAATGCGATTTTCTTACGCATCGCCCGTTAATCATGTCGCCTCTCCGCCTGAGCAAAGCTTCCACGGAAAGGCGCACAAATAGTGGAGAGCTTTGGCTGGAAAAACTCACGTTACATATCGTTCTTTATTGTTAGAAAATGTAACTACATGGCACACCAAGGTCGTCCGCCTCTATTATGCCACCCATTCTCAACTGACAAACATTTTTCAACTTATGTTTGACTCTTTTTTTTCTCTCTCTCCCTTCCCACGAAGGAAGGATTCACTCTTTGTCTATTTATAGGCAATCGCCTCTGACGTGTCACGAGGTCTGCGCGTCCCTCTTTTTTGGGGGTCTTCCATCCACACTTCGCCATATCCTCGCGACTGGCAATGCGGATAAATTGATATTTGCCCGAAATGACGCTGGGCAAAAAACGCCAACTCTAACGTCACCTTTGAGTGTGCTTTACAATCATAAAACCTCCACCCATTCGCCTGCTTTTTCGCCAACGACACGCTTTGGCCCGCAGAAAAACGCTGCACTTCAGACAGAGTGCTTTCACGTATTGATGGCGGAGCTTTCTGCAGGAAACTAATCAAATACTGCACAGAGAGCATTTTGTCAGCAGTGTTTCAGGTGCGAAAATAGCAGGGAAATACTTGGAAACAAGCTTATCATGAATCAAACGAGCAATTTCAGGTTGTAAAAGGACTGGTGAATTAGAAAACTATGAAAAGTCGAAATAAAGTTTGCCGAATTTACCTCAAAACACCTTCTAATCGTCCATTAAAGTGCTTATATTGCACTGTAATAATTATTTTGTGAATGTTCAATTTGATTTTATTGGTATTTATGGGAGCTTTTGAATTGAAATATGGCTAAATTAATGAATAAAATGAAAAAATTACTTTCCAAAGACGATTTGTAATGTTTTTCAAGTATATTTTATCCGAAAGAGTCGAGAAAGAGTTCAAAAAATCAAGTTTATATTCTTTAAATGTAGTATTTTAAATTTTAAATCTAAGAATATATTAAGAAAATCCTATAAATTCGTATCGTGAGCATAAATTTTCCTTCAAAAATTAAATTTTACTGTTTATTTGTAATATAAACATTCTTTATTTTTCATTTTGTGTTGAGAAAATTGAACAATATCAGTATGAAATGCAATAAGCAATTTATGAAATGAATCCAAAGTATTTTCCTGACGCACACTTTTCAATAGATTCGCCTTCAGCTGAAGAGGTGAAAAATTCAAGCAATTCAAGGTATAGAAAATAGAAATATCGATCTTCTGTAACAATAATCACGTATTTTCATCGCCATTCGAGAAGAAATCTCTCTTTCTTTTTCCTGTTTTTCAACAAAATAAAACAATTCGCGGATGTTCTTTAAACAAATCGCCGTGTTTATTGGCTTTTCTGAGTGAGTTTTTTTTTCCCTCACGTCGCGTTCTTTGAAATGTGCTTCTTGACTTCAAGAAGAGAGTCTTCTTGACTGATTCTTTCAGAGAAAACACCTCATATATCAATCATTTCGTCGAAGAGGTGCAATTTTTTTGGGTTGAAATTTCTCTCTCTCTCTCTCTTTTTTCTTCTACTTAAAGCAAAGTTCCGCCCACGCGGCAATTTTCTTAATTGAGAAAGTCATATTTCAGACAGAATTTCTCGCGTCTTTCGCGAGCATCATGAGGGAAATTTTACAGCGACAGAATATTTGACAATTGGGGAAACATTTCAATTTCCTGTTCCTGGCTCCATTTGGTGGGAGCGCGAGGGGCTCTGGGGTGGGTTTGGGAAGAGCATTTTCCTCTCCTGAGCTTTCTTGCGCCGTCCCTCTCGCACACACTGAGCTCCCCGAGCCACCCCAGGTGGAGGGATGGAAGAGGGAGACTCGAGGCTCGTGAATGCACCTCTCGAGAGCGCCATCAAGGATGTCAATTGAATTGAGAAGTGGATTTTTTGCCTCAGCACGGCACACAAGAGTGTCGTTGATATAAGAGAAAAATTATTTGCTTGCAATTCGAAGAAGTTTTCTCCTTCTTGCCTCTCTCTCTCTCTCTCTCTCTCCGGAGAGAAAATACACAAACATCATTTAACACCTCGCTCACACAACATGAATTTTCCGAGTTGCGCAGAGAAAAGTGCCAAAAATTATATGGTTATTCATGGTGAATGAACTTGTGGGATTTCCACAAGTAATATCATGGGAAATTCTGGGAAAATTCCATGAGAAAAGCACTCCCTAGAATGCCCTGAAAAGTCCCTTTTTTCGCCAGACAACCCAGAAATGCCCATGAGATCGCGAGGAGACCTTGTGACAGAACAGCGGAAAGCATGTGAAAACTGAGCCTGAATGTGCGTTTGACGAGCACTGATGGTTGTTTATTGAAATATTTGCATTGTTTCGGTATCAAATTGGTTGTTGATTAGGATGAGCTAAATATACATCGTACGACCTCCCATACGGAAATAGACGCCAAATTTGAAGAGCTTTTTATACGCCTTTTCCTCGTGAATATCAAATGAAAATTTTTCCAACGTGCGTTATTTCTGGTCTTCATCCCACACGTGACAATGTGTGTGTCTCAGCATTGATCATTGGAAAATTAATTCACACCCATAAATCTCATCTTGTACGAATTTCTACTATGAACTCCCCCAAAGTGTCGCAAGGAATTTTGAGAATTTCGAAAAGACTCTGTGTGTAAAGTGGGAAGTTTGAGAAGTGCAGACTGAAATTTATGCTGAAAAGTGTATGACGTGCCAGTTGGAGAAGCGCTTTTGTAAATAGCGCATGCGATCCACAGTCCAAATGGCCTCTCTGTTCGGTGAAAACTTCTTTGGGGAAAACTAAACCAGTATTTGTTAGCACACATACGGTTTAATCTATTGTCTATGGCCGTGAAGGAGGAAAACGCAATTCCTGTGAGCCTTGCCAGTGATCGCGGGCTAGAGGGTGTGATGTGACTCTGAGTGTGGCTGGCCAGTGAGAGCACACACATTTTGGGGCTTGGAAAACGGCCCCCGAAGTGAAGAGAGGCGGAGAGGAGATGAAAAAAGACGTGAAAACTCGTGCACGGGAATCTTGCCAAGTGGAGATTAATTTGTGAAATTGTTGAATTTCTCGCCGTTCGCACGAGGATTTCTGTGTTGTGTGACAGAGAGACAATTCGCGAGCCTGCAGACGATTCCCAGGAAGAAAAGAAAAACCCCTTCGCCGTGCGTGAGGAGCTTGGATGTGGGGGTGAAAAGTGACCTCCCCGGGGAGGTGGTTGGCAGGCAAGAAACTCATCGAGCTTGTGGTGATTAAGACACTTCTGCAGTGCTGTAGGTTGGCCCGCAAGTCCCCCACCTTCTGGGGCACAGGAGAGATCATCTTCCCGCACTTCTCACTCAAGACGCAAAGGGCAGAAGAAAAAGCTCTCTCGGTGCGCCCGTGAAAAACTCCCACCCTCCGTGGGGCTGGCGTGGTATTTTTGCAGTGCGATCCTCGAGATAGCTGGCGAGGATGGGGCGCGGGGGGGTGTGAGAATTAATTGTGTAACAATTATCGACCCAAGTGGAGACCTTTTCAGCCCACCTAACGTCCCCATCATCCCTGAGAGGCGCGCTAACAGGGCACATTATCGAGAATCCAGCCCCATAAGTTGGTATTTGGCGAAGGGTTGGGTGGCCATCGTGTATAAATTTTATCTAATAGCGTGAAAGCGGGGCATTCTCGGCCGAATCACAGCACAAGTGGCTGCCCTTCTCCGGGCTAAATATCAAGTTGCCCCCCAAAACACCCCCAATGAGAATGTGTGACAAGTTGTTGACTCTCCTCGACATGATGCCGCAGAAATCAGTGTGTTTCCATCTCCACCATCTATAAATATCTCAATTTGATGGACTTTCTGGCCGGAGAGGCTCAATTGGGCAAATCCTCGACCGAGCACGGAAGGAGCCAGAGAGCCTAAATGAGTGCGTCTTCCTCCCTTTTCCCAAATTCACGCTCTGCCTCCTGAAAAACATGTCAGGGTCATAACTTCTTTTCGCCTGCAAATTCATGATGCCAGCGCCAGTGTTTCGACAATGTGAAAACTGCTGGCCACCAATGCGCATATGTTGTCTTCTCGGGTAGCAAAATTTTTCCTCTGAGATACATCTCTCTCTCAATCCACAGCACGGCATCCACGAGAGACTATGCCACAGATAAATCACAGATGAATTTGCCTAGAGAGGCCCTCTTTTTCCCCCCTCGAAACACGAGAAAGTGGGCGGCGAAGAGTGTCGAAATTTCTAACTTATGAATACATTTTAAGGTTATAATTCACCCTCGGGAGAATTAAGCTGGAAAATTCTCCTCCCGAATCACAGATCAGCGGTAGAAAGCCGTCTTCTCGCTCTCTTTCTCAACATCCCATGAAGCCCGTAATCCCACCACAGACGATTTGTCCCCATAACCATGTCAATGGGTTATTAAAAATCCATTTAGTTGGGTGTGAAAAGAAGCTGAAGAATAGATGTGTTTGGCGCGAGAAAATGTAATTGATTGTTTACAGTGAATTTCCTCCCAATGCTCTCGTCCATGGAACATAATCCTAATACGATTTCTGGAGTTGGAGAACTTTGAGTGATACTTTTTCCATCAGCCACAGACTATCAACAATGCGCCACGTAAACTTTCAATGGAGCTTTTTCCACTATATATCCGTTATATAATGGATTTCAGATATATCGGAAAGTTTCCTCCACTTGTCATTCAGCAGACGTGTCTGCATGTATTTATAGAATTAAAGTTGGGCAGTTGGGGCGGGGGTGGCGAGCATCCCCGATGTTAGAGGTCAATTGGAACTGGTGGCACTTCCAAAAATCACCTGGATTCTGCCACGCCCTGGAAACATCCTGATGGCTTAACCCTGAATTTCAAGCCAGCTTTCCAGCACAACTAACGGGGAGGAGACCTAATTGGGGCTTCTGGGCGAGAAAATCCCTCCCTTGAGATCCCGGATACGCAAGCACGTATACTCGAAACTTTATTTGAGAGCTTCTTGAGTGAGAAATTGTCGATGATTTATCAGTTGATTAGGAAATTCGACACACACACACAACACACGAGTCAATTTTCCTCATCAACTTCTCTCCTGTAATTGCCACTAGATTGCTTCACGTAATCTCGCGCACCTCGAGAACATATACATTGCCAAATGTGAAACATTCCTGCAAGACTCCAAAGTAAAGTGCATGACTCTTGAGCGACGATGCTGTGCTTTAGGTGGATCCTCGAGTGTCGCGTGAAGGCGTAGCACAGATTGTGGTTAACAGGGAAAACCAGCGCGAGCCGCGTGGATCGGCATCAACCATTTCCCGTATAGATTTCATAGAGAGATGGGGCCTCACACCTGTTCTCAGGCCCAGACAGGAGCCTCGGATCAGCGGTGAAAATCAAACCAATGCACTGCCCCCTCTTCTCACCGACAGGTACAATTTAGCTGCACATTTTACTCAAATTACTCACGTTTTTAGGGTCGTTAAGGGGGCGAAAACAGACATTACATGTGTGTACACTCGTGTAAATGCGAAAAAATGATAACAAACTATGATTTTACAACAAAATTGCCATAAAATTACCCAGTGAAGTACCAAGGGGGAGATAATACAGTCAAAAGTGGTGTACAGCTCAGCAGAAAGTGTTCAAAAACATACAAAATTTCTTCCATGAGTGCTTTTCTTACTGACTAACCATCCCGATTCATTGGATTCCTTAGGATTTTCACGTAGAAACAGTCATAACAATCTTTTTCTAGGTTATGTAACCGAATCACAGATGGATTTAGTGAATAATTCGCATTCTAGCATAACAATTCTTGAGTCTAAGTCCAAAAGATTTCCATTCATTGGCATAATTAGGCATTTTCATGCACTAAACATCTCTATTCTGAACCTTTGATGCCAAGAAACACTACAAATTGTGCTAAGACCGAACATAACCTCAAAATTAGTCATTTGTACTTGGAAAATGTTCACTTAGAAAACTTTCTGGATTATTTTATCTCAGAATCAGCAATTTAGAGATGATTTTGTGATCTAGAAAGCTTCCAGATGGAGGCTTTGAAGATCTTGTAGTGATATTTTGAGGTTTTGGTTGGCAAAGACACCCAAAAAACCGGGTTTTAGTGGATTTTTACAGAAATATTACATTGAAGATATTTATTAATATTTCAAGTGCTGGAAGTGTTACAAAATTTCATCCCAACAATCAATTTCCTGTGGCAAAGCTGTGCTGTAGATAGGAATTTAGTGTAAACTGCGGATGCATCGCTGGGTTTAAATAGTTGATGTTTATCCAACTCAGTGAGGACTGCATAATGTGTGAAAGCTCATATCGTGCAATTGGGTGCACGAGCACTCTGACGCGACTGTCAGTGTGTCATTTATGGAAAATTCATGTGTGCTGATTTTGTGACATCACCGTGCTCTTTCGTCACTCTGGCATTCATTTGAGACATCTAAATTTAACCCCGAAAAAGCACTCTTAATGTGCTTGAGATGCCACCGCGTGGTTTCTATGTTAAATAAACACAGCCGATTCACTGTTTACGCCGTCCGGAGGCCCAAGGAGGCTGAATGCCAAGCCACTTCCGACTGACCTGGACACCATCGGCTCTCAGTGTCACTTCTTGACACCTCGTGCCAAAATATGTCTGCGTCGCGCGGTGTCTTCTGGCGCCCATTTCCAGGCTCTCTCTCTGCTTGTTTATTTATTTGGAATGGTAGTGTTTTATGGCACTCAAGCAAGTGGTTTTCACATGCAAACCACGCCAAACTACGCACAAATCGAGCACTCCAAGCAATATCGCCACATTTTGGATCTTCTGTATATTTTCCTTTCTTACGCCGTGGCAGAAAAAGTCCCATAAATGTTTTATTGGGCGATTTCTGGTGTCTGGAATTTCACCCTCACCTCGTGCGGGGCTCTCCGAGTTCGCAGAGATTGCAGTGCTATTCCTGGGGAAGGATCAATTTGTGCGGAGAAATTACCTAGGCGGGTGCCTATACTGTAGGTGCTTCTGACCAGTGACGTGAGCACTTTTGGACACATCCCCAGAGTCACATTTGAATGGGGCGAAAAGTTTTGAGAGAGACGAACTTCGCAAAGAGGTCAGGATTATTTGATTTTGAGAAGTTTGACGCGCACTGGAAATGTTTACCCGATAAATTCACTCAACACCTCTAGCAAATTGACTCTCGCCAGTGCCCACTTTTCCACCCGTCGGAGTTCAATAATAAATCAGCCAGAAAAACGTCAGGACGTTCCTTTGTTGGAAATCTCTCATTGCTAATCCATTTTGCTGTGACGATGAAGTGATTGTGCGCGAAAATATCAATGACCGTGCATTTATCACCACATCAGAGGAACAAAAGGAGCGACTAATGATATTTGCTCAATATTCAATTACAATGGAAAATTTTCCGGAGGGATGAACCTAATGCCATTGTCGATGATGAAAGCATCAAGTGTCTCATCAGTCAATTGACAAGAAATCGCGCGCGCGCCTCTGTGAAGCACTAAAGTGAGCCAAATTGCGCTGTTGAATCCATAAAAATTAAACTTCTTCTCCACCAAATTCCTCTCATAGCCCATTTTAATTGCATTATGAGACTCCTCCACTGTCAACAATCGCTGAGTCTCAAGGGGCCGAATGTGGACTGGGCGATGGACTAATTGCACGTGAGGGTATTTTAATGAAGTTCTCCCACTGTAAATATAATTCAAAATGCTATAAATAGCGAATAAAATGTTTTATTGCCATAAACTTTGGCTGATAAACTCTATAAAAGACACTCCTGCCAGTTGATCAAATGCTTGGCGTATACATAATAAACTCTCTGTGTGGCGCACGAGAGATTTCAGGCCATCCCATATAATCGATGGATTTATTCTAAATAATCTCGCACTCGTGGCAAATCAAGCCACTTGGCGCGTAGTGTAATTACTTGTTCTTTGCGCGAAATTTTTGATAAAAACCGCCACTATTTTTAGCCAAACATGCATGAATTAATAGACATTGATTCTCCACGAGTAATCCCACTTATGCAGGCGGCGATGCTATTTCTGGCCCCACCAGCCGAATTAATGCCATGAAGAGATTTTCCGTACAGCGGATCCGCAAGTCCGGGGGGGCGAAAATCGCCACTCCACAATCTCTGACGCGTCTCCCACCCATTTGGGTGTTTGCCGAGAGGATTGAATTGGGTCAGAGACGTGAAACAGACGAGTCAAGACGCAAATGAAGTGTGTTTATCATGTGAATCAATTATATTTGCTTACACTTTTTTGCCCACCCCCGGACTAAATTGATAAATAGTCCGAGAATAAGCGCAAGAATTCACGCCACGAGAGGGCTGAAGATAATTAAATTCATACAAGAAAGTGCAATTGCGACTGCTGAGGAAACTTTCTGGTGTGCTTCGTGAGTTTTTGGGAACAGGTCAGAGCTTATTACAATTCATGTGAAACACAATAGTTGCAACATTGTTTATGACATCGCGCGATAGATGAGTTTATTTTCAGATGGAAGAAAATATGTTGTTGAATACAATTTGACCTAATAGAATTTAACTACAATTGCCAGTGAAAATTTCAAGTTATTGCTGGCTATAATTCCAATCGGGCATTTAGAATTGCGCCTGCAAAATTTGGCGCTTCATTATGCACAATTATACTATTATTTGGCTACAAATTCAAGCGCAATTTTAAATAGTTAAAGCATTTTCACATATTGCCATTTTTGAGGAATCTGAATGTTCTCAATCAAATATTTAAATATTTAATTTACTCTCGAAAAGATTAAAACAAATAATTTCATTCAATTTAAGGTAAATAATCAGAAAATAATAAAAATATTTAAATATTTTGTGGTATAGAAAAATAATGGAAATTCGTGCATATTGCAAAGCTTATCCAGAGCTTTGTCTGAAAATTTATTAAGAGGAAAGAATTTTTTTTCACACGAAATTCTGATCAATATTTCTCAGAACAGATGGAAAATTTATTGAGTATTTATTAGTATTTTTCCTGCCGCCATTTGTCCATCTATCAATGTGAATATTTCATGCAAAAGAATTCTCCGCACCTCAAATATTTATTCAACCAAATTTTTCCCACAACAATTTCCACCGCTTTAAGGTTAAAAATTCAATTTGGACTACTTTAAAATTGGACCATTCGGTGGGGGCGCCTGGTTGGAGTCCGTTTCGCCGCAAAAACAGCATCTGCCATTCCATGTGACACCGCGAAAGGGCTCCACACCCTTTAGACAGCGTGCGGTCGCAAATTAGCAGAAGAAATATTTGCGCGAATTTAATTGCATTCGCGTCTGATTGAGTGATATCACCGCTGTTTGCGGAGAAATCACATGGCTGGTGATGTTTTGAGGCGCACAGTTCTATTTCCGGACAGGCAATTATGGGTGTGCAAATTAATTTTGCAGCCCTTTTCGCCAGGCTCCATGGCATTGGAAATTGATTTGCGAGCATCTCGCGCTTGATTACACAATTTTCAGCCTTTTTTCTTCTCAATGCGGGCGCGCGCTCAAGAGGGACCAAGAGTGCGAAGAGTGTTTTACGGCATGGGCAATAAACATAATTTCTCTCAATATAGCCATGGCGGTGGGGCTCACCTTCCCACCGAGGCGCGTCCCCAAAGCCAGAAAAGAGCGATCTGCGAACAGGAGGCAGTAAACTCTATTTCGTGCGCGAGGTGCACGGCGGAGAGCGCCATGGCTCGGCTATATCTAGAAGAGACACACAATTATATACGCCATGTACGTCATCGTACCGAAAATAGGGCACGATGACGTCATTGCTTGGCCTAAATTCAAGGGAACGAGAGAGACCATCAATGAAACTGCAGAGAAGTGGCAATTCATTGATCCGCCAGCTCGCTTATGTACCCAGCGAGCTCTCCTGAATGCTGCCGAGCTCCCTCTCTGGCGTGTATCCCGGAAGCGCCGAGGGACTCCCCGCCCGGCACATGGGGCGGCGGGGCGGCGGGCCCGGGTCGGATCAATGTGGAGCTGCGTTGTGAATAGCAACTGCAGTGACGGCGGACTCTCATGCGGGTGGCGCTTTTTTTGTGCTGTGTAACGACTTTTTCACCCACCCCAGCGGCACTCCAGCATGATGTTTCAATGCAATGGAGCACTTTTCTTTGCGTGAGCATTAAAGTTGTGACGGCGAGATGTTTCACAACGGAAAATTAGAGGGGAATGACATGGGAATTTCGGAGCATTGATGAATGGATGACTTTCTGCGGAATTATTCCCACGGCATTTGCATGCTACTGCGACTCTGGGATTTGGGTAATTGTGCACAGGCATTTTGTCGCAAATCAATAGATATAGAGACACAAGGGGGAGATACTGTGGTCAGTTCTAGGAAGTGATTAGATTTTCTATTGACAATTTTACTCCCAGAAATTAATTTCAAACCAAGTCTCAATTTAGACATAATTTTCTAGATTTTGTGACTGATTGAAGACTAAATAATAACTAAAAATAGAAATTCTTGCTCCTAAAATTAAAATACATATTTTTACTGAAATTTTTTTTAATGAAAAATGTGTTAAGAATTGAAATTTTTGCACTGGAATCGCGATTCTTAAAGCTAATAAGCTTAAACATAACTTAAAATTTTCACTTCATAACATCAAATTTTGAGTCAAAAATATTTTAATTAAAAATACGATAACGAAAATATTTATTAAAAGCTGAAAATTATCAAATATTGTATAAAATTGTCTGAAAATCAGAGTTATAAAATTGTCATTTATATTTCAGTTCAATTTTAGTATTGTTTTAAACAATAATGGAAATTCAATCGACATGACATTCGGAATCGATAGCATTTGAATACAGTTTTGCAAAACTTCCATCTTTGATTTCGCTGAAAGTCTCCCCGTGAAGACTTCAGCGTGGAAATCTGCCAACAGAGCATGTTTGGAAAACCCTTCACGGGCGAATGACTCACGGAAGGAGGCAATCAATTGAACACCTCCTTGTGGTGTGCATAAATTAATTGCCATCCATCTTTTCTAGCATTCTCCACTCCACTTTTATTGTCCTTTTCCACCTCTCATCGTGATTATGGTGAAATACAGTCTCCTCTGATATTACACCCATAATTGTTTGGCTCCGCGCCAAGGATTTCCTCGGCGTCAGAGCCTCAGCGTCTGCCTGGCAAAGGGAATCCTTCACGAGGAAGATTTCGGCTTTATAGCGAGAGCGTGAGGGTGGAAATAAAAATGTCAATTGCATTCAACAGCATTTGCAATTGGGTGGAAAGCGATCGCTGATGGATTATTGCACTTTCAGCATGAACTGCAAAATGTCGCGGCGGAAATCACACTAAAATGCACTCTTTTTTCTCTCTTTGCAGGTCTCTACCCAAATTGAGCAGTCAGGATGAAGAAGGGGGGGCTGGACATGGGTTTGGGGGAGCTCATGCCCATTTTGAACCAATACCGCACGATCACGACTTCTGCGAAAGAGTTGTAATAAATGTGAGTTGCATTATTATCATTTTGAGACAATAGATTTAAGCTGGGAAATTTACAGAATTTACATCAAAACACCTTCTAATAATTATTTTCTGAATTTTTCCAATAAATTTTATTGGTATTTATTGAAATATTTGACAAAAATATGGCAAAGTTAATGGAAATACTTTAAATGTTACTTTTAAAAGTCAATTTTTAATAGTCTTTAAGTACAATTTATCCAGAAAAAATCTAAAAATAAACTTTTTATACTTAAAATGATTTTTTTAAAATTATTTTTCAAGTGAAAAAATTCAAAAGTTATTATTTCAAGTTTAAATATTTAGTCAAAGTCTGAGAACATTTAAGTGTAATTTTGAAAATTTATATTTATTTTTCAAACAGGCTTTTTATACGCTTGACTACAATTTCAGACAATTTACCTGGAAAAAATGTACGACGTAAACAATGAAAAGTCTACTTTTCATAGTTTACATCACAAAATATGAAGTTTTTTCAAGAATTTTTTTCATTTGTGTTTTTCTATATAAATAAGATTTTTTACTATTGTTTCATAAGATACAAATCTCAAAATTTTTGTAGTAGTAGAACAAATAAAAAGCTTTTCAAAAATACATAAAACGTAAAATAGGAAAAATTGACTTTTCATAGTTTTCGATTCACCCGTCGACTTATAGACACGACGAATTGCTACATTTTATCTTTATTTACGTAATATCAGCATTTTAGCCTTGGCAAGGTAGACGATAAATTTTAAATGCAACTCTGTGCTATAGAATCTTTCACGGTTATTTGGCATAAGTAATAGTTCCTCGTGAAATTGCCAAAAAATTAATTGCATTTTCTACGACTCGCTTATTTATTTCCCTACTCTTTGAGCAAGGAAAGAAAAATATATTTGAAACCTTTGCTGTGTCACTGAAGCATTGCAAATATCAAATTTGAGGAAGAACACACGTGAATTAAATAAATTATCCTGAACAAGAAACAGGATGTTTATGAGAAACTTGGCATATAAAGTGACATAATACAATTTTGACTACAAATTGAACATTAATTCTGACTTTGACTTTGTATTTCCGCATGAAAGAAAACTGTCCGCTATCAATTCTAATTTACAAATTCCCCTGTCATAACTATTTCTCTGCCTTGCAGGTGAGTGGCTTAAGATTTGAGACTCAGCTTCGGACACTAAACCAATTTCCGGATACTCTGCTGGGGGATCCAGCGCGAAGATTACGATACTTTGATCCTCTGCGAAATGAATATTTTTTCGACCGGAATCGACCGAGTTTCGATGCAATCCTGTATTACTATCAGAGCGGTAATAAGTATTCACTTCCATTATGTACGTCCGCTTGTGTGATCCAATTTCAGTCTCATCCTATTCTCTTGTTCGTTCTTGAACGAAAAGAAAGAAAGAAAAAAAACATACGAAGCCACCACACACTCTTATGTGCGCCAGAAGCGGTGTTGAACAATGGAAATTATACTGTGTGCTATTTTAATGTGTCTTTCTCTTATCTCACCCCTCCGTGTGACCCACAATGCACCACCCACTCCCACCCCGAGCTCCCCACTGAAGATGTAAACAGTAAACGATAAAATTCCACCCCTTCCCGCTCCCCTAATTCCTTAATCACACCAAGTATAGAGTGATGCACAATGTGATGTGTTGTATGATGTGTTTGTCGTGAACAAGGACACCTAAAATATTGGGAGTATTCACGTGAGCTGAAATCCAGATCGAAGGGTTGCAAATAGGGATTCTGAATGCCTCAGCATCGCGCTATTTGTTTCGAAGAAAATTCCCTTCTAGATTTAGATCTTAAAAATAAACCTGAATCGACGGAGTCGAGAATTTTTTGCGGGATGTAGAGAAAAAGAGTGGAAAATTAAAGGAGAAAATATTCACCAACAATATTAAACATTCTCTAGTGTGCAAAAATTGGGAGCTTTTTCCAGTTTCACACTCGTTTTGATCGTAAAACCTTGCGTAAAATCGTAAATATCCGATTAAAGATCAAGTATTTCGTTTGAATTTGCATCTCGGGGCAAAAGTGGTACTGCATCCCCAATATTAGCAACCCCTTGAATCCAGATTCTCAATTGCCGTAATAAATCACGAGGCGAGGTGAGAAAGAATTGCAGTGTTCACCTCTTATTATGGAGCCTTGTGAACTCACGTGAAGATCCCGCTCATAGAGAAAATAGCTTCGCTCCCACAATCCTTTCTCCTGGAAATCCTACCAAGCTTAAAATTGATGTTTTATATCTGGACTGTGTCTCCAAATATCCACCACACACCATAATTATATATTTTCAATGTATTACTGTATGCTTTCGATGTGATTGGATTGTATTTATGACAAACTTTCCGCTATCTCTTTTGATCTTTAGGTGGTCGCTTACGAAGGCCGGTGAACGTACCTTTAGATGTATTTAGTGAAGAAATTAAATTTTACGAATTGGGCGAACAGGCCACAAATAAATTCAGGTATAATTCCCCAGGAGGACACATATCAGGGCAGGAAGTTCTAAAAAAAAAAATTTCCCCATTAACCATTGCAGAGAGGATGAAGGCTTTATTAAGGAAGAGGAGAAACCTTTGCCGACGAATGAGAACCAAAGAAAAGTCTGGCTATTATTTGAGTATCCGGAAAGTTCGCAGGCAGCCAGGGTTGTAGCCATAATTAGTGTATTTGTTATACTTCTATCAATTGTTATATTTTGTCTAGAAACTCTACCCGAATTTAAACATTACAAGGTGAGAGACGACAGCAAAATTATCTCGCAGACGCGACTCAATTAACACACATCGTCTTTTCTGCCTTCAGGTGTTCAATACAACAACAAATGGCACAAAAATTGAGGAGGATGAGGTACCTGACATCACAGATCCTTTCTTCCTCATAGAAACAATATGTATTATATGGTTTACATTCGAACTTAGCGTGAGGTGAGGCACCAAACTTGAGTATATATTGTGATTGAAAATCTCACTAATTTCTGCTTCTGTCTTCAATTGCAGATTTCTTGCTTGTCCGAATAAGTTAAATTTCTTCAGGGATGTTATGAATATAATCGACATAATCGCAATCATTCCTTATTTCATTACATTGGCGACGGTAGTTGCCGAAGAGGAGGACACGATGAACCTCCCGCGGGCCCCTGTTAGTCCACAGGTAAGATCCCACCCAGATCCTTCTGTCCTGGCGCTAATGCGGCATTTTCCGCCACATTCTCTCCCTCTTGCAGGACAAGTCAACGAATCAGGCTATGTCCTTGGCAATACTCCGAGTGATACGTTTAGTTCGAGTGTTTCGAATATTTAAGTTATCTAGGCATTCAAAAGGATTACAAATTTTAGGAAGAACATTGAAAGCGTCAATGCGAGAATTAGGCTTACTTATATTTTTCTTATTCATAGGTAAGTCCATCCATTTTCCACTTGCTATACTATATTCTCCCAATGATACTTATCTCTATCGAATGATTGCCAAATGTCTTTCATAAGATGCCATAAAGAAGAAGTCATTGCGACGGTGTGATAATAATTGTTATACTTTGAAAATTCAGTTAACTCAGAGTACAATTGAAGACATTCACCATTTTTCCACCTCATTTAACCTCATAATTGTGCGATTTAATTTATCGATAGGTGAAAAGATGACAAAGTTTAATGGTTTTAATGGATGAAATCCCATCTGAGTTGCTGATAATATTCAGCTCTCATTGTGTCATTTCTCTGCATTTTCTCTCGGTATATAAATTCCCCACATTGTCCTCCAGGGCGGCCTGGTATTTTCTGTCAAGAGTACGATTTTCAACCCTTCTCATTTTCATGATGAAAGAACGGGTGCATTTAGTTCTCCCATAGGCACGTCCTGGAATTTGTCCCCTGAAAATCTCCCGTTTCACTCTATTATTCCTATGGAAGTTGAGTCCCGCGTGACGTCACGCTGTGTACCATTCCAATCAATGAGGATACACGTTTCCATGGCACTGGACCAGAGGCTGTACAAGGCCGCAACTCTGGAGTTGGCAAGACTCTGCGCTCCCCAGTCCTCCCCACCCAGGCAGACACGCCGCCCCTCCCGATGCGCCCCACGAGGCCAGAGTTCATGGGGAGAGAGAGCTTGCAATTTTTCAAAAAGTCCCATCATCAGTGCCTCTGTGCACTGAGAAAAATCCACGCCAATTACTCAATGCACATGGAAAAGCGACTATAAAATTTCTCAATTATTAGCTTGATTATTAAAGCAACTTTCTATCTCACAGTATGATAGAAAATCATTAATATATTGTAAAGGAAAAATTACCACACAGAAATTACAAAATTGCATCGAAAACGCCAAATTTGAAGACAAAATTATTATTTTTCCGTAACTAAACTTGCCATAAATTGTGCCAAAAATTACAATAATTTTTGAATGGAAGTTTGTATCCGCTCTGAGGCCACAAGATGGCTAGTGGCGCTGCTGTCGCGATCCCAGAAATCACAAATTTACAAGTTTACAGATTTGCAAAAGAAAAATTGCCTAAATCTTTGGTAATGATTTTCAAATTTAATAGTAAATTCTGTGATTTTATTTTGTAATTTTTCTTAAGTCTGGCACACAAACCTATAAAAAAAATTATAAAAAAAATATTTTGTCTACAAATTGTAGAAAACATGCAAAAATCCAAGTAAATTGCCGTAAAAATGTTAAGAAAGCTTTTAGGACTCTGAGAATTTCGGTTGAAGTTCGAATAGAACTCATTCCATAATCTTCCCATAATTATTGGGTTTCTTCAGTGGAAGCATTTTGATGTTTGACTACTAGTTCTGCGGGGGGTTTTCCATGCACTTTCCTCCAACAGCTTCTCGAGCAGAGAAATGACAACAATTTTCGGGAATGTCTATTAAAATTAAATGGTGTGAATGATGATGATGTTGAGTGCGGCGAGAAGATTGAATGAATGGCCACATTATCTCTTTTGCACCCTTCATCAAAACCTGTTCAGTGAGCATATTCAATTCCATTTTCTCGGAGACACACAGAAGAAGCTTCAAAAAGAAAATGTAACACATGATTTTTTGCGTAGTTTTTCTAGTGAATAAAATTTAGAGAGACATTTTCCGCCAAAACTTCACTTTTAGCTATTAAGAACCTCTTAAATGTTTAAGCCATTTATTGCTGTTTATGATGAATATTACAAAAAAACTCATGTCATGTACACAAAAACCACCAAAAGGGGTTGTACTCTTTTCGTCTGCGGTTTATTTTGCCGAGGCTGGCGCTGAAATGTCCTTCTTCAAGTCAATACCGGACGCATTTTGGTGGGCTGTGGTGACAATGACCACAGTTGGATATGGTGATATGAGGTACATCACATTATTTATTTATTTTAAGAATAATTTATATACATTTTCCGTTAAGAACCCTTTTTACAAGACCATCTTTTTCTCATAAATGTGAAGAAGAAGAAAACCTTCTGAGACTCAAAACTGCTGCCCTGCAGATTCTCTTCGCCGAAGAGAGATGTCTATCGCTAGATATTCTTTTATTTTCCTATCTTTGCAAAAGATTTCATATAGCAAAGTACAAATATTGACCAGAGTAAGATGTAGAAGAATGTAGTGATTTTTCTCCAATTCTATTTTAAGCGTTTTGCATTTTTTTTTTCGTCTTCTTACTTTGATTTCGTGAAAAGCATCCAGATTGTGTGTTTTCCTCGCCCATTTCGCAATGACTTTCTCACTCACGTGGAGACACTCGATGCGATTTGTAATTTTGGAGTTGCGCATTTTGGATGCCTTTCAAGTTTTAGAGGTAAATTTAACGAACGCTAGTTCTGCAAATTTCACCCAAAATTTTAAAGTCGTGTATTTTGCTAAAATGTAATGTACAAAGTTCCCAAAAAGAGATACTCTAAAGAACATTTGGCAAACTTTTGTAGTCCATCTGCAGAGCTAGAGTTGATAATCAAAGAACTACAACACAAATCCAAAAAGACCAGAGAAAGTCTCATTCTCGAACCACAAAAATGTCCAGAAATGAACGAAATAAAAGTCTTCCCAAAACACTATGATTTAATTTTATTCTTTTTTTTTCATATAAACTCTATCATTTTCCTTATTATTTTAATGCAATATGAGAATATTTTTTTCTTTTTTAAATTCTTCTCCTTCTCTTATACATATATTTTGTGGTTTAGTGTTGTCAAAGTCTGTGTGCCAAAACAAAACCAAAAAAAAAATAAATAAAAGAAGAAATGTGAAAGGGAAAATTTTCCAACAATTTCCGTGAAATGCTCAGTTGGAGACTTTTCCTTGGAAACTTCTTAATCTTATACCTTCTTGTCCTTTACAAGAAAATGTGTTTCATAACATACGTGATTTTCTAGTCTCTTTCCTTCTCTTACACACTAATTTCGAAGTTTGTTTCCTTTTATCTCTTTCTTCAGACTATTTATTTTCCTCTCTAAAGTATTTACACACTGTTCAAAATCGCCATCATGTGTAATATTTTTGTGACGAATTTCAAAAAACAGTGGACAAACACCCAAAAAAAAAGACACCAAATATAATTTGTATTGCAGAATGAAAGTTGGCAAAGATGATGAATTTGTTATACAGAAACTAAATGCATATGAAATAACTTGAAAACTTTATTTCTTATTTATAGGTATTATTGAAAAAGGTGTTGTCATGTACATAAATGTCGTCTTATGTGTCTCAGTGTTGAATTTTCTTACAATTTTAATCAAAACATCTTTTTTCTGCCTCATTTCACCTTCTTATTTTCTGTTCCATTCTCTCAAATCTATACATATTCAAGTGATTTCTTCCGAACTAACAGAGTTTCCTTTCAGTCTGCCGATCACACAGCTGCCATCGAGATAGTTTTTATTTCCAAAAACAAGAGAAAAAAAAACTCTCGTCTTGTTTTGTTTATAGAGAAAATACTATAAAAAAGCTATACTTTTAGGATTATACGATAAAGTGTCTTATTAGAGTCGCGACGTGATGCTTAAAATGGGGAATATGACTTCACAGAGTTGAATTGTTTACACACATTCTCGCCATGTCATCAATCATTGTAGACACAAAGTCACTTTAAACGCTTATCTCACTCGTGATAGCCACTCAAGTTGAATCAGCGAGTGTGTTTATATCGACGTTCAGACCTTTCTGGATGTAAACTAACCTTCCTGATGAAATCTACAGTGGAAGATTTTGACAGTTACGGATCACAACCGCTAGATGGGGCAAAATTGTAGGTTAGGAAATTCAAGTGATGATCTTCTGGTGGACTATAGGTTGTCATCAAGATGTTTTGACAACATTCAGAATAATCTGTTCCGATGTAAACCTACTCTTTGTGGGCCCACAATGGCCGTGCTAAGACTCGCTAGAGTGAGAGAGTTGATAAGATTAAGTTTGCAAGCAATGAAGCAAAAAGAGAGTAATTGAAAGACCACAAAGACACGCCATTGTATTGTCTATTTTAGGCGTTGTACTCTTCTCATCGGCGGTATATTTTGCGGAAGCTGGAAGCGAAAATTCCTTCTTCAAGTCTATACCAGATGCATTTTGGTGGGCTGTGGTTACCATGACTACAGTAGGATATGGTGACATGACGTATGATTTGTTCTCTCTTATTTTTACCAATAATTAACTTTCCATAGTTTCTCCTACTGTTTTTTCTTTATTTTTTTTTCTTGTCTGACTTGTCAAGATTAATAGAGCATTCTCATTTGAGACTTTTGTCAAAACAGTCACCTTCATTCTCTTGCTATTCTGTTTTTGTCTCAAAAATTAATACGCGTGATTAAGAAAAAAATTCATTCATTATTAAGTAGTCTTTTTCTACATTTGCTACAATAATAATCAGTTTTATTCACTAAGAATTCATTTTTGGATTTTTCGTTACTGTTTTTTTTTGTTTTCTGATTAATACTCTTTTTTGACATTTGTCAACTACTCGTAATGGTGTGACAAGTTTTTTCTTTAGGTTTGTTTTTCGAGTTTTTTTCTTTCCTCTAATCATTTTCTAACTTTATGGCCACCATTTTTGAGCTCCTACATGAGTTTTCTTTTTATATTTAGCAAATATTTTTCTGAATTTTGTGAGAGAGAATTTTTGGGACTCTCCGAGAAAAAAAACAAGAACAAATTGACATTTCGCAAGCCTTATAGATTACACGCGTCAAAATTTCACGCCAGTAGAGAGTGTCACCAAAAATTCACTAATCACCTCTTGTGCAATATATTTTTTTTACAGTTAATAAGAAAATTTATTAAAAAAAAAACGAGAATCTTTCTGTTAGTATTGAATTAAAAAAAATCTCACTGGATTTTTAGTTGAGCCATTTTTGATATTTTTTTTTGTTGTTCTTAGTTTCATAGATGAGAGAAGAATTTTTATGTGATTCTTTTTCCAGATTAATTGCAAGTGAAATCAAAAAGAAAATATAATTAATTTTTTTAGGTGATTTATGTTTTTATTTTCCATTCATGGAGTCATTTTAGAGGGACTGTTAGTTGATTTTTGTAATAGAAGCGCAGCGGAAAGTGTCTTCATTGTTGACAAAAAAAAGTGTCATCTTTACCTGCAAGGAGTGTCTGTTGAATTTTTCGACTCTTTGGGTAATTTTGACGTCCAATGGAAACACCAACCTCGATCATTACACGTGTAACTGTTATAAATTGCGTGCAATGTGTCATTTAGAAGGGAGATAGTACGAGAAATTGAGTTGGAAAATTTCATTTTATTATTTCCTATGATATTCTTTACATATTCATTGGCAGCAGACAAATTTTTAGAGAGAAAGAGAGAGAGAGAGAGATGTGCAGAAAATTCTTTGTTCAGCGAAATTTCATCGTGGACACAAAATATTTCCTTGTTTATTGACGTTTTTTACTTTTCAAACTACTTGGGGAAACACTAACATAAATGTTATGTATGGAATATTTACAGCTGATATTTTTGCAATTTCTTTTTTTTTAATATTCCACACAAAACTGAATCAGAACAGCAAAACTTTATCCTTATTTTACAACCATAAAAATTCATTGGAAAGGTTTATGTTTTGTTGTTTTGATGATTTATGGACAATTTTATTACATTTTACACTAAATATCCCTGTATGACTTCCTTTTGTTGTATGATTTATATTTCTGTCAACTGTAATTATTTTAGAGAGTATTAAAGAGTATTTGTATTGCTGTTGTCACAGTTTGATGTTGTCAATTTGTATACAATTTGGAAAAGAAGACAGAAAGGTGTTTTATTTCCCTTAATATTCTCTTACATTATTCTGTTCTTACAAAGATTACCGCAAAATTACTTGACTTTGTAAACGGAAAATAATCAATTGAACAAAGAGAAATTATCTCTCATGTCAAACAAAGAATTTTCTTCTGAAATATGAAAAAAAAGAAACGGTTATGATTTCTCAAAGCTCCTAAAGTTATTAGCAAAATTCCATTGATTTTCATCCAAATTTATACTTTTCCGTGATCATTGAGAGTTTTTTGAGGGACAACAGATTTTTTTTACAATCCTTTTTTGTCATCAGCTTGAAGAATTTCCGTATAATTTTCCTTTATTTTCCTTTCTTTGGTGTGGGTCGCCTGACAATGGTCAGCGAGAGCATTTGAAATTGGAACAGAATCGCAAGATTGCATCGAATTATGTTGATTGCATTGAGCTTGCACTTGAGCATGATGCGCTTTTGAGTGTTACATGTAGTTTGAGAGTGGAGCTTTTGCTGTGCCAAATGTGCAAGACATCCTCACTCCACAGAGAACTGCGCAGTTCTTGGATGTCTGTCACAATTGCATGAGCGTGCACGCTTTGAGTTTTGTGTAGAGAGATGTTTTTTTTTTCCTACATTATTTTTCCTCAGTTTTTCACTCTATCTTCATCTCTTTGGCTTCAATTTCTTACCTCCTTTTCTTTGATTTACTTTTCCTCCTCACAACATGTATAACTCTTTAATCTAACCAGAAAAAAAAAACAAAATATCAACATAGTCATAGTTTGTTTTCTTTGTTTCTTCTTTAACCCATATATGAGACGATTTTCTTTGCATTTAAAATCACACAAGAAACATTTTTTAATACAAAATATCTGAGAAGTGAGACTTTTCTTCTCCGTGCCAATTGGTCTGTTTTCTTTCAAATGGAAATTTCCTAAGAGAGCGCAGCAGTTTTTAAACTTGCGAGGAAAGAGCGAAAAAAATTTCATGCCCAATAACTGTTGTAGTCCACAACAGTGATGAGAATAAAAGTTTTACGGCACATTCGAGTGTGTTTTAGCTTGAAAATGCTAAAAATAGACTCAATTTTGCTACATTTCTTCCATATTTTCTATACTCAGTATGATTCACTGGCGATTCTCAAGCTAAAACAGCAGTCGATTGTATGGCTTTTTACTTTTTCAAATTTATATATAAAATATGATATCTTTTTTTTATTTACCAAATTCACTGATTTATTTCCACGTTCTGTTCTCTTGCCATTTTTTTTTATATTATCATTTCTGTTCCGAATTTTTTGCTCACAATAAGCATTTTTTGGATAAAATGAAATTGATTTCGAATATTGAATTTGTACTAATAAAATTTTCTCTTCTCTTCCAACCCAAATTTCTTACAATTGAACAGACCTGTCGGTGTGTGGGGTAAAATTGTGGGATCATTATGTGCCATTGCTGGTGTATTGACTATTGCACTTCCGGTACCAGTTATTGTCAGCAACTTCAATTACTTTTACCATAGAGAAACGGATCAAGAGGAGATGCAGAGCCAAAACTTTAATCACGTTACTAGCTGTCCATATTTACCTGGAACTTTGGGTAGGTTTTTCCACACCAGTCTCTCGACGGCTAAGCTAGAATCTCATGTTTTTGTGGTTGCAGGACAACACCTGAAGAAATCGTCACTGTCTGAATCCTCATCGGATATGATGGATTTGGAGGATGGCGTCGAAACCACGCCAGGCTTACTGGCTGATCCGCAGGCGCGATTAGCTCCGTTTTTGGGGGCGCACACGATCACGGAGAAGCAGCAGCAGCAGCAACAGCAGCAGCAGAACTGCTGCAAGCAGCCAGCGACTGGGCAACGTCACAATAGCGCACTTGCTGTTAGTATCGAAACCGATGTCTGACTACTGGGTGAGTGTGCTTGGCTTCCTTCTCCTAGACGGCGTACTTTTTCTTTCTTTTCGTTGTCTTATACCACCAGCGTTGCGCCTCGAGACTGCTGATCAAACGTGTAGCAAAATGACTGTTTTGGAAGCACTGCAAAATTCTTAGAATAGGGGAGAGTGAGGCTACGGATAAAAGATTTTGTCACAACTTTGACTACAATTTTCCAAAAATATGACACGCGCTGATGGAAAACTGTTGGTTCTTCATTTCATGGTATTTTGTACGAAACTGCTCCACAGCATGGCACATTCGGACAGCATATATTCCGTAGTTTTTAGAGCAAATTACCAAAAAAAAATTTAAAAAGTACTTAAAATAACCGAAAAACTTTACTTCAGGGCCAATAGATTATCTAATTGAGAAAAAACTTAAGGATTTTTTTTGTGTTCGGTAACTTAGCAGAGACACATTTAAGGGAAAATTCATTTTCTGCCATTTCCGTAAGACCGCCATGAATAAAATGAACAACATTAAGCTTTTTAACTCTTTTAGTGCTCTATAATTAAAAAAAAAATAGTGAGTATATGTATCTTAAGCTCAATTTTCTGTTTGAAAAATGCTTTGTACAAAGCTGCCCCACTCGTAGTGAAAATGATTTTTTTTCTACTTTTCATTAATACAAGCTCTAAATATGTGAGAAATTATTAGTATAGTAGAATTTCATTAACTTCTAGAATACATTTTCAAGACATTCCTAAAGAAACCATCGTGAAACGCGTTGTCCGAAGCCACTCTCCCCTAATGCATGTTTGATCAGCGTTGAGATGATGCAACCAGTCTCTTAAGCCATCGTTTCTAGGGGAAAACACAGCTTTTCTCAGGACTTCCACTTGAGAAAATACCACGAAATATTCTTCTTCAGCATCCCGTAAAGCACCCAGAGAGACTCTTGAGTATCTTGCCGCCAGTGAATGCGAACCACACACTTGCACCATTCACACTCCCACACTCTGTCGATAATTTTGAGTTTGCAAAACTAATAAGCTTGAAGTGTTTTTTATGCCCACCATTTTCGCTCCATTTCCATCTCTTTTCACACTGTTCTCTCTTGTGCCCTTGGAAAAGTCAACCGATTAGGGCAGAAGAGGAGAAATTCCGAATGTCTCATTTTTAGTTGTTCTATAATTGGACTTGGAGATCTAAAATTAAATTCCTCCGACCGGTGGTTGGAGGAAGATCGTGCGAAACACCACGCGTGACTCAGTGGTTTTCCTTCATCTTCTCCTTGGGTGGTTGCTGGAGGGCCCCATTGAGTTCAGTGGAGCATCAATTTTCCAGCGCGACACAGTTTTAAAACTCCCCATTTGAGGACACACACACCGAACTCTCCGTGTGGCACTCGAGTCAAGGGGCGGCTAAGTAAGCGAATAGGGGGCAATTCATCCCTAATACACTATGCCGGAACGTCGTGTGCATTTGCAAACTGGCCTCCAGAGTGAATTGTTGAATTTGCAAAATTAATCAACTCGGAGAAATTGCTAATTTGCCCTCCTCTTGACACATGTGCACCAGAAAATGGCGCATCGCAGCCAGCGTGTGTGATTTCATGCGAATCAGCACATTTCCCAGAAGAGTCTCTCACTTCCGTGGAGGCAATTGAGAGGCCACCTCGTCACTCTATAATTGGAACACTATAGACACATCTTTTCTTCACTCTGTGTGAGCATTCGCGACTTGCCCACCCCTGTTTCTCTCTTCTGTATCATCCCAATTACGTGAAATTTGCATAAAGTTTCTCCCTCACCAATAAACTGTTGAGATGAGCAATTTTTCTATCCATGGGTGAACTTTTCTCTCTCATATATATCTCGCCAGAAAAGCCACCCAATTTGACCCCTTTTTCGCCCGAAATTTTATGTTTCTGCATGAAAGTTTTTACTAAAAAAAATAATTCCACTCGTGGCCACTATTAATGGTCATTAACGAGAGTCTTGCATATTTTTCCAGTGAAAAAGACAGTTCGTGCCATTTTCTGGCCATGTGAAGTATTTGGTTGGCTGCCCGAGTCACCGAAAGCAGTCTAAGAACGTCTCACAAGAATACCTACTCGTTCTCATAATTATCATCATAGGCAAAAATAAAAGAGAATTACATAAAACAGCATTGGAGATGGAAGAAGAATCGAGGACACTACAAATGTGAAATAAATAATAGGCAAGAAAATATTTAATTATAAAAGAAAAAAAACATAGATAAATTAATTCAGTGAAAGTAAAACTTTCAAAGAATGCCTCATGCATTCGTCTCTAATTCATGATAAAGAAGAAGATGAAAAAAAATGAAGATATCAGTGAGGAAAAGTATGAGAAAATTACAAAAAAAAAATTTAATATTATGGATTGTTGTGAAGCCAAAAGATGTTATTAGAGAAAAATGTTGTATTCTTTGTGTTCCTAAAAAGATATCCCCTTTATGATGTCCTGTTTAAGTGAATGAAGAAATAAATAAAATAAATAATTTTTGTATAGAGAAAAGGGTGTAACAAGAGCAACAAAAAAAACGTTTTAGGCAGAGATAGTCAATGAAAAAAAAAATACTACAAAACTTATTGTTTCCATCTTTATTCTCAGTTTGAATGTTGGATATTTTTTCTTTGAATAATTTCATAAGTTCACGTTTAGGATGTTTACATAGTAAAATGCGTTTGTTGGATTTCCCTACAAGTCTTCATAAGTTTAAAGAATATTCTATATTTATTTTAGAAATATATAATTTCCATCACCAAAAACGGCCGACACATATGATGAATAAATTTTGAATTTTAAAATTCATATCCGGTGCATAAAAAAACTGCCGAAGTAAATATTAAGAATAGAGAGAAGAGAAGAGCTAGAAGTGGAAGATAAACTCACGAAAAAAAAACATAACTAAGTAAATTTATATTGACATGATGGAAGAAAAGAACAACAGAAGGTGAAAATTCATCAAATAGGAAACAAAAAGTGAAAGAGAAATGTCTTTCAAGAAGTGCGTATAAATAGCAGAAAAAAAGCTAATTGAATTCTATATAATTTTTTTAAGGGAATTTAACAAATTTTAAGACATAAGAATTGTATAAAATATCACAAAATTCCAAATTACAATGATAAAGAGAAAAAAAAAACATGAAAGAAAAACTAATAAATATACAATTTGAGGTGGAGTATAAAATGCTGAATAATGTGAGGAATAAAACCAAGAAATAAAGAGAAAAGAACTTGAAATCGTGATGCTAAATTTTTAATAAATTAAATAATTTATTAGAATGCTTAATAATCTTATTACAGAAAAGTGAACAAGAGTTGGGAGAGAGAGAATAAAAATTATTAAATTATACGATTATTGAAAGAAATTTATAAGGAAAAAAATGATACAAATGAAATAACAAGTATTATTAAACAAAAAAAAATTGTAAAGAAAATATCGAATACTAAAAAAAAACTTATTAACAATTAAAGAAACATCAATGCGCTGAATATCTTCTAAAAAAAGCAAAGCATTCACGTAATTTAATAATAAAAAAAAAGAGAATTTGAATTGTGAAGGATGTTGAAATCATTAAATATGGATTAATCAATTACAAATCGAGTTAACGAACACCATTTAAATGAGAGCAAAATCATATGAGAGATGAAATTACCAGAAAGATTTCTTTTTATGTCTTGTTTTTGTGAAATATTTCCTTTTCATTTGCGAGAAAAGTGACTTTTGAGGGCTTTCGGAGCAGTAAAAATTTTGTATCAATTCATTTTTGGGGACATTTGAACAAAGAGAAGCAATTTTATTTGGACAAAATTCAAATAATAGCGAAATTGAAGGAGGTAATAAAGCTGAAAGACTCAAACATATGCATATCATAATGGAAAAGAAACCAAATTATTTAAAGTAAAATGAGTAAAGGCTACTTATTTACGCTGGACAATTTAATGTAACAATTAGAGGGTGTATTTAGTAAGCATGTCATCATATTTATTCGTTTCCACGTTCGTTTCCCAGGCACGCAAAAAAGATAAAACCAAAAAAAGTTTGGCGCCCCTCAGAGTGAAAAAGTACACCGCGTTAGAAGTATTCTTACCTTCTGAGTTAGATTATTGGTAAAAATTCGCCTCTTTTTTTTGCTTCTTTTTTTCGCAGAGTGAAAAACAAAAGGATTTTCTTTCGGGGAAAAATTTTCCACAAAATATACGCCAATAGCAGAGTTACGCCCCCCTCGAGAGCAAATAAAATCGATATTGAGAGCACTTTGAGCCGAAAGTTTTCTGTTCAATCCTCCCAGAATAGACCCATTCATCAATACTGAATGAGTTCGAGTGAGATGCCTATTTTTAGAAATCATTTTCATTAATATAAGATTAGGAGAGACGAGAAAAATAAATTAATATGCTTCTAATATGTTTGAGACATATCATTGCCAAAGAGATGAAAATGCTCACAAATCGCTGAACATGAATTTCGATAGAGAGAGAGTGAGAGAGAGAGAATGATCGAAAGAAAACCCTCGTGTGGATAATTAATTTGCACCGCGATGTTTTTTATTAGTTCTTAAAAAGGATGTTTTTTTTGGGAGAAATTCCATGAATGAGTGTTGCGAATTTCTCTCAGAGAAAACACCCTCGAAATGGATTTTCTTTAGTTGTTAAAACCATATGGAAAAGATGCCATTAGAAGACGGCAAAAGTGAATGCATGGAAGTTGCAAGAAAAGGGTGGAAATTCTCTATTCTGACACTCACAATCGCTAATCCATTGCGGAAAATAGACAATTTTCTATCCATTTCTTGCAATCTCGCCAAAGTGACTAAAAGTCAATGGCAAGGAGGAGTTCGAGAATGCAAAGAATAAAGACATTTTTTTTCGGGAAGAAGGCAAGAAATTTTCACTATTGACTTTTCTCTCATCCGCCCCTCAAAAGAATAAAGAATATTTATTTATGATTTGTATTCTTCCCTCTAAACTTTTTCCCCCCAAAACTGTAGATAAATAACTTCAATTTATCCCCCATCGCTACTATAGTCTATGGAAAAAAATGTGTAAATAGAAGAGTTCTATGTAATTGAAGAGTAAAAAGTTTAAAAGCTCCCCAGAGATTTCATGAAGCTCCAGAAGAAAACACTGTGAATGTTTATTAAGTGTAAATGATTGTAATGGATCGCGAAGAAGGGCGTTAATCTCATTTTCCTCGATCATATTTGTAAATTTTTTCCTTTGAAATCTTCCTCATAGATGAGAAAATGACCCATTTAATATAGATAGACAATGGAAGTGTAGAGAGATAAAAGCTTCTCAAGAGAAAATTCCCGCAATGAAAATCTAACAAGAGAAACTTACAAATGTACTGGTCAGAGACAACAGCAGTATGTTAAGTAAGAGTCAGTACAAAATGTACATAAATAAAGTTGCTATATAGATAGCAAGGCTATTGAGAGAGGAGTCAAAGCTCGAGAGTTTTGAAAGCTCAAAACTATGGCGCTGAAGAACTGCAAGTGAGAAAGGGTGTGAAGAAAACCAAATACCATGTCTTATGAATACAAATTAAATTATTAAGATTAATTAGTTAAGAGACAATTCCTTTACCATACATTTTATTCCTCATATTTTTGCCCTAAACGCAATATACATACATATAAATATATATCATTTTTTAGAAACTTCATTCAACGTGTAAATAGCATCAGAATCAGTCGAACTTTATTATTTACGCCATCATTTTCATCGAGATTCTTTTGACCATTGCATAAGGGTTGAATTTTGGTTTTTCGTCCTCAGTTTATGTCTTAAGCAGATAAATAAAAAAAAA
The DNA here is from genome assembly GCF_947086385.1 of Phlebotomus argentipes. Taxonomy (NCBI): domain Eukaryota; kingdom Metazoa; phylum Arthropoda; class Insecta; order Diptera; family Psychodidae; genus Phlebotomus; species Phlebotomus argentipes. The sequence goes on along the minus strand of NW_026776181.1, from coordinate 6,131,380 downwards.
ATAGTAAAAGTAAGAAAAGTGAAAATATGAAGAGAACAAATCAGAGACAGAGAATCCTGTTATGTAAAATATGTGACATATTGTGAAAAGAGAACCGTCCGCAAGTCATGCACTCTTTATCTCTTATTATTGTCTTCTCAAGTATAATTTTCACTCTTTTGTAAACTTGTATGTATAAAGGCGCTCAGCTTCCACTTTCTTAATCCTCATTTGCCCTCCACTCACTTTGAGACTTCTTCCAATATATACTTTTCATTTATCAGCCTCTTCTCATTCTAAACTCTTCTGTTTTCCAATTCTCTTGAAAATAAATAATAAAATTAGAATGCAGATAATTCACACCACACACACACTGTAAATATTGAGAAAACATAAAATGAAATCACATTCATAAAGTACAATATAAAGAGAGTGGATAAAAGGATATCAGTTTCATCGGGACTTGTTTTGTAACATAAACTCCAAATCATTTTCTCCACCCGATTTTCTCCCCCCCCCCCCTTCAATTCGTGTAAATAATAACAATTTTATATAGAACTCGGCCTCGAAAAAAGTTTTGCAGATTTTATTGAGAGAAAAAAAAGTAAGACAAAAGAATATAAAAAATCGAATTTTTCCTTAGCTTCTCATTGCACCCAAAAAGATTCATTATTAAATATCAAACAAAATGCAAAACCAAATATTCAGAGAGAGAGAGAGAGAGAAAAATAGCTGTATAAAGAGGTGAATAAAGAAATATTTTATAAATAAATCTTACATAAAAAAAATTTAAATGCTTTGCAAGAGATTTAAGAAAAAAAGAAGAGATTAACTAAACAGATGAGAAAAGATATGAACTATTCATATTGTTTATTAAAGTAAACTTATAAATACCATTTTACCAGACGATAAAATATCAAGAATACAATTTTAACATCCAGTTTATTTACAACTGTTTAACATCACTGAATGAAAACATCAAACCACACATAAAATTATCACGAAGTAAGTTAAAGGCTTTTGTTATAAAAAGTGCTTTAATATTGTATAGGAAAAGAAGAATGATCATAAGAGTAATTCACATTTTTTCACACATTTTCTTTCCATTTGTTTTCAATTCTGAGTAAAGGAAATATATATATATATATATTATGAATTTTAAAACAAGCAAAGATACAATTTCACTGACTAAATGCTCCTGCCATTTTAGAGAGTTAATACTGAAAGAAAAAGAGTAAAGAGTTTAATTTAAGAAACAAGGAGAAGAAAATCATCAGAATATGTTCAAAGTAAGACACGTAAAAACACTAGATAAATTCCAATTTTTCATAATAGGTGAGAAACAAATTTAATTAATCGGGCGGTATATTTTGTAAAGAAACAAAAAGGTGAGAGTGTCATTGCAAATGAGAAATAACCAACAAGAGAAGAAGATTTAAACTTAGCAATGATAGTAGTGAACGAATACACTTGAGAGAATTTCATTTTTTCTACTTTGTATTCAGAAATGTAAACTAAAAAAAAATGGATATTAAAAAAATAAAGAATATTGAGAAAAAAAATCATTCTTAGTGAACACAGTAAAGGACAAAAAATGCGCTAGCCTAGAAAATTATTCTGCAATCTTGACTGCAAACCAAATAAACGAATAATAGAAAATTTACAAATATTATTATATTTGAAATAATTAACAAGAGGATGAAAATCGTTTTCAATTACCATTAACATCATTATGTATAAAAAAAGAAGAAGAATAAAGAAAAAGAAGAGGAAAAAAAGTGAGTCAAATGAGAAATCTTCCTTGCAGTAGAATAGATAAATAAAAAAAAAGAGAGAGAAAAACCAGAAATCTAATAGTTAAATATTAAAAATTATTAAAAGGTGACGAAAAGCGACGATTAAAGAGAGTATTAGAATACAATAGAAAATAATTAATTGCAATTATAAATCTGTATAATGATGCTAAAGTGAACATGAGCAAGAACAAGTTATCCGTAGGCGGATCAAGAACTTCTTTTCCACAAAAAAAAATACCATCTTAATCTATTCCTCCTATTCTTCCTTTTTCTTAAGAGAAAACAGCCCAAAAGCACATACAGAGAAAACATCTCAATACACTTTTAGAGGTATTTCAGAAGCATCTTTGCCAGACAGATTTTAGTGAGCAAATAAAAGACAGTGTCACAGAGATAAGAAAAAGAGGCCTGAGTATATTTTTATTCTATAAAAAGATTCGTTTCATTATCGTTTAATGTGAAAACTTGGTTTCTCATCACATTTGTTTCATCATAAGGACAATTTTCCTCAGAGACAGAGCTTTTATCATTACAAAGAATATTAAAAAAGAAGAAAAAATGATGAAAATAAGTGAATATGGAGCAACTTTAAATAATAAATTTTGTCATAATCAAAATGAAATGAAAAGAATAGAAAGAACTTTAAGGATAAAACTAAGACATATTGCGCCATTTTACGTCTAACTGAAAAAAAAATTTGCAAAATATTCTATCAAGTGACTAAGTAAATGCGAACCATTGATGGAAATTTTTACATAAAATCAACACAAATTGTAAAACCAATTTTTGCTATTTTATTGAATGAAAGAAAAAAAGGAAACAAGAAATCATCCCACATAACCAATAACAAAGTAAAGGAATCAAGATGAATTCATTTAATAAAAATATTTTTCCAATACAGATAATGGAAAAAAAACGATATCTTACAGCATAATTAACGCGATGAACCAGTGAAAGAGATCGGAAATTCTGTCAGGCAACACCGTGAAAATGTGTTGCGCAGTAGTGAAAAGGATGTACAAGAATAGGAAAAAAAAACAATTCAAACTTTTATCCTCGAATTGGCTAAGAAATAAAAGTCATACCCAAGAAGTCAACAGTACGATTATCCAATGTTTTGCTTTTGGTTTTTCCAAATTTGCGTTTCCTTTAACAAACGGAGAAGCATCTATTTTATTGCGAGTAGTAATATTTTCGAAAATTGGATGTAGAAATTATATTCAATAGTGAACATATCGAAAAGGACAACAATATAAAAGAAAAAATTATAAAATGAAGACAGTAAAATATCAAATTGACACGCCAAAGAACTTAATATAATATGTTCAAAAAAGTGAACGATTGATAAAGACAAGAAAAAAAAAATCGAACGAACCAATTGAAAAATATTCCTTAAAAGAGCGAATTTTATGTTTATTTCCTCCCAAAGCATGTCTTTTAGCCAATGAGACTCTCCTCTCTAAGATAAAAGCATGGAAAAAAATAAATTATAGAAAATTATTGTAGATAATTCGATGTTTCTCTCTATATATACACAGAATAGAAAGTACTGTTGTTGAAAATCCTAATAATTTTATCATCAAGATCAGAGCGATGGTATTAAGGAGCAGTCTTAAGAGAGCCACTTGTTACCCTCATTTTAGACATTTCTTTTATGTTCCAAATGAAAGAAAAAAAAATTGAAACTCATCATCAGATTGAATAGGTTTTTGACTCATTTCATAACTTTCCGAAATAAATGATCATTTACGACTTCCTGACAACTGAAAAAGCATCATGTTTATTCAAAAGAGAATCTCTTAACTCTTCTTAACCACCTCATCGTACACTCTTGCTGAATAAGAAAAAAAATGAAAAATAATAAGAAGAAATGAATGTATAATTATAGGATGAAGATATAAAAAAAAATGACTTGTAAATTGATAACAGATTTAATATTGTAACAAAATAAAAATCAGACTGACATCCTATAAACGAAAAAATGTATGATTACATTTGGTGTGTAAACCCATTCATGAAAAATCAGCGGAAAAGGGAGCATAAAAGGAGCGAGAATGGCGAGAAGGAAGGCAGAAGTACGAAAAAAAACACAAGGTCGAGAAAGAGAACGTATAAGACAAACCAAAAAAGAAAATTATGATTACGTTGAATGAATGGTATAGGATATGTACCTACTATTAAATAATTTAAAAAAATGAGAATTATTATACGCATAAAATTAAAACAAAAGGAAAAAAAGGATTCATAAATGAAATCATTGATGAGAGATGAAGAAGAAAAAATGAACAATGCGCCAGATATGCAAGAAAAAAATATATTTAAAACCCATAAAAATATTATAAAATAAAAAAAAACTTTAAAAATAATGACGTTGTTAAGATTATAAAATGTTTTATAACCGTTAAATAGTCGCTGCGAATAAATCAATCCACACATTCCTCCAGAAAAAATTACAAAAAGAAAACATCCGTGTTTCACTTCTTCACTCACCATTTTTGGCCACTTTGAGCATCTCTTCCTTATTCAGGTCTCCCATCAAAATGCAGTAAATCACTGGGTGGAAGCGCTCTTATGGACTCCGGCGAGACGATCTCAATGGGTTATCAGAGGCAATAAAATAGCAATTTTCTCTCTTGAAATTTTTCTGTGATTATTTAGCATCTTAATGGCAATACATTTTTTTTGCGACTCCAAAAATTTATAGTCATTCTCACAAATACAACTTACAAAGTTTTATTGTCTCTAATTCAGTAATATTGCCATAGTTATCTATTGCGCATAGGAAGGTTACTTACATCGACGTAAATTCATTAAGTGAACTCTTACAACACGTCACGACATTCACGAGTATCGACGTCACAGGACAAGGCTTTGCTCAGTTCGGGCACGTGATGCCAGAGAATCTGGAAGCTGATGGGAAATTCTATCGTCAGATCATTGAAAGGTAAGATTGATACAAGGGGAAAGTCACTAGCAGATTCCTGAGGAATCTTTAAAAGTCCCAATGAAATATTTAAATACTTAATTTGTATGGAATAAATCCCTACTCAAAATTTGAATAAAAATAAGCCATAAATCATTATTTTTGATAAAATATTTAAATAAATTAAATTATATTCACTTTTCTCGCGCATTCTCACACTTTCTGACTCCCAGGCGTGATCCTGGCCAGGAGAGAAGTAAATTCGAGCGCGAAAATAAAGCTTTTCGCATAGAAAAAGCTTGATTTCGTTCTCAGTTGATCAAATTTGAACAGCATATAAAAACAATCGAGTGCTGATCTCTTAATCTTAACCTCGAACACCTCTTTTAAGTGTTCGAGTACAGCTTGTGGCACTTTAACGACTTTTTAGTGACTTTCCCTTTGGTTGAATACAATTATCCTTACATTTCTCGCCTCGGAAACTCCATTTCCATGAAGACTTTTATCCGATCATAGCTGCTGGCGTCGTCAAGAACGCAGTAACGCTGCAACTGCGACAAGACCAGCAACTCAGTCTCGCTGAAGATCCTCAGGCCGGGCTGACGAAGTCTCCGCCTGAGCCCGAAGGAGTCGTAAGTGACAGTTTCCGGCACGGTGCTGTCGTAGATCGGAACATTGTGATCAATACTCTTGAGGAATGACTTGAAGGCACGAAGCAGGATTCTGTTGCTCTCAATGTCCACGTAGAGCTTCTTCTGAGCCTCAATTGGAACGGAAGTTGTGTCGTACGGAGACTTCTTCGTCAGACACCTGAACAGTTCGTGGATGGATTTGTTCTCTCCCGAAGTCGTTCTGCTGCTATTCATCATTCTGGCGTGAGATTCTTGGTGAAACTTAATAGCTTCGACAATGACTTCGACAAAATCCTTCCCAATGTGGGCAAAGTTCACCGACAAGGGGTAGTTTTGGTGGAAATACGGTCTGCGCAGGGCTCTTCTAGACACCACAACTGTGTTGAGTTCCGGATGAAATTGCACAAACTTCCTCTCCTCGTCATCGCTAATTGGATAGAGAGCGTTGATCAGTCTGAAAGCAGACAAAACTCATAGAAAAATTGATCTAGAGAACAACCAAAAACGTTTAGTATACTTTTCACTTCTCGTCTGATTCGTGAGACGAAGCTCAGTCCTCGCCTTGATGAATTTCCACCTGTAACGCAAGTTGTTGAGAAAGTAGAGTCTCTGTGGCGTAAAGTCCTCATAGTAGGAGTTCAGGAACTCATCTGTCTGGGCAGCGTCGTCGGGAATTCCGATTTGCAGAGCAACAGCCGACAGTCGATCACTGATGAAAGTCCTCAAACTCTCACTAATCCGTCCGTCATCGTTAACTGAGCTCTTGAGTTCGTTGCGGATGTGATAGAAAATCAACTTAACCAACTCATCGCTGTTATTATTTTGATCGATGGTAAATTTTTCACTGAAGAAAACCTTCGACTCATGCGTTGTGTCTTTCTGATGAAGCTACAAGTCACGAAAAGTGATTAATCACCCAGTAATTTGTTGTTTGTACGGGAAATAACTCACGACAATCAATTGAGGATTCTCTCTCAGAACATCCACGCCAAAGGACATCCAGTCTCTCACGAGTTTTGTGCAGAAATACCACTTGGGCGGCGGATCCCGGAATCCGTAGAGTTTACTCTCAAACTCCTCCAAAGCTATCCGGTAGTCGCGCGAAATGAAGGGAAGGAAGCGTCGAATCAGAGACCAAATGAGATACATATTCAAGACTCTGCAAAAATCTGTGTTTTAATTGATCAATATCAGGACTTTCGGTGGGGAAAACTCACTGAATATCTGTTGTGGATACCACAATCGACATTGAGCGCAAGACTTCGAGGTCTTTCACCAGAACCATCGTGTTCTCTGTCACTCTCGAGTTGGGATAAAGTGTGGTGATGATGTCAAGCAGAGGCAGCTGAAAAGATTCAACAATTTCACCCTTGATTTCACCACCAAAACCCACGATTGTGACTTACAGATGGAGCAATCTTCATGACACTTCCCAGCGAAACCTCTTTGTTGATCTCCCGATCGTCGTTCTGCTGCGTCACGTTGATCGTGTTGACGATGCGCTTCTCGTAGTTGAAGATGTCCTCGGCGAATTGCTTCGCCCGATCGTGCACCACTCCCATAAGGATGGCCACGTCGCGCAGGAGGATCTTGAAGCCCTCGACAATCTCACTGCGCGGCCCGAGGCGATAGAACATCTTGCTGGGCAGACTGACTTCACCCTCGTCAATCACGATGATGCCATCATGTGGCGGCGATTTGCGGTTCTCCACGCGGATCTGGACGAAAGGAGACACGCCGTATTCTGACTGCAGCTTCACGAATTGCTTGCGAAAATCCCACACGAGCAGACTGTCGCCCAGTATCCAAAAGCCGTCTGTGGAGATCAGAAGAATGGACAGATAAATTAGCGATTCGGATGTGCTTTCTGCTGGGCAACCTTCGGAGCATCGCTTCTCTTCTTCACCACATAAACTTCCCAGGTGATTAATTGTCTCGCTTTACGTGCTCTGCAAGTTAGACACTCGCGACAGTGTGTGTCGTAAGATCATCTTTGACTATCATTTAACATGGTGACGATGAATAAATTTTGCATTTGACCAATTCTCTCCCATGGAGCGTCTTTTCTCTATTTGTTCGCGCTTCGGCTCTCTTCTCCACAAGGTCAGAGACACATGAAAATTGAATTATACAATAATCCGGTTTCACTGAGCCTCCACTGAATCCACCGCGAAAAGCTCGATGGCATTTCTTCCCGAGGGTGAGCAGAGTAAAAGTCTTTCTCTTCGCTCGCCGCAAAAAAACAATCTTATCTCCGTGACATTTGTCTCATAAGACGCCGCGATGATACAATTTAACACATAGGAAAGATCACTAATCAATTATGCATTTGCCAAAAACTTTTACTCTCATTTCAGATTCCATCGAATCTCATTTGAATTTTCATTTGCGGATTTTCTAAAAACTCCATTTCTTACACAACACTTTTGAAAACAACTTGTGGATGTGAAGATGATCTTCTCGCGGGAAGTGAATAAAAGTGTGGCGCAATCGAAGTGCAGCAGAGATGCAAATGAGCTGAAAAACCTTCCTTTCCACCAATGAAGGCATCAAAACATAGGCAGACAAATCATATTTCTCATTAATTATTTCGTGTCACTGAGTCAATATTAATTTTTTCCAGTGAAATCTCAAGAGTTTTTTCATGTTCAGTTGGCATTTTCTTGTATCAATTAGTGAAGACGAGACAATTCCCCAATGAATCCCACAAGAAATAAAGATATTTCATAGCTTTGTCGTGTTTGTTCTGCGAACTTTCAGAAGACACACGACATGAATTTATTAAAATATGCTCAGCGAATCCATAATGAAGTCATTTGGGAAGATAAACAAAATTGATTATAATAATTCGGATTCTTCTTAATAGATCGATTTGACCGCAAACAAAATTAACATCACCATAGTGACTTGCAAGAGCATCAATTGACACAGTTTTGGACTTCTTTGCGCGTCAATCAATTAGCGTGATTTTAATTTTTTGACCACCGCACCAAAATCCGCAATTGCACAATTAAAAGTCACGCATTTTCACATATCTTGTGAGCAGTTTTCCCAATATGTCCCCAGATTCGAGGTGAATTATGCCTAAAAATCGATAATAATGAGCAGTTTTTCGACTGCTTTATTGTTCAAAGAATTTCCTAATATCAATTCCTTGATCTTTTGCAGCTATTTCAGTAATTTTCATCTTGACCTCTCTCAATAATCACACACAAAAGACTCCACATCGCGTCACAAAAAGTCTTATATGCAATTGTTCCGCCGGCAATCGATAATTTAAAAATACATAAATTCTTCGCCTATTCTCTCGCGTGAAGCTGATTAAGGTGACGTCTTGAGATCATTTACCCGCCACACACTCTCAATATCACAATCTCAAGTATGATCAATATCAAAAGGCGGATTGATGCCCGATAGAGGACCATTGACAAATTGATGTTTCGCTCAATTAACAGCATAATGTTCATTTATGCATATTTTCATTCTTCCACCAATTTACATTGTGGGGCTTTTTTGCCGGACGTGTTGGCGCGTGAATGGTGGAAAAAAAACATCAAATTTTGCGGGAAGCATAGCCAAAGTCACAAACATAATTTACGGTCAACAGTATTGAGACTTTGGGAGTTATTACGTAAGCTCCCGTTGTGATTTCACATCCTTGTTCTGATAAATAACACACACTTGAGCTGCGACTGTGCAACAAGGGGATTATAATATGCGTTAAATCTGTACATATCTTCTAAATATGCCTGGCAATTCTAGACTTTAGTTAGACTTCAGTTTCCAACCGATATTTCTGTAAAAATCCACTTAAAACCGGCTTTTAAGAGCATCTTTCCGATCATAACCTAAAAATATTACTAAGAAATCTTCAAAAATTCATTTTTTAAACTTTCTAGATCACAAAATCATCTCTTATGATTTGCTAAACTATTCAAAATTGGTGATTTAGAGCCAAAATCGTCCAGAAAATTTTTAAATCAACATTTTCCAAATCTAAATAACGTTTTTTAGGGTTATTTTCGGCTTCAACACAGTTTGTGGTGTTTTTTGGCATCAAAGGTTTATAATTGTACAAATCCATAATTTTATCAATTAATAGAAATCTTTCGGACTTGAGCACAAGAATTAATGTGTCAGAATGCGATTAATTCACTTAATCCGTCCGTGATTCGTTACATAACCTAGAAAGGGATTGTTATTATTGTTTCTACATAAAAATCAAAAGGAATTCAGAGAATCGGAATGATTAATCAGCAAAATAAACACTCAAAGGAGATTATTGGAAATTTTTGAACATATCTTGTTGAGCTGTACACCACTTCTGATCATATTATCTCCCCCTTGTTGTGCAATAACGAAAGAGATGCTGTGAATTGGGAAATTTTAAACAGCATTTTCAATGTAGAATAAAATCCCGGGAAACCCTTTTATTCATACGTTAAAATAAGATCACAAAATGTCAAATTTTGTGAAATCTCTGATTAATTTTAATGAGATAGGCAGAAAAGCACTTCATCCATCCATTTTTGGCAAGTGTTAACGCACGTGTCATTATGCTCATCTCAAGAAATCGATTAACACCATAAGAACAAATCCACATGACATCGATAAAGTCCGCTTTCAAGCATTGAAACTGGTTTTTTTTTCGAGCATAAAATAAATTTTGCGGCTAGAGAAAAGTCTTCAATTAGCGAAGAGAGACTCTCAAAGTTTGGATATCTAGCTTTGATTTGATTTCGAAATGATCAATCGGCATTGGATCCCCAAGAATTCCCTCCATAAAGATTTTTTTTTGCCCATTTGTGGATGCTTAGAGAACTCTCTAACAGGTTCCCGCAAACACTAATTTCGCCTGTGTGAAAAATTTTTCAGCTAAAAAGCATTTTTATATGTAAGGTCACCAGATACTTGTTCTTGTATATTTCACTGTGGATTATGTTTCAGCGCCGCTCATCTTATGTGCCGTGTCGGTGGCAGAAGTGGGAAGATTTTTTTCTTTGCGTCTCTCTCAGCATTTGGGATGATGCGACTATAAAAAGCGAAAGTGATTCGCTATCTAGTGTTCAGTTGAGTTGAGAATTCCAGTGGAGAATAAAGTCAGGAGGAGAGAAGTGAGATTTTGACCAAAAATGCGTGTCTTAGTGGTGAGTTTTCTCTCAACCTTTTCTGACTTGAAGCTCAAGCGGATGTTGTGCGTGATTAGAGTGAATTTTCTTCTCTGTGATAATTTCTTCTGTCAATCTGGGAGTCTTGAGAATCACTTTCGTCAATGGATTATGTGTGACTTTGAGTTGTTTTTGCACAATAGGAATAAGAAGTTGCTCAAGAGTTGTTACTACAGTGTGACCCATTACCCTTTGACCCCCTTGCAAACCTGATGGATTAAGCAGCATAAAATACTGTTGATATAAAATAAAACAAGTTCTTCTTTATCTAAAGAATCGTAAATTAAATCTGATGCAATTGAGATTGTCGTTCTCAATAGATTTCCCAATGAATTCTATGACGACGAGCAAGATAATCAATTACTGAGATATTCGCTTAATATTATTGAAGATGACATTTTCAATAAATTTGAATTTTTCTCACATTCCAAAAACGATAGAATTCCTGACCTTCAGCAAGTCAGAAAGAATAAAATCTTCCAAAAATAACAATTCAAGATAAATTTCTTGCGGATTCCTTAGATGTCAAGTTCAAATCTCAAATATTGATTCAACTACTCAAACAGCTACCCAATGTTCGCCCACGCACTGAAAACGAAAGTAAATCTTTGACTTTTCAGACTTGATCTACCGCAAATTATCCTTCACGGGGGGCGAAAGCAAAAGTGCTAAAAATTAACTTGACTGACCGTGTATTTGCCCGATGAGCTTAATTATCCGCCGATGACATCAATAACCGTCTATTTGTGAAAGATATTAAACTCGAGAAAATCCCCTCATTTGCAATTCCGCAGCTCTTCACATCGATCGTGGCGATGACTGTCGCCAGGCCGGATGTTAGCCACCTCACGGGCTACCAATACAACCAGCCATCAGCACCTGCCACCGTGTCCAGGGTGAGTGTGGATCAGGTGCCCTCGCGCAGCTACGAAATCCCCGCCGGACAGTCCGCCTTCGAGCACATCGGATCGACGAACGTGCAGAGCAACCAGTACGTGCCTCCGCTGGCGCAGACGCACTTCTCCGCTCCCGCCACGACGCTCCTCACGCCGACCGCGGGCTCCAACAGCGCCCCATCCGTCAACTTCGTCACCTACGCCGACCAGCCCGGCCCCACGGCCTCCGTGGCCTTCCATCCGGGCCTGGCGCACCAAGAGCAGCACGCCAGCTCGATCCTGCCCAGCTTCCCCACACTCGCCACGCCCGTCAGCTCCGTGAGCACGCTCAGCGCCCAGCACGGCCCCACTGGCTTCTCCCAGACCCGCTTCGACGGCGGATCCACCGGCTTCGGCCACACCGGCAGCACAGGCTTCGCCCAGCACCAGGTGGCGACTGACTTCAGCCACCAGGGCGGATCGCACATCACCCAAGGAGTGGCTCACAATGAGGAAATTCAGCTCACTGGACGCTTCGACTCTGGCGCCGCTCGTGTCAACTTCCCGCCAACCCGAATCATCCAGCAAACGAAGCCCGTTGTCACGAAGCACACCTACGTCTTCGCCGCCCCTGAGGACCAGGAAGAGATCGCTCCACAGGAGCCTATCGTCCTGCCTCCGCCACAAACCCACTACAAGATCATCTTCATCAAGGCTCCGGCCACGACAATCATCAACAACCAGGGCGCCGCTCTTGCTGCTCAGGTAAATGCGACAATGCAGAATGGCTAAAATACACACCAAACCCAGCGAACCCAAAAGCTAAAAAAGCAGGTATTTTAGCTAAAAAGTGCTAAGCTGAGCTCAGGTTTTAGCAGCCCTTGAACAGAAAGTGCTAAGCCGAATTTTCCTGCTCTTTTTCGCTAAATATTTTGCTGAATTTATTGCTTTTTCCTGATCAGATCTCAGCAAGGAAACAGAAAGTCAAACTTGCATGAACTGTTCTTAGTTTGGTTTCCCAAAGGGTCTAAGAGAATGTAAATCTGTCACTTTTGAGATTATTTGCATGACGCTATTTATACAACTAATCGTCGCTGCGATTGCTCAAATTTTAGCGAAAGAAATAGCTTTTACAATCTCAACTTTGAGCATCTTAGCATTTTGTGTTCGCTGCGAATGTTCGTGGAATGACAGTTGGTCTAACTCCAGTTCGGTCCTTCTTGCAGAAAAACACCAAAACCATCGTCTACGTGCTGACCAACAAGAGGGTGATCGACAGGACCGTTGAAGTGCCCGAACTGCCAGATCAGAAGCACCAGAAGCCCGAAGTGTTCTTCATCAAGTACAAGACTCCCACTGAGAATGTCGAATCGAAGGCTGTGTACGAGACTGTTGACCAGGTTGACGGTCACGCGGCCGGACTGTCGCCGCGCATCGAAGAGTACCAGCCGACTGTCCAGAATGAGGGCTTCCACTCCGCCGGCATCACTCAAGTCGCGCCGCAGCACAGCCTGTCGGCCAGCGGCTTCTCGCAGGGCAGCTTCCAGACGCTCCACTCGAACGCCGCCCAGGAAGTGTCCAAGCCCTTCACGTCCTACGACGCGCCCGTCTACAGCGGAGGTGCCACAGGATTCGGCTCGGGATCAGGCTCAGCCACAGTGAGCGGTCCGAGCGGATCGGGTGGATCGTCTGGCCAATTCCTCAGCACTGGCTTCGGGGGATCCTCGAGCCAGGCCACGAATCTAGAGTACATCCCGCCCGCAGGAGGATCGTCCTGCACCAGCTGCTAATCGCCCATTGAACCGACTATTTAATACACCTTAGGAGTCAGTATCTCGTTTTTTGTAATTGACACACTTGTAATAAATCACTGAACATACAAAAGTTGAATGGAGGCAGAAAAGTACACACAATACCACAAAAAAGGCCTTTTTACACACACGATCTTGGATAATTTCACAAATTTGTCTATCTTTTTTTGCCGAAAATGCCAGCTTCCACCGCAAATTGCATCACACGCCGATTACCATTGACATTGATTGGATTTATGAGCTCGCCGTGCAAGAGATGAGCTTTTTACACCTGTGCGCGGTTTTTTGCCATTTGCCCACTATTTATGTTCCTCTTCCGGAATTTCGCGCGCAAGTCAACAGCCGATGGACAAGCATCGCAACAATGAGTGTCAAATATTGGGTGTCAGTTTTTCATTGAGAAAGGAGGACAATTTGTCACTAATTACAATTGGGCGTAATAAAGAACCATGAGAGAAGAGTGATGTCAGAGATTTTATGACTCACCCAAGTTCGCTATCGCCTTGTTAACTGTTGTCATCCCTTCGATATCATCGCTGGACTCGAGATTCATGCAGTTCTTATGCAAAACCTTCATCTTCACTTGGGCAGAATACGAAACTGTGTCTTTAGGCAGTTTGGAGATGAATGAGTGAATTTCGGAGATTTCTGCAAAAGCACACATTTTTTAATGCAATCTTAAACTTTAGCTAAATCATCTACTAACCCTCGTATTCGAGGTGGGAGTTGAAGTTCCACTCTCCTCGTTGCATTCCGTGAAAACTGTGGTGCTGAAATTCACTGTCGAACTTTCCGCAACTCCATTCGAAGGGATCCTGACAAGGATCCAGGGATATATTAGACCACCTTAGGATCTAAAAGAGAAGAGACAGATAATATAATTTCACGTTCCCTAAAGAAATAAATGCCATGACTTAATCACTAATGAAGAGCATGAATTAGCTCATTAGAATAGGCTTTAATGCCTTAAAAGAACTCTAAAAATTTCCTTAATTGCTCAAAAATTGGTGGTTTTTTTTAGCATCAACTGTTAATAAATCAGCATTTTCCTCCGTTTTCCCATTATTTTCCTTTTCTTGCTGCTCAAACATAACAGTGTGATCAACTGAGCAAAGTGAGCCACAACTTCATCATAGTAACACTAAAACAACAAAACAGATGCTTCTGAATCAAATTTATTATCATCAAAATTACAAAACGTCCTCATTTAAATTGAATCCCCGTTTTCATTAAATTCATCTGCTTTCTGTAGCCAGCGCAAGCCGGATCTGGGAAGAAAAATAGGGAAATTACACATTTCATTCACCTTAAAGATAGCAATAAATCCTACTCTGAACGGTGCGAACAGGCGGACAAATCTGCATTATTTCCGACTCAATACATCCGAATAAATACTTGGGAGTTTGACTGCAAGAAGTCGGCGGTTGGCCCGGAGTAGTTGCCGACAAGTGCATAGACTTAAACATGTCAAACATGCCAGAACCGGATCTTATGCAGTTTGTCACGGCTCGATAGATATAAGGTCTCCAAGGCTGCGGTGCGTTTCTATACAGAACACTGAGAAGAGCGTTCTGAACAGGAATTTCCTCATGCCAAAGTCTAGCGTAGTTGAAAACGCACTCACCAGCGCACTTTAAAGAAAAGAAAGTCCTTCTTAGTAGAAGAAAACAAGGTATTATGATTTATCTTTAAACTTACACTGCTCTGGCTTGGGTTCCTGAATTTATTTTCACACATTGTCTTCAGATTGGGATGAACGAAATTGGGCATTTGGCAGCATTGTCTCGGTTCCTGTATAGTATTTATATGGTTTTATTACGCTTCTTAGTGTGTTATTCCATTTACATCTCTTTACTTTGATGTTATCGACACTTGTCGACACTTATCGACACACAAATTGAAAGATTTTAAGAAAATTTTTAGGGAAAAATAGTTCAAATCGACCACATGAGAACTAATTAGTTTATATCAGTTCAATTTTCCACTAAAACCATGTAAAAAAAGAGAAAATCGTGCGTAAGTCGTATCGATAAGTGTCGATAACTTCAATCACTTGATTGTAATGGGATTATTCCCTTAGACACTTCACAAAACACCTTATTTAAAAGAAAATATCAATCACTCACAACGGTTGTGGCAGTTAGTCCGCTTTGTCCAGCAACAGAGGCGGCCTTTAAAGGAAATTAATGGAAATCACTGAATAAATGTCCAAAATCATTCACTAAAGTTCACTGATATCCTCTTACCAAGATCACAAGTGTCACCAGCAGAACAAATGATCCAATTAGCACCATCGCGAAGAGTGATAGACTTTGGGAAATTGGTCGGCACTTTTATAACTGCCAAATAACTTAATGGCTTTTTAATTTGCACACCTTTTTACTCATTTCTGGGGGAAATTCACGCACATGACGGTTGCATTTCGTCATCATACAAAATATTATCCGCAACACTGAGTGCCATCTCGTGTGCACTAGGCAAAAGCCAGCGTCACTCTTTGTCGCTTCGCTAAACATTTCTGGATAAACTCAAAATACTCGCTTATGGATGAGAAAAATTCCCCTCAGACAAACCCGACCATAAATATGATTAAATTCCGATAAAAGTGTTAATAAGTTTATTTAACATGTGTTTTTTTTACGCAGTCAAAATAACACCATTAAAGAGTTACGATTGTGGGTGAAATTCAATCATAAACGCATGGCAAGTGAGAAAAGCCACAACACGACGGAAAAGCCAAAGCATTTGGACTCTTATTTTCCACACAGGAGGAGCACATTGTTTATTTTTAGGACCACTTTCGGAAGCAATGAAGAATTGTTGGAGTAATTGGTGCAATATGATAGTGTATTTTAGTGTTGATAAATAGGCTTATTATTCATACGCAACGACTTCCTTCGCTTCCAGGCGCGTTTCAATATTACGCCTGAGGGGTTTATCAACGTGACTCTTTGAGTGCCTTTTGGGAAATTGTGTGAAGTGTACATTTTTGACCTTGTAAAATATTATTTGCTCAACTAGAATAAATTCTTCAAATTTGCACAGTTAACCAAAGAAAGAGAATAAAATCTACCCACGAATTTTTGGCACGCAATTTTCTTTGTGTCTTCGTCTCTTCAATCAATTGACAATTGGTAGATGTAATTATTTAATAAAAATACTCAAATACACGAGAAAAGAGACACGTTTCCAAAAGTGTGGCTTGTGCTGAAGACTCTGTGAACCCTTTGATGTTCCTCTTCATGTTCTTGCACGCACAAAAACGATGATTAAAGCTCTCATGTCACATTGGGAATAAATAACTGTGTCAACATGCTAGTGTTTTAGCTCAGAATGGATCCCAACTCTGAGAATCCGGGTGTTTACACTCATTTGGAGTGTCATTAACTTGTTTAGCGCTGGGAAGAAAAATGATTCCTTTCGAGTGAATCATTAATTAGAAAAATCTCGGAGTGACACCGAACAAGATTCGTCAATTTCTCATAAATAGTTCCTCATATTTTTTTTTCACCTGAGCACTGGCATCGAGGCACTCCTTGTCCACGCACACTTCAGCTGTCATGTAGTCGTGAATCCTGGGCCAGAAGACAATCATGCTGATCAGGACAACAACGAGGACAATGCACAGTCCAATGAGGCAGAGGAACACAGTTTGAGATCTCTTGTTCAGCTCCAGTTGCGCGATGACACTCTCATAGTGATCTGCGTGAGCACAGAAGCCGAGATTAGTCGGTGATGTCTTAATCAAGGGGAAGATAATATGGGCAGAAGTGGTGAACACCTTATCGGAGGTACTAAAAACTGTTCCAAAATTAGCAATATTTGTGTTTTCACACTAATTAATGCATTCTTAAAACCAAATACAACTTTATTTATTATGTTCTCACAAAAGGATTCTTAAGAATGATCTTTTCAAGGTTATGCAACTGAATTAAGCAAGACTTGAATGAATAATCATCAAAAATATTTAATTCTCCCAATCAATCAAGCATTTTCATGTAATAAAGATCGCGGTTCTAAATTTTTAAGCTATAAAACACATTGCAAATTGTACTAAAGCCAAACATAACCTCAAAAATGTTCATTTAAAGAGTTTTCTTGTTAAATTTTGAATTAAAATCTCAAATTTCAAGATAATGAGAGAATTGTGGCTATTAAAAGACTGTTTATACTGAGTTTCAAAAGCATTGGAAGTGTGAACAAAAAGGTGAACAGATTCTAGCCATACTATCTCCCCCTTTGGCCTTAATTAATTGCCTGAGCAGTTGTACCTGTAATTTTGTACTTTGTCTTCTTCTTGGGTGGATTAACCTCAGGACTGTCGCTGACGGTGACGGAAGTGTCTTGATTAGTGGAATTTGTCACCTGTTTGGGCTGCTTAAGTGGACTAATCTCCTCCGGATCGAACTTCTTTGTGTACTTCTCCGTGGCATTGATGCCCTTCATCTCCTCTGACGCCTCCTCGGCCATCTCGCCGGGAATCTCAAGTGTGGCTCTGTATGTAGATCAATTGAGTGCGTGTTCACAGTGTGTCTCCCCTCTAGAGAGTCCCATAGATCACTCGAGATTCCTCCTCCAATAACTCATCCGAAGCACGAGAGGCACGAGACAAGTGGAATTTCTTCATTTGACTCACAATTCGGGCAGATCTCTTGAACTGCTGCAAGTCGTCATCCTCCCCCGCGAGGCTCAGCCACTCTCTCTCTCTTTCTCTGGAAATATCCTACATGAAAGCACTCCTCCGATGCGTATTTTTAGGGAGTTAATTGATCTCTGGAAGGAAGCAACGAAAACAACACGAATTAAAACCAATAAAATTCACCAAAAAAAAATCAACTCATGGCAGCTCTTTTCTCTTGTCCGACAACTAATTTTGTGCCCACTTTATCTATTCTCAACATTTTCCAAATACCAACTGCCAAACCTCACTCGCGCGCTTTGATGATAAAATTAAAAGTGTGTGTCGAAAAAAAGCCCATCAAATAACTCAATTGAGTTCCAACCCCTCCTAAAAAGTGTCATCAATTCAATTAATTGCTCACGAAATTTGATTATTTATCACACAATATTCTTCCCAAACATCCTCCCGCAATTATGCTTGAGCTCAGCCAAAAATAGCCTTGTGAAAAAAAGTCACTGGAGCGAAATTTATGAATTCATGAGACAAAGAATGGTATAATTTATTGCTGCGATGCCATTTTCGTCAAAAAAACCATCTCTTTAGAACTCAACAGCCTGGCAGTTAAAATTTTGATTTGTCCCGTGGCGGAATGAAAAAGTTCTCACACACAATAATCTCGTGATCATTGTGGCGGTGGAAAAAAAATCGCCTCTCTTGTAAAAATAAACACTATGCAGAGTTTCTTTGTATTTCTCTGGTGGCTCGAGAGGCGAGGCATAAATGCCTAGGAGAAGAAATTCATGCCATTTCCCATCTTGTCTCATCACTTGTAATCCTCGCCATAGCACAAGAAATTATTATTTATTTACTCAAGCCCAGATCAATTTGAGGCACTCTTCTTTTTTCTCCTCTCTTTTATTTCCATCATCGGGCCAAAGTGATGGAAGTCATTTGAAATGAATTAAATTTCCAGATACACTCTTTCGCGGCGTCTTATTGGCATTTTATGCGTTACAGACCGCACTCGATATGAATGGACTTTTTCTGCAAGAGATTTCGTGATTTTTCTTGCCAAAATGTATTTTCAAGGGGTAAAAATTGCGGTTTACAGTTTTGCAGACGTATTTAAAAAATTATTTACTCTCAAACTCGTAGTCGAAAACATATTAAAAGTCAATCATAACCTCAAAAATATTATTTTAGTCTAGACAAATGTTTCTTTGCTTAGTTTTTCCACAGTTTGTGCTTTAAAGTGGTAAATTTTCTAGTAAATTTTGTGATATTCGCTATATTTACTGATTTCCAGGTTTGAAAAAATTAAAATTAGTCTTTAAATAATCTTCATGACCTCACAATTTGATCAGATTTTTTAAAATTTAATTTTACAATGACAAAACTAGAAAATCAAGACAGAAATGTTTTATGAACAAATCCTGGGATTTTTAAATCATTTCATACAATCTAAAATCTGAGCATTTGAAGAGCCTAAACTTCGTGAGAACCTTCAGAAGTGCCTCTGAAGTGTTGAAGATTCTGCAGAGAAACTGTGAAACTATCTGATGTATGGCATATTATGTCCTCCTTGGACATTCTTTGAGTCTGTGCTAATCATCATTTCCGACTATCAACTATTACTCTCTGCTTTTTCTTCATTTTATAAAATCATGACGCAAAATCATGCATTTTCTACACTTCGCACAAATCCGTAACGCCTTAAAGTCTATCCTCTTAACATTGTGTATCCATTACACCACAAATTAAATAAGATTCTTATATTTCACATCTATTGAAGAGAGATAATTCCTCTATTTATAAATACAT
The DNA here is from genome assembly GCF_947086385.1 of Phlebotomus argentipes. NCBI lineage: Eukaryota > Metazoa > Arthropoda > Insecta > Diptera > Psychodidae > Phlebotomus > Phlebotomus argentipes. The sequence goes on along the minus strand of NW_026776181.1, from coordinate 6,111,754 downwards.
CGCAACGACGATGAAATGCTTTTCCCATTGAGGAAGGTTTCCGATTCTCTCATGCTCTTCAATGCACTTGAAGACGCAGTAATTTTGCCACAACAGCAGAAAAGTGAGCCTCAAGAGCGTCTAACTGGCGAGCAATTGTTCTCCTCCTCAACCTTAAGGCCCAGGTGTGTCCATTTGGTGGGATATTTGTTGTGATTATTAAAAATAGATTCCTCATCTTCGGCTTTGGAGGCTCGCGTGGCTTTTCTGCCCCTTCTGATGAATTCATGGCGCGCGCAAATACCAGGAAAACAATGCTCAGAATAATTGTAATATTCATTTGAATTTCGAAGCAGACGCACTTCCCTGTCGCGTGAGTATTTTTGGACTGCTCCCATTGTTGTCTTGGTCACCGACCAGCTCGAATTGCCGATGGCGGCCTAACTGTTTCTTGGCGGCCACAAAACGCGGCGCATTTTGTTCCCAAGTCCATCAACCGTTGCAGCGACCACGCATCAATCCAGAACTGCAATTGGAGAGTGATGCAATTGCCGCCACTTGACCTTTCCACCCCGCGTTCACAGCGAGTCTCTGAAATCGTACGCGTTCTGCAACTGTAACTCAAACATTCTCAGTTTCAAACCGCCCCAGAGACGAATTCTGGTGTTTGCCTTTCTCAAGACTCAAATCTCTGCACGTTCGAAACATTCAATATTTGCAAGATGTTCCTCAAGTGGAACAGACGTCGCGAGAAACCACACATGCAGACCTCTTGCGCATCTCATGATTTATGGCATTTCTCACCACTTTTTCCGCCGTCGACGCGACTCTGGATTTTTTTTCTCACTTTCTTATCATGTGTTATCAATTTGAGTGTAAACTCATCTCACCGCCGCCCAAATGTTAATTCTAGCGTTGCTGATTTTCTGTGCAAATCCAGAGCACAAAGAGCCGTTTTTACGCTCACTTGAGCACATGAATAAAGTTTTGAAATAAAGTCTTGATTGAGATAAATAAGACGTCTTGCTTTCGATTAAATCACAATTCGTTTCGCGCCAAAGTCTCTCACATTTCTTCGCCACTGACTGAGACGTTCAATAAAAGGGATTTAAAGTGTAATGAAACAAAGTGCTAATGAGTTTTCTATACGGCAAAAACATAATAAATTTCCATTCTACCATGTTTGTCATGATAAGAGTTGATAATAAATGATTTTGGTGACGTTCGCACAATATTTTGACACTCTTTTAATGAATTTAACTCAGAACAATGTTTCGATCAAAGGATAGAATCTTCATCTAAATACGTTAGCAGGCATTTTAAGGCATTGCATTCGATTGAAAATAATCTAAGTAGAAAGGCGGTTTTATTAGTGGTTAAAATGTGGTTAAAATTGTGGTTCGACCGAATAAAATAGCTTTAATTGCTTTAAAACAGCACAAATAGAATCGGTAAATTGGTAATTTAACATTGTAAACCAATTGTTTGCAAGTTTGCCACTCATATTCGAAACTGATAAACCCCTTGCCGGCATTCTTTGGCCACAAAATTCACCGCAAATCGCGAAGAAGTGGCGCAACGAGTGGTTTCCCGCGTAAGTTTGGATATGAGCACGACTTGTGTACAACTTTTTCACGCACGCTCTTTCGCTTGTGGAAAAGCCACAATTTCAAAGGAAACTCAGTGCTGAGATAAAGGTCAAAGTCACACGAAGCGCGACTGAGAATTGAGTTCAAAAGAATATTCAATTGCGCGCACACCTCAAAAAACCTTTCATGAAGTTGCGTGTGTTGATGTGTGCGTCCATCAGCAATCATCATGGGCTCCATTATATTGTTGTGGCTCGAATTTGTGAATTGATGACACGCTTCCGCCCAGTCCAGAATCTTGGAACGATGTCGCAAACATCGAAGCCATTATGTGAGCCACAAAAGAATCAACACTTTCGCTGTGTGTTCACTCTCTAGACTAGAGAGAGGAAGTCTCTCTTCCTCTAGAACCATTAAGTTCGCGTTTGTGGCGATTTTCAGCCATGGCAATTTCCCGCTCGAATGGAAAATGGGCGATTAAGTGGCTCCAAAACAGTCCTTCGCCCACTCAATCGCACAATCGAATGCACTTGCCAGAAAACACCAGGATCGTGAAGCACATCTGCATTTCTCTTCAAGCCACGATGAAAGACAGCGTCTCATCTCCAGAGAGGCGCAGAAGGGAATTCAATTAGTTTGCCTTGGCCATTGGAACAATAAGAGCCATTCATTTGGCATCATTTAGAGTCTCTCGATTGATATGCAAAAAGTAGTGCCAGAGAGAATATTCAATTAAATGGAAATTATCTCAAAAATTCCCGCCTTTTATCTCTGGTGGGATGTGGAGCAAGTGGAGAAGTCAAAAGCCCCTCACCAACACCATCGTGAGCAGTCACGAACACACTTTCACAATTAATTCCAATTGAAATTGCTCGAATAGTTTCTCCTCGGAACTTCATCCCACTTAAATACCTTAAATTGCACTTTAGAGACGATTGCAGATGCTGAATTGCTTGCAGTTTGTCTCGATTTGAAGGTGGAAAGTAAATTGATTCGCCTTTTTCAGTATTTCACGTCATAATCTTATGCAATCGGAAGTAAAAGTGCATTTTTTGCACAGCGATAAGGTCAAGAGTGATGAATTCCTATAAATTCTTGCCATTTTTCTTACATTTCACCACAATGAACTGGGTGGAAAGATCTTCAGAGGCAGAAATGTTAATAGAATATTTAGAATATTACGTTCTTGGAATCCTTCTTGCATGACAAATTAACAAATTTTCAGTTAGAAAAAATTCATATTTATGATTTTTAATGATATTTCTTTAGGTTATGGTTGAAAAGATGTCTAAAAGATGATTTGAACTTGATTTTTATCGAATTCTTGTCGTCAGAAATTGATGGGAAATGACACAAATGAGAGATAATTCAATAAAAATCTAGACTTCTATTCAATATTTCTGGTCTCTTGAATATTTCGCGAATTAGAGTCGCCAATTTCTCAATGCATAAACCCCCTCTTGTTGCTTTCTGGCGGCAATTTCACGCCGTCAGCCAACAATTGCGAATGCAAAAGAGAGACGTGAAATGTGCGGTGATGAAAATATGCATTAAAGAGTAAAATTCATTGTAATTATGCACTCAATATCTATTTTTCACTATGCCTTTCGCGGGGCTTTTTATCGGTAAAACGCGCGGCGGCGAATGACCCAAAAAGCGCGGCAATCGGCATTTTCCGCTCTGTTCCTCAATAAACCGTTGATCGCTTTTCCGGGCCCACGAAATATGCGCCTTTGACCGCTATGACGCTCACTTCACGTACTTTTTTTTGTGCTTATCAGAGGTAAGTTCGGCCGGACCAGGTAAGAAGCCGTGGAACCGGTTTCGTGTGCTCCTCACCTCTCTTCCTCCTCCAATGGATGTTCTGTGTCGCCAAAAGTCTCTCCTCTCGGCGTGATTTATTTCTTCATCTTTCGCTCCTTTCCAACCACTTCTTTTCTGCACAATTTCACCGCGTGTCTCTCGAGAAAAAACCCACAAAAATCCACTCTCACACACACACTGTTCCGTTCACAAATTCCACAATACGAGTTTCCTCACTCTCGACAAATTAATTGCACACCATTTGAAGCAGCGTTTTTTCCTTGATAAAAACGCGAGATCGGAGCGCGGCGAAACGGCCCTTCTTATCTTTCGCACCGACACTTTCAAACTGGCTCAATTGCCGCGAGTGAAGCGCGCTGCACAGCCGAGCTGGCATGCCAGCGCATTTACGACACTGCGACTTTTTTATTACACGCAACAGTCACAATTGAAGTATTGGGTTAAGACAGTTAAGACGGTTAAGACCGAATTGAATGGAATTTGTAGATTCCAATGCTCGAATGGGTTGCCAGATTTTGTAGTCAAATGTGTAAAATTCGCGCCAACATTTCTCTCTCCTTTCTCTGCTGTTTTCATCCTTTTTTTACTTCACACGTTTTTCTCTTATAAATTCTTTTTTCACGAAAGATCTTAAAACTGTAACGTAGATCAGGCTGACCGTCGGCCCGATATGGGCAAACTTCCACCCGATTTCTCTATACATTAAGCTTAGAATAAGCTCATACGCGGACTCGAATCGTCTGATTTTGGACTATGCTCGGCTTATACGCGAACTCTGGTAGGCCTATTCGAACTCTTGTTCACGATCGGACGATTTGAACGTGAATTCGCTCTCGGCGCGATGTTTGCCAGGGTGTTAGTGACGTGTCAATGGGGTTCTAGGAGGGAAAACTCATTGACATTGCTGTCAAAACTTATCCTAAACATCTGAAATTTGTTTGACTCTATTTGTGCTGTTTTGAGGCAAATTAACTTATTTTAGTGGGCCAGACCGTGTGTAAACCACTAAATAAACCATTGTCTTTCATTTTCCGAATTTTCAATTTCAAATCCAGTTTCAAATAATCTTTAAGCCCCTGTGCCGAAGACCGAAGAAGCCATTTTCGCTTCTTCCCGCTTTTTCGCATCGTCTTCTCCTCTGGAGTAAAGTACCCGACTTTTCTACGCGTAGAAAACCTCCGGCGCTTCCATGCATTCGTTGATCGTGAAACTCAACGAAGCGCGCCGCCACTGGGAAAGAGCGAGAGAGCCGCTCAAACGTCGTCGGAAGGGCGTAAAGTTTCCTCGCAATTTCCTCTGAATTCGCGCTCAAACGCACGCGAAATTGTGCAAAAATTACGGAAAAGTGTGTCGGCGTGCTGTGTGAGTGACATTCAGTCGGTGGGTTCCGGTAGATGGTGAGAAAACCCGTGAAAATCCCGTGTTTTGTGCGGCACTTCCTCTCGGCGGCGACATCAAACAAAACATCCTTCACCGAACTTGCGCAAAGGTAATTTGAAGCGTCCGCGAGCGGCCGGAGGAGCGCCTCCGGGGCCGCTGTGGAAAAGTACCGGCTCACGCGGGGCTTCCGGGGTGCGGTGAGTCGCCGGATGATGTCACCGGAGTGGAAAATCCCCGGAATTGAGCGCATTGCGGGCTGATCCTGCTGATGGGGTGAGAGACGCTCCTTTGGCGGCTCTTTTGGGGCTCTTGTGGCCGCTCGAGTGCCGCGAGGGTGGCTCAAATCGCTTCCGGAGACTCTTCTTCGGCCACTTCCGACGTGGGCGTCTTTCGCGGGGGCGAAGAGACCGTGAAATTGCCAGAAAATCATTCGCTACACCTGACAAGGAAAGGGTTTGTCATTGAGACACTGGCAAACAAATTTCTTGCACGCGGCTGGAAAAGTCTTGGCATTTCTCAATTAAGGGATCTTTAAAGCAAAGAATTTAAGGCAATAAGGCTAAAGTACAGATTAAGCGTTTCGTGGAAATCGAATAATTGCAAATTTGATAATCAAATCTGACTCATTCATGAAATGATTACCGAATTTTTCCAATGCCAAATAAAATGTTATCATTTTCATTAGTTTTCTTATCAAAACACGATTTTAAATGATTCACTTAAGAATCTTAAGTATACGTTGAGAATTAATAGTCGCAGACATTTTACAGCAATTATTTTCAGTCAAAATAAACACTCTTAAAATATTCAGGCCGCGTACGAAAAGCTGTATTTTCACAGTAAATTGTAAAGCAAACACTTTAAAGTGTTAATAGTTTGAAAGAATATAGAAGAATTATTGTAAAAAGAAATTTCTTACTACATAAAGTTGCGACTTAAGACGCTTTTTCAACTTTTTCCCGGTCAAAATCGATTTCTAATGGATTTATTTATCTTTATTTGACACAATTTTAGGGGAAAATAGGACTTATATTGACTAATTAGTCCTTTGACTGTCGATTTTAGTTATTTTCCGCACAAATGTCCGTCGAATCCCCTTTTGCGCGCCCCTCGGCGCTCACCTGCCCATTTAAGCGCAGATGACGAGCTCCGAAAGGACTCTCACTGCTTTGTGCATTGTTCTCGCGAGTGCCGGATGAGGAGCCCCTCGTGCTCAAGTGGATTTATTGATTTTCCAGTGGGTAAACAATGGCGTGGCGCTTCAAGGCATCCAAGTACAAGAATGCCGCCCCAATCGTCCCCAAGCCCGAGGCCACGATCCGGGACATCATCGTGGGCTCGTACCAGAATCACGGCAGCAACATCGCCGCCTCGGCGGCCTTCATGGCCTTCAACTGGGAGCACACGGGCACGAGTCTGGCCGTGCTGCCCATCGACGACTGCGGCCGGAAGAGCAAGACGATGCCGCTGCTGCACGCGCACTCGGACACCGTCACGGACCTGGAGTTCTCGCCCTTCCACGACGGCGTGCTGGCCACGGGCTCGCAGGACTGCCTGGTGAAGATCTGGCACATCCCGCCCAAGGGCCTCACCACGTCCATCACCAATCCCGAGTGCACGTTCTCACACAAGCAGCGCCGCATCGAGCGCGTGGGCTTCCACCCAACGGCCGACTGCCTGCTGCACTCCACCTCGGCCGGCACCATCAACCTCTGGGACATCACGGTGCAGGAGGAGGCGTTCTGTAAGTCTTCCGCCCTTCTTTTCCCTCTCACTGCCAAGCTAATCGACCTGAAATTTAGTCTAAACCCCAATTGATGTCGCTTCAAGTCCTTAAAACGTAAGATTTCAGTATGAATTCAAGTATGTTTCCGTTTAATCATCAACTCCCAAGATTAGCCACATTGTTTTCCCTCGACTGTTAAATTGGTGTCTGTTGTTCGCGCAAGATTTTCTGCGCTCGGAAATGCTTTTCATTCTTTCCGTCAGTGCAGAAATGCGAGCACTTAAGCCACACAATTCATCATCGTCTGAGCTGAAGAAGAAGCTCTCAAGTGCTATTTTCTTACAACTTATTGTTATGTAATCTTGTAGGAATTTTTCTATTAGCATTAACACGATGAGCTTCACTGATTAGACACTGCGAGAAGAGTGAGTTTGACGAGATATTCTCCGAGAGAGTCAGTCAGTCAGTGTGTGTGCGGAGTTAACATAATGGGATTAAAAATAATATTATTCCGCACTGGAAAGGCTCGTGCAGCTTCCTCCGAGATTGCTCAATGATTCGTATCAATTGGCTGTAAAATTCAGTAGTTGCACTTGATTGAGCCATTATTCTTGTGTTGAACAAGGAGAGGAAGAGAGATAAGAATTGTATTTGCGAACTTTGCTAGGCTCTCTTGTATGTAATTGTCATTTTAATCACACTCTCGCTTTCTGTCCGCCAGCGAACAATGAGCATCCGGAAGTGATCCAGTCAGTGAGCTGGAAAAGAGACGGCACAGTTCTGGCGACGACGTGCAAAGACAAGATGATTCGCGTGGTGGATCCGAGAGCCAACAAGCCCATCGCCTTGGCGGCTGACAGTCATCAGAGTATCAAGGATTCGCGTGTGGTGTGGCTGGGCGAGCAGAATCGCATTCTCACCACGGGCTTCGATGCTCAGCGACTGCGTCAGGTGATCATTCGCGATGTGAGGAACTTCCACGTGCCGGAAAAGACTCTCGAGCTTGACTGTTCAACTGGAATTCTGATGCCATTGTTCGATGCCGACACAAATATGCTCTTCCTGGCCGGCAAGGGTGATTCCACGATTTCGTATCTGGAGGTGACGGAGAAGGAGCCCCACTTGATTGAGGGGCTGCGGCACACGGGCGAGCAGACGAAGGGAGCGTGTCTGGTGCCGAAGAGAGCGCTCAGAGTGATGGAGGGCGAGGTGAACAGGATTCTGCAGCTCACTTCCAACTCCGTCATCCCGATTATGTATCAGGTGCCGCGGAAGACTTACAGGGATTTCCATAGCGACTTGTATCCGGACACGGTGGGCTTCAGGACGGACTTGACGGCGGCTCAGTGGCTGAAAGGGACGAACTTGCCGGTGCCCAAGATGAGTCTCGACCCTGCCAAGCGGGAATTGGGCGCCCAGCCAATTACGGTGAGTTTTTCCAGCAAAGATTTCACTGTTTTTGTCGCAACAGAGTTGGAAAAGTTACAGATTTTGATGATTGTCCAACTGAGTCAGAGAGAATGTTTTTCCAACTCTTGTTAGGGATTTTGGGTGAAGCATTTTAACAATTTTATCTAGTCTGGGATTTACATCACAGCTAATATTCGCGCAAAATCAACTAAACTTGACTCAGAGTGGCTAAATATGACGAAAAATGAGTCATTTTTTCGTGTTTTAGAATTTTGTTCTACGTACAAACTGATTTTTACGAAATCTAAAGTATTTCGATGAAAAAATGTACAAAAAAGCTACAGTAAATCTCGGCTAGCCTTAATCCACATTTTCCTTGATCTCTTCGCGAAATCCTTCGCTTGTGGGCATTTTCCATTGATATTTGTGTGCAAAAACCACTAACTAATGGTAGATTCATCGTGGAAATCTGATGGAAATGGTTGAGAACATGAGCAACAGAGCGCGAAGTGCGGCCGAGGAGCCGAAGAAGCTCAAGGAGTCGCCCATGATTAAGGCATCGTACATTCCGATTAAGGACAAGATCAAGCACATGGAGGAGTACAACAAGACGCCAATTGCGGCGGAGAAGTGCGACAAGGGTGAGCTGAAGGGTGAGGAGGAGGACGAGGAGGAGGAGGAGAATGGCAAGGGCGCGGAGCCGGAGATTGTCGTGGACGTGAAGGAGTCGAATGGCGACGCGACGGAGCACAACAGTGATGAGGATCGCGTGGACAAAGTGGCGGAAATTGGACGTCAAGTCGTCATCCCGCCGACTCCGCTGCCGCGCACGTCACGCACGAACTCCATCAGTGACTACTCGTCTGAGGATTCGAGCAGCGGCTCTGGGAATTGCGCGCCGCGTCCGAGTCCCAGGCCAAGAATCACCGCCGTCAGCGGTGGATACAAGGTGTGGCGTTTTGTGGCGTGATTTTGGTTCTTTTCTGTTTCACTTTTCTCACCACTTTTCCATTGTTCCACACGTGAGATTATATTGTTTTCTTGGTTTATTCGCACAAGGCACAAATTTTCCTCTTATTTGAGTTGTTTTTTTCCACTGGTTTTTCAGTATGATTTTTATCTGTGTGTGTGTTTGTGTTTGAAGTGATTTGTTTGATCGTTTGATTTGATGGCGTGTCTTTCTCTTGCAGCCTCGCTTGGGACCGAAACCCTTTGTCGGATGCACATCATCGGAGAAGTTCTCCTTTGACAAGGTCTTCTCGGTTCCTCAAGTTCCGGGAACTGAGCAACAGTCGGCAAATGGTGGGAATGGCGATCAAGAGAAGACTGATCAGTATTCGTCGCATTCCAATACAGAACCGGAGAAAACGGAGGAGAATTCCGAAGAGAAGACAGGTGAGAAAGTTACATTATTATAGGCTTGATGGGGCAGTTTTTTCCGCCATTTTGAACACCCCAAAAACACATTTTCCTCATTTGCTCAAGCCTTATGGCTTGGATTGCCCTCAAATTTAGATATGTTGTAGCTGATCACGAGATCTTTCCAATGAACCGCCAATTATCTCTCCTCCAGATGACTCTCCTGAGATGGAGAGCACCGAGTGCGAGCCTCCGGTTGAGATTGCTGAGCCTGAAGTGGTCGATGTGCGTGAGTCTGTGGAGAAGAAGCCTGACGAGGCTGAGGATGATCGCTCTGACGCTGCCACATCCATTGCTGAGCGTCGCAAGATGTACGAGCATCGCTCGATGAGCATTCAGGAGGAGAAGGCGGCGTCGCCGACGCCTCTGCGGCGCCGCAATTCCCTGAAGCAGTGGAATGGAAAGGAGGAGGAACACGCAGCGCCGGCGCCGCAAGCCACAGTCGTGGACGGCGACACGGCGTCGAGTGCAAAGACGGGCAAGAGGACGTCGACGGTGTTCGGGCGAGTGTCCAAGTATCGGCACTTGAAGGGCACGCCGGGACACAAGTCCACGAGCATTGAGAATGTGCGGAACATCAGTCGCCAGCTGCCGGGCGAGTGCGATGGGTTCCACGGGAATGCGCAGCGCGTGGCTGTGCCGCTGGCGGGGCCGGGCGGGAAGATTGCCATCTATGAGCTGGAGAAGTGCGGACGTCTGCCGGACGGTGTGATCCCGTCGCTGGTCAACGGGAGCAACATCATGGACTTCCAGTGGGATCCCTTCAATCCCAGCCGCCTGGCGGTGGCGTGCGATGACGGCATCGTGAGACTGTGGATGATTCCGGCTGGTGGACTCACGGAGCCCATCAACACGCCGCATTCGGAGCTGGTGGCGCACTCGGACAAGATCTACTTCATCCGCTTCCACCCGAGCGCCAGCGACGTCCTGCTCACGGCCAGCTACGACATGACGCTGAAGCTGTGGGATCTGGTGGAGATGCAGGAGCGTCTTGTGCTGCACGGCCACACGGATCAGATCTTCAGCTTCGCCTGGAGTCCGTGCGGCACTCGCGGTGCGTCTGTGTGCCGCGACGGGCGTCTCAGAGTGTTCAATCCGCGCCAGTCGGGCGAGCCGGTGGCCGAGGGGCCCGGGCCCGTGGGCACGCGCGGGGCGCGCGTCGTGTGGGCGCTGGACGGTGAGTTCATCGTCGTGACGGGCTTCGATAAGGTGTCAGAGCGCCAGATCACAATCTACCAGCGAGACAACTTGGGTGTGCCATTGAACACGATCGGCATCGACGTGTCACCTGCCATTCTCGTGCCGTTCTACGACGAGGACAGCTCGACGCTCTTCCTCACCGGCAAGGGCGACTCCACGGTGTTCAGCTTCGAGATCACCGACGAAGCGCCGCACATCTGCCCGCTGTCGCACCATCGCGGCGTCTCGGTGCACCAGGGACTGAGCTTCCTGCCCAAGAACCAGTGCAATGTGGCCGGCGTGGAGTTCGCGCGAGCTCTGCGTCTCACCAACAACACCATCGAGTGGCTGAGCTTCACGGTGCCGCGGCTCAAGAGCGAGCTCTTCCAGGACGATCTCTTCCCGCCCACGCGCGTCACGTGGGCCCCCAGCCTGAGTGCCAAGGAGTGGTTCGCCGGCAAGGACAAGGCGCCCAGCAAGGTCAGCCTGCAGCCGGAGGGAATGGCGTGTTGTGAGTAGAAATTCATCATTCACTTAACACGTTTGCTTATCACATCCTTTGCGTCTCTTCTCCTCCTGCAGTGTCATCCAGCAAACTGCCCGCGAAGTCGGACGCTGCCAAGGCTCCTGAATCTGCTGCTGCTGAGGCAATTCCGCCGCCTCATCCGGGCGCCAGCATGATGTTCCGCAGCGACGTGACGAAGCAGCGCGAGAAGGACATCCAGAAGAGTCTCAGCGCCCGAATGGAGCCGAATCTGGCCAAGATCGAGTACGACACGGAGAACGGCGTGGATGAGGATGAGTGGGAGGGCTGAAGAGCCCGTGGGGAAAGCCATTTTCGCGCTCGTTCGCGCCTTTTCTGCAATTTTTATCGCATTTCTGCCGACTTTCGCGAAGACATATCGTGAGATTTTGACGTGCGCGGATCATGACGATTTTTCTAACGCAACAAAAATATACTCTGCAACTCTGAGCCAGTGAACAGATTGAACACTGCAAGACATATTCCAAGTTAGTAGTAATGTAATTAAGGGCTGAAAACACAGTGTATCTCTTATTCCATTTTGAATTTATTCATTGTAATTGAAAGAAAATATTCTCCAAGATGACATTTTTGCTTAAAAGAAATTGTGTGTTGTGATATTTTATTTAACCGTCATAGTATTTGATTTAACGGAGACATAGAAATGAACAAAAAAAAAAAGGAAAAATCCAAACTAGTCGGTTTTATATTAATCTGTAGGAGAAAAAGATTGATGAAAGACACTTCCATTTGTGTAAATGCGACTCTCTTCGCAAAAACTCCTTTCTTATTGAGCCTCCCTTTTTCGATGTAGAGCAATTTTTGATAAAGAAACAATGATGTAATATTTGATAAACAAGTTTGTGTAATTTTTAGGGACATATTCGGATATATAAAAAAAAACAACTTTTTTACATTTTATATGGATGGAGAAAAGAAACTACAAGAAAAAAAGTATGATAAAAAGTATTTAAACAATTTTATACAATGCTGAAGATTTTTCAACGCAGTTTCAGAATGTGAAGATGAAGGAATTGTAGCAAAATAATCGTAATTAATCCATTTGCATAGGCATTATTTGCAATTTATAAAAGCATTGATATGGAAATAAAAGTGATGTGCATGCTCAAGCATTTGTATTTCCCGCCAACGGCTTTCGTTCACTTTCGCTCGGCGAGTCGCTCATCGGGCAACTCTGGCTGCAGTCGTCATGGTAACTGTTTGTTGTTGAAGGCGAAGCCGGAATTGTTCGCTCGCGCAATGACTCTCTTCTTCGACACAAAAGTGCAGTTTCCCGACCAGGATGCGGTCAGCACGGTGGCCGTGTGGCACAGACAGGAGCCATTCCTGGCCGTGGCGTACTACAGTCAGGACAGAGGAGGTTCCGTGACGATTTTCAGTGACACGGTGAGTTGGCTTCACATTTCCCCAGAACGATAAAGTTTTCCGCAATTACTGATCTTCGCAGGGAGAAACCATTCCAAATGTCACCTTCCCGGTGAATCCAGTGTCTCAGGCGACTGCCCTGGCGTGGCATCCGGAGAAGAAGCTTCTGGTGAGTTGAGAAAATTGAAGAAATTCCTATAGGAAAGCATGTTTCATGGAAATGGTCGTCGAATGTTTCATGTTTGAGCATGAAACACAAGATGAAACATCAATTTACAGTTTTACAAAAATTCAAAAATCCTTGAAATCTTACGGTTTTTTGCCTTATCAATCGTGATCAGAATTTATCTGTTTGGCTTGATAGCGATTTTGTCACATTTACTGTAATCTCTGAACAATCTGCGTATCTTTTGCCAATTTTTCTGTCCATTGTTTCAAAGAAAGAGAAGCAAAAGTAATCATAAAATTGCGAACGTTCTCAAAATCCCACATTCTGAACGTTTTTCTGGGTTGTTTTTCCAGTTATTCAGGTAAAGAATTGTTCCGCAGATTATCTCGGAAGACAATTATGCAATAAAAAGCCACAGAAGCTTAAAAAATGCGTTCGAAATGAGAGAGGAAATGCAATTAAATTTCTCTCTTGCAGGTCAGCGGCTGGGAGAACGGCGACGTGCTCACGTGGACGGAGGGCGGGCGTGAGTTCGCGTCCATCAAGGGGCCCCACAAGAGCCCCATCGTGCTGCTGGCGTTCAGCGAGTCCAGCGTGGGCGGTCGGCTCGTGAGCGGCGACTCGATGGGCGTGCTCACGGGCTGGCGCTGCGACGCGCACGGCCAATTCCTCACGGCCTTCACGCACGACCTGCGCGATCCCTTCCTGCACGTCACGTTCCGCCGCCACGTGCAGAGTCCCGTGGCCGCCGAGTTGACGAACCTGGCAAGAGCCGCGGTGGCCGGAGATGAATCCGCTTTGGACACGCTCACGAATTGGCGGCCCAGGACAGCGGCGCGCGGACTCACGCACGCTGGCGTGAAGGACAATCACTGCTTCTACGTGGGCACGCAATCCGGGGCGATGTTTTACGTGAATCAGGCGGGAACGTGCACAGAAGTGCTGCGCCTGGAGAGTTCGCCGATCACGCAGGTTCTGTGGCACCCGAAGCGGGACGCCATCGTGACGCTGATGGAGGACATGACGGTGGCGCACTACTTCGTGGAGTCCGGCGGGAGTCTCACGGAGCTGGACAGGGTGAAGCTGAGTGGAAGGAAGCCCGGATGCAACGGCGTGATTTCCTGGGCGGGAAGCGCTCTTGCCATCATCACGGGCGATCTGAGTGTGAGAATCTGGGACATTGACACGAGTGACAACTTCCTCTTGCCCATGGAGACGTCAGATGCCGGCGCTCAGGTGCAGAAATCCGCCTCGGAAGCCTTCACTTGCCTCGCCTTCTGTCCGGACACTCAAACTCTCTGCGCCGGCACAAATCAGGGCAATCTCTACAACTGGCGCCGGATGAATTACTCCCCAGACGCGTCGCCGGAGAACGTGTGGCAGCTGAACAACGTCACAACCGTCCGCGGATCCGTGAAGCAGTGCTCGTGGGGCGTCACGGAGATCGGGCAGTCGTGCATCGTGGCCAATTGCATCTCCAATGTGTTCATCCTCAAGGAACAGCTGCTGGCCGCCGCGCACTGTCGCAATCTGTGGGCCGTGCAGAAGAGCATCAGTCAGTGCGCGATTGAGCACGCGGCGGGCAAGACAAAGACTCTGGAGTCGGACATCGCCGTGACCAGCCTGGCGCTGTCCGAAGGCTTCATCGCCGTGTCGAATGGGAAGAGCGTGACGGTGTTCAAGGTGGCGACGGAGGACGAATTGGGCGGCAAAGGGGGGCAACTCAAAGTGAAGACTCATCAGAGTTTTATTGCCGAGTGTCTGCAATTATTCCTGCATGAGCAGAATCTCATCCTGCTGACGTCCAACGACGTGAGAATTGTCTCCCTCGGGGGTGTCCTGCTGCAGGAGATAGCCTTTAAGGACACCGAAGGTAAGACAGTGATGAATATTTTACACCTGAAATCGCCTTAAATCACCAATCTCGTTAGGATAGGGAAATTTAGTGAGCAAGGCAGGGAGATTCTAGTGATGTTGTGTACGCGTGTGGAATGATGAATTGTGAGTGGTCGCAATTACAAGAGAATTTGCTTGCAATTTGCCATTCAGTTTAGCTCTTGTTAAAATGACTAAAAAGTACACTTCATCGCGCGAATGTCTCTCCGTTGCGACTGCTTCAAGTGTGCAGTCAAGACGACAAATTGAGGAGCTGCGAGAGAAAATTATCCGCCTCCCCCCTCCCGCTGAGCCTATAAATCGTGCTGGGCGATTGTGAGGCTGGCAATGCAAATTCCCACAGTAATTGCCCACTTCCGTTTTGGACGCAGGAAAGCCAATCGGGGCGGACTTGACGGGCAGCTACCTGACACTGTTCACGATGAATGGCTATCTCAAGATTTACGACGTGAGTCGCCATGAGCCGAAGCTGGTCACGGCGCCAAAGTCCGGACACAGCATGTTCGACAGCTTCGGGGAGTTCATCGTGGCCAGGAGCAATCTGCGCGGCAGCCACTTGGCGGCCAGCGTGGCCACGGAGAGTCTGCTGCCGGACGGGAAGCTGTATTTGTGGGACATTGAGAAGGACGTGGTGCATCCGTTTGACTTCTTCAGCGCCGT
Organism: Phlebotomus argentipes; assembly: GCF_947086385.1. Taxonomy (NCBI): domain Eukaryota; kingdom Metazoa; phylum Arthropoda; class Insecta; order Diptera; family Psychodidae; genus Phlebotomus; species Phlebotomus argentipes. The sequence goes on along the minus strand of NW_026776181.1, from coordinate 6,096,614 downwards.
CACGCGGCACGACAGCTTCTTCGCGCGGCTGCCCGTGTCGTTCCGCTGGGATGCGGAGGACGCGCGGCTGCTGGTGTGCGAGGTGAGGTGCATCCAGCAGAAGTCGCGCACCACGGAGGAGCGCCAGTCGCACATGCAGACCGTGACGGAGTCGCAGGCGTGCGTGATGTTCGTGTCGGAGCGCGGAGGCCTGCAGGAGCTGGAGACCATCAATCTGTCGCCCGGGGAGCAATTGGTCAACCTGTGTGCGCCACACATCGTAAGACCCCACTCGAGTAGGTGCGAATGCCAGTCAATTTCTCACACATTCTCTCTTCCGTGCCCAGATAACGCTGCGAATCAATAATATCGGACGGATTGCTCTGCGAGATTTCAAAGGGCTTGAAAAATGCGACCCATCAACGCGAAAAATGGTGCTGGATTTCAGCTTGAATGTTGCCCAAGGGAATATGGACCACGCTTTCAGGTTTATTTGTTTTGATTTTTTCACGCACATCCTTTCTCCCCGCCCGACAGTCAAATCTGCACCCGGGGAGTCATTTTTTATGCATTGATTCGCGCTAATGTTCAAAGCGCGATACGCGACAAGGGGCGCGCAATCGGGGGAGATTTAGTGCTCTTCTGAATTCACTCTTTAATTCCTTTTGCAGGGATTATGGCGAGGGATTCGCCAAGAGTGTCTTATTCAGGAATGAGAATGTGAAGAATTGAGCGCTTCCAACTCAAACAAGGAATGTTAAAAATGTGTTAGTTAACTATTTGAAACATTTAAGTGTTTTACCAGAAAATGTAAGCATAAATTTCACTACAATTCTCCAAATCTTTTGTAATTAAATGATTCTTCAGTAGAATGAAATGAAAGAATCAGTAAGAAATCCTTAAAGCTCAGACAATGGCAATTTTAATGCTCTTTGTGACTTGAAGAACTCTCGCTTTAAATAACGTTTCCGAGAAGTTCAGATGACAGAATCACAAATTGCTTTCCAAGAAAGTGGAAAAAAGTGGAAAAAGTCAAACAAGTACAAATGTTTTCAGAATGAAAAACCTTTCGCTGGAGTGTTTTTCCCTGCGAGGTAGTTTTTTTTCCACGCCAAAGTGTGTTCAAATGATTAAAAAAAAAAAAACGCAAAAATATCTGCCATAATTTTATTGCATATAATCATGAATGAAATTTGAATTTGCATCAACAATTTTGCCAATGAAATTTTAATACCACAAAAATTCTCATCAACTAAAATATAGTTTTGGCTTTTTGTGTTTGCCGCAAAAAATGCCCAATTTGGAGGAAATTCTCGTTCTTCGCGCGACTCTCGAGCGCGCGCGATAAATGGAGCGATATAAATACGCGGGGAAAAAAATGGGCTAAAGCTCTCCAATTCGCCCTATCGATGTTCAATTTCAATTGCAGATGTATCAAATCCATCCAGTCGGAGGCTGTGTGGCGCAATTTGGCGCAGATGTGCGTTCACACGGGCCGCTTGGATGTGGCGAAAGTGTGTCTGGGGCACCTGAAGCGCGCCTCCTCGGTGAGAGCGCTGCGGCGCGCGATGGAGGACGACACGCTGGAGGACGAGGCGCGCATCGCCGTGCTGGCCATTGAGCTGGACATGATTGAGGAGGCGGAGGCGCTGTACAAGAAGTGCGGCCGATATGATCTGTTGAATCGTCTGCTGCAAGCGTGCGGGCGCTTCGAGGAGGTGAGAAGAGAGAGAGAAAGATTCCTTAAAGCGATTACAGACTTGCTGATGATCCACGGGAGGTTAAGCGAGAGCGCGAGTGTGTACGACTGACAGTTCGCTTAGCCAGAAAACGCGAATAATCCCTCGATATATCGAAGGTTCAGCCGATTTTTCAGGGGTTCCCGACGGCAGCGCGCTCGTGCGAAAATGCGCCGAAACATGCGCGACTCAGGAGAGGCGCAAAATGGCGAATCTCTTGCGAATGATTTCCTGGATTATTAAAAATCATTAAATTCTTCTACGAGTCATCAATTTTCGCGATTTTAACGTAAAATTTCTCGCTTTTGACGTACGCAAATCAACTGACAGTTGAACACACCAAGCACAGTGTCGCTAGTGTCGACAAAGAATAACTCCTGAGTGTATTTAGCGCCAGTTCAGCCACGAATTATTGCTAATCCATATTTTGAGTGTGTAAAGGTGCAGATCAACCACGACTTATTGCTGATCTTCGCCTTTTCACATTCCAAGCTCATCCACGGAGGATTGATCCGCGTTCGCGATGATTCGAGGATAAGCGGCAAGTCTGTAATCGCTTTTAGACTCTGAATTTCACACAGAAATTCCCTCGGCAGGCGCTGCAGATTGCTGAGCAATGCGATCGTGTGCACCTGAAGAACACGTACTTCAAGTACGCCGAGTGGCTGCGCGAGTCCGGAGACATCGAGGGAGCCATCAAGTACTTCGACAAGTCCCACAACTCCACACACAACGTCACGCAAATGCTGATTGATGACCCGGCGGCTCTCAGGGTGAGTCCAGGGATTTTCCCTATTCATTTTAATCACCATCAATCCGTCAGGATTCGTCATTTTTTCCGAATATAAGCGCATCATTGCTGGAAAAAAAATTGCACGCATTTCATATTAAGAGCATCATGAAAAATTGTATGAAAATTCACTTTTTCACAGTTCAGGGAGAATTGCATAATTTTATGTCACACAAAATGAACTACAATTAGGTAAATAAAGAGGATTTTTTTTTTTGATCGTTAGAGCAAATAATCCGGAAATTATGAAATAATTAAAAGTGCATTTATTGACAATTCGTGAGGGATTTTTGTATTCATACATTTTGTGCTGTATGGGAATATTCATAGATTTACATATGAAAAGAGGGTGGCTTTTTGTGTCACTACACTTTCGTGCTATTTGTCACACACACACACACATTTCATAGAGTGAGAGTTTGCCAGAAGGCCTGTTTGCAAATATTTGCAAACAGCATTAAAAATTTTTTTTTTCCACGACTAGCAAACACTATTTTTTATGCATAAATATATTCCGGGTGCGACATTCAATTGTGCATTTAAATAAATTATGACCCGAGATGGAGCCAACAAGTGTCATCATCGAGAGCATCATTAAAATGGTTTTGCAGTCGTATTGCCCAGTAATATTGCTTGACAATTTGGTAATTGTAACTCACTAAATTTGCACTCACATCGACACTTTGGTGAATATTTAATTGCATTTTCATTCAGAGATATTCAACTTTAATTTCTGTTTTCTGTCATCTTCCTTCCCTGCAGCAATACATGGCGAGCACAACGGACTCGAGCATGCTTAAATGGTGGGGTCAGTACGTTGAGAGCACGGGAGACATGGAGATGGCGTTCAAGATATACCAGAAGGCCAACGATTGGTTCTCCCAAGTGAGGATTCTTTGCTTCCTGGGCCAATTGTCACGTGCTGAGACCACGGCGCGACACAGTGGCGATCAGGCGGCTTGCTATCACTTGGCGCGACACTATGAGAACATCGGGAGGCCACAAGAGGCCATCCAGTTCTACACGAGAGCCCAAACGTACGGCAATGCCGTGAGGATTTGCCGGGAGAATGACTTGCGTGAGGAGCTGTGGACAGTGGCGAATGCGGCTCGTGGCAGAGACAAGGCGGCCGCGGCGGCGTACTTTGAGGAGTGCGAGGATTTTAAGCGAGCCGTGGAATTGTACCACAGAGCTGGAATGCTGCACAAGGCTGTGGAGATGGCTTTTGCCTCGCAACAGCCTGAGACACTGCAAGTGATTGCTTCGGAGTTGGATGCATCGTCAGATCCTGAGCTTGTGTCGCGCTGTGCTGACTTCTTCTTGAGCATCGAACAGGCTCAGAAGGCTGTTCAACTGCTGGCCAACACGAGGCAATTCCAGCGAGCACTGGAGATTTGTCGCGAACGAGGAGTTCCTGTGACAGAGACGTTTGCTGAGCTTCTGACGCCGACCAAGGATGAGGCAGACGATGAGACTCGCAGTGGGATTTTGATCACGCTGGGGGAATTACTGCAGGAGCAGGGCGATTATCACACGGCCACGAAGAAGTTCACCCAAGCGGGTGACAAAGTGAGGGCGATGAAGAGTCTGCTGAAGTCTGGAGACACGGAGAAGATCATCTTCTTTGCGAGCATGTCGCGTCAGAAGGAAGTTTACATCATGGCGGCGAACTACTTGCAAGCCCTCAATTGGCAGAATGATGCCAAAGTGCTGAAGAATATCGTGACTTTCTACTCCAAAGGACAGGCTTTCGATCTCCTGGCCAATTTCTACGTCACCTGCGCTCAGGTGGAGATTGATGAGTATCGGGACTATGAGAAGGCTTTGAAGGCCTTGCTGGAGGCCAATCGGTGTCTGTCGAAGCTGCCCAACGCCAAGAGATCGGTGGATCAGCTGGAATTGACCATTGCGGAGTGTCGGCGAGTGCTAGAGCTGCAGGAGAGCATGTCAAGGGGTGAGAATCAGGCTGTGATTGCGGGATGTCGCAATATTCTTGCGCACACTGTGGAGAAACCTCCGGTGCGTCATGCTGACATCCTGGTGCTGCTCGTTGAGGCTTATGCAGCTTCGAGACTGTTCCCGGAAGCCCTCAATGCCGTCAAGGATCTCTCCAGTCGGGCGCCGGATTGGGCATCGCGAGGACTGATTGAGAGGTCTCTGATCGAGAGGATTTCGTCAGAATGCGGTGTTCCAGTGGAGAGTGTGTGGATGTCGGGAAGACAGCGACAAACTTCAGCAACGCCTGATGATGACGAAGAGGAAATCCAGGAGATGGTCTTCAATTAGAGTCTCCACTGCATTCTCTCGGTGAGTTTACCTTCCTTCCATTCGCCATTCTTTGGCTGTTTTAATTAAAATTCCGTAGAAAAAGTGCAGAAAAATGTCCATTGAGACTGGAAAAAGACAATTTAAGTTTGGGGAGTGAATTTTGCTGCTCTTCAACCTCCTTTTTAGCAACTTAATGGAAAGGATGGGAGTGAGATAGAGCGAAAGGAAGGGTCAGAGATGTACAGATGTTTATCTAAATTTAAGTGGATGGTTTGAGGAAATAAGATGCAGTTGGGATGAAGCTAGTGAATTGCTTCAATGGCCTGTTATTTTGCAATTTAGAGCAAATGACGAAATTTTCTCAGCACACAGCTGGAAAATGTTTGGAAATATCATAGTGTATTAAAGTGTTTAATAACACTGGAGCTTGATAAAGTCAAAAGTATGCAAAGCTTTAAGTTTGTGCGAAATGATTGGTGGAAAATCGATCAAGTATTATGAAAATTAAACCTTAAAATACCTCTTGAATAGACGAAAAAGCACGTTTGCATGAGGAATTTCTAATGTATGAAGGCTATATTTATGCCTCCTGTAAACTTACAAGCATTGCGATGCGATTTATTGTGCAAATGCTTTTGAATTATGTCACCAATTGTCTCACCACAAATTCCTATCAATTATTTTGCGAGCATTCCCTGGTAGAATTGGAATTCTTTTGTAAGAATCTCAAGCAATGTCAATTAGTGATATATGCTTGGCTGTTGTGTGGATTGTTAGGAGGAATTTAGATTCTTGGAGAGTCCTTGTGTGCTTGTGAGTGAGAAGGAAGTGACAAATATCAGTGATTGTCGACGTGGAGTTCACAATTGGACAGGGAGTGTGAGAAAGAAGGCGCGTGTGAGTGTGTGGATGAGATGAAGGCTTTAGAAAGCAGTGTTGTGTAGTATAATTTAACATTTTGGATCTTTTGTCTTCACTCAAACTCTCACGCCGCTATATATAGTTAGAGTTAATTAAGAAAGTTCAAATACGCGCAATCTCTTGGGCTTTCCCGTCTTTTGGCCTCACCACCATCATCCGGCAACATTAATTTTGCAACAGACCAAAAGTTCTCTCGAGGTCTTGCTCCGTCTGGGCGGGTTTTGGTGTCCCCCTCTTTCCGGGCGGGGGGTGATTGATTGGTTATGGTGCGGGATCGAATTTAAATTGCTGCTCCAGACACTTTTCACTTGATTCGCCAAAAGAAAAAGTGAGCTCAACGCGCTGCTTAGCTCACGGAGACGAGCTGAGAATATGACAAACTCGATTTGAGGCAAAGCTCAGCTTGTTAGAGAAGAAGAGGTCAGAGAAAAGTACATTGTTTTAAGAAGTTATTGCGAGAGTTTTATGGTCATTAAGATCGGTTAAACAGAACCAAAGTTTTAACAAATACAGAAGGAAAATTTTGAGCCGCCGTAAATCCGGTTCCATTGTTTCCATGTCAAGCTATGATCTGTTTTTAGAGACGTCTTAACTTCTAAAACCAAACCGTCTAAACCAAAATTATTCTGATCAAATAATTTTGTGGCGGATTTTTGCTATTTAAATTTTCAAAATTTGGACCCTAAATCTATGGTCTCGAAAGGACCTAGGTCCTTAAGTTTGGGTTAATTGAAAATGTTTACAGATCAGCTTTAACATTCTGAAATATGAGTCCGATCCATGCCAGAGAGCCTGAGCAAATAAGGAAAATGTATTTTGTGGGTTTTCAAAATGGCGACCAAACTCTAGCAACTCAGCAACTTTTGAGCTTAAGTAAAAAGCGCTAGTAGAAATACTGTCAAACCTCTTCATCGCCTCTCTAAACCCTTTTTAGTTGATTTTGGATGAGTTGAGATTTGGAGTGATTACAAGAAGAGCTCAACTTTTACACCATATCGATTTGGGCCAAATTCGTGAGTTTTCGTATTTGATCTCCTTTTATGTCACGGAGTTATTGCGCCAATTTGAATATTGAGACGTCTGTGGGAGAAGAATGAATTGTCGTAAAAAGTAACATAAAAGCTGCATTACATGTAATTAATCCAGCACTTCTCTTCCATCCACTCTTGACGATATTGCCAGCAATCCCACTGTGAAAGTTAGATATATGAGGAAGCAGCGTGAGTGCAATATTGTTCCAATTTATTTCTCCGTAGAATTGTGCGCGATATAGAGTGGAATTGAAAGACAAACGTTTACAAACAGATTTGATTGTGTTTATTGCATGTGAGTGTAAGAGATCGATGAGGGGTGTGTTGGGGGTTGTGTGGGGTGGTGTTGAGCATTGATTCTTTGGGTATTGCACAATTTCACTTTGAGACTACATACTTCCGCACTGGCGAAAGCACTCACTTCCATCTCTTCGTCACGATGGTGCGGCAGAGCAGGTGGATGGATTCAAACATTGGGGGATATTGATTAATTTCGTTTTGTTTATTTACACCTTCATGCCGGGGGGTGGGTGGATGGTTTGGGGTGTCGCTAAAGAAGTGGAAAATGTTGCTCTCTATCTGTTCGACAGATGCACACGCGTGTATTGTTCGGATACAGATTAGGAGACGGAGAGTCCAGGGGAACACAACCACATCTTGAATGTTGATTATCGGCGCCACAGAAGGTGAACTCAATTCGGTGGGTGTTTGAGGGGCTCTCAGGCTCATATCTTCCTCGAGTGGAGCTTCTCTCCTTGAGCTGTGCGGCATTGTTGTGTCAGTGGCGTTTACCTGCCCCTCGCTGTTGATGGGTGAAAGTGGAATTGTGGAAATGAGATTGGATTCCGTGGGATTAGGTATGATTGCGGTGGGAATTGATATGATGTGAAATGGTGAAAACATTTCCCTCGTTCCCCAAAAACCCACCGAGGAGGGAGAGGGAGAGAGGGTGGGGAATATAGTACGTTAGAGAGAGGGCACAGATAGATATACAAGGAATTATCACTGTCGTTTAAAATGTACAATGCGATTACACTCACGATGGCAAGAGAGGAATGTTTCTTTGCACCCTCATCCACAAGTTGAAATAATTAATTGTGTTTCAACTCCCACTCGCAGTACATGATCTTTCGCTGGCTTCAGAGTGTGAGGGGATAATCCAATTTTATCTATATCCCACACCCCCAGAGACGGTCGTCTTTTCTGCCTTCTTTCGGGCGGCCCTGGGGCTTCTGGTGGCGCGCAGTTTTGGTTATGAAAAGCGAAGCTGCCCAAAATAACACCCGCAGCCACACTGCGGTTGGCAACTAGACAATTATGCCGAAGAAAATGAATATTACAATAGTCATCGCATCAATTAAGACAGTGTTTACTCACGACCCACCCATCGAAACACACCCTTTTATCAGGGCCGCGCCATCGGGATCCGATGGGAGAGTCTTTTGTGATTAGCTCTGTCAATACCAATACATTCTCATTCATAATTGAAATTGTCTCCCGATGGCGCAACTTTGTGCTCTTCAAGCGCTCTCACATTCCTCACATCGCGGAGCAATTGGGGAATTTTGGATAGCCCAAATGGGTGTGATAAGAAAATAAAGAGAACCTCTTCGGTTCGGGTTGAGAATTTATTGATTGGCGCAATCATGATACGGGAAACATCATTCTCTGGTTAATTAACACAGGGATTATGGAACGCTTCGTGCTGAAAAGTTGCTCTCTCTCTCATAAATTTGTGTATAAAACTTTATCGCATTGTATATTTATGTTTGATTACGGTGCTTTTCAATGCTTTTCGCGCCGGTGGTGAAAGAGAAAATTATATTATCTCCCGTTTGAAATTGATATTTTGCACAATATTTCACCAAACTTTCTTCTCTTGATTTGATATGAAATCATCTCTTGCACGTATTTGCTTGTTTAATCTCAATAATATCATCAATTTATTTAGAAAACTCTTTGCAATATTTTTGCACTTCTTGCTCAGTATTTCTTCTCATGACCATTTAATTTCCACAGTGTTTGAATGAAGAGATATTTCAGAATAATAATTAAAGAGAAATTTTCACTAGGAAAATAATATGTTTTTGAACCAAAAATTCAGTATTCTTGAAATTAGTTTCCAAAGAAAGTCTCAAAATGAGCCAAAATCTGCATAATTTCAAGCTCTTCACTAGAACTCTAGAGAGAATTCACTAGAGAAGTATTTTTCGGTACAAATAAATGTGAAATAAGGTTTCCAAAGACTTCTTAAATTGAAACGGACTTCAATTAATCCTGGAATTTAGAGTTTGCCTAAGAATTATGACAAAATCAAGAAATGATTGGCCTGAAAAAAGCTAGTTTTGAGGGTGAAAATGACTTGAATTATTATGGATAAGTTGAAGTCGGATTATCTCTGCTTAAAATCAAGACGAACAACCTGGATTATTCTTGAATAGATGCCGAAACAGACTCAATTTTGACCCGAATTTTTCTCTCAGTGTAGAAGAAAGTGAAAAGATGAATAAATTAGAAGAAACTGCACTAATTTTTTCACCAAAAACTAACATGTAGAGTGAAATAATATGTAAATATGATTAATATTTTCATAATTGTAGAATTTCCATTATTTCTTTTTCATGTTTTTTTTTCCTCCACCTTTGTGAAGAGGAAAATGAGAAAAACTCTTGGTCACAATCACTCAACAAGAGCAGCTTTTTGTCACATCAAGAGTGAGTAAAATGTCATAGAAGTTAATTGCGTGATTAAGCATGCTTTCCGTCCACAAAATTAATTATGCATTTCACTAAAGGTAACTCTATAAAGCCCTTGTGAATTGAATAAATTCTTGCACTTGATTAAATCTTTTATGTATGCATTTCATTTGAGGAGGGATTTAAATGTGCGTTTGACGGCAATTGAATTAATAATCTCATTTTTGCATGAGATGAAAACAGTGTTCGGCGTGTGGATGCAGGAGTTGTAGTGGAACTTCAAAACGAGCTAATTGGGTGGCTTTTTGCACGTGTGCCCGATGAAATCGTGCAGATACTGTGCACACGTGAATAACGCTTTAATTGCAGTAATTTAGTGTGGGCTGCGAGCGGAGGAAGACTTATGACATTCTGTGGAATACTTAAGCTCCCCACGAGCTCTTCTTTAAAGGCCAAACACTTGCGAGATTGCGTAATGTTGATTGCATTGATTGGCTGATCAAAAGCGACGATATATTATTAATTCTATGCGTGTCCTTTTGTCAGCCAAAAACTCTGCGCCATGATTAACTCCGCGGGTGAATTACGCGCACAAGTATTCGCAGTGTTTCTCTATTGCAGAATAAGAGATGTTGAAAGCGAGAAATGACTATTCCCAGAGGCATGCTTCTAATTAAAATTCTGGACTCTCTGGTGGATTGTTGGCGCCACGAGCTCCTTTCGCTCCTCATGATGAGCGGGTGGCGCGGCGGATCCACGAGATGAAATCTCATTCCTCTGCACTTTTATCCAGTGCCGAAGCGCTGTACTCTGATGATGGTCTGTGATTGGCATATTTCCATTTATCATTATTCAATAATTGCCAAGCAATATTATTCGCTGTCTTTCTGTTCAAAATGCAGAACGTGAAGTGAGAGAGAGCGAGAAGGCGGAAAAAGTGTGAATGAAATGCTTGATTGAAGGCCAGACATTCTGCTGAGACTTTTTAATTGAAAGGCGACGAAAGCAATATCAATTTACTTATTGTGCAGAAGAAGAAGAAGAAGAAAAAAAACAGCTATTCTATTAGTTATTTGAAAACGTCGATAGTTTTCTCACCATATAGTTTTTGCCTCATTTCACCCCTTATTGTTCATTGCAATTTTCTCCGCTGAAGAAATGAGATTTTTATGATTGTGGAATTGGAAGTTTAAGTGTGCTTTTCATCTATACACAGGAAAATTCTCTGTGGAGAGAGAAAGAGAGTGAATCACATTAATTTCTCCACTGTTTTCTCATTCTCGGGGGTGAATTTCCTTTTCCAAAAACTAATCTTCGTGCCATAAATGCTGAGGGAGTTGGCATAACATTTCGCCAAAACATCACTTGAGAACATCTCAGTTATTTGCAGAAAAAGAATGAGAGGAGAGAAAAAACCCAGAGAAGTTGCTTTCAAAGATACAATTAAGTTTTATGATTGCAGAAGTTGCAATGAAAGTGTGAAATAATTCCAATAAAATTGGTCAAATAATTAATCTATTTAAAACCAGATATTTTCACAGAGAAAAGAATTCTTTATATGCGCTAAAATTAAGCTCTACAGTGATTTTAAGGTGAGAAAGAGTTTGTTGAGCCGTGGAAAATGATCAGGAGAAGGGAAAAGAAAAATTAGCGGAAGGAAGGAAGGAGTTAAGAAGTTCCGAACTTTATCATGTGTGTTAGGCAAAGTTGGAAGATAAACTTGCAATTCTTGGAATGAAACCTAGAAAATATGAGTGATTTGGAGGCTTTAATACAACCCAGAATTCCTGACTTAAATTCAAAAATCAGTAGCAATTTTATCTATCACTTTAGGAGCGACAATCATAATTATTATTCTTTACACACTATTCTGGAAATAACACGGCAAATTTACACTGTGACAAACACAACTCGTTGAAAAAGCCAGGAAAGCTTCATGTCAAAGCAAGGCGAGCACGTGTGGGAAGCTTTTTGGCAAATAAGCTCCCTGTGTGAGTCAATAAAGTGTTGTCGCAGCCCTTTTTTCCTCCCCCCCCGGTTTGGGATTTTCATCATGCCGTCAGTGTCACCCTCAGAGACTTTACTTGTGACTGAAATGTCTCAATTTAAATCTATTTAGTCAACATTTAAAACGCAACAATTTATTTAAAGGCGTCATTTCCTCATTCGTGACATGAATGCCATGTCACAGGAGGGCAACCCTTTGCCGTCTCGCACTGCCCTCACCCCCCGAGCGCACACATACCCTCTGGCACTGAGATTCGTGCGACACTTGAAGTGTGATTCCACCCCGTGGACCGACACGTATCAGAATAAAAATATTTTATTCTGCCACACTCATTCCGAGTGGCGGGAGGCCGGACTGACACCCACGAAGACGCTGTACATCTTGCCAGTGGGATATGAAGGGCACATAAATATACCACTTACCCCGCAACGAAATATGACGCCTCACCCTCTTCCCCCCGCCGGGGAGAAGGGAACGAGCTGCAAGGGGTTGCTAATATTGGGGATGCAGTGTCACTTGGCTGGAGAAGCAAGTTCAGATTCCAAAAACCTTCCCTTCTTCGTGAATCTTCGGTTCATTTTCAGTGCATTGCGATGCATTTATTCTGTGTAATTCCTATTTTAATTAGTTTCTTTTTAACTAGTTAATTTTAGGGATGAAGGCGAATTTCTCAACTGAAAAGCTTACAAACACTGATAGACTACATTTTAGCACAAGATTTTACGTTAAAAACGTATGTGGAACTGAAAAAACGCTCCTAATTCCTTTTTACACCCACAAAATATATTTTTCTTACACAAAATCTTCTTCTAATTATTGTATTTAACACAGATTTAGATTTTTTCTCTTCAAGTATTTGTTCTCTAATCGCTTTCAGTCGCTCAGAATGCATTGATTGATCTCCAAACTACTCCAAAATATTCTCTCAACGCTCTAATATATATCTTCAGACCTAAAACGTCTTCCGAGGAGACAATATGGCATTTAAAATGTACTTTTTCTCCTTCATTTTCCACCCTGAATTCGCTGCATTTCGATGCAGCGGAGACGCAAGATGCTGTGGCATTCAAAGTCACATATTAGCAACCCCTTGGCGAGCTGAGAGTGAGATTGAACGAGCACACACATGTAAAGTTAATAAAAAATGGGCAATCTCCTGTATGTTTTCATTGCAATTTCGGGGTGTGAGACAGTGAGAGAGAAAAGGGATACAACATGACACTTTTATAGATTTAATCTGCAAAATTAAATTTTTACTCCACACTCGTGCGAATGTCTCAATCATAAAAGACTGTGAATATTTCATTTTGCCTCCAACATACGTCATTTGCTGGCTGATGTCCCACTTCATTGGATGCCAATGCCCTCCACTTGTCCTGCCTCCTCAGCCATTTTCCCATGTAATTTTTCAGCTGGCATTCCTTCGGCATCACCTCTGCGATATTACTTCTCATTCCGCCCATCAGCGCATATCCGGAGTCGTGTATATCATAACTTCATTGAGTCAAGTAGAAAATCTCGTGTCATCTCAATGAGATCTCTGCAACGTGATTGGAATACTCTGGCGATGGTGCTTTTCTTTCCGCAGCGAGAGGAAGGAAAGTCCCTACGTGTGCTCCTTTTTGCTGCCTCCTTCGCGATAGATTGTAGCCCAGAAAACACACCCCAGAATATTCATGCAGTGTGTATGAATCTGTTTTACGACAATATTTCTTCGTCATTCTGCGTAATCGCGGAGAAATTGTCTCACTATCTGATTAATACTGCAAAACACTGTGAGAATTTTTTAGTAGATGTTCTCTATTATCTTGGATTTCCTTTGGCACGTTTTCCATGTTCCTCTCTTGGCTCGAAGGCACACAAAGTGTGCGATATAATTGTGGAAATACTTCCTTCTAAGAAGCCACAACAGAGGTGATGAATTAAGGACTGGTGATCAAAGGTGGAATTCAACAGAGACGCACAGCTTCAAATGTAAACATCATTCCTCAGATCCAGTAAATAGTGCCAAACTCACCATACATTCCCGATAACGTACTTCAGATAAGCACAAAGTGATACTGGAAATCTCCTTTTAGTAATTAGATTAATTGGAATTGAAGGGAAAATTCAAGCCTGAAGCGATAACAATCTATTAGCATAAATACTTGCGGAAATGATGTATTTTTTCCCCAATTCTCGTCCCATTGATGAGTGGATACAGAAGAGAATCTGTGAATTCAATCCGCCTCTAAAGTGTGGAAATAATAATTAATGAATCGCTGTAAGTAGCTGAAAATATCTCCCCCAAAAACCATCAGCATAAATGCACATTTGCCCGTTGAGGGAATTCTCAGTGCTGCACATTTTCAATAAGTACACCAAAAGTGTTGTATTAGAACAATGTTTGCTGTATAAAATATGAATTTTAATTTGAAATTCTCCCCACAAACATCTTCACCTTGTGCAAGGATGAGGAAAATCGACATCACGAAGTGGAGAAGCACAAACGTTGAGCACTTTCTTTGCATACAAATCCCACCACACTGCAGAGTAACGCGCCCCCGGGTGTTTGTACGAATTCTCGATTTGGCAATTTTCATGGATGGGAAATTCTTGGCTTGGGACGTTATCATAAAGGCATCAGAAATGCATTAGAAAGAGTGCAGCCGCCATCCTAAGTCAAATCGGATATTGCCATTGTATTTCAGCAACGTGGCACAAATAATTTTTATTGAATGGCATTCCACGGCGGTGAGGCGGTCTGTGGTGAGGTGTGTGTGTGCCGTGTGAGGAGGTTAACACACTGGAGAATGATCCTTGGGCGTCTGTTCGTGCTTCTTGGACACCTTCCAGGCGCCTCAATAAATTTCAAATGCAATATTGTACGCCGAAGCAGCGGTTTCTTCTGCATATTTCCACCCCAGCTGGGGGAAAGAAGATGGATTTTTTCAACCCACCCCAAAACCACCAACCCTTCCACTGGGCAGAGAGAATGGCAATTTTATCATTTCACTGCCAGGAGAGACAGAGAGCTTCTATTATTAAAATTTTCCATCAAAATACATATTATTTGTCCGCATAGTTCATGAGTGGCTTTCTTGAGCACCGCCAAACCTATTCAGCTTAGCGCGAAGCGCTCTTCTCAACCTCATCTCCCCCATGAGAAAAGCTCAAACAAGGCAAATTCATTGAAACAATGCTCGAGGAAGCGTTGGTGGGCAATTTCCAGCCAGTGAAAGAATGAATCTTCCACTCTGCTTGCTTTGCTTTTGTCTCTTCCAGAGATTTGTTTCTCACATTTCCCCACCGGCAGAGATCTGAGAAATTAATTCGGAATCTTAAAAAAAAAATACACTCAATTGCTCTTCTCTTGCAGCCCCCAAAAATTCAACCCCTTTCTCCGCCGGAGTATGGCTCATTTTGTGGGCAGAATTAGTGGCAAGTGCGGTGACGTGAATTACTCGCAATGCTCGTGAGTCGGTGTGACAGTGAGAAAGTCCCCGGGGAGGGATGTCTAAAAGTTGAATGATTCATTAATTCCTTCATTTAACACACTTCTGTGCCACTAAATTTAATTCACCGCCATATAAATGTACCTTTGGCGAGAAGTTCAACTTTAACCGCTTCTCTCCCTTGAGGACGGAGGCACAGCAGCTACCGAAATGACGAAAACACACACATACACACAATACAATTGGAGCTTAACAAATGACATTACATTCAGCGAACGAGTTGCTTGAACGCTGAACAGAGTTGGGAGAAATTGAAAGACTTTTAGATGAACAATTGAGATTTATCACAGCAAAAGCATGCGAGATTTCTGCGTGTATCTAAATCATCAAGTCTGTGCTTTCCTGTAGGAAAAAAGAGTGTTAAGTGATCGATTTTAAACACAGAAATGCAGTCGAATTACAATTAAGCTTGGCCTTTGATATTGCACAGCGTCTAGAAAAATATTCCGTCAATCTTGCAATCAACTCCACACGCAGAAAGTTACCCAGTTTATGTGCACACGGCGTAATGTGAAACACTATTTAGGATATAATTTGGTGAACACACAGAATGGAAAACGGCGGCAGCATAACCCAAACTTCATGTTTACCTCAATTTACTTTTTCAGCTATGCTGAATAGTTCTCACACTCGAGAGCATCTATACAGTCATCCGGCGCAGCACACCTTCCGCGCGCTGACTGCAAAAGCTGCCGGCGAGATGCGAGCACATCCACTGCATATCGAGGCGTCAGCCAGCTCATTTACCCCATGTGCTCCACAATTGATATAGTGTGTGTGTGTGTGTAGTTCTGTGGAATTGTTTTAATTTCCTGTCCACCTCGGGACCGTGCACAACACACCAAACTTATTGTTCAACACACATCGAAACATGTCCCCAGCACGGCACTTCCGAAACTCCTGCACCGGAGCTGTTGTCCCAGCAATCACCTATTAATGAAACAGGAGTTTACTCTGCCACCCCGCCCGCCCCCCCTTCGCACTGTCGCAGATGAGCACCACTCTGAGATTTTGCCATTCATCCCACATCCTCTGTGGTCATTGTCATCCCCCATTTCTCTCACCCAAAACTTTCCATTCCGCACACCCAAAGAGAGTTTTGCGCCACACTCCAAACAACACTCTCGATCTGGCTTCTTTCTCTCCCGCCTGACGCGTCCAATCAATTGAAATGAGCTGCGAAATCCCCAACAAGCGCAGAGCTTTTAAGCTCCGCACGATAAGTCCACTTGTGGGATTTATGCAGAAAAAAATCCAAATCTTTTTGTTCTCTGTGGCGCATTGAAAGGGGAATTAAGAGACCAATCGACAATCAAAAGGGGTTCTCATGGATTTCAATTAGCATAGAACAATGCTTGAATACACTTTAGAAACACTTTTCAGCCTCTCAATTGTGGATCTCAAGCAAAAAAAAAACAATTAAATGAATTAGGGGAGAGCGGAGGAGTTTAGAACGCAAAAATTTTATTATCTACTTTTGTTGCATTTTCCTAAAAGATGAAACGTTGGAGGGAAATTCTATTCGATACTTTGAATTGTCTTGATTATGAGCTTCAAAACTGTAATTTACTTATAGAATGGGCTTTTCATTTCACGGCATTTTGTACAGAACTGCCCCACTCTGGGGCACACTTGGAATGCAATTATTCAGTTATTTTTAGAGTGCAATTCTAAAGAAATGGCACAGAAAACATTTAAAAATGACTGAATAACATCATTTCATGGCTAATAGATTATCTATAATGAAGAAGCTTAAGGATTTTCATTGATTTCTCTAACTTAGAAAAGACACATTTGCTGGAAAATTCACTTTCTTTAATTATTGCAAGAACGCCATGAATAAAATAAAATAACATTAAACCTTATCAGCGCTATGTATTTGATAATATGTATGCTAAGTTCAATTTTCTGTTCGAAAAAGACGCTGTGCGAAGCTGCCCCACTCGAAATCAAAGATACTTCTTTCCCCACTCACAAAAACCGTGCAACTTCCGCTCTCCCTTATCTCAATTCACACTTGCACAGCATAAGTACACCCACTCGCCCCTATTTCATTACAATCCGCATGCATAATAAATATGTGAGAGTGTGTAAAGAAAATCCTCAAGGAGCACCGCTAAAGTAATTCCAAGAATATTAATGAATTTTTCAATCCAAACTCTCACCTTCGGGATGAGCGCGCAGAATGTCTTTGACACGAAAGGACAAAGGAGGAGAAAAAGATGAGGCGCTCAGGGGTCGCGCTGTACTCCCAATATATCACAGTGTGTTTTATTTGTATTAATTTTTATTACACTTTCATGGGGCTATAAATTTTTGCCGTCTTACGTGTAATCCAAAATTATGATCACAATTTTTTTTATTCACCCTCGCCAGCACAAATACACACACACACACGCTCGGGATGTTTTTTTCCTTCGCATGAGCACTTTTTTGCCCGGCCGTGTGTCACGAGGGTGAAATTCTTGATTAAAAGAATACAACTCTATTCAATTGAACGGCGCGCGGAGCATCATCAGAAAGTGTGCGTGGTGGGATATAAAAGACGAGTGGGTGTTCGGAGGGTGGATCAAAAAAGAGAAGGCGCAGCACTTTTTCCGAATTAAAATTCACAACTCATCCTTTGTTTATTGCCACCATTGATTAAGTCTCCCACACCCCCTCGACGGCCGGGGGTGTGTTCGCAGCCATCTTCCAGCACGCAGTCTTTTTAAGAGACCCATACACACCCCGAACACGTTTTACACCTTAACATAATAACTTGATGTGTTGAAAATGAACTTCACATGCGAAGGAATGCTCTGCCGGGAGATACGGAGACTTTGGGGCATACGCGCCATCCCCAGCACACCCTCAGATATGAAGATATACAGCCGTGAATCTCGGGGATGTGAGCCCACCTGACTTATACACTTGTGCACGTGAACAACTTGTATCTCTGCGTCCAACTTTCCGTGAAA
The DNA here is from genome assembly GCF_947086385.1 of Phlebotomus argentipes. Lineage (NCBI taxonomy): Eukaryota > Metazoa > Arthropoda > Insecta > Diptera > Psychodidae > Phlebotomus > Phlebotomus argentipes. The sequence continues at coordinate 6,078,728 of NW_026776181.1, read as the reverse complement.
ATTTCCATCGCTACATTCATTTACCCACACCGCCGTGGGTGTGCGTCAATTCGGGATGCCGGATGACCCAATCCATGCGGATGAAGGTCCCAAACAGACGTGCAGATTGTGCTCCCGGACCCAACGAATTTCTCCACGCAACCTTATCTGATGAGCAATCTCAAGTCATTGAGATATTGCTTAATTTTGAAATCCCTCTGAGGAGAGATACAGCGAAACCAAGCATAATAATAGAAAGAAGGGAAATTTATTGGTCTTTTACAAGTGGAAAGTCACTCGCGATTTCAGACAATAAACTTTGTGGTCATTTTTGATTTTTATTCAACGACAAGAAAGGGAAGAAAGTCACTAAATTTGTTACAAGCTGGATTCGAATCCTTAAAAGTAGAGGTATTTACAGACTAGCGCTCTAACCACAGAGCTAAACTTGCCTTTGGGAAATCCAATTAAATTTCCTTCATTCTTGGCAAGGATCACGTCAGATGATCCTCAAAAATCGTCTAGATTTTACAAAAACATTTTGATACTTCCGAAAATCCTTTGTTGCGCGCGAAGCGATGGAAATATTGAGCTCAGCGTATATTTCACTTGCCTGAGAGCTAATCAGGGAGCCACGCGATAAGGATACGGCTGTCTGTGGCCGGGAAGCACGAGTGGCCCCTCGAGACAGGCGGAAGAGAGGAAAATTTGATTTGTCCAAGCGCTGGGAAAACGAATGGCGGAGAGGAAGCGCCTCCGGTCATTTGGTTGGCCATCGTGTGCACCCAATGCTGTACATCGTTATGTGCATTTCTGTCCCATTTGGCAGCAATTAATCGTCTCAGTGCCACTTTTCCGACACGGTTGTGATAAATGAAGCAAATAACTGTCATTGTCTGGACGGAGTTTTTCACCCCTCGGCTCAGTGGACACGGACAAAAATGCACCCGAAATTGTGTAATTTGTCCAATGGCATTTGTGCGTGCATTTTTTCCACCATTTATATATATATCTATAATACAACCACACTTCCCTTTATTTCATTGCGAAATTTCAAACTCTTTTTTACCACTCACAATATATTTTCTATAGTATATGCGGAATAATTTTATGCGGCGCAATCACAATTTCTATTTTTTTTCTGCCCAACTATATATATATGTGTATATATGTGGCGGAGTATTATGCATAAATGTGAAATATCAAATAAAATTTTATCTCTCTGTGGAATTTGCAATGTAAAAAAAAGCATTCATTTAAATACTGGACATGGGAGACGAATTAAAATTAATGTCCTCTATTCTGTAGGGATTCCCCAGGATTCCCACCCTTTTCCGCGCCCTCCTCAGCGATTTTCATTATGTACATCAGCCTCTCTCTCTCTCTCTCTTTGTGCGTCATAATTCCCGTCTCATATTTCCCTCTGAGGGATTGTTTAATAAATTTCACGTCTTCTTCCCCATTATTTTTTGGCATCAATGAGTTGCCGGACAAAATGGGCTTGAATGAAAGCTCTCTGACCGAAGCGCATTCAGCGCAAATTGTTGGCATTCCCCGGCTCAGCTGAACTGTAAAAAAAAAATGCAGAGAAAAATCTCATTAGGATGTATGGACATGTTTTTCATCAACTCATGCGCCTTTCATACTCGCGTTCATCCACGATAAATCGAATGAAAGGAATTCGTAGTATTTTTCATGAATCAATTTGAATTTTATCCAACATGTGCAACAATGCCCAACATTCATGAATGCAAATTCTGGACAGAAATGAACTCAAAAATTCTCAGTAGCTAGTTTGAGATGGTTTTTTCTTGTAGCTTCAATCGACGATGAAATTTTCCTAGAAATATCTCAAAAATTATTTGTCTTTTCGTGAAGGGAATTTTCTCTAAAGTATCCTTGAGTGCACACAAGATATTCGCATCCATTAGATGGACTTTCTCTATCTGAGCACGTATTCAATCTAAACAATTTATTGAGAAAAATATTCCCTAAATTTCACCCGAAAATCTGAGATCGTTTGCATTTTGCCAGCTTCGCGTGTGAGTTACAGAAGGAAAAATCTAACTCATCGCTGGGTGAAAATTTAAATATTGAAACTCAACGTCTCGCTGCAAATGGAAGAGCTGAGAAAATCCACGCTATAATGGAATAGTGTCATTGATAAGCACGACAAGACGATAAATTAGAGAATTTATTGATACTCCGTGGCACTTGGGCAAACTATAAAAATTTTCCAATTGACAAAAGAGATTCTGATTATTGTGGGACACCTGAGGCCAGATCCATCTCTGTCCGCACACTGATTCATCCCTCTGCCCTTGGAAAAACCTCGCACCCCGGCTAAATATTGGCTGCATACCCGGCGCGCACAAGACAATCTCCCAGAGAGGAAATCCTATATGTGCAAAATTGCGGTGATTTCGACTTGGGCGGGGAATAAGATGGGAAATTGCTATGGCAGCATCCTTGAGAGATATTTCACAATTTTCTTCACTGGAATTTCCTCTCTTGTTGCTTGGGTGTCTTTTCTAAACACTGCGCCTCCGTGTCTGTCTGTCACTCTAACACCGGATGCTGTAACGTGTCGTGTGCACCATAATATGGCATTGTTTCACACTCCCTGCACTCCCGCCCACGGCGAACGCCCATTGAAGTCTTTCAGACTTGAACTCTCTGCATATGTGAGGGCGAAATGAAATGCATTCGTATGATATGTGCATTTGCAGTCTCACGAATAGGTGAAGACAGGGAAGCGGCGGTTCGATTTTTCGTTTAAAAGTGCGCAAAGATGACTTTAATCCATCATGTGTTTTCACGCAATTTCACCGACAATTTTGATTGAAAACACATAAACACCCACACATACACACACGTGATCGAGAAGTTATAAACAAAACCTCACACTGTCGAGGTTAATGCTACAAACGCCCTTTGTTAACCTCCAGTGCGAGTTGTGTATAACATAGTTAAATCTTTGCCTAAACTTTCACACTGCAAGCTACTCCAAAATCAACAATACATATATTTGAAATACTCTGGAGGCCAAAACTCACCCGGGATCTGCCATTCCTCCCCTAAACAAAGTGCACCTCGACACATGTACAGCATAAGTTGAATGGAGAACGGTTGAAAATTGTATTGCATATAATAGAGACAGTGTTCAGACACAAGGTATCAGATTTCAGATGTGAATTCACAAAACTTTTGGGATATCCCGACATGATTGTTGTACACACGTTCAAGCACTTAAATGCCATGCCGTCTGAGTGGGATGCATTTGCAAAAATCTCATGTTGTGTAACGGATAGTCTGCAATTACATGAAATTTTTATGCCACCGCACGAGACATCTTGTGGTGGTTTCTTCTGGAATTTCAATATTTGATTCCTCACCGTCAGAAGGGACACCTTGAGTTGATATATGTACATGTGTGTTTGGCAAAAAGCTTTCTGCTGAAGCTCTGCGTTTGGGAAACATCCCTATCACTCCTAATTAGTTATCGCACGAGAGGTCTGGAAAAAAGGAGTGATATTGCGCTGGGAGTCCCACGAAAAAGCCATAAAAGGCTCCTGCTCCACTCTTGTTGTCTTCACCCATGCCCGAGTCTATATAGCGCTGTGATATAATGCAAATATGCCTTACACATGTGGAAAATCATTTTTCGTTATATAGCGCCCCACCCAGCCATTTGCGCCCGTGGCCTCGCTGGTCAAATCATTTCGTTATAGTCTATGGGCCGCCCCACATTGTGTGCAACCGTCGAGGATTCATACGCCGGAGACTACCTACATTGTATGGGCATATTGTGCCTGCCGGGAGGGTGTGTGGAGTTTGTTATATTATCATCGCCAACCATCTGGCATCTCTGGGCGGAGGGAAATGCGAATGGCAGTGTGTATTCCTCGATAATCAATGACTCAACTTTTTGAATCGACCAATTTCCCACTTCTTCCTCTTTCCCATCACGCCCTCAGGGACTCTTCAGCTCATGCTGCACAACAGCTCCAGATATATTGTTGCTCACCGGATAAACGCAAGAATAACGCATCCAAAAGGAGACTCACTAGCCTATTTCTGAAGGTCTCAATCAAATATAAAAATATTGATTTTAACTTTGTATGGTAAAAATCAATATTTGAATTATTGCAATTTTAACAACGACGAAAAAATGTCTCCAAATAATCTATTAATCACTTCAATTCAAAGGACAATAAATGTAAAAAATATTCCACAAACTGGATTTGAACTCCCAAAAGTAAGAGTAAGAGGCTAACGCTTGATCCACAGGGCCAAACTAACCGTTGAGAAATATTCTTGGAACTTCTACATGCCTCTAAACTTTACATTGCTGCCCTCTGGCGGAAATATGCGGAAAAAATCGAATAATCACAAAGTTATTGATCTGAAAACACAACTGACTTTCCCCTTAAACGCATCAAAACCTACTCATCAACCCCTAAAACAGCCCTTGAGAATTTAAGAAAACCGCAGAGAAAAAGTGGGCAAACCCTTAAAGTCACAATTGGAATTATGGCATGGCAATTACAATGGAATAAAATGCAGCCAAAAGTACTTAGAATAAGCACAGTGGAAGCAATTAAAAATTCATTGTGAAGTGTAACAAATGATTTTGGTCTGGAGGAAACTCCGCATTGTGGCTTAAGTTTCTCTCTTCCTATTCCACACCATCCACTCTCTCATCCTTTTTGGAATCCCTCCCATTCCACTCGGGCCTTTTTTTGTGTGTGTGAACTCCTTCCCTTTGAAGCTCATACTTTGCAGCTTAATTTGCTCTTTTTCTCGCTCCATTTTCCCCCATCTTAATCAATCACTGAACTCATTGAATCTGTGCTGTCTTTAATCTACGGCACGGCAAGGATAAATCACGAGGTCCTTTCATAAGACGAGAGAGAGAGAGAGAGAAAAAAAGATTGAATTATCAAATAAAAGCCAATTATCGATGGCAGAATCTGTCCGGGTGTCTTATAAATACTGAATGGACTGACTAATTAGCTTCCTTGATAAGCGTTTCAAGTTGCTGCAAGACAAATTATATGCCGTAACTTCCGAATATATCTCAGCTTTCGGCTAGAAATACACTGCAGAATCCTTGCAAATGCCACTGTTTTCCACACACACACACATTTCAGCCTGCATTCGACTTAACATGCGCCTGAATTAGACTTTCATATTGAATTTGCAATAATTTGATGTTCAATTCGCACAGCACATTCGATTTTACGGTGCATTTGCACAAAAGCTCTCTCGCCTCAAATACACTCCTGGCTTTCGTATTCTGGCTGCACTCACAGAGCTTCTGTCGGACGAATTGAGCAACATTTTGGCAATCTCTCGCTGCTTCGCTAAATGGCATCTAATTACACAGACTTGCCGTTAATATATTTTAATTTCAATTGAAGTATTATTCGCTCTAATTAATTTGAATCATGCTCACTATCTGGCTGTGACTGCAAGGGCCGAACAATGGGAACGCCCGCACATTTTCGCATATAGGCAACAAACATGATACATCTAAGCCCGATGGATCTGCAGCTACTCTACCGTGCTGGATATATATCGGAAGGCATCGTCCAAACAAGCACACCATAGCCATTCTCCCCACCGCACTCACCACCCCACTGGCGGCATTATATTGTGGTGAGGGCGACTGAATGCATTTTCCACCCTTTTCGCATTAATGGAATCCAGATGATGACTCCCCGTGTTGTATGCATCCCGACTAATTAAGTGAAATGATGATTGATCGACATTTAAATGTCATTGAAATCATACTGGGGCTCTCAAGTAGCAAATTCAATAAATTATTGTCCGACTATTGATCCACCAAACGTGATTGGGCGGAAAGCGCACGTGTTTCTGATACACGGTCGCCGCATGCTTCACTATTTTAGGTGAGTTGGGTCCATTGAGATGCCAAAATCATGACGCTCCACGCCATTCCACACACACCTTTTCCCATTGCAGACGCTCTCGGCCGTGGCAGGGCCGCCAGGGGTGGATAAACACACTATAGATAGTGATTACAGATTGCCAGCAGATTGAGTGGTGGATTATGACTTTCAATATACATAGATATTTGGCCAATGTTGCCATATTTAGGCTTTCATGAACTTAGCGAAAAGGAGGCAGAATGTGCATTGCAGTTCGTACGTCATCTCGTGATTTTTATAAAAGGATAAAAGCAGTAAAAATCAAGAGATAATTTGGAGGTTGAGAATGGAAAAAGGCTGTGAAATTGTTTCATGAGGACAATTCCGTCCCTGATGAAAAGCTTTTTTCATATGTAATTCACGCTACTTTGTGTACAAAATCTCAACTAGACGATGTGCAACTCTTCCCAGAAACAGGGTTGAATTTCCACTCCGCTAACCCGGCCATATGCTCTGTCACAGGGACTTCACCGACACAAACACACGCTGGCGTTGATGAAAAATTGAAGAAATTGAGGCACAAAGGACCGAGAGTGCTTTAGTGTGGAGGTTGAAAGTTCACGTGTGTCACTTAATTAGATTACACCCTGGAAATTGATCTTGTGGCGGTGAATGGAAATTGGATGAGCAGCGTAATGAATTTCTGTCCAATATTTGGTTAGCTGCGGTCTCTCTACAATCTGTTTTCGTGGCCATTCCCTCAACTTTTGATGCTTCGCCCAGGAGTTGAAAATTAAGCTCGTTTGCCTTGGGTGGTGTGAGAAGACATGAGAGAGACAGACGATCAGTAGCAAGACGTCAATTAATTTTCCAATTTTCCCAACATTTTTCACCCATGTCACATTGAAAATGGCAAAAGGGTTCTCTTGAGGTTGAGCACAAAAATGGGGAGCGAGAGAGAGAGAGAGAGAGAGAGTGAGAGGGAAAAAAGATCTGTATGGCCTCATTGTTTCAATTGCAGTCACACGGAGATAAATTATTCACTCTTTCGCTGACCAAATGGAAGTTACCCTGCGGGTTTCATTTACTGGAATTTCTGCACAAAAATATTCCGTGAGTATATGAGTCGGGGTGAACACATCACCCCAATAGTTTAGTGGTGGCAAATTCCTGCGAGATGACCAAAAAAGCCACGCGCGACATACTTCACCCAAGAAAATTCCACAACGCGTGCCGAAAGAGTGGCGCAAAAGCCATTGTTCTACATGCACTGAACATGTTCTCAAGCATGTGAGCTTTTTCACACCCCCTCCCTCCCCCCCAAGTGCCAACGCTGGCACACAAATATTTGAAACATCCCAAGAATTTGCTGCAAAAATCCATACCATCAAATGCTCAACAAATTTATTCATTTACATCGCGAGCTTATCTTAAATGGTGCAAAATGCTAAAGAGCCTTTTTTTGTGCGCGCGTCTGCGACACAGGAAATATGTGTGGGAAAGAGGAGAGGAAAAAAGTCTAAAGAGGCATTTTCACGGTGCCTGGAAAGCGACAGAGAGACATCTAAGACGGTTGACGGGGGAAACAAGAGAGCAATAAATCAAATCTCAATATGGTTTATATCGTTTGTATGGAAATATGACACGCTCAGAGAGCACGGCTCAGTATATTTTTTACCCTCGCCACGGAGCGCAATATTAGATGGGGAAAATGGCACTTTTCAGCATATATTTTATGAAGGATATTACCAATTGAAAATTTAGGGAAATATCAACACACTTTCACACCATAAGTGTCGAATTTCAACAGAATCGTGAGAAGTTTTCTTGTCATTTTACTATTAAATATTACACATGATTGCATATTTGAGGTGCTTTAATGTCAATTCACTAGCAACATTCATATAGAGAAGAGCGGGGCAACACGTTTCTCATCAAAGCCATGATAGGCTGAGGAATAAAACCATCACACAATCACAGGTCTTGATAAATTAGCACAGATATTGTGAAATTCCTTGCGAAGATATTCTAGAAATTAGCCAAATTAGTTGAAAACTTGACGATTTTCAAAATTTTCGCGAAAGAGTTTTTGCAAAAATTAAAGAAAATTAATTTTTGCGTTAAATGTGTCTTTGCTGAGCTAGAGATCCCAATAAAAATGATTAAGGTTTTCCATTAAAAAATCTATTGTCACTGAAATAATGTTCTTCAGTTATTTAAATTCTTTCTTTATAATTTCTTTAGGATTTTGCAGTAAAAATAACTGAATTGGAGTCTAAAACTGCCCCAAAGTGGGGCAATTTTGTACAAAATATCGTAAAATGAGAAATCCTGTGGGAAAACCACAGTTCATAGTCGTTGCTCATAATCAAAGCCGAATAGAATTTCCTTTCAACGTTTCATCTATTTGGAAAATTAATCATAAGTCGATACTTTGCATATCCGCCCCGCTCTACCCTATAGGCAATTATATTGGCTTCTATATAAACACTTGAAAAGGCGCATTGCCATGGCGAAATGCCTTCTGCTGAGGTCCTTTCGATTCACAGATGAATTTCCATCGTGTCTGAAGGAGCTCATGCTCGAGTAATATCTATCAGCACAGCCTCAACAATTTGCTGCAATAAGTAGGCAAATATTGAAGTCTGAAGCATGGCAATTTGCACAATTGCCTTAATTCCATCCATGTGAAAATGATGCCACTGGAAGGCGCAAGAACAACAGCAATAAAATACAGGATAAGGACTCCCTTGCCATGGATTTGGGGGCGCTCTGCAGAGCGGGTGGAAAGTTGCAGTTAACCCTTCAATTTGCTGCACGACGTCCGCCAGCGCTCGAGGCACTGCACAACAATTTAACTTATAGGATATACACACTCACAATGAGTTATATTATGCAAATAAGTCACATTTTCTCACACATCCCCATCCCCAAGTCATATCAATTCTTGCGCAATATTGCAGCATGTCTCAAACAATGAGGTGAATACCATGGGGTAATCCCTCGAGTGTATAGTGCTGAATAATTGGACTTAATTCGCTCCATCCTGACTCTGCACCGTGAAATTCCTCCACTGTGCCTATCTTTGTTAAATTCAATAGAAATTCTATTACATAAATCATCATTTGTACCTGGCACTTTGTATTTATTTCACTATCATCCCTCACACCAGGGCGCACGGACAAGTTTCGCGCTGATGAAGGCGGAGCGCTTTGGGGCGGGTGAGCAAGTCGGGTGGAAAGTTTCCCAACTGATTTGTAAGTTGTCAAGAAATACCACTCTTCGCTGAAGTGAATAGAAATGGAGAGACTCTTCGTATATTTTTATGAGAGGCGCGCATTGTGAGGATGAGAAGCTGAGAAAGACAGCAAAGTGTCAAGCTGGTTGCCTTGACACGGAGTTCTTTTTTGCACTCTTCAGCGTTTAAGATTCCTGAAGTGCCCAAAAAAGACACAATTTACGCTTGTAACGCGTAATTAACCATACAATTAAATTATGTTATCACAAAACGCTTTTTACCACACAAAAATTATCACCCGAAATTCTGGATTTTCCCTCCGAATGTTTATTTTTTATAAGATTATCACTAACAACATTTTACTCAGTGATTATTGAGTGATGTGATATTGTGTATAAATTGAATGCCTAGACATTCAGCACAGTGATTGTGATTTAATTTGTGGCACTGTGAAGACGCGAGTGAAATGAATATCAAATTGTGCTTTGCAGTTTTGCTGTGTTTCTTCCTATTGACTCTAGAAGTGACTGAATCAAAGAAAAGGTGCAGAAAAGCAAGAAAAAGCTCTTGCTGGGATAAATCGGATGAATCAGGATCGAGATCTGATTCGGATTCGGATTCGGAATCGGATTCAGAATCAGGATCAGATGAAGATTCCTATGAAAGAAAATCTTCAAAGCCTCCCAAAGAGTCAATAGCGACTGCGCCGTGTGGAAGAGGAAATGAGATCGAAGACTATCCAGTGAATTGCAGGAAAATTAGATATCAAATGGTCATCGATTAGGTAATGTATATCTGCAACTGTGAAATAAGGAAGCGGAAAAGCGGGATAGTTTAAACTAGAAATTTGATAAACTTGGGAAATTTTACCGGATGTACTAGATTTCATATACATTTTTTTGCTACACAGTGATTTCATATCAAATTTCTCGCGAATTTTCTTGTCTTAAACAACGGCCATAAATAGAATTTCACAAAGTAAATAATTTAGCTTGATAAGACGTGTATAAATTATGAGAATCCAAATTTGCTCAAGCATTTTGAGGAAATTTGTGAAAGTGCAAAGACATCTGCAAAAATGGATTTCAAACCATTGTGCATAATTTTACTGTGGCTTCTATTTGTCACTCTGCAAGTTTCGACCGAGACCGTAATGAACGCCCCGTGCCAAGAAGGATATCGCAGGAATCGCCATCACGTGTGCCGAAAAATCATGAACTTTCGTGAGGTATTTCCGAATCTGTGAATTCTTAAAAAGAAGTGAATTTTCCGCAGAAGTTTATTGTCTCTAATTTATAGCCAAAAAGCCAAATCTAAATTAAATCAGGAGAGAAAAAACATGAAGCATCATTACGTGAATGAGTGTAAAAACTGACCCGCTTTTTCCTAATGTGAAATGTTTGTAATGAACAATGAGAACGACATATGCAAATTGTACACATTCTCTTTGCAGAGGCCGCAATTTCAAGTGCCCCGCAATTTCACGTTTAGAGATGAACCCAAGTATGAGCGAAGAAGTCAAATTGAAAGAAATAAATTCCGAAATAGACATCGTGGAACTCGCAGACGCCAGAATAGTCACACATCAGAGATAACAGTGCCAAAGTGGTCAAAATAGTGATAAGCACTTTGTGTGTGCTGCTGTGAAATATTCTTCTTCGCAATATAAAGTAAATTGTATGGAAAGTATACAAAATAAATACAGGTTGAAACTGCGAATTTAGAGTGGGATTTTTTCAAGATGAAAATGCGCGATGCAAATGATTTTGCTCTGCAGCTTTATGTGCCAAGATTACGCGCGATCTGTGCAATGGTGCGGGAGATTTTAATTATTGCAAATTCAATCATTTACAGCAAATGGCATTATAGTGTCCGCAGAGTAAATTACACATATTTCCAATGGTAATTGAATTCAGGATGCCCACCCTTGGTTGTTGACCGTAAAGTTGACAGTTTCAGACCGACTGCATTTGGTATTTGATCAGTGAGTTGACACTAATAAATTTTGTTACTGCTGATAGGTTTGCTCATCCAGAAGGCCATCCGAGTGCGAATGCGGCCAGAGGGCATTCGGCAATTGCTGACCTCTGGCTCCCCTTTCCCACCCCCGCACGCCATCAGCCATCCCAGACTTCAGGACGAATGACGATGATGACGATAGCTTAATGAAAGAGAAAAATATTGGGCATTAATCGGTGCGGAGCAATCGTGTTGGGGTGAATGAAATGAAGTGGAAATGATTGATCCCATCGATTGGCATATCCGTCCAATTCGCCCCTTCGTTTTCCCACTTTTTCCGCATGGCCACTGGCCCGAGAACTCCCAAGTTCGACCCCCAGAAAAACCGCAAACACACACACGTGAAGGCGAGATTCTCGAGATAATAGGAAACACTAATTAGGACGGTGAGTAATTCATGTAGTGGATTATTTCAACTTTTTTTTTCGCCTTTCATCGTGCGAAGGGTTGTGAGAATTGTGCTAGTTTTTCGCCCTGTGGCTTTTGAATAATTGATTTGGCAACGGATTATGGCAACTCGAAAAAGGGTTAATCCGTACTTTGCAGCGTCCAAAATAACCCCCAAATGTATGGCATGCGATTAATCATCAAATTGCTGAATTAGATTATTTGTCAGAATTTGTGATCCAAAGGTTTAATATAAAATCAATCGTGACAATCTTTGGTGCATTTTCAAGTGAATTATTAAATTCTCCGGCGATTTGTAATTGCTCAATCGCCACAATCAATTGCAGTGATAGTGTAAGTAAACAGACTCAAGTGATCATTGCCTATAAATTCAATTTGCGACGCGTCAATCTTATCATTGTGATTAAAATCATCGCAGTGTAAACGCGTGAAATCATGGAAAGAAAAGTGTTCCTTCTCTTTGTGCTGCTGCAGTTAATAATGATAACTGCAGCGGAGTTTTCCGAGAAAAAGTCCGACTTTGCAGCTCCTCGAGAAATTTCAGGGAAATTAATAATACCTCGCAAGGAGAAAGATTCGGGAATACGCTGCTTATTATGTGATGTTCCGTGCCAACCTGGATATGCAAGAGACAGCAAAGGAAGATGCAGGAAAATTGTTTAATATTCAAGTAAGATTGACTTGATTCATTGACTTTATTGATTCATAGCTTTATATTATTTATTTCAGGATCTTTCGCGTGCATCAGCTTTCAGTACGGAGCAATACAACCAAGTTCAACCATTTGAAATTCATGTAATGAAATCTTGGAGCACTTTTGTAGATAAAATAGCGCATTTCTCAGACCGTATGAATCACATTTGTGATGCGTCTCATGCATTGAGATTACGCGATCTGATGCAAAAGTGCAATTTAATGAGAAAGCAATAAAAAAAATACATTTTTACGTTCACAATCCATTTCTAATTTTATTACTTTATCGCCCAGTTATTTGATATGCAAACTAACAAGCCACTAAAGTATAAATTCAATTTGCACAGTAACAATTACGTTATTTTTATTGAATCTGTCGCACGGCAAAGCACGGAAGAGTGATGAAAAGAAAAGTGTTCCTCACAATTTTACTGCTGCAATTGCTAATGATACCTGCAGCACGGTTTTCCGGGAAAAGCTCCGATTTGATAGTTCCGTCGGAGCAGAAAAATGTGCGTCAGGATGAGAAAATTCGCTGTCTACTGTGTGATGGACCGTGTCGTTGTGGATATGCGAAAGATACGAGTGGAAGATGCAGAAGAATTTCGAAGTTTGGAAGTAAAAGTGGGTTATTTCGAGTTCTCTGTCATTGTGTATCAGAAACTGCAAGTACTCCATAGAGAACTTATCTTCTGTATCAGCAATTGTGAGTGAATAAGGAGATTGCAGCCAGAGTACAATGAAGCCAATTATGGGCTTGCTGTTTGGGTTCTTAAAGCCACAGCGGACAAATGTGAGTAAAGTGTGCGGAAGGAAGTGGATTAGTCTAACAGAGGGCAAAGTGCTTATGATTTGTGCCATGGAAGTGTCAACAAATCTCGCGTGTGTCCGCAAATCCCTGGCGCTGGCACTCCCTCCCCTGCGGCGTGTGGCCAACAATCGCTCTTGCGGGAAGCTGCAGAATATGTGTGTGTGTGTGTGTGTGTGTTTGTCTGGGGGTCGAGTGATATGGCTTATCTAGAATGTGTATAAGAGGATTATCCACCAAGATGGCCATATAATAATCGTAATCACATTACTCTGGGCCAATTGAGGGTGCGGGGAGCTTGTAAACAAAGGCATTTGTGACCCTTGACAAGGAGAATGTTTCATCTTCCGCACACCCTCCTCTCAGTCGTGTCGGTCAACCACTGAAGGGTTCAATGGTCACCTGTGTGGCTCAATCAATTGCAAAAGTAATAATGGACTCCGCTCTGCTGGTCACAGAAAGACACACACACACACACACACGCCGTCGTCCTGGCGGAGGACAAACAGACGATGAGCCATCGAGGGGGATGAAAGAATCGCATGGGAGACAAAAAGCTCTCTCCTGGGGTGGAAACGGCAATTCCATTTTCATTCAAAGAGAATACGTTAAGAGCAAAAGGATCATTTCGCCAAAGTCTCATCGTCACAATCTATATGCAAATCAGTCGTCACATCTCCCCCGAAAAGGGACAATTTACCATTCTGTGGGCGAGGATGGGGTGTAAAAAGTTGCGGATGGATAGGCTCTCTGTGTTCGCCTGCGCGCTCAATGGCACAAATGTTTCCAATATATGCGGAATGTAATGTAAACGTAATTAATGGTGTGTGAAAACACACTTTTTGATTGATGGCCAAAATCCACCACTTTGTACTCCTCTCATACCTGCCGCCCTGTGGGGTTTATGGGGATGTCTTTTGCCCCCCTTTCCACTTGGCATCCCTTTAAAAAAAAAACTTCCCTTATTCAATTCCACATGCCACTTTCATCCAATACAATTTTATACACCATTCACGCGGCTATTTTGAATACCTTTTCACCTCCTCCGCCTCAGTTCAGGAGGGCAACCCGAAACCCCTTTCGACCCCGTTTATCATGTCAATTGGAGAAACATTTTCTGACCATTCGTCATACTAAACAACACTGAAGCAGCGGCAGAATAGGTTTGAGGAATGTTTCTGATGCTACAATTTTATTAATGACAGAATAATTGACCCGTTTCACCTCAATAACCTCCGATACCATTGAAAAGTGATTTCCCATGAAATAAAGTGATACGCTTTGCAAAAGCCATATTATGTCCATCAAAAGGTTGACAGAGCTTTCTTTTTCTACTGGAAAATATTGAGCGTCCGCATTGAGTGAAATTCAATACAAAAGACATTCCGTGAAATATAAGGTTTCTGAAAATAGTTTACTGAGAATTTTCTAATTAGAGACCCATTTTAACGTCTTATGCAACCCTTTGGCCGTTGAGAATTATACTTTGGAGGTGTTAAACACTCCATTTTCTTCCGGAAAAAAAATCCCTCGTTGCCAAGCTGAAAATTTGAAATTGAACATTGATCAGGGATTTCCGATCGGGAGCGCCGATAAGCGGCAACACCGCCCCCCAGAGAGACATTTTCCATTTTGCATCAAATGGGAATGTGATGTAATTTGTGATAATTCTTCTCACCTTATTCACGGTGTCGGATCGATGGTGTAAATTGTTTGATAGAAATCGGAAGAGAACAAACACGCCCGAGTGAGTTACAGCCTCGGCATCGCCTTGCTCGGCTCTCTGAAATATGTCGCCCATTCATGAGCGGTTGCCACATCCTCTCAGCCACGGCCCCGGATGATCCCTGGACAAAGAGTTTAGCCGGAATGGTTTTTTATGGGCGGCGAGAAGGTGTATGAATGGATGGCATATCGATTCCCCAAGGGTATCATAATGCCGGCAAGGTGGAATGGAGAGAAATGGCGTTTTTCCACTTAAGAAAACTGTGATTTTAAATCAAACAAACACTCGGCGCTCCCCTGGCGCTATACATATAGCCATGGCGCGCCAGGGGATGAGATTGGGGAGTTCCCGGCGAAAGAATCCTCCACACCCAGTGTGTCTAGCAGGGGAATTACATTGTGCGACAGCATCAAATGATAAAATTGAAGTGGAACGATTCACCCGTCTGTTTTATCTCCCCATTCTTATTCCGTCTTCCTCCCTGGGCTGTCGCCTCTCCCATTCTTTCGCCCTCTCTCGGATGCTGTTTAACGTGAAATTCGATTTGAAGTGTGTCTCATCGGCTCCCCATCATCGACATCTCTCTTGTTCCCATTGTTGTGCATACAAAACATTGGACAAGGTAGTGATTTGATGCCCCAAACGCCAAATGAATACTAAAGAGGCATCACTATTGCGACTTTTAAGCTGAAAAGCCACCGCTTTTCGTGATTCACATGAACTTTTCAGCTACGCTTTAGGACAAATCATCTCCCTCTCGAAACTAGAAAGTCCCAAACTGAATATACATTTTCTTTTTTTTTTTCGAGGGTAAACTATTTCCTCCACGAGTGGGTCGACATTCACGTGAAATTCAGCAATATCGCACCATAAGGATGATTCACACAGTCTCTCTCTCTGGCATCCGGGGTAACTTTCGGGTCTCCAAATTGGGCCATTTGACTGCGAAGTTTGGGGTGGAGAAAAGTGAAACCCGTCGGTATATAATTTTCAATGTCGCCCGCATTTTTTTCACTTTGGCACCTTCGCAGCCCCTGCCAAATGGCCCCCAAATGGCCAATGGGGAGTTGAAGAAAGTGAAATTCTCGTAATATCAGATGCTTTACACGTTTAGATATTTTGATTTGCCATATTAACTACATCGTATAAACAATAATAATAAAGATGGTAATGTGGGGCGCTCGAGACAGGGCTCCACCCCGTGTCATCCCCACAGCCAGGCGCCCTTGGCAGGAGTTTGTGAGACGTGAGCGGAGAAGGGTTTTGTGCCATAATGTTTAGGGGATATTATCAAGATTGCCGGAGTTTGTGTGAAGGCATTCCTTTTTAAGATTCTCCAAATGGGTGTGGAATAAAATTCAAGGCACCTCGTGTGTCATGAAATATGCTCATGTATGCATATAGTGTTGGATCCAACCCCCTGTTCTATAAGAAACAGATAGATAATATTTTATTCACTTGATTAAATTCTGAACACATCTCTGCACAAAAATGCGTAAATGTTTGTATATATCTCCGCTCTCTTGTCGCTCTTTTATTCCTCAGGGGTGAATCGACATCGTGATATGAGTTCTTTTTTTCTCAGCGTCTCTTCTTTAGTATATTTAATAATAATTTTTATATCATAAAGAGATTTATTGTGTATGAGAAGAGAGTCTGAAAAATGTGCCCAAAATGTGAATGCTTCTCATCCAAGGGGGAGATAATACAGTCAGAAGTGGTGTACAGCTCAGTGGGAGTTTTAAGAAGTGCAGAAGTGTTCAAAAACTCACAATAATCCTTCCTTAAGTGCTTTTTTCACGGCTAAATCATCCCTATTTTTTGCATTTCTTTTGATTTTTACGAAGAAACAATCATAATAATCCTTTTCTAGGTTATGTAAAGAATCAAGGACAGATTTACCGAAACAGTTCGGATTCTAGAACATCAATTCTTATGCTCAAGTCGCAGAAATCGCCAGTTATTAGCAGAATTTTGTGTTTGAATGCAATTAACTTTACTACTTTGGTCCTATGATGCCAAAAAACACTGCAAGTTGCAGTAAACCAAACATAACCTCAAAAATATTGATTCAGAAAACTGTCTGTACGATTTTAATTTTTAAATCCTCAGTTTTGAGTTCATTAGCAAATCAAAAGAGATAATTTTGTGATCAAGAATGCTTCCAAACAGAGTTTCTTAAGGTTTTTTAGTGATATTTTTAGGTTATGGTCGGAAAAGACACCCAAAAAAGCAGTTTTAAGTGGTTTTTCACAGAAATATCGGTTGGAAATCTGAGGGAATAACTCTAATTTGGGAATTAGAGTGCAAATAGTCTCAAAATGTTGAAGTGGTGTGCAGAATTAGGGCATATTATCTCTCCCTTGTTTCTCACACTTTCCCTCACCTCATTCTTCATCCTTCACGTTTTGACTTTCCTCATCCCTCTCTGTCCCTCTCCCTCTCTCTCTCTCGCCCTCGCAATTGCCGAACTTTTGCTCAGTGATGGCAAGTTGGGAAACAGCAGAGGCAAAGCATTTCTGCTCCCTTCCAATTGAATGACGATAGCCAATAATGCGTTGTGTGAGCTTTTTTCGCCCAAAGTTCCTTTGCCTGTGGTCCACCCCAGAGAAGGAGGACCGAGAGCTTTCCCTCACCGGACGATGGTAAATGTTTAATGCATAGTCGCAATAAGGGGCGAGAGAGAGTGTGCCATTGACTCAAAAAGGGTACATCATCATTTTATTCCACTCCATCTCACACTCCCCATTTTGGAAACACATGACATAATGTGACTCATCCTCTCGCCCCAAAACTCATCTCCTCGGGTTGGCTTTTCCCACAGAGATCAGCAAAAAGCCACAAAGGGAAGATTCTCACTCAATCATTACAGGAAGGGATCCTGTATTTATGCTAAGATGTTGCCAGTGTATTTTAAATCAATTCCGTTTGAGTTTCTATTGCTTCCTCAAACCATCCCTTGGATGGTTTTGGGTGAGAGCTTTAGTCCTCTGTCGAGAGCACGAAGAGGCGCCCATAAATTATGCGCTAAGGAGGACATGAGATCTCGAGAGACTCAATATGGTGAATATTTTAAAATAATTTCATTTTCGGCCTCTTATGACTAAGTTGTTTAGGAGTTTGGAGCTTTAGATGCGTGTTTGGTGGTCAAATATTGCGGGGAAATTGTATCAAGAGATCTTGAGAAAATACACACCTGTTCTCAGAACATCTCGACTGGAAAACTCCCTCAGTTGTGTCCTTAATTCATAGTGATTCATGTCTCGCTTGAAAGTAAGCGTCTTTCTGCTTCTTATTAGAATATTCCTCAACTATTTGCCTTGCACTTCTTCTCCCCCCTTTTTCTATGAGGAATATTCCTCCAAGTCTCTTGGTGGTCGAAGTACACTTTTCTCTGCTTTTCATCTGAAACCCGCCACTCATGGCCGTTCCTCCTTCGCTCCTTTTTACCGCATGATATCGTATTAAATTGCAATAAGTGCTTTGTACAGTGGCTGCAATTGTGTCTGATAATATTCCCGAGATCTCTTCCGCCAACAATTCCATCTAAAATGTTTGTTCTTCGCAACACACAATTTTGCAATGCAGCCGAGGAATGGGCGAAGGGTGGAAGACGCGATTGGGGAATATTAGCATTGTGGCGGTGAATGCAAACAATTGTGAAGGAGGAAATTTTCCGGCACAGTGAAAACTGCGTCAATCTCTGCCGTGGTGAAATGTTCAAAAATCCTCGAGGGAAGTGTTCAGTCCCAGCTCGACTCCGCCTAATTTCTCACTGCGAGGCGCATTTGGGGTGGGACAGCGGGACAAGGCTCTGTTCCGCCAACTTGGGGGTTCCTGCTTTCTTGCAAAATGTACAATCACTTCCCAACCTCGTGCTATCTCTTTGCATATATAAATAATATTGCGGGCGCTCGACGCTTGTCGGCGGCGGGAGAGTGAGTTTCTTTTCCGAAACTTATTCACTCGGTCTCATGCAGCACTTCTTGGGCCACTTTCTTGCTGCCTCATGCAAGCGACGCTGCTGGCTGGTCTCTCTGGCCGTGTCGTTCCTTCTTTATTGGAATGAATGGCTTAACATAAATCACAATAATGCGGACAGGTTTCAATTATACGTTCCAGCGTGGGAATTAACACAAATCGCATATGTTCCCTCCACGCTCATCCTCGCCGCCGTGGTGTGGAGGGCATGAGAGGGCCGCTTTGGCAAATGACGCCACATGCCACCCACTGTCTATGCAATATATGTCCAGGATATAAACGATGTCCATGGTTTGCAGATGATGGAATGTGTTTTTCCGGTCCGTTTAGTCATTCATCTCGCCCAGCGCCTGGGATGAAGACGCGCGCTGTTGCGAGAGAGATGGGACGCCAAGTGTGCAACTCACGATGCCCAGGATGGTGCCTTTCACCGCCGAGGACACACCGCAAGTTCACGTGAGGACGAGGGGGAGTCACTTTATTTGTATTTCGCACCTCGATTCCATTTACTGTTTACTCGTCATCATGATGTTGAGCTTTTCACTTTCTCGTTTAATCGCTTCACTTCCGTTATTCACTTCCATGGCAATATACCCTCTCATGGCGTCCGAAAACACCCACCCCATCGCCCTTCCGCCTCTTTTTTCCGCCACCCGCTCACACACACACACAAACTCACTATCAGAATGCCGGATTGTGATAAATAGCAGTGGACAGAGATGCAGAGAGTTGAACTCAGCGCGAATAGATAAAACGCCATTGTACAAGTGAAAGCTTTCGAAACTAAACTTCTTTGGCATTCCGATCAAAGTGTTCTAAGTCGTCTGCTTTTTACACTAAACTTACCTTTTACACGTTATATTCTCGGGGTGACACAGTCGTTATTTTGGACATGATTCGAGCACAGTTGCGATCCTAGCGGCGAATACAAACACTGCGTCAACCATTCAAATTCGTGTGATTTTTCCATCTCACGATTTTAATGTTTTCTTTGCTTTAATGCCAATAATTCACCCGAAAACGTTAACTAGAACAAAGAGCAAATAGTTCTAGAGCAGTTGGATTGGATGAAATGAAATGTGAAGTGAGAAAATGTGAAATTTCCTCGCTCATTCACTGAAACTATATAATTTTATTTGTTGGATCAACTTCTTTTGAAATCAAGGGGTTACAAAGAAAATAGTAAATTCCTCGAAATCGCAGAAACGATTGAAAAATGTCATCCAATTTGGGAATTTTTACATCAGATTTTCCGCTAATGAATGAAAATAGACCCTGTGAAGTCAAAGAATTAGTTTAACACCCATAATTCTTTGATATAAGAAAAGATTTTGTGGTTTTCATATCAGAAAACCGTCTAAAATCGTTGACGTTTTCGCCCTTTCGAATTGAGAAACATTTGAAATGGCCTCAATACTTATCCTGAAGCTTTCATCTGCAGAATATCAACTCATTTACTCTCTTTTGTGCACTTTTATTGCCGTCACACACTTTTCAGGCACTGCATCAGTTGAAAGTTGGGCGAAGAGGCATGAATGGCCTTCAGACGGGGGTTGAAGGTGGAATCAGGTTGAAATTACAACTGAAAGTTTTAGCGTGGAAACACAGTGCAAAAGTTTCTCTTTAATACTTCATCCTTCTTTATTATTCACAGATAAAACAGAAACAATTCTCGTATAGAAATTTTCTCTGTTAACTTATGAAAAAAACAAAAAAAAAACTGATTCGGTAATTGAAATAGTTTCAGCATTTACTCTGTTAAGGTTTCATCATCACTCCTATCAATACACAAACATTTTTTTTAACATATATTCTGGCTTTTTATACTTCGTTGGGAAATTTTTTTTTAAGAGTCGAGCAATTTTCTCGTCTCGCCGAGACGCACTATAAGTTATACTTTCTCTCTTTCATCTAAATATCAAAAGGCATTTTAGCATTTTTATCATCAAAAGGAGGATTTTACAGGAGAGATGTTAAATAAACTCTGTAAAATTGTTTAATTGTTTTAAGTCTGAGGTCAGTTTAGAAGCCAAATTTTGGGAGAGTTTTACGATATGCACGTCTTTCTTGTCTCTTTTTTTTAACAATGTGGATTCTCACTGATTAACTTTCTCTTCATTATATCGTACAAATTTTATATCTGGAAGCCTCTCAATGTTTTTTTTTCTCTTTTACTCCTTAAACAGTGATCTTATTGTATATGGTAAGATTTACAAAAGAAAACAGGATATGTCAGCTCTAGTGGGCAATTCAGCTCCTTTCTCCTTACTTGGTGGAATAGTAAATCTCGTCTAAGTTCTACTTAAAGTTTTCTATGATAGTATTTTGACGATATGATGGACTTTTTTTCTTTTCTACGGAAAGCAACACTTAATTTATATGAATCATATGGGAGTTTCTTCTCTCAAGCTATTTTTTTTTGTTCTTTAGTTGGTAGTATAATTATGGTTTTTTTGTCTGTTTCTCTTTTATGGAAAATATGATATGTTTATCAATTTTATCCTCTATGCTTCAGTAATTCTACAAATTGTATCCTAAACACATGTTTTGTTCACTTTTCTCTCCCCTTGTGATGAATATAGTTTTTCTTTATTGTTTGATTTCATTTCCTTTGCTAACATCTTCCATCAAAACTCCCTCGTTTCGATTTTTTTTCATCCATATTATTATTACTATTTACTCCCAATTCACAGTGTGGATCGTCGAGGTGTTCTGGAAATGGGATTTATTCACCTAAAAAAAAAAAGAAAGAAATTCAAGCGACTTTGGCCAATTCAAGGGGACTCTTGTCATCGATCCACTGCGTCCGCCCTTAATTCACTACTTAATTATCTAGAGTGTAGCTGTTTGGAACTACAAAATTTTACTCGATAAATCTTCTCTGAGAATTCTTCAGCCGGAGAGAGTTTGTTTCCTTAACCATACTTTGCTTTATTACACTAATATTTACAATAGAACTCCATTCTCGTTCCCACCCAATTTCCAGCTTTCTCCGCTTCTTCTCCGGAGCTCCTCACATTTTTTTTTTCTTTCCGCGTGGCCCTCTTAAAGAGGAAAATCGATGGAAATTTTCATACCTTTCCGGCAGAGGAGATTTTCTCATCAATTAAATTGCAAAATCACTCAACATTTGGTGGCCTTTTGACCTTTTTTGCTCTCTCGTCGTCTGCTTCGCCGTAACTTTCATGTCTTTCACTCTCTGGGCAACTTGTTGGGGCGGGAGTGAAAAAAAAACGCAGAACAAGGAAGGAAATTCTCCAAAGTTGAAGAATTCTTATTTGGCTTTCATGTCTCGCTCCTCTTGTCGCTCTCTTGGTGCACAACAAACACTCGAGAATGTGTCCTCTCCGGTACCATTTAGGGATTTTCACCGTGACGATGATGAGGATGAGAAGTACACAACTTCAGTGTTGCTTCCAACTGTTTGCTGTATGCAGAAAAGAGAAATAAGTTGTGAACTTCGGATTTTTTTTTTCTCTCCCAACAGTACCAACTTTTACGGGCGCGGCACATTACACTCCAACATTATAAATAATTCCCGATGTTGGCGCGTAATGAGTAAAGTTTTCACGAAAATGGAGAACAAACATTTAATTCAATATTGTTAAAGGCGGAAGTGGAGTCGAAGGGGAAAAAATGTTGTTGAGAAGGTGAACAGGAAAGGAGCAAGCGAGTGACTTTGAATAATTGGGAGCAGAGGTATTTGCCTGGGCCTTGTCTCACATGGGAGTACAAGTTATCTCCACATGAAAGGCCAATAATATTTCATGCATTATTGCAACAATGATAAATCACAAAGTTTAAATTAATAACACTGGAAGAAGACCCCCAATGCGGAGAACTCCCGCAAGCTTTGCCCCCTCTTTCTAAACTCTTTCTCCAGAGATGTGAGCCAAATATGTAAGCCCGCATGGCGACAACATAATCTGTGCTGCACGAGGAAAAGCCTCTCGAGGGTTGAACGTGGAAAAGATTTAAAAGAGCAAATTGGCCTTCATGGAACACTTTATTTGCCCACTTAAGAGTCATTGCAAACATTACAGATTTCGTATTTCAGTTAGTGAAAGCTCGAATTTGGCATGCAACTTGCTTCTTGCTTTTGGCAACTTATATTAGAGGCCGCAAGGCGGCGCTGGTGTAAAGTACGAACGAAATACGAACCAAATGACGATGGAAGGCGAAGTTGGGAAAGCGAAAATCCAATCAAACTGTGCTAATCACCATTAAAACATATTTACTGTCTATTTTCTTGATTTTCACGTGAATTTTCCGACATTTCGGACCTCGCAGAAAATAATTTTCCCACTTTCGTTAATGTTATGAATCGCAATCTCGCAACGCAGTTTTACGAATTCATAGCTTTGACAGCTTATTTAAAATGATATGAAATTGAAGTTGCAACGACTCCGTGAACGGTTGAGTTTATGATTTTGAAAATCTACCAATTATTTCCCGCTAAATCTACTGTCAACCTGAAGCCTCGTCGGCGCACATCGCGGCCCCACATTCGCCGCGGCGGGAGGGCTTTTGGGTGAGGATGAGGGGGGGGCAAATAAATAATTATGTAAATTGCATTTGCAATATGTGAACTGAGGGAAGCGTACCTTTATAGTGAACATCCCGGTACATGCTGGGGCATGCCTTGCCATTTTGTTTGCTGCGAAAATCAATGTTTGTACGAACAGGCCTGTGGAGGAGCGGCTGCGGGGGTCGAAAGTTGTTCCCCAGCGGAGCTTTCGGGTGATCAGGACCACCCTGCATGAGGCGTCGAAGGGCGTGCAGCTGGAAAAAAGTACGCTTCATGTCAAACAGCACACAATTTAGAATTATGAATTATTTCTATGTGATTTGCAAGAGTGCGCGATGTGAAAAAAAATCCATATCCGTCGTCTTTTGAGATGAAATGCAATTCAAAGCTCCTCTCAGTCTCTATAGCCCAAATGGCTTTTCTGAGTTGGTACAAACTTCCGCTTTTTTTGTTCATCCTGGAAATTTTTCAATGGCTTCCACCATGCATGAGGAAATTAATTAAAAATGTCCTTTGAACGTAATCTCATGTTTGCATTTTAGCCCTTTCTTTCATCCATCCAGGCTTCCCTGGCCCAGTGTGTGTGTGTGCTTAAAAGTTCTGTGCATGTTGGGTTTTTTCGGCGATTACGCTGAGTACATTCGTGTGGCCACAGTTTTTTAATTTTCCACCCCCCCGCGGACTTGAGGCGCGCAGTGTCTGTGGGGTGTGAGTCGCGATGGTTTCTCCGCATCTGATGTTTTAGCAAATTACTGCGGGAAAACGCACTGCAATGTCCCTCTTGATTTGTCCGCTGCGCTCCAACATATCACGTATCGCCCTTGTCAAATGTAAATGACAATCTGTGATAATGAATGATGACGCCGAAACCAGTGATTCGCCAATGACTCGGGTGAATTATCCAAATGATCCGTCGGAAAATCAATTAGAACGCGAAGGCGGATGGGTGATTTTTTGCCCTATATTTCTATGAAATATATTCGCCGGCATATGCGGGCCTGACTTCATTCCGTATGGCACTATATAACAATTTAATATGCACCCATCATCGATGTCACATGTCGCAGAGCGTCCCCACCCCGGATGGGGGATGGCGGAGCACACTGGGAAAATTGGGTGAAACCCGTCATTGATGATGATGACAATATTGAACAGGATTCATTAACATTTGACACCGTAATTGCAAAGTATGGGTGATCATATAGCTCTCTACCCTATTAAAATCAACAGGGTATAAATTTTGCATACATAATTGAAGAGATAATCATCGTCCGGCACAAAAGCGACCATCAATTTCGATAAAGCCAGACTGAGCAAGGGAGACAGAGAGTGTTTGCACAGGGCAGATCATGAAAAAAGCCTCCCTCATTTGCACATCACGGATAAAATTCCAATTCGTTCTCCAGATTAAAGCCCATGACGTTAGTCATGACAAACAATATCCACTAAATTAATTTCTTATAAAATCGCTGATTTAACTATTTGTTGAACTGATTAAAATCATCGCAAAATGGAGTATAAGTTCGTCAAACTGTGCTAATTTAAATTGGCACGGCGCTCTAAATAGCATTGGAAAGTATAATGAAAAATTTGTGGATAAAATGCTAATGAAGAAATATTTCCGAAACAAGCTTTTACTGCTTTTACTGATGTGTCAGATGTTCGGAAAACCCCCAAATGTGTCAAAATACAACGACTAGATATTTTCTCTCCAAGTGTGACAAATGTTGTAATTCAAAGGATTAGGAATTTGACCGTTTTAGAGGACCTGAAATTGTTCCTTGAATTCTTAAATTCCTGATAAATTACTTTATTTGTGTGTCTAATCTAGGACACATTAAATTTAGCCAATTTTGCCTTTTGGCACTAAATTTTCGATATTTCTGTCATATATCAATGAGAAATTCCTCATTTTCTGGACATTTTAGTAAGAAATTGCAGAGCAAAATGCTGTATATATTTTTTCTTCGGTCTTTTATGTGTTTATAAATAGGATTACCTTTTCTCATGTCTTTAGGAAGAGCGAATTAAACTATTTAATGCGACATAATGCAAACGTTGCGAGCACTCAAGATCCCATGAGAGAACAAGACAAAACGTGCAAACAGAAAGTTTTCCCACCGAGATTTTTCGTATGAATATCCTCACGGGGAAAATGTGGTTAATTATCTGAGGAATATTGTGGTGAAAATTTTCGTAAATATGCTCTCGCATGGGCTTCTATTCAATCTTCATCGCAGCCACACATTGCTCCCCGCCTTGTTATATGTAATTTTAATGATAATGGGAGATGTAATTAATTCAGCCGTTAATATTCCGTATTGTAAATAATTAATTTAATTTCTATGCATATCCAAACTAAAAGAGCCCGTGTTGGAGGGGGGAAAAAGCGGGCCGCGCTTTCGTCGGGATGATGTGGAGAAAGAGGAGATTTTGGTGGAATACAAATGTGTTTTATATCCATATTCTCAAAATGTCTCCACATTCATCAAACGATAAAATGTGAGGTTGGCATGTATGAATAATGTCAGTGGGATGGTAGTTTTCGTTGAAGAGGCAGGAAGGGATAGTCCTCATTTGGAAATCATGTCGTAGATTTGACGTCGTTCTGTTAAAATGCCGGAAAATTGGTCTCCGTAAATCAACACGAAAGTGTTTTCATCCTGTGTAGGGCGCTCGAAATCGAGAGAGAGGAACCGTGATGATGATGATACCCGTGGTAAATGCCGTGTAAAGAGGAACTCTGTGGCGGATTGAAGACTTGCACGATGCCATTCGAAGATATTCCAACCCCAAATGAACTCAATTTGCTCACTATTTTCACATGAATGTCCCACTATATTTCAGGTGCTTTCGCCCCTTCTCGCCACCCCCGCGCCGAGACGTCGTGCGGGGGTTGGAATAAAAAGCACTTGAGGTGATTTTCACGAGCATCTCCCACTGATGGCAAATTGTCTCGGCACACGAGGAGCATCTCTCTTGTCGTTGTGCAAATAAATTCAAATTGCTTTATCATCTCGCGCATTATCATAATCATATTTGTTTACCTGTTGCTTTGTGATGTAAATTGGCTTGTTAAGGACGATCCAGGTCACCGTTTCGTGGCACGCGGGCGACGTGGTGGAGCCTTTTTCCATATTTTTCCATCACAGCAGCAGCAGCACATGTGGACAGAAGACAAATTGCACTCTTTTGCCGGGACAGAATTATGGGGCTGTTATAACTCACCTTCATAAGTCATGTAGTGGTCCGTCTCGGGCAGAAGTCCGCGGACTGAAAGCCTCCGGACGGGCGCTACGTCGCCCCCAAAGCGGATTTTCTCCAGCTGATCCGTGAGCATTCTCAGCTCGGCATTGGACAAGTCGCCCAACTGAAATTGCAGATCAATCAATATTCCCATTGATTAACAATTTGCCACGTTTTCTGCATGAAGCTATGAAAAAAATATTTACAACTAATTTAATTCGCCAAAAGAGTGTTCAATATTCAATATGAAAGGCAATTAATGGTCACATTGTTGAATTAAATTGTTGAAAATCGATTATCAGTTTGCTTAAATTCTTCACAGGGATTCTTAATTTGTTGTCAAGTTTTTTTGTGTATGAAATTTAATATACTTGAGCGACAGATAATTAAAGGTAGATAAATTCAACAAACATTTGCTTATGGCTTTTTTTCATGTGTGCGAAAAAGCTCCGTGTCTCACGGGGTGATTCAATAGAAAGCGCGCGATATGAGAAGATTAAAGCTCTCTTCTCTCTCGCTCTGCAGAGCGCTGCAAGTCATTATGTAAATCCAGACAAGTTTTTAAATATATTTTTCATGGAAGACTGCAAAATTTTAATCAGATGTGTTCACGAGCTTTCCCGCTGGAGTGCGGTGGCATTTAATTTATGGATGGCGAGGAGATAATTTGTGGAGACATGTAATATACGCTTCAAGTCATTTCTACTCAAGGGGTGGCGAGTTGAAAATTACTTTTATGCTCCAAGAAAATAACATTAATTTCCACGATGTTCTTCGCCCCCGCTTTTTTCCACCATTCATCTCTAGTCCTCTTGAAGTTGTCACACAATGCGAAGGGACATATGGAGTGTAATTCTTTTGAAATCATATTTCTAGCATTTTTGCACGGGTTTGCGTCCACTCAAAAGCTGAGCACTGGGCAAATACCAAAGGGAGATTCTGCCGTTGGTCGTGTGTCAGGCAGGGGAGAACATTATGTAAATATTTGCACTTTATCCTCCGATAGAAGCAGTTACATTCTATAAAAATGTGGAAATTGGTTTTTATTTACCTGAAGCAAAATTGCAATGCCGACAACACCCTGAGCACGATTTAAGGCTTCCGATATGTTTGAGTACAACTGTGAATTGTAGCCAAATATTTGTATCTGCAAAATCAACACATTTATTTTAGCACAAAAATTCGTTTCATCTCTCCTGCGCCTCATTCCATATTCACTGCCATGCTTTCTCCTTTGCCAAAAAATTTCCCTAAATACACACTCTCGAGGCACGATGCAGAAATCTTGTACACTTTTATCTTACACAATTCCCGCCATCACAGGATTTAAATTACACCCACTCGTGCTGAAGGCTCTCATGACGTCAGGTTTTCCGAGTGTTTTCCTAGATTTGCGCCATATTTACTCATTTATCTATTTATTTTCGTAATCAGTGTTGAGGCGAATAACTTCCAAAGACGGTGTTTAGAAAGAGGGAAAATTTGATTGTGCAGAAGAACAGTTTTCTAGATGGGAGATTTAGATAAAATCCACTTGTTTCGCTGCTCTTAGAAGGAATTCTCACATCTCTCATCTAAAAATCCGGCCTCTGATTCAAATCCTTAATCGTCAAATTGTATGTTGAGCTGTTAAGTGAAGAAAAATGATTTTATCACAGCGAATTGTCTACTCTGGGGGTTCGGGAGTCATTAAATCAAAGTGGGATGGCATCAGAGCCCATCGTTTTCACTTTTGATAATTAAGGAGGGACTTCTTATTTACTTTTGAAACTGATATCGTCTCGAGGAGCTCTTCTCACTCGTGAATTTTCGTGCTATAATTCTATAATTACAAAATTAATTCGTCGGAAATAATTTGTGGGAGCTCAGTCAACTCGCCAAATGATTTATTATTGGACAATTAATCCAGCATTCAAGACGGCTGAATGCTGAAATATTTAATGGTGTTTTATTAACACTCAGGGCAAAAATCAGCGTCTCACTTGGACTGGAAAATGACATATGATTTCCCTCATGAATCCAAATTGAAATTGAATAAAAATCCATAAATTTGGCGTCTAATATAAACGGATAGGATGCAATATTCTATCGTTTTTAACACACCGCCATTAGTCAAGGCGGAAGTTTCATCGCAAATTCGCTCTCTATTTTCTCAGTGCAACGGAACTTTTTGAAATTTTTCACACCATCCTCGAAGACCCTCGAGATTAAAGCTCATGCGGTAAATTTGTGGCAATTTCGCCACTGAATTATGGACGATGGTGTAAAAACTTATGGGAATTATCATGAGAATGAATCACCTTCTCGTCTAGTAACTTTCCTTGTAATTGGCATTCAACTTTAAATATGCCGCCTGTGGGAGGTAAATTAATTTGTTTATGAGTTAAATTGATTTTGGCAGAATTAAATTATACCCTTCCGGCGTATCTTGGATGAAAGTGAGAGTATAGAATGTGAGAAAGTGGAAATTTCCGCACAATTTCTATACATTTACTCCCATGTGAATTGAGTTAAAAGTTTCCAGTACATTTTTGCACAGACAGCCTCGTGGATTTTGCTTAAATGACGTGCAAAAGGTAAGAAAAGCTTGCAAGGTGTAGCAAAATTCGCTCTTATGAAGATATTGTGGTGTGTTTGCCAAGCAATTCTACGTTCCAGACGATGAGAATTGCCGTGATTAAACAATCAATCAATTTGAAATAAACCAGCAGTGCTCAGACTGATTGCAGAGCTTAAACCGTAATAGATTTCTCGAGTCATAATCGTACAGTGAGCACAATGTGAAAACGAACGTTACATTTTCCAGAAAACGGCCAAAGTTTGCAAGACATTATGTTCACGATTGCTTCTTTTTCTAGGGATCTTATGCCTGGGACTTTATGGACTTTTACAGTCCGATCCCAACCTTATTATATTCCAGCCTTGAGGCTAATCCTAAAGGTAGAAAAAGACGACCGTTCAAAGTAATTAAGATCCTTCCAAAAATTCTGTCTTTCAGGTCAATCAGGTAGAAATTCGGTGCCTATAAAAGACCACGTTTCGGAAGGACAATTTCATTTGCTGCTGAAAAGTTGAAGAGTGAACATCCAGTTCAACATACATTCATACAGATCAAACATGTGCTCGAAGTGTGTTGTGAATTGTAACTGTGAAACTCAGACTGAGTCTGAGCAATCAACTCTCGCAGAAACCAGCTGGGACAACGCTCCTTGTGTGCCTGTTCAGGAGGCCAAAGAGGAAATAATGCTGGAAATCATCGGAAACTTAGCGAGAAGATATCAAACTCCAAGTCATTATAACCGTGTTCTATACGCGGAAACCTCTCTTTGAGTTCACGGAGAAATGCAGCCAAAGCTATCAGAGAATCACCACGTGAGTCTTCTTGTATCCTGTGAAATGTCGCCATCTGCCAAGAAGCCGATCTGCAGAAACAACTATCGTGACGATGTTGAATTAACGACTGTGCTGAAGATCATGAGGAAAAGTATCGGAATAGCAGACTATTTATCAGGTGTGTTTATTCATCGTAGTAACGTTTCGACAAATATGTCACCATCATCAACTATCGTGAGTTACAAAGAAGTTCTAAGTTTAGAAAAGTTAATGTTTAAAATTATGTAGTATCAGAAATTCATATAAAATCCTAGGAAATTATGTTTGAAGACTTAAGATAGGTCGTTAGAAAAATTTCTGCATCCAATCCAATCAATTGCGCTTGTGAGGTTTGATTACCTTTGTAATGGAAAAGATACGATTAGAATTCGCCTGACTCTCTTGTTTATCTGCGTGAATGTCCCACCTTTGTAATGGAAAAGATACGATTAGACTCCTTCTGACTCTCTAGTTTATCTGCATGATTGTCGCACCTGCAATTGAAAAGGGAATGATAAATCCGGCACGATTGACCGGATTTCCCCTTTCAGAACGTCGCAATCTCCTTGATTTGCTTGCCAGCACACTCCTTCACTCGCCTTGCTACTAACAACAACACCTTGTCTATATTAGTTCAATATTTCACTTTATTTTACTTTTTAAATGATTTTCACTGTCGCGTGGTCGCCTTTGCCTTCTCCACTTTCCAACTCAACTCAACATGGCCGCGATCTTCCAGACTTCCAATCAGCGCGGGGCTGGCGTATTCGCCGTATGATTTCTCAATGATGTCGTTCGACATTAGCTTTTCTATTTCATCCTGGACTTTTTGCTTGAAATGATAGGGAACGCGATATGGCGCCTGTCAGATCGCGGTGTTGTCCTTCAGGCGTATTTGCATTTGTTCTATTTGAGTGTGTCTCAATTCAAAGGGATTCTTTGCCAATCCCTTTCGATATTTATTCAATGGATTCACGAGCGCGTTCTTCTCTTCTATCCGTACCGAATTTCCCACTGTTATTTCTTCTGCCCTGATTGGCGACTGATCCCTTTCTCGAGCGCTTTCCAACATATTGATCTCGTCACTGCTCGCACCCCCGGATGATTCGCGCGCGGAGACACCTCCCTCAGCTAAGGTTAATATCACCCCAGGAGAGTTCAAGAAATTCTTCCCGATCAGCAAAGGGCGGCCTTGCATTTTGTGTTTCACGACATGAATGTCTATGGGGCGCGTCACTTGGTCGATTGTGACTTTCGCCCGAGTTGTCCATAGCGAGTTTTCTGAATGACCCCCATAAGTTTTGAATGAGATACCCTCCCCCACCCTTGGGAGACCATACTCACGAGCCGTGTCCTCGGCGACCAGTGTGATGTCACTTCCAGTGTCCACCAAAGCAGTGGTGGGGCGTCCTACCGTCGCCGTGATGTCCAGCGAGTTATTTCTACAGAGAGAACACGATCGGCTTATGAGCAAATTTAACAAACATCCACTCAATCAGGTATGCACACATTCTTGTGGAGCTCCACTTTCACGCATCATACATGCTAAACTATTTCTTTCCTTTAATCCTGGTTTCTGTGGCGTTGTTCTGGTGATTTCCGGAACTCCTTATTCTCTCTGCTCGCAGTAGCTGCTCATTTGATGATCCTCGATGATGATGAAGCTCGGGTGTTCTCTCAATTGATGATTGCTGCTCCATGGTGCTCTCCGTGGGTCTCCCGCCTGCAGTCGATGCCCACGGTGATTCTCTGGCTGCACTGTCACTGTTATGGTTCACTTTTGTCTTGATTGATTCACCGCGGTGCCACACGCGTAATTCACAATTTTTTTTTTCACTCGCGAGTATTCACTACTATTGGATACCTCTTCCGCGAAACGTGAGGGTATCCCACTTCTTATATGTAGAAGCACTACCCTGCCCCTACCAAGAATCCGCTCCGGGGGTCCCGTGTAGGATAGGATCTGAGCTCAGAGGGAGCTCAGTCAAGGCACACTCACCCGAAGAACCCCCCTCCGTGTGCATGTCCCCGACGACTTGACTACTGGGAGGAAGAGATCCTGTCACTTCCTCTTCCCATGACCAACTAATCCTGCGCACAAGAGTTCGACCCCGGGTGAGCGGCGCTACCACCGATTGTGGCCATGCCACGAAATACTCAGGTACTCCCGTGCGGGCATATTTTGCACTTGGGGTGGGAGTGTGGTGCTACATATTAGATCTCTGGCATCGTCTTCCAATGTTTCTTGGAATTTCGGCCAGAGTACTTATCTGTTTTTGTCAATACAATTGACACAATGCCAAATTTTCCCTATTGCACCGCTTGCATATTAGTACTAAAAATGTCTATATGAATGTTCGTCTAGTGTTTGTGATTTTATGTTGATTGTTTTCAATTTAAGGATAAATTGAACGAGGAGTTTCTTTTCACCACTTTCTTCACTCATTTTGCACAAAAGCAAACACTTATTCAGAATACCTGAAGAGACGCGGCGGAAAAACCAGGCCATAAAACACCAGATGTGAAATAATTATATTCGCTTCTGGCAAATCAAAAATCTTGCATATATTGTGCAGAGCGACACAGAGATTTATCATAGGAATTAATTTATTAACACTGTATCGCAATTTTCTCTCTGTCGACAACAGAATCCTCTATAGATTTTTCAAAATTCCAGTAGAATTCTGGACTGTTATTCTAATCATTGAGAACGCACCATTGAATCTATGAGCATTCTCTGTTACCGCATTCCTGTAACGAACGATCATCCATGGTTCTAGGGGATATCCAGAATCGCCCAAAATCCAGCACCTCTCATTTCTCTGATAAAGGCCAATCATGAAATCTTTAATCTTTAACTGCCAGATTCCGGCGTCATGCGTTGAGCCCGGATATCTAGCGTCGACGCAGATGAATTTTCCTTCATGAACACATATCAGTGCTACATTAAGGCTGTGATAGCCTTTCCTATTATAATAAGGTCTATCATTCATTTCGTGAGACAGCACAAATCAAACATAGGTCCCATCTATGAAAGAATATTTGTGGACTTACATTAAACATTACATATATGCCACACGTTTTTACTAGATTGATAATTTATCTTACCAATTATGCCAATTGTAGAAGGGATGTTTGAGTATCCGAAAAAAACTTCTGTCGCATCTTTTGCGGTTTTGTCTGCTTCTTCGTTTAACTGGATGTTTGTATGGCCTATTCTAATCCTATTTAATACTACTTCGTCTTTTCTGCTTAAACTATCTTTATAACAGTACCCAAAAGGGGTTTCTTTTAAATTTCTTAACTTGTTACTAAAAAGTGGCGTTTCAGTCCACTCATAGTTCCTAATTTTTTTTCATTGGCCACCTATGCAGTATTTTAAGTCGTTAACTTCACATGTTTGAGTATCCGAATAAAAACTTCTCCATCTCTGGCGATCCTGTGAGAATAGTTGAGGATACTCAACGGCTAAACTTTGATGTTTTTTGGAAAGCCAGTGGATTAGGCAATGGGCGATGAATTTCAACTCCCCCAAATCGTAGCTGACTGTAAGGCACTGAAGGATGTGTGAGATCCAGAGGACCGCCAATCATAGAATAGGGTCTCTTGCGAATGATTGGCATCTCATGTCTGTCTTCCTTGGGTCTTCGGGTGAAATCAAGAGCCTCTTCCTCCTCATAAGGAGACGAAGATCTCATCAGAATGAATTCAGTGTTCAGGTGAGGAGATGTGTGCGTTCGATTATTGGCAATTACTGGTCTGTCGAATTCAATAACTTCATCATTGAGATCAAGTGGGGAATCAATATCCTCAAAATCATCCGGGGGAGGCGTTGATGAAATAGCGATCTCAACTGTAATGTAGTCTTGAGCACTATCGTTATTCGCAAGTCTCATTTGCGTGAATATCATCCTCAATATTCAGTTCAGGTGGAAGTTCTTGACTCCAAGGGGCCATTGGAACCGGCAAGTCGAATTCTCACACTCATATAAAATACCTTATTTCTTAATTTTGGCTGCGTAATTTACATATCAGTTAATATGTAGTTGTTCTTCGCTAGAGAGCTTAGTGTTTTTTGGCATTTAAATGTACTAATTGCAGTTTTATTAATCACAATATCAATTGATATTCAAATAAAAAATATTGAATTAAATACGAAAAAAAATTTGCTCGAAATCGGTGGATAATGTAGAATAGAGTCTTCCCAATCCATTTCAGAGCAGAAGTTAATTAATACAATTGATATATTGATACAAGTGATGCAGAAATTTTTCTAGACTCAATGAACTTATGTTAGCGCGGAAAAATATTTTTTTCATATTTTGAAATTTTCATAAAGTATTAAAAGAAGATTTTATTGGAAGATAGACAAATTTTGATCAATTTGTTCATGTTATTGCAATTTTCAATAGTATATTAAATACTTAATAGCCTTAATAGAAAGTTATATATATTATCTTTCAAAAAGAAAATGTTTCAAAAACATATGAAGTACTTTTGTTAGTTCTAAGTTATGATGAAGAATGAAGTGTGTACATATCGCAATTAGGGAAATAAAATGGAGTGTTTGCAAAAGCGTATTTCTGACTGTAAAATGGCATCGTTGGTCGTTAGTTGGCTGATGGGGTGAAATTGCATCATGCTCTTCGGGGAAGGCAAACAGTGCCTCCAGAGTGTGTATTTGGGAAGAGAGAAATCAGAGTGGTGCACTTACTTCTGCGGGGAATGCATAGCCCTCGACGCTGTGTTCCGACCCGAACTGATCGTGAAGGCCATAGTGGATGTGAATCTCATTGAATCGATACAAGTACGAGAGCGGGCCGCCGCTGAAGTTGACGGGGATCTGGGGTCCCTCGTAGGCCGTTGCCGTTTCATTGTTCACCGTGAATATGACACTGTGTCCCGTGTTTGCAATTGTGCCGCTTATCTGCAACGGAGACATGCGCCCAGGATGGCATTTGCCAATTAATAGATGTGCGAGCGACATGCACAATTATCACTTACCCTATGCTTATCGATATGTAAAGGCCTTAGATTTGGGTCGAATAGCAGACGCTGTGGCTCTAAATTAACTGGTGATTGTCTCCTGCCCTTATTGCATAACGACCACTCTGGGTTGATCAGACCCCAAAAGGCGGGACCTGCCGGGACAACAAAACCCATCCGACATGTTAATTAACACAATCTTTGCTATAATTGTGAGATATCGCTATTGTTTGCACACTCTCTCTCTCTCTCTCTCGCAGATTCTCTGAGTTTGTACCTTTAATTAAAACACAGTCGAGACACTCAAACTCTTGATCGCAAGGTGAGAAATACACTGTTTTCTCTTACGTTCACCTGAACTCTCATTAACTCGTTCATTTCGGCTCCTTATTGAAATCTGAAAATTTAAGAAATCTTGTTTCTTTTGAATCCCTCGAGAAAATGATTAAATATATTGTGATTGTAATTAGATAAATGCGATTTTCAATAATAACTTCCCTGAAAAACACTTGTCGACAAACTATAATGAGCTTTCATTGCATGGCGGATTTAATTTTCGAACCATCACTTTAGCAATTGTTAATTTGTTGATAAAAATTCACCGAGTGCACATTATCCAAATCAACAAAATATGTCGAGTGCGATAAATTCAATTATCATTTTATGGCTGTAAATAAGGACAACTGGAGGTAATTTGATTTTCACAAAATTTTATAATTGAAATTTATGCACAAGTGCTAAGTTATTTTGAGTTATAATTAATTTGCAATAATATGTTTTATTTATTTGTACAATTAACAGATAAATTTACTCAATTTACGCGCACGCTTAATTAATTGTTTATTTCGCTGCTTGAAATATTTTTTGATGGTCCACGCTGAATGCCACACAGCAGTCATTGTGCAATGAAATATAATTGTTTCATAGTGAAAAATGCACTTAAAAGAATTAATTTGTGGGAGGTTTTTTTTCTGTTCGCTGTGCGCGCGCGAAATGATACTAAAGCCAGTTAATTTTGTCACTTGTGCTTGGGAGAAACAATGGATTAAAGTAAAAATTGCAGACGCCACGAGGAACAGACGCGGAGGGTCGGATTATCACAAAAACAACGTGTGGAGAGGGATTTAAAAGATGGTGTCTTGAGCTGAGCCCTTGAGCACGGATTTTGTGATTAATACCCTCAAACAGTCGCCCTCGCGTTGCCACCCATCGCCGCCCATTCGCCGAGGAAGGGCGGCGATGGGATGCTTTATTATCTCCCATTTCTTCCTAATGTACAAGCATTTTTGCGATACGAAGGCCGGAGAGATTTGCACATTGGAAACTCATGAAAAGTGGCGTTGATGCAAAGGAATCGCCACGTCAGCACAAGTTTGAGGGGAAATCCCGTTGGAAAAATAGCACAACACTCAATGTTCTTCCAGCACAAATTCACCTTGTTCGGGGCATCACTTCGCTCATATCCATTATTTTCAATTGTTTGGGGCAGATCTCCGCCTCCCCCGGGCGGATTATTTTTTGTTATCTCACCTGGTATCACCCGCCCCCATTGTTGCCGAGCAGAGGGAAGCTCCTCGAGAGGGCTGAAGTGGAGCGCAAGGTTGGGTGAGAAAAAGCGCCATATCGGGCAAACCCATCAACTTGAGAATCTTACGTTAAACCACTGAGATTAGATCATCTCCATCCGCTTTTTGCACCCCTTCTCACTCGCTTCAGCTGCTCAAGCACATTGTTGCTGCGTATCTTCATTCGCTATCTTGCAGCATCGTGAGAAATCTGTAGTGGCTATTTTTTGCCGTCATCTTTTCACGTGAAGAGAAGATTGAGTGTGAAGGACTAATTTGTTATTCACACCACTTTCTAATTAATTACGCCCTCCAAGCAAATTTTCAAATATCGTGTCAGTGGATTGTATGGGCTTTTTGTGACCTGCAAGATGATGATGTTATCATCATACGCCGGAATACAAATTAGTCTAGCGGCAGAGATTACGCACCGCATTTTTTGCCTGGGCCTCTTCTCACGAGAGGAAATTTAATTCATGCCCCAGATTTAGGCCGGTGCAGATATTCTCACCAAGATGCTTGATATAAAAGAAATACGGTCTGCAGGTGGAGTGTCTGAGGAGATGTGTCGGATAAGGGTGTGTTTGTGGGTCATTATAAAGATATGAGTATCTACAGCTCATCCTGTAGGGACAAAAGGGGCTCTGGAAGATCCAGAGAAGTGCTGACATCGGGTATAAAAGGAACACAGGACGTAAACTATTGAGTAAAACATAAATATGAATGCCGCAAGAAGACAATATCTTCACTTTTTTATCACTAAGGCAACCAAAAAGTTACTAAACAACAGGGAATGGGCGGGGCAACAGAGTAGGCGGAGCTTCAGAGAATCTTCAATAAAGTGCCCAACAATGCGGAAAGTATCTTTTTCAGCCGACTGAAGGACCTCTCGATAATTGGATGGAGGTTTATTATCTCACCTCAGCTGCCCAGGAGACACCATTGAGGTGTGATTTGCAGTACAATTGGCAAAAGCCCCCCACCGGATGTCCCGCCATTATTAATTTAATGATTTCATAACTGTTTCACAGCATCTCCTCGGCTCTCCTGGCGTCTCGCCCAGAAACAATGTAATAATGATAATTTCGCAAGACAACAACGAAAGTGATTGTGTGGCGCGGTGAAAGTTGAGAACAAAGTGCGGAGAAGGCGGCGGAGTGTTGAATAAGAGAGAGAGAGAGGCGAACAAAGCGGGGGTTGAGCCTGGAGTGAATTGAGTTGTGGTGCGATGAACTTAATTATCCCATGAGAATCATGGCATAGAAATTCTGTGATATCCCACTGGGAGTTTTTGATTCCTTCTCTCCTGCCCCTAAGTCTCACCCCCCATCGGATGTGTATTCTTCGTTATTCATTACAAATGCGATTTCCTCTCCTGGGCGGCGCCCCCTTGAGGCTGGATGATTGTCTGCGAGAGACAATTGAAGATTCTCAGGCGCGCACATCAGACGATCATCATTGGATGAGCATTAGCTATCATTACTATGCTGCCTTTCACTCCTTTCCGCGCCCGGGGGTGGCAAAAAGGGGCGCCACAGACCACGGAGGAAAATTTACACAAATTCGATTGCTGTAGAAGTTGTACTTAATGTCTCTGCCATGAATTCACCTCTTTTCGCTGATCCACAATGAGCTCACGGACTGTAGCCTTTCGCCTCTTTGTTCTCCATCTAGAAGAAAAGTGGATATCCGACTTTTTTGCCCCATCACCAACTTCAAAAGAAACTTCTCATTTTCCACCTTCGCTCGGGCAACCTTAAGTAATGATGCAAATTCGCTGAATCTCTCCCCCAGTCGAATGGGGGGGTAGAAATTAATTCCCAACAAGGGGTGAACCGCACAACCGGCAATTCTCGTCAACATGTGGCTCATTAGCGGATTATCGGGGATTAATTCTGTCTAGAGGAGCCTAAAATGGCAATAACGCGAGAAATTGATGGCAATTTAATATGTACTTCAGCCCACAATCGTTCGTCAGACATTTGCCTCTGTGCACCCCCTGGCATTTCACCCGCAGAAAAGCTCATAAAAGTGCAGTGTATCCGTCAAGTGACTGAGAGCGAAAAGTGTTCTCAGTGGAGAGCAAAATTAGATTCTATGGTGTGGAAAAATCTTGACGATGCGGAGCTGGAAGAGCGAATTGACTGAAACGTCAAAGTTGCCCTAATAGAGTTGTTATTAAATACAAAGTGTACACAAAAAAGGCGATCTTTATGGGGCCAGAATGATATAAAGATGCTTGTGCATTCCACGCTCAACTTCTGCTTCCATCCCATCTTCATACATGCGAGGAACATGGCCATGGATGAGAGAGAGACGAGCGCACACACACACTGGGCTTTCGCTTTTGAGATTTATTGAAGTAACTTTAGATTTATTGTTATATGGTGGATGCTATAAATTACGGAATTCTGGGTGACACCTTCACCAACAAAGCAGCTTCTCAATTCAAAGTGTTTGCTCGTGAATTCAGA
The DNA here is from genome assembly GCF_947086385.1 of Phlebotomus argentipes. Classification (NCBI taxonomy): domain Eukaryota; kingdom Metazoa; phylum Arthropoda; class Insecta; order Diptera; family Psychodidae; genus Phlebotomus; species Phlebotomus argentipes. Next base: position 6,039,811 of record NW_026776181.1, on the reverse strand, counting down.
TACAGCCAAGCATGTGCCCAGAGCATTCCCGAGAGTACATGGCTCAATGGCGGTGATGCTAAAAGTCTCGAGGAGGAGACACTTTATGCCCTCCGCAGTCGGCAAATGGGCAATAAACATGCAATACTCATTTTGACGTCATATTTTTCCAATTATCCCGTCCATTCCAATCCCATTGACACACTTGACAAATTAGCACTTTAATCTATCAATTTGACAAATCACCGTAAATATCGCTCTCCATTTCCGTGACAAGACGAGACTCTCGTGACAGTCTCATAAATATGCGAATTGATCTTATGGAGTTGTGCATTAATAAATTAGTAACTCTATTTCACCCACTCAAGCGCTTCCCGCAATATCTCTACATTAAGGCTAAAGTGCAGGATGGATGACAGGGTTGGGAAGCTATTAGAAAGTCAGCCACGAAGGGGGAGTGAAAATCGATATTGGCTGTAGGGAAAGGATTTTTCACAAATCACAACTCAATTAGGACCCCAAAGGTGCAAAACAAAGGACTTCTACGTTCGATTGCAACTCATGAAATTGCCGAAAAGCTCCTGGTGAACATCTTCCAAATCCCACCAAAGCTTCGCGGGCGCAAAAGCTCATGTGCCACGCTCAAGTCGTGCCATGATTTATGGCTAATTGACTTCCAGTCTGCCTTTTATTGATAGATCTCCAGATGTGACTGTCACTGTGGTTGTTTTAATTTCCTCTGCAACGTTCCAAAGTACAGCCGGAGTGTAATTTTGGGCGAAAATATTACATTGAATTGCGTTGTGGTTTCATCTGTGCGCACATGCCGCTCCACTGTGCTTTGCAAGGGGGTGGGAATTCGGGGGGCGCATATGAAAAATGAAATTTGCCATTTGTGAAAAAATCATCAATATTAGCTTTCAGAATTTGACAGGATTTGTTTGTAACCGAGGCCATGTGTAGGCTTTCCGGGATGGTGGAATATTTCTCATAATCTCCACCCCTCAGAACACCCCCAGAGCAGAGCAAAAGGGGTAAGTAATGACGCCGATGAGATGATGAGGGAGCTCTTATTTTGGGCTGACAGTGGGAAATGGCGGCCGCACGTGAGAAGAAGAAATTGCAGCAATTTGAAATGAGCACCCATAATTTTGGGCGTCAATTTTGGTGGATTTTTAATTGCACCGCCCGAGGGGGTGAGAAGCTGAGTAATATCATTTGAGCTTGAGAATTGCCACCCGTCCGCCACTCTTGTTTTTTGACACGCCAAAGACGACACACTCTTCTTGTGTAGTGTTGAATAAATTTGTTAACTGTCGACGTCGCATTGCCAGGACCGCATTTAGTTAATTACGCTCATTAAGCAGATTTACTCGACGTCTCGTTCCGGTTTACGGCGTCTGCGGAGCATCCCCATTGAGCCCCACCACCCACGTCGGCGCCGCCAAGTGGAAAAGCTCTTGAAATCCCCGGGGAGGCAAGATGTGGGCTAGCGGGGATTTTTTGCGTGCCACTCATCGCCGGGCACAAAAAAGTTCAACACAGCAAATCGGAATGCAAAAGAAGTAGATGAGAGACGAAAAAAGTCGTCTAAGAAGTACATTGAGAGCTAGAAAAATGATTAATGGATCAGTTTTCACTAAAACTGAGAATGTTAAAAATGTGCTAAATATGTTTAGAACCAGTTTTAGATATTCTGAGTGTTAAAAATTAGCCATTTGTGTTAAAAATTTCAGGTCGTTTAATCATTTCACCGCTTGTGTTTCAAAAACTCGCAGCATGTGTTACAAAATTCATTATTTGTGGTGAATATTTCACGACTTGTGTTATTTTCAATTCTGGTTCACATGTGTAAAGGCAATTTGAGCCGCAGAAATGTGATATTTTGTAACTCCTTTGATATTTCTAGCTCAAAATAATCTTTAAGCGTTGAGTAAAACTTAAGAAAGCGTCCGAATGGTATTAAAACACATCGACAACACTCTATCTCTTATCTATCATTCTTTTCCTCTCTAAATCCTGTCAACTCTGCCAACTAAATTTTCCCCTTCTTTCCGGACTGCGATGTATAAATGATGACAGAGGGGAATTATTGTGGAAATCCAAATGGTCTCCGCGTTGTCTCATGTTCAGGGTTGCGGGATCAGGAGTTTCCGGTGATTTTTTGGCCACGGCCGAGAGTGAAACTCCTGAGAAAGTGACCACATGTGCGGCACATGCTCACAACATCTCGTCCGGGCGGTTGTGGATTTTGATAAACACAAATTTGGCAGATCGTTGGCTCCAGGGAAAATGTTTGTCACTTGATTTAGTGTGTGGCGGCATTGTTGCTCCGTCTCCTGCCGCCCTCTTTGTCGGGGCTGCCGGGAGCACAGTGGCACGGGGGGACATGTCATCGGGGCGAGTATGAGCTTTCGGAGGGAAGTTGTCGTCTCCACACAGTTTTCCTTCCTTCGACAAAACTTTGGCCTCAATCAACAAGTGTTGACAAGACTTGCCTCGTCTCTGTCTCTTTAATATTCCGACGAAATTTCACATACGTAGCTGGCATCCAGTTAATTAAGGGTTATATGATTTACAGCACCCTCAAACCACCGGCGGGCACCCCAAAAATCCGCCCCAGACGCACTCACCCGACGACTCCATTATCCATTATTATCTCCATGCGAGTTATCAGCAAATATGACTGTGGTGAGGTCAAAAGACGCTCCTTATTGACTCAGGCGGTGTCAGAGGTGAACTTCTGGGATTTCCAGAGTGTGTGCGACGCTTGACGTCGTAAGACATGCTCCTCAGCATCCACAGCTCCTATTGAGTCTCAAAAGCTCTATTAAGTCCTCAGGTATTACACGGTAATTAAATTTTCGGGTGATAGCTGAGAGCAGCTCTAACTAATTTTCAATTAAAATTTCTAAGCTGATATGCTCAACACAACATGATAAATCCCTCTCCTCAACTTATGCCGCAACTGCTTTGCACATTTGTCAACAAAGATGCGGGAATTCTTGCTCTGGCGGACCGCAAAGCCAAAATTGGATTTCTTTATGGCCATGAGATTTAGCGCGGCTCACAATGAAGCAACTCCGATTCTGTATAGAATTCTATTTCACATGAGCAATAATAACTCTTAATAATTGACTTTTGCAATTCTCCAGAGATTGGCTGAATTAATCATTGTGGTGAGAAAAAAAAAGTGCAGACGAAAGCTCTCTTGGCCGTGGAGCTTTTGTTGTGTATTTCTTTTAGCAAAAATTTATTCTCTCTAATGGATTTCTTTCTTCCCATTTTTCACGGATCAATTGACACAAGTTTCAGATTTTTCCATTCGCTTTTCTCTCATTTCCCGGAGTGATTCTTTGACTTTTAATTATTCAAAAGTTAAACAAAGGCTTTCAGACTATTCCAGAAAGCTTTTGCCGTATCGTCTGCAATAGCTAAGCGAGAAGTGATGTATCACTGAGCGCCTAGCTATAGATTTTCTCAATTTTTCCGCCAAAGAAGTATACAAATTTTGAGAGTAAATCAGTAAATTTTAAGCATTGTACGAATAACATTTTATCATTTGCCATTTCCTTTTCCACCGTGAGCATTGCAAAGTGAAACATGAAATGTTCATCGAAACTGTTATTGCAACTGATTAAAAATATATCGCAGGGTGTCTTTTTCATAACCATGTGCTCTTCGAGCATAAACCCCACCAGTGTAGATGAACAATTCAGAAGTTTGCAAGTTTAATGTGCGAAATGCTGGAGCAATTGTATCCGGAAATAGATATTTAAATGCCCGAGTTAAATTTCCACCAGAATGGTCACTTCTCCCCCAAATACTGTCTGTACACACACTGATAGAGTTCCTGACCCTTTTGTCCGGTCCCCCCCACAGAATCAACCCCCGCCCCGGGAAGGGCAGCAAAAAGGCGACTTCTCGGGGCGAGAGGAAATCGATTTTTACATTCCACTGCAGATGGAGCGACTCCCAGTTCCAGATAATGAGTGAAATTTCCTCCTCGAATGAATTGACTTCTCTCGCTCAGTCATTACAACCCCCCCAAAAAAAGTCATCAGATGATTCCGCCAATTCCCTTCGCTGCGGGCACGCCAGAAGCTCGGGGAAATCAGAAAATGAAATCAGGGACTTTGGCGGGGAAAAATTAAAAAGTTGAACAGCCGGAACAAAAAATTGAAATTTTCCTCTGCAATTTTCCACTCTGTCATAATGGAATTTTATCATTTCCGCCCCGGAGTGAGTCTTCCGACCGCCCGGCAGTGCGTGGCGCCGCCAACCCTCTCGAGGAGGGCACTTTTGGGGTGCCCCTCGGCATAATTTGCATGACACATTTATATCGAATTAATTTCGCCATGACTAATTAACGGCTTGGAGTGGTTTATGGTGTCATTATGTTGGCTACTGGAGCGGTCGTGATGCCGGAACAAACATCCCCCGCGCGCGCGAAAGGGGTTGGAAAGAAGTCGTGGCCCCCTGCGGATGTTGGAATTTTAATGACACCGCGGATGGACTTTCACGAGAATTCATTCTGCAAAATTACGCGTGATGAGAAATTAAGTCCATACTTTTAGTGGCGGCCGGAGGACACAAGTGGGAAAGACGGCAAAAACGAGGGGAGATTCCGGTGTGATAAATATTTTTGGACACACTCCCTGACACACGGAAGTGGTAAATTAATGACTCTTGCAGCCATATACTTGTTCTAGGTCAGCACACGCACCACTCGAATCAGCAGCAAATTGATTTTATCAATAAATCCAATACAATTCACACCAAACGCGATGTCTGACAAAAACTCCCCAAAAGCAAACTCTTGGGACAAACCACGCTGAAAAACTCTATGGAAACACCATAATTATGGGAAAATGCGGCAAAAAGATCCTCTATTATGGCAATTTTCTCTATTCTTTTCACACAAATTTTGAAAGCTCCTAAAGCTTTCCTATCATTTTTGTGGTAATTATTAAGTACTTTTAAGAAATATTACGGAACTAAATCACAGAATTACAATAATTGCGATACAAAAGCCTCCCTTAAAAGCCCATATGATTTGTCGTGCATTTTTCTCAGTCCCCTTGTGAAATTGAACTAAGCATTGAATGATGTTTAAATGTCTTTCTATTTGTATTTCAATTTATAAATATATTTTTCTCCTCTATTCTCCGTACTATATATTTGTTATTGCACACTGTTCATACGTTTTTACTACAGTTTAGTTGACAAACCTCTCTGTGCGACATTTAATGAGCTCGCAATTAAAGTTGGAGCTTTTGTGCACAATATAACACCGTTTTCCGCAACATCACTCATAGTTTGAATGACTTTTCAAATACAAAGCATGTCAGTTGCTTCAAATTCACTCTCAACTGTCACTGGCAATCAACACTTCAACTGTTAATTTAATTGGATATTGATAAACTCTCAATAGCCTCTAAACTCTTTTGTACAACAAATTATCGCGCAATATCCATCGTTATCTTCCACGCGCGCAATTATTTTTTCCTTCAGCAGATTGTAATTAAATTAATTTTTCATATTGAAACTATTGAAAAGTGAACTCAGCAGCAGGACAAATTTCTCTCTGCCCTGCGCAATTAATATTTGAAGAGCTCACTTTTGTTAATTGCTAAAGTTCTCTAATGCGATAAACTTCCTACACGGTCTTCCCTCGCCACCTCTTCGTCGTAGGTTTTTTTTTTCGCTGTAATGTTGTTTTTCATTTCTTCAAGAAGTCTCTCGTCGTTAATTATTTATATCCCGACCACATCTTCTTCCCTTTAGCCGCTTGTGGTTTGGAGTGTGCGCCAAGCATAGGAAAGAGTTATACGGATGGATTTAAGCTGCACAATGTGAGGAGAGTCAATTGAGGGAAAAATGTAATATGCGCGTTTTGTATCAATTTGCATAAATGCTAAATACACACCCCAGGGTTGGCTGGCTATATAGCACGGTGTGTGTGTGGTGGGAAAAACCCATGCAAACATATCAATTTTCTCCGGTGCCGCCGACCGCACGATGATTTCACACTGTCTAGGAAACAAAACACACCTTCACCCTTATCCAGAGGCGAGTTGGAAAAACTCTCCCCGCTAAAGTGATAGTTTATAAGCCCTCGTATGCTAATTTTATTGGCCACTGGCATGGAATACCGCCGCCGAAAGGATTCCCAGTGAGAGGACGACTGTGCCTCCTCACCTCCTGTGCGCCATAATTGCTAGCCATGCCGTATTTACCTGGGAAAACTGCAAACCACTTTATCTCTGGCTATTGTGCTCACACTTAACTATTTCAACTTATCGCCCCATCCGAAGGATGGTCTTCAGGCAGTGGACCAAAGTCTCAATTGGATCACCAGACAGGGCGAATTCCGACCATTTGCCACTAATCCAAATCTAATCATTATACTCGATTTATCACTCACTTCTGGCCTAATCTCCGCACTGACACTCCTGTGGCCTGAGGCTGACTCCGCCCGAATTGCTGCCCTTTCAGATCACACACGACGCTGGGCGAACAATCTTGCAGTAATTCTCTCCAGTGTGCAAATACTCTCGTGATTTTGCACATGGAATACTGTTTGGTGATTTACATTCTGGGCATTGGCTCAAGTGATAAGGTTAAATTGAAATTTATCCCAAGAATATTTGCCATGACTCTTGTCTTAGGAATGTCTGCTCTTATCACTCTCTCAAGATCACCAGGGCTGAAGAAGGTTAAGAGGTGCTTTTTAATAATCTTCCAAATAAAGTTGACTTCCTGCTCGACAGCAACACACTGTCTAATCTTCGTCTTCCGCACTCTGTGTTCCAAAGCAGAGCAGAAGAACTTCCTCGCCAGACAATGTGTCCCAAGGGCACTTTGTAGCAAGAAAAGAACGAGTGATGAGTTGTAAATTCAATTGCAAATTATGTTTAGCATCTTCTTCGCAAGTTAAAATAAATTTAATAAATCTCCCCACCGCGATGGTTTGAGGGATGGCAAGCCATAATAACTTCCACCTCAACATGGTTGTACATGAAATCACTTTAGACACTTTGAAACTCATGAAAGTCATAATGTGATTTCTTCAAGTTCTCAATTGTCGACACTCTTGGCGTCTTCGCGGGATGAAATTTGCAGAGAGAGAGCGCGAAAGATTCCACGGAGATGTGCAACTGTCATCGGCGACCATCGCATTTCATTTCATTAAGTCATTTTGCAGGGCACTAATGAATGTATGGTTGCGCACAATATTTTGCACTTTCTCCCAGGCAAATTGGGCCAAGTGGAGGGCTGTGGGGGCGAACTTTCGCCATAGAAAGCACATCTGGGGTGGTGAGAGTGTGATCCTTCGGTGTGGAGTTTGAGAGGCAGAAATGCCCTCAGGCTATGAGGCTGAAGTGTGGTCGGATAGCTCGGTTGGCAAAGTAGGAAATCCATTCTTGCATAAATTTAGATTATAACTAAACAATAGGCAAACGTCTGAAAGTTCTTGGGTGCCTGTTCGTATACGGCAAGAATGGCCCAGCAGCCACTCTATGTATTTATTTGAGTGAAACTGTGCAGAATTAAACAGAGCAACGGAGCCTTGTTAGGTGTTCTCATGAGCCTCTTTCTCACTCTATGACCAACTTTTTCCCCCCTCACACACACCCCATCACGGAAATGTTTAATGCCGAGACTGTAAGACATCTCAAGGGTGGATTGTGGGAAATTTCAGGTGTACTGTGTTGAAATGAGTAAATATAACATCGTCTGCGCTAGCCTCCCTCAATTCCACCATCACGTGGATTACCCTCGATGCTTCACACCAACTGCCTGAGCCTTAAATTTATCGGAGACGGTGTCTGATTAGGTGAGATTGCATAGAACGGATTGGAAGCTATGAAATAGCCTGTAAATAATAATAGATTACACTCAACCAAGAATCTGAGTGAGAAATATGAACGCTGCAATTCAACGACCTCGAGTTCAACGCACAAAAGATTTTCCGACAGATAAAAAGAGAATATATTCCAGTTTAGAGATGAAAGAGCAAATAAATGAAATGCAATCTAGAGGCGGTGCATTTGAGTGGGCGGAGCTTGGATTAATGGAGTGATTCCCGCTTAAACAGAGAAATGTTAAATTTCAAACATGTCCTAAAAGAGTGTTTTTAGACAGGATGTTTTAAGTGATTCCACATTGTGAAAGAGAAGAAACGAGATTAGAGACTCAGTTTCAGATTAAACCATCTTTGCAGGTTATTCTACAGCTTCCTATCTACTTTTAACACATTAAAATAACCTCTGCAGATCGTCTTAAAATAACACATTTTAGCGATTCAAATTTGCTTCATGCGTAATTGGAATTTGCATTCTGTTTTTAACACAAATGGTGAATTTTTGACTCAGAATAGCAAAAAACTATATTTAAAAAATATAACAGATTTTTAACACTCCTTATTTGACTGGGAATCGGTCCATATTTCAGCCAAACTAACACAAAGGAAAGATTTATGCGATTGTGAAAAAACTGTCAAAGATCTGAGGCTGAGGTAGAGCCAGAAAGGGAAGGATGACGAGTAATGAGTCTTTTATATTATATTACCTACTGACTCAAAGGATAATGAATGCAAAGTAGCGGAGAAAATGCATAAAACTCTTCTTGTGAGCGCAATGCATATGCATTCATCCCCCATGAATGCTGCAAACAATTTCAGCCGCCTGATTTGCAGTCAGCTCACATGTCTATCGCCAACACATCCCCATGTGTGCCATATTCAGTGTGGTTGATGCCATTAAATATAGAGGATATTAAGTGAAGTCGTCCAATGAGATCATGACGGGAGAGCGAGAGAGAGCAAGTCCAAATGTGTCTGGAGGAGCATATTAAAGTTATATGAGTTGCCAAATGAGGGAAGCGAGAGAAAACCACCCACTCACCTGAAATTCCATCATGTGTCCACCAACTCTCCCACGAAACACCTCCAACGAAGCTACCTGCAAAGAGAGTAAGAGGATGTGGTGAAAAATAACTCTGGCAGCATTAAAGAGATAAGCATTGTTACATAAATATTGATTCTAATGCCTATTTGCTCATTTGTTTGCCGTGAAAATGAATTATTCAGCCGCAGAAGCTCCGCGCTCACTGGGAGGAATTTGCTCCCATTCAGGCTCCCAAAGTGGGAGAGCTTTTTGCTGGGCCGAAAAACGCGCCGAGGATTTCTCTCCCACGGCACTTTTGCTCAAGCTTTAGCTCGAGAGGAGGAAATAAAAACAACAAGGCGGATGGGAATTTACGTATTTCGGGTGGAATCAGTCATTTAGGGTGTGAGATGAAAATCCCACAAGAGATTATCTTCGGGAAAAGTTCAAGCGAGAGAAGAGAGACTCTTTTCACCTGGAATGGATAAAGAAATGGCGACAAAAGCAACCAAATACAGCTGCAAAAGTGTTGGAAACTTTAACTTTTTCCAGGGTTAATTCAGCATGCTGTATAAATAGGCACGATAAATGTCTCATTCTCAGCCCTCACATTAATCCACTTTTGGGGATTCTTTGCCACCTTCATTCCATACATTCTCGGCATACCCAGAGACTTTGTTTATATATATAGAAATAGTAAGACTTCTCTTCGAGTAATATCATTTTTATATGAAAAACTCATGATCTCTGCGGTGTTGAACATGTTTAATATGTAAAAAGAAAGCGGGCAATTTGAAAACAAGTTTGCCTGGCTGAGAAAAAGTTTATCAATGCAGAAAATTTTCTCGAAGTGATACTTCAGTCTACAAGTTTTACAATTTCACATAAAATTTATACGAGAGATGGAAATATCTCAATGAAAGTGAAAAAGTTTGAAATAACTCAGGAGAATCTCGACAGGAAGCGTTGAAATAGATAAATATACGATTCTAGCGATTGTTTTACAAATTTCCTCCAAATATTTTTACCCTTCTGGGGGTGTCCGCTTTTTCACATTGTGACTGACAAGGATATCATCTTTATATGGCCCATAATGAAATGACTTTTCCTCCCCAAAGAGGTCAAATCTCTGTGAGCAAGTCGGATTTGATGGATGCACGGTGAAGTCTCGCATCGAATGGGCTCCATTTATTTACAACACCACAAAATACTGGACAGAATGGCTTCTCCAACCCCCCAAGATTAGGCATGTCACGTCCCCGGGATCAGCAGACATGGGTGTCTTTGTGGCAGAAAAAGACGCCGATGGGAATTCCATCACCATCCGACTCAATCACACCCCACTTTGAGCCACTATCATGAAAATAATATGAACTCTTTTCACACAATATCAACTTTCTTTGTCTCCCGTGCCCACCACCCACCCTCTGTCACCCCAACACCTGCGCTCCCCTGCGACCCCCGCACGATCAAGCCACAGCGAGAAAGCTCACTCGTCATCTGGTCCGTCATGTTGGCCTTATTGAGCGGAATATCCACGCACAGAGCATAATATAGCACATATTGATCAATGGCAAATGTCTTTCTCGCAGCGATTTGACGAGTCAGCACCGCATTTATCACACTTCGCACATGAATTTGCATACAAAACACACTTCAGCCACTCCGGCAGGAGCTTTAAGTGATTATGACGTCAGATGAGAGAACTGAAATGCACAGGAAGTGGACGATGGACTTTCGCCTTGTACGCTTTCGTGACCTGCATGGCATTATTGCTGAGGCAATTGAGACCCAGAGCAGACGACAGAGGGTGAAATGGGGTGAATTTCGGGGTGAAAAGCAGCGCCAATAGGACTGACACGGTGGCTTAATATGTTATTATTCAAATTTGATCTACGACATTTCGAGGTGAGAGTCAAAATATATAATATTCACATGAGAAAAGTTGAGAATCATTGGAAATACTTTTCCTGGGCTTGAAAATTCCTCTGCAATTGTCATTGTGAGTTACTTCAAGTCAGTTGCAGTTGAACAATTGAAGGTAATTTCACGCAAACAACATGTCAATTTCTATCAACCGAAAAGTGAATAATTTGTGGCATCGAAGGAGAATTTCTGTGTGTGTGAATTTTGACGAATGTCTTCGCTTTTGTCGCAATTAAGAGCACGTTAGTGGAGAAAGCATTCATAATGCAAAGTGTAATTATGTTGTTGGAGGTAGAGAGAAGCATATCTTAGAGATATCTTAATCAAGGAAAGAAACAGCGCAAGATGCTTTGCGTGTGTGTCTCCCTGTTAGCTTAGCAGTCTTACTGCACTTGAGTAAGTTAAACAGGATACGATAAGTTTAGTTTATTCGAAAGTTTTAATGGCGTGTCTCTGCTCTTGACAACTGCTTCAGTGGAAGCTAATTTTCCCCAGCTTTAAAGCGCGAAGTGGGCGAAATGGTATGTCTGCTGGTGCGGTTTGCGTGCGATTGAATTTGGGGAATTTCAGCGTCTCCTCTTCTCACCCTGTGCGGAGTTTTCATTGAAAGGTGGCTCTTAAAATTCACTGCGTCTCCATTGAAAAGTCTGCGCCATGCAAAATGTGACCATAAACGGGCTGTAATGAATACAGCCGGAGAACGTGGCCGCCTAAAGTGCCATTAACATCTGTCTCACCTGTCGCAAAATCTTACATTTCACGTGGAATAAATTAGTCATCGGCGAGGGCTCATAATTAATATTTTCCGGCTGAAGAGTTTCCTGTCGAGGGGGTGGCAAAATTGATTGTTGCCCGTCCGCCGGTGAGACAGCAACACCTCTCCGCACACACACAGGTCCGTCCGGAAGGGTAATGGATGGCGCGGAATGCGGCGTTGGGGCGCTGGGGAGAGCCAAAGTCATGCGACACATTTTTCTTCGCCTCCATCTGCCACTTGGGCGCCTTCCGACTCCGCAGGGCCGCTGGGAGTGCAGCGCGGAGGAGCCTCTTAAATGCAGAAATATGACCTTTCGACGAGAAACACGCCGCGCAATCCGCCCATCTCAAATAAACTACTTTTATTGCTAAATCGTGATGCCACCGTATTTCGTGGCGTCGCTCGTTGTAATGCTGCTTAAAGTGCAGCCAAGAGGTGGAAACTTTTGCATCAATTCACCAGCTCTTTATACGATCATTTCACACCGAAAGAGGGACTTGATGCTCCTGCAGAGCATTAACTTTATTCCACTGAAATATCACAACTAATGAGCGCTTTCTGAGAATTGATTTTTAACACTAAATTTGTTCACACAGCCAGAAATAACAGAGAATCTCTCCTTATGGATCTCAATGCTGTTGTTTTGGATATAATTAATTATGTATACAAAATTTATATAAATGCAGCAAAGTTTTAATTGAATAAACTCAATCCAAATCCTCATAAAAGTTTAAAACTTTGCACTGTAGCATTATCACAAGCAGAATCAATAGCGAAACTTGACATTTTCCTTTGGATTTTGTCAGAGAAAAAGCTGCGATGAATTATTTCTTTTAATAAATTTTCATTACACCTCACGCTCTAAATTTACTTGCCATATTGATTGAAATTGCTTAAAAATTTTCCTTTTTTAAACATATAAAAACACTAATAAAAAATATAATTAATTATGAAATTCATTTTGAAACCAACGCCAAAACCAAACAAGAACCTAAATTATATAGTTTTTAGAGAGTAAAAGAGTGAATTTTGGGAAAACCGAGGAAACGCAAATAAAAAATTATATTTAATTTGATTTTATATCAAGAAGAGAAAGTGTAGCATTCATACGATGATAACTTGATAATTTTTTAAAAAGAATATTTGAAAATTATGATGAAAAGACAAAAAACTCATGCAATTTCTAAAAAATACAGATTTAATAAAGATAATTTGTTAATTCAATTTGTTTATAAAGCGAGAGAGAAGAAATTTGGGTTGAAAATTTTGCCAAGGTTGAGATTTGATCGAGAAATTCAATTCGAAACATTCACGTAAAATGAATTTATGAGCTGAGTTAGTCTGAAAAGCAAGGAAAACGAGATTAAAAGTGCTTGCTCTTAATTTTCTCACCACGCTTTCCCACTTTAGCGTCCCCAGGTGGCATCATGATGCAGAAATGCCGTAAAGTCTGGTGGACTTTTTAATCTATTTATCGTCCTCCCGCCAATATGTTACGTATACGCCAAAATTGTCACATGCGCTGCGATGGCGTGAGGAGGAAAAAGGATGGTGAGATTAAAATATGTGTGGAAGAGAGCGCTATTGTCAGTCCAAGATGATGTGTGCCCGTGACACTTCTCCATGAGGATCACACCACAGAGTGCCACTCAATTGTTCACTCAAATAATATGAGTATTTTGCAATTTAATTCAATTTCACATCCGAAATGCGACACCTTCTCCGCTCGGAGCGGCAAGACAAACAGGAAGTGATGACATTTCAGCACACGATGGAGCGGGAAACCAATTTTTTCCACGCCCCGGATTGTGTGTGGCGCCGAGGAAAGTGAATGAAAAGTTGAGTGGGTGGGACGGAAGAGGAAAATATGTGGAGGAGAGGCGAGAAAAAAACACAGAGAGAAGACGATGAAGCGTCAAAGAGCATTTCCCTTGAATTGATTTCGAAATAAGATTGACAAAGTGAGATGTATTAGCCGAAATTGTCATTCACCAATCACATGGAAAATTGATGATTTCCGATGGTGATGCGGCAAAACACACACCCTTCCAAACACACACACACACTACATATGAGAAGTTTTCCATGAGGAAAGCCAAGAATGTTGGACGAAGAAGCCAGAATACATGCAGGATTCTTCATCTTGAGCAGAATAGAGTGGTTACAGTGCAAGATTAAGGCTGAAGAGACACTTTTGTGGCATTGTTTTGAACTCTTGTTGTCCTGGAAAATACCTGGGAAAGCCAAATGCGTCTTTCCTTAATTCTGGACATTCAAGCAAAACTTTCAGTAAAAAGAGGGATTGAATCCGCCTCTTTCTCACACATTCACCCCTAATCAAATACCAAAACGTATTGATATTATAGACATTTTCAAAGAATACGACGAACTTGAGGCTAATTGGTAAGTTTTCTCTTCGAATAATTTCCCCACCAGAAAAAAAAAGATTTCACAACTATGAATTCTTTATCTTATAGATCAGCTTTATGTATTTCAACTCCGTGTCGCGGTGAATGGAAAAGTTTTGTCGATGCCTGCGTGACACAATGTCTTCTGTGCAATTAATAAGTTATAAGCCAAATTGTGTGGAACAAAGTGGCATTCAGATGGTCACGTTTTCATATTAGGACTGTCCATTGACTCCACCATCGCCTGCCTTTCAATGTTGTGCACACACACACAGGTTAATCCATCCCCAAAGCCCAGCCGAAGCTCGGCAGTGTGGCAAATAATGGGGATTAGTAGCTGTACGGCACGAGGCAATTGTAAAATGGTATTATGTCGGATTGAGGAGGAACATTGTGAGACAATTTTCACGAGAGTGAAGTCGACAATTGGGTTTTGGAACATTGTGTGTAAATTTAGAATCACGACTCACTCCACTGATTCCTTTGGCGATCCTTCAGCTCTAGCTTCGACCCCTCAAACTTATGCGCTTTCGTGCCTCTTCACGAGCTTTCCTCTTCGCCATGGAACCCATTAAATGCCACACACATTCGCCTAATGCTGAAGGGAGTGATAAAACAGCAACTTGTTAGCCAGGGCATGGCAAAAAATTGTGGGTGAATGGGCGAGAACGGAGTCTATAATTTCTTAAATGGGATTTCGTGTTCAACTACACTGATGTTGCGGAATAGATTGAGAGGTGGTAAAAAGGGCTGAAAGGTCAACGCTTTGCTGCCAATAGCTTTTTCCGGGGCTCCTTTTCTCCGTCTTGCACGTGAGCGAAAAATCGGCGATTTGAGGAGCCAATTTTCATGACAGCTCCTCACTTTGCTGCTCCCCAATTTTTGCCATTTACCCTCGAGCGTCTTCGCGGGGAGGGGATTTTAATTAAGACAAATCCGCGATATTAATTTAAAAACAAATTCTCCACTGTAATTATCCCATTATTGTGAATGTCGGTGTCGTAATCCATGCCCTGAATAATAAATACAGCGGGTGGTTAAATGATTGCAAAGGAATTATTTATGTGAATTAATTCAATTTACATCTAATAGCGACGCTTATGTTTTGCTGCATAAATACCCATAATGTTGATGCTCATTGGAGCAAATAAAGTACTAATTGCAGCAATGAAAACCTATTGGGGGGTGGGAAAATGCGGGGCGGCGGGTCAAAATTGGTTTGACTACCAACTGAGCAGGGACAGATGAAATTTTAGAACTTTATATGGGCACAACCATCAGGAAACAATTACTGCGACATTAGCCACAATATATCCGCATTTGCACACTCCAAATTCATTCACACTCGCCCTCAACGGTTGCCAAAACGAAGTTGGCAAATCACACTCACATGGCGATTTTCACAAATTGATGGTAAATTTCTCAAATATCTCGTCAATCATTCAAATTGATGTCAACATTTGTCATAATCACTTCATGCACATATAAAGTTTTCTGCCGCATGCGTCCAACCAAGGGGGAGATAATGCGGCTAAATCAGAATCACAGACACTTCCAGACCATTGGCAGTGCCTTCAACAAACGTTTTCCCTCATTTCTTCTGCTTTTACGGAACTGTAAACATTTTTCCAATTATCCAAAGCATCATAACCTCAAATTTAGGAATTTTTTGATCTAAAAACACGCAATTTTTACTTTTATTACCCTAAAAACTTACGGGGAAATTGTGTTAAAGAAATATTTGAGATTTCCAGCGGATAATTTGCTGTGATTCCATTCTCAATCCCTCTTTTAATTGCACTTTGAAACATAACCTAAAAATTATTTTATTGGCGCAAGAATAAAATATTTTGAAGATTATTTAGTGGCAAAGTGTGTCTTAAATCGATCACATAATCTAGAAAGATGTAAAGAACCCTGATATTTCGTTACTTATACTTCGAAATACTTTCTTCTGAACTGTAAGCCATATTCTGACCATTATATCTCCCCCTTGTGCCCAATGCGTAACACTTTAATCCAGTTGTGACTCTGGCGTTGAAGAAAAATTAGTGTGTGCTTTAAAAATGTCATGTATATGAAATACTCTGTGAAGCTTTTATGTGGTGAAAGCTTTTCTATTCCGCTAAATTTATCCATATTTCCTCCCAATATTACTTGCAAGTTGATCCAAAGTTTTCAGAGTCTGCAGCTTTCAGCGGAAAAATCCCTAAATCCAATTAGAACGCACATTTGCTTCAATTATGCGTTGAGGGACTTTTCACGAGCCAGCAAATGGTGCTCCCATATGGCTGTGCCGTGGCAATTGTCTGTCGCGTGTGTGTTATTGGCGACATATTCCCATATACAGGCCTTAAGTATGATTTACATGCAAAACTTTCCGAGGGAGTTTTCCGTTTTTGTGCAACAGGAACAAAAGCTGTAATCTCCCATTGAAATTCACCAATGCGAGAGGCGATGGAAGTTCGCAAGATTTTGGCAGCGGGAGCAAAAAGAAGCCTAAAGGGCGGGTGTCTCGGGGATGTGAAAGGTCTCCCCCTCGGCCCGAAAATTTTCTACAATACTTTATGGGCTGACTTCCCTGTGCCGTAAATGACGACTTTGAGGTGAGATTGTGGTGTGTTCGGAGGGTTTATCAAAAATTGATAAACTTGAAAAAGTCGAGAGACGCCGTCGACCCACACTCTCTGGCAACATAATCAGCTTGCGAGTTGTTGGCAAAGAAATTTCGGGGAAGTCGCATATTTGCCGAGCAATCCACCAGCGCGTGTGTTTCAGCAGCACTCGCGTGCAATTGTAAATTAATTAAATTAATAATTTTACGCGATGCTTCCGCCATCCCGCAGACCAATGATGTGCATGTAAATTAATCAATTATGCAAATGACATCGCCTCAGTGGCTTGCAGATTGCCAAGTGGTAAAATAAAAATAAAGCCCCGCCGATCGATACTTTCGATACTTGCACCGCGTCTCTGCCGAACGTTGAGGGAAGTTTAGGGAGGAAGACATTGTTTTATATGACCTTCCGTGAACTCCGCCGTACAGCAGTAAACCATACCGTGTTATTATGAAGTCGTTTCCTAATTCCGGTAATAATTTATAATCGCGCTAAGACTCCCTCGGCAAGCGCCCGTGCACAGCATCGATTTCACGGCGGCGGGAGTGGAAGGAAGGCCGGCGTTTGGCGGCTTAGGGATCACTTTAAAATTTCAAAATTCATCAATCCCAGAAGCAAGGATTCACTGTTATGAGTCACTTAAAGAGTTTATGAAAGGGCTAATCAGAGTGACAGATGAAACAAGTCTCCCAAGCTGTCCCTGGTAATTTCCTCCCCTGGGAATTTGATGAGTCCACCCTCGCATGTGAAGTACTATCAGTGGAGCTCTTAAAAAATCCTCCACTTTATTGACTTCATAAAATTTTTATATCCATTGACAGATGGTAAGAATTGAAGATGCCGATTAGGTTCACGCATTTCCAATCACTCTCCTCACAATTCAACTCCGGAAAAATTCAAGGGAAAGATAGTATGCCTTAAATCTGTACAAACTCACTTAAAATGGCTTTTTTGGTGTATTTTTCGATCATAACCTAAAAATATCACAAAGAAATCTTCAAATACTCATCTTTGAAAGCTTTCCAGATCTCAAAATTAACTCTTGTGATATATCACTGAACTCAAAAATTGCTGATTTAGAGTCAAAATGGCTCAGAAAGTTTTCCATGTGAACATTTTCCTAGTTCAAATCAATAATTTTGAGGTTATGTTCGATCTCAACACAATTTGCAGAGTTTATTTAACATTAAAGGTTCAGAATAGCAAAATTTATTGCATGTAAACGCTAAAATTTGCCAATCACTGGCGATCTTCCAGTCTTGAGCAAAAGAATTGATTGAGAAATCTGTCCTTGATTTATTACATAACCTAGAAAAGGATTTTTACGATTGATTTTTGGCGTATAAATCAAAATAAATCCAAAGAATCTAGATCATTGTCAGTAAAAAAGCACTTAGGGATGGAATATTGTAAGTTTTTGTACTCTTCCGTCCTTCTTAAAATCCCACTGAGATTTACACCACTTCTGGCTGTATTATCTCCCCCTTGGGCAGATTCTAAAATATGTTCTTCTTATCATTTTTCCTCCAGAAAGTCGTTTATGATCCAGCATATTTGAATCTGGGAATCTTCAACCTATTTCCTCAACACAACGCCTTTTTGGGAAATTGGGTAAAAAATATATATTTTGGCTCACAGAGTTTTGACAAAAGCGATCCATCACTATTGCAGAGATTTTTTTTTCACCATGCTGAATAAGTGAAATAACGTAATTTGCAAACAATTTTGGGCGAAAAAGTGTTCGGCAGAGGCGCAAAAAGTGGGGGGAGGGGTTCTTTTCACATTGAAATGGGCCGAAAAGCCATTAAATATTCATTTTGAACTATCGAGGAATAAACCAGGCGTGCACACACATCATACATTCAGCCTAAAAAGCGACAAATGAGTGCGGTCAGTGTAATTTTAATTCCAGCTCGGGCTCACCCACAGTGGGGAGCTGAAAAATAGATTAATTTAGAGCTCAGCACACCGGGCGGCTTCCCATCCGTGGGAAACTCGTCAGCCGGAGGTGGTTCAACTTGGACAATTGTGCGTGAAAAGAGGTGGACTTTCACATCTTCCCTCGCCCTCAGACCATCAGCTGCTCGACCACGTGGAAAATTCACTTCAATGGGAGAATTTGTGATGTTTTTCCACACCCTCTGAGACACCATTTCAATTCACTCAACGGACTTCTCACTCTCCGGAGGAATGTGAGAAGAAATTCAATTAATTTTTCCCCTCTCAAATTGGCGAGAGCTGGGAGATTTCCTTTTACCGGAATCCCGGTGTGTGTGTGTATCAATATTTTCGGAAAAATACCTCTTGAGAAGCCAAATTTCTTGCTCTGTGCGTTTCAAGAAGTGCTCCCACTCAAGCTGGAGAGATTGAGTTATTTCCAAATCACTGCAAAAAGTGCCTTTCCCGGGGAATGTTCGCTTTTATTTTCCGCCGTTAGACGAAAGGATTTTTTTTTCTTTCTTCAGCGGATATATTGGAAAATTGCCTCAGTTTGATGGGATGAAAGAGAGAAATTTACTTCGATTTGCTATTGATGAATATTTAATTTGCCATTTCAAATATAACCCGTTATACTTTAAGAAGATCAATTTTGAGAACGAAAAAAAATCCTACAAATTTCCAGGCGAAGCAATTCTTGTTCCAAGATTTGTTTCTCGTATTTTCTTCATCGCATATATTTATTTCCAAAGGAAAATTCTAAACAAAATCTGACGATCCTTTGCTGAATAATTAATCTTCGGGGGGAAGAAAGTTTCACCAACAGCAATTTAGGTATATAAGTTTGTGTGGAAAAGGCAGCAATATAGGAAAAAGCTCAATAAATTCTCTCCTCAATGCCAGGATTTTCCTTCAATCTGAATAAAGCTTCGAAAGAGTTTTGTGGCAGGCTAACAAACTCCCTGAATCATCAGCAAGAATGAGAGACGATCTGTGTGGAAAACGATGAGGAGTTTCCTTAAGTGAAAATTGCTTTTGAGGAGTATTAATTTCTTTCCTCACGACGGTAAATCTTGCAATTTCCTTCCGCACTAATGCAAAACTTCCGACAGAGTCTTTTTAATTTTCCCGACAGCACTTTTTCCACTCTCCTTTCTAATCATTCGTCTTATTGCAGGAAGTGACATGCAACATCTGGCGCACAGTTTTCAATATTACACATCTTATGGGGACAAAAGTGGTGAGAATTTATTTAACCCGGTGTGTTCAACCTTTGCGCCAAGCATGGGTGAGAGGCCGTTCCCTCCGGGGGTTGGTTGGAAAATGTGCGGAAAAGAGCGAGGTAGTGAGAAACGACGCGGTAATTCTAAGTTGTGACAATTCAAGAAAAATATCTTTCAATTTCCTCAAAATTACATTTTCTCCACGTCGTTTCTCTCAAAATTAAAAAATATTCCACCAAGTGAATGCGTCTGAAGCTCTTTTCCACTCTCAAAACTATTATTCTTATTTTATGTGAAGTGAAATGTAAACTTCTCTCTCGCATGACTTCAAACTTTTCCACCCAAATGCAATCACCCTGGCAAATTGCACACATGATCGTAAAAGTGAAGATTTTTTCCCCGCCCACAACTTTTCTGTGTTGTGCGGCAAAGGAGGGAAATTATCGGGAGGGCGAATGAGCTTTTCATACCAGGCGTCTCCACTTGCCGGGTCATAAAAGTAAATTAGGCGAGTGGCGCTCCTCCTGCGGTCATCATCCATTGTGCAGAGTGTAATTAAGTGACATAATTTGTGGGCGAAATATTGGGAGGTGGCAGGAATTCAAATCCATAAGTGATCCTTGATTTACACAACCGGACCGTGTCGTTGCTGTAAAAATGTACGAAAGGCTGCGAAGGAGGAGCTATTTTACTGTCATTTAATGCCACGTACACACAGTCTTCGAATGGAGTTTGATGTCCATTTGGCACACCCAATTTCACCCGCAGTCGCGCCCAAGAGGTTGCCAACTAAGCTCAAGGAGTCCATCTTCTACGCACTAATGTTTTTCTTACACATCTCAGACTCCCTTTCTACACCTTTCTCAACTTCAACTCCGCAACGTCGCGCCCTGAATTATTACGTGTCACGCGTAAAAGCTCCGACTTTGTGTTCGAAATCCAACTTCAGACCAAACAACGTGCTAATTGTCTCATTTTCACCTGCAATTGCCCGCCTCTCGGACGCACCCTTCCAGCGTTCCTCGGCGTGCACGCACTGTGTACACATCGTGGGATGAGGCTGTCCGGGACAGCGGCCATAAACGTGGAACGGTAATTCGGGTCTCTCTCCGAGGTGTGTGATTGTGTTTTTATGGCGATACTTTGTCGAAATCGCCCGTGGAAGAGTATAATGAGACTTAATAGTCCACAGAGTGTTCTCAGTGTGGCCTCTGGCTTTGCATTAAGCGTATTTACATGGGAAATTAGTATTAATTGATTGCAGTTGACGCTCTGTGCGCTTCTTCGCCGCCCTCAATCCCAGCATTGCACTCCCAGAGAACCATGAAAGCTAGAAAAAGCAGGTATTTCAGCTGAAAAGTGCTAAGATGTCTGAGCTCAGATTTTAACAGCCTTCGAGCAAAAAGCGATCGCAGCGGACGATGATTTTCATACTTAAGTTAGTTAATTTGAATCAATTTTCTTAGCAATTCTCAGAATATTTCTGCCGATTTTGCTTGCTTTGTATTTTGCTGAATTTATTGCGTCTTTGTTGTCAGTTCTTGCATGGAAATACCTTTCATTCGGTTTCCCGTGACAAAAAAGAATTAAATTTGTGGCCTAAAATGCCTGAAAGAATGTAAATCTCTCATTTTTGACATCATTTGCATGGCGCTATTTATTAAATGGCTAAAATATTAGCAAAAAAATTAGCTTTTTCACCCTCAACTTTGAGATCTTAGCATTTTGCTGTGCGGCTGAGCTGTCAGGATGAGGGAAAAAAGTCCTCAATCTCGACCAGTCAGTATCACAGATTTTTACTCGACGAACAACGAAAACTTTCACACATACACCACACGCTCTGTCATGAAGTGATGACTAATTAGTGAAACTTTCACCCACTAGACAACGGAGGTCTTCCTCTGGCTTTTTTTCCAGGGCGCGCACATTTCCACCTCTGACGCTCTGTGGGCGTCGTGGGTGGTCGAATTATTGACCGAGATGGTGAGAGTAGTGGCAAGTGGGGTAAAAAAAAAGTTGCCTGCAATTGAATCCAACACGGGAGTTGATATCAATCAAAAGCACGGCACCCGAGCTTTCACACAAAGTTTACCCAATGCGGAAAGCAAACAAATTACGAGGAAAATTTTTCGCCAGAGTCATTGCAAGTGATTTGATTTATTGCTTTTTTATTGAAGGCCAGTTAATTGATGATGATACGGCGAGAACAAGGCGCTGAGCGGAATTCAAAATAGTGTGAGATGCTGATGTGACGAAAGTCGCCAAGGAAAGTAATTTTCCGCCCATGCAAGTGACACCATCACTTGGTAATTGATGGAATGCGACGTGTTTTTCTCGCACCGCCGCCGCAGAAAGTGGGCGGCATATATAGTTTTATTTTCCAAAGTAGATGGTGTGGAAAATACTCTCTCTCTCTCTCTGCCGCCACCCCCGAAAGCGTCCCATCCCCGCACCGTCATCAGCATCACGATGTCCCAAAAGCCACTCACTCAGACACAATGCCCAGGGAGGACTGTCGGCACACAAAAATGGAACATTTCCCAGGGGGACAACATCACATGACCATTTGCTGAGCACAATTCCTGCGCTGGGAAGCATAAAGAGCACGATTTCAGCATGAATCGCTGAAGAGATTGCTCTGCGCCACTTCACGAGCAATTGGTAATGATAAGGTTTTAGCATTTCCGTGCACGGAGTTCTGATATGAGAGCAATTCTATCAATTCAAATATTTAGTTTAATATGTGTTACTATATATGCGATGATAGCCGACGCGAGGTCGTTAGAGAAAATGAGGAAAATGCATTTCTATTATCAAAACGAATACCCTCAACTGCACCCTGTTTTTCCATCGAGATGCCCAACAGATACTCTGCACGATTCCTATGGGAAATCTACCGCGAAATCCACCATCTTGAAATTCAGGTAAATGCCGAACGCGTCCTGCAGAATTCCATCAGAAATCCTTAGGACCGAATCCATTCAAGTAAAGTGCGCCATATTCAAACTGTAGACACAGCTTTATGGGGAATTTAAAGGAATTTCATGCAGGATTTCGGCAAAAAATATCCATTAATATTTTGAAGTAACAAAATTTTGTCTCAAAGTCAAACTATCTGAAACAATTTTTTTGGATATTTTAATAGTCTTTTATACTCCTTTGTTTATGCCATAGAACCTGAGTTAGGTTTGAAATTTTTGGATAAAAATCTGGTTGGTCGGTTTGATCACATTTCGAGTTGATTGCGTCGCTCAGCTTACCCATAAACTAGCCTTGGCATTTGCTTATCACATCCTTTTATTTCTAGGAGATAAACCCCTTGACTTTTCTTTGTTGTTCATTGACCATCTCGTGGAATTCACCGGTAATTTACTTTATATTTTATATGTGCAGACAACAAAAAAATAGGAGGTGTATTTCAAATTGATTCCCAACAGCAAAATTGGATTTCTTCCTCAAATAGAGTTTCTCTTTTTACTGCGGCAAAAATTTCATTTCTCCGGACTAGATTACGAGGTGAGTTCCAATTTTGCAAGTGGATCAAAAGCAACATAGTGCCCGAAATGGCAACTAAAAGGATAGTTTAGGAATATTTAATGTATACTCAATTTGTTAAATTTCACATTTTTCACTGTGGGACATGGACAGTTTAGTAGCACAGTGAAAAACCACATAATCTGATTCAGCATGGTAAACATCGCAACATCCCGGAAGGCTCAGGGATAATAATGAAGCATGTTCGATTCGTGTAATGGATTTTTTCCCATAGAATTACGCAGTCAAACGTTAAATAGCTTTAAATGTGGATTCGCTGCTGCGTTGTAGTTTTTAGTGTACCTGGCGATGCCAAATGGTTTTTATTGAAAAAACCACCCTGACGATCTCTTTCCGCATGTGTAGTAATTCTAGCGAACAATCCACAAATGTATATATGCGAATATATATAGCCTTTTACGCATAAACATCAATTTTATGGATTTTATACTATTGTGGAAATGAATTTGTATTTTTTATGAGATCCGTTAAAAATGATTTATTGCACACCAGAACACGAATTGGTCTGGAATGGTTAAGTGCTTCCCATCGCGGAATGTGTGCTGGAAAAACCACATTTCAATTTCAATACAGTCTGCAGAGGGTGGCCTTTTTCCAACTCATAATGCCACCTTCAACAGTATTTTAATGCAGATATGATTTTCCGCTCCATTTCACTTCATGAGTGGCAAAGAAAAAATTGCCAATCAATTTCCATCCGCACGACACTCTTTGCCCAATTAATTATCCAAATGCAAATTAAAGAGGAAAAAATAGTGATTGAGAGCAATTGAGTGGCGGAGAGTTTTTAGGTGTACATGAATTTGTAATCTAGTGTGAAAATATTTTATTATGACTAATTAATGTCTCAGAATAAGTTGGAAATTGAGCTGAGAGAAGCCTGAATATGATTTAATATAATTATTATATGATCACATATGATCATATATGATCATGTAATAATGTGCGGTTGGAAACCAATACAGAATACGTATATTTCAACAAATAATAAGTAAATTAGATTCAATATCACTTAAGCTTAGCTACAAAACGTTCTATATTTTTGTAATCAACTGATAACTGCTGTCCATGATTCATAAGGCATCTTCTTGAGCAAAAGTCTGGAAACTGATAGTCTAGAAAACTATATAAGTTTCCGCTTTATACCTCAAAATGCTCTCTTAATCCGAAATGGTCTCTCATTGGGACTCTTAAGTTGAAGAGTTGAGGACTGAATAGCAGCACTTCCTTGCATAGTTGAGACAATAAGAGAGCTATGATAGACACTTGAGGCAGTCGATAAAGTGTTTAATGGACACTCAATACTCTCCGGCAAAGGAATTCAATAAACCATAAGCTTCCACAATTCCCCAATAAAGTGGCGATGAAAGAATCATGCATGATTCACTATAATTGAGTATGTTTTGCACACTTGATTACATTTGCAGTCAATTATTTGATTTGATCAATGCATTTGGGGTTCATTAATTTTTCAAAACAGCCACCCAACAAAACGGCAATGAGGCTTATCTAGGCGGATAAATCGTTTTAAATTATCGCAAGTGCACAAAATTACAAATTTCACCCTATGCGTAGAGTGTTGGTTTCAATCAGTTAGTTATTTATTTCCATACACAAGTTTATCACATCGCACAAATCGAAATGGGATGTTTACATTCATCCAACACACGCCGTTCGGTGTGTTTTATATCTTAAAATTGCGCCACAATTCCATTTGAAGGCCGGCTCTAAATATCCGGACTACAAACGGTCCTATAGTCACTTCATTATGATTTGGGTGCCCATTTTACAGATTAAAACATCCCAGATGCACTCAATTCCACGATGATGGAATTCCATACATAAAATATTGATTTAACTTAAATACAGCGTGAAACAGTGGCCGTGCAATTCCATTATGGCCACTCACTGATGTGCAGTTTAGCATCAGCGCGTCGCATTGATGGATATCACCGACCGTATTGTCCTGTCGCAGGACAAAAGCTCCCTTCGCTTCAGAGTTGAAGTGCACAAAGATAGACTGCAGTAATTCACACTGACTTGATTAGAATTGTTTATTCACTAAGTGATATGGCGACAAAAACTGGGTCAAATCGTCATTATCTATAAAATGTCCAATCAAAAGTCCTATGAATTTCTGGTCAAATATGTAGGCACACTTTTATTCATCTATTGTTTGCCAAGTCGTCAAATATTCGCTTTGATCGCGTTCAATAAACATAAATCTACCGCGATTTTTTATCGCGAATCGCAACCCTTTTTCCATCTATTCGTCAAAGAACATGCGAAATAATCCTTGATTCCAGAGAGAAACAATGGGAAACAGGACGAGAAAGAAATTCCATCAAAAATTTAATTTATGTTCAAACCCAGAAATTCCGCAATGTTTCCTGAATTATTATTTTTTTTCTGCACTTTTTATTCTCGCAAATTCATCGAAAATTATATGGAAATTTTAATGGAGAGAGAGAGAGGGAGAAAAAAGTTGAAACTAACAGCAAAGGATGTGCGGAAACGAAGAGTGAGCAAAGGTAAGAAATTAATAACATGTTATAAACACTCACCCCTTTTCCACACACACACCTTTCCAACCCCGCGATGGAAAATGCGCGCGCGAACACATCTTGTACACCATGAAGTTAAACAATAATTTTAACTGGAAAAATATTTGCTTATTGATTGGATTCTGTAAACTTTAAATTAAGTTTGCGCCCTGAGTGTGTTTTTCTGTATTATTACAACATGAGTCTCATTACCGGGTCTTAAGAAGTTTTCACATCACTTTCGCGACGCGGAGAGCGTTCTGTCGAAGGAATATTTATTGCCAACACATTTTCCAACTTGTTCACGTGATCGAATCCGTGTTTACCATCTTGTACACACTGTCCTCGTTCGATGAAACGAGGTCGTTGCAGAGCGGAAGGTGGTTATCGGGGAAACTTAAGCATTGAGCTGCTAATTTTTTTATTCAATTATCACATGAATTGTTTCGAGGGTGAGAGTTTTAAAGTGCATTTTTCTCTAATAAACGGCACGATTAATCCTTAGAATGACAATTTTCAGTCACTATTTAGGATCGCGACACCCCAATGGATATGGACAGAAATTCACATAAGCTTTTATAAAGTTCACATAATGTGAGGGAAATTGTCTCTCTCTTGTGGACGCCACTGTGCCGCGGGAGATGGAAGTTTAGATTTCCGGATAGTGGCGGCAGCGCGATCGCAAACTGCAATAATGAAGATAGAAAACATCGCGCGCGCCCGCCATGATTGAGTTGAAGAAGAAGAAGCGTCGGCAGTGTTAGGAGAAAAAGTGAAAATTTTAAAATAAATAAAAGTCAAGCGAAGTGTGGTGTTTTATCTATCAAATTATCACAGAACTTTATCACAGAAGTGTTTCAAATATCACAGTGATCTATCACAGCAGTGTTTCAAGGACTAGAAGTGATCACAGCGAAAGTGGTCGCGTTTCGGCCGGATGAGAGAGCGCATTCGTCCGGTCACTTTTCGCCGGATGCTAATGCGATTGTTCTCTCATTCACAGGTACAGAGGAGCATTGCAAACTGAGCTTTGTAGGTCATTTATTAAAAACGACTTCGTCTTTTCATATCCAGGTACAGAGCGGCATTGCAAGCTGGGCTTTGTATGTCATTTACTAAAGAGGTCCTTCGTCTTTTCATTATCCAGGTGAATATTATCACACATAAATTTATTAAAAGTTCACATGATTTTTTGTAAAAAGCCAGGCTTTGGCCAAGCTCAATTAGAGTTTGAAAATCTGAGTTAGATTTCGGTTAGATATCAGTCACTTTTTAGTTAATTTTAGACGAATTCTAAACAATCAATAAAGTCTGGAATCTTGGGAAGTATTAAAGATTTTTCATACAAATTGTGGAAGTTGTCAGGAAGTGGTGTACAGATTTTAGCCATATTATCGCCCCCTTATGACACCCTCAACCTGAGGATTGTGCTTTTCGTGAATGTGTGATTGATTAAAAGTTCATCACAATGCCTGCTGGTGTTGCGGGAATGAGACTACAAAAGAGCCTTCAGACGCATTTGGAGCTTCCTAAGACTCTCCTGCCAACTTCACTAAGCGCAATCCCCAAAAGCTCTCTTTGTATGGTGAAAAGCGCCGAAGTGACTGCAATTTGAGCCAAAGTTGAGCCATTACGTAAATTTGGGCGAATGAGAGCAAGCTCGGGGCTGAATGTTTCGTGTGCAGTTGGTGCGGCTGCCTCAGCCATGAATTAGGTGGGAATGTCTTGGAAACCCCGTAATTTGCCTGGCTCGTGCACAAGCACACAAATGAAATGTCAATCAATTTAAGTGAATGATCTCATTGTGGTTGACACAAATTTAATGGGGATTGCCTTAGAAATGCGAGTGCGCTGCAGTTGTTGGGGGGAGCAAAAAAGCTCCGCTCTGGCAAGATGAACTTTTCGAAATGCAATTAAGTGCCAGTGATTTGTTGTCTGTGCGGAATTGAGGTTTTTTTTTCGTTGTTTATTTATTTATTTTTCTCATAGTGAGCTTTTTTCGCACAGTCGCGTGCAAATTGGACTGGCTTGCATTAGGAGGGAGAATTAAACTCAATTCGAAAGCAATTATAGAGATGTATTTTATTGAATTGCCACTGATATTTTGGTGCTACATTGCATTACTTTTCTGCATCATGTGTGTTTTTTCTCACACACACACACCTTCCCATTGGAAAATGCGGAGAGCGCGAGCTGCAGGAGTTGGCAATCAATTTGAGTTTGTGCCTTATAAATTGAGAGCAGATCGCACACACTGTCACTCCGGATGGTGGAGTGTTTGGCACCATTGGGAGCTGTTCGGTGGCTCGACCACGGACAGCATAAAAATCGTGAAAGAGTCCACTGGGGATGGAAAGTGCAGATGCTGGAAGAAGAGACTGAAAGATGAGCTTTTTGAGACTTGCGAGGAGAGTTGTGAGTAAAGTTCATTTTGCAATGTGGGTGAAATTCTTCTACAAGTTTGCCAAATGTGTGCTGCATAATAAAGCACACAATACTATTTTGAAGATTCTTTTGTCTCTAATGGAATTCTTGGGGAGAAGGTGGGCGAAGGCCACCCGAATGTGCATCACAGTTCGTTTTCCCTGGCAATCAATGCAGTGGGAGTGGTGAGCTTTCGCCGAGGGGCAGGCAACTTATTGAACTATCAGGGAAGATTCCCAGGGAAACTTCTGCTCTGCAAGTCTTCGGCGGTATTGTTGGGAAAAATACACAACTATGAGGGGATGTTAATAATAATGACTGAGAAAACATTGTGAGAATGCATTGAATATGAAAACCCCTCAGCATCGTAAGAGCATTCGGTGGAGAAGTTGGAACAAATGAGGGGTTGAATTGAAGGGAATTAACCTTTTCTACTCTGTGAAACACAGAGTCTGCAATTGAATACCGTGGCGGAGGAAAAAAAAGGGGATTCAGACTACACAATTCTTTCCCCAGTGAGTCCTTTTCTTTTGTTGCAAACAATTTTCCATCTATTTTTCCAATTCCAAACCCACCCTCGGCTGCACCTCAATCTGTGCTGGCTCTGCCAACTACCCTCCATTTCATTTGAAATAGAAAACAAACACTACAAATGAGCCTCTATTTGGCTACATCCTATTTCAATTTATTTGCCATGCTCTTGGTCCATTCTCTCCACTGCCCGCCCAGGCTTTCCGGCACACCCAATCTGGCCGGGTGATTGTGTGTAATTGATGCACCTGGCGGAGGGTGTGCCGAGGGGCGAGGTGGGGTTCCGGGGCAGAAATCCGCTTAATTTCGCAACAATGGCAAATCAAGTGTTAAAAATGTTTCTGCAGAGACGAAAGAGTTCGCCCAGCCACTCCACTCAATCCACAAACAAAAGCTCTCTTATTTATCAAGCAAAAAACCACTCAGCAACATCTTTTTTTTGCCCACCCGACTGGCAATGCTGGGGGTGTGTGGGGCGTGCCCGAGTCGAAACCATGCCATTCAACCTCCTCACACAACAAGTTGAAGGGAAAAATAAATTACACTTCATTCGAGGGGAATTCAACTAATTAATCTTGAAAACCATCTCAATTTTTGCTGATTTCTCCAATTCTTCGGCACTGGCTGTTGTTATTTGCCCCCCAGAAACGGGGGGGAATGAGACGGAGAATTGCTTCCACGGACTGCGGGAAGAGTGTATATAGACACGGCGGAGCGGGGCGATGAGTTATGGACAGTTGAGTGGACGAGATATGGAAGAACTTCCCGCCACTGCTCATGCAGTAATATTCCAAAACACTAAATTCCCTCATTTGCATTCACCATCTTTGCCGCTCGAATGACTTTGGAGGGCGCTCGTGGCGAATGGACTTGAGATGCAAACAAAAGTGCGCCACTTAAGATATTTTTTCATTAGCAAATGAAGTTCTCGCGAGTTTTGCATTTCAATTTATCTTGCAAACCCACATGAGGAAGTGCAAGCGGGCTTTTAACACAATATTGTCAGGAAAGTGTGCACATTTTGTACGCGTAGTGAGAGTAGAATTAAATAGTCTCAAAACTTTGAGTGTGATTTGAGGGCTCAATTATAATCAGCGCACTATTTTTCTATTTACTAATTCGAATAATAAAATATAATTTTGTCATGCCACTGAAGTAATAATTATGACAATAAAGTTAGGAATGTAGTGCAAAGTTCATTAGTCATTTGGTGTAATATCTGTGCTATCTATTTGATTATTACTATTATGTACACAAATACTGTTATCGTACATCTATATTAGACAACACTTGAGCCCCGAAGCGATGATTGTTGGAAACATAAAAATTTGTATGTAACGAATGTATTTTTCAAAACCTTTTCCTATTCCTAATAGAGTTTTTTTTTATAGTTAGCAAACCGAGCTTTGCACACAAGCAAAGCATATTGATTTCGAGAGCAAGGGGCAGATAATATGGTGGGAAGTGATGTACAGCTGTGTGGAAGTGGTAAAATATTTGCATAGTATCAGTTTCAACAAATTTTATTGTTTTTTTAGGTTATGTGATTGATTTAAAAGAGATTTTGTCAATTTAATAACTCTCAAAGTCTTGAAAAAACTTGATATTGATTGAGAATAAGTTTAAAAGTCAATCATAACCTCAAAAACTAATTTGAATCTAGAAGAATGTTTCTTTGTTTAGTTATTTCCGCAGTTTTCGCTTTAAAGTTTAAACTGATAAATTCATTTCACTATATTTACTCATTTCCATGTTAAAAAATTTCTAAATTAGACCAAAAAATGTATTTTTAAGTCCACTTTATAACCTAACAATTTGATCAGAATTTTTCCAAGCATTTTCTGAAGGCAAAACTTAGATTAGATTGTGTTAAAAGTTAGAAATGAGTGTGAGAAGCAGTTGAAGGAGTCTAAAAGGCGATGAAAAATGCCTTTAAAGACGTTCGGCAGTGTCTGAAGTGTTGAAGATTCTGCAGAGGAATTGCGGAAGATTTGAGGCATATTATCTCCCCCTTGTTCAAGTGTTCTTTCATCTTCTCTCGACCTGCGTCTAATTTCGGATAGTAGCATTTGTGAAATTGGCTGAAATGTCCACGAGAGAGACGCGCAATTTCTCCATTTATTTGATGTTTTCATCTGAAAAGCGTCTTCGTGTGTTTGTTTCCACTGGTGAACAACATATAATTCAATGAAAGTTTCCTCGCTTTCCGTGTTTATAAAATCAATGAATTCGATTAAGTTTGTGCGATCATTAATTTGGTACCTCAAGGATCAATATCCTCAACTTTTTCACCCCCTCAAACCCCACTTTCGGGCAAACATTTGCTCTTGGGGTGTAATACTCGGTGGGGAGTGTGCTCTTGTGCACACTAAATAGAATGTATATTGGAAGTTGAACTGCTAATTTCTCCAATTCTTCAACCCAGGCGAGTTTACATGGCGAGAAGACGACTCAGCGTGGTTGAACTTCTAATATATCGCCTTGGTGGGGAGAAATGAAAAAATATATATAATATTTCGTTGGTGAGAATTTTAAAAGAGTCTCTCAAGAGACTTATTTATGGCGAGAGTTGTGAGGAAAAGTTTGTTAAAAATTCCCTTTTTCCGCAGCAACTGCAGCTTCTTGTATCCTTCTTCCTGTCTCTTCACTCGGGGTTGCTTTCCTCTCGCCACGGGAAGAGAGATAAATTGTCCTAAGTACATTTGTTTCAGCACATCCTCTCTCACCCCCCAGAAAAATGTGAGTGAGAACACATTCCACTTTGCATCGGTTCGAAAATTGATCTCTGGGCGTAACGAATTTCTGCATTTCCACCAGCTCGCATGGCACTTGTGCAGATTCCATCCTCCCCGGCGAGAAGAGATATGGCTCGAGTGGAGCAGAAGAAGTGGAGACCAATTGAGCACGCCAAAATTGGAATATAGTAAATTTTATATAGGTTCGCCGTTTTACGACAGCATAAAAGTGTGTATTTTATAATATTATAGACTGGGAATTTCCATTCGCCAACATATTTCTGGCCAAGTATATCACAATGAGGGATTCTTTGGCGTTGAAATGCGTTTTGATTGATTTTTCGCGCAGATTTCGATGCAGATTCGAAAAGTGCTCTTAAAAAAACCCAAGGGGTCAGTCACAAGGCGATTTTTGAGGTGAACTTAATGTTCACCAATCAAGTAATCGATTATTTGAGTACAACAATAAAAAAATAAAATAGAAAATTAATGAAATTTTGAATAAAATAATAAAAAATGATTATTTTCCCAAGTAAAATTGAAAAATAATGACATTTTGAATACGATAATATAAAAAAATGATTATTTTTCCTAGTGAAATTACAAAATATAATCAAATTCAGAATTAAATAATAAAAAAAAGATTTTTTTTCAATCAATAAATCAAAATAATCCGAATATTCATAATTATCCAATTATATTTAAATTTTGATTAAATATTAAAAAAAATATGCAAAAAAATAATCAGAATTTGTATTAAATAGTCAAAATTTGAAATTAAGTCACAAAAATTGAAAAAATAAACAGAATTTTGTATTAAAAAAAAACAAATTTTAAATAAAATCACGAAAAATCAACAAAAAGTGATTGAATAATCACAAAGTTAATGGTCTCAACATGCCCCTTGAAGTGAATGACTTTCCCCTTAGAAAAACCCTTCATGTTGCCCAATTTATTGATTCCCAGTGGCAAAGGGGTTGAGTGGCAGTGGCACTTCTTGATAGATATATGTACACTGCAACCACTCAGGGTTTGGAGTATATCAAAACTATTCCACTCTCAGCAAGGAATGCACGAGGGAAGAGATATTTTCTTCATCTGCAGCATTTGATTTCGCTGCTGGAGAGCATCTGAAATGCTAAGGAGCTTCCCCAGACACAAAAGTCTTGTCACCGCGACGTGCTCAAATCCTCAAAGGTGATGGCGGGTAAAAATTCAAAACAACCCCCGCAAAACCGTCTTCGCCCAGAGCTTTATGTGTCGCTGGAGAACAATAAAGTGATAGAGTTCTTGCCGCGCTGCAACTTTCTCTCGTTGCCATTCATGAGGATTCCCTTTGCACGCTGTCGTGCCATCAAATGTCAGTGATGAGCTTGTGACTTCTTCTGAAGGAATTTCACCTGTCGGAGTGGGATTTTGTTTATTTCTGCAGAATATAGTTAAACTATTGGAGCTATTGTAAAAGTTGATTCGAAATGATTAAGGAAAAACTTAAGATATTTGCTGTAAAAGCTTCTTGTTCACAAATTTGCTACTTAAATATTTTTATTTTAATTATTTCAGCAAATTTCCCTTCTCTTACACTATGTAGAGTCCCTTTAAACTCCCTAACACTTAAACATTTCTCAGTTTGAGTGAGAATCGCTCCAAAGATGGATTTACGATTTTCTTTTTCTCAAAATGATTCCGAGGTATGTTATTGAAGTTTCGCAACATATTCTCTGCATTGAGCCAAGTGGAGTCAATTTGTTAATTTGCGCAGAAATGTTGGCCATGAAATCCACTTGATCCCCTTTTGATACCCGCGCCAGATGCATTGCACAAAGACACGGAAGGTTGCAAGTGCAAGGCGTTGAATTGCGTCTGAGAGCTGCCTTTGAGGGCGCAGCGGAGGGATGTTTACAGTATAAATAAGGGGTGTGGGTGGGAGAATAGATACTGAGGACAGAGTTGGAGTAGTTTCATTTCACGGATGGAGCGTTTTAACACTCCCCCATTACATTCTCGACATCCGGAATCGCTCTACTGAGGCACGTTTGGAGTGCGCGCGCGGAAAGTGAAGCGGTTTGCTGGATGGTGAGCTTTCCATGCCCTTCGCCGAGAGCTTATGCATGCACGTATAAACGAGCTTATTTCACCTCCACGCTTTTTATACGCCACCTCGCTCAATCCATGAGCTTCGCGGATGCCTCTATTGTTCCGCCGCCACCCCCAATCTTCGCCCAACACCCCCGACTCACGCCCGCGCGCCACTCAAATGGCATAGTTTTATGTCCACAAAATTGCATTGTTCTCCAAACTACAACCCCACTGGGTAGGGATGAAAATTACATACATATATAGGGAATCGTGATGCAAAAAAAAAACGAGAGATTCTTAATGAGAATTTGTCGTTTTCCCAGTTTAAATTCCCATTTCACATCTCTCAAATATCACGTTCACTGCCATTTTTTCCGCGCTGTACATTTTCAAGGAAAAAAATCATTTCACTGATGAATGAGTTTACTTTTTGTTCACCACTCTTGTTGCTCATTCAATTAAAATGCTCTCATGCACGGGGAAAAACTTTCACTCTCCGAGATTTCATATGACAATGTTCCCATTATTTTGTACATGAGTACTCGTGGAGGGCAAAAAAAGCACCCCCTCGCACACCCCTATTAATTACAATACCCAGAGAAAGGAGCAGCGGAAGAATGCGAATGAAGAGGAAGTATTTTCTTTCATTTACACACTGGAACAATGTGGGGAAAAAACATTAGATGAGGTAAGTAGGAATGGACAGAGTGTCCTAAAGAGCCGGAATGGAGAGCTGAAGCGGAGCTGCAACATATATTGCCAGTTTAATTGTACATTCTTGCCATCCTCACTGATCCCAGTAAAAATTCAATCCGCTGTCCATCGTTTATCCTCCGTTTTCCGTTGTGTTGCAGAATTCCTTAAGGGAATCTCAACACAGAATCCATCTCTTATGAAAGTCCATTGAATATGACTTCACCAATATTTCCGCTGGATTTCTGCAGGAAATACCATTGAAAATCATTTGAAAATAGACCCAAAATATAATGAGAAATGTCTGTTATACACGTGCTTAAGAGGTAAGGAAAAACAATGGACTTTCCTGCGGGAATCCTTCTGCTGCTCTTTACTGGTGTTCGCCAAGCCTTCGTTCCACTAACTACAAGACTGCACTTAGATGTGTTTTATTTTTTAGCGGAAATACACATTGAGAAGATGAGGATGGAGTGGAGCAACAGCAGACGGAAACCAATTTGGTGGGTGAAATAAATCAAAAAGCTCTCCTGATAGCGTGAAAGTTCCTGAATAGCAGGTGAAGGAAACAAATTGGCGCACAAAGTGTGCTTTTGAAGGCAGCTCATTGGCAATACACACACAAATACTCTGCATTCCTCCTAATGATACCAAATTTTCCATCGCACAAAGGATGCATCTTGGAGTGTGCGAGAGAATATGAAATTTTTATCACACTGTATAAGAACAGGACGAGAAGAGAGGAGGTGTCCAAAAATCAGCATAATTGGACGAAGAGATGTAAAAAGGGGGAGACCGTGAAAATACCGGAAAAACTGCAGCACAAAGTTGGGGAGATGGCAAAAGCTGTCTGCCAACGGAGATTCTCTGACGAGCAATAAAAGCCAGAAGGGGAGAAGAAAAAAGCGAGTAGAATGAAGATTAAATCCCTTGTCGCGAACTTTCACTGCCTCCAAGCTATTTTATTTCTCTCCTCTGACACCCATAAGACGCCTCGTATTTTCCTGTCAACAATTTCCCACATGCATGCACACATTATGAACTTTCACCGCCCCAACCAATACGCCTCGCTCTGTCCAATCAGAAAAATTTATCACACCTCCAGAGAGCATGATGAGACTTCCACAGGTATTTCACGGTAACTTTCCTCCCACATAAACAACATCGCCCGAAACTTTGTGCTGTGTGGAAAAATTGCCCCGCAAGTTCAATATGTCACGAGATCCTTTTTCACGGGATCTCAGAATAAACGCAAGACGACCTGACTGATGTGGCATTTAAGCGGGGAGACGTTATCAAGCAAAATCTCAATAGTATTTAGTATAGGAAAAGCCGCACGCAGTAATTTATAAAAGACATTAAAAATTTAAATTGATGGCTCATCAATCAGACGATGTTTGCCATAGTTTATGTGTCAAATTGTGGGTGTTGGATGTCCTTTTAGAAAGGATCCCCTGAAGTCAAATTCCAATTGAGAGCCATTAAGTCTTCATACGCTTAATTCTCATCATCGATTGCACACTCAACTTCGCTTCACTGCAAAACTACAACGAACTTTAGCCATATGATCCGAGGCAATTTCATGGTAAATGCAATGTAATACTTTTGAGTCTCGGGGAGCCTGAAGGAAAGTGATTTGCCATGGGTGACTGATGCTTATTTGAATGGGAATAAAAGCCACCCCTGCCGCTCAACATCTGAAAATCCGAAATAAAACAATCTCTACTCACAGCCAGATTTGCTTCCTCTGTGTCAATATTTGTCCAATGTAATTCTATTTGTTCAGCTCTCTTTGCATTCCAGTGGCAAACAGGCGAGCATGAAAAAAAATGTCCTGCCCAAAGTCCCCTCGAGAGTTGGAGAAACGCGCCGTCTCAAATGTTTCCTCCTTGGTCCACACGAATGAATTCAAATTAAAAATTATCCTGCAAGTCACTCTTAATTTTTAATGCAAAATTTTAATGAGGAATTTTTCCACCAAAATTTTTCATATATGCGAAATTAATTTCCCCACTTTTTTTTTCGCCTCTGCGATGCTTTTCGTGTCACTGTCACCCATCGCAAATACATCACGCACTGCAATATTCAATACCATTTACATCGGTGTGATCGTTAAATATAATTTTTATTTTATGGTTTTACTGCAATAAAGTGCTTGAGAGGGAAAAATGTGATGGGGCAAAAAAGTGTGTGGCAGCGTAATGGGAAAAATGATGAAATTTAAATTTAAAAACATCGACTTGAGGAATAAAACAGAAAGCAACTGGTGCGAGAAGGGTATCAATAATCCGGTGAAAAAAAGAGTGGATGAGAAATGAAGAAATGTGCTCAGTGGAATAGAAAAAGAATTGTGTCTGGAGAAATGTAGATGCAACCTGACAGGAATTGCTAAAACGCGCTTCGAGAGACTTAAGGAGATTTTTCAAGAAGAATCTTTCATTATTTACTCGACATTTGGCCAAACGGCGACGGAATGTTGTATTTGAGTGTGGGTGCGAATGCTGAAGGAACACAAGTTTTCCATTAGACGTGAGATATTATCTTCTCAAAAAATACATCTTATATCATTAAACAAATTCACAGAGTGTATTTGTGTATTTATTGACGCTTTTGCGTTTCCCAGCTTAAATGCAGACACATTCCTTATGCCAGTTCAATAGAGACTTTGAGTTGATACTTGAGATGCAACCGTAAGTGTGAAGAATTTTATACTTGTTCTCACTTACCTTGATAGACAATCAGCTGATAGGTAATTGCTGCGAGAAGAAAGTTGAAAACTTCCATTCTTCCTTGTCATGCACGAGTCACAGGATGTTGATGTTCGGTGTGGATTCACCTCAGCAATTGTTCCAAGAAATTCACGTTCTCATCTTACAGGATATCTCTCAGTCTGGTGCAATTCTTCCAACCTTCAACCTCATAATCGTCTCGTGTGAATCATACTAGAAAACTTTTACCCCAACTCTTAACTCATGTTCCTCACTATCAATATTTCCACCACAATTTGTTTACTTTCTCAACACCTGCAAGAAATCAGAGTTGATAAGAGATTATTAATGAGGATTAAATTAACCAGATAGACGAGAGAGATTTTCATTTATCTCCTTAACAGCTTAAGAAAGCACAAATACAACAACAGGAGAAGTCATTAAAAAGCTGCATTGTAGATTCCACTTAAGGGCAAACCTCAAGGATATTTATTAAAGGTGAAGTTGCTGGCCACATCACGATATTGAATGTGTACGGCTAGAAGCCCAGGTAATACATATTCCCCAGTATTTTTAAGGTTACACGATAAGAGCCTCAAACCAAGGGAGAGATAATACAGTCAGAAGTGGTGTACAGCTCAGCACAAGTACTTAAGGAATGGAAGTGTTGAAAAACCTACAATATTCCATTCCTACGTTCTTCTTTTGCTGACTAATCATCTAGATTTTCTGAATTCCCTTCGATTTTCACGCAGAAACAAACGTACAAATCTTTCTAGATTATGTAACGAATTGAGGAAAGATTTAGTGAATAATTCGCATTTTAGCACATAAATTCTGCTAGTCTTTGACAGAATTAAACATTTGTAAGCAATTAACAGTGCTTCTTTTAACCTTTGGTGTCAAGAAACAGTGCAAATTGTGCTAAAATTAAACATAACCTCAAAAGTAGTCATTTGGACTTGGAAAATGTCCATTTAGACAACTTTCTGGATAATTTTGACTGTGAATCAGCAATTTTAAGATCATTGGCAAATCATAAGAGATGTTTTTGTGATTTGGAAAGCTTTCGAAGATCTCCTAATTATATTTTTGAGGTTATGATCAGAAAGATGTCCAAAAACAGCGGTTTTAAGTTGATTTTGATAGAAATATCGAATGAAACCTCAAGAAATTCATTGTAATTTGGGAATAATGTGGAAACAGACTACAAATTTCATGTTCTAGAAGTGTCAGGCAAATTTGGAAGTGTTTGGAAGTGGTGTACAGACTTAAGGCATATTATCTCTGCCTTGCCTCAAACTAGCATATAATGTTTGTCTGCTGCTTAAATAAATACCAAAACGAAATGCTCACTCTGTCTGCGAGCGAAGAAAATTTCTCATGCATTCCTATGTAACAATAAATTAGAAACAAGATATACGCTGAAATGCAATAAATTCAAACGAACGCAGATGAAAATGTGCACATTCGTGATTTTCCGATTACATGTGTTATAATTCCACCCACTTGGCATTTAAAGTTTTGTGCAAAGAGTGTGAGAGTGCATTATCAAATGTATGTTGGTTTCGTATTTTCATTCGTGTATTAATTAAATTCCACTTGAATCCCTTTCAACTCACCATTCAACCCAAACATTTTCACCCACTCTGAGTGCGGGGGGAAAATGGCCAGTTTGAAATTGCTGAGAGATTCTCATCACCCCAAACAATCTCCCCAATAATACTCAAATTGGGATACTTCTCACTTGGCAGAGATCAAGTTGCACTTCCAAATGTCTTGGCCAATCCTCTTTGTTGCACCGCACACACTTTGCCCTCGAGTTGCTCCGCTCGCAATGGCTGGAAAATCAAGGAACCGAGCACGGATATCAATGGAAATTGCCAGCAATCAAAACTCTGCTGCAATATCCACTAAGACCTCTTCTCAGATGGCATCAGCCAGCAGCGCCTCTAGTTAAATGAATATCCATTGCAAGGAGCTTTGAGATATCTAATCGTACTTTGTATTTCACTCAAGCTGCTACTGGAGAAGAAGGCACAAATCTTGCAAGGAGTGCAACTGAGATTATTTCAGAGACGAGTGAAACATCGGTTAAGTTTGCATGTGCTTAAACTTAGTAAATGAATCAATAATGATGTGATAAGTCTCAATTTAAACGAGACAACAGATTGCAGCCAATCATAAGAGAATGCAATTTCTTGTCTTCTTACCCTTAATTCTTAATTATTATTATAGTACAGACCTTTGCAAGTTCTTATTGTCCTTTCACAATCGTATTGTGACGAGTTTTGCCTCATTTGCCCTTAATGGAGCCACATGAGAAATATATGGAGCAATTCTCAGTCACACGCAGACATGTTAAACTTCAAACATGTAAAAGTCTAACATTCGAAATGAATAAGAACAGCCTGTGTTATTCTCGCGAAAACAATGTGTTAGAGTTTAAAACACCACCACAATGTGTAAGAGAGGAAAAATGGTGAAATTTGCCTAAATTATAAAAATTCAAGTAAATATTTAGTAAATCTACGATAAAAAGAATTTACTGCAAACATCTTTCATGTTCATGTTTGAAAATTATAGTCACAATGACAGATTGATCCATTATTGCAAGATATTCGCAGATTCAGATCTGTTATTCTGCTTTTTATACATTCAATGAAACAACTTCTGGAGATCGTGTTAATATTAATACATTCAGGCAAATGAAAATGGTTTAAAACATGTGGACCAACATAGACAATAACACAAGTAGTAAAATTTTAAACACAAGCGCCATTTTTAGCCTTACATGTGTGACTCAGAATAGCAAAGGCGTGTGTTAAACCAATTTAACACATTACTTGTGTGACTGAGAATTGCGCCAATATTTTACACCGTATTTTAAGTCACAATTCCCCGAATGAAAATGTGAATTTTCGTAAAAGTGTTTTATGTTAAAGACAGACACTTCAATTGAATTGACGTGTTTGAAAATCAATTACTGTGTGAAACAGAGAGAAATATTGTGGATAAATTTCTCTTCAAGTATACACTTGAGTTAATTGAAATTAATATTGTGTGTTTAGAATTTGCCTAATTGTGTTGATTTGGGGTGGAAGTGCTTCTGCAGCCGGGGTAAATTGGGTGTGTAAAGTGAAAATCTTCAATCCAAGCCCTTCGAGGGTTCTTCATAGGCTCCCTATTGTGCTCCTCAACAGACGCACACACACACCGTGTTCAATGTGGGCTATTTCAAATGAAATCTCTTCCGTCAATATTGAACTATTTCAGGTGAATCACAAAGAAGTTGAAGTGTATCAATAACTGCTTGTCCCACATTTCACGGTGACGTTGAGCCTCATGAGCTTGCCAGAGCCAAATGCAAATGCGATGCTGCGATGTGTTCAAAGGATTTATTCACCTGTTTCAGCACTTGTGTCAATTCAAGGTGAAATAATTAAGTGAATGAAAGCCTCATGGCTGTAATTGGGGACAGTGCTTAAAGTGCTTTTCGAGAGACAGAGAGAGAGAGAGAGTGAGAGAATGGACAGCGAAAAATCCTCATGAAAACTTTATTAATTGAATTGTGGTTCAATTGAAGACTATTCACTGAAATAATTCACAAACAATCAGGAATAAAAAGTCCTTGCTGTGCACATTCAGAATGTCGCAATGGAAATACCACTCG
Source organism: Phlebotomus argentipes (assembly GCF_947086385.1). Lineage (NCBI taxonomy): Eukaryota > Metazoa > Arthropoda > Insecta > Diptera > Psychodidae > Phlebotomus > Phlebotomus argentipes. The sequence goes on along the minus strand of NW_026776181.1, from coordinate 5,999,130 downwards.
AAACACAGTGTGTTGAGAGTGAAATAAATATTTGTCTCACACATGTTCTGCAGTTGAGAACATTTTCCTAGGCGAGTTATTTAATTGAGAAATTGTTGCAGCATGATTTGCACCCATTTTGCTTAGCAAATGCGCTGTATTTTCGCCTGGGAAATTCATGTGAGAGGAATTAATAAGGAATTTGCTTGAAATTGTTTTAGCTTTCTCATATAAATTTTACACCCTATTGAAATATCTTGCTCAGTGATTTCTCTCACACATACTCAGGGAACTTTTTGAGGTTGAGACAGAGCTTTTGGCGATGTGGAAAATTTCGCATTCTGGGCTCTGGGAGAGGGAGAGATATTGGAGAGAGTCACCACGGAAAGTATGCTTCTGCCCACATTCATCTATTTTCTCTTACATATCGTGAATGTTTTTCAGGGGAAAAAAGCCAGATATAGAGTGAAGCGGAATGCAAATTTAACCATACAACAAATAGACGAAGAACAAAGGATCTGTGTTATTACAATTTTCATAGTTTTATCCGCATTATACATATATCTATTTGCGTATTTTTTCACAACTTTTTTTCATCTGTTAATTCTAGAAGTTACACAAGGGGCTAATAATTGAGAGATGCAGAGTGTTGGGTGAATTAGCGCTCATTTCACCCATTCTAGCAACGAGTATACAGACTGGAAGCATTAAAAACTTGCAGAAACATTTGTGTTGAATTTATTCCAGGAACTTTCAATGGCGCCATAAACGATTGAAAAGAGGCAGAATGCATAGAAAATAATTTTAATTTGTCACATATTCCCTTAATTCGTAATCCCCTCAAACAGACAAGGATCGCCTGATGTGGGAAAAAGTATTGCATACATGAAACATATTAAAATACGCAAAGCTCTCCATCTGCTCAGCTTTTTCGACCAACATCCAATCGGGCTGTGCAGAGAGAGGCTCGGTGAAAGGAATACAATAATAAAGCATGGCAGAAAATGAAAAATAGTGGCAGAGATTGATTTTTTTGCGAATGAGAAACCCGGGGATGAAGACAGAAAGCGATACTCATATTTTTATGCCATGCAAATATAGGGATGGTTTATATGGGAATATATTCTTGTGGCGATAGAGTTTTGCGGAATAGATGGGGTCTGGCATTCATGTTGCAGATGAAATGTGGGTAAGTCTATGAACTGTGAAATATATTTTCAGGTCAACGGAAATGTGACCGCTGCGGTTAATAAAATTGAATGTTTATGTGGTTGGAATGTAATCGAACGGGAGGGTGGCTGAAGACATTGAGGGTCTTCCTAGGGGGGGTGTTGGAGAATATGCTATCTCTCGCCTCATGAGGACAAAAAAGCACACACGTTCGTGCACATGTGATTGTCCTTTGTGTCTCTTTTGCCGTTTACCCACTCCCCTGCCACCCCTCTTGTCACCTTCCGCCGCCCACGGAGGCAAGAGGAGCCCGAGAAATCGACACTGAGTGTGGAGGAAATGCCATCGCCACGTGAGGACGATGGCAGAAAAGCGGGCGGAAAACTATCGAGAATCACCATTAAATTTTTCACTAGCTCGACAGGCTCGACAGAAAGAGCTGGGAAATCTGTTGCTCTCCGTATTTATGGTGCGAAGAAGGCGCCCTTCTTCGGTGGAGCAGACCAGGAGAATTCTCGGCGATGCAGGAGCATCTCGAAGAACAATTTCCTCACGTAAATTTGTTTGTACAGCAAACTGAGGGTAAATAATGTACAACATGTAATTCAACTTTTGCCACCCCCTCCCGCCCAGCCAGTGAAGTGTGTATGAGCTCTCTCACTCGGGTATTTGGCAGGGAAAATGAGAAAAATTTACTTACTTGTTTTCCTCTGTCCGACACTTGGTGGGAGAGCCGCAAAAAACTCGCTGCTGAGACAGGGATGAAAACTCAAAGAATTACACTTTTAACACCTCTTGTATCACGGGAAAAGCGCCGGACGTGGGGAAGTAGTCCATGGAATTTGGCAAGGAAATATTTTTCAATTACGACAAGAATTCACACAAGACTCCCGCCAAACGGCCGATACGCTGGATGCCTTCCGCCGCGCTGTTGAGTGAATCATTGCCAGCTCTGCCCATTATAAATCAATTCGCGTGACACTTTTGTTGTTTATGCCCAAGTCCTCCCCACCGAAATGGCTCCCAATCTTCTCTTCTTCTTCTCTTCAGGCCCTGAGACAGCAAACACCCGCAAGCCGTCAATGTTAAATCTTCGATGATGCTGCAAAGCGGCCGCGATTCTCGGCGGCGCGTGTGAAATTGTTCCGGTCGCGCGCGACGTCCTCACAGGTCGGAGTTTGGAGTTCGACTGCCGAGTGGCATGTCTGCTGACTGCCTTTCACCGGCAGCTGGTGGGGTCGAGGGGCGGCAAATTGGCCAGGATGAGGTTACAATGCACCGTCGACTACCCTCGCGCCGGCGTTCTGCTCCTTCCGTTCACTATTTGTCAGACAAGCCTCGGCGTTTTCGCGCGCGCTGAGGCTCACCGTGCAAGAACTCCTCACCCACGGAGGCCCACACGTCACCCCCAAAATCACCCCACAACCCCATCGGGACCTCGCACAGAGTCCATCGACAGTGCAATTGAGGAGCTCAAACCCCCCAGAAAATGCACATACGCTGCACCGAAAGACGCGAGACGGAAGCTTTCTGCAAAAGTGACTTTACATAATTTATCACTCGGGGCGAAAGCTCAACACACACTGTGTACAAATGACACTTGAAATTTTTCCATACACTCCTCCGGCACTCGAGTTGATCTCGACAGTTTGTTGTTTCATTATTCTTCAATTGTATTTTAATGCTCTACCCCGAGGAGGGTTGAAGAGATTTATTTTAATTCGTATGCTGGATAGAGTTTAATGTGTGAGAAATCGGATTAATCGATGGATTTTTCCCAAACTTTAACGAATTGAAGAAGTTTGTGCAACCAATTTCTGTGGTTGTAATTCCTCAGATTGATCTTCAGCTATTGACTTTTTATTAGAATCTTGATGGAATCTCCAAATCTGACAAGATGTTGTGAATTCAATACTCAATATTGACTTTTTTGGGGATAAATTCGTGGCTCTAACTGCTCTAATTTCCCCTATAAGTATTAAATTTAAGCACTGATGTGCATATAGCTAAAGCCACATCATCAGAATCTCACCCTACTTTGGTTTCATCCAAATGAGCTTTTTCTTGGATTCCCAACACTTGTGCAAAATTCATAATTTGGCTAATCTCTCTTGAAAATTTTGCGGTGAGAAGTGGTGAATTTTCAGTAAATTAATTAAAAGTGTTACAACTTTGCGAGCGGAGATAAAGAGCAAATCCTCATAATAGTGAAAGTCTGGTCACTCTCTCTCATTATCGTCAGACACACGGACTGCTAAACATCCGGCGTGGGTGAATCTGGGGCAAATCTACCTGGAGAATTTGTATTTAGCGACAGCGAGAGTGCAGGGGAGCTTTTTGCGGGGGATATAATGGACATGTGATACTCGTTTGATGTTTGTCCAGAATTTCTCCCTCGCAAATATGAATTGAGCGTTTGTGGATAAAAATTTCGGGGGGTGAGCAAATGTGAAACTCTTCTCGTGGCTCGAGTGTGAGGTTGAGACCATTATGTGAATTAGCAATCTTTTGAAGATTTCACTCAGCAATCTCATTCCGAAACCATGAGATTTTAAATCCACACACACACACACAGATAGACTCAACCCTACTGTGGAGTGGTGCTTTATGGCCTTAAAGCCAAAAAGTATAACTTTCTCCTTTTGAATATTACATGAGATATACACTATTACGTTAATTTTATTTTCAATGGTGGGAAAACTTTACGAGCGGGAGTGAATTTAGTGTGCTGTGAGCTTAAATAAATGCCCCAATATATAACTAGCGGTTTATTAAATTAAATGTTGTCTATTTTTACACCATGCTTTTAATTTATTATTCCCATTGCTGTTCTGGGTATTGTTGGCCGCCCATGTTAAACTGCCACCTCCCGCCGCACAGCCGCCGAGACTGAGTGAATACACAAGAGTCGTGTGGAACATTTATTTTTTCGGCTTGCCTCCAAGGAGGAGATAATGCGGCCAAAATGAGCGCATCACAATTTCTGTGCAGAATCACACACACTTTCAGAACTCTGGCAGTTCCTTTTCCGGAACTTCATACATTTTTCCAATCGTCTAAAGCATCATAACCTCAAATATAGGAATCTTCTTGTCCAAAAAGACGCAATCTTTATACTTGTGAGGCTCTGAAAACTTACTGAGAAACAGTGTTTAGGAAATACTTGAAGTTTCCAGCGAATATTTAGCTGTGATACAATTTTCAATCGCTCTTTTGGGCGCATTTTGGAACATAACCTAAAAATTTTCTTGAGTTTTTTATAAAAAATCCTTGAAAAAAACTTTTCCGAGCGTTTTCAATGCAAATTTGGGGAATATAAATCTGTTGAAAATCAACAATGAGTTGAAATTTACATTTTTTTATAGTAGAAAATCAATCAAACTGCTGTTAAAATAGACAATTTTGTGTTCTGAAACTATATTTTAGAGGTTATGAACAATCTTAGCTTAATTAATACTTTTTAACACCGAATTCTTGTGGTCTTCACCAGATTTCATTATTTTTGTGGCAATAAATGCAAATTATTCTAGTTTTGGTGCAAGAATGAATGATTTTGAAGATTATTTAGTGTCAAAATGTGTCTCAAATTAATCACACAACCTAGAAAGATGTAAAGAACATTTCTTTTTCTCCAAGTATTGCTTGAATATTACGGAAATATTCAAGCTCTTCTACTTCCAAATACATCTGGTCATAATATCTCCCCCTTGGTTGGTACATTTGCATTATATCAAATTGCCAGATGAGGAGAGAGGGAAACGCGAGCAGGTGATGTCCCGAGGGTGAGTTTTTCGCAATTTGTCTCAAAGCCCACCCGTAATGCTCTAAGGATAATTCCGTCCTTATTGTCACATCATGTGAGATGCAATTGCTATGAAGATCCGAAAAGACCAAGGAATCTTATTTTTCATAAGCAAGAATATGAATACTTCAGAGTGATTATGAGCAGCTTGTCGGGAAGGTGGCAACGTCAATGGCAATTTCGTCGCTTGTCCGTCTCCCTCGGGTTCCTCTTTCCCTGAATAATTTAAATGAGTTGCACTTGTTGTAAAATTGAATTTCTTAATAGCAGTGAGTGCATAACGAAGTTGATCGTTTAGTGGGTAGTTGGAGTTTCTCTGGTGTTACTGGAGCGGAAAAGTCTCGAGAAAAGTAGCCAGTCTCCGTGGCGGGATTCAACTTCTTGCACCTCACACTGCTCTGCCAAGTGAGCAGAGTTGAGAAGGCTGCAGATGAGAAAAAGACTGAGATGAATTCCCACAGTGGAGCCAGTCTTATCAATTCCCACCTCAACTCGCTCAGCTGCATGAGGAACAAGTGAAAATTTATTCAAAGTTTACACCGTAGTCTTCTTGGGCAATATTTTGCTAATAATGTTTATGATTTTTGTGCATCCACGGCCATGGAAATAAAGGACGTGCTAAAAACTTCCACATCGTGTGCGGGTAAAATTAGACGAAGATGCCAAGAATGAATTTGCTATTTACTCAAGGAAAAATTTCACTTCTTTATGCAATTTACTTTGGCATCTTCTCCGCCGCTCGGCGCATAAATGAAATGTTTATTCTAGCTGAAAGGTAAGTGTTGGGCGAAGAAAAAAGCTCGTTGTGAGGCAACTTTGCTCGTCTATCTCACCGCCTTCATGGTATCTTGTTATTATCCACCGTGCTAAAACTTATTCGCAGTGTAAATAGAGAAAATGAATTCGATAAATACTTCTAATAGAGGCGCTGAATGGAGGCAGTCAGGTGGGCACCAGGCGTCTCCACTTGAGGATGCTGAAGTGCTTTCCGTGGGTGGTGGGATGGAAGCTCTTATATGCGCCCAGATGACGAGAGGCTCGGATCACGTCACTCTTCCGGCTCCCGGCAATTGCAATTCCAACAACTGAGATTGTTGCTATTACTCAAAAGTTGCGCTGCAACTGGAAGGAGAGCGAGAGAGAAATTCGAACATGACAGTAAATTTCGGAGTTTTGCATGAAAAACCGCTTTATCAGAGTGGAAATAACACAGTCATGTGGCGCACTTGCTCAAGAAACAACATTTTTCTCGGTCACAGAACACAATTTATCTCTGGCTGCACATAAAAATTCCAAGGGCGCACACACATCAAGCCCACACCCTCCGCGGCCCTCGGGCCATATCGACAGAGCTATTATTTATTTTCATGCCAATTTCAGCACTTTACATGCGCTCATATTTGAATATTGAAAATTGCATTTATGAGTGGCTTCAGCCCAATATGTGTGCCACGAGAGAGAGTATATCTTGGGCAATATGCATATTGGGTATGGAAAGTTCCTCTGTCGCCGCTGTGAATGAATGAGTATGTGGGACAATTTATGAGAGCTTTTCCCATGATGATATTTCAGATGCACAACACCCAGTTTTTTCCAGCGCCGCCGCCTCCAGAGACCTCTTTTTTCCACCTCAACACACACTCACACTTTAATTACACTCCGAGGAAATTAAATTAAAATATTGAGAAATTTCCTCAAAGCTTCACCCAAACTTCCAGCGAGCAGAGCGTACTTTTTTTGTTCCCCAAATCTCCTGAGTGGAATGTCGGTTATATCCAAATAATTGCATTTGGGTATCTATGCATGAAGCACAATCAATTTCTCGAATATGATTTTTCCACACTGTTAGATCTTCTCCCTTTCACACATTTATCTCGCCGCTCTTGCTGTGTCGACTTTGAGGAAGTTTTATTGGAAAACACACCGGGAAAAGCTCTTGACAAGAGGGGTGAAAATTGATTGCAAAAATTGGCCCGATATCATCTCGCTCAGAGCCACAAACTTTTTTTTTCCCCACTCAGTCGCTTGTCGAATTCTATTGATTTTTGCAGAAGCACCCAAAAAAAAAACTGATGCCATCACCAATTGACTAATTAATTGGCTGATTTGTCAACTGAATATCACTCGGGGTGATATTAATAATGAAGCATTGGCGGCGAATCGGGAGAATTGCTTTGGGCACAAAAATTCTATCCGTTTTTGATGGGACAAAATTCTGTGAATTTGAGTGTAAATTACTCCATGTAAATTACATTGGAGTAGAATTTATTGCATGAAATGAACTTCATGGCATGTTTGGATTCAAGGGCATTTTAGAAATGATGAAATCATGGGTTTTGTTGCTATTTTGACGGGTGAATTGGATGAAATTTTGAAAAGCTCTATACCTGTTCTATTTATTTAAAAAAAAGTAAGATTTGTATTTTTGAGAAAAAAAGTAAGAAATTCTTTTAATTCAAAACAGTCGAATGGAAAAAAAATTATGGTTTTCAGCGTAAACTATATAAAAAGTCGACTATTCTTAATTTTTACGTCATTCTTCTTTTCAAGGATTATAATCCTTACAGTCATCCGCATAAAACACCTATTTTGATAAACATTCTAATAATAGATTTTCATAATTTTAGATTTTAGAACTTTGAAAAAAGTAATGTAAAGTATAACAGATGATTTCCTACAATTTGCTTGAATTAAATGTACTCAAAGCCTATTTAAAATCGACATTTGGACACCATATATTAAATTTATATATTAACCTTGTCATATTTTCGTTCAAATTCCAATAAATATCAATAACATGTATTGATATATTCACAAAATAATTATTGCAAGGCAATAATTAACACTTTATCGAACGATAAGCGGTTGTTTGAGTTGAAATTGGGCAAATTTTAGCAAATAAATAGTGATTTTGACTCTTTCATAGTTTTCTAGACTAGAAACTGAATCCTAAATTCGGATCCTGAAAGCCGAAGAATGTCATGATATGAATCCAGCCACAAATCTGACTCTCTCGCTGATGTAATTGAATTCATGAGCATTCTGAGCAACACATGAATTTCCCAGGGCGCGCGGCATTAAGAGTGTTTGATAATTCGCATATTAATTATTTAAATTGCTAAATTGATTGTTTTACAACATCCTGCCGCGCGTCTTGCATTTTAATGCGGCGCCCCGAGTGACGTAGGTGGGCGCCGAAGGAGTGGGAGGACGCTTGAGTAAACAGACACATGGTGTATGGAAATGTTGACACGACTTTTCATTGTTTGGGCGTCTCCACGTGTGGGCGGAGAGATGACAGGGAAGACGCTGGGGTGCTAAGCATAAAACACACCGGAAGTATTAAATTTTATTATAGCGAAATGCTACAAAGAAGTTTATTTTATCGGGTGCCACTTTGGCGTCTGGTGGTGTGGTAAAAGGCACCCAGGAGGAATTTTGGCGGGCACATTGAAAACACCAAAAAGTCACGTTTATTCGATTTGTATTTCATTTGATTATGCAAATTCACCCTCTTGAAAATTGGGGTTATCACATACATATGTCACATCCGTGCGCCGTGTATAAAGTCCTCTCGTGTCGCCAAGGTGGGTCGGGTGTGTGTGTGTGTGTGGCACATAAAAGGCGCCTGCAGACGCGGCTGTGACGGCGTCGTGTCAGATGGATGGGCGGATAAATTGGGGGGTAGCTCACCCTCACTCGAGATGATCTTCGGAATTGGGTTGGAATTGTTGAGTATTATCCTTTTATATTGAGTGAATGTTATTGACTTATCATGCAGAACCCAAAGTCTCTAAATAAAGCTACTTAGGGCGACTTTTGGGAATAAAGTCTGACTTCAGGGATGACGAGGCAACTTGGAGATTTGCTTAAACTCCATGTTTGACTTTAAACTTTATGGATAATGGAAATTTTTCCGCGATGAACTCTTAGGGGTTGAATTCAACTTTCTGCCTCTTTTCTTGTTTACTTTTTTTCTTGCAAAAGGGTGAAAAAGAAACCGTATAAAAAAAATGCCCCGAAAGGCCTGCGAAAATAGTTTTAAAATATCTTTTGTGATGTGTATTAAAAGTCGTCATCGTCTGAAAGCTCTTATTTGTGTCCCATGAATGCCTATAGAAGCCCTTCTTCTGCTATATCGCAGGCACAGAAGGAGAGAAATGCTCACAATGGCGAATTCGACGTATGATTTTGTTTGCCTGTGAATGTTTATTTACCTAAACGTGTAAATAGAGTGGGTGGTAGTGAAAAGTCAGCAAATTCTCAAGTGTGACTCACACGGTGGAATGGATGTGCTTTCACCTCTTTTTTCATCCTCTCCCACCCACTCCGCCCACCCATTGACATTCGACAACAATAACAGATGCGCGAAAGCTCAAAAGAGAGACACTGGCAGAAATTACCTTTATTCAAATGTTAGCAGAAGCCCTACTTGTGTGCGGGGGATGTAAATCGAACAATTGACTATCGTATGGGAGACACTCTGGCCTCGGAGGACTTCAAAAGAAAAACATCCCTCTATTTGTGCTTTATGGTCCTCTTCAAAGGTTTTTGTCATGATAAATTATTTGTGAAGCAGACTCTTCGCCCAACATTACGCTGAGTGTTTCTTTGCTGTAAAAGACGCACGCTTTATTACGGAAATTAAAGCTCCCTCAGAGAGCTTTCTATACAAACAGTGTTTTGAGTGAATCTGCGAGAGAGTCTCTTGAGGACACACCAATTGAACGGGCGGCTTAAATCAGCGTCATAGCGAAAGTAGTAAAACTAGAGGATTTTCCAGGGTGTATCATAAGTTTGGCGCTGGGATGAATTGGGGACTATATATATATGGCAAATATGCTTTGAAGAAGTGCACTGAGGTCGAAGGGCAGATGCCTAAGTGAAAGGATAGTTGGGAGTTGAACTTAAATACAACTATAAATGAGAAAAGTTGCAAAATTTATTATATACTCTCACCCATGGTTTAGAAAACCAAAAAGTTTCCACTCTAGGCGTCCACTTAAGTCTCACCACAGCCACTGATATATTTTTGAGGCTGCATCTCAAGGTGATATCATTACATTGTAGACATTGTATCTCTTTCCACCGTATAATTTCTGTAAATTATGTGAGTGACAGCGAAGAATACCAAATGGACAAGTTAACTTTTTCCATCGTGAGGAAATTTGTGCCTCCACGAAAGTCCCATTTGCCCATAAACTTCATTTTCAGATGGGCGGGGGGATAATTTTGTCACTAGCCTCTTTTGATGACTCCACGGAGTGTCTCCGTGCATTTGGTATTCCCGCCACGTCAATGAATCGTCTCCATCCAGTGCTATAAATGGCAAAAATGAGAAATGAACATCCTTCACGACCATATGCAATTTTGTACATCAACCCAGAGAGTGACACGAAGTACACCCAAAAAAAGGACGATGCCAGAGGGTTGAGAAAGGACCTGCAGCACACAACAAGAAGATTCCCTTCCAGCCAGAAGCTCTTCCAAACATGACAACTTCCACAATGCAACTCTTGTTCACTTTTCTTTCTCACCCACGTTCTCCGTCCACGAAGAGATGCACCAAATGAGATTTAAAGTTTCTGTCCTCATGGGATTTCTTCCTCATTGCCATCACATGTGTCTGAAGATTTACAAAACAATGATAAATGGGGAGAGACTCGTTTTGTGCGGTTGTTCGGGGGAAAAAAATCCATCTCAAAGTCTTAAGTAACGAGGAATGTCTCTATTTTGGAAGGATGAATGGGTGGAAAAGTAAAAAATAATCTTCTTCAGGATTCACACAACTCATTCTAAAGTTCAACTGAGCGCAGTGAAAATTAATTTGAAGTTAAATACGCGAATACAACTGAATTGTGTTTGTACACTTTTATTCAAAGCAATCAATATTGATTGAAAAAACCAAAGATTATGTATATAAATGTGTCTCTGTACACTCAAAGAAATCCAATGTTCTTAAACCTTTTCGCTCAAATTAGTTTCCAATTATAAAATGAGGAAAAATATGTCTTCCTTTTGATATGCATTCTTAAGACTGTTTCAGAAGCGCCTAAATCAACCAAAGGAGAAAATTTATCGTGCAAAGAGAAAAAACAATATCTAAATTTATGAAGAAAAATATTTCTTGATAGGATTTTAAGTAATCTTGACTTAAGCCTGAATGAGTCTTATTTTTATGCACAAAGTTCCTTAATTCCAGTATTTCTGAATGCGAAAATGTTCTTGAAACTAACCGAAAAGACATAATTTTATCCAGATAAATTCAGAAAGAAATTAATTTTAGCACATTTCGGTATATTTTGACGAGTTCTAAAATCTTTCCAATTGGTTTTCAACCTGATAAATGTTGAAAATATGCCAAAATTGACTGAATTCCGCATTGATTTTTCTCTCAGTGTAATTTGGACTGTGCGACGATCCTTTATCTCTCAGGTTAAGACAAAGAATCAGCAGAGACTGGGCAACTGTAGTCGCAAACTTTTGTCAATTGAGTCGGAAGAAGTCAATGAACAAGAGGACCTTCGTTATTGCGAAGCAGTTGCCCCGTGTGGTGCTTCGGGGTGCAAAATTTAAAATATCCACATCACGGAGGAGTGCAACAATACACCTTAATCTGCAAAAGGAGTTCATCACGAAGGAGAATGGAAGTCCCGGGTGAGCGTGTATATTTGCAAAATTACACAGTTTCCGCCTCATTAGTAAATTTATTGTGTGCACAGAGACAGGAAGGGTGAAACAAAGCCAATTGTAATTAAGCGACAGGAAAATTTCTCACTACTTTCCACTACTTAACGAGCTCTTTTCCACCTCCACGGCGCAGAGAGGGTGTCGAGGGGGTGTGCAGAGGATGAGGAAGTCATTCAAAATCATACATCGCCTCGAGACGCCTGAGCGCGAAGAGTCAATAAGATGTTTTGAGCTTTGGTGAGAAATTGAGACTCGTTTGAGTCGTGATTTTTTGCAGGAGCTTTTTGTCCATTGTGTGACAATGGGAAATGGTGGTGTGCGGGAAAATCTTGATGGAGCACCACAAATTTTCCTAATCTTCTGGTTGGTATCATCATAAATATTGCTGACACCACCCGCCATCGCCCACAAATATTTACAATTCCGCCCCACCTCAGGGCTCGGCATAAATAGAATCAGCCGAGTGGAAGGGAAAAGAGCAACCATCAACAGTGTGAAATCCACCCTCAGCATTGTGGGAGTTCCAGGGATGCTGCATGCCAGTGGGTGGCAAAAAAGCTGCCCCAGCCGCCGCAGAATCCACCAAGATTACCCTGAGAAAACCATGAATTTCACCTCAATAGATTATTTTAAATGTGCAAATACTTATTTCCCCGGGAAATGCTTAATGGTCTGAACTCTTTTTGCGTGAGCGTGAGACTTCCGGACGCGGCGCTGTGTGTTGATCTTCGTGGACCGCAGCCGAGAATGGGTGCCGACAAAGGGAGAATTTATTAACGAATGAATGAACAAATCGAGAGAAATAAATTATTTGGCAACACCATGAGTGGTGAAGGTAAAATACTCACGTTTACACACAAAATGTATTCATTTCACGGTGGATAGGAGCATCTCTCCGCATCGCCAGCCTTTAATCTCCGATGCCAGGAAAAAAGCGTGCGGTAATTTAATTTAAGAATCCCCCAAAACAGATCTTTAATCCCTCTCCCCACAAACCACTTCACACACTCGCTCTTCCGCATCGTGAGCCACCCTCGGAGAGGGCATGGATGTGAAATGGGCACTTGTGTGGGAATAATTGAAGACAATTAGTGACAGAAGAGTGGGATCCAATTGATGCGTGAAAAAATGGAAATGTAATTAATCAGTTTGTTCAGCACTCAATAGCAGCTCCTTCTCCAATTCACTACATTATATTGTTGTGTTTGCAGAAAATCAGTCAATTAAGGAAAAACACCGACAACACAATCAGGATTGACCTTTAATTTGTGGCTGCAAATTAGTTAAAATTCGGTTTGGTTAGTAAGAAAATGTTTTGTCGGTAAAAAATACATTTTATCAGAGAAAAAAAATATTTGCAAAAACGTTTTGGTCAGTAAAAAATAATTTTGGCAATTTTTAAAATAACGCATTTTGTCAGTATTTTTGTTGTTTGTTCGGTAAAAAAAAATTCCATTAGTAAAATAATTAGTTTGATCAGTAAAATATTGGTTTTGGTCTTTAATTCCTAATATTACCAAATATTCCATTTTGAATTCGTTACTAACCAAAGTCAATGTTTTACTCTTGATTTTAATGGCCAAACAGTAAAAATACTGACAAAATGTATTTTGGAAAACTAACTTAAATTATTTACTGCCTATATTGGATTTAATACAGCCCAAAAAATTATTATTTACTGATACCAAAGGTTTTCTGCCCTAATTTTGTTAAGGGTGCAATAAATGTATGTGCAAACCATCAGTATCTTGTGTTTAAATGCTACTATCAATTTGCCACATCTCCTGAGATTTCATTATCCGTCTAAGGCAAAATTCATGCTTCAGAAGGGAAAATTGAATTTTACACCCAAGCATAATACATAAATCAATTAGACATTCCACAATACGAGAATCTAGAGAAATTCAATCCATCTTGCAAGATACCGATGAAGATACAATTGCCGGTATTCATCCCCGAACAATCAATAATATTTACAGATTCAATGACAAATTCTATGCATAATTCATCACCAAGGGGCCGTTCTAGCGACGCTAAACTATTTAGAATTTCATCTCGAGGGCGCCGCCATGTGTCACTTGCCGAATCTTTAGATTAAAATACGCTTTCCCGCACGCCGCAGACGCCAAAGTGATACCCACAGATGGGCAGGGAGGTGGTGTGTCAAGAGGGCCCCCACAGGGCGCCATCAAAAGATAATGATGGTGTCCCTGATTTCATTGTAATGCAAACAAAAACAGTTTTGGGGGTGAATCGACGGCAGTAAATTTATTCAAAGCAATGTGTTGAAGTACTCAAAGGAGATAAAACACAGATTTTTCCTACCCACACTGGGAGCGCATCGTCTAGCCGACGGAAAAAAAAATTTAAACCGCTTTTCCTGTCAATAAAGCTTAAAGTATTTCCAGGATTTTTCCTCCTCGCTCACCAAGCCTCATTGTATCCTCAGTGTTATTTGATTTGAGGCCAGATAAAGAATGGGAAAACAAAAACAGCCGTGGAAAATGTTGCTTTCTCAAATCGTCTCTTCTTTCTTTCTTATTGAGGCGCCTCACCCACGGCCGATCTTTTCTATTTCCCTGGGAGTTTTAGTGCGTTCTTAGCGAGGGAGATGCTGTACCGCTCGGTATTGCCTCCTTTTGCTCCCTGGTGCGCATTTTCCTCTGGTTTTTATTACATTATTATGGGCGCTGTGTTTGAATACGGCCACCCCCTCTGATTAGGATGAAAGTGGGTGCAACTTGTGATTTTTTCCCTTCAATCTCCGCCGAATTGAGGCGCCGCTTCACCCTCTGCCGGCATCCCCAGTGCAATTTTCTCACAGATACGTTTATTATCTGATTGTCGGGGCAGATTATTTGCCCCGTCACATGATATTTATTTGAATGGGAGCCTTTGTGCTCGCGCTCATCGCTGAAATAAATTAAACTTTAATACTGGCAATAATTGATAAGGTAATTTCCACGTCTTACCCTTGATCCTACGCACTTTCGCGCCTAATGAAATGTCACAATGTGGGAAGAGGTTCAAATAATTTAGTGGTATAGGAAGAAAGTGTGATTCTTCAACATAATTTCACATTAAAGCTCAAAAAATGGGAATATTTGGAGTGCGAAATTCAAATATTCAGGGATGAAAGCAAAATACAATAAATATTCCAAAAGATAACATATCAAGTGTCATATTGTGTGAATAAATGATTTCAGATTATCCAGTCTTTTGTGGTAAGTTTAAATGAACTGCTCTTGAGACACTCTTAATCAGAAAATCTTATACTTTATGCCACCTCTGAAATTGGTAGCTTTTTTGGGGAAATTAATTGTCAGAAACTTGATCTGAAACGGAGTTTAAAGATTTTATCAGGAAGAGGAATCTTTAATTGCGTCCTGGACAATATTTCTTCAGATAAAACTGTCTTTTGCCACGGATTTCCGCCAACTTCCCGAAACACCTCGTCAACAGGGGAGCTTTTGGTGGGAGCTTTTGTGAAGCGGATTTGAGACTGGGTGGCGAAATGAAGGATTGTGGGCTGGTGCGTTGATTACCGGTTGTGCTAACTGCCGTGCACACACCACTAAAATAATTTGTGGCTTCACACCGGGCTAATACAGACCTCCATTTGAGAGTATTATTGCAGTGAATACCAAGTGAGATGTCGGCCTCACCACCGTTCTCACCGCACCTCGGGAAAGTTTGGAACAGCAGGGATTTCAGTGCTGCATCACCTTCTCGATTCACTGCCAATAGCACTGCTTCATGGACATTGTGTGGCTAATTGTCCACCCTAATTGCGCCGCTTCCCCAACGCCGTTCTGACCATAAATTGTAAGTTCCTCGTCGCCATCACATCATGCACACGCCAAGATTTACTGAATAACATATTTTATGGTCTGCCTAATTGCCAATTGACCCCATTTCTTCTGTGCGTTCTCGCGATGTTGTGAATTGAAGAAAAAAAAATTCCAACTTTAATGACCGGGTTTTACTATCTAGAATCTCATGTCATAACATTCGCATAAGGGCCAACTTGAGAAAATTGAAGAATTCTACACAACTCATCGGGCTGAAATGGCCGCAATAGAAGTATTTCTCTTAAAGCACAGATACACCGCTCATTTACATTTAATACACTTCCTGATTTCTTCGAATGTCCTTACGCTATGCCGTGAATCTAATTAGGAGGAAAATTCCCGACGGGAGTCACTTGTGTCTTAATAGTTTCATATAAAACGGTGGCCTCATCAATTTATGATGACGACGCATCCACTTGGAGGAGAGATATTCATGTGAGCGGCGGGGAGGGCGCGGGGGTGAAGCTACCCATCATAAAAACATCATAAAAGCATCAGGAGAATGACGACAAACGTGAAGAGAAATTTATATTTGATTACTATGAGTGGGAACAATCTGACTGATGGAGGCGCCTGGTGGTCGGAGGTACTTTTGTTCTTAAATGCCCGGAAAGAAGGACTTTTCTTGTATCATTTGGCGTGAGATATTCCATGAAATAAATATTGAGGAGCCTTCGTTCTCGGTGCCCCGCAAGAAGTCATTGTGGGCGCCTCCTGAAGTGTATCAGCCTGCGGTTAATATCAATGGCGAAAGTCTGCATTTTATGTGACCGAATTGATTCCTTCAGCCACTCTCACTCCCGCCCAATTTGCCATTCTGTACGTGGCTTAAGGGAAATTATCTCCCAGCGAGAAGAGCCATTTTTCCAATGGCTTTTGCCTCGCATACTCTTTCAAAAAGAATTAATGTGCAATTAGGCTAGACTGTCTATCAAAATTGCAGCGCTGTTCTCAGGCAATATTTCACTCTTGAGGACTCATGGTGCATCACACGTCGCTAAATAGTTATTTTAGCCCAGAGAACAATAAGCAATTAAAAGTTTTCTTGTAAGTGCTCCGGCAGAACTTTCAGCATCGGGGCACGTAATAAAGCTGTTGGGAAATTAGTTTAGTCGATTTCCTACTTAATTGCCATTCAATGGCAATTTATTGCAATTCACTGTTGAGTGTTTTTACTCTACTGTGCAATTTTGAGTGTTTATGTTTTCTGTCACACCCATAAATTTCCGACGGGTGTGCAAATGGGTGCTCGAGCCAATGGATCCGAGGCGGGATAAGCTGTGTGCTCCCATTAACACGAAAGGAGTGGAGGAGGCAAAAAAGCGGCGTCCGCCTCTTAAATTACTGTAGCAACACTCACAATTTTCACCATGCATCGATGCAAAAAGCATCCCTAAAGCTTTCCAAGAAGCTCTTTTGTACTGGAGTGGGAAATTATTGATTCGAATCTGCGAAATTTTTCCACCACTCAAAATTAACCATTAAAACTACATTACAATTCGTATAAATATGTCATCGAAGTGCTTTTCTGCAGTGAGAAACTTTTCATATTATTTAGTTTTACTCACATTCGAAAGCTCCTAAACGAAAGCAAATATTTAGCACATTTCACGTCATTGAATTCGGGGAACTTCTCTCTAATTTAGACTCATTGCAGAATTCATTCACTGCTAATCAGATTCAAATAGGACAAATTCATTCACGTGCAATTTCCTTAAATTGATTTGTTTATACTCCTGTTCGAAGTCCCGCGATTTGCTTCAATAAAGGGGGAGATATTCTGTTCATAAAGCGTTTCCATGATGCAATTTTTCTGTTTAAAAATCCATTTCTAACCAATTGAATTTATTTTAATGTGTCCTTAGAAAATTAATCATCAAAATAATTTTCTAATAAAACAAGATTCAAATTGCAGATAGTAAAACATAACCACAAAAATGTAATTCAGATTTGAATAAGGTAAATTTTAAAAATATTCTTATCAACTTTTGAAGTAAAATCTTCAATTTTTGGTTTAAAAGAAAATTGCAACAGCTGAAAATTTATAATTTATATCTTTTAAATGTTTTGAACAACAATTAGAGCTTCTTAAAGTGTTTTTCAGGTTATAATCGGAAAAAATTACAGGAAAGCGATTAATAATAGTTTTCAAGCTGACACAATCAAGTCTGTCTCAGTATTTAGCATTCTATTACTAACTTTTTTCTAGTTGATCAAATTACAATTTTCCTGTGATATTCTCTTGGATTCTCGTAAGAAGTCTGGGCTTGAATTCTAGCGAGAATCTCATTAAAATGTGATATTATAACCAACAAATGGAGAGTCACAACATTTCATTTAAATTTGTCCTGTCGCTTCTGGAAGCACCCTGAATAACTCACATTATTGAGGTTGAAATGAATGAATGTTGAGCGTGAATGATAAAAGAAAGATCTCTGAAAAAAGATGATAATTTTCACCTTCCCTCCGTGGCGCCAAGATAATGTCCCGAGAGATAATATTAAATCATCACGAGGTTGTGGGGAAGTATAAAATTTGTTTTCTTATACTTTTATTCAGATTTTTATTCAGTTCTGCGCGTCTCGCGGCAAGACAGGACAGATCAAGAGTGGGTGCGCGCGAAAGGAGAAAAAATTGAGAAATCTCCATAAATACATTGAGTGGGATAAAGTGGGTTTAACTCAGTGTTCGGTGTGTTTAATAAATGGGATAATAAAATCATATTATTCTACTTCGCCCGGCGCGTTTTGTGTTTGATCGGAAAATATATTGGGCGGGCGCGCTGGCCGGAAATCCACCCACGGAGGGCTCCGTCCATGCAGAGCCTCTGGCTGGGAAGACATAGTGATGAACAATAAATTTCCAGGTAAACGATTGTTTGCCACATTACTTGGGGTTTCTTTTGCGTCTTCCCCGGTGGTAATATATTTGTGGAACTCGCCGCATATGGCTGAGCCCTCGTAACAGCGCTCGGAATTCTTTGATAAATGGCTGGGAATGTATGCAATTGCGCTCCGGAAAGCTCAAGTGCTGTGCGGAAGCTTTGAAGGAAAAATTAGGAGAGTTGAGCATCTTCATGTGATCCTGAGGAGATACACTTCATCTTCTTGCCACTTTATTCACCCTCGCAATCGTCGTAAATTAGGCAAAGCATAAGTATATACATTGTGGGAATAATTGGTAATTTGTCGAGTGGGGGGAAAAAGACATTTTCGCCGCCATATCTTTCACGAGACTCAACATTACGGCCTCCAGTTGCCCCACGAGCGTCTGTAACAAGTGGTTTAGGGAGCTTTCGATTGGACTTTGCCCTCTCTTCCGCACGCATTTCCGCCAAATCTTCCGGCCGCACAATTAGGCAGAAGTTTTCATTATCGCAGATCTGCGGCTAAATCACAAACAGCACGAGCGCAAGCATCTGGCGAACAGCGAGTCATTGATTGTCAGGAGAGATGAAAGTTTTTCCCGCACATCTTTTCCATTGAAACTTCCATCGCGTTCTCACCAACTAAATTTCCATTGCCGCGAAAGTTTCCCCCAATGAAATCCCAATGTCTCCGCCAGTGATATCCGAGGCGAGCTCACACAACTGCAATCTGCCACTTTGGCTGATGATGAACGAGCTCCCGGTGGCCACGCTCGCAGGAGCACTTCAGAGCGACACTTTTGCAATAAATAAATCCAAAATGAAGGTGAATGGCGTCATTTTCACATTCTCATTCCCGAGTCCTCGCCTGTCCTGCTCACCGTTGCGCCTTTTTCTCCCATCCACTGACATCCCTGGCGGAAAGTTTCATTATCCCACGAAGAAGTTCTGGGAGATGTGGAGGAAAAAAGCGCAATACCAGAGACCGGTGCAACATCAAGGATGTTTTCATATTAAATGCAAAGAGAAATGAAATTCTTCCGTATACTTGAGAAATATTTTGCAATCTTCTTAAGTGCGTAATATTTGTTGTAAATCTTTTGGGATGGAAAGCATGATCCGGAGTAATGAAAGTTACATATTTCTACCTTTTACGATACTCTGAATTTTGTTTGTGACATGTGAACTTTCGAATTCGAACAAAATTCCTCCATTATCACTTTTCGTCCGCACAACTTCTTAATAGTTGTTATCTTTAGACATTGCTGGTCGAGGGTGGAAAATGACGTGGTGAGGTGTAAGTGATGGATGAAAAAATTGCTGTGAAAATAGGAGAGAATGTAAAAGTTAAATATAGACTCCATTGTTGTCCATTAAAAATTTATGTGCAGAATAAGGGAAAATTATTAAGGTCCATATTCTGCTTTGAGCTTCCTCCTCGCGCACTTTTCCCACTTCTCCGCAGAGTGGCTGGGTGGGGGGAGAGGCGTGATAGAGAAAAGTTATAAGAAAAGTCAGTATAAATTTACCATCAGCCTCACAGCAACTACGGAGCGGTGAAGGAAACACCAAAGTTTGGAACTTAAAGCAACACAATATCATATGTTTGGGAAGTGGAAAGATGAGTTGATGAGCTTTGGGTGGGAAAAGTGTATCTCTGATGGGAAAATCTACGAAATAATATACATTTTTTAAGTCCTTCCATCATCCTTCACATTCCCCAACCCACCCAAAGACGAGCATTGAGCCTCTCGCTTGTGCAGCAGTTTCAGCCGAAGTCACATGATTGTGAGTAATTTCCACCCAGCCGGAAAAGAGTGGGTAAACGCCAGAGACAAAGTGTTGAATTAATTTCTGGATAAACACAAACGCGTTAAGTCTTTATGGGGAAATGTGAAAGGCTTTTGCTCATGCTCGCGAATACAGTTAATTGAGCAAATATTTGATTCACTTCGTGATTTCCACGCCTCACTTGTCATCCGAATGAGAATGAATCACGACTTTTCCGTATTTATTAAAGCAATCAAATCCCTTATCTTCTGCTTCAAGGACCTCCCAAATGTTGTTGGCAATTGGTGGGAAATTTCCCCTTGAGATTCACCAAGCAGGGCTTTTTTCAAGGATGCATTTACCAAATTAGTGAAGATAATTCTTCCGCTGCAGCAATTATCATCTATCCATTTTTTCCCCACCAACCCAATCATAAATCTTACAAGAGAATTAAGGTTGCAAAAAAGATATTAGATGCGGTGTGACCTGAATGTTTTCCACTTGTGGCAGACGAGGAGGCAAAAAGGAGTGTTCAGTGAGGTGGAAAAATGACATTTTCCCACAAAATAATCCGGAAATGACTGCTCTAAATTCCAGCACAATCTTTCGTAGGTGAGACAATTTTTATTCAATTTTCCTGTATACGGCATAACTTATTGCCCTCAACCTTGTATTCATTCTGTCTTCAAAAGCACTTGCAACACATCACAAAGTGAGCTTATCTGCCGCCCAAAATTCCACTCTCTCTCTCTCTCTTTCTCTCGGCAAAAGCTCCCCGCCCAGGAGGTGAAGGAGGAAATCCTTGTTGGCGAAACAGCGAGGAAATAATTTTTGGAGGAAGCTTAAGAAATGAGACAGAAAGTGCTTCATTCGCCGATTTATTTGCCCTTTTATACTCACATGCACTCTCAGGAGAAATAACAAGATGAAAAAATAAGGTCTTCCTCGCCATTTCTCTCTGTTTGCTCGAGCCTTCACGGTGAAATATTGACATCATGTGTGGTCTCGAGTATCTCATGGGGTTTCCCACTCAATCTCCACATTCGGCCACACTCAATTGATTTCGGTGTTTTATCACTTGAATATTGAAATGATGGCATAATAAATCCTTGAAACAACTGTAATGGTTGTTGGATAAATTTGTAGGGAGCGTGACGTCACAATGACACTGATTAACAACGAAGGTTGTGTTTAAAATTGACACCTTGACTGTTGTATTTTTGGATTACACGATGTGCACAGAATTCCATCTATATATGCTATGCCAAATATGATTTCGCGAAAACAGGCGAAACGAATACTGTCACAGTTTACCTTTTAATTCAAAAGCAACAAACAAGATTTTGTACTGCAAAATCCAAGGAGTAAGTCACAAAGCAATTTTTGAGGAAACTTAATGCTCTCAGTCAAATATTTATAATTATTGATTATTATTTGTATGGGAAGAATCAAAGAATTACATATTGAAAAAAATAATCAAAAAATTATTATTTTCCATGTAAAATTGCAAAATAATTCAAATATAAATAAATCAGATTATATTTAAATATTTTCTAAACTGCCCTAGATCCGGGCATCTGACGCCCCGATCAAAACATAAACTCGGCATAGTAATCACTTATTAATGAGGGAAGATTGGTGGAAAATTTCAGATCTCTGTTTTCACGTGTAAGTCCGCAACATATCGATATGTCTCAGAGCCGCAGGGGACGTTATTTAAGATCTCGCCACTGTAAAGCATTCATTCGTCCCATATTGCGAGAGAACATAGCATTGTATTGAAACTGAGATGCATAGATCAATCAGTGTATTGCAATATTTGATAACAGTGCAGAATAATTAGTTCACAGAGCTCTCGAAGAAAAGTGATGAATCGTCTGACAAAATTGCCCCATATCGGCAAAAGCTCTGCGTCTCAGAAGGCCCATTGTGCGGAACATGGTGATGTGTGCTCGGTGGAGTGAGATGTAATGTTTGTTCTGGATGTATCAATGCAAATTAAGGTTTGCTGACTCTCCTGCCCCGAGTCGATTTTGACTTTCAATAGATGGCTGTCGCCAATATTTTAGAGCGGAGATGCCCAGGCGGGGCCCGATAAAGTGTGTGTGGCACGATATCGGCGGGTGCGAGGGCCGGGGGGCGGTGGGTGGTGTGAGCGAGAGATGTGGCGCTTGAATAGAGACAACAATGGAGTGATGTGTGTAATACCCCCAAAATACGCACATCAGAGAAATTGTTGACATGCGATACAGATGTTCGCCCCATAAATGGCTCCGAGGGTTAGCTGAGGGGTGGCATGAATGACAAACTCTGAATATACAACATCAACGGCGGGGGACGAGACACCTTTGTGTGCACGGAAGTGCGGAGATGCGGGGCCGGGTGTCATTTCTATTGTAATGGCAAAGTTTTCTGCGTCATAAAAAAGGCAATATATAATTTTCTCTTACATATGCCGAGGCCGCCCATAGATTTTCAGCCACCCAGAGTGGGAGTCTGGAGTGGCAAAAATTGAGCCCCAAAGCTCGCCCCTCAAATTCACTAACAATACTCCAAGCGAGGGGTAAGTATCCAACACTTAAATTTATGTTCAACATTGCCAATACCTCGTGAAAACTTTGGACATTCTCTATATTATTTGCCCATGGCCGAGGGACAAATTCGCCAGCGAGATATGAGAATTCCACAGTTGAAATTCTTCGGGGAGAATTTATGGGCACCCTTCTCGATTTATTGCAAAATAATATGACTGTCGCTATCACTTTGAGATTCGCTGAAAAATTAGATTAATAAATAAGCACAGGCAAATCTAGAACAAATCATTTGGCACAGCGGAGACGCCCAAGGGGGAGATATTACGACCAGAAGGAGTGTATTTGGAAGTAGAAGAGTTTGAATACTTTCGATATGACTAGATCAACAGTTACTTTCAAAAGAAATTTGATAAAAATTACAAGATTTCAATGTTAAACTGTGTTAGTTACGCTAAGCATGATCATAACCTCTAAACTGTGTGTCAGGATACAAAATTGTCTATTTTAAGAGCTGTTTGATTGATTTTCCACTCTGAAATAGCAAATTTCTCCTCATTGTCGATTTATAAAAGATTTTTATTCCCCATATTTGTCCTTAAAACATCCCAAATAAGTTTCTTTAAAGAGTTCTTTTCGGTATATCAAGGTAATTTTTAAGTTATGTTCCAAAGTGCATCCAAAAGAGCGATTGAAAGTAGAATCACAACAAAATATCCGCTGGAAACTTCAAATATTTTTTAAACGCTGTTTCTTTCTAAGTTTTAAGGGTTATAAAAATTAAAACTGCGTCTTTTCAGGTCTCTAATTTGAGATTTTAATGCCTTAGGCGATTGAAAAAATGTTTAAAAGGAGAAGAAATGAGGGAAAACGCATGTTTTAAGCACTGTCAAAGTTCTGAAAGAGTCTGTGATTTTTCACGGTACAATTTAGCCGTATAATCTCCCCCTTGGAGACGCCAGCTCTTCTCTGTCTTCAAATTCAAGGCCCGGGAATAAAGGGTGACCACTGAGTATTAGCATTAAACCGCATTCATTCCATTCAAATTTCTCCGTGATTTATTCTGAAAGAGCGCCGAAGTTCAATTCTTGGAATATCTTCATGGAATCGACCAAATTGTTGTCTTCCTCAGAGCATCTTAAGTACGCGATCCGACGGAATTTGCGAGATGGGAGAGGGTAGATGCGAGCCCCTCGGCTATTCAGGATCGTTACTGCTCTCTCGCCACAGAAGCCTCTTCAACATGTGAGATTCCGGCGGTGGGATGAGCAATCGTCCACCGCCCCAGCGTGACTCCACGATGGCTTCCTGTGGAGTCTTCGAGAGTGGGCAGGGATGTGTGGGGTGTGCGGGGGAGTTGTGTGGTGTTGCTAGTGAGAAAAATGACAGGAATTTCAGCAGCACCATCATAGCTGTGCCACATTAAAATCATTCTTCTTACATTATAGATGCTACACGGGATTCCTGCTCACGGCGTGGCATGGATGGTAGTGTTGGCGTAATTGACACAAATTGCAGGCGAAAAAAGTATAAAAGTAATGAATAGCCTACAGGCGGGTGTGGCTTTTGGCACACGAAAGGTGCGGTCGCGTTTGCAGAAGAAACGTGATGGCGGATGGAATGTTGGTGTGATGGAAAAGTCAGAGGCTATTAAATAGAACTTTGTACTTTGTTGCTTTCTCTCCTCACCCACACATCAATGTTTATTGCCACTACAGACTTTTATCCACAATAAATATCCATCAAGGAGAAATTCCTTATGATTCCCACTTTTCACCTCTCCTTGCGACGGATAAAAAAAGCATGGCAAGAGAGCTGAATCACACGCGGCATAGCGTATAATTTAAACACCCTCTCACTTTCGACGGGAAAATTAGTGCCCTCCATCAGGCATTCTAATGCTCACCCTTGACTTGGATAAATATCAAAACACAGGCGAACACACCCCTCACAATGACGACGTGTCAGAGTCAATAAGGGCACATTTTCACCACGCAGACGGTGACGAAGATTGCCGGTGAAAGTCAATATCTGGAGAAACAATGCTCAATCATGCAAATTGGTTTCAAATTTTAGCTCTAATACTCATTGCGTGATTCTGGCTGAAGCTTTCAATTTAGTCATTTGAGGAGGAAACGGAGAAAGCTTACTTCGAGCTGGGATTTCATCGATTGTCTGGTATAATCGCTGTAGCGCTAAAGCCAAGTCATTAGCACAGAAAAAAGTGGTGAAAAATCAAAAACTCATGCAATTCCCAAGTAAATCGGCAAAGTAATTTCATTGGATATGCAAATAAAGCATTAAAAAGCCATTTAATTCTCGCGATTTCCCACACTTTGGCAATAATTGAAAACAAACAGCGATGCAAACATGTAGCAAAAGAGGGGTTGGAAAAGCTTTTCCTCAATGAAGGTCATCAATATGCATTCCACTGGGAGCACACCAATTTCCTGTGTTCGAGAGCGCCAAAACACGTCTTTTCATTTTTCAGAGAGGTGTTTAGTGATTGATAGAAATTACAAAAGTTTTTTGATTGACGTGAAATAAAATTTATTGCGCTGCCGCGATTTGCCAAAGCCACAATCGCTAAAAGCTCCCCATCAAGTTCCTTATCGTGAGTCTTTTGTCGAGTCATTTGTCAAAGGTCCACCCTCGTGAGAGCTTTCGAATTACAATAATTGTGATTTGTACGAAACTTCCGAAAGTCCCCGCCCCGCGTCTCGGCCGCCCTTTTAGGGGTGGCGGTGTGGAGTGTTGATATTAAAATTATTGTGGCGCGACGTCATTGAAATTCCACTTCTCGCTGGAGATATTCCTGCTTTCTTTGGCCGCCAACCCCCTCGGAAAAATCCTCCCCCGCCACAACAGTGCTCTGCAATGATAATTTATGATGGTCGGATGTATCGCTCTGAATATCCTCAATTTATTCTCATTAATTTCCTCCTTTTTCGCTACTCTCTTCCTCCTTCTATGCGCCCCGAGATCTTCCATCAAAATTATATCTGTGGGGCTTTCCATTGAGCGGGTGTTGGGCAAAAGTGGCAAAAATTAAAAATAAATTAATGCAAAGTGGTAAATGATTTATATCAAATAATAATCCACTCGTTGAGCATGTTTCCGGCTCACCTTTTTCGCCACGAGCACACAACTTTCCTCTTGGACGGAGGAAAAAAGTTCTCAGGCGGTGCGGAGAAAAAAATCTCACCCCAGAAGAAAGTGAATATAGTGTTAAATACCGGCAATAAATCATTCAAATATAATAAAGCCACCCCTGCAGGAGTCGGACTAATACATAGAGTTTGGGCGCGTAAACATATGTCTCTCGGCAATAAATTATTTGGTGTGAGATTTCGCCTCCATCCACCACTTTTGGCTTTGCTGAACCATCATAACAATTTGTTTACGACATATTTTTACGACAATGATTAAATACTGGGCGACTGTTGAATTTATACATTCACCACTCGCCCCGGAGTCTGCAAACAAACGACTCAGCCAGCTTAACTGACAATTATTTAACTGCATGGTGCACTTAATTGTGCATTTGTCCACACTTTTCTTCCATAACTGTCGTGCTTTTTCCCTTCAGCTGGCAACAGTTGTGTACTATACTCTTCTAAGAAGGATTTATATCGCCCAGGAAGGAAATATGGAGACACACGAGACACACTCGGATGATGAAACTTTAAAGCTTTGACCTGAAAGTGTCAATCTGAGTGCAGAAGAAAAAACTCAAACTGAGCTTTATATCACTCAAGATAATCCCAAATTGTTGCTTCTCTTCGGACTCAAACCGGCAAACTTACTCGGCGAATACATATAACTCCCCATTTGCCCTCTATGAAGAAACAAAGGGCAATAAGTGGGTGAGATTCACTCAAAGAATGCCGATTTGTGTGCAGAAGATTGGGCGAAATGTCAAAGAGCAGCAACCCATGTCACTGTGGGCAAAAGTGGCGTGAATTCACGGCGTAGCCGCACAAGTGGTGAGCGTAAGTGGGAAGGATGGAGCAATTTAATCTATAACAAGTGAAACAAATCACCCTGTGTGACAAACATCCCCCTTTTTAAGCGCTCCCGGAGCGGGCAAAAAAGGATGTTGGGTGAGTGAAGCTCATCCGCCGAGCAATATTATAATGACATGAACAGTGGTGGTATGTCAGCCAGCATCAGGCTTTCGCCACCCTCCTTGGCCATTTGTATCTCTCTCACGGGGAGTGCCGGGGGCATCTGCATAATAGACATGCATTGTGGATGATGGCATTTATGGAAGCAGACGCGAAGTAAAAAAGTCTGACACATTATCTCGCTGAGGGTGGTTTGCGGTGGGTTGGCGATTGTAGACTCTTTCCGTCATCCTCGATAGGAGCTCTGTTTGCAGGAATTACAATGGTTGAAACTGAGAATTTTCGTTGAGGGCATCATCAAACGATGTGCCAAGGAGAAGATAATACGCCTTAAATCACTTCCAACGCTTCTAATACTTGAAATTTCTCAAATTGAATTAAAATTGTTTAAGTTTCTAATCAATATTTCCCTAAAAATCCACAATTAAAATTATTCTTTGGATATTTTTACCGACCATAACCTCAAAATATCACTAAGAGCGCTGAAAGGACTCCATTTGGAAACTTTCTAAATCACCAAATCATCTCTTATGATTTCTCAATGATCCCAAAATTGCTGATTCAAAATCATCTAGAAAATTTTGTAAATGGACATTTTCCAAGTCCACATTGCTTCTTTTGAGGTTATGTTCGACATTATCACAATTTCTAAGTATTTCTTGGTATCAAAGATTCAGAATAACAATGTTACTTTCCATGCAAATGTTTAATTCTGCCAATGAATAGCAAACTTCACGACTTTAGCATAAGAATTGATGTTCTAAAATGCAAACTATTCGTTACATAACCTATAAAAAGAATTATTACGATTGTTTCTGCGTGAAAATTGAAGGAAATCGAAAGAAAAGCGACAGTGTGTCAGCAAAAGAAGCAGTCGGAAAATAAATATTGTATTTTGTTCAACACTTCCATTTCTTAAGTACTTCAACTGAAGTGTACACCACTTCTGACTACATTATCTCCCCCTTGGTGATGTGCACTGAAATGAATCTTCTCACTTTCCACTGAATCCTTTCACATTTGCTTTCACAACCACAGATTTTTTTTTTAGAATTGTGATGTCTGTATTACTTTTTAATATTTTTCAGAAGATATCAAAAGAGTTGACTTACCACATTATACAATAATCGTTGATCTTCGCGGCGAAAGAATGCAATTTTTCCGCATGATTCACCATAGCGTGGTTTTCAAATGTGCGGAGCAGTTGATAAAAAAGCTGCAGTCTGCAAATGATGCCTCTCTCCCTCGTCCCATCCCTCAAAGTGTAGCTTTTTCAATGGCAGCGAGAAGATTACAAAATTCTTCTCGCCCCTCCGCCTCCTCCTCCCATCCGGGATGGTGTTTTTTGGACAGTCACTCGAGTAATCCGCATTGTTTGCGGCTTTTGCGGATGTCACACTGCGTGGTATGCAAGTTATTTTCCCCGAAGACGAAGAGCGTCCGCCAGTGAAAAGATTACAAATGGCATTCAATCATTGCGTGGAGGAGGAAAATTGCTTCGAATTCGATGGGTTCTCGGGCGCCATTATCGGGCCAGACAAAGTTTCCTCGCCTAATTTACTCGCCCCCCACCGGCGCTCGGTGTCTCCGGAGGGAGAGTCTGGAATTGTAATTAACCCTCACCAGCCTATCATCTCAGCCCCCGCCAGAAACACATTAACTCCTCTTCATTTGAGGCGCTCAAACTCGAGAGACACCACATTAAACACACATGAATGACGAAGAACACCCCCAGAACCGGAAGGAATGCGCCCCAAGGACGAGGGAGGGAGGACGATGAGAAGATTCAGCAGGGAAAACGACATTTTATCCAATAAAATATAATTGTGCCTTCGAACCCTTTCCACCTTCAGCCATATGCTCGTTGACTGTTCACAAATGATAAGTCACTGAGCAATTTGGTGAAATTATTTATGTTAAATTCTCATCACGGCACTCGTGAAAGCTCCCCGGAAAGCTGCGTTTCTGCAGGCGCCTAAATTTATGGTCTCTCAGCGTCTCACCACGCTGTTTATCAAACACGCCATCCCACTTTATATCCACGATTCGTGCCCACCAGAGCCACACAAGTATC
The DNA here is from genome assembly GCF_947086385.1 of Phlebotomus argentipes. Classification (NCBI taxonomy): domain Eukaryota; kingdom Metazoa; phylum Arthropoda; class Insecta; order Diptera; family Psychodidae; genus Phlebotomus; species Phlebotomus argentipes. The sequence goes on along the minus strand of NW_026776181.1, from coordinate 5,970,270 downwards.
TCCAACTCTTGGGCGCCTGTGTGGTGAAAAATAATAAAGACGAATACTTGCGCATAAATAACAATGTTGCTGCCCAAAGTGTTCGCTTCAGAAGAGACTCTTGGCCCTCAGCGTGGCGTAGATTTGCGTGAGGAAGTACTGTCTCTTGAACTGATTGCCCAGCTGAAAGTCAAATCGATACTGGCCATCGGGAAATGACGGTGGGAGGAGATCCAACGAGATCGGGAAATTTATAAACGAATACGTGCCATTCTGTATGGAGGAGAGAAAGTATGCGGTCGAGGTTATAAATCACAGGAAATCACCGCCAAAACTTTGCTCACACCTCAAATGGGCATTTCTGCTGCCTGAAATTGCTGTACTTCAGGGCGTAGTCGCCGAATATCTGCGCAAGAGGATTGTAGCCGCGCCTGTCGAAGTAGTCGCAGAGATCCTCAGTGTGGTCAATGAGCGATTTTCGGTAGACGGTGTACTTGTAGTACGAGACGATCCGCAACTGAAAAGAATTCGTGCCGATTCTTGAGGAATTTCAATGGTTTCAATCAAATATTTAAATATTGATTCTTACTCTTTCTGGAGAAGATCAAAATTTGAATAAAAATCGTCATAAAATGATCATTTTCCAAGCAAAATTGCAAAAAACATCAAAATTTGAGTATTTTCAAATTCAAAAGTTTGAAATTTAAATTGAACACAAAATTTGCCATAACCTAGATTCGAACACCTGAAAGAAGGATTAATAGACATTGGAAAATACTATCGAAAAATCCAAGAATAATCAAATATTTAAATATTTTTAGGCATAATCGAAAATAAGATCAAAATTGATAAAAAAAAACTAAAAATAATGATTGAATAATCACAGAGGCAATGATCTGAAATCGTGACTGACTTATCCTTTGAATCTATCTTAAGACTTTAATGATGTTTAGGAATATGTAGCTCTGTTGTGCGTTCACTTATCGATGTGTTATCTATAATGCTTGTGTCCAAATTGTGCCTCCATGTCTGCAGCTCATAACGTGGCTCATAAAGCAATTTTCTAACTATTTGCGCAGCCAAGGGTTATAAGCCTCACCACACCTCAGTGCATTATATGTGCGAATCACCCTCGCAAATGGCCCTTCGGAGCGCTTTTACCTTGAGGCTGGTGTAAGTGGTTGGGAATGTGCAGGAGAGGTTGAACAGCGGCGGGGCCGGAGGACTGTAGACGCCCGAGCAGACACTCTGCTGGCAGTAGTATTCATCGGGGGTGCATTCCACCCTGGTCACATTGATATTGTAGAGACCCTTGAAGCGTCAAAGAGCAGCAGTTGGAGATTCACGAGGCAGGAGCGCCAGTGGGAAGTCACTCACCGCAATTGCGATAGATCCAATTGATGCAAGAATAGTCACAGTCGCCAAGTGATTCATTTTGCTGGGCTATGATGTGTTTCCATGGGAGAGGCAAGAATTGTCACTGACACTGAGCAATGCCGAGGCGCATTTTTAGACATCACGCTTTGCGCTCTCGCTCAATTATTTTACAATTAGTCTGACGATGGCGTAAAATTTTCCCCAACTCTTATCACTTAATGACATCAGGAGTGAAATTGGCCAAATCTCTCAGTCAGACGCGAAATAGCGGCCGAGATAGCGGCGGGTCTTGGGAAATACGGTGGCAAATGGACGGAGAGTGACAGAAAATTCCCATTTTTGAACCCTCCATCGCAACTTATGGCATTTGAAGAGTGATTGCCCACCCGGAAGGAGTTGAGTATCGAGGATAAATATCCACCCATTGTCCCCAGCTCAAGTGCCACCACTCAGGGCATCCACAGCAAATAGTATGGATGGGATGATGCTCTCGCAGCCATTGTTGGGCGCCCTGTGATGAATATATATGGTGTGTGGGTGAGATTCCGCAACAACAATTGAATGTTTATTCATTAAATGAAGATTGAAATCCCTGCAATTGTGTTAAATGTTTGCCAGACACTCTAGAACATATCAACGTCGTTTCACTCCTTGTTTACCAACTTCTTGTCGGTTCATGTCAAGGCGCCAGAGAGCCTTCAGACCCATCTTGCCACCCCCGGAAGAACCCCTCTTCACTGACTGAACCGAATTATTACTCTTGATTCTTCAGACACTATTCACCGACGATCCCAAATCTCACACCCAACTTCCAGCCAACGCTGTCTGTTTAGGGAATTTTTTAGTGAGAAGTTAAGCTTCTTGCCTCAAAATGCTATACATGAAAATCTGTTTCAGAAATTTTATCAAACTTTTTTTTTTGCTGAATATGTAATGACTTGAAAGAGCATAAAGATGAATATTCAGCCATGGAGTTAGTGAAACAATTCTACCGCCTCATGAATAATTGTGCAGCAAAAAATCAAACACAGAGAGATGAACCATTTCCGATTAAGTAACAAAACTATTTCACGAAAATCTATTTTTTTTTCCTTGCCACACGTGAAAATGGTCATGATTGTTTTTGTATATTTCGAATTTATACTGCGGTTGACCACATCAAAGAGTGGCAGAAGAGCAAATGTAAATGTTGGTTTTGCTACAACTGAATTTTATTGTATGTATCCAGCTCAAACAAACTCACCCCCCAGCTTTGTGATGTATAAAATACCCAGCAAAACTAACTCCTCAGGGATGGCAGAATCCCCGCCACTCACTCTCATTAGATAGAATTTCCTTTGAACCCATCCGACACTGCCTAGTTGTGCCGAAAACTTTTCTCCTAATTTTCAACTTGATCCCATTATAACTCTATCCCCGCACTTTTGCAAGAGCACCGCAAATTTATGTGTTTTACGGCATCGCTTTCCATCATTTGCCATCTTTACCATCTCTGTAGCCCAGAATGTATGGAAAGGGGCCTTCTGTTTGTTTATGTACAGCCAAGTTGGAGGGAAGAAACCCTCGAGAAACTCAACTACTTTCACTCTTTCATCTCGTATAAACATTAGTTAATTTCCCAAGTCATTCCGTTTAGTATCACGAGACTATTAACATTTTTTGATTACTGCAAGTCGCAGCTTTAAAATCATTGATTAGTCCAAAAGTGCCCCACAGTGGGGCACTTTTGCACAAAATGCTCTGAAATGACCCCGAAATTAAGCGATCTCTTGAAGTTAATAACAAACTTTCCCTCCAATGTCTCATCTTTTTGGAAAATGCAACGAAATTCGATACAAATACTTTCATAATAAATTGCCCCATTCTTCCCTACAAAGATTTGCGCATTGTGACAATTCACTTTTACTTACAATCTAAATCAAAGTGTTCACATTCACTTTGTGTTAGTTTTCTCGTCTTTGTCATTTAGAAATAATACCTCGAAATGGCGTAATACAATTTCTTATCTTTATGAATCACTTGCAAAACTCTTCATTCTCTTCAATCACTTCGAAGAACTACAGAAGTTATCATGAGACGATCTGATTTGTGTGAGAAAGACGTCGGAAAGTACACGCAACATCCGTGAAATTGAGGACCACAATTGGTGAGAAGCATAAATCTTACAAGTAGTGAAAAATGTTCAAGCAGATGTCATTGAAATTCCAAATTCTGCATGAGTGCTTCGCTGAGAAATGCAGCCAAGATGAAAATCTTATGCACTCTCTCTCAGTTATCAACGCCATAGAAAGGCCAGAGTGTATTCAGAAGACTTTTATTCGGATCAAATCTCTTTCTTGCCAAACATTTAATCTGCTTACATGTGATTTCCTTTCATCCTCCGACGGTTTGAGACAAATATGTGCACTCGAGAGGACACAGAAGTGTGACGAATGTGACCAAAGTTCTTAGGCTAGATGTATTAAGATGATTTATACGAAACTGACTCTCCTCGCTGTTTGTCTCCATGCTGTGTGTCAGCCAAAGAAGTTGATTTATTCCATTGACGAACAATCTTCGAATGACAATCAGTGATTGTTTGGGCGCGTTTGCATCATTGGTTTGCACCCTCCGAAGCCATCGGGTCGCATATTCTGGGAGCATCTCTTATCACTCCAGATGTTGTACTTCTTGCGATGCCTCCTCACGTGTCTGGCGTCGGCAGCTGAGGCGGCCAGAAGAAAGGCCATGAGCAGCACCACAATAATCCTCAGCAATTTCATGTTTGCCTCACAAGTGCACCAATTACAATTCACTCAGTTTAGCGCCGAATATCCGATCGCACTTCCAAAGGCCACACAGAGCAACGTTCGCGTCCAAGCAGCTACTAATTAGAGTGGCGTGTCTTTCTTGGGCTTTTGTGCGAAAAATCAGTTTAATATGTAGCCTTTTTAGCTGGCATTCCCGGAGAGATACACAATCTCACACTGACGTCAGACATCGATAAATGAATGGGTATGAGTGTAGCACAGCCATAAAAAAGAGATGATTCAGTAAAACCTCGTGGATAAGTTTTGCTGTTCTGCAAAATAAAGACAAGACGAAAAAAAGGCGTAATTAGTCCGAGGAGCTCAACACCATTGATTTTCTGCTGCTGCCCAAGATCTATCTCACGGAATATTCAAAGGTACATTTCTGCTGAGTTTTACGACTCTGGCAGGAGGGCGTAAATGCTGAATTTTCTAATGGAGATAAGAAGTTATGGGGAAAGGGTGATAACGCCGGAGATATAATTCCATTAGGATAGGGCGGCTATAAAAATCAAAATTACCACTTTTGGCTTTTTAATTTGTCTCGCTGAATTTAGTAACCTTCATTCTGACGGCCGAATCGAAAACTAGGATTTCTTTTTTTTTGTTTTGTTGAAAAAACTGTGATAAACTGTTCTCGGAGACTTCTTAAAATCAACTTTAAGAAACTTTTAAATTATATTCACTTTAATGATCGACTTGAAGGTGTTTGATGTCAAATTCAGCAGATTATCAATTCTTGCTCTCCTGAAAAATGGAGATTTTCACTTCTCATAGTTTTCCATTCACCCGTCGACTCAGTGAAATATTCTCTTGAAAATTCCTCCATTCATTTCTCAGTAAACAATTCAGTGAAAGTGAAATAATTTCTCAGAATTTTTCAATCAAATCCCAGAAGTAGTAAAACGCACTTGGATCGCTCAATTGGACACAGAACGAACTATAATCTAATCACTCGCCAGCCTGATAAGATAAGACGCTCATTTGGAGAAGAGCCACAACGCACAAATGTCTTCCCAATAAACCCAATAGACGTGCAATCGTAAAGCAATATAATTACCTTGGGAATCACTTGAAGACGTTTACTCTCCGGCACCGGCCATGCTTGTCCGGCATGGTGTTTTCGCCGCACTTTGGCTTATCGGGGGCCACAAAAATCTGAGCTCCGTTAACACCGTGGTTTTGCCGGTAGAAAATCACTCGTCTCGCCTCAATTATGCCCACCGAAAGCAGAGCCAAGAGGAAGAAAATGGCGAAGGACTTCATGATCAACTATCTGTGAAATACTGTTTTAGCACTGCAAGAAGCCGGCGGATTAGTGATGCTCCAACTGTGGGCCGCGTGCCTTTTAACTGACAAGACTGCCAATGGTGATGGGGTATTAAAGGGGGCACTCTCTCCGCGTTCACGGGAAACCGCACTTCAGTGTGTGACGCTCGTACGGGAAGAAACGCGACTTTTATCACTCGTGAAACTCCAGGTGCGCCCGAACAGATGATGTCACCGAAAATCGCGTCGGAAGTCCAATTTGCGTGACACACCACGTGCGAATCACTCCTCTAATGCACTTCCCCACCGTGAAAAATCAGTGACGCAATCTGCGGCGAAAAGGCACGCATTTCCCTTTCCACCGTCCATTTCAGGCTGATTCCCGCGCTGACTTATGGCTTCAAGCGATTTAAGAATATTTACTCGGCAAACAGAACTTACCAAATATAGAATGCGAGACACAAAATTCCTGCTCTTTGCATTACATGACGTGTCATAATTTTTTCCTCGTGCTTCAAATTATGCAAGACACTCGATGTGAATAAACGATGTGAAGAAGCGTCGCTCTTTCAGCAGAAAATACTTTTAATCTATTGTTTGGGTGTGAATTTTTAAATTCTGAAAATTCATAAAAAACCAAAGACTTCAAATTTCCGATTTTTTTCAATATAAATAGTGTAAAATTTGGAAGATTTTTCCTGAGAAAATCACTCGCGATTTTTTGAATTCTATTTAAATTTTGATTTATCTACACCAATGTCAATAAATTTTTAATTTGCCAAGAAATATCTAAATACTGTATGAATTTTATGATTATTTTCTTAATTTCCTCCACATATTGCCGCCAGAGGACAGCAGTTTAAGCTTTAAAGGCATGTAAAACTTTCATGTGTTCGAATGCAGCTTGTGAAAAATTTTGTAATATTTTTCTATTTCAAATTAAATACATCAAAAATATATTTCAATACAATTTTATTTATTTAAATATTTGGCTGAAAATATTCAATTTTTAATTATTTTGCAATTTTAATTTTTTTTTCCAGATAAAAAGTAAACATAAATATTTAAATATTTGATTGAGACCATTAAGATTCTTCAAAATCAGCTAGTGACTTTCCTCTTGGATTTTTTCTATGATTCAGTGCAATCACAGAGCTTATTTCGGGGATTCCACTGAAAGAAGACAGAACGCAAAAACTAATATTTGCAGACGAAATTGAGGCGTGAGTCATTGGGAGAAAAATAGACAGAAATCGATGTATTCTAAATTGTCCATTTATTTGAAATGTGTACAGGAAATCCACGCAAATGTCTCAATAAGACGGCGAAGTAGATGTTATCTCTTGAGAGGTGGACGATGGAAGTGTTACAATATCAACTGAAGTTGATGGACGATTTCTGTGAACACATTTTCCTCTTCTATAGACTCGATGCTTGCTGATGCACAATTTCACTGGCGGCACCCAAAGAATCTCCAGATTTGGATGCAATACTGAAAAACCTGCACTATTAACCCTCTATGGAAGTTTAATTGAATTCTTCAGCACTCATTCTAACCGTTTTGGGTCAATTTTATTTTTCCCACCGGAAGCAAAGTTCTCATAGTTGTAGAATTTCCCGAAGAGCTTTTATCCTTAATGACAGGATGAGCTGAAGTTGTGACAATCACCAGAAGAGCCACAATAAGATCGACTTTGACCATTTTGACACCCATTCCAGTGTGAATGCTGCGAAAAACCTTCAAAGACTGCTTTCCTAAATTCAGATGCTTGCATTTAAAGGCTTTGATTAGCCTTTGGAATTCTTGGAAAATATATATTTTCTAAGAAATATTTGATAAAAAGAATTTTTTTTGCACATCTCAGAAATTTTGACAACAAATCCATCAAGTATTGAAAGAAATTACGGTGAATCATTGGTAGACAAGTTCGTTTTCATGACTAATCTTCTGATTGATTGAAAGAAATTGCAATCACTGACTCGTGCATTGAGACGAGAAAGTATCGCAACACTAGAAAAGGCGCGCAATCATAAAAATTACAGCGCCACAATAGAATTGATTCTCGAGCATTTTTCCACGAAGTGCGTCTAATCTTGCGGATGCTGCGTGGCGAGACGAAGAACACGATAAACAATGTTGTTTGTTTCCGAAAGAAAAAGGCAGAGGGTGAAGTGTATTTATTAAAATAATTACGAAATATTGCGACATGGAGACAAATTAAATAACTTTGCGACACCTTCCTCGGGCGTCGAGACGCTGATTGGGATCGCACATGGTTGGCGCTTGGAAGAGTCTTCGGACGCCGATTTCGGGGATGCTTGAGCTGTTGTCGGAAGTTTCTGTGGCCGATGCGATGGGTGTGCTTCCGTTGAAGTAGATGACTCGCGTCTCCGTGAACTGCACTTGGGCGATGAGAGACACCCAGAGGAGGACGGCCAGGGTCCACCAGAGCTTCTCAACACGACGTTTCACTGCCATGATTATGAGTTTATTTACAAAACTTCCACTGAGCACGATAATACTTTGTTGATTGGATTTTTTGCACTCCACACTTCGCATTCAGCTCAACTTTTGAGCGTTATCTGAGCGGAACGATAGAGGAGAGACTCGGTCGGACGTCGAGATGTTTCTCGCCCATTTGATAATGTACACAAGGCGTCATGGGTGTGTTTGTGAACGGGTGAATTCCATATAAGATATCAATTGCTTTCCCACGTAAGTGCGCCTAATTGCCGGACGGCTAGACTTTTCTCCTGCACCGTCCGCGCGAGTCGAGCAGCTGGCCAGGCGGACATCCCTTCACCGGCGCCACGAGGATGCTTCCCTCCTGGATCGTGTTCATGGTGTTCATCGGCTCGGCCTGTCGCTTGTAGAACAGCACGCGCGACTCCGCGATCACAAGGAGCGCGAGGAAGAGCAGGAAAATCGAATGAAATTTCATGTCTGGAAAGCTCACGAGCGCGTCACTCTCAGTTATTTGCAAGAAGCTCACTGATTTTGATGTGAAACTCGCTCGCCGTCAGCGTCGATTTGCGTATCGAGTGGACAGAAAGCTGGAATCCCCGCGGAATGCCCACTGATAAGGCGCCCTTATCGCGGGTTCAACTTCAACACCACACAGAGTGGAAATATCGCGAACCGCGGATGATCACAGCATTCGCGACTGCCGATGCTGAAACACTTTATAAGACGAAAAGTAGCTCTGTGATGAATTTGTGTGGCCTTCAAAGCTCATCAGCAATTGTGTCGTAATAGGAAAGATGAAATATTAAATCATTTCTCAGAACTGGTCAAATTTATCAACACCCAAAGTTGATGCACATCTAGATCGTGATTCTGATCACTGCCAAAAGAATGAAAAATTTAGGTAAAGTACTTCAGAATTGTTTATTACTCAAGCCACTGATGATAACAGATTTGCATATTTACTTATGCTACATCTGCATTTTCACTCTTACAGAAGCTGATAGCATTTTATGATCTCCCTTTGCCTTATCTCAGCACATAAAATGCTTTATAGACTTTCTAAAAATAATTTCTCACACATTCGCAGTGAATCTTGTCCACTTTTTCAGCCCTGCTTTGCGTCATTTCAACACTTAAGGCCACCAACTGAAGCTGCTTTCTGTCGTTGTGAACTCAGCTGGCTCCTCATCATCGTAACTTTCATCCTCATAGATCTCGTCATTTTCCTCCTCCTCCTCATCCTTGTCGTCTTCCTTATCTTCATCGAAATTGTCTTCAACATTCTCATTTAAATCCGTAAATTCATACTCATTATCGTCATTCTTAGCTTCTAAGTCGTCTGGCTTCGCTGGAGCAATTGGAACTGTCGTCGAAGGTTCCGTGGTATTCCAAGCAGTTGTCGTTGGTTCTTCTGTGGTTGTTGTCGTTGTTGTGGGTTCTGTGCTTGTTGTTGTTGTGGGTTCTTCAGTTGCCGTTGTAGAATCAAAATCTACATCCCACCACGGCGCTTCCGTTGTTGCCGTTGTGTCTTCAGCGTCTGGAATGTGAGCTTCTTCTGTCGTCTGAGGCTGCCAAGGCACAAGATTTCCATTAGGATTAACATTTGCATACGGATTGGGTTTAATTGTTGTTAGTCTAACCGTTTCTGTGCCCGCAGACGACTGAGTAGTTGTGACATTTGGTGGCGGATAAGACGGCACCGGATAAGACGGTGTCGTTTGCTCGTTTGGTTTCTTGCCAGGTTCCGCGTCTCGTGCCAGAAACGCATTGATAAACCGCTCTGAATATCCAAACATCGGCGGTCGTTGGTATGTGTTGAACACTTCGTACACCTCCTCGATTTTCTTCACGTGCGGCCTATTGGGCGGCACAACGCGAACATATTTCTTGTAAATCACACGCGACTGTGACAGAGTCACAAAGCCCAGGAGAGCAAGGAAGAGCAGCAGATTAGGACGCGCCATGGGTTCGTATTCAACTGAAATGCTTTCTGGAGATGAGCTGACGATTTTTGCAAAACTGCCCCGATATTTTGGTCAAAAAGTGGTTGAGAAAAAAAATTATTGATAACCCCAAAGACTAAGAGGTCAATAACACGCACATTCTGTATACATAATGCTCTGAGAATTCTCTTCCTCGTGGTAAATGTTGAAGATTCATGACATAAAGGCTACGCAAATACACACATAAATACACTGTAATCATTTGAGAGTACCTCATTTCCATAATGAGGTTTGTGTAACCAAATTTGACTTTATACACTGTAACATTTTGAATTGTTACGCAAGAACAAAAAGATTCACTCGATTTTATTGACAATTAATCGACACAATTATTTAAGATATGCATAAATTACATCCTTCAAGACATTTCCTCCCTCGCAGGTTGACTGAATCGATAATTGCGTGCAACTAGACACTCAAACGCTAATCCCTGGCAATTTGCTGCGCTGGTGAGAGAAGGTAATTCAAGGAGTCCTTTCAATTAAGTCATACTTCTCCTCATTAGTTCACTGCCAGTGTCGTGTAGTTGTATTCAATTTGTAATTCAATACTTGTACAGTTTTCTTGATAGAGCGAATCACATAAATACACCTGCAAAATCCCATCTGTTGGTAATTATATTCGTGAGAATTCTATTGATGTTCCAGAAAAACTGTCTGAATGAACATTTTCCACAAATTCACTCGCACTTATGATGATTTTCAAGGTATTCGAGAGAGTAAAGTCAATGGAGAATTCCACTTCCGCTTCTGGAGATTTGCAAATCTCATTCCAAATGCATATGACTAACTCTATTGAGTTAAATTCGACGGTTGCCTCGAAAACTATTGAAAGCATAAAATGATATTTTCTCATTTTCCATGAAATTCGCTGTTATATTCAATTAAATTAATAATATTTTGATCAATTTGGTTGCAGATCTTTATATTTCTCCTTTAATTCTATCAAGACGATTTTTGATAGTTTTCATAATCATGATTTTTGTGTTGGACACAAGTATGAATTTTTCTGAAAACCTTGAACTCTAAGCAGCTATCAAAGCGAGCGATCAATACGAGCGAAAATCCCCGTTTTCTCAATGAATGAACAACAGAGCGCGCTTTGGACAAAAAGCTCATAACGAATTCGGTATGATTTTCGAATTATCAGCTCATTACAGAGCTTTTGTTGATTTCCAGAGAAAGCCCATCACTCGACCAAAACGCCTAAAATACACAACACGAGGAAATGTATTTCCATCTACTCATCCGACAGCAAATTGCGGTGTTTGACATTGGAACCACATTCAACACTCATGCAAATTTAATTCACTTTCGTGTAAAGCATCGTGATTCGTGTTGCAAAGTCCCCACTTTTCACGTAAAAGAAAACTCGTTTCGTAACACTAAAGCTTCAAACTCACGATTTATTATTGTTGTAATGTAGAAAACAATTTTTGAGAATTATGCATTGACAGAATATTAGCATCACAAAGGACTTTAGGAGGATTGGAATTAGCTGATCTTCCTGCAGCGTCCGTTGCGGTCCTTCTTCTCTCCGTCCGGGCAGAAGGATGGCGCATCGAAGAGCGACCGATCGTCCAGCGAGATGTTGGCAGGAGTTGTCGATGCGATCACAGTGTCGGGAAATCTCTCGTCTGTCTCATTGATGAACGCGCGCACGTCAATTTCCCACACGAGGCGCTCGTCAACAGTGCTCGTGGGGATGGTCAGAGGGACCTCCGAAGGATAGGGCGCCATTGGCGTCTTCGGTGTCGGGAATATCTCGGTGACATTGGCTGGAACTGCCACTACAGGCACTTCTGTCGCCGATCCAGGAGTCAATTTGCCCTTCACATAATTATATCCACTCGTGACGCCGTCCTTGATCTTCTTCGCGCCGTGAACAATTCCGCACTTGATGTTCTCGAAGAATCCCGACACGCCCGACGCCTCATCGCGCTCCTCACTACTGTCGTGATCGTGATGGTGATCGTGATCGTCGTCAGGAATGTAGTGCGCCTTCACAATCGAGATCACAACGCTGAAGGTGATCACGATCAGAAGCAATCTTTTGCTGATCATGCTCTCTAACTTCTCAATAACTTCTCACTAAAGAATCTCGCGAAGTCTCACTGGCAGTCTCGATTATCTCGTCGCAGTATTTCTGATTACACGCACGATCGCAGGATCGAAAGTTCATCGGCAAGCCAGAGTCACTGTTGATACTCCACTCAGCGCCTCACTGAGACTGACTCGGTCGCAATTGCTCACTTTATGCTTTGGCCTCACTGACAATTTTTCACAGTCTCAGCTGGCAAACCTGTTATTGGATTCACATTGATGATACAAAGAGAATTTCAGATATTCCCGCCATGTTCAGGCAGCATGACAGCATGAATTCCCAGCAATTTTCCACTACTTCCTTCCAAGCATCACGCAACCGCGACGCGATAATCCCTCCAATAAGGAATCTCACACCCTTCCAGAGTTGCTGGGAAAACCCCAATCGCGATAGAGATTATTGCACTTGTCGCAATCGACGCTGTCGTCAACCTCAGGGCCGCATTGCGAAGGCAATGCAAATACATTTCTCTCTCTCTTTCCATGTCTTGCGATTCCGTGAAATATCGAAATTCCGTGTGTCTTTACGAGGTTCACGCGGTAAAAAGCGGAGAGACTAATTGGTTGAGTGCTTTTTCGAGATGCCGCTTCATTTTCCCGCATGACTCACTCGAGAATCCACACAATTGATTTAAAAATCAGATTAAAATGTGCATTAATTGAGAATTAGTCAGAGTCAATTTAGTGTCTGTGGAAATTTCGCAGCACGAGATTTACGTTTTTTGTTACTCCGCATGACTCAAAATTAGGCTCAATTGTTTGCTTCGTTTCATGTTTGCAGAGCACTTTTGTGACCACTAATTGACCATTGCGGAAGAGACGCAAAATAGAGTAAAAATTTCTTGCTTGTCCATTTTTCAACTCATGTAAATGCTGAACAAAGACAAGAGCGGCTCATATCGATGCTCAAGGGTATGAAATTGATAGCTGGAAAATCTGGAATGAATGGCAAGTCAATTGATGTTTAATTATCAAATTTAATCAGTTCATCGGCCAGTTTATTGAATATCCGCAATAAATGTGAAGTGCTTAAGTGGGCGAAAAATTTTATTTTTAATCAAGAACACTTCGACGGGCGAATCGAAAACTCTGAAGGGTTAAAATCGTCATTTTTTAGGACAGCGAGTTGTAAATTTGGAGTTAACATGCTGCTAAATTTGCCAAATTTACCTCAAGACTCTAAAAACACGTTCTAATCGGTTTTTAAAGTGTTAATATTGCTCTGTAATCATTATTTTGTTAATGTTTCAATTCATTTTATTAGTAATCATTGGAATTTATGACTGAAATATGTCAAAATTATTAGAAAAACTGGAAATATTAGTTTTTAAAGTCGATTTTTAATAGTTATCGAGTGTATTTTATCCAATCAAGTCCTAAAACCCATTTTTCCATGCTTTACTTGCACTTTCTTTTAAAGTTCCCAGTTGAACAAGTAACAAAATTATGCCAAATATTGTCATAGAAAATCAATGAAAATCTAAAATTAGAATGTTAATAAAAATACGCGAAAATTCTGCGTAATTTATAACTGTGCAATTTCAATTAATACTTTTCAACTCTGTTATGTCACCTCAATTGCACTCTGTAAATTATTCGTGATCGGCTTGAGGGCGTCTTGGGGCGATATAAACAGAGTTTTCATACTTGTATGATATTTGCATGACTGAAAAACCATAACGTTTTTTTCTGTGCTTCTCCTAGAGACAATCGTGCCACACAAAGTGGCACTAAATAACCATTTGTATCTGCCATATTTCATATCTTGGCCGCAAAGAGCAACAGTCGCAGCGAAGGTGTTTGACTTGCCGCTGAAGATCTGCGATGGCGCAGGGAAATCCCGCGGTGGTGCAATTTCAGAGAGCGACAGTGATATTGTGCTACTTAGTTTAAAAGTAAATTTAATATCTTCCACAAATACCGCAATATTGCTGATGAAAACTCACGCGACGTCTCTCCAAATGATTATTCCCTGTGTTTGTGTTTGTCGTGGAAATTGAATGAAGGACTTGCTTGAGGAGACGAAGGAGGAATTAGTTTCCACATCATGGTGAAACTTTTCCCGAAGACACTGGCGGTGAGACCATCTTTCAGGCACTTTCCAACCGAAAAGGGCTCGCCGGATGGGATGGAAAAACCCAATTTCTCTCTCTCTCTCTGCAGACTTCTCTCGATTGGGAGGCGCACGTGAAAACCCCCCGTCGAGTGGAGAGAAAAATGATCAGAATGATATTGGGAATCGTACAAGAGAAACAAATCTATTGTTTGTGTCGTGGAAAAGTTTTATAATTTCACTCCATGCCTTCAGGTCTGACGAGCAAGTGGAGCTCCTCTCCTCGGCCACATTGCCCAGATAATTGTCCGAAAGTTTCAGCGGGTGATACGGCAAAACAGAGTCAAGCTGCAGAGCACGAGGCGCAGGATGACCCCAATTAGGGGGTGAGCTCACCCTCCTCACCCCGGCCAGTGGCCAGTGCTGGACGGAATTGAACTTTTCCCAGGCCAGAGCCAAGCAAATCAAGCACATTCATTGATCGGCTCAGTTTGCAGCCCTTCTGGCCCGCAGAGCACCGGTGCCATTAAATACACTCGCCCTCAAGTGTTTTTGGGGCTTGCGAAGCTGTAAAATGAAAATAATTAGTGGCTCGAAAGTTTCACCGCAACTTCCAGTGTTTTCACACATTTCCTCCTCATTTGCGAGAAAAATTGGAAATTGCAGTAATTCGGCTAAAACACCCAGATTGGACGGCTTTAGCGTCCGGTCAACATGTGTGTGTGATAATTGAGGTGATAAGAAAATATGGCTAATTACAGTAATGCGCGTTTGTTTAAATTTGGCGCAAAAGTTATTAAAATTTTACCACAAAGCGCTATTGATGATGGGGAATCCTTTCGGAAAAATAACAACGCATTTTCCCATTTGTAATGTTGCATATTTGTATGCATCAATGCGTAGAATTTTGATTTGAATTCTCTAATTAGGAGTTGCTGGAAATGATCAAATTGTTTTCAACCTTTAAACACAATGCGAAATATAATTGCTTTTTGATTATATAAAATAGCCATATCAGAATCTAGCTAAAATACAGATGATTATTCAATAATAATTTCCCTTCTCACACGTCAAGTACAACTCAACGTGTAATTGCACAGTGAAAAGGAATCGAAATATATGATCTTATGCACAAATTGAGAGGCAAATCATAATTCGTGGGCTTTAATTATTTAATTATACATTCTACTTTCAAGATTAAATGCTCATTCGTGATTTATTCAGTCATTTTACCAGCAAAAAAGCTCATTAGGATTGGCGGTCAGTGCAAGGATTCAAGTGTTTTTCATTTTTTCACAAGTTTTTTTTCATTGAAAATGAGTGTGTGGAGTTATTTTAACATCCATTGAATGGGCAAAACTCTGAATTATCCCCAGTTAAAGCTTCCACGGGTCTTCTGCTGAAAAGGCCACCTGAGGCAATTCGTAAGCAATATCGAATGACAAGTTGAGGTAATAAATAAATGGCATAATTGAACAAATTAATTTCATATTGAGGAAAAGCGCCCAGCAGGAGGAAAACTTTGTAATATCAAAACTTTTGCATTTTGACATGCGAAAGGAAGTTTTTGGCGGAAAATTGGCGAGAAAATAAATGCGCACGAGAGAAAATTTGTTGATTTAATAAAAAGGAAAATTATACGGCCAACGACCAAAATATGCACTCGACAATTTTATTTGTTCTCTAAAACGAGGAGTATAAAATGCAAGCCGAAGCGAAGAGAGTGCCATATGTGCTTTTTGCTAAAGTTTTACACAGAATTTTCTGACTCGAAAATGGCTCTTTGCAAGAGGGTTTATAAATAAAGTGAGTAATAAATCGATAATTTGTAATATGTAGTTTTTACGGCTTTTTTCTTAAAATAATTTAAATGTTTCCTAATTTGCTCCAATTGCATGATTTTTGCAGAGGCAATTTGGGCATCTTTTGCAAAATTAGTAGCACACCTCTGCAGAAGCAGAAACAGAGAAATAAAAGCGAGAATTATGAGTGAAAAATTATTGTGAAAATTTCATTGAAACAGATGGCTAAAATAACATTCAGCCGTATTGAGTGCTCTTTCATGTTGAATTTGTTGTCCAAAGTTTTGCCAGGAGAGATTCTCGTCGCATTTCTAATTTCGCCGCATCGAAACTTTCGCCGAGCTGGAGACTTTTCCACCCCCGCCCCACAACACCCACCCCGAAGCCGCCCCCCCCCGGGAGGGAGCGAAAGATTGTGTCTCCGGGCGAGTCTCAGTGGAACTATCGTCTTGGCTTATATTGACTTTTATTGTGCTGCTGTGACCCAACTTCTCACCACCGCCACATCACGCCCTTGCGCCGAGGTGATGAAGAAGTGTGCAATAGGCCAATCGTCTCCCCGGAGGGAGGATGCCATTGTTGCCGAGGGTGGCTGTCGAATAATCAAAACATACGAGTATGAAAAGGAATTTCAAAAATTCCCTACTCGGACGCCGGGCATAAAGTTGGGAGAAAAATGTGCGAAAGTGGGTGAGACATTTGGTCATGATTTCTTATTTGGCACTGTTGGGGTTGAGAATAAACCGAGGGATTTTCATTATGGCACCCACTGCTGTCCGCCAGCCATTGTCCACTGGGAAGCACTCGACCCACAGGAATGCCCTCCCGTGCAGCCACATCCCGAGATACACTCAGAGCAAAGAGCCCGGCAAATTGAAAGTAATAATATTGGAGAGCTTAACGGGCTTTCCAATCTCTCTCGACAGCTGAAGTCGAAACTGCACGGCGAATGTGCTCAGAACGAGAGCTTCATGCAAACAACCGAGGGGAAGACAATATGTGCTAAAACTGTACACCACTTCCAGACACTTCTACCAGATTTTGTGCAGAAATCCTTAATTTACCACTATAGAATCCAGGTTTTTCCGTCTCAAGAGGTTAAATCTCTTCAAATGCTTAGATTTTAGATTACAAGAAATGATCTTATTGATCCTGGATTTATTCATGAACAATTTCCGTCTTGATTTTCTAGTTTTGTCTACAGAAAATGCTTAGAAAAATTCTGATCAAATTATTAGGTTATGAATCCGGCTTCAGAAACTCTTTTTAGACTTATTTTAATCCTTTTAAATCAGAATATGAGTCCAATACAGCGAATATCCCAATATTTCTACTAGAAATTGACGTTGAATTAGTCACTTCAATCAGTTATTCAATCACAAAAATTCGTATTAAATCAACCACATAACCTACAAAAGCAACAAAATTGATTTAATAAATGCCTAAATTTGCTGAAACAGATGCTTTTAAATATCTTACCACTTCTGCAAAAACTGTACACCACTTCCGATCGTAATATCTACCCCTTGAAATCAACATAATAGACAAAATTCCAATTTCGCTCTCCTGAAAAATTCAAGCCAACTGGCAGAGGATAAATTATGGTAGACTTTTATTCAGGTGGGGAAGAAATGTTTACATTATATTCCTGTCCCTCTAATCAGCTTTTCTCCACACTAATCAGTCGATTTTCCTGAGTGCAGCTCGGGAAGAGACACAGGAGATCTCATGGAAGATGTTTGTGTAGAAGTCTGGGCGTAAATCAAATGAGAAAAGCGCTTTTTCCCCCCATCTTTTCCCAACTCAAACAATTTCGCCGTTTATCTCTCCACCCCCTCGTGCCCACCTCACCAATCTCCAAACATTGAAATTACGTTAGCAGAAGCAACGAGTCGATCCGACGCTGCACGTCTCTCGCCGTCGAAATATGGGAGACATTTAATGAATTTCTCCCACAAGCACTCCAAGTCCAGTGACCACGGTGGCTAAGGAAACGACCATCCAGCGCATTTAATTCTGAGTTCAAACTTTATTTACACCTGTTTCTCTTCTGTGGCTCAAAAACGCCACTCCCCGGAGACATTCTCGCCCTGCAGAGTCGCCAGAATGTCTCTCTGTGGGGGTTGAAAGTGTGAGGTGGTTGCAGGAATATTTTCTATGAGGTACAAAATGTCTAAATTTAATCCTACGAGCACAGTGATATTTGCTGTTAATTAATATGTATTGAGCCTTTTATCACAGAGAAATTACAACCTCATAGTGTGTACATAGTGTGTGGCATTTGCGCTTATTAACCCTAACATTACAATTACAGTATCCCCCATCGAAAAACTATGCAATTTACACACTCACGATTCTCTCTCTCGAATTAATGCAACATGAGATGCTGCTACACATCCAGCATTGGCAATTGGGTGTTGGCATTCCAGCCAGATCACTGACTATCAATTATGTTTGTGAATCGAAAATCGCCCCAACCAATATTCTCATGTGTTCGTGAACGTTCTTACGGGAGAGTGGGAGGGAATATAATAAATTAATTTATGTAATGCTAAACGCAAACTAATAAATATGGCTAATTTATCGAATTATCTGCCGGCAGGTTGTACACAAATGGAGCCAGAGAGTTGCCGAGCTGCACTTTGTACTGCTGAATTGTTCGCTTTGATTCCTGCAAGAGACATTTTCAGTTCAATTGAGATTTAGTGCGATATTGCAGTATAATTTGGATCACCTCTTGGGCATCCAGCAACTCCAGCTGGTAGACTCGCTGCAGACCGCGGAAATTGCGGCCCAGAATCCTGCCGAATTCCCTTCGAGACAGCTTTGTTCTCTCCGTGGTGGTTGTCGTTGTGGCATTTGGATCACTCTGAGGCTCCTGCACGGCGATTACGGGCTGAAAATAATTGGAATTTGTCACACTTTCCTCCAGAAACACCAGCTAAAATCACACACCTTTTTCGTGGCTGTGTCGGAGAAACTGTTCTTCAGGACGTCGTAAATGCGCGCCAACGTGTAAGACGCATCGGTTTTCTGAGCCTGATGGAGCTGATGAATGGTGAAAATTGACTGGAAGAAGCCAAGTATGGATCGGGGCCGTCTAATCTTGGCTGCGCCTGAACTTTCTTCGCCATTATCCGTTAATTGGCTCGTTACTACGCTCACTATCAGCAACAGTCCCAGCGCCCACTTCATCATTTTCTCCTCGTTTGCCCGTCGCTGAACTCCAATTTGCACAGTCTGTCTAATTTGTCTGTGGGAAAAGAGAGAGACGCATTGTTGCGGGGCGATGAGACAAAGAGTGAGATAATGGCACGGTAATTTGGTCATTCAAGTGTCTCGGCAGGTCGAGATGGAGTCGCGATGCGTGAAGTTCCCATCGTCACGATCAATCGTCACCGTTTTTCGCTGTCAATGGTATTCATATCACGGTCATATCACCGCTGCACGACAACGCACTTATGCAATGCCACAAGAGGGCTCTCAATTAACCTCCATTTCCACTCCTGTCGCCCCAATGCGAGGGCAAGGGAGAGATAATTGGGTCAGAAGTGGTGTACAGATCAGTAGAAGTTTCAGGAAGCGGAAGTGCTTCAGTTTTTGCAATATTTGATTCATAGTTTTGATCCTAGTCGCTATTTCTTAAGAATATGCAATGCTAATTATAGGATTATAATCAAGAAAACTACGAAAAAGTGCTATTTTCGCGGAAGAAAATCAGAATATTGTACGAAAACGAGAGTTTTAAAGTTGTCATTTAGATTTCAGTCAGTTTTCAGTTAATTTTCAGTTAATTTTCGATTAATTTTCAGTTATATTTCAGGTAATTTTCAGTTAATTTACATTTAATTTTCAGTCAGCTTTCAGACAGTTTTCAGTTAATTTTCAGGCTATTGTAAATCAATTCTTATCCAAGTATTCATTTTGACATATATTTGTCAGTTAGAATTCGGTTAGATTCCAGTAAGTTGATTCCAGTCTTGTCAGTTCTGGAAAGTGTTAAGAATTTTTCACAAAAATTGTAAAAGTGCCACGAAGCGGTGTACAGATTCAAGCCACATTGTCTTCCCCTTGCGCGAGGGTGAAATTCACGACACTTTTGCCAGTGCTGATCGACTGCAATGCCTGCGCTTCGACCTTCGCGGTCACTTGGCAGAAGTCGTTTCAGCTCTCTTCCAAGGCCGCGCATTTCATCCGCATTGACTCAGCCATCAATTTCTGAAATCGATTCACACACTTCTCTCGCCACAGTGAATTATGCAATGGCAATTTCATCTGCACTTTTTGCCGTTCAACCCAATAACTTCTCTGACCATTTCTTCTTGCTCAAATATTCCATTTCGGGAGCGTGTTTCATGGTGGTTTTTTTGCGGTGTGAGCTCATCCACCAGTTATTAGGAAACTTCTTTCGCAAGAATCATCCAACGGAGATTTTCTAATAAATGAATTTAGTGCTTGGGATTTTCCTGCACAATTTTTGTATACAAAATATCACTCAGACTCAGTTTGAAATGAGCATTAGAGAGCTTATGCAAATCTTCTGTGGTTTCTACATAAGAAAACAAGGTCTCATTTGTCAAGATTTGTATTTTGACAATGCACCACTTCAGAAACGACAACTTTTGTAAATCCAAGGTGAATTACGGCTCTCGGTTGATCCTTGCGATTTCGTGTGTTTACCTTTCAATCAAAATCCTTTCATTCACTTTACTAAATTGATTGCCCGTCATGTCAACATGCAATTTTCGGATTATATTTTTTTCCGCTTCAGAATGCTTTCCTTGAGCCAATTTAAGTTCTCAAGTGACGAAATGCGGCTATTAATTACAGTATGCAGACACTTGGGCTCAATTTGGCACAGCTGAAAAATGAATTGGGTCTCCGAGAGCCATAAATAATTTTTTGGACAATCACCATTAAGACGATAGTCGGCAAAAAATCGCCCGTAATCGACCGCAACTGACCGAAAGTGAAAGCTCCCCAGCATTGTGTGCTCTGCAGAGTGTAATAAGCAAACTATGTGTTCAATGAGGTATTATGTCACCCACAAATTTGATTAATACATCTTTTCATCTCATTAGCGTGTCCCACTCGTTAAATTATTATCAATTGAATTAGCGGAGAAATGCGGCCGAGTGACCCAAAGACGCGAATGGCGGTGGGGGAATTGTTTACCTCTCGTGCGTCAACTTTCCACACAACATGCGATGGTTTGTTTTATTTACATTTTCGGACGATTCCCAGCGAACACATTAAGCTGAGAATTTCATCATGCTCAAAGATCTGCTCGAAAGAGCGCTTGTTACAGGTCAAAATACTAACATTACTCGCGATGTCGCATGCGAGTTTTCTTAGAGTTAAGAAATTTTCATGACATTATGTACTCTTAGGCCTCTTATTGATTGAAATGCAGAGAAAAATGCTTTCATCTGCTCAATATTGAGCAAGAAATGTTCGAAAGTGAAGAAAACATAACTCAAATTGTGGCGATGAATCTGTTCAATATTGTTAGTTCCTCCATCGTCCGCCACAATCGTTGCTCGATTATGAGCACTTTGGCTCAGCAGTAAATCAGCTGAAAAACATGCTGATTTTAGGTCAGTGTGTTCGCTGAGTTAATTTCAATGGAACACCATAAATACTGTAATCCGTGCTAAAGATTGCGTTGGCTAATAAACTTCAGGTACATTTGAAACACATAAAGCACTCCATAAGGTCGCGGTATTTTCGCGGGAAACGTCTCATTTCAATATTAGCTGTAATCAATGCAAATTACCTGTCAACAACCCATCTTTGTGCACGAATATACGCTTGTCAATCCCGCATTTTCACGGCTGTTCAAATCCGACACGCAAGACACTCGCTTAATTAAGCAATGTGGTGCAATCGTGCTAAGTATTATTTAATAAAGTCCCTCGGTCACTTCTTATGTGACTTCTCACCTCCTCCGCGAGGTGCTAATTTCACAGCAATTTGCTCAGCAAAATTAGACTTGAAAGACTCTGCGGTTGCCTGCAATCGATGCAGATGGTTTCTCATGATCTTCGCGGCCTCTTGGGTCACCTCTAGTCTAGAGAGACGATGTGCAATCTCGCGATGGAGTTTCTCTCTGTGACATTTCCATCAGCGTTGCTGCAAGATTATTTAGCATTCTCTCTATTGCTCATGATGATGAGAATTGATGGCGAAAAAGCTCATATCTCATCGTGTGTGTGTTTTTTTTTCATCCAATTTCACGACATTTCCTCATAAACGGTGATCACACACATCTTACAGTAACGCACCTTTTTTCGGGTTGATTTTCGCGCTCGCGCGCGCGCTTTTTTCCCCGCGAAGGTGCTTCAAGGTTTTATTTGTCCCGATGAAGTAACTTTTTCTTCAATTTCTCACACCAACCGCACTCAAAGTAAAGTTCGATTAGGTCAAAAGTGGAGACGAAGCGCGGACTTTTCTTGTAAATTGTTTGCACGATGAAATATTTGCTTTTGTCTCCACAAGATTAGCGTCTCTCTCCCCCGGCAAGAGGTGCAATTTTCTCGCGAAGAAGCACTTCGGATTCATCTATTCACGATTGTCTCCTGCCGGCATATTTCTCGATTATGCAACACGCGAGGTATTTTGTGGTTTTTGTCTCTTCTTGCCTCTTACGAATTATCATTGAGCCACGATTATGAAATCTCCATAAACAAGTGCTTCGATATGCATCGAGTTTAACTAAATGAGCTGCAATATTTACCTACGAGTTTGCAAGTTTGCACACGTGAGCTGAGATGATGGAGACGGAAAGATCGCTGCGGGTTTATTCAATTTTGTCATCAAAATTATGTATCTCGTCTGGGCGAGACGAAATGTCTCACGAGATTTATGGAAAAATACATAAATTTATGTGGCACATCTTGATCACTTTGTTCCACGGTGGTAAACATAGCCACTTATTAAAGCCAACTTAGTTGCAACGCCTCGCATTTTCTTGATCAAGCAGAAAAAAATTTCAAAATTTAAGAGGTTTCTTTTCTAGGTCAACAAGTTCTTCGCTCTAACCACAAAACTTTCTTTACACAACTTATCTCTTACTCATATTTTACCTTTATATTATTGCAAAACTATTTCCAAATTCACTAATCGCGTAAGTATTTTTTTTTTTGCAACACACGAAGAAATTGTTCTAATTCTCCACAATCCATTGCACTTTGGCTAGCATCCAAGCAAATAATTAACTACAAACTGACATTTTCCCGGCTGCAGAATACTTTATACGTAATGCAAAATGCATGCAATATTTTACAGGGGGAAAAAAATTATTTAGAGAAATTGCAAATGTGATGCAATGGAAGACTTGCGTGTATCGGACAAAAGATCATTTTCACGGGAGCTTTCATCGTCAATTGATTGCCCTGACGGTGATGCTTTTGAAGGGAAAAGTCAAGGTTTGCGCGTGGGAGATTTTTACTGGAGATTTCCATTTGATCTTGACTTCACCTCAACATATCAGCGCCGCGAGAGGGTGTTTTCCCGATGGTTTCATTGAGATTTCGGACGATTGATTGACGTACGGCAATTAGGCAGAGAGCAATGCGAACATGTAAATGGGGAGCCTTATTGGATTTATATGAAAATGCTCCGTTCATAATGCAAACAAACACTTAGCATTAGCCGAGCTGCAGAAGCCAATGGTCAGATATGTTGCATAATGCTCGTGTACTGAGTGGCAGTCCGGAGCACTTCTGACTCTCGTGGCTTTGTTATTATGTGGCGGAATGCTTTAATTGGAATTGGAGCGAAGACGGAATAAAATTTGGTGTGTCTTAACATCCACCGAAAGAGGACAAAAAAATTGCCAACGATTTTCAATCCATCAGCCTTCACTTTTATCTCCACAGAGACACTTTCGCGCACCATTTTACCACCGATAATAACACAATGACTTACGAATTTCTCGGAAAATGGATTGTCTTCCGACCCCGTTAAGTAACAACTTCACTTATGATGATTTCCACGACACTTTTTGCACCACAAAATTGTCCCCATTCTTCCACAATGATGCAATCACGGATGAACAGCAGCGGCAAGGATTCTCTAGTCCTCAGAGGTTTCCACTGCGAGCGTAAACACTTTTCCACGAGCTTTTCAGTGTGAAGGAAAGATTTTGAGCGGCACAATGGCAGAAAATCGAACTAACTGGCTCGTGGTGCAGACCGAAAGTGTTTACGGTGCGACGGCAACAGGTATTGCCAGCAAATCGAGGCGTTTTTGAAAGGCGGTCTGTGTGAGTGTTCCAAGTGCGATAAGTACAACATCTTTTACGTAAGCTGCAGCAGAAAACCTGCCTATCAATTGCATCCCCACTTTGGGGGCTTCGCCATGTGCTTCACGACGTCACGCCAAGGCAAAAGCGTCATCGATTGTCATCTTAGGAAGGGCAAAATAGTGCACTGAAAAGTGGCAAAATAATGCGACTGACCACAAAGGAATTTATAACAATTATCAACATAAAAAGCGTCTGGTATAAACTTGAAAATAGGCTAAAATCATCACTTGTTTGCTTCACGACACGAAAATGTAATTATTCGACACGCACGTATTTTCGGCACTTTAAGCGACCTTCAAGGCTCGCAGGTTATTTTTATCAAATTCGTCTGGATACAATAGTTGACTCAGTTTACATTTTCAGCGTCTTTGTGATCAAAAATTATCTGCATTCAGTTACATAAGTGACTAATTCGCTTCTGTTTCATGAATGAATGAATAACTAATGACATTCGGAAATATGTGCATATAATATCTTTCCAAATACATAAATTTTCAATTGGATTTAAGGGAAAATCAACAAATCAATGCTTGAACCGCACGTGGTCTTCCTAATCTTCATATTTCGCTGCAAATTCGTGTAAAGATCTCCTCTCACGTAATTTAATTACATTTTCTATTGATGTACAATATGTACAACTCGGAACATTTCATGTATAAATCAACACAGCGTGAAATGTTTTTTGTTAAAAATTGAATATTTTTCACAGCGGATCTATTTTGCTTGGCCAAAACTGTTTTGTCTGGTTTCTTTAGTCATTTTCTAGTAATTTTCAGGAAGTGCAACATGGAGTAAAAGTTTATGAATCAGAAAATGTGGTGAGATTCATGGAATGCAAAATATTCTTTTGATGATAATAAAGTTCTATTTAAGACGTCGCACACTGAGTTTATGCTTTCAGTTCTCAGTGCAACAAGCAGAGTTGCGAGTTTGATAAAAAGCTATGAAGCTAAATTGGATTATTGCCTTGCTTTTGATCGTTGGTGTAATTATTTTAAATATTGACGGCAAATCTATCACACGCAGGTGTGTTCATAATTAATTTTTTTACAATATATCCTAGATAATTTTGATTTTCTCATCTTCCAGTGCCAAGAATTCAAATCACTATATGATGAATGCGCCTTGTCCGTTCGGACAAAGAAGATTTCGCCGGACATGCCGCACAATTATTTAATAAATATGTGAATATCGCTGGAAAAAAAGCTTCATTAAATTCCCAAATATACCATTTTACTCTCTCCAATTTTACGTCATGGTTTGCCAGCTCTAGCCTAGAGCGGAACTCACACATGCGAAGAGTGTGTGAAAAGCCCGAACGATTGAGTAAACTTTCCATCTCTCTACAGTACAAAACATCAATTTTATTTTACTTCACAATCAGCAGCACACATTTGAGGGACAATTAACTAGTGGGACACTTGATGACTTCATAAAGAGGTAGTGGAAAGGCCAAAAAACGTGTCTCTTTTTCGGGAATCTTGCGCAACAGATGAGACTAAATAAACTCCGAATATAAACGACTAAATGCATAAATAAATTATTGGATGCTATTGAGGTCAATTTGCAGGCAAAACTGGTTGCGAATGAGAGTGAGAGTGAAACATTTTCTTGACCTTCGGGGCTTTTTGCAAATTGTGAGCGCGAAATCAGAAATTCCACTCGCCCAGTCCAGTCAACCCGTTGCAGTTTGTATGATGGCCGAGGCAAAAGCTGCGCCGTCGTCTCGACTATGTGCTTCCGGTCAGTACGAGAGTGCCGTTAGGTGGCGGTAGTGGTACGCCTTTCACCACAAGAGCTTTTCCCACCAGCGGCCTGAACAAGTCAACGAACACGGAAAAGCGTTTCGCTGAGTTCTGCAAAAAAGCCCAAAAGCACGCAATTTGAAGCGAGAAAAGGTGGTGAATTTGCCGTTTAAAAAGTAACTGATCTCTTCCTCACCATTATAAAATCTCCCGCCGCTTTGGAGACACTTCTGATTGTGCTCAGAGAGCTGGCGAAGGATTCACTGGGAATTTCCAGGGCTGTCTTGTGGCGATCGAGCTGCGCCACGTCGCCATTGTCGGCCTTTCCTTTGGCCAGTTTTCCTGAGCTTCCGCTGGCCTGCAAGAACAAGAGAAAATCACCACTTTAGCCACTGTTCTTGCGGAAAATCTCCCAAGACACACGTGCGATTAGATGGGAAGCTGTTGTGGGAAATGTTAGGCTCATTGTTAATAAGATGAAATATATGGTTTTCTTTGGGAGAGGAGATTCGTCTTTCCGCCCACGAGATGGATCGCTTGCGATGAGTTATTTGGGTGTTTCAGTTTGTGAATTTCGCCATTTTTAAAACAACAACCACTCGTGGATTACTCTTCAGCAATGAGGTAACCACTCGGATTGGATTTGGTCACTCTTGAGGCGGCGACCTTGTCACGTTCCATCTGACTAAATCTCTTTTTCGACAGCACAAGCGAGACACTGAAGGTGCATTAAAAGACCATTTGAGACAGCTTTTTTTCTTACATCAATTTAATACAATATTCTTTTCCACACTCAATTATATATATCAAAGAGAAAGAGTTAATGAAATCTTATTTACAAAGACATTTCTCCATTACAGATAATGAGCTATCATGAGGGGACTAAATGAGTGGTATTTGTGGCTCCGTAAATGGCATGTTGCAGGTGAAATTTGTGCAGTTTTTGGGGGCGATATGATTTCGATGCTCTTTTCTTGTGTCTTCACCTGCCCCTCTTACAGAGTATTTTATTGCTTCTGAATATCATCTAAAATGGCAAAAGCATACACTATCATCATCGGCTGGTGACTCTTCGATGGACTATGTCGCAAGGGTAAATTTCTTTTACACATCTCGTTCAAGAGGTCGATTTCTTTAGCGTCAATTTCCTAATGCTGGGCAAAATCCTACACTTTGTCTCTCTGGGTGATGATAAAATATCAAATAAAAGCTTCACAGCCACAATCGCATGTTGTCTCCTTTGCACTGTGAATTCCTCCCTTCCTCCGCCCTTAAATGCTCGGGATAAATAGGATGGTGCGATGCGGGGTATTTACAAGGATGCCGGGGTCCAGGGTGACGGCCTGATGATGGGATGTGGCGTGCGGGATTACTCTATTTGCGCTCGTCATCGGTGTCCTCGCCCAGCTCGTCGCCGCCAGTCTGGCCGCCGCCAGAGGATGAGGACAGAATGGGTCCGGAGAAGCGCAGCAGAGACGTGAGGATGCCACCGAATCCAGAGCCGCCGCCCGAGGCGTCTCCGGCATCGCCGCCGGCCGTCGCGAAGCCAGTGCCAGAGCCGCCGAGGAAGGATCCGCTCAGGCTGCCGAACTTGCTCGTGATGGCCTGAATCTTGGGCGTGATCACGGCCGAGATGAGGCTCTGCAGGCTGTTAATCTGTGGCGGTGGCTCGATGCCGTACTGCTTGTTCTTGGCAACATTCGTTTGATCCAGTACATCGATAAAGCGCGTTTTCGAATCAATTAGCGAATCAATTTTCTATGGACATTAGTATAGGAAAAGACAGGTTAAGGCTAATACGGCACAGTGTCGTGGTGTGAAAATGATAAATCTCCTCTGCCAAGAGACTATGAATAATTCAGTGTGCTGATCACATTATTTCTTTGACTCAGTGTGCTTGAGGTTAGTTACACAAGAACTTTCTTATACTCACGCTGAAAACTAATCCAAGGAGGGCGTTTTTCGTGCCAAAAACTGCATCGGGCAATTTTCTCTTCTCCCGTTCCAATTGGCCGTTGTCTTCCTGCAAATGTGGAGGGAAAAACAGAGTCGTGGAAAGGTACTCTTCAGTGAGGTCACAGAACGGCATGACCATTGAAAATTGCTAATCATCCGTTCAGTGTTTAGTCTCTCTTTGGGATTGTAAACAAATTGGATGAAGCTTAGAGGTAAAAAATGCCCTTACGTAACTGCATAGCTATGTTCAAACAATCAATAATCACGGCAAAGAGGCAAGTGGAAGGCCACATGACAGATCGAGTGTCTTAATCTGAAAGCGAAAGTCCCCACGGAGAGAGATTCTACACAGGGTGCAAAAACGGAGCCATCGAGAGATTAATTAGACGGGGCTTTAGTGAAAAATTGTTCCATTGAACATGATCGCAATATCGCGATCTCCGTTTTTAGCGCTGTGAGATAAAAAAGACCCTCAACAACCGATACAAAAGATACACAAGAGATTGACTGTTGCTAAATTTAATAATGACCGGTGATGGAATAGAGCAAACTTTCACTATCTGCGGTTTTTAGGCGGCTGATCGCGTGAAGTGTGCCAGTTTATCGGCGCTCTGGCAGATGAACATGCAGATGATTTTGACACCAACAGGCTTTTGTGCAACCGTGACCCGATCGGGCGGATTTTTCGGACTTGAGTTTGCACAGACGCTTTTCAGCCACAACGCGCAATAATGTATAATAATGGAAGATGCGCGATCATCTCGGGAGATCATCATCATCTAATGACGATGCTTCGGACGATCACGACATGGCAATTTTGCAAATGTGCGCAATGAAAGCTTTCACGGCGGATCTGTATGCGATTTGTGGTATTTAGAAGCCCGGGATTGCATAATATCTTTCTGGCACGCATCTAAATGGCCGTTATTCATGTATTGGAACTATAACTCGATAACATGTGCTATTGAGTCATTATTGGCAAATAGTCGCCCTGCAATTTCTTCAACTGTTGCGCGCGCGCGTGGCCAAAATCAGAACACAGATCATGTCAGATCACTTGTGCAAGAACTCACCACTTGATTGATGGGATCCAGGTGATCGTCGAGATCGTCGGCGCGCTTCACGCGCATCGCGGGCGAAGCCACACTTTGCTGCACTGCCAGCGTGATCAGGAAGGCCACAATTAATCCACTCTTGGTCCACATTGTGATGAAGATTGGCTGCAATGGAGAGAACAGAGAGAATTCACGATAAATTTGCAATGAAGAGCCCACGAAAAGACTGCAACACTCGAGTATTGTGAGAAACGATGTTCACACTTTTGTCTGGGCGCGAGGGACGCGTGATAGAAGTGCGGGTGGAAGTTGTCGAGGAAGAACGTGGACACTGTGCTGAAGATCACAACGCTGCCACACGAATGGAGGTTTTGAGTGGCTCCAAGAAGTAGTCGCGGGAGCATTCACGAGCGGAATGACCGCAATCGAAAGTTGTAAAGTTTGCGCGCGCTATTGCTCGGCGGCTTTGCCCTCTTCTTCTACCTCCCAAATGAGAAACTCGCGCGCTGGATGAAAATTACACCAACAGTCACAATCGGTGTATTAAATCAACTTTGTGTATTGTATTGTATTTCCATCTTTTTTTTTGCACCACCTCCTCTTCCCTCACCCGAGAAAATGGGGAGTTTGCAAACTATGGGTATTACCGAATGAATGAAAAATGCAAGTGAACCGCTCAATTCCGCGCCAGAAGCTCAATTGCAGGTGAGAACGCCCGTGTGGCCGCTGAGGACTCGCCGCGGTGGAAATGTGTGGTGATGGTGGAAAATACCACAAGAAGGTGACGCGAGTCGCACAAGATCAGCTCTCGACAGCAAATGAACCACTATCATATAAGATTGTTGGTATTTCTATAGTCAAAGCGCCCAGAAACTGGGTCAGCTGATTTCAATTAAATCAGCCACGCGGCATTTCCCCCCAAACCGCCTCCCAGCAGAACCCCATCCACCATTAGGATGATATAAAATAGCCACCACTCCGTGGCAAACTTCCCCTCCTCGCGAATCATCGTCATTTAATAGATCTTGCGAGATTCATCGTCAATTTTTCGTGGAGTCTTGCACCAAACATCCTCAATATGTTTTTAAGTGAGGCCAAGAAAAAAACGGTCGTTCAACGTGATAATTGTTCTTGTCTCTTGCAACAGAGTTGAACCACAAAAACTGACAGTCTTTTAATTCTGTGCGGATTAGTGGGACAATAAATAAATAAAATATTGCACACTAAACTGGCTTTTCGTGCGTTCTTTTGCAACAAGTGCGGTTTTGTCTCACTTTTGTAGGCCCAAAAAGTAGTTTCTTTGCGGAAAATGTTTTATATCAAAAATAATAATAAAATAAAAGATTAATTGTTCAGATAGTGAAGGTCAATAAATCAATGTAAAATCTTGCCAACTAACTTCCAAAAATGCGTGATTTTTTTCCTTATTTTAATACATGTTAAATAGCTTTTAATCGGATTAGCACGGCTTTTGTAAATATAATGCAAAACTAAGCCGATTTTCATGAGATCAACTTGAAATGTTTGGAAAATATTCCCTTAAAAGTGGCCAAAGAATTTTTTAATTGCCCAATTGGAGTACTTAAACTCCCTCATTATTTTTTTTTATTTGCAACACATGTTTAAATAGTAATAATTAGAAATCGCGCATCAATTAAAAAATAACCCAACATCGTTAAGCTATGGATGTAAATTAGCGAACTTGTTGCAAGAGGCAAATCTCAATTTTCTGCTCTTTGGGCTTTGACATCGTGAATGTCTTTCTTTTGCGCTCCGCACAGAAAAAAAGCCAACAACAAAAGCACCACCCCTGATCTTCTGTTGTGTTTTAAAATGCGCAATGCGAGCCGCATAAGGTACACAAAATAATTAATATTAATGTCATACAGACATGCAACAATTGAAGAAAGAGCTGGTAAGTCGGACAATTCAAACAATTAAGCATTTATTTGAGGAAGTGAAAGAGATAGCGGTATGAGCACGTTTTCCATTATACAATTTTGCATGGAATTTCCCTCTACTTGCGCACGCGTTTTTCATCTTCTAGAGCTTTCAACTGAAGCGTCTTTCTCGGCGCTTTTTTTTATTGCGCCCTCGCGCTTTTGCCTTTTTTTTTCTTCTTTACTTCACTCTCCTTTTCGATATGCATTTTGACATGACATGTCGCGCTTTTACTTCGCCTTGACCTCCTTGTATTTCGTTCACTCTCATAACTGGTTCAGCGACAAAACTCGCTGGGAGTCTTAAGGAGGCAAATCACTGGGTAAATGTCTGCCTCTTCTGCACACTCGAGGGGCCACTTAGCACTCCGACTATGATTGCTAATGCAGTGAAGGTGCACAAAAAGAGGTGCCAAGCATATGATGAGGCAGATGACCCACCATTGGAAGGTGCAATTGAGCCGTGCTGTTGCGAAATCTAACATTTTCCAGTGGGAATGCCGCATGAGACACCACAAAATTGTGCAACACTGCTCAAAGGCGACTGAAAATCTTTCACTAATTACTTATTTTGCTCTCATACATGCGCAAGTAGTGCAATTATGACGGGGTCGGGTGTCACAGGGGTGCCAGAGCGGCAAATCGCCGAGAATGCGGCGGAAAAAGAGGAGGAAAAGCTGCTCAAACCGGTGCAGAATTGATAAACTCTCGAAGCTTTACTCCCAGCTGTGAGAAATACCCTAAAAACTCTCCAAGGGCAGGTAATTTTGTGGAAAATAATTTAAATAATCAGCGAGTTGCACAATCGCGAGGTGTTCTTTATTGAATTTAAGGCGTAAATGTGCTGAATCACATGAATTATTTTTTTGCCAAAGAAGTAAGGCAGTGAAGTTTTGCAGAAATGTAAATGCAACTTTCAGTAATATTCATGAAATAAATCAAAATACAGTTTTGCACAATATCATTCATAAAGTAGGTAACAAAAGTGTAATTTCTTCGGTAACACTTCAATCTGAAGAAAGTAAATGTTACTGACCTCAGTGTTTTTTTAAGTAGACTTGTTGTCATATCAACTGCAGAAACAACACTGGGTTGTTTCCAAAGACTTTCAGCGTTATCGTGTAACTTTGTAATCACTATTCAATTCTAAACTACTTGCAACAATTAGAATCTCACATCAATTAAGACTTTATTAGAAATAATCATAACTATGGCAATGTGTAACTTTATAGAACAACCAGATACTGTGCATATGCAAATGACTATTGTTCCAGTGGAAACATAAAAGTGAAAAACTCATACATTGTGCAAATCACATTGAAAATCATGTAAAGAAACATGGTCATGATGAATTAATTTCAAAAGAAAACGGTAACCTAGTCAAGACGCACGGTCACCTGGCGTCTCCACTGCTCAGCAACCAGGCGCCCCCACATTGTCAACTCTCGAGGATTTTACTAACCACACACCATTGACATTATTACTGTTATTAAACCGCTTTGGATGACTTTATGTAATTGTTTGTGAAGATGACTCGCGACGTGGAATATGAGAGAGCTTTTTGTCACTTTTCATATGCACTCATAGTGTGGCGTCCTCAATTTAAGGTATACGAGAAAAACAGAGAGAGACCAGAATTCTATGCAATTCAGCGACCAGCGATACAATTGTGAAAAGTTTCAATGGAAAAACCTTGGCGCACAAGACATTTAATGTTTGTGACACCTTCCAAAGTGATCCATAACAGTAAAAGAAGCAATTGATGGTTTTACTGAGTGCAATTAAGGCCCAAATGGCTGAATAATTCGCGGTGAATTTGTCATGATCTCGCGAATTAGTGCAATTCGTCACGTTTAGTGAGCCATTAGTCACTTTGAGGGGTGTTTAGGTGAGAAATTGAAATGCTACTTAAGTAATGAGTGTCCTGACGTAAATTTCATTGCAACTAAAAATCAATTTGAGCAAAATTCACGTTTAAATCACAGTCAGAAGCATTAATTAATTGCCGGCATATTAAGAGATTTTCCCTGTCATTTGCCCTCGAGTACTGAGCAAGACATCAATTTTAATAGATTTGTGAATTTTGCACATAACGCAGTGAGTGGCTTTCCTTGAACTGAAGCTTTCACTGGGGGAGAACATTCTCCTCCAGAAAACCACTCTTTGTGCCCACTTTGCGCTCTTTTTGCTCTCTTGCTCGCCAAATCGGGTTTTTCTGCACACTTTTCACTTCTGCAGAGGTGGTTTTTCCTCTCGAGAAGCTGAAGAAAAAACCACCAAACGAGTTGCAGGCGATTTTCTGCGCTCACACCCAAATCAACTCGACGATTTTTACTTTTTGAACGCCAAGTTAATTGGTGAAATGGTGTCAGTGGAGTAAAACATGCGACTTGCGACTTTCAGTCGCGAGAAACGCTGATTGAAGAGACACAGTAAAAAGTTTCGAGCATTTTTCCTTGCACTGTCTTGGATTATGAGTGATACTCACAGCGGAATTGATGGATATGGAGGGAATTTCAAGGATTTTCGCACTAAATGTTCTGCAGAGTCTCGTTATATTTTTTTTCACCTGCACATAAAACGAAATAGCACTTGGAATTTCTCAATGTATCACATATTTTCCTTCTTCAGCGCCAACACTTTTACGGCCGCCGGTTTGAAAGGCACCAAGGCGAGGAAAACGACAGGAGAAACACAAGAGATGGTCGAATATTGCACGTTTGATTATTATTGATTTTTTTTCCTTTTGAACACAAAAATATTTGATAGCACACTAATAATTGCTAACAAGTCACAAATGAAGGAATTTTGCAATCACCGGAATTTTTTGCCGCCGCGGCGAATGTTTACCGTAAAAATCCGCGCTGCGCTCAAAGATGTGACACCAACCTCTTTGATGGCAGAGGCAAAAGTGACGACAGGTTATTAAACGCAAACATCGTGTGATAAATTTTCCAAAAGAGAAATTCCAATTGGCGGAGAAATGGTGAAATGGGCTGTTTCGCAAGTGACCTCAAATGCATCATGAAAGTGTAATACTTGAAGCCCAAACAGCTGATCTTCTGTGCTTTCAGCGAAGAAAGTATCACAAAGTGTTTTTCTTCCACTGTTGATCGTTAAAAGCTTCACTGTCGAAGAAGACCCACATTTCCTCTTAAGTTTCATCATGAAACTCTGGGCAAAAACCCCGTTCAATTTGCACCGAAAAAAAAGTAACGCTCTTTTATGTAATTTTATAGCGTCATTCGCAATTTTATTGCAATTCTTGGTCACCAGATACATTAGTTATATACAATTTCTCCTCTAATTTTAACACCCAGAGCGGTGTGTGCATGAAAAAAGCCCGCTGATATTAGATAATCACGGAAATTAGATGGTTAAATTAGTGCAGAATGAGAAAAAAGTAAGAGATTTCAGGAGATTTTTTTGCCTAAACCTCTGATCTTACGTTGATTAATCACACGATCGCAACGTGGCGAGATCATTTACAAACCAATTTTTGTCACTCTCGACCCAGGAAAATTCCCCGGCAGTCTTGTGTGATCCTCAGCAGTCTGATCGTGAAGACAATTATGAGAAACACACTAATTTAACCATCACCGGCACTCACGATACGTTTCCCGATCTCTGGCCAGTCTTTTTCGAGCGCCGAAGAGACGTCTTACCCATCGAATGAAAGTGAATTTTAATGACGTCTTGCCTTGACTTTCACTTGTGTAAACGCCATATGTGGTTGGAATTGTTGTTATTTAATTTGTCCATTCCGCAAAAAAAGGTGAATATGTACAGGAATCTATGTAAATTGTTACTTAAACTTCATCGAACTTTGTGTACAATTGGCCGAAAAGCATCCACTTTCAATTTCACTGGCATTTGGCGACGCAGCATCATCGCGATCCGGAAGACGAGGCGGCTGATGAACTGCCCGATAAGTCGGCGACACCTTGAGATGAGCTGCCAGAGGAGCCCAGAGAGGCATTCAAGATGAAACTCGTGATGCCGCCAACAACGGATGACACGATATTTGAGATGAAGCCGAAGATGCCAGCACTTCCTGCCTGAAAGCATTCGTTAGTCTGGGAAGAAAGTCTCCATTTATCAGTCATGCTCACATTGTTGCTGTCTTCCTTCTCCTCTTCAGTCGCTTCGCCTCTTCTCTTGCCCTCCTTGAAGCCCTTGAAGAAGTTTTGCAGGAAGAGAGTGGGATTGGGCGGACCCTCCTCATTGTCAGGATCCTATTATCAGTTTACAGATTTAAACAATCATCACAGTTACATCACTACAAGAGGAGAATCCAATTTTGGCTGAAACACTCTCTGGGGAACAATTAATAAGCTAAAGTAATTGAGCAATATTTTATCGACACACTGAAGATTTCTTAATCATCTCAGATTTCAAATTAAACTTTTCGCCAGACACTGAAAACAATCGTGGTATTTTAAACAGAAGATAAATTATACATTCCACACTTTTTTATGATTAAAATATTCTTTCCAAGGACTTTCAAGTTCATTACCTCAAGAATCGGGTTATAAGAATTCGTAGAACACAGTGAAACTTGTTTTTAACGGACACATTTTATGGATAAACAACCTATAAAGGTCGTATATTAAAGACATTTCTAAACATTCCCCTTCTCCAGTGATCATTGGATATAATAATAAAAATTTAGAATTTGAAAACATAACAAGGAATGTTATATCAAGTTTTCATCGATGAACTTCTCAGATTAAAAAGTTGAACAACCAGAAACTCGTGAAAGAATCTTATCTGACATGATAGCTCCGCCCTCTTTCATGCCCCGCCCATTTAATCAGTAAGTGAACATTTGTAAAATCAACCAACATTTTCTTTCAGTGCCTCTCAATTCTGTCCTCCAAAAAGGTGTGAAATTATGGAAAATCGCAATCCAATGTCCGAGCGGAGAGTGAAAGAGACTGTTCCAGCCAGAATTGGAGCCTCGAGTGGAAATACTGTAGCCGCACGTGGAAAACTACTTGGTGGAAAATTGTACTCTAGGAATGTGCGATGAGGCAACAATTGGTAACCCTCTTGGCATTAATTTGAATACCCCCAGAGGTAATGGCTATCGCTAACGATCTATTATACTCTACAATGGGACTCAATGCTGCTTTTTTCCAGGTTATTCACTCTCCCATTTTATCAATTCGCAAATAAAACTACATTCCTCGTCGTTTGGGGTTAATTCCAGGTACAAAATATTGCACTAACCCATGCTGTATATGAGAAAATTGAGCGCGCAATGCGAGAGATTACGTCTGAATGAGGCTCTCGAGGTGGTAATTAATGGATTTGAATAAACAAAACGGGCGTTTGAAACAGTTCCAAGGCTGCATATTCGTGGCCTTTTTTCACTTCTTCATAATCTAACAGTTTTTTTTTCCTTCAGCCATTTGTTTTCCAATCTTGCAACAGGCACTTTCTCAACACTTATTACTTTGTCTCATTGGCTTGATTCGGGGTATTATCTAAAAACTTCTTGGATGTTACGAGCGATGAATTTTTGCTCTCTTGTCAAGCTTTTTATCCACCGCACCTCCAAAACTTCACATGCTTTTCTCAAGTGAGAGATATTCAAGTGATAAATCGGGCATTCACAGATGATGGAGATTGATG
Source organism: Phlebotomus argentipes (assembly GCF_947086385.1). Taxonomy (NCBI): domain Eukaryota; kingdom Metazoa; phylum Arthropoda; class Insecta; order Diptera; family Psychodidae; genus Phlebotomus; species Phlebotomus argentipes. Next base: position 5,933,788 of record NW_026776181.1, on the reverse strand, counting down.
GGAAGGTGAGGAAAAAGTGCGTTAAATCATCTCTTTCTCCATGGGATCTATTTGGATATTATCGTGATTATTAGCCCCCAATATTGATCGAATATATGTGATGCAATTTCGCGTATTCATGTTACTCATTTTTACATTTTCTCATTGCGGCGACTCTGGCGTTGCGCAATTTATCAATCTAAAGCGCCATAGCTTGTTGATCAACCACTTTATTATCATCCGATCAATGGGGTGTTCCTGCAATCTTTCAAAACCATCGTTCGCCTCGTGCCCGGGTTTTTTTCTGCCAACACTGTCCACTCTTGCACTTTCTTCCATCTTCTCTTCCACCGCTCAATTGTAATGGAATTGTTAGTTCATACTGAGCCACATTCAGCCTCGTGCCATCAATTAGCAAATCATGCGATACGATCTAATGAAAAGTGTTATTACTGAAGCCAGTCAACCGAAATGTGTCCACTTTTGTCCACCTCCTCAAGTCTGGTTCTACAACTACTCGTGATTTCTTGCACTCTCACTCGCCAGAGCGAGACCAGTGACATATGCGTTTCAAGCCTATTGAATAATGTGGTTCTCATGTGTAGAAATTTCACTCATTTACCAGACTCAAGCCCGCAAGAAGAGCTCCTAAGAAATTCCCGAAAAACTGTCCGTTGAGATCCTAGAAGTGTTTTCATACAGAAATCATTAAAAATGCAGTGAAAGTGGCAACTTTTTGAACGCTTTAAGTGGAAAAATTGATGAGAAATCTCTGCATATTTACCGCAGCTCCTCCGCCAGAGAAACCATCGATGGCGGTTACAACATAACCAGCAAGGACTTTCCCGAAGTTATCATCTCCCTGAGAACGTCACAATATCAGAAATTGCCAAGGATTAATGATTTTGACCAAGGAAATCTCACCCCAAGAAGTCCAGCGAGAAGAGAAGTTCCTGAACTCAACAAAGACGGAATATCCAATCCACCGGGCTGCAAAGAAATTCAATAAAGAAACCATGAAATCACCTGCAAATTTGCCAAAAATGAACATCAAAAAGCGACATTTCAATTTTTCTCAAATTTATGGTTGTATCTATTTATATCAGGCATTCACTGTTGCATAAATTTAATGATCTAGAGTGGATGCTTTCGAAAATTGTTTCATGATTTCCCATGAAATTTGTGAATGCTTTTTCAATTGACGCGAATTAGGCAATTAAGCCAGCAAGAAGGAGTGATATAATCTTACCCCAAACAGATTCGTCACGACGCCCGTGAGCGCGCCCAGGAGCGCCCCAACGTCCGAGCCCTCCTCGCCGCCGCTCAGGGAGGCAATGATGCCCACGAGCCCGCCCGGGCGATCCTCGTCCGTCTCCTCCTCGGACAGCTGGAGTCCGCTGCTGCTGTCGCTGGTGTTGTCGATGGCGTTCGACGACTCCTCGGACGTCTTGTCGTCCTGGCGCCGGGATCGCTCAATGTAGGGCGCGACAAAGTCCGGCGACTGCGTGAAATCCGTGAGGGCGTTGACTGTGAAAAAGACAGGTGGGTGTGAAATGGGCACATACGACACGAAAGTGCCCGCGTATGGACCTTGAGCCGAAACTGGCCGCTCATTTGGCGCTTTGGTACTTTTCCTCTCCTCCTTTTTCACTTCAGACTTCGCGACAGCTTTCGGCTGCTGGGCTTTCAGGTACTTCATCGTCTGCCTGCCCTTCTCCACCAATATCTTATGCATCATATTGATGTGCGTGTCTACTTGAGCCTTCAGAGCTTTCGTCTGCTGCGTGGCGTTTCCACTGAAGATGTCTTTGGAGGGCAAAGGGTAAGGCTGCAAGTTGCGAACGCTGTTCTGAAGAGCCCTTCGATAGTCATCGACTGACGAATTGGTCTTGGCGAGATCGAGAGCCGTGGAAAGCATAGCAATTGCCCTGCGATCTCTCGTCATGAACTTCTCAATCTGCTTGATCTTCTGCAAATTGCCTTCTGCACTCGTCGAGGGCGCTTTTGCATAGAAATCCTGAGCCATTTTCTGCAGTTGTTTCTCCATGTTCTCCTCGGCTTTCAAGGCACCATTTAGAATGCTGATAGTCGCTATCAGCCGAAGGTCCTTAGGTGATTTCTGAGAAAAGAATACAATCATTACGCAATTTTCAACACTGAGAAAAAATTGAGCAAAATTTAGTTCATTTTCAACTTGATTTTAAGCAAAAAATAAAGCTTAAACTCGACCTATAATTAGTTTCAGCTTGACAAAGGAGCACAGAAGAGAAGAATAACTTCCAGTAATTTTCCTCCTTAAAACTAGCCTTGTTTTGAAATCATTATGAAAATTCCTTGTTTTTAGTCTACGAGTGCAGAGAAATCATCTTATTAACTTATCACCTTATGTTAAAAGGACCTGAAATTAACATATTATTTCTCTGAGTGCATGATCACTAAATTACAACACAATAGCTTTAAAATCACCACTGATTTATGTATCTTTTTGTTAAAAATCCAATTATTGAAAACACGTAAAATGTTGCGACACTGCATTTAATCCACGCTGAGTATCTTACCCTCATTTTCTCGTATGTGAGCAGTGTGGGTGGCTTCTTGGAGGCTGGCAAGGCTTTTACACTCGCGATTGCACAGAGAAGAACCACAAAAACCACACCTCTTTGCATTTTGTCACCAGGTAGGCTGATAAGTTTCGGAGGAACGAATCTGAGGTCTCTTAATGCATATCACGGAAATATCGTCCAAAAGCCACGGCCAAAAAGACAGTCAATCAAATGACAAACACTCACTGAAGAAGTGACTCGTTTGTCATTCTGATTTATATCGAGGAAGTGGAGAAGCTCTAGTTAGGGGAAATGACAAGAAAGCAGTGGGAAAAGGAAGACAGTATGATGACATTCTCGGACGACAGCTGGAGTGGTCATTATCAGGGTGGGTGAGGTATTTGTACCATCGAGTAGATCGTCAATGAAACATTGCATTAACTCGCCCACGCACGTTACATCAAGAGACGTACAAGAGTTGAGCCTCTCTGGCCATTTGGCCAGCCAGGCGGAAAGGAATCTTACATTGCTTCGCAGCGAGGAAGTGATCACAAACAACATTGCATTGGAGGCATTTGGAGGGAATGCGGAGCGAAGCTCTTCCACCCATTCCGAAAAGTGTATCGACACACGGCGCGCCGTTTTGGGTTTACCCACCGAAAGTCCGGGAGATTTTGCAAGATCAATTGACAAACACTTGACAGAGGCAATAATCAGCATCAACTGGCCGGCTGGGCATTTTTTCCGCTCATTTAAATTGCGATATGTCCACACGGCAATATTTTCGCAAAAATAATTGTGCCGAAATGCAACACACGAGGGGATTTTTCGGCGAAAAATTACACTTTCTGCTCAGTTGGAGTTTCTCAATCAGAAGGTCAAACCCCTCGAGAGAGTGGATAAAGTGCACCTCGTCGAGACAGAATAAAAGAATAAAAAGTACCCAGAATTCGACTGGAGAGCAAGAGAGAGAAAAGAGAGCAAAAAATAATATTTCTCAGTTGGTCAATATTGGCAAATTGTTGGAAATTTTAGCAGCAAGAAACCTTATTCACTCGATTCGTGCGCGATAAATTGCTTTCGAAGGAGTGTGATTTGAGCTGAAGCAAGTAATCAATACTGATGAAAATTTGCATGGACGATGTAAGATATAAGATGAAATCTAGTTCAATAGAGCACACATTGTCAGACACACTCAAAATGATAATTGCGCACTATGAATTATCTTTTGAGATCGCAGCCTTTTGCTCCCGATTCAGCGAGAATTCTTGCATTTTCAACTCAATTCTCCGACTTTTTGCCACTGAACTTCTCAAGTTAGACATAAAATTGAATTATTCAATCTGTCCAGCAATTAATTACGACGCATTGAGTGGCAAAAAATGATCCAGATGCTACAAGAAGATACAAAATCGGAGTCTCAAATCAGTTCTTTCGTAGTTGAAAGTCTCAATGTGTGGAAAATATTGCCAGGAAACATTTCTCTAATTTATTATTCTGCAAAGAATCCCAAGAATTGCTCATAATTTAACCTATAATTCCGGCAAAATGCATTATTTGCTTCTTTTCCTCACAATTTTCATTAAGTCAAAAACCTCGACAAGCATAATGTATTATAATACATTCACATACTTCCATTTCAGGCAATCATTTATAAAAGTGAATCAAAACAAGGCAAAAGTTAATTATTAATTTTTTTAATTTAACATATTCTTTGATGCCCTATTGCACACGTTATGTAATGCCAAACCTATCGTGATAATGATTTGTATTTTAACACTCGCACTTGTTGTTTCCACATCGATAGCATCTGCTTTGTTTGGTTCAACATTAGGTTACCGGGTAATTACTCATTATTTTCCGAGAAGTCCAAGCAATTTTCTGACGAACAAGAAAATTTTACATCTTCGCCATTTGCAGAGATTTATGATGATAGACAATACGGAAAAAATCCCATAGCATTTGTAACTGTTTTTCTTATTGCATAAACAATCACTTTTATCGCTTCGACATGTGTCAAGCGATAATTCCTGTGTCTTAATTGAATTTGCTACAAATAGAGCAATTTGCGCCGCCATTCTTCTCTCTGGAATTCAATAGAGCTTGCTCTAATTGAGAGCATAATACAATTCGATTGATCAACGCCTGAACCGCATATTATTTGTCTCTTCCGGGGGGAAAACACAATTCCATTGAGATGCATCTCTGGGCTGCATTGCGCCAAATCCAAGGTTGCACACCGTGAGAAATTCCTACAATTTGTTCCCATGATGTGCCTCAATCACCGCGGATTGCCAAGCATCAGAGGAACAAGGTGTTCGCTAAAGATCGCCACTTATCTTCGAGTATTGGCAGCGGCTGAAAGTGCGGCAAAGCGCGTGAGCAACACACTTGGCGGCGATTGTATTCGCATCCACGGTACAAATTGTGGGCTGGAGATGCGAGAGAAGTGTATCATTACAGCAGATGAGGTGTCTCAAGGGATTTCCCAAGAGGTAGACGTCTCTCATAAACAGAGGGAATTTATTGTTGTGCCTAAACAACAGCAATCATATCGACCCAGTTGAATAACTCGACTGGCAATAGTGCAGTAGCATTTATTGCATTAAAATGCGCACGAAGGTACAGTGTTTTGTGTCTCAGACAATTCATTGTGGGGTATTATGGGTGAGACGTTGCGTAATTTCGCATGGAAATTGCGTTCAATCATACATATATATCTTTCCCTCCTCAGCTGCAGTCATTTTCCCATTCGCGCGCTCTTTGTCAAATATGAGGCAAATTGTGTGTCTTTTATTAAATCCAGTAAATTAATAAAACTGGCGAAATGATATTCAACTTTTCCATCATACAACTCAATCTGCTGCTCAGAAGTAATATACAAGCGCGATCTTTTGTTCGCGCTTTTCCAAGGGGGAGATAAAATGGTCAGAAGTGATGTACAGATAAGAAGAAGCTTTAGGAAGTGGAAGTTTTTCAATTTCTGCAATTAATTTGGGAAATGTTAAGTATTTATCACACAAATTTTGTGCAGATTTCAGCCATCTTATCTCCTCCTTGCATTTTTCGCCACTTTTACCATTCTCTTGCCCAAGACTTCCCCATATCAATAAAATGAGCCAACTTTATTGGATTTTGAGAATGTTTCTGCTCTGAAATTTCCCTCTCATTGTCACGAGAGTCTTTCTCAATACTCTTTTTCTGTCTGGCTTAAGCAGATTTTTGGGGTCATTTGGGTGTAGAAGACTTGATGGCATAGAAAAAACTGTCTCCGGCCGTTTCTGCGTGGTGACATCTTATTTCACAAGCCACTCAAAGAAACAGGTGTCTCTGGAAATTGCTAATTAGCTGAAGAATTATACACTTGGGAGTAATTAAGTCTTTTCACGGAGAATTAGATGGTGACACAGGTGAATTTTCTCATTAATAACACACCGCTTGAGTCAGTAATATCAGAAAACACAAACGTGAATTCTTACATTTCATATTCAACACATTTTCTTGCCATATTTCAAAAATTATCTACGATATAGATTATCTAATTGCACGTAATGAAAGGATCATTCCATAGAGAGAAATAATTTCTTTAAGCGCTCAATTTTGGCGAAAGTAAACACCATAAATAATAAATCGTGCTCAAATGTGCTTTAGTTTTGCATAAAAAGCATTCCTCAAACAATCTTCATTTTTTCGCAAGGCAGCACAAGTCACTTTTAATCTCAGAAATGTGGCGGTATAATTTGGAAGTAATTTGCATCGTCAGAACTTCTTTCTCTTCGTGAGTGAAAGTTTATGGTGGATGAACAAAAAGAAGTTCGCGCCCAGTGTTGTAATTAATAGCTAAATGAAAAGTCATTGTCAAAATTACCCGCATTACTGGTCGCTTCTTGGAAATGATATTCCACCTGTTGCCCAACATTCTTGGCGATTTCTGCAATTTGTTGGATGAATATTGTGGCATAATTTAGCAGGGGTCAGAGACTCATCGATACCGTGGTCACTTGCCATTTCACAGAAGGCACATTGTGTGGCAAAATGTCTCGTTAGTTAGTACATATTGACGCCTCTTTTGTCATCGCTGATTATGATAATTACAGCTGTTATATTTAATAAGCTCGCCACACATGCATTGACTTGGCACTAATGGGAAATGACAAAACCCACGTGAAAATGGCAAAAGCTCACAGAACCTCGCACTGGCACGTAATCGAAAGTGAGAATCTTCGTGTGCGGATTGCATACAATTGCATAGATAGAGATTGCAAGAGAAGAGACACCTCTGAGTGATCTCTCTGTGTGTGGAATTAAACGTGCTTCGCTGGTGAGACGGCGAAGAATCACTCGAGATTAATCAGTCTATAGGGAAGACAATGAGCAGCATATATACATGCCTTTCACTGTCTAAGAATATAATTGTATAATTTGCAATTGTATAATTTCACCGCATTTGTTTACATGGCACTTGAGAGGTGTTTTGGCGCTCATGTCTCAAGAGATTGATCTCTGACACATTACAGCACACGCTTAATTTCTCCCATAATCTCCGTGGCCCATCTCTTCTCCTCTAGCATAGCATAAACATTTTTCGTAATTGTGTTTATGCCAACAATTGCACTCCATCTCATAATGAGGCTCGATTTTACCAACGATCCGCCAGATAATATTCTCTATCTCCATTGTAAATCATCTGCGCGGCAATCATGTGCAGTCTTCATCGTGATGAATTGTCCAGAAAATTAATTTCATACCAATCTTCCAGGAAAGACCACCGAAAAAGAGGCAATAAACAAGTGGGAAAAATCTCACAGAGAGAAAAAAAGAAAATGCGGAAGGCAGAAATGAGAAAGAGATCACTTTTGATACTGCAATTTTGAGTGATATATTAAGAAATCATGATATTTCATAATTATTTTCACTTTCCTTAGAGAGATTAAAGTCACGCTTTTAAGGCCAAAGAGTTCAAAAAAATTCTCAATGGTAGAACTAATTACAAAGACTAATTAGACGAATGTGAAAATCGATAATCATTGAAAAGAAAAACTGCAACTGGTTCTATGAAAATTGCCTCGATTGTATCTCCGGGATGATCAGAAAATTGAAGGAAACCCCCACAAATGAACCATTACGGCGGCGTTTAACAAAACTCTTCCAATTACGCACATTTTGCAACGATTATCAATTGATGAATAACTGCGTGATTGCAACTGAATATTCCGCAGAAATAAAAGCTGTGAAAATGTGACGAAAAAGTAAAATTATTACCTTTTCGCACCTCAACATTTTTCAAATATCTCCCATTGCACAAAGTGAGATTTCTGCTCTTTAAAATATCTATCATTAAGCGTAAATTTGTAATGAAGTGTGATAAAATTGGCAGGAAGTCCTCTGAATACCAAAGCAAAAAAGTTGCGTAAATATTTAAGAATATAATATATGATTAATGTACATAAATAGAAGCTTCACATAAAAGTATAATGGCAATATCTTACCTTCAGAATTCCTTCAGGTTTTGTGCATTCATCATTAACTTTGGAAAAGTGATTCTTAAAACAAAAAGTCTTTGGGTGATTTCTTTAGCAAAATAGAGGTCAATTTTCAATATAACTTTTTTATAGACTTCTCAAATCAAAGATCGAGTACTTGAAGCCTTGTCAGAATTCTCTGCATATCGGGAAGCTCGCGAGAGCTTTGCATCCATGAGAAGCTCGGCGGGAGGAGATTTATCTCCGCGTGATGCTTTACACTGTGAGAAAGCATTGCCCAAAACACACTCCGTGTTGGTCGTAAAATCTGTTGGCGTGACAGTTGATGTGGAAAATGTGGTAAAATTGACAGTGTTTGATGTGAAATTGGGCAAAATCGGCAAATTCACACGTATATCGGGTGCCAATAGTGCGCCCCACCCCACGAGGGAAGCAGTGAGCTTCGCACTACATAAGCTACGCAAAGTTCTCCTCCTCCTTTTGTCGACTGGCGCACCGCAAAACCGCCAAAGCTTAAGTCACTCGCGCGCCGATTGAGCCATTCCACGATTGAGTGCTGAAGCGAACACATCGCGGCTGCTTGAGATACATCAGGAGGAGAGAGAGAGGTTCACTTGATAGGAGAGTGTGGAGGAAGAGAAACAGCCAAGTGTCCAAAGTCATCATCTTGCATGTCTGTTGGGGCTGAAAGTGAAAAGTATCAGTGATTTTTCCAATCTCGCGAGTGCTCTGTGATTACCCATCGTACTCTGCACGTTTGCTAAATGCGGAAATTTGAGCACTGAGAGAGAGAGACACTTGATTGGGAATTAACGCTCAGTGAATTGCCAAGAGAGACGGAATTGAAGACAAAGTGAAATTGTGCATCAAGGCATCAAGGAAAAGCTCGACAGAGAGAGGAAAAATTGTGTGATCGCGTGTGCTCTCTTCTTCTTCATCTAATTTATTATAGTTCTTTCCCTTCGCTCTTCTCTCTTTTATTGTAAATAGGATATGTAAGTTATGCCCAAAGCCATACATGAGCACACAACTGTGACTCCACTGTGAATAAAGTCTCTCCGTATGTGCAATTTCGTGATGCATTTGCGTCAAAACACCTTCGATCTCTCGCCTCTTTCTGGCTACACAAATTCCGTTGCGAAAATCAATTTAATTATGAATTCAGCGAAAGTCTGCACACCAACACCGCACCAGAGATACTAACATTCTCACTCAATCTTGCATAACGCTAATTTGTTCGATTACCAAATTTTTTTTCCTCTCCTCAACTAAGTAGCGTTATACTAAGAATTTACATATGAGACGGTTGCGTAAAGGTGGTATTTTCTAATAGCCGCTCTCGCGCGGCTCAGTGTGCCCGATATTGGTCCGAAAATGCGCCCAAGAGAGGCACAGCAATATTTACCATACACACATGCCATAATTGCATATTTTATATCAAATGTTGGGTTCAGAGCACGCACTTTGCTCAAGCCGAACCGGAGTCAGTGGACGTGAGGCAGCAAGTGTGCCAACTCTGCGCCATCGGAGCCACGATGCCAATATACGATACAAGGTGGACAAGATCAATTGTTGTGTCCTTAAGACATTTGATACTGGGCCAATCTTGAGCATGAATATCATTTTAAGTTCACGACAAACGCGTCATGTGGGCAATCTTTGACCAATTGCCACATCTGTGAGTTCTTCATATTGTGCCCAAAAGCACATATCGTCGTCCAAGAAGTCACGAGAGTGGCGACTGTAAAAAATGCATTCACTTTTCCACTCAACTTTATCTGCTGGTGCACATGTTTCTTGCATTTAGAAACTGTCTGTTGCGCAATCCAACCGGTCGCATTAATAATTTTTATTCTGGACATTTGTTTGCCTTTTTTCCGATTGCTGCCAACATGCAAAACTATCGCGAAATTTATGCATTTCACCGTCACTCAAAAGCATCCACTCAATTTCCCGTCATTTCCCAACGACTGGCGCACAATGTAATGGCAAAATTGGAATATAATTTGACTGATTAAGCTGTGCGGGGAGAAACGCTCATTTCAAAGCCATGTCCTTCGCTGGGCCACAAAGAATTTCACCTCTTATCGAACAGCCAGGAAGTTGTAGTTGTGTGCTCACGAGCCATTAAAGTCATCATGAGAAATTGATACATAATCCAATGATAATTTCTATTATACATTCTTATAGTTGAAACCAAAATGAAGCAATTAGTAGTATTAGTGTGTGTACTGGTCGTAGTTGCAGCACTTCCTGTTCCAGAGGAGCCCAAAACATCACTAGACCTTCTGCAAATTCCACTACAGAATGGCAAGGTGAGTTCATTTTATTTTTACAACTTATCCAACTCCCCGTCGAAGTGTGGCGCTTTTCAAAAATGAGGCAAGAAATTTCGAATAATAAATAAAATTACTTTTCAATTAACGCGCTACGCCAGCAATAAAGCATTCGGGATTGCAAGTTTGCAACGGTAATTAGATTGAAAGTAAAGCGGTTCCATGAAAAGTTGTACCCAAAGTGATAGATTGGAACCAGTCAAAATAAACCAGTTTCATTCCCTGTACAAAACATTGTACATGAGATTTATTATGTTATATCTTTGGTTCACTTGACCCGAATTTGACGTTAAAAATCTTTATAGATCTTGAGCAAAAATATGAGCTAATCAGTTTTGCAATGCCAAAATGTCAAATTAAATGCTATTACACTGAAAAATGTTATCACTTCTCTTGAATTTATGGATGTTTCTTGTGCTATCTTTGTCGCTCAAGGTCGCGAATACTCGCGTGTGCATTCAAATGACAATATTTGAATATATTGCGCTGAGGTAACGGCGAATTTCAACGGTGGATCAATTAGGGAAAATTCTATGAAGAAATATTGCATTATTCAACAAAATTCACGCGATATTCTCGGAATTCGCACTCATTTCTCCAATAAGGCAATACTTCAGGTGGAATTCTTGGGCGATTACCCAAAATTCGCGAGAAGACCTCAATTATTTTGCGTCAAGATCAAAACCATCGCGAATCACAATGAATGCCAAGCACTGTTTTCGCCCCCCAAAAAACATCTGCATTTATCAAGCTCATTGCTATTTTTGCCGCGAAATTGTGCAAAGAGCGCCCAATGTGAGCGAAAAACTCACTTGACAAATCAACCTTTTCAATGTTACGATGCGAATCTCACGGTCCGGATGAGTCGCATGAGAGAATGACGCTCGCCTTGACATCAGTGCGTCAGGTTCGTCGCTTCGCGCGCATTGATGTCTTTTGTCATGATTGTTGTCATTTGCATGGGAAATCATCTGGGAGGGCGGCTGCAATCCGTCCGTGGCGGTGATTGTGCAATGGGTATTTCGGAAATATTAATTTTAATTTCATTGCTATGGATTTCCTGTTTTTGCCACGCACCGTGTGACCAAAATTAATTTCGAATTCAGCAAATTTATCAGGCACGAGTTGGGAATATGGAGACAGTCGTTAGCATATTTGACTCGCATACAAAAGATAGTGTGTAGGCGATGGTGTCTCCTTATTTGCATATCTTTGTCAAACATCCAGCCGAGGCATGTTTTGGACGCGAGATGCTGAGGCACATTTTTCCGCGAAGATGAAATTGATGAAACTCAATTTATGTGGCCTCAAATTTCGCTTTCTGTATCTCGCTTCCGAATCACTGACGTCAGGCGCATGGATAAAAAAAAACGCATATCCAACTCACATAACTCGCGCTGTGGATGGTAAAATAACTCCGCATGATGAAGTAACAGCGCCAAAGTATACCATCGAGTCACGTGACGGCGTAAATACTTTCTCTCGGAACTTTCTTTACGCGCCAATTCGTTCCGAGGCATCGGCGCGCGTGTGTGTGTGCTGCGCGATGTTTACTTTGGATGTTTTGGCAAAGACATAAGAAAACAAGTACGTCAACAGAAGATTAAACACACGATACGCGTCCGTGTAGTCAGCGTGATGTATTCACCTTACGAGACACCTCATATAACCGCCCATGAAAGAGTGAAAAGAATGCGCTCACCTGGGTATAAATGGGAAATTAATCGGTCTTTGGAACAATTCATTGGAGAGGTGAAAAACGCAGAATTAATTGATATTGGTATGCGCGTCAGGGAGCACATTTAAACAATTCATTTTTGCCTCTCTGTCAATAGACTTGTGGCTTTTCTGCGTACTCCTTGTTGGACAATTGGATTGTGTGGTTTTACCTGCAATTTTTTTACGTGCACGCTTTGCCAGCATGACGAATGCTATTTAAATGGGCAGAAAGACAGGGAATGGCGGTAAAAGTGAGACGAAAGAATAAAAAGTGTGGGGAAATTGACATTTACACTATTTCATGTGCTTTTATTCGAAAATTCTTCGATCTCGTCTACTTTTGCTCATGAACTTTTTCAAAAATTCAGACGCCAATTCATGGCACACAAATCAGCTGCACTCGTGATGTCACTCCAATTGCCGCCCCCTGTAAGTCAATCTATTCATTGCAGTCGCTCTGGAGGCAAATTTTTTCACTGCCCAAAATTCCCGCGAAGTGAAAGGCCACGGCGATACTTGATCTGCATGTAGGAAAAAGCGGCGTGAACATGATCATTTTTCCACAAAAGAGATTTATGAACTTTCATGGGTCTTTTTTCTCCCTCGCTCTTTCACTTCTTTCACCGTGATGCGGCGCCCGATCTTGGGCAGACACACGGTGTACCTTGAGTGGCATCTCCACACCGAAGAACATGCATAATCGATTACGAAAGCTCTTGAACTTTTTTTCTCGCTCACGGTGAGGAGAGTGGAAAAAAGCGCGCGCGCGCTGCACTAAATGAGTATCTCAGGCTCAAGAGCGATGAAGACATCGGAATTATGACAGTGTGCTTAATTGATAAAACTTTCCATTTCATCGCAGAGCACTAAAATGCGATCAATTTTTTTTTCAATTTGCAGGAACTCGACATTTTGTCACTCACAGACGAGAATGGTAAATTGAGCGAGAGGAATAAGAGAACAATTGATATTCTGCGGCAACTCTTCCCCACCATTTCGCAGGTAAGGATTTCACAAGAATAAAGTAAATTTAGAGTATTTTTTTTCTCCACCATGCGAAATTTCGCAAAAGAAAAGGGTATGGAAAAATATACCCAACTAATTCAATTAGACACTATATAGGAAAAATTGCAATATTTCTTCGCCTCTTTCAATACTTAATGAAGCATTCGTCCAAACACTTTCTATTCTCGCTAGACAAACTTGAGGTGTTTCACACACATAAACTCCGCGTTTCCTTTCCATATCACTCTCAGCTCTTTTACATGCTTCGCCATGGCGAAGGACGCAGCTCTAACGATGGATTTGCGTGGACTTTTTCTTCACTCTTGCCAACAATTTTGCCATACTTAATTGACATGATGTACTTTTCTTGCCTCTTTTTTTCCTTTACTCACTCACAGCCAACTTCCATCAATTGAGACCAAATCTGTGTGTGGCATTTGGCCTTCCGATCTCACACCTCTTTGCCTCCCTCCAATCTCCTCCATCGTCTTTATGGACTCCTGTTCATTTCCCAATATGAGACATAAAATTGCCGATACTACATTTCCTCGCGAGCGCGCTGAAGCAACAGACATTCAGCGAGTTGTTCACCCCTCAAGAGAGTCCAAAGGAAATCGAAAGTTGCTGAGTGAGCCAAGATTGGGCATTTGCAGCATCATTTAGTGCTTGGAATTGAGGCCAAAAAGTGTTAAAAGACGCACACCAAATGACTCTCGAGGGGGGAAAAAGACAGTTTTTCGGAGAAGAGGCTTAAACTTTTGCAATTGAGACATGCGGACAAAAAACAAAAATCACAGCCTAGGAGTACATTTCTTGGTAGATCACGCACCAGACCATCAATTGTCGCTCTTTATTGCGTTTTTGGCTGAAAAATGTTGCTTTTGTACCACAATGTTTGCACCACAATTAGCAGACTGTCCGCATAGCGTGTGTATAACTCACCTTCAAGATCGTGTTGGGAAATCTGCCACTCAGAAGGAGGGAAATTATTTTTTAGAAATATCATACTGGAAAAATTGTCATTAGCAATTTGACTTTGTTTCGCGATTTGGGCCATTATGTGCTCAATGGTGTGCCAAAAACTGGCAAATGAGCATTTTCCCCAATGCGACTGTTTTTCATGCAACAGCACACAATATTATACTATGACTTTTGTGGCTGGCTAAACGGCTGCAATAATGTCTCAAAGAGAAAGTCTGGTGCTACACCACTCTCCTGTTTTAAATCACCACTCTTTAGCACATAAAGTGCTGGCAATATTTTATATTGTGTGATAAATTTTGTAACTTTTTGTCTACTTTTCCCGGTGAGGAAGTGCGCTGAAAGTAAGAGTGTTTTGTCAAGAGACATTGACTTTCCTCCAATACAATTATAGGCTATTTATACCTCTTATAAGATCTGAGATGGAAAGATCAAGATCGCGATGATCATTTCTCTCTCCTGTAAATATTGTATAAACTGCCTGAACACTTTCTAGGTAAGGATTCTTTTGTCAGAGCTCTAGGTGACCTGATCGATTTTGGCTCCTTTTCGACAACAACTCTATTATCTTTGCATGCAGCTTTGCCCTCAGGATTGTCTGGTCCTCTCGTGCCTCTGATCGCTCCTCTTCTCTGTTCTCTAGCCTAAGCTCGAAGCTCATCTTCGTCCACTATAACACTTTCGCCTGAACCATCTCTAAACCGAAAACTCACGCTAACTCCATAGGCAAAACCAGAAGGATGAGTCAATAAAGTGAGGTTGTATAAAACTTCATGTGCAATTGTAGATAATCGAGCAGAAGATCCAGATGATCCTGCCGGTCTTGATCCGTACAGTGGGGCCACTCCTGCTGCGCGGCGGACTGGGCGGTAGTTCCGGCGGGGGCACCGCTCAGACGGGCAATGGTGACGATGATGACGTCGAGACGAACGCGGGCGACCGCAAGGTTAGCGTGTCGCTGCCTGTCTTCGAGCCTGGCTCAGACGACGACGACGAGGACGATGACTTTGTGGACAACAGCGCCAAGCCCACGAGCGCCTCGTCCACCATTGAGCCAGAGAAGACCATCAGTCTGCGCACGAGAATCGATGGGGTGGAGGCGGGCGGCGATGAGGACCCCACGGCGGAGCCCGTCGCCGAGACCGCCGCGGCGACGGTCACAACCAAGTCCGATAATCAAAATTTGGTACGATAAGACGTGGCAAATTCGCGCTTTATGCTTCCACCCATTCCATCGACTTCTTTTGCATATGGCCTCGCAGTATCAAATTGCTCAATGTGCCAACATTATTTTCTCAAATTCACGCATTAACATTTATATATATATATATATACTTTTCTTTCAAGAGAATTTCGAAAAGAAATATGTGATTCATCCAGCAAAACGACGGGCAATATTATAGCTGTGTGTTTCACTTTGCAATCACCGCAATTTTCAGCTGATTTTTTTCGGGACACTGAGTGAAACCTTTTCCGCAGTCCGTTTCAACGAAATTTGCCACGGTCTTCAGGTTCATGTGTTTTATTTTATTGTTGTCTGGTGATGCTTATAAAATTGCAATTTAATCTGTTTAGTTGAAACTGTATTGTGTACTTCGGGCGATAGCGCTGTATTATCATTTTTGTAATTTTTGTTATTGTATCTGTTGTAATGATCATTCGTTGCTGTTGTGAACATTATCTGTTTTTATTAGCAATATATACTCTGTAGTGTATCACGCTTAAATATTTGTCTTTCTCTCTGGCCTGACCTCGGAGAAGCACTCTCTGGGGTTCATCGATGCAGCCACACTCGTTATTAACTTCCTGCATCCATTTATTGTCGTTGCACCACTAGTTTTAGGTAGAGATTGTCTTTCGCCCAGCCATTCGTCGACTTATATAGTTTTTAACACCTCTCTCGCTCTCTTGTTAATCGTTCTCGACAGAAACCAACTCACACACATGATAAACATTTCTGCACAACATGTGCAATGATTAATTTCCACCTCGATCATCATAATAGAATGATTTAGAGATTGCGATCCTCTATCCTGTCTTAGCTCGATCACTCTCTCTTTCACTGTCTCTGGTATTGTCTTGGAATTAAACCTCCAGTCAAAGTATGCCTCATCGTAATTGTATTACTAGTGATTTTCACTGTCTCTCCTCCACTTTACATCTCTGTCTCTCTCTCTCTCCACCTCTAGCAAATTGCATCGTTTCAGCTTCAAATCGCGATCGATGGCGAAGTGCTGATAATTGGAAGGTGAACAGAGTGTCGAAAATAGCAACTTCAGCACTTCTCCACTCGATCCCAGCCATGGCTAAAAGACTCTCATTGCTGCACAACCATTCCTTCAGTAGTTACTAACATGTGGATCATTTCCATTTGTCTCACTCTCCATCCAGGCCGCGGGCAAAGATGCCGATAACTCATTGGACGCGAATGCGATCAATGAACAATTGGAGACGATAAGGGTGGTGCGCGAGGCTGTGGCCGCGGCCGCGGCCAAGGATCGTCTGGAGACCACTCAGCAGGAGGAGCAGGGAGTGCGAAATCTCGAGGCGACGGGCGACCAGAGCCCGGCCGAGTCGCAAGCTCCGGCCGTCGATGATCTCTCCCTGGACAACGAGGCGGACGACGAGAACAGAAACAAGAGGTTGCTCCAGATCCCTAAAACACCCCCAAATTGCACATCCTTTAATGCCATTTGCTTGTCTCGCCCTCGCAGGTTCCTTCCGTTCGGCTTCAGCAGCTCTTCTGGCGGAAGTGGTGGCACAGCAGGCTCAGGAAACTTCCTTTTCGACATTATCCGTGTAAGTTAACAAGATGGGTTGTGATGATTGTTCAGGCGCACATTCAATGGCGCAGAGAGTGAAGCCTCCTCTTTGCGACTTCTTTGTGAATCTTGACCTCTTCTTGCTGGATGTTTGTACCCAAAGATAAAATTGTATATATGAATGTGCGTTTGAAGATAATCTTCAGGAGACTCGAAAGCTCTCAGCTTGAGGACCTTTGAAAGCATTGCGCAAGTGAAGAAGCTATAAATGTGGCACTTGAAGAGCTTCTCAATTAACAATGCACAGCCTCAGCGGCGCATGTCCAAAGAGAATGTGTGACTTAGCAGAAAAGTTAGCCTGAGCGTTTAATACAATCTGTCCCCATCACGTGTGCATGTAGCAAACAGCAGATCGTGCTGCCCGTGCTGCTGGAACCGTTTACCGGGTAGTTGCTGGAACTGAATCACTCGGTGTCAACATATCCGCCTCTCACAAAGCGACTGTGCCCCTAACAGACGGGACATCAAGTATTGGACAGAGTCCTTCGGTAAACTATTAACTTCCATCAACACAAAAACTCTCCAAGTTTGTTTGACCATTACCCCCGCCTAACCATGTTTTTCTCTGGCCTGTCTGGGTATCGATCTAACCATCATCACTGCCCGAAGTGAGGACAGCCAATGCTTACCATTGGCATTCATCTGTAATTGGGACTCTCAAAATCATGCCCGCAACTCGAAGCTTCTAACACCAAAAAGATACCCTCGCAAAAACTAATGCATTTGCTATTGAATTTTTTTTTTGGCTTTTACTTTCCTAACAGTGTGTTTTTATTTTATATCTCTATCAAATCTAACCTCTGTGGGATGTTGATGTGCCACCCTATCCTTGCAGCTTCCCCAGCTTATGCAGCCCAACAACCTCCCCCACCCTCAGCCCCGGTAGCTCACTTGCTGCCGTCCTGATCATCCCCTGAGAAAAGTGCTTGAAATTTGTAAAATATAGCGGCAATTTTCCAAACAAGAAAAAGTGATGATTTCCAATTCAATCTAGCGCTACTCCTCTCACTTTGTCTTTGAGATGAGAATCATCTGTCAGAGTGTCTCTTGGTCTCTACTCTTTCACACGCATATCATGTCACGATTTTCAAGAATCTCTCTATAAATATACCTTTAATCCTGAGATCATCATTAATCACATAACTTTGCTACTTCTCTCTGCATTCCACTTGAAATTATGCTACAATCGCTTGTTTTTTGGGAGGGGAAGAAAAACTTTCAAGCACTCTTCCATATGTCCTTCATCCATGACAGAATCAACACACAAACATTGTACCTCCGCTGGTTCTCCAAAGAAGAAGAAAAAAGAAATCATATATTGGTCAGATGAACAGCAAAAACATGCCTAAAAGCCCTCAAACCTCATTGAAAGTCATCGATTAACACAGATTAACATCTCATGCGGTGTGTGGATGTGGATTATTTGGATTTGGACAGTAAAAGAACGACATAATGACAGACGATTACCAGAATATAAAGTTTTTTTTTTGCCTTTCATTTTATGAGAGTTGAACGCAAATCTTTTCACGATATGTTGTTTTTTGATTGGTTTTTCTTTGCGACAGTTTTGAGTGTTTCTCTTTCCAACACAGCAGCACAAGCCGCCCTGATTTGATGCACTTTGTCATGATCTTCTGTGTGAATACCTTCCCTTATTCTCAGATTTCTCAGATAGAGTCGTAAGAATTCTTCTGACTGGTCTGTCCTCCATTTCTCTCTCTCTCTCTCACTCTCTCTCCAAAAGACCGTCATTCGGATCGGTGAATCCTCCCTCTGTTTTTATCCGTCTTGATCTCAACACATTGTTCCGTGTACAGACCAGAGAGCTGACCGGAAGGGTGTCGTCTGAGCCGCGCACTGACCATCTGGCTTGTCTCTTGCAGCTCTTCGCCGGCAGCTCAGGCACTCAGTCCCAGGACGAAAGCGCCAACGCGGCCGATGGCGCGGCTGTCGGCGGTGATGGATACACCGAAGGCATTCCTGGACCAGTCACTCGACTCTTTGTGCTTGGCAACCGAGGACTCTCCAATCTCATTCAAGATTTAATTTTGGTAAGTGGCTCAAGAGCACAGCAGAATGTACCAATTTTCAATCGCGCGCGGCTCTTTTTTTTACGACAGAGAGAGCGCAAGCGATCTTTTGAAATGCGCGCACTGCAATAAGTTCGTTTTTAATGCCTTTTTGTCCGTTATGAAATCCACCTGCGAAACCATGACCAATATCTTATAGAAATGTGTCTTTTTGCCCCCGAAAAAGCCCACCTTGAAGAAGATGTCTTTCTGGAGAGGGTCACAAAAGCTCAGGCTCGTGTGCAATCAATCACTCTGATTTCATTGATTGATTGCGCTTGAGTCTGAAGCTGAGCAGGTGCAAAAATTGATTAGATTACTCTTAATATTAACCTTCAATCCGGAAACATTGCTTGTACAGTACTATTACCATATTTCCTACATTCTTCACACAATAATTGGAAATTGTGAGAATGAGAGAATATCATGCAATTTATTCAGAAGACGCACAGTCAGAATAAATTAATTAAAAATTGAATTGTATTCAAAATTGCGTTTGCCCGATAAATGTAGACTTTATAAAGGAGGATTCAAAAGTTTTCGTGTAGCTATGCAAAAACTTTTCTTAGGCAATAATTAATACATTTAATTGCAAATCGTATAGTATAGCATTTGAATTCCAAAACAAATATAATGAGTGTGTGAAGTTGATTTTTATCCGGATCTCTTAAAATAAGAGATACCATTTTGATCACCGAATTCACGATTATTATTATTATTTCTCTCTCTTTTGCAGCGCATCGCTCGGACTAGTGAGCGACTCGTGAACTTCAAGGCACGACTCATAACTTCCCTTATCTAAGAAGGACTCTCCTGAGCTCATCGCATTCGCCCAAGCGCCCAAATGACTCTGCTGTCTGGAAATACTCAGCCACATTCTGCTCATCCTCCGGAGCTTCTTTCCTCATCTTCGCTTTTGCCTCTTGTTTCCTGCACGCTCTCTGCCTCGAAGCCTCTTTCTCTGTAGCGCTTTATTTATGAGAAGCTCTAACACGTTGATAAAAGGAATTTTTTGGTGGTTGGTCAACCATTTATGTGGCTATTCTTGGTACATTTCTCTCGTAATATTTATTCTCTCCGAATGCATAGTTAAATTGTCTCTATTCATAGTCTCTAATCCATTGTCATCTTTGGAGTGAAATCAGTAGAAGATCTTTCCTTTCCTCTTCTCTGTCTCTGCACTGTATCTGTAGCATTTTTTTTGTGTATGTTTATGTAGCCAACTTACCTCTGTTCAATTTTGACTGTGGTAATTTATAGTGTTTTGATTTTCTCCTCGACTTTATCTCACCCGAAAACTGCCGCCCGAAGTCAAATCATTCGCAGACGATTTTACAATACTCAAAAAGGAAAATTTCAATGAATGGTGAAACTGAAGAAAAAACACTGTTTCACGAAATTCTCTTGTGGAAAATTCTCTGCAAAGTCTCTGAAAAAAAAAGAAAAAGCACCACTTTTTACAAATCCAACATTTGAAAACTATAATAATTCATGAAAGATCAAAAGTCATTGTATGTAAATAGATTGAAAGGTATAAAGAAAAAAAAACTACAAATAGATAATAGAAGAAATGTGTAAATATTACATGCCTAATGTAACAAAAACATGGATAATTCTCTAAAAGAAAAAAAAAATGAAGCGATAAAGTAAATTCAACAAAAGTAAATTTGTGATTGTCTCAATGTACGAGTATATTATAAGTCTTTTTTTTATATAATTTAATATTGCCCGTTTTCTGGTTGTATAAAAAGTTTTTTTTTATGAATTGGGAGTCTTTGTCAAAATAAAAATAAATTCTTAGTGTGAAGGCTTTTTTGCCATAGACAAGGTTGTAATTTATAGCAATTCCAAGCATCATATCCATGCGACTGCGCTGTTCCAAATGGAAAAAAGAAGTGAGGACAAAAGTGTGTTTTGTAATCATTTGAAAATATCACAATGTATTAATTCTTATCACAAACATTGAGAAGACGAACAAAAAGCTAATGTGTAAATAAAACAGAATATATTCCTTGTATGTGAGCGAAAAATTATGCTGCTTGTCTTTTGCCCAAATTTCTCCATGGCGACACTTTCACTTCTCATTCGTTCGTCGTTGTTCAACAAAGATCTTTGGTAGGTAAAAAAAAAATATTACAAAATTCCAGTAAAAAGTTATGAAAATCTCCGAATAGTCACAATTTTCTATCAATTTCCCTCAAAACTACACAGTAAAGTAAATTTTACACAAAAAAACCCTCTCATATAACACTTTCAGCGACAGTTACAGTTCAAATTTCCCACCATTTCGCACAGTAGAACAGTTTTCGCGCAGTTCAGCGACTGTCGCTGAAATCTGACAGTTCAGGAATGTGTGAGAATTTTGCCCAAAACAATAATAATAGTGCACAATTTGCAGTGATATCGCGCTTTTCCGCCCAGGATGAGTAATTTCCCAGAGTGTCTTCAGCACCAGTAGTCGATATGGCAGACAATGGGGCGGGAATCCCCTCGGGTTCACGCGTTCACACGCGCTGTGACCACACAAAGCTGCTCTCCGACGTCCGGGATGCGATTCTGGGTGGATTTCAGCGTCACGGGGAGATCGTCAGCGAGATGGAGAGATTTCCGCGGCTGCTGCAGGCCATGGAGGCCATCCTGGTGCACGGGATGAGGATCTCCAAGCCAGATGTGAGTTGGGTGGCGGCTGAAGTGCATCTGACCCAATTCCCACTGATTTGGGCCAGATTCCTAAGCTGCCCGAAGAGATGTGTGGCGTTCTTATCAGAAGCTAAACAGTCAGCATGTTTTTCGAGCTCAGAGTCAACAATGGATCTCTTTATCTAGACACTCTCACTCACAGTTTTCTCCGGAATTGAGAGAGTTTGTCCTTGTCTTTCCCCATACCGTTAATCAGTGGATTATTCCTCTCTCCCAAGCTCTCAGTGCTCCAGAAGAGAGATACTGAGTGACGCTGCTTTCGGCTCTTTCAGGGATCGCCGGATCTGTGGCGCTTCATCGAGGCCCTGAGCTGGTTGAATCCCTCCATGGCAGTGTCAGTCGCGCACACGAGCAACCTCTCGCCAGTTCACATCCCGCACTCGCGCATCAAGTCCAACCGGGCGCTCGCGTGGCTGTACGAGTGCCTCAAGGGCCACACGTTGTCCGTGAAACTCTCCTGGCTGCTGTCGGACTTCGAGCACCTCAGCAATTGCTACGAAGCCACGGCGTTTCTGCGCTCGGAGAAGTTCGCCAGAGGTCTGTTCCTGTGCCTAGAGGCTGTGGAGAGTGGCCACATTGACGCCATCGAGGCCATCGATCCGAGTCTCCTCGTGGACGGCGCCACAAGTCATCGCAGATCCAGCTCTCACCCCGAATTCCCCTCCAAGATGGGCAACAAACCCTCCCTGAAGGTCAACTACGACAGTCCTGAGGACTTCGACACCGCCGAGGCCACTGAGGAGCCCGTCGCCAGGCCAAAGACCGTTCGGACGCGCAAGAAGTCCAAGAAGTCGCGCCAGAGAAAGTCCCGCAAGTCCAGGCTCAAGGCCAGCAGCAGCTTGCCCAACATTGCGGCACTGGAAAGAGAGCCGCGGGCGCGCAGCATGACCATCACGCAGCCCATCTCCATTCCCTACAAACCCGTGCGACTCACGGCGGAGTCTCTGGAGCAGAACGCCCAGAAGATCGTGCCTTCCTTCAGCTACAAGACGTCTAGAGACGCGGGATCGGACTGTGGAGGCTCAGCGTCCAGAATACTGGAGAAATCCACTCCCACAGACTTGATGCCCATTCAGCTGGTGAAGTGTGACGACATAAAGATCCACTTTGACAAGAGATTCACGCCAAAGACGCCAGCTTCCGCAAGCGATGCCAGTCCAGCGGTTCAGGTGAGGTTTTTGCCCCCAAGAAACGCTTGTTCTTGAACATACGGAAATGTGTTCACGGCTTTCACTTGGTATTGAAATGAGAATTTGATGTGTGTGGCAGTGAGTTAGCAAATATTTGCCGACAAACTCATGCAGTTCCGATGAAGTCAAGTCACTTCGATAAGAGAAGCTAATCAATATTGTGTTTCTTACTGCTTCCGCAGGTTCCCGAAGTCCCTGAAGCGAGTTCATCTTCAGTTAATACTCCAACGCAGAGGAATCTCTTCTCCGTTCTGACCACAAAGAAGTCACTCTATCCCTATTTGGATGTGACGCTGGAGAAGGGCGAGAGCAGTGGCAGCAATGGAACGCCTTTCCAGTCAAATCTCTATGCGTCACCGTCTCCGGGTGACTTTATGAATAACTTTATTCCACTGCCAGGCGAGAAGATCCGCAATCGCTATCGCAAGACGTCTCTGCTCGAGGGACTGAGTTCGAGTCCACTGGGAATAACGCCCACGACGAGTCGCACTGAGCAAGGCTCGAGGCAGCCGACAAGAGGCCAGAGTCTGGCGTCGTACCTGCAATCGGCGCAGTTTTCGCAGACAAACTCAGATCTTGAGCGGGAGAATGCGCACTTCAGTGTCTCGGATGCCATGATTGCGGCCATTGAGCAGCTCAAGTGGACGAAGATTGAGAAGGACGAGAGCCGCGTGGGGGAGAAGATGCGAAGTGTGAGGGTGAGATCGAGACTGAAGAGATGGGATGGCGAGGCGAATGGCCGAGTGGCGGGCACGAGTTCCAGTCCGGACAATGCGTGCTCGTCCACGGAGAGTTCCGAAGTGTCCTTAGAGAATCTCAGTATCTTCAATGAGTCCAACTCGTCGGACGACATGAGGCTGTCGGAATCGTCCCAGAACACCAATGATCACGTGGCGTACGCGGAGTGGGGCGAGAACACGCTGGAAGCGCTATCGGCGGAAGGAGTGGCGCTGAGTCTAATCTCGAAGTTCAGTGACAAACAACTGCCGCGCGCCTCTGAGCTGCTCTGGATGAGTCCGGACAACGAGCCAATGTCCCCGCAGACGCCCGGAGTGGCGCACAACAGCCTCAATGGCGGTCACACGGACAGATTCCGCATGAATTCTGTCCTGCGCGGCACCAAGGATTGGGCTCCGCCGCGAGCGCAGATCATCTTCACGCGACACGCGTCGCCGAATCGCAAGGAGCTGATCACGCAGCAGAACTTCCGCTGTGCCGGCTGTGGGATGCGCGTGGCCAAGGCGTACGCGCACAAGCTCCGCTACTGTGCCTACATTGGGAAGTATCACTGCACTGGGTGTCACAGGAATCAGATCTCCGCCATTCCGGCGCGCGTTCTCGAGCGCTGGGACTTCTCCTGTCACCCCGTGTCGGTGTTCTCGTACAGACTCCTCGACCAGATCTGGTCGTTTCCGCTCTTTCGCATCCCAGATCTCAATCCGCAGCTGTACGAGAAGGTGAGGATGCTGAATCTGGCGCGTCTGAAGCGTAGCCAACTGAAGTTCATCGAGGATTTCATACGCTCCTGTCGCTTCGCCATGCAAGTGCAGAAGCTGTTCGAGAACATCCCCAATCATCTCACGATGGACATCGATGTGTGGTCGATGATGGACTTGGTGGCGGTGAAGAATGGATCGTTCAAGAGGGACGTTTCGCTCTTCATCGAGAAGTGCGAGGAGCACATTTTGAGCTGTGAGGTGAGTTGAACTTCCCGGAACTATTTTCAAGAAAACTCATTTCTTGGTTCACGAACATATCGTTTTACTGAGTGTGACTTGCTGTCTTGCAGCTGTGCACGGCCAGAGGATTCTTCTGTGAGCTGTGCACGAAGAAAAGCGTGATATTCCCGTGGCAGCCAAATATTCGACGGTGCGGCGAGTGCGGCACGTGCGTCCATGACAATTGCTGGCGGGGAGAGTGTCCCAAGTGCAGGCGACTGAAGCAGCGGCGACGCGGTGAGGGCACAAAGAGCACTTCCGGCTAGAGGAGCAGATAAGTTAATTTATTTTCGCTAACAAGAGGCCACAAAACAAGTCCTTTTACCAACACCTCTCACAGACCTTTCCTCGGGAGAGAGATAGTGCAATTATATTTTGATGACGGAGCAAAGTAGTTTCTTGGTGATTTATCATTCATTGACTTTGACCTATTCCTGTTCTTTTGGCCAAACTGGTGCGCACACAATGAGCGGCACGTGTTGCAGTCGGCAGACAGGTTTTTGCCATACTTTTGCGAATGGGGAATTGGAGGAAGGCGATAATTTTCCGCATAATTTGCGAAATAGGAATGTTATGGCGTATTGGGAAATGATTCTCTCCGTTTCTCGCAAAAAAGACAAAAAAATATGATAAAAACACATTCTTATCGCAGCAAAAAATCAATATTTCGTAAGCTCGTGTCATTCAAAAGTCTCTGAATAATGTGGCCATGTTTTGATCTCTTCGTAGAGCATTTTTCCAGGACTCTCCGTTGGGATGCACTGACAATGGCCGAAGAGCTTGTAATCTGGCGCAATGTAGCCCTCTCTGACGCCTCTGAAAGTCCAAATAATTAACCATAAAGAGAGTGCAAATGTTGTGTAAACAGTCAAACTCACTTCTCGATCAAGAGCTTGCAGACGTCCAGGCTGACTTTCGGCGGAAGGGTTTTCATGAAGCAGCCCACGAAGCTGATTCCCAGACCTTTTCTGTTGTATCCAAATGTATGCGCGCCCACGCGATTCCAGCCGCGTCCCTCGTACACATTTCCATCGCCGCCGATCAGGAAATTGTAGCCAATATCGTCCCAGCCGCGGGACTCAATGTGAAAGCTCTGCACGATGCGCACCAAGTACACCATTTCAGCCTGATTGTAGCCGCTCTCCGTTGCAGTGTGAGCTGTTGTGGGCGGAAGAGAGGAGAAATCAATGGTCAGGAGTGAGATGGAGAAGATGTTTGTGGTGTTGACAGACCGATAATTACATAGGGAAAGGGTTCAGTGACGATTGTTGGTGGTTCTAGCGGTGGTTGAGCCAACCAAGAGCGCCTATCGACAATCCTAGGCTCAGTATTTGGAAGGCGTTGCTCTGGAAAATGAACAGATTTGAGTTTTCTCGAGACAATGACAAAAATACAGACAAGAATTTCCAAAAACTCAGTCATTCTCTCATTAACATTTGACATTTCTACAAAGGAAAACCATAAAATATCTAAAAAAGAGTTCGAAAATTAAGGATGAGAAACGCAATGACCGAATTTATTATTGTTCCATTCTACCCCGCTCTCCCCTACACCATATTTTCCTCTGTTTTTGGATCAAAGTAACTTCACGTGGTGAAGGTGTGTTCGGTACAGTTTCCAAGGAAATTTGGGACGGGAAATTATATAGAATTTCTATATAAATCATTCAATATTCATTTCAGATTCTCCTTCTCAAAGTTGATAATAAAATAAACAGAAATGGTTTAAAAAAATATAGTCTAGAAGAGACCTCATTTTCCCAAGTGATTATGAAGTAAAGAATTTATGCATGAAAGTCATGTTCTACTAGTATTTACCAGTTTAAAGTGAAAAAAGTGAAAATCTTTCAAAGTGATATGACAAACAAATCAATAAGCACGATTTGAATTTATCGAGAAAGCTTGTAAGCTTATTAATTTGATCAACATGCCAGAGCAATTGAATATTGAGAGTGAGTGCTAATTGCTCAACCCGGCTGAATAATATCTAATGATTCTTATCGAAATTAGGCAGAAAAAATGGCACAAGCCATAAAAATTAGCACCTGAATGCTAATCAAATCCGTCTTTCTAAGCCATTCAACTCACGTTTGTTGCCAATATAGCAATCTGGATTCTTCGTCTCGACCTTCTCCTCGCTCTCTGCCGGGTTTCGCCTCTCGCGGCTGTGACTCCCGATGTCTGTGGTGATGTGAATGGGTCCCGTGACGTAGGTGATGTTCCCAATGTGAACCTTGCTGGAGTTCTCAATCTGGATCTTGTCGAATGTCTGGATGTTGCTGTCGCCCTTGAAGATGTGCTGCAGAATCTCCGTCTGACTCACTTGCACGGGCTTCTCGCCGTCCAACGTGACGATCTTGTGGCTGCCCGCGATGAGAGTCGCCTCGGCGGTGTCCAGACTCACGGATGTCCCGAAGCGCGTTGCCATTTCGGACAGTGCGTCACTCTCCGTCACGGAAGACGTGTAAATTGTGCTCTCGTCCGCGACGGATGATTGGCCAGCGCACGAGGAAGCGTCGAAGTCGTTCTCTTCCACCCACTTTGTGGTGAATTTCAACTTTTCATCGCCTATTTTGAGAATTTCACGGACATTCACTCAACTTTTTTGGAGGCCGCGAGCGGAGATAAAGCGAAACTTCCCTACCTGATTCCACATTGCTGTTCTCCTCCTTCTCTTCTGCTGGTAAATCCAACCTCTTGCTCTGCTCCTTCTTCTCGCAATTCTCTAGCAGATTACTACTGTCCATTGTCGCACGTTCAATGATACTGAATTGAGAGCAAATGGCGAAAAATAGCTGCGCTCCGTGCCGATGAGAGAGAAATTTATCAAGCTGACTCACGAAAGTGTTCTTATCGGCCCTCGAAGGCGAGCATTCAGATAAAACAAATATTGTCAGCGCGCTGACAGACATCGAATAGTGAATATTTGAGCGTTGCCAAACTGAATAAAAGTTTGTGCTTTCCGGTTCTTCATTGCGTCTTATTTTGCACACTTTCGGCATTTTTTCGTGCAGATATTTAGTGAAACAGCAGACAAGTTAATTTGATATTTGGTAATTTATTTGATAGAACAGGCATAAATATTCTACAGCAATATAATCATCGTCCCTTTTGTGGGTCAATCTTCATCAACAACCAAGATCAAGATGTATTTTACAAGCGGGAGAGAATCTTCTCGGGAATTTTCACTTGAAACTCCACTAAAGTCTCTCCCAATGTGAACAAGTGCGTGATATTTAATAGAAATTCTACTTAATAGAGAACTAAATCAATAATATTCCGACTCACAGTGAAATCCTCCTC
Source organism: Phlebotomus argentipes (assembly GCF_947086385.1). Taxonomy (NCBI): domain Eukaryota; kingdom Metazoa; phylum Arthropoda; class Insecta; order Diptera; family Psychodidae; genus Phlebotomus; species Phlebotomus argentipes. Next base: position 5,905,941 of record NW_026776181.1, on the reverse strand, counting down.
GAGATTCGCAATTTAGCAGACGCGACACTAACAGCGAAGATCGCTTATATTAATTTAATTTAATTGTAAGGTCACTAAATTAAGGTAATATTATTATATTATAATGTGACTAATGCAGTTTATAGTTATATATGCTCTTGAATTTTCTCTCAGGTAATACTGATAAAATACGGCACCCTATGAATTAATTCTCTATCAATTCCTATCACTTCTCTAATGATCTGGGATTGCAGTGCACATGAGCACTCGCGTGACTTCGCCTTTTGGTTCATCCTCTCACACCGTCTACAAGTGTGTCACAATGATGTCCTCCTCGAGCTCATCGTGCTCGTCGTCCGTCTCGGAGATTTCTGGCACGACTGGCGGAATGGGGGTGGGATTCTTGGCCTGCTCCTCCAGCTTCCGCAGGCGCTTCTCCTTGCGGTAGTGCCTGATCTCCACCACCATCCACCCGAGCACGCCCAGCACGAGCACGGCGAAGAGCACGTAGAGCTTCATGCGGGCGCAGAGGGTGGTAGAGTAGGCGTAGGCAATCACGAAGCCAGCAGACTCCCAGAGGCGGTAGTTGGAGAAGGCAGCTTCCTTATTTCTCCTGAACAGAGCACCATAAATTCCTAGCGAGAAGAGATGCAATGTTGCATTATTGAGCACTTGAAATACATTTCAAGGCAACAAGTAATTTTTTTTTCATTTCCATCGCGCCGAAGAGTTTCTCTTTGGCTTCAACGAGAGACAATTTGGGCGTTAACTCTTTTAAACTGTCTTAAAATAGGATTGATCTGGTTTAAACCGGAGCGGAGATAGATTTGTTTTGGAATCTAAAATGAAGATTGAGTTCAAGATCGCATAATAAACGTTCTTATTAGTAAAGCAACTTGAAGACTAAAGATAGGCAAGATCACTGCCAAATTTGATTTATGCGAAAGCACTTGAATTTTCCAACAGACGATCTTCAGTTTTCTGAAAGTATTTTCCATCATGTGATTCATTTTCACTCAGACTTCGTCTAGGGAATTTAATGACTTTTCCATGGAAGTCGTAAAAAAGTATGTGCAGTCGCTGAAGTTGCAGTTTTTTGTCTAATTAGTGATTTTATCACTACAACAAAACAAATAGCCATAATGACGAGAAGAAATACTGTTTCAGGATGAGTCAAAAGCAGAGTTGCAAGATCTCCACGCTATTTTCATAAACACTGCTTTTACGTTTATTCACTGATTAAAATCATGACGTATGGAAAATGCTTTCAAAACTTTAAATCTCCGCATCCAAATTAAGATTACGTATGCGATATTATTATTATTTAAAAAAAAAACTCCCATCCAAATCGCTTTATGTTGAGTTATTCATTTTGTTTCGCAGTCTGACGAAATATTTTGATATAAAATAAAAAAAAAAACATCGTACATATCAAATGAGGGTGAATTTCTGCATAAATGCGCGCATACATTTCGGGTATTGACGGAATTGAAGCCAAAAATAAAATTTTTCAATTCGGAAAACACACAATTTCAAAGTCAAACAACTTTCTGGACGCAATAATCAAAGTCATAATATCTGTGTCAGATTTATATGGATGGGAAGTTGGTGAGGAAGATGTCGATAAATTTCACACTTTATTTCACCACACAACACAATATCAAACATGTTGAGAAAGTCCTTGAGGAATTCTCTATGATAAAACTTCCGAATGGCGAATTCACAAGTCATTAGAGATTGTTTGTAAAACACTGCAAAAATCAGTTCCTCGATGATTCAATTTGCCAATTGAATACATAATGAAAACAAACATCAATCAGCGCGAAGAACTACCGGGGAGTTTGGTAAAATATGAATTTTCACATAACGATCGTTTTAGTAATGCAAATTGGTCGTTTAAAGCAAAAACCCACACACAAATAAGAAAGGATAGCGTCGACTGGTGGGCATTAAATATTCAATTGTTCATGCAAATTTAAACATTTCTTTATCTCCCCATGATCAATCGTGAAGCCCTAATCCATAATCTCTGTATAAATTGGATCTTCACGGTGAGATCGATTATCGCGCGTGAATTTCAATTGAGATCAAAATATTTTCACAATTATCATAGATTTGCTCGATTTGCAATGGAAAAAATCCCCTATTTGGGTTACTCACCATTGATCTGTGTCTGCCACACGGCATCTCCCACGCCCCAGAGTCCGGCGAGCGTGAAGAAGACGAGCAGGTGATCGGGATGCGGCCGCCAGAAGAGCTTCACGATGATAATGGCACCATGGGTGATGATACCGAGGATGATAATGGGTATCCTGCCGATGTACTTCATCACTGATCCGAAGATGATTGAGCAAATGGCATTGACCACACCGAAGCAGATCATCACGTAGCCAATCTGGTGGATGCCAATTGCGCAGGAGACATAGGCCTGAAGAGAGCAAAAAGGCATAATTACGCAATGTAGAATGTGAAGAAGTGTTTTCGAAGCTCCGCCCTCTTCTATGCCCCGCCCATGTTAAACTTTCAACCACTAATTAGTCCTCGTCCAACCCTTAATTTCAACTTTCGTTTCTAATCAACTGTTCCACATTCCACTCTTTACTTCTCATGGATTTAGTAATATCGCAAAGCACTGCTATATTGAAGCGAAGCGAATTCATGAGTTAATGTAGAGTTTGTGGCAAGTAAGAAGCCCCGCGAAGAAATCCTGCTAGAACTGGTTGTCCCAGTACAAAACTCTATAATGAATTGAAATAGTTTTTCCTACTGCAGAGGATAGTTACATTTTATGATTAATGGTCTGACGAGGTGTGTTTTTATGCGCTGTGCAAAAAGACGGCACTTTTTGAGGGCTTGCAAATAAATTTTCCATTCATGTTTCAAGTAATGCGTAATTTTGCGCATTTTTTCAAGCTAAAAATGAATACTTGTGCCGGAAATTGAATAAGAAAAAAGCTTACCTGTGTAAAGTCAGCGCCAATGAAGGCCTGCTCCATGCCGATGAAGACTGTGATGGGGATGAGGAGCTGCTGGTTGGGCTTGCGCAGCTGATTGAAGGTGGCGGCCAGGAGTTGCATAACCGAGATTTCCTGGGCTGAGATGGAGCCGCGACGCTTCTCACCATATCGCGAGAGCGGGTCCAGGAACAGGGCGATGATGATCACGGCGGCCACGATGCAGCTCAGGTAGATTGCGGAGATCTCGAAGATCTCCGACTCCGGCGGCCGCTCGAGGTTGGTGTTGTCAGCCGTGGCGACGACACAGAAATTGGCGCCGCACGTCTCGAGACTGGCCTCGCTGTAGGTGTGATTCACGTCACCGCCGCCGCCGCCGTGGGCACCGCTGGAGAGGACGAGACTGGAGATGAGATTGCCCCAGAGCTCGGCCGTTTGCCAGGCGAGGAAGAAGAAGCCGAAGAAGCGCACGATGATGGCCTCGACGGACTGATCCGTGAGCTTGGCGTAGACCTGTCCCACCTGCGTGAGGTAGGTCGCCTTGGAGGCCCACATGGGCGCCGCGCCCAGGCCCAGCAGGATGCCCGCCGGCACGAGGGTGTAGAAGCGCGGGAAGAACTGGGAGCCGATGTAGGGCGCGTAGCAGAGCATGCTGAGGCACAGGGTCCACTTGACGGTGAGTCGTCGGATCACGAGGGTGGGTATGAAGATGCAGGACACCACAATGGCGGCGTAGATGGCGCTCAGGGACACAGTGCCCAGGCCATCCTTGGCGTTGATGGACGACTGAAGGTTGGCCGTGCCCTGGAACGCCGTGAATTGCACCATGAAGGCGAAGGAGATGGTCGTGATGTTCTTCAGGATGCGCCAAGTCTCACTCCGCGACAGCTTCACCTTCTCTCTCATGGACGCCGTGTCCTCGCCACGGTGTGCCGGCGGCTTGACGGGACTGTCTTTGTCCACATCGTAGGCTCCGCCGAAAGTCATTTTTCCGTCGGTGGTGTCTCGTCGTCGTATCTATGATGTCCAAGAGCGGAGTTATTTCTCCAGTCTGAAAGCCAAGAAGCATTTGATTAGAGCGCCTGCTCGAATCACACATCGCAGCTTAATTCAATTTCAAGCGATTTTCATGCTAATAAGTGGCAGGGGATGTTTTCTTATGTCAGGAATATTGCGTCACGTTTTCTTGATCACGTTTGAAATATTCATAAGAAGATTCCGCCATAAACTTCTTTTATTTTATGGGTTTTTTACACCACATCAAGCGATGATGTTTTCATTATTTTATTCGCCAATTTTTCTTCTCTCTCTTTCGCGCTAATGATGCTTCACAGTGAATATTGCACTCGAAAAAATACATTGGGAATTTCCATAAATTTGAATAAGAATAAAGAACACTGGTTTTTTAACTAAAATTTGCATAAATTTGGCCAATGCGCAGAATAACACTATTGAACCAGATAATTCTTGACACAAGTGGATTAAATTAATGTCCCAAAACTTTCCATGATTATCCTTTAAGACCCGAATAATAAAGACTGGATCAGCATTTCGGTAATTCCCCTGGTGGTTTTTAAGATATTAAAAACATTTTGTGGTTTTTACCACAATTTAAGAACTTGTTGCTTAATCTTTTGAATCTCACTTGTGTTACTCACTGAATTTCGGACAAACAAATTGTGTACATTTTAAATCATTTTCTGGCGCTTCTCGTAAACCAAAAAAAAACAAACCGCTCAACAAGGAAACTCTGCGAATTCAAGATAAATGATGCGTGAAAAACTGTAACAAATTTGGTGATATTTTGAGTGTAAAACACACTTCTCTGGAGGTGTATTTTGTGTTTTACTTTTAATTGGACTGGCGGGCGAAAAAAGACAATTAACATGAGGATGGAAAAAAAGCACATCGCATATGTTTCTAATAAATGGCAAAAATAAATTTTTCTCAGTCAATTAAGACTATCAACAAGTGTTTTTCTTCAGTTGCTCAAAGTGGCACAAATTGAGCAATTTCATCTTTTCATTTAATTACACATGTGGATTTCTAGTGCTGAGAAGAAACGATTTTGGCGAAATTGTGCCAATTGCTCACAATTATTTATCAACTGCTCAGGGTTGAGATATTTGCACGCGGTGATAATCTGGATTTTTTCACACTGACTCGCTTTGCACTGGTAGAACTTTAAGGTTAAGACGATTAGGGTTAATTCGCTTCTTTATTCACAATAGAGACTTCTCGACAGAAATTGTGATATTATTATGTGGAGGAAAGCAGTTGAAAGGCTTGTAAAAAGAATAATTTTTTTTTCATTTTAAATTTATATCAGTCTTTTTGACCAGAAAAAGATTTTAAAGGTCACTTAAGAGGAACATGTTCTCAACTTTAATACGACCATAATCTATGCAAACAAGCCAAAGAAATTAATAAACAAATCAGTTGTTTGGAATTAAAAGGCACTTGACAAAAGAATAAACGGAAAACTAGGCCAGAAAAATCATCTAAGCAATGTTTTCCCTGTTATATTTGTCAATCTAGAGAAAACACTGGGCAATTTTTCCCCATGAAATCTAGCTTTGAGATCTTCGTGAAAAATCATTGTTTACAAAATTATCCCATCCCTGCAGCATGAATAGACATAAAGCTCAAAAGAGCAGCTTTTGATTGTGAATTTTCCTGCAGAATTTCTCAGAAAATGTGACTCTCACGTTTCTCTCTCTCACTCCATTCAAGCTATTTTCATTGCCAACAATGGTAATTAGACAGTCGGAAAGTTCTCTAAAATAGACAATAATGAGGCAATGATTCTATAGTGGAAAAATTGAAGAGGTTCAATGCCTCACAGGTGAGGTAAAAAAAAGCATAGAGAACATCATATTGGGCCACAACTGTCCCAGTATTTTCTGATACATTGTAAACTCTCCGGTGTTTGCTGTTCTGCCAAAATGTGTGCCCTCTGTTTCTGCTCGCGATCTGCGTTTTAAAATATAAACATTTACATCTTGGATATGGTTGGCAAACGGCGGAATATGGATAAAACGAGATAATTCCCATTGTGTCCGGCACAAGCTGACACCTTTTTCTTCACAATTCCTGCCAAGATATTGGCAAAACAGACGCACCTGAGCTCACAGGGAATGTTAAATATTGGGGAATTCACGCACAACTTTCGAAAAGCGTTTGTCTGCCAAGGTTCGGGATTATCCAGTGTGATCTAGACTGTGCACAAATGCACACACATTTACACGGAAAATTCCGTCACAGTGAATCCAAATATCTGGCACGCAAAGACAGGTAGGTTTATCCACTTCTCTTCCCTGGGCAATAAATAACGCACGAGGGAAGACACTTTTATGAGGATTAGGGTAACATACACACACTGTTTGCCAACCATGTGACGACGGCAAATGACATGGACAAATTGCGAGAAAACAACCATGAGATGCCGAGGATCCTTCTTGCGAAACAGACAACTCTCATGACGCGCGAAACCTTCGCAGAACAAACACACGCCACGTTCACCCACATTTCTCCTGATGATGGGTACGAAATTGAGGGTTTCCCGGCGGCGGAAAAGCGCACAGTCATTGTTGAATTTTCTCCAACGCGTGTGTGTCTTCTTGAACTTGAATTGCGCACAGCACACTGTTTATGCCCTCCAAAATTAATCCCATTTGATTTACATCTCATTTACCTCCTAGCGGATGAGGAGATTTGAAATTTATACCGATGATAAGCTGTTGGTCACATTCTCCAGCATTGCTGGGTAACAGTGTCTATGGCGACAATATCAGAGTGGAAAGTGAAGAATTTGCAAAATACATTGCAAAAATTTACAATCTCTCCACCGCGAAAACACTTCTGACACGATCGCCTAAGCCTTTCGCACTGATCTGAGGATGATCTCTCGTGAAATATTGCACCTGATTTCTGTGTAGAAATTCTCAACCACAACACAGAAATATTTGTGTGAAAATATTTACGTTTTTGTGCTCTGTTAGAATTTATTTTGCATTCTTGATCAAGCACTGAAATCAAGACTTCAATTGATCTTCGCATATTTTCACGAGTCATAAATCGATGGTGTGGTATTGAAAGTTCAACAAAATTGCAAGTTAATACCTTACAATTGTTTTTATTTCTGCATCATATTGTAACACTTTCATGATGCAATTCGAGATCATGTGGATTAACATAAAGAGAATGGCGCTGACTTCTTGTCAGACTGGCGCAGAAGATCTGTGATCATCTGCCAAGATCATCCTGCACAGACGTGTGAAAAACACCTGCTAATCTAATCTCTGGTGATGCATCGCGTCAAGGGTGAAAAATAGTCCTTCAAGAACGCTTGCAACACTAAAATTTACTGTGATCTTACATAATTATTCATGAGATCGTCTTTGAAGATCACCTTTTGTCAATCTTGACCGCGCGATGAATTGCAATGATCCAGTGAAAGGATAAACTACAGTTTAGCGCAAGGGGGAGATAATATAGCCAGAAGTGGTGTACAACTCATCGAGAATTATTAGAAAGTGTTCAAAGCTTACAATCTTCCAATCCTGAGTGCTTCTTTTACTGCCAAGTTATCCCGATTTTTTGGATTCCTTTTGATTTTTACGTAGAAACAAACGTAATAATGCTTTTCTAGGTTATGTAATGAATCACGGAGAGATTTAACGAAATAATTCGCATTCTAGCACATCAATTCTTATGCTCATGTCAGAGATATCGCTAATTATTAGCAATATTTAGCATTTGCATGCAATAAACACTGTAATTCAGGACGTTTGATGCCGAAAACCACAGAAAATTGTGTTGAGGTCGAACATAACCTCAAAAATAATGATTTGGATTTTTAAAATGTTGATTTACTTAACTTTCTGGACAATTCAAACTCTGAATCAACAATTTTGAGTTCATTATGTCGTATGGAAACCAAATAGATTTATTGTAATTTGCGAATTAGTCTGTAAACATTCTAACAATTGTAAATTCGGAAGTTTAGCCGAAAAATCAGTCGAAAATCACTTGAAAGCGTGAATTCGAAGGAAAATTTTTTCTCCCTACAATCACGCAATTTTCATCCACAATCCATGTCTGGACTTAATGCAAAATTTATTACCCTATCATGATTATGTCTAATTATCTTGTAAAAATAAATAATTATATTCTCTCAAGTGCATATCGCGACACAATACACTATCTGCCAATGTGTGGACAGAGGGAGAGATCGGTGAGAGACAAAGGGTGATCAGAGACGGGAAAAAAGTGTCGTGAAGAAGCGACCAGAGAATCAATGTGATCAAGTGTTGAGGAGACAATGTCGCGATCGCATATCAACATTCGATCATTTCCATCATCAGCTGCCCGGGACTATGCAATTATGATTTCCGGTATTATGCGTCCCAATCCACGTGACGCATGTCTCGTTACAGTATTTTCGCTAATTTTTCAATTGCGCTCCGCGACGGCGCGCGGGCGAAGCGGCGGCGAGCGCGGAAAAGTATCGCAATAATATAATAGTGAATAAAAAAAAAATGTATTCATTCTTTCTAACAACCACGAATGGGTATTCTTCTCATTGACTGGCAGATCGTAAAAATTGCCGTGTTTTATGGTTGTTTTGAGCGCGGGACAGATATGAAAAGCGTCACAGCGCGCGGGGAATTGGATGAGAATGATGTATGACCGATCACACACGGGCATTATTGTCGGAAATGCCACGGATGTCCGTCTCAGGGGGCTGATCCTGACCAGCATCTCGCGCTCCAGCTCAAGTGTGTTGTGACACGATCTTGGCACGGGCGCGCTATGGAAGGCATTGGGCCGCAAAGAATGCGCGCTCGGTGATTGCCAAGGAGGCACGCAATAGTGCTTCACTGCTGATCAATCTACCTTCAGCTAGCATGAACTGGATGGAGGCAGTTGCAGAGTGAAATTACTGGATACCATCAAAAATATTGTTGGAGAATGTTATTTGCATATTGTATTGGGAATTAAAGAGACTCCACATGTATTTTTTCGCTCAGCCAACAAAGCAGATCCATCAATTAGCTCGGCAAGATCGTTTGGTGGCCCCACGAAAATTCAAATCCATTTGCATTTGGCGCAAGAAGTGTGCAAAAAGCCACCAATGTGGCGCCTCTGTGGCCACAAATAGAAAGAGAGAGAGATCATCACTTGAATGGAGAAAAATGCCCATAGAGATTTTCCAGCGTTTGCCACTTTTCCACAGCATCACAAGGTGGGGAGAGAAGATATAATGAGGCATGATTTGCCATTCGTCTATCGATCGCGTACTATAATTTCGCGATCACGCAATGTTCTCTTTATGATAACCGAGATTCTCTCTCTTCCGAAGATCACACAATACAATTGTGATTTTTGCAAATGATATCATTTTCCCTCAATTCAGCAATTTTACAGCAAACATCGCGCTATTATTTGCGCGGGAAAACTCACGAGCCGCGATATCTCGCATCCAGCTTCCCGCGAGGGATAATTGCCAATTCGTGAAAGCTCTCTATTATCTCGGGGTGCGGAGAAAATTCCACACCCTTTTCTTTCTCTCTCTCTCTCTCTCTCTCTCTTTCCCTCTGTCTCGCAGTGAGACATGAAAATCTATTGCACAATCACACCAAATTGTTCAATGAAATTTTTCAGTGTTCGCACTTGTTGAGAAGATGGAAAAATTTTTGCATGTACGACTTTTTTTGTTGTCCAATAATACACCTTGATATTTTTGCTGGTGAAAGACACACACAAGAGTCTTGGGGGGAGGGGAGAAAAACCATGCATTCGCAGAGTCGCACGAGTTGATGGGTGAAAAAAAAAGTGGCCATTCTCGTGAAGCTCACGAAAAGAGCCCAAAATGAAAAACTCACCGAAAAGAGTCGAGGATCGTGAACAGATCACACGGAAAACTGCCTTTGATCGCTTGATGGCCACGGATTTTGCATTTACATCAAAATTCAGGCCCCGAAATTCGCTATCACCAATGCAAGTGTCTTACTGCACACGATCGTCACGCATTTACCAGCGAAAATGTCGCTAAAATTCAGCTACATCAAGATAGAATCTCTCAGCGGAAAATGTAGATATCGCGAAGATGTTGTATTAATTCACCGCAAGGCACAAGGGATGAGCACAAGAAACTCTTCTTCGCAATTAGATTTCAAGTCCGGTTCGTTAGAGATCTGAGAGGCAACTGAAAAGTTGAAAATTCTCCACAGGTTTTCAGTTTGTGGGACTTTTTCACCGTCTCACCCAGGTAGGAAATGTACATTTACATCGTCACTCGCTGGCGCGCGTGAGTGTGAGTGCGATTGTGCCATTATTATTTTATACACACTACCCAGAAGCATAATGATATATCGAGAGAGTGAGAGACAGCGAGCCAAGGGTGAGGATGAGCCGTAAAATAATTTAGTTTCGGCCTCCCTCCCACGGCGAGGGGGGCTATTTTCGGCCGCACACCGCGAGTTGGGTCATCGAGCAGAAATATCCTTCGCAGTAAAGTTCATTGCCTAGGTTGGTGGTGTGGTCAATAGGGCAGTTATTTTATTGCACGAAATCAATAAGGTACACACATCCCACGATATGAAATAATTAAATTGGGCACTTCTTCGCGCCACCCCTTCGGCGGGCGGCCAACAAACCGCCTCTCTCTGCGCTCTCTCGCACTATATGGTGGAGAAAAAACCTTCAATCCACATTTGGATGTACATATACAGTGGCTTAAATTTTTTATCATCTCACTTTTGGCTCCGCATTTATTGTTGGGACAAAAACTCCACCGCGCAGAGTTGATGACACTCTTGTCCAGTCAACAGCACTAGATCACAGATGAGGATTGCACACTCGTGCCAATATAAAGCTCAAGTAGCCAGCGAAAAAGGCGATCGCGCACAATTTGGCAGAATCAATTGGCGAATTATTCAGTTGACTATTGAAAAGTCCAGGCGATAATGTTAATTGCGTGAGAACTCCTGGACGTGACAAGAGTTTCTTATGGGATTCGCGACACGACAGCCATCCAATGATGCTCATTTGAGAGACGACAACACAACTGATTTGCAGAAAATTTGCAACTTGCCAAGGCTCAACTTTCATCACTGGATTTCGGAGGTGTGAAAGTTGCTTTATCGCCATAGTGAAGAAGTTTCCAGTGTTGTGTTTAATCAGTCAATTAGAGAATGGATCCAGCTAATTGCTCGCTAATCTGGAGAACGAGCCTCTCTTGTACACACACCGCAAGTATTATAGTTTCGTCTCAGGTAAAACTTTTTGATGGCATTTTGGGAACTCCTATTGAGTCACTAGGTAAATGAGACCAATGGAATTTTACCAATTTTATGCAAGAATGGTAAACAAATAGAGAGAGAGAAACACATGAGAAGAGAGGTTAAATAACACAGAACTTTGCTGACTTATGATTACTACGAAAGGCTGCTTTGCATTTCAGATTCAGCCGATTCGCCGAAGAGTCAGATGGAAGATTTATCAGCGGCGAGAGTCCATCTCTCCGCCAGACGACCTTCGGATCTATGTCAAAGGTAATTTCGCATTCAAATCACCATTCTTGGGTATTTTGAATGCAAAATCGAATACCTTTATCTCGTTGCAGGTCAAACCACGCGTCATGGCACAATACTGACCTTCTTCAACGCAAAAACAGTGGAAAATACCTTCTTTTCACCGTTATTGAGTGAGAAAAAAGGCTCGACATTTTCGACAAATCGCCATTTTTGTGTGCACAAATATTGCGTGAGAGTTTTACGATTAAACAAACATCAACTAAACCTCTTTGAAGGATGTTTTAATTGATTTTGAAGCACTTTGAGATGGAGTGCAATATTTTAGCTCTGAATTTGATTTGAATGTTGCAATTTTTGAAGGGATATTTGTGGAAGTTGCATCAGAGTGCAATTGCGGTAATTTCAGAGACGCGAAGTGTACGTAAGAGAAGACAATCTTTACCAGATCTTTTGATGCAACTGCACAGCTCATTTGAGCCGGATTCTTGACCATCCATTGATAAACAGTTAAGTGAATAGAACATGTTATCGATCATTTACTAATCAAGATTATTCAATTACTGCAATTACCAAATTAAATTGGTTTTTCTTCCACCTCTTGAAAAACTCTGTTGAAACCCACTCGAGCCACTCTTTGTCTGGTTTTTCAATCGAATCTAAAATTGAATTAACACTTTCAGAGTGGTCGTGTTCAATTTTCATTATCTCCTTTCCTTTTGTCTTTAAGAGAACACTTTATCAAATAAGTGCGAGCTTCTGAGTCAGAAGAATCTTTCATTGAGTTTGTGACACTTTTTCACTCAATATTTAATTAAGTGAGTCACCGGCGAACTTCCTGGCCTTCAGTCAAGTCGCGAGACTTGCGAGAAAGCGCGATCTTTTCACCCATAAGTCATCAATGAGCTGCACCGACACGAATCTCCAATCTGTCATCTAGAGGCGCCGCAACTCTGCGGCTCGTGTGCACGAGGAGGCAAAGGAGAGGCTCGAAAGACACGGCTTACTAAAGTGGCATGTGCCATCGTGCCATCAAGAGTCTTTTTTGGGCCGATAAAAATTAAATATTTGATCACTGATCGCGATTCTGGAGGCGACGGGCGTACGAGGAGGGGATCAGAGGCGGCCCGAAGCTCAGCCTCATGATGGATGGCTGTGCAATTTTCCTCAATGCCTTTCCCAACTGCGAGAAAATGTGTGTCTGTTTGCACTAGAAATGCGAACGGCGTCGCGACTGCACGGCCAAGATTTGCGCTGAGCTCTGTGGGAAGGTTGGCGCTAAATCCTCCACGCCAGCCTTCTCGGGGGCTCACAAGCTGTCACATGAGCCGCCGCCCCAAATTGCAGCGTCTTCACAGACGCCAAGAAAGATCCTTGGTCCTCTCTCGCGGCGCCGGATTGTTCCCGCTGAAACCAGTAACGGATGACCTTTGGCTGGCTCATGGATGGAAGAAGAAAATAACGTGAGAGAGGCGGTTTTTCAGCGCTCACATGGATGGCAAAGATGCTCACCTCACGAGGCTGCTCGTCAGATAATCAACCTGCCAGCGCGTTTAATCCTCATCTTCCCGCCAACCAAATATTTAATTCATCTCCGTGGCACCGCGTGCTCTCAATTATTTGTCGCAATTTGCGCAAATTCAGCCTTCGGGGAAGATTCCTGGGCACCATGATTGGTCCACCGTGCATTTTCTCATCCATAAACAGTCATATCATCGATTTTAAGGCACTTTTGTCATGTGTTTTTCGCACACGGCGCCGTGTTTCATTGACTCCTCTCTTGGCCATGGATATGTGATTGGAATTAATGTTGGCATGCCGAAGGTTTATTTATGTGCAAAAATAACTCAAAGAAATAGAGACATTTGGTATTTTTAGTATTTTTCCTCATGTAAAAAATGTCACTCAACCATGTGATGTGAGCCGTTGCAGTTCAAAACATCGCGAAGACTGGCCGTATAACAGTTTTATGCGGTGCATTTAAAATTTAAAAGTCCGCGCTCAGACTGGGCGAAATTTCACTGAGCGTCGCTCATTTATACGAGTTTTGTCACTTGATTTTCTGAGGTGCCCTGAGAAGTTTTCTCTGTGCGTTTTCCTCGTTTTTTCCCGTGAAATTCCAATTATTGCAAGATGGTTGCGTGGCGACAGGCTGGTCTTACGTGAGTATTCCTGCAGGACTGTGAGAAAAATGGGGAAATTGTTCATATCGGCGCGTTATTGTGACCATTACATAATCGCTCTGGAAGCAGAGAAAAATCACATTTTCACACGTTTACCTGTACAATTGCTCACTAATTCATGTATATTCTCACCAATCAATCATCAATCGCCAATATTCTACGCATTTCTTGGTGAAAATCGCAAAAGTTTCATGGAAACAACAACCACTGACGACATAACCTCATTTCAGGTACATCAACTACTCCAACATCGCCGCCCGGACTCTGCGAAGGGCTCTGAAACCCGAATTTCGGGCTGATGCCGTTAAGCGGGATGAGTCTCACATCAAGTTCACCCCATGGGCAAATGGAAAGCCGATAAGTGAGTATCAAAATCCCTTAAATAGTTGTCATAATATCGAATTTGGTGTGTCCGGGAGTCCGGATAGCCAAGATTTGTGAGAATTTTCAAGCGAATCTCAATTTCACCCATTCCAGCTGAGAAGTAGAGAGATGGTGAGCGAGAGATGCTCTCTCTGTAAGTCAATAAAGTGTTTTTGGTGTGCTTCTTATGATGAAATACAATTTTGTCTAGCATGAAGCATTCGAATTCTAATTGGTTTATCTTCTCTGCGGAAAACCAGAGAAGCAAAATTTGAAATTTTTGTTGCTATTCATGACTAAACTGTGTTCAATTTGCTTTGAACATTCTACTCCTCTTCACTAATTATTCCCCCGTTCGTTCTTTTCATTGATTTGAAGAGAGTTTTGAGTTGTTTTCCTTATCCATATTTATTTGCACCATTAAGTGATTATAAAGATTGCTAATACAGGCCTTATCTTTGCAGAGACCACCACCACGGAATCCTCATCCTAATCTGAGCCCGTGAAGCGAGTCATTTTGGAATTATGTTAGAGGAATAAATTAAAAGATGTGAGATGTAACCACAGCACCGATTTTTTTAACATTTACGCTGTCTTCGGAAGGCCAGCGGCATCCAGAAGTGATTCACTGCTGGGCAGGATTTGGGGTCCATCTCCCACTCGCGTGTGAATGATGTACTTCAGGAGATTCTGTCCGACGCTCTCCAGACGCATCTCCGATGCCAGAGCTTCTGGAACGGGCTCTTCGACCACCGGAACGCCCTTGACGTAGTCCGGCGTGGCGTCGCGATCGTTGGGAAAGGCTCTCTTGATGAGATTAAGCACTTGCGGCACGTCCTGGCGCATCAGATAGAAGCACGCATTGGGACCGGCATCGAAAGTGTAGGCAATCCTTGTCTTTCCGGACGCCGCGTTGAAGCGATGCACCAAATCGATGATGGCGTGCGAGACGTCGTTCAGATAGACACAGGGAGGGAATGTGTCAAGAGCGACGGCGTGGAATTGATTGCTGTCCTTCATTGTGATTTCAGCAAAGGTCTCGAAATCCCTTTCCTGGATAGCTTTCCTCATCTTCTCCACCCTTTCGGGAACGATTTGCATCGCCCGGTGGTGAATTAGAGTCGATGTCTTCACAGAGCGCTCCATTCCGCCGGTAGAACTGACCTTCTTGCGGTTGTCACTCACCACCAGGATGAGGATCTCCATGTCAGGCCAGTGAGTGCTCGGAGCTAACTGAACAGCCAAAGAATCTGAGCCATTCGGCAGTTTTCCCGCTTGCCACTGGACAAAACCCCCATAAACACTCCTGCAGGCGCTTCCGCTGCCAACTCTGGCTATGGAGGACAGTTCTATCTTGTCCTGGAGCCCATACAAGGTGGCCAGAGTGTACACGAGACACGCATAGCCGGCAGCACTGGATGCCAATCCGGCTGCCGTGGGAAAGTTGTTCTCTGAGCAAATATGCAAATTCCAGGAATAAACATCACCTTTGATGCCACATTTCTCCACCTCCTGCCGAACTGTTGAGCGAAAACACAAAGAACATGTGTTAATGGGGCCATAAACAAGTCATTTCGTGAAAAATGGGCCTCACATTGCTGCAAAACATTGATGATTCGAGGTGAGTCAAAGGTCTGCTCCTGTCCGTTCAGCCATAATCTATTTTTAGAGAATTCCGGCGACGCTACAATGGTAGTTTTTGCATACATCTCACTCAAGGTTACGCTGATAGAGTCATTGATGGGGAGGAGGAGTTGTTCATCTCGCTTTCCCCCTGGAAGTGCCAAAAAAGCGCCCCAAATTGAGGAAAGTAGGTTAGCCGAAATACCCTCGGAAAATCACCATAAGAAACTCACAGTATTTGATGACAGCGATGTTAACAGGTGCGGTACAAGTTGCGGAAGCCATTATTGGGGCCATATCACTGAAGAAAGTGGAGAAAATGGACTAAATACTCATCCAAACACCACGTATACAAAACTCATAAAAATCTGAACACAGCAATGACCGCAATGACATTAATCTTTGTCAACTTTCCGTCGCGAGCGCTCCTCTGCGGTTGATACAAGAAGCACGGTCGCCATTGTCGCTGAGTTTTGCAAGCTGTCAGTGGATGTTCCAGCTTCTCCAGACGTGCGTGAAAAAAGGCATTTTCCCATAGAAATAGTGCATTTTCCGTGCTGAAAGCAATGTAAATCAGTTATTGAACACCTCGCGTGAGAATTGACAGTATTATTTGGGCTGCGTGATCAGTATTTGAGGCTAAAATCGATGTGATGTGGTGTGAGTGACATTTTCGTGTTTTTTGCGTATCAGGCGAAAATCGTGATAAAGAATGGGTATTTTGGAGTCGGAAGCGTATGGGGACTACTATTACGACATTTTCATCAGCAATTTCACCAAGTGAGTAGCAAAAGTGGATAAATTCGGGGTGTTTCCAATGCTCAAAGTGCAGAATGCTGAAGTTCCCTCTACCGGCTGAGTTTTGGCGCCGGTTTTGGGGCATTTTCGCTCCCGGAAAGAGCATTTTCCGAAGTTTTTCACTCGCCTTGACACACTTTTCTGTCTAAGGAGACTGTCATACTTGATTGCTATTAGGATTTTCATTGCGCAACTCAGCGAAATTGTGCGAAGGAATCTGAGCGACAAATTTTCCCGCCTAACCTCAAATGCCGTGCGGTGAACCTTGACCTTCCGCAATGTTGTTTACCCCAAACAGCTGATGAGACCGGCGTGTTTTGCTAATATATTTCACGTGTGTGTTTTTCCGCAGAAAAGCGTCATCGGACAAGGGATTTCGGACACGTGGGCGGGTGAGTGAGAAGAAGGATGGACAGAAGCATGTTGTTCCGGGATCGCTGCTCAGCACTTATCGGATGGAATTGGAGCCCAATTCGTCCAAATTCGCCGTATTCTCTCTCATTCGGGCGGCTGTGTTGGAAGTGGAGGCGAAGTACGCTCTAATTTACGGGGGATTTCCACGGAGATCGCTGGGAAAGTCAACTTGCTGTGTGCATTGCTCCACATTGTGTAAGTGTCTTGTTTTGCAGAACACAGAGTCAGTTTCTCTAGAATCTCTCTCTATTCCTCTTCCAGCAGACAATGACAGTGATGACAGCGATGAGTCCGAGGAGACAACGCAGCGGGAAATCGTGCAGAAAGTTCCTCAAATTGTGGGCGCAGGTCTGAAGAGTCTGTTTGAATTGATCGCCGAGGCGAGAAACATCCATCCACGTCTCTGCACGCGAGCCTTAAAGGCTCTTCTGGACATCATCCAGGGCCAGAATCCCGAGAGCTTCAAGTCAGAGCCTGGAGAGATGATCAATCAGCTCTTTGACCTTCTTCTTGATCTGGCCACGCTGTACGAGAGTTCCTCGATAGGCGACCAATGTGACGTTAACAATTGGTCTGCCATCGGCTGCTCAGCTCTCCTGGGACTGTGTGTAGCCCGCGGAGACACTGGGAAGATCCTGAGAGCCCTCACAGCGATGCTAATGTCACCGCCGCAACTCTCGTCGCAATACATCGCCTTTCCGCTTGTGCTGAACACTCTGCAGCGGAGCGTCATCGCTGTGGCGCTTAACAGACCGACGAAGCCTGATTTCCTGCGAAATGGAATCCCGAACAATTGCTTGTTGGATCAGTTTTCGCTGGCAAATCAGCTTCCAGCAACTTATGCCTTCAATTTGCAACCCTCCATTGCGTCCGATGGGAGATTTATCTACATTCTCTTGGGCAGGAGTCTGTTGAAGATCGGCACAGGCTTCAATGGCACACTCAAAGGGTATCTCTATGCGGTGAACAATGAATTTGGGAAGGAGACGAACGGGTGGATTGGATATGCAAGAAGTACTCTCTACTATCGGCGCTTGTCCAAGAGGAATTTCGACAATGTACTGATTGTGGACACTGAAAAGCTGGCAGTTGTGGAGTCTGTGCATCTCTCAGTTGGTCAGGGCAAGGATATTCAAAGTATTCTCTTCTCAGACGGAGAATCACTCAATGTTTTGTGCACCACAAAGGATGATAGTTTGATTGTGAAACAAATTTTGCCTCCAATCGCTGGAACGGTGTTTGATTTGCCACTGAAGCTTGCCAGAAAGACATTCAGGACATTGGGATATGCAGCCTTTGAGGATGAGGTGTTGAATCAGAATCAAATCCAAAAGATTCAATCCTCATACAATCCTTTTGAGCCCAAACTCACCAATGATGTGGAGGTGTTGAGTGTGTGCTGCGGAAAGGAGTTTGGATTGGTGAGAACACCAACGGGAAAGGTGTATTACTATGGCAAGGCTTCATCTTTGGGACTGAAGAGTGTTGGGAAGAGTCCGACTCTTCGATTGACTGAGTTGATTGTGTCGAAATCGGAAAATATTGTCCACATTGCTGTGGGACATGATGGAGTTCATGCTATTCTTGTCACTGACGATGGATTTGT
The DNA here is from genome assembly GCF_947086385.1 of Phlebotomus argentipes. NCBI lineage: Eukaryota > Metazoa > Arthropoda > Insecta > Diptera > Psychodidae > Phlebotomus > Phlebotomus argentipes. The sequence continues at coordinate 5,887,484 of NW_026776181.1, read as the reverse complement.
GTATTTCACCGGAACAGCGAGGAGAGGTGAGGATGGAGACTCCTCGAAGAATCGTCGACAGCCAAAGGCGGTGAAACCCAAGAAGATTGGGAAAGTGGAAGTGACAAGTGTGGTTTATGCGTCGTGCAACAATGGAACTTCTGCCTTTGTCACGAAGAGTGGAAAACTGGTGATGTATGGTAAGGATACGGCGCACTGTGACGCTTCGGGATTCGTCACGACTCTGGCAGATCAGCACATTGTAAAGGTGGCTCTGGGTAAGGCTCACTGTGCCGCCTTGAATGCCAAAGGACAACTCTTCACCTTTGGCCTGAACAACAAAGGCCAGTGCGGAAGGGTGTTCGTGAAGGAGAAGGACACTTCCCTCATGGAGACGTCTGAGGCCAAAAGTGTTGAGACTCCTGCCGTGGGAAAGACCGAATTGGCTCCCATTTGCGATGCTGACGATCACACACTCACTCTGGGTCAATGCAGAGTATGCACAATCTGTCGCGAGTGCACTGGCTATAACACATCGTGCGTGGTGATGCAGAGGATCCCGCAGGAGCAGAGGATTCCCGGAGCTGATTGCGACTGTGGTCACGGCTGTGCTGGATGCTCAAAGTGTGCCGCTTGCAATGGGTGCATCAATCAGCAAGAGAGTGAGAGTGTGTCAGAAGCAACTGTCCAGCGGGACACCACGTCGTCGTCGGCGTCGAGAGTGAAGTACAGAGGTCCAGTGCTGCGGAAGAAGGAGAAGAAGTACGCCGAGGAGGCCAATATTGGATCTGATGCTGAGAGAGATCAGCCGAGAGTGGCTCCTCTGCCACCGGCCAGAGTCACTCTGCCGTCCACAAGTCCTGTGATTCAGATCTCTTGTGGACTTCATCACACTGTGGCGCTCACGATGGCTGGCGAGGTGTTTACATTCGGCAGCAATCAGTATGGACAGCTGGGAACGGGAGATTTGCAGCCTGCTTCTGGTCCGGCTCAAGTGAAAGTGTCAGGAACGGTGACACATGTCGCCGCAGGATCAAATCACACTATTCTCATGACACACAAGGGAGTCGTGTACACATTCGGGAACTACCAGAAGGGACAACTTGGACGCTTTCCCAATGAGTTTCAACAGAGAGATGATCCGTTGATGGCGAAGTTTGAGTCCAAGAATGATCAGCCGACGGCTTCTGAGATGCTGCAGCAGCGCCAGAAGTTCCTGTGGAACTGTATTCCAGGTCCTGTGATGGGAATTGGACCGAACTTTGGCAAGAGAGCCACGTGGATCAGTGCCAGTGGTGATCAGACATTCATTAAGATTGACGAAAGTCTGGTCACGGGATCGATGTTGGCCAAGTTGAATATTGTGGCGGACAAGAACACGATGCTTCTCATTCCAAATGTTCCTCTGTCCTTTGATTGCCTCACGATAAATCGTCAGGATGGGACTTGCTCAACACACAGTCGAAATCAGATGGATTTCACGAAGATTATCCAGTCGCATCAAGCGACGATAGAGCAAATGGCATCTGACAAGTGCAATCAGAACACAGAAGTGCCCAAAGATGCGAGTAAACAGATGTCACAGAGTATTCACGAGGCGAGGAATCAACTGTTTGACTTCCAGGATTGCCTGCAAGGCGGAAAGAGTGGGAAGAATCCTCACAAATCGATGGAAATTCAGCCACAATTGGCCTTCACACTGGAGTCAAGTTATGGGAATTTGTGGGCTTTTGATGCCATCGCGAAGAAGATGTACTGCTACAATGTGATTTCCAGTGAAATGGTGAATTCGTCTGTTGATCACAGTTCAGATTTGAGAGCTATTTTGTCATCTCATCTCGCATTGCCGTCAAAAATGGATGTTGCCATAACACGAAGTCAAGCTTCACTGAATCTTCTCGCATGTTTGGACATTTTGACATCCTCATCGGACAACATTCCGCACTGTTTTGAGACGGTTGTTGAGCAATCCATGAACTCCGCCAAGGAATCCGCGGGAAATGACTTCCAGTCTGTGGTGAGATTTGAGAATTACGGCGGCGGATGGGGATATTCTGGTCACAGTGTGGAAGCTATTCGTTTCATGGCCGACACGGACATTCTGATCGGAGGATTTGGGATCTTTGGCGGCCGTGGCGAGTACACGTGCAAGCTTAAGGTGTACGATCTGGGATCTGAGGGCGGTGGCTATGAAAAGGACGGAGTTTTGATTGCCGAAACTGACGACACGCCCTTCGAATGTCCCGCCAGGAGTCGATACAACATGCTCCTGACAAAACCCATCACAGCTTCGGCTGGAAATTGGTTTCTGGTGTGGAGTAGAATCTCTGGACCCTCGTCAGATTGCGGATCGTGTGGTCAGGCGAATGTGACAACGGATGATCAAGTTGTGTTCACATTTAAATCTTCGAAGAAGGCCAATAATGGCACAGATGTCAATTCTGGGCAAATCCCGTCGATTCTCTACAAAGTGGTGAACAGGGAGTCAAAGCAGATCACTGATCATTTTGATATTGAGCCCATTCACAAGATCTCCAAGATGTTTGCCAATTCTGTGACGAAGGAGTGCTTTGACAGCTTGGTGTCGCTCCTCAACTGGGCCTGGGGAACATTCAAGATGTCTCTGGGAGAGCTGAAGGATCGACGAAGATATCTGCACGTTCACTCATGCCTTGAGCGATTGGTGTATGTCAACAAATCCTGTCTCAGGCTCCTCAGGAAGTACACCAATGAAGTGTATCCAGTGGTGACTGTTGACAAAGGTGAGAAGAAGAGTAAATTCTGGGGAGAGTCCAAGGAGGAGATCAGCAAGAGGAAATCCACCAGTTTGACGGTGAACAAAGGCGCCTCCACGTCCAAGATGACAACAATTTCCACAAAGATCTTCAGCTTGAGCACTGCCACTGTGGAGACTTCCACGCCGACGGCGGCAAAGAAGCCTAATTCGGAGAATCTCCTCCTGGCCGAGTGCATTGGAGAGGTTCGTGCGCTGCTTATGCAAATTCTCTGCGATGATATTCAGCTGGAGGCGGAAAGTGAGGCTTCTGAGATGCTGACAAATATCCTGGATGAGTGTCATGTGACATTTGTCAGCTGCTTCAATGCCTTCTATCCGACATCAACACTGAAGTGGAATTGTCTGTGTGATCAACTTGCTCAGATGGACAGAGGAGTTCTGCATTCGCGTCTGTTGAGTGCTATTCTCGCAGGACTCTGCAGTCCCAATGTTCAGTTGCGAAAGACCTTTTCTCTCCTCACACCCAATCGCGAGCGAATCTCTCTCGTGAGTCCCAGTGACAACTCTGGACTGCCCATGCTCACGTCCATGGAGAATCACTCGTATCCGGTGCTCGTGGAGCAGATGATCTACAGGACGCAGCAGGAGAAGAGTGATTTCCATGCCAACACGTGGACATTCAAGGATGTTCTCATGAAGCTGTTGAACATCATTTCCAAGCCAATCAGATCGAAGATTGAGAACATTTACCACAGTCGTTGTGGCAATTTTCTGAACATTGATATGGCGAGGAACACTAATCAGGGCTTAATCGACAATTGCTGTCATCTTCTTGCTCGAGTCTTGGCGGAGATTGTCTACGAAAGTTGCACTTTTGATGTGAGTTTTCTTCTGTCTTGAATTTCAATGACATGTTACTAAGATTCACTTGTTGTTTTTGCAGTTCGATGTGGCCCTATTGCCATCAAAGAGTCTCCAATCAACTGGCTCGAGGTATACAAGAACTGATTCCAGCAGAACATGGAATACGGGCAATTTTGGTCCAGACGCGATTGCTTTCTCTGTGGATAAAGCGGGGATTGCTATTGCGGGAGCAGTGATTTACTCTGGTTCAGGAAGCTATGAGTATCAGCTGGAGCTTCTGCATGACACAATGGATTCCAAGCTGCAATTCCAGAATCGCTGGGAGACTCTTGAGTCCACATCAGGAACGTATGATCAGGATGTTGTGCAGAATGACATGGTGGAGTTGAAATTTGATCGTCCAGTGCAGATAAAGGAGCACGGACGCTATGCCATTAGATTATGCTCTCAGGGATCGCGAACCTGTTCCGGAGATGCTGGAGTGACATCCTTGAGAGGTCCTTGTGGAGCAACATTCACCTTCTTTCCCTGTGATCTGAGCTTCAATGGCACAACGCCAATCAGAGGACAAATTCCCAGTCTTCTCTACTACAGTTCTCCGCTGAGGAATGAGAATCACACTGGGAAGATCATCAATGAGATGCACGCTCGAGACACAGTGTTGCAAATTGCATCGGATATCACGAAGAAGTGTGCTGAATTGTTGATTTTGGCACGAAATACAGCCGCAATGACAGTGTCTCCGAGTGAAAAGAGTCCCAATTCGTCAAACAACACCCAAACAATTGATTCTGAGCATAATATCACGCCTATTGAGGAGCACATGGACATAGCGTGGAGTAATAATTCCTATCACAACACTTCGACGAGTTTCTCAGAGAGCAACATGTCCACAGCGAGGGATTTGACGAAGAAAATTGAGTCCTTCTCAAAGGGCATCATTGAGACGTTGAAGTTTGAGAAACGTGCAACAAATCCTTTTGAGTTTGAAATTGAAATTGGCGCTACTGAGATTAATCCGAAGGATTTGCTGGAGGAGAATGATTTGAATGACAGAAATGTGAAGAATGGCAAGTTTGCGAAGATGAATGGAAATAACAGAATAATTGGCAATGATGACGATATCAGAAACTATCTCAATGAAGTGGCGGGAAATCGTGATGGTGACGAAGACTTCTCACAGATGAGCACTTCGGGGATTTTGGAGTTGTTTGGCTTGAGGGATGCCAGTATGTTTCACACTCTCTTGCCACTGGTCTTTGCCCACATTGGACCTCTGGTGAACACCGATCCGAGGAGTTGTGTGCAGATTTTGAGTCTGATTAGAGATATTTTGCCTCATGTGGCGGCGCTGAATCAACTTCATGCCAGCAAGGATGCCGATGAGCAGCAGGGAGAGAATGTGGATGTACGGAACAGGAATCAGGAGAGTCTCGACGGGCCGCTGATGGATTTGTGCACCACCAGCAAGCACTACTGCACAGTTGAGAGTGATCATCCGTACAAGAGTGCAATGATTAGCAGCTACAAGGTGGAATTCCCTCCGAATGTTCACTGGTTCTCCATTGAGTTCGATCCTCAGAGTGGCACCGCTCAGCCCGAGGACAGTTTGCTGCTCTCAATTCCTCAGGCGCGCCTGATCGCATCTCATGAGCGCACTGGACATCAGTGTGAGGAGAGTATAAACAGTAGGAAGAGTGTGGATGTCATCGCCAGCTATTCATCTGTGAATGACGACAATGCATGGAATATGTTTAATCAGCGCTCCTCAGACGATGAAAATTGGATTGTGGTGAAGAAATTCAACACGTAAGCAATCTCCCATTTTGCCAAGTCTCTTTGTCTAACTCGGTCATATTGACGACTCTATCAATATTTGTGTTTTTATTCGAGAACCTCTTTTAACACTATCACATGCTGATAAATATACTCGATTGAGTTTGAGGGATTAATGACAGAGATAAGTTCAATTTCCAGAAACTTACAAACTCAACCGCTAAAGTTGAATGATTAAGTATGTTAATTAAGGGCGAATTTGAATCATTTCTCAAGCACGAAGATATATTTACGTTGCGATGAATAAGATGAACTATTTTAAGATTCTTGTGCTTCCTCAAAACTTCAATAGCTTTATGGCTCAAGTGATTTATTTCACACGCTCGAAAAAAAATCACATTAGAAATCTTATCTCAATGATTCTTGGAAATTTATGCCGTATACTAACTTTTTTGTGTGTAAACAATGTCTTTCAGGCCGTCGCAGTGGAATCAAAATTCAATAATACTTCCTGGAAATTGTCTTCAGCTCTCGCTGGAAACTGCCACGAATTATCTGCACGATCAGCAAGCCAATCGGTATGGATTCAAGTGTCAGATTGTTGGCTATGAGAATCCGTCGATGGAGAAGTTTTCCAATTCGTGTCTCATTCGACTGGAGCACGAATTGGCTTACCTGGGCGGAATGTGCAGTGCAAATCTGATGAAGAAGGATCTTGTGCTGCCGGGAGATAAGTGTGAGGATTTGTCGCCGATCAGTGAGACTCTGAAGAATCATGCAAGTCTCCTGGGCAAAGGATTCGCCTTGCCAGACTCAATGTTGACCATCAATCAAGCGCTTGATTCACATCTGCCGATTGGGTGAGTTGATTTGTTTTCTCTTTGTCTATTCTAGTTTCTATTTATTTTTCCTTTAGGAACATTGAATCACAATTGACTTAGCATTTTAAGAAATCACCTCAAAACTAGTCACTCTGTTTTGTATATAACTCATAAATTAATGTTGGCAATGTTGCTATAAGATAAGAAATTTCTACAGTTCAGTCTTCAAGAGTCCATGATTTTCAATTTGCATGACAATTTGTGTTTCACGGTATGTTTTACCCTCTGGCTTGATTATATCCAATTTCCTTGCCTTTCTTCTGCGCCACCAAACACACAGAATTATTATGAGGATGAACAGCAGCAGGAGAATGAAGAGTCCAACGCCTAGGATGATGTACCAGAAGTAGGATGTTTCTATGCAGAAATTCTCAATGATGTGGGCAAATGAGTGAAAATCTTCTTGTCGACTGAACTCGACATTCTTATCGATCATGTAGTCACGGAGTCTGAAGAAGGTTTCACTGGAGAATTGATTGAAGAACTCATTGTCCTGAATCTGAATGATTTGCTCACAAGTTATAGGAGTCATATACTGATTTCTGGTGTAAATCAGTCTAAACTCTGGGGCGAACACAAGTGGTTCAGGTCCATCGGGCGTGTCCAGATTGTTGCGGGAGAAATCGAGGAACATTGGCTCCGTGAGACGCCTCAGAACTTCTCTCTCAATCACTATTGAAGTGAATGCTCGCGGTTGAACGAGAGTCATATTGTTCTCGGTTATCATTGGCATCTGTCTGACTGACATAATGAAACTTTCTCCACTCAATCCGCCAAATTTGTTCCGGAAAATACTAGCGAGATTGACAACTGAAAAAAGGACAGAGAAAACATTAGAAGAAAGAGAAAAATATGACAATAATATTGATTTTTACCTCTAAAGTCAAAAGCTCTCGAGTGAATCCGGGATAAGAAGGTGTTTTCTGAAATGAGCAAGGCTTGATTTACGTCGATATCGTAGAAACTGCGCGAGGACAATTGTCCATTCACTGTCGTGTTGGTGATTTGGAATTGGCCACAAGTGAACTTCTTAAATGCTTGATGCTCTATTCGACTGATGAATGTGTTCCAGATGGCGAAGCTCTCAAGTGAATGTCTTATTCCTGTCACAGCGAATGAATTGATGTGTCCAATGCGGCATCGGTCGAAGGATATCCCAAGGATGAATCCATTGATGGCGTACGAAGGGATCTGCTCGATGATGACATTGGTGAAGGACAGTGAAACTCTCAATTGAAGCGATGCTCGTGCAAAAGACAGAGAATTCTCGTCCAGCACGAGATGCTCGATGTTGATGAAGGCGACCTGAGTGAGGATGTCGAGGGTGTCGAAGGTGCCATTCAATACCCTAACGAATTTGCAGTTGCTCACTGTTACATGAGCAATGCTTCCCATCATTCGCGGCAGCACAGCCTCCTGTATAGAGCAATGGAAGTTGTTGAAGTTTTGTGCAAATATTTACCGTGTGTTGGCACCGCGTTTGCTAACAGACTTACCTCATTGCGAAATCCACAGTCACATATTCGACCCCTATCGCGATGGATGCAATGAACTTGCGGTGGTGCAGACTGAAAGATATCGGTCTCTTGATCATCATTGTCGTCAATTGATCCGTGATTCACAGCCTGTGGCCCAATTAACTCCACATCTTCATTACTAATGTAGTCATTTTCATTAATTTTCTCAACATATTCACTGTATTCTCGACTGTAGTCGACATTGTGAGCACTTGTCACTAGCAATTCACTCGCGAAAAGCAGGAGAAATATTATGTATCCTCTCTGGAGTCCTTTTGTCATCTTTACACGCACTTCACTTGGGTTTTTGCTGATGAAGTACAATTGCCAATTTAGCCGGAGAATAACTCACAATTCGTCGTCTCTACGCTAGACTTTCAATATGATCTAATTGTGTGAAAACTCATGAGTAAGATAAGTGTGAAAAAATTGCGTTTATCAGGTAGGAAGGCGTTTTTTTTCGTGGCTCTCTTTCACAGAAAAAGATAAGATAGCAAATCGAACACACGGTTCACGTTTGTATTCTGTGAAATTTTATCACGGCGATTTTTTTGTCATGAGTAATTGTCAGAACAGAGTGTTCAAAAAGTTTCCTGTCCTCAAAAATCAAACTCTAAAACTGTATAATTGAATTCACTAGCTCTCAAAGAGCGACTAAACAGTGTGGCGTGCCGAAAAAAGATGGTCAGGTGGAAAAAGAGTAGAGGCGTATTATTTACCTAATTGAAATTAATACACAATTGGATTTTGTGTAATGTCGAATGACGAAATGTCTGTTGACTGCTTGGATTACGCTGACAAATAAGGTGGACATTTGGCCTTTTTTTACGTGTTACCCATGAAGCTCTAATTCTTGCTGAATTAGCGATCTTCACATGATACCGAGAGGTCGAGAGTATTATTGACATGTTAAGTACGTTCAATTGTCGGGTGATTAAGAAAAATGTAGTTCAGCACAGCATTAAATTTGACGCTTCCTCTCTATCTTGAGAAACTCAGGCGTTGTACGTCGTAGGAAAATGATTATTTACAATTGAAGACACCTCTTTTCTATTGACATTACACGCGCATTTGGAAATTTTCTTTCTGTTAAAATGCACTGAAGAGTAGAAGAGACACAAAAGCCGCATTATTTGGCTATTAAGTTATCCATTGAATGTGGCGGGGAAAAGTCTGCGTGTATGAATTGTGGCCTTTCAATTGCACTCCTAATGACTTGAGTGTCAACAGAAAGTGTTAAAAAACTCACTGTTACACATCATTATCACGAGTTATAATGAAATTTTGTCCTTGGTTGTGTTTCTTTTCTCGCACTTCTTAAAAAAAAAAATATATGAATGATAAAGAGGATGTAGAAAAAATTTCCTTGCATCAATACTGTGAAATATTGTCTATTTTTCTGTATGAAAACCACTGAAAAGTTTCCTCTTGAGTGTTTTTCATTCTTCTTCTGAGGAGGAGGAGAAAAAGGAGACCACGTGTGAGTGAGTTATTACTCCACTGTAAAATAAATCTCATGACTTCACTGATATTTTTATCGTGTCGGAAGAAGTGTAATGCAATCCATAAATGATCACTTTGTGTATTTAAAGTCACTCTTTAATTGATTACCAGTGTCGAAAATATTTATAAATATACACTCGATGAGAATGCCGATGATCGACAGCATCCTTCCCCGATGAAATCTCCACAATCACTGAATTTTCATGGCAGTGTGAAGTGAAATGAGAGTCTCTCTCCCTCTCTCTGTTGGGTTGAATCGCATGCGATCGCGAGTAATTTTCCTCGAGCACTTGAATAATATCGATGTGGTGGTGTTGCGCAATTTACAGATGCTCAAACATAACACGCGGAGCGTATGTATGGTTGTTTTGCCATCTCTCAGCGAATAGTTGGAAGTATTTTATGTTGTATTAGAGAGGAAACATTTGAGGAGATTTCGATCGCGTGCAATCAATCGTAACGAACATGATGTTTTATATGCTTCAATTTCAATTTTTATTAGTTATTGTTATCGATTTAACCCATTATATAAATCAATATAATTAATATCACGTAGTATAAAATTCTTATCGTATAAGTGTTGGAAGATGCAAGACAACTAGAATCTGTCCATATATATAAACTAACAATGTTTCTTTTAGTCTTTTTGCTCAGCAACATCTATGATACACACATGTTGATCACTATCGCGATCTTATGCATCGGCATAATCAATGACATCGTCCATTTTCACGGTGATATCGCTGCCACCTGAGTGGTCAGATGACGCAGAGTCCTTCTTGTGCAGTCCAAAAGCACCTGCTGCACGATCCCTGCCTGTTGATCCATCCTGGCCCGTTGACTGTCCCTTCGGCGCTGGAATGGTGTACTTTGGTATCGTGCGATTGGATCGTGGTGATCGAGTGATGTGGAAATTGGGATTGTTGGCGAATTCATTGGCCAATCGTTGAACTTTGCCCTGCGTGACACTCGGCGGTGTTGCTGCTGACGATGATGGCGTGGATTGGGATAGCACATCAGGCAAATTTGGCGCTCCTGCTGGCTGTGACACGTTCGTCACTCCAATCGCATAGGGACTGATGAGCTTTCGTGGAGGTTCTGGGTGAACAAATACTGAATTAGAATAAATATTGAGGCAGTTTCAAGGCAAATCCGCTAGCTAATTGACGCAGCAGATGGTTACGGTGATAAAGACAAACTCCCAGGCTTAGAAAAGATCCCCAATCAAAATTGTGTTAAAATTAGCAAGAATGTGAAAATAGCAAAACCATCATTCGCAACACTTTCTCACACACCTTCTATTGTAAATATTTACTGTGAATCATTTTGAATAATTCGCGCGTGGGGGAGCAAATCTAGAGAGAGTGGTACAATCTTGAGAATTCTTCACATTCTATCATGAGAAATTGCTTGTGATATGAGACGAGAGTTCCTTGCTTACCTTTAGGACTGACCACTGGCTCTGTGTAGAGGCCAGACTCGGTGTTTCTATCTACAGGAAGTGCGTACTCGTTGTTAAGTAGTGGCTGTTGAACACTCTGTGGCTCGGCGTAGATGTGATTGAGATCGAGTTGTGTGTTTCGATCGTCAACGTCGTTGCTGCCAATGAGATTTGGCTCAGCATAGACGGGATCGTTTTGATTATTGTCCTTCGGTGCAAGATGTTTATACAGAATGTCCGTGAAGGCGACAAAATCCTCTCCGGAGTTTTCACACTTGCTAAGCGTTCCCACAATCTCACCAATTGTCAGCACCTTTTCGCTCTCTGTCAGGCTTCCGTTGAACAACTTTTGGGTATTGTTATAGACTTGATCGTACTTCTCGGCAGGATACTTGAGTTTCATCTTATCCAGTGTCTGATTGATAATAATTTGATCTTCTGGTGTGAAAATTCTCGTATTTCTCGGCACTCTTTCGACACTGTGGTGCGAATGTTCAGGCGTTGCTGTGATTAATCCTGCTCTGTCAGTGCGATTTCCTCTCTTGCGCACCACAACAATCACAATTCCAATCAGGAGGAGAAGGATAATGAGACACACCACTCCGGTTGTGATCCAGTAGACTAAATTATTGCGTCCGCTGTCCTTTCCAAAATCACCCGGTTTGATAAAGTTCCCATTCATCTTTGGGTCCTTCTGCGTTTCCATGCAGTCCAGAACCTTCGAATCACTGCACACTTCGCGATAGTAAGTAGTGAGCTTCGTGAGATTTGCGTTGAAGCAGGGTTTCAGCAAGTCACCAGTGCTGCAGTAAATCTCATCTGTCATTTTTTGGAAACTTGACACGTCCAGTAAACTGAGCCACTTTTTGCCACATTCGCAGGTTTTCTGGAACAACACAGATTTCACAATGCAGTCTTGAGGTAGACGAAGAGATCCTCCATCAGCATTTGTTATAGAGTTCATTTCGAACTTGCATATCCTTCTCTTCATGAGCTCTTCAATATCCATGGCGCCGAAGTGGCCAAAGGAGTTGTTATTGACCTCTAATTTGTCAAATTGTGAAATTTTGAGCCAATGCTTTTCCGCTTTTTCAATCTTATTGAACGAAATGCTAGCTTGGGCAGCAAAAGCACTTATTCCTCGCTCTGCAATTGTCTTTATCCTATTCCGTTCGATGATAATAACTTGGCAACCACAATTAGCAATGGCTTCTCTATGAATTGTCGTTATATTGCAGTCTACAATTCTCATTTGACTGCACAATACTCTCTGTGGAAATGCTTCTCGTTGGATTTTATCAATTCTTGTATTCTCGAAGTCAATTGACATGGATTCTGTGATGCCAAATGCATTGGAGACTATTTCGTTGATGACTGAATTGACTATTCGAAGTTCCTTGATCATTCCTCCAACACTCTCAAGACGATCAATAAAGCTGTTTGTGATTGTCACAGTCGATCGATCCCCAGCAATTCGAGCGTGAGGATTCATTTTGAGATGTCCAATATTATCAAAGACGGCATTAAAGCTTGTCTGGCTCAAAGCTCCATCGTAAACTATGACTTCTCGGCAGTTTGTGAAGTTTATTTTATTTTCGTCTGCAAGAAAAATGATCAGTTAGATTTTATTGTGATATTTTCTTCATTTCCTAACTCACCATGGAATGTTCCGTTTTTCAGGACAACCGTGTGACAATTAATTATATTAATTTCCAACATAGAGCCATTATTCTCTTGTAGAGCATTTTCCATAAATTCCACATGAGCTTCTGACTCCTTTGTCCCATTTATAAGGATTCTGTTGATGTGATTCTGCTGGAAGAAGTCACGATGAATGTGTAGTCGTGTGTTTTTGGCCAAGTGCATTGTCAATGACCACGCTTCCTTCGGAATATGGTATTTATGGTTGAAGTCGTATTGCTGCAATTAAGTAGATAAAAAAAATCAACAATTAAACACATTCATCAATGAAAGAAAATGCTTCAAACTTTTGGGTGCATTCCAAATGAGCGAGCGCGGAGGGAAGTGTAAACAATGGTGAATGATGTGTGTTCAATATGTGGGCGGAGAGGCCAAGAATCACAGTTGGAAAAACACACAGAAGCATGGAAAGAGTATTTTCAGCATTTTTTCCCCCCTCAATAATGTGTATGGGTTGAATATTGTATGAAATACAATACAATTCGCTACTCCTTCTCTAATTGACTAACAAGCAACAGCTAATCTTCACCACATTATTGGTCAATCCTTGACACCCACACATGTTGCGTCTGTCCCAAGTGGATGAGACTGTTTGCCTTTGAACAAAGAGAGTCATTTTCTAATGATCGACCGTGCTAATTGTATGACAAATCTGACATTTTTATTTTTATAATCAACTCCAGCTACCACGAGAGAGTTGTGTTGCCATTGGCAGACGTGGCAAAAGTGTGAAAATCACTTTATTGCCGTGGTTGTAATGTAAAGCATGTATTTTTGTATCTGAGATGGCTAATGAGATGATCTTTTCAATTAAATCTAATGGCCAATAAAACTGGCACTTTGTCGCTATAACTGATATGTGAAATTTCGGTGGGTTGTTTTTTCAGCGTGCAAACATTAGTAAAGCAAATAATACGCTAATGTCATGAGAAAAGTTAAATGTTTTTGAGCGACGTCAAAGGAGGATTTTAGAATGAATTTGACAGGCATTTTAGGGGAAAAAAATCATTATAAAACCACAAGTTTTCGAACAACCTGAATTTCAGAGAAGTTTCAGTGCGTAAAATTGCCGCGTATGATTGAATTTTGGTTACCTCCCAAAGCAACAAAACAATTTGAAAGAGTCGGAACTCTTCAAAAAGTCTCAATTGCAAAATGATGTGGGGTGGAAAACTTCATTGTCTAGTATAGATTGTTTTCAATGCTTGTATCAAACATTGTACGGGTATAAATAGGAGATAATTGAATAATTTGATCGTTCACCGAGTTCACAATTGGATCCAATTCATTGGTTGGGTCTGTCGCTCTCGCTCTTGATACATATACATATATATAGTCTCTTTGAATGCCATCGAGAAAGAGCCTTCCTGTTGAGCATGAAAACTGTGTCTGACTAATTCAGATGGAATTGACTGAATTTGCTTAGTCCAGAGAGGGGGTGAAGTGTAATAGAAATCAAGTTCAAAACCATATTAATATTCCCAAATGAGAGTGAGAGAGATGCAGTGAAAGGAGATGTAATTCAATACCACTGAAAGGGTCGAATTAATCAGTGAAAGAAGTGGTTCGATATGGAGGTTCACAAATTCATTAGAAGAGAGAGGAAAGGAATATTTTTAGAAGAGATTGATTTGGAATTTCCTTCTGCTCCGTCTCGACACTGCTATAGACAAAAGGCTTTATTGTATATTCACTCTTCAGTTCCGTGTCTCATCAGTTGATACGTTTTTGGGATGCCCTGCTCTATATCTCGGTTGTGCTTGAGGAATGAGACAGAAAAACGACCCACATGCATTTATTTTCTGTACGTTTAGTGCTCGTGAGACGAATAAATAGCTTAAGGAAACCTCTGAAAGCGATAAGATAAATGTCGAATGGGAGAGAAACTGACAAAGAAAGTGATAAGGCAGCAACTATTGAAAGGGAATATTCAGTATTTGAGCATATTTGGATGCGCATAAGAGGGAAAAATGTCTGAGAAATACCATAATATGTCTCCCTTTTCTCTGGGTCATTAGAGAATTAATTGTTTTATTTGATTAACACAGAGAGAATGTCTTGTCCTCCCGACAGATAAGCTGGAAATTACTGTGAAAATGACGATAACATCCAAGATGTTGTCAATCAATTTGATTCACATCTGAAGTGAATCATCCGCCAGTAATAAATATTTCAAGAAGCCGGGCAAAAATAGCGAAAATAGCAATAAACATTACTTCATCTCTCGGGTGATTTATCTCCTCTCTTATTCCCCAATGTTATAATATTCCACCAGAGTTTTTCCACTCGGAGCGCACTCAAAAGTGTTTATTCACATAACATGAAGGAATTGCTTATGATTGCTCCACTTAGAATAATAAATGATGTGTAAATTTCAATTCCTTGCCTGTGTGAAAATATATTGAGTAGGTACTGTAAATGATTTTTGCTCTTTGATCTTCATCTTGCTAGAGAATTTTAACACAGAAATCGGTGCCACTTCGTGTATTGAAGTTCATTGTCATATTTCTTGTACACCTAAATTGATCGACTTTGACCTTTTGTCATTCGACAATTGAGTGACCACAGAGAAAAAGGGGTATTTTTAGTAATTTTTCGAGGAGTTTTGGGTGTAATTTTGGGAATAGATAACTTTTATCTTATCACAGCACCATTTTATTGCAGTATCGACGTTTGCGAAAATTTGTATTCAGACTTGCGAAATAAGTTGCGAATGCAAAGATAAAAAAAGCCTTAAATCTAGACATTTTTCTATCCAAAACCCATTTTTCTATCTACTTTTTATCGATCAACGAACTTTAAGTGATAATTTCCGCAACTGTTTTCAGTGTGTTTGTGTGATTGGGCTCGATTGAAACAATAAATGTCCATTGGGAAATCGATTGGACGTGGTGTTTAAGCGGGGAAAGTGACACTCACCCTGCCTTGAAGTTCGCATGTCACATCCATGAGCGTTTGTTTTGTGCACGTACACCCTTTCTCATTGCACAAATTGATTGGTGTTGCGCTATGCCGAATGTCTCGGCGCTGGAGTGAATGTCGTGACGAATGTGGCATTGCAGAATTCCGCGCATCATCATCCACTGCACTTGTGATCTTCCACACACGACGTCGGGGCGACGCTCCAAGTGGAGCACTTCCGGTGGCTGAAGTTCGGGTATCTGATGATGAGAATCTCTCATCATGTGTGGCTGATTTGATGATCCTCTCGTCATGTTGCGGCTCATTTGAATAAATTAAGTTGCTCCACAGAGATTTTGGAAATGGCTCTGTATGTGAAATTATCACATTTCCCTGGTGATTCACTGATCTATTTCTGACAAAGGGGGTCCGAGTGGCGAAGTCGTCCTCATGTTTTGCTGTGCACAGCGATAGTGCAATAAGGCACAATGCGAACAAGAGCAGATTTGCTGATGTCGCTCCCGGGAATTGGTGCATTTTTTTCATTATTCATTTGGGCGTTGCTGAGGAAGAGTGTTTTGACTGTTTTTTTCTTGTTTTTTTGGAAAATAGACACACAGAATTATGATCAGTTCAAAGAATATCACACACTTTTTAACACCACATAGAATATATTATTTGAAGAGTGCGCCGGAGAAAGAGAAAGAAAGAGAGAAATTCCACTGTATTTAAGGTTTTTGCTTTTACAGTTTCTTATTTCCACGTCTCAGCTCTTCTTTTCTTCTTTCACTTCTTATGGGATGTCTTGGGCGGTGTGTGTGTCTGTTTTTTTTTCTCTCTCCTTAATTCTGTGTGCAGGCAATTAAAGAAATAAAATAAATTGTGTGCACCACAACAAATTAAACACACGATACTTAGGATGTGTTTGCCTGTGTGGTTCTATTCTGTTATATAAAAATTCTTTTTGCCGTGGAAAAAGGGAGCAATGATCTTGTGATATTTCTCTCAAATGTATCTTTTCTCTCACACTGGAGAAATATTGTGTCTTCTCTTTGACTAAATATGTCTGAGAAACATGTTTGACATCCTGTTTGCTTTTACATTTTTAGAATTCTCACTGTATTTTCCATCAGATTCTTCACTTTTTTATCGGAACAACGAGAGAGAATCCACTTTTCACTTGTCCCTACTAATCACTCTGTGTGTATTGAATTACGTTATGAGTGATTGTTGACTCATTTGTCTCAAAATTTGTCGTGATCTTCGCTCCAGAGATCAATCGTTGGCTTTTAAAATTAGTATTTGATGTCGTGCGGCGCAGTGTTTCTTGTGATTTTCTCACAAAATCATCACTAAAGTATTTCTATTTGTTTGCCAAACGGACATATTAAGACTTCAATGCCATTTCACTTTCAATATATTTCTCAGTTTAAGAAGCTTTTCCTCTGTCGCACAAGTGTATCTATTTTAATCACATACTTCGACTCTTAATCACACATCTCGCGAATATTAATAGTGTTTTTTTGCACGCACTTCTATGTCACTCTATGACACATTCTGATTTCATGCGAAAAGTGTGTCGCACGTTAAATGGATAAAAGTTTTATCATTCGGGTTTCCGTGGAAAAAAATTGATAAATCAACAGTATTCGCACAGTCTTCCTGATGTTCTTGAAATTCTCACTGTGCCTCACCAGCGGCGATTTTTTCTGTCACACTGTTGCCTTCAGCGGAGAAACGATTCTCATCAAACACTGTACACAAAGAACGTCTCGATGGAGCTTTAGAACTTGATACGTGTGTTATATGAGACAGTTTGGAGGGGGTTTTATTGCTCTTGCACGTCGTGTTGATAGCGCTTCCTCACTTCCACCGAACACCCCAAATTGTTCGTGATTTTTCAGAAGATCACACACTTCGATGGGGGTAAAATTTATGCTGAGACTGATGATCACTTTACAGCGAATTGGTCTGCGCGCTGCGAGAGTTGATCACAAACTGGCTCTCTTGTGTTTGCCTGTGTTAATCAATTCAAGAGCGCGACTACTCGGCTTGAATGTAAAAAGTCGTCACAGAAGCTTTTCCACTTGTAGACGAACACACTGAAAAAGTGAAGAAAATATAAATCAGTTGATAAGCATAAAACTAACATATGGAGACGAATATTTTCAAAGATTGTGCAATTCTGCAGAGAATGTCACTCTATCTCTTGTGTTTGGGGCACAAAGGACAGTTGGGGAAACCCAATGAGATGAGTTAATGCGCCCATTTCGAGGCATAATTAACATTAAAAGAATTGGGTATGGAAATGGTACAGATTTTGTGTTCAAACATCACCTCAGAACAACTTCAATGAGTCACTTTTTGAATGAGCATTCAGCCTCGACAGCCGACTGATAGGACTGTCAATCTCAAATTAGTAAAAGTGTGTAAGTGTGTGTGTGGAGAAATTATTTTGAGGAAATGAGCCTAGCGTGTGAATAGAATAAAATTATCCGCTAAACGAGTTGAGGAATTAATTGTAGAATCAAGACATGTTTTTCGACTATAAGGAATTCTTTCACTCCTCTCTCACTCTTTCCACTCTCTTCTTTCGGTCACTTCATACTCTCCTTGACTAATTTGGAGCCTCGTGTGTTCTGCCGACAGCATTTGTTGCATGCCTTTAAACAGATATCCCGTCAATTTTCGAAGAATTCGACAGTGAGTTTCGTGGCAGGTGTAAAGAATTTAATTACAATAATCAATGGCAAAATTGTGCCGGCCTCGCGATGAGCAAACCAGTGACACATGCCGTGTGTTTAGCATGCTTTTTCGCTTCAGGAGAAATTCATTTATCATTATCGGCCACGGTGCGATGGCTTTTTGCGCGTCCGAAGAAAGACTCTTGGTTTGAGGATCCATTTCACAGGGGCGGGGGGGGGAGGGAAGAAAAGAAGTTACTTTAACCATTGTTTGCGTCCATCGTGAAAAGGAGAAGAGGAAGAGTATTTTGTGAAATACATTTCGTCTTGCTTTTATGGGTGGAAAAGCAGAGGAGCAAAAAAAAGAGAGTTATTTTGTGTGTGAAGAAAGACTTATTTATAGACGCATTTTTATTGCACTTGCAAGTACACAGAGATGGAGAGAGTCTAGAATTGCAAATAGTTGTACATCTCATTTGAGGACTGTATTTCCACTTATGATATTTCTTTTTCTCCACTTTTTTCCTCCAATGATTCACACGCCATATTCGCTCTGTCACTTTGCCCAAATGTAGAAACTGTGACATGAAGGCATGCACTTGAGATGGTGTTTTAATTGCAGCACAAGCTCAGTGATTGAGGGAAAAAGAGGAGAATTGACATTATTTGCAGGTGAATTAATCTTGAAAATTAATTCATGAGAAGCACGCAATGTGAAATTTATGCATGTCTCACAAAGGAGAGCCTTTTTAGGCGGGGAATTTGATCGAGAAATATAATGATAGAGGGAGAGAAAAACACTGTGGGTCAACCAGGATGTCCCCATGGCAATTTCAGATAGAGACGACACAGGTGAATTTGCATAATGCCCGTCAAGTTGCAATAGAGAGAGAGACGGGCCTTTTTTTCGTTAATGATCCACTTCTTTTCGCTCTTATTTCTATATACATACATAATGTACAGTATTTTGATGAGGGAAGACAAACTTGTTATTTCATCGACTTTTAGGAAATTCAGTTCCCCAACATGTGATCTCATCTAACAATATTTTCCACAATATAATGCTGTGTGTATGTTTTTTTCCTCGTTCCCACTCTCGGTAAAGTACAATTATATTGCGATTACATCAAGTGATGCTATACACAATTTACCATTTAACATGAAAAGAATGGGAGAGGCTCGAGAATGATGCTTTTTCGGGTGTTTGTTGGGTGGAAAAATATATGCGCCCGAGCTGGAGATCGACAAATTTCATGATCTCCTCTCGCTCGGTTCTCTCTCTCCTCAGGAATAATTGTCTGGAGCGGATGTTAAAAATGAGTCTCACACTGTGAGCGCTTCTGTGGTGTCTCTCAATCTAATTGTACCGCCATTCAGTAAAGTGGAAATAAAATTAAATAGTGAGTGAGACAGAGCAAAAAAAAGAGTGCGGAGTGTAATTGCTTCTATCACTATTACAGAGTGTAGAATTCCTGTTTACTCACAGTGCATAATTCTGTTTAATTAAAAATATCTCAACTTTTCTACAATGCTTAAATTTTTTTTACGTTTTGAAACCTAATGATGTGAGAGATGTGAGGAAAAAGTGCGGAGGGATAATTCAATTACAGTTAATTTCCACCTTGTTTTTAATTGTGACTTCTCTTTCGCCTCCTCCCAACACTCTGTGTATGTGAAGTAGCGGAATGAAAAAGGTGTTGGGATTTGGTTGTACAGAAAGAAGAGAGAGAAAAATGACTTACTTGCTGTGTACTACACTTGTAGCCTTGCTGTATTGTGATAATCATTATATTGTGTGTCGAAGAAT
The DNA here is from genome assembly GCF_947086385.1 of Phlebotomus argentipes. Lineage (NCBI taxonomy): Eukaryota > Metazoa > Arthropoda > Insecta > Diptera > Psychodidae > Phlebotomus > Phlebotomus argentipes. The sequence goes on along the minus strand of NW_026776181.1, from coordinate 5,867,693 downwards.
ATGCTGCTTTATATTATTCAGAGACACAGCTAGCGAGCGGAGAGGTGAAGAAAAAACTCCAATATTAAAATATTCCGCGTGAATATAGTCGAAGAGGAGGAGGAGGGGGGAAAATCACAATTCTCCAGCGAGTAAATTGCTGTTTCACAGTAAGGTGTTGCTGTGCTGTTGCTGGTTTTTATGCAATATATCGCGATAGATAATTAGCTGATTTATTCACAAGATTTTCACTCTCATTAGCTTTCCGTCTTCACAAAACCACTTCTTCGCGTCTCCGCCTAGGAGATCTCACTTGTGCACAAGTGTTGAGCCCCGAGATCACTGATCAACGCCCTTGTTTGCTCTCCGAGATACACTAGGGAACTGACGCTGAGAGGGAAAAGACAGAATTGGTGTGCTTGTGACTTGTTGATGGTGTGCATTGCTGGAGAGGAGATTGTTTCTCACTGGTTGTGCAGAAAAATCGAGTAAAAAATAGGTTTTCTCTACAAAAATCCTATCCCACTTCTGACACCAGTGTTTGCGGATCAAGAAATCATTTAAATTTAGGCGATTTTTAAAGATATTTTCTACCCGACTTCACGACTTGCTGCCTGACAATTTTCTACGCGACTTTTATGATCACTGCGACAGTGTGTCTCACTCTTGTACAACATAAATGTACGATGCAGTGAAATAGCAACGGAGCACAGAAGCAAAGAGAGTAGCAAATGTGAATTGAATAAAAATAAATCCATTCACTCTCGGTCTTTTTCACGAGTATGAGAGAATTTTAAAAGTGAGAGGGTGTAACCCGTTCTCTTTCTAACGCACACACTTGATCTCAGTTGGAAAAAAAACTCCTTCTGTGCCCACCAGCGAGTCTTGATCGTCAAATGAATGAGAAGAAGGAGGGCAGAGACACAAGAAGGGCTAATGCAATGTATTGTGGTTTTTCTGAAAAAAGTGGAATCAATCGTAAAACCCATGCAGAGATTCAATGCATCGATAAGATGCAGCATAAAAGGATGCGGAGATAAAGAAATTTCATAGATGAAATTGAAGTTATTCGTCTCACAAAAGGACGTGCAGAGAAAATTAAATAGTAAAACTGATGGTTTGACTAGAAAAAAAACTCCCCCGAATTGTATTGTTTTGTGTGTTATTCCTGGGAATTTGGACAGGGACACGGAAGATGTTGTGAAAAGGGAGAAAAGGCAGAAAGAGTGATGAGAAATTTCTTGGTTTTCGAACAAATTTGTACCATCTCTCGTGTTCTTATATGTATTTCTATTTCTCTCACTCTTCTCTCCTTATTTATTGCTATGACCGTCCCTAAAGTTTCTCAAGTGATCATATGTGGTTTCACCCAGAGAGAGAGACTCTTTTTTTCACGGTCTCACACACACACAGAAGCAGTTCCAGATGAGATGAAGACTGTGGAATGAGTGAAAATCAAGAAAATTGATCGTACAGAGCAGGAACACGTCTAAACAGGTTGTTGCTTCAATAGAGCAGACTGTATAATAAATTGGCATTATCATTTGTAAGATAAGAGACATGATGATGATGCAAACTGGTGGAGTCAGTTAAAATTGCAAAGACACTCTGCAGACAAAACAGAGGGAAGAATGTCGATTGGGCAGGAAATCAAACGGGGATTTTTTTTATTTCAATCATCCTGTGTATTTATAGAGGAAAACAATGCGAAATTCAATATTGACTTAATCAATTATTTTTTCACCATTGCAGAAGTCACTCGAATGAGCGTCAATTCCTCAAAGACTTTGTTACCTGCGCTCCTGGATCGTCAGGAGCCAGATTGGCTGCTTGGCTCCAACCGGAACCTCGTCTGGACACGAACAAGTGCGAATTGAAGGCGATTGCGGAGCCAATTCACTATGGATGGCCAACACAATTGACCGTGGTGACACGCGATCAATATGGTGATCTTGTCCTCGTGGCGGATTTGCGTGTGGAGATCACAGCAATTCCAGTGGAGGCGACAGGTAATGGGAGCAGGAAGATGCGTCGAATGTCTTTTCTCACATCCAGCGATTTGGCACCGCCACCCAAAGTGCCCTATGAACCCACCATGAAGGACAGGATGTGCTACAAGGCGATCACTTTCATGAAGGCCTATGAGGAGTATTCCTTTGAAGAGCTGCGATTTGTGAATCCCATTCAGACGAGAATTGTTGAAACACTCACGGCAAAGGATATGGAAGATGGAACATTTGGTGTGGCTTGGACGCCGAATTCTGTGGGAAATTTCTGTCTGACAGTGACTATTGATGGAATTCCGCTGGAGAACATCACGAGAGTTGAGGTGAAGGAGGCTGGAATTCCTCCGCCACCGTCCAATATTAAGAGGGTTGAGCCACCGAATAAATTGCGGAGATTCCGCACGAAGAACTCTGCTGGTCTGCGGATTCGTGCTCATCCTACACTGCAGTCTGAGCAAGTGGGAACAATCAAGATGGACGGCATAATCTCCTTCATTGACGAGGTGGAGAATGACGATGGTGTGTGGGTGAGACTGAGCACAGAGTCCATCAGGCAGCATTGCACAAATGCCTGGTATCCAACGGAGGCGTGGTGTCTGCAGTACAATCAGCATCTGGGGAAGATGCTTCTGCATCCGGTGGTGGAGCCCACGACGACCAAGTGTGTTTTGGAGAGGATCAGGAAGAACAGCACCTCAGATGTGGAATCATTCGATCCAGAAGCCATTCCAGAGCCTCAGCCGAAGCTGAAGATTAACTCGCCCAACAAGAAGGGCTTCGAATTTTTCAGCTCAAACAAATTCACGCCTCCACTAACGAGTGATTTGCCTCCGGCGAGTGGAAGTCCTTTCGTATTCCAGTCAAAGGCTGCCAAGACAAAGTGTGAGGGCGCAGCATCTTTTGCTGCTGGAGAAGCCTCAACTTCCAGAGAGGATTCGCCGCGCCAGGGCTGCGGAAATTTGTCTCAGAGCCCCAATCAAGGGACAAACATTGGATCGACCATTGCAGGTGTGGTGGGGGGAGGAGCGAGCAAGCTTCAGGCTCTCAGCAAGTGGTTCAAGGGCGACAGCGTTGAGGGTAAGGATTTCACGCGGAGAAAGTCGGATTTTCATGAATTCGCCTCGGTTTCCGTGCGTGACATTGTGAAGGCCATTGGAGGACAGGATTCGGGGAAGAGTAATGGCAATGGAGTGACACCACCATGTGGCAGTCGCTCTTCGAGTCCCGTGGCCATTCCGCAGTTGAAGCAGGCGGATCAGAGTCACGTGAGAGTGCAAAATGTCGAGGAATTCTCCAGCGGGAGTCCAGATGAAAGTGGTGGAAAATTCCCTGCTGACGTGCAGGACTTTTCAACGCCACTGTATGCAGGAAATTTTGCAATTGGATCCAATGCGCCAGTGTCACATGAGGGATCATCGCCAAAGAGAAGCCCCAGAAGGTCGAGGAATAGGAAATTATCACCAGGCATACGTGAGTAGATAATATTTTCCCATTTTACCTTATCATTATTATTATTGCGCTATAAATTTGGCAAGTGAGCGAATTGTAGATAAAAGAGTTTGCAAATATGCTTATCTTAGTTGGGGGAATATCGATTTTTGAAGTTCTAGTTTGAATGTAATATTATTCACTAATCAATCTCTTTTGTACTTACTTGCAGAACAATTAAGCGTCACTGATAGAGACAGTTCAATTAGTCAGACAACGTCCAGCAATGATAAGTCAATCAGCTCTGGCGAGGCAACAGAGACGGAATTTCCTATTAGAAGTAATGTGCCGAAAAAGGCTCTTCCGCCGGCACTGGCGGAGAGCTTGAGGGCGGTTTTTGCGGCATTTCTCTGGCACGAAGGCATTGTTCATGATGCCATGGCGTGTGCGTCCTTCCTGAAGTTCCATCCAACATTGTCCAAGCAAGGTGCCGTTGTGGTGACCAGAGGAGAGGCGAAGGATGCTTCGCTGACGAAGGAGCAAAAGGCCCAACAGAGACACTCTGTGGAAGTGGCAAATGCGGGGAATTACTTAAATATTCGTCCGTCGACTTTAGAGGCTCTGGCCAAGTCGGGAAACTCATCCGTGCACAATCGTCGTCGTGGGGAGAAGTGTAAATTGCATTCATTGCCGGAGATTGTCACAGTACTGCCTCCTGCTCTGAGATGTCTGGTGTATTTGTGGGAGCAACTGTGCCTGAACTGTGTCCAGTTGGTGCAGAGCAATGCTCTGTCATCCTTCTCTGATCAACCGGCCAAAGACAGTCCTCCCAATCGATCAGCTCGTGATATCTTCGGGGAGTTTAACTGTGAATCACGCAAAGGGAGGAAAAAGAAGAAGGACGAGGGAAGCTACTGCGAGATGTGTGAAATCTTCCTGCCCATTCCAGTGACATACCACATGCGCATTGTCCATCCGGGCTGTGGGAAATCGGCGAATGGCAAGGGTTACAACTCTGTGGGAACCTATTGCAAGGGATGGGCGGGAAATTGTGGCGATGGCGGCAAGGGAGCCACAAGTTGGTACTTACTGTGTGAGAAGTGTCGCGACAAAAATCTCCCAGGACAGAAGAACATCAATCTCAACTGCTCTCCACAATCTGCGGGGAATAAGCTTGAGAACTTGTTTGGCCTAAAAACGTCCCTCATTGTTAATTCGGATATTTATACGATGATGAAGGAGAATGCGCTATTTCTGCTCGAGCTCTCGTCCAATGGCATCGGCAGTGTGACGGCAGATCAAAAGCGATCACCACAGCAGATCCCAATCATGACAGAGGATCAGGTCAATCAATTGACCAGCGATATGAGCAAGCCTGGCACCAGTAGAGGCGACGCTGGGCGGGAGAGTTTCAATCAGAAGATGATGCACAGGCTGAGTGGCATCAGAACGTCGCCGAGAGATGGAAAACTGGTGGCAAATCAAGCTCGAGCGGGACATGGAGTCTCAGGCTGTCTCTCGCCAGAACTACTGTGGCCGGCGCCTGAGATATTCTCCTGCCTCGAATCTCTGGGAGCATCGCTGAGCGAGGACATTCTGTACAACATGTTCGAGTACAACTCTGGGGAAAATGGATGCGATAGGGTGAGTTGTGCATATTTTATTTGAACAATTCCCAAGGGGTTTGTCATTATAAAGGTGACGTACATAAATATCTGATATGATTTTAAAACAGTGTGCTTTTAATTTATTTACTTGCACTGAGAAGTACCATCAATAAGTTGTACATGGTTTGGATGCACTGCAATGAAATTGATAATTTTAAGAAAATGTAGTCATTTTGTGGGAAAATTTTATATATATACTGAAAGTAATGTCCTGAAACTGAGGGTAAGCCTTGACAATGCTGACGGTTCTGGAACGTTTTGAATCCACTGGAAAATGTTAACGAACATTCTTTGTTTGCGTGGAGGTAAAAGAAACCATTTTGTCGCGTACACTTTTCTTTCAACTCTCTCTAATATCAACACATAAATTCCTCCGAAAACACAAAGGTTGAAAATTTGCCAGGCAAACAGCAAAATCACCATAATACCGAAGATCCAAAGGTTTTGAATTACAACTAATAGTGCCAAAGTAATGCACATCATGCTTGAACTTATGATTACGTATGAATGTAAACCAAAAGTGTCATCCAAAGTTGCCATATATCTGAAATTCATATTACAAATTTAGGAATTGTTCTTCATTGAATTGGGTAATGATTTGATACTTACTGTGTGTGAATCTGTTGCATTTTCACAAATTCCAGTATAAGTGAATTAGTTTTAAGATCATCCAAAATTTCGAATTCCAAATGTTCTGTGAGATCTTCACTGGCAATAGCGATAGTTTGTAATTGTCCATAAGCCATCATCATTGAAATCAAGTATGAATAGTCACTGGCAAAGAAACCGTATGAGCCATATATTCCCAGAATAAAATAGACAACAGCGTTCGTTACAAATCCCACATCACTTTCGTAGTCTAAAATTGGTAGGACTGCTTGAAGTGGGATAGATTTTGAGCCAGTCCACAAAGCAATAGCAAAACTTATTGACATAAAACCTACTACACAGCAAAAGTAAAAGCGGAAAATGTAAGGTCTGCACAAATTACACCAGTGAATGTATTTTTCAAAAAATCGATACACCCTTGGATTCTTCTCATTCTGACCAATAAAGTTTGAAGCCAAATTTACTACCTTGAAAAAATTATCTCTTTGAGCTAAGAGCAAATAAAATTTAGCAAAGCCTTGAATACCAAATCCAGTGCAGAGTATAGGCAAAGCCATATTCTGCAAACTGTCTGAGAAACGATAGATTGACGTTACACTCATGGTCACTTGAATGAATAACAAAAATATTGAGATGTTTGTTCGCCAATTTGGTGGAGCGTCTGGACCTGTTTCCATTATATTGCCACCGATAAAGTAAAGACTGTCAGACAATTTAATAAATAGATCGTGAAGTAAAACTGACAGACTCTTCTTCGCCATGTTGATAGAGTTGCTTTCGGCGGTAAACTGAAGAAAGTAATCTACCTTCGACTTTTTAGCTTGCCAACCTTGAGAAATACTTCATTGACTTCGGAATAAGAAGAAAAAAAGGCATTCGTGACTTAGTTTAATTAGAATCATGAATATTTCAACATGTTTTATGCTACAGAAGTAGTTTTCTTACGTGTTAATTTCTTCCTTCGACACTACGACGATGCTGAAAGTGGCGTAAAAGTTTTAAAATTCCATGCAACATTTTCGAACTTGGCTTCCATAGTACGTCAATCAGTTGCATTTAACAATATCATCAAGAAGTTGTACATGGCCTTGATGCACTGGAAATAAGTTTAATTTTATTGATTGCGTCTTTCTATAGAATATGAAATTAACTAGAAATAATTACATTTACGAAGGTGTCGAAGTTGAGAGGAATTCTTGATAATGCTGACGGTTCTGGAACGTTTTGTATCCACTGGAAAATGCATACGAAAAGTCTTTGTTTACGTCGAGGTAAAAGATACCATTTTGTCTCGTTAATTTTCCTTTCAACTCTCTCCAATATCAAGACATAAATTCCTCCGACGACACAGAGAGTGAAAATCTGCCAGACAAACAACAAAATCACTATGATTCCATAAAACCAAAGGTCCTGAATAACGACAAAGAGAGCCAAAGCAATGCAAATCATGCTTGAAGTTATGATTACGTATGAATGCAAACCAAAACTATCATCCAAAGTTGCCATATATCTGAAAAACGTATTAAAAGTTTAATGAAATCGGATTTTTGTAGGTGGAAAGCTTATTATTTAATTGTGCACTAACACTGTATGACTCTGTTGCATTCTCACGATATCCACTATAAGTGAATTAGTTTTAAGATCATCAGGATTTCCGAGTTCCAAGTGGTTCGTGAGATCTTCACAGGTGATTGCGATTGTTTGTAACTGTCCATAAGCCATCACCATTGAGATTAAGTATCCATAGTCACTGGCAAAGAAGCTGTATGAACCGTATATTCCAAGAATAATATAGATTACAGAGTTCGTTACAAATCCCACATCACTTTCGTAGTCTAAAATTGGTAGAACAGCTTGAAGAGGAATAAATTTCGTTCGTGTCCACAAAGCAATAGCTAAACTTAGTAGAAAGAATCCTTCCACACAGCAGAAGTAGAAGCGAAAAATGTAAGGTCTGCACAAATTGCACCAGTGAATGTATCTTTCAAAGCATTGAGACACTCTTGGATTGTGTTCACAGTTAGAAATGAAATTGAAAAACAAATTTAATACCTCGAGAATATTATCTTTTTGAGCTAAAAGCAAATAAATTTTAGTAAAGGCTTGAACACCAAATCCAGTGCAGAGTATTGGCAAAGCCATATTCTGCAAACTGTCTGAGAAACGATGGATTGATGTTACACTCATCACCATTTGAACTGTTGCTACCAATATTGAAATATACGTTCGCCGATTTGGTGGAGCGTCAGGACCTTTTTCCATTATATTGCCACCAACGAAGTAAAGACTGTCGGAGAGTTTAGTAATCAAATCTTGGAATGAAGAAGCATGTCTCTTCCCCGCCATGTTAATGAGTCAAACGTCTGCCAAGAACTGAAGAAAGAAATCTTCTAGAAAGTCTTGATTTACAAGTTATAATGTGATATTCGGAGCTAAAAAAAACTGATAAAAAATTGAAGAGGTTTCGTGTTTGCAATTGTAATAAGTTTCTGAATACTTCATTTGCTAGTTTGCATGTGAAATAGAAATACAACTGAAAAATTCATAAGAAAATATTCATTGTACTCAAGTTTGCTTAATGACAAACCCCTTCAAAATTCAACATTTTAAATCTCTCACAACAATGGTTTCACTATACAAATTGAATAAATCATTTGACCTCTCAATTGAAAATATTCATGATTAGCGTGGAAACTTCACAAGTGCATTTTTGCATGATTTCAGCCTCTCTCGGACATCTCGTTTGACTCAATCGACCAGACGGGAACTGATATTCTCGGTCAGCTCAACACATCGTCCAATATGAAGTTCCACCGGAGCTTCTCAATGGGTCAGGGATGGAATGGGCAGTCACGCAATTACAGCAAGTTCTACGGTGGTCAGAATCAAGAGGCGTCCAGCAATCAAGTTGATGCGGGATCGCGTGTCATTCTGCGTCGGCGGAATAACTCAACATGCGACAGTGGTGAATGAATGCATGCCATAGATTGCATTTTCATTGACTAACACGTGTGGGTTTTTGCAGATGCCGGCTCCCTCCTGCTGTGCTATCCGTCCAATAATCTGCGGAAGTTGGTGCCTGAGGAGTTCATTGGGTCGTCGTGTGTGGTGCAAACGGCTGCAGCTCCACCTCAGGCGGCGGATGAGCTTGAGGGCAACACTAATGTTAATGCTGAGCAGGCGGGCATGACGTCCAGCGGTGGGAAGAAGAAGGATGGCTCTGTGGCGACGTGTCTCATGTCCAGGCCAGTGATGGCGTTCATTCTGAAGCAGCATGATCTGCTGAAGCTGCGATTTGCCATGAAGAGAAGCCTCAGAGTGGCCACGTGCAGAATATACTCTCTGCAGGCACTCAATTGGCTCATGAGGACTGTGACGCAGACGATTTGTCTGCACGATCTCATGTGGTGGTTCGTGACATCTTTGACGCCGGTGGCTGAGGAGAGAGTGGAGCCTGACGGAGAGATTGCACTGGAGCATCCCGTCTCGACGACACAATTGAGTGGTCATGTGTCCTCTGTTCTCACACAGAGTCTCCACGCGTTCCTGCAAACCGTGGCGGACTTGACGCTTCTGCTTCCTGCCGGATCATCACTGCAGAGGACAGCCATTCAGTGCTTCGGGATACGCTTTCGGCAGGCAGATCATCAGTTTCTGCACAGGTCTCGAGTTTTTGGGAATATCTCGAAGATTCTGTCGCGATCTGACGAGCAGAATGAAAATATGGTTCTGTCCTCGACGATTGCGCTGCAAGAGTCCAACTACAATTTGCAAAATAGTAGCACCAAGATTTCCAGTCTCATGGATTTGCAGGGCATGTTTGAGCTGACTGTGTCGTCGCGACAGGCAATGGTGGGCGCGCTGATAGACAACTCCACGGAGACGTTCTGGGAGAGTGATGAGGAGGACAGGAACAAGTCCAAGATCATAGATATCTCCATGAGCAGGCTGAATTATGTGTGCAGGCAGATTTTTGTGCACATTGACAACAGTCGAGACATTGGGAATAAAGTGCAGAACATCATGTTCTATGCTGGACAATCTCTGGGCGACACCAATCTGCTGAAGAGTGTGGACATTGAGGGTGTGACGAATCAGGGCACGTGGATCACAGCCACAGTGAAGGATGAGTGCTCAACACACTTCAGACTTGTGCTTAGTGGTCAGGATCCCACGCTGAGAGTGAGGAGTATTCGTTTGATGGGATATCCACTGCTGGAGGACAAACTCCTCTTGCTGAAGCACAATCTCAAGCTGACAAACTCCCTGCAGATTCAGCACAGAAACTGCGAGGCGGAAACACTGAGAGTGTTTAGACTCATTACGGGACAAGTGTTTGGGAAGTTGATTCTGGGCGAACAGCAGCAAGATTATCCGAGTGAGAACTACTCAGCGGCCGTGATGGAGTCCAGTGGAGCCAGTATGCAGGCGGATTCGCTGGATATGCGCGAGCACATGGTGGGAATTCTCTTCAGTCGCAGCAAATTGTCACATCTGCAGAAGCAGGTGATTGTCCACATTGTGCATGCCATTCGGAAGGAGGCGCAGCGCTCCAAGGAAGAGTGGGAAGCGGTGAATGCTGTGGCGCAGATTGATGGGAAGAGCGATGTGAGCAGTGAGAATTCTCGTCCGCCAGACACGTACTGCTTCGAGATGCTGAGCATGGTTCTGGCACTGTCCGGCAGCACTGTGGGCAGATCCTATCTCTCCCATCAGTATGGCTTGCTGAAGGATCTGCTTACGCTCCTGCACACAGGTAGCGATCGTGTGCAGCGTCAAGTGACGGCTCTGCTGCGTCGCATGCTGCCGGAAATCTCACCGGACAGCCTCGGAGATTTGCTCAACATCACCAAAATGCCACCCACAGACTTTAGTATTGTTAATCAGAGCGGTGGGGATTTCGATATGAAGCGTCTGGGGATTATTGACATCTTCCTGGCGGTGGTGGCGAAGTCACTGCAGCTGCAGGTGAAGGTGAAGAGCACAACGGTAATCAGTGGCGCTCCGGGAGCGAATAAGAGTCCGCCAGTGGTGAGATTGTCTCACTGTATTGACTTCAATGTGCACAATCTGAAGGCGTCGCTGGAGAGGAAAGATGAGTTCATTGATTTCGGCGACAGCAGTTGGGAGGAGGGCGATCAGTCGGCCATTGAGGAGGTGCACGAGCTGGAGGACGACAGTCAGAAGTATGAAGTGAAGCGGAGACCCAAAGAAGATGCTCGGAATTTGAATCAGCGATGGTTTCTCAAAGGATCAATTTCGGTGAAGCAAGCGGAGAATATTATCAATCTCATCAGGGATATGGCGAGTGTAAGTTTAGAGTGATATTTGTAAGATTTAGGGATCACTTGCTGATGGATTTTGTGTGTCTTTGCAGGGAAAACTCACAGAGAAGTGGTCTCTGGTCACGAAGGCGGCCATTGCTGAGTCGATCCTCAATCTTACGCGTCTGGATGAGGTGTTTAGATCTCCTGAGAATTGCATCAAGACAGCCACACTCTGGCTGGCTCTGGCGAGTCTCTGTGTCCTGGACACTGACCATGTAGAGCGTCTCTCATCTGGACAGTGGTCAAAGACGTCCGAAAGCCGACCATTGTGCTCCAATCACGATGACGGCGTGACCCCGGCAGTGATTCAGTGTGACGCCTGTGGCAGTCTCTGCTGCGATTGCGACAGATTTCTCCATCTCAACCGCCGGACGCGATCTCACCATCGAACGGTGTGCAAGGAGGAGGAGGAGGCGATCCGTGTGGAGCTGCACGAGAGCTGTGGACGCACGAAACTCTTCTGGCTGCTCGCCCTGGCGGACTACAAGACACTGAAGGCGATGGTGGAGTTCCGCGACGGCAGCAATACCATCATCTCAGGGCCTCTGGTGGCTGTGGGACGGTGTCGCTTCTGCGGCGTCACGGGGAACTCGGGTCTGCTGGCTGTGGGAAATGTGTGTGCCGATGCGCAGTGTCAGGAGTACGCGGCTGTGGCGTGTGCCAAGATCCGACCGTGTGGCCATGCGTGTGGCGGAGTTGCTGGGGAGGCAAAGTGTCTGCCGTGTTTGCAGCATCTGTGCGCCTCGCGGGAGAATGACCAGACGGAATCGACGCCACGACTGACTCAGGATGCCGATGATATGTGCATGATTTGCTTCACAGAAGCGCTTTCCTATGCGCCAGCCATCCAGCTGGATTGTGGCCATGTGTTCCACTTCCACTGCTGCAAGGCTGTGCTGACGCGTCGCTGGACAGGACCGAGGATCAGCTTTGGCTTCTCACAGTGTCCGATCTGCAAGGGTGACATACAGCACACGCTGCTCGTGGAAATCCTAGAGCCCATCAATGCGCTGAAGGACGACGTGAAGAGGAAGGCGATCATGAGATTGGAGTATGAGGGAATCGAGAGCATGTCAGCGGACAGAGATCTCACGACGTACGCAATGGACAGATACGCCTACTATGTGTGCTACAAATGCCAAAAGGTGAGCAATTGCAAGGCCAAGTGATGAAATCCTTCTCTCAATTGTAATAAATCTTCCCCTTTCAGGCATATTATGGGGGCGAGGCGCGCTGTGACGCCGAGATTGGTGACAATTACGATCCACAGGAGCTCGTCTGTGGCGGCTGCAGTGACATCGCGAGGGCGCAAATGTGTCCGAAGCACGGCACGGACTTTCTGGAGTACAAATGCCGCTACTGCTGCTCCGTGGCGGTGTTCTTCTGCTTCGGCACCACTCACTTCTGCGACACGTGTCACGATGACTTCCAGCGTCTCACCAACATCCCGAAGAACAAACTGCCGCGCTGTCCGGCCGGACCCAAGGCCAAGCAACTCCTGGGCGAGGACTGTCCGCTGCACATCGTCCATCCCGCCACCGGGGAGGAGTTCGCCCTGGGCTGTGGCATTTGCCGCAACGCGCAGACCTTCTAGAGAGAGGCTTTTTAGATTTTCCTTAGATCGTATTGAGTAGATGCTATTGTATATGTTTTGTGTCACACTTTAGATTTACAATCAGAGTTTCTTAGCAAATGCACATCCTTAAGTCCTTTTAGATACTCGAAAGAAATGCACTCCGATTTTACACCGTCTTTGGATTATTCTCACTGTGGTATTTTAATAGAATCTGCGTCAAAGTGAACTTTGGAGATTGTTTTCAAATATAGAGAAAACAGCCATTCATAGAAACGTTAATGTATTATTAAAAAAAGGTATTGAAATAAATGTAAATGTAAAATTGTTAGCTTGAACATTAATATCAATGGAGATAATTGCAAAAACTGCGCGTTTGCAATACTGTCTTCATTTATGATTCTTCTAACAACTTGAATGATATTTTTCATCAGCATTTAGCATTTCCTAAATGTATAATATGATTTTTCTGTTTCAAACTTGCTCGGAAACAAAAATTAAATTCAACAATCTTTTTGGTTGGCCGAGACACAAACCGCAATTCGGCTGCGGCGTTTGGCGGAGTTTCCCGAGTTTCTAATGTAGACAGTTACAATTCAAAATTAGCAAATGGTATAAAATTTTCTGGACACCTTCACTCCATCTGGCGAGTAATTACAATTTTCAGGCGCTTTTTCCTCTGGATTCCTCTATTATAAAATTCAAGACACAGGTGCGAACAAGGGCTCTCCTGCGAGTCCTTGGAGAATGTTTAGAGCCGCCACCGCAGCCATATCACTCCGGGATTGTACGGTGGCGGAGCCAAAGTGTGGGATTATGACTGGAAAAGTGAGGTTATTAAAGGCATCATTAGTAAATCAATAAGTCTCTTCCTTACAGCAATTCGGGAGTTTAAGGAGTGGATGATCAGCTGGCAGAGGCTCTGGAGTAGTCACATCGAGTGCCGCTCCGAAGATTTGGTTGTTCTTGAGAGCCTCGAAGAGAGCTTCCTGATCAACAATATCTCCTCTGGCCACGTTCACCAGAATCCCAGTGGGCTTCATCATGGCCAGGGCATCTCTATTGATGAGATGCTTTGTCTCTGGCGTGAGAGGACATGTGATGAAGACGTAATCGCTCTCCCGGAGAAGATCTTCAAACGAGACAAAAGCAACTGGTAGATTTGCAGCCTCCGGCTTCGGCTTGCGGCCTGTGTACAGATATTTCCCGACGCGGAATCCTTGCAGGCGCTCTATGATGGCCCGGCCAATACCTCCGAGGCCGATTATGCCTACTGTGGAGCCCTTGATGTCTCTTCCAAGCATCCATTGGGGTCTTCTTTCCCACTCTGAAGCGGCAATCTTGAGCTGGCCCTCGTGGAAGCGACGTCCCGCTGCTATGGCCAGGCCCACTGCCACATCAGCCACAGCATCATTCAGGACCGTCGGAGTGTAGCCGAGCGGGATCTTGCGCTTCTTCACTTCCTGGACGTCAACGTAATCAATGCCGGCTGACATTGTGGAGATGACTTTCAATCGTGGCCCTGCCGCATCGAGAGCCTCTGCATTGAGCTTCTCATGATTCGCCCAGAGAATCCCATCGACGTCTTTCGACAGCCTCAGGACTTCCTCGCGGCTTGGCTGTGGCAGTCCTTCTGTGAGGATCACGTCGCATCTGAAATGGGATTCGAAGGTTATCCTTTGTTTGCAGCTGCGAACTTACAGATGCTACTTTTGCCGCAGAATGTCCAGTCCCGCCTGAGGAATCTCACAGTGCGTCACCAGCACTTTTGGACGCCACTCAGAGGATAACTTGGGCAGATCTTTCAGTGCTCTGGCCAGCATAGTCACTTCGTCACTGACAATCGCTCGCTTTGGAGCAGGTTATAGAGAGACTGCGTTTCTTCAGGCCTCTTGAAGTGACACTCGAGAGATAATGTCTGACGCCTTTCCCCTGGCAATTCTAGACAATTTTCTCACAAAGCCGGCGAGTGAAAGCTGCGATAAGATCGATTCGCACATCCAAATCGCCCATCGCGAAGAGGCGAAAGACCGTGGCTCATTTGCTTCGAATGCGGGTGCAGTTTCGGAAAGTGAAGTTCCTCAATTGGCTCTTATTTGAAGAATTCCTCTCAATTTATGCCGCAATCATTACAAGAAGAAATTTCTCTAGGTTCTGCCAATAAAATTCTACCCACGTTTTTCTTTAGTTAACTTCTGAAATGTCGGTAAGTTATTGAACTTATCGATACGAATTGCGTGTAATTTTCTCTTAGACTATCGCTTTCAACAGCATTTTTTCCCTTGATTGTTCCTCTAAAATTGTGAAAAAGATTGATAAGCATCAATAAAATTGTCAATAACTTCAAAGCGAAAATATCCATGTGGGATAACGCACTAAGAATACACTCGTTTAAACTTTATGTGAAATTACAGAACACTGTAACATTACCTTATAATTTTCATTGAATACACGTATTTAAAATATTAACTAAAAAATTATAATGGGCAAAAATGTATGAAAATGTGACTAAGATGTTTCCTAATTCAGCTAAAAGGCCGTTCGCGCAGTTCCACTCTGAAACTTTCCCATTTATTTAAAATTACCCTCATCATTGCCACTTGCACTTTGTTGTGCAATATATTGTCTCGTGCATATTTAAAAATTGAGGTCTCCTATTGAAGTATGAATATTGACTCTTATTCTGACGAATCATCTCGAAAATTTGTCTGACCGGAAATTGCTGGTAATAATAATTCAGAACTGATCCGTGTTGCAAAGTATAGTGTTTATCCAGCCTTTTCGCAATATAATCATCTGTGTTGATACAAAAAAAAACACATGTAAGGTGTTGCTTGTGGACAAAAAGCCGCTCATTCATGCAAATTGCTGAGAATTGGAAGAGCAAATTTTGATAAAGTGAAAAAAGTAACTCTTCTTTTCAACCCAGGGTGACAAAAGCGAATGTCTGGGAAGGTTTGCGTTGTGAGGTGAAGATGAGTGGTGCGGATTGTTTTGGCTGCTGAGCATTTTCTGTCTGTGTAACACGGGGAGATCCTAAAAGAGATCAATTGTTCGGATTGGAGAGGCGAGAAAAAATGAGCATGAAATTTAAGGCTTTGCCTCTATGCTAGGCAATGTGTTGACAACAGCTGAACTGAAAATATCTCGTAAGTTGAGAGTGAGGCGGGATATAAATTATGTAATGAGAGACATTTTTCCATCTAACATTTCATTGTTTTCTTGGGGAAGGGGGAGGAGGAGGAGGGCGGGGGTTTCTTCTCACAATTTCTGTGGATGATTGCATGTGAATTTTATGTCTCGCTCCGTGAAGATTCTCCCCACTTTCATTGCGGGTTAATGCTCCATTTTCATCGTGGAGTTCCATAATTAAATTTTATTTATTTCCACCCCGTCGCCAAAGTCAGTTTCTTCTCTTGCTCATCAATTTGCGATATTGGGCCGCGTTGCGTGGGAAGACAAATCTATCGATCGACCTGTTTTAGCTCCCTTTCGCCTGTTTTAGGGCTCGATATTGTGCGCGCGTGTGTGTGTGCATGAATTTAGGACAGCGCGAGCAAATATTGTGCGAAGAAATCACGATAGATGGCCAACGATTGATTATTTATTGGTAATTTATTTGACCGGAAAATAGTTGGGTGTGTTTGATGAATGTGAAAATGCGCGAAGAAGTGTGTGTCAAATTTCCCGGAGCACTGTGGGTGGTGGGAGAGTTAAATGGGCAGGAAAACTTTGTGCGTAAGATCAATGCCAGAGCCATGGCCAGAAGGTGAGTCAGAAGATAGAACAAGGGCCTTTTGTTAGTTGAACGAAACGCACTGAAGAATAAGAATAATTTGCTAATTGATTCGGAATTGATGCAGAAATTGATTATTAACACTTGAATTGTGTCTGCGTTTCTTCTTATTTCATTGCTTGTGTCTTGCAATTGCCGCTGGCTTATCAGTGTTCACTTCATTTGGCAAAAAACCGGTAAAGATTTAAATGATTGATTTATTTGTCCAGAGAAATTTCCCAGCAAAGCACAAAAATTACAAAAAAGTAGGTATTTTAGCTGAAAAAGTTCTAAGATGTCTGAATTCAGATTCTTGCTGTCTGGGAATAAAAACGTCTTACAAACGTACTTTTTTCATTGTGATGATCGCCTCTTTTGCCAATGCCACTGAAATTTTTGTAAATTACCGAAGAAATTAATCTAACAATTTAATGAGACAATTGCAGAGTGTAAAACTCAAAGTCTTATTGTCGCTTCAAAGAACCTATTCTAGCGCTCTCAGTCTGATTCTCTGTTCGGGAAAAATTCCCTCGAATCTCGCGTCACGCCGCAGTGACTTCAATGCGATTGTTTATGGCGCTCTCAGTGGCGGAAAATGCGATGAGAGAGAGAGTGAGAATGTGGAACACCCTGTTGCTCCCACCAAACACGCGCGCAACTTTTTCACTCTAGCGCGCGCTTTGCATGGCCTGAGACAGGTTTGGCGCGGCCAAGTAAATTTCAGTTACTGTTTGGATACCAATTGTGCTGGACAGAGTTTCTCAGTCTGTTTGGATTTTCTTCCCTGTTCAACCCCACCCATTGTTGAGTTTGTGGCTGGTTTTGGCGAATCACTCTCCCCGATATTTGTGGCTTGGGTGTATCAATTTACGTGGAAGTTAGTGCTTTTTTCCCTTCGATTTCCGTGTTGTTATTTCTGTGCTGTCTGCTCGTGGAATATTACTTTCATTTGCCAATCGATTGTCTTCAGATTGAGGCTTCGCTGGAGGGAGAGAGCGTCACTTGATCTGAACCTTTGTCCAGTGGAGTTTTTGGGCCAGAACAGCCTAAAAGACAACTGCCAGAGAAGCGAAAGAAAAAGGGGGACCAAGAGAGAGAGAGAGAGTTGAAAAGGAGACCATAAAATAAGAACATGGCAAAGTACGGATTCGTGTTTTTGGTGGTTCTCGTTGTGGCCCTCAATGGAGGTGAGTTAGAAGACAAAACCTCTTTTTTTTTTAATGCTTTTGGACGATATTTTGCGCGCCCTAAATTTTTGCTCACACAGAGAGAATTCCATCACACGCAACATTTCCATATTTATTATTTTCTTTGGCGCGAACTCTTTTGTGAGTTTTCCCTCGCTCTAATGTCTCTTGGAGTTTTATTATAAACACAGTGTTTTTTTTTTGGTGATCTCTCTGTGGAAAAATTTGGTAGAGACATTCGATGACGTCGTGGGTGTTTCATCATCGGCTGTATGTAAATTTATGTTGTGCTTCTGGATGATGCGATCGTCTGTAGAGTTAATTTTAGAGCGGATAGTTTGCAAAATGAGAAATACATTGTGTGACATGGATAAGTTCGGGACTGCCACAATCATCGGTTTAAAATAGTTGTGGAGGTGAAATGCGCTCATCGAAATAGCTTAGAATTCCAACCTGTTTCACATGTACATTGTTTGACAAACAACTTTATAATCTGCATTTGAAATGGACTTTTTTCCAAAGGCTTTATCTTCTCTATTCTGGGCAATAATGTGCAATTGAAAAACTGTTAATGTTTGTAGTGTGGATTCCAACAAGTATGTTCTGCTGATAGACAAACACTGTAAACATTGAGCAGAGGAGAGTTTATTATTACTTGTACGCATTTACTGTGAATGCAAAGCAGCTGATTAACTTGAAAGACATGAAGAAAATGTGGCACTTCAGTAATGTCACTGGACTTTTGATAACCTTTCGTGAAATCACTCGAACTCAACTCATTAAGCCTATTAGGGCACATTGTCACCTTATTAATGGTGCGGACGAAAGGAGACTAATTGGACAGGAACATCACCCTTTCAATTGGGCGGTCATTAATATTCCTTTCCTACTACAAATCTGAACACACCCTCAAATATTTGATTACACGCGGGCTTTTGGAAGGCCAGCAAGATGTTACACAAGGGCGATGACTCGAGCCCATGACCGAAAGTAGAGGTTTGTTCTGGGAGAAAAGCATTTTCGGCAGTGGCGAGAAGTTTCTGTAGGTGTGAGTGGCGATTTCCACTTGGTTTTTTAATATTCAAATGATCGAGAAACATGATATCATCAATGATGACAATGAATATATTATGAATAGTCCGCCATAGGTTGAGGATTGCGTAACATTTCGAGCCTGAGAATTGGTTAATTTGAGTGGAAAACATTTTTTTCAAGATATTCATGTTTTTCTCACTTTAGCAAATTGACCGTGACCCTTCTATTTGGGTGCGAATTTCAGCGAGAAATTTTGTGGAAATTTCCTTTTGCCCAAGACGATCAAGTTGAAGCTCGAAATATGACCCAAATTATGCACTCGAGAGTGCGTTGAGACTTTCACAAATTCTTTCACACGTTTCACCAGTGATCTCGAGGCATATTATGGAGATTTCCATGGATGATTTCTGGTTCCTAGAGACATTTGCTGATATAGTTGGTGTAATTGTTGTTGCTAAATTTTGCCGTTGAATGGTGAGAATTGCAAGCAAGCAAGGAAAGAGTGGTTTACGAATGAAACTGTTATGAGAGAATGCTGGACAGCATGCTAAATAATAACACTCCTCGATGGTGACTTGAAAATTGCGATGTGTGTCTCTTGAAAGCGAAACTTCACATCGGCCAGAGAGCACCTTTCTCGGGCGTCTTATGTATATAATGTATAAGACGAGTAGATTGACTATCAACTTCTTGGTCTGAGAAAACCCGTTTCGCTCGAGAGATTCAACTTTGGACGCTTTTTAGGCTGGTCATTTGTGGCCATGTATAAAGAGTGAAAATACAGATGTGAAGTGTGAATGAGTTAGTGGAAAATTTTATCCAGCGCTAAAACTATTACAAGCCCAATGTTATGTCTCGGGAGATGATGAAAAGCGCACTTTGAGCTGAAGGTATTGAAGACCACTCCCATCACGATTTATTTTGTGTCGCTCGAGAGACACATTTGACGACCAAATGAATCACAATAGTATGATTAGTGTACGTACAGAGCTAAATATGCTCTTCTGCGATCAAGATCGCGATGCAAGAGCAAGTTTACATGAGAGTAAAGTGTTGGATCAACAGTGTATTTTTCATTCGGGGGAGAACACAATTGGAATGGGAATTACGTAAGATGGATGATTTGATGGCCAAATAAGCTTGTGTGTTGAATATAAATTATATAAAATAATAATTACACATTTGATGGTCTCAACGGCGCAATTTTACAAGATTCCCATTAGAATTCTGTGTGAGTGTTGTTACATTTGGCATAGTGTTGTCTTTTCTCGCGCACCAAAGCGTGGCTAAGCTATCGATAAATAAAATATTTCCTCGATATAGGTCACACATGATTGTTTCTCTTAATGCTCCATCACTCTCTCTCTATTGCGCTTTTCAGTCGCATGAAGAAAAGACTATTTTACAGTGTGGAATTTTACTCTCTTTCGATATACATCTTAGTCGCAATTTCTCACACAATTTGCTGAAAAACAATAGTTTTATTAAGCTCTCCTCTACCACAATATATCACACAGTCGCACATGTTTTACCCAGCAACCTTCGCTATATCACTTAGATTAAAGCGAATCGTACACGGTGGCTGCAATAAAAGAAACAGAACACTTTGTAATAATGGGTGAATTACTTCTTAGCCTTGAACTCAGATAATGACCAAATATTGTGAAGTTATGAGAATCCGGGAACATGGGAATGTTTAATTAACACTTTGGAGGAGGCTTTAGAGACTGAATCAACACTAAAAAGGGAATAACAAGTCTACGTTAAGGTCAATTTTTGCATTCAAGTGGTGCAAAAATACACTATAATTTCTAAGAGGAAAACCATAATAGAGATAAGGAATATTCCTAGAAATCCACTTTGAGCTCAAGTTTAAGCTGAAACATTGCTTGTGGATGACTACAAGATTTACAGTGATAAATACACAGTCAGAGCAATTTTTTCTTCGTCATATAAATTTTATAATTATTTGTCATCAAAGATCATTAAATATTATACATTTCAATTCTCTATCGTAAGAAATAAAACCCCATTTTTAAGTCCATAATTTTTTCAGTATTTGATACACTTGAAATTTTGGTTGTTTTCAACGCAACGCTTCAATTTCTCTCGAGGATTTCCATCAAAAGTGTTGATCTATGACTGTTTCGCTTCAATTACTCATCTCGGGTGTATCAAATTGCACATACAGAGTGACCTTCCCCTTGAGATTACAAACCCTCGCGGATATTTTGTCTTGTACCACAACCACTGTTGGAGACCATAAAAGTTTATCTCCACCTTCAATTTGTGTCACACTTAAACTAAAGTAAAGCCTTCTGTTGCAATTTTAATGGTCTGCTAATTGCTCAATTCTTTTGTGTAGCTCAAGAGTGATCTCTTGGGTTGAAAGATGGTACGTGAGTAAGATTTTTGGACATGATTAAGCTTGTAAATGGTCAATAGACCACAGTTGAGTGAAATTTACTAGATGTTTTCCTTTTATTGTTGCGAAAACATGCTTGAACACACTCTTGAGAGCTTTTGACTCATTTAACTGAAACATGCAATGTAATGAGATAATTCAAGGTTGAAAATGAGTGATAATCCTCCTCTACTTTTTTTCAGTCATAAAAATATAATGAAAACTGTTGCTGATTCAATGTGAATAGTGTTCTCAGGAAAACTGCATCATCCAGTAATAGACGTTATTATCTAACACTCATCATGGTGGAAGTATGGCTTTTTTTCTCTCGCTCTATTTTTATGCTTCCCTCCCTCTACGGGTGGGAGTTTTTCTCCTTGGGTTTCCGTGTTGAATCACAATTGGGATGCGATGATGTTGAAGTGTGCGCAGAGAGGGAAGAAGTCGTATTTAATTGTAGAGTCTTAATAGTGGGGATTTTCTCAGAAAACACTGTCTCCGTGTGATCGCGTTGCTTATGATAAACGGGCCGAAGCAGCTGGTGAAAGAGACTTCAAAAGACGAAAATAGGCCTACCATCATTCAATCTTTCGGCGAGAGTTTCGCGGCCAGAAAACGCGTGTAATATCAACGAAAGATTCCACACTTTGTGTAATTAACTTTTCCTCTTTGCTGCAGTGACACAGATAAATAATATTGAATAGGAACACGCAATTCCGAGTGAATTTCCGTGTTTGGGGTGGAAAATTTCATCACTCGTCATCTGGACACGGTTTATTTTGTGGTTGTACGCAATCTACGCACTATGAAAACTGTCTGTTTGCATGCTGTTACATCATATTCCATCTAATGTGACTTTTTAGCGTATTTTGCGCCCAAGAGACCTCTCTTGTGGTGTATGACAAAGCGACAAAATACCATTGTTCGTGTACAGAGTTCTTCTTCCTCCCGAAAAAAAGCACAAATTTGTCCGTACAATGCAAATATGATGACAGAGACCTTCAATGGTTGAGGACAAGAAAATATGATTAGTTAATGGGGAACTTTTAAAAACGCATTTTCCATGTAAAGTTGCAAAAATTTCCATAAATATTGACACGAGAATGCTGAGCATGGAAAAAGTATCCTCTAAATAAATGGTCAATTGAGTGAGAAAACATACAATAAAGCTTAAATGGAAGGTCATAATTAAGAGATAATTGAAAAATTAGAATTTCATATTTAACAATTGGCCTAATTGCTTCTCAAATGCAGTTGTGAATTGAGGTAAAAGAGCCACGGTTTGTAATCAATTTAGAATCACTCATAGTCGCATTTTATCTAACACGCCTTTTTTACTTGATTTTTGCACACTATTTCGTGCTAAGCACAAAATCAAAACAATGGTTTTGTGGTTTGAGAGAATAACGAGGCGAGAAAATGAATACAAACACAAAGAAGTATGGTGTTGAAAAAATCCGTCATTTGTGAAGTTTTTCTATACAGGAATTTACAATGTGACTTCATGGGATGATAGTGAAGGTGGTGGATTAAGTTTTGTGGAGTGGCCACAAGGCAGAATTGAATGATTTTCCTAGTCATATAGGCCTCACATCTGCGTGGATAAATTTGTCAGTGTTTAAGAATAGAATATTTAATGGATTCAAAGTCAACGGTGGAAATTCAAGTCAGATTGATTATATCTTCGCAATTCACAGAGTAAATTTGTGTTCCATTGAAGCTGGTTTTAGAAATGAAAATGGGTCAAATTTGGAGTCAAAACATCAAACAGAGTCTCACAAAGTGATAAATATTTATCTATATTGCGTGTGTTTTGAAGATGTGTCTTTGGCGAATTTTTGTGCTTTTCCTTCCTTGACTCTAGGGCACTTTTTGCATAGTTGTGATCTGTAATAAAATAGCAATAAATCATGACATGAAAATTGTTCTGTGCACTTCAGCATTTAACTAAACGCGCGCGCGCGCATTTCTCATGGAAAATGTGAGGCTTTGCTGTGCTTTTCAGTACGATCTCTTATGGCTATTGCTGCGATTACATCATCGCGCGCTGCTTTTTTTATTGTTGTTCAAACCAGTTTCCATTCTGTTTTGTGTTCGATGTACACTTTTAGAGGTTTTTGTTGTTATTTTCACGAGTGTCTGTCTGCGAAGCGCTTATGAAATGTGTATTTTGTCCGTCAGTCGAGGATGATCGCGGAGAAATGTGTTGAGGAAACGGAGTTAGCGCTTTTATTCACCTGGGAAAGTGTTTTGTGTGTGAAATCAGAGGGTGGAATTTTTCTCTCTTTGTTTGTGGGTGTCTTTTCGAGGGTCGCATGGAAACATTTCACCCCCCGAAATTATTACTTTCTGGGTCAATGACATGGTTTTCCTAATTGGATTTCCCCCTTTTTTCTCCCTTTCAGCTGCTGCCCTGCGGTGTTGGCGATGCAGTTCCGACGCCACGAATGCCGCCTTCTGCGGAGATCCTTTCGATCCCAGCATCCTGACTGAACAGCAGAGGCGCTGGAGTTACGTGGACTGCTCCTTCCCACCCAGTCAACTGAATCCCTACAGCTCCACACAGTCGCGTCCTGTGTGCAAGAAAATGAAGCAGAAAAGTAAGTGTACACAAATTGCCAAGTCAAACACTTAGGCACTTAATTGCACTGCAATTTCAATCAAAGCCCATCTGGGGAGGAATTTTTATTGACAACCTTATTATCTCAAATCACGTCACGAGCAGTTCTGCGCTTGCACAATGTTCCCTTGTGTCACTGGAAGTGTGCTAATTTCACCCGTGGATGTTAATTTGTCAGACAAGAGTGATAGTAAAATTGCGGGGGGTGCAATAGAATTAGTGGATTATCCAGCAAGTTAGAGAATGGAATAGAAGACTTGAAGGTGAATCAAAAAGTATGACTCAGAGAACATTATGATTGCTTTCCAATGCTCTAAATACAATTTTTCGGCCATCTGCATTACTGCATTGATAATCGTGTAAGAATAACATTGTGACAATTTTTCTATGTAATTTCTCATGATCAATTTTATCCGTTCTGAAACGCTTTGTATCTTCGCTTGAAACATTTAATGCGTTTCAATTTTGCAATACAATTTGCGCGATCATTTTTTTTATTTGATTGGACGTTTGCAATGAATTATATGGCGTGTAAGTAATTCGCATTTTCAAGTGTCTCTCAGTGATGTGTGTATAGAATATGAGACAGAGATGTGACTAGAAAACAACTATTAAGTAATTGACTGGATGCCACTGAAGATGTTCAGTGGAATTAGTCAGGCAGTGGCTTAAGTGATGAATGCGTTTCATTACCAACTTTTTACCCGCATGAATACAATTGAAGAAAAGAAAATACTCTTTCTCTCTCCCTCTCTCTCTCTCGCTGGAGAGGAAAGTGCAATCGACTGTTGATTTGCTGAGCATGTGAAGGCTCACAACATGTTTTCATTTGACACAGAAATCACTCCTGTGCAAATGGGTCTCCAATTCGACACACACAACTAATAATTTAATTGATTGCGCAAATAAGCTATCGTGTTATCTAATTAGCACTCTGTACTTGGGCTGGTATGGAAAACTATCGGCAGAGGCTCGCTTGGGGATTGAATTAGAATTGCTAATTTATTGCACGCACACACTCGTAGAGTTCTTGCGTCTTTTCTCCCTCTCGATGTGGAGTCTTTTTTTTCGCTTGGTCTATTCATGGGGTGACCATAATTGAATTGGAATTGTGGACTGTGAGATGCGATAATCTAATGAAGTGTGAATCAACTTAATTGATGATTAGTCAGATGGTTGGTGAAAAACAAACCATATTCTTGACTCTTTCACTTCACTATGAGTCTCAAAATTCCTCCATCCCACGCACGCACTTGATCCCTGACCCAGAAACATCGGAGCATATAGGCAAATGTTGCCACTTCTCGTTTTTCATTTTACGACGAACACTGCGGTAATTCACCATCAATAGTGCTACGATAAGATCTTATGCCAGAAATATTTCCGAATCAACTTGAGGAAGCGCACAGTAATTAAATCATTTCCTCAAACTGAAGAATATTCATATTTTGACTTGGGATTTTTTGAAAAATCAGGGAAGAAAGAATGCCAAGCAAATAACTCATCATGGCCATGTTTTTACCATAAAAAAATAGTTATGAATCTATCAAGGCAAGGATTTCACACGCTTCAGAGAGAAATTCAATGAGATCGTTTGTTTGAGGGGAGCTTTGTGATAATTCAACATTAATTGAAGTAAAGCGGTGCTAAATATGTCTTTTCTTCGCTTCACAGTCTATGACAAGATCGTGGTGTCTCGCTCTTGCTTCTGGGAGGACATCAACACCCCGCCGGACACATGCATGAAGGCCACCACGCCGTCTTTCATCGAGACGGAGTTCTGCGAGACGTGCTCCCATGACGGATGCAACGGCGCCTCCCAGTACGGCCCCATCGCCCTCCTCGTGGCCATTCCCGCCGTCCTGGCCAAGGTGCTGGCCTGGTAGGGAGCGCGGGTGCTCCGTAGATTCTTCTCTGCTGCTGCGTGAATATGATTGTCTAACACGTCCTGGATGTTCTGTGCCGAGATGAGTGGTGGGAAAAGGCTCTCGCAAGACCACTGACAAGAGTGTGTGTACTTACCCAGGAATCAACAACGCCAATAGACCTCCGAATTACACCGAAATTGCCTTCGAAAGTTGAATAGAATGGAACATTGAGGCCTTTTCTTAGCTCTTTTCTCACTGGGAATCTCTCTTTATATATTTTTTGAAAAGCAAATCTTTCTATAATGTAAGCGATAAAGATGTCAGTGTGGAAAAGTATAATTTATTTGAGGATTCATGCAGATTTTTTTGTTAAGAATTTATATGTATGCATGTAAAACTTAGATGGTAGGACGACAGAGGAGCAAAACTTTATATAGAATCTCACAGTGTTTTTTTTTTTAAGATAACTTCATGAGAGGAATTCATTCCAGAACAGAGATCATAGGCAATGTCTATCTTTAGTAGAAAATATACTCCGCACAGTCGTTAAAACTGGATGGGAAAAGGTGCAAAATTTGTCGCTAAACACACTCATTTTATTCTTCTCAAACGCCTCTTCAATTGTCGATCTATCCGCAATGGTCGTTAGATTACGATTAAACACTAAAGGCATCATGTTACAGTGTAAAATTGATTGATTTGTAAATAAAACAGCGGAAAAGAAACAATGCTGCACTATTTAATATTCATGGCATCACTTGTGGAAGCGTTAGAGTTAGAAATAATTGAAAATATTATTTTCTAACTGTTCTACAGTCATTTTCAATTAACCTCTCGATTTTAAGGAGCAATGAAGTATGATTAATTCATAAAGTGTTGTGCAAAAGTATCAAATATCACAATGCAAACTTTATTGTGTCTTATGAGATTTCTCACGGAAAGTGCGAAAAAATCCCTTCATTGTTAGTGCCATATTTCACTCATTGAACCTGCAGACAAATCGGTGA
This sequence comes from Phlebotomus argentipes, assembly GCF_947086385.1. Taxonomy (NCBI): domain Eukaryota; kingdom Metazoa; phylum Arthropoda; class Insecta; order Diptera; family Psychodidae; genus Phlebotomus; species Phlebotomus argentipes. The sequence goes on along the minus strand of NW_026776181.1, from coordinate 5,841,208 downwards.
GTCACCGAGGAGGAAATGTCCAATTACTCTCCTAAAGAATGAATGAAGCAAAGGGTTTGCCTTAATTCATCTTTCATTTCATTTGCATAACTTCTTTTCGTCAATCAATCCAATTATGCATACTCGGATGGCATTTATTTCCTCAATTTCTTCTAATTATGCCCTTTGTATGACCTTTCAAGCAACTCAATTGCTTCTCAGCAATTCTTTGACCAACTTTGCCTATCTATCTAATACAAAACATGATTATCTCTTCTATTATCACTACATTGGCTGAGTGAATTGAGCCTTTATTCGATCAGCCAAGTTTCTTCTATTTTAGTTGCAATTCGGAATTCTGCTAGTCTTATTCGCAATATCGCTTCTTCACTAAAGTGTCCAGTTTTGAGATCACCAATGAAGATCGGAATAATATCTTTGGTGGTTTTCTTCGTGGCTTGCAACGAAGGTACTGAGATTGCTTGTGAGCTTTTTGCAACTCCTTCACAATTCTCCTTCCTGATTTAAGCCACGGCTCTTCTCTGTTGGCGATGCAGTTCCAATTCCACCGATGGCGCCTTCTGTGACGATCCATTTGATTCCAGCAAACTTAGTGAACAGGAGAAGGGATATACTTACGTGTACTGTGGCTTTCCACCTGGTCACCAAAGCTCCACATCACGTCCAGTGTGCAGAAAAATGAAGCAAAGAAGTGAGAGATTCTCAAAATTACGAAATTCAATTTTTTACTAAATATCCTTATTTTCAAGTACTTGACAAAGTCGTGATAACCCGCTCTTGCTCCTTTGAGCGAAACAACGCATCGCCAGACTCATGTCAGAATTCTGAATCGCCTTCAACAATCCAAACGGAGTTCTGTGAGTCTTGCACCGGCGATGGTTGCAACGGCGCTTCGCAGTACGCTCCAATTGCCGCCTTCGTGACAATTGCTTACTTTTTGGCCAAGATACTTCCTTGGGTACTTTCGTGAAGGATTCTGTGATAAATACAAAGACTTTTTTGAGCAAAGAGTTGTTTTAATTCATTTCTCATTTGCATAATTTCATATTCGTCAATCAATCAAATTATGTGTACTCGGATGTCACTTTTTATTTCCTCTTTAAAAGATGCCCCTTTTATTACTCTTTGACCTCTTTCACATTATTTTTTAACAGTTCGCAGTTTAATTTTTTTCACTGATATTTGGCTGTACCTATATACAAAACATTGTTATCACGTCTATTATCACGAAATTGTCTACACGCGAATGTTTCGAGCAGTCAAGTTAATGTTACTTTAGTTTCAATTGGGACTTCTGCAAGTCTAAATCAAAGAGAGCTTTCTTTGTAAAACAGTCATCAGTTTTGAGCGTTTTGAAGCAAAATAAGCCAAGAATGAGGTTCAGAATAATTTGTCTAGTGGTTCTTATGGTCGTTTTCAACTCTTTCAACGAAGGTATTAAGGAAAAATCGTAGTTTTTATACCGCTTCTACAATTTCCACTGCTGTTTAGTTACTGCTCTTTTCTGTTGGCGATGCAGTACCGACTCCGCGAATAGCGCCTTCTGCGAAGATCCTTTCGATCCTAGCACTTTTAGTGAACAGCAGAGACTCTGGAGTTACGCGAATTGCTCCTATTCAGCCGGTTACTTGAGTTATTACGGCGACACACAGCCGAGTCCTGTGTGCAGGAAAATCGTACAGAAAGGTAAGGCTTTTTCAACTGCTCAATGAAGAATATTTTATAATGTTTCGTCATCCTCAAGTCTTCGACAGAGTCGTGATATCCCGTTCGTGTTTCTGGGAGGACACATTATTTAAAGCATGTAGTGATTCTAATCCTAAACCCTCGTACATCGAAACGGAATCTTGTGAATCTTGCACCAGCGATGGGTGCAACGGCGCTTCGCAGTACGCTCCAATTGCCTTTCTGATGATTATTCCCGTCATCCTGGCCAGGATGCTTCAGTGAATCTGACACTAATTGCGTAAATTTCAGAGATTGTATTAAAATCAATACTGAAACTTGAAATTATTCTCTAATTTTCCAACAAAATACTATTTATTCCATGAAATGCACAAAATTTTAAATAGATTTTTATCAGATGCACATTTTAAGAGAAAGTGTCCAAATTATCGCCTGCAGAGCGGCAAAATGTGAGCCAAGAAACTCACCACAAAGAGTGAAGAAATAATCATACTGCAGCGCCATCGTTCAGTCACCAGTTGAACGGTGTTTGGTGTGACCTCGAGTGTTTGCCGTGTCGATCGCTGCTGGCGGTGGTGTGACATTCGACAGGCAGCGCCATGACTTCAGTATTTCAGTGAAATTCCACGCGAGAAGACGCGAAAAAGAGTGTTCTGAAAAAGAGATTTTCTGTGAAAAATAATGGTACTCAGTGGTGTCTAGTGCTTGCTCTGAGTGGACAAGGGAATTTGCATGAGATTGAGCCAGTGTGGTGATCTGCCTGGTGACCGAGTGGGACTGTAAATTGGGAAGAAAGGCTGGCGGCGGACAACAATGGCTTTCCTCGCTCTCTCGTCTCTCCGCCCAAGGCTGACTTTTGTGGCGCTCCTGTGCACCCTCATCCTCGCCACTAATCCGAGCAGGAGCCAGGTGAGTCCCTGACCGGCCACTTGTGCGGCCCCCTCAGGCTGCGGGACAGCAACAGGCGAATGGGGCCAAAGCCTCTCGCGGGGCATTTGCGTCATCCGCAAGTCATTGATTTTCCACGCCAGACAGGCCAGACTGGAGCCTCCGTGGCGCGAATGGGTTTTCTCTGGGAATTTCCCGGAATTTCCCACCAGCACTGCAGCTGGCAAAGGACTGGAATGTGGACAAGTGACGGGGAATTCTTTTCAGCACACCGTATTTGTCTTTCCTGCCTCTCTTATAGGAATTCAAAATATTTCTTCGGCATATTCCGATAAGAAAAAATTGTTGGAAGTCTTCTTTTCGTCGAAGAAAAGTGAAATTTGGTATTAATTGATTTTCACTTACATTCCCTACATTATTAAATATGTCTTCACAGGGAGTTGCGATGATAGTTTATTTGAATTATTAAAATAACACGGCAAAAGCAGATTATAAACGCATGTAAAATATTTGTCAAATTCCCAAAGAACATGAATATTTTATTGCATTCCAATTTCAAAGTTTGATAAATTCCTCAGAAAATAGCCATGATTTAATTCATTATTCAAAAATGTGGATATTTTGTAAATTAGATAAACCTCCCTTGCGTCATGTAAAATAACCTTGATGGTTAGTTTCAAGTTCTCAAAGATAATGTTTATTATGAAACTTTTAAAATATTTATTAGCCATGCGACATGGATTATAAAAGGGCAAGTATTTTGTGATGCGTAAAAGAAGACTTGAACACAATTTGAATTGGAAATTTTATCACTCTTCTGTACAAAAATCACATTAAATCGAAGGTCAGACAGTTGATAAATCTGAGCAAACTGTCTTAGAGAGCATCTGGAAATTGTGAAAAATAATTAAAATTTTCAATTCTATTCTATCGATAAAAGTGCAAAAGTTATCAGGGGAGTTTTGTTATTATTACTACAAAAATTCCACAGCTTTCACTGTTTAGTATTGCGCAAAAAACGACAATTTCCATAATTCCTCATTTGCCATTCAAAATAATGCAAAATCGTATTGCTTCAAGATTTTTTTTTCTTCTCTCTCCACGGAAAAGTGTGACTCAGTGTCTTATCTCAAAAGTGGCTGAACTCAAGTAGATTTGTCGTACGACTTCTTTTGAGTAATTCAATTAAACTGTGGAGTTAAGCTTTTGAGGCAGACTTCTTGGAAGTCGCGGTGAAACTTACCCTTCAATCTGCAAGCTGATATGCTTTCTGGCTTGCTGATTATTGGTAACAGGTGTCTTTTCACATTATCTCTAACGACCTTTCGGGCAAATATAAAAACCTTAAAACATCGCCTCAAGGTTGATAGTTTTGTGTGAGATCTTATTTTAAAGTTTTTACTCCTGACTCGCGAGTGGTTTCAATCTTGTCGCCTGTGAGGCTTCTTGGGAACCGAACAGTGCTATAAGTCACATGATATTGATTAAGCATCTGAAGAATGTCTCACAATGCCCACATTATTTGTTGTTTTGTAATTGGCGCTTATGCTGGTGGGAATTTTATTCAAAAGAAAGCACTTTCCTTCTTCCTCCTGATAAATATTGCATTATCGAGCAGTGACTATTACGCATTTGACGAGCGGCGAGAAGTTGAACAGCTGAATTTCGCCACTTGCTGACGACGCGTGGGTTCTTGGGTGGTGTGAGACTTTTCCTATGTGCTGACATAGAAAAAGGAAATTCTGACCCGTGTGGAGAAAATCGATAAATGACTCACTCGTCGGCAGTTTTAATTGAATTGAAATTTTTCTTACTTCATGCCTTTGAATTCAGCGGGGAAATATATTCTCAGCACAGTTTGATGTCAGACTTGTGTTCCTGACAGGCATTTTATATGATCACGTATCTCTCTCTCTCTGCTTCTTCCATTGTTCGTGATGATAAGCCTCCCGAAATTGAGCCCGATGCATTCAAATGGAATTTATGACGGTCCATTGCAATCTTTGAAGTTAACCTTCCAGCGAATCGTGTGAAGTTTTCCATCGACTGCAGGAGACTTTTTGGCTGATTTAAATTTATGCAGATTATGATTTAGGGTTTTGCCAATGGTGTGATTTAGAATTTATCTCGTGCGTCTCACGCCCTTGGTCGTCTGCAATTCCGTCGACACGGAGAATTTTCAAGGTGAACCAATCGATGAACCCAAATCTCTGGCCATGCGTTTCCTCTCTTGTCTGCCTGTTTTTGGGGCCACCCATAAAAGCAAACACAAACGCACACACACTCACACATGGGGTGAATTTTCTCTCTATGTGATGAAAATTTAATGGGATATTATTAAAAATTTTCCTATGGACATCGGGTTACATTAATCGATCCTTCCCGCATGACGTCAAGGCACTCTGAGCGTGTTTTGGTCAGACAAAAGCCAAAGGATGGACGCACGAGGGTGTGTTTTTTTCACTTGTTGTCTCGGGCAGATGAGCATTGTGTGTATGAAAATCTCCATCCGATCTGATAATTGGCTGTTCTTTGACGCCTCTTAAATGAGAGCGAGTTACAAAATTAAACTCGGAGGTGGAGAGACGTCACTTTTCCTTGCACGCTCACGTAAGTGGGATGATAACAATGGGTCAATTAGAAAACACTTGATAAGTGACATGGAAATTCACTGAGAAATGATATGGAAATTCTCGGGAAAATACGATAAAAGGCTGGAAATGTTTGGTAAATTTCAGAGAAATGTATTATTCGATTAAAGATCAATATTTTTGTCAATTTTCTATGTTTTTGATAGGCAAGAATCAGGACAAAAGACTTCTTTTTTATTATGCAATATTTTACACGAAAATTTTGCCCTTGTCACATTTACTCAAACGTTTTTATGTTCAACATTACTTCACTCTATAAATGACTTTTGTCAAAATAGTTTTGATGTTGCACATATTAAATGAAGACGGATAAATCAATAGCATTCACATTATTATTATTATTTCTACGATGGACAATTAAACTTGACCACTTGAGGGACTTTCCGTGTTGGTCGATGAGCTGAAAGCAGCAGAAAAGTTAGTTGTTTCACCATGAAGTCTTGGAAGAGTCCAGTAGCGACATAAATTGAATTATTATTCAAGACAGGGATGGAGGGTCTTGTGCCAATTTCTCAAAGTCACACGTACGTGTGGATTTTCTCATTTCGAGAAATGTTCAATTAGTGCCTGTTTTGCTGTTAAGTTAATGGTAAAACTGCTGAGGGATTCGTTTTGGTATGTCAGCATGGGGAGGAATGTGGATGAAAAGGTCTTGATTATCGTATAATGAAGTGATTCCAATGGAAATCATAGTGAATATCTGGATAAATAAATACTTGGGGAGTTATTTTCATATTCAGTCTGGAAAATTCATGAACCGTGAAATCAGTTGAACACATAAAAAGTCGATTGATTGAATTTATTAGGCGTAAATCATTGAAGCAAAGCGGTAAAATATAAATATTTCCTTACGAAATATAGGTCTTCAGACGAAGTTTATAAAATCATATTGGAAAAGTTGTTTAAAATTTCAAATGAACATTCACATGTAATTTTGAGAGAAAGAGAGAAAATCAATTTTTGGCATATGTTTTGTGTTGAGTGAAATTTTTACCATTTTGACCTATAATTTTTCCTTCATTGCCATTAAATGTGTTTTCTCTTTTCGTTGTGTATTAGAACAGCATTATTTTCGCAAGAAAAAAAAGAGTAATTTTTACTTCCGCATTTGTCCAAGATGCGAAAGAGTGTGTTTTTCTGAGCAATTGCATTTAATCATTCGATTCATGTTTCGAGACTATGTTGGCCGAGATGCTGTTGGGTTTTGTGTGTGAGTGCGCAGAAAGGTCAGAAATAATATATTATGCCATGTACGATGGTTACTTCTACAGAATTTCGATTTCAAGATGACTCATGCATGGCAAAGGTTGCTCAAGACTGAGATTCTCGTGTCATTTGACACTGACTTATCATTTTGTGATGTGCCATAGTCAAGCAGAAATTCACAAGTACTTAATTATCCACTTTACAGGCTCTATTGACGACTTTTATTAGTGTCACGATTTCAGTACTTGGGTAATTTCTCAGTTTGTGGTTCTTAATTATTCTACACTTTTGTGGAAAACCATGTTAATGGACGCAATCTTGGAGACTGAGAAGGGTTCTGGTGAAGCCTTTTTCAGTCAAAATTCGCTCAAGACATCGCCAAATGTGAGACGAAGTGTGACTCAAAATCTTTATTACGTCACTTTGATTGATCCACGTGTGCTTATATTGGTTAAATGTCGATGTGTGCTGATGATTTTTGTATTGTTGTGTGAAGAAATTATATTTCGAACACCTTGAATGTGTAACAATTTGGAATTTAAGTGAACCTGTTGTAGCGAGAAATCGCATTTTGTGGTGGGGTTGCGAATGGGGAAAATGCTTCGCGTGTTTTGCAATGAAGCCGATTTTGCTGTGGAATGTGCATCTTGGCCTGAAATACAGTCGAATGTATGGAGTTTTTCTCTCAATCTTGTAATTAGCAATGATTACGGGTTTGGTTAAGAATTTAGCAGTAAAGAGATTCAATTTTAGACACCCGATAACTAGAAGAATAAATATATGATGTGTGTGTGTGTGTGTTTCAAGTCTGGGAAAAATACCGCACGATTTTTATGTGACTTTGCAAATTTTTTGAAGATAGTCATGTTTTGTCAAGAAAAGAACGTTTTACTAGTGGTAATATAATTTTTATTGTATGCTTAATTACTTGGGTAAATAAAGAGTGTATCATTGTGTTAATTTGAGAAGAAAAAAAAATTTCGTATCATGTGATGAATTGTTGCAAATGGATGAGAATAAGAAAATACTGTGATTTTGAAAAGAATTTCTGGCAGTTGTTTCAGAGCATTTTCATTGTTTCTTGTGAAAGAATTTATAATATGGCTAGGATCGAATGATTTCAGTAAACAACCACACAAATATTTGCATTGATCGATAAAGTTGTGAGTCACAAGATGATGATGATGTGAGACTTGTAAAACTAATTCACAATCTTGACTCACACATAGTGAGAAGGTGGCTGAATGTCTGTTGTTGTTGTTGTTCCACCTGTGTTGCTGTAGGAGGAAATTGCAATTGATGTATCGTGACTTGAGGAAGGCTCGCCTCTCTATAACAGAGAGAGGGTGTGATGGAATTGGAAAATGAGAGAGTGTGACTGGGAGAAGGTGAGGAAGAAGTATGAGATTGTATCCAAGGGTGGATTGAGGAATTGACTTTGAAAAATTGTGCGACGGCGCCCAGATTCAGGGTCATTCGGGCACAATCAAGGTTGAAAATTTTGTAGAAAATGTGTGCATTTATGAATTGTTAAGCAGCTTTGGCTTGCTTTTGATGGTCAAGCGATAGTGAAGAAGCTTCTCATTTCACATTGGTCTAACCATTGTGAAAATGATTTAACGACCATCTCAAGAATGACCGGAGTTTTTGTGGTTTTTTTTTCACAATTTGGATTAAAATAGATTGTCTTAGTGGAAGGGAAAAACATCGAAATTTTTCTCTTATTTCTGTGGGTGTGTTGCGTGAGCTTTCATTGCTAATCAACACAACAAATATCGCAGCGACGAGAGAGAGGGAGACAGAGAGAGCGGAAAATGAGTGAAAACTTCTTGGAATACACAAAACCCACAAAGTGTACATAGTTGGGGAGTTACATTTCGGCTTTCCTTGTAGGCTTTTCTGCCGACAAAATACACAAAAGCATAGACAAATCCAATGAACTCTTGCGCTACAGTAACACAAACAATAATTAAATTGCTATGTGTCAACAATGATATGGCTATTCTGATGATCTCACAGTACAGCGCATAGCCATAAAATGATTATTCCAATGCGTGGGAGATGTTTAATTGTTTACGATGAACAAGAGCGGATATTCAAAAAAAAAAGATGGATGGAATGCTTTTGGAAACCATATATTCCCTCAATCATCATCGATACTTGATTAAATGCGACGCATTCTTTTGGTTTGGTAAATATAGGTGATCATCGTATAGTTATTGTTTCGTGTGTGTTGTGCCTGACGATAGATTCAGCAAGAATGCTCGCAAGAAGTCAACAAAGTGCTTTTTACGTTGACACGCAATTTTTCAATTCACTCTGTTTTCCGCCTCGCATGAACTGAAGGGTATTTTCTTGTGATTCATGTTGGTGTATGTTGAATAATTGTCGTATGATTTCAATGTAAAAACACATCAGCATTGTGAGTTGTGTGCAGGAACATTTTCCTTTCGTTTAATTGAACATTACACGAGGACTTCAAATTGACCTCTGTGTCTTGTGTAGATTGAGCGATGACCTAAATATTAAGAAATCAGAGAGACTTGTGGACTGAAGCACTGCTTAAGAGAGAGAATAGTCAATGTCTTGGAAAAATTTACTTTGGGATTATTCTCAATGAAAGTAGGTTGTTTTTTATCAAAAACACACTATCTCGAATGGAAAGTAGCGGGAAATTTGGGCAAAATGTATTTTTCTCGGCAATGTCGACCTCAAGGTATGACTTGAAGTGTTGAAGGACCAGAAATTTCCGACAGTGTCAATAAAGCATCACAGTTCAGAAAGTGGTGGAGAGAAATTGACTGAAAAATTAATATAAATTAGAGAATGCTGGGTTATTTACTTGTGTTATTCGTTTATCGGTTTTAGCTGGGATTGAAGATGACCCGCACTCCCCTATAAAGCTTGGGAGAAATCTCAACGCCGTCCTTAGTTATCAACACGTGATATTCACTGCTTCTGTGTAGTGGATGACTTGGCAAGGAGCCCATTTGCTCTGTTGACAAAATTCTATTTGATCACTGCACGACGAGTTATTGTTAGACATTGGAGTTAAATATGGGGAAGTGGGCTACGGAAATTGAATAATCAAGTTTATTTTCTTCTAAATCACTCTAGGTGACTGCTCAGGAGACAAATTCGACGGGGCATTGCATTTGGTATGGTGTGTGCCATGAAGATAATATGACGCATCACAAGCAATACTGCCCGTATGATGGTCCGCCGAAGAAGTTGGACAGCAAGGGCCTGGAGTCGCTGGCCAAGTGGTGTGGTCACCTAATGCAAGACGAAGGAACCTCAACGTGCTGTGATGTAGATATGGTGAGTGCGTGATTGCGATGATATTGGGATTGAGTGCAGAGGCAAAACGTATAATGGGATAAATTAAATTAGCTGCCATTTAATACTGTACGATGGGAAATTGTCACGAGAAGAATGGTGGACATGAAAGTCAACTAAATTCAATTGGATGAGGTTAATAAAGGAAAATTGATTTGATTTGAGAACACGGCATCATGAGAAGACTTCTCAAGAAGCGCTCCGACATGAGAGTCTCTGTCTCTCATCCATAAATTTGCAAGTCGCGCGAGATTAAGTGCAACTTCCGTTTGTGTTTTGTACTTTTAGATTGATACACTCAACAAAAATGTGGAATTGGCTGCCAATTTCTTAAAGAGATGTCCGTCCTGTATGGCGAATCTGGTGAAGCATATGTGTGATTTTACGTGTAGCAGAACACAATCTGAATTCATGAATGTGATCAGCACGGAAAAAGGTGACAAAGGTAACATTCAGCTTGTATATTACTTTGTTCAATTGAATATTTCATGGAAATCTTCCTCTTTTGCTTGGAGTTTAAAGAAAAAAGAGGAAGAATATTGAGCACATATTGAAATTTCCCTTCAATAGAATCTCACAATGTTCACACAGCAGTGTATTGACATTCAATATACAGCCAGATCAAATATATAACACTTCCTCGCATCCCTTTTCTCATATTTCTGAAAGCACACAGCATTTGGTGGAAAATCCCCTTAGCTAAAAAGGTCAAGGAACTCAGACAGGGAGTGTGTTACTATGAGAAAATCCTGCTGTTAATGTATCTTTCGACTTTGAAATTGCATTCGTGACCTTTTCGCAAAACAGATGAAATCCTCGCTTTGAATCCTCAGCATTTGTGCCTGTGTGTATATAAAGTATAAAGTTTTCTGACTGGGAGTGGGAAAAGTTTTCAAACATCTCTAATTCATTCCTTTTGAATTAATTTCTGCTGATTTTGGGCTAATAGGGGTTTGTGAGGAGGTTTTCTCTTAGCTTTTATGAATGAAGGGTGAATTTATTATGAGGGCCGATGGTGAAAAGTATTTTGTTTTCGGGTGAGTTTAACGAGAAACACTTTAAAATTAGACTATCTCAGGTTATTCTTAATCTTTAGGAAGAATATGTGATGAAATCAATCCACTTTTCTAAACACAACAAATGATTGTGAGAGATTCATATAATATTATTTGCAAATTCTCCACAATTATTCTTTTTGTATCATCGACACATTCTAACGACTTGAACTGAAATATCAAATGATATGCTTTTTTTGCGCCAAAGCCATAATTTATTTATACTCACAATTACAAGAAGGCATTCATCATGATTCTCAACAATTTTCCACTTAATAATTTGCTCTTGTGTGCTTGATATGAAAATGTATGGGGTGAAGTACAAAAGTGAATTTTTCGGCAAAATTTTTGTATCTAATAATAGGTTTTATGTTGAGATATGCAGATTGAGGGTAAACATTATTTTTAGAGGGGAGTTGTTGGAAAAATTATTAATAGCTGAAAATAGGAGAGATGAGAGAATATTTTGGAGGCGCACATAGGAAAACATTCCGTCAAGATTGACCTTGCTGGGTGGAAAAATGTGTTCAATGTGGAAAACATTTGCTTTAGCCATAGCTGTTTTTTTTTCTTAATCTCTCTGCGTGGCGATAGGTTTTTTGTCTCGCCTTGATATTGGTCGAAATCGATACATCACATTGAGTGTGTGGCTCAAGTTGAGGAAATGAGCGGATAAGTGCAATTATTCTTACTGACTTTTTTTCTCTTCATTCTCTCTTTCGTTCACAGGGGAATACATAACAGAAATTGATCTTCACATAACAGAACAATATTTGAATGGCACCTACAGTTCCTGTTCACAAGTGAGTAATATTGATAAGATATTGCATTGTTTCGTGTTGAGTGTTCGTGTGTATGTATGTGGAAAATTTTCGTATGACTTATACGCGTGTCAACTTTGCAGGTTTCTGTTCCGTCGACGGGACAATTGGCGCTGGATTTGATGTGTGGCGAATATGGAGCATCGCGATGCAGTGCCAAGAAGTGGTTTCACTATATGGGCGATCAGGAGGGCAACAGCTATGTTCCCTTCCAGATCAACTACATTTCGCAGGCTGACAATCGAACGGTGAATGGATTCACACCACTCAATCCACTCATTGTGCCCTGCAATAGGCCATTGAATGACAAAACGCCGGCATGCTCGTGTGTAGATTGCGAGGATTCGTGCCCCAAACCACCACCGACCCCACCAAAGCCGGAGCCATTGAATGTCCTGGGATTGGATGCTTATGCCTTAGTTATGCTGATTGTCTTTGTCCTCGGGACGGGACTGTTTCTCATCGGCGTGTGTCTCTTCCCATCGCGACCAGGTAAGAAAGTGGCCAAAGCGTTGTGCTTGGGGAAGAGTTACAATAATGAGTTTATTTTTAGATAACACTAGACAGCGCTATTTTTATGATTTTCTCCGTGATAAGTGCAAATTGGCAATACAAGTTCAAAATATACTACACACATTTATTTACATACAGCGTTGTATATCTCTATAAAAGGGTAATAACATGCGCGAGATGCATAGAACAAAATATTAATCAAATGCGCGACTCTGTAATTGCGATGTGGAGTTATTATATCGTCTTTTCTTTTTTTCTTCTAATACAAATTAACTTCTCACATCACGTGTTTCTAGCGAGAAATCATCGCACTTCCCAACACAAGTGTAAAAAGTTCACAAAGGCAACATTTCTTATCAGAGATTTTCACTATCATAGAGAAATATGAACTCTTGAGTGAAACTATGAAATTAGACATGGTTTGATGAAGAGTCAATGATCGTGAATGCACATTTATTGCGATGAATGAGGGAATAAGAGAGTGAAAAGAAAAGACAGTTGAAGACAAGACGAATTGCTCCTGAAATGATGATGGTGAATTGTGTGGGTTGTTTCTGGAATCAATGAATGGACAAATTGTCCGTCAAATGTTGGAGTAAATTGCGAGATAGTGTGATAGACAAGTTAAATGACCTTTTGCTCTCGAGACACTTCAATTAATTGTTCAGATATACAGCGCGTGTGTCTTTTGGTAGACAACGATTCGCCGAGAATAGAATGAATTTTTTCGAACTCAACTGTCCTCCAATTCAATTTGGAAAGTTGCAAATATCCATGTCAATTTGCTTCTGTTCTAATCACAGGGTGGGAAAAGAGTGAACACAATATTGATGAGGAAAGTTATCGACTCTCGATTAATCAACCCAATAAATCTATACGGGTATTGTTAAGTTGACCCCAACGTCGATTTGCGTCAATGGGATGTCAATTCCTGCAAAGTAGATCACATGTTGACCTCATTTTTACCTTTTCCACCCGAAATCACTGACTCATCGAGTCATCAAATCGCCATCAAATAGATTTTGGTGTGTGGTTTTTGTTTGATATTCAAATGATAAACATTTTTATGCCGCGTGTAATCTTTACTATCGCAATGCTTAGGGAAAAGTAGTATTTTTTCATGGTTTGGGCTTTATTAAATAATTTCACCGAGTGTAATTACACTGGCGATTAAATGATAAGCGACACACTTGGTCAATTTTTATTGATAGTAGCTGAAAAAAAAAGAGTGAGGTGTAGAGAAACAGATGTTCAATAGAATTTTTTGCTTTGCGCTAAATTATAACGCTGATAAAGCGATCTCTTGATGACGAATACATTGTCGCCATCGAGTGATCTTTATAAGTCTTATCAGTCAATATTGCAAGTGTGTGAGGAATGTAGAACATGTTGACTTTCCTTGGAAAATTTGTCACTGTTTCTTGCGTCAACTGTTTCCACTTTAAAGTGACTTTCTCATTGTATTAATCAGCCAACAATTGAGTGATTGCGAGGCACGTAGAAATGTTGGATTAGTTTTTGTATAGAATCATATCGAATTTCCGACAGGTTAATCATTAAGTCATGAGCGCCAAAAGTGGTGGGAAAAATTGATTGAATTGTTGAGAGAAATTGGCACTATCAATACACACGCACATATGAGCTATCCAAACGAGGTTGAACACTTAACAATGACATTGCATTAAGAGCGTGTGTGTTTAATTGAAAAATAACTGAGATTTAACAATTTTCTCTGTCGTGTTTTCTAATACACAATAATCATAAGTCTATCGAATGAATCGCTGCACTATTGAGAGATAAGGAGTATTACTTAGCTTAGTCATCAACTTTCCTATTTCTTTGTAGTTGAATCTTTGAAACCTCTACTTAATTATATGTGTTTTTTCTGATTAAGCGTTAATTTGCTGACAAAATATATATTTACTGTTTCCGTGCAGTTTCTTATTACTAATCAATTAGATTTTCAATAAGTACAAAATTGTGTTAAATGAATGCAAAGACTAAAGAATAATTTTCCTATATTCAATGATCTCTATTTAGAGGGTGTGGTGTTGCGTGGTGAAGGCAGTTCTAGTGATCTACGTTCTAGTATTGGACGTCGTTTGGCTGGCGGACACTCAAGTGGTGAATTGGCGACTGATCGTGAAGATTCTCCCCTTCAATCTAAAAGATCGAGTATGTGTTTCCTCATAAGACCAAAAAAAACAAACCCTGTAACCGCATATAAACACAAAATTCTAATTGGTTTCTACTGTTCTAATTTATCTCTAAATTTGATCTTCATAGTTTAGCCAAAAAAAAATAGATCTTAGAGATTTTTGCATCTGTACAGAAACATAAAAAAAAACTGTTTAGACTAGTAAATGTCTGTGAATCAACTTCCTGTGAAAGTTCGTATGACAGGCTAATTTAGCTTTAAAATGAGCTTTAGATTAGGCGCAATCATGAATACAATCACTCATTATTTTGTCGTCATTATTACTAGATATCGTCTGTGCACAGAATTCGTTGGCATGGTACTGTCACTCATTCTCAATGATGGAGCACCAACTCATATTAGGGGAAAATATTGTGCAAATCAGTAGAGAATTTGTGTAAATTACACAAAGGAGGAATATTCATTAGAGCACTCATAGAACATATTCATCTCTCAGCACCTTCTTGTCGTTGTTGTATATTTGATGTTTTGTTGAGAGGAAATGCTTTTCCATTGCACCAATTTCAATGTGACAGTGTCACGAAAAAGGATTCCAGAGTCAGCACAGCAATACCACAGAACACAAATGGAAATTGTCCTTAGATTACCAACACGTGACCACAATTTACCTGCACATCTTCTACATATTCACAGCTAAACAGTGAAAGACGGAAACTCTCTACACCATCAATTTCTCAATCATTTGCATTCTCAGCAAGAAAAAAAACATTATTTATTCTCTGCTTCAGGGGCTTCTTTTGTAATATATATTTCGCGCTTTATGTACTCAAAATGTATACTTTTGAATGGATTTGTAGCAATGTTTTGCCATAGAAATTAGTCTGTAACCTTGCTTCTTCCCTCTCTAGGTGGCACGTGGGAAAACGAACAGGAGCTCCGTGTTCATCCGGCCACAGTGACCACATTTGGGGATGAGGAGTCGGGATATTTTGAGAAATTGGGCGCCAAGACGGAGAACTTCTTGGAAATGTTCTTCACAAAGTGGGGATACTTTTGTGCTTCGTATCCGTGGCTGATTCTCTTCCTTGGTTTCTGTTTTGTCGTCGCCATGGGACATGGCATTAAAATGCTCATCATCACAACGGATCCCGTGGAGTTGTGGGCATCGCCAACGTCACGTTCGCGAGTTGAGCGAGAATACTATGACAAGGAGTTCGAGCCATTCTATCGAATTGAGCAAGTGAGTTGATAATTTTCTAGCCACTGCGATAAATTCAATTGAGTAATGACATTTCGTTTGAAAATTTATCACTTTCTTGAAGTGGAAGTCATTGTCTAAGAGCGAGTATTGATTTTTCTTAACATGTGTGTTGTCTTTCTGCCTTTCAGATAATCATCAATGCGGCAAATCTCCCAAGTATTGTGCATAATACATCAAATGGACCAATAGAATTTGGTCCGGCGTTCAATAAGCAATTCCTGCTGGATGTGTTTGAGCTGCAAGAGTCCATAAAACAACTGGGAAAGGACAGTGGAGTGACACTTGACAAAATCTGCAATGCTCCGCTGAGTTCGGAATTTCGTGGTCCTGTTGTCACGTCGGATTGTGTGATTCAGTCACTCTGGGGATACTTTCAAGATGATATGGACACTTTTGAGTCGACTGACGATGACAATGGCTTTGAGATAAACTACCTGGATCACTTGACAAAGTGCTTTGGCAATGCCTACAATCCCGAGTGTTTGGCACCTTATGGCGGTCCAGTGGATCCTGCTATTGCTCTGGGTGGCTTCCTAAAGCCAGGAGAAGTGCTCTCAGGTCAACCACACTATGAGCGTGCCAACACGGTGATTCTCACGTTTGTGGTGAATAACTATCACAACAAATCCAGATTGCTGCCGGCTCTCGAGTGGGAGGAGAATTATGTGAAGTTTATGCAGGATTGGGTGAAGGGTAACAAGACGAACATGAATATTGCCTTCACGTCTGAGCGGTCCATTCAAGATGAACTGAAGCGTGAATCTCAGTCTGATGTGTCTACCATCCTCGTGTCCTACATCATCATGTTTGCGTATATTGCAATCTCTCTTGGGCATGTGGAGGAGTTCAGCAGAATTCTCATTGATAGCAAAATAACGCTCGGACTTGGCGGTGTGGTCATTGTCCTGGCGTCTGTGGTGTCATCTGTTGGCCTGTTTGGATTCATTGGCGTGCCAGCCACATTAATCATTGTAGAGGTGATTCCATTCCTAGTGCTGGCAGTTGGTGTGGATAATATCTTCATCATGGTGCAAACACACCAGCGCGATCCAAAGAAGCCCAATGAGACGAATGCTGAGCACATTGGCAGGACTCTGGGCAAAGTGGGACCGTCAATTCTGCTGACGTCCGTGAGTGAGAGTTGCTGCTTCTTCCTCGGCGGCCTCTCGGACATGCCAGCCGTGCGGGCGTTTGCTCTCTACGCCGGAATGGCGCTCCTCATTGACTTCCTCCTGCAAGTGACATGCTTCGTGAGTCTCCTCTCGCTGGACGCTGTGCGTCAGGCGGAGAATCGCTTTGACATCTTCTGCTTCGCGCGCGGAAAGAAGACCGACGCTCCAGCGAATGTTGAGGGTGTTCTGTACAAGTTCTTCAAAGTACTCTATGTGCCTTTCCTCATGCAACGCAAAGTGCGCATTGGTGTCATGATCATCTTCTTCGGATGGCTGTGCGCCAGTATTTCTGTAGCGCCGCACATTGACGTGGGACTGGATCAGGAGCTCTCAATGCCTGAGGACAGCTTTGTGCTGAACTACTTCAAATTCCTACAGCAGTACCTCAGCATTGGGCCGCCGATGTACTTTGTCCTCAAGGCTGGCCTCAATTTCTCAAGTACAACCCATCAAAATTTGATATGCGGTGGACAATTCTGCAACATTGACAGCATGTCTACGCAAATCTACATTGCCAGCAAGACACCGGAGACGTCGTACATCGCCAGGCCAGCGTCCAGTTGGCTTGATGACTACTTCGACTGGTCAGCGTCGCCGTCGTGCTGTCGATCCTTCCCCAACAATGGAAGCTTCTGTCCTCACTCATGTAAGTTCTGCATAGTCTCGCATAAAAGTTTAATGTCTCTTCGCGTCTCAAAGATGGCCATGAAGGTTTTATGACAAAACCGTGTGTTTTAGTTGATTGGAACTTGAAGAATTTATACACTGATTATATTGATTTTCTCTTTGTTCTCTGTATACTTCGGTATGTCGCTGTTGGTGATTTATAGAAATACACAGGCGGAGACTCTGTGGATAATTTGAAATTCAAATGCAAACAGAGAAAATATTTTCCTGCACTCAATAATTAATTAAAATATAATCATAATGCTCAGTCGAGACTAAAAATATCACTTGTGCACACGGGATATTATTCTTTGTGCTTCCATTTGGCGTTCATCCCACTTTCCATTTATAGCTCCTCTTTTAAATACGCATTTAAATTAAAAATAACATCAATATTTTTCACTGCCATTTCAGCATACGGTTGCCAATCATGCCAAATCGTCATGGATCCAGATCTGCATCGTCCCAATGCGACAGGTTTCAGCAAGTATTTGCCATTTTTCTTGCAAGACAATCCGGATGATGTGTGCGCCAAGGCGGGTCACGCGGCGTACGGCCACGCTGTGAATTATGCCTATAGCAAGCGATACAGGCAAACTCAGGTGGGCTCGTCGTACTTTATGGCGTACCACACGATCCTGAAGAGCTCCTCGGACTACTACGAAGCGATGCGAGTGGCTAGGAAGATCTCGCACAATATCACTTCGACAATTCATGCAAAGTTGCGACTTCAGGGCAAAGATGAGGCGTACATAGCGCAGATTGAGGTGTTCCCCTACTCAGTCTTCTATGTGTTCTACGAGCAGTACCTGACTATGTGGCCGGACACCCTGAAGAGCATGGGAATATCCGTGCTGGCCATCTTCATTGTCACTTTTCTGCTAATGGGCTTCGACATTCACTCATCCCTCATTGTGGTGATCACAATAACGATGATTGTCATCAACCTCGGCGGCCTTATGTACATGTGGAACATCTCACTGAACGCCGTGTCGCTGGTGAATCTTGTGATGGCAGTGGGAATTGCCGTGGAGTTCTGTTCGCATCTTGTGCACTGCTTCTCCGTATCGATGGAGCAGAATCGCGAGAGGAGAGCCGCCGATGCCTTAACCAAATTGGGCAGCTCAGTCTTCTCGGGCATCACACTCACGAAATTTGCGGGAATTCTGGTGTTGGCCTTCGCCAAGAGTCAAATATTCCAAGTGTTCTACTTCCGGATGTACTTGGGCATTGTGCTGTTTGGAGCTGCTCATGGACTCATCTTTCTGCCAGTTCTGCTGAGTTATGTTGGTGAGTTTCGTGGCGATGTGAATTTTACTATTTTAGAATCATTTTGGGGTCAGTTTGGCGACATTCGGACATGCTAATAAATCAATCGCACTGTGATTGTTCTGCGAAATGATGCACTCAATATATGGCTATAAGAGCACAAATGGGATAAAAAATACTGACAAATTTCATTCTTAGCAGTAGTGTCTTAACATTTTACTTAGATGATTTTATGCAGTTGAATTTGAAAAAGAAAACTAATTCGAAATTATTCTCTATCTTCTCTTTTATACTTCTATCATACCTACCAAAATCCTCGTAATGAAAAAAAAACACCCACACAAATATGCTCTCTAATATCCTTTGGCTTTGCGTGTGAAAATGAATATGCATTGATTATGTGGAAACGCAGGAGCGCCCATCAATAAAGTCAAATTGGCGGACTACAAGCGGCGAGTGTATCAGATTCAGGAGACATCGCTATCAACCGTAAGGAAATTTTATTAAATGGCACTCAATGTAGATTACACCAAAAAATCACAATGCTAAAAAAGAAAATGCCATGAATTGGATGGGGAAGAAATGCACGTTTTGAATGCCTGAAGAGGCGTGAAAAAAAAAGAATATCTGGGACATTAATTCATTTCATGAATTCATTCTTCATCACCATTGCTAATTGCGACGTTTTTCCCCATCTCTCTATTCTGACTCTTCTTTTAACTAATTCATATCCTAATCATTCAATATGCATGACGGAAATGTTAGGCTTCGTGCTCGACGGCAGATGGAATATATAGAGAAGAGTCTTTTGAGTTGCGCTTGCAAAAATCTGGCCGAGAGTAGTGAGTTTTCTTTTTCTTTTCTTACTTTATGTGCTCTCTCTCTCTCTACTAACGCTTAAAGGTCATGGTCACGTCATTTCATGTGGTGGAAGGAGTATTGTAGTCAAATATGTGCTCAATGTTGTTTAATCAAGAAGGACATTTTCAGTTGTCTCTATCAATTTGTTGTAAATATTTTCCGAAAAATTGATCAGCAATGTTTTCATCAGAAAAAAGGACATTTTCTCTCTTCTTGATTGATTGTCTTCAGTGTTTTAATGTTCAGACATTTGTTGATGAAAGCATGCGAGATCAGATTTTCCACTTTTCTTCACTAGACGAGAAAAATATCTCTCGCACTCAATTGCTCGATGTTTTTGTCTCGATTTTATATAGACACCGTTGACAATGAATGTGATTGAGTAACGCAAATCCTTTTCCATCTTCTCCATTCAGGCGTGATGTATAGAAAACGACGTTCCGACGTCACCACCGCCTCATCCGCCACCCCAAATCCAGGAACACCGACGCATTCTGTCTCGCCTCTTCTGTCATCGCATCCCACCTACGGATCTGTAAATTCCATCGATGAGCAACCAATTCCGGGCACCAGTGGCATCAACACGGTGTCCGGCAGTGCGAGTGTCCAGGACGCTGGCACGTACAGGCCCATCGACATCTCGTGAGGCGTTCATTTTCAGGGAGAATTTGTGAGCAAGACAAAATGAAATGAATCTGATTGTAGGGAAAATCACCTCGATTACTGATAGTTAATTTTTTTTGTTGTTGATGTGTTGTGGGCGTGATAGACAACATAACCAGTCAGGCAGAAGAGACATAGAAGCATAAACCAGTATTTTTTTCTATATTCATATACATAACTAAAAGGAGGATGATTATAAAAATTGATATACTTTCTAAGAGACATTGTGAAAAAAAAAAACAGAGAACAATCAGCCCAAAAATTGTATATTATCTGTATAAGAGCTGAAGAGAAAAGGAGTCTTGGAATTGGTAAACAAAAAATGGGTGTTGAAGAAAGAGATATTTTTCCTAATTAGACGATAAAATGCTGTTGTATAAAATGATAAAGAGAAAATTCATTGTAATCAAAGAAAAAATGTGAACTCAAAATGCCTAGAATTTCTTTTATATCGACTTTCTTGTACAGCAAAGGAACATTTTTAACAGTTAATGAAAAAAAAAATAGGAAGAATTGAAAAAAATGTAGGAAAAAGAAATTGTTAAATGTGTGGCAATTCCATGGATTTTTCGTACTTAGAAAATAGAACCTTGAAGCATTTCATGAGAATCACACGGGGTCAAATTGCATGAATGGAGAGTAATTGGCGCGTGGGCGGGGAATGAAAAGAATCACTCTCTGTGTTCTTTTTGTACTTAGACGACACACAATAACAGCAACGATACACTGAAAAGGAAGTAAAAGTGGATAACAATAGGTGATAAGAGTGGCTCTCAAGGGTATTTTTATGAGTTTTTCTTATACAATCACGAAATATAAGCCATAATCCAAATGTATTTTTCTCAAGTTGTACACACATTTCCATTCGCCGTCCTCCAGATGTTAAAACTTGTAACACTTGGACTGTCTGTAATAAACTATTAAAATATGGAGAGTAATATGTAAAATGCCTAGATAAAAAAAATCCATGGAAGCAGCGCAATAGAATATTTATCTAAAACACTGACTATGTTGTTCGTGTCAAATGCCAAGAATTTATTTCATTCTCTCTACCGTATAGAATAATAAGCACTGAATTGACTCTATAGCTTGCAATTTTCCTCTATACACACATATATATTGCATCAATTTTCGAGGGTGTTTCACTGTGATTTTCACAACAGAAAGTAATCGTATTATTTACTCACTATCAGGAAAATCTACGTGGACCATTATTTCATATATATATGAGAATGTATATAAATGAAAAAGAAAAAACAAAAGACCATGACTAAAAGAAGAAAAAAAAACAAGATCATTCGAAAAATCATCAGGAAATCAGTGTGAAACACCCTGAAAAGTTATCTGGCATTGCAAAAAGAAAGAAAAAAAACTGTTAGCAGAGATATTTAGTAATGTGATTCCATTTTATTAAATCGTTGTATTGCATTAGGGAAGAAGATAAAATATTTTTGTCTCATTTTGTTAATCACACAATTTGTGAACAAGTATTTTATTTAGGCTAGTTAGATTTGAGATATAGTTGTAAACTTTTGTTTAAGAAACTACAATGAAGTGAAGGTTGACTGAGTGCTTTTCTCTTAGCGCGAAATTAACCATCTCTAAATAGGAGAATATTGTTGTATTTTTTCCTGAGCGAAAAAAAGTCTAAATTTTATGAAGGGGTGAAATGAGGCTTTTTCTATAATTGCATATTTATTTCCTATTTCTCTCCAGTGTATTAAATGTAATTTTTGCATTGAGTCAGCGCCAAGTCAGTTAGTGGCCTTTCTTTCTCTAAATAACAGCATTACTAAGAAATCTTCGCGATGAAATTGTACTTTTACCTTTTTCTAAAAAAAAATGCTTAAAAGATGGAATAACCTGTAATTTTAAGAGCGAACAAGAGGCGCAAGAAAAGTGATAAGAATTACTAAATTTAGAGAAGAATGTATGAATGAGTTTTTTTGGGTTTTTTTTTGCTAAAAGGAAAAGGGTGAATTAGCATTTGATAATAAATGAAAAAGAAAAAGCTTACAAAGTCTGTCATGAGCTTACTAAATGGTGTAAACAAAGTAAAAAGTGGAAGAAAAGTGTGGGAAAGCAGATTTCAGAATACATGAAAATAAATGAATGTTTTCTTTTGTGCAACAAACAGAAAGGAGATAAATTTATCCACATTTGAATTTGTGTATTATAAAAGAAACATAATATTTAGGGTGGGTCAGAAAACTTGTACAGAAAGATTGATTTTTTTAATGTAAAAGAAAAGAAAAAGAAACAGTGAATAAAGAGTGTTCTTTTGAGAAAAATCGGTGTTGTGTGAAGATGAATGATGCGGTGAATTTCAGGAGTGGAGATTGGCTTGGGAAGGAGAATGTCTGACAAACCTGTTGCTGTGTGGCGGTGGTGAAAAATGCAATGTCTTGATATCAGTGGAAATTGGGAGAAAATCCATATTTTCTCATGGTTGCCATGAATCAATTTTCCATGGACGGCCGAACATCTTTATCGTGGAGCAAAATTGACCAAGAATTGTGTCAAATTTCTTTAGAGTTGAAGGCGAATTGATAATGATTCAGTGGAAACTTATGTATCCACAGGAAACTTAAGGACTTCGACGGGTTCCTCAAAAATTATAAAAGCGAGACTTGATAGTTTGCGTCGCATTTTTCGCTCTAAGCGGTATTAAAAGTCAATACAAAATATACAGGAAAAATGTGAAAAGTTGTGAAGACTTTCAAAAACCAACTTTTGGTACTTAATTGTCGTGAGTTCGTCTATCATCTCGCCATATTTCAGTTAATATTTCAATAACTAACCAAGGAAATCAACTGGAAGTTATAGAAAATAATTGGAATTGATCAATATTATCAATTTAATGAAAGATAACAGCGAGTTTAAGGGAGAATAAGGGAAATTACAAGGCGATCTCAAATCCCAACACTTCAAATCGCTCTACTGAAGAATGGCGTTTTTGAGTTTTGTCAGTTTTCGAGGCACCCGTCGACTGTCTCCTCAGGGGAAGACGGAAAAGGATCCCCGTGCCGATGGCAGATGGGAAGAGAGACCATGTTTCTTGCGAGGGATCCTTCTCAAGGGGCGTATAAATAAAAGACCACACATTTCTCAACCCATTTTATACAATTAATTTATTTCCTTTTTCCTTGTTCCATATTAAAGAGACACATCATCATAAGTTTCATTTTTTTCTAGATATTCTTTTGGACTTTTGGTATTACGAAACACGATTTTTCTGAACAATGTCTCATGTTTGCTCTCAAGTCGACATCCTTTCTATCTTTCTCTTTTTTTTGCCCTTAAACAGTAACCTTTAGCATTGTTCATTTTGCCTCTGCACTCGATATTTTTTTTTTTACTCTTTTCTTGTGTAACTTTAAATTAGAGGAATCGACAATGACACTTGACGAATGGAATCTTTGGAGTTGCGTGTGCAGGAAGGGTCACACATTTGGGGACACTCGGCAGAGGAATTTTCGTTGTTTACTTAAATGGCTAAAAGGAAATTTTCTCTATTTTCTTTGTGTCAACTACTCCACAAAGCGCGGGGCGGAAGGATATACAACGTGAACACCCAGAAACTGAACATGAATTTGATTGTGAGACTGTCCGCTGGAGAGACGAAGAAGAAGCCTAAAATGTCCGTGGAAGAGGGGGAAAAAACGACAATAAGCATTAAACTCCATCTTAACATTTACAATAAATTGATACGTTTCTCGACACTACATCTCATTTATAGGTTTTCACCGCTTTTACATTTATTTCCTTTTGATCTTTTAGAGTTGTTCATCAAATACACTTTAATCTATTCCTTTCTTTCTCTGTGATGTCAAAGTGTGGTTGTGTGGTAATATTGCAAAAAATGATCTTTCAGAGTTAATTGTTTTGCGTATTTCTTCAATTACAATTTTTTTTCACTTTAGTTTCATTCATCTAAAAAGTAGTAATAATAATAATGCAATAAAATAACTCGACAACAACATAAACATCAAACATAGAACATAATTATTATATTTTTATCTCATTTTTTTCATCATCTCTTTACATTTAACGTCAACATGTTGAAATATTTTTTGGTTTCTTAATATCTTGTTTCGGTTCTGGGAATCACATTTACCATTATACAATTAACATTTAATGTTATATTTATTGTAATCCTTTAATCATATCTCTTTTTTCTCCATTACCATTTAAAACTTAATCCTAACGACGTCGCCCCGATTCGATGGATGGTGTTTTTTACGCTTTTTTTTTCAAATCTTTTCTAGCTCAACATGACAAGGAGTCTCGTATCTGGAAAGAGAGGAAAATCCATGTATAGTTAGCGGAGTGTTAAAAGCTCAGCTGAACTTTTAAACCAATTAACTAATGTAAACTACGCATTTTGCAAATAAACTAGATTACAAAAAAAGGCATTGATAACGGAAAACTCGCTGAGTATATCCTGGAAAGTTTCAGCACTACACATTTTCCCTGATTACGATGCGGAAAGTACATTGTGGAAATCGTACCATCCGCTATCATACAACTTTTACTCATCATTAAAAGTTCTTTTTTTTTCTAAAGCAGAAAATGGGGCAAATTTGAAATTGTACGCTGAAAAATATGCTGATATTGAGATTTTTTTCTGCACAAAGGCTTTTTTTCCATGTGACTTTCCGCGAGTTATTTTGCTTTTTGTTCGTTAAATTAACATAATAGTGCTTATCTTTGAGCACACGAGCTTGAATCCTTGGAATTTTGGCCCCCAAAATATACATATTTACTCACTTTTTTGGTGATTTTTTTTTCTCGTCATTCAAGAAAGGTGAAACGCAAAGCTGATGAGGGAAAGACGTGGCGCCGGAGGTGTTTTCCCTATTTAGTTGCCGAGTGGGCCGAACAGGGTAACTCCGGGGTTCTTCTCGTCCAAATTGCCGAGGTAGTGGCTGTACAGCTCCTGGTATCTGGACAAGGTGAGGCCACCTCGTTTCCTATCATCATCCTGGCGGTGGAGAAAGTGAGAGAAAGAGAGCAACTTGAGATGCGTGGCAAATATAAATTAAATAGTCATAAATGTTGGCTGTCGGAGGTGAGAATAAATTTATGGGACAGGTGTCATACTATCCAAAGCGGAATACTTCGCGCTGCACTTTGTGGCCTCCTTTGCATGCGAAATTCCTCAAATTATAGTGTTTAGAGAGGGAACATCGCGGCTTCCCCGCGAAAAATCCCACCGCAGCTATGCACAATTCCGTGCCAAAAATATATTATTTATGAATATTTACTCTCTCGCGGACTATTGAGATATTCAAATGCCTACAATTCAGTCCAATGGCACGAGAAGGAGCTCAGCATCTTCCACACGAATTTCCTGCAATCTTGTATAAAATGCCAGTTAATTGAGCTGACGATGTATTTGGTGTGTGAATCTGAACATGATCTTTCACGCTTTGGACATAACATGTTGATGTGGCAAGGCTTAAATTAGGCTTTAAAGTTATCTTTTATTTGCAGTGGAAGTCTAGTTTACACGATTAAGTGATATTAATATTACTTATTCAATGAAATAGAGCGAAATATTAGAGAACACAACCAGAATTTAGACCAAAGCCTTGCTTAGACGGCTCATCTGCGACGATATCTTAAGGTTATCCAAAAAAAAGGCTGTGAAATTGTTCCCTGTGGACAATCGAACACGTTCACGGCAAATTCGCGTGAAGAACTGACCGTGAAAAGTGCGAAAATTGTGCACACAATTTGCCGTTTGCGCCATTTTTGCCAAAAAAAATTCGCTTAATTTCCACAAAGATCACCGAAAATCACACTTAAATAGTTAGAAGAGGCTCAAGTAAAGGGTCGTTTGAGATATTTCGCTTCATTTGGCGAAGAGAACATTAGCGGCAATACAGAGTCGTTCAACGACACGGAAAAAATGTGGCAATTTTTCGTAAAAATAGGGTAATTTCTCGTGAAATGTTTAACAGTTTTCGCATATTTCTCAGGGTGTCGTTCGATTGTCGCTGTATTTTTCAAAAATTATGGCAATTTTAGGATAATACTGTTCTTGTATGATATTGACATGTTTCGAAAAATCGTAGAAGATTTATTCAACTTCTCAATCAGCCATATTCAATTTATTCAGCAAAACCAAAGCCAAACTAGAGTGACTATTTATTGAATTTCTGTCCAATTTATGGGGTTGAAAGTCCCCTGTTTGCCCCTGTTTTTGCGACAATTTTACATTTAACGCATATGCGCATAAATCCTCTCATAAATTCACTTTACTGGGTGGAAATGTTAAATTTCCCTAACAGAATTTCCGCTTAAAAAAACTCTCCGTCCTTCACACATATCACTTTCCCTGGCAAACGTGTAAATTTATTTACAATGCCAATCAACCGGGGGGGAAACACACAAGACGCGTGTAACATCCTGATGGTATCCCTTTTAAGGACACACACACACATCCCTTCGTGCCACTCCGAGGTGCTCCTCAATGTGCAAAAGTACTCAATAAAGTTCTATCTTTCTCAAGCTACGCTCTGAAAATATTGAGTTGAATTTCGCTCAACTTTTCGCAGGGTAGAAAAAAAGGAGGGCAAAAGTGGGAGGCAAGAGAACTCTTGGGATTGTTTGTCATGGGAAATTCCTCTGAGACGTTTCCCCCATCTAGAAAACCTCTCCTAACTTTTCACGCCAACGGTTTCTGCGGGGGATATTTTTTTTGTGTGATATAATAATTGTATACAATATATTAGGAGTATTAAATTGGATGAACTTTGCTGCAACATCACACAAGATGTGTCTATAAATATGCACATGAGCTTCAAATGAAATTGTCTTCAGCTGTTGTCACTTGGCTGACACTTGTTGCAAAGTCGCCGAACTGAGTTTTCGCCCTGAAAAATCGTCACTCGAGAGCTGAAGAAATGCGCCCAGCGAGACAATGAGATCAGGGACAAATTCCTTGTCTAGTGCCATCAAAGAACTCCGCAACAAGTGCTTGAAGTCACCTCTCGAGCCTTCATCTGTGTCAACCGACGTTTCTTCCCACGCTAGAAAAATATTTTTCTCAAATATTCTCAGCAGAATTCAGAATTATATTGATTCGTCGCTGAAGGACCGGAAAAACCCACCCTCGAGATTTTAATTCCACACGAGCACGACAGTTCAGCGGCACGCAAGTATGAAAACACAACAATTTTATTGGACAATTTGCGAGAGCGACAATCCGTGAAGTAGTGTAAATTTCTCAGATTTTCATTTGGCAATATTTGATGAGGAACCCACAAACATTTCACGCCACGTTGACGCAAGAATGCAAAAACTCATCTTCTTGCAATGTTCCATCAAGGAATATTTTCAACTTTACACTGTTTGTGCATCTTTGGTCTATTTTAATAAATTGAAAAACTTATATTAATATTCCATGCTTGAGAAGTACTTTGATGTACTTTCAAGCGACTGAAAATGAAAATTCTCGAGAAAAACTAATTCGCAGTCGAGTTTGAAATGAATTTCCATAGACATGAGTTTCACATATTATTTGATCTTGTATTGAATTTATGCTTCTGGTACACCTTTTACCAGCAGCCATTCTCATTGCTCTAATGCAATTTATAGCATGCACAAATCCAGCTTGTTTGCCAATTTGTCAGCTCAATTTAATGGCTTTAATAGCAATTTAATACAACCATCAGCTGTTGTACTTCAGGCGTCATAAAATTAATTGCAATCGTTTCATCATTGTTCCGAAACTCACATCAAAATGTTGTTTCGAGAAATAAGAAACTATTTTTGAGCTGATTCTATAGATTAATGCCATTAATGTGTGTAAAAATGTCCATTTCTATGGTAATTACATCTTGAAATTTTACCACGACATCAGCGCGATAACTTCCAAAAAAAAGTGGAGAAAGAAATGCCATTAATTTTTTTTTCTGTTTCACCCCAACTCTTGGCATCTTAAAAAAGTAATTTATTTACTTCATAGGCACAATTTGTGGAGTCGTTCAGCATGAAAGCGGGGGCAAGAGGTGTTTTGGACTAGTATTTCTCTCCATTCTTCCTGTTCACCCCTTTTCGCCAGTGACCGAGGCAGTGGTTCCTTTTTCCGGATCTCTATTAAAGCCCACGTGCTTTCCTCCCAGAAGTAAAAGCTCGTTTCTCATAGTTTCTTATATAGGCCAACGAGAAGGAGTTTATTCTCCATGTAAATCAGATGTGAATTATTTATAGTTGAAATTGACGAAGACGCCGGGTAAATATGCGACTCGTTATGTTTCACGTAAGTTTATTGATTTCCACAGAAAAAAAACACAGGCATGAGAATTGCTCTCGAACGTGTACAGAGTTGATGTGAATGTAAGTCTCGGTGGAAAAATCCACCACAAGCGGAAGGGTGGCAAAGGTAATCTCTTCGTTTGCTCGCAGCACAAACTTTTACGTGTTCATTCCTCACGTGCCTAATGCCGAGCGATGATACTCTGCGGAACTCCGAAGAGTTTCATCCGACAATGAATATCATAGAGGGATTTGGCTCAACATGAATTATTTACCTCAAAATTCAATTAAATATTCCCTTTTATTAGTCATGAGCATGAAAAGGCATTTGCAGCATTCTTTACTCGCGCAAACACACTCACATTCCTGTGCGATGCTGGGATAAAAAATCTTGCTCGTGTTATTGAATAAATTTCACCAACACTTCCAACTTCTTTCCTGTCAATATTTCTCCCATTAAATAGCAATTTCACGGTTCAATTGGAAGGTCGCCCTGTGAGTCACAGTCAAATCCACCCCACGAGATATGGAAGTTCCGAAATGCTTTAACATTGACGTTAATTTTTAATTTGCACCGAATTTTGAGGTATAAATAAATTGAATTCTTGCTTTAAAGAGTCCCAGAAAAAGTGACACAACCAGGCGTCTCCACGGCGAAGAGCTTGAAAGCTCTGTTCGTTCTTATAAGTCAACTTGTTGCTACAAAATTTACTGCTCCACGAATGTTTGGAACAGTGAATAAGATATATGGCTGTCAGGAAGGGATTATTGAGTTTAACGCATATTTACTCACATTGAGTAGTCGGTTGAAAGCTTCATCAACAACCTTGAGATCGTCCACAGCGATTCTGGTGATGCAGTTGTAGCGATACTTATCCAGGTTGATAATGCCGTCAGAATTCAAGTCAATCATCTTGAAATTGACCTCAATGAAGGCTTTCATGGCCTGCGGAATGGATAAAGACAGTATTGTAGAATATATCTATTGAGATCGATGCCAAATGGAGGGCAATTTTCATCTATTTGTCTCTTGTCAAAAAAGACCCGGAAAGGAAAAGTTGGATGTCTTTGGGAAACTAATGGTAATTTTCGCTGGGTGTTCTTGGGTAAACAAAACCACCCCCGTGACTTGGTGGAAACTTTCTTGTGTGTCTGTGTGAGTGAGTGTATTTAATTTTGACTGAGTCTTTTGCCACGCTGTGAATAAATCATTTTGGAAAATACACGTTAATATAGAGAATTCATCCAGCTTGTGAGGCACACACATTTTCTACTCCCCTGCCCCGCAATTCTCGATGAGATTTCATGCGAGATTTCCTAAGATGAGAACATAAAGTATGAGGAGAATGGGACTGAGTGTGGGGACCTCATTTCAAACTGAGAATGACAACGAGAGGAGAGGCTTTAAATATATCACCTATGAGGAACATCCGGGAGAATAAATAGAGTGGATAAATTGCATTTTCTCGCCATGTCCTCCCCTCGGAATGCCGCACGAGCCGCCCCAAATGGAAAATATGATAGTCGACTCAATCACACACAATTGCCTGTGATAAACATCTCTTATGTTTCAATTTAACCTCTCTGCCTTGCCAATATTTTACGTTTCCCACCCTCGGATCTCCGGTTTCCATTTTCTCCACATACAATTCCCACCGGAAAAGCCAAAAGGGTATTAGGCAGGTCATTAAATGGGAAAAACAGTGGCTTATCGACTGCCATCAGGCATCACGGCCCTTCTAGCTGGATCATTAACATTGTGAAAATTTCATGAAAATCGTAATCACGCGAATGCATTCAGCAGAATATTCAATAGCAATAAAGATAATTGCTCTGTTCTCCGCACTAAATTCACGGAAATGACATATGATTTCCAATTCTTTTTCCCTGCGGAATTTGACGCTAATTAATAGTGGTGAACATTTTACAATAAATACCCTAAAATACCTAAAATCTAATATCCTGAGAATGACTTGTCGATTTGGCATTTGGCAAGAGATATTCAAATTCAACCTTGTGAAATCATATTTTCCGCATTTCATATTCATAGCAAGTGTAATTAAACGAAATTACTTGCTCGACTATAATATACCATGGAATGATCATATAATTGAAAGTCAGACGTTTCTAATTCTAGTAGTCAAGCCAGTGATTTACAATAATTTCAAATCACTGAAATGGGTGAAGATTTCTGACACTGAAAATTGAATATTTACCTAAACAAGGGAAGATTGATTTTCAATCCAACTTGATTGATGAGTGTTAAAGACAGAAAGTAATGTATGGTAGGGAAAATTCAATAGCATTTCAGGTAAATTGATGCCATTACTGGCGGCTCTTTAATCAAACTCATCTACGCCTCTAATTTCAAAAGTGCAATTCCGAGTAATCCAGAAAAACCTCACGACATCCCATCGACTGCAAATAAAATAATTACAACACTAAAAATTTCCCTCCACTCCGCGAGTCACATATTAAATGTCTTTTTTCCATCCTCGACTCTTCGTGTTTGTAGTTAATTAACGATTCAATAGCCACCCTTCATGTATAAACAAAAAGATCGCGCAGACAAATTTCACGTTGCCGGAAGCACAACAAAACAGGCGCCCATGTCCTGAAATTGTGATATTACATTGTTGGGTGGGATGGGCGTTGTTGAGAGGGTGGTTAACTATTAAAAATTAATCAGCGATTGTTTATCGATTTTTAGGTACACCAAATTCTCCACCCAACAAATGGATTCAGTGTTTCCCTTCTCTTGTGTGAACAAATTTAAAGATGAAATTACCAACAGTGGGAAACGACAAAGTGCTGTTGACATTCCAATCGCTCCGCAGAGCAGCATAATTATTTCCATATAACAAGACCAGAATGCAACATTTGTGTGCTGAATTTTTCATACGCAACAGTGGATCAGATCGTCAATTATTCAGCATTCACATTGTACGAAGGACCGATGAAATGCTGGTATAAATCAATTCACCTGAATGCTCGCGCCACAACTGATAAGATGTGTATTGGAATGGAAGGGAAGTGAAATTAGATTGTCGCTGATGAAGTTCATTCAAGTGACAAACATCAAAAGCACTTCAGAGAAGATGCTAATAAAATCTCTCACTCGGCATAATGCGCATAATTAAATACATTATATATGTACTTGCCAATGAAATACGGTTCTTCACATTAATTCACGTAATGGAAAATAACTATTTTCTGTCTCCATAATGAATTTTCAATTTCAACCATTTCCTCTTGCTGGCAAAACCTTTTTTTTGGTGGCAGTTGGAAAATTTATAGAGTGGAAAGTTGAGGATGTGAAGCATCATGGGGAATTTTTTTCAATTATTGACAGACACTGAGGAAGCATTCCGTCTTATTTTCTCATTCATTTAAGTCCCCTTTTAACAGAGGCATTTCACCATGAATTACCGCACTTCTTGACTTTTGGGTGAGGCAGGCGAAAAGTGTGCAAATGCGTGAGAAAGTGGGCATTTTATTGGATTGTCCTCTTTTTTCACCCTCACCACAAATCCCACTTTTCATTTATAATGATCATTCCACGACAGCCAAGGCCACTCCTAACATTTTCGCTCCCCTTCACTCAAAATCTTGAAGATTGTCCCCGCTCGAGGCGCTTTTCTTTCATCGCACGGACGCAATGAGGTGCACACAAAGGAATTCCTTGCTGGCAAGGGTGCGACAGAGAAAATTGGCCAGGATAATTGCTCAGAATTAGGTACGTACCTGTGGAAATCCATCGTAGGGCTTGCCTACGCATGTCTTCTTCACAGCACCTTTGAATTCTTCCGTGCTGATTTTGCCGTCCTGCGAAAAGGTCACACGGTGCAAAAAATTATGATGAATAATTCATTGATGTCGAGAGACCTCACCTTGTCATCGTCAGCCAATTCCGAGATTTCATCCCACAGACTCTTCATGATGTGTCGGTATTCCCCGAGGCGGTTGTCGGTGACGTTTCCCTTTCCCTCGATCACGGCGGCTCTCACTGCCATGCACTGGAAGTCGTTGTCGTCCAAGAAGCCATTGTTGTCGATATCTGGCAATTGGGAGGAAAACTTATGGCTCATCCGATACAAGAAATATCTCTCGCCCACAATCTTCAAATCCCCCTCATCCGCACGCTCTCATTCTTCCCCCTTTTTTATCCTCAAGCCAAATAAAAAATTCTCCACAATTCAACGAACAGACAATCCTTTGGGGAGACACTTTATTGTGTGTGATAGGGAAATCCATGCAAAATTAAGCAGAGTTCTTCGACATGGTTTACCATTCACCACAGGATTTTCGGGCATCAATGTTCCAGTTTTGAATGACCGAGACTTGCAAAAAATCCTAAATATAGCGCATCGACTCTCCATTTAAATATTTATTCATTATACTGAGACTTGAGTCTGTGCAATCAACAAAGATGCTGTTTTTCTTATCTAAAGCGAGAATTATTATTAAATAAATTGTTATACACTGACAAAGTATTTCTTCTTATCCGTTCAATGCGTAATTTCAGCTTTAAAGCAAGCTTGAAAGCTCTGTGGCAGAGAAAGAAAAGAGACAACGATGAAGGAATGAATAAGTTATGAAAAGAATAACTGGTGCAAACTTTGACGTTTCTCTCATTTACGATAGTTAGACAATTAATGTTTACGATTGCTCACATGAAGGGATATTTTTAGCAAGAATTGTGAGCTCTCATGAGAATTTACAATTTATTATAGAAATGAATACACTCCCTGTGAGAAATTTGTAGACAAACAAATTTCTTCCAGAAGAATTCACCGAAATGCTAAATATTCCAACTATAACACACAAAATTCGACACATGTTTGTGGACGAAGAAGAAAAATGTCAGGCAATTGCATAAATTTTTAACATTACAAATACATTTAATATTGGCGGAAGGAGACGCAGAACAGATGGTGCTGCACAATGTATCTCTCATATTGGAGAAATTGACAATTTTCCGAGCACTATTGTGGCGGAAAATTTCTGGCATAGTTGAGCGACCATATTTGCCATTTTCTCGGGATGGAATTATTGTGCTGTGGGAAAGGAGCACTCGAAAGAGTGGAAATCTCGGTATTGACACGACATTTGAGTGGGTCACAAATAAATGTGTGTGATGGAAGGGAAAGGGTGTGGCGGAGACGCAATAATGGAGACATTTGCACAATCATCGTGCGAATGATCGTGAATGAAGAGATTGAGAATGGCGAAAATTCGTTTTATGGAAATTATCCACTTGGATTCGTCCAAGAATTGATTTTCAGCTGTCACTTTCCAAACGGCTGTGTTGATGTGAAATTGGAAACTCATGTTGAGGCGTCGCTTTAATTGTGGCAAATAGGATTTCTATATGTATTGAGCGACTTTGAGGAGCGCAGAGAGGCTAAATTCGCCAAATTACACATACCTGAACTTACATTTATATTCTGCGTGCAGAAAAAAGTCAAAGTTCACGCTCCATTCGCATCATTAACGATAAGCACTCTACCATGTCTATTCGTCGTATGCAATATTTATTTAGCAATTCTTGGCGGGTCTCGTCCTTTTTCTCTCCCTCATTATAAATCTCCTGATGAATTAATCACTCACTGTGACATATTTCAATTGCTCAAAGAGCTATTTGGAATACGATAGACGCGCATCTTCACTTGCCAATTCTCCGTTCATGGCGTCGTCCAATCATGAGATAAATATTCACAACAATCAGTGGCGCAAGTTTGATTTCTGGGCTGAAAATTATTGGCTCACGAAGCGTCTTGGCGCTGTGGGAGACGTCATGATCTGCAGGGATCAATTTTCTGTCAGATTTGTATACTCAAGGAGCCGTGATGGATTGGAATTCCGATGCATAAATCTCAAAATTATCATCATTTGAGAGTGTTGGGCGACAATATGAATTACTGAGGCGTCACGAAGTGCATCTTGTAAGCAATTCCCAGGAGCAAATGCCATTTTGCGATTCTCCTCACGCGTGATTTAAGATTTAAATACCTTAACACGTCAGAGATGTAGAAATTTGATTAGGCCCCAAAATCGAAACACCTCGTGACAGTCTTTTTCCCTAGAAATGTGATCTGCCCAGTTGCCAACTCGCAATTTGTTCCCCTCAAACACGAAATCCACCAAACACACGACTTTGTCAGTGGTTTTGCTGACACAATTAATTAATGATTATTTTGTACGGCAATTTTGTGCAACCACACAACGTAAGAGTGCAATTTTATAAATACCCACAAGGCTCAGATGTGCAGGAATCGACCTTTGCGACGAGAGTCACACTTTCATATACATTCTGACCACCCCTGGGGGAGAAAAAGTTTTGTGCTGAGATTTTGGAAAGTGAAAAATTGGATAGGCACGCATTATCTCATGCTCTAACCCTCATGTGATTTTTCCGCTTCACTTAATTTGAGGATTAGGGTCGGATTATTTACCGAGAGGACGGCAAGCGCGATAAAAAGTACGGGAGAAAAGATAATTTCTTTGCTGGTGAACAAAAACTTTCCTAGCCGCATATCTCATTAAATTATGGAAATTAGCATTCACTTTCCACCCGCTTGCCACCTATTTTGCATCGAAAGTTTATCAGGGAAAATTAATAAAGAAGAAATTGACGATGAGGCGCGAGAAAGACGACAAAACGCCTCTCTCTTCTCAATCAACTTTTCAAATGTTGTGAAGCCGTCAGGCTAAGAGTAGAAGATTGAGGCATTGAAGTAACTTTTCCCTTGATAACTGTTCTTGTAGATTCACACCAGACGCTCCATCACTCAAATAATGGTCCACTTATGTGGGAAAATTGTGCTGATTTCGCAGAAGAAATCCACCCCACTTGATCTTCAAGTCTTAAAATCCCCGAGAGAAACTCTTCCGCACCCCCCAAAGAAGCACGATTGTGTGCCTATAAAAGCCTCCAAGTGGAATACTAAGAGGCTACTTGCCAAAGAGTGCGATATTGAATTATTTCATTTTATTTTCCCTTCGCGCCAAATGACTTAATTGAAGCAACTCTGAGAGTTGAGGAGGTGTTTTTTTGGGAGTGAACTAAAAGCCAACCAATTAAATTACCTCAGCTGAGGACATGAATAAAAATTTAATTACATCTTCAGCTGTAAACATTTCACTCTGGTGAGCAATTCCAGTCATCATCTGCGGGATTCTCTTGAGTAATGCGACTTTCCTTGATAAAACATTTGACATCCTGGCACATTTGCTCACGCATAAAAAGATTTAATTCTCCTCATTATTCCTGTGCATTAGTATCAAAACCATGAGATTACGTTTCATGTCAAGTACACTCAGCGAAAAAATGTCTTTCGCGATGAAAAATTCCTACCACTCAAATACCCTTCCACATTCCGATCATCCCTTGATAAGTGATAGTACAAATGTATACGAGCACATTGAAGCTGAGGAATTTCCCAATGAAATATTTAGAGAATGAAAATACCCATTTGAACTTCACTCATTATCCTTTTGGCAATGCCATCAATTTGCCAACGATTCAATATTGAGTGTTTTTCCCCGTCAACCAGACGAGCACAATCACACAATTTTCCCCTATTTTATGTATCTCAATTTGAGCTCTTTCATCCCCATTTTTTCCTCTGCCCCACCCATTCAAAGCCCACCCCCTGAGTGGGAAGAATGAGGAACCCGATGATAAGCTGGGTGAGGATGGGAAATTTGCGCCAGATCAACTGAACAAAGATAAACACTTTCGAGGGTGGGAAAAGCTCTCCGTTTTTTTTCGTGCGGTGGGTGGCAGAAAAAAAGTACGAAGAGAGCTTTTGAGATTAAATCAAATAATATAAATTACAGAGAAATTCGACACATTTGGATATTTTCTCACAAAACAGAGCGCGAGGGTGGGAAAAAATGGTAGGAATTATTTTTAGGGGCTTCTTCTGCCCGCTCCCGATGGAGGTGTTTCTGTTTGCACACATTCAATAAGGGATATACTGACATTATCTTTCCAGGCACACACACAAAACATCACCACAAGCTCACATCATTTTGCGGGGAGTCCTTTGTATATCGTCTAATGAAAATTTCCCTCCCCCATTGAATTGCTATGTGAAGGTGTGCTCTCGATACCCAAAATGTGATTTATCCACCATTTGATGGATTTATGATAAATTACAAGCATGAGATTTAAATTCTGCCACGACCGCACAGGGAAAAGTAACACTGTTGGACACATTCAATTATCTCTCCAATGCCTCCATTGGATTACTTGGATTTGATCAATACCGCTGAGAAAGGTGGCACTCTATTTAAAAGGTTCCAACTCATCCCAAATCTGCGGATTTATTTCCACAGTCACCCAATTAATTGCAGCTTCTGCTGTAGTTAGCATAATTCTCTACTCACCATACATGTATCGGACGACAAAATCCACTCGGTTATCCCATGAGTACGCCATTCTTGATTTTTTCTTTCTTCCTGACTAGGTTGCTGCTCCTAATTAAACAATGGAGAGGTGCTCCTAATTTAATACTGAACTTCCAGACGAGCAACACATCAAATATTCGTTGAAACGCGTGCGATTTTTTGCGGCCAGACGATGTCACCGAGAAGAGATAGAGAGAGAATAAAATTAATTTAATTGTTCTCGGCTATGACAGGCTGATATAGTAGTTTCTGGGGAGAAGTATGTCTCAGAGACTTGATTCGGAGAAAAGAAATTCAGAGACTGGGCTCGAAGTCACACAATCACTGGGGGATTTTTCACAGGAAAAATTATATCCACTGAAGCAATTCAGTGAATGATAAATAATCTCCACAATTCAGTATACCTTTTGAGATTGGGTGTAGAATTGAGTGATACTTTGCTCAATTGTGATTATAATTAGAATTTAGTGAGACAACAACCCATTCACATTTCACACTCAGGGAGCCCCGAACTGAATTGCTGACTCTGTTTCGAGGAGGACCGTCAGATCACGACTAACTGGCAATCATCAAGCGCGAAATGTAGCTGGCCGCTTCCAAGTCCCCAGGAAGTGTCCCGCTCGCCGTTTCTCGGCGTGGCGTCAACGAAAAGTGGGCTTTCGCCACTTGTTGCGTGTCACGAACGCATGAGCCACACAGCCGAGTTGGCGCACTCACATTCTCAAGAGTCTTCGGTGTGGCACCCACCATAAAACACCCGTGAGCAATTGTGCCAGAGACACGGGATGGTTTACACACAGATCTCTCAACGCCGACAACTCCCTCAGCTTTTTTCCTGTCCGCGCTAAGATTAGCCGCGCACGGGCTGCCGCCTTCCCTAAAACCCATCCAGCTAATGACCTGTTGATTTTCCACCCTCCGAAAGGAGACAATTTGCCCAAATTCACACACTAAAATTCACCTTCGCAACCCAAAATCACCCAACATCATCGATCACCAATTTTCACCGGTGTTTATTTTAATTCACCGAGTTTTCAGCACACCGAACAGCGCGTGAAATTTTTTCCTGAGCTCTGCTGAAGAGGCGCTGAAATTTTGGAGCGCAAAGAAAACACACATTTTAATGAATTCATATATAGAGAATCTATGGATGAGATATTATGCAAACTCTCTAATTGAATTCCTGAAAGAGCTGCGAACAAGTCCAAACCCACTGAATAAAACAATTATTGACTGCTATCACTATAGTTTCAGAGAAATATAAATTAAATTCATGGAAATTTTACCTTTGGAACAATTCATTCTATCTCATAGAAATTTTTGATTTGACGTTTGAATTGATAATTTCCAATTAATTTGTTAATTGCTTTTGTGTCAGAATCCAAAGAATCCCATCAAATTTTCAAAACCCTAAGCATAATTGTGAATAGAAAGCATTTAAATTACTGGCACAAATAGCTTAGGGAAAGTGTGGCGATATTTATCCGGATATCAAATTATTATTATTATTAGTAAATTATACAAGAATAATATGAAAATTCTTCATTCTCCCTCTGCTTTGGAGAGAAATTCTTATGCTAATGCAGTGAACGATAGAGAGATAGTTTCAATTTGCCCGGCTTCTCCCTATGCTGGAATACACTTGAAGCATTTGAGATTTTAAAGCTCCATTGAAATTTGGAAAAAATACCCACACATTGAGAAAATGTGATCCATTGTGTGGTTTGAGGAGAAATGTAAGGAAAGTCGTCGCTTTGACAAAAACTTTTTATGAGATATGACGAGAACGTGATCCAGAAAATTGAAGTGGAATTTGAGGAGTTGCCGTGAAAGGATCCATTTGGCTTGGGTGGATAAAAGACGGTTAAAGGAGTATGATTTCTTGTTTGTGCGGAGGAAGAGCAAATATCAAGCCATTATCAAACCATTTCAGCTCGCAATCTCGTGAGATTATATATTCAACCTGGATTCCTGATGAATTCTTTTCCTCACGGGAGTGAGGATAAGTGATGCACCTCCCGGGTTAAAAGTGTGTTACGGTGTTAAATTAAGCCGTGATGCATTGACAATGGATGTGTTTGCCGCTTTAATTAAACACGCGTTTGGACAGGGAATTGCCAATAAGACAGCGATACCCGCCGCGAGCAGAGCGATTTCCGCACAGCCTGAGACACCCCGGCCTGACCCAGATCGGGTGGGAAGTCGTCACCACTTCCGGGAGAGGTGTAAAAGGGCCAACACCACCACACCTCTGGGCTGCGAGAGTCAGGAAGACGTGTATCAGTTTTCGCTCTTGTCCGATGGCACAGAGTGTGTTTGTTTGTCTACGCCGGGGGTTTTTCTATTTTTAATTAGCAGCTACTTACAGTGCGCCCAAACGGTGTGCGTCTGCCCGATCGGATCCATTAATCTGCGACCGATGAGGATCTTCGCGACGACAAGCACTGAGATAAACACCATCATCCTTGCCTCATGTGTGCATAAATCAAAATCCATATCGCGGGCCATCTGGTCGCGAGGAGACTCGCTCTCCTCACTTTGCAAATAATAAAATTTGGATGCGCTGTGCACTTGAAAGAATAATTATATGCCAGCCACGCACCGCGAGTGTGAATGGGCGATGGTGCGGCGGGGAGGAAGCCCTCTTGCAAAAGAACATAGCCTCATGTCTCGCCAACATGATGCTATTTCTGCACTCGGCCATCACAATTAAGTTTTTCGGTCAACTAATTGACTGCTCAAATGCAATTTTTCATTGTGACCACTTCTGTTCAAGTTCAACTTAATTCTGCACCAAATTGACCCACTATGTAAGTTATGGCGAAAAAGAATTGCCCAGTCAATCACAATTGAATTAGACTGTGGAATTTGCACGGCACAGTGTCTGCAGATCATCCATTCTTGTCCATTTAAGCTGAGGCCTGAGTTATGGTCATTGGAGCATTCATTCGCATTCAGTGGAGTAATTGGAAAATTTCATTCACACTCAGCCAAAATTGAGCTTTAGTCAATCTTGTCTATATTTCACTGTTGAAACCTACACTTCAAAAGAACTTCAAACGGATCAACAGTGAATTGAGTGAATTGAATCTGCAATCCAAAAGCCAAATCTCGGCTCCAACCTGTAATTTATATGTATCAAGATTTGCGAATGGTGAATTTATTCAAACAGTACCTGTTGCGCCGGTCCATCGGACAACGGCCAGCGCTTAGAGGATTACTTCATGCACTGTTGAATTGACCTCTTCGGTGACAGTGAGCGATTTATTAAATAAATTATAACAGAATAGATCTTAAACAGAGGCTGAAATTATCCTGTCCACTGAATTGGTTCAGACATGCTCACACCCTTTGTTGTTGCCATGGCACAACGGGGCGAGGGGTGTGCGAGAATCTCTGCATTGGACATTGACTTTAATTGAATTAAAATCCGCACAGTGTGCATCACAGTTAAGGTATAATGTACGATGTTAAAAATACAAGAAGCGAACTAGCAAAGTATTATGTCAGCGTCGGATGATGTAGCCGAAATGGGTCAAAGCGTACACTATACTCTGCAAAACACCCGGAAGAGGGTTACTTAATTAGTAAGCTTCACCCAGGATGTAGCAATAAAGCTTCCATTAGCACTCATCACACCGATGCATCACGATATCGCCTTGCTCTCTCTCGAGAAAAATGAGTGTTCATCAGTTTTCGAGCATCTCTTGTGACAATTTTTTCAATTTTCCGATAATTTTTCAGATAAAACCACTCAGTTATGATTTATCTTCTTCATCAGGAGGTGAAAGCACGCGCTAAAATTGATTGAAGGCAAGGCATCATCAATAAAGTGATTGATAATTAATTTCACCCACGCTGCATTTCTAATAATTTTCCATCACTCCTACCCATTGTAAATAACCTTTATTTATGTAACTCCTTCATCCCATTTCCTAAGTAAATATTTTAGGTCGAACCTTAAGTAGAAATGAAAGACGATTTCCCACATTTTTGCCCATGAATTAATTCGTCCTTCCAGGAATTCCCAGATTTTATTTTTCCTATCCTACACAATATGAATATGATAAACTAATAATGTCTTATCATGTCAATGCCAAAGAATTCTCGCTGATGTAGCAATTTTGACTATTTGTATCACTCAAAAAAGAATGCTTTTTGATCTTATGCTTCAATAAAATCAGACGTTCTTTCAAACAGTGCCCGAGTTTTGAATTCTCTATCTAATTGTGTCACGCAAACACCTGTCCAATAGATGTTTATTTATACGATTTATACAGTGGTATCTCAAGAAGCTCTTCAAAAGCTCTACGACTAGTAAAAAGTTTCAAAAAGGCTATTTTAATGTGTCACTACAATATGTTTCATAATGAATACAAATTGTATTAATACACATGAAATTTCTAGAACAATAGACCTGATTTTAATGAAATTATTGTACAAAGTGCTGAGCAAGTGCAATATTTGAGGAAATTGACAATTAAATATGCATTTTATTGACATCCATGAATAAAATGTCGAAAGCAACACTATTAGAGAAATCGGTAAAAAACTCTTGTTTAATAAATTTATCGTTTCAACAGCAATTTGGTCGAAGTAATTTCGCAAATTTATGGTATCTAGATAAGCATTCAATTAAAAATTTGCAAGTAATTAAGAGAAAGAGTGCAGACGATGAATTTCAAGGACTTCTCGCGCAGAAGAGCGGCTTAAGTGTGAAGAATGGTAGAGTAATTGCATGAAATGATCTGAAAATAGCCCCCCAAATTTCGTGATGGGCGCTTGGCGGACAATAATTCAGCTGAAAATCGACGATATAATCTCTATTCTCCCTTTTGGCTCCCCCCAGAAACTGTCCCGTAAAAATAACACAGAAAGCCCGTCCCCATGAGAATTTCTCACACTGTCATCTCAGCGCATAAAGAAAGTGTGAAAATCCCTGGGAAATTCGTGCCACCATCCCTCATCGACTCGGGAGAGCATCAGGATTGACGTGAACAATGAAATGCGCGCATTGAGATAAGTGCCCGTTGGTGGGAACGCACAGCGCAATGGGTTATTGGGTGTGAGAAAAACGAAAAAGAAATTAATTGCGAAATTTTCTTCTCTCTCCCCGATTGCAATTGCAAGCCAATTCACGTGCACTCGCACGCACGCCGTGACCCGATGGCGCTGTCCCGCTCGCACGGTGAATAATCCCGAAAAATTGGCGGTTATTCAAACTATTAACCATTTGCACAGATTTAAAGTAACATACTCGCAATGCAGATTCCCTCATTTTTGCTAACAATAAAGAAATGGGACATTGAATTTAATTTATTCTTAGTTTTATTTCATTCCGCCTCTTCCCACTGACCACATTTCTTCAATCTCTCTTCGCCCGTCATTTCCGCGATGGTTCTCGCGCGCGCACACCCAAAAGGATCTCTGCATCACTCTCTGCACTCTTCCTCTTCCTGTCTGACGCTGCGAAAGGGATCGGATTTCCCTGTTGGCTCATAGAGTCGCGCGCGTAATGGAAAATATATACATTTCGAGACAATTTCCAAAGAACACGCTAAAACATCCTCAAAGTTGAAACACTATAGAAATTCCTCCTCATCGCAGGCTGTGACAGGCGAAGGGTCCTTTTTAATTATTCACGTGAGGCACACGTGAGCTGAAGGACGGAAGCCATTATATTGACACAGAAAAAAGTGTCTGAAGCTCGCAAAAATAACATCGAGAGAGCAATCAATTGCTGTCTCTCCCCAAAATTGAGTGTTGGACTCAATCTCGAAGCGCGAACCGCGAGCAGTGCCCCCAAAAACTCAGTCGAGACAATAGAGGAAATTCACAAAAGGCCCAAATCTATTATGCGCAAGATTTACGGTAAAAGCTGCGGCTAGACTGAAAAAGAGCACATCATGATTATGGGCAAATATTTAAACAAGTCCACAAGCCCCAAGAACGTGAGCGCCTCTGGGGAGAATTGCTTGATTTTTGGAGCTGAAGTGACGCGCCTGTTTCTCAAATTGGCGTCCTCATTTATGCGAAAATCCAATTACGACCGCACGGAGAGACAATGCTTTAAGGATTTTCTCATGCATATTCATAAATTCTGAGTCACATGTCACAATTATCAGATTCTACTGCTAATTTAATTTATTCTCCCCTAATTTGCCGGTCTCGTCATCTTTCGATTTCACGTGCCAACTTTCAACATTCTACCACTTTACTTGAGGAAATATTTGATGGCATTCGACAAGGTAAGTTCAAATTTAAATTCTCTCGCGAGCACTTTTCTTCATCGCGTGAATTCATCAATCTTTAACCCTTCCACGGAGACTGTGCACTTTATTTACAGACGATCCTAGATTCCCTAAAATCTGTAAAATAAGAATAAAGTTTATTTATTTATTGACTTTGACTGGCCGTCATAAGAACGAGTTTAAATTCTGGGAACCATTAATGGAACGTAACATTTGGTATGATTTCATTAGAGGTCAGAAAGAGTGCGCATGTACCTAGAATTTAATTGCAAGAAACTCTAAAGTTTGAATGCTTGTAGCATTTTTTGTCCACATCGCGATCACAGTTTTCCAAGAATCGAAATAAACAATTTAACGTTTAATTGGGTGATTTACATTACATTAAATGACAGTCGATTAAATTGTCTACACATTTGTTGGTGCACGGGTTTGTACTTAAACGTGCAATGTAATGAAGGTCAAGATTTTAATTTGATCACAAAAAGCAGAGAACCCCAGAAGTTCAAGGAAATGCATTGGGAAATGCTTAAGGGTTAACTGATAAAGTGCTCAAATTGCTCAGTTGTAGAATCGATAAAACAGTTCTGCGAAAAGTGAGGTTGCGTTGTCAGTCACCCCGTGTTTTGGAAGAATGCTGAAGACTCTCCAGAACATCCTTTTGCGGCGCTCCCAGTACTGCACAAGTGTCCAGAATGTACCAACAGCCTCTGACTTCGTGTCTGTGACCCGGACAGTGCGTGAGCCTCGTCAAGTGTGGGTGGAGAACTTCGACACGCCAGAAGCCAAGAAGCTGGAGATTCTAGAGCTGCATCCGCAGGTGTTTGCAGCTCAGCCCCGAATTGACATCATCCACCAGAATGTTGTGTGGCAGAAGAAGTACAGATTCGTGAGTTTTGCCCACACGAAGCAACGCTTTGAGATCCGCGGCGGCGGCAGAAAGCCGTGGCCACAGAAGGGCATGGGAAGAGCCCGGCACGGATCCATCAGATCAAATCTCTGGAGAGGCGGTGGCGTTGCTCATGGCCCACGCTCGCCCACCACACACTTCTACATGCTGCCCTTCTTCACACGAGTCCTGGGCCTCACGTCGACGCTGTCGGTGAAACTGGCGCAGGACGACTTGTTTGTGGTGGACAATCTCGATATT
This sequence comes from Phlebotomus argentipes, assembly GCF_947086385.1. Classification (NCBI taxonomy): domain Eukaryota; kingdom Metazoa; phylum Arthropoda; class Insecta; order Diptera; family Psychodidae; genus Phlebotomus; species Phlebotomus argentipes. The sequence goes on along the minus strand of NW_026776181.1, from coordinate 5,796,921 downwards.
CCCGTGGATGATCCCAAGTTCCTCCAAGAAATGATCGACACGCGCCAGTGGGGACCGTCTGTGCTGATAGTGGATGAGTGAGTCCTGCTTTTGTGTGGTGTCCGGCAAACATTGAGATCTTCCTTGCTTTTCAGGAGCGACATCTTCCCCTACAACATCACAGCGGCCACAGAGCAGATCCCGCACGTGGTTATGATGCCGCTGTACGGACTGAACGTCTACTCCATGCTGAAGTATCACACCCTCGTCCTCACCAAGGACGCAGTCCAGAGGCTTCAGGAGCGCATACTTTACCAGTTCAATCGACCAGACGGCAAAGAACTTAGGAAGAAGTTCCGAGTGAGCCAGTGAACATAATTTAGCATCAACAGCAAGTACATTTAATGAAGTAGCTTCACGGAAAGACTGCATTTCAATGCCTCTGCGCCTGATCCCTGGCCAGTTTCTCCCTCACGTGCCATCTCAAGTCGAGGTGCTTGTTTTGTCCGGGAATGTTGTTCTTGAATTTGTCCCACTCGCGCTGATATTTGGAGTGCAGAGAAACGGGGTCACTCTTTGTCCTCTGTCGAGCGACTTTCGGGCGGATCCCTGGAAGAAATCAATTCTGTTACCAACTCTCCAGCTCCACACTGTTTACCATTGACCTGAATTCACTTACACATTTTGCTTGTCGTCGAAGTGACTGAGTCCGGACGCGATGGCTGAACGTTCTCACTCTGGACGTCGTCTTTCTTTTCCGGACGGTGGACTTTGGCAAGGAAGCTCAGCGTTGGCGCTCTGTAAAGCAGCTCTTGGCGATGCTTCTGGGCACAGGAACACTTAGTGGAATTGCATATTTTGCACCGTAAAGTCTCGTATTTGATTAATTTCTTCAAATCTGCAAGGAAATAGAGAAAATCATGAGAGAAAGAAGCACAAGGGATGAGGTTAAATTGAAGAAAGGCAACAAACCTCGTATGAACTCCTTCAATTGCTGAGCCGTTATGTTCTTGTAGCCCAACTCGTTCAGGTGGTGCAACACCTCCCGAGCATCCAGGGAAATTGACATTATTTTCGGGAGAAAAACAAGTAAATTTTCCTTAGCAACGACTTTGTTTACAAATTCACTCAGTTATTATCCAGGTATTCAATGGAAATGATAACCGAGATAAACCGACAGCATGACGGATAGTTTTAAATGGCCGCAAGCCGTTAGTGAAATCGGGCTGAGGGGCGAACAACTAGCATTTCTCGTGATTAGATAATTAGGGGTTGAACACAAAATTGGTATATTCTGGAATAAAGTTATTAATCAAGTTCGCCACTGATTAATTTTTGTAATCTCAAGATTATTAAATGATTTTTTCTATAAATACATCACAGTGATTAAGTAATCAATCAAGCACTCACATATACGATAATAAACACCCTATTATTCTTATCAATTTATTTATACAATTTACATAAATGCAACAAGCTTTCGTGCAATATCAAATGCTGGAAATGATCGAGGGAAGCTGGCGAGTAGATTTGGTGGTTAGACGCAATAGATTGTGGCGAGAATCACGTACAGGAAACAGTAAACGATGAAGGACAGCCTGTCGATGGCTGTGGCCAGAACCACCCAGTCCTGCTGGCTCGAGCTCTTGCTCACGGGATGGATCATGTGACGATCATCGGGAGTGTTGTTGTCCTCAAAAGGAGGCTCGCGCAGTTCTTCACTGCGTTGCTGAGTGTTCGGTTGAACCTGGAAGGAGAGGAACTATTGAGTGAATGCACGTCAAATTGTAAGAATCCTTTGGAGGACTCACTTGAAGGAAGTGCAATCCTAGGAGCTTCCCAAAGCGCCCATCGAGGGCAGATTTGATTGCCCACGGCATGGCCAGGGCGTACTTGTTCCGCGACAGACTGATAACCACCACTGCGATCACTGTGGAGAAACCCACGAGGTAGAGACACGAGTTGAGGAAGAAGACCACCGAGGGTGTGTTGAATGTCATGGCGGGCATCAGTGTGTAAAGGTAGAACATGTATAGCCAGATGACCACTGCGACCACACCGTTCAGCAGAATCTTCTCGCCAGCGGCGGGCGGAAGCCAGAATGTGGCCAACGTCAGGAGGACAATCACGGTCACCGGAGTCACGACAATGGCCTTGTGCATGGGCGATTTTCGGGCGATGGTGATGTTGTAGGAAATGTCCACGTACGGTTCGGGACAGCACACGTAGATCTTCTCGTTCCGCTTTAAGTGCGTGTCCACAATGTCCCACTCGTGATTGAGCATGTACATTTCCAGAGTGATCCCCTCGCCATTCCAAATGTCCAGGTTAATCTTGTTGCCATCGTACGTCCAGGAGCCAATCGTCACTGGGCAGGTGTGTTGATCCAGAGGCCAGCTCGTCAGGTCGAAGGCGCAGAAGACTGTGAATTGGTAAGGAGGCACCCACAAAACGTCCCCGTTACTGCTGAGGATCGAGTGAGTATTTCCATAGTGATCAATTGTATTTCCGGCAGCGCTGTTGTAAAGGACAACATCCGGCTGCCAGATTTCATGATCAGCCACATGAATAGTGGTCAAACCGCCGTAGTCCGATTCATTCCAGCGCAGCTTCGGATCGTTCCATTTCTAGAGACAATACAAATCACAAATCAGAAATGTGAAGTAAGCAAACGGAAGGATTCTATCGCTCACAAATTTGATCCATCCATGAATTGTCATTGTAGATTTGACCTCTTGAACATCAATGTGCAAAATAGTGAGGCCAATTTCCACATTTGTTGTGTTATAGTACTCCTCCGGCCTCGCGAATTTATCATAGTTCATGAACAAGTCCCTCTTGAGGTTGTCCGTCCAAGTGGCATTCCAAATTGGTTTAATGCCTGGGTTCAGATAAAAAGTGTACAACAATGTAAGAAAACCGTATTCTTCGCAAGCACTGTCTGAGATCTGCACAGAATATTTTCATCAAATTTCGCTCCATTATATCACATTACAAATCAAAACTGATTAGAACTTCCGGCCGCACAGTAAGTCCCAACTTTGCGACTTCACTCATATTTAGGTTATATGTTTTTTTTACCATCAGAAAATCCCTTTACCTGGCGATGAACTTGACTCCACACTTCCATAGATACTCAATAATCCCACAACTGGCACGAAATTCTGCAGAATATTTCTCATCACTTTCTTATGTCTTCTTCTGCCAAAGTCACAAAACCGATTATGCAACGTCTGGAGAGAGATGAGATGAAATCACACTAACTCGATCGACGCTCGGACAGTTACTGAAAATTTCTTAATCCAACTAAGAGATGCGACCTCAAGGATGGGGCTCTTTATGTGACAATGTACACAAGCTTCCATGATATGGGTTTTAATGCTATTGTGCCACCAAGATGCTATTATTCTTATTGGCATTAACTGTCTCCCTCCCGCACATATTCATAATACGCTTCTCTGGTCCAGAGTGAGAGTTGAGAAAACATATTGACCGACAGAGCAAAAATAGCAACGCTCAATTGACCACTTTGAATCGAAACATCACAAAACAGACCATTTCTGAGAGAGAAATTAGAGGCAATATCATGAAAAAGAGTAGAAGATTCCTCAAAACTTACCTAAAACCGTATTTTTCATTCGCTAAAAGAATTGAATGTAACGTTTGAGGAAGAATAAATCATCAGGATGATCATCTAGACTGGGTCATGTTGTGTAAAGCCGCCAAAAAATTCTGTTTGCCCTCTGAAGACATTGAAAACACACACTCATAAAAATCTATAAATAAATCAAACCGAATCAACATTAATTCTAGCAGAATTTTATATCTAAATTCCGAGAAGCCAGAAGAAGAGACTTCCATGGAAAAAAGCACATCCCTGGAGATAATGTATCAATTAATTGAACATTTGACGGGTAATTTCCAAGCCTATATCCGTCACTATGAATAATTCTGGAATGAGATTGAGCGGCGTCTCTTTAAGCATCGACCAATGCTGAATCACTCTTAACGCGATTATATAAGCTCAAGAGTCCCGGAAGAAATCGCGTTTATTCAATTAGCACGTCGTCCAGCGTGTGGAATAGTTTTTGGTATTCGATGCGATGCGTGGGGCAATGAAAATGTATTTGTTAGTAAATTTAAATAAATTGTACTTTATTCCTTCTTGCATTACACTTTGAGGGATATCAATTGAGATGATGTGTGACACAAGGAATCACTTATTATAACAATGTTACAATTCTTTTTTACACGTTCATACAGTGGGTGTTCATATAGAGCCATCAATAGTTAAATGCCATCTAAAATATAATTAATGTACAGTATTCTGCAATCACATTCAACACGGACAGTTGGGGAGCTGGGGAAGAGTGCAAAGATGCGGGGATGAGTTGGGGTTGGGAGCCGAGATTAAATCTAATTATTGCTAACAAGAATGTAATAAGTGGCAAATTGTCACAGTAATTTGCGCTGTGGCGTGTGTAATTGAATAAAACGGGCGACCAGAGTGACCGGGAGGCTGGTTGCGGGGGACGACAGAGTCTCACTTGCCGTCGGGCATTCAGTGACCCCGTGGAGGGATTAAATGGCCATTAGGCGAGCGGAGAGTGTCGCCGAGGAGGCCAATAAAGCCGGCCGGCAGGATGGGGCCTCAGAAGGAGGACGGCGGGCGGGGGTCGAAGGGCGGCGGGGAGTAGGGCCAGTAGGGTGGCGGCGGGAAGAGATGGGTCGACGGCGTCGGCACGCCGGGCTTCACGCCGCCGGACACCTGCGAGTAGACACTGGGGCCCAGCTCCGCAGCGCCACCGTGCATCCCGTACTTGCCATATCCCGCCGCCGTGGCCGCAGAGATCATCCCCGTGGCGTCCGCGCCCTGCGCCTGGGCCTGGCAGGCCGCCATGAGGCCGTGGAAGTCGAATTTGTACGCATACCGCTTGCCGTGCACCTTCGTCATGATGTTCTTGTCGTAATAGTAACTGCAGAAGAAAAGGTATTCCGCGCGTCAACATGATTCACAGAGCATCACTACTCTTCAGCATCTTTCACACGTGACTCATCGGCAATCAATGCCCAGAGGCCGAACAATTTCTTCTCCAGCACGCTTTATATGCGTAAGTGGCTGGAATTCATCTGGACAAACTACATTCCATGCAAAGTCAGAAAAGGGAAGAAGCGAGAGAGAAGCGCGAATTCGTAAGCGGATCTTCATGAATGAAAGCAGCAGTTGGTTCAGTCAGCAAATACCGTATGATCAATATCTGCCCTATAAGGAAAAGACATTCATCTTCATTGCAATGGCATTCGGCCGACGAAGATGATATTGACTCACTCTTCATTCCAATATTTTTGCAGTGATTAAAGATGACTGTATTTCTGGATATTTGCGCTACAGAAAAAGGGATTTTTTTTGCTATCTCTCTGGAAGGTGAAATACTTTTGTTTATAATATAAATGCTATTCAATTTATTTTTTATTTTGAGAAATACCTAAGCTAAGCTTGAAGTTGTGTCTAAAAAAACCGTTTGGTTTATCAAATTTTCTTTAAGACACATGAATATGTACAGTTTCTCCAAATTAAATACAGCCACCTGAGACTCTGAAAAATATTGATATGCCGTGATGTTTCACGTAGTGCTATAGGTCTAAATTTTTCAATAAATCTACCCTTATGAATTACTAATTACTGTGGCGAGTTTGAAGCCATTAGGCCTAGTTCTTAATTTCTTTATGACACTGAAACAGTACCAAAGCAGTAAACAACGCTCCAAATTCAATAAATCCACGTGAGTAAAATTTGAATTCTTGCTACTTAAGTATGTTTTGGATTATTAATGGGGTTTTAATGAGTCCGAGGTGTCTGTAAGATAATTTTCTTAGAAGAAATCAGAGACTTCAGAGGATTGTGGGGAGATTTTTCTGCTGCACAAGAAAGGATATTTAATCAGAGAATTAAGCAAAAGAACCTCCTGTTTAAGAAATAGAATTTAGAACGTCAACTGTAGCTTAATATTAGTAAATTAGTCACAGAGAGTTGAGATGCTCCAAGATTACCAACAAAACTACTTTAAATCATTCTTGTTAAAAGTTTTCAGAGCAGCGGTGCGAAAAAATCTCTCGAAAAATCACATCACGTTTCTCAGTTACACCATTTTCTGACTGAACCACCCGCGAGCGTGGGGAATTTGTGGTAAACCACCAACGATGAAAAGTGCCAAATACTCACCGCAGAGCCCGACTCAGTTTGTCGTAGTTCATGTTGGGCTTAGCCTTGCGTTCGCCCCAGCGTCGCGCCACCTCGTCCGGGTCTGTGAGCTTGAATTCCCCATTCGTTCCCTCCCATGTTATGCAACCGGAATTCGACGAATCAGCGAGGAGCTCCAGAAGAAACTGCCACAATTGGATCTGGCCGGAGCCCTGCGCCACCAATCTATGCGAGGCAGCGTTCAGCAATTGATATGGATCTGCTCGAGAGAGAAAAGATGGCATTCACTTTTTCGATTCTTCTGTGCAACGTCGCACGCCAAATTGTGTGTCAACATTTCACAGTTTTTTTCGCTGCCTTCGGGAACATTTGAATATTTCAGCTGTTCCACTTGAGACGCTTTTCCGAGAAAAACACGTCACTGAGACGAATAAAGCACATTGTCAAAATATGTAATTTATCGCGGTTGGGTATTTTTTCCCCATCTGCATTACATGTAATGTGCGGAATGATGATTAACCCTCTTATTTGGCGAGAGGAAGTGATTACGGTTTAGTGCGTAATGTTTGGTAATTGGCAAAAAAAACACGAAGCAAATCACTTTAGCATGAATCACTTGAGCGCAATTTGGAAGCCACATGTTTTAGGGAAATTTGGTTCTAAAATGAATCTATCAGCTTGGATTTGTCCTACCATTGTAAATCATTGGCATTCCACTTGTTCGCGAGTGATGATGATGATGCTGAACCCGAACGGCGAATCTCCTTGCCACATTAAGATCTTCCGATAGGCGCCACATAACGCCAACATCTAAGCCGACACTACTCATTTCATAATCTCTCCAACACACACAACACTCCTTAATTCCTTGCGAATCAACTCTCGGAAAATAGTCACACCGAATAACTTCACTCGGAGGGAGAAAAATGCGTCTCGTCGATGGCACAGTCCATCGAGAAGTGACACAATAGCGCGGAAAACTGTGCGATTGGAGTGTGAAAAGCCCAGGACGAAGATTGAGAGCAGAGAGAGGACATAAGGTGTGAGATTCAATGGACCAAGTGAAACAATCCTCTCTCTGTAGCCTCACATGAACACATTTGGTGGTGATATTTATTTAGAAGCATCCCCCTGTCCATAATCCATCCCTGAAGCGACGCCCCGTCGTTACATTTCATTTATTTCCATTTCCCGCCTTTTCTGCACAAACACTGCCGCGCTGGTGCGAGCGAGAGTAAACCAGGAAAACCCGTGTCGAGAGATCAAGGGTGGGAAAATGAGTACCCGGGATTAGTGCATTATTAAAGTCATTATCATATTTACACAATAACTCACATTCCACACACAGATTTCATGATGCTCAACAGCCAGCCAGGAAAAATGTCCTTATCACGATAATACTGCGGACGGACTGATAGAAATGCTGAATTAATTAAGAGCAACAGAAGAGTGATATTTCATTCCCACTTCTTTCCTTCCTTCCTTCCTTCCTCAGATCTAATAACTTTTCCTTCCTGAATCTCCACGGCTCTTTTCTCCTCTTCTTTTGCCACTTTTCACACTTGCCATAGAGCTTTATTTCTTTCCAAAGCTCCTCCTTCGTCAACACCCAACAGAGCCGCATTGGACATTTATTTCGTTCTGTTTTTATAAGATTTCATCGAAGAACTAGTGATTCTAGGGACATCATTATGTACAGTCGGTAAATTATTGAATTTATCGACACAAAATTCGTACAATTTCCTCTTTTTAATACAATTTTAGGAAGGAAATAGGACTGATGTGGACTAATTAGTCCTCAGATTGTTGATTTTAACTATTTTTCCCTTGAAATTGTGTAAAAACTTGATTTAAATGAATTGTCGATAACTTTAAAGCTATATTTGCTATGCTTATTTGTTCTTTAATATTTGATTTTGAAATTTCAGAATTTTCAACTGAATTTCAGACAAACTCTGGTTTATTGGAGGTTTTTATGATTTTCGTGATCAATGAAACTTAGAAGAGTTTTCTTCGCTGCACAGTGGCAGAAAGTTCGGTCCTGACACTCCTCCGGCTCTTCATTTCACAAACTTCCCGCTGTGAGGCACGGAAAAAGGATATTCCCATTTCGATGGCATTTGAAAGTGTTTGGCATTATATGGTAATAATATTGTTATGAGTGTATTGCCACTCTTGCCAGGCATTCAGTGACATGGATCAAGGAGACAAGTCACGAAGTCAAGTGGAGCGCACACGTATTTATTCCAGCAGACATTCCCCTCTGCTCCTCCCGGGTCAATTTTGATTCATTTCGCGAGGGTGCGCCTCGGGGATTTACTCGGACGCCCACAGCAGGATGTCCCACAAATTCCCAACCGCCACCCTATCAATTTCCATATTATTCAATTTGGGAGACAATTCTCCGTGGAAGGTGGATTTCCTCGCCCGGAATGCGCAGGGGTGGCGGGCGATAGGAAGGACATCCTGGGTGGTTCTTCCTCCTAATTAATTTATTGGCCACTCTAGAAGACGTACCGTCGGAATCTCTGGCAATTGCCTTCCTATCCCCAGGAGCTCAGATTAGATAATCCCGCGCCATCAGTTGGGAAATTTATGCCGAAGGAAAGACATACCTTCATTTGAAAGTCAAAGTCAAACTATATAGTTGGTTATCGATAAATTACACTTTCCAAACAACATAAATTACACCGTCGGAAAAGTCACACACACACGCGCGCTCGCTGAAGGCAATTGAAAAGGGTCAAAACAATCTAATGTGGGTGATTTAGGAAATCGACAGCCTCATTGTTCCCACCCTCGGAATCCCATCGAAGGTCAAATGCGAGCCAAATGACCATTTAAGCCCCTTCTCGTATTGATTTAATGAACTGCAATCGCTGATCTATCTCTTCCTCTGCCCGACTCTTGTGGCTCGCCTGATCCCAGACAAAAGGAGAAATTGAGTTGAAACGGAAACGGATTTCTTACACTTTCTCTCTCTCTCTCTTCTTCGCATTCCACCCTCCCGGAATCTCATGATTATGTAATTCGGGTGTGAAACGTCGAGGCGATTTATCAAGATTACCAAACATTGGATGGTGAATCTCCCATTGAGAGGTGCTAAAAGACGAAGCAATTTTGTTATACATTGATTAACAGAATTTAGTGTGTTTCACGTTGGATTCTGTATTCAATTGAACTTGTTACAACATTAAAGAAAGTTGTTTGGAAAAAACAGCCCTCGTCACTTTTCCAATTTAACCGATTTAATCCAATTAATAGTTATTATTTAGATTTCTTGTTGCAGTTTTAAGCGCGGCTCAAAAACAGTGTGACTTTGTATACAAATATATGGGAAGTATTAAGAAGAAGAACGAGTATTAAATTAGCATTATTCGATCAAGCGACGGCTTTTGATATAACTATAAAGACATCGTTTGCATTACTAAAAAGTCTCGCATTTCTAAGAAAATGAAGAGAGTAAAAAACAAAAACAGCAAGTTCACCCACTTGAAGTCTCGCCATTGTGAAAACTTTTCGGGAAAAGTGGCAAAAATTCCGTGGAAATGCTTGGCAAAAGCGCGCTGTTTGCATAGAGAACAATTTGAGTGATCGACTCATAGCGAGGCCTTGGCTGAGTTCAAGTGATTCATACCCTTAACATATGTTCCATGATCGCTCACCTGGATCTTCGTCGCTGAGAAGAGGACTCTGAGATCTTCCTGTTGCGCTGTGGATCAGGTGAGCGATGTGCTTGGCGAGGAGATTTCCTCCGAGCTTCGAGCCTGCGCAGACCCAGAAGTCCGCCCTCGAGAGGCTCACCAGCTCCTGTCCGGTCGTGGGAAATCGTGATGGCTGAGGCGGTGGATCGATCTGGAACTCCCTCGTCGTCCACTCCAGCCAGGATTCAATGTGCTGAGCATTCCACTCGGCGGGATCTTAAAGAAGAGTTAATCCTATATACAGAAGACGCCTTGCCAATGAAGAACCATCAATGCAATTGCTGTACCTCCAGGAACGAGAATGGGATTCCTTGTGGCGTCATCGTCCTGCTCCTTGGATTCACTCACACTTTCTGGACACTCTGTTTCAGTGTCATTTTGCATTGTTCCACAATATTTTGCCACCAATTGATAATCCAGAGGCGTTTGGCGCCATTCTACGCTTTTTCTCCGCGGCACAAGAGTACAAAAGCTTCATAGAAATCACCTCATAACTACCGTGAGAACTCAGAGCGCTTCATCATCGACTTCCGGTGCCCCGGTGGCGAAGGTGAGAGAGATTAGATTTTTGGCTGTGTCGGCTGAAGATCGCGAAGAAACTGAGTGATCAATTGAGACGCGGAAAGCGTTTCAATTCGGCTTCAATATTAGAAAGCCCGTCTTAGGCGCTCCGCGTTCCTGACTCTTCTTGACTCTGGCTTGAGAGGGATATGGAAGGGGTTTTCCCAGTAATTCAGCTCGCATCTCTCTTTCCAACCTTCCTGCTTCGGTCTCTTCGCTCTCTTTCACATCAATATTCCACCACTTCGGCGATCACGGCTGCAAATCGCGATCGCGAATGAATCACCTTGTCGCGGGTTCTGGCGCTGAACAGCTCAAGAGGGCGATTCTGTCTCATCGCGATCGCTGCAGATGAAACATTACAAGAAGTCCACAGATTACTCACAGCTTCCGGATGGAAGAAAGCTCCAAGTGTATCTGGATTAATCACAGTTCGTCTATTGATCAATTTTCTCTGGTTGCTCTTAGCAGAGAGGGATGTTAGTCATTGGAAAAAGCGCGCAAAAACTCACCCATTCTTTTGCCAATTTATCTTTTTGATCCGTGATACGTGAGGTGAATATTTAGTGGTCAATCAATGGATGAAGAAATTGCAAGACACAATGCAGACAGAATTACTTGCGAATAGGAAAAAAAACCAGATGCTCTCAATGAAATCATTTTGAGTAATACATTTCTGGGAAATCTACTCATTCATGCCGTGACTCACATAACCTAGCGCCAAAGATGCCTTACTATTGCCAAATCTTGCACCCAGAGAAGAATTTTCTTGAGAAACTTCACCATCACTCGATAGAGAAACACTTGAACTACACTTTAGACACAGTTATCAGGTAAACGATGTAGATTTGCACTAAAAACCAGCCATGAAAACCGGAGCGAAACGTTGCTCCGTGTCCGCGTTGAAAACTCACAGCATTTTTTATCCAAGAAGCTGTGAATCACGGAATTCGCGCGCAGAATCGGGCAAAAGGCGGAAAATTCAATAGTTAAGTATCTTTATTTTCAAATGATGAGATTCTCTCTAGACAATTTTGGGGACTTTATAGTGATAATGAGCCTTAAAACCTATTACAATGATAGAAGCAAAATCATTTTGTGTGTCTTAAATAAATCACTTGACAATTTTCTGCATTTGGATTTTTCACTTTTCTCACTACGCGAATACTTTTGCAAAATCATTCAAAATTCCTCTCTTCGCAGAGATTCATGAAGACTTTCTCTATAAAACTTTTACCTTTTTACTGGAGAGCATTTCAAATGTGTGCGCTCAGCAAAGGAATTTTTATCCTGAGGAGAATTACTTGGCAGTGACAACACCAACAGCAACTCCAGCCGCGAAGGCACACAGGAAGATGTGAAAATCATTGAATTTGCAGCCATTCTCGTCCCCAATAAAAGTTGTGTACCATTTTCGGGCCTTCTTCTCCTGCTTCTTCAAGAGACCTTCCGCCTGATCGAGCTTGCGATCGAGATATCTCTCAGCCTGCAGAGAAAAGAAATGCCATGTTAGGGAAGATTAAAGAATCCATGTTTGGTGGCCAAGAAAATATTTCATTTCTGGAGAACAAATAAGTGAACAATTGGCGTCCCGAAGGAAATAAACTTTCTGCTTCACCAAAAAATACACCGACAAAGAATAAAGAAAACCTAATTTCTCGAAACAGAAAGTTTATTTCACAATCATTAAATTATTATGCCAAAAAACATAAATTCGAAAAGACATCCTATCTATTGGTTAGAAGCATTAGAACCCAAGTCCAATGAGAAAACCACCGATAAAGCCAATTGCGGCGTATTTCTGGGTTCGGTAGACTTCTGCTGCCTATAATTGAGGACATTCAGGGATGAGACTCTGCGCTGGAGAGAATTGGTCAATGGACACCGAGCGATACTCACCTTGTCCACCCATCTGGGCCCCTCGCCAGTGACTGCTTCCTCCACCTTGTCCGCGATCTTGTCCATCTTGGAGTTCACCTTGCCCCAGTTCACCTTAATGTATCCCTGCTCGTTGGCGATCTGCAGCAGGATTATGCTTCCGCCCACCGCCACAGCCACCAATCTGCCCACGCGCACGGTGACGAAGCCCGTGAGCCTGAAACGAGGGTCATGTGATGAGCACAGAGACGCTAATTGGAGACGCTTCGCGACTTGTCTCACCATCCGGAAGCGGCTCCGAGGGCGATTTGCTTCGTCGCCGAGCCCTTGGAGATTTCGCCGAAGAAACGCTCAATTGCTCCACTGTCCTTCCCAGACATTTTCGTTATGTTGGCCAAGTTCTTGTTGTGTTTGGGATTGTTCATTCGAATGCAGCCTCTGGAATGACAAGAACGAGATAAACTTTCCTTCATCAACCACACCTCAAATCTCCTTCGCTCTGTCTCGAGGTCACAAATAAAGTCCACTGAGTTAATCCTCTAATAAGATTTATAAACAAAAACCCACGATTATGCAATAGAGATGGTTTTTGGTGAATTTATTATGCGCTTCACGACAAAAGTCAGAAAATAATTTTGATAATCTTGCAACTGGACTTTTCTTCCATTATTACACAAAGTCCAGTGTTGCAAAATAAGAAAATGCTATTGCACAATCGAGAGGGATGACTGAGGAAGTGCTCACGGGTATTTTTAATCAAAGAGATATGAGAAATAAAGAAAAATTTACCAAAATATATAGGGAGATATTTCGCTACCTTCCAATTTATTGCGTCTCGCTGTCACTTTGCAGCTGACGGTAAGATTAGGGTCATCTTCGGAAGCTTTTCATACATTTCACAGAAACATTGCGAGCCTCAATTGAAAATGAGAAAGCCTGCAGCATTGAAGTCCTCGCGAAAAACCTATAAAAGTGTTAAAATAATTGGCTGTATAGTAAAAATCAATAATTTTTGATAAAATTCATAGGAGTGTCTGAAAGTTTCAAATGTTTCCAACCCTCTTTGATATCCCGGATAAAACAGGGTGCGTAATAAATTTCTATCCAAAGTTTCATAAATTTGAATTTCACCAATTTCACCTAGAAACGCATCACGACTTAAACTTATCAATTCCACGACTGATAAGAAAACCACAGAATTCTCTTCAGTAGCCGTTCAGCATTTCACAATGCCGGTCGTTTGTGAGCCATTTGCGGAGAAAGAACTAATCAGCAGAGTGAAATATGCAGGAATTGATGAGTTTGTCTACGTGAAAAATCCATCCAAAGACTTCAAAGAAGAATCATACTTTTTGCCAGCACTTTACGCCAATTCCGCCGAGAAGATTTCCAACTTTAGGGTTCGTTCGGATGATGTGTGGGTGGCGACTTTCCCCAAATGCGGGACAACGTGGTCATTAGAGATGATCTGGATGCTCTGCAATGGACTAGACTACGAGACATCCAGAAATGTTGATCAGAATGCAAGATTTCCTTTCCTAGAGTGAGTTGAACATGCGGCAAATCTTGCCAAAAAGCACTCTGATAAGGTTTATCTTTCAGAGTACACAACATTTTATCTAGAGAGCTGAATCTTCCTGACGGTGCGGAGATTCTCGAGAAGACAGAATCGCCGCGATTCATTAAGACTCACTTGCCGGCTCCTTTGCTGCCCAAAGAGATCTGGACCGTCCGCCCTAAACTTGTCTATGTCGCGAGAAATGTAAAAGACGCCGCGATATCATTTTATCATCACTATCGCAACATCTTTCACTACACAGGCAGTCTTGAGGACTTTCTGGAAAATTTTATGAACGATAAAGTCGTTTACGCACCGTATCACAGTCATATTAGTGAATATTGGCAAAGGAGAAATGAGGAAAACATTCTGTTCCTAACTTATGAGGATATGAAGAAAGATCATCCGCGTGTTATTGAAAAAACCGCAAAATTCTTTGGGAAATCGTATACAAAAGAACAAATTCTCGAATTGGCAAATTATCTCGACTTTTCCAATTTCTCCAGTCAGTATAAATTTGCATTTTTTGAGCACATTTCTTTGCTATTAACATAATTTAATTAAAATCTGTCTCTCTAGAAAATTACTCAGTAAACCATGAAGAAGGAGTTGAGAGGATTCAACGGACACTTCAATTGAAGAAGCCTGATGATGACTATCGATTTATTCGGAGAGGTGAAGTTGGATCTCATCGTGATGAAATGCCAAAAGACATGATTGAGAAGTTCAACGAATGGACAGAAAGAAAAATCGAAAAGGCTCAATTAGGACCTGAAATTCGCACTATTTTCAATAGATCGTAATTTTTCCCTCAGTGATTGAACGCATGAATTTACGATTTGGGAATAGTATCGATTTTGTCACACATATTTGGCAAATGTAACAAATAAAAGAAATGCATGGAATTCCTCAGCAAACAAGTTTTATTGTCCTTTTATCCGGATTATAGCGTGTAACTGAATGTCTCCTTCTTCTGACACCTCAAGGAGAAGTTCTTTTTTTCGCCCCCAGATTAAGACAAAATCATTTGGCAGTGACTAAATTGCCGATTTCGTGCATGCAATTTGACTTTATCAACTCAGTCAAATCTAAAACAAACTTCGTTTTTTCTCCCAAATTCCAATTCTATGCATTTGTATAATGAAGGGAAAAAGTTGTAATTCCACTCTTAATAAAAATGAATTGAGAACATTGTTGAGTGGGTCACGATTGGAGTGAGTTTTTCCCGCCCCAGGAGATTGAATTGCATCGTTTCCTTGAACTACAAAGCGAAGGAATTTTCACAAAATCACAAATTTAATGCGGAACAAATCAATAAACATCCCCTTTTCAAAGCCACAATCGGTGGGTAGCGAAAAAAAACCGCCAAGTAGACAAAATGTAAATTTATGTCATCGACATGTGGCAATAAAAGAAAACGCGAGTTTTTTTTTGTGTTGTGCCGCCTTCAAGGATGAGGAAAAATGTGAAAAGGGTTGAATTGCTGAAATGTTTGCACGGGAAATCAGTTGCTGCCGCGAATTCCAACCGTCAATACCTATTTGTTCGGTGCCTCTGCCGAGAGCAAGGATATGACGAAGAGCTTTGAGTCCTGGACGCGAGCATCGAGGCGAAAATCGTCCTTCTGTCACGCTGTCACGTTCGATGTGCGGAATCAGGAAAGTCGGGTGGATTCCAGAGATGGTCTCAAGTCACTGGGTGGCAATGAGGAGCACGAAGTGTACGGAGAGAGACTTCCGGAGCCTATTTTGGGGAAGAATTTCCGCCTTCCACCGCGAGCCAGGCCTCAGCTGAAGCCCTTGATGGACACTTCGCTCTCCTACGTGAGTTGTCTCGGTTGCAAATGATTGAAATCACTGTATTTAATCCTCTTCTCGTCCAGATTCCTGTCTATATTCACCTGCGCATCCACCCAACGGTGGAGATTGAGCGCCCCAAGATGCCCGAATTGCTCCTCAGGGCCAAACATAGGCGCTGCATGAGGGACTTTGTCACCAAATAGCGATCAATCAATGTAACATGTTGTGAGTTATTTAATGTGCACATGCAGAATCAACGTAACACTTCATTCTTCCTCATTTGGATTAACGTACAAGAGCACCATTGCAGAGATACACATACCATTTAGTGGTTCTCAATCATTCCATTCTCGCGAATCGTCATGCAAGCGTCGAACAGCTCACCGGCAATTCGCAGCTCTCTGGAGTCCTTCTGGGACAGGCAATTGAACACTTTCGTGCAAAGCTCTACAAGTCTGTCGAATGATATATCCTCAACATTCTGACGAATCTGTGGCCACGTGTGCTTGATATACTGTGAAAAGAGTTAATAAAATTACAAATTGTTATAGTTAAATTGACTCACAATTAAATTCTCACCAATGAATCCAGATAGTCAGCAAGTTGAGTCCCATAAGTGCCTTGTTTATTGATCGGCAACACTTTGGGGAACAGAATCATGCGTCTTCCGGCGATCTCAAGCAACAATATTCCCAGATCCTGAGTGTCTGTCACATCCTCGAGCAGCTGCTCAGCATAATTGTCCCATCCATGAGCGTACAACTCAACAATCTGATGCTTCTTCAGCTTGTTTCTGTCCACTTGCCACTTGCTGGCCAAGTTCTCCGCCTTCATCACCCACAAAATGTGATCCACAAGGTAAGTTTCTCTCGCGTCCACACGGATGAGATCAATAGAGGCTGTGACAATACGACAGAGGAACTCAAATCGTGTCTCGCGCTGAATGGGATTCGTCGGTGGCAGAGGATCGGACAGTTGTCGTGTGATTTCCGTGAAGAAGGCCTGATTGCACATGGCATCGAAGAGAGTCTGGATGGGTTTGTGGTATTTGATGTTGAAGAAGGCTATCAAGTGCATCACTTCGTTCAGTTCCCGGTGGAGTGCGAGAAGGACAGGATTGCCGGTGTTCTGCTGCAATGCTAGGAGGGTTAGAGGTATGGGTCCCTCCTGCAACAGTTCCTCATACTTCAAATCCACCTTGTCATTCTCCAGACTCTCGGCAAAGTGATCGAGAAATGTCGAGCAGTGCTCGAGGAATTCCGGCACAATCGCATCAGACATGCCAATGTCCTGAAGACAGAGTTTCTCTTTGGGCAGCCTTCCTGCCTTATTCATCAGCTTCTTCGTCGCTTCCAGTGGTATTTTCAAGTGAGCATTCCAAATCATGCAGCACAGTCCATGTTTTATCGCCCAATCTCTCTTCGGGATGCACTTGAGACACTCCAGTCCGGCCACCAGATAATTCAGGGCAACAAGATTCTTACTCCAGAAGCACAAGTACTCCCAAGCCATTTGCCCAAGCAAGACAGACGCTTGCAGGCTGAAGGGGAAGTGCTCTCGAAGAGTGGCCAGGTGAGTTAAAACAGGTTCCTTAGGCTCTGATCTATCCATTGGCTTCTCAGACTTCTCCAACAGATCTTCACACTTCGGCGTTTGTTTGCTGTAGAATGTCTTCTTGGAGCTTTCACCCTTTTCTTCTTCCTCCAGCAGAAGCTTCACATCAATCCCAGAAGCTGTTATCCACTTCGCCACCAACTCAGCAATGATTCCTTTGCCACCGTTGACGATCATCTTAAGGCTGATGTGGGGATTCTCGTACTTCACCAGCGGCAAGACAGCATTCTCACACTTCAGCGGTGCTCTAAGAATGGTGCCCAAGATGGATATGTCATCTAACTTGCCAATAAGCAGTGTCCACTGGCAAGTCTCCTGAGAAACTTGCTCCCAATGATTCTCCTCATCCGAAGGACTGTCTTTGTTCATCTGCAAAGCGATGTTCCGACAGATAATAGCCGCCAGAAGTCCTCTCATCGCATTGGGACTCTCAAGGAGAATTTCCCGGATATTTTGCCACCAAACACAGAGAGAATTGTACTGGTAATTGACTCTATCACCCGCCAGCGCACACAACTGCCTCGTGATACTAGAGAATCTGGTCAGATCTTCAAACAGCTCATCACTACGCGTGTACTTGAAGTCTTTGTGAAGCCAAAAAGCCAGAAGAAGTCTCATGAAGTCATCAGAAACCACCGAACTCTTCTCAGCCACTTCGGCAAAGTGCTTCAAAGTCATTCCTCTGTCCAAGAAGCTTGAGAAAATCGCTTCGCCAGCTTCGTGGAAATTATCCTCTTTCTCAGTGTTAATTGACACTCCATCCGGCGAGGAAACAGAGAAGATCAACAGGAAGTCAATGAAGGAATTCTTTGTCATGTCCTTATCACTGAATTTCACTCTTGGCGTGGACAATTCGCAATTGCTACTGATTGTGGCGAGATCCAAGAGCTTTTGAATTGTATCCAACTCTGAAGCACTGAGAGAAATCTTCTCAGGCTCATCTTTGGCCTCTTCGTCGTCCTGTTCTGTGTCGACACCATCAGGATTGCTCAGATACTCATAAAAGTCCAGCAGTTTCTGATAATTCTGACACATTGTCATCAAATGGTGATTACTGCCCTTCGCTTCCTCCTCTTCGGCTTCGTGAGGCTTCAAGAAAGCCGTGACAGCCAATTGAAGGATGGCAGGTGATAATTTCTTACAGCCGATCATCATATCCAGACACTGCAGCTGAAACTCCACCGTTTGAATGGTGTGGCAAATGGTGGAAATCTCAGTGAGGAACTGATCACTCTTGTCTCTCGATCGCAGTGTCGCTTTCAGCCTCTTCAGCAAATGCAGATCCTTGGCAGTCTTGGAGTTTGCGTCCGTGAGTGCGCAGTGAAAGGGAATGGTGATCTCCTTAAGCGAGTGATCGAGTGGATCCAGGAAAAGACACGTTTGGCTGGTGTATTTGGGTCTGGCGCCAGTTGTGAAGCCCATCAAGCCGTGTGGAGAGTACAGCAATTGGCTGTGCTTCGATGCCACAAATGCCGCCACTTTGGGGCCCTTCTGCAGTGGCCAGATCTCCAGAACTCCTCTCCTGGGTGCCAAGATAACCAGGAAGATTGCTCGACGCGGTTTCACTGGATTCAGAGCTGTACTCTTGGGCACTTTCTCCACCACTTCGATGAAACTGCACTGAGCATCTCGGTAGCCCTTGAAGATCCTCACAGCCAAGCCTCTGCGGCAGTCAATGATCACAATTCTGCCCAGAGCATCGGCCACCGCGGCCAATTGATTTCCCGGCGCCAGCCAAACTGCAGACGCGCTTCGTTGGATATCACAGAGTCCGAAGCGGCAGAACATGGACTCTGCGGGGACGGGAGGGGGCGTCTGACTCTCAGCCACGCTGGGCTGCTTCCCAGTCAGCCATCCAGGGAGGGCGGATTTGATCTTGCTCGCCACGGCGCGCGCCACATCCGCCAACACGGGCTGCACGAAGCCCTCCTTGGCGTAGTGGAAGCCAACGTAGGGCTTCGTTCCAGTGGCCAGAACCAGGGAATTCTGCGCCGGAGTACTTCTGTACTTGGCATAGAAACCACTCTCCAGACTCGTGTTCAGCAGATGATCAAAGGCACATGTCATTTGACTGCCCACGACCACTGAATCGTTTATGGCGGTGGATTTGCCGCCATAGCCCCACTTCCTGTACGGAATGGTCTCCAGAAGCTGATCGGAGGAATTGGTGTGGTTCTTGAAGTGCTGCTGTCGCAGAGTTCGCAGGATCTGGAACAGGTGGACGCCCTGGACGATGCAGACGCACGAAGTGTAGGAAATGTGGATCTCCTCGTTGGATCTCTTCCCGCTCTGCGCCTTGATGGACTGAATGGGTTCCGTGTGGAATTGCTGCGTGTACAACAAAGCGCCAAAATCCAGGTAGAACTGAACAAATCCCGATGACAAACCCACGCAAATCAGTGTCCAGTCAGCTGAACTCTGCGAGGATGTGCTCAACGCCATAACTGGGAGGCAAAGGACAGACGTAACAATGTCATTCGGATCCTCCAGATCGCCTGTCCAGCAAATCGAGAAGGCGTTCTGGCCCAAATCGCTGTCCCATCGCGAGGACAGGAAGATGAGCTTCGCTCCGTGGCCGAACACCATTATCTCGCCGGTGGGAGAGAAGGAGAAGTGCACAGCATTGAGCCAAGATTCCTCTGCAATGTGCAGAACAGTGTGAAAAGCAAGTGGAATTGGGGGAAAACAATGGAAATACCTGAACGGAAGCCCAGCAATTCCTGCACTTGTTCATAGTCAACAATTCTCGCCAGAGGCTTTAAATCACACGACATTCTGATGCCTTGGTCACAATTACACACAATGCATTAGTAAAATAAGGATTAAATAAGAGAATTTTCAAGGAGTTTAAGAATTTCCACGGAAACAGAAAATTATTGTTGACAATATTGACAGTCATCTGTTCACTCGACGCCCTGTAGCAAACTTCCCAATTTGTCTGAAGACTTTCCATTGAAAACAGCACTAAATCTGTTGAATTTACAAAAAAGAAATTGATTAAAAATCAACATTAACATGAAATACCTAAAATTCATTGAATTCTGTATGTATATCCTGATTTTTTTCGATTATTTAATTTCATTGTAGGCAAAACCACAGGAATATGTCGGATTTGTCTGGTGACGCTCGCGGAGGCGCGAAGCGATCGTTGCGCTCGTGGATAAAACAGAAAGTTACTGAGCGCGAACAATTCCCGCCAACAATTGCCATGTGATTCTATATCATTATCAATTTAATGCCTCTATTTGTGGTGTAATCAAATAGTGTAAAGTTCAATACGAACAAATAAGTAATAACACTGAACCTGTATTATTATAAAACAATTCCCTCACTTTTTCATTTCTCAGTATTTGAGTGAGAACTTGGAAAGCGGGAAAAACGGTTTGCGTGTGTGCGACCAGACGGAATCTAGTGTGAGCATAATTGATAAGTGCATGTGATATTCATTTGTGTAGATGGACAATAAAGTGAGAATTGAATTGCGTTCCGCCAGCGGCAAAGCGACAATATTCAGTTCTCGTCTGGATTTAAACAGTTTCACACGATAAAATTCTCGTCTCTCGTGGTCATTTCTCAAGTGCAAGTGTGACATTTTTTTCCTTATCTGATAGTCAATTCGGCAAAGTACTTCGCAGGATATTTGCTGACTCCTTTGCACAATAGATTCTCAGTAATAATGACTGACAATCGAAAGTAAGTACTTTTTTCTAATTGCATCTATCTGGCAAGTCATGAGGAAACTGGGCGAAGGTTATCACGCGAAAGGTCGAAAGGCGTCGCGGAGTTGAAATTTTCGAGGGGGCGATAGAGAATGTGTGCTGTGAAGAGCTTGTATTCTGGCAATTTAGAGGAGAAATGGGCAAATCCGCTGAGTTATTGCATTAGTCATGTTGTCAGGTGTACAGAGTAGAATGTGTGCACCTTAACAGACAACATGCTTATTGCAGCAGAGTCGTCCGAAGACCTCGACCAGCAACTTTTTCAAGGCTCGTCACTTGATCTCCCGGTGATATGTTTCTAATTGTGGGCTTTGGTATTTCCTCGTGCAATTGAACTTGGCTTTTCAATATGCAATGCTTTTCGGGATGAGCGAATATTTTCCTCTCGCGCGCAAATACAATTTAAAATGAAATTGTTCTCCACTCCGGATGGAGAAATAAAATCTCTTTTGGCATGAGATGAGATTTCCTAATGACTTTCTCACTTCTCAGTTCGCGGCCAAGGAGAGAGAGAGAGAGAGAGGTTAATGCATGGCAATATTTTAATGATGTGCAAATGGGATGGGAGTTTAAGAGTTCGCCCAACATAAAAATGCAGTAAAACGCGAGAACTCCGGGACACTTAAAGGCTCCAGCGTGTCTTTCATCCGTCATTTGTGATGGTTCTGACCACTTTTGCTCTTCTTTTGCAGTGCATCACAGAATCCAGCGCTGAGGCTGTACTCCGTGTTCACCTTAATTGCCGACATCATCGGCTTGCTGCTGAAATTTACACTGGAAGTTATTTATTCCTTTATGAAGTTATTTGTCAAGACGGAACTCAAGGATGTGAGCGGAGAGGTGGTTCTGGTGAGTGATTGAATTAGGGGCTCTTTTGTCTTCTCGGCGAGTCTCTAATGAATTTGCGACTGCACAGATTACAGGTGCTGGACATGGAATTGGACGGGAACTCGCCATTCAGTACACAGGTGAGTCACGCCAGTCCCACCGCGAATCCTTGACATTCCTTTCTCTCCGTGTCTCTTGGCAGATCTGGGATGCGAGGTTGTCTGTTTGGACATCAACGAGGCGGGCAATGCCGAAACTGTGGAGATGGCAAATGCTCTGCGACAGGGACGCGCTTATGCCTTCACGTGTGACGTGACGGATCGCGATCAGGTGCTGGCGGTGGCCAACAGAATCCGCGTCCAGGTTGGACATGTGTCGGTGATTGTGAACAATGCCGGTATCATGCCGTCGCGGCCGCTGTGGGAGCAGCAGCATCAGGAGATTCGGAAGGTGTTTGACGTTAATGTGATGGCACACTTCTGGATCTTCGAGGCCTTCTTGCCGCACATGATCGAGAAGAATCGCGGCCACTTGGTGTCAATCTCATCTGTGGTGGGACTCATAGGTGCGGCCAATTTAGTGCCGTACTGTGCCTCCAAGTTCGCAGTTCGCGGAATGATGGAGGCCCTCTTTGAAGAGCTGCGCGAGCACAAAATCCCGGTAAGACTTCTTCATTCACATCAACAGCACAAGACTTGGGGATTTATGAACAATTTCTCAACATTCTCTGCCTAATTCATAGCCAAGGCAGAATTCCACACAGGTGCTTCTAATAGCCCTCTTGTGTTGGGAAGGCGACCCTCAATGCTGCAACTGCCCAAATTACCCACGAAAGAGCTTCAATCACAATATTGGATAAACAAAGTTGTACACTTCTTTATCCTTTTTTACTCCATTGTGTGGCGATCATAAGTTACATTTACTTTATTTCCCCTCGACTGAACACGCTTTTACGAATGCCATTATATTGGGAGCTTCAAAATGCACTTCTCCAATCGGCTTTCTTCTCCTCAAACGGCGCACATTTCTTCACATGAGAGTTTGGCAAAAGCATTTTCGATAACAAATTGAGCAATAACACTGGCACAATGGCGCTGTCTGATGAGTTTAATGTCTCTCTCCTTCTTGCAGATCAAATTGACCATAGTGTATCCCTACATGGTGGACACGGGCCTGTGCAAGAGCCCCAAGATGCGCTTTCCCAAGGCCATGGCTCTGCTGACACCAAAAGCCGCCGCCGCATCGATTATCGAGGCCCACCGACAAGGGCTGCTCGAGGCAACAATACCGCGCTACATCGGCTATCTCAATAGATTCTTCCGCAACTATCCAGTCAACTGTCAGCTTATGGTGAAAGATTTTTTCGACAGCGGAGTGGGCACATCGGATCTACAGTGATTTACTTATTGAAAATGTGCCATCGTCTTCTTCGCCTTCCCTCCAAATAAATGGACACACACAGCTCAACGGCAACACAACAGCAAAAAGGCTCTGGGGTTGTTTCTTTTTCCCATATATATATTCCCAAATTCCACCTCAGCCCATGAGATAAACCTCCAAATGAGCGGAGGAGGGAGAAAAAAATTTCGACAACATGTGAATATGAGAATCCTCGAGAAGATGGATATGAAAAACAGTGATTTGTATTCATCAGAGAAAAATTTTAAATGTCTGCATATTCTTTTAATTGTAATTTGTGCGCTCAACTTAATCTTGATATATAAATATAAGACTTTTCTCTATCTCATTCTCTCCTCGTGTGCCTCTTGAGCGAGTTGGAATCCGCCTAGATTAGGCATAAAAGGCTGTGCTGAGAAATACCAAAATGAGTCATGGAATAATTTGTAGTTAAATTAAATATATTTATCGAAACATGGAGGGCTCTTGAACATCCGAAATTGCGAGAGATTTTTCACGGCGTTTGTGACTTTCATTAAATGGAGAGATTACGAAAATAATTTCTTTTGCACTTAATGTTTAAAAGCGCTCCGTCTTTCTCTCTGTGAAATTTCATTAGAATTCATATAAATTAACCCACTGATCACGATATTTAACCTTTGTCACTGACAATTCTCCCTCAAGAAGTGTGCATAATTGTGTGGATAAAAAGAAGAGAGGAATCTTAATATTCTCTTCATATACAATAACACACGATTTATATCCGTCCAGATTGAAACTACAAAAAATACCCGCCGTCGCCTCTCAACTCTGGCCAACACATGGCGCGCTTGGCTTTGTTTGTTAATGTTATGTTGTTATAATAATTATTAATTACAAGTATTAATACACATAATAGTCATAAATTATTCATGGACCGCACTGAACTCAATCGACAATCCGTGGATTTCTTGGTGAGGTGCCTGATGGATTGTGAAGTGGCGCGAAGTATGTGCATTTTGCGTGTGAATGAGCGAGAGACCCTCTGAATTAGAGTGTCGAGACAAGAGAAATGAGTGGTGTTTGGTTGATTTCTTCAAAATATAATTTATTTGGACTATAGACGCGAAGGAGCAAAAGAAAAAAATATACAATGTATAGGAGATTATTCGAATTACAATATATATTAATTGATATTGGTTGTTAAATCATATACATCAAGGAATTCTTCTCAAAGAGTCGTACTATAATTAATATTAACATCTTATGCACACAAACACACACTGAATCTAGTTGCCTATCTTATGTGGTGCCACGACTACCAGGAGTAGAATTGCTGCATGCCGAAGTTCTTGCCGATCTGCGAGGCGGAGTTGTGGGAAGAGTAGCCGGTGAGGTTCTGCTGGTGCATGAAGGGCGCTTGGTTGTGGTGCAGCGACAGTCCGCTGAAGTTGTGGTACAGCGGACTGCGGGTGCCGGGCACCCCGTGGTGGTCTGTGGGGGACAAGGGGGGCCTGGTGGCGGTGGGGCCAGCGGGATTCCATGGCGAGTACAGGGAATGCTGGCTGAGCTGCGACAGCGACGTTGTGGCTCCCTCAATTGCCACTTCCGATGCCGTTGCGGGTTCGTTGCTGTTGCTATTCCCAGAGTTCGGGCCTATCATCGTCACGAGGCTGTTTGGCGTGGGTGGCAGATTCACCGACGTGGGGAAGTGACTGGCGGCAGTTGGGCTGTTGTTCCCTCCGGCCGTTGACGATGTGCTCGCGGTGGAGCCGTTGAGGGCGTGTGACTCGGACGGGGTGTAGGTCGAGCCGGAGTTGATGCTGGAGCTGTTCACTGACGAAATGGCCAGCGAAGGTGAGGAGTGCAGGGCGTAGCTCGGAGTGGGATTGTGTATTTGATGCAAGTGCGCCGGATGGGTCAAAGCCGAAGACGCTGGTGTGCTTGAACCGTGACCCGGAACAGGATGCAAATGCGAGGAGTAGAAGTCATGCACTGAAAAGAGTCGCAACCAAAATACATAACAATAAATTTTATGCACGAAATGTCGAATTAAGGAATTAATTATTCGATTTGTTTACGCCGTAAAATCCATCCGGAATTCAATGAAATTCGCACATAAAGTGAACTGAAATACGCACAATCATTGATTATGCAATTTCCTCAAATAATCGAAATTCAAATTACCATCTATTCTTCTAATCTCTATGAATTCAATGCCTCACTTCTTTCAAGACATTATACGGAAAGATTAACCATTTTCATGATAATTTCCCGCGTGAGGAGTGATCAATCTTATACTGGTGAATTGATTTGAATATATATTGTAAAACTAACCGTCTGACCTCCTCACGATGCGCTTTATATCGTGCCGAAATCAATTAAACGATTAGAGATCAGAGAATCATCCATATCAATTGAGATTATGTCAACAAGACTGGTATTATACTAGTGAATAAATTAGTGTCATAAATTTTATGGAATTTTAATACTTTGCGAGAATTTATGGTGTCATGTCTGAATGCTGAACTTACTCTGTGAGGCCGTTGAAGCGAAACTGGGCGGTTCTGGCAGGGGTTGTGGCATCAAGGGATAGCTGGGAACTGCCGAATTTGCAGAGTAGGGTAGCGAGCTCGCCATGTTGATTGCCGAATAGGGAGGACCTCCTGATGAGCTCGACGAGATTTGCTTCCTGAGCCGCGCTCGGCGATTGCTGAACCACACTTGGATGCGCGCCTCTGTCAATTTGGTCCTCTGCGCGAGCTCCTCGCGGGTGTAAATGTCCGGATACTGTGTCCTCTCGAACGCCCTCTCCAGCTCATCGAGCTGAATGGCGGTGAAGGTGGTTCTGGAACGTCTCTGCTTCCTCTTGAGAGGAATTCCCGGCTCACTGTCGCAATCCGAGAGCTCTCCATCGGAGGGTTTGAGGGAACCATCGGGACCTGGCGAAGGAAGAGGCATTTTCCTTAATTGATTCGAAATTGGGTTAACACCCAAACATTCATTTGACTCCGTGGTGTTTCAGGGCATCCCATAAAAATGTCATTAATAACCATTACTGCGATGGTGTCGGGAGTTTAGAGTGATTCTAATGACCATCTTCGAGATCATGAGTATGATTTGAGAATCATCCGTGTAATGACAGTGCAGCATTTTGGGGCAATTGCACAAATGAATGGGAGTCTGGGAGCTGTCAATTAGGGTGAACTTACCACTCATGCCCAGGCGCTTGTCATCGTCACCATCGCGGCCGCGGAGGAGTCGCGAGATGGCGGAGATGGACGGCGCCGATGGACGATCACAGATGCCCTCTTTCACGAGGCGATCGCGAATCTCCCAGGAGAAGATGCCGGGATTCTCGCGCTTGTACTCCTCAATTCGCTGCTCCACTTCCGGCGTCGTCACCCGTGGCTTCGATCCGCCAATCACGCCCGGACGAATTGAGCCAGTTTCCTGGGAATAGCACGCAGTCTGAGAATCATTAACATCCTACGAAATGATATCTACACGCGTGATCGAGATTGATGAAGATGAGAGTTTAGAGTGTCTGTTAAATGAATTCCGCCCAAATGGGGCCGGATAGTGGCAAAAGCCCAACTATATCACTTTCAATTTGATGATGATTATCGCCCGGATAATTACAGGTGTGCTCCTCTGCAATTACCACACCAGAGCCTTGTAATTTTCTCACGTGGTAATTTGACGGTGCTTCGCTCCTAATAGGAAAATTACATACTCGAGACCCCATCTCACCTGGTAGCGATTGAGGATCTTGGAGACACAGCCATGGCTGACGCGCAGTTGGCGCGATATTACGCAGGGACGCACGCCGGCGGCGGCCATTTCCACTATTTTCAGCCGGATGTGGTTGGGCAGCGGACGCCCGTTTATGAAGACGCCACCCAGTTGGTTCACACGTCCCTGACCTGTCGACATATCACCTGTGAAAAATTACCAGAAGAATTTTTCTATAAGGATCCCATCGACATGACGTATCTGGGTCGAGCCACAATTAATCATAAAGTCCACTTTCGCGGCGGTCCTTTTAATCTACATCACGTAAATTTCTCATATGTTACACGACTGTTATTAATAGCGAAGGAATAACAATTCCTATTGGGGGCTTTTCTCCTCCTTTTGTGCGATACATGCAAGGACTCAGGTCGAGAGAGAGAAAGACATAATAGGAGTCATATTAATAAAGCTTTTTTGCCGCATAACCACTCATTTATCTCTCAATACAGCATCCTCGGTCTTGTCAGGCTCTCTCTGACCTCAACATGATCCTTTTCACTGCGTCGGCACAGCGGAGAAAAGGCAGTGGGCATGTACACACCATGTCAGATGAAAGACACCCCGGAGCGTTGATTTCGATATTTAATGTACTTCCACAATTGACAAAGATCTTGCAGGTACCGCTGCTGGGGAACACCCAAGGGTGGGATTAGATTGAGTGCCAAATTGGATTATTCTGAGGAATTGCAAACACCCTGGGGGTGGGCAATAAACAAATAAACCTCTCTCTCTTGGCAGGTATAGCCTTGCCCTCAGGGGTGATAATGCCAGGAACTCTCGGCCAGACATTCTGGAGCAGCCGAGAGGCGCTGTAAACTTCATGGGGTCCTCTGAAGCATCAGCAGTGGATCCTTGGGCGAACGGGCATACTGAGTACCGTGAAATTTTCATCATAAATTACCCTCACTGTTCTTTTTTTGTCTACCTCAACTTCTTCCTTCCCACGTAATTTGGAAGAATTTCTGTGCCACACAGTCATTTATTACAAATATTTTCCTGATATTGGACTGAAACACTATTCGATGGATGGATGGTGGCACCAGATGGGCTGCCCCGCAACTGTGCTGCTAATGGTCTAATTTGAGCAATTTGAGGGTGTCGGTGTTCATACCTTGAAATGGATATCCATTGAAACACGGCCGATGCATTGTCCCAAAGTTGTTGGTCACAGTCATATTTAAAGACACATCAATAATATATCAACTCCTTGTGCACTGAAAGTCTTTTTTTTTATCCCACTATGTAAGTCCTAAATAGTCTATTAATCAGTCCACTTGTTGCAAAATCAGTAATAATCCGATATTTGGTGATGGTGTTGATATCCAAAGGCCAAAATGACCGTCGCTACTCAGGCACACTTTGCAATTACTGGACGAAGCACACACTCAACTTGAGGATGCTGCAAGAGATGCGACCGTCCGGGATAAAGGCACTTTGGCAACTGATCCTCACAACTGGGTGCAGCTCCGACGATCTGTTCGGGTGTCCACAGCGACGGAGCGAGAAGGCACAACATCAGAGCGACACGGAGTTCACCAACAAACTGCCTGCGAACGCCCATTCGTCGGATCGTGTAAGCATGAGATTATAGGTTCCGACTCACTGCTCTGGGGCCCGCTTCAACTGGCTGTGCCGCTGAGTCAAGCAGGATCCGCCTTCTGTGGGTTATTTTGCTTATAGTGTTTCCAGAGACTCGTTACTCGATACGCCTCTCGCGATTGTAGACCCACATTCGTGCCTCGCCGCTAAACCCTACCTCGCACACACATTTCTCTCTTCCACGCTTGTCCACCACGAGGAAGTCTATGGAAATGAGCTGAACACCATCAGAGTATGACTCCCAGAGTCCTCACCCAGAATTTCACCTTAATGTTTGTGATACAGCCACTTCTTGTGAGTTCACACGATGATGAATGGTTATCGTTTCACGTAACAAATGCCCCAACAACAAAGAATCTGTGCATGCTCAATAATTTCATTATTCCACTATTTGTTTAACTCATTCAGCAGAGATGGGTAATTGGTCTCAGAGGGTCTCAGCTGAAAAGGAGAGGTGGAAGGTCTAAAAAGATAGCCTCTAATTGAATTCACTGGAAATTGCCCAAGGAAATTGTCTCAATTGAGTGTTTTGCCCTCCATGGCCGGAAAACCTGTAATGAGCACATGAATGAATGCTCACATGTACATATTGATCGCAATATTTGTGAATTCTCTGAGAATCCCATTCATTATTCATCACTTGCCTGCTGAGCATCAAAAATCAGAATTTCATGAGCATCTCTGTCTCATTGATTCCGCCAAAGAACAGTGCAGAGAAATTGCAGTAACCTTGTCTATATCACACGACGCAGGAACCTTGGCTGCTCCTCAGGATGCAAGAAGCGGTGAATGACGACGATGAGCCACTGAGACAGGAGGAAAAATATTTCCAAAATATTTTCCCAAAATTACCCGTATCAGTTGCACATTAGCAAGATTGTCAAGTGGACACCCTCGGTGAGCAGACGCACTGGGAGATCTTGTAAGACTCCTCACAGTTCGGACATGCTCGCCGCATGACCATCAAATTGACAAGATTATAAAGTAATAACGTTTCGAGAAATTCCTCCTTTTTGCTCCTTTTCGCATTGGCTTCTCAAAAACTTTATAGCTTTACGAGCAATATCTCACTGAACAACCATTATAGGAATGGTAAATCAACCTTTTTGTCCTCCTTCTGGGGTTGCATTCTTGTGCTTTCTCCTCCTGGCAAAGTGACCATGATCTCTGGCCCATTGACTGTCTCACAGAGAAGATGGATTTCTCTGGGTGGAGAAAAATTTCTCAAGAAACCCTCCCAAGGAAAAAGAAAGAGACCAAAACTCCTTAATTACAAATATATGACTATGCAGAAAAAAGGGATGAATTTGTCCAGAAGAATCTCAACTCAATTATAACATGCGTTCACGCCTCTGGTCCATTTTGGAGTGTGAATTCGGATGGTCTGGGACAGAGGCAACAGGAGGCAACAAAAGGGGTTAATGGAAAAGTTGCGGTTTGGGCTTTTGACTCCCAAGAACAAGTGGTGTCGTAGTTAATTAAATAACACCACTTTAGTGATCTCTCGAGGTGTATTTTTTCGTCGCTTAACCACATTCATCTTCCCACATCGCTCAGACGTAATTTATCACGACTGCAGGGCATCAAGATGATGGTGGAGCTTCTGGACATTAACTGGGCGGCTGCTCAGTTGGAAGACACAACTGTATCGCCTGTTGCTTCATCTGCTATTGTATCCATCTTTTGGCGTTTCCCAACCAACAATTCAAATTCAACTTACGCTATCAAAAATATTCCTTGCAGGAGGGAAAAAATAATGATAAATTGAAAAATATTCTTGAAAAATACTTTTATCCCTTGTCACATTAATAAGGCAAAATTATTTATAAAATTTAAACTCTTGGTTCTTTAAAGTATCAATCCAGCGAACCATAGAAGCTAAAAGTGCAGATATTTTAGCTAAAGAGTGTTACAAACACAGCAATTCAAAGCATAATGTGGAAGCCTGAAAATCTATGCATTAAAGATGATGCGACGCTATGATCGATAATGCACCCACTGAATGACTAAGATCTCAGCGAAAGAAAGCGAAAAAATTAGCTTCTTTAATCTCAACGTTCAGATCTTATGACATGTTTAGTGAATTTCCTACTGTCTTCTAAAATATCGCGACTGCAAATCATACTTACACTATAATTTTCAACAAGTCACTGCTAAAGCTGATAAAGACGGCCATGCGTGGAAAGCAGAGCAGTGTGCAAAAGATCCCGACAACTGGAGGACACTTCTTGTGGCATCGCGGGAGATCAATTTAAATAGCCTGAAGAATGTTTGCCCACCGCAGTTGATGACACAGAGGATGAGAATCTTCCACGAGGCACCACTTTTTCCTCAGCACGTAATTATTATTATTGTTGGCGTTTTAATGTACAAATCATTGCGGAGTGACTCGCGTGGAGGGTGGGGAGAATAGTGAATATGCCGCGGGTATTGTTATGGTGAGATTTTCGAGATGGAATAGCGAGAGTCGGTATCAGAGGCGGATGATCGTGATCGCGGCTGTGGGGCGTTCGCGCCTTGGCAGAGTGTGGGGCCAGCGACCATAATGACGAGAATATGAATTATCACCTTGCAGTGAAAACGTGGTGTTGTGAATCCAATCGAAGCCGCGCACAGTAGCTGATTGGAAATTAGCCGTGGAGGCATTTTGATTTGATTTTTTCGGTTGTCGATTTTATTATTATTTATAAATGTACACACACACATCGTCGCTCTTTTATCCCACATCGCGCGGCATCAGCAGGTCCATCGCGAGGTGATGCTTGAGGTGTTGATGATCCAGTGTGTGGGCATCATTGATATTGCCAATGCGGCTCTTCATTGTAGACTCTTTTTCAATGCGCCTTTTTTTCAAATTTAGATTGGAATTTCATTCACCGGCTTTAGCGATGAATGTGTATTGAAAATTTCCTCTCGACTCGCACGGGGATTTTTTTGTCTGACCATCGCGAAGAGTGTATGACGCGGTGAAATTCCTCATGGTGTTGTTTTGATAATGATCTTCCGATGTGATTTGACGACGAAATAGATCAGGACTTTTTTCTGGTCCTTTTTCGGGGCTGGAAAATTGATCCGGAGGCCAGAGAGCGGAATTGAGTGTCGGTGGAGCGAAAAGAAACAAGAAGCATCTCTCGATGTAATTTGTTCGCCACCAAAAACATCCATTAATCATTAATTATTTTCCCCAAGAGATAAAATTTGTAAGAAATAAACGGACGAAATTTATATGAGAAAAAATAGCCGACAAACAACAGTCGTATTGTTTAGTTCGGAGGAGATCAAGGTGTTTTGGCTGCACAACCATAATTTAAAGAACGATTGCCCGACAGCCAAGTCGCTCATTTATTTCTCACCTTTTGCAGTGCTCAACAGACGCTGTGACGTCACATCTTCCTGCACAAAAGTGTGTTCTGAAGACCGCCGAAGGACCTTGCGGAAGATGGACGAGTGAAAAAGAGAGATCGGGTGGTTTAAGTCATCATTTGAGGGAGAAGACAGAGAAAAGCGAAAAAAGAGCCAAGGAAGGTAAGAGAAAAAGCATTGTCGGTATATTTTGTTTAATAAAAAATCCCCGTAGTACAAGAAGATGACGGTGTGAGTTGGGAACGAGCATCCGAAGATGGATGCTACTGAAAATTATAATATGTGAGATTGTGGTAAATGACTTTTGCACCTCAAAAGAGCTCATCCTCGTGTTTCACACTCTTCCACACACAGATGGATGGATTGTTCGTCATGTCCCGTGTGCCCAATCCTCAAGTGAGGCGCGAGGATGTCAGAGCTGAAGTGTCTCGAAGGACGCTTCCGCCAGAGCGGCATTTTCCGTTGCTAATGAGCTCCTAAAACCGGATATTTCCGTGCAATTGGCCACGCTGCGTCTTTTCCAATTATCGGAAAATGGCACCCCTGTGCCGTCTCTGGTGCTTGGGAACCGATATTCTTCAGATACCCACCGCCAATAATATATGGGAGAAGTCGATTTGTTTGTCGGAAATTAGTTTCTTTTGACTCTCATTCGGAGCCGAAGCTCATTTCACTGCAAGTGATTGAGCGTGCCCAGCCGGCTGGCTATTTTCGTGGTGATCTGGACCAGGGGTGTGGGTGCGAGTGAGAGGATAGGAACACATTCCAATCGTGTAACATGCATAATCCTCTGTTCGGCGGTGCGCGCGAACATTTTCTTAATAAACTCACCATGGCTCTCGCGCCCTCCGCAGCCCAAAGAAATGCAACCGAGACGACAAGAGAAATGAATGCGACGTCTCCAACCGGTCTGGAATGGTCTCGGCGGGTCTCAATCACCATCATCGTGGCATTCGCGGCTCTTCAACTTCTTCATCATCTCCTTCTTTTCACGCTTTTGCCTCCGCGGCAACAAATATTGTGCGCTTCAGCCAGGCTGTCTCTAAAGGGCCACCGTCACTTTGCTTTCCAATGCATTTCTAACAAATTTTTAAGATGGTCAAAGCTGTACGCGAAAATTCTACTGATACTCTTGACTAATACTCCAGTTAAAATGATTTCTGATTGAAGAAACTGTATGGCAATAAGCACCAAATTATTGGAATATGGCAACGAATTATTACAATTTCTATGGTAATAATTACTTGAATACTTTTATGCAAAATTTGGAATGTATCCCGGATATTTCTTTAGTTATAGTAGCTTTTGCCATACAGACGCGTCCCTGAAAAGCTCAGTATATTTCTCAGTGTATTTGATTAAAAAAGAATCTTGAATTTTAATGGAAAAACAATGAAAAATGTCTCAAATTCTAAGTATTTCTTCAACACAACTTGAATCTATGCGTCACTTTGCGCAAGAAATGTTTTTGACGCATTTTTCAAATATCTGGTGTTCTTCACGAGTCATTAACAAATATTTTCTTAACACCTTAAGAAGCTCAAAGAGTATCACTGTGGATTATTGTGAGGAAGTCAATAGTCTTTGGCTCCTTCTGAGCTCTCGGAGATGAGTTGATCTGAAAGAATCACAAACATCTCAGCAATTCATCTCACATCTGTCACTCAGGCTAATCCCAACTCTGTTCCCTGGCACTTCAGACCCTTTCATGGATGCATATTTTGTGGCTGGACTTTTTTCTCCCGAAAACTGTGATGGAGTGTCAAAACGAAGATTGAAGATGAAATTATCGTAACAAACTGAGATGTTAACGCGGCGTGCATTTGAAGAGACAACTTGAGGGAATGGTGAAGTGATCTGGGAAACACCCAAATTGGATGAGTGGCAAAGGGAGGCATAAATTTAACACCCGCTAGTGAAATTGGATATCCTTGCGGTGGGCGCTTTTTTTGCGCCTCTATTTTGACGCCACACACAAGGACCCAATTTTCGCTCGATCTGAACCATTTACTCGCAACCACTGTGGCCAGATGAAATGACTTCCATCCCGAAGACTCCGCTAATTGCTTCGGGAGAATTATTCGACGCTCATTTGGCCCCTCAACACATGCCATTGCATGAGAAGTGGGGCTTTTCACTTAGAATTGGACGGTAAATTTTCTGTTTTGTCACGTCCTACAATTATTTGTGGCAAATGATGCGAGCGGTTCAATTTCCGTTACATCGAAAATTAAATATATATAAATTTTTGTAAGAGAGTTCCGCCAGATCACCGGGCAAAAGGCCCGCATAAAAAAGAGCGATGAAAAATCGAACATGTTCCATCTGAAGTGAGTCAATGGAGGGAATTTTTTTTTTCTTCTCTTGAGTATTTTAAAATAGTATTTCCCAAGAGTAATCCTCCAAATCATTTTTCACCATTTTGCAAAATACTTTTGCGTCTCTCGAACGGTGTGTTGTTTTTAATACATTGTGATTTATTAATTATGTAATTTGTCTAAATTTTATGATCTATAAATTTTGGGGCATTTTCGCGCTCCATACACATTCTTACATTATAGCGGACAACAAAAGGCGAAAGAGAAAAAGTCCAATTCGTTTCGATTTATAAGAATTAATACGGAAATGAATTTTAATTTTTACTCTCGCGTCAGCCTTTACCATTTCATGGCGTTTTACTTCACCATAATACTCGTTAAAAAATAATAAAATATAGCATCCATTTTTCCGAATTCTGCCTGTTTTTCCACCATTCCTTTCTTGTTTTGAATTTTCACGCCAAATGGGGAGAAATTAATTTCCTGATTTGATTACACTCACAACGCCGCGTATTATACAACTTCTCATTGTTTATTCTCGCTGATAAGCGTATCTTGTAAAGCAGCCCTATTGTGCATTTGTTTAAAAAGGAACACAACCTTGCGCGACACGCATTATTTCTCATAATGGACACTAATCGAATTAACGAGTGCTAAAAGTCTCTCTTTTTCTAACGCCAATGCAGGTACAAAATATTAATAATATGAGTTGCGCTTGTTAATTATTTCCGCACGGGTTTTTTTCTCCTTTCTACTCTCGCCACTTCTTCAGCCACCATTGAGGATTTTTCGTTTTTCAGTCACGGAAAAAAGAGTCTGACTGCCCTACATTTTCCACAGTACAAATTTAAAGACACACGAAGAGTGTCCCTTGTGACTTTGTCACCCATTTCCCTTGGCTATTGTGTGTGTGGAATTTGGGGGAAGTTTTCACAGAGGGGAAAAACTGTGAGAGGAAGAATGATTTTTGATAGTAACAATCGCTGCAAATCAGAACGCAAATAAATGATGGGTATTTCGTCTGTGAGCATCATTCCGGGTTGCGTGGAAAATTGTAATTTCAAGCATTCGCAGCGTGTCTTTGTCCATGAGGCGGAGAGGCAGGAGGACGAGCAGGAAAAATGGGAAAAAAATCAAAGTTGGGTGTCGTTAAAAGCGACTAAACTATTCTGGGTGTTTCATCTCCCCGCGTGCGCCCCGATGTCTAAAATGGCACAACTAGACGAGGCAAATTCGTATTTATAGTAAAACACATCGAAGCATTTCGCCCAACAATGCCGATGCCCCGGTGCATTTGCACTCCGTCAGCCATTGTGGCATTTAGTCGAAATGGGAGGTTTTGGACCGAAGGCGCATCGAATCACTTTGGTTTTGTCAAATAATTCCTCAGGGCCCCTTTCATCGGCTCACTACTTAGGTGGCAAATCATCGCCTGAATCGGGCCGCCCAAATGGACCAGCAAAATGCAAAGCTGCAAGCATGCAAGATGTGCGTCTGGAGCGCCTCAAGAATGCTCATGCTCTTATTCATCCGACACAATTTCTGGTCACGCTGCGTCGAATTACAGATTGAAGTATTTATTTCTTTTGACTATTCAGCCGATGGATTCCTCGCCCGGTGTCATCTTCTTTCAGCCTCCGCCACCCAGGAAAACATCTTGGCCCAGTCATCGTCTCTGCACCGAAAAGCCGCACACAAAAGCTTTTGCCGAGGGATTTTCCCAATTGATTACGCCTTTGACTGATCATTATCATTTGATCGGATTGTCAGAGGCAATATTCTCACTACAGTCCACGAAATTCATAGCTTCACACTGCGATGCTTTGTCACAATTTCTCGATAGCTTTGATAGTGCTTCGGAAAAGGCGGTGATTCTAGCGTAAAAAGCCCCACGTTTAATGAAAGAAAATATACAGCAGCGAAAATATTCCCTTTAGTGCTAAAAATTTCATGAGAATATGTAAAAATTTATAGAACAATTAACTGCTATAATTAACCTGACCGAAAATAATAATTTACGGGTTTTCTGGACATTATGATAAGAAATTCACTTAATATCATGCTTTCTACAGAGCAAAATGCTACAATTTTTACGACTTTACAGAAAACTAAGTCCAAATCAAGACTTCTTATAATATAAATGTCTTCTAGACATTCCAAACTCATGATTTAATATAATTATCTCAGCCAGTATTATGGAAAAAACATGGATTCTCTTACATTCACACGTTGCGATATCTTGGCCAGGAATTGAGATATCGCCATTATCTCAACACCATGCGAAGGATCATAAGATTCTAATCATTTTTTGACTCCAGGTGTCTTAAAAGACGAGAGAATTCTGGAATTTTTAGCACTAAACGGAAAATTTTCCTAAATTTCCGTCGTGTCATAACGAAATCTTCGCTACTGTATTTTAAACAAAGTTAAAGGAAATAGTAAATGAGAATTTCGAAGAAGACTTGCGATAAGATTAATATGAATGTCGCGTACTGTATCGCCACACACGCGCTGTTCTTTCTTCTATTTACACTACGCCTCTGAAGAGCTTTCTTTATTGCTGGCAGAGAAGGTGAGAAGATTTTCAAAATGTTGGAATTAGTAATTTGTCTCTAAATCCGTTAGAGAAAATTAAATTAACAAGAATCAATTCTTCTGATTAAGCAATCCCTGTCGCAATGTTCAGATAAATATTGGGATTAGATATAGCTGAAAGTTTCTCGCTGCTCTTCCAATGCATAATTGTATGTAATACACCCTACCGTATGGCTTTTAAATATATTTCGTTGTTAATTAATTCCCCAGCATTTCCTGTCTAACTGAAAGACCATCCATTAGAAAATGTAATTCCTCCCATTCTCCCATCGAGGAAACTAGATGGAGGCAAAAGAATGGAGATTTAAATTAATAATAATGTAACATACACGCAATATGGAGGAAAATCTCTTAAGCTCTGAATTATTATTAGACCGAAAAAATAATGTTTCGGAACAGAAACTTCATTTGCGAGCGCGCTCCTCTTGAGCAGACACACTGCCGAAATCTTGTGCTCTCATTACTTCATCACGGAAATAGCAATTGTGCGGCAATGATGATGGCCGTGTGATTTTTTCCCAAGAGGCCTCAATGGGAGAAGAGGAAGGCAAAGTGCCTCTGAGGTGGTTTTCGTGGGGAAGAGAGAGAATAAAAAGATCACCTGGCAAAAAGTCAATAATCAATCAAGCAGAAATATTTTATTCCACTTTATGCACCAAATTCCTCGTTCAAATGTAACTCTCGAGACAATTCACTGGAAATGCTGGATTTTTTTTCTGCTGCTCATGCGAGTCTTTCACTTGTCTCTCTCTGGGTTTTGGGCAATAGGCTGGGGCGAGATTTTGTGAGACAATGAGAGAGATTGCACAATCTCCATACGTTTCCGCGGCAGATGGAAGACCATCCAGTGGACAATGGACGTTCTCGAGTGGATTGTTCGCATACAGTCGAAGGTGACATTCTCACATCTACAATTTAGCAATTTCAGACACTTTCAGTTTCGAAAGTGTCTCCCAAAGTTGAGGTCCAAAACAACATGGAAAATGCGGGACACCCAATTCACTCAGCACACGTCCCACCTCTGGAGCTCCGTCTGTCAAAGGCGTCTTTTTGTGCCTATGTGCATTTCAAATTGCTAATCGATTAGCCGATTTGTGTTATAAAATTGCCAAATGGAGGCACAGAATGGCCGTGCAAAAGAGGGAAACATTTTCTTGCACAGGTTGTCTCGCACTAGGTGAAGAGGACATTCACAACACAGTACTTCACCATGGCTTGTGAAGAATTTTCCCATTATGCACCCAATGATTAAGGTCTTTGTCTGGCTCTCCCTTGGCCCCCCACTTAATTGAGTGGCGCGGCTTGTGGAGCAAGGGAAGGCAGCAACGCCGCGTGCGCAAGGGTTTGGCGGAGTCGCGAGAGACAATATTAGATTTTGTAATTTCAATTTCATGCACATAAGACTTGCACTTTGACGAGGAGGCCCTATCCGCCGCGAATGTGAGTCAACAGCAACGGTTTCCATCTTCTACCAATTTTAATGTTGCGCATAAAATACACTTCAAACATTTTTGAATGCCTCAAACGGCACAGGAGGAAAAGTTCCCGATCATTTGTAACTACGAACTTCATAATGCAGCTGGTTCATCGCAAACATACAGTCAC
Organism: Phlebotomus argentipes; assembly: GCF_947086385.1. Classification (NCBI taxonomy): domain Eukaryota; kingdom Metazoa; phylum Arthropoda; class Insecta; order Diptera; family Psychodidae; genus Phlebotomus; species Phlebotomus argentipes. The sequence continues at coordinate 5,758,427 of NW_026776181.1, read as the reverse complement.
GCCTCGATTCATCACCAGATATTAGTGGATTAAGAGTTTTATGATTATAATATTAAATTACAACCAAAAGTTGTGTCTCTGCATGCGATTATTTTAGCTTTTTGAACGCTGTTTGCTAAGGTTGAAATGTAACAAAATATTAGCTTCGCGTTTCCCTGATAAATCGAGGTTTAGCTGTGCCGATGAGATTTTCCCTTCGCGCAATGACTAACTACAGAAAGGTTCCATCCTCCCATAGTCAGTGCACATTTCATAAATTTATTGGCTTTCGAGACAAGCACACACGGCTGAATGGGAAAAAAGCCAACAGTAATTCATTATTACGACTCGATATGTAAGTTGCTGGATAAATCACAGTTCCACGAGCGTCTCTTTGACTCCACGATGCTGAGTGTCTTCGGTGTTTGATGAGCACTCTTTTTCCGGGTTGCACAGCTCGAGCTTCGAGCTTTGCTGAGAATACTGGAATAATTAGAATTCCCCTTAGATTTAGCGTGGAGGATTTGGAGAGATTTTATTTGCCATCTCGAGTGACCCACCATTGTGGTTGCAGTTTTCTCGGCAGCTTCGTTCCCTCGAAGAAGCCCAGTTGGTGGTGTGAATACGTCAATCAAATTGGCAGAAAGGAGGGAACATTTCAATTGGCTGGGAAAAATACATCTGCTCCGACTTTTCTCTTTGTTTAAATTCGACATTGTGTGTTCCATTGCTGAGTTTTAGGGCGATCTTTGCGAATGACATCGAAACGGGGGAGGGTGAGAAAAATGGAGCTTTAAGCGCAACTTTGTAGTTCAATTTGGATATTGCAGTGACGGTGAAAGAGTGATTTGTGGAAGAGTTCTCAAAGGATGTCGAACGTGTTTCCAATTACCCAAAGTTCCCAAATAGGCAAAAAAGGAGGTCCAACTAGTTTACGTCGCTATTCACGCCGTCACCGCGAGTAGTGAATGGATGGCCGGGTGTTGGCGGGATGTCGGGGCAAAAAATATCGAAATTCCAGTCTCTATCGATTCCCGAATGGTCCGATTTGATGATGACCAGCCAATATATTTTCGGTGTGCATTCCAAGCTATCATCACACCTCATTCTGTGGCCACACAAAACAACTCCCGTGTATCGTCTTGATTGCTATCGAGTGTTGTAGAATTTTAATTCATTCCTATGCCGAGGGTTTTGCTATATGTAGGAATATCAGGTATCGCCGGCCAACAATACATTTGGCCGTGTGGATGGCAGAGAAAAACGAATTCTTTTTTCAAACCACCAACAGAAAACCGATAAAATGTACCAGTCACGCCTATGTAATCAATCTGAAGGTCTCCTCCGTGAAACTTGGCTACTGTAATACGCTCCTTTTTGTAACACTTCTCCAATATAAAGAAATTATTGCGCCAATCGAAAACGTGAATAAGGCGGATTGAAAAATGGAATTGCTGGACGACATCGGGAAAAAAAATGTTTTCTGCGTCAAAATTGCTACATATATTTTCCTCTGCTCCTCTGCAGCCTTGTGAATATGCAATAAAATCCCCAAATCATCCTCTAAATTTCCCACTTAATTGTTCCGATATGCAGAGCTTCTGAAAATGATTCAACCTTATTCAATTAGCGATGGTGTGAATTTTTGTAACAAAATAAAACTCAATCATTGAGATTTTTGCTCAAATAGTGGAAAACAGCAGTCGAGGTTCGATTTCAATATGGGTCGCTTTTTACTGGAAAACACCTCTGTTGTTATTGACTAATTCAACGTTCTGGTAATTCAGGGTTGCAGAATCATCCGAAAAAATGCGTCTCCACATCCGTTTTATTTCTTTCAGCTTCACTTGTCAATTTCAAGATTATTTATCACGATGAAGAGCAGAGAGCCCAAGGTGAAATTAGAGTCTCCTTAATTTCATCTACATATTCATTAAGAGTTAGAGTTGAAACATCTCCAGAATGGAACTATTAATTAAAAACTCCTTTGGAGGTGTTAAATTTATTCACTATAAATTTCCAATACGACATAAATTATGCTTCTGAGGCAGCTTCAGTTCGCGTCACGCCGCCTCTTAAACGACCCATAAACGCCACCTAATTAAACTATGATACATTCACTTCTCCAGAATTGATTAAAACAGAACAAATGACCATTTCTAAAGCAAACAAAATGGCTTTAGGACATTTTATTGCTGCAATTCATCAGCAGCAAATAAACCAGTCTCACGTTTCCACACTAAAGGGGATGTACTCATCGCGACCCTCGCAGAACTTTCCATTGAAGACCTACCCCAATGACAGTGAAGAATTTGCGCAATTTAAAAGTCAATGTAACAGAAAAATGTAATATGAGCATGAAGGAGGACACAAGCGAATTTATTGATTTATAAGCATTTGATATTGAATTGAGCTGGGAAGAAATATCAGGGCTTGCGATAGTGATGGGAATTAATGATGTGGGATGAGGAGAAGTCGCTACATTGAAGACATAATGAGTTTCTTAGGAGTATCAGGCAGTGCTGGACGCATTCGTGGCACCCTTTGTGCCGCGGGCGAAGATTGCAACTACGGGGTTTTGGGACAATGGTGTGGGGATTAGTGCAATATTTTGGCGATTAGTACTTTTAACTTTTTGACTCTCGTCTCGCTGTCTTTTTTGCGGTGTCACCTCCAATCTACCTGACATCGTGGTGGCCTCAGCAGCCGACAAAGGCGTCCCGAGTGCTATTTTGGATTGTGAATGAGCGAAGAAGAAAGAGGCCGAAAAAGGCAACTTCCAACTTCTCACACAATCATCTCTCGCCTCTCTTTCATCCCAAAAGAGAGCTATAACAAGTCCACCGCACAATGAGGCCTGAAAGGTTGAAACATATTAGAATTAGAATTAGTATTGTATGTCAACGATTACCGTCAACTTACACCCATTTTTTGAAGTCGGTGGTCTTCCGACCATTTCTCATCTCATGGCACGCATGCACCATGGGCAGCCTCTCGATGGTCTGGAGATGACAAGGAGAGGGCGGAGGACCGGAGCGACAGCGACAATATCGGGTACAATTCTCACTTATGTTGGACCTTTGTGGGCCCTGTGTGAATTTGATTGAGGAACCACGCCAGCCAGGAATGGCCAGTGCGAGTACTGCCGAGGGAACGTGGTGTTGCGGGGAATCTCTCGGTGGAACCTGAGCACAATACCCGGAGAAATATTACTTTTAAACTGCGAGCGATCGCAGCAGGATGCCATCAAGCGGCACGACTGATCTTCATTTTAACCATCCGCCGAAAGGAATTCTGTATCCACACCATCACACACACGCCCGATCCGACAATTGTCCGCAGATCTCTTGGAGATGCTCAGCTCTCATGGAGAGCATGACTTTGTGCCACACACAGCACAAATTGCCCGGTTTCCCGAACCAGGCGGAGAGACAACCAAACCAAGGTTCGTCAATAGTGAAATTTGCTCTTATGATGATGATGGATCATTTATGAACAATGTCGACTCCGGGGCACCACAGTTCCGAGCTCTTTGTCCATGGCATTGGGCGCGAGAATTACAATATCTTTTACACACTTGCTGTTATGCAGTAATTTTCGGTAGCCGCTGAGCCTTTTGTGTTCAGCTCCTTCACACGCACCTCAGCCACACTGGCGACCGGCTCTGCGTCCAGCGCTATCGTCGGTGTTAATTAATCATAGCACCTTCGCATCCGCCGCCAAATTACATCGCGCCCAGATGAGGGGAGCGCTTCTGCTCAACCCGGTGGGGCTCCGTATTTGCTACAGTTCCATTGCGCCCAACAATGGGGCCCTCGCGCAAACACACCATTAACCACTCTTCTTGGCCACTGACGCCGCCACGGAGGAGATAAATCGCACCAGCACAACTTCTCAATGAAGTCAAATAATTCACAATTATGAAATTACCCACTCGGCGGCGGATGAGTAGATGAATGAATCAAATATTGAGTTATTGGCCATTGCGGACCATTGAGAAATTCAGAGATGCATAGCGAGCAGAATTTTTAATTTGACTCTCCGTCTTGAGATAGGAGAGTGCGGAGCGCTCTGTAAATCACGCTCTTTGCTTCAGTGAAACATTCAAATTAGGTGTCGAAAATTCATTTCATTTCCATTTTAGAGAACAAGAGCCGATGAGTTTTGTCATCAGTGTGAAAATCTGGAGTTGAGGAATAATAAGTATGGATAATCATGCATTTTATAACCTAACAAAAGATATATCAAGAGAAGAACTCAAAAGAAAATTGATCCATCTGAAACAAGTTAAATAGAATCGTCAAATCATTTTCTACTTTATGTTTCGTGATGTCAAATAAGAAAATTTAAGGGAGTTTTAAATCAGTCCAAAGAGAATTTAGCACTTAAAAAGAACTATTTATGCACAAAAAATCATAGCTAAAAATACTAAGTCTATAAATCTAACAATTATTGAAATTTAAAATAAAATATCGAAAAAATCTCAACTAAGACAGAGTTAAGAAAATAAATCAAATTGATTTCAAAGAACTTTAGGAGAATCTGAATTTCCTTTAAACCAAATGCCAAGTGTATTTGCTTGTGTGAAAGTGCCTTCCTCTCTCCTATAGCGCCAAAAATTAATTCAACATAAATATTTCTCAACTGCGCTATCAATTTCACGTGATAGATAAATCGTGGCCGCGTTGCCCACTGGATAGAAATTGATCTGTTTCGTTGTGCTCGCGCTTGAGGTCTCCTCAGTAAATATCTGAAGAAGTGTGTTCGTCACGCAAACGCCCTCCTGCCACTGCAAAAGTGTAAAATTCATGCCAGACACCTCGTTCATTTTTGACGAAAAGATATGGACAATTAGTGGAAATTAAGTGCTGCTCAATTAGATACGCATCTTTTAATAATTCATCTCGTTCACAGTCAATTTATATAAAATGTACGAATCTTGTGAAGATTCACAGTGAAACACTTGTCTTCACAACTGCCATTCCTCACACCACACACAGCTAAATACATTTTCCATGACACTTTCTTGTGGCTTTGTGGTTTTCTCATGGCTCTCTCTCTCGTGTGTGGTCGAATTCCCTTTTTCTCACTCACACCGTATTCTGGGAATCTCGTGTCCATTGCTGGAAAAATGTGAACAAGAAGTATTTCCTTTGGGGAAATTTAGCGTGAACAGCATCCGTTTCACTTGCATCCTCTTCAAAAGTTCTCAGAAAACTTGGTGTAATTGAAAATTATAAATATCAACAGACGCAGGAAAAGAAGCGCTCATTGAATAAAAGTGTGGCAAAATCAACAGGTTGCAAAATTTCCACTGATAACAGAAAGTTACAAAGAGCAAGTTTTAGGGGTGGAATTCGCTTGAAAGTTGCACGAAAAATTTATGGTCCCTCATAATTTGCATGTTGTGGGAAAAGTTTCAGCCAAACTCTTCACATCTTAAATCCTCCATGGAATATGTGACGGAATTAATTTGGCCGAACATTATGGAATTCTTTATGCCTCTAAATAAATTTCCTAACTGAATGGCACGCTCTAGTAATTCTTCTGAGCAGAAACCGTAAAAGATATTGGCCACAGACTGAAAAAATAATCCAATAGCATCACAGATATTGATTTTACAGAAGATGTGATGCAAAAGAGCACCTTGTCTTTGAAATTGTGAAACTTCTGCTAAAATTTACAGAATATTTTTGTATGAATCTTACAAAGTTTATATGCGATCATTATAATGTAAATCTCATTTGCATTCCAATTTCGATTGACATCGCAGAGTTATTCATCAATCGTTTCTCTCTGGTCTTGAGCTTGATTGATAGATTTTGCAATCCAAGGACTAAATAAAATTTACAGCAACTGCGGAAATTTTATTTCGCTTGAGTAATTTCATTCTCAAGGGAAGATTCCATTCGAAATGCTGAGATGTGATCAATTTTATCTCTTTTGCTGCTGACACTTTGTGGGTGCTTAATTTTCAATAAAGCCAGCCCGTGAGGTGCGAATGGCTTTGGTTGTGGCAATACTTATGGGATTCCTGAGAATCCTAAACTCATAATGAGACCCTAAAAACGGTAGCTATAAAAGGGCACTAAATATTTTATAAGCTTGCTGAATTGACTTCCTTTTGATACATTTGGTGCAAATAGAATTTCTATTGGACTTTACGATGCTTTATTTCTTTCTAACTTGGGCCAATGTAGGCCCTTTTCCCACTTCTTCGTCAGCCTCATTGTCCCATTTTTATTGGGGCTACTTAGTGTTGCTGATTTTGAGAAGTTGTAAATATATCAGTAGAACGATTTGTTAGATGCCTGTGGATAAGTTGCAGAAAGGCTGAGAATAAAAAAGTCTTGTTTTCAACTGTTGCAGATGATTTACACATTTATTGTGTCCACCCTGCGTAAATGAAGCATTTTAGCGGGAATTCTCTCTGCGAAGGCATTCATTTTGTCCTTCTGGGTCTCCTCTGGCTCCTTGCGTGAGTGCCAAGAAGGCGATTTCTCGGCAGCGCAGCGAAATGGACAAACAAACCAAGGACCTTGCAGCTCCTTCACTTCCCTCATTCTGTGTCTTGTCCGTTCCGAGGAGCGTCTCCACCCATGCCTGGACGACACATTGTCTCGACAAAAACGGCTGGTGTCCAAATATTGGTGCTGCTTTCGGGATGTGCTGCAGACAAATGGGACAATGCGTGTTGACAGGATCAGACACCGTTGAAAGGGGCTTTTTTCACATGAGGTGTCCTTATAAATTTCACCGCTCTCTGTTGGCGGTGCATTTCTCTCATCCACAATCATTAATTGCTTATTGTGTATCCGCCATAATGTAATCGATGGAAACCAATTACAGGCCGGAAGTTATGATTATTGCACGTTGGACGATGTATGTAAACAACACCAAGACGGCGCGATATTGTTTTTACTTTTTCCCCGACCCGCTCAAACTACATAACTCCGCCTCTTCGTGTTGCCGCGGGACACAATTTACGCCTCTTTTTGCCATATTTATCGATACCCCTCTACTGAGTAGCAACGCGTGGTTAGGTAACAACAAAGTGAATAGCAACCGGAATTTCTTGCATGCGAAGGAAACTGACAAATCCCCACGAAATCCTGCTCAATATATTTTCTCATTTCTTCCTTCTTGGCTTAGAAAATCCTCCTTTCGCTATCTGGCTGGTATTGAACGTCTCCGAAGGGATACAAACTCTGCATCATTTGCTATTGTGGAGGGTCCTTTGAATGCCTCCAATTTCAGCTGATGACTGAAAAGGTGAAGCATAGGCAAATGCAACTTTTTAATCCGATCCCTTTTGCCTGGGCCGAAGAAACACCCAACAATTGACAGGCACATCGCACACAGCAAGAGTGTTTATTTGAAATATTCACACCATGCTTCAGGCACGACAGCGACCTCTTGTCGCAAACACCACGAACACAGTGCCACGGTTCATGCTCAAGCTGTTTTGGGCATTGTTGTTGGATGTCATATCAAGTGAAGTCCAAAAATAAAAATTCCGTGAAAATCAATGCTTCACAAATTGTTTGCAAAGATAAAATGATTTGCATATTCAGTTTATGGCCAATGAATTTGCAACCAAGCGGATTTGATGGCAATTTAATTTCACTTCCACTTCCTAATATTGCGTTTAGAGAACCCAAGTGCATTAGCGTAATTGAATTACACGAGGGAAGTGGATGTGCTGGTGAAATTTCCACGTGAAGCTGTTAATTACTAATTTGCAGAGATCGATTGGTGGGAAATGACGATGGTTGGAAAAACTAGTTGACAATGTCATGAAATGAGAATAAATTTGTGGTGCTCTTTTAGAATATATTTTATTAGGACATTTTGCCAGAAAAGCAATGTAAAAATTGTAGATAAACATTAGATTTTTTGAATAATGTGAAAACTCAATTGTATCATACATATTTTCACATCTTTTCCTTATCGACGTGTGAATCAATAAATGTTTTATGTATTTTTGAAAAGCGCTTTATCTGTTGTAAAATAAAAAAGATCGTTTACACTGTACAATTTCTAAGAAAATTGTCTCAAGTTGTAGTAAAACGCATAAAACGATTTTTTGATAAAAATATTATTTTAGATTTTTATTATTTCTTATTTCAATTTTTTATTTGAAAACTGAATAAATGTCATGAAAAGATAGTTTTCAAAACTTTTTTTTTGATAAATAGTCTTGAAAACTGTTAAAAATCGATTGAGGCATGTAATATTTTCAGTTTTTCTATTAACTTGTAATATTTCAATTAAAATTTCAAATAAAATTAATTGCAAAAATTCGGAAAATAATTATTTCAGAGTAATATTATCACTCTAATGAACGATTAGAAGGTTTTTTTAGGTAAATTCGGCAAATTTTACAACGATATTAACATTAAATTTTCAATTCGCTCTCTTGAAAAAAAAAAGCGATTTTATCTTTTCATATTTTTCGATTCTCCGTCGGTATAAAGACTAAAAACCAATAATACGATGACTTGAATTCACTTAACTGACCTATATATTATTTGAATAGAGCATAAAACCACCGCTGTACCTCATTAAATGCACTGACTTGACCTATTTTCTGGGTCTTTGTCGACACAACTGGCAAAAGTGGGAAATATAAGAAATTTAATAATGTGAACTTCCGCCTTCGCAGCTTCTTGGGATGGTGAAAGTGCGATAAAAAGTTTCACCTTCTGTTAATTGTTGGGGAAGAATGCTCTCTTCCATGGCATGCCATAAAAACCATAAAATGTCAGGAAGTGGTGCGGTGTGCAGGAATACATTAGCATCCTAATCCAACACAGTGAAAGCCTCCATGGTGACGCTGAGGTGGGCTTTGCACCACATGGAGCTTTCCCATGCAAATTGCAATTTGCATACTATACAGACACCATTTATTATTCATAATTTCATCGAATTAACAGATGATAATTAATAATGCCTCCAGGCTACACAGTATTGGAGGAAGGCGCCGCGCTGGGATTGAGAGCTTCGAACTTGTAAAACACCACCCCAGACGGGTTGATTCTGACACGCAGCTTTGACGATCTGCTCGCCATGAAGCGACTTCTGCTGCTCTTATCGTACAAGTCCTGGCAAAAGCATCGCATTCGGCAATTAGGTGTGTTTTGTACATAGATAGTTAGAAACTTACATGAACCATGTACAGCGGACTCTTCAGGCCCAGGCTTTTAGCGTCCAGATTCAAAGTGTACGGCGCTCCGTCGGTTCGATGGCTCACAAAAGCCACAGCGTATGAGTAATTGACTCCCCAACTGGGTGTAATTGGTCTCACCCACACCTTGAAGATGAATGAATTTAATTAGGAAATTTGAAATTCTGTGGATAGCATAAATTGCACATTATTATGTACTTCTATATTGTTGGTGTATCGGATTCTTCTGCCCTGCATTCCGAGTGGATCCTGATTCACGGCGATGATTTCTCGATTCTGGAGGATTTCCCGGAATTCTGGTCTGATTCTGTCGAGATCATTGGACATGAGAAGTGGCGCTGCCAAGATAGCCCAGATCGCCATTTGTGCCTTGCTTTGATCAATGCTCAAGCCAAAGTTGCCGATAATCAGCATATCAGGATCATTCCAGTGTCCTGGACCGGCTACGTTCTGAATGCGATCCTGATTATTGGCGAAATATTTGGTGATTGTCCTCACAGACTCCCAAGAGTCATCGATATCGTACCAATTCCTCCACAGATTGCAAGCAGCTTTCATAGCTTCATAGTTGGGCTGTTTGAGTAGCGCAAAATTGCGTTGCATCTTACAATTTCACTCAAGAATATGAGATACTTACAATGATTCCATTGACTTCCTGGTAAACTGGCCAACTGCACGAGTACACCATAGGTCGTCCTGTCTCATTAAGGAGTCTCCCGAATTCGGGATACCCAATATCCATGTCCTCAACCTCAGAATAGCATCCGTCGAGCTTAACATAATCCACTCCCCAATCGGCGAAAGTTTGTGCATCAATTTCCATGTGGTTCAGAACACCGGGATATCCAGCGCAAGTTTTAGTCCCATAGTCCTCGTATATTCCAAATTTTAATCCTCTCTCGTGCATCTTGAGCGCGAAGAAGAAAGTGTGTGTATATTTTCAGAATGCATTGGCGACAAACTTTCGGCGACTTACATAGTCTGCGAGAGCTTTCATTCCGCTTGGGAAGCGCTTTCTGTCCGCCACTAATCGTCCATCCTCATCGCGCTCCATTTCCATCCAGCAATCGTCCACAATCACGTATTCATAGCCCAAGGCGAGGTAACCATCCTCCACCAGACGATCTGCTGTGCGCTTGAAGAGTGCCTCGCTACAAGAAGGAATACGAGCTTATTCCGCACTTTGGATGGGAAAACCACCTTCCGCACCGCACCTAATACACTCATCGGGGAACTGGTCACAGTCCGTGATGCAGCGAAAACGCTCCCAATTCAGCCACCCCATGGGAGGCGTGCGTGCCAAGCCGTTGTCCAGTCCATCACCGGGTGCCACAGAGCAGCCCCAAATCAACACTGACACTGCCAATGCAATCAACTCCATCACTCAAGTCACTGAGAGTGATGAGCGGCGAGTCGGTATTTATACGAAAAATTCACACCACTTGTCCTACTCAATGGGGTTATCGGCATCAATGACCGATTGATTCGGCCTTCCAACTATCAACTACGCGATCGCCTCTCATTATCAATTATCAATTGAGAGCTCCCCGTGCAATGGCTGCAAGTGAGCTGCCGAATGCGCCTCTCAGTCCACCCGAGAGATGCCAGAGTGGCAAGAGCTATTTTAATTAAGAGTTGCGAGAGTTGATAAGAATGGGAGGCGATGTTGGGGCAGATGCTGCCTCTGGAAGTTCTCCCCCAACTTCAGCATGATTCATCATCTTGGATTGCTCGAATAGTTTTCCGCCGTGTTCAACATGAAAGCGAGTGTCTGGAGAACATAATTGTCCCACCTTTCCTGCTCGCATGGAATGCCTTGCTCACATTTTAGCGTCAACGATGACACGTGAATAGCTTTTCAGCGCTCTTAGTGGAGTCAAGAGGATTAAGTCAGCGATTTGTCCTCGGTTGAGGAAATGAGGTTGATGAGTGCGATGTGAAATCGAATTTCAAGAGCATCTTAGCCGAATTTCAAGTGATTTCCTTGCATTTTCGAGAGTATTCAAACTGGAATATTGCTCTATTTTGATCTATAGCTGATTAGACACCTTTTATCTGGCGCTCCTCTCAATAGTCGAACTATGTGAACTTGCGTTGATACGAAAAGTGGGACAAGCGCCAGATTATCTGAGGCGCGTGCGGTGACTGGAAATCGCCACTGGTGCAATTCTTGATGTGAAAGGGCTGGAGAAGAGCCATGCTTTAAGAGTGGATGTGCAGAAGCCACATAGAGAGAGAGCAACAGATGAGAGGAAAAGTTGTGGAACAACATCTAAATATAGAAAGTTATATATGGAAAATTCAGTGATAAGTATGTGAAACATAAATATTTGATTATCCAACAAGTTTCATATCTCCGTACTTTTCTTGAATTTCCTCCATACTCCAATTGTTTTGTTAGCATGGTAGACAGTGGGAAAACATGTTGACAAGCTGCATACCAAACCTTTTCATTTAATGCAGTTCTCCGTAGACGTCGTGCATGCTATCTCGGCAAAAATTCAAATCTCGTACTGCGAGTGGCGAGCACATTATTCGTCTGCATAGTGAAAATATTTTGTTAGCATGAGCATTCTTAATATCTCGCACGAGGGACTTCTTTGGCGCTCCTCTGCCGATGTAAGGCGCCCCGGATATTGTCAGGAGATGCACGTGGGGAGGTGCCGTGGGCGGTGATGGATGTGCATGTGAGAGGGTGTTGTGCAATAAAATCGATTTCGTACTCCCCACGGCGGAGATGTTGAGGAAAACAACCCATCCCAACTGTCATCGAACTCATGAAAACGTGCTCTTGTGCTGTAATTCACTTATTTAGGAGTCGAACAACTACTATCGTGGCGATGCACATTTCATCATCATGTATCTTATCTCAGAATATTTAATACTCCCCCAACTGTGGCGCTCAAGGTGCTGTCGAGGGGCTGATAAATTTCTAATTGTTGCGCTTCGATGGGAAACCATAAAGGGAAGAAAATCATCTCTTAAGCCGCCCATGAATTTTCTATTCACTCTCGTGACACATTATGCCTCCCTTTCTGCTCGGGGAAACTTGAAAAACATCTGCATAAAAACTCCTCCGCCATGAATAGTCCAATGAGTGCCGGCGCAAAGTTAATCTTCTTTGGAACAAGGACTGCATCAAGTGGAAAATTTTTATTCAAACCACTCAAGCACTTGCCCAAAACTTTCCAGACAATTCATGCAAAATTCCAAAGTAAAAGCACTCCAACGCATGGCCACAAGCGCGACAAAGCGCGCAATATGGCTTGAGGAGAATATTATTGTTGAACATATTTTTTCCAATAAAAAAAGCCATGGGAATTTACTGAAATGAAACACATATAATTTCCCATGTGAATTCGACAGCAATATTGATATGTGCATTTCTGGATGTATCAAATTTTTAAAATTTGAATTGAGTTATTTTTTCCGCGCAATTTGGCAAATTTAATTACACACTGTCATCATCCTGACAAGCTTATCGTATCTATGAGGATTCGGTAGTAAATTCGCGTGACAAGAGATAAAAGTGTCGGTTAATATGTTTCCCGAAATGAAAATATGCTGCTGATGACTATTTTATGTAGTACACATGTACATGAAGTCAATTGATGTTTAATAGTGTAGGGAAGGAGATGCATTATGGGTGGATAATAATAAATTTTATCATCATTTGCCATTTCACCAAAAATTGCTTGTCATTAAAATGTATGTGGAGACCCAAAGTGTTGCTATAGCTTGGATGTCCGTAATTAATTCAGGTCACGTTGCCCCATTTATTCCCCTCTCTCCCCCCCACTCTCTCTCATTTTCAATACACAGGCAGCAGCCCTATCCGAATTGATGGGGGAGAAACACGATGACTTCTCTGCACTCAGACAAATCACTATGCTCACTCATAGTTGAAGTTCCGATTATATCATAAGGAGGTTGGCTATATGTTCCGCTCCGCGATCACAATACGACTGATTGACTCGCGCGCTTCTCCGCGTCACTCCCAGTGCTGCCTCTACCGCCAAATAATACTAACAGCGAGATTCTCGTCAGGGGGAGAAGGCCGCCATGACGGTTGCATTCCAATTGGGCAGGGCTGAGTGTTTTGCCTGTTGGTATAAGGAATTTGACTTACATAGTGTGTAAAGAAAATGGTATGCAGTGGAAAAGTGCGTTGTGATAGATTTCTCTGAGTGCATACCAATGAACTCAAGGGTGCAATTTCCACCCTGACCAGCATTGGCACCATAATTGAACCACAATCACCAGAGGATTTTTTCTCTCTCTCTCTCTGTTCTGGGAGTGAAAAGTGGAACAGGATGAGGAGAAATTTTTATTTAATTGAAAGCAATTAGCTGCACAATCAGAGAAATCATTTTGGTATCCTGTGGATAAATGGCGTGTCTATAAGGAGGAATTGATTGTGGCAGCCCTCAGCGAGAGTCCTCTTCTTCGCATTTTAATCACATCCGAGGAGCCACGGGGAACATAAATCGCCTTGTCGGCTTTCTTATCTAACACCATCAGCCATTGGGAGTGTTTTACATTCTCCCCCAACTGGCGGTGGGTCCGAAAAATTGTGAATTTGAATAAATTTTGATGTAGGATAATCCCATGAGTGGGTGGGTTACGAATGGGTCACGAGGGAATGGTGGAGATATTAAATTTTTGTATCATCGCTGCCGAGTATATAACATCCATTGTTTCGTCAGTAAATGAAATTTCTGCGGTGAATTGCAATTACTTCCGCCACATTTGAGGAATATATATTTTGAATTTAATATTGACGGACGCAATTTCCCTCCGCTGTATTTCTTCCTTATCTATACCTCTAAAAAAATGCTGCACGAAACACAAAAGCCTATTAGAATTTATTGTAAAGACAGAACATTTGCAGGTAAATTTCCTCCTCTGGCCAATTTGCTGACAACATATTTATTTCACAGCACGTCCAATTTTTCTTGAGCAGGAAAAAAAGGAGGGAAATGAAGTGATAAAAGTGTGGTATTTTGCGGCCATTTAATGCTTCAAATCATCCCTTATTTACGACTTGTGCTTTCTCACGTGGCGAGAGTCTATAATCTCCATTAGAATAGAGTGAAAGAGCTTTTAAGGGAGCAAAAAGTATGCCATCTAATATATTTTATTTTATCGTTTGGTGTCACGTTTTTTCGTCTCATCCATTTCACCGCAAAAACAGGAGAGCCGGGGTAAGTTTTCCCATTTTCCTCTGATGTGTCGTATTTCATGATTTATTTGACCACATCCTTCATCCCCGTCGGCTCCATGCCAGGCCTTCAGGCTCGCGCAGTATCTCTGGCGGAGAATGAATTAGAGGAATATCCTTTGGTGACTGTTGTTTGTTGGAGGCTTTTTTTTCCTTTAAATTCGCATAGAAAACTGACAATTTGGGGAGAATTTGTGAACATTTACGCATTTCTGGTCAACTTGGGATGTGCGGTTGGCCAACAGAGTCAGTTGGAAAGTTGAGAAAATGTCCTTCCTCCTCATTTTGGCTGAAGAGCAGTGACAGAGAGCAATTAGATTTCTTCTATATAATCTATGTGTCTATTTTCGGTCACCCTCCGAGATAATAGGCGGATATTGAGTGATAAGAGGGTTTTACTCTTTTCCCAAGTCAGCAACTCCTAGCCTTCCTCTCACAGCAATTAAGAGCTGCTGAGATTGCCGCAGGAGTTCAGCCAGATGGATCTTCACAAAAGAAAGAGAGAGTGTGGCGCAGTCCCCAAAAGAGGAAGAAAAAAACTGGGGCGAAACTTCTCATTCACTACATTTTTTTTCCTCGCTCAAGAGAAGTTTCTTGAAATTTTTGTTACTTCCCTCTTAATCACAGAGATTGTAACTTTTTTCCATTACAAATTTATGGGGGTAGTTCTCATTTCTTATAGCCAACATCCTGCCAACTCACGCTCCGATTCGTTCTAGTGCAGGAAAAGGATTTTAATTTGCACTCTTACATGATGAATTTCACACAAACAAAGAGGCGTGCTTTTCTGCACACCTGAAGCGGAAAAGATATCTTGTGCTGAGAGTGCGTGTGTGTGTTGGGGATGGGAAATGCCTGAAATTTCCATTGATATCCCACAGTTTGGAAAGAAATATATTCAATATGTGCCTCTTGAGAACATCCCAACACCTCCGCAAATGTCCACCTTTAAGCTTCAGTGCCTTACCCAAAATTATGTGAAACTATCACACCCATCAACCCTCCTTGAGCATGACTTTCCTTATGGGCCCAATCGGTCCTATCTCATCCCCGAGAAGGCACTTTGGCACGATTTTCACACAACATGCGCATACAGGGGCCAATTTACAATAAAACAATATCACCGTAAAGATAAGGAAATCATTTGGCACGCAATAAAATTGTGATGCGGCACGGATAAACACGATAATGGTGATACTCTGGGGGACTAATAACACTTAGCAATATGTGCGCCTCAATGGATATGAGGAGGGAAAGGATTCACTTTTAATTATAAGACCATAACAACGTGCTATCGGTTGTTTTTCCCCCAAATAGTTTCCCACTCTCCACCCAATGTCCCCAGGGCATCCAGCAAATGGTAGCAGAGAATGTGTTTACACTAAGACTCCCCATTGTTCGCAACTAGACTTAATGACATGTTGAGCGAGGGTGATTTAGAAGGTGCTCCGAGCGCCATTACAATCACCGCAAATGCACTGAAAATGCATTGCTTATTAGGCGTGAAAACCTCGATGATATCACAGCAATCGCAGACTGAAATAGGCGGAAATCAATCTCATGACTTACCAAATTCCTTCGTAATTCCTTGATGTCGATGTTGGATTTTCGTTTGTTTCACTTGAACGGATGCCATTTTGCAGAAGAATTTCCGACACAGCTGCGGAATTTACTGCTCCGGCGATATCACATGCCACTGATAAGCTCAGAACAATATAAAGCGAATCCTCCTAGATTGCTGAATAAGTAATTCATCAGACTAGGATTATGTTGGTGGTAATTGAATCGATAGACAGCCCATTTGCACCAACCATCAAGCTAAAAAGCTTCTTCAGCGTCTTCGCTCTGCAGGCTAAAGTGTATTTTGTACCGTCACATTTTCCCTTTTACTGGGGAAATTCACAGCAGATTGCAATTCGATAGGAGAAATAAAATCTTTCTCACCTTCCTTTCTGACACTTCCTGAAATGTTGAATTAAGTATGATTGAGCGGAGTAATTTCAGAGCTTTGCCAAATGGTCTTGTCTTTTCCGAAAAATCTATTTCTGAAACAGTTAAATTGAGAATCCATTTTGTTGCTGTCTTATTCACGTCAAATTTGCACATTGGAAACATTTTCAATTGGTCAAGAAGTACTGACATTTCCTATTTCGACATTTGAATTGAAAAGAGTGGAAAGTCAAATTCGCTAGGAGAGCAAATTGAAAATTTAACGTTAATTTCTCTTCATAGTTTTCCATCCTTCCGCCGAATTGTATTGTTTTTCAATAGTGTTTCTCGAAATATCTGAATGCGAATTCCGCTTGCTGATTTGCTCTCTTTTCTCAGTACGAAAAGCGTCTATCACTCATTCAATCTTGCATTCAATTGAGTCTTAAGATGAAGAACACGCATATAAGTAAAATCACGCGACAGGTCAGCCTTTTCATATGTAAAAGTTCCTTAATCTCCATCAACTTTATTATTTCCAAATGAATTCAGCGTCGGCCAAAGTTTTCCCTGAGAGTCGCAATAAGAATCCAATTCACACTGCAAGAATGAATTGAAAATCACTCCATACTCCTGAGCTAAGCAAAAAAGTTTGCTGATAAATGTGAAAGAGCGAGAAATAGTTTCTGTCGGAGGAAAACTTTGTATATTCACATGTAACATGGGAATTGACTTATAATCGTCTCTTTACCCCAACTCTCAGCATTTCGCATAAAGTTTTCCTTTGGAAGGCTTTTCTTGCTGGATTTATGCGGTGTCGAGAAAAGAAAAACCCCTTCACTGTGGATGGAAGACGAAAATGTCTGGGAAAATCTTTCGGGGGATGAAACTTTTGCACTGTCAAGTTTCTCCTGCATTTTGTCGATTTTGTGACACATTCTGTGCTTATGCTTTTGGGCAGGATATTTAAATGTAATTAAAAGACTGACAAAAGCCCGTCTATTAGTTCACAGATTTTAGGATGTGGCATTTGACCATGTTTCCGTACATGCTGAGCACGTTGTTCCCACTTAAATTTAATATTTACTAAGAATAAACAGCAAATGGTTGGGTTTCTATAGAGACTAGCAAATACACAAACAGACCGTGTGTGCGAATATAATCACACGTTGGCCACAATGCAAACCTGCCGGAGCTTTTCAGCACGCAAATTTTCATTGAAAACGAGTTGTTTTCCATAGAGCCAAATATTGTAATGTTGATATTCTTATGCAATGCCAGGATCTCATGAGCAGAGCCATAATTTTGCCATGATTCAAAATATGTTTTGCCGCTCGCCGAGTAATTGGCATTCATGGCACAATAAGTGACCTCCAGAGAAAGAACACGTAGAGAAGTTGATTATTCTGTGCACATGAATAAATGATTATTGAAATTCCATTATGCTGTATTCCCACACCAAACGCGCCGTTGTCCGATTAGACTCTGGGCAGGACTATTAATTCCAGAGGGCTCGCCAGCGGGAAATCCTGTGCACTCCTGAAGACTTCGAGTGTCTCTCGTGCTTGACAATGAATATTCCGTTCAGTCACTAATTTCTTCCGCGTAGTTTGTTGTCTGATTTATGGATTTTCTCTGTCCCCTTTATCAGGCATTGAACTCATCGTGATTGGATAGCAATTCCTCAATTGCCACAAAGTGTTAAAGACGATGTGGGATTTATGTCAAAAGGAAAACATGTGGTTGTTTCCTGCGGTTGCCCAGGACGTAATTTTCTTAACAAAACACCTCAACTTGTATTCCCCTCACGTCCACTTTCACTTTTCCTCAGGTACAATCGACAGTTACACATGTATATATGCGAAAGGTGAGGAGACACGACAAGAAAGCTCCGCACACATAAAAGGGATGAAAACCACAACTCTCGTGACCTTTATTTTTCCTCCTGCACTTCGTGAAGGATGTAATTGTATTTTAGGGATTTACCCCCATCCTCCGCCCTTTAATATTTAATCATCTTCTCCCCCACGCGCATTTCACATGTGAATGAACCACCAAAAAGTCGTCTTGCGTCTTATATTGAATGTCTCCATACTTTATCCCCTCTTTCCCTGATCCTCCAGAGAATTTCCTTGTACACTCTTTGATGGAATCTTTTTCCTAAATTCTCCTGCAGGAAAAAGCTCAGGATGAGCCTCTGAATTTCCATGTGGAGTATTTTTCACAAGCTCACCTACGCACAAATTTTTCTTCATTCTTTCTTCGGTGTCACTTTTTCTCTTCCTTTTCTGGTGAGTGAACTTTTTCCGACGTGATTGGTGGCTCAATCGCTCGACATTGAAAGTCCAAATCTCCCGCCATTTCATCAAGATTCGTGTGACAAGTGAATGAATATCTTTCAGTGATGTTGGATAACACAACAAATGCATTAACGACTCCCCCACTTGACCAAGCCCGAGCCTCCTTCTGCCCTCTCAATGTGTGGGTGAAATTCGGCAATTTCCCGCATAAAGAGGGGCATTTTCAGCATGAAGAAGCCCTACATTCAAGTGCTCACAGTTGGATAATTTAATTCACACAATTTTTCCCAACAAACACTCCCTTTTCAGCCAAATAATAATTTTTCTGGCCTATACACAAAAAGGGAAAGAGGAATCATGGGGAGATTTTCCACAGAATAGGAAGATCAAATCAGTGTGTTGAGAAATCTCTCCATTGAACCGTAAAACGTTGCGAGCTTTTTCCACTCACACCCCGGATTTCCCGAGGGGAGATGGAGAGAGAGAGAGAGAGAGAGAGCTTTAACTCAATGGTTGAATGAAAATGAATATGAGCGACGAATTGAATCAAATCAATAAAAGTCAGAGTTTCAATCTAGCAATGGACTCCCCATTCGCTCCAAAATTGCTGGCAGCAACATGATCCACACGTCGAATATGTGATTTGTTTGGCTTTTACTTAACACCCCAATCCAGAGCTTTTGCCACCGGGTGGGTTTTCGGAGAGGGTGAACAACAAGAGGGAAAAAGGAACAGCCCGAGGAGGCGAAAAACATCCATGGAGATTCCATGTGCAGCTCCATCGTGGGAAAAGAGTGGATCTCTGTCACATTAATTTCAATTTTATCTCGCTCCAACTGTTTTTATAGACTCACCCCATCGGAGCCCCTATCGCGCTGGGTGCTTGAGGGATGGGGTGTGGAGCTGAAGAATCCGCGGAGGAATTGTAGTTTGGCACAATGTCATAGGAAAATAGCGGGTTTGGCAACATTTAAGCGCCTCTCTCAGTCTCCCCATAAACGAGAAATGGGTGAGTCGTAAAATTTTATATTTTTCCCACACACACACCCCTCGGCGTCTCCAGCGTCCCCGTAAATGATCCCTGGGTGCAATTCCAAATTGTTGGATTCTACATCGTGAGTTACGCATCCCTACATCAGGACCGCGGGTAATGTGTGTCAGCATGTGTGGTGCTGTTCATCGCGAGAAGAAGCCTTGTTCTTCCACCGGAATTAACAAATATGATCACATATCTTAGCATTACCGCGAAGATAATGATAATGCTCATGGATAGGTCGTTTGCTTAGCGCTTGGCTGCTCTGCCAGAATAGGGAAATATCGAAGCAGTGAAGCGAATTTTCCCTTGGAATTTTGAAACAAACAGAAAATAGAGAATGATGGCAATTAATTGCCCATATTCGCAATATGGAGGACTGAAGACATTTCATCGCGAAATCCATAACAGATTTGATATGTTGCAATTTGCAGACATTCTGCTGAAAGTCTGATTAATCCACTTCTCCAAACTGTGAGCAAGAACAATGTTATTTCAGCACTTTTACGGAAAGACATGCTTTATTTAAATGTCAGGCTCCACAAAATTTCATGGTGCTGTAGACAACCGTGTCACCTCATTAAATTTCCAAGTTCTCCGAACGTCTGACTCGGTTGGTTATCCCATTGCCAGATGTCAAGCGACAGAGCAGATAAAACAAAGACGCTCTCCTTGTCAATCGCAATAAATCTATTGATTATTGAGCTCGTGAACATTGGGCTTCTCCTGAGCTCTGGGTGGATTTCGCCAGAATCACAGGGAAACTCCTCATGCCGCTGAACAACTTACAATCAATTCATCACATTTTTTTGCCACAAAACATCCACCTGAGGCAGGATAAATCCCTCGAAATACAGTATCAAATAGATCTCTTCGTTCCCTCTTCGGCTGCTCAATTTCACAAATGACATTTCTGCACTGTTTCTCAGGGTGAAATATGGCAGAAATTGCGCCATTTTTGGTAGTCCAGCAAAAACTCGTTATAGAAAGCATTAAAAATATAGATTGTGTCCAGAATTTGATGGCTTAAAGTATATAAGTAGATAATCCCTCTAATTGAAATTGGAAATGAAAACCACAAGTAGGAAATGAATTATTCGGAAATTAACTTCCATTAAGGTACAATTTATATGTAGAGAGGATAATTGGATTTTACTGGAGATTGATGCGATCGCAGATTGTTTTGACTTCAACGCATTATTTGTATGGGAATTTTTTCACTGCAAAATCTCATTCTGGGAGAGAAACTTTTGCCAACTTGTAACCGATTGACCCTCTCATGAATTTTCCAGGAATTTAGCGTGATTGAAAATGAAACTTATGTCAACTTTGTGCCAGAATGGAGCAACTTTGAATCCCATCGAGACGAGCGCTTTTCAGTTGTTGAGGGGAAAAAAAATCAATTTCCTGCGAAATATAATGGACATCCGAGTGGGTGAAATGCGCTTATGAAATTCCAGAAAGTGCATGAGAAAGAATTTCAAATCAGCGCAAGAGCCAAAGAATTCAATAACAGACATGTTGTCAAAGAAATGATTTCATTTAAAATGTATCGTAAGATTTTAGAATTTATGCGTCTCCAGCTGACAAGAAGCTATAAATTTCAGCCACAAAATGACAATAATAATGAAAGTGTAGATAAGAAAGAAGCGTAATCAAGGAAATGTTCCAGAGAATTACTCATTAAATTAATTACAGCAATAAATCGGATAATTTTGTTGCAAATTTAGCTGACATTAAATCAGAATCATGCATTGATTCCCACAACACATCCACAGATGGTTCAACTTGTAATTCACTACCTCAGTCTTGTTTAGCATGCATTTAAGGTCAATAAATGGAATTCTGCAGCACGTGATACAAATTGAGAGCAATCTCTCATGGGATTGTTCCCCTCCCAATGATTTGAAGCAGAACAAAGCAAGTTCATTTATTAAACGCTCATCTGAGTTTGGAGCTTTTTTACGTCATATATTTCAATAACTTTTTGAAACATCCTCCGTAACAACTAAATTGAACTCTTGACAGAATGATGTGTGTGCTTTTTTCCATGCGAGGGGGGAAATGAGGGCTTCCTCTGCTGATAAGATAGTCATTCCATAGGCATTCAATTTCTCTTCCAGCCTCCCACATAACTCTCTGTGAGCACTAATTTACTTTCATTTGCAGAACGTGCTCTAGTGTGAAACTCCAAATGGTGAGGGTGAGGTTGCGATTCCCTTTAAAATGCGGTGCTGACGAAGGAAAAACCTTCTCGTCATTTCATCACAGCGAAAATGCTTCACCCTCACGTCATCATTCCAGAGACCGAATATTTCACTGTTTGGCGAAAACACCCCAAATATACGTCCATTCATTTCAAGTGCCACTTCGAGGGGTTTTCCGAAAGTTGGTGGCAGGAAAAGGAAAAAGCGGGAAAACCACTCGCAATACTGGTGAATTTAAACCCCTAGAAATTCTTTTTCCAAACCACCACAAAAAGTGCCCCAATCGCAAGTGCATGGCTTTTGAGGGTGCAGAAGTGAAGTTTTCAATTCAATCTAATTTCCCAGTGTGTTCACACTTGAGGTGAAATCAAATCACTTTCGGACATTAAATTGCCATTTTAGAGTTTCAGCATTTTGCATCCAATTCGCACTTTACTCAAATTCTCATGTGGAAAAAAAAAGAGAAATCCGATTCCCCACTTGAAGCCCAGGAAGATGGGAAAATCGACAATTTGAATAATTTTGTTATCAATATGAACTTTTTCCCGGAAAAACATTGCGTGTATGAATAAAATGTTAAAAAATATTTGTAGCTACTCGTTCTATTTTCATTTTCACTGCTCCAAACATCCGTGTCCCATTTTTTTTTTCTCAACTTTGGTGTTCCTTTCCGTATTAATTCTGTCACATTTTTATTTTTATGTTGTCATGGCAGAAAATTCTACACCATCGAGCAAACAAATTTGCTCTACATTTTAGTGAGGATCACTTTTGTCTGCACAAACCAAAATACACATATGTATATGCATAGCACAGCGTGCAAATACAGAATTTTGCGAGAAGAAAGATGAAAAGTGGAAAACTCTGTGAATAAAAATGTCACGTTGGCGCGTTGACACTGAAATAACTGGAATGTCATCCAATTACGAGATGGAAATAAGTTTTATTGACTTTAAAGCGTCCACGCAGCATTTTGCGTGAAGACGTGATCCCACCCTAAGGACGTGTTTTCTAATAATTTGAATTTTATGAAGGTAAGTTTCCTATGGCATCTGCCGGGAACATCGCAATTTCATGCCATTGTTGGCGATGGAAAGGAGTTGCGGTGCGGTTAAAGGATAAATACATACTTGAAAAGTTGTAATTGGAAAAAATAAATCACCCGTCGTTTCAGTGCTTGAGTTCCCAATAAAATAAATCCCAAGGCAGCGTCTGGAAGTGACGTGATTTTCAGTACAATGCAGAATTTTCATTGACTTAGCAAACATATTGTGCGATAGTAAATATAATATTTTAGCGCCTTTATTAATAATAACACAATTTCACTCTTCACTGAAAATCCATCAATGCGGGAAAACAATTAGACACATTTTAATGGAAAACATCTCAGTGTAAATTGCTCTTCAGTTTACAATTTTTGTCCAAAGAAATTTGGGAAAAAGGGAGGAAATTCACGTTCCTAATTTAATTTCCCTCGCCACACATTGATGGAGTGCTGGGGATATTTGAGCATAAAGAAATTAGGATGAAAGCATTTCCATTTAGTTATTCTGACGCCCATTATCACTGATCGAAGCGCGGATCGAACTAACTTTTTCAATTTTGTAAGCATCGCGCGTTTGTGTGTGTGTTGACTGAAGATTATTATTCTGTCCAATTATGGGTGAGAGCTTAATTTAATTGGAAAGTCATTAAAGTGGAAATAACGATGTGGCTGAAAGTATATAATTTAATTGCTTTGATAATTAAATTTGGTGTTTCAGTGAACTTTTCCTGGATAGAAAGAATCTTCTCATCCGCATGGCGAGTTTCTCAATTGAGCCACGACGCGTTGATGAATGTTGCTGACACATTGACAGGTGATATTGCCAATTGCATTCCTTGCACAAGTCTCTTCTAGACGGGAAAATTGTGCTTTCCTCCAGGAAATCAATACATATAGTGAAATAATTTTGTCGATATACTCACGCCACGTTGACAGCGATCCGGATAGATTTAGTGAAAAGTGTCAGGAACAGAGAAGTCTGCGATTTCAATGAGTTTCTTCTCATCTCGCCATTGGAATGTAATTTGCGATTTATTCAAAAATTAACATTCCAACGTGTTACATTTTGAGCATCCTAAGAATTCACCTGCGGATGAGAAGTTGCGCATCCATGTATGAAATTACATTCTTTGAAAATTACTTTTCCTGCCTCTTTCCCTGCCGTGAGGTGTTAGACATTCGTCAGCGGCAGACTCTGTCTCTTGTAGCCTTCTATGCGATCAGGAGATGCTTTCTGCCCTCAGGGACGCAGAATCTTTGCGACTTTTAGATGTATCAGCACCGATTTCAACAAGGGAGAATAGCAAAATGAATTTTCATGCAACTGAATTTTCTTCTTTGATGTCTCAAGAACACTCGCGCGGTCTTTTCTTCAGAATCACATGTTCAATGTGATCAAAGGATCACCACTCTTGCGCGGAATTCTATCAATACACATCGTGTCTTCGAGGTGAATCCAAATGATGAGACTTTTTCGCAATCTTCCGCATGTCTCAATGTTTGCATTTCTTCTTTGGCGGAAAAATGGAAATAACCAATTAGAGATGTTGTGTTATTTCAAGCAAAAAGAATTTAATGATGATGTATTTATGCAATCAATTGAGTATAAATATTGGATATCACAATGTTTTATCAATTAAGGAGTCTTCAAATCCTCAATTTGCAATAAAGTCTGATAAATTGGGCATTTCATCATCGTAATGTGTTTCCCACTCATCGATTTCCCATCGATAAATCAAAAATGTGTTATTAAAAACGCGGGAATACACCGAATTTCCATTGACGAGGAAATAATATTGATTATTTAATCCTACGGGATAGACTGGCAATAAAACTCATGAGTGAGAGTGAATGTTGACAGGCGAGAATTTATTTTCCTTCCTTACAATACCGCGAAAATCACCACGATAGTATCAAATGATAAATCATCATGGGAGAAGTTTCACTTCTCACTTGCCAGAAGCACAGCCGCTCGTATTCTGGCAATGAATACCAAATATTCAGCAATGACTAACAGAGTGTTTGATGGCACCCTCGTGACTAGTAAATTTGGGCTCGTGTGACTTACAAATTGGAGGAAGCAAAGACTTGAGAGAATTATGAATGAATAAAGCGCGCCATGATTAACTATATTGTGGCTTCTTTTGATTTGAAAGGCTGCAATTTTAACAGAATCAATACAATTAATCAGTGCAAAATAATATATTTAAAAGTAGGCAAAAATGAAATTGATTTTGAAGGCAGAAAGTGCACAAAGGAAGATCTTGAGAATATGGAACATGAATCCATGGCCTAATAAATTTTCCTGCCTTGCACAATAGAACAATAGTTGAAAGTTTGGGGGAAGAAAAGCCTCGGAGGTGTTCACGTAAAAATTTGTGCTAATTAAAATTATCACACGCGAAGCGGCGAATGCTGTGTGTTATATTAAAACATGTTTAGCATAAATTTGCTACTGTCAGAACTTTCTACACTCACAAACTCACACAATGTTGCTGTTCACCCCAAACTACCCGGACTGGGGCATCTCGGCTTACATGGTGGCGTATTTAAAGTTGGTGGTTGATGTTTTGGAGGTGCGCCATATTGCGATTACGAGGAAGCTGAGCCACTTCTGCAAAATAGAGCCAGCAATTCACTTTCGCAGCAGAAAAATAACTCCAGAACGCTACCTAATATCCCCAGATATGTGTGGCACCTTGCCTGGCACGTGAGGAGACTTTAGCAAGTTAAATAATTTACGCAATTTTTTCCTTGCCGCCCCAATTGAGTTCATCTGACGTTTTGAACGACGAGATGGCTTTTGGAGATAATTCCTTTATCTACCGAAGGGATTGTAAACTCGCATTCGCATGTTCTCAAGAGAGACAACAAATTAATATTGAGAATGAATTTGTACAATGGGGAAAGCCATTGTTTTGTGAAATTGAAATTCTAACAGTTTAAACTCATAAACATCCACACAAATGCGCATGTATTGCCAATGGTGAGGAATCCTCATGTGGCTGAGAAGAGCTCAGGAACAGCGCTGCTCGGCTAAAGTTTCCCTTCTTCCGTCTGTTCTTTGCCATATAAACGTTCTAATATTCATTTTCAAACAATCTCCTTGAGCTGGCAACAAGAAATGCATAGTCCTTTGTAGTGTGTATTTCCCAGAATGTATATCAAGAGCATTCCTCCGCTCTCTGTGTACATATCATTTATCGTGTGGAGGAGCTACTTCTGCACATCTCCGTGGATGTCGGAAGCGCCCGCCTCCCTTGAGAATTAATGCCCTCTCCTTAAATGTGATTATCTAAGCAAATAATGACATGCAGCAGCAATAATTTCTCAAATTACACACAATAAAATTCAGCGCTTCGCAGCTACGCTAAAACAAACTTAGGACCCAAATTTGAATTAGTCACTGAAGGATATTCTCCACAGTTAGCTTATAATTGCGTCACACACAAGTCTCAGCTTTCGTGTGCAGCATTCGCAGTATTGCATTGCGGAATGTTGAGCTTAGTTTTGTTATTTATGCGCGGGAGAGAAAATTAAAAATATCATCGACGCGTCGTCGTAAATTTCACTGAGCGAAAAATGATTATTATTTCACAAATTTAGCATTCATATGCAAAGGGAATGAATTTTGCAGCGAAATGCCGCACATGTACAGAAATTTATCGGCGCGGTTTTTGCTTGTCGTGCCAACCAGGCGTCCCCACTGAAGCATATTTTATTAGGGCAAATTTTAATTTTTCCCCAACTCGGCACTTTCCCACGCATTTGGCTCGATAGGGGTGGGGGTGGAAGAGAGGCGAAATGGATTTTTTTTTCTTCCTTGAACAAATATACCGAGGAAGGCCTCTAATTTAATTACCCACAATTTGCTGAACAATCATTTGATTTATTAGGCACACTTTCTGGCTAATAATAATTGCCACGAATACGTAAGAATGAGTGTGGGAGTGAATTTTCCAGAATTACCTGTTAATTAGTGATTGATATAATAGGCAAAGTGGAGTTTACACTGGGAAGGTTTTCCGCTGAATTTGCAGAAGAGTTTCCAGACAGATGAAAATAGCACAACAAAAAATCCTGGGATAAAAAATTGTAAAATCGCAATGGTCAACATTTGACGGTTGAATGGGTGAAGTAGGAGTTTATTAACTTGGCATCAATGGCACTGTAACTTTGGAGGGAATCTGCTGGGCTTCTGGGAGAAGATTAGAGATGAAAGCCGATCGGACGAAGACGTCATGCAGAAATTCTGAGAAACAAAAGTAATTTGACGGAGGAGGATAATCCGAGTGAGGGAAAAAGTGCCCAAAAAGTCTCACATTGGGGATGTTTTCATGGTTGGTAAAATCCTGGCGCCTCCATCCATCCAAATCGCCCAAATGCGCTCACATAGCAGAACTATTGGAGCGTTCACGGTACAAAAGACACTCTCCACGAGTCTGAGGGCGATAAAAGAGCATAATGTATAGTTTCGTCTCTGAAATAATAGAAAAAGGGATGAGAATAAATCCTCGAAAATGGGAATCGAGAGGGACGACAACGATTTGTTTTGCATCTGTGTGGCGCGCTATCAATTTCCTCCCACACCCAACTTCACCCCCAGCATCAACGGTCAAACGTGGAGGACGAACAATTCTTTTTCCGCTCCAAATCCGAACGACCCCGTCTGAGTGTCAGGAATTGAAACACTCTCGCAAATCGCACACCGTTGTCCAGTGTCATTGTGGCCATTTTCACCCTGTGGAGCAGAACAATATCAGGCTCTCCAGAAGCTGAGTAATCGCCTTGGAGAGCTCAATATCACTTCTTGGGCGATTCGACTACAAAAGGGACACGACACTCCTCGTGAGAGCTGTTTATTATTCTCTGTGAATGCCATACAACTTGCAATGTCTCACCACTCGCTGGGTGGCTCTTGTGTGCCCCAAAAATACCCAACTTTCCACCCACCAACACCCCCTAAATTATTCCCTTTATCGCCATGGAGGAATTCTTTCACACAAGACGTCCTAGCATCAATTACACGACTGCAACGTGAAAGGAATCCTTTTCGCCGAAATTACATTTAAAATGGTAGACATTTAGGAATGCTCACACTCACAATATCGACAAAATTATTGAGCTGGGCGAAGCCTGGCTAATTCAATTTATGTGAACTTTACATATGTTGGAAAAAATTATGTGAACTTTATGTCAACTTTACAAAAACTTATGTACTTCGCTTATCACGTCCTTTCATTTAATTGTATTTTATTTGATTCCTCCAAGCAAATACCGAAGAACCTCTTGTAGAACTTCACACGCTCCTACAAATTTGCCGAGAATGTCAAAATGTCACTCCAATAAGCCTAGTATTTCATTTCAAAGTCAGTACTTTGTTTGGTTAAGCAATTAATCTGCAATTTCCACACAAAGAGAAAGTTCAAAGCACTTCAAGTTTCATACACAATTTCAATGCCAATCATCAGAGATTATGGAAATGCAGCAACTCCAAATGGTATTTTCCTATTTCACTCTAAATTCACATAAATTCATGGGAAGATATGTACATATGTAGGTGTTTTACTCCATCATTTGCACAGAGATGAGGATTTTTAAGGCAGTCAAATCCTCGTCGAACTACAATTTGTGTGTCAGGAAGGGGGAGAATTCAATACACAATCCATCATTTGATGGATAAATTGGGAACAAACATATGTGGATTCTTTAGAGAAGATATTTGAACTTCCACCTTTACGGCTTTTCAGCGCGCTCGTGCGCTTTCCCTAAGCCTTGGCTTTTCACGAAAGTCTTTCTTTATCACCTCGATAATCCATTGGCTTTCCACGTGGCATGGTGGAACATTTGCAAGAAAGCATACATGAGCTCGTAATGCTGTATTCTGTGGCTGGTGAAACACTGCGAAAATAGAGATGCATCAAATTCTATCACAAAGTGGCTGAAAG
This sequence comes from Phlebotomus argentipes, assembly GCF_947086385.1. NCBI lineage: Eukaryota > Metazoa > Arthropoda > Insecta > Diptera > Psychodidae > Phlebotomus > Phlebotomus argentipes. The sequence continues at coordinate 5,729,578 of NW_026776181.1, read as the reverse complement.
TGAAGTCAGAAAGCATCGTGTAAGAGAGTGTAAAATTCTCGCCAGGGCGGAATGGAATTTGCATCTCATAAATTCTAATTAAAAAATAGGCTAATTAACTTAAATATGTGCACGCTTGGTGCAAATTTTCACCTGAATGTAATTTGAAACGGTGTGAAGGAGAAATTTACGATGATTCCACTTTCACAGCCAGGCAACGCGAGCCGGTGTGAAAGTTCTCCTCCACTCCCCATGGACATGAGTGATGGCCTGTGGAGATTGGGCGGGAAATGAAGTAATGAATTCACTTTTGTCCAAAATATTCCCTCCCCAGAAGAGACAATGACAGTCGTGCATGTGCGGAAAGAGCTCGGTGTCCATCTCTTGTCAGTGACTAACAGCTGGGGACCAGCGTCGTCAAATCCCAACAAATCACACACTTCCCCAGAGCTGTGTCCTATCGAGGCAAGGAAATCGCTGGGAAAACCCTTTTTATCTCTCCTCACACGTTGATTGTATTACACACGACATCGTTGGGGCTTCCTCATCTTTATGGCGCCTCATCGTATTCTCATGAATGAAATGACGAGTCCATAAACTTACATTATTCGGGGGTGTCTAGTATCTTGGGAAGCGTTCCAAAACTTTTCGCCATCCACCCACAATGACGATGGTCTTATGAAAGTCATCAGCTCTTTGCGATGCCTTCACCACGAGGTACTTTGGCGGCGAAATGCGCCTCGCTCATCTAAATTATTATGATTACGTCCATTCCTCAGCCACGATGCATGAAAAAAGGAACTTTTCCACTGACTGCTCATTGAAAAATCCATAAATTCCTCCACACTAATGTAAGGAAATTAATGTGAAAAAGATACTCGTGCTATTGGGCATGGGTTTGGGTTATTGGTGATAATTTCTTGTTGCGGAAGATTTCACGGAAATGACTTCGCTGAATTAACGACACTCGGATGTGTCAGATATAATTTATGGTAAGAGCGCCTCCCTCGCTGTGCTTTTGTCCCTTTTGTGTCCTCCATTTTCAGCCAGAATTTGCAAACAGTGTGGATCCTCAGAGGTGGAAATCTTTTGATTTCCAACGCCGAGGATTGCAGAGATGGATGCACTTTGCACATTTAATTGCATTAGCATTCATAGAGGGAGGGATGAAAAATTGCATGATTCAGGCTGGGGAAGGAATTTGCATTTTCGTACATAATTGCCATATTTCCATCTCAATCGCGATACACCGAGATCTGTGTGCCTGGGAAAAAGTCATTAAGACAGGGCGTGCGAGGTCATTAATCTTTTTTCATTAGGACACTATCTCAGAGTGGGTCGTGGCTGATCAAAAGAAACAACTCACCTCAGAGCCACGAAAAAAGTGTCATAACGAAGACAGAGCGAGGATGAAGGCGATAAGCGTTCAAAGTCTCCATTGCAGTCACTAATTTTGCTAAAGTTCACCATCCAAATGAGGAAAGTTTGACTATGAGATCTACTTCCATCTCGCTTCAGACATAATATCACAGTGAGAACTTCTATGCTCGGTATTCTTTCACACATGCTTTACGAGGAAACTTTCGACGTGTCGATTATTATCTTTCTGGAGCATGAGGCGATTTTGCATAAAGAGAAAACCATCAGGACTAGAGAAAAGAAGACAAAACCTCTCTCTACACGTCGTCTTAAAAAATTTATTTACCTGAGCATAAAACGCTGAGAGACTTGCAAATCCCAAGACAAAAGTCAATTCGTTCTGTGTCATTCCCAGCATGAGCTTTTGCTCTCGTTGAGCATTTGCAAGAACATCCCATGGCACCGAATTATTAGAGAAATGAATAAAAATGGTAAAATATTCCGATCTTTTTGTGTGTCTCCTGACGCCATCCTCGCTGTATTCACGATAAGGACACAGAAAAAGGTACCTTCAATTGGCAATGTGTGTGTGTGTGTGTGTGTGTGTATTTGAATGTCAGGAGGAAGTTTGGGGTTTTGCTCCACAATTGCCACCAATTTAACTTTTCCAATATCAATACACAAATTCGCAAGCGCATATCTATGTTTTCACATCTCACTCCGCGCGTATTTTCCTTGATGTGTTTTTTTTCCTTTCGGCGGGTCTAAAGAAAACGAAAAGCGATCCCGATTTTCTCCTGACTTTTCTCATATGTTCACTTTCAATTTCTGGGGGGACGTGGAAAAGAAGGGGAAAGCCTTGGAAGATATATCACCTAAACACAAAGAGAGGGAAAATTTCTGTGATGTCTTTGCAAATTATTTTCCTCACGAAGGTGTCACATTAAGTGAATTGAGATTTCTTATGTGTTCTATTTTTGTAATCAGAAACGTAATCAGTAAGAAACGTCAATATCACACCAGAAAAACAAACATTTTGGAGCTTTAGTAATATTGAAAACCTCTAATGTGTTCAAATAACTAAAGAAATTCTCTAAATTGTCAGTGTCTAAAATATATACAATATGCAAATGCTCAATTTATTAAGCTTTTTCAAAGATTATTCAAAGAAAGTGCACAATATTTGTAAACAATCCAGAAGATTTCTTATCTCCCAACCACAATTGTATCAAGAGATCAATGTTTTGATTTCAGCGAAATGTACATCTCAACTTCTACATGATCAATACAGACGATAGAGTGTAATTGACGTGATGTCGTGTTTATTTTTAGCTTCTCATTTGTTGTCTCCACTTTAATGAACACTGAAGGCACCTAAAAATAAGTGTATCTCTCTAGTTTAATTCGATGGTGATGCTGTGAGCGAATTTATGTGGTTCCATGGTGTAATGGTTAGCACTCTGGACTCTGAATCCAGCGATCCGAGTTCAAATCTCGGTGGGACCTTCTTTTTACCAGGACCCAGACCGAAACTCGCCGCATTGCCGCAAACTACAAAATCGCGCACTTCAGTTGAGCTCTCAAATTCAAGTACTATCAAAAAATGATTATTCACTGATCCGCAAAACTGGGCAAAATGGTTAACATACACTTATAATTGATGCTCAACTCGTTGAATGGTGAGTGGAAATTTTCATAGCGCGGTTGAAAATAAAAAGAATTGCTCATTAATTTATGTATAAAAGCCGAGGAAAATGGATAGTCGTAAAATAGAAACGCCTCTCAGGGGCCACTTTGGGATGGTGTGGGTCAGAGCGTCGGGGATGGATAGATGATGGAGAAAAATTCCGATAAAATACACTTGACTTTATATATTCCCATCTATTCCATTTCCATCCGCATAAAAGCCCCTCAGCTGGAAGGATGGTGTGCTGATAAAGGAGATAAATTCCAGGCAATTTGTTCATCCCTCAATCGCACAAATTCACGCCCATCCATCAATATTGAGATTTCGATGAAAAATCTGCGCCATTTGGGGGTGAGGGTTGAATTTTTTAATACAATATTTTTTGCCCGTTCTGCGAACAGAGTCAGCGGAAAAGAGCCCTCCCGACCGAAACCCCCAGAAATGTCACCTCCGCGCCCGTCTTCCGGTGCGCGGCATCACGTAATACCTGCCTCGGGGGGTGTTTTTAATGGTCCTCCAGCCGAAGACTCGGGCACCGCGGAAAGCCGTGGAAAGCTTTTAGGGTGGAGTGAGTGGGAGAGACAATAAAGTTTCCCCACTGACGACACACATAAAAATCAATGACAAAAGAGAAAATCTTGTCTCACCCGCAGTGACATTTATGTGCATCACGCCTTAGCAACTTTTACACATCCCAGCGATAGAGAGCATTTCTCCTATAAATTCTATTTCCCTATAAATAGAAATTTATTACATGACACACACAATTAGAGGTGAGACTGAAACCGATCCCTTTTCGCAAAATTTGCAGCCCGTGGAGTGGAAAATAAATTTTACTGGCACACAGAGAAAGTCTCTCACAGGAAGCGTTGAAGTAAATTGGAAATGTCTGGTTCGACCACAAATTTCAATTGCTCTTCTGCAAGTGCAACGAACCGGAGGCTGTGGAATTTCTCAAATTAATTTTCGATTTATTCGCCACCCCCCAAAGTGTCTGGCCTTCACTCTCTGCCCGGGGAACTCAAGACACTTCTCGTGACTGTGAAATTTCCTCCAGGTCCTGGCCTTGATGTATTCCAATTTTTGGCAGCGGCAACCATTTATTTTAACAGCCTGAGCGGTGTTGACATTTTGTGAATTACCACCGCCAGTCAAGAAATAACTTAGCCCAAGTTGAGGAGGGTGTCTCTGTGTCTTTGCATTCGGCACAGCTTCAGCCACACTTCTCAATTGAATTCTTTCTCTGAGGAGAGAGACGTGAAAGTGAGGCGAGAAGGGCGTCGAAATGATGTACACGGTGCCACTGCGGTGAAGTTTTCCCATTTTCCTCAATATTCTCCTCATGATTTATTCCCCACCATCTTTCATAATTTCCACCGAGGCACATCCTGTCCTCTCCTTGGCTGCCACTTTTTGCCCATGGCCTCCATCCTTTGCCTACTCCCAGTGTCACATTTCAAAATCAGCCCGGCAAATCGATTTTCAGCACATCAACAAACTCTTTCCCGGGGCTGCACTTTTCCGGAGGGCGGGGAGATTGATGCCTAAGCCTGGGGAAAATAATTAATGGAATGATGGCAGAGACGATGAGGAAAGTCACTTGGGAAATCTCGTGAGAGACGATGCTCCTCAGAAGGAGCTGTAATTATTAAACTAATTACATTTCTGGCATCCAAGTTTCATCATTTAGACGCTCATGTCCCACATGTCGAAGCTCATGGAGTCGAGGTTAACAATGTGCTAGTGCTTAATGGGTATAATCGGATTCCTCTATTATTTCCGCAACTTTTCACTTTCTTCCCAGCCATTTTCCACCCTGACGTACAAGTCGCGGGTATTATGGTGTCTCTCCATTTAATTAAACATACACTTTTCACCACGCGCGCTCACTTCTTCCGCCAATGTGTGTGTGTGCTCTTTAACCCGTCTCACTGTCTCAATGCGGAGGAGTAATACCTCAAAGAGGATTATCTCCATAAGGCACCACGTCAAGGGTATTTTCTCAAGCCACCCTGCAAAGTGATATTGTCGAGAGTGAAACGAATTATGTATAGAAATGTTTCTTTACCATATCATATCCCTTAAGATCGCTACAAACGATTTTCTAGACGGTTGCTTAGTTTTGAATATCTTCAGCGAACCAAAAAAGCTATAAAAGCGGTTTAACAATTGAAAGCAAAATTTTAAACCAACCGGAAAATTTCGATCAAATTTCTCAATAATTTTTCTACTGAGTTTCGCTTAATATTTTGCTAAACTTGTTGCTTTTCTCTGATCAGATCTTAGCAAGAAAACAGGAAGTTAAACATGTATATGCAAGTTTTTTGTAGTATTAACTTGTGTGTCATTATCACTCAATGGCTCAGATCTTAGCGGAGGAGAGCGAAAAAATTAGCTATTTAATTCTCAATTTTAAGATTTGAGCAATTTGTGTTTGCTAGGCAGTGGAATTGGAACCAACTGAAATTTTACTGATCGAAGTTCTGAAATACTATTTTACACATGAATCCCAAATACTTGTTCCTCCTCTGCTGCTCGCAATTTCCTACTTCACACTGAAATCTGCACGTTATAAGGTGTTATATCCTCGCACGTTGTTATTTAACTTTGTCTCACGCCATACTTAATTCGATTTACTCTGGTTGCGAGACCATCCCCAAACGAGTATCCCTTATCCACACCATGTTGATTAGTTTCACTAACTCTATTTGTCACTTTGCAGAATATATCCGGCTGATCTACCCGCCGGCTATCCCACTTCATTGGACAAATGTACCTCCTCACGTGTCCTCAAAGCTTATTTGCCGCCGTGTGTGTGTGCGATAAATATTGCACAACATTGCTCATTCGGTAATTGCTCGTGGTGATATTCTTATCACGTCTCCCACATACCGTGTGAAAATCTGAATTGAAAGCGAGAGAGAGAGAGAGAGAGAGAGAGAGGAATTTGTTTATTTAATAATAGTTCCTCGGTCGGTGTGATAAATGAGAAGAGCGGCAAGTGTGAAGTGTTTTACAATCCGTGCTGGAGTGTCCCATGTATGAATTGAATTAATGATGCTTCTGAATTGATTTTCCATTTGTATGGCAATTTGCTTCTGTATCAGCTTGCCTGCTGATTAATTGCCGCCCACCACCCCAGAATCCGTGGGAGAGGCGTTTCTATTTGACCCAGAATATCGGCAGGATATGTAAATGCTCATAGTTCACTGAATTCCATATCAATTACGCGCAAAGCCAATAATTATACCAATTTGACTTTGGCTTTTGCGTGCGTTCTGGCAAAAATATCAGAGCAAATTCACTATAATTTCTTGCCAATCTACCCAAACTTGCGCTGAAGCATCGCCACATGCAAATGATGTAGTGAAAGGGTTAGATGAGTTGAGAACACTTGGCAGAGCGCTCAAGTCAATCTCACTGCGATATTGAGTTGCTTCTCATCTTGAACATACAGGGAATTGATTGGTGTTTGACTCGGAAGTGTATTAGAACTATCAATTGTGAGATAACACAATTCACGTCAGTTGTTAGTGAACTTAAGAGCTTTCTGTTGGGATTTAATTGTTCATATACAGTGAAAGTCAATGCTCGTATGCAAATCAATAGCTTCACCAGCATCGATAGAGGACAGTAATTTCATCAGGGGATGAAATATCCCCTTGTCCGTTATCTTTCACCTCCACCTGACTGCACTTGAGCGATAGAGTTCAACTTTTGATTGAACTTTGAGTGAAGTTTCACTCTCGTGAGCAAGAACTTTGCGCTCAGTTGGAGTTCTCAGTGAGGATTGAATGTCGCGCATCTTCGCATGCTTGCATTAATTGTGTTTTAATGTGGTTGAATTTAAAAATCGCACGATTACTGGCGAAAGTCTCTAATGGAAGCTCTTTTGCCAGTGCGTCTTTAGTATTCCAGTGTGCGCCTCGGTGCTCATTCGCAGCGGACGCAATAGTTCCGTGTCACTAATTGGATTGTGAATGGTGCTTGTGGGGGAGTTGATGTGAAAACAGATGAGTGATCTGTTCTCCTCGCCAATAGGGAGCTAGGGAGCCGAGGTGCACGATGCGGGCATAAGTTGTCAACAAGCGCCACAAGAGGTGGCGAAGTAAACGGGAAAGTGGTATTATTAGGAATGAATCGTGACTGGAATTTAATTGTTGAGGAAACCACCCGTAGGAATTCCTCCTGTTCTGAGAGCATCTCATGACTTTCACTTGAGCATATTCAAGTGGGGATATGTGTGACACTCCCTGCACAAGGATATCCATTGGATTTTCCGCACGAGACTTCCGTGCGACGCCGCTCGGTGCGCTTTTCGCCCCCAACTCTCGCGACGGCGGTGTCAATCTCATAAATCAGAAAAATGATTTCCATTCCAGGCGACAAGCGTATCGAGTTGAATTAGATTTGCATAGCAAATGCGACGACGCATGGCTCCAATCTTCGGCGCTGCGGCGCTTCCCTGGCAAAGCTCACCGCGCCCTCGAGCTGAGGTGGAGGATGAAAATACACTTTGTCGTTTATTTATTTATAAAACTTCCCCATGGAGGGAATATTGTTTTAATCAGTCGAGACACACGGCGCGTATTCCGCGCCCCCGCGAGCCATCCCCGGCGCGCTCCACCCCATTTCGCTATTTTGTATGATAATCGAAAATATAAAGGGGTCAAATTATTATTATAAACGCGGTCTGAGGAGCTCCGCGCCACTTGTGGAAAAGTTTATGCAATTTCACACAGTGTGCGGGGCCAAATGAGATAAACCGCACCACACAAAGGAGATCTCCTTGGAAGATTCCTCAAGTCTCGGGGAGGAGCCATTAACATCATGAGCAATCAGGCGCCGAATGGCGCCACAACTGTGTATCCTCGCTCCGCAAGGAGACCCCTAAAGGAGTGCTATTAAAGTTTCATATTTGAGCAAGAAAAATTTACACAGTGAATCGATAGTATTTAGAAGTGCACCATTTCATGCTCTCGCACAGACTCATTGTTCAAACACAGTGAATCCCTTTCAGCAGCTCTGCTCTTTCTCTTTAGCACTATTGTATGTATCTACAGTAGTCAGATTTTCTCTGAATAAACATTTGTTTTGTTAGAGAGAAATGAAATTAATATGTGCATTGCCGAGTGTGGCAAATAAGGTAAAGCTGGGCTAGTTTTCACGTGAAATTTTAGGCTGAGTCGGTTGAGACATCAAATAAAAGCTTCCAATATAAAATCTACCGATGAAAAGAATTGTCAACTCTATGTTAATTGACGGAAAATCTTAAAGTCGATTGTCCAAATTAGCCCTGCACTCTTCTATTTCGCATTTCTATGTACAATTCGGCATGAATAAACATATTTACATAGCTTACCTTCCCTAAAATTCCCAGAAACACCCTCAAACAAGCCCTTAAAGTTGACGTTTTCATTTAAATGCAAATAGTGTGTAAAATTATGTAAGAATTCTACTAGAAAATCTATTTACAATACAGCAAATCAATGAACAATTAAAGCTTTTCGCGCCGTGCAATTTACTTTCTCTCGCTTGAATATGTTGTGACGTGACTTCCTGACAATAGAAATATCTTTACCAAAATTTCAACTTAGTTGTGTGTTAATTTGCCATTTGGAGCTGAGAGAGTGACTTTTGTGTAATCGATGACTAAAAGCGTAAATTTGCATTAATAAATGTCTCTGTGTGAATGAGAGAGAAAGCATAGAAGCACGCGATGCGCGCTGCCTTTTCCTTTTATTTGTTTATTCTCCCACTTTGGCGGGAAACTGATAAAGGTGGAATATCAGGGAAAATGGGGTCACCTGGCAATTTGGCAGGAGAAGAGATCCGGGAGCCACACTCTCTTTTATTGCCCACGTGGGAAAAGTGTTGGATGGAAGTTTTATTGTTAGCCTCTCGATATCATAAGTTGTGTAATAAAAAGATGAATATTTCAGGACTATTGAAATAACATATTCCGAACAAATTCCCTCAACTGCGGTGCAAGTTTTTGTCCATGTCCTACCATTTTTGTATTATTTATGCCTATAGTTACGGAAATGCTATAAATATCCCCCAATAAATATTCCGACCATCGAGGAATGTTGAGTGCCAAAAAGCGGGGAAAATAGAATGCGATTTGGGATTTGGAGAGATTTCCGGCCAGGGAATTTTCACAGATGATTCAACTTAAGGAGCCCCGACGGGTGAGATTTCCACTGAAAGCTGGTTAAGATGTTTATACGAATTATAGCAATCCCTGAAGGCACACTCGAGCAGTGTGACTCGCTAATCGTATTTATATTGGGATGATTTGTTTCATTTAATCGCGAGACACCCCATTTTCCGCGAGTGCTTTTGCGCTTGTCATCATCTGAGTTGGTAAAGTTAATTAAAAATGATTATGAAATTTTAGAGACACTCTTTGGCGAGGCAGGAGAATTACAAAAGTTTGCCCCAGAAGCGTCGATGGCAAATTCCAAGAAGGGTGTCATGAAATTTGATTGAAATGGTGTCAGACAGATGTTTTTCCTTGGCAACAATTTTCGAGAAGGAGAGAGATACTTCTGGAAGACAGCACAGCATCACATTTACTACATTCGAATTGTAGTCACTTGAGAAAAGTGTTAATTTCATACCTCAATTTGGAGTTTGCTCCATTTTCGGCAACGCCATCCTGAGACCGTGCGCCTGAAATAGGACCGCAGAAATTGCATCAAGACGCCGTCATGAAAACTTTAATCGTTAATCTTAAGTTGGTCGTGAGGTGAATTTAGTGCGAATCCGTGTGAGTTGGTCGTAAAAGTCATCCACTTTAGCGATTCATTCCACTCTTCGTGGACCAAAATTTGAGCTTTACACTATATAAGAAATAATTAATACTTCAAGTGTAGCCAATTCAAGACATGGCCAAACATTTCATTTTGGTTGAAAAGCAACACTCTCTAAAATTTATTAGCCACTGTATTTATCACACCCTTAATTCAGTGTTCCTCGTTGAGAGAACGTTACATTTAGAAGAGTACAACGTAATAAACCCACACTTTCCTCTCTGTATATCGATCCAACGCTGGACGAGTAGTGTCAGATAATTTTCACACCGAATCTCTTATTCATGAAAATACACCCAATGGCAGAGTTGGAAGCACCCTCGCCAGGGGAGACAATAAATTACACATCGTAAAACTAATATTTGTCTGAAGAATAAATAAATGCCTTGGAGGTTGACTCTGCAATCAGCAATCACTCACGGATGCTACACAATTTGCCGCCTATGCCGAAGGTGTTTGGCTTCTCCATTCCGTGTGGAGCGTTGGGGCTGATCCCGCTCGGCTGTGCCGCGTGGATGTACAGCCCGTGATCACGGATCTTCCTGTACAGCGAAATGTACTTGCCAGCCGCTGTTGTTCGTGGCACGATGTATTTCTCACAGAAGAGAGTGCGATTCTGGGCAGCCTTGCTCAATTCGCCATACCCCAGAGCCTCCAAGAAGGTCAGGACGAAGGTGTAGCAGTTGTTGGAGTCCTCCTTGTACTCCTCCGAAGACCACATCGGCTTCTTGCAAGTCTGGGCAATGTATTCTTCAGTTAGACATCTGGATTTCAACTTTATGCAGAATACTATTACTTACTTGGAGTAATACAGTGTCCCAATGATCAATCCAAGCTTCTGGAATCTGCTCGACCAGTAAACTCTGGGCCCACGAACTTTTACTGCCCTTCTCGGTGTGTCTCCTTAGGCCACCGCGATCAAACTCCACGATCGCCCCAGTTGAGGTGGTAACTCCAATATGCAAGTCCTTGCTGTTGTAATATTCACTGCAGAAGAAGAACACTGCTCATATATCGCGGTTTGGAAGATAGTTTCTTACGCGTTACTTGAGAAAGTCTCCAGTGGTGGGTCTCAGGACCACAGCTCCTGGATACTGGGACGCTCGGATGAATGGGAAGGGCAGCCGGAAGGGCATGAGCTTGAAGGAGGCCTCCAACAGATCTCGTCTGCACGACGGACATCGCTCAGGCAGGCGAATGCAGAAGACCTTCGGTCCGCAATGCTGGAAGCACACTATTCCCGGATCACTGGATGTCATTGTGGAGCGATTTTGGTAATATCTGCAAGATTAAGTTAAGCAAATTCATAACTACGAACTCAGAGTTCCCGAAATCACAACAAAGAGTGTGGTTAAACCCGCTCAAGTCTCACTGTCATGATCTGTTAAGTGGCTTAAGAGAGAGAGAGGCGATCAGGCATGGTTGGGATCTCCACTTGAGATGAGACACAGGTGAGCGATTCAAAGGTAACGGACGGTTATCGCTGAAAATAGGTGATCTCGGCGGTCTTGAGTAACGTTTGCGGCGCGCGATCAGTATCGATGGTGATTTAATGGCTTCGGCGACCCACATTACACCTACAGACGAGCTGAAGTGTGGCCAGAAATTGGGTCGTTCTGACTGTGCATATAATTTGGATTGATTTGATGGAAAACACCTCGGCATCCGAAGAATTCTCGTGAAATCTCATCATTCCCATTGTATCTGGGAGAATCACACGACATTCGATTCACTTTGGCCACTGACACGGTTTCCGCACATGCCTCAGACCGTCATGGAAACTCCTGTGTTTGTTCTTCCGAGATTTCCCCGCATCAGTCACTTGTTTAATTGTAATTAGAAAACAATGGGGGATCCGATATTGGACGAAACTGTTGGAGCGCAATTCTTTTCCCCGGGAGAAGAAGGCAAATAGAAGCGGTGTAAGTAAGATTGCGTGTTGTGGCGCTTCTTCTGCTCACTTGGCGCACACCTCAGTCCATGTGGAGTGTCCAAATATTGACACGGCGCTGCCCCAGGGGCTGGGATGTGGATATGAATGACACGAAGAGTGGCCACGGAGTATATGGACGTGGAGTGTTTGATGGGAGCAGCAAATGAAAGTGGTAAAAGGTCAGCAGACGATGGATGATGAATGGATTCAGTTGTGAGTGCGCCGGAGAAATCACCGAACGAGAGAGACCCATTATTTTCCAGCGCTCTCGAGGCTATAAGAAAAAATGGAGCTATACTTCCTGTGACCAAGTGAAAGCACTCCTCAGTTGCCGTTTTTCACCTCTTCTGTACCATCTGCTTGCCAAGAAAATGACCCACTTTCGTGCGCTCCGCAGAGAATTTTTCATTAGACAGAATATGAGACTTTGCGAGAAGCATTTCGACAAGACCAGAACAATTATTTCTATTGTGACAAATGCCCAGCATATTTTGCAGCGCTCTCCGAGTTGTTCGTATGAAAATTATTACGCTATGTTGCAAGTTGATAATAAATACACTGTGAAAACAAATGATGACAGACTCAAAAACATTATCCTCAAGGATAAAAAGGGGTAATAAGATATTGAACAGTATTCAAATGCATAATTCAAAGGAGATTTGCTCCTAACATAAGACTGAAGAAGTACTTCTTAGTGTCTGCACTTCGATTTCATAACAATTTATTTCTCTCAGTATCTTTGTTTCCGTGAATTTTGGGTCGGTATGTTCACTTCATGCATTTCAAATACGCAACTAGAACTAGAGATGTTATTTCATCCCCTTTCACGGTGGATAAAATGCACTTTTCCTCAAAGCAAAGACTTTATACAATTGCACACAAGAGAAATATAAGAATTTCTACGGAATGCAAAGTTTTGATGAGAATCTCTTTATAATATTAAAATGTTGCTCACATAAAAATTCCACCATGCAATCATGTGAGTTCTGCAGAATCTCAGCAAAATGTTAATAGTCACAATTCTATATATCACAATTACAAATCACAGGTAACAAAACGTACAAACAAAAATTATGCAGCTTATTAAATTCCACAAATTTCGTATTCAGAAACAATACACACACACTGAATTATGAATCAATATCACGAACAACGCGATTCTGCATGGCAATTCAGTGTGAAATTGCTAAGGCATAATTTTCAAGGAAAAACATACTAAATTTGATTTGAATGTTTTCTTTTCCAGCCCGAAAAAAGGTGAAATGAAATCATATCGTGACATAAAGTATGAAATTTTGTGTGCAAATCAGCAAATTACCAAATTGCAGTTGAAGTAAAAAAAAAAATGTTTCCAGTGCGAGACACCAACAATAAAATAAAATGATTTAATTTGCCCGTAAATGAACCTCACGGATTGGGAAAACAAACTTTTGGGCGGTTTCGCCATAAATCAAGGGAGTTTAACTTTTAAAATCTGTGCAATTTCGTTACGTTGAGCTATTAATTTGATTTATATTTGACCTTTTTTTTCGCTTTGCACCAAAAGTGAAAAACCATCGAACTTTAAATCCCCGCCAATTTTTCACACACAAACAAAATTAACATGTTTTCCACGATTGTCTGGGCCACAAATGAATTCTTTGAGTTTCCAATTATTCCTTCTGGTGGCCAAAAATTAAATTCCCTCCACGACTCTGTGGAGATCCGAAAAAATATCAATGAGAAGAAAGTGAAGTCTCATTGCTTATTTTGTATTGATCTGAGGCCAGAGTTGGGCGCGCGTTGTGAGTCATGAGACGCCCAGAGAGTGCGTGAGTTTGAGGCATTTGGAATTGTCTTAACTTTTCCCCGGGGGCCATAGAAAAATTCACTTTTCGACACTTCTCAGGCGTGGGCGAGAATCCGTCATGTTGGCAATTTCTGCCGGTCTGTTTACTTTATCTCAATGCTTCTGTTGTCTCGCGGTGCCGCGCATTTGACGAAACTGTGATGATTGTTCAATTTGCAAATGTTCGCCGCTCGAAGACTTTCTAATTAACCTTCTCGCAAGGTGAAACTGGGAAGAAGAAGTTGGAATATTCTTCGTGCCTTGCTTTTTTCGATGTGTAATGATCTGAGAAATGTTTTTCCATCATGGCAAAGACTTGGCTAATGTTCGATCTTCCGGTGAAATTTCAAATGGAAACAATGAAAATGTACTCCAAGAGTGGGTGGACCATTGTTTCATGTGTTAAATGATTGGCCATCAGCAGACTGTGTGCAGATAAGAAAGAGGAGATGTAGCAAGATTACCAGACTTCTGACAATTTCTCTACACGTGCAATAAACGTTGATCAATGACCGTCAAATTCTTCGCAAGTTTCATTAGATTTTTCATGAAAAATCCTTCAAATTGCTGAAAGTCCCATTTCTTGGCACCTTTTGGCATGAATCGCTGCACCAAAGATGTGCATTCCGTGTCGATATTGAGAGCAAGATTGGGAAATTGAATTGCCCAATGCACTGAGAGAGTAATTGCGAGATATGAGGAGGTGAGGTACTCTGAGGTGACTCAATTTCTGCTGAAATTGCTTTTCACACCTCCGAGCCGGCGGTGTGGGTGGCTTTTTGAGACGCCCCAAAGACTCCTTAGCCACCCGACACCCTGCGAAAGCCCCACGCGAGATGTGTGCGGTCTTGTGGGTTTAGGCAAATGGTACACCGCATTTTCCACTCGATCAACGCGCCGAGAGACACTCAGGTATATTTTGAATAATTTCATTAACTTTTTCAAGCACTCGGTGGAGGTGTGTGTGTGGCCCAAATGGTGATACCGTACTTGGGAATGCTAATTGAAATTTGTACAAAGGTGGCTGTCGCGACTCTGCTCGGCCCAAGAAGTGCGCGGATGGTTTCTCACCTATTCGGCGTATCTGAGGCGAATTTGCGTCAGCTGTTCCAGTCTATAAGTGCCGTAGTACCGTTGGTCTGCACACTGTCAATAAATGGTGCTCTAGCCTCTTTTTCAACTTCCTCAGTCGCCGCAGAACACCTGAAGAACACCTCACTCGTGATCGTTCAATTGAGCAGATCTCTCGGCCGCGGTGGAAAAATACACACAGAAGGAGATCAGCGAGCGCTAATTGTCACTCATTTCCTGCGCTGGAGATCTCTAAGCTGGCAATCTTGGCCCGCGAACGTGCGAAAATCCGCGCGACACAGCTCGATCAGGCACTCACAATGGAACTGATCGCCGAGCCCGAAGAGCGATCCAGCGAGAGTGCCATTCAACCTCCGCTCGCGTCATAGCGATCGTGGTGGGACTCAAAGTACCGTTTTCTTCTCGCGATCTCACCGCGGTCTCGCCGCTACGTCAGTTCCCCAGTGATTCTTGCAAACATGGCCGCGTCGCGAGCAAAAAAGGTGCACTTTGAGCAGGTGAAATGGACACACCAACTCACTTTCCATTTGCTCTGGGCGGTGGCGGCTGATGGACGTGGAGAGACGGAAAGAGTGATGCGGATCATTGAACCACGAGGAGATATCCAGTCTGAGGTGAACCGCTCCGGACCGAAATCAGCCAATTAATCACTCTTCGGCCAAATCGAGCCCAACTGACGCGCAATGTCGCTGGAAGTTCCAAATATGAAAGCACTCGCTGATGAAAATCTATGACAAATCCCATCAAAATCACACCCATTCCCTCTATTGTTCGTTCACCTCGACGTGCGCTGAGGGGTGAACCACAAACACGACATGAATTATGCAGGGAACATTATAATTTGAGCACATGAAGCATTCTTACTTCAGCGCAGGACTTTTCCAGAACTTCTCGATGAAAAGAATGCGAAAGTTCTGCCAGTTATCTCTAATTAAATTGGAAGGAAAGAATTTGTTGGATAAATATTTCATTATTTTCACATAAAAATTTTTAAAACACTGACATTTATGGCTAGATTAATTTAGAGAAAATGCAATAAATTACACGATGAACTATCCTTGATTCCAAAATGATCCATCAAATTAATTTTTGAATTAAACGATTTGCCAGTTCGTTTCTCAATTTGTGCTCAAAGACGACCAAGGCAAGTAGTTTGAAATGCACACAAGGGAGACCATTAAATCATCATGAACTTCCAATCTCGTGCGCACTCTTAGTCGAATTTCTCCCTGATAGTCAGGCTGGGCTTGTCAACCTGTCAACTCTCTCTCTCTCTCTCAATTGCAAACTTGTTGAACACCATCCGCATTTAATTAATTTCTTAACTATAATCATTGGTCTCATATTGATTGAGGCAACTTTGGCGCTTTTCTCCATTTATGCTCACCAGACACAGAGTTAATTCAGCACTCATGCTGTTGGTGGACTTTTCCCCAAAACTCGCACGAAGGTTCTTCATCTCCTGCAATGAAAATTTAATGGAACGAAAGGTAGCTGCAACCCTGTTGTGCCAGAGGTCTCCTCCATCATGTTGAATAATTTCACCCGGAGTTCCGACTCTATTAGGCTGACCTTTGTGGTGTGGCACGGATGCATCGGCAGCGATGTTGAAGCCATAAATTCCTGGCCACGTGTACTTTTTATTTTGACCGGCTCTTCCCCGCCAGGCGCTCCGCAGTTGCCCTGCGCACCACTTCGGCGTCGCGCGGAGGACATCCGCCTGAATTCACCATTCCTGACCGACAGTGAGTCGTAGTCGGTGGCGAGAGGAGCACAGTCTGTGGAGCGCTTTCGGAGTGATCGGTCAGATTCTCTTGGAGACATCCTCAGAGGCTCATTCGTGACTTGGTGCATTTAGCAATAATCGCGTTGGCGGTGTGAATTTTCGCGCAGGAAGAGGATGTTCAGGAGCTCCTTACGACTCGTCCAAATTTTGAGTCACTCTCTCGCTTAGTCAAGGGGACGTTTGGGGTTTATTGAACGCCAAGGGGGACGGTTACCATCGTTGCCACACACAAGAACCACCACGGGCGAACCGTTGTCGGCGCATTGAATTGTTGTGGTTGATTCCTCGGCAAGGGGAGCAGATCCCACGCGAAACTATGAGGAAGTGGCGTGCCTGAGGGTCGTTCGAGCTTCTTTTATTTCGGTGGGGAGTTGAAACTTTTTTGGTGTGTGTGCGTGAGGACAAATAGCGATATTTGTGGTCGATAGGCACTTGAACTTTTAATGGAATTCATCCTCAAGTCACTGACAGCGCATCATCAGTGATAATCACACCAGAAATCCCACACTGACAGTGTGATTTATTACCTGTTGCATAAGAAATATCATATGATTTGCTGGCCACAAGACTTTATTCCATTATGAATTGCTCCTGAAATTCCCAGAGTTTAAGAGCTTCAGTGAGTGCTTTTATGTGAATTAAGCCACAGAGTATAAAGCGAGGATGTTTAGAAACTCGACGAAAGAACATATTCAAGTCACCCAGTGAATGTGTGTATTTGTTCTGGAAGACAACAAATAAACTCCACTTGAAGGGCTCTTTTCTCAAAAATCCTTCCATGTACTCAGAGTAATCGAGTGCTTTTCCTGTGTATTGTTTCTACCCAGAAGGGCCGAGAGAAGGTGGTGTAATTTGAAAGGAACCCCTATATGAAAGGCCAAGAAATCACATAAATCTTCTCTAGAGCCAAAGATAAACAAAGAAAAAAGTGTTAAATTTTGTGTATTGTTCCACTGCAACACCGGAGGATTTAAGACGACACTGCAATTAGTCTAATTAAGGTAATGCTCAATTAGATTCCCACCATTTTTTACCCACAGCAAAGCTACATACCTTACTTAACATAGTGTCGTGGAATCGCCTCATGCATTGCGAGCGGATTTTATTGGAATTTATTGTTTGGTCTGTGTTAAGTCTCACAGGAAATCGAGCACCCTCATTCCATGAGATTTACCTTTTGGTTTTAAAGTCATCGGGCGAAATTGACTCAATTTGCCGGAAAATCCGAGTGGTTTTCTTTCTTCAATGAAGATCAATGGGGAGAAGTTGCTTTTAGTCGAATCAGCTTCTTCGCTATGAGAAAAATATTGTATTCTCGGCACATTTGACGATCAAATATCTGCCTCTCAAGTCCGTTGAGAGTAGAGAAGCGCTTTTTTTTGTTAGCAATTCACTCTCGAATATAGTACAGTTCTTATGTGATGAACTGTAGGAAAAGTGCTCTCAAAATAGCACAATAGAAAACAAGAGTTATTTAATGAAAGCCGCGTTGTATTCAATTAAAAACTCTCACGAAATTTCCCACGAATATCACTTGTGATACAATTAATACGAGTTTAGTAAATCATCATAGCAAAGTGTTGTTAAATCACAAATTTAATTAGCAAATAGCCCATATTTTAGAGGAAACTTTGCCATCTCGTTGCCGCTCCCTTTCCAAATTTCCTATTTAATCGATATGTTTTGCTTTACTCGTAAATTTGCATACGGGCCATTTTCACTGGGAACCCCCAAACTTTCAACCCCCCAATTCAGACGATTCACCACTGCAATTTCCAATATTGTCCACGAAGAATGATGTTGCTGCACAACGGATTTTCACCCCTGGAATTGGTGGAGGAAAAAGAACGATAAGAATGGGAATTATTCCCATCAGGAGAATTTTCTGTGCACATTTGTGCAGTACTTCCCGCATGTAAAAAAGTAGGTGGTTTGTCTTATGGCAAGAGAATCTGTCTGGCGGGATGTTGCTTCGGAGAAGCGAGTCTAGACAGTGTGCAGCTTTTCTTCTGGGTCGAAATGCATGGATGAGGAGTTGTTAATATAATGTTGCCGTTTCGCCCACTGAGTAGACAAATGTAGTGGAAAGTGCAGTGCAGAGGAAGTATAAATGGAGGGAAATCGATTTTAGCCCAGCACCAGGAGGAAATCTGAACGTAAATATGCGAGAGATTGTCGTTTCGAGTGGATCTCTTTTAAATAAACTGGCATCTTTTTCTCATTCACTTTCCACCATCATCATCTCTCATCTTGACTTGACGATTTGTCGAGATGATGAGGAGGAAAAGTTTCTCGTATTGTGCTTGTGTTGTCTCTGATACCAAATATATGGAGCAAAGTCGTCCGCAATGTCGACAAAGAGAGTGAGAGAGAGGGGAAGAAGTGTAGGAAAAAAAAACTACACATAAAGATGGGAATATTTTCTCATCACAATAGTGAAACTTGAAGAAGGGAGGAGTGAAGGAAAAACGCAAATAATTAATGTGAAATGTGTGCATTCATCATTATTCTTGAGTTATACTTCCTCAATTCAATCTTCTCTTTTCCACCCACTTTGGGCAACAGTCACACGAAGACAATGCGGGGGAAATGGATAAGGAGGGACCCTAAGATTACGAGATGGGAGTTGTTTTGAATGATCATATCGTAATCTTAAGATTTTTGCCATAAACCGCTAAAGAATATTTCGTCATTTTATCTTTCTCTTGGCCATTTCTTTATGGTAAGGCGGGGCAACTTTACACGAGAAGTCTCATCAATCCATGATAAGAAAGTGAAAATTATGCCACTATGTGAATTCACAAGCAAACTGCACTAAAACATTCACGAAATTCAATTTCCACTCTCAAAAGCTGAAAACACATTACAATATATTTTATTCATAGCAACTTTAATATGCGATTACAGGTTTATAACTGTTTTCACACACAGAATCCTAAACTTCTTGTGATCAACTATTCACAGTCCTGTGTAAGGTTTCTTGGCTAGGTGTCTAACTGCGCTCAGAAGATAGACTAAGAAATAATGTCTTATTTATGAGACAAATTACTGCACCATCCGAAGTAGCCCCACTTCCCCTACATACGTCAAGACATAAGTTCACAGAAAAGAGAGAATATTAAAAACCATCGGATAACAGTGGTCATGGCATGAGATTTTTCTTAATACATCCTCTCCTTTGTGAATTGTAGGGTTGAGCCCTTCCTCTTATTTACCAGAAATCAAAATGTGTTGCCAACCCATCCTTTCGCCGTCATGAAATTGACCTCCATCCATTTCCCTTTGGCGCACGATACACGGAAGTGGGGCTAGAAAAAGAAAACTCATTCATTGGGTGGGAAACTCCACCCTTTCGGGGAGCCCCTCTTTTTCTGCAAAGCCCCCAACTTGCTTGGCATTTCTGGGCAGTGAAATGAGTTTTTCGCCAAGCGACTCAAGTCAAATGGATGGCGCTCGATTCCCGGACAAATATTGTGCGCTGGACAACTCGGGGCATTTTAATGTATAAAAGGGGAAGCAAAGTTGGTAGTTTTTGGGTGAGAGGATTTTCCATTTGGAAAATTCCACTTGGGATTGTACGCGCTTATCCCATTCGAATCGAAACAAGTCTGTGCAAATACAGTGGAGATTTGGGTGCTCTCTCACCCAAAAACTCCGCACACTCTGTAAACACGGGCACGGCGTCCGAGGGAGTTGGCAAAGAAGTTGCTACGTGGATTAGGTAGCTTTTACCCGAGCTTCACCTGAAGCTATTCAAACAACAAGACAATATCACGAGAGAGAGAGAGACTCATTCTCTGCATCGTTCCACCCATTTCCACATCCAATAATCCAGTGAAAAGTTTAATTGACAATTCAAATCGCACAGAGGTTAATAATTTTTCGGTTCAGGGTGAAAATTCCAGGAAAGGACATCGGGGGGTGAAAATCGTCAAAAACAAAGTTGTCATCAATCACTTTCTCACCTCAAGTGGAAACATTGTGCAAAATTTGGAAATCAAAATTCTTCCCTTATATAGAAAGAGTAGCAAAATGTATGCAAATGACTCTTGTATATTAATTTCTTTCTCATCGCTGGTCATGCGAATCATTTGTATTCCATGGATGTTTTCCATCGAGGGGAGAAATTAAAGAAAATACGAAACTTTTCCATCCTCGCAACTTTATCTCTCTCTGCGCTCGTACTTTTAGAAACTTTTATTTGCCAGGCGAACAGGAAATTGTCAAAGAACAATTTGCTGTGATGCATTTGTTCAATATTTGTCCAATATATGTGTGCCGCAGCGAGGGCGAAATGTGCAGAAAACTTCCAAATGGTTCCCAGGGTGGATTTCCACACACAGAGAGCAGTGAATATGTCTCTCTGGATTTCAGGATGACAATGCCATGCATTTTTTGCTGGCATATCCTAAATCAGAAGCTGATTCTCTATTTGACCAAAGCATTTCCTCGTGCTCAACAGTTCAAATTTGCCACATTTCACTATGGCAAAATGAAATGTTTACAATGAGTTCGCGAAATTTCTCGTGTAAGTTTTTGAGAAAGGAAGGGAGAAATAAATTGTTCCTTTCTCTGCATATTGGAATATTCTGGCACTTTATTGAGCCTTATTAGCCCGACAGAGGCGGAAATGGTAGTCATGTGGCCTCACTGGAACTTTATAATATACGAAATACACCCCCAAAATGCTCTTAGACTTTCCCGGTAGCCAAATAAGATTTCACTTCATCATCCCAGAAATGAATATTTAGTCATGTTTTCACTGGGCCTCGCTCTGAAAGCCAACACTCAGGGGTAGTTAAGCCCGCCTGAAAACTGGTGTGTTGTAGAATTTTTATGGTATTAATTAAAATAGCACAAACTCAACGTGACGCACTGGGCGCAAAGGGAGGGAAAAAAAGTGAGGCGCAAAGCTCAAAAGCTTTCACATTCACAGGCTTCCAGTTTGTGTGCCTGAGGCAATTTGCATTGTAATTAGACTGGTCAACAGATGCCACATAACACCACATTGAGCGGATATATTTTGTTGATAAAAACCGGCAAAAGTTTCAAAAACTGCCCACTTTTAATTATATTCACAGCTGAATAAGTTTCCAAAAATTTTCCCATCCCCATCAGTCTCTTCCGGGAATCCTAGACTTCCGCCCATAGGAAGATTTTCGACTAAACAACATTATCCCGGAAAAATTCCTCTGTCCGTAAACCGGGGCGCGGGAGGCGGGCTCGAATAAGCAAAAATAAATCTGCTCTCGGGCGTTTGTTTGATCGATTCCCCCCACAGAAGCCCCCGGAGTCTCCCCACTTTCTCTATTGACTTTTCCCATGCCCCAGCGCATTGAACTTCCTACATAGTGGGAATCCTCGCATAAGTGGAAAAGCTCTTCCGCTCACACTGTGCGAGTAAATAACATTGTGAACATGGAATTGGTGCGAAATCGTGGATGTTTTTTTTTCTCTCGCCAAAAAAAGCATTGTGGCACTTTTCCAGAAAAATCCCACTCCTCCACAATAATGTATGTATGACATGGAAATGTTTATAAATGATGCTACGGATGCGCTCACAAAAGTACAGCCGGTGTGGCACACGAGCGACTGAAAAAATTGTATGAATTTCCCAACCGCACAGGATAAAGTTTCGATGTGTCTTCGCCGAAGAGGTGAAACTCAGGTGAGAAAATGGGTTGCGGGAAGAAGTCAGGAGAAGCTCGATTTCGCCTGAGATATTTAGCACTTTGCGCTGGGGTCGCAGGCAAAATGCTTTATGTTCCGCATGTACCTAAATTCACTACCCAGCGCTCGGCACTGTAATGATGATATTTCGCCACAGCTGAGTTCACACAATTCCACAATTCTCGTGCCATAGACACCGACTCTGCCGCAATTTACCCTCCGCCCATCGCGCATTCTTCCGACGCCAATCCTGCGGATGTGTCTTCTCGCTGTGCATTCACTCGCCCTGGTAATTTGCCCCCCAAGAGCAGGACAAATAGGAACAAACTCCCCATTCCACCCAGAGTCTCCGCTAAGAGGGCATTTTCAGGAGACGAAAAACGGAAGTGTGACTAGAAGTGCTTTTCTTTCACCAACAGCGCTCTGATATGTAAAACTTTAGTAGTTAAACGGTGGAAAAATCGAGGTTTGCCCTCGCCAAATATTTCACTAGGAAAAGCTCTAAAATGCGAGCTTTTTTTTAATAGTTTCGCTATTAAGAGAACTTTTGTGTAATTCTTCCGCCAGCACTTCTCGTGTAGCACCAACGTTTTGCATAAGAGGACTTTAAAAGCAAAGAAGCAAATACATATTTCTGTGAAAATTCCTCTAAAGTAAAATATTCAAATGCCTAATCGACAATTTTGACTAAATGTTTAACTCAAACTGAGATTTAAACAGGGAAAACAATTTACTTCACTAATTGAAAAATAAATAGAAAAATTTGCAGACAAATATTTTTTGCAATGCGTTGGGAATTGAAAAATTGTCGTATAATAAACACAACATGAATCAATTCCTTAATAGTTACTGATAGCGAATGATTAATTGATGGTGTGAGGAAGTTAATCCCTCATTTATCACTGCTTTTTGATTCTCAATAATTGCAAATTGCCGCGATTTAATACCTTGCTAATTGGGATGTACATCGAATGGGTTTCGATGGATTTTTTCCGGCTGGTTGATTTGCATACGGAGGAATTACAATTAAATCAATTGCAATCGCACTGATTAAATAGGGTATAATGGGAACTTTTTGCTCCACGTTATACTTCATGAATATAATCAAGAAGTGGTGAGACTTGTGAAAAAGTTGTGACACTATCGTTTGGAATTTATGTAAATTATTCATGGGTGGCTTAGAAAGTTTGGATTTTTCAGGCTGTCGCAGATGTTGAGCTGCAGTGATGTATTTATGCTGCAGACGCTCTATGGTCGCCTTCTTTCTCATCCATTACACTCATTAGAGTGGCAAGTCATAGTGTGTCAGTCCCAATTTAAATGGATCCTTCATTAGTTTTCTCTGCTCCGAAGGACGCCAGTCGCATTCCCACAACCGCAGTTAAGAGGAGCGTTGGTGGGAAGTTCTGGGGTACATAATTATTTCAAATTACGCCACTCATTCTTTCAAGACTCTCGAGAGCACAAAAGTAAATTGAAATTAGAGGAGGAATTCACACAAGTTGACAATAGGGGAGAAAAAATACTCTTACAATGTCACCTAAATGGATCTTTAAAGTGGATAAAAGTTCATGGCTGACAAAGCATGCGTTGCCGAGCTTTTTCATCTGGCTTACATTGAATGTATGCCCAATACACATATAATCTGTAGCATGGCAGAGAGCTTGTTGGATACGTGCAATTCATATATTGCAGACACTTTTTTGCTGTGACTGTTTTTGTCAACCGAGAGGGAAAAACAGGCGCCGAAGGAGCGAAAGGATATGAATGATTATGATGCAGAAAGCGAATTTCCATACGCCTCACGTGCCTCTTCAGGCGCTTTTATTGTGCGCGATTGTAAAAAATGACGATCATGACAGTAAAATGCCAAAATGCTGGAAGAATATCCCGCACAAATAATTTATTTATTCGCTCTCTGGGGATTTGATATCTCTCTCTCTCTCCTTACCGAAAAAAATATCCCGGAGATGTTTTATTATGCACCCACAAACATGCAAAAGCGCCACCGCACATTTCACCGCGTGGCACCGAAATCCCGGCAAATTGAATCGTGAATTTCCTCAAAAGCTTCCGCCCATCGTTTTCTCCTTTAATCTCACTTCGACTGGTAAATAACCACCCAGTGAAAACAACACTCAGATGATGCCAAGTGGGACAAAAAATGAGCTCTGCGACAAAGTACTTCATTTTTATTAGAGACAATGTGTTCGGGAGGTTGATTGTTAGTTACATCGTAAAGAAGTATAATAAAGCTCCACACAAAAGTCACATTAAATGCATGTGGTGGAGAGAGCTTTAAAGCACTGCTAAGATATCATTTCAGTGGGGAAAAGGGAGTGAATTTATTCGCATTTATAGCAGGCGAGATTAGATTAATTGTCATAATTAAAGACATTTGTCTGGCACTGAGAAGACACGCGCGAGATTAAAATTTCAATAAAATGGACAACTTTCTATTCTTGAATTGCTCCTTATAGACACTTTAATAACGAATGGCGGAGGGAAAGCTCCTGATTTTTTTCCAGATCCGCTTATACATAGTTGGCGAGGCATTCGAAAACGGAAGGTTTTTTTCTGCTGGAGCAACAAAAGCACGGCTATTTGTAGTGCCTGTACTCGTTCTGCGTCATTCAAATCTCGAAGCACGTGGAGGTTGGAGGCCACCCTGAGCGCCCCAGCAAATTGACGATTCTCCGTGGAAACGCTATAAATGCCATTCACACACAAAAGCCACCATTCAATCGTTCCGAGTGGCATGGAGAAACTTTAGCTGCAGGCTATTTTCTCACATGCCGGAATAATGTTATTTTTGGCTTTTCCCCTCACGATGGGGGGCTGAGCAGCGGTGGTGGCGAGGCAAAAAGCAGCAAATACCAAAATTTCCAGGCTCAAAAGTCAATCTGGCACTTTTCCACGTGACAACATTCCGAGGAAGGCATGAAAGCATCTCACACGAGCCAGGACGATGACTTTAGCCATATTTTCCGTGCTCCCCAGCAGGGAGAGGGTGGGAAATTTTTGACTCAATTTCCCCACACTTGGGGCGCAACCACGGAATCTTCCACCCTATGATACACCATGACTACGAAAACTCAATCGACAGAATAGTTTCAATGTTCAACGGCTTTTGTTGTGCACCACGAAAAACTTCGCCCTTGTATTCTTTTCCGTGTGCCATGGAAAATGGAAAACTTTTGAGAATGTGCGGCTGAAATTCACAGAAATTCTTTTACCACATGGAAAAACTCCATCTGATATGATTTTGAAACACTTTTTGATATAACTTTTCACATGTGAAGTCTTTCTAAACTAGGCATAATTTGCCGCAGAATTGCAAGAATATTTTCACTTAAGCTTGCAGGAAGTTTTTTTTCTGCGTCGCAGAGAAAAAGGCCAAATCATCTTGCCAAAACCCCTTTTCAAAGTTGCCCTCGAGGAGAATAATAATCTCTCAGAACCATCACATTATCCATCACCGGAACTAATTAATTAACTCGGCTTATTCCAGTCTGGAAATTGAGAAATTTATCTGGGGAAAAAGAGTATATAGTGTTTAATCAAAGTTTTGTGCAAACAACGCCAAAATGAACATGCTTTCTCAGTGCCTCACACTCATCCATGGCGAATGAACAGTATTATACTTAAATAATAATTAAGTGATTAAACTATTTGAATTTTATACAAAATGAACTTATCAACTACCTTTCGGAAACACGAGACTGCATGCGATTTAACGGCTGTTATTGTCTTGAACAAAGTTTAGTAGAGATAATCGGTTGAAGAACACAAATGTCTCCAAGCATAAAATTTCAACCTTTACCGACAGCGGCAGAAAGCACAAGTAAAATTCATTATTTCTAGTCTATTGATAATTGAAAATGTTATGTAATTAACGACTGAACTTGACATTTGACAGGTGTATTTTATTTGTTAATTCGCCAAACATACAATCGTCATTGGGTTTACTTATTTCCAACACTGATCAATACTTGGCTCTCGATGTTTGTTTATGTCCTCAAAATTCAACATTGGATGTCATTTTTCCCCAATCCCGTCGATTGATTTTATCCAGTGCCATGTCGGGACTAAGGAAGATTTGTCAAATATTCAAATGCCGTGTGGGTTTTGCCAGAGCACAAAGGATTGTGGGATTATGTCAATATACTCAGTTGAGAGGGAGACACCATGGAAGATCCCTGAATGACTGAAGCACTCGACAACTTTCTCCATCGAAGTCTGCTAACAGTGTGTGCGCTAAGCAAACACTTTTCACTTCAGCCACCCATCGATAACACCTCAAACTGGCCACAGAGAGCTTTCGAACTTTTTCCTCTACTTCCACTCCATTTGGCACAGGGAAAGCTTTCAAAATTGTCAATAAAAATCCAACATTTCAATTGTGAAAAATGTATTAATTAAATTAAAGCAATCAATTTGCTCAAGGATTCTTTGATTCCATATAATTGAATATATGGGTCAAAGAAGGAAATATTCATAAACCCTCGAAGCACAGCTTTCAACTCTTTCGCTTCATGCATTAAATATAGCGCGAAAACTTTTCTCGTAATGCTTTTGAAAAGTGTCGATTTTAATATATTTCTCTATCAAGTTCAATTTTAAACTTTCTATTGGACTTGATGTGAAGCAGGACATAAATTAAAGAACGACTGTTGGGACAGTGGAAGAAGGCAAATTTCAGCCAATGCATTAATAAATCAGACATTCTGTACTGAAGTGCTAATTGGAAATGACACAACCTAAGACTAAATGTAATAAGATCTCTCCATAAATCCGTCCAACATTCAACCTCAAAGACACACTAAAATTTTGTTGGTTTTGAGTTTCACAAAAGCATGAGCGCCAAAACACATGAAACCAGCGTGAACATGACGCTGAGCCCATATTAAATTAAGTTTTAAGCACCCGCCGACGAGGTGATACCATTCAATTAAGCCCTGTCCTCGGCATTACGAGTCGCGTTTAATTAGCAAAAGCCCAATATGTTGGCCTATGAGTTAGACACCATGCAAGTGTGGAGACAATTCATCAACTTTCAATTGCCACTTAATGGGAACGCCATCCATGGCACTTTATCATGTGAAGAGGTGTCAGAACTCGTGCTTTTTCCCGCGTGATAATAAACCCTTTTTTTAAATAAAAAACAGCAAAGGGGTGTTGTTTATGGCCTTTTTGTTGAGTTAAATCTTCTGTATATGGCAAATTATGGTGCTGTGCGTTGTGTCAGTAATAGCGGCATTTTTTTCATCACTGACAAACAGGATTAGAATGTAGTCTTGAAAATTCATTTTCCACCCCTGCCCTGCTGAAAAAGCGGAGGCAGTAAATTTCCTAATTTTCCACACGATTAACTACAAAAGCTACTGAAGAGCTTGGGTGTTGTCCTATCTCCCTCAATCTCTCTCTCTCTCTCGCCATGTCTCATGGCCTCAATCCATCATTCTGTGCACTGCCCTGTAAATATATGATTATGCCAGCGATAATAGCTTGGGGTGTTTATGATTTTGTGGGACAGAAGGAAGTGAAAATATAGCATAGTATATTCAGGAAAGCGTTACCATATACAAGAAAATCCTTTTCATCTCGTCCGTCAAGCCTCTGAATTGCCTTTATTTTGTCCTACTCCATTGGCAAAACCGTAAATTTTCGACTATAGTTGGGTGAACATGAAAATATCACACCTGATGCAAACTTTGCAAGCTCATTCAGCCTCCTTTTTTCCCTATACGATGAACTCGTGGCCAAGAGGAAGTTGATTGACCCATAAAACAATATACAAGTGTTTTGCAGGGAAGTGACGTCTTACGAGGCATAGTCGGGAGGCGAGTGTGAAGAGGCATGAGTATATTTGAGGCCAAACTTTCACAGTTTATTATTTCAAGTTGATGGGCGCCCCTTTTACGTTCGTCATCGATGGGCGAAATGGGTCAAATACGGTGCTCAGGGGAACGTAAATTTCATTGCCTGAGCACAACGAGGCAAAGAGTTCAATTGAGTTATGAAAGGAGCACCATTCTCGGCATTCACTGGGAAAACGTGAGGTGACAGAGGTCAGGGAAAGGACTTTATTCTCCTCTACAATCTAATCGTGTTTCAGAATCATTTCATAGTTTCAGGATTTTCTGTACACGGTATTTCGGAGAGGAAGTCTGGCAGAAATACCACGAGGGCTGTTTTTTGCCTCAAATGCTTCAGCAAACTTTTCCACAAAATCATTCCACCCCAGAGTGTCTGTAGGGCTCTCCAAACAGGGGACAGAGGGGGGGATGGGAGGGCGAACAAAAAAATCCTCCACATCCGGAGAAGCCCTCCCTTTTTTCGTGTCACACACTTTGAACTCTGACTGAACTTTAAACATGGCAAAACGACGTATGTACACACAAGTTCACGTGGATTGGAGGAAAGAGTCAAACTATGCAACTCCGCAAACTTTTCCAATGATAAACATAAATAACACTCTTTGCATTACGGTAGTGTGACATTAAATACAACCGAAACATGTTTTGTACAGTAAAATGAAGTTGCATTTATTGATAATAAGATGTTTTGCATAGAGCGAGGAGCTTTTTTAAACATTTGTTTGCGGTTGATAAGAAAACATCAACCAATTTACAATTTTTCATTTTGTATCATAATTTTTAAAGCTCAAAATTTAGCCAATATAAAAAGAGGCTCTGATAAATTTTGCGAAATTACAGTCTTTTGGGTTCACTAGCCAAGATCGAGATCAACATTTCAAGATAACTCCAAAAATCCCAGCACCGCATAAGCTAAGCAAGGCTTTCAGACATATTCTTCGGACATTTTATTCTGCGAGATCCGCGATGAGTGTTCGTGGCGAGATAAAAGGCATCTGAAAGGATGTTTTTTTTTTGTCCCAAAAACCAACTTCAGCGAATTTTTTTGTTGGTCTCGAAAATGGTGCTGTGAAGGGGTGAAAATTAGAGAATGAGATTGTGTGAGCTGGCAAAAGGGGTGGCAAATGAAATTGCGCCGGTGGCCCTATGAAAAATTGCTTGTTCATCAATTATCGTGAAAATTAATGGTCCATCTGTTACGACTGCGAGAGTCCCTCTTCCGTGGTTCACAGGCAGGTGCCCCAGCCTCGGCCCGGATCATAGATTACCACCCACTTGACATTAACAGTCGTTCACCCAAAATATATTTGCCACTAATTCTGTTGCTCTTGCTGTTGCGCGCCCAAAAAGTCCATATAGTACGGGCATGAAAGAAAAACTTCAACTCGCCATTTTTGTGCCAACACAACATATACCCGCTCCCCAAAAGCCCAATCCTCCATGAGGACAGCCAAATAACAAATTTGGGATCTGTTTGGGGAAAAAATCGCGCCAAGCTTAATCATTTTACAGTACATTCGCTAATCCGCTCATACAAATAACATATCCCAGTTGCGATTTTGTTGGAAAAAAGTTTATTAGAATTTTACAACACAAAGTATTACTTTTTTGTCCCGCTTTCTGTGAATTTCGTACTTTGTAAAAACTGATACAATTTTTTCAACATATTTGACTGAATGAATTCTGATTTATGCCAGCAGCAATATTGAATAACAAAACTATATGTGCCAAAAATGGATGTTGTCACTGCCTAAAGAACACCCTTATTTCCGGCTTTCATCACTATTTATTCATTTCTGATTTCGTTTTAGATTTCGGCCATGTGTAAATCGTTCAACTGCGACATGAGCATCGATCAATGTCGCTGAATACACGGAAACGCGCGCCTGGTAATCAATTTAGCTGGTGATCTTGAACCACGAATTCATCGACACGCCAGGATGTCGACAGGACGACGAGGCTCATCGGTGCGCCATCCGGAACAGACCACCGCAACTCACCGTCGATACAATCTGGCGAGAATTGAGTTTGTCATCTTGGCGGGATTAATTTGTCTGGCCACAACAAGTGGTGTGTGGGCCGGCTATGCCTGCCTGAGCAACCCATGTGTTTTCGGCGTCTGCATTGATGACCTGAACAGGTAATTCATGTGGCAACAATTGCCGAAGTTGCATATAAATCCACAGGCTGGCGCAGCACGATGAGTATCAGTTGCAATTGTCTGAAATATGTGCATGGCGACGACGATGTGCTCAAGAATTCATAATTCGAGCTTCCCCAGCTCGCTCCACAGCGCCTTGGTCAACACACAATATTCCATATTTCATTTTTCTCACCATGTTTTCACTTCACATCCGCTATTCATAAATAAACGATCGCATCTCTCACTAAAAATGTCACCATACAACTGTGCTCGTGTGTGCTTTTTCCAGCTTTCTCGCGCATCGGAAGTTGGGGGAAAAGCTCTCCAATATTACAATGTATCCACCCCTTACCTTCGCCACACTTTCACCAACTATACATTGTAGCATTCTATCGTTTGGTTGAATTGGGTTAAAAGTTTCCATTTCGGAAAATTGCCAGTCCAATGTGCTGCTTTTTACCACCCCTTCCACCCTTCCCACCAACTCTCTCTCCCTCCCTCTGGGTTTTCCCCGACGAAATTCGAGATGGAAGTTTCGCCAAATACAACAATATATGCCATCACAAAGACATGACGAGTGAGATGAATAATGACAAGGTTCTGCGGGGGTGCGGCTGTGAAGTCAGGCTTTTATGATTTTCATCTCTAAGAAAATATAATTTGCGTCGAAAATCTTTGATCTCACTTAACATGACTAATGCCATTGGAGGATGACAACAAATGTAATTTAATCGTGTGTCTCTTGTATGCTAAAACCTCCGGAGGCTTCTGGCAAATGGAATTCCAAGTTCCAGACATGTGAGCAGCGACAATGGCATAAGTCAAATTGACTTATTGTTGAAAAATTCCATGTGTATTCAATGCTAATCAAATAAACTGTCACCCTAAATTCTGGCCATGAATGGAAATACTCCAGAGAAACGCGAAAAGGGTTTTTCATCAGACAGCGACTGGAAGTCTATTTGCCACTTTTGTTATTATTCTTCTCTGGCGCACTGATGAAAATGTAGTGAATTGACTGTGACAATAAATGAACACAAATTCATGAGTCTCCAAACTTTCTGTGTAATTATGGCATTACTTCAAACTTTGATAAACAATGCGTAATTAATCAAAAGCTAAAGAATTCACTCAGGCATGTTTGCAATACATTGCACAAGTGCACAACTTCTGAGAATCTGGCATAATAAATGACATAATGAGACTCACATATGACAGTTTTCGAGCTTTACAAGCTCTGAAGAATTGCACCAGAGAATTGTTGCAATACATAGATTTGGAGATTGGTGAAATTGGAATTCCTTAATCCAATCCCTTATTTGCCACTTCAATCATCCCCATCTGAGAGGGTGTTAAGATAGAATTTCCACTTCGTCTCTGCATGTCATTATTTCTTTATTCATGCACTGGTATTTCATGTGGAATCCTTTTTGCCAGCACCTACTCCTGCTACTGCATAGACGGCTACACAGGTGTGCAGTGTCAGACAAACTGGGACGAGTGCTGGTCATCTCCGTGCCACAACGGCGGAACTTGCATCGACGGCGTCGCCCAGTACAATTGTAGCTGTCCGGAGGGTTTTGCCGGTGAGTGAAGCAGCCAAAAAAGTCATTAATCTAGTTGTGCCACCGAAAAAGCCCCAAAAGCGCGTAAAATTATATTTGTGGAGAGTTAAAAGAATCATTTAGCACATTTTACATGATAAATCTAATAATAGGGTCACAAATTTAAAACAATAAATCATCATGATTAGCATTTTCAATATTTTTCACCGGCAAATATTTCCATAAATAAGCAATTATGTGCAATAATTTTGTCTGCCGCAACATTATATCAGCCTCATATACACACACATCATCCCTATTCCATATGATTAAAGCCAGGGAATTTGGTGCAGCGTAAAATAACATCGCCAAATACCACGATCGGCAATGTTGAATCAACAATATATGAACCGCACGAGCATTCTGGCGCGCCCAAAAAATGATGCCACCCTCACCACCCGTCCATGTTTAAACGTTTTATATTGATTTTTCGGTAAACATGTTAATACACTTCGACATTTTACATTTCACCGCCACCGCGGAATTATATTTATATCCCACTAAAGAGGATTGTGAGTTTTGGGGGTGAGATGATGGGGCATAAAGTGAATTTGCTGTGTGGCATTAACAGTTCTTCCATAAGTACACCCTCTCTGCTGAAAGAGTTGAATTTTACGTGTATTCCCTTAATGAGATATCCTCTTAATTCTTGCCATCATTTTTTGAGCTGCGCTTTTTTTTCCACCCTCCCAAAGCTCACTTTCTTTGCACACTTCGTCTTTATGGCAAAAGAAATAATCATCTGTCTTATATGTATACCTTAACACATCTTGAGAACGAACTTTCCAACTGTCTGAAATCGAAATCGAAACAATTGGGGAAACACCTCGTTTGGAGTTTGGTGAGGAGTGAAGGATCATTAAACTTTGTGTTAAATGTCAGTTGAGGTTTGTTGATTATTTCCACGATGACTTTAGCGATAAGGCAATGTGATAAATAACTCTGGAAAAGTGTAAATACCGAGAAACTTTTCCCCCCATTCCAATCCAATTAATTGCTTTGTGGTTAATTAATTTGAATTTTGAGTAAAAGAGTTAATAATATGTTAAAATATAGTTCAAGAAGTTATTAATAATTAAACACCGCACTCAGATCTCCAATTGTATTTACGAGCGCGTCAATATATGTATGTGGCGAATTTTAATAATAAATAATGTTGGTTCATAAATGCCATTTGCAGCTGAATTAAACATTGCTGGATTATTGTGCAGATATGAAAATTCCCAGAATATTCAGCATTCCACCGATGGACAATGTAATTCACAGAGCTAATTGGAAATCACATCTGAAGAACGTGCGCATATTCAGTGAATATTTTAATTTATTCATAACTTACTCAGGAATGAAAAATATTTCGCTTTACTTTTTTCCCCAAATTTTTCCTCTTTTTTTTAAATACCACGAGAACATAGCTGGAGGGATTATCTTTGTGTCTGAGCCGCAGAAAGTATGATTAACTTGTTACACAGGAAATTCAAGCACTGAAGAGCCCACAGACATTTCACGAATTAACTCTTTAATCCAACATATTATCCCGTGGCTTTCGTGACTCGCGCGCTGAGGAAAGGAAGAAAATAGGGAGGGAATTGAGGAGGAAAGCTCGTCTCCTTTCACTTTTATTTCCACTCCACAGGGTGTTTGGTGGTCAAAACAGGCGGCGGCCAACCACCCTATTTGCCTGATTTCCCAGTGAAAGAAAACACGCCACAAGTCTATCATTTTCCCGAGTGGCACACTTGCCGAGGGTGTTCTGATGGCTGGACAATGAACTTGGTGTGAAGGACTGGCGGAGGCAAAAGAAGGGCGATTATCGATTTGAATTGTCTTCTGAGTGGTTGTCCGTCTGCCTTTGAAATGGGAATCCAATAGCATGAATCAAATATCAATTGGGCCAACACTTGTCTCGCAGCCAGAGTGCTGCAATTGCCATCAAAACTCCATCATCACAGTCGTTCTGTGTAAATAATACATTGCGAAATTATATCACACCCCAAACTTTAAATAGCACGAAATCGAGACGAGAATTCTAAATTAGGTGCAAGGCCATCAAGTGCACAATATATTGTGTGAATTGAAAAGTTATTTTTGCAGAAACAGGCGCTTTCATATCTCTATTTTCTGCTCTAATTTCTCCTTATCACTCCAAAACTATTCAGAATGTCTTTTAGTCACACAGAATGCACAGTGTTAAATTCATCGCTTGAATCACGAAATGCATTCTCATTATTCACTTAAACAAGGATTGATTGCAGACGGAAAAAACATGGCGTGACAAAGTACGAATCATAAATAGAATGATGAAAAATACAACAACGTGAGTTATAAAAAGTTAAAATATCGTGTGAACGTAATGAGTTTATTTTGAAAGCTCAATGATTTTATCAGACACTTTAACTCTCACTGACGTAGAATTTTGAAAGAAATTAATTCGGAAAACACATTCTAAAATTAATAAACATAACATCTTAAAATTTCCCATGAATTCACACACCAGTGTTGGAGACAATTCAGATTTTAATTAAGAAAGTCTTGAAAAAAGTTAAATTTTACATAAAAAACAAGGATGTTATTAAGAGCACAATTTTCAAAGGATTATTTGCAGGGTTAAATATTTGATCCGCTGATACTGTATATCATTTGACCTGGGGTGATTTTGCATAGAAAATGCAAATTGAATAAATTTTCATGATAATTCCCACAAACAGGAAAATCGTTTTAGCTGACTCTGTTCAAATGGAAATGTTTCAATTCTCAATATAAATAAATTATGATTACTGAATTAAAATAGAATTTTGATAGAGTTTTCAATGATGTTTAAGCTAGATTTTTCAACAATGCACAAATGAAGCACCATGAAATGTTATAATCATTTCATTTGCAAGTATTTGTCATTTCTCATCTCACATCTAATTAAACGAAGTGCCATAATTGCACTTGTACAGTATGAGCAAACAAATAATCCCTCTTTGTTGAATGGAAAGTGTAAATAGCATACAATGTTGCGAAGTAACGCAATGAGGCTGTTATTTTTTTGCTACCTCTCAACAATTCACCGGGATGAATACGGCTTTGCTGAATATTTAATACTGTAATTGTAATTAGAGCAAGATTGTATTTAAATTTTAATAAATTGGCGCCAACAAACAAGTGTAATTTGACGCGCGATAAAGTGAGAATGTCAGGTGATATTCTAATTTAGGCCAACCGTGCGGTGTCTGGCCATAGGTTTATCCTCGAGGGTTTCCCACAAAGACGGGAAAGTAAGTGCAAATTAGGCCAGAAAGAGGCGCAAATAAGCCAGAGTGTGTGACAACACATTTCCCCATTTAACACTCGAATTACAAATTGCGATAAGCACTCAGTTTTCACACTCAAAAGTGGCGAGTGTTGCGTGAATCCCGAATTGAAACCACGAAAGTTTCAGAGGACATGCAATGGGATAATTTTTGCTGCTTCCAAAATGCTTTCATCTTGTCACTGAGATTGAGCTGTGTCATGGCGTGCGTGAAAAATGATGAGAGTGAATTAGACAAAAGGCCAAAATTGTGCAATTACCCAGTGACCGTATGTCCAGAAAACATTTCATTTCTCTGCATTATTCATCATTTTTATTTGCTCTTGTCGCCCGACTCCCGACCGAGTCATTTTTCATGCCCATGAGCATCAGGAGCACCCACTGTGCGCCCCGAATTCTCCTGTCTTTGGTGGCAAAACTATAAACATCACACCCACTGTATTTGCACATTAATAAATCCCAGTGTGGCCCATAAAAAGAAATGTGTGAGCACACACACACACTCCATTGTTCATGAGGGATGCCCTCGACGCAATATATGAACCTTGTCATGTCATTCCAGGGCTCAACTGCGAGGAGAATCTCGACGAGTGTCTGTCGAACCCGTGTCAGAACGGTGGCGTCTGCAATGACCGAGATAACGGCTACACATGTACCTGCCTGCCTGGCTTCCTGGGAGGACACTGCGAAATTGATGTGGCCGTGTGCGAATCAGGTACGTTCACCCCCAACCACCCCAGACGACCCACTTTCCAACCACTTCCCGACCCTTTCCAGCCGGCGCCAACGCAACGGAACGCTGCGAGAACGGCGGCGAATGCCTCGAAGGTCCCGGCCTCTCCTTCACCTGCCAGTGCGCCCCCGGATGGGAGGGCGATCGCTGTGAGCAGGAAGTCGATGAGTGCGCCTCGTCTCCCTGCCAGAACGGCGGCGTGTGTGTGGACAAACTCGCCGGATACGCGTGTGCTTGCATCACAGGTGAGCCTCATTAAATTCGCCGCATTTATTGAATTTCCAATAAAAATCTGTATGCCAATCATTAACATACACTCCGTAATTAATAACATTCGAATTCGCAATTATATTTTATCAGACAGTTCACTGGTATAAATTAGCGATTTTAACGAAGTTTATTCTGGTGTAAAACATCCACAGAATTGAGGATTAAATGAGGTATTTTTTTAAGGTTTCACTGGAAACGATTGCGAAGAGGCAATTCTGGTATGTGACGATTCTCCATGCCGGAATGACGCCTTATGTCTGATGGAGGATGGCCAACCAGTCTGCTACTGCGTTCCCGATTTTCACGGCGAGAAATGTGAAAACCAGTACGACGAATGCCTCCTCGGGCCAGGGTGAGTACGCATGATAACGCATCACGAGGGAAAATTCAGTAGCCGATTTTTGAGGAATCTATTATTAATTTCTATGAGAAAACCAAATATTTAAATTTTTAATAAACATTTAAAAAATGAATATTCTAACCACATATTGCCGTCAGAGGGCAGCAGTTTAAACGCATGTAGAAGTTCCGATTGTATTTTCCGAGGGCAAGTTTGTTCCTGTGCTCTACAATTTGCTTAACAAATTTCATTTTATGGGTCATTATTTATTGTGAGGCATTTTAACATCCCATATTAGCCCATTGTGGTACAAAACATGACAGAAAAAGGAAATATGTGTGTACAAATTTTCCACAAACTGATCTCAAACGACTAAATGTAGGAGTTCAAGCCAGTACTTTAATCGCAGGGTCATACTTGCTTTGGAAAAAGAATGGGAAGTTTCACATGCCTTTAAACTATTGCCCTCTGGCGGCAAAATGTGGCAAAAATATTCAAAATTTAAATATATTTAAATCTAAATATATTAAATTTTGATTGAATATATGGAAAATATAAAAAAAAATCACACAGTATCCAAATATTTAATTTTGATATTCAAAAATGATTAAAATTGCTTATCTGAAAGAGTCAAATTTACTTAGACGCATAGATTATTTAATATGAAATAACATTAAAAGCTCCGAAAGCTCTATAATCATATGTGTTCATTCAACATTTATGAATAATGCCGGTCTCCCAGTAGGAACTCTTGTTTCATGGATAAAATCAATGAAAAGTTGTATAATTAATTTCATAAATAAGTATTTCATATTTAATTACTTTTAATGTTTCATCGGAAAGAGGAATTGGAACTTTAATGGCCATATTGCAATTCTGGCTTTAGGTGCCAAAATGGGGGAACTTGCATTGATGGAGTGGACGATTTTTCGTGCTCCTGCCCACCTGATCTCAGCGGATCACTCTGTGAGTGTTTAGTACTCACCGATGGGAATTTCAATTGCAATTATACCCGCCCACCTGGCTGGTCTCTTCCGCCCACAACCACTGATATTCTGTCTACGAGGACAACGGACGAGGAGACTGAGACTGCCACGCTTGGGTGGACGACCACTGCTTCCCACACCAGCTCCACTGTGCCAACAACCAGAACCACCGAAGAGCCCACAACACCATCGACAATCACCACTGAGAGCGAAGCAAGTGAGAGTACAGTATTTTCCACACAGGAGACAGCAGGACGTCCTGAGAGTAGCACTGAGGGTGTCTTTGGAACAACTCTGGCGAGCACTGTGACTTCTGAGGAACCCCCAACAAGCACTCTTTCAACAGCAAGAACCACAGACGCTGAAATATTGCCGGACTCAACTGTATCCACGTCTACTGTCGAAAGCTCCTCGCTGGGAACATCCACAGTCACGTCCACGACTGCCTTCTTCACCACCACGGAGGAAGTGACAACGAGGACAGAAGCTGTAGACACTCAAACCACCATTGATCCCTTCTTCACCACTCATCCCTCGCGGAGGAGCACCGCTGAGGAGGACACCACCTTCAGCGCCACGGAGAGCACAACAATGGGCATCCCGACGACGATTCCCCTGGAAAATTACACCGGAAGTCCGGATTGCATGAGGCAGCCGTGTCTCAGCGGGGGAACATGTGTGAGCACGTCCCAAGGAATGCGGGTGAGTACGATATTTTCTCCCATTTCCACGACAATCCAATTCAAATTCACTCGCCGTTTTACACATTTGCTAGTTGGCTTTTTTCCCATTCTCAACCCGGACAACCCCAGAGATGTCAGCAAAATTTTACTACATAGTGTGGAGATCTTTTTGAGCACAAAATGGTGCACTGAAAGCATGACAGCTTTCAAGTGCCGACCATGTCCGGGAATGGGGGAGATATAATGAAGAGGGAATTCTTAGAATTATATCCAGAAGCAATGTGGGTGTTCAGGACAGACTAACAACTTTGCGATTTCCCACCCACTTGGAGGAGAAAAAAGAGGAAATGTATTTAACCTTGTTTGCACCAAGTTTTCACACTTTTATCCCCCCCAACCACCTCCTCTATTATCAATCGCCTGTGATGGTGAAAAACAACATTTCCCATGGGATGTGATAGTGCGCTGAGGAATGATGGGAGGGGGGAAATGGGCAGAGATTGATAAAATAAATACCAAAAGTGACAGAGAGAGTGGATGTCCCCACACTCTTGTTGACGTAGAATCAAGTCGAAACGATATGATCAACAGGGATCCAAAGGGTGGCACAACTTCCGCATATTTTCGCGTGTATCCGCGAAAAATCCCACTGATCCACATTTAACAATAATTGAATGCTTGAATGTGACACTTTTCACTATATATTTGCAAATCGAAAACAATTATTTGCCATTGACTGTCGCATTATGCTAACGGAAATTGAATTTATCACGATGAGTGCATGTTTTTGGGGGATGAATTGTGGGTTTTGATGCACAGATGGGTGTGCAATCTTAGCATTGATTATATAGGGTAGTTGCAAAACAGAATTTCCTCATAAACTAATTTTCAATGGGAAATCCCGCATTTATTACCACCAATAATTTCCACCGCTCGCGTTCATTTCACTCGATTGATTGTCGTGAACAGCCAGCGGTGGAAAACTGCGGAAATGGCGGGGAATTGTCTGATTAATGAATTGTAACGTTGCCTCTGAGTATAAGCTGAAAGCTCTGGGTGGATTTCGCGACTGTTTCACACATTCATCGATGACAATAGCCGGGGATTTCGTGTGCCTGAAGTGGGGTGGAAAATTGGTGCATGGGATTTCAATTAGGATCGGATTATGACTATGAATTTGAAATCGGCTTATGGATGGAAACAATGTGTGGCGTGGGAACAAAGAAAAGGACAGAGTGATTTGGGGAAGAAGCCGCGTGCGGAAAATTTATACATTTAAGCTGACAATTCCCGAGGCTCCGAGCGCGCGAATTAAAATATCACCCGCTGGATATTACGGACGGTTCGTTCGCCATTGTAAAACCACCCGCCCGCGCCACCGAGCTCTCCGCAGTTATGACTATTTTAATTGGGCCGCCGAGAGAGTCCCCGGGGGCGCCGAGTGAATGATCGTTTGGAAAAAATCCCCAGGCAATTGTATGACAGGATGATTGACAAATTTAATTATCTCTCGCCCAGTGCATGTGCCGCTTCAATCGCCAGGGAGCTCAATGTGAGGCGCCCCTCGTGATTAGACACGCCGCCTTCTCGGGCAACTCCTACGTCAGCCACCGCATCCTCAGCCACCGCATCCTCAGGCACCGATCGGCCAGCCTGGAGGAGACGCTGCCCATGCAAGTGGAGCTGCGCGCCAGGACGCGCGCGAGCGACGGTCTCATCCTGCTGGCCACCGTGCAGGGCTTCCGCGGCAGCCACTATCTGGCTCTCTTCCTGCACCGCGGCCTCCTGCAGTTCCAGTTCTCGTGCGGCCTCCAGACAATGCTGCTCAGCGAGCTGGAAGCTCCCGTCAACACCGGCCACGAGATGGTTATTCATGCAGCGTGAGTCTCCATTTCAATTAGCACAGCTAATGCCCTGTAATCCTGTTACTTCTTCTCAAGTGCACAGATAATTGAAGAGTGCGAGTGGTACAAATTGGCACTTAATTAAAGGAATCCCGCTTCCAATCGGCAAATGTAATTCCCCGTAATTCGAGCGAGCATATCTGTAAACAAGCACAAAAATGATAACCAATTCTAGCACAAAGTTGAAATTAAATCGAGGTTTAACTTTCATTGCCATAATTTGAATGCATTTACACCTAAACTTTAAAATTCTCGAATGGATCAATTTTTGAAAAATCAAACATTAAACACCCAGAAAACTTAGGCAATTCAGTCATGAGAAATATTCAAAATCATACTTCAACGTGAGCACTCCAATAATACTTCTTTCCAGTATATTTTCCATCAATGATAAAAACTTTTTACCAAAGAGAGAATTTCCCTGCAAAATAAACACCACAAGAGTGAGTATTTTCAAAGAAGAAGAAGGATTGATTGCGAGATACCCCAGGATCATTGGGAAAGCAATTGAATGCCAGGAGTTGAATTTCCACCGACAGTGATAAATAATGCTTGTTGGCATTTTGTCGCCCAACTGCAGAACTACTTTGCGTGATTTTTCAAAGTCCTGCATTAGCCAGAAGTTTCTTTCTTTTTTCCTCCCGCAGACTCGACTTCAGTCGCAACTTCTCCCACTGCAACGCCTCGCTGAGAGTGAACGACACCCTGGCCATGAGCGGCGACCAGCCCACGTGGCTGGGCGCCGCGAGGCCGGAGCGGCGCCCTGGGAAGATCATCCAGAGTGCGTGGCTCCATCTCGGCGGGGCGCCGCAGGCCCCCTTCGGCCTGATAAATGACTTGCCAGCCGCCGGCGGAGAGGGATTCACAGGATGTCTGCGCGCCCTGAAAATTAATGGACAACCAAGACAAATATTTAGGTAATATTGCCTCCCCATTGCCAACCCGCCCCATTTGCCGCAAACATTCGCAAATTTGTTGCACACGTGGCCAAAATCAGACGCGACAAGGTGGAATTCGTCCCACCCTTAAGAGCGCTGAGATGGAGGTGCTTTATGGGGGAGAGACATTCTTGAGCACATGTGTGCGTCTGCAGAGACAATATTAATTTCGTCTCTGCCACAAATCAGTGGCTCGGCGTCGCTTTTTCTATCGGATCACGAGATGAGGGTTGGTGGAGGGTGGTGGAGGGTTTTATTAAAACCCATTAAGAGCAGGGAATCTATTGATATACCGCACTTTTCAGTGCAGGAAAAAACGGTGAAAACATACAAAAATTGAATTTCCAAGTTATTCAGAATTAAATTAATCGTACGATGATGAAAATTTGAAAACTTTTCCCATCTTTTTTTATCCTGAGTCGGTGTGGAAAAAATTAATTTCAATTTGTTTAGTGCTTCGTACTACGTGCCTTCAGAAAGAGAGGGAGAGAGAAAGGGAGAAAACCACCACCAAAAATTCCAAACCACCCCCCCAATAATGTGCTATCAGTCCTCATGGGATTCAACTTTGTCTGGTTTTTCCGTCAAATAGGCGCTGTTGGGTTTTCACTTTTCCCTACTTCAAACTGATTTTAGCACCATTTTTCTGCACTTTTATCTGCAAATGCGAAAATTAAGGCAACTTTAAATCCCACACAGACGAAGGATGTGTTTTAATTTGAAGAAAAGTGTGTCCTTTAAATATTTACATGACAGGCAATATTTTTCCATGGCATTTTTGCGTGTGCTCAGATCATTGGAAAATTCTTGCTGGCGAAGCGCAAAATGTCCATCGCTCGAGGCGTGAGTAATTCGATTGATTTTGCAAAAGGGATGAAGTGAGTCACTTTGCTTCGCTGCTCAAGTGGAAATTAGCACTTCCGCGCGTATCGAGGACAAAATTATTCATGAGAAAACGAGCATTGAAAAATCTCCCCACCGAATCTGACCATTTTCCCTCCTGGACTATCTTTCAATAACTCGCGCCTCATCGAAGCGTCGGAGTTTTTATTAGAATTCTCCACAAGACGATAGGATGTATGCGGAATTTACCGAGAAATCTTCCCCTTTGCAGTGACGCCGAGGACGGTTTTGGCATCACAGAGTGCGGCTCATTAGCCTGTCTGGCTAATCCGTGTCGAAATGGGGCTGTTTGCATTGAGCTGGAGACGAAAGGTGAGGAAGTGGAGTCGGAGGACGACTACGAGGAGGAGTTTGGGGCGTCCATCGAGGATAAATGGCGCTGCAAGTGTCCCACAGGCTACATTGGGCCCACTTGCGAGATATCCGTGTGCGCCGACAATCCCTGCCAATACGGCGGCACATGTGTCCAATTTCCGGGAAGTGGCTACCTATGTCTCTGTCCATTTGGCAAGCACGGCCACTATTGCGAACACAGTGAGTACATTACACACTCCTATATGTAGTTTACCCTGCCAATTCCCAGTCCATGTGATGAGTAAATATACTTCTCGCCTTGGCACTCACACTCGACATGGCGGAAAATTCATTTCCGTGTATCGTCTCGT
Organism: Phlebotomus argentipes; assembly: GCF_947086385.1. NCBI lineage: Eukaryota > Metazoa > Arthropoda > Insecta > Diptera > Psychodidae > Phlebotomus > Phlebotomus argentipes. The sequence continues at coordinate 5,687,086 of NW_026776181.1, read as the reverse complement.
CTCTGCGACAACCCACACAGCGCATCATTTTTAATTTCCTTCCTCCCACACGGTCGGCCTCTTAATTCAAATCAAATAACTGCCATCACTTTTTGCTTTTCCACTTTCCCCAACGCTACTCATCAATTAATGGTGTTTCCTCGGCAATTTCCGCAACGCTGCACCTCAAGCTGGGACATTTATTGGAGGAGATTAATCAAGTTGCGAGGAAGTGTACTGCCTGCGCTTGTAAACCAAGTGTCTGGCGTACTGGTGAAATAAATCGCATCCCCATTTTATGTCTTGGGAGAGCCTAACTTTGTGTTTCTGCTCCTTTCCCAACACACACACACATCCTGCCTTCCAGCTTTTATCCTTCCTGATTATGTATGTTGCAATAATTGGCAGGAGATGAGTACAGAGTAAGAGAGCTTTTAAACAAGGAAGCACATATTTTCCCACTTGTTCTCAGACTTGGAAGTGGCTCAACCGACATTCTCAGGCAGTGTTGAGGGACTGTCTTCGTACGTCGCTTATCCAGTGCCAATTCCCCTGGAGTACTCCTTGGAGCTGACTTTTAAGATCTTGCCTGCAACCATTAGCCAAATCTCTCTGCTGGCCTTCGTCGGCCAGAGTGGCTTCCACGATGAGAAGAGCGACCACATGGCTGTGAGCTTCATCCAAGGCTACATCATGCTGACGTGGAATCTGGGCGCGGGTCCGCGGAGAATCTTCACGCAGCGACCGATTGAGGAAAGGAGCGAGAATCTGCAGCAGCCAGTCGTTATTTCGGTGGGTCGCAACGGTCGGCAAGCTTGGCTTTCCGTCGATGGGAAAGTGAACATCACAGGAAGAGCCCCGGGCAGTTTGACTCGCATGGATGTGACGCCGATAATATTCTTGGGTGGACATGAAGTGGGCAATTTCTCCACACTTCCTCACGATTTGCCACTGCACTCTGGCTTTGAGGGTTGCATCTACGATGTTCACCTGAAGGCTGGCCACGTGACGGTGCCTCTGCAGGACACCAAAGGCGTCAGAGGACGTGGTGTTGGACAATGCAATACCAGGGAATGCCACAGACACGCGTGTCAGCACGATGGAGCCTGTCTTCAGCATGGAGCAACTTTTACGTAAGTTTAATGCACCTTTCGATTCACCCAGAGCATTCACAGAGTTCTCAAATTGAGAATATATCTCAATTGAATGGCATACTTGAGCATAGAAGATTTTAATCAAAAAGTTGCCATAGACTTTCCGAGTAATACCCTGAAAATGGACGTTGGGAAATTGTAATTTCTCTCTTACAATCGTTTCCATGGTTGTTACTTGATAAAATTAAAATCGATTTCACAAAGATAGCATCAACAGATGAAGAAGTTTATTAGAGAGCACATCAAAGACATGGCAAGGATATCCTTTCCTCTTCATTGAATGGAAGAGCATTTTTATTTTATGTCCTCATTCCCTCCTTATTGAATGTGCAGGTGCATCTGCCAGGAAGGGTGGTTCGGGCCACTTTGCACCCAGAGCGCCAATCCATGTGACTCGGAGAATAACATGTGCACCGAGGGAGCAACCTGTGTTCCACTGGTGACTGGCTACGAGTGTGACTGCCCCACTGGGAGGATGGGAAAGAACTGTGAAATTGGTGAGACTATTCGGCAATTGATAAACGAAATTATGCTATAACTCTCTCTCAATTGACCAGTTATCAAATCGCTGAGTGACGTCTCATTGACTGGACGACGCTCATACGTGGCGATAGCATGGCCAGCCTTCCCAGAAGATGATGCCCAAGAGGAGAATGAGATTACATCTGATGCCCTTCGCGTGGAGAAACCACACATAAACATAACATCAGCGCTCTTCAATCGTCCGAGAGCCTTCAAATTCTCCCGCCAATTGAATCCCATCCGCATGAAGTTTATCAATGAGGTGGAACATCCGCAGGCGCCCCAGAAACCCCTCATGATGCTCACATCCCCCGGAAATGTGGCTCATCTCAGCATTCAGCAGTACTCAATTGAGTTCCAAGTGAGACCGCTTTCAGAGCGCGGTTTGCTGGTGTTCTTTGGCGCCCACGAAGATGAACTGGACAGCTCTCTGGGCTTCGTGAGTCTCTCCCTACAGGGTGGAGTGGTGGAGTTCAGGGTGTCCAGTCAGAAACACCACGTGAGTGTGCTGAGGAGCTCAAGAATGCTCGCCATTGGTGAATGGCACAAAGTTCGATTCGCTCAAAGTGGCAAAAGACTCAGTCTCTGGGTTGAAGGAAGTGCCACCAGTGCTTCTTCAGATTCCAATGGATTCTTTCTCAGAAGGGATACGAAAATCTTCCTGGGCGGACTTCCAGATTCCTCTCACTTGCCGTACAATTCCATCTCAGGCTTTCCTGTGCCGTTCAGAGGATGCATTCGGCAGCTTTCTGTCTCCGGAACCAGAATAGTTCTCAATGAGACGAACATTTTAGGTAAGGTTTCTAGCAAAATAGCCTCTTCAATCAATTCATGACTTTCTCAATCACTCACCAGAATCGCGGAACATCCAGGATTGCGATGGAACGGCGTGCGGTGGTGATTCATGTGATCTCGGTGGTCACTGTTGGCTGGACGATAAACTCCAGCCGCATTGCAAGTGTCCAGAGAATGCCAAGGGCGATCGTTGTCAGATTCCCGAGTCCTGTCACATGATCTCGTGCAAGAACCGCGGCAAGTGCCAGAGGAACGGTGAGTGCAGCTGCCCCAACGGCTGGGGTGGCTTCTACTGCGAGATTGCCACCAGCAAGTTCTCCACGCCGAGCTTCGGTGGCAACAGCTATCTGGTCGTGCCACCGCAGAGGATTCCCGTGAAGGGCAAGCGAAACGGCCCTGTTCTCTTCCTCCGATCACCCGAAGGTGTGGAGATCTCACTGAACTTCTCCACCACGCGCCAAAGTGGTTTGCTGCTGTGGAGCGACAGATCGGGTGGGAAATTCTTCGGCGTTGGCCTCGAGAGGGGCCGCTTGAGGGTCGCCAGCAGTGCCTTGGCGATGAACAATGGCACAGTGGACATTGCCACTGGCGGCTTCATCTCTGACGGCGCTTGGCACAATCTTCTGCTCAGTTCAGACGACGAGGAGCTGAAAATGTCTCTGGACGGGAGACGCATTTTCTCGGACGAGAAACATCAGAGAGGAGGATTCAATCTCACGAGAGACGGTCACAGTATTACCCTGCAGGACACGTTTTTCATAGGTAATGCAAATCCTGCCGATAAAAACACATTTGTTTGAGAAAACTGAGAAAAGACGGGACATTGAGAATTTCTCGATACACTTTAATAGACTGTCAACGTGCTTGATGATTTTCAAATTAAAGAAAATCTCTCTTGATGCTCTTTCAGGTGGTTTTCCAGACACCGACAGCGTATCGAAGCGCACAGGAAGCAAATTCCGGAAATCGTTCAGCGGCTGCCTGCAAGACATCAGCCTCGGGCCATCAGACTTCACACCGGAAACGCATATCGCGCTCGGCGATCTCGATGGTGAAAATATTGGCGTCTGTGAGTTCGCGTAATGTGAAAGATGGAGAGTTGTGACAAAAATACAATTTGCGGAGATGCGATGAAGGAAAATTAGACGGACTTTTTTGTAAAGAAGAAAAAAAAGACATACATTTTTTACATAGGGAATTTCAATGGGAATATAAAAAGTCAAAGATAAGGAAACATTTTAATGAGACCGAGACGCATTTGCTGATACGGAAATGTGTTGTTATAAGAAAATAAATGACTCACAGCTTTCATTTGGACTGTGAGCGCGCGGCGGCGTTGATATAAAGTCGAGACGAGAAAACTAGTCAAAAGTATTTAAACAATGATGTGCAAATTGGATTGCAAATATAGAAACAGAGAATAAAGTTTAGAATTTTGAAATAAATCCCAATGTGTGTTTTCGTCAAACCACCCAAAAACCACTTCCAATTACAATTATTTTCTTTTATTCTTTATCTAAAATCATATTAATTACATAATAGTTCCTCTGCACTTTTTTTTTCATGTAATAATTATAATAATAGTACTTTAAATGGGTTGGTTTCATTTTTTTTTTTTTCATCTTGCGTGTAAATAGTGAATAATTTTATTCCAATTCTATTCATTAGTAATCCGCCCCAATTATTAACTATTCACTTTCTCTCAATGTTTCATCGTTTTCTTTTTTAATCAAATTAAAAAGTATTCACTGATAGATTTTTTTCATTTTCTCTCGTTTTCTTCACTAAAGTAAAAGGTAAAATAATATATTGTGAAAATTTACAGATTTCTTCCTCTTTCGCTGAAAAAACTTAATTTTATACACTGCTTGATATCATGATTGTTTTTCGGGTATGAATTTTTTTTTATTGTTTTGACTCCCAATTCTTCTCTTTTTTTCACTCGTGTTAGACAACAATAAGCCCAATAATTTTTAGCTCTTTTCATCAGTTTCTGCTCGAATAATTAACAATTTTGCCTCAAAATTTCCTTTTCGCGCGACCCAAAAATTGTGTGAAAAAGTGATTGATGTGACAAAAATTGCATTTTTCACCATTTAAGGATTATACATGTAATATTTTTTGGAGGAAAGTTGGGTATAAAAATGCATTTGTAAAATCAAAGTGCATGAAATTTGATGAAGCTGACAAATTTATTTGATTTTTTTTCGTCTTCAATATATATATTTGACAAAAAGGAAAAAGACTAAATAAAATGATAATTTGTAACAAGTGTTTTCTTCAGAGACAATTAATCTCTGAATCTAGGAATAAATTTATACAAAAGAAAAAGAAAAAACAAAGAATAAACACCAAATTTCTCCCTTCTCTCTGGATTATAATCTTTTTAATTATTACATTTAATGCATTTCTCATTTTGCAATATTCTTTTAAAAGTAGGAATATTTTTCATCTTTTCTCATAATTCTTCTTTTTTTTATATATAAAATTTTATTTTCTAATTAAATTTTCTCGCTTATTACAAAGATTTTTTTTCAACTTTTGTTTTCTCCTTTTTTTTGTCTTGTCTTCACATTTATTGATCGAATACTTTTTTTTCTCTCATTTTTATAATTCCATTATCCAATTTATCTCGATGACTGTCACTTTTCCGCTAATCTTCAACTAATAATCTGTATAATTTTTATCCCAAGAATTCAAGAATCTCCGCTCATTTTCCCCTAGTAAGAATTAATTACATGCAATTGCATTTTTGTCTTAGTTTTACTTTTTTTAAATCATTCATTATCACTCTGGCGTTTTCCTTGCATTCAATTCAATAATTCCATGCTTACATTGCCCTCGACCCTCGACACTCCATCTAGATAGTTTCCTTTTTGCCAAAGAAAACCACTCAATACACAATTGCAAATGGATTTATTTCTCACCTATGAAGAGACGTCGTAAATGAATTGCGACACACTTTGCTTCGTAATTGAAAGAAACAATAAGAGGCAAAAAAACAAGGTAATAATAATGTGTAGTATGAGTTCACAATTTACTGTATGTGTGTCTATTTTCTCTGCGTGTGTGGGTGTGTGTGTGTGTGTTTGTGAAACGTCCCGGAAAATAATCTATAGTATAGATAATTTTTCAATCATTTTCACATTAACATTTTTTGCATCTTCTTATTAGGTTTTCTGTTGTATGATTCTTCTTTGCTATTTTTCTTCACCATTACTTTCAGTAAAATTTCAACTGCAAACAGCAACAGCATAATGTTTGGAATGTGTCTTATAATGTTCTTTTTTTTATATCAATTCTATCAATCTAATTTCTCATCAATGCTATTTCAAACTCTTGCTTCTCTGATAGACAATAAAAAATTCCATGAATCATTTGAAGGTGTTATTGTACAAAATCATATTATTACTCTCTCTCTCTCTCTCACACTCTCTTTTGAGTACATTAAAAACAGACACAGTTTATCTTTCAACTCCTTTTCAAACATCGACACAGTGAGAAGAAATAAACCGAGAAAACCCTTAATCTTGACATCCTCTTTATACAACTTTTTCTTTTTCATCTGTGGCCATTTCAAAAGAACATGCTAAGAATATTGTGAGTAAATAAAAGAGATTTTCTACGCATAGAAACATTCCTATTAAATCCCTATGCAAAAGCCAAAATCTGTACATGAATTTCACTGTGTGTTGGATGTCCAAGAAATCTACACAACATAATTATACACACTTTCCCCTCTTTTCACCACTGAATTAGAAAAATTATATATCAATTTGATCTCTCTCCCGCCTTATTGAACCGCCACAAGCTTTGTCTTTCGGTCCCATCCAAAACACACTATAAGAAATATATTCTGAAGTAGTTGTAGATTCATTAGCTGCTGCTGTTGTTCGTGTGTAGTTTTTAAAATACCCAAAATTCTGTCCTCCATAATATCTACAATGCAATCCAAACAAACAACAAATAACAACTCGATAGTAATCCAGTGAGAACCACATTAAACTCACCTGCAAAATGACATCACTTGCAGCAGTTAGACGACTGTCTGCTTTGTTCATTCTGTTCTAATCTCCGACCTTGTCCACCAGCTTGCGGTCCAGCTCCTTCATTTTTGGGGAGTTTCTTGGCTGCAAGCAAGCAAACAGCGATAATTTCTCTTATCAATTCACAACACCAACGCAAGTCTGCATTCAGTAACATACCAATGGCCAGAAATATATCATTCACATTCATCGCCGTCTTGGCGGACGTCTCCATGAAGAGCAATCCATTCTCGTCAGCATACTGTTTCGCCTCCTCGTACTCAACAACTCGACTGTTGGATAGATCAGCCTTGTTTCCAGCCAAAGCTATTACGATATTTGGTGACGCCTGAAACATACACACAAAACACACAACAAGCTTTTAGTTATGTAAAAACCGCATTATATTTACCAAAATGCGCAAAATTTGACTTATTTCACACATTTCGTCAGTTCTTCTTAAACTTTCTCTCTTCAAAATTAATATTTCATACAAAAATAAGTTATGTAAGGCGTTCTGCAACATATCTTCCTCCTCTCTGCGGATGTTAGAAATCAGCAGAGAAGAATTTAACCATTCGTAAACAAATAGTCGCCTTCATTATTCAGGAATCAGAAAACTTTTCTAATTTCTCAAGCGAAATTAATGCGCAAAATGTCACAAAAAAAAACTCTTTATAATGAATCAAAAATTATTATCGATAGAGATAGAGCTGAAAACTGATATTTGATTTGAATCACTTCCTCGTGAGCTAATTGGAGTGAATTTTGCTTTCGCGCTTCAATCAGTGATATTCTCTCTCTCTCTAAATATTTACATCAAACATATGAGAAAACTAACGATTCAGCACTCAAAATTTTCCGCGTGCAGTGCATAATAAGAATAGCATCAGTCTCAGCACTAAAACTCGAGGTGTTTAATGCAATCTTCTTGTATACACTTCCGTCTCATTTTTTTTCTCCATCTGATAAAATGGAACCAAAACTCTTTCGTGTTTCGAGGCACGAAAAGAGATTTTCGCTTCACAAGAGGATTGCAATATCTTCTCCACTTGGCAACTCATAAATTTCTCTCTCTCTCTCTCTCTCTCTCTCCGTCTCTCTGATGGGAAAGAGATTTATTATTTACCTGTCGCTGAAGTTCCTTAACCCAAGTCTTCGCCCGCTGAAAACTGTCCTGATTCTGAATGTCATAAACTACAATTGCCGCTTGGGCACCGCGATAATACATGGGCGCTAAACTGTGATATCTGCAAAGGCACAAGAGCAAATAGAGAGCAGGAATTAATTCTCAGGCACGCTCTCGCATCTTCCTTGCACATTCTCTCACCTCTCCTGGCCAGCAGTGTCCCAAATTTCAAACTTCACAGTGGTCTCATCAATGCAGACGGTCTGTGTGAGAAATGCCGCCCCAATCGTGCTCTCCTGGTACTCATGGAATTGTCCCTTGACAAAGCGCAGCACCAGCGACGACTTGCCCACCGCCGATTCGCCGAGCAGCACCAGCTTGAATTGGCATATTCTGCCCTGAGTGGCTCCATTGGGGCGCTGTGCCGTCGCTCCGCCACCTCGAGGTGTTGTTGCCATCTTTCCTGCGCGCTTCTTGTCTTGCCTACGTCAGATGACCTACGGAAGCGGATAAACACAACAGATATGCGTTATTTTCCTCCTTCACAGACATAAAGCAAATTCACATTGAAAAATGTGTGACTCAAAGAATACGTCACACAAGATAAAGACCAACATTCACGTTTCATCGAATTTCGCACTCTTCGGACGCCTTTTCACAATCAATTATACATTTTTTTTCTTACTACTACTACTACTACTCACTAGAAGATACAATCTAAAACCATCTTCATTTCACTCTTGTGATATTCACAACATTGAAGTCCACAAAGTGTTTAATCACAAAGAGTGTAAATAACACTGTGTGTCGCTTTGTTTGCCAAATAGACTCCACACAATTGCGCAGACAATGCCTTAAATACCAACCAAGGGATGTTCAATGAATTCGGGAAGAGAATGAGTGGCAAATGCGAGCTTCTTATGCAAATTTCAAATGCCACAGATAAGATTGGGAAAGCTTTTTATGAGCGAGCATAATTAATATTCATTGGAATGTCTGCTGTAGAAGTAAAACCAAAACAATGTCGACTGATTAAATTGTCGGAAAATTTATAGATTTAACTGTCTCGTAATATCCAGACACTTGCAAATTACTTTCACATTGTTACAAATCACAAGCTTTTGCGGTAAAATTTGGTTAAATGTGGTAAATCCATCAGTACAAGTGTCAGAATGTGAAAAGTCGGTCACACGATTTGCCAAACTGACATTATGACTAATTTTCTCGTTTTTTAGCCATCTCACTTTTTTATAAGGCTGACATGCGATTTTTTCAACTCCAAACCGATATAATTGATTGTTGGCAATACAGAAAAAATCAAAATAGAGTATAATTGAGTTATAAGAATAGTCTCTATAGGCTCTTTGACAGATTGGGCTTTTTCTTTTGTATTCCAATTGGATTTCGAGAGAAAAACATTCAGAAAACGATGATTTCTTTGCGAACTTTTACCAATGCTTGGCACTCTTTGCCCTGCATCAGTTTCTTACAGTGCAGAAAAACTCGCACATTTTATCGTGTGACAGAGGCAGTGAAAATTCAGCGAGGAAGCTGAGGAATTTCCCTCAATTTCCCAAACTCGCTCCGCGGCCTCGAGAAGAGAGGCGCGCGCACACACACTGAGACTCCTCGTGTGGCCCAAAGGTCAATGGATCCGCCGGGCTTCCCTTCCTGACACTGACTCATCGCACGCAAGCCTTGACCGCGGCCCACATTGATTCTCCGGCCCATTTCGCGCTGCCCGGCAATTGATCTCTGGCCGTGATTCCTCTCGGCTTCCCACCTAATTGTCATCCCTCTCTCCGCGCGCCTTTGTTCCTCCCCAACACACGGACGCGCGTGAGGCTTTGTCTCTGCACACACAGAAGCGCCTGCAAAAAATCACTGATAATGAATCTCAGTCCGGCTCGGCAGCGTGGCGAGGACGGGGAGGAATTGAGAGTGGCTCTTTATCATGCGGAGACCTTGAGAGATTCACGAGTTTATGCGGGAAGCTCCGCGCTCTCGTCAATTGACCAGCTCTGCTGGCATTCCTCAGGGCGCGCTGCACACGCGACAAAGGTCCCAGAAATAGATGAAGCCCTACAGGAAGTCACCATTTAATCCGGCCAGAGAATTCCAGTGAATTCCACTGATAAACATGCCAAAGTACCGTTTGACGTCAAGTGTCACCAATGACGCGCATTTTCACACCCCAGCGGGGCGTCTCGGTGTCTTGAAGTGTCGCCAGGACTGCCCTGGGCCGGCCAGGAGCCCTTCCGGCGGCCGCATCGGGCGGAATCCAGCAATTTCTTCCAATCAACGGGGCGTAATCTCTCCGTTTTCTCCCTCCTCGCGCGTGCGAGTGTGTGTGTGTGACGTTCTGGGAGCGACCATCGAAATCTTTCCACACTTGCAGTCACAATTAGATGACGCATTACCTTCCAGCGCCACCAAATTCCTCCCCAGACGCCCCGCACTGAGCGACACAGCGTGCAAAAGGCCCCCGAGGGGCTCCAAGTGGGTCCAAATGGAGGCGAGATGTGACTTCATTTCGCCTCCGATCAGTCGATTCGAGTGAAAATCACCTGAGTGAAAATTACCTTTTTCAGCTCGTGAACAGGTCAATGATGCTGGATTTCCGTCGATGATCACTCAGGATGGTCAGATGTTGCGCTGGAATACCTTTTTGGATCAACCACAGTAATATTGATGGACTTTTGAGTGGTAGAAAATGAAGAAACGTAGTTTTTTTACACAAAGATTCCCAACTGCTTACAACTTCTGTCGCTATGGGCGCTGCTGCCGCGCGATGACAGCCGAATTGTGTGCGAAACTGCAAGAATCCGCCGAAGATTTGCCCGAAAAGATGTTTATGTTTCACGTTTCGCGGCCGATTCATGTGCGTTTCACAGCACACACTCGACGCAATTTGAAGCTTTTTGGCTCCATTCAACGATCATTCTTTCATGCGAACTAAGAGAATTAAAATCCAGTTTTAGAGTTTAAATGCCAGAAATCACTTTAATTTTTCTACAAAAACACAAATAAACGCTCCTGAAGACTGTAAATTTGAATGTCTATCTCGAACCACTCACTAATTGTCCAGTACGCAAGCGAGTAGCGCAATTTTTATTCACAGAAGGGAAAACGAACTATAATTCCGAGTCTCTTAGTATTGCTCTGCCATGATGAGGACCGTGAGAGCGCTCCATCCTGTGAACGGATAGCATCCCGATCCCTCGCCCGTCTTATCACTGTACTGCTCCCACAGATATCCAGAGCGCTGATACTGCTTGATCACATTGCTGACCAGATTGTGCCTCAGCTCCACATAGACGCTCCTGGCCAGCTCGCTGTGCGGCCCCGGCTGGCTGCCGTAGTGGTGGAGCGCCTTGAGGGCCAGGTAGTTGATGTTCATCCACACGGCGCCGCGCCAGTAGGGCGGATCGTGCTCGGTGTTCCTCTTCATGTACAGCGGTGACATCTTAGAGAGGCTCCTGAGGCCGTAGTCCGACCACATTCCGTTGGGATCTCGCATGTCCTTGAGCATCTTCCCCAGATAAGGCGAGTCGGCGGTGAGGATCTCGAGCAGGAGTGGGAAGAGGCTCACGTATCCGAACGTGGAGTCGATGTACCTCAGTTCCGGCGCCTTGTTGGTCACTCTCACCATCTCTTGCTGCTGCGGCGGCTTCCCGTGGGCGGCGGGCTTCACGGGGGGCCTCTTGAGCACCACTGAGTCCGTGTGGAGGCCCCAATCGGTGTAGGTCTCCGTGTAAGGCGACAGGTGGTGTTCATTGAGCAGGGCATTGTCCGAGAGATAGAAGTACGTTTCCAGATACTTGGTGTCATCTCTGCCCACCAGCCGCGCCAAGTCGCCCATCACTTTAGCGGCAAAGGCAATCCAGCACCGCAAGTCCACGTGACGCTCCCTATCACTGGGATGCGAGGCTCGCGGATAGTCATCCAGGCCACTTGTCAGGGTCTTTGGATTGAGCTCTCTCACCGAATTCTCCGTCCGGCCGCGCCACCTGTACGTTCCCATGGAGTCTCCGCGCTGCGTAGTGTTGAACCACGTGAACCAGGCCTGCAGGCGTGGGAAGAGACGATCCAGGGTGGCCAGACGCTCCTTCGTGTTGAGATTGTTTCCCGATCGTGTGAGGATGCGGTTGAGCAGCAACAGAATTGTCGGCGGATTGGCATCAGTGTTCCTCTGCGTGACAAACTCTTCAGGCACTTTGGCCAGAGCCTCAACTCCGAGGATCTGCTCCCTCGGGATCCATCCCTCCACATTCATGAGGGAAAACCAGTGAGCCACAATGTCAATGGAGATGTCAACGTCCCACGTGGAAATCAGGAGTCCGTGAAAGCCCTCATCCCAGAGGAAGCCACGCGGGAAGAACGACCGCGAAGGCACAGCCGTGTAGAGTGGCGCCTTCCAGTAGGGCACGGGCTCCTTGGTGTGGACACTCTGCACGCGTGACGATCCGTAGAAGTATCCAATTCCGCCTAACATGTTGCTCAAAGCTGCCTCAGCGAAGCGAATCTCCTTGGCAGAATATCCCTTGTTCTGCAAGTGAAACGTCTTCTCGAATCTCTCACTGAACTCCCGGCGTTTGGCATTCAGAGCCTCCAGGTACACTTCACCCACTGGTGGCCCACCCAAGGCCTGACTAGGCATCTCCTCAGAGTGATAAACGATGTCCAGGGTGAAGGGAAGCCTCACAGTCAGCTGATGAGCAATGAAATTGGGCTCCACCTGGAAAATCACACACTCTCAAGTGGAACAACTCAATTTATGCTGTATTATCCTTACCACAGATCCCGTGTTTGTCCTGAGAACCTCTCCGGCGAGACTGATGAACTTCCTCTGCAGCTCGTGACTGTGGGAAATCCTCAGGTTCGACGTGATTGCCTCGCGAAGGTACTGAAGACTCATTGCCACTGTGCTCACGTAGGATTTGTGAAGAACAGTGCCATTCGTCTCGTGCAGAGACAGGGAAAACTCCCCCAATCCTGGTGTGTCTCCCCGAATTCCCGCCAAGAGGTCCGTGCGGTCGGGCGTAATCCATCCGCCAGTCTTCTCGTCCAGCGCCGTATACCAGATAATTGACACCTCCTCCTCCGAGTGCATGCTTTCACTCGCCACGCTCACCCTGGCCGTCCAGTCGCCCCCGAAGGATCCTCCGGAGTACTTCACGAACGACGTCTCCAGCTTCAGCGGCCCGTCGTGTATCTCCTGCACCCCGAACGTCCTGCCGTCGTGCTGAACCCACCCGTACTGGTCCATCCGGTCGCTCAGCTCGCACCAGTGCCGAATGCCATCGCCGCCGGGACCGAGTCGCGACGGCGAGTACCACATCAGGCCCATGACGAGGGAGTGCGGGTCGCGAGTCTTCATCCCGAAGTACGTGCCCGGCCGGTAGGAGCCCCAGTAGCGGTCTGGATCACTGAGGCCGCTCCGTCGGACCATCTTCTGGTCATCGAAAGGCGTATTGACGCGCGTTTCCAAGTATCCGACGTATCCAAAGTAGCACGCGATGCCGAGGCAGCAGCTGCCGATGATCATCATCCAGGGCGACAGGAGGACACGCTTCTTCAGCTGCCCATTTGCCTGTCTCGCCTGGGCGGCACTGGTGCCGCTGCTGCTGCTATTCCCATTCCTCACGTGCGACGACGAGTCACCAGTCTTGCTCTGATGCGACTGACTAGACGCCTTCCGCTGGCGCGCCTGCAAGCAAAACAGATCCTTGAGAATCCCCAGGACAAGTAGCAGCGAAGCAAACACTGCCCTCACCATCTAATCACCACAAATTCGGATTGTTTACTTCCCTTCCCTAAGCGGACACGTATAACTTTTTATCTACTTACCCTTCGGCGAAACCACACGGACGGATTCGGCGTGGAAGTTTTCTGACTTCCAAATGCTGGCGCTGAGGCCGATGGTCGGAAAATTCTATCGCGTTTTTCCGACGACATCACAGGATTTTCCCACTCGCGCTTTGCACGTAAATCCAAATAGCGCAGCAGTTAGCAAGACGATGGAAGTATCTACAGACAGAGCAGACAAATCCGCATACATGTCTTCAGAGTTCGGCTCTGTTCACTTTTGACTGTTTGACTTTGATATCCGGGCAGAATATTTTTCTTGGCAAGTATTCTTCACGGAATTAACCACTGAAAAGTGAATTAAATAGTTCATTGGACGCGATGGGCAAGGAAGTGGCTGCTGGTTTCCTCCTCTTCCGCCGTCTTAGCGATCAGATCCAGTATTTACTGCTGCAAGCGTCTTATGGCACCGGCCACTGGACTCCTCCGAAGGGTGAGAAAATCTCTCAATTGCACGCATTTCTCCCTCTAATTGCCATCTGCTGATGGATTCGCAGGGCATCTGGAGGCTGGAGAGACGGAATTCGAGGCGGCGCTGCGAGAGACCAAAGAAGAGGCGGGATATTCCGAGGCTGATCTGAAAGTCTACAAGGATCACTTCCATGAGATGCATTATCAAGTCAAGGGGAACGACAAGAGGGTAATTTACTGGCTGGCGGAGCTGGAGAATCCCCAGAAGGAGCCTGAGCTCTCCGACGAGCACGTGGCAAGGAAGTGGCTGCCGAAAGACGAGGCCATCGCTCTGTCCGGCTTCTCGAACTTCGAGGAAATGGTGAGGAAGTTCCACGACGTCATCGTGAGCAAGTTAAGCTAGAGGAGTTAACATAAATTCATGTATATATTTGAATATATTGCAAATTAATACATGACCATACAGATTCACTTAATTTTGATCAGATAAACCTGAAGAATTCGTGTAAATTTCACACCGAATTAAAATGATTTGCATCCTCTCACGCGGTAATTGCACAATAAACATCTCCTCTAGCAAGTTCCTCTTCCTTCTCTGGTGTCCTCAATCAGCAGGTGGGAGAGAGAGAGAGAAATAGAGATAGAGAACTTAGGATTCGAAATTTAGAACGTAGTCCTTGAGAAGTCCTGGCAGATTCAGTCTGTTAATATTCTGGGCGAGCTTCCTGTTGATGCTCTCGAAGATCCTCACGCGGCACATCTGCTTGAGCGTGCGCGGCCTCTTGTACAGCACCGCGATCAGGCTGATGAGGCTCTCGGTCGTCTTGTTGGGCACCTGCGTCAGGTAGAGATTGTGAAGGCTCTTCAGGCAGTTGTAGAGAGGCTCGTGTTGCATTGAGTAGTAGAGCAGGTGGATGATGCGCGTGTACGTGGCGTCCCTGTCCGTCAGCAGGAACTCCTTCTTCGTGATCAGCGAGATGAAGTAGAAGAGAATGTAGTTGCGGCTGTTGGTGCGGAAGGAGTTCCGGAAGGGCTCATTGGACCGACTGACGCTCGCACCGGGCGGCGGATTGGCCTCCTGCGGCGCACTATCCTCGCTGCCCTCCGCCCTCACCACCTCGGCCGGCGTCCCGGTCACCTTGCCGCACAGATTGATGTTGGGATCATTGCCGTACTGCAGCAGCAGCAGCGTCAGCTCGTGGATGCACGCCATGTCCGGACACGTGCGCACATTCTGCACCATATCCATCACGCTGTGCAGAATCGTCTGCGACGTCACGTTGCAGTCCAGTCCGTGCTGCAGCAGCAATTGCAGGATGTTCTTGATGAAGTCAAAATTGGCCCTCTTCTGCGTGTCGCAGTTCAGCGTGAAATTCTCACTCACCGTGAAAATGAGAACATGAAGTGGTGTGAGATTGGACCGATACGAGCAGTTGGGATTTGCGCCGCGCTCCAGCAGAATGCGAATGCAGTTCAGGAAGCACACCTTCATCGTGTGCGTGAAGTGATGCAGCGGATCCTTGTTGATCAGCGGCACAAGACACACCATCAACGGCACCGAACCATCCCTGCCCACAATGTTGGGATCACCGTCCTCCTTAATCATCATGTTAAGCAACTCATAGCACACTTCCCAGTCGCGAATGTGGCGGAACACGCACGCCAGAGCACTGTTTCCCGCCTGATTGATGGAACTCTTGGCGCCGTTCTGCAGCAGGAAGCGCACCAGGTGCAGCACGTCCCACTTATTCCACTTGTCATACCCGTACTTGGCCTCCTCGAGGGCGTAGCGCACGATGACGGCGTGCAGTGGAGTGTTCCCCAGGGAATCCGGAGCGTTGATCAGCTCTTTGCAGCCGCCACGCTCCAGTAAAATTCGCAGTGTGTGCAGAACATCCTCAGCGGACTTCCTAGCGTGCAGGAGAACTGAAAAAAAGGCAAAGTTATGCCTGAAATTCCCCTGAAACCCACCTGAATACTCACCGACGTGAAGCAAAGTCATCTGCTGCGTGCAAGTCCGCACCGTCGTGATCGCGCCGTGCTGGATGAGAAGCTCCAGGAATCTCGTGTCGTGCAGGATGGCCTGGTGGATGGGATAGTACTCATCTTTGATGAGGTTAATCTCGTCAGAACGCGTTATGACTAGCTGCTGGACGCACTTCCAGGCGCCACGCTCGCAGGCCAGATGCAGCAGAGGCTTCTTCACGCGAAACGGTATCTGGAAGTTATTGCAGAGAGATCCCTGGTTAATCCCCCAATTAGGACACTCTCCCAGGACAGAGGGTCTCCCCAGAGTCTCACCCAGGGTTCCTCCATCTTCTGCGCCAGGATGTTGAGAACATTTATCTGATCCCCGTCGATTGCGTAGCACACAGCATTCTGCAGTTTGCTGCTGGGCCGATCACAGACTGCCACATCTGCCAAGGAAGAACTCATTGATAGACACCTAGACAGGGAGGAGACTCTCAGCTACGTACTCTTGTACTTTCCGCGCTCCTCGCAGTTCAGCGAGTGCAGTCCGGGGAAGCACATGCGGGCCTCGGTGTCGATGCGAGCACCGTGCTTGAGGAGCAGCTCCACGCACTCCTCATGTCCCTTGAGACAGGCAATGTGCAGTGGCAGGGAGCAGGGACATCGGTTGACGTCTGGGCAGTGTCTCTGGAGGAGCCAGCGAACCAGCTCGATGTGATTTATGGCCACACTCTTCTGCAGCAAATTGTACCCCGAGTCATCATGAATGGCCAGGATGTTCTCATTCTGTGAAAGGATTGGATTTGCACAGGAGCTCATCTTGCGGAAAGCACACTCACTTTTGGTATCTGCACCAGGAGGGCCTCCAGCGTGTGGATTGAGATGCGGGGATTGGAGCAGAGAATCTCAAAGATCGTCTGCACCTTGTCAATAGTGGATCCGGACACTTTGTGCCCATCTCTGGCACTCCCGGACCTGAACACTTGACTCACGGAGCCACCCATTGTCTCACTCAGCAGCACATCGCGTCGCCCTACAGACGCGCCCCAGACACAGAGGTCAGCAGAAGGGGTCCACCAAACATCTGGAAATTGAGAAAGAACTCCACTTGAATCCACCAATTCTCCCCTGTCAGCCGCCTCAAGCAGGCCAATTGCACTCACCCTCGCACTAGTGACACATTTACGTGGTCTCTGACGCACGAGGAAAGTGAAATTGGGTCAAAATTCGCTGATAATTGGGAAAATTTGTTGTAGTGAAAATTTTCCGTCTGACAGATTGGGGGGTTGGAAGATTCACTGGAAGTGAGGAGTGGAATATTTCATGAAACATTTCACTTCCATGAAACAAAAGGGAAATTATCGCAGAGCCTCAAGTTGTCTTTTATCAACTGTTTATCAGATTTATTTGTGAGCTAAAACAGTCTCTATAACTTCAACTATAGAAGAGTACTCAATCATTGAATTTGAGGTTGAAATGGAAGGACGAAACTGAAATTTTCAATCCATTACCTGGAATCTTTACCGGCCACTGCTTACAGATGGCGCGTTCTCATGATAAAACTTACCATGCTTTGTTCGAATCATTTTCTTCAACTCTTTCTGCTCTTCACAATAAAAAGCGTAAATTGCGATATCGGAACATTTTTTTTTTATTGCTATCTCGAAGTAAATTCTGCTCATTTCAAACAAAGTGTCAAGAAATAAATTCACATGACTTGTGACGCTTCTACTCTTCGAACATTCTACACAAATAAATTCATTACTCTCCATGTCTGCACTCTAGAAAATCCACTTCAAAGATATATAATTTACAAGGATTGGGATATGCTCTATCTCTCTCTTTCTCACTTCAGCATTTGCGCATAATCTGAGGCACTTTTGAAGTCCAACAGGTCATCACGGAGCACCATCATCTCCTCAATGGCATCACGATGCTTCTTGCTATGCTTCAACTTGTACTTGGCGCCATTGATCATCTTATCCACGAGATAGTGCAGCCACAGGACATTGTTGAATGCATCGTGTTTCTCCCACTGATTCTCCACTTGGTTGCGCATCAAGCGGTAAATGTCGAATTGATAATCACCACTGGCTGAGAACAGTTCCTCGTCCTGGGCGAGATCGTTGTACTGACATTGGCCAGCGTACACCATTCGCGACAGCGTGTAGTCAATGATCGTGACACGAACGCCGTGCGACGGAATGGCAATTATCTCACCATTGAAGAGAAACTCAATCTCCTTGTCGTCTGTCTTGGACAGCAAAATGTTTCCCCAGTGAAGATCCCGATGCTCAAACTCGTACTTCTGCTCGGCAACAGCTAGCGAAAGGGCGACCTGAGTGGCAAAGAAACATCGTTACACTTTCATAGTCTCTCTTCTTGGGCAAACACACACACACACACGCTCGTGAGGCGGATAAACACTTATCAATTGATGCAAAAAACAAAGATGACTGAATAAATCATAATAAAACTCACCACCAAAATAATAAAAATGACGAAAGACAGACATTCCGGCAATAGATGAGTGAAAATCTAGTCATGTTCTTCACTTCAAAACCACGTACCAGAGATTCACTACATCGACTGACGGAACAAATAAGCTTCCAAATAAAAAATATGATGAAAAATAAAGCACAAAAATAAAAAATGGATGTCGAAAAACTGCAAAAAATAGGCAAATTAGGGGACAAAACAAATATTGGGTGAATGTATTGTGAATTTCACAGAGGATGAGTGTAAATCTAGTCATAATCTTATGTCAATATATGCACTAGAAATGCACCCATCCACCATGATAACTCAAGGTGAGGCAACAAAGCACACAAAAAAAATAATATGGAATGAATTCTTATGCCGAAAAAAAGCACACAAAGTGTACAACATGAAAGCTTTGTAGTCACCTGAATGAATGCAGAATAGGCTTCGAGGGCATTCTTGAAGTTGAACGCCTCCAAATCCTGTCCACCGTTGCCCAACTCAAGCACAATGTACAGCTGATCGTGGTCAAAAATCTCCGGATGATCGTTATCTGTGCCTTGGTTGTCGCGATACAACTCCCAGAGATCCACCAGATGTTCAGGATAGCTTCCCTGGACGCATCTCACATTGACCAAATCCACAAATCCTGCCGTTCGATATTCCTGACCATTCTTCAATTTGCTCAACTCCGCCGTGATGACAATCTCCGAGATGATCTCCTCGAAGCGCTTCTGCACCTCACCATTCACCAGCTTGTCACCCTCAATGGGAATCACCTTCAGCACAATTGGACGCCCATGGAGGTCCTTGAACATGAACACCTCACTGTACACACCCTCGCCGACCTTGCGACAATTCCTCAGGACACTGCAAGACAAGGCAAATAGAAAGCCATGAGTTCCTCCGCAAAAGAAAACACCACAAGCGTCTTCTCACCTCTCCGAGTACACCTCATTGAAGTCCAACGGCTCAGACTGACCGCAGTAGCGCAATACGAGTCCCCGGTGTGTGAGGTCACCGTTTATATACGAGCCAACCTCTTCACGGACACTGCTGGTGCGTCGATAGCGTAGAATTGAGTGAGTCTGCCGGCGAAATTGCTTTCGGCTGGACGACTCATCAAAGGACAATTTGCCACTGTCGACGGCAGACAAGCTTCGACTAATGGAAAAGTGACGACTTGGCCTGATGTCTCGACTTCCTTCTGTTGATTGGTATGTCTCGTCATCTGATTGTGGCACAAGAATTGCTGCAAGAGAGAAAACACAACTTTACAGTCAGTCCTTAACCCACTCATGTGCGCGCCACTCTCGAATAGGGTCACGGTTCTCAGTGTCCCCAACAAAACCGAGAACTTTGCGCATACGCACAGGCACAAAACATGCCGATAAGAGAAAATCTAACATTGTCCCATTAGACATCCTCTAAATAAATGCTCCCTCTCTGTCTCTCGTGTGGGCATCGCCACAGAAACCCCAACACTCTCAAGACACTCGCTGAGAGCTCACATGTTCGCTGATCGGAGATAACAACGCTATCGTGTCGATGTTATGTGGCAGAAGAATTCCCCAACAGTTCTTCTCTCTTGCATTACACAAAAATGTATAGAAAGGCAAGATAATGCGCAATATATGCACAATTAAATTTGCACACAGAATGCCTGAATATTTTCCCTCCAAACACACTGATAAGATTCCTCCTATCAAGATCATCCTCCAAAATTTACATACAGCTCAAAAAATGCGGAACACAATAAAAAAACAGTCTAATCTCTCAACTTGAGAGGCTATCACTCTTCAAGATTACAAGTCTTGAGAGTAAATAACTCCCGGATTACATTCTGGAGGAGAAAACACTAAACTTCAGCTCTTGTGTGTGTTATGAAATATATTACATTTTGTACTTGAGTTCATAGTAAAACTCTGTCTGAAAACCTCAAAGGAAAATTATATGCGCAAGAAGATATTGTAAGGAAAGAGAAAAGCAAAGCATTTCGCGTAATCTTAACTGACAAAACAGAGTTATAAAACAAAATAAGACGACTATAAAACAAAAAGGTTTTCTTCATTCAGTCAATATCTATAGAAATACTCAAATTTCATCTTCAGAAATATAGTTTAAAAAGCAAAGATTTTCCAACGAAGGAAGATTCAATAACTTAATAAGATAAAGAAGGAAAATGTTGTGCCTCAAAATCAATTTTGAGATTATCAATCTGGTTCTTAAGTTAATATTCTTCAGATCAAAATCAGCTGACTGAACATTTTTTCAAAGTGTCAAATTTATCAACAAATCATTCTAGTATTCAAGATTTCTGTATCAACTTGAAAATTTAGAGAGTTTCACTTTACTTTCCGCAAGTGAACTTAATTGCAAGCGATTTCTACTGTGATTTTAAAAAGGAAAGTGCTTTAAATCACTTTTGCGCAATACTTGAAAAGATCCAAATTTACCACTCTTGCCAATACATTTTTTTTTTCTTCTTCAGTGGGAATCAGTTCCCTGTCAGATTGCCTTGATAACATCGCCCGAATATATCAACGTTTGGCGTCATCAGACGAGGAATCACACATTTTTTGACATGAATCATTGAAATCACACAATTCTCCCCTTCTCTCTCGCTCTTGCGGTCTGTTTGGGTAATTTTACCACTTCTACGTCTCAGAATCATCGTGTAAAGTAAAACTTGTGACGAAACACACAGGCTGAGAAGGAGAATATTGGTGCAAAAGAGATGCAAACAAGAGCGAATGGCGTGTGTAATTATTTTACATTTTTTTTTCTCCACACACACACTGTTGCCTTTGCGCTTGTGTGGACGCGTGTTCATGTGTGTATGTCATGAAATGCAGATAGAAAGAGAGAGAGAGAAAGGGATTTTGTGTAGATTTTCCACTGCAATATCGCTTCTCTTGAGAGACCCGGAAGAGTGGAAATCTCCATGACTCACACACAGTCTTTTGGGGGCGCACAATTTACCTTCTTCCACGAGATTAAGATGCATGCACACTTTTGATGTACGGCTAGTTTCCTTGGAACAAAGAGATGCACAGATAAACTGGAGTGCAGTTACAGAAGAGTCCACTTTCGCCCAACAAAGGCGCCCCAACACAAAGCCTCCCGAGAGACGAGTTTCAATTATGAAATCAAGCC
This sequence comes from Phlebotomus argentipes, assembly GCF_947086385.1. Classification (NCBI taxonomy): domain Eukaryota; kingdom Metazoa; phylum Arthropoda; class Insecta; order Diptera; family Psychodidae; genus Phlebotomus; species Phlebotomus argentipes. Next base: position 5,665,595 of record NW_026776181.1, on the reverse strand, counting down.
ACACGTGACGTCACGAGTGCTGGGAAAAACAGCCAATTTCTCTGTCCTCGCGACTATGTGAAAACTCTGCGGGAAATGCAAACGACGGCTGGCACTCAACTAGACTCAATGTGAGATTTCACACAACTGCCGAGGGTAATATTTTTCCTTGAATTCCGTCTGACTCTTTGTGGTTTTTGCACTCTGGCCAATTATCTTCGAGCGACGCGCACGTCAGAAGGCCTCCTCGCGGCTAATTAACACAAAGATAACAAAACTAAAAGTCGCAAGGCGCACTTGTGATGCGGAAAAGTCTCTTCGCAGCTTGATTTTTCACGTTTTCACCGCGAATTTCTTTGTGAAATCTAACTTGGAAAAAAGGGGGGACTACCAAAGAAAATGGACACTGACGCCTCCTTCTTCTTCTTATTCGCGCAGATCTCACGACTGCAGCGCCACAAAACCCACCCGAAAACATCCGAAGCCGCAGGTGTGATTTGAACTGCTAGAATTACAGCGAACTTACCGCTATTTTCCTCTTCCTGAAAAATACACGAAAAAAGGGGAAAATTACTAAATATTCTAGGAAATAACACTCTCTTCGATGTACTCACAATTGAGTCCGCTATCCAGACGGTCTTTCGGCGATGTCCTGGACGAATAGCACTCGTATTTCCTGAGATATTCCCGTTTGAATTGTTCCTTTGGCTCTTGCGCCAATTTGCCAGGGACTTCCGCCACTTCCCAGCCGCCAAGACAATCGTCGGTCGAGGTTGAACCACCTCCACAGAGCTATCATTGCCGGAAGCATCCTTAAAAGCCACAGTCTTTCGTTGTTTCTTGTCTGGAATCTCGATCTTCACCCGCACAGACTTTCGTGGGATTTCCACCAAAATCCTCTTTGGTGATGGCATTTTTGTTGCGCTCACAATCTCCACGCTTGGGGAATTTACTGATGGAAAGACAACAGGGCTGGGAGGGACGTCACTTCTCGCTAAAGCAAGCGGAGTGTCGTTTGTGGGACAAACCGGCGAAATGCCATCAAATACTGTGGTTCTCCCGTTTCTCCTTGCAGTTCTTGTCATGTTTAGTGGCGTGGAAGCTAGTATAGCATCTCCGGTACTCTTCAGCCTCCTCAAAGTCTTCCTGGAGACCTTGGGTGGCGCCGGAGACCAGACACTTCCGGACGACTCAAAAACACTACTGTCGCGATTAAATGAAACCCTCACGTCTTTTGCCGGTCGGGGTGCATCCTGCTCCTTCTGTAGCCTGTTAAAAATTAAATTCTCCATAATACACTGTAGAATTTGTAGTTATTTTCTCAGAAATTCACCTTTTATCACGAATAAATTTGTCAAAAGAATCCAACCAGTTTGAATCGCTCAACGTATTCTCATCGGCGAAATATGTTTTCCTGGTTTTCCGCAGCTCCTCCTTCGTCTTCTTTGCTCTCAGTCTTGTGTTCATTACTTCTGATCACAGATGTCCACTAATTTCACAAAAAAAACTTGATTTTCTGCTTATTTTCACGGAAAAATCCTGCTTTTACAAAAAATAGAAGCGTCCACTTCGAATGTCATCAAATCTGTTATATGCCAGTTATACGGCGATTGCGGCGCCTCGTGCGGCGAACACTGTGACAGCAAATGTATATGGCCGCGGATAAACAAAAGTGCGTGTAGAAATATTGTGCAAATCTCCAAATAATGACCAATCCACCGAAATTTGTGGGCACCGGCTTGGAGGAACTGAAAGTTCCCGGCCAGGCGTATCTCAGGGATGCACTGACTTCCTGCACAGACCCTCTGAAAGCGATTGAGAACTTTCAGTTGGAAAATGGTTGGGCGGTGCATTTGTTTTCATGTGCTTCTCTTGAATTCTGTAATCATTTTCAGGGATTCTACTTCCATCACTGCGACCAATGCTTCCTCTATTGGATCTCCATGGTGTGCGGCGGCTGGATTTTCACACTTCTGTGCTGGAGGAGCTGCGCGACAAGCTAGTGGCGGAGATAAACAAACTTGGCGCTAAGGAAGGACGAGAGCGAGACAAAATCTTCGATAAACTCCTCAAGGAGAGCTTCCCAGTGGTCCGGGTGCGCGCCCTGCGACCCATCGTGATGTGTATTCTCCGCAACACCCCACACATCGATGACAAGTACCTGCGTGTGCTGGTGCGGGACAGGGAACTCTATCAGGACACCGACACTGAGGTGAAGAGGCAGATTTGGAGGGACAATCAGTCTCTCTTCGGCGACGAGGTGTCGCCCCTCCTGTCTCAGTACATTCGCGAGAAGGAGCACATACTCTTCGACCACATGAACCTCAACAATCTCTTCTTCACGCCCTCACCGAAGGTGCGTCGCCAGGGCGAAGTTGTTCAGAAGCTGGCCAACATGATTGGCAACAACGTGAAGCTGTACGACATGGTGTTGCAATTCCTGCGCACACTCTTCCTGAGGACGCGGAATGTGCACTACTGCACCTTGAGGGCGGAACTGCTGATGGCTCTGCACGATCTTGAGGTGCAGGACATCATTTCCGTGGATCCGTGCCACAAATTCACATGGTGCCTCGACGCGTGCATTCGCGAGAAGAATGTGGACATCAAGAGATCGCGCGAGCTGCAGGGCTTCCTGGATAATATTAAGCGTGGACAGGAGCAGGTGTTGGGCGATCTGTCCATGACACTGTGCGATCCTTATGCCATCAACTTCCTCGCCACGTCTGCCATCAAGATTCTGCAGCATCTCATCAACAACGAAGGTCTGCCGCGCGAAAACACCATTCTGATCCTGTTGCTGAGAATGCTGGCGCTGGGACTCAGCGCTTGGGTAATGATTGACTCGCAGGAGTTCAAGGAGCCCAAGCTGGACAGTCAAGTGGTGACGAAATTCCTTCCCGCCCTCATGTCGCTCATGGTGGACGATCAGGTGAGTGAGATGAAAACTCCTGCTGACTGTTGTAGATCAAGACTTATTGTGAATCACTTCCAGGTGCGTCATCTGACCGCTCGTCTGCCGCCGGATGAGCGTGAAAGTGCCATCACGACTATTGAACATTCGGGACCGGCGCCGGACGCTGTGGAGGCGTACATTCAGGAGAGCACGGTGGCCTCCATCCTTGCCATGTACTACACGCTGCACACGGCGCGCCAGAAGGATCGCGTGGGCATCCTCAGAGTCCTGGCCATCCTGGCGTGCTGCAAGGATGACAGGGCGTACGAGGATCCCTTCCTGCACTCCCTCATCGCCCTGCTCATTCCCATGGCGGAGGAGTTCACGGCCGAGGACTTCTGCACGGGTCTCTTTGATGAGTTCCTCTTCGCGCGCCTCACCAGAGACAACGTCACGCGCCACATGCTGAAGCTGCTGTGGTACATCCATCCAAAACTCCCGGCCGCGCGGCTGCAGACGCTGCTCAAGGCGCTCCAACCGACGACGCAACACCACGAGAATGTGCACAAGTTGTACGAAAATCTGCAGACGAGGATTGGACTGGCGATTCAGGAGACTCAAGCTGCTTCCGAGGCGATGGAGATTGACTACGATTCACCGCTGAAGAGTGTGCCAACGCCAAAGCCTCACTATCTCTAATTGAAGGTGAGAAGGCAAAGATCCTTTACTATTTTTCCTCATTCTTGTTCTATATTTTCATCCCCATTTTTCATATCTCTTCTTACACTGGATTTATTTACACACACAATTACATTGAATCGTTTTGTTTTCTTTTTTCCTGGGTGTGAAATTGGCGACTTTCTGTAAAACATGTGCACTTTTACGAGAATTTTTTCTTTCTCTTTATTTTGCTTAGAAAATTCTGCGAATTTCATTATTCAAAAATTGTTCCATTTTTTGTTGTTTTCTTTTTCAACAGTAAAAATGCTAAAGACAGTATTTTAGATTTATATGTTGTTCCATTTGGTTTAACTATTTCATTCCTTTCATTTATCATCCTGTCTCACGGCTTAATCCTTATGGCGCATAAATGCATTTCATAAATCGTAAATTGTATAAATCCTGGGGGGAGTTGATAACGCGAAAAGCAATTAAGAGTAAAATTTAATCATAGGTATCGACTAACTTCTATACTTGTAATATTTCATCATTTACTTATGTTCTTCTTTTCTCTCTTTTTTTCCATTTAAATATCCTTAAAGGGAGAGTTTGCATTATAATGCAAAATATAGAATAGAGTGTAATATTTTTCTCGGGTTTTTCTCCTTTGTTCTCTAAAAATTAAAACTCATTACATAAATATCTTCTTACTAAAAAACAAACGTGATTCTTTCCTTACTTCTTCGTCCCTTTCATTTATTTATTAATACTCTTAGAAGAGAGAGAGAATGAAACGTGTTTAGTTTCGTATCAACATCAACTTTTTTTTATGTCTCTAAACATGTCGAAAAAAAGAAATTTAATGACCTAATTCTCTTCACGTACAATTCTCTTTTTTTTGTAGTAAATATACACTTATCCTTAGCGAAATTGGTGTGCCACCAAGAAAAGGAAATGATACAATACAATATATATTATTTGTAAAAATAAAAGAGAAAATAAGGAATAAAATAGTGTGGGTGATAATATTTTCAAATGTCCTCATCCGCAATGTGTTCCTCGCAGCGTTTTGTGAAAATTCTCTCTTCTGACCTCTGATGATGACTCCTGGCATTGCATCATCCTCTTTCTCCGCCCGCTTCCTACAAATCCGACCTTTATAGCAATTGGCAGCAGTGAGTTTTGGTTTTTGCGGGCTGTTGAATATCCGACTGGCTCTTCTTTCGCGTTGCAATTTCCTGGATGAGAGTATTGAAGATCTGCAGTGGCAAAGAAGAGGCACACATAGTCATCCAATTAATTTAATTAAAATAGCGCAGTCAAAACAGAAAAAAGAAGAACATTTCACTTGGTTATTGAAGGGGAACAAAACATGAAAAGCATAAGTTTATATTTGCTAAATTGATGTGGCAATTTAGATGATGTTTTTTTTTTGTTCTTCGAACAGTGAATGCAGTGATATTTGAAGAGCTTTTCTTTATCTTTGGACAAGTGATATTATAAGAAGCTTGAGAATTGATTACACAAGTGAAAAATAAAGAAACAGAAAAAAATAATAATGGAAAGACAAATGAAATCTGTGAAAATAAAAGAAGAATAAAAAAGAATTTTAGCACCTACATATCTATATTAGTGTACACTTTAGTTTCCGCCTTTTGCATTTATCTTTGGCTCGCCCACTAGTCGTTTTTGAGTCTTCCGTTTTTCGCGACCGAATTTCACGCATCAGATCAAAAAACACCTGCAAATTGGTTTGGGTATAAAATTTTGTTGTGATAAATGATTTCTCCACACACTTTATCTCTTCTCTCTCTCTCTCTCAATAGATATATACATAATTAGAAAATTGTAAAACAAGAGAATGTACAAGCAAATGACTTTACCAATTTCATCATTGACAATCATAATAATAAAATGGTTACAAAGAAGTACAGCAAAACACAGGAAAACAAACATAAGACATGCACAATTGATCTACAAATTTATCTTGAGGTTCTCCTCGCTCGAGACTGGCCATTTGCTACCATTTTATCTTCCTGAAGTGGCAGGAATTGCGGTAGAAAAGAGACATTCTCCTGAAGAATACCTCGACCAAGGGATTGGCGTTGGCTGAAAGTGGTGTACGTTTTGTTATTGAGCTCTCACAAAGTCCTACAATTGAGCAAGAGACACCATTCAAGATAAATGATGTCTGATCATAACTTTTTCAACCCCATTTCCCATTATTCTCTAATCAGAAGTTCTGGGTATTTCGATTGCTGATTACTCAAGTTTTAATCCCAATTAAAAAAAAAACTCTAAACACTGTGAATAAGCAATAATATATTTTGATATAAATTTACGAGAAAAAGAACCTCTGACTCACGAATGATTAGCAATTCTATCACTTTGTACTTGAGCACTTTAGTTTTGTAGCTTTCAAGTGAATGGATGATAAATTCTCACGAAAAACCACGATGATTCATAGATGTGTTGTACACCACTGTCAGGCCCAATACCTTCCCCTCGGCTTCCCCCGCTTCCTCTGGCATTGTTCCGTTGATAGATGCCAAGATTGGAAGTGTGGCATTAGTGTGTTTTACCTTATCGACATTCTCCCGGGTCTTGGCGGAAGTCTCCACATACGGAACACCCCATTGCTGTGCTCTGCCCTTGCATTCTGTGAGTGGCACTTTGCGCTTATCATTCAAATCACACTTATTGCCAACAAGGAGGAACGGTATGCTCTCGTCGTTCTTAACGCGAAGGATCTGTTCCCTGAACTCCTGGGTGGCCTGAAAGCTCTCGTCGTCGGTGATGGAGAAGACACAGAGGAATCCCTCGCCGCTGCGAAAGTAGTTGTCCCGAATGGCGGCATAGTCCTCCTGGCCGGCAGTGTCTAGTATGTCAATTTGTACTTCCTCGCCATCCAGAACCACCTGAAATTGCAGGGGGAGGGAAAGAGACTCGAAATAGAAGAATATCAAGCTTGAAATGGCGTGTGTTTGTGTGTCGTTATATGAATCAGTCACGCAAAAACTCCCAACACTCTGCGGTCGCCTTATTCACTTATTATGGTTCTTGACTCGTTCCCACACTCTCGCGACCGGCATTATCAACCTCAATTCACCCACCGAAAATGAGTGCCATCAAAAGGGAACCGCGTGTGAACTAATCGCGCCCGAAAATCATTCTTTCTCTCAATTGTAGCCACTCTCTGAGACGCTTAATTACCAACTCCAGGTGACCGGACTCATGTTGTGCGGTAGGACGAAGACACTCCAGATGATTTATTATTGTATAATTGAATTTAATGCTGTGTGCACTGGGATTTAAATCCCGCAGCACAGAATTTTCTCTTCAACTAATTAGAATGGGAGCAATTTTGCCATTTCACATGTTCATAAATTCATCTGAATAGCGCATTGTCACGATTATGGCGTCAAGTTGCTTTGGCCCCTCAGCAAGTCATGTTGGATAAATCTTGGGGAAAAGCCGAGAAAAAAAACAACCAGCAGAGAAAGGACTTGCCAGGATTTCTGCTTCAATGCGCCAAAAGTTATTCACTTGAAATTATTATCATAATTGATTATTATGCTAGCTATCAATCGACATGAGTGAAGCGTTTTTCTGGGCGGTGTCTGTAACTGAACTTAACCGTCTACAATTTGATGGTCAGCTTGATGAACGCTCATCATCTTCACACTAGGCGCAATGGGTGTGTGTGTTTTTCTCTGCATCACATGCAATGTGTTATTATTTCACATTAAATCATTTTTCTCTCCTCTCTTTCATTGAATTACTTATGAGTGGCGCGAGATTGAATTTTTGGCAAATTATTATCTGGGTCATTTGATTACAAATAGAGGAGAATTTTCAATGATTTTTCCTCATTGGCCACAAAATATACTGAGAGAAAAATGGGCTGAAATTTAATCGGTTTCAACATATATCCAAGAATAATCAAGTTGAAAACCAATTAACGAAGATTTCCGTGTGGATTTTAAACAGAAAAGACTAAAATCAAGCAGTCTTAGACGTTTTCTAGACGGAATAGGGCTAGAATACTCATTTCTCTTGGTTCAAGAACATATTATATTGTTCTGAGTGTAGAGGAGAGAAAATGCAAATAAAAGAGAACTGGAATTTGGGTGGCAAATCGTGCCAATTTAAACATATACAGCAGATCCGATTTGAAGCTTAACGCAGTGGTGATTCAAAGTGCCACAGCTTCTTAATTTACAATATATGAAAGCGCAACACTTTTTGTAAACTTGTATTGCAATGTTGAATGAATTTTCTAAGAATAGCCACACAAATAGTTTATAGAACCGTCTCACTTTTTTTTTTGAATCAATAAACACATTGTGTGTGGGGCTTTTGTGTTGCTTTCCCATCGCGAAGCACACCATAATCGTCATGTGCCTTTGCAAATTCCTCCAAGAAAGTGACTCCAATTGGCAGATAGAGATAAGAGCAATTGTGTAAAGGCTTTTTTTTTCCTCACTCAGCGCGATATGTTAAATCAATTTGTGCTAATGGCTCAATTAGCAATTGAGTTGAAGGCACTTTGAGGCACACTTGAGAATTTATAATTTCAGCATCTCTGCAGGGAGTCCTTGACCAGACAGACTCCGGCTGAGGCTGCTGAGACGGTGTGTTTACCTTTTTCCTGTAGCTGTCCGCCTTTGTGGGCTCGTAATCCTCCACGAACTCGTCGTACATGAACTGAAGGGTGAGGGCAGACTTGCCGACACCTCCACTGCCCACCATGATCACTTTGTGGAGTGCCGGACCATTTGCTGGCTTCTTGGACATACTTGAAAGCTGTGTCTCACACTGTGTTTGGGGAATGGCAAAAGAGGGTGAGGCGCAGAAATCACTGGCAGGGGAATCACAGTCAATTGGCAGAGCAGAGCAGAGAGGTCTTGTGTGCTCCCGAGGCGCGCATTCCGTGTGTGAGGCTTTTCCTCACTTGGCAAACACTAGATTAACTGTTCCAGTGATTAACTCACAGCAATTTTTCTCGGCTGTTCGGCAAGAAAGTACCTCGTTACAGTCCCGAATTGGGCAAATCATGCTATTGCCATGTGAATCGGCCGCGCATTAGCGGGGAATCCGCTGGAGAGGTTCTCCTATTGGGAACCGGTGGCCTCCAATGTTGAGAAACATGACATCATATCAGGCTCGCGATGATTCACACTCTCTCTGGAGGTCCCCAAGCGGAAGTGGGCCATCAATTTCGCAAGCAACCCAGAGAGTGGACGACAGTTGCGATGGGAGGCGGGAAAACAGAGGCCACACGGTCGTGGGAAAAGGTGAAAAAGAGCCGAATGAGTTGGAATTCACTGGCTCTTCAGCCCATTTCGAAGGCGTTGTCCGGGAGCACAAAAGAGCCAAGCTGCCCCCAATTTGACTGTGCAGATTGATTTCTCGTGGCAACAAACACTTACAGTATCTTCCAACAGTATCCAATCAATAAACTATTGTCTTTAGGTGTAGTTTTCACGGGATTTTATGGGGTTTTTCACCTAAAATACAAAACTATCAATTATATCGGCCACAATACGCGATTGTCAAAACTGTCCCGACTGACCAGCCCCACGGCTTCATAGGCGTATGCGCACGAATCGCGGTACGAGCAGAATTCGCCACAACTTGAATTCACACTGATAAATTGAATGCCACAACACTGGGTGTAGTTTTCCCGAGATATTTCAGTAAATAGTGCCAAAACATACCATTTTACATTAAAACAGTCGAATTTCTCGAATACGCGCGTTCAAGGGCAACAACAGCCGGGATTCTAGTGTTGCCATACGCAAAACAATAGTTTTTGGGACACATTTTTGGGACTGCATTCAGATGTGCACCCGTCTGACTGTGTTCCCTGTGTAATCCAGCACAAATAGTGCAAATAGTGGAGAAATTATAAATTCAAAATCAATGCTTTTATCTAGCTTTTATTTACAAAAAGTAAGATGAAAAATTACAAAAAATTACCAGCAAAATTAATATTTCAGGAATTGAAAACTTATTGGTATTTTTAACCCAGATCTGCATCTAAAATTGGATTATAAAGATGATTCGACGAGTTAGACAGATTTACGGAGATTTAGTAAAGAAATGCTCCTCGCCTTATGAGTAAAAGCCACTTCAAAAGTCCACTAGATGTATATAAAATTATATTCAGAATATTTACACTTTTATGTAATGATTTCAAAGTCCTCGTCGGATTGACGCACATCCAGTTCTTCAAATTCACCTAAAGTCGGATCAGTCTCACTCTCGCCACGATTGCGGACTCTGCGGTGACTTGTTGTGGCTGAGGTCGATGCCACGGACGGCCAGGGTTGCTGTCGCGTCTGGATCACCTCGAACAGGGCGTGAGAACCTGAGAGGACGTCCTGAAGAAGACGTGCATAGAGTTCATCGAACTCCAGTTGAGTGCGACAGAGGAAGCACTGAAATTGACCAATTTTTAGTGTTCACGAACGGCAGAGTTGGTGAAAATCCTTACCACGGCTAGAGATGGATCCATTTGCCGAAAGGGAATTCGACTGGCGTACTTCTGATGAAAAGTCTCGTCCATTTCAATCTCTTCGGCTGTTTCTTTGCCACCAACACTCCCGTTGCGCTGAGTTGTGTGCGGATCGAGATAGAGCACCTCGTCCCCAACGTAGCCAATAAAGTAGAGAGCTTGATTGGGCTTTCCGCCAATCATTCCCATATTTCGATTAATCTCGAAGCATCTCTTGAGTCCGTCGATGTAAATGGGGTTGATTTCATTGATGCCCAGTCTCAGTGGGACAATCAACAGCAGTGGCTTCCACGATTTGTCCTCATCATCACAACAGAGCTCCTTGATATCATCCAAGTAGATGACATTGTCCAGGGCAACGTGAATAGATAAGCTACTCCAATCGTCATACTTCAGCAGTTTTCTGCAAAAGTAAACATGTAATTGAGATTAGGATGCTTCACTTGGGAATTTTCAGGTCATACTTGAGAACTTGCGCGACAGTGTTTGGGCCAAACCACTCCCCGACCTTCTTATCCTCAGAATTACCCATCAGAGCAATTTGGTGTATAGAAAAGGGACTCTTTCGGTTGTCCTCGAAGCGATTGACGATCTTGAGGTAGGTTGGATCCCTAAAAAGACACGTTTCCAGTCAATTACATCATCTCAAGGCTTGTTTCTCTCTGATCTCACCGAGTTTCTGGAGTCCAAAACCAATCGCGCCCCAAGTGAAGGTCCAGCAGCGACTGGGCCAGGACCATTTGGCCGCACCGCAGCATGCAGCCCCATCCCTTGTCGCTGGTCAATTGGGGCGAGCCAATGGGAACGAAGCCACGTCGATAAGTGCACCAGATTCGCGTCTGAATGTCCCTCCGGATGAGTTCCAACTCTGCAAAATCAAGCGACACTCTGCAGTCAAGTGCATGCATAGCCTTGGGCTCGGCCCTACCTTGGACGGGACTGTAGCTCTTCCCAAGTATCCAAACGGTATCCGCGCAGCCCTTGGGAATGTCATCGGGCTCCTGGGCAGTGTCCACGGCGCCCAAATACGATTCAATCATTGAGTCCATTGTCTCAACAACATTGGTGAGAATTTGACGACAGCGATTTGGCAAAATTGCGAAAATTCTATGGCGATATCTCAAGTAGAAATGAAATAAATAGTACACAATTGTGTACAAAACCATAAGAAATGTGTGTGCGAAGAGTGGCGAACGCAGAAAGTGAAATGGCAAACAATGCACTTATTGTATTTCTCAATATCTTCGGAGATAAGAACTGTTCTTGCAGAGGAAAGGAAAAACACCACAAAGAAAATTTTGACACACGCAAAACACACTAAATATTTTGTTATTGACGAGAAAATTTGATATTTTCTCTGTGTGTGGTTCTTTTTTCGTGACACTGAGAAAAAAGTGTCATGACGTTGCGTGTGTGAAGATTTCTGTGGTGTGCGTGAGTTGTCAGGGATATTTTTTCACCCGGCTGTAGAGTTCTGCATATACAAAAAGCAAACGAGTACAGTACTGGAAATGGATGATATTATATTTTAATACTATTTTGCTGTTTATTTAAATTCTCCATCTTCTTGAGATTTGCAAAATCCATAGATTGGACAAAAACCCGTCAACTAATATCACCGGAAAGCCTCTGTGTCTAGAGGAAAATGATGGGAAACAATTCGCCTGCATTTATTTGTAATGATACTGATATGAGTGGATTTGGCTGAAAACTGGGAAAACGAGCGACTGACAAACAGTGACTTTTGTGGAATGTGGAAAAAACAACAAGTGGAGTGAAGGTGTAAAACTCGCTTATTCCAGAGATGTAAGACCAATTAGGAGCCGTCTCGACAGACTATCATCCGGAAGCATGGCGTCAGAGGTGAGAGACTTGATGGACGACGCTCAGGTGATTGCGGAGGAAGTGAGCACCGAGCTGAGGGTCACAAACGGAGAGACTTTGTGTGAGAAAGTCACAGCTGTGGAAGTGGAGGAGGTGGATTTGGGGGCTGAAGAGCTGCCTGAGAGGGCTGTGGATGATGATGCCAGCTCGGAATCGTCCCGGGAAGAGAAGCCGCCCACTGACGACACCGTCCAGAGCTGTCCAGTGAACGAGGCGGAGTGCAAGCGTCTGGAGGAGCAGGCCAATCTCAAGCTGATGGTCGACAATCTGCAGGCTCAGTGCCATTACCTGCAGACGATGGTGAATCAGCGCGAGGAGACGATTGCCACGTGCGACAAGGTCAAGAATGTCCTGGAGAAGGAGAATCAGCTGATGCGGCGAGAGCTGGACTTGGCCGTGCGTGAGAAGGAGGGCGCAGTCATCAAGTATTGCACACTGGAGAAGAAGATCCTGGACGCCAATCAGCTGAAGGAGGGCGCTGAGAAGAAGAGCCGCGAGGCACAGAAGGAGTGCGACCTGCTGAATGGGAAGGTGAAGATGTTGAATGGCGAGAAGAATAGAATATGCACAATGCTGGATCAAAAGGTGGGACTTTTCTGCACATTTGGCTTATCGCATTGTCTCATAAATCAATATTTCCATTTCAGTGTCACGAAATTCGATCGCATCAGAAGGAAATTGAGCGGCTGAAGAGCGAGAATGTCGCGCTAGAGTCCAAAGTCAAGTGGCACACGAGTAAAATGAAGCAGGAAACGGATTCCAGACAAGCGGCGGAGAAGAGAATCGATGAGCTGACGGTGGAAGTCGGTCAATTGAAGTGCAACGAGGCGGCGTGGGTGAAGAATGAGGCCGATTCTGAGCGAGTGGCGCACATGGAGAAGCAATGCATGGAGCAGCAGGCTTCGCTGATCCTCCTGAAGCATGGCAATGAGGAGAAGGAGGCGAAGATTGAGGCGACTGAGAAGAAATTGCAGGAAGTACAAAGTGAATTGGTGGAGTTGCGAGTAAAGTATTCAACGGTATTCCAGGAGAGGGAGAGTCTCAGTGAGGAAGTGGCGAAGCTGAATGCTGAAATCAATGATTTGCAGACCACTCTTGACCAGGAAACGCTTAAAGTGGCGGATTTTCAGGCGAAACTCAGTGATTTGGAGGCGACTAGAGCGCAGTTGTCGCTGGAGAAGGAGAATGGCGCCCGGCAAGGGCGTGAGCATGATGTTCTGGTGCGCAATTATGAGGACAACTTGGTGGAATTGCAGGAAATACGCACAAAGGAGTCGGAATTGTTGCAATTCAACCGAGACCTCACGGAGAGAAACGTAAAGTTACAGAATGAGATCACACTGTACAATTCCAAGGCTGTGGCGTTGTGCCTCGAGAATGAGGCGATCAAGAAGGAGAAGAAGATCTACGATGATCGCATTGCCGAACTGGAGCGCGATCTGGACAAGGAGAGGACGCAGAAGAACGACGAGAGGATTCTCCTGACGAAGCACATATCTGAGAAGACGAAACTCTGCGAGGCTACGCAGAAGAAGCTCGATTCGGCCCTGGGAGATTTGGATGCTGCCAAGAGGAAGAATGCGCAGACTGTGAAGGAGCTGAATCGGGAGCTTGAGAAAGTGCGTCGACGACAGGAGAATGTGGTCAGCGTGGCGTCGGAGAACAGCTCGGAGAAGGAGTCATCGCCGCAAGTGAGTGACACGGACTCTCAGGCGCATTCTGAGGGCGGCACGCCGCCGCTGTCGGTGTCTGGGCTGGAGCCATCGCGCCAGACGCTGATCGATCGGATTCTGCGGCTGCAGCAGGCCAGCGCGCGCCAGGCGGAGAAGCTGGACTTCCTGGAGAATCACTCCGCCACGCTCGTGTCGGAGCTGCAGAAGAAGACAAAGGTGCTACAGTACTACATGCTGCGCGATCAGTGCGGCGCCCTGGCGTCGTCCAAGAGTGACCGGCACAAGGCTGAGCTGGCCAAATACGGTGGCGGAATAATGGCGGCAATCTACGGTGGGACGTCGAACAAGAGTGGCGAAATGACCCTCGATTTATCCCTGGAAATCAATCGAAAGCTTCAGGCGCTGCTCGAGGACACGCTGCTAAAGAACATCACCCTCAAGGTAAGGCGATTTCTTCCCACCCACAACGTCACTCTCTGATGTCTGGGCAAAATTATCAGCTCGGGAAATGGGTGAAAGGATGAATTTTTCATACCATTGAACTCATATGGCGATAGGTTGGGATTATTTATGAGATCCGATGCTCCTGATTGAGGTCAATGGAAAATGAACTCTCTCTCTCTCTCACTCACTATCCACAATGCTTCAACTTTTAACCTGCCTAAATACATTATGCTCCTGAATTTGACAAAAGATCGATTGACATTCTCCCGAGCCATCCTTCCTTCCGTTTCCTTCATGTGGTGGAAATTTAGAGGAAAACGGGGTTGTTTAAGACATAATTAAATATTCGTAATTTGATCTCGTTAGCGACATGAAAGGGAAAAAAGTAGGTTGTATGACAACAAGAATTGTTATTGACGATAACATTGACATGTACATGTTTAAGAATTGCCCCACTTTCCCCTATGCATGTCTTTCTGGAGCTGAACGAAGAGGAAGTGTGATTCTCTGAATATCATTCACTGGCATTTGCCAGGAAGCGCGAAAGCTCTCCCGCCAAACTATGTTCGATACAAGATTGATTATGACTTTAACCTTCAGCGCCTGGGGCGCGTTCCACCCTCTGAGCCCGGGTGATTTTTTGGGTTTGGGGGAACTTCACGCAATCCTGACTTCCGTTTGCGCGCGTTGTGGGTCATCTTATGAATAATGCAATTGGCGTTCTTGCTGCCATGCGAAAATGATGCCTTATTCCGGAGTCGATAAAACATTTTTCAGATCAATCAAGATTCTCCTCTCAGTTTCGATGATTTGAGGGGGGGAACGGAGTGTAAAATTCCAGAGTAATTTTTTCTGCTCTCCATTTTGGCGCCGTGAATATACTGACATGACTTTGGGATTTTGATATTATTCACAGTGCTGAAATTAAACGGTAATTTCCAAATTGGATATGAGAACGATTTATGGCACTCCATATAGCGTTGAGGGTGTTATTTAGTAATTTAGCGCGTTTATCGAACATTTACCGTGTTACGGTGTTCGGAGTGAATGTCAGTTTTAGCAGAAACTGCATAACTTTATGCTTCCACTATGCTAATCTGGGTGTTCAAATATATATAGCAAAGGAGTTTCCATTTGGGCACAACTAGAGTTGAGCTATTGCAATAATGTCTCTATATTGCACAGCAACTTAATACACCCGAGAAATTCGTGTTGAAGTGGGAAAAAAGATGAAAAGTGTGCAAATATTGTATCTCATTTCGCCCCTAAATGTTTCTCATGTGTGCTCCAAATATGGTGAGGAATGTAATAAAATATCCGGTAGTGCATAAATTACTTGCTCGAAGCATTTTGTTGTATAAATCTCTCGCTCTCTTTTTTTGTGTTGTTTTTACAACGTAAAATGTATAATAAAATTCCTGTAATGCATTTACATAAATCTCTGCAAAATCATGAATGTTTAAAAATAAACTTTTGGGCATTTGTTTTCCCTCCTTCCCAGTCAATCATTTTCAGTCGATTTCATAGTAGTTCCGATGATGTGTTTACATATATTAACTGCTGGAAGGCTATTTAACTTGTTCAAAAGTTATTCATATTACATAATTTTATCTATTCTTCATTTTCTCTCAATATGTGTTCCTTTTATTTCGTGAAATTTGGAAGATTGGTTGCCTCTGGGCCATGAATGATGAGAGAATTTTCCATCATCTCTAAATTTGGAGCAAACTTTATAATGCCTCACAATTTCAGTTCCCTGAATTATGTATTTATATTGGAATTTTTCTCGTTTGAATTATACTTTCATCGTGTGGGCAACACGTCGAGATAAAAGCAGAAACTAAAGTTCTAGACTTTGTGGACTTATTTCTCTCGCTATCACAGTATATTCATTGCATTTTAATCTCTTACCAATGTCTGCAAAATAACATGGAGCGACGGCCAAAAATAGCGTGAAAGTTTTTGGACATAATTTAACACGATTTTATCACTTTGATCGCTTTCAGTTGAATTAAAATTTCGGGAGGAATACAAAATATATGTACACAAATGCATGTGCCAAAAATTGTGGCATTTAATATAGAGTGAAATGTGGTGGTTTGGTTGAATATGAAAGGATATAAAAAGAATACGTATAATTGTATCAATTTTCCGTATACGCTTTCCAATCACGAATTGATTGTCTCATAACTAGGTGAAATACTACGCTTTGTGGTGAATCTATTTGTACTTTATATCCAACCCAGCAACACGTCTACCAAAGCAATTACCAACTGTTTCCGACTTTCAGCCAAGTTTGAGATTGAAAAAGTTTTCAATACTCGGGAAACGTGTCAAAAATCGCAATATTCAAAATTGGTCTCAACTGTGTAAATATCTTCTCGACGGGGTTGAAGACAGAAAAGAACTTAATGTACATTGCGGGAAATTCTAATCGTGCCCTTTTGCGCTCTTTTGTCATATGATTCAGTGTTCGTCGTGAGAAAAAATAGATCCCTTTCCTGGGGTGTGAATTTAAGTCGAGCTCAAGCGAGGGCTCAAGGGTGAGACTTAGCAATTTCTGAGGCAGACGGAGGAATTTTGTCTTCAGTGTTTACACCAGAAAACATTTTTTAATCTTCCATACATTCTGCACTTGGCTTTTGCCTTATCACTTAACGTGATGGAGTTTGGCAAATTAATAATGCAGATTGCGGAGGTGGTGAAAAAAGCCCTGTTCGAGGAATTGCGTACGCGTGGGGAAGTTTATATAATTTATTTTCATGCTTTATTTGCTGTGTGTGCATGATTTCTCCCCCATTGGCATTGTCAAAGGTGTACAATAATTATGATGATGATGTTTTTCCGCAAAATTTATTAAGCAATTTGTACAAAATAACAAAAAATGATGTCATCGCGATATTGTTTGTGTTTTCATCTCTCACTCAAATCGTTCATTTATTAATCAACATGTGGAGAATTAAATTGAAAAATGGTTGTAAAAAAATGTTATCATAATTTTTGCATCGTTTATTTCTGTGGGAATTTGTCAGTCTTTTTGTCATTGCTAATTAATGCATACATTTTTATCGACGCTGCGTAATCATTAATGCCGGCAATACACATTTTGTGTGATGAGGTTTTTATTGATTTTTTTTCCATGAATGCTTAAACAGTGAAGTTGATTAAATGATGAAGAGAACAGTGGGAATAAATTGTATTGAAATTATTTGCGTATTTTCGGAATTTCCGGCTAAATATTTCATTCGGATTTTAGTATGTTCAAATAACATTCGTAAAATATTTTGTATTGCAGTATTTTTTTTTGGGAAAAGGGATATAAACTATATTGCTAAAGTATATAGTTGTCCAATAAATGATTCCAATACAAAGGCTAGTAAAAAAAGGAGAATAACAACATTAAAGTTATTTATTTGCCCTTTTGCCTCTTAAAATGTACTTTTATTAATCTGGGATTGACCACACATCTTATCGATGCGTCATGTTACTTTGTAGAGAGTTGATATAATTCGACACGCTCTACTTACTGTACATGTTCAATTTCTCAAATCTCCGCACGTCTGCTGAAGCTTCTATCGTGTATTCTGCTTATCAGTCATTCAAAGTCTTTTCCTACCTTTGCAACACGTTTCCTGAATTGAAAACATGACAGGAGGAGAGTGTCTTAAGGGAAAGAGTGGAAAGTTGTATTAAAATATAATTTTTAATGCGGTGTCTGCAAAAATGATTTCCCTTGGTGTGGTTTTGCCGTGCAATTTTCCAGAGTGAGCTGTGAATAATGGAAAAACGCTGATGTTGTTGTTGTGGTTTTTCTTCCGCAGGAGAATTTGGATACCCTTGGACTTGAGGTGGACAAATTAACCAGGAGATTGTCGGCGAAATGACATTGAAGAAGTGCTGGGCGTTGTAAGTTTCATCATTTCTTTAATGATCGTTATACATTTTTTTTTCTCTGTTGTGTTTTACCTGTTCTGATGGAATTTAATTTTCACAATATGAGAGCTCTTGATAATATCGAACAAGTTTCGCTAAAGTATTACATAAAAAAGAAGGAAATATGATGAGATAGATAAATGTACAGGAATTGCGCGATAAAATTGACGTGTACATATTTATATCGTATTTTTTTATATATGTATATATAAAAATGGGGTGAGGAATGAGAGATTGCGTGAGACTTAGACGAAATACGCCTGTCTCGTTGTCACTTCATCTGCCAGGATTGTGGTGTAGATGTGACTGCTGCTTCTCTTGGCGATGCCACTGGTTGACGTGGATGTGGAGTCCGACGGGGCGCACGTGAGGGTGTTCCGCACTGTTAGCGCCTTCTGGATGCCTTCGCGCGGCGGCATGGCGTACTTGAGCTTGTCCCAGAAGCGCTTCTCGCCCAGGAAGAGGACCGTGGTGTGCTTGACGAGCTTCATGAGGTCGGGATCGGCGGTGAGGAGCTCCAGTGGCACGGCAATGATGAGGATGACGCCGTGCCAGCAATTGGGCGACGTGAGGATGGTGCGGAAGTTGGTGCTCTTCCACTCCAGCTGCAGGAAGGTGCTGCTGACGATGACGATGAGCTTCGTGGCGATATCGAGGGCAACGTGGAGGGTGTTCTGCGATGGGGCGAGATAGACGGAGAAGCCGATGTGCTCCATCTGCGCCACCACGAATCTGTCCACGAAGTCGGCATCGCGGCTGGAGCAAAAGACAAAGGCGTCGTAGAGCTTTGTGCAGTCGCGGTCGGAGGAGGTGTCACCGGTGGGACACCTGATGCCGCACTTGGTGAAGAGAATCAGCAGGAGGTTGCGCCTGAAGATGAAGACGACGATGATGAGCACGACGATGGAGAGGGTTGACACGAGGGTGGCGGCCGCAATGGAGAGATAGTCACCGCCGATGACATAATTCATCCGATTGGGCGGCAGGAGGAAGATGGAGAGGTGGGCGCACACGGCCGTGACGGGCCGAGTGCCAGCCTCGGCGGAGCGGCACACCATCTCACGTGGGGGTGGCGGGGCCAATTTGGCCAGGCTGCTGCAGTCACAGCCGAACACATTCCCCACGTACACGTCCCGGAGGACATGGCGAGTGATGAGGGGCGACAGGAGGTGCAGCACGGCAACAGTGGTGATGCCATTGTGGGCCAGTGTGAGCTCCTTGAGGTGGAGCATGTGACTAAAAGTGGCATTAGCAATGCTGCCGATGAGATTGTTGTGCAAATAGAGGCGCTCCAAATTCAGCAGGGGATGAAATTCTGAGCCCTGCAGTGAGCCAATCTGATTATGTTGGAGATGGAGGTGACGCAATTGGGTCAATCCACTGAATGTGGCATTCTGAATGGTGTGAATGCTCGTGCCGTTGAGGTACAGCACCTCCAAGTGCTTCTTTCCAATGAAACCGAAACTTCCCACGTCGCTCACACTGTTTCCGTCCAGGTAGATTGTTGTGGCGCCCATTGGGATCCTGTCTGGGATGTCGGTGAAGTTGCCATGTCCGCAATCCACCACATTGGAGCGCGTCTCACCGTCTGCACGCACCTCGAAGAAGCACTCGCATTTCTCGGGACACTGATTGTTGCAGTCGCAGGCATCGAAGTCGCAACAGTGGCAGAAGTCATCGCACTTCTCGCGGTACTTGCAGATGAGATTCTTTTGCTGGAGGGAGTAGAGTGGGAAGCGCTGGGTGCCTCTCTTGGCCATGGGTGTGACGCACGTCACGGCCTGCAGATCATCCACCCAGAAGGGCAGGTTGACCGTCGTGGTGGCCTGCAAGAGCCACTGGATGGTGCAGTCGCAGGGAAAGGGATTGCCAGCCAGTGAGACAATCATCCGGGGTGGGAAGATTGATGAGTCGAGATAGCTGAGGTGATTGTGCGAGAGATCCAGGTGTGTCAGGTGAGTCTTGCCGTGGAAGGCATTCCTCTCGAGCTGGACAATTGAATTATTGCCAAGGTGGAGACTCTCGACGCCATTTGGGATGACTTCCGGAAACATAGATGGTAATTTATTGCCGGCTAAATTAATGTGGCGAAGCGATAAGTGCAAATTGCTGCCAGAATTCTCCAAATAGTCTAAATTATTAATGGTCGCATCCAGCCACTCAAGTTGCAATGGGAGTGCGGCGAAATTGAGCGTCGTGAGATGGTTGGTGGACAAATTGAGCCAGACCAGGGAGTCCAGGGGTTGGAGCAGGAGCGGTGGTATGTTGGCGATGTGATTGTTGTCCAGTCGGATGACGCGGAGGTCCGTATTGGCACTGAAGGCATCCTCAGCGAGATGATGAATGGCATTGGAGGCGAGATTAACCACTCTGAGGCCATGGAGGTGGCGGAAGGAGTCACTGGAGATGCTCTCGATGTGATTGTCCACCAAACGCAGGCCCAGCAGTTGCTCCAGACCCGCCAAGTGGGTGCCATTGATCATTCTGATGCGATTCCCACCGAGATCCAGGGACTTGAGCTCGTGCAGTGTGTCGATGCCCGGCGGCACGACGGCGAAATCATTCTCGCTGAGATTGAGATCGATGAGCTTCCGGCAGCAGTCGGTGAAGATGCTGGCAGGCAACGTGGTCAGTCTGTTGGACTCCATGTAGAGATGTTGGATGCTGTGGAGTGGGTGGAAGATTCTCATTGGCAAGTACGTGAGGCGATTTGCTGCTAGAATGAGCATTCTCAGGTGGGTCAATCCGCTGAACGACTCCTCAGACAGCTGCATAATGGCATTCGCCTCGAGATCCAACAGCTCGAGGTGTTGCAGCGTGGCAAAGTGCTTGCCAGTCGAGAGAGTGGTGAGGCGATTGTGACTGAGGTGGAGCTCCCTGAGACTCTGCAGTCCGTCTGCGTGGAGGAAGGTGAGTCTGTCGAGGCGATTGTGTGATAAATCAAGTGTGTCGAGCACTTCTAGCCAACTAAAGACGCCATCAGGTAGACTTTCCAGGCGATTGCCATGTAAATTGACGTCGTGGAGGCGTCGTGTCCACTTGAGTGTATCCGGCGAGAGGGTGGTCAGCTGATTGTTAGACACATTCAGCACTTTGAGCATCTTGAGATCCAACGATTCAGATGGCAATGCTTGTATGGCATTGTCGGATAAATCCACCACTTGCAGTGACACGAAAGTTTTGAGCTCTGTTAAATCCTGAATGCGATTTGATGATGCATTGAGGATTGTGAGTTCCTCCAAACTACTTGGGAGTCTCCACTCGGGACAATTTCCCACCCTAAGCTCACGGATTTGGTGTGCGTGCGCGGGGAAATCCCCAAAATCACTCGAATTGTACCATCGACAGTTGATCTCGAGACTCCTAATTCCCAGCCAAGCCTCAGCGGCGCCCGTGGGCGGAAGACTGTCTTTGGTAGCGTTGCGAAAATCACAAATTAGTGTCTCATTGTTTTTCCATCCGCACATATCACTATTCCACAGGAATCCATTTGCATGCCGATTGAGGTGGAGAATGAGTAAGTAGTGGGAAATGAATAGGATAAATCCACCTCTTGATTCCATTTATATCCTACAACTGGCGCACAACGTCTTCGCTAATGCCTTTCGCTCTCTATGCTCTCCACCCTCTGCTCATGAACACTCCTATGCGGATGGTGTGGGCTTGTGAAAAATGCAATTTAATTGGAAATCTCACTGGTGGAAATTTCCACATAGAGACTCTATCTCCAATGGCATTGTCCCACGCTGCCTTTTCAAATGTTGATTCCTTGTGGAGTAATTTGAAAAATCTCCTCAATCTCCCCAGTATTATATACACCTGAGGTGGTTGTATTTTTTCCTATCGCTCCTCTCAGTCATACAGCATAACGGCTTTGATTTGCTCTCTCTCGCCTTTGGCTTTTTCCTTCGCAACACGGAAATCACACTGGGTGGAAAAACAGTGAAATTTCCATTATTAATGCACGAATAATTCCCAAGGAAGTTGCTTTTCTTCACTTCCCCACACCATCGCCCATATCAATGACGGCGAGGGACTTCTATTGGTTTACTCTCTATATCGTTTGCTGCATCACCCGATGGTGTATCTGAAAATTCGAGAAATACCATGCTTTATATGCTTTCAGTGATCTCAGAGCTGAAAGTGCAGTGAGAAAGTCCCCAAGGATCACAAAGGTAATGCTTGATTGAAGCCTGACTGTCAAATAGCATCAAGAAGATCATGAATGATTTTAGTTTCTAGACGAAAGAAATATATCATTTTCAGCGCTGAAAGAAAAATTGGCCTAAATTTCTTAGGTGTGCTAAACTAATTTTCGTTACTGTAGGATCTGTGCTCATTTGTTATGGAAATCCCTAATCATAAGCTCTTTCCCACATTTTTTCGCCATTTACATTAGCAGCTTTAGAAACTTTTCATAGCCTTGAAATTGCGAGATTGTGCGATGCAAACGACGACTTCCTTGCCCTGATTCCCAGAGTTCAGAGCTCACAGAGTCTCTGTCACGGGACAGGTGAGATTAAAATAAAAAATGAATTGAAATAAATTTAATTGTCGTCTCTCTGAATATATTTTTCCCCACTTTGCACCCAGTGATGATGAAATGACACCCGTGCGCCGAGTGGAAGTCCAAGGGAGGGCGAATTCACAGACGATTATGCTAAAAAGTTTATAATATTCCTCTGGCGATGAAATGGGAAAGAGAGAGAGTGGTGGTGCTCCTCCTTCGCGCGCGCCCACGCACTTTTCCTTTGCCGGCTGGGCGGCTTTCACGTAAGGCGCGACGGCGTCGGGTGTGAGTTGGAAACAACACGGCAGAAAATTGTGGTCTCTGTTTCGTCCTGCGGCAAACTTTTCCCTCCCAAAAACGCGGTGGATGAGCCACAAACAGCAGTACAAGTTGGAAGAAAAAAAAGCGAGCCAGAAGAGAGGAATCACACAAAAAGGGATGATGATTCACCATCCGGAAAGCCACAATTAATAATTTCGTTGTAGTCCACCCCCACTTTTCGGCGGTGGAGGTTTTTGCTCCTTCGACTTTCACCCTTGGAGTATTATCTTCGGGGCCTCTTGGGTGGGGGGCTAACATGTAAAAGGACTTATTTGAAATTTTTGTCAGTTCCCTCCTCGAGGCACTTCTTTCTTCGCCCTCCTCCCACCCCGAAGGAACAGCCCTCTGTCTTCCAAATAAAATGGTACAATTCAGTATGCACTTATTTCTGTTTCATATATAGAATTTTTCACCCCAACTGTTCTGGCGCTGTCTCAGCTCGAGCCTGCTTGTGTCTGATGTTGAACAACAAACAAGAACAAGAAATTCACTTGCCCTTGTTCTTGTTTCCGCTCTCCTATGCACACACACTCTCACTCGCCAAACTTGTAATATTGGATTCCAAGTTGAAAATTTCTATTGATGATGCTATGTTTTTACCCCAAACCCTCTCACCGACAACTTCACCAACTCTGGTGGTGCGTGTTTGGGAAGAAAACTATGCTTGAAAAGAGCCACTCACTTCCGCCTCGAGTCACTTCCTTTTCTTCTCTGGCCGCCGACTGGTTTTTCTTGCGGCACTGCGTCTTGGAGGCGCAATGCTTCTCTCCCTCCTTTATCACCCGTGGGGAAAATTATTTCAATGATTTTCTCCTTTATATCCCCGCACACCGTCCGTCTGTTTCACACTTTCACTGCTGACTGTGTTATATTATGCAATAAAGTTTATCGCAATTTATTTGTCTGTCATTGTAAAATAATTTACAGTTCAATTCTTTCACTTATTGAATTTAATCTTTGCCAATAAATTTCACTCAAACTTCTCCCTCGAGTGTTTTTTCCTCGCCCATTTGCGATGGCATGGAAAAGAGGCGAGAAGGAGGAAATTCGCGCGGGAATATGGAGAATATTAAATAAATTTCTCCACCATTCCTTCCTCACTTTGCTACATTCGTTGCGAAATACACACACTCACACACTTTTTTGGGCGCTAAACTTTCCCTCCACTGTCCTTTCACACTAAACTTTCACCCCCCCAATTTCTTGTCGCTTCACTCTGTGCACTAAAGTCCCCATGTAGGAAAGTTATTATCATATTTTCTCACTTGTGTTTTTATTCTTATTTTCCCTCCTTCACGTATGTTTTCTTCTACTCCCGAAATTTCGGACCCCCAAGAGACACACGCACAATAGGGTGGAAAAAACAGCAGCACAAACAGCAAACTAAAGAGCCGGAAAAGCGTTTGATGAGACACCGAAGAAGCGTTGGAATGTGCGGTGCTGACGATGATTCATCCCTTGGCTTGAGATGCTGCCTAAAAGGGTCCTCCACTCAAGTGACGATCTTATGAAAATTGTGTATGTGTGAATGAGGGAATAATGGTGAAAAGTCCAACCGAAGTCGCTGACTTTCGCACTGGTACTGAAATTGCTGTGAACTCTGAACTCTGCATTCGGTCTCTGGGCTCTCTGAGAGTCACCACAAATTCTCTCTCTCTGAGAGGAGGGTTTATATAACAACCCTCGTGGCGTGGAGGCAAGAGAACACCAAGAGTGAAACACTTTTCAACCCCTCGCTCACTATTCACATATGGCAGGGATTCGCTGTGCATATAGAAACACCCCATGATGCATGGATTATCGCAAAATATTCCGATTTGCCCTAAAGCGTTGATTAATCGTCTGGAATTCTTTGAAAGTCACTCACATTGCGAAGAAATTCTTGGAGTACAATTGTGCAGAATGTAAGGTAAAGGTCAAACTGCGAATTGGAATCTATGCGCTAAATTATCCTTCCCACAATCATGAGTATAGATCAAATGGCAGGTAATTAAAGACGTTAGAAGCACCATAATTAGAAATGTTTGTTGAGGTCATGATGAGTGGGCGGGACATTTGAATAGGCGTGGCTCTCTTCGTTAATGAACTTTATTGGATTTCCTTTGTAAAAGCTTGCAGAATATTTGCGAGTCTTTTTGGAGGAATTCTTTGTGCAGAAATAATTCTTTGGGGAAGAATTGATTTTTCTTTCAAATTATAGGAAGTAGAAAAAGTATTTTAGTATCTGACTTGAAGCTTGACTTGAATTTTCTAAGCTATATTTGTACAGATGCAATTTAATAATAATCAACTTAATTGATGGCAACCAATTTCAATTATGCTTATTTGCTCTAATTTCAGAATGTCACCTAAGAGATGCTTTAATAATGTAGTTCAAGGTGCACATTATATCTCAGTTCAGCTGCAGCAAAACTTCCCACAGATCAGTGGAAACTTTTTAGTTGTTTAGAAGAGAGTGAGAAAAAAGAACATTGCTAAATGTTCACCTGCTGCAAATGACGTTCGTTTGTGAAACTTTTTCCAAGACATTTTCCTGGTTAGTGTTGGTGCGGGTGTGAGTTAGGGAAATCTTATTCAGCAAATTAAGTTCCACCCCGGTAAAAAGGAGAAAGAATATTTCATTATTCAGTAGTGGTTAACATGAGAATCCCAGTTGCCTCGGGCGTTGCTTTTTCCCTCGCTGGCAGTCTTATATTTGGTATGGCGAATATGTATGTGCTGTGGGCGAGGGGTTGGGGAGAGAGAGCGAGAGAGGGTTGATTCTGGGC
Organism: Phlebotomus argentipes; assembly: GCF_947086385.1. Lineage (NCBI taxonomy): Eukaryota > Metazoa > Arthropoda > Insecta > Diptera > Psychodidae > Phlebotomus > Phlebotomus argentipes. The sequence goes on along the minus strand of NW_026776181.1, from coordinate 5,640,007 downwards.
ACAAGGGTTAGGCAGAGTGAGAGAGATTTGCAAAACGGTCTCTAAAATGTCTCATTCGCGTCGAAAATGACAATAAATGGGGCGGTTGTGGGTGGGCGAGAGAGTGGCAAAAACACCCTGTTGCCTCCATGCACAGACCAAACAGGGCGACGCATATTGAGTGAACATGTTTAGGACTTCCCCATTTTTCTTGCTCTTTTCCACTCTCTCTCTCTTTTGCTCTCTTCCCGATGGCTGTAACCGAAAAAAAGGTACAGTGGAAATCTCACAGTCTATTCGGGGGCTTTCCCAGTCTCTTGAGCAAGTGGAATGGAAATTTTCCCTTTGTTGTCATTTACCCACTTTGCTATATAGAATTTAAATTATGCATGCCTCCGACGTTGGGGGCCGCTTTGGGTGAGTAAAAGTGATTTGATTTACACCGCCCCCAGGAATGTACATAGCTTTTTATCGTGTGATATTCCCCAAACATGCTGTGAATTTAAATCCGACAGGTACTCTCATCTCACTGAGTCACAAATAGCATCTAACAAGTTTGCTCTTTCATTTGTAATTTCAATCAATGTGATTTTTCCCTTGTTTAACATGTTTTCCACTTTTGCATGCGCAACATCAAAGGGCTTTTTTGCTCGCGCGCGTATCGGCTCAAAGGATTGAGAGAAAAAGATGAATTTTCTCATTTCCAGCTGCGTGGACTCAACTGACACTCAAATTCAAGTGAAGAACAAAAAAGAACTCACACTCCCTGACATTTTGATTGAGCCCAGTGAGAAAAGCAACAGGTAAACAGAAATATTTATGATGCCAGAGAGCGCCGGCATACAATGAATTCATTGAATTAAATTATTAAAATGAATAAGTGAAGGGGGAAATGCAGAGAACGGGTTGCGTTGTAGGTGGAGGGAAAATATTTATCCACCATTTCCACATGCCGCATTTTGTCTGGTGTGCCGGCAATAATTAAATGTTATTTTTCCACCCTCACACACGAGTGAAAAAAGGAGTGTAATTAGTACCTTCTCACACAATTTGGAGTCTTTTTATTGGTGTTGTCACCACCCTCGGTGAAATGTTACACTCTGAGCCCCAACATTCACTTAAATCTCCTCATAATGCCTCCGTAAGCACCATTAATTCATCCACTTCTGAGTCTCTAACATTAAAAGTTATGCAACTTTGTGAAACGTGATGGAATAAAAGTCACGAGGATTATTAAATGATTGCACAATATTCTCGTGAAATTGCAATATTTCATGTGAAGTTTCATCAGTTTAATAGTTAATTGGCCAATGAAATTTTCCAGCGAAATATATCTCATGACATATGATTAATTTATCGTTTTGCCGTAAATGATTGTCAGCAGAAATGCAAAATTGAATTTCAGAGGTGAGTGCATTTCGGACATCGTGCTTAATTGTAACATATTCACTTGGGTTAGGTGATAATTTATTGGGTTTGCCGTCTGGACTGATAATTATTGAGTATTGCCATTGGGAGTCTTGTGTGCGTATGTTATGTTCAGAAATAGATAGTTACTCAGGGTTGTTGCTCTCATTGATGATTCACTACATACATAGGTTAAATTGTAAAGTATAGCTTCATATCTGATTAAAATTGCATGAGATTGGATGACGAAGTTTATATTTTCGTCCTGTTTTGCACAGGAAGAAGAAAAAATACAGAAAATGTAGTTTTCATTTTCTATCTTCCTTGCCAAATTGATTTACTATGGAGAGAAAAATATGTTCAAAGTGGCTCTTAACATTCCCTCACTAATCCAAAAAGATTAGTCTGATAAACCGCATATAAGAAATTAAGAAGTAAAGTGTGAAATGTATGGAAAAGGGGAAAATGTGCCATAAAGTGCAAATTCTTATTTAAGCTCTTGCATAGAAGATGTAGGTATATATTCTAGACTCTAGGTCAGGACGATCTAGATTATATGGCACATGGAAATGTAAATACAAAGATGAGCAATTCACCCCGAAATTTGGGGCGAAAGATCTCTGTTCCACAGCCCTCGTTTTCTCTGTCCTATATACTTAACACGCGGTGGCTTTTACGAATATCAAATTGCACACATTGGGTGTTTTTCAGAAAGACGCGCGAAAGTTATTTCACCACCGATGCCCGCATAAGGGAAGCTCGACAATGGGGGAGGAAGAGGCTCGCTCTTTTTGGCAAACACGTTCCAAGTGTCACAGAAAATTACGATCTACCTCAACCTCATTGTTTATTTTACAAGGCGTTTCCCTCCACTGTGCAACACTATGTCTCCTCTTCCGCCCAGCCATACTATTTACCTTCATAACATATTCTCCAGCATCCACCAGGCGCCCCCCATCATCATTTCCATCAGACCGGAGTTTAAACATTCTGCGGTGGAGTCGAAAGAGAGACCCCGTGCGCCTCCCCCCGAATGAGAGGGAGAAAGAGAGGAGGCTCTTTCTGATCCATTTGTGATTGTACGATGGGGGATGAATTTCTTCCCCATGCCCCAGCACGTGGGCCCGCAAATGTACATTGATACCCCCTCGTCGCAGTTTTTGCTCAATCCAGCAGAGGGGTGAAATTCATTTTCCATCCACTGTGTTTCACTTCAACGCTTAGAATACTAAATGTGGCAGAAATCGATGATGATGTGGAGACGCCTGGTGGATATTGATTTTGTGTGAGATTTATCGGACAAATTTCATTCCATATCCTCCGCATCGTGAATGGTCTCTCGCTCTTCTTTTTGTCAGACGAACACATCATCAAGGGTTTTTGGGAAATGCCAGAGAAAATTTTCCACACTGTGATTTTATCCCAAATAGAAAAGCTTCACGTAGCGCACATTTCTTCACATTGCCAACGCTGCCAATAGAAATTTATTAATTTATCACGCCTCTTCTCGCCACCCACCCGTCAAACGATTTCAATCAATGGAGGTTTACCGCAGACACAAAAAAAGTGAGAGAATGAGAAATAAAGTGGAATGAAGGAGAAATTGATAGGTATCAAATTTCACGTGAAAATTAACAAGCGAAATGTGCTATCTCTCTCTCCAAGGTGTCAATTTCAATTACGCGAATATTTCTACCCCATAATATACTCTCCAAACATTTAATTCACTCCTGAATTTTGTCTCCCCTCCTGAATTTTTTCACTCCTGTGAATGAAAGTCAATTCTAGGGGAGGACAGGGCTATTTAGGTGATTATATAAAATACGCACAGCGCTTTGAATAACATCATTTGCTCCTGTTTAAAGTTTCTCATACTTGTCGACACAGCCAAAAGAAATTGCACTCAACCGAATTGTGTACAGATTTTAAAGTAGCCCATCTTTACTCTAAAACACACGGAATATATTTTGGAATGTTGTAATTTTTTGTCAACAGCACAAAGGTAAATTTGCTTCGTACACATAACATTATTATGCGTATGTACATATGTAGCATTCTCAGTGTTTGGCATCATGTATGCTCACTTGTTTTTTGTAAGCCACCTGTACGTGAAAACAAACCCCTTGAAAAAGTTGTTATCCGAAGAGATTCGGCGGAATTTTGAGGGTTCACATTTCTGCTGCATGGTACATAACGTGTATTATTAGCATGATACATACTTCAATTACGCCCTACTCGTGATGCCGTATAGAATCTCCACACACGAGTTATTAGTTTGCCTGTGTATCATTATTTTCACATTCTAATACTTCAAAGATTTGAGCAAGAATTTCCAAAGTTGTTGAAGACCGATAAATGTTCCCGTGAGATTATATTATCTAAAGCCACTCCATGTACTTTGTCGAAATAACAAGGCAGAGGAGAGAGAGGCGAAACCCTATACAAGCTTCTTTTCATGTTAATCAAAACTGAAACATGAGTCAACAACTATTTAAACCATTCCGCGGAAGAGATTAATTACAGAGATTCTAAAGGCAGGAATTTGGCCAAAACATTTTCGGGTACACAGAGGCACTTCTTGTGCCGAAAGATGAGATGGAAAAGTTATATTGTTTTGCCGAAGCTGAAGAAAAATTCACTGTATAAGAGGAAAAAATCTATATCAACTTCAAATATGGGGTGGAACTTCTCAGCGCGCTTCCACTTGAGCGCGAGAGGCAAGAAATCAAAGTAAATAGATTTATTAAGAAACAAGTGAAAAAGAAAATTCTTCAATTCATAAGAGAATTTTTTTCAAGAGTGTGGTTCCTCTTTTTTCCCTCAATAGGAAGGAGGGATGCCTTTGAGAGTGGGAAAAGTGGAGAAACTGGCAACATTCCAAGTGAAACTTCTTCACCATCAGAGCTTCTCTTCTCTTCTTAAGTCATCTCCTTTACGCTCTTTCTTCTCTCTTCTGTATTCCAGTGGCTGGTTCGCAATTTGGGATTTTATATTGGCTATATGTATGTATATGGACAGTGATATTGAAGCGTAATATAGAGGAAAATCTTGTAGAGGAGCACAAACGCGCCATACAAGAAGTAATGATAGAATTGGGTCAGCGGGATGCTGTGAGAGGATTTGTCTTTTTTTTTCCTCTCTCCCTCTCTCTTAACATCTCTTATATGCAAATTCCCGTCACACGAGACAATATGCCATATATACATTTTAAATATACATATATTGTGTGGAGACAATGGAATTGAAGGGGAAAACAACAAACGCCCTCAGATCAGTGTGCTATTTTCCGTTAAATTCAATTAATATCATTTGCTATGCGAAACAAAGAGCGGTAAGTACGATTTACCGAATGGAAAAACAGAAGGAATAAATAAACACTGCCTCGCTAAGAAAGGTGGGAAAGCAATTTCTCAAGGAATTTCCAAATATTTGCCACCCTTCATTGCGATACTGAGCTTTACACCCCAATACAAGGTGAAGTGCTCATTCGCTAAGATAAGAGAATGCATAAGGGAACTTCGCGGTGTGTTCTCAGCAGTGACTTTTCCCCAGTTACATTGATAAATAGCAAAACAACAAACAGTGTGACGTGATTTTTCCCCAAACAAGAGATTACGTCTGTCATTTTGCACTGGGATCAGTGGATTATAATACAGCTCCTTAACGCATTATCGCTGGTACGTGTTGTGGCCATAAACATATACAGAAACATTCAATTAATTTTATTTTGTGTGAATCCACTTTCGTGGCAATTTTCGCCCTACAGTCGCATTCCTTAGGAGATAGAGGAGCGCCACTAATGGGATGGCGCACGATGGTTGGGAGAATGACTTGGAGAATGATAAAAAAGGAGCTCAGGAAGTAAGCGTGCAAAGATGAGAGAAAAGTCTCTGGTGGAAAAACAACTTTCCCTAAACTATTTACTCAATTAATATTAAGTCTCTCTGGCTACATATTTTAATTCTTGGCAACTTTCCCCTATATGCTTTTTCTCACTTTTCGCCCCCCAAATGAACAGGACAGACATTTCCCGTATCTCCGCACAAGGGTGGATTGCGCAAATGGAAAAGTTTTTTCCTACCCTTCCTTATATCCCTTTTCCACCTAAACCCTCGTCCGCCCTGCTCTAGGATTACGGATATATGGAATTGTGTCCTCTTTCGCCACTTACCATCTTTCTCACACTTGTGTCTCTTAACCCTTTAATCGCAAGGCACTCTGATGAATGGATTGAAGGCGTTACTGGAATTTTTGTTCCCGACCTCGCCACTAATTGCAAGAAGAATTCCAAGTGAAAAATATCCTAAAGTACAATGAGATTTTCTTGAATTTTTCCTTCTCGCCTTCAGGGTGTGTATAAATATGTACACGCATCTCTCTCTATGAGACGGAAGGATTCCATTCCGAGGAGCAATTAATGATGACAACGAAAAAGATATTTCATCTCATATTCTCTCTCTTCGTCTGAGCACTTACACATTCAGAACGAATGCAGGGTATAGAAACGTCTAATTAATAATAATTTATAATTCATGAAAGAAGGAAATGGAAACTTGAGCCAAGGATTCACTCTTGATGACAGTGAAATCCATCCAAGATTATCTTGTGTAATGTAACATCCATGGTCACACAATCTAGCCTCACTGGTGCTGGTGTTGTTTGAAATACACAGTGGCTCTGGATGAATTTTCGTCTCCTATTCCACAATTTTGCTTCACTTGAAAATGCCATAAGCTTAGGATTTTAATGCGCCATGCGGAAAGTTGAGCAGTTGCATCATGAGTGTCTGTGTGAGTTTTGCATACTGTAAAGTGTTTTTTGGGGGCGGTGGGTGTGAAATTATGGCTTGTAAAACTACTTTGGTGGCAGAGAAACACAAAACTACCAGTAACTGGATAATCTCCTTCAACATGCTTTCTCACTGGTTCGGCTGAGGAGAAACATAACAGGATGGGATGGGATTGGAGGCGTACATGTGAATATTGCTGAACATCATCCGCCTCCATGTTAAACGTACACTGCACGGGAGATGTTCAGTAAGAAGACCCTAAAAATATGTTGATGAAGCGCTGAAAGTTCTTCCGTGATGTGATGAAAAGAACAGAATGAAGGTGACACATTTTAGCGCGATATGATAAGACATTATGTCACATTTTGGCGCTATGTGCGATTTTTTTTCCGTGAAATGTTACATCCTGAAGAGTATATGCATGCGTGTCAACAATGTGACGACATGAATTTATGCATCTTTTCACTTTTATGTGGCATATCTCTATTCATCGTCTCAGACACAGTTTCTCCGTCATCCCTTCAATTTGAACACCATATAATGTTTTGTGACTCTGACACGCATTCTGCGTAAAGGAGTCATACAATAACTCACCTCATTGCCACCTTTTTATACACTGCTTGCTTACTGTAGACAGAAGAGGCGGGGCATTTACGGAGGCAGTGCTTATGAGATATGTGCAAACTGTAGACACAATTTTATACTTAGAAATGCCACCGTTTTGAGTATTCCGCGAATGTCCTCATCGCTTCTACATTTACCTAACCATTAGAAAGGAGTTTGGTGGAAAAAGCTTTGTGTGCTTTCAAACTTTACCATTGTATAGGCTTGCAACGTTGCGGTAATGTGACATGAGGGACTCAGAGAGACCGTCAACAAAGTTTGCAATATGTTCAGTCAAAAGACTAAAATATGCATGTAAATACTCTCAAAGACAATTCCAACTAATCACATGAGTTATTCACAGCACTCAGGTTAATTTTCAATGAACTCCAGACCAAATAATGCTTTTTAGTGAAATCAATGTGGCATAATTCCCGTCACAACAGCACACACACAGTGTGTCATGTTCAGAGCTTTTTCCCAAACATTTTACTATATATTTCGTGCACGAGATTTAAATGCTTTAGCAATACATTATACACATTCCGTGTATAGGCTCTCTTCACATGAAAATTAAAAAGCAGGGGCACCAGAAAGTCGCTAATAAATTCATGATAAGAAAATTCCGTAAGACGTGCAAACATGAAAAGTTTTGCACTTAGCCAAACACCATCGTGATCTTCACCATCGCTAAATTTCCATTAGCGTGCGCGGGCGGGAAACGGGCGAGAGAGGCTGAAAATAATTTAAACTGTGTGATAAACGAGGGAAGTGGAAAGTGGGAGAAGAAAAATAAACAAAAGTGGGTTGTTGCACGATTCACTTTACAAAAGGAGAACTGAAAGATTCAACTGCCCCGATAATTCTTGCCACAATCATTAGCCCAGGAAATTGTGTCTATCCGTTTATTCCGCCTCCTGCCACTTGAAAGCACATCAAATATCCCACTTTCAGTGAAAATAATTTGCCTCGAAGGCATTTTAGCAATTAAACGGGATGCCCTCTGGGGAGTGTGGATGTTGCTGTACTCAAATTGTACAGGCCTTTCCACAACACAAATGTGTCTCCGCAGAGAGTTTGCAGAGCACGAGATCCAGCCGATGATCAACATGCTCCTCGTGTAGGGACTTCAGCGTGCAGGATTTTCAGAATGCAATTGCAAATAACATTGTGAATAATTGAAGAATTATACATGGGATCTTTCTCCTCCTACAGCTTTACAAATTCCGGCATTTTCACATCAAATAGACGAGAGAGGATGAGATACAGAGAGCTTTGATACTTTATTTATACAACATTTACCCCTTTTCTGCAGGCCCAAACTTTCCATCACAGCGAAACTTTACAACCACCCAAAGAGAAAATTACTACCAAAGAACATTGAGTTGAGCAATTTTACTCAACTTTTACCATGCTTACATGAGTCTTACATTATTTTTTAACTACTTCATTAATAAGTGATTATTTTTATTGAATAACGTTCTAACCGTGGAAGCAACATGGAAACTCAACTCAACCCTCTGCAAATAATGCAATATTCATGAGTATAATTCCGAGAATTTCCACTGGGACTTCTTTCGCTCAGAATAAAAGAACTTTGAAGTGAAATTTCGTACATCACCAAAGAAATTTTTGAATTTTCCACAATTTCTCATCTTTTGGGAATATCCGTAGAATTTCCCAGCAGTTTTGCAAGAAATTCAGCATATCCAAAGTTGTTTCTTTTCTGCTATTGTGCTTCTTTCTGTCCAAACTTTTTGTCAAAACCATACAAACATCAACCATCAGTTGTGGATTGTAGAAACATATCACAAATGAATTCAATCATGAAATGAAAACCACCGTGAAATATTTGCACAAATTGATGGAATACATTAGGTTTAATAATTGAAATTTTCATTTACAGATCCATAGTAGATTTAGGAGTGTTATTAGAAAATATCCCTCCACACAAAAGGGTAAAATCACATAGGCAAAATTCCATGAACAGTATCTCCTCTCATCATTTAATACCTTTCTGCCCTTTACCACCCGATTAATGTGAGCAGATTAAACAATGAAGATGAACTCGAGGTTTGAGGGTGAAACTAGAGGAGAGACTGCTGGAAAATTCGCCAGACACACTCACTAAATTCCTGGTAATTAAATGTTAATGAAACATCATGTGACATTCAATATGCTGCTTATCATTATAGTATAATTCACATGTTAAATCTGTTTAATCAATATAATGGGGCGATCCTCGCTTAGAGCAACTTTCCCTCAACACATCATGGAATTTGCAGTCGCTTCATATTGCAGTTGTTGGGAAATTTTATGGTTACATAGAGTATTCTTCTGCATATTTGATGAGATATTCCATAGAATTCACTCTATGAATAGATTTGTCATACATAAAGTGGATTTATTCATGATTCCCTCCGGATTTCCATCTAATCCATCGATTTTTGAAGTCATGAAGATTGGCATATTGACTTTTGTAATGTTTTTTCTCTTATATTCCTTATCAAATAACGATCCAAGCGCGTCTTACACAATATTGCACCGAACCAGATGACGATAAAAGTTAGATTTCAATAAAGAATTACATTTCCTCGAGCAATAACTGATACCAAAACTGATTCTTCAAATGGCCAGAAACTGGAAAAAGTCAGAGACATTTTGATTAAATTCAAGGGTCTTTCCTTAGATTGGTCTTGAGTTATCTTCAAGGAATTTCATTATTGCAAGATATTTCATGGTTTAAAGGCATCAACAGAACTTTATACAATTGGTCTAACCAGGAGGATATAAATTCTCCTACATGCAGCATATTTATAATTCTATGCCTTACCCAAGAAACTTATGCCGTCGAAAAGTTTCTTTCTCATTTTACACAGATTTTCCTTCCGCCACATTAATTTTCCTCTTCTGTGCAGGATTTTTCTCTTTCATTCTTTACGCTCAATTATGTTTTGATTGCAGATGAAATAAATTCATTGTGTTTTCCTTCAATGCACACCCAGGTAGATTTCATAAGAATTCACAAGAATTCATTATGCTGAAATCACTTTGAGCTGTTTGATATTTTCCTATGAAAACATCAAACAACAAAAGCTCCACTCGTCGCTTCTTCCTTACTTATGGATATGTGTATTTGCTGTATTTGCCTTTCATGCAAATGTCGGAGTCACCAAGGATAAATCATTAGCATAAGTCTGAAAGAGAAAGAGAGAGAGAGAGAGAGTTTCTTACCTTTTGTGTCTTCATATTTGTAATAATGGAAAGCGCTCTTGCCATCAATATTCTTTAATGTATTCTACAATGTGAAATATTAAATTGATAACACTTTGAAAATCAAATGAAATATTAACAATCATTCATAGCCAGCGTCTTGCGTATTTCTCGCATTCGCCTTGGGAAATATGTGGTGAAAATTGAGAAGTCAGAAAGTAACGTGAACGGAAGAGTTTGGATGGGTTGCGGCGTGGAGAATTTGTTAAAAATTCACAACTTGGAAAATGGGTCAACTTATTTGAATGCAATACAAAGTTTCTCAAAAACTTTCGCTGTATGTATTTTACAGATGGGGATGCACTATTAATAAAAACATAACAATCTTTTACAATTTAAATCCACCGTTGTGTCCTGGGAAGAAATCATCCGACAAGTTGTGTAATTCAATTGAACCACTTCGCCTTTCAATTACTGCTGTGGAAATTCTGTATATGCAGATATGAATTGCAAATGAAATGATGAATTTTATTGCATTTTTCATTTACTTCTCCCATTTCCCCACCAGTCGTCCAATCACAAGGTGACTTAAGAAATGCAAATGTCTCCTGACACAGCGTACTAAATTTTTTCGTCGTGTGCAAGGAAGAAAAATATTTGCATGAGATATTTCCATTTTCTGGATTTTTCAACTCAACAATTTATGACATCTCCCAAGCCCCGAAATAGCCCTAAAACCTGTTGAAATATTAAATAGCGAGGGGCGCTGGGATGAGTGGAAAGTCAAGAGAGAAGAATAAAACCCGGCAGATGAACTATTAGCTTTCTAAATTTCTCAAGGGATTGCAGAATTCTTTATGGGATGTGGAATGTTGTTTTTGCACCATCCACGCGAGTTCATTTCATATCGCTTAGAGAGTGTGTGAGTGTATATATATGTGGAAAAAGGAGAATATAAATATTTGTTAGGGGCGGGAAGAGAAGAACAAGAGAACTTTTCCATTCCGAGGGGTGAAATTTAAATCCCTTTTCTGCACTTTTCTCATGCAATTACGTCTTATCACAAAAAAATATTTCCAAGTTCATTTGGAATTTATACATCATGGTGAACCACCCTCTTTCGCTCAATGGTGTTTTTCCTGTTGAATGCAATAAAAGGAGAAATCCTGAGCGGAGGATTGAAAACACACACACTCATTTCAGGGTGTCTCTTTTGTTGTTGATTTTCTTGCGTGCCTATCGCAACAATGAGATTGCAAACATTCGCGCGTTTTCCACTTTGCCGAGTCTCCGAAACCTCCGATTGTTCAGTTTTGTGGAAAATGTCGGGTGACTGGGTTTTTGCGAAGGGTGCGAGAAATATAATTCAGTTTTAAGTAGATTAATTTACAGCACGTTTTTTTCATCTCTGAGCTTTTCTCTGAATAAACAAACTCTCGTTGAGCTCAAGGGGTTTCCGGTCTCTCTGCAGGCGAGGAAAAAATTCTGTGCTGATCCACTTGAGACTCTTTAGCGACTTTCAAAGTGAGATTATCCAAGAGTATTAGATTACTCGCTCTATCTGTGAATGCATAGAAATCCTATTTACTTTTGCTGCTGACTTTTCCATAGAGAGCAATAAAATTTAATGTTTGCGCCTTTTGTATTAATACTTCTTCCTCAACTGGACGAAATTCAGCTGAAGGATATTTTTGAATGGATTCTTTTTATTACCCTCTGATGGTCTTCTGTATGGGAGAATCAGCAATAAACAGGGCATTATTACACTTGACTTGCTTCTCCTTGAGTGTAAAGCAAAAGTTTGGAATGCGCGATTTTCGCCGGACACTGGAATAATGCAGGATTTTTTTTTCGCCATGTCTGCAGAGAAAAGAGAAAGAGGAAAAAAACTGGCAATACTCGTATTGCATCATTAAAACAAACATACAGAACTATATATGCGCTAGAGTTTTTCGAGCAAAATGCAGAACTTCCCAAAATACATATGTGTATACTTACAATTCCATAATGTCCTCTAAATGCGCGACAATATTTTATAAAACAAACAATTTCCAAAGTGTGTTTTCAGCTGTGTTTTTGTATCGAAAATTTTCAATCTCTCTCCCCCCAAAATGTTTCTCTTTAATCCCCTGCTTAACATTCAGATTGAGAGAGGAGAAAAACATTTGTTTTTCACAGTGTTTTACATGTAAAATTAAATTACAGAGACAAAAGAGAAAAGCACATATTGAATGAGAGCGAAAAGAGCGAAATCAGCGGGTTTAAATGAGGAAAAACAACAGGATTTTGTGTGACGGATTTAATTGGAATTTCCATTGAAACTGAGTGGTTGAAAGAGCTGCTGTGTTTCACTAATAAAATGCTCAATTTTCAGTTTTAAAAGACAAATTTCAAAAGCATCGCAATTGGATATTTCGTCCCTCTACTATTTTGAGTCTCTTTTCTACTTTGAATTTGGAAAATAAAATATTGAAATATCTAATTGGTGCAGTTCTAAAAGCACTTCGTGCTGATGGAAGTGGAAAGGAAATAAACAACAGTATTCAGCTTCTAAAATAGTTTGGCATTGCATGAAATTGCATTCGATGGCGAAAAGACCGCTGTAACATTTATTGGTTTCGCTCATGTGTGGCGAGATTGGATTGAAAAATGTTTGAATTACTAAATGAATTGTAAATTTTACCTCTTCTACACTAAAATAACATGTTCAAATTTGCATTTTCCCTCCAAGAATTTTTATATTCACGCTTGATTTACTTTTTTATCTATCTGGTTGTTAATTTTAATATTGTCGCAATTAAATTCAACCACTGAAATGTAATTTTATCTCACAATTTAACAACACCAATATAATGCAATACGGCGTATATGCGGAAAATAGTACACGTTTTGCGGGAAATAAACCGAAATACTCCAACATGTGTTGGAATGCGTTGCGATATTATGTAATTTTAATGAGACTTCCACAAGCTAATAACAGAGAAGGCTTTTTATTAAGTATTTTATTGAATTAAAAACATGCATGGTAATTGCATTTTCCCGGTATGAATGCAAATTTCGTTAAATCCTTAAGCACGAAATTTCGTGACGGAAGGAAACTCAATGAAGCCATACTTCAGCAAGTCAAGTAAATCACAGGGTAAAAGAAATAATTAGCTTCTGATTTGAGAAGAACCTCTCAAGTGGCATTAGACGAAATTGAATTGTATTGATTGTGAATTTTCCGGTTGGCTCTCTGAGGTAATTACAGTACAGAAAACTGAGTGGTGTGTACAGAATCCCGCCTGTAAAGTGCAAGTGTGTGGGGAGGAAGGATCAAAAAGCTCCCCAGTTGCTGAGGGGTGTTCATTGAATTCATTTGCCATTCTTTTGTATCCGCCATCTCATTCACCATACAGAGAACGAGAGCTACTCTATTTGATCAAAATAACGACGATGTCCGTGTTTATGGAAGTGGAAGAATCACATGAACACAAATTCCCTTCGCTGAGATTCTTTCTCCTCTATTAAACATGCCGGAGTGCCTTGCCGGCCCTTGTGTGTTTGGTTCACTGTTCAACCCCTCGAACATTTAAAATGCAAAATGAATTGCATTTAAAACGTACATACACACATGTGGACATATGTGCCTTCACATAGCGTGAACTTAAACATTTTCACCCTCATTAAAAGTTAACGAGTGACTCTCAAAGTTGAACCTCTCCCAAGGGGTGAAAGAGATATCTAGACACCGAAGCTCTCTGAGTGGAAGTGGGCGGAATAGTGAGGATGGATATTCAGTGAATTGCATCATTTAGCATACCGACGTGCTCATGTCCACAGAAGTGGATATTTTAGATGGCTTCTAATTGTTTTCACCTGGTCAAATTGATGACGACACTCACCCCTAAACCCACTCATGAGAATTCCATGTTGTCACACCCATCAGCCAGTCTTTGCCTGTGCATGGAGAATTTGCGAAATGTACAGACTGCATCGCACCGTGCTGGAAGTGCACAATCTCAGAGCATCTGGGGTTGATTTTTGGGCGGAAGCAAAAGATGAAAGCATGTGTTGAAGTACATTTGTGGGATTGATGGCTGTGATGGGGTTGAATAAAAGATAATGCTGCGGGGAATAATATTTGTACAACAAATGCACAAAGATCTCCTCCCAGAAATCATTACTCTTGCCATGATCTCAGTTGTATGTGGTTTTTTTTATTATTAGTAGGGGTGAATTTGAATTTTCATGGGATTCATAAATACATCTAGCAGATGTTCATACCACTATATTTGAGGAGGCAGGAAATCTTTCGTGAAATTTATGAAAGAATCTCGAATAAATTATATGAGAGGACGTGAGTGCAATTTTTCACGACACATTTTGGGTCGCTTCACCCTCTGCAAATGCCTCATGTTCTCATCTCCTCGGGCCCATTTTATCCCGCCTCACGAGAGAGATATATCTAAGGGTAATTGCAGCGATGATATCCCAGTGAGTGAAAAAAATCGTTTCAATACACTGTGCGCGCCTTGCTAAAGCGCAATAATAAAGATGATTGGTGAATTTTAATGAATCTCATGCAAATTTTGCCACCATGTTGTTGCTGGCTTTCATCTCAAATCTACATATATATCTCATACTTGCACGGATAAGCTATTAATATGTGTATATCATCGTTAAAATTACATGGCATATTCATGAAAGTTGTAACATTGCATGAATTTTGAGTCTTCAAATATTATTAGTTGTGCTTTGTCTATAAGACAAAAGGGGTAAAATTGAAAACACTAAACCAATAAACCACAGATTTCAGCAACCAGAAACCACAGAAATGATGTAAATTAGAATAAACCTGGCAGATAATTTATTCAATATTTCAGCAGAACACTTCCCATCGCATATAGTCTAATATGGAAATATATTTTTCCCCTGGGCATGAATAATAAATGTAATATCTATCATATCGCATGTAAATTGAATTAAGCTATCGAAAACTTTAACGGGACAGATAACACATTTCGCTCAATTTCACGTGATTATGCTGCCAAAGCTGTTCGTGAAGTCCTAATCTAAATTGAGATAAAGACATCTCAGTGGAGAGTAAATGGGTCAAATTGCATTTAATTAGACTAATAGAGGAGAGCAATTGCATGGAAGATACAGTCTAACTTCTATGCTCGTGTTTGAAGCTCTAGAAACATGTCTTGAAATGCTATAGCGCCTATTTTTCAGCAAACTTTCCAATGTTTATCACTTGATTCAACAGAAAACTGGTCAAAGTTTTGTGTATAATTGAGTTCTCACCAATTAAGAATCATGGCACTTATAAGTTTGTATATAAGCTAGGCTTTAAGAGATACAATTAGATGATTATTAATGTTATTGTCGCTTTAACTTCAAGACCATTCATGAACCTATTGGGAAACTAGGAAGAAGATATGAATATTGAATGTCTCTGGAGAATTGTCTTCATTACCAACACATCATGGAATATTCATTTACACATTCTTGAAATTAATTATTGATTGAAGATATTGGCAAATATTAATCAATTTTAAAACGTTTCCACTTGACTTCAATCTAATCGAAATGTGTGATTTCAAAATTTTCTAAACGAAATTCTAGATTCTGTTTTGACGAACTTTTCGCTATATTTCATTCAAGTCATCAGCAAAGGCAGTTCTTCCTTCCTTACAACGTGAAAAATGATGCAAATCTCTTATTCTGTCTCCGGTTGTGTATTATGCGTCTGGCAAATGCTAAACGATGTCGCACCCTTTGCGTGACTCTGGCTTGGGGGAAGTTGAGTGAATCTCGGCAGAGAGGAAGAGAGACAATGGTGAATAATTTGTTTGGCTTATTTATCGAATGCAATTGTACGTAAATGCTATGCAAAGCGTGCCAGATGAGGAGGATATCGAGTGACTCTTGCTCGGGATCATAAATTTATGTCTAGTCACACAGTATTTTATTTGTAAAATATTAACAAGTGCTTTTCAATCCAGACATCACCGCACAGCACCACCCCTTGGGCCTTTTTTCCACATGTGTTCCGCACTCGCTGTGTCTTTAGTGATGGATTATATTGCTCGTGCTGGTGCCATACGGAGGGCGATCCCTGATGCCAGCGAATTGCGTTAACGAGAGGCAATTGTTTGTGTGTTTCATTGAATCACATGCAATTTGCTCTGCATTCTAATTGCCAAGAAGGGGTGTTGCATGTGCTCTCCTATGTTCACCTATGGCCGCTCTCGCCGGCTTTTGCACATATCGCCTCTGCATCGCCAGTTCAAAGAGCAGCACGTGATGAAATATTTAATTAGAATTCCCTTCATCCTGATTAGGTACTCATCCGAGAATTATCAATGCAAGGATATTATGTAAAAAGAAAAGTGCAGAAAGTCGTCAGTTGAGAGTTAATTATTCACCAATATACCTTCGATAACTGAGTCTTGACGCAAACCTACGTGTCGTTGAGTTTTCCGCACACTGTGAGCAACAAATTGTCTTATTTCTGTGTATCTTGAGCAGCGTGTGTTTACCTATCTTTCGAAAAGTGTAAGATACGCTCTTATTTACTTTCCAATAATGCCCGAGTGTAGGCAATTTTCTATAATTCAATCAATTTGTATTTTCGTGAAAAACGGTTGGATATTTCAAGCCATGATATTAAATATAATCTTCTTATATAGCATAATATGTGGATGCAAAAAAGTTGATCGCAAATTGTCTTTTAAATTATTTAAGTAGTCAATGAAATATGTAAGACTGTGCAATAATAATAATCATAATTTCTTTCAAATACATTCCCACAGTTTCGCAAAATTCTTCATCGCACTGCTTTGTCTCTAATGTGTACATAATGTGCACTAAAGCGCACTTCACTCACTTTGCAAGTAATCGAGGATTTAGCGAGGGAAACTACTTGCGCAATCATAGCATATTGGCATATTCAAAATCCCAAATGTGTGTGGACAATTCCATATTTCCATTTCCATTGCATGTCCAATTTTGAGTGTATAAAAACATCTTCACGTTTGAAGATTTTTGTTTATTTTGTGGTTCTCAGTATAACTTTCATATACCCAAGATGTACAGGCACGCATTTGCCAAAGGACAATTGAAAAAACTTTTTTGGCACTGCATGTAAACACTTGATGAGCAATTTGTGAAGACCCATCGCTTCGCTGTATGACAAGAAATTCTCTGGCGTCGTGATTTCCAATGCGGCCCTTTCTTTCCTCTCATGAAAGTAAATTCGGAATCACGTCCACATTTCTCCACATTCAGTTAGATCTCCGCCTTAGACCGCAGTGGTTGCAGAGCCAAGAAAGTGTACCGATAGAGAAACGCGATACAGTTAAAATATTCATCAGAAAAACCTGCCCATCAGATTTCTTTGCGTAAATAAAGAGCGATGGCAGATTTACTCTATGAAAATCCTATTGAACATATTTTTATGCTCATCTGGGATCTTCTAGTGTTTTACGTAAAATCATTCATGTACATCTGCGAAGCTGTATATTTGAGTGTTATTCCCACAAAATTTAGAAATTTAAAGGTAATTGCACAGTGCGCTCAGAGTGGAAAGAAATTGTAAGAGTACTTTCACCGCCGGGTTCAAGATTTCTTCTTAAATGCGTTTTTCGTGGAGTGACTTTTTTTCTATACTAAAAGAAACTGTATATTCATCTCCTTTCCCCAAAAGAAACCATCAAATTATAATTTCAATTCAAGCGCAAAATCTTTTAGCGTGTTTGAGACAAGATTGGAAATTTATGAGATTTTCCAATATAGACAAATTTGACAATTTTTTTTTTATTATAGTCTTTCATTTTAGTATTTAAATATGAGTGAACGCTCTGAAAGTCAATATGTGATTTTCCTATTATGCCCAAAAAGCGGCACTTGCTAGCGCATGGTGTGATATTTTCTATTTGTTTAGATATTTAACACCACACAATGGGCTTTTATGGTAAATATTAATTCGTTTCGCCAGAGGATTTGACGTGTTTTTCCACCCTCAGGATGTCAATGGTCAAGTTGTCCTCATCACTGGCGGCGGTGGCGGAGTTGGGAGGCTTCTTGCATTGAATTTTGCAAGACTTCAATCGCGAGTGGTCATTTGGGACATCAGTCAGGAAGGTAAGATGATCAAAACACCAACACTTGCGCGCTTTGCGCAGCAAGAGGAATTGCACAATGGTATTTTACGAGAGATAGTATTTCACACATGAAGCCTCATTGTAGTGAAGAGAGCAATTATCTTCGTATGTATGAACCAAGTACCTACTCATTCAGTGAAGAAATTTCTCTTTTTGATCTTTTCAATGAGCCCCAACTTATTCCGTTCATTCACCCGCTCAGTTTCATGCCGATACAATCAATGCTACTGAGCACAAATAATAGCTCATATAGTTTTGCTGCAGTCATTAAGAAAATGAAAGGGAAAATTCATTGGGCTTTGAGTTTAAATAGTTTTGCGGATGGTAATCGACGGAAAGAAGGGAAGACATTTTTTTGTACCAAGTTAAATATTGTCACACTACACGGGCTATATTTCCATCAAGTGTGTTTTCTTAGCATTGAGCAACAATTAACTCAACTCAACAAATAGGGGATCAACTCTGTTTGAGGACAAATAAATCATTTCCATATTAGTCACTTTTCCTTAGTGAAAATATAGTTCATCACTATAATGAATGCGCGAATGTCTTCAGCGAACATATGAAATCAGAGACTCAACAATTGTGTGAATTAACCTTGACCAGCAGTGGTAAACTTGAAAATGAAAAGCTCTCTTGTGTTTTGTGGATAATGAAGTTCCATCTGAATCTATTTTTTGGGCAAATGTCTCGAAGATGAAGGAGAAACCGGTTAAATTTAATTACTCTTCCGCGAGTGTGTTTCAATGAACTTGATATCAAGCATGATATAATCCACATCCGACGCTTCGCATGCAAACTACGTAATTATTTCGGAAGTTATTTTATTTATATGTGTCAAATGCCACATTAGCAGATTTTATTTACATGCATGCGAGGCAAATTTGCACATATGTATATTGCAAAGTACTCTCACTTTCTAGAGGAATTTTTCAGCTAATAGTGTGTTGACAATACTTGTATGATGTTTTGCAAGAAACATTCGACAGAATTTTCAAACAATGCAAATTTGCATATGAAAAATTGGTCTCAGTCACACTTCAATGCGCTCTGTACCAACTTTCACATGCCAACACTATACTTCTTAGAGCTCACATTAAAGAAAATCACACCCCAATAAGGAAAGAAAATTTGCAGTTTCATATTATGTAATTACAGATAAAATTCATATGAATTATTCATAATCATAATCTTTATTTGCAGCCATCAACACAACCATCGATCTCTTGGCAAATGAGGGATTCATTTGCAAAGGATATGTCGTGGACTTGGCCAACAGAGAGAAGATCATGGAGACCATGAGGATTGTTCAGGAGGACATTGGCAAAGTGAAAATACTGATAAACAATGCCGGCACTGTTTGCTGCAAACCTCTGTGGGACCTCCAGGAGAAGGTGATTGAGAACACATACGCCGTGAACATCTTATCTCACTACTGGACAGTGAAGAGTTGCCTGGACGACATGATTGAGTCAGGCGGCCACATTGGTAATTCAGCCTCTCGCTTTCAATGGATTAGTGCAAATAACTAAATTTTGTGTCTCTTTCGCAAACACAGTTACAGTTGCATCCGTGGCGGGATTGTTGGGCACTTACGGCTGCACTGATTACAGTGCCACGAAATTCGCCTGCATCGGTTTCCACGAGGCTCTCTTCAGTGAATTGAGGACTCACGGTCATGACAGAGTGCACATGACTCTCGTATGCCCGTATTACATCAACACGGGAATGTTTGCTGGCGTCCGGCCGCGCTTGATGCCAATGCTCGAGCCCAAAACTGTGGCTGATGCCATTGTGGCTGCTGTGAGGAAGAATCAGGTGAATTGCGTCCTGCCGGACAGCGTGAGGCTTCTTCTGCCCCTCAAGCACTGGCTGCCGGCCAAAGTGTCCTGGGAACTCATGGCGAGAGTCATGAAGGGCCCAAGTTCAATGATGCTCTTCAAAGGACGCGGCAGAGTTGCGGCTGGATAACTTATTTCTGCGTTGTATCGATTTTTCTATTATATATATTATATTTACAACATTTTTCACATTTCTATATGACCATCACGTCTCTTTTATTTGGATTTGCTTGGGCTTGTATTGAGCAAGAGAACATCTTATGTGGTGTTTACAAATATTTGAGCTGGAGAAGACAAAGCATACAATTTCGCCTCTAGTATTCTTTTAGGGTCACGTCTGCAATTATGTTTTTGCTACTCGGACATTTGAAATCACATTTAATGCACGGCTATTAAGAGAAATAATGATGATTGGCAAAACGTAGCAGAGGAAACTAAAAGACAGCGTGTAAGTTATGAAATTCGTACCGCAACTGAGTCTTTATTGATCTTCAGTTCATTTCAGTTCTTACAGCAAATCGTAAAAGTAATCAAGTCCCTGTCCTAGTTCCCAAATAGAAAGTCCTGTGCCCAGTTCTTCTGCCAGCTCTATGCGCTTCTTGATGGAATACAGCGTCGGATAGAATACTATATGGCGTCCGGTCGGTGTTTTCACCTCGAAGAAATTCTCCGCATCATTCTCGTCGTGCTGCAGCCGCCCTTTGACATACTTCAGAAGTCTCAAATACTCGTGCCCAACAATCGGTCCGCCGCCTTCGGGTGTGAAGTCATTCCCGTACATATTCAGTCCCAGCAGGATCTTTTTTCTCTTCTCAGCATAGTTGGGCAAAGTGCGTGGACAGATAAATTCAATGGTGTCGCGCACCCACTTGATCGGCCCATTTGGTCCTGGTCTCTGGGTGTTTGAGTAGTCGTACGTCATCACGGAATAGCCACTCACGTAGTCACTGAGGTAAGCGAAGTTCTCCGGAGTGAATAAGTTGTGCAAGTGATCCCTTTGCGGCGGCACTGCCATGTAGAAAAGGAGTTTCGCCTCCAGCATAGGCTTGGCGATGTCAATCACGAGATTGTACAAGAACGGATCGTCCATCCGGAGAGCCAACGAAGCCCAAATCTCCAGAACAATACCATCGAAGCGATAAGTGTCGCAGGCATTCAGTATTAGGCGTGAAACAACTTTTCTCTCCTCAGGATAAGCCAGGAGTTTTGAGAAGTCTTCATCCTTAAACTTGTCGAACAACACACGTGGAACGACTGAAAAGACATTTCGATAGTGCATTTGAATAATTAAATTAAGTGATGTAATAAAATCACTCACTCTTTGTCTGATAATTGCTGTTCCTCTTGAGATCCTTCATCCAATTCTCATCGATATCGTGCACACCGGCTAGCTTATACTTCCTGTCGCCTTTTCGCAGAATTTGCAGCCAAATTGGTGAAATCACATCGAATTTTGGGGTGAATCTCTTCGCAATATCATATCCATAGCCATTCCACTGAAAAGGAGAAGGTTTAAGTCCTGGTTTAAGTTACAAGTCTGTACAAAGTATATTTTGCTCTTATCATCAAAAAATGTGCCACAACCCATGTCTTTTCCTCTTTCACAACATTTCTTACCGGTGTCACGTATCCCAGCACAGTTCCTTTGAAGTTCTTAAGCGACGTATTGAAGTAATAAGCTCCATTTTCCACCAAAATCTCCCTCGCACTCGGTTCTTCGCGGATTAAATCAGGACGAAGAAAGTCCACCGGACCAGTGCGGACCTTCAGCTCGTTCTTGCCATTCTTCTGTCCTTTTCCGGTCGGTGACAATGTGCAGGACACAATGCCGAATATACTGAACAGGATATTCCACTTAATTCCTACATACATCCTCCTTTTCACACCAAAATCCACAAGACTCGGCTTTTCAGACACTCGATTTATTCTTCTTCTTCCTCCGACTGGAACGTCACCCGGCGCTGTCCCAGAGATTGTAATTTCAAATAACAGCGGTTGATAGCATTAGATGTGATGGATTAAAAGAATTCAGTGAAGAAATCATTGGATTCATCGGGACTATCGTCGGAACTGTGGGAATCTCCATCCAGCATGGTCAAGGGATAAAAATCTATGGCGCATTCTGAAAGATACAACAGAGTTTAATTTTTCTCCCCGATAAAGGAAATTCAGCAACTCACTGTGGACTTCCTGGAAGTTAAAGTGGCGATGGTAGTTCTTTGTCAGACTGCAAATCTTCTGCAGTCGATTCTGTATGTGTTCCCCTGAAATCCTGATCACAATGTTCTGATTGCTAGTGAAGATGCTCCGGAGCAGAAGAACTCCGTGCTGTGCCACTGTTGCTGTCTTCTTGCACCGCTTCTTGCCACTGATGAGCCATTGATTGAGGATGAAGTGTATCATGAGGATTAAACAGCTTGTAACCTTGTTGTGGCAATCGCAGTTAGTTTGGTCAAATAGTGTCTTCACCCAGTCATAATTATCACCGAAGCAGTTTGAGAAGAATATCACGATGTTTAATGTGAGTTCCATCACTGTATCGAGAAACCATTGATTTGGTTTCATTGACATCTTGCACTGATTTGTCTCAGACACGATGCCTTCCAAGAGACTGCAATATACTTGTAGAGCACACGAATTCTCCATGAATTGTTGAATCTTGAACAACTCACTCAGCACGAAACTACTCTGCTCACTGTTGCAACAGAGCAGCTTCAGGAATCCAGAGGTGGCTTTTGTTTTCTGAATCTCCAAGAGGAATCGCGACATGGTCAGCAAAGTAACCATCTGAGGTCGACTCATGACGAGATTCTTGAAGAATTCACCGGCAAACTTCAGATGATCCGCACGATCACCAAACTGAGGCGCCAATGCAAGTAAAATCTGCGCTGCAGCGTGAATCAACATGGTGTGGCTGATGAAATTGGTCTGAAAACACCAAAATCCTGTTAAGAGGTCTTTAAACAGAATCCTCAGAGATGGGAAAGACACTCACAGAATAGCCAATTGCGTAGAGAGTCTTCAGAAGGACGTTAGCAAAACTATCCTTAGATGAAGAAAGCGAATCGTCATTGCTCTCGATCGCAATCGTCTCCAGTAGATGGTTAATTATAGGGAATTTCCCACAGGCATACGCCACCGTGGCTAGAAAGCGTCGCCCTTCAATACTGGCCTCGGACTTAAAGAGTTTCCTGCAAAAGAAATTACATTAAGAATCAATTGTCGATATTCTGTAATCACACAAAGTTTACACTTACTCAGTTGCCAATAAATCTATCTCGCCGAGACGATTCTCAAGTGCCTCAAAGTAGCTGAGCTGCTGATGTTCTAGGGTGGGATTATATAGAACGTCTGTGTATGTAGCGAACTCCAGCTTTAGCGAATGCTGCTTGATCTGAATGAGGCCCTTTAGAGCCACTCTTTGCAAATCCTTATACAGCTCCGCGAGCACCAAATCCTGCCCCTGACGCCCAAGAGCACAAGACACGATGTTTTGCAATTCAGTAGTGAACTTCGTGAGTCGCTTATCCATATCAATACTTCGTGTTTTGGTCTTGCAATGAAGAACATCGAAATTATCGTCCTCCTCGAAGTTCAATCGCAAGAGATCCAGCGTCGGCAGATTCAAATCGTAATCTTCATCCTTCGGTGCATTTGTTTGCTGAACATTGAAGCTGCGCTCCACAGCATTTCGCATCTGATTCTCCGCCTTCAAGGCACTGATCTGCTTCTCCAGATCTTTCATTTTCATCAGCAAAGCATTCTGCATCTTTTCAGCCTCTGCTTTCGCCTTTGCACTCGAACTTCCATGTATTGCTTGCAATTTCTCAAGCTCAAAACGCAGCGTAGAAGCCTCACCGTCTCTGATTTGATATCTGTTGGAAATCTTCGAATTTTCCGCCTTGAGATCATCAATTTGTTTCCTCAACTTCATAACTTCCTCACTCGAAGGCGCCGCTTGTATCAGCGGTTTTGATCTGGATCCACCATCCGGAAACTTGGAACATCCTGGCTGATCTCTCTGCGTGCTTGAATTCACTTCCCGGCTAAATCTCTCGAATGTGATGTCAGTGTAATCAGCGTTATTCTTCTGATCACTCCTCTTATCCTTGCCCTCTATTTCATCCGCCACCTGTGACGCCAGCAGAAGAAACTCATCATTGTCATCCCACAAATCATCTTCCTCAACTCTTGTCTGATATGCTGTGAAGGAAACATCTCATATTAGACATCAATCTAAAGACTTTTCTTGATTACTAACTTTTTTGTTGATCGTTTGCCGCGTTTGCCGCGCTCGCCGGTTGAAGGTTGGTGTGAATATTCACATTTGTCTCTGCTTTTATTTCAATTTTGGCCCTCTTCTGCACAAATTTGTCACGGAACACACTTGAGTATCTCTTTGACATGATTTGCGATGTAGAAACAGCGGAAAATCATCAGAATCAAGGAGAAACAGGGAAAAGCAAAACACGTTTTTTATTGTTTATGGCTGCCCCAATGAAGTTGGCTATAAATCAAGTGCGTTTGGGACACGCGATCAGCTGATTGTCTGCAGTGTTTTGTCGCGGCGTAATTGCATGAGGAAATATCGCGAAATCGTCTTTAAGTGCGAATAACACAAAAATGTATCACATTTTCCGAAAAATTTCATCCAACGGCGTGTCACTGCTCCAGGTGACGTGCAAACCGACTGTTATTTGGCAAAATACAAGATTGCTCTCGAGAGGCAAGTGAAGTTGAGGTGTTTGGTTATGTTTGCTTGATTTATTACGGGTGTTTTCGTCCTTTTTGCAGATATCAAATCAAAATTCAGTATTGGGGACGAAGTATTGGATGGCAGACCTCTCTATCTCGATGCGCAGGCGACCACACCACTGGTTAGTGTTCAGTTAAAATGAGAATGCCCAGACACCTCTATATTCTGGACAGAAGGCTATTAATTGTGTCTTTCTCTTGCTTTCTCTGCTCAGGATCCCCGAGTTCTCGATTCGATGCTTCCATACTTGACTAGCTACTATGGGAATCCTCACTCCAGGACACACGCTTATGGGTGGGAAAGCGAGGAGGCGATGGAAAAGGCGCGCGCTCAAGTGGCTGGACTGATTGGCGCTGATCCGCGAGAGGTGATCTTCACTTCGGGCGCCACAGAGTCCAACAACATCAGCGTGAAGGGTGTGGCGCGGTTCTACGGCGAGAAGAAGAAGCACGTTATCACCACACAAACGGAGCACAAGTGCGTGCTGGACTCTTGCCGGGCTCTCGAGGCTGAGGGCTACCGCGTGACGTACTTGCCGGTGCAGCAGAATGGGCTTGTGGATATGGAGGAGCTGGAGCGCGCTCTCACGCCAGACACATCGCTGGTGTCTGTGATGATGGTGAACAATGAGATTGGCGTGAAGCAGCCGGTGGCGGAGATTGGGGCGCTCTGTCGCTCCAAAGGTGTCTTCTTCCACACGGACGCGGCTCAGGCGGTGGGGAAGATTCCCATCGACGTGAACGCCATGAAGATTGATCTCATGTCGATATCAGGCCACAAAATCTACGGGCCCAAAGGCGTTGGCGCCATTTACGTGCGGCGTCGGCCGCGCGTGAGAATTGAGGCCATCCAGAGTGGCGGCGGTCAGGAGAGGGGCATTCGCAGTGGCACTGTCCCTACGCCACTGGCAGTGGGTCTGGGCGCAGCCTGCGACATTGCATCACGGGAGATGGAGTATGATCACAAGTGGGTGACTTTCCTTTCCGACAGACTCCAAAAGACCATAACTGAGGCCTTGCCTCAGGTCATCCGCAACGGGGATCCCACGCAGACTTATCCGGGATGTCTCAATCTGTCCTTTGCTTACGTCGAGGGAGAATCTCTGCTGATGGCGCTGAAGGATATCGCCTTGTCCAGCGGTTCGGCGTGCACATCCGCTTCTCTGGAGCCTTCCTACGTGCTGCGCGCCATTGGGACGGACGAGGATCTCGCGCACAGCTCCATTCGCTTCGGCATGGGCAGATTCACGACTGTCCAGGAGGTGGACTACACAGCTGAGAAGTGCATCAAGCACGTGACCAGGCTGCGGGAGATGTCCCCACTGTGGGAGATGGTGCAGGAGGGCGTCGACTTGAAGGCGATCCAGTGGTCTCAGCATTAAATTGGTGATCTAGACTTTATCACTTCATAGTTACACTTTATTAAGCGGTGGAGTAATAAAACATATTTAAGAGGTATTAAATTAAAGAAATGTGATTCAGCAACGAGTTTCCTTGGCCAAGAGTACAGAGAGAATTCAAGGATTGGACTGCGCTTGGCGGGATTTGGTAGTTTTAGCATATACACGACGGGTCGCGCCCCTCTTCGGCCGGCTCGATCTTGAAGCCGTGCTGCTCCAGCGCTTGCAACTCGAAGCGGGAGCGATTCAGGGTGACCAGGTGTGTGGCGATGTCCTTGAACATCTCCTCGACACCGTCGCCAGTCTTGCAGGACGTCTTGTAGGTCGCACTGATGAGGCTATGGCACTGCTCGCAGAACGCCTCCATGTCCGCGTCCGTGACTTGGGGCGTGTTGGCTGACTCCAGGTCGGATTTGTTGCCGCACAGGTAGATTTTGGCATTCTCAGCATACGTCACGATCTCCAGCATGTGCTGGGATAGAGAGTGGAAACTAGTGGCATTGTCCAGGGCGAATACAAGAATTGCAGCCTCGGCGAACTTGTAGTAACTCGACGTTATTGAAGCCACTCTCTCCATTCCGCCCGTGTCCCAGAGTTGCAGCTGAAAGGGCAGAAAGTTCAGCAAACTCCCAGAATTTCCAGCCCTCTTCTCACCTTGATCTCCTTGTCGCCCACCGCGTAGCTCTTGTCGAAGTGGTCCAGACCCAGCGTCGACTGCCGGTTGGACGTTGGCACGAAAGTATTGTTGAGAAATCTGCGGAAGAGGCTGCTCTTCCCCACGCCGTATTCTCCACAGAGGATTATCTTCTGTTCTGGAATTCTCACTAGAGCCATCACAGTTTTGTATCAAAAACACGCGTACAAAATTCTTTTCACTGGTCTTCGATGTGATATCTTCTCTCTAATTAATTTCCTAACTCAAAACTGCAGGAAAACTTTGTTTTCTTCGCTTTCTCTTCATCTGACAGCGCGAGCAGCTGATTTTTTGGGACAAAACTCGTGCCCCTCAATCGACCGCAGCGCGCCCGAGTGTCGAAGAAGGGTATTGATTTTTCCTGTGGCGTATTCGTGTATTCGGTGATATTTCTCCCAAATATTGCCTGAAAATGCTATCAAAATCACGCAATATTATTCAGAAGATTGTAAGTACTTCTCACCAATTACTCTATTCATCTAAATTCACCGATAGACATTCAATTTGAGTTGTATTCATTGTGTTACATAATTGACATAACCCTCTTTTATTTGTGTGTTTGATTTGTTATTCTTTCCAAATAGTGGGGCACTTCTGCCCGGTATCTTCAGACCACGACAGCGAAATGCAGTGACAATCTCTTCGTCCACCGTGATACGCCCGAGGACAATCCCAACATCCCCTTTGAATTCACGCCGGAGAACAAGAAGCGCGTTGAGGCCATCATGAGCATATATCCGGAAGGCCACAAGAGAGCGGCGATGATTCCGCTGCTGGATTTGGCGCAGCGTCAGTACGGCTGGCTCCCAATTTCCGCCATGCACAAAGTGGCTGAGATCCTTAATCTGCCCAATATGCGCGTTTACGAGGTGGCGACTTTCTACACCATGTTCTTGAGAAAGCCAACCGGAAAGTATCATATTCAAGTGTGCACAACGACGCCGTGCTGGCTGCGGGGCTCCGACGAGGTGCTGCAGACGTGCATGAAGAAGCTCAATATCGGCGTCGGTGAGACGACAAAGGACAAGAACTTCACAATATCCGAAGTTGAGTGCCTCGGCGCGTGTGTCAATGCCCCAATGATGGCGATAAATGATGACTATTATGTGAGAATGGCCAGAAACTCCTTGGTTTCGACGACTACTAAAGTCTTTGTTGTGCTTTCAGGAGGATTTAACGGTAAAGGACACAGAGGAGATTCTCGAGGACTTGAAGAAGGGGCGCAAACCTGTGGCAGGCCCGCGAAGTGGGCGTTTCGCTTCTGAGCCAAATGGAGGACTGACATCGCTGACGGAAGAGCCCAAAGGTCCGGGATTTGGACTGCAAGCTGGTCTGTAGATAAAAGCTATTTATCCACCAGAAGATTCAGAATGTGAGTAGATTAAAATTCAAAATACGTCAAATAAACTTCAATTGCATTGAATCCACATTTGCGCGATTTGACATTTTAAAAGGTATTTATTATTAAATTACAAATTGAATAATTGAGATTTTTCATACTGGAATTATGCGGAGAATTATCACTCCTCATTGAAGGCTTTATTCGCGATGCCTTCCTTATTCGCTTTCTGCTCCAGAGCAATATTGTTATCCACGACCTTTTCACCCTCTTCCGCTGCATTCTCATCGCTGTACACCACATATTTGTATCGCATTGCGATGAGAACGAAAATGCCCATATCGATTGCCATCATTGTGGCAAACTGGAAGAATTCCGCAGACTGAGAGTCGAAGAACTTGAGCTGTGTTATCGTCACGACGAGGATATTGCCGAAGGCGACAGTGAGGAGCCAGCAGGCTTGCAGGACGGACTTCATGCTGACTGGCGCTTGCGAGTAGGAGAACTCCAGGCCAGTCACGGAGAACATCACCTCGCCGGCAGTCATGGTGACGTACTGCGGAATCTGCCACAGCATGTGAACCGAATTGGCGGGCGACAATTCGAACTCCCTCAAGACCTGAAAGGAATGAAATCAGTGGAAATAAGCTAAAAACTCTGCTTAGCCATGGAGTTGGATTTCTGTAGCTAACTCAAATATTCTCAGATTCAATTTCAAGCTTAATAGAAAAGAGTTAAGCTTTGCAAATGCAAATCAATCTTCTTGATTCCAAAATCTTCGCGAATTGATACATTAGAAACTAAATTAAAAGATCAATACACAGATTGATCCTATAAAAGTGTAACCTTTAGAAATACCCACCAAATCTTCTGCACCATATTTGGTTAGAATGTAGCTTTTCACGCTTCCTACGCCAACACTTGTGGTGTACTGAAGTGGCACTCCTTCCACATGAGTCTTCCATGTGCCAACGGGAACACTGAATCTCTTCATATTTGGCACAGAGTATGTTTGAGAATTGTCCTCCTCATTCACGAGATTCACAGAAGTATTGTGAATGTTCATAAAGAATCTCAGTACAGGGAGACTCTCTTTGGATTTCGTTGGTGAGTCTTCAAATTGATCAAATTTCGGTTCTGTCTGGCCATCGAGAATATGTGCAATCACGCCAACGACTTCCTTGTCCATCGGAGTCACCTGGAATTGCAGTCTTGGCGGGCAATGTGGTATGTTCGTGCCAATGAACTTCATATCAGTGAATATCTCAAATGGGCGGCCATCGGCTGGAATCTCCAATTTCTCAGTCAGATAGACATTTCGGGGTTCGATGGTGATGTTCTCGAACTGTCCGTCGATGTTGAAGACGTAGGGACATGGCATTGCGTTGTAAATGCGTATTTGAGTATATCCACTGGGCGGAAGCGTTGGATAGGCGGACTCAAGCCTTAGTTCTACCAATCCCGACAGGACGAATGCAATGGCCGCCAAGATTCCGCCAAGTGTGAGCTTCTGAAGCGGCCTTCTGATGCCAATCTTGGCCAACATCGGGTAGATTGCAACGTCGAAGAGTGGAATAAATGCGAGGATTAGCAGAGGATTGATCACTTGCATCTGATCTGGTTTAATGGTCGTGCCTCCAACTTTGCCATCCATTCGCGTTGCCTGGAATGTCCATCGTGAGCTTTGTTGATCGAAGAGCGCCCAGAAGAATGGCAGTGGTAAATATAGAATGAGAATTTTCAGTAAAACTTTCACATCTCTAACCAAAATTCTCCCATATTTTGGCTCTGCATATTCCAACCAACTGGATCTCGCGTTGTTCTTTCCCTCTCGCCATCGCGTGACAATTGCATTTCCTATGCACTTCGACACCAAAACCACCATATTTCCGGTGGGCTTTGTGATCTTGTACAGTGGCTTTCCAGCCACGAATATCACAATAGATATGATCATCAGAATTGCCGGAACACCAAAAGCCAGTGAATAGCAATGGAATTCGCCAAAACACTTGACATCCTCCCTGAGAATTGGTGTTACAAGTGTGGAGAAAAATGATCCTGCATTGATGGCGAAGTAGAAGAGTGAGAAGAAGCTCGCGAGAATGGCTGCTTGCTCGGGCAGTTTAAATTGATCCCCGCCGAAGGATGCCACACAGGGTTTTATCCCTCCAGTGCCAATGGCAATCAGCAGCATTCCCACGAAAGTCATGACCTTAATCGGCAAATGCAGAAGTGGTATTGCTCCCAGGGAAATGACCACGCTTCCAGTTGCATAGACTGAAAGAAACAACACATTAACATGATTTGGTGTTGTGATTCAGCGCTAGATTTACGGTCAGTTCCTTACCTATCGATAGCAGGAAGATTGTTTTGTACTTCCCAAGCCAACTATCAGCTATTATGGCACCGAAGACAGGGAAAAAGTACACAAAGCTCACGAAAATGTGATAGATCGCCGTGGCATCATCATCGCTGTAGTTCAATTTGTTTCTCAAATAGAGAACCAAAATGGCTTTCATGCCATAGAAATTGGCTCTTTCTGCCAATTCATTGAGCAAAATGAAGATGACGCTTTTGGGAAAGCTCTGAAAAAGAATTCCCCCCCAGAAAAAAGAGAAAGAAAAATATTATTGATCATAAATAACATCACGAGACTGCGACTTAAAAAAATTCGCCAAAAATTTTATCTCATCTCAATGACACATTTCTCTGAAAAAGTCAACAAGCATTGTGTCGTAATGTCGGGTGGAAAATACAATTTATTCGGTTTTTTTTTTTAAATGAAATCAAAAGAGAAGAATTTTATGGCGAGAGAAAACCATGTAGGCAGATCACCCAATATTCATTCATAATATTGCAAAATATCCAAATAGCCAAAGTTGTTTTCATTTTGGTAACGTTGCGCTTCGCTGTGCCAGTTGTTGTTGCTCGTTTTTCTTTGCCGTGATGGATACGCAAATTTGCTGAGAGCCATCAATTTTACACTCGAACATGTTCAGGGTTGGCGAACGGAAAGGGGAACGAGAGATCGATTATTTTCATATAATAACAATAATAATAACACTGACACAAATTAGCGGCCGATTAGCAAAAAATGTATTTCTTGTTTATGGACTTTGCAATGCATTTATTCGCTGAATTTCGCACCAAAGTGAATTTGTGTGAATCTCAAGAGTCAGATCATGCGTAGTGATTAAATTTTACCTCTTCCTTGGGAAAAATCTAGTTGAAAAATAGAAATCCGAGGTCTTAAGTAAATATATTACGAGTTGAATATTCGAGGGGTTCATTGAAAACTATGGAATGTTGATTAATTATAGTTTGCGTCATATAAATTTATGGAAAGATTTTGATCTGTTCTAAATAATCATAGATTTTAAATGAGAATTTTTGGCATATTTTTTGATTTTTTTTTAACTGAGAAGTTTGAAGAAAAAAAAAATACATGAGAAGTTAATTTTTTGGTACTTGTTTGGATAAAATGTAACACAAAAGATTATGAAAATAAAATCGGCTCTGGAAAGTAATATTTTCAGTTTATCTATTAACTTTGCCATTTTTCACTCAAAAATGTCAATAAATACTAATAAAAACAACTGAAATATTTTCAAAATAATTGTTACAGAGCAATATTAGCATTCTAATGAAGGATTAGAGAAGTTGTTTCAGGTAAATTAGGTGAATTTTGCAGCGAAAAATAGCGATTTTGACTTCTCATTGTTTTCGATTCACCCGTCGAATATGTGTTGTGAGCATTCTACAAAAATTTCAATACCATGAAAATATGGAGAAAATCGCCTGAACCAAGTAATTATTATACAAATACGATAAGAGGCAATTAAATGCACTACCACATAATGTAATTTTGAAGCAAATTATGGCCTCATAAAACCACTCTATCAATCTTGTCTGTTTCAACAATATTCCTGTACTTTTGCGCCGTAGTGAAAATATTTTAAAATACTTGAAAGAATCAAACAAGTGCACAAATTTCATGTCAAGGCTCTTCAGAAAACTTAATGTCGAATGCATGGAGCGTAACTTAATGTGAAAAAAACCCCAATTGAGTGACAATTTTTGTACAGCTCTATAGACACAGAGTTCCTTGAGTTGATCTAGCACAGATTAATACAATCGCCAAAACAGTTAACAGAGGAAAAAATTACCAATAAACTGCCTAGCACCATTTTTGCTTCACAATGTGCACAATAGCATTTATCAATCAGGCAAAGGAAGTTTTGTACTTGTGTCCAGAAGTAGAATACACGTAGGAACTTTTATTTTCACTTTTCTTCTCCCAATGCCACATGGGAAACACCTTTTCTGCACACTCTTCTCAATATTATCAGTAGTTTTTCCTCAACACCAGTGAACTGGGCTTCCGTATGGGAGAAAAAAACAAACAATAACACCGGAATTTCAATATCGCTACACTGCTGCAAAGTGAACAATTAACGGGGTGAGAGATGATGTTTTCTCCTCACTCTTTTCGACACGTTTCAAGAGAAATAATTGAAGATTTCCGATCCGATGCCAATGGCATACATTCAGCGACTGATTTGCTAGCGCGGCATTCGAACACTTCATGTGGAGTCTTCGTCAGAGAACAACTTTTTACTTTTACAATTGCGAGAGTGAGAGAGAGTGAGATGGCATTTGTAAAGAAGAATTACGCATGGAAAATCTGAATTACTCAATGATGAAATTGTGTGCATCGCATTAAACGTACTTCTCTCTCTCCAGTTTAACGGATTGATATCACTAATTTCGGCTTTGACACGAACGTTGGCATTGTTTCAATGCAACACCGACAACAAGATCAGTTGACACAGACTTGTGTGTATGGCAGGTATGAGAGTATTGAGACAATTTATTAGCTGTAAATTTTATGAGTTGTGCCAAAGAGACATTCTTGAGACACTCTTCAATGGAGTGTGCTGAGTTTTAACAATATTTCAACTCTCAGTTTCATCTTTCCAGTAGTTTCGCAAACACATTAAATTATAATTGAGTTCCGTTAATGTTTCAATGTAATAATGCACACTGAAAGCTTGTTAGAAGTCTCACCTTAGGAGCGGTAAAATGGAATTAATGGGAAATGAAACAGTGAGTGGAGAAAGTACGTGAGTTTTCTTGAAATTCTTACCTTTATATCCTTTATCATTGTATGTAACCGCCTTATATTTTCTTTCATAATTTTTGCGTGTCTTTGCTGTTGTCGTCACGTTTTCTGGTCGATGTTTTGCAGGCGAAGTCTGACGAAATTGGGAGTTTTTGTCGAATGAACACTTGATTTTCTCGTGAATTGTGCAAATTTTTAGAGACACTTTTCATCAGGGTTGTTTGGTGCACAAAGCAAAAGTAAAATAAGTGGCCAAGAATATTTTCTTTATATAAATTAATGAACATTTTGAATATAACAGCTTTCCAATTCATTTATTCAATCTATTATTTGGAGAATTTTAAGAATTTCATCCTTCTCTATTTCTATTAAGACCTTTTAATAGATTGTACACATAAGTATTTAGTCTTCTTTCAAATTGGTACTCGAGAGTGTGACGGATTTTTCATTGCTTGTCTCGTTGGCGTCATCTTTCTTCGTGTCCTTATCATCGCCAACACCGCCCACGTATTTGTAGCGATACGCGAGGATTGCAAAGATGCCCATGTCGACAAACATCAGTCCGGCAAAGAGGAAGAACTCAGCAGTCTGAGAATTGAAGATCCTGGCGCTGGCAATGATGGTCACGATGACATTTCCCACGCCAACAGTCAATTGCCAGGCTGATTGGATCACGGATTTCATGCTCTCGGGACTCTGAGAATAGGAGAACTCCAGGCCAGTCACTGAGTACATCACCTCGCCCAGCGTGAGGACAATGTATTGCGGAGCAATCCAGAGCATGTTCATGGAATTTGGTTCTGAGACTTCCAGAAGCGTCGTCGTCTGTGGAGAGAAGTTTCGATTTAAGATAGTAAATAGGCAAACAGTGAGATTGAACTTACAAATGAATTGGTCTGTGCCTCCCTGAGGATCAGTGTATAAACTCCGCCGAGTCGCAACTCATATTCCACTACGCGGTTATTATTGACGTAAATATCGTAGGTCGATGGCCAAATCTCATTTCTACCATGTTGACTAGTAACATTCTCATATCTCACGTTGAATTCGTCGTGAATGTCTCGGAAAGATATGGAATGCACACCTTCCGTATTCGCCAGCACCCGCACAATTGGATACCCATTGGAGGCTTTCTCTGGATCGTCAGTGTACTCCAAAATGCCCTCACGTCTCAAGAAGTAGCTCTTCGCCGTGCCCGAAGCCAATTGGAATGAACCAGTGAAGGACAAATCACTGCAAGCGGCATTGGTGGACGACATGGTGTATGTGAACGATCTCGTATTCTCCACCGCGATGTGTCGCTCAGTGAAAGCTTCCATTGAATTGATAACGATATTCGCGTGATCGGGAATATTGGTTTGAACATTGTAGGTGCACGGCATTCCGTTGAAGATTCTCAGCTGTGATTCTCCCGCCTCGGCAATGATGGGATATGTCTTCGACAGCTGAATCTCCAGAATGGCAGAAATAATGAAAGCCACGCCAGCCAGACATCCGCCCAATGTGAGCTTCTGCAGAGGCCTCCTGATGCCAATCTTGGCCAGAAGGGGATAGAATACGATGTCATAGAGAGGAATGAAGATTAAGATGAGCGCCGGATTGATCACTTGCATTTGGTCGGGCTTCAAATTCAGAGCACCCACTTGGCCATCCATGCGAGTGGCTTGGAAGGTCCAGCGCGATCCTTGTTGATCGAACAACGCCCAGAAGACAGGAAGAGGAATGTACAGAACCAGGACATTGAAGAGTGTCTTGATTTCCGACACGAGCTGCTTTCCGTGCTTCTCCTCAGCATAATCCAGCCAGTGTTCACGCGGATTTGTCTTCCTCTCCTTGCGTCGCGTGGAAATGGCATTGCCAATGCACGATGACACGCGCACAAGCATATTGCCCGCCGGTGGTTTGAGGACGTACAAGAATTTGCCGGCAACGAAGATAAGAATGGATGTGAACATGAGGATTGCGGGAACGCCAAAGGCCAGGGAGAAGCAAGTGTCCTGCTCAAAGCATTGCACATCCTGTCGGAGAATCGGCGTGACCAGGGTAGAAATCATCGATCCGGTGTTGATGGAGAAGTAGAACAGGGAGAAGTACGTTGCCATTGCCTTGAGCTGTTCGGGCAATTTGAACTGATCAGCGCCAAGGGCTGTGACGCAAGGCTTTATACCTCCAGATCCGAATGCAATCAGGAACAAACCGACGAT
Organism: Phlebotomus argentipes; assembly: GCF_947086385.1. Lineage (NCBI taxonomy): Eukaryota > Metazoa > Arthropoda > Insecta > Diptera > Psychodidae > Phlebotomus > Phlebotomus argentipes. The sequence goes on along the minus strand of NW_026776181.1, from coordinate 5,604,511 downwards.
CGTGATGGCCGTTGCGTTCAGATTGAGCGTGGGAATTGCACCCACAGACATTAGAATTGATCCGGTGACATAGACTGAAATGAGATGTAAGATAGTTGTTGAATTTAAGTGGTTTGTCCGAAACTATTCTGTTCTTCCTAATTGTACTTCACGTGTTCAAGTATCGCCAAGAGTAGGGCTTAAGTTAGTAGTGAGTCAATATTGCTGACATGCTATCATTTATAATTACATATAAAGTGTTTGGATGACTAATGATATGGGATTGTTGCATTAGCTAGTTGGCGAAAAGCCACACGTTTGCTATTAAGTGCAACTGTTCAATATTTTTTGGGCAAAAAAGTGTATGTTGAGACAGTGCAATATGGTGAATCTCTAAACTTAGGTGGCAATAAATGTGTATATGAATACGTAATGATACGCATAAGGTCGGCGGCCCAAGATGAGCCAGAGACTTGATAGCGAAGGTGGGTAAAAAGGGTTATCATAGAGAGTTGTTTGTATGGAAACTCACCGATTGATAAGTAGAGGATCGTGCGGTATTTCCCTAGCCATGAATCCGCGATGATAGCTCCAACAACCGTGAGAAAGTACACGGCACTGGTGAAAGAGTGGTAAATAACAGTGGCAGTGTCCTGATCGAAGAATAGCTGTCTGGTGAGATAAAGCACTAAGACGGCTACAGAGATAAAGGAAATTGTGTTGAAATTTATAAGTGTTTAACAAACAAGCAACTCTCAATCTCTCAAAGACTTACTTCTCATGCCATAGTAATTGAATCTCTCGCACAGCTCGTTGAGGATGATGAACCCAATTTGTTTGGGATATTTGTATTTCTGAGGAGCAATTTAAATGATATGTTTTTATGCTATTAACTCTTACTATGCGATGCTATGAATTTACCTTCACTTGTCCCTCCTCATCATTTGCCTCAACGGTGTCCGCAGTCGAATTGTCATTCGCAGTTGTGTCTATATGTAGAAAGTACGCAAAGGAAAATCAGTTTTTAGGGTTGGGAACAATCTTTTGCATTATCTCCAAACTGTAAACGTGACCAAGACCCCCAATAATAATCTTTATAATCTACGACGAGCACGAATAATGATGGGTTCATTGTGATAATCAGCAATCAATCAAAATAGACTATGAATATAGCGCAATATTGGTCTCTCCAGGTATTGAGATAAAACACATAATCGCATGTGCCATAAAAGAGTCAAATTTGTGAAGGCAAATAAGAGGCGATGAAAACAATTGCTATCCGTGTCAAATGGGAGAAAAAAAAAGCTTTACCTTGTTGAGAGGAAGAATACACTTCTACAATATTGAGTGCGCAAGTGATAAGTAAGACTTTGGAATGTTCGCTAGGTAACAATTGTGATTGATCGCTGGTCATAAATTCCAAGACTATGAGCATCATTTTGTGAAGGATGTGCTTTTGCACTGAATTTTGTTTGTCGCGTTATGAATAACTTACCATCATTCTTGGGGTCCTTCGCCATGTTGACCAAGGATGGGAACTTCTTGTCACCTCAAATTTACAATAATTGCTGCTAAGTGAAGTTTCTATTGATTAATAGAGGATCTCAGGTTCAGAACACTTGTTCTCCCACTGGAGATCGAACACTGACTGACATAAAATGCGTGGAATCCACGCGACGAGGTCTAAAAAACCGCTTGTTCAGTTTATCAAATATCTCTTCAACAATCCAAACGACTGATAATAAAGTTGCTCTTGTGGCTACACTATTGCCCATTGAGATTTTCCAACAATACAGTACTTGAAAAACACTGTACGAGTGTGAGGGTTTATTCGAGTGGACTGAGAGTGTACTTGATACAAAAATTTTCTCTTTTTTCCAATAAACCTCTTCCCATGGCAGAAAAAAGTGTGAGTGTTGTATAGTTTTTGGCACCCATGGACTTTATTTTTGCTTGTTCCACAAAAATAACAATTTAAGTAGATTAAATGTGTTTTTTTTCTTCTGCATATCACACTTAAAACTAAAACTAAAAATTTTGCCACATTAAGTAACACCTCTAATTACTACTTTACTGTCTTTGTTATGTCGTTGGTCTCTAATTGTAAAATACAGCAAATTGCTTATCGAGTCTCTGATTCGATAAGGTGAAGAAATCAATTTTTTTATTGTCTTTTAATTAATGCATATGTTTTCTGATATTCTGACTGACTTCCAAAAGTATTGGTTTGACTGTAAAACATTTTGTAAAGTTACACACTAGTCAACACACCAAACACATCACCATTCCTTGACTTATTTCTACGAATACTATAGTATTTAAATCGGGGTAACAGCATTTTGCCAGAACTCCGGAAGCATTACGTTGCCGTCTCGTTCTGCACGAAGGCCTGATTGACGTAGGACGAAGGCTCGCTGTCCAAGATTCTCTCGAAAACCTGCGAAAAGAGAGCATAGAATGCCTTCATTTGCTGCACATTCACCTTGAAGGTGGGGTTTCGGGAATTTCACTCACCCTATCTAATAGACATTGAGATACTGTGAATGAGATATTTCGATCGGCGCAAAACCGATGGAGCTTAGAGAATAATTCACTCAAGAGCCATGGCGATTCCTCAGCTGTCGTCGTGCAGTTTGTTGATTTAACTTGGACAATAAATTGAAGTGTATGGCTGTGAATCATGAGACTTTCTACGTTAGGAAATTCACGCTTGAGGTCCCTCTCAATAGTGAGGCTTTCGACTTTGTCGAAAAAGATCGTGACGGCGTAGCTGTTGCCACATGTCGTCTTGAGCTCACTGGGAGTTCCCGTGGAAATAATCTGTCCATTTTTCAATATCGCAATACGATGGCACACATTGTCGATTTCTGATATTGTGTGCGATGTGAGAAGCACAGACCGATTCTGCTTGATTAGATTCTCGATGGATTTATAGACCAAGGACCGTGTCACGGGATCCATGTCACTTGTTGGCTCATCCATCACTGTGGGGGGAGATTAAAGAAACGCATTAGTTTATAGTACTCATTCAGTAATAACTTAAGGGCTGATACTCACAAACTAGGCTCGTATTTCCCATACAAGTCACAGCTACGCTCAGTTTGCGGCGATTTCCTCCGCTGAGATTCTTCACCAGGACATTCTCATAAGGCTCCAAATGATAAGTGGCCAGAGTGTTTGCGACCAGGCTGTGCAAGTTGTCAATCATGCGCAATTTCCCGTAGAACGTTATTACTTCTCTTACTGTTAAGAGATTGTCAACGGCATTGGTTTGAGGACAGTAAGAGATTCCCTTGCAGTCCATAAACTCAACAGTTCCCGATGTCTGCTTGAATTGTCCCGAGAGGATACCAAATATTGTGGACTTTCCTGCTCCATTGGCACCCAAAAGGCCAAAGCATTCTCCACTCTTCACGGCAAAACTCACATTATTTAGCGCTAAAACTCCCTTTCCATATGTCTTGGATAAATTCTCTGCAACCAAGCAGTTGCTCTTGTCCTTTAAGTTGAATTTCGTGTCCTTCTGCAGGGTGTTCTGAATAGATACAATCTGAAGTTCTCCAGTGAAGTTTTTCTCGTGATACACTTTAGCCAGGATGACTCTCCACAAGCCACTTTCGATGACATAGTTTGTTATCATCGCCGCCACTCCCACCACAATGAGCAGTGATATGTGTGGAGCCAGAAGATCCGATGCAATTGGACTTTTGTAGGAGTCAATGCCGAATTTAGTGAAGAACACAGCTGTAATGTAGTTCTTGCAGAGCTCCAGCAAGCCATCGCTGAGGGCGTGCTGAGGAAAGATTAGGAAGGCCCTGTTGAGGAAGTTACGCACCTTTACACTCTCCTCAGACTCTCCAATGATGTCAAACATGAGTATAATTGCTAGCGTGGAGAGTGCAATTATAATGTTGAGACAGAAGATTGTCATATTCGCGTAACTTGCGTCACTGAAGAATTTCTCGGCCACGTGAATGGATGGTATCAATGCGAAGCCGAAGAAGAATAATAGCATAATAAAGCCATAAAGTTGAGAACGCGCTACGAAAATGGGCAAGGCAAATATTTTAAATATTATCACAGCCAAAATTATCGCTCCTATGTAGATAAGAAAGTCCCAGGAGAATGCCACTGCCCAATAAATCTTCCTAGACACTCCGCAGAGCTTCTGCTGGAGCTTTTCGCCACTCACGCGCTCACTCACAATGAACACAGATCCGCCGGCCAAGACCAAGCTCATAGCCACCAAGAGGATTAGGGCGATTGCAGCATCGGCAACTTGTTGCAGCCTAGACATAGAAATTGTGGATTAGCATAAGTAAAAGGGGTTGAGGGGTATAAATAAAGTTGTGTACTTACACAGAAGTTGTGCTTAGCGCTTGTCCCAGCTTGAACGGATGATTGGTTGCTTCTATAGAATAGCCTGTGTCGTTGAGTTCTTCCTTGAACAGGGCGTTGTTCAGTTGATTAAGATACGATGGCATGGAGTGATATCCTTTGTTGTTGTACCAAACAATGGCTCTGGAGTCATTGAAGGTACTTCCGCCATATCTACGTCCTTCGTACTCATCGTTGGTCTTCAGAATCCACTTGAAAGCCTCTTTGGAGTTATCAAATATTTCGCAACTGTCGTTTCCTGTGCAGTGTTCAGTGATCCGATTATATACGCCCGACGTGAAATTATTTCCATTGCTGAGAGAGTAGAATTCTTTGCTGCCTGGGTAATTTTCCGGGGTGAACTTGAGAGCGACGTCGTAATCATCTGGAGGTCTCAGCTTCATAAAGCCCATTGCAATGAGTTCAAATATCGCTGGCAGCAGCAGAATTGATATCAAGGCACGATAGTTTCTCCTGAAGTGCGTGATTCTCTTCCAAAATAGAATTTTCACAAGATCAACGAGGCCCATTTGCTGATTCTCTTGGAATTTGGGTTTACTGTCCTTCGTCAGTGTTAATTTCTTATCCAAGACCAACGGCGGCGCTCCGTTATGATAATTCCCATTTGGAGATGCATTGTATTGATTGAAAATATCTTCAAGGTTCTTACTAACAATATTCAATTGAACAATTTTTCCCTCGTCTTCCATTTTTTCCATTACTTTCAGAAGTGGCTCATAGCTTGAAGAATAAGAATAGAGAGAAATATGAGAAGAAATTAATATTCATAATAATTAATGTTGAATATTATTTTGCAGACAGCATACTTACTCATTGAGAACTGAGTTGGTGTAGTAGGGCAATGTAATGCTGATCTCGTGACCCTGAATATCATATGAAGCATTAGGAATTTGATTTTCAATCACAGTCTTCAGATCCTCGATGTTCTGATAGCGTATCACTTCCTCCATTTGCGGCAATGTGACCTTCATGACGAAAGATTGCGTGAGTTCATTCTTCACAGCACTGGGAGATGTTTCGGTCATGATCTTGCCGTTGTTCATCAGGACAATGTTGTCTCCGAGATGCTCAGCTTCGTCTAAATAGTGTGTCGCCAGGACGATTGCACGTCCCTTTTTGAGTTTCTCAACCAACTCCCAGATGTTCTTGCGAGCTTTCGAGTCGATGGCTGAGCAAGGTTCATCGAGAATCACCAGACTTGGTGATCCGAGGAAGGCAATGCCAATGGACAGACGTCTTTTGTATCCTCCTGAAAGCTCACTGCTCATGTATCGCTCATATTTCCCAAGAGAAAGCACATCAAGCACTCTTCGAACCTCCTCATGGTAGTCATTGCCTATCTTGATTGCAGCATAGAGACTTAGATGCTCCTTAGCCGTGAGTTGAGGTATCAGAATGTTGTTTTGGGAGCAGAGACCGACATGCTTTCCCTTCAGCTTTCTGCTGGTTTGAATGTAGAGTTCTCCCGAGGATGGCAAAATTTGTCCGGTCAACATTTTAATAATCGTGCTCTTTCCAGCACCATTTCTACCCAGTAGACATGTTATTTGGTCTCTCTTGAAAGCGATGGACACACTGGACACCGCCAATTTGGAGGTGTCATAGTACTTGGAGACTTTCGTCATCACTGCTCCTGTTTGGGAGTCGAGATTCTTCGTAGGCACATCGTAGAAGTTGCTCTCGTTGTTTCTGAAGCGCTCAGAGATGAATCCAATGACTAGATAAACTAGCATGTCCAGGAGAAGCATAAGATATCCGTATTTAAATTCATTGTCATTTGTACTTCCTGTGAATGCATTGTGGAAGGACAGGTCCTTGAATTGGATCTCCTGTCGCAAGATGTAGTGCCAGGCGTTACAGAATGCCGTGGAGAAGGAGAGATTCGTGATAAATCGCGATGCTGCGGTTAATTTTGCATCGAAGAATATGACGAGAATGTAGGGAAGGAATGTGGAGAGGAAGAGTATTACGGACGAGACACAGGCGATACTGGCGGATGCGAAGAAGGAGGAGCACATGTAGCAGAAAGCGAGGATACAGGCACCGTAGGTCATAAGGTAGAAGAAGAGGAAGATTTTATTGGTGGAGCTCAAAATGCCACCGCTGTAGAGGATGAATATTGAGGCGAAGAAGACAAATCCTAATTCGGCGATTGACACCATGAACCATGTCAAGTCTTCTGATGTCCTCAGCAATCCCATGGCACGCATCAAGGAACTGTTTCCGCTCTCCTTCATCCACACTCGATCGCGCAGTATAAAGGCGATATTGACGATGAGTGCAAAGAAGAATGTCATTTGCACAGCATGAGCCATATAGAGGCCTCGCTTGAAGGTGTCTTTCGTGTACTTTGGATACGGGAACTGTTTTGTGTAATACTGTGCTGTATTTATTTGGTATCCGTAGTAAACCTCTTTCTCGCTATCACCAAACATCATCCCCATAATATCGCCAATTCCAGCTCTCTTCTGTCGACTTAGCGGAGCATTTGTAGTGTCTTGTGGTGTCTCTGTTGTTAACGGTGTGGTTCCTTCTTCAGTAACACTCTCACTTTCTGATACATTCTCCTGACCATTTGTTGAAGTCTTTGCAGATTCTGTTGTTGTCTTAGAAGTTGTAATATTTTTCGACTCGAAATCATCCACGAGATCGTCATCAGCGTCCAAGGATAATCCCGAATCGAAATCATCATCTTCATCGTCGTCACTCTCCTCCACAACCGGCGGTGGTGTTAGAACCTTCTGTGACTTAATTATGCCCAAATCAATGCTTTGCTGAATATGGACAAATCCTCTGTGATACTTGAGATCCAACTCAAAGCTCCCTTCGGGTCCTGGGAACCAAAATGCGCTCTTCTTCTCGCTAGTCTTCGGTGTGTCATCGACCGTCATTCTGAGCTTGTATCCAAAGTCCTTTTCGCTCTTGTGCTGGAAATACACTCCAGCCCAGAAGAGCTTCTTCTCATGCAACTTCACTGCCATCTTTTCGAGCTCCTCCTCAGATGTCACACCAACGAATCTGTCTGCGGAGAAGCAGTCCAAAACACTTGAAATCAGTGTTACAGTGTCCAAGATTCGGTTATCGTAGAGAATCCCATTGAACATTCCCTCAATTGCCGCCGGATCCAAATTTGCACTGCTTATGATTGACTGAACAAAGGGTGATTGAGTCAATTGGAGGAGCTTTAGAAACTTATCCCGCACCTCATCGTTGGTCTTCACTTGTATCAGGACATGTTCAATTGATTTGGCGAACAATCTCAACCGACCAAAATCGTGGAAAGTTGTGTTTGCCTATAAAAACGCAAGAAAAGAGCTTGCATAAGATATGAAATCAGACGAAATTGTATGATTATTCGCCTACATTTTCGATAATTTTGTCATTTTTCTCACTAATGGGCCCATAGAGGATTTTTCCCTGGATGATTGGCTTGAGGAATGACCAAGTGATTTTTCCGTAATTAGTTTTAGTGACGTCTTTGTACAGTTGCTTGCAGAAAGGAGCTGAAATTGTGAGATTTTGGCTGTTATAATTTGCACATTCATGGATAGATAAGTAAATCAAATTTGCAAACCGGTTTTGACTCAAAGTAAATATTCATTGATATTTAAGAATAACATATTTAATCATGAGCGTGAATAGGAAGATTATTGATGATATTTGATCAAACACGCTTACTTGGCATAGCGTCGATTTCATCACGATCTTCATCACTGAAATCTTCCGATGCCAGCACTTGATCAACAAGTTGTATATTGTCAGCTCGCGGAAATGGTTTCCCACACATGATTTTGCCGGATTCGGATAGCATTCTGTCGTCTAAAAGAAAAAGTAGCGTGTGTGGAACATTTTAATGTTGCCTCGAGAGATGTGTTTTAGTCAAGGTAAATAAGCTTTCTACCGAGCTTCATCAACAGATCTCAGAGTGAAACATTCTTTAACCTTGTCTACGATATAGCAAATATTATAAAAGTAGATGTGTTTTTTAGGAGAACGATTAGAGTAGATTTTTTTTGTGCGAAAAACTATTAAAATCATAGAAAGAAAGAAAAAACTGATGATATTTTCCTGGAAGATAAATTGTGATGATGTTGCGATGAATAATTCTCTAGGAAGATTTCGCAAAAACACCAGCTGAAGACAATTCACAGGTATGATTTTTCTTTCTCAATGTAATTTAACTGCTATTATTATTATCGTTAAGCCGAGCAGTGAGAATCGCATGTATGCAGATTGAGATGACATGTGCGTAAGCTTGCAATAAATACATATTTTGCTTACAATGCAGTGAACAAAAGGAGAGAAAATTTACCTGAGAACAGCTGTTTAACATCGAATGATGCTCCCAGTAAATTCTCATATTCAGGAAGTCTCTGCATGATCACTTTTATATTTCCTATAGAAAATAGAGGAATGAAAATAAAGAAATGTTAGAAACGTTGGAGAAAATAGAGATTTTTAGTAGAATCACCACAATTGATTGTAGTGTTTTGTTTTGTTTTTGCAAAAAGTTAGCACGAGATAAGATTCACCTTCCAAAATGGAGAACTTTTTATTGGCTGCAATCGCTATAATGGCTGGGATGAATTCCAGCCTCTCAGCCAGACCCGTGACGGCGTCGAAAAGCGATGGTTCATTGAGAAACGTCTGAATAATGTTCAGCGCTGGTGTGAGTCTGCAATGATGAATCGGTTTTGCATTATGCAACAGAAGATAATGACAAAATAATAGTATTGCACGAGAGAGAGAGAGAGCAACTCACGGAGCATCCGGAAAAGCTGATACTTCTTGGTACTCCCCCACCGGAAGGCATTGGTTCTCGAATGTGCAGATGTAGGAATGTATGGAATGCAGAAGCTGATTGTCGGATGGGAGTTGTCTCGTTGGGAATTGACATGGATCCATCAGTTCGGGCTCGAAGCGCGTCCGAGCAGTATATAGGGACAGGAACACAAGACATGGCCACATATACTGCACAATGGTCATCAACTACAATACACAAACATAAAGCTCTGTTGTAGCAGGAAAAAAGCTATTGCCTCTGATGAGTATATAATTCATGGTATTTTTTTTTCTCATTCTGGGATATTTATTAAGACGGAACTTACGGGTTGTCGTATTCGGACGAGAACATTTTTCCACAGGAGGGCCTTGATTTGCGCAACATTGAGCATTCTTCTTAAGTCACAAGTCATTTTACTTCAACACTGTATTTTGTAGCTCCACTAATTCAGTACTGCCGGTAAATACTCTTATCAAAGCTTAATTATTGTAATATCACAATTCCCTGCTGCCAATGATTTCCGTGTTCTGTGGAGGAATAAAATAGGAAATGTCTTAATGTATCCAAAAACTCTGATCACTGGGCATTGATTTTACAATGCAAATTATGAGATAAAACTTCAGCGGATGGGGAAGAATTAATTTCCCCATCCGAAATGGAATTTCCCAACATTTTATTGTTGAGCATATGCATAGATAGTAAATAGTGAAAAATATTTCCTAAAGATACCTTTGCAAATGTAGTCAATCGTTTAGCCATCAAATCATAAATTTATTTCACATGACGCAGTGTCTAGAATGTGGATTTTTAACGTTGTCAGGAAAAAATTCAGCCACACACGTGATATAATGCATGAGATAATAATTGTTTGACTAATAGCAAGACGATCATCTATAAAGAAGATCAGTAATGAAGTCTTTCACCTTGTTTGTAGGGCGTTCATTGATTTACAATGTAAATGGAATTGTATCGTGCTAAAGAGCAAGTGACTTGCGATGTATGTACAAAGTAACACCATTTATCATAGGTAATTTGTATAGTTTGATTTATTGATAGAGCTACCATAAAATTCCATAATTCACTAGTCTGTCTGTCTGATAGTCTGAGCGTGAAGACATCTGAGATTTTGCATATCACTCGGTTAGTGACATAATGGCGTTTTAGGGATTTTGGGCGGAACTTCGTCAATAATGATATTTTGCCTGGATTCTTTCATCCGTCTGTGCATTGGTCTAATTAACACATTCATTCAGTTTCTTACTCTTTCTCAAGTGACGCATTAACTCGTGTATTCAAGATCCAGAAAAAACTCGTTATCTCGCAAAGATGATAACCTTCCTGGCATACAAATTTTATAGTTCATAAAGTGTTATAATTAGGCGAATGCACAATTTAATGATATGTTAAAAAATATGTTGTTCCATTCAAGCACAATTTGCTAAAATAGCACGATTGATTAGATTATGCTGTGACACGAAGTGCATCCATTTAAAAATGTATATTGGAATTTTATTGAATGTCAAGTGATTAGTGGCACGATAAGATAGTTTTTAATAGAGATTTGAGCCATTTAAATTTATAACTTCGTGAGTTATCATTCGCTCCAATTATGAGATCTCTCCATTCGTGCTATTTATACAGCTGAAAATATTTTATTTCTTAAACAATTGATGTATTTGTAAGTATAATTCTCATTTTAGAATCACATATAAATTCTATATAATATATTTTTGCCTCTCTGGCATCGAGTGTTGGTTTTCAGACCTTCGAATAATTTTTGTTACTTGCAATAAAACTGGTTTGTTTTCAGGTGTAATTGGCGAAAATCAGATTGCCTGCGAGAACAAGTTTTTCAGCATCATCTTCTTGCTAAGTAGTTTGACTATATATACGCATATGTACGAGTGTTCTTGTTGATTGTCCTTGATGGGAATTAACAACCTCTGAGTGAAATAAAACAATAATATTTATACATTTTTTGGCTACATCATTTTGGTGATTGATTGGCGAGTACAAAAGTTCACTTCATGGTTCTTGCCGCTGGCATTTGATATTTTTTGTCTAGATGGCACGTGTAAGAACTACAGAAGATCAACAACATGCGTTCTTTGAAAATGAATTGCTCTCAGGGCGACATTCATATCACTCACACTTGTGAAAAGGCACACTTTAGGAGATTGAGCCACACACAGGTTGTTTTCCATTGCCGAGGACACGAAACACCGGCAAACTGGTATGAGTTTTACCATAATTTGTGCTCGTTTAAGATATTTATTGTGAGATTGTGCCTAATAAGAAAATCAATATGTCTCACCAGAGTTCTAAATCTATAAAATATCGCATAAATCACACTGAAGGGCTGAATTGAGATATTTGAGAAGCACTTGTGATTGCTAAACTTATTCATAAATTACCCGCATTTCTGCTTTTGACAAAGTGGAAATTCCCAACGATTCTCTGCGAATATCTTTCACAAAACGCTGGATCGTACTTTTTGCGCAAAGTAACTTTTTTTTTACTTCATATCACCGTTGGATAGAATTCGTGCCCCCAGACCGAAAGTGAAGGCGAGCAATTGGTTTTGTATGTAAATTTGAACCTCAAAAAAATGTAATGTGACAATTTCAACACACACTAGACATTTCTTACTACAGAATATAATTTTTTTTCTCAGAAATGAAGTTAGTCAATATTCTCGCAAGATTGTGGCATCATTAAAATATTATGATTGCAAATAAGTGTGTAATGACTTGCGAGCTATCAAATTCTCTTTAAGACTCTATTTCGATGATCTACAAATAAAGTAATTTTTTTGCAATTCTCGGAAAACATTTAAAAATTGCCCAAAAACATCGTATTCACGATGATTCCAGAAAAAAACCACGTAATGAATGGTAATCCTGGAGTAATAATGTATTCCATCATCTTCTGATTTTCTTGGGCGAAATGTGTGAAAAAGTGAATAATACTATGTTTATGTTATTTATGGCTGAACGTGAATGTATGCTTAGCATGATGAGCGAAGTAGAAATGTTTGCATATCAAGACAGATTTCAAATTTTTTTCCGATGCCCAAGAGTGACGAATGTTTAGTAGAGAACGAAAGTGGGGTCTCGTTAATTTTATGTAATTAAAGAGATCTTGCCAAAGCGCACTTAACCACATGAAATGTAAACTTTTCACGTGAAAAAGAACATCTCATAATTCATCAAATATCGAGAAGGAGATTAATAACTCATTTATGTTTTGCGAGTGTAAAACATGGCAATATTTTTGCTTCTATATATAGGTATGTGGGCAAGAGCAAATTTTATAATATCCCAAAGTTTATGTATGCTTTTTTTTCCTATATTTTGCGAAATGATTTCTGTACTCTGAAACACACAACGCACAGTGTCGGTATATGATGTAATTTATCTTCACAGTGGATTTATTGTATCTTCACTTTCAATCTCTCTCTCACATGGCATAATGTACCAAAACAAAAAAAGAGAACTATTCACGAGACCTCATTTCGGACCGTTTGGTCGCGTTACAATTACAGGTACATATATATATATATATATATGGTATTAAAATAAGTTACATATCACTGGAAACTTACACATTTATTTAACTACATGTACGTATCTTCACAGGTTGTATAAACTGTCTTCCATATTTGCTGTGTTTTAAATTCTGTTTTCACTTTAGAGGTTAAAGCACAATTTTTGAGCAATCCCACCGCGGAAACTGGTCGCTCGTGTGCAAGAGTGTGGGGAAAAAGTATGGAGTAAAGAGAACTAAAAACACCAGAAATGATTATGTTATGCGTATGCTAATCACGATCACAAAGCACCTATTAAAATTATTAGAAAATCTTCATCACTGCACTCACACACTCAGTGCTCGAGACAATGCTTTTCCCAGTGAAACTTTAGCATGAACCCTCCCGAGTTTGATTGGAAATGCTGCGGTTGGAAAGCTGCGATTGCACTGTCGAGCGCTCGCGAATTGGAACTGACTGTTGAAACAGACAAGACTTGTTGTTGAAGCTCAGAGGCCCCACATAGTGGAGAGACAGAGACTCGTTGTGGGGCACTCGGAAGTGGGGATATGGAATGCCATACGATTCACCACGATCGCCACAAAAGTCTTGTGCTCAACTATGGATTTCGAAGTGGTCTTTTTTTTAGATCACGTCTCACTAACGTCAGACGAATACTATTGACTTTGGCTGCTTAATTCCCAAAACATGCTCCACAGGGAAATTGAAAGTGTAGTCAAATTGGGGTCCGTGTTCGGTGAGATGTATCTTCAATGCGACTGTTTAAAACACACAAGAACACACACTTCAGTAGTTTATTTGCACTTTTGCTGTTTTTGTAAAATAGCCAGTCAAGCCAAGGAAAGTTTGGAACTCATCAAGATCTATACTCGTGGAAAATAACAGCTGTACTCTTACCGCTGGTGAGGATCAGTTAAGGAGATTCAATATTGAATTAGGTGCGATAAAATGTTGAAAACATTTAATGGCTCTAATGAAGATGTGAGACCGCGAAAAGCAGCCTTTATGAGGCACATATTCGCACCTGATAATATATCTCTTGCTCGAAAAACGTCGCGCAAGTATTCAACAACAAATTCATCATATTATAATTATTTTTTATATACATTTTTGCCTTAGAAGTGAACGTGTTTGATTACAAGTTGCAATCCCTGGACACAAGACATTCAGTATAAATTTAGTCTGAGGAATGAGACAAATGAATCTATACTAGTGCAGCAATTGAGAAACGTGATATATGCAAGATTGCCAATCAGCATCCGTTGATTTCAAGGAAAACGATGACTGGGGAGGATCATAATTCTGCAATTCACTCGTGATTTTTTGCAATGACACTCAAATTCTCAATATAAACTGTGCTTTTAGAGAGCTTTTGCTCAAGACGCAGAGCGTTTTTTTTTCTTCTCCTTTATTTCTTCTTCCGTATACAACGATTAGCGTAAATAGTAATTAAGATATTAGAACAATTAAGTAGAAATACAATTATATAAGTAACATTTTAGTACAATGCTGTTAATTTTCCGGTGAAGATGCTGCAATTAGACTGGAGTACTTTTAGCATTATCGTACTTATTGCGATAATCGAAAAGATTCGCGTGAGATTTGCGTCTTTCACGCTCAATTTGGTCCAAATCGAACGTAGAGAACTCATCGGAAGATGGTACGTGATGAATAATTGCCCTGGGATGCTGGTGGAAAATGTTATTTGCATAATTAACATCGGATAGATTGCGGTGGATGTAATGAGATTTAGTGGAGATGGCAGAAGGGGAAGTTGGAATGCACTTTGGCCAGTGATTACTGTGCTGAGTTGATTCATCATTCATGTGAATAAAGTCATCGATTGATTTGTGCACAAATGTATTGTCGAAGGCATCGCCATAGGGATATTGGCAGTGTCGTCCTGTGAAGAATTCATCTGTGAATTGATTGCTGCGCTTCAGGAAGTCTCGAGGAAGAGTGCGACTTTGATACGCACTCTTGTGTCTATGCTTCTCATCCATGCCGAAGGGATAGAATCTGGGATTGGCCAACATCTTTTCGTCCGAATTGAAGAATTGCTTCTGAGCAGCCTTATCGATTTCGCGCTCGTCGAAGAGTTTATTGGATTGAAAAGATTTAGATCTGTGAATACTAATGTCCGATTGCTGATTGTTCAAGTTGGATTGAGCTTCAACAACATAAATGGTTCCGTCTGTGCCAGAAGTGTTGTCTTCAATGTAGTAAATGCTGTGCGGATTGAAATTCCGACCGGCTTTGCGAGAGGCTTCCTTAATCAATTCCTCCTCCTTCGCTGTTTTTGCCTTTGAGCCGTGAAAGAAGTGTTTCAGTGACGATTTCTGGTCCTTTTCCCTCTCATATCTCTTATTTGATGAAAACATGTCACGATTATTAACAATAATATCTGATGTTGACGATAGCGTTCGAGTTATAGGAAATTCTTGAGGATATCCGAATATGGATTCACGCGGATTCACTGCAAAATTCACATCATTCTCACACAATTCATTAAGGCTTTTGGTAAAGTACTGCGAATGTAGATTACACTTGTTCTGATGAGATGAATATCGCGCACTTGGTTGGATGGTTTGTTGTTTTCTGCATGGAAATACTGGCAAGAAATCTTCGAAATTGCTGAATTTTATGTCCCTCGGATTGAAGCTCATGCACTGAATTTTCTAAAAAAAAAATAATTCAGCACGTTAAGAAGTCATTTAAATTCACGAAGATTGCCAGTCTTGTACCCTCTTTTCGCCCACTTGCAGCAGCGAAATGTAGTTAAAAACATTCACAACTCCAATGAGTTCTGTGCAGATGAAGCCGATAATGTAGAGATAAAAACTTTGGCCGTACTGAAAGTTAAAGAGTCGTGGCAAATAGGCTGATTTCGGTCGCAATTTAAAGCCAACTTCTGATTTGAAGATTGAAATGTACATTATCAATCCGCTGAGCATTAGAAGTCCTGCAAAAAATCAGTTGTTGGTCATTAAAGAGAAATTCATTATCATTATCTCTAATTTCGTGCTAATTAAATGATAAACTTTCAACTTGTTGACCAAATTTATAGAATAAACATTGTCATTAAAGCTTCCGCATCTGCGTTGGATTTCCTCACTTGAAATTCTTTAAGACATTGCTCACAACCTTCCTGATAATGACAATTTGTAGCAGTCTTTTTTCCTATTTTTCATCTCGCAAGACGAGCCAGTTGATCTTCAGCATGTGCTGACGCTCTACAACGTCACACACTCACCAGATATTATGAAAAGACCACCAGAGATGAAATAAGAAATGCTGTGCTGATGTGAGCATGTTTCCAATATAAAGAGTCCAAAACCAAGTAAAAGAATGACTGCAGAAATGACGAAGAAAGGCGCTGATTTTGTGATTGTATCTGTAAAAAAATCAAAATGTTACTCAACAATGTTTTTCTTTCAATTTGCAGTGACCAAGGCAGAGACACTTACATAAAATAGCCATTGTAGAATCATGAATATTTGGACTGTATTCATTCGCTGGGTAGAAATTGATGGAAGAGCAATTCCAATCTCTGGCTGAAATAATGTAATCACTTTAGAACATCGATGATAAGTTCGCAGATTTTACGCTCTTGAGTTACCTGTTGCTGAGGTGCAAAGGTTCCACAGGCTGGATTTAGTGTACATTGTAGTGTAGCCGTAATTGAAGCTATTCGACATCGTCCCATTGTTTCTGTATAGATTGGATATTTTCTCCTCAGTCGTGAGCCATTGAGGACCTGCCAGAGCCGCAATTACCACAGCCACAGAGAAGCTTCAAACACAAAATATTTGCAATAATTCTACTTTGTTTACCCAATGTATTGTCAATATTATACCTCACTGTTATTGGTCTTCCAATCCAACGTATATAACTCATTAAATTCCGTGCTGGTGGCATTTTGCACACAATATGACTTAATTACACTTTTATTAGGTATCTTTGATACACCTTTATGTGGCAACTGCTATTAACATTACGATTGTGCGTTTGATAAAGTCTCGAAACATACGAATCACAATATTTCAGATATTATTACAACTTTAATAAAATAACAGGTAGAGACGATTATTGCTACTTTACTCCACTGCCCTACATGTCTACGGAAAGAAATTTGAGACACTACTATGTCTCCGATACTTAGCGTTCCTTTACCTGCTCAATGTATCTCACTCACCCTACATTGTCATGCGCAATTGAATCCTTTATCCTGTAAATTGCATACAAATTTCACGTTCTAAAATTAAACACGTTTCGAAGAGTGTTGTGTGAAGTCACTCTGAGCTTCCGGTATTTGCACACAGATTTGCTAGTATATGTGTGCCGCTCTGGAGAATCACTCACCGGAAAATCAACAGAAATCAATTTCAACAAGGGGGGGAAGTAAGGATACTTCGGATGACCAAAAGCACTCAGGAGGAAATACAACCAATTAACTGTGGGTGTATTATTTGCTTACAGTTCTGCAGGAAAACTTTCAAACTCGCGTAAACTTTTTTGCTGATTTTATTGCAAATCGGTAAAAACAGAGTTGGTTGATAATAGATTTTCAATATTTAAGGGCTCATATTCAAATATTCAAAGGGTTTTAGAAATTAACTTATCCAATTTGAATGAAATTTCGGCTAGAAGTTATGCTAGGTTAGGCTTGGGCAAGATTGCAATTACTTGAGTGGCCAATAGTGGGAATCAGTTAAATTGAAGTTTCCACTTCTGGTCATGCTCAAATTTTGTATAAAAATTCAATATATTCACATATTCTGAACAAAGTGCTAATATTTAATTATAAATAGATAAGATTCTGGGACATTTTATTAAATATGTTGCGTGAAATTTATAAAATTATACATATCATGATTGCAAGCCTGTAAAATATTCCCAAATTCCAATCTATTAATAAATAATCAATATATTGTTGACTTTCACGAGTATGACTTCAAGAGTATATTATATATTTTGCGTCAGAAACCTTCACTTTTAGCTTTACATTTAATGTTCCTAAGACACTGGATTTATCATATGGCATTAACACTCATTAGACTTTCCATCCATATTGGGTATCCCCAGATTGATGAGACGTACTCGTTTGTCTGGTGGCTGAGCTGCCGCCGCCGTACATGGATGCATATCCAGAATTGAGTGGCGGTTGCGTAGGATAGCCAGCACCTCTGGTAGATGTTTGAGTGCCGGTGGAAGAGCTGCTGGACGAGGGTTTCTCATTGAACAGACCGCCAAAGTTGCGATTCTCAATCAAGTGTCGCGTATCGAATAGACCGCCAAGTCCTCCGGCGCCGGATGACGAGGATCCACCGCCGCCGCCGAAGAGACTGGACAATCCTGAACTGCCTCGGGTGCCGGTCGCGCCTCCTTGGTTGGACAGAGCGTTCTGTATCAAGCTGCCGATGCCACTCGAGATGAGTCCAGAGAAGAATCCTCCGAAGGAGTCCGATGACGACTTGGGCTTCTTCGTGGTCGGGGGATGATAGCCGCCTCGGTCCCTGTCACCGTAAAAGCTTCCACCGCCACCGTAAGAGCTTCCTCCGCCACCATAAGAGCTTCCACCGCCGCCATAAGAGCTTCCGCCGCCGCCATAAGAGCTCCCGCCGCCACCAAATGAGCTTCCACCGCCGCTATAAGAGCTCCCGCCACCGTAACCGGGAGGCACATATCCCCCAGGGTTGACATTCCCGAAGCCGCCACCCCCAGATGAGGACGGGTAAGAGCTTCCGCCACCGTATGGGTAAGAAGATCCGCCGCTTGAGGTGGGATAGCTGGGTCGAGGGGGTTCAGGAGCGGGAGCAGCAGGTGCGGACGGTAGGGCAGGATAGGTGTTTTCAGGAGTGTTTGATGGAGCCGAGGAGTGGGACGTGGCTAGAAAGTTCAACAAATTCCACCATTCAACGTCTGGATTTATTCTGTTCAAACAATTTCTATAGAGAGATAACATTTTGTGATTCATGCAAAGGACGGAGTGGAAGTTCTTTCATGTCTTCGCTACCCAGTGTGGGCTTATCACTTTCCAAATTCCCCATAACAACCACAAACAATAAATTTAGCGCGTTGATTTTGTTAGGTGTGTTATTAATGCAATTTCCGCCTTAAAATGGCATTGCATAAAGTAGAAATTTGTCGTTACAATCCGAGATAAGCGGTATATTGCAAAATAGTTTCAATTCTCGTTAATCTATTCGATGATATTTGGTTTGTTAAGTTCTTCTCGTGGTAACTTAGATTTTCCCTAAGGCTGTATAAAATTAGGCAACAATCTCTTAAAATTAAGATAAAGTTTTTAATACTGCGCGACATTGTATTAACAGTAAAGTTTGTTCATTTTTATCAGTTGTTCTTCCGTAAACAATAAATTATGCTCAATGTGATCAAAAAGTGCAGAAGGCCAACCGGAATATTCATTAAATCTTAATGGAAATCGAGTTTTGTCTGGACAAACTATGCATTAAAGTACGTTTTCACTTGTACGTGGCTTGAGAAATTCATCATTGGTGGTTGGAAGGAGTGGTTAAGTACATTGTTAGTGTAGACCCGATGACTAGCCATTCGAGAGATGTGTGGTTAATGCGAGATAGGGAAGCTCTTCGTCACTTGAGATGCGATTGACGACCTTAGTGCGTAAATCGCCATGCGGACGTGAGAATGACCGCGAATAGTAAGGTGAGGGTCGCGATGGGATTGCCACTGGCGAGATGCGAATTCGCGCCGCTCTTGTTGTACAGGAACTGATGCCACAGGCTGGGCTCCGTGGTGTGTTGCGGGTTGTAGAAGTTCGGTGGCCGCTGCCCAGGATAGGGCTGCTGGCCTGGCTGATAGCCCGGCTGTGGGTATTGGGGATTCTGCGGGTACTGCGGATACTGAGGATTCTGCGGATAGTAGTTGGGATAGCCGCCGCCTCCGCCGCCAGAGGGAGGGAAGGGCTGCTGCTGCGGAGGGAAGCCGCCTGAGCCGCCGTACGGCGGCGGCTGATAATTGGGATTCGTATTGAAGTTGGGATTTATCTCACGCGGCGGTTCCTGTGGCTGGGAAATTCTCGTGTTTTCCGGCAACGGATTCAGATAACCACCTGTGGGAGATCGATATCTCATGCAATGGTGTGATGAGAGAAGCAACATGATTTGCATGCACTGCAATGCCATCAATCAATGCAAATATACTAACCTGGTCCAGTGCTGCTTCCCGCTGCGCCGCTCTTGCGACACGTCGGATATCGTCCACATTCCTTGTTCTCTCGCTGGCCATAGGAGCAAGAGTCAACTGCCATGACACAGACCTCGGAGCTCAGACAGCCAATATCGCTGCATGATCTTCCGTATTCTGCAATGAAATTCAAAATCTTATTGAAGCCTCTACTTATATGGACATGAACACTTGTTGGAATTGCCGTATGTAATTTATTGTGAATTGGTTAATTGAGTAAAAACACTTTGAGTGCCTCAGGGGACCAAGAAGAGCGTCATCAGAGAGTAAATATATGTTTTGACTACGCCCATGAATATGGGTGAAACACAATATTTTAATTTTCTTAAAGGTTCGTCTAAACACACTTCGTTATCCATTGTTATCATCAAACTAAATGGGAAATCCAACCTATCCCAATCTCACATTATACAACAATCGACGCATTGGCATTTGAGCTTGTTGGACTACTAAAGCATATGGCAAAAAGTTAATTATCACTCGAAGATTAAGAAATGGGAAAAACACCGATTAATGTCAATACACTTACTTGAGTATGGGAGCGAGCTAACACTGCTGAACAACGCCAGCAAAGCCAAGCTGGAAATCACTCTGAAAAGTCTTCCCATGTCCGATCAGGAGAGAGCTTCCAGCTATTCCAGCCTGTAGAGAATGATTGAATTACTCAAAACACAACCTCTCATCTTCTTATCACGTATCATCTCTTATATATTTGACCTTCTGATCTCCCCTCCTTCCCTCCATTTCACTCACAAGAATCCCACAGTGATAAACGCAAAGTGCGCATTTACAAACAAGCGCGTACAAAATCGACATCTTTGGGCATCGCATTGTTCAGCAGAGATTTTCGCGAACACTCAAGATCTCAACAAAAAAGCAAAGAGATCTTTTTATTTAACACCTCTTAAGAAATGCCAGCTAATCATCCACATTAGCCAGAGAATACATGAAGAAGTTTAGCACGCTATGTTCTTGTCCTCGATCTCTTTCGTGTATGAAGCCCAAGGGTTGATGCTCGTTGAGAACATTGAATGTGATTCAGAGTGATTTTCGGAGGAAGGAAACGATCTTGATCGCTTAAATTTGCATGCTTGAATGTGTCTCATTGTTGGCTGTGACGCTTATGTTTGCGGTCAATGTAGCAATTGATTCGACCTTACTCTGGCTAAATGGGTGTACCTGTGAGGTAAATCACGAGTGTTTATGACACATAAAAACCGGATGAACAATTCCTTTTCACTCTGCGGAGCTTAAGTTCTACAATTCGCCTCAAAACATCCCAATGTACGATCCAAAATTTTAAAAATAAAATGTGATATTTTTACAATTGATTTTGTTTTATTTTAGAAGAAACAATCTATACAATTTTCGCGCGTTTCTCAGTAAAATGACGTCGTACGAACCAACACTTGTTCATCCAAAAATAGCAACTTTTCACATGAATAATTCCCATTCATTTTTTCCTCCTCCAATTCCATTACACACCACATTTTATTGATTGGCAAATTGGAAATGTATCCCAAATGCAATGCCTCCAATTATAACTGATGAGATGAGAAGATAATAACTTACACCAAAAAGAATAAATTTAATTCCTAATTAACTCTCCGTCCTTCTGATGGACAAAACTTCACATTCCACCACTACTGAACGTTCACAATTGAGTGAGGCTGGCTGCAAATGTAAGTTTCTCACTATACCTTCTCTGTTTCTCTCTTTCTCTCACTCCTTCGTCTCTTTACAACTCGACATATCGCTTCACTTCTTTCTCTCAATCCTCTCGCATCATCATTCTCTGTCTTTCTCGCCATGCCAAGCAGCAGAGCGAATAGCCCGCAACTGAGACACAAACCATTACTTAAATAAAGAGATTAACTGAACTTGCAGGAAAAGTGCGATTCTTTAGTTGTACGTTCCAAAATCTTCAAAATTCCTTTTGTAAAAATTATCAAATCCATATTGATCGGCTTCGTTGAAGTTCCCTTTAGAATACGACCCGTAAATCATCTTTTGATCCTTATTCGGTGGCGATGGCTCGACACTTTCCACTGGCTGAATGGGTTCGATTTCCTTGAAAGCTGGCTGAGAAGTCCTCTTTCCATGAACAGGCATAAATGATCTCTTGCTGTAAACTGGAGCCATTGTGTTGGCGTAGTAATCGTACAACAGAGATTTCGTGTCTGAATCTAGAGAGGGTTTTGCTGAATTCCTGCTGGATGCATTTCTTGTGCGCTCTTGACCATCTGAAGAGTGGCCAAAAGAATCAGTGGTGAGATTAAAATACCTTCCAGACTTCCCAGTTTACCTCGAGAAAAGTGTTCCATTTCGTATTGATTCCGAACATCCTGCAAGTTGTGAATCAACTCATCGAGTTCCTTCTCGCCGAGAGGAAAGGTCGCTGTTAGGATGAAAATTGAAGTCACAGTGCAGAAGAGGATGCAGATTTTCTGCATTTTTAATGCTTTTCCAGTCAACTCCTTAACACAACACACTTAACAACCGCTTGATTCCAGTGCAGACCACGAACAGAGAATGCGATTTTGTCACGCTGAGTGTGTCCTTTATATCCACCAGACACTCTCAGCATGGCACCGTGTCGGAATCAGAAATCTCAATGGGGAACAGGGAATGGGTCTAACATCCATGAGTTAAGTCCTCGCAAAAAAGCTCTTAAAGTGCTCCACTTAGATTATTTTTTTTATCATTATTCCAAAATTGTCCGCTTCTCTGCTATTCCTCCATATTGGATATTTGGTAGAGCTCATCGAGGATTTCCAGGCTCTTCTGATATCGGCTCTCCACCTTCTGCATCTGCGACAGCCAATTGCGCTTCACGTTCTTCCAACGCGGCAGCATTTCGCTCAGGATCTCATCTTTGCTCATCGGAGGATCGTCAATATTCTGTAAGACACGAGAATTGCTTAATAATTTCATCAGTGGATAATGATATCAGTCAATTTTACATAGTCGAGCTTCACATTGTCCTTGTCCATATTCTCCTGGCACGGCAATAGATTCGGAATCCTGCTCACAGTCGCCTTCTCTGGTGGCGGGAGAAGATCCACCGAGACTTCCTTGTGCTTATCCTCCTTGATGATGGACAGCAAGTCAACCTTGTGCTCATAGTATTGCCGGGATTTCCTCTGGGAGAAGCCTCGACTTCTGCACAACAGTAAAGCCACCTTTAGACACAGGACAGATGCAGTTGGAAGCTACATACTTATACCTCTTGTGAACGGCTGAACACTTGATCCAGGCACGGCAAATCGGATACAAAGGCGTGCTGTCGTCGAACTTCGCCAGATCAACAGAGCGATCAAACAGCTTCATGACATACGAATGTTGCACCGACGATGCATGCAAGGACTCCTTCTTGCCTATCTTCTTCTTGGGAGTCCCCGAGGATGAATTCCGGCGCGCCGAAGACTCATCATCGTCACTCTGTCCGGCCAGATCTTGGAGGATTCCCTTCAAGCGTCCCCGGGCAGTCTGCATGTCACTTTCTGTTGACAAAACACACAAAACACATTGAAATCGCGTTTACTCACTGAAACCAGCATACTCACTGTCTTCGTCATCTCCTGCGCGTCGTTTAGGCATGATTTTTAGGCCTTTCGGGTGGTTTTCTGCAGAGGAAAAAACAAATTTATCGAGAAAAATCACTTGTTTGACGCTTGGCTTCCTTGTTTTGGACAGTTAATCTCATTTCGCACTGGCCCTCAGTGGTGAATGTCACATGAATTCACCCGCCAATTCACCATATTCACCATTGCGTGCCGATGGATTGAGAATTGTTGATTGATTTCGCTTTCTCCGAAGCTTTTCGCATTTTATTCACTAGTAAAAACAATGCCGGACGTGAAGTTAGAACTATTTTCAGTGAAACAGAGAGTTTTCCTAGTGAAGCACTTCTACCAGAGCTTTGGAGACTACAAACTGGTCAAGAGTGATTATGAGACATTCTACGGAGCACCGCAGTTTTATCAACTCACGGACGAAGCAATCGCAGAGCTAATTGAACTGTTTGAGGACACTGGAAGTGTGCTAAAGTCCATTCGAATGATGGCTCAGAAGGTTTCTGGCAAGGAAATTCCCAGTCTAATTCCTATCACAAGTTCTAAGACTGAAGTTGGCTCAGAAGTCTCTGCGGAAGAAACTGAGAAAAGCACAACCGGTCATAATGATCCTCTGGAAGATCTGGACTGTTTTACTAAGGAGGAGTATGAGGTTCAGGAGGCAGATGAAGTAATTCATGAGGAATATCTGGAGGAAGCTGCAATGAAGGAAAAACCCTCAGAAAAACCACCGAAACAGGTAAGAATTTTCACACCGACAAATTCTCTTATTCTAAGAAGATTTTCCCGTTCCTTTTCAGTCTGTGCATTCTATCCGTGCTCAGAAGATCAGAGTGATCCGAATGAATGAACTTCTAGAGGAGACAATTGAGTACACAGATGATGAGGATCAACTCCAGGAAGTGGAATCATCTATTGGAGAGCCTGAAGGTATTATCACGTGTCTAAAGTGCGACAAGAAATGCAAGACTCTGAAGGAGCACAAGTGCTTTCTTCTTTCCTGCACGTACTGCCGGAAGAAATTCCCGCGAAAAGACCTCGTAAAGCACATGAAAAGGAATCACAACAACAGAAAGCTGCACAGCTGTGAATTCTGTGGGAAATTCTTCATCCGCAAAGACGATATGCTGAGCCATCGAAGGATTCACACCAAAGAGACTCCTTTCACGTGTCGCGCGCAGGGATGCAATGCGAAATTTCACTGGAGAGCAGCCCTGAATAGGCACGAACTGCTGGTGCACATCAAAGAGAGCACGGAAAGGTACAAATGCAACTTCTGTCCGGCTTCTTATCGACTCAAGGAGTACGTTGTGAGTCACATGAAGCGATGGCATGACTACAAGGAGACTGATAGTGAGACAGTGACGGAGGAGAGTTGCCATAAGACGTGGAATGGACCTGAAACCGCTCAGAATTCCTCACTCAGGCCCTTCATTTGTAGCTTTAAGGGATGCGGCAAGTCATTTTGCTGGCGTCAATCCCAGAAAAGGCATGAACAGTCTCACAAAGAGGATAACAACGACAACAGATTGAAGTGCGAATATTGCTTCTACTTCAGCTACAGCCAGAAATTTCTAGACAAACACATGGCGAAAGAGCACATAAGTCCTCATCAGGAGATCTCATCGCTAGGCACGTGTGACAATTGCAATGAAAACATCCCGAACGGTCAAACACACTGCTGCGATCTCGTCACTTGCTTGCACTGCCGGGAGAAGTTCTCCAAGAGCGAAATGACGCGACATTATCAGATCAAGCACGCCCAGGAAAAGCAAGTGTGCCAAGTGTGCGGCAAACGCTTCCACGACTTGCAAGCCTTTCTCAACCACCAGAAGATCCACGAGGATCAGCAGAGACTCTACGTGTGCAGCACCTGCGGAAAGATCTGCCAGCGGAAGTACGATCTGCAGAGTCACGAGAAGGTTCACAGCCAGGATCGACCGTACACCTGCCAAATCGAAACGTGTCGCAGGAGCTTCGCATGGCTTCACTCACTGAGGCGCCACGAGAAGCTGCACGAGACGAAGAATGCCAAATTATCATGCAAATTCTGCGATAAATTCTTTGTCACCAAGCCTCAAATGTCGGCGCATCTCATGAGAAATCATCAGTGTGGAAAATGCTGGGGATTCTTTAAGACCAGAGATGAACTGTTGAGGCATAAAGAAACCCATGCAGGTGAAGAAGAAGCCTCGGAAGAGCCAGATAATACCTGAGATATTTATAGTCATGTTTATATTGCTGTAGCTTAATATAATGAGTTAAAATACAAGTACAAAAAATGTGGCGGTAAGACCGAATTATGAAAAAAGGCGCTTTCGACTTTCGAATTCTACCGTATAACCAATGCTACAGATATTTCAGTAGACTGATGCAAGACAATTCCACGATTATTCCTATATTGCATTTTAAATTACGCTGTTAAGGTGTCAGATTTACTAGTACGAGACTAATAAAGGTTTTAATTTTTTATGGGATAGCTGGCAATTAAAATCTAATCTGTAAACGATTTTAGGTAAACCATTTAATAATCTTTCCAAGAATCTCAATTCGCTAACGAAAGAACAGTCCAATGAATTCCGAAGACATTTCTGAGCACACTGTCTTCACCATGAGACAATTTGCCAGTGGGTTGAGTGGGAAGAACGCTTTGGCGTCTTGATGTTGTCATTATTAGTCGCTTTTACGTGATTAAACCAGTGTTTTAGCGTTTTCAAGACAGAATGGATGAGAACAGTGGTGATGAGCCACTGCCGAACGGCTCCAACTATCACGTGCGGCGCCCGGATGGCACATGGCGTGAGTTTGGTGATTTCACAACAAAGGGGCCCAATTGCAGCGCTTGTCTCTTGCAGATGCCGCACAGATTATCCAGTCGCGCCTCGTGGACTCCAGTACGTATGAGTACTACATCCACTATGACGGGCTGAACAGGCGCCTGGATCAGTGGGTGCAGCGTAACAGAATTAACTGCACGCCACCGTCGGAAGCGGCGAAGAACCACAAGCCGGAATCCACTTTCCTGGGCAAATTCAATAAGCTGGATGTGCAGTCGCCGCTGGCGGAGGTCGTGGTGCCGGCGAACACGGGCGCGGCGACGGACAACGACAGAACAATCACGAGGAACCAGAAGCGCCGTCACGACGAGATCAACCATGTGCAGAAGACGTACGAGGAGATGGATCCCACAACGGCGGCCCTGGAGAAGGAACACGAGGCCATCACGAAGGTGAAGTACATCGACAAGCTGCGGATTGGACGGTATGAGATCGACACATGGTACTTCTCGCCATACCCAGAGGAATATGGGAAGGTGAGCAAGCTGTACGTGTGCGAATACTGCCTCATCTACATGCGCTACGCCACGCAGTACAAGAGCCACAAGGAGAAGTGCAAGAAAAGACAGCCGCCGGGAGCGGAGATCTACAGGAAGGGCACGATTTCCATATTTGAAATTGACGGGAAGGATCACGTCCTGTATTGTCAGACATTGTGTCTGCTGGCGAAGCTGTTTCTCGACCACAAAACTCTGTACTTTGACGTTGAGCCCTTTTACTTCTACGTCCTCTGCGAGATAGACCGGCAAGGGGCGCACATTGTGGGGTATTTCTCCAAGGAAAAGGAGTCACCGGAGAACAACAATGTCGCGTGCATTCTCATCCTGCCGCCGTACCAGCGGAAAGGTTACGGGAAGCTCCTCATCGCCTTCAGCTATGAACTGTCGCGACGAGAGGGTGTCATTGGGAGTCCGGAGAAGCCTCTGAGCGACCTGGGGAGACTCAGCTACCGCAGCTATTGGGCCTACACACTGCTGGAGCTCATGCGAGAGTGTCGCACCACCACACAGTCCGTGAAGGAGCTCAGTGAGTTGAGTGGCATCACGCAGGAGGACATCATCGCCACGCTGCAGTCGATGAAGATGGTGAAGTACTGGAAGGGACAGCATGTGGTGTGCGTGACACCCAAGACGGTCAACGAGCATCTGCAGTTGCCGCAATTCAAGAAGCCAAAACTCATGGTGGATCCGCTG
Organism: Phlebotomus argentipes; assembly: GCF_947086385.1. NCBI lineage: Eukaryota > Metazoa > Arthropoda > Insecta > Diptera > Psychodidae > Phlebotomus > Phlebotomus argentipes. The sequence goes on along the minus strand of NW_026776181.1, from coordinate 5,576,972 downwards.
TGTTTGCGTTGGATTCCGCACAAGAGGAACACGCAGAAGAAGAAGATTTAGGGCAGGAGAGATGTTCAATAAAGAGTGTTGCTAGGACAAAAGCTTTGTTTGGTTTCAATAAACAAGTGTGCCCACAGGATGGCGGAGAATGCAGAGATTCTGGAGTTGGTGAGTAATAAAAGATCGGCTCTATTAGTGTCTACATGAGTGATATTTTTAGCCCACGAAGGAGAATGTGGCGCTACTGGAGAGTTCCAATAGGAAATCAGCCGGGAAGAGTTTCCTGGAAGGCGTGAAGCACAATTCTTCGATAGTCAATCAATATTCCATCACAAGATACACGCCCAATGAGTGGCACAGGAGGAATGATGAGCTCTTCGCCCTGAGCCACAAAGTCAGCCAATTGAGTCTGAAGAATGACAATGAGGCGAAGAATTGCATGGCGTCAAACTTCTCCAGGACCAACAGAACGCAGCAGGACAACACTGAGCGACTGGGAAATCGATGCCATGAGATTTTCACATGGCAAACAAATCTGGAGCACGCGATACAAGCTCAAGTGGACGAGATTGCCATCCTGGAGGAAGAGAGACATCGTCTGAAGAAGTCCATGGCGATCCTGAAGATTCCTGAGTCCATCAATTCTGAGTGTCTGAGTCGAAGATGCGCTCGGCCGGACAGTGAATTGATCCGCGACGGACCGGAGGAAGAGCTTCTGAAGGAGACTATCCTAATAAATGATATCAGGAGAGTACTGGAGAAGACTCTGGCGAGCATTGAGCAGCAGCAGAGCGCAAATAGAGCTGTTAAGCACAAGCTTGAGTATCACTGGAGTTGCAAGAAGGAAGCCTACGCCATAGATTCGGTTAATAGAAACCTGGAGAACGCCTCTGGATCTACTCAATTCAAGCCAGGAGCTACTCAATCAGTAGCAGAGTAATTTGACAAGGGTTTTGTGGGGAAATCAATGGGTAAATTATACTTTTCTTGCAGCCAATCGACTGAGGAGTTTTGGAATCACTTCACGCAGGATGTTCTGGACGAAAGCGAAGCCACAAGGCAGAAATCTGTATGACATCTTACAATACAATGTACAGGATCTCATGGTTATTGCATTCCAGATTCACTTGCGAGGAACTCTACAGGAAATCCTTGTGAAGGCAACAAGAGATCTGAGGAATCAGGCAGACACTGTTGAACAGATGTTTCAATCCCGAATTTCCTGCATGGATGAAGTGAGAACAATGCTGGAGAATAATCTGCGTAACATCCTGCAGAAGCTGGCAGACACAGAAACACTCATCTCGAATCTCAAGGATGCCATCAGGAATATGGATTTCCCTATGAAAGTTTCCCAAACACGTCTGCAGAACAGGAATCTCTATCGGCCACAAGTGGAGAATTGCTATGATCGCTCCCAAGTGGGGCTTATCAATGAGGTGGGGAGTCTGCAGAAGAGTGTGTCGGACCTCAAGGAGTCTCTCAGGCAAGCTGAGGACACACAGAAGCAGCTAATTGACACGAGGACAGACCTTGAGGCGGAGATTATGCTCAAGAGGCGCACGATTAACATTGACAAGGATCGATGTCAACACATAAGATCCTATTTCCCATCAGCCACTGCCCTCAGTGGGTATATTTGAACTCACCAAGAGTGCTAGTTGTTGACGAAGAGTGACCAGCCCATCCACTGCAGGAGCTTGAAGGCGAGATATACCGGAATTATCAGGATAATCACGTAGAAGTAGTAAGACCAGCCCTCAATGACCATCTTTCTCACGAATTCACGCACGACAACACGATTTTGCCGTGACGGCGGTTATCGGAAGTAACACAGGAATACACAAATCACTTTTATTTCACAATAAAGCACCTAATCACATGATAAATACGGTGAAATTAGAGAATGTTCATGAACAGTCTTTTTCTCCTTGTGTGATTTGTTGACAAACATGGCTTTCGGGGTTGCCAGATTGCCGATTTCACCACTTGGCCGTTTTTCACCACTTTCCCCTCCATGGATCGTTGCAACAGGTATTGTGGCTCTCCAGGTAAGAAAAGTATTGTGGAATGCCACGACAAAAGTGTTGAACAATCAGAGTCGAACTGGAAGGCTCTGAATTTCACGGTAAAGAATATATTGAAACTGAATTTCTTCGGCAAATAAGAACCGCTGGGCCTTCCCCGAAATTCAAATTTCAGAGGATATTCAACTGCCAGTGCACGTGAAAATTCTCGAAACAGCACGAAAAGTCTCCCAATTTGCACCTGTTCCACATCGGAAAGCATCCTCAGGTGTATAGTTGCGCTGCACACATGAATAGAATAACGCTACAATAGCGGAGAGGAGAGTGATCTCAGTCTCTTGATCAACTTGCCATGGAGATCATCTCGCCACTATTAATTCCACTCCAAATATTTACAAATAAAGCAGACAGAATACAAAAGTGTTGATCATATCAATTAATTCGGCCACCTAACTAGTTATATTTCACACCATCGCCAGTGAAAATTCACAATTTGCCTCCGAAAACGTAAAATGATTCATCAAAACACTGCTGAAGTGTTAAAGTGAACATCGAGCGCTGCATAAGGCCAGAGTGTATTGTGGAAAAACAAGTCGAAAGAGCTGAAAAGTGAAAATATCTGTGATTTACGCGAGACTGCAAGAGACTTTTTACGGTGTTCAACAGTCACATGATGATTCCTCTTCTAATTCTGGGTTTAATTAGCGCATCTGAGGCGAATTTGAACATCATTGGGCCACAATGTGGGCAGATCTTCTGCAAACTCGATCAGTACTGCAAAGACGGTGTTTATCAATGCGTGAGTTGTGTGGACATTTGGTAAGATGGAGCTTGAAGTATTAAATATAATGTTTCTATACTTCAATTGTAATTATTTCTTCTGTATTTTTCAGCAATAACACTTCGCACAATGCCGATCAGATTCAGTGCCATAAAAGCTGCGATAGTGAGTTGAAAAAATACACCTGACTAATTCTTCAAATTGACGGGAGTATTGAATTAACATTGCTAAATATTTGCGTGTTTTTCGCCAGAGTACATGTACAGTCTACTGTACGATAAGATGACTCACCTATCGAGTGAATTCCATCAGCTGCAGAACCGTCAAATGATGATCCTGATTATCACAATAGTCCTGCTGATTCTCTTCATCATCATCCACGGCTTTCTCCTCTTTCGCTGGCTTCGCCGCCGAGGCTACCTCAGTGTGAAGATCTTCAAGGCGAAGTCCATGAAGCAGAAGCAGTGTCCAGTTGTAGATCTCACGCACGCCAATCCGCACACACAAAGTCCGAAGTTGCAGATCCGCACGGACATGGCCAGGAGCGCCAACGCCAAGAGAGACTCCACCGTTTTCTCAGTGGACGGCTCAACAATTCAGACCGTGAGCACGCCAATTAGCACGAGATATCCCGCAGAGGATTCAACGCTGGACTATTCCTATGATAACAGAGGAATGACTGTGACTCCCGTGGCCGATAAGCCGCGAGGATCGGAAACAAACTTCTGATTGAGTTTCTATATTGAAAAAATCATTCTCACATCACAAAAACCTTGTTAGTCATACAATTAATCTAAGAGCAGGTGAACTGGGCAGCACACTTTTGTCCTACAAAATGCTAAGTTGTATGTATTTTAGGGATTATTTTGTAAATATTTCAATGTGAAGCGCAAACATTCAAAGGTTGTTTCCGTGTATAAATCATTATCCGTCCTTTGGTTTCTATGCGAGAATTAAGTTGCTCATCAACTCACCGATATAATAGTCAATATCACATTTAAGTTTTGAATTTAAGAATTTTTTTTTTCTTAATTTTGGGAACATTTGTCCTTTTTTCTACATATTTATATTTAAATATTTTATCTAATATCTAAAAAAAATGCAATACACTAATAGATCTCTTTTTTGTTGTTATATGCGAAATTTTTCTACGGTAGAGAGAATAAAAAATCTATTAATTTAAGTATAAGATTAAGTTTGAAAATCAAATAAGTTTTTGGCTACACTGTGATAAGCAAAGTAAGCTTTTCACAGTACTTCGAAGATCTACATTATCTTAAACGCATTATTCAATAAATATTAGTATTATCAAAAGATTGAGTATTTTAAGTATACGGCAAGAACCCATCTTAAACTTAAGAACTCTTAAAGCAAAACTGTGCTGCCCAGAACTGAGTTTGGTTACAATTTCATGTACTTATGGCGATATAAAATTGCTGAAAAATTGGGGTGGCACTCCAATACAAAACTATCATTTGTGACCCTACAATAAAGACGCTATTCCTAAGTCTAAACCCAGTACTGATTCCGCCGCAGGAGCGGATTTGTTTGGGGTGTTTGAGGCTGCTGCGGCTGAGCGATCGAGGTGTAATTGACATCGTTGCAGACATCGTAATTGGGGCACCAGTTTTCGTTGTCATCTCCGTAAGGATATCGCAAAGAGTGCGAAGGATCGGGCAGATTGAGATCCGCCAGGTCGGACTCCGAGTCCTGGAAGTCATTAGGATCGAATCCGATGGGAATAACTTTGCACTGGGGAACATTACTGAGCCCGGGAAGAGGTGTTGAAGCTGCTGTCGCTGGGATGGATTCAGGATCTGAGGAGGTGTTTATGCGCGTGCCGTAGGGAAGAAAGTCTGGTGGACGCGGAAGTGATGGTGGATAGTCTTTGTGCGTGCTTTTAGATGCTCTGCTAGCGGCTCTGCACTTGATAATAACGACTAGAATCAGTGACAGTATAACAATGGCGGCCACGATGCACACGATCAGGACATAATTGATCGGAAGACTGGAATCAGCGATCATAACGCCATTTTCCTCAACTGCCAAATCGTGGGAATTGATTGTGATCGCCACAGTTCCTTGAGCTGGCTGAACGGACTTAATGTGCAGAACGTAGTCAAAGCTATCGGAGATCGTAAACAACTCCTCATCAGGCAGTTTCTTGGCCACAAAGTAGATCACACCACTCTTGAGTTCCTTGTAAGTGAATGACGTGACGTCCTTATCCTTGTACGAGTCTCCATCGCCTGTTGTTCTGGTTATCTTCTTGAGTTTCCCATGCTTAGCCTTTGATGTCAGGATAAACTTGGGATTGTAGCGATTCAGGTTCAAATTCGAGGAATGATGGGACATGGCTGAGGTGCTGAGGCGAATCTTATCTCCAGCCGTGACTGTGATGGCGTTTAGGGCGATGAAAGGATGCACGATCACCTTGACTGTGATCACACCTCCGTAATTTGTGTCTGAGATGTAGGCTGTGACTTGGAATGTGTCATTAGATCGCGAAAGATCAGTCTGCATATACGAAATCTCCTGCTCAACAAGCTGCATCTGACTGAACCTGAGAACAGGCTTCTCATTGCGCAGAATGAGACCAGCTGTTGGGGTCATGGTAATGTTGTACATCAATCGAGTTTTGTGAACATTCGTCTCGATGTACAAGTGCCTCTGCTCAATCAGAGCCGCCGAAATGCCTTGGGGGACGAGAATGGCCTCATTTTGAAAACCAGCAGTGATTGTTATGGGTAGAATGTTGATGTTGAAGATCTCATAGGCAGGTTTGAACTCGCCATCAGAGACTTTGAAGTAAAAAGTTGTGGATTGAGCCTTGCCTGAGTGAATGTAGATCACTCTTCCCTCATCAATATCCAGCTGTGTAAATTGATTTCCATATGCTATGATGTCTTGAGCTATTCCCTCATCGGATACCTTAAAGAGTAGCCCAATTGTAGGCCCACTTATGATGTCATAGACTATCTCAGACGATGGCGTGTCCGCATCTTGGGTCAATAATTCCGATCGCGTGATCGTCTTGTTTTCTCCCTCAACGACGGAAATGTGAGGAGATTGAGTGATCAACTGGAAAGGTTGATCGTTAATGGGGTTGATTATGATCGGAATAGTGAGATTGCAGAGGAAAATGTGACCCTGCAGAAGATAGACGGACATCAAAAGGCGATCCTCAACTGTATCCGAGTGATCGTGTTTGTAGTAAACGCGGTTGTTATTGAAGTCCTGCAATGTGAGACGATTGTTGGAGGCATTCATCTTCCCATCAATGATCTCCACTGCTCCATGATTTGGTGTGAAGGGTTCTATATAGAGCTCAGGATCGTGAATACCTGCCCGGGTTTCTAGATATTCTAGAACCTTCGACAGATCCAGCTTAATTGGAGCCAATTCGCCCTCGTCCAGACTAATCCTCGGCACTGGGAGGAATCTCAGCAATCCTCCTGAGGACACGGAGATATCAATCTGGAATATCTGGTCAATTAAGCTGCTGGCATGACTGGAGATCACGTCGAAATAGAAGGAATCATTGGTCTTCAGCTCTAGCATCGTGTGAGTGTGTTCATAGAGGATTTTTCCAGCTCTCACGTCGCTCTGTGTGAACTCTGACACTTCCGTGGCCATGCCATTCTCCGAGTACTCATAGAGAATCCTTCCCAGTTGGGGAGGAATAGTCACCACATATCTCACAGCTCTCTCCTCATCTGAGCACTTAAAGTGCAGCTGTTCGGGCAGGATTTGCTTTCTCGTGAGCGGGAACACATGCAGATGTTCATTTCTTACTTGCACCAGCGACACAGGGTTAACTGTGACAAAGAGGGTCTGCCTGGAGGTGTTATGCACCCCATCCGTGACGAAGAAAGTCAATTGGCCACTCGAGAAGGAGCTGTTGTGCATGAAAAAGACATTCCCATCGTCAATTTGTCGCTGTGTGAAGTTCCCAATGACTTTGTGGGAGACACGAGCGTCATTGAGAACCAATGTGCCTCCCACCACTTCATCCACCACGAAAGTGAGATTCTCAGCCACTGTGTCGTAGTCCTGAGCCACTGCAAAGAAGAGCAATACGCGGAAAGATTAATGATCTCGCCCCAATGATTTATGATTCACTTTGCTGGCGTTCAGCAAAAAAAACAGTAATTACTCCACTTTCTTGCAGATAAAAATTAATTTGTCACTCATAACAAGACATAATTAAAATAAATATGAGGAATCGTCAAAACATTCACACATCAGCTCGCTGAATGGATTCTACGTTATCACATAACGCATGTTATTTATAACTCTGCAGTTCATAAATTATATTTTACTCACTCAAATCAGTCCTCTTGATTGAGCTCCGTCCGCCAGTCCACATCTGAAGGCCCGTGTTCGTGACAACTTGAGGGATTTCGTCATTCACCGGCAGAATGGCCACGTGCAGATAGAACGGAACACTCTCCTTGTTCCGCGCCACGGCGATCAAGAGAATGGTGTCCGAGGAGTTCTCACTCCCATTGTGATTGTACATGATAATGTTCGCCTCTAGTTGCTTTTGCGTGAATCTGTTGACTTTCGAGGACTTTCCAGACTTGATATTCCCAAACTGCGGCTGTTGCAGGATTTTATACTCCAGAATCTTGCCATAGTAGAACTCAGAGAAAGGCACCATATCGTCAACGGAGAGCGCAACAGATCCTCCCTCTTCCACGAGAATCGCCCTGGTTGAAATGTAGAGATTCTCAGGGATAATTATGATCTTGAGCTTGAGATCTCTGAGCCATGTGATGCCATTTGTCACGTCGAAGATGAAGTAATCGGAGGATTGATTGACTCCCGCTTGAATGTAAAACATCTTTTCGGCATTGATTGTGCTCTGATCGAAGACTTTGCTGTTGTACTCATCGTCCAATGTGATGGATTGAATCTCCAGGTAACCATGTTGAGGAGAAGTGGTCACCAAGTATGTTATATCTCCGGGGGAAATTTTCGGATGGACAATCTCAAGAATATCTCTCGATATAATCACACTTGTTGACTCCTCGACGAAGAGTGTTTGATTGCGGCGAATCTGGAGGAGTTCCCAATAAGCCGCCGGATAGATCCTGATCAGTAATTCACCCTCTGTCCAGATTCCCTTCGCCGCCACGCGATATCTTATCTTATCCATCGAAGCCACTTCAGTGTTCCAATAGATGATTTTCTCCTGATTCACATTTGATTGCGTGAAATTCTTTATCGAAGTCACATTGAGATTCCTGGGAAGAATTGTTGTGTTTAGCTTTCTCTTCAGTGCCACAATATTCCCGAAATTCGGCCCATCTGTGATCTTATACTCAATCTCATCGGGCTCAGCATTTAAGTTAGTTTCAATTGAGAGATCATCAAGAGTGATCGTGATGAAGCGTCCCTCCTGCACGACAGACGCATTGGAGTCACGCACTTTCAGAAACGGCTCAGAGGCTTGAATCTCCAGAAATCCAGGCACTTCAAACACCCCGTCGGAGATAATAAACGTGATCTTGCCATACTCAGCTCCGTGATGCTTGATCATAACACGGCGCTCATTAATGTCTTCCTGGGTGAAGAAATCCGTCTCGACACCCTCCTTGAACATCACACCATTTGGCACGGTGACTTGAGAGTAGAATATATTGGCTGCACCTGTCTCGAGATCGTGATCCTCATACTCGAGATCAGCGCGAGACAGTGTCTTACTTTCCTCTTTCACGATGTAGAACACTTTGTGATGCGCATTGTAGGGTTCATTGTCATTCACCAGCTTGATTTCGACACTCACTTCGCAAATAAACTGAAAGTTTGACTCGGGATCTGAGAGAACGAGAATGCTGAGTGTGTCTTCAGTGGATTCTGAGTCATCGTGGCAGTAGTAAATATTCCTTGAGAGGATCTCATCGTATGTGAAGGACTCGATAACATTGATCTTAATATTGGTTTCGTCGTAGTTGCAAATCGAGCCGTGTTTGGGTGGAGTTGAGACGTTAAAAGTGAGTTCTTTGAAGTGATCGAAGATCACCTCGAAGTGATTGGTGGTCAGTAAGGCTGCTCTGCCCTCATTCACCACAATCCTCTCCTTCGTCTGATACATCAGTGACTTTGAGAGACTCTCCGCGGGATTAAACACAATGTTCATCTTGCCATAGATGTCTTCGCATTCAGGCACAGAAACGGCAAATTCGAAGACATCCACAAAGCTTGAATAAGATGTTAAGTACGTCCGATAGCGCATGATGGTCTTATCGATGTCCTGTTGAGTGAATGAATCCATCTCCTTGGCAGCCTGAGGATATCCGTCCACGTAGATGATCCCGTATTTCGGCGGTTTCACCACTATATAAATTATATTCCGTGGAAATGTCGGCAAGGGAAGAGTCTGATGGTACAGATTATCACTCTTGATGGCTACATCTCCACTCCCATTGATGTACAAGTTCGCCTGTCGCTGAATCCCGATCTGGAGCTTCGTGAACGTTATCCGAAAGTCGTAAGACTTCGCCATTGTGATGGGCGCTAAAGACACTGTGAACTTGAAATCGTCATGCTGGGGAAAGTCCGTTGTGTGGAGATATCTTATCTGGCCAAGGAGCATCTGATTGCTAGTGAAGGCATCCACGGTTATCCAGGAGGAGTCTACAGCTCGCAACTTCTGAATACTGCCAAACTGTGGTGGTCTGACCACGTCGAACTTCACATCCAATTGATCATCATCGGAGTTGGAGACGAAAGATAAGTTCCAAGGAGAGATCAAAGCGTATGATTTGTGAACCAATATCAGGCCGGTGTTGTTGATCATTCGCAATTGAAGGGGCAACACAGACACTTTCAGCATAACAGTGGGGCTCGTCTCCATGCCATCGGAAACCTGGAAGAAGGACATCAATGTGTAAAATGAATTATGGATTTTTCCCAATTGATCTCACCTGAACAGAAATTTCCATTGATGTGTCTTCGGGAGTGTCTGACTCTATAATGTAGGTCACATGTCCCTGATTCACATCAGACTGGGAAAATGTGGTGACAGCTTTTCCCGCCACTTCCAACTTCCCAGCAATGCGGTTTGGTTGCGGCGACGGCAGAAATGTGTACATTAGTGAGCTGTCTGGGCTGTCAGGATCAGTGGCCAGCAGGAGATCCGGACCGATAACTTTGGGTATTCCTTGGGTGAGTCTCAGCATTCGATTGTGCGGAATGTAGAGCGATGGAGCATCATTAACAGCTGTAATGTTGATGTGCAGCACAAATCTATGCTTGCCCTGAACATAATCAGGAACTGATTCTCGATTCGTGGACACCAGTTGCATGTCCATCGTGATGTGATCGATGAAGTGCTCATTTCCACTGTGGGTGTACTTCACCTTGTCTGTGCTGAGATCCATGAGGGAGAAGAGCTTCGTCTGGGTCTCATTGCCGTCGCTCGCGAAGGGCGCAACGGCGATTGTGCCATGTTTTGGTGGCTGAACTATGTGAAAGATCACTCCGGCCTCCATGAGCCCGATCTTTGCAAAGTCAAAGAGCACATCGATGTATATTGGAGACAGGAACATGCTGTCTCCCTCCATCAGTTGCATAGGTGATATGGCGAGAATCTCAATGTCTATGGGGAGATCTATTCTGGAGAAGATCTTGTATCTCTCCAGGAAGTCATTCCTTATGCAAAATGCCTGATTGCAGTGGCAGATGAACTCGTCAATCCCATAAGGTTGGCATATGCTGCCGATGATGCAAGGCTGTCTCTCGATGCAAGGATACCTCCAGACACAGTCCACAGTCACTCCCTGGGTGATCTTCATATCCGGAAATCCAATCAACTGACGATTCACCAATATATTCTTCATGCATCCGCGGAAGCTGCTGTCAACAGCCCTGGATCCCTTCATTCCAGCTCTCCTCCTCAGGCTGTAGTCCAATCCGCCAATGAAGAATTGCTCATTGAGTTCAATGACATGACTACTTCCGTTCGCGAAGCTCGCAGCATTTTTCACATCATCCACAGTGATCTCCACGATTATTGGGCTGTACAGAATCGAGACATTGTGCCATTTGCCATCAGAAACATTCCTGTCCGGGATGAGTTCAACAGCATTCGATCCCTTGCCGACCAACAATCGAAGTTTCGCCTCAACAATCTCAAGAGAGATGAAATCCATATTTCCCACATTGTACAGAACACTTGAAACTACCTCAATTGTCCGGAATTGGAGGTTCCAAATGTCTCCTGAGTACATTGTAGGCTTTCCCAGCACCATAAAGGAGTCATCTTCGATGAAACTGACACTCTGCTGGTGATCAGCATCGAATTCCGCAGCACACGTCCAGGAAACCCGAACACTAGCCACGTGAGAAGTCCTTTCTTTGGCGCGCTTAAAGACGTTGATATTATTATAGTACATCTGCAAGGAGTGTAAAAAATAGCCTAGATTAGATAAGGATTAATTTGTTTCTTTTTACACGAAGATTCTTAAATAAGATCAAAAGGATTTTATACTTTTTCAGTGTGAAAATCTCATAAAGACAATTTTCCACAATTTTCTCCAAGAGTCTTGTGCTCATGAAGAGCATCACTTAATTATCACTGACACAAGAATAGACGAGAAGCTTGATGGAAATTTCTTTGGAGAAAGTGTCTACACAAAACTCCTCATAAAATCTATTAATAGCACATCATAAAGGGTTAATATTTCATGAAATTGGTGAAGAATGTGTGACACTCGTCATGCAAATTTCCTAAGCAGTATTTTATGTGTCTATTCTAGGACTCTATAACGATACTCACATCAGACATGCATCCACGGAAATTGTCCACGGTGCTTAAGTACGCTTGAGAGAAATCCCCAACGCCGCCGAGGAAGACGCCAAAGTGGATGTTGAGCTCCCCAATTTTCGACGGCACGGTTTTCCGGTTGAAATGCTCATCCACTTGCATCGTGATGTTAGAATCGTAGCGTTGAATGGCGATTTCATGCCAATTGAGATCGTTGAAGAGTATATTCTTGGGCGACCACAGCTCAGTTGTGAAGTCCTCAATCTTGAACACGAACTTTATTCTGCCCGCCTCGAGATTGATCAGCGCATAATCCGTCCGACCGGCGGCCAGGAAGATGAAGCAATCGGGCAGCATTGTGCGGAATCTGAGGCGAATGTTGGTGGAGCTCTTCGCCTCCTGCATGGGCATGGCGATGTGACTGGCTCCATAGAACGACACTGGCGGCGTCGATGGTAAAAATAATTTTGGGATGCACCACTCAGAGACACGGGGTACAACAAAAATATTTACATTAACTTACCTTTCACACAGTCAACGCCTCGAACAGCTGTTTGCAGCAGTACAAGTAGTACGGCCGAGACGAAAATAGCGCCGGCATCTCTCATCTTCAGCATCCTCCTTGATGTGTGCGCCCGGAACACTCTTGCTAAACCCACGATGACGCCGCCAGAGTGCTAATTCCCATTGATCTTCAAGCTGCAGAGGACCGGAAGATTTTGCAATATGATGGAAAATTACATAAATACACAAAATGCTCCAAATTGATGAGCGAATGCTATTATTGTTAAATATGCCATCAAAGATGCATAAAATCGATCATAAAGCCTCGCGAATGAGATAATGCATGAGGCACTCTGGCTTAGACGCTCTACACACATAAGGTTAAGACGAGAGGATTCTTGGGTGGTTTATAGCCACAGCCAATTACGAACGAGGCTTGACTCGCGTGTCATGCACTAAACAACACTTTTATAACATAAAAATGCCCAATGTCTTTGCACTTTCATTAAAATTAACACTTATTCACTGAAAGATTAGGAGACTTTAGTCACGTAGTGATTATTATTATTAGGACAGTCTACAATCATGACAATAGAAATCACAGCCTGAAAATACTGATTGTGGCCATAAATTGCCTAAGCATTCTCTCGGCTTAAGCCTATGTGTGTAAAGCACATTAGAGTTGAAGAAAGTCACTCATCGCGCTTCTCATCTAAATCCCTCCCAGACTAGATCATCTCAACTCTATCATAAATGAAATTCTCAATGGGAACTCACATCTCGTGAATTGCTGTGGCTCGCAAAGTGGGAAAAGACAGCCTGATATATCAATAAATATCTATCGACTGTTGAATGACTTTTAATGGAATCACTCAGCACAAGAGCAACAATTCTGCCCAGACACGCACACTTTACACAATTTTTCACAATTTTGTGTGGATGTTCGTCAATTGAGTGTAATTATTTTGGAATGAGTTTGTTTGTTGGCTTTTGCCTCTAAGATTATGATTACAAATTTCTCCAGAAGGCGCGCGCGAGTCTGTGCTCAAAAGAGTGGTTGATGAGAATCACTTCTTGTCGGCTTGTGTGTTGCACTAAACATAGAGCCGGGATTCAACTGAAGCGCACAACACAAGGCAAAATGAAAAATGAGATTTAACAAAAATAAATCGTCAACGAGGAACATCTTTACGCATTACGAGTCTCATCTTCATGCGGCCATAACATAGATGTATAGAGAGGAGTTGTATATTAAAATGAAAAGCGACGAATCTATTCTTGGAAACTTTTCCTCTCGACCACAAACTCATACATGATTCACTGCTCTTCATGCGCTCTTCGTCCTGGCTCTTCGCATGAAATTCTCACACAGCACCAAGAGGAAAATCAGGGATTTTCATCACTGCTTAATCCGTGAATGAAGCCACCCACTCAGCACTTCTTTCTGCCATTCGTCTGTGTATTATGAATGATCGTTCTGCATGGATGAAACTCAATGGCGATCTGCTTCACTGACTTTTCCAAACCGAACTGTCACCAAAACTGTATATTTTCACATTAGAAAATCCCCGAAAGGGTACGTTTTGCATATAGAGATCACTCATGAAATGAATATGAAAACCGCGAGGAGATCACAAGAGCGACAAAGAGCTTGTGATCCACTAATCACGAAAGGCAACTCGAGACTAAAATAATCTCTGAGAATCTCTTTTCTTGAGAACAGAAGATCACTTTGTTGGAGATCGTCGCTTTCCGCACCCGAATTCGAATTGTCCCTCCTTCTTCGAGATGTTCCCCTCTCATTTCCACGCGCGATGCACTCACTCCGCCGACATTATTTATCTTCATGTGTCGGAATTGAAAAGGCACATTAGAGTTGCTCTTTTTCTCCCGCACACTTGAGCCACAGAAGAGGGTTCTTATTAATAAATGTCGGAAACTAATTAGGGGAGTGGAATCGGCATTAAATGAGTCAATATCGGAGAAATTCCAGGGCATCTCGAAGGGGAGAGAATATCAATGGAATGAGAGTCAGAAGTTAAGAATGTGTTGTAAACAAGCGCAATTTTCAATTGTATTTGCAGATAAAGTCGGCAAAATCACAGAAACTACAAAAAAAATGCAATAAAGCACCACGAGTTGGATTGTTAAAATGATTTTTTCCTGAATGTCGTTCCTCATTTTCTTATACGATTAGACGCTCTGTTTAAGAAGTTTATGCTGAATTGAAAGTTTACTTTTATCAGCGTGTGTAAGTTTTCTGCCTTATCGCAGCAGACGAAGCTCAAGTATATGTTAAGGTATTTACTATGCAACACTCTCTTCGTCTTATCACGCAAATGGACATGAAATCAAATGCTTGCTTCGTTTTGTTCTAAGTTCATTACAAGTAATTTCATACACCATAATTGGCGATTTCCTCGCATTTCCCAAGGTTCTGAGAGTGACAAAATATAAGGAAATGCTCTCGAATGACACAGTAGAAAAGATGCTTCATTGACTCAACAGTTAACATTGTGCGGCACTCGCGCGACTCTCGCACACAATCGCTGCTTATCACACACATTCGCGACAAAAATTCAATTGTGCGTCTCTTATCAGTGTCGGAGTCACTATTGAATGAGACCCAATTGACTGCGACGATCAGTGAGGTGCCAGTGACACGTTCGAGTGCATCTTTCTCGCGAAGATCCATTGAAATTGGGCACAAGTGATTGAGTAATTGCGTGATAGACAGAGTGTGAATGAAGAGCTCCTTTCGATTTTCTTTGCTTTTCACCTGAAAATCCGTCACGAAGAAAAATGGTGGGTATAAATAAAGTGAACGAGTGTTTAATCAAATGTTTCTGTCGTTATCGCATAGTGACAAATTTTGTATTTATAATGCAGAAAATCACCCTCAAAGCACTCCTCGTGACTCTCTTCTGCCTTCTCGGCACCGGTGATGCCCTGAAGATCCTCTTCATGGCTCCTTTTCCGGTGCCCAGTCACTGGTTCTGGCTTAAATCTGTCGTGGATGGACTTTTGGACAGAGGTCATGAGGTCACAGCCATAACGAATTTTCGTGCCAAAGAGCCGCACTCGAACTACACGGAAATCATTCTGGACCCACCTTTCGATCTGCTAAAGTATTGTGAGTTTTTTCTCTTTCTCTGAAAATGCATCGCACAGAATTACTCTTTACTCAGCATTAGGCTCATTATTCCATTCCAATCTTATCTCCATATATTACCATGATTACCACTATTATGCTCCCACATCCACTCGAGATTGCATTTTTCCTGCTTTTGTGTCAATTCTCACGATTACAATCTAATCACGAAATATTTACCAGACAAACGACTTTTTCCTCACGCTAATTAATCTCGATTTTTAGCACCTGAGCATTATATTTACGAACTGAAATACCGGAATGACTTCAGCAACTTGTTTCTCGTGTGGAACGTCGGATTACTTTCCACCAAATACGCACTTGAGCATCCCAAAGTGGCACGTCTGATAAGGAGTGATACGGAGGAGTTTGACCTGGTGATATCTGAACAATTCGGCCAGGAGGCATTCCTCATGTTCGCACGCAAATACAACGCGCCCATTGTCACGATCAGCACGTACGATTTCACGGACTTCCTGGATCTCAACGCGGGCTTCAGAGCGCCCGCTTCGTTCATTCCTCACATCCTGCTGCCCTACACCGATGAGATGACTCTCAGCCAGCGCGCCTACAATCTCTTCATAAGCCTGTGTGATCGCATTGTTCGACGAATTTTCTACATACCCGCCCAAAATGCTCTGCTAGAGAAGCACTTCAAGCCTCTCGAGCGAAGTTTGGGTCCCCTGCCCACCGTCCAGGAACTGGAACAGTCCATATCTGTGATTCTCTTCAACAGTCACGCGGCCACTTCGCCGGCGAGGCCAGAAATGCCGGGTCACGTGAAGATCGGCGGCATTCACATCAGAGATCCAAAGCCTCTTCCTGCCGAACTGCAGAAATTCCTCGATGGCGCTGATCACGGCGCAGTTCTCTTCAGTCTCGGCTCCCACATTCAGAGCTCACACTTTGCCAAGGAGAAAATTCAGGCTTTCATCAAAGTCTTCGCCAAAATGAAACAGAGAATCATCTGGAAATACGAGGGAGATGATCTCAAGGGCTTGACGCCAAATGTGCTGATCCAGAAGTGGATTCCGCAGGTAATTATAAACAAGTTCCTGTAAAATAAATATTACAGGCTTGATTGTGCTTTAGTGAGACTATTTATTAGTGATATTTTGCTAATTCTCTCTATCGTTTCCAGGTGGATGTTTTGGCGCACCATAATATTGTCCTGTTCATTAATCACGGAGGGATATTCGGCACTCAAGAGAGTGTCCACTACGGTGTTCCCATGCTCACTATTCCCTTCTACGCTGATCAATTCCGCAATGCCTATCGCGCCCAGGCTCGCGGACATGCGCTCGTGATCGAATACGATGCCATCACTGAGGAGAACCTCTCGCAGAAGCTCCACAGTTTGCTGACTGAGAATCACTTCCAGCAGACAGCCGACAAAGTGTCCCAGCTCTTCAAGGACAATCTCGAGAGTCCACTGAACACCGCCATGTACTGGATTGAGTACGTGGGCAGGAACAGAGGAGCGGATCACCTGAAGTCCGCCGCGAGGAATCTCAACTGGTTCCAGTATTTCATGTTGGACATCATCGGACTGCTGATCGTGGTGTATTTTGTGATTGCGACTGCAATGTACTTCTTAGTGGAGAGAATCTGTGGGAAGAAGAAGAAAACCAACGAGAAGGATAAAAAGGTGTCCAAGCAGAAGAAGTCAAATTAGACTGATGTTTAGTTCGCAAAATAATACATTGTAAATTCAATATATCATTGCAATAGCTACAAATCTATCCAAGTACACAAAACACTCATGTGTCCTCAGTCTTGTTGGGCTTCCCCTGAAAGTTCACGCCTTGTCTCATCACCAGCCACCGCTTCATGTCCTTCAGTTCGCGGCGCCGTGGCACAGGAGGTTGTGCCTCCGCGACCCTTCATCTCCACGTGCTGACTCACACAGATTTTATATCGCTGAACATCGCATGACAAAAAAAGTGGGAGATAAGAGAATTGATTTGCAGGAATTAACACAGTCAGACACTGTTTTCTATTGTTAAACACTGGCGTGAAGCAAACACTTTTTATTGATAGAGCATTTCAGGTGTAATTTCATGTGATTAAATTAATGATTTATGCTTTAATTTAAATTTCGAGTGTTTCACAGCAAACACACAATGCGAAATTCTCATTTGATAAATTTTCAATTCTTCGCTTTCTTTTTGCTAATATCTTAGCCATTGAGTGAGCGTATTAGCGATATTTGTAAGAGCGAAGACAGACTTAAGGATGATCTCGAGATCCTCTTCAAATCACGAGTTCATCTTCAGCTCAGTACTTTTTGTTCGAGGACTGCTAAAATATGAGCTCAGACATCTTTTTAGCTTTTGTGGTTTGCTGGGAGATTAGAATATCATTGCAACCATTGACCCATACTGTTTACCAAAATGTTGCTTCATCCGCATCATCGCTTCACCGATTCTGCTTCAGTGTATTTTATCGAGAGAAAACACACTGAAATTGTGATGGTATAAGAGCTTAAAGACTTCACCAACTCAGCAGTTCTGATTACACCGCGATAGAAGTCAGATCTGCTCAGTAAAAAATGTCTCCACTCAAATTATACCACTACAGCCTAAGTCCACCATCTCAATTAGCCCTTATGACCATCAGACACCTGAAGTTGGAGGTGGAAATTATCACAGTGGATTTGCTGAAGCAAGATCAATTATCACCAGAGTTTATAAAAGTCAATCCGCAACACACAGTGCCAACGATTGATGACAATGGATTTATTCTGTGGGAATCTCGCGCCATCGCCACGTATTTGGTCTCTTCCAAAGCTCCAGGAAGTTCTCTTTACCCAACAGACGTGAAGAAGAGAGCCGTTGTGGACGCTCGACTACACTTGGATCATGAATTATACATTGCTCTACGAGAAGTTGTGGTAAATTTCAAAGTTTTCATGAAGAAAAAACAGAAATTGAGCACTTCTAACTCTTTTAGTTCCCCATTTACGCCTTGGGAAGCACGGAAATTCCCCAGGATAAGAAAGATAAAGTGTACAAAATTCTAGGGAATCTCAATACTTTCCTTGAAGGACAAAAGTACGCGGCTGGGAGTGAATTAACAATCGCTGATTTAGCTCTTCTTGCCACAATTACATCTCTTCAAGTGAGTTATCAGTGGAGATTAGGAGAATTTATTTAACCAAGTGTGTCATTTTCAGGAAATCGGTGCGAATATCTGCAAATTCAGTAACGTTTCTGCCTGGCTGAAAAGCCTGGATTCAATTCCCGGTGCCCAAGAGAATCTGGAAGGCGCCCAATTGTTTGGAAACTTCATCAAATCTAAGATTAATCAAACAGACACCTGGGAGTAATGAAGAGAGCGAGCAAACAGCTTGAAATAAATAAAGCGGTGCTTCAAGTACTGATAATGAGAAGTCACTTTAGTCTTCACACTATTGTTGTGCGGTTCAGAGCGTGAAAATGGCCACATTAAAGTATTATTACTACCCAGAAGGCGCTCCAAATCGTGCTGCCCTTCTAACAATTCGCAATCTGAATCTGGACGCTGAAGTCATTTTCGTTGATTTACGCAAAAAGGAGCATTTGACAGAGAAATTTGTGAAAATGAATCCTCAGCGATGCATGCCATTGCTGGACGATAATGGGTTTCTGTTGTGTGAGTCTCGCGCAATCTCTCAATACTTGGTGACCACCAGAGCTCCGGGGAGTTCACTGTATCCGACGGATCCCAAGAAGAGAGCACTTGTGGATGCTAGACTGTATCTGGACACAACTCTTCATGCGGTTTCACGATCGTTCTTCGTAAGTTTCTCTCCAATTGATGTTTGTGTGTGGTTTTATCACTACACTGCCTTGCAGTTTCCGATCCATTCGATGGGAGAGACGAAGATTCCTGAATTGCCGAAACAGAGACTCTATCAATTGCTTGGCTATCTCAATGATATGATGGAAGATAAGCTCTTTGTCGCAGGAGATGAACTCACAATCGCGGATTTTTCGATTTTGGCATCTTTCTCCACATATTACGTAAGAATGGAAATCTTTTCCAGAAACACTTGAGAACGCTTTGATACTCTTTTCAGCATTGTGGAGCCAATGTGAAGAATCTGAAGAACCTCATTGCTTGGTATAAGAGATGCGAGAGCTTGCCTGGATTCCAAGAGAATGAAGATGCGGCCAAGGATTTCGGGGACATGTTTAAATCCAAGCTCAACATTAAGGAGTCTTGGGAAGAGTTGGAAAAGTGAAGTGCTGTACTTTATTTTGCATACAATAAAGAGGCTTTCATTTACTCACGGAAAGCTCTCATCCCAGGTTCCAGTGATGCCCAGGAGTCCCTTCAGGAACTCCCCGTACGCCTTGGCAGCCTGATCGTTCTCCTGATAGCCGGGAACATTCTCACAGCGCTTGTACCATGCCAAAATGTTCTTGTACTTCTTCACATCCGCACCGGCGTACTGCAAATAGAAGAAAGTGATAAGATAATGTGGAGAGAAGTGAGGAGATAAAAGCTTACAATGTACGTGGCGATTGAAGCAAGGATCGCCAGATCGGCTAGAGTCAGCTCATCCCCAGCGACGTAATTGTTGCCCTCCAGCATCGTCTCCAGACTCTCCAGCAGTTGATACAGGCGAATCTTCTTATCACTGGCGATGGTTTTTTGTCCCAGAGTGTGAATGGAATACTGACAAAATGGGAGTCATTTCAGCAAGAGAAGCGGCATAAGTTGACTGCACTTACGAAGATGATCCTGGCAGTGGCCTGCAGATAGGCATCAAGATACAGACGAGCATCCACAATGGCTCTCTTCTTGGGATCCGTCGGATACAGGCTGCTGCCGGGCGCTCGCGTGGTGACCAGATACTGAGAGATCGCTCGAGACTCCCACAGGACGAAGCCATTGTCGTCCAGACACGGCACAGTGTGGATTGGGTTAATCTTCAGGTATTCCGGCTTCAGTTGCTCCTTCTCACGCAGATTCACGTTGATCAGCTCCACGTCCAGATTGAGGGCGCGGATCGTGAGCAGAGCACCTCGGCAAGGAGGACTGTGAGGGAAGTAGTAGAACTTGACAGGAGCCATGGCTGTGAAGTGAACAAGGATTGTACTGAGATTCTGCCGGAGAAATTGGTTTTCACGCCTACCTTCGGGAAAAACACTTATCGGAATGACTTTCTCAACGCCCGTTTGCACCAATACAGAGAATATCGAATTGACGGAAGATTTGGAGAGGCACAGAGCCGGATCTCACCGGGGGCTCGTCCACTGAGCAGTCGCTGTACACTTGCAGATTAACGCTTCTTTCAAGTAGGCACTAAGATATTCTCTTACCTTTCTTCCACGCAATTCTCCACAGAAAGCACAGAACAAATGATAACGAGAATGAAATCACGAAATAAAATGGAATAATTTAATATTGATTGTAAAATACAAGTTGATCTGCTGAAAACTCCTTCTCTTTCTCTCCACTCTCTCGGAATACAGAGAAGAGTGTGTGTGTTTGTTGAATTTTGGAGAAAGAAACAAAGAACAAGTTATTAATCTGATACCAAAGAGAGAAAATTAACTTCATGCTAGCTAAGAAACGTCCTTAAAGTACAAAACTTAATTTTAAAAGAAAAACTGAGAAAGAGCGTACAATTTCTAAAAAAGTATTACTTTCCAGAGGAGTAAAAAAAAAGTGTAGAGAACCTAATTATAAATTCCATTGTTTTTATTTTATTAGTTTCTTCTCATAATCATTTTTTATCATTTTCACGGTACACAAAAATGCTATTATATTTCATATTTTATTCAAAAAAAAGAGAAATAAAGGAATAAAGAAAGGTAGTAAAGCAATTAAATAAAAATCAAATTTACATTTTCAAATATTCATCTTGAGGGTGTTTCTCAATTTTTATTTTACGCATTTTTTTTGTTATTTTTAATTAGAATGTTTTGTAGGTTTCTTTATCATCATTTTTTTTTTCTTTTCTTCTCTAAATCTTTTCTAGCCATCCGGTAAATTTCCACCCTTTCAAATATTATTTATTTATACTTAATGTTGTTTTCATCTTCATAATATATAATTGTGTGGTTGAACGACCAACGATCAGTTGCGCTTGTCTTTAGCAAGAAAAAGAGTCTATTAAAATATGTTTTCTCATCTTTTCCAAGGTTATTCCTTGCTCACTCTTTAACGTCTCTCACTCTTGTCCACTTTGTGTAATCTATTTCATTATATTTTCTGCAATATTTACACCAGTTTCTCATTCAATTAGTCGCGCGCAATGATTGGTGTTTCTCCATATTTCTTTTTTTTTGTTTAACTCTTTAAATGTTGTTTTACTCTTTTTTTCTCTTATAAATTCCCTCCTCAAAACTTAAATCTCACCCCCTTAACGCTGCCCTCGAGCGCGCTTACATCAAATCAGCCACATTAGCTGGCATCTCTTCAATTTTAGTATTGTAGAATTGTTCAATGTCTCTGAGGGTTCTCTTGTCCTCCTCCGTGACAAAATTGATAGCCACACCTTTTCGGCCGAAACGTCCGCCGCGACCAATCCTTTACGCCAAAAAAGAAATGAGAAACATTAGGAAATCTCTCAACTCACCCGAAAAATAAAACAACTCACCGATGAATGTAGTTGTCTCGATTGGTTGGCAAGTCATAGTTGATCACCAATGAGACCTGCTGGACGTCAATTCCACGGGCCAGAAGATCCGTAGTGATCAACACACGAGACGAACCCGTACGGAATTGCTTCATGATGATGTCTCGCTCGCGCTGATCCATGTCGCCGTGCATTGCCGACACAGTGAACTCCTGAAGAGTCATCTGCTCCGTGAGGAAATCCACCTGAAACACAGACCAAAAGCACAATTAACTAACCATCAGGCGCTGCGCGAAAAAAACACCAATTGACGTCAACTATGACGAGATAAGGCTATATGCAAAAAAGAAGGCCACTCAATGACAAACGCATTTATACGAACGACTCTCAATTTCACACTCAAATGATAAACTCTCCTTGCATTGCAAATGCATAGCTGTAAAGGTAATTTACAGACACAGTCTGGAGATGAGATACTTGTGTGCATTATTTCTCGCATGATTCACTCATGTGGAACAATATTGTGGACGGTTGGAGATTGAGAGCCGCGGGGATAATGGGATTAAATGCTTATCCTGCAGTAGAATTCGAGGCTCCATCGCCAATTGTGTCATTAATATGCATGAGCGAGACTTCGAATTTACCTATTTGTGCGTCTCAAACTTATCCTATGACTAATTTGTACAGTGACGGCCATGAATATCAGGACAACTGAAATGTCAGTCTCTAGATGACCAATGTCTGCGATGTGTTTATGACACGATGACTAAGCGAACAATTGTATTTTTGCCATTAAACATGGTCATTCAAGACTATTATGGCTGAAACTTCTCCATTGACTCCACTCTCGTGCCCATCACTGTACTTCTTGCAAGCGAAATCCACTCCATTGTCGAACGGAAATGGAATTTTTCGCTGAATGAGCGAAATGATTCTTATACTCTGTTTGTTCAATGGGTTACAATCGTTACAATGCTATTACAACTCCCAGAAGAGCAACTCTTCACATGCCAATGTTAAAACTTCCTATAAATAAACATCGGTCGATTGTTTATGCAGTAGATAAAAAAAAATGCCAACAGAGACAAATCCTCAGACTGGACAGACAGATAATCGATACGAAGCAACCTTTGCTCAGGAGGAACTTTCTCTCCTTATCACGCAAATGCGCCTCTTGAGATCACAAAGACAGATAGCGCGTGATTCACGACCACTTCCGGGATGGATTGAGAGCAAAATAACGGGGGATTTTGGATGAGAACTCCACGTGGCGCAGCGGAATGTGTCACTCTGGGTGAAAGAGAAAGGTGCGCGCAAAAACTGCTACATTGACCTGAATAGAAGGGCAAAAATTACTAGAGACTCACCTTGCGGCGAGTATTGCAGAAGATCACGGACTGCGTGATGGACAGCGTGCCGTACAGATCGCAGAGGGTGCCAATCTTCCACTCCTCCTTCTCCACATTCACGAAGAACTGCTTGATACCCTCGAGCGTGAGCTCCTCCTTCTTCACGAGAATCCTCACTGGATCGCGCATGAAGTACTTGCTCACGTCCAGCACATCGGCCGGCATTGTGGCCGACAGCAGGATGACCTGCACATCTGGCGGCAGCATGCGGAACACATCGTGAATCTGATCCTTGAAACCGCGCGACAGCATCTCGTCGGCCTCGTCCAGCACGAACAGCTTGATGGTGTTGGTGCGCAGCACGTTGCGGTTGATCATGTCGAACACGCGCCCCGGGGTGCCCACGATGACGTGAGAGCCCAACTCCAGCTTGCGCACGTCCTCCTTCACATTGGTGCCGCCGATGCAGGCGTGGCACTGGGCCTTCATGTAGTCGCCCAGCGCGATGATGACCTTCTGGATCTGCATGGCCAGCTCACGCGTGGGTGCCAGGATGAGAGCCTGGCACTGCCGCACGCTCGTGTCGATCTGCTGGAGAATCGCAATAGAGAACGTGGCCGTCTTGCCAGTTCCCGACTGCGCCTGGGCGATCACGTCGTATCCCTTCACGCACGGCATGATGGCGCGCTGCTGGATGGCCGAGGGCTTCTCGAAACCATAAGCGTAGATCCCGCGGAGGAGCTCCTCCTTCAGATTCATATCATCGAAGTGGTCGATCACCTGGAAGCACACGCAAATCCCATGCAATCCGCGCGCCAAGATGGAAACTTTCCACTCCGCCACAACTCACCTCATTCCAGTTGCTGTCGATGACGCCGTCCGGATCCATTCCAGCTGGCCCGTCGTACTCGCGCTCCCGCTCGGCCGGGGGTCCATTCTTGCCATCCTCATTCCTGCTGCGGAAATAGAGATCAAGGCCAGCGAGCCCCCGATTAGTCATCTCCAGCCACCGCAAGGAGGCGCCATGTTGTTCCAGGGGCGCCCGCGCGACACTACCGCCCCTGGCGGTGGCCCAGACCACGCGGAAAGCGTGCAAAATTGCAATTTCCCAGCACCAAAGCGCGCCCCAAAGGCGAGCACGCGTGGGAAAAGTGCATTTTCACGGGCCATCCGCGTGTCCACGACAGCCACCAGGGGCGCCCGCGTCGCGCACATTTTCACACCACAAAACACACATTTTTCGCCCCCATCCACACCATCTGCACCCCAAGCACCACCGAAAATCGCTTCTGCGACTCCCGAAGCAGCCACTGCACTACCTTTGGGGCACTCAGACGCTGCGGAGAGGTGGGAAAAATGGGAAAATTACCTTCTTTCAGCTGTATAAGACATGATTCGTGGTTACTTTCAGAGTAAAAGGACTTGCCAGATGGGAAAATTCCCAGAATTGACAGCGCTTCATGTGCTCATCGAGGCCGCCTGGTGGGGGGCACTGGAAAGTGGATGGCGGCCATTTTTGCCCAGTAACAGTGGCTGAATATGGGAAAAATCTCTGACTTCTCCACACGGATTTTCGAAGGAAAAGTATGTGTCGTTTTATGAATTTCCCGAAATTTGAGAAGAATATGCAAAACAAATATTCTCTAATGAGATTTTCACAAATAATAAGATTATTGCTGAAAGTCAGTGAGTAAACTTAGTGCAATAATTCCAGTTTAGTGGAGGTTCTGTGGAAGTTTATGTCGACAGTGAAGATTTGTCCACGGAAGAACATTTCAGAAGCAAAAATGGGAAATTTCCAGAACATTCGCTTTTTAGGCGCGAATATAATTTTGCATTCTCTCAATTATTTCCTGATGAGCATTATTCCCCACTCATGCAGCAATAAAACAAAATCACACATCAACCTGTAATCTCTTCTGTTCGATAAATTGCATTCACACAAAGCTTTTGATGTGATTTGCTGAACTTCTGCTAAATTTCCCAGAATTATCACAGAGCTTCAGCATTCTGTCACGCCGAGACAACGTGTGCGCCGAGTGGCAGACTACGTGCCGTGCACGCATTTCAAATTCCCGTCCGTTTGTCCCGTTCTCCGCATTGTTTCTCTCCCTTTCAATTAATCTCCTTCAATTGCTCCAGTTGAGCTCGTCAATGAGACAATTAGAGTGCCGCCAACTCTTCACTCGAATGGCAGCAATTTAATTTGTCTCTCGGTGTGACTGCCCAGAAGTGCCTAATCCTCCGCAGAACCCCCATCGTCATGAGCACCAAGGACGCAAGTAAGGAGTCGAAGCCCAAGAGAAGGAGTTTCGTGCGGAAGGCTTCGAAGAAGTATCACTTTCCAGAACCCAGGTGAGCTCCCAATGAAACCCTAGAATTTTTTTTTGCGGTGTGAAAGTGAGGCGAAATTATGCGAATCTCGAGCACATTTTCACGCGCGTTTCGTCGGGAAAACACGGCAATTGCCGATAATCCACATCTGGATCGAAAAGTTGCGATTCTCACTCAGAATATCAGTTTGTGGCCTCCAACGGTGGGAAACAGTTGTGCTCCAAACGCTATTTTTCCTCACACACATCTATAAATAGGCCCCCCAAAAACGGCCCACGGACCGCGAGACCACGTATACTTTCATAAAAATTTCAATTCGATTTTCCTGGGGGTGAAAAAGGCGAGTCAAGAGACAGTCGAAGGTTGAGAAAGGCGGCAATTTTATCAGCTTTTTTCCCTCTCCTGATAAAGAAACGCCTCACAGTGCGCAGGCTTCCGTTGTGCTTTCCTTTCCCACCGTCACGAGTGGACATCAATCCCAGTGACTATTTATAAGTGACGAAAATGCGTGGCTGAGGCGTGTTCTTGCTCTCTGTCTCTCTGGAAACCTTAAAAGAGTTCAGGGTAGTTTTCTTCCCCCGCGCGTCGCGAGGCGAGATTTTTTCCGTCAACCCCTATTGAACTTTCCGCCACAATGGGACTCCTGAAGCGCCTGAAGAAGTCTCCCGGGGGTGGAGATCCCAACTCTCCCACTTCTCCAACGCACAATGAGCAGCAGAAGAAGAAGAAAAAGTCGCGGCGAAAGTCATTCTTTTCGCTCATTTCCCCCAGTGACGTCACCGAAGGATCGCTACAAGTATGGGCAGGATTGCCGCCAAAGATCCGGCAGGATCCGAGTCTGGCCTCCTTCCAGATGGAGCACAATCGCCTGCACGGCGGTGAGTATAAACGACTTCTATGCTTAATTATATTACAATTTGCACCAGAGTTGAGATGGCGGGAAAAACAATTCCATCTAGATGATGATAAAGATTAAAATAAAAAATGTTGTGTGATAAAATGGGAATGAAAACTTCAATATTCTCTATATTTCTCTCAAATCATTTGATTAGTTTTGTCAATTATGAAAAAAAAGTTATGAAAATGTGACTTTATAACACAATTTTCTTATCAACCATCACCATTTAAATATTGACTCAAATATTGTCCCATTTCTCAAGATTAATTTTCATATGGAATAATCAAAATGATGTCAAATTATAAGTTGCTCACACAATTCTTTAAAAAATTTACCTTCAAAATCATTACTTAAACACTAATCTTCGCTCTGTCCACATCTCAACTCTGGTGGTGCCTCCCACTCGATACAATTTTGAAAAACGCACTCGCGAGAGCATCAATTGCGAAGGCTTTTCCTTTTCTGGCGAGAACAATAGCGCCAATCTTCACGTGACCAGCGGTTCTCATGCTAATTCGCAGGTGATTCGCACGAAGAGCAGTTGTGCGGCACGAGTGAGGATAGCCACCCGGAGGAGATCGCACTGGCGGGCCACGAGGACGACCAGGAGTCCTCTGACCACTCCGAGTCCTTCATCACCATCAAAGTGCCGGCCAGCCAGGATACCCACAAGCCCGACGAGCTCGAAATCAGGTGAGATTTGTGCGCCTAATTGGATTCCCATCAGTGATTGTGGGTGATTTTATTGGCCATTGAGCTGGTAAACATTTATTTGCACTGGCTGGTAAATAAATCTTTCGGCACGATTTGGAGGATGTGTGAAAGCTCGTGCCAAGAGAAACAAACCATCCAGACACGAGAGCGACAATAAACACCAATTTATTGAGATCAAGGAAAATCGAAAAGCCAACCAAATTAGTAACTGAGAATAATTATCTCTCAACTGGTTCTCTTGGCGATGTCTTCATCTGGGTGCAATTGTCCAAGAATGAGTGACGATGGTTAATTTGCGATGTCTTTATATAAATTAAAGCGAATTGAAGAGTTTAAATTCCAGTTGAAGCACTGACGGGAATTTAATCATTCTCTTTCAGCACGCATCCAAACCCTTCTCATCACTCTCCAGACTCCCATCACACTCCAGAATCTCATCACTCCCCTCACAATTTGCCCCACAATGCCCACTTTTACCTTCATCATGACGATCACAAGGAGGATCCGAGGAGGAAATACTTGAAGACGGGCTTCTTGATTGTCTGCTGGCTCACCTTCGCCATTCTCCTGGTGCTGAAGAAGGAGAAGATCTTGACCACCAAGACCCTGTCCGTGCCCTACAATGACTTTAAGGGATACGAAATCAGACCAATGCCTGAAAATCATGTCCGGTTGACGCTGGAAGGAGCTTTTCTGCCCAATGAGTACACAAATGAAACCGTGGAGTATTTGACAGTGGCTCTGCAGCTGGTGACCTTTGGCTTGGACACCAATGACACGATCAGTGTGGGAGAGGCTCAGTTGCTGGAGAACATTGGGGATGTGTGGAGAATCCCTTTGGTTAACACCTCGAGCCTCGATAAAGCGCCAATCATTATGAAGAAACATCAATTCACCGTTGATCCTGATCACATAGCCTATGATAATCCCGATCTTGGCGTGAGAATTAACATGTGGACGACGAAACTGAGTGAGGACTTTGCTGTGAAATTGACTTATGACGTGAAGCCGATGAATGAAGAAGTTGGCGTGATTTACGCGGCGATCATCATGATTCTGCTCTATGTTTTGATCATTTGGGAGATTGTTCATCGCACATTTGCCACATTGATCATGTCCACGCTGGCAGTGGCGATACTGGCGGGACTTGACGATCGTCCACAATTTGTCGAGATCATCCAGTGGCTGGACATTGAGACAATCATGCTCCTCATGTCCATGATGATCTTCGTGGCTGTGCTCACGGAAACTGGCGTATTTGACTTGATTGCTGTGTACACATTTAAATGCACAGGAGGCAGGATCTGGCCACTGATCCATGGCCTCTGCGCTATAACAGTTCTCGTCTCGTCCTTCCTGGACAACGTGACGACACTCCTTCTCCTGGCCCCAATCAGTATCAAGCTCTGCGAAGTGGTTGAGCTGAATCCCGTGCCGATTCTCATGGCAATCATCGTGCACGCCAACATTGGCGGCACTCTAACGCCCATCGGTGATCCTCCCAACGTCCTAATCACCACAAATCACTACATTGCTAAGCATGGCGTGACTTTCCTCACTTTCACCATTCACATGGCAGTTGGTGTGATTATCGTGAGCATTCAGACGATGATTCAACTGAGGATCAAGTACAGAAAACTGTCAGATTTGCGTCTGAAGATCCCATCACAGATTCAGGACCTTCGACGCGAGATCGCAGTGTGGAAGAGGGCAGCTGCCTCACTCTCCTCCTACTCCAAGGATGCCGATCTCGTGCGCGAAACCTTGCAGAAGAAGGTGAAGATATTGCAGCATCAGCTGAAGAAGAAGTCCACATCTTGTGGCGTTGAGACAGCAGTCTACAAATCCACCATGGATGAACTGCAGAAAACGTATGGCATCAAGAACAAATCACTTCTCATTAGGACAGGAATAGCCTTACTCTTCACCATCGCCCTGTTCTTCATTCAATCCGTGCCGGAGTTTCAACGCCTCACGCTGGCTTGGTCAGCACTTCTGGGCATGATGTTGCTTCTCGTGCTCACGTCAAGAGACGATCCCGAAGCCTTCGAGGTAGTCGTTGCCAGAATTGACTGGGCTGTTCTGCTCTTCTTCGCGGCTATGTCCTGCATAATCGAGGCTGTCTCTAAGCTGGGCTTCATCCACTGGATAGGGAAGCAGACGGAAGCCGTTATTATGTCTTGCTCTGAAGATTCCAGACTCGCAGTGGCCATCATTCTCATCCTTTGGGTGACGGCCATCACTTCGTCCTTTGTGGACAGCATTCCGGTCACAACAATGATGGTGAGTCTGTGAATTTCTTTGAAATGAATCAATCTTACTTCTCCACATTTCTAGATCCGCGTCGTTGTTTCCCTGGCAGAGAATCCGGCTCTCGGACTGCCTCTGCAGCCGCTGGTCTGGGCCCTGGCCTTTGGCACTTGCCTGGGTGCCAATGGGACTCTGGTGGGAGCGTCTGGGAATATCTGTGCTGCCGGCATAGCTGAGCATCATGGCTACAAAATCTCCTTCATTGACTACTTCAAGTGAGACCCTTGAAACTGTTCTTTCGCAACAAACTAATTGATCCTTTCTCTTGCAGATTCGGATTCCCTCTGATGTTGGGCAGTGTCGTTGTGACCACTGGTTACTTAATGGTGTCTCATGTACTTTTTACCTGGCACTAGATTAGACAAAATACTTATTTTGATGAATTTTACCCATTTTGTGTGCTCCTTTAGAATGTTAGAAGAGCATATTTTTATGATAGACATGTACTTAGGGATGGTTACCTCAATAAAGAATATGTAAATAAATACTATTAGCATCCGCAGCGTCTCTAGCGATCTAATTACGTAATTTCAACAGGAAGAACAATCCCTCATGGCCGAGAATGTTGGATGATGAATTGACTTCATAACAGGTGATTCATAATTTTACCGATTGTACACACAATGCAAATAGTTGTGTCTTTTTATAGACCCATAAAAATAGCGACTAAAATATTAGCATTTTCCTCTATTATTGCCGTCAGTTCGCATTTGTAAGTTGATTAAAATACAGCTAATGTTATTCTCGTGAAATGGAACAAATGGAGAAAAAATGAAGCTAAAAAAATATCGAAGAGAAACAAACAATGAAAATCGCGTGGACCATAAGTTCGGGATTCCATTCCTGAAAATTTATCGTTTTTTCTAGTAATGGAAATGCCTTGATTATGAATTTAATATCTTTGACTGATTGTTAAATCTCTTATAAGTTTTCTTATGAGCTATATTTATGTGAAATTCTGAAGAGTCAAGTATTTTCCTCTTCTCTACTTTACTTTATCCTCCAATTAATTTATATAGCCACCATTCAACCCACCTTGACTGGAAAACTCTTAATTAGTTCCAAAGAGTAATTCCAGGCATTTTAGTAATAATTCTGGAAAATTGTCCGGATATTGTTTCAAAATACTTCCATTCGAAATTGCGCATAAACTTTACAGTCGTTGAAAATCTATACAGATGCTCAATTATTCCACACAAATTCCGCATATTCTTGGTTCTTTGCGGGTCTTCTTACCAACTGTCTCCCCTCCAATGCTCTGCAGTAATGCTCAATTTCACTTGCCTAAAAATAGCGCTAAATTGTCTTCTCTCCCATTTGAATCAAGGGCGCAAAAATCACCCTCTGCAGTGAGAGTAATTGGATGAAATCTCTCGAGAAGTTTTCTCTCTCCTCGTGTCGCCAGGATCAATAAATATACTTCCACATATGTGAATTTCATGGGAAAATCAGAAGCTTGCCGTGCGTTCACGGAAAAGCGCTTTCATTTGCCTCGTCCTAAGCAAATTTACCTATTCGACGGCCGAGAGACCGGGGCGTTAATTTCCCGCAGAGACGCTGTTCCGACTTCCTCAAAATAGCACACACCATCCGCAGAGGGGAAAGCTATCGATCGGACAACTTTCCACCCATCGCCATATCAGCTGCCGAAGTCCAGTGCCACACGATGTCTGGTGAAGTTCACACGTTTTGAGGGTTATTCAGTGTCACCGTGAAAGTGGTCGTGATATCATCGCCGAAGACTCACCACGCATTGGCAATGGGTGTCCTTAAGGAAGCCGCGTGCCCCATGTGACGCACAGCCGGAGTGTCCGTCAGATGCAAGAGGAGGCGCCCGTTGGCGAGACCGAGGGGGAAAAGTCCCGCATAGCAGCCGAATGTGTTGGAATATGTGTGATAAACTGTGCAAACAAGAATCCAGAGTGGTGGCAGCTGAGGAACAAAGTGCAATGATTAACGGAGTTTATTGAGTGATTTTGCCCGTGAAGCAACTTTTAGCATTTATTTATTTCCACCAAATACTTTGCATCTCGCCCAGAGTTTCACCCATCATCATTAGATTATGCGATCCACCCAGTGATCAGGATTCGCTGTATAGTTTTATCATTTCTCACCACACTCGCCATGCCGAATAGCTTAGGACCGCCAAAAGCATCTCGATCTGGCATTGCCTTCGTGAGAGTCCCTCCGGAATCTGATGATTCTTCCCATAACAGCCATGATTCACCGTGAGTTGCCATCAAACTGTTTCACTGTTGTCTCGTTTGCTCCATGTGCTTGTTTTTCTCGTTTTCGCCATTGTCAAATTGTGCACCCAATTGTATTTAAATGGTGTAGTTAATACCACTAATTAGTGATTCACTGAAGATGCGCAAAGGCTTGATAGAGATCGAGTGATTTCCAGGATTCCCTATATTATTACCATTTGGGACAACATAGAATTATACCTTACAATCTCTGTGGAATTGTGCAACGCCACGCGCTCACTTTGAGCTTGGAAATCATGAAATCTCCCATGATAGCAAAACTATCACTTTATATTGTCTTTCATCTGCTATAATTGGTGAATTTGTGCCAATTTCGAGGTAGTTTTTCAAGATCACGTTTTCCAATCACACGTTCTTCAAGTGATGAACTCTTATTAGAGGCCTTATTAGCCTTGCTTGTGGTGGAAAAAATAAATTTGGATAAATCCAAAATGCGTTGTGTGATTAGAGGTCAACAAATTCAAACACTTTCATGGTTTGATGACTCTTTGGATCGCTCGCTGTGCAAACAAATTGGCGCAAACAAGTCGTATGGTCAATTGGCATTTCTGCAATTGATATCAAACTATTTGCCCCATCAGTGTTTGTCCACCCACCTTTTCATGGGAAAAATACTGGGAAATTGATTGTTTGTCCGAGTGCGCGATGGATATGAAATCATCCTAAAATTGCACCATAAACACACCCGCGACGCGATGCGGAGGAGGAACTATTGTTAACCTCCTGACACGCGTGAGTCACACACACACTTGAAGGTCTAGGTTAAGCTTTAATGGGCGGAGGTGGGAAAAGTGGATTAAAATGCAAACAAACGTGAAGTGCGAAACTCCCTTGCGCAATGATTCTTTTGCAACTCAGAGACGAAACGACTAATTTCTCCTCAAATGCAACAGGCACACGCGTCGTATTGATGTTTCAATTAATTTAATTACAAGTGGCTAAGCAAATTGTTTGCAGCTGCCCAGAAGTGGCGATTGTAATTCCTTTTTAACGCGTCCACACAAGTTGGACGATGAGTAATAAAAGAGACCCTCTTCTCGATTAATTAGCTATCATTTTAACATGTCGCACGCGCGATTTCTCAAATTTAAGTTCAAGTGAGATCAATTTGGAGAAAATGAGCAGAGGATTCTTGTTGACTGTTGAAATTAGATGGACATTTCATAAGAGAGTGACACCATATTCAATGTTATTAATTACAAATTGTTACCAAGTAATTATTTCGCCTTGCAAGTTTCACAATATCAATTGACAATGATGATTTTCTTTCTTTGAGCAACGAGCGCGAGGATGTGAAGAAACATTCATAATTGGCAATTACTGTCGACGCGGCAAATCGAAAGCTCTCTCGAAAGCTCCTCAATTGGGATTGAATTGATCTCGAGGATGTTTATGATGTTTCCGAATTCTAATTCCAGCACGTGGGGAAGAAAGTGCTTCGCGGGCACTAAAAATAGCGCCAGAGAGTCGCAGAAAATCTAATTGAATCGATCGCCAGGTGCCCGAGGGAGGGTGTGAGTGGCTGTTTTATTAATTGATTAAATAGCTCACTGACTCGCCATCATCGTCACTCGTTGCGCACGTTATCACTTGAGAGGAACGGTGGAAAAATCTGTCTGTCTCACACTCCCATCCGTCATGTCAAATCGATTTTTCCTATCCAGAATTTATGTCTTCTCCACCCTCAACATTGACCCTGTTTTTCACATTCAACAACCACCCCCGAAAAAACGAGCGCCACCCAATATTCTTGGGCCGCAACACGCGTCATTGAGGGTGGTTATTTGAATTTTTCATTGAGCGCCACGAGGCGGAGGGGAAATGGAAAAGTCCTGTGACACAAGGAAGAAAAAGGAGAGATTGTGTATCTTTTTCTCAAAATCTCCCATTGAAAATCATCGACGACACATCAAGCTTTGTTGCGAAATTGAGGGTGCAAAAAATGTGGCAATTTTGATAATAAAGTTTCCACTGCTTTTTTTACTCCCACAACAACACATAATTAACTCTCTCTCGTATGATTTCACTCTTTAAACGTTTTTTATCGATCGTAACATTTTTGTGAGTATCACACAAGTGGAGTAAACATTTGGAGAGGCAAATATTGAGTTATAACTTCAAAAATACCGATACATTCTAGACGCAACTGGAAATTGACTCTCGAAACAATATAAATTGTATCTGATAAATCTAATACTTAATTTCCTTAATGTGTCTCGAGAATGTTAGTGATTTCCTCTGAAATTTTGTAAAATTGATTTATTAACAAGTTGAACCTCAAAGTCTTGACATCCTTGGTCTACAATGCACACTTGTGTTCAGTATTTTTGCACATGAAATCCCTGTGAATCTCTGCCAAAATTAATATTCATTTTCATTTACATTTGCATTTCACTGAGTCTGAAACCATGGATTTTCATATTACCTACATATGTATATGCTTTTTCAATTAAAATTCACTCGTTCTCATGATAATTATTCCTTGTGTGCGATTCGTTTCACAGTCACGGCGAGTAAACTTACATTACTTTAATATCTCGTCAGAAATTTATGGGGCAATTTTGATAAAGATAATCCAAAAGCAGTGCTTGATTGCTACTCAAAGCAGTGACAACGATTCTTTTTATCTATGAGAGACACTTTTATGTCTAATCGGCGTGACTGATTAGTACAAATGTGGTGGAATATTATTCAATTAAACATCCTGTAAAGTAGATTTGTTGGCCAGAAAAAGAACTCTCATATCCAATTTCAGGATCCACCGTAATCCGGTTTATATTAAAAAATTCTCTGATGAGTTTCACTTAATTTAATTTAATAGGTCGCACTTTATTAGGCGCTAATGAAAAGAGAGTGTTCACTTTTTTCGCCTTCGCCCCGGAGCGATCCAGTAACCTCGCAAATTGACCAAAACCTCACCAGCAGAAGCACCTTGTTATCATTCCAATTTGCTCGCAGGTTGCGTTTCCATAGAAATTAATATATGTGGTTTTTTTTTTAACTCCGCCATGGCGCAGACATGGCCACCCTCCGCCCCCTTTGCAATGACTTAATTCTGACGGAAACTGCGGCGGTTTCATGAGTATAATCACATGACATTACTCATTTAGTCAGCGCCAAATAACCGGTTCATTGTCTGGCCCATAGTCAATTTTGCATTATTGTTGGTAATTAGATGTCCAGTGCCAGCAAAAGAGCTGTCTTTACCCATATTTACCTGCTGCTCGACATTCAAAGTCAGGGCTAAGGTGGCAATTCGTCCGAAAAACCCCTTATCGATCAGATTCTTTGCTGCAAAATGTACTTTAAAGTCTGTAGTCGAGAAACTTGAAAATCCTTTCTAATCTGGTGAAGATCATTAAATTCTGAATGGAAAATTCCAAACTAGAGCACTCTGCAGAGCCACGCGCTTCTCTCAAGCGTTCATTTTTCAAAATAAGCCATAGTTTTGTATGCCTTTTATTCCTTTCTCCCAATCACGCTCACTCGCAATGGCGCATGTGTGGGAAAACTCCATTCAATAGCATTGAGTATTGTTGTGCGATCGTATGATTAAAAAATATGTGATTGTAAGGTTTGCTGCACTTCTTGATCTGGCTGATGATTCCGTGAGATCAGGATCTTCCGTGATCAAGATCGCGGTATGTTTTGGTGATTAATGTGTCGAGGTTAGTGATCGAGTGTTTTTTGTCCAGCTGCAGAGATCAATCAATATTTTGCACAATTGCGATTGGGATGTAAATATTTGTGATGCGTGACGAGAGTCGCTGGGGAGATGTTTTGATTGACATCATGGATGATAAAGAGGCAGATGTATTTTTTCTGTCTCGCGAGATCATCGCGCGGCCAAATTCTGCAAGTGACCTTCCAGAAGTGGCCATTCTTACCTCAGTCCGCGCGCAGAGAGTGAATTGGCGATCAGTGAGCACCGTGAAACGTGTGGATCGCCCATCGATCACTCCACACGACTGTATGTTAGGTGCCTATGTAGGCGCCTCACTCTACATACAGTGTGCTGTACATATAGTAAAGTCGTTATATAGAAATTCGCAGTTGGTTGGTTACATCGCCACCACATAGTCGACTAACATTCCGTGTCGAACTTCTGCTGCGAGCAGATCCCATTTCAATTTAAAATACGTTCTTCTGTAAAGGCACAAGTGTTGCGCTGTGCCTCTTCGGTTTGTTTGGCCTCACACCATCGTGGTGGAAGCGTCGCAGTGACACAGCCCGGATGCAGAATAAGTGAGGAATCTGTGCGAATTGTTCGCGTTTCGATGGAGAATGAACGAAATGAGTAAAAATTGTGCAAATTAATCTCAATACTTGCCAATCGACAATCAATTGCTTGCTCACTTGTGGCAATTTTCTCACCAATTTTCCGCTTGGCAATCGATTCCATTTTCTATTGTACAATTCGAAGTGAATTTGTGGACACACTTGCCAGTGCATCTTTGGAGTTGCGATCGCGCGATCTTGTGCGGGTGACCAAGAAAATGTGCCTGACCTCCGATCGCCGGTGATCGGCGTGAGAATCAGTCGCAAGAAGTAATTTCTGATTAAAAATAACGTGTGCTGAGTGGAGAATTGTTCGATGGAATATATTGAAGAAGAGAGAAAAACGAGCAGTGATTCACATTAATTGATTGGGGCACCGATTACAGTTGGTGTGGCTGTAATTGTTACTTTAAATACGGAAATGAGAATAATGGACGAAATTGTGCTCAAGTGCGTGAGATGCTAATAACATTGGGAGAATTGTTCTGTCTCCCTCACTTTCATTTTTCTCCCTCGTGATGATTTCTCAATTTTTGCAAAAATATTTTCCATCCTCTCTAAAACATGCCACTCTATGTATACATTACAATTCAGTGCTCTGTACTTCCCAGTACATGATATTTTTTCGACATGATCTCTGACCCTTCTTGATTATTTATAATTATCAAATGTAGGTTTCACCAGTCACATCGCTCGAGAATGATTCAATATTTGCGTCCATGGGCTTTTTTCTCTGTTTATATTCCATGTTTTATGCCCAGAAAAACCATTGAGAGGCGCAATCACATGATTATGTGGCGTGAAGTGAAATTGATTGCCGAAGACATGGCGGATTTTCCTCCTTTTTCTCCTTCACGTGTCCATTAACATTTCACAACTTCCTCGCTGTGATTTTCATGCTCGCTTAAAATAATATCTTTGTCCGAAGGTATATGATGTCTTAAAATTAGAACTATACCACGCTCTTCTTGTCTCCAAGTATAAAATTGAACCTAAATCCACTCATGAGGAATTTAGTTTCACAATTCACACTCAACTCCGTGCGGCTTTCCTATTTCGTGCAGTGAGAGAAATATGAGATGGGATCATTAGATGAGGGAAGATAGTTTTGCAAAAGAAAAGAGAGCATCACTGATATTGTGATGAAAAGTTCCATCCAAAAAAATTACACCTATTCTTCGACACAGGAAATCATTTGCACGAGACGTTAATTGAGAGTTGTTGGTAAAAAGAAAAGTGGGTGATCTTGTGAACTGAGAAGAGGATCAACAGTGCGCCAGAATGAAGGTCAAGGCGGCGGGAAAAAGGATATTTCTCAGGAAAAAGGGCAAAAGAAACTCTGAAGAGATTGTGAAGCCAAAGTAAGTAGAATCTCCCTCAAGATCGCCATCCATCATCAACTAATTGCTTGCATAAACACTCTTCAATTGACTGTCATGATTCCTTGCCATATCGTTTAGTTGAAATAACAAAGTAATTTGCGCATGATCATGGGGTGTGATTACAGAGGGATCTCGAGTGTCATCCCTAATAATCATTGCCACTCGGCATTTGCCATAAATCACAATTGCTGGGAAGAAAGAAATCTCGTCATATTGTCTCAAGAGCTCCGTTCAAATGCCTTTGAATTAATCAAACTCCGTCAAATTGATGTGGTTGCAAATTGCTGGCTGGTTATTTGTAAATTCTTCGCCAATACGGGGAGGCGGAATGAAACAAGAAATATTGACAATCACTCGGAATGGAATTCGCAGGGCATTTGCATTTTTCGCTATGGATGACGTAAATTTACTAATTACTGGAAATAATTGCAAATGAATGCCTGTAACATTGAGTGTGTGCTTCTCGTTGGCCAATGAGAGGAAAAGTGACGAGATTATACTTATTAATTGTGGTCTATTAAGTGATTTACCTCTGAGAGACGGCGGTACAGTGCCGAAAAGAACTGTGTGATTTATTTATGGTAAATCAATTTATTAAAAAAGAATTCTCAAGCGATTTCAAGGGCGAGGAAATCCCCCGACTAATGAAGTAATTTCCTGGGCATTTCGGAAAAGAAGCGTGCTCGCTGGAAGATTCTCGGGCACATGTAAACATAACAATGGAAGCACACGAATAAATAAGATAAAAATAAAATAGTAGCAGCAAATCTAATTCAAAACAATAACAGTTTCCTATGTACATTTTCCATACCTAATTTATGCAACAACTGTGCCAGATGAAAAAAGGCACAGAGCCGCATGCAAACGGCCAGAGATTTCTAATTTGCCTGCATTTTGAAAGCATTTTGACTGTTGCAATTTGCCTGAACAATTTCTCTACAGACGTCACGCGTCTAATTCTAATGGTTTTATATTAAATTCAATTCTAAACTCACACTCTGCGAGTTTGTCTTTTTTCACCTGTGCATCTCGCGTGGAATAAAACATCTCGTGAAAACATGTGCTCTCACCTCTTCGGCAGCCAACCTGTGGGAAATTCACCTATTGTTGTGCATGAGTTTTGCATATGATGGGCGGCTGAAGTGGGGGAGGCGAAATGAAGACAATTAGCATCCATTTGCCGTTTTTTAATATACCTTTTTTCCATCAGACAAACCAGGATTTTCTCTCTCTCTACACCTCAATTCAAGTCTCAATCAACTTTTCGTGGCAGATGCTCTGTGGAGCACTGAGAGAAAAAGTCACACAACGCATTATTTTCGCGCGCGCACAGAAGATTAGCTAAATGGGAACGACGCGATGCATCAAGTTCAATAACCTTGATCGCCTTTCCAAATCAACAATATTATATAAATAGTCAATATATCGGGTGGATTCTTGTCGCCGATCGAATCATGTGAGTTGAAATGCAAAAAATGCATCACACAAATTGTTGTCAATTGCATTAAGAGGCGCGAAGTTGGTCGCCAACAAGCTGAAAACCACTCAATGAATTGTGATTTTGTATATCACAACAAACACGCATTTCCATGCATGACTTCTTTTGACCATTGATATCAACACTCTGTGAAATTCGAACATGCCGGGAGCACGCGCACGTCCGCAATTTTTTCCTACCATCACCGCCAATTTGTCGGGCAGTGTGAGTTGAAAAAAAAAAAGTATTTCGCCGTATAATTGTCTAATGAGATCCAGAGTGATCACTAAAGGCACTCGTGATGCCAAAAGATAGTTGAGGCTCAGCCGAAAGATTATGTGAGATTGCAAAGTTCAATGAATTTTGCACTCAGAGAAATCACATGTGAGTCTCTTAAGTTAAGAGGCGTCACCTCGAACTTGATTTTCACAATTCACATTAAGCATTTAGCTCTGCTAAGCACACGCTTAGTCATTTACTGGAAATTTTCTTGGAGTTTCCCATGAATTCTCGTGAAAATCGCATCAGTTGCGTTTCAATTCTATATACGCTTATCTGAAAATTGCCTCTCATTTCACTTTTGCTGGAGCAAGTAAATTGCGACGCAAGTTTTAATGGAGAGGAAAAGAGAGAAAAAAATTAACCAAACCTGTATTTTGTGTTGAGAAGTGGTTAAACTAATCTTCAATTTTTTCTTATTGACTCGAAAGTCGACAACAGGTCTATAAAAGACAGACAAGACGGGCGCGGAGGCATAAATTCTCACAGCAGAAAAAGTGCAAAAAGCTTAAACGTGAATATTAATTGGGTAACTTTTTGAATCTCATCTTCATAATATATTAATCTTTATGGTGTTTTTGGCTGAAAAATTGTATGTATTAAGTTAAGATATGCAAGAATTTAAGGATAGAAACCGGTCGCGAACCGAACACAAATTCACCGCGTCTGAATGTGAGTTGAGGATGAACGCGTTAGCTGAAATATTAAATTGTGAAAAACTGTTAGGAGAACTGCCCTGAGGCATTTCCCTATAGTCTCAATTAATCAATTGCATCCAATTCGACCATTGAAATGTGAAATTATTTCAGCAGAAATTTGTGTGAGAACTTCTAAATGAATTGAATACGGGAAAAAATCACAACTATCGCAATTCTCGATGCAAAGCCGCCAGTAATCAATTATCAGTGGTAATTTTCTCAAGATTGAGAATTTCCCACACACATAGAAAATTGAGCAGTCTCGTGAGGTTGGAAATTACTGGTTTTGCCATGCCATTTTCTTACCTCTTTGACAAAACGATGCATTTTATCGATAGTCCACATTCTTGCCATCACATTTTAATTGCAATAATCTCGCCAGTGTGAAGCTGGTTTTTCACTGGATTTCCTACTTTCCATAGTGCACACACCTTTTGAGCTCCATGAGAGATCGATTTATGGGTCTCTTTTTTGCATAACACACTCGCTGATACCAGTAACACACATTTTCACAGCGAAAAAATCAACCACGATAAGACATTGACTTAATAAAAACACCGAGAGTGGAAGAAATGGTGAGAAACTCTGTTAATTTCTCTATCATAAATCTCGCGAGCCATGATTATGATGATTGTTGTGTATATTTTGCATGGAAGAATTATGGAAATTTATTCGCAAGCTTCTGCATTGCGAAGATCAGAATGGAGTGATATCCATGAATGGACACGGGAAATCATTCATAACTTTTTGCTGGATCACCTTCAGACCTTCACGGGAAAAGAGTTCAGCTGAATATTGTTCTCAATTGATCATGCCGCTGATGAATCATCATCGCACCTGAAAAAAAATAGGAAGGAAAACTATATGATGAAAAATACCAAAACAACACAATTTTCAATTTCCCCGCATGACGAATTTGTGTTCTCGTGACGAAAATGCCAATTGCGAGGAAATCACACTTAATTTTCTCTTGTCGTCAATAAAAGAGACTGTGAAGTCCATTTAGTGTCTGCAAAAACCGAGGCTATTTCAGTCCACTGAAAAGGGGGAAAATCAATGGCATGGTCCTCACGTCATGGGCCACGCAACAACACTCCATGACGTCCGCAGATGCTCACAGATCTCTTATGATTTAGGGTGTTTGGTGCCAAAATCTTATCAGCCGCGAGCCATGCCACAGACACACTCTTTCACATTATTTGGTCACTTTTATGTGAAGACAAGCAGGTGAGCTTATGAGCTCAAAGTTTATAAGCACGTGATTATTGGACGGGGATTAAATTCATGTTCACATTTTCAATTTATCGTCATTTTTTTCCACACTCGCACTGACGTCGCATTATGACAAAATTCAATCAGTTTACGTGGGTGAGAAGTCTCCCACAACAGCACATTGCAAATTGGAAGGAAAATCGTGAAATGTATGAGAAATTTCAGAAAAATTGCTTCAACCGACGCTAAAAGCACGAAATAACAAAGATGTGAACTCAATTTCATGCATTTGGTAGTTTTCCAAAGTGTTTTACAGTGAGTTAAGACAGGATACAAGAAGAATGATAGAACTTTTTGCATAAAGTCTATGCAAATGTTCAAAATTTCCACACGATGATTGAAAACTTCCCCCCTAATTGTGTGACTGTTGTGTGAAGTATTTGAATTTGCGCATTGCTATCTTCTTCAGATATTTTTCCTCCGTCACTCTTCCTCGACCGGCCAAAGGGGGTGGGGTTGGGTGGATGGTCACATAATGAATTTGTCGCACGTTTCATGGCATTTTTCCACACTCGAGCACGATTGTTTCATCACATTTGCCTGGACTCGGGCAGGCATTTAATGAAATTGCTAGAGCATTTAACTCAATTGAATCAATTCAGTGACAAAAAAGAATATTCTCACACTTATTTGTAACGCATGGACATAGTGGACGATAATCTTGGAGCATTTGTGGGGAGATGACACATGATCTATCCACATACTCGAGGCAATTGTCTTTTCGCCTTATCTAAGATGAACTTCAATTGCTTCTGACATATTTATATGCCACTCTGGTTAGTCTCTACACAGTTGTGTGTTTTCAGACACATGGCAATGTCTAATAGAATTCTTTTTTACCACCAATTTAAGCCAAAGTGTTCATCAGAGATGGCTGTTTATGTTTTCACGTTATGACTGAGCCAATTGATAAGGATCGCTGGGGTAGAAATTTTCCGGGACATTTGTGATTTTTCATGGAAAATATGGGATCTTTCGGTAGTATTATCAAACTTGTGCTTCACTTCTAGACATCATATTGGAATTTCCACAAAAAAAACTGTCCAGCAAATGTAGCGTGAAATGGTAAAGTGCGGTATATAGATAGTGATATACATGATATGTAATATGTTAAGTCATACGCAGACAGAGATGATAACACATCGTCCATTTGTACCTCTCAACATATACAAATTTGACTTGTGGATTTAGTTTGAAGGAGAGATTCGAAAAGTCTCAGTTCTGTCTTCAATTTTATCGCGAGAGGTTCTTCGGTCTCCAGTGTCCCTAATTTCTCTGGATAAGCGCTGTGCCCCAAATTCCGAATACGTGGTGTCACAGAGAGACTAATTAGGGCTGATCTTTAGAGCGCCAAGTTGGAAACGTACGGGAAAAAAAGGGAGAAACATGAGCTGTGAAATGTGATCTATGTGAGATGAGCTGAGAAATTGGATTTAATTCCCATTTGATTGTGAATTATTTGCGGAATCAACGACGAGAGAGTGGAACAACAGATCGGGAATCACCTTCAATTCCAAAAATAAAAGATCGAGCGCGCGAGGGGGAATTATTTCGGTGTTTGAATTATATATTTACCAAAAATATTGACCATCGGAGAGGCGGAAATAGAGCTCGGCAAAAGGTTCTCCCGAGTGAAAGTTCTTTATGTGTGTGCTTTGAGACCACTAAAAGCATTAGACGTACGCGAATGTTTATTGCCTAAATATTGTGAGAATTCAGAGACGAGAATTGGGCTCAGACGGCGCAGACACTATATCCCCAAGAATATTGATAGCATCTCTCTTCACAAATAATTCTGTACTCATCGGAGAGACTAAGAATAGTTTCCAAAGTGAAGT
Organism: Phlebotomus argentipes; assembly: GCF_947086385.1. Lineage (NCBI taxonomy): Eukaryota > Metazoa > Arthropoda > Insecta > Diptera > Psychodidae > Phlebotomus > Phlebotomus argentipes. The sequence continues at coordinate 5,534,078 of NW_026776181.1, read as the reverse complement.
TTATTTTTAAACCCTGTGTGGTGGTTGGTGTTGGAAAATATTATCAATATTTTTTCCTACACTCTCAAAATTTTCGTAACACGCCTCTCGCATTTGGCACAAATCCAGTGTGTTATTCGTCACAAGGTTTCATCTTATCGTTCGGACACCACCTCATCTGCAAGGAAATAGATATCGCAGTTGTGTGTCCAACGCAGCACGTACAGAACTAACCATTGCACAGACTGAGGACAGGGAGAGAGAGAGAAAAGTCATGTTTCTGGTTTTATGATTAACAGCTTGTGAGAGTTTTCCAGACACACCGCATTTCTTAAGCACAACTTCTTGTGATTGTCCTAAAAAGAAAAGCATCAGAAACACATATTCCTAACATATTGTGGTGGTGAAAATGTCTGAGAAGGAGAGCTTCCTGAAGAAGCTCCGGTTCAAGGATTCCAACAGCCACAAGCCTCCATCCCCAAAGCCACCCTCAAAGCCCGCCAGTTGCATTCCACGTCAATCATACTCTGGTGTCTCCCTCAGTGAAGTCACGGAAGGTGCCCTCCAGGTCTGGCGAGCGCTGCCCGAGAAAATCCGCCAGGATCCCAGCTTGGCCAGCTTCCGGCAGGAGCACGAGCGTCTCCACGGTGAGTAGCGAAATTCTTTACTCCCTTATTTCCACGAAATCGTGACAGGAAATTATCAATATAATTTCATATTTGATGAATAGCACTAATTGTCGCCAGTAGCCGTGACTTAGAGTTCAGTCTCGACTTGGCCTAATTGCACAGGAACTCAGTGTTATCTTTTCGGCTCGGCAATCATTTAAATACATTGTTATGATCAGTTGAAGGAGAGAAAGAGAGTGATGGTGTGGCGTAAAGTGATTCCAGGCAGAGCTGATCACTTCCTAGATGTCAGATTAGAGATTGAATTTGCATGAATTTACAAAAATAAATAAACACATAAGGAAGAGTCCGTAGAATTCATAATTATTGAATGAGAAATTCCGTGGTCAGTAAAATTTCCATGAATGAATACTAAAATTTTCGCAGAATCAATTTGAAAATTGTCGTCATCGCCATTTTGAACAATTAATTTTTCTCACAATATGACTAATGTGTCTAATAAATTTATAATTGCTCTGATTATATCACGAATTCGCAAGTACACTCCAAGACAACACACTTCACAGTATCTGAAGAGCATCTCAAGAGCAAAGATTCAACCCCCACTTGAGTAATGAGAATTTATTGCTTTCGACACTTGATCTCAATCTCATCTAGAATTTGTTCCAACTCCAACCGCCAAAGCCACAATTCTCGACGCATGTCTTAAGTAGGAAATTGCAGGAGGGAATAAAAACAATTCTCTGGGATGCAGCGCGCGATGCCTTCGCGGACAAAGGTTACCTGCTCACTCGCGAGAGGGATAGAATTGACTGATTGATGTATCCCGAGAGTGATTGTGTCCCATCCAGGGTTAGACTAATAATAGCAATAGTAATTCAGCTCAATGCGTCGCAAGAAATTGACCTTTTATTGCTTCCTCCCGAATTAATATCAATTTGAGAGACAATGGCCACCCGATGGAACATCAAAAGAGGTCCATTGCATGAGAAAAAACATGATCAAAGAGGAGTGATGTTGCAGACGATCTCTCTGGGCTGTCGGTGTAAATATTTCACGCGATAATTAAGCTAAGTAATGCCGAATTATTGTGCGTTCCGAGACACTGGCGCTCAGAATGTGTCGGCGAATGCGTGATAATGCTAATTTAATTAGAAGTCACTCCAGTTTCCTCATCACCATGAACTCTCGCTGAATATTCGCGCGCTCTTTTTTCCCCTCGCATTGTTTCACAATTTCACCCATGCGCCAGAGCGAGGAAATTTTCCAGGCGTGTGAGCTCCAGAAATAGAGTTTCCACCCAAAGCAAGTCACCCACTGTTGTTATCACTTGGCAAATAATTACAAAATTGAATCTATTGTCCATCATGGTGAGCAATTGGTGTTAATGCTGTAATCGTCGCGAGATGGGAGGCAGTGCGGCTTCCTTGACTATATCCCAGGGATTTTTCCTTTGCTCGCCGCGCGCGCACATGAAACGATAATCTCACCACTTGCAAAGTGATTTATGAGAAACAGTCTGAGGTCAGTCTTCATGCAAGAAATCCAACTTTTTAAGAGGGAGATAAAAATACCTGGCAAATATATATTTATTTTCCTACGCATTGAAAGAAATCTATACAATTTCTTATCTATCGCAGGCATTCTCTAGTAGACCTTCTTTGGGAAAATTACATGTTGTATTTTATTTATTTATCTCAACGATCTGAGAGCACTTTTTTCAAGTGATCTCAATGCTGCACGCAAACTTTTGAAATTGACACAAATACATATCATAAATATTTTTGAAACATCAATTCTATAGAATTCCTTTGCCAAAGTTGCGAATATGAGATTCAGATTACTTGCGTGAAGAGTTTAAAAGACGCCAACCGTGATAGTGAAGAGTTGTTAAATTTATTCAAGACTATCTATTTCCTTGTTAGTTTGCCCTTTAAAACCAGTTTGAACCTCGTGCTAAGATTCAAAAGCTCACACTTAAGTTTCCAATTCTTTTCTTGATAATTTCTTAAGACAAAATTACGGCTATTACATTAAATGTCTGCAACAAAATGCAAAAAAAATTATCTCAATAAACACATACTCATAATATCGTGCAATTATATCTCGATGAAAAAAGTGTAGATTGATGATTGCACATCTGGAAACATGTGCACTCGAACATTGTAGATGCTCTGTAATTGTTGTGCGAAACAAGAGATCGATCTCTAATTACTCCTCTACACCGTTTGCTGAATATTAAATTCTATTTGCGATATCGCAGCTCCAGATGATTGAGGGCTTCTTGTCTGGGGTGATTAAGTGAGAAACGGAAGTGGCGATCGCCGCCGAGCTTGAGATGCTGAGAATCTCTGGACGCCGTTGACTAGGTCAGGGCTGCGATTGTAATTCCATCGGAAGTGGCGAGCCATGGATTGTGTGTGTCTAAAAATATGACGGAAGCCCGCCAAGTGGAAACTCAACACCCATCACGGTGCTGAGACACGTGTAGTGACGCGAAATCTCTCTCTTCACGCTTGTGATAATGACAGTGCGGATTGTATTTCCATCAGCAGATTCACTCCCATGTCTTGTGCTTTTCCAGGAGGTCTGCCATTCGATGAAGATCCACTGCCCAATGAAGATGTCTCGGCGAACGGATCGACAAATGAGGCGCCCATCAGCAATGAGTTCGTCCAGATCAGCGTGACGAACGAGCATGGCCAGATGAAGAATATCTCTGGGTAAGGCGTTCATTAGTAGTCAATCAGCGAATAAGTCCGATTAATCGACAAAGCATTAATTTCCTCATTAGTCACTCACTAAGCGGTGATTTATATTTTCATTCATGATGCAAATATTGCGCTTACGTGGGCGGGGAGAATGATTAATTGTATAAATAGAGATCTCAAAAGAGCTTCTTTGTGGACGATGCAGCTGCTCTGAGATGCCAAATATTTCCGCATTTTTCTCTAATTACGCTGCAAATCATGTGTGGAAATACATTTCATATTTCATATAGAGCACATAGAGACTCTCAGACAGGAAACATCCCTAATTGATTGCCCTATCACAGATACTTTCTTGTTTATGCGAAAATTGAATTGTTGGGGCTTACGAACCCGAGGCCTTTAGCCTGCTTGGTCATGAACCCGTCCATTGACCAACTCGTGACCCTGACGATAGCGATATTAAATAGGTCATGCATATTTTAAAAGTAATCAACATTCCCCAACCGAACGCCGCGACCCGTGGCAGCTACTGTTGGTGCTCCCAATCCTGCAAATAGAAATCATCTCTGATCCCTCCTTATCGAGATTTGGCGATAGTGACGGGGTTTTTATGGTATCTTTCCAGCGCCAAAGATGACCAAGACATGACGGATGTGGATGACACGGATGCAGTGACGGGCCACAGGAAGCAGAACAAGTGGGTGAAGAATATCAAGATTGCCATACTATTCATGGTGTGGATGCTCTTCACGGGCATCCTCATGTCATCCACGGAGAAGACGCTCGAGTTCCGGCAACTCGCCGTGCCTGAGGGTCAGATCAAGTCCTACACCCTTCCTCAGGCGCCAGTCGGATCGCGAGTTGGCCTCATCTTGCAGGGCGCCTTCTTGCCAGTTCACTACAGCAATCTCACGGAGAACCGCCTCTCTGTCTTCGTGTACCTGCAAAACGCCACCGCGGCAGTTCAGAGTGACAACAGTAGTCAAATGCAGGACTTAACGTACTACGAGGTAAGGCAGTTTGTGGCACAATTGCTGTGAACTTGAACTAACTCTCGCCCCAATTTTCGGTCAGAATGTAACTGAAGCGTGGCACATCACACTGGTGCAAGTGGACATGATCGATACGGTGCCGGAATTGGTCCAGAAACACAACTTCGACCTGAGTCAGACGGTGCTGAACAAGGTTCGCAGTGGCAGTGCTGTTCTCCAAGTGAAGATGGTCACCAACGTCAATGCCAGTCTTCCCATGCAGTTTGCCTATGATCCATCGCCGATTAACAAGAATGCCGGGATCATTTATGCCGCCATCGTCCTGCTGGGACTCTACATAATGATCATTTGGGAAGTGGTTCACCGCACATTCGCCGCCATGATCGCATCAACGCTGTCCATTGCTGTGCTGGCGGCTTTGGATGAGAGACCGTCAATGCCAGAATTGATGTCCTGGATTGACGTGGAGACACTGCTACTGCTATTCGGCATGATGATCCTCGTGGCGATTCTTTCAGAAACAGGCATCTTCGACTATTTAGCCGTCTATGCATACAAAGTGAGTTTGGCAATGGCTTTAGATAGTGGAAAAAACATTGACTCACCGGATGTTTTTCACAGATCACCAATGGCAGAGTGTGGCCACTGATAAACTGCCTCTGTCTCTTCACGGCAATTATGTCATCATTCCTGGACAATGTTACTACAGTCCTCCTCATGACTCCTGTTACAATTAGGTACATTTCCAATAAACATCAGCGTGTGATGGACAAATGCTAATCTTCTCTTCATTCCTCAGATTATGCGAAGTTATGGGACTCAATCCCGTCCCCATCCTCATGTCCATGATCATCTACTCAAACATCGGCGGAGCCTTGACACCAGTTGGCGATCCTCCGAATGTGATCATCGCTTCTAACTCTCACATCGCGAAGGCCGGCGTCAATTTCACCACATTCACGCTGCACATGACAATCGGTGTGCTCCTCGTAATGGTCCAGACGTACTTCCAATTGCGTTTCAAGTTCAAGAACATCAACGATCTGCGTTTCACTGAGCCGCAGGATGTTCAGGAGTTGCGCCATGAGATCGCCGTGTGGCAGCGCGCGGCAGCATCGCTGTCGTCATACTCAAAGGATGAAGATCTCGTGCGAGAGACACTGCTCAAGAAAGTCAATCGCCTCTCGAGGATGCTCAAGAAGAAACTCGTGTCCGGATCCGTTCCTATTGAGAGTTACAAGACCACACTCGAGGAACTTCAGGCCAAGGTGAGTGTCCAGCTCAAATCACACAACTCTCAATGGAATGAAAACTCAACTTGCGCTCTCTCTCTCTTTATTCTTTCAGTATCCCATCAGGAATCGCGTTCTGCTGGTGAAGTCTGGAGTCACATTAGTCTTCGTGGTGGCATTCTTTTTCTTGCATTCCGTCCCAGAATTGCAACGTCTGTCGCTTGGTTGGACTGCTCTCTTGGGAGCAATTCTACTGCTAATTTTAGCCGATAGGTTTGTCACACCTCCCTTGCCAAAATGGGTGTGTTTTCTTGATTAATGTCATGTGCTTTTTTTCCAGGGAGGACATGGAGTCAGTTCTGGCCAGAGTGGAATTCTCAACGTTGCTCTTCTTTGCCTGTCTCTTCGTCCTCATGGAGGTGAGTCACCCATATTCTCTTTCCTGTTCTCTTTTCTGAGACACACACTAATAATATCTCCTCATTTTCGCTAATAGTCTCTGGCTGAGTTGGGCTTAATCGACTGGATCGGGAAGCAGACGGAGAACATAATTTTGTCAGTATCTGAGGAATCTCGACTCGCTGTTGCCATTCTGCTCATACTCTGGGTGTCGGCAATAGCATCAGCGTTTGTTGACAATATTCCATTGACCACGATGATGGTGAAGATTGCCATCTCTCTGGCTGAGAATGAAGCTCTGGACCTTCCTCTGCAGCCACTTGTTTGGGCACTCGCGTTCGGCGCTTGCCTTGGCGGCAATGGAACACTCATTGGTGCTTCTGCAAATGTTGTCTGTGAGTTAAAGGCCAAAAGATCTCTTCATCTGCTTCTTTGCGGACACTATGTAATTGAGAAATCTTCTTGCAGGTGCGGGAGTGGCTGAACAGCATGGCTATAGATTCACTTTTGTTGAATATTTCAAGTGAGTATGCATGTTTATCACAAATTTACTTTACTGTGACGAAATGGGGAACGAGATGATTCGTATCTCAATTCTATACTTAATCCCAGAGAGAGATTGCATGCACTTTTTCATGTCGTGTGTGTTAAAGTTGTGTTTGCCGATGTTTCTATCTGATCAACGTGATGGTTTGAAAGGTCTTTGATCTCAGAAGATGGGAAGTTTTTGCGAAATTTCGCGGAAAGTTGATTGGTCAATAGAGTTGTCACTTGATTGAAACATAAAAAAGCTTACCATAGTAGCACAATATAAATTTTTAAACCTTATGGAAGGAGAAGAGAAAGCCATTGTCTAAGATAATGGAAATTTGTCAATCAATTATTTGGAAATTAGCAGCATTAGCTGCACTAACAGCTGCAATTCTCCTCTGTGAAATGATGACAAACCAAAAGAGATATTGAGAAACATTTTCACTAACGAAATACTTTTCTTCACTTTCCACAGAGTTGGATTTCCAGTCATGATTGGAAGTATTGTCATAGCAACAGGATACTTAATGATGGCACATGTTCTCTTTACATGGCACTGATTGGCACCCATGGGAAAGTCTCTATAGGAACTCCTGTGCAAAAGAATCTAAACTACTAATGTTAAGTTGCATTGTGCTGAACATGTTTCTTTCCGATGTTGTGTCTTTTTCACAGATCTTTCTCGTTTCCCCCCTTCTTTTCCCTCGTATTTTGTCCGAGTTGCATCATGAGATCATCAGCAAGATGGCAAATTGTATAGGAATTAATTTAAATTATAATAGGTACACATAGAATACTGTTGAGAACAAAACACAATCTAAATTGGTTAATTATGTAGATAAGGAGTGTGATGCTGATGCGCAACAGTGACATCACACAGCATTATTATTTTTATTTTTTAAGGTAATTAATTAGATGTGAAGAAGCCTTTAGAGAATCGGTTAAAGTTACAACAAAAGGAACATTCCATTGTACAGAGCTTACATGAAAATGCGAATGGCGTTCGTCATGTTAGGATTTTACACGTAAATTTTACGAAATATATTTACAGATTAGTTAGAATAGAAAAAAAATGAGAGATGAGAGAAAACAGTCAATTACACTGCACGTTACAATTTATCCTAACATAGAACGAAATAATAAATGAAATCGATAGAAAATGATATTATTCCTTTCTTCTTCAACTCAAACTCAATAGATTTTTCTACAGTTATCCAACAGATTGTCTCCAACATTTTATCAAATACTTGAATAAGTTGTTCAATATTCAGAAATTGAGAGAGAGAAATAAAAAAAAACACTACACAAAAAATGAAGAGAATTCATTAGAAAGGCTGTTTTATATGCAATATTCGTGCCTTATTTAGTGTAATAAATAGAATTATGTGTAGCAATTACATTTTAAATTGTTCTAAATGGATTGTGTGAGGAGCGTGACAGCTGTTGCTCTCGGAATGTTTTGAGAATCCTGAAGAGAATGCAGAGATTGTTAAAAATTTTGGCAGGAAACCCAATGTTGACAGATAAAAGTCGCGTTTACTTGTGAAGAACACACAACAACAAGAATAAAATGTTATAAGAGAAATATAGATAAGTATGAGAACTTAGTGAAGTGAGCATTACTTTATGTTAGACTATTAATTCAGTATTAAAAAAGGAAACTATATAATGTAAATATATCAACTATGGAAAAAATCGTGCGAGAAAAGACAATTATTCTATAGTGATGATTATAAAGAAAATGAAAAGAAGATTTATTCCACCGGAAGAGCATAAAAGTAAAATCACATTTTAATTTTAAACGATTCTCTCGCCCCTAAAATTGTTAATGATCACTTCGCGATCCTCGTCAATCCAATTCCACATCCATCAGATCCTCTGTGATCTTCTTGCGATCGAAATTGGCAACTGGTGGCTTGAGCGATGGCGTCTTGACGAAGACACGATGGCGATCCTGGAACTGGACAGTGGAATCTTGCGTGTCACCGGGCAGAATGCCCAGAGACTCATCTGAGCTCTGTGGCTGCGGATCCTCCTCTCGATCTTCGCTCTTCTTGCCGTACAACTTCAGCAACTGCTTCAGGGATGATTCAGGAATCAGAGGCTTCGTTGGCACCTTTGGACTACCCATGAGAACCGCTGTGATTGGATGCTCTGGATCTTCAGGCTGTAATTCCTGATTTTTGGCACTCTGAGACCAATTCATGAGCCAATTGTTGGTCTCCTTCTTGGGAGGCTGCAAGGATGAGTGATGTGGTTACTGGCGTAAATGGTAACTATGCTCAACATACTCTGTAATCCTCCGGATTGACATTCCTCTTGCTGTTGGTGTTCGTTGTGTCCTCGCCACCGATGGGTTTTGTGAACTTTTGCGGCCCCAATTCGACCAGCACCTGAAAATCCGCATGCTCTCCGAGTCTGTATCCGAATCCCAGGCGCGAGTCTGTGCCCTTTCTGATCTGTGGTATCGTCGAGAAGACGATGCCGAGGAGCGAAGCAAACTCCTCCGGCACAACGAAGTGACCAGCGGAAGCTAGAAGAGAGCAGTTCTCCCCTGAATTGTGATATAATTTCTTCAAATTCAGTGTTAATAACTCAAACTTGATCGCAACACGTGAAGCTACAGAGTGTGAAATTAATTCACGGTTCGGAGTTACAATTTTTTTTTCTGTTATTGTTTCAAGCTCAATTTATCGGTGTTGCATGCTCAAAAGTGCATGAAGAGATGGTTAGTCTGCAAATTTTGGAATTTCTTATTGTTCAAAATTCCCCACAAAATATCACAGAGGTAATTTTTTACTGTGTAAATATGACAACTCTAGGCATAGATTACAAAAGTGGTAATCAATGGGTGTTGCAAAACACCTCCATTAACGTTCACATTTGAATGAATGTGGAGTATTTATGATTTTTGAGCGATTTCTCGAAATGATTTAGGCTCCGAGCGCGTGGATTTCTTCGGGAAATCATGTGAAATTCATTCCTTATTCGCGTATTCGCGAAGGAATGTCTGCACAGCATAAATTGTATACAATATACATAATTTTAGTGGAATTGTTGGTTTTTCCTGCCAATGACTGTCGCTTGCACAACTTGCAGCATAAAGTTATGCAACTCTAGCGAATTCTAAAGTGACGCTTTTTCGCGTGGTATGTCTCATTGGGAAAAATCCACTTTCATTTTCACTTCAAATTCATCATCACATCACACTCGGTGACCTTTTGGGCCAGCATTGAAATTCCAGTGAAAGTAACAGCGTGATTTGACCGAATTATCCATTGCATTTCCACACTTACGAGACACGAGAAGCAACACGCCAAGAAATGGCAGAAACACTCCACTCCTGAGCACCATTGTTGAACTCCAACTTTAAGACAAATCACACACTTGATCACTCTTTTTTAGCGAAAAGAGACAACAGAATAAAGTTTCCCAACTCAATGGGAAATCACATCTTCTTGTCTGCGAGAGCGTCTTCGTCTGCCAGCGATTTGTGTGTTACTGTGTTGACTGATAATTAATAACTGAAATTGAAAATAAAATGAATTCCAACATGACCCTGTTTTCAAAAGAACTCTCTCTTTTGCGTTTCCATGGAGAGTGTGTGAGAGAAACACCTTTACGCACATGGACAGTGCCAAAGAGTGGAGACTGTTGGCTTAGGCCGCGCATTGGAGACTGTTTGAATTCAAGCACTACACATCTTTGAAAGCTCAAAGAATGGTGAAGACAATCGCACCTGAAAATGCTCTTCTTACACCTTTCTGAGCCTGAAAGAAATTAAAATCACGTCAATGATCAATTAATATACATACAGAAATTTGTTTTACAAAAAACATTGAAGCGATCATTTAACCAACTTCTGATGGTTGGAAAAAATTGGTAATCTTCCTTTGTGAGTGCATTTCAATGGGTATTAATGTAAATTCCGTAAAGGTAATAATTTTATTGTGATTGATCCCAAGTACAACCGTTTCTCCATTCAAGCAAAGAGTGGTGATTTTGGTGCTCCACACATTGCCTAGAATTCAGGCTACATCGAAAGTCACCACCCGAAGAATTGCAATTGAAGTGCTTCGCTGGAGTCGATGCCACGCCAGTTGCTTGGCTTCACCTGACATTCGCTGCAAACGTCAAAGTGGTTCGACGGAGAAAGACGTCGGGGTGGTTTTCTTGTGAAAAATCAGTCTTTTAGCCGTAATAAGTGACCGAATTGTGGCTCAAACTGTAACTAGAGACTGTGTGCAGTGTGTGGCGGTGGAGGATTTGTGGAAAACGTGTGATTTCTGTGTGAAAAGCAGCTGTGAAGATTTTCCTGGGAGGCGCTTCAAGTGCTCAGCAAAGGTGCCTTGTGATTATTCAAGAGTGTGTAACTATTAAATTACTATAATTATCGGCTGAAGGGGCCCCCATCGCTTGACACACAGCGCACGGATGGGATGGAGAGACGAGCAGGTAAGTCTGGGTCTATGGGTTGAGGTAAAAAGCGCGGTGCTGGTCAGGTTTTTTTCGCCTTGTCCGCACTCGAATCTCGTCTCCGGAGATCCACAAAACGCGAGGAAGGGAGAATATGGCCGCTCTCTCGCTCTCGAGAGAAGATGAACTTTTTCTCGAGGCCCCAACTCAAGAAACTTTCCATCAATTCACCGATTACTTTTATTTTCCCAGACATATCCATGCCAAGACGCCACTAAAGGCCAATTCGTGCCTCAAGTGCCAAGAATCCACGTTCCCTTTGCCGCCGAGGAGGCTCAGAAGAGCCCCAAAAGAGCCCCAAAAGAGCCAATCAGCGGACTCACTGGCTCGTCCGGGAGTTCGGAGCCGGTTGAGCCCCATCAAATCACATCCATAAATTCGAATAATTTGCAACATTTGCCAACACTCTCAAAGTCAATCTCTGACCTTTTCGTATCGGCGACAACAGAATGATTTGTCTCATCATTTTGCGCATATCTTATGTTAATATTCCTCAAAACTCGCAGATTTTGCCTCTATTTGCTTCCCTGTGCAGGTTTATTAATTTACACTCTGTCAATTTAATCAAAACACACTCGCAATCGCGCTCGGAGAAGCGCTCGATAAAGTCTGGGAGTGTCGCTAATGACCCGCGCTCGACTAATGCTCAGCCAAGGCAGTCTTAAACTCGGAAAACCCCTGCAACTTATTTAGGTTAAAAGCCACCCTCCGTGCACAGTGCCCGGACGACTGGTGGGAAGCAGGACGGCCGTCTGGTTGTCTTTCTCAAGGTGCACGTGCGTCAGAATTTCACTGGCGGCCGAAGAAAGGCGGCGGCATAAATTGGAGATATTCAATTGACTCTCTGAGACTTTCTAAATGGCTCGCGAGATTGTCGCCACGAAGATCAGCGCCAGTTTTCCCACAATCATTCAATTGCTCTCTGCAAATGTTGACTTTCAAAGATTGGCCGCTGAATAAATTGCGGCATTAATCCTAGAAATATCAAAAAATTAGTGTCAAGGTCAGAGGCTGACTGAATGTGTTTTTAAGACTGATGTCTTAAAATCTACATAAGGAATAAATCGTGTGTTTAAAGACGCAAATTCCTTGATTACCCTGCAAAAGAAAGTTCTGCCAGGACACATTTTCCCCGGGATTTTTATGCAACTGTCCTGTATTTCACTAGAAGTCTTGCGCACTGAATGACTCATTGTTTCCAGGATCGCTCAATTTTCCCTCTTAATTTCTTGAGAAAATTGGAATAATCTTTCTCAACCATTGAAAGATTATTATTTATGAATCTCTTATCGATTGTGATTAGACTTGATGGGGTGCGTAATAATTTGTACACTCACCTTTTGCTGGAAGTAATCTTAGGTGTGCTGTCATCACTGATGCTAAAAGGGCAATATTTCTGCTTCCTGTTGATGTGATGAATTTGCCACGCAAAGGGCTTCGATGGGGTTCTTCAGCGCAGTGTTGAGATCGGAATCACTGTGCTCATTTGGCATGTTGTTTGATTAAACAATGATGGTGTATTTGTTGAAGATATGGAAAACACTTGTAAAGAGTGTGATATGTAGCTGAAATCAGTCTGTTAGTTTTTAATTAGAGCCACGAGATAAAATTTATTTTCCATTTAGCGCAGTGTTCTAACATTTTTCCTGTTTTACGACTTCTTTTGGCTCTTGTTAATTTTCCTCGTGTTCTCTTGTGTGTGTGTATTTCGTCTTCTGGAATTCCAAAAGCATTATGGGAGTTTTCTATGAAATGCCCTCTTCATTGACCTTTAACGTGTGCACTGAGGAGAATCTCTGGGTAGAATTTTTAGTAGGTCAGCGCTTTTTAGAGTTGTAAAAATTCTGCTGATGCTGCCGATCGATATTTTCATCTCACTTTGTTTTACTCCATTTGGGAAATATTTGTTCTTACTATGCGGATTTGTTTGTTTTCTCATTTATTCCTCCACTGTGTGGTCATAAAACGCGGCAATTTGTCTTCACAATTGTTGTAGATCCGGTGGAAAAAAGAGGCAAAGTTGGTGTGAGGAAAAGACATCGACACGGATCATTCAATGGAAAATCGTGTAATCGTGTTTAATCTTAATTGTCTTGAGCAAATTTATGATATCACATAAATATTGATCTTGTACTTCCGTCAGTGATTTGTCAATAAGTTGTAAATATGGTAGAATTTACTGCCATCCTCTTTTCATCGCGTGGATCACTAATATGATGTTTTAATTCATTTCTCTCTCTCCCTCTCTCTCTGTCGTGGATGGATAAAGAGGCCTTCGAGCACACCTCAGTTGAGAATAAACCGGAGAAAATTTAACTGGGCGAATTTCTGTGGCCGAGACAAGAGAGGGAAATGGATGTATTAAGGAAATTGCTCTTGCATATCGCAATTTGAATGTGGTCTCTCGTCTCACATTTTTTGCTGTGCGGGAATTCATCTCATTTCCATAAAACCCACTGTTTTTCTTTGGCAACAAATTGAATGTACGAATAGGACTATAGGTGAAATGGTGTAGTTAAATGCATTATGTCTGTTTTTCCTCTCGCTGGCATTTTCTCAATGGTCTGTTCTTTCTCGGAAGATGCTCTTCTTCAATATTCCATTAAAATTGCTTGGGGTTTTTTTTTCCACTGCATGTAAATGAGAAGTGTTGGAGGAAAATTGATATTTCAATGTCTATTTCCGTGTGTGTTTTTTTTCTTACCCTTTCTCTCTCTCTCACTGCGAAAACAATGGATTGATATTGAGCAGATGCAAGTTGGCTGGAAAATGCGTAGCCTCGTAATTATGTTCAATGCATTTCACTTGGAGTGCTTCAAGGAGGTTGTCTTGACATCCTTATTGATTTATATCTCAATTTTCTGCCCCATTTTTCTCCAATGAATCATCTGCTCTTTCCATGACAAGCAGAATCGCGGCATGGCCTCTGAATTTGAGACAATTCGAGTTGGGAAAACGGTACCACAAGTGAGTCAATTATAATAAGACACACAGAATTCAAACGTGTGGCTCTCTCTGTGTAGACTTTTCGCGCTACCGTATTTTGCCATCATCGCGAGAGAGGAAGACAATTGCAAGAATAAGTCCAACAACAGTTACAATCTGGGAAAAGTTTGTTTTTTTTTTCCTCAAACCAAATATATCTCTATTAAACTGACTTCTTTTTATCATATTACGTGTATAATGTTGGTTGTGCTGTGCACGAAAGACGTGCGGTGGAATTGAATTTCTCTATAGAAGCTTAAAGACTTCCCAAAGATTTGTCCCACTCTTTCTCATCGTGTGGCTGGATAATTGTATTTTTCTCATTCTAATGATAATCGCAGAAATATGGCATTTTAATTAGACATTTTCCACCATTCCATCCTCGAATTTCTGCAATTGTGGCTTCTTCTTCTGTGTCGCTGCGGCAAAAGTGAGACTTTTTATCCATTTAGTTGGAAAAGTAAAAGATTTTATTGCATTCGTCTTGTATTTGTCGTGTTGTGAGACATTTGTGCGACTGAATGTCAGAGTGAAAATTGCCAACGCGATAAAATTAGATCACAACAATTATTTTCGTCTGTATTGATCTTAATGTGTGAGCTTTGAACAATTTACAATTGATTTGATGTTGTGACCTCAAAAAAGTTGATTCATCCAGTCAGTGACTTTTGCGAATTTTTCAGCGAAATGCTCTCTTTGTCTACCTTTTTCTCTCCCTCTTCTGTTCTTTTAATCTATTTTTAGTGCTGAAATGCTTTTTGCCATGAGATGGTGAGGCATTGAGAAGGTGGTTTTTCACCCAAGTGTGATTCTTGAATTTCTATGGTCGAATTCTTCGAAATGAATTCTGCAACGGAGCGCTTAGGGGAGAACGGGGCGCTGTGGGTGATTGAATGGAAATCGTGAAGGGATTTCATGACGAACTCACACACAAGTCAAGTGTGACTCACGTTTTTAATTTTGGAGGAAAAGAAGCGATAAGGAAAGTCTCTTGTCGGAAGATTCTCACCGCGAAAACCTCTACAGTGTGTCACTATGAAACTGTCTTGAGCGCTAAGCTTTGGCTTTGGAGCAGTCTAATCGCGCCACCTTGTATTTATTCGATATGGTGCTCTGCCTCATAAATTCATTTACAACCATGAAATATTCTTCAGCCATTAAGTAAATAAATTGAGTGGGTAATTTGAAAGGAGTGAAGAAGGGGGAAATTGAAAGAAAATTTCAAACAGAGATTCTAGTTAATTAGATCAGCAAGGTCGCGTTGAAGTTCATTTCACTTTTATTTGTATTATGCGCGTTGTGTCTATATTTTCTTCTGTGTGTGGGTGAAAGGAAAAAGAGCCTCACGATGTAATGTTACGAGGCTTTTAAAGGCCCGTTATCACTTTAACACTGAACTGATAACGTGGTGTTGTTTTCTGGGTGACTTCTCAATGCGTTCTCAACCTTTCTTGGCACGATGAAGAAAGCCACACAGAATTGAAGGCAAAAGAGAAAAGCCGGTCAAAGAACCTCAAAGTGAATGCAAATTGATTGAAGTTTTCTATACATTTCGTGCTCTTTCTGGCTTTTCAATTCTCACTGGGTGAGAATAGTATATTTAAAAGGAAAGAAAATATGAGGTTTTTGCTTGATAATTTTTTTCCGCGACGTTTTTCTCCCTGTTCAAATTAATATGAGGAAAAAAAAGTATGATTTGTCTAGACCTTTCAATTTACCTCTACTGATGCGTAAAGTTCGCGCAATTTACAAGAGCGTGGCTGAAATTTAATACACTTACTGGAATCAATTTCAAGTTTATGTCTAGTGGTGTTGATTTTTTCTTCATTTTCCTCGTGAAATCAGCACCTCGCGGAAGAATTTGATACAATTAAGCTAGGAATACAGGTTGAAAAGAGTGAAAGATTGGAGTCATATTCGGACATTCTCTGTAGAAATTTTTGTGGAAAGTGTAATTGGCTGAAATATAATTTACGCTTTTTCCTTTCTGTCTCATTTCAGTGCTGAGATGGAAAAAGACGAATGAGCGGTGAAGATCAGCAATCGTCCATTTGTGTGAATTTTCTTGCCTAAAGAGTGTGAGCAATGATGTGTAAATGATTGGATCATTGAGTTGTCGTGTCAGCAGAGCATCGCCAGAAGTCAATATTTTGGCAAATTTGCAGAATAGATGTTCATCAACGAATCACATTGAACCGTGAGATTGTTTCAACTGAAACGATGGAGCCGAGGAGTGAAGTCAAAGTAATACGTGCGCCATCGCTAAAGCGTGGCAAAAATGACGAAAGACTGAGTGATCGGGTAAGAATATTTTCCATGTTCTTTGAACATCTGTGATGTTATATTTGAGAGAGAAAAATAGAAGAGTGATTGCAAAAAAATCCAGGCTGATATTTTAAAGTCATGTTTCACACCTACATTGAGAAATTTTGATTGAAGTGCAATTACTGTGAACGAATCAATTTACACTGGCTTACATAAGTGTTTGGACACTGTTAGCGGGATGACTTTTGAGGAGCTTCTAATAATGATATAATGGAATGGGAAAATTGATTTGAATGCGTTGAGATTCATTCACAATATGTTTATACGGGAGTTTTTGGAATATCTTCAGCATTAGCACACTTGCCATGTCTTGGGTTGTGGCTACGAACAGACGTTCCTTTGAAGATTACACCCGAATTATGGGCTTTATTGTTTCATTCCAGATCGTCATCTTATCTGTTGTGAAAGATTAAAATCTATTTTGAGATTATGTGAGATAATTTTGAATCTCCACTGTTGACTTTCGATATAATGTGTTCATTTACCTGTGTCACCAAGTGTTTCATTTTATATAAAGGGGACAATTTTGCGAGGAAAAAAATATTATAATTAAGACTGTGTTTAACGTTCATGAGTGTGTAATAATTTCTCATCAATGGCCAATGATATGAATTTGTGTGTTGAGGGCTGTTATTTCTCTTGAGACTTTACGATGCTGTTTCGCGATGTAAATTGTGAATGGGTCTTTATATGGCTGGAAGAGATTTGAATCTTCGTGCGCGGTAATGCAAAGAAGCATGCCAAACGTGACTGGCTTTGAAAAGAATTTCCATCGACTCGTGTAACTCTAATGAATTTGCAATTTGCGGATATTTTATATTGAAAATTATTCTTTAATAGTATATTTTTCTCTTTTGCCTTTACACCTCGGGAAAATCTCGGTGGATTTCATGTGTCGAAGCAATTATATTGCAATGTATTAGAATTGTTGGTAGTTTTTTTTCCTGCCGTTTCTCAGATGTTGATGTGAGATAAAACAATGAAGGAGAAAGTTAAATTGGATTAGATATTTCCTTTTTAATTATTCCCCCGATGCTGTGATTTTTGTGTGTGTCACTTTTGGTAGTTCGAGAGAAGTGAAAGATGTTTGACTAAAAGAGCACCTGCTTAAAATTCTGTATGATTTCGATGGTTGTGTTTTCTCGCATTTGGATTTGAGCCATTTGAACAATAGAAGTGAATTCCGTATGTACAAAAATTCAAATATATCGAAAGTACGCGTACTGTATTGCTGGAGAAATATATTATTTATTTGTCGCCAAAGTGCTGTGGCTCTGAGCATGAGGGAGACGTCGAATGACATGATCTCCAAACATAGAAATACCTAAACTCCAACGCAATTGTCGGCTGACTTTTGCTTAAGCAACCATTCTTCGTTTCTGTGTAGTGTTGTATGTACGAGATTTTCTTCAAAGTAGTGTGTGTCACACTTAATTAATATAATCAACACCACAGAGTGATCGATAGGAGGCATTTTGCATTTTCTGTGCGCTGCATGATGAACATTAGTCAAGAGTGGTTTATGTCTCTTGCACAGCCACAAGACAGGAGAGGTGTTGCGGAAAACAGAGAAGAAAATGACACAGAAGCAGAGTCAAGATAACAAATAAAGATATCTTTGGGGGAGGAAAAAAGAGCGACAAGGTGGAGCAAAAACGACTACACACACCTTTATTTTTAAACAGTTTTTTTTATAGGTACAGCTCAACAGAAAATGAGTTATGAAACGATTTTTAAATACTTTTTTCCCAATCAATCAATGGGTGGTTCGCATGTTGTAAACTTCTTTTATGATTTTCTTCCTCGATGTGTGAAGGAAGGACACTTGATTTTTTTTCTCTGTGCTTTATTATAATTCGGCCATTCCTGACTAATTGACGTCCCATACTGACTATTTTTTTTTGCAATTACTTGAAGCAGTCTCTCTTTCAAATTAGCATTGATTGTTTGTGAGGTGAATGTGGAGGAAAATTAGAGGCTATATTTTACAAATTCATTGTTCTTAATTGTATTTGGAGAAGAAAAGGTGATGGAGAAAAAAAATTGGTAAAGGTGTAGAGCAAATCATCTCTGACAGCTAAATTTCTCTTCTTTTGAAGAAAATAACATCCAATGTTGAGAGTTTAATTGAAGGTTTTTGCAAAATCTACATGATATTGATTGCCTCTTTCACTGGCCAAAGGTGGAGGAGGTGAAAATTTCGGTGTTTAGTGAAAAGCGGGCACTTTTTTGGGCTGCAAGAGAGAGATTGTGTGTTGTACCCTATGTTGTGTGCAAGTAAAATTTATTAGCATACGTCATGTTTACTTGTTGGCCAGTTGAAATGTGATTGTGTGGTATGAGATAGTGACACAGTGCATGAATGGGTGAATGAGTGTGAGAGAGTCGAAGATATACTTATATACAGCACATATGAGGTTTATATTATTGCTCAACTCACCTCCATATAGTGGCTTGTTGAAGATACCGAAGTGAATTCTTGTTTTCCTCTGGTGTGTTTAGTTTTACGGTAACTTCCATCCGATATTCATAAAGTAATATCTCGGGTGTCTCGCGTTGTTCGAGAGACTGTCGAAAAAAGAAAGATTAACCCATAAGTTTAATTTTTGCCTAATATATGGATAAAACGGAGCTGATAGGATTACGTGATTAGGTTTTTCCGCGTCAATTCTGCACAAATTGCGTCAACCTTGAAATACTAATTAATTACCGTGCTCGACGATGAGATAAAGTCATCTTCACACAAAAAAGCAGCAGTTTCTCATCAGTATAAGCATAATATTGTCTTGAGAGATTCACCTATTGGATGTTGTGAAGACAGCGAGAGGATTTACGGTGGAAAATGAAGTTCTACTTAATTCAGTGGATTGTGAATTGAAGAATAGAATACATAATTGCATAACCATCAAGTTAGAAAAGAAGAAGAAAGAAGTGAAGAGAAGAAATTAGAGAAACTACAATGTTTGCACCGAGAAATTCATCACCCAATCAAGTATTTAACAATGAGGATATAGCTGCATATCAGGTGATTTGTCTCTTGTTTTTTTTTTGCGTGCTTTCTGTGTGTGGAGTTGAGAAAGAAGTTCTGCGCGGTGTCTTGAAGTGGAAACTTGGTCAATATTCCACACTATTTTCATGCGCGATGATCTAATCGACAAAATAAATAGGCGAGGGAATCTACTTTATAGTTAAAATAATAAAAATAAAGTGTTAAATCCAATAACAAACAGCGAAGATGAAATTTTCAGTCATTTTGTCATTCCTACACAAAATTATCATGTGTGGGGATCTCGAATGTTTGAAGAAAGAAGAGAGTTTTTCTGCAGGCCTTCTGGCAGAACGCAGACATACAGAAATATCTCTTGGTATGATTGCGAAGAAGGATAAAACTTTCTCATTTGCGAAATACTTTGCAATATCAAATGATGAATGATGATTTCCATCTTGAGATTGTCATCGATGAATTGAGACTTTGGTATTTTCGAGTGAAAAATGGGCATAGCGCGTTTGTCACGATTTCCGATCAATATATTGTAATTTATTGATTTTTTGTTTACCGATCACGAGCAGATGGCGAGAGAAAAATGTGTCTATGCCCAGTGGATGGCATTTTCGCATTATAATACAATTTTCATTTAGTCTCTGGGTAACTACCAAATCCACCCACTTGTTGGAATTCCATTTGGTGTACGTTTACACACATCTGCGTGAGATTTTGTGAATTAATGTCTCAAGATCGACTTTCGAATTGTACAATATTTCAATATATAGAAGACAATCTGGTCGCTATTAGAAAATGATGATATTAATATGTGATGTGGACAATAAAGTGCGCATGAAAGATGTGGAGAAATGGATTGGAAGTTTCACAATTTGCAATCTGACATTCGCAGATAAAAGACAATGGGTGAAAGAGAAAAAAAGGGAGGAAATATCTGAAAAATCTTTCGATTGATGTGCTGTAAATGTTGTATTAATTTTAATTATTACGTACAAGTAACTATCGAAGCGTGAAAGGAGATAAAATACTTTACACGTTAACAAGTAAATGGAACAAAACTAGACTATTTAGAGTGTTTTGTGAGGTTGAGAAGAGAGTCTCTCGAATCTATGTGAAGCATAAAATATTCAATGAAAGTCTCTCAGTATGAATTTTCTCTCTTTCTATGCACTGTGGCAGAAAAATATGATCCATTTATCATAATTTTTCTCCTTCAAGAACAACAATTCATAGTCTCTCATTATGTAAATTTGCGAGGCACTTTTTTCTCACATCTCTGATTTATGGTTTTATTGATGGTGTGATTGAAATTAATCTTAATGCATGCAGTCATGGTGGACAGAGTATGTTTAATTAATGAACAAAGAGTTGCTCCTTTTTTTCTGAAGAGGAAGTTCAAATTCTGGGTGTTTCTTTTCTTGTCTGCATTGCGCTACCCAGTTTATTATTGATTTGCTGAATTTATTTTGAATCACAATTGGAAAAATGTCTTGAAACTGGTTTAATCTCCATGAAATCCATAAAGTCTCTCTGTACAGAATCGTGGGAAGTGCTTATAAATTGTGAAAAACGATACGATCTCCTATGATCTATGTTGTGGGAAAAGTGTGAATATTAAGGTATTAATGGATTCTCCAGACATAAAAGAAATCAATAAGCATATAATATTGAGATTGACGTTGATGATAAGGCGATATTTTCTTCCGTCAGTGCGATATTGTATGTAAAAAGCTCAAGTTCATTGCCGTTTGCTTAATTAACAGTTGGCTCGGCTTATGTGCAGAATAAATAATTAGCAAAATGCTACAGCGGAAGTTTGATTTGAGCAGTATGGAGAAATGTTATGTGCAAATACAGTGAGTTTGATACTTTCGATGGGTGAAAGAGATGAAGGAATTACTGCTCAATAAATATGTTTAAATATGCTTTACCGTATGCATTGATTGATCCCTTCCCCATCGCTATTTGCGGTGCGTATGCTATGCATAAAGAGTGTGAAGTGAGAGGAGGCGAAGTGGGAAGGAAATGAGGAAAAGAGGTGTTTGATTAGTGGCGTTGATGAGTGTGTCCGTTTGACCATTTAATTGCATTGAATAATCTTTTAGTCACTCTAAGCACAATGACTCTGAGCAGAATGGTAGAATTTCTTCTTTCTCTCTCTCTCGCTCAACAGTATTATTATGACTTAACACCATTTCGAGACCTGAATGGAATTTTGAATGGAGTCGATCGTGGCTTTTGGGCGATGGAAAGACACTCCGAACCCAGAAGACTTTGTGTTGTTGAGCTTTGGGTGCAATAAATGCACTTTGTACACACATCACGATACAAAGTGGGACACCAGCGGAGTCCATGCCTCTTTCAGAGATACTTATGGGAGAGAGTGAGATGTGTGTTGAGGAGTACATATTTGTGTGACTATGAGAATTGAGAAAAAGACACACAACGTGCGTCATTATATTGCATATTGTGTGATAGAAAAAAATGTGTGCTTAAATGGGCTATAGTTTCTTGACAAGACAATAATAATAGTAATTTCGTAATTTGATTAGAATACTTGCAATCTGAATCATCCGATCTCTCCATAGCACACAGAATCATAATTTCTTACATTGTGTTTTTCAATTCTTCTCCTTCTCGGTACATTTTATGTGGCGTATAGATAAAGCTGAAGAAAGTCTTGGGCCTCACTGTCTGTAGCAATGCAGCTCTCGATGTGTCACCCACTTCTGGCATCTTGGCCTATCCAGCTGGGTAAGTAACGTGTGTGTATGTCTAAAAAATTTATGGCTTTATTGCAGATATTGTGATTTTGCGTTGTTCTTGTTCCACACTCTTTATTATATCACACTTGATATCCAAAGGGGCGCACAAGTGCCATCATTACAGCTTTCTGAGAAGTAATTTGTACGGTTTTTGGCTGCTGCTTTTTGTGCGGTGTATTGCAGAATGTACATATTTCTTAATATTTTGGGGGCATTACGATAAATTTGCAGACCGTTTTGTGCACGCAACGGAAGATTGAGATCATAGCCAAAAAAAAAATTCGTGAAATGAGTTATGTCATTGTTTAAATACATCAGAGGAATTCATCAAACAGCTCAAAGTTTATCTATGAAAGATTTCTTTCGAAGATGGTGCGAATTTATAATAAAGTACAATTGTTAATAGAAGAAGTCCATAAAGGAAATCATAAGCACACGAATATTTACACTTAATGGCTTGTTTTGGTCAAATTAATTGCTCATACAATGTGATTTACAGCGAAAAGCTTCAGGCATAACCATTTCAAATTATTTATTGCGAAATTTAAAAGCACAGCATAAAGTTTAACATGGAATAATGTGACAAATATTAGCTGGCAACTGTTGCATTAATTTTACAATTTATGCGTGAATGATTTGATGATACTTTTCACTGGGTGCAATTCTTGCAAATTGGGTCAGAAAATTGATGAATGGTTTGGAGTGTGTGTTGTCGCGCACACTTTTGAAAATGGTCTGCCAATCACACTGAGAGCAGAGGCGTTTAATTAGAAATTTGATAGAAATTATACTGGGTTGATATAATTTCCATTTATCACATCGTGAGTGCATGTGAGTTTTAATCACCATCAGTGCAATAATGGCACACACAGTCGATTATATGCTATCTAAGCGTCTCGACAGACTCTTAGAACAGCCATGAATATGTAAATTTTTAAGTGATCTTACGTGTGTACATGCAGAATTGAGTAAAAATTGCACTCTGTCTAGGCATAAAATGTGAATTTATCGATTTTGGATTTCGTGAGCGCTTGTAGACAAGCTAAACAGCTCTTTGTTCACCGTGTGTGTTTTCCTCCTGAAAATTTTATTTGTCGACATTCTGTGGAATGAATGTTTTACCCCAGTTTGCTCTCAATTTGGAGTACTTCACGAGGAAAGGAAGACTGAAAAATGATATCTTCTATATTGTACAGTGGCTTCGGATTCTATAGAGTCAGTTGACATGATTTGTGGTTCATACAAATTTCATTGCAACTATTTGATTTGGAGTCACTGTACGTGTGTTGTTATCCTTTTTACACCGTTCCTATTCCATTTGACGCCGCTGTATGTCTTGTGAAGTGTAGTAAAGCAGTATATTTCAATTTCTCCCCAACAGATGCACGGTGGTTCTCCTGAATGCCAAGAAATTGAGTCAAACGTACCTCCTGAATACTTCACGGAAGGCCATAACGGCGGTGGCCTTTTCCCAGTGTGGACGATATGTTGCAACTGGAGAGTGTGGCATAAATCCGGCAATTAAGGTCTGGGAGTTGGATCCACTAAATGGGAACCTCGAGAATGGAGCGACCGGTGGGAATGTTGTGGCAGAATTTCTGGGTCACAAATATGCAGTCAGTTGTGTGGTGAGTTTTGCCTATATAGTTCAGAATATTGTGGAGAGAGGGAAGAGTAATCTATCACAGTTAAATGAGCACCTCTTTTATTCATCAATCTCATCATACACAGTGTTGGTAAATTAGCTTCACAACTATTTTACTATGCGGCAATTTGAAAATGTGTGAATTCCACGTGTATATAAATTCCACCTGAGGCACAAGAATTCAGTGGAGAGATGAGAAGAGTGTGTGTGCGGAGTTTGGGAAAATTGGAATGGAGAGCATAATTTGGGTGCTTTGTTGGAATTATCTATTAATTTAATCTCTCGGGTTGTTCATTACATTATGTATATTCAGAGTGAAAGAAAAGTTTAATGCCTGTCTGTCAACTAGCATATCTAAGTTATTTGTAGCACAAGAGATAAGATCTATTCAGAAGTTGGGGAATTTTACTATTTGGTCCTCTATCTAGAGTTGAGATTATTCACATAAAGTTTAGTTCGCCTAGATAAAATGCAGAAATCATTCGATATAGGCGTTTATTGGCAGTGAGCGAAAGTGATGGGAATGAAAGAACATTTTCACCACACAAATTGCTGACTAATAATTTATCAACACAGTGTTTGGAGAGTCTTTTATAGGCTACCAAATTGTTGCTATTAAAGCTTTATTGAAGACCAAAGAAAAAAAATAGGAGATGTATTTAATCCATTCGATGATAAATTTCAGGCTTTTTCGCCCACTGGAAAGTATTTGGTCTCGGTCGGATCGCAACATGATATGATTGTTAATGTGTTCGACTGGAAGCTGAATTTGAAGATTGCCTCCAATAAAGTGAGTGCCAAAGTTGTTGCAGTCGCCTTCAGTGAGGATGGCAGCTATTTCGTGACGGTGGGAAATCGACATGTGAAATTTTGGTACCTCGAGGGAAATAGGAAGGTATGAATTTTTCATCAATTCTACACGCTCTATTGATTGGCTTCATTTTTGTGGCTCTCTTTGCCATACGCACACACCACACTTTGACATGTTTAGAGGACAAAATCTTACAAGATCACATTGGCAAAAAACCACATTTTGCCATTGAGTGAGAGAAAATGTTTATGTGAATGGGCGAATTTGGATAACACTTACAATTTCATTAGCATTCGCCTTTAGCATGAGCTCGATTTGCACATGTTTGTAAACATTCGACAAAATAATAAATATATTACAGCAAGTTATAAAGAGTGTAGCACCAACTCAATATATGTGGTTGGAATGCTTTGCAGAAATTTCTGTCTGTCTATTTCCTCGTTGGAGTGTGTAAAGCAACAAAAAAAAGCGCATTGCTAACCTCATTGCTGAAATAATTTCATGATTTCTTCAAAGTGCACACAATTTTCAAGCGCTGTGCTTTCTTTCAAAAATAAAAAAGCTAAATGTACTCAAGACAAGAAACGCCCATTTGAAAGGGTACAAATTTAACATGATAAATTGTTTTTTTTTTCATTTATTCAATCAACGATTACGATTTTAATCACTGGATATTTCTTGGGTCGTTGATGGCTTAAAATGTGCAAATGGCCTGTGTGCAAGTTGTGGCGATTTTGCAGAATTACCCAGTCAAATGGTAGAAACGCCATTTGAAAGTCAATAAATGATGAAAAATGCAAATAGCTGATCAATATCTGTGAAATATCGAGGCTATGCAAGCTACACACTAGGAGGACTGTATGTGCAAAAGTAATTTGTAGTTTTTGGTCAAAAACTGTTTGGTGAATCGCTCTGGAGGAGACTTCAAGGGGTTAACAGCCAACGAGAGATGGCGAATTATCCGTAAAAGGCGATGCATGGACACTTCAAAGACATATTTTAGAGCATATTGGCTGAATTAATTGGAGATAATTAATTTTAATGGTATTTTAAGACCATTTTCTTGCATGAATTTAACTTGCTGACCGAATGAATTGAGGTTTTGTGTGCATCACAGCACAGTTTCAATAGTCATTGGACAAACAGTATGATTGTTGTTTTGCTATTGAAATCACACTCCAAAAACAGTGTCCATCAATGTTTACAGTGATCTTGACTATACGTGTGATCTTCACAAAAGATGATCACATTGTCGGCGTGATTTATGCGTTTTCCCTCCCACATTTCAAGACTTTTACACCGCCAATATTGTCTCTTGATCACCCCTTGGGCGAGAAATGGGCAATTTGCGAGGTGAAATAATATAAGTTTGGAAAGTTTTGTTGAGGAAAAATAAAATACAGACTGTATGATTTCTTTCTCAACAGCATCTCACCTTGCCAAGATTGTGAATAATAATTGCTCTTTTTCTCTCTTTCTGTGTCCTCCACAGTACAAAGAACCAATTCCGCTCATGGGACGAAGTGCCATTTTGGGTGATCTGCGGAACAATGACTTCTGCGCTGTGGCCTGTGGCAAGGGTGAAATGTTTGAGAGCACCTATGCCATCACCCGCAATGGCCAACTGGTGGAGTTCAACTCGCGGCGATTGCTGGACAAGTGGGTGGCTTGCAGGACGGCGTCGGCCAATTGTCTGGCTGTGGGCACGAAATACATTCTCGTGGGCTGCGCTGAGGCCATCGTGCGAGTCTTCAACGCCGAGACGCTGGAGTACGTGACGACGCTGCCGCGAACGCACTATTTGGGCGTGGATGTGGCTCAGGGCGTGCAACTCACGCACATGATGTCGGCGCCGGGCAGTGCAAAGTATCCCGACACCATTGCACTCGTGTACGACGAAGTGAGGTCCAAGGCGACGTGTGTGTACAACGATCACAGCCTCTACGTGTGGGATTTGAGGGATGTTCGTCGTGTGGGCAAGAGTCACTCATTTCTCTACCACTCAGCGTGCATTTGGGGTGTGGAAACCGTGCCATTCACGTATGTGAAGAACAACTTAGCTCATAATTTGCCATTAGACTGCTTCCTCACGTGTTCCTCCGATGACACGATACGCGTGTGGGATCTGGACGGATGTGAGAGCAATGAGGTGTACAGGAAGAATATCTACAGCAAGGATTTGATGAAGGTGGCCTATATTGACGACGAATTGAATTTCATCAAGGACATGGACAATCCGATATTGAACAACGAGAAGGGCTCTACGTATGATGGGAGGAATGGTGTGAGATGCATCAAGATCAGCAGTGAGAGGAATCATCTTGCCACGGGTGACAGAAGTGGGAATATTCGAATTTACAATCTAACCAATCTCAAGTTGCTCACGACAATAGAGGCGCATGACTCGGAAGTGCTGTGCCTGGAGTACACGAATGAGAGGATTGAGCGGAAACTGTTGGGCAGCGCAAGTCGTGATCGACTTATTCACATCTTCGATGTTGAACAGGGATATAAGATTCTGCAGACACTTGATGATCACAGCAGTAGCATCACTAGCATCAAATTCATCGGATGTGATATGAATTTCCAGATGATTTCGTGTGGAGCAGACAAGGCCATCATCTTCAGGACATTCCAGGGTAATCAGTTTCAACGAGGCAATCACTGCAATGGCAAGAACACTCTGTACGACATGGAGGTGGATAGCAATAGTAAGCACATCCTGACGGCATGTCAGGACAGAAATATCCGGGTTTATGGATCGCAGACGTCGAAGCATACGAAAACCTTCAAAGGATCCCACTCGGATGAGGGAAGTCTCATCAAATTGTGCCTGGATCTGAGTGGAATCTACATTGCCACTTCCTGTACAGACAAAACGCTGAGTGTGTATGATTACTACTCGAATGAGTGCATGGCGAGGATGTACGGACACAGTGAGTTGGTGACGGGGTTGAAATTCACCAATGATTGTCGACATTTGATCTCGGCGAGTGGTGATGGGTGTGTCTTCATCTGGCAAGTGCCTCATGACATGGTGGTCACGATGCAAGCTCGGTTATCGCAGCAAGCTCTTCGATCTGGCCAGCAAATCCCCATTCCGCGTCCCATATCCCAGAATGTGGACATTGTCCTCGAACAGCAGCAGAACAACGAGAAGATCGATGCGAACTTCACACCATACACGGAGGACGTGGTGATATCTGGAGGGTATAAACTCTCTGATGTCGGACAGTTGCCGATGTGGGCGAAGAGGAAGGGTGCAGAGGAGCCAAATCCCGCCAATATTCTCGCCACGAGTCCTAGTCAAGGATCTGTGGCGCCAAAGCCGCGCGGAAGATGGGCTCAGCGGAGTCAATATGAGCCTGAAATGGATCTGAGGAATATCGTGGATTCCCCACCAAATTCCAGTACGAATAACAACAATCCCACGTCGGATTACAACAGCTCGAGCAGCAAAGATGTGTACATGAACACGTACCTCAGTGAGGACAGCTCAATTGACAGTGGCCTGGAGAACCGCCGTGAGATTACCTTTCAAATGAAGGTGACGGAGAAGAACCTCAATAGTCTCAATTCGGAGTCAAATACTGAACACGATGGAGATGTTGAGGATATATCTGACGGGGAGCGCACTAGCTCTGACCATGGCGTGCTGTTTTATCCCACTGTGGCTCCGGGAACGCCGTCGGATTTTAAGGTGAATGAGACGAATGTTGAGGAGCTGCGGAAGTCAATGAGGCGAAAGACGGACAAGCAGCGATTGCAACTCAGCCAATCACCGAGCGCTCCGTCTACAGGTACAGGAACAGGAACGTCGGATGACGAGGATGAGGCCTCGACGCCCAGTGGTGACAATGCCGATCGCTCACTGGCCTCAACTCTGGGCGGAAGTATCGAGAGTATCCCTCAGGCGACCAGTTTTCTCAATGCAGCCCTCGATGGACCATCAAATAGTGCAGAGAGAGGTGGGAAGATCACTGTAACATATGTCTTTAAACGGAGTGTAATGCAGGGCTTTTTTATTGTCTTTTCAGGACGAAATAGCCTCAGTGCTATCCACAATAGTGGCGACAGCAAACCCGTTACCATATCCAAATCATTTACAAACACCAAAAAGGAAGAGCTCATGAAGATCATCAAAGATGCTAAGCAAAAACTGGAAAATGTGAGAAAAGTGTTTATTGATTAGAATATTAGGGGATGTGATCGAAATTTAATTCTATGTTCTTTTCTATTGGATTTGTCCTGCGATTGATATAAAATCTGACCGAATCTTTGTGCTGATTTGTGATTCTTTTAGGCTAATAACAGTCATAAAAATGACAGACAAAATTCAAAAGGTGTCGAGGTGAGATGTTTTCTTCCAATTTCTCAGAGCACAAAATTGCCAATAATAGAGAGTTATTTTTTTCTATATTTATAATATAATTTCTTAATCGTTATCTCCTAATGAAATTAAACTGCAATAACACCCAAGCAAGATGATGATTAGGAGTTTGAAGATGTATCCACTGTAAATACATAAAATAAGATTTCTTTAATTACCTTTCGAAATGGCAATTGCTTTATGATTTACACTCACAGCTTAATTGGCGAGAGCGAGAGAGGGAGAGTGAACTAAACTCATGAAATAACAGTGTGTGAAATTAATTTAGATTAAATAGTTATGACGTGATTTCATGTCTTGAGTGAATTTAATAATCTGTAAATCATTTTCTGGTTGCATCTTCTTTCAGGTCGGTTACCGTCGCACGAATCTGAGGGCTAGTCAAAGTATATCCGATCTTAGTCAGGTATCAAAGTCAAATTTGGACACAGGCTCGCGTCTCACCCGCCCAATGCGTACAGGTACTGAAAACATTACATTTCCTCACAGTTTTATCACTCTATCACTAGCAATTTAGCGAATTTGGTGTTTTTGTTTTGTCACACCTGAAATCACAATGTTATGAGAAAGAAGATATAGAAGAGAAAGACTAATTTGGTTGCTTTTGGAGAGGCGAGAAAAATGAAAAATAATGAAGATTTAGTAAAGCACTCAATTGCGATGGATAATAATTGGAATTAGAGAAGCTGCGCCATGAATAAATTCCTTGTGGTGACAGAGAACAAAGTAAATCTTGCGCCGATCGCTATTATTTTGAATTCTTTCTGCAAACAGAATCGCAATTGGGTGAAGTAATGTTGTAGTTGAAGACTAAATCACACATTAAATTGAGAAAGAAATAGAGAGAGAGAAAAGCAAAAGGAAGTTGATATAATTGCTATTTAAGATTTTATTCTTTCTTTCTTTTTCTTCTGTGCTGCTCATGGTTTAATTGCGATAACAATATAATGATTATCATATAAAAACACTCACGCTAACCCTCAGGAGAAGTAACTAACACCACTAATAGTGCAAATGCATATCAGAGCAGTAATTTCTTCAATTGTGCCGCACCAAAGGCTGTGCTTGCGCAAAATTGCAATATAGTGCGTCAGGTGCAGCGGGATTTGCCACCGTATCCATGCCAGATTGCGTGGACGGACAGTGAGAGGCCTAAAGTGCTGGAATTGCCGCAGAAGGTGGGCAGCAGTGGGTCGAGTGGTAGGAGTTGTGCGATGCTGAGTGTGGGCAAGAGTGCAGGTATATTGAAGAGCAACAAATCGTGCCCCGTTTCCCCGGTGAATGAGGAGCTAGAATGGGCGGGTGGGAGTAAGAGTGTGGCGTTCAGGGAGCAGCGGGGCGCTTCGGTGTGCAGTGAGGATGCCAAGATCATCTTTGACATGATTAACAGTGACACGAGGAGGATGATTGATGAGATTCAGGAGGAATATGGCCAAGTGACCAAGTGTACGGCGAAGAAGGAGAAGAATGAACATGGATTTCTCTCGGAGGACGACGGCAGCTTCAGTTCGGACTCCCTGGAGGATTGCAGTCTCAATGATGTGAGTGAAAATGCCAAGCGGAGGAGGAAGAAAACTGTCTGTGCCAAACACACCAGAAAGCCACCAACGAGATCCGTTTCGGATTACTTCATCTACGATCAGTACGATAACTTCCGTCAGGTGTTCAAGGATGAGGATCCTAATCAATTTTTAGAGACTCAGAGACACTCCAGTGCCAGTTTTTTCCTAGGACAGCAATATCCGGAGAGGAAGAGTCAGGAGAGCATAATCTCTGATGAGACAAGCGTGGGGATCAGCTATTGCAATAGCATGGAGAGCATTCTGTCTGATGACTCGGAGTGCAAGAGTGCGCCTCTCGAGGTGCTGTTCAATCGGTCGAAGACACGCCATCAGCACAATCTCTCCGCTGGTCACGATGTGGACGCCACGTCCAAGTCATACGGTTCTAGTCCTAATGCCACAACTG
Source organism: Phlebotomus argentipes (assembly GCF_947086385.1). Classification (NCBI taxonomy): domain Eukaryota; kingdom Metazoa; phylum Arthropoda; class Insecta; order Diptera; family Psychodidae; genus Phlebotomus; species Phlebotomus argentipes. The sequence continues at coordinate 5,503,239 of NW_026776181.1, read as the reverse complement.
GATTTGACTACTTTATGCAGCAACATCGATTGGATATTTTTCCCGAGGAGGAGGACTTTGATATTCCCCGCATGTCATCGTCTTTCAGTGTTCCTCACTTTGCTTCCAATCCTTTTGGACAGCACGAGGAGTTGGATTTCATTCCGTCGATGCACTCCAAAGTGGCTCAGTACAATATGGTTGTGAATAAGAGCTTGAGCAAGGAGTTTGCCCATGAGAGGCAGCAAAACAACTCCAATCCACTCTTTGGTTGTGATGGAAGCGAGTTGTTTGTCCGGAAACCCATTCCGCCGCCCAGAAAGTGTTGGGAGGAATCTCTGGGTGTTGTGAAGAAATCGTGCAGCTTTGAAATTGACATGGGCGATTGTCGGAGGACAGAGAAGAGTTTCAGGAAGTTCGAGGCGAATTTGCAGAAGTTCGAGAGGGATCGTCATATGTTTGGTGATCCGTTGCAGATGGATTATGTGCCACACAAGCCTCCAGTTGCCAATCGCCGATCGACTAGCATGAAGGCGAGAGGGAAGGCCAAGCCGAGGGAGAAGTTCAACACAATTGGCCAGGTGGCTTTTGAGAGGAAGCGCGAGAAGGCCGAAGCGCCCCTCGAGGAGGAGAAGACCTTCGATATGTTCTTCTCAGAAGCTCCAGCTGCTGATGACGATAACATGGATAGTTTGGAGTTGGAGGCCAATTCGAGTAAGATTTTTAAGGAGAATTCCGTGGATTCTCTTGATGATATTCTGGATGCGGCTGCTGATAAGCCACGCCACATAGACTTTCGCAATAGCGCCCAATATGCCAAATTTCGTGACATCGAGAAGAAGATTGATGTGATCAACAAGCTGGTGGAGTTGGAGGAGCAGAAGCTCGAGCAGGAGCGCATGGCCAAGGAGGAGAGGCTGAAGCCGTTCTCGTGTGATCGTCGCCAGAAGGGTTATGTGAAGAGTCTCACGATGAACTTCGACAAGCTGGCGCAGAGAGCGGAGAATCGTGAATTCGAGAGGGATCTTCACATGAAGAGTCGCATGAGGAGAAATCATAGTTTGCCGGACGTTCTCGAGGGAGCAAAATACCAGTCATTCCAAGTGATTGACTGCGGACAGGGCAAAGAACACACCATAACACACTTTCGGTCAGGTCTGATGGCTTTCTTACGGAATTGTCGCATGCACTCAGGGAATGACTGTGATCACTTGACAGAGTGGAGCAATTTTTTATTCATTTGCAGACAATCCCAACGAATTTATGTCATTCTGTACATTTATTTTGTAAATATAGGTGGTTTTTGTGTGGAGTTTTGAGTTGATTTTTCAGGATATGAAAATGTTTATATTGAAATTTAATCCTAAATCGCTTCGTATACTAAAATCATTTATTATTTTTACCCATGAAGAGAGCTTTTGTGATGAATGTTTGTTACACTTCCTAGCAAGAAATGACAAAGTGATTTTGTATCGTTTCTTGGCAGGAATTTTCCCCATAACACACACTTTCCTCCCGAATAATTGTGTTTTACACACTCTGTGAAAAGAAATCTGTTGTGTCTTTCAGTAGATATTTATCTTCTGCAGCAATTTTGGCACTGAATTATGTTTGCTAATTTATTTCTTCAATTTTTCCAATTCTTTTAGGAGTTGCCAATAGCTTTTTGTCGCTGAATAGTGATGAATCGTCCATAAGACGTGCATGTTCGCTTAGTGATTTAAGTATGGGTAAAGGTAATTCACAATGAAAATCACTTGAGAGAACTTTTTTCCTAATGAAATCAGTTTTCGTCTTGACCAATGGGAGAGATTTTTAACTAATGAAAGTGCTTTTCTGTCTCTCAAACAAATACAGATTATAAACCGATGAGTTCCAAGCCAATTCCCAGCACCAGGACGAGTGTGCCGGCGAGCAGAATAGCGGCGAAGAGGAGTGCTGGTGGGCCAGGAGGAAAGTTGGATGTGGCTTCGGGGGGAATGGGCACGAGAAGTGTGTCAATGGGAATATTGAATCATGCGGTGAGTGTGAGAGAAAAACTTTCACGTCTCCGTTTGCGCGCAATAACTATTGTTTCCTACATTGCAGAGTGACTCTGAGCCTGAGAGCCGTGGTGGTGTGATGAAGCCCACAATTTCGTCACAGAACAAGGTCAATTTGCCGTCGAATTCGGGGCGAGGTAGTGGCAAAGGTGGTCCATTTGGCGCACCGCGACGACGTGGAATGCAGAATTCCTATAGTAGTATTAATCTGACATCAGCGGGACAGGATGACTCGAGTTCTGAGGAGGCGACAACCGCTCCGCCGCCACCCAGTGGCAAGCCGGCCGTTCCGCCGCGACCCAGAAACCTGTCGGCTGACCACAAGAGGAGCAATCTCAAGCAGAACAACCTGAATGACACGGAAGTGCCGTGCAAAGACGACAATTCGGACTGTGAGTCACACTTTGTGGTGTTCTTTAGAAATAATGCTAAATGGCAACTTTGGGTTGATGGATGAGTAGTTTTTCTTAGCGAAATTTGGACATTTATCAGCAAAACTGGTTAGAATTTGTAATAGAGTGGTCGGAATGTTAATGCGACGTTTGGTTTTATCGTCTCTGCGATGAATACATTTATGATTTGTTTATGGTTTCTTATTGTTCCTTTGCAGTGGCACAGTGTTCGCGGCTCATCAACCAACTGATGCTGACGACCAACTCTGTGGTGCAGCTGCACTCGCGATTGCGACAGACGGAGGATGCGAGCGGCAGCAATTATATGCTGCAGGAGTTGGAGAATGCTGTTGTCATGACGCAGAATATGCTAACAAAAATCACTAATCAGAAGTGAGTTGATTTTGAAATGAGATTTTGGTGGTGAAACTGACGACTTATCTGGCTTTATTTCAGGAATACTAAAGACTCTAACGCAAGTCCTTTCTCAACTGGCCAGCTAAGTCAACATATCAATCGACTGGAGAACGGGGAATATGTACAAATGAGAGAGAAATGCACTGATATGTTGAACAAGGTTCAAAATATGAATAACTCTTAGGAAGTGGCGATGGCGGAATGCTCTGGTATGTTTCCCTCACCTTTAAATCTACCAATTACCAACTATTGATGTCTTTTCAAGTTCTTCTCGATGTTGTGTGAAATTTAAAATAATATATACAACGATTTAAATATTTTGCGAGTCTTTCAAATAGCAAAAAAGAATTGACGAGATTTAAAGATAAGCAGTCAAAATATAGAGAGAGAAATTATTCTTTTAATGTGAAAGAATGACTATCGTTATTTATGTAATGAATATACACACACCCTGTAATTATGATAGAAGCAAAAAGACACTAATAGCATAATAATAAAATATTAAATTATCTGTTAGTTTTACCCTCCCATTAATTAAAATTATGAATGTTGTTTTGTTTTTATTAGCAACTTAACAAAATATGTGTTTGTCTTATTGATCGAAACTAAAGAAAAGACATTGATTTACTATTCACGTCACTAGGATAAGGATGAGGAGAGGTAGAATAGTATAAAATTTACAACATTGAGCAAAAGAGAAAAGGAAAACCTTTCTGTGGTATTGGAATTGATATAAATTTATTGTGTGAAATTTATTTCAACTTTCCCAACAGATAAAACAAACATTCGTCCATTTTTTTCTTAAATCGTAATATTACAATTTATTCTAGTTATTAATTGAGAATAATGAGAAAAGAATCCAATTTATTGAATGGTTTTTTGTATGATTAAATTTTAGCATTAGATGTTTTAAAACAATTTACTAAACACTCACAATGCTTTAAAAAAAACAATACAATAAATTCCGAATATTCCAACTTATATTTGATGATGAATGATTAAAATGAATAATTGTAGATTAAATTCAGGGATTAACCTAAAAAAATAATTAAACTGAGAATTGATAATCTTTGAATGAGAGTTTCTTCTTTTTTTTGCTACCCCGGAAAACTTGTGAAATCAGTGAATCGCATTCGGCAGAGAAGGTCGTTATCAAAGAAGTGCCGGAAACTGCAGCCCTACTTGTGTTCCCACTCCCTTTGATGTCCTTTTGTGCGAAAAGGGCGAAGGAGAGGCGGTCATTGAGGGCAATTCGGGCATATTCAATTGGTGGGATGGATAATCTATTTAGAAGCCGTGAGAACAACAAAACGAGCACGTAAAATCTCTTGCAAATTACCTATAAGTAAACATCGGTAATCCATGTAATCTGCTTAATCTCGCAAATTATTTCCTTCGGATGCCCACAAAGCACTCAATTGGCAACAATGGCATCCAGAGAGCGTCCGTGAAAACCACAAACATCTCACTGTCCATTTCTCCCTCTCGCTGTGCTCTTTCTACGGAGAGGTTTGGCCGATTGCAACATTCCCAATGCGCCTTCGCAAGAGTTCAAAGTGATTTGTGAACTGATTTGGAGGGTATTAGCAGGAAAATCTTCTTTTCAGTCTCTCTCTCGCATCCTTCTTTGGGCATCGAGCAAAAAAGCACAAGTCTGCCTCGCACAGATTAAACGTGTTAATTTCTTTATTGGTGTCTATTGCAATTCACAGGCGACACGCCATGAATGCCAATCAGTTTAGATTGGCCGGATTTAACAGCTGTTCACTGGATTTTGCGATACTCTTGACTAAAGAGTTTTCATTTCGGATTTGTGTGCAATCCGCTTAATAAAATATTAAGAAATATATCCACACTTTGAGGATTTTAAAAAGGCGAATGGATATCATGAATAAATTTATTTTAATATACATTTTATTCTGTAGTGTGACAGCTTTGTAAGGAAGGACAACAATAGTATAAATAACTAAAGTGTCTCGTAAAAATGATTTACTCCTCATAGTCTATCAAATAGCAACGATCCCTAGTCATAAATTCAACATTTCTAATTCATATTATCCAGTGTGTAAACATTTGTGCCCAGAGAATCGACGGGAGGGGCGGAAAAAGTGTGTTTGAGGCGCTAAAAGTTTGTCTCACGCGTGTTGGCAAAAGAGTCAACATTCGGAAGTTGCCAATTATGAGGGAGAAAACCACCACGACAATATTTCCGCCTCACGCGTGGGAGGGAAAGTCGCTCGTGTCCGTTTATGACGGCAATTATTGCGATATTATTCATGTTTGGGATGAATTTATGAAGTTGAGTTAAAACAACACCGCCACGTGTCCCGGCGAAACTCTCTGGACATTGTGCTAATTACATCGCAGAGGGGGTCGAATCGCAGGGTGAAAATGACAGGGATTCACACTGTGTTGTGGCGGGAGGGAAGGCCATTGATGGAATGATTGGAGAGCGCAAAGTTCAAGACTGGACATGAATGGCGGTGGAAATCTCTTTGGGGGCATCAAATCAAATAGAGCATCAGAGAGGAGATTGAATGAATTTGCACGGCAGCGGCATGACAAAAGCCATCCGGAGGCTCTCACTAATGGAACGACGATGAACAGCCACTCTTGTTTGCGCTTCTCCTCTGGAGAAACGGATTTTCAAGTGGCGCAAAACCCTATCGAGTCTCGAGGGATGTGCGGCCAGAGTGTGAATCTCGGCAAGTGCTCAAGGGACTCCGCACAAAAGCCAAGGGGTGACTCTCGGTCTGTCTTTCAATTTCGCCCAACCCCGGCCATTATTTAGAGATTCACCCGGAGAGTGTGACATGAGCTGTCACACACACCTCATTCACACCCACCCGCAGAATGATAAAGGCTTAATCTATCGGGCGGCGATTTGATGATGTGAGCGCCTCTCTTTGAGGGCATTTGGCGTGGCTGGCGATAAGGATTTCATCTCATGATGAATTTCTGCCCATAAGTGCACCCTTGTTTCTTGAAAAATCAATTTCCCTCTCCTGGTTCTCCCTGCCAAACACCTCAAGGCTGTCGCACGGAAATTCCCATGGAAATTGCATGAAGATTCTCTCTCTTTCATATTCCGAAGTGCATATGCTTGCAAATATGTGGAATTGATATTGCATCGCTCGAATGGAGCGCGCATGTTTGGATGGAGGGAAGCCGTGGGCAAAAAAGGCGGTATTTATTGGCCTGAAAGGAGGCCCTCGAGAGGCACAAGTTGACTGAAAAGCTTAGCCACCGAAAATTCCTACGGGGTTTGAGGGAGAGAGAGAGAGAGATCAATTATCCTGAGCAAATATTTATAAATGTTAACTATTTTCTCCCAAAAGACCCCGAGACCAACAAACTGTGGGGTGAGTCTTGTGGATTTTGCGCCTCGAAGTTTGGGAACGCGCGAGGGAGGCAATTTTCCCGGGGGGAGAGAAAAAAATCCCCGCCACTTGAGCCATATTTTGCCGAGGATGTGAAGTGGATTTTAAGTATGCAGAAATTATACATTCATTTGCGAATTGAGTGCATGCTGGGGATTCTAGTGTGTGTTGCGCAATGATAAATTCATAATTCATTTTAATATCTTCCACTCGGGATTTCCATCTCATTCGGAGTTCCTCTCGCATTCTGCACACCGTCTCTATTCACTCTCCCAGGCTCACCTGCCATCGCCAGCGTGTCGTCCTAATATAGCATGCATGAGCTGGGGAAACTGTAGACAATCCGATTTGTCTACACGTGGGGAGTGGAATATAGAGTTTATTAATTAAACTCTTCAAGGGGCTTTAAAAAATAATATCGTTGAAATTTCATTAAGGTAAAATGTTTACTCTTGACGTCCCAATCGACAATACGCGGAGTCAAATTGAATCAACTTCGAGAATGCCACTCGTGGAAAAAATATGAAATATTTTCTATCCAGCATTCGAGGGGCTGCATAAATTCCAATAAAATGCTGCAGAGAAACGACCAGCAAAAAGGGTTCCATGCGCACAAAGTGTTTTACTTCTTCATCTCGAGGACATGTAAGAACACAATGACATGTAATCAAATTGCAAAAATACCTCCTCGACGCATTAATTGTTGACGGGAAGTGGTTGTGGATTAGGGTGTTTACTCACTTCTTTAACTATCCCACTAAGTACATTTTCGGGAATGTGGTGTGTTTATTTTGCCATTTCAATCCACACGCGAGTTGCGAAGGAAATTGTAATCCACCCTATGCATTCAAATAAATTTCTGGTTGATTTAAGTCCACAATCCGCAAGCTGTCACCCCGAATTCACGTCCGCTCTCTGCCTCCCCATCATTATTCATCTCCCTCTCAATCGGAATAATTGCGTTTTTGGGTGTTTGTTGTCACACAGAGAGTGATAAACGCATGGAGAACAGCATTAGGATGTAAACGCTCGTCTCGATCACATCATTTTCTCGACACCCTCAATTTTCCGTCCATATTTGCCGTGTCCATGAAGCCGGAAAAATGCAGAGACTTTTCTGTAGAGGTGAGCAAATGAGTGTCATCAATTCCAGTAAAATATTTTTCCTTACACAAAACTTACGCAGAAGAGATGAAGAAAAACCATGGAAAACCAAACTAAACTTAGGACATTTATTAATATCAGAACAATTCGATTCCTTGTTCAAAAGTTTATCGCAATGCTAATTTTAGTATCTTTTTGTGTTGAAGAGCTCAGAAAATTTTTACATAACTCAAAATTTAAATTTTTGTTGATTCTTATGTTATTATTGAAGTAAACAAGTTGAGAATACCATAAAAGACTTGCTCATTAATCTAATGAGCTCTAGCTGTGCGTGCGGTCTCTTTAATATTTTCATATTTCACGTTAACATTTAATTAAAAGATCAAATACCCGCTGGATGAGAGGTTCTTTTTCATGCCACTCTCCTTTATCCCTCCGGAAAAAAGCCTGTGACTTTATTTAGTGTTTTTCCTACTCATCATTATCGCAATTTCATCAGGACATTTCTCACCACTTGGCGCCATCTGGCAAGAGATCTCTTCTGCCGCTTCGAACATCAAAGGACGCCAGTTGATTGGAGTGCGAGTGCAAAATATGTGTGAATTAATTTAAGGATGGGAAAGGCAAAGAGAGAGTGTCTCTTGAAGATGCAAATTTAAACATCACCAATTTTTCGAGAATGATTCCCAAGAGAGGGGCGACAAAAATGTGAAAAGCTCTCGCATATTTTCTTTCCTTTTGTGTCCATGAGAACCATCCACTCGACAACAAAGCGAGTGTTTGGAAGGTACTTCTCTCGACGTTGTCTGTACGTTTTTCCATATACGGGGAATGATTTTTAATAATTCCAGGGAAAACAGAGAAATTCGCATCCCCGAGGGATGATTTTCATGGTTTATCACATGTGGAACTTATCCCTCTACTAATGCCATTCTTTGCAACAATTTTATTGCGATGATGAGCGACATAATTTCCCCTGATGGATTTCCACAGACTGGGAAAATCCAATCAAGTGCCTCTCGACCCCCAAAGTCAAACACCGCCCTCCAATCAGCGGGTAGGTAGGCGTGTCGTACTATTTCCACCCCTGAAACAAGGGTATTTTCCGCAGCTCGTGGAAAATCGCTGTGAAAAGCTGCCGCTTTGTCACCATTGAAAGCTCCAACGCGAAGAAATAACTTCTCTTACGCTGTGCGCCCTTCTCGTGTGCATTTGTGTGTGTGTGTGTGTGTGTTTATTCTCAAGGCTCCACCACTCAACCCCATTTGCAGAAAGACAATGTAGAAGCACATAAGAGGATTCTAGAGCCGGTTGAACAGGGAAAAGTTGCGTGGAAAGTACGGGCAAATAATAGGGCGGAGGAAGAAAAAAGGCCTCGTAAATTGCGATCTCACAGCACGTGTCTAGTTTATTTTGTACTGAAATGCACATGCAAACATTTTAATCGGCGACATCAGATAATCACTGTGTGAGCCTCCCTTCCTCAGTTTGGACGAATAAATTAAATGTGTGTTTCCCAGCGGACAGAAAGTTTTCATGCGCAAATTGCCAGAGAACACACCTGACCAGCAAATGGGTTTTTCACTCTTTCTCTCTCTCTCTCTTGCTTAGATGGAAATTTATTTACCGCCACACGCGTGCAACAAGATCGATTGCTCGTCCACCCTTGCCACCCACTCTATGGGCAAACGAAAAAGCCTATCCGGCGCAACCGGCATAAATTACACTTGAGCCATTTGTCTTGCCTTGATATCTTCATCAACACTTCGTGACCGACCGCTTTTGCGGTTTTATTGAATCTAATTCTGCGCCGGGCATTTGTTCACTTTGCACAGCAGCAGAAAACATTTGTAAGAAGTGTTGCAAAATTCACATCAGGGGCGGAATTGATTTATGAACATCGCTCGGAAGTCAACGAGAGAATGATTTAGTGTGTTTGCAGTGTGAAATCATGTATGACGTTAGGTTATCAATATCTCACATTGCTATTATTCGAACGGCTTAAGATCCGAATTGGCATGTGTTTGCCTTGAGAAGAACTCCCACAGGAAACAATGCGATGCGCTCGGTGTGACGGAAGTAATGAGGATCAAGTTCGGTTCACTGGAATTGAACTCTTCACGCATACAAACTCTGCAAGAGAATCTAATTCACACCTCGCATGACAATAGTTTCCCTCCGTCGCTTTATGAATATGATTCACATAATTTGTTCATAGCATTGAGAGCAGAAAAGCACCGCCCGAGCAGGAAAAAAGGGATAATAAATCAGGTATAGAGATGAAATATCCCATCTTTCCGAATCAAACTCAAGTGGCTTTCTCATTTCGCCAAAAAGAGATGAAAGGAATAAATTGACGGAGATGGTAAACATCAGTGAAGATCTCCAATTTTCCAGATCACAGAGCATCGTCAATGATGTCGGGAGTTGTCTATGATGAGTGAATCTGACATAAATTTGTAGTTTCCTCTCCACCCCATCCAAATCCACTGTGATATCCAATTATTGTGTTTGGCCTTAATCCATCACATCCTTCAGAGCCTCCAGATTTTGGATTTGCTACTCTGTCTCGCTCACTCAATCGCCAAGCGATGAGATGAAGGGCCCTCCAAGCAAATAGCAATTCATGGAGCACCGAGTTCCTTCTCTGCACTCTCCATCCACGCCAAGTAACATGCTAACATCGCTGCACATTTCTATGCGACTGCCTATGGCCCTCGAGTGTAATTTACGGTCGTTATCTAAATGAAAATTTAGCACCAAACGCTTTCGTTCATCAATTTTCTTCTCTTCAATAAACCATATACATCTTATAGGCTTCAATATTCACAATTACATATGAGTTTTTCCTCTTAATAAGCTAATTTCTAGCATAAAAAAGTCAAGGAAATGTATAGGATAAATAGAATTTGACTTCAATTCTTATTATGTAAATTCGTACTTCTGGTAAAGCTAAAATCTGTGGCTAAGAAGCGATAAATTGTAACTAGAGAACCACTAGACTTACCCTCTTCATCGACGTGTACTCAAGTGCAGGAAATTCCCAGAACATGTTCCATAAGCCCAGCAATAAGCCGAAGGGGAAGAAGAGTGTCACCCACACAATTTGTCACACTCTCGATTGAAACAATTAACCCCAATTTATTAGAGCTGTAAAAAAGTTACACGCAAGAGAGCATTTTAGTTCACCCTCGGTGGTGTTTAATAAGCGAAAGAATTATCACTGAAAACAGACACACTCGAGAGGGTGGATTTAGTGAGTGTCCCCGTGAAGGATTGAGAAGTAGGGCACAGCACAATTCTCCAGGTATGCAAGAAAAGTGTACGAAACAGGATCATTTCGGCTGAATTCTCAAACTAGCTTCTAATTAAGTACAATTTACCGTCCACCCGCGGCGAGACGAAAGGCTGTGGGCAAAGAAAAGGAGTTTCTTGAGGAGTTTGCACACTTTGAGGCCTAATCGCTTAATTTGCGCTAAGCCCATCCATTTGGTTCACATCTCCTTTTCGGGTTAATGGTTCCATTGAACATGTTTAGTACTCAGTGATCTTAATCTTGACAAAGGAAGAGATAATCCTGCAAAATAGTTCCCTTTTGTTCACTTACACCCCGACATTTTCACCCTCAAGTGTCTCTCACATGGCAAATTCCTCCTTCGCCAATGAATGCAGAGATATTGAGGGTGGGATTTGATAGCGCGCGCAGGTGTGATTTTCCACTCATCGTCTTGCATGAATTATTTTCACATTGGCACAATACCACGAGGAATTTAATAATTTCTGGATCAACACCTCCGCAGAAAATTTGGGGAAAATGCGACGATTGTTCAGGGTCGGCAATCCCAGGAGAGGAAATCCCATCTTTTCAGAAACATCATTCACTCACCCTCGCCGACTCTATTGAATAATCTCTGAATGTGGATTAAAGTTCCACTTCCGTGACCATGGGAGCCCGAAGGGACGCAATGCTGCAAGACGAAGGAAGTTGACTGAATAGATTGTTGAGGGTATATTTGCTAATTTACCTCCGGGAGAACGTGGAATATGCTATTGTAGTGACTTTATTGTTGAAATTCTTCACAGATGATGACACGATATAAGAATCATTTATCGAACAATAAAATTCCTTATCGATGGATTTTTCAGCACGAGTGTGTGATCGCTTGAGTCACACAATCTGCCCACAAAGCTACTATCTACAAACATATTTACACACTCAATCGGTTAACCTGCAGAGAGTCAATTACCTAGAGATTCCACGGCGCAAGCCAGTCCCGGTTTATTGCACAATTCACTTTGCATCACGCGCTAATTGTTGGCCAGGCAGTTCTTGAGGCCCGCTTGCTGGTGCAGATTGTAGTACTTGTGTCAAAAGACCTTCGCAATGAAAGGGGCATCGAGGGCCGGAGCGCCCGCGGACAGCATAAATGTACTTCCAGGATAGCTCAGAGTCGATTGGTGGTGCAAACTGGCCGCCGATGTGGCTGGCAGGGACCAATTGCTGGCCGTGCCGGAGCCACTGTCGCTAGATTGCCTCTCTGCACGCTCGATTCGTCCATCCGATCCGGGCTCGTGCAGCTTCCGCATGTGCTTCTTGAGATCGAAGTTGCGACAGAAGCCCTTGGCGCAGATCTTGCAAGTGAAGGGCTTCTTGTCGTTGTGGGTGTGCATGTGGAAGGTGAGGTTGTAGATCTGGTGGAAGGCCTTGTTGCAGATAGTGCATTTGTACGCCTTATCGCCACTGTGGGTGAGCTTGTGGTTCTTGTAGTTGCCCTTCTGGTGGAAACCCTTGCCGCAGTACTCGCACACGAAGGGCTTGTACCCAGCATGAATGCGCGTGTGGGTGTTCAGGGTGGAGGAGCGATTGAAGGCCTTGCCGCACGTGTGACACTTGTGAGGCTTCTCCGACGTGTGGATGATTTTGTGGCGACACAGCGTTGATGCCTGCCAATGAGATTACCTCTGTATTATATAATTCACTTGAGATGTTTCCCGCCTACCTGTCGAAATCCCTTTCCGCAGATCTTGCAGACGAACGGCCTGGCTCCCGTGTGCACTGGCATATGTCTGGTGAGATTGTACATTGCATTGAAAACCTTCCCGCACTCTTGGCATGAGAATGTCTTCTGTTTTCCCGCCGCTGCACTGTCGCCATTACCACCGCCGCACGCCGACCCAGACTCTTTGTCCCTGCCCAAGTTGGGTCCGTGCTTAGCATGACCCGTCGTGGCGTGATGAGACTTCTCCGCTCCAAGAGGAGCGCGCCTCATGGAGTGACTAGTTGCCACGAAGGGGTTCACCGTTGAACCGGCCAAGGTGCTCAGAGACTGGAAACTCCCGTCGGCAGTGGCGTTCGAGAGCAGGCCAGAGTGTTGCGTCAGGGCGGCGTACTGGGCCGCCGCGGCGGCACACATGAGTTGGTTGGGGTAGTAAAGCAAGGGATATTGGTTCAGCAACTCTTGGTGGCGCGAACTCACGAGTTGATGAACGGGCACGTACTTCTTGAAGGCCGAATCATAGGCAGGTCCGTTGCTTTCGTTGTCGCTGCCCTCGGTCGAGTCCACCGTGAGCGGCGGCGAGGGTTTCCGTGTTGTGCCCTTGTCGGGCTCCATGATCTTCGCAATGGAGAACTTGAGGGAGCATCCTGGGGATCTCTGGGTTGGCTTCAAGTCACACGCCGAGGCGGACTCCATTCGAGGGCTCTTGAGAATTGTCGGCGTTGCTGGTGGGCTGCACGGGTACATTCCTCGCGGGCTCTAGAACGACAAGAGACCAATAAAGCCCACATGAAAAACGTCCCTTTTCCGTTACGGCACGAATGAGTAAAAAAAAAAGAGAATAGAATGATTTGTGGTCCAAAATGAGACATTGGGAAAACAAACAACGAATGGATTCCCAGTAAAGGACGGGAATAATTGATCTGAAATGCATAATGGAAGGCATTGGAGTGTGAATGGGTGTGTGGAATGTTGATTTAGCCTCTCAGCTATGATCCTTAGTTTAAATAAAAGTATCACCCGCCCATTTCACCACAAAAGGTAGCAAGTAGAGCTATTCTTGTAGCCTTTGGGAAGTCCTATATCGGCGGTTTTTTTAGGGCGGTGGGCCGGAGTGGTGTTTGAAAAGGAATAAATCAGCATATTCTGGCGCACCACGTAAGATTGATTAGTGAACAAAGACATCAAATACGAGACGAAATCCTCTATGGGATGGATTTTGCCGCCACAATCGCGTATGGAAATCACGCTATTTCACAGTCAGAATCACTCAAATTGGGTTCAGCCCCCAAAATTCCACGTCAAACGACAAGAAATAATTAAAACCGTCGATTGCACAAAGCCTTTTTTCCTACCACTGGGCTTCTCTACACTTCTTTTGCATATTCATGAGATAAGAACGACAGAGGAAAAAGTCCGTTGACTTACAAAGTACACCATATTCTTGGGAAATTCCACTAATATCGCACTAAACTGAGAGGAGATGCACTGGTGGAGTTGGAGATACAGTGTGTTCGATAGTTGCGAAGGAACTGCAAACTACTTTCATTGAGGGAAAGATTAGGGCCTCGCTCGGAGCATATTGTTGCTCTGTGTGAGGCTACATTTCGGGAAACGCCCCTCAGAGAGACTCTTGAATTTCGAGGAGGGTAGCAAAGGAAACCCCCTTCGGCGCGAGGGCTCAAAGTGGCACGAAAGAGCTCAAGGTTTACTTCAGCCAAAGTGATTTTTCCGCAGGAGCGCAAAAGTAGTTAATGTCACGTCTCTATCAGTCCACGAAATCACGACGGTATAATTTATCGATAGACAGAGTGTCTCTGGGGGCTGTAAAAGAAAGTGATCTCAATATGATGATAAATCACGCAAATTCCCTATTGTGAGCCAGAATTGAAAATCCTCTCAAGAATCTTCAGTCATCAACATATTTTTTTTTACTCAGAACAAGAAACTCGCCAAAAACACTTCTCTAATCGAAATTCAGAGCCATTAAGAGCTAAAATATCCACTCTAAAGTACCACGAAGGCGAAAGGGTGGAGAATTGATGAAAAAGCGATCAACCGGATAAGGACAATGAAGACTTGCGGAGTTTCTCCCGCGCCGTTGAGAGTGTTCGTGACCGGAAATAAGAAATTGATGAAGTCATTTGAGCTCCCAGCGACTCAATCAAGCGCCGTGTGCTCAAACCACGCTCAATTGAGTCGATTGGCGGTAGCAGTCTATTATTTTATTGGCAATTTCCCAGCACTTTGCCGTGTGAGAATACAAGAAAATCAGCAACAATTGCACGAGACATCTGCCCGAAGGGTGGCGTGGACAACACCTTCTCACCCGTCACAACTCATCATGGGATCTTCCCCTTTGACTCATGTTGTTAGGGGTTGTTTCCCGGGAAAAACTCACTCCCTCTGGGCGAACCAATTTGATCGGATGCCAGAGTTTTCCCTCAGAAGTGTTGCGAATGATTGGAAGAAGGGAGATTATTGAGAGGAAAGCGATATGAAGATGATACTTCATCAATTAATTCGGATATTTGCTATAGATTAACAATATACAAGTGTTTTCTTCACAGAGGAATATAGCTCAAAAATTCTAAATATATAAAATGCTTAATAAAGAATTGCAATTAAATAAATCGTTAATTGAAAAGCAAAGTTAAATTCATTTGTGTTGATATTTTGATGAGTTTTACATAAAAAGATATTTTACCCTTAAAATCCTAATAATATTCGTATATTAACTTATTTGTCAGTATATTTTCACCCTTAAGATTTTCCTAGGCATTGAAAATCATTACGCTTACATTGCGAATAAAATTGTCCACCCTCTTGAAGGTATATTCTCATTAAACATAAATCGTTTCTAGAAATATGCCATCTGCAATTATTACCCTCGCATTCTCCCACAATAATAATAATTGTCGGCTTCACAGAGACGCGATATCAAAGGAGAAAAATTGTCAATTGGTAGGAAACAACTCTCGAAACCCTCACCCAAAACACCATTGATCATCCGGCAATGAAAGATTAATAAGCGAGGAGACCACAAAGCCTATATATTCCCCACTTCCTAATATCAGCATGCACAGCAGTGCCTGGGAAGCATTTCATGTCTTCTGCAGAGACCACAATTTACTTAATCCTCCAGGGCGAATTCTCTGAGTGGGTGGGAAATGTGACAAATTGCTGACATGCCAATTGATGACACACTGAGTGATTTTGGTGCGATGCTGGCAGTCAATGGAAAATTAAATGCTTTGCCCATGACACTTCGAATGGCAACATAAAGTGCGTCGCGTGAGAAGTCGATGGACAATTGGATTTTTCTGCGACGGAATAATTGGAGCATGAAATTTCCATTTGATTACTCTGCGGTTGGCGAAGGGCGTGTGTGTGGTGTGTTAAATCCCCGATGCCAAGAAAAAGGGGTGTTATTTCACTTGAGCGCCCCAGAATTCCATAATCTCGCGATGTGTAACAATTATGGTGACGCTTTTCGTGTCACCAGCAAACATTTTGAGGGTGGCACAAATCCCCCTTGAGGACGCGTGCTCTGGATAAGATTATAAATATTTTTCAATTATTCGATCTCCATTGTTATACCACACTTTTAAATACTCAACACGCCATCGGTAGTTGATAAGTCGATGCTTCTTAGTGGGAAGCGTGTGCGGCGTTTGATGGGAAATATATCAAAAATTTCCATTTGCAGTAAATCATATTTCGTGTGCACGTAAAATTGCAATAAACAGGCAAAAATCGCTATTCTTTGAAGCCAAAGTATTGCATGAAAATATAATAGGTAGACAAATACAAAGAGGACTCTCTCTCTTTTTCTCTTCGCCCCTCGAAAGCAGAAGCTGAAGACATGCCAAATAGTCTAAATGGTCGAGGATCAAAGGTTTAAGAGATTACCGCAGAGGATTAGGCATGTTTTGGGTGGATACAATTCACTTTGGTCCGTCTTCTGTCCCAATAAATTACCGCTCTCTGTTATGATGTTCCATTTCTTAACATTTCTCACAAGTATAAACGGATTTTCTGCCCACATCGATTCACTTTATACTCCCATTTTTTGCCACTGTGTGGCCTCTTCCTCCCCAGCTGACATGCGAGGTGAATTTCACTGAATTGCCTTATTATGAGTTCATGCGACCAAACAGCACAGCAAATACAACAATGCGACGGACATTGAAGATTACTCCACTGAAGATCCTCAGCGGGATCAAAAGCAAATAGAAATCAAAGGTAAAACTTATTCATACCATATACTTTCAGGAAGACTTTCTCCGCATTTCAATAAAGGAATAGGAAAATCTGCAAGACGAGAGGAACTCGACTCGACCAATGTTGGTAATTACATGATGAAGAAATCTTACTGAGTAAAAAATTGCATTGTTTGAACTCCTTCTGCTTCTTGTCCACATCAATTATAGTGCTTCTTGCACGGGGTTGAAAAATTCAGCTGTCGCGGCTCAGATTGTCGTTCAACTCTCCAATTCGCATTGTGATTGCGAGACAAGAAGCGCGCCCTCCCCTGAGATTCCTTCTTCGGGGGAATGGAAGTCCGGATAAAAAATCCCAGGTAAAATTGCACAGGAGTGTCAAGATTACGATCCCGAGCGAGCAATTGCCAACTGCATGAATATACAGGAAGTGTGTGTTTTTAAATTGCAAATAGGACGCGTGTTCAATTTCCTCTCCACCTCCCTTTGCGTCTCAACGTAACGGTGGCGGTTTTTCTTTCACTCCATATCAATTGTGCTCGTTCGGAAGCATTCATTTCAGTCGTTTTGGCTCGTGCCAAATCACTTTTTTTTTAATTGTGATCACACACAATTAATGTCAATGTCTTGGCTGTGCGTTCTTCAGCCAGAAGAAGCCTCTTGAACTTGAGGGAGTTCAAGGAGACGGATTTCTCCTTCCTTATGCATAGCACGGAAGAGATTCAGCGAAATGCGTTATTGAATTGTTCTTATTGTTTCTTATATTTCAATGTGTGATTTAAGCATAGCACTCTTGGTTTGTAAGATAAGTGTCTCAGACATTTTCTTTGATTTTCCTATATTCTACCCCAAATAAACCATTTCCAACTCAAAATTCTGTTGAAAATGCAAATCAAAATGTGGTCGAAAAACTTTTTATTGAAAAACTTCTCCTAACATGCTTAGAATTAAACAAAATGGATTTTAAAATTTAAATACCTAATCAGCAAAGTAAAACTCTCAAAACTGATTATGTGGAAATAAACTGAGGATAGTTTTGCTGCTGCTTTAATTAAGAGGTGAGCGATTAACATGAGAAAATAGATTATTTTGTAAATGTGATGCCAATATGGTCAATCACTTTTGAAGATATTTAATTAATGAATATCAAATAGAGTAAGTGAAAAGTGACTGTTTTGATTGAAAGTGTCGCATTTGGTGCCTTTTCTCCGGGGCGGCCACGCTCCCTCTGTTTCCGGTGTCGAATAGGAGAAAAGTTGGTCATTTGGGATAAAAAGTCGAAATTGGGCGTGCTTCATGGGCTCATGTTACATCCATTTTCAATGTGTAACAATCAAAAGAGGAGGGTTTGGCCCTCAATCTGTGTGTTTTCCATTTTATAACAGTCTCACCCCAAGTCTCACCCATGAATTTTCGATACAAAATGCTTCACATATCGAGCCTTCGATGGGCGAGAGAGGGAAAATTGGGCGATAAGATTCTACATGGTGTATTATTGTGCCTTGAATGTTATATAAAGAGTCGTGATGGGTTATTATTTGGAAAATCACAGCTGTCCCTCGAGAGGATAAACTGTGAGGCTCACCCTCTCGTCCATGGCGTTGTACCTTTTGATTCAGACGCGCCAGAACTCGATGGGAAAAATGCACATACAGTGTATAAATCAATTTGGCTGCCATGAACAATGAGTGTTTTTTTCGGTGGGGTAAAAAGAACAAATCAGTGTTGTTGCTCTTGTTTTGTACAACATATGAAAATAACGAGCATCAGAAGGAATGGAGTTGAAATTCATGTGATAAACCCAGCAGACAATGGTTGTTCGTTTCGCCAACATGATATTTGCCACCATAGCGGAAACTTTTCAATGTGCTTCTCACGCGAAAAGCACTCTCTCTCTGGCAGACTTTTTGGCCAATTTCCACAGCTTGAGGAAATTGCTTTTGCATACGAAATGAGCATTTTCCTGGGTATGTTTATCCTTCACAGTTGCATTTCCCAATTTTGCAATGATTTTATTTGTGTACATCAACATTTTAAATTCAATTTGAGAATAAATAGCAAAACAATTTGTGAATTTAATGCCAAATCTACTAAATTGAAGTCTCAAAGTGTATTTCACTTGCACGCGAGTACAATAAATTTGTTAAATAATTGTAGAATTTCTCCCGGAGAAGCTGAATTCTAAGATATCACAGCAAATTCTTGTGCAGGAAACCTTTCGAAACGACTTCTTCTCATTTCTGAAAGCCACAATTATAAAAATATCACGACACTGGCTTTAATTGCCCTCAATGCAGAAGGACAAATTGCAACTTCTGTCCCTTTTCTGGGTAAAAATCACGTTTCTCTGTCCTCAAAAATCCCCAGAATAGCCAGACTCAGTGAGTGTTCTTGAGAGAAAAATTGCCATAGGCTATTTGTCTGATGAATTTTCTGCACACACGATAGAGAAAAAGAACACTTTAGCGGTGCATTTCCACTTTCGCCATCACACAAAAGGGACGCAAATGAGAAGAGCAACTCGAGTGGTCTTTTCTTGCGACACCGTCGGAAGTGTCCTTACCTTCTTCACAGGCGGAATTCGTTGTGTTGCGCTGGAAATCCCTCGATCATTGTCACTCAGTTGGGGTTTCTTCTGATGATTTGATGATTCCAAATGAAGGCGGAAAATTTTATTCACTTTGTGATTTAAATAATCACGCAGGGTTCGTGATTCAGTTGCGTGGGATAACGCACAAATTGCACAGTCACGCGGCTCTCAAAATGAGTCTCTGGGCACAGCACATCGAGCACGAAATGACGAATTTGTGTCGCGGCGCAAAAAAGCCATCAGGACGCCAGCAAAGAAGTGGCACAATTTACAAAACGCTCAAAGGTAGTTTTGAAATCATCGCTGCGTTGCTCATCGACAACAATCTCCACTGAGATCGCGCTCGTGTGTATGTGAATAAATGCTGGGATAAATAATACATTTTCCCACCAACACTCACGCGGCATATCCTGCCACTGACATTTCGATATATTATATCCTAGTCCGCGCGCTTTGCGAAAATTTCTCCGTCGTGCCGCGCCACGTCCCGCTCACGCTAAAGCGCGCGCCATCACGGCGTCTCGCTCACGCGCTGGGCTTTCAGCTAAATTTTCACCACCGCTCAAATGGTCCACTCTTTGCTCAGTATTGTGCGCCATGTCGCAGCGCTAGAACGAGTCCACAATATCACAAAATGAGGTTTGCCATTTTGGGACCGTGGCGCACCCCACTTTCTGCCATCGCACACACTCAGTGGCCACCCTGTGCTCTTCCGCACAGACTCCGCCCAATTCACATATTTTTCAATGATTTATTGTTGCCGGCAGTTGCTATTTTTCCATGTAAATATTTACTCACTTCCCCCACTTATACTCAACATACACACACACACGCAACCATCAATTTTACTTCGTGATCAGGGCCGTTCCTCTAAGAATCCAATTGGTGTCTTTCTCCTGCGGTCTCTTCACCGTCCTCAGCCTGAACATCGCCACGCAGTGTTTCCTCTCGCTCGTCCTGTACACAGGACATTCATAGTAGTCATAATCTCTTGCTGGCTTTCCCGAAATGGCAAAAATGTGGAACACAGGCATCGGCGTGTGCACCACTTTGGCCTGCAGATCGCACAACGATGAGTGTTTCCTGTCCCAACCAGCGCCCTCGAGGACCAAACCATACGCCAACACGCCTTCCTTCACCGACTTCTTGCAGTCACGAGCGTACGTATTGAGAACACTCACGTCCAGATTCACGCTGTCCAGAGGCCAGTCTGAGTGCAGTTTCACGCCTTCTTGGCGAACAGCTGTGAGGAAACCACTTGGGTTGAAAAGACCACCAATCCAGAACAAATTCGGTCGACCCTGCAATATTGTATAGATAGAATATTATGCTAATTGCAAAAATTCTTTTAAAATATTCATTCTCAATCAACGCTCTTCAACTGAAGATTATTGCTATGTCTAATAGATGATGAGTTAACAAATGCAAATATTCGTTTTACTAGAATTAGGAAATTATTTCATTACGTTGAAATGTCGGGAAGTTATTAATAAAAACAAGAATTCATCCTCAGATTGTCGATTTTAACTATTTTTTAAATTTAAATTTGATCAAATTTTATTGTCGATATCTTTGAAGTTAATGGGATATGACAGTAATGTGAAAATGGGATTATTGTGAAAAGTTTAAATCATATAATAAATGATTTAAACTCCAGAATTTAAGTTGAAACTCTTTTAAGCTATATTGGATCCGAACTCTCTTTAAACATTTCAGTATAAAGATTGTGTGTATAATTGAGAACCACTGAAATTACTCACACTGAAGCACCATGAATGCAGAAATTTAGTCCTTTTGAGCAAATCCCCGAACCAAAAGCCGAGCTTCTCCATTGTCGGCCAACTGAATTTCTCCCAAGTTTTGGGAATCTTTCCATCGTACAACGCATCCATGGTGTCCTGCAGAGTTGCACTCATGACAATCATTCCATCAATTGCCAGCTGCAAGTCCCTCAAACTCTTCCCAATAACACTCAAGAGAAGCTGCATTGAATTAATTTCTTGCCGAAGGAAGATTGCCATTGGATCCAGAATGCCCATTTCCGCGAGTCTCTCCTCAACTTCGTGCATATCGAAGGATTTCGGGAGTTTCTGCAGTAATTCTCCCGCCATACGTGAAACTTGGGTCTCTCTAGTCTCTCCATCCTTTGATGCTGCCCCAGATCCTTTAGGCTGAACAGCCAGAGCAGTGTTGAAGACATTCTCCGCCACCATGATGTTGTAATTTATCTCAATATTCCGATGTAGACCACAAATTTCAGGTGATTCATTTTCATCCATTTTCTCAAAGTAGTCCAGATATTCTTCTTTTGTTTGGCACTTGACTACTGAGAATTCTGGACGGAGGTAAAAATTCTCATCAACAATTGAGGCTTCAAACCACATCTGGGTGAAGGCTGTCAGGAGTCTCTTGTCCATATCATCAGTGACTCTGCCTCCATAGAAAACCTCACTGATCATGTACCGAATTGCTGACCAGTTCACGAATCCCTTCCTCATTTTCATCTCCATCAAGTGATTTTGAATAAACATGCAGCTCGAGAGCCAATCTGCCGAATTGAATTCATACGGAATGTTCCATCCAATTGGTCCGTACTTTCTTCGTTCCTGGGAAATCAAACACTTGTATTTGATGCCCATCAAAACTCCAAACCTACTGAGCACTCACCTGAACAACTGTGTGAAGAAATGAGATGGTATAAATCAGTGGAACGTAGAAGTTGGAATTGGAAAAGTCCAGCATGTCTTGAGTTAAATTTCCATAAGTCATCTTCAGACCAGCTTTCAGTCCCGAAGGCGGATCGTTGGAGTACTTGATGGACCTCTGCAGAAGACTGATTGGGTATTTTTCGTTTTCAGCTGATGTTATCCATATCCTGGTGTTCTCTGGATACTTCTTCGCCTTCTCCCTCTCCGCCAACGTCAGAGACAGTTCATCCATAAAGTCCAAACTCAAGTGGGAATTCTGTATGAGAATCCATCCACCATCGCCTGACATGACATCCTCAAAGAATCTCCTAGCCAACACCTCCTGACCTTGTCCCATTGAGACAATGTGAAGCGTAGTATCTCGCTTCCTTGCCAAGTCTGTAATATCCGCAGTGGGATCGGATCCCATGGAGAGAAGGCAAATTATGGGCGACACAGCGCTGCTCTCCTCAGCAAGTTCTTTGAAATTGATGAGAATCGGCTGGAGAAATTCACTTCCCAGTGACTCAGCGATGTACTTTTGACTCTGACTGAGCACTCTATCTGGACAACAAGCCCTTATCAACAGGAGTTTATGGAACTGCCTGAGGAATAGATCCGGAATCTGGGCATTTTCTGGATTAGGCTTTGAATACCACACTTGCCAGATTTTCTCTCTCGAACCCATATCGTCAATGAGTTGGGAAAATTGATCCAGTTTTGCTAATTCGGTTATGTTCGTCCAAATGTTATCTGGAAGCCAATTGAATGGATTTTTCGGCACATTGGATGCATCAACGGCTGATCCACCTTTAATAAAGTACTCAAACTCTGAAAGACGAATTTTCCCTTGATCAACATCAATTTTAAGAGCCATGAGAAGGGCAAAAGTGTATCTGTGCTTCTCGTACAATCCTCTGCTTTGGTATCTGAAGATGTTGATTGTCATCTTTTTGATTATTGATGTGATTCGCGAGAAAACCTCTGGCGATGGCGGTGCTTGATGAAGGGACTCATCGAATTTTACAAGGAATTGTGCCAAAGATGTGCGATACATGTGATTAATTTCAGGCAAAGTGGCCATGAAAAAGTACAGAATGCTTCCTCTTCTTGCAATCGGACGATACGTCTCACGAACACTATTGATCTTCACTTCAGTCTCTTCTGCGCTGGCCAGCTTCTTTACAATGTCTATGGATGTATTTTTACTATCATTTAGCATCTCAATGAGACTCACATCATCGAGAATACTCCCTTCAATTGATGACAGTTTCTGCAACAGATCCGCTCCCAATTTCTCCATAGTTTTCATATTTCTCGTTATTCCCTCAATCAACTCAATTCTCTCTTGCTCCATTTCAGCCTTCTCACAACGAATCACTCGACCAAGCAATTGATTCTCCAGACCCGACATTGTCACTGAAAAGTCCACGATGTTTACAGCTGAAGAAACTTCTGGGCTGAGGTGCGGATTTTCCAATTTAGTTGTGATATACAAACGGAAATTCTCATTCCACGTCACTTCTTTGTCACCAACAATAACTTTCAGCGTTGTTCCGCTCTTCATGAGATTCCTGTTCAACACATTTGTTAGGCAAGGATCCAATTTCTCATTCACATCTTTCAGTAAAACAACATTTCCTCTCTCAATTGCATTCTCAATGTTCATTTGGAAGTTTTTCGTGTTTTGTTCCACGACGATGAGTTCATTCTGTTTCTCCATTTGTTCTATCCAAGCAATTCCCTGCGATTGAGGATCAATCAGGAGAGGAAAGTTATCCGCTTGGGTGACAATCAAGCCATTCTGAATGGAAAAATCATCATCTGGTAAACCATAAAGGAGCCACTCGCTGACGACACTTCGATCCACGAAAAACTGTACCAAGTTCAGGCTTTTCTGATGAGGTATCAGATTTTCCTCAAGCTTTTCCCGTATAATCCTCATAATAATGCTGCGGAATTCTTCATTAAAGGCACCAGAATAGGACACAAAGCCACACATGTAGAAAATATCGCCGATTAGCATTTGAATTTCTGCTTTGAACTGCTCAATCTGCTTAGTCCAACGAACTTTCTCATCCACAAGGCCGGATATCAATTGAGTTGCAGCACTAAGCTTATTGTTGCATTCTGCAGCTTCGCCCAATACCATTTCCTTCTTCGCTGTTGTCTTATCCAACTCCTTTTGGATTTCAGCAAGTTCCTGTTCAGTTCTTTTATGCATAACTTCCGCATCTTCCGATTGTCTAATAGCCTTTTCGTACTTCGCTTCTTGGATCCTCAAGGCTGACTTTAGAGGTAAGACATCTCGATTTACTGCATAGAACTTCGTCATGGCAATGGTCCAGGAAAGCAGTCCGGCCACGTCTCCACATGCCTTCTTCGCCTCACTCATATTGTACTTGGGATACTTTAAATAAGGCACCAGTAGATCCATAATTTCACCATTGATTCGATCTTTCTTGAAGTCTCTCAGTCGAGGGAGAAATCTCGTTCCTGACATCACTTTTAAAGAATTCTTGTAGGATGTCTTGAGAAATCCCTTCTCCTTGTCCATAGACACTTTATCAAGTTTCTCATACAACAACACCGAAACGGCATCCATGATGACTGTGACTAAATGAGGAGGATTGGCGAGTCTTCGAACAGTTGCAATGTCGGTGGGTTTAATCGTTAAGAGAGCCCTTTCTGCTTCCTCAAGCGCCGGTTTTGCAAGTTCCAACTTGCCTTCAGCCACTTCTTTATCCTTCTCAATCTCACTGACCAATTCCTCAGCTTTTGTCTTGATTTCCATCACCTTATTACGCGCCTCTTCCGCCACTGATGTCGAAGCCTCAACAAGTTTGAGAGCTTTATTTGCCTCTTCGGTTGCAAAATTGATATCCTTCTCCTTTTCACGTAATTCCACTTCCAGAACATTGATTGAATCTGCTGCATCAAGAAGCTTCTGGATACCACGACTCATTCTTTCTGACATTGTCTCAATTTGCAATTTCTTTTTCACATATAACATCTTGTAACTCTCCAAGAAGTTGAGAAATTTCTTTGGAGTGACGAACAATCTCCTCCTAAACCGCTCAAAGTACTCGTCAGCAACTTCTTCAACACACCCATGAATATCACTGATGGACTTTATAAGGCTCTCTTTCGTCCCATCTTCGCACACAATGTGAAAATCTCTCAGCACGTGCTGAGCAACAGCTAATCTTGCACTGTCTGGCCAATCATGGAACCAATCAATGGTGCATCCAGACATCAGTCCTGGAAACTTAATTGTCCATCCTCTCAAACTCGTTCCAATAGGAGAAAAGCAGAGCACCATATGGAAGTTTATCTTTGCAGAAGTTGTGAATTTTTCTATCAAATCATTTAGCGTATAAACGGCTTTGGGATCCCCAGTTTTCATCAACTTTGTCGTCAACTCGTTCCCAATCTCTGAATATTCCTCCTTGGTGAAGAGATTAGGAATCTCTCCAGACGTCAACAAATTGTTGAGATAATCCAGGAAGGTCTCATCCACAACATTTGCATCGGTGAAGAGGAAAGTCACTCCATTTCCAAGACCTGCACTTTTGTACGCAGTCTTAATATCTTCAAGTAAATTTGTTGTGTTGTAACCAGTTGTCAGGGTGACTTGATGAAATTCATATCCAGCAATGAATGTGGCCAATTTGCTAAGACTTCTCTTTCCAAAGCCTCCAATGCCAACAAGAAGAGCATTTCCCCTTTCCATATTGATAATCCGAGAAATGATGATTAAATGTGTCAGAGCATCGCGGAAGAGTACCAAATTCAGCTTCTCTCCTCTGACAGTCTCATTGTACTGTTGCATGAATGTCTCAATTCTCTTTACACAATCATCAGTGTTCTGCACAACTTCATAAACCTTAGGCGCTTCCAAGAGAACTGTATCATCCATATCTTCACCCTTCTCTTCATCTACATCGGGAATATCTCTCAAGAAGTTCACGAACAATACGTCTTCGTCACATGAATATTCTGCCATTTCCTCGCAGATCTTCTTCTGCGCTCCAATAAACCATTCCTGATCCTCTATGGCAATACAACGGTCAGACATGACTCTTTTTGTCTCGTGGAGCCACAGTTTTATTAGATCTGGCACATTTTGACACTCGTCTGGTTCAATCTGCAAGATTCCCTGCCATATGCGAGACATATCCCTGAGATTGAAGATGTAGTGGAACTTCGCAGGAGACGGGAGAAGACCCTCCTTGGTGATTTGCCACAACTTCCGCGTCATCGTGACAAGAGTCGGATAAAAATTCACAATATCTCTGGCAAAGCGATCTGGTAGGAAGTATTTTTCTGCTATTGTAGTGAATATTTTGTCAATTGAGTTTTCACTCGGAAGTGTGCATGTGAAGATCGAAAACTGCCTCTTTAGACGATTAGGAATATCATTCTGACCACCACCAGGATTCATCATTGCCGCTATGAATTGCAGATCCTGAATCTTGATGAAATCTCCGGGTTTTGTCAAAGAATAAAATCCACAATTTTCTATCAGTTGCCGCACGATCTCATTTGTTGTCTGGTCTCCCCATTCATTGATTGTCGGCATGTTGAGATCGTCAATAAACAGAGTGAGTCTTTTATGAGCTCGTGGACCATAAATTGCTCCAGTTCTTTTCTCCACATTTCCCTCAATTGTCTTCTGAAACATATCAGGTGTGGTTAGTGAAGAGAAATTGAGTGTCTTCGTCACATTCTCTTCTGAATCAAATTTTTCCATCAGTTGTTGGACTGTTATTGTCTTCCCCGTACCTTGCTCGCCAATCATCAGAACAGGCCTCTTCTCTTTCCACAGACGCTGGAGAAGATAGGTCAACTGCACACTTTCCACATTGGGCACAATCATCCTGGTAAACCGGAAATTTTCCTCTTTCAACTGGATACTTTCTGGCATATTGGTTTCCCAATGCGTCCATTCTCCAATGCTGTTGACGAAGAAGTCAAAAAAAGATTGATCGCCTGTTATTTTAGGCCAGGGTAGATTTGTATCTTGACTTTTGATGAACTGTTGAAATCTTTTCCGATCATTCGCATCGAGAAGTGCTCCCAGAGACCAGATCATTGCATACAAAGTCAGTCTTTGAATGACATTTCGATCCTCAAAATTCGAACCAGCCTTTGTCAGACTGTCCAGAATATCTACACACTGTTTAACATATCCATTCTCGGTGATCTTCATTTTAGGAGACAACCTCGTCGTGACAAAAGCCAGAAGATCTTCAAAATAGTCATTGAAGCAATATTTAACATGTTTCGCAATATTCTTCGAAGTCCTTTCTACCCAACTGTTCAGAATATCCTGCCACTGAAGCACTGATGAACTCAAATACACCATTCCCAATCGTGATATTGTAGCTGGTGAAGCATTGTTCACGTTGTCCGTTTCAAACATAAGTTTTGAGTTTGGAGACATGATAATGCGATCTCCATTTGCTAAAGTCAAGGTCTTATTATCATCGAGAACAGAGTTGAGATTCTCAATCCAAATTGCATCAACCGGCCCATCAAGAATAATCCAAAAATATTCATTTTCCTTCGGTTTGCAAATCCTCCGGAAGAGAATTGAGAAAATGCCGTCAGTCCACTCGTTTGTTGCAACATCCAATCTCCCAAACATCTGAGCTGACGTTATGGCTTTGGGATTCATCTTCATGGTCTGATATTTCTGACCAAGTCTCCCAAAGTGATGCACAAGTGCCTCCATAGCTGTGGTTTTCCCAGTGAAAGTCTCTCCCATCACCATGATTCCATGTCTCACTAGACACGTCTCATAAAGTTGTTGAACCTTTAGATTCCAATCAGGGGCATTCACGAGATTCTCCTCCTTCGCATATGCTTGAATTGACTCCTGAAGATCATCATATTTGGACTTGAACACCTTTATTTTCGGGAAGAGATCACGCATCAGCGAGAGGAATATCGGTTTATCCTCTGCAATTAACTTGGACAGATTCATATCCGTGAGGACTCTCATGAGTGTTGCTTGCTCACTTTCTCTCACATTAGCACGTTTCTGAACGCCAAGTGTTCGCAGAACTGACAAAATATTCCTCAGTCCAAAGTCATAGTGAATCTGATGGGAGAGTTGATTCTCACACAACTTATACAGTGTGTAGAACTTCCTGGCCAAAATGATATTCTCCTTGAAGCCACAACTTGCTAGTTTCACACGAATGATAATCTGACGATCAGGCACCATCATTGCACAAGATCTGAACATTACCTTCAGATTCTCTGGCAATTCCTGACGTCCAGCGTATCCGGGATTCATTGTGATAAATATCCCAAATTCTCTGTTCATTTTTAGAGAATTTCCATCAATGAATGTGAACACTGAACTGTTCCCTTGTCTGGCAGTCAGAAGATACGAAATCTGTTGGGCTGCAACGGATAGCACAGAGAGATCAATCCGATTGAACTCATCAAAGCATCCCCAAGATCCAGATTCGGATAATCCCTTAAAGATTTGTCCCAATCCACGGAAATCCATTTGATCCGAACAGTTAAACACCACAACGTACTTTCCCAGACTCTTTCCCATATCCTTTGTCGTTTCTGTTTTCCCCGTTCCTGCCGGGCCTGCAGGAGCTCCACCCATATTGAGGGAAATCGCCTGAGCCAAAGTGATGTAGCAGCGATCAGTGAGTGGTGTAATCACCAAGCGATCCGTCACACCAAGATACTCATTCTGGTAGGTGAATTTCACATTGGTGATCCTGATGGCAATAGTGTCTGTCTCATCAAACAGATAAAATCTCTGTTGCTTCTGCCACTCAAAGTTCTGCGGACTTGATACTTTCATACTGTACATCTTCTGGAAAATGTCCCTCTGGTGGAGATGAATCGTGATCATGGCTTCATATTTGATTCTGTCCAGAGAAGATAATTCCAGTGCAGTCTGCTCTATGAGTTGATTGAGGAGATTGAGGAAAGATTTATTGGTCTCTTTCATGATAGACGAATCTCGCTTGCTCTTCATCAGTGCCGTTTCCGAGAGATGCGTCCAAAGCACCTGAAGCCCTATAATTCCCATCTGTCCGGTGTACTTATCAAAGTTCTTCACGAAGTCGAAATCTTTCTCAACTACCGACCTGGACATATCCGCTGTGACACTCTTAATGGTGTCTTGCATTGTTTTCAACAGTTCTCCCAGCCATATTTCAACATTTTCCGTACACGATACCAAATTGATCATAGGAACCTTCTCACCATTTGAAGAAAGAAAAGCCTCCATTATGTTTGGTGAATTCTCTTTGAACTCCACTCTCGCCAGAGCATCGAACAGACTCAGGAAATGCGTTTGAATATTTTTTGGTTCATTTGATTGTCCCAAAATCTGAATCAACACCTCATCAGATACAAAGAAGAATCTCGGGAAGAGTCTCCGCTTCTTTTCCAAGTAGCTGGACAGAGATTTCAAACATTGTTCCAGTTGTTGCATGATTATGGGAAAAGACACTTGAAGATCCGGATGAGTGGAGCACTCAATTACCTTGTCAATGCTCAAGGCTCGATGAACGATTCTTGAGAAATTCAGATCGACATTGGAAAAGAGTCTCGCTTCAACGGGAAGTTGGCGTGATATGTCACCACTCGCGAAGACTGCCTCAAGATACAGCCATAGATCTTGAACCTGAAGCCACATGTCCAGATTATTGCTGGTCTTCGAAAGTTTGTCAATCCAGTGGAGAGTTCGATTCATGAAAATTGCATTATATTTGTTAGCCGCCAAGGAGTTCAGGATTAGTAGAGCATCATCGATCTGTGCTAGTAAATCTTGTGTCTCTGTTCCCTTGAGCAAGAAATTTCCTCTTCCTTTGAAAGGTGAAGATGGAAATCTCATGTTTGTCCACATCTCATCAATTTGCCTGAGTTTCTCCTCGATGTCCTTCTCTTTGAGTGCTGAAATCCCAATATTTTCAACTTCGTCGCGAACATCCAGGATGTGCGTATCAAGAATGGTTCCCAGTGTGAATTCGTCACTCTCAACATCAATGTTTATGTTTAAACATTCACTCAAACTACTCCAGTGATGATCCTTCATAGCGTCATTTCGAAGAAGACCAATTAATGGGCAAAGATCATTCATTTCGGTGAGTTTCCTCTTCAGCTCCTCATAGGCTTTCCATCGCTTAAGACTATTAGGTAATCTATTGTACCTCGCTTGAATCTCCTTCAGATTCTCCATCATGTCCTCAACATAGACATTAAACCACTTCATCAATCGATAATTTCGATCCAGATTGTGAACTTCGTTATACAAACTGTACAACTTCGACAGTGATTCTAGCTCTGTCTTCCTCACTAGAACATTCTTATTCTCCTTTGATGGATACCCAAATAATCTTTCACCAGTCTTGACCAATTCAAACAACTTCAATAGCTCATTGAAGCGTGCTGAGAAGAGGAAAAATCTATCCGATGCAGTTTTGGCAGAAATATCAGGAATAAGAGGTCCTGATTCATGATACTCTTTCTCAAATTTTATCCACTCCTCCTCAAACTCCTGTGATTTCTGCATCAAATACTCTTCCATAGGACGATAGAGATTTAGCAATTCCACTCTCTTCTCACTCTCCAGTCCCATTAATTCCCTGTGACTCCTCTCCAGTCTGTAGACAATCTCATAATCATCATCGGGAATACTAGATCTGTGCATCCTGAGAAGATTGAGAACGTCTGTAGCCTTAGTCAGTTGAATATCGGTGTCCGTGTAGCTCTCAACCACAATTCTCAGACACTGAAACACTTCCTCCAAGTTATGAATGTCCCGGACAGGTTTTTTCAAAAGCTTCGTGTGTTGCAGAATAAATTTCATCATCTGAGCCATATTTTTCCTAAGAAACGAGAGCATGTCTGAAGTCAAATTTTCCCGCCACATCCAGATCACGTGAACAATCTGATCCATTGCTTTAGCGAGGGAAATTCTAACTGGAATGGCAACGAAATTTCCCTCTTTTCTGGCTTCTGCATCAGATAATTCCTGAGAAATCTCCTCAAGAATTGTTTGTATTTCCAGAACTGATGGATTTGACGAAATTATTTTCTTATTGATATTGAATTGATTCACTGTCCAGAGATATTCATACCGATCCCTGAGTTTCTCGACAAAGTCATGCACTTCTTCTTTAACATTCATCTTAAAATTCAATAAGATTTGATGCATTTCCACGCGTTCTGAGAGGAACGCATAAACCGTTTTTGGATACTCAGATTCCCATTTAGACATTGCTAAGTGATTTCTTGTCTTTGCCTTGAAGCCCCATGAGGCGATGCTCTTGAAGAAGTATATCAAATTTGTGAGAATTTCCTGAATTCCATCCTCAATATTCTGAATTGACGGCAACAGGGAAAATTCTCCAGCGTCGCTCTCAATTTTAAGGATTAAACTCGACTCAATAATAGGTACAGGTTTCCCATTCTCTGAGTATTCTCTTATCAGATGACTTTTCAGGACCTCAACAGTGTTGAGAAAGCAATTTTTGAGGCTGATGAGAAATTGATCGTAGAAGTAATTGAAGACATCCATGCACAATTTGTGGAATTGTTTCACATCGAAATTGTCCTCGTCAAATTCCCTATAAAGGCGCGATGTTTCACTTTCTTCTGTAGGCAATTTGACTATTCTTGGAAGATCGGCAAAATTGATCCAGTCATATTTGTCATCTTGAAATTCCATTAAATCGCAGAATACTTGAATCAAATCGATCACCATTTGCTCCATCAGACTTGATCGAGCTGAAATGAAATTCTTGGTGCCAGTCAGATGATCAAGATTCATCTTTTTCAGATTATCAATTGTCACAGGCGCGTCAGGAACTGTAGCTAAGCATGTCTCTGAAATCTCCTCAAGATACTCTTCAATCATCAGCACACGATCGCTAATCTGTTTCACTCTGTCCATCAGAGTCTTCAGCGATTTGTTCAGTTTCTCAATGTAAGACGGCAAAGAACTTGACATCCAACATATAACAGTTTGTCCTTCTCTGAATAACCGATCGACATCGTTCAAAAGTGGGTAGATTATATCCAGAAAAGCTGCAGGAATCGCTCTAAAAGAATCACGATAATCACACTAGATCACACAGATATTCAATCATCCGACTTACCGTCTCATTTTCAAATCAATCTTGGCACAACCCATTAGCGCATCTCGATCACTCAGCAAATCGTTCTTGGCAGTGAGCAGAATCTTTCCCACTTTTGGTAGTTTAAATTGCATTTTAACATACTGATCACACTCTCTTATTCTGAGGTAGATTTTCTCATTGAAATTCACGTAATATCCAGGATGTTCGGGTTTCTTCACGAACACCGGTTCCTTGAGAGCTGCATTAATTTCCCCAGTCATCCTTGACTTCCAACTGTCGAAGATTGCCTCTTCCTCCTGCTTGATCATGTCCTTTAAAGTGTTGAGCAGGTAAAGACTTTTTGTCATTTTTTCTGTTAACATCGGACTGTTGAGATCCATCACACTCTTCACAGGGTCTTCGAATTTCCTCAAGAAACACCGTCCGTATTGAATACCCTTGCCTGACTCATTTCTGTATCTAAAAGTACATAAAAAAAGGACACTTATTTTAGGAAACATATAAAATCCATCACATCTTACGCTGTGTAAATCTCTGAGATTTCTTCTTCCAGTTTATTGATTACTGCAAAGTGTTGCTGTTCAATGCACAGCGGTCTCAAGTTGAATTTGCTGTATTGCTTTAAAAGCAGCAGCATTGAACTCGAACTGGGACACTCTTGGACCATATTTTTCATCTTCACAAATATTTCTTCCTCAATCTTCTCAGTTTGCTTAATAAACCTGCCATGCAGACTCCCAAAAGTCTTATTGTCACGACTAAAAGGCGACAATGGAGCCTTGACGATCTCTTGAAAATTCTCCTTCATCCTAACTGCAAACGGATCCATTGTTGTCATCCTAATGCGATCAAGTACCGAAGAAGACTCCATAATTATCAGAATTTCCTCAATTTCATGCAATTTGTCCATAAATTGCGACTTTGCGTGGAAAATATGCTTCATTGAACACTCCCAATTTGCTATATCGTGATACTTCTCTTCAAAAGTATCGAGAAAATGGCGCGAATCCTGAATCTTCTCAATCACCTTTGATCTCTGCTGGAGCCAAACTGATCCATCTTTGCCCTCAATGTAATTGTGACACACCAAAATCAACTGATTGACGAAAATGCTGACAAATTCACAAATTCTCATGGGCGTTCGGTAGTACTGCGATATCTCTGAAACGTTCTTGATCAATGTTAAGAAGCCTGTGAATTGAATGATAATGTCCTGTGGAGATTTTTCATGGAGATCTTTGAAGAATGGCACAACTGAGTTGAGGAAGAGGTAAATATCGTTGGCTTGAATGTATGCGATGTGTAAATTCTCCTGGATAATCTTCCATTCCTGGAATAATGGTAATAATAAGATTTCATGTAAAGTTTTATACTCACAATAAAATTGCTCTTTACTTTCAAAAGACTCGATCCCGCCAATGTGAGACATTGGACAACATTCGCAAACTCCGGCTTCTTTATGTCTTCCTTGATGAATGCATAGTCAAAGACAATTCTCCTCCAGTGCATAAACTCATTAGCTGGTTGAGCATCGCGAGAATCTCTGTAGATTTGCTCACCACGGACAAGAATTCTCTTTATTCCTTTCATCCACTTGCTGAACACCTTCTCAATCTCACTCACTTTCTTAGGATTCCTGGATGTCTCCTTAATCACAGTGGTGTTGATGAGAAAGCCTTTGAACAGCTCCTGATCAATCTTATACACTGGCTTGCTCTTCAGCGCGTCATCCATCGTTCGAATAGAATGGGAAATGCTAAGAAATTCACCAGTCAATGATCCAGTTTCTGCATCAGATTCAATGGCTTGTAGCGGATCAGATTTAAGGAGGCCTTCGAAGTCATCCAAGAACCTCGTGAATGCTGTCTGATTGTCTGGCTTCTGGGCCTTGAAGTACTTGGAATAGATCAAGTTCTGATGATTTCTGATCGTGATATTCTCAGTGTTATCTACTCGATAGATTATCACACAAGTCGGATTGAGTTGCGTTGGTTCATTCGTCGATATGACAATTCTCTTCCACTGCACGGCAGCCTGCCACATCTCCAGGGAGTGGTACTGGCCAGACTCAACGGGGGCGAGAGGGAACAGCCCATAGCTGAAGAAGATCGCCAGCTGCCCATGCTTTGAGAAGAAGTTACTGAGAAATTGCACATTCTCTTCCGTATCCAGATATCCATCAACCACGACCGACTGATCAATTTGGAAATGCTGAGCCACAATCTCAAACACAATCTTGTGCAAAGGCGTGATTGTACTCTCCCTTTGCACACGCAGATCCTGGAATTTTCTCTGCAGCATACAAACAATGGAAACTCACGTTGGAATTGTACTTAGCGTAATTTGCTCATTAAACTTTTCACGCAATTACAGAAAATGTGAATAAGTACACGCATAGCGTGTAAGAAAAAAAATACAAAATCCCCCAAATTTAATTGCTCGACTCACCAAATCTTCTGTAAATTGAGGAGTTTTCTTCTTTCCGAGCCATTTCTGCACCTTCGCAGCCACTCCAAATACCGCCTGATTCTTCCTCATCTCTCCACGAGAATAGTCACTCAGGCAATGAAAATTTGGCTGAAAATTCGCTTGAACAAAAGGCGCCAAATCGAATACCTCGATTTTTCGGTTGATTTTCAACCGCGCACCTCAGAGCGCATTTGAAGGGTTTCCGCGTCTAGTACCGCGCGCGGCGCTGCGAACGTCAATTCAAGCTTGATGGCATCAGGCAACACTTGTGTACGGCGGCCATTTCTTAAAGTTTTTTGTTGTTGCTCGCAAAAGAGAGAATTTTTCGTAAATTTGGTGAAAATTCAGCTACTCTCTGGCTATTTTCCACGCGAATACGCGAGTATTGGTGGTGATCTTGTGCGCTACAGTGGAAAAGGCAATGAGGGTGTGTGTTTTGCATGTGAAATTCCGATTGTAATTTTCTCGGTCAAATGTCATTCTTTGGGCCACAACAAAATATTTGTCATAAACCTTTATTTCATCGAAATTTTCCATTCTTCTCGGTATTTTGAATTGAATGTCTATTCTCAGGATAGCGGGGGAGGGTTTTGCATACTTCCGGATGGAATTTTGAGGCCGTAATGGGTGAAAAGATAGAAATTTCACCTGAGATTTATTGTTCGTGTCAGCATCAGTCTGATCCCAATTTTTACCATTTCTTTTTTTTTCTCTTTTCATGCCCTCCTCGGTCTCCAGAGTGGAGCAACGCGACAGAGAACCAAGGAATCCATGTAAAATGCAAGCAATCGGACTTACAACGGTGGAAAAAGGAGATTTATACTGAGATCGTCAAAGGATTCCTGACAGTGAGTGTATTTGTCCGGAAGTCAAAGGAGTCTACTGCGGAAAATCGGAATCTAATGGTGAACTCTCTGATTTGAATCAGGTTTTCGGGCGGAAAGATGGGAGACAAGGACATTCCCAGTGTTCCCACAACAACACTGGCCGGATTGACCGATTTATCTGACTGTAAGTTTGGGGAAAAGGACAAAGGAAATTTCTCATCTCACGGTTTTCTCTATCTGCAGTCCTCAGTGAACTACCATTAAGTGATCCGGCTCTTGTCACATCGCTCCTGGACAAATCGCTTCTCTTCCATCCGCGTGTGGCCGAAGAGGCGCGGAATCTGCTGGCCGTGCAGGATGTCAATCGCGTTCAGCAGCTCGTGAGAGCCCTTGAGCAAACCAATGCAGATCAAATGTAAGCAATAGACCGTATTTTGTCCTGTAACAATATTAATTTTGCTTGTTTTTTCCCCACAGCGAAATCCTGGACGAATTCAACGTTATAGAATCGAGTTCGGCGCAACAAAATGTGCCGGAACTCCTGCAGGCCATCTACAAATTCAGGCCTAATGTCTTTCAAGAGGGAAGATCTTCCTTTGGTAAGTGTTCCTCAAAGCTTATTCCATCAAACAAAAAATTCATTCCCCACACAAAGAACCACACAATTTCTCGTGGCCTCATTTATGGGCGGCGAATACCACAAATTCTTGAATGGTATCAGCGAATGAGTGTTGAAGATTCTTGCATTTGGCATTAGCTTTCCCTTGATTGTTTTGTAGAAAAGAGATCTGTAGCAAATTGTGCATTAAGAGGAGTTTAGGGTAATAAAATTTCAGCAGTGACGCTTCTGAGTGAGGAACTAATCAATTTTCAGAAATTGCTGTAAAAATTTGAAGTCTTTTGAATTTATGTAGCAATGCTAATCCTATGTTT
This sequence comes from Phlebotomus argentipes, assembly GCF_947086385.1. Taxonomy (NCBI): domain Eukaryota; kingdom Metazoa; phylum Arthropoda; class Insecta; order Diptera; family Psychodidae; genus Phlebotomus; species Phlebotomus argentipes. The sequence goes on along the minus strand of NW_026776181.1, from coordinate 5,467,075 downwards.
GTGCCTATTTTATGTTGTGAATACTAAGAACATCCTTTTATCCTTGTTTGTTGCTTGAAAAGCACTCACACACATACACATTTTGCCGAAAGACATGCAATCACCATTTTAAGTGTGCTCACAAATTGTCACCATCATTGTTGCTTCTTGCTTAGTTCAACAACATTCCCAACAACAACAACAACAACACGTCCAACAGCAGCAGGTGCATCTGGCAGGACGTGGTGTAGAGCAGGCGATGGTAGCGCAGCAGGCAGTGCATCAGATACAGACAAACATGCCACAGAATCACTTAAATCAGGCACAACAGCAAATAATACAGCATCCATTCAATTACTTGCATCAGCAGCCGCAGCAACATTTCACCACACAACCCCAAGTCACTGCCATTAACCAAGCATTCAATTCCCAACAATCGGTACAATTGACAGGCGCGGCTGCTGCTGGATCCAGTTCTGTGCTCAATTGGGCCGCCCAGACGCCGGCGCAGGCGTATGCGGAGCCCCAGCAACCGCAGGTGTTCATGGGGCAGCAACAGCAGCAGCAGGCGCAGACGCAAGTGATCTACCAGCAGCCGAACATCATCCAGAGCACTATGAACTATGATGGATCGGTGCTGCAGCAGTCGCACGTGATGCAGCACGTGCCACAGGCTCATCCATCGCCACAGGCGCAGCCCGTTCAGCTGGTGATGACGCCACAGCAGTCGCCATACGAGGCGCAGTACTCACAGCAGCAGCACGCTCAGCATCAGACGGTGCAGCCAGTGCAGCACACCTCAGTGGTCGTGACGCAGCCTCAGCGACAGACAAATGTGGCGTTGAAGTCGCAGATTCACCAGCAAAGTCAGGGACTTCAGTCCTTTCCCACGTACAATGCGATCGTGGAGAACACAGCGGTGCAGCCGGTGATTCAGCAGCACCAGCAGGCAGTGCAGGTGATACAGCAGCCGCAATCTCAGGCACAACAGCAATTCCCAGTGCAAGCGCAACAAATGCCACAGACGCCTCAAGGGCAGGTTCAAACGCAGAGTGAGTCTGGCGGCGTGATTAGGCAGTTGAATGCGGAGCCGTTGACGCAAAAGTTGGCCCCGAGGAACAATGAGTATCTGGCGCAGCAGCAGCAAAACAAGAACTTTGACTCGAGGGGTAAGTGAAAGGGGAAAAGAAAAGCATGCAAATGCGTGGGGAGCTTATGGTAATTTTTCTTACAAATTCGCAGGTCAATCACCGGCACAGGCGGTCGATGCAGTGGCTGTGGCTGAATCATCCAGTGTCAACACGGATCTGCGATATCCGATGGTGAAGAATAGCACAATGCATCAGCCTGAGGAGCAATCAGTTGATCAGCACGTGAGAAATTGCGTGCAGCCACAAGAGCACAGTGCGACGGCGAACTGCACAGACAAGGATAAGGCGGGGAATGATGTGGAGATGGATGATGAGACAACAAGGGCTCTCGGTGGGCGAATGGCGAAAGTATGTCTCAATCGATTGACGAAGGAGGTGAGATGGGAGTGTGTATGTTTAATGTGATGAAAAAGATGCTAAAGGGTGATTTATTTGTAGGAACTGGAAAAGACACTAGGAGGCAGCAATGCCGAGTCTGACTCTCTATTTAGTAGGATGAAAGCGACGGAACGCAAACGAAGAGTTCCTGAAAACAGCGAAAAACCAGATGAGGAATTAAGTGAGTCAATTCGATATTATTATTAGGTGTAAATGTTGAACGATGTTTAATTTGTGCTTTGCGTTTTCAGTATCAAAACCAAAATTGCGACGAATTGAGAGGGTGTTGATGCCTGTGCTGAAGAAGTTGGATGACCACGAACTGCTAAACTCGAATACATATAATCACTTCAACGCAACAATGGAGAAGATTTTCGATCAACTCGATGAGACTGAAGCGAATTTAAGTTTGGGTGAGACTTTTTTTTTGTGTTTTATGGTGAAAATGTACTAAATGCTATTGTTATGCCTTGCAGATGACTGTGATGATAACTATGAATGCATTTCGACGGCGCTATTGAACAGTATCAGTGCAGAGGCGGCAAAGTTGAAGGTGAAGGGCTCCTTCGAGATGTTACCGCAGAATAAGTTGTCACTCTTGATTACGTATGCCTTAAGGAGTGTCGCTGTGGCGAAGAATCTTTCTGCTGGGCCAGACATGCAAGAGGAGCTCGTGTCACGGACGTACATTGAGAAGATTGTGAATGCACTGGAGGCGTCGCTGCTTGTGTGCAACATCTACAGTTGTCTCAATGTAAAGTTTCTGCAGGAGGACAATTTGGATTTTATCATCAAGTTTGTGCAATTTCAACTACGTGAAACGATATTTCCGTCATATGATGCTGTGTATTCGGTGGAGACGAAGAAGAAGAGTGACAACAAGAAGAAGAAAACGGGATATGGACAGGTCAAAGGTGTTGGAACGATTTACTCAAAGATTGTCGATCTCACAAAGGTACTCGTGACAATCTTCTCAAGGTTCCAGTTTGAGGACACCATTGTAATTCATGCATCGGCAATTGGTGTGGAGCCATTCTTTGTCGACAACATTGATACGCTGCAGTTTGTGTGTTTGGATCTCGTGACAACGATCTTCAAGAATGAGAAATACTCTAAGCATCGAAATAACATTCTGGCGGATATTCTCACGTCGCTGGATCGCTTGCATGGGTCCAAGAAGATGCTGCGACCGTACAAGTTGGCCAATAATGGTGGAAACATCCAAATGGTCACCGCTCTGGTGCTGCAGTTAATTCAGTGTTCAGTTGTGTTACCGGACAGTATGTGTGAGAGTGTTAATCACAAGAAGCGCATCAATAGTGACCAGAAACCACGCACAGATAAGGATATCTTCATATCGGAGAAGTACGAGACGGCAAAGTGTATTGGTGGCAATTTCCTGCAGACATTTCTCAGCAAGTGTAAGCCAAGATCGGGTGAAACAGACTTCCGTCCACTGTTTGAGAATTTCATCCAGGATCTCTTGACGACGGTGAATAAGCCAGAGTGGCCGGCAGCGGAGCTGCTGCTGAGCCTCCTTGGTCGATTGCTGTACCGCAATATGTCGGATAAATCTGTGGAGCAGTCAATTAGGCTGGTATCGTTGGAATATTTGGGCCTCGTGACGGCAAGACTGAGGAAGGACACGGTGGAGTCGCGGTGTAAGGTCAGCACAATGGATCAGATGATAAAGTACATCAAGATTGAGCAGGAGAAGGAAGGTGATCTCGCGAATGTGGATTCAATAGCACAACTCGATCCGGATGAGGAGAGAGTGGAGTTCCTGCAGAAGATACTACTTGACTTTTTGGCTGTGAATGCACATGAGGATAATATCTGGGACCATGCGAGGCACTTCTATCTGACACAGTGGTACAGAGACATCATGAATCGCAAGAAGGAGATTGCTGATGGGAAGAAGGGTTATGCCACGAGGAAGACGCCCAAGAAGAAGCGACGAAGTAAGTAGAGGAAGACCATTGAAGACTCACTGTTTTGTGACACTGAAATCCGCTTTTCTTTGCAGATGCGTCAGAGTCATCGGAGAGTGAAGAGGAGAGTGAGGATGAGATTGAGAGGGAGAAGAAGAAGTCTGGTGTGGATCAGGAGTTGAATCTCGAGATTTTTCGTATACTGGATCAGCGAAAAAAGTATCTCATCGACAATATAAAATCATACTCATTGAATAATATGGCGGTGCAGGATGTGAAGACGTACATTGACTACAACAATGCTCAATTGATTGCACAATACCTGAGTGGTCGACGATCATTCTCGCAGAGTTTCGATCTCTATCTGCGACAGATCATCAAAGTTGTGTGTGAGCAGTCAATTGCCATACGCACCAAGGCGATCAAGTGCTTGGGGAATATTGTGGAGGTGGATCCGTCGATACTGACGAGGAAGGATATGCAGATGGGTGTGAATCACAAGTTCCTCGATCAGTCCATTGCTGTACGAGAGGCTGCTGTAGATTTAATAGGAAAATATGTGTTGACTAGTCCTGAACTGATAAATCAGTATTATGAAATGCTATCACACCGGATATTGGTGAGGATTTTTATTGAATAATGGCAAAGCGAGGGAGAGTTTAATGTAATGATTTGGGGTGTGTTTTCTGCATTTTCAGGACACGGGAGTTTCAGTGCGAAAGCGTGTTATCAAGATTCTCCGTGACATTTGCCTCGAGTATCCGGATTTCGACAAGATCCCAGAGATTTGTATGAAGATGATAAGGCGGGTGAATGACGAGGAGGGCATTCAGAAGCTGGTGACTGATGTTTTTCTCAACATGTGGTTCTCGCCGGTCAGTTCTGGTGATAAAGATGCCGTTGGAAGGAAAATCACCCAAATTACCGATGTTGTGAATGTCTCATTGGAGAATACACAGTGGCTGGATGGACTTCTCAGGAGTGTAAGTGTGCCAAAAGAAAGAAAAAGAGACGCAGTAGTGTTGTCGGACTTTTGTTGGCAAGCATGCTAATGTGTGACCTCTTCTGCTTCGTTTGACTTGCAGATTTTTAAACCAAAAGAAAATAAGGAGGACACAACGAAGACACCAAAAGAACCGCCAAAGCAGATTGTCACAGCGTGTGAGCAAATAGCCGATGGCTTGGTGGATGCTATCATGAAGCTGGAGGGCACGGACAATAGGAAGATGCTGGGATGCATCACGACCATGCATTTGTTTGCCAAAATTCGACCACAACTCCTCGTGAAGCACGCCATAACGCTGGAGCCGTACTTGAACATTAAATGCAACTCGATGAGCATGATTAAGTTTCTGAGTTGTGTGGCGGAAATATTGGAATATGTGGTGCCGCTCATGGAGCATCCCAGTGACTCCTTCCTCGCCGACTTGGAGGCGCATCTCACGATGTTGATTGTGTCACAAAATAGAACCGTTGTCAGTAGTTGCATCTCGTGCTTGGGCGCCATTGTGAACAAGCTGACGAAGAATTATGCCCTGATACGTGATTGCTTCAAGAGGTGCGATGACGTTAATTTGTCATGTATTTGGGTTTTGTGGTTTTAATGTATTTGTTCTTGCTTAGGTTTTTCTACCCTTATCTGCTAACATACAAGGAGAAGGGTCAACAGAATCCGAATTTCACCTTTGATATGGTCTTCAAGTCGCCAGGCTTTCGTCGAAGTATCTTCATTGTGGGTCTCCTAATGCGATATTTTGACTTCAATGTGGCTGAAGTGTACGGCGAGGGCAGTCGCAATGGGTTACCGGCAAAGATCTGCGATGAAGTGTTTGACACATTCATGTATTACGTGGTGTGTCACAATTTGGACATCAGGAAGGAGATACTGAATGCTCTTGGTTACTTCTGCGTGAAAAACTATGAGTATCTGACAATGCCACAGCTCAAAGACTTCTACAGAGATCTTCTGACATCAGAAACCGTCCAGACGGACATTAAAGTCAATGTGGTGAAGAATATCTTGCTGTATCTGAGCGAGGAAGATCAAAGAATGGATCAGGATGAGAAAGAATGTATGTTTGTTGGCATTTGATATGATTTTACAGCATTTTAATATGGTGTTTTCTCGATGTTTTGCAGGGGAGAGTCAAGCCAAGAAGGAGGATTTGAAAGAAATGGGCGATCTAAAGGCGGGAATGGCGTCAAGGGTTATTCAGCTGTACCTGAAGGAGATCTTGGAGTGTTTCCTCAATTGTGACATTCAATTGCGCATCTGGTCAATGAAAGTGGTCGATGCAGTTCTCACTCAAGGTCTTGTGCATCCAATTCAAATAGTACCCTATCTTATATGCCTGAGTACAGATTGTGAGAACTCGGTAAGTTATCAACTCAGTGAATGTTATCAAATGAGATGAGATTGTAAAGAAAATTGTGTTGGTTTTTTTTTCTTATTTAGGTATCAAATTCAGCTGATCGACATCTGCAAGAGATTGAGAAGCAACATCCTGGCTTTATCAATATGAAATCCCACGCGGGCATTCAATTGTCGTACAACTTGCAGAAGCTGCTGCAAGTCAATGAGAAGACCAATATTGTTCGTGGATGCAGGTGAGAGAGAGGAGTTGGGTGCTCTAATAAATATGCCAGAGGTAACTAACCATGTTGGATTGAATTTGCAGGGCGAAAGAAAAGGGTGAACCACAGTCAGCGCTCACGGGATTCCTGTATACACTGTTGAGGAATGCCAAGCCACAGAGAAGGGCACTGATTCAATCAATCATCAAGCAATTTGACAATCAGAAAGTGGATTTGCGTCGAATGTTGTATCTCACTGACAATTTGGCGTACTATCCGTATGCAGTGCAGGACGAACCGCTGTACATCATTCATCAGATTGACGTTGTGGTCACTGTGACGGGGACAAATTTGCTGAGTAACTTCCGTGAGGGTCTCAAGCAAGAGCAGCCAGCAAATCCGGGTGAAGAACGTACGTTGACACACACACACACACACATTGGTTAGATATGGATTGTGATAGAATTGATTTTATCTCTGTTTGCAGAGCCAAATATTCTGGATGACGATGATGATGATGACAAGGAGGCCATCCTGAATCGACTTCCTGAGAATTTGGCTGATCTCCAGAGTTGCATAACGGCTGCTCAGGGTTGTATGCTCCTGCTGTTGTTGAAGCAACATCTTAAGGATTGCTATGGAATCACAGATAGGTAAAATCAAAGCTTCGACGTTGACAGTGTATAGTAAATGCCTTGACATTGTGTTTCTGTCTTTCAGTAAAATCACTCGATACTCACCATCGGAGCCGGCGAAAATCTATGAGAAAGCAATGCAAAAGCGTGCAATCTTAGAGTTTAATCCAAAATCAACGATTGACATCATCAAAGAGGAGGAGTCCATTGGCATGGAGATGAATGAGACTGTGAGGAAGAAGCTGGTCGATAGATATTTGGATGTAAGTTAGGAAAATTTGGCATTAAGATGAAGAAGGCAATAATTGTAATTGACCACACTTTCTGTATAGTTCAAGCAATTGATGCTGAAGTTGGATCCTGAGGATTCAGACGATGAGGAGACCGCAAAGCCACCATTGACGACGGTTGTGGACTTTGAGCAGCAAATCGAGAGCTTCTCCACAACGCCTCATGTAAATAATGTGATGAATAACTCAGTGCAGCCAAACGCAGTGAATAATGTTGTTAATTCGACAAATGTAAGTTGATTTGGGGGATTTCCGTCTTTCTGTTATGCGTCACTGAATTTTGGGTTTTATTTCTTTCCAATAGCAGTCATCCTATACGCAATCAGGTGTTGATCCTCTTGCAACATCGCATCAGTCACACAACCAAGTGACGACAAAGACCCCAATTAAGGCGAGTCCGGTGAAGAAGACGCCCGCACGCAAGGCACAAACGAAGAGGAAGAAGAAGAGGGTGTCTTCCAGTGACGAAGAAGACTACGATAACAGTGATAGTGATTATCTGTAAGAGGGAGACAGGGATTAAGAAGATCACAGTGTGTACATAGAAAATTATCCGGAGGAGTCGAAAGAGAGAGAGAGACAGTCAGACTCCAGATGTGCGCGAGTATTCCAATTGTAATATATCTAATAACGGAGACATATTGTCAGATTGCTGGCAAGAGACACAGAATGAAGAATCACTAAAGGTCACTCAACCAATTAAAATTATAAATAGAAATTAGATTATATAAATACGATAATTGATGAGAAAAATGTATAGCGATAAGAGATTTTCTACATAAATGAATGATCCTTTAAATTAAATTTAATTAGCAATAAGAATTGTATAAAGAATTACACCCATACATAATTTAAATATACATTTACATTATATAGAGAGATCTTGAAGTATATATATATACAATTTATTGTAATAATAATAAAAACTATGAAAATCTTAGCGATACTGTTGAGTTGAGCAAAGAAAAGGGCGAGCGGAACTTAATTTATTTCGAAATCAATCTTTATTTCTATTAGTAATAAATTCTTAAATAATGTCTTCGCGTGAGAAGTTGTAGCGAAATAGAGAGCAAATTATAAATACATATATTTGAAATACGGGATGAGAAAAAAAATATTTAAAAACTGAAGTCGTAGACGTAGATTAACTCTTAGCTATTGTACATTTTTTTCATTTTTTCTCATTAAATGGAAAAAAAGAGAAAAGTTAATATATAAATTCAGTGCGAAATAATATTATTTCATCTCATGCAGATTTAAATAAAAAAAAACAATATTTGTGCGGAGTAATTTAGACGAGAAACAAATAAAGAAGAAAAGAACATTTTGAGAATATTAAAAAAAAAATTGATGAGTTTTATATTTTTATATGTGTAAAATTAAATCTAGACGAAAATGGTAATATAGAGAGATATCAATATTTAATACGAGCAGATTGTTGCTCCTAAGCAAAAAAAAACTATATAATTTATTGAAGAAAAAAAACAAGTGAAAAGATATGCAAAAATGACGATTGAGATAGTAAATTTTGAAAGAAAAGTAAAAAAAAAAAGGAATTACAAAAACTGCGAAATAAAAAGTCGTTGTATTAATGAGAAAATTATAACTGTAATCACCCACATAAATGACGTGACAATTTGTAAAATTGAAACAGTTTCGATGAATTGTGACTTATGTGGTGGATAAAATACAAATTATTATAATTGTAAGATTGAAGATGTGAGAAGAATGGGAATGGGTTGGGAAAAGTATGTAAATTACAGACGAAATATAAATTGATGATGAAATTACAGGATTCTCTCATTTTCACCAGTCGTGGCGACCCTCTAAGCGATCCATCATCATTTTCCTCCACGCAGCGTCCGAACTTCGCGAATTTGCAGCGTGCAATAAATCACATTTGACGCTCATTTGCATGGAAGAGCGACAATGTGAGGGGAAATGCTGGAAAAATTCAAACAAATCCCACAGGATTTGCAGCCAATGTGCAAGAGTTGGAGAGTAAGTTCACGAAAGAGCACATTAAGGACTTTTCCGCGGTAGATTTATCGCTAAGAACTTTTGCCTAGACAAATCTCTGACATTTCTTTCGCGATTTATTCCTAGCGTTAAAAGGAATTCAAATACAAAAGCTTTGCCAAAAAGTGTTTGTTCGGGTTTATTTAACCGTTATAGCATCAATAAATGGATTACAAATGCGTATAAAAGGTCCGAAGTGGGATTAGAGCATCATTACTCGTCCTGAATTCACTGTGTCAAAAGTCTCTTAATAAACGTGTGTAATTGGTAAAGATTATGGCTAAGCGTAAGAATGAGAATCAGAGTGGACGTAAGACACGCGCCAAACGAGCTGGGCTTCAGTTCTCAGTATCACGTGTGCATCGTCTTCTGCGCAAGGGAAGATATGCAGACAGGTTAGCCGGCGCAGCGCCAATTTACCTTGCAGCCGTTCTAGAGTATTTGGTCGCCGAAGTGCTTGAATTGGGAGGCAATGCTGCCCGTGACAACAGGAAGAGCAGGATCATTCCGCGTCATCTGCAGCTGGCCATCCGCAACGACGAGGAGCTGAACAAACTTCTGTCTGGCGTCACCATTGCCCAAGGCGGCGTTCTGCCCAACATTCAGGCAGTGCTGCTGCCCAAGAAGACAGTAGACAAGACGCCAAAAAAAACAAGTTGAAAGAAAATCTTCTATAGATTGCTGATCTTTCTTGCCCAATCATTAGAAATACTAAGCAAATGTTGTAACTACGCTCTCTTCCATCACTCTACTTGTACTAAAATTGGGGCAATTCGAGAAAAAATCCAAAAGGCATATTTATGAATAATAAAATTATTGTTAAATAACAATATTATAGTACTTACTTTGAATGTCTGAAGAAAATTTCTATCCTTTTTCGACGAAAACCACAAAATTTCTTCGCTTTTCAAATTAAATACAACAATCTCTACATCTTTCTTTGGCACTCGCCAATTCTTACCTTCGCCACCATACGCAATATCATTCGGGTAACATTTAAATATATTGTGACTTCACTCTATTTCGTCATAAAGGTACGTAAGAAGCATTAATTAATTTTTGGCATTGAGAGAAAAAGGAATATTTTTCGCAGAATTGACGAATTTGTTGATTGAAATTTGTGAATACTCGAATACTTGTGCATATGTTGAATTCGACACCCAAAATCACCAAAATGTAATTGCATAAAGATATCGAAAATAGCATAGAACATTGCGAAATATAATCATTTATTTGCTAAAGGGTAGAATTTTTGGATTTTGTAAAGGAAAACACGAAATTGATTGCTTAAAGTCCAAGTGATTGCATATCGTCAAAATTTCAGTTGAATCTTCCATCTGCAATTTTGCCAATTTCTTCAGAAATACTCAATGAAATAGCACAATTTTCCGAAATTACACTTATCGATAATCACTCTATCGAATGTGCATAGTTGTATTACTGGGCGAATTGAAATGTTTAAGAAATTTTAGTGATTTCTCAAGTCGACATGAAAATCGTGTGCAGATTCAACCAAAATTATGGTTTCACTAAATGGGTGATGTTTTGAACTGAGGTAGAGTGTTGTGTTTTGTGGCTATTATTCTCGAGATTTCTACCCAGGATCAGCAGAAATGGCAGAAGAGACAGCAGTTGCAGCAGCTCCGGCGTCCGCGCCCACCAGCTCGTCCCCATCAGCGAAGAAAGCCAAGGCCGCCAAGAGTGGCGCCGCGAAGAAGCCACGAGTGCAGGCGACGCACCCGAAGACCTCGGAGATGGTGAACAACGCCATCAAGAATCTGAAGGAGCGCGGCGGTTCTTCCCTGCAGGCCATCAAGAAGTACGTGGCAGCCAACTACAAGGTCGACGCCGAGAAGCTGGCGCCCTTCATCCGCAGATACCTCAAGTCCGCCGTGACGAGCGGCGCTCTGGTGCAGACAAAGGGAAAAGGAGCGTCTGGATCGTTCAAATTGGCGGGCACGGCTGGTAAGAGCGACAAGCCAGCGGCGAAGAAGCCTCGCAGCCCATCCAAGAAGACAGCCGCTGGCGAGAAGAAGGTGAAGAAGAGCCCAGCATCGCCCAAGAAGAAGCCCACAGCCGCGGCCAAGAAAGCAGTGGCGGCGAAGAAGCCAAGCGGCGAGAAGAAGACCGTGAAGAAAGCAGCAGCGTCTCCGGCAAAGAAGAAGGTTGCGCCCAAGCAAAAGCCCACCAAGGCGTCCGCAAAGTCGGCGGGAACCAAACCGAAAGTTCCCAAGCCCAAGAAGACCGGCTCACCGAAAAAGGCAGCAGCGCCGAAGAAGACCGCAGCCAAGAAGAAGTAAACTTCTCCTAAATTCACCGCCGTCGTCCCATATTGGGATATCTATACAAAAAACAGCCCTTATCAGGGCTACAAGACAATGCGTAGAGAATTTAGCACTGAAAACCTCATTTTTATACTATTTAGACAAGTGAAAATAAAGATAACAAAGTGAAAATTACGTTTTCTACTGGAAATAAATGTTCACTAAAAATTTGACTGTTTATGGCTTCGTAGCAGACTTTAAGTAGAAAAAAGACGCTCGAAATTATGGAATAAATATTTAGTGAGTCCAAAGAGAAATTTTTGATATCGGAGTGAAGACAGAAAACTCATGCGATTTCTTAATATCTCCGTATTCAATTATAGTTAAATACACTTCGTTTTTTTGTGTTCGCATTTTATTCACAATCTGTATAAGTTGTATGAGCGAATTGTGAATAATAAGAATCCAACAGATTTTGTACAGACGGACTTTTAATACACTTTGTATGCGAGAATTTAATAAAGATGACTAAGATTCGATTTTAATATTCGGTGAGAATTGGTGTTTTCGTCTCGTTCTCAAAGGAACTGACTAGATAAAATAAATCCAACTTGATGTACTTTAATTTTGAGATAAGATTGGGGATTTTATGAAAGATTCATTTGCAAATTCTTTATGAAATTTGTTTGTCGCCCTGAAAAGGGCGGTTTTTTTTATCGTGAAAACGGGTTGCAATTTGATTTGGCGATTTATGTCTTCTTCTCGGTCTTCTTGGGCAGCAGCACTGCCTGAATGTTGGGCAGGACGCCGCCTTGGGCAATGGTGACGCCAGACAGAAGCTTGTTCAGCTCCTCGTCGTTGCGGATGGCCAGCTGCAGATGACGCGGAATGATCCTCGTTTTCTTATTGTCACGGGCAGCATTGCCGGCCAACTCGAGCACTTCGGCGGCCAGATATTCCATCACGGCGGCCAAATAGACAGGAGCTCCAGCGCCAACGCGTTCGGCGTAGTTCCCTTTGCGCAGCAGACGGTGGATACGTCCCACTGGGAACTGAAGCCCAGCACGGTTGGAACGTGTCTTCGCCTTTCCCTTAACTTTTCCTCCCTTTCCGCGTCCAGACATCTTTGATAAATCGGTTTCGAAGTTGACGAACAGAAGTCACAAGAAGTTCACTCGACGAGAGCTTGGAACAAAGTGAATAAAATTCTGGCTTTTTCCCTCTTTTATGAGCTCGAGTTGCCCAAGAATGCCGGGTTGCCGAATCAGCCAATCCCATCGTCGAACAAAGCGACACTATGTGGCTTGCATAAGCGAGAGCGAGACGGCATGCGAGAGTGTGTGAAGAGAGAATCGAGGCAACCCTGTCCGTCTGGGGACACGAAGTCCATAAAAGCGGCCGAACGAAATTTCCGGAAAACAGTATCGAACGTGACTTCGTTGACTTCACTACGAGACTACAATCCCGGTGGCGAGCGGTCGTCTTGATGACAGACAACGTCGTTCTACAGTCACGAGACTGTCGTCCGTTGAGACAAACAAGCGACTGTCGGTTGTTTGTCGGGTGGCACTGGTCTGAAGTTAGCAGATGTTGGCAACATGGCGACGTCAGAATTTTCGACCAAAATGAGAATTTTTCCAAATGCAAAGAAAATCGCGGAAATCGCTCAATTTAACTCTTTTCGGGTCGGGACAATACTTTTCCGAGACGTAATTAAATTCTTTATCGTGCGCCCATGCCGGCATATTTTTGATCATAAAAAACGCGCATGTAATAAATATAATTACTGGGAGTTTATTAATTTCTTCAAAATAATTAATTTAATTCGCCATGAAAAAAAAATACGCAAAGGCGCCATTTTTGACACATCCGACACATGCCCGAATGTCTCCCGACTTTCGGTCACACTCCAATGTAAATGTCTGTGGCAAATGTCCGTTTTGGTCAGGTGACAAATGGGCCGACTGTTTACATACAGTCGGTTGACCACCCTGACCGTCGGCAGACAATCGGGCCGACTGACGACGGACGCCCGCCACCGGGATGGCCCCCAAGACAAGCGGAAAGGCTGCGAAGAAGGCCGGGAAGGCCCAGAAGAATATCTCCAAGTCCGACAAGAAGAAGAAGCGCAAGCGCAAGGAGAGCTACGCCATTTACATCTACAAGGTGCTGAAGCAGGTCCATCCGGACACTGGTATCAGCAGCAAGGCCATGAGCATCATGAACAGCTTCGTGAACGACATCTTCGAGCGCATCGCCGCCGAGGCTTCTCGTCTCGCTCACTACAACAAGCGCTCGACCATCACGAGCCGCGAGATCCAGACCGCCGTGCGCCTGCTGCTGCCCGGAGAGTTGGCCAAGCACGCCGTGAGTGAAGGCACGAAGGCCGTGACCAAGTACACAAGCTCCAAATAAGCGAGCGCTTCTTCGACACACGCAAGACAACAAACGGCCCTTTTCAGGGCCACAAAATCATTGCATAAAGATTGAACATGAAACCATTTATTCCTAGGAGGCTCCATACATAGTAAATCTAATTTATCGATTTCTTAAAGTAGAAAATATCTCGTAACACGTTAAAATACAATAAATATATGACACGAATATCCCAAATCTATTCGCTCCGCTCTGAAAAATTGCTCGAAATCGCACCACTTTACTTTGTGTCTTTCGATTCAGGCTATTTCCAGTTCGAACGATGTTTAAAAATGTTTCCCCAGAAAGTTGGAAAGAAAACCATTCACGACTGCTGACGCAGCAAAACATCTGCAACATTCCTCGTTTCACTGGGGAATAAATGCAGGAATAGGCCATATCGACAAAAATGCCAGTGGCCGTAAAGAATTAAGACAAAAAAAGAATGCAGGAATTTCGGAATATTTGTAAGACAAAGCTGGAAAACACTAAATTCATTTATCAAAACCCAACACAACGAAATTACCGAAACCAATGTTCTAAATCGTGGGAAAGGGAATTGAATTTATTTTTGGAAACTTACTAAGAAATCACACAAATTATCGTTTATTTGAGGATAGAATTTTAAGTGAAACTTCATGGAGAAACTCATAATTTGCAGTCACAGGAGAGCACAAAATATGCCTGAATAACCCTGAAAGGAAATTATAATCATGGTTTCAAATGGAAAATTCCATGGTTCTTTATCTCAACTGTTCAGTGAGCAATTCAAAAGACGTAAATTATCTGTAATACTGTATTTGTTCATTTTAGGTCCATAAAATTGAAGGTTCATATTGAATTCTTTAAATATTCCATTGTGGTCCTGAAAAGGACCGTTTGTTTTATCTGCTGCAAAAAGCTAATCTGTCGATTTAACCGCCGAAACCGTACAGAGTACGACCTTGGCGCTTGAGAGCGTAGACAACGTCCATGGCGGTCACGGTCTTCCTCTTGGCGTGTTCGGTGTACGTGACAGCGTCACGGATCACATTCTCCAAGAAGACTTTCAGGACGCCGCGCGTTTCTTCGTAGATGAGACCAGAGATGCGCTTCACGCCGCCACGGCGAGCCAAGCGACGGATGGCGGGCTTCGTGATGCCCTGGATGTTGTCACGCAGCACCTTTCGGTGTCTCTTGGCGCCTCCTTTGCCCAAGCCTTTGCCTCCTTTTCCACGGCCAGTCATTTTTCACCTAGTGTTGGTTTCGTCGAAGTTTACTCAGCGAAGGTTTCACACAAACTACGACTTCTGCTCGCGCTCTCGCCTTTTTGTCACTTTAGCCACGCCCCTCTTTCAGCAATTTTCCCATTTTCAAGCTATTAGTCACAGAATTTTCATCAAACTGCGGTTATTTTTCTTCAATTATTCGCTTACAATATTTTTCTTGGTATTCTTTCGTGAATTTAGATTAAATTAACATGGATAGTTATTTGTGGTTTCCCCCTCCAGTGCGCTGCGAAAACATATAAATACAGCCAACAAGTCGCGATTTTAACATTCTGTGCCTAGTTTCTGTACTGTTTACATCGCGAAGGAGAGAAAGATAGACAACTGCAATGGCTCGTACGAAGCAGACTGCCCGCAAGTCGACTGGTGGCAAAGCGCCACGCAAACAACTGGCCACCAAGGCTGCTCGCAAGAGCGCCCCGGCCACTGGTGGAGTGAAGAAGCCGCATCGTTACCGTCCCGGAACTGTGGCTCTGCGTGAGATCCGTCGCTACCAGAAGAGCACTGAGCTGCTCATCCGCAAGCTGCCTTTCCAGCGTCTGGTGCGTGAAATCGCCCAGGACTTCAAGACGGATCTGCGCTTCCAGAGCTCCGCCGTGATGGCTCTCCAGGAGGCCAGCGAGGCTTATCTGGTGGGTCTCTTCGAGGACACCAATCTGTGCGCCATCCACGCCAAGCGCGTCACCATTATGCCCAAAGACATCCAGCTGGCACGCCGCATCCGCGGAGAGCGCGCTTAAATCGCATTTCTCTCATACAACAAACGGCCCTTTTCAGGGCCACAATTCCATCACGATAAAGAATTCAATATGAAACCTTTTTATACAACTTTCACAGAAAGTCGTCAAATAATCTTTTAGCATTGTCTTGTCTTCAATGTAACAATTATGATGTGTTCAATAGCAAAAATTCAATATATTTTTTTATTACACAACTGTCAACTGTTTGCCGGGTTTCTCTTTGCCATGGGGAGAGTTTTTCGGCGCCCTTTCGTAAGCGTCACTCGTGGTCTGACGTCACCAAATTGCCACCATATTATTTTCTCTTTAAGCGCCGGAATCTCGGCAATTTTATATGCATTTGGATAAAGTTTTAACATGGGTTGGTCGAGATGCTTGCAAAATTGATTCTCAAAAACGAATTTGTGGCTTTACTTATTTTGTCATTTCATAACATTAAACATTTTCATAACATTTATGAAAGTAAAAAATTTATTTTCTGCGAGATCTGAAACATTTTGATGTTTCTGGTTATGTATTTCCAGACGTTCTTCGGCACTTTCAAAGGAATCTAATTGGTTTCCCAAAGCATTTGCAACTCTGCATTGAAAACATCCTTCGGTAATTGCCGAAAACTCATGGAACTCATCGAAGAACATTTTCTTACATAAACGTGGAGGAAAATGGGCAGCAAAAGCACCCTCAAGCAGCAAATCTCGCAGTTTATTGCAGCTCAGAAATAGACGCAAAGGAAATGACTTTGTGACAACTGAAATCCGTATTAAATAAACTCCCAACTTCGCTTTGCATAAACTTCTCGTTCGTATCTCATTTCTACTTCGCATTAGCGCCCCCATCCGGCCACCAAAACAAGCTATGAAAATTGTAAAGTTGCAACCCAAATTCATAGCTTTTACGAATTGAAATACGAAATCTGCAAAGTTCCACCGACTTCGAAGGTTGGGTTTTCTGATAATGTTTCGATTTTACTCTATTTTTCCTCTGTGTTTCTTGTTTCCCGATAAACTCATCCTAAAGTTGTCCCGAAATAAATGAAAAAGTAGATGAAATGTAAAGTGTCTGAAAGTCTGTATGAGAGTGAATACAAAATATCACTCTGAACATTAATTTTTCACCCATTTCAACCCTCCAGACACCGAGACGACGTTGAAACATCCAACTTATTGATCTTCTCATGTGCGAGCGGATAAATTCCCCAGCAATAATCATTATGATTCATTTAAAAGTCCAACATTGTGGGCGATATTTGTGCATCTGTGTGTATTAAGTGAAAATGATACCCGAAAGTGACTCCCAAAGTGTTATTTGAGCACTAAAAATAGCTCAAGAATCGGCCAGTTTTCCCTCTCTGGCGCATCTGGAGAGGCGAAATGCTCCACCCATCAGAATGGAGGCGCAGAGCCAATGGCACGGCGTCTGGAAGGCCTCTCGGGCGCTCGCATGCGCGGCTTCCGGGCCAGGGATGGACTGACTAGGGACTCGAGGGTGACTTCGCGGGGGTTGTGCGCTGGAGAGAGTGCGGTCCTGTGGCGAGAGGCTCAATTTCGGCGATTATGTGTGATTGCAGCGATTGGACTGTGCCATAAAGTTCATTCTCATCATCACAAGTCCTTTGCTCTCTCACCTCTCCGGGCTGCTCTTTGGCCATAATGACGGTGTGATTGCCACTTTGAGTGACGATCCGACGGGATGTGAAATGTGATTGTGATCCCCTCAATTAATTTACACTCTACTCCCGGCCAGCAAAGGACTCTTCCCGAAAGGACGCCCGAAAGATGGAACAACTGGCGGATTTTGTGACAAAGTCCTTCGAGTACAACAATAATGGTGTTCTGGACATTCACACCAGCACGAAAGTGAGTGAGCCGCGTGCGTGTGACAGTGAAGCCGCAACGAATGGCTTCAACAGTGGTGAGAGTGCTACTGACGAGGAGACGGTGGACATCGACGTGATTGACTCGCAATCCGACACGGAGGATGGCAAACTCCTCCGCCAAACACCAACCAAAGTGCTGCAGAAGAGAACAATAATGGATATCTCCAATAGTGTCTGTCCAATTGTGGACGACAAGGACATTCCCGTGTCGCTGATCAAGAAGAACAAGATGAGCAGCTTCCTCACCACCAAGAATTGGCTCATCTCCGACACGGAGAACTCCAAAAGTCTCCCACTTTTGCAAGGTAAGACGCGATTTGATCGAAGTTCTTCGATTTTGGGAATCGTGTTCTCTCTGGTTGCAGAGCCAAAGAATCAGGAGACAAAGGATGCAGATACCGATGGAGTACTTAACCTTAAGTGCTCTTTCGACGATGGCCAGGCAAATACTCCAGAGATAAGTGCGAAGGCATCAGAGGAAGCAACAGTCAAGGAATCCGGGAAACTTAAGAACTTGCACAATTTGAAAACAGGTAAAATTCCAGTCGCTTTTTCGACCATGAATTTATTCATTTTTTTTGCTCATACGAAGTGAGAGTGATAAATATCAATTTCCGCTATTTACTCTGGTGCTTTTCGTGTGTTATCCGCAAAATTTGATATAAATTGAAATTCAAATGCCGTTTTCATGGTTGGCGTCCATTCAATAAATTGCCTATTGGAAATGCAGCATAAAATGCTACACAAAATGTTGCATTTTTATTGATTTTCAACTTCCAAAAGCGTCTGATTTTTTTTGAATTATTCACCGAAATGGAATTTAGGACATAAATACGTCCCGTGTGTTCGCTTTTTCGCCTCCAACTTTCATGACCCATAAATTATAATGATGTGATATATTTTTCATCAAACAATTTCCCGTAGTCGGACCAACCCTCGAGGGTGGTTCTCATGGGAGTTCCACCAGGAAGTTTATGTGATTGTGGTGTGCGATTTAGATTGAATTTTCAAGCTTCTCAAATACGATTTATCACATAAGAGAATGCACAGAAAAAAATTCCGTAATTTACAACTCAGGAAAGTCTCGTTCATTTCCCTCCTCACCAGTTCCTCTCTGTGACAATTTGCTCCCGAGACGCACAGAATGTGATTCAACTTAATCCAATTACTCGGGACTAAATCAAAATATATTTTACACACTCGACTATTAAACTATGCAAGTGGTAAAGTGTGGAGAGGCACCCCTCTTGAAGAATTTCAACCGCGCAAACATGAGGAACATACAGACAATGTCAGCGTGTGGCTTTTGCATGAACAAGGGTCGCCCTCGGGGCGGCTCACCCTCTCTAATTCGCCGCTGGCAAGCGGAAGGGTTCACACCTTTTGGGAAATTCGTACACAAGTCAATTGGAAAGATGCTGATTCTTCGCCTTTTTCCGAGGGGAAAAATGTACATTTTTTGCCTGTTGTTGTTTTTGATGAGTGGGAAATTGATAAGTCAATTATTGAAAGGGATGTTTATTGTTGCTGGTACGGTTAAATTGATTTGAATAAAGACATAGAACGGGGTAGATTGAGATAATATCAATTGTCATCAAAACATTGAAGAACATATTCAGACTCTTTTGAAACTAGAACGAGAAAATACTTGAGAAAATAAGTGTTAATCTCATCAACTATTATGAGGTTGCGTGAGAAGTGAGCTAAACACTGCAAATTTTTGATAAGCTAAAGGAATTTCTTGTGCGCTCTTTTAAAGCACTAAAGTTTATTCCAGTGAGACAATTCGTGTTCGTTATCACTAATTAAGTCATGGCCTTTCGATTTGAACCATTTTGACCCCAGAATTAAGTGAAAATACGTCGTTGAAAATCTGTGCTCGAGTCTTGTGCTCAGTTAATCGCTGGTAAACATAGTGAGATAACTCTCTAACATTGATAAACAACCATTTGGCTGGTATAATTTTATTTTGCACACATCGTGACCTGATTATAATCCAAATAAAAAGAATTAAAATCAGAATCTTGACTAAAATATGTCCTAAACACCTCAAACCGATAAAAAATTTCAAGTTTTCTACTCTCAAAGTTAAATTCAGCCTCAATCTTTACAACGCAATCACAAATTCAAGAGTGTATCCTGGAATCAATTGTAGATAAACAAGAGACTCCGGCTGGGGAGCGTGACTCAAACAGATACGGGAGCTCCTCGCCCACTCTGCAGGCGAACGGAGGCTCGTCGAGCGTGGCTTCGGGCTCCGGCAGCAACAAACAGCGTCGCTCGCGGACGAATTTCACGCTGGAGCAGCTCAACGAGCTGGAGCGCCTGTTCGAGGAGACCCACTATCCGGACGCCTTCATGCGGGAGGAATTGAGTCAGCGTCTGGGACTCAGCGAGGCCAGAGTGCAGGTAATTGAGTTTACATCATAACTTCTTATAGCACAGTTGATTAATGATGAGAGTCGGTGGATTTTTGCCACAAATTCAGTTAAGATGTTGAATCATGATATGTAACTGCGCCCCAGAGTTGGCAAGGAAGTGAACAACACCATTTATTACCGGAGGAAGCATTCATCCAATCAATTAGTGGAAATAAATGTCTATTTGAGAGCAATCGGCGAAGCGATTAAATCTCATTTAGGAGGAAGTTGGGAGGGAGAGATGGGGTCCACAACACCCTGGCTTCTGTCTTTGTTGCCCGTGAGCATGGCGAGGGTGTGTTTCGTGAGGGTTGCGCAAGGGTTTGGGCTGCCTCCTTGCCACTCACCATCCTCACAGTGTTATCCCTTTTTGTCGTGATTGATAGCGCAAATCTTAATTTAGTTAAGTGGAAATCTTGTTTGGGGGTTTTGTTGGCTTTTAAATTTTTATTACATCGGAAACTTTCCCGGTGCCTTGACAGCACCATGTGTCTCTCCATTTCTTCCCCCGGAGGTGACAATATCTTCTGGTGAACTTTAAACCCAAGGCTGGGTGAGAGTGAGAGAGGGTGAAGCTCCTGCTCGAGACAATGGAAGACAAATAGGAGACAGTTTGGAGGCAAAAGTGGCGCCAAGGCGATAAATCACGTCACTCTGTGTCACCCAAAAGTGAATTTATCGCCACGATCTTCACCCCAGCAATTGACAATTGGCCGAATCCAGGCATGTTCACATTCAGCCACTTATGACCACTCTCGGTGGACACAGACTCCCAACAAATCTTCATTCTGCCGATTAACGGGCAATCATAAATTTCCATTTCGACATTTTCTCATGTACCAAATTAGATATGTATGTTGTATTCGGGAAATTGATAATATGTTGTAACAGAAAGCTCTTCTCTTCTCTGGTCAAATTATCTTCACAATGTTGAGCACTTTTCGCAGACTTGAGACTTGTTGCGGGTAAAGCAAAGTGTTAAAACCATGTTGGAGTAATAATTGTCACGCCCTCTTGAATGCCACGCCCATTGTAGCTGATCAGTAAAGATTTTTCTTACTTTACAGTATAATTTCGTGTTGTTCATTTCAGGTGTGGTTTCAGAATCGGCGAGCCAAATGTCGCAAACACGAAAATCAAATGCACAAAGGTAAGATTATTCTGGTAAATATTCAACAACATTTTTGACATTAAATTGTAGTTTCTCTGCATTTTCGCATACTGTGATCATTCACTCACCCAAAATCTGTGGCACATTTGCAGCCATTCCAAGAACATGGCTGTAATTCACACGAGGCTAGTAATAAAATTTAGTAAATTTGCTCAATTAATAGCATCGGCAGTTGAGCGGTAATTGATATGTGTGTTGGCTCTTTTGGAAATTAATTAATTACAAGGCCTCTGCGGTGGAGTTTGGCACAAAATCCATCAATCGATTTGCCCATCTTCCACCCCTCCGCCCACTTCTTTCGCCCCGATGCGACTCTCCGTGATTTGCAGTCAGTTTAGTGTGTTTAGAATAAATTCGTTGAGTAAATAGTCGAGTCCTCAGCCCTCCTGGCCTGCGAAATCCCGAGGGTGGAGGACGAGAGAGAGAGAGAGCATAAAGTCTCTAATTTAATTACATGATTGCGTTACATTTGTAATCTGTTAAATTCACCCGCGTATGTGGATTTGTGCGATGGGAGGACAAAAGAGAGAGGGATGGAAAAAGCCCAGCGACGCGCGTATTGCGCTGGTGTGTTTTTTTGGGGGATGGGAATGGATGAAAAAATTGGGAAATGCTCTTCTTGCAGACATCAGTTTTTCTCCTTTTGTAATTCAATTTTGCAATTTTATCTCTTGACGTTCAGTTCCCAATATTATTTTCCAGCACTGGCGAATGCGGAACGCATCGTTATCCTTCCAATATTGTGCAATTTTGTACCGGAAAATTGCCCAGACGAGCAGGGAAAACCCTTGAGTTTCACTCTTATTTATTGGTCATAAAAAATAAATGTTAGGCAAATGAAAATGCGTCTCAATGGCCCTGGAAAATCGCTTTTGCCGTTGCCTGTAAGAAAGGCATCGGGCGATAAATTTGTTCAACGGGTGCGACTCACTGAGAGTTATTAGATTAAGAAGAGATTGTACTTAATGTAAATTTACTACTTGATTGCTCTGCGCCCTCTTCGTCCCTGATCTGAGTGGAGAAAGGAGAAAAAAAAACACATCGTCCACCATTTGTATCCGCCAGCCAATTGATAATTCCATTTGATTGTGAATATTACACAGTGGAAATTGTGTTTGAACGAAAAATAAACACAATTTAATAAAAGGCAATTTAAATGTTGGGGTTTTTCCTGGTGCTGTCATGAATTGGGAGGGTGTGTGGAATATTTTAAAATTGAATTTCAATTTTCTCTACAATATTGCCAGAGATTCAATGAATGGAAGGCAAAGCTTCAGCCGTTCAATGAATTTTCCGCTAAATTTATCAAATTGCTCAGGCACACAGAATTTATGGGCTTTATCCAATTGAACAATTCCTTTTGAAACAGACATAACAGTATTTTTTTGCAAATCGCACTTTATGTGAAGTTGAAATTTGAGCCCAAAACAACTTCACTCTTCCCTAGAAATTTATCGTGATGTTTAATTGAACATTACCGCGATATTAAATTAATTATTCGGCGAAGTTGTTCAGCTTTATCAACTTCAGCAGAACTTGGCAAAGGCGCCTCGAAGCTCCGCGAAGTTGCGACGCCGTCGGGAGTGGATTTGGATTCATGACAGAGAGATGAGTAAAAATTTGCTCAAAGTTCGCAATTCGGCGGCAAAGGTGGGAAAAGTGAGGGCCGAAAAGAGTCTAAATTCTAATGGAAAATAGCACCCAAGGGGAATTAGGGCAATTTTCTCTTCCACTTTTGAGATTCCCCTGAATATTTAATGCCCAGAGTTTTCCTCTTCCGCCTAGCGCAGCGCCGGGCGCCACGGGAAAGAGTGGTAAAAATTGCAAATTTGTTTTCGCCTCTAATTGAATTAATGCGTGGAAATCTCGAGCAACACCTTCCGCACCGGTGCGATAATTGCAAATAGAGGCTGAGAGCACTTGTCTCGGCACTGAGTTGCCTCTGGGCTGGGGCCTCAACCCACTCCCACCCCCTCTCGACAGCCCGACAATCTCAGGGTGTGTAATTAATTAAGTGAAGATGTTTTTAATCCCGGGATAAGTTGAATGTGCGTCCCGGAGACGACGCCGAGGGTGGACGTGATAAATGAATATTGAGCTTTTTGCACGTCCATAAAAATCCTCCAATGTAGATTATTCCATCACCTTCCGAGTGCGGGGCTGGGCGGCCTAGGAAGTGGGTGGTAATGGCAGCATAAATTCTCCGCCACTAACATTCTCCGATTTTATTGAGCAACAGCGACGAACCTGACGCGAAGCCCTTCTGAGAAGTCATTTGAGTCTCGTTCAAGGTGGAGATTTCGCCCTCGTTGGGTTTCCATTAAAGGATTATTAATTTTCGGGGTGAATTGAGAATTAAGGGTGGATGTTAAGTAAGTTGCTTCTGTTTGAAGTCAATTAATCGCCGCGGCGTTGGAATTTTACAAGAGTGTCGGATTGAGTTAAATAATAACCAATTATATGTAGTCTTGAAGTAATTTTAACACTTAGTTAAATACAGACTTTGGAAGACTGAAATTTTCTTTTATATTAATAATACATATTTTTAAAATCCTTTCGCAAAAGCAAATTCTGGACACAACATAAAAATTTTCAATTTATAGAGGCTAAATTTCCTTTATATATAGCAATCATAGTACGACAATCATTCTTAGGAATCTAATCAGCTAAACTCTCTCCTGTTACAGGAATTCTGTTGGCCAGCCAGAGTCCGCCGGTTTCGACGCCTCTGGAGCCTTGTCGAGTGGCTCCTTACGTGAATCTTCCTGCTCTTCGCTGCTCCTCTGGCGCAGCCGCCTCGCAGGCCTCCAACACGGTCCACTTCACGACTTCCGCCGCCTTTTCCGCCTTCGATCCGGCCCTCATGACGGCCGCTCACCAAGTCAGCGTCACAGAAAGACTCTTTTTGGCTCGAATCTGATAATTTTCAATCTCTATTCCACAGTATGCGGCTGCAATGACGGGTGCCGTGGTGATAGGCTCCAGCTCGGGCCTGGCCAGCAGCACGGAACTCTTCAGGCTGTCGTCATCCTATCCGCTCAGTATCGCGGCCATCGCGGCGGCGCACAGCAAGAACTCCAGCATAGCAGATCTGCGACTGAAGGCCAAGAAGCACGCCGAGGCGCTGGGCATCGAGAATGCTTAAGAAGATATTTGAGAGTGAAAATATACTATTAGAACTGTGATTTTTCAATTGAACAAATCTGGGTTTTTATTCTTGGCGGGCTGATGCCTTCGGTGTGTGTGTGTCTCTGCTAAAGCTGTCCGCGCGCTCTCGGCGCGATGTTTTCCAGCGCGCAAACCAAAACATAGAAAGGGGACCCGAGGCGAATATACGCAACCGTCGGTGTTGTGACAAACAGGCAAAGCAAAACAATTTTCCCTCTCGATATTAAATGGTGAAATTGATCAATTTCCTAAGGAAATCCTGTAAAGTATTGGCAGACAATGCACCAAAAATGAAATACCTCAACGTGGCGGAAAAAAATGATGCTGCGAAGACGATTGCGAGTCATCTTTCGCGGGGCTCATCAAGCAGAGTGAGTGTCCTAAGAAGTGTGGTTATGTTTTGTAGAATTCTTGGAATTCCTGCTGAGCTATCCTTATTTTCAGCGTGATGGGCTGTCCGTGTACAACAAAATTTATGAATTCGACACCATGGTGAATGGGACGAATGTCCGGATGGTGATGACTTCAGTGTCTGGTCATCTCATGACGCATGAATTCTCTGCGGCTTATCGGAACTGGCGAAATTGCAATCCTTCTCAGCTGTTCGATGCTCCAGTGTCGAAGATCTGCCCTGAGGACAGCATGAAGATCAGGCAGACCCTGGAGCGGGAAGTGAGAGGCGCCGCTGCACTGATAATCTGGACGGATTGTGATAGAGAAGGGGAGAACATTGGATTTGAGATTATAGAAGTGTGCCGGAACGTGAAGAGCAACATCACAGTGTATCGAGCGAAATTCTCCGAAATCACAGCTGCCTCCGTGAGGCGCGCTCTGAACAACCTAGTGCAGCCGGACGAGCTCCAGAGTCAGGCTGTGGATGTGCGGAGTGAGTTGGATTTGAGGATAGGAGCGGCTTTCACGCGCTTCCAGACAATGAGACTACAGCGAGTCTTCGATGGCATCATAGACGGCCTGGTGTCCTACGGAAGCTGTCAGATCCCCACTCTGGGCTTCGTGGTGCAGCGCTACAAGGAGGCGGAGAACTTTATAGCCGAACCTTTCTGGAAATTGAAGTTGACACACACTGTCGAGGATCTGACGGTGCATTTCAACTGGGCGCGAAATCGGCTCTTCGACAAGAAGTGCTGCGAAGCCCTCTTTAATCTGGTAAAGCGCGAACCGCCGCTCTTGGCCACGGTGCTGTCTGTGACACAGAAGCCGAAGACCAAACTGAGGCCACAGCCCATGGACACAATTGAACTGGAGAAGCTGGGTTCCAGGAAGCTGAAGATTTCTGCGAAGCAAACAATGCAGATCGCCGAGAAGCTGTACCAGCAGGGTTACATCAGCTATCCGCGCACAGAGACCAACATATTCTCCAAGGACATCAATCTGAGGCCTCTGGTGGAGTGTCAGACCGCTCATCCGGCGTGGGGAGAGTTTGCCAGGCGTGTGATGGATTGGGGACCAAATCCACGGAATGGGAAGAAGTCCGATCAGGCGCATCCTCCCATTCATCCCACAAAGTTCACAGCCGGACTGTCTGGGAATGAGCAGCGCGTGTATGAACTGATTGTCCGGCACTTCTTGGCGTGTGTGAGTCGCAATGCGACGGGATCGGAGACACTGGTGAATGTGGAGATTGGCGGGGAGGAGTTCAACGCTAATGGACTGATCATCTTTGAGAGAAACTACTTGGATGTGTACATCTACGAGAACTGGAGTGATCGTGAGATTCATCGCTACGAGACTGGCACGAGTTTCGAGCCCAGCAGCATTGAGATGTCTGAGGGGAAAACCACAGCGCCGCAGATGCTGACGGAGGCGGATCTGATTGCCCTGATGGAGAAGCACTGCATTGGCACCGATGCTACTCACGCTGAGCACATCAACACCATCAAGGAGCGCGGATACATTGGAGAAGTGGAGAATGGGTTTCTGGTGCCAGGAACCTTGGGCATGGGCCTCGTGGAGGGCTATGACGCCATGAGCCTCAGTCTGGCTCAACCGCAGCTTCGGGCGGGTCTCGAGGCGGACCTGAAGGCGATTTGCGATGGAGCACGACAGCCTAATGTGGTGCTCAAGGAGCAGATTGACAAGTACCGCGAGGCCTTCCGGATAATCACGGAGAGGGCACAGATGCTGGACGAAAAGGTGGGCTTCCGCTTCAACTCGACACCACAGCAGAGCGCGGAAATGCCTGATCCTTTGGTGATTGAGGAAGTCTTTCGCTGTCCTCGCTGTCGATCAAATAAGATGGTGCTGAAGAAAAAGACCAATAACACTCCCTTCATTGCCTGCACGGACAATCCGCGGTGCAGGACTAACATTTGGCTGGAGGACTTCGTGAAGGAGGCCAAAGTGTCGCCAGAGAGCTGCCGACATTGTGGTCCGGACGTGAAAAAGCTCACTTTGAAGTTCAAGCAGCACACCAATGCCATGATATTTCTCGATATCGATTCGCCAGAGTACACGAGTTGTCTCCTCTGTGATACCAATCTGAAGAACTTCTTGAACATTGACATAGAAGCTCTGAGCAGAGGAGACGGCGCTGGGAGTAGCTCTCAAGGAAGAAGCTTTGGGAGCTCTCAAGGAAGAAGCTTTGGAAGCACTGCCGGCAGTGTTGCGCCTAGAAATATTCCTGCACCGTCTAGGAGTCGTGGCAGTCAGGGAACGACGAGATCCACAACTTGTCCAAAATGTTCCCAGCAACTGAAAAAGTGAGAGAACTTTTGAGTGGGAAATTTTATTAATTTGACTAATATTTTGACTATTTTGCAGGCTCACTGTGCGAAAGGACGGTCCAAATCAGGGGAGGGAGTTTTACGTCTGTCCAACGCCAAATAATCCATGCAAGACGTTCATCTGGGCTGATGAAATGCCAGAAGCGGACTTTGTGAGGGATTCACCTCCGCGCCAGAGAGCCACGAACGGTCGAACTGGAGGAAGCAATGCACCCGGACGTCCCAGAGCCAAGAGAAAATGTGCTCTTTGTCGTCAAGAAGGACACACGAGAAACAACTGCCCGGATCATCAGCCAAACTAGAGAGAAGTTTACGGGTATGTTGAGTAATTGCTATGAATTAAACTCGTTAAACGATTTCCGGGGAGAAACTCACTGAATAATCATTCACCCTTCGAGGGGTCTTTCGCAATTTCACCACTTTTTCCCATTGGCCGGTGCGAAGAAGGGTGAGAATGGGCGGGTCCGTTCCACAGACACGAGTAACTTCCCCTCTATTGAGTGTCTGATTGTGAATTGGGAATAATTTTTTACCAGTATCAATAAGAGATTTGTTTTTAATTGTTTTACAATAAAGATTATATTTTGCCAAATGTTCTCTTCAATAATCACGGGGAAATTGCCGGAGATTATCTGCGTAATTTCTCAGTGGTATGATTTTGTGGACATCATTGCGCATCGCATCCGTTTTACTAAGCGGGGTGGAATCTCATGGAGGATTTCAGGGGTAAGACTCGTGCCACTTCCCACTGCGGAAACCACTTATTTCTGCAATTTACATCCATCATTTTTCCTGGTCAAACGCGATTTGATCGTTGACGGTGACGCTCGTTTAATGTGTGAACAGCGCACAATTCCCAAGTATAATTGCACAATTGGCCAAATGGTGTGTGACAAGATGTGCCGATAGATTTTGAGAGTGGCGGATAAGATGGCTCTGCACCTGACGGAGAAATTACCTGGAAATTCTGGATTGGCCAAGACGCCCTTTCTCATTGAGGACATTCTCTACCAGAGCAGCAATGGCACAACGAAGGGCGCCGCGAAGAGTGGCCATCAGAAGCAAGTGAACTGTGACAGTGAAGCAGTGACTCAGGTGCATTTGTTGAACGGACGCGACGAGGATTACCATAAAGTGGCGCAAAGTGATAGGTGAGTGAGTTCTTGGGCCTGTGCGTGATGTCGCTGGCCAGTAATCCGGCCCTGTGGATACTTGCAGATACGCCAGCATCAGTCACCAGCCGCCACCGCCGCCCGCGTACGCGTCCATCTACCCACCCACGACGGCTCCCTACGGCGAGGGCTACCTGCAAATGGCTCTGGGAGCCTATCTCACGCCGTCGGCGAGCGGCTACAAGAGCGTGGATCCCTACTTCCTCTCACAAGGTGGGTGTTTCTAAACGAAAAGCTTTCTCGTGATCGAATCACGTTTAATATGGGAATTTAAGTCTATCTTTCGATCTGACAAGGACTGATATTCTCACGTCTATTTCGTTTTATTCAGAAGGTTCCAAGATTTAAGTTTAGTATTCATTTAATCTCAGTGTTACAGCATTAGCAAACTGGGATGTTTTTCCATAAAATTGGACTGAATTTAAGAACTAAGTCGAAAGAAAAACATGCCTGTGAAAAGTGTTTTTTTAGTGATTGTTACTTCATTACGGTAGAATTTGTAGTGATAGAAATCTCTCAGCAAATCCTGCTAGAGAAGTTATTAATAGAATTTTTCACTAACATGAATCTGATTCGATTTTATTTAAAACGTTCATCCCACTACATTGGGAAGAACTTACCGACATTTCAACGTATGGTGGAAATACTCCTTAAGGTCAGCTTATGAATTCTCACTGTTCTGGATATGTTTCACTTTATTCACATACGAAATTCAATGATTTTTAGTACTCAAAGAAAATCTTGAGTGGTTCTTTCATTCGTTCTACGATGCCGTCTATAGGAATAATCATTTTTCTGTACTTCACTTAAGATTAAGATTAACTCTGCTGTCAGTCTTGCTGTTTCTTTTTGCATTTAACTTACCTTTCCCAAAACTTGTGATCATTGGAATACAAGTTAATTACAATTTTTCCAACGTACGTGTAAAATTCAATTATCGCTTGCAAGTGACCAGAGAGCTTGATTGAATTACCAAACTTTCTCTCTGTGTTGTGCAGAAATTGGTGTAAACCACTAAAAATGTAATTTTCCTCTCCTGCGTGGGGAATCATTCAGGAATCTTTGCCGGATCACCACTCTTCCCAGGCAACGGCTGTTCCGATTTGGCGCTGGGCCTGGGAATGGGCGCTCTGAGGCACTGTCGCCGACGGAAGGCGCGGACGGTGTTCAGTGACCCTCAATTGACAGGGCTTGAGAAGAGATTCGAGGCTCAGCGATACCTCTCGACGCCTGAACGCGTGGAACTGGCCTCGGCGCTGGGCTTGAGTGAGACACAAGTGAAGACGTGGTTCCAAAATCGACGCATGAAGCACAAAAAGCAGCTGAGACGACGAGAACTCAACTCATCTTCATCGTCTGGTAAGTGTGAGTGCTCCTTCTCTGTGGCCATGCAATTGACTTTCATCTTTCATGCCATTGAACTCTCCTCCTCCGCAATCTTGTCCAATTTTCCTTGGCCATCGTCTTGAAAAGTTGCCACACCAAATTAAATTTCAGCAATTTAGCCTCGAAGATGCGTCTCCCGGTGAGATGAAAGTTTTCCAACCCCCTTCACTGAGATACTCAAATTGGCAACAGCGAGAAATTTTCTTGAGGACAAACTTTCAATTGAATTATCTTGTGCTGAGGAATACCCTTCCACTCGGCGTCTCGTTATGACTTTTTCTCTGGGGTGGATTTTGTGACATTCTCGCTTTTTGTTTCCTCCTCCGCAGAGCCCATGGATTTCTCGCGAAGTGAGAACCAGCAGAGCGGCAACAGTGCTCCGAATCAATTCCACCATCAGCAGGGCAGCGAAGGGAGCGCAGAGGCGAAGAAAGCGGGCGAAAAGGGTGGATTCATGATGTATCCACCGTCAAAGGACATTTACCAGGGCAGCCAGAACAACAACAATATGTTTGAGAAGCTGTGTGATTTCCGGGCGGGAAAAGGCAATCCGACTGAGAATCTCAGCGATGATGATTCAGACGATGATGGCAGCGATGTGGACATTGTGGGTGACATCAAGAGTCAGAATATCGGGTAGGTGTGTGATCACTTAGACGTCCTTTCTCACGGAGAAATGCTCAAATCTAGGAATTTCCCAATCGATCATTTCTAAACTGCTCAACCAGAGCCCCAAAGATACTTCTTCTCTTGGCAAACACAGCACATTCTACGCGTGTCCAAGAGATGAAGTGCAACACTTCACAAAAATATAGTAACATTAGATGCAATCTCACTCTTTCAGAAGTTCTATATGAGTCAAGGGGGAGATAATATATAGTCAGAAGTGATGTACAGCTCATCGTAGCTTCTTTTCCTGGAAAATGATTCCGATTCAAAGGAATTTCCTTTGATTTTCTTCTTGACGAATCAAGGACAGATTTATTGAATAATTCGCATTCTAGCACATCAATTCTAATGCTGAAGTTCGAAAGATTGCTAGTCATTGGTAGAATTAAGCATTTGCATGCGATAAAATTGCTATTCTGAACCTCGAATCCCAAGAAACACTGCAAATTTTCTTGAGTGCTGGAAATCTTCGGAAGTGGTGTACAGATTTAATGCATATTATCTTCCCCTTGATGTGAGTATAAGAAAAACTTAAAGTATATTCTGTAAGCTGCATAAAATACAATAATGTGTACATGATAATAGTTGAGATAAGTAGTGTGTAATGATGTAAAAAGGTGAGCCAATTTTCAAAAAAATATTATACTAATAGATGAATGATATCCAACGAAATTCATCAAATTGCCTTTTTTTGCCGCAACGCGCGGATCATCGGCGAAGGATGCGGTGGGGTGTGGGGGTGGGAGAGGAAATCCTCTGCCATTATCGCATCCACACACAGTGCCAGAGTGCGTTTCCATAGTGACTCCAATCCAAATATCCGAGAGCAACAGTGGAGAAGAATTTCCACGTCGGGATCAGGCTGCTGATGTGCGCTTTTTGGAGCAAAAGAGGGCGGAGTCTTGCGCTTTTCCCATCTTTCTCTGACTGCCAGAGAGACTAAATCCCCCTTTTCATCATGGTCGTTTTTCCTGAGCTGTGTGGCGTCGCGAGGGTGG
The DNA here is from genome assembly GCF_947086385.1 of Phlebotomus argentipes. NCBI lineage: Eukaryota > Metazoa > Arthropoda > Insecta > Diptera > Psychodidae > Phlebotomus > Phlebotomus argentipes. The sequence continues at coordinate 5,435,827 of NW_026776181.1, read as the reverse complement.
GACGGAATTACAATGAGGTGAGCATATTGCCATTGATTTTCCACCCCAAACTCACCTCCTCGCATCCTTGGGCAATTTCCTACCCAGCAAATGAAGCCAATTGAGACGCTGAAAGATGAGAGAAATTCTGTGGGGAGACTCAAATGATGGGAGTTTGTGGCAAAATTATAACATTTTCAAATTGCCTCGAGCTGGAAAGTTTAACTGGGAATTATCGCTGGTTGTGCAGATTGAGGATTTTTTCATCAAACTGGAATTGTACTTTGTTTATTTCTATGTTCACGTACGGAAATTTATAACCAGATAATTCGATAAGGGAGGACACAGTTTAAAGTGAACGGTAATATTTCATCCCTCTTCTTTAGCTACATTAGATAAAATTGCGTCCCTTTGTGTTGACATTTATCATAAAATCATCCCCTTCTCTTGCATCCTGACTGCAGTGAAGAATGCCAATATTGCCGATAAGAATCTTCTCAGTCAATTAAATAGTTCTCTCTCTGGACTTGTACCATGTAATCACTGACATTTAGCATTTAAGTGAATTGTAAACTTCCCCCGTACTGGAGCGCGCCCCTGCTAAATGAGAGGAAAGTGCTGTGTTACAGGCCGTGGCAGTAAATCAAATCATCTACCATTTAATTTAGATGCTTAATATGTCGCTGGATCAGCACAAGGGACGCTTGATTGAGTCTTCTTGTGATGATTGAGAACAATCAGAGCGAGCACAAAGGTAATTTCCCTCGAGAAAGGGTTGCACTACCCTCAATTATCACAATTTCAGAGTGACTTTCACTCGGACATTGAAGTGAGACATGGAAATTTCTTCTCATTCCCGCGATTTTGGTCGATAATCCCAAATCGCCGACCCTTAATTGACACTAAACACACCCCAAAGAGAGAGAGAGAGATTATCGTCATTAGGCGGGCAATTTGATAGTGGATCCGTTTTTTTTCTCCTTTTTCAACATCGTGACTTAAAAAAGCAAAAGGGCACGCTTTCCGGATAACATTGCCGCAAATCGGTGCGACGTCCTCCTCGGATTTCCTCCCGGGTTCATGTGGGCGAGAGCGGCGGCGGTGCTTTTTGCGCGGTGGCCTTTGTCTTCCCTCGGGCTCGGATTGCACGGCATCACGAGGCCGCTAATTGTGAAGAGCTGTCGGATGAGCGTCACAGGCTCTTCATCACAACTGACGACAGCGAGAGGATCTGGGTCACGCAGAGGATGTCATCTTGTGTGAGGACGCTAAGAGGACAGACTTCCCAATTAGTGCGCCAAGTCGTGAGATGCAGATTCCGCAGCCAAATTGACGAGAATCTCCCTCAATCCGCCGGCATTCCCAACCCATGCAATCTCGCTGGCTTGCTCGCCAGATTCACGGAGATAGAGCACGTGGACTCAATTAGTGTTGGCAAACAGTAAATTGCCTTCGATGGGAAATTACCCAGACAGAGATGCCATCTTGAGTCCCTTCCGTGCTGAAAGAATTCAATTAATCGAAACAGGAAATTGTTTCATGTATCATGCAAAAGGGCTCTGAAGGTTTTCTGCATTGTTGTTTAAAATGTGGGTAATTCCATTACATCTCAATCTTAATTACTTTATAATTACATTGCAAATTGATAAGGATTTCCGTACATAAACTCTCCGTATTAACATTGATCGCCTGGAAAATCAAATGATTTTTTAATCACATTTATCTCGATATTTGTGCCTAAATCTCAGAGCTCAGCTAAATAAAGGATTCATACTGACTCAGAAGTGAAAAAATCGCACAAGCAGAAAAGAACAAGCATTCAATGGATGTGGAAAGAGAAAGGCGTCGTCAGGAGTTTCGGAATACTGGTGAAGAAATCCTTGGTATGACTGAAAATTTGGAGTTTTCTGAAAAAATCCACTTTGCGCTGTGGATCCGGAAGCTATGCAGAACCGCACGGAGGCAAAGAGATCTGAAACTCGCGCTGGACTATATGAAAGTCCTTAAGATTTATCTCCAGAAGATCCCAGGCAACGAGTTTTTGGCCAATGTATTTGAAGTGAAGCCAACTGAAGAAAAATTGCCACCACTTCCATGGATTTATAGAGAAAAGTTCTTCAGCCAGACGAGCGATTTGCAGGATTTTGGAGACAACTGAATCCCCAACCGAAATCGCAGGGAAAAATCGTATTTTCCTTGTAGAAATCCTTTGGTTCAGAAACATATTCAACAGCACAAATAGGTTTTTACAATGGCACAAATTAAAGTAATAAAATAAGGTAAAGTGAATTTTTCTTTGGTGATTTCACGACAAAATATTTGTAATTTTTGCAAGGGAATTCTCATCGCAGCTTGGCGTAATTTTAATTAAACGTCTCTCTTGTCTGGTGAAAATATGCATCAAATTCTTGTTTGACTCCACATGAACGCCAGCATTCGCGGCTCTCACCGTGGCGCCTTAATTAGTGTTCACTTCGCACACCTGTTCTAAAAGGATTATCATCTGTGCTGCGCTTAGTGTGAGTCTCTGGTGTATTGTGGGGGAAGATGTCATCAAAAGTGTATTAAATCTAATAATCAGAGGCACAATACGTTCCGTAAATGTCTCCTTATTGCCTCGCCACCTCTTCTGAAGAGGGAGGATTACAGATGGCAAAATCAAGTGGCGGTTCGCTCGAAATTGATGTGATTTTCGGCCTCTGCAGTGCGTGCGTCTCGCGATGGAATGGGAGGACGTCGGAGTTTTGAAAGGGGGAGATTTGATCTGTGCCTCCGGCACAATGTAAGTGCATGCAAAATTGTATTTATGTTGGTAATAGACGGTAATTGAACACAAAATTGACGTCGTTTGTGTAGCAATTTTTATCCTTTTGAAATCACAACCAAATCAATTCGAACTCTCTGGGACTCTTTTCATTCACGCCCTCGCTGTTGAACGTTTGCCGAACGTGCCCGCGTGAAATAGGTAACGAAATAATAACTCCACATATTCACCGAATTATTGAATTATCTTCGAGGCCGACGTTCTATTATGCGGCTCTTTAGTGCTCTTGAAAAGGAGCACAAAAGGAGAATCGAACATTTTTCACAGAGGGACATTTGCGGAGGAGTTTCGCGCGGAAAAATTGCTTTGTCCTGCCCTTTAATATAATTTTCATCATTTTCGCGATGTACACGTCGGGACTTTATTGGTTTGATTAAATTTGAAAAATAATTGAAGCGAAATAAATGAAATTTTTCTGATATAAATACATCGCAAGGATAAATAAGATGCCAGGAAACTCATTATGAAGTCTCTTGATGCTTGTAATAAATCAATTAGATGAAAATTAGTGATGACTGTCGTTATGAAAACCATTTTAAATAGAGAATGCTATGTTTTTCACACGGCCGGAATTTAAAAAAGCTTTTCCTATCTCTACATTGGGGGCGCTTTACATCGAATCCTCGTCGATTTGACAGATGATTTTCTCCTCAAAAAGTGGCAGCAAGTGTATATCGTAAATATCCTTAAAAGTACTCATATATCCTTTTGTGTGAGTTAATTTTGAGCTACAACCAATTCAGGATGTTCCGTTCATCAAATTTCGAGAAGCTTTTGGGTGAGAATTGTTGTGGAAGGCAGAAAAGTGACTTGCAAAAATTGGAACAATCACTAACATTTTTCCCTTATTTTTCATGATTTCCACGAATTCTGGCCACTTCCTGGACAGACAATGCCACGAGCCACCTTCACCTGGAGCCGGACTGGCCGTCCATCATGATGATTTGCGACCAGATCAGGCAAAATGACATTGCGTACGTGATCGCGACCCAGACAATGGAGTCTCGCCCATGAACCTGAAGTGTCTCAATTGAATCTCTCTTTCCCAGGCCCAAGCAAGCCATCGCGTCTATCAAGAAGAAGATGCTGTCCCCGAATCCGCACAGCGCCATGTACGCCCTGATTCTGCTGGAGAGCGTGGTGAAGAACTGCGGTGAGTCAGTCATGAGTCATTGGCTCTTATCTGTTCCGCAAGGTGACTGACCGTCGTCTTTCGGCCTCTTCTAGGTGCCCCCGTGCACGAGGAGATCAGCACCAAGGTGAATTGCGAGATGTTCACGAACCTCGTGAACAACACGCCTCACGAGAATGTGCGCAACAAGATGTTGGAATTGATCCAGTGTTGGGCTTATGCTTTCCGGACGTCTCAGAAGTACAAGGCAGTGAAGGTGAGCAAGAAGGGCTTAGAGATCAGCTAGAGGAATTGATTTCACGAGGAATAGTCGTGTTTATGCAATAATGTGAATCGCATTGTTAAATAGTTAACGACTGATCTATTGATCTCCCTTGATAAGGGAGAGTCTGGAGTGGGAATCAGACATAAACAGTGCTTTATGACATGTTTATTCCCTCACGTGTCTGTTCTAAAAGCAATTCATTGACTTTAAACTCCATTTGAGGTCACTTTATCTGTAATCCCATTAAAACGACGACTGTCGACATTGAGACGAAGTCTTTTCCACCTGATAATTGAATTATCACACTCACAAGAGCAGTTCTGCTTGGAATTCGCTGTGAAGAGCATGTGAAAGTGACTCTCTCTCTGTACTATTTCAGGATACTATGACCATCCTGAAGCTGGAGGGGCGACACACTTTTCCCGAGCTGAAGGAAGCCGACGCGATGTTCACTTCTGACACTGCGCCTGATTGGGCGGATGGCGATGTGTGTCATCGCTGCCGCGTGACATTCTCATTTACGCTGCGCAAGCACCACTGTCGCAATTGTGGGCAAGTGTTCTGCAACCAGTGCTCCTCCAAGACGTGCACACTGCCCAAGTTTGGGATTGAGAAGGAGGTGAGAGTGTGCGAGGCGTGCTTCATGCAGCAGCAGCAGAAGCCAGCGGGCGCCAAGCCGGCCGGTCGTCCGGCGGAGAGTGATTTACCAGCTGAATATCTGGCCAGCTCGCTGGCGCAGCAGACGCAAACGCCGCCACGGAAGACGGACCAGGAGCTGCAGGAGGAGGAGGAATTGCAATTAGCACTGGCTCTCAGTCAGTCGGAGGCTGAGAGCAAGGTAAAGACGACTACAGCGGTGCGTCAGTACACCAAGAGCCCGAGTCCTGAGGCTCCAGTGAAGCACAATCTGAGTCCCACTGATGATCCGCCGTCGGATCCTGAGCTTTCGCGATACCTCAATCGCAACTACTGGGAGCAGAGACAGCCGGTGACTGAGTCTCCGGCCAGTCCGTCGGCGCCGAGCTCAGTGCAGAGCTTGCCGCCGGTGAAGGTGAGCGCCGAGGACACGGAAATCGATGACTTCTCCAACACGATGAAGACACAGGTGGAGATCTTCGTGAATCGCATGAAGTCCAACTCGAGTCGCGGCCGGAGCATCTCCAATGACAGTTCCGTGCAGACGCTCTTCATGAACCTCACGTCCTTCCACTCGAAATTGCTGGGCTACATCAAGGAGATGGACGACAAGAGGATGTGGTATGAACAACTGCAGGACAAGCTGGCGCAGGTGAAGGACTCTAGAGCGGCGCTCGATGTGCTGCGACAGGAGCACCAGGAGAAGTTGCGACGCATGGCGGAGGAGATGGAACGCCAGCGGCAACTGCAGATGGCGCACAAGCTGGAGATTATGCGGAAGAAGAAGCAGGAATATCTGCAGTATCAGCGTCAGTTGGCACTGCAGCGCATTCAAGAGCAGGAGCGTGAGATGCAGCTGAGACAGGAGCAGCAGAAGGCGCAGTACATGATGGGGGCGCAGAGCTTCCCATACATGCCACAGAACGCCGCGCCAGCCAATCAACACGGTTCCCCAATTCATCAGATGGCTAATCAGGGTGTCTATCCGCCCTATGGCTTCAATCAGATGCAGCGCTTTCCGCCTGGAGGCAATCCAATGTACGCGCCTGGACAGAATCCTGTGCAGCAGATGGTGAAGCCTCCGCAGCCCGGGCAACAGCCTCAGCAGCCCTTCATGGCGCCCCCGCAAGCACCCATGATGATGATGATGAATCCCAACACACCCATGCGTGAGTAGAATTTCTTGGGTGGGCGATTAGCACATCATTCGTGTGATAATTGCTGTCGGGAAACTTTGAGTTTATGATTCGTCTGATTGTTTTATGAGCCTCTGGCAATTTCTCTGGGTTAGCGCACTTTGTGCAAGAGAATTGTATGAGTATAAAGGCAAATTTATATACTTCCCATGAAGTGAATCGTGATTCTGAATCGTGAAGATGGTATTGACAACGCATAATTTGTGATTTTTGCCTTGATTCTCGGTGGAATTGCGACAACAGCGGGTCAACCCGGAATTGACATGACGAAAGGAGTGCCTGGTCAAATGGTAGCGCCGCCGATGAGTCAGGGAGGGGCTCCGCCGCCACCTCATCAGGCCGCGGAGCAGCAAATGCCACCGGCAAGTGGTGCTTTTCCACCTGGAATGCAGCCACCGAATCCACCACAGCAAGCGCTGCCGGGAATGCCGATGTCGGTGCCTCAACAGCCTCCGCAATCCAGCATGCCGCCGACTATCATGGCGCAGCAGCATCCGCAGATGATTCCTCCAGGTCCTCCGCCGCAGCAGCAACAGGCCCCAATTCCCCATCCAGCGCCGCAGCAGGAGAACAGTCCCACGAGTCCGGCCAAGACAGAAGTGAGCACAGCCGAGCTGATTAGCTTCGACTAGGTGACTATCGCGGTGTTTTACCAATAAATTATCATACTATTCGCTTGTCACGATGGCATTAGAGCCACACAAACTAAGAGATTCTCCATATTTGCGTATGATTCACTGTGGATGATGCTAAATATTTGTCCAATGTTCCAATCCACTGAACGCGATGTGGGTGAGATTAAAGAAAAATCACTTGTATTTGAATATTAAATGAAACATAAAGGTAAATTAAGTGCATTCATCCTGCACACGTGGCCGTGAAGAGGGAAGAGTGTGGCCACTTGTGTTTGCGCGTCGGTTAAAGCTGTGAACTTTTGCTCGTGGTATTTGTTGAGTTGGAGGTTTTCACAGGGGAAAGTCACTAGCCGATTTCTGAAGAATCCTTATGGTCTCATTTAAATATTTGAAAAATGAACATTTTCACAAGTAAAATGACAAATATTAAATATTTCGGCCACAATTCAACATGAATTTAAATATCAATATATTATGGTGGCAATTAGTTTTTTTCACGCTGAGATATCCATTTTTATTCATGTATGCCGTCTTAATGACCAAATATCAGTCTCATTAAAGTCTCCCAATCTTTCAGCGATAAGATAAGTGATAATGACTAGATAAGGGCTAATATCAGTGAAAATTCGAAGACATTGCACTTCTGCAGTGAAAAGAAACATGGCGCAATAAACTTAACGGTAGTGAAAAATCGGTGGAAGAAATGTTCTGCATAGAATCACACAATTATATCATAACAGCTAAGATCAGGGAAAGCTGACAAAGGAAGGTTTTGAAAACGCCGATAAATCTGTGAAAACAATCAAGTTTAAGTTTCTACGTGCCAAAAATGGTCAGAATTCATACACATCAAGTATTGAGTGCTTTGTGTGTGAACATATGCTGAAAGTTACAAGGAATATTCAAAATTAAAATAAAAATCACAAATATTAAAAAAATTATTGTATTCATAAAGTTAATGGTTGGAATTCACTAGTGACTTTCCCCTTGAGATTTTCCGGAGATGAATTTGTATGAGGAATGATTGTGGTTGCAAGCAAAGGGTTTGTTTTAGGAATTCCCGCCATTTCGCTATAGGAAGTGGACTAATCGGTCACTAAGGAGCACCGCAATTATATCTATTTTGCATGTTATTTCACGCATTAATGAGCGAGTGTATTTTTCACAATGTGAATTGTATGTAATTTTCCAGGCGCATCTCCGTCATTATTGCGGTATCTTAACTGCGGTTAATTGCAATGCTTAACCATGAAGACGATTTTGGAGTGATAACAGTCGAATTCACACGGAAAACTTGTGTGATTTGGTCGGAAAATCTGTTGTGAAAGAAAATCAGTCGAAATGCGACAGTGTGGAAGGGGTAGAAAGTGGAGGAAAACAAACAGATCAACAGAGTCTGACTAAGCAAATATTGACAAATTAAATGTAATGCGGGATTGAATTATTTATTATGTGATATTTGCTCTCGAAGTGATTTTTTTTTGGTCTTCTTGTCTTGATTCTTTGGTGCAGAAGAACACTTAGCAGAACACGGAAATGCGGAGGTGCGGTTTTGAGGGTTATTTCTGTAAATTTGCCAAAGAGTGAAATGAACCTTTGAGTGCCGAACTCGAGACGAAATCTTCCTGGAAGACTCGTCTCAAGTGAGGATAAAGTAACACAATCATAACAAATCTGCATTCTTGGTTGATTGTTTTAGTTTGCTGAATTAATAGGGAATACCATAAATTGATTGATTGTTTGAAATGGAAAGTGTTTTCCCAACGCGTGGGAGAATGAGAAGTTTTCCAGCGCTCTGCAGTCAATGAGCACATGAAAGAAACTAAAGTGAATACAATTCGGCTTTTGCCTCTGTTTCGCAACACAATTCCAGTAGTGTCACTTCTGAGCGGAATGCGATTGAAGAGTTGTTTACAATCGAAAGTAAACTAGACAATTCACAATGATTTTTTGCTACTTTGCCCGCTATTGAAGCACTGCGATGATAAATGACAGAGAGATCACCTCATTTCACGGCGTGACGCATTTCTTTTGCTCGTAGAGTAATTTGCATACCGAGTTGGGAGTGCTGAGTGAAGGATTCTTCGTTGAAGGAGCGAATTGACTCGGCAGAGTTAATTAATTCGAGAATCATTGATGCTCAATGTTTCAACTGTCTGCGCAACACTGTGAACACTCAAGTCGTACTTGCTAATTAGAGAGCAAATTGTTTGTCTTTTCTGCACAATTGATCTCTTCGTGGCTCAATCAAATGCGGAGCGACGGAAAATTGTTCATTAAAAAAGTCCCCCGATGTTGATTGTTTCGGCAAAATAGAGGCCAAAGTGTTGTTGGTTCTGCATAAAATTGAGGTTCTCAAGATCACGGTCGAACTGCAAATTCCACGAGAGTTTACTTATACTTACAATCGCTATACTGCGGCTGTTATTGAGGGAAATTCCCATGTGTTAAAGAATTGCGAGTGAATCTGACGAGTCTTCAATCATTGTTTTTTGCTAATGATTTTATTACAAAAAATTTATTGTGACTAGATATTCGGGAAGCAAAAGTGAACTTATAGTTTTGTGGTTAAGTTTTAAATGTTTTCGTTTTTCCTTCCAATAAACAACAATTAACATCTTCCTTTCTCTTGCTGAAACTTGTGTGTTTACTTACTTCTTGGAAGTTCCATTCCCTTTGTGAGATCACACATGAATTCTAACTAGTTTTGTCTATAATGTGCTTCTCAACTTGTTGAAAAAATGCGCCCAATCATTTGCCAAATTGCTCTCAAACTTGTTTCCAAATGCGCGATGCGTGAAATGTTGGCGGGGAAAAAAGGCCATTAAAAGGTATCACAGCAAGAGTTAAGGTATGTTTTCTGACCTTGATCATCTTGAAGGTGTTTCTCAAAGAACAACTTTTTGTTCCAACTAATGGTACACGCCAAGACATGGCGTATCAATGCTGTGTGAGATGAGGAAGTGATTAGGTCAGTTTTGGTGCGTGCTTTCGAAATGATCGCGTTGAGGTCGAGAGTGAACTTTTCCAGCCACGAATTCAACACACAGGAAGCAGATAAAAATACTACACAAAAACTAATAGTGACAAAATGATATTTTGTATTGTGAATTATATTTTTTTTCTCGCATATCGGCGACATAATTTTTTCTTTTTCAAGTGAAATTTCGCAAGTAAAATTGCTTTGTGGTGATCATTGAAATGAGAAGTGAAAAAGATTGATCATTGTTCTACATGAAGGCCGTGAAGACAAAGGTGAGTATAGAGCGCAACCGCTCAATTTCGCATTTCATAGTCTGGAAATTTTACGAAATGGCAAAAATACATGGCAATTTTGCATGGCTTTCTTGTCGCCGCATGCTAAAGTGCAAGTTGTGGCAGAAAAAGCGTCGTGTTGAGCAAAAGTAGCCAGCATAATTCATGCTTTCGCGCGGTGGTGGGAGGAAGAAACCTGTTGTGGGGGGCAACAAAAGCTCCGCAGACACCCGAAATTGAAAGATGACCTCGCGCATGTCTAATGTTAGTCAATTGGTTGATGCAATTATCTTGAGCTTCGAGCGCTCTCAGTGCTCGAAAAATTGCCCAATTGCCTTGCGCAACGGCCTCGGCGTGTTCTGCCGCCTAAGAAAGGCCATTTGGCGATGGTGCAAGTGCAATCTTGCATGCGCTCATCTCGAACATCACTTCCTTGTTTGCATCTTATCGCGCTTGGAGTGTGTGGCATATTTGCCCGCGATTTATCATGATTTTCAAAGAGAACGCAGTCTTCCATCCAAACACACTTCATGCAATCAAGCGTCTATCGAGCTAATTGGCAATCGGGTTTGATGCTCAGCGAGTGAATCACAAAGGATCTTCCGTAAACAATAGACATCAGCAGTGTAAATAAATAAAATTCCCAATCAATTCTAGTGCAAAACCCATCCTTGGCTCGTTAATTACAGATTGTGAAAGGCTTTCAGCGCTATCTCATGGGATCTGTGGGATAAAATCCATCAAAATCATCACACTTAATTGACTGCCCTTTCGAAAGTACAATTGCACGATTTTGCTTGAAATTCTACTACAGACGCTGTGCCCTGTAATTTAGAGAAAGAGAATGGCTCGAGCAAGAGTGCAAAAGTCACACAACTTGGAAATGCTACTTTTATAATATACTCTTAGTGTGATGTTTAAAAATGACAAAAAGCTTCTTCTTAAATGAATATAGTTTGACATCTTTCTTCCCTTTTTGGTATTGAAAATTCTGACTGTAACACTTTAAAATAATTATTCTCAACCATTTCTTTGATGAATTTAAGAAAAACATGCCAAAAAACGTCTTATTTATCACAATTTACAGCAACAATTGAGGTGAATTTGGTTCCATAAATTGTTACACATAAAACGTTAAAGTGTTAATTATAAAAATAAATTCAAACACCTACTTGGCTTCTGTTTTGCAGAAGCTTTTTGAAGGCTTCTCTAAATCGATATCAATTGATTAGAAATTCACTGTTTCAATATTTACATCACCGCTAAAGAGCTTTGTTTTAAATGCAAAAATCTGACCTACTTCATAAAATATTGATAAGCTAATGTACACTTCAGTCCATATTTGCACTTCCCTTGAGAATTTCGTGTTTGTTGCAAAAATTCAAACACTGATATTCCTATTTTCCCTCTCTGACCTCTGTTGTTATCTGTAGTGAAAAATTTGCTGAAACAAATGCATTTCTCTAGGAATAGACGAGCCGAGAGCAATTTCTTATCATTTCGCCAGGCAAATATAGTTATTCACTGTAATGTCAGTATGACTTGGCGATAGTGAAACTTTCTAGAAAGTCAGACAATTGAGGTCCTTATTTTTGCTCCTCAATTGATATGAGGGAGAAATGATTGATCATGCGAAATGGGATCACAGGCCATTGGACGGAATTTGTGCTTCTTACTCCTGAGCGAACATCGCGGCAAATCGCCATGTGCATCGGTGGAAAAATGCGCACTCTGCGACTGCGACATCCAGCATCTTCACGTGATCATGTGACTGATATTATCCAAATTCCTCCCCGCGTGGCGCGTTCGTCGAGCAGAATCCCGCCAAATTGAGTGACGCGCGCGCGGGGATTAAGATTAATATGAAGATTGGACGACCGGCTATTTCTTACAATTTTCTCAACGCAGCGCAACACGTTCTGTGAGCCTCTTGGCGTCCAACTTGCTCAGTCGTTTTGCGTTTTCCGTCGTGTCGAGTTGTGTTCTCGCTGGCCAACAGTGCCAGTGAAAATTATGTGGACAAATTCCCTCAATTTACCATGCTTTATTGTCGTGTGACCAGTGCCTTGTTGAGTGCTTAGCATCCACAGATTTGTCAATTAAGAAGTGCATATTAAATACCATTCTTCCGCTGATTTACGGGGTAAAGTGTGTTTGTGATAATTCTCCATTAATCAATTGATTGACTGATAATGAATTAATTTGCTGAACAGTGGTGAAGAAAAGAATCTGTCGCGTTTTTCCACGGAAATATCAATAACAAGTTGCTAATGGGAGACAATTAAGTATTACTGGGAATTGATTTTGAAAACTTGATCATGATCTACAAGAATTTAATATAGTGATCTTGCACATGAAAAATTGTCACGAGCAACGTGAAACTCGTGCGTCTATCTTAAAATATGGCTAAGACAAAGAATTATGATTACAAACAATCATGGCTATTATTCATCGTGACTTAAACAATTTTCAGACAGTCGCATGTCCACTTTTCTCTCATATATAGTTCTTTTTTGGACTTTCCGAAGGCAATTCTGCAAGTTTACACGCAAAGTTTGAACTTTTTCCCATTTCTCAATGTCAGATCTCTTTGAAAGGAGATTTATCGATAACGATTCTTGGACGAAAGAACGCATTTATTTCTTGAGATGATTCTGAATATCTTAAGAAGTCGCATTCTTGAGCAGGAGTGTCACGAAAGCTTTTAAATATTTATTAAATTTTGACGCTAGACATCTTCAGTATTAACACTTTCATTCTAACAAGCACTAATGGTGAATAGGAAGACTTTAGAATTCCCATTTTTCACTCTCTGGGCGTGTGAAATATTTTCCACTCGGGAATTTTTCCGTATGCCAATTTCTCATGAATATTCCCGATGGAATTTCTATGACTTTCTTCCATTTAATTAATAAATCGTCCGGTATGAAAAATTGAAAAAAAACTGGAAATTTTATGGAAATTCCGCCCATCTGATTGTGTGCTATTGAACTTGAGGAGTGCATTGCAAATGTGTGTTTCTGTTGCATTGTGTGCAGTCAAGTGGATTCTATATGCATAGGAAAGTTGTGGAGAAAAGTGCGTGGGAAAGTCTCTCTTGTGTGGTTTCTTTTGGACAAAAAACTCTCATGTAGTCTGGAGAAAAAAAAAAGAATGGATAGTGTCATGGACAGCGCAGAACACGCACATTTCTCCTCGCAGCGCTTGTGGCTCTATGGGTGTCTTGTAATAAGTTCAATGACAACTTCAGGTTGTGCATTATTTAGTAAATTAATCGATACCATATTGATTTATTCAGTGTCTCATGAAAATTGGGTTGAAGACAGAGAGGGATAGACAGAAAAAGCGTCGCTCCAAGAGACACTCAAAAGACCAGCAAATTAATTTCCATTTACGTGGACATTCAGCTACCAGCTGGCATCGAAATCCGATTACTTTTTTCACTATATTTATCAGTGACGGAATTCTAATTTCCATGGCAATTGATTAGTAATTGTGGTTTGCCTTTTCTTACTGCCACAGTGTTCTCATTGCTGATTTCCCGCCAAAATGTCGCAGTGTCGAGATTCTGTGGACATTGTCTTCGAGGACGTGAAGTACTCAGTCGCGGTGGCCCGGCAAAAAGGTAAGAAAGATTCACAGAAGCCCAAGCGGGAGATATTGTGGTGTACAGATTTAATGCCTATTATCTCCCCCTGGCAAAAAGTAATATCTCCGATATATTCCGACGAGTTTGTCAAGACAGTGTGTCCAGCACTATGCCGGTTGCATTACTCACCGCGTGAAATTCATTATGCGAACGGGGCGAAATTGGGCGTCCTAGAGAGAAACTTGAGTGACCAGCAAAAAGGGAAATGAGTGTCGAGCCAACGACCCAATTCACGAGCGCAATGGCTATCAAGAAATGAATTTTCAAGAAGCAGAACTATACGATGAAAGAGTAAGCAAAGAGACAACTACAACCGCTGAAACCACTTTCCATTTTATTGTAATTTCCTCGTCTCTGGGTAATGTTGCATCACTGGAGCGAGACTGATTATGGCGTTGAGAGTGATGGCATCGGGTTTGTGGCAATGACATTGCTTGACTGAGTCGTCATTGAAGCATAAATTCACCTTTTTCGACGGAAAAGTGATAATTATTTGCTATTTCTCTTTCCCACATATATTTATCAGTGCCAAAGACGACGGTTGCAATGCTATTTGCTGAATACACGCGGGAAATTTACATAAAACCACCCGGTTTTGTATTATCGTCAAGATATTGTTTACATTCCGCACAAAACAAATATTTTGAGGAAATTTTCGTTTTCGGGTTTCAGCCAGTCTAATGGATTTGCCATTTTCTGAGGACTCCTCCTCGAAAAGTGTCTTATCTGAAACCGTAATAAAATTGACGGTTTTTGGAGACAAATTTAAATTATGTGCAGCATTGAATTAAACAGGATTTTTATCACAAACTATGACGTCATTTAAAAAACCCATGTCAGTGAATCTGCTTTGAATAGTATAATTCTGACTTTATTTTAAGAATTCCAGGCAAATTGAACACAAACAATTGACACAGCTTTGTAAATCGAACCATTGGAAGTCTATTAAAGAAGTCGATCAAGTGTGTAAAAGTCGATTCAGTGTAATAATTCATTAGAATTTACGCTTTGAATGCCTTCAAAACTGCTTTCAAAATTACAGTTGTTCACGCAGGCATTATGTCATAAGATTTAATCGCAGTACAACCTTGATAAAATTCGCCTCATCGCCGATACTGGTCAATTAATTTGTAAAATAGAGATCACATGAATTGTGCCAATAGCCCTCATGCTTCTTCAGATCATGCTCACAATTGATTTTTTCTCAACGAAAGTGGGTCGTATGATTTTTCAGCGCGACACACGTGCAAATTGAGCAAAAGAAGCGATCCCTGTGCGCTCAAGCTGCGCGATCGCGGCCATTGGGTCATTAGTCAGTGTCGGTTACCTTGACAGTAGTGCTGGTAGCAATGTTCTTATTGCGAAATGCAAGAGATCAACTTTGCCAATTGACATCTTTTTGCACACTGTGCAGTATTGAGGTTTGAAATCTTGTTGCTCTTGACAATTTGCCCACAGAAAAGAAGGAGATCCTGAAGAAAGTGACGGGAAAGTTCAATTCTGGTGAGCTTACGGCAATCTTGGGTCCATCGGGAGCGGGAAAGTCGAGCCTTCTAAATGTCCTGACGGGATTCATGTGAGTTTGCTCATCTTTCAAAGCACT
Organism: Phlebotomus argentipes; assembly: GCF_947086385.1. Lineage (NCBI taxonomy): Eukaryota > Metazoa > Arthropoda > Insecta > Diptera > Psychodidae > Phlebotomus > Phlebotomus argentipes. The sequence continues at coordinate 5,420,653 of NW_026776181.1, read as the reverse complement.
TTCCAGCTCGAACATTAACTAATTTCGAATTTTGTCGTGGCAGAAAGCAAGGCGTTGAGGGCCATGTGATGTTCTCAGATGGCAAGAAAGCGGTGAAGCTGAAGAACAACCGCAGTTACATCCTGCAGGATGACAATCTCTTTCCTTGGTACACCGTGAATGAGACCATGATGCTCGCGTGCCAGCTTAAAGTCGCTAACGTGAGCCTGCAATCGCGTCAGAAAATGGTAATTAATTGCATCTCTTCCCTCAATTGGCCGACTAATTGCCATCTGTGACAGGAAGTGGAGCTCTGGAGAAAAAATCACAGACTCTGCTCGCTAATTACATGCGGGAAGTTGTTCTAATTTTTGCCGCACGTGGTATTAATCTCTGGCAATTCTCCTTGCAGATTGATAATATTCTCAAGACCCTCCAGTTGCTTCACACGAAGAACACGAGATGCAAAAATATCTCCGGAGGCCAGAAGAAGAGACTCTCAATTGCTCTTGAGCTCATCGACAATCCGTCTGTGTTATTCCTCGATGAGCCGACAACGTGAGTTTTCCTCTCGCGCGAGCAGCACTTCGACTTCCTCGATTATGCTGATGCCATTTAAATTAATTTCGTGACTGTGTGACTAACCTCAAGTCACGAAATTAATAGTTTCGGTGGTGGTGCAGAACTCAGAGGAAGTACACAATTATAGGGAGAACACTGATAGTGCCATTACAATATCATTAGGGCATGTTTAGTAAATTATTAGTAATTTCACTGGAAAATTTGTCGTCTGCGTTTGATGAAGATATAAAGTGTGTGTGTGGTTGGGGGGAGGAGGAGGGGGATGTAGAATTCCCATGCCGTTTAGCATCGCACAGAGAATTGAAATTGATGAATACAGTCGAGGTTGAGATGCGAAACTAAATGAATTCCCTCAGCAATACACATTGAAATGTCTTCAGGAAGACATCACACTGAGGTCTTAGTCACGCTTTTCTGCTTGAGGAAATTGTATATGGTTTCCCTCACTGAAAGATCAAGGATTATTTTGAGTTGTTCATCGCTTTTCTTGCACATTTTCTTTTCACTCTTTGTACGCATCGCGATGATCATCTAATAATTGACTCGCATTTGCAATTTCTTATGGGAGGGATTTTTTTCGTTCCCTCGCAGTTTCTGAAAGTCGAGGTCAGAATGAGCATCAGAGCGTTATTATAGGTAATAAACGATGGTTAGACGCAAATCAGCAAGATTATCGGAATTATGGGAAACTTTCGCACATTAGCTACTTAGCAAATCAAGTTTCGATTCTTTTACATTATGTATTGTCTACAGATTTAGCACTTTTGAGACGCACTCAGCGTCAAGCCAAAATGTTGGATGAAAAGCCATCCTCTGAATGGCTTGCATGTCAGAGTATTATCGCTGACAGAGCGCCTTAAATGTCATCCCGATGGGAATCTCTGTGTAATTGAATTCATTCTCTGCCCATGTGAGGGTGTTATCTGGCTATGCATTGTTCTGCTCCCGGTGCAGGATAATCATGGGCTATTCTCCTTTTTGCAGGGGCCTCGACAGTTCATCATCGGCGCAATGTGTGAGGCTGCTGCAGAATCTGTCACGCGAGGGACGGACAATTGTTTGCACGATCCACCAGCCATCGGCCAGCATTTACAACACCTTTGACCACGTCTATATCATGGCTGAGGGACATTGCGTATATCAGGGCAGCGCCAACAATACCGTGGCTTATCTCAGCTCACTGGGACTGCATTGTCCTCAGTATCACAGCCCGGCAGACTACAGTGAGCAATTGAATTACCTGACCATTGCATTCTTACGCTAAACGCACTGTCTTTTCTGTCTTTCCAGTAATTGAAGTCGCGAATGGAGATTATGGGAATTTTACACACACGCTGGCCAAAGCCGCCACGGACAATCGATGGCGATCCTCACAGCTGTGCATCATGGATAGGGCAATTGGAGAGAAGACCAATAGATCCAGCTTCGTCAGTGACAGCAGCAATAGCAGCTCGGAAAACACTCCCTCAACAACCTCCATCACGAGCAGCAAACACATCGAGAGACCCTCGGAATGGCACCGTCTGAGGATACTGATGTATCGCTGCCGGCTGCAGTGCTTCAGAGACTGGGTAATTGCAATAGACGCTGCAGTCAAGGCAGTTTTACACAAAAATACTCTTTTTACAGACTGTAACGCACTTAAAGGTCCTGTGTCATGTTCTGTGTGCGACTCTGATTGGCCTCATGTATGGCGATTCTGGCGTGAATGCCACAAAGTCCATCAACAATGTTGGCTTCCTGATAATTGGTGTGGTTTATCTGTGGTACACAACCATGATGCCGGGTGTCCTGAAGTGTAAGACAAGAGAAATTATTCGAGAAATGAGAAAAGAGTTGTAATTACACCATTTTTCTCACTCCTTCTGTTGCAGTTCCATCGGAAATTGCCGTTCTGAAGAAGGAAACTTTCAATGGGTGGTACAAACTGCGAACCTACTATTTCGCCACAATTGCAGTAATGGCGCCAATTCATGTAATTAATGCACTATTTCCCCCATTAGCCGTGAATATTTGCAACTAATGAACCTCCTTTTTTTCTATTACCTCCCCCCACAACCACCGGTTGCAGATTATGTTTGCCGTTCTGTACTCTGTGATAGCGTTCCTCATCACTCAGCAGCCCCTGGAGACGATGCGACTGTTCAAGTTCGTCCTCATTTATGCAGTCGCCACGATAACAGCGGATGGGTTTGGCATCTTCCTGGGCACGGTGGTTAATCAGGTGGTGAGTAATACACGGCAATGTCATGCAAGAGGCAAGAGTAATCGATATTTGCTCTCTCAGAATGGCACATTCTTCGGTGCTATTGGCACATGCTTCCTGCTGGTCTTCTCCGGCTTCCTGGTCATGTTCAACCACATGCCCGAAGTGATGAGGATTCTGTCCTACTTCTCCTTCAAGCGCTATACCCTTGAAGGCCTGGTCTTGGCCATCTACGACAACAACAGGTCCAGTCTGTGGTGTCCAGACACCGAGCTGTACTGCCACTATCGCAATCCCATGTACCTCATCAATGAACTTGGCATGACGCCCAAGAACTTCAACTTTGACCTCTCCATGATGATCATTCAGATGTGTGCCATCAAGACGCTGACGTACTTCACGCTCAAGCGCCGAATGACCAACTAGGGATAGTATTTAAGAGGACATGCTACCTATTCACCGGTTTCAGTGTGACTCACGTGCAAAGTGTGTGATTTGTATTAAGATGCCAACGTGATTTTAGTGAAATGTATAGATTTTTTGGACTTTCACTTTTTGTGAGGTATTTTTTTTTAATAAACGGAGGGTTGTACATATTTGCATTGTATCAGAGACACTCTCTCTCGAGAGAGAGAGCACTAATTTGAATCAACGTCACATGCGATGACTTGGCTGTGAAGAAACCATGATGACTGATGTGAAAATTGTCGAGAGAAAGAGAATCAATATTCATGAATGGCTTCACGTGGAAGCGATGCAGTTGAAAGTGGCAGGAACAATGGGAATTGAGCGAAAAGTCCTGCTGAAAGAGCAAAAGAAATTGAGTGTGGCAATTCTTCTTCGTTGGCGAGACTGTCGAAAAGGTTCACTGGGCGATGACTTTCAGAGAGCTTCTCCAATTTCTCAACCGAATCTAATTTTGTACATCATTAAGTGCATTTAGGGCAATTGAAAAAACTTTGACTTAGCGCGCGATGGGACAACCAATAAAATTTTATTGAATTACCTTGATATCCAGTGATATTTCACCTGCCAATTCCATGATCTCACGACGACAGGACTGGGAAATGGTTCCAGTGTTTAAAATTCCGTCCTCGCAGTCTCGTGCTAAATCCAAATTTATAGCATTTCCCCCTAATGTCACACTGTTCCACTTTGTTTTCATTTCACCCCACACCCAGCCGTCTACCCTCACTTCCCGTCCAAATTCATTTTCAATACATTCCTCTCCAGTCGATATGCCCCTCGTTCTCTGTGCCGCTTTTTTCTGCCATCCGCAACCATCGTTACACTGTCTTTCTGCATTTTCTGCAATTGTGCCGGGCGCAGTTCTTTCCTTTTTGCTGCCAAGCAAGACTCCCTTGATGGTCAGTCACTTGAAAGGCAGCACATTTTGCAGAACTGAGGGGACAACAGGGACGGAATTATGCTCAAATTTGTTGAATTGCAGAGAATTTCAATGTAACAATATTCGTAGATGGATTATTATGCGTTATTCTGTCTCAGGAGTGATTTATATAAAATCCAGTCAACAATAGAGCCAAACAAGAGCGTTTCCTGGCACAGGAATGCACTTTTTCATGAGTTTTCTCAAGCTTGAAGCTGTGAACCCCCTGACTGGCGATCGCACAGCACTGGACACATCTGCTTCGTTTATTCCGGCGGAACGTACTAAATAAACGAAAGGTATATTGGATGGCGGCAAGACAAGAGTGCAGAAGAAGGAAGACAGGGTGGACAAAGGAGCCTAGGGATGCAACAAAAAATTGGCAGCAGAGGAGGACAGGAAGCGGGACTGAAAGTGAGTCCATGGGGTTGTTCTCCGGTCGCCTGAATTTTTCCAACAGGGACAAATAACAAATTTAATGGTGCACAACTTCGGGTGAGTTTTAACGAGATAATGTTTTATTGTCGCACGTCGTGCACGGCACCAAAGTGTTGGGAAGCTGGAAAATGGGCACCATTTCTGCTGAAGATGTGGATTCACAGCTAAAGACAGGCCCAGAGGGTTAATAAGTTATAGGATTATACGACTATAGAAGTGGGACTTTAAGTAAGAATCTATATTCCGCAAGTTTCCATACATTTTAGAGAGAAAGAGCAAAGAATCTAACATTAAAATAGATGTGCAGGAGAAAGCTTTTCAATAGCAAGAGAATGCCTCTGTTTGAGCTTTCTCCATTTGTGCGCCTTTTCCTGAATATGGCAACAGCATATTCTCACATTTGCCCACCTGCTATGCGAGAGAAAAATTCGAGATAACAATTTGCGATTGTGGCGAAGACGGAGAAAATGATCCATGATGAAAAAGTGCGCCTGGAGAAATATGCCGGAAAACTCTTGAATTTCCCTCCTCAAATTTATGTCTCTCTTTCCACACATCGAGAATTATTCCTCATGAGTGTGTTCACTTCCTTTTTTCCTCGTCGTCCCCCAAAACATGTTCATCATGTACATGGCGCGGAGGAGGCAAAAAATCCGTCTGCAGCGTTACTTAACTTGACCTCAGTGCAAAGTCCTGAAGAGAGGGATTTGGTGCTTAGTTGAACATGAGTTAGTCAGAAAGCTGAGAGAGAGGATATACAAGTTTATACGAGTCGTACAACTAATATTTATGAACTTCACTGAAAATGACAGTCTCTATTATCTCACTGGCCAAATCACATCTTTTGTGTCTTAAGAAGGATTTACTACAAATTACGTATAACATGGGATTGTGAGACAATAAAAGTCCTTTGAATAGTTCACGCTTCATTCTCTCGCTATCACCGTTGTCGAGCTTTTTGCCATCTCCTGGGCGAAATGCATTGTATATAGTCGTTCCTTTTTTTCATTTGCCATGGCGAAGATGAAGGACTCTGAGGGACAATGGGAGAAATGAGGAATTTCCATTAATATTGCACAAGGATTGTGAATTCGCTGTCAACTCAATTTGAAGAGACCTTTTGATTTGGAAATAGATTTATGTACCCAATGAGTAAATTGTGCGAGACGACAACGGCAATTGATGACATTGCTAAGGTGAATTGATTGAAGACTTCCTAAATTAATGTAAGACAAATAAATCAGGTGATCAAATACGGAAAGTGGGTGTAAATGATAAACATTTCCTAAATATACTCAATACACGTCAATGCACAGCTTTTCATCCATCAAATACCACGTTCCAATGCCACTGAGAAATTCACACATACAGACAGATTTGGAATTTCTTAAGCAATTGTGGGTAATTTTCGTAATTAGGCCACACCCAGATGGAATCCTTCTGTATGAAAATTGGGGGAAAAAAATTCCAATTATATCCCCATCTTCGCAAATGAATTATGTTAATTTCGGGTGGTGAAAATTTTACCGGGAAGATTAAAGTTCTGCCAATATTGATTGAAATTGCTAATATGGGGTTGGGAAGAGTGCGAGCAATTTATTTAGGGGAGAGAGGGAGAGAGAGAGAAAGAGAGAGGAGAAAGAGAGAGGGAAATTAATGAAACTGTCCGTGGAAATTAATTGTAACACAAATCGATAAATTGGACCATTTGATTCTAATTTTGCACTAAAAGAGAAAATGGAATTAAATGGCCAGTTACCACGCTTTATGCTTATTATGCCTTTTACAAGTTAATTGAACAGGAAGTTTCACGAAATTTATTTGGATATCAAACTAATTTTTGCATCAACTAATCACCAGCAATTGAAATGTTCCCGTAAACTACACCATATTCCATGATGTCTAAAATTTAATGAGTAATTGCAATTGAAAGTCAAACCTCTGGTGTTCTATGGAGAAAATGTTGAATTGAAATTTGCTCAGGAACACAATTAAAAAAGCAAACCAATTTTCAAGTGAACTCTCTGGCGAAGTTTACTCAAACGCCCAAAACTCTAGTTGACTTAAGAACATTGCGAAAATTAATTTGGAATAAATATGTACATATGAGATGCCTGAAAACATGAATATATCAAAATTGACTGATGGTGAGGGTTTCGCAGTGTTGATTAGAAGACTCAGTGTTGGATTTGCTTGATTCCTTCTTCGAGCGAAATGCGGTTCAGCTCACAAGGTAGGTTGGCCTCAGGAGGTAAGCATGGGGGATTTGCGAACGTGATGTTTCCTGGCCACACTGCCACTGTGGCCCCTGGAAATGAATATTACGGCCACGTCGCGGTGGTTGTATAGAGACGTTTCACGCCTTCCAGTTTCATTTAATCCAAAACATTCATCTTTCGCCTTTGGCAGGGCGGCGAAACCTTCTGCAGCAAGTGTCTTGAGCTCGTGCAAATGCAGGGGTGTTGTCATGGCGCCAATAAAACTTAGGGTTTGACATCACTGTTCTGAGTGGCAGAAGCCATCATCAGCAGGCATATTCGAAAATGCGAAGGAAACTTTGAAGATGTACAAGATGTGCTGAGAAACTCCAAAATTGGAATATGTTTTGACTATATACACACACTCAATGCCTCCATACAGTGAATAACATTTGATGCTGAATGCCAAGTGACTGAATTGACTGCTGATTAACTTGTCACACTGCCGAAATACATGTGCAGGCCCCGGAAGTGGATGCATTTAAGAATATTCTATTGAAGGCATTTTCCAGCTTGCAAATCAAGCACTATTATTTGGCACTCAAGAGCATAATGACTTTTTCATTTAAGAAACACCCAATTTCCTTACATTCCCTGAGCATTTCTCTCCCAAAAGGGCCAAATAGAACACTTTACAAGAGTGCGGTTGTGGTGTTCGAGGTAAAAATGCATCACCGCGAAGGGGAAAAATGGGGAATCCTTGATATTCCATAAATAATGTATGTAATGCGAAAGTGCATGTACGCGATGTTTAGTGTAATCCAATCTTCTTAAAATTCATTTCAGTATACAAGAAAATTCCGAGTCTCTACCGTAATTTCATTGTTGCTCGTGCGGCTTAGTGTTGCGGTTTCCGCCACAAAACCTCAGGAAAAGCTCAAGTATTTTCAAGTGTGTGTATTTGTGTGGGTGTACTTCTCAAGAAAATCCTTGGTGAGTTTGTGTTTTATTGTCCAAAAAATGCAACAAGGGAAAATGTTGACGAGGAGAGTGAGTTTCACCTCAGAATCCATGGCGTTTCCTCTGGCAAAACCACGCGCGGCGCCCTTTGGGGTGGTAAAATAATTAAAAGAGGGTTGCTGTAGCAGTCCCTCAGCTTTCCATTGTACAGCACATGTGATTACAATTAGGAAGAAATCTTTGAGGAGTTTTTCATTCTCAAGCTCGTGGAGTGCATAAAAATGTTGATTGCTACATTGAAGTAGGTATACATCCAATATTGCATCTCTGAGAGCTTTCACAATTTTATCACACAGAAATGCTCAGCTTTTGAGGATATAAATTACGCCATTATGGTGGAAAAGGACCGCACAAGTGCAATCATCGTTGCAACACTTGCCATTCTGCACAACCATTTGATCTCCATTCACCAAATGAGACCATCAATGTTAAGGATAGGAGCCTTTAGAAGAAGTACGACTGTGTATATGTAGCAACTCAATCACTCTCTGTTTTTATTTTCCACACAATGATGATGTTTCCAAAGATGTACGTGAGTCGGTTTTAGGAATGCACAGCGAATTCGCTTGGGATTTTTCAAACAATTTATCCCAAATATTACGTTTTACATACATAATTTTACAAATAAATTGACTACATTCAGTGTAAATAGACAATTTTGGGGTGAAATACAGCAAAAACCATAATAACATGTTCATCGTGACACTTTTGTGTCCATTGTCGTGACTCTCTGACTCAGGACTTCTTCCTCACATCTCGTAACTTCCCATTTTTGCTCCCTATTTCGAGGGCGGAATATCATGGGGAAAAAATGAGGTCGACTATAGAGAAAAGCCAAATGACATTCTCTATGTGGGTGGCAATTAGACAAAGAAGTATATATCATAGCCATGAAAAGGGTTCTGTTGATTTATAGAATGTCTTGTGTTGAGAATGTTTGGTCAGTTTTGGATGGGAAATACGTGGTAATTGCAGCTATTCACATATCTTTTTCCCTTTTTGCATCCTCTTCGCACACTCTCTCTCTAACATATAGGGAAATGTTTACAAGAAATATTATTCAGTATGACACCAATTATTTGACTGTATGCAAAACATCTTTTATATGGCAAAATGGGCGAGAGACTAAAGGGAAATTTATAGTTTGACATGAAAATAGCCTGGAGAGATTTCTCTCATAGTGTCTTTCATATGAACTTTGCGGTGTGTTGAATGCCATGCCGGGAGGAAACGAGGCAACAAAAACTTCGAATTCATTTCATTTCCAACCACATCCGATGAGAAATACACATGGAATATTTTCGGGGCTTTCGCACATGGGAGACAAAGTGAAAATTCATCCTTACATATGTAGTGAATAAGTCATAAAAGTGACGGAAGATGTTCCAAAATTAAGTATTCAATGAAACTGATAATCATGAACAAAGGGTAAATTCAAAACACCGACATTATAGTGAATTGTAATACCTAAATATCTCCCGGTCATTATTCACTAATTGGCAAATTGGCATATCACAACTCAAATACAGTCACTAATTTGCATAGTATAAACACACGAAAGTGATTGCGGAATAAATTAGCTGATTTAGACACTTCGGCAGAGCAATGCAACACTCCAAATGTCTCAGAATTCTTACATACTGATTTGACTTCTACTGTAAAATACAATGCGGTGGACATAATTCAGAGGACATGACACGATAACATTGTGAATGTTCCCATGTAATTATGACATAAATCGAATTGCATGTCAACACTGTGAATACCCGTAATTAATTATCACCTTAAATACTGTGAGTACAGCAGGATGTATGCATTGATGCGATTGCTTGACTAAAGTGAAGGATATTCTCTGCAGTTAATCACTGGGCTCTTATACGAGTCTATATGTACATACAAGTTAAATTGAGATGAATTTGAATATCCTGAGCATTCGAGTTTCACTTCTTAGGATCCCTGAGTAAAGAGTGAGATATTGTGTGCACGATAACATGTGTTGTTGGGGCGTTTTTTGCCCATCGATATTTGCAGGAAATCTGCGGAAACTGCATTAAGCTCAATTGCACATAGAGTGGCACTGGAGAAGATTTGCGACAGAATAGTTATGTTTCCATGTGCAGCCATCAAAGGCGATGTGAATGGAGCTATTTCAAAATTTTAGATACACCAAACAACAGTATTTACGAGTAATCCCTTCTGTTAAATCGCACAATGTGCCGCTCCACTTTCGGCCTCCAATGTTGGCTTGAGGGCCGTCGAGGTGGAACCCCATTTGTGTGCAATAATTGACATGTGGAGCATGTTCGGAGGGAGCAAAAAACGAGCAGCACACGAGATGTGGCACTATTTTTGCTGCAAAGTGACATAATCCTCATCCTTTTTCGTGTGATGCACTCCAATGTTGTGTCTTCCGCCTTGAAAACAATCACATGTACAATATTTTAAATATATGACACTTGCAGCACTACGTGACACGCTATAATTGAAACCATGAATGGAAAAACAAACAAGTCTGATATTCTCTTACGCTGAAGGGTTGGCAATTGGAAGAGACATTGTTCTCTCTGCCAGTAGAGTTGAAAGTTCCAATTAACATTGAAATGTATATATTTCTATTGAGCTTTTCACGCCATGAGCACTGGTGCTTTTTTTTCCTCTATTTTCAAACCCATGAAAGTGCGGATGAGGACTTTCCCAGAATATTTCTGATACAAAGAGTGAGTGTGAGTCAATCCGGTAAAGTTGCGTACAATAAATTTGGGGATGAATGTGTGGTGCGAGTGAAATAAACTTTTCCCTCGCAGTTATTTACATATAGATTTATGAAAAGTTTAATCGTAAATTCAATATTATGAAATTTAGCAGCTGCTGACATGAAGGCGCGCTTTCTGTATGCTTTAAAGTTTTGATGTGTACCAAACAGATAAACGTGTTAGTTCCTCGTGTGCTATATAAAATTTCCTCACTCACACCGACTAACATGTGGAGTGCGCACTGGAATATGAGCGAACAAGGTGTTCCTGTCATTGGAAAAGCCAATAATAAGATCAGGAGTTTTATTTTACTCACCATTTGTAGAGCTTCATCTCTGATTGCGATTAAGTGGATAAATAATAAAGTATTTTAGAGTCTGTTACTGCAATACACTGAAAGAAACTATATGGTAATGAGTACAAAATTATGGGAATATGCGACAACAAAATCCTAAATTATGGCAATTTAACCTATGGTAATAAATTCAATCCGAGCTTTCACACAAATTCTCAAAGCCCCGAAGGTTTTCCTACAGTATTACTGGAAATGATAATTTGATATTTGATATTTTTTTCTAAAATTCAAAGACAAAATATTGTTTATAAAGTTTTTTTATACGTCAGTGTGCCAAACTTTTAGGAAAATAGGAAAAATTATAGACCAAAATTACAGAATTTATACTATATTAGTATGATACTTTTTCTTTACAAAATAATAGGTATGGAAATATTTCCAACGTCTTTATGCCAATTGGTATCATATCGTTATGGCAAATCCTCCGATGAAATATTTTAGATGCATCACAAATATTTCCTGAATTATTTGGTTTTTCCTTGTGGATTGAATAATTGCCAAACAGTCGCCTCCTTGAAAGGTCCATACGGGAATAATTAAAATGTATTTTTCTCAGTGTATTTTAGGGTATGAAATTGCATTTAATGCAACTGTCCACAACCGAAATGGAAGTAAAATATTTGCGTTATAGCATGCCGTCTAAGCATGTTTGGTAGAAAAATATTGCTCTTAAATTAAAACTGGTGTAAAAGAGTCCGGCAGAGCGCACTCGACTGATATTTAACAATTAGAATGAAAATCCAATTTGCAATATAGGATTTTCCATGGCGAGATGCGTCTATTGCATCTCGTCCTAGAAGCAGCGAATGGAGTTATTTTAAAACGATGAAGTGGGAGTAATTAAGAGATAATATTTATTTCAAACTGACAAAATTTAATGGAATATCCGCAGTGAATAGCGCCGAGGATGTTTGCCGGCTGTGTCTGTGGTAGTCTGGGCGATGTTCCTCCCCGAAACTTGCTAATACCAAATTCAAATCCATTTACATATATTGAATCCGGGGCGAAATACGTCGTCGTGCGCGGTGTGCCAGTGTTATTACAAAGCTCGACATTTCATCACTTTGCAATTATTCAATTTTGACGCAGGGCTCGAGTGAGAGCTTTTCATCCTTGTGACGCCATGATTGACTGAATTTGCATATGCGACATGTTTGGCATTCAGACGGAAAATACAGGTGCACCGATGGTGCAGTAAAGTGACTGGATTGTATCACATAGCGGCCTTAACGGCCAATCAAAATCACGTCCAACCGCATTATCATGCGTCTTTTGCGCGCGCCCAAATGTGGGTAATTAGAAAGTTTCGGCCATAAATGTCGATAAGACCTCAGGATTTTCATCAGACGAAACCCTTTCGTCATTTCTCAGTGAGAAATGGGAAGAATCAACAATGAAACTTATGACTTTTCGAACTTTTGCCCATAAAAGCTCTTTCACTTTTCGCCCCAAAGCTATTCATCACAGAGATGGAGCTTTAATTAGCAAACTCCTAAGAACTCACCCTTACACGCGCGGCCATTCAATGAAAACTTTTATTTTTGGGCAACCCAACCTTTTTTCGCACGCTCTTTTCAGTGCATCTGATGGTTAATTGATTATCGGCACGATCATGGGCGTAGGCAGTTTTCTCCTTTATGCCTGAAAATGTTTGAATATGCATTCAGATTTCCATTGTCTTGTTCAAATTCTGATTGCACTCCGACGTATGGTTGTTATTTGGAATTCTTCTATTTTATGTTGACTGCGAAGCTCCCGAAGCCCTTCTTCGCTCAGGATTTCCTTTCACATGCTATTGGAAATTGTGTATGTTTAGTGAAAATCGACTGGAAATTCATGTCAAATGCATATTCTAGCTGGGATTATTTTGACTTCATTATTGTGAGTGGATTCTGGGAAATATCAAAATTCTGCTTGGCTCAGAGCAAAATCCATTTTGACTGAGGGTATTAATTAAACGCGCAACCACATGAAATTCAATGATGGTTTGATATTATATGGGCAGCAATGCATGTCTATTAAGAGGATAAAGCGGAAATTGCTGAATTTGCTATTGGGAAATGCCAGAAATTCTGGGTCTTACAATATGCCTCACATTTGAATTTCGCCTCGAAAATGGGAACAATGCTTAGGGTTTTTTGAGGAGCTTTAGCAATTCTTGAGCACATGCTCCGGGCGATTCTCAAAGACAGTGTGTGTGTGTTTGCCTATAAATTACCGATTACGTAAACGGGCAATGTATAAATTTAATTAGTTGCATTATCGTCATATTTATAACGCCAAACGGCGAGCTCAGCATTTATATCCGGAAATTCATTGGCCTGTGGATTATGGTTCAACTCTGGCAACTTCCTGGAAAACTACACTAAAGGGCTGCACGGGGCGGGCGGGCGTGTCGGTGTGTGTGTGTGTGGAAAGTTGGGCTCACCGAGCCATCCACAAGCACCCTCATTTCGTGCACGATGCCAAGGCGCCACACCATTGTCCGATTTATTCATAAATGTGTACAAAATGCAGACGCATATGTATCACGACCAGTAGAGTAATGTTGAAGGGGTGTTTTTCCCTCGCCATACAAATAGCGCGGGACATTGTGAAATCGTTTCTCTCAATTTTCTCAGCATTTCCAGGATGTGCTAAACATTCAATGTGTGAATGTGTGGCGCTTGTATGTGTCTCTGGCCCACATTCCTCCGCATGCAGTCAGTGTGCATATTTCAGGATTAGCGAATAAAATATACAGTGGCATTCGGATGAGAAAGAATACTCACAAGGAATATTCGGTGTCCCCGAGGCAACCGTCTATGTGCATGCTGGCCTATTTAATACATCTGCTTGATATTTATCTGCTGAATTGCTAAGATTTCTTCCGGACATTTTCTCTTCTCAGGCAATATCACAATTTTGATTGTCTGTTAACTAATTGACTTCATTTTCATGAACAAAATGATAAAATCTCAAAGTTGAGATTTGAAAAGCTAATTTTTTCGCTAAGATCTTAGCTATTAAATGGGCGTATTAGTGATGGTAGCGGCGATCATACAAAGTACCGATGCGGCAATTAAATACAAATGTCGATACTTCGGCTTAGCACTTTTTAGCTAAAATGCCTGCATTTTCTTAGCTTTTGGGTTTGCTGGGTGAATTGAAATTAATTTTAGTTTGACTTTAGATCTGTGGCGCAAAGCCTTTGTCAGTTCCATCAATGAAGCACATTGACTGCCGTGTTTTCAATAGAGACTCGTAAGTCAGCGCCTCAATCGCGCTCAGCTGTGTATTTGCCTATCGACGGCTTTCATTCCAGCGCACATCGGCTGAAGATAAGCCGAAATAGTGTGGCACAATCGCCTTTTTTGCGGGCAGGAAATCGCGCCAGAGCTGCTTCAGCTGGAGCATCCTTGGGTGGCTCCTCGAGCCCAACAGCGAACTGGCAGTGAGAGTCTCAAGGATGCGGAAGGGGAGCCAACGTGAGATGGGCTCTTATGAGTGTTCGCGATTTCGTCGCTCGAGAGACACGATGCATGCGGTGCTTCAGCAATGGTTGATGGGCGTGGGTGGGTGGGAAAAAAGGCCAAAGAAGTTTTCCCGGATGGTGTGCAGTGTGAGCAATGGCGGCAATTGAGCGCGGAGACACGCGAGGAGATGGGATTTACTTTGCATATCCAATGCAATTTCAGCGAGTGTTTGGAGTCATATAAATGACATAAATTGGTGGATTTCAGCCGTATGCATTCATTTTTGAAATGATGTGCAATCTTCCACTCTCGCCAGCATAGCCATGACTTTTTATTGCTCCCAGGAAGCTCAGCCATTGTGTTTTCCCTCCCATATCGCCAACTTTAATTTCATCCCCATTGTCACACAACACTCTGTGTGCATGGGTTTAAGTTCTCTCTCGCTCTCCTCCCGCTTGTGCATCAGAAATTATTGCTGAATGGGTTCCTTTACATTTGCCAGCGTCTCACGCGAGGTGAGGCGCTCCTTTCCGCCGCTTTTACGATGCAATCTCAAAGTGGACGCGAGATGAATGATCATTGCATGAAAAATTGAATGTTTTATGAGTCGCATCAAAATTTATTGGAATTCTTCCTACATGTTGTCGCAGGATGTCCGAGGGAGTGTGTGTGTGTGCTTTTGTGACTCGCCAAAGCGCGATTTTAAGTTGTGATTTGGATTTTTATCGTGAGAAGAGGTCAGCAAATCGTGATACGCAGCAAAATAACGATTATGTCCCTGTGTGGCGCTCCCTTTTCCATCTTCATCTCTGTGATTTTGATGATCTGCACAATAAAATGTCGTGCTACATCCCGCAACATTGACAGATATGTTACAACTCTTGGACACTCCTGTCCATAACCCAGCTCGCCCAGTTGAAATATTTATTGCGACACATGATTCGTCCATGCGGTGATGATGGTCAGTCACATATGTGGGTGGCCTTTCGGAAATCATGCGGGGACCAGGGGAGGATTTATCGCCAGCAATATTGTGCAGGCCATCGTTGACCGAGTCTCCCTTGAGATGCGCTCAAGCAAACACACATCACACAAGTCTTCCCTGGGCAAATCAAGCACTTCTCACACTCTCGGACAATTTCCACCGGAATTTCCGGCCTCCTATGAAAATTTTCACACATCGTAAATTTCATTTGCAATTTTGCATCTAACAAAACCACACGTTCACGACAATTAAAATTAAACGATTGAGGAAATTGATCAAAATTGCTGCTAAAGCATGGATTTCATTCACATGATCTTTGAATTGATGAAGTCGAAAATTAAAAGCTCTGTGCTTATTTTGATGGTCTTCAATGTACTTGAGCACGATTGAGGACAAACATCATATTTGAAAATTTATCGCTATTCCAGGAGAACTTCATCAATGCAGACTTTAAGGGCGAATCACATAAATCTCCCTTTTCACAGATATGATAATATTCTTGAGGGATGGGAGAAAATTTAAGAAGTTCAATTTGGAGCATCTCAATTTCGTTAAATTCAGCTGGTGATTTATTGATGGGGGAAAGTGAATATATTGACATTTTGCTGACAAATTCAACACTGAGGGAGCTTCTGATTTCCCTGAAACAATATGTAACCATCATCAAATATGAATGGACGAGCAGGACTCACAATGAGACAGTGAATAGAACAATAAGAGGTGAACAAGGACTCAATTATGGAATTGTCATCAGTGATAATTTATTGTGCTTTTCAGCGGCTCATCGTGACCATGAATGGAACTTGGCCAGGGGCGGAAGACCTGAAAGACACCCCAATAGCAGATATGGTTGCGCAGTAAATCAATGAATTACGCAGGGCGGTTTACATTTTTAACTGGATCCAGTTTGGAAATTAAAACCATATAAATTGGAACAGTTGAGTAGATTCAATTTGACAATGAATAACGTGATTATAAATTTATGAATATTAAATTCGGGAGCAGTTTTGCATGAATCAGCGCCATTTAACGAGGTCTGGGCGTTGAGGGAATCAAGTTAATAAGAATATATGTGCTTGGAGAACTTAATAATGCGGTCGAATTGTGATAGAAATACATTATGATTATTCTGGGATTAAGGCAAACAATAACTTCAAATTAATTCTGTACGTGTTCTATGCAATTCACCCCTGGTATAAATAGATTTTGATATTCTCCTGTGTAATTAACTACTCATCTACTTTTATGACTGAACATGAGTGGGTTGTAAATGGTGGGAAAAGTCCGTCACACTTCGATTTTGATATGTTGCAGAGCGAGAGAGTGTCTCGAAGCGCCGGATTTTCAATGCACAGGATGGGAGAAGAGCTCCTCTTATTAAATTTAATGTCGGACCATTTGTTATAACAATTAAAAGACATTCCCCATGAAAGTTTCCATTACAATCCTCTCATGCTTTTCATTACACTTGCAAAGTGCCTCCATATAATTCGGGCAATTTAGAATCACAAGCAAGTGTCTGTGTAGACTTTCGTCTTTATCTGGGTGATGGTTGTGGAGAATTTTTAGGAGGTTTCGCATTAGAACTTCAAATATGGTCAAGTAACTTTATCTTGAGTCTTTCTCTCTGGCCCTCAGGAAAATGCCACGTATGCGGAGGAAATGCATGAGTTTTATATTTTAGGCCACACTAACCTTCAGATGCTCAGGCCTTTCTGAATATGTTGAAGTATATTCGAAAATTCAACCCTTTCAGCCCATTCGGTACATCTGCGCACTTAAATTAATGTTGAAAGGAGCGTTATGTTTTTATTTTATGAACATAATATACAATATTTCGTGTTATTCCTTCGACTTCTCTGGATCCCAACACGCCGTGGCTCATATTGATGTTCTCAGGAGTGGAAAGGGGGGAGGAAAAGGAGTAAATTACTTTTTTCATTAAAACCATAATAATAACCGTATAACAAGTCAGATGGATTTCTTACATCAAAAACGTGTCGTGATTTATGGAATTGCCTCTTGAGGTGTTGGTGATGGTTGTTTGATAAACTTGAAATATGTGCCATTTGTTCGGGACTTACAACAACCCTCGACATGGTCTAAATTTTTCATGCTGTCCTCCGAAATGCTCCAACAAATTCCCTCCAATTCACACTCACTATGCATGAGTGTAAATATTTAAAATATTTATGAGAGTCTCAGCATGGAGGTATACAACCAAATATTGAGCCAAAACAGTGGAGCTCAGATATGGGTGGATTTTGCATATTGAATCGTCGCACTGAATTTGTTTCGGTAACTTTGAATTGGCAAAATGAAATGCTCTCTCTCTCTCTGGCCCTGGTGTTTTGTGTCCAAACAGCCCACCAACATAATGTTGATTATGCTAATGCGCCCGCCTATATTGTTTCAAATTTAGCTGGATTATTGGTGTGATGACAGAAGGGAAATTTCATTTTGGGTGGCAAAGCCGCACCTCTTCTCAAATGCGATTTCCCTGGGCATTTGCAAATATTTCAACTTAAACCCCGCCAATTACAGCGTATGTATGGAAACACACATAAATGAATTGGAAGGAAGAATCCTCTTTGATTGCGAATATTTGGTTCCATATTCGCGAGGCGGAATTGCTGTGGGAATAATTTATATTAGCTACTAATCAGATTGGAATGAAATTGGTAGGGGAAATATCGAGGCAAATTGTATTATTTGTTTGCACAAAATGAGAAAAAAATGCCAATAAAATTGACCAAGAATACAATGCGTAAGTGGATGCAATATTCTGCCAATTTGCATTCCAATAATATTTCCCATTAATTTCAATTTATTTGTACAACCAGTCTGTTGGAAGTCTTTGGCTGTTTTCCTCAGTGAATAGGAGGCATTCTGATGTAGAGAAATTCATCCTCGAATGCACTCAATGATATTCCATTTGGCTGCACCCAAGAAGTGATTCAATTGGGATCTGCAATTGAGGAAAAATCTTTCTTTTCCATCGCATCTCCCTGGATGCATTGCATGCGTAATTCAATATCTGGTGAGTTTGCCACAATATTACCGTTTGTGTCATATTGCTTCCACTCACGGCTGGATGATTCCTGAGGGCTGGAGAAATAACAAACGTTCAGTTGAGTTTATTTGCAGAACTCATTGATATACTCGCATGCAAAATAGTCGCACTTGGTTGAATTTGCCGAGACATCAACATGAGCGCTGGGGCGAATTTGATTGGGTGGAGAGTCGAGAGGAGCTTCGGAGAATCGCAGAAGATTGCGACCAAGAATGCACTGGGAAGACTTGAAATCAAATTAACTCTTACGGTTTGCAGAATTCAATAAAAAAAAGTCCTCATTCCGAGCATCTCAACCAATATAATTTATACACACACAAGTATTGCCGTCTCTAGAGATAAATAGGCGTAAGCGAAACCAGTGAAGGCCAGGAAAGTGAGTGAATTCAATTAGGATTTCATTACGCGGAGAAATATTAAAATCGTATTAGGGAAAATTCTTACACAATGTACATTTTTGACGGATAGTCCTCGATCTATTCTTCCTGGCGACCATTAAAGCTCAACGCTTGGGGAGCTCGAAAGGAATGCTCCTCGCACAATTCCCTTGATTGCGCTCCCATTATTCATCAATCTTCTTGATGGATTGTATTGCAGTGTAGGTGGAAAAGTGCCAAAAAGCAATTGGTTAAATGAAAAACAATTTTGTTTAATACGCACAAGGAGCGGAGAGCAATCATTGGAGGCGGATATGGGTGAGTGATTCCGGATGGTCTCATTCTCTCGCCGTGGCAGAACTAATATCACTGCCACTGATCTAATCTAAACATTTGTAATTCCAACTTCAACATGTCCTGTAGGGCGAGAATAAACCCCTGATCTCATGGACATTCATCTCTTTTTGTGGTGTCCTGGCTGTCCAGAAATAAATAATCGGGGAGCTTTTAGGAGCGAAAGCTCCGCGTTAGTCAATTGTGGGAATCGCATATGGCAATCATTTGATAATGCAACATTACATTTATGGAATACATTTGTGAAATGATGCTCCACTGGAAAGCAATAAAAAGTGCATATGAAGCTGCACATTACGCAGCTAATATGCAATAAATGCCTGATTTATTTTTGCTTCAATTAATACATTTGACGCGAAATTTCAGTTTTACATTGAGCAAATATCCCAATTCATGTCCTGATAAATTCACTTGCAATTATTATTTATATCACTATAAATACGATAATAGCAATTAAATACAATACAAAATATTTTATACCGATGTTCTCGTTTTATTTACTGATTTACCGCATCAATAATTTCACATATTTGGCTGTTATGAAATAATTTTCGTTCTCTTTTTACATCACAACTGATTGGTGTTCAACAAAAAAAAATATACAATCTATGATTTTTGCCGTATCTGAAAATTTCAGCACCAACAATAAAAAAAATCATAGAGAGAGTGAGGAATTTTCAGACATCATGATTTTAGCTAGATTTACATTTATTTATATTCTCAAAATCTAATTGAATTTAAGGGCGATGCAAGAAAAAAGCGATCAAAATGGAAGCGTTTTAATTGATGGGCAAAATTTTACATGAAACGCTTTCTTACCACGCCGAGTCAGCACGAATGCGAGCCAGAGTATTTCATGTGCAATTTTGTGATGTATCAAAAGCAATGCAATCTACCTGGGCTTCAGCATTTGCTTCGCACACAATATTCCATCCCATCCCCTCGGCTTTCTCATGTGAATATTTTAGATTTGATGGCATTTTCATGATGAATTTTAGGCATTGATTTGACCACACACAGTGATTTGGTGCATTCAGCAGAACGTTCATGCGTATGAATTCCAGTCATGATAAATTTCATAGCCCGAGAACGGAAAAGGTGCGAGACTAAAAAGTGGCTGCGCAATCAACTAAACAGTTTGCAAGGGTGGAAATTTTAATGGCAAAGCAGTTTCCTGCAGGGCATAAATTTATCATGGTAGAAAAATCAGTTATTTAGCGAGCGATGCAAGAGAGAATAAATGGAAGGTAGTTCAAATGAGGTCCTTTTGATACAATGCTCCCAGGAAGTGGTGAAAGCACGAGAGTGAGGGAGAGATGAAACTTCAAGTGCACGTCCTCACAATTCTCAATAGGGAAGTTCCTAATTAACAACTTGTTCATAATTTCATATTAATTTTCCACTGGATGACTTATTTTGTGCGTTGCCATAACTTTCTGCATGCGGAGAACGTTTTGGTGGAACATCACACAACACAGAGAGGCAAATTCCTATCAAAGTACTTCACATCACGAAGAATGAAAGCATGCAGTTGTTCATTCATGTTCAACTTTTCCATACAATAAACTATTTTAGGCACGTTAATAGTGTGGATTACAAGGGAAAATGTATCTTGCAATGCACTCGCAACCATCCTTTTGCATGTTCTTTCCATGCTCCTCATCATCCCCGCCGTTCTCCATGGTGAATGCTGAAGCAAATATTTAACCAATTACAATAACTCGTGAAGGGGTTTTCCCTCAGCAAAATTCTCTGTTCGTGATTAAAATTTTCTTCTCTTTTTCACTTCCGCTCGTCCACACGGGGAAACTCATCGGATGATTGGAGAAAACTTTTAATTATCAAGCACATTTGGGAGGATTTCTCCTGAGAAGATACTCCCATAATTGAAATTTGCTTCACTATACTTTGCGCCCTATGAGAAAGGGAAATTAATCCGTCTATTCATACATACAAACACACACTTTTAATTGCAATGAAAATCGCAATAATCATTTATTAAGAGTTTTTGATATTTATACACGGGCACAGAACGAAAAAAAATCAATATGGTCAAAAATATAAAATTCAAGTACGAGAGAATTACACATTTCACCACTTTTGCATATCCTTTGCCCATTTATCCGTAGTGCTGTGTAAAATCCACCCACAGAGCTTTCGAGTCGAGTGCGAATGGCCGGTGCACGTTAATCCGACTATCCATAAATTAATATATGGGTCCTTTGTGTGTGGAAAGCTCCTTTATTGGATTTTATATGCGCCAAACACTCCTGAGGGGATGGAATTGAAGACAAGATGCAGTCGTTAGGAGTGCATATAGAGGAATTTGTTCTAATTAAATTGGCGAACAAAACACGGAGAAACGAGAAATGATAATTTGCTCAGTGAAGATTGTTAGTGTTAAGTTTGGCTATCGTGATCCAATATTAAGTGGGTATGCAATTCAGGCATCTGCAGAGTTATCAAGTCTGCCATAACATCGTCGCACATGAGGTCTCCTTATCCCTCATGTCCAGGACGAACAAGGCCATGGAATGTTTCCCATTCCATTCGAGTGCTTTGCGGGCATTTTGGGGGCTGACGAAGGCGTGAGAGTCACGATGATGAGGATGTCTCGATGGAAAATTGCCCTAATAAGTTTACGTATGTGAACTAGAAGCGATATGACTCAACACTTGACGTTTACACAAGCGTGCACTCTGCGAGATCACAACTAATTTCTGCACTGTCGACAAGGAATATGTCCTTAATGAAGGAGATATCTACATACAGCGAAAGTGCACGACAACGTGCTAAGAAGTTTACACACATATCTTTTCTTTTATCAAATGATTTTACATACTGCTGAAAGTTTGTGCATGAAATTGAGTTAATATTGCTGAGTTTCTCTACAACAACTCATGTCCACTAATTTGTATGGATTCGCCATAAGAAAAACATTACAACACTTCAAGATTTGCAAATCTGATCCTCTATTTCCCAAAGCATTTAAAGTTTTTCTTTCGCATTTCCTATTGCTCGAATCTCAGTGGCCGGTAAACATGCATTCACAACCAGCAATATTGGATGTGAATCGACGAAATGCTATGCGGAATTGCAATGGCCTCGGGGTGAATTTTGACTCACCCGGACAGACGGATAGAATTTATCCTATAATTCTTGGGGCATGAATGCGGAGAAATGTGAGCGGCAATGGCTGGTGTTTGGTCAAATCAACAACTTGTCTGGATGTTTGTGTCCTATGGGAGCAAATGAGGCCCCATTCAATGCCAGCAAGTTGGCACTGGAGAGAAATTCACCTATATTTGTTCTTGGGGAGATGGCGAGAGAGTCCATCGAGGGCGCATCGTATTCTGACCATTCTGCCTCTGAAAAGACATCGGGTGTTGCGACTGTAATTCAATTATTCAGTATTAGTGAGAATTTGAGATCAAATTGCAAAGCACAGATTCACATTCACACTGACAAATTTGCATAATTCTCGCCACAAAGTTGACAAGGAATACAGCGTGTCAAAATATCAAATCACTCACTTCTTTCCGTCAAAGTATTGTTTCCCATTATTCAGGTATTTTTCATCAAAACACCACAAAAAGTTGTCAACAAAATTGCAGAGAGATAATGCATATTAAAATTCATTTTAAGGTATTCTCCTGCATATTCTGGAAGTCCTTTTTTCATATAAATAAAAGCAAAAAATGTGAACATAGTACGGTGGAAAGCAAAGTGAAATGATTCATCTTGTATGTGAGAGAAACTTTATATACTGGGGGAGTTTAAAATTTTATATCTTGTCTCTTTCACGTGTTGTTAAAGTATAACTTTGATACTCGTTAACTCACTTTTATGCTTCAGAACAATAAAATACTCAATCCAACAGTGAAATCTCAGCTCGTCGCATATGTTAGAAAGAATTTCCAGGGGTGTGAATATTGCAAAAATTATAATATTTCTGCATGTACCTCAGGACAATTTTCGCACTCTTTCTTGGAATTTATTATACTCACTATACAAGTTTTCCACACTGTCTACTTCCATTCCCCGCGACGTAGTTTTATCCACCTCTGCGATGGTGGTAAAAACTACGGGGAGTCGGTTTAAATTTAAAAATCGTCAACTCTCTCTGAGCTATATCTTCTCGCAGAGATCTTTGATACATAAGTTACACTTTTGCACCCCCTCCTTTGCCATCAGGTATGAGCACATTCTTGAAGTCACCTTCTTAAGTCTCACACGTGAATTCACAATAGACAGAAAGTGAAGTATATCATCTTTCTTATTCGCCACTTTTCCCGTCACTGGAGAAGAGCTGAAGACTGTGTGAAGGACTGTGAAAAGGTGGGAAAATACTAGTGAAAAAGACCATAAAATACTTAAGGAGACTTGCTGTGAAATCAACACAGAATCAATGTGATCGCTAACGGTTGAGCATAATCCATGAAAGCTTCTCTGTTGAAGTGTCTTCAGATTGTAGCGCCTCGCTCATGGCACGGCTTTGTAATGAGATTTTCCAAATTAATTGCACCACAATGTAATTAATTGAACACTCAATCGATTAGTTGCCCACCCCTCGGCATACCTGTCCTGGTGAGGAAAGAGTTTTCAATCAATTTTCCTCCTTCCCACATCATTTTCCATCCGATACTACGCCATGCGAACAAAACACCACACACCATTGAATTCACACTTTTCCTCTCTTGCCTTTTTGGCGCCATCCACCTTGTCTTTTATTTTATTTGTGAATTGAACCACGAGGGAGCACAGAGGAGCCCATTTATGGGGGCGGCTGCGACTTGGAGATTCATTGAAAATGAAATTGTGCCACAGGATCGACAAGACGTCGAAGGACCCATCATTGCGTCTTCCGACTTGTGTCGCTGAAGAGCGTCACAAGTGCTTTCATCAATTACTTTCTCGCACTTTCACCCTCCCCCACAAGGGGGTGGCGGGCGTCTGCTGGGCCCCTTTGGAGTATCGCCGGGAGACAAGAGGAGAGTCTACGAAAAAGGATGCCTTCCGACAGGGATAATTACAATGGACTCTTCCTGCTGGCGCTGCGCATACAATGAATTGGCCATAAAGAACACTTGCTACAGGATCAAATTATTCGATTTTTGCACTTTCTGTGCGGAATTAAAAGCCGGTGCTGCCATTTTATTTCGCAATTAAATTGTTAAACGCTTTCCTATTGAATGCGCGTCTCTGGCAGAAACCGCATAGGAAATCTAGCAGAGAGTTTATGGGATGAAGATTTTAAATTATGGCAGATGCTATAAATTGTTTTCCTCTTTTGCATGCGCTCTCGATACACGAGAGAGTGCTTTTGGGAATAAGAAAGTTAGAAAAGTTCGACTGTTTTTCCTATAAAAATCGACCCGAAAAGTATATAATATTTCAAAATAGCCGCCATAAATCATTTTCTGTGCAAAAAGGCATGTCGCTTCGATTGAAAAGAAGAGCAAGAAACTTTTCCCTGAACACTTTTCATTACTTCTACCAAAGTCATGCAAAGTGTCATGTATCGAAAAGTGTATTAGTCTCTTTCGTATGTGGTTCACGAGACTTTTTCACTTTACTCTATTTTTCGCCCCCAATATAATTACATGAAAAATTGCCAAAGCTTCTGCATAAAATCTTACACAAATTTGACAATTCAGTGTCCTAGAAAATTGGCTTATGCACAGAAAACCAAGTTTCGGGGAATTGAACTTAAATCCTGTCGGACATCCTTGAGTGAATTTGAATTTTGTATTCCGTGGTCCATTGACTTTGTTTCCCGATCAATTTAACCGCCCCGAAAGGCCATGAGTGCCCCGAATTCCCAGTGTGAGGGCGGGCAAAGCCACCACATCTCCTCAAACAGCCCCAAGTGGTCATCAATTCTAACCACAATGCCGGCGACCTCATTAAACTTTCACGCAAATATGGGTTATTTCGGCTGAGGGTGATTTAAATCATATTAGCTCACAAGTGGGAGCTTCCGTTTGGCTACAATTAAAATTTGATATTTCGAATTTCCTCCCAACAATGCAGATTTCCTTCAATATAACCCACTTTTTGTCGACCTTTCCGCCCCAACGATTTTTCAATCTCAGAGTTGATTACTGAACAGATACAAGATTTCAGCGATTTGTGGTTTCTGTGCACCAGAAAATCACTCAAATATCGAGACTTTTGACTTCAAATCCACAAGTTCTGAATCGATTTTCCAAATTTATACCAACTTTTCACCAAATGAACAGAGTAATTGGCACATACGTTGGAAAATCCGATGAATGATTGGACAGTAATAAATGAGAAATGCACCAGCAATTTCGTTACGGTTTTCATCATTTTTGGGGAGCTGTGAATTTTCAAATCATCCCCTAATGTGGCTAATCGCCATATTGTCCCTCACAGTAACAATCATTTTCATTTAATTCGCTGCCTCTGTGCAGATTAATTCACTGTGAAAACCCATCAATCGGTTGCCCAGTGATGGAAATTCTATGGACAGAGTGGCCAGGAGAGATTGTGCATGAATGCCATCCGCAAATTGGCGCCTTGCGGAGAGAGCATCTCTTGGCGATGGATAAACATTCAATTACTGCCTATGGTTGCCTCACAGTTGGGCTGTTATATCATATAAATTCACATTTGAACACTATCGTGGGGCATAAATCAAAAATACCCAGATAAAAGTGAAAAATGAGAATCCTCAGGCTATCGAGTGAAACAATCATCGGTGACCCCAAAACACTCTTTTTCCCTCGCCACCCCTGGCGCCCAGTTTGGAAATGTATTTCCCAATCCAGAGGCAAAACATCAGCTCTGAACATCCCTTCGACTGCGGTGCACTGTGAAAAACACGGCAAAATGTGAGAAAAGAGGGGAAATTTCATGCACTACTAAGAATAGGAGTGATGTTCGAAGGAAAAAGCTGGGGAAGGCCTGGAAATGTGGAAGAACACTGATATAAAATCGTCCGTAAATACGATTTCTCCCACTTCCAGGCTTGGAAAACAAGGGGTGATATTTCTCTTTCCGCAGGGGAAACTCCCCTGAAAATAATTTGAAATTGGAGGGGAAATTGGCCAAGAAAATATGATTTTGAATCTTATGGGAAAATGTGGAACTGAAAATTACGTCCAAAGCAATATTTTCTTATTATCAGAAGCACTTGATAACTATTTTGTTTTGTTAATTTTCCTTATAAATAAATACTTGGAAAATACTAACGAAAATAAAATGAACGTTTAGCTGAAGATGTTTTGTAGACTCTTTTTGAGAATTCTTCAATGCCATTCTCATCTCTAAAATATTCACTCTAAAAATTAAGTTTGAAATAATTTTCAAAAAAAGGCAATCTCTTTACGTCAGAATTTCTAGATGTTGCTAAGATGATGTTGATAATGCTATTGTACATTTACATAATATAATTATATATCTCTTTGCTCCTCAAATGTGTTTATCACATTTTTTAATAGACATTTACGAACCGCAGTTACAACGTTACAACTCTGATAGCAATTCAAATACAAAAACCCAGCGATATATCGATTGGGAACTTGCCATAATCGGTGATATCGACTTTATGGCGAGTGGTGAATTGAATTGATTAGTGGAGTTCGAGTGGTGAGTGCGAGATTGCCTCTTTCAGGGAGGAAAGATAATAAAAACAGTGCGAAAAAGTGTATGATAAGGGTGAAAGTGGTGGTGTAGTGCAGTGTCAAGTGTTCCTCAACGCGGTGGACAATGTCCATAACACAAAACAGCAATAAAATAGAGAATGGTAGGTGATGGAAAAGTGCTCGCAATTTGGGTGGTTCGGGCTGAAAATTTTGACAAAAGTTTTCTCCCCTCACTTCAGTGATGAATTTTCCTCACTTCGGGATTGTTTTCTGAGCGATATTGGCCCTTTTCGGGCACCGACGCGGTGCTATTGGGCAGACGGTGGGCCACTTGGCTCAGACTGGGAGTGTTTTGGGTGGGTTTGGCTGTTTTGCGACTTTGCGCTGACACCGTGAATCTCGAAGAAATGCCCGAATTTGACGAGTCTTTCCTGGCAATTTGCTCGCGAAATGAGCAATTGAGGCGCTCGTCCTACGATTTCGTGAGGAAACCACCGAAAAATCTCGTGAAACTGTTGGAAATTCGTAAGTCCTGTGTCTTGCGAGTAATCGTGTACTAACTGTGAGAGCAGGGCGGAGAGCCCCGCAAGTGGGGCTGCTCTGTGCGGGGCGAAATCTCATCTGGACGGAAATGCAATGTCCCTGCAGGCGCAGTGGGTTCCCCAGAGCCGTGACGTCACCGATTGACTCATGTGTTCGCCTCTGTGAGCGAGTTCGCACCCTGCGCGGCGATGCCAGCTGCAAAATCGGCGGCAATTAAAGTCAAGGCTACTTAGTTTTGATCCATCGCGAGAACTGAGCAATTGTTCTAAGCCTGCTCGTTCGTTTTATTGCTCGTAATTTTTGGGTTTGATTGCTTTTCGCGGAGTGCGAGAGCGACAAATTTGTCGCGGTCAAACATTGCGAATCGTCGGGAATTCGCAAAAAAAACAACAATTGATTTTGTGCCAATCTTTTTTTGCGAAATTCACAGCACAGACGATGTCTTTCATCAGAAGACACGAGTGTGTTGAAAGGGGTGTTCAAATGGGATGAATGGAGGCTTTTTTTCTAATAATTGAACGATGAGGAATTTAATTAATTATCTAGTTCACTTATGACACAGACTGGATAATATTGCTTTTTGTATTTTGTTTTTGTAAACAAACACTAACTTACATTAGGAAGTGTTTATGGATAAACACAGAAGGGGTGCGCAAGTGCCAACCGTGGACACGATCGGCCGAGATTAAGTAGAAGAATGAGAAGAATAAGCGGAGAATAAAGAAAGAATAATCTGAGAATAGTTGGAATAAATGGAATAAGAGCACAAAAACCACTATTCAACACAAATGATGTTTATAAGTTATTCTCAGGAATAACCGAATAAGAATAAAACATTTTACTATTCAAAAATTATTCTCTATTAAATTAATATTTATTCATGAATAACGAGAATAAAATAGGGACAAGAATAAGGCTGGACATGTTCAAAATCAGCTTGCGCACCCTAAACCCCCTAAACACATGAAATCTGTGAAATTGCATTAGGACCACAAATAACTGCTTGAAATATTTTTGGCAAAAACATTTTTGTGATAACTTTTTGTGGGCAACCGCCGCATTCCGAAAAGTGTGTGGACTTTGGAAGGGTGCGACCCCCAATTTTCCATCTCATGGCTTTTCTCTCTCAGCGCAAGAAGTGTTGCTCTTGTGCGAGAGACGCTTCCAAAAATATCCTCACCGTTGATCATTGATGGGATTTGTGTGTCTCTTCTCTTCTCCATCTCTCGCTTTCACTGTCGCGCCGCGCGCCTGTGAACGTGAATGCACTCAGGGATCGGCTCATCGGGACACAAAGGCAGCTTGCGTGGCACGAAGCTGGCACGCCGAGCGAGATCCTTCAAGGATGACTTCCTGGAGAAGATCTCCCAGATTCGCACACCGACGAACACAATGACGAGGTGAGTGGTGAATGTGTGGCATTTGTGCTGAGGAGGAGATTTGACGGGTGTTTGCCTTTTACAGAACTTCCTCGCCGAGCAGTCCGCGGAACAAGTCGGCCAAGGGATGCGTCGAGGAGGCGTCGAAGCCTGCCCATGATCTGAACTATCATGTGCGCCAGGTGAAGAACTCCCTGACACACTTCAAAGATGTGATATCGAAGAGGAAGCTGGAGATGCTGCCGGGCAATGGGACGGTTGTGCTGGAGTCCATTGCGAATGTCCACACGGCCTTGCAGGCGTACGGGCTGAATGAGCAGAGCAACGCCCTGATCTCCGCCAAGACGCAGGTGTATGCGTCTCTGGGGCGCCTCATAAAGCTCTGTGACGAGGTGCTGCTGGCTGAGAACGAGCAGACGTGCGCTGCCATTGAGCCTGACAATGTCCAGGAGGTAATGGAATTGATGGAGGCGGCGCTTGAGAATCTATTACAGGTATCCAATGCCAAATTGACGGAACGGGTGAGTTCCTCCTCACAATCTCCTGTCGTGCGGACGTCTTCAAACACACTGCAGCGTCCGATGATCGATGTGGCCAGTCAGAGAACATCCCTGCCGGATATTCCACTGACGCCGCGCGAGAGGGACATTCTAGAGCAACAATCGTCACGCATAGTGCGCTCTTCGCACAGCACGGAGAGCATCCTGAGAGACACAAGCCCACCGCCTAAGCCTCCGCTTCCCAGTCGACTCACCGATCCCCCGCCATTGCCGCCAAAGCCCAAACAGCGCGCCGGACTCGTGGATTCAGACACGGCGTCGGATCTCACGCTGCCCACGACCACAAATGAGCGCAGCTCGTGGCGCTCAAAGTCCCCTGAGGACAATTCTAGTCTCTTGAGTGCCAGTGCGGGTTCGCTGGATTCGGCGCTCAACCAGAGTCGTGAGGATGACATTCTGGAGCCTCTGCTGGAGATGGATCAGATGGCTCTGGCCACGAATAGCGCCTCCTCGTCGTCCCCGTGTCGGGAGTTCGAGGACAGCTTGCCCATGTTGTCCATCACGGGTGCCGATGACTTCGCGCCGCCGATCGTGCGGCGTTCAGGGCAGTCGTACATGGTGACGCGCAGCAGCAGGACACAATCGGCGGAACAGGAGCTGATTGGGGGCGAATGTGTGTCTGAGAAGATGTTCACACAGAATGTGTTCAATAAGTTCGAGCAGCATAGTTTTATGTGCAAGACAGACAGTGTGGACAGTGCCGGCATGTCGGAGACACTGTCGTACGATCAGGACGATGAGCAGCCACCGGAGTTGCCGCAGAAGACCAGACGCAGCATCCACGGCAGATATGATCGCCACAAATCAATATACGACAACATGCCGGGCGGTGACAGTCATCAAGGGGCCAAGTAAGTTCATTGTTGCGTCACTTCCGACCCTAATATCACGTCCCTTTAACTGTGTGATCTAATCATGATGGCAATTTTGCAAATGAGGCGCTAATTTGCACGGTAAATTCATGAATTCAAATGATTACACATAATTTGCGCTGCTCTTCCGAAAGATTAAATAATTGCTACAAAGCTGCAGCAAAAACGATTGTTAATTAAAATGCAACAAATGAGATTTTTGTACCACTTATAATGTGGTGAATTAATTTTAATTTTTACTGTGCTTTTTCACGTGTTCTCTCTCCTATTTTAGCGGTGATTTCGCTCATGAGATTTACTATTCACTCTATCTAATGGATGATCGCCTTGATAATTTTTTTTTCTTCCTCCGCAGTGGCGTAGTGAAGATGAATGTGGGGAAAATACAAGGGGTTTTCGCGGAATTCCTGTAACTCGGTTGGAAAGAATACTAGGAAGACGAGTTATTTGTTTTGTTCCTCCTTCATATTAGTCTGTAAAAGCTCAGGAATTTCGCCTAGTTCTCGATTTTTGCCTTTAGTATGATCATAAAAACTAGGCTATCCATTCGATCAGCTATTTTGGAATTGCAGCGACTAGTTGTAATACTTGTGACAGTGTTACATGTCGCAGAATGGATGGGAGAAAGTGAATATGTTAAGAGTTGAAGACTGTATAGAGATTTGAGGTCAAGAACCAATGGAAAATGCAATTCTCAATTGAATGCAAAATCGAAAATGTGTGATGGAGTCAAGTGAGAATGGGTATGAAAAGTGTGTTTGTTTGTTTCTCTGCTCTGGTGGTAAAGTATCTAAAGTATTTCCAGTAATATATACAAACACACACATTGGGTGAAGTTTTTTTTTTGGTTTTGTGATAGATTGAGCGCTATAAATTAAATTGGTGTACACTTGAGGCAAGTGGAGTTGAATTTCATTTGAATATTTATGGAGATTTTTCCACGGTTTCAGGCATCAATTCACATCAACTACAAGTACAGCAGCCGTGTTCACATCTCAGCACCATCAGCACAGCACGGCAGCGTTTGCGGCCACAACTATGAGGCATCAGAGTGTTTTTGAGCCTCGCCAGTTGCAGAAGTTCCATCAGCAGCAGTTGCAGCACGAATCGGTCGCCGAGACGCAAGACGAGAAGCCGCCGCCTCTTCCCATAAAGAAGAAGCACAGTGAGTTGAAATATGTCTTCTCCTTCTTGGTTGGGGACTTTCATCCTTAATGTGATGTGATTCTTTTCGAATAGGGATAATAATGTTGTATCCTTTCCGGATATTTGTTGTTTCTCCTCGTTACTGTTTTTTTTTTTTCAATATCAAACTCACCCGAAACATTGTGAGGACGAAGAGTTGAGAGAGTGTGCAGAAATCTCTCTGTCGTCCTCACAAGATGTGTGAGTGAAGTGTAGTGATGATTCTTCCTCATTTATTTCCCCTTTTTTCCACCTCGGCAGCGAGAGAGAAAAACACTTTTTGAAAGTATATAATATCTGTATACCTTCCTTTTTCTAATTCATAACTTTTTTCATTATGTTACAACTCCCTCGTAAAGTGTTTCAGAGTGTGGCGTATTCAGGTGAGTTGTAGAGAAGTGATTTGAGAAAAAAGTGAGAATCACGAATCACAAGCAAAAAAACAAAAATTCACTATCTACCCAAAGAGAACACGCACAAGAAATTCAGCATTGTCTTGTATTATTTCTGTTGG
Organism: Phlebotomus argentipes; assembly: GCF_947086385.1. Taxonomy (NCBI): domain Eukaryota; kingdom Metazoa; phylum Arthropoda; class Insecta; order Diptera; family Psychodidae; genus Phlebotomus; species Phlebotomus argentipes. The sequence continues at coordinate 5,388,828 of NW_026776181.1, read as the reverse complement.
GCCACTTTGAGAGATGGCCAAACGAAGAAGAAAAAGATCGTCATAGAAGAGTCAATGATCGACTGTTTTTATATAGTGAATGATGAAAGTGGCTTTGGAGATGCTTCTTTTCGTGTTATGCTTTTGGCTGAGTTACGTGACACTCTCTATATATATGAAAAGTCGATGTGGATTGTTTTTACACCCCTTTGACTTCCTGATGAGAAGAGACAATAATATTTTTGCGAAGATATTCTTTGCTTGACTGCGGAAAATTGAATTTTTCATCACTCTATTGTGCAGTAGAGACAATGAAAGAATTATTGTGTCTACGAAATTTGCAGTCTTAAGAATGTGCAGGGCGCAGTTTTCTGGCGAAAAGAGTTGAGGTGAATTGATAGATGCTATAATTGTTGTTTCCACACTGTTTTCTTCTCTTCTGTCAAATTAATTTCCGCCTTTCGCGGTTATTTTCCTTCTTTCCAATGTGGCAATAAATTAGAAAAATTCTCCACACCACTTCAGCTGTTGTAAGAAGAAAAGAAATTCTAAAGGCATGCAAGATATTCTCAATTGAATAACGATGAAAAGGCTTTCAGCGAGATTTTCATACCATTTCGCTGAGAATTATGAACGCTCTTTATGGGATATTAAGTGGAATAACAGAACTTCTGATGAGAACTCTACAATATATATATTTCAGGGTGAATTAAAAATTAATGAGTTTGCGTATGCAAATGTGGCAAATGCTCAATTTGCTGCAATATTCCGGAATGATTCAATTAATCTGTTAATCGTAATGTGTGCAAAATCAGTTTGAAAGAGAATTGATGTTAGAATGAATTCAGTGTGACAAAATATCGTGATGGAAATTCTTGGTTACATGAGAGAATTAAGTAATTGCATTGAAATTAAGAGTTGAATAAAACGTGGAAGTGAAAGAAATTCGCGAAGCTTGACAAAATGAACTGTTATTTTTATGTATATTGTTGGTGAAAAGAGAGAAAAAAGGAGATGCAATTTATCAATTGTCTCATGGCTTTTGCACCAATGTTAGTCATCATAAATCCATAGCGAAAGGTAGCAAAATAGAGAGAGAGAGAGAGTTCTTCAGTTTCTTAGCAAAAGACAAGCACTTTGTCGTTGTGGTTCGATGAGTTACCGTGAATATACTTAAGTATATTTTCCCTCTGCAAGAGATGCACTCGAGAAATTCCCATAAAGAAGTCAGGGTGAAAAATCCCCGTTGTTTTTCATACACACTTTATAATTCTTTTTGCAAAACTGCAATTTGGATTCGTGGCTATAATGGCAATAATTCTCTCATAGAAATTATTGATACATATTATAATGGCGTATATATTTTCTGGTTGTTTTCCCACCACCTTTTGTCTGCATGAAGTATTTATATATATATATTGTTGTGAAATGTGATCGGAAAGTACATGTTTGTCTGCTGCGTGGTTTAAATGTTGATTGACTTGAAACATGCATTCGGTATGAGGTTACACTTCTTCTCCTCTTCTTTCTTTCTCTTTCACATATCGCTTATATCACCAATTAATCAATGAGTGTGCACTCAGTGGAGATTATCAATAAATTAGAGTTGTTATTAGCTAATTTTTCTATCTAGACGAATATATAGCGCAAGAAAATGTGGTGTTGTGTGCCATGAGCTAGAGAGAAAAAGAAATCTCAGAGTTAAAGCATATAAACACTCCCTTTTATCTCTAATAATTTCTTCTATTGAATTCAAAATTATGATAGACTATAAGATCCTATCATAAATGAATTAATGTTGCATAAATGTTTCTTCTAATAAATCCACAAAGTGCAATCAATAATAGAAATGGAAAAGAGACAATTAATGCGGCGAAGGCGCGAATGATCATTACTATAAATTCACACTATAGTATTTTATTTCTGCACTAAAGTGCTTGTTTTTTATATTGTTCCACTAAAATCTACACATTTTCTGCTTATAAAATACTGGACAGACAGTCAAGCGAAATAATTGCTCTATTATAGATGTTATATATGAAATTTCCTCCTTTGTAATGTGTGTTTCTCTTGCAGTTATGGCTTACATGGAGATATTTGGAAATTGCACTCATGCCTCGCAGCAAATATGTGGGAATGGAATTCGAGGTGCCAATCTTCAAGAACGTTCTGTCAGGTAACAATTGTGTTTTTAATTTCCTCAAGAAAAAACATTTATACATGCGTGAGAACAGTATGAATTACATTTGCGCTGAATCAGAGTTGCGATTAAGAGAGTTCCACTTAATATCACGTTGACAAAATTTCATGTTGTTTCTCTGGTCATTCTGAGTGTTTGTTGTCTGTGAAAATAGATGAAAATTTCAGAGTTTTTTCGAGAAGGAATCAGTCTTCAATTGGAAAATAGATTGCAAACTCTACAATATATTTATAGAATAGTATCTATCAAGATTCCTCACCCAAGCAAACCTGTGAACAATTCGTAGAATCTTTATCTGTAATCTCTTCAACTCTGTCTTAATTTCTTCCTTGAATTGGAGCAACAAATCTTTTATTACATTTTTACACACAATAAACGCTCAGCGAAAATGTCTGTATAGAAGGCATAAAGCTAAAAGGTGAATAATAGTGTCTTGCTTTTCTAATGGAAAGAAGAAGAAAAAAAGAAGAAAAATTGCTACCAATTAATAGTGCGCGGGGATCGCGAAACTTATCTGCATAAACTGGTGGTTTTTTTTTCGTCAACTCAATGACGCTCGAGGTGAAGATATGTTTGACCTCTTTGTTGTCTTTTCTCCTTGTTAGCATGATGCCATCGATAAATCATGTGAGCATGCAATCTCAAGCGCTGAGCGCTGGAAGCAATCACTCGGTCACGGTGACAACGTCCTCATCGGCGCTGCTGGTGCGGACGGAGGAAGAGGTGGAGAAACCGCCGGCGCTGCCGCCGAAGCAGTCGCGGCTGAGCAGCAAGACGTCCGTGAACAGTGACACCCCACCACAGAGTCCGCGGGTCGTGAGTGGCGCGCGAGTGCAGAAGCCGTCGGTCTCGACGCCGTCCGTGGTGTGTTCGGCTGGCGGTGGAAGTGGTGGTCCTCAGCTATCGCCGGGCAGCAAGTCGCTGAAGACTCCGTCGCCACTATCGCCACCGCTATCGGCGACGCTCCATCCACATCTCAACTGTCCGGCGGGCGTGGAAGTGAAAGTGACCGATCAGAAAGACGCGAGTGCTCAGCGATTATTCAATTTCAATGAGAGTCACAGCGATAAGACACAATCAGCTGAGGTGCTGAGCAATTCGGCGCGCAACGAGGAGACATCAGACGAGGAAGTGGTCCTGCGCAGGAATCAGCACAAGAAGAAGGTGAGTTGGATTGGCTTATAAATATTATAAAGTGACAAATTGCTGACAAAGTGAAAGCCCATATCATCGATGAAAGGCACATGATTATGTGGTTGTGTTTATGTAACTTAATTAGATGTGATTGTCTTGTGCCTTGTGACATGGCAGAAATCAATTTACAGGCTGTGTAATGATGCCCTAAAGAGATCTCTACTGATTTATGAGGCATTCACGATGCGTCTTGAATTTTGCATGTGAAATTTATGCATTTTCATGCAAATTCAAAGGTGATCGCGATGGTATTTATTCAATATTCAGTGAAGGATTGAAGATTTTACTTTCTTTCGTCGGCTATAGCTCATATAAAGTTTAGCAAAAATGTTTTAGGAATCTTTGAACTTTATAACTCATGACGTGATTTGATGGCCGATCTTTAGATACACACATGAGTAAAGAAGTCATCAAATAGTGTACTCAAATAATCCTCCAAAAGCATAGTCGTGTCTTTCACTTTGATGAGGCAACAAGAAGGTGTGAAGAAGCATGCAAAGTGAGTGGATTTATGCTAACCATTCGGACGTCTCTTGTCATTTAGGAGAGCATGAGCTCAAACTCTAGTCTGCCGTTGGATTTGATCGAGGAGATGAGCATCGCGCAGTTTTTGGTGTTCAAGAAGGAGGGCGAGGACGGGCCAGATGTCAAAGGTGGCCACTTGGATGCCCTCATCATTCATGCTACGAAAGTGGAGAAGAATTTCGAGAATGGTTAGTATGCATTTTGCTGTATTTTATTGTATTTATATTGGAGAGTTTTGCTGTGCAATTTGTGGTGCATTGATTTATTAACATCCGAGTAATTTCCTGTTCTTTCGCCGTGTCGCTTTGCCCAATGCATATAAGATTCAGATGAAGCTAAAGAGAATGGTAAGAGTGCTTTTTGAGAATTCATGCAAGTGTGACGATGTTGATTTCATATTATGACTGGAGATTTGTGTGTGTGTTTTTTATTGCGAAAAATGCAGTTTCCACTTAATGATGTCTGCTGCTTTTCAGCCTACGGGGAGGCCTTTCTCACGACTTTCCGGACATTTATGACACCGCTGCAGCTCATCGAGAAGCTAACACATCGATACAATGTGTACAGTTGCCAAATTGGTGATCAGAAGCAGAGAGCGGCCAAAGAATCCTTCGCGCTGCTGTTTCGTGTTGTTAATGATCTAACGTGAGTGTTTCTCATCTTGTTGCACTTTCGATTGAGCCACAAAACAGTGAGTTTATAATGGCTTTCTCACGCAGAATACCTGACATTGAGGAGTACTGTCTCAATCTATTGGTGGATTTCGCCCATCAATTGATCTGCAATGGCAACTTGACAATGGCAAAGTTGCTGCGAGTGAAAATCTTGGAGAAAGTCATGATGTACAAGCAACACAAGTGGTCGCCGTACTATTCGACACTTTCATCAAGGGCCGTCACGACAAATCCACCAACTCTCCTCGACTTGAAGTCCGTGGAGATTGCCGAACAGATGACGCTCCTCGATTCGGATCTGTTCAAGAAGATTGAAATTCCCGAAGTGCTGATCTGGGCACAGGAGCAATGTGAGGAGCGATCGCCAAACTTGACACGCTTCACAGAGCATTTCAATAAGATGTCGTACTGGGCGCGATCGCAGATTCTCAAGCAGGAGGATGCCAAAGAGCGCGAACGCTATGTGATCAAGTTCATCAAGATCATGAAGCATTTGAGGAAGATTAAGAATTTCAATTCCTACTTGGCTCTGTTGTCAGCTCTCGACTCAGCGCTTATCAGAAGGTAAAAATTTGTAAATGTAATAATTGTAAAGTGGTCAACATTCAGGGTGATATTTTGTTCCTTGGCAGACTGGAGTGGCAGAAGACAATTACGGATAGTCTGAAGGACTACTGCGCTCTCATTGATCCCAGTTCCAGCTTTCGGGCCTACCGATTGGCGCTGGCAGAGACTACGCCGCCCTGCATTCCCTACATGTGAGTTTTGAGAGAGAAGACTTGGCATTTACTCAGAGCAGAGAATCTCCGCACGATGAAATGCCTCGTGTTAATCGAGACGTGATCCCCAATTAGATAACCCAGTATTAGTTGAGTAATGCAAATTACTCAATAATCTTCGCGAAGATGGTTTTGCATGTGGAGATTCATAAAGACTTTGTTTGTTTGCTAAAGTGATTGGCCAATTTTTAATTGCAACTTCTGACCAACAAAAACATCATTTTTCAGAGGGCTTGTGCTGCAAGACTTGACATTTGTACACATTGGGAATCAAGACTATCTCAGTGAGGGCATCATTAACTTCTCGAAACGATGGCAACAGTACAATATCGTTGTGAATATGAAGAGATTCAAAAAGAGGTAACATATTGGTGGCAGATTGATTTGCCCTGTAGATATTGACTGGTGATTTCTTCACTCTTTGCAGCTCGTATCCGTTCAAGAAGAAGGAGCACATCATTGGCTTTTTCGACAACTTCGAGAACTACCTGGACGAGGACGCAATGTGGCAGATATCAGAGAATATAAAACCTCGCGAGGGCAAGAGAACTTACAAGAGGTGAATATTTAAATAAGGATAAATTATATACATATTTATTGAGAGGGATTAATTTGTCTCTTGAATTTGAGTATATTTTTAAAAATGATGATAAAATGCTACAAGAATAAGTAAGAAAAAACAAAAAAACACATGAAGAGAAAGAACTATTTTTATTACGTTAGTTTGTATTGATGATGATTGAAAAAAAAAGAAGAGGGGATAAATAATTTATTTACATGATGAATTGGCAAGAAAAATATCACTGTAGCGAAAATTATTGTATGTTAGATGATGATGAATTAGTGAAACGGTGAAATTTGTTGGTAGTTTATTGAAAGCCACTCCTTTTGTTGAATAGGTGTAGAATTGCACTTTTTTTGATGCAGTTTTTCTTAGTGATTGAAATGATGCGCAATGGTGAGAAAGTGTAGATGGGAATTCATAACATTATCGATTTAGTCAAGAAAAAAACATGCAAACTTATTGAAAACTACGTAGGAATTACTAATTATCACTAAAAAAAAGAAGAAGATATGATTAGATTGAGATGAGAGGGTGAAAAAAGAATCATGCAATGAATGTAATGCAACGAATTATTTACACAACACAGTGCAGATTGATGGACACACAAGATATAACTTAAACGTCTACTAATCAAATAGGAAACTTACTGAATTAATGTCTAGCGTGAGAGAGAAGAGAGTGGATAAACACGTTGCATTAATTTGTTGACTAAACCTATGAAAATTTCAATTATTGAATTTTATCAATAATTCTCGTATTGATTTTTATAAGTATTTGTCTTTCTTCTGAACTTTGCTTAGCTTTTTTTCCTACTCTGGAGACTTATAATATTTTATTTTTTCGATATTTCTTCTGTGGGTGAAAATACTCATGAAAACAAAAAAAAGGGAGAAGAGAAAATGTATTTGAGACGGTAAATTTTATATAGTAAAAATACTCAGTCTCAGAAGAATGCGTTGCGGAGAAATTTGTGTAATTTTCACCAATAAGTACAATTTCCTGATTAAAATCTTGTGGTTAAATAATGAAAGAATATTTGGTATAATGAAAAGTGAATGAGAAGATAACACAACACTGCTTAATTTAATGTGCAATATTTTAAAGAAGATATGAAAAAAGATATGTACTTTTAAGTGAAATTTATCTGTAGTGAGAAAACCAAACAAAAGTATTCGTGGTATTTATCGTAACAACTAAAGAAAAAAAACTGATTATTATGATGAAAAACTGCAAGCAAGAAAACCCATCATGAAGAAATACAGCAACACAGAATGCATTTTTTAGGGAGACAGAAAGAAAACCAATATAAAATAGCAATTGTTTTAGTTTTTTCATGTGGCGAAGAAGGGAAATAGAGAGATGAATATGAAAAATATCGTCAATGTTAAGCCATAATCAACAAGTGTAGGTATTTTAAAGGTGTAATGCGGGGCGGAGAGAAAGAGGAGGCAGAAGAGGAAATATTACTATACACACAAGAGTACATAAGGCATAAATTGTGAAGATAATCACTCTGCAGTCAATGCAATAGACTCTGATTTAGGATTATTCACCAGGGAACTCAATATACTCAAGCTCATTGATGGATAGCAAGAAATAATCTCACACAGTGAACATGAACCAAGCAGTAACGCAGACTCTAGTAACGTAATTGTAAAAGTGAATAAAGTGTAATTGGATGTGTGTCTCAGACGCCTTGCGAATGCTCAGTGCGCTCATGTCTACTTCCGGCGCGGCAATTGCACGCGGAATCCCTTCCTGCGTGACTTGGAGTCGATGATGAGCTGCGCTTGACGCTTCAAGTAGTGCCGCGACGGCACGTCACCCTCGTCATCCGAAGTGACTGTGGAGAAAGAAAGAAAAAATGATGGTATATTGAGTGAATTCTCAGAAAGCGCGCGATCCGCACGAAATCATTTTCCACGGCGTTCAGTTCCAGCTGGAATACTTACTAGTTTGCGTTGCCTGACCAGGAGAAATGGACGTGGTCTGACCGCCAGTACCACGATTAGCGAATAGATTTGTGTAGCAAGCGGGAAAAGCTGCTGGCTTCTCCTTTTCCTCCGGCGGAATTGGCGAATGCAGAGGAATTGAGAGATCTTCTATGGATCTCTCTTCGGCCTCGTCAGTTTTCTCCTCCACAACTTCTCGGTCAATTTCCTGCCCTCCGTGCAGCTTCATCACCATCTTTAGGCTGTCTTGCAGAACTTTCAGTAGCAAATCACTGGGAATCGATGCTGCCGTGAAGAAGTCAAAGTTATCAATGTTCTCCGTGGTCTTCTTCCAAATGTTCTGATCTGTAAGCTCATCCAAATCCCTCAGTTTCATCAGCAACTCAAAGAGACCCTCCTTGATCGACCCAGACACCTTGCGAGTGTGCTCAGAAGCGCCATCGCAAGCGACTTCCTTGCTCTGCTGATCAACGATCTTCGTCTTGAGTTTCTCCACTTCTTCCTGATTCACTTCGTTCTCCTTGATGTCAGCAAAGCGGAATTCATCCAGTTGCGACGAGAGAGCGTCCCTCTGAGTCTCCAGATCTTTCTTGGAGGTTTCTGTGACATTGCGCAGATACGCCAATCTCGTTGTGGCCTCGCGCTGCGCCAGGAAACGTCCCAGAACTTCATTAGTCGCGGTGGCTCCTGTGGATTCCATGAGCTTCCTGAACGCCAAGTCCATCGCATTCGTGCTCTCCTTGGCGTGAGCACTGGGATCGGTATCGTGGGCACCTTTCCCGGTTTGAGCATCACCAGATCCCGATCCGGCACTCTCCTGATGCACCAGTGTTTTCCCTGTGGCGAAGATTCTCCGCTCCAGGCGTTCCAGCTCCATTTTCCGCTCATCCACTTGCCTGCGGAAGTCCTGAGCCTGCTTCTCTCTGGCCCTGTTGGAGCTCGAGGCCGCCTGCTCCTGCTTCTGCAGCACCAGCTTCGTGGAGTCACGCATCTGGAGCGCCTCCTGATTCACCTGGTGCAGTTTATCGATCTCTGCCTGCTGTTCCGTGATGGCTTGCTCCAGCTCCAGCAGATTCGACTCGAAGTTCTCGGCATCCGTCATGAGAGATGCCTTGATGGCGCGGTATTTCTTCCTGATGTGCTCCGCCTCCATCCATTGCACGGATGTGCGGTGAATCTCATTCTCCAGATGGCAAATAAGGCGTCTATTCTGATCCTCCTCCACAGTCTCTGACGCCGGGACGGAGTTTTCGGACGCCAGCTTGTTCTTACTCACGTACAGACGCTGATATTCCTCCACCAGGCGATCAAAGAACTTCTGGCGCTTCACGTAGTGATCATGCACGAGATCTGTCTGCTTCTTCAGGTCAATCACTCTGAGATCCAGCACGTGGACGGCGTCATCAGCATTCTTCGCTCCTGGCGGCAATTCCAGCTTCTTGATAGTCTCATGATTCTGCGGCTTTTGGGCATTTTTCGTCTTCAAGTACTTCAATTTCACCGTGAGCTCCTTGATGTTCTTCTTGAGGTCGGCAATCTTCTCCGAATTTCCCTTCTGCTCCTCCTCCCATTCACCCTTGTACGCCTTCCTCTGTCCCTCCGCCAGCAGGATCTTCTTCTTCAGCTCCACGATGTTCTTGTTAATCGCCACCATGCTGGCCTCCGTGGCCTTTCCCGGCTGCGGCGAAGACATCTTCAAGCCACAATTCCTTCACTAAGAAAATTCCCTCACGCGAACACAACCCAATCGATTAAATAAAACACAATTCCTATGGATACGGAATAAACAGCTTTATTAAAAAATATATATATATTGATATGCTTTCACCGAAAATACAGTTGTTAAATGTCGCCGAAGCTCAGCTATGAACTCTTGCTCTTGACCTTTAAAATACCGCGCTTCCGCAAGTACCTCACGATGAACGGCGTGGCGCCGAGTGTGATGCTAATGCGAACTGGGGCGAAGACTTTGTGGATTGCGTAGGCCACGACGAACGTGCTGGCGCCCGTGGCCACTTTTCCCGACAGCGCCGAGTCGCCCAAGTTGAGCGCCGTCAGGATCTGCTTCACATCTAATCCACTGCAAGATGAGAAGGCAGAAAGTGTGAAGAATCTGACTTTGTAATCGCTCGAGGGATCAATTCTGGTTAGTATTTTTCAATTGAATGATTACTTTAGTTTTTTTGATAAGTACATTCAACATTTGGCCAAATTATAAATTATCAGAGCATCCAGAATTGATTCCTAATTCCTGGGCAAAAATCTTATGCATAAGAATAAGTGATATTAAATGAATGACGAAGACTGAGGCTCAACAATCGCATTCGGAAGTCTCACCTGGACACGAGCAGGTAGAAGAGGCCCAGGGAGGCGAGGGAGATGGTCACGTGAAAGACAATGACAGTGGATCCGTAATCCTTCACGGCAATCTTCAGCTTCTCCCGCTTGGACAGCTCCTTGGTGGCCTCCGGAGCCTCTTTGGTGGCACACAATCGCGCTATGAGTCGCTCATGCGTTAGAGGCGCTAGCAAATGCACATTCTGATGCACTGACTGGGTTAGTATGGGCGCTAAGAAGCTCCTCCTGCCTCCGCACGTACCTTTCAGATCGCGCCGCAGACTCATGTAGTGATGATCCTGCAGATCCGCCGCCGTGAACTTGCTGAACTGACTCCACTGCCCGCCCGGCATGTTCAGATGCATGGACTTGCTGCCGCCGCTGAAGGGCTGCGGCACGTTGCTCTGCATCGAGCAGTTGAGATGAACGGCGCCCGAGCAGTCGTACTGCTCCACGTGCGGATCCGACGCCCGCGGCTCGTTGTCCAGCGTCACGTCCATGCTGTGCACCTGCATGGACTCGTGGCACACCATCGCGGTGCTGGAGATGTCCCTGGCGCGCTGCGGCGAGAATCTCATGGTCTCCGCGGCGTCAATGTTGGGCGGAAGCGGCAGCTCGGCCGCCTGTGGATAGTCTCTCTGGGCGCTGACATGGATGGACGGTGAAAGTCCAACTGCCGAGAGAGAGAGAGAGTGTGTTAAAGTCCAGGAAGTAAAAATAAAGGCACACGCCGAGATTCTGGGCAATTGGCCAAGTGGGAGTCGCACAGCAACGACGTGGCGTCACTGGATTCTCAATTGGGATCATCAGCACTTGGCGTGATCAATTGAGCGCTTCAGCCGAGATGATTTGTCTGAAGGTTCATGGGCCCTTCCACAGACTCGCCAATTCGTTTAATTCGCACACCATTTAGCTTTATTACCTCAGCAAATATTAACCGCATCATCAGACATTCTGACTTCTGATGACCGAATGCATCTCATTGACTGAAGACATTCCGATGCAACAATTGCGCCTCAAATGCACTTCACCGCAAATTGCGTCTCTCCCAGTCTTTTTTCCCAGTATTCCAATGGCAATGGCAAGTTCAAAATCTCCGCAAGAGACACAATAAAATGATCAATTTATGTGTTATTCTGCCCAGAATAAACATTACAATATTTATAGATTCTGGCACGACTTCCCATCAGTCGCTGTTCCATTTTCTCAACTCTTTGTATAAAGTCAAACGGAGGGTCAATTGGAAATCTCCACACTCGTCTGGCCAGAGGATGTCTGGATGTCCCTGAGGGGGAATCCTTGGGGAATTGAGGACGGAAAAATTGAGGGAAAGTATGAGAATTCCTTACCGGGTTTCGTGAAGATGCTTTTCGAGAGACTCCTCGACGTCCCGCCGAGTTTCTCCACTGAATTTCTCAACAAATGCAGTGCCATTCTTTACTAATTGTCGCGTGGGTGTTGTCACTAAGTATTTCGCACTATTTTGCCTCCGTCTTCTTGGAGAGATAAATAAAAACTGAAGCCAGAGAAGTGATCTGAAAACCAGATAAGCGCTGATGATTAGAGGGGAATTTCTCGAGGTGAAATCCTCCAAATAGAAGCTTACACATATAATTATATCACGCCAGGAGACTTCTACGATGCACTGGAGATACTTATCGCACTAATAATTACCGAATCATTGCGAAAATCCGTGGAAAAGGGCAAAAATTGCAAGCTGTAATTTTATAGTTCACTTCTTGTTCACCTCTTGTCCCACGGTGGTGAGTATCTCTGACGTGTGTGTCCCACAGAGCTGTCAAACATATCTGCGTGCATAAAAATATTCCGTGTTATTTTGATAATTGTGCGTAAAAACCCAGAAAAAGTGCACTGGTTAAGCCCAAAAGTGCTCATTTGCAATCAGCAATAGTTAAGTCGTGTGATTCCGCAGTGAAAAGCAATGATAGGGATTTTATAGGTGGGTTTTCACGTTTATTTCCTACGCGGTGGATTCGATGCGAAGGACGCGATCGGAATTGAAATGCGCGATAAAACCACGAAATAATGGATATTGCGGACAATAAGGAGAAGATTTGCGTGCGATGCGACCTCCCGAAGACCGGGCAGAAGAGTGAGAACAACAATATCGCGCCGGAGCATCTGAATGGCGAGGTAGCGGCCGACGTGGGTGCGCTGTCCGGAAACGGCGAGCGTCCGGAGGCGGCCCAGGCGGGGAATCTGCTGTCAGAGGACGAGATCTCGTCCAACTCAGATGACTGCGTGTATACATATCGCGGTGGGCACATGGAAACGCCCATGAGGGTGTCCCAGGAGGCGCTGGTGGACGACACGGATTTCCTGGAGTTCCTCGAGATGGACTTCGATCCGGAGCCCAGCTCAGAGCAGGACAACTATCCGGACACTAGCTATTTCCCTGAGATCGATGGCTTCATCGAGAATCACCCGCTGAATGGACTGCATCATCTGGAGCAGCCGGTGGAATTTGAGAAGACTGCTGACAGCGCGGATCCGGAGTCGTCAGAATTATCACAACGAAACACAGGCGCCAAGCCCAAACTCACTGTAGCCAATCCCACGACCAGACAGAAGAAGTCGCCTCCTGTGGTGCTCAGCAGCCCGAATCCGCCGCGTGTGGAGCCGCCCAGGCAAGTGCGGGAAGTGTGTCTGGAGTGCTCTGAGTTGGAGATCCTCAGCGAGACGTCGCGAAACCCCATGAAACAGGCGCGCCGATGCCCCAAGCACACTCTGGAGCGCCCCAAGACGCCGCCGGACCTCTCCCCGTGGCAGTCACAGCTCACCAGTGTCCACCCAACGCCTCCGGAGGCGCGGCAGCTGCTCACACTGAACCTGGACTTGCCCTGCGGCACGGAGAAGGTGGTGAAGCTCTCGTCGGTGGGCTGCACGGAGGAGGACGTGGTGGAGTGTCTGCTGACGCTGGGCGTGAAGGTGAACCGAACGGTGCTGAGGAGCCACTTTGAGAGTCGCCCAGGCGAGGAGTCACTCAGGCAGATGGATCTCACCGACTTCCTGGTGCACGTCGCCAAGGAGAATTGTGATTATCGCAAGCTGATGGATGCCATTCGAGCTGCCTGCGAGAAAAGTGCCCAAGACCTGCAGTTTAGCGTGAGTAGTAAAAATCACAGTCAATATATTAAGCCTTTTTCTTCTAAAATGACACACTTTTTGGCACTGAATTGCAGTTTGAGCCTTCGAAGAAAGTTCCTGAGATGATCAAGGTGAACTTGACGGACATCGCGATTAGGTGGAATCCCAGCAAGAGTCTCAGGGGTCTCGTCAATCTTCCCAACAAGTATTTTCACACCTTTAATGTAGTCGGTGAGTTTTCTTCGGCTAAAATTGGCGAGTTTAGTTCATTAGAAGTCGGCTAATTGATGTTTTCTTCGGCAGGAAAAATCGCCAATGCTGTCCGCCAGCTCAACGCACCCGGAGAGAGTGACGAGTGTGACCACATTCTGGTGCCCAACTTCTACCGCAGTGGATTCATCACGATTTCCCGGCGCAAGTGAGAAACTGTGTCATACTCTCGAAGCACTCTGATGGCGATTGAGGAATACATTGTACATACATACATTATTTTTGTAAATAATAGTGATATCTACCCTATTTAATTTATTAATGACGCAACATACTCTATGAAATAAATAATTTTCAATTAAAAAAACGAAGTATTTCTGGGAAAATGAGGGATTTCTCCGAGAAAAAGGAGCGAATTTCTGATTATGGCAAGGAAAAAAAACAGAAACCGTTGATTTGCAGTACTAGAATGTCGGAGTAAAATACGCGTAAAAATTCGGCGCTGTCAAATGTCAGTGGATTTTCGCTTGAGGAATTCGTTCTGAGGTTTTTTGGTTGAGAATTCTTTGTGAAAAAGGGTGTTTTGCGAGGCATTTGGGGCGCTACCATGGAGGCTCTGATACCCGTGATCAACAAGCTGCAGGATGTGTTCAATACAGTGGGCTCGGACCTCATGCAGCTGCCGCAAATTGTGGTGCTGGGAAGTCAGGTGAAGCATTCGCACTCTAACCATGTTTATTGGCTCCTCGATGGCTCTCTTTGCCTCTGCGTCCCGACCCAAATTACATAACTCGCTCGCCGGCAGAAGCCTCCGCCGGCAAGGGAGGCTCTCCCGAGGGGTTGTGCTGATGGACTTTTGGGCTTCTCTTCCAGAGTTCCGGCAAGAGTTCCGTGATCGAGAGCCTCGTGGGCAGATCGTTCCTGCCCAGAGGCACGGGCATCGTGACCCGGCGGCCGCTGGTGCTGCAGCTCGTGTACTGCCCACTGGACGATAGGGAGCACCGCTCGGCCGAGAGTGGCACGGTGAATGTGGAGGAATGGGGCAAGTTTCTGCACGTGAAGAACCGCATCTTCACCGACTTCAATGAGATCCGGCGCGAGATTGAGTCGGACACAGACAAGCTGGCGGGCGACAACAAAGGCATCTGCCCGGAGCCCATCAACCTGAAGATCTACTCCACGAAGGTGGTGAATCTCACGATGGTGGACTTGCCGGGCATCACGAAAGTGCCCGTGGGCGACCAGCCGGAAGACATCGAGGCGCAGATCAAGGAGCTCCTGTTCAAGTACATTGAGAATCCCAACTCGATCATCCTGGCCGTGACGGCGGCCAACACGGACATGGCCACGAGCGAGAGCCTGAAGCTGGCCAAGGAGTGCGATCCGGACGGTCGCCGGACGCTGGCTGTGCTCACGAAGCTGGATCTCATGGACGCCGGCACGGACGCCATTGACATTCTGTGCGGACGCGTGATTCCAGTGAAGCTGGGCATCATTGGCGTGGTGAACAGATCGCAGCAGGACATAATTGACCAGAAGAACATCACGGATCAGCTGAAGGACGAAGCGGCCTTCCTGCAGCGAAAGTATCCCACTTTGGCCACGCGCAACGGCACTCCTTATCTGGCCAAGACCCTCAACAGGCTGCTGATGCACCACATTCGCGACTGCCTGCCCGATCTCAAGGTGAGCACGATTTCACTGTCTCTCAAGCACAAAGAAGTCAACAATGCGTGCGAGTCGCTGAACTTCCTCACTTTCTGGGGCGCTCCGATTTTTGCGTGCAATGACGGGGAAAGCGGTGAGCTTATCTGAGTTTGCTGATTGGAAGCTTTTTCTTTGCATTGGGGGAGCTTAAGAGATCTAGAAACATTTCACCACTTTTGCATGAAAGCAGCTTTACGAACCCAGAGAACACATTAGCCTAAAAATCAGCGTGTTTCTCAGCTGATTTACTGCTAAGTCAAAGTGCTCACAATCGAGCAGCTCCCATATAAGAAAGTGCTCAGAATTTGAGCTGAAATAAGCACTTTTGCGAGCAGTTTCTCGAGCGCGATGAAATTCTCAGCCAAGTGTGTTCGCTGAGAAGTGAAATAAACCATCATTAAAAATTGCGGATCGCGTTTAAACAGTGAACATCTTGAAGTTTTGTGTGAAAGGCGATTATTTACTTTCTTTTCTATTTTAACCATCTCGACAATATGACCGAAAAAATGACTCATTGACGGCGTTTCAGAATTTCGACTGTTTCTTGCGTCACTTTGCGCTGCGATCTCTGCGGCAATCGAACATTTTGCCGGCTGATAACAATGGGACGCGATTTGGCAATGACGAAATATGAGACAATAAATGAAATATTAATGAAAGATTTGAAATGCAAAGTTGGGAATTGAATCGCGTTTGAGGAAGTGAAGACCTTCCAAGACAGAAATAGAAATTCCACATTAACTTTGACTCTCTTTGCAGACTCGCGTGAATGTGATGATGTCGCAGTTTCAGTCCCTCTTGTCGTCTTATGGTGACGATGTGAAGGACAAGAGCCAGACTCTGTTGCAGATCATCACGAAGTTCGCGAGCGCCTATTGTGCCACAATTGACGGCACGGCGAGGAACATTGAGACGACGGAGTTGTGCGGAGGCGCGCGAATATGCTACATCTTTCACGAGACCTTCGGGCGCACCCTCGACTCCATTCACCCGCTCACGGGACTCACGAAGATGGACATCCTGACGGCCATTCGGAATGCCACGGGGCCGCGACCGGCGCTGTTCGTGCCCGAGGTGTCCTTCGAGTTGCTGGTGAAGCGGCAGATCCGCCGGCTGGAGGAGCCGTCGCTGCGCTGCGTGGAGCTGATCCACGAGGAGATGCAGCGCATCATCCAGCACTGCGGCACGGAGGTGCAGCAGGAGATGCTGCGCTTCCCGAAGCTCCACGAGAAGATCATTGACGTGGTGACGCAACTGCTGCGTCAGCGTCTGCCCACCACCAATTGCATGGTGGAGAACCTCGTGGCCATTGAGCTGGCGTACATCAACACGAAGCATCCGGACTTCCACAAGGAGGCCGCCCTGGTGCCCAGCCTCATGAAGAGCGAGAATGTGGAGCCGTGGATCACGCAGAAGGGTGTCAATCGTCGGGAATTGGCGAAGAATGCCATTCGAGAGGCAGCTCAGCAGCAGAATCACGTGGAGAATGACGAGGCGGCGCAGCAGAATCACGTGGGCGAGACTCAGCAGAATTGGCTGGCCAATATTCTGTCGCAGAAGGAGGCGCAGAAGACGGAGAGTCCCATGGCGTCCAGTGGCAACACACCGACACACACCAGCGCCATGAGTCCTCTGAAGCCCGTCAATCTCCTTCCCGATGTGCCCATCAACCATCCGGCGCGCAAACTCACAGACAAGGAGCAGAAGGATTGCGATATTATAGGTGAGTCTCCGAAGGATCCTCCTGAGTCCTTTCTGCCAACTCTAATTCATCTTGTGTTCTCTTTCCAGAGCGCTTAATCAAGTCGTACTTCTACATTGTACGCAAATCAATTCAGGATTCTGTACCAAAGGCAGTGATGCACTTCCTGGTCAACTACGTCAAGGATAATCTGCAGTCTGAGCTGGTGACTCACCTGTACAAGTCCGATAATGCCGAGGAGATGCTGAATGAGTCAGATCACATAGCAATTCGCCGTCGTGAGGCCGCAGACATGCTCAAGGTGGGACTTTTCATCCTTTTCCTCCTTCTCTGAAGACTCAATGACCACTGAAATTCTTCCTTTGCAGGCTCTCACACGGGCGAATCACATCATAAGTGAGATTCGAGAGACGCACATGTGGTGAATTGCTGAAGGCGTTTTATAAAAACCACTATAAGAATATTTTACCTTTAAATTTAAAGTGAAACAAAAAAGATTAGAAAACCGCGATTAATACACTTAATCTGGAGGGAAAATGCATTGATGCTAATTGTTAGATGACAAGATTTACAGATAAGATATAAAAATTATTTATTGACAAGTGCGACAACTTTCTTAAGGTAGATCAACACGTGGCTGTTTTTTTCCTTCCTGTTTTCTTGTAAATTGCATACTATTTTGAAGAGAGAATGTGTGAAGAAGAGAGCAGTGTGTAAGGAAAACTCTCGAAATGTTCTTCAAATCATTAAGAAAAAAAAGTCTTTGTTGAATCATGCATTTGTTCACCAAATCACAATTAGTGAATGTAATAATGTAGATTTTTTTTAAGTTTCTCCCTTTGCTTTTGCATTTTCAACGACATTTTTAGGATTATGCGCTTAAGAATTGGCAAACAGTGAGAATATGTAGAAATTGTAATTGTAGTTTTCAGGCATCATTCCCAAGTTTTAGATCAATCCATTCTTCGAGGTATAAAATGAACATTGTTGGACATCCTATTCGCCACCAATAAATATTTGGAATTGTAAATTGATGAATCGAATGTGTATTGCATGAAGTCTTACAGGTAGAAATGTCCCCGTGGCGCCTGTCTAGGCGCGGTTCGTGTCCGACAACACCCGGACGATGCTTCCGACTCCGGCGCGGTTGAAGACCTTCTCGTGCCACTGCAGCAAGTGTCCGCTGGAGCCCTCGGACGGGATCTCGAAGCCCCTGTAGATGTACTTCATCAGCACATCGAACAGATCCGGATCCTCGAGGAAGTCAATGGCTCCGTCCATCTGGGAGGACTTTATGGACAGCAGCACGCGCAGAGCCACATTCAGAGCGTTGTCCTGCAAGGAAATCCACTCTTTAGCGCCTCGCATTGGCTGCAAAAGTCCCTCAAATCCGCACCTTGACTTGCTGATTCTTCGAGCCCAGCGGCGCGTTCTGGAGCACCGACTTGAGAGCCTCGAAGTGCTTCCCCTGAGTCATCAGGCCGCTGATCTCGTTCTCATCTGGCCCCCCGGAGCCGCCGAAGTCTGGATCGTCCTCTCTGAAATTGTCCTCATTGTACTGGTCCACGTCGATCTTGCGGAACGCCGAGCTGGAAGTGTTCTTGGCCATGCTGATTCTCTGGGGAAATGCAAATTTTCACTGGGTTTCACACGATTTCTCGCAATTTTCCACACCCCAAAAAACACAGATAAACACTCGGGCGTTTGACACTTCGCCGGGCGCGAGCGAAAATTGTACTAGATGCGCAATTTGAATTTTTGCGCCAAGCGAATTGGGCGACAAATGTCACCGGAGGAAACAAGCGTATGCTGAGTGCAAGTGCAAGATGGATCAAGTCGATCAAGTCATGGATATTAAAAAGGAAATTGAAGATTCTGATTGTTATGAGCCAAGAGACGAGTTCATCGATAGCGAAATTGTTAAGGAGGAGTACGATATTCAGGATGAAACATCAAATTTAGTGACAAAGTATGGATTTCAAGGATGACTAGCAACTTGGTTTGCTAAAGTATTTCTTTGTTTACAGGAAGATTGATGCCCAGGAGGAAGAACAGCACGAATGTCCTCTTTGTGAGAAGGTCTACCAGTCAGCACACTCCCTGGGAGTACACTTCAATATCCACAACTGCCGAGACAAGAAATTCCTTTATAGGAAGTCCTATAAATGTGGGATTTGTGGGAAGGATTTCATGAACAAGTCTAGCCTACTGAGGCACATTACTATACACTCCAATGTGAGGAATTTTGAGTGTGCTTTGTGTTCCAAGAAATTCAAGAGCAAGCAGAACATTGGGCGGCACATGAAAATTCACACACAAAGGCCTCAACCGTGTCCGCAGTGCAAGAACATTTTGAAAAACTTAATATCTCTGAAATATCACGTTAAATTCCATTGCCAAGTGACTAAACATCTCAGACAAAAAGGTATTTGCACAATCTGCAACAAAGCCTACGCTACAAAGTATAGTCTTAACAGACATAATAAGAGACTTCACAAGGATTCAGTTTAGACCTCACATAAAAAATCATCTAAAATCTAACCGGAAAAAGTTTCCAGTCAAATGAAATTTATAAAGATAACAAAGATATGAAATTTACAAAAACTGATAATTGATGTCGATTTTATTGAAATAAATGAACTAAATACAATACAAAAAATAGATACGAAAACATTTTTAATTAAGATTCATTTTAGCATTTTGTTAACGTTCCGGATGTGCTTCGTTTCTTAGGTTTCATCGGTGTGATAAGAAAAGCATTAAATATAGTATACTTTTAGTAGTGTTAGATGTGCCAGAGAATAAAATAATATCTCTGATGAAGTGGTTGAAGTCGAACTCATAATCACATTTTTACGGAATAAAGAGAAATGAGGGAAATAAACAATTTTGACAAACTTCAATAGTTATTCCATTTTCAAAGAGCTAATTGAATTCCTTTTTCATTGTTTCCATATCAAATTTTTGTCAAAGTTTAAATTCGTATTGATTTTATTGATTTCTATGCTTTGCATGACTAAAACTGCAGCCGAAGGAGCAAAAAGTGGCGTGATACTTTCTCAATAATTGACCACGAAAATAAATCACCGAGTGATTTTGATGGAAATTCAATTATTTCCACACACTGGAGGTTTTTTTTTCATGTTGTGGGAAATATTTCACATACATTGTTCCTGCTATATGTGACAATATGTCAGTCCGGATAATGCTTTAACAATTTGCTTTGCTTTCCCTGTAGCAATTTGCAGCTGTCCACTTGTCGGGCAATCTCCGCTGGCGTCAAACCTGTCACCAATTCCCCCCTTGATTGCCCCCCCGGCGAGTTACAGGTCGCCAAGTGGGTCAGTAGTGCCGCAGTTGCCCTGCGACCATGGCGACTTTTCCCGCCAAAGCCGCGAAGAGTGACCAGAAGTTCGGGAAGGCGGTCAAGATGGTGCTGTGGAGCGAGAAGCCGAGACAACAGAAGAGGGATGAGACGAGAGACAGCATCTTCGTCCGCTACTGTGACAACACTTCCGTCCATGGCATTCGATATCTATCGGAGAAGGGATTACATTGGACTGAGAGGTGAGATTCCACTGAGAATCTCTCGGTCTGTGCCAATAAATCACCGGCAACTTTATTATTTCTTCTGCTCTTGCCTTCTGTGCAACATAATTTACCTCCAGAATCGACACTGTCCACATTGAACTTTATCTCTCAGGGGCAATTGAGATGTTCCTGCAGCCAGCGTCTTGCTAATGGTCTGTTTATTTACTCTTGCCTGCAAAAATCCTTTTTCACAGATTGACCTGGGGAATAATTGTCGGCATGGCTACTTTTGGTGTTATCTACGTCTCCATCTTGCTCTCGGAGAAATACCAGACCAGCCCTCTGTCAACTGTTGTGGAGGACACAAACTTTCACATCAGCGAAATTCCCTTTCCGGGCATTGCAATCTGCAACAGTCATAGGATCAACACCCGGAAAGTTGACGACGCCATCAAGAGATACTTGCCTAACGGAACCAAGGAAGACATTTTAACTTTCGAACTCCTCTTAAATGCTCTGGAAATTCTGGACTTCGGATCTTACGAGGAATTTGAGTCGTTACTACCCAGAAACATATCAAATCTCATGGGAATCAACATAACGAAGCTGATTATAGAAGTATCTTCGGTAAAGTTAGGTTCTTAGATCTAAGAATTTACTATTTTTGGTTTTTGCAGTTGCGCTACACTTGCCAGGATCTGTTTAAGGAGTGCTGGTGGCGAAGCAAATCCATTCCTTGCTGTGACATCTTCAAGATGGTAAGGAAACGAAGGAAACTTACTTCATTACATATTTAATAATAAATTCTTTCTTCGAACTTTTAAGCAAAAGACCGAGTATGGAATCTGCTATGCTTTTAATTCAGCTTCAAACGAAGAGAGTCCTATTAATGCTGTACGTATAATCTTATATGAGTAATATAAGGCCATAGCAATGTTTTTAATTTTTTTTAGTGAATCCTCATATTTTTTCTATACGCCGGATCTAAAGGTTTACTTTTTACTTTATTTAAAATCATCCTATTGTAAATGTTTCGCACAAAAGCCAGTGAGGTAAGGAAATGAAGTGAGTCATCTGAAGTCTTTATTGCCAGGATGAGGAGTTGAAGCTGTGGCGCACGACGAGCTACAACGAATGGAGCGGATTTCGAGGAGTTATCCAATCTTATCATGGTCGCGTGCGAAGGTATACATATCCAGTTGGAGTTCTGGTGAGTTGAAATTCAGAAATTAAAGTCCAATAAACCGACATTCCGTGAAGCCACACTGTGGCTTTTAGTAAATGAAAATTCCATCTGAATGGATTATAGTCAGATTTAATGATACGCGCGGTGTATTTTTCACGCTAAAGATTTTCCCCATTTCCATAATTCATTTTAATGAGATTCCATTAGTGCAGACAGTGAAGAATCTCTTGCCACCGTTTGAAAATCTCGTCCGGCGAACGGCAATTTGCACATTGTTCCGAATTCTGGGCTGAGTGCGCGGATTGTGTGGTGGAACGTGAGAACGGCAGGTACGATTAACTAATGTGATTTCCCACAATAAGGTAATAGTCCATCATCCGTACGAGTGGCCACAGCAGGCGAAGTTTATACCTGAGGGAACGAGCGTGTCCATTGGCATTCAGCCCACAGCATTTTATGCATCATCTGATGTAAGAAGATTAACGTCCACTGAGCGTCAATGTATTTACAAAGTGAGTTTGCAGGACATTTACCAATAATGGCACTTTGTCTACTCGCTTTCTGTAGAATGACTTGGATGTGCCATTAGGTGAACCCTAAATTCTAACCGCAAGCACTCTGCATTTTCTGCACCGCCACTTGACTATTATATAGCTGGCAAGTGAAGAGAAATACCTCAGGATGAATCCTTTTGAAGGATGCGGAGCGATTTTCGCATAGCTCTGAAAACTTTCTCAAAACCCGCGAAAGTGAGAACTTAAGCAGATTGGGTTTCTGGGTATAAATTAACTGTTTCCATTTAATTTTAAAACCCACGCACTTCTCGGTCCTTAACAACATACTTGAGAAATTGGAAGACTCCTTGCAAAGTTACGCGAAAGCTGATCACTTTCAGTTTCTCGCATGGTATAGTGGAAAAGTTTGCCGATATCTCGAAAGATGTTGGATACTTTGCGTAAATCATGACAGGGGTGAGTGTTGTTTTTAATTTTTCCGCATGCCAGGAGGACATTTCCCATCGGGAGGAGATTATGAAGCTGCGAGCGCTTCCATATCTGCGAGCCAATTGCATGTCAGAATGTCGACAGCGCGCAATGATGGCGTACTGCAACTGCACTCTCGACTTCTTCTACCCATCCGGTGAGTGTCCAGCTGCGAAGACACCCCGCCGACGTGCATCCGCACCTTGCCAATTGATGGCATCGAAAGTGTGATGAATTATTGAGTGGTGCAAGTGATGGCATAAGTCACTGGACGCGTGTCATTCAATCCTCGTCACTCATGTTCAGACCACATATGACAAATTGACTGTAGGCGTTGGCAAGAAAGCCACCCACACTTGACCAGGCCCGCTGTTGCCCACCTCTCATCGCCCATTGTGTACCATTTCAGGTATTTACGCGCCCTGCAATATTGGCGGTCTCGTGTGCCTCAATCGATACAACGGTAATTGCGTGTGGGTATTGACAACAAATGCACCATTTGGAAATTAATTTATCACCAACTAATTCAATGCTACTTGTTTTCTGATTTTGCACAGCATGTCCTCAATGAGCGTGCGATGATTCACCGTGCAATTCACGCAGATTGACGTGCACATCGTCAGTGAATACACTCAGCGCACTTGCAGCATTCCAAAGTGAGCATTCGCAGCTTCTGTCGAATCGAGGACATGCTGTGCATGAATTACTCCACATAATAGTAATATAGTGTGTGAGGATGTTTAAGCATTTGCTCAACTTTAACTGTTAGTCAAGTGTAAAATTTATGCTGTGGTTTACTTTTAATTTGTTATCATTCCCATTTTAATTACATGCCACCCGCCCGCTCGCAGATATTTTCAATTACGAGAAACCACCAATTGAAAATGAGTATTTCGATGTAAATGAGGAGGGAATTATGTGTCCCTGTTTGCCAGGTTTAATCATTTTCACGACTACGCTAGAGATATTTATCACGGGATTGTCTAACAAACTTCCTCTCTTTGCCAGAGTGCTCAAGAATCGACTACAGTGTGGAATTGTTTGAGAATTTGGGCATGTAAATATTACAATATGAATTGTTGACTCCCTTCGGCTGTGCTTGAAGATTGCCTGCCTTTGCAGGGAGACCACCGACAATTCCGTGGCTCTGGATATACACTTCAAGTCCTCCACGATGCTGCGGTACAGGACGGATGTGACATTCGGGTGGCTGGACTTAATGGGTGAGTTTGCACCACTTATTGATCGATGGCCCAGTGAAATCTGTCTCTCTTCCTCCCCAAATTGGGGAAATGCAGTTGCATTCGGCGGAATTGCCGGTCTCTTTCTCGGCTGTTCGCTGCTTAGTGGAGCAGAATTAGTTTATTATCTTACAATTGGCTTATTTTGGCACAACACCAACCCTCAGCAACACCGTCCGCCCCAGCACGCCCAGAGGCCCAGAATTAATACCATTTCTCATGGCATTGAGCATGTCCAGCAACAGTGGAGATTGGCCAAGGGGAACATGTTTATTGTGGAGGCGAGCTATTTTCAATCCGCCAAATAGACTCCATCACTTTTTTATCATCTTTTGCATTTATTTTATTGAAACAATTCTGATCTGAGATACTTTAGATTTGTTTCGTCTGTAGAAATAAGCTTTTTAGGAGCTCCAGTTTTTTTTTATACACTGATTAATAACGCGGTTACAGTAAAAATTATCTACATCTTCTCTATGTTTTATATAATAACTTCTATATACAGTTTTTTCCCACATCTTTTGATCCGAGTGACAAAATATCTAGACAAGGAAGCATTTGACAATGTTATGATTCTTCGTTTTTGGTTTCCTTAGCAATTTAATAAAGCTATCACAACACCTTTAAAAATCAAATTATATTCTTGATATTTCGAGAGATATGTTGGGATATTTTTGAATAAAGTCTTTTTAAAAAATTATGATGATTTTTGGCAGTTTTACTTTCTTAATTGGGCTACTAAAAATCGATGGTGGCGAGATTGAAGAAAACTACCCGGAAGCCCCATATAATCATCGAAAGGAAGGAACTGTGAATTGAAATACGCTGATTCGAATGCCTCCTTCGCGATTAATCATAAATGAAATTTAAATTCATTGGATTTGAGAAAACCAATGCAAATGTAATGCATCTTCAGTAGTCCTCCACTGCAATATAACCTGATATTTACAAATTTGTGTGATATATTTTTGATCCAAGTTTCACATAATATTTCATTTGATACGCCTTAGATTTTCTGAACTTAGAGGAAGTTTTTTTTTTGATGTGGTATCTCATAAAATACTACAAAATTTATTTATTTTATCATTATCTAGATATTTCCGTCATTCTCCGTCGTTTTAAGTTGTCAAGTATATGTATAATTTCTTTTGATGATGTATGGCAATAAGTTTCGTTTTCCTTATCAGCATATCTAAAGTTGTTAAACTTCTAGTTTCACACTTTGCTCTTGTTATAAATACAGTGTTTCCATTCAAAGAAGGTACAAATAGTCACTTTTTGTGCTTCAAGCACTTGTTTTCTGTCCTCTGTTAATACAAAACTAATCATATGTATATGATACCGAAAATTGTTAATATTTCCATAAAATCTATATCATTGTCCTCTGGTTTTTTTTTCTTCATTAGTTCATCGCGTTCTGTCGCACTGCTATTTTTTCTCTGGGGGTTGTCATCAATGAAAAATTCAACCGGTGACTATTTTCCATGAATAACTTTCTGCAGGCGAAACTTTTCAGACACAACTCTCTGGTACTCGTGTCGCCATGAGCATAGTTTTAATTGCATGTACATTTATATCCAAATCACCATTTGGCACAATGTCGTGTTGATGTTGATGCTGCAAGTAATTGCTATTTGTCGGGGCAATCAATTGAAAGTCCGTGGATGAGAGTGGCTTCAGCAGGAGATCCTTGGGTCGATTTTCGTGTTTGGTGTACTTCTCACTCTGCAAGAGATGTGCATAATTGAGTTTGGCGGAAAAGAGTGTCTTAGTAATAAGCTTATTGCCAGTGTGAGTCAAATGTTTGCGTGGGAAAAGAATTTTCACAAGCGAGAAGCAACACGAAAATCCTCCGGCAATTCGAATGAGAAATTGCACAGAGGAGAATCACGTCTAATTGACTTTTGATAGATGACTTTGAAATTTCTCATACAAGTCAAAATCCTCGAGAGATTGATGGGGAAATTCTTTCACTCAATTCGCCTTTGTAGTTCACTCGTCTTAGCAAGGAACAATTCCTCAAGTGAAAGGAGTGACAGTGGAAGCGGGAAGAAAAGTATGTGGACTTTGTACGACACACACACACACACACAGGCTACCTCCTCTGGGAATTCCTTGAATCAAATTGACCAGCAAATATGTGATAAATAAATGCATAAGATATCAAGTTTTGGTATCGATTGTTCGTCTGAACATGACATAGTATCCAAGCCAATGCTCCAAATACAATGATTATTGTGGAAAAAGCAATTTGCAGTGGGGAACACCAGTTCATTCTGAATAATTCATTAGCCCACTCAACAGCAGCGGAAACACACCAATAATACCAAGTACAACCAGCAAGAACATCGACGCGCAACTGAAGTCACCACCCAAACTCTGCACTCGCCACCCCTTCGACATCCTGAGTAACACCGCACAATCGTCCACTGGCTGTTATTGCTTCTGTTAACTGATTGAAATCGACAAAGTGGATTGAATTAGTGGAGGGAATTCGGTTAATGATTGTTCTGTTTTTATTTTTGGCCTGTCTGCCTTCACTTCCGCCATCATCTGCGCGGCATCCACGCTCCGTGTTGATGTGCAGCACATGTCGGATGAGGGGTCACATTGAGAAGCATTGCGTGAAATGTGGTGAGAATCACTTGACAAACACTTGCAAACTAATCGCTATAATTGCATAGGAAATTACTTTCCTATCATCTATACAAATATACTCACAAATATTGAATCTTGATGATTCCATTCTGACGCCAAGCAATTTTCCATTTCGTCAGGAACTGCGGAGATAAGGAAAAAATGGCTTAAACCTTCTAAACTTCGAAGGAATACAGTTTCAGAAAACCTACCGTACTGACTGGGAATGACATCGGGATCTCTCTCGTCGTCACCCAAATCGTATGACTCTGTGGCAGGACCGCCCGCATGGTCAGCATCCCGTCCAGGAGTCCCACTTATCACCTGCTCCTTAGCTGCGGAGTCACTGTGCTGCCACCGTAGGTTGGCTTTAACAGTCTTCTGCAGAAATTCAATTTTTATTATTCATTTCACTCTAAACTGGAATTTCCTTAACCATATAATGTGAAATTTCCTTCGAGATTCTCTCTTGTCCCAAAATTTAAATTCGTCTTTATGTTGCGACGAGACAGGAAGTAATTAGAAAGGTGTTGTGGAAAATTGCGACGATTCTACGCTCGGTATATCTCTATGTTTGGCGGACAGTTTGGAAAATGTGGCAATAAGGAAGTGAATGGGATGGCTCTCGAAGTTTCATGGGTGAAAACATGATAATAAACATTGGGCGAGTGGCAAGAGTGTGGGCGTGGAGGCCAGAGGGATTGAATTACCTTTACCTTTGATGGATCCTGTTTGCAGAGCAACGTGCTAGATTGTTTGGAACTGCTGAGTGTGTCGTTGCTGTGGGATCTCCGGGCGCTGTACACTCGGCCAACGATGACACAGCAGAGGAGGAGGAGGGTGAGCACTGTGCCAAATACAATTGGTGACAGATGGAAGGATGTGTCGAAGGATGCCACTGCGAAAATTCACCAAATACTGCAATTGCTGGCACTCGTCATCACTGGACATGCGGTCTTACCAGATCGATTCTCCAGCTCATTGGCGAAGGGAAAGTCCTTCAGGATGACCCCTTGACTTCTGCCCTTCTGGTTCACTGCAAAGATAATCACTCGCAGCGAGTGGTCGTCCAAGGAGTCAAAGGATATGAGACTCTCCAGTGACTCAATGACGAAGACAGGTTCATCAGTATTAGTGATGTTGTATCTAAAATGTGAAAATATAGAAAATTTCTGTGTTTTTTCCATAGATTAGTGGATTTTACCTAAGTTTTCCAGTTCTTGTGGAGACCAACTCGAGAACGAAGACTTGCGGAAGTCCTCCATCGTAGCCAGGAATGCACTGAATCTCCACAGAATGACTTGTTTGATTAGTCACTGAGCAGTTTCGAACGACAGATGGCAAACCTACAATTAATTCAAGGTATTTTAGCGCTGCGAAATACTTGAAAATCACATGTAAGATAGTTAAACTCATGATTATCGTGACACACATCTCAAACCATTATTCAAAAAACATTTTAATTAACCAGATTTAGTGGAAAAATCCACTGTAAGTATTGTGGATTACAATTTCCACTTAAACTTTAGCTCTAATACAGTATTTTTTACCCACGACATACTCTGTCCAATTTGTAAGGTTTATTTCGTGAAATGGTGCTCCATCCGAGCTTCCGGAGTAAATAAATAATGATTATAATTAAATTGGAGCACATTGCATGAGATAAATGGTGTGGAGGGCCAAATTTCGCCACAGCTAAACTCCACATCCTCCCTCTTGGAAGCATATTTGGAATACTTCGCAAGACACAGTCACTATTTGCCCTTCGCATCAATTTATGGCTCCATGAAGGATTATTATTTGCAGAATGTGACCACATGGAAATGAGCGTGGAATTTAAATCTGCGACACAAACCTGCCAGGACGATCTGGAAGAGGCAGGGATTCTGCTGCGCGCCCACTTCGTTCTGGCCCCAGCACGACAGCGTTCCGTAGTCCTGGAAATGGGGTCATGTGTGTAAGGGCATGTCAGCAATTCCCGCGGGGTGTTTGTCTGCAGACGGGGAATCCCCGCGCGAAAGCGACCGATCAATTATTCAAAATACCTGATCAGTTACTGGTGTGTACTGCAAAATGCTGCGCATGGAACCGTTTCGATGGTGTCTCTCTCTGCCGACGTCCAATGTTTCGCCTGAATTATTGAACTTCCACCGAAAGGATCTGTGTATTTATAGCATGAAATAGGAATGGTGCAATTCAATCCATTTATACTAATTTCGGGACACTCTATAATGAACATCACAAACCTTGGTGGCGGATCGGATTCCACTTCACACACAATATTGAGATTCTCCCCACGAAATGCTCCGATAATGATGACTTTGTCCGTGGCACAGACGGGAACATCTGAACGCAGAAGTGTACACAAAATGTTAATAGGAAATCTCACACAGTGAATTATTAATTTACAATCCCTTACACTTTACACGAAGTGATAATTGATTGCTCACGGTCTCGCCCTCGGCGTTCACTGCGCTACACGAGTAATTACCACTCGAGCTCCTCGTCACGCGCTGCAGCACTAAGCTTTGGTTGGATCTTATCACTCGGGCGGATGCATTGTGGGTGAGGATGATGCCCTGATTGAGAGGATTTTTCCCACGTTAATCAAGATGCGATGGTATTTATTTGCTAAAATTCCCAAAGTGCACTATAATGAGTGGAGGGAAGAGGTGGAAAATTCCTGGTCTTCCCACGACTGCAGGTGAACACACTGATGAAGTGAACAATTGAGTGGTTTCAAATGGTTTGAGACAATTTCACTAGGAAGGGCTCAGTATTATCCCTGCGCATCATGCTGAATGATTGCACAAATGAAGTGCGTCACACCTACTCTTATTTGGGGTTAATTTCAAGCTCAATTTTCTGATTAGTTCACTCCTTCGACCCCAAAAGATTCAGGAGTGTTCTCTAGATGATAGAAGGGAATATGATCTATGTAGTTTACTGCATCAGACAGATTACTAGGAGCTTTTGTACAAATCTATCTCTCACCATTTTCTTATTATTGCTCCCTGTTTATACATGTCTCTCTAAATTAAGCTCTCCCTCCGCCCATAAGAAACTCAAGTGAGCTACTGAGAGAATTGTCCTCCCTTCAAGCTTCACTCTACGCTGTGTATATTTACGACACTTTCAGCTTGGCGAATGCGTAAAATTCCAAGTGAAACTGGAGCCTCCAGAAAGAATTAAACGAGACTCGAGTATTTCAAAAGACAAGCAACAATTAATCTCCTGACATTGGCATGTGAGTCAATCAAAATGATTGAAGTCGTGTGACATGGAAGGGAATTTAGAATTAAATTGAAACTTTAGCTCATACTTGGAGCATCTAATTACAATCTAATGCGCGTGGTGGAATAACACTCGGGGAGGGCAAAATTTGATTTTGGTGTATCTGTCACAAATGTGTGTCTGCATGGGTGGATTGTACATACATTATTAAGCCGAAAAGCACTTAAATTAAAATAAAATCTCATCACATATTTACCCTTCGAGGATACAGAATAACAATAACAAGTTTAAGACGCGCCGGGATTGTCTCAAATGGAAACAATCAAAATTGCCACCCAAATCCACCCACTTGCTCTCTTCTCTGCCGCACCCCGAGTGTCGCTTTCCAGTCAGTTATCTTACGCAATCTTCCATCCATTCTAGCCTTTCTCAATACATCAGTCTCTCGCAAACATGATTAATTTCAAGTCGGGCTAATTAGAGCTGGGATAAATACATATATAATTAATTTGTACGCTCTCAGTGAAACATATCACGGAACTCGCAGTGAGAAGCGTATGACAGAAGTTCTCATGTGTGAGAAAGACTTTCAATTGCATGGGGGCAAAGATTAAAACTGCCTTGACACTCACGTCATGCAGCCAGTAGAGTTTCCGCCACTGAGGATTGGCCTGGACGTGGCACTCGAAGTAAACATCCTCACCGTCTTTGATGTCTTCGGCAGAGAGGGTGGATCCCAGGCGCAGCGTCACAATGGGTGGATCTGCACGAGACAGCAAAATTAAATATTTTATCTTCACGAGTATGACTGCAAAATTTAATATATTTCGCACAATTTCAAATGAAAAGCCATCATTTTGTCGTTGTACGGATTTTCTGGGGAATTCGCAAAGCTCCACCCACTCCAAAGCCACGCCCAAACTCGCTGACAAAAGTGATTCTGAAACCTTGTAAATCATTTCTTCGCCTCCGAAATTCTTATACCTGATCTCAGAGGATTTGGGCATCACTTTCCATTAACATGTATCATTTATGTGAGACAGACAATAAAAAAGTCTCTCTAATGACGCTCTTTTTTGCATGAATAATGTACATAAATACCCAATTTCTACTTTGCGAGTCAAAATGCCATAATTTCATTTCATCGGTTATGATTTTCTGAGCTCATCCAAAGAATTATATGTCAAAATATATACGTTGAATCTAGCAAAAGATATTCCCACGACGACTGAAATAAGTGGAAAAAGTGGAAAACAACAGTTGACCAACATTGTCAGTCAAATGAATATGCGAGTATTTGCACTTGTAGTACTCGCACTTGTAGTAAATTTAATTGCTCAACAGCAAAACTTTTGCAATTTTTCGTATTAGACGCTCTCATATTGGAGTTCAAAGTGCATGGCAGACAATTTTTGCATATTTAGAGAGCGGGGTTTTTTTTTATTTGTGGCACTGAAAAAGTTTCCGGCTAAATTTATCGTTCGGTAGGAAATGTTGGGGCAGGACGATGGCAATGCAATGGAGAACATTTGAAATAAATGTTCACGAAACTTTTCTATCACTTCCTCCTCATTAAGCATCAACATCTGTGCACGAATGTGAATAAATCGGATAAAATTCATGACACTCTCAAGCTCTGGGCGGCGGTACATATTCAGACTTTTCCCCGAAAATCACATTATTAATCACTCAGTGTTGCTGGGTTGTTTATTTTGCCATGGGAATAATTTATTCTCGAATTGGGCGTAGAATTGTGTGTGATAGGAGGTAAATAAACATGAAGATGTATGGGGATGGAAATTTAAAAGCAAAAAACAATCAAGAAAATCCTTATGAATAATCATAAATTGAAGCACACAACAAACAAAGTCCGCAAGGAGGCGAAATGGAAAGAGCGAATGGAAAAAGCGTTAGCACAAGGAAATTAATTTCGTGACCATTGCTAGACATGTTAATTACACAATATTTTACTTTCTGCCCGCGACACCCCTATCTTTAATTACGGATTCATGGGGCGAACGCCAGAGCGGTGAAGAAGATGGAATATTTACACAATAAAATGCAAGGTTGTCCCAGAAGGGGAGGGACGAGGGGTTGCAAATAAAAATAGCAACTTCATACTTACAGACGACATTGAGTTTCCACGTTGACTCCAAAAATAAACCCGTCACTTTTGGGTTCTCCGCACGACAGGTGAGAGTCTTGCCATCATCCTCAACCGCGGGTACGAAACTCAACTCCGATCGGGTTGTATTATTTAGCGTTTCATCCTGTCAATTTGTCCAATAGAAAATACTTTTAAGGTATGCAACATTGTTTATTACAGCGCTAAATTTAGCAATCTGCTCTCAACGCTGTCTTTTCTAAAAATGTCCCACGAAATTGATGAATGAATTGAAATATCCACCAAAAATAGACACTGTAATGTTATTTAGTCAATAAATATGATTTAACACAGCTTGGCTAGCAAATCGCGTCAGTGATTTCTCGCTTTTGTGGTTGTAAGGACTTAATGTTGTGAGAAAAAATGTTAGAATGACGACTTATGTAAATTATTTGATTACTGTAATGTGGAAAAAGTGACTTGGTTGCTGTTGCTATCGTGATTAGTGGATATGCATATTCACTCCACAGTGTATTTTTCTCGGAAAATCTAAATTGCAATGCTCTCATCTCGAAATATGATCCCAGCCTCAATTTGTTCATCAACATTCAGTCTACGCCAATTTCCCACCCTTGCGATACAGTGTCAAGTAGAAATGTAATTTTATGTGTACTCAAAGCACTTTGGACTTGTACATGCTTCTACTTCTTCATCGCTCATCCCTGGCTTGGCAAAACCTCCAAGTTATTCATTAAGAGGTTTTCATGAGTGGTGGCAAGAGTCGGTTGTGCCAAAAGGCACGAGGTGGTGACAGTGGATCCGTGGTTTTGAATACAATTACAGAAAAGATAATTGAGATTCAGCACTTAGGGTTAATTGAGGATATTAATCTCCATGTCCATTTAACCTCTTGGCTCTGCCGGCTAAATTACAAGTCCTATAGTTGATGATTCGCGTTTAACTTTAATGCCACACTTGTCTCTTTAGGGGTTGGCGCGGGGGGTGGAAAAAAGCAAATCACCTTCACTCAGCCACTGTGCTTTGCCCTCTTCCCTAATTAATTCCATACGAGAGTGCATTTGCTCAGTTTCGTTGTCGCTGTTTGCAAATGAGTGGATTCTGTGCATTGTATAATGTACTATTTTTAGCGAATGGACAGAAAAAGGTACATATGATTTTGTTTAGTGACGCGACATCCATGGCAGGGCATTGATTGATGCTCTCTCTCTCTGGGCAATTTTGTCTTTGGATAACATACCTTTGTCCGACGCAGTTGACGCTTCCCTTTGTAGAACGTAATGATGGCATTCGGGCGTGAACCTGCTGTCTCACAAAGGACTTCATAGCGCCGATCGGCCACTAATGAACTGACTGGCTCTATGATTTTCACAGACAGTGGTTTCACTGCAAAACAGACAGAAACACCACATAGCTTTTAAAGTCAACTGTTTTTTTCGTTGCGAAACTGTAGTCTGAATGACGAATTACTTCACAGACGATTGAGTGTTTTGTGTCGTGTGAAAAGAGTGTGTAATTGCAGAGAATATCTCATACAATCGCGCGACAAAGTTCGAGTACAGAATCAGGGAGTGAAGAGAGAGCTTTCACGGGCAGACAAGGCGATTAACAAAAGTGTCAGGACGAAGTGATGGTGTGAGAGAAGTTGTACAAGACGAGCGAGAAGGTTCAATGTTGACACATTTAGGCTGCAAATTTTCCTAAAACTCAACATGTGCACAAACTTAAATAAACAAAACTATATGTACACCATGAGACCGTGTGGGTGGCAAGCAATGAAGTGAAATAATTTTAGCATATTGCAAAGAGAGAGAGAGAGAGACTGTATGTTTCCCTCCAGTGTGTGAACCTTCTGGTAAAATTACACTCGGGTTATTTTGCCACTTTGAGTGATTTCCTTAAAGAGGGTCAAATTACCCCCAGGAAGACCCTCAAAGGGTTGTGATTTCCAAGGGATATTAATTCTGTATTAAATTGATATGTCTTATAGGTTTCAGTTCGAGCACTTTTGAGGTGTTTCCTTCTCTGGGAACAATTGGTTATGTACTTACGCAGCAGATCCAGGACGAAGCTTCGCTCCTTGGCCTCCACCAGCTTCGTGTTGAGCGCCTGGCATGTGAAGACGGAATTCAGATCGGTTCTCTGAACTCCTGGCCAGAGGAGGCGATTCTCAATGACATCCCCAGAATTCTGCTCGTACTGATCGTCCACGAGGATCCCATTCACGAGCCACCGAACGGAAGGCTGTGGGCGTCCTGCAAAGACGTGAGACTTTGAGCAATGGCCCAATTGTCACCCTCGTTGATTTGTGTCCTCGCGCGACTCAGTGCCCTTGATTTACAAGACATCGCACGACCAAATTTATGACAATTTGATGCCACTGCCGATGACATCATCAGAGGAGCTTGCATTTGCACGAATGCCGTGATTTATATCATCATCAATATCGCGTTTATATTGTGTGTTCATGCCGTCAGTGGGGTGATTGATTGGTTGTCTGTTCTCTGTGTTTCGGACCCATCCAGTAATATAGACTTGTAATATGCAACTATCAATAATTCCACCATATATTCAATTCCCTGTAATTTACCAATTTCACCCCTTGCAGATGCGGCGGATTCAGTCTATAATTAGGGGAACTATGCAACAGACTCTTCCTTATTATTATTGAATGACGAAACGTGCATTTATATGCACTTTGAAAGAGCCCTTGAGTGGATATTCCACAGGCAACACGAGGGCGAAAAACACATGTTCCTCGGCAAATCGCTAAGTCCATCTGCATTTTCGGGGAAAGTGTGTCAAACGGCTTACGATGACCTAACACATTCACCTTGGAGACGGCCATCCGGCTGGCTCGTGTGATGGCCCTGAGAGCCATGATTGATGAGACTAATTGCTCCGGCCGCCTCACAATGGCTGCTCCTCCCGAAGGAGTGCATGGGAAATTGATTTCCAAGAGGTCCGAGGCCCAGAGACACTGGCAGAGACCACATTCACTCCACCGCCCTCGAGTGGTTGCTCACAGCTCTGCATACGAGCCTGTGTTGTATTATGAACAACAAGAGCTAATTGGGACTGTTCTCATTCCTCTTCATATATCACTATTAATATTACCATAATGCATAGCACTGTCTATTTGCATAAAGAAATGGTTGTTTGCTGAGTAAAATTCCATATAATCCCCCCGTCCGAAATACTCTCCCAACAATGTACGCCCTTTTCTCTCCACTTGCATTTTCCACTATATCTGATGAGATTTGCAAACTCAAAATTTATTGCATTTGTTTGCACAATAAATACTTTTATTTATGACTGATGACTTCCCCAGTGTTAAAGTACTCCGGCTGTATGTGAATTTATCGCACAATGTGAGAGGGAGTGATATTTTTCATAGCCTCTTCATAGTGAAAAGCTTTCTATGATGGAACAAATGTCACTATTTCATCATATCTGCTCGTTAAACTGATTGATAACATCCAATAAACGAATATGTTAGAATTTTTCCACCGCTGGCCTGTCAACAGTTGAGCGCTTCGGAGGGGCAAAATAGCTGTGGTGAATTAAATTTTTCACATGAAAACAAGCCAATGTTTTCATTGAAATTTTCCATACCACTTTTCCCCTGTTAAATTCTATTGTGACGCCAGACGTTCTACATATATTCAAGGTAATGTTTCGCTAAATTTTTTACGCGATATCTTTTGAGCATAATTTCATAAGTTCACCATGTGCACGATGTGCGCAAACATTTAAATCCACACACATCACCACTGTGAAGTTGCAGCAAATTACTGTCTGATCGTGGAATTACTACTGAAGGGGAAATAAACTCTAATGATTGCTGCTCTTTGCCATGAAATCATCGCATGAGGAGAGTTTGTGTACATTATTTCTTAGCACTGAACATTTTACTGTATTTGCAGAAAAATAAATTTTATTTGCCGCACCAGTTTTGCCATCATGCAACGAAGCTATATGTATATCGCTCACAAATTTGTCAAAATAAACTTTTTTATCACCGAGTGAAAGGAGAATTGCACATGAAATGTACCCAAACATTTTGTTGGTGGCGTTAGAGGTGAATTTGTGCCATAATTTGTGATTGCGTTAAGAGTTGGAAAATGCACCTCACGAACGGTGCAACCAACAAAGAATGTGCTAAGAGTCATTTGGCCTAATGGTCGTGTGGGATATTTGCTAATAAATGGTACTTTTTACCTTAATAACGTCACCATTAGGGCTTAGAAAGCTAAAGGGAAAATTACTTTGCGCCAATTGATTGCATGCACTCGAAGAAATTCTCATTGTTGCACAAAGGAAGTGTTTTTTATGAATTGAAACGCACTTTATACATATTAATCACAAGTGGGTGATTACTATTTTCTCGCCAAATGTGCGGCCTTTGGCAAATCCACGGACAATTTCTCTCAGTGTTCAGCCACAGTTGGTGTTCTGGAGCTTCTAGCCTTTAATCAGGAGCCAAGGGAGCGGGTCTGAGGGCTTTTGGGTTGAGAGCTTTCGGCATGAAGTTATGGGAATTGTACAAAATTCCCCAACTCCGCACGCCACTCACATGGAAAATGCAAAAACACTCATCATGAAATCAATCAATTAAAGGAAACGAAGCACTGTGGCGTGAAATCAATTTAATTGCAATGGAACAAATGGGACGTGGCTTCAATCGGAATTTCAGAGCTGGATTTTCCTCCTGGACTGTTGTGAAGGGGTGGCGGGCAAAAAATGGTATCAAGGGAGAGTGAGAGGCATTATATTGCTGTGGGAGCATTAAAGCTTTTATTACTCTATAACACAAAGCTCCAATATACAAGGAAAGTTATTCATTTTCAGACTCTGAAGAATTATTTCTGCCATTAAACTAACCTAAATAGAAAAATCTTGTGGGTAAAAAAGAGAGGCAGCGAGAGGGGAAAATACAATTTGTTCGCCGCAGCGCAAGAGTATTGAATAATTTTCGAGAAAATTTCCCTCAAGCCCACCTAATGGGAGCGACTTTCTCAAATAACAGAACAGTGTAATAAATTTTCGTAGCGAGAAAAAGGCCAGAGGTCAAGCACATCATCTGTTGAGTATTTCTTCTTTAACATTCCGCATTTTCGATGATTTTATTCATTCAAGGGTGTAATCAAAAATTTACACTATTTGATTGCGCGTCATATCGAGCTTTAATTGCAGGAAAATCGTTGTGAATTTGCAATGAATTTTTCATGATATGAATTTTGCTGGAATAATAGTTTGTAAAAGTGCTGCTGATGGGTAATTAATAGGGCGCCGCTAAATGTTTAACATTTCAGTTAAAAATTAAATATGTACCAAACGTTTTTTTAATCTGTCGCTAAAATACTGCGAAAAATTAATAAGAAAATATTTATTTCAGTTTTTATTCAGCATGATAAAATATTTTTTTTGGGGACAAAATTGACTTTGTTTCGTTACGCAATTGATATGAAGTGCATTTTGCAAGGAGCAAAATTTCACTAACATGTATTTTATAATAATAATGAATCGCTTTCGCTGAAACATGGGAAAACACTCTGGGGTTAAGAGTTGCGTCGGGGCTTTTAATTTTTTGGCGAATTTGTATGCTGGCTGAAAATGAGAATAATGAATGGAATTCTTGCAAAATTTAACTAAAAGCCGTAAGCTTGCACAACGCTCAACAAAGTTTCATTTTATATATAGTCAACCAATGCTCTCCACGATGGGCTTTTTCCCACCCACAAATAAAGCTTTACGTGGGTATTTCAGCGTAGTATTTCGCAAATATGAAATATATTTTGCACACCTCTCTTGGACGCGCTGGTGGTATTTAAAATGTAGAATCTCCCCATTCCCGAATGTGTGCATGTTACGTGGAATTTATGGACATAAACATTATTATGTATGCCATAATATGCAATCCGTGAAAGCCTCTTACATGGCCATTAGATATTTATGAAATACTATATACTCTGGCCGCTCTCTGGCTCTCCAATCTCTGTGGCCCAGATCAATATTAAGATTCTTTGAGCAAATAGGAGAGGCGGCGTAGGTTGAGACATAGCTGTAGGACCCACATGTACGCCTCAGCCATGCAATGCAAATAACAATAAAATACGACATAAGGGCGATATACCAACCAGCTCAGGCTATACTCCATATAGTATTTTGAGTGAAGGAGCGAAGCAATACTGTATGGCACTATATTACGTTACATCAATGCGGAGCTCCTGCAGAATGCAAACTATGCAAAAATGTTGCCAAATGAAAATTCCCAACCTGTGCATATTTTTGCCCATGATGTTCGATTTTGATTCATCCAGTGCACAACATCTCTACTTGCCACACAGGAATTTATTGCGAATTTCTCCACTATCGTAAATACTGCTGCTTGTTATGCTGCAATTTTAAATTCATTTGTCGACACATTTTCATACACAATTTCCACACTATTCGCCCACTCGCAAAACATCTCACTCACCCCTTCCCTCTGGCTCTCCTACCCATCTCTTGATGGGCATTCATGAGCGACTGCATCTTGCGCTCTTGAGAAAGGGAGTCACTCAAGCTATCTGAGGACCTGATCTTAATGGACTTGTGAAGAGTTTGAGCATAAGGAAGAGAGAAATTAACCTTTGACAATGCTGTGAGAAAATTGGGGGTAAAAAATGAATAGTATTCATCATGTGCAACTGTGAGAGATATCTAATTAAATGAGAAACCCCCATTTGAGAGCAATTAGTTGCATCGCATCAGTATATATGGAAAGTAATCGTAAAAGAGATCCCGCGTCATTCGAAAAGATCAATGAATTGCTTGAGTGGATATTTTTAACTTGCGAAATAATATCACTTTATACCCTCTCCGAGACGATGTGTATAGGATACAAATAACATTAAAAATCGATTTATTTTCTATATGTCGCCCCTCGTAAGTTTGCACTCTCTAGAGTGCTGACTATAAAACCCTATAAAAGTGCCACCCTCGTCTTAGAGGCAAACAACCCCCCCTGACGCTTTATATGTGGCGTAAAAAATCCATTAAGTCTCAATTGAATTAAGCTTGAATATTTAAGTGGTGGAGCAGAGGAAAAAATTAAACTTACCACCCACAACTCGACATACTAAAATGATGTCATCTCGCTCCTCCAGCGGCCCCAGTGTCGTGCCGTTGAGCTGCAGGCCCCACCGATTCAGCACCACCGGTCGCTCCGGAAGGACTGAAATGGCACAGGAGCACGGGATTAGGTTGGCGAAAGAAGCAACTATTACTCCATCGGGAGAATAGTTGGGAAAGAGCAAAAACGCCTCAGGAATTCATGCCAATTCGTATAGAGTTGGTTAAATATTTGGATATAATTTTCTTCATAGATTCATGTACATAATTAGAATTATGGATTGTAAATTTGCTTTTTATTGCACAAATAAAGTGACGAGAATCACGCAACACTTCACCCACACTTTGTGTTGTCAAGAGGTTTGTCATTGAGCAAATGAAGTGAGCACGAAATGTTGCACTTTCGAGGCCGGGCATAAAAGCTTTCAGTTCGAGCTTAATTTCTATTAGGACGTTAAAAATGGTGCGCCATTCTTCGTTTCACGCTAAATATTCCCTCGCAAGAAAAATAGACATTTTCCTCTCAATCTGAAGTGCCCCTCGCGATGCAACATACATATGAAAAGTGATATTTGCTATGCAAAATGTCTTCAGGAGGAATTTCTCGCGGCAACTTTTGCCATATTTGAGAAATTTGTACTGCAAAGTAGTGAAAATATGGCGAAAGAAATATGACAATCTCCTGCAAAACATGGCATTTTTTCCCCGACAAAGCACTACATTCCGAAGAGGAAGAGGGGATTTTGGGCACCCTTTCTCACATTGACATGAACAATATACTCCCATGTTGCCATTATAATCTTTTATGCCAGATAAAGCATGTACTTACTGATTATACTGAGGTTGTAGCGGAAGCTCTGCGTTTGACTGCTGCGGAAATCTACTCGACACCGGTAAACACCCTGATCGTGACGTTTGATGTCCTGAAATTTTGCGATATTACCCATTTTCGGGATGGTTATACACACTGGGGGATATTTTTTGCCCCGAATGTAATCCCCTTTGGGGATAGCAATTCGTGACATGTGCGATAAGGCGGAAAAATTGACATATTGCAAATAATACGTACGTCAATATCCAGAGTGGCTGGGTCGGCGTTTGCATTGAATTTGGCGCGCGGACCGAATATTGCCGGCGATGACCAGTGACGGCCCTTCGACAGCGACACACCTCTCACGTCGAAGCTGCAAATGGAGATATTCGTGGTTGTGAAATCACCTACAGAGCTCACATGGCCGGGCTAAATAGCCCAATGTCACTAATGGATTGATTTTTCTGGGTTACAAGTGACAAATTTCGATATACATCACACACGGTGGGTGTCACAGTTGCATCAACATGATCACCGGGATCCGAGTGCCAGTGAATGATTCTTTCATGGTCCATTAGGGAATTGCACAATGTCGAGAGGGCATAAAATTGTCAATTCATATTTTTTCCCAGGCGCTCGGCACGTGCCGTCGATGTTTATTTGCCAAAGTCTCCAGCGACACGCCTTCTCAGCTCCGCACAGCATCCTGAATATGTCACTGAGTGGGGTAATATTTATAAATTGTACATGCCTGAGTCCATGTATAGATTCACCGAGTTTGACAAATGGCCGAGCTTGTTAAAGTTATGGGGCTGAAATGCTTGATGATGCCAGGAGAGATGTTTTGAAAGGCGGCACAAAAGTACGGGCGATATGTGGATGAAGAGGGTGTAAATTGGTGTAATTTGGCGGTGAATACGCGGCATTTCATTTGCTCCACTCCTTCGGCACACATCTCCGAAACATTTTTCCCCATATTTATGACAGCCACACACCAACATACACAATCGCCGACTAAGAAATGAGACATCAAGTGCACAATTCAAAGTGAAAAATTGAACAATAAATTTTATCACTCTATTCGTCTCTCGCAAATTATATATTTTTTTCTCTCTCTCTGCGAATAGGAAGAGAAAATTAAATTTCGTGATTTGAATTCTAATGGCATTCATTTCTCCCCGCCTCAATTACAAAATTACATTCGGGATTTTTTCCCGCCTGTTTGAAAGGAGCATACATTATATATGATATATTAAGTTGGGTATTAAGCCATTGTTCCTAATCCCAAGATTCCCTCTAAGTTTCACTGTTGAGCTTCACTTCAATAAACCCATTAGCAGTGAGAGATATTTCCAAGTTGCAGGCCCTCAATTCTATGATGCATGCAGGACCCGAAGTTGCTAATCTAAGTCCTGCACTTCTCACCCGGATTATCTGAGAGTCTTGACAACATATTCAACGTATGACACCATCTTTAATTACCTGTACAGTGGAATTCCGACGTCGTCTCTAAACCACAGCACCATATAAACTTTGTCCCTCGAAGGTCCCGCCAGAGGACATGGCAAGGAGACACGATTTCCTTCCACTCCCTGAACATCAACAGTCTTAACTGCAAGGGAGAAAAGAGGGGTGCATGAAATAAATGTTGGAGAGCAAAGTTGTAAATTTCTAAGGTTGAATGTGTTGTTAATATAGTGAAAAATGGATCAAAATTTAATCAGAGTCATTGCAATTTCGGTTTTATGCATTCCACAGAGCAGAAAATATGACTTTTCATACTCTGTCATTCGAATTTATCCATCTGAATAGTTGCATTGCGTATTTTGATGAATATAATATTCGGTTGAGCATCGCTATGGTGATTTAGGGTGTTGGAATGGGGAAACGATGTAATATTGTCTCAATGACAATTCCATGTCTTCCAACTTTATTGAGATCTGAGAAATGGTTTGGAGCACAGCAATAGAATATGTTATGGGTGAAAATTAATTAAAACTCTATTTCACATTCATAAATGCAGAAGATCAATCGATTTCCACTTCGGTCCATTCATAACTACATTTAGTAGAAATTGCAATATAGTTTGTATAGAGTCAGAAATGAATTTGATCCAAATGGAAATGTTTTGTACAATTTTGTGAATGATGAAGAAATTTTATGGAATTTCACGTTTCCATTTGAATTCTTTCACTTCAGTGTTAATTTTCAACTTGAGTTATGTATGTTATGTGCATAGAGAAATACTCGGAATACAAGCATTTACAATTTGCTATGCAGTAATGCATTATTCGTATGTGAAAATTTCTATACAATTTAGCCAGTTGCGAGAGTTAAAGTTCTGAAATATTCGCTCACATCATAAAACTTCACTCTCATCATGTTGCATTTTGCATTACATGATTTTATTTCATATAGAATTTTGTTGAGGATTGTCAACAATGGTGCGTCATGGGTGGAATTTAATCACTTTCTGAACGCTATGCGATACGCTGTAAAATGTTACTTGCAGATGAAATTTATCTCACTCTTGGGATTTGTGAGTCAATTTCCTAGAAAGTGTTGTGTGGGTGAAAAGAGTGACAGGTTAAATCAATCATTCAGCATATTTTTTTTCCCTGAAAATTCCATCTCATTGAAGATTCACAGAGGAAATATCAAAAGACACTGAGATAAAGCGAAGTTCAGAAGTCTTTCTGTGTCAGTTTGCATAAGTATTTAACGAGTGACTGAATTCCTCTCAGTGTAGTATCGTCAAAGGAGCTCAAGAAACAAAATAAATAAGCGTGTATACTTTTGAACTTGGTGTACGCCATACAGATATAGAATACTCATCAATATCAATTTCAAATTATTCATCATTAATGTTTATCTTTCCTCCTTTCGCCATGGGAGGAAAATCGAAAATCCTTGAGAATTCTGCACGCCTTCTCGCTCTGCTCCGCCATCAATTTCATGGGCACGGGGAATGAAAAGGTTTCTCACGGGTGGCAGAAAATTTGACATCAGCCCCTCGAGGCTTTCCTTGCCAGCGCAAAAGAGGGATTCCTCCCTGATTCTTCGTGGCGAACGAGGGGCCCCCGCATCCTCATGTGAACGTGCGTAGATGAGAAAAGGAAAATAATGAGATGATATGGTTATTTTATACAAGAAACTGGTGTTTAGACTTTCAATTTTATTCTCCAGCTTTGATAGCAAACAAATAAAATTTTATATGAAGCACTTCTTCACCCAGAAATTTCTTTTACATCCACCCCAAGATAACCCCTTCTTTATATCGCTTCCGACAATCACTGTGTTCTCGGCAGAATGATCCCCAAATAGCTAATTTAATGTACCAGCCCCGGAGCCCATTCTTGTTAAATTGAAAGCTCGCTTGCCAAGTGCGCGATAAATTACGTGAGATTCTGTATGAAAGGTGAAATTCTTTAGGAGATTAAGTGATATGAAAAAGTGCCATTGAAGCAGCTGTAGGCTAAATAAACAAGCACATTTTAATATCATCTGAAGGATGTGCGACATGAAAGGCAAGTTAATCTGCAGCTTGTGCCATTAAGTTTCCCTCTCAGGGCGAGAATTAATGCAATACAGGATTAATTAACTCGAGCCTTCTGCTGCACCTTTCCTTCAAAGGTTATTCACGGGAATCACTGCAGGAATATTTGCAATTTAACTCACAGATTGTGCAATAACACACCGAGTGAATTCACTCGCGAACAGATACAGCCATTTTTCAATATTAACCCCATCAGGTCGGAGGAAATGGGAAACGTTTGCATTATATCGCATGAGTTGAAAATCAACCCGTAATCAGTGGTAAAGGAAAATAAATTTCACAGTCTTATCTGTGGCCATGCACACAGAGAGTTTTCTGAATTACATTTCACACTCGTGACAGTGATGGAAGATTTTGCAGTGTGTGGAAAGAAGGCCCCAACACGGGTTTCGTGGTGAAAACAATTTTGAACATGTCACACAATACCAATTTGCCGGCGCGTGAAAATGGTACACGTTGTCACACATGAAATATAAAATATTGCAATTAATTTCCATATTTCTGCTGGTCCCTCAGATATACTCATCCCCAATAATTCTATACAATCTCTTTGCTGTCTCGCGGGACAATTGTTACCATTGAACTCACTCGAGTGGATGAGAACCTCGTACACTGTGAGCATTAACTGTGAGGGTTATTGGGGTAATTTTTCTATTAAATCGATAAGATCAAAAGGAACCGATAACGCATGAAAACGACAAATGTACATTCTCCAATGGACACGTCCATAACGTTACTTAAGACACGTATGACATTTTATCCACTTTGTCCAAAATCATTCTTTTGTATTTTTCGCGCTTGATGTGTTTTTGTTTGATGGTTACTTGTAAGGTTTTCTTTACTCCCTTTAGAACAGAATTTTTTGCAAGACGACAATTTGGCACATGAAATCCACAGATGTTTCGTGGACAGCACGAGTCAACTTGTTATCGGGAGTATTCTGAAGATTTGTCCTAGTGTAATAGTGCCGAATTATGTGTGGCTGTCCTCATTTGAATTCACTGTTTATGAACGTCTGCATAACGCTTGTAGCATTCTGGAGATATTTGTATTAACGGTCATAGAGGCGAGGTCGCTTGATGATGAGATGCCTGTGGATTTCTCGAATACTTGCGTAACGTGACTGGATTTATGGCTGGTTGATTTAAGCCACCGCCAAGGCTTCCATTGCTCACAAAAACACCCCAAATATTCCGTGTTGCTTCGGCAAGCTCTGGGCGATGATCTCCTTAACCCTCAGCCATAGTCAATGCCTGCCCTCGGAACTCTCAAGAGTGGTCCACTTGATGATTACGTTGAGACACACATTTCAACTCTCACCTCAATATCACGTCGGGATAATAAATGTTTCTGGTTTCACCTCTCGCACG
The DNA here is from genome assembly GCF_947086385.1 of Phlebotomus argentipes. NCBI lineage: Eukaryota > Metazoa > Arthropoda > Insecta > Diptera > Psychodidae > Phlebotomus > Phlebotomus argentipes. The sequence goes on along the minus strand of NW_026776181.1, from coordinate 5,344,109 downwards.
CTCAGAGGCCAAGTTTCGATGCTTTTGCTTGCGGGTGAAGGAAAACAGCAAACTATCGTCGACACTTAACTGCCACAAGAATGGCTTCAGTGCCGCTGGGCAAAGTTTGCAGAATGCATCCGAACACTATGTGCCTGAGCAGTGTCGTTAGCATTAAGGGCGAAATGTTTATTTTGTCCTACGGTCTCTGGGAGTGAGAAATATGGGAAGAATTTGCACGTTATCGGCACAAGACTCCCCAAGAAATATGCCCACACTTCGGTTCTCCCTCAGCCACAGATCATCCATTTTGCACACTACAAACTCAGGAGGTCAAACTTGGGTGAAGACATGAGAAAGTGGCGCTGCTTTCTCACAGTGTACAACCTTATTTGAATCAATCATCCTCGGCTTTCATTAAAATTCAATTTAAAGCTTAACGCAGGGAAGCATCATTCTCAGGAGGGGGTTGAAATATGAGAATGATCCGTTAATAATTCCTTGTTATTTCACGAATTTGCCGCAGAAGCACACAAATGGCGATTAGAAGAATTCATGGGTTGAAATTTCAGAAATATCCGCCACGTTTTAGTTTCATTATTCACAGGCAATCATTCTCATTCGGCCCGAAACAACAGTGGGTGGTGCCTTGAGGCAATATCTTGCACGTGGAATTTAAACTTTTTCCCATGGAGCCCCGAAATTGCCCCGTCTAAATCATGCCATGGGCGGCAAATACGTGAAAATGCTCCCGAGGAGAGTTGTGGAAATTTTAGGGAATTATGAGGAGAGAATATTTGTACGGGGCTAACGAGAGGTATAAAGCGGATGAAACTATAGTTTGGCGCTCTGGATAGGAACGGTGTGTGCGGTGAGGTCGGATGAGATTGCCAGTGTAGAAAGGAATGGAAAAGCAAAAGGCCGGCAATATCAATTTCCCGAGAAATCGCTTTGGACTTTCCACCTGCATAAACAAACAAAGCAATTTCGCCTCTTTTTCCAACTCGCCCCACATCAATCGCTCTCCGCGGCACGGCTATTACCCGAACCCTCACCTATTCGCGCATGCAAAGCGCCTCCGCCCTCTGTCTGCACGGGGTCGCCCACCGGGGCGCCGGAAGCCGCGCGTCCCTCCGTCAACCCCAAAATCCACCATAATCGCAGCTTTTGGCCCGAGCTTCGGTAGCATCCGGACAGACGGGCGGCGGGGTGGAAATGGGTGAAAATGCGAAACGGCGAATTGAGCCAAGAATCTCATTGCACGGTGTCACCACGAGTAGGCGAGTAATCCGCCACCCCCAGGACTGAATGCCAATGTAAAAAATTCAAGTGCAAGACAATGGAGATGCGAAGGAAACAGACGGCGAGAGAGAGAGAGTCTGAAGCACCGCCAATGAATATCACAAATTACAATCTTGTGGAGAAGAATGTAATAAAAATTCATCACATTTTGCGGATTATTTTTCTGAAGGAGGACCTCTTTCCACTTGTGTTCAGAGTATTCTTTTCCGACTGAAGATTAGCACTTGATTTAAATATTCTCGTTCAATATTTATTTGTGCGGGAAATCGTGAAATGGAAGAGGAAATGTAATTTTTAACCAATTTTCCTGGGCATTTTGTCCAATTAAAACACTCCCTCACTTAATTCGTGAAGTCCAACCCTCTTGGAAGCTCCGCCCATTGCTTGTCTTCGCGTTAGGGTTAAAAATCATGAGAAACTGCTTTCAATATCCTATTGGCACTCATATTCCAATTTCATTGAAATTTATGTCCATGGTTTATTCTATTGAATTTTTATCGATGCGGAACTTTCTTTGAGTGTTTCTAAGCCACTGGAGTGAGTGTGTGCTTCCATTTGTTTTCCCCCCTCGCTTTAAAGGAAAAAAGCCAATTTGATTTCGAGCGCGAAGAGGAAAAGTGAAATGTATCAAGTTGGGTAAAAGTTTTGTTATTTAACGGGAAATAGAGCGAGATACTGAAGAGTATTTTCAAGGGCTTTCACAGGAATAAGTCTCAATATTGCCTATATAGACAAATCCACCATGACTTGTGCTTAACTTTATGCAGTACGTTTCATCTCTGCAGTGGATTGTTTGAGTCTCGAGGCTCGCCTGTGATCCACAGACTCAGGTGGCGGAAATATCATTCAACGGATTAAAAATATTTTCGAGAAATTCCACCGCAAAGACTCTAAATTTCCCGTGGATTTAGTGCCACCGGAGAGAAACCGACGGGAGAGTTGCAAAACTCTCTTGCGAAAGTGCTTAATAAAATAAAAAATTAATGAAGTTGTAAATTAGCCTTATATCCAGACGTCGCTGTTCCGGAACAGTCAAAAAGGTGCAACTTAAATCGCTCACTTGTGCACAGCCACAGGCATGCATTTATACATTCGCTGGAAATGTGCAAAACATGTGAGTGAAATTTGCTATGCAAATACATATTTGGTGCCTTTTGATTGTTTGCTCAGGTGCAAATGCATTGCTCACTGTGAAGATTCGCAGAGGAAATAAATATAAACACTCAAAATTCAGAGGTATTTCATACAAAACGGTGCAAACTCGTCATTGATTTGAGCACATCACATCGGCGTATGTAGGCAAGATCCTTTGACGCAAAGGTCGTGGAAAGACAATAAAAAATGCTACGCTGATAATCGAAAAAAACCAACATGAAGGTTGTGCAAAAGACAGTGGAGAGCAGCTAAATAAATAAATTGAGCATCCTGTGGCAATACTGAAAATCCAAACCGTAGCGCTTGCCTGACCTACATTCCCCACCCGAATTATCATGGCGAAATCTCATGAGGCTGAGATGAGCGAGAGACGGAAGGAATCCTCTTCGAAGTTGGAGGCAAAAAAAAAATTCATTTCACCCATATAAAAAAACCCATTCCATCGAAGCGAACCGAATATCTTCCCCGAAATTTACTTGCTCGATTAACCATAGATGGAATTTTCTTCACCCATATGCGAGGTGGTGCAGCATGTGGGTGAGGTGCGTATTTTCATAAGAGGCCAAATTTTTTCGCCACGGAGAAAGAACTGTGCGGCAGTGGGATTGGGGATTTCCACTTGAAAATACTCAGTGAATTTCCAACAGAGAGACTTTCGCTTCTCCCCTCAGCCGAGCACACACTTGTAAGACAGAGTGAAAAGCAAGTTGACTCCGAAAGATAAACATATTGATGGATATATGTGAATAAGAAAGGAACTCCAGCATCATTGATATTTTCAACTCAATGGGATCCACCGCCGCACAGTGTGGATAAATCTCATGCTGACAAACAGGATTGACAAATCTATTTTTGCACGTAACGACAGACTGCGGCTTGTCTATTTTAATAATTAATAACACTCGAGGTTGCACGTTCACTTCCGGCCCAAGATTACCCGAAAGTAATTTTAGCGCTCACGCAAAAAAACATCCAAAATTTATCACATCCTAACAGACACTTTGGGCACAAAATCCTGCGACCAAAGGATTAGAGCTTTCGGGGAATCCGTCCTTTTAGCCCTGAAGGAGGGTTAGTGCTTGTACAGTGTCTCAGCGCTTGCCGAGGGACCACCGGAAGGAGATACAGGGGCAAATATTCGCATTACAAGGACTTAAGTGGGGCTCAGAGGACCCTTCAGAGATTCATGCCATTATTATAGAAGACAACGCTTAGTGTGCCAAAGAATTTACTTATCAATTCAATTGACTTTGCGCCGCACAATCTGATTTATTTTTGTATCTTTAAAAACGTCCATATGCATCCTTTCGGCTGGTATCCTTATTGAAATATCTGTCATGGCACGTCCACCAGTTGGCGCCTAACCTTCACGAGCACTTCTCCCATCTATCAGACTCCAGTTCAGTGAACATGGCCATGAAACTCCAATTTGTTACAGCCTCTCAAGCGACACTTCATCATTGATGGATTTTTATTAATGGCCAGACTTTTCAGCAAATCTCGCTGTACTTTCTGCACGACAATGAAAACTTTTCTATCGGAAGACGATCCCCAATATGTATAAAGGGAGAGGAAGATGGAATCAATCGTGGAAAAATGCGTGAAATCTCTTCCTTTATTTGCCCTCCCGAGAGTCCATGTATTGATTATCGATTGTGTGTCAGGCCAGAGGGGGATGATCCCCCGCCTCGTCCACCCCAGTGTCCCCTGCCGTGAAACAATGCACAGAAGACGACGTCCAGCAATCAATCCTTATTTATGTTTCAATGTGTAGTGTGCACATGAAAAATTAATGGGGTGTGAAATGTGTGTGTCCAAATAAAACTAAATAATAATTATCGCCATATCAGTAAATTTTCCATCCTCTCGTGTATGCCATTGTGCGATCCGTAAGCACTCTGCCCTCGGGATTGCATCGTCATTGGAGGGCGGGTGACCCAGAGATGGGGCAAAATATGAGGAGTGAAGAGCATTGGTGCGGTAGTTTATGCCCAGGGATGGCCGCCGGGGTCGGTTTGTTATTATTGTGTCACTGGCTAAATGACAACATAAAAGCAACAATAAAAACCAAAAAGGGATGACCATTGTTCTTCATCTCCCGCCTTGGCGAATCATGATATAATTCCTCGAGTCATAAATAAAAATACCGCTTCTGCCAGTCAAGTGTGCCCACATGAGCATTGGAAAAATGTTTTTCATCTCGCACGAAGTCAGAAAATACACTCCTTTTTATTGGCTTGTTTGCCTAGCATGGATATGATGCCGGAGCGCCTCGACTTTTATGTTTACCACTGTGTGTCCTTAAGGATGCCAATTTTATATGAATTTCACCCCCGCCCGCGCCGCCCAGCCCATATTCCGCACCATCCACAGTGTTGGGTTAATAAACTAACCACATTGAATATGCGGAGTGCAGTTTGGCGCTCAAGGAGACCCTGCACAATATAATATTAACACATCCTTCACTTGCACTTGATTAAATGTCGAGGAAAGGCTTTGCTCCTGCTGCGAAAACAGCAAATAACAGAAAAATCCAATTAATTCTCAGCACCAATCTTGGAGTGGAATTTCACAAACAATGTGTGGATTTCTCTTCCAGCTTTCTAAGTTCAACGACGGGGTGACAGGACTGTACATAGTTTTTGAAAGCAGCACTCAGAGAACCGCCTCGGGGTGTTGTTATAATGCACACTTAGGAGAATTAGAGGGAGCTGAAATTGCCTAGAGCACAGTGATTAATTTAATAGCAAGAGAAATCTTACTTTTGAAGATATTATGCTTAGATGCACATATTTCGCACCAAACATGCTCTGATCCGGTGGCATTTTTTACTGTCGTCGAGGCAAATGTAAAAGGAAATACATTAAAAAGGAGTTATATGACGAACATGAAATATTTACAGTCTATTCAACATATTGCAGATGGGAAAAATTAAAGATTTTACGATTTCAACTCCAATTTTATTTACTCTTGTGGAAATATCTCTCTCGGTGTTTGTCTTCAAACAAGCTACATATCAGAATAATTTTTTGCTCCTCATCAATTCATGTATTTTTGATGAGTGAAACTCATCAGATGGAATTTTCAACGAGGGAACATTCGTCAAATGGAAAAGGCTTGCCAAAGTGTGGTACAAAGAATGAAGTTTTAATTTCCATCCCAGTGAAATTTACTGCAAATGAAATACCATTAGTAGAAATTGTTATGTCACAAATAAATTCCGATAAATTCACCCGAAGATCCGCCACGAGACATTAAGGAGATTTAAGTCTCAATCTGATAGAATAGTGTCTTGCATTTGAGTTTTCTTCACTGGAGGATTTTTCGTCTTGGATATTTTTCTTTAAGTCTGTAATCTGACACGCAAAAGAGTTGAATGTTTTGCCAGTAAATATATTTGGAATTCTTGAGCTGATTGCGTCTGATCAGAGATCTCATTATTATTAATCAATTTCAAGTGAAGATGAGAAATACTTGAAAATAAATCCCAAAGACGGCGAAACCCACACTGCGATATTCCTTTGATTTCCAAGGCAAACAGAGTGCGATGGAAATGGTGAGTGAAAGAAGTAGGAAAATTGACTCCTTTTAATTGGAATTTTACGAGACTTTGCAAAGAGGGTGCGAATAAAAATTCCACCCCCAAAGAAGAGGGAAATTAATGCCGAGTTAAAATATAATCAAGGGGTTAATAAAGCCTTCGAAAATCGATCGGCAACAGTTTTGAGTCAAACACCTAAAGTCATCTCCTGATTTGAAGGCAAATTCTCCTCCAAGGCTTCAATCCAAGCACAGGGAAGTCAAAATATTGATAGAGATGAGGCGTGAGATAGAGCTACTCTTGCTCTCTCGCTCGTAATTAAACATTCGGCGAGGGAAGTTGGAGAAATTCAAAGTGAAACTCGAGTGCCTCCCGCAAGGGGCATGGCAAATTTAATCATTGCCCCCGCAGGTGAAGACGCCACGGCTAAATTGACCAGCGGCTTGTAATTCACCAAGTTTCATAATTAGTGGAAATTTTGCAAATTAGGTAACTTATGAAATTTCCCGGCTGAAGGGGGTTCTCAAGAAGTTGTTTGGCGGGGAAAAAGTCAAAAATACACCCCCGTCGATTTGCTGCAACGGCGCGCGCGGGGGTGGCGAACTCCAGCCCAGAGACACAGAGAGAGAGAGATAAGAGCTTTTTAATTTACGAACCAGGAATAAAGAGATTAATTGGGCGGCTGGTGTGGGCCCCTCGGTACTCCATGAGGCCTGTGTGTCGAGTGAATATTCTTTGAGAATTGCCCAAGGTGATTTACGCAAGGATACGATTTCTATTGTGTTTAATTTTCCAATGGGCGCGGGCGGTGGAATATGAACGAATTACCAAGCAAAGAAAATTTCACCAATTAATTTACAAAAGGGGGAGCTTTTTGTTACTCACCCAAGTTGACTCACATTCTCACACTCACACTTTCTGCACAAGTATTGCCAATTAAGAGCCGCGCTGCACGAGAGTGAGTGAGAGCACATGGGGCACACGAAGGGTGAGAAGAAACCACCTTAAACTCACAACGTGATCTATTATTCTCAGCTGACTTTCTGCTAGTCATTAAACTGACGGGGAAAACACTAAAATTTTGATGAGGTGGATTGGACAAGTGCTTTAAAAAGAAACTTTTTCAGAAATTGACTAAATTATTGTGCAATATTTCGCACGGTGCATCTAATGAGAGAGTGATTTAAGCAGAAGAGCTTCCCTTCACTCGAAATTTTTAGTAAAATTTCGCACTTGTCGCACTATTTCTCACAGTGCAGATGTGTCGCTGTATAAAATGATACAAAAGAAACGAGAAAATCAATTTGTTAAAAAGACACCCAGCAGAGACAAGCCAATTTTGGACACACTGACTGACGCCTCGGCGTACAAATCCTCTCTTCCTCGGCACACATAAATTCCTCGATGGACCATTTAGGTCTTGTTGACTCTAGGCCGCTGTGAGCTTCTCTGTGAGAAAGTGTGTGGGAATGAAAATAGCCCTATTAATCCTCCTCACTGGCCGAAAATTGATTGAATTTCATTATATTTCGTCCCTCAACGGCACCACTCCGCACCCACAGCATTTCCATTTTCTCCATTCCACTAATCTCAGTTCAGCTCGCAACATTACATCCTCTCGCTCGCTCTCACACCCAACCGTCATGTGGATCTAATTTCAGATAAAGTGATACAATTAAATTTTGGCTCCAAGACTTTTTCGAGGTGCTCTCCAGCTGTCCCATGGCAAATTAAATTGAATCAATAAGGAGTTAAATCCAAATAAACAAAGCGTGTTCAACTTTGTACATTATTTTTATATCAGCGCACATTAATTAATTCTGCAGATGGGGAAAAAGATGCTTATACTGATAAATTGGCTTGTCTTTGTTCGCAATACACCCAATTTTGCTTACACCACTCTCATACACATAGCGTGCTGTTGGACTTGAGTTGTGAGATATGATTTAATTTCCCAGTCGCAGCTTTAATCTCATGCGTCTCAAAGGAGGAAATTTTCCGAAATGCCATCGCACAGACAACAATTGGGCGCACCCTTTCCGTCGAAAAATCACTGCTGGTAATTGGACGGAGTCCCAGACATTCATAAAAGTTGAGAATGCGGGGGAGATTCTTCAGAAAAGTGAGAAATTCTGAGCCTTTGAAGATTTCACACCAGGCGCCTCCATTGCCAGTGGAGACGCCGGGTGGCTTCCAGTCAAACTCTTCTCAGCCACTCCAGAGGCACAATCACTCAGCGGTAAGGGCTAAAAATAGGGTAAAATCACACGGTGGGATTTTGGAAAATGGAATTTCATCAATGTGCTTCATTAAGTTAATTAATAAAGACATATTTGGGCCGGTGTAAATAGCATAATCAGCTTAATTCTATTTGTTTTCCATGCAAACGCATACACATTGCGGCTCGTACCTTTTCACAATGAATTATTCAGTGCAGATGGCTATTTATGAAAAATTAATTATGACTATAATTAAACAACATGGATGTTTATCGTATTTTAAAGATAAATAGCAAAGTTTATTTTTCCAGCGAAAACCCAGTGATCAATTTGTGGCGGAGAGTGTAAAAGCTTCGAGGCTGTTTATAATTATTTTAATTCACAATTTGTAATTCTGCTATATTGATTACGGAGTGTGGGGGAGAGTTTGTAATGTAAATTGGCTGGAAAGTTTTTGAATGACAAATAAACCAAAATAGGTCTAATCCTTGAGAGCTTCTGCGGTGTGGCTTCAGATCTTATTTTGTGAAGCTCCGCCCACTCAAAAGTCCGACCAAATTGCAAAATACCCTAATAATATTTCACGAAATTTATTGGAGCTGGCGCGGATATGCCAATTTTATGGTCTGTGGATGGACATGCAAAACAACAGGACATCGTGGGTGAGTTTTTGAATAAATGTCGCCAAAATGAACAAGTAATTTGATTTTGTACACAGGTTGTCGCTGCGCTACACTGTGAACACGTAGCAATTTTGCCAGGGAATTGTGTATTTGGCGAGAAAGGATAAATATAGTGATGTAGGGGGAACAATGGGATATGAAATGTACTTTACCTGGTTTTTCCTTATCGGATTGAATTTCGATTAATCCGTGCGAGAATTGGACAAACATGCACAACATGATGATCAGTTCGGCCACCAATTCACAAATGCTTCTCATTTCCATTTTTGCCTATGAATCAGCATCCACAATTAATCCACTGAGGGCAGTTCTACGGCTCACCATCTGCTCAAATTCACCATCAACTCCTCACAGAGTCATTGGGGAGTGGCCGAATTGATTGCCTCGCATGTCCAGCGCGTGTCGCCATCTCCCAAGGACCTCAGCAAGGGATCGTGTTCGAATGAAAATAATAATAATAGTGAGCAGATGCACGATGTGATCACAACAAAGCGTTCTCACTGCTGTTGAACATCATTTTATTCATATTTGCAACTCAATATTCTCATCACACCTCTTCCCCTTGGCACTGTTTCGATAACGTGGCACTTTGCTCATTTGCATGTCGACCAAATCCCTCCGCATTGACTGTCGAGCTGCTGCTTCTGTTTGCACAGATGAGTTATTTACCCGCCCCGATAAATCTATTTCCCACCCAACTTTTCGCAGTCATTTTTTCCGCAGGTCACCTTCAACCCACAAACTGCCGCTGTGGTTGTCACTCCAGGCACCCTCGCACTTTGGCCTCCGGGGGCTGCTCTCCCCCCGCTGAATGCACAATTTCCTATTGCACACCACTCACTTTGACACGCCACCTCGTATTTTTCAGCGCGTCACACAATTCATCAGTATGTCAACAATTTATTTAATATTCCTTTAATTATTTCAATTCAAAAAACCGCACTGTCTATCTCGCTGCCACGCTCACCCCTGCATTCCTCATATTTCCCACCAATACCAGCCGAAATTAACACTGGCCAGCACATTCGTGTGTGATTTATTTAATTTTCACCGGATTCCTATTCCGCTCTAGTCTCTTTTTTCTATGCAAACGATTGTGCGCACGTGATTGCACGGAAATATTCACGGGGAATTAGTGAAAATTGTCAGAGCTCTTCTCAATCGGAATTTCAGATGGAAAAATACGGATGGAATATTAAAAGTTTGTGCAAAAATATTGTCGTTTTCTCTTTGTTTTATTGGTTTGTGTTTTTTTTTATAGCAGAATATGCATCTCTGCGGCAAAACTATGCTGTAACCGATGGCATTTACATTCATGCTGAAACCTTCAAAAGCGCATTAGAAAAATTAAAAAAAGACCTTTGAAAAAATATCAAAATTGCCATTCTTCAGTAGAGCGATTTGAAGTTTGAGATTTGAAATCGCTTTGTAATTTCCTTTATTTTTTCCTTAAATTTCCTCTTATTTTCCATTAAATTGATAATATATGGTGAATTCTATTATTTTCTATAACCTTCAATTGATTTCATTGGTTAGTCATTAAAATATTAACTGAAATATGGAGAATTGATAGACTATCTAACGATAAGTAATACAAAAAATCGGTTTTTGATAGTTTTCTTTGTTCGTTTTTTCTGAACAGTTCGTGAAAAGCAATTTTTTCTATTTTGCCTGCACATTTTGTTTATAATTTATAAGAATTATTTACAAAATCATGAGATTTTTACTGAAAAAATTGATTTATGATTATGTGACTTGTTATGTCAAATTGAATTTATAATTCGACTTTTCTTTCCTTTAATTTAATTGATTTTATTCCGAATTTAGAATCATTCGCTAAGATTTATTTTCCATATTTAATACTTTTTACCATACAAAATTATGCCCAACTAAAATTCATAAATGTATGATTTCTTTCATTTTTTGCCGACGAACTTAATTTAATATTTTCAGACGTGGTGGAAGACGTCAAGATCTGTCCAAAAAATTCATAAGACGTCTACTCTGAAAAGTCGACTTTTGATAGTCTTCGGAACACCGTCAAATTATAATTATAACTTAGGGGACAAAGTCACCTTTTCCTTTATCGCTCAAGATGATTAAAAACTGTTCACGAACACAATGAAAAAGAAAATATTTTCGTGAAAAACTTCACTATGACCAATTTCATAAAATATGCACAATGTGCCAGGGTGCTTTATCTCAATGTTCCTGGACTGAAAAGTGGATAAATTTTTTGCTCGTTTCTTTGCTTCCGGCATCATTTTCAATTTGACTGCTAATTCCCGAGTAATTTTTCGTGTGCAACCCTAAGTTGGACTTTTCGATAATTGTTTAATCTCTCTTCCCGCTGCGCCATGTCTCATCAGCATGTGAAGAAAACATGCAAACTTAAGTCAAATACACTGGGGGACAAACTTAATTCAATTAAATGGGCGGCGGAGGCAAAGTTTTTGTCTGCCACAGTCAATTTTTGCCATGGATGCTCGCGAATGAATAAAGTTTAAAATTGCTACTTTTTGTGTCACGACATCAGAAACAGAATCGCCCCAGAGCGCAGAATTTTCTTCCTCTCCACATTCAATGTCATTGAAACTAGATTTCTGAAGACTTTTTGGGGTCTGGGATTTTTGTTTCCTCTGCAAATCACACGCAATTTAGGATTGAATTTGATATGACGGAAATAATTACATCACACGGCAACTGCAACGCAACACTTTGTCACTGCAGTTGCGATACAATTTTGAAATTTATAGTTGTCCCAAATTAATGGGCTGGAATTCATGAATCAATTGTTATTGGTCATGGAGTGGGTGTCCCATTTCACAGGCATGTGGCCTGAATTCGCAAAAAGGGCACTTAATTTCGGTTGCAGAATCGCTCTCATCATCAATCACACGAGCTTTTGATCAATTCTAAGCCCTTCTTTTAATTACACACCATCAGCAAAAATCACTTTTATGTCATTCATCATTGCGCTTTAATTACCCACCCACTCGCGGCGTAAGAATTACACTGTGCAACAAAATAATTTACCAATAAAAATGCCGCCAATCCAGAGCCCCTAAAAATTACTTCCACGCAGTTAAAACGCTATAATGAAGGAGGGGTCTTTATTGCAACTTTTAACAATAAGCTCACCAGATGCTCCATTTTATGGCATGACAAATGTTGTAAACCCAGCATAAGTTGGAAGTTCTATGAGTCTTTTTAATTGTTTCATAAAAATGTTATCAGTCTCTTGTCATTTTGGAAGTTTCACCAGGGAATATATATAAATAGTGGAGCAACAGAGCGGATTTATTACAATAAATCTATATTGATTTCCCAGTGTTCAGTCTTGCAAAAGTGGGTGGATGTGTTGCATGTTTTGAGCGGAAGTTTTTAATTGAAATTCTGCACACAGTGATTCTTGCCAACTCATGAGAATGATGCTCTTCAAGACACTAAAAAACGTTTCCGTCTCAACAGAATTTATCCCAGAGGACACATTTTTCCTCTGCTTCAGCAAATTTAAATTTGAGAAAAGCCCCGAAAGCGGAATTGTCTCAATTCCGTGGACGGTGGGCATTTTTTCGTCCGCCCCATGAAAATCCTAATGGTCCTTGCTGGGATGCTGTGGCATCTGGGGAACGGTTCTCCATTTGATTGTGCCACCAATTTTTGTGTTAGCCCAGACAAAAGGCGAGTGTTTGCAAAGTGGTGTGGCGAAAAAAAAATTCTAATTCAGAGGAAATCAAAGTTTCACACTTTCCTGTGTCAAATAGAGAGGGTTCTCTGGGGTTTTGTTTACCTTGTCGCGACTTCTGACCCTTTTCCACCGCTCCCGTTGTCTCTCTTCACACTTTACATGGCTCTTTATCATTCCTGGGAGCGCACAAAAGACTGGGAGTGAGCCAAACTGGTGGAAACTACATCGAAATATTGAGAGAATGTAATGAAACTTTCCCAAGGAGTTTCCACAACCATCCCTCTAATCAATACCTCACGAAAATTCAAAGTTTGCGTGAGATCGCTACAGCAGAAACATAAAAAACATCCTTTCTGAGGGATCATTCAAAATTTAAAGGCGATCCTCCTCAATGCGACCAAATACGCGATTTCAATCACATTTGGAATTCTCATAGTATTGAATTTTTCCAATACCCTTTGTTCCCCCTCAACCAGTCACGGGAAATTCACTCTTCGACAAGGTAATAAATTACGCTCTTTTAAGCGTCAGTCACTCTGGTCCATATTGTTGAATTATTAAGAGACAACAATGTAATTCTTCCTTCCCGACATTACTTGAGTTTTTAGATATGCACGGAAGGGATTAATCAAAGGCACATATCTGATGATATAAGCAAGTAAATTGAATTTATAATTTCTCAGAAACAATTAAAAGCATTCGCGAAGACTTGTAATAACGTCTTATGGAGCTTACATATTTGCAAAATATCTCAAATATACATCAACAATCGTATTTATGACATAGTTTGCAGATTATTTTTCCTACTTTCACATTTCTCCTGCAATCTGAGCATACAGAAAGTTTTCCGCCAGAGACACTTAAAAATTCCGGAGGTGAAAAATCTGTTAAACTGTTTACTCCTGATTTGAAAAATTCCGTCGCTTCGTCGAATGCAAATTCCGTGGAAGTGCTCTGAAGATTGCTAATAAAAATTCTTAGTTTATACACGATGCAGGGACCCTTTGAGCTGCCACTGGAAGTTGAAAGTTCTCCTCCAAGAGGAGGAAAAAAAGTTGAGACTATGCAACTACCACCAACAGGAGCTTCATAAACTCCGGAGTGACTTTCAGCATTATAATTCGAAAAGTTTCATTCACTGGCCAAAAGCGATAAAACAGTGAGCATGGGTGAAATTAACCACTTGAGTGATTATCAGCAATAAATTGCACATTTGAATGCTGCCGCTGGTGATCATTAAAGCGACCACATGAACAATTGTGGCGGGAAAACTTTGCTCATTTATGATTTCACCTCATCGGACGCCGCCGGCGTCCATCTGGACGGGTGTGAGTGACCGCAGAGCTGGAGACTGACAATTGGATTATTGGCATGTGAGGTGGGTTCATTGAGTGCCAAATAAAGCATGGCCCCGCAGGGAGAAACTTGTTTAAAGTTGCCGAAGAAGGAAAAGTTACCCGGGGATGCTTTTTAATCTTCCCAACCGCCCGAGTATCGAAAGGGCATTGTTTGCCGTGGGATCGGCGGGGAGTGTGTTTAATTTGAGAACTGGGCGCGGGGGTGGATTTGGAAGTACACCAGTATTAATGGCTGTAGTGCTCAAGTTTTCCCAACTCGTTAGTTGTAATTTTACTGCTCAAGTTTTCACTCTGCCATAACATCAAATGTTGTACAATGCACCCCGACGATGGCAAGAAAAAAATCGGACAGTTGCTCGTGTAGGCAATAAAATTTGTGCAGGCGCTGCCAAAATGCGCTCCGGGAAGAAAAATTACAAAGGATCACTCCAACACTTCAAGTATTGGATGCTTGAGGAGTGCAAAAAAGGCACACTAGAGAAACTTTTATTTATGATACTTTTAATGAGTTGAGAACATTATTGTGCTCCTTTAGAGTTTGCCTCTCAATTTCACTTTAGACTTACGAGCTATTCATTAAATTTACTATCCTCTCACTCGAACAGAATTGCTCCAAATTTCAACCCTAACCAGATGCAGCTGTTTCCCACCTATATATTATTATTGTAACCATTCTATTTCCCAGCACAATTTGCTACAAAAAGAATTTTTTTATGAACTGCGTTCAACCACAAAAAAGCTGACGAACAATTAATATGAATTCAGGAGATGTTCCAGGAAAGGCAATACGCAAAAATTGTTGTTTTTTTTTGCCATCGCACACAGCCACTCAACAAAATCAGTAATTATGATCATTTGGTTTGGTGGAAAATGTTTTTTCAACATTTCTCTTGAAAACCAATATTATTCTTTAATATAGTGCATTCCTATGATTATTATTTATTTGTGTTTCAAAAATATTTCATCGACGCAATTCAATAAATTAATGGTTTCATCACAAAAAGAAAATGCTGAATATTTTCAATGTATTTAATGGAAAGATGTATTTTTTATACCGATGTTCTTTTCATTTGTCCAGGAAAGACATTAGGAAGTGAAACGTCAGCTTTAATCTAGTTTTGCAATCACACGGAAATCCTGTCTTAGTGTACCTGTTTATCTATTGACTTTGGTTCACCTTAAATTGATTAGAAAACTTTGCGGAGATGATTTTGTCTCTCCTTCGGTCCCATCGAGAGTTGTTCATCGAAATGTGATTAGAAAGAAGTTGATTGCGTGGCTTGCAATTAAGACTGTGCGGGACAGGCGATTCGGTGGGGAATTGGCAGCTATGGTGTGGCTTCGGGAGATGGGATTTTCCACTCGGCAGCAATCAACGGTGACACATTTGAAAAGCTCCTCTCTGCTGTCTTTTTTTATAGTATTCAATTGTCTCATGGGCAAGTCTGCACACAGTGTAACAAATGATGTGGGGTTGGGGAGCAACGAGAACTTGTGGGTGCGACAAACCGCTTAAATTGTTCTCTCGTTTGCACTGAAACAATTCATTCACTGCCACTTTCCTTTCGCCCCCTTTTTTCAAATCGCAAACTACAATTAATTTTCGCATTTCACCAATATTTCATTCGACCTTCTCGCCTCCATTTATTGCCTCGGGAGGATATGAAAGTTTTCCAGTTAGTCGCACTCTTTTCTTCCTGTCGCGCTCGTGGGTGTGTGAATTGGTGTCAGGTGGATTTGGGGTCGGGGTGGAACGTATGCGGAACAACAGAGTATGAAAAAAGGACATTTCCGCTGTAGTTGCCTTTTCAAATAACACGCAATAAATCATATGACAATACACTGAATACAAATGGTTCTATCTTCTTCTGGTCGAGGACAAAAAGCAGCGCGGCCCAGCCCGGCAGATACTGGTAGTCCTTCTCCTTGATTTCTCGCCCATGGGCGGAAAGGAAATTTATCACGGCATCATAAATGGTCAGGCGCCCGCTTAGCATTCCTATCGAGTCGGGAGCAGTCACATGAGCATCTTAAAGTCCAATAAAATATAACCTCAAAAAACTATTCATCCATCGTGCGGAGTTTGGCAGAGGGCTATCGCCTCGCCCCAGCATCCCCTTTTTCGTCATCCTCCGCGCTGCCCTGGCTTTTTTGCCCCACACGCTGTGCTTCCAGGCAATAAAAGTTAAAGTTTTATCTCAGCATGTGCATGTGACATCAATTGGAAAAGCGATATAGTTGAATTTTTCGGGGTGGGTGGCAGAGCGACATGGCTAGAAAAAGGCGCAGAACAAGATGTACAAAACCAGAAAAATATTAAACTAATGGACGGGCGGATGGCAGTCGACACGATGCTGGAAACACACTGAGAAATGGTATGCAAAACACAGATCACGATCGGAGTCCCTCGCGGGGAATTGAGACATTTTGGAGAAGTTTTTCTCCTCTGTTCTTCTTTTTGTAATATGATTTATTGACGGGCGAGACGAGGGTCTCATTTTCCCGTGGCCCAGAGAGCATTTACTGCTTTTCGATACGAGTGACTCTCATCTACAATTTATATGAGATTAATCCGGGAAGAGCTCTCACACCCTGAATCATTGAAAAATTCCCAGACTGAATACCCAATCACGGCAATTTGTCCAAGTTCTCGCCGTTGCAAAGGTGGTTCATTGCCACTTTCCACCACTTTGTCACCACAGCATCACTCGCCACTCTGACTACCTATAGCCTGATGGGTTTTTTTTCTGGTGCACTTGTCACCACCACGAAGGAATTGCTGTGTAAAATCACGGAGTCAGCGGAATGCGGACAACACGCACCGACAGTTCAATCAGGACTAAGAGTATCGCGGCCGGTGAGTAAGATTTTCACTCGTCTCCTGCCAGGATTCTCCCTCGGACTCTCTGAGAACGCTCTCGAATGCACTGTAAAAAGATGAGCAGCGGCGAAGTGCGACTGCGCACTAAAACATCCCCTTCGCAATTTCTCACCGTGTAATCGCGGCAAAGTGAGGATTGCACTGTTAAATCGTCGACTCACTGAAAAGCATCCCCTCCACGCCCAAAGGGAAATACACAATAGTTAAGCATATAACATAGTATGATAGCCGACAACATGTAGGACGAAGACTAGCGAAGGAAGTGTTCCAATAGGGCAAATGTGTATACAATTCCCATGTAATTGCTGAGTGGATGAAATCACGAAACTTCCCTATCCGCATAAACATCTCGTGGAAATATCCCTCACCAAACCGCAAATAATTACCGCAAATTATACACACTTCATCATAAATTTGTGTATCATTTAATTCAATTACAGACATTTTGTCGCATTCCCACCGCCGACACTTCACCCCTTTCCCGCACTATTGGCCGGAAACTCAGCCAGAGTGTCTCGGTGATTGGAAAAGTTTGCAGAATTGAGTGGGAAAATTGTGTGTATGGACTGTGTGGGGAATCAATTGGGACTTGTGATTGAAAATCAATCTCTCTGGCTTGTGCAAGTACAGGACATACTTTGGTTAATAAAGATCAAACACGTTAAATGTACCCTTGAAGTAATTAACCACCCCCGCTCGGCTATAATCAAAATTCCTGACCTAATCCCAACATTCCCGCTCCATTTCGCATCTCATTCATACATGTACAGTTGATGCGTACATTTATTGAATGCGGAGAATGACCTAATTTCGTAGGCAGCTTGTTCATTGGAAAGCAGTCGAGCAGAGACTTTACCCAGAAATTTAAATTGTTGTTAAACATAAACAAATTCTATACTTCAATTTTACCACAGGGAATTTATTCATAATTGCACCGATAAAATGAGAAAAAAAAAATTTCCCCGAAATTTGATCCTTTTCTGTGTGAGTAAAATTTCAAAATATATAAAACCTGCTAAAATATTGAGCGAATGTTGCAGATTAATTTACCACATCGGACTAATGAGTGCCAATTCAGAAAATTTCAGGAATTTAATTTTTATCAGGGTTTTGGTATTTATTTGCGATTTCCAAGAAAACCCCTTTGAATGAGGACTTAAAGTCTGCGTGCAATCTATAAAAATTTCCCCATCCACTCTAAAATACTTAAAATGAATACCATCAGAAGATTCCGGGCTCAATTCGCCACAGCTTGACAATTTGGCAGAAAGAAAGAGTTGACAATTGGACTGAAATTGAGGGCGAGTTGATAAATTGCATCAATCATGGCAATTAATGAATGAGATGTACTTTTGGGCCCTTTCCATCCAGCAACAGTTTCTGCTGGAGGGTGGCGTGCAGATGATAAATTAGCAAATTATTGGAAATCAATACCTTAATTTTGTCGACGGCGTAACATATCTTATTGTTGGCAAACTTGACAGTGGTCGTTTATCATGGATTAATGAAATGGACTCTCGGTCCGGGGTTGGGCTCGATGGAGTGTGTCCTCGGCCGAAGACAATGCGGTCTTGAGGAAATCCTTCCCTCTGATGGGGAGGTATTTTTATCGCACACTTGCCTTACATATACTTTTTTCCAGCCAACTGACGCAGTGTGTGTGTGTTTTGACGTCAAGTGACATGTTGAATGACATCAATCATGATCGTGTTTGATGAATAAATAAAAATTTACGATAGTTTATGGTTGAGCGAGTGCTCTCGATGATTGAAGATGGGTGGGTTGGTGCGAAAGAAATTTATTGGGTGGCAAAAATAGTGTTGTTTAATCACAACTGCCGCCATCGAGAAGGAAATTACTATGATAAATGATTTATCCGAGGCAAGGGAAAAATGATATCCGTGCCTCGATGGCAAGTTGAGAGGAAGGAATAAACCTTGATTCTCCCCCGCCCTATTTACATAATCACTTTCCCCCTGCCCTCAAATCCTCTCTGAGGTCGCACAAAGAGGAAAATGTATAAGAATTTGTACACGGAACGTAATTTTCCTCAAAAGTCACCCAAGACTTCTGCATTACAAAGTGAATTGAGTTCGTTTTGACGATGAAACAAAGTTAAATTGGTTTTCACCTTCGGATGTGTGACTTCTTTATAATTTTGCCATGCACACCTTCTGTCGCTATAATCAGTGGGTATTTCTGTCCTGCCCAACAACTTCGTCTGCATCCATCGTAGGGAAGTTGGAAAGGTGTGTTCATAAAATAAATCGCTATGGATTACAATAGCCAAGCCACCACACTTCTTGCATCGCATTCGGAATCTAATCACCTTTCTCTAAGGCTTAAATCTCACCGAGAGCACTCATCTTGGCACTCAATGCACTCCAACAGAACTTGGCCGAATGGCGAAAACTTTGTCCAACACAACTTATACGACATTTTCTCTAGCAAATATTGAGAAAACGGTGACAGAAATTTCAGTGATATTCAGGAAATAGATTTCATACTCCAGCTCAACTGGTCAAGACTTCCTCGAATGTGCTTCATCTCATTTATCAGAAAATCTCATTTCTGACACTATCGAAATCTCTATTCTTTGAAGCTTTCTGCGAGAAAGCTCAGTCATGTGGGATTATGTGCGGATCATGCTAATAAAATCCACACAAATTATGCTTATTGATAGAGAATTAGATGAGAGTGGATCTTAATTCATCCACTTAATCCAACCACATTTTGAGCATTCTTTTCACACACAAACACACACCAAACATCGAACTCTGTGTGTGTGTGTCCTAAATTAAGGATTACAGTATAAATTACAGGCGCATCCTTGGGCGTTTCTCGCATGCTGGAGGCGTTGGAGCATCTCCTCGTCCTCATGGTATAAAAACAATTTTATTGTGACTCCCACCATTTTGGATATTTGCACACATTGAGAGCACCACAGACCAACTACAGCCAAACTCCTTTCGCTGCGTGGAAAGAGGCGATGATGGAGGACTTATAATATAGAAAGGAAAGCCACATAACACAGAGAATGAATGCCATTATACATTAATTCCATTTGCGTAGTGCCTGGGTGAAATGAAATGAAATTTATGATATATAGAATTTATTAGCTCATAAGAAACACACAATGGTCCCGGTTTTAAATACCCCCGACAACTTTCGCCAAACACTTCGCCTCGGAAAATGTTCACAAACAACCAAAATACAGCTGCCCATCTTCCATGCAATTCCCGCAACCATCATTTACAATTCCTCAACGAGGATCCCAGAGACACACACTCACCATTTTGACTGGCATGATACATATGTAGGTATGAGTTGACGAGTGGAGTTTGTTAATAGTTTCATAACTTTGTTGATTTTATATGAAGTCGCTCATGTGAGAGGTATTTTGCGTTTCAACCCAATATTTATGCTGGTGCTCGCCATTTTACAGTTTCAACGAGTTGGTATAATTCTTTTGCTTGGCGAAATAATATTGCCATTGAAGTTTTTTCCCCGTTGAATTTTAATGGGGAATTTTTTAATCAATATTGTTGAATGAAAAAATTTTTATTTCGAAAGTGAGAATTGCAAAAGTTAAATATGAGCACAGGTGAACTTCTGAAAATTCTCAAGAGACAGCAAGCACCGAAAGCTCCTTAAAGCTTCCAGCTCTGATTGCCGACAATGGTGACTTTAAGATGGACCTTTAAAGTTCCTGGGCGTGGGGTGGGGGGGAATCATGGTGAGTGCCGAGGTATGTTATCAATTTATGCTAAGTTGATTCCACTTTATTTGTCATCGAAATGTTGTTGAACGGCAAGAAAGGGACTCGGGATCTGAAGAAAAAACATCATATTTCGATGTCAAACACACATTTCCGTCATTGCCATCGCACCTTCAACCACTCGAGGAGCATTTTTCAGCATCCAATCCTCCACGAGTGTCTCGCAGAAGCAGAGTCTCTAGACCACTCCATCAATTCACGGGTGAAGCCGTGTTTTTTTCCGCCTCTGCCACGATCTTGAGCAGCGTCTAATAAATTGCCTAAGAATTTTATTTTCACGCTAGTCAGAGGGTGGCAGAGGTGCTGTGTTAAATGAGAATTTATCGGCGAAAGAATCGCAAATTCATAGTGCGTGCATATGGTAGTTATCACTTTTGGCGTGCTCACCTGGCCGGAGTCTTCTTCGTGGAATTAATTCAGCAGGTGGCAGTGAAAAGTCATGAATCTATTGGCTCTGCCCAGAGGCCAGTGAGAAAAGAGGTGGATTAGATTTCGGTCACATGTGGTCAATAAATTGAATCTATCACCTTATTATTTCTGATTTACGATGACCAAACATTCCAGTCGCTCGCCAATTCAGTGCGGAAATGGATTTGCAAATTTATACAATGTGCGCCAAAGGTGGAGTCCTTTCTATAATCGGCTCACCAGTTCAAGGGACTACCCACTATGAATACCGAAGCTAAATTTATATACAGGCCACCGTGGCAGCATTTTCTCTCCTCCACTGCCTGTCTGCAGCGTTTAGGGTAGATTTGCTCTAGTCAGGCTTCCATTGGAAGTATTTTCCTCCAGGGGGCTGAAAGCTAGCCACACAATTGAAGCGATAGTCGAAGCTCATTACGAAGAAATCGTTCTATATTTCTTATACTATTAGCACAAGACTCCACATTATAATGCTAAAGATTAAAGCGATTACAGACCTATACGGTTGATCCACGGGAGTTTAAGTGAGAGCGCGAGTGTGTACAGCTGCTTGAGCGCTAAAGCGTGGATTATCCCTCGATATATCGAAGGATCACCCATCAGTATTTCCGGATTCCCGACGCTAGCGTGCTCGATCGAAATTTGCCGAATCATTTGACGAAGCATTTGAGAGCTCAAAACACATAAAATGGTGGATCTAGAGTTTGTAAAGGTGCCAGATCAGCCACGACTTGTGGATGATCTCATCTTTACACACACCAATATCATCCACGGAGTAACCCGTGAGTGTATAATCACTCTTAGGAACATAATTACATTTTGTCCTATAATGCTTTTTGCTTCTCAAACATTAAACCACTTTAAACGATAAAAGTCACTGCAACTACGGTGATTTAAAGTCGATTTTCCCAAATGAATCGAATCTATCAGCCCCTTGAATCTAACGTGCGATGTTTGAAGGAAAATACCGTCTGTGGACGATGTGGAAGTGGTCAAGAATTGAAAATAGCTGAAGAAGTGGAAGAAAGGGGTGGTGAAAAATAGGCGAAAAATTGGAAATTATCCTTTTCATACATTTTATCGTCTTCCGTGGCGATTGAGATTTTTTGTGAGAGCGTCTCTCACCACAGCCCTGACGGTATAAATCACTAAATACTTTAATACTACCCGTAGTCCCTCTTGGATCGTTAAGCGCCATACCGTTGTGCTGGGGGTGAAAGTCGAATTGAGCGCACAAAGTGAAGATTTGCTAAACCGCACCGACACTGGACTCCACATGCTCCGTCCTAGATTATGTGCTCTCCATGTCCTGACAAATGCAATCGATGGCGAGCCCCACGTGGGAAAATATTTATATTAATTCGCCCCCCTCGCCACATGGAGCACCCTCGATATGCACGTGCAATTAGTGTAAAGCAATATTGGAATTTTAATTCCGTCTTGTCACGCTCTCGACACCTTTTCATGCTGACATTCTTCGACATGCATGGGCTGCCGATAAATCTCTGTTGGGGATCTAAAAACAATTTGTGACCCATTACAGGTCGCGTTCAACCCGAAATATAATGGCAAATTGCACGGTCAGTGGAACAAAACTATTTCTCGGAACTTTATTAAGTCAGAATCACGATAAGAGTGTGGGTATTTGAGCATATGTCGGAGACGGAAGAGACTCAGTTTCACATCAGCTGGGCCAAAAGAGTCCCTATATCGCTATTGTTGTGCCCGAGATAGCGGCACGAGGTGACTTCTGGCTGAATAAACTCCCCATCGTGAGGTATTCATTCGAAAGTAATCTTGTCAACAACTCTCAATAGAGTGTGCAATTGTATACAAGACGGTGGTGTGTTTGCAAATTTAAGTATGGCATAAATATTCCGAGTCACGCACTAAATCAGCTCTGCCAGTTGCCTCGACTTAGTCGTTTTTAGCGAATTAGACAGACACATCCAAAGTACAAATATACTACAACTCTATACGGGCATTCAGCCCCATATATATGGAGTTTGTTTTCGTTCGAGTGATTTATTTTCCCGTTTATTGTTATCAGAGAGTCCTCTTGTGAGATGTATTTATGTACACAAAAAAGCGACTCGTGTACACAAACTAGAATTGCCCTCGGAAAGTTGGGTGAAAAAGACAACACGGAGTTGGGGCGGCGGAGGGTGAACTGTGTGAGGGCGGCCCTTGAGTGAATCTTCACTTAATTCATGTGGAAGCAGCTCAGTCTCTGCTACATACAAACATGTACGGTGGATAGTTGGCAGTGAAATTGCCCTCAATTGGAAGAGTGGGTTACCAAATTAAGAGTCAATTGCTCTCAATCGCTCTCATTTCCAAATATCATTAACTCCCGGAAGGGTGGCTCTTGGCATGTTTTTGGGGGACGAACAAAAAACAGTCGTCACAGTTTAATTTATGCATCACTATACTTTCAATTAATATAGCAGTGTAAGTAGCGAGAGATCTGTTAACTAAATTGGTAATTTCTCGGTAGGGAAGAAGTGAAAATATGGATCTATTCTCAGTTATACACAGAGCATTGCAAATGGATAATGAAACTAAAATATTTACTTTGAACTCACTCTCCAATGGATGGGGCTTTACTTTGGAAAGTGTGAACATTTAAATTTGGTATTAAAGTGAAGTGGCTGAGCATACAATCGCCTTATTGGGATTTAAGTGGTTGACGGATGATTTAGTATAGAGTGTATGGGAAGACGTTGACAAACCTTTGAGATGACACCCAGGAATTTGTATATAATATGTGTGGGCGTGTGTGTGCGGTTCCAGTTACAAGGCGATAAGCAAGTCAATGCATTCAACTGAATCATCATTCGATGCACAACGATATGCCATTGTTACAAATCGCTTATAAGATTGTCTGTGGTCAATTGTCTTCCTGCTTATACAGTTTGCTCTTATTAAATTGTATAACGATTGGATTTCATCTAGGGTTGTGGGCTGTAGAACCAGATCAGGCCACAGTTTAGGGCAATTCGTAGCCAAACGACCTCTTTCGACATCCAATTGACTAATGGTTAGCACTAATAAACAACATGTGAAGATGCAAATTTCCTATTTCAATTAAGTTCTAGGTTTATCGATAGACGAAATTGTTTGTCTGTTAAACAGACAGACACTATCAAGCAATTATTTTCTTATTCGTCAGCTTGAATTCAAGATATGTTGTGTAAATATTGTGATTGATTCATTTGCAATGGCCAGGATAAAATGCAGTGCAGCAAAGCTAAAAGAACAAATAATGGAGAAAATGATATTTGTGCAGAATAATCAGTGTTCTGTGAGTCCACTAAATTTTCCGACTCTTTGGCCAGCTGTCTCAGTCCATATTAAACTTTGCCCAGTTGTATTCTGCATCGCTGACTGTTTTGTTGAATTAAGGGTGGAGACTGGCGACTCAAGTAACTATTAAATGAGTCAGAAGTGATATATAGAGCTCCTCTTGCATCACTCCATGCGAATATAATGAGAATTAGTGCGAAATAGAAGGCAACTGATAAGAAATATATCGCTGCGTTATGACGTCATGGCGGGGGTGAATTGTCACAAGACTTTCTGTCGATGCGAGCACAATGCCGAGATAAAGTCAGTGCTGGATGTTCACGTTGAAAATTTATCACGCATTGTCCATCTTCCATTGTGTTTTATTGCGAAATTTCGCTTTCGCCTCGAAATTTCAATGATAACCCTTCTCTCAATTTCCACACCATTAAATTTCCAACCTTATTTGTCGCCCACCAGCTTATCCTATCATTTATCTTCGCACCAGTCACTCTCGTCCCTCAGTTCGATTGTTTCCTATCATTTAGAAATTCATTCGAATAATTGCAGAGTGATCCGCAATAGTGGAAACCCCTAAAAATTCAGGTGTCACCCAAATCATCCATTAGTGCCCCTCTATTAATTAGTTCAGTGGAAGGAATGCATTTGTTTTCTCCCGCGGTGAAAGCAATGCCAGAGAGGGTCTCGGTGGGTGGGTTGAACCCCCACCGAACATGTGAAGATGAATTTTCCGGCAAATATTACAAATTTATGTTTTCAATTCCGACTGAGAGCACGCCTTTTGATGTTCCTGTCGTGGCGTAATGCATTTCTTGAGAAATACACCTCAATTTCTCTTGTCCCAGCACCGGATCCGCCTCGTGGCCAGTCAGCGTGGCAGTTGTGGTACGCTGAGTCCGGATAATGGCATGTGAGGGTGTGAGACAAAGTGGAATTGCATCGTCGCAAAGTGTATATCGTTGTGTCCAGGATGCGAGCTGCTCGGCAAAATGTATGTCATAATATTTAACTATTTCAATTATGTTATCCATCCGATGACGACGTTCACTTGGGTACAATTGGAATATAAATTCATGCCCCGTGGCTTCGGGTGACCAGGAAGTAGCATGTTTCCATGTGGCTAACACTCCAACACTTGCAAATCTGCGCCTTGTAGAACAATAACTGTGTGCGGTGAAGTCTTTTGAACTCATTAGACCGTCTCACTGTCCGACGCTTTGCTATAAAATTCTCGAATTGTTTCACGACCAAACTTTCCCAGACACACAATTTCGCATAGATTGCACCGTCTCACACTCAAATGGTATCTTAGGGAAGTGAGTGGGCCTTCAGCAGATGCCCAGAATGCCACAAATGACGATAAAATTAAAGAAATACCACACAGACAGTGCTCTTTCAGCTTCCAGCTTTCAATAGCCAGAAGATGCTTATTTACTTAAGCTATTCGCCATTTCAGATGATTATAGTAGACTGCAAATCAAATTACAGCTAAGGATATAATGCACTGGAAGTGGGCGGAGCATATCCTTGGGCGGGACATTTCTCTCTGTTTTACTCTCTACAGATTGTAGATTTGCTCAACCAGTATTTATTTATCTCTTTTCACCGGTATTTCGTCAAATCCATTCAAAAATTGAAGATATTATATTTTAATTAATACAAAAAATGAATTTTAGTGATTTGTAACTAAGATTCGCAGTGTTTCAGTTCATTATCCTTATTGACCATATGTACTAACACAATTTATTAATTAGAATTACAGGGAAAATACGCACTAGCGTGTCGTTTTAATTAAAGTCGGTTGGATGTCCGCTTTCAATTTACATGCATTTTCAATTACGAATACCTCAATTATGCCCCACTCAAATTCACTAAATTGAGCCGGAGAGTTTTCAAAATGTTGACTTTTCCAGTCTATTGGGGAAATCCTATTGCTTTGTTCATGTCCATATCATTATTTCCAGCTAATTTCCGTGGTTGTTTAATTACATTGGCCGAGAATGTGTATACAAAAAATTTAACAAAAAAATAATTTATTTAGAGAGTCAACTTATCGCGAATCCCATCGGATTTTCTCTCATTGCCTCTTTTGAACCAATTCAATTTGCATTCGAAAAGAGCCAACATCCACTAGAAATAACCAAATAGACCGTGTCAAGAGTAAATACAATTGGAATTAAATACCAAAGCGCGCTGGGTGTTAAAGGCATATATAGTCCACTCTGTACAGAAATCTCCAAACTGATTAGCATAAGACAACCGACATTCTTCGCCCTTGGAGAGCAAGAAAATCAACCACAAAGATATGATATTTTGACTGAGAGAGAGAGCTCATTTCTGTGATGGCTCGAGATATTATCATCTAATTAAAATTTAACATGGATTTTATCTCTGAAACAACCCTTCTCGTGTTCCCTGAAAGCACACTTTAACCCCCTTAATAGCCCTCCATTCAGTATTAAAAAAAAGCCATGCGCATTCACAATCAGAGTATTCATTTACATATAAAATACATTGTCATTTCTAGACAAAAAAAGCAACAATAATTTAGGAAAGCTTCTGATTGAATGGCGAATATTTGCGTAGCATTGCTTTTAAATGCATTTAGCAAAATATACGTGCATTTATTCGATTGTAATTCTGGTACTTTGGAAGAAGTTCACTCAAATTTCTTGTTATTGCAAAAAGAAATTATCTTTCGTGCAATATTCCACCAAATCACGTTGTCGTACTGATAGTCAGATTGATTTACACTTACGAATTGAAGAATTGGTAATCTGTTTTCGAATGGATTCCCAAATCCGTGGGGATTAAGTCAATAAAATTGAAGAATTTATGTGACTCAACTCATATTCAGTTCAGCATGCAAACGAATGATCATGATTCATATTTTGCCCGCCCTCGCGAGAATCCAATAAAATCCACTTCTATACATATCTCAGATTGACACTCCACTCTGAGGATGCCGTAAGAATTCGAGCTGTATCATTGTGCAATTTATCGGATTGATGCCATTTTGTAAATGAAACCAAAAATGCGTGAGCGGGAAAGTGTGATTTGCCAAAGTGCACTGGAGGTTCGGGGATTGTTTGACGAGGTGGGGATTTGTGCACACAAGGCATTCTATCATTCATGTGCGGTGAAAACATTTCCGCCAGAGAAAATTGATATAAACGACACATCTCGGGGTGTGTCCCGAGCATTTAACGTATCATCTTCTGTCACTGGCTTCGAGTTCGACCTTTTGCTTGTTACATCCCGAGAAATATGGTGGCTGATCGGGAATAAATAAGAGTAATTTCCGGCTAATGGGGGGAAAGCTTTCAGGGCTGCCTTTCGGAGAAAAACCCCTCCTTGAGAAATATTCACATCATCACCATCATTATGAGAAATGACTCGGGCTTTCGCATCACTTTTGCCATCGCACTTGCCAAATGATGGGAGGAAAAAAAAATTTAATGTCAGTTTTACACACCTCAAAATCAAGTTGATAACGTGAAGGAAATACAATTTATTAGGTTTTTCATCTTCCTATTGTTTGACTTCCTTCAGCAGCAAACACCGAAATCCACTATAAATGCGCCTTTACTGTCTAAAAGCTAAACTTTTCATCGACTTTTTCTTCGGAGGAGGGAAAGAGAGAAAATCTGAAGGCAATTTATCATTATACAGCCATAACACCAACACTGAGCACATTCCATATTAAAGCCATAAAAAGTTATTTAAAATCCTGCATAAACCACATAACTCGTTCAAATTCTACATTATATGTTGTACATAGTAGGGAAAAAATCAAGTGTAAATCCATTCTGACGCTGAGTCTCCGGGTTCCTCAGCATCGCCAGCAGTTGAGATATGATGCAGCGCTGATGCGGGGAGGGATGGCAACATGAAAAGTTTAGGATGTTAGTTATGCTCTGATGTAAATCCCAGCTATAAGACGGATACTTACCCACTCCCTCGGCCGCATTCCGACATTTTCTGTACATTTAGCAAAACAGGCGTCGGTGGTGTGTTTGCTCTTGGAGCTGACATCGTGAGAAATTTACTTGCAAATTGTGGTTATTCTGCAGCTTAAGAGAATATTCTTTTTTATTCGCCCAAGCAAAATGCTCCTTCTGCCACTCTTTTTGCGCATGAGGGTGAGTCCTAAAATCCGGCAATCGTCATTACAGGTGCGCCGTGTTCCAGCAAGACCAGATGAATTAAGCAACTTTATGGGGCCATGCTCGAAATGATACCCTAATCCGCAGGACAGACTGTGCGGCTTTGGAAAGAAGTCCTGCTTTGCTCGAGGCTTCCGGCTCGAGGAACCAGAAAAGCGGGTGAAGTAGGAAGAAAAATCTGAAAATTATTCGTATGCCAAATATCAGTCCATTCAGCTCGCTCGACTAATTGAAACATCATGTCACGCTCGAGGAATAGCAATGTTTTCTCATTTGCACACTCTCCTCCAGGATCAAATAATTGGGTGTATTGGAACTCAAACTATGGGTTAAATACTCGTATCGAAATTGGCATGGCATTCAAATGTGGAGAAACTGCCAGAGGATATTTGGAATTTTAGGGTTGAGATATGAGAGTTTGTGCCGAATGGGGACAAACTACAAGAGCAAGTGATTAGTGATTCGATTCTAAGATAAAAGATTTAAATTAAGATACACAGCATGGGAATTTAGATGTATGAAAACTTTCATTTCACACACAAATTCACCCTCAAGTTCTTGCTCTACTAATTGTCACAAACATTGTCCTGGTCTCGAGGATATGTGTGGCATTTCACTAGAGGGACGATTCGAGAGAGTGTTATTAAGTTGGAAAAATAAAATTTTACATTTTCAACTACTTGCCTAAACAATTTTATATTATCTTTGCACTCTTCTTACGCTCTGTTTAACTAAAAGAATGACTTTGTTGCAGCTGCCATTAAGATAGAATATCAAATGAAGTGTATTTCTTGCAGTGGGAAGACCATTTGCAAGTGCACCATCCCGAGTGGTGTGAGGGAAAACATGCTTTTAACCTGAGATGGAACTCATTGATTTCCTCCAAATGACATCAACGATGTAGCTTGACTATATATTACTCAAATATCTCAGTGTATTTCCACTGGAAGAAAAAGCCCGGAGATGGAAAAATCCCTTGCATTTAGGCTGTTGGGGATGATGAAAAATTCTCTGGGTGAGAGTGATAAAAAGTTTTGTATGTATTCTTCGGCAAAGTTTCAGGCCCTGTTGAGGGCGTATTAAGGCTAGTCTGCTATACAAATTAGTTGAAGTTTCCTCGTAACAAGGTAATCAGTGAGGGTGGATCTATTCTTATGCGAAAACCTGAGGATGTGTAAAGTCTTATAAATCCTTATCTCGTGCATGGGCGCGCTATCTCAAATGGCTTGAGTGCGGAGGACTAAACTTTGAGACTTTTGCCGCACGGAATTTTGCAGCGCCGGAAAATTTAATGTTGCCCCAGAATGGTAAATTGGAAGGGATTGACCTGGGCTTCTTTCTCACCCACGGACAAATTGGTGGGCTTTTGATTAATTTCGGCGGGAATTCCATTTTGCCGAATGGCCCACTTAAGATTCAGGTTCGCCTTGAGGGGCGGAAGAGATCCAGAGTGAGATCCTCCGTCACTGATTGATAAGAAAATTTACCAATTTTTACCGCACATCCAGATTTGTGCTGAGGCGAGAAAATGGCTCTTGTCGGGGTGGAGAGAGAGGGAATGGAATTGATGATGACCCCAGCCATTAGTTGTGATTCAAAGACATCGAAATTACCAGATCCCACTCACTCCCAAATTGTCAAATACTCGAGCTTGTACGTGGCAGAGTGGGCGGGAACGGTGGTGGGTGGAAAAAGGTACTGAGCAAATGTTATTTGTGCCCATGGGCTATTTTAGATGTCCAATTTTCCTCCTTTTTGCAGCACCATAAGCTCCCCTTGTTACCTGCACATGTAATTTCAAATGGATAGCACTGTCCAATCGTGGAGTACTTTCAGTGCAGAAGCTCTCGCTCTGAGCTTTATTGTGTTTTGGACTTCAAGTGCAAGTAAATTCCATGCTGCACTGTATATATGCCCAATAGAGGAGCATAATCACAAAACTATAGATAATGTATCTGAGCACTTAACTACATATCTCGCCCTCCCACCCCCCGCCCACTCGACAATATATATTGCCCTACAAGTGTGTAAATATTTCAAGCTATCATGAAAATACAACGGCAATTTTCCTCTAAATTCTCCGTTGGGGGAAAACTATTCTCATTAATGTTTGGTATTATTTAGAAATGCATACTATGAGGTCAATGAAATATTTATCGATGTAGTCATAAATGCTTGAGCTCAGCTCGAAATCCAATCTACAATTTCTGGGGTTTGTTCAAAATACACTCTAACGTATTTGAGCCTAATTTTTGGACAAGGCCTCGTAATTTATGTAGACGATAATTTGAGCGATATGCTCCTTTGCAGCTTAAGTGTTTATCTCATCATCCTGGATGCCGGTGGAGACCATTATCGTCCTCGCAAATGAAAGAGAATCCATAAATAATTCATTCCGGGCTCCTCGCCAAACTTTCCGCCCCATTTTCAAGCCTCTTGACGAGTGGCGCTGGAAAAAGAGCGATTAGTGTGGTTGCACAAACATCGATATTCGCTGGGGTTTTGTCGCAAAAGGGGAGACACGGCCCACGGCTGGAGAGGGGCCGTGTGAACTGTGTCCGGTGGGCGGAGAGGTAGCCAGAGGAAAAAAAGGGGCTGAAATGGAAACAATGCAAAATGGATGTTAAATATAAAGCGGAAATAGTCGTGCTGTTTGTTGTTCAGCGGAAGGGAGAGTGAATGAAGTGAGCAATTCTAAATGAAGAACTGCAGCACACGTGGATCCATCTCGGTGGGATTAATTCTATTTGAGATAGAATGCATTTTATTCTATTTATTTACCATGTCGCCCCCGCTGCCCACTCTTGACTGAGTGTTTGCTGGGCAATTCCATTGATGGACGCCGACCGCCAATTTGTGAGAGTGCAATTGAGAAAAAATAGCATTTTACAGGAGTGCCTTTTGTTCTATTCAAAATATTTAAACTGATTTGCCTCCCCTAAACCTGTATACTTTTGCACTTTAAAACTATATGTGAAGCTGCATTCCTAATAATGCCTTGAATAATGCATAATTTAGTTAAACGTGGGAAAATAAATATAGCATTGTTGAAATATTCTGCTATTGACTAATTAATTTAATTGAGTGTATTTCACAAACGATAAATACAATGGGGCGGTTTTGCCTGAAATGAACAGTGTTGACATATTTAGTTTTTGGCGATTTAATTATTAACGCTTTGTCTGGGTGGTCGGATTTTTCGTGAATTTTTGATGATTTTTCCACAAAGTAGCAAGTTTTTGTGTGGCAGTGAAGCCGGCAAAAATTATTGGTGCACCAGTGCTCTATTATTCATTGTATAATATTCCGTGGAAAATTGCAATATGAAAATTTTCAAGAGATCCTCAAGACGGTCCGTCTTTCGTGTGAGGAAGAGTGAGCAGGAGAGAAAATTGCAATTTTCCACCCGTGGAAAATGTCTATTGACATAGGAAAGTGACTTTTCGTATACTTGAAAGTTTATCATCGTCAATTTCATAGTTTTACCCGAGTAAAATGGGTGTTTGAAAGTCATTTCGCAGTAAATTACGTGTTCAGGTATTCATTGAATGGACACGTTCCTTTTCACTCCCAGCTTCGCCTGTCTTGCGTAAATATTATCCGTCTTTGTGAAGAGTTTTAGTGGCAATTTTTGAGATGAATTGCTCATTACGAGAGATAAAGATGAATGCACTATTTACTTAGGAGTCCTTTTATCTCAATAATCATTCTCAGAGATGGAAGTGAATTGCAACATTTACTGGCATTTTTCTCTATCCCCACTTTTCCCAAGAAAGACCGGTCAATTTGCTATATTGCATAGGAAGTCATGGAATCTATGCTGGAAATGTTCACTCCCTTAAGCAGTTTTCGCAGACAAAAGCGACTCAAAATCCCAAAAGAGTTGAACAAGAACAATGGATGAAGATTGACGGATAATAAGCAATTTTTGTACAATTCGCCCTTCTTCGTCGTGTTGAGCCAATTCTTGAGATTTCCAAGCCAAAAGAGAGAGGCTAAGAAAGATATGATTTTTCACCCGGACTCTTGACATTCTTTTATCGCGACAAGTGTCATTGAAATTAATTGATTTTCACGACCAACCTCGACACACATTTTTCCATTTGAATTCCCTTAAATGGGGAAATGATGGTGGAGAAATAAAATAAAAATGAGGAATTTTAATGAGAAGACAAAGAGGAAATACAATGCTTCGCGCGAGATCAAATAG
This sequence comes from Phlebotomus argentipes, assembly GCF_947086385.1. Taxonomy (NCBI): domain Eukaryota; kingdom Metazoa; phylum Arthropoda; class Insecta; order Diptera; family Psychodidae; genus Phlebotomus; species Phlebotomus argentipes. The sequence continues at coordinate 5,311,414 of NW_026776181.1, read as the reverse complement.
ATTTACTCTTTCGTCTCTCTTCTTAATGCTCTTCACCATCAACTGTGCTCATTAAATACTCCCCATTCAAATGCTATTTAAATTTATGAGTAGATTAAAGATCTTTTTCGCTCCTTTTGCTGGATTCTCACTGTTACCAAGAATTTTATAATGAGAATAAACTCAAGTGCGCATTCAAAAGGACTTTCACATTCACTTTTGATGCTCTGCATCCCTGCCACTCTTGCGCAATACACGCCGCATCCTCGGCTCATTGGGGCGGATTTGGCCCATTATCAGTAATTTCCAGATGAAATTAAGCTCGACCAAAGGTGCATTTAGTGGAAATGGGAATTAATCATGAAATGCGCTCCAGTGGGTGAATCTATTCGCCTCGCATGATATAATATTGACAAGAAGATTAGATCTGTCATCAATGCTCGTCATCGCACGGCCGTGCACGTGAGCCATGAAAGGTTTCGTAAGTCTTTTCAAATTTTCCGCCTATTATATGTGTGTATCTGTGGCCCACGAGAGGAATAGTCAATAGTTGAGGATGTCGTTGGCGGTGGGAAGAAAATGAAATTCAAAATCAATACCGCCATATAATGCGGCCTTTCGCTGTTCAATTTGTTGGTGTGCGGCCCCCGGAAGCCCAGGGATGAAAAGAAAGCAATATGGAATCAGGACTCGTCACATCGATAGAGATTATCTGGATTGAGAGACTCCCAGTCAATTGATTTCATATATTGCCACAATGTACTTGCGTGTAATTTATTTAATCTAACAGGATAGACTCAAAAGCTCCCCTTTCGCAGAGCGCGGAAGAGGAGCGTGATTTTTCAGCTCAACTCATCGCATCCAACAGTGGGTTATTTTTGGCGTCATTCTCAACTATACTGCAAATCTCCTCATGTTGTAATTCAAGTGGAATGACTACCAGAATGATTAAGAGGCGGCTCCATTGGTTTACAATTTCTTTTCTCATCTATTCGCCCTCTGAGACATTGGGGCAAACTACATTATAACAACCCCTAGGATTGCATTATGTAAGCCCCAAGTTGCCCACCCTTACATATGTACATTGAGGAAGGGACATTGCGGTATTGATCCCAAAAGAGAAATCTTAGTTCTCTAATCACGTTTTACTTGTCCCCCGAGATATCCCCGAGAGTGTCTATGTGGGCTACATGGAGGATTTGTGGTTTTATAAGAGCATACTTATCGCCTCTTCCATGGATAAATTGTTGAGAAATGATGACAGTCGTCTTGACACTTGCGGAGCAACTCAAAGATTAACCCCACACCATGTTCAATTTAAATTAGACATTGATTCCCTACTTCCGCATTTATAGTCACACACTGGGGACATCTAATTGCTCGCCTGTAATTAATTGCCACTGATGCCATTTAATTGAACATGTCGACAGTGGATTTTGCGACACACACACATTCTTATGCCCACAAACTTCTTCAGCCGAAATTTGGGCTCTTTTCACGCTCTGTGTTCAAATCTTTCATCTTTGGAGCTCCCTTCGTGAATTCACACATCTCAATAAATGGGGTTTTCCTTCCGCGAGAGAGGTAACAATTGCATGAGCCATCAATGACAATTCCCTACGATTTCCCACCGCTGAAAGAGGGCTTCTCTCTTTGCCAATAAAATGTATTTATGTGCCTGTTCTACTTGGGATGCAATTTCTAAATAGAGCAAAGGTTTATGTCTCTCTTCGTTCCTTCATCACGTATTACAGTTGAAAAGTGTTGAGCATAAAATTCGGCAGTATTGCCACTCACCATTCATTGCCTCTCCGCCCGCCCCATCTGCATATAGAGCACGGTTTTTTAACATTCAGGCCTGGCGTTTCCGCCGCCGCCAATGACAACTTGCCCTTGGGGCGCCTCTATAACCCCTCAGCTACTTATAATAAACGGGGAATTTGAATAGAAAACTCTTTTTTCTGCCTCTGCTTTTGTGAGCTTTCCGTTTGACTCAATTCTCGCACTGTCGCTCTTCGTTGGCACACACAAAAGCTCGCACATGAAATAATGGGTGGGCCGAAGACGCTGAGGCGGAAGGTGTGCCTGAGAGAGAGCCTTCCGTTCTAATCGAGATAAATGTGTATACACAAGTGTGCGTATTTCGGGCGCCTTCCATCTCACCTGGGGTTTTATTTTAAGAAGGTGTGCGTTGGCACCACAAGAAGAGTGACAAACACCTCATGCATTCAATATCTCAAATATCGATCGGAGCAAAGTAAATTGACTTCTATTCAAAATACACCTTTCCTGTCTACCTTTCACATCTTTTGAGTGTTTTTCTTGACCGTTTCCCTCCTCCTTTCCCCCCACTTCCGTCGGCCCATTCACTACATTTAGAGATGGAGAGGTTTGAGGAACGTCGCAGAGAGTGAATCTCGAAACCACTTACAAATATTGAAGTGGCTGAAAAACAACTTTCCGGAACTTTTGTAATAGCTACAATAAATAAACATCAGTTTTATGTTAAGCAGTAGAGGAGTTGCCATAGAAAGAAATATCCCCAGAAAAGGAGTGATTTAAGCCGGAAAATGGGGTGAGAGAGAGGATGGAAGAGGGGACGTGCTCCGGAGATAAATTGAAAATATTATTCGGAACAGAAATCATCTTTTTCTCCCAATCATCCGGGAAATTCATCAAGTTCCGCCTCACCCGCCCACAATATTCAATTCAATAGACGCACAAACTGTTTGGCAAGAGCAACTCCGTGGGCAATGAAAAGCAATCTGCATATTGAGGAGGGAAAGATACTGCATGTACTGTCGAAAAGTTTCCACCGATGGTGCGAGTCCCAATTGAAAAACAGAGACAGAGTGTCCACTTTGGCTGTAAGTGGGCGGCAATGGGTGGCCTAAAACTTGGCCTCGTGGGGTGTGAGCAGTAGACGATGGTGTATAACTCCATTAAAAATTCTTGTTGCATTCTGTCCATAAATTGTAAACTATGCAAGAATTTTATGTGTGCTCTGAATTTCAAGTACAATATCCTTTTCCTTTTTGCCCAGAAAATGCAATATATGTACATATGAGAAGGGGTAAAACTGTTCACATATGTTTCAAAAGCATTGACATTTTCACTCGCGAAGTTCACGTCATTTTTTTCCTATCTCTATAAGAATTTTTAATATAAACCATATAATGATTCACATAAATATTCTCTCTCTTTTTTTCACTTCGTGCTCGCGCAGAGGAAAACTTTAATGCTCAACCACAAATTTTTACTGAAGTTAAGCCAACCTCATTTCTTGTGTGAGACAATATGTAGACCTTCTCATGCCACGAACGTCCGAAGTTACCTATCCATTCACTGTTCCGCTCCACTATCATTTTTGCGCGAAGTGAAACTTTTCTAATTAGTTTGTAAATGTAATTAATTAAATTTTAATAAGTGTATAATTTATCCGAAACTTTTTTCCACTCCCATTGTTGGGCGGGAAGAAGTGCAATTCCTTGACCACAGCAAAAGTGTCTCATTGACAATTAATAATAATAAAATTGATAGGACTTTTTGCACAAAATGCTCTCATTGATTCTAAAAGGGTTCGGGAGGCTGAAATGCAGAGTGCAGAATGCAGCTAAAAATCAGCCAACAATAAACAAGGGGCGATGTCTCCATTGCGACAAATGTGACAGAATATTCTGTGAAGTTTGCACAAGTTTGGGAGCAACAAACATTCAACTTTTGCATAAGTAGGGCAAAAACTATATTTTCACCATGAATATTAATTAGTTGCTGTTTGCATTGTCACAGACACTGGCACTCCGCGTTTATTTTCCAATATGAGTCGCTCCATTCGGAGGGACTTTTCTCCCTGGGCGTGATCCACCCAAACATGATGACTTAATGGGTTTGTCACGGGGGCGAACAGTGCCAAAAGCCGCACTCCCTTCGTCCTGCACCAAAACATCCCATGCATTTTTCATCACTCATTACCAATGCGCAGTGGCGGATGCCTGAGTATTGACTTTCTTAATTGGTGAGCCAGAAGCGGGCTCCAAGAGGTGCTTCTTATCAGATTGGCCCCACCGAAAACTGGGTCACAGCCACGTTCTCTGTGCCATTCGCCTGCAAACGCGATAATTCACGCGAAATCTATCCCAGACTTGATCCCACAAATTTAATACCCGGAAAGAGACTTTATGGAACTTTGCGGGAAAGTTCATTTTCCTGATGATACACACATCAATCCAAACATATTTCGCGCAAATGTGTTCAAAATTCCGTCTAAATATGACTTCCTGCATTTGTACATGTTTTCCCTCCGGTTTTATTCAAGGGGAAGATAATATGCCTTGAATCTATACACCATTTCCAGCACTTTTAACTGAGATTTATTAAACTGTTTGCATATAAGCCTCAAAATATAATGAATTTCTTGAATTTCCATTCGATATTTCTGTAAAAATACACCAAAACTGTTCTGTGGGTATATTTTTCGACCATAATCTCAAAATATCACAAAGAAATCTTCAAAGACTCCGTTTTGAAGCTTTCATGGTCTCAAAATCATCTCTAGTGATTTGCCAATGAACTCAAAATTGCTGATTCAGAGTTAAAATTGTCCAGAAAATTTTCAAAATAAAAATTTTCCAAGTCCGCACTACTCTTTTTGAGGTTATGGTCAACCTTAGTACAATTTGCAGTGTTTCTTGAGATTAAAAGTTCAGAATAGAGAAGTTTGTTGCATGCAAAAGCTGAAGTCTGTCAATTACGGCCAATCTCTACAATTAGATCATAAGATTTGATGTGCCAAAATGGGAATTATTCACTAAATTTATCCTTGATTCGTTACATTGCCGAGAAAAGGATGATTATCGAATTATTATGATTGTTTCTACGTAAAAATCAAATGAAATCCAAGATATCGGGATGATTAGTCAGTATGAAAAGCACTCATGAAACCAATATATTATGTTTTTGAACACTTCCTAATACTTCCGCTGAGCTGAACACCACTTCTGATCATATCATCTCCCCCTTGGCTTTATCTGTTATTTTTACTATTGGTATTTGTAGAATCTGTACTAATATTTCTTTAAAAATTATACAAAAATTCAAATAGAACTCTTGAAATTTTTTTCCTCTCAAGTGTTCTCAGTAAAATCTGTGTCATTATGGCAATATTTCTCAATTGTTCGCCTCATTTATTCCACACGGCTTTTCGTCCATCGAGCTCAAAAAGCACTCATTTTTTCGCGTACAGCAAAAAAATGTATGTGTCATTATTTATAGCGTATTTACTTTATTTAATCACCAATTTATTTTTTGCGTGTGTGTACACATCGTCCTAAAGAACTTGTCTGTTCATAATTTCAACCCAGATCCATGCACTGAATGGCGATGTTCATGTGCTGTTTGGATTACTTTGTGTGCATAAACGCTCATATAAATCTTCGCATAAATTGACATCCATGGGGGTGATTTTTTGATTTTTTTCCACACCCTCCGCCGCTCGGTGGCGCCCCAAAAAGCTCTGCACATACTTGCACATGAATGGATGCGAGAGAAAAAATATATTTATGCATTTATGATAAAAATTACCCACCGCTTTTTTTCATCTCTCACACTTGCAGCCCTCACTCCAGCACTGGCGGATCCGGCACGAAAAAATGGCTATTGTTTAAACGAAATAAATGCCTTCCATGGTGCAATTTTTGCGGTGGCGAAGGGGTGAATTGTGTTTTATTTAATTTTTGAAATATATTGTATTGGACGCGGGGTGTTTTGACTATTTATCTGATGGCTTTTCTATAGTAATTTATGTGCAACGGGCAAGAATTGGGCATTTTTGCGTGCCATGAGCTTCGAACGGCCCCCTTTTTCTCCCCCAACCCATAATTTCCACCCCAAATAGTTTAATCCGACATTTTCACAGAAAAAAAATGAACGTGATTTTTATTGCTGAATTTTATTTTATTCAATAAATTTTGTACACAATAAATTTAAATAGGAAGTAATTCATTTTCATCGCAGGATATTGGGAATGATAAAGTACAACACTCTCTCCTCGCCCTCCGCTCGCTGACCGATTCTCCCAAGCATAGTGGAAATTCCTTTCATGGCAATAAATCGAATTTTCCGCCTCCCATGGAGCCGTTGGGGTGTGTGTGTGTTGGTGTGTGGGAAATATCACAATGTTCCCGCTTTTGGGGCTTTCGCTCTGCGTCTCCCACGTTGGCGAAAGGTTTTAATTCCCAATGATTCCACTGAGAGGAATCATTTCTTCATTTACCGTTGGTTGTCATTAGCATTTTTCCGCGACAGAAAAGCTCCTTTTCCTTGCCTTATTTGCATCATTTGGCATTTTATTGGCGTAAAATCCCCCAATGAATGATTCATACAATAATTATATCAACCCTTAAAAGGTTCTTTGAACATCGTCAAGAGATGGGTTTTTTTTTTTATTTGAATAACAAGTCGTTTATGGAAAAGTTTATGCAAAATGACTTTCTTCCCAGCATTAATTGAAATTGTCAATTGCAGTCGTTGGCACTCTGGCGACACATTCACCATCAGTGTTAAATGCATTATGCTGAGAGTCTCATTAGATGCCTTGCAGACACTCAGCGCCCGATCCTGCCAATTGAATTGACTTCCTGGCTGAGCTGGGCAAATAGTGAACATCAATTAGAATGCAGAGAAGAAAAACCCTGCCGATGACATTCGCCGGGAAGAGAAGAGGACAGCAGAATGGCGACGAGTGGCGGAAGGAAATGAGCTTTATTGAAATCACAGCCTTTTTGCAACTGCGCCACATTCATCAATGCATTGCGAGAAATTGCAAACGGAAGTCATTCTCAGCATCGTCGGACATAGCTTTGCTATATATATATTGCGCAACAGCATATTTAGATTGACTCTTTTAACTTAGGAAGGATGTCTTAATAATATTCGTTCGGAAAGGTCTTCCAAACAACACAAACAGGGAAAATGTTTGTGGATGAGATTGCAAATGCGCAAATCAATTCTACCCTCACTCTTTTAGTGGAGCAGCAAAGTTCCAGGATGTTGGAATATTTTATAGCACAATTGGGAAGCTTTCCCCAGTTTTCCAACCCATTTCACCACGCTAAAAGGGGAAATACTGTTAAAAGTCGTTATTTTTCCACATCACACAGATCTGGTTTACGACAAGGGAGAGATAATAAAAAATCTTATTGATATATCTAAGAAAGTTGAACCAGAGTGAGAAAAATACGTTGGAAAAAATATTTTTATTTAAGTTTCGTCCTCAAAATATTTACATTGAATTTTAATGTAAAATTGGTGCTAATCTTAACGTTTAATCCAGAATATAATTCTTTCTTTATATTTCTTTAACAAATTGCAAGATAACACTTTTTTTTTTAATCCTGTCGAAGAAGATATTAACTAAAAGTATGTATTATTGTACTTGACTTCAAAATGGTTGTAATTTGATTAAGACAAAATGCAAGAATATCAATGACATTTCTTGTGTTCTTGAATTCCTGATCAATCTAATTGTCGCCACAACTCTGCAAACGCGAAAATTCCTCCACTTCCGCCGGTGACAGCGATTTCAAATACTTTTCCAAATCATCCATGTACGTAGCATTCATTTCGGAGATCTTCTTGTAGTACTCCTTCTTCTCCTTCTTCGTCACTTTGCCCCAAGCCTTCTCCAGCTTATCAGCAGGTCCCTTGTGGATGTACTTGCAGAAGTAATCGTACACGGAGCTGAAAAGTAGTCGCAAAAGCTCTTAGAGAAGTCATTAAAAATGACAAAAGAAGTCTTACTCACTTGACTGGCTGCACCGGAGGCTCTTTCTTCAGCTTCGGCTTCTTCGCCTCACCGTTGCTCTCCAACGATCGCTTCTTCCCCTTTTTCGGTGACAATTTCGGCATCTTCTCTTCGAATGCATCTTCCGAATCCTCGCTGTGCTTCCGCTTTCTCTTTGGCGATTCTTTTGGGAGGATTTCTGGAGTCGCAGGAACTTCATTCTTGGCCTTCTTTCTCTTCTTTGGACTCTCAACGGTCACCACGTCCGGCTCTTTCTTCTCTTTGACCTCTTTCTTGCCCTTCTTGCTGTCTTTTACAACAGTATTGTCCTTCTTCTCCGTCGATTGCGCCTTCTTTGATTGCTTTTTCTTGCCAACCTTCTCCAGCTGAAGACGCTCCTCCGAGAGCGAGTTCAGGAACTCCTGTGTCTTTGATTTGTACTCCTTCATCGCCTCACGGCAATCCGCCTTGCGACGCTCTTTCTCCATATCGGGCATTTGCTTCCACAATTCCGTGACTTTCATCATGGACAAGTTCTTATGCTCCTTCAGGAACACACCGAACGCCGTTCCCGGATGTGTCGGACGTCCCTCGTGTTCATGTAGGATCTTCATCTCCTCCTTCGTCACCACACCCTTCAGCTTCATCGCCTTCAAGATATACTTCGCTTTCAGCGCATTGGATGACTCTTTCCAGTCCAGCTTCACTTCCGCGGCGGTCTTTGACGGGTTCTTCAGGAGATCTTTGTTGGCGTACAGCTGGAAAGGCGTCTGCGGCTCAGGATACTCACTAGACACAACATCCTTCTTCACGAACTTGAATTGCAGCTTCTCACTCACCTTGCTTTTCTTGTATTCTGCCGCCAAACGCTTCATTGCCGTAGGCTGTGAAGAAAATCATGAGAAAAGTCGATGAGGTACAGAAAATCAGGCTGAGCAATTGTTCTCATACTTACGTGACTGAGATCAGGATTTTCATTCTTGATCCTCTGCAAATTCTCCTTCAGATAATCCACAAATTTGTTGGGTTTTGTGTTCATCTTAATAGAACCATTTTTCTCCAGAACTTCGCGTGCGTCTTCGATCATTTCCCTGAGATTTCTGTGCTTGCGGACGCCACTGAGAAGTGCGATGATCTTCTCCTTGTCCGTCAATTGCCCTTGTTTTTGGGAATCAAGTTGAGACCACTTGATTCGAGATAAGCGCTGTTTAAAAGTGAGTTCGTCACTTTCAGGCAGCAAATTGAGGAGAGTGTCGAAGGTCCGGAAGATTGTCTCCTTGTCATCCGGCTGTATTTCTGCAAATAGACGAGAAAAGTTAGTCACAAGAAGTCTCCGGACACTGAAAGCTGTTACCATTTGGCTGTGCATGAAGGAAGTCATCGACTTCATCGCTCGACGAATCAGTTTCTGCTTTATACTCTGCAAGGATTAACAAAAATTACTCAGTATTCTCACAAATAACACCTCCTTCTTACCCATCTTGAGCTTCTCCGCCTCTCGAGCATCCACAAACACGGACTTCGCTCGAGCCCGCATCTTTCCCATGGCGCCGATTTGAGGTTATGCTGCGATTGCTTGTGGTGGCGATGCAAAATCCAACGCAGCAACTCCACCAAAGTGAATCTTGCTGTCCTCAGCAAAGAATTATCGTAATTATCTTGGCTGGAGGGAGAAAAGAGCAGAATTATAGTCAAATAAACAAAAATGGGCAAGAGAAAATAAACATTGGTTTTATAAGGAATTTCGAGGGTATTTACTCACTTTGACACATTAATTACACTGCTCTGAGCTAGAAAGATTCCTTTTACGCGTTTTAACAAGTAGAAGAAAAGAATTCACGGATATATTAGCCAATTTGATGAATTTTGAGAAAATTCTGGGCAACAGATTATCAAACGACGCGATGCGACGTGAAAATGACAACCTCCACACTCGCCGCTGCGCCACCTGCCGAGTGTTTACTTCTGGGACACTTGATTTAAAAGTCATCTGAGGAGCAACGGTTAAACTCAAACACAGGGTGACAATAAAGAAAATTGATATCTATTATTGATGCAATATTGAAGGCTTGAATTGATAATTAAATGGAATAAATTTTAATGTCTTTCTCAACTCTGTTTTAAACTGATTTTTATGTTGAGCGGTCATCATTTGTACCATAACTGATGATGTCTTTTCTGCATCGATTTTAAATGCATAATAAAGAGATAAGAATATTGCCATTTAACGTTTTCGCAAGATGAAATGTTTCGCAAGCAAAGGTCATCAGGATTTATTACAAATGTATTGTGTAATATATATTTTCAAATTCTTAGAATTGTGTTGCTCTTGAATACAAATTTCATTAATAGCTGAGCGATAATAGCTTTTTTTTCTTTGACTCTTTCTTCTCAATTGCTCTATGCAAATCTGCTGATTTTCGCAGCTTCAAATTTTCAGTGAATACTCAACAGATAAAATATGATTCACACAGTGTTTCAGCTTCAATACATAAATAAATCCATCGAGAGTCAATTTGCAAGTTTGGCGTATTCAAATATTCCGCAGATGATCATTTAATTGCTTCTTCCTCATCGACAAAGTGTCCATTGTTATTTATACTGTCGCGCTGTTGGAATTCTGCTGAAATCGCACTAACTTTCCACAAATGTATTTTGCTGTATGGAAAAGAAATGGAATCAGTTTTGAAGCATCTGCACAAAAACAGTTACGCAATCTGTCTTTGCAATTTGGAGTGTGAGAAAAATCTAAAGTGCGTCGAGCCTTCGAAAAAGAAAAGAAAAGCAGAAATGCACACTTTTCGGCGGACAATTGGAATTGCACCATCGCGCAGAGGTTTAGTTGATCTTCCACCTGCAAGTGTGATCTTATTTGCTTGCGCATTGTTGTGCATTTGCTCACATTTATTGTGATGGAATATTAAAATAACTTTCACAGATGTCTCTTCGGTAGGAGGCTCGCTCTTTCTCAGCACTCGTGGGATGCTCCACCTCATTCAGCATCGAAGATCACTCACAGATCAATAAACTGTTGCGTCTGTTCATTTCCATTTCAAATCACCACACCTGCTGATATTTGCCACGGCATTTACCGCGATGCAATGGCATCAAATCAGATATGTTAACGACACCATTGACCAATCGGGCACGCAAGGGAATCGTAACATTTTGGAAAAGAGAGACGCTCTGTCGCTCCAATTGTGACATCCGAACTGAGGAAGACTCTTCGGCCTCTCCAGTCGCCCTTCTGATGCAATTTTCCTCTAAAAAGTGCCATAAATTTTTCATAATACCGCGAACGCCACTAAATGCGATCATTTTAAATGATCATAATTTTAATGTGTGCCACAAATTCACATATTTTATGCAACCAGCGACGATCTCTCGATGGTGATCATGCAAATACGAGATCACTTGCAACACTTGCAGTGTTTGGCCAAGAGAGAGAAGAAAAAAATCAATTCGTTTGCACAGCTAATCACTCCCGAAATTTGCCAAACATAGCCTCGACCTCCAAAGTGCGACCCAAAAAGCGATGATCACGATTTCGCAGGTGATCCTCACGATCTTCCGCACGATCACGTCATTTCGGGAGGCAATTAGGCAATTATATTATATTATTATGCAATGGCGACAAAATGATAGCATGAGAGAGTGATAAATAAACCTTTTCCTTATAGGTCCGATCGAAATTAGTAGATATTGTATAAAAATTCGCCCGTAATAAAATATGCAAATCAGCAGCGCGAAGAGAGACAGTCACTATCTTGCGCGGTGTTTGATGAGAATTGAGAGCGAAAGTGGAGTTTGGCGTGAAAATTTGTTAATATTCATGCGCGCAGAGATGATACTCTTTTTCCTTCCGATAGACGACGCTGAAAACTCCCCACCGAACGTCGTTTTTTCTTCACACCACTCTTGATCTTCGATCTTTTGGATGGGCTTTTCGGACACCTCTTTGTCATCACTATATAAAGTCCATGTCACCCATCCAAATCAAGTCAGTCTACGCATTTTCGGGTTTAGAGATAGTGAGCATCATGAAGCTTTTGGTGAGTGATCGTGCCCAGACTGTGGATTAACTTACACCGCGTCCTTGTGACTAAGTGCTTGACTCTCTTGCAGATCCTTTCACTCTGCGTCGCCGTCGCGTCGGCGGGCAATCTTGGAGGAGCTGCGCTGGATCATGGCCATGGATACGCCAATGGCCACGGCTATGCTCACGGACACGGAGATTTAGCTCTGTCTGCTGGCCACGGTGTCTCCCTCGGACACGGTGATTTCGGCCACGGACACGGAGATTCCTACCTGAGCGCCTACAACAGCTTCCACGGCGGCCATGCTGGCCACGCATTCGGAGCCGGCACAGGCTTCGCCAGCGGTCCTGGCTTCCTCGGCCGCGGAGCGGGACACGCCGCCGGTGAGGTCTACGTGAACCGTCAGGTCTCTGTGCCCGTTCGGGTTCGCGTGCCAGTCGTCAGCCACCCCGTCCCAGTCCCAGTCGATCGCCCGGTCGATCGCCCAGTGCCAGTGCCCGTTAAGGTGAAGAGACGCCCAGCGACACATTTACATAATACTTACTTTTGAATTTTGTTCCACAACAAAGGTGCCAGTGCCACAGCCCTACGAGGTGGTGCGCCATGTTCCGGTGCCCGTGAAGGAGTACGTGAAAGTCCCAGTGCCAGTGGAGCGCAAGGTTCCCGTCCCCGTGCACGTGAAGGTGCCCGTCCCAGTCAAGGAGTACGTGCGAGTTCCCGTGCCAGTTGAGCGCAAGGTGCCAGTTCCTGTCCAGGTCCCCGTGAGGGTGCCCGTGCGCGTGCCAGTGCCAGTCGACAGACCCGTGTACGTGCCTGTTCACCACGAATCCCACCACGGATACCACGGTGGACATGATCTGGCCTACCAGGCCGGCCATGGCTTCCACGCCGACGCCGCTCACGGTCTGCACGCCGCTCACGGTGGTCTGCACGCCGATCACGGCTTCCACGGAGCTAACGGCTTCCACGGAGCTAATGGCTTCCACGGAGCTCACGACGTCGCCTACAACGGCGGTCATCACTCTGTGGAGCTCGACCTCTCCGGCGCTCACCACTCCTCCCACGGAGGCTACAACTACGCCCCTGCCCACACCTACGGTCACGGATGGTAGACACAGTCCTCCGACCAGCGCGCCCCAGTTCTTCAAAGATGCCATCATGATCGCTCGCAGTTGCTTTGCAGCACACTGATCGACGCGAGCCTAGCCTAATTACCAAACATTGTTCAAAAAAACCCCTTTTCTACGCCAATAAAAGACTCTATAATTGATTTTATGACTTTCCCTTCCCTCCACTCAGACTTCCTCAATTAATGCGTCCTAAAATCGCGATCTTTATCTACGCAAATTAATCAATTTAACCACTCACTGGACAGCTTCTGTGAGTTTTATTATCTGATAAACTGATCATCATTCGCATTTTGATTTACAAAAAGATACATACAGGAGAGGTAGACTGCTTAAAGAGATTGATGCGGAATGGAAGATTATTGATTACTTTCATGCTCAGCATTCCCCTAATATTTTTCGTGGGAAAAAAATCACTGATAACATTAAATATTTGGATTTGTTTGGAAATGCTAAATACGAAAACAGCAAAGATATTTCCCAATTTGTTGGTAGTCAATTTGACGGATAATTTAGTGGGTTTTCTTTTCAAGATGAAACTGTTGCGAAGTTACACATGTAATGCGAAGAGTAAATAAGATTTCTGAAATTTTTCCCAGTCGAAGAGAAAAACTGCTGCTTTGCAGAAAATTTCTCCTCTAATCGAAACAAGAGATATGGAATTTCCTCTTAAATCGCGTGGAAAATACTGGCCGTTGCGGAAATCAAATGTCGGCATTCGTCAGAGGCGTAAATTTACTCAGATAAGCCATTAAATTTGGAGAGAGAAGAAGCATTTCCAATCGTTCTGCTCGCGATGATGGATTTGCGTGTCTCCAGCGTCTTCGGCAATCTCGGTGGCTTGTTTGTGGCAATAGCAAATGAAATGAGTCTCTGTTGGCTCATGGCAAATAGAGTTGTTTTCTTGTATAGAAAAATTCGCATCGTTGAATGTCAAACTGTGGACTTTCTCACATCACAGCGCGATACAGTCGTCGATCCAGTAGCGATTGGGGTAATTGCAAAATTATAAGCCGATTGCCGCACGTTCGAAATTGATGCTGTTTTTACATGTGCGCCCAGTGGGTGGGGCAAGTCGCCCAGTGTCTCTGTCAAATTGCAAAATGTGTGCAGCGCATTTATCGAAATGCTGCACACAAAAGGCGCAGAGATGCCAATGATTCCCATGAACTTTGCTGGTTATACACATCTGGATAAATTCATAACTCAGAGTCGCACGATCCAGATATTCCATTGATCACAATATGATTATGGGTTAAATAATGTGTATCAATTTTATGCAATGCAAAGATGATTTTGTTACTGCTTAATTGCTTCTGGCTTTTGCATAATGCTGGCAAAATCATGGGAAATCCACCCACCGTCAGTGTTTTGTTATATCAAAGAACTTTTATATCACCTCACATGGCGATAATTAAAATCACAACACGCGTTTCATTTGCATACAAGAAAGTCTGAGATGTGAAGCGAATTGAGATTCACAGAAGAGAGTGAGAGAAATGTGATCTCCAATTCGCGTGTTATTAAAGTGGAAAAAAGGGGCAAACAAGCTGAATCATTACCTAATAAATCATCGCGAAGTGTCTTCCGTAATTGACACTTATCTGCCCCTAAATTGGGGAAATGTTTGCGTTTAGGCTACTTTTCACTCTTGTATCACTGAATCCAAAATAGCCCCATAACAAATGACCTTTCATTGCGCAATTCGTGAATTAGTTTTCTCAATGAAAATGTCGCTAACGCAATTTACGCGAGTGGACAAAACATAAATAAAACAACACACATTTGCAAATATTAATGTAAATTCAACCAAATGCAAGAGCATAAGATTATCTTGTTTCTCGCCAAAAACAACCCGGCGAATTTGCGAAAAAAATATATTTTGAGCAACATTAGACCGAAATGTAGATCAAACTTGTCACAATATGTAAGATCTTATCGCGACATGTCCCGAAATTTCGCTCTTTCGCAAAGAGAGCGCGTCGCTTTTCCTTCGCCCCGCAGAAGGTTTTACTATGATTTATCGAGGGCCACCAAACAATGTTGCTCAATCGGAGAAAAACAACATCGAGCGAATCATTAATTACGATTATGCATCGCCATACAATTGATATTATGGAAGAAGAAAAACGAATGTAACTTCCCATTCATTACACAGGGTCTTTTTTGTCCGCGGTGACTTAATGAGGCTCTTCGGAAAATGTTCTCAATGAAATTTCAATGTTCAACACCCAAAAGACAATAATGAGTGCAAAAAGAAACGGCAAAACATCACAATTAGTAAACATCAAACATTGTGGTGGAAAAAAGTTGCCCTTGTACCTCTGGAAGTCGCTTTTTTTCTTCGCGCTCCTCAATAGTTTAATTTGCTTATGATTGTCAGATAGACAGATTTCCTAATCTCATTTTCTCGCGCTGTCCAAAACGTATTCCAACCTGCAGACATTGTTTTCGTCTCAGCAGTGGTGCGAAACAGCGCGTGGTCGGATTGACGAGAGCGCGGAAAATTTCTTTGAATACAAACAGTGTTTTTATCTCTGCTGCTCGCACTTTTCTGATGAGGCACAGTAACATTGCAATAGCATGTGAAAAATTTCATTCCCTTTAAATGCTGCACTTAAATTATAATTAGTAGCAAACAGAAGTCCGCTGAACAAAGTAAAATTTATGCTGTTTCTGAAATTCTTCACACTGTTTTGAAATATGCCGTCCATCAAGGACGGTCGCCTTCCATTCTGATGGGGACATCTTTTATTGGATATGGATTTGGCGCAATTTACGATTGTTGGCAATTGGCGTGAGGCCTATTGGAAAATGTATCAGACGAGTGGACAGCATAATGATGGCCGGTTTTGTCTCTATGTGGCCTCCATGTTGCAATTGGTGGGTCCATAAAACGCGAATAGCAGTTGTCTTATTGCACACTCATTTCTTGCAGTTGCTGGATTATTCTTCGTCACAACTGTGGGCATATTTTGATGGCGTGGAATTTTTTTTTCTAACAATATCGTTGCCAATCTCGCTTGGAGGAGAGAAGTGTGTGAAGAAATACGGCCGGGGAAGGGATGCACGAGAATTGCTGGTGTGTCCTCCACCTCGTCAAAATCATGTAATTATGTGGAAGATCAGCAATCCTCTGGCTGAGAATTGGTGGTGGAATGAATGACTGGGTATAAAAGAATCTGATTCGCGTGCTGGCAGCAACACAAGTGTTCACCATACAAGTGGATTAGCTTCTGCACTCTTCCCTCAAGAATTGAATTATCTCGTGGTGTTTACATTACAATGAAGGTATGTGCATTTCGGCGCTCTGTGCTTGTGGATTAAGTGTTTCCCGGTGCCTTAATTTAATCTTCCCCAGGCCTTTATTGTTCTGTGCTTGGGAGTCGCTTTCGTGGCCGGAGCCGCCATTGAAAAGGAAGTTGAGCCCGCCGTGGAGAAGGAGGTTCCAGTTGAGGGTGAGAAGAAGCAGGGCAAGCGAGGACTCTTCGATCTGGGCTACGGCTATGGTGACTACGGCCTGGGACATTCTCTCGGCTATGGCGGATTCTACGATGGGTAAGATTGCAGCAGAAGCACTCGGAGCTGGGAGAACTCACGCGGTGTATCGCATTTCCAGCTACGGCTATGGAGGCCTCGATCTGGGTCTGACCAAGACTGTCGTGAAGCACCACCATCACACTGTTCCGGTTGTCGTGGAGCGCAAAGTCCCCGTGGCCGTGCCAGTCGTCCAGAAGGTGGTCCAGAAAGTCGCTGTGCCCACACCCTACCTCGGCTATTCCGGCTACGGCCACGGTCTGTCCGGATACAGCTCCGTTGTCAGCCACAGCTACCACGGGCTCGGACACGGTCCATACGGCTACGATTACCACCACTATTGATGGTAGTGCGCGCAGAATGTGATCCACTGTGTCATCCACCCTATACAAATATGTAATTTATAAGTTTTCCACCCCTCAAATCCGCATTTGCTTAACCCAGACCAAAAATATTCTTCCTTTTGTACCACTGAAAGACAAGATGTATAAATAAAGCCACCAAATCTGAAGAGATTCAATCTGAAAAAGAACAAGAATTTTCATTTGACTTTCCCCGGAAAGTCGACGGGAAACAACAAGCATTAAGTATAATTTGCATATTGAAATGCAAATTGTAGTTCAAAGATTGTGATTGTTTTCTCAAGATTAGGAAACTTTTCTGAATGCACATTTAAGTTGTACTTGAGAAGAAATCATACTCAGTTGGCAAGTTTTCTAAAGGGGGTGAGAAAACAGTGAATAACATAGTATTTATCCTCTGTCTGGGCTTGAGCTTCTTATTTCTGAAAAGCTTTCCGCACAAAGAGTTAAATATAATTGTAGCTTTTCTCGGAGTCACATTCAATGGGAAATTATTTTACAACTCTTAATGAACAATCAGCTATTCACCCCTCAATTTTTTTCTGCCACTTGAATTTTATCAACATTTTCACTATATAATCTTTATTAAAAAATGAAACTGTTATTGTTTTTCTCAGTTTTCATACAATGAAGAGATGTTAAGGTTTTTCGCAGAATATTTGCCCAATAAATAATATGAATTTCAAAAGAGTGATTAATTACACATTAAACAATTCAAACAATGTCACATCCAATTAGTTTGTTAACTATAAAATTAATCATGTAATTGAACGCTACAGCAAATACGTTTGGTCATAAATCAACAAATCGTTCAATTAAGCCATTACGGCGAAAAAAGTCGCTCAATTCAATTAATTTCGGTCAAAATTTCCAGTGCTCGCCATGGAAAAGTAATTTCTTCATTGAGTTTTGCCGCCGCGTTCGATGTATCTCAAGTTGAAGGCAAGAGAAAGTGGAATGAGGTGTTGTTTGTTTTGCGTTAAATGGAAAGATTTCTGCAGCTCTTTAGGCGAAAAAACAGATTTTATTGAATTAAATAACAAAGAACAACAACGAGGAACTGTTTTTGGGGTTTTGGGGGGTGTTTTTGGTGGATAACGGGCCACTGTGGGGTTGAGATCTAGTGGTATCCCTGTCCGCCGTGGCTGTAGGCGCCAGTGAGGAGAGGCGCTGGGACCTCTTGGATGCCTCCTGTGGTGTAGTAAGCGGATGCATCGTGGCCAGGAGAGGCGCCTTGGGAGAGGATGTGGTAGTTCACAGGGGAGGCTTGACTCTCTTGGTGTTCATATCCCTGGCCAAAGGACTCATCTCCTCCGAAAGATTGCTGATAATCTCCTCCATAACCGCCCAGGCCGTTTCCAAAGCCATGGCTGAACTCCTCGTGCTGGTAAGATCCACTGGCTTCACCTCCGTGACCGCCAGACTGACCGGCATCGTGACCGGAGATTCCCTCTGCTGATCCGCCGAAGGAATGTCCCCCGAGATGACCACCATCTCCGCCAGAAAGCACATGAGCTTCCAGATTCTCATGGGACTCGTGGGAGTCCTTGTCCGGGAAGGGGAAGTGCTCCTTGATCTTGATAATCTTGGGCACGTGAACTGGGAATGGGACGGGATACTTGATGAACTTCGGGATGTGAACTGGCACGGGCACCTTCACGGCCACAGTCTTGGTGATCTTGATGATTTTCGGTGGGTTGTGGTGCTTTCCCACGTACGTTCCCAGATGCTCAACCTTTCCGCCTGCCTTGTGGATCTCATCGAAGTCACCACCAAACTCACTCTCGCCACCATGACCACCGTGATGGCCGCCGTGTCCGCCATCGTGACCACTCGCCCTCACGACCGCGAGCACAATAGCAAGCACGATTCCAACTTGGACACTCTTAGTCAGCATTTTCTCAAGTGTGAAAATAACAATTGATTGATCGCGAAAGTACAGCCGATCGAGAGTGATCTTGAGCGGAAGGAAGTGTTTGCGAAACTGGTGGAGAACCCATGATCAGCGTGAGATTTTATACAAAGCGTATCACATTCACTCCAAAAATGTCTGCCTATGACTTTTGCCCACTTCTTGCACGCCACAAAAGTAGAATGTGGGGAGAAAGATATGTAATTGACTTCATTTTCGGGGGATTTTAGCTTACATGCTTATTACAACGATTTTGGCGATTCTTTCATAATTTCCGACCACTTTCGTTATAGCATTTTGAGACATCCTTTTATTGGAGTTTTCCGCTAATTTTCCCCCCAAAAAATAAATTGCCAATATTCGGTGTATTTTTATTTTCATCCACGTCATTCACAATTCATTGAATCATCGTTTCGTAATACCCTATTTACGCTCACTTCTTGGAGAGAGAGAGAAAGAGAGAAAGAGTTTTCGGCGGGAAAAAACAGCTGGCAAAGGAAGGAAAGAGGAATTCTTACCGTGTCTTCGACCTCAAATTGAGCAAAAAGGTAGCAAAATGTATTTGCAATTCCCACCATGTCGTATATCATTCAACCTGTCGAGACAATTTGACCGACAATTGAAGATATTCATTCATGCAGGGACAATAAAGGGAAATCCAAATGTCTCCTCATCCACTTTCTGCCAATAAAATGTCTCACTGTCGATTCCACATGAGATGACGCAGTCATATTCTATTTTTGTAATATTTTAGCCCCACAAACCAGAAATCCCTTTCACTTTCCTCCATACTTTGATATATTCTCGAGAATTCCGGCAATTTATAATCCACAAAACCACCAACATATCTATCAAACTCTTTTTCCTTTGCAACCACATTTTTTTTGCTTTTTTCTGTTCAGTATAGGAAGTCATCTGTGTGAAGTGATGCTATGAACAGCGGCGAGTTATTTAATCAACAGAATAATTGGTATTTTGGTATTTTGTTTCGAGTGGGCGCTTTCATGAGGGTTTTGAGCATGCAAAAAAGAACCATTAGTAAAATTGTTTCTCATGCTAATGCGTGCATTTTGCATTTGAGTGCAATAAAAAAACAGATAAAGATGCAATTAATGTCAACAAACTCAGCACCATATTTGCAATTGAATTACATTCCATTAAATTTAGCTACACAAACTCATTGAAGCGAGAAATTTGGTACACCAAATTACTCAATGTTAATTATTTAATTATCCATTTTTTTGTGGTGTATTTTAAGAGAAGGCAAATAAAAGCGCACATTTGCAAGTGAAAAAGAACCGGAAAAAGGCGTACAAGAAACTCCTTCGAAGACATTCACTCTGCCAAGAGCTTAAAAAACAAAACAAGATAATACGATGGTGCTTTTTCTTGCAAAGCATCAACACTAATGACTTTCTTATTAATGAAAATCAAAGCCAACGACAGAGTGAGAGAAGTTTCTGCTCAATGTGTCGGAATGAAGCAAGATTGCGAATCACTGACACAGCACTGAATCTCGCAACTTTGACTCTGAAAGAATAGTTTGGCGAACACAATTTCCGGGGTAAACAATGTGGGAAGAAAACTAAACAATTTCCATATATAGAAACTCCATTTAAATCCACTTAGTGTTATCTCACCAGCAGTGCTGTATCAAAGAGTAAACTCACCCCGCTCGAGATTGTGTTCTTCGCTTAGAAGAAGTCTCAAGACAATAATGAAAATTGCCGAAATTGTTTTATCGCAAGTCTCACTGTCTGTTTGCTTAAGAGATTAATTAACTTATGGCTAGGGAATTTCCCAAGTTTCGATGGAAATTTTCAAAATGTGTTTGTTTCCTATTAAGCATTCAAGCTGCAAAGTACATTCTGTTTTCTGGTTGCAGTTTGTGGTCCGCCAAAGTACTCTTGGTAAATTGAAGATGAGGTTTCATGTGGAATTTTTAAACCATCTGTAAGTTTGCAATATACAACACTGGGTTTCCAAGACTTTGATTACTGATCAGAGTTGAAACTCTGAAAATAGTGTAGAATAGAAATTTTCATCTCAGAAATGGTCGCACTTGGTTTTCAATAAACATCATGAATGTTTCTTAATTTTACTTTTGACAAATAAATAGAAGATCTTATTTGATCTTGAAAGTCATTGAGAATTTTCTTATGGTCATTGTGAGATTTTCTGAAACCCCACAAATCCACGATTTTACTGCTATTTCTAATGCCATCTTCGATCTATATATTGCACAACTCGGCGCGAGAGTCAAGGAATTCCCGATGAGTCTCGTTCACAAGGGCGGAAGAGTGGGACAACCTTATCGCAATTTCCGGAAAATTCATACTGAGATTGTCTCAAAAGTCAGGCTAGAATTAATTACAATTAATATTCGTAATCAGTATAACTTTGCGATAAAATCTGCACTTTCGCACAGTTTACCTGGCAATTTTCCGATCAATCAAAATGCTAAAGCTGGCATTAGAGTGTAATTGCCCGAGCAATTGTGATCCAACCTATTACGTGTGTGTGTCGAACTCCCTTCAGGCCTCTTATTGATGCTGTACTCGGTTTTTTTCACGCCACGCGCGCGTCTGAATCTGGTGCAGAAGAAGAATATCGTGGCTCGTGGGCAAGTCGAAGAGATCGCGAGCACGCGGAAGTGTATATTTCTGCTTTCTTCACACTGACACTGTCTGATGGGAAAGTGTTGGTTTTTGCCGATCGAGGTGTGATCTGGCGATCGAAGGTGGAGGAAGTCATGCTCTTGTCGGAGCCAAGCAAATAGCGGAAAATGAAGTCAAATTATTCACCGACGAGACATGTTTGACATATTTTGCTCCTTTTGCCATCATTGAAACACAAATAGGGACCAATTATCGAATTATTTTCATCACTTGTTGCTCTCATATAGCAAGGCACGCGCGTCTCCTGGTGACTGATGGACAAGTGGGAAATAATTTCAAAACTGTCGCATGGCATCAGCTCTATAAAAGACACGCCACAGTCCTCATCAAGATTGCAGTACGCAGAAAGTGGTGCAGTGCTTGTGACATTTTCCCGCCAAATCGATCACAATGAGGATTTTCGTGGTACGATTCGGACGATGAACTTCTGACTGTGTCTGTTGCGTGAATCTCTTCTCTCCACCCCACTCTAGGCCCTGGTTCTGTTCGTGGCTGCTGGCAGTTGCACTGAGGAGAAGGACCCCAAGAAGCGTCACATCTCGGGCGGATTTGGTCTCCACGGGGGATCCGTGGGCCTCGGCATTGGCGCGAGTCTGTACAAATCCGGAGGATTCTACGGCGGAGGCGGCTATGACGGATATTCCCACGGCTTCAGTGGTGGCATAGCCAAGATCGGCTTCTCTCCGTCGGGAGGATCGTACGGTGGACTCCACGGCGCGAATTTTGGTGGCTCTTATGGTGCAGCGTATGGCTACGACAGCGGACACCACGGACACAGTCACATAGTCCAGACTGTTCCTGTTCCCGTCGATCGACCGTACCCGGTGAAAGTGATCGTGCCCCATCCAGTTCCCGTGGTGAAGCCCGTCCCGGTTCCGGTCAAGGTGCCATTTCCAGTGAAAGTAGCTATTCCGGTCAAAGTGCCTGTTCCGCATCCTGTTCACGTGCCAGTTCCTGTTCAAACTCCAGTTTATATTCAAAAGCCATCATACGTGGGATCCGGAGGGGCTTATCTGCACACCAAGGCTCTGTACGGTGGATTTGGGGGCTACAGTGGCCTCGGGGGCTTTGGCGGTCATAATGCGTATGCATCAGGAATTGGCATTGGCGGAGTCGGCATCGGTGGCCACTTTGGAGGATTCGGTTCGATAGGAGCTTATGGCGGTGGCGGGCATTTCCACAAAGACATCTACTGCGACCACAACCAAGGATGGTAGTTCGCAAGTGCCATCATTGCCAACAAAGACTAATCCTCGACTGTAAGACTATGTAGACTTTTCTACTAAAATAAAGAAACTCTCCTCTTTGGTAACTTTATTATCCGGTTTACAAGTTAAGTTATAATACAGCATTGTCTTTCTGCGGGATGTGAGGATAAAATCTATATTGTGAATTGACTGTTACACTCGCTGATATAGGTGAAAAATTGGCAGTGTCTAGAGATATACAATTTTAAGTTTCATTAAAATCTATATACATATCTTAACAGTAAAATTCTTAAATCTTTGGTGAGTAGCCTTAATTATAAATGCTTCTCCCATCTTCCATTGCTTTCCATGTGTGTACATAATAGATGTGATTGCGAGCAATTCATTACTTGAGTGGAATTAATTGAGTGTCGCGTGGGTGGATTTGCGTCGCCATTGCGTGTGGGCAATATTGGAATATTGATGAAACAATCGCGATAGATGGAATCTAATTTTGTTACTTGAAATCAATTGATGTTCTAATAACCCATATTGAAGGTGTGTGTGTGTGTTTCCACAGGAATTTGATGGCATTTGTGACACGCAGAGAATTATAATACATATAGTGCGATGTCGTTATGTTCAATTAGTTCGCCGAGTTTCCTCCAAAGTCTATTAGATGAAAGTGAGAAAAGGTGTATGATTAGGTGCACTTGCCAGCGAGTTGATGGTAATTTGATAAAATGAAAGGTAAACAGTTGTACAGTCACTCGATATGGTGCTCTGGATGGAGAGTAGCATATATACATCAATTAGGGAAGTGTGTAATTCAATTAATAATATGGAAAGTAAATGTAATTCGCATGTATGGAGGGTGTGTGTATTGACTGAATGGGATCTAAATATAGAGCTGAGGAGGTCACACAAGGCACACAGAGAAATCATTTCAGCCAAAAGTCGAATGGCAAACAAAATATGTATAACAATTGGCAAATTTCACCCTCTCGTGTTGTCTGTGTACAAATTTGCCCACATTGCCGCGGAGTGTTAAGTGCAACAATATGACACATTATTCATGATGGGAAAAAGGACAAAAAGGGATTGTGTGACAGCTCACAATAGGTCAAAATCATTTATCTCTAAATGTGAAAATTGTGTCTAATAAAAAGACAGCACCATTTATTATAGCAACAGATCCTTTCGTGATGGCCAAATCTCGTGTTCGTGTCCGAAATGAATGTTCCCACGCCTCAATG
Organism: Phlebotomus argentipes; assembly: GCF_947086385.1. Taxonomy (NCBI): domain Eukaryota; kingdom Metazoa; phylum Arthropoda; class Insecta; order Diptera; family Psychodidae; genus Phlebotomus; species Phlebotomus argentipes. Next base: position 5,287,559 of record NW_026776181.1, on the reverse strand, counting down.
ATGAAAACACCCGATGTAATGAACATGGCGCTCCCGATAATGCTGTAAAAGATGCTGAGGCGCTTGTTAACAGGCGTTCCGATCATGTGACCTATTATTCAGAAAGAGGACGAGAGGGAATCTGCGGTGAGTTTTGTGGGAGGAAATGCAGTGAGTACAGGGTGCGCCACGTAAATAGGTATTTATCAGCGGTATTTCAGCACTCTCCCTGGGATTTATGCGACGCACCTTGTATTCGGAGCAGGGCAAAAAAGGCAACTCTCCGAAGCGGCTTATTAGGTGTACAAGTTCATGTATACATTACCAGCGAAAATGGCTACGAGGACAATAATGTAGCCGCAGAACGTGCCTGTGGCCAGAAATGCCGTCACCAATTCCCCGTCATTAAAGCTGTAGTAATGCAAAACAGTGCTGGCGATGGCGAGTGACTGGAAAATTACAAATTTATCTTCATTTTTTATCTCCCCTCTTCGCAGCAGATGAACCCCCAATTTTCACACACTCGCCCCCAAAGTGCCACCCGCAGAACTCATCGGCAAATTGTATCGGGCCTTTCGATCTCCGCGCGTCAAAGCTGCGCCGCCTGATGGGTTCATATATTTATGACCTCGAGAGTTCCCCAATTAATACACTCGCTCCGCTCTGGGTTAACTTTCCACCCAGAGAAGCCCCGCCGGCAAAGAAAAACACTCCATTGTTATTTTAATCCCCGTGACTGGCACGTTTCACTGGAGCACTGTGCGGGGGTGGGGAAAGTGTGGAAAACCGTGATTCTTCACTGCATGGAATACACTCACGAGCTCCATAAATTTTATAACCGACAATCTATTGTGAGATGTGACATCTTCAATGGGATTTGGTGACATTGTGAGCGAACCACTTCGATGGCACTTGCATAAAATACCGCCACACATATGAGGAGTTAGTTACTAGACGGAAGGCACTATGATCCTCTGCCCACCATGAATACCAAGCAACTACCATCCAAGAGCCATCGCTAGAATTAAAAATACCCGCGCCTTCGTGGAAAAACAGACCTCTTGAGACACGCGTTCAATTTTGCCAGAGTCTCCCAATTATTGGGAAATCTCTGGGTAAGTTGTGATGAATTACATTTTCCCTCCAACACTGACCATCGAGAGCGGACTCAGTGACGATTTATTAGCATTCTGCGTGGCTCTTGCCCAACACATGATTGAGGATTGCAGCACTACAAACATAATTGATGTAGGATCTCATCTTTATAAATAAATGGTGTTCTTGCCCTGGAAGCACCTCTTGAGCTGCTCACAGAAACTCATCCCAAATTACTCAATATATTCCATTCATCATTAATTTATGACGCGCCCAATTACTTAATTATCCAGAAAGCCCTCATTTTGGCAAGAAGACGAATTTTGACCCAAATTAGACGAAATTTTGTTAAGTGATGAGATATTGCGTTCTCCAAACCACGTAATAAAGAAGACACACAAGAGACCAAAGAATTTATTTCGTATTGATTTTCTGAAATTTACATCAATGTATACAAAATGGTGCAGTAAGAAAAGCACAGTTTAATCACTTGGACAAACATTACAAAATTAATATCATACATTCCAGCTGCTTTTAATCCAAAATTCTTCTGCGATATTTTCAGCATCATTAAGATTTTCTTTTGATCCGCAATTCCTAATTCATACCATTTTGTGTTATACAAATCAGTGGAAATTCGCTCAGTTTTGCTATAGATAAACTGTCCAAACAAGCAAAAGAGGGAAAATTGTGCCAAAACAGTAGAGATAATTGAATAGTAAAGGAACATTATGGGTGAAGTGACAATTAGGTAAAAGTTGAGTAACAAGAATATAAGACTGGATGCAATTTGAACCAAGAATACATAATAGAAAATCTCATAAAATTCATTTAATTTAGTAATGATTTCACACTGAAGTTTTATTACAGATTTCAAGAGATCTTTAGCAAATACAACATTGGCACTATCATTAAGTTTCAAAATTTGATCACTGAGAATATTGATTGCGCCAACAAAGTAAATCCCAATAAACAATAATACGCATTCTGATGTTACAATAAAGTGAAATGAGAATGATAGAAGGACTGAGTCAATAATGCGCTGGATATAATTGAATCTCTTTGCAATAAATGGCATATTAGTGAAGAATTTATCACTCAAGTTGAAGTAGAAGATCTCCGTGATGAAAGACATTGCGATGATAATGAAGAAGATCCTGAGAACTAAACTGGAAATTTTGACTGTTTTTTCTAATTTCTCCTCAAAGATTTGAGCAATCATTTGGTTGTTGATTTTTCTGTGTAGTCCATGAAACCATTGCAGAATCCCGTCTATTTCTGTTTTATAGAATACAATAGACACTACTTTTGCACCCACTTGGCAATGACTAAATAAGAGCATTGTTGTTATAGCAAATTTCGTTATGTCTCCGTCATTTGTGACTATTCTAGTTGCTGCAATCAAGAAACTGATCAACTCTATACTACCAGGAATGATAAAAGGGTATTTCAACTTTTCACGATCAATAATAGTACACTTTTCGATGGATTTATTGAGAATTTCTGCGATTTTCTTAAATTCCGAATAACACTTGATGAAATCCATAAAATCCATTGTGGTGCCAAACACGTCTGCTATAGTAAGAATGTTCAATTGAACTAACTTCTTTTCTCTAAAAAGTTCATTTCACATTTTTATAGGACAACCCACAACCTGTTAATTTATTTAAAGCAGAAGTATTGAAACTCTTCACGTGCCATTTATTATTAAGTTAATTCTGTTACTCTAGATTTTTATTGCGTTTAAAGTAGAATTTTATGTGTACATGGTGTACATATTAAATATGCGCCTATTCTCTTAAGATTATCACAGCAACAAAATCGAGTTTTTATAGCCGACAGCCATATAATGTAAAATCTGTATATTCTTCCTGACCTGCGAAGACTCTGGGTGTATAATTTTTCAGGGAAGCCCAAATCTCTCGGAAGTTTTGACAGTTTCTCCAGAAATGTACATACCTCCCCAAAGAGACTTTTATCCTCCTAACCTATCCCAACGCAACAAGAGTTTTCTCTCTATCTTGTTATTGTCTTCACATCTCATGCCCCGCAAGTGAAATGTTGACAGGAATATTTAACATACCGACCATCCCTTCTCCACTTTTGATCAACCCAGTCACGAGTGAATTGAATTTTGCGAGATAACTTCTTTTCGGAAGGGCCACTTTGCACCCCCCTAATTAGATTGCGACAGTGTGTTGTGGACTTGGCGAGGGATGAATGAATAAATTCCACGCACAGATCGCCTCGATTCCGCACTAATCCAACCCGGATTAGCGGGAAATGAATGGTGAGTGGCTTCAATTGGCAAATACAGCAAATTAAAATAGAAATGGGTCTTCGTCTCCTCGTTCATTGATATTCACGGCGTCAGCCGTTGGTGGGCTGGGTGGCACGCCGCGCTGGAGGGAAAACAATGTGCCGGGCCAACGCGGTGAGCGTCTTCGCACGCCACTTTATTGCATATCAATTGAACGCGTCGCGGTTAATATTAAATTAGTAGGGGATTCATAAGTAAAAGTCGCGCGGCGGCGTCGCGCTCGGCGTGGGTGTTTAAATGAAGTTTAGAAGAGTCAGGTATAGGCGCACTGCGAGGTGATATATGGCATTTAATTTCTGCGAATGTATTGTGGAAGTGGGGGGCGACGCGAGTGGCGGGCGGGCGGAGGTGGGGAGCTGGTGTACTCGGCGGAATAGCTGTGTGCGCGCGCAATGACTGCAGCTGATGTTGCTGGAGATGGAGCACCGAGACAGAGATCGATACTGGTGGCGAGGCTGGGGCTGGCAGGGCGGCTGGAGCAGGAGCACCGCTGCTCCCTTTGAGCGTCCGTGTGCCTTTTCCTCCCGCCAGGACCCACGCACACAGTCGCAGACGGTTGTTGGGGGGAAAAGTGCGGAGGAGACTTTTCAATTTTTCCCTCTTGCATCGCTCTCGAGGCACTCAGTTCAGTTCTCTACGTTATCTAGTTCGTGTATGGTCGTCACGCTGTTTAATATATAGTTTGTGTGTTTTGTCAAGGACAGAGAGAAGGAACTCACCTGCCCCGGAAGGAATTTTCACACTTGCGGAAATCTGCCGGAACACGCGAAAATCACCAAAACTCCCCCCAAAAAATCACCTTCCATCTCTTCAGCTCGCGCGAATGCGGTCTTTCGCAGCGCCGCAAGTCTTTCCGGGAAGAACTAAAGCAGAGCCAGAGAGAGAGAGAAAAAAGTCCCTCTATGAAGCCACTTTGTTGAACGTGAAGCAGCGATAGAAAAAAAAAATCAAACAATTGTGATGGTTTCTCGTCGTCATGATGAGGGCATAGTGCCATTTTCCACATTCCACTTTGCATCAAACAATACATTAGAATTGTGATATTATATCGATATAGGAGATTACAATACTGGACAGTGTGCCATTGTCACTCTCTGCGAGATAAACAAAGAAGAATTGAGGAGGGAAGGAGAAATTGTTGAATCTGCAGCCCTTACGAGAGCCCACAAGAGAATGCAATCAGAATTGGCAGACAATTAGTGAAATTGATAGGCGAGGGTAGAATTGAGGCGTTCTCGTCCTTTACAACCGCAACCGCGCATTTCCACTTTACGACAATGGATCACTTGCAAGAGTCCCGTGGATGCCACGAGTGCCATCGTTAGAAATTGACAGTTTGGCGGAAATTGTGAGAATGGACAGAGTACAGTTTGGATAACATAGCCGGTAAAATTGCGTGAGAATAGACACGATAACACGAGATGCTCTCGTATCAATAAAATCAACCCATCAAAAGTGAATGTGTCCCACTGTTTCTCCCCACTGTCCAATTTATTATCCCTCTTTCGGCCCCTAACAGCACACAGGGAGCGAATGCTAGAGTCACGGTGTGCCATTCAAAGGGAAATGTGCATAATATTTCACTATGGAACTCTTCCCGCAGTTCAGCATGCATTGTGTACACCTCACACGATCTATCGTCGCTCCCTTGTGCGCCAAGGGAGACTGAGATTTTTGGGAATGTAAGAAGAGGCGACCTTTATTGGGAACTTTTCAATCTTAAGCAAATTGCCAGGAGCTTTTTGATATCTTTCCACACACACCCACCCCTGAGTAAACAGTTTTACGCACACATACACACACCCGAAAGAGATGATTCTAATTTTGACTGCCTGAGGTTAGTTATTTCTCTTCCCGTCTATTTTCTTCTCATTCACTACCACCATACATAACACCCTCGCCCATCCGAAGGAGGCCCTATATAGACAAACTTCCATTAGGATTTACAAGTATTCCGCTCGCAACCCACAAAAAGCACACACTCTATCCGTCTCCGGCCTCTGTGGCCCCCCTTGGAAAAAGTGGAGAAAAAGTGGGTGGGTGTGGGTGGAAGAAGAATATGAAACCGGATGCGGAAATTTCATCAAATTAAATGAGTTTCGTCTCTTTTTACATGTTTATCGAATTTTGCCTTGTTTCCATTTCTCTAATTATTCCCCTCCGACACACTTCTAACTGGATACAATAAACCACTTGTTAGGATAACAATTCACGATTAAATTGTATGAAATAAATACCCATGCCTCCCTTAAGGGGCGCCCCTAAAACAGGGCAAAGGAAGGGCGAGCAGATAAATTAGCCATTTAAATACAATACCGTATTAAATTCAATTGAATTAGCCTGACTCTGTGTCCATTGAATTTTAATAGAGAGCGAGAGTATTTGGCTTAAATAAGAGATTGGCTAAAGGGACGAAGGACCCATGAGACGAGGAGACACCAAATAAGCATGATAAATGAGACACCTAATGAACTGATAATGAGAATTTTCTTAAAAAAGAAGACTAAACACCATGTTCAAATGTATGTAAATAATGTATAATTTAATATAAAAAAAGAAAAAAAATACCCATACTAACAATTAGCGCTATAAAATAACACTAAAAGGTCGTTAATCACCGCATAAAAGCATTATTTAAAAAAAAGGAAGAAATATTGTGATGAAGCCAGTGTTGTGCATTTAAAAACACGAGCGATGATGCCACAGTTAAATCAACCACCAACACTAAATAAACTCTAGGCATTATAAAATCAACTCACGAACTCAGAAAAAAACACACTGGAGGATTTCTATGTCTAAATAATTTATTTATCGTTTGTACTTTGTATATAAAACAAATTTGTGTGTTGTCTTGAGTAGATAAAGTCGCCAATACAATGTATTCATTCTTGTTCAAGTTGATGCCATCAATGATGCAGCACTATTTTTGGCAAGTGTTCTTACCCATGCCAACTGCATCCCTCGTAGCCCTGGGACTGCTCTTCTCCCTGCCGACAGGTAAGTTTTATATCAACCATAAAATCTTTTCACTCACCATTACACTCAATGAAATTGTGCAATGCTTTAATGTTGAATGGCTCCGTACTTCCGGTAGGAAGTTAGTCTCAATTCTGCCGGTTTTCTTGTCCCCTTTTCTTTGACAATTCGAGAAAGCCCGAAATTCTGCCAAGTTTCTTGTTCTAGATATCAGAACTAAGCTCTACACACTTGAGAAATCGCATAATATTCAAGGGTAAGACACCCCTTGTCACATATTGCTGACCACAGTTTGTGTGCGGAAAAAGAGTTGATTTTTCGTGGCTGAAGTGCGGCCTTAAAAAGTGTGGCGGCATTTTTGATATTGCGAAACCGATCCTCATGAATTTTATTTGGGAAAGAGAATGTAATCAGAGCCAGATGGTGATTTTCATCTCTCTTTTTGTTATCATACCGCACACATATCCTCTCCCACAAATGACAAAAAGTATAACCTTCTCGCGGAATTTCCCAAGGCATTTTTTAAAGGACAATCATATTGGTGGAAGCCTAAAGAAAATTGCTCCATTGTGAACAGCCCACGGCGGTGAAATGCGAAATCTCGGTGATGGCGACGAGGGAGACCGACATAAAACTAAAAGCTTATATTGTTCAACAATATCACGAGACACATATCGCAAACTCGGGTATTTTGTGGGGTGGAACACACACTAATATTGAAGGCGACTTTGGGGGAGGCGCACAGTCATCCCGTCGTCTTGAAATGGGATGGGATTAAAAATTAATGTCTTGCTTGCACATCTCCAGGCATTTAATAAATATTTCAACGTCCACATCTATCATCATCAAATTGCATTCATGATATTCAGACGGTGAAACGTGAGGCCACCTTTTCAAGCGCTCTCACATAGCGAAGGAGCTCTTATTGAAAGTTTAGAATCTTGAGGCGATATTTGAGAGCACAGCCACATAGTTTCTGTGCTGAGATTCTTCACAAGTATTCCTCTTGCTCCCATTATACATTATGCATAGCATTCGCCAATGAAAATGTTTATCCACCAGTCTTATCACTTTCATGATACACCCAAGCAGTTGGGCAGGAATTCGCAGAAACTTCCAAAGCTCCAAGAATATCTGCTTCAATACATTCTTCCCTATATTGAATTTTCTCCTGCCAATGTATTTGCATTTCCCGATTTATTCCTTGACCTGTTCAGAGTTAAAAAGTTGCCGTGAATCAGTATGAATAACAAGATATAGAGAGGAATTCGAAATACCATCATTATCACTGGGAGTCTGCTGGAAACTGAGAATAAATGTTCAATACCGATTGCATTATTTAGAGGATATTCTCCCCCTTTAGCGATGTTCCTTCGTATTGCAAATGCAATTACGTGAAGTTGTAAAGTTTCCCGTGTGAATGCCGAAAACTCTGGAGAAAGCACGTCTTTAGTCGAGAGAAAAATATGACCAAACGTGAACAATCGACAGGATCAGTGATACATATATCCTGATACATGTTTCCAATATTGTACTTGGAATTTGAAACTCATCAGTCTATATATTGAATGCAGAGTAAACTTTCCTTGGGGTATTTCACACACGATGAAGTGACAACACAGTGAGTTTCATAACTATAATTTTTGCTGTGTGGAGAATTTATGAGGAAAAAGTTTCTGCGATTTTTGCTGCAGTGTTCGATTGTCCAGAAGAGGCATTTGAAGTAAATCAGCAGCAGATTCTTAGCCTCCACGAGGGCCAATTGAGAATTTTTGCCGCGGAAGGAATTGTTGAAAGCCGAAGGGGGTGCGCCATGTCACACGCAGAAGCCTTGTATTTCAGGCTCTTGGGCGATAAGGAGAGGTTTTTAAATGAGATGGGGAAGTATTTTAGTTGCACTAGTTTCACTTTCCGGGGCCCGATGGCGGTTCATGCTCACCAAATCGATCGGCTTCGTTTACTTTATTGTGCAATGCCCCCACATGGTTGGGCGCTTAAGCACATAACAGGCCAAAGGGGGGTAATTTAAATCCCTTTTTCGCTCTAGCTTTTGGTGGAACTGAATTGCGAATGTGTGTGTGTGGGAGATAAAAGAAAATGGAGCGTTAGGGGGACTCTAAGAGAATAGTTTTATTCCTCAATGTCGTTAGATAAGAAAGTGGTGAGAAAAGAAGTTGAAAGACTTCTCTCCTTCAGGCTATAAGAGTCTTAATGGATACTAACACCTCCAATGACCTGGAAGAACTTCCGTGAGCCGATGAGGAGGAAAAAATCTGAAATATCACCAGAGACATTATGGCACCGTGCGAAAGGGTGTGCTTTATAATTAGGTTTAGCGTTGTCTGAAAGTCACCAATTTTGACAACATTAACGCCAGTTAAGAGTCGCCCAATGGGTTCATCTGGCCTCCTCTCCAAACACCCATCAAATCCGATAAAATGTCACGCTCTTAAAGGTGATGCTCTGCGCCCCGAAAATGTTGCACTGCCGCCCCCTTTTTTTCGGTGTGCGGCATGGCAAAAGGTCAGCCCCCTCGATTCCTCGGGAAAAATTCACCCCATAAAACCGAAGGGGCTGTAGTTGGCAATTTGTGTCACTCGGATGCCCCCAGTCTTTTCGTGAGATGAGCGCGACGAGATGGGTCAAAGGAGGGACGAGTGGCATGTAAAAAGGAAGGCATTTATCTATAAATTAAATGACAGCATTACATACAATATTATACTACTGCGACATGTCTGGAGAGCTTTTGTATTTTCTTGCAATCCAGAGCACGGAAAGTTTGGCAAAAGGATGCACATGCGCCCCAAATCAAATTGCTCTCGCAGGAGTTACTTTTGTGTAAATGCAGGCATTAGGCTCTGACATTTTCTCCGGCTCTGCCGCACTTAAATTTCATTCAAATGAGCATTCCCGCTCGTGTTCCCGCAACACCAGACCAACCATCTCTCTTTTTTTCATCTCTCTCACCAATATAAATTCCTTCAGCATTTTCCCGTCTGCTTCTCATCCCCCAATTCTCTTTTATGCAAATTCTGCAACTTTGTGTGTCATCCCTGGACATGGGAAACCAAGCAAGAACAAACCCAGTGAAGAGAGATATTGATTAAAAATTTCTCCCTTCGAAAATTGCATAAAATATTCAGTGCGAGGGAAAGTTGAAAAGAGCGAGAGAGAGAGAGAGAGAGATGGGATTCTTCACAAAGAGTGCAAGAATTTTCATAGTGATCTCTTTTTTCGGATAAACTTTTACTCTCACTGCAAATTGTGATTTTCCGGGAAAAAGTATCATTTTGCTGGAGATTTCCATTAATCAGAGAAAGAGAGGGAATGAGAAAAAGTTATTCCACCCCCAGAATCGCTGTTGCTTGCGCAAAATGATTATGTGACAAGTATTAATAATAATTCTAGGAAAATAATAAGGACAGACTATCTGGACAAATCGTGTGAATTCCTTCAGAAAAAAAACTCCACTTTAAATTCAAATGACGAGATAAGCAACTGCGTGCTCTCTTTTCATAAAACATTAATACTCCCATTTTAATTGACTATGTAATGTGGCATTACAGCATTTCCCTTCTTGACACGATAATTTTTCCTCCACCAAAGCGGATTCGTGGAATGAAAATGATAAAATATTTTCCCGTGAATTGCCACGGGGAACAAGGAGTGTAACTTAAAATCTACCCCCGGTGTGCGAAAGGAAGGGCACATGTCTTATTATAATAATGAAAATTCTAGGGGTGAAAATTCAGCAGCACTGGAGTTTCACTGTAATTTTCTAAACAAATGTCTGCAAAAGTAAATGCAGTGGAAAATTTTGGCACTCACATTGTGTACTCACGTACAACTTTCCAAAGAATTTAATTACATTCTCCCAGTGAATATATGTTACCAAGAAACTTAGTGCGGGGTTCTTTTTCATACCCACCAAGAAGTTTTTCTTCCTTCTACCCTCTATTCTAATTTACTGGTTGGGCTTTTTGCCTCACTTCCTCCTTTTCGCCCAGGATACAATTTTCTTCTTTGGGCTATATGGCGAAGATCTGGCATGAAAAGAGGTCGACAAAGTGACACTGAAGTGATCATAAAATAGTGAACACCATGAAATATTCCTTTGCGGGGGATTTTCTCTGACAAGTAAAAACTTTCTCCTACCCGTCGATTAATAAAGAGGATTAGGCAAGTAGAAAGAGGAAAAATCTGAGGCTTTTCTGGCACAGGAAGAGCGTTAAGTCATGCAATTTATCTCGTTCTTCCGTTTGTCGCCTGCGACGACGGACTCACTTTTTAATCTCCTTAAGCTTGCGCCATCAAAATTGAAAATCACATGAGAATATTACACTTTCACCACCACTGGGTGACAACCTCAAGTCAGTCTTATTAAATTACGTGATTTTTCATAAACTTATAATCTCTTACGCTGAGAATTTAATGAGTCGCAACAAAGTTGAGGTAATGAGCTGTTATCACCGAATTGCCACCTTAATGGAATGATGGAAGACACATTGGGTTGCGCCAACACTGTGGAATGGGCACTTTGAAGGTTGAAATTGTGGGTATTCTTTTCCAGATTGCCAGAATTGTCATTCAGTTGTGAGTGATGAACTTGTGCGCCGTCATAGTGTCAAATATGTGTCAGGAGAGAATTCAGCAAAACGAGTTTGAGAATCGCTGAGGAAGACTCGTTTTTTTAGTGATACTGCGAGCCAATTCCCATTCAGGCGGAATGTTCCAGAAATGGATAAAAATTCTTTTATATACACCGAATTAAAGTGGAAATTCTAATTTGATTATGAATTATATCCTTTCCTCCTGCTGAAATCTCTTGTGCATTCGTGCCACCCACCACATTCACCGCCTTATTTTTTAGGCATTGTTTCAAGGAAAACTCCGCCAATGGTTTGGCACACATTCAACATTTCAATCCGAATTTACATTTCCAGCGTTCGGGTGGAGATGTAACAATAATTTAAGAGAATGTAAGGGTGTGTATGATTAAACTTTTAATGGAAATGTCGATTGGGTGAAAAAAGACGGAAAGTCGGGCTATGACGCGAAGGATGTGCCAAATTGCTAAATTATTCGGTGTGGCATTAAAAATTTACATTATGCTGTGAGTGAATGGAGGGATGAGTGGTCGGGTGAGAAAGGTATAGCGCACATATCGGGTGAAGACATGTGAAAAGCTTCCGCAAAAAGTGCCACTAACAGCTCTTCTAAATACATTTTCAAGTACATAAAGTTCTGCTGGTGGAAAAGCCTTCACACACACACGAGTTAGATTTTCTCGCCTACCGATGACAATTTATGAGTTGGTGCAGTTCTCATAATTTATTCATCTCGAAAAATCATCCTGCGGTCTTTGATATAAATTTTCACTCAATCACTTTTCGCACTTGTCCAAAGATGAGGCAATAAAAAGTCAGACGCGAGGGGAATTTTTCAGTCTCCCCAGAGTGTATGGAGTCGAGATGTGAGACCTCTTCCTTTTGGACACTGCCAGAGATCGAACATCATACAATGTGTTATTTATTGGTGACATGGCAAATTCCTACACTGCCTCATTCATCTTTTCCCACCCCATCAACCCCCAAAATCCCCACTGTCTCCATTGCCAGGATATTTGCGCAAAATCTCTGTTTTGTCAAGAAACTCTATGGCTGTGTGAATTACATTTTCTCCCATCCCGCAAGTATATATTTTCAACAAGTCTTTTTTGTGTTGCTCTCAATTTTTTTTTCTGTTCCGCCCGCACCTCCCAAAAAAACACTGTACACGATCCCGAACTTCTTGCCTGGCTGCAAAGGCGCAATCACAATGAGCCGATATGGTGCTGAAGGCAGATTCATCAAATTGAAAAGTGTGGAGGAAAAGTAAATTCCACGCTGTGGCATTTGAAGTGAAAACTTTCCTCCTTAAGCGCCTTTCACACTTCCACTCTTGGGAATGTAAACATCTCACCTTCCCAAGAGGGAAGTCAGTGCATATAAGTTGAAGCTGCATTTATCAAGTGGCTGCGAGGTGGGAAATTTCATGAAAAATTCAGAGATCCTGAAGGATATTAGAATCCTTGAACTAAATTCAAGTGAATCGTGACTGAGATTCTGGCGGTCGCTGCTTCACATACAGTGTGAACTGCAACATATCACAAATGCGGGTTAGTCTTCGAGACTTTTGGCAACTGAATGCACTTTATTGAGGGCTTTGAATTGATATATGCCAGAAAACAGCCACCCACAGACACAGAAACAAAAAGATGAACATCAAATGTGTTGTAGCGACTGAATTTCATCCCTCTTTCAGGCTAATTTCCATTCTCAGGCCCTGCGTGCGATCTTTAGCATGTTTCCCAAATAAATAAAGCAACTCTTTTGAAATATAAAAATACTCGTTTTCCACCGTGAAGTGCCATGAAAGTTTCATGCGATTCTCATCCAAATGCCTGATACACAATCCCGGAATCCAGAGATTGGATGCTATTGAAATATTCACCCTTCATTATCATTCATCGCGTCGAAGAGCTTTTCAGGAGCTTTTTCTCCATCTGAACGTGTGAATCTGCCTTTTGACTCCTGGCGCACTTCATGAGCTAGCAAAAAGGGAGGGAAACGAAAATGTTCTCTCCTTGTCAATATTGGAATGGTTGGAGTCAAAAAAAAGTTAATAAAATTCCAATTTCCATCAATAACTCGAGGAGAAATACATTGTATTAACCTTATGTCTCACAAATGGCACAATCACGTAATTCAGGAGCATTCGGAAGAACGTGGCGAACGATGAACGTGACAGTGGAGAAAACAAATTATTCGGATATAAACTCTCCGACATATTTTACGTGGGGAAGGGGCGCGCCAGAAAAAGATGGGGTTTCGGGGTGGATGAAAAAAGGTCTGTTGAAGCGCTGTGGAACATGTGAAAATTCCATTAGCCATGAGAAGATAAGAGGTGTGCATTTGAGTAGGCGAGACATTTTCACTTGCAAGGTTCGCATTTTAAATTCTTGGCTGGGATTTAGGAATGCTATTCTGCATACACACAAATTCACGTCCACTCTCTGTGTTTTGCAGTGATTGCCGGTCCGCATGAGAAGCGTCTTCTTCACGTGCTCCTGGACAATTACAATGTGCTGGAGCGACCTGTCGTCAACGAATCCGACCCGCTGCAGCTGAGCTTTGGGTTGACGCTAATGCAAATTATCGATGTGGTGAGTCCATTACACCCTGTCACTCAATTATTGCGCGAACATAAGTGGAATTTGGCTAATGACCTGGCGCATAATAGCGCGAGGTGTGGCCACTTTTCCGCTTAAAATGATTCCTGTGTATTTTTGGGGTTTTGTCACTCACCGAAAATGTTATTATTATATCTTACATTAGCTCATTAACAGAAAACCCTCTTTTTTGTGCGCACAGCCTCCGCAGCCACCGAGTAAATTTGGTGGGTTTTTAATTACAAACACGCTCCATCTCGGGAACTCACTGTTTGTGGCATTAGTCTAATTGAATACGCCGCTTTATTGCTAATCCATATCCCCGAGCACAATGCCAAGCTTTTACACTGCAAACAGACGGCCGGAATGGGAGATCTTGTCGGTGCTGTGATCTTCCCTGCAATCCGCTCAAGCAGAACATTCACTCAGTGTGTGAACGTCAGTGCACTTGAAACATATCCGCGATGATTTGTAATCTGCTCTTTTAGCTGGCGAAAAATTCAACACTTATTCTTTACGTGAAAATGTGTAAGGATGTTTTTTTTTTGCCTTCAACGTAAATGTATCATTCCACGAGACGGTTTTTTATCGTCGTCCTCCTGGATTTCTTTCTCACCCTCGACAGTGATAAAAATGTGCTGCACACGTCCAATGAAAATACCTGAGAGTGGAATATGGCACTCAAAGTTTTCAACAGCTCACTGAAATGTAGCATGTCATAGCGAAAAGGACTTTACAACAGACTTAAACTCTAATCACTGTCGGCGTGCTTGACAATCACTGTTAGCTTACCGGGCCCAATTGAGACGGTCGAAATCAATTTGCCGCGAAGTCGGGCACAAACAACAAGATGGATTTATCGCAGGGTAAATCCACTTTGTAGGGATTTTGACTGTTATTGAGTTTGAGAATCACCCCCACCAGGAAGAGGGATTCCGCCAACTCTGCCAAAATATTCCATCGTATCGATTTCTCTCCTGCGAGTTCCAACTGTCAGTTGTCGCGTAATTGTGTTTAACCTTTAAAAGTACCGAGAGTCGAGCACACAATTAGCGGGCGATAAGCGCTTCGTACTGAGTCAGCTTTTTGGGCTAATGAACTTTTTTTTATGGGAGTCAATTGAAGGAGAAAAACAGTGGTGGCGAGTAAAGTTTCCCAGCGCCTCCACCATGTTAATGCGCTGGGCGTTACAAGATGCAAGATTGTTTTCGACTTTATGGTCCTCTTCCTCTTTGCCTTTCCACGCGTTTTTCTTATCTCTGAGGGATGTTAAAGTGGCAAATTATATCCTAAAGTTAAAAGGATTTTTTTTTCTCTCGATTTTCTGGGGTTGCTTTTAATTTCAAAGTCAAATTGAAATCTTAGCAAACAGGCGCTGTCACTACATATATTGCGTGAATTGAATTGCTAAAGTGGTTCGTTTATGATGGAGAAATACGGTAACGATGTAGATTCAATATTTGGAGGAATTATGAATTACTATTTCAGTGAGCCAACAAAGTATTTGCTCTAGAAGACTACAGGGCAAATACTGGGTAATCTTCGAGTTCCTCCATCAAAGTCCTGGGCAAATGAGAAAACCAATTGCATGAAAGCCAGTGAATATGTCAGTGTCTGCAATGTGGATCCAAAGACGCCCTGACAGAGTGGCTGTCTGTTTAATTTTCCGCTGATTTATTATTCCACTTCATGGACGAAAAGACCAACTTTTATCACAGCCATACTATAAGAAAAGGCACACATATATAGTTTTTGGGGAGCGCACACTCATGTGAATAGGGAAAGGGGCCCATAATCGAGACTCCCAGAGGAATATTAATGAAGAGGCATTGGAGTGTGTCTTTTTGCTGCGCACACTTCGTATCTGTCTTGTGGACTTAAAATACTCCCGATGGTGCGGGATGAGCGATGTGGCGTGCCATAAAAAGGATATAGGAAATTATGCACAGTATTATGTGTAATTCAATTTAACCGTTTCGGCCAACGTGACATTTTCCGCGTGTGTGTGTGAGATTGTCCAATTTTTGATTTATTTCAAATGGACTTTTCCTAGAGAATGAACTCTTCCGTGAAATAGAGGCAATTCTGGTAATTTTATAGATTTTATGCTGGCGCGTTTTTGCTCACTTTTAAAGGCAATCTTTGAGCACTTTGACGTTCCTCTTATCTCAAAGGGAACACTTTGTGTCATATCCTCAAACTGTGAACGGAATCATAGCGCAAAACAATTGTAATGGTACGTTTTATACCCAGATTGCGATATAAAATCTCCTTTTACAGCATGCAATAACTCTCAAATGCTTGTTTTAGGCCATCACAGAGCAAATTGGCCAGCATTAGAGGTCACCCAGGGGGTGAGATGGGGGCTGGATATTACAATAAATTCATGTGATAACATGCTAAATGGGAAAATCAATGACAACTTTTCCAACTATTTGAGCATCAAACTCAGGGGCAATATCCACTGATAATGGCTGTGTAATTCATCATGAAAATACCCCGTCTTGTCAAATACAGTCACACGAGAGGCATTTTAGCCATATGAGAAATATATATTGTGAATTTTGAGGTAAATGTGCGGCGGAGTGCGAGTATATGTATCGGCAAAGGTGGCGGAGTGAAATGGATGTTTTAAAAGTTGTCGTGAAAAGTTTCCTGACACAGGTGGCAGTTTTTCCTTCGTCATTTTGTGCGTAAAAATGCCCATAAAATAGCATCGCTATCGCTTTTCATACATCTCTCATGCCACCATATATGGCATGGCATATGAAGAGACCCACTTCAATGCATAAGGACAAAATCGATACTGTGCTTATTCTATGAACGACTGTAAAGTATCACCCCTAGTTTTTCATCACGAAAAAAGACTCGCCCTCGGAAGCATCCTTTCCATATGCCAGCCAATCTTGGGTGTTGTGTTTCAAGCCCAAAAAAGGGAAATACCTTCGGGAATAAATACATCCACTCCCACCACTCAAATACCTCCAATATCCTCATCGTGTCGGACCAAAAAGGTACATAGGGCCAAAGGTGCGTAGTAAAATTCATCCCATGAGCTTTTTTCGACCCCGACCACTGCCTTTAAGAACGCTCGACTTGAGACGCTTCTCACATTGGCTCCCGTGGAAAAGTTTTGTCCATATTTTCACTCAATGAATTAACCTCTGAAATTTACCATCTCATTCAATCTCTCCTTCTCCCCTCCTTTTTTTGCAGGATGAAAAGAATCAACTTCTTATCACCAATATATGGCTCAAATTGGTAAGTTAGCATATAAATTTTGTCACACACACTGGCATAAAAAAATCAATTTCTTCCTTATAAGATCTTCTCTCACTCAAACCAGAAACGACTTTTTATACATAATTCTCTTATCATCCTTCCACTTCTCTTATTGCCTGTGATTTCAACCTCCAAGTCTCCTCAAGACAACACAAAGATAATGCTTCTCTTTATCCACAAGACACAAAGTTCTTAGTCAAACTTTCCCATTGAGCATACACACACATACACAAGTTGATTAACCGTATTAACATGTGAAGTTTGTGGGACCATCTGTTGAAACCTTGGCTTAAACTTGGGACAAAAGTATCAAATTTCTCTTGGAGATTATGAATATTAGCGGAGAGATGCAAAACCGCACTCTGATTCGCCCTACAGCATCTCTCCTCATACTGGAATTTCACGCGACATTGCAAATTGGAGTGTATGAGCTTTTGAACTTGTGTGGTGAATAGCATCAATGAGCATACAAGATCGCTTCAATTTCAATTGGTCATGTATTTTACGCTGCAATCTACTGAGAAACTTTACTAATCATCATTCCAAGAGAATCGCAAATGTCCCACTTTTTTCCACTCTCAATTGCGGATTATGACAGAAAAAGCTCAAATTTCTTTAAATGAAAACTCTCTGGGAAAGTGTAATGAAATATATTCTCATAATTATTAAATTTCATTAAAACTAACACGGAGAGTAATTGAAATTGCCAAGAATGTGTTCCTATATAGGGTGGTGTGTTTTGTGGCGTGAAACTTTGTAATGTTGTCTTGTGGAAATTTGCAAGAGAAGAAGAACGTTGAATTCTTCCTCCCACCTCTGACATGAAATTATACATGCAAAAATAACCGAGTTTGCAAGAAACTTTAAAGTCCTGGTAAACACAATATTTTGACAGATGATTTACTGCATATTGCCGGAGTGATAATGAAATGGATGAAATTGTCAGATGATGCATGAAAATTGGTGTGTGCATTTTTATTTGGTGAACCAAATTTTAAATGGTCTGTGTTTATCAAATAGTATTATGTTTTTGACAAATTGTTTTAATTTTAAATCACTCACCACTGCACCGTGAAATCTCTCTGTGCCCTTCTCCCCACCCCCGCAGAATCGCCCCGCCCCTCTCTCATCCACGCCCGCAGCGCCACAATCGTGTTGATTTTTATGGCACGAGACTGCAACGGATGGAGAGGGTGAATGGTTGGGGTGAAAAAAGGAACAGCATTGGAAATGAATGTATTTTCAGGAATGGAATGATATGAATTTGCGCTGGAATTCTTCAGAATACGGTGGTGTGCGAGATTTACGGATTCCACCGCATCGTCTGTGGAAGCCAGATGTATTAATGTATAACAGGTAAATTTGTACACACAGCTACTAATTTTGCACCCATATCATTTTCGCAGTTGTCGTGTGAGCCAGTCGCTTTTCCGGCGGCTGCGAATTCTAAACGCTCGATCTTGGGTGTCCGTAGTATGAGTGAGGGCCCTATATTTGCATTGAAAAGCCATAATCATTTACATTTGCAAAATTTCCACCCTTTTTGCCAGTCACATAAATCTCGAGAGCGAAGCGAGTCTCCCGCCTTCGCTCATTGCTCGACTCAGATGTCTATTTGGAATATTAAAGACATAAATTCACCACCTTCATGGCGGAGACGCATGAGTCTGATTTAATTTGAGAACAATAAATATTTGGTTAGTGTAATAGAACAAATAAGTTGGCCCGAGACCGAGCCCGGAATTGTTGACGTCTGTTTGTGACTCCCACACAACATCGCACCTGTTTACATTGTCGCCAATTGAATTGCAGCGCCGACGAGGGCTTCGACGGAACGTACCCGACCAACGTGGTGGTCAGGAATAATGGGTCGTGCCTGTATGTTCCACCTGGAATCTTCAAGTCCACATGCAAAATTGATATCACTTGGTTTCCCTTTGACGACCAGCGGTGCGAAATGAAATTCGGCTCATGGACCTACGATGGTTTTCAGGTAATTAAAACTTAATGATTAAAATGTCCACATTCTTGGGCGACCCAGGCCAAAGTACACACTATCAGAAACTCATAATTCTCCCCACACCGCCGCCACCCCACCGAACGATATACCTTACATTGGCAAATTTTATTAAATAACACCAACTTCAGCAACACCAAGAACCCTCAGCCAAAAGATTTCCGCACAATGTGGAAGTTTATTTGTTATGCTAGTACATGAGAGCGAGAGAGAGTTTGAAATTTTGCCACACACAAAAGGCACCCCGGCGGGGGGCGGTGGCAAGATGAATATTTTGGGAGGCCTATGCCCCAGCAAAATGGTCTTGAGTAAATATCATAAAATAAAATACAATGATTTCCCCATCCCCAACACTTGCAAATCAATAGTCGTCCTGTCAGCATAACATTTCACTCACGTCGTGTTCATTTTCCATTTTACCAGAAATTCAGCCCCTCCCACCCATTTATTTAGTGCGACTTCAGTCAAGTAATTAATAATTGATAAACAATCATTAATTTCGGGCCTGTTTCGCTGCAATCATTTCCCATTCCAGGCCCATTTTTCCAACCTCACCAGCAGCTGGACATTTCATGAAATATGCTTTTTTCACAATCACAGCTTTGTCGTCTGCTCGCATCGTTTAATTGTTTGATTAGTTTTTGAAAAAAAAAAATGCACAATATGAGAGAAATTAAATTGCAATGTGGTTTCGATTTCAAACTGAAAAGTATACCACATGCGGTTTTTAATCGAGACAATTCAATTTGCTATTTTTTATTGTGATTTAGTAATTTTAAACCAATAATATATTTACAGACGAATTTTCATTTAAACCTTAAATCGCATCAATTACAATAACATCCAGTAATCGTATTCATTTTTCTAGTTATTCTTTTAGGGGTTGTTCGGCATTGCTGTGCCCAAACAAAATTAAATAATGACCAAAAACATACAGCTAATTGCGCCAAATTCTCTATGTTTGCTTCAGAACGGTTCAGCAGATATTTGAACAATTCGACCCTAACAAACATCTCGAGAATCAATTCTCGTGGGGTTCCGCTCGTCAAGAGTATGATTCCCAGTTTGGGATAAACAATAAGTTTTGGGCTGCTCGACAAAGCCACCCACGTGAGCTTTCGTGAAAAGTATGTCGAGAGCTCACAACCACTCGGCGTCCCCTGACGGAAAATTGTCTCCTGCGGGATTGATCTGGGAGGGAGGTGGCTTTATATGTATTATAAAATAAATTGCTCATGAACTATGTGTCTCGTGCAATTTAGTTGACCCACAATGGCATTCCCTTATTCCATTTTCGCTGATTCCCATTTTGCGAACATTTCCACCCCGTCCCCCCGGTCATCCCCTCCGCCGACCCACGGACAAAATGATAAATGCACCGTTCATGGTTTTGAATTTATACACACATACACAGCGCCATGTGCGGGTTCTGTGCCCTGCATGGTTGCGCCTGTGTGAAAGTGGGTGGCACAAGATTGGGTGTGAGACCCATGATAGCTCAACTATACCATCTATGCCTGCCATGCTGTACAATTGCAGTATTTCGATGGGATGTACACTGCTGCACATTGACTGCGAGACTTCTTTCCTCAGCCCTCGGCATTGTTTGCCCGTGGCTTTGCGAAATTTTCACTTATGATAATTCCTATTTTGCGGATTCTCCTCACATTTAGGAGAAATTGTCGCCCTGGAAGACGTGAAAATGGCTCTTGTGGCAAAACCAAGGGGAGTCGAGCTGAAAAAGTATCATAGACTTCTGCCGCACATGAAAACTTCTTTGTCAACACCACACAACAATGCAATGGCTGTGCTACAAACACTCTGCAATTGCAATGCTGAGATTCCCACCCCAAAAATCTCATCCCCCATTTTGCATGTACTCGTAGGCGCCACACCTCCCAAAAGTGCTATTATTGTTGTGTGATACTCTGGGTCAAATTCACATTCCCATCTCTATGTAGTACATGGTTTATCGCGACATATAAAGCATAATCTGGGTGTGAGAGTCATATTTTTGAAATTTCCACCAAAACATGCCGGGACATATCTTTAAAGTAATTACACAAATATACAGACTAATAGTACGGAAATTTGCGTCCTTAATTCCTAGGCGAGGAGACCCATTAGCCCTCGTCCTGGATAAAAATCTGCACCATTTGCATCGATCGCATGAATTATGGCCCTCACAGGGTTTAATCAAGGTGCTCACGTCTGAATGTAGAGCCATTGACCCGGTTTTATATATACACACACACCCAAACTGTAGATTGACTTTAAATCTAATTATAAGATCTCCTCTCAAAAGTGAGAACAAATTGTCGGGATCTCCAAACGACTGAGATTGTTTCGCTTGAATTTATTATTCCCCTGAAGGCAGTTGTGCTGTAAGTTCTGCAACAGCAAATTCTAAGAATGAATGGGAGTTTCCTGATTCTTGAACTGGAGCAATAAATCCCGGAATAATTGCTGTAAGTAATTTCCCTTCTGGACTTCATGTCCCCCGTATTGTCATCAGATATGGAGATTAAGATCACTTACTACGCCCCTGTTCCGAAATGACCCTCACTGGGTAGTTAATATCATCGCGAGAAAGATGTAATAAATTCCCGGAGAAATATATTCAACTTGCAACTGTCTCTGGACCAAATCTCCCCAGTTTCGTTACATTAAATATGTACAAGATATAGAGGACAATTTCTGCTGAGTATTGCAACTTGCACTCAAGCTACTCACCAAATGCAATTTCATCTCGTGCATCAGTTTCCGAATCATTGAATATTTTTCAACTGAAGAATGGTGCGGAGGATAGACAAGATTTACAATTTCAACTCATAATATATTGTTCAATTCTCTCGCTGAGATATTTTCTGTGGAAATACGCTCACAATTCAGAAATATTATACTAAGCGAATTGGGTGGTTTTGTTGCCTAGCACGAAATGATAGTTCTGAATGGAATACAATGCAAATTATTTACATTTTTTCCGCTATTCGGCCGTTGAGGTGAATTATGGCGCTGAAGGGAATAAATTTTATCGGTTCAAGTAGCAAAAAAAGGATGTTTAATGGCATTGTTTACATCGTTGCTGGTGGATGATTGGCATTTACAGCCTCAGATTTGTATTCCAAGACGGAAAAGAAGAAATATCGATCGACAGAAATTCATTGTGAGAAACTATCCATTTCGCTTTATGAAGCCAATAAATGAGACCACAATCGCAATTAAAAGAATATTCAATTTGCAGACCAATATTAGAGCAATTGTATTCAGAAACATTCCACATCCAATATCGTTTATCATAATTATTTTCTGGTATTTTAACCATTCTAACATTGTCTCTCTACTGCTAACGTTTGCCGTTTAATTATGAGATTGGAGAATTGTGAAATATCGCCTTGAGCACTATCTAAAATATTTTATGCCTATCTTAATTGATTCACAACACAAATTGCTAAATATTCAGAAGATGCATCAGACGAATGATACATAGTCATGAGTCATGAAGGATTGTGTGTGGGAATTTTCCGTCGAAATACAAGTCTATGTAGTGTAGCATAAATGAAGGGAGTGAAACTTTTGGCCCTTGAAGCTTGAGTAAAAGTTCGAACGATAAATTGCGGTGAAAATACACTTATTTTCGCAAAAGTTGCTCACAAAATGCATTTTGCAGGCCCAAATCATAAATTGCACGTCCCCAAAGGGCAACTCTATAGTGAATAGTTCTTCACAATGGCAATTTTCCCTGCGACTCTTTCGCAAGCTTTCATGCAGTTTGTCGTTGGCGAGAAGTATGTGATGCCTGAGCATAAATTCAGTGTCATTTCGTGATATGTTAATTTATATTTTGTTTATCTCATGGGAAAATCTATGCTCCGGGTGTATTCAAATAGTGAAATTGCGGAAATTACGTTGAATTATACAGGGCTCTTCATCACCCAGAATTTCATCACTTGTTTATCTTAATTCTTCAACAAATCACCATCTCCCTCATGGCCACGAGAAGGGTTTTCTCTTTCCGTCCCATTCCTTTTTCACCGCGTGAATGTGTTTCCACATTAAATTACATTTTGCAAGATGATGAAAGACCCTGAGAGACGAAAAATACACTTGTAAATAAGAATTCAATTTTATAAGTGGAGCTCTCAGCTCTCAGACAAGGTTGAGGGGATGCCATCAGGGGGTGAAGAGAGCCATAGAGAAGATTGGACGACATTTTTGCGGGGGTGTTGTTTTTATTCTTTGCTCTCATTTCGCAACGCCGGAGACAATTTTGGCTCCGATTCTTATTAAGATTTATACAGGTTTCTTGATAAATGAGGGTTGGGCATGACGTCATACTTGCAGAGCATTTTTACAACATCACAGAGCCTCAATTTGTGCCCACATCGAAAGGTTAAGGGTCATAGAGTGTCCATGCTAATTGAATTCACGATGTGATTCCAACTATTGATCTACAAAAACATTTTCTGTGCCCACACAATCTTCAGAAAATGCGTGAAGAATTGGTATTTTCATAACTCTTGTCAAAATCGTAGAAGGGTTCATAAGCGACTGTAAGCTCTTCATCAATGATTTTCATCAAGAAAGCTTGTCTCGCTGTGCCACCGTTTCCAGAAATTCACTCCTTAGGGAAGGGCAAAGCGAGCAAAGGTTGGCTAAAGGGTGAGACTTTAACTGTAGGCGTGCGTTTAATAAAATTAAATTCTCCTTATCGCCGGCATTATGGAAAGTTTGCCAAAATCAAGCACTTGCGTACTGTAGAAGTATAATTACAGCGAGGAAATAATTGTGGGCTCCGACGATGCTTTCGGGTCGTCTTTCTTAGAGTGCCGCTGTGAGTTTGAATTTGGAACAAAGACCGTGTACATCTACCCCAATTGTTACACTCTCAAGTCCAACTTTTCACAGTCGAGAGAGTGTGTGGACTTTAATTTATAAATTGCTGCGAGAGCTGAACGAATGAGTTGTGGTTGTTGTAAATACAAGAGGGCGTTATTTGCATAGAAGGAACATCTCTTACTGAGGAAATGCATGCAAGGCTTCAGGATATTGTCGACAGACTCAAATTTCATTTGTACGCCACATTGGTGGCATAATACATCTTAAAGAAGCGCTCATCGTGCACAGAGTGTCTCTTTAAGTGCCAACAAAAAAGGCTCTTGTCTGGAGAAGAGAAAGTGCAAAATGAAAGGGAGGAATAATCTGCTCAGTGAAATCCATTTTCCAATTTAAATGCATGAAAATGTTTATGAAATTTCACTTCATACAAATTCCATTCTCCCCTCCAAGTTATTATCCCACCAGCTGTGATTGTTCCATTGAAGCAACATCAACAATTAATCCTATTCACAGTGTGATGAAAAACCACAAACATCAACACAGTCTGACTCTCTGTTTCCCTTTCACAGCTCGATCTTCAGCTGCAGGACGAGGCGGGAGGAGATATCAGTAGTTTTATAACGAATGGCGAATGGGAGTTGCTGGGTGAGTGGCGATTAAGGACAAATTATCTACCCTTAACAGCTTCCTTAACACTTTCTAATTACTGATATGATAGGTGTTCCCGGGAAGCGTAATGAAATTTACTACAATTGCTGCCCCGAACCTTATATCGATATCACATTTGCCATACTAATCCGACGGAAAACCTTGTACTACTTTTTCAACTTAATCGTGCCATGTGTACTGATTGCATCTATGGCACTTTTGGGATTCACACTGCCACCAGATTCCGGTGAAAAACTCTCGCTTGGTGAGTCACAATTCTGGATAAATATTCTCATGAGTCAGGATTTTTAAAATATATCGATGACCTCTTTCAGGAGTAACAATTCTTTTGTCACTAACCGTCTTCCTAAACATGGTGGCTGAAACAATGCCAGCCACTTCGGATGCTGTGCCTCTTCTAGGTGAGTACCTTTCTCCCCATACAAGTCCACTCAATTGCGCGTTGATAATTCTCAATTTTGAGGTGGAAGGAATTGGCTTTCTGCGCAAATTTGCTCACATTCGTGGTGATCAAACGGTCGGGCTTCTTTTGCCGTACGCCTAATTGCCAATTAATCCCAGCCATATGAGATGGTCGGTTGTATGGAGAGGTTGTAGTGGCTGTAGTGCAATTGCGAGCAAGTTGAGGTCGGGTGTTTGGGGTATAAAGTAAATCGGTCGGAAAACCACAGGGTGGAAAAATTCAAACATCCTGCACGACCTTCTATCACTACATGTGATATCTTAATCTAGTCAAATATCCGGCATTATTGGTCCAGCAGGATTGGCCATTGCACAACAAAAGGGCATCTCCTCGGGGCGCTCAACTAAGCCCTGCCAGTGATCACAATGAGAATCAGATACAGAAGTTTGTGCTGGTGGTTATTTTTTTTTTTGACTCAATGACTGTAAAACTGACTTTCATGTTCGGGAGTTCTTTTTTTCCATTACATTGCCCAAAGCTCTTTCGATCGACAAAATACCCCCTCTGGCCCGCACCCATCGCATTTATCATCATTGTGAATTATTTATAGCTTATGTGTACACCGATAAGTTGTGAATAATTCAGCCTAAAGCGCTGAAACATCCTCTCTCAAGTGGAATAGTAAAGTGTATTCCCGATGAGAGCATTTCCGAGCGGTGTATATGGTGAAATTTCAGCGCCGAATGATTGCACAATGTCGCCAGTATAAATTTACGAATTAGAGAGGAGATGTTTTGTCGCCTAAGAGGCTGTAAAGTGACAAGTTAGAGGCCCCATGGGTTGACTTTCAACGCGCTTATCCATTTCCACACCCGTCAACAAGTCAGAAAGTCTTTGACTCGCAGCGTTGAGTGCCCAGAAGAAGGGAAGAAGAAAAAAAATACATGGGGCTGTATGCAGAAAAGGGTGAGCCCAGGAAAAATTATTATTCATGAAGTTTCAGAAACGATAAATTGTGTGGAAAATGTTCTTTCAATATTTATAGCAGAGGCAAATACACTTTTTCTGCACACACTCACCACGGGAGTTCTCGCTGTTTCACATTGAATACTGTATGTGTTTCCTATTCTTTCTCACCACAGGAACTTACTTCAATTGCATTATGTTCATGGTAGCGTCGTCGGTTGTGTCAACAATTTTAATTTTGAATTATCACCATAGAAATGCAGACACTCACGAGATGTCAGAATGGGTAATGATCGCAATGATGCAATTTGCTATTTCCACTTATCATCACTCACTCATGTGCTTTTTGCACTCTTCACGGCAGATTCGTGTGGTCTTCTTGTACTGGTTGCCTTGTATCCTTCGCATGAGTCGGCCAAGTCAGGATGGCGGCACCTTCGAGATTCCGTCGGTGAGTGGATCGAAAGAGAAGCAACAGATACAGAATGTGGAACTGAAAGAGCGGTGAGCCGGCCAATGTGGCAATCAAATGAAATGGTGGTCTTTACTTGTGAAAACCAAAAAAATAATTAAATCTTTCAGATCGTCAAAATCCCTGCTTGCTAATGTGCTTGATATTGATGATGATTTTCGTTGTAATCATCGTTGCACGAGTGGAACACTTCCGCACAATCCCACATACTATAGAACCGTTTTTAGGTGAATGCAATGACAAATGCTCTATATATATAACACTCTATCAGCCATACTTATTCACTATGATATATGCCTTGTGATATTTTTGCAATGCCACACATGCAAGTGATACACCACATGTTATCTATACCTTGTCTTCCACCAACAGGCAAGGAGACGATGGGAGCGTTGGACCTGTGTCCGATGGCAGAATGCACGAAACAATATCACACACATGCCTAAGCTCGTCTGCTGAATACGAATTGGCACTAATTCTCAAGGAGCTTCGGTGGATTACAGATCAAGTAAGTGCAATGCACGGAATTAACAAACTCTGGCCATAAAGTCACCAAAACTTGTGGCTCAAGAACACTCTAAAATACCAGCGCCGCAACTTGATGAATTTTGGGACTCAACCTTATCGCTCTTAAAGTCTGTCATTATTATTATTTTATGGAGATTTAAGTTGACCCAGTGCACTAATTTTGATGGACGGAAGCAAATACTGCACCATAGTGGACAATCATGCACCACAGATAACCGTGATACTCGGTAAATATAGACAAATAGCCTGCAGCGTCATTGCAAACAGCAAATGAATATTAGCAGAGACACTATTGCTGACAATCGCAATGAATCATGTTGAAAGTGTTGAGGGGAATATAAAAAACAAACCACATTTCCTTATTATGCATCTCAACTACTGAAAAACAGAGAGAAATATATCATTTTCATTAATATTTCGAGATGAAATAAAACAATTCCGTGGAAGGTGACGAAAACGGCCTATTTAGCTGAAACTCCTTTTCTCCTCCGCTATTTCCGGCTCCTTCCACAAACTAAACACCGGCCGTGAAATTCAATTAAAACAATTCTGTACATATTCTGATGCATTCCTGGAAATTTCATCATTTATCCGAGAACTAAATTGAATCTATTTTTAAGCCCAATTCCTAAAGGACATGTCGGATGCCCATACTGTTTTCCACCAGATAAATTTACTCGCCCGATCTGATTTTTTAATGTGAAATCTCATAAATCTCGTCTCTTTTTACCCGCATTATGCCAAAATCACGTGTGGCGAATGCAGAAGAGATTCCTTAAGACGTGAAATCTTGAAGATTGATGATATATTCAGTGGTAACAAAGAAAGGAGTTAATGACATTCTCTGTAATCCCTACTCTTCAATGGCACGAAAATATTCAAATTTGAAATTGATTGAGGCGCGCATTGCACTTGCTGATTGAGTGCTCCGAAATTCGGGAATATACATATTCTGGAGTGAACAAAGGCAAGAAGACAATTCCAACTTATACATCAACCCAATTTCACTATTGCATCTCTGTGAACATCTTATGGAGTGAATTGTATCTGCTCAATGGCAAGCACACGAGAGGGTAATGCTTTTCAAGGAAAGTTTCATTGTGTGTATGTTTGGGAATTGATTTAAATCATCAAGTTGAGTGTGAGTTTTGGGGGTGAACTTGAGAAGACACTTTCGGTGAACTGGCAAACATATTTCTCTGGCAATTTACAGAGTAAACAAATATGAGCTGGCATGACTTTCGTGTTCTGAATACTAAAAACATAATGGTGTGTTGGCCTAACATGAAATTTCATTTTCCAGCTTCGCAAAGAAGATGAAAACACGGACATAACTAAAGACTGGAAATTTGCTGCAATGGTAGTTGACCGATTGTGCCTTATAATTTTCACGTTATTTACCCTTATCGCTACACTAGCTGTCCTCTTTTCAGCACCTCATTTCATCTTCCCTTAACCATACAAAAACTTCCTTAGATCAATTATTCTACTGCTTTCCCTCACACCCTAAAAAGAAATTACATCCCACAATTGTACGAAAAACATTGGAAGATTTAACGCCAATAGAATTAAATTTTCGTTCGAAAAAAGAAAGAAACTGAGAGGAGAATAGTGAGAAAAACATTGAAAAAAATTCTGAGATGAATATCAAATAAATGGATATACTATAAAGATGAAAGATACAACCTTCAAAGAAAGTGTGACTGATAAAGTAATGAAAATAATTTCCTTTCCAAAAACAGATTAACTAACAGGACTTAAAAGTAATAACTAACAGTGCTATATCTAAAAAGAAATGTGTGAAGAAAAAAAAACATAAAGAAGAGCCACACAACTTCTAAGGACAATTACAGACATTTCAATTACTAAAATTATTACTAGTGAATCAATATATCCAAATAATTCCATTATAAAAAATTGCAATACTTAATAAAATTGAGGAACTTAGGAAAAGGAAACTTTCTATTATCACAATGTGCCATTGAAATTAGATTTACTAAAAAAAAGGTTGAATATACTAGATGAAACCGTGAGTGTAAGAAACCTTCCAAATAGCGATGGCTTATTTGGTTTTTAATTGAAAAAAAAAGGATATTTATCAGAGCTCATATTAAAGGTTGTTTTTCATACTCGAAAAGATACCCATAATATCCATCATCAACGACGAGATGGATTCTGTTTGCAGTCGAAAATGCGAAATACTTAAAAAAAAAAGAAACTATTAGTAAAAAAAAATTCGATGCAAGTTCGGGGTGTAGATTTAAAAGAAGAGATAAAAGAAAACAATAACGGGAAGAAACATAAAATAACTTATGAGAAAAAAAACATGTAGATCAAACACAATAATAATTAAATCTAAAAGAATCATATTTATAGCCACTCTCAGAAAATGAAGAAAAAAAATATCACTCTAAAGAAATTAGGAAAATATTTTAAAAAATTTTAAAACAATTGGATTGATACCAATTCTTAAGGAAAGAAAAGCATAATCATAGCGAGTTTTGTACCTTAAGTATAATATAGTTTGTAAAAAAAAAATGAAATTTTTCGATAATAGCGGCTTTGTTAACAAATTCAATAAGAATTTTTCCAAATATTGATAGCATAGCATTTGCGGTAAAAGGAATATTTGAGAACATGAGGAGGGGAGATTTCAGGTAATCATCTTAATAGAGCGTAGAATTTGAATAAAAAGGAAAAACGGGGTAGTCAAAATGCTTTCTAAGTATTAAAAAAAAAGTATGGGCTATGTTTCAATCTGGCTGCATTTGTAGTGTGTGGAGCTGAACAAGAAATGCAGCTACAGTGAAAATGGCGTAAAAAAATATGTTCAAACAATTGAAAAGTCTTTGTACATATTCTAAAGAAATATTTTCGAAATTAAACCCGAACATAGGTGTATTACGATTTCAACAAAAAATGACTACCCTCTCAAATTGAGGAGTTGAATCTCAAAGAATTGTTTTAAAATAAAATATATTTTAGCAGTGATCAGAAATGATTTTCATTGGAAACGAAGTAAATAAAAATAGATGAGTTTTCGTCGATGAGCAATAAGAGCAAATTAATCTTGTTCAAAAAAAAAACTGTAAAGATGAGTAACTTCAAGTGATATAGTCATCAAAAAAATTCGAAATAGGAGAAGTATTTATTTTCCAGAGTTAAACTCTTGGAGAATGCAGTCGAAGGGAGAGATGAAATTCCACAAAATTTCCAACACTGCAGAACATCAAAGTGATGTAAAACAGCAGAATGAAGCATTAACTCTCCACCCAGCAAAAGTTGTGTGGAGAGTTTGTTTATATCAAAATGTACAGAACAATAGATTCAGAGAAAAAAAAATTGAAAAATTACACTTGACGCACACAACAAGGTGAGAAAACGACGAGAATTATTCAACAGAGATGCAAAATGAAGCATAAAATGATACAATAATGAGAGAACTACCAATAATAGTGTAATATTACAAATTTAGTGACAGCGTAACGATATTTTATAGTGATGAAGGAAACAGTGAGAGATGTGAAAATAAACAAGAAATAGAGAGAAACGATTATTCATATATTATACACATGGGGAAGGAAAGAAATTTAGAAAATAAATCATATTGTTACGTCACGTAAATGCTGTGATATGACTTTTTATAAATGGTGAGAAAAAAAGAAGATGCATTAAAAATGATTGTTGAAACAATGAATAAGAGAAATCGCAAAACTTGTTGATTTTATTAGGAAATATTCCGAAAGAAAAAAAATGATTACACACAACAGGAGAAATGTACACGAATCACGATAAACATTTTTTAATTTCCGATCTGTCATTGCATGTTTCACGAAGCCTTTTCCGAATCTTCATCACCATTGAAAAAAAATATGTTGAAAAAAATCTCTTAAAAGTGAAAAAGCTCTAAGTCAAAACACATCTGAAGACAACTTCTTACAATTAAAAACAGCATCACCGTAATATCCAGCAATTAAAGTAATGAAAGAACATTTTGAATTAAGAACGAACATATTGAATGAAGTTTACAGTATCAGAGATAAAGCAAAAAATGTATAATTAAAATAAAGTAAGTAAATGCAAGTAAATAAATAAATAATATCATAAAGATATAAATTAAATATCATAAATTAATTGATAATAATAAAAAAAAAATCGTAGAAATAAATATGTATAATGCAAAAAAAGTAAAGTAATAAGTAGAATAAAGTTAATCGTAAGGGAGATTTAAAGAGAAAAACATAAATTGGTAAAGTAGAAAGGATAAATCATAGCTAAAGTGAAACGAGAAAAGATACTGTAAATTTACTTCAATATAAAGAGTAATAAAGTATATTTATAATATATATTATACACACCTCCTAATATTTACACCCTATTATTAAATTTGTCAGCAAATACCCTATTTAGGTGGCTGTACTACCATTTTCTATAAACATATTACCGAATCTTAATTATATATTTCAAAAAGTGAATGAAAAATGAATAAAAACATACTACGGTCTTCCTACGATGATATAACCATCATTTAACGAAATGAAAAATTACCCTGATCTTCATTTTCACATTGATTTCTTTCACTCTCCAACAAATTAAACTATCTGATCACTCGTCAAACCTGAGTTTTCGTTCAATGACGCAACCTAAAGGACTATCAAATATTCAATGCAATACCTATTATAATAAACTATGAAAACCATGAAAACTATGAATAAATGTAGCAGGAAATCGAGTTGAAATGACAATTTTGTTGCAACAACGAATTTGATGAATAATTTCAACAGTATTTTGTTATTTCTACAAACTTAGCCAAAAAGGTTCACTGTATTTGGAAAATTTACGAAATAACTGATCCCAAATTAAGGTTTCTTCACTTTATATTAAAAAAAAAGAAATAGACGAGATTTTGAACACGAAGAGACGAATAAAAATATTAAGCTTAAACCTCTTCACCTAAAGACCCATAACTATAACCTCTAACTCTATATTATCACTAACTATACAACTTTACACACTTTTCACACACATTTACACATTTAATCACCTTCTTCATGATATACTTCCTGCAAGAAAATGCAATAGATTACTCTATACCTTTGCTAACATACCTTGAGAGTTACAAAATGAAAAAAAAATGAATAATCCGTAAATTGAAAGTAATTCTTATATTTAAATATAAAAATATTTAAACACGAAAAAGGGGATAATTGACGAATTAACTAAATATTGGCTCTTGTACATTGCCAAAAAAAAGTGAGTAAAGCAAATATATCTAAATAAATTATAATAAAAGAAGACAAGTTAATAAAAAAAAACAAGTATAACACGTAATAAAGAAAAAGTTGAAAGTGTTCATGATTGAATTTATTGTTACATACATTTACATTACATATTAAAGACATAAAATTGCAAATAACAGCAAGAAAAAAACTCGAAAAATGCTTTCCAAATGACGTTACACGATTTTTACCCAGGAGAGTAACTTTAGGTACCACTTTAGTTCGGAATAAAAGACACATTATAATTTTGTGAGCAAACGAGCACGTATTTTTCCGTTGGTCTCGGTTTTTTTTCCTGAATTGTTCCCCACAGTGAGGAAAAAAAGAGTGTAGAGGCAAAAAGCGCAACCAACAACACCCAAATGCACTGAGTGACACCAATTTTGTTGAGAACTTACACACTTGGAATAATAACAGAATTACACACAAACTAATGCAGTGCAAAAGATTTCTTGTGAAACATTTTAACTGGCTGAACACAGCAAAAAATGAATAAAAATAAAAATGGAGAAAAATACGGTATAATTTTGTGAAATGTTACACTTTATTGTAATGCAAATTTGAAGATAAAAAGAATATTTTCTGTTTTCAAACATGTTTGTAAAATGTTATTTGAGAAAAACGATGAAGAACTTTAATAAAATTGATAATTCATTAAACAAAATCGATTGTATTTTCTTTCAATAGCTTCGCCATTGCAGATTTTTACACTGTTTCCACTGGCATTTTAGTGGAGCGTCACGTGAAAACGAGAAAAAAGTGAGTATATATGGCCAATTGATTTTCTCTGTATGTAAAAATCGCAAAAACAATCGACGGGAGGGGCGTGTTATTGAGAAAATGGATTTGCAATTCATTAAAATGAGATTATCACAGTTGAAATTGAACCTATGCTAAATTTTGAGACTCATTGATTTGCATCATTCTTTGCACTCTGAAGAGTGCTCTCGCGTTGGAATGACGAGCCCATTGAGTATGTGTAAGCTCGTGACACAACATGCTTTTCCCGGGAATTCCCGCGATTTCCCGATTGCTTGTTAACCGATCTCAACACAACACTGCTCTTGGCCTTGCTCAGCTGTAGAAACGAGATACTCGTATAGTGAATTTGAATAAAAATCTGTCGCGGATCGAATGAGCTTGATTAGCTTTTACAATTCAGTAGAGCATTGAAGAAGTTGTTCTTCGGAGGTGCGTTGCGGGCTCACGGAGACATCGAATGCTCGATATCGATGCATTGAGTGTGAATTAGATCAGCCAATCACGTTGATATCTTATCAGTTTTGCGCATTGACGAGAGCCCACTTTTTATCTACAGCCACAATGTTTTTCTGTACTGCTCGTTGTAATTTCACATGAGGTGAGTAAAATCGCATTGTAGCCTCGGGCTCAGTTGAAAGGCATCCGCCTGATAAATCAGTGGGCAATCGTCGTGTGAATACAGTGCGCAATTATATAATGAATAAATTGATATTGCTGTGCATATCACTCGTAATTTCAACTGTTCATTGTGACTTGTGCAGTGTTTGCGAGTGTGTCAAAAGTGGGGACAGTTTGAGGATCTTCTGCAGTAGCTCTGTGGAGCTGGACAACCTCGCTTGGCCATCGGCGAAGAGAATTGAGGCGCACTTCAACCGGCTTGGCCTCACATACCTACCCAAGTAGACGCTCTTATCGCAGACGCGGCCATTGACGCGATATCACAATCAACCGTTCATTTCAGATTAACCGGAGACGCGAGTGTTGTTGGACTGAATTTCGATGAAAATGCCATCAATAGCTTCACACCCGAACCTCTGCAGTTCTTCAAGAACCTCGAGACGCTCTCGTTGGCAGGCAATAAGATTGCCGAAATGCCCAGGGATTTTCTGCGCACTCCTTCCACTCTCAGGCACCTGAATCTCTCTCGCAACGCTCTTCAGGAGCTCGATTCCGCCCTTCTGAAGCACTTGAAAGGCCTTCAGAGCCTGGATCTCAGTCACAATATGTTCCGCAAAGTCTCATCAGAACTCCTCTCGGCGCTCAGTCACGTTGAGACGCTCAATCTCGAGGACAATCTCGTGTTTGATATTGAGGACCTCGATGGTGACAACAGTGACGAAGTCGCGAAGAGACACTTGAGCATCAGGCAGATGAATTTGGCCCACAACAATTTTGCAGTTATAACGGCGAAAACTTTTGCTGACTTTGACAAATTGTAAGTAAAATTATAATGTCTTGATGTCTTTCACTCAAACAGAACTGCATATCTGCAGTGTCAACAATATTATCTCTCGCAAAATGAACTATTTCTTGACTTCAGACAAAGCTTAAGAACATTTAATGAGAAATGCGAAACTTGCTGAGATTGAGTCACAATTGTAACAAATTCATCACAGCTAAAATTATGAAAGTGACGCACATTTAAGCAAAAAAAAATAAATTCAGCCTCACAATGAATGTGTAGGAATGAAAGTCCCTTTAATTAAAACTAGAAAACAGATGCGAGAATAAATGCTTTCAGTTTGAAGCGCGTTCATTTTGCATTTCGTGGCTGTGTTCTGAGAAAATTCTTCCCACGGAAAATTTGCCATTTCCACGAGATTTTGCAGTGTTCCAGTGAAATTTCACTCATCCCACTGATTCATAATTTCTCAGTTGAATTTCCACCCCAAAAAACCACCCCAAACGCTTTCGCCATGACCCCGTTTTTTCCATCCAAACTCCCAAACTTTCCCAGGAATTGAGAATGCTTTCAGTGAATTTCCCACACACAGAATAGGGGAAAGGATTATAAATTAACTAGGATTTCCCATGCAAGAGATACACCATGTGCTCCGTCTCGCTCACCCATAAATTCCGTATAGTTGTGATATTTCACAAAATAATTAATCGCATGTAGTTTAAGTCCGGTTGATTAATAATTGAACAAACGGCGTTATAACTTTCGCTGAACGGTTCGTCCTCTTTCCAGGGAATCGCTGGACATTTCTCACAACAAGATTGCCAATGTGAACCAGAAGGCGTTCAAGAACATGAAACTGCTGCGAACACTCGACTTGTCTGAGAACCAAATTGAAGACCTTCATTTGCATCTGCCCGACTCTGTGGAGATTTTCCGTGCTCGGGGAAATCGCATAAAGCTGTGGCCTCTCACACAACTCCCGGAAGCAATCAAGGCGATTCACGTGGAGAACAATCGACTCACTGAGCTCTTCACCCCCACCGATGCATCCACCAAATTGGCCTTTTTCAATGCATCCGACAATCTAATTGAATTCCTGCCCGACCATGTGGCCCTGCCAGAATTGACAGTGCTGGATTTGAGCTTCAATCAACTCACTTCTGTGCCTCAGGGCATGTCAGTGCGCACCCCCGCGCTCGCCACCCTCATCCTCGACCACAATCCCATCGAGACCATCCTCTTCGTCGACCCCATCACCGTGGGCAACCTCTCCCTCAGCAACATGCCGCTGGTCAGCGCCCTGCACGCCAAAGCCTTCTCGCCACTGCGCGGGAGACACGCCCAGGAGAACCACACTTGCGTCTCCATCAGCATCTCGCGATGCCCACTGCTGCACGACATCCACGAGCAGGCCTTCCAGGGCGTGCACCTCTGCAAGGTGAGACACACGTCATGAAATATCTCGAGACGCCCAATCACGCCGATTCCGGCTGATAAGCGCTTTGTTTCTCGGCCTCAGACTGCGATAACGAGTTGATAAGTTTGTTTTCCTTACTGGCAAAAACATGACAAATCGTTGAATCAACCGATTTTTGAAAGAGCGATCTTTCCAACACACATCTAGTTAAAAAATTAACATTAAATTCACGTCCGATTAGTTGTGATGTGAAAGGAAAGTTAAACTGCGTGAATGGCATTTAAATCTGATGAGAAATAGCGCAGTTTCAGCTCAATTATTCATTTTCATCAATTAAAATTAGAATACATGTGAAAACGTTTCGCAATTCTTTCTTCCAGCTTGATTTGAGCGGCAATAATCTGACCAAAATTCCGGAGCATCTCACAGATTGGTCAAATCTGGAGGATGGCATAGATTTCCAGGACAACCCTCTAGATTGTTCCTGCTCAGCGCAGTGGATGCTCGACACGGTCCTCAATCAGCTCTACCGAAAGCCTCAACACCAGCATTTCTTATCTGAACTCAGGTGCGCCTCTCCGGAAGCCTTCGCTGGCCAGCGAATAGTGCGATACTACAGGAGACGCGCGGCCTTTTGCAATCCCAGCGCTCGTGCAATTCTTCAGACCACTGAGGAGCCCGAAACTGCGGAGGCGGGCATTCATTTGCACCTGAACAAGGGCCCCGGAGTGGGAATCATAATCGCGACGTCGTGCCTCGTGCTGATCGCCATGATTGCAGCAGGACTCTACATGGTTCGCGTGGAGAAGCAGCGATTGCGGAGGAACAGGGAAAAGCGACTGTTCAGGGAGCTTCAGTAGACGGAGATTAGCATAATGGAGAAAAATATAAGGATTCTTAATTGTAGCGGAACTTGGGCTGTCCCAATCCATTTAATTCAATTATCACGCCTCCTCAACTCATCCTTCGCGACAAATCTAATTCTTCGCTAATTAATGCCCGACTTTTATTGATATATCCTTGCGAGAGGATGAAAAGGAAGGCTTGAAAGTACAAAATATTCACAATCTTACCAATTAGCTATCTTTGGTTCAATCCTATGGCACTCCAGATCCTTCATCAATGCAGCGTTGTGTGGGATCTCTGCAGTTCTGTGGTTCCATTGGCCGACGTTGTGGCGGAAGTGGAGGAATTTCTCGCGTGGGACATCATATTCTCCACTCTGTTGGTCGTCTCTCTCACAACTCCTGAAATATCAGCCAAATCCGGAAGTTCCAGCGTGATGTGAGCAGATAAGCGCTTGTACACAGAGCTGTTGCTGGGCTCCTTCTTTGCTCGGCGGGATTCCTCGTACTTCAGTTGCTGCTTCAGGAAAATGGCATTCTTGAGGAGTTCGTGGATGTTCTGGAAGCTCTTCTCTGACGCCTCTATTGATTTTATGGCTCTGAAAAGAGTGTCGCTTTCAGTAAAGTGACCAGGTGGAAAGGATATACGATATTCCTACCCAATTGCGTACTCCATGTCGTAACAGTGGCCCTGAAGATCTTGCTGGAGTTGCACAACTTCGCTCCTCCTGTCCACAATCAGGGGTAGCACCTTCCGGACGTGTTCCTGGATCCGGAAGAACGCCAAACTGGGCTCATTCGCTACTATGTGCATATTCTCTGAGATTTTCTCGCTGGCTGTGGAAATGAAAAGAAAACTTACAGTTCAATTGAATCACTCTGTGCGCCAAACAATCGATTTTCCATGCAAAAAAGTCCTCGTGTAATTACATTTTTCCGAAAGCTATTTTTGCTTAACCACAGAAATTTATATAAGAAAATGGTATATCAATATTTAAACTACTCACTTTTCCTAACTTTGGTTTCCAAATCACGGTCTACAGACATTTTTTAAGCAGATTATCTAAAGCGATCCCGAACAAAAACAATGGATGATTTTGACAACTCTGTATTGCAAAGATTAGTCACAGAGGAATCACTGGCGCTGTCGTCTCATTAAAGAAACTTCAGTGGGAGAATTCCGAGGAGAATTCCAAACAAAGTTTTTCTCTCTGCTTTTCCGGGATTTTTTCACAAAAACTCAGCAAATAATTGTAAAATGTCTGATGTGGATGATGATTTTATGTGTGAAGATGAGGAGGATTATGGTTTGGTAAGAGAAACTCGCATATTTGTCCTACAATTGGCTTTTCAATCCCGGCTGAAGCTCGGTTAGGTTATGTTGACAAAGTTCCCTTGCATGTATTTTTCCTTTTTCGGGGGATTTTCTCGCTGAAATTTCGTCTCTGAATCTTTGCAGGAGTACTCAGAGGATAGTAATTCAGAGCCCGATGTGGATCTGGAGAATCAGTACTACAACAGCAAGGCGCTGAAGGAGGACGAGCCGGAGGCCGCCTTGGCATCCTTCCAGAAGGTGCTGGACTTGGAGAATGGCGAGAAGGGCGAGTGGGGCTTTAAGGCGCTGAAGCAGATGATCAAAATCAACTTCAAGCTGGGCAAGTACGTGGAGATGATGACACGATACAAGCAATTGCTCACATACATCAAGAGCGCCGTGACGAGAAACCACTCGGAAAAGTCAATCAACAGCATTCTGGATTACATTTCCACGTCCAAGAATGTGAGAAAGAAGTCAAAGGGTGCTTAAGAATGTGATTTAAAAGAATTCCTGGGGTATTTCCAGATGGAATTGCTGCAGAACTTCTATGAGACAACTCTCGATGCCCTCAAAGATGCCAAAAATGATCGGCTGTGGTTCAAGACCAACACAAAATTGGGAAAATTGTATTTTGATCGCAATGATTTCACCAAACTGCAGAAGATCCTCAAGCAACTGCATCAGTCTTGTCAGGTGAAATGACTTTCCATTGGAGTCTTGGGCAATTGGAGCGTAGGATTTGTGTGATTTCAAGCGGCTAATTGACTTTTTTCTCTCTCTCCACAGACGGACGACGGTGAGGATGACCTGAAGAAGGGCACGCAATTGCTGGAGATCTACGCTCTGGAGATCCAAATGTACACCGTGCAGAAGAACAACAAGAAGCTGAAGGCGCTCTACGAGCAGAGCCTGCACATCAAGTCCGCCATTCCGCATCCGCTGATCATGGGCGTGATCCGGGAGTGCGGCGGGAAGATGCATCTGCGCGAGGGGGAGTTCGAGAAGGCGCACACGGACTTCTTCGAGGCATTCAAGAACTACGACGAATCGGGCTCACCACGGAGGACGACGTGCTTGAAATACCTCGTGCTGGCCAACATGCTAATGAAGTCGGGCATCAATCCTTTTGACTCGCAAGAGGCGAAGCCGTACAAGAATGATCCCGAAATTCTCGCCATGACGAATCTCGTGGTGTCGTATCAGAATAACGACATCAATGAGTTCGAGTCGATCCTGCGGAATAATCGCAACAATATCATGGATGATCCGTTCATCCGGGAGCATATTGAGGATTTGCTGCGCAACATCCGGACACAGGTGCTGATTAAGCTGATCCGGCCGTACACGCGCATCGCCATTCCCTTCATCTCCAACGAGCTGAACATCGAACCCGCCGAGGTGGAGAGTTTGCTGGTGTCGTGCATTCTGGACAACGCCATCCACGGGCGCATCGACCAGGTGAATCAGGTGCTGGAGCTGGACCAGGAGACGCTCTGCACCACACGCGACTACGCCATGGAGAAGTGGTCCAACCAGATTCACTCACTCCAACTCGCGGTGATCAACAAGATGTCCTAGAAAGCACACGTCTGCAAGTCCAACTCTCACACGCGCACTCTCCAAGTGATCTCGCGGCATGGTAGCTGAGAAGAGCGAATAAAAGAGAGTCAAATGAAGCGAATGTTTTGGCCTATTTTCCGTTTGCCAATGATGAAAGTGGAATTTCGTACCTCAGCCGGTTTTCTAATGCTTCTCAGCCGCGCGGAACATTTTGGAAGATGCTGCATCGCATTGGTGAGATTGTCGGCCGCTTGAAGAAGTGCTGAGAAACTTTGAAAGGTGAGAAATTATGACTATTTTCTTACAGTTTTGACATTCCCATTCTGGAGACGATGGAAAACGCGAATTATGAGCTGATTCAAAGCTGTTTTTAGGGAAAAAAAACAAACTCAGTGCATTAGTTTTTATTAGCCAGTAAAACAGGCAGATATTCAGCAAAAACGCACATGAGTTATCCAAAAAGATAGTAAACAACAGCAGTGCCGTAGGTATGCTCACAATGTTAGTGTCTCACTACAATGAAGTCGCGGCAGAATTTGCTGAGTTTATCTCTCTCATATTTGGGAAAAGAGGAAAAGGAATGATAATGAGAGATTCAAGAGAGATAGAAGAGATTCTTTTGCTATAGATTGTGAGCAGGAGTTGCAGGAAGAAGAAATGTTAATTTAGTGAAAGTTGCTGCAAGAAAAACTGCCAATTTTAGGCAACTAGTGGGATGTTTTTTGCTCTTTCAAGACATTAAAGTTATTAAAGCCTGTTCTAGTGGGCAAATTTGTGCTCATCATTATTAATTAAGTATATTTTCACTTCTCGGAATACTAGAGAAGGGATTACAATATATTCTTAACACTGTAATAATTCTAATGATGTGAAACGCATGACTGTCCGGTTCGCTAAAGATGCCTCGACACTACTGATGCATAGCGAGTATCGGAAATACAGCGTTATTTCAAATAATACACTACGATCATTCATTAATTGGTTAATTAATTATGTACATATCTGTGATAGTTGGCGTGATCAAGTATGATCAGAAACAGAATACGGATAGATTGTAAATTAAGCATAAGCATGTAAACATTTGATAAATCCATAAAGAGAATTTCTGTAATTTCACCGGCAAATCCGCCTCAACTACGCCACTGAATGTATACTTTGGGAGTAATTTGCCAAAAAGACAGTTAAGCATAATTTCTCTTGCCGAATATGATTGACTCCTGACTCTGATGGTCAAAATTAATAAATAAAAGTACTTTCGAGAGGGAAAAATGAGGCCTTATCGGCAAACAGTAACACTTTTCCCGTTTAATACGAGAAGAGATTGAACTGCCACTTTTTGTCCGTTCCTCTCTCAATTGTACTCAAGATTGTGGCCACATATCGCATGATGGCGAGGCGGAGAGTCGGCCAGAGGGAGGCCACGGTCAGTGCCGGGAGGGGAGAGGCATTAGAGATCGTGTAACGCTGGCCAGAAAGCACAGAGAATCATACTTCAGTCGATCGCATGTTCTCCCAACAAATGCACAGTCGCTCTTTTGTGTAATTACAATCTCCACGGCCCTCGTGGAGTTTTTGTGTGTGCCAAGTGACGCTCTATTTTTCCTGGCTAATTTTCCTCTCTGGAATTCCGCGTGAGTGTGTTTCTCGCAGAGCGGATTTCCTTGATCTCGCGAAGGGATTGTTGGGTAAGGCAAACAGCTGCTCTTGAACCATGCGGTCGCGCCAAAACTTCCGCACATCCGAAGCTCTATGAATATTCACGAGATGCTCGCGCTCACCTGTTTTACGCTACGATCAGTCAATTCAAATGCCCACGAGAGGCTCGTTTTTTTGCATATAGTGAGATTTATCGGTGATTAATGAGTCGTCTCGATCGATGGATCGTTCTATTGACCTTCGTGAGAGATTTGGAGGTTGCGTAATAGGGAGAAAAGTCGAATTACCGATATAATTCAAGTCATTCCTGATAACTTTCAGGAAAATCTTCTCTATCGCATAATGACCTTTATTGATTTTAAATACCACCCAAAGAGTGTTGAGGAATAAAAGAGCTTTGGTGTGCTTATCACAAAATCGTCGAGAATGATCGATGGCTCTGTGATAAAAGAGAGTCCATAAAGTGTGCATTTATCTCGTCCACGTTGATGCTTTTCCCTTGCTGGGCAAAGAGCTTGCTGAGGAATTTGTACTTCAACAGAGAATCGTGGCTAGTTTTCTGTCCTTCTTCACTATCTTCCGGATACCTTCAACTTTGTGTTTATGGCCAGCGAAACACACTTGAAAAAACGGTTGAATTTTGGCCCACTCCGAAGTGACGCGATATCGGAAAACAAATCGAAAAGTGTTTCTGTGCCGAAAGCCCCTCGAGTCATTCTCAATCTCCCCATATCGATACGTGGAAGCCTCTCGATAAGGCCTGAATAGAGCTGTGGAAGTGATAAGGTGGCAATTCGCCGGGCCCCAATAGACTTGTTTATTGTGAAGCTCGAGCCTCGGGTTTTAGTGCTGCGAGTGCATTCAGAGTGTGAACAGTGTGATCACAGTTTTCTCTCCCTTCTGTTCTGTACTCATTCCCATTTCTCCACCACCGTCACAGTCACTCCGGAACGGCAAAGAACAGGTGTTTACACTTTTACTTTCACGCTCTGCAATAGCTGAAATAGTGGATCACAGCAGTTATTGAGAGAATTGAGTGTGTCTTTCTCGAGATGCACTCAAGTTGGCCTCTTATGTAAGGCGAAGGAGACTTTTTCTCCCATGGCCTTATCAACATCAACTTGACCTTCTCTCCCGCTTCTTTGGCGATCTCTGACCGGAGGAAATTTCATCGGAATTGCTTTTTTCTCGCTCAAGCTGATTAGAAAACAGAGTCTGTCATGATTGTATTTTTCTAGATGCACACGAGTGAATTCTGTATATAAACTTGTGTATCAGAAAAATTACAGTCAAATATTCATAGTTAAGATGTGTTGGTGACTTAAGATTCATTGAATGTAATTTTTCGTTGAAAAAATTGACTCGCAATTGATATACAATGGTCTGTTTTTAGATCTCGTGGTATTTAGAGGAGAAATTTATGTGTTCTTAAGGTTTTTGCAAGCCCAATGAATCATTACAAACACCAACTGTGGGTTATTTCAGGTTTTTATTAAGTCTTCACCACGCGTGAGCTGACTTACTTTGACTTATATTCAAATAAAAACCAGAATGTTTCTTTAGGTAAATAGTA
Organism: Phlebotomus argentipes; assembly: GCF_947086385.1. Classification (NCBI taxonomy): domain Eukaryota; kingdom Metazoa; phylum Arthropoda; class Insecta; order Diptera; family Psychodidae; genus Phlebotomus; species Phlebotomus argentipes. Next base: position 5,244,991 of record NW_026776181.1, on the reverse strand, counting down.
TGGTTGTAATTATTATTCTGATCAATCAATTCGATAGAGAGTAAAGTTTAGGAGCATCCGGGAAACATTATGTTGCAAAAAACTCGTTATTTCCTTAAAAAATATGACTTTTTGCCAACTTTACTACGAAAAATTAGCATTTGCACGTGAAGTCATTGGGATTTCAGCACTTTCTTCCTCAGTGACGAATTGAATTTTTGCTCCTTCTGATCAAAAGTAGACGAAGAAATTAAATTATTTCCCTAAAGTTGTCTAATATTTACTATAAATCCGCCAAAACATTGGCAAAGCTTTATGTCTGATCACATTTTCGTCTGTATGAAAAGATTAGTGCAAGAGATGATTTGACTGTGAGCACACTTTATAGCCCATAAAATACCTCTCTAGTATGACGTTTTTTTTTGCATAGTTTACGCGACTTTTGTAATCCGCTGGCGTTGTATATGGTTTTATTGGCATTTTTAATCGCAATCCCTCCTCTCTCGTCCATGTAAAACAGATCGTAAAACTCAACCATTGAGAGGAGCTTTCGCGATGTGAAAAATTTCGTGATAAAAGCACCACTTTTGAGGTGGATTTTTTTTATCACTGAAGAGCTTGTTATTTCTATTTTCGTGTGAAGTACTAAAAGAAAGAAAAAATGGACAGAAGTATAGTGTTTTGAACTTTGGAACTATAATCTCAATGCGATCAATTAACAGGGCTTGATGATCAATCAAAAAATTCACAGTGTTTTCTTTATCGCCTCTCGGAAAATGTATAAATCTATCGGGATTATTAGTTTAATGAAATTCATCATTTTCCGCAGGCAGTGATTTGTCAAAGAGAGTTGAAGATTTTTGTGCACGTGTGCAAAAAAGTACATTTTTCCAGTGAGTTGTCATGGGTGGGAAAAAAAGCCGGCGCGTGAGTGTGGAAAAGGAGGAGAGAAAAGCCATGCCAATAAATCTCATTGCATGGGAACTTTCGTCATTCACACCACATCTCTTTTATGATATTGAAAAGTTAATTCCTGAATTCGCATTTGGATCAATTTCCTGTAAGTCTCTCGGTTTGTGGCGTATCGCATGCGTACGGCATTATCAATGGGGCCACCCCGTCCCATATCGCCATATAATACCTGTATTTGTTGGCTTCGCTATCAGCTAGTGATTAGGTGATTCCGAAGAGCTATAAAGATTACATATTATGGAAATTATCGATGAATAAAATCACTTTAATCACAGTCAATAAGGTGATGTTGCCTTTTCTCCCCTTCCTTCAATATTGTTCACGACAAGTCGATAAGAATTTATTTTATTATTCGCTTGTCGCTGAGACAAGAATATTACGAGCGATAAGGAGAATGTGTCTCACGGAATTTTCTCTTGAGCTGCGCATATTGCAGTGGGAAGACAAACTCTATACCTTCGGTCAGAAGATTAAATAAATTTAGAGATAAAATATGTTTTCCCCTTGCGCTATAAGAAGCTTTCACGGTGTTGAGAAAATATGACTCTCGATTTTCCCTCACAGCCATTACAATTTAATAAAATGATATGACTTCTTTTAAATTGGTAGGCTTATCAAGTGATTTGCAAATACTCTGACAGACGTTCTGTATAATTGAAAGCATAATATCGCGTGCAATGATAATTCCTCTGACTCAGTAAACATTTGCAGTTGAGGTGGATAAGAAACTCACACCAGGAGAAATTAATAATTGATCTTATCATTTACAAATGATATTTGTAATTGCGTTTCTCCACTCCTTGGCTAATATTTCACGAGAAAAAAAGATGGAAACATCTTATCAATCATCCGCGATAGTCTTTTGCGCAGACAAATTACAACTGTGGGAAATGCGACATACAAACATCTCATGTAGACTTGCTTGTCACGATCTTCAAATTGTCAATTCAACCTTGTAATGAGAATTTTTCCACTGTTTTCCAGCCATTCTCTCTCGTCATTTTCCTTGCGATCGTATTTTTGTGTGAATTTTGTGAAGAATGCCAGCCGAAAAAGTGGGTCCGAACAGGGTGATGCCCTCCGAATCGCACGCCATCATCGAGAAGGACGCGTACGTGAAGCTGAGAATAGGCAACGACGGAATTTCGGCGCACGAACCCATCTCTGTGCCCACACTCCTCAACAGGGCGGCGCGCGACTACCCAAATCACCCGGCGCTCGTCCACAAGAACGCCAACAACGTGTCGCAGAAGGTCACGTTCTCGTAAGTTTTGGACTCTTGAACTCTGCGCTTCGCCAAAATGTGATTAGCGCGCTCTGATCTTTAAACCCTTGAAAACCTTCATGCAAATGAACTTGTGTAACCTCTCCACAGATAGATAGATTTCAGACAAATTATATTGAGATTATTTGGAGGACTGTTCATCGATGCAAATTATGCTGAGATTAGGTTCTGTTTATGAAATTTCATTCATTTATTAGTTGATGTTTGTGTTATTTGATGCCGCGAAATAATATACAATTTTTTTATTTGGATCTAGCATAAGTAAAATTTGATTGCATTTGCGATGAAAAACTGACATTAAAATATTGAATGCAGATCAAAAGATAAACTCTTTCGCTCTGTTTGAGTAAGAAAGTTTATTTACTATGTTATTTTTCACTTTTTGCAACAAATTCACTACTTTTCATGATATCTTTGCGTATCATTCAAAGGAAATTGCTTGAGAGCGCGTGAAATCGATTGGCAAAAGTTTTCAATATTTCATGAAATTCTACTCCTTGTCAAAGTGTTTATTGATTTTCTGCATACATTTTTCACCAAAAATATTTTTCTCCTCCTTTTTGCAGTGAATACAAAGCAAATGTTTACAAAGTGGCGAAAGCGTTCATTAAACTTGGCCTGCAGCCTCGTCACTCCGTTGGGATTCTGGCCTTCAATAGTCCTGAGTGGTTCTACTCCGAATTGGCTGCTATTCATGCTGGGTGAGTTTTTTAGGGCGAGGAAAAAAAGTGCCACAGAAGGGCAATCAATGATTTAAGTGAGCAGCAATTGCTGACCAAATCCATTTGGAATTCGATATGGCTCACTCACACGCAGACATCCACAATTGCAGGGGCATCGTGACGGGCATCTACACGACAAATTCGGCGGATGCTGTTTATCATGTGCTCAGCACTTCGGAGGCAAACATTGCGATCGTGGATGATAGCAAGCAAATGGAGAAAGTTCGATCCATTAGGCACAAATTGCCGCATTTGAAGGCTGTCATCCAAACTTTGCCCCCTTATGAGCCCTTCGTGAAGCGAGAGGACGGATATTATCGTGTAAGTCACCACTTTATTCCATGTATCAATTTTCATTTTCATTGCCGGAAAAGAATCGACACGACAATGATTTATACAGGCGCTATAACATGGACCCTTTCCAAATCTCTCTCTCTCTCTCTCTAGCCCTCAGTTTAGTTCCAATAATGAATTGCTCTACTCAAAGTTCAGCACGATATCTCCGGCTTTGGCCCTCAACACAAAGTCAATTTAATAATGACACCGCGTTGAGAAGAAGTGGGATTATTCTGTGGGGGCAAAAGTGCCGTCTCACCCAAAGTCCAAAACTATTCAAATCACTGTCTGGGGGAAGGATTCGAATGGTTTGTTTTTTTCCTCCTCACTGGAGTTCAAGTTGAAATATTATTCATAGTTTTTCCCTCGAAAGTGACAATGCTGGATTTTCCCCCGTTTGTCAGCTTCTCAAATTGCTCGAACGTGGCAATCGAATTGGGGGAGAATTTCCACTGCCAAACTATCTCTTGTACATGTCCATAAAATTCCATCACTTGCGGGGATTATAAATGGATGTCGCAAAGTTTTGCAATGAGGAGAATTGCCGAACAGTGTTTGATCGAGAAAGTAGGACTTTTGGTCAAATTATACAGATTCGTATTGAAAATGGGAAAGCAATCTATTTGACCTAATAATCGTTCACAAGCTTTAACAGAAGAAGAGACCAATTTGTGATGTTTCATTCTATTTCATACCCAGTTTTGAAGTTGATTTCTTTTTCTTACATTCTCAAGTAATTCCTGAGCCTCTTGAAAACAAAAATTAATTTCAAGCGTGCACAGAAAGGAGCTAGGAAAAGTATTCAATTAATTTCAACCAATGAAAAAGTATTCAATTAAAACCCAAGATGTAAACGCAGAATACGAATTTTCAACTTCTCTCTTTGAAAGTTCATCAACATTATAATGAGAGTTGATGTGAATTTTTCAAGTGCATATCTGTATTCAGTGCCTGCACTAGAATGCCATCAGGGAATTAGAATACTTGTGAGTGAAGTGCGATGCGATATCAGGTGGAAATTTTAATTAATTGGTGTGATTTCACGAGAACACTTGAGGAGCAAAAATAACATAGCAAATGCTATATAGGATGAAAATATGATGTGCGGTTTCCACCTCAGTGGCAATGTCGAGCGAAGGAGGGTGGGAAAATTGAAAATTGCAGATAAATCATGGGGAATTTTCCAATTTGTCCCTGAGCGATGGCAAAAATTCAATATCCCGCCTTGTCTGACGTCTTGTTTCCTCGTTGCAGTGGTCAGAGCTGTGGGAAATGGACGTGGAGATGTACACGGAGGAGCTCAATAATCGGCTGGCTCGGATGGCCATCAATGAGTGCTGTTGCCTTGTGTTTACGGTATGTGTCACTCCTCCGCACCTTGTCCGGCACCGCAAATGCTTATAAATTGCTAATCCTCTCTCTCGCTCTCTGCAGTCTGGCACCGTGGGCAATCCCAAGGGAGTCATGCTGAGTCATGACAATATTACATGGGACGCCTTCACCATCGGCAAGCGTCTGCCGGGGATCCAGTCTGGCAAGGAGGTGCTCATCTCCTACTTGCCGCTGAGTCACGTGGCTGCCCAGATCGTTGACGTCTTCCTCACGCTCCAGCTGGCCGTGACGGTGTACTTTGCGGACAAGGACGCCCTCAAGGGGACTCTCGTGAAGACTCTCCAAGAGGCACGACCGACGCGCTTCATCGGCGTGCCGAGAGTGTACGAGAAGATCCAGGAGAAGATGCTCCAAGTGGCGGCCCAGAACTCGGGCATCAAGAAGATGATCGCCGCGTGGGCCAAGTCGGTCACACTTGAGCATCACATGAACATCATCGAGGGCAATCCGCAGGCGAGTTGGCAGTACAAAATAGCGAAGAACATCATTATGAAGAAGGTGAAGGAGGCTCTGGGTCTCGATCGGTGCCACACCATCGCCAATGCGGCCGCTCCCATGTCGCCGGAACTCAAGAAGTACTTCATGAGTCTCGATCTGCCCATCATGGACGCCTTCGGGATGTCCGAGACCACCGGTGGGCACACACTCACCAATCCTGATGCCTACAACTTCAACACTGTGGGCAGAACACTGGCCGGCACCGAGACGAAGATCCACGAGCCAGACGACAAGGGCCACGGAGAGATTTGCATGCGCGGCAGGAATGTGTTCATGGGATATCTCAATGAGCAGGACAAGACAAATGAGACGCTGGACGAAGAGGGGTGGCTGCACTCTGGCGATATTGGCTTCGTGGACGAACGCGGATATTTGTACATCACGGGAAGACTCAAGGAGTTGATCATCACGGCTGGAGGTGAAAATGTGCCGCCCGTGCATGTTGAGCATCTGGTGAAAAATCAAGTTCCGTGCATAAGCAATGCCTTCCTGGTGGGTGACCATCGCAAATTCCTCACGATGCTCGTTGCTCTTAAGACTGAAATGGACTTGGACAGTGGTGCACCGAAAGATGAGTTGCATCCGGAAACGCTGACCTTTGTCAAATCTCTCGGACTGGATTATACCAAATTGTCGCAGATTCATTCAGCCGGACCATGTCCTAAAGTGAGTTAATCTGGCAGTGAAGCTATATTAAAGCACAAGTGTTGACAATGATTTACATCGTGATTTTCAGGTACTCAAAGCCATTGAAGATGGCATTATTAGGGCCAATAAATTAGCCACGTCCAATGCTCAGAGGATCCAGAAATTCAAACTCCTCCCGCATGATTTCTCCGTTCCGACTGGTGAATTGGGTGAGTGAGAAGCGTATTTTCAGCACTTTGATATGTGTGACATTGCTAATGCCTTTTCATATGCACTTTAAGGTCCGACGCTCAAAGTGAAGCGCAGTGTCGTTGTGAAGATGTACACGGACCTGATTGAGAGCATGTACACAGACTAGAAGAGTGTGTATTTGTTGGGTTGAGTTATTTTTTTCTGAGAAAATCCATTTACCACCAACAAAGGATGAACACAGTGCCACGAAGATAACTTCTAGACTCCGATTTTCAATATATTTTGCAACTTAATTTCGTTATAAAATAATTTGTTCTTGCTACTTAAATTGGGGATATAATACTGCTGATTATGTTATAAAGGTGTGTAGTGCAATTTTTGGTTTAAAAAAAAACTACAGGGCGTAACGTAGATAGAAGACTTTCGAGGAAATTTGTACATCGACAAGCGATGTATGTTGGCAACTTAGATACAAAGAGTGCTTTCTTGCCAGTACAAAAAGAATGCATTGAAAATTGCAACAGTAAAAGACACTAATTGTTGGCCAAAATGAAAAAGAGTGATATATAAAGTAAGCAAAATGATTCATTGTTCAACTGAAGAGGAGAAGGTGGATAATAAATTTTTTATGAGTCTTTAAGATGCTACTTAAAACATTATACTATGGTTTATACATGGAATGTTCCTGCATTTGCGGCTGCATGTACTTGTCGTCCAGCTCCTCGAGTTCCTGCATGTACTTCTCCTGCAAACACATGGAGAAATAAGCCTATTATTTCACGTTATATGATTTAATAATACTTATATAGCTGGTGGAAAGTGGAGCAACAGCGGAGAGACGGCAGAATTGTTTTTCTTTGTGACCAAAGGCGGAAAAGTAATATTTCAACGCATTTTTAATGATATCCGAATTGTAAGCTTCGGACACAATTCCTTTTGCAATTTTTGGGATTGTGAATTTGTATAATTATTTTTAGATAACAAATTGAATTTGAAAAATGCGAAAAAACGAATCACTGTAATCTTTTTAAGTTAATCCTGCAGGAGATCAGCACAAAGTTCTTAATCAATCTGTCTATAAACTCCGTTCTTTTCTTAATATAGTAATTAAAGACTCAATTGTTTGGCGTTATTGGATGATTTTTTTGGAACAATTTCGCCCTGTAGTTTCGGGGCAGAGTGAATAATTTCCCTGCTGGCTCACCCAGTGTTAATGCGGCTCTGCCCGGAAGAGCACGCGGGGATTCCTTGTATTGTTCTATAAATAATTGATTCAATATATAATCGAGAAATCAACACAAATTAATTGCGGGCGAGTGTGAGGCGAAATTGCCGAGAGGGAATTTCTTTTCCACTCTCAGGGTGGAAAATCCCCACCCACGTCGGTTTGCCGCTCTGGCGGATATTTTCCACATATGAGGTGGAAAATGGGCCAAGACGCTTCCTCGAATGGATACAAGCGTCAGTGGTAATCTCCGGCACATCAATGGAAAAACACCCGAAGACGCTCGAGAGACAGAGAGACACGAGCAATTTCTCAGGCGGGTGGGATTGTCGGGAGTCGGGCCAAATGGGAATTAATGCTGTGCAATTAGGCGAGCGGGGGAGGGTGAATATTTATGGTAAACATACGTGCTGGTCCCTGCGCCACTCTTCACTGCGCTGCTCAGATTTGATCAGCAGAATCCGGCAGATCTTCGTCACGCCAAACACCAGAGCAATGCCGATGGTGAGCCACAGGAAGATCGCCTTGTAGTCGAAATCATCGACTTCGGAGGGCGATTTGGCTGTGAAGACGCCACGGTGGAAGCCTACCTGGCCATGATGGACGGATGAGTGGGAGTTTTGTGTCTGCAAGCGAGAAATTGGACATTTCCTCCGTGAATTTCATATACTTTTCACTCTGATCCCTCTCACTCTGCGTGTCATTTCACAAATATTCCTCCGCGTTTCAATAAAACCCCTCCATTTCAGGAATGGAAACATCAAGAGGGGTTTTATTGGACTTGTGAGACCGAGCAAACAGCGTGAAAATGAAGAGTGGACGGAATTGGGAGTGAACTCACGTGCCAATTGTTAAAATTTCCACTCTCGTCCTCGGGCGATTTGTCCACCGCCCTCAGCAGGATGACACTGCGATTCTGCCCATCCTCCTCGTCCACACACTCAATCCCTGCCACGCGGTGGATCTCGGACGTGACGTGGTAATCCCTGCCCAGTTCCACTTTGTCCGGCTTCGTCATCATGGCCTGAATCAGCCAACGGCAGTGCCACGGATTTCCCTCCAGCACCACGCGATCCACAGTCGCGAATTGCGCCAGATCCACACTGTGCAGAAAATTCTCGCTCACGTCGAGAAGTCTCAGCGGCACTCCTATTGAGGGCATGAAATCCAAATTGGTCAGACGATTGCGGGACAAGTCCAGGAGTCTCAAGTTCTTCAGTCCATCAAACAAGTCACTGTCGATGGCGGAAATCGCGTTACCGGACACATTCAGAACTCTCACATTGGGCATAAACTCCAGCAATTCATCCTCGAGAACCGTAAGTTCATTACTGGCGAGGATTAAGTGTGTCACAGCGGCGAATTCCCGGAAGATGTATTTGCTAAGCTCGGGAATGTGATTGTGGCTGATGTTGAACACCTGGAAAAACAATATGACGGATACACTCGATTTACTACCTTCTACGTGTCCAATGTGACTGGCATATATTCAGATTGTGATGCACGGAACAAAGCGCTTATCACAAAATGGAGAGCTTAATGTCTGGAGGGGTTTTGCAACTGCAGAATTAAGCACTTGTTGGCAAAAACAGAGAGTGTTAAAGTGTTGAAAGTTTATTGAACCTGACTAGACCATTAAGATTCCCCAAAAATCCGCTAGTGACTTTCGAAGCTTTGCGAAGCTGTCAAATTCGGAATATATGTATTTTAATATGAGGAAACGTGTGAAATTAATTTATATTTAGCTTAATCTTAGACATTCTTTTGAAAAGTCCATACCTCCAAGCTTTCCAATCCCGTGAACGAGGCTTCGGAAAACTCTGTAAAGTTGTTGTGACTGAGGTCCAGAACCTTCAGTTCTAGATTCCTCTTGAACGTGCCCTCATTGAGGAACTCCAAGTGATTGTGGCTGAGATTGAGGTGTACTAGTCGCGGCAGATTCGCCACCAGTTCCGCCTCGAACACCGCAAGTTGATTCCCCTGCAGATGGAGTGACTTGAGGTGACTGTTGCTGACGAGGGCGAAGAAGTCGATGTAGCGAATAAGATTCTGGTGGAGCGACAGATGAATGAGCTTGTGCAATCCCTTAAATGTATACTCGTCGATGTGAGTGATGAGATTCTTGCCCAAATTGATGTACTTGAGATGGGGTGTGAATTTGAAGGTGTTCTCCTTCATGGTCTCGATGAAGTTAACGGCTAAATTGAGGCGGGTGAGGTTGGGAAACCGCCGAAATGTGTTCTTGTTCAGCTCCCTCAGTTGATTCCGCCTCAGATCGATCATCTGCACGGCCTCCAGATCGTGATCACTCCATGACTTGACTGTGGAAATGTTGTTCCGCGTGAGATTGAGGACTTGCAATTGGTTGAGGCCATTGAGAGCGTAATCCTGGAGGGTTTCCAGGTGGCAATCCGTGATCTCCAGCGAGATGAGGGATGGTGTGCGCAAAAATAGGGCATTTGCAAGCTCAGGCACGTGACACTGATTGATAATGACATTGTGGGGCTCCGTGTGATACTCTCTCAAGTTCCTCAGATTCTCAACTGTGCAATTCGTAAAGCTGATGGTCTTATCGCTGACCACATGTCTCAAGTGCAGGCCTTTCGCATTGACATTGGCACACAATAAGAGGAAATTCGCACTAATTAGCATAAAACAGAGAAATCTCTCCATGATGTTCTCTTTCAACCGTGAAAAGCCTCACATTATTTCGGAAAAGCACTGCCGACACGAACCCACCTTCACAATTCACATAAAACCAGTGTAATGCGCGAAAAAAGACGAGAGTGACTGTTGAGTGAAAAGCGACCGAGATAAAGTTTTCTGTGGTGATCAGTGTGGTTTAAAATTAAATCTCAGCACGGCAGAATTAATGTGGTTGCGGCAAACAATCCCAAGCACTTGATGACAAAGTGATATTCCACATAATTTACGACTTAATTTTTACACTCAACCCGTAAAGTCGTACAGTGAGACTCCTCAGAGCGACACACACTCTTTCCTCTGTTCAAATAGACACAATGTGCGAGGCAAACAGCCACCGTCTTGATAGTGAGACATTCAATATTATGGCGCCCCCCATTCGCCTCGTTAGAGAGCATTTTCTCACACATGCGGGGCGACAGTTGTGCCTTTGTCACGACAGATGATCTACATTATTGTTCGCCAATACTCAACACCCAGTGGCTGGATGTTAATTGTCTCCCGTGCGCGAGGTGATACACAGGGACTGAGATGCAAAACAGCCCATTCATTTCACTGTTTACCGTGCTTTTCCTCACTGATACTCTGCAAGCGTTCTTGGCGGCTCAGTGAAAAGGGTTGGGGTTTCCGCGCTGCACCGAGAAATGTGGCTGTGTTATTACACCTTTAACACCTTTAATGCGACAATATGCGATTCGTTTGGAGAATTCGCATTGGAAAGTCAGTATACAATATATACCTTTTGCAACAAACTCGCAGCTGAACTTCTCCATCAAGTGAGCTTTTTGCCACAGATAACACTGCAAAGTCCTTCCGGCTGTTTATTGCCTCAAGCTGTGCCATGTTGGTTTTATCTATTGCCAGTCAATCTATTACAGATTCAACAGCTTGTCATATGCTTATTATCTTTACTTGCATGACTTAATCCTATTGTGTCAATCGAGTTGAGTATTTGTTTTTCCATACTCAAACAAGACGGAGATTTAGCAAGCTCGGGGCTTCGCTGGGTGCTTGAGAATCTTCCTGGCTGACAGAGATAAATTGGTCATCCTCTTTGGGAGTCAAGGGGATGTCATGGTGCAGCGGGGCACCCTTGATGGCGGAGGGCAAAGGGGAGAGACCATAAATATTGGTACGAACCCAATAGTGCTAAAACCAGATGGGATAAGAAATATCGTTGCAAATAGCCAACCAACTGTGGACCCGGTGTGACTCGGAGACCATTTTTGCAGGAGGATATCACAGTGGTCAAAAGCCGCAGTTTATCAAATTGGTGCTCAGTAAATTGACCCAAATTGCCTTTCACTTATTTGAGAGCACATTTCGGCACTGTTAACTCATATCGGGCAAACTCTATCGTGCCAAAGGGACGATGAAATTTCCATGTATAACCCAATACGTCTGCTAATGGATGAGAAAGCTTTCCGGGGTGGTTGGAAAAGAGGTGAAAAATGTCCACCTGGGTGTGCCTCTCATGGCAATTAAGTGGTCGCAAGTGGAGTAAATTGAATATTTTGCTTTGGGTCACACAAGTACCAGCAACTAAGCAAATATACACACGACTAATTGCAATGCCCCTGAGTTCTGAGTGCAGTGAGCGAAAAGACTCTGCATCATGGCTCGGATTCACCTGTAATTGAATTATTACACCAAATAATCTCGAGACCGACAATCAACACACGACACAGAAGCTCCTCTTGTCCCCCCAAAGTCAGTGCACACTCCGACATTCGAGTAATTTTGATTGATTCCCCTGTGAATTTGCACATTCAACTATCAAGGGAATAAATATTGACGCCAATTTGTTCATCGCCCATCGCAAGCTGCACCAATTTCATATCACATCGCCGTGATTAATGCTCCAGACACTTATCAATCCTTTAGTGTCCTCCTCCTTTTGCCCGTTTTTGCGTCCCCACTTTGAGCAAGATTGATAGGACGAGTGTCGGCTGCGTGGGTGAGTCTCGCAATCGAGTGAAATTTAATCTGTGACCCAATGGAGTTCCACCATTGAATGTCTTTCAATCACATTGAAAAATTGTCCCCCGCACAGACCATCGACTTGGCGAGGAGAATTATTACCAAAGATCATCTCACAAGTGCGATTCACGCAATCGTCTTGGCATCGCACCAGAAAATGTTGATACAATTTGCTCTCCTCGGATGACTAATTAGGAAAACATAACACGCGTTTTTTCTTCATGAGATGGGATAAAAACATACAAAGAGGGGGTGAGCAATTGGAAATGTTAAAGCTTTTTCTTCCATATTCAGCGTTTTTGGAAAAAAAAATTTGAGGGAATCCATCACTGGATGTACCGAATAATGGGCGAATTTCTCAGAGAATAAATTAAAATTACTACCTAAATTTGTGTCTACACAATTGTTTGCCTCTGAAAAATCTACTCGCATCTCATCTCAACTCTTCTCAAGCATAATGAGCATAAATTTATGCAACAGCATGAATGATGTCACTTAATCGAACTGGAATTGGATACAATAATAAATTATCACTGAGCAAACGCGCGAAAGTCGCTATGAGCTTCAAGGAGTGTGTCATCGAGGAAGTTGTTTGGGGTATGTTTCTGCATAAATTAATTCTGCATTAACAGAGGAGGGATGATGACGACTGGCATGCTGTGGGGCTCATTTGCTATGGGTTCACTTAAAAACGGTGTGTGAATCTCTGGTACGCACAAAGTCCGGCGAGAGGGTGAGATCGAGGATCTGATTAACGACATTTTTATTGATTGACCATAAAAAAAAGTTTCCTGTTTTTCATGTCCTTCGGTGTATGTGTGTCTTACGCAGAGATTTCTCCGGGTGGACCTAATCCCATCCTTGACCTATGACTTCCCTTCTCTCGTCTTCGGCCATTTTCGCTCTCCACGTGCAGAAAATAGTAGAAATTTCATTTAATCCTCGCACTTCATTTAATTCCCAAGTGCCTTCAATACGGAGTGGAATTTTATAGGAAATACTCGCTTGTTTTTTTCCGCTCCTCATATTTATTGCGAGAAGTGATGAAAAGTTACACGTACTTGAAGCTACTTTTTCAAAATTTGAAGCCATAAACATCTTTCAAAACTCTTTCAGTGCGGATCAAAGCACTTCTATCTTGAGGGAAAAGCCCCAAAGAAAGTCTGAGGAATATTCATGAAATGGTTTGTGGATAATGTTCGCTCAAAGGGTGGATATTTGAATTATGAATGTGATGAAATTTCATATCATAATCATAATCTTCAATGTGCAGGAACAAGTGGAGCGTATTTTAAAATTATGACTGGAGGACATTTTTTGTTTTTTAAATATTATTATTATTGTAGATTATTCAATTCCCCATTTAATCGCGAAAATCAATGCATTTTAATGAACTGGCGCGTGATTTAATAGCAGGTTTCGCAGTGTTTTGGAAGAATGTAGCTGTGTAATTTTCCTACAGCAACACCCCAAATTAGTGACGTGTAGAAAAAGCCATGACCAGTTGGCAATACAGAGGACAAGAGCAATTGATTATCTGTTTGCCTCATGGCAAATGTTCATTAAATCGCCCGATGGAGCATTTCACTCGAGATCATAGAGATGTAATTCAAGAGTTGATCGAAATTGTCATTCGTCTTGAGCCAGAGTGAGTGACAGTGGGACTTTTTAGCTGGGCTCTCGGTACATGAGGTACACGGGCGGAGTACATAAGGGGAGTTGATGGAAATATCTCCTTATGTACGAGGACCTCAATTCACACACACACACACACGCGCGCGCCCAGTAAATTGTTCAGGGGAATAATCTGTGGCTGATTCTTTGTACTCATGACCATAGAGAGTAAAAGCTCCGAAGCTCTCCCTGGAATATTGCCGCGAAAGCACACGCTCTCTCGCTCTCCGGCGGAAAGGCTCGCCGTGGAAAATTGCAACACGTCCTTTTCAGGGTTTTCCCTCTTCCAGCGGAGCGAAAAGAGAGTGTGGGTGTGGGAAATTCAGGGGTTATCGCAGCTCTTTTCACCCTATGTGCGGAGCCCCACGAAGATTCTTCATGTGTATGCGAGAGCTGAGCTTTTTCACGAGAGAGAGTGGAAAATTTGCAATGTCGCGTGGATGAAAATTCCCTGATTTGGCACACGAAGAGGGAATTCCAGGACAGGGATGTCACGATGAGTGCGCACGCATGGAATTGTCTCGAGCTGGCCGCTGCATGAATATGGGAAGCTGGTCCCTGAGTATCTCCCACGTCGAATCGTGCCCTGCTCGGCCCCACGAACGGGGTGAGGCGCTGCTCATTGGGGAAGTTCGCTGTGAAACCCAGTGAGAGTGGATTCGCAAGATTTTCCAGCCACCAAGTAGTTGGTGTTCCGGTTTCGGGTTGTTCTGTTGTCTTCGACATAAGGCGGGAGGACACAAAATGTCTGTGTAACTTTTTTAGTGTGCTTTTTTCTCCAAACACCACACAAGTCAGGACTCTTTTTAGTTGTCAGAAAAAAATACAACAAGACACCAGTAAAAATCCCAGGCTCCCCGCATCGAAGGCGCACCATCAGTGGATATCGCGCGAAAGACAGTATATAGCTCCAACAGATATAATCAATGAGTTTAAGTTTTTTCCACCTTTTCTCAGCAGCGTGCAGAAGAGAAAAACGATACCATACCTTGTGAATCAGTTTTTGACACACATCCTCTGGCGAGGAGTTCAGTTTTTCGGGGGACTCTCAGTGACTATCTGTGAATAACATTGGATTATCGGTACGGTTGCCCAGCGAGCCTCGAAGCTCGCTCTCATCAGGGACTTTTCACGGACAAACTCCACGTTCACCACCTACAGTATATAGCATCATTTTTCAACCACCCACCCCAGTCCACCCCCCGATCCTCGACGCCACTTTCAGGGCGAACTCGCGCGATCTTGTAGTTGTAAATCTTGCAAATGATGTGTTCCAAAACCGAGATGTGCTGAGCATTTCTTGAAAATGTGCGTGTATCACAGTTGAGCCGTGGAGGAGGCATGAATCAACACTTGTGCGGGCGAGTAGGCAAATGAGCGACTCACGGGCGAGATAGGGACGCTCAGGGGGTGACAGTGCGAGGGGTGGAATAGTAGGGAAACGGCACAAGTAATAAGGAGATGATGATAAGACATGGAGCGACGAGAAGGAGAGGCGGAAAATTGAATTAGGCGTATGATAAATTTGGGAAAAAGCACTAACAGACATGCAGAATGGATACAGTTGTGTGGCAAACGAAGTGTGCTGTCTCATTCACCGCAAAGCCCAGCAGTGGACCAATTGGCAGCACCAGAGACACTCCAGAAGAATGGACCTCTCACATGTGTAATACAAACCACTTGCAAAGTATAAACTTGACCCAATCTCAGGCCCGAACACTTCACATTAAGTATTATTATAGAAAGTCATCTCGAATGCCAGTGGAAATTTCCAATGCTTTTTTCCTCCCATTGCCTGGGCATCGCAAAATCCGGAGTGTATTCCTAAAAGAGTTGGCCAATTTAAATATTAAACGAGATACATAAAACCGGAATTTCAGTGGAAAGCTCTTCTCGTACGCCAGTGGTAATAAACTTAGCTTCCACTAGATGCACTCTCCATGAATACTGGGGCTGGAAATTGGCAGAATCATTGACCCCATTCGTGTCTGCCTGCAAATTTTAGTGTGAGAGCTTATATTCAAAATCACCCTTCGTCGAGCTGGATTTCGCTGTCCAGCTTTAATGAGCAATACAATAAAAATCACATAAACCACTTTATTTGGATTAAAATCTAATTAGCTTGTTTTTATAATGTAAAATAGACATATACACGAGTTATTTAAAACTTAACATATTAAACCACACGACAAAATTGGGTTATTCACACTGAACAACGAGAGATCAATACTTATTGTTCTTTGTACCAGAGAAAACTCACGGATTTAATTGTTATTTTTTAATTTTGCTATTGAAGCCTTATCAAAAGGCATTTGAACTTTAATTTTCGGACAGCAAAATAAAAAGGAAAAAAATCTCTTTATGATATTCATGAAAGCGTCTTCCAAAGAAATTTATTTACGTGACGTAATGTCTTCTGCATGCGTTTAGCAAAGGTAAAGCTACCCGGAGTTTTCAGTGAATTTTTGCCGAAAAACTCGAGATTTCAAACTCTAAATGAAAAAAAAGCAATGGGCAAAAGCGATGTTCCACAAGGTCGGAAAAAAGTGATAAATTTGCAATGAATTAGTCCGTCTAGAGATTCAAAAGTTAGTTGATGAAATTTAGAATGTGCTGAGGAGGAAATTGTAGAAATTTTCGATGGAGTATGTGGAAAGTGGGCATGAAATATCCTCATGATTTTTCCTTAGACAGAATTGTCCCCATTCAGGTGAGCTCTTTCGCCCCCAAAAGGACCACCCACACTTCTTGGCCTCCTCGCTGTGATCCTCAGAATCACACTGTTGAGCATTAGCTTTGCTTATTGTTCACCCACGCAAACACACTCACACTGTATGCAAACACACACACAGGCCGTCCAGAAGGGAGGGTGAATTTGGCATTCCTAACCTTGAGCTTTTCCCCATAGTCTGGATGGGGGCGAAGACTTTTCACTTGGCAAAGAAAGCATATAAGGAGTTTTTTTCACCCTGAGCTTTAGTCGTGTGCTCCTCTTTCTTTTCATGCACTTCCATGCCGGAAAAAAGCCCGTGTGTATAGCATGCTATGTGTGTATATATGTGGATGGAAATTCAACTTAGCGCCATATAATGGGCTGATATTTGTTCCACCATCTCCGCACCGCCCCTCATCGTGAATTTCCACCTCGTCGCTCCATTTGGCTGCTCACCCCGACCACCCTCGCCATAATAGCACCAATTTCTTCAATTTTTAAAATACAAATATCCGTACACGGCACACGGGAAAGAATGAGAAAAAATTACCTTCACTTTTATTCAACACTCTTCATGATTTTTCTTCCACACCCACCATTTCTTTGTCTATTTTATTCATAAATTGCGGAAATAGAAAAATTTCTGGCATTTCAAAATTTATTTCACACCTTCCACACGAACCCACCATCGGCACAAGGAGCGCACCACCCACTCTCTATACAGAGGGAACAAGAGAAGTCGTCAATTGATGAGTAATGTAATCATGGGCGGGAAGTTCGGAAAATTTTGCAAAATTTCTCAGCCATCACGTCATAATTCTATCTACACTTTCGCTGCATTAATCCGTCAAAAATTTAATTTGTCATTTCACGTTTTTTCCTCCCCACCTGAGCTCTCTTCGCAGGTCTGCTATGGAGAAGAGCGTATTGATTGAAAAACCACATTAGCGAATGAAAAGGGGTCGAAAAGAGCATGTGAAAATATTTCTGCTGCCACATTGTGGATATTACGGAAGCGAGATGGAGTGGTTATTAATATTTATGAGATTTTTCCACCAATAACTTCCATGCTTTAATTAATTTTCCACTCCCTGAATTACTGCATTACTAACCATTTATTGATTGTCCATCATTTGCAAGTTCAATGAATTCTATGGATATTGAGAAACTCCTCATCAGAATTTTCGTGATGAATTACAAAGTTACACTGAGACAAAATATTGATAATTAAATTTCTAGTGAATTGGGAACGAGCTATAAATAAACTCAATTTTATTCTGCCAATTGATACGCTTCTACTCATTGATTTAATTGCTTTTCCACCCTCAATTAGTCCATCGTGTTAGTTTTCAATATTCACAGAGCAATGACTATGAATACTTGAGTTGCTGTTCAGAGTGTTAAATTGAAAAAGAAACTGAAATTTCAATAATCACTCAACATTGCAAAGGGTGTATAAAATGTTGAAATGCTGATGAGTGAGAATTTCTGAATACAATGAAACTTCTTTGCCCTAATTCTTCGTTGAGATCTTCCGTGTATTGATTTTCATCTGAGTTGGCAAATGGTCACTGGGGAGTTGAAAAACTACCAACTTGAGTCCACCTGAGGTGGATTTCGTAAATACTCACGAGGTGGCAAATTAATTTCCACCTCAAATGGAATCAGCAACCCCTCGAGAATCTCCGACAATGAATACTTTACGGGATTTCCTATGCCACGAATTTTTCTTTCTGCTTCCCCTTCCCGCACCCGAAAACGTGAAGCCGGGGTCTGTGTAAAAAGTAAATCAATCTTTATCAACACGGGAAGAATGAAATAGAGGTGGAAGCGATGGAGGAAGTGGCTGGGAAAGGAGGAGCAGTGAATTGAAAACCTCCCCATTATTGCATGATTTTTCTCATCCGCGCGCTCGCAACTTCTTCGGCCCATCTTTGGCGATGTAAATGAGAATTATTAAGTGGATGGAGCTGAGATTCATAATGGCAAAGGTTCAACATTTATATCAATTAAGTGTCACAATTCGGCTTATGGCATTAGTTGGATTTCCATTCGGTGGGGGGGGGGGTGGCTCGCGCGCCCTTGCCATGGGGGTTGGGGGGTCTTGATGGCTTTTCGTGGGAGAGATATTGTGTTGTTAAAAATAAAATATACGCCTTGGCGCCCCATCCGATGGATTATAGTGGCTGATGGTGCGAGGTTCACTCCGAAAAAAGGGAAGTTGTTCAATTGTATTTGCTGTGCCTATACTTCGCACCCACTGTTTTCCTTTCATGCCATGAATGTTGTGTGGATGCCAAGGGAGGCCAAAAAAGGGGAAAAGATGTGAAAGAAAACCCACACACACAAACACGCTCACACATTTCCAATTTCTTTTCATTTCACTCCTCACAGCCACCGTCCTTCCTCGGGGAGCAGATAAGAATGGGCGCCAAATGGGGATGGGTGGAACATGAATCCCCCAGTGTACATGGTGAAATCATTTATAGTGTGAAGATATCGTGGTGCAGACTTCACCATTCCTCCAGAGTGGAATCCCTGAGCCCACCTGCCGTACTTTGTTCATAGACACACCATACACATCGTCCCTATTCTTCTCCATTTCATTCATGTTTCACTTCCGGGGAGAGTGGCAGACAACTCTTTCCGTTGAAGGCACCACAAATACACCCAACCAAGAATCCCACCCACAACAATAATCTGCATATTTCCATAAAAATGAATACATTTCACCTGTTCAGAGTGATTTTCTCAAAAGGCATCAGAGTTGAATGTATTTTACGTGGGAGTTTTAGATAAGATATGGCAAGTTGGTAATCTTGCAAGTATTGATTAGTAGAAGAGATTTCTCAGACGCGTTCCGCCCATTCGTATGCCACGCCCATTTTGCGGCACACAAAAACAAACAAACATTCTAGAGAATCTTAACTCTGCCTGGTGAGGGCTTTCTTCATGAAATGCTAGTTTCACGTATCCGGAAATGGATCGCAATAGAAAGTAATGAAAAGGATATTTCCACTGATGAAATTGCTGTGAAGTGTTCGTCGTGAGAAGTTTTTCGCAAAAAAACCCCTGCAAGTGCATTTAAAGAATTACTTTTCCATGTCCTTCTCCACCTCTTGCGGCCATTGAACATCGTTTGTAGATAGGATGTGTGGAAGAAACGCCAGTAAAGGTGTACTGGAACAACTTGGAGCACAGAGGAGACAGCAAGAGTCCCGTCGTCAGTTCAGAAGACAAATGGATTATGAAGAGGACTGATCTGTGCACTTGTGATATAATGATAAAGATACAGAAACCTAATTCTACATGTTAAGACGACACAACAACAAAAAAGCTTAAAACTCTACCTAAGAAAAGCATACCATGAGAGAAGAAATAAGAAATATATAGTCGAAAGGAGACGACATAAAATCGTCTGAAAGTGCCACACACTTCACATGAAGCTAAACTAATTGCATAAACTAACTGATGAATAAAATCTTAGACGCAATTTGAAACACATTGATGGCATTAATTGGGCTCTAAGCCAACAGAGGTAATAAATTAAGGTGACGACGGTTATAATACGATTTTCGCGAGCATCTCCAACATCTAAGTATAGTGGAAGGATGCTTACTTAAAAAGAAATCGACGCAGAAAGAACGCACACTCTAAATGAATAAATTAATAAATGTATTATATAAGGCATAAACTGAAATTAATGTTCTGATGAATGAAGTAGACAAGTTGAAAATAGAGTAAATGTTTGTAGAAGAATGATTCTAAAACTGAGTATTTTAAAATCAGTGATGAGACACCAATTGTGGATACGAAGATGGACAATTTTCTGTTCCGTATTTCTCTTGTACTTCCTGTGTCAACCATTGTGTAAGTATTATTGAATTTTTTTTTCAAACAAATTTTACATACATACATAATTGCATGAAAAACCGCCACCCTTCTGAACATTCACAAAGCCAATGGAAAGCACTTAAAACGAAATGGCAGGCAAATAATTAACAGGAAGTTATATTTATCGTACAGTCACTCATGTCACGCTACAATAACTTTTGATTAGTAACGTCTAAAAGTTTCTTTAGAACTTTATTGAGCCATTAACTTACCTGACAAGCTTGAAAATAGAAAAATATCGCAAAGCTGCACAGTGGAAAATCTAAGAGGCACTCAATTTATTAAAGTCTGCTAATTTAACTTGATGTTGAATATTCAATAACACATGGCATTTTGCCCGAAATTTAATACAATTTTGGTAAAATTACATTATTTGTTCTGCTGTGCAATTTACTCAGTGAGAACCTAATTATATATGCGCAGTAATCACTCTGAAAAGAGATTATTTTTAATTGACTTTTCGCTTTGTAGTAACAATTTGCATATCGAAAAATTGTAATTTTTTACATGTAATCCGTTAAGTCCAGCCCTTGTTTGTTTAAAATTCTCTTGGATGATGCAAGAGTCATATAATTTTTATAATAATTTTGCTGAATGCAAAATTTTGCCGTCATGTTGAAAAGACAGTTTGGAAAATTTATTGAAGCTGAAATGTATAAAGAATTTAAAAATATTTCACTTCATGTCAAACTTTCGATAGTTTTTGAAACCAAAACTTTTATTAAAGTTTAATCATAGACAAAATCCATCATTTAAAAACTTTTAATGTGTGCCCGAAAATGGTGAGATGTGTACAAATTTTGGAGATGGAGTGAATTTTATTCATTTACATTATATTCAATTTTGCGACCCCCACCAAAAACAATCCAAATAACACTTAATTGGTAAATGATGTGACCAACAATTCTGGCACGAAGCACCAGAGATACTTTGGTGGGCAGTAAATTGTCGCATTCATTGAGCTTTTTGAATTTTATGGTGCGTAGGCACCAAAAAGTTCTCGAAATGGGCATTAAATTAATTGTCAAAGCTCACATACACACAAGAGTTATGTATCAAATATGGACCTCTTTGAGTGGCTTTCAACATTTTCCCTCCACCAATGGATAATTCAATAAATACCACCCCAAAACTCGAGTAGTGCTGCTTTGCCAAAGTCTTTCATATGTTGTGTGGAGTGCACAGTGAAATTCCCAGAGACAAGCACTCATAATGGATCATCGGGGAAGAATTGAGGCGTGTGAAATTTTATCATTAATTCAGCAATAATTAAATGTTGCTATTTTCCCCAGTGAAATTCCACTGAATGTGTCTACTGAGCAGAAGGCAATCAATAAAGTGGCTTAATCTCCTTCACGTCTTCCACGGTAACAAAAACAAAAGGGGGAGGATGTGTGGCCCATTTTTGGGTGGAGAGTGCGAGCATCGTTAAATGTGCGCTATAGTTGTTCATGAAGTTCTATAACAAGGTTGAATCTGTCACAGGGGATTCAAATTTGGGAGGCGTTTTGGCGTTTATTTGACGTCATTTTCAATGGAAAGCCTCTATTGATTGTATGTTTTCTTCGAAAAAGTTTTCTCTAAAAAAAACTTTGAGCCTTTTCCCGTGATTTCCACTGGACTCATCTATTAATAACATTGCAAAAGGCATAGGCAAATTGTGTGGCTCCCATAAAATGAGCCTCTCCGGTGAGATATTCCTGTGCTCTGGGATACATTAAAATTCAATTGGACGTGGATGGGTGGTGGCCGGTGAGAAAGAATGGCCCCTGGTATTCCCTGGTGTTCCTCACGCTCATCCCTCAGCCCCTGGGGCGGATATGATTGATAAATGAAGGCTATTACAGCCCAAGAATATCAATATATCCATTTACCTATCGATGAGTGGGGAGATGCAATTGGATTTGCGAGGGACGGAGAGCCATTCTCATAAAATCTGGCGATGAGAGATGAAAGATTATGAATAGGTCCACTGGAGGATCTTAATATTCTTATTAAGCTATTAATACAGCGGATTACTATGGGTAATTAAATACAGTACATAACACTCCCGCGTGGGATTTAATTAAAATTCCTCAACATATTCCGCGAGACAAAAAGTACCACCGATGGTGTGGCAGCATTTTTATCCTGCCTCAAATGCTGTAGCCGTGGTGTATTTGAGGATAACATGCCAAGTAAAGCATTTCAAGATTGATGATGGCAATAACATGCTTTTTATACATGCTTCCAACTCTAAACCAGCACACATCGCGGAAGAGATACTTGGTGGTTGACATTTAAAATTTATTGTACAGAAGATACAGCCAGTCTCACTCAGGACGGCGATAGTAAGTCCTCATCAAGCTCTTCTGTGTCCGAAGGATGTTGTCACACGCTCATACTTTACCCGGGTAAAAGTGTATTGACCTGCAGAAAATGATGTATCTCAGCAAAACATACAAGACATATAAAATGGAGGGACAAAAAGACACATTTTAAACGTGCTTTTTCGACAATGTGATTCTCTCTGGATAAATTTCAGTGAAAATTTCAAATCTAATGAAAATAAGTTTTTCGCTATCCAACCAAGCGAGTATTAATTAAAGTGAGAATTTATCAAACCTGTTATTTACCTTTACGCTTCAATTTATACATATTCTTCAACGTCTCAATCCTCCACTGAAATGTAAAGCTCGGGAAACTTTCGAAAACTTCCCATTATGCCTTGCATTCTAATGCGAATCTCCACAGCGATGACGGTTGCAAAGATTGATAAGGAAAAGTTCACGGGAATAAAATATGTGATTTCACGTGAGCCAGCGAGGCTCAAGCTGTTGGGATTTGCACGGTGAGTGTGTCGTAAGCGAATTTGGGGATGCTGACAGAATCATCGCTGGGGGGAGCATTTCAGTGTGGCACAAATGGACTAACCGAGTGACTGACTGGTTCATTGATTCCACGGCATTCTTTTTTATGGTGCACCACATAAAGTTCTCTCTCGTTTTTTTCTTCGCCAAAGCACTTTATCGGAGGGAGGAAGGAAAAACCGAGCCCATAGGTTGGAGGAACGTTGAAGGATGGCGCAGAGGCGCCAGCAATAGAAAGGCATTTTAGTGGAAATGTGACTATATATGACGGAAGTGGCGAGAGAGAGAAAGCACGAAAGACTGTGCTGACTATAAGTTTTTATATTCATAACATTACAGCACACAATAACCCTCTGGTTCTCCACTTCAGTGCTTTTCAATCGAGAATTCATACACACGAAATGCCCACCACAATACACTTAGAGTCCGGCGAAAGGAGCGCCCCACCGCAAGACCGCCTAATTGCATTTCTGCAGACAACACTCACTCTGGGCCAGCCTTAATGGGTGGCCCAGCATTGACCAGGCTGATTAGATAACGCCACGCGTGTCCTGGGTGTTGACTCGCCCCGGGAGCCTGGAGATTAGGTGTTGGAGAAGCGCTGTGTTTTCGCTTTGGCTGTTCCACCCCAAACGAGCCCACCCTGAGTTGCTGATGGCAAATACACCGTGAGAAACCAATGGAGCCATCAAATATCATCCGCTGTGGTGGCTTTATTCTGGCCCATCTCTCTCATTCTCTTTTACAGTTCCAGCCGGATGTTGTGTGGGAATTGTTTCCGGACAATAAAAATGTTGACGGAAAAAAATTTTATTTGTCATTTATGATCAATAACATTGAAATATTAATGGTACTACGGCAGACCACACACATAAATCCGACACGAAGGGTGAAAAACATCCTAGGCAGCATCTCAAATTGCTGAGCCCAGTCACGAGGGCTGGGATTGTGGAGTCGCTATTGATAAATTCGATACATCTCCCATGAGATGAATACCTAAATATGCCAATTGGGGGGTGGAATTACTCACAACTATATGTACTTCTTCCCGTCGTTTTGCCGCCGCAGACATTCGAGCTGTGCCGCGGGATTTGCCAAATATTCCATAGCGAATTAGCCTAAATTGATATTGAGATTTGAAAATTGGGCTCTATCAGCGAAATTGTATTTTTTTATTCTACAATTTGCATAAAGTATGATACGACTTTCGTCTGGAACTAGAATGCAAAATAGATGACTTAAATTGAGCAATTAGAAACAGCGGTAGATAAATGTCTCATAAGCCACTCCCACTCGTGTGCTCCGCCCATTGTCAGCATGAAGATTTATCAATTTCGCGCATCTCTTCACAATAAAATTCCATGTCACAATTTAAATTAGTTCCGAGGGAAAATGGGAAAAGTTGTCAAGTTTTATTGCTTCGCATACTGCCCATGTAGTGATGTCCCTTTATTTATCTCTATTTATTAATCATCCACACAATATTGCTTGCTTAATGAGCTATCAGGTACTGCAAATTGGTGTTAAAACTAATTTATTCTCTCATAATATTAAAATTGCAAATGCAATAAATAACTAAGGATTGCACACTTATTTTCTAAATTGGTTTTGCATTGCCAAAGGTCGCAATATTTATACGTTGATGCGCTTCTGGAACATTCTCATGACATCGTCGCCAAACTTGTCCATTGAGGGTGGGTTTGGGTCTTGCAGTGATTCCATGAGCACGCCAGAAAGCGCGGAAAAGCGCACGCGGTTGGCGTTAGTTTCATCGATGACTTCCTGGATGAATTCTTGGAGTGTCTCCGAGACGAGGTTCACAACTGTGTTCTCGAAGAAGAAGATAACAATATCAATGATGACATTTGCCAACCAATCAGTGAGAATGTTGCCACGGACGCGCACGTGAACATTGCCAATTGAGAGCACACGGAAGTGCTGCATAAAGAGGAAGAAGTCGAACATGTCGAGGAGGAAGTCCTTAGTCATCACCATGTTCTCCATGTGGCCCTCAACCCAACCTCGGAATATGCCCAAGCCCATCACACGTGTTTCGTAGTCGTAGTGGAACTGCAAATGAATATTTAAATTCACTCCTGGCTCAGCCATTGCCGCCCATTCCGACTTACCGGCATCCTCGAGAGACGGGACAAAATCTCCATCCTGAGGAGTTGGCGATTGTAGGACAAGTAGCAGTTGCCCGCCCGGAATACATTCTCGATGTCGTGAAGAAGGCCATTGTGCAAGTCAATGATGCCACCGTACGTTATCCAAATTGGTTGCTGAATGGGAAAGAGAGGGAATACACCATCAATTGCCAGTGGTTTGGGTGGAAATGATAAACAAGAATGCTGAGCAATCGATAGGGTGAGGGTAATTTGATGTGAGCCAGATCATTGCAGTCTGATTTGAGTGCCTACTCTAGTGACTTCAAAAGCACAGAATATAACATTAAAATTGTTCGGCGTAATAACACGAAGAAGCTGAATGTCGTGCGAAAGTACGATTTATTGCTTATCATGTTCGTGGTAAACCATCCATGAATTTCCCATGGGAATACTATTGCAATTTCCATAATTCTGGAATAGAATACGACCTACATACGTTTTCCCATCAAATATTTAGCTTTTCAAAATGAACCTGTCATTAGAAGACATCGCAGTGAAAATCCAGGGGTAATCGCACTGAGAATTAGAACGCATTTCAAGTATATTTCCGTTTCGTCTCGTGTTTCAAATTCCCATCCTTATCACACACGAAAAAATCTCCTCCAGATATTAGAAAAGTCCATAAAGAGGAAGAGATGAAAAAAAACAAGAATTATTGGAATGACTAGTAAACACACTTCTGCCCCACTCTTCTGAGTTTGCAGTAATTTGTTGTGAAGAAATTCATGGCAAATAATAGCCAGTATCGTTTTTCCTTATCGAGCATTAACTCGACTTAAGACTTATCAGCGAAATCATCCGAAATACCTACATATTGGCCACCCTCGTCACAAGACTCTCGCATTTACTGGAAATTTTTTGAGAGGAAAAACTGGCCACCACTGAATGTATCCTCCTTGTGACAGTTCTATCCGGATGCCGGAGTGATTTATGTCGCTCCGATGATGCGTGAACGCTCATCCCCCGAGTTTGTGAGTTCCATCTCCGCTCATCAATTAGTTTGCGAGAGGATTTCCCTCCAATTTGCTCACTTACCGCCTCCCAGCCAATCGAGGTGTCTGGCAAATCCATGGGAACCATGCCGGAGTCCCGGAAAATCGGCGCTATGTACGTCAAGACGTAGTCCATGTAAGTGTTCATGCTGGCGCGCTGCATATTTCTAGACTCCAGGTCGTCAAGGAGCGGAAGAAGGGCTTGGGTTCTTGGGTGATCACACGGAGGATATATTTGGGAGCATCTAAAGTGATAGAAATTTTATATGTAGTCGCCTTGATTGATGTGCCTGGCATTGTCCTCTCGCTCTCACCTGTCGTCCAAATCCACCCTCTCGGTCCCAAACGCCTGGCCGATGGTGAGGGCCAAGAGGGCCACGCACACCAAACGATACTCCATTGTAGAATCCACTCTTATACTTCACGGCACTTGTCACACAGAATGACACAAACTACCGGATTCAACTAAGGCGAACGTGCCTTTTTATACCTCGGCGGGATTTTGCAATCAATAGGTGGGCTATCTATCAGCGCGTAAATTGGTGTAGTCGAGGCAACTGGTGAGACACCGAATCGATTAATTGATAATTTTTCAGAAAGCCACCCAGTCAAAGTACCATTCATAAATTAAACGAGATTTAGGGGGCTTTTCACTCTCTCTTTCTCGCCCTCACCCACTGCGCCTTTCGAAAACACTCTCTGCTATTGAAGTTCATTCTTCTCTATGGCACACAAACTCTGGGTTGCCCCATAGCCAAAAATTCCACGGGCGGAAACATGGAAAATCCAAATATTTATGTTTGGAAACTTAACTCCTCTAATTTCTCAATTCCACCCACAGGCGAAAGGGTAAATAAATTCAACTCCAACTAACCATGCTGAATATCAACTTCTTTCTCACGGACCAGGCAAAGTTCAGTTCTTGCGAGGTGTCTTCCACCTTTTGATACATTCTAACACACCGAAACGTGCTTTCAGAGATGAAATTTTCATCCGGAAAAACTTATACGTGTGCATTTTGTATGCCAAACATGCAGCATGAGCTATTCTTTGTGTTTCACGTCATGTATTGCATTCATTCTCCTACCTCCAAAGCAACTGGACAGAATCATGCTGTGACTGCGGAAAATTGTGCAAAGCACGATGCTTTTAAAAATTTTCTCTACCAATCATGAGAAAACAGGAAAACATCCTGGCAGTACAGAAAACTTCATTGCAATGAATTTCATACAATTCTCTTTCGTAGAAAAATAACAAATATTTGGGTTATTCTGAAAAGAGATTCTTTAATGGAACTACAAAATTGAAGATGTATTAAATTTTTCAGTGACTTGGAATACACGTAAAAATCTGTCGAGTTTCCGCAATATGTTTTGTAAGTTTCAAACCGAAAAGTCTGCCAATGAGCGCTTTTGCCCACCCGCGAGCATGTCAAACTTGATGTTACTGCACTCTCAAGAATGGATGTTTGTGCTCAAAAGCTCTTCGCGTGCTTCATATACACAATAAAGTTACTCTCCGTTGAATCTTTTTTGCCGGCCTCTCGAGCACTCTCAGCCGCCACTCACTTTAATAATTTCCACCATGAGGGCAAACACAATCTATTACCATCGAGGCACTTTACGTGATTCTATTTCAGGTCTGAATAATATTAGATCTACTTAATTGCCCTGCAGTGGTATGGTTAAAGTTTGCGCAAGTTCTTTTTTTTCGTTCTGGCAGAGAGGAAAGTTTCGAAGGAAATAAATTCAATTTGTTATACGAAGTATCAAAAAATTTCAAATTCGCCATTTGTTTACTATCATCCATAAACACTGTCTGGGAAAATATATGAACAAGATATGCTGGCATATTTTGTGGCAAAACAAAACAAGGAAATAATGTGTAAAGTTCCAAAGATGTCAGCTCTTTTAGACACTCAGACCAGTGGGTGAGAGAAGCAGGCTTGGAGATTGTTTATTTGGACAAATTCCTGGGCGATTATAAAAGGAGAGCATTTTCTGGGAGACACATTCTGGAAATCGCCGAATGATAAAATGAACCCACTCACTTACAGTCCACCAACTTTTCTTTCTTATCACTCCCAATCGATTGCGCACTGTAGACGCTCAAGAGAGTGTGTGTAGCCATTTCGGAATTTGAACTTCCACTCTGCAAACTGCTCGCAAGTGTTTATTTAGAGGCTCTCTTTTCCAACAGGCCCTGTGTTAGCCGCTTTTGTGCTTACAAGGAGTGCGTGAATGCGAACGGGAGATCCATGAAGTGTGGATGTTAAATATTAATGAGCCTTTCCAGTCCAAAGTGTAGACATCCATCCGCCCCGTATTGCTCCACGAGCTGGCATTTTGCACTTTATTTCGGATGGAGACAAGGCTCAACAGAGTGACACACAAGCCCATGAAATCACTCAGTGTCTGCCTCAACACCTCAGGCCCGTGTCGGGGGAGTAAAGTTTCTTTTACGATCACATTCGTGTGTTTGTGTTTATTGATACGCAATATCAAAATATCACCACCCACTTGCTACGCATGCATGGAAGTATGATGCCGATGGAATTCAATTCCACTCTATCGGGTTGTTTTATCATTTGGCCAGGGAAAGCCTTTTAATCCAAGCTTACTGACTCTTTCCTCCAACTTCAATATCAACACGAGGGGAGAACAAATGCGTTGATTGTCTGCTTAATTAAAAAAAATATTGTGGTTTTTCGAGTTCAGCTTATATGAGTTTTAAAGCATCAATAAATAACCGATGAAAACCTCCAGCCAAGGGGGAGATAATACAGTCAAAAGTGGTATACAGCTTAGCCGAAGTCTTGGGGAATGGAAATGTTTAAAAGCTTACAATTTTCCTGTCCTGAGTGCTTTTTTTACCCCAAAAAATCGTTTTTCAATCGATTTTTATAGAAATATCGACTGGAAACCTTAGATATATATTATAATGTGAGAATTTCAAGCGCTAGAAGTGTCAAACTTATTTGGAAGTTTTAGAAAGTGGTGTACAAATTTCAGGCATATTATCTCCCTCTTGCTTCCAATAACTACCCAATCGAATTTGCAAATTTTCTGCAATCTATTACAACACTGAACTGTCTGTATTTCATAAAGTGATGCAAGATTATTAACAATGGAGGAGAATTGGTATAGAAAAAAATTTAAACATACTCCTCAGCAGTAAACCCTGAAATTCCTGCTTGTCTCACAGTGAAATATGCACATATGTTTTCAGGCAGGATATCCTGCAGATTGGATAGTTAACATGCTCTAAATGGCAAATATTCCATAGATTCTTCAGAGACACAGGACCTCTGTTGTCAGAGAAATTAATGGAATTCCAAGTGGAGGAGAGCAACAAGGAGGGTTACAAGATCAGAGACATCCCAAATTCCATCTTGTGCGGCACACACAATTCCCAATCTCATTGACGAAATATCCCGATATCGCACACTGTTTTGATCCCATCCACTGAGTTGCGGGGATTTTTGCATACTCCACTTGGTGGGTGATTGTCGGGGGTGTTTTGGAGGGTATAAAGCCCCCGCCATGGTGGAAATTGAGCACCCCTTGAGCCAGATATTTTGCCTCGCTTTTTTATATACTCCCCAGCTCGATATGTATTAAAATTCCTCTCTCACTCTCTCGCGCTCCTCTCTTGCGCTCTCTGGCGCTCTGTGCGCACTGCCGGTTACTGTTTTGACCGATTGTGGGCGTGTGGGTGGGGCTGCTTCAAGCTTTTCACTTGCACTGCCACATACCTGTCGGATCGCACTGCGTGCCATCAGCCTGGATTACACCACAAAATACTACATCACGGCCTGCTGGCGTGCATCAAAATCATCTGCAGCTTCGATTTTTTCTCCCGCGGCCGCCACCCTCGCGCCCCACCGATCTGCCAACATGCTAATGATACCACGCGGAAGTGAGATCCCGGAACATTACCGCTGAGGGACGAGAGTTTTTTTTTTCTCCAATGGCTCAGAGATGCACAAGAAGAGTGGTGGGTGGCAGAGGAAGAAAAAAGCTCGCAAAGGGGAAATTGATTTTTTGCCTTCTTTCCACGACCAAAGCATTTGTGTTGAGATTATAAGCCAGAGAAGGCAAATCTGGGGGATATATATTCCGTAATAATGATTTTTGCACATCGTCTGACCCATTTTCATCGTCGCAAAATGTGTGCCGTCGTGTGTAGAAAAATAGCACAGACAGCCGTACTGCAAGTCGAGGGGAGGAATATAATCAAAAATTCTAATTTTATACACCCAGCCATCCCAATTGTATATATACCATGTGAATTATTAACGCGTTTGTAGTGAGAAATACGCATTTTCCACGTAACAAAATCCAGTCAAAATGCCTATGAATAAGAATAGTTTTATTAAAATTTAAATTGCAACCCAAATAGAGATAAAACTACGAAATTAGCACACTGACAGCAAAATATCTCATATTTCCACAGGTCTTCTCTTTAGTTCTTTGTTTTTGGGCTTCATTCAAATGCAAATGAGTTGAAGACATTGTCAAAGAGACCATCTAGGAGAAATTTTTTCGAAGAAATCTATTCAGAAACTCTTTCAGCAGCATCACCATCAATCTTGACTTTCAATGGAGGCGCACGAAAACCATCACCAGATAAATACATCTCATTTATTCAGTATTTTCTAAAGACTCTCCCCCGTCACTGACTTGTTCACCAGAGGAGCCATCATAAATAAGTCTCAAAATTGCGTGAAAATTAAATAATCTCTAGTCTCCCGGCCATTCTCATGAGATATATTGAGAAATTCATGCAACATCTTTCGACACTCAATTGCCATGAATTGAGAATGAGCAGCACAACTCCGAGGGGTCGCCGCCCAAGTCTAGGGGGTTGTTAGAGCGAAATTAGGGAGGGAATCACATGGAATAGAGGCCTAAATAGTTGGTGGAATGACGTGAAATCTTCCCAAGCATTGATGAGCTCTTCTAGGCCGTTCCGTTGAGTATTGGCACGTACAAGGTAACGATCACCACTATTTCGTGCAACATTCAATAACCAGGGTAGATAAGTTAATTTTCACTTTGAGGGAGGGAACATGTACTGCAAATTAAACGGCACTGCACGTTTAAAATGATAGACAGACATGTGAAAATTTTAATCATGCTTCTTACTGAATTTTGACTAACTTCTATACAGCGAATTATTATCATCTCTATATGATTAAAAAGATATTTTAATCTCATCTTGTTTGTTTCATAAAACCATCTGCATGTGAAGAGCAAATTTAAATACTCTCTTTGTGAAACTCTGTGTGTTGGTAAATAGCAAAGTTTGAGTGACAAATCTATTTTCATCCTTTCAGCAGAATTTTCCTATGTCATCCGAGTCTCGGAGAGTTAATCCCATTTTTATTTCTCTTGAGCAGCAGATTAATCCTTATGTAGATGAGAAAATTAGAATATCGCTCGAGTTGCCAGGAAGTTAGTTAAGGCGAGATTGCACATGGATCAGGCGTGCAATTAGATTTTTGTGCTGTCATATGAGGACTTTGAGGCGAATGTCTGTCGAATGAGAATGGCTTCTCCATTTTCATTTAAATGAGATAATCTAATATGAAGTTTCATAAGTAAATTCTTCTTTCGCTTCATAATCAGTGTAATCAGGATAATTGTTTAAATAGACAAGAATCTACTTGTTCTTGCGAGTGTGCTCTCGTTTAAGGGAATGGCTTGAGGGGCAGCAAGCGGAAATGTCGAATATAAAATGGCACGAGGGAGGGAGGCGCAGTTAAAACTCCCATTGGCCCTGTATTAGTCGATCCATGAGCAGTGCGTATGTATATATTTTGCAGAGTTAAGTGTTTTCCTTTGCTCGTGGGCTAAAGTGATGGAGCATGCATGAGGGGTTCTTCAACCCCGTAAATTTCACACACACACACACACACACACGTCATACTCAATAATTCTTAATCTTACTCCGCTATTCTTCTCTCAAGCACGTCTGACGTTTCTTCTCCTCTTTTCTTGCAGGCTGTAAGGCGGGTATTTACGAAAAACGTCTTCTGCACGATTTATTGGATCCGTACAATGTTCTGGAACGTCCAGTGGTGAATGAATCTGATCCACTGCAGCTCAGCTTTGGTCTAACGCTGATGCAAATAATCGATGTGGTGAGTAGTGGAAAACTGGGTGGAAATGTATTCTCCTGGGCTGAGAAAGAGCACACAAAAAACCTGTGGCTCTGAAATGGACGCTAAGCGAGAGAGATGAGGCATCAGAGGCACAAAGGGGCAAGGAGGAGAGCTTTAGTTACAATGTGATGAACACAGCGTAAAAGTCCAATTCGAATGGGCAATGGTGAAGGCAAAGAATAACAGAATGACCTACTTGTTGGCATTTTCAATTTTGTGGTTGAACTCGCCAAAAGTCTGACGTATAGAATTTCTTGCAATATTAGACAGGAAATAAATGGAGACAACTCCAGCACAGCAGATTTCCACTGTTCCTCCACTTCCGCCCATCGCCCCGTCTATTTAATTGAATTCCTGGACTTGTGAGGGCGAGATGACTCTGTCGTGCAGTGTTTGTGGTTAAAAATAACTTCTTTTTCCACCTTTTCAATTTTTGATAATTGTTGTTTGTCGGCATCGCTCAACCACAATACGAGTTACCCAGTAAAATTTGCCAAATGTCCTGTCGAACAATGCGACCTTCTTTTCTCAGGCCACCCAATGAAAGTTGCCATTAGTCCTGAGGCAGAGTTGCCGAGATTTCAATAGTTAGATGGCCTATAGAGATATAAAATAGAATGAAAAAAATATACTATTTCTTGTGACACATATTCAGCCCACTTGTCCAGATTTTAATATCACGCCATCCTTTAGAATTAGCACAGAATTATCTGACTCCGGTCGAGTTCCCCAACCCAAAGTAGCCAAATTAATTGTGAGTATTTAATTACTACGCTTTCAACATTGCGTCTCTTCCCAGTCATTTATCTATATAATCCCAGGACCACTTTACTCCCAACTCTGATCCTTGGGCATCCCTTTGGAGAGGCCAGCACGAGACAAGAGAAAAATAGGATTGCTAATGTCACTGCACTGTTAATAATAGAATGACCTTTTTTTCTAATTTGCCACCCGAAAAAAGGACAGAACTGTGTACACAAGACGACAGAGGGTGTGAGACGATGGAAGGTGGATGTTTTTAATGAAGTCATTTCAAATTCAGAATAGACCCAGTTCGTTTCTGAGGTGGTGGGAGAAGAGAGTGAACCCAGGACGAGTAGAGTGGACCAGAAAAAGCTTTCCATTTTCCAGGCGAATTGCACTCAGTCACCGGTTGGCCAAAGCCCGGGCTCAGAGGGGTGAGGGCGGGAAAAGTCACCAAATTAGTGAATCTTCAGGGAATGCTTAATTCAATCTTAGTGGGATTTTTGGCTGAGAAACCACCCGGGCTACATATGTATGTTGACGGCGTTGAAGGTGACAAATAGTTCTGTATTAATTATAAATACATCGAAATTGCTAGGAAATCCTACACTATAGCTATTGCTGTCTTCTATGTACACGATAGATGAAGCCAAATTGCTTGCCAAACAGTTTATTTGGATTGCTAGAGTGGCAGAAAAATATTCTTATATGGGAAAGATTCTTTTCTGAAGATGATTAATAAACTTTGTATGGCTATTTATGTTCTCGCTGAATGCATGGGAGAATCACCCCTGAATGTTACGGGAGGCATATGGAGGTGGAAAATTTTGAAAAGTAATAGTTTGGGCAAGTTTGAGGGCACTTTTGTGAGTGGAAAAGTTAGTTGAGACAAGATTTACAATAGTTGTCCGTATATTTCTGCCAGCCATAGTACTTCTCGTGTCCCATCGGCCATCGCCATCAATTGTCCTGCTGGAGTGAAAGCCAATATTCACCCAAAAGTTAATTAAAGTTTGGCACTCGAGAAAGAAATGGGTGTCAAGGAGGACACTTTTAAAAATGTCGCCCGGGAAAAAAGGCACACACACACACAGACAATCCCATTCGTCAGTCTATAGCTCTAATTATGTTTAATTCAAGAAGGTAAACCCCCATGAAATTTATTCAGGAAATTGAGCTCAAGTGGAACTATTTGGCCGGGATGTGATGCTTGCCTGAGACCATCACAAATAGGGTTAGTCGGTTCTCTAGCGGCCCCTGAATAAGTGTAATAAGATATTGATTTTTTCTCGTCTCTCGCCCAGCCAACAAACACCCAATCCCCGATGAAACTTTAAAGCACTGTGAGATGCAACGCTCTCATAGTAGCTCATAAATAATTCTAAGCTGCCATTTACTCCCTTTTTCTTCTCTCTGTCGTCATCCAGGATGAGAAAAATCAGCTCCTCGTGACAAATATTTGGTTGAAATTGGAGTGGAATGACATGAACCTGCGATGGAACACGTCAGAGTACGGCGGTATCAAGGATCTGAGGATACCACCGCACAGAATATGGAAGCCCGATGTTCTCATGTACAACAGGTATGATGCATTAGCACCTTGCATAATTCTAGCCACTCCGCTGACAATTGACCGCTCGTCTGTGATTTTGACAGTGCCGATGAGGGGTTCGATGGCACGTATCCAACCAACGTGGTTGTTCGCAATAATGGTTCCTGCCTCTATGTGCCACCGGGAATTTTCAAGTCAACGTGCAAAATTGACATCACATGGTTTCCCTTCGACGACCAGCGGTGTGAGATGAAATTCGGTAGCTGGACCTATGATGGATTTCAAGTGAGTCCGTCGCGAGAGCATGTCACCCTTCAATCATCCCCTAATACTCTTAGCCTCTCTGGCTGCAGTCCAAATTCAAATGTGCGACACACTCAATATGGTGTGCGACAAAAAACTAGTGAAATTTATATCCAAGGCTTTGCACAAATTATTAAATTAGAATCACAAATCGTGCTCACGAATTTTTAGGACACCTTTGTGACTCGTTCGCAATTAGCTTTATCGAAGCCATTAAACTTGTGCATTGGCTAAACTACAACAATAATCTTTACTGATATAGATTGAACCTTGGATTGTACTTTAGTTGTATAGACTAAATCTTCAATCTGCTCCTTATTCTTTCATCGATAAATATTAAATCATATACAATTTTTGAACCCACCTCAAAGACACCAACATTACCAGATTTTTATCAATTTTGTCACATAATCAATTATAATTTGGATTTAATGCTTCCCGAACGGTGCTTTTGACTAGCAATAAAGCCCATCAGCGAAGTTTGCCTCATGGCAACATGTTGCTAAGTGAAAGTGTGAAAGGACCTAATGAAACAGGAAGCGATAAGGCCATTTTCTCAGTTATCAGCACATTTTTCATCAATTGAGGAGCATCCCGGAAAAAAATCACTAAACTAGCACCTCGATGGAAAGTCGTTAATCTCGATGTTTTCTCTGCTTCACGCAGCTCGATTTACAACTTCAGGA
Source organism: Phlebotomus argentipes (assembly GCF_947086385.1). Taxonomy (NCBI): domain Eukaryota; kingdom Metazoa; phylum Arthropoda; class Insecta; order Diptera; family Psychodidae; genus Phlebotomus; species Phlebotomus argentipes. The sequence goes on along the minus strand of NW_026776181.1, from coordinate 5,209,318 downwards.
TGAGACAGGTGGTGACATAAGCAGTTTTGTTACAAACGGCGAATGGGATTTACTCGGTGAGTAGCGCCATAGATTACCACTCTTTGTCGCTCCCGCCAATCCATACTTCAATTTCTTTCACTTTATTATTCCTCTTTGTGCCAAGGGGCGGGTGGAAAATGACAAAAGGGCATTACTGGGTTTGCAGTGCTGGAATCAAAGGGGGTTCAAGAGGGAGATTTTGAATGATGAACATACTGCTGCTGCTTCTTCCAATTGCTCGAAGCCAAAGGCACACATTTCTCTTCAAGAAGCAATTTATTTCACGTCAAAATAAATATTAGAGTGAGAAATAGAATAATATCCAGCGGTGAAAAATAAAAGAATAAATAATTCAAATACGCTCCTTTTGCCACCATAAATGCAAACTTTTCACTTGAGCACATATTTTTGGAACCAATATATTACACCGGAGTCGCTCTGGCTGTTCTCTTCCATCGCCTTCTTGTCGCTTCCCATTCACCAATATTTCCATGCGACAGTGTGGGATGGAGTATGTGTGTATCTTTTAGTGCCAGGATATTGCGTGTTGTATCTAATGTAAAGTGGCAGAACTCAATTTCACAATCGATTACACGTATTCCATATGGCAAGAGGCAATATTTTGTCACAAACAAGAATAGACATCGCCGGATATATTTACAAAAAATCACCACAATAAAGTGGTCCAAATATCTACTTTTGCACAAATGATTTCACTCTAATTCAATTATCTCAATTGATCGCTGTTAAACTCTCATGCCATCGAGGAAATCCCATCAATTCAGAAGGAAAAATTCACAGCTTCCACCCACCTCCTGATCAATATCTTTTCACCACATCATATTTTATTCATTACACGATTTTCCAGCAATGCGAATACTCCATCTAAATCAATACCCCAGCGCTCTTCCGCCGACTACTTGTGGTGTAGATCATTTGAATAAGGATGCATTCGGAGTTCCTCTTCAAGAGGACTCCATGACGCCCTGGTCAATTGGAAATTCAATCCCATCCCCTGGAAATCACATTTCCCCATTGTTTATTCACGTACCATCGCGAGGTATGCAGTTAAATATGGGTAAAATGTAGAAAATGCAATTGCGAAACAGCCCATTTAAATATTTTTGCATAATTCAAAACAAGTTGCGGAAAAGTGAATTATTTTCAATTGGTCGACAATGCATTCCATGGGCATTTTGCATCGAGATGAGACTGTAATTTTACACATGTGAACATAATTCAATTTGGCATGCATAAAGTCCAAATTATTGTTCAAATTGTCATTCAAAAGAGTTGGAAGTTTTGCATCTTCCCCGTTGCATTTGCAAAAGGGTTTAGTGGAGATAAAGGGTTACCACATTGTTGCAAAGCTCATGAAAGCATACTCAGCCATGCATTTAAATTAGAATGTGTGAAAATGTGGGTTGGCTTAATTAAAATCTCTTGGTCTTTTAAATATGCAATGCATATGGGAGAACTGCATTAAGACACACAGGAAAATCCCCTGCTAAGCGGAAAGCAATTCATTCAGCAACTCTTTGAGGGGAGAAAAAAAACATATCAGGAAAAATAATGTGTCTCATCTTTCAGCGATGCAACTGGTTGGCAAAGCTCAACAAATTGCACATTTTTCTGCACCACATCGTAACTTTTTTTCCCTGTAATTTGCTCTGACCAGAAAAATTTACTACTGACAATTTGTGGTGGCTTTTTATTTAAACTTCTGGCAAAGCCTAGACGAAGAATGAGAGAAATTGAATCACGCCATTTTTCCTTCACTAAATATGAACTTTCTGAAGAGAGAGAGAGTTTTCGCTTTTGCCAACAACTCGCAGACATGTTGAAATGGAGGGAAAAAAGAGGCCACAAGATAAATATGAGTGAAAATATAATCACTTGCTTGTCGTTTTCTCTCGAAGGGCTATTTTTCATCTTCAGCGAATGGATTTGAAATGTTTTGATAAATGGTAATATCGCATCTCACCAAAAGAGTACTTTTCCATGCTCTCCGGGCATCGATGGAAAGAAACAATTATAAATTTATCAATTCATATTCCATCGATTTCAGAAATAGTTGCATGTCATCTGAAAGTTATATTTTCTCTCTCTCCTTTTTTATATGTTTCATTTCTCAAGATGGGATTTTGGAAAATGTACATTTCGCTCTATTGTTTTCTTGCGTGGAAATCATCGCTTGTGATTTTCCATTGTTAGTTTGGAAAGTGGAAGAGTTCACTGGTGAGTGATTTTCAAGAGTGCGCAACAAAAGCTCGGTCAGAGATAAGGCGAAAGCGGCAACTTTTCATGATCTCCTTCTTTGATACTTCAATTAGTGTAATCTTCAAAAGGCACACAAACAACTCGACACTCAAGACGTGAACAACGAATTTTCATGCAACAATTACAAATTCTGGCGTTATGCGGAGTTGATGCTGTTCACAGCTTTTCCTGTTCAAAAATAAAGCAACTTTTCTACTAAAATAGTTTCATCAAAACTCTTCCATATGTTCATATCTTGTGTACAGAAACATCACTGCCTGGGTGTTTAAAAAACTCTATTTTTCACCATGTTTTAATTACTAAAAGCTCCGTAGGAGAGAGAGTAAACAGATCCAGTTTTTTGTGGGCGATAAAAAAGCGGCTGGCCGGGAAGTGAAAAAGTTGGCAAACTTTAGTAAGTCTGCAATAATAATTTTCTCTGGGTATTATTCACCTTATTTATGGAATGATTCCAGTACTGAGGGGTTAAACGAGAATTTATGACTTTGTATTCACTCCCGTGGGATGAATAGTTTTCCACGATATTGTGCCCGAGATATTATGATGTTGGAAAAAGTTTAAACCCCGGAAAGCAAGGAGGGGCGATTCCCAGCAGGTGGGTAATGTAGGTCAAATGATCTCCCCGGTAGAGGAAGAGAGGCTCATTTTAATGCCGAGCTCTCATGCATTATTACTATGTGACAGCCCGCTATAAATATGTATCTTGCAGGTGGTTTATGTTATTGGTAATGCCATGCAACTCACATTAAGACTTTCTTCACAGGCGTCCCGGGGAAGAGGAACGAAATCTACTATAACTGTTGCCCGGAACCGTATATTGACATCACGTTTGCTATCATTATCCGCCGAAGGACTTTGTACTATTTTTTCAATTTAATTGTGCCATGTGTGTTGATCGCCTCAATGGCTCTACTAGGATTTACACTGCCACCAGATTCGGGAGAGAAGTTATCACTAGGTGAGCAGATATGCAAATGTTAGTAGAGTCAGTGTGTGGCCGCATCCTTTCATCTCTTATCATTTATCACTAGCGATCTGTGTCGTTGCCAAAAAGGGGTCCATGTGAATAATTGTCTGTCAAAATTTCTTTCCGAAACACGATACGACTGAGGGGTTGGGAAGTGCGCCCTGCTAGGTGATTTGAGACGCTCTGAGAGCGTCACAGAAATTAGATGCCTCATTCCGTCATCCGAAAATAAAAACCATTCCAGGGAATTGCGCCTCTGGGGAGGAGAGACGGCCTCAAACAGTTTTAGTTTGTATTTTCTTATTCAATTAGATCAAAGCTCATCTCATGTTTCAAGCTGATGAACCCCTTTTGAGGGAAACTTCCCTGTACATTGAGTGAATTGTACTGACATGGATTTTCCCAAGACAAATATGAGTTGGAATTGCAATAAATAGCTATGCTCCTTCTTTGTTTATCTGAGTCTATGGAGAGCTTCTGCAAACTTCATGAAGATTTGCCTCCAACCGTTGTTCGACAAGCATCATATATAAACTGGTTCCTCCTGCGAAAATGCTCTGTTAAAGTTTCCATGAAAATCTACAGTTGAAAGGGAGAGAAAGAGAGAGAGAGAGGAAATGGTGTCCATTAAAACGCCACTCCACAGGGAATCACCAGTCATAAATTTTTCCGTGGGTTTGCATGCGAAAATCACTCAATTTCGCTGAATGAAAATCATTATCACACCACCGTGATAAATATTGCGTCTCTCCTCCGCAATTCTCGCTTTTATTGCACGATGATGGCCAATAGTAATTGCTAAAATCTGTGCGATGGAAAGAAATCCGATGATAGGCAGACAAGAAGTGAATGATCGATGCAAATGAAATTCTGTGGGCCCACGACTGTGTATATTGTTGGAGGCAATGTAAAGTTCACGTGGGGTGTGAGTGGGTGGCATGGAAGACACAGATGGGAAGTACAAGAAAAGAGAGAGAGAGAGAGAGAAAGAGAGAGAGCTTACAAGTGGTGTTATAGATAAATTGCGAGATGATGTATGAATGCCGGGGTGGATGATTGTTGCGTGAGGAAATTTTCAGTGCTATAGCAAAAATTGAAGATGGATTGAATTATTTTGGACCATCAGTGGCATCATTTTGGGGCATCCCGCAGACTTTTCGCTGGCGGAACTTCTCTGCTTCCCAGACCATCATCATTCATTTCCTGGAGAGGAACTTATCTCTCTAGGGAGTTCCACACCCAAGACAGCCAATCGTCGACTTGGCGAACAGCGCCCCCCCCCCCCGTTCTCTCCTCGTAGCCATCACAGTGCATTCACTGTAGTGAAAATATCATGGAAAATCGCGCCCCCAACAGAGTATCTCGTGAGATTTTTCCTGCAGAGCATGTGGTGTGCTGGCTACATGGCGAGGACTGTGTGATTGGGTGCATCTGCTAGAAGTTGTTATTGTAAAAATTGCTATTCAACACACTGGCATATGGCAATGTCCTTTAAGTTTAATTAATGCCTATCCATGTAACACGGCATAATTTCTCCACACACCATTCACCGCCATGTCACACTGTCAACGGTGTTGTCGGTGTTGCTATTTTAGAATTATTCACCAGGAACGTTTAGTGTCGCTTCACTTAATATTGAATGTATACACCAAAAAGCCACTCTGTATTAGCCATTGTACACAGGAAAAGAGTCAAGTCACAGCGGGACGCAGAGGAGCCAAAGAGGAGCCACGCAAAAAAAGAGAGCCGACCATCAATACATCGTCTCACCATTCTTGTGTTGTTATATGTTACCTAAACTGCCTGTTTTTTTCTCACTTCTGTTGTCTGGACAGTGCGAACGTAAAGCTTCTAGGTATCAGTGGTATTATTTCGTTTCTCATAACATTTAGTGAGCCATTGTACATACTGCCTAACATTGTGCCACACCAACTATATATTCCTCACATGACACATGAAAAAGCATTTCACACACATATTTGACACTAAGAAAACACATCAAATGAGAGCTAAAAGAATGGAAAATCAATTTTAATGATACTAGGTGTAACGATTTTACTGTCACTCACCGTTTTCCTGAACATGGTTGCTGAAACAATGCCAGCCACATCGGATGCTGTTCCACTTCTAGGTGAGTTTCCACACCATTTCATTCGATATATTTCACTTTTGGGCTTCCTCTTGCGCCCCATTTGCACCCCCTGAATAGAGCATTTCTTTGATTGTTTTTCGCCAAAATTGCATCTCCCCTGGAATTTTTATTAAGCGATTGAAGGACTTGTCATTGGCATTTCTGAGAGTCATTTCAATCAAGCAGAGTTGCTAAGAATATAGATGAAACATTTCTGATTAAATTCCCACCCACATCCTCTAAGTAAATCAATTATTCCAACTCTTCTCACATGTCAATTCTCCCGCACTCTGTGTGTTGAATTAGTTTGGCGAAAAGTTATAGGGTTGAAATCACGAAAGTTTGACTCAAAGATGCAAATCAGAAAGTTTGAACCAAATGATTTTTCAGAGAGATAAAACTTCCGTTTTGCTCCATCGGATAGAATTAATATTTTATTTATTTTTATCTTGGAAAATATGACCTCTCCCATTCAATCACCGTGTTTTGGGGACGATGGAGAAAAGTTTTTCCACGAAACTTCACAAAACTAGGGCACAGGCGAGCTTTGCAGCTCAAGTGTGGGTGGAATATTCTTATCGTTTTTCATAACATCCATTTGCATTTTCTTGTCTATAGTCTGCAAGATGTGACACTCAGAAATGTGCCCCCATTCAAGGGGGGAAAAACTGAGAGTATTTCTTACTAAAAACCTCCCTTATATTCTGTGGTGTAATTGCAGGAACATATTTCAACTGTATAATGTTTATGGTTGCATCTTCAGTCGTATCGACGATATTAATATTAAATTATCATCATCGCAATGCTGACACATATGAAATGTCCGATTGGGTGAGTATAATTCAATCGATACCCCACTTTGCACCCCACATTTCAACTTACCCGGGAAATTTGTTGGGCTGCAAAAGTGATAAATTTATTATCAACTTTTCACATGGCGTTGCATGTGAAGTGCAATTAAAAATAGACGATAACACTATTTTTGGCAACACGCTGGGGATGTGGAGCCGTGTGCTAATTCATTGACATCCACCCAGCGAATGGATTATTAATATATTCGAATGGGACTCACACCTCAGAGATCACAAATCTCAAATGCAGTGCAGCATAGAGTCTCACCTCACCACCGCCCACAGACGTTCAATGTATCGGCAAATTTGCATTTAACATTCGTCTCGGTAGTTGTTCGCAAAAACAAATCATTTTGTCGGCAATTTTTTGAACAATCACGAGGAAATCGTGTTTATTGCAAAGGACTGTCTTCAATATTCCAAACTGTGCTCCATTTAAAATTTCAATTGCAAATTCTGGACCTGAAATATTTTATTTTAAATTAGAACCAGTTTATCAATCATTTAATGTATCATTTATAGAAGTTAGAGAATATATAGATAGTGCATTAATTTTCATCGCGATTGACGGAAAACCGTAAGAAATTGTTGGAATTGACAAAGATTTGGCTAAAACTCTCTTTAAGCGTTCATCAATTTGAAGATTTCTGACAAATAAGTACATATTGCCATTCTAATTCACCTACCTTTTCGTACAATGTCTTCACAATCAATGGTGTTGTTCTAATGCTGAATGATCGGAGCAGAGCAAATATGTATCGACGCCCAATAAATCAAACCTGCAGCACCTTCACACATTAGTCCAAATGCACATTGGCAAGCAATTAGTCAACACTTCGATTGGCACTTTCTTCATTCTCGGCCGCCGGAATGCAAACTTGTGACACCCTAAACTCCACCTCACGTGGAAAGTGATGTGGCAATGGAACCAGCATATCCCTGGTGGAATTGTCGTCCCACAACACTTTGAGGATTATCGCCTCACCGCCAGAGACACGGTCTCTCATCGGATTGCCATCCTCCCTGATTCTCACACACTTTGCATATCAATGCAGAGACTCGGGAGTGTATCAACATTTCAATTTTACCATATAGATTCAGCCAGTAAAGAAAATCCACAAGCATCTCTTGTGCAAATTGTCGGAGATTCACTTTAGCTGTTCTCCAAGTGACCGCTGGTGCTGGTCATATAAATAAGGAAATTATATACCGAAGCGGATGTGACCATGAGTTTCCGTGATGGTCAGCAAGAGTTGTGTTCATGGGGTGGAAACTGTTGCCAAATTCGGGATTCAATTCACAGCACATCTGAGAGGCGTATATTTGAGTTATTGGGTGAGGACCATGAGAAAAGGGGCTGAAATTGCTGTCAAGAGTGTTTCTGGCAGTGCGCCAAGATTGCCTTCCAAGTCATTGCATGCTGTTTTTCTCCCCCCTTGAAATTTTAAAGTGAATCTGTTCATGAGATTAATACCAAATGGATGTATTTTAAATTAATCTCACAGGCATTGGAAAATTTACAACAGCAGCTTTCCACCTGTTAGATTCCTGGATGTGAGCCAAGAAATATATTTTCAGTGATAATTTTATGAGTGAAAACTTTCAATGGGGAGCTTATTCAAGGGAATAATAAGCAGTGTGGCTCAAAAATCAATTTCTCACCCCTTTCGTCGCTTGTCATTTTGCCCCCCCAGTGAATTGATACTCGTTTTGTCGGACTGGCACAAAATTAAAACACTCTTCCGCCACTCAGTCTAATTGCAATGAAAGCTTGTGATGTGCAGAGTTAAAACAGTTGGGGCAGCCTTTTTCACATCATCGGGAAATTGACCCCCTCATGGCGATTGCCCAGGGGTTAATCGATATTACTCATCGCACCCGGAAATCTAATGGGAAATTCATCTGGAGAGCGGACAACTCTGGCTCAAATCAGAAAATAATCACACAGTGATATGTGGCGCTCAACAATGCTTCATCATGATGAGTCCCTATATATGTACATACATATCATGGTGTATTGGACAGATATGGGAGTCACTGTGTGAATTGATTGATTTAGCAATTAGGAACATTTGGCGCATCATACTATCGTTGGGGTGGTATTTTAATACCATAAACATAATAACATATATTGATGCTACATTTATTATTAATTAATGAGACTCTGTGTGCTTGTGTGTGTGGCTATAACCACTTTTCATCAGTAGATAAATATTCATTCCCGGACTCACTCTCGCTCTCGTGGCACCCAACTCTAATTATTTGATATTAAACATGGGTGTCAAGGAGAGGAAATTATGTAAATTGCTCACAACATACACTAACAACTTGAGACGATTTAGAAAGGTATATCGTGTCGAAGTAATCACTAAGTATCACAGTACAACAAATTGCAGCATATGTGAAGGAGCTTCTGCAACATTCCACTAATCGTCCTTCCCACTTCTCTGTGTCTCTTGCAGATAAAACTCATATTTTTATATTGGCTACCTTGCATTTTGAGAATGAATCGGCCGAGACGTAACTTATCGATGGAATACCCTCCGACACCTTGTTCCGACACCTCCGATCGAAAGCAAACTATCCACGATGTAGAATTAAAGGAAAGGTGAGCGACAGAACCACCCACAATACTACAGAAAATTCACACAAATTCTCTTTTGCAGATCATCAAAATCTCTGCTCGCCAATGTCTTAGATATTGATGATGATTTTCGACACAATTGTAGAACTTTAACTCCCGGTGGAACTATACCACACAATCCCACATATTTTCGTACGGTTTATGGGTGAGATATGCACACGAAATTACATAAGTCAGGCCTTGGGTCACTTTCTCAATCCACATCAACTTTCTGTCAAATATCCTTTCAAGCGAGATTATTGTTGAATGTCCCAAGGGCTGACTTTGAAGTATTGTACACTCCACAATGCGCCAACCCAAGGAGTTGACACACACACTCAACTTTTATGCACTTTAGACATTAGGGACCAAGAGAACGTAATTAACTTGTTGTCATGGCCTTAATGCTCCGGTTGAAATTGCCGCAGGAGCAATTTGGGAGCGGAGTTTTATGAAAGACTTTAAATTCACACACTGTCTCCATATATTTAACACTCTGTCGGAACTTTAATGTGAAGCCAAAACAGACTTACTGAATTATTGCAAATTCGAGTAAAAAATTAAAAATTCTTCGAAACTGTATGTCAAATTCAACAACTTTGGATATTTCCCCATTTTCATTGAGCAAGAAAAATGTCGATAAACACAATTCACAGGAGGACTTAATCAGGTCGCACTTCTGCTGTGTATTAGTGTGAAATGCTAGGCAGTGACAATTAAATGCTTGCGATCTGTAGTTCTTCTAAAGGACATCTTAATGACAAAGTTTCTATTGCTCCGAACTGGACCCTTTTGAGCAGAATAATCTCCTCCAAGAATCCCTAATGCGACATATAGCATTGCGAAAAATATCGCCCCCTTCCAATCCCCCGAAGAGCGAGCAATTAATCCGGAAGAAGAAGTGGCTGTGCTAAAAGTGAGGTATCTGTTAACCCCTCGGAAGGCGTTCAAGTGAAATTTAGTGTGCAGAAAGTAATGTCCAGCCGTTTTATCTCAACTCTGCTCTCGTAAATCACAGACCAGGGGATGATGGCAGTATCGGACCAATAGGAGGCACTCGGATGCCAGACGCTATAACACCGCATACGTGCATAAAATCGTCAGCTGATTATGAGTTAGCCTTAATCCTCAAAGAGATACGTTTCATTACTGATCAGGTATGTATGTCTATGGGTTCCCCATATCTTAATCCGCACATTTAATTTAACCTCCGGACGCTATCTTTCTAGCTCTCTTTCTCTCCGTATCGAATTTTAGTGCGAAACAAATTACTCTTCGCCACCGCACGTAAAATGGAGAAAGACAGTTTAGTAATAACGATTATCTCTCTACTATTTTGCAGCTCCGAAAAGAAGATGAGGAGAGCGAAGTTGCACGTGACTGGAAATTTGCAGCAATGGTCGTTGACAGATTGTGCCTTATAATTTTCACTTTTTTTACAATAGTTGCAACAATAGCTGTTCTATTTTCGGCTCCACATATTATTGTCTCGTAGCCATATGAGAGGGGTTATTGTTATTGGTTTTATCACAAAATCAATTTGTTAATTATTAAATTTGTATCTAAACTTCTTAAACTCTAACATTCTCCCACCCACTCACTCAACATTCACCATCTCTTTTCTCTATGCATAAAACTATACCTACAAGAAATCCGCGTCATTTTAGCAATTTTTGCTAGGTTAGTGAAGAGACTTAACGTGATTAGGATATACATATATTTAGGTAAAAATGAATAAATACGAGTGGAGGTCATCTTCTTCATCTTGCGAGGAAGCACTCAAAGATCATTTATTCACGCGTCATGGAAAAAATTTTAAATGAATTTTTGAATAAATACCAAAGTTATTCATATACCTAAATTGCATATAAAAATATGTATATGAAAGATATATATATATATATATATATATTATATAGGAAATGAAGAATGAAATGTACTTGACAAGTATTCAAAGACACACAATTGAAGAAAACCAATGCATTGCAATTTTCATAAAGAATTTTGTAAATATTTTTTTCCAATGGAAATTGAAATTAAGCGTAATGTAACTAATATAACAAAAAAAATTACTATCGTCGTTCAACTATAATTACCAGATGAGATGATGTGAAAGATGAAAAGATTCAAATAATGATGCTTACGTTTTTAAGAATTTAGAGAGTAATTCTTAACATGAAATTAAAATCATATATTATAATCATCGTAAATATAACCAATTTTTCAATTAAATTTGATGTCGTAATTCACCAATTCGGATATCATACTGTTGTTGACAATGTATTCAGCATTTTTTCGGTTTCGAAAATTGGTTTTTCAACTAAAATCAAGTATAATGCATTCAAGCGCTCGGCATGATCCGAAGAGATTGAATACTTTTGAAAGCAAGAGAAAATATATTTAACACGATGCCCACCCGCCCACCGTTCTCTATAACATATGAAATAATGACTACCAAGAGATAATTACCGAATTTCATAATAATAATGCAATATTTAAAAGCGATACCACTATTAAAAAAAAATCATCACATTAAATGCATACCAAAGACAGTCAATACTAATATTTGACCATATCACTTTCACTTTTACAAAGACACCAGAGTACATTTTTGAGAAAGGAAAACTAACTACTTCGTAACACTTACACACAATATTTCCTTAATTTTTTAAACATACATTCATGGAAGACAAACAACCAGAGACTACAACTTTAAATTCACAATTCTTTCACATTTTTCTATACAATTATATCTGTTTCAAGTTCGTGATGTCCAAATAAGCCTGCCATTTTAAAAAAAGAAGAAGAATAAAAGAAACAAATAAATAGGAGAAATGAAAAAAGAATATTAAATAAAGACATTCATATAAAGGAAAAGCCCCATTAAATATAATTCCCAATTAAATATACCATATTTTATCATCCAATCAACCAAAAATGAATATATAAAATTAAACAATAAGTTTAAATTCATAAAGATTTTAACAGGGAATGGTACCTTTTCAAAAAAATAAATATTTAAAAGACATGAATTAACAAAAAAAAGAGATCAATTTTAATGATGAGCAAGAGACGATATCCCCAGAGAAACACAGAAAACATTACCATGAAAAACTGGTTTCAATTTTTTGATAGATTTTTATATGTACATACATAAAACTTAGTTTTCGTACGACTAATTTAAGTCTTTTGGTTGCTCCTCCTTTTTCTATATACTCAACCTAAATATATTCTCATATGTACGATACAAAAATATGTACCGAAGACAAAAGCACACACCTTTTTAATCTATTCTGTGTGTGAAAATCGTAATTTGCTATAAATGCAAAATCAATACCTTAATTATATGTAACTTTAAAGGAAAAATAGTGAGAAATGATAGGTAAATAGTTAATTTTTTGAAATACAGCTGGAGTTGTATTAAATGAAGAAAAAAGAAACTCTATAGAAGATTATAGATAAGAGTTTATAGAGAAATTGAAACTATATAAGAGATTATATTATCATCTATCATGAATAGATAAAAAGGAGTGAAATTTTTGGATTCGGTTCCAAAGATTCAATATTACACACTTTCATCCGATTCATCTCAAGTCACGCCAATTATTCTTATACGATTTAATGTGTAAGAATAGGCGAAGAACGCATTTATTGTCGCAGCTATAAAACATGAGGAAAAAAACAAATTTTAAGAATCATTGTAAATTTTACTATTTCCATTTTTACTCAATTTGTTTATATCTATCGTTGATGAATAATTGTATAAAGATTGCATAATGTATTAAGAGAAAAATATATAGACAAATCGAATTATTGATAGCAAATATGGAAAGGAAAATACACTGAATTGTAAATCTTTCCTACTTGAAAAACTATAAACTAACTTGGAAACACAGCACGAAATCGGTTGACATTGATCGTACGACAGTACTAACTCTTTAAAACCACTTTTAGTTAATACGAAAATATCCGTTTTAGGGTCCTTATTGCAAAAATTGAATCTTGGGAATCACTGCATTTCGTGCTGTGCTGCGTGAGTTAAATTGACATTATTTACTTATAAAAAAAAGACATTTTGCATGAGAATTGCCATGCAATGCAAGTGAAAATAGTTAAAATTTCAATGTATTTTCGTGAAGAGTTGAAAGAATATTTTAAACAAGAAGACTTCTATACTTTCGGGAATCGTATGATCTGTTTATGTGTAGAACATCCAAATGATCAAATAATTTATTGACATCCTATAAAGTAAAGTGTAGCCTAAACAAGCAATATCTGTTGTCATCAGTTGAATTGCATTTTAATGCGAAAAGATTATCTCTGTTGGACACTCAAATTCTTTATTATTCTCCTGACTAAATTCAATGGCATGGACCTCGATGGAATATCTAATGAAAGGTTGATAGCTGATGTGGGAAAAGATAAAATAATCACAATATGTGCTTGTATAAAATATCCACTGGGGGCGATAAACAATTTTCCTCGTGTGAAGGCAAGATCATGGCTTCAAGAACAAACGAACTGTTAATAAATTTGAAGATATGGGAAAATTGGAGGACAAAATTCGCGAAAAAAAAGGAATTTTAAAAATAAAAGACATGGAAACAACTAAAAGTAATTATCAACAGCACGACTGTGATATATTTAATGTCGTTGTTCAAGAATTAAGACGAAATAAAAGATATAATGAAAATTTACTTAAAAAAAAGAGTTCATTAAGAATCATCGTTAGTCGGCCAGATAAAAAAAAGTCTTTAGTGTATAAATTGTGGGCAGGTTAGAAAATTTACAATTCGTTTCCTCCAAAAACCAAAAACACCCACTCAGAGCGCACTTTATCTTTTATCTCTTATCTCGGAATATTTTCAAGCTCACAAACTTCACACAAATATAACCTTGAGCTGGCGTGTTATTACATGAAATAAAAGAGAGTATCTTTTGTCGTATTAGTATTGTTAAATTGCCAAAACAAGTCGTTGATGAACGAATATGAAAAAAAAATTAGTTAATTATGAAGAGATTTTTATACAGAAGATATGGATCAAATTGGTTTGCAATCGAAAACTTGACAGTGAAAGAGATTTGTGAAAAATTTGAAACCGTAGTAAATTTTTACTGAACGCATAAATAAGAACGATGAAGCAACAACAAATAGGCATATATGGAAAACCAAAGCACAAAAATCAATATTAGAAATACAAGTTAGTCTCACTTCTGATTTTGAACGCATTGAGAAACGAGACGTTTGAAAACCTATACAAATAAATTCTCACTCGCAAAAGTAATTAAGAATACAAACAACAAAAAAAAATGCAGAGCAGTCTATGTACTGAAAGTTCAATAGAATGATAAAGGAAGCCATTTCATAGCCACCAAGTTTAATATTACTTAATAGGGGACAACTTGATGATATAAAGGCTTTTAATAAATTCACACATTTTCATATTTAAATAATTCATAAAAATCATTATTAAATTCATAATAATAAGGAATAGTAAAAAAGAAATGAACAAATTTAATAGTAAAGTAAACGTCAATAAGTAATAAAACTAATAAATGAATATTAAAAATAATAATGGAGTCATTCGCAATTAAACTCATCAACTAAATTAGTAATATCTTGACAGAGCAAGAGAGAAACAAATATTGGTAGGTTTTTTTAAAAGTGAATAATTTTCTCAATAGATTGTAATCACAGATCGTATTCAAGTTAATCAGTACGGTATTCAGATTCACGAGAATGGTTAGCTGAAATTCAGGATGACAAAACTACAAAATGTAACTCATTAATTAGCTAACCTAGAGAGTCACACTTTATATCGAAATTTGACAAGAGAAGGTAAAAAAAACATAGATAGAAAATTTGAGGTGACTGTGAAGTCTCAAATTTGACACCGTAAAAACTCTTCATGATGTCTAAGTGAATACAATATTTAATCAATACATTTTTTGTATATTGTAAACAGTAATGTAATTTTATAAATTGTTTTACAGAGAGAAAAACTGATGATAATTTGAAAAAAAGAGAATCGTATAAATATAATTAAATGATAAAACTAAAATAATAAAAATTCGAATAAAATAAAAATAATATTTGAGAAATTATCGAATCTCACATGTTTCAATTTCACACTGGACTCATTCAAATTCAACGGAAACAACATTGAGGACGTTTTATGGGCCAGGAAAGGGGGATCATTCTCATGCCACCCACACGGCAACATGAGCAAAGTGCACCCTCTCGCAAGGTAACGAAAATGAAGGTTTTCTTATGCAAATTTTTACAACAATTTGAATGTTTTGACTTTGAGATTCGCCACACAAACAATCAATTCGCGATGGCGGCATGGGGAGTTGCACGTGAAACCTGATTAAATCAAAGGGCATGTTAAATTTAGAACCACACTTCTCTTCCTCGGCTCATTTGAATATCTCCAAAAAAAAAAGAGTCGCGGAGGTGGAGACAGTCTATTTTCAGGCAAAGGTATGACGAGAAAATCTAAACAGTTTTTTCCTATCTTCGCCTCCTCGAGAGCAATTATCATTTTTTATGTAATTGAAATTGCAAGAGAGTCGGCTTTTGGACGACAAGAGTGTGGTTTGGGTCCCTCTTTGAGAGAAATGTTGGGGGAAATTTATAGGCAAGTATGTGGGACAGAGCAGACAAAGAGCTCTCTCGAGGATGTATAATTTAAATTTTGTGCTGAAATATCGGGCAAAGTCACGAAATGATTAAAGAAATTCCACGTGAGGCCCCCAAGGAGGAAAGTTCATGAACTATAAACTGAATATTTTACATACAAACTCCAAGGATATTTGCCTAAATCGAAGGCCATAGTCAAGAATGAATCCCAGCTCTGCAATAACTATTCAACACAAGATTCGAGACAATTCAATCTTACGACTCTCACCCATGAAACAGTAAAGTGTTAATAACATAATCTGAGAAAGAAAAAAACGTGACGCTGTAACCTAAATTCTCAGTCAAGATGCAAATGAATTTTTCACAGTGTTTCTCATTGACCATCTTCAGCAAAAACTCGGCATTACTTGCACGTTGGCTGAAAAACTATTCGCCACAATTTTTTCTTCTTCCCCTGTTGAGCATTCGTGAGTGTTTTTTAGCACCTTGCCGGCAAAAAGTAACCTCTCGAGAGGAAAAGGTTGAGTGTCCGCCGGACTTTGGAGCACAACGCGAAGGCTGAAGGGTGGAAAGTGAATTTAATTTCTGTGAAAGCCTCCCATGCAGTCATGTTGATCCTCTGAACTCGTCACCTTGGCCCCAGTGTGGCTCCGCGCTCCTTGCAATTGTGCAGACGGTGTGTGGCTGTTTGAGTGACAAAGAACATTGCCACAGAGTGTGAATTATATTTGTGGGTGGGCTCTTTTCACTGTGTTTGCGGGCTCGCGATAACTAGAAGGTATATTCCTCGCATCAAGTCTCATGCTCAGTTTGCTGTTGAATGCGCTTAATATCGTACGCGAGAGTCGTGCAAGTGCTGACTTTTGGGATTAGTTGGCAAAAGTATATATATATTGCTCAAGTTTGCTCTACGGCCACAAATTTATTAAGTGCTGAGATAGTGGAGTGTCTGTGATAGTGAAAAGTTTTGGGGTAATTCTTTAATAATTCACTAATGCGCTCCAAAATCTTACCTCTGGACGTTGTGTGTGACATGAAATGAGTTTGCGGTCATCACTAAATTACCACGTAGTTTCTTAGCCATTAGGGCCAACAGTGGCGAGCTTTGCGCTGACATGCAACACCCAGAGACTGATTTATTCCCCTGTTTCAACCGTCACAATTATTCTTTCCTGCTCTGCAGTAATAGAAAATTAATTAACTGACCGCGTTGCATGGCGAAAGAGTCTTAAAATCAATATTGCCAATTAAACTGCGACAATTTGTAGGCATCATGCGAGATGAATTGCCATGAAATGTTGCTCAATGGCGAGCCGAGGCGGAAAAAACACATCAGAATTATCATACTCGTGCCAGCCATAAAAGTGTACAACACTCCAGAGTGAGACAAGATAAAGATTCGCCAAATTTATTTGCAGATAGTGAATTTTTGCGCAGCGATAAGCAGGCACAAGGCGAGAAGAAGATGCTCTTCTTGCTAAAAGTCAGAATCAATATTGGCAAGAGATGTGACCACGAATTTCCTTCCAATATACACTCCTTTTATGCTCTGAATTTGAGTAATAATTTAGCACCATGTGGCTAATTAATTTACATTATTGATGTCATGTGAAAGAAACCATGCGATGGGCTTCCAGAGATGCTCTTTCCGCAGTCGCAAGAGAAGCTCGAACCGCAAGTGAGACGTGGAAAAGAAATCCCAACGAAATGTAGCCAATTTAAGAAGTCATTCTCACAAATGATTTATAAATTACTTTACACTGTGGCCTATTCATATCTCCTTCCTGTTGAACTGACGCAATAAACATGCGGAGATACGAAAAAGATACACTTTTGTGTGCATTCAATCGCTCCAGTGAAAGTCCAAAAAGCCAACAAACATTCTAATTACAACACAGTAGACAAATTAGCACTCATATTATTGAGGTGTTTGGATGCGGGAATTTCCACAGATTATTGTGTTAAACTGTGGAATAGAAATGAGATCGAGGAGTTGGAATTTGCGTATTTAAATATAGATCAATTTCGCAGAATTAAGTTGATAATTCTTAGAATGGCAGAAGAGTTTAAAATCAATTCGATTCGCGGATGTTACAATTATATTTTCCAATTCACATTGTCTATGTAGTCCTTTGATGGTCCTTAGACATAATGTATGCAAGAATGTCATTTTACTTTAATAATTGAAACATAAAATACCAGTCCATGTGTCACGCAGGAATTTGTGGATTAAGAGAGGGGATTTTCGTGAGCTCTCTGCTAAAGTTCGTTTCATTGCCGCGACTCAAATAGCCATGTAATATAATTTATTGTATTTTCCTTCTTATCTCTGCAGTCTAGGCACCGCATATTGTTTATTATGCAAATACCGTGTGCCCCAAGATTGGCCCGAGAGTTCTTTCTTCAAGCTCGCGCTCGAGAGTCCGCCTCGCGTCGCGCCTTTCCCGCCACCCTGTCGATACCATTGATGTCACTCGACAATGATGAGGTTCAGAGGGTGGGCTTGGGCATAAAAGAGTGAATATGTTGCGGAATGGAAGGCGACTTTTCACGGTTTAACAGAGACACACACACTGTTGTTCCCAAAAGCCACAAGTCAAAGGCGAGCGACTGTCTCTGAACATGAGGTTATACACGGATGGTTTAACAGTGGAATAAATAAGTACGATAAAATTCACAAAAGTCACGACATCTGATAAAAATACCCACCGCAAACACACACTACAAATTTTGCCCTACCGGAAAAAATATGCTTATATATGGGCCCGCGATATAGAGAGCACCGGGTTAAATATTGACGCTTTGTGCGCCCTTCCGACTCACTAACCCACATTTTTCAGTCCAGTCGCAGGCTCGTGTGAGGCCCAGTTGAGGGGTGAGCGGCCAGAATGGAAGTTATTCAGAAGGCGGCCGTGGAGGGCAAGACGGTGTACGCACCGCGCAGCGAAAGTGACCTGAGGCCGGCGGCGTCAGAAGGTCCGAAGACACCGTCCGGGTCGGCGGAGCGCCAAAGAGCCACGTTCAAGAAGTCTCACACCTGCGGCAGTCTCTTCGCCAACTGCGAGTGCGACCTGCGAGACGAGTGCAGGAATAAGACGCGCAAGAAGATCTTCCAGTCCTTCTCGCATCCCGACACAGCCTTCATCTTCACTGACGAGAAAACTCAGGTGAGGCGCCATGTTTTTTATAAGAAAAGCGTTTAAATTTCTCGCAAAATGCTTCAAACAAAAATTAGGTGATATGGAAGATTTATGTACATATTTTTGACCAGGTGAAGGACAGCAAAGTCGCTCAGCGATCGCGAGTTATTAGCACACGAAATGGCATCCTGGCGCTGCCTGGACGTGAGAAGCGCCAGTCCACGCCGAGCCTGGGCAACTTCACCGTCCATGACGTGGTTATTCACCCAGAAGTTGTTCTCAAGGTGTGTCGCCAGGATCCAGTAACGCCCACCAACTCTCCCAACCAGGCCTTCTTCACTGACCACCTCAAGAGCCAACTGAAGCAGATCCGCCCGACGAAGACGCGCAACGACTCTGTCCAGTCCGATCAATCCACCTCATCAGATCGCCGAGCGTCGCTGGCCAAGTCGGACTCCAGCTTCGACGAGGACGTGGAGAAACCCTTCGATTTCGTCCTCGGCGACAGTCCAGAGAAGATGGGCTCCGTGCTGGGCGGCATGCTGAAGAGGAACTCCAAAGTGGGATCGCTCGTCACTGACGGCCTGCAGTTGAATATGCAAGTAAAAGAGAAATTCCAATTGCACATTTCGGAAATGTCTGTGCTGTGCTCAGTAGTCGAGTGGCTTTATCAATTAATTGGGCGAGTTGAGCCCGTAACGAAACAGCGACATGTTGACAAACAAGCAGAGAATAACATCACGTTTTTCTCGGAAGCGCGCGCGATAAAATATCCCACTTCTGTTCGAATTGCTGCACACACAAAATGTTCCCCACAAAAATAACCATCGTCACGCGCCTCTACAATGCAATTCTCACATTTTGTGCGTGAAATTGCCCATAATACATAGTTCCCAAATGGGTTCCACACAGCAGATAGTTTCCCGCATGACAATCCAAATGCACTTTAACTGCATGATTGATATGGAATATTGAATGCATGAAATTGGATGAATTGCGATGATTACTCAAATTGAAGCTGTTAATGCATGTCATTAGTGAAATTGGAGTTTTTTTTCTGGAGCACAGTTTACTACAATATGCTAATTTAATGACCAAAAGCAAAAGAAGGGCGGAGAATTATAATTACTCATTAATCATCCATAATTACAACGAAATTTTTCCTCCTGAGACGCCGCGGACTGTCGTTGAAATCATTAAAATCTTGCAGGAAATGTAAGATGTTTTGACCACAAACAGCAATTAGAAACATGAAAAGGAACCATTTCAATAAATTCGTGCTCTGTGAAACCTCAAATAGAAAGATTGAGCTTTTCATACCAGGCGCCTCCATTGTACACATATATTTTAAGTGAAGTGGAAAAATTATTTCCGTGTAGCTTTCTCGCGAGTCTCTCGGAAAGAATGTTCAGAAGAACACTCTTTTTGCACAAGTGGGTTCTAAATAGCCAAATATTTGAGGAGTTTATGTTTGCCAAAACGCACCGATCGACACATTTAGCACGAGAGGGTCAATATTTGTCTGTTTTGTTGGCTTATAAGTCTCAGGCTGAGATTCGTTGTTATGTTTGTGAATAAAATTCCTTTGGTATTTGTCAGGATGGGAAAGCATTAAAGCGAGTGGGCAGCAAGGAGACATTCGGATCAGCTGTGATTCCAAATGAGTACGATTATTATCACAAGGTATCATCACATTCCACCGATTGGCACGAGAGATCCCAGCACTTGGAGGATGAAATGGCAAATCTGAGGGAATTGCTGAAGAACCGCGACAATGAGATCGACAAGCTGAGGCGGGAAGTGCACAAACTGAAGGTGAGAGTGGATAAGTAGAGGAAAGCACGCGTCTGAAACTGATTGTCTTGCAGAGCGTTCTTCAGCAAACAACCAGCCACATTCGCATGGGCGACGGGGATCTCCTGTCCAGCCTGCAGACGCATCACTGCATGGCTGCCCAGCAAAACCGCGCTTGCTGTTCAGGCCCAGAGGTGAAGAAGCTCGACCGGCAGGACTCGAATCGGGGCCAGCGGCCAAGATTCGAATCCGCCCCAGTGACTGCCATTAAGAAGCAGGGCGTGTCCGGTGAGAGTTCAGACGGAGCTGCCCAGCAATCGCGTGACATAAAGATTCCGAAGTATGAAAAGGACTTCCGGTCGAAGCAGCTTATCAAGGACGCTATCATGGATAATGACTTCATGAAGAACATTGATTCGCTGCAGATCAGAGAACTGGTTGAGTCCATGTACAGTCGAGAGATTCCAGCTGGTGAGTGAGTTTGTGGGTTTGTTTATTGAATGAATCGCCAAAAAAGACTCTCAACAGTGTTAATTGACCTTCAAGATGCTCGAGAAGTAATTTTAGCCGGTAATCTCATCAGAGATAAACACATTGTTGAATGGCTCTTCATTTTATGGCCCCTTCTTCACATAAATTGTGGAATTATTAAGCCAATTAAACCCTTTCCAGGTGAATATGTCGTTCGCGAAGGCGAGGCCGGATCCCATCTCTATGTTGCCGCCGAAGGGGAGTTTGAAGTGATCAAGGATGGCAAGATCCTGGGCACAATGGGAGCTGGTAAAGCCTTCGGAGAGCTGGCCATCCTCTACAACTGCACGCGCACCGCCTCTATCCGCGTCCTAAGAGATTCTAGAGTCTGGGTGCTCGAGCGACGCCTCTTCCAGCAAATCATGATGCGAACTGGACTTCAGCGAATTGAGGAGAATGTGAAGTTCCTCAAGTGCGTTCCACTGCTCAAAAATTTGAGCCACGATGTCCTCTGCAAGATTGCTGATGTGCTGGAAGTCGAGTTCTATCCTGCGAACTCTTTCATCATCCGCCAAGGCGCCAGTGGAGATACATTCTACCTCATCAGTCAAGGTAGCGTTAAGGTCACCCAGCGACTGCCCGGCACAACAATCGAGGAGGAGATAAGAGTTCTTCACCGCGGAGACTACTTTGGAGAGCAAGCTCTGATCAAGGAGGACAAGCGCACAGCCAACATTGTGGCTCAGTCTCCGGGAGTTGAGTGTCTCACCCTGGATCGAGTGTCCTTCAATCAGTTGATAGGGGATTTGGTTGAACTGCACGATATCGATTATGGAGATGAAAATCGATTGATTGCTTTCAAGCAGTCTGAAAGAAAGCTTCTGGGCTTTGAACGATTGGACAAGCAAGAACTGCTTGATGTTAAATTGTCAGATCTGGAAACTGTCGCCACCCTAGGAGTGGGTGGATTCGGTCGTGTTGAACTGGTGAAGCACGTTCGTGATGGAAAAATTGAGAGCTACGCTCTGAAGTGTCTCAAGAAGCAGCACATCGTTGAAACACATCAGGAGGATCATGTTTTCAGCGAACGCATCATTATGCTGTCCTGTCAATCACCCTTCATCTGTCGCCTATTCAGAACCTATCGGGACAGCAAATACGTCTACATGCTGCTCGAAGCGTGCCTGGGCGGAGAAATTTGGACAACACTCCGAGGTAATCCACCATGAACTTCAATTTTCCAAAACAGCCCTACAAGTTTGGTTGTCTTTCAGATCAAGGATACTTCAGTGACGCCACCACTCAGTTCATCATTGGGTGTGTGCTGCAGGCCTTCGAATACCTCCATGCCAGGGGAATCGTGTACAGAGATCTGAAACCTGAGAATCTCATGCTGGACTCCAGTGGATACGTGAAGTTGGTAGACTTTGGCTTTGCCAAGTACATCGGCTACAGCAGCAAGACATGGACCTTCTGCGGCACCCCTGAGTATGTGGCGCCGGAAATCATCCTGAACAAAGGACACGATCGCGGAGTTGACTTCTGGGCACTGGGGATTCTGATCCATGAACTTCTGACAGGAGCGTAAGTAAATTATTCGATGGAATCTGAGCGCCTTAACATATTTCTATTATTCACTCTGTTCAGGCCTCCTTTCACGGCGAACGATCCTATGAAGACCTACAATATTATCCTCAAGGGAATCGATATGGTGGACTTCCCCAGACACATGAGCCGGACTGCCATTGGCCTTATCAAGAAGCTTTGCCGGGATGTGCCCGTTGAGCGACTGGGTTACCAAAAGGGCGGTTTTGAGGACATCAAGAAGCACAAGTAGGGATATTTGCCAAAGAGAGAGACCGTCCAATTACTCACATTCACTTCGCAGGTGGTTCCAAGGCTTCGACTGGGACGGCTTGATCAACCAGACCCTGGGAGCTCCAATTGTGCAGCCAGTCGAGGGTCCCCTAGACGTGTCCAACTTCGACAAGTTTCCCATTGACAGCGCAATTCCTCCAGATGAATGTTCGGGCTGGGATGCTGATTTCTGATCATGGCTCATCCTTCACACACATGTGGCCTTCCTAGAGAACCTAGCAATACAGAAATACTTTACATTTACATCTATTCCACAGAAATGGATATTATTAAATGCTTGTATGAAAATTTTAACCAATCTCTGCATTCGCGACATGTTTATTAACGTAGTTGGGGTGTACATTAATTAATAATTAATTTTAATAATATTGCAATCATTGTAAAACGAACACAAACACACAGTGCGAACTTTTAGTCATCGAAGGGCAACTCGTTGCAGTTCTGCGAGTTGGCACATTTACAGCTCCGTCCCGACGGCGCGTTCGGATTGTGGAGGCAGATTCGCGATTCCGGGCAATCGCCATTGTTCACCTGGCACTCACTGAAGTACATTGGACACTCGGCCGTCACGGCGGTCATGCCGTACATCTTGTGGCTGCCAAAGAGTGGCCCCGAGATGCCCATCTTGCGATTGCCCATCAGATCAATGCTCTCGATTCTCTTCCTGCAAAATCACAACGTCTTAGATACAATCGAAAGAACTATTACTTGAGCTTCAGTCATTCTTACGTTGACCAGTCTGTCCAGTAGAAGTGATCATCAGAAATCGCCAGACCGAATGGATAGGACAGATTTGAGACCACCACTCTGTGCGACTTTGAGTAAGTATCAATGCAGCCCAACTGCATGTTTCCTGCATCGGCATAGCAAAGTTCTCCGGACTTTTGGAAGATGGCCAATGAATTCGGGAGCATCACTTGTGGCTGCGTTAGAAGGATTTCTCGGGCCGTTCCATCAAGATTCGCCCACTCAATCTTCGGCTGTGCACGATTCCAATCCGACCAGTAGATTTTCCTGCGCCGACGACAAACTGTTGAGTAAGTATTGAGTTCATAAAAATAACTCACACTTACCCATGATGAGGATCAACAGCAATTCCTCGAGGATTGACCAAGTCCTTTCGAATAATCACAGCTCTCAATTTGGGATCATCCAAACTCGCCACCTCAATGGTGTCCTTAGTTGAGTCAGTCCAGTAGATTCTCCTGGAAATCCAGTCAACGGCAATGCCCTCAGGCGACAGGATATCTAGAAAAGTCAAGAATTTAGCATCGACCTCGCAATCAAACTAAACACAATAATCACCTTCAGAAATAAAGACCTTCTTGTCACTGCCATCATACTTCGAGCTCATGATATTCTTAGATGAAATATCGCTCCAGTAAACTCTGCCCTCAGTGCAATCATTATCAACCCCAATAGCCATCTGGGACATGGACACAGGTCTGCCTCTCGTAGCTGAGAAAGGCACCCGGACAACAGCCACACCTTGGCTTATCAGCAAGAATCCAGTCTCATGCTGCTGAACCTCAGCGCAGAAAGTCCCATTTCCAATGTAGCCTGAAAGAAAAGTCACATTTAATGATTTTCTTCACAATCCTCTTTGCTTCTCACCTTGATTACAGATGCACTTCACTCCACTGCCAGACGCTACACAAGTGGCTTGAGGATGACACATGCGCGGATCTATGACACAGTTGAGTTCTCTTCTGCACACAAAGCCATCTCCCTCAAATCCAGGATCGCAGACGCACTCATAAACCGTGGAATCTCTGTAGTTCGGCACGCACGAAGCGTAGAGACCACAGTTGTTTCTCACATTGCACGCAGGCGGTTTGGATTTGCAAGTGTGAATACCATCGCCCTCGAATTCAGGTGGGCAGAAGCAATAGGACACCATCTGAGCATGATCCCAGCGGCAAAGTGCATTCTCAGCACAAATCGCGCCTCCGCAGGATCCAATCGGGACGCAGAAATCGGACATGTCCCTCTCGAAGCCCTCCTTGCAGTGGCACATGCCAGACTCGCAGACTGAGTAGATGCCACAGTCGTCCTCGTGCATGCACTCCGCCGCCATGAAGCACGTCCGGCCGTTGCCTTCGTATCCAGGATCGCACACGCAAATGCTTGTCCTTTCTTCCGGCAGATACTTGCACGTGGCGTGGACATCACAAATGTCTTCATCTGCGCAGGAAATCGACTTCTCCTCACACGTGTGACCATCACCATCGTAGCCAGGCTTGCAGACACACTCATAGCTGGAAAGAATAGGAAAAACATTTTGATTTATTCTCACAGGAGAATTATAATTCTCACCTGGCATCTGATCTGCTCCTCAAGCAATCAGCATAGGGACTGCAGTTGTTCTGTTCGTTGCACGAGGGCTGCTCCAGCCTGCCATTATTGCCTTCCGGATTGTAATACTCACTGCCATTGTACGAGTAATTATCATCCTGATGAACACAAGTGGTTCCGAAGGCAAATTCAAGGATTTGGAAGCCATGAGGACATGTGCATTGCTCTTCCGTACAGAAATGCACTGGCTGATAGTCCTGATCCAGACTATCCCGATGCACACACTGATTCACCACCCACTCCTCATCATCAGCACAGTTTTGCTGGCAAGTCTTGCCATCGCCAGAGAATCCATTCAGGCAGAAACAGAGGTCACTGATGCAAATGGCATGGTTTGAGCAATCAGACTGACTCTCACAACGTGCAGACTTCTGAGGTGGCGTTGGGTATTCCGGAAGGACACTCACTGATGGGTAAGCAGGTTGAGGAGATCCTTCGGGAGTGCATTCGTAGCCATTTCCCTGGTATCCCGGACGACAGATGCACGAGTATCCGCCGAGTTCATTGTAACACTCGGCATTCGCATCGCAAATATTCACTCCTCGGCACTCATCAATGTCCACGCAGTGCTCAACGCCTGAGACAATCCGATCCGGAGCAAATCCATTCTTGCACTGGCACACGTAACTCTCAGCATCATCCTCGTCCTGAGACGGGACACACAGTGAATTCTCTCCGCAAATAGCCGATCCATCAGTGCAAGGGTTGGACGATCTGTCTATCCCCGCCTTGCTCAGCATGCTGATCCTGATGGCCTGCTCCCTGGGCTCATAAGAGGCAGACACCTTGGTGATCTTTTGCGGCAAGGACTCCTCGCCAGATCCCGCAGACTTCTCCGCATAGGGACACTTCTCGAAAGTAATCACTTGCGACAGACTGAAGACAAGATCCTTGTCATAGTCCTGAACGAAAATACGCCTCTGCCAGTCATTGGAGCGAAGTTCCGTGTCTGAGACTCTAGTGAATTCCTCCACGTAATCCCCAAATCTCAGCCTCGCGCCGTACGGAATTTCCGGAAGATTGCAGTCCAGCTCTATGGCAACCGCCAACTGATCCCACACATTAAGTCCTGTGAATCTCTGCACAACCCTGCACTCCTCACCACTGCCCTCGAAGCGCAGAACAGCCGTGTGATTGAGAGTGCCGCCAGTCAGTTGATATCCATTCTGGACATTCCCCACGGGCTTGGCAAACAGCCAGGCAATGCCACTCCCGATGACCTGCAGCACCTGCAGTTTAGATCCCACTTCGGGCTCCAGAGGACTGATAGCAGTGTAAGTCCGTCCATCGGACGTGACGACGTACGATTGCAGCTGTGAGTTCACCGTCTTATCACCCACAGTGCCCGTGATAAGTCCCGAAACGCGAATTGGAGCGTCGCTCTGGATGCAATTGTATCCATTTCCGTAGTATCCTGCCTTGCAGGCACAGCAAAATCCAGTCCTGGTGTCCTCACAGTTGGCATTCGAGTGGCACCTGTGCTTTCCTCGATCGCGGCAGGTGTAGAGAGCGGCCTCCTGGCCACCAAGGTAACGATCAGGCTCCTGCACCTTCTGATCATAGCCCAATGGCCCAACGCGATACAGAAAGACTCCAGGGACTCCGTAGTTTGTCAACTCTGACAGGTATTTCACATTTTCCTGGCCAGATCCCTTGAGAGTGAACACTTCACCCTCTTCAGACACAAAGCCCGCCTGAGCTCTCACATCTGGCAGTCCGGATTCTCCCACGTCGCCCTTGATCCAGTTCAGTCCGCCCTCGGGATAGAGGAATTCCACATAAGTCTCCCGATCGCCACAAATCAGAGCTACCTGGAAGATCAGCAGACAAGGGAAGATATTAGACCAAATCGAAATCTTGCGCAAGAAATAATTTACAGATATATTGAATTACATATTCAACTCGAGAACAATTCGACTTTGACTATTATTTTCTTATGACATCTGCATATACAGGAAAAAACAGAAAAATAAAATAAACATAACAATAGTAAAAAAAAGGATATTAAGCAGAATACCTTGGAATTATAATGGATAAGACTAAATTACTATTACACAGAGCGGAAATATGGTCAAGAATAACTCCGTTCGCACTACGCCACTGGGAAAAGCATAGAAATCATTCGCCTCGCGCTCTAAAATCTCCAGCGAGAGATCATCTGATATCAAAAGACCTCTCTATATTCTTGATAAACCTCGTGATCTGTTTGCACTTTCAGTTCTAATAACATCTCTCACGGATCAATACACCCAATCCCGACTTATTTCCAGCCTTCATTGGCCGCAAATAGACGATCGCGGCGGGAAAGTGAAAGCGCGCCGACCCACCTGATAAGTGTTGAGGGCGTCCGCCTTCTGGTCAAAGTGTCCGACGCTCTGCCAAGTGGCCACGAAGAGGCTCCTGGCCTCGAAGTCGATCGTGTTGGTGAAGCCGTTGCGAATGACGTCCGTGGCGCGGTAGAGGACCTGAGGATCGTGCGTTACGTAATAGGCGATCTGCGTGGTCTCATTGGCGACGCTGGTGTCCACGTTGGAGTAGAAGGGCGCGATGGCCGGGTACTCAATGGGGAAGGGCGCATTGGCGAAGAAGGGATACTCCGAGCGGAAAGTGAGCAGTCCGTTGGTGTTGACCTGGCGAATAAAAAGAGGCGAAATTGAGAGATGATTTATTATTAAGCTCTTTTGCGGCAATTTTTCCGTCCATATCAATCGACTCGCTCTCGAGTGTGAGTGTTTAACAACATGAAAATTGTTATCCAATGAACTTAGCCTTTTGCTGACCCATTCCAGAAGCTAGAGCGATAAAGTGCTAATTTCCATTTACTAATACGAAAATTTTATTCACATCGCTCGCACTCAATTTCTCTTCTGCACCACCAAATTTCTGTTCTCCCCTTTTTCTCAAGGCATGTTCAAAAATACACAGAAAAAAGAAGGCCAAGAAGTGTATTGAGGGAGTTGTGACTTTTTTCCCTCCTTCGATGAGAGTCAGGCAAAGTTGACTGAAACAATTTTCTATTTTTGCATTCAACAATGTGAAATCCTTACGAAAATCTCATCGTATTGTTGCGTGAAGAAGTGAACAGGAGTGCCGAGTCTCACGCTGGCGAATTTGTCATTTCCTGGCGGCAGGAAAGACGCCTGATTGCCATTCGTCACATCGTACAGTTCATAGAGAGACACCGCGAGTGCACTTGGAATCAGAACGTGGCCCAGAAAGAGGCCCAGGAGAAGTACGAGACTCCTCATGGTCACACTAACAGTCACTCAAATCACTGGTAATCCTGAAGGAGGGATCAGCACTTTTTCCAATTCCGTCCGCTCCCAGCGAGATCACTTCGAAGACTGAAGCTGCGATGCGGTTTCCTCTGGGAATTCGCCTCAGAGTGATGCGCCCGCCGAGGGGCCAGCAACACGTCGCATTCTGCTCCTCTCTCCATTCAACCGCTAAAGAAAACGAGCCGGCGTTCACATGCTTAGCAAACCCTGCGAGACCTCACATAAATCCGAGACGTATTTATGGATGTTCGCATGAGTCCTCCTTGAAAATGAAATATATTAGTCGAGAATTATGCTTTGCAAATATAATTTATGCTTTTGCTGAATTTGTATCGCTTCAGATTGAAATAATATTTTCATAAAGAAAATTAGAAAGACGATCAAAAACTGAATATACCCAAAAAAATCAGTTTTGAGTCGATTTTTTATAGAAATAACGGATGGAAATTTAAGAGATTTATTATAAGTTGAGAATTAGTGTGGAAAGTTTCAAAATTTCAAGTTACTGAAGGTTAACATTATCCTAAATGGTGAATTTAGTGTTAAAATTAACAAGTATAATGAAAAATCCGCTTTTTCACGCACCTTGAAATCTGTACTGCAGATAAAAGCAATCATTGACTAGCAATCTGAGCAAGAGGGCAACGCGAGAGTCATCTCAATTAGGCCCCTCATAATTCCAACTCTTCATCTTCAGCGAGATTTATTTGGATTGCCGCAGAAAATATCAATATAGCTGAGAAGTGTTTTTTTTTCTCGGGATCCCTTTTTAATATGAAAGTGGCGTTGTTTATTTATAAACACAGTTAAAATTAGATATTTAGGGAAGCATCCAAAGTGATTTTGATGATGTGAAAAGACTCCATTTTCACATCATCAAGAGCTCAAGAGACTTTTTCAGATAAATCAAAGCACGAGTGCCGAAGGTTCTCTTTGATTTCTCCTCTTTTAAATAGCAATAAAATCACACTCTGAACCCTTGAGAGACGACAGATCTTTTTGGCTGAGAAATTGAAAACATCTGTTTTGAATTTACCATCTTCACGCTGCCTCTGACTCTTCCTTCTTTGGCCACACAACGCGACACCCAAAACTATCCCGGAGGCCTTTTGTCACGATCCTCGAAGGCATGCGATCTTTCCGACTCTATGGGAATTTTCTCGCCTCTCCTTTTTCCGCTCTCTCAACCAATAAAGTCTTGCGTCACCGGAATTATCAATTTTTTCTCCTATTCAATTGAAATAGTAGGAAAATTCTTGTCATTTTTTCCCACTCCACGTCGCGGTCAACTGATAATCCATTGATCGCGATCATTCATGAGAAACCGCGCGCCTCGCAATTAACACAATTCTCGCCAGATGAAATTGTGAAAAGAAAGCAATTGTGTTGCGGAAGCTTGTGGAAGTTCATCTCGAATGTATCAGAGATCATCTTCAGTCGAGAACTGAGATTTTTCCCTTCTCGCTTCACGCTTATTCCAAAAATAGGCGCTCTTTCATTTCAGTGGCGGTTTGTCTGGTCGCTTCTGGAACAGAAATCCACGCCGAGGGGCCAAAAACTTGGGATATCAATTCGAATTGGTGATTTTTTATTGGATATTTTAATTCAGATATTAAGATTTAATGATGATTTTATGAATTTAATTCAGAAACACTAGAATTCAAATGAAGGAAATGAATAAATTCAAAAATAAGATAATTTAACTAACTTGATTAATTTCAGTACTTCAATTGATAAAAAATTCATTTCCTAGAAGATATTTGAGATCATAATAATGGTATATTGAGGAAACCTAATTATTATACGTATTATTTGCCATTTTCTCCATCACGCCCAGTTTCTTGGCAAGTGACTTACGTCGATTAGTCAACTTTTGAATCTCTTTTGCCAACGCTGCATTTTCCTCGTCGATCTTCTCCTTCTTCTTCCTGCAAATAAGCATTAGCAACAAATTCAACATGAAAATTACAGCAAGAAAATCTGTGAAACTCACTTAAGGCTCTGCAATTGGGCTTTCATCCCGATGTCCTTCTGACGCCTCTCCGTCTGCTTCTTCCGGAGAGTGTCCTCCATCTGTGCGCAATTCGCCTCGAGCTCTTCAGCTCTGCGTTGCTTCATCGGCAGATCCGCACCGAGTCTCTCAACCTCCTTCTCCTGCGCCAGCACGTGCTGTCCAGCCGAGAAAAGCGCCAGATTTATCAAGACAGAAATGCATAGAACAAGAGAAGGTGCAAAGAAGCTTACCTCCGGAAATGTCTCGACTTTGCTGATTATTCGATGTATGTCCGCGGCTATCTCCTCGTAGCTCTGCGCTGCATCGGATTCTTCTTCCGAATCTTCTGAATTGCTCGACTCACTGGACGACAACTCCTCCTCAGACTCCCACAATTGTTGGACAAAATACTTTTTATACAAATCCTTCAGTTGCTCAAGCAAAGCCAGCACGATTTCGCCATATTCCTTCTCGTCAGCCAATTCTTCCATTTCTTCCTCGAGCCACTGTCTGCTGTTCTCCACCTCGTCGAGATATGACTCGTACTCATTCAGCTTTGCCTGCAATTCCTCAATCTCGGCGTTCATTTTCACCAACAATTATTCCAATTGCACTTTTCACGCGACGCCAAATCACGCTTTGCGAACCAACGGAAGCTTTCAGCACTGCAGTGCCACGGGCGGAAAATAGCAAAAGCAGTGTTGCGTGTAAAATTTCGAATGCATGAAATCGAAATGAAACACACGAGAAACACATCAACTGCTTAACCCTCACTCTGTCCACCCTTTACAGAAAATTCAATCTCGCAAACCAACCACACATTTATATTATATATTCTTTGAGTGTGTGGGATTGAAACGCTTAACAAAAAAAAAAATCATATAATGCTATAAAAGATCTCAACTTCTGTATGAAATATAATTAGAAAACAAAACCGCAGAAGCATTTTTTTTCTCTGAATTACACTTTCATCTCTTTTCTATTCCAGTCTAAAAAAGATCATTTTTGTTTAATCTTTCACGACAGAATGCAAATTCGACTTTTGAATCCGCTTTTCATCAATTTACCCGCAAATGTGTTTGATTTACATGAAGTCACGCATGCTCAAAGTGATCCTTCAAGTCTATCCAATTTTATCCACTGCATTTATTGCACTTAATTCCTGGATCATTGCCAAGTTTATTTGCACTCGATAGTCAAGTGATCGGCGAGTTTTCCGTGAAATCAATTGAAAATTGTGAGTATATGGGCACTGAAATCGAATAAACCACCCTTAAAAAGAATTACCCTGAGAACAAGATCATGAGTTGTCCAGTCAAATGAGTTTTTCACGCAATATTTAGGCTGAAAATCCCCCGTGAAAACTCTCTTACTTATCCACTCATTATGTAATGTAATTGTTTCAGTGCTCGAAATGGCTCTGCCTGAGAATCTAGTGAGGAATTACAAGAAATTCCAGGTGATTTCGCTTCCCATTTCACAGAGGTCAGTAGACTGATGTTGTGATCCTTTGCAGGAGCCGAACGGAGTGCCCGTGTTCCTCAAGGGAGGTCCTCTGGACAAGGTTCTCTTCGGTACAACGGTGTTCCTGTGCGGCGTGGGGATTCTGTGCTTCGCGAACATGGTTTACACGATGGGATTCAAGAAGAAGCAGGCGTAAAATGAGCCTCTGCGCCTGAAATACTATAGATAAATGACTACAACTTAATCGTTTTGGGATAAATAAAACACTATATATCGTCAGTTTCATGTCATTTTATTTATAGAAATGTATTACCTATTTTCTGAGGTACAGTTAACAATATAAAAAATGTCATTTCACTATATATCAAAAGAAGGTGTAAATATACTTTTTCGTCATTTGAGAATTTCTATATTTGCTTACTCTTTCCATGTGGCAAAATATGGATTCGTGATATTTCATGCGTAAAGATTTGTCTCCTAAAATCATTAAGGCACCTCACTTTCTCATTGTCTCACGTCTAAATGCTGGGTTTCTTACTTCAGTTGCTTATTGATTTGGGAATGAAATTTGCAAAAATATGGTATACACGTGCATTTCTTAAACTCTCACTTTATCTTAACATTTTCATGAATCCTCGTCATTATTAAATATTTACATGCAAATCTACGGGTATTTGTTCTCCTTAAAAAATGGGTAATATTTCTGAGTTTCGCTCTTTTGCTTCATGTAATTTTTTTTGATAAAAATTTCTACGCCTACAACTACCAATTAAAAACTACAGAGATTTTTTTTGCATCTCTCACAGAGATTTCTTTTGTCCCTTGCATTCCTTTTTTGCTCTCTACACAATCTCTCAAAAATATATCTTTTCGCCCACCAATTTTTCAGTATTCCATCAATTTACTGTTCGCTTTCCACTCTCGCGAAAATAAAAAGGTCTAAAACTTTGTGTGTAGGAAGAAATACAAACCGGGAAAAGCTTGCAATAAGACAGACATATTTTCTCAGTATTTTTTCGCACAATGTTATATAAAAAAAAACATAAAATAAACGTGAAATAAAAAATTGACCAGAAAATGGACGGCCTGGATTAATTCTTAATATACATTTATAAATCAAGAGAAGTTTATGAGAAACTCTTGGTTCTTTTGTACATTTTTCCACCCATGCTTGAAAATGGAAAACCCTCTATTTCCCTTCATTCGATAAACTCTTCCTTTAAGTATTGTCATTCATCTACATATTCTCTTGATATGAGCAGATTTACCATGCAAGACACTTGCTTTCCTTGGACGTTTTTCACTCTCTCGCTCTCTCTTTCTATTTCTATACATCTAAGATGGGATTCAATTAATTTCTTCTTCTTCCAAAATACTTTTTAGATTCTCTCTAGAGATTCCTAAATTTCGTCTTTCGTGTCAATTTGTAAAAAATAAATGTAAAATCTATTCACATGAAAAATTGTATTCCTACGACTCATTTTATGTGGTGATATTGAGGATTGTGTTTTACTTCACTTCTTGTTTTTTTTTTTGGAACACAACATGGCAAAAACTATGCTTTCCCCACTTTTTTTTGATACTTCTTGCCAAGACATTCTTTACGTGTTCCACAAAGCCATGGATATTAGCGTGATAAATCCTCTGCCGGTTATTCTAAAGTGTCTCACGGTGATTGCAGCAATGGCGCCCAGGATGAGGAAGAATGGAACAGGTGCCTTCATAGCTGCATTGTAGATTGCACAGTATGGACACTGTGAGCTGCCGCAAACCTCGCAGATGTTCAGCAAATACGTGGGCAGGGCGTCGAAGAGTGTCTCGTTGAATCGCTCTGAAAATACACACAGAGAAAAACCCCTTCAAAATCCTGCAAATTCCTCAAGATTGGGAGTCAAACTCACCCGGAGCATAGTAATCATACACTCGAATGGGCAAATAACGAGACATATTTGCCACTGGGAACCATCGTTCGACCGTGAAATTCAGACAAACATCGTCAGCATCCAACTGTAAAAGCAGAAACATTTAGATTCCAGAAACAGATGCAATGAATAAATTCTCAAACTCACGAAATTAAAGTAGAACAGAACTTTCTTCTCCTGATACTTGGCCCTCTCCAAGTTCCTCACTCTCCGGCTGAGAACATAAGTGTCCAGCTTCTGTTGCTGCATGAAATATCCAGTGGGAATTGCCACGTCCAGAACAGCCATTCCTGAGCGAATGGACTCATTCACATTGATCCACCTGTGAAGCATAAGGAAAACACAAGGTGAAGACATTCAAAATGCACGCCATAACACACTATTCCCACCTTTGGCATGCGTAGTAGGTGATATGAGACTGATTCCTTCCGTGGAACACAGCGTGAGCGTTGAGATCGAAGGATGGAACCGGAGGAGCCGTTTGATATTGCTTATCGTCCACGTTGTACTGCACGTGCATCTGCAGAATGGCGTATCCAGCACCCTTAGCCTGCACCTTAACCGTTCCCCACGCATTTGGAATCTACAGAAGGATAAAACACACAAATCATATAACCATTCAAAACAGTACACAAATTATAGAACTCACATCGATACTCTGCAACTCTGCAAAGTGTTTGTCCGTGATGTGCAACATCTTGGTCTGTCCAGGAAGTGAAGTGGCTTCTATTGTGACTGCCAGCTGAGAAACATCCCTGATCCTCGATCTCACTGTGTACTCAATCAGCGCCTTCATAGCCACACTCGTGTCCTGCGTGGACGCCCAACCGCCATCCGTCAATCTCTGGGCATTGAGCCATCTCACAATGGGATCTATCATCAGTTCCCTCCTCGTCACGTACACCAGCAAAGCGTACGCCGTTGTCTCGATGTTCAGCGAATCGTACTTGTACGGCAATCTCGGCAGGCTGAAGTACTTTTGATTCTCAAGCTTTGTCGGCGGTTGTGGCACTTCTTCATTTCCCCAGTACATAAACTCCCCTATCGTCCTGGCGTGCTTCGCCAGGATGCTAAAGGAGTTTTCTGCATGCGGTGCATTACTCTGCATAAGAGCATACGTTACTATTGCCGCTTCGTAAGGCCCCCCAAAGTCTTTTATCATCTTCAAATTTCGATCTATCCAATCTATTGCTCTCTGCTGTGCCATTGCCACTCTCGCGCCCAATCCTCCGGCCGCCAAATCCTTCACACTGGCCAGTGTTATCAAAACATGTGCCGTGAGTGTTATGTTCCTGGCTCTCAGTATTTCATTCTCCGTTCTGTTCATCTTCCTGTCCGGCGACCAAGTCGTTTCGTAGAAAGATCCCTCCGGTGTTTGATGGCGCAACAGCCACGCCACGCTCTTCTGTATCATATTCGGATCGATGTAGATGAAATTTTCCCATTCGTAGAAGCTCGCCTCTTGGAAAATCCGCACACAGTACGCCGTCAGCCATACACTCGGATCCGATTGATTCCAATCCGAGCGGAAGAGTGAGAAGGAGCCATCCTTATTCATGAAGCTCAACTGTCTCTGATACCCAATATTCAGATGGTGGAAGGCGTGCTTTTCCATTGTCTTGTTCCTCTGATTGATCAATCTCATATAATACACGGTAAAGAGATTAGCCGCGAAGCTGAACATGTTCTGTTCCGCAGATTCCATTGGCAGGTGAATCAAGCTGGTCACATTGACAGGCATTGTGGGGAAAATGGGACCCACAACGTCTCCCACGAGACTGATCTTTGCACTATTGGATCCGTACACATAGTAACGATCCACTTGATACGGAATTATAGGCGTCTCCGTAACATTGACGTGCATGTACTGGAAGACATAAGCGCGATTGCTGAGATCCAGCAGAATGGACTGGTGACGATACTGCGGCAATCCATCGGCCTCCACATGCAGTCGCCGGGTGACTTTGTCCATTCCCAGCAGCGTGGCAGCGTGCATGGTCACATCAATATCACCCAGACGTTGTGGCACAATCGGCAGATACACAATGGACGTCTCCTGCGCCTCCAGATAAATGAAGAACTGATGCTCACCAAAGGACGTGCGCGGATTGTAGGAGCGCACAATTCCATTCTCTTCCACGTGCACAAACTTATAGTCTGGCGATCCGTGCAACACAACTGTGGCCTCAATAGCGTTCGTCATGTAATTGAAAACAGTCACACGGATGCCCACTTGTTCGCCCTGGCGACACGCGCTCGGCATCTCGACGTTGATGAAGAACGGCTGCACACCCACATATTCTATCGCCTTAGCCACCATTCCGAATCCCATGGTCGGACTCACACCAAAAGCCGACACCATCCACAGAGCCGGCCGATGAGGAACATCAATGTTGAAGATGTATCTGCCGTGTGGTCCAATGTTCACATCACGCCACAGCCACACATTCTCGTAGTGTCTCTGAATTCGATTGAAGCGATACTTCCGGAAATCCGCCAGCAGTGTTGCATTGTGATAGTCACAATTGATCTCATCAGTTCCATCTTCACAATCGAAATATCCATCACACTCTTTATCCAACCTGTAACAGCGCCCATTGAGACACTCTCCATAGCCCAAAGTCGCATTGCATATCTCCAATCGCCGCGGCACCGTAGCGTCCGTGAAAACGACCAATCCCGCGAACTCAAATGTCCGATTGGCGTCTATTCCGTACGTCGATGAAGGGTAGTACACCAGCTCATCGGGATTGCCCTCGTGTGAGTACCAGCGATGCTTGAAAGTGCCATTTGTCTGCTCATCAAATGTGGCCATCTTCGTTATGACATTAGCATAGGTCAGCTCATTTCCTGCCTGCATCGTGTAGAAGGCATTATCAATTCCGGACAGTCCCACATAGGCTCCTGGCTCTCCATAGATCGCCACCTCGACTTTGTCTCCCGTTCTCGCCTTGCGATTATTGATGAACACCGTGAAGTTATTTCGAGAGATTCCATTCACTGGGAAAGTGAGAGTATCCGCCACAATCAAGCCTCTTCTGCCCACATGCCACACCACAACTGTCGACACAGGCGCCATTTCTGCACTCAAAGTGATCGCCATTGTCCTGATGCCCTCCTGCATGTTCTCCTGACCAGTCAACAACACAATCCCCTTCGACATGACAATGTAGTGGAAATTATCCATGTGAAAGTTCGATTGCACATGCAACACCACATATTCACCCACTTTTGCGTCAGTCGTACTGGTTGTAATCTTAATCTGTTGATTCAGGGGCGAATGGTGACCCAGCAGAAGAAGTTCAGCACTTGCTCGCTCACCACGTGAATCAATAAAGTTGGCAATGAGACGCATCGAAGAGGCTTCATTGAGGAAGTCATTGGACTGCTTCGTACTGTCCAGATTCAATTCATTCCTCAGATCCACTTTCAACTCCCAAATGCCATCACGCTCAGACATTCGCAGATTCCTCAACGGATAATCACGACGTCCTCCAGCGCGACTCTCTATCCAACCAGTTATCTCCATTGTGCCATAGAAGAAGTTATCAAACGGCAGTGGTGAGCCATCGTGATACTCTGCCACGAGATAGCATGTGAAAGGCATGGCGGGCTTGAAGACTTGAGGACTTCCACCCAGGAAATTCACCCTTATTGATGAATTGTAGACCCTCGTCATGGCATAACCCTCAATCACCTCATCATAGAATCTCTCGCCAACTGTTGCCGTGATCAGAACCTCCATGCCAGAGAGATTCGGCACCATTTGCTCAAGTTCCGCCATGGGGAACTTGAAGTCGAACGTTCCGTTGAAGAATCGCAAGTACGGCAGTTGATTTCTATACGATCGTGTCCAAGGATCAAACACTTGGTTGTACTCCGGTTTGTCCATCCAGAAAGGCCAGCGTTCGTCAAAGTTGAAGTGCTTCTCCACAATGTAAGACTCCTGGAAGCCCTGCTGCTGCTGATAGCGCTCATCCAGAAATTGTCTCTCCAGCGGAATGTTCTGCGGCCCGAACAGATTGTGATAAGTGGCATCTCTGTTGTAGTATTCATCCTCTCGGCGGTATCCTGAGGAAATAGAGGGAAAAATTCAGTTCGATAATTGATTAATAGATTAATTACTCACCTCCTGTGTTTCCCACGCGATATCTCATGTTGAGTATCTTGGGATTGATGAAGCCAATCGGTCGAATGGTCGCCTTGAGGGTGAGATTACCCCTCACTGGAGCGCCACTTGTGAAATTCGCCATAATCTTGCCGTAAATGAATGGATCACTGTTGAAGAAGAATGCTGGCATTGTGACGTTCACTTCAAAGCGTGACTGGTAGTATTCCTCCACTTGGAACGTGTGCTCCTCCACTTGGCCACGCGCCACCACACGAACCGTCCACTCGCCATAGCGCGGCTGATCAGAGAGCTTATAATACAGACTCACAGTGCCCAAATTGGATTGTCTGGAGAGCCAGCGCCGCATAATATGCCCCTGGGGATCTAACATGTACACATCCACCGAGTTGTCGAAACCCCTGAGTTCCGTTGTGATGGGAATTGTCCGGAAGCGCACAGTTTCACCCTGCATGTACACTGGCTTGTCCGTCTGCACGAAGATTGTCATTGAACGCTGTGAGAAGGTGATTTTCGTCTCATTGAAGAAGGCCAATCCACCCATCACAGAATTGTACAGCCCCTCAATCCTCAGCTTGTACTCTCCTTTCACACTAGTCGGCGGCATACGCATGAGGAGCTCCTCGGGAATGCCCTCCTTCACATCCTTCTCATCGTGGGTCATCTCCACGCCATTCCGCGAGATACTGGCCCGCACAATTATCGGCAGCGGTGTGGAGACTATATTAACAGCCACACGGTACACTTGTCCAGGACGTACCATTCTCGACGCCACAATGAAGTACGTCGCCTCGTTGATCTGCAGATTGTCGTCGCTGTACAGATTCCTATTGAATGGATTCAAGTTGGGATTGAAGTCTCTGTCGCGATTAGCCGAGATCACAGGCATTCCCGGTTGACTGATGGGCCCCACTTGGGGTCTATTGAAGTCTCTGTCCCTGCCCGGGAAACCACTGCTCACGCCGTCATTACCAAACGGCCTGATGGGATCATAATTGTCTCTTGGTTGCCCAAAATTGTCATTGCTATAGACACTCCCACCCCCGTAATTATCACCCGGAGTGAAGCCATAATTCGGCCGATCGCTCGTTCCGCCAAACAAGCCACTGTCGCGCGTGACGCCGAATGGATTCAAATCATTCACATCGCGGTTGGGACCCAACCCGTCGTATGTCTGTGTCGGATATCGATTATACTGATCATCTGATCCATATCGAGTGTACACGTCATTCGGCGAGTTGGCCTGCTGACCAATTGTCTTGTCAATCACCAGAGTGAGGAGGAGAAGGGCCACAGCCCTCTCGGTGGGCCTCATCTCGCGCGACCCCCGAAATCACACACAGAGACAAGTCTGAAAGAGACAGGAAATGAGAACAAATTATATCATTTTTTTTCTCCACGCAAAGATTCACTTTTTTTCAAACTCACCCTTTCGAGACAATCAATTAAATGGAGCTTGACCATGCATTCACAACGTCACAAGATTCACTGGAAAGAGAGAAAAGAAGAAAATTGCCGGGTTATTTTTGATGTTTTACACACAAACACACAACACTCGAGCAGAAAATAATCTCTAGCCATTGAACATCTGTAAAGTGAAAACATTCTCATCCACAGACAATTCACGCAGTGTCTGGAATTTCTTATATGGTTTGAGACAATTAAGTTGATATGCATCAACTTGAAAATAGCTTCTAAGACGGTCTGCAAACTTTATAATTAAGAATTTCTAGATATGATTTGTTCTGTGAATTAAAATTCAATTCAATTTCTTATAGGAAAATATGAATAAATGAATATTCTTCTCTAAGGGCATATTCGTCCCATTTGGCACTGCGGATTTTGGTAGAAAATGTGTTATTATTCCGGATTTGAGCACCCCAAAGAGAGGAAATCCTTCGGGAACTTATTGTTGTTGTCATTCCCCGAAAAATCATATCAGACAATCTCTTCATTGACGAACGCGCATTTCCACGCCTGTGTCATTTGCAAAATTACCTTTTCAGCAGCACGGAAACACGAAACTCACGCAGAGACCGACTGTTAAATGGCCTAATGAGAATTTTTGGGACTGAAGAAAGGCGGATTTTGGAGGGTCGAACATTTCATCACCCACCCCGGAAATTTGAACTGTTTGAGTCTCACGACAAATTATATTTAAACATCATCCATCAGTGGGTGTACCATGTGTCCTCCTCGGCATTTCTCTCTCCCTTTCTCCCCTTTTTTGCCCTCCTTCCTTCAAGTGGCCTCTGAGTATCATTTCCATACCTTTTCCATCACAGAAGCCCTCTTCATCTGTTTACTCCCGCGCGCCGAGAGAAAAAACAGACACCGGAGCATTTCAGCCTTCACTGGAATTTATGCCAGTGTTCGTTGGAAATTGATAAAATTACACAGAAGCCATCATATTCAACCTGCTTCGCCCAGAGAAAGAGTGCGCCAGAGAGAGAGAGCACAAAGAGGAAGATCACCAGGACATCCATTAAACATACGATCTCATTTATCATACTGTGAAGTCTCACTAAATTTAGGAACCGCCAACAGGCAGTTGGGAAATTTAATCCTTCACTGAACACCATTTTTATGGACTCAAACTCTTTATGGACGAGTATTGAGGAAAAATTCACCATTAAAATAGTTAGTGCAATCATAAATTTTCGTATTTGCCACAATGAACTTTTCCACTAAACAATAAAACATCTGTTTTATATTCCCAAGATAAAATTACATATACGCAGAGACGAATTCCCGAATGTGGGGTTTTCAGCAAAAACAGCGATCACCCTTGGTGAATAATTTCTGAGGCACATGGAGTGAATATTACACAGAAGGCAAGTAATATTGCATAGGCAGCAAATTCCCAGCGAGAATTGAAAACGCCCTCGAGATAAATGGAAGAAATTGAGGGTGATGCAAAATACACCCGAGAAGGGTGACGGTGTGTTAATCTAATTTTCAAGCAAAACGTGCGATGAATCCGTGTGTAAATCATGTGAATCTCACCCAAACCATTGAGGCCGGAAATTGAAGAGCAAACACAGAATGTTTCATTCTCAAAACAACCAAAAATACAATATATTGCATATCATTAGCAAGTTTTAGAGCTTCCACTTCCTAAAAGAATATGTGTAGACAACGTGTCAGAAGTGTTCTGAAATATTTCAATAAAAATACCCACGATAAATTATGTCACTGGACACCTGTTTTCTCCACGGCATTCCCTTCAACACTTCCCCAAATTCCCTTCCGATTGCCTTCCTCTGAGGAATTAATCAACCGCAAACAACATTTTTATAGTTCATTTTATATACTTTCGCTTCTTTCTCACTTCATCACACAGAAAAGCGCTTCATCAACATATTCCATTACATTGTAATCCGTAAAGTGATAAAAACTGTGATAATTTCAGCGTTAATTAACAGTGGATTAAATATGTTTGCAGCAAAACTGACATTTTTTTTACATTATTAACCAAACAATAAATAAACTTTGTGAGTGATTATGGATAATTTCAATCCACACCTTCAAGAAAATTATTAAATAGTGCATTCAATTGAAAAATGAGCGCCATCGAAATGTGTCGTTCGAAATCGACAGTGTGGCATCAGTTGAACAAAGCATAGTTTTTTCCTCTCCACCAAATAGTTCATCATCAAGTCTATTTTCGATTTACCAAGGCTGAGTGATAATGGACAGAGTCTGACTGGTGGTGTCAGGAAATTACGGTCAGTGATCTCGTCTTTCAATTATTTCCCACAATGCACAAAACCACCACAAATCAAACAGTTGTCCAACTGTTTGTAGGAGAAAAATCATTTTTCAATTTAATAGCTCAAAAATTGAAAATCAAATTAATCGTGAAATTTTGCATCAAAACTTTTATCGATTGACCTTAGCATTGAGTGAAAAAGTGTGATTTGTGTTCATATAAATATCTGGAATAATTGCTTTCAATTTTCAGTTGATGCCGAACAATCGATCACAAAAGACTTAGCAAAAAAAAGGGATCAGAATGAAATTTATCGCAGTAGCAATCGTCCTCTTGGCAATAATTGGATCAGGTAAGTTAGAAGTGAAAGTAAAAAGTTGAATTCAATTTCTAATATTAATTTTTTATCACTTTAGTTCTGTGTGAACCTCAAATAAGTCAGAATTCAGACTCCAGGAATTCAATTAATGGACCCGCCGGTTATGATGGAGGATGGTGTAAGTTATCGACACTTACTGATACTCATCTATTCGAATCGCTTTCAATTTCCTCTTTTCAACACAATTTTACACGAAAATAGTGCTGATATCGAGTAATTAGTCTTTAGACTGCCTATTTCCACTATTTTCCCTCTAAAAATGTGTTAAGAAAAGAAAATTGCACGGAAGTCCTATCGATAAGAGTCGAAAAGTTCAAAGCAAAAATAACACAGAAGGGATTAAGCGCTAATACAGGACATTAATCCTCTCGTTAAACTTACAGCCCCCTATATGTATGGCGGAGGCGCAGGTCCAGCACCCATGAGACGATACGTACCTGTGAATAGGTACGCCAATCCATGTCAATATTGAGATAAATTAAATGTCCCGAATTTCTGAATAAAGAATTCCGAAGCATAGCAGACAATTGTTTGACATTTCAATATTACAATTCATTTGTACAATATGTGTTCAGGTTCAGAGCGGAAGGCATTCGGCTCAAAATAGCGTAACATTTTCAAAATGAAGAATCCCTTGTGGAAAATTGGAGTGTCTATCAGTATTAACATTGTGACATTTAAACCCATAGTGTCTCTGAGAGAAGTGAAGATATTGGGAGATCCTCCAATGCTTCCCCCCACCCTCTGTTTTCCTCCTCGTGCGTTGGAGTAAAAAAGAAACTGTTAAAGCAGAGGCGAGAGAGTGGAAGACATGTAATAAAATGGAAAAACAACAAACATTTCAGACAGAAGGAAGGTCTATTTCCAGAAAATTGTAAGGAGAGACTGAATATTGGGGTCTTAAAGAAACAAACTCAGCAAATTCCTAATGATTACAATGATTTAACAACACCACTATATACTCTCAAATCCCATATGCACACCATTATCATCTTCACAAGACAATATAAACTACTGACCGTTTTATTAACTGACTCACAATCTCAACGTTGAATTATTACGAATAGTGTGGATAGATGTATGTTTTATAAAGAGACGCCAGTAGTGAAAAGCTGCCGGAATGACTCATAAAATGCGAATTGTGTAAACGAAGACTCTGCAATGTACAATTCATTCAATACCAAAACTCATTGAGCGACATCGAGTTTGATGCCTTCAGATAAGCACAATTCTCTCATGTTTAGTTTGGACATTTTAGAAACAAACATACACATTATCTCCACCACTATTAATCTCCTCAATTGAGAATCAGTGAGAAAAGTGATTTGGGTGAAATGATGTGACACTAAAATCAACCCAGAAATAGAAATACACTATTTCCTTTTCCAAACATCAAGGCACACAAACACACATAAATTGGGGATTTATGTTATTTTATTACTAATAGCGAAGAGGTCACGCAAGGGCCAAGTTTCTTTTTCCTTTTCAGCTCCCCCAAAAACACACAATAAAACCTTCCCTTTGAACTTCACTTCGCCACACGGCCAGACGCTAAAAAACCCATCAGAATAGAAAGCACTTGAATTTGTCATCTAATTAAATATCAACCATAGTGTTTTCTACATGCAAAACTCTCTCGACATGGCGCATTCAACGACGGACAAAAGGAATAGAGGAAGAAGGAATAAAATTGCATGAAAATATGCATGAGGTTGAGACCCTTCCATTTAACACTGAAATAATATGAAAATTTTTATCTATACAGGCAAAAAAGGTGAACTCCAGCTGCCGCATTCGTTATGGGTGCGCATTCCTAGAGCGAAAGGGGATGCAGAAAGACAGCGATTTAGAACATATGGCACACGGACAGATACACATTATTGAGAGATTATTGCACTCTATTTGAGGGAGAGGCAAAATCACATTAGGAGATCTGAATTCAGGATGACCATTTCGCTTGAGATTAGTACAAAAGGGAAGTCATTAAAATGGATTAACTTGGAATGGTTGGTCTTATCACAAATTGCTGAAAAGCTCGAAGAAATTTATTATTCAATTTTCATTTAATTCATTAAGATTAGGGTACAGTTTGAGGATAATTAATTTGTCGCTAGTTTCTGATTATATACCCTGTGATTGAGTAATAAAAAGGCCTAGTTCTGCAAATTACATTCAGAAGTTACAGAAAATCCGATTTGAAATGAAGTGTGCATTCACAATTATTCTCCTTTTGGTTGTTTAACCTGAAGGTAAGTCTCTACTTTAAAGATGAAGCAAAATTACAGACAATCTGCCGTATTTCAGCTATTGCGGCTAATCGCGATCGGAGGGGCTATTGGGGAACAACCTTCACAATTTTCCCTGTTAAACCCAGTTAGGTGAATTGTCTAAGCTGTGTTTGATGCAGTGGCGAAAGCTCAACGCAACACCCTTCTGTAATGTAATCATCATTGGAATGAATTTGATTTGGAGAGTTTGATATTGACGCAGAAAAAAAAGTTCCGATTTTAATTTCAATATTGAGAAGTTTGTGATATTTGAAAATTGAAAAGATGCTTATTTTCAGAAAAAGGAGTTTCAAAAAGCATTTTTAGACTTTGAGTCACTGCGACGTTGAATCTCAGCATTAAATGCATTACAATATATTTATTTTAAATAATCACCCTTTTCAAAACCAATTGCTGAAAATTTGCATAAAACTTTCACAAATTAATCACTCCACGCAATTGCATTGAGTTAATTAAAATTTGATGTTTTAAGACTTCAATTTATCGCCACTATTTTCTGATTAATGGCTGCGATTCTGCAATAAAAGGCTTCAACAGCACAAA
This sequence comes from Phlebotomus argentipes, assembly GCF_947086385.1. Classification (NCBI taxonomy): domain Eukaryota; kingdom Metazoa; phylum Arthropoda; class Insecta; order Diptera; family Psychodidae; genus Phlebotomus; species Phlebotomus argentipes. The sequence goes on along the minus strand of NW_026776181.1, from coordinate 5,164,456 downwards.
TCAAATTCATAAGTTACAGAAACTCTGATTTAAAATGAAGTTTGGATTGCTCATTTTTCTTATTTGTATACTCTTAGCTGAAGGTAAGACTCTTTTTCAAAGTTAACGCCAAGATAAAGGATAATTTGTCTTATTTCAGCCGATCGAGATCGTAGACAGAGTTGGTTCTTCACACTCTTCCCGCCGCGTGAGAATAGTAGTATGACGGGCTAGCGATTCACACCAAACCTCAACTTTACAATGCAGAATTTAGTGAAAGCTTAACTACACACCCTTTATAAAATGTAATCAGCATTGGAATGAATTAAACTATTAAAGCAAAACACACAATTTCCGAGAGTTTGATATTAACTGAGAGTCTGCATTTTAATGCGTCTGGCGGTGATGAGATCTATTTCTATCAATTATTATTTAAAAATTCGATTTGGTAGTAACTAGGAAAATCAAGAGTTCTGATTTTAATTTCAATATGAAGAAGTTTGAGTCACTGCGACGGTAATTCTCAACATCAAATGTATTACAATGGATTTATTTTAAATAATCGACCTTATCAAAAACCAATTGCTAAAAATTTGCATAAAACTCTCACATATAAATCACTCAATTGCATTAAGTTAATTAATTATTCGATGCGATATGGATAAAAGCGCCTGGAATGAATCAATAAATAATAATAATTGTTATTAAAATTTAGTGGTTTAGGAGTTCAATTTATCGCCACTATTTTCTGATTAATGGCTGCGATTCTGCAATAAAAGGTCTCAACAGAAAAAATCAAATTCATTAGTTATAGAAGCTCTGTTTTAAAATGAAGTTTGGATTGCTGATTTTTCTAATTTTTGTACTCATAGCTGAAGGTAAGTCACTTTACTAAAGCTAACGCCAAGGTAAGGAACAATTTGTCTTATTTCAGCTGATCGCGAACATAGGCAAATGTGGTCAGGACAAGTCTTCACAATCTTCCCTCCGCCTGATAAGTATTAATTCGGCAGAAGCCTAGCGATTCGCACAAAACCTGCACTTTTTCCAATTCTGAGGGTGAAATGCAGTATTTGGTGAAATCTCAACGCAACACCCTTCTGTAATGTAATCATCATTGGAATGAATTAAAATAAAACACACAATTTCCGAGGGGTTCTCGTGCCTCAGCTCTCTTCAGTGGCGCGTGTTGGATTTTGATACAATATTCACCCCCTTTCTTCCACTATCAAAATCACTTTCACTCTCTTCCCTCTTCTCACAACTCATGTTCACTCTTGCACTCATTCAATATTTATTCGGAACATGTCAGCAAACACGCAAAACGACAGAATCCTCTCGTGAGACGGGAGAAAATCAAGGAGATTTTAGTTGGCTATTGGCGAAAGAGACCAGATAAAAACCTCCAGTCATCGATCGAGAAACTTTGCCAACTCACCCAAAAGATCACCCTAAAATCTAACCCTATAAAAGCCACCCTGCATCCCGAAAACTAAACCCTCGAAACAAGACCCGAATTGCATTCATTTGTCGGTGCACATAAAATGCCTTTTGTCCCCGCGACGAGGCACAATCGAGGGGTGGCGAAACAATGTGCATAATGTCGGCTACCATAAAAAATTCACGTTTTCTTGACAAGCAGCCAAAAAGCGAGCAAAGAGACAAATAGGAAAAAAATATATATCAAGATCTGAGATTAAACTCTATTCTATAGTAAGAGGGACACACTTTAGCATTATCGCACAATATTTGTCTTTAATTTTATTGAAAAATTCTTCAAATACTCCTCAACAAAGCTCTCTTCAAGAAGGGGAAATTCAATTAGTCTGAAAAGACGGAAATTCTAGATGAAGGACTAATATAAATTTACGTATTAAATGCCGATGACAAAGGCAAGTGAAGCACTAGAAAAACTTTTGAGAGTGGGTGATGTCGAGCGTTTAATTGAGGACCGGCGAATCCCCTTGGAATTTTTCGCTTCGTTAGACAAAAAAAATGCCACCGAATGATATCGCGAAATACCGGGAATATTGCCATCATAAATTAGTTTAATGCGATAGGGACCCTTTTGGGAAGAAAAGGTACGTAGCCCCGTGTGCATATTTCACATATTTGGTAAAACTTTTTAAATATATTGCGTGATAACAATTTTCATCACATTCAGCAGGGGAAGAGAATTTAAACAAAACATGGTAGAATTTTGAAATGAAAGGGACATTGAATACAAGTTCTTATTCACTGAAATTATTTGCTCATTTAATAGGATTTGGCTCCAAGCCACGCCCATTAGAATACTCCGCCTACTTTAATTATCTTAAATACAATCTGAATACTCTGAATATCACTGAAATCATGAGTCAAACACCTCTCAAAATCAACTCAAGAATATCTAAAGTTACTTATTCATTTTTACTTTAGTCCCAAACTTACTTAAATTAGTAAAAATAAATCGAAAAATAAACCAACTTTTAAATGCTACTCTTAACCGAGATGCAGATCAAGAACCTTAACGAATTTCTCACACGAAAAGAACGCACGCGGCTCTTAAGAGACATGTTTTTATGCGGGAAAAGGTGTGCCTGTGTTCGAGGCAAATGCACACAAGCTCACCCATTCAATTGTCCGGAGTGTGACGTAAACAAGGTGAATCTAAATCACTAATTAATCCGGCAAATTCACCCCATAACCCCCGCCCTTGTGCTTCTGGACTTTCCCTTAGACTCCTAGAAGCGCCAGGCATCTAGCATTTGTGGGAAACTCCTGGAAAATTGGTCAAAATCAGGAGAAACATGACCTCTTTGGACGGCACGCCCCATTTTTATTTTCTCTCCAAATCCACAGGTGCAAATCCCAATCCGTGGCAAATGCTATGCATTTTCGGGAGGATTATCGTAAATTCCATTTCCTCAGATCGGAAAATTGGGGAAATGCATGGAAAAACACGCCTAATGACTGATTTGTAGAGCGCGGTTAACGCCCAAATACGCGAAATATGCAAATCACCTGTGTATTGGTTGGGAGTGATTAATCCTCTTGAATTTCCTTGTTAATCCACCTAATTTCCTCCAGCATGAGACTTGCACGATAACTTTGCACACTTAGCTTTCCTTGCACACCACTCTTTCACCCGCGGGAGCGTTTCATCACAACGAAAAAGGCGGATTATCTGCGGGGAAAACGCGAAAACGCCACTTCACACGACAAACACCACCAAACAAATGAAGTGCTTGTCAAACGAAGTACTATCTCAGGCGGCGCCACTGCAGCAGCCCAATAAAATGTCCAAAATGCTCTCATGGATCAGTAGACAAGACAGAAGACAATTCCGAGGAAACAATTCAATAGCAAAACGCCGGGAAACAATTAAATGGATTTACTATATTCAAGTGAGTCTGTTCAGTACCAGTAGCTCTTCTTGGGGATCCTGTCCTCCTGGATGCCCATTTCGCGCATGATGTCCATCTCGAATGTGCACAAAGCAGGCTTGAACGTAATTTCCTCCACCACGCTCGATGCAGTGTCCTTATCCTTCTCAACATACGTTCGCTTTGTCTTGTAATCGTTGGTCTCTTCCTGTTCTTTGGGAATCGGCAGAATTCTTCCTGTTCTCGTGGACACGCGCACTCTATCGCCCTCCTCAGTGTACCGCCACTCGATGTCTGTCCCTTGGAGATCCGAGGGATCCACCAATTTCACTTGATTTGTCACCAACAGCGGTGCCTCGGACTTTATATAGATTCCTGGATAATCTCCCTCAGCGCCGACCTTCCGGAAGTGGCAGTTCAATCCTTCAACCACAACCCAGTTCCTCTCAGGAATAAGCTGCTTCACGATGCCCTGCTTGCCCTTGTCTCTCCCCACGAGCACTTCCACGCGATCCCCGCGGAAGAACGACCATTCGGCGATGGGCTCCACGAACACTTTCTTCCGCATAGAGCGCGGCAAGTTCTGTTGCCGAAATTGGGCAGTCCACGGCCGATTCATGGTGAACCTGAACCTCTTCCTCTCGATCACTTTCTGCTGATAGTTGGGCTCGTTGGGAGTGCGCCAAGCCACCTGAAAAAACGGATTTCCTCGAGAAAATGCCCAAGAATGGCAGTCATGTCAACTCACTTGTTCCATTGCTCTCTTCACATAGGATTCCGGAAAATTCGAGTACTTGATAGAAAGTTCATGCACTTTCTTCAGCATTTGGCTGGTTATCCTCATTTTGGCGTGACTTCTTCGTCCTTTTTATCGAAATTTTCACCGCACCCAAAACAATGAACTCATAACCACAAAATCGCGTGTAAAAAATGCTCGCCAGCGCTCCACGTGACGATTTGCTGAAACAGTGTCGCCCCTGGTGTGAATTTCACCGCAAATAATTTGCAAGAGGAGCCATAAAAATTCTATTTACATGCATTTTACGGTGATTTACGGTCCCGGAGACTAATGGTGTGCTTAGCTAGACTCCTCTCACTGTGACTTCCCCTCGCGAACTGTACGCACGCATATTCCCACTCTTGGTGAGTCACCGTGGAGGAGGTTATGTCCCAGAGTCTCTGTTTCTTCTGATTTCACCCCCAAAACAATGGACTTCTTACCTCAAAAGCACGCCAAGTACTTTGCCAGGTTCCTGAATCTCCTCCCAGCTCGATTGGCATCTCACGACTCTACGCGGTAAGTCTCTCTGTGGAGGAAATTCTTGGTGAAACAAGTTCAAGGATCTTCCGTGTATTTCAGGGTCACGATCGCCTTCTTTGCCGTCAGCGGGCTCGATGTCCTAGACTCCCTGGAGCTGCTGGCGCCCACTCAGCGGCGGAACATCATTGACTGGATCTACAGATACCAGGTGATCCCGAAGGGAGGGCTTCAGTGCGGCGGATTCCAAGGCTCGAGCACGCTGAGCATCAAGAGCGATGATCAGGGAAAGAGGGCAGCCGTGGAGGCCTACCACTGGGGCCACCTGGCCATGACGTACACTGGCATCGCTGTGCTGATCGCCCTCGGAGACGACCTAAGTCGCCTGGACAGGAGAGCCATTGTTGAGGGCGTGGCGGCTGTCCAGCGCGAAGATGGCAGCTTCAGTGCCTCCGTGGAGGGCAACGAGCAGGACATGAGATTCGTCTACTGTGCCGCCGCGATCTGTGCCATGCTCAACGACTGGGGCTGTGTGGATCGCCAGCGAATGGCACAATACATCCGGCAAAGCATTGTGAGTATGGCAATAATCGAAAGGTTTTGTGGTTTGTGGGATTTTTCAGTGAAGGACGCTTTTTCCAGAGCTTTTATTGTTGTTTTTATGAACAGAATTATGAAATTGAACATAACTCCAGAGCATTGATTTACTGCGGTTCAGAGGTTTTGCTGTTTATAGTCTAAGAATCCAGGAAAAATGTCTAAATAGGCCCTCAAAATTTAAATTAAAGCATAAATCATTCATTTAATCAGATGAAATTACGCTCAATTACACTTGAAATGCTCTGTCAATAAAAAAGTGTTTGCTTCACGCCAGTATTTAAGCATAGAAAACAGTGTCTGAGTGTGTTAATCCCTGCAAATCAATTCTCTTATCTCCCGCTTTTTCCGTCACCCACAGCGATATGACTTCGGTGTGAGTCAGCACATGGAGATGGAGGGTCACGGAGGCACAACCTTCTGCGCCGTGGCGGCCCTGCACCTCAGCGATCAACTGCACATCCTCTCGCGCCGCGAGCTGGAGGGAATGAAGCGGTGGCTGGTGATGAGACAAGGCGTGGGCTTCCAGGGGAGGCCCAATAAGACCGAGGACACGTGCTACTCCTTCTGGATAGCGGCCACGCTCAAGATTCTCAACGCTTTCCACTTGACGGACTTCGAGGAGAACCGGAACTTCATTCTGTCCACGCAGAATCGCGTCGTGGGCGGATTTTCCAAGTGGCCAGCATTCAACACTGATCCTTTTCACACGTACTTCGGCATCTGCGGGCTGAGCTTCGTGGATGAGCCCGGCGTGCTGGAGGTGATGCCCAGTCTCAACATATCAATGCGCGCCTACAGGCGACTCAAAAATCTGCACAGCACGTGGGAGGCGACGCAGAACCTCAACGACGTGCGCCTCAACATCGACTGAGGGGCAGGAAGAGAGCACAAAGTATAATGGTAAGAGCTGTTGATAAAGTGTAACTGTTTTGTGTACTTGGATAGATTTGTAACTATTGCAATGTTATATTGAATATACAATGTATTATTTTGCGGACAAAACATCGCAGTCTAATTTGACTTCTTCTGCTTGGACACATTATTATCCTTCTCGCCGCTTCTCTTCCCACAAAGTTTCTTCATTAGGAAGTACTTCAGGGACAATTTTGAGAGCCCACCTAAACTCAGGTGATAATTGATGTTGCTTTAGAAAGTCCACTGAAATAATTTCCACCTCCAACTTCAGGTGCCCAATGGTCAAAAAGTCTAATTAGAATGGTGGACTTGTCGCGGTGTAATCAGAACTGATGTGTGGGTGAAGACTTTAAGCTTTTATACGATGACTACATATTTCAGTGTATTTTCTCACGATAAAATACACTGAAACAGAGAATCAGTGAAGCGATGATGCGGATGAAACAGTTTTTTTTTGTATAAACACTGTGGTTTATTGGTTGCATTGATATTCTAATCACTTTATTTACATTCAATCATCCCAAGTTCCCTTCAAATTCAACTTTGGCTTTAGAAAAGTCCCGACATATTGAGCACCTTCAAGATTCTCCTGGAAACCGGGAATTGACTCGAGTCTCTTGTACCAAGCAGCGATGTTCTTGAATTTGTTCACATTGGCGCCGATTTCCTGCAGAAAAGAAGAATTCTAGTGATTTCTGAGCGAAATTGAATGATAAGATTTTGCAAACTCACATAAAGAGTCGAGATTGTGGCTAGGAAAGCAAGATCAGCTATTGTTAAGTTGTTTCCAGCCACATATTGTTGTCCTTCCATGAAATTGTTCAGATTGCCCAGAATCTTGTACACCCTCTCCTTCTTATCCTCAGGAATTGTCGTACTTCCCAATGCGTAAATAGAATACTGAAAGTGTTTAGAAAATGTGTAGAAGCCGGGAATGCCTATGAAGTGTTGAAATTTACCATAATGTATCCAGCGGCGATCTGCAAATCCATGTCCATAAATAGCCTGGAATCCACAACAGCTCTCTTCTTCATATCTGTTGGATAAAGAGTGTTTCCTGGAGCCTTGGCTGAGGCCAAATACATGGCGATGGCGCGAGATTCCCACAAAGCAAAGCCATTATCGTCAATTGTTGGCACTGTGTGCTGAGGATTGATTTTTGTGAACTCTGGTGACATTTGATCCTTCTTCATCAAGTCTATTTTAATAGTTTCCACATCAAGATTCAAGTTCCTGACGGTGAGAAGAGCAGCTCGTGAGGGTGGACTTGGAGGCGCGTAATACAATTTGAGAGGAGCCATTTTTCACCACTTCTTTCGCGTGAGAATTGAACGGCGATTCACCTTTTGGCACAGTTTTACCAAAACTGATTGTTGTGGGCTTCGTAGAGGCTTTTATATATCATTTATTATCTCAGTCATGAAATGGCATTTTAGTAAAAAGTGCTGTTGTGCTTTCGGTGATTCTGCATTGGTGAATCATGCGCGATGAGTTCAAACTTTTAACTTTCCGCACAAATACTTCTTGACTCCCCAATTATTACTTCACTGCGCGCGATTGAAGAACCACATATTTTTAGCAGGTATTTAGGTGGTTTTTCGAAGAAAATACTAATACAAAGAGGTTCACCTTCAATACAATCAACCTAAAGTGAAGAGTTTTTTCGCTATTTTTTTTGCTGGAAGCAATGAGAATAGGTTTTTTGTTATCTGAACATAATCCATCATGACAAACTCTACTCCATATAAATTTAAAGAGGATTAATCCACTTTCCCTCATGAAGCTTGCACGTGAATAAATGCATATCAAATAAATACTGTCTAAGCAATCATGAGTGGTAAATGAGTGATAAAACACAAACTGATAAGAATGTAATCTCTGCTTCATACAACTTCAAATTGAACACCTGTGCGCTTTCTTTATTTTCCCCTCAAAAAAATACAACACCGAAAAAATACAAATTAAGCTTCCCAAGTTCCTGTTAGATTGATCTTAGATTTGATGAGGTTTCCAAAGAATTGAGCTCCATCCCGATTTTCTTCGGCACCGGGAACTGATTCTAGGCTTTTCAGCCAGGCCGAAACGTTACTGAATTTGCTGAGGTTCGCACCGGATGCCTGTTGAAATCAAATGAAGAATTGAATGATTAACTATTGATATTTTAATGTAATGAAACTTGCCTGAAGGCCTGCCATAGTTGACAAAAGAGCCAAATCGGCCACAGTTAATTCACTGCCAGCGACATATTTTTGTCCCTCCAAGAATGCATTCAGATTCCCCAGAATCTTGAACACCTTCTCTCTTTTGTCCTTAGGCATTTCCGTTGCTCCCAGAGCTAAGATGGGATACTGAAAAAAGATTTATGTCAAGGTTTATGTTAAACTGAGCTGATAATAAATTTAAAAAAAATTATCTTACTGCAATTCCTCCAAAAGCAATCTGCAATTCTTGGTCCAGATACAATCTTGCGTCCACAACAGCTCTCTTCTTCACGTCTGTTGGGTAAAGAGAGCTTCCTGGGGCTTTGGAAGAAACCAGGTACGTTGCGATGGCGCGAGATTCCCACAAAACAAATCCATTATCGTCTATTGTTGGCACTGTGTGTTGAGGATTGACCTTCACGAATTCTGGTGCCAAGTGTTCTCCCTTTAGCAAGTCCACCACGACAATTTCCGCGTCTAGCTTCAGATTCCTGATGGTCAGCAGGACTAGCCTGGATGGAGGACTAAGACGATAGTGATAAAATTTCAGCGGGGCCATTTTCAGCGACTTGTTATCCGAAATTACGGGCACGTCTTGCTTCTGGAGGTATCTATTGAGAACTGACTGTGTTGGTACCAAAATACCACTGAGTTGGGCAATTTCTCACTATGACAATAACAATTTTTTATTATTGCTGCTTAGCTGTAATAAGTCAAGCGATGCTGGGAATGAAGTGTTGAATTCTACTGAAATATTGCTGCTGTATTTGGAGGGGATAATTTTCACTTCCATATAAAGAATTCATATAAATCTCTCTGTATATACCGATAAAATAGATACTACATAAAAAAGTGTATTGATAAATGATTTCAAAACTCAAACTGATATGAATAAAATCGTAACACCGACGATTACACAACCATATAAATACTGAAAATGAAGCATTTATCTTATTACCAATTATCTTTATTATCGCTTTAGATCATGTACAAAGTTTTTCACCTCAATCTTCCCAAGTTTGCTTCAAATCAATCATGGATTTGACAAAATTCGCAAACAATTGAGCGCCTTCAAGATTCTCCTGAGCGCCAGGAACTGATTCTAATGTTTTCAGCCAGGCTGTAATGTTGTTGAACTTCTTTACATTCGCTCCCATTTCCTGATAAAGTGAAGAGAAGAGCGAATAAAGTAATTATCAATGTAAAATACCGATAACCAAGACGATAACTCACCTGAATTGATACGACTGTTGCCAGAAGAGCCAAATCGGCCAGAGTTAGTTCACTGCCAGCAACATATTTTTGTCCTTCGAGGAAGGTGTTCAGGTTTCCTAGAGCTTTGTACATCTTTTCTTTCTGAGATTTGGATACTTCTTTTGCGCCCATTCTGTAAACTGGATACTGGAAAATCATCGAATGTTTTATTTCAATGTTCTATAAGGAACTTGCAAATAAAACTGATACATTACCACCATTCCCAAAAATGCCATTTGCAGCTCATGATCCAGATATAGTCGATTGTCCACCAGAGCCCTCTTCTTCACATCTGTTGGATACAGAGTGCTTCCTGGAGCCTTGGAAGAAACCAGGTATGTTGCGATGGCGCGAGATTCCCACAGAATAAATCCATTATCGTCAATTGTTGGAATTGTGTGTTGAGGATTGAGTTTCAAAAACTCTGGCGAATGTTGCTCCCCATTCAACAAATCCACCACGACAATTTCCACGTCCAACTTCATGTATTTGATGGCCATTAGATTGAATCTGGCCGGAGGACTTGGAGAACAGAAATAAAATTTCACTGGAGCCATTTTTCCTGAATTATTACACTTAAAAAATCACTGAAAATCACTGGAAGATCCGGCTTCTGACGAGGTGTGGCCAAAACTGATTGTGTTGCTAGAATCTTAGTGCTCTTATACACTAAATTTTTTAATTCAGAGTGACTCTATTCACTATCTCTAGTAATAATGTGTTCGTGTGGTAGTAGGAGTGAAACAGCAATTTTCTAATTATATCATATCAATGTATTCGTGCTCTGCTTGATAGTTCTGCATGCATGGATTTGTATATAAAAAAATATGTGGATTATTTAAAATTTGAATGTACAATCAATCATCCGAAGTTGTTTTATTCATTCGAATTTCTTGCACCAAAGTAGAAATATTCTTTAATATTTTCTCATTGATCCTATTTTCTGAAGAAGGACAAAAACTGTAAATGAAGCATTTTTTACTTAAAACTTTTCCATTGTTTTTACCTTACGAAATTTTGCATACAAAATTTTCTCTTTAATCATCCCAAGTTTGCTTCAAATCAATCATGGATTTGATAAAGTTCGCGAACAATTGAGCGCCTTCAAGATTCTCCTGAGCACCAGGAACTGATTCTAATGTTTTCAGCCAGGCTGTAATGTTGTTGAACTTTTTGACATTCGCTCCCATTTCCTGATAGAGCGAAGGGAAAAATGGATAATGTAATCTTTAACATAACAGCGATAACTCACCTGAATTGATACGACTGTTGCCAGAAGAGCCAAATCAGCCAGAGTTAATTCACTTCCAGCAACATATTTTTGTCCTTCAAGGAAGGTGTTCAGGTTTCCAAGAGCTTTGTACATCTTTTCTTTCTGGGATTTGGAAACTTCTTTGCCTCCCATACTGTAGACAGGATACTGGAAAATCGTCGAATGTTTTATTTCAATGTTCTATAAGGAACTTGCAAATAAAACTGATACATTACCACCATTCCCAAAAATGCCATTTGCAGTTCATGATCCAGATACAATCGATTATTCACCAGAGCCCTCTTCTTCACGTCTGTTGGGTAAAGAGAGTTTCCTGGGGCTTTGGAAGAAACCAGGTATGTTGCAATGGCGCGAGATTCCCACAGAATAAATCCATTGTCGTCAATTGCAGGCACTGTGTGCTGGGGATTGAGCTTCAAGAACTCTTGCGAAAATTGTTCTTTGTTTCGTAAATTCACTATAATAATTTCTACGTTCAATTTCAAGTATTTGATGGTCAAAAGATTGAATCTGGCGGGAGGACTGAGTGAGAAGAAATAAAATTTCACTGGATCCATTTTTACTAAATTCCGACACTTCTTTTCAAAATCTTAAACAGATCTGGCTTCTGGCAAGGTGTGGTCAAAACTGACTGTATTGGTAGAATTATAGAGCTTTTTTAAACTGAATTTTTGTAATGATTTCATTTAATCTTCTACTCGCTATCTTTATATGATGTATTCGTGCCATTCGTGCATTAGCTATAATGAAACAGCATTTTCTTTTGAAATTTCTTTATCTGTATATTTACACTCTTAATACTCCTGCTTACATAAATATAATCAGAAAATATGTGAGCTGTTTTAAGCTTTATTACTTTCAATCATCCCAAGTTCCCTTCAAATTCAATTTTGGCTTTATGAAATTTCCGAGCATTTGAGCGCCTTGAAGATTCTCCTGGAAACCAGGAATTGACTCGAGTTTCTTGTACCAAGCAGCGATGTTCTTGAATTTGTTGACATTGGCGCCGATTTCCTGAAAAAAGAAGAATTCTCGTGATTTCTGAGCGAAATTGAATGATAAGATTTTGCAAACTCACGTAAAGAGTCGAGATTGTAGCGAGAAATGCGAGATCAGCAACTGTTAAATCGTTTCCAGCCACATACTGTTGTCCTTCCAAAAATATATTAAGGTTGCCCAGAACCTTGTAAATCCTCTCTTTCTTGTCATCGGGAATACTTGTTAGTCCTTCATAGAAGACTGGACGCTAATGAATTAAAGAAAATTAATTCAGTCTCATAAAACACAGTAATTTAATGACTCTCACTATGATATTTCCAGTCGCGATCTGCAAATCCATGTCCATAAATAGCCTGGAATCCACAACAGCTTTCTTCTTCACATCTGTTGGATAAAGAGTGTTTCCTGGAGCTTTGGACGAGGCCAAATACATGGCAATGGCTCGAGATTCGTATAAAATAAATCCATTATCATTAATAGTTGGCACTTTATGTTGAGGATTGATTTTTTTGAACTCTGGTGACAAATGTTCCTCTTTCAGCATGTCAAGAACGATAATTTCTGCATCCAGTTTAAGGTTTCTGATGGCCAGAAGAGCCACCCTTGATGGTGGACTTGCGGGAAAGTGATATAATTTGAGAGTGGCCATTTTTCACGAGTATAAAGTTACACCTTTTGCTACAGTTTGACTGAAACTGATTTTTTTGTGTGGTGTTGTTGCTTTTATATCTCATTTTGCCTATGTTTTACATGTATTCTTATCTCACTGTATCTCACGACAAAATACGATACTAGAGAATGAAACAGCATTTTACCAAAAAGTGCTGGTTTATATGTATTGACAATCAGTCGAACACTTGCAAGAGTGATGTTTTACTACTAAATTATGTAAGTGTTTCTGGTTTTCTAATATCACTTCTCGTCATTAAGATACTCAGGATTACTTGCAAACAAACTTATTCATACATCGCGTTGTATACAAAAGTGCTCTTTCAATGTGGAGATGGACAGAGATTTGTGGTTGTGTTTGAAAAAAAAAAAAACATCTTTTTTGGGCCAATTTGAGATATGATAATCTGCATTTCAAGTTCAACGAGTTTAATTCATACAAATTTTCGTCAAGTCACTCTGTGAAGTAATTAACTCTTTCACTCTTTTATTTGGTCAAGTTCTCTCATTTCGGTGGAAAGAAACTTTGTCCGGCAAAGTGTCAATTGTCTATTGTACTTATTTCCTAAAAGAACTCTCACTTGAATAAAATGTGAATTTTTTTTATTGTAATAATACTTTTATTGATATTTAATCATCCCAAGTTCCCTTCAAATCCAACTTTGGTTTTAAGAAATTTCCGAGCAGTTGAGCGCCTTCAAGATTCTCCTGGAAACCAGGAATCGATTCGAGTCTCTTGTACCAAGCAGCGATGTTCTTGAATTTGTTCACATTGGCGCCCATTTCCTGAAGAAAGAAGAATTTGTCATAATTTGTGGTAAAATTGAATGATAAGATTTTGCAAACTCACATAAAGAGTCGATACATTGACCAGAAAAGCCAGATCAGCAACTGTCAATTCATTTCCGGCCACATATTGTTGTCCTTCCATGAAAGTGTTCAGATTGCCCAGAATCTTGTACACCTTTTCTTTCTTGTCCTCGGGAATGGTGGTAGCTCCCAATGCATAGATGGGATACTGGATAATTTTGGAAATAGTAGAATTATACGATATTGAGATACAATATTTTAATAAAACTCACCATAACTTCGCCTGCGGCTTTTTGCAAATCGTGATCCAAGGATAGACGGGCATCCACAACAGCCCTCTTCTTCACGTCTGTTGGGTAAAGAGAGCTTCCTGGAGCCTTAGAAGAGACCAAATATGTAGCGATGGCGCGAGATTCCCAGAGGTAAAATCCATTATCATCAATTGTTGGCACTGTGTGTTGAGGATTGATCTTCATAAATTCCGGTGTCATTTGTTCCTTGTTCATTGTGTTCACGACGACAATTTCCACATCTAACTTCAAGTTCCTGATGGCCAACAGTGCCAGACGCGAGGGAGGACTCACGTTAAAGTGATACAATTTAAGAGGAGCCATTTTTCCGATTAGTTTTTTTCGTTTCGTTCACACAAAAACTGAAGTACGCGGTTTGCAAAAGCTTACTCGAAACTGATCGTTTTGAGCATTGTCAGAGCTTTTATATCATTTTCCCCATCAGTTACATCTACAATCTCGTAAATATCTGTAGCGATAAAAGAGAATGAAACGGCATTTTACCAAAAAGTGCTGTTGTGTTTCTCGATGCTTCTTTCTGTATGTGATGATATGATTCACAAACATTAAGATACATGACTCCCACTTTTTTTTATCAACATGTTTAAAAATTTACACTGAGTAAAATATATAACACGGTTGGGTTTTATATAAGTGTGCGACAATGTATCAAATATTCTAACATGTTGGCTGCTGAAGATCTTTAAAACTTTTATGTTGTGATAATCAGAATAGACAGTAAATAATTATACTAATTTGAGTAATGAGTAGATAAAAACACAGCCAAATGATAAGAAATCACTGCTTCAGGCAGATATTACATAACCATTCAGAACATCCCAATTGACGCATGCAGTCACTTTAACTTTATCTTTATTTTTCCTTCACAAAATGTACATCAAAGTATTCAAGTTTAATCTTCCCAATTTTGCTTCCAATCAATCTTAGACTTTATGAAGTTACCAAAGAATTGAGCGCCTTCGAGATTCTCCTGAGCACCGGGAACAGATTCTAGTGTTTTCAGCCAGGCTGTAATGTTATTGAACTTTTTGATGTTCGCGCCGACTTCCTAATAAAAGATGAGATATGAATTGATAAAGTACTCTTCGCCACCTTCACCATAAAACAATGATTTTTCACCTGAATTGATATGACAGTGACCAGAAGCGCGAGATCGGCAAGAGTCAATTCACTTCCTGCGACGTACTTTTGTCCCTCAAGGAAGGTGTTTAGATTCCCCAGAACTTTGTACATCTTCACCTTTTGAGCTTTCAAAATTTCTGTTTCTCCTAATCTGTAGATTGGGTACTGAAAACAATTTGGACATTATACTGGATACATTTTTGTTAGCAAAATTTATGCATTACGAGCATTTCCAAAAACGCCATTTGCAGTTCATGATCCAGAAATAATCGAGCATCCACAACAGCCCTCTTCTTCACGTCTGTTGGGTAAAGAGAACTTCCTGGAGTTTTATTAGAAACCAAGTATGTTGCGATGGCGCGAGATTCCCACAGAATAAATCCATTGTCGTCAATTGTTGGCACTGTGTGTTGAGGATTGGTTTTCACGAATTCTGGTGCAAATTGTTCCTTATTTAATGTATTTATGACAACAATGTCCACATCCAATTTCAAGTTCCTGATGGTTAGAAGAGCGAATCGGGAAGGAGGACTTGCAGAAAAGTGATACAATTTAAGAGGAGCCATTTTGCCAAAATGTTTTATGTTGCACCAGAATAGACGTTCCGCTTCAAGCGATTAAATAGAACTGAACTTTATGGGAATTCAGAGAGCTTATATATTATATTGTCCTATCAATTACATGAATACTTCTACTGATAGGAGAGAATAAAAATAATAACAATATTCACCAACATTATGATACTGACTTTTCTACTTGCACACAATTTCTATATAAGAGTGAATATAGAGTACATAAAACTGATGAAGAATTGTGCACTTAATTTGGATCTTGCCTAGTCATCCCAAGTTCCGGTCATCTGAACTTTCGATTTGATATACATTCCCAGGTTTTTAGACTGTTCCTCATTCTCCTGGAAACCAGGCACAGATTCCAATTTCTTGTACCAAGCCGAGATGTTCTTGAATTTCTTGATATTGGCTCCAATTGCCTAGTCAAACCACACAAAAATTAGTACACAAAATCCGTGTATGTTTCTGTCTAGTTAACTCACATTAAGACTGGAAATTGTAGCCAAAAGAGCCAGATCAGCTACTGTCAGATCATTTCCACCAGCAAACTGCTTTCCCTCCAGGAAAGTATTAAAGTGTCCTAGAATCTTGTAAACCTTCTCTTTCTTGTCCTCAGGAATCGTTGTTGCGCCCATATGAATAGGATACTATTCAAGGTCAACAAGTTAAAAAAAAATCCACAAACCTCTAAAATTTATCTGTAGATTTCCTAATCTTACCATAACCTCAGTGGCTGCTAATTGCAAGGCTTGATCAAGAAATAATCTTGCGTCCACAACCGCTCTCTTCTTCACATCTGTCGGGTAAAGAGAGTTTCCTGGAGCCTTGGAAGATACCAGATAAGTTGCGATGGCGCGAGATTCCCAGAGAATGAATCCATTATCGTCAATTGTTGGTACTGTGTGTTGAGGATTAATCTTCACGAAATCTGGCGCTAATTGGCCCTTATTCAATAGATCGACAATCACTATTTCCGCGTCAATTTTCAAATATTTCACAATCAGGAAAGCCACTCTCGACGGAGGGCTGACGGGAAAATGATACAGTTTGAGAGGAGCCATGGCTTGTCCAACAGATTAATCTAAACTGATTGTGGGAGGCTGAGATTAGGAGCTTTTATATCATTCTAACTAAGCAATGCTAATAATAAGAATGAGAATAGCTATCTCACTATCTCAAGATTTTATCAAAAGACAGACAAAATAGGATGAAATGGCATTTTGTATGACATTGTTCTACTATTTATTAGACTAGAGTCTCTGCATAATTAACATTGTGAGTAGAATTTTTATAAGCTTTATGAGTCGATTGTGTGCGAGCTTTATTGATTGAAAATTTATGAAGGTGTCATTGCATATAATGAATGTTTCTTCAATAAATTATCTGTTAATACACAAAAGCAGTTGACAAGTATTTAATTGACAATTATTTGATAGCAAAAATTCCTATTTGATTGTTAAACTTTTTACTGAGCAAAAGCAGGAAATAATTTTGGCGTTTTTGTCTGCTTCGCGCAATTTCGCAATTGCAGAAGAATCTAGAAATGATTTTACATTTATTCTCAAGTAACTTGTCATACTTGGCGATCATGCGTTCATGACTTTGCATAAAGTTCCATCTGGAATGTGACGATGCAACAACGGCAAGTTAACATGAGAAACTTTCAGGCTCAAACTTTTGGGACTCCTGTACAAATTTGGGTCATCGAAGGACAGAAATTTCCTTTCCGGCGTCGATTATTTGTACATATGAATAAATATAATTATGTACCCGTGGACTAATCGCCTTGTCATGGTTTTGAGTCAGAAGCCGGCTCAACACCATTAAGCACTCAAACAGCCGCAACAGGCCCGCATTTGCCTTGAATTACACATACGTAAATGTACAATATCTCGCATTTAGACAGCCACATAATTGCTCCTGGCCGAGCCTCAGTGGAACTTCTTGATTGTATCTGAGCACCGCAATCGATTCCTTTTGTTTGGCCCACCAAATAGACTTCAACTGGAATGACGAATGCCTCCCTGAAGCACTCTTTCTTCCTCACTTCTCCAATGATTAACTACTGCGCGAATGAGATGGAAGCCAGCGAAGTGGGAGATGATTATCAAAAATACAGAGGCAAGTCACTATATTTACTTCAGTCGCTATACACTTTGGTTAGTCTTTGGTGAGGCGTTAACCAAGTTCTATCAAACGAGTTCTTTTTGATCCCCCAACCGGTGAATTTTCATTGAAAGTGAGTTGAATAATGTTTTTTTTTCTGAAGATGTCTTCTTACTTAATATCAAGGCCATTTTTTCACTAGAAGTGATTTCCTAATGATTCTTAATGCGACTCTGTTCTTTCTCATCAAACAGCGCAATGGCTCCGCTGAAGTTGTACCATTTCCCCATCAGTGCTCCCTCTCGTGGGGCCCTTCTGGCCATCCGGAATCTCAAACTCGATGTTGAGGTAAGTTTAGTGACTTTGTATGCATGAAACGCTGTAACGCGCTAAACGAGAAATGATCAGTGAAAGTTTGTGTGGGTTAAAAGAGTAAATAACCAACGGAGGAATTCTGTTCATTCGGTTCATTTTATTAGAGAAATGATGAATTCTGTTAAATAGTCATGAGAATAGTTGCTATCATCCTCGTGGATCACATTATCAAGCATGTTGAATTTAATACTTGGACTTTTCGTGGGAAATGTACCTAGAAAGTCGCTGATAACAGTAAATTATACATAATTCTGGGTTTTCAAGTGGGAAGATTTTTTATTTTTCACACAAACCAGAGAAATAACAGTCAAAATTGGGAAGGAACACTAAAAATCTGGATTTTTTAATAGATCGTCGAGATCGACTTAATGAACAAGGCTCAAATGTCAGCAGAGTTCGTGAAGATCAATCCTCAACACACTGTTCCGACTCTCGACGACAATGGCTTCGTTTTGTGGGAATCTCGCGCCATTTCCACTTACCTGGTGAACTCCAAAGCGCCAGGAAATTCTCTGTATCCTAATGACCCGAAAATCCGAGCAATTGTTGATTCTCGCTTGTACTTTGACGCCTCCAATCTCTATCCAAAAGCTCGGAATATATTTGTAAGTTCTCGCAATGCAATTGTGGATGTAATTACTAATGCAAGGATTTATTTTTCAGTTCCCCATTATATTTCTTGACGTGAAAGAGGTGAATGAAGAACACAGGAAGGATCTCTACCAATCCCTTGAGTTCATGAACACCTTCCTGAATGGACAGAATTGGTTTGCTGGAGACAAGCCGACTCTGGCCGATCTAGGGCTTTTAGCTACATACTCGACGTTTGTTCACGCCGGAGCGAACGTGAGCAAGTACACCAACTTGGCTGCCTGGTATAAAAGATGTGAATCTCTGACTGGGTTCGAGGAGAACGAGGCTGGGGCCAAAGGTTTCGGCGAAGTCATCAAGTCGAAGCTCGGCATAACAGGCACATGGGATTGAGTGCGTGCTGAATAAAGATCGATTTGTCGATGAAGATGGTGTGCAACTTGGGTGGGAAGGAGAAAAAGAAGAAATTGTCCAACATCGTGGTTCTTCAGCTTGAGGTTGTGTGCGTGAGAGTGGTTTTAAATTTACTATGGCGCCTGCTCGCGTTAAAAAAAGAGATGGTTAAATGCCTTGAGTACACGACAAGATGCAAAGTGCATCTAAATGCCATGATTTCATCGCCGAGAGTCGCGGCTGTGTGTGTGTCAGAGTCATTGATTGCTCGCGGGTTTTGGCGAGGGAGAGGAGTATTGATTTTGCCGAGAAGAATCGGGAGACGTTTGAGGGTGTTTCCGAAATACGGTTTAGGGATCTCGTCGCCGTGTTTGATGGTGTGAGTCGATGATTCTCACTGCGCCGCCGAGTGATTGTACGTCGAGCGACGCACCAGAAAGGCAATGCTCGGGAAGAATACCATCAGAGTCCACGAGAGAGACCCACATCGGCTCAGTAGAGATTTGGCATCTGTGCTGGGTGGACATTTCGCGCACGGCTCGTCGGATTACTCAGTCACAGCTTCTCTGCTTCACACCACAATCACTCATTGGCAGTGTCCAACGCGTGACGGACTGTGTTCGGTGAAAGAGATTCACCCCCATTGAATTCTGGGGGTTGGGACGAACCCACGAAACTCTGCATTGATTCTCTGAGATCGCCTTGAAATTCCGTGGCAGAGCAGAATCAACCCTCGAGAGTGATTCGAGTGTGTGTGAGTGAGTGCGAAGGAGAGGCCTCTCCTCGGCCTCCTCGGGGGGCGCAGAGCCACCCCTGGGTGACAGTGCCTGTGCCCGCGTGTGTGTGTGTGAGAGAGAGAGAAATTAGAGGCATGGCTTCCAAAGAATACCAATTCGTAACATTTTGGCCCTCCTCAAAATTACCATCGCGACTGCCAAAACTACCCTCGGTGTATTGTGTATAAGAGGCATAACCATAAAAGGACACTAGGACAAAAGACACTCGGCCCAAGGACTCAAGCGGACTCCCGTCGATCTGGTGTGCCGCCTTCGGCAACGCGGAAATGGATAAGAAACGTCTCAACGCGGGCATGTTGCTGCTTCTTCTCGCTGGTGAGTCTTGCCCACAATGTTTGACGAGAGTCACCCCTGGTTGTACATCGCGTCAATGAGAATTGATGCCCCTCATGATGAGCATGAGGGTAAGAATTAACAGTCGGCAGTGCGCCTCATCCATTTCACTCTGTATATAAATATTGATCAAATGGAATGAGTGATGCCACTTGATAATGCTGTGGAGTAATTTCCAATGATTTGGCAACTCCTGCAGGACATTGGATTTCATCCCTTTGCCTACACACACACTGTACAAATACAATTTACAAGAGCAACTCTAGCAATGCCATTTCCCGAGTGCGCTGCACTTGATCATGTTTGCTGGTAAAACCAACCGAAAACGGGGAAATTGAGTTGAAATGGATTATTGGAAAATCATACAAATTCATTTGCTATGCATTCCCCAACAATGGTTTGTTCGTGCAAAGTGGCGTCACCACGGAGACTCAAGAAGCTGGGGAACAGGATGCAGGGGAGAATAATTACGCAAGAGTGTTAGCAATATGGATCCATAATTCTCGAGAATAAGTAATCCAGGAAGCAGACATTTTGCTTAGGAATTCCCAGAACAGAAAATCAGAGATATTTGATCTGAGGGCTGAGTCTTGAAATTCGTCAAAATCAGAATCAGTGGAAATTGACTGATTTTGAGAAATTTGCGAGTCTTGAGTAAAAATCAGTCAGAAACCGAGTCAAAATTGGCTCAAAATCAATCAACTCTTGTTGACATGAGAACATCGAGTCAACACGATTGCTCAATGTCTCAATTTTAAGATTTTACTTCAATTAGAGTATCAAATGGCCATCGATGGCATCGGAAATGGATAATAGAATAATTATTCTAATTGTTTTTTTATTTTATATTGATAATTTTCCTTATTATTGCTGAGATATAAGCATCTCTTTTCTTGCGCTCGCGTAAGAGGCTCAGAGACGGAAAATAATTTCTTTCCATGCGCGCTGAGTTCCTGAGAGTCCCTCTTTGCAGTGTCGAGGCAACGATAATCCAAATTTTATTATGTCATGCATAATCCTTGCCATAAACATTTTCAGTTTTGAAGGTATCTTTAATTGGATGGAATTCCCAAATTCTTCGCCCTTTGCTTAGTGCTTAAGTCTCATGAATTATGAATCAATAAACTGAACATGTGGACAGATAGTACAAATCCAAGTGTAATCAGAAGATGAACAATTGGTTCAACAAAAAAAATGGATGGAGAAATTTTTGCAAAGGGGAGGAAGTCGATCCCCATCTCGTGGGGCACCTCAAGATCACTCGCAGAAGTCCCATTCTGCTCCTGGGACTTCTCGTATAACCGCAGGAGAACATCTGT
Organism: Phlebotomus argentipes; assembly: GCF_947086385.1. Classification (NCBI taxonomy): domain Eukaryota; kingdom Metazoa; phylum Arthropoda; class Insecta; order Diptera; family Psychodidae; genus Phlebotomus; species Phlebotomus argentipes. The sequence goes on along the minus strand of NW_026776181.1, from coordinate 5,143,214 downwards.
ATGTTAATAATGCACATTATTCACATATTTGTCGCCCGAGGGTTAATTTTAGCCTTCTTAAGGCGTGGGCAGACACCCCAGGATAATTCCTTGGGGTAAAAGTTAAGTTTGAGGAGCATTTTTATCATTTTCTGCCTCAAACACCTCAACTTGGCTCAAATCAAAACAACAAAATGACGTTTCTGCCTGCGTTCCGAAAGCATTTCCCCTCCCGAAAAATTCCGAAGGCTGATTTTGACTCAAGACTCACGAAACTTTCAAAATTGTGATCATGTCAACAAGTTAAAAATCGATGAGGTTTTGTTGATTCTGATTTTGACCATTTTCAAGACTCAGCCCTCTGGTCATGCATTCAAAATTCAAAGATTATCCTGACGCAATATAAATTTTCCAAAAGCTACTAAACACGATTCTTGAAGATTTCACAGTGTATTTCAAAGCTAGGATATAGACAAGAATAGCCAAAAAGAGCAATCATAGTCAGAATCTTTCAATCCTCCGAAGGAATTATCCCCCAAAGTTGGAGTGTCGGTAAGTTATTTCACTTACCGATACTTATCGATTCGAATTGTGTGCAATTTCCGTTTTCTTTTTCAACACCATTTCTGGGAAGAATAGAACTGATATAGGTTAATTAGTTCTTGGACTTACAATTTTATCTATTTTTTCCTAAAAGAGTGATAAAACTCATTATCGATGACATACTTGTCAATAACTTTCAAGCGAAAAGAAGTAAGTGGAATATGGCGCTAAGAAAATATGTAAATTGACTTCAGGACGAACTGATTAAGAACTTTGTACTTACGAAACAAATCTCTTCGGTGCTTTTTCGAGTTTTTAGATTAAAAAAAAGAAGCCTTTCTGTTTTGTTTAGCTTATTTTTCAAATTGCAGGGCACAAAGGCATTAAAAAGGATTTGAATGTGCCAAAAACTTAATCACAGTTTGTATATTTGAATGTTCGTGCAAATGTTGCAATAATTCAGCAGATTATCTCAAATAACATTCGGATTAATGTGAGGAAAAAGAAATAATCGTTTGGCGAAATGAAGTGCGTAAACATATCTCGCATGTGCCTGTATAATATGGATAATGACAAGCATTAGTGTAATTGGAGGAGCACAGAAATACAACTCAATTTTCCATTCCATTGAGATATATTCCATGATGAAGCATCCGAGTTAATGACAATGGGGAAATTTCATAATTCACATTAAATTCTTTTGCGCCATCGTGCACACGAGATTTTAGAACTACAAATATTTGAGGGCAGAATTGAAATTGTTGCCAACAAATCCATTTTGACGACTTTCACATGGGATTTACTTAACTATTCCCACTGAAAATTAACTTAATTGCCCTGTTATCGTGCACTCTTGTTCACCAATTCCATCGTCCATTTGTTTCTATTTTTGCGCCCATTCGGAATGGATGGAGAGAGAGAGAGAGGAGAAAAGAATCAGTGAATCGGTGTTTATTGTTTTCAGCCCATGGAAGATTTTCTTGTTGATCCATCAACTGGAAGAGTGATTAAATATCTGACGATTTCATTAAATTCCTCCACGCTCGATTAGACGACAACCCGCTGCGATTGCGCTCAGGTTGGACGTTTTGGAGCAGATTTGCCCAAGTCCAAGAGCCAATTAATTGGAGAATGGAGCATTTTCCAACTAATTGGATGCTGACTTGATCATCTGTAGTGTCATAACAGACGAGATTTATTCGATATCAGCCCTCGGTGCGATAAGTGAGTGAAGTTTATCAGCCACAGTGCGGCCACATTTTGCACACGGAGCTGTGTTTGTCTCCAAATTGGCCCGGCGATGGTGTGATTAATTGAAGTGTTAAGAAATACAGCACACACTTGACAATTAAGAGATCAACTTTATTCCACCCAGATTGTTTATTGTTGTTCGCTCACTTTTTTAGGGCAAAGATTCCGAGTGGAGCTCCTTGTCATCAGTTCTTGCACGATTTATTTACATTTAATTACAGCGGAATCGCTCCTCGTACTTTTCATGTGTCTCAAAAGTCTCTCTCCGCCCACGTTCGCCAGCTATAGTGTGTCACACAGAGGACCTGAATGTAAATTTCTCGCTTCTCTCAACACAAGCATGTCTTTTCTAGGATTCCCATTATAATAGCGCCTCATATGGATGCTGTTTATTTTTTCAACATCATCAAAGTGATTTGTTCTTTTGCTCTCGTGTCTCTTCCACTGAATTTCGTCGCATGCACACACACAAAGCTCCTTTCACAGCCAAAAAGACGGGATGAATCCCCCAGCAATTGCACACAGACATTCACCGATTTTTGGGTATGTTTTTCTTGGTCAAAACTCTCCCAAACATCTGCTCTCGTTTTCTACCTTTGCCGAATTCAAGATGTTGATGGATGTCTCCTCTCTTCCTCCATCCAACATCCCCGGACTGGAGTGAATAAGAGCCATGCGGATGTATTCATCCACGTTCATTGTATGCTTGGAGAGCAATGATTCTCCGCTTGCCAGTTTATATACGTGTCTCTCTCCCTTTCCTCGCGTCTTTTTTATAGTCCTCCAGCTCTCTTTTGACCAAACAACCAACAAAGTTCATGATTTTATAATGAGACTTGGCGTCTCAATATGGCCAAGTCTGACCATTTTCGTTTGGCCCTCCTTATATAGAACATAATGTCTAATTCCTCAAATGGATCACCGATCACAAGAAACCACTCGCAATACGTCATTCCCTGCTAATCAAACATGCATTACATTTTTTTCGGTGTCTTCCTGCGGGGCTACAAATTAATTTAAAGACGACAATCTAATCAAACTTTGGTCGAATAATTAGTGAAAATCATTGTTAATTAATTACATGCTCAAGTAAGTGAATAAAATCCCTCTCGTTCTTCTCATTAGCACGAATAATAACATTTCATTTGGACGACTTGGATGCCCCTCGGCAATCTCATCCTCTCCAAAGAGGCCCAACACATTTGTACGGAATTGTAATTAATTAATTTTCCTGTCTATCCATTTCATTTTCACCAGGAATATTGATTAATTTTGCCGATATTATTTATGAGTTTTTTTTACTAGACATCACAGATGAAATTCTCATGAAATATTACAAATTAATTCACAAACATTTTGACCTTAATTTCTGCAATGATTTGATTGATCCTTTTACTCTGTATGTGTGTGTGTGTGTGTGTGTGTGGAACCAACAAACAAGCAGTAATCGACGGGTGCTTCGAAAACTAGCAAAAGTTAAAATTGCTATTCTTCAGTAGAAGGATTTGAAGTGTGAGATTTGAAATCGATTTGTTATTTCCCTAATTTCTCCTCAAACTCCCTGTTATCTTTCATAAAATTGATAATATTGATCAATTCCGGCTATTTTCTATATCTTTCAGTTGATTTCATATGGTTAGTTATTGAAATATTTACTGAAATATGGAAGTATTCGAATAATTCGCTAAGATTTTAATTTATTAAAAGGCAATTTAAGTAGAGTTTTCTGCACACGAACTCTTTAAGATAAATCTGATTTCCTTCATTTTTGCCGATTTACTTTAGTCTAATATTTTCTGACGTGTTAGAAGACATCAAGATATGTGCAAAAATACATAAGACGTTAACTCTCAAAAGTCGACTTTTGATAGGTTTCGAGGAACCCGCCATAATGAATTTGTAATCAAAAGGGTGAATGGAAGATGATTAATGCAGAAAAAGCCCATAAACCACGCTTGCCAGTGACTTCTCAATGCTATCACATAATTGCACTCTGGCAATATGGCTTTCTGCTGATCCTGATGAACGCTAGAAAAGGCCAGATTACACACTGTCATCAACAGAGATGCAATTTGGGTCAACTGATAGAATTTCCCATACATTTTCTGCTCATTAATTGAATGATTTATAGCACGTGATGTGGAAAAGAATGTTGGCAAATATAATTATGCTCCTGCAGTGATAATCGTCGTTATCACCATCAGTAGCCAATTTACTCTCTCTCTCTCTCTGAGAAAATTATTTGCTATGTGGGATTTTATAGCTCACGAATGATTTACTCGCTGCTGCAGGAAGCCGAGGTGGAGAATAAAGCTAATACCATTCGCATTAGAGTGCAATAGGAAGATATAAAGTCCGAGTTATGATTACGACCATCACATCACGAATGGGCACATATGTTGGGTCTCAATTATTCACCTTTTTTCACGGGTAAAATTTTACATTTTCAAGGATTTATAGTGATTTTTTTTCCGGCTAAAATACAGACATTACAATTTTATTGCACATTTATTTCTATTTGTATGACACTCATTAAACTCGTGGGCACAGAATGATGTGCAATTTACTTTATTTAATTAGTTTTCAAATTGCATTTGCAATAAATCCACAAAATGGAGTTTTAATGAGGCCAAAATCATTTTAATTCAATAAGACTGGGACTTCAAAGCTCGTGAATAATATTCTAAAGGGAATTATGGAAAGTATTTTAATATATATGTATTTTCTCAATTTAAAATAGATTACAGTGTTATTCCCTTTTGATAAAGGAGCCTCGCCTTTTTCACCCTCCCTGTCTCACTTCTTTCTTTGATGCTTTTCAAAATCTGGGCAATTTAATCAAGGAGTTGGGAATCGCAAATTGAAATTCCACTTGAAAGGCGAAAACTGTGTACAGAAGAATCTCAGGGCGTGCTGAAGTGTATGATTATGTGCACTGTTGAAAGTTTCATGAAGCACCATTCCATCTCGGGGCACCGCTGACAGATTAGTTCTAAGCGCAACAAAGGCAGAAATTCTTAGCGGAATTCCATAATTTGTGCCTTTTATATTCAAATGAGCACCTCCGGTGTGTCTGCGCCGCATGCTTTTGGCGCGCATACTTCCCGATGAGCAACAAAAGCCCAATATGTATTATTAATAACAACACTCGGGGCCACAAAGGGGAGCATCAATCGATGCACTTCGCCGTGATCTTCGAGTCAATTAAGCACTATTTGTACAGCTCCCGTGCGATCGGTTGCCACGAGTGGCAGTGAAAACACTCGCCGGAATTAACTCACAAATGAAATATGAATTCACCGTGCTCTCACTGCTTTATTTGCCATTTTCTCTTGCTCACACTCCACAATTTCGGTGTACTTTTTGTGCTGCACTTTCGTCACTTACATCGTCATCTCTTGGGGCCTCTTGCACGTTCTTCCGTGTGGCGATGAGGGTCTTTCGCAGCACTCGATGACGATGCAGGTACTGCTGGTGCCTCTCATGTGACTTATATAGTCGCTCGATGGAGAATATAATATTTGAACAAGAGCTGGGAGCCCAGACGGCTTCATCCATTCAATAGTAATGATTTCACCGTCGAGCGCTGCTAAATTGGATGTGATTCCAGGGGGTGAAGTAATTGACCAGAACTGTCTTTCGCTTTTGAATTGTCACACTGAAATGCGCCAGAGAAAATAGAGCCATTAGCCATCCGCCATGAGGCAACTATTCGACTCACAATTGAGATTTGAATGCACATAACAAGTTCATTCTATCGAGTCACCGTGAGTTTGTCATGCAGACTTTTCCAACCATCTTCACCATACGATGATACTTCTATCCACAGTGTACGTAATTTGCTTCACGAGTATTTGGCAATTAATTTAAATTTGACAATTTTCCCTTCGTCAACTGAAAATCTGTGGAGAAGCGCTCTTCAGTTAATGCATTTGCCTATTAAACGACCCACCAGACGATCTCCTCGAGTCAACAGCCAAGGCGAAAAGTGCTTCTTTTTTGGGTGGGCTCGCAGTCTCTGAGAGAAATGAGTGGCTTTTTTTCTCTCTCCTCTCTTTCCTCGAGGAGCATTTGAAATAGATCACTCAATAAATTATCGCATGGGATCCCCTTGGCGGCAATTTACAAAACGCGCACTGAAAATAGCCAAAGAAGTGTGTTGAGTGTATCCATAAGAGCGAAATGTGTGAATTCGAGGGTGGCTGAGAGATTGAGGGATATGTGGAAGTTGAGGAAAAGAAGATACGGAGGAGAAAATAAACAAGTCATTGATGAAATTCATCAATTGATGCGTCTTTGGGTGAAACACATTTGTTATTTATGAGATGTCCCGCAACGCGTAAAAGCCAAAATGGGAGGAGGAAATCTCCGCCACAGGAATGCTCGCCCGACAATCTGTTTATTTATCATAATTAAAATGAAATTGCTTCTGTGTATTTACATATCATCGCTGGGTATCCTTCGGCAGGAATTTCGAAGAAATACTGGAGCATAGTCACACTCGGGCGAGCATTTTTCCGTTAACAAACAACCAAAGAGTGCGGATGAAAATCACGCTGGTTTGAAGAGCTTTATCAACTTTGGTGGTTATTTTAATTTTTTTGCCTTTCTGTATGTTTTATACAGTGTATTTGCTGAAGCTTGTTGCTTTTTTTATAAGTTTTTTATGCTCTTCCGATAAAGCGAATTCATTGTTGGGGGAAAAAGCCGTCCGAAAGAGTGGAAAAATACATCTAAAATCATTTGTGATGATCTTGAAATTGGAATTTCTGTCTGTTATAATTTTGAAGTAATTGCCGTGTTGCTTTCTTTCTGGCATAAAACTCGTTTCTATTTACAGAAAAGTCCACACCTTACGCATTTCTTCGTCACAATAAAGTCATTAATTGATAAAATATGCAAACAGACCTTTTTTCATATGCTCACGAAATGGAGGTCTGAAAAAAAATTAAGAGCTCTAATGATTGTTTATTGTGTAAACCAACAGTTTTCTCTCTTTTGACTCTTCATGATACCTTTTTAGTCGCCCATTTCCCTCGATGAGGCGTCCAGAAAAAGAGAGACATTATGCAGAAAAAAAATCTCTGTGCATTAGAGCGTGAAACATGTCTCTTTTTGCCTGCCCTGAAGTCAATTTTCGCGTGAAATCAGACGGAACGAGATGAAAGGAAATTAGTTAAATTTGTAATGGTAATTTGTGCTGATTTAATTTGTCTCAATGTGAAGAATTTATTGACGTGGATGCGCCGCGATTCTTGAGGAGAGTTTGCCAGTTGTTTAGCAAAGGACATTCAGCGCAGAGCAACGAATTTTCCTCATCTGTGTCTCTCAATTTGACGTGACAATTTAATGTGGCGCTCATTTGAGGCGGTGGAGCGCAGCAGCTCATACGTATAATGTGGTTGTAAGAAATGGGAATTATGCATGAAATTGTTAGTGCACAGAAGCCTTGCATTAGTATTCATTTGTTAAGCTAAACGCTGTTTGGGGAATAATAATGATATTGAAAGTTTTCCATGTGGAAGTTGTGTGTTGGGATGCGAGAAAGAATGCAAGTAAGAGATACACATTTTATGAAAAGTACACACTTAAATTCTTGCTGTGCCCATCATAACATCCCCACAACAAAAATATTTTTCCTCATTGTGCATAATTGGAAAAGTTTCCACACAGCGAAGACATTTCTCGCTCATTCTTGAGCGATGAGCGTCTCAAAGTGGATAGTTTTCCATCTTTGGGCATATTTTTCATCCCAACCCGCAGGAAGACAAGGAATTTGCCTCTCTAATGATAACATTTTCAATATCACTCGCATGAGAAATTCCTGGAACTCTGTCGCAAGTAATTTCCATGGACAGATAATATGAATTTATCTTCGGAGTTTCTCACAGAAAATCTCCATGGAGTGTCTTTTGGTGCAGCAGCTGCACAAATTAAATTAGTCACAGTGTGACATCGATTCTTTTATCATCAGCCAGACGCTCGCCCGTGTCTAACCGAGACCTTCTGGTCACACAAGTCGAGAAAGTTATCTCGAGCCGCAATCAATCTTCACGTGTTGCTTAATTAAATCACCAACTTTTGCGATCTCACACGAGAAATCCGCAAATGCTGCAGATTCTACACTCTGTCCACCTTATGGCTACTCATGGAGGTTTTTCTGTGCAATTTACACTCACAAGTTTTAAAGATCGCCTCATAGAGCGATAGTCTAATAATAAATGCAGTCATAAACACCCTGTCAACTGGGTGAGTCGCCTGCATTTTAGCTCTTCATTCTCCTCAGCGCGAGAAGAAAATAATATTGCCACTTGAATTAATTACTGGGAAGAAAATTTGTCTCGGGACAAATGGAAGAGAAAGCCTCGCCATATAAATTTATTTATGAGCTGCCACCCTTCCATCAATATTCCATCGGGCAAGAGAGCGCCATTCTTCTGGCCAAGTGACGGTAAATCTCATTAGTGGAAACTATTTCTTGCTACAGAATGAATTTCTTAATGTCTGTCAGTGAATGAGGGGGAAGAAAAAAGGTATCACAAGTGGATATCGTCTTCATTTCGATGAATAATTCATGTGGTTAATAGAAATCAATGAATTGGAAAATAAATTTCCCCACAGCGGGTTTCTTTATGCCAGTGGCACAGAATGTCTTCCACTAATGTTCTCCAAGTGACTCTCAGAAGAAAGGTGAAAAAGGTGAATCAATATAAGATAGGGAGGGCTTTTTTCGGGGAGCGCACTCGCCGAAACGAGAAAATGATCAAGGAAAGTCGGATTTTGTGAGATGAGCGAGTATTAATATCGTGAAAATTAAATGCACTGGAAATACTTGAGATAAATCATGATGAATTGAATATTTTTATATTAAATTTATTCAAGGAGTGTGGAAAGTGATGTGCGAAAAGTCAATTTTCACTGTGTCTCCATCAGAGAGACACTCTCTGCATATTATGATGATGTGAAATTTGTGGAAAATTGAGGTGGGAAATCTGATGTCATCACAGCGATCCACCTAATTTGCCGAAAGCTCCTCAATTGTCAGTGGAAAACGCAAAAGCTCTTGTCAAAATAGACTCATATTGAGAGCAATTGATGGATTGGAATATTTGATTTTGCATTCGCTTGGATGTTTCCAGTTTGTGATTTGTTTATTCTGTGATATATATCTTCAATCTCCCTTTCAGCACTCTCTGCTTAATCAAACTTCAATCGTTGGCAATTTACACCAAAATTTAATGAAATGCGGAACGGATTTATTTTTATTATCTAACATAGAACTGGATAAATTTGTCAATTCCACAGTGAAAATACATTTATTTAACAAAATTATTCTTGTGCCTGATGAATTTGTATCAAGGGACACCCAAAGAGAGAGTCTCATACTCCCTTTTGCGTGTTAGTGATGGATTTAGACGTGGAATTGATGTGTGATCTAAATTTTGAATTATTCTATACAGATTTCTATCATATCTCTGCCCATTTCATCTGTCTAAATGCGGGAGAGCTTGGGATTATACTGAAACTGCCTTAATTTATGTTCTCATCTAAACATGTCTCCTTGTTTGTTTCTATAATGTATGATTTTCTCAAATCTATCGTAAAAATAACGATTTTTCTCTGGCTTTAACACCACTTTTTCCCATCCGAAATGCCACAATTTTTTATACACAAAGCCGAACAAAGAGGTAGAAAAGATGGAGAAGAAGTTTAAAAGGAGGCACCGAAATATGATAAATTCACGGAACGTGTTTGGAAAATTTAATTCTCAAAACTTTTCCAGCGTGAATTTGAATAAGGCAATAGTTCAATTCAATATCAATACTGTATCTTTGCACATTGTAGTGCTACATCGAATTTTATCGATAAATCTGTTTGCAATATATCCTCGAGGACAGGGAATTCCAGAGCGAATAGTTTTACAAAATGGAGCTACAGAGTTTATTAAATTTTCCGAAAGAAGACTAGAAAGGAACGGCAAATATTCGTCAGTTGTTACCCTGTGTATTTGCCCTTAACTTTCACGTTAGCATTCCTTCAATGTGATTTATCACGATTGGTATTTCGTAGAGTGGTGGAATTAGCGTGACACGCAATGCCTTCATTATCGGGTTGGAGGGGGAGGGAAAACCCTTTCATTGTGGCCACTCTGCGCTCTGTCTTCAGCAATTCCACCATTAACTTTCGGCTTCCGCCGCTCAAGAGGGTGAAGACAGTGTCGGCCAAGACCTGAGGGGGACCGTTATTGATTTTTTTTAATTGATAGTCATTTCCTCATGCACACCCCAAATACAATACAATGATGGGCGTTGCCACAACACTCACCTAATCATATTTGCCAAGAAATATTGCCCATGGCTCCCCATTTCTGGATGGCCGAAGAAATGGAAGCGCCTGAGAAAGAAATCGCTAAAATTACACTAACCACACATTTTCCGTGACGGAAACGTTTGGGTAGTTTTTCACCAGGCCGTGGATAAAATATTCCAGAGTGTGGAAAATGTGCCGCAATCCCACACTGATGATTATTGAATTGTGAGAGAGAGAGAGTCTTCCAGGCCAGCGGAGAACAATCGGAATTGAATCGATTTGTTACGTAAAATTGAATTACCTTTACCCCAGATAACGCAAAGGTTGGCTCATCAATTTACAAGTGGAGCTTCGCAAGCCCAGAGTGCGAAAGCATACTCACTCTGCGGATGCCACATTGCGGACGAATTCCACTGTGCCAGAGTCTTTTCACGTTGATGGACATCAAAGTGATTTTTATTCTGGGGATAATTAATATACAGGCAAATTACGGATTTGCATGTCGACACAATGAAATGTTAATAGAATTCAATTGAATAATTTTTTTAACACACTCTAAATTTTGTTATTATTTAATTTTTCCGATCAATTGACTTTATCATTTGCATATTTAATGGCTCATTTGATTGAATTTTAAGCATTCCCATGCCGAAACTCCGCCCTATCAGTTTCCCCACCCCTTTATTGGGTTAATACGCCAGTGTTGAATTGCAACGTAGTCACCCTGTGGAGATATCCTGTTTTTCCATGAAAATTCCCCATTCTCTCTTTCATATTTTCTAAACTTTTCACTTGGAAACACTTTCCGTTGGGCCGTTCTATTTATAAAAGCGTCGAGTGAGAGAATGTACAAGAATGACAAGAATGAAATACATGTTTAGAAGGAAACACAGCAATAATGCCTCCATAGAGAGCGACATTGTAAAATATATTGGCAATGCCATGAGGCACTTTAATGCGATTGTATTTGGATACAAACTCCTCGACAATCATCACCGTCATTTGCATAATTTCACTGTGGTTGGGCATAAAAACGCGCGCGCGAAAAAGTGTGCTCTATGTAGTCGAAATTGGAAGAATAATGGGGAGATTGTAAGGAATGGTGGAGGAAGTGCACAGATGAGAAACAAATAGTAAAGAATACTTGCTCTCTATGATCTTCCGCGTCTCTGGAATTCCAAATGAGGAAGATCAATTGTTCACGGGAGAGACATTCTGAATTCTCGGGAATCTTGGGCACCAAAATAGATAATGGTGGGGAGGAAGGGGAAAAAAGGCAGTAAAATGTCGTGTACAGCGCGATTGGGGGGAAGGGGGAGAGAGTCGGAAGAGCAAACAGCCAAGCAAGTGGATTCAATGGAACTGGGCGAGAGATGAAAGGGAGGACAAGAAAAATAGATTTCTCAACAGTTGGAAATTATCATCCAACTTTTTGGTGCAACTAAAGGACAGCCAGCATCGCCAGAGACAACATAATGCGTAGAATTTGCTGTGGTGTGGAAAAAAGAGCGGCCCAGAGAGTTTACCAGGAGATTTATGTGGTGGAAAATATCATCAAGTTCTGCATGGGGAATTAAAGATGAAATAAATTCTTTGTTACCAAACTCAATTCAAACTGGAAAATCACCAGCTATGGTGCTCTCTTGGGTAATTTATAGCTCCACCACGGAGGAGAATTAATTAGAGACGTGCAATTATCGTATTATAGCCGACATGGTGTGGGGATTTCATCGCAATAACACTGCAATATCCATACAAATGCTGAAAAGCTCCTTAGCAACTCCACCATTTTCCGCCCTTTCTCTCGGATTACTGCGTTTGTGAGAATTTTTCAACAAAACTCACACTAAAAGGCGCACTGTTAAATCATTTAATACCTTGTACTTCCGCTTCTTAGGATTCTCCTTACCCATGATTTTCCACCCACTTGACTCGCAATCCATTCTTCACCGTGAATCTCCTTGTGCATGCAATGGACGAAATCTCACGACGTGATAAAATGGCATCTGAGAAAATAAATGGTCAAATCTCCGCACTTCTGCATGGGTTAATTCGTCTTTCAGCGACGTCTGGAGTGCGGCAGTCTCATGCAATATTATCGCCCTTAATGATAGGGCAGTGCCTTGAGATTTGATGCTTCGCCTGGCGCCAGTCTTGCATCAAAATTACATTGGGACAAATTACAGAGTGGAGAGTAAATACAGACTCTATTGATTGCAATATTAAATCCATTAAATCCCATAACTCAGATCCAAATACTCAGATGGACAGTATTGCTATGGTGGGAATAAATAATAAATTCGCCCTAAATTTTTCTCTCGCGAAGTGATTAAATTTGTCTGTTAAAACCGCCAATTAGTTGACAATTTTGCACTCATATTCGCAGACAATGAATTAATTTACGAGCGGCAGATATTTTTGACAATATATATATCCTCTTCACTTCATTTGCAAATTTATTGTGTAATTTAATTTTGGGGAACTTCCAGAGCGGTGGGTGGAAAGAGTTCACCGAAGCCGCGCGTTGACTTTGCATGACGCGCCGAGCATTGAGTCCATGCTTCGGCATGTGCAATAAATTAGAGACGATTTATAATCATAAATGTACATAAAAGGCGGCTCCTCTCGCTTCAATGGATGGATTTTTGATGGGGAAGCGAAAAGCATGTTCGCCAGAGCTCATCATCACGTGGAGCAATAAAAGGTCACAGGGAGGGTGAAATAGTAGTAAAATTTATATGAAAATTTCTCGGGTTGCCTCGAGAAAACAGCCGACAAATCTTGCCGTCTCTCCATTGATCACAAAGTACATAATTCTTGAGGATATAAGTACATGTTATTGTTAAGATGCTCACGTCACAGCTTGGTTGAATGGGGGGTGAAGAGAACGTGCCACATATCAGGAGGGAATGAACGAGTGCTACTATGTAGTTGCTCCACACAGAGGATCCCCACGAGGGAGGTTTAAGGACTGGGAGAGAGCATTCTGTGCGGATTCTGGTGCGCTGCGCGGCGCAGCTTTGCGATTTACTGTTGCCAAATAATGCAATGCTCCCCCCATCTCTGTGAGCTTTGCGCTCCCGCCATCATACAGTGGATGGCAAGACAGAAGACGAAGGGTGGCCCGTGGAGGCGCAAAAAGAGGGCGAGTCAGAGCGCAAAACATGCACATAATGTAGGTTCAGAACGCCTTCTGTGTTTCTGATGGGCCAAGTATCGATCCGCCATGAGCCATAGTCACACATTTAATACATCATCGCGGAGGAATATAATAAATTTCGGCTGGGAATATCTTCCACCAGCATCATTCGATGATCTCCACTGCAATTAATACTTCAATTGCCCACCCCCGTTCTCGCTCATGATTGCTAAATCGATGGCGCGGTGTATGGAAATTAAGAGCGACCTTTCGCCTTTTCGGAACAAACACTTTCCGCCTTGGCGCAATTTGTGGCGGAAGAGGTACTCACGAGACGGCTCCGCGCGCTGAACATATCATATTCACCAAAAACTTAACACACGAAAACTTCCAATGAGTGGCGCTCCTCTGTAATTAGTGAAATTCGACCCGCCTGTGTGCTTTTCCCCAGCTAAAGCTCCAACATCAAGTTCTTGACCAGACTCCGCAACTCCATTCCTTGTGCATCATTAAATACACGTGAACTGTGGCATTTCAGAGAAACTTCACACGTGTAATAATTAAAACTTGATTTATTTGGAACATGCTGAGTTCTGTGGTGGTGGCAGAGAGTCAGCATATTTCGCAGGATCCCACAAGTTTATTCACGTAACTCTGAACATGGTTGGACTTCTTGTTCAGGTATTCATCCAATAAATTTCTCCCACTTGAGAGAATGTGTGATTGTTACAATTGGAATACATCGCTGGTGAGGATGATTAGGTTAATTTGTGAGCAACTCAATTGCCAGAGAAGACAAATTTCACTGTCACACATTTACATTGCAGTTTAAATTTTTCTCTCTCCCCACAATCAATAAATTCGGACAATGCTCCAATCACGGTTGGGGTAAATTCGTACCGTCCGTATAGAGTGGATGTGACAGTGAATCCCGAGAAATACAGTCTTTTGCGAGCGTGTAATGAAGAATGACGAGTGTAATTCGTATGGCTTTCAATCAGATTAGTAGAGAGAAGATAGATGTTGGAGAGTAAATAAAATAAAAATCTCCGTAAATCCCTGTCGTGCAGACATTGTTTGAAATTGTGTTACGTTGCTGGCCTATGTTTTCTCTGTTTGCTTGTGTGCAATATAATTTTTGGTGAAATTAAATAAAGTCTGTAATGCCCTCAGAGGGGACCTTTTTGCGCCTTCCCGGCATTCATATGAGACGCTCTGTGTACGGTAAAAAAGGCAACTCGGGGATGAATATGGGTGGGAACCACCCCGCATATCATAAATTCGGTAATGTTTCGAAAAATGAAAGAGAGCACTGCATATGTGGGATGGTGAGAGTTTTGTCGTGTTAGAAAGTCACAGAGGACAGCATATTTTCCACCCTCTGAAATGCACATACATTGTCGTCGAGACTGGAATATGTATGGGAAATTATCAGCGGAGAGTAGATAGATTCTTGATAAATTACATTTTATCATGCGCTCTGGCTCCTCTGTTGTATGGGCAAAAAGAAGTCATGAAAAAATCCCCCTTTTGTATTCGCAGAACCCTCGAGGAGTGAAAGAAAAAAGCGGGCAAGATGGTGAGGGACAATGTCGCCCTCAAGTCAAATTTAATACTGTCGTCCTCAAGGCATTATGTGAGAGGAAAAGAAGTCACCAAAAGGGGAACACGATACACTTGTGCATGTCAGATTAATTATTTTGCCATTTATCACACACATATTTTTTCCAAGTCAAGGGTTCCATGTGGGGTTTCCCTTTATTTCAACATTCTGCATATTTTATACCCCGAAGACATTGCAGAAAATAAAACTTTCAACTATTGCCGGAGCGCGTCTCCGGAAGACATGATCTATTGAGAAAATGACTTTAATCCTCGAAAGAAATGTGTATATTTTTGATACCATCTTTCATTATTCAAAATCGTATTTCTCGAAATATTCATAGTCGTAAAGTATTCATCGTGAGATTTCCAGAAAGGCGCTCGTGGATGATAAACTTCGGAAGGCAAACAGCCATTATTTTCCCTCGGAAGTCTCATGTGTGTGAGCATTTCTGGGTGAAAATGGGGTCTTTGTCCTTTCACGAAGTGAGTGGAAAATGTGTTTGTTGTGCCTGTGGAAAAATTCAATCATATAAAGTGATGATTGACTCAGTATAAAATGTCTCCTTTTTCTCACAATTTCACATGTGTACCACACTTAAAATTCTATTTGTGCACTCTGTCTCGTCTTTGAGTGTTATTTTCTCTCTTAAGGCGACACATGATCCATTTTTCGAGTGTGTGTATGGATGAAAAATGGCTGAGAAAAGAGCTCTGCTCACCTAATTTCAATTGTAAATTGGAGTTGAAAATGTAGGAGGAATTTCTCGTTGAAGTCAATAAGATTTTCCCGCGATTCCCCTTTTGCCATTATAGCCAAAGAGACAAGGAGGAATTTCAGTGAAACTCATGCCCGAGTTTGCATTGGAACATTCTTGAGATTCTCTAAGAATTTCAAAGATCAACATTCACGATTGGCTTGTGTTTGTCTTTCATTCTGATATGACCGTAAGTGTTCACTAATATTTGCGCATTGAAATGAGAAAACTCCCCTGGGAAATGCAACTCTCCTTGAACATGAATTGCTTATTTAAGCTCCACAATCCACATCAATTTCCACCCAATTATTGCGTGCGTGTGTGTGCGCTCTTGCCATGGAAGGCCTGAATGGGTGGCAAATGATCCTTCAATTCACTCGTCAGACATGCTGAATTGAAACAGACAGAGAGCAGGGAAATTAATCATTTTTTGGGCGAGAGGATTTGCAATTGTCACTTTTTGTCCCAGTGCATCGTTAGGCGAGGCAGGGAAAATGGAGTAATTGCCGAGTGGGTTTCCAATATAAACCACACCACAAACGTGTCACACTGTCCAGATGTCATAATTTTTCCTCCATCTCTGCCAGAGGGTGACAATCCCACTTGTCTCCCTTATGTATTTCAGGCGGATTAGGAGATGAACTTGCTGAGACTCTCCGGACGGGAGATTTGATCGATATTACCGAGGGTATTGCCAAGATGGTGAATTTATGTGGTGTCACTTAGAAAATATGGGCTAGAGAACCATGCCAATGTGCAACATCGCGAAATGATGAATACTGGAAGCGCTTCAGAAGCACCCCGATGAGATGGAGGGAAATATATAGCAAATGCAGTCATTATATTTCACTTTCAATACATTGCACTCATGCAAGAAAAAATCACAACTAATTTGCAGAGAGTTGCGCAAAAAGCATCAGACTGAGTCCAGAAAGGGAACTAATCTCAATTAGCACCTTACTCTCAAGTGAGGGAGTTTTTCCCGTCAGTTGGCGGTGAGAAGCTCAGAGAGATTCAGCATTCTAATTAAGGAGTTTTTGCAAAATACGCTACAACTCTGCGGTGGGCAATAAACAAGCAAAATGCATTATGTGTAATTCAGAAACTATGTGTACATCATCTGTCACATGTATTGCTGAAGCATGAATTTTCACACGGCTTTATGGTTGTGTGATTTCTAAAATTACAACCTCAAAACAGACTCAAGGGAGGGAAAGTGTAATGTGAAAATGCACCATGGAAATTGGAATGTGCACAATATATTTCACGTGTAAAACTTTTCACTGGGCGAGGGTGGAATGTAAGCCTTTCATATGTTGTCAAATGCACGGTAGGGAAATTTTGGAACAACTTTGATTATGCAATCAATATGGAGATTAATTAGAATTTGTTAATTACAGTGTATATGTGGTGTAAAACCTTCTGAGACATCCACGAATTCTTGAGGCACATTTTATGCTATGTAAAATGATCGCACTTGCACTTTGAATTGCAAATTGCACGAGATCTTTATTTCGACATTAATTAATATTCACATTTTCACTTTACAACCTCCAGCACAAGCCCATAATCTTTCTCGTGAGATGTTTAATTGCACTTTGATACTCTCTGATACACTTTTCGCCGCCATCACCAGCGCAATTTGCATATTATTGACTACATGTTCTCTTCCGGTTATACGTTCATTTTAGCAATGAATTGGCTATGTTGCGGCGGAGAAATTGAATCCACAACAAGGGAAACCCTACATTGACCTAATTGCTGCGATCGTGAGGAATCCTTTGGCCAAGACGCCCATAAAATATAGCGCACAATGGAAAAGAATAAATCGAATGACAACCATTTCACCCCAGAGTGTTCGTCCATGAGTTCTGCTGTGTGAAATGAAAATTTGCATAATTCTCAATATGAATTTTAAATTTATGTCCCCTCATTAGGATTGGATGAAATTGATTAAGAGGATAATTTCCCAATGAATTTCACCAAAGTAGTGTATCACTCTGGCGTGGGTTTTACAGCTCAACTTTAAAGTTATGTTCAGAGGTGCTCGAAATTAAATTCCCTCAGCAAATTAATAGAAATCCATAATGTAAGGCACTTTGACCGGACTGATTTATTTCCACCACAGACTTGAATACCCTCTATTAATCAAAATTGGGGAAAATTAAATGGGAGCGCACCTTTCCCATCCAGAATCCACTCGAGAAGAGAGAGAGAAAGCCAAGAACAAGAGGCAAGAGATCATGCAAATAGGGTACCTTTAATTTAAATGGATTGACGTTGGGAGTGTATTTTGGGGGGTTTTACATGACTTTCCAACTCTCACATCACCCTTCTTCACTTCCCTTGTGAGCCTTTTGAGATATTGTGGTGTGGAAAAGAAGGAGAAAATGATGCGTCATCTTATTTCCTATTGTGCCACAATCTTAGATAGACACCCTAAACATCCCACATATCGCTATTGGTGCGCCCTTTCACGACGCCATGATAACCGATACACGAGATGTGGAAGAAAAAAATTAGCAAAATAACTTCTTACAGTCTTTGTCGACTTCCTTCCGTGGCGGAGAGTTTAGAGAGGAAAATATTTTCCGGGATTGTAAAATAAATAGCTTTATGCGGCTCAAAGTTTCGTACAAAGGGAGGAAAAATATGATTGTGAGAATTTCTTATTCAATGGGACTTTGAGGGATACTTCGAGGATAGAAACTTTTGTGCGCGTGTTTTGCTGTGGGTACAGAAAAAATACGGAGGAATTAAATAAAGAGGCATGAATTTAACAAATTTTCTTTAACTTTCATTTGACATCCTTATAGGATGTCACATGGGATTGTTGTTTAGTGTCTTGTTTGTTTGCAATTTTGCTGTTGATTTTCGCAGCGACTGAATATGAGTTCCTAATACAATCTAATAGGTTTAATTACTCAGGGGAATAAGAGAAGAAGTGTTCTCGTAGCAATAAGACGTGTAAGAGTGTGCATATTGAAATTTAGTGGACTTTCATCTTGTAGAACGCATAAAGTGCACTCCACATTCAGTAAGCTCTAAATATCTCTCCTTTGATATATGCAACTTGCATTGTTCATGAAGAGGAGCAGCAATCTGTGCCTCGCAGTGCTCCATTCTTCTACATAAGTTCATTGTATCTCGAGAGATACATATTAATTACGTGAGAGCGGCGGCGAAGAAGGAAGAGGCGGAGATCTTGGGAGGCACAAGAAGTGGGCTTCCTGATTAAAATAAATGGTGAAATCACCGATAAGTCCGATTTCAGTGCACACACCGGGCTGTGTGCGAAAGAGTAGCACATTCGCAGTTCAACGATAACGCCTCCAACATGCCGGGACAGGAAAAAGAGATGGAAAAGGGCAAAAGTTAAGTCGTTTCGAAGTTCTGTAATTGTAAATTAAAACTTGAGTCAGATTGAATTGTTACATAAACTTGCTGAATGCGCGCTGTTGAAAATTGAAAATGATTCACAGCATTTCATTATGCTATTAGGAAGGAATTTTCCATCCCGAAAAGCGTGTGAAATTTTCGCCTAGCAAGAAGAAGTTGTTGCCATTCAAGAGGGGATTTTTCACTTTCTTCACCTTCGTCACTCCTTACTTGTGTGCTCTGGCAAAACCCAAAAAGTGTCAGTATCAAAAAGGTGCACGACAAACGATCTCGGGAATCTCAAAATTAATTGGCTCATGTCCAACTTTTTCTCCTCAGCGAGTTGATATTTATATATTTTTTTCCTGAATAATGGCTATGTCTGCAGTGAGGAAAATATAGCATTGCGTCTTCTCATTTGACACTTTAATTGAATTTTAAAAATTAGTGCAATTCTAAAAAGACACTCGTCTGTCGACGCTAAATTAGTTTAATGGTTTTCGACAGTCACTAAAGAGGTACTCATAAACTTTTTTCAACACACTAGGTCGACCCTCATTTGTAATTAAGCGCCACTTTTTGAGGTGGAATAGATTTATCATGGATGCAGACTGACAAATATATAGAATTGTGGGGATGCAGAGACAGCAAAGTGTAAAATGTAACACCGCGCCATAGAGTGAGACAAAGAGCATTTCCCGGCAACTTCTAAATTTTGAATGGATTTGAGTGCATTCTCGACAAATTGCTAAATTTTCAATGAGCTCCACTTGCTTGACAATGAAAAATACAAACATGCACTCAATGGGCCTCTCGAGAGCAAGAAAATACGCCACTTAAGCAATTAAGCGCTGCTTCAGAACTTCTGAGAATTCTCTCAAATTGCATCTGGTTGAAATGTGCACGCTGAGGACGAGGGAGAAATCTGTCTTCGACGTCTCTATCAAAATGCCATGTGGATATCAAATGGTTATATCGAGTGTAGGCAAAAAAAGCATCCGTCAGTCGGCACTTTATTAATTAAAACTCAACTGCGAGGAGTTGGTAAATAAACCATGTATCCACTGATGGTTGAGTTCTTTGTGCGTCCATCGCACAACTCCACACACAAGACATTCTAATGTGGAACACACATGTTGAGAAATGTGTCACCGTCCTCTCACGCGAGCAATATGTGTAAATGCTGCAGTGCATTTTTTGGCGTCTTCCCCATTTCGAGGAGCTCTCACAATATATTTATGTACTGACGAGTGAAGTCACAGAATGCAAGAAGTAAATGGAGCAATTTTGAGGAGAATGCCAGCAAGAATTTGAGTTTTGGCCTCGAGTGCATTCGCCTTACGGAACATGCCACTTCTGCATTGTCTCCTAGTTCAATTGCACATCATTTGAGCCTTACTCAATGCGCTATAATTGCCATCGCATGAAAATATCAATTGATTATTGTAACTCGGGGAAAGATTCCACATATTCCATGCTGCTAGAAAGTATAGTGAATGTGTGGAAAAAAGAGAAGTAAGCAGCACTGCCAAGAGAGTATCGAAGCAGTGTCAGAATATAAAATTGATGATGGGGTGAGAAGAGAATTAACCTTGTGGATTGGATAGCTACTCGTATGTGTTATGACCGCATGACCCAATCACGTCGCATCGATTTAAAGCGTGAAATTTTACACTCAGTCATGCACCATCGTGGTCAGCATCAGAAGCGATGTTGCTCAATAGTATATCTTCATCTTCATGATCTTGATTTTTGTGTCCAGCGACGGAATTATGCTAAAATCACCCTATTTTCCCGTGTCGTTTGAAAATGTGGAAATTTGACTCTGTATCCCAACTAATATTTTTGTCGCCAAACTTATTCCGTTGTAAGAAAACTGCATCAACGAGAAATATGCTTAAAGAATATCTTCCGCTGAGTGTCTCATTGCAAAGACACAGATGAGCGAATGATTGCTCATCGATAGCCAGACTGGGGTGAGATATTTGGCATGGGAGGAAAATGAGGGACTTTCCTCCACTATCGTGTCTGTCAGAAGTGAATGAAGGGGGCAATTTAGCAAATTATTGCAAGAGATTTCATCTGAGAGTGCCAGCATAAATTTGCATATTAGTTTTAATGTGTGGATGGCGAGGAGAGATCCACACAAGGCGCGCACTAATGGTGGCGAGAGGGTGTGGGTAATTGACATATATTCAAAGTTGTAATGCGAGAGAATTCTTGAAAAGTTTTTCCGCATACCAAACGAGCCCTTTAATCAGGAGTACATATACCATTAATTAATGCGAAACCATGAAAAGCATGGCATTTTCACCCAGCCAATGACGCTTCTCTGCTAGAATCACAAGTCATTGAATCACAGGCAAGAATTATTAACTTTATACAATGTATTCAGATACCGGAACTAACTAAATAGCTCAAACACCCACCTCGCCACCCCGCAAAAGTCATTTCCCCATTCCAATGGCTGAGGATGCCTGAGCAGAGGAAGAAAAACATCCATTGAGCTTCCTTCTGTGGCTGCCGTAATTTATATTTCTTCGCAACAATTCACAGAAAGTGCCATGAAAATGTCGAGGGAAATATTGTGAAAGTCATGAGATTTTCAAGAGATATCTCTTCTCGTGGCTTTTTCATCTCAATCCACACACTGTGTGACCTTTGACACACTCTTGATGGGCTATCTTTCTTGCTAAATATCTTCGTCATTATGTAGATGATTTCGGAGGGAAAATTAGCACCTTTGGACGGGAAGTTGAGCCATTAGATGGGAATTTATTCTTTTATATCGCCAAACTGGTGGAAAATGTACACACAAAACTTCCCCCAATCAAATTTATGAGCAAACATAAATTTTAATCCTCTTATCTATAAGTTCAAAGCTGCATATTTCAAACTATATTTATAGCCGGAAAAACACCTTTTTCATCGTTCAAATTGAAAGCTTTCCGAATCGACATGCATTTCATCTGCAAGACGTGGTTGTGTTTCAAAGAAATATCTTCTTCTCTCTCGCTCAACTGGAATAAATTGCTCGATTAATAGAAATTTGTGAGATGAAATGGACCAGAGTATACGGAAATTCTTCTGAGGCGTGAGAGCATCTTATCACGAAAGCTTAAGTGACTTCTCAGAACGGTGCCTGAATCCAAATGACCCTCTTTCGCCGGCCTCTTGCATTTTGTGGCTTTTATTCTCATCAGTTTCTGGAATCTTATTCCGCCGCCGGGATCTTTGCGCGCCACCATCCTGCATCCTTTCCGCCACCGAACGGAATCTGCATCTCATTTAACCATCCAATGCACAAGCCATAAAATGATCTTGTTTTGCAAACATTGTGCAATAAAATTCCCCATGATAAATAGTTCGCTGTCTCTCCTCATGACTCACAGAGAAATATTGAATCTTATGATGTTATGAATTCCTAGCGTACCAAAATCAATTATGTTGTGCCTTTGGTTCGCCCATGAATTTATTGATAGGTCGCTTGGCATATTCCACAATACGGGCCCCTCTTGTTGACAATTGAAATCATTTGAATACAAATCTGGCATGTATTTGTCGATGCCATTCATGCTGGATGATTTTCTCTCCTCGGAAAAGGCGATTATATTCGCAAGTCATGACGAGATACAATTCAATAGTCAAAATGTTTCTCCTCCGGTTTTGCTTCTAAAGCAAAAAATGGTATAAATTGTTTGCCGCATCACGAGTGATTTTTTGGGATGGAAATTGAAAGCTTTCGCATCGGAGCACTGAAATAATCATCAAATTGACAAATCGTGATATTTATCCTCTTGAAGAAAATCGTTGGAAGATTTCTTCTTCATTCTTTAATTATTCCACAACGACAGATTATTGACAGTGAAGAAGGCAGAAATAAGCGTTTGATTGTCGTCGTGTAAATGGATATTCATTCGTGGGTTATTTGCTGTTAATGCCCACTTCGAGATGGTGGATTTAAGGAGGGGTGTAAAACGTGAGATAAAAGCTTCTTAATTACACAGCATTGACGACTTGTACGGTCGGGAGGAGACAGAGACATTTTCTTGAGGATGTTGAAGAGTGTGTAATAAAAAATGCTACTCACGCCATAGAGACGAGAGAATTAAATTCATTTGACCCAATTCATATTTTTCCACCTTCCATCGGTGGCTACACCTCCCATTCGAGGTGAATTTATATGCGAGAATTCGTGAAGGAGAGAAAAATGTGTATCCCACTCGTGAGACGGTAAGTCTTGCACCTGGGCGCACGATAAAATCGAAAAATGAATAATACGATATCGCACTCTTCCTCATCTTCGCGTGCCGCAAATGGCGAAGTGCCAAGGGAGTGAGAAGGGCTGGACGTGGTGTACAGCGAGAGTTGAGGGAACTTGCCATTGTTTCATGCTACAACGCTTCCCACCTTGCCGAAAGCACTCACCATTATCTCTTGTCTGCACAGGTTTCGCCGCCGCCGTGGAGGTTCACTTCGAAACTCCGGACAGTGGCTTCTTCCTCAAGCACACGCCTCGCCAGCCCGCGTCCGACATCGCCACCACCCATCAATCCGGCGCCCGCAAGAGCAGCCAAGAGTCTATTCTATCCGTGGATCGATTCACGGTTGTGCAAACGACGCAGCCCGTGTCCATTCGCGCCAGTTACGGACCGTTCTCCACCAAGCAAACCGTCCCGGCGCGCTATATTGTTCCAGATGTTGTGGAGGCCCAGCCGGAACACATGCAGGTGAGTCAACTAACTTACAAATGGAAGGTTACTAGTGAATTCAGACCATTACCACCCTTGGGAATACAATCATTTTTTGAATATTTGACTATTTTATAATTGAATATTCAATATCCAAATATTTGAATGAGATCATTATAAGATTCCACTGAAATCAGTTATTGACTTACTACCATCGTGATTGCCTTGGGAGGAAATACTGATTCGTTACAGTTACCCTTTGAAATCCCCCTTAAATTCTTTGTCTGTTACTCCGTCTTCACCTACACTCAGACGAGTCGCGTGAGTGAGTTCTCGAGGATAAGAGATTTCCTGCTCTGTATTTATGTTTCTGTAATTCTATCAAGAGACACTTGAGGAGCATTAAAGAAGTTAAAAGTCTCCTTGAGACGCTTTGCGAGTGTTTTCGCATTTTCCACTAAGCTTTTGGGTTGGCGCCAACACGAAATGTGCAACACACGATAGTGCAAGATCACTCTGGCTTGAACCTGAAAGTCATCGCACACCCAGAGTGTCGTGAACTTTGCGGCCCTCAACTTTCAAAGGGGCGAGAAGGTCCGCTTTGGTTGTCTTTTGCCAATCTAACTGGCTGGAATTGGGATGAAGTGGATTGTTTATGGAAGCAGTATTTCACATGATGACATGTGTACTGACAATATTTGTCTTCTTCTGTGCACACATGCTTCTGTTTGAGCTTCCTGACAGTGTGCGGCCACTCTATCTCTCTTGCAGAATGCCACTGCGGCCCTCATGGATCTGCAGCAATCCAACATTCATCTAGACATATCAGCCCACCTGGTGCGCTCTTCAATTCCACGCGACTCGCCAGTGCTGCGGGTCCTCTTCCATGCTGGCGCGGATCCCGGGGGACACGTGCAGCGCCAGAAGATCTGTGTCCTCCTCCACGTGGCCATGGGCGCCAGGACGCCCCTCAAGGGGCGCTGCATGCCCGAGGGAGAGGATGGGGTCTGTGTGGCCGAAGTGGTCGTGCCGTCGAGCTGGTGGCCCCCGTTGCCGCCGCCCGACAAGGACGGACGCTCCATGCCGCCGAAAGTGCCGCAGAGACTCGTGCAAGTGTCATACAGCGTCTTCGAGCCACCCACCAGGAATCCAGAACAGTGCGAACCCAAAGTACAAATCCAACCATTAACACCATTCGCTCAAGTAAGTACGAGGCGCCTGTTATTGCCCCGCACAACCATGTACGCTGATGTGCTATGAAAAATAATTGCTAAAGTATGCTCTTCGTGCTCCCAATTAGCCCCATGCTGTGCGGGGTGGGACTGTACACAGCGCCATACATGGCGCTCAAGAAGGGCGGAAATGGATGCAAATAAGCAATAATCACGTAGGAATATTTTTTCCCTTTGAGACCCATAGGAAATATCCAATAAATGTCCTCTTGGGAATTGTGAGCAATTTGCCGAATGAGAAGTGGGTCAATTCTGGCACGTGTGCTGGAAAATATTTAGGTTTTGAGTTATTGTTTAGCCCCACAATTGGCAAACGGAGAAGCAGCCGTGAAAAGCGAAACTTTTCACGTAAGAGCCATTTGTAAGCTGAAATTGCAAATTTGTATTATTGAAGACGATATGAAGTCTGGATAATTCACATTTAAATTTCTTCTCCTCCACTTTGTTACTACGGTCATTTTAATAATACAGAAAAGTTACAATAAGATTTCCTTCCTCAGCGCCACATTGTCGTGTTCATCACCTGTTATCGTATTTTGTTGTTTTTCCACTCTGAGTTCATAAGGCGCATTTTCTCATGGGAGAAAAGTCAGCTACGAAAGGAGGCAATTTAGCCGACAACATATCAAAGGCAAAAGAAGGAGAAGATATTTTAGAGGAAATGCTAATTTTATATTTTTTCATTCCTTTGACGAGGCTCAGGGTTGAATCTTCAGCCATGCAAATGCCTCATGTGCTCTTTGACGCCGATGGCAAACGTAATTGGCACAAGGAGTTGGACAAAGTGGAAGAAAATAGCATAAATTGTGTTTCAAATATTTGATTCACTCTGCATAATTTTATGTCCAAACACACACAAAGCGGGAATTGTTTATTTTGCTACGATCAACAGAGAGGGGAAGTGATTAAGGACCCGTAAATGGTGTGAGAATCATTAACATATTGCAAATGCACTTTGCAACATTGGATTTTGTGGATGGTGCTAAACTGGTGTTGATATCAATGTTTTAATCTTCGCTAACACCCCGCCATTCTGAGTCATGGCAAGGCAGACAAAATGATAATTCGCAGTGTGTTTGCTTTTCGGAGGAATTGTTTATGTGCACAGAACATATTCTGCATAATGCCAAACAATGTCGCTAATATGAATTTCATCTGCATTTTGCGAATTTTAATAGTTCTTGTCATGCGTAAACACTCTGTCGAGCAATTCGCATACAATTTGCGTCAATGTTTATATTTATACACTTATTTACACCACACATTCTCGTGATGAATCAAAAGATCTCGTGCACGCCTGTAAATAAAGGAAATAAACTTGTAATGAAACTTGTGGCTTGAGAATTTCGACGGGATCGTAAATTTTTCCACCATCAAAACATCTCCTCTTGAAGTCACATAAAATTTGATACATAGCGAAAGTTGCAGCGAATTTTATTACCTCAGATCCGCCCCTTGTACTCAGATAATCGATCTTATTTCCCTTATAAGGAAGTATTTTTTGCATCATAAGAATTGTAAAAAAAAGTACTTATAATTGCTGTGAAAAATATGAAAACTCGAATTTGTGGTTTTTACAATTTGCAAATTAATTAAAATTTGTGGGTGACATTTTGCTGTGAAAATCTGTGGTGGTTTGCATACAGTAATTGTTAATTTTTTTTTAACGATTTGACGCTCACAATTACAATATTATAACATTCATGAAATGATATTAAATTGTTCTCCAAAAAGGTGTTTAACATCAATATGTCCACTTTAAGAAATTAATCAATTACGAGGTTAAATTCTGCTCATGATGTGCTTTCATACCCAAATATAAATAATAAAATGATCTATAACATATAAAAGTTTATATTTCACGTTGTTTATGCATATGCAAATTTTGTAATTTGAATCGATGCTGTAACAGAGTTTTATGTATTTTTCCTATTGAAATTGCAACTTTAAAAATTTTATCACAGCCAAATTGATGCTTTGTTTCGTTCGTGCTGGTGAAATTCCACGTAATGAGCTTTTGCCCCCTTGCCATGATGACATTTAGCGATAACATAATTTTACTGAGGGTTGGAATGTGCCTTTTTTCTGACTGACGAAATTTATGTACTTTTGTAACTAAATTATGATTTTCTTATGCATGGATTGTGTGGCAATTTTGTCGAAAGGGAAATTGACTGTGGAGCTTTTTGAGCTTTTACGGTGTGATACGCGAAAATAAGGGGACAAGTGGCAATTAAGCAAGTTGAATTCTATTATTGTAGGTCCCTTTGGTGCCGGCTTTGGCAGCCTACAAGGAGCTGCGGGCGGATGAGACGCTGACAATGCTGGTGCCACATCAGCCACTTTATCCCATGTCGAAGATCCACGTGCCCGTCTTCCTTCAGTCACAGCCCGACCAGAATGTCGCCGTCTTCATTGTGAGGTGAGAGGCTGATGAAGAGATTACGGGATTTTCATTTTGTCGATGAATATTTCAAGAGGATTCAGCATATTTCATCCGTAGTCCTTCCATTTCAACTTTTTGTCCTCACAAACCCTTGAGATTATTTAACATTTTATTTCCCCAAAAAGAATTATCTGCATCGATTATTTTCCCCTCCAGCCAGATTTATATTAGTTTTCTCGACACTCTTCATCTTCAGCTTAATTGCATTTTATTGATCGAAAAATGTGTGACCTCATCTGCGAACTTTTATAATTTAGAGAATGCTAAAAACTCCTTTAAAGAAAATATAATTAAAATTCTCGAGTATGCACTCAATTCCACCCACTCTATTTTCCATTGAATTGATCCAATTAAACCCATGAAATCCACCTCCAATTGTCCGTGGGAATTTCAATTAAATGTCTTCTTTCACTGGCAGGGCTCGTGTAAAGGCGGGAATGCGGATTCTGGGCGCCACAGCGTCCTCAGATGAGTGGAACATTTCGCTGGAGAAGGAGAACCCAAAGCACACAGTGGCACGTGTTACGGCGTTCCGGAAGGACCAGGACCCAGACAGTAATGGAAAGAATGGCGATAGCAGCAATTTAAACAAGTAATTACACACCCCTCATTATTCCCCCGCCTGTTTATCTTTGACTCTGGAGCAGAAACACTTGACTCTTGAGCACCTGTCATACTTCTGCCCAAACTTTCAACTACCCTCTCTTGGGGGGCAAACGGAAGGGAAAGTTTCTTTCGGGCCAATTTACATAGTGGTTAATTGACTTATGCTGAGGCAGACAAGGGGGTTAATTTACTCACCAGTTGTTTCAAGTAAATATACACATGATTGTAGGTCAAATTTTGCCCCAGAGAATTGAGTTTCCTTAGAGAGAGGGCGGAGCTTTTGAATGGGAGGAGCTAATCTTTCGTTTATCTCTGAAAATCAGGATCGTCGAAGTGTTTTCGTGGCTCTTGGAGGTGGCAAATGACACAAAGGAGCACTGGGATGGCGGCAGGATCGTGTGGTCAGTGAGTTATGTCCACGATGGTCCCAAGCTGAGGGATTCCTCCATGGAGAGCCTGGGCAGCGTCCCAGGAGAAGAGTTGCGCCGAAAATTAGTGGCGAAATTGGAGATTCAAAAGGATGATATCCAAGCCGTTCTGCCCATCTCAAAGGTACCTCCCCTTTTGTGAATAAGTAATGCGATAATATCGCCCTCTCACCCCTTTTATCATCTCTTGCAGAATTGGGAAGTAATGAACACAGCTGTTCTAACTGGGAGGCAAGTTTCGCAGGCAATGAAAGTTTTTATTGTCTCACAAGCGGGAAAAGTTGCTGACGTCACATTGCAGAGTTCATGTCACGCAGAAGATGAGAGTGTTATCAAGGTAAGGAATAAATTTTCCACTCACTTCTTAACTTATCTGCCATTGTCAAATATGCTCTCAACTGTGAATTACTCTCTTGGTTTGGATGGCAAAACGCTGGCTCACGTGCAATGCAAGAAGTTTTTGGGTTATGAGGGTGGAAATCTCCAAAATACGGTTGAATTTTCCACGAATAAGACTCTCCTCATTTGATGGCAGAGTTGATTGTTTTAGAAGACTCCGTCACGGTTCTCACAATGAGAACTAATTAGTCAGGTTATCATTTTGCTGTTTAATTTTATTTTGAAGTTTGACTAGAGAAGCAATTAGCACAATTTTCTGTGAGTTGCGATACATTTCGAACGTATAGAGATATTCATTTATTTACCCACCCAGTTAAAAATTCAATGAATATTTATTGTGAAAAACACTTGCTGAAATTTTAACGAGACGAAACAACATCTATTAAACATTCAAACTCTGCCCAATTCATGAAGTTTCCCACTCGTGTCTTGAGGACTCGGGCATTCTTCGGGAAAATCGTCGCATTGACAAATTTTCCTAATTCATCCCCAAAGTATGTGTGGGTGTGTATGGGAAAAGGTGTGAAATTTCTGTCATCATCCCTTGTGGAATGTTCTAAAAATCATATTTTACGCCTTTAATTTTCCGCTTTTTCATCCACCTCATCGTCTTTGGAGCACCCTTTGCGCTAGAGAGGCGTTAAATTTTCAAGGAAATACCCTCTTCCTCTCACACCCTCCGCCACCCCTTTCGTGTAGGACTGAAAAGTTGGCAAAGGCGGGAAGAGGAAAATGGCTTTTAGTCCCCATGCTTTCCCTTCAAGCCAACATACAACACATTCTAATGCACATCCGAGAGTTGGCACAAAGGATACCCAATTGGTTTATGAAGCCAATTTGATGATCAATTTCCTTATTTTCACGTCATAATTAAATTCCGCCCTATTAATGGAATTGTCTTTTGGGCATGGGAATTGGAAGAGTGAGAGAGAGAGTGAAGAGGATTTTGATGTCCCTTCGCAGACTAAATTGCCAAATACACACCCAAGGGAGTTTGCCTCTCTGCCAAATTGTAAAATCGATATTATAAATTTGATGGATTCAAATTTGCGTTGGAAAAAGTTTGCATCGCGAGAGTTGACTTTGAGCTTGGCGATAGTGTATGAATATTTAATTATGTATGATGCGATCTGGGGGAAGTTTTGTGGTGAAAAATGGGGAAAGAATGAGCCGAAAGTTTATTCCCAGGAATCTAATATTGATGAGAAAGTTTCTCAAAGTGCTTAAGAGGTATATTTACAGCAATTATTTTCATATATACATGCGGTGGAGTTGGGGAGTTTTTGCCAATATGAAATATGGCTATGTGGAGGTTTGAAAAGAGCTTAAGCGCCTCGGAAAAGCACTCTCTCAAGCTCAATTTTGTGCTGGGAAGGTTTGACGTAAAAGTTTTCTAATTCTAGTGCCTATACAGAATGAATTGAGCACTGAGAGTGATTTGTAAAACGTGTGACGACAAGAGAAAGGCTCTTTCAATGTGCATCAAATTGATTGCACATGATTAAATTCTGATAATAGAGTTAGTAGAGCCTCGGCTCATACACGTGAGTCATTTGATTGGAAAATTAGCTCTTGATGTGAGCTTTCGGGCATTTGAAGCCATTGGAATTGGGAGCTTTTAACGATGCATCTAAAATCATATTAAATATCAAAATTCTATTAACTTCAATCACTCGCTAAAACGGCAAATTTCATAATTTATTCATAATCACTATGCAATTAATGACGTGTGGAGTTTAAAGACCGATGTATATATCAGACAAATTACATATAATATTTCACTGTGAAATAGAAAGAATTTTAAGATTTTCAAGTAAAAATGTTTCCTTTAAGCCAAAACCCACACACGTTTAAAATGTAGCATTTTTACCCAAAAATAAAATATCTATTAGCCTTTATTCAATTTTACAATGTAAAAATTCCGCAAAGAGGCCATAATTCGAATATTGCAAAATGAATACCCTTGGGAAAAGTGATGCAAATTTCCCCTCTGAGCTCAGCAAAAAGCTTCGCTCCCACGCGATTTGAAGCGCAAAAAACACGCATATTTATTGAAAAACATTTTCAGTGCAGGCAAAAAAGTCGAGATTAATTTCGCTTCGGTGTGAAAATCTCCCTTTTGCTGTGTTGTAACACAGTTGGTGGGTTGGATGCCAGCTCACTCAATACTCTTACATATTGCTCCATTTTCTGTTGATGATCTACAGAATGGATGGATTTATACAGTGTGGGGATGCAATTTAAATTCACCACTATAAATGGGTGAAATTTATCTCGTTGATATTTTTGTTGGTTTATCAAAGCGAAGAAAATTGCATTGAGTCCACTGTGTGCCATTAACCTTATTTACTTGAGAGATTGCCGGCGAGGATGTGATGGTCGTCTTTGTCGAGAGGCAAACCAATTTTCCGGATCCTCCATTCCTGGATGGGAAGTTGCGGGAAATTCGCCACAATCTTCGCTGAGAGTTTCGCTTTTTCCTTTTATTTACTGCCAGCGGAATACTTGGTCATTTTCTGCCCCAGAGAGGATTTATGTGGGAATTTAGGAGCGGGAATTAATAAGTTTGCATTTGACGAGAGTTCCTCCTCTTCATCTCATATTTTATTCAATTAACAGCGAAGTGAGTCAAAAAGTTGGCCATGAGGAAGGTGGAAACGAGCCTGCAGGATCAAGAGTGGAATATTTTGCATGAAATTTTCAGAATTCTGGCAGGAAGAGCTTCCGGAGACTACTTCCATATGCTTCGACTCGTACTTACAGCCAAAGCTCACAGACAGAATCCATTGATATTTTGTGTGCACCATAAGGCGGAAAAAACAAAAAGGCACATAATATTAAACTTGTATTCACTATGCAAAATTTCCAGACTCGCTCTCAGCCTTTCGCCATAGTTGAAAATATCCTCTCTTTTGCGACTCCTTTTGCCACGAAACTCCACCTCGACAGAGAGAAGTGTTGCGAAAAGTGGAATGGAATTAAAGCAAAAGTTTTCTTGAAACTTTTCAAATTGTATTTTCCTCTTTTCTTTTCCTCTTTGCCTGTCCTGTTGGAAAACTAAGCGCTGATGTGTTCAACATCAACTGAATGGGGGATGAGAACACAGTGAAGATGGGAAGAAGAAATTGTTGTGTATTGGAAATAGAGGAAAAGAAAAGTCTCACATAACAACTATATTTCTTCGTGTTGATATAATTCCATTGGCATCACTCGCCCAATCCATAGCAGCTAAATTACATGAGACAATTACCAATGTATTGAATGCAACGTTCGGTCTCTAAACTCAATTCACCCTTCAGCATTATTCCAAAAAAAAGGGAAAAATTCTGTGCGTCGCAACCCAATTGGCAGAGTATTTTGTTTCCAAATCATTAGCTTGACTCCTTTTGGCAATCGATTTATTGGAAAAGAAGCATTTCACTGCTCAATCCACTGAATGGCACACGAAGGACCGCAGAGGAGAAAGGCAAACGTGCAGAGGTTGTGGGAAGAAAAATCTCTTTTTCATTTCGGCAAACCCCAAAAGACGCGCGCCATGAAAAGGGAATGGAGAGAGTGAGAGAATGCTCAATATTTTCCGATTACATTTGTGTGTGATTTCCAGTGCTAAGCATTTGTGAGCCTTGTTCTTTAGGAGCTTAACTTACATAATGGTTCACCTCGTCCATTCTCTCTCTCTCCTCGTCTCTATTACAATCATTTCTTTCACTTTCATTTTACACACAACACGAGCTGAAAAGAAAGTATCAAATGGAAGACGAGGAAAATGACCAGCCTTGTGGGCATATAGAAAAAAAAGCTCTTTCTCTCTCACTGTTATATATACTTTGTATATTTTTGGGTCATCGATTTAGTTTATTTGCTTATTTTTCATGAAATGTTTCTATTGATTTTCCCTCTCCCCAGCCCCGTCACATGACAAACACACACATATATTGCGAAGCTCTGTGCGGAGCTTTTCCCAGCGTGGTGCGCCCTAATGCGAAAATTCACCTATTCTGATCATTTGACAAATGAATAAGGGCCTCGAGAATTGGTGAGGCGGGACAAAAGGACTCGACAAAGTGTCAGAAACAATAAAAATTGCAAAAATTTCCGCCTTTGTCGTTGTGTGCTGAATTCCCTCTCAATTTCTGGACCTTTTTCAGTAGCAAAATTAAAAAGGGGGAAATGGGAAAGGGGAGTATATAATGTCTGAAGTTGATAGGAATTCTGGGTGTACGGAGAAAGCACGTGGAGTACGAGATTCAAGCGCACTTTTGCAAATTTGTTCATTTTCTCACACTTTCTGCCACACTATCTTCTCTCAATTTCTCTTTTGGCGCTCCGGCAAACGCCAACCATTCTATTTCACACCTATAGACACGGAAAAGTACATACATATCTCTGCCCGAGTTCGCCTCATGGCAGAAGGAAGACAGAAATTGTGTTATTCTGTATTTTTGTTCTCTCTCTACATTTTTTTCTGCATCAGATACAAAAACCCCATTGCATCCCTCGTGTGGAGTTTTCCACCTCTTTTCTCCTATGACAGCAGAAAAGATTAAAATCTGATGCCGGAAATAATTTATTATCGCCGAGGTGCCGGGAAACATATTTATGAAATGTACTCACATGAAGAGGGTTCTTGCTTGCTGAGACGTGTCATGTGAAAGTGTCTGTCGAGTGATGTGAGCTGCTCCACCTTCGCTATCACTCAATAAATTCATCAGGATTAGAAACTTTGACGTGCACAAGCAGCTGAAAAGATACCCATTTTAGTGAATCGCACTCGTGTGGATGGAAATTGCAGGATATGCGGAGGATGTGATGCACATTTTGCATTATAGCTCACGGATAAGCGCACATGGAGGGATGTTTCAGAGTCACCAGGCGCCTCCATTTCACTATACATATGTATATGACTGCGAGCTTTTACGCTGTTGCTGAAAATCATGCTACTTATTGGGTCAAGCCTTTGTGGTTAAAAATACTGCGGACATTATTAGGAAATCACAGGTTTTAATGCAGCGCCTGACAAACGTTGATATATTCTTTATTATTACTTATTCAAAATAAGTAAAATGTGCATTTTCACCTACTCTTAAATGCAAATCCAACAGCACATTGTAAAGAATTTCCAATGCATAAATCAGTTGCTCAAATGTAAAGCTTGCGGTGCAATATTGATTGTGCAAACCTTTAATAAACGAACTTTCGGTAGAGTTCTATTCAAAAAGTACACTTTATGGTTTTTCTCATGCAAATTATTAAATTTATAACACTCTTTTATCGCCTTTTCCGCATAAACTGACCGTTCTCGTACCGTTTTTCCCATGCAAATATAATACTATGTAAAAAACGAAGAAGAATTGTTTAATTAATCTTTAGTTATTTAATGTGTGATTTCACTAAAAATTTGTCTGTATAAAAAATCAATCAACATGCAAACCACTGTATTTACCCAAAAACTTATGCAATTTGTGTTCCGACTTTTTCTGAGTGCGCGAAATTGCGTTTTTTTGCCTGCACTTCTGCCGGGTTTGCAGAAAGTGCTGCAAGTCAGAAGTGGATGGGCATAAATTGCAAAAGTAACGCAGACTTTCACACACACACACACAAAACATAAGGGAGATATTCCTTACCGCTGGGATTTAATTTATGTGGCCAGGCTTTGGGGGTGGGTAAATTGCATTTGTTCGTTCTTACAGGAGAAGAACTGCAACGAGCGCAATTCAATTGATTCTCTCCTTTTCTCTTAATTCAACAACAAACGTATAAACCTTTTCTTGCTACCCAGGTCTCCTCCTCGTGCAGTTCAGTGTATGTGGATGGGTCTGAGGCTCGGGGTTCGTCAAATGCATCAATCATTGTGAAATACGGAACGTATATTGGTCGGGCACGCTTCACCGTGTGGATGCCGGAATTTCCGCTCGAAGTGCTGGTTGCAGACTTTCGCCTGTCCCAAATCAAGGGCTGGAAGGTGCCCGAAGATTACAGCAGGTGAGTGGTGTGCAATTGGGGAACGTGCGAGGCAAGCAAAGTATTGATGTCTTTGTCGCCAAATGCGAGACACTTTGGATCTTACATCAATTGCCGAAATTGCTTTGGCGTAGAATGTGGTGGAAGTACATGTCTTATTTTCAGCAGCAGTGGCGGCAAGATGAGACGCAAGAAGCGCGCTTACGGCTGGAGTCACCATGGGGAGGATTTCGCGAATGGCGTCAATGGGGACAAGGCCACTTGTCGTGCGCGCTATCAGCAGAGTCCTGTCGAAGTGTACGCTCGTTTTCTGGCCGTGGACCAGGATTCCGGGCGAGTGAGCTATTTGATCTCCCGACGAACTGGCCTGAGAGTGACGGACCTGGTGCAGCCCTTGCTGCGCGTAGCCGACCCAAAGATCGCCACGCTGAGAGGCAGAACACTGCAAGGCAGAGCCATGGGAAGGACGGATGTTCAGGTGCTCTCGCCAATCACAGGACGCGTAATTGGCGCCAAGGAGATCCGAGTGGGGAGTGATAAGGTGACACTGAGCCGTCTTATTGTGCGCGTGGTGTCAGGATTGCAGCTCACAATTGCTCCAGACAGCACTATTGACAATGGATACATCGCCGAGACGTCTGTAACGAGGCGTCTCACGGCTCAATATCAGGAAGGATTGCTGGATATTGATTTGGAGTTCTCAGACGGTGCTCGAACGCCACTCAGGTGAGTCCTTTTGACGGTGAATTTGCCGCAAATTAAGAGCAGTTCATGGAACACGCGGAAAAGCTGGCCTAACAATTTCGTCCGTGCTATTGAGAATGTGCCAGTGTTTGAATATTTCATTTTGATATCCCAAAAATTCCCTGGAAACCTAATGTGGTGCTTGAAAGAAAGCCACCATTAAGATTTCATGGGATGGGGTGTACCTTTAGCAAAGAATGAACCGTATGGCTGTCTGCAGCATTTGGGTAAACTTATAAACATCCCAAGAACATACATTTTGAGATGTTTTCCTTGACTTTTTGCATATTTGAAGATAATGATGTTATTTTCTCTTTTGTTTGCCTGTGTACACAGGGGTTTATGCTAAATGGCGAGAGAGAGATACTATGTGCCGCCCTCAAAAGATACAGAGCGCGCCATAGAGAAGAGATTTTGCCGTTTTTTCTTCCCCCTATCCTTCGCCATTCAATTGAATTGGTGTCCTCTATTGAAAATTCAACGAATTATTTTAAACACTGATTCTCAAGTGACTGTCTGAAAGTTAGATGATTATTTCAACTTCCACACAACTTCCTTCTTTCTCCCATTTGGACTGGATTAAATGTGAGATTTGTTAGAAAAGTCACACAATTTATTAGGATGGAAGATAAAAAAGTTGCCCTAGCATGCAAAGAGATGCTTTTGGCATTACAGAAAAAAGCTTCTGTACACAGCTTAATTGTTCATCTGATCTCTGCAATCCTTACAACATCTCTATAGAATGAACGAAGCTGTCGAGCGCAGTGCGATTCATTGGTAGTACACAGAGGCAAAGCTCTTTGAAATACTAGATTAGAGATAGAGATTTACAAAATACAATCTCTATCATTGATCACGAAGTCTCTCAACTCTGGCTGTAAACGCTCCAATTTTCCTCAATTTCCTATCAATTTTTCACATTTTTCACAACATGACGTGAGATTATTTGTGCAACCGTCCTGTTATACATAGTGTGTTGGTTGCATTTTTTCATCCACGCCTTGTTCCTGTTCGCTTCACTCCGTTCAATCGATACGCCAGAATTCATCCCGATTTAACTTTGATCCTTTTTCCCACCCAACGCAGGGACGTGTCAGTGGACGACTATTTCCTCCTGGTGGAGAGCTTGGACACTGAAGTTGTGGCTTTTGCTCCCATGCTCGCCTCTCACCACCCACGCGTAATCGCCGTGGGCGAGGGCAGTGGGGATTTGCTGCGGGTGACGCTGCTGCTGTCAGAGGAGTGCCGTTTGAGGAAGAATGTGCCGCTGTCGAAGCAGAATGCCAAAATCAATCCGGGACACTTGGCCACAGCACTCGCCACCGTTCAAGTGGACTTCAGCTCCACAGACTCTCCGGGGCGTCCGGACACCGTGCAGAACGACGGGTTTTCCGGCAGGGAGAGGAAGGGTGGTCGGGATATGGGAGATCTAAATGATATCCTCATTGGAATTCCGCTGAAAGATGACAACAGTCACGAGCCAACTGTTCAGGCGAGGCAGCATCGAGGGGGTGTGGTCACAGCCGTGGGCGCTCCTGAGATGACGCACAAGAGTCGGCCGCATCCCGACATGACATCCCTGGAGATCGGGATGTACGTCTTGCTGACGGCATTCTGCTTCGCCATTGCCATCTTTGTGGTGTCTTGCGTTGTCTACGCCTCAAAGTTCCGGCCTGTGAGCATAGAATCGGTCAGTGAGAGCGATCATTCGAACATGAAAGCTCTGTCTAGCATTGGGATCATAAGAGAGCCGCGACATCCTCGAGAGCCAACAACAAATGCCCACGATTGGGTGTGGCTGGGCAGATCGACTCTTGACAAATCGACAGCAGAACAGGAGAACAACCGTACATCCGTTCATGGTGAGTTCTCTGATCATTTAACTACAATTCTGCGAAAGATTATCAACTCTGCGACGTCTTGTGCGGCACAATATAATCACTGGTTCGTCAATTTCTCTCTTGTGGCGTGTAGAAACTCAAATGCGCATCACCAGCAACCCTATGAATCTCAATTACGTGGACCCTGACGATGCAATCGTCCAGGCAACCAGCTTCGATAACCCCAATCACATTCAGTTACCGTCGATGACAACGGCCGGGCCATCAATTGACACGAAGACGTACAACAAAAGGGAGCGCCGCTGCAAGCCCACCCTTGAGTGAGTAGTTTTATTCACAATTAACTGGATGCGGAATTGATGGGGCTTCAGGAGTTCAAGATATTCATGTGCTATGTCAAGATGTCTCTAATGAATTCCCATTAACATATCGAATCTTACGTCGCTTCGTATAATTCCGAAGAGAAAGCTTTATGTGAATTATTCCATTATTCACATTTCATTAGACATTTGAAATTCCTGTCGTGCTCTTATTTACAAGTTTTAATCATACTTGAGCATTAGTTTGACAATCCATTTCCATTTGTACGCCCGTCCCCGTTTTCGCCACCCTCATCTTTGCCCTCAAGACTTGAGCTCATCTCATTTTCCCGCAGGAAAACTTGCTGAATCTCAAAGTACTTTAATAAGTATTCTAACAACTACTCGAGCAATTGGCTAATGCCCTTCTTCTTAGTGCTAGAGAGTGATTTGGCTCGTCTAATGCTTCCCTTTCGCTGTGAAAATTCAGCTTGAAAAATACCTTATTATTAATGTGCTCGCAAGAGCTTTGAAGTTGTTTTATCACAAACAAACTTTACTCATGAGATTGAATTCTTCAAACTCAGTCCATGTTTTTGCTCTCTTAATTAATAAATGATGACGTACTGAGAATACCATTGGGAGGAAATGCATTTGCCGGAACGAACGCACAATTGGAATTTCTCAGCTGTAGCTGCAGATTTCATTGTGTTAGGAAACGGATATTAATTTTCCTTTGTGAGGAGGAAATTCTTCTCAGTCCCAACATATTTTTATAATTAACTCAAGAAAGCACTGAAAAGCAGTGAAAGAAATTAGATTTTAATACACAGCACTACAAATTGGATTGTCCCTTCCCTTTGAATTTTTACTATATCCCTTGTTTCGTGGGCGGAATGCAGGAAATTCGGTTTGTCGTGGGTTTTGTGTGTATTTTATCACAATCAAGATTGCAAATTTAGTGTCATTAAAGCTCTGTCGACAGATATGATAAATTGAATTGTTTTTGAGATATAATTATCTCCCACGAGGTCGATAAATTTTCGCAATTTAATAGTTTTTGAATGGCATGTGGAGGCACGTGGAACAAGGGTGAAATAAACATGTAGCTTTATCTCCTAATTCTCAACCATCATATCGTCAAATTGCACCAAAGTTCCCACTCAATTCAGTTCCCCTCGTTTGCAAACTTAAATAATAATTCCATGGAAATTCGCTCAATTAAAGCTGGGAATTTTGATATCTGGGACACAGAGACTTGCTCTGCTTTCATAATTTCAGTGAGTGAGAAAGGATGAGACGAGAATTTGTCTCTTCGCACTGAGGATTTTCAGAATTGCAAAGAGGAATTTATATGAAATTGTGTTTTAATTGTTTCTCAATGTTTGTGACATTGAAGCTTCTCGGATGGAAATCCACCGCCTCTGCCGCCCCACGGCATTCCCGGGCCGGAGGGCAACCGTGAGGATTATCGTCCACCCGTTCCGCCACATCGCAACATCGGTGTCACCGCAAATGCTAATTATATGAATGGGATTTCGCACAGGGTAAGATACTATTTGCTATTGCTTGCAAATGGCACAGACTAAATGCGTTTGAGGTTTTCTCGTCAGACAGCATCATCTCATTATATTGAAGGGATTGATTGGCGTTACACAATTCCCATGGGAATGTCTTACAATATTGTTGCAGATAAATTGCTCGATTCTTATGAGATTGTCTGTTCAAACGCCCACTCAAGTGCTCCGCCCAGTTGCGTGTTTCTTCAAATGGTTTAAGTTTTTATATATAACATTAATTTCTGTGGTGAATTATTTATTCATTGTCGCAGTAATTTCTTAGCTTTGAAATATTCTGATGCGCGATAGTAAAACGCTTAGTTTGTTAATATTCTCGTAAACTCTCACCACACTTCACACATCCAAAATAATTGTCTGACGCGCTAATAGGCGGATTATGATGATGCTGTGCATGGCGAGTGCCGAGGCAATTTTGGGGGTGGTTTCTGACTGAAAATATGTCCACTCTCGCCGCGAAACAGCCCATCCCGGAAAGCATAATGCCACCACAGAGGCGACATCACCACAAGCATCATCGCAGCGCGAGTGGTGCGGCTAGAATGCAGGCGGGCAGCAGCTCGTCCGCCTCGGAGTCGCCCTATCCCATCATGCAGGAGGCTCAGGTGCATGGGCAGCACCATCTCAACTACACGCAGCAGCAGATCAACGCTGCCCTGTTCAACATGGACTCGCCGCCGCCACTGCCGCCGGCGCACCACGTGGAGGAGATCTTCCTGGAGCAGAGTCGGTACGCCAAGTCACCTAGGCAGACGCCAACGGGCGAGGCGCTGGCAGTTGGGGAAATTGGAAAGTCATCGGGTGACGTGACACAGGAGAGAAATGCCGCTGATGCTCATTCAACGGAAAAATCCGCTGATGCAATGTTGGATTCAGGCATTGGTGAGTTGTACTTTGTCACTCTTTCCACCCTTCGTAGCATTCGTGAATTATTTCCCGAACCACCACGCTGGCTTATCAGACCCATTTTTCTTCTCGTCGCTGAGGAAAATTGAATGATTTGTGGGTTTCCAAAGAAGACGGAGGGCAAAATACTGGCAAAATCCTCTTAAGGGCAAAATCAATTTGATGTGCAATTAAAAATATGATCGTATTGTGAGCCATTTTATTCCACACAATCGCCCTAAACCTCTTTTGCAATATGAGCTTTAAATTCTGCAGAAGCTCTGGTCAAGTCGTAATTGCGAAACACACACACACACACTTTAAATATTATTAATTAAATTTTGCGGCGCTTAAACAATTGTGACAATGGCAAACAGAGCGGCGAAATCCTTTCAAGGGGTGGTTTTCATAGGTTTACCCCAAATTCGTTATACATTATTGTTCTCAGTGAAACTATCTCGCCCTCTTTTGGCATGCAGAAAAGGGTGCGCTACTCTGTGAGAGGACTCAAGTGACCCTCTTGACAATTCCCTGGGAACTCAACTTTGAAAGCCAAGGCAAAAGTAATTTTATCATGGATTCTGCCTTCCTCATTGCATCGCTGAGAGTGGAATTGTAATTAGAGGAGAATGAAATGCCGATTTTCATCTTTATGATGTTCTCTCTCTGGTTTTTTTTTGTCCTTTTGAATAAAAGTGGAACTCTTTTTTGTCGTGAAAGGAGATGTTATATTAAAAATTAGAGACACGGGGCAGTTTTAATTTAGATAATGAGTCAGAGAAAAGAAAGCCAACAAGCAGAGAATAATTACAAGTACACCTGCCACTTGAGCATTTCTGCAGAGATTGTATGAGATTTACCACAAATGTCTGGTAGAATCTGAACATCACATTATAGAGCTGCTGAATGGCAAATAATGCTGAAGTTTTTTGCTTAATTCGCACGCTTTTCCCTCATATTCATTCAATTAATATGGGAATTTGGCAAAGTCTCGAGTGGGCGGAAAAAGATGAAGCCAGTCAGCGGGATTGTGAATAATTGTGCTAATTGACTGTTACAGGCTTGGTAGATGTGCAGCAGAAGGAGCAGAGACAGTCGGCAGAGGAGCCGCGCAGCACAGAATCGGAGTCCGATGACAATGGGGGCTTCGTGACGCCGCCCGGCGACTGTCCAGCGCGGGCGCAGCATCAGGTGAAGAGGGCCACGGTCGTGGGCAATCCCATGTTCTCCAACAGTGAGGACAGCGATCTGGGGCCCGGCGAGAGTCTCGGTCTCGACGACCTGGACATGGACTACGAGCAGATTATGCATTACTTTGATAATCTGAAGGTATGCTTTGAGATTAAGAATAATTTTCACATGCTTAGAAAGTTGTAAAGTTCTGACAGGGGGAGGGAAAAGTTATTTGCGCCAAAACGGTAGTTTTATGCCGAGGATTGCCATAAAATTCAAGTGTCATACTCATGAAGTTCCTAATCTCGGTGTAATTTTGTAAAATTCTCCACACAGTGTGATTAAATTTCATAACAACTTCTTAATTTGCCATTATGCATGCATTAACATGTTATTGCGTTAGCGAGTTTTGT
Source organism: Phlebotomus argentipes (assembly GCF_947086385.1). Classification (NCBI taxonomy): domain Eukaryota; kingdom Metazoa; phylum Arthropoda; class Insecta; order Diptera; family Psychodidae; genus Phlebotomus; species Phlebotomus argentipes. The sequence continues at coordinate 5,101,559 of NW_026776181.1, read as the reverse complement.
GGCAGAAAATATTCGAAACAGGCTGTTTTAACAGCAATCATTTAATTACACGAAAGCGCGAGAGCGATGTTACTTTGGAGGATGTGTGAAATTAAACATTACACTGCTGTGCACGTGAAAATGTGGACCAAAAGAGTCTAATTTCTGCACATGTTTCAAGTGAAGTTCTTCCATTTTATCCACAGGAATCGAATGCCTGAGTTCAAGAGATCATTGCAAAGATACGCGACATCTTATCAACATTTCAGCAACAATATAGGAATGTAGCACTCCCCAACAGCCCCACAATCCCCGGAATCGACGATCCCAACTTCGAGTACTTTTTCGAGCACTTGAGTGAGTCATACGCTTAAACGAGGAGACATGGAGGATTTATTGACACTGTGAATAGTACTTATTTGCCGATCTTTAGTGGACGATGATGGTGAAAAAGACCGAATTAATGGTCTCTGAGAGAATGTGATGAAATATTCTATGGTATTTCATCCAATTTATACATCTTAGCCAGTGTATTTAAGTGCAGAGTCTCATCCTCAATATAAAGTAGTTGGATATGTTTTTATTTTGTAGACGGAGAAGATGAATCTCAACTGGGATTAATTGTATGTATATTTATATTGTAATTATATGGAAACATTCACTCTCATCGAAAATCCACATATTTCATCGTGAATCTGTAGATTAATTTATCATTGTGGCAATACTTGTAAGTTCATCTATCACAACATTCAAGTTCGATAACTCATCATTTATGGACGTTGTGTGTAAAATGCGCGCCTTTGCAGTGATCCAGATATAAAACTGAAAAAAAAGAAAAAATAACACCCAGACAAAGAAACTCAATACAAAGTTGAAACTGAGAAATGGACGTTGAAGATGAGGGGGAGAAAATTTGTAGTTACACCAAAAAAAAGATAAACGGAAAAAGCATTACACTAAAAAGTGAATCAATTCCAATAGACAACATCGTAATAAATGGCAACTTTCAAGAGTCATCCCACAATGGAGTTCAATAAATACATCCAGTGAACCTCCTTCGCTTTGAGCATTCTAACTCAATGTCATCCCCGATGAAGCTTTTATATCACTCGCCCTTCTTCTGAAATCCGCCACTCGTGACTGAGAGAAAGTGTGGGCGGTTTTCGAGGTGTATTTGCTGAGTCTCTCCAGTGTGGGCAAAAGGAGTCGCGAGGAGTCGTTTTGAAAGAATGCGACGAGGAAAAACGATAGCATAACATATTCTAGTCACTCAGTATGAAGAGAAATATACAAGAGGTGAAATTGAAAAGACGTATAAAATATAAATGCAAGAAAAGTAATATAAAGAACGCTCTAAAAACAAATATGAATAAATTATAGTGAAAGCTTAATTAGATGTGTACGATATACTGTAGCTTTAATAGCGTGAAAACATTGTATAATTTCTCTTCAGGACGACACACAAGGAAATATTGTGTTTTAAAACTTATTTACAATTTAACCTCACAAGGAGGCGAGCGAGGAGGAGAAAAAAAATCTCATAACCACTCTTAAAGATGAATGAAAAGTATCTATTCTAATAAACTTGCACGAAGATGCAACATTTACTCTTAAGATTAATGTATAGATAAGGAGAAAAGAATATTTTAAAATGAAAATACTCAAAGGTGTTCAATGCATAACGTGTTCTTCACTGATGGTCATCCGGAAAACCAAGAGCCAATCTAGAAAAAATGTACTTTAGAGCGGAGAAAAATCGAGAGTTGAATTTGACAGTGAAGATGCTTTTGAAGCTTTTGGTTTTCACTCCGAAACTTAAGCAGATATAAACAAAAATACCACAAAAGTATTTAAGAAAGACTCAGCATATCAAGTAAAAAAAAACATACCTATAATTTGAAATCAAAATTGTCTTTCCAATGTGTTCGTTTTATCAATGAATTAAACTAATTTCATTCTAGCTTTTTCAACGTAAATACTAGATAAAATATTCACAGATATTTGCTAAATATTGTGAAAATAAAGGGTATAATTTTTCTAACCGTCGCTTAAAACCACTATAAAAGTCTATCTAAATGCAAAGAAATCAAATATTTAGTGTCTAAACGAGAACAAGAAACAATCTTCACGGACCACAGAAGCCGTAGAAATGGAAGAACAAAGTGAAGAGAGTGTTTTACATAAGAACTTTTTTAAGCCAAAGTCCTTATTTCACAATATGAATCTCAACCTTCAGCTAGAAAGCATTTCAATTTAAGATAGTGTGTGTGTATATATAACGGAAGGATAATTTTATAAACTTAGAGATGAACACACATTAACACACAATAAGACACAAAATCATCCCACAATCATCAACATAAACTTATACATAATATATATTGATTCATGTTTGAGAAACAAAGGAAAAGAGATGAAAAAGAGAAGCTATTATTATAAACAATATTTAAAGTTTGTTATAGAGGAAGAGTGGAAAAAGTAAGCATCGTGAGAAATGATGCAAACATGGCACTTGTATAAAGAATATTATTACTATATATTAAAAGGTATAACATTAAACTATTTGAGATATTAACAATGCTCGAAGCCGAATGATGAGAGCTTAATTTGTGAATAAAAAAAAAACTTATAGACAAAGAGAAACACTGCGAAAATTTCATCAAAGCCGCGTTTTTGTTGCAAAAAAATCCCACACAAAGACATTTAAAGAAAATACACACAAATTAAAAGAAAAAAGGAAAAATCTATACCGATAAATTGAAAAATGTTGCTTCATATACACCACATTATATATTATTATGTATTGTATGTAAGCAGAAAAAAAACTATGATGAATATACAGCATAATGGAATATTGTGTCTGCTGAATATTAAGAGAAAAAAAAGCGCAAATCATTGCAAATGGCATTGAAAATTGATGGAAAAAAAGAACTTAGAAAGTATTTACTATCAATTTTAGAACATATTTATATTATAGGTTGAGAAACCTGCATGTACTGTATAAATTTAAACAATTATTATCATAAAAAGGAAAAAAAAAAGATTATTTCGATGACTTTGAAGAATCTTCACAAAGAGACATGATAAAACATTGAAAAACCTTTCTAAAATGCATGGTAAATGTATCCTGAGAACTCGAAAAAAAAAAATGAAAAATTGTCTAAAAGATACAAAGTGTTAGGAAAAAAAAACACCTCAATCGGAGAAGTGGTTGTACTTTGATGTGTAAATAGAGTGTCGATGAAGTTAAGACAAAGAGAATTAGAGAAAAATTAAAAATTATCCAATTGGTAAAATGTCATGATTTTTTTTTGAGCAAAAAGAAACTTTTCCCGAAAATTGTACAAATGAAAATTGGCCGAAAAGGATCTTTTTCGTTGTAAAACTTTAGAGAATCTTGAAGTGGCGACAAAGGCGAAGCGTCAGTACAGCTAAAACCACTGCCGATTAAGTGTTTTCATAGAGTCTAATGAAGGATTTTACTCAGAATGATGTGAGCAGAGAAGAAACTGTCTAAAACGTGAATTAATACTCAAACTTATTGGCAAACACAGTGTTTATAGTCACTGAATGAGAAATTTAAAGGAAAAAAAACAGCATCTGGCTTCTTGTATGTTAATAAAACATTAAGCTGACATGTCAAAGATAGTGATTGTTTTGCTGCATAAAAACAATTCTCCTATGAAATTATCCACAATTTATTTATTTTATGTATAATTTTTCAACTCCACGAGAAACTTCCAAAGAGAATGAGGAAATCAGCCACTTTTGTACATATTCTTCCATTTTCATCTCCTTTATTTCTCTGTTTCTACAATATTTCCAACGGTTTTTCTCCAGCAGCACAAAAATCTTTTGCAAGTTTTCTTTTAAGTAATCCTTGTATATTCCAAATATAGATGTTTTCTTATAAATATTCAAAAGAATATTTTATTTCCATCAATACAACAACTTTTGTTAGAGGTCTTTTTCCCTAGTCAATGTGAAATTTCTCTAAGATGTGAAATTGAGTTTCTTGGCTTTCATTTTCTTCATATAAAACGGATTCAGCGGTCCGGGAATCAAGTTCGGCTTCAGCAGACTCTTGGCTGGCTTCCGGCTGGAATCATACGGAATCTGCGGAGAGCTTCGCACCTGCTTCAAGTACTGATGCGTGTCCTGAAATGTATTCTTCTCCAGAGCAATTCTCACTTTTTTCTTCACACTCGAACTCTCCGGTGCGACTTTCAGCTTCTTTGCTTTCACAGCAAACGGATTGATAACTGTCTTCTCTTCGTCGGACTTCCTGTTGGCTTTCTCCAGGCGCTTCTTCATCGAAGGTACAAAGTACTCCTGCTCACCCTCTTCCAGAGGCTCTGTCCACGGATCCAGAGGCTCCTCCTTGAACATGGGCACCTTTCGCTTCTTCGGCGGGGCCTTTTTCACCTCTGACGCCCTTCCATTCAGTCCGTTGGTGACTTCAGCAGCCACGCCATTAACCTTCGCCTTGGTCTTATTCAACTCCTGAACGAATTCCTCAATCTTCTTGCCACTCCTCATGAAGCGCTTTCTCTCGGACTTTGTCAAGGACTTCAGGAGTTTCGTTGATGATGTCAAGCTCTTCTCAAACTCCTCCAATTCCACAACCTTCTCCTCAATCGTCGGCAACTTGCCCGCCTCGTCGCGAAGCACAGGCATTCGCTGAATGCCCAGTGGAAAGACACCTTCTGCGAATTTTTCATATTGTGAAATTACAGACTTTAGCCGCTTCCGAGGCTTGGATTTTGTCTCAGGATCATACAAAGCCTTCTCCAACACCTTCAGAATGGCTCTTGGATTGAATTTCATCTCCGGAAGCACAACATTCACTCGCCCAGCGCGAGGATCGAGGGCCGTTTTCTCACTTGGCGCCTCCTCTTCATTCGCCTCATCGTTGGACTCTTCGCTTTCAGCATCATTCGCCTCTTCCACCATCTCAAGATCATCAATGGAAGCTGTGGGGAAACCAAAACTCTTCCACACCTCAAACTTCTCGCGATACTGACGCCCCAAATCGCTCTGATAGAGAAGATTGTGGAAAATATTCTTCACCACAGCGACAGTAATGCGAGTGTCATTGATTCTTGCCAGGATGGTGACAAAGGGACGAATGAGACTTGTCACTGTGGCTCTCTTGATACTTCCTCCGGACACCTTGGCCACCTCTTCGAGATATAAATCCAGAAAGTGCATGGATAATCCCACAGAGATGCGCATCTCACCAAAAATGTGACTTTTGAAGCTCTTCCGGAACTGCTTTATCAAATCCAGGCGCCAATTGTTGTCTCTCAACACTACCAGACACTGTCGTGTAACTCTTCTGATGAGCTGTGATGTAAGGAAGACTGATATAAACACTGTCTATGAGTTTCCGGACACTTTTCCACTCACCATCATGAATTTGTCGATGCGCCACTGATCAATTCCATACCATTCTCTGTTCATCGTTTGCAGAAATACGCTGTAGAACTGCATGCTGACCTGTGGTGTGGGGAAGCAATGCAACAGGGCGCCAATGTCCTCAGCCAGTTGTTCCTGAACCAGAGGCTTGTCGGACATCCACATTGCATAGAAGAGCGCCTTCCATAACCTCAAAAAGTCCTGATTGTTGAAAGCTGCAAATAGCAACACAAACCCCACATCAATCCCTGATTTGTTTTTAAGGATCCCATTGATCACTCACGGAAGGAACTCTGCGAACGCAGTGTGAGCCATTTCTTAAGGTTCTTTAGCACTTTTGCTTGGATTCTCGGCTCGTGGCCGGCAAGAGCCTTGGCAAACTTGATCTCCTGCTCCACCAATTGAATTTTCACGTCCAAATTTGACGATGGGGGACTTGGCACAGTTTTCACTTTCTGCACGGGTCGCTTGGGGTGTCTCTTTGCACGGAAACGCGGAGTTTTAGCCATTCTGCCGAGTTTTGCCGCACGCCAATGTTTTTATTTTGGATGAGTGTGACGTTTCAACACATGGTTTTCCATCGGGCAATACTGTGAAGATGGCAGTGTTCGAATTCGATATTGCCGCAATTTTCAAGTGACCATCAGTGAATCTATAGTTTTTCACGAAATTATCCAAAGAATTAAACCTGAGGAGCCTGAAACTGGAAGAATGCAGTCTTCACATGACGACAACGACGTCTATTATTCACCAGTGTCACTGAACGAGGATTCTGACCAGTATTTGTCTGCAACAAGCGATTTTAAGTCAAGTGATTCAACCCAACCATACAAGAAGGAAGAGCTCGTAATCCCTATAAGCAAGTTCGCCCGATTGGTCAAGACGATCTTACAATCTCATGGGGACTATAGAGTCACCAACTTGGCATTGGAAGCACTTCAGGAAGCATCAGAGATGTATCTCGTCGACCTTTTCGAGGATGCTTTCAGATGTACACGCTTCAGGAGTCGTGTCACCTTGCGACCTGAAGATATTGAACTCGTTTGCTACATCAGGGGCTACTGGTACCCCATTAACTCCGCGGATAGAACCAGAATAGAATAATTAAATTCACAATGTTTCATTCTGTAAAAAATTGTAAAAATTCTGAACTTCGCAAAATATAATCGCGCATTTCGGCGCATAAAACCGATATATCGAATATCAAATTGGGGTTCCGTTGCCCACTGAAAACGCTACTCACTTCAAGAGAAACGCATGACATTTCGTCTATTTGTTTACAATTTTGCGATTTCACTCGATTTAATAAACTTTTAGAAATTATCTAGTGGCGGAAAATGGAAAACAAGAGTGATAAGAATTCTTTGGTAGACATTGTCGTAAAGCAAGAGGTGGATGAAGTAGAATCAATTGCAAAGTAAGTTCCACTTTTTATGGTGAAAAACAGAAAATCATAATTCTTTCCCTCAGTGTTCAGGACAATTGCAATGACGAGGATGGTAGCATTCCATTGACAGTGAACTCACTGCTGATTCCAAGCCTGAACCAAGGGCGGCTCGAGAAGCTGTATGAATGCGAAATATGTGGGGCGACACACCGGAATATGGGTCTTCTCGGGGCGCACATGGCCAAAGTGCACAGCAACAAGGTGAGATACAACTGCCCACACTGTCCGGCCGTGTTCCGGAAGCGACAGGCGCTGAAGCGGCACGTCGCATTGGATCATGTGTGTGGCTATTGCGGCTTGTGTCTGGTGAGCAAGACTGAGAAGTCCGCACACGTTGCGGAGACACACGGAGAGGACAAATATATCGCACAGAAGCGTCACAGGAAGTCGTACGCCTGTCACGATTGCGGAAGGATTTACACGTGCAGAGACGTGTTCCGGAAGCATCTGAACCGCCATGGAAAGGTCGCCTCGAAGGAGTCGCGCAAGTGCAAACTGTGCTCGCAGCAGTGCAGGACTGAAGCCACGCTGATCACTCACTTGAGCACACACGCGACTCTTGTGCCCTTAGCCTGCTCAGTCAGGACCTGCATGGCTCTGTTCATCACAGATGAACATCGCCAGGAGCACGTCGCGACACACGAAGAAGTATCCGCTTGTCCCTTCTGTTCGAGGACATTTTTGCTGAAGAGCAATCTGCTGAAGCACATGAACAAGATACACATGACCAAATCCATAAAATCTGAACTGCTGGGGTCTGGAGATTTAATGGGTAAGGAGAAGCCACTCACAATCAGTCAGAGGCAGAGCATTAGGTGTAGAAAGATGGTGGCCAAGAAGGTCAAAAGAGTTCCGCAAGTTAAGAAGAATTTCACTTGCAAATATTGCAATGTGCAATTCGGCGAAAAGAAAAGTCTTTCAAAACATTTGCAAGACGTTCATGGCATTCATCGCAAGGAAGCCTCGTATCCTTGTCCGGATTGCCATAAGAAATTCATGAGTATCGAATATGTGAGAAGTCATATGAACAGATTTTGCCAAAACAGGCTTTTTTGTCCGATTTGTGAGTACTTTTGCAGGGAAAAGAATGAACTATTCGACCACCTTCGCATTCATGACATCAAACTTGGGCCACAAACGCTGTCCAAATCGAAGCAAAATCACACAATCACTAGTTGTAGCAATTATTCTGAGACTCCTGGAGAGGAAATGGTGCTTCTCAAGCTGGAAGCTCCTGAAGAAGAGTGTCAAGCAGAAATGTTTGACAGTGCGGATGATGAATTCATTCTCTCATGAGAAAAACTGAAGGAAATTGTACAGTAGTTCAAGTAAAATTCACATTTATTCGATATCTTTTACATTTGCACAATGTTCAACACTTCTCTTTGTCATTGTTTCTTGATAAATAAGTAAGTTATTCACGATCTTACCTGGAAATCACAAAAAAACGAGGCTTTGGAAGCCATGCACAATTTACAATTAATCCTTTCTCAATTCTGCGCCCTCTGGCACACTCTGGCCACGGAATTCCTCTCCTGCTCCATTTCCTGCTGATCCAGCAGATTGTTCAGTGTCTGCAGGAAGATTTCCTTGAGACGTCGTCGCCGGTGCGGCGCCAATCTCTTGATATCCTTGTCCAGGCTCTGGAAGAAGAGCTGATCGTAGTTCTCCGCCTGAGAGATGCCACCAGAGTGTCCGGGAGGTTCGTCGAAGAGACATGTTGAGGCGTACGATTCCTCAGGGAAGGATTTCTCGCCAAATCTCGCCACTGGACTGTCTCTGTCGTCGCCAATGCGACTCTTCTTCTCTGGCGATTGCATCTCCTCCACTTCTGCCTCGCTGTCGCCACTCTGCGATTCCTGCTTCATCACCACGAGTGGAATCTCCGGAAAGGCGGGCAGTCGCTTCACTAGCATCCCATCTGGAGCGGGTTTATCGCCGCCAATTACACTCTCAGCACTGTCCGGTAGCGTGAGAACACCCCTGAGGAAGTTCAGCGAGTCCATCATGTACCACTTCTTTCTGCGCCGTCCAGAAGCGCCATATGGCATCCTTTCGTGCTTCAGAGCCCTCATAAACTGACTCCTGAGCGAATTCCACTTTGTCCTGACCTCCGTGGCTGCAAAGACATTCAACATTACTCATGCGCCCGTTCGTGGCGAATCTCTTGCTTACTGGACATCTGCATGATGTGCGAAATCGATGCCCAGAGGCCATCAATGTGCGTCCTGTCGTTGTATAGATGGGAATTCATGTCGTACAGCTCCGGATGTGGCTTCACCAGCTTGATCAGCTGCTCTGTGATCTTCACATGCGACTCCATCAGCCTATATCTATCCATGTTGCGAAAAACTGCCTCCGGAAGAGTAAAAGCCACCCACACAGACTTGTCAATCGCTTGCGCACTCCCTGTCGCGCAGTTCTCTCTTCCGTCCGATTTGTTTACTTCTCTCGGAATGCTTTCAGCTGAAAAAGTGCGAACTTTTTTTATTGATTTTCCCTGTGAAGCACAGAGAAAAACAATCTAACCTGAAAAGTTATCCTCTGATATTTGCAAAATCCGTGCAAAAAAACGATTTGCTTGAAATGCCTTCGATTTCTGATGATGCTGCACACTTTATTCTCTCACTTCCCACTATTTTCACTGTGAATCTTGCTGATAATCCGTGAAAATTCAGCAAAAATCCATGTACCAATAAAAGGCAAATATTTATTATTCCACTGGATTCGCTGAAATTCGCCCTAAAGTTCGCGAGGTGAATTTTTAAAAAATCATCGTTGTATTCTCCATTTTCTCGCACAATTTCTTTGTGAAATCTAAGAAGTAATAGGATTTTGTCACAAGTGGAAAAAACAAATTTATACTGAAAGCCTGTGAAGGTGCAAATTTCTGTAAGGATCTTTGAAGGTAAATTTCAGCAATGTTTAGCATTGGGAAGAAGAAGAGTGACATAATTTTCGGGTAAGTTGAAGAATTAAGGAGAAGTTTTTACACCTTCAAGTGTTTTCTGTTCTGATTGCAGCTTTATGACCGAGGCTTGGACTCAAGAGCAATTACTTTTGATTCTGTTTATCGTAATAGTAATTTTTATAACTATTGGCTGGCTATATCGTGGCTTTGCGCACAAATTGTAAGATATTTTTGTCATTCTTGAAAGCGATTCCTGAAACTGATTGTCTATCCATTCATCCAAAAGTGTTAGAGATCCCAGGAAGACGGAGAGGAGGAAGCGAAGGATGGAAAAGAAATCAGACGAAAGCAGAAGCCCTTCTCAGGAACCGATCCCCGCAGCAAGCAACATTGGACTCCACTAAACTCTGAAGCTCCTCATGAACGTGAAGTCAAAATTTCTGTACAGATCTCAAGTAAATTGCTTTTTCTTTTCTACTTGATTGTCTTCTTTATTATTCCTAAATTATTCCCTGATTACGCGTCGGCCAAGGGTTAATATTTTGAACATTCAACCGCTCTTCAGCGCAGCTGTTCGTGGTGAATAAGAGTTGAAGAGGTGAATTTCTTGTGATTCCGCATGCCGCTGTGTTTATCAGGGGAAAACTCGTGAAAAAGCATGGCTAGCGTTCCAAAAGTGAATACAAAGCCACTGTTAACGAATTCCCGAGCGGAATTCACTAAAATCAAGTCAAAGCAGAATGAGGTAAGGCTGAAAATCCTGTAAACTTCCCGGTGTAATTGAGGTTATGCTGTTCTTTGAAGATTCTCAAGATCCTGGGGGCTCCGCACGTGGAGTCCTTCAATTACATGGTGGAGGAGGGTATCAAGGAATGCGTGAGTAACCTGAGGCCGCTGGAATTTGAGCTTCCGACGAAGGACAGAGTGTGTCTGAGGATAGAGAAGTGCAACGTTGGGAATCCAATGGTGCCGCAGAGCATGACGGATGTCCGGACACGGAGGATCTACCCGATGGAGTGCCGGCAGAGGAATAGCACTTACAGAGGTCAGGTGAATTTGCGCCTGGGATGGTCACTGAATGGCATCCCGAAGCCACCAATTGACAAGGATGTCGGAGAGATTCCCATAATGTTGCAGTCGAATCTCTGCAACCTGGCCAAGATGACGCCGGCGCAGCTGGTGAAGGTGGGCGAGCATGAGAATGAGTGGGGTGGGTATTTTGTGGTGAAGGGAAATGAGAAGCTCATCCGGATGCTGCTGCAGACGAGAAAAAACTACCCGATAGCACTGAAGAGAGGCACTTGGAAGGAGAGAGGGAAGCTCTTCAGCGATGTGGGTGTGATCATCCGGTCGGAGATGACAGATCACACGTCCACAAACAATGTGCTGCACTTCCTCACTAACGGGACGGCGAAATTCATGTTGTCGCATGGGAAGAACATGTCCTACTTGCCTGTGATGATGCTGATGAAGGCTCTAATCCCGGTCACGGATCTGTACATCTATCAGAGCTGCGTGAGGGGATTTGAGGATGATCTGTACTATTGTGGGTGTGTGCAGACGATGCTCAGGGATCTGCACGATGAGGGACTTCACACTCACGAGGAGTGTCTGGAGTTCTTGGGCCGTGTCTTCCGGAAGCGATTGTATGCGATGGACTGGGAGACGGACAGGCAAGTGGGACAGAGTCTCCTGAAGAGCACAGTGCTGATACATCTGAAGGAGAACAAGGACAAGTTCCACCTGATTTGCCTGATGATCAAGAAGCTCTTTCAAGCCGTGCAGGACAAGGTGATTGCCGAAGGCGCGGACAGCACGATGATGCACGAGATCCTCCTGGGTGGGCATCTTGTGCAGAAGCTGATGAAGGATCGACTGCAGAGTTATCTTGTGTCTCTGAGATTCAATATTCTGAAGAAGGCCAACAGCACGACTGGCTTCAGCTTGACGCAATCTGAGATGATAATAGCGATGAAGTATTGCGGCACTTTCACACGACAGTTTGAGAACTTCCTCGCCACGGGTACGGTGAACAGTTCGGGGAATCTGGGGCTTCAGCAGACCACTGGTCTTGTAATTATGGCTGAGAATATCAACAGGATGCGCTACATGTCGCACTTCAGGGCTGTGCACAGAGGGGCTTTCTTCACGGAAATGCGCACGACGGAGGTGAGGAAGCTCCTTCCGGACGCCTGGGGCTTCATCTGCCCTGTCCACACGCCTGACGGAGCGCCTTGTGGTCTGCTGAATCACCTCACCATCGGTTGCACAGTGTCAAGAGCGCCGAATGCGAGGGAGATTGAGAAAATTGAGGAGGAACTCACCAGACTCGGCATGAGTGGCATCGAAGATGTCTTCATTGGGGATGCAAAAGGAATGGTGAACGTGGTGCTGGAGGGACGATTGCTGGGTTACGTGACAGAGGATCAACTGACGAGGGTTGTGGACAAGCTAAGGTTGCTCAAAGTGGCTGGAGATGTGATTCCCAACACGCTGGAGATTGTCAACATTCCCAGGAAGACGGGTGGGTTGTTTCCGGGACTATTTCTCTTCGTGGGCGCCGCTAGGATGATGCGTCCAGTGGTAAATCTCATGGTGAACAAGGTAATTGATGAGTTCACAGCGCTGATTTTGGGTTGGTTTCAGAGAATTTCTGTCCTTCCAGGTGGAATATGTGGGTACTTTTGAGCAAGTCTACATGGAAATTGCTGTGTGTCCTGAGGAAATCTATCCAGGCATTACGACTCACATGGAGCTCTCGAAGACGTCGTTCTTGAGCAATTTGGCACACCTGATTCCCATGCCAGACTGCAATCAGTCGCCGAGGAACATGTACCAGTGTCAGATGGGGAAGCAAACGATGGGCACTCCGTGCCAGAATTACGCTCTGCAAGCGGCCACGAAGCTCTATCGGTTGCAAACGCCCACGACGCCCCTCTTCCGGCCGGTGCACCATGACAACATCGAGATGGACGATTTCGCCATGGGCACAAACGCCATCGTGGCTGTAATTTCCTACACTGGCTACGACATGGAGGACGCGATGATCATCAACAAGGCGGCGTTTGAGCGCGGCTTGGCGCATGGAAGTATTCAGAAGAGCACATTTATCGACTTACAAGAGCCCGACTTCTTCTTCGTGCGTGATCCACATCAGCCAAATCTCGTGGATGTGCTGGATTCGGACGGATTCCCACGTCCCGGCACCAAGTTGTCCTTCAAGTCGCCCTTCTACTGCTACTTCGATACGAACAGGGCGGTGTACTCGGTGATCAAGTACAAGGACAAGGAGGATTGTGTGGTGGACAGCGTGCGGTTGTGCGGCGGCTTCACGGCCAGTGCGTCCAAGCAGGCTGTCATCACGGTGCGCGTGCAGCGGAATCCGTCGGTGGGCGACAAGTTCGCCAGTCGGGCAGGACAGAAGGGCATCTGCTCGCAGAAGTGGCCGGACGTGGATCTGCCCTTCACAGAGAGTGGCCTCATTCCTGACATTGTCTTCAATCCGCACGGCTTCCCGTCACGCATGACCATCGCCATGATGATCGAGATGATGGCGGGAAAGAGTGCAGCTCTGCACGCGCTCGTGCACGACGCCACGCCGTTCAAATTCACGGAGAGTGACACGGCGATCGACTACTTCGGGCGGCTGTTGGAGGCCGGTGGCTACAATTACTACGGCACGGAACGCATGTACAGCGGCACGGATGGACGAGAGCTGCGAGCGGACATCTTCTTCGGCGTGGTGCACTACCAGCGCCTGCGGCACATGGTGTCGGACAAGTGGCAAGTGCGCTCCACGGGCCCCGTGGATCTGCTCACGCACCAGCCGGTGAAGGGCCGGAAGAAGGGCGGCGGCGTGCGCTTCGGCGAAATGGAGCGCGATAGTCTGATCGCCCACGGCGCGTCCTTCCTGCTGCACGATCGCCTCTTCCACAACTCTGACAAGGTGTCGGTGATCGTATGCCGGCGATGCGGCAGTCTGCTGGGCCCCATCATGAAGGTGGTGAGTCGCGACGGCGCTGGTGATCTACAGAGCGCCCCCGCAACGTGCCTCCTATGCGGCGACGGCACGCAAATAGGCCACATTCAGATTCCCTACATCTTCAAGTTCTTAGTCACGCAACTCTGCTCTGTGAACATCAACGTGAAGCTGGACTTCAGGGAGATTTAGAGGTGTTCTTGGAGAAAATAAATTTATCGTTTATTACTTTTATTAGCGCTTTCCTTGTTTTTTCATGCGAAAAAGTGCAGCAGATGGAGAGAGTGGGACAAACCAACATTAAATCGCCGATGAGATAGAAATCGTAGAAACAATTCAGATTGCCGTTTCATTTCAGACAAGATTTCAAAACGAATGTGCCGTTCATGCCGTTGCATTTTAGCCATTTGTGTTCTTTAATGACTCTAGAGGACATTTAAGTAAATTCAAACGCCAGGTAGAAGGGATAAAAATTTTCCTGGCCATTTTGAAAAAAAAACTAGATTTTAAAGACTTCTGAGAATTGCTCATTGAAATCGCGGCAAGCGTTGTGTTACTGTTTTCGGCAATCGCAAGTCACCGCGAAAAAGACGGAAAATGCCACTGGACGGGATTCAGAAGATGATAGCCGAGCTCCGGAGACGCGTGAAGGGCCCCAATTGCCGCGTGGTGAAGCTCATTAGTCGGCTGAACGAGACAATTTACGAAGAACGATTATTTCTGGAAGGCAACCGACGCTTGTTCGGCAAGAAGTTTCTGCTGTTCGCCTGCTTAAGCTTTGTCATTGCCTGCGGAGTCTTCCTGGAAATCCACATGAAGAACACGCTGTGCAATCCTTACAATGGGAAGTATTATTAAAAAATGAGCGTCTTGAGGAATAAGTTCACATTTTATTGTTAACCAAGGCTTCAGAGAGTGAAAAAAATGAGAGAAAGAAAGTGGAGGAATATGAGTGTGAGTGGGTTACTTCTCCTCGCACCACTCGTTCTCCTTGCGGACCTGCTCTTCCTCGGCGGGCGTGAAGTCGTTCTTGATGTTGAAGGTCTTGCGGATCTCCTCGGGCGTCTTGCCCTTGATCATGTTGGCCACAGTCTTGCACGTCACGTCCAGGAGGCCCTTAATGTCCAAGTAGTTGGCCGCCAGGATGAGCTCGAACAGTGTGCCCTGGTCGACTTTGAGGAAGTCCGCGTCCCACGATGAGATGTCGTCGGTGCGCTTCTCCTTGTTCTCGTCATCCTCGGCAGGCTGCGGGTCGTCCTTGTGGTACGTCGCCCACTGGAGCACCTTCTTCAGAATGGCGGAGTTCACGTTCGGCAGCGGTACCATCTCGTCCTCGCCCTCGTCCATGCCCAAGTCATCGAGCATCGTCTTGATGGTGCCGCTGCATTTGGCGATCTGCACATCCGTGTCGAACACCTCGCCGTCCGAGGACTGAAGCTTAATCATGGGCATTTTGTCTTTTTCCCTGACGGTCCTGACAATCAAACAAAGCCTCCATTACAATGCGTCTTTTCACCTCAATTTACTCGCCTTCTTACCTTTACTTTACTTGTCTAATGTACTTGAAGCCTTAGCACAGTACAGCAACTCGAGAATGTGGTAGATAGAAGACTGAAAATGCGATTTTCAGAGAAGAAAACCTTTGGTGCAAACTTGCTATTTTTACTCTTCAGCAGACGAAAGACGACTGGCTGACAAGTTCTGACGCGACCCTTTTTAGTGCTTATTTTTTAGTACTCCATCATGGCTGATCTAACCTCACAAAACTCACAGCATTTGATAGTATGAGAAATTCGCATAATTGCACTTCTCAATGCTAATGAAATACACACCCTGAAGAAGGAAAAGCCACCCACAATGCCCCCAGAGGCTCCCTTTTCCCCAAAAAATTGGACGCAAGAAAAATTCTCCTGAAGACATTTGGGGGGTTTCCCACCCTGAAGGTGTTCAAAGGCAATTTTCAGCATTGTATATGGCGGAGACTGCGACTCGCCACATAAATCACAAAGTATTTCTTTTTCCACGCGTTTTTCACCCTCATAGTAATGTCAGTAACTAAATTAAAGGTAATTAATCGATAGTGCAGAAAATTCTCTTTCACCACCCAGCGTGAAACTGTGGCTGAAGAGTGGTTTTGTGCTGGAAAAAGTGTTGTGAAAATTTGGGTGTCGGGACGAGACGGAGATTTTAATGGAAAAAAGTGACATCTTTATTGCCCATTATCTACCTGAAAATCCCCCTGGGGACCCCCATGATCCACCCCTGAGTGTTTCGGTGTGGCCAAGAGGGCTAATTTTGACGGGACTGTGCTGTGCAAGGGGGTATTTGTGGGGGTTTTCAGCTTTTTCGCGGACGTGGTAGAGCAGCAACGCAAAATGGCCATCCGCCATTGATTTTTCTCTCTTTCTCTTTGCCCAGCAATTGGGCCCCAAGACGCACCTTTATTCGCCCCGCGAACCCATCAATTACCACCCTTGCTACATCAATAAACCCATTAAATGGGTAACTTAGGCCACTTTGGGGTGGTTTTTCAGGGAAATTCAGTGATAAATAAGGCGAAAAGTGGATATTTAGCATTTTTTCCTCTATTGTCTCTTGTCTTGAAAGTATGCACGAATTGATTTTTTTGCTGAATGTGCCGCAGAAATTGCTCTTTATCGACTGAAAATTTCTTGGGGTCATTCAATATCGTTCACGGGGGGCAATATTTCCTCGGGAAATGCGAAAAAGTTGAAAAATTGCTGAAAATCCATCAATGCTGTCACAATTGTCGGCGCATATTTCTCGCAGATGGCGCCGCTGGCGGTCGAGGGGGATTGTGACGTCACGGATATTCTGAAGATTCCCGCCAAAGGAAGATCGGAAGATGCCCAGATGTTTGATTGAGTGTCCCTCTTTGCAGGCCGTTGGTGTGTGATAGCGAAGAGGCGACTTGGCTACACGAGAATGGTTGTTGAGTCGGCACACCGTCAATCAGGTCATCTGAAAATGCAGCCAACGGGAATGACGCCGAAGGAGTTGTCGGAGAATGATGATTTGGCGACATCCCTGGTCTTGGACCCCTTCCTCGGCTTCGTCACACACAAGATGAACATCAAGTACCGTCCACTGAAGGCCAATCGTGATGAGCTGAAGCGCATCGTGGCGGACTTTATCGAGACGAAGAACTACGAGAAAGCCTACGGGAGAATCATCAAGGGCGAGTGGATTCCGCGTCATGTGCACAACAAAAGCAAATTGGCCCAGAAGAGACTTCAGGAGCATGTGAGTAGTTGCTGTTGCTCGACATGAGTTTCACTTGTTGTGCAATTTGTATAGTTTCTCGAATTGCTGGCAATTGATTTCGCCATTGTTGACTCAATTTGCACTTGCAGATTTATCGCTACCTCCGTGTGTTCGCCAAGGAGTCCGGCTTCACGATAGAGCCCTGCTACCGCTACTCGCTGGAGGGGCAGAAGGGCGCCAAGATCTCGTCGACGCGCAAGTGGTACAAGAATGAGAAGATCGAGTACCTCGTGGGGTGTATTGCGGAGCTGACGGAGGCCGAGGAGGCGATGCTTCTGCATCCTGGCAAGAATGACTTCAGCGTGATGTACAGCTGCCGAAAGAACTGCGCCCAGCTGTGGCTCGGCCCGGCGGCGTACATCAATCACGATTGCCGGGCGAATTGCAAGTTCGTGGCCACGGGCAGGGACACGGCGTGCGTGAAGGTGTTGCGGGACATTGAGGTGGGCGAGGAGATCACGTGCTTCTACGGCGAGGACTTCTTTGGCGACAACAACGGCTATTGCGAGTGCGAGACGTGCGAGAGGCGCAGCATGGGGGCGTTTGCCAAAGAGAAGACCACCGCCGAGGAGGTGTCGCCGGCGAGTGGCTATCGCCTGCGTGAGACTGACAACCGTATCAATAGGATCAAGAGCAAGAACACACCCAACGGCGGTGCCGCGGCGGACAAGGAGGCGCCGGCAAACGGGAAGATCGTGACGCCGCTGACGCTGAGTGAGCTGCGGCAGAAGGGCATGACGAAGTACGACGCGGAGATGATCATGGCGCAGCATCCGGGCGTGCTGCAGCAGCACGAAGAGGTGGCGGCGAATGGGCACAACACGCGCCAGAACGGGCAGCACACGCGCAAGAGCACGCGCCTGCAGGAGACTGTGCGGCTGCCGGTGAAGAGCAAGTACAACACCAGGAATGCGGCCGCGCACGCGGACGACGGCAGCGGCGGCTCGGTGGACGAAGAGGAGCGCCGCGGGAAGGCGCATCCGGCGTGTCGCCTCAATCTGTCGGGGCACTTCGAGGGCTTGGCGCCGAAGCGTCGCGGGCGCCCGGAGAAGGACACTGTGATCAGTCTCCTCGAGGAGGAAGACGAGGAGGACACCAATGTGATACTGCGCAAGAGGAAAGTGTCCAAGAGCGTGAGCGAGACGGACAGCACGTCATCGCTGGAGAACAAGGCGCCCCGCGGCGGTGGCGAGACGCCCACCGTGCTGAAGACGCCCGAGAGACGCCTCAAGCTGACGCTGCGCATGAAGCGGAGCCCCATTCTCGACGAGGTGATCGAGTCGGGCACTAGCTTGAGCGAGGAGAGCCCCAATGGGGCGTTCGTGGCGCCCGAGTACGAAGTGCTGCGCGTGGAAGGACTGATGGACGACGATGAGGAGGGCGACGAGGAGGGCGAAACCACAGGCGAGACGCACAGCGACTTCACGGACACGTCGCCGCCGCAGAAGCGCAAGAAGCGGCACAAAACGAAGCGGCGGCGCGACAAGCACCGACGCCACCATCACACCTGCCCGCGTGGCCAGTCGCCGGCGGCGCCCACGACGTCACCGCCCATGAAGCGGCTGCGGCTGATCTTCGGCAATGAATCTCACACCATCAACATTCCGCCACCCGTGGACGCGCCGCCGCTCGCCGAGCCCACGTCGCCCATCGCCACGGTGGTCAACTGACAGCGGCGGATGCTCGGGGCGCGCCGCCCCAAGGCGCCCCCGCGCCAGTGAGTCAAACTGTTGGAAGGTTCTCTCTGACGACGAGACGATTATTAGGACACGCTGAAGTGTCCTAAATGCATTTAGGGCTTTTTTTTGTTCAGGACGAAATAATGATTCGTTATTGAGTGGGTAAAAAGAAGGAGAGAAGATAGTTAATTTTTATTTATCATTTGGAAAGCGAAAGAATGTGTAAAGAAAAAATTTTTCAAGGGTTATAACGATTATACACTTGAGGTTTGTGGAGAAAAATTGTACATCGTATTAATCACAAATCCTCCTCAATATTGAGGATAGTTAAATCATCTTCCGGGAAACTAAAGTTAAGTGTATCGAAATTAAGTGTGTATAATAGAGATCTGCGGGCGTAGTTTTTCGAAGCAGTGAATTTGCGAAAATTCATAGAATTTTGAAGCTCTTTTACTAATAAAAACTCAAGATAAGAAAATCTGTAAATTAAAAAAAAAATTGTAGAGAAAAAGTTCCTAATTTCTCAATAATTCCCCAATATTATTAGCTAATTGCAAAATTTTCGGCGGCGACACTGCCGAGAAATGCCTCACGTGCGCAGATCTCAGGTGTGTAACCCTTTAAAGTCTGTTTATACTCCAGTATTTATGAGATTAAATTATTAAGTCAAGAATGAGTTGACGCAGCAACATTTTCCCAACAGTTTGAACTCGCAGGCTTCGTGAAATCTAGAGATTATTCGCTGTGGCGTTGCTGGAGCAATGCCGAGGGCCGCACGGAAGGGCTTCCCGGACAAAGAGGCGCGCGCCCCCATTGCGGGCGCTCTGAGAGCATAAAGAACACATAATAGAGAAGGAGTTGAGCGAAAGAGTAATTCAGAAATAATCCATGATTAGCTGTAATAATGGTAATATTAGATAATTCTAATTATGGAGAGGAATATTGAATATTTAAAAACTTGCGAAAAATGATGAAAATTACTGTACTGCCAATACATTGTCGTGAATATTAATTGTGAAGATAGTGGAGAAGACGAGGAGAAACAACAATTTAGAGGAGAGAAGGCTAATTTTCACGTAATTGTAGAAATCTTCATCCCTAATTTTATATTATAAACAGCGAGCGAGAGTTTTAAGTGTGAAAGTGGTTAAGATTTATTCACTGTAGGTAAAAAAATGATAAAGAAAAAATTGTCAAATTGTTTATCGTCTCCCATTTTTTATTTTGTTTTCGGCATAAAATCATCAGTAGTTGAATTTTAGATGATAAGTTTTTGTAAAAGTATATAGAAAAAAAATTACCACCCGATTTTATTCTCTGTTCTTCGTAAGTTTTTATCATGTTAAGAAAAATATTATCTCTAAAAGTTCACTTTTTTTTGTAATAACTTAGTTTAATTTTTCACACAAACACACAGAGAAAGAAAAGCGCGGAATTTTGCATTGAATTTTCCTTTCCGATAAGTCACATTTTCCCTAAAGTAGAGAGAAGAAGCTAATGTAAAGCATGTGTGAATTTGATGATAAGACAGGAGGGAAAGTCAGGAAATTGCGCGATGAGCTACAAGAATTTTAAAAAACAACTTTGCAAACAAATGATTTGTGATAAAAAATAATGTATAATTACTGCAATTTTAGGAATTCAATAATGAGAAAGAGAGACAGAGATTAAGAGACAAAGATTTTCTTTCCATATAAAGATTCATCCAAGGCAAATCCACCGTTTTGTCTTCAATTTCCTCGAGAGCGGATTCTTTCATACTTGCCAAAATGCAGTTTCACGCGGCAAATTAATGTGCTTTATTGAGAAATAATCGCATGTGGGGCTGTTTAGTGGCCGTACTTCTGGAATTCCCACTCTCGGTTGTCCAGCGGGCAGACCTGGCGCGTCTTCAGCCAGCGCGAGATGCAGTGGAAGTGAAAAGCGTGCTGCAAAACACGGAAAATTGAGTTTTGGGATCGGGAGAAATTCTTCTGTCTACTCACATTACACACTCCCCAGGCCACTGTGCACTCTTCGCTGGTGGCGGAGGCCTGATTGGCCTGACACTCAATGCAGAGATCCATGATGTGATTCCGGCAAATAGCGCAGTTGTCCACAACGATGTCTGTCCGGAAGGGAGACACAGTTGAGGTTATGTCCACTCCACAGCAATTTCAAAGGATAAAACTATGATTTTACTTACCCCACGCCCACAATGCCACGGCATTCCACTAAAGAGAGACGGGAAAAGTGCATTTTGATAAGAAAATTGCCCAAAATAGCTGAGAAACAAAGGAGCTTTGCAATTTTTGCCAATTCACTGGCCACTCACCTTTTTCACCTCAAATCTCTTCTTCTCGCCCTTATTACTGCTGGACGTGGGCTGCTCGAACTCATCTTCATCAACCTCCATTCTGTCTAAGTAGAAAATTATCGGATTTTGCAGGGGAAACAGACGAAAACTCTGATATTTTACAGGACTACTAAAAAATCTTGCCAAAATGTCACAACACTGTTCTACACTTTCCACAGCGAATTTCAATACAGGTGGCGCATCACTCGGAAAGTGTGTTTGCCGTTCATTTTCAAAAATCATCATCGTCATTGATTGATGAGTTCAGCATTTGTGAAAAAATGGTCGTTTGTAGTCAATAAATTAATTTATTACGATAGAAAAACATATCAATGGTCATTCTTGACTTTGTACGCGGACTTCCAAATCTCGAACAAGCATATCGTGGAGTGGAAGCGATAGAAGATGGCCAGAGGCATGGATACGTGCGTGATGACTGTCCAGGCCCAGACGCCGAAGAAGTGCAAGTGAGTTGGGCGGAAGCCCGCGTGTCCCTTTATAAGCGTGTTGATGAACCACATGGACATGTTGGCCACCAGGAGGAACGTGACAATCTCTCTGCCAGGCTTCGTGCGATTCTGCTGCGCACCGCGACAGCGACGCCAGCTGGCATTCAGCACGAAGAGCGTCTGCATGGAGGTTTGCAGGAGCGAACAGATTTCCGCCACGAAACCTTCCTGACTGCCCGGAACACCTGTTTCCATGGCGAAGTAGCAGCCCATGATGCTGAACATGGCATATACGTACACTCCGCTCTGCGCCAGAACGAGGAGAGTGCAATCCAGGCTCACGGTGCTGGCGTGATGATTGTCTAGAAGGTAAGATTTCAATTAACATCGAAATAGGTATTTTGTGGGGAGTTTACGGACCTTTTATCTTCTGCTGGTATCGCAAGTCCCTCATTTTATACATCGCCGCAAGGACGGCCATCGTCGTGACGGCGTACATCAATATCTCACAGATTGTGACCTCTTGGATGGCTAGCATTTCATATCCCTCAACGTCGTGCAGCACGAAGAACATGATGAGACAGATGATGGTGAGGACAATGACTAGGATCCCGGCGAACATGCCGCGATGCGCCCTCGCGCAGTCCACGGAGAAGTGGTGAGCGCTCTTCGTGTGTGGCTTCTGGGAGTTTCGCCTGGTCTTCTCGATGTTGGGAATGGTCTTCACCTGTTTCCACATCTCGTACAGGATCACGGCACAGATGAGGGAGTACTCGATGGTGCAGGGGAAGAGGAAGGGCGACGCGTTCTGCACCAGGCTGCCCATGATATTTGTCCTGTGACATCCATCTGTCAGATTTTCACTGGCAACTGATCTCTTCGTGATGTTGTGCATGACAGAGGCGGTGGCGTTCTCTGCGTCCGTGGAGGCGAGAGGATTGGCCGTGGTGGACAGAATGGCAGCTGCTGCACTGCCCAAGCCTCCGTGGGAAGTGTGGGAGAGGTGGAAGATCTCATGCTTGGTCTCCTCCACGAGCACGTAGAGCCACTCGCAGAGATTCGTGGCCACCATGTGCATGAGCCCGAATCTGGCCACGACTTTGTGCCTCGCCATGTCCAGCTCCGTCGTGTTGAGGAAGATGAACTTCATCTGGATGATGCACAGCAGCATTCTGGCTACTGGCGTCAGCGCCATGTAGATGTTGGAGCATCCAGGATTCCCGTTCAGCTCGAAGTACTGGCCAAACTCCAGGCCAGAATACACCATCGTGCCAATGGCGAACGCAATGGCGCCGACGCGCAAGTAGAAGCTCCCAAAGTGTGCGGCGCGCTTCTTGATGTGCTGCGTATTGTTGGCTTTCTCATCTGTGAATGGAAAACAGAACATTGCACGATAATCTTCTCAATGGGAATTCCAGGTATGCACAGTTTGACTTTTCACACTCGCAATATGCAATATTGCAAGCACGCGATCTCTGTGTGAAATTGCAACTAAAGAGGAAATGCAATTGATTTTATATGCACAAGAATTTATCGATTTCCTCTCAGATTTGTACTTGTGATATTCTAATGATTTTTTTCTCTACTTACTCATTGGCTTTTAACCAAGGGGCAGATATTATGGTGGGAAGTGGTGTACAGCTTTTACGGAAGTGTTAAAAATTGGAAGTAGAAAAATATTTTGCGAATATTTGCATTGTAAAAGCTTCTATTTCCACAAATTTAGTCATTTTCTGAATTATCTTGTTTAGGAAAATCAATTTTATTGCTTTTCTAAAAGCCAATAAAACCAAGATTGTGCAAAGAATATGTGGAAGTGTCTGGAGATGGTGTGCTGATTTAGAACATATTATCTCCTCCTTGTTTTTAACCCATTCACGACTAACATTTCTTCCACTACGAAAGCCAAAGAATGTTCAACTAATTTATGTTCAAGTATTTCACTTTGTAACAGGTCGAGAAATGTCTTATTTTGCTTTAATCAGTAAATTGAAACTGCTTTTTATCACTTTCATCTGGAATACTCACGGTAGTCTTTCAGGAGAGAAAACACGGCTCTCGTTCGCAGGTGAGTCGCGTAGATGAAGATCACGAAGGCAATGCTGACGGCGTAGAGATAGACGTAGAATCCCTGGTAGAAATTGGCTGGAATCCTGGACGACAGGATTTCTGTCACTGGCATCGCGATGCCCATCACCACAAGTAGTTTGCAATAGAGAGCCGAGAGAGCTGTGCTCAGAGCGTCACTGTTGGAGGGAGGAGGAGGAAGGGTGAGTTAGGGAACGGAAGCGATAAGAGGGCGACTCACTCTCCGATCCGGCGGTTCTTCCTCTTATACTCCTGGGCCTGCTCCGAGTGGGCACCGCCGGAGGCGTGATGTGTGGGCAGGAAGCCGTTGAGGGTGCGCAGGCTGCCGCTCCGCATGTCGGGATTCTCGTGCAGGGCGTCCATCTGGTTCAGGCGCTGTCGCTGCGGTCGCGTGAGGGCGGCCATGATTGCCGACGGTCGTCTGGTGGAGAGGATCTCCTGTAGCAGCACCGACGGCCGGCGGGAGAGCGAAAGCTCCTGGTGCGGATTGTTGAGTGCCAAGGCGGATCCTGATGGCACGAGGGCAGTCATGGCTTCTTGCGACTGGACCGGCGATCGCTGATCGTTCTCCTCCGAAGTGTCACTGGAGATCACAAAGAAAAACTCTATGAGCACTAAAATCACTGAAATTCTGCACGACACTCAGACGAGCACTGAAGGTGTGACGGAGTTTCTTGAAAATGATGAGCTTTTCCTTTACCCTCTGTCGACATTTTGATGGACGATAAGTCTGTCCGCTTCGCACATGATATTGATTGTGAGTGATTTGTTCAGCGTATTGCGTTATTGAATTGCAGGACTGCCGTATGAGGGAATTGCTACTGTAGTTCCTCTTTTATCACATTTGAGCGCCAATCATATTTAGAGACAATTAGCACACAATTGTTGATCGTTTCTCGCGATCTGTCTTATTTATTCAGCGCGCGAGAAAACGTGAACCGATTGGGTAGTGAGACAAAAGAGCCAAGAGGAAGTTGCGCGAGGAGAAACACAGAGGCACTAAGTAATTGGCGGGGAGAGCAAGAAATAAAGAGTTGGGGTTTATCAGACGCACGTGAAGTGATTAAGTGGCAGTTGTGAATTGGGGAAAATTCGCGCGCCACCTGAGAATGTCCGTGTCCGGATGGAACTAAGAAGTTGCGGGGGATGTGCACATACCTTTTATACGGAATCGACCGACACTCACAAATGCTCAGCCTTACTGAGCCCAGAGACTTTTCCCCGCTTTTTGCCGCAGTCCGGCGTCTTATCTTTGAGCCCTCTATATTCGTGTGAATACCAACATTCTCTCTCTCTCCAGGGATTTTGATAAGATGCCAATCGACTTATTATTTCGCAATTTTTCCTCTCTTTCTCCTCAATACAGCCGCACTGGCTGCTCTGCTCCTTCGCATGGTCCGTCTTGATTAATGAATTGCGCTCCCATATGACATATTCGGTGATAATGTATTGGCATTGGGCCGAGAGGAATGAGTGAGTGGGGTTTTTGCGAAGAGAGCGAAAAAGAATCATTTTTGTGGGTGGAATTAAACTGCCATCGTTAAGGAAATTCACCGGGATTAATTAACAATTAATGAATTTATTTCTTTAGGGTTCTTATTTGGATTGATGATTGGGACTTTTGTGAATGGCTGCTCGATGAGCTTGGGCCAATACTCCCAATCCTGCGTATATTCGCATTCACATCTATTGATAAGATGTGGCGTTTTTTTTTCGAGAAAAACATTCTCTTTGCATGCGTAATTATGGTAAATAAGTTTTATGATCACTCTAGGCATTTTGAGTCATAAGAACAGCATAAAATCTGCGTGAAGTATACTTTTTTGCGTCATTTGGCAAATATTTATTTGCTCTATTTGTACTTCTTGCAGTAGGGTTTTTGACTTGAGGAGCGTTTGTGGTGTGTTTTGGTCGAGAAGGAGGAGCGAAAATCACATTTTATCTCAGTGTTCTATTTGCTTCTCAATGCAATATACTGCGTCCGATTCGTTATCGGTGAGGTGCAATTGGTTGTTCCCTAGAATATTGTAAATTCTGGAGGGGAAACTTTACACTAAGAAAAAGATATACTTTTCGAATGGCACAAAAATATGTAAATACGCTAAATAAAGTGCTGTACTTCTGTTTTTCTTTTCTTGATCTGAATGAAATCAATTTGACATTCGACTGAAAAAAACGCTTGAAAATTGGAAATTTTTATGAAAATGTAAAGATGAATTGATTTTCTTTGTGAACCTTTTTAAAATTACAGTTTCAATGCTGCAAAGCTTCCCGGTAGCAATATTACACGATAATCTTCATTGCGACGTCATGTCAATTAAATAGCGAGAGACTTTTGTTATGTAAACTGTAAACATTTGCAGTAATCATTGTTATTATTTCACATGTGAAGACACACACAGTGAAGTGCGAGAACTCGTTGATATTTATCGTTGTCGCATAGAAGAATTTCTCAATGACTGCTTTTGCAGAATATGTAGAAAAAGCACATGATCATAGGGTAAATCAATAGATTGGGGCTATCTTTATGATGTGCACTCCTAAAGCAGGTAATGAATTTACAGACGCTCATTAGAGGCACGCGGTGTGTATAAATTTGATGGAGACTTTTGCGCAAATTGATCGGAAAATCAGGTACAATAGCAATTGTTTACCATCGCTGAGTGATTCGCCTTTTAAAGCAGATTGCATCGCAGGCATGAAAATGCGAGAGAAACGGTGAATTTGATGAATTGAGCCTCAAATGTGCGATAGTGGTTTTCAATCACCAATACACGTACTCTTGATTGATAAGTAGATCAATATTGCCGAAAATTGCACACACGCGATAAGCAAGGATGAAAGTGGGGCAATGTGCAAAATTCAAACCGCTGAAGGTGAGGAATCGAATTCACTGTTTTTCTTTCACTCTGATGTCACTGAAAAATCATCACGATATGGGCTTTTTTATTGTGGTATTGACATTGTCACGTGAACTTATTTTTAGCATCAATTATCACAGTCGAAGCGTCACAAGAACAATATAATAATTAATTGGGGGGTAATTAATAATCCAGCACTCACCGCTTTTTTTCAACAACACTTTGAGGCGCAAACCAAAAAAAAGACAGGGCTTTATCACTTCTGAAGGAGGGAAAAGTTGCGAGATTAAGTGCAATTGATTTGCGGCTCAGCGCGATACTGATTGTGCAATGTTAATCGCCTCGGCGAGAGTGAGGAGGAGCTTTTATCACCTGTTTACTCGCCACTCTACTCTAAACGTCTGTAAATCTCTCACTCATTCAGCCAACGAATGATGCAGATCTCGAGTGATCAAAGTTTAGGCGCGATGAAGAGATGAGAAAACGACGACCGTGTGTGTGTGTGATGGAGCTTTTAGCATGACGAAGGTAAATAATTGTTCTCTCACGTTGTTGGACTTCATTCCAACCAATTTGTACCGGTATGAAAGGTGCTAAAAAATCTGCGGGAGTCGGAGAGAAAAAAAACTAGCGATTCTTCCCTACTTACCGAAAAGTCACAGTCATCCTATTGTGCTGATACCTCATAATTGATGCTCGTGTTGTTGCTGATTAGAGTAGAAATTTGCGTATATTGGAGCACTGATTGCTGCTCAAAGTTGTAGGTTTTATTTTTATCTCTCAGCGTGGAGGCCTAGCAGGTGAATTTCGAAGATCACTCCGGCAGCGTAGCTGAAGGGGACAGAGAGAACTGCGAGAGGGAGAAGATAGCAGATTAGAACTGTGTGAGAGATATGGATTTGCAATTGAGAGTAGAATTATGAACACACTTGAGAAGTTGTATCAATGAATCGCTAAAAGTCTCACCCAGAAATCCCTAGACTTGGGTGCTCTCTGAGAGGCCAGAAAGCGCACGACTGAGAGATATAGTGCGACAGCGAATTACCTTTTTCAACATTGGGGTACAAAGAGAAGTTGTACTTACACGCTATACACAGCAATAGGTGTATATTTGTGGTTCATGTAAATTTTCTCACCTTTTTTCCCTGCAACGCTTTTCTCACTCACTCTCATTCCCATTCTCTCAAACTCACCTTTTCACGCCTGATAACCCAGACACAGTCAGTTGGACGACTATAGATACGATGAGATGAGGTGACAAGATTATGATAGTGTCCAAAGTAAATTTACAACATCGAGACATGATGTCAGATAGACTACATGCAATTGAAAGTCTCAATACATGTCTCACACTGATGGACGCGAAATTTCTGAAGTGATCTTACCAAAATGGCGTGAAAACTTGATGATAGATTAGATCGTTATGTATATTTAGGTTAGGGAAAATCAATGTAGAAATAATTTCCTAGACGTCTCAATTTGAGCAGCAAATAGTTGCATCGCCAATTCATAACATTTACGAATTGAAATACGCAATCTGTAAAGTTACAACGACTCCTTACTTGACTAAATATGTAAATCAGTTTCTATGTTCAAAAGAATCGTTTTCGTGTGGAATTCACTCTTTTCTCTCGCATTTTGGGGTGAATTTACTGTAGAATTACATTTTTGTAGGGAAACTGACCCTATTTAAGGAGATCTCTTTAGTGTAATTTTATGAACAGATATGACTCAGCATTTCCAGAAAGTAATGCTTTATAAAATTCATAGCGTGCTGAGATAGAAATATATGGTAATTTACAGAATTCACATCAATTTGTTCTGATTAGTCTTATAACCCACTGGGAATTATAACGTCACACATTACTCATCTGTTGATAAGAGACTGATTTTTTGGCAATCCCGAAAATCAATTGACGACAGTCAGTGTCGCGAATCTGACAGAATTGTAAGAGTTGGTGGAAGAACACAAGAAGGTCAATTTGTAATGAAGTTGATGTATTTAAAGTAACAATTATCGCATTTGTGGTGTGTTTTTAAATTCGCTTATTTACCTCTGTTTTCTCATGTGGCGACAGCAAATATTGCATACTAAATGGTATAATTACCTGATCACTTAAGCAATTAGTGCGCGCGATCGGATGGGGTGGAAGACTTAATATCTTTCACAATCATTTTTTTTGTGTCACATTTTTTCGGACTGAATGGATTTTTCCCAAAAACGCCTTCAAGTGGAATCATTGCAGAGGAGATAATCACCTCAGACGTGATAATTATTTCACTTTCAGATACATCAACAGAGGGCACCTTTGTTGTCCAATGCGATAAGCCTTATGGCGAATACCTTCAGCTGATAAATCCTTCACGTTGTGCGATTTCTACTGATTGTTGTCTTTCTCTTAACTGTATCGAATGCACTTGCTGAGGCCACTTGAAGTTGAGTGATTTTCACGAGAATTGAGCGGAGAGAGTGAGAAGTAAATGCTCAATTGGATTTTCCACACAACCCATTCATTACCAATTCATTTATATGGATTTAATGCCTATGGCGGGGCGCGTGCCACATTTATTTGAAAATAACACTGCGCGCCTCTAACGCTGAAAAGAGAGGCGAAAAGTGTGAGCACACTGCCAAAGTATATTCATCACCGAGGTGGGGAGAATAATTCTCTTAATTCTCAATATGTCGATTTATGAGCTGCAAATGTGCATTTAATTATGTTGGATAATTTGTATGCGAATGGCACACTATATGAACTGCAGCTGAGATAATTTATTGCTATCAACCTCTCTGCGTTCAATAGTCACACACTGTGTGTGGAAGTATGTTAAATGCTTATTTAAGCCAGCGTATGGAGAAGTATCACATTTGGAATTCCAACATCCACATTTTAATTTGACGTCGTGAAGTCATAGTTTCTCACTTTATCTCGTCAATGGATTTGACTTGACGACGTTGTCTGACAAATTGCTCATTAATTGTGCGGCTTGATCTGCGGCGGTGATCGTGAAAAGGTGAAACTAGTTTGAATGTTTCTGTGTTCTTGAGACTTTCTACTTTTATTCTGACAGTGGACTTTGCCCAGCGATATATCAAAGTTCATCGAAAGCTCCACTCATGTGTATTCATCTGCAAAATCCAATATTCAGACATATCGTCTTTAATCACATTTTATAGCCTAATTATTCATTGAAATCTATCAAGATTGGTAATTTGACCACTTGAAAAGATAATTTTTCAAAAGGTCTTTTGCCTCGAGCGCACACCAAAGCCCGCGTGTAATTCTGCCGTCAGCACCTCCGAAATTTGAAGCCAGAGTATGTCTGAATTTCACGTGCAGCAACAATTCACGGGACAACATGTTTGCCGAATGATTTATGATATTTTCATGGGTGATACCTTGATGAATTGCCTCTCAATCGGTGACGGAAGATTTTTTCCTTCCAATTCGATCGTGGCGGAGCTTATTTTGTGATATGTGACTCCCAATTGTGACGATGTGTGGAGATTATAGGAGTTACAGTAATTGGTCACTAATGAGTTCAATAATTATCGTCTCTCGGAATCTGTTGGATGTCAGAGTGTTGTTTTTTCTTTATGCCATCGGATGGAGGTGTAATTAAAAACCGATGCATTATTACAATCAATCTATTTCGTGAATTTGTAGCAATTGTATTCCTTGGACAAAGATTGGGGTGTGAATTACCTGTGGTCTTTTGATGGCGTTGAAATTCACAGTGGAGAAGAAACGATGGGTTTATCAGACGACCGATAGGAAAGGCACTCAATTGATGATTTATGTGCACACAACATCAGAGCTGAAGTTGAGTAATAAAATTAGAATCGAAACGTGTTGCTCTTGTGACGAGACACTATCATAAGTCGCCTGGACAAAAATGTCGTGACAATGATAAAGAGACCATGATTTTTTCGAATGACTTTTCAAATTGTATATTTATATTGAGGCATAACTTAATGCTCACCCGTAAAATGTCAATTAATTGTGCAATATAATCTCTGCGCAGTTTATTCAATCATTTACCTACTTGTTTACCAGCACAAGACTCGATCTTAAACTATCTACAGATTGGAGGTTTAGTGAAATTAAACTCCTGAGTAAAGGGCCTCCAGACAGGCCTCAACTTTTGATACAAAATCATATTAACTTTAGTGTGTAAACGTTAATTATTATGATCGTACTTGATCTTGAACGTCGTCTTCCAAATCTCGAACAAGCATATCGTGGAGTGGAAGCGATAGAAGATGGCCAGAGGCATGGACACGTGCGTGATGATAGTCCAGGCCCAGACGCCGAAGAAGCTGAGGTGAGAAGGCCGGAAGGAGGCGCGATTCTTGACGAGTGTGTTGAGGAACCACATGGCCATGTTGGCCACCAGAAGGAACGTGACAATCTCCCTGCCGGGCTTCGTGCGATTCTGCTGAGCACCTTTGCAGCGCCTCCACCACGCATTGAGAATAAAGATCGTTTGCAGGCTTGTCTCAGCCAGGCAAATGACCTCAGCTATGAGTGCTTCAATGGCTCCGTCCTCTCGTTTATCGGCGATGGCAAAGTTATTGCCGATAATGCTGAAGATGCTGTAGATGTAGACTCCACTCTGGGCCAAGAGCAGGAGAGTACAGTCCAGTCCAATGCCACTGTTTTCCTGCTTCTTCGAGTACTTGAGGTCTCGCATTCTGAGAAAGGCAAAGACCACAGCCGCTCCAGTGACGACATAGAGGATAATCTCTGAGATGGTGACTTCGAGGATGGCCATGGCTTTGTACGGGTGTTGCTGCTCCGTCAGCACAAAGTACATTATCAGGCTGATGATGGTGAGGACGATGATTAGAATGCCGCCGAACATGCCGCGATGTGCTCGCGCGCAGTCCACGGAGAAGTGATGTGCCATCTCGGGGGTTTGGGGCTTTCGAGAGTTGCGTCGACTGCGATTGATGTCCGACTGGGATTTGATTTTCTTCCACATCTCAAATAGAATCACGGCGCAGATGAGGGAGTACTCGATGGTGCAGGGGAAGAGGAAGGGCGACGCGTTTTGCACCAGGCTGCCCATGATGTTGGTTCGTCGGCACTCCACCACGATCTCCCATGAGGTGGCACGCTTCATCAGGTGATGAGGCATCGTGACATTTCCCGGGAAAACGTCCTCAACGGGCGCGTGGTCGAGGTGTTGATGGACAATGTGGACGATTTCGTGCTTCGTCTCCTCAATGAGCACGTACAGCCACTCACAGAGATTTGTGGCCACCATGTGCATTAAGCCAAAACGAGCAATCACTTTGTGGCGCCCCATTTCGAACTCTTTCGTATTCAGGAAGATAAACTGCATCTGGACGATTGAGAGAATCATTCTGGTGGCCGGTGTTAGGGCGACTAAGACATTCTGGCACTTGGACTCTCCTGGAAGATAAAATGCAGTGTTATTATCACGATGAATTGATGTGATTATTGTCACCTTTGAGTTCAAAGTATTGCCCAAATTCCAGGCCTGAGTAAACCATACTTCCAATGCCAAACGCCACAGCTCCAACTCGTAGATAAAAGCTTCCGTATCGCACGATTTTTTCCTGCTTAAACGCTAACCTATTGATACTTTCTCCAGTCTTCTCGTCTGCAATGGTGAAGAAAATCGCGCTGTTCAGCAAACAAATCGTGAGAAAATGATTTTCTGTCTAAACATACGATACGAATTGAGGAGGGTGAAGAGTGTCCGTGATCTCACGTGTGCGACGTACATGTAGGCCACAAATGCCACACTGACCAGATACAGATAGAGGTAGAAGCCCTGGTAGAACGAGGCGGGTCCACGTACACTGAGAATATCCGTGACGGGCAGTGCGATGCCGAGGACGACAATTAATTTGGCATACAGGGCAGATAGTGCCGTGCTAATTGCGTCCCTATTTAAATAAATTATCAAATGATGTAGATTGGATTTATGGTCTGTGGCATGGTTGATGGATGCTGCCTATAGAATTTTTTGGGATTGTGCGCGATTCTCTGCAGAATGGAACTAACAATACTATAATGAAGGTAAATTGAATGAAAATTGCGGCTGGGTGTTTATAAAGCACGATGTATGCGTGAATATTTAGTGATATAATTAGCACATACTCTCCAATTCGGCGATTTTTCATGCGAGCTTCGCGAGATGCGCTATTGTGGATCGATACGCCGTTGTTGAGGGACTGCTTACTACCAGTGGCTGTTGGTGAGTTTGTCTGCAAGAGACTGCAAGGATTCCCGGGTTTAATTGGTTGCTGGCGAATTGATCTGGGGTTCACTCACTCGAGAAACAGTCGTCTGTTGTGGGCGACAAGCGCCGTGGAGTTCCGCCTCAAGGCAGCCATAACAGCGGATGGTCGTCTCGCGAAGGCTACCATTTCCTGGAGAGTTGTGTTCTCTCCGGTCATCCTGCGACTGCTAGGCTGGGAGTAGGACACGAGGCTCTGGTGATCGAGGTGCTGAGGAATCGCCGTTGGCTGAACCGTAGTTGGAGTTGGTGGCGTCAAAAGCACAGCCACATCCCCATTTCTCGCCTGATCCGACCTCATTGCTTGCGATTCACTGATTTTAGTCAGATGTTGAATTTCCAATGAAACAATACTGCGTATTAGTACCAAAAGCCAATTACCCAGAGAGATTTTATGCTCCCTCTTCAGTTTTTTCTCCTTTCAATTATCCTTGGCTTCTTATTTGGCAAATACATACCTGTGTATCTCCTCCACAACTGTATCCATTCAATAATTGCGTGCAAATGTTCTATAGCTATGTATAGTGTTGTCGGTTGTCACACCCCAAAAGGAGATTCCCAAAGTCACTCGAAATTGAAAGTGAATCTAATTTTCGCTTGGGAGAAAAACTGAATTCCGAGAACTGTTTCTCCCAAGTCAGATTCTCTCGGCTGTTTTCAACAGACTAAAGACTTTAGGTAACAAGACTAGAATCTACCAAAGCGAGACTGTGGAGATGTGCTAATGTGTTGGGAATTAGCGTGATTTGTTAGTGATTTTTGGCGTCAATTGGATCGATTTTAAAGTATATATTTGACTGTGTGGTGATAAGAATGGGTCAAAATTTCGCGTGAAGTGTTGAATGACGCGTCATAGGTGGTCAGCTGAATTTTTACATTTTTTATGCGCCTCAATTTCAACTCCAATTCATCCCTGATGCGTGTACATATGTATTTTCTCTCACTATTTACCACAGATATTACATATATGTAATACAAGTGTGAGTTTAATTTGCGAAAAGACTTGTTTGCCAACACACATTTGTCTTTATGTATATTTTATTTATGTGTTAACACATAGATTGATAAAAAGCATCAGTCACTAATATTACAATCAAATATGATAATCTATTAACATTCTGCTAAAAATAAATTTCCTCTCCATCACTTGTAGAATGGCTATAAAAAGAACTTTCGTGCTCATTGTGCAAATTGGGAATAATTTCTACAACTACGATGAATTTTTTTAAAGGTATGCTATGCTTTATGCTGCCGTATATCTTTAATTTGTGCTTATTTACATTAAGTTAATTAACAAATCTTTCCACGCAGGTTTACTGACTTTTCCTCATCACGATTGCTGGAATAAAGCGGAATTATTTGGTTAAATTGCTCGGTTAGGTCTAGATGTTGTTCTCGTTAGGGTTATGAATTTTCTTACCACAGCCAAAATTGATTTGAACGAAAAATATTTCACGTTTCATGCCACTTGTGAAGGTAGGAATTTTATTATTGAATATATGTACAAATTGAATCCTGTGCCTTCTTACCGCTGAAATAACATTCATTGTATGTTCTTGCATAAAAGGTAATTGGTTCAAATGCATTTCTTGTATTTCTACCTGTTTTCTGTAGACAATTTGCTTATCGTAGAAATCACTCTGGCGTTCCTCTAGATTGACATCAACTTTCTCGATATAGCTTGAAAGAGGTTTCACTTTATTTCTTTGAAGATACAATAAAATAGAGTCGATATGGAGGATGGCTGTGACTAGATGTGTTCTGGAAATAGCATTTCCAGAGAGTTTGTCGTGCAGTGTGATTCTATTTTGTGAATGTTCACATGTGGAGGACAAAAAAGACTCAACCCTCTTGCAGGAACTCCACTCTGATCAATTAGTTTACTGTTCAGTGAGCCAAAGTCTGATCAATAGCATATCATTCTACTCGTATGCATTTTAGCTTTATGGATAATTATTATCGCAAAACATTATATTTGACTCAATAGAAGAGGGCATAATTTTCAAACAAAAACTCCCCGGCTTAATTTGCCAATGAAACACAAAGCGATGGAATATTCAGGGCTTCTGTCAGTGAAGATTGAGAGTGTTCGAATGAACAGGAGGAATGAGAGTGGGTGGAAAAATTTCTACTGTCAGTGAGGGAAGAAAAAAAAATCTAATAATCAGGGTTAATTTTTGTCCCCTCGCCACATATACACGCCCCAGTCCTAGACATTGGGTCTGTGCAGTTGAAAAATCCTTGTAAATTGGTCCCGGTGATAATTGTGGAAAAAAGTGTAGGTAATATATGGTGCGATCGTGACAATTTTCCAACCCTCTGTTGCGCAAAAATTGTCCTCTATCTCCCTTGCTGTGCCTGCGCCATTCCAATTTTGCGGCAAATTGTTCATTACGGATGCTCATGCTCATATCCGGTGCACTAAATGAGGGCCTGAGGGTGGATTTTGCTACAAGCGCCATGTCGATTGACACGATTGTGGGGGGTCGAGCTTTTGGGTGGCCGCTGTGACGCCCTGAGTGACTGAATTTGTAGACACACAGTTTGAACCCTCGCTGCGATGCAACGGTGTGCCGAAAAGGGAGCTCTGGGGGTGCTGAGGGCTCTGGGGGTGTGCACAGAGACAGCCTGGGCGAAATTGAACGGTAATTCACATTTCCGGAATGTAGATCGACAGCGATGTCGAATAACATTCCGCCACAGAAGTCACTCTCTGTCAGCATCTTGCTTTCCTTGCCACTACAGTGTTTACACTCCAAATGATTCTCTGATATTTCTAGTGTTGACGTTTGATATGATTTGCTGAATGTGTTTGTCTGCAAGTGCTTGAGATTCTCTAGACTTTATAGGGTCAGGACATGTGGGTCATATATGTGACCCATCAAGTTCAGCTGAGGTAAATAGGGTTTTGCTCATAACTCACTTAAATTCGCAATTGTAAAAATAAAAATTGATGGTGTTCGTACTAAGGGTAAAAAGCTATATTTGCAATGATTCATTGCCAAATTTCACTCAATAATTGCTTCAATCGTGCCTTAATTGCAAATGTTAAATTGGCAATAATAAAAAACGTATTGTGCATAATCCTCAATTCGCTACAAATATGTGTGAAACAGTCAGAGATTACATAAATATTAATGAGAATTCATGAATTTATCGGATCAAGCGATGGTGTGTGTGCAAAAATGTGCTGTTGCAGTGTGAAATACCGAAGCACAGCGTGCGTGTTTTCATGTTTTCTCTGGCATCAGTGCCAATTGTGTGTGCACTTGGAATTGCAGAGTGTGTGGGTCGCGAAAAGCTCTCTGCTTTCATGTGACTTTGATGGTGGCGGAATGAGATTGCGGGCAAAAAAGCGCGTGAGAGCTCTCCGCTGCCTTTGCGTGGGAGCCAAGCAAAGGGGGTGGTGTGTGGGGTCGCGGCGGTCGGGGTTTTGTAACAATATTAAACGAGACACATCCGCAAAATACAATCTGGTAAATTGCATCGAAACCAACCTATTTAGTGGGCAATATGGGAAGGTGCGGAGTCAGGGTGTGTGCATGGGAGTAATGCAATTTGAAATTGTGGCATCCTTCAGCATTTTGTATATTGTATTTTTGCATAAAACAGACATAATTCAATAATGTCTGCGGGCGGATGGTGAGATTGAGGGTCTCTGGTGAGTGCGCCATGGTTTCACCAATTTTCTCCTACTCCACTGCATGTGCCAGTGTGTATTCACTTGAGCATTTTTGATTATGTGCCACCCAGAGTCCGATGTGCGGCTGCCTTGGGTGGTTTTGGAGCGACAAAGGGTGAATTTTTCCCTAGATTGTTGTCGGAGAGTCAAATGCGTGAGCGTGGAAATTTAATTGAAATTTAATTGTTGCCTATCTTCCTGAAATTCATTTACAATTTCACGAATGAAAAGCTTGTTTGACACCATATGTATGCGAAACTGCGGGAAATTTACATATTGTCATATAGGTTTCTGTCCAATTACCTTGAATTTACGGCGAGAGCGTGGAGATTTTGATGGCTTCACCTTGCAGTATGCAGGTTTCGTCGACAACGAACTACAAGTTTGAATATTATATATTTTTGTGAATATTCAAAATATATAACCACAGATCGTCCATCGCGAAACCTGATCCCGACAAGGTATAGTTTTTTGAGCAGTGTTATTAAGTTCTCTGCAGTTCCAGTTTCACGAACTCTTCCAGCTTTCTGAAAAAAAAGGAAGTTTACACTTTGGAATGTGTACTCGCAGTGCTACATAAATGCTGTGGAAGAAGCCATGGAGAGTGTGAAAGAGAGAGCATTAAAAAGTAAATGGTAAATTTATCATTTCCGCCAATGAGGAAAATAAATTTAAAAATCCTCCCAAACAATTTCCGACAAATTTCAAGTCCTCCTCTGAGCAAAGCAACGGTGTTAGTCAGTGCAAGAGTGAAAATGTGTGCACGGGTGACAAACCGCCCCTCGCTGAAATGGGGCGTCATTGGGGGGGAATGGTGAAGACGATGTGGTTGAAGGTTTTCCTCGGCAAAATAGATTTTACTTTAAAATTCAAATTTATTTCATTTAGTTGCCGGTGCCGCCAGTTATCAAGTTGCTTCCTCCGAAAGATTTTCAATTGTGTGGATATGATGTGGGGAGCATTTTCACGGGGAGGGCGGAGCGCCATCTTCACCACGTCCACAGTGTGCTCCATCGTTGCGCCTGTGTCAATGGCTGAGCAGTGTTTTCTGGGGGCCTGCGGAATTGAGGGGGGTGGCCTGGCAGGTGGTTTTGGCGGAGGAGACGAAACGCCTCCATCAGTTTACTCTGTCGTTCTTGTTTCCGCACTTCTTCCCTTCTCACATCCCTCAGCATCATCAGCCACTATTGCTGCGTTCTTATTTACAACATCGAAAAGCGGGTGAAATTCAAGCTTTTTTTGTACATCATTACTATTATTTATGTGCATTCTGGGATGAAAATGTGATTTTGGTGAGACTTATGACAATTCCCAAATGAAAATACATTTACGGGTATGACTTACTTCCTTTTTCGATTTCAACTACCATTCAGGCTACAAAATTACGCAAGATTGTTAGACTGTTCTCTAAGAGATAACAAATGAGCAGTTTAACTAATTGTCCTTGCACGATTATCATAAACATTCCGAGAAAATATTGCACTTTTCTTATCACTTGTTCAGGAGTTATTTTATTGGTATATAGCTAGAGTTGAAAACTTTTCTCCTTCTCTGCTCGCTTTTTGTCTTTCTGCATTTCTCTTATTGTTGCATTTTGTAGTCTTTTTTGTATCAGGACTTTTGGAGTTTCTTGTCTGCTGTCCAAACATTTTTTTCCGTGCTTTTCTCTCTCCTAACTTGACTTTTCTTCGCTATGACGATATGTATGTGCCATTGAGTGGCATTTTCTAAAAGAGAGGGAGATAAAAAGTGCAGCGATGGAGGAAGGAAGCATACTGGCGGTGCTCTGGAGGAGTAGAAAGTTGTGCTGGAAACGAAACAATTTGTATTTTTTCTGTGGGTGGCTCAAGGTGGATGAATTGGGGTGTATATGTGTATGCTCCATGGTGAGAAGGACGCTTTGTTTCCTCTCACTTGTGCGTTTCATCTGTTCTCCATTGTGCCAAATGGCACACACAGAGTGGAGTTGGAACAGAGTCGTTGTATACATTTGATAGTAGTGTGTATAAGATTTTATGAGGAGATAAATTAAGTCACAAATTAAAAGTTTCATGTGCTATATGCTCCATTTTAGTTGGGAGGGATTATTTATGCGCTCCTTTGTCGTGAAATTGCAACAATTTTCCACGGTTTTGTTCGCTGCTTTTTTTGCCGATGCCTCACAAACTCTCATGTTGTCTTCTGTCTCTTGTAAATTTTTATTGGACTTTGTGAGGAAGTTTCAACATTTTCCACTTTTCACGCTGTATGAAATTGAAATACCTGCAGAGTGGGAGACATTTTTGGCAAAGGAGTTTTGCTAGTTGTTCGGATTTGTTTGTGATTTTGCTTAAATAGATGAATGTTTACTTAGAGAATGTGTTTGTGTGCGGTTATTTGCGGATGTTTTATGCCATAGGACAAATCTTCTAAACAAACATTGGCTGTTGAGAGACAAAATAGACGACGAAGGAGTAAAATGTGGAGATGAAATCAGCTTCAAGCTCTGCATTTCTTTTTTCCACCTTGTCTTCTTGTCGTGAGATTCGCTACCCACTCAAATTTATTCGCATTTCACCCTGCGAGGTATTTTTCTTCACGAGAGACACACAAGGGGGAAAGATGAATGATTATTGAGATTTATTTCCCTTGTAGTTTGCATGCGATGGGCAGAAGATGGTGTAGAATTTCACCAGGCTACTCAGAAGGATCTCAATCCCTTTCTATTTGAAATGAGAATGAATCAAATAGACCGTGATTCTTGCAAAAAAGAGCCAAAAAAGGGTAAAATTTTTCCCCCATTTCAGTTTACGAGAGCTAATCAATTTATTTGTTGAATTTACACCAACAAATTAATAGAAAGGGAGGGTGAGTTTTCAATGCAAAGATGGAATCTTTTGAATTTCCACTTGAATAGTTTCTCCATATCCTGTTGGGAAGTTTCTCCCCAAGTCCTTCCATGACAATACGGTGGGAATATTCCCATGCTCCCATACTTTTCCTGTGAATTGCATTTACGACATATTCACCCGTCATGCCTTTTGTTCTTACACCTCCTCGTCTTTTCCCCCGAAGAAGTTGAAGGTGGTTTTTGGTGAAAATTCACAAAGTGCATTGGTGAGACTACTATAAATCAGAGATAAATAAATGTTGTACATGTGTAAAAGTTCCATAAATCCATAAATATGAATTGAAATTTCATCCCTTAGCGTGCGACTCTATCCTGAGGGCGGTAAATTGAAGCTGGTGGCAGCCTATCAGGACATGTGTGCAGCCAAATTGTGTGCTGTGTATATCCTGCGAAATGTGATGATTGTGTTTTTGGGCGAAGAACGATAGACAGGCGCACTTTTGCTCGAGCGCGGTGTGAGTTTGCATTGAGGGTGGCTTTTTGGAATGTGTTTTGTCTCCACATACATATGTATGTATAAATCAAATTTTCCCATTGCGCCAACATAAATTACATCAAATGCATGAAAAGCACTCTCCCCAGACATTTCCGAAAGATGTCTCGTCGTCGTGTTCGCGTGATTTGGCTTCCGTTTCTAGATAACACACATATACACACCTCATTGTCTTCTCTTAGTTGGGAAAATGTATTGTTTCGAGTGGAAACGATATTCCCAGAGAGCTTGAAATTGTTACCATTGGCCAACCACCCAATGTTCATAACCTGTACAGGTTGGGCGGGTGAGATTGAGACTTTTCCACATCCTTTGGCCGCATCATCTCATTCATGCCAACTTCCAGTGAATGACATGTCAGCGATGGTGTGGGAAAATGTGGAAAATGCACGCAGATTCACATTCTCACACTCGTTCACTCGAAAATTCACGTGATTGGAATGCAATGAGAGCGCTGATGAGGGAAAAAGCTCCATCTACGTTGGAGTAAATTGAAACAGAACGCCATCAGCTATCGCGAAAAAACGGTGATGATACGAGTAGAGAATACTCATGGGATTTGTGGGATATTGAAACCTATTTCAACAATGAAGCATAAATATATGTAGACACGTATATGTATCACGTAATTGAAAGGTGTTTTT
This sequence comes from Phlebotomus argentipes, assembly GCF_947086385.1. NCBI lineage: Eukaryota > Metazoa > Arthropoda > Insecta > Diptera > Psychodidae > Phlebotomus > Phlebotomus argentipes. Next base: position 5,061,146 of record NW_026776181.1, on the reverse strand, counting down.
TTTATGAAATTTTGCACATTTTTAGCGAAACTCATTGGCCTTTGAGAGCAGTATTTGCTCCAAACACAAAATGTGTGCAGTCTACTTTCCATGAATTCCACACACAAATGTGCATACTAAAGTTTAAGCGATTGAGGTAAAGTGTCGAGAGCCAGAATTGTCATATATTTGCGTGTAAACTACAGGGTTTAGTACAGCAATTCAGTAAATTGTTAGGTTATAACGCAAACAAAACTATCAAATGTGAAATGTGCAGTATATTTGACTTGCAAAGAATGGATGTTTTGTGTTGATTCTATGGTTACAAATATATGAGTTTTAAAGCATTTAAATACCCCCGAATCGAAATCATGAATGTATTGAGATATCATTTTGGTATTCTCTCTCCAATTGTTTCGCTGTTTAAAAGGGTTGTCTTTAGTGCTTTTAATTAGCTGGTTGACTTGATGTTCGTCAAGTGGTTTTCTTGTATTATTCTATCCTATGTTGAAGCAATAACTGCAGACACACGCTATGAAAATTTAGCTCAAGTGCATTGCTTAAGTGCACTTACAATATTTTATCTCCGCGTCGATGCATTTAAGAAGGGAATACACTTGAAACGGCGTGTTTGTTCTGTAAAAGACTGAATTAAAGTAGAAATGGTGGAAATTTCGATTTTTTTTTCTTACCGCGGAAGTTAAGCACAATGGTATTTATTTATTCGACTTTATGTCTTTAGGGGAAATCAATCAAAACCAAAGGCATGTTTAACCGTATTCACATTTGAAGGGTTGGTTTGGAGTAACGCAATGTATCGGAGTGTGAAAAAGCTCCGACGAAGGCCAAGAAAGAGAAGGTGTTAAAGGCATTGGAAATAAACCCGTTATCGTTTATTCAATTTATGAGAAAAACGAATAAATGGGAGGAAAAGTGAATTGTGGGCGTATGGAGGGTGGGTGTGAGAGATGTAGCAAAGAGTGGAGATGAAGGAGAGAGAGCACAACCCCCAAGCGCTGATGGAGGAGAAGGAAAATAAAATTGTGCATTTTATCCAAGCATTCTGACGGTGAAACGATATAAATTTATGTGGTGATATAGTGAAGGAATGGAAAAAATCAGATGGAAGGAAAATTGCGGAAAACATAGTGCATGGAATTATCTGGATTTTCCACACGATATTCCCAGTTAATTCCTTGAAATTGTGAGTGTTGTTTTACATATTTATTGCTCATCTTTCCTCTAGTCGATCGCTTATGTGAGAGTCTCTGGGCAAGATGATTGTGGACAGAATGGGAAATATACTATATCAATTAGAAAGGATATTTTAGGGACAGTGAGACACAGAGGAAAGCTTGTGCCGTTCCTAAAATGTCCAAACATATTTTTTCCATGTCTCTAATGCTGTTTGTAGCATTTCCTGCTCAATTCACTGTGTGCTTGTGTATCAGTTGGTTTAATCGAATGAAAAAGCTCGCGTTTATTCATTGAATAGCCTCCAGCCAGCATTTTATGTGGCACTTAAGCTAAATTCACGTTCATATAAAAAAGTATTGAACTGATAAAATTGGATTTCAATATCCCGGAAACACACCATCGGGCTGCGTGGGGTGGAGGGGGTGGTTGGAGTTTTCTCTGTCTCACATGGTAAATGATCCGACATCGAAGGGGAGCGACTCGTGCTATTTGGACTCATGGGATGTTTGCTTTTCACCTCCACCATTCATACTGTCTGGGTTTGTGTTGGCAATGGCAAAAGGATGAAGTGAGGTGGACAAGCTGAAAAATCGACAGCAATAGCATTTAATTGTTTTAATAACTCTCTTAAATTCTTCACCTCTGCACAGCGCATCTCAGCGCAAAGAGCGATGAAGACTCTCTCTATACTCCACAAGCAATCTACAAGGTTTATTGTGAAGTTGCAACGTGTTTTCTTAATTTCTAAAGCCAGTCCGCTTGATGTTCGACTGCTGTGGATATATAAAAGTGTTCTGTTGGGAAGCAATGCGTGGACAATGCCCAGGGACCGCATAGTTCAGAGCCGTGAATGGGGGGCATTTTCTGTGCATAACGTGTAAGGATGGTCAAAATTTACTTTACTTATGGAAAGTGGGATTAATCATTTTGTCTTGAGGCTGAAGAAATCTCCATCAATGAGATTTCCAAGCTGCTATTGTTACTGCTCCTGCTTAGAAAGCTTTGTTACAAAGAGTGGATCAAAGTTGTGACTAAATCTTATATTCTTTCCTAAGACTTTTTCTAATTTTCTACATTGTGCAAGAGTTTACTCTGGATGAAACAGAAAGATTGAAATATTAAATTAAAGCTGAGGGAGTTGGAAGAAAATTATATTTTTGAGTAATCCGATCAGGCGATATCACCCGAAATCCTCGAATATGATTTGTGTGTCGCGGTGGAAAGATTAAATGAGGGTGGCCTGATTCCTTTCCGGGAATCAACTTTTTGGCTCCATTTGGAGTCTTCATGTACCATTGAGGATTCACTGTCATTCAACTGGTTTGTGTGCTCTTTTTCCCTGAGTATCCATTTCACCTGTGTCAACGTCAAGAGAGCAACCATGTGAAAAGTGTGAGAGGGCTGACATGAGGATGGGGTGTTGAATAGTCCATGTATTCAATGCCAGACTGACTGAAGGTGAACTTACTACACATGATTCGTGTTAAATCTTTCCTTTCACGGCGCCATATGAATGGCTTATAAGTCCATTCGCAATTGAGGGCTTCAGCGTGATAAATGCAATGTAGTTCTGAGGGCAAAAGGAACATCGCGTAAATCTTCTATTCTCTGTGACTTTTCAAAGGCAAGGAAAAAAGAAAATGTTCATGTGCGGTTTTAACTAATAGTGCCTCTGCGCCTTTTCTTCTATATGTCTTATCTCGCAAATTTCAATTCACGTCGACACGCCGGAAAAGCTTCCTGTAAGCTCATTTCGCACACATATTTTGCGGCTGACTGAAAATAATCGATATGACACTAAAAAGGGCGAGATTTGAATGAGTGTCGAGGTTGATCTTGATGGCGTTCCATTGAAATTTTCACCCAATCGTGTACTTTGCATTTCACCACCCTTTCGCCATCTACTTTAGTTAAGTTCTCATTCATGCGAAGCACTGATATATCCTCAACACTGAACTGGCATAATTTGAATTTATTTCATGATTCACATCATATGAATGTCGAGCGAATCGAGAGAACTGTGCAATAAAAATGTGATGATAAAAATTGTTCATACATATTTACATTCATTATGAAGTCATGCAAAAAACAATACCGGAAATATAATCTCCGATAAAAGACAGACAGAAATTCAATTTATATTTGAAAAGTGTATTGAGCGTTGCGCGATGACTTTCTGTGTATTGTTGAGAATGTTATATAAAAAATTCAAGGGGTGAGAGATGGAGTCGAGTGGAAAAAAGCAAATGGTTTTGGTTACAGCAAATTTTCCTATCTTGTCATGTCTACAAAAGAGACACAGTTGAGTGAATAAATGGTTCAATTGCTTCCAATCATCAATAACAATGTTCCGATCAACAATGCTGTAATACTCATGATTGCCTCACAAAATAGCTCCTATTCAAATCATTTTTCCTCCCTTTGCTTCATCTTTTCCGCGTATCTGTAATTTAAGACATTCACTTACTGTGACACCGATAGGATTAAGATTCTTAGTTCGAATGAGAATCATACATTTGCCAGTCAAAAGTGTAAGTCTTCAGCGGAGGAGAGACATTGCCGTTTACGTTCTCGTTCGATATGCTGGAGAAAGAGCATGAATACAAGAGCTGGGAATTTTATATCACAGACTTTCGCATATTGTATATTTTCTTTAGAAACCCATCTCTACTTCCCATCCTTGACTTCCCCTCATAAATCTGATATCAAAATCGATTTTCATAGAGTGGCTTTCAGCACTTCGATTGGAGCTTTTTTTTCGATGAATTATCACTGTCACTGATGACGATCACTAGAATCTGTTGAGCGTGCATTTTGCACACGACGTGGGGTTGGAAAAAGTCAAAATTTAATAGGAAAACGCTTCATTCTCTAAACGTGTTTTCGTATAATCATTTTATGCTGCCACCCCTGAAATTCTCCTCTCTACATCTGTACACATATCCATCGTACATCCACACTAAATTCAGTTATAAACGAAAATTAATCCCTTATAATCCAGTATTTTGGGGGGACGTTGGTGTTTTGGGAGGACGTGGCTGATGAAAAACAGGGTGAGTTTTTCCGTTGGCGGCATTAAACACACACAGACACAAAATGCTGGGATGAGATTCTCTTCTGCCAACTCCACAAGCACAACTGTGTCGATAAAACTATGACGACAGTGGAGATTGCGGGCGACGGGTGGATTTTCAGATGGCAAATGAGAAAAGTTGCATCATGATTACTCAAATGGATACAATACTGCATATGCACTGCAGAGGAAGATGATGCGATGCTGTGGTAGGTAAAAATTCCATCTATGCATAGTTTGGCGTAGAGACTTTGGGCAATGAGAAAATTACTTAAGCTCCAGCGAGAGGCCGAAGGCGGTGATGGAAAGTAAATTACGCGAGAGTCTGCTGGAATTGGGGCTGCAGTTAATACTGAAATGAGATATTTAAACACAATTACCAGCCATCATGGCCATTATTAGGTGTATTTTAGGCGAAGGTGGTTGATGTTTGAGTCAGTTGAATCTCGCACTTCCTCCTGTCGCATTTTCCCATCGCCGAGCATTTTCACTGGGAGGCAAAGCATTTGGTTTCTGTTGTTCTGAAGATGATTAGATTTTGGAATTGAGTTTTGGCACTACAATTTTGGATTCGGCTATTACGCACTTGGCAATTGATGACGAAAAACTCATCAATAGATCGCGAGACAACATAAAAGTTCAGTGGATTTCAAATGAATATCCCTCTGAATTTAGTATCCAGCATCGAATACAACGCATATACAGGTGCGACGATGGATGAGGAAGTGTCGGATTGCGGTTGGTGGAAACCCCGGGAGGGATTATGTATGCTCAGTACTTCTGGTCGACCGAAACAACAACCTGCTGGATGATGGGTAACATCTCGCATGTCAGAAAAGCGTGAATCTCTCAAAATAGCCCACTAAATGCTGTTTCGTCGACTAAGGGTGTACGCTTTCCACGTCATAATCTGGTCCAATACAGCGGAAAAGAATGGGGACAGAGTCACAAGGCGGCGCGCACTTTGGAGCATGACTTTTCTATTCTTCAACGATGAACCTACACTCATATTGTTCCCCGCTGATAGATTAGTTTCTTAATTGACGGATTTTCTCTTTTAGATTTCCTGCTCTGTCGTCGCTTTGAGAATAAACATGTATACATAAAAAAAAATCGCGGATGAGTTGGAAAATCTCTTGTTCTTGTTTTTCCCCGAGTTGTGGAGGGTGAACGAGTGGCTCTGTGATTAATTTTTCCCCAACGTCGACAACGTCCAACTTTATCGGTTGCTATCCCCCCTTATATGCATGGGTATGTCGTGTATATTAATATTTTCTTGATTTACCTCCTGTATTTTGTTTCCACAACAAGATTTCTTATTTATCTCTTGCAAAATTTTTATCCCTAAAAAAAGGAGACGAAGAGGCAAAAAATTGAAAAAAGGATCATTCTATTCACTTGATTAGATTTTTATCGTTTCGTCTCCGGGATTTTTCTCTACTCCTCTTCTTCATCCTCATAAGTTGGGTATGATGACGAGAGGGTGGCGAGAGGTGTGTGTAAGTTGGAGAGGGGGATGGTAGAGATGTGATTTTAAATTGAGGAAAATTGTGCTTCTTTTTTTCTAAGATTCAAAATTAGACAGAATATTAAATATAGCATTTCTTGTCCATGGAGATATGGCATTTGCCGTCCTTTTTAGGTATCATCTCCCTTTGCACTTTTTCCCGTATTCGATTTGGAGGGAAAACTCCTTAGTTGTGCTGTGCGGGATTTGGGGTTGTGGGTGGGCGGACGGGGGGATAGAAATGTTGCAAAATGGTCGAAGAATTAAATTAAATTTGAAGAGAGATGTATGTATTTTAGGTGAACAGCGAGTGGGTGGGCTCTGTAATAAGTAAGAGAGTGAATACGCGGGGGTGCAAAAAAGTTAGGTGAGCTCCCTAAATGATTTAAGCCGCTTCGTGTATTTTTTCAAAGAGAGCGCGGCAAAAAAAGTCAAAGAAAAATCCTGATATCGCCCAGAATTTATTCAATGCGGGAGAGCGGGAGGAAAATATTAACAACAAAAGCCTATTTTCGCGCGACAATTTAACCAGAGTTTTAGGCATTCTCTCGCGAAGGTGTCGAGGGTTCGGAAGCTGTGGAGAATGAGGCAAACCCAGACGAATTGGGTGAGTGAAGTGTGTCAGTGGCAGACACCAAACTTACTCATCTCAATTCTTGGGAGTCTCCCTCAATCTCGCTTGGTGGCGGTGAAGAAACAAACCCTCACCCCTTGTTGAGGGCACGGAAAGGCCCCCCGAAAGGAGATAAAACGTGTGTCACCTCAGTAGATTTTGTGCAGAGAGCGAGAAACTTCCATTTACATATACTTTTATTGCTGGAACTCGACCCGAGCGTTGCTTACGAGGAGAGGAATATTGTCAGTGTTGTGCGCGAGAATGAAGTATTTAAATCGGATGATATACTTCTTAAAATCCGTTTGTAACTTATCACATTGAACGATTTCTTCTTGAATGAGTTCTTTTCTCTTCACCATGTGATGTATAAATTTAATGCGAAGTCGAGCATATAGCGAATGCTTTCTACCTTCTCTGCAAAAATTCTATATCATCCTTAGCTGTATATCATTTATTCCCAAAGCACCTCCCCTTCGCACTCTCGCTTTTCCATGGGAAATATTTTAAAGTTTATGCTGGTTGAACGTTGGCATAAGAAATGCTATATTTTCTATTCAATCTCAGCAGAGGTGACAATTTCCTTTCTTTCACCACTTCAGCTCCACGCTTTTGACTCATTGAACAACACTTTCGACCCAAACAGAAAAAATTCATAGTGGAAGGAGTTTCGTCAACGTGTCGCTTCATCATCTTTTTCTTCACACTGAAGACGTGAGGGTGGGGAAATGTTATTTTCACGCCCTCAAACCATACCTCTCATTTTTTTGGTATTTGTATTATTATCATCTTTTTTCATGCTTTAACATGTCGTTTTCTATCATGTGACGCATTTCGTGGCAAAATCATGTACCTTGGGTGTATTTCCTTTTGCAATAATTCCTTATACATACACTCACATCACTTGCAAGGGAAGGAAAAAGTCCTCAGCACCCAATTTGGAGCGTGTTACTCTTCCCCATGGATCTCAACCTCCGGCGCAGAGAGCATCATCCAGAGCTACTTTGGTTTTTATTGGATTACCGATGTATTTCATCACAATTTCAAAGTCTGAGGACTTTTTTTTCCATCCCCGGCGTCCCCGGTGCGCTCCTTCTATCGATATGAAATTGTATGCCGTCAGAAATACTCACCGCGACGGAGATGGAACCTCCTCTCATTTGACGGTACACTCTTTCCTCGGTGTTCGTTAAAATTTCCTCCTTTTTTGCCTTCAAGTGTTTTCCTCATTCGGCATAATTTCCTACGAATGAAGCTTCGCCCCGACGAAGATTCTTTTTCGCTATCAATATTGCTAAGGCTTTGCGCTTGTCAAGGGAGTCATTTCAATTGATTTTCCTCTTGAACCGCCTATGCATATGAGAAATCAGAAAGATGACTAATTGACAATTGACTCTGTTCAGAATCTGCTATTCTAAGTCTTTGAATATTCGTATGTTTTCTATTACCTTTTGAAATCCCAGTTTTTCTGTCATGATGAAGTATTTCACTTTTAAATTTGTAATTTAGTTGCAATGGTTGATTTTACTTTTAGTTCAACTATAGCTCAAATCTGACACTTCTAGAATTGTGTGCAGAAAAACTCTGTTTCCCGTAAGCACAACCATCAGAGTTTATTAATGTAGTTTGTTCTAAAACCACTCTCCCAATATGAAATGGATGTTTGAGACTGAAAAGTCACGTGAAAGGTACAAAGAGCGAGTGCAAAGAATGTGTAGATCCTTTAATCAGGTTATCATCTTCGTCCCGAAAATAAAATTTGTCGCATAACTTTTAATTAGTTTCCCTTTCTGGCGTATCTCACACTCAGAGAAGGTGTGAGTGGTTGGATACTGAGCGCGAGTTGGGGGATGGAAAAAATAAATGTAAAATCAGTTAAACTTATAAAACACCTTGTTCTCTCTCTCTCTCTTTCACTGAAGTATCACATTAATTGAGTTTTAATAAGATTTCTGGGTGTATTTTCTTCTTTTTCCCGGGCCCACGGTTTGTGTTCTCGCATCGTCCAGCTTTTTCTGCCGCTTACAGAGCAAACCTTATAATTTCTCTTGGAGAGATTTTTCATAAACAATTTTTCACTGTCGCCGTTTTTACTCATTTCTCAAATGCGGAGTCTCCGTGCGATGGTGAGTGCGCGGCAACGGGCGAAGGTGTCAGGGTGGACTTAAATAATGATGACGATGACTTAACCCTTTTCTTCCCAAGTTCACAATTAGATAATGGTGGTGTGGTTGCTTTCACGCTCTTTGATTCAATTGGCTTTTTTCGGCCACAGAGTTTAGGCACTGCCGCAAGGACTTTTGCATAATTTGTGACCGAATTATTTGAATTCCGTGGCGCCATCGTGCTTTCGGCGGTGAATCTGATTGCGTGAGGGTATGAAAAAGGAGGTGCCAAAGTGGATTGGGATGTTATAAGATGATTTTCATCTCAACCATCAAGATAAATATAATTTTATTCCTCGTCGTTGTGTGTTTTTTATCATTCATCTTACCTTTCGTGTCTCTTGACGACTTGTTGAAAAAATGGGGACCCCGAAGTTTGTGGTGTGAGTGGCAGGGAGATCGCATAGGAAGTCAAGGAAAAGGGGTCGTATCAAATTTTCCGTGTTGTATTGAATATTTATTTGGATGTCATATATTTGTTGAGTGGTATCTGGATTTATGTATATCTGAATATAATATAAAAATAAATATTACCACCCTGCCAAAATGGTATTCAAGTCTCACACCCACATTAGATCGAACCACCCTCCGGGTTCGTGTTCTTTCCATCGTATATTTTCTCTATGCGGTAAATACTGTGCCGTGTCGCAATGGGTTGAAGGAATCTTTTCAATCCTCTAACATCACTTTATGCGGTTTACTACCCGATTCCTAGGAATAACGACTTGTTCCAGGGGAGAAAAGATTTTATTCTGGATTTATATATGAATGTTATGAGCCCAAGGAACGCCCAAGGCAATTGTGTATTTTCTGTCTGTTCTACCTTTTGCCCCGCCTCAGCTAACCCGCATGTGTGTCTTCTCTTCCGCACTGACTTCAAGATCGTTGCCATGAAATGCGATTTTCATGCAGAAGTATTTGCAGCAAATGCACACCTGCATATTGAAGCCTAGAACTGGAGACTAGCCAGTCCATTCTTCGATAGCGACCATGGAGCTTGAAATTTAACTTTTCCTTCGACTTGAATGTCTCCGCCTTCAACACGGCAAAATTTGATTCTCACACCATTTGAAATTGTTTGTGGCAGCAAAGTTTGAGGAATCTCTTTTCTATCCTGGCAGTAGTCGAAGCATTTCGATCTCTGTCTACTTAGAATTCCAACTTTTCACCCCTTCCTCCCACTCCCATGCCAAAATGTGGGGTGGCTCTCGATGCCCTAAATGGAGCACTTGTGAAATCATCCAAGAGCCAAGGGAATGCGTAGAGACAAATCATACTCTAAGCCATAAGGCAGAAATGTGTGAGGGAAGAGCTTTGGTGAATGTGGGCCAACACAATTGTATTTGTTTAGGATTTTATTTGTTTATCGGATTTTTGAATTAGTTTAATATTATTTCAAGGGGCGAAAGCAACTGCGTTTGTTTGTGCGTGAAGAGGAAGGAAAGTTTTCTTTCGTCTTGCTTTCTGAGGGATTTTGTATCCCTTTCCAGGAAGTTTTCTTTTCTATTCCTTTCCACTGGTCGCTTTTGGGAAGGGGCGTGAAAAAATATATTTAAGAATTTTTGGATAAAATTGTTTGATGAATAAACAACAATTAAACCGTGAATTCTCACGTTCAACATTATGAATAGGAGAGAAAGCCGAGAAAAGTCATTTCTCTGCTGCATGCATTTTGTCCATATCAACGATTAGATTTTTCTATGTAAACACAAGTCTAGTATTACTTCTGCTACAAAAAAATTCTGTTGAGTTTGTCTAGAACTGTGCAGAGGAAATATGTGCAATGCAAGAGGATTGAAAAAGTTCCCCGAGGGCTGGACGGAGTAAACGTATAGGAAAGCGACACAGACGAAAAATGTTACCTAATGAAACAGTGTCATTTTGGGGGCGGATATGCTTTGAGTGCTCAGGTCACGTGCTGGAATTCAAAAGTACTTTGCCGTACGTGAGTATATGAGGTGGTGGACTTTTTGTGTTATTTCGCAACTCTCAATTCTTCTCGTATTTTTTCTATACATTCTCCTTTATCTACGATCCGCAAGAGAATGATAAAATGCACCTGAATGGAACGACTTTGTAATTTATCTGGTGCATGTGAAGATTTAACATACAAACACACATACACACGCGAAACGAGGTAATAGTGTTGTTAGTCGGAATGTTTTATTCACATTTTTTGCAATTATTTTGACAGTGGATTTGCCATATCTGGATGGAGGAGAGAAAAGCACAAAAACTGTCTGTGGCTAATTAAAAAAGTGATTATTTATTTCTTCATTCCTGCAGGTGGGATTATTAGGAGTCATATGTAGATTCTGATTCTTGTTTTCTCATTTTCTGTTGCGTGCTGGTTATAATTTTTGACGAATGCACGATGAATGTGCACAGCAAAAAATGGTATAATTAGTGCAAGTTTGTGGAGAAGAGTGTAATTGCTTTGTGATGAGTTTTAATCTCATTTAAATTGCACAAATTATTTTTGTCGTTTTAGTTTCTCAAGTACTTTTTACCAGCATTTTGATGCGAGGGTTTCAAAAGCTCTCGCTGATTTTTACACTCTCTCATTTGCCATAGGATCGTAACTTGATCTTCAAGTGTTAAATTCACTAATAACCCATAAAGTGTCTCTATTTGCTGTCACTCCTCAAGCGAATGAGATTCACCATGGAAATTTCATTAGTGTGGCGAAAACTTATCAATTTTCCATCCACTCGCTTGAGTCGTAAGTGGATAAATTTTGAATATTCACCCTTTGGCTGTGCACCCTCATGAATGCTCTGACGGTGGCGGATTGTCGGAAAATTTGGGATGGCAGTGAAAAGTGCTTAAAGCTCATCTTATATACACATCTTTTTCAATACCATTAATTAAATTATCTACTTAGCGCTTGCATAAAGTCAACGATCTGGAGAATATATTTCAACTGTTTCACCATAAGTTTTTGCCATCTTGAGACATCGCCACTCGACGATGGCTTCTTTGGCAGAATATCAAGTGGATGAATGGGGACTTTCCACCCACCAATAATCTTCTGTATTGTGTGTGATGATATTTGATGGGATTAGCGGGAGAATAGATTTAAATTTACCTGGTGACGTAAATGCCTTCACTCGTTGCCGCCAAAAGTGTACACGTGAACATCAGGTGACACTGATATTTATCATCATAATTTAATTGACTTGATTTTAAATGTCTGTGATTTAGTTCTCACGCCTCGACTTGGGTTTAAACTTATTGCATTTAATGGTAGCTTGAAATGGTGTATTTTATGTGAAATCTGTTGAACACACTTGATATTTGAGCAAAAGTGGAGATTTTGTGGTCCGTTTTAAATCGCGTCAACCAACCGACTGACGATTGAAACCTCTCGTTGGCACCTTATTCGCTTTTCACCCCCAAAAACCGTTCAGGCCGCAGGGTGTACGTGGAAGAGTAGCAGCAGGAGCAGAAATGTCTCTATATCGGGGTTTGACTCCGAGGTGGGGAGCTGAGGACACTATTTTCACCCCTATTTGGGCGCACAGACACGAATGATGCCAGAGGGCATCTTGCCTCGGTCAGAACGGGATGGAGACATCGTCTAGTGTGTGCATCTCCCCAGGAGTTTGAATGTGTGCCGAAAGGAGGGATGATAATGATAATTCTGTGCGCATCATTGGTCCACGCGCGTGCGCTCTGGCTGGCAATCGCATATCATTTTGCACGAAATAAAAGGAGACATCAATTTCTATTCAATGGATATGGGATTGTGATGATTTTCCAGGAAAGAGGGGAAAGCGCCCACCGCGAGGGGTGAGCGTGTGTGCACACCCCATGAGCAACAGTCTCCATTGAGGCGCACCATGTGTTCGCGGGGAGCGTGTGTGTGGCTGGGGTGGAGGGTGGCAGAAGATTTGACGTGGTGCCTTCCACATTCATCGTTTACCTTTCAATCTCACATATCGCTGAGCGATATTGGAGCTGGTCTGGGGTCGGGGAGCCAAGGTGGACGATGGCTTTCGCATGTCACGGGCAGGCCGGGGGGCGGCGAGTGTGGAGGGATTGCGGAATCTCATAGAAATTCATATGTGACAAGTGTCCAGTGTTGGATTTCCTCAAATGCAAGAATGTATAAAATATGAGAGATTATCTCTGTACTAAACTATACAGCACACAATGCTGAATATATGTATTTAACATCCCGATTACAAAGATTGCCATTTAAGCTCAGCTTCAAATAGTACCAAAATTACTAAGTAATGCACATTGAAATTTTGAGATGATGAATTTGTTATAGAATGTATGAAAATTTCACCAGAAAGATAGCTTAAGTCTAGCTGAGAGAGCCGTTTAGATTTGAGTTTTGGAATTTGAAGTTTAATCCGCATTGCTAGACTGATATCAATTGATATCAATTTGACACCATAACAATAATGATCTTTGTCGTTTGTGCCTTTTCAATTTTCTTTTGCCGAAGTTCTTCTGAGAACCATTCACAAATAGGATAATCTCGCGGATCTGCGGGAATTCATGAATATATGTAATTCTCGATTGTTGTGTGCGAGGCTGAATGTGGAGCATGAGAAGTAGAAAAAGTTGGGGTATCGCGAGGAAAGTGTATTTAAATGCGGAGTCTCTCTTTTTTTTCTTCTATCTCTCAAACGATTTTACTCCACCATTGAAGAGAGAGAGAATAATGCATTGAGACATCGCGTGGATAAGGACGGATGAAGGGAAAGCGTTCGGAAAGGATGAAGTCATCAAACAAGTCAAGATACTTATTCCGCCAGCTTTGCATCGGCAATGCGGATGAATATATGCAGATGTTTGTGTGTGAGAGAATCTTATGTGAACCTTTTGCAAAACCACCCTCCAAATATTTCCCTTTTTGCATGGGAATATCACACCCTCGAGAGCATCTCGTCGATTCTTCCCGCACTTTAAACTGTCGCAGTCCTCAAGGGAGTCTCATTCAATTGTCTCATGTCTCGGCGGTTTATCAATTTGGCAGTGACACTCGCTTCGCCACATCTAATTCACACTTAATTCCATATCCTTGGCTGACGGCACATTGCCTGCGTTCTGCTGCAATATGGCGTGGAAATTCTCAAAAGTGCACCTAATCCTGTCACCAATTTTCCTCAACGTCATCATCTCTCGTGTGCCTCATTTCGAAAATGGTCTCCCTTCGCACTTCTTGGCCATTTTCTATAGGATGTTAAGAGACAATGGGTGTGTTTGTGTGTGAAAATGCGAATTGGTGAGCTTGTGATGAGCTTAGTCTAGTTGTATTGATTGAAATGCTTTTGCTAAAAACATACAAATAGATCTCAAACTGCAAAAATTAAGAAATTTCTAACAATTTTAGTGGTAAGACAGTGTAATGTAAAATCTTCTGCTCAGAAATAGTCAATTGTCTTTATGGAGAGAGAAGATGCAGTGCATCTTTAGGGATGTTTCCCACGTACGATGCTTTTTATCCAATGAAGTCGTTTCCATGAGCTTTGATTAGAATAATATTAAAGCGTTTTTCACTCTGTCTCTTCTCTCTCTGTGTCTCTAAATTCAAGTAGAACTAATGTGTCTGGTGGCAAATGATAAATTTCGATTATGTTTAACATTTGCATGGAAATGTTAATGTTTTTTTCTTCGCAGGCGAATGAAGAGTGTCTAAAGTTTGGTGAAAGTTTGTACTGATTCTCCAATTGAGCGAATGAGCATTGAGGAAGTGAATTGGACTCAATTAGAAGTTGGTTGGATTGTGGGCGTTGTTTGGCGATAGTGTTTGATATGTGGTGACACTTGAAGAAGCCATAGAATATCAATTTCACCTGAGAATATGAATGGTGCTGCCATGTCAATTTATTCAGTGCAGCATAATGTGTATCTGGCGGTGGAAAAGCGTCATGATTCACACTTTGAAAACACTTGGGCTCCATTGAGCCGCTGTGAGCAGGAAGACGTTCCTATGGCTCGGGGACAGGTCTGCTAGAATATTCCATTCTAATTAAATTCTCTAATCTGCGTATTGAGGTTTTGAAGAGGTGTTTGGGTGGCGCATGAAATTGAAATGTGTGTCATACTTAGGGCGTCGACCACCGTGAGAATACAAAATAGTCAAATCAACCGTCAAAATCCTCAAAAGGTGCGACATTCAATCCTCACAACTAACCGTCTCCACCTTTTACGGGTGTCTTCGTGTGTGAGATTTATACACAATTTTGAGGGAGGATTCTGGCAGAGCCATCGAAGCCACTTCACTCAGTGTGTGATTTTTCCCAAGTTGGGGGTGAATTTGTAGGTGACTCGGGGTTGTGCTGGATTGAGCAGTAAAAACGACAGCCCATCTCGGTAGATTTAATTTTATAGATGTCTCACGCATTCCCATTCAACCTGGAGCGTCACTCCCCACTTCAGTCGGGAAATCTCCGGTAAATCTCTTGGTCTTTCCTCAGGATCCCCACATATCGAGGCGGAATGCGTTGGACTGTGTCTGCTGCGAGGCGGAGAGTTGGGGCTTGTGTGTGTGTTGTAGAGATTTGAGATAATCATAGATTGCTCGTCTTGTAGATTCAGGTTGATTTTATTGTATTTCTAGAAGTGTAATTTTCAATGCTGAGCTTCTATGTTTTAACTTTGACTTTGAGCTTAATTTTCGGTTGTAATTGTCTGCATGCAAAAGACAGAAATTCAGCATACACTCTTTTCCGCAAAATGTTCTAAAAACAGGGGGTGTGTAGCTGACTCGGAATGATTGTACAATGAGTAGAAAATTGCACATATTGAAATACAACTACAGTAACGAAAATTAGTTTAGGACACCTAAAAAAATTATGCCAAAATGTGTACATTGACAGATATTAGAATTAAAAACGTTTTTTTTTTTCTTTTACTTCGTACTCATTATCAGTGAATTTTGCACATCGTTGCTAACCCCCGGCATGAGGGCTTTGATTTTGATCGCTGAGTCTCCGGCAAAGAAGCGACTGCCGAAAATGGTGTGTGCAAGTGAAAAGGTGGTCTGGGCAAGAGATGAATGATCCCAAATGAGGTGAGTGAGGAAAACTGTGACAATGCCGTGTTTGAATGGCGCGGGAGTGGGAATATTATGGCGACATAAACGTTTTCAAATCTCTTTTTCACTGTGTCGCCGAGGAAAATCCGCACATAGAGTGAGACATGAAGATTTTCTCTCTAATGAGTCACCTCCTGCTGGCTGAGATTTTCCCTTCTCCAAATGAGACACACACTCCGGGGTACGCGAAGGGGAGGGAGCAACAATGATTTCATCATCAGTCCAGGCTTGGGAGACATGAGAGAGCGAGAGAGAGATCGTCATGAGTGTGAGTTTTGCTTTGATAGTGACTTTTTGGATCGCACTCTCGGCTTTGGGAGCTCAAAATTGATCTGCGGCGCCTTGCCACTCGGCGATACAGTGTAGAATTTTCAGGCCGTGGCGCTGCTCACAAAAGGCCTCCCAGTTGAAAGATTTTTTACCCATCGCTTGTCTCATGTATGACTTCGGTGAATGGCCATGCGAGGGGGCGGGATTTTTTGCTGGGCGGCAGGAGTTTGAGGGCACACATTGTCAAATCACGGAAACCGGTGCCATTTCGATGGCTCTATTACGCCCGTAACAAGACGCGATTATGATCGATGGGGGAGATTATTCATTGAGAATTTCATGCGCCACTGTGCACAACGCGATGCCCAGGCGAGCATGCCGGGGAGGATTCCGGGTAGCTGGATAGATGATATTTATAGTACATAGGCGAGTGGTGAAAAGAGACACACTGTTGAATCTTTGCACACACACACACACACTCACCTCTTTTTTCACCTCCTCAGCCTCGCCCCCCGCCCATATCCATTTATACATGAGCAGGACGTGGATTATTCAGTGAGGATTTTTTCCACCCCTGGCATTATTATTCTTGGGTGCTTTTCTTCACATGCAATATAGGAGAATATAAATTGTCCTTACTTTATTCACTTTCACCCCCAACTCCGCCCGGCGGAATTCACATACTTTGGTGCACATTAGGGCGGCCGGGGTGGGGGGCAACTCAATCTGCATGGGAATTAAGAAAATGGACCCCAGGGGTTGGGGGTTAATGCCGAAAGGGTGGGTGGGAGAATTGATTGGTCCATTGCTCGTAGGATAAAATCAATAAATTTATAATTAAATTATATTTACACGAAAATACATAAGGAGAGACGGTGTGTGTGCGATTCATCTCATGGAGCGCAGGGGTAAGATTACCTGAGTGTTAGACAACCCTAAAATGCTGGGCGAGAGTCAATTTTGCACTCTCATCGCGTCATCATCTGTTACACTGCGAGGCTATCATCCTCGCCTATGTTGGACCAGCTCACATTAAACCACCCCCGGTCGACATGACATGAGTGCGCGTGAATGGGGTTTCCTCAGTGTTTAGACTGGGGAGATTCCTTGGGTGGTTTCGGGACACTTTGACGTGTGCCAACGATGAAGAATATTTGTTTTAGTGCTCGTACAGAGATTGATATTCCTTTCTGGCGCGAAAAGTCGCTTCTTCTCCGATGTTTTCTCCGTCTTGATGTGGAGAAGCCCGTGAAAATCATCATGGTAAAAGTTATGATGATGAAAATGAGGTGGAAAGGTTTCTTTTGTAAAGCTATTCCTTCCATTCAAGTTCTTATTTGAGTATATAGTTTTGCAAGTAAATATTTTTGTTGATTACTATAATTTATTCAGCGGTTCTTGGAAAAAATTTTAGAGAATGATTTAAACTAACAAAAAAGAAGAGTTCGAGAATTTGACTCTGTTTTTTTTTCTTGAAGAGGCGTTGCTTAAAAAGTAATTTATTGTCGTATATCTCTTCCAAAATGTGCTTTATGATTGCAGTGAGTGACGGGTTCAAGTGTTCCGTAATTGAATGATAAGCCCTTGATTTGGTAGATCAGCCTTATCTCTGAGCCCAAGATAAACAGCGTGAGTCGCTATCTCGGGTTAATACGTAACGCTTGAGATAATACTAATTGGTGTGTTCTTTTCTATGGCCCAAGCGTATGCAAACTGTGTCAAATATTGTCGGATGGCTGAACAGCAGAGAAGGATAGTTCACAGGTCAAACGCACTATCTTCTTACCTAATAAATCCCTCTTGCTATTGCCACACATATTCAATTTGGCGGGTTTCATCCGGAATCCTCCAACAATGGCTCTCTCATTCTCACTCCGCTGGAGGACAATGGCTATGGTGTTAATGTAATTGGATCCTTTAGAGACATCTGACTACTCAGCGACGGTGTGGAATCCACTCTCCACACACTTGCCCGTGGATTGAGTCTAATCTACTACGTGTCATATGTCCTGAATTGCTCAATGGAAGGATATTATTAATTGTTTCCATTCTATTATTTACGCTATGTATTGTCCATGTAGTTATAGCATTTTAAACACCACGATTACCATCATTACTGTGCTCTTCACGTGCTCCAACTACCGTGATAGTTATTCGATTGTCGCGTGGAAATGAATGCCAAAATGGGAATTTGAGGGTTTGTCTTTGGAGACTGGAAAATTGGTTCTTCAGAATCTGCCACGTCTGAAGTGGCTCTCATTGGGATATTTGTGCCATTTCGTGGGCAATGTGGCTTTGATAGCAATAGTCATAAAGGGGGATTTTTCCTCAATTGCAAGTATTTCACCCCCTCCACGAGCAATGCCGTCTCAATTGTGCGATTCTTCTTGTACATATGAAGACAGAAGGCATTTAACGTGTCTGCTAGACGAAAATGGCGTGAAATTTTTGCAGGTCGTCTGCAATCGATGGATTTAATTGAAAAATATTTTCTTTAATTTGATATAAATCAATTTTATACGCCGGAAAGTGTGAGGCTTCGCCTCTTCTGTCTTTGGACACCACCGGAGTAATTTTTCTCTCTTCACACTGTGTGCATTTGGTGTGGCCTTATTCCATCCCGAGCAATCACACCACCTTCGCCTTGCACGTGGTGCATTGAAGCACCATCCCCAGTAACTCCAGTCTCTATCGTTCAGCTCTCTTCTATACCTTTATTATATCCATGGATGATTTTCAGCGCTATAACGTGTAGCCAGCCAGCAAAGTGTCCTTATGGATTGCGGGTGGTGTGCTGGGTGGAAAATCGTGAAGAACACAATTTTTGTGCCAATATCCGATTTATGGATCGTAAGTTTTCTTCTCCTAACATAATGAAGAGTTAGGGAATCAAGAAGTGACATATAGAGACACAGTGCTCTGCTTTATACAATCTCAAAACCCCGTCTTGAACCACCCACTGTCATGCAGTTACTCGCAAGGATCATTGTGTCATTTGGGATACAGCCAGAGGGACGCTGAGGACGGAAAGGTGTGCGAGCGAGGGATAGACGGAAGAAGATTAAAAAGTGGTGCGCCTTTTAGGAAACCAATTGGGGGTAGGCCGTATGGGGAAAAGGACATTCTCTCCTGTTCCACAGTGTACACAACAATGAGGATGTGTGTACGTGAGAAAAGAAAGAAGGAGGAAACATGTTTTAACCTACAATAACCCCTTCATATTCGATTATTGTACACTTTTCTATGCCCTCTTTTCCCGCACAATCGCCTAACGAGGTCCAGAAACTGTCGAAATTGATAACCATTCACCCTTCATTGCACGCCATTGGCTTCTGTTGGCATTTAGGCTTTTAAAGATTTTTAAGAAATCTGCGTGAGTCACTAATAGAGGGTGGATGTCTTTAAGAAATCTGCCGCACTTAGAAAATGGTAAACACTTTTCACCTTTAATCTTGCGCAAAAAAAAATAAATCATGGGAAGGATGTTTAATAAGCAATGATTTATACGATAAAGCCTCAGCGCGCCCCTGTGATTCTCTGTTTGCCTGTCGGTTTTGGGGGCAGAAAAGCGTTTAAATAAATTAATTCCCAAAATTGAGATATTAATTTGCAATCAAATTTATATGCAAACAAATGGCCACAGGGTGGATTACTTCTTGTACATAGCGTGCTTGCGAGTGCGAAAAGTGTGTATGGACTGCTTAAATGGTCGAGGGAGAGACAGAGTGTATTTTATTCATGATGATGATTTTTCTATGTACATTTTGGGCAGGGTGTTATTATGAAAATACACGGGGAGAGTGGAGAAAGAATGCGCGCAAAGTGTGGGTGAAGGAGTGAAGGTGGTTGAAAAGGCGACGGGAAAATGGGGAGTCAAAAGTGCTTAGAGGTGTCCCTTGAGATTCACGTAGATTCTTTTTCTCTAATCTCAAACACTGAGTTTTCTCAATTATCTGACTAACTACAAGTGAGGGAGTGTGAATATTGCTGAGTGTGTAGATTTTTGCCTCGACTTCGTGCCTTCGTGGGTTTTCCAAGAGCAACAACCCCTGTATTTAAGACACCCTGCGTATCTCCCAAAGGCGACGTAGTGAAATTTTGCAATTTTTCAGGACACAAATTAAAGGGAAAGGTGTCTTTGCCGTGGCACCAATTTGAGTTACGACTTCTTCCTGCCTCATATATTTTGTGTATTTTTAAAGAGTTTCCTCGCTCTCGCTCTCATCCATATTTTCTCTCGAACGTTGTTTCCAATTTCCTCCAACAATGCTCCCAACTCCTTTATTTTGAGGCGCTCCGGGTTTTTTTTCTTGTTATCACTTTGTATGTAAGATAATTTTATTTTGTCACCTCACATTGAAATTGTTTGTGGATGGAGAGACGCTCCGCAGTGAAGTCAATAACTGGGCCTCCCCCATTTTCACTTAATATTTACGCAAACACTTTTCGTTCCTTTTTTATACGACATATACTAAAGCAAATATTCACGTATAGATGTTCTTTGCTCGCCTTCATTTTTCCCCAGAAGTGGTTTTAGGGTGAATTTTCTGGATTCAGAAAGATGAATTCTGTAGAGCTTTTTGTCCTCTATATAGTCTAAATGCGAACAAAGCCTCTCTAAAAGACATATTTCGAAATATTGCATGATTGAGGCAAAGAGGAAATCAATCCAACTATAGTGGTTTGGTTGGCAAACCGCAATTTTCCTGGGGATCGTGAAGAGGATGTGCATTTGAGTGCCTTGTTTCCATCGCGATGGGGTTAAAATTCACATGCGTTCCACCCGGCCGTGGAATTTCCGTCACAGGAGTGCAAATTAATTTGTGTGTCAGGCATTTTCGTATGGCAACATAGAAAATATGTGTTGCCACAAATGCAATTTCTTCCTCCAACCCATTCGCTCTCATTGTTATACACTGAGAACCACTCACTGGGCTCCTCCACTTGAGCTTCCTTCACTTGCGAGTTCCTCCCTCAAACTCCGAGTCCTGCGAGAGTTAAATTGTTGAGTGGTTGCAATATGATAGTGGATGGAAAAGCTTCGAGGTATATTGTGTTAATTTGCACTTGGGTTCGAGAGTGTGCTGGCGGAGGTAAAAGTTGTCTTGACAAGGCTTTCCCACACTCACACCCCGTCACTTCCTTCCCCTTGCCGATGTCTAAGTGATTGCAAAATTGCCCACAATACTGACGATGCGATGCACATCGAACCGGAGAATCCGCGGGGTGAGTATTCTGCTCAGGGATGTGGGTAAAAACTGCAACATCCTGTTTAGTGGCGATTTTTTCTTCATCAAATGCACCAAATGCAATGTCAGACAAGCATCCGGGAAAGTATAATCGGAAGTCGATAAGTTTTAATGGCTTGCCAATATGATTACCTTCAACGCTGCAGGTCTCCTATATCCTGCAACTCTTCCCCGGATGTGCACATCTATGGTGAGTTAATTACACACACATCACAAACAATTCTAATTAGACACACTAATTTAGTCACTTTGAATCAATTACAGCGCTGCAGCGCAAATACCTTATAATGTACTCGATCCACTTTATTATTGTTATTAAGGTGATATATGTACACGATGTACACTTTATGGACATTATTGAGAGCACCGTGTGCAATGTTCACCCTCGACATCTTCCCTTACTGATGGGGTTGTATTCTGCACGCCGCGATATGTGTTTCTCGTCTAATTTAAATTAGATACAAAAGGGTGGAATTAGCTGGGCGGCACGTTGCAGAAAGTCACTCTTCTCGCGTTGGTTCACTATATATCATCATTGTGTAAAGATCATAGGGCTCGTAATGAAATAAAAAACTCCATTGCACCTCCATACAGAATAGCCACTCGATAAAATTAGATTGTTTGCGACATCATATTTGAGAACTTTGCATTTGATTGACTTTGATCATGTCATAACATAATTATTTATTATTATATTACACGATTTATACAGAAATTAATTTCACTTGATTTATTGAAACGATTTACTCAGTTAAAAGGTTGAAATATTTAAAGATATGCGAAATAAATTAGCCAATTAAAAATTTCAGAAAAACAAAACACGAAATATGTATTTCTCAACTTTTAGTTTGTAGTTATATATTTTAACGATATTTAATTAAAAAAAAAACATTTTTTTAGTTTAATTGTGTTATTGAAAAAAAAAACAGCCCTGATCTAATTTTAATTGCACTGCCGATCTTGCAAGAGTTTAGTGATATTTCTTTAATGATGTGAAATGTACAATATTCTTGTGTAATTGCACTTTTCCATGCACTGGATGTTTGTCTTTTCATGTTTCCAAAATTATGTCCCACTTTTGTGTTAAATACACCAACTGTTGCTCTCAAATAGCATCATACTTGCGCGATTGTCCTCCGAATCAATACTGAAATCAGTTGAGGCCAGCATAAGATTGCGAAGCAACAAGCGGTACAGTCATTTGGTTAATATGTGATTTAACCACAAATGTAGCGATTTAAAATTCACGTCTGTAAGTGTATGTGCCGGATGGTAAATTGGTATTCCCCGAGTGACAATATTAGGCAATGAAATGAATCCCGGTGTGGGTGAGATGAGGGAATTTGCGCCGCAGCGGACGAGGGGCCGAGGGTGCCTATTTAAATGGGATTTGATTGTGTGATGGAAAGTAAATGAATTCAAAGGTAAATCAGCGAGTCATCAACTCTACACGGTTGGGTGGATGTTGGAAATTTTTGTATGTACAGGCGCGCGAGTCCGGGAGTGGGGCTGATGGTGGATGTCAGAGGAAGTAGAATTTAATTCCCTCACTCTGGGCTCCGCACTCACACCTTTCGATTGCCTCTCTGTCGCATGTCAATCTATTGTGGAGTGCACAGTCAATTGTTGGCAAAGTGCGTTGGAAATTAGATTAGGCAAGGAAGTTTACCAACAAACAACACTGAGTCAATCAAATAATAAGAGGAGGCTTTCTGAGTGGGAGTCCATGGCCTTTTCCAAGCGCGCTGAAGGGTGCATCTCTCCCCCAGCGGATGGGACGTATAAGAATGGTTTTACGGTGTTCTTTGAGGAATGCACTCCCGCTTCGCAATGCAATTATTCACTCCCTATACACTGCTCAGAATAGCAACAAGGCCAGAAGAGGCTGTTCTCTGTCATTCAACAAAGCTTCTTTTGCCTTCACAAAATTTACACGATAAAAGTAATACACCTAATTGAAGAGATCCGACCATCGCTCAACAATTGGGCTGTTTGCATATATTTCCAGTCCCCTGCTTGATCACTGCTTGGCCGGTGCGAAACCCCTCTAATCACAACAATCCAAATGGTGTGAGGCGTAAAGTATACCATTTGAGAGCATATCTTCAGATAATCACATCTCAATAGCACACTCGAGTCATCTCCATTTGATGTTTGATGATTTGCAAGGATCTCCGGTCTAATTTGGTGTATCCATCCATAAAGAGGCACTTTATAGTCTAATTTTAACCGCACATTTCTGTGTGTGCCCAATGAAATGGAATGTGCCTGTGTGATTTTATATTTGGGCTCTTTTATTGCCATTCAAGTGAACAAAGTAATGTTCCATTCATTTGATTTTGTGAATAATTGTGTGACATTCCAAAAGAGCCCAGCTATTTGTATTACATTATATTAGCAAAAATATCATCATGTATTCTCTCGGTTTTGTCAACTCTGGATGCCACAATAAAATCACAGGCGAGGCATCATCAAAGCGTGACACACAATGCTAAAAGGTAGACCTTTTTGAATGATTGAAGTCGAGCCCCGATAAACACGTAACAATATTATATGGGAGGTCTTTTTCCTGACACTGCGAAGCCATGAAGAAAAAAATAACAAGCCGGAAGTTCACTATTCTCTGCCAGAGTAGGAAGTTGTTTTAATACAATTAAAATCGCGTTATTTATGGAAAATATACTCTATCATCATTTTTGCCTTCATGATAGCGTTGTGTTGCGAATTTTAGACACT
This sequence comes from Phlebotomus argentipes, assembly GCF_947086385.1. Taxonomy (NCBI): domain Eukaryota; kingdom Metazoa; phylum Arthropoda; class Insecta; order Diptera; family Psychodidae; genus Phlebotomus; species Phlebotomus argentipes. The sequence continues at coordinate 5,037,303 of NW_026776181.1, read as the reverse complement.
GGAAGGCTGAAAATGAATGGGTTTCAATTGCATTTTACTGTCTTATTGATTGATTTCTTCTATACTTTGAAAAAACCTTGTGGTAATTGCAAGAGGATATTTTTTTGCCTGGCCTCACGTGTTTATCCAAAATGTGCAATCTATAATAGATTTTGTAGGCTTGTCATTGTTTACTTTGAACATTATTTATGTATTTCTGAGTTGATGTGAAACACAAAGCCAACAACTCTTAAACATTACATATTTACCTCAGAAATCTGTATAAATACACAACCTTTTGAATTAAGATAACTCATTGGAGAAGCAGAAACAATGTGTCAGCAGATGCCGGAACTATATAGAGGTGAAAATGCCACAAATTCTACCTAGAAATGTCACACAAAACCTACATTTTCCCAGAAATGACAAGCTGGACAATACATATGTGTTTGGTACGTTGTCAACAATGCATCCTTTTCCATTCACATGCACTCGACGTTGACTTGGCCGCCCCTCTGCGCTGACAGTCACCTCATTATTGCCGAGAGTTACATTTATTTGGTGCAAATGTCTCTTGTCTCTTGTGTATGTACATTGGGAGGCCGTACTGATGAAAGTTGCCGAGTCGAGGCGTCGAAATGGGCAACAAACAAAATGTGGACCTCCGATCAGGTGAAAAACAGGACGCACACGAGATGAGAGACATCAATAAAGCGCGGTTGCACTCGTCACCACCCATTTCATGTTTTTAGGCGGTCAAATGCACAATAATGATTGCATTTTCGCTTAAAGAGTCATGCTTGAAACATTGCCCTGTACTTTTGTAAATATCCATGTTTGCCAACGTGGACGTGACATGTGAAAAGAGTGGCAATGCACATTCACACCGCCCATTTGACTGGCAAAAAAATATATAGAGATGCGCCAAGAGAATATCGCTGAAAAAAAGGTGGAAAAACAAACATCAAATTTACTACTTTGTTACTCAATCCGCACCAATCGAGTGGACAACGATTGTAGCGCGAGTAGCAGCTGAATTATTTTATGTGCGGGAGAAAGCCACTTAAAATCATCGAACTGCAAATCCAATTTCATTTTGAACAAAAACCGGGCGAAATATAGTGGAGCAATAGGAGCGCAATATGGAATTTATCATGCACCTCGCAGGCCATCCATTCACCACGTGGCAGAGGTGTTCTTAAATGGTTCGGGATGCGCGTTCATCAACATTGTTTGATTAATTAAAATTTCATTCTCTCTTTCATTTCCAAATCTGCACATATATATTTTCTCATTCAAATGCAATCGACAAACATGGAGACTTTTTTTTCCTCAATCATTTACACAATTGAACTCAATTTCCCCTTTAAATCAACACCCTTGGACATATTATTCAATATTTTAATAATATAATAGTGTGGAGATTGGTGAGTGAAACTCCCCATAGAAAGGCAATTTCAATAGGTCATCATTCCCACCACTGAACGTCCAGCTCGTTGGCAATCCTCGCATAAAAACACTCTCACATTGGACAACAATGGGGTATTTTAATTGAATTCGACAGATCAATTAAAAAAGTCGACTATCACATCTTCCAATAACTATTTTGCATTTATTCACATTTCTGTTAGTTAATTCTCTCTGACCAGCGAGGCCAAATGAATTCAATTTCATCAGAAAGCGCACTTTCTTTTGGTTCTGAATTTGCAAAATTCCGAAAATCCTAATAATTTTCTTCTTGGGCATGTCAAAAGATAAATTTGAAAAGGAAATTTAACACCCCATTTCCAAAGAACCACCCTCAGTTCAGACCCTCTTCCTTCCCCGTAAATGGCGGGAAAGCAATTTACAGAAATCATAAATTGATTTTCATATGAAATTTTCAGCTCTCATTGAATCACCCAAACCTTCCGATACACAATTTAATATCTTCCTACCTCTCAGTCACATTTGCATTCCCAGTGAAATGTGCGGATGATGCAGAAGTGAAGACTTGGAGCTTGAAACACTTGCCAAATGGAGCAATTTGGGCTCTTTTTTGACCCTCTCATCCCATCTGTTCCCCGCATAGCCTTCACAAGAGAGTCTACGCCGAGAATTTTGAGGGTTGGACACGGAACATAATGTGTGGCGAGAGAACTGAAGCAGGTGACGAGAGCTCTAGTGTGTCGCGACCGGAAGTAGGGCCATTTCGTGACAGATTATTTCCGTCAGTGCGCTTCGTTGATTCCGAATAGTCACTCACCAACGCACAGACACACTCTCGGTATTGTAAAATTGCTGAAAATTCTCTAAAATTATCCACATTCTCAACGGAAAGCTTGTGTAAATTCTTATGTGTGAAAATAAATGGTATAGAAAGAAAATTCTATCCACAAACTCAATTTGTCATACAATTAAGATAAAATGATTAAGCTCTTATTAGGTCGTGTGAACGTGGGATTTTCACAGAAAATTTGTTTCAGAGCACACAGTGTTTACTCAGTGATATCTAAAGCTGTTGATTGAAATGATACTTTTGACCTGCTCTTCAACAGCACTACATAAATTCTAATCTTTTCAATAAAACGCCTGAAATAGTCTTTCGAGGGTATTTATTGCAATGCTTTTCTATGCAAATGTTAGATGTGATAGAAGAATAATCTGTTTAATATAATATGCGTGGAAAATTTATGCTTGATGTTTAATATCAATGAAATCCTTCCTAGCGTGTGTGTCCATGGCGCGTCAGCCTTCTAGCTCGCACTGACGCACTTGCATACACTGTAATGACGAAAGGGTGCAACTCTCGAAATGGACAAATTTTCCCTCGTGTGGAAAATCGTTATTTCATCTCATCTATTCTGCCGTATCCATAATGATAATGGGTGTTGTTGCTTCTTTTTTGCACTGAGATGGTGTGAGGTTCGGAGAGCGTGTGCGAATTGTGTGTTCAATTTGGGAAGCTGAAGAGGCCACACGGTCCAGGACTTTTATTTAGGGATGAGTGACCTAATTGTGTGATTTGTGGGTAAATCAGGTATTTTGTGTGCGACGAAGTGGGGACCAATATGGTGTGGAGAGGAAATAAATCAATTAGTGGCCGCCTCCTGGCTCGTATGCGTGCCTCCAAATGTCCACGAGACATACAGATGCGTGGAAGCGATAGAACATAATCAGTGGCAATGACAAGTGGTTGAGGATGGACCACAGGGTATAGCCGTAGAATGTGTATCTGCAATTACGCAAGGATTTTTGCATGTATAGAGAATTTTTGGGAGAAAGGGCAGTAATAATGAGGTCACCTTTCATCACCGGTGTCGGCTGTCTTCACTGAGAATGTGTAGTAAATCCAGAGCGAGACATTCGCGATGGTCAGGAAGGTGATGAGTTCCCTGCCGGGCTTATTTTTCCGGTTGACGGCCGAATTGGAGCATCTCCTCATGCCGTCTATGATGAAGGGCGTCTGGATGAGGATTTGGATGAGCTGAGCGATAATGATGCAGATGTTCAGGACAGATCCGAAGTAAATAGCTGGAACCATGCTGAAGATGGTCTCGAGGAAGAAGGCAGGGATCGCGATGAAAAGCAGAACGTCGTCCAGTTTAGACATGGGATGAGTGTTGACGTCCAATTTGGCGGTTTGAAAGTATGCCATGAGGACGGTAATGATCAACAGAATTAGAACTGCTAGTTCAAAGCTAGAGTTCATGGTGATACCGAGTTCGAAGTAGTCGCTGGAAGAGAAGAAAGGTTAGACAGTCCTAAAAATTAAAACCTATTCTAATGAATTTACTCTTCATTAACAGCCACAAAGAACAGGATTATTATTACGATGGTCATTACGATCAGGATCATTCCTGCGAAGAGACCTCGACTGGCTGAATGACAGTCCGCATGGACAACAATGTGGCTTTTGAAATTGATGTCGTGATTCACGCAGTGATCGTACGTCGAGACTGAGTCATCAGCTGAAATTGGCGTCTTGGGAATGTCCATCGGGGAAATACCACCATTTCCCATGTGCTTCTGATCGTGATGGTCATGTGGATCATCGTGGTGACCAGCAGCAGAGTGCTTCTTGGGACACTGACTTATATTCGCCCAGATAATGTAATAGATTCCAGCTGTTGATGGAAAATATCCGATAAGATCAGGGAAGCGTTTTTGCCCTCTTATCGCAGTTAGAATATCTTACTCACCGATTAAGATGCAAAATTCAATGACGAAGGGGTAGAGATATGGTGAAAAATTGCGAAAAATATTATTGAGCTCTTCCGGTCCGGGACACTTGATGGCATCTTCAATGGAAATCCAGTCAGTGGCATTCGATGCTAAAGCTTGCTCACGTTCAGCCTCGAGGTACTTGATTCTGATGGCGTCCACAGTCTCCCGGACAATGGTGTACACCCAAAATGCCATTGAGGTGCCGATGGCGTGCATCAGGAAGAATCTCGCAAGTCCACGTGCGTGATTTATGATCACGTTGGCGTACTTGAAAATGAAGAAGAGCACGAAGAGGCTGTACAGCGGAAACATGATGTCCAGAGCCAATGTGAGAGAAGAGGCACACTTGTGAAAATCTGGGTCCGTGGACGTGAGAAAGATCACTTGGTAGCTCACGATGAGAGCCGAGTGAATCAGTAGGCCGAAGCAGAACCAGGCGGCACCTAGCTTGAGGTAGAACAGCTCACCGTGCCTTCCGGTTTGGAAGCAGTACTTGTGACTCACTGATTCCACAGGTTCAATGTCCCAGACAGGATTTGCGTTTGAGTTTGCTAATTCGAGAGGTCCAGTCTCGTTTTGCAGTTTGGACAGGTGCTCTTCAAACATCATTTGCCTCTTTTCGCGCTTCTTCATAGTCTCTTTCGCCTTCTTGATGTGCAGCCGAATGTCAATGTAGAGACTGATAAAGTAGATAAATCCCACACTGAGCATGTAGATACCGAAAGCCTGTGAATAAGTAGATAACAGCAATATTTTGCAGTTGTAGGATCGGAAAATCCAGCATTTTTACCTCTCCAATAGGATACTGTGTAACAACTGCGTCACCGATAAACACCACCATGCCAAAAATCACCAGGAATATGGCGTAACATAGTGCAAACACGGTGGCGAAGTATCGCCTGCAAAGAAGGAAAAGATCTGTCATCTCGATGAAAAATTAATTGACCAGTAATCCAGCTAATTCGTCAAACAATTGAAAGAAATTGAATTACGCCACTATAAAAATGTCGCCCTCTGAGTAATTAAGAAACGATCAATTTGATTTGATTGCCGCACGATTGGGTCTTTCAGATAATGTCTTAGTCCTATAGGTGCTTCTGGCAGGAAATCCCCGATGACTTTATTGCCCATTCATAATTTCAGCAACAATTTTCCGTCATATAGGCTGAGCGCGTAAGTCACTTTTGATATGTTGCGAAATAGTTGATTGGTTTTTCTCTAAACAATCATGCATCAAGTGCTTGTGCAAAGTGTGTTATTTTTTAAGAAACTTGTTGTGTTTTCTTAACTAATCTGTAAAAAATCAAATAATACCGGAAATGATAAAGCTGTAATCTGGCGTAATCTTGATTTTTGCACGCAAAAACACAAACAGGGAGTTTTTCAAGACGAATCAGAGAAATGTGTATTTTTGTCTCCCCAACTAATCTTAATGAAAAAAAATTGAAAATTATATTAATCAAAGTGTTTTGAAGATATACCCAGGGGGAGATAATATAGATAAAAGTGGTCTATAGCACAGCGGAAATCTTAGGAAGTGGAAGTGTTCGAAAACTTACAATATTCCTGTTCTGAGTGTTTCTTTTACTGACAAATTATACAGCTTCATTGAACATCTGACGATTTTTACGTAGAAACAATCGTAATAATCCTTCTCAGAAAGAATGTTCAGACTTAAGGCTTATTATCTTCCCTCTATAAGTGAATTTGATCTTTGAAATGTTACTAAGATTTTAAAAAACCTTGTAAATTGACTGCACTTCTTACCTGGTCATCTTGGACTTCTCCCTGTCGGTGGACGGAGGTGGGATAAGGTGATCCATGTCGGATTGAACGGAGTGTGTCTGACTGGGAGCCTGGTAGGAGATGGCGCGATTGTAGGACCAGATTCTCGGCCCGTAAGCACTCGGCGATTTGGTGCCATTCGAGTCGATATGATTGTTGAACGGTCGCGGATGTTTTCTGTAGTGAACGCCACCATTTCTATCTGGATCACCATAATCATCGTCCTGATTGTTCTGCATGGTGGGAATTGTCAAGCTGAGTCCTGTCTTGGACGCCTCCTGCTTTTTGGGGGGGATTATAAGACGTGACTGATTCTTTTGCATCTTAATCACACTTTAAACAGAAATAATACCAACGTCACTCAAGCGGGAGATAGAAGGGGGTGGATTAGCGGTAAAGACAATGATGAGTCTCTTTATCAGTGGTTCTCTGGGTTTTTAGCCATTATCAAAATCGCCCCTGGATCATGTGAGAAAGACGGAGGCAAAAGACAATGGATATCGTCTTAATACGCGATAAATTTAGATTATGGGAATTTTTTATCACATTTTCTTTTGGAATTTGACACTTCCTCCTTCTCGACTGGATGGCGAGGTGAAGACGATGTGTTGCAAAAAGAACAGCCATTGAATTGCACCATTGATTGAAGTCTCTGGTGAGTGAGGACATAATTGCTTCCAACTTAGTCACTGTCAATAAGTGTATGCTCAATTCTCAGCAATATGTTGTATTCATTGAAACGGAATGCCTTTGAATGCCGAGTGAAATTCTGTGGCGCGGATTGAGGTGTGGCGATGAGAAGAAGCGAAATTTTCTAAATGGTCTGTATCACAAACAATCTGTGTGATATTCACTGGGCTGGAACTAGTTTCCAGGCCACAGTTCAAGAGGGAAAATCGAGGATAATTTTATCTGCTCATTAAGTTCATCAAGTGGTTCGACGAAGGCTCATCGTGCGGAATTGTGGAGGAGACAAATAGAACTGAAAGAGTGGTTCATTTTGACGATGAATCGCTCCATGTCTCAATGCTGCCCCGCTTCCCTGTGGAGCTGTGAAATCTCGGCATGTGCCGCGGGGGCGGGGAGGCGAAGGGTTTGCCTCTCAGATGTTGGCCAACTGAATAAAATTGGGATGCACTCGAAATGCTCAATGGAGGGAACTAATTTGTGGGCCGATTGACGAACGCCACACATGAGCTCGAGAGGGGTGGCAGAATGCCATCGAAAAAGGGTTTCACATGTGATGGTTTTTTGCCCATCCGTCCATCCGCTCGGAGTTGATGCTGCTAATATGCCGACGAGGAGTATCTATTGGGTCGTTTTGCGCCTTCTTCAAGAGTTTAGTTACTTCGGGCGCTACAACAGCGCTCAATAGAGTGGCTCGATGTGTGGCGTTCGTTTGAAGGGAAAATTTGTTTGATTTTCCGCTTGTTTGACTCAAGTGAGTGTGTGGTGAGAGTGCCACGGTGACGGGCAGGATGAGCACAAGATGAGTATGTGCTTGGATTGATTTATTTGTGGGCCGTGTGAAGAGACGGTGAGAGCTTCCCGCTGGAATGGATGGAGAAGCCACAGTCGAAAGTAGTCTTTTTTGCCACAACCCGGCTATTTTTACATCTCACCCACACCAACAATGTGTACACAATTTCCACCTCAGAATTGAATTCTCAATCGTCGCACCATTTTTTGTCCCCCTGAACCATCTTTAGCGCTAAGCAAGGGTGGAACAGACTGAAGGGAGTGTTGAGAATGATGTACTTAAAACGTTCAGTTAAGTTTGATGGATTTGCTAGAAACACTTAAAGTGTACACTGTACGGAAGCTTTTGCTTTCCCTTGTGCACCTCTGCACTTGCTTTCTTCCCTGCAATCTTCGCTCAACCAAATATTGACTTTGAACCTCGCTGTGAACCTTAATTGGCATCAATCAGATAAAGTAAAGTCGAAGAAATCAATGAGGATGGCGTGTTGTAATTAAAAACTAATTTGCCAATTTGTACATTTTCGGTGTCAAGTGGCGTCCAATGGATCAGAGATCACGAGGAAAGGAAGGTGAGCGTCAGGAAATGATGTATTGCACATATGGCGTTATTTTGGCGAACACAATAGGAAAGGAATGAGGCGCTGAAAATAATCACAGATAAGGCGCGTAACGAATAGACGCGGGCGTTTGCCTTACGTTGTTGCTGTTCTCCGTCATTTCGATGGTCGTGTCCTGGGGCTGATCCAGAGAGGCAATGTCCGGATAAACAGCCGGACTGAAACTCCTGTCACTCTCATTCCTCTGCAAGTTTCCTGAATTTTCACCAACATCAGTCGTCATTGTTGTGATGGAAATTAGCCGTGTCGCCTCACAACTACACTTTCACCCGTAACTTGAGGCGCGTTTAGCGTGCAAATTGTATGGCAAGAAAAAAGTTCTCAGACACTGCAATCCGAATTGTGGCCAGAGAAAGAGACGCGTTTCTGTCTTCCTTCCTGGAGTTGTTTTTTCCCTCGTCGCTATCCGAAGACGGTTTAAAGTGGACTGAGTGAGACTTTTGCCAGCAAACTGAAAGGTACACATAGGCGAAAAAGTTTGATAATTGATTTTTAATTTCAAGATAATGGGCGAAATCAGTGAAACGTCAATTAATATGTCTTCTTGGGGAGACGACTACAAAAGCAGGAGGATTTTCTGATAAGGCATTCGCGCGGTTTTTGCGTATATGGCGATTTTTCCGTTTGTTGTGAGTGAATGTCTCGCCCTCAAGCCTTCGCAACTTAGTCATTGGCATGCGATTCCGGTGAAAGAAGTCCCAGCAATTAATGAGGAAAGCATTTTGATTGATAGTTGTTGCGCGACTTTTGATCGCAATTCCTCATGTAATGTTCAATTGTACGTCTTTTCTATTTCGAGCCTCTGCACCTCACAAATTCCTCATTAGCCATAAATTTATTATCGTGGGCATGATATCGATTCCCCGCATGCACGACCGATAATACTTTTAATTTGTCTTCAGAAGCCAGTCCCTGAGTGGAACGTGACTGAATTTCCTCTGCACTTGAGCTGCAGCAAAGGCACCGGTTTTGGTCAAGTATTCGGGCTTTGGGAGTTCTGGATGTCCTTTCAGATGGTTAATAAAGAGCTTTGTAGACCTGAAATACAAAAAAAAAATTGTCCACAACTAATTAATTAAATTCTCAGTGTGTTGAAAAAAAGAAGGAGGTTCAAGAACTCACTGCAAGTGCTCAATTCCTCGGAAAAGTGTCTCTTTGGTGCGAAGGTCTTCGGGGAAAACAGTCTTGGACGGCTCCACTTCCCTCACCAGTCGCTTTCGATGGCGCAACGGAACGGGAAGATTCTTCCCAAAGGCCACGTATCGTTCAGCTTTTCGATTCTGGATGGCATCCTGACGCCGGATCCTTTCCACATTGGCGGGAAGACTCCGCTGAAAGTGGTTAAGAACTCTGCTGATGACTGCCGCAGGCGCACTGAAGGATCTGCCTTACCTCTCTGCCCATGCAGTATTGCTCCAGAACTTCCTCAGGCAATATGTATAGGTCTTTGTACTCCACCTCGAGTCCTCGGAGGGAATCTCCGGTGGCGAGAACGGGAAAGAGCTGTTTTATCCTGTCCTTGGTTACTGTCTTCAAGGACTTGTCGCTGGCCAGGGAATTCAGCCAGTCACTGAAGTCCTGCGCTGCCAAATCCACGAGATCCTCCACTTTATCGTGAAGTGGCTGAAGATGCCATGAACTTTTATCTACGCGATGCAGCTTTGATTGCCACTTGACGCGCTCCTTTGGGGGGAAAGCGATAAGAAAGGTGGGCCAAAAGTCATCTGAGAGTGATTTCGCTTATCAATAGAGACACACACGGAAAAGAATAAACGTGCCGTTGGAAGGTCGAGTGACCAAATCGCGCTATCTTTTATCACACTTAGAGGAGGAGCCAACACAATCATATGACATACCTTCTTTGGTTTTCGCATGTACTCTGAAATCCAGTTGTTCTTCTCCACTCCAAGTCTCTTAGGCAAACCAACAGGCTCGATCTTGATGGCGAATATCTCATTCTTCGTTCCATCTCGCTTAGAGAGTTTCGTCTTCAAAACACCCTTAATTGTGGAGTCAGAATCATCAGATTTCTCAGAATTTGTCTCTACTGATGACGTGTCATCCTGAATTTGGAACTTATCTGTGAGGAAATCAATTGGGATTATTCTTCCAATTCGATTCCTCAAATTTTCCGGCAGTGGTCGATACAGCTCAGCAATTAGTCTTGGCTTGAACGTGTGCTGAAAATGTAGTTTTATCACTCAAGAGCAAAATGAATAGTTTGCGTGTTACCTTCTTGGAGGACTTTTCAATCTCTCTAATGAGTTCCTTCCAGTAATTCTTCTCCTCTGGATCATTCTTCTCGTACTTGGACGAACAAACCCTTCTCATTTTCACAAACTGTTTAATCGATATATGCTTCTCCGCATAATAACAACAACTTGTTGCATTCTCAGCATTTTTAGAACTCAGCCGAGATTCAGTGGAGTTCTAATTAGAACATTCAGTAAAGTGTTATTCACAATGATTAACTCTTTGAGGGATTCTCATGTGGCTCATTTTTTACCTTGCCGCAAATGCTCAATTGAGTGAAGAATTTCCCAATAGTTTCTTTCTCTCCTCTTTTCTTTATTTTTCACCCCCTGGAGATTTCTTTGAATTACTTCTCGTGCTATTAGAAGTTTTCCTGGCGAATCGCTTTAAGAAATGACTCAATTTGATGGTCCATTTGGGAGGAAATGTGCGAATTATCCCAGTAATTCCATAAGAGTGTGAAAATAGTTTTCCAACCAGGCAAAAATTCACTGTTCACACGAGACCATTGCAAAAAATCCTTAAAAGTTAAATTGAATTTTGAAGCATTTCAACTTTCTTGCAACTTTGATTGCTTCATGTATTGTTGCGGATATTTTGAGTCATATGAATGCAATGAACAGAAGTTTTCTCTCTCATCTCTTTTGAAGAGAATAGAAGGGAGAATTTGTCGTTGATGTCATGACCATTCGCTATTTCGGAGATGGGGAAAAAATGAATTCAATATTTTCTCCTGATCAGAGTTGTATTTTTACTTTTATATTGACAAAAGAGCGTGAGAATGCAGTGGATGTGATTTTGACGGCTTTCTAAACTGCTTTGAGAAATATTTTCAAATTTCAATATCTTCCCATTTATATACATTTTTTGGCACTTAAACTTTACGGTTTTAATAGCGTTCAACTCAGAATTTGTCTCTCTCCCATACTCTCCGGGTCTGGACATGGCTGGACAGAAAGTGAGCAGTCAGTTTGAGGGTGAAATCACGAGTAAAAATCTGCGGCTACAGATGAAACCACACTTGTACAAGAGTCACAGATTGCATGCTTGTGATCTCTCTTTTTTCCATCCTCTCTGTGTATCATATTGTTTTTCTAGAGACGCTCTGGATTTCTTCTTTTTCATCTGACCATGATATATAGCGAAGCACTCTATAAGTGGTTAGAGTCAATTTGATGTCTTATTTGTGCTTTTTCGCATGACATGTCACAACATGTGAGAAGAACATCAATAGACGAAATTTTGTGCATTTATGAGAGTGTTTTCTCTCCATGTCCAGTAAGTGCTTTATAATATCTTTCGCCATAGTTTCATCAACTGCCATAAACAATTTCTTGGGAGAAGTATAGTTTTCTCGAAATTCATCGTTCTCAATAGGAAGTGTGTGTGTGTGAGAGGAAAATTGTGAATCAAATTGGAATTGTCTCCAAAATGGGGAAAACCTAAAATGCGTTATGGAATTGTATGTAACATCTGTTCCTGATTCCTTGACTCACTCTCATGATGCTCGAGGATGTGGGGTAGTTTGAATGGGAAGCTCTTGGTGATTCCTCAAATTTTGCAGACTAGCAAAAGAGGGATTAAGCAGTACCAAAATTCACGCGAATCACATTTTGATTTAATATCCACTGATTGCCATTTGATGATTTTGCCATTAAAACACTGGCTGTCTGTGATGTCTGTTTTATTGCTCACTTTTGTCGTTGGAAAACTCCACATCTCAAGGTATGCAAAAGCTATCCCAGAAGATGTACAAATATTGCTGGCTGTCGCATGTCTGAGACGCTATAGACACGTACATCGCCTGGATGAACTCTTCACCTGGCGCCATTCACGTTCCGCTTCAATATTCCTCCTCTCCATAACCATTCACCTCAATGAAGAATTTAAAATTGATTAGTCTCAGTCATAACGACAAAGCCTTATTGATTCCAGCTCTTCTCTCATCAATTTTGTGGGAAGGGGAAAAGAAGTTTGTTTACAAATGATTCTGCAGATAGTGTAAAAGTTGCAGTGAGAGTTTTGAGACAAATGAGAAGGAAAGGAGATAATTTCCCAAACACAGATTTTATACTTTACAGCCAATACAGCTTTCTTGTCGACGTGAGGAAAATGAGCAATTTTCTCCTGGCGGCAAAGTTTTTCATTACACAGCTGGGCGGCGGGAACGGAGGGTGGCCTATTTTGTGAATGTTTTGTGTGCAATCCCGAGAGGAACTCAATTCAAGACATCATCCAACATTGATTACTGCTCAAGTGTATTGCCACAGAATGCTCAGCCGTGGGAAGAGAAAGTTGATGATGCAGAGGAAGTTTGCGTGGGGGTGATTTGGTGGATTGGAAGTTATGTCGTTTCCTGTGTTAACAGACAATTGATCAAATCAATCAATGCGCCAAAAGCCAGCCTGGGTGTGTACATTGGCGGCCCGAAATACAAATTGAATAATCTCGGAACACCATCTCTTGTGGTCAAATATTTGCACCCGATTTACTTGGCTCCCTTATTCCTCCACATGCACATCACCATCGATAACTCCAATATGTTCTCACTTGACTGACTGGACAGTCATTTGAGGGGAGGAAATCTCCGGCCAGAGTCAGAGATGGGCATTTGGGTTTTGGTTTATGCGAGGGGATTTATTCTTATCCACTCTTGGCCTTTCTCACTTGCTCTCTCCCCAAACAAAGCCAAATGAGAGACGCATGGGTGAGGTTAATGTGCCATTTGATTGACTATTTATTCAACCATAATCGATTCATAGCTTCTCGTCATTGCCTCAATATTTCTCCACTTCCGTACGAAATAAACACCATCAGTTTTCAACCAAAATTGTGTGAAAAGCATGCATTTTTCAGCAGTTACAGGTTAAATTTGAAGTTTCCAATTGATGATGAATAAGCAAAATCTCTTATGAATGAATCGCTTCGTCAAATTAATAATCCATATTTAAATTTCATTGCCCCTAATGACCTTACTTATATGTATATAAGTATATATGCATATGTATACACATATATAAGGTGACGCATTGTTGAAGTTGTGTGTTTTTTTGAATTCTCCCCCAAACAGACAATTCCTTCACCCCTTGTGATTTACATTCTAATTCTCCTCTGTCTGCAGTGTGCAAGAGAACATGCAAACGCTTTTTTGTAGTTTGTGGAACTGTTGAGGTAAAAAGAGCTTTTGATTTTTCATTGTCTCCTTCTCTTGTTTAAATTTCACATAATCACACGTGACGGTGGCAGGAAAGGGGAAGCATACATTCGTCTTTTTTCCTTCTTTGTCTGGCTGGACAAAAAGTTTGCCATTCAAAGAAAAATGTGTATGGCAAATAATGAGGAAAAAGAAGGGAAAAGCGCTCTCAGGAAAATGCTCTCTGGTCGGGGATTTGGGTGTCTCTAATTAAATTCTTCTCATTTGTTGCTGTGCCGGGATTTTTTTTCTCTAGTCTGTCAATCAAGCGAGAGGAGAAATTTAATTAGAGTCACAATTTAATTATGCATTTACTCACTTGGCAGTTGTTAGTGTATTAAAATGGCCGTTGAAAATGTCTCATCAAACAACAGTCAAAAGTGCAGTCCACGATATAGTGTGACATAAATCTCTATGGCTAATTGGTCTTCTCCACACGCGTGGTTGTCGGTTGAGTTGAATTAACACTCACCAAAATCTGATTATATCGCGTGGTGCATTGTATTTGGGGTAAAAACAATATCATATGCTGAGGCATCCCTGTGTCTCTGGGGTGGTCGCGGAAATTCATTTGGAACATGGATTTGAGTGAAGTCCACGGACGGACACCGGCGCTGCTCGGTCTAGTCAAAACGTGGTGGTTGTCGTTCATAATATCGTATTAAATGACGACCAGACCACAGAATGTGTTGCCCAGTTGTGCGGGAGCTTTTTGATCTCTTCTGTTGGGCTTTTCATGCACTCGACCTTTGCAGCTGCCCCAATTTGTCACATTTCTCGTGGGCTTGTTTTGACTATTTGTCCCCATCCAAAGTTCCCCCTCCAGCCAAATATGGTGGAAGCAAATTAGGTAACGAAAACATCCTAACACACACATTTCGTCATTATTCGGCGGTGCCAGTTTGGTAAGACCACAAGTTGATTATTTGAAACATCTATCTGCGCCTGGGGTGAAACAAAGCTTTCCCTTCAATCCATTTAACATACCAATATATCAACACAAATACTGCAATGCAAACTACACTGCAAGTAATGTTTCTTTCTACACTGCATAAGATAGTCGTTTGTTCAAAATGTACACCAACCAATCGTTAGTTCGTTTGTGAAGACTCAAAATTTCTCCATTGTTTCAACACTCTTCCTAATTGATGGTTCTTCCATGTTTGGATTTTACACAATGCATATGAGGACATAGTTGAAAAGAATTTTCAGAAAGAAGTGAGCCAAATATTTCCCCGGAACTCTTTAAACAAGTGTTTTGCTGCATTAGCACAAAAAGCTCTTATGCAGGTTGACGTGCGAGCAACTCTCGTAGTCTCGTATGTACGCGGCATTAGTGCACTCGGTGTATATTTAAAGGGCACACAGAGAATGAAGTATTAACACAGGAGTGTAACAATGAGAAATTACAGGTGTTAGCAGTGATTTCAAAGTTACAGACTTGTGATATGAATGGTAAATGATGATGAGGAGAGAATTGCACGCTGCGAGTGTGGGATTTGTTATGAATAAGCAGTGGAATGCATGGTGATGGTTCAAAGGCGGCGAATGAGCCCAGAATGATGAAAAAGGTGCTTCGTAATAAAAGTTGCCACAATTTGAGCGTAAAGAAAATTCCTCAACCAAATACTTGGCAAGTGTTGAGTTGGGAGAACAAAAGGGGAAGTGTAGAAAGGAAAATAGGCGCATTGTGAGATGATGAAAGTAAATAGTGGAAAAGGATGGAAGGGTCTTTCAACTGAAATGTTAATTTCAGTGTTTGCACTGCAAATATGAGGAAAAAAAAACTGTGCAAAGATTTTCCCCAAGGATTTTTCGTTAAAAATTGTGTGGACCAAAGAAAAATCCAATTTATTTGAGAGTATAATTATATTGTAGAAATTTCAATGTAAATTACGACTGCAAAGGAGGCAATAAAGTTTCTGACTGTCTGATTTCACGTTTGCGCGAGGATTAGTGTGTACCAAAGGACGAGGAACTTCACAGACGGCAAATCAATAAGAGGTATGTTTTGAGATTCACTTTGATCCGCAACTCTCGAGAGCAAAGATGTGTTTTGTAATTGAAAATGTTCATG
Source organism: Phlebotomus argentipes (assembly GCF_947086385.1). Lineage (NCBI taxonomy): Eukaryota > Metazoa > Arthropoda > Insecta > Diptera > Psychodidae > Phlebotomus > Phlebotomus argentipes. The sequence goes on along the minus strand of NW_026776181.1, from coordinate 5,021,711 downwards.
CATTTTGGAGGCAGAGCATCAGCCAGAGTTTGAAATATATGAGTTTGTGGGAGAGTTGACTTCACCCAGCAGAATCTGTGTGACTTCGTTAAGTATTAAATGATAGTTAACCAAATCAGTGGATGATTCTTCTCTTCATTCCTCTCTGAAGCACACCACAGAAAGACCATTTTCCATATGTTTCCTTCGCAGTTCAGCCTGAATGGAATGTAAATTCAGAGGTGCATTTGGATCATTTGATGAGCACAGATTTTTGATAAAATATGAAATAAATAATCAGTTTCATTCAAAACATAGAATTATGCCAACGGACAAATTAACAAAACAATACCATAATTTAATATAGAAGTGAGTTTGAAATGGTAATTCACATTCTATACCCATATGTTTAGGCTATATAATTTGATGAAATAATTATTCAAGTTTTTATGCATGGATTTATCTCGTAAACAGGCAGAGGCGCAACATCTAGTACAAAATGTTAAGTCTTATCGCAACAGCAGCAGCCCAAAATATTCCATTGAGGATAATAGTGAATTTATAGGAGGATTATTGGTGTTTTGCCAAAGCTTATGGAATTGATTATTTGTACAATAAATAAAGAGCATTGAATGTATTTGAAATAAGCCATAATTGTGTCCTCGCGATACTGTGTATCGAATTGCGAAGAGCTTCATGCATAAGAATTGCAAGTGTTGAGGTTTAAAATATGCAAATTACAATTAATTTAATCAATTCTCCGCTAATTCGCAAATGTTTCCACTATCTAAATGTCATGTTAATCCAATTGCAATATTAAGACTTTGCAGTGGCTTTAAGAAAGTCGCATTTCCTTGCACTCTTGCTCCATCTCTTTATGTTCAAGGCACTCAGTGTAGTTATTTGGAATTTGAATTTATGTTTCAGCGCAATTTTCAATTTTGGGTGAAAGTTTAATTTTCTCTGCGGTGCCGCTCCATAAATATGTATATCCGTATGTCGTTGCTTCTCTTAAACATCCCAGGCAGAAAATGATAAATGCGAAACGGAAGTTGTGTTCTCTTCAATGGGTGCCCCTCAAACATTTACGCAAAGCACAACCAATCGACAGACATGTTAAATAGTGTGGCGAGTGTGTATTTTGGCGGTGGGGTTTTCGGGAGAGACGGAGGTGCAGGATTTGTTGAGTGATGCGAAGCAGTTTTGGGGGGCGGGCATGAATATTCAAATTTGACCGATTCAATATTTGGTGGTTGGCCATTAACATACACAATTCACACAACCATCGCACATTTGCTCATTTCATTGAGACTCCACGACAATTGCACTCTCGATAAGTGGAGGGAGAGAGCTGCGAATTTGTGGTGGGATTAAATCTAGTGACAAGCTCTTGGCATGAGGAAGGTAATTTCAGCGCCTTTGGGGTAAACCGAGGCACAATCAAAATTCGGTAATTTGATCAAAAGTGCGCCAAAAGCTCCGCCAAACAGGGGAGATTCACGTCACGGAAATGACGGCAATTATATCTCTCACCACCCACAGAGCCACACTGACGAGCATTTGTGTACTTTATGCGCGTGATTTTGTACATCTTAATGTGCTGAAGGAGGCTCAATTTTCACCGTGGCAATTTCCACCCAAAAATAGCCTGTCATCACTAATCAAAATTTGTGAATCTCCTCAAAATGTAATTACCTCACACAATGTAGGTGCTTCTGATACTCATCTCACTCTCCAGCACAATCTTTTCCAACTCATTAATGGTGTTGATTTCATCGGGGGTGAAAACTCCGTCTTCGAGCTGCTTCGCCGTGGCGCTGAGATCCTCTCATAATAAAATTCATTTTACACTTTTTTCTCCTTCTTTCGAGAAACTCTGTCATTAGGAGGAGAAAATTTTGTCTCTCGTGGCAAATTTGAGTGTTTTCTCCAACGTCATTCAGTTGATTGTCATCCAGACGGAGCGTGGTGAAAATTAATCAGAGGCGCGATCACTTTTCAGGGAAATGTACAGCACCGGTTGTGATTCAGAGCACGATCAGACACTTTCTAAAATCTTTTCGTCAAATATTTCTATCACAAACAGAAAATGTTGCTTAAGAAAACCTTGTTGATCGGCAAAGTAAGTTTTTAAGCTATTGTACACCACGTGAATTATGAGAAAAATATACTTCGCTTGAACCTTAAGGTTTTTGCGCTAAAAAATGAGCAAGTTGCTGATGGCGAATAGAAATTTATTCACTTGTTGTGAAAGTGGATTAATTACAGAAAAGAAAAGAAGTGTAGGGACAAGAATGCAAAATGAGCATCTGTCGCTGAGCTCTTCTAGAGGGCAAAGGGAGAGGAAATAACATTAAAATTTTTCCACTTGGATGTATGAAAGGGCAAGCAATTAAACTGCCATTAGACGTCACTCGAGGTGATGCTTAATTAAATAATACTTTGCAAAAGTGGAGGAGGACTCGGTGTTTATCGTCACCTCTGTAAATTTTCTCGATGGGGTTTCCCAGGGATTGAGAAAACGGATGATGGCGTGTTTTAATACCCTGCGCTTCACGCGTTGGAACACTTCACATTTTCCATGACTGTATGAAACTATTTCTCAATTGGATGCCACATCACTCCCCGGCACTTCGGCGAGGGTTGGCACCGAAGAGGGGCTGAGCAGGTGTTGGGGAGAGATGTAAAAGATAGGGTTCTAAATTCTTGATGAGTGTCTTGACGTGAAGCTGTTCAGCTGAATGACACACACAATGGGAAACATGATAAAATTTGAGGGTGGAAGCGAAGACATTGTGCAATTTTAATTGATTTCATATCATAAAGTTTCTCGTCCTATTCCGCTTCCCTTTCCCCTTCAGCATGATCCATCAGCGTTAAATATATAGAAGGACAGACAGTATTAAAAGTCAAGTGAAGGAGAGAGATTGTGTGATAGAGGGACAATCATCATAAAGAAAATTAATTTTCTCATATCATTTTATGTCCATTTAATATGAAATTATGTAATTATAGCATCAATTTCATCATTTTATGTGTTCGGACGATAGTCTATCTTCATTTTCCGCACGACTGTACATGTCCGTGCCTCTTTTCTTTCTTGAGTCGCACACCAGAGTCTTTAGCAAAGGGTGAAGAAATTGAAAAAAGGAAAGACTTTTCTTATGAAATTCTTTCCCCGGTGCGTGGAATGCCACGAAACAAGATAAGTTGTGCGACAGAAATGAGAAGACATCGTCTCGAGGGTAGAACATTTTTCCATGTAGGAGACTTAAATCTCCTTCACTTCATATTTCTTACTTAAATTCCAGCTTTGGTATCTTCCTGGTGTGTGCGAAAATGTGGTGAGAAAAATGAGTAAAACTTTTGGCTTTCATGCAACTCAATGTTTCTCGATGTTTTGCTTGATTTTTAATTTAATATGAAATGTTTTGGTGGAGAATTTGCTCTTTTATGTATTGATAGACATTGCCTGAAATTTCTTGATAAAATTCCCTAAAGAACATTCGACGTTTTTCAGACTCAGGCATGTGCAGCAATACTGATCGTAAGCTGTAATTTGAATAGTGTGGAATAGTGTAATGAAGTCCAGAGATTTTTGCATACGTTGTTTGTATATTGAAGCATCGGCTCGAAGAAAATTCCCTAAGCGGCTTTCCCAATGAGAAATTATTGCTGCAACCTCAAGGCAGAGGCAATGATTCTTTCTTAGGCCTACGGCAAACTTATTGGCCTCTTGTAGCTATCTTTCGCTCACAAGCATCGCACATTCATTCATTTAATATTTTCCACGTCGCCAAAGAGGACACATTGTCGATGAATTTTCCCAGTCTTGCTGGGAAAATGTTACATAGTGAAGAGAGCCTGGTGCGGCAGAAGACGGGCTTTCAAAGTTTGCGCATAGTTGAGGGCAGGAAAATGAAATTTTAAGAAGGGCAATAAAATTTAATAGTTGATTAAACTATATAGTGTCATAATTTTTCCCGTGAACAGCTCGGACGGCAAGGGATAGAGAATATCTGTGAGTAATGCGAGTAGTAAATTTTTTAGTGCACTTTTTCATCCTCTTTGCTAGCAATAAAATATGAATTTTCATTAATTGGAGCCACAGTGAGTGGTGTGCCCTTCTGCCCAAAAATTCATCGTATTTATGTATTTAGTGGTTCATGTGAAAATTACCGACGTAAATCATGACTCTTGCGCTTATTACGACGACGTTATGAAAAATACGTGGCTGTTTCAGGTTCGCAAGGCCGTCGCGTATTATTTAATAACCTCCATAGTAATTTTATCCCGCCAAAAAGGGCGGGAGCACCGAGACTGCGGGATCCGCACGACGAGAGTGAGGCATTTTTTCGGGCGTGATGGGCAGAGATACCACGAAAATGCTATATAGCAGTGTTATGCTTGCCCAAGACGAATGATATCATATTTCATGACGGATATTTCCTGGGTGTGTTGAAGGCTAACAACTCACTTTCATTCCCCAACATTTGAGGATGAGCGCAGAGAGACTGCGAGACAGGGATTGTGTTGTGTGTCGCCCCAGAGAAATGGCCAAGAAATCGTGCTGTGCGCCAGTGACAGGATCAAGATATTTTTCATTGCATCATGTTTCACAAACTACCCATCATTGCCACTAGTGGCCCCATTAAAACATTTATTTTTCACTCAAATAGCGCGACGGCGAAATGAAACGCTTTCCAATGGTTGCCATTTGTCATTTAACAGCGCGACTGAATTTGTCTGTGATCACTTAACACTTCAAAAAATATCTTTTGTATTCAAAATGTGTTAGGTTTAATTGTCAGGTGTGATGAGTGTTATAAGATTCTGTATTCGATGCATTTTTATCAGCACGAAGGTTTTACCGCACATCTTGTTCAAGTGGATGCTTTCTGGCGAAGGGAAGAGAGATGAGTAAACAGTGATTTTATGGGCAAAGATGTTGAGGAAGGAGAAAGATTTTTATTCTACCCTGAGACACGCTGCAAGACAAGGGGAGTCTTCAATGGGAAATCACATAAAATCCTTCCCATTCGCTCGCGTCATCGTTTTCCCACATCACCCATGATGGCTGAATTTTACTTGGTGAGACAGCCATTTGGAGTAATATTGAGACACCCACACTCTCAGGGTTATTTTGTAGCTAAACAGTTGCAGAGGAAACGCCCTGCAGCGAAGGAAATTGTTTGAGTGTTTTGTGGGAAATTTGTGACATGTTGCTCAGCATGACATTAATTTTGAGCACGTTTCACGATCCCTTGCATGGTAAGTAATAACCGTTGACGGATTTTCTGTTTTGAAAATTGTTATTGAAAAGCAAGCTCATCAATATCATTTACATTGAATGGGATAAATATTTGGCAAACTGCGCTACTTCATATTATATTTTATAAATCAATTTGCTGCTCCTTTATTGGCAATAATCCTCCCGTCAATCGATGGATTAACACTGGACGGTCGCATTTGAAATCGAATTAACCGAAAATATGGATAAAATGTGGCACGGATGGCTTTTCCCCCCTTTCCACACGTGTATGTGTGTGTTTGTTTGTATTTAAATGACTGCAAATTTAATGGGAAAAACTATTTGTGTGGAGTTTCGCGGTGGGATCGGGCGAATTTAAAATTAATTGCATTTGAAGGTATTAAAGTGGTAATACATTATTTAGGCGTAAAATCACCCCGTGAATAATATATACATATGTATGCCAAATGCAAACTGTTTGTGTGTGTTGAGCGGAAACCACATTATCACTGGGAGGAGGATGGAAAAAAACTGGCAGAATTCATATGCAAAATTAATAATTTCACACGGAAAAGCGCGCTTTTTTGCGTAATGCGTACATTCCATCGAGCATTTAATCTCACTTTCTCTCTGTGCCAATGAACATAACAATTACTGTAATTATTGTGCATCTGTATTTATTTTTCCGATGGAATGAGTGGCCATTCCAGAGGGGTTTTGCGGTGATTGCGTCCGCAGGAGCTTAGAGAGCGGGAAAATAAATCAATTTCAACTGCAATTATCTTATTATCACGGATTTGATCTATGTTCCAAAATGTTTTGTTCATGTGCAATATAATGCAACTTGTCGATAGTGTTAGAAATGATCTCGGGGAAGTGCAGTGAGAATTTTATAGATTGAGTCATAAAGCATGAAAAAAAAATTCTTTGATTCTTCATAAAATTATTGTTGCCCTATTTTGAGGTTTACCTGTAGTTTTTTGTCAACGTCAGTCGTCGAAATTGTATCAGATTCAATGAATGGGGCGAGTAGCACACGGTGGAGAGTCAAGAGTGGGGTGAGATGAGGGAAATCCTATCTGATTACATTTTCCAGCACACCAGTCAGCCGCTCCCCGACCACGAGGCGGATGCTTCTATTCAGGACGCCAATTTTTTCTCTCCTTTCCGTGCCCAGGCAAGATTGAGTGGGTGGCAAAGTGGGATGATTTTAGGGATGGAGGGACTCACTTTAGCACATTTAGAAAATCCGTACTTAACAAGTCCTGAAGTCTTGATCTTGCTAGATTACCTGGCTCTCTCGCAGGAACACACCACATCGACGGTGGGGGTGGGAAAAATTGTGTATGGGCATCGAATACAGTGTCAGAGTGTGAGCTTACGACGACGCATGGAGACTGCGATATATTTAAGTGTACAGCTACACCGAAGACAATTCCCTGCTCTGGGAAAGGAAGGGAAAATCCATTCAATGCAAGGATGGTTTAGTATCCAAATATGGTGAAAATATTTTTTCAAATTTGGCATTTTCATCGCTAAAATATTAACTTATATTGGCACATGAAAAGCTCACTAAATAATCTCGTTCATTTCATCATAACACACTTTTATAACTCTTTTATAGCTCTCCGTACGTCGCTTGTTGATGCATCCGCCCGAGCTGCTGAATGAAATCTAAAGTGGCGTGTTAAAATAGAAAAATATTGTATGATTACATGAATCAGTTTCCCTCGGCGAGAGAAAGCTGAGATTTCTCTATTCACTTTCACCCCAGACTTTCTCGCTGCAGCGTTGGCAAATTGTCTTAAGGAACACCGCCGACAGGATGGAGAAAATTGTGTGAAATTGTAGATGAAGTAATTGAGTTTGTAATTACAATGTTATTTATAGCGTTCCGTGGGATGGTTGCCACCTGAAAAAATTAATATCAAATTCTGCACGGAATCTGCAAATTTCCACTTATTTTTTAATGGGTGTCATAAAGTCGTCAGGAGTGGGAAATTTTTTGTACATGTGTTCATGTGAAAAATTCATAAATGCCGGCAATTTCCCACAATGATTGATGTCCTAATCGAGGTGAATAGGGACAGGTGGTCAATTTTTTTTAAGTTCACATTGTTCACTATTTCCATGCTCACTCATAGATGCTTAGTGAGAGATAATTGTGTGAAAAATGTCCTGTGCCTAGAGCGCTTGCTTTCGCCCTGCAAGCATTGCTTTTGTGAGGAGGAAAATTAACTGCTCGCCTCCTAGGCTGAATGTGAGGGGCGAAATTGTTTGGTGATGTTGCTCTGGCTTTAAATTTACTGTCAAAGTTTTAGTTTCCAATGAATCTCTGTCTTATTCATGCAAGACATTCTCATTTCAATAGAAGACTTTTCGAGCGTGGAGGCATTTGAATGGCTTGACAATTTGGAGGGTGGAAGGAAGTTGGTCAATTTGTTTGCTTGCATCAGACACAATAATAATAATAGTCGGTTTTTATTAAAGCCCCCTTCTGACTGTAGCAGAAAGCGATATGCGCTTCTTGAGTAGACAAACTTGCAGAAGATCAGAAGTTGTGGCAGGCATTTGAGCGTGACTTAATTTTAAGATTCTGCATATAGAAAGCTTCATAAATTTGTTAGCTGCTAATGCGTCCCCTCTCATTCTGCAATGTCTTATGAATAATGTCTCTGATGGGATAGTTTTTGATGGATGTGCTGTGCCGAGAGAGTTTGCAACCTCTCAGAAGCAGAAACAATCTCGTACTGAGCTTCAACAGTCACAACATTGGAAGCTTTTGCCTCTCTCGCTCTCGACTTCCGCCAGTTTTGGGGGGAAAAAGCGGGGAATTATTATGTATGTGTGGAACGTGAGTGGGAAAAGTGTGACAGAGAGTTTGTCTTCCGGGTTGAGGAACAGAAAAAAGGCGGAGGCGATGAGCCTCTGCCAAGAGGATTTCTTTCCAGGAGATCCACGCGAAGCCTACAACACGCATGAACGATATTTTTGTCATACAGGAAACATTTGGCCCTGAGAGAGGTGAGAGCATAATTTAGTGGGTGTTGTCTTGGCAGTGTCAATACTTTTGGGCCTTTTCCGCCTCCTCGCTCTGACACAAGCCAAACACCCACGTTTCCACCCCAATCCATCGCCTCCCAAAATCGTCCAATGGGGACTTGAGTGGCGCTCGGAGTGGCAGCAAAACTCTCTCATTAATCACAATTTTATCATTTTCAATTTCAACCTTGCGATGACTTTTCCTTGGCCGACGTAGAAAAAGCATCTCACGGAAACTTACCATGAACTCTCAATTCTTCCTCTCAACCCAGGCGGTGTTGAATTTATTCGGAGATTGAATCCAGGCGATAAAGTGGGTGTTTTATGCGTTTGGGAAATGAAATAAGGAAATGGAAGTAGTTACATTTTGAAGCTACTTGTATGCATAACGTTTACATTTCATTTCAAATATTACCAGGCATTATAGTTATATTCTCTCGTCGTTGGGCGAAATCACTTTAACTTGGCATTTAATAATATCTTAGCCACTCTGCACCAGTCCAGAGATTGGATCCATGGTCTGAGTGTGTGCTGAGCTCAAGATGATGTCGGATTAAAAATTGTACTCGCACGAGGATTGGATTCTCAAGATGTATGGCTGGGTTCAGTGAGAAATGAGAGTCAATTTGTGAATTTATTTCCAAAAGTGCTGTCGATACAAGTTTCTTGCCATGAAAAATCGATCGATTTGACGGAGGAATAATTCAACAACTGGACGAGCGATTGCCGAATTTTCTTTCTCTTTTATCACTTTATTCTGCCTTGTTGAATTAATAATTCCGCTTGACATTTGATCCCATGTGTAAAAGAAGATTTTGGGGGATTAATAGGCGCTTAAAAGGTATAACGTTTGAGCTTATTTCTTGACATCGTCTTCAAACTGCTGATCTCATGTCCTTTGCGATTTTCTCCTTCCTTTTTTTTTCTCTCGTCTTGTCCAACCGCCCTTTGACTTCTGCTGCTGAACTGTAATCCCTCGAAGTGAGTTTGCGGCGCGTCCATTATAAATTCATCAAATATTTATAGTCACATCGTATCCACCGTGGATTATTGAGTGCGACGCTTGGGCGTGTGGGAGTTGGTGTAAAAGAAAAGTTTGTCGACAGCATAGAGAAACAAAAAATGTAATAGTAGTAAAAAATGTATAAAGGAATTTTATCTATCAACATCACAAGAATGACTATGAAGAGTGGGCAGCGGTTTTTTTTCAGCTAAATACAAACAATTTCTCTATAGCTTTTGAGCCGCTAATTAGGGCCATTCATCATTCCGCATGTCTCCTGAGAAAGTTGCACGGCGTTCGTGGAATTGAGGAGAGTGAAAGATGAAAAGTGGATAAAATCCAGAGATATATAGTCCATACAAAAGGCCAGACAATTAACCAGGCGCCTCCACTATTAGGTAATTTATTATGAGTAATCGACGCTATGCACGCGACCCATTCGCAAAATTGTTATTCACTGATATAATTACTCTTTAGCGATGCATTCAGGCAATTGTACTCTGTCTTCGTGTTATCTGGCCACCTAGACATCCTTTCTTAACACAATGTGGATAAATTGGTTAAATTAGCGCCCATCTGCAATTAGATAATAGACTTCCAAAGGTGGTTGCTTCGAGGCAGTGAGGAAGTGGTCGACTTGTAGACTTTCAGAAGCTATAAAATGATTTCAGGGTGTTTCTTCTGTGTGTAGGAATGAATAATTTTCGAGAAACTTGCTAATGCTGAGGGGAAAAATTGCTCGACTCAGTGACTCACGTTTGACCCTCTTGCGGGCCCCTTTTGTCGCGCGAGCGTCAGAAAAGAGGGATTTTCCGTGATTTCAAATAACGAGCGAAGTCTCTAAAGCCATTTTCCACACGAGTATCATTCGAAGGACAAGAAATTCCCATGAAAATTTAATTCATGTTCCCCCCAGAAGATTATTTTTTAAGCGCGCCTTGGCCAGAAGAAGTTTGATGGATGAGGGAAAAATTCCTTCCATGCAAAAATCAATTTGCTGGAATCATAAATAATGGTGATGAATAGAAGAAGTGATCTATTTTTTGCATGATTTACGATCATATATTCATGATTGTTCTTCTGAAGTATCCTTCAAGTGTGTGACTAAAATCACTAAACATTTCAAGCGACATTAAATTCCTTGGGTGGAAAAGTTCTCTCTCTATATCTTCCCGGCAAGCGTTTGCAAGAAGAGAGAGAGAGAGAGCAAAGAAAAGACTGCGAGAAGCACAATCGTGTCATATTGTATGAAATTTTTCAGAAAAATTAGGTGTGTTCAAATGTTAAATAGCATCACGTACATACCCTATCATATTTCACTGCAGTCGCACACAATCCAAAAGGATTTCGGGCGGGTAGAGTTGAAAGGAGCGTAGATTGTGAGATAAAACTCATTCAATCATTGCAGGCGCATGATTGAATTTTTTCACAGCAGCTCTGAAAGCATTTTTCTGTGAGGTCTAGCTAATTTTGTCCACTATCTGTGCCTGGATCGTGCCCCTGTATACACATTGCATACGAGCGCTAGGCATGTGTGTACGGAGAAGAAAAGTCCAATGGGAAATTCATAGGGTAGCGACGGAAATTTCAGCCGGAGAGAGAGAGCATTTCGCAAAGGGATAAATCATGAGAATGTATGTTTCATGCAACGTGATGAAGGAATAAGTAAATGTTTGCTCAGTGACTCTATATAGCCACTGAACAAGTGGGTGATGGTTGAACTGTATAAATGGCAACCACTTCTCACAGCATCTCGACCCCCATTCTCACCTCTCACCGAAGCCCGCCGTCAGAATTGGCCACACAGCGAAGGATGGGAGATTCCTACAACATACTTTACCTTTTCATGAGGTACACAAAGTCAACTCGAAAGTGCGCTCCAGCGACGAATAAATGGATAGGTAGACTCACGTTGGATGGATATGGTGATTTTGGATACATGATAGGGTGTGAAATGAGGTTAGTTCTACGTGAGTGATATTTATCTCTTCTTGAGCTCAACTACCTCTTATACACACACACAGTCAGGACTTTTAGTACGTTTAATTTCATGTAAAACACTCATTATAGGATTTCTTCAGCACCAGAGTCAACATTGTGAGTGGCGGGAGAGACAAAAAGGGTTTAATTTCGGAAATTCCTCTCTAAATACAACTTCCAATTCACACTCCATAGTTTGGAAGGGTCTCAAAGTTGAGAGGATGTATTTAGAGACTGTATTTTGCTAGCAAGTATCTACTGAGTAGTCAAATATGCAATTTAAAGAATATTATGACATACGAAGGATTTTCCTGTTGAAACAGGAGGAAAAATGTGTATTCCGTCCAGTCTTCAAATGGACAATTTTCATCCAGTATTTAATTTTCATCTTTGACTCCAGACTGTGAGGATAGAACAATATTTTGCATCCATTTAGCTGTGTCGAATTGGAGGTAAAACGTGCAAGAACTGTTCGTATAACGTATCTTTCTGAGGTATCATTTGCTCTGGTGTCTGGAAGAGAGCGGCAGGATGGGGATAAAACATAAACTCGCCGAAGAATGACTCCGAGGGTTAGAAGTTGGGAAGGTGAAAGAATCCAACCCATGCCGGAGTTGGAAGTTCCAAACACAACGGAGTCACGTTCATCGACAACGACAACACCCAGAAGAGACACAAGATCTGAGCCCCCGCCCATCAGCTCGCACCTCTTGAGCAGCCACATTGTACATCTCAGAAGATATATCCTGGCAGATGTGGATGGAGGAAAGTTAATAATATACACTCGTCCATCAGATATATTTTATACAGCAACACATAGCCAAGGCTTCTTGCATTTGGTATATGTGAAGTGTTTGGAGGCAAACTTGCAGAACTCAATCAACGAATGTATTTCAAGGATGGGACACTTTATGCAACATTTTCCCAATACAGGTGATCTAAATGTGCGCCCAGAGTTTGAACAGTGCCACAAAGTGATTCCTTTCAAGACAAATAAAGTCAACAAAACAACATAAGATATCGGATGAATTGAAGAACTTAATAGGAAATCAATTTTCTATTTTTCAACGAATGATTTAAAGTGTCTTGAATATATGTGGATAGAATTGAATATGAAGCATCAAGTAGAAATTGAATTAAAATTTTAATTCTAAAGTATTTGAAGTATTTCGCAACGTTTAATATTTGATGAGAACAAGTAAAATCCTCGATGGATAAAGTGACTTCTTGTAGCTCATTGGAAATGACAGGGAGAATTTATCTGCCGTGGAGGATGAAAATATGCTCGTTTATTGTCAAATTTGGCAGAAGGACACGTAGTCGGGCTGCTGGATGGCCCCAACACGGGGGGCTGGTATCTGTCGATGGAGTGACACATTGGGATCCAGTTTGGACGTGTGAAAGAGATTGCGATGGTGCGTGGGAGTGAGATGACTGAGGGAAATTTGATGAGTGGAACAAGTTTCGAAGACAACTCCCACTTTTATTGTACGGCTCTCTCCCAAGACTTGCCACTCTGTCCAATTGGTATTCTTAGAAAAGCTCCGTCGCGTGCTCTTGCCACGTGATTTTCTTCTCACCCAATTTCCACGGCGTCTCTCTATTTATTGTACCACTTTTCCACATTGGAGGGAAAACGCATGGCAAGGAATAGCGCGCCAGCGTGAGAGAGTCCTGTGGAAAATCCCTCCCAATTCTGGCTGAGAGCGAGAGAGAGTGCCGCATGTACAAGAATGCAGTGCTGAATTTTCCGATGGAAAGTGCCTTCGAAGAGTCTGAGGATATTTCAGTGGCATGACGAGACGCCTCACGGACTGGATGTGTTTTCTGCCGCGCGCGAATTTCACCTCTTTCACCATCAAAGAGCACTTTTCTGATCGGCTAAATTAATTCCAATTGCTCGCAATTCAAGGCTCTGCGACAGCCAACATCTCACATTGCATTGCATCACTCTGTTGGTTCTCATTCCCTCAACTCTCCACGATTCTCCTGTGTTGCTCGGGCATGAGTGTACATTTGCTGTTGTGTGATGTGTGTCCTGTAGTTTTGATCAGCAGCACGGAAAAAAATTCGTGAAAAAGCGAGTGTCGTTCTGGGGGTTATTTTCAATGCAAACATTGCCACAATAGACCGCACAACACCCTTACAGATGGGCAACAAACCCACCCCTTTCCAGCCACTCTAGTGTATTTTTCGGGTGTAAAATTATGCAGCGAATTGCACAATATTTCACGAATACTCTTCCTCCTTATATTCATGCCTTCATTGTGATGTCGAGTGGCTCAAATGTTTGCCGCTCTCAATTGTAAAATGAAATACCGAGAGTTCTAGCATTTTATTATTTCACAATGAAATGAAAAGGGTGCAACTGCAATATCAGAAACTCTTATAGATATTTTCAAAAATACAATATATTTTTTCTCTTCACGTCTCGGGCTTAGGTGAAAAACAATTCTGTCACTTTTCTTGCATTGACATCTGGGCCAGAAAAATAAAGTCACGGTGAAGAATACTGCTTGAAGAGATAAGAAAAATAAAAGCAATTTACGTGAAAAGTATAGAAATAAAGGAAAATCGTGCTCAATAATAGCCGTTGAGTATTTTCACACTGTCGAAGAGAAATTCCAATGGTGAAGAGTGCGGAAATGCAATAAGCACTTTATAATAGTTTCACCCAAGGAGAGCGGAAGGGTGGAAAAGAAGCCAGAGGTGCCGGAAAAGTCGAGGGTGTGCTGGAAAAAATGCAGAAGAGTGAAATAACAAATCGACCGGGCGCCTCCACCGACACTATTGTTGCTGCCAAAGTGGCGCAGTGTCATTTTTCAAATATAAATCTTGCAGATTTCCTCACTGCGCCCAAACCTCTGCCTTTCTCATCCCTTCGCACGCTCTTGCTGCTTCCATGCCATAATTTTCTATACATGTTTCCCAATAGTATAGCGATAGGAGAGTGAGAGAGTGTTTTTCACTGCAAAAGAGATGCAAAATGCATTAAAACACCTGAAAATAACACATTGGCAAATATCGTCACACTCTGAAAACTAACTTGTCAAATGGTGCTTTTATTTTTAAGCAATTTCCCTCCAAATCGACATGATCAGATAATTATAGCTCCATTTACAGCTCTAATTGCAAGGAGTGATGTTTATTGTTGGCAACTGTCGTAATTTCTAAATCAATTCCTCACACTCCTCATGTCAGTTTGCATTTAAACATTTGCCAGCAACATGTTGGCGAAGATTGGCTGAATTTCAACGAGAACAACGACTATAAAGTGTTTATGTTAACTTTCATTTATTTACTCAGTGAAATGATGTATTAAAATGAAGAATGTTCACTGCATGGAGCGGATGATGTTGAGTGGGGAGCAATTAGCAATAATATCGTAATTTAGTGAGGAAGTCAATTTAGATGCTTCATACTCTATCAAGTACTTTATAATATGATCCAAAATTCCTGGCAGAATTAATTGAGTGTCAAGGTAGATAAATTTGACAGATATTTGTACCCTTCCTTTGGGGTTTTTTCCTCGTTAATATAATTTCTCCTGCTGAAATTTATAAGATTTATCTCAATAACACTTTCGAAAGTGAAATGTCTTCAAAGGAATTCAATCAGTACACCATTGTAGCCGAAAATGCCTCTTTCGCTGCGACTCAATTTCGAGTTTGTTCATGTTAGCGAGTCATTAATTAGTCTGTGTGGCTGGAAAGGGGCCATTTCTGGCTGCTTCTTCTCACTATCTCAATCCTCCGACTCAGGCATGTGCCGCTGGTTATGACTTATGAGATTGTCGGCGTGCAGAATAATGAGAGTAAAAGTGTTCGCAAAGTTGTTGTCCAGTGCAACGAGCAAGATTTCCTGGTGGTGCAGAAGCAGGAGCCAAATGTGAACCAGGTGCATCGCGTAAATTGGACCTTTCCTTCTGGCAATCACGCTTATCACCATTACCTACGGCATGATGGCGATTTTCCAGCGCTAGACTGCAATGAGGTATTTATGAGAATACATAATTCCTCTCCTCTGCGTGCATTTATGTTCCACATTCTCCAAACAAATACATTTTAGCAAATTAGTCGCTTGAAAATTCATGGAGCTCCGCCGGGAAAACACAACAACTCAGTCTCGCTTTCGGCGTTGATGCGAATTTGCCAAAATAATCGCAAAGAATATTCGCTGTGAGTTGAAATGCGTGACGATTATCGGGGATTTGTGCATATTTTTTAGGTGTACATCGATATTCACGATCTATTGCTCATTGACGGAAATGTCTCGGTCTCAAATAGGCTCATTAAAAAATCCTGATTCGTGTCACAGAAACTGGAGCAAAATTTCAAATGCAAATCAAAGAGTTTCGGATCGAGTTCGAACAAAACGCATTGGGAGATTTTCTTTCGGTTGTATTCACACAATTTTCAGCTTAAAAATGAGGTTTTCGAAGAAACGACATATAGATTTGTGATTATCTACATTAAACATCGCGGAGAGAGTGAATTTGGCAACTTACGTTGGCCAAAAGCACACTTTAGTTGGAAGTTCGTATTGTTTTTGACAAATGAGCACAATGCAGCTCTTCTTGTGCTCAAACACTGCCTTTTTGGGTTAATGCTGTGGCTTTCATCGGCCAATTGCCAGTTGTGTGCATCCGGAGAGGTGGGAAATTAGCAAAAATTTCTATAGACTACAAACGCCATCAGTGATTCCGACCGTTCTCAGTTTACCAGCACACGAAAGCCGCACCTTAAAGCATCCCAGCCACGACCCTTTGTCGGTGTTTAATGTACGGGACAAAAACTCTTCCCTTTCAGCTTCCTGCACGAGGTGGAACGAGTGGAAAATAAATGAACTGAAGCACTTCGATGAGATGGTGTACATTGGCAAAAGTAATTTGAAGACTGTGTGGATTGTGGAGAGTTGTTTGGAATTTTATTTCTCGCACTCACACTGTCCGAGCTTCATATTTGTCAATGGGGATTTTTCTCGATGGAAATGGCAGGGTTTTTTCATCACGCGGCGCTTCCGTCCTGTAGCAAAGCTTGTGTTATACGAGATTTTTGGTCAGAGACACACCCAACAATTAATTCAGACGATTTCCCAGCACACACTCGAGAATTCTGCAAAATTGAGATTTCTCCCTTAATCACTCTATCTCTGAAGCACGATTGTCTCCGACCAGAGGCGAATCTATAACAAATATACATTTTTCACAGAGTGCAAATATTGGATCAGACGTCACAATATCTCAGAAATCCATAATAAAAATGCACTCTAAAAAGTGAAATCGTTTCTCTCTGTCGCATGAAATGTGATTTATCATGCAAATTCTCACCCACTCGATTTTTTTTTCTCACAACACTATTTTCCTCTGGAGAGTGCCACATATAAATTTTCTTGCCATCTCCCACTCTACCGAACACCATCGAATAAATGTCATGTATTTGAGATCTTCAATATTTTCTACCACGCAGTAAATCCACGTCGGGTCGCAAATTCCCACTGTTATGACAATTTGACAAGAGTTCCGTATCAAAAAGTCACAGTTTAGGCGGAAGCGCAACAAAGTCACCCTCTGGAGAATCAAAAATTGTCTGATTTCGCTTCTTGTCTCGCGGAGAAGTGATTTTGATTTATGCTCAAATGTATGAAAATTTATAGGAATTGTTTTGCTTCTGGCGTGAATGAATGCGCAGAAAATGGGGAGAAAATACTGAAAATAGCGAGAGCGAGTCAATGCATAGGAATATAATGATGATATCCAAGGGCGCATTTTTCACCACCCACCAAAGTGCCACCCCTCCAGTCTGGAAGGCAGATGGGTTTGAGGGGACACGGAAAAAGACACGAGAGAGGAGTGTTGCAGTGAAATGTTTATTATAGATGCGCTTTGCTGTTTGATTTGTCGTTCAATTGGGACTAATTGAAAGGTCATGTTTATATGCAATGTGCCATCGGTTATTGCTGTTGGTCTCACTGGGGACCATTTTGAGTGGATGCAATCGACAATCTCAAAATAACACTCTGCCCGTGCTCACTTTCCTGCTCTCCAACCCCCAAAAATGCACAATCGGCCCACAGAATATGTGCACATGGAATCGACTGGGCAGCCACTGAATCGTAAAGTTTTTACTATAAATTGTATCCATTCAACAGAGATATAGAATCATTAATGGTTAATATGTATAACGAAATAATTAGCAATATTCCTCCTAATCGATCACAACTCAACCGCCCAATTTATTTATTATAGTGATTAAGGATGTTTTACAAGACACTGTCCGTAATTTCGTGAAATCTCAATCCAATTCAATTTAATGTTGATAGGACAATTTGACGATCCGAAAGCCAAGAGTTTCATACGGTAATCAAGCCGACCAGAAGATCTTCATTCATTACCTCGAAAGCAAAGTCGAAATTTTGCGGATCACCAGAGTAGTAAATCTGGAAGTGATCTGCAATTAAATGATAACTATACAGTTTCTAAGACACTGAGGCAGATCATTGATATACAGGGAGAATAAATTTCCTCATTACTTTCTCTTCAAGTTGACGATGCAGCAAAAGTCATACTGAAAAAATTGATCGAAAAACAGTGATTTTTCATTATACAGCTAACATCTCATTGAGGCAACAGATGGTTTCATTTAAAACTTTTTTCTTGTTACCGAAAATTTTCTATTTATCTCTCTGTGGACGTTAATATGTTGGTAAATATGGAGTTTGCTTTCCAGCCCTGGGGCACTTCGACATCTAACCAATTTTGCCTTTGTTGAGCATGTTGCAAATAATTTAGAGTTGGCAATAATATTTGCGGGATTGTGTTTTCTGCGGCAAGGGACATTAAAATATAAATTTAAATGGTTTAATAACCAAATCGCGTATAATTAATTGAGTTTGTCGCAATTACGGACGTATTGTTGTCAGCATTATGACTTTATAATGCCACTTGCGCTGTCAGTTGGGCCACACGAAAGGCAACTGCCATGTCTCACAGAGGGTGAGAAGTGGCACTAGAGTTTGTCATAGAGGAAATGCCTTCTCAAAACAGACGCGACTATGTACACCCTCTTTGCGCCCCAACCACTCTGAATAGTCGTCACAAATATGTGCATGAATGAGCTTCGCTCGGTTGGGAGTTTTGGGCTTTTTGAGTGGCACCAGAGTAATTTGTTGAGAAAATTCATTCCTCATCTGTCCAGAAGCTTCTGTTCTGTAGAGTGGCAATGGTGGTGAAAAACGCTCTCCAAATGAGCGTATAATGCCCACTGTATTTTCCCGATATGGCCAGACGAGTGATGGGAATTAAGAGATTTCCCTGCTAGCGGGGCGCAATGTCAACGGACTTCTGCGGGGGCTTTTGCCTCGCTATCAAAACATTGGCGGCCGTCACGTTGAAAACTATATTATGCCCAGTGTTTGTATGATGATTGTAGCAGAAATTCAAGGGAAATATTGCGAACCGCATTGTTGGCGTGTGTGTTGGCAATATTGGGAATGGAATTGAGTGAGGAATATAATTTCATCGTCTGATAGAAAAATCATTTTTCAACCCAACCAGTGAAATGCAGAAGCATAATTTTCAGCACAAATCTCATACAGGAAAACGTTTTCAATTTGTTGCAAAGTTGTTCGATGCAGACTCAATTTCACTCAGAGAAATTAATAAATGGTGAATGGTCTTTTTTTATCACAATTTCCGTTGTGTTTGTACAGATATCCATTGAGTAATAAGTTATATGAAATAAAATATTCGACTCTCTGAAAACTGCTTCAAACTAGACCAAATTATTTTGTGAGCTTCTGAGCCACTGAAATTTTAGACGAGATGGAGAGTGAGGAGATCACCTCGAGGGGTGGGATTCATGATTTCGGCGAGGGTGGTTGAGAGGGAAAGAGACACTCAACAATCGGAAATATAATGCGTGAAAAATTGGACGTGGTGTAATTAATTACATTTTGCTTAGAAAACGATAAATTTTGCAGGACGTTTTCGTTATAATAAATTAAAATACAACACGAGAGGATCAATTTTCTTCCCGGTCGGACTGCAAGGCATCCGTACAAGTGGGAATACACTGTGAGGGTTGGGGTCTGATCTACACATTTCATCCCCCCGTGTTGCCATGTTCATCATCCCCTCCGAGCTGCGGGCTCCGCCACAAGTCCCGTGGGATTGAGGCAGTGGATGTGGAGGGTTGGGTGTGTGTGTCTGCGAGGCCCACCCAATAAGACGATATGTGTTCATTTATATTAAATATGAATTCATTTGTATCCGGTGTTCGTGATTCGTGTATGAAATTCTCACCCGTAATGACCAGCCTCATGCACAACACCATGATTGTGGCGATTATGTTGCGGGTGCAGGGCGTCGAGGTGAAAGTTTCTTGGCCAAGTCAGACAAGTGCCGGTGAATAAATTAATGAATCACACAATACTTTACACACATTTTGCGTAATCAATGGAAAACATTATGAGGCCAGGCTAGAAGGCGGCCGAACGTGGGCAACCGTGAAAATGGGCAGGAAGAGAATTAAGCTGACTCTCTGAAAGATGTATAATTAAGATTTCGTTAATATTCTTTTGATTTACCTTTAATTCCTTTCCATTTTTCCTGTACAAAGCTCAAAGAAGGGAGCTTTCCACTTTGCCTGCACAGGTGAAACTTTAATACCTCACATACTATTAATAATGGAAAATTCAATTTCACCCAATTCATACACTCTCATGTGTGTTTGGCCTAAATACAGCGCAAAAGTTAAGAAAAGTTTGAGGTGATTCTAAATTTAATATATGTGCAAGAAACGTCATGAGAGCGGCGCAATATGAGACCTTTTAAACTTTCAATTGTACTCGCTGTTTGGCATGAAGTGGATGGTGAAAAATTTTCATGTGATCGCCTATTTCAGAACCTCTGAATAAACTGAAGCACTCACGATATATGTGTGCACACACATACAATCCCGCATCTCGCCATGCAGTGAAACCTAATGTGCGAATGGCGGAAATAAAGGAAGAAGAAAAGCTCGCAGCCGGATTCATCTCATACGTACTTCCTATTCCAATAGCAAACTTCATTGTATATTCCTTTCGTTAAATTTAGTGTGGTGCAAAAGTTTTTCGCTAAAGTGTGAGAGAGACACTGTGACATATACACCATGGGCAAGTTTTTCGCCCTGCGAGGGCTTTAATATTGCACAGACTATGGTGACAATGTGCATTTTTCAATACTTCCTGACACTCATAATTTTTGGAACATTTGTGTATGTATTTATTTTGCTTTTCATGACTCTTATATTTGACTGTATTGGAGTGAAAATAATTACAAAAGTCAAAAGTGGCAAAAGACTAAATTAAGCGAGAAGATCAACGATGAAAACGACTCCAAAAAGTGCAGCAGCAAAAACAAAATCTATTTAATTTTGCATAGAGAATTTCTCTTTCACTTTGACCAAGCGAGGGAGGGAAAAATTGTGTTTGGGAAGACGGAAAGTTAATGCTGTACACAAATTGGTATTCACACCACGATATCCAGAACTCGTGACCAAAATCTAATTCAACCCACCAATATGAACTCTTGACACCACTTAGACATCCCCACCAATCGCAATCTTGTAAAATCAGGGAAGAGTCGAGGAGCAATTTCAATCCATGAGATCAATTGTAATCATTTGTACCTCACTCACCCGTGCAAAATTCACTTTTCCGCCTCACTCTCGGCGCTACACACGAGGAAGCGAATGAATAAGTGAATCAGAGGGTTAGAGGTCACCCAGACGGGTGTTTTCTCTTCAGCATTCCACCCGCTCATGCCATTCATGCCCCAGAGTTGGGGAAAAAACATGTAGCTGATGTCATTTCCCGAATCCAAAGCAGGAATGCAAGAGAGGAAATCATTTGTTACACACACGAAAATCTCTGGAGTATAAAAGGAAATCAACAAGTAATCAGATTTTCTCAGAAGGAATCGCGCAGAATTATCGGAATGGAAGTGGAAGTCAGACCACAATATTTATGTTTTGTCGTGAATTAGTAAAAAGCCCTTTGCCAACCATCACAATTCTCCCCTTTTGTGGTTTCAATCATCGTATGGATTTCTCCCCATTGGAAGCCATCACGGCCGAGATGAGCGGATATGTGAAGAGGGAAAGATGTGAAAAATATAGGAAAAAACTCATAAAATATGAGAAATTATTGATGACATTAAAAGTATGACAGTTCATTTTAGTGCAGATCGATTTCTTCAGCTCGCTATCAATTTATACGAAAATGCCAAGGTGTTCAACTACTTAAGTGAATTGTTTGCCTTTAACTAATTTCATGTTTTCCGTTGAACAAACAAGCAAATAATAAGTATGATATTATCTCACTGCTCCTGTCCTCACACCAAGCGTTGTCTGCAAATTTTGGCGTTAGCATAATAAACTTCTTTGAGATATTTTCACCCTGGGTAAAATGTCTCTGCGTACGCTCGGGAGGTTGAGGACGGCGGCGGTGCATCTTTTTGATATATTAAGTCGAGAGTGTGTTTGTGCTTTCGGGAAGAGTTGCACAACAGTTTCACTCGCAATAAACTCATAGTTTGAATCTTCTCGACTCGGGGGAATATTCAAAATTGCAGCAAGGCCTCTGCAACTCCTTCCACACTTCCTCGGCATAGACGAAGTGGCGTGTCCGCATGAATGGTAAGGACGTGAATCTCCTCGGCGGAATTATTTACTGTGTACAGTGTGTGCACGTGAAACCTCTCCTCAAGGTGAGCCGCCCATGCAGGCTGAGGTTGAAAGTTTGGATGCAGCGCAAACTTTCCCTCACACGCTCTCACTATCGCATTGGGGCGGGCGCGAGGTGTTTTGTGTATGGTGTATTAAATATAATGTGTAGGCAAAGTTTTATTGCTGATGCCATAAGGAAGTGATAAGTTTCAGATTTTCACCGGCAAAATTCGCAACCCCACGAGTAACCCGCCTCGGAACATGATGCTTTCGCATCATTTTGCAATCTTGTACCAATTTCCCTGTGAAATTGTGATTTATGGATTGTATATTCTAGTACCACTGTATATATATATATGTGTGCATTCATTGCTGTTATTTCAAACACATCCAATTGACTTGTGCAATCAATCACACGATTATTCTCTGAAAATACAATATTATTTGTGAATCATAAATAGTTTTAGGGGTGAATTCAAATTGTGCACCATCAGAAAAATCAAGAACAAACATGAAACAGGAAAAAGACAAAATTTGAGCTTGAAAGTGGTAACAAAATTTTGCAACAGCCTCGTAAGTGTGATGCTGATCACGGATCAGAGGTGAAAATTATTAGGTAAATTCAGCATCGAAAATAGCACATCGTTTTTCACACTGTAGCTATACTTGGGATGACTTCAAAAAAGCCCAATATTATTGCATTATGCGGGAATGATTGCCAAACTCTATATTGTCATGTGTGAATATGTTGTCAATAAAAAGCTGACACACGAATTTTCACCCTCACCCCCAGAGATACACAAAATATTTGTACACACAAATAGTCACTTTGACTGGGGGAGAAATGGTAATGTATAGAATCACGTACCATCGTCATCCATCAAATTATGCCCAGTGCGTGGCTGGGCATTTTTGGGGGTGGGTGAGTTTGATTGTTGAGATTATAATTTGAAGGCAACTCTCATTCTCAACCCGACGTGTGCATTTAGCGAATGGTTGAAATAAATTCGGGGAGTTTTGAAACGCGACTCACGTCACAAACAAACCAATAAAATCTGCACAGCGAATAAGCGCTCATTGGAAAGTTTGTGCAATAAAATCGGGTGGTTCCGGCACATTCTCACACTGTCACCATTATGCATTGGGATAAATGATAAATGAATGGCCAAAGGGTGTTTTTCTGTAGTTGCAGAGGAGAAACTGGAAAAAGCACAAGATAAAGTTCAAATGCGTCATGTGGCTTTCAATATTTACCTTAACTTTTTCCGGATAGCTTTTTCCGTATAGCTTTTTCACAGTTTCCCTTCCAAACTGGAGTTATCTTCTAGTTAATTAATATAATGAGCTTAACTGGTATGATGATTTCGCCCATTTCTCTGTGCATTTTAAAGCATTCTTTCCTCAATCTGAAAAAAAGTGTGCCCTAAAGGTTCGTGAATTTGGACAGAAAACTATAAGTCTAATCTCTGCAGGGACAAAAATTGCTACAGGAGAAAATAATACAAAATGCAAAAGTGTGTCGGGTTAAAAGTATTTGGGAGGTGGAGAAGAGCATAAAAAAAAAGTCGCGGATGTTGAAATTTTGCCGCAAAAGCTCTCCATTTTGTGCTTTTCACACTTTCACAGTTTGCAGAATAAGCAAAGAAAGGTACAGTGTGTTTTCAGCCAGTCGAGAATGCAAAAAAGTCCCCCACAATTGTGTGTGTGTGAATGCACAAAGCGAGCTTAAGGTTTAGAGGTATGGAAAATTTACATTCATTTTGCCACCACACACTCTCGTATGTTTTATAATGTAATTCATGAAATCTGATTAAAAGTTGGCAAACAATTTCCGCGACACTACGAACCACTATTGCCGTTGCTCCATATGGTTGGGCTTTTAGGGTGGCGGGTCGCTCGATGGGGGCTCTTCATGGGGTGTACTTTCAGCAGAGTGCGAGCAACAAAAAGTATTGCGGGAATATCGTCAGGTGGGCGCGCGATGATGACTTAAACTCTCCCTCTTTCCGTGCTCACAAATCTTTTCCACGTGGCGCTGGGAAATTATCACTCAAAATATGCATCACGTCCTCATTCGCCTAAAAGTTCCGTCATTTACCATTTTTCCACGCCGAGCCAGCTCATGCCAACAAGTGCGAGTGTAGCGTCTTATATCACGAGATATTTTAGAGCTCTTGCGCCGAGATTCTCCGCGGCGGGACGGCGTGGGTGTTGCAGAGAATTGTGTTGAAGAAAACTAACAGGGAAAGTTACCCTCATTAAATGGATAATCCATCGTCTTCTGGCTGTTACTTGTAGCCTTAAAGTTGGCGGGGTGAAGTTATGTCTGTATGCTCTGTAGTTATTCAAAATCCTGTCTTAGCAACTGGCTGAGGGAAGATCAGATGAGATAAGCAGATTTACATTTTCCACTCTTAATTCACCTCACAGGGTACTTCACCAGACTAAAGGGGTGTTTTCTCAACAAATGAAAAATTTAATGAGAACTCTTGTTGCAACAACACAGATCTTTTCTTCTTAAAGATGCTCCGCAATGAAGATATCTTTAAAAGTGTGTGTGTGTGTGTGTGTGTGTGGGGGTGTGATTTTGAGTTCAGCCCTCTGATCGGGTGGTGAGGAAAATGTGTTGTTAGAAAAGTGCAGCAAATGTTGTGTATTTCATTGTCTCCCTGTGAGCGAGTGGGAAAATTAGTGCATTTTCACCCCGAAAACCGTATCGCTTTCCCGTTGTTATTTATGGGGTAAAATTAGCGCCTGGCAAGTTGAAGGGTGAGAGAGAGACTAACATGGTAAGGTTTCCTCAGCATCAGTGGTGGATTGTTTCCACCAAGAAGGGAAAATTATTTCAACCAGCAACACTACACTGTTTCACTTCCACTTTACTTGCATAATTAAGTAATTTCCCAACCATTAGTTTGTGCCTCCAGCCAATTTGCTCAACAGCGTCGCGAAAGGTGAACTTGAGTCGAAGTTCCATGGATGGTGTATAGAAACTTTTTCCAATAGATTGCACAAAATAGCTCAAGACAGTCTCAATTGCGGCGTATGCTCCTGCCCACACAGAGCCTTCGAGGGAAAAGGCAGCACATTTTCGGTGTGAATGCGGGAAAGTGTGATTGGGAATGGGAGAATTTGTGTGCATGAGCCTCAAATTAATTTCACCCAATTTGACTCTGGCTGCACTAAACAAAGTGGAAACTAACAGATCTTAGATATGTTTGAACAACCTTTAAATTAGTTCCACTCTGTTTTATAGCGTCATGTTCTCTCGCCCGGCATGAATGCCTCTTGTATCTTTGGTGTCTCAGCTGGTGTGTGTTGCCTCTTCACACTCTCGCCCTTCCTGGCGACGGCAGCGCCCTGTTTTTCCGGCATGGGGAGAGCTTTTCGGTGCCACAATAGACAACCATCCACCCAGTGCAGTGTGTGTAGAGTGCCTCCTGTTCGTGTTGTCTCCACAGAATATATTTCCCGAACGGACGGGGAAGGTTCTGCAAAGTTATTTGCACCCACAACTACTTGGCGCTCTTCTTCCACCTTCCGTGCAAGGGCGTGAAATTCCCCCAGAGTTGTGTACAAGAAAAGAGGAAAATCGCTTCAAAATTAGTGACAAAGGTTGATAAATTATCAAATCATTGAATTCACAAAATTTAGTGATCTAATTCATCGCGATCAATCGTCGAAGTTTCACTTGAAACATGAAGCCATGGAGCAATTTCCCAATGTAAAGTAAAACAAATAAGATTAAATGTAGATACCTTCAACCCTCAGGAAATGGTGTACTCTTCCCTGTGACTCTCTTGCTGGCGTCGAGAGTGTATCTGCCTAAAAACTAACACGTGGGAAATACACTGAAGAAAGAGTGTCTCACAATGTAAAAGGGACAAGAGTGGGTGGCGGAGATTGTGTATCTTACAAGGGGTGAAAATTGCGCTACACCTCCGCGTGGAGAGTCGTGAGGGGATTTGTGATTTCCACACAAATAATATGGTTATCTTGATTTTCCTCCGCCAGCATACAAATATTTATTTGGTGTCTGTATGTTTAAATAATGGCGGGGAAAATTGTTTATTGTGTGTTGAAATATGGTGAATTGCCAGTAATTATCATTCTATACAATTCACAGACTCATATTTCATCAAATACACATGTAAACTCTGTGTATAGTTGGTAGAAGTGTCCTATTAATGGATATAGAGTGGAAATTCTCATTCAATGACTTTGATATGGAATATTCAAAGTATTCAACTTTGTTCATTTCCACTCAATTGAGCATGCAGTCGTACTAGCAATTAGATTTCGTGTTCTTTTTTCCACCTCATTAACTATTCCATGTTTCCTCTGCAGTTTTTCCCTTTCATTTCCGCATACTAATTGAAATAATCTCAGTCGCTTCACTCCAATTTTTATCAATTGCAATAAGGCGTGTACGATGCAAAGTCAGCACTTTCATTAATTTAAATGCCCTCATATGGCGACACACAGGCCCGGGATCCGTCCCCAAAGGACACTGTGCCCCAGGACTTAGCGTCACTCATTGTAACCTCTCCATGGTTGTGTTTTTCGCGAAATAAGTGCCGCACCAAGTACATTTCTGAGCATATTCATTAAAATAAAACGAGGAAATAACATTAAAATGCAACGCTCAGTTGGTTTTATGACCCGAAAAAAGAGAAAGTTCAGGGTGGGAAAGTTTGCTCATGGCTGGCAACTCGGCAAAAGGTTACATTTGCACTAGTGCCAGAGTTCGTGGGTTTGAGTGAAATTGCGGTCAAACGGGTGGGAAATTTGTTTAAATGAAAAATCAATTTTCACCAATGTAGGGAATGTGTTTGTAGCGTATTTTTGTAATTATTTATACAGATTAATGCAGCTTTTTTATCACTCTGATAATACACTTATATACATTATATCCCAGTAAGCTCATCATATGATTTATTAAGTTGAATTTTTGGGAACAAAATTAGCACTCCTTCAATTTTCAATGGTTAACAGAATCAATTAAAAGATTATTGATTTTTTTTCTGTAATGTTGGCCTATAATAATTTGTACTCACATTGCAGAAAAGCTAAACGCCACATTTAACCAGAAATCACATTCAATGGTTACAATAGATGTTTAATTATTGCCAATATTTAATTTGGCGGTTGGATATGTTGTAAATACTTTATGAAGTGCACTGTTTCATCATTATGATCCCATTGCTATTACCAATGATAATGTCAAAATGCGGACTCAGAAGGACAAACAAGTATGGCTTGTTGAAGCTTGAATTAGAATTGTAAACGCCAAATTTGTTGCACTCCCCTAATAATTAATTAATTTTTCTCTCAGTCCAACGGAATGACAATTGCACGTGTGTTGCATTTGGTGAGTTAGCAAGGGATGTTCGTGTGGTGAGGGTGAATCTGTGGATTGGAGTGATACAACAAAGTTTACGGGAAAAATGCATGAATGGGTGCATTTTGGTGATCGCGGATTGGTTGAGTGAGAAAATCAATTTGTGAAATGCAAAACAAATAAATTTAGCATAAATTGAAATTCGTTTAAAGTGTTGTTATCCCAGCTTTTTGTCCATGGTCTCAAACACTTTTCCAGTGTGTGATAATACTGTGCTGTATAAAATTTCAATTGTAATCACCGAGAACACACTATACAGCATTTTAATTTATTCTTCCGCGCCAAACGTACAAACGTGGGTGTTTTTGGGTCACATGACTCGCTTTATTGGCTCTGCATCGTGTATATGGACTGATAAGTGTTTGGATTTGACAAAAAGGACGCTTCTGTGTCCAATAGAAATTTATTTTGAGAGCAAAGTGAAATGAATGTGGTTGAAAAATCAACATTTTCTCCTTAGCAATTTATTTTTAGATTCACTCTTTCGTTCTCTCTCTCACTCTTTCTTTCTCTCTTCCAAAAGCGCAACGATAGAAATTCAATTGAGACATAGTATTTGATTAAATTGATAGGAAAACCGAAACCTTTCTCCATTCCCGATATCCCGTCGACGTGATTAATGGGGGAAAAACTCCAGTGGAAAATTGCTGTGCATTGTGATGTATTTGATTTTGATGTTGCAGAATGCTTGGCAGTATAAGAAAAAAAATGAATGGGTTAAGTTAGAGAGTATAAAAAATTTAGAATTTGCTACTGTTCATGCATTTTGTCCTGACCAACAATGGAACAGCCCAAAATTCCACATGCAGTGCAAGCAAGCATACAATTGCTAATGTGAACGATTTAATTAAAAATTTCTCATTCGACAACAACTTCTGCCTGCAGCGCATTTAAAAATAATAATTTTTCATCCTTTATTTATTGTTTCATTCATGAGTACCAGCTTTTATGTTTAACATGCATACACATTTGCGTAATTCTCTTAAAGTGATGAATATTGTTTGTGAAAGTGGTTGACAAAAAAGTCATTGCATTATGTGTTCAAAGTTGAGTCGCATATGGAAAAACGGTCAGAAACCTCTCTATGCGATTTATGTTGCTGCCTGTAAATGGAAAAAGCTCAGTGCTGAAGAATGATTGTTAAAAATGTTGTCATACTGAACACTGGAATATTCATTTGGATATGAATTTTGCTGAATGTGTTCTGCCATGGTATTTATTTTGAGGGCATTTAAGAGTAACCAGGAAAACACATTTCAATCGACTGGGGAAATGTTTTAATACATAAAACATATACATTTCATTAAATTTGTTTGCCGTATTTAAAATTGCCACTTTTATAGGGTGAATGGGTGGAATGTATTTCCACCACACCATGTTCAAATGGTTATGCGACGCTCGTACGCGGGTTGAACTTGCAGTGAAGAGGGAGAAAGCGTGCTACTATCAGAACCAACTACGCATGGCGGGAAAGAATGGCAGAAGGCAGTGGGTGGTTATTAACGAAGTCCTGGGCCGCGGGAAAAAAAAAGTTGAGATTACAAAAATAAAATCGAACAATTCAATCCTTGAAGAGCCAAGCGAAATAGCCAACCATTTGAACAATCACTTCGTTAATATCAATGTGGCGGGTACCAGCTGTGGAGCTGACGAGCGCGGGCAGTCTCCTGGTCCGCGTAGAGAGCAAGTAAACAGTCTGTTTCTCACTCCGATTACTGGATTTGAGATATTGAAAACCATAAATGGATTAGATGCGAAAAAGTCAACTGGTTTTGACGGAATTACGGCAGCTTGCGTCAAGAGAATTGCTCTGTATATAGTGGACATCCTCAGGGTGATTTTCAACCGCTGTATGGAGGAAGGGTGCTACCCCAATGATCTTAAAACTGCAGTGGTGGTACCCATTTTCAAAAAAGGCGATGTCTTGGACGCCGGAAACTATCGCCCGATCTCCCTGCTCTCTGTTTTCTCGAAAATCTTTGAAAAACTTATAAAAACGCGCCTCAACGGATTCTTAAAATGCAATAACGCACTAAATGGATCCCAGTTCGGTTTCAGGGATGGCTTTAATACAGAAGACGCAATGCTCTATGTCTGTAACGAGATCTTCGAGACCATCAACGCTGGGAGCAAGTCTGCGGCAATTTTCTTAGACCTGACCAAGGCCTTTGATCTGGTCTGCCATGCCACACTACTGGGTGCACTCGAGCGACTGGGGGTGAGGGGAGTCGCTCTGGACTTCTTCACTTCGTACCTGTCTGGCAGAACTCAGATGGTTAGGGTGGGGGATGCACTCAGTGGCGCACGTGCCATGACGCGTGGGGTCCCTCAGGGCACAGTTCTTGGCCCCTTGCTATTTGTTATCTACATAAACGACTTGCTCTTGCTAGCTCTGAATAGTAAATTGATAGCCTACGCAGACGATTTGGTCTTGTTGTACAGAGGGGAATCGTGGGCGGGCATAGAGGACTATATGAGGGAGGACCTGGAGGCTGTGAGGGACTGGCTGACGGCGCACTCCATGATCTTGAGCAGCAAATCGCGGGCAATGCGCTTCCTACCGCCGCGTTCCGGAGAGCTATCAACGGAGATAACATCTCGCTGCCGGACTTGTCGTGGAGCGCCTTGTCCATCCAATCTGACTATCCCTTTTGTCACTGAATTCACGTATCTGGGGGTGGTCTTCGATAGTGGACTGACCTGGGGGCGCCATGCGGTCAAACTGAAAAATGGCCTACTCCCTGCGATCAGCGGCCTGTACCACATTCGCCGTCTGGTTCCGCCAAACATTGCGCGCACCTTCTACAATGCCTGCATTGACTCGCGCCTGCGCTATGGTTTATTGGTGTGGGGAGGGGGCCGCGCATCGAACATTGGACCGGCCAGAACAGCTCAGAGGAGCGCCTTGAGGGCGATGTTGCGCAAACCAAAGCGCGAATCGTTGTTTGCAGACTTTTTCAAGCTCAATATCCTCCCACTGTCTTATACTTTCAAGTACAGAACGCTACGGGTCTTTTTTGTAAGAGGGGGATATCTGAACTCCGCCAGAACAAGACCGTATAGGGATGGAATCCCTGCTCTTGTTCCCAGGCCCAGACTTGAGCTGCTAAAAAGGTCTTATCCCTACATCGCCCCAATGTTGTATAATGCCCTACCTATAGACTTGAGACGGCCTGATCTGAGTGAACACAGTTTCTCGCGAAAACTCGTGGACCATCTTTGGTCAGAGTATCTGTCTACGCGGATTGACCACGGACTGGTTCCGGAGGATCGCGGATCTCTGATTGGTTGATGAAGCCACCTGCATCCCCCCCTTTCATATTGGTGCTCTCTTATTCTTTGTTTTACGCGTTGCTCATAAATTTTTCACCTCGTACTCGCATCTCTCTTCCATTGCATTGCTGATATTCGTCCCTCTCCCTCCATGTATCCCGATCCCACTGAACCCGTGGGCAGCGCTTCAACTCTTAGAGTTTTGCTGTCCCACTACTCCTTCCTTTTTCTCTTAATTTGTGACACGCTGGCCTCAAAACAGAAATGTTAGTTATTAAATTATTAAATTGTAAGGCTGTGAACCTGTATATGTAACTAACACTTTTCCCCCAAGTGGCATACACGACCGAAGAGCCGAGCTTTCTGCCGTTTGCTCGGGGAGGTCGGCAATGAAGCCGGCGGCAGCCGCACACAAAAGAAAAAGAAGGAAGAATAAATTTATTATTATTATTATTATTATTATTTTGACGACGAAAAAGGTGGGAGAAATTCGATGGAAAAATTGGACGTGTGAGAGTTTTTTCCGGTTAATGATGAATTTTTTTTTTCTTCTCATACTCAATTGATTGGTAAAACTATACTAATTTATATGTATATAGCCGCTCCATGAATTCATTCTAATTTTTCCATTACGCTAATGCGAATATTTGGAGTGTTAGTTTGAAATTAGCCAGATAAAATATTTATAATAAATTAGTGCGCACATAAATTGCATTAGATCTAATGATGTCTAATATATTATTGGGCATGCGGATTTTGACGTGCGGATATGACCTAATGCATTAAAGTAAGATAATGGCTTTAATTAAGCTAAAATCGAATATAATCCAAAAGAGGATTTTCTGCTCTCATTTCCCCCCCTAGTATCAGTTTTATGGGCGATGGCTCTTTAGTTTGGTCATGAAAGTTAATCTTGGGGTAAATCTCTCTGTTTCTCTGTGTGTGTGTGTGGGGAGTGAAAGAAAAGATTTCCAACCACCCACCCTTTCTTCAGCTCACAAAAGACAAACTCTGAGTAGAAAATAAGATTCAGTCACATTGTCGTGCAGCTCAAATGTGTATCGCATTTTTATCGCACAGCTAATTTAGATATAATTTCATTAGGAAAATGGACCAACACCTCTTCTCCAGAGAGGAGGGAAAGAGTGGACATAGAAGAAAGCATGGCGAAGGTTGATAATCAACCCATAAAAGTGTGACCTCTTTTTCCTGTCACCCACAATCTCTTCTTTCCTTTTGGTCAATTTAGTAATTGATTTCTTCGTGTTACACTTTATATCTCCATTATCTTTTCTTTCACTTCCACTTTCTGTTCTCTCGGTTGATTTCCAGAGAATGAATGATTAGAAGCTGATTTGTATTGCTCGTGGATTTTCTCAAAATATTGTACATCAACAAATTAAAGTCAAAAATAAGTTAGATTTCGCGTATAAAGCATATAAATTGCGTGATTTTAAAAAGTGTCACACATAATGTTAATTGTGTGATTGTCATTCACAAATTGTGTCTCTAACAGACTGAAAGTTGGACTGAAATTAAATTTCCACTCGGAGTTTTGTGCTATTCTTTATCGCATTGTAACTCCAATTCTCTGTAAATTTTATATGGAGTGCGAAAAATCCTCGCCGCTGTACGTGGTGGGTGAGTAATGTGTCTGTTGGCACTCTGCAGCAGCCAGTGATGGAGAGTGGTGGGAAAACAGTGAGCAGAAACATAAATCGCAGCATTATTATCCATCAATCCGTCACTATTTGAACATGTGATGAGTTTATTATCACCGCAACGCGCACAGCACTTCAACCATTCTGCCGATGGGTTTGCAGTGCTTGATTGTTGCGGGAATGATAGGAAAAGGAGTTTATGTGCTGTGATATGCTGGTAATCACAGAGATCTCATCCAGAGATGGCTTTGGGGTGTTGCCTCTGACTCTAAACTCTCCGCCCGCCGTCCCAGGCCAGGACTTGAGGGGATGGGAGGGAGTGTGTGTGTATGGAATCAGTGAAACAGCAGCAAAGTGTTAATATCCGGCGGATGGCAATCAGAAATCGCTTAATATGATTTTGCTTTCACCCCCAAATTGACTATGATTGAGTGGAAATTCAGTGTAATACAGACACTCATATTTTCAATCCATTCACTTCGTCTTCCACACCGACAAGAGGGTGGAATTTTGTCGCAATTGATGAGTGGGTGGACTCCGGAGGAGACTCAGTGAAATTATTCCGGCCCAGGAGTGGGAATGGCGTGTCATGGAGCTGTTGTGAAAATCCCTTTATGTTTGTGAATCCAATAAACGTGACCACGAGAATGGGTAACGAATTACTCTTTCTAGCTGCACTTCTGGGTGAGGGAACCCTTACAATAAATAGCTCAGATGGTCTTCTGACGACAGGGCTGGGGAGCAGAGAGTGCTTGGGAAGAATTCCACTATAGATGACAATACAGTGATTTCTTTGGGAAATTATTTTTTCATAAGCAAGAGTCTCAGAAAATTGAGATTAAAGTTACAAAGTCGGAAAAAATGGATTCGGCAGAGCAGATCCTATAAATTCTTGCATCAGACATAAGCAGACATTCCTGCATGAACTTCCTTAAAGTGAGAGTAGAAAAGATGGTAAGAAAAATGGACCGTCGGTGCTTTGAAGTCAAAAGATTCGGTGGAGTGTGAGCCGTAGTGCAATTGATGATTGAACGTAATTTCCCTTTTAATTCAACTCAAAAGAGGCACTTTGTGGAGATTTATGGGCGAATTGTCTCGTAAAATTTCAATTATCTTCTCACCAGAAGCCTCTCGTGCCGTTACAATAAATAATTGTCTGTATATGTACAGCACATTTTCCAGGCGACGGCAGAATGCGAGGAGCACGCATCCGAGGGATTTTTCCTCTCTATATATACAGCAGAGAAAGCTCTGTGAGGGGTCGGATTGCGAATGAGGAGAAATTGTTTGTATGTCAGTGTGTTATGCGGTAACATTGTAAAGTAATATGCTATTCCTTCTTTTATTATGCGGTGGCCACTTTTGGGGGTGAAACTTTTGGCCGAAGAATATGAGGTCTTGTTTGCTGAGAGTGCGTAAAAGTGTGCGGACGGTAAAAGTGGGCAAAAAGGTCCCTCTTTTCTCGGACAATATTTCACGGGGCAAACAATGCTGGAGGACAGTGTGTTTTCTTGCAATAAAAACGACCCCCATCGTAAGTGGGATGTGTGTGTGTTCTCCTAAATACACAATCCCGCCATGCACAAGAATTCCACTTGAGCTTTTTATGCCTGCGACTCCTCGCGAAAGGGGTTTTGGAAGTGTGTAGGCCCAAGCCCGGGGAATAGGGTGCGACCACAGGTGTCGTCTTGAAAGTAGGTTACATCCAACAAGCACTCTTGTAGGCTCGAACAACATTGAAATATACCCTCGCCACACCCCGTGGGACGACACTGTCCCAGAGAGTCAGGGAGATGAAATTGGGGTGGTATGAAGTCTAAAATTCCCATTTGACAGCCCTAGTGGCGCACACACAGTGTGCAAGACACATTTTCTCTCTCTCTCCGCCCTGGAGGGTGAGAATAATTAAACAGTTAAAATTACAGCATAATTAATTACTGATTAATTTCTCAGATTCACTATCTCTCAATATGCCATGTCCCGCAGGAGCTCCAATGGGAATTATTGCCTTCATTGGCAACTTTGACAGCGAATTGACGTGGAATTTTCGAACATGGCGATGAATCTTCTTTCCAAAATTGCACTCGAAAGTTCTTTAGAGTATCTCAATTTAAAGCAAAGAGGTTTTTTTTTTAATCACAACAAAATTGAATTGTGCGCGCATGAAATGAATGAATCTCGTGACAAAACATCTTGGTCGATTTTCTGGGGAAAATGGTGTGATTTCGTAGATTTCTCATGAGTATGCGACAAACACGCACGTATCATGTTGAAATTTAATCCCTAATATGAAAACACGACAGAGGACACAGTCACATAATGTGTTGGCATGTGTTTTTCTTCATCTCGCCATGACACGGAGGCTTCCCAAGAGGGTGTGAGTGAAAATCTTTGTCGTCCTCCCGCGCCAAGCGCCGCAAATAAATGTGATTGGGGCTTTGGGGACCTTATGCATTTCCCCCAGAAGCCCATATTTTAATTGTGACGTCACTCACATCTCTACACTCTCACATTTCGCTTGTATTTCACTCACGTTCGTGCGGTGTTCCCGAAAAATCGGGAGGCTGGGACGGCCGGGGGTGGGCGTCAAAGAAAAGTTTGAGTGTAATTAAATATCTGTGGTTGAACTCACTGTGGCGTGTGTATTTAGGGTGTTGAGATGAGAAGCGCGACGACCAAAATCACTTTTATTCCTTTTAATGAATAATTTAGTGGGGAGCAGTGTTGAGCAGCAAAAATGCTTCACATGGGGCTCTTGGTGATGCGAGATGGAGCTACAACTGACTCACTTCCTCGCCTTCGCCATTAGCGTGGCGTCTCTTGAAGCTTCTCACGTACAAAATACACATAATTTCATTTAACGACTCTCCCCCGGAATCATAAAAGGGAAGTTTAAAATCATTGAAAAGTTTTCCTGTTGCCGGCAACAATAATTAAAATCATATTCTTATGCTCTTTCATGTTTATTCGCTAAGGGTATGATGTCATTTTCTCCCATTGAGCCACACTTCTTCGTCTCAATCTTTCCACCACTGATCCATTTACCGCAAACTCACGCGCAAACCACATTCGGCCACTTGCGAGATCCGCACTCTGTCTGTTGGTGGTCCATTAAGGAAGGGGTTCAGAGAGAAGCACCAAAAATTTTATAATCCAACTAGAAAATGAGTAAAACTACTCATTTTAAAATGTCCCTCTCATGTTTTCCCTCCATGTTCTTGCACGCCTTGAGTCCGCATAAACCCAAATAAGCGTGGGTAGTGAAGAAGTGGTGAGAGTTCACTCTGCACCGCCTTTTCACTACCCTGTCGCTTTGGAAAAGTAGAAAAATGGTTTGAGGCTTATTCTAACAACGTCATTATTTTGGTTCTGTTTGCTCTATTTTGTGTTTATTAAAAGAGCCACCACAACAAAAGATTTTTTCCCTAGTCTCTCGTGGGTGTGTGGCGTTGGCAAGTGCATAAAATAGACCATCAACGTCATGACCGCTCTGCGGGGTGGGTTTGGGAAAAACGCTCCGGAAGTTCACTAAACTGCCTCTGCACTCCACCTCGCTATCACTGTCCACTTTTCCCTGCTCCGTAGCTCGTCTAATGTACTGTATGAATATTTTTATTCTTACCGCGACTCTTTGGTGGGCAAACAGGGCAGATTTTTATTTTAGAGCTCTGATGAGTTCTCAGGAGCATCGAGAGGATGTCAATCAACAGTATTTGTAGGCGACATAAATTACAAAAGAGACTTTTAGATTTGCTTTTAGAGGTAAATAGCACCAAAAACGGGATAAAGAAATATACAATTACGTCGTAATTTGACTTCCAGGGAAAAACGATGTGAAATATTAATCACTATACACGTCAGGTTCTTATCAATGATGCTATTTTTCTTCTGTATGCTTGATTCTGGTCTTCTTTGACCGTTTCCACGAAAAAAATCGCTAGCCAACCACCGATTTGAATGGCATTATTACTGGAATGCATGCTTCATAATTTCAACAATTGGAACGCCAGTACGAAGAGTGACTTCTTGAATTGAAATATTAACGTAGCTCTCAATCTGGCATTCCAGTGCACTCCGATGCCGCTGAATTAATCATATGTTTGGTGTGGTGTTTCGGGGATTGGTGCCTCGCAGCCGATGAAAGGAATGAAAGGGCGCCCTGTTCGGCGTGGGTGGCTGTTATGCTGTGTGGTGCGATTTTATGAAAATCAACTAGGAGAGCAGCAAAGGTGCGGCGTCGGGGGGAGTTGAAATGTGAATTTAAAACAAAACTACTGGCTTCCATATATTGCAGATGGCAGATGTTGCGGTTGGGAATTTGTCCTCGCCCGCGCGCTCGCCATATAGCAATTTCATGTGACTTTCAACTTCATATTGTTTTGCTGTATATTCTATTTCTATTGTTCCCTTCTCTTTTCCCACCCATGATTTCTTTTTTTTTTTTAAAGCTCATCTAACTCCTGCGGAAAAAGTGGACGCTTTAGGAGTGTATAGAGAGAGAGTGAATGTCGCACGGTGCGACTGCGTCTGGCTTTAGATATCTCATTTTATCCGTATACTAAATGCAGAGAGACAAGTTTTCTATATATTTCACCATTTCATATTATTTCGCCATACATGCATTCAGTCTCTCATGGCTTGGCGTACACAAATTTCACACTGGGAGGGTGGCGAGGGATTTGTCATCATAAAAGTGAAGTGTATTCCTACTGAGAGTAATATGTTGAATCGTAAATTTGCACTTGAGTTGATTTGAAAACCATATCATTTAAAGTATTCATGTGTCCTCAGAGATTTATCCACAAATGCGACTACTATTCTCACAACGGAGAGACAGCATTAATGACAAATCTGCTTTCGGTATTGCTAACGATATCACCATAATTCAATTCACTGATTATTTCGAATGCATGAAGCGAGAATTTCTGCTGCAAGAAAGTCCATCGAAATATAATTCTGATCGGAGAACGTCAAAGATCTTTATCATCATCATTATAGCGACAGCTTAGGAATCTCTGTCACAAGTATTGCCAGCAGTATTATTGCAACACGCTGTGTTGGGAAATATTTATAAATATCTCCTTCGGAGCGTGCAATTTTGACTCTCCACTAAGACGTCAGACTGCACTCATGGCGAAGAACATGTGGCCTAGGAAAAAATAACACTCAAGACACTATCACGTCCTGCCACGAGAGCATCATCGTCCAAAAGTCTCTTATGGTGTTGGGCTTTTGCTCCCAGAGTCAGTTGAATTTCCCTCAAACTGTGCATGGGAAAGCAGTGAAAGAGACATGCATAGTGAGGCTTTGAAGCATTCATGGCAAGAGACTGGCATTTAGCCAAACGACTCCCAATCATTTGGAGTGTGAGTCTGTGGGAATTCAAGTGAGACGAAGAATGCCTTATCATGCAAAATAGGCGATGCACACAACACACTTAACTCATGGTAGCATACAAAGAGCGTTTTGGGCTGAGAAGCGAGGGAGAAAAAACGAAAGCCACCACCAATTTCTTCCCGGATGCAAGAAAGATCTTTTCAATTTCACCTTCCCGCCTCATATCAGTGGGTGTATATCTTTTATTCTAGCCAACACACACGATTCCGCTTAAATTTAATCACTTTACACAAGACTTTACATTTAATCTGATGGAAAAGAGCGTGAAAGGCACCATTGAATTAGCATGAAATTTATTGTTGCAAAGCCAGCGCTGAGGATGAGATGTCTGGGATGTGGAAGACAGAGAATTGCCTACACTGTTTGGCTTATCACAAGAACAAAGAAGATGTGGCAAATGTGATCTATTGCCTGTATTGCTTCTGTGGTCCATTAAAATCCACACGCTTTCGCATGATGCAGCATGGAATGAGTGACAATTGAGTATTGATGGATGAATGACGGCAGCAAGTGAAACATAATCAGCAGGAGTTCCAATAATTAATGCAGGGCGAATTGTGCCGGATGATAAGAGTGTCTGGCAATTTAGCATCGGAATGACGGGATGTTGATGACATGGGTAGAGGCCAGCAACACTTCTTCATCCATGGATGAAAATTCTGTATGCATAAGCTTTTAATTCATCAAGTGCAAACAATTATCGTAGGCGATACAGCCCAGGCCGGCCGCCCTTCGCCGCACACGGCGTCCCCAATGGCGATAGGGGTATATTTGAGAGGCACACACACACTCTGTGATGATTTGGGAATCGTGACGGGGAATATATTTTGGCGATTATCGGGTCTCTAATCGAGGCTGATGTGCCAGAGGTGAGAGAGAACAAGACACATCCTCTCGGCATGTTTGTCAAGTTTGAGAGACGCTCGGGTGTGGAATTGATGACGATCACACTACAAACTTTTATTAGAATTATGGATTCGACACAAATCACACTCCTTCCACGCATCCTTTCAGCTCTGCACATCAATATTTTAGGTTAATTTTAATTACGGTGCTTTTGAAGTATAATTAGTCGATGATTTCCTAAAGAAACATTATATGGATTTAATTTATAAATAAATGTGACTCGAATTCGAGCGCATCAATTAAATAATTATGTGTCGGATAGAATGAAAAACATTATTTCCTGTAATTAGTTTACATTTGCAATTTATTGACGATATCCCATTTCAAATGCATGAAGCATTGCCCAAAATATTATCAAATTTCGTGTAAAGTCAATTTGCATACAATTTTTCATAAACTCGATGAGCCCGAAAAGTCGATAAGCAAAATAGAGAATGTTTCTTAGACTGTCACGAGTTTCTGGAGTTTCTGAAGCTTCTCCAAGAACCACCTCATAGTCATTGGGATTGAATTGTTCACCAATCTTTGCACTTGTAGCCCACATTGTAAACACATTCTTCACTAAACCCCAAATCTCTGTGGCCAAAAGATGGTCTCACATCAGTGGTTTTTGTATATTTACTCAATGGCTTCTCAATTGATTTCCACTAGTTGTGAAAAAATCATTAAACTTCCACCTCGCGAGGCAATATTCTCAGTTCTTTATCGCGAGCTTCCTTTGAAGCCAGACTTTTTATTGCATGTGATATCGCGCTTCGCTATGATGATTTGGGTACTTTATCTCCGGATGCTTATTTGTAATAAATCTCCCTCCAGATGAAATAACTGTGCGCCAAGTGGGAACGATGCGTGAAAGGTACCAAACTGTGATTTTGGCATTTTCTTAATTTAAATGGAAAACTCCACCACCCACAGTTCTATAAATAAAATGAAACAGAAATTGAGTTGAAGAGCACACACATGATGTGTGTATCTTCTCAGATGTTGTACGTGAAGTGTTTTAAATGTGTGAATAAGTACATGAGACTCTGTCTTGTCTCTCCTGTTGGGATCAATCTCACACCGATTGATCCCAACTTTTCAGCGACTCTTCGTCACGGCATCATTTATTCAGTGTTATTTTGCTAATTCATTTAATTCCGGATTTATAGCAGAAGGATTTTACCGTGTTTCATGATGTTTGTCTTTGGAGTGAGACACGGTTTTTGGGAAAGTTCACAGCTAATTTTGAAACTGCGATGAAATTCGGGAAAAGCCTCGTCAGAAGTGAACAGAGTTTGTATACAGTCTGGTTTCAATCGGAGACAAGATGTGGAAAAAATAATCCGTGAGCGTTTCTGTGCTTGAAATTGGTTATTTACACCACCAGATTTATTTATATTGACGGAGTAGCTTACGCGTAATTTACTCTCATTCGGCGCTTCACCTGCGTATTGGAAGTGGGAGAGGTTTTACAAGAACACTCATCGGTTGAGAAATCATTTCACATTCACAATTCTCACTGTGATAGTCTCAGTGGATTTTTTCCTGTATTTTCCGTGTTCTCCAACACACTTGTCAGTGTCTTTTCCACACCTTAAGTACTTGTAAAGAAAAAGACATGTTTTTCTTAGTTATTGAAAAAAAAAGTGTCTAATTTGTAGTGATTAATGCTGATAGACATTGTCCTCTCTTCTTTCAGACGAATATCGGGGAAAATGCACTCTTGTCTCACAACTCCCGGAGCTTGACTATTGCCAGGTGAGTTTTATCAAAGGTTAAATCAGAAATTAATAGCTGATTTCCATTTAGGGGAATCAATTATGGCAGAAGGAGGCCCTGTGGCAAGTGAAGTGAATTGGAAGATCTTTTGAATTGTGAAATCCCCTATTCAAACAAATCAATGGTTCATTCTCCATTCAAGCCTATTGAATTTTCCACAGGGAAATGTGCAAAATTCCTATGAATGTGTCTCCGAAAATGAGACATACTTGGCTCAAATTTGACGATGTTCACCTAAAATTAGAAATAAGAGTGAAAATTTCAGAACAGACGACGTGTT
Organism: Phlebotomus argentipes; assembly: GCF_947086385.1. Lineage (NCBI taxonomy): Eukaryota > Metazoa > Arthropoda > Insecta > Diptera > Psychodidae > Phlebotomus > Phlebotomus argentipes. The sequence continues at coordinate 4,981,068 of NW_026776181.1, read as the reverse complement.
TATGAAGAGTGTGTGGTTTTTGGTATATTTTTCTTTTTAACTCCCCGTTTAATTGCAAACCAACCGCATTTTTATAACACTGTGACGCTTATTTTACACATAGCTTTTTTGTCACTAATGTGTTGGCTGTTTTGGCGGAAAAATTGAATGGCATGTGTGGAAAAATGTGTGACATTTTTGACTGGGGGGAAATTCGACGCCAGCAGCGGTGTTTCAGTTGTTGGATGTTTTTCCCAGTAACGAGATATTCATGTTGGAGTTGGGAAAGGGTTCAAATTAAAATGGACTCAGTGAGTTGTTACGTGGCGCAACACCCTAATTTGAGAGTGCGGAGGTCTTTTTCTGGCAAACACGAGTCTTGTTTTCGCTATTTTTTGATGCACAAAAGTTTCAGCTATAAAATCTTCGGAGATTCCTCAGTGTGAGTCGTTAAATTTTGGGGGCGGCGACAGAGGCTAAGCGTGAGTGTGGGAAAAATCAAATCTTGAGCAACACTTAGAGAGAAAATCCATCATTAAACAGTGCCAGCGCTGCTCATCCGATGAGATTTCCTGCTCACATAGAAAGAGAGTCTCATGACACTCATCAACATTCATCAATATTATAATATGGAAATATCTCAACACTTTTCCCAGTCACGTTCGTCCCATTATCCATAAATCTCTGGTAATTATTTCTAATTACACACCATCCCGGCTAATCAAACAGCAGAAAGCATCCAGTGGAGTTTCCGTCAGATGAAAATCTGTGTGGGGTTCGCCGCATGTCGTCTTTCCCATCAAGTCTGACACATTCAATGAAAAAGCAGTCACCACCCATCACTGCCGCTCTCACGCCCACACTCCAAAACACCCCCTGGAAAATTGAGGATGGAAAATTTATCTTGCCCCAAGGTGTTTACATAATTTTGCGGCTGCTTTCAGTCACTTTATAGACATTATTATGAACCTCACCTCACCGTCTCGCAAACAGCATGAGTTTTGAGTGACACCGCAACTTTTTCACTAAATACTCTCACCCTCTTGTTTAGGGTTTCGCCAGAGGAGCACCCCAACAACTGGGTTCCCCACAATCTCCGCCACTCATTTCACCTGTTGTTCCTCAAATGCCACCACAATCAAACTCCAGACCGAAGCAAAGTTGGGGCTTTGCGTGCTGTTCCACTCTGCTAATCACAATTCACCACATTGCGACAAGTTCCTCATCAAGAGTGTCTCCATTTTTTTCTGATTCTGCTTGATTAAACATTATATAATTGTGAATTCATTACTTAGAGAAATCAAGAAGAAAGTCATTTTCCTTTTTATCAATAACCGCGATTTTTCCGAATGTGGTTCTGTGGTTATGGAATGGTGTGCAAATAGATTATTATTACGTGACAATTGCGCAATTGTAGATCTAAGAAAACATGAGTTATGCATAACGACATTGACGCTCTTTAAAGTCTTTAAGCGCGCACTCTCCTGAAGTGTCAGTCTGGGAATGCAGGAAACGCAATAAACTGCTTAAATCAGTTCCACGCGAGTTCCAGCCGGAGCATGTAAACCTCTTCATTATGGCTGGAGGATTGTGGAAAAATTCTCTGAAGTGCAGTAATGCTGTGTTGAAATATCAAAAGTTACGATTCACTCGGGATATCGTAGATTTCGATCAACATTTTTATTACTTAGACAACGAGTGACTTGTTGAGGGCTGGAATGTCGAGCGGAAAAATCCGAATGGGGGATGATTCTCTGCATATGCACGTGGGGCGCATGAATTGAAATGAATGAAAGTTTGCCCAAGGAAAAGTTATGTGAAAACACACACATTTCTTGGACGTGAGGCGAGGGTGCGATTCTGAGGGGCGCGTAATATGAATAAATGCATTCAAAGGTAAAATATATTTGACTTTGAGCTTGTTTAAGGTGGCAGAACCTGGCGTGTGCAATGAAATAAAACAGGTGTTGCACCCAGAAGGTTGTATCTTTGCTCTCTCAGTCGCGCTCGCGCGAAGCGACTGGCAAAATTTATGGAATTCAGTCAAAATTGCAAGAGACAGAGTTTGAGTAAGTTTTCAATTGCAATATTTCACCCCCAAGTCCTCTCAAAATGGAGCACTTTTGAGTGTGGAGATGAGTATGAAATTTATTCAATAAACCACAATTTATCATTTTGTGTGGGTGGAATTGTTTATTCACATCTCACACAGTTTTTTTTCACCTCACTTTTGAGTGCTTGTCATGGCATTTGCACACCTTCCTCCACGTGAGTCCATAAATAAATTTGACAAATAAAACCGGAGGGAAAATTCTCACCTTTTTATCTATTTATGCAGTTTTTTGCTGTGGCGTTGCGTCTGCGGGAAATTGCGTTGTGTATCATTCACGGTTTTTTGTGCTCTCCCTTCCTCTCTCTCTCTCTCTCTCGTGTGATAACAACCCACCATAATCACTCGGGGGAGTTATAAATATTGCAACAACTATTTTCAACAACTCCAAATAAATAAAGGTGAATAACATCATCCGCAGGGGATATTCTGGCTTGAAGTTGAGACCAGTACACATCAGAGAAACATAAAACCATTTCATTCAACAACCTAACTTTGAGTGAAGTGCGCAAGAAGCGGTTTCTGAAACTCTCTATAAATCATGGAGTATTTTAGATTTTTAGGCAAGTTGTGAGTGAATCTGAGAAGTTAGATGAGTGTGTATTTTCCGTAAAATTAAAGACAGCCAGAATTCTGTTCACACAGTGTGCAAATCTGGGGCTTACGTATCATCGAATCAGAGGTCAAATTCACAACAAATTATTTTGCGTTTCATATTTGCAATGCCCTCTAGCTCTTTTCCACATTTGGTGGCGATGGAGAAGCACTTGTGCTTTTTGCTGTTTGTTACAGGAAGTGTGTAAAATGGAATATGAAAATGTAATTTCATCATCTCTCACTTGTTCACAAGCTCCACTTTTTCCCATTCATGCGGAGTATTTTTCTGAAACCCAATAAAATGCCCCGAAAGGATGTGAATGAATTGGAAATACTAGAATTTCTACTCTGGTTTTCACGTGTGAATCATGTCAAAAGTCAGCTTGGGGGTGCGAGTTTGGAAAGGCGAGAGAACAGCAAATTGACATTAAAATTGAGTTGCTCTCTTAACTTGCTTTTGGAGCGTGTGAATGATTTTATTTTGGGCTGTTTGCCACGTGATTGCTGATTGATTGCCCAGTCGCTGAGTTGTCTTTTCTTGCGTTGCAGGGACCAGCATCGAGCGCGACCAGGGGCACTAAGAGGACTGGCGTGTGCAGAGACAAACCACCAATCAAGCCAGATGCAGCATCGAACGGGGGGCAGTTCATCATCGGGCTTCCACATGAGCCTCTATGGATGGCGAAAAAAATGCCTTTACACGCTAATACTAGGATTAATGCTACTCATTGTCGTCAATTTAGCACTCACTCTGTGGATCCTCAAAGTCATGGAATTTTCTTCGGTGAGTTCATGAAATTATGTATTAATAAATATAAAATTTCTTGCGCTCGTGAAATACAAGACAATCTCGGATTAATGACTGTGTTGACTGAAACGCAATATTGTGCAATTGTTCTGATACAAAACTGAAATTCTTATATGATTTTCACTGGGATCATTTTGCAAATCGGAAATCCGCGCTCAGTGAGAGAGACTTTCTCATGTCCCATTAAAATAATTGCACCTTGCAATTCTATGCTAAAGGTGGAGAGAAGGGAGCAAGATTCCTTCCGTCGCGTTAATTAGACCTCGAGGGTGATTTTCTGAGACTAACGCACAAAGATTCTCATGCTCTTCTTGTCGCCACCGCTCTATTTCACACGGAAGCGCCATTCAGGGAATGCACACCAGCGAGGAACATCCTGCTGCTCCCCTTTGTACCAATATTTTCCGCCAAAATCCCTGAATGCATACACACAGCCTCTGTGTGGCGGCAGAAACGCAAGGATTTTGCACAGCATCGAGGATCGCGTGAAGCAATTTAACTGCAAATTAGAATTTAAATTGGACACACATTTCAGTTGGGATTTACCCGAACCTGGTCACTCTGTATGGCTCACATTTTTACAGTATGTGATTAAAAGCATCACAGGCAATGTAGGAAAATTCCACACCAATATTGAATTCACACACAGGATAGCTTTGAATTAGAGAGGATTTCACTCAGTTTTTACGCTACCTTCTCTTTGGTCTCAATTCTACGCTCCTGGCCAAATTTTCTCATTTCCTCCCATCCATTTTTTGGCATCCACTGAAAATTCTTCTCGTGAGAAAATCACAGTGAATATTATTGGGGGGAAAATTGGAATTAAATGGACGAAATTATTCGATTAGGTGCTGTTGAAATTGCCACGACAGGTGAAAAGGAAAAAAAGAGTGCTGTCGACGGTATTGTACACTTTTTCCATACCCGGAAGGGGACTAAAATCATGCCAAAAATCCCATCATCCCCGCACGAGATAGTGGTGCATTCCAATTAAACCTAAAATGACAGTTGCCCGGAGATATCGCCGTGGAAAATCTCTGCTGATGAAAAAAGCGAGTCTCACGATGGAAATAAGCTCAGTTGAGGTGGAGTGCAAAATTATTCTAATTTTTCTCTCTCAGCAGCATCCAAAAACTGTGCTCTTTATCTTTGTTTTGGCATCTCATGTGCAGAACACAAACAATGCGGATTGCGCCTCTCGTGCACATCGTCATTTTCACTCACAACACTCGCAAAGGATATTGCAGAGTGCTTACTTCTAGGGACAATTTTAAAACTGGGAAAACCTCGAGCGCATCGCTTTCAATGCCAACAAAATCTTCTGTTGTCTAAGTGGAAAGAGTCTCTTTTCAATTAAGTTGTAATGATTTTTGGGTAGTTTGAGGAAAATCAACGAAACGTCTGCTAAGAGAAATAAAGTCTGTTATTGATGCATGTTGAAAGAATTGTACTACTCAAAGGGAAGATAATATGCCTCAAATCAGTTTGTGTAAAAGTAGAGAAACTGTCTGATTGATAAAAATAGTAGCGAGTTGTTCTCATCATACATAAAAGTCAAGTAATATTTCTTAATTGCTAATACTTTAAGTGTGAATAGATGGATTTTACTATGGTTTATTTAATTTCTTCTTGTCAGGAGGGAATGGGTCAATTGAAGGTGGTCGCTGGCGGTCTTCAACTCTCCGGTCAAGCGCTGGTTTTAGATATTTTGCGTGCTTCCACGATTCGTTCGCGTCACGCTCAATCAATCTCCATTGAATCATCGAGGAACTTCTCAGTGAACACCCGAGACTCCGAGGGCTTCATCGAGAATCAACTCTTCCTGGGCCACGATCGTGTGGAGTGTCTAGCTAGTGGATTCCGCGTCACGGACACTCATGGCGGTAATCTGTTCGCTGTGGACAGGGACGAAGTGGCTATCGGAGCAAATGCTCTGAGGATCGACGGAGAAGGCGGCGCCATATTCCGTGAATCAATTCAGACGCCTCTCGTAAGAGCAGATGCAGGCCGCGAGCTGAGGTGAGAGTTTGATTGGTGGGAAGTCGAGTGCAATCCATTAATTTGAATTCTGGTTTTCAGGCTCGAATCTCCCACCAGATCTCTGGAGATGAGAGCATCGCAGGAGATATTCATTCAGTCGCGCGCTGGAAGTTTGGATGCAACGTGTCTCAACGATTTGAAATTACACTCTATAGCTGGAAGTGTGAGTTTTTTTTCACGTTTCCCATTCAATTTTTCCCAATTACTCTCCGTCTGACTAATTAACGAATGGGATTGGAAGTTTTAAAAGCATTCTCTCCGCAGATCCGTCTCGATTCGGCTAATATCTTGATGCCCAATCTCAAAACTGCCCAACCACCCACCAACCAGGCCGGCCTCTCGTCCACTCTCCTCGGCGGACGACCAGAGCATCAGGTGCACAACAAGGTGTATCAATTGTGTGCCTGCGCCAGTGGCAAGCTCTTCCTGGCCGCGCCTCACAGTGTCTGTGCCGGCGACGATTCCACCGTCTGTAGATGATTCTGCTTTCCACCGTGTGTTTTGCGTATCACTGTCTACTTTTCCCGAGTAGATTTGATGACATAAACCTACAATGAGATGACATTTCACCTTTTTCTTTGCTGCCTCATCCAAATTAATTTCAAATGCTGTTCACTGAATAGAAATATAAAAAAAAATCTAGGAAAGACAATGAGACAAGTAACATAATAAATTCTTAAAAATATTTTATACTAACTGAAAGGAAATTAGTTTTCTGTTCTTTAGAATCTCAACAACCACGCGAAGAAAGGATAATTATGAAAATGGCCTACAAGACATTTTTTCGAGAAAAGAAGTCGTTGTGTGTGAAAAAAGTTGGTGTTTTAATGAAAAAAGTTTAGAGAACTTAGCAAATAATGCAAAATATACCAGAACAAAAATGTGAAAACCGCGAATATCATAATAAAGGTGAGGAAGTTCACGTAGATTTTGAGGTGTCTAATTAGTAAGAAGAACAATGTAAAAAATAATTATTATAATTTCTCTACAAAGAGAGACAGGACATAAAATATTAGTGTATAGATTGAAGGAAGGCGAGATGAAGAAAAACACATTAACATATCCACAAGAAATGAGAGTAAAACTTTGTCGCTTCAAGAGAAAAAAACATTTGTAGAAGTATGTAGAAATTTTTTATATAATTCTCAGTTGTTTCCTTATTTTGTAATTTTATTGACGAGTCTCGACGAGATGATGGAAAAAATATATGAAACTGTAAAATATGTATAAAGTGCTGAAGTACACTAATTCTTCTAACTACTAAAACACTGTTCCGAGTATCTCACGTTTGAGGTGGAAAAGACTGGTGGAAGAGACTCAAGTGCTTGAGCGGAAACTTCATGGAATTATGCTGGGAAATCTTATTACATTTTCCACTCGACAGCTGGAAAATTGAAAATATGGTGACCGAAAATGGTATTTTGACGAAATAATTCATCACAGAGGAAAGCTATGTGGATGGGCAGGTAAACAAGAGTCAGAAGAGTCTTTTGTGCGCCATCAACAAGAGTCTGTGCATTTCACCCGGCAGCGCACCGAGATAAGAAGATTAGCAATGATGAGAAAATTACGCCTGACCGATGTCTCACTTATTTGTCATATTTTCCCTTGACTTTCTTCCTTCCGCTTGACAATGTTAGGAAGGGACAAATTGGCGGAAAGGACTGCTAAAGAAGCTTTTAAAAATGCAATTTTTCTCCTAAGCACACCTCTCAAACGTAGAGTTGGCGAGAATTTTCATCCCCTTTTCTAGTCATTGTCGTTTTCGATGGACGTCACGGAAAAAGAATGGGAAAATCGTTGTAGTTCTTTAGCGTGGAAAATTATTATGTTGACTTGCGCCTGAGAGGATTTACACTCCCGGAAATTGTGCATTTTATGTAGGAGACAGTCAAGAAAGGAATCGTCAACGGTGAGTAGAGTTGCACCGAATATAGATTGGATTTACAATATTCCGAGTAATTTTGACGTTTTATTTGAGTTCAGACAGAAACTTGGATAGACACAAGAATTTTAAGTACTTTAACATACTTTTTAACTCATACAATCTTACATTACACAAGTCACGTTAACAGAATTAAACACTAAAATTAATGTATTAATTACATCTAATTTTCAAATATATTCTACATTTTATCCAAAGATAATAACAGAATTCCCCGAGTTTCAACTCTGATCATTCTGTATGAAAATGTGGTTTTCCCTTTCAACACCGCGCAGACTGAGGGAAAAAATGATGGGAAAAGCTCTTCAGCATTAAGTAAATCCGACAGATTTAATCACCACGTAAATCATCGGCATGTTATCCGTGTACCCACGAGAGAATGTTTTATTATTTAATAATCCTGAGCTTTTGGCGGCCAAAGAGAAATATGTGTGAGCTTTTCTTTCATCGCGCCATGAGGAATTTCCTCCAAACGCGCGTTGAAATTGCACTAATTTAATACGGAAAATGAGGTCGTATAGGCTAATATTTTTTATCTCTCTCTCGCTCCCTTTCCATTCACATCCCTAGGTTTTTTCCTAGACGGGAATTTCATTGGTTTCCTCCGCTGTTCCTTGGCAAATTGTTCTGTGGGTGGCAGAGAAATTTGCTTTTCTCATTGAGTTTGAAGGGAGGCAGCAAAGGAAGGCCAAAGGAACGAATTGTTTGCCACGATAGTGAGTCTCAAAGTCAATGTGTTTTTCCTCATTCTTTTCTTCTTTCTGCCAGAGTGGGTGGGGTTGACTTGAGGGAGTATCTTTTCGTGAATTACCAGAGGAAATGTCGAGGGTGCGCGTTTTTTATTATTGCGCGAAGAGCAGGGAATTATTTCATTGATGAAATGTGTGAGTGTTTGCTGCGAAAGCCTCCAATTTACCATTTCTCCGCGAAAGATGTGCGTATATCGCAATGCCTGTGGGGTGTGAGTTGAATTGAGGGGTCGGAAAATGGCAGAGGAAAAGTAGCAAAATGCTTCAGCAAATTATCTATTTGAGGGATGAATTAATCAAATTGAAATGGGCGCGATGCTCATTTGAATGGTGAAATTTAATTATTCATGGCAGGAAGAAGCACAAGTTTACATTTTCCATACAAACGCACTGTCCACTATTTGGGAAAGTCGAAGGACACAGAGGTTTCATAGAAGTGGATAAGAGGCCCTAATCCTTTCTGCATAAATTGTACATATTTCTCAATACTGCCCCGTCTTATCTCAGAGTTTCCAGCGTATAAATAATTAAATGGACACAATTTCCAGTATCGCCCCGAAGCAACACACAAGAGAGCTTCTTAAGGTTTTGTGTCCGTTCCACCCATAAGATTTCCCTTATGTTTGGGATTATTTATTGCACAGACGAGGGCAGATATTTCTACTCTACTCTGAATAGTCTCCCATTTCTTATGGCACACTCCAGGTCGATTCACGTGTCTGAATGAGAGACTAGAAAATATTGTAATTAAAAATCATGCAGTTGTAATTTATGTTAGAATGAAGCATGAATTTCTGCAAGAAAAGACTATAAAAACAAGAAGCAGAAAAGGTACTTCAACAAATCACTGAAAGACATGCGAGTGGCATTTTGAGATCATGAAAAAGATTCCCCTATAAATCACACTGAGATAATTCAATTAAACTCTCATGGAATTTAGCATAAGAGCAACTCTCGTAAATTATTGCACATACTCTCTCATGGAGGAGAATAATTTTTTGGGTAGCATGACTCAGTTTGTGAGTGGAAAAGTGAGAATTAATTTGTCGACTTTTTCTTCATCTTCGAGATCCCGTGCGTTGCATTAAAAAGTGTTTAGGGATAATTTAGAAGAGTGTGACCTAAAGCAAGTCTCTTATTCGCCAGGTGTTTTCCTGGCTCCACAAACACTAGGGTAATTTGAAACTCTATATAGTCCATAAAGAGAAAAATAACCTCTGTGGGCCAATTAAGGGAAAAAATGATGTAGATTCACCCTTGATCTCGTCAGTGATTTTTTTTTATGCGACTCCACCTAATAATCTTGTGTTCTTCCACGGCATTATGTTAATGATAATTTATACGAAGGAGTAAACTTTTCACATTTTGTGGTGAAAATCAAAATTGATTGCAATTGTTGTTACTCTTGTGAGTTTTAGTTTTCCGACAATCTGAGTCGTTTGGGCGATGCAGACCAACTGAAGCATCGAAGAAACTAACACCTCTTGCATAATGAAAATTTTTTCTTCCATAGGAAAGAAATCACGTTGAGACTTTATAGTAATATGAAAAGTTTAAATTATTAAGTTTGATTTTTTGCAGAACATTTGGGAACCGGCGAAGCTCAAGAGTCTCTCTCGGACTGAAATAAAAATGTTGACACGGGGAATCTTAATGTTTCGGTCAGTGTTGTGAGAAGTCAGAGTGAATAAATTCTTTCGCTCACCCAAAGAATATGTTAAGAAGTTATGCAAAGCGACGTAAGGGGGAAAAGTAGCATTTTCTTGCTATTCATCGCCGGTGGGTTCATTCAGCCCCTCCTCGGCGGCTATTGCGCCTGGGCTGGAGGGATGGTTTGTTTGGCATTTCCAGCCGTGCGACAGGGTGGTTGCTAGTGTTGCACGTAATCACCGACAAATTTACTGCATTCTTGCTATGCAAATTACACACAGAGAGACAATTAACAACCCTTGAAATGCGCTTTCTCACTCACCCTAAAAATGACTGTGCCAAACGACAACGATTTTATACTTGACCAAGGCGATAGTGTTACAAGAAATGGTGTACAAGCTCCGAGATAATTTGCGAAGAAACTTAATTAGAGATGACTCGTAAATCGTACACCACTTGTCGCAAGAGCACACTCCTTGCCCTCCTTCGAGTGTTCCTCTTGAAAAATAATGTGTCGCAAAACGCTATCTGTGTGCTATGTATGTACATATGCAAGAACACTCGGTGGCGAAAGACAATGGTGTGAGAGGAGTTCAGGCTGAAATAAACTTGCCTCATTTATTTTCTAGAGAAATGGCTAAATAACTGGAATATTTGATACTCTTCCATCTCTTCGCGCTGTAATTCGAGAAAATTTAATATAGACAAATACTGTGAGGGGTGCTATTTTTGCATACACGCAGGGAGACGCCTGAAATTGTGTCACATGTGAAGAGGCAAAATTAATTTTGCCCTCCAACTTGTGCTCTTCAACTCAAGTGATTTCTAAGATGAAAAATCATTTCGCAGACACGCGAGCGAGACTCCATATAAACATTTAAGGGATGCTCTTCCCAGCTCGCAGATTGCGAGGGTGGAATGCATTGGGGGCGGATGGAGAGAAGGTTTGTTTAACTAAAAGCATAAAACACCTGTCACCCTCTTAAAAAACACTTTTGCCTATTTCCTCTTCCTGCTCTTGCAATCTGCGGTGGTGGCAAAAAACTGCGAAAGGGAAGCGCTGAAATGCTTTAATAAAAAGAATGTAATCTTCATTTCGCTACAACACATTCATTTCTCTTATGATATTCCTACAAATTGTAGTGTTTTATAGGAGTTTCCTACAAAATTATAGAGCTGTTGTCAGCCTCCACTCTATGTGTCATCCAAATTAAACAGTTTAATTATGATATTGGGAGTACTATACCGAATGGTAAATGTAAATATTTAAGTACATAACAATATTATTTGCTTACGAGCTGTGAAATCCTCAATGAAATGTGAATGTGCACATATTATGTTGTGGCAGTAGTTTTTATTCGGAATTGAAAACATGCATGCGTAAATTAAGTCCCTTTTATCTCATTTACGGGTTGAATGTGTTCTCTGGGTCAATTTGGGAAATGATGTGATAAGCTAAAAGTGTAGTATTTTCAATAACAATTTTTTTGGAAATAGAGTGGGCAAATTTTCATCACAAATTTGAAGTATTTACGATATTCAACAAATAAAACAATTAAAACACGAATTGAAAAAGTTAGGGTGATTTCTGAGGTTTGCTTGTGTATTTTTCTCTTGAGTTATTATTGGAAAGGAGAGAAAAGTTAATGAGAGGGATTTTAGTTCCAACTCAGTAACTAAAATAAAATTTCAACTTCCCGCTGTTGAGAATTGCTTAATCTAATTTTCTTAAAGTGGCTATTTTGGGGCGGGTTTTTGGTAAGGAAAGCGACACACATTGGCGATAAGTGTAATATTGGTCTTTTGGGGTCAAGAGTTGCAAATTTTGCCATTTGTTTGCCGACCAAATCAAGGGTGAGATGCGGCAAGGGGGTGAGATCTGTGTTCCTCCCATCCCACATTGTGGTGTTGAGGAGTTTAGATAGCAAAGTTTGCATTGAATTACTGGCCAAGAGAATTATGAGAGCGAGGCGAACACCGCACAAACCCACTCTGGAGAACTAAACTAGAGCCTGGGAGCTTTTTGGACCATCAGTAAGTCATCATTGAGTTTGGCAAACGAAATAAATTCGATTAAAGAGATTTTCCAAATTAAATTCTATCATCACTGCAATTCCAAATTGAGAGTGAGAGAAGTTTTTGAGTGAATTCGAACTTAAAAGCTAGCTGGAGAGGGGCTGAATGTGAAACTGCTGGGATTATGTTAAGGAACTCTTTTTGAGAGGGAATGTCTTACTATCTTCACCCACCATATGATTCTTCCCCGAGGGGCGCATGAAAGGAGGGCTGATTGCATTGGAAATTAGCATGATTCACGAGTGTGCATTAATTAAATGGAAAAGAGCAAGAGACTGAGAATCACGATAAGACTATGGCGGATAGGAATAGAGATTCTCCACACCTGGAGGGAAGCGATTAATGACTCCAGAGCACGCATCCCACCGACGAAAGCTCCATCAAATGGTGCTTTTCAATTTCCTTATTTCATTTCCTCACCACAATCACCCATCCGGATGTGCCTTCTCTTCGTAAATCACTCCCCAAACCCTCAGTTGTGTGTCTAAACTCGTCTATCAATGGCATATTTTCTGCATTCTGCACAAAAACCACCGTCTCAAGAGCCACGAGGTTTGAGGAGATCGATGTTGCGTCTGTGAGCCTTGTTGTCTGATGATTTTTTATTGCTGGTTTGCTGGAGAGAAATCTTTCTTGTCTTGAAATACAAAATACCGATGAGTCAGACGAACGTCTCCCAAGGAGTTTCTGCCTCCTTCGCAGTAATTTGTATCCTTTATCAAAGTTTTATTGCTATGCCATCATAAGGAAATTTGCCAGGAATGTTTCAAGAAACTTTTGCTTACCATCGTGATTTCTTGAGGGATGCTTTTACATTGGCATTTTTCAGTGGTCATTTCAAGATTGCAGGAAATTTATGTATCCCCACAATTTTCTGCTGCACCTCAGTTTTCATCCCAAGAGTGAGTTATGGACAATATTGTGCTGATTTCGATGGTTCGAACCGAAATTCTTACAGTATCATTTAATATCTCTCTCAATTGTGGTCACGTCTGAATAATGTATTTCGTCCGCATAGCAAAAGAAAGCGAAAGACGAACTGTGAAATTTCTCCTCCTCTTATTAACATTGCCACATGAGATATGAGAATAAATGGGAAATTACAAATGAGAAGGAAATGAAGAAACATCCTCACTTCTTATTTGAATAAGAGGTCGCGAATTGTTATAAATTCATACGTTTTTCTGCGTCTTTTAACACCATAATTCCATGGAGGCGCGACTTTGGGTTGAGTTTGTGGGTGGTGATAAAATGGATCAGGCAGAATTTCCCTAAATCTCGCTAATCCCACCCAGAAATTCACTCTCTGAATTAATTCACTCGATTAAAGTATTGTTTGCATTCGCCCTCATTTTCATAGATTGTGAGAAGGAGAAAATTTAAAATAATCGATTTCTCAAAATGTGTGTGCAAAAAAAACATTCTCAATGCAATAATCAATTCAAAGATTGCTTCTTATTCCGCTTTTCGCCTAGAAAAAAATACTCCTTCAACCATTTTGGGCATTTAACTCAATCCAGAAAAAGATGGAATTTCAATTTATAGGAAAATCCACCAGAGAACGTTTGATCGTATCGAGTGGGATGGAAATTAAATTTCAGCCATTGGGAAAGCCTCGTCAATTTAGTTTGTCTTTAGGGTTGATCTTGCGGGGTGTTAGATTTGGTTCTTGTGTGCCGAGGAAACACAATCATCAGACCTCATTTAAATGTATTAAGTTGTATTCCCTTCAATAGCGACAATAAACATTTAAACAGAAAACAGGAGGCGCGTCATTTTGCCCTCGATGTGGGATAAATTTCATCTCCTCATGAGGTTCGAGTGAGCCAAGCGGTAGAGACTCATTCGAGGGGTGATTCAATGCGAATTTAAAAGGGTATGTAGTGAACGAGAAAAAAAAACTTGAATGAGCAGAAATAGTAAGTTAAACTGGGCGAGGGAGAAATCTGTAGAATTCACTGAAATGCGCTGAAGATGTGCTCGAAATGCAATTGATGCACCCCTTGAGAAGCATTCCCATGCTTGAATATTCAACTCCGCTTCCCGGCAAACTCCAACGACGCTGGCGTGAGTTAAATCGCATGGAAAAGACGGTTTGGGCGACAGGGAGCGCACATTGGGTGTGTGGCATGAGAGAGAACAATCAATGGGGAAGTGTAAGCAATACTCCAGTATCCGAAGACAGAGAGGCACAACTTTTCCCGGCCTCAAATAGGAATTGGTGAGAGTGCGGGTGGCGAAATGGTACTACTCTACATACAATTTGAGGCAAGAAGTCCCACTTTGATCCCCAGATGAGACGTGTAATTGAAAATCTTAAAATGTCAAAGCCAAATTACCGTAGGTCGGAAATGAGTCACAGAGTTGGATTCTGCAATGATTATCCTCACGGTCTTCCTCACTCCATTCTTCCCTTTTCAGCGAGCGGGGATCTAAAAAATCACTCCTGCGGGAACGATAGTCGTTTAGTGTAAAAATTGAAAAGCCTGGTGAGCGTGCATGAAATTTAGAATCTCTGGCGAGAATCACTTTCAACTCTGGGACTGACTTAATCCAGTATTCCTCGTCTAGCAATCGCACCTGCAAGTGGGGTGGAGACTTTCGTGGTGAAATTACTTGCAATCTGTATGCAAAAGGCGTCCTCTTGGGTGTCAGAGAGTGTGCCTGGCGATACCCTGCAGTGGTGTGAGGTGGCCAGACTTAAAGTCACTCACACCGAAGGGAGATTTTCCGGTCACGATGTCAATAGCCAGACGCTTCAATTGTTCACCACCCTCTCTTCATCGATGAAATTACCGTCATTGGCCCGCAAGACCGCATTATCTCGCTGTCAAACTGTTTAATCAATCATTCAATTTCTGGGTGGATACTATCTTGTGTGTATTCATTTACAAAAAGTGTCGTGCCACACACAATTGCTGACAGAACTTTTCGCTGCACACATTAAGAAATTTGCAGGATATAACCCTAATTCAAGCACCCAAAAGATTTGATTCCAAAATCACCCCAGCAGCAGAATTCAGGCCAATACGCTTCCCAAATTTATTTCATATTGCTGCAACATTTTCATCTCATCGCCGTCAGCTATTTATGAGAGTTCCACGCACACATCAACTCACGTGACTGTCATATAAATCATAATCGAGGAATTGCACTTCTGGGATGTCGCCGTCTTCCGCTTCGCTGCGATGCATTAATCCAGATCCTGTTCGCAAAGACTGGGTCCAGGTTGGCGTGCCAAAGGGCTGACTACTTCAATCCCACGTGCAGCAGAGCGAAGAAACTCGTTGCAAAGGAGAGTTCAGGGTGGGCAGTGATCAGCCCGACGATGTGACTCCACATGGTACATCTTGACACTCATACACAAACAGAATTTCCAGGAAGACACACTGGGCTTCTGCAAGAAGTGAGTGCAACTCTTGAAAAGTACATAAATCAAGAAAAGTGCGAGGAGAGAAAATTCACGACACACAGTCGATTATACATTATTGAACACAAGTTGGGAGCGACACAACACTCTGCAGACACCCTCGAGATGCCGCACACTTTCCTTCTCACATGTATGGAAGATCCTTTGTCATGGATTTCCCTCAGCCAGTCGCAAAGTCAAATTTTTAACGGAGAAATCCAGAGAAATCTCTCCAAAATCTGCATTCTGTTTTGCGAGAAATGGAAGGTCAAGGAGAGTCAATTGGAATTGCATACATGAGAAATCTCCTAAATCAATCACACTTCCACCTTCTGTGTCCCATAAATATTTCTCCTTTTCATCCATTTTTCCCCAGTAGCTTTTGTGGGATTGATGAAGACTGGAGAAATGGCGCGGAAGTGAATGAAGAGGGAAAGATAGAGCTTGTTATATTGCATTTTGATGCACATTTTATTGCACACCATCATTTTTCCATACCCAAAAAGGCATTGGGAATGCACAGAGGAGAGAATCGCGTGAAATCCATAAATATATTTATGGGCTTTTTGTCTGGGTGTGACACTGCATCAAGGGGAGAAGTGAGGGTACTTTGGAGTGAAAGAGAATCAGACCTTTACTGGGCGAGAGGATTGCACAAAATTCTGGTATTGTTTCGTTACGCTCACCAGACACTCAGAGAAATCCATTCAATTAGCCTATCGCTTATTAACACGGAGAATTTGACATTTTCTCGCGGTGTTGAATACTTTTGAGTAAATTCTCTTGCAGAATGTTATGTGCAAGCCATCAAACACCGCCAGATATATTCAATGAAAAGACACTCGAGGAGGAAATAGTCCGGTGAATATAAAAGTAACAATAAAATTTTTCATAAATGCACCACTCTCTCATGGAAATGTGTTACCCACACCCTCTTTATGACAAATATTGCAGAGAGAAACTAATAAATTTCCTCACTATAAAATCACACACGCGATAAAAATCTCACACCCTCGGACCTCCGGCGAGACTAACAGTGCCATTTTTGGCGCTTTGTCACCCAATCTCCTCACTTTGCCACCCAACAGAAGCACCCTTTATGTTCCTATATTCAATAGTAATGCCATTGTGCACATAAAAGTATTACAAACTGGTCTCGTTTTCACTCTAAGCAGATTATATCGTGTAATCCCTTCATCTTGCACAAACGTCTTTTGGTCGGGCGGAATTCCGCCACCCACCAACTTCCTCCGCACACCAGAGAAAGTCAGCCCATGCCAAAATGCACTCTCCGATCCCATGCACAATACAAATATTTTCTCCCACCGCCCAAACCGTATGAGATTACAGCCAAGCTGAAGAAAATCATATCAACTTTACCGAAAACTTCCTATTTCATCTCCGATTCCGAACCCTTTTGCCGACAAAATGCACTGGCATTAAGTAATATTTCGCCAAATGTTGAGACTTTTGTCTCTCTTGCGGTTATGAATATCAAGAGGGAGGGTGGGGCGGGGAATGCTCAGAACCAACCAAAGCATTTCAAGCTGGAAAAAGTCATTTTAGCATAACAAAACTAATTTTTTCGCTGTACCTCGAAAACATTTCACACAATTTATTCAACTATAATGAAGAGTTGTATGCCTTTTTCTGTGTAGTTTTGTGTACGTCTCAGTGTGGTCAGAAATATGCTATGAATTATTTAAAATTATATGAAGAATGAACCGAGGAAAAGTTTTAAGTATCACGCAGTCTTTTTCATGCTGTGGTGACATTTAATAAGGTTGTATGACTTTTCGCTATTTGATTCTGTGATTTTAAGTATTTCTGCATGAACTGGAGCCTGAAATTCTGCAGGAAAATGAGAAAATTCCAAAGGATATCTTATTATTTACACCGAATTCATTCTAAAAATGTTCTTCTAATCAATCTAGACAACTTTCAAAACTGAAATATGACTGTTTTTTAAGAAATGCAAAGCGAAATTTAGTCTCGATTGTGTGCAAACTCTTGCTCATCACGATCCAGAGAAATATTTATGGGAGCTGCCGCTGAACAGGTGTCTTATTAAGCAATTTACCCATTTACCATACGAGAAAGAGGGCCTGAGAAACAATAATCGAAAGTGATGGGGGGACAAGTGATTTGTTTAGGAGAATAATAGGCGAAATCACGAGAGTCTCATCTGGTCAGTCAGTGTGATTTCCTTCGAAATTGATCGTAATGGTGATTCCCTGACTGAATGCCTATCCGTTTATTTCTGTTCCTCTTCAGAGGCATCATCAATAGTAAATGAGGTGGAACATTTCCATCGACATGGCCCAAAAAGCAACACACACACGGCATATTAAATTGTCGCACAAGTGTGCTCTCTTCGCATGGAAATAATTTTTGGAGAATCTGCTAAATGACAAAGTTTAGCGAGGAGGGAAAATATTAAATATTTAGCGAGAAGTGGGTTCGAGGCAGCAGCAAAATGATGGATGCGACGCGGAGACTTTCGCAGGAGATTTTCCGCACCGTTGAGCAGAGAGAAAACTTTCCCATGCTAAAGGAATTTCCATCAAAGCCTCGAAATTAATGAGGGAAGATTTTAAAATAGCACACACTTGTTGGTGGGTGATTTTGGAGACTTAAATATTGACGAGTTGTGAGAGAAAAATCTGGCAAAATCCATGACAAATTGCTATCATTTGACCGCTCGAGTGCAATTTTTCAGAGGGAAAGGGAATTCTGACTCCTCGGCAAGTTATTATGGGAGAAGTTTTGCAATATTGCAACTTCCAGTTAATGATATATGGAGACGAACTCTGAGGGAATCCACATATTTGTTGTTAGACTTTAAGACTCTCTCGGCAATATGTCATGAATCCTAAAGTATTATATAGAATCTTTATATAGCATCCAAAGGTTGATTGATGAATTCCATCCAACACCACCGAAACTCACTCATACAGTTCTATTTAGTTGTTTTAAAGTTTATTGAGTCTCTCATCCAATTAAGGTGGAGTTTGTTGATTAAATCCCGATCTCTTCCAATTAATTCTTGTGGAATTTACTGATGCTCTTTTCCCATATAATGATGTAAAGAAAATCCAATAGTTTCAGCTTGTTATTACCTTGAAGATGGGTGTGGGCGCAATTCAATCCCTTTGAGCAGCGAATGTGTGAATATTTAATTTACGAAATAAATTACATTAAAGAGGAGTATAGAAGGTGTGAGACACTTATGGCATCACTTTATGTAGTGTGTCACACTAAGAATTCATTTGACTTCAGGAATGCTGCCTCATAAATGTTCAAGAATGAGCTGAGAGGTGGTTTTGAAACAACATCCCTCAGGGTTGATGGATACACTTCATTTGCCATCTGAATATTAGATTAAAGATTTAGATGACATTGAAGTGGGATAGTTTGCTACAAGAATGTAATTAAAATGAAGAAAGTGGGATGATTTCGTGAAATTGTTGGGAAAAATTTCTCTATTAAATTTTAAATTGTCTGGGAATTACTCAATACCTCAACTTGTCGACCATTTCAGCATTTTACACTAAATAAGTCAAGTCAACTGAAGCCTCCCACCTTGACATGATATTGTCATGGAACAGTGCTTTTTATGACGCCTCGAACTACCTACATTGGGTCGGCGAGGGGGTGGAAAAGGGTAGCTTAGGCAGAATAATAAATCAGGTGAATCGTTTGCCAAATTGTCTCACATAAAGTCACATCGTGTGAGGAGATCCTTATTAGCAATATCATAAATTTCCCAGCAAAATCCCATTCTCATCCCGTGGAAAATATATGGCAGTGTTCATCAAGCGAACTGATGGAGGCAAAAAGCTGCCGAACAGAGAAGACAATTAAGCAATTTTCCGAAATTTCAGTTTCAATTATGCCTCACAGATTTTTCCCCCTCGTGTGCATCACACTCAATAAATCAACCATAAAAAAATCAACAGGTGAATATTGAAATCACTTTTGCTCCTCTTTCCTCGTGCTTTTTCTGGCTGCCAATACACTCTACACCTCACACCACGCGATGAATCCTCGGGGTTTATAAATTGAAGAGGATTATCACGTTGGCAAATGTGTGCAGACGTGGAAAAAACTCGAAATGAAAGCACGACGGAATTTTTGGTCAATTTGGTGAAATGTGGGAAAAGAGGACGTTTTAGCTAATATAACATTCCCATGGTTAATTAAAGAGTATCATCAATGGATCCAAATATAATTCAATACTGTTCCAAATATAATCAAAACAACTGTATTTATACACGAAATGTAAATTTCTTCACGAAAAGTTACTTAATATATTTGAGGTAATATGAAAGAAAAGTCTTGTCTTTTTCGATTAGACGACACTTGACTTCTCAAATCCACTTTCGGTGCAGAGTTTCAAAAGGGGCCAAGATATCGAATTTGTATCTGTGGATGGAGAAAGTTTTGCATACTGGAGTCCGTCCAATCGTATAACTTTTATGTCCTCAGCATATCGCCAAAGGAAGACTACCTCAATGTGGAAGCAAAAGTGCCGCTTGAGTTTGCAGAAAGTCCTCCCCTTTTATCAATTCAATCCACCCTTGAAGTCCTGTCCCAATTTTCCCTCCTTCCCACCTACTGTCTTATTTATTCTTTTTCTTGGAAAGTCTTTTTCTGGTAAGAGCAATAGTACAGTATGTTTTCGGCATGATGAATATGAATGATTTTGTGTAATATTTGGCACAGAATTTCTGTTTCTTTATCCCAATTGTACATATCAGAGAATAAGGATTTGCATTAGTCAGTGAAAAATTAGAATGAGACAAACTATGAAACAAATTAAGATTATAAAACACTTTTGTCCGGTCTGTGAAAATGTTTGCTCAGTTATAATTCAGTTTTCCGAAATTATGGAAGGAAAGTAAAGGATTCGGAGAAATTTACCCTCGTGTAGTCCAAACAGTCCCTGAATCTTTTCCGCTGAGAAATGTTGGTTGTAAAAATTGATAGACCTTCGAGATAGACACCAAGAGGAGTGGGTGGGAGTTTCTGTGCCCTTCTGAATGCTCCTCCAGTGAGGGATGGGGAGAAATTTGACTCGGGTCGGGAAAGTCGTTGACTGCAGCAGTTGACGTATGTTCACAAATGTGGAAAAGTGCTTTCCCGACAGTTTCTTCTCCCTTCGATGGAATTGATACGCTCGAGGGGTCGTTCAGTCTGGCTCTTGTGCAGAATCATCTCCAGTTGCCGCACTCCAGGAAAGATGCTCTCCTCTGTCGAAACTTTGAGGTGTTCAGGCAGACAACAGGTGGATGGATGAGTGCCAAGAGCCACCAACACTTGAGATACGGGGAATCTCTCTGTAAAATTATTAACTTGAAGAGATTTATTTTCCATCTCATTCACCTCAAGTGACTTCATCACCTGGCCAAGAGCTCAAGATGTACTTCATGCGATGATTTCCGGATGGAGAGAATTTTTGCTCTAGATGCATGACATTTTTCCCACTCCCGCACTCTGCTTTCCTTGAAAATAAGAAGAGAAAACGCTGAAAACAAGTCAATCTCACCTGGGAATTGAAGCTTAAATTCAGCACCGTTTGCTTGTTTCTCCATACCCTGGAAGTTCTCTGAAAATCTCCTCTTGTTCCTCCCTAATTACACCAAAAGTGTCTCTCAAATATTTCCACATGTGTTTTCACATGTGACAAATGAGAAAACAACTTTTGTGCATTTGCCTGAAGAGTCTCCAAAGAGATCCGGCTTGAAGTAACAGCTTTAATGGCCATCGCGTGTGGCAGGAGAAAAGGGAAAGCTTGCCCAACTGAAAATCCGTCAGGATATCTGCAATAGGTGACTGAGAAGGTGTTTGTTGAGCAGACATGACGAGAAGAACTACAAAACTGAGGATATTTTCTCATATATGAAGAGGGAATTCCACCCCCATCTGTCCTCCAACCATAGGAACTGCAGGGGAGTTTTATGATGTAACATTTTTAAGGATTTTCGCTGGTGTTATCAAAGCGCTGCAGGCTCTCGTGAGATGGGCGGAAAAAAGAGTCACATGGACGAGAGGAGATACAATGGCCCCCAACTTTTCCTCCCTGCACTTCTGCTGGTGGATCCTTTTTTATCCCTCGCTCCCCAATAGTGTTTTGTACCTTCTAATACTTTTTGCCTTGCGAGAAACTTTCTCAGATGCCACAGGATCGACTCGATTACGAGGATGGGAAGGGCAAAAATGTGAAGAGGAAAAGATAAGGAAGAATTTAATCTCTCAAGCTTTTTTCGTCCTGCACTTTCGCCCATCCTTATTCGCCCTTCCGGTTATATACCGTTTGACAGGAGGCAATGTTTGGCTGACGAAAAGTGGGGAAATTCCTCCCAAAATGATACCTTTGAGTTTGTTGTGAAATTTTAATAAAATATCTCGATTCACAGTCTCCAAAACATACTTTGTATTGGAAATTGGATCACAAGCAAAATGCAATATTAGCTTCACACAAGGCTTCACATAATAAAGTATAGCTCAGAGATTTTCTGCAAAATGTGTAAATCCATCTGTTTTGCTTATGGAAACTGTCTGTAACTTGTAGTTTTTGCAATGAATCGACAGATTTCCGTGCCAAACGAAAAGGATAAAGAGTCTGGCGGAAATGTTTTGGCCAAAATTGAGCTAAATCCACCACTAAAAATTCCATCATCCACCCTCAATGTTTGGGGAAGCGGAGAAAAGAGAATTGCAAATCAAACAGTTTATTCAATTACATCGGATGGTGGTTTGTTGCAATGCAGCATCCTTTAAAATGTATTGGGCAACCTTAAAAAGCCAACACACTCCGTGGACTCTCCGTGTTTTCGTCCAGGGATGGAGCGGAGGTGGCAACAAATGGATTCTCCTGCCTTGGCGAGAATGTAATCCCGTCGTGCAACCAAAGTAGAAGCGTTTATTTGTGGCTGACTCATGTTGGCTTGACTCTCAAACCATCGCTTAGGAGCCAACTGCCAGACGCCCAGAGTCAGGTGGAGATTGGAGCCATTTGATTTCGACACATTCGGGATTGTCTAGATTTTTCCCCATGAATTTCTTGCCAAACTCCGCTTGGACACAGCGAAGAGTGAAAAAGCAATGAATTCAAATTAATTAAAAATGCAATCGCTACAAATCCTACCGAATCCTCTCGGGATTGAAAAAGCGGAAAAATGCAAAGAGGACATGGAGTTAAAGTTTCACTTAAAGTTTAATTTTTCCGACACTTGACAACCGTTGATTTTCGACACAAACATTCACCACACATGCATTGTCCATTTAATGTCAAACGACTTATCAAGAATGACAGTTAAAATTCAATTTATTCTCTCAACTCTGATTCTATACCCGATATTTTGCAGTTTGAGAATTTTTCGAATTTTCCAATTAAATAAATTAATTAAATGGCATCTCAATTGCAATTTGTGTCAATCGAAAGTCAATCGAAATTCAACGATATTCATGAGCAGAGCGTACAAAATGCTCCCAGAAAAACTATAGACAAATACTTTATACACCTAATATATATATTCCGTATACGGGAAATTCGGTGGGGATTTTCTCTCTCGATAGTGATGTGAATGGTGATGGAAAACAACAACTACGCTGCGAAAGGGAAGAGAGGGAAATTCATCTGACGGCCCAGTGGATGGCTTTGGCTGAATAAATTATTGATTTGCCGGATTTGATTACGAATAGATAGCAAGCGGCACACAAACTTTCCACTTCTCCATTTTTCTGCACACGGACGCTTTCCCCGGCATTTCACGACGTAGCGGTATTTTTGTTGGCCATCACGTGTGATAATGAATAAATAGGGGACTTTTCTCGTTGACGCACGGCTTCGATATGACAACAAACTCACAAAGGAAATCGAATTGCGAGAAAATCACAACAGTGAAAATACAACAGCCATAAAAATATTTTTTTTCTCTCTTGTGATGCATAAATTTAGAATTTCCATTGACAAATCACGGCTCATGTGGTGAGGATTTGAACAAGGGATGAAGTTTTTTTTCGGAGGGTTTGAGAGAAGAATCGTGTGTAATTTGGGACTTGTCACGAAAATCCTTGATTCCATCTCATTTCTCTTTCACCTTTTCCCCTGTCGGATGACAATCATGCAGCCAGAGTTTAGAACCCGGAGACTCATTTGGAATATATGAAGAAAGATGAGCTTTTCACACCGACTGAGAAACCACGAGTCTCTGCAAAAATACCTTTAGGATTCCCGTCACGTGAAAATCACATTTGGAGTGGAGTTGCACTGTCTCTCGAGGGTGAATGTTACTCTGGGCGAAATTCTGTGCATGGCCTTTGGAAATCTCCACTGCAAATAACCGAAATTGTTTTGGAACAAGTGTGGACAACAAACTCTGACCACAAGTGTCAACTTGCATTTTCTCCATCCAATACACTTGATCTTCTTGACCTACATTCACTGAAGGATCTGAAGTTGGGAAAGAATTCAATTTTATTGAGAGAACATAAAGATTTTGATCCATCGGAACATTTTCAATATCAAATTGTCCAAATAGAAGCGCGTTTCGACGAAGTGAGTGAATAAATATATTTTAGGGAGATTCACTTAAAACTCAAACAATGCTCACATCACATTTTGTCACGTTTCGCAAGTTTGGTAATCCGCGGGAAAATGCTCTCATTCAGACTTGTCCGGTAACTTTTCACGTATTTTCTGTGCTCATCTGTCAGTTCATTCAATTGCATTTGAGCTTCACTTCGCAAATTGCTCTATTTTCCCTGCCAAATTACACACCAAAACAATTTATTAACTTTTGAAATACTAGAATACTCACATAAATTCTATAAAGAATTCTCTCACTTTATTGGACAAAGAATGGGCGTCGTTGGAGTTTTGTGAAATGTGTCAAAAATGTCTGGTGAACATTGACGTGCCGTGGTATTTATTTATGGAATATAAAGACAGCGCTGAACACGTGAAATAAGCGACACTGGAAGATCAATAACAGGGACCCAGAAGAGATATCAAAATGCATTATTAATATGTTATCACTAATCTGCTTCGGAGAAAAAACAAAGGTATTTGAACAACCGAAGTGTTGAGTTTTTTTTGTCATTGTGTCACTATTTGAACGAGGCTATAAAAGAGCGCATAAATAGAAAATTCGCTCTGGCATTATTTTAATAATATTAACTGAACAATGTCGCAAAATCAATTTACGCGGTAATTAAAAAACACGAAAATCTGCAAAAAGCCCATTATTTATTTTTTTCAATTTACACAATTGCTTCATGTCAGTTAATAAAGAGTTTAATTAGCATATTTGTTATAACGATTCATTATACAATGTTCACATTATTTGTAGTTCAGAACATTTAACTGGTCTGCTCTTTGGTATTCTTTTTTTCTGGTAGTCGAAAGCTTTGCCGAAAGCTTTCAATGAGAAAATCTGTGCGGTGTAAAATCTGTATGGTGCTTTTACAGTGAAATTTTAATGAAACCATCTTTGCCACAAGTTAACGAGACTTTGTCATCCTCATCATCATCATCATGGGTGAGAATTTCTGTGGGACGCTCGATGTGGTGTGAGAGGAGAGTTTAGGACTCGCTGTATTAAAAATTCAAATCAAATTAAATTGGCGCCCATTTTCACTGAATATTTTAACGGACGGAAATGTAATCGGAGGGATTTTGTACTCTCGGCCTCTTGCACTGATGATATGAGTGGCTTCTATAGAAGCTCACAGCAACTTTCACGTCCAAAAACATTGGACATTCTGCAGGGTAGCCGTCATGTCAGCCAATAATCAATGGAATAATCATATATATTTTGACTATACAAAATGTTTATCTATAGATAAATTTTAATTGCCAATAATTTCGGACTGATATTTTATCTAGGAATGTGAAATCTATCAAAGAATCCAACTATTGCTGCTTGAAGCGACGAAATCACAGCCGTATTGAGCTTATTTTTGAGGTCTTCCTCAAGGGTTGACCGAAAGAAAAGCGACCCTTTTAACCTCACACCCAAGAGCATCTCTCCAAGTGACACTCTCTATGTATAGAAAACATCTGCTGAAAGTACTGAAAAGGAGGACAGAGTTTCAATTCGCTGTACATAGTGCGAAAAGCTTCTTATTTGTACACATTATGCACAACTTCGTCATTAATTTTATCTTATTATTCCATATCATGGATAAACTGTCTGGGATTTATAAGTTGCGGCGGTTGGAAATGCATCGTGTGTTGAAGTGATGGTTTTGAGTTTTTGAATTGAGTGCCTCTGACGCATGGAAATTTCATCGTCTTCACACGAGGCGCCAATGAGTGCGATATATGTATAGAGAATCTGTGATGTTTTCGTTCCCATGTACAACATGTACAATATCTCCCCTCCTCGTCCTCCCTGAGCTGGCAATTTGCAAGGCAGACGCGCGGAAGATGACGTGCGGGTTTCAGAGTGAAACCTGGCCGACTGCAAGGGATTATCATAATTTGCGAATGTACACCACCAATTTCCCACCCGGCATTTTATGTATTATTAAGTATGTATGTACACAATGAGGTGGGATATGTCTTCCGTAGAAGCATCAAACCAGGCATTTGCTTTCGCCTCTGCAAAGTGATGCCATAATGAAAATAATGCGCCTCCGGCTTGCTTTCGCCCATCGCCGGGAATGGCATACAAATCACACTGCAGATACGCAAAAGATGTGAACGACGGAAAATGTGGCGAGAAGTGATTGGACATTAATTGACAAACAAGAACGGTTTTTCATACAAAATTCACCACGCTGAAGTGTAACTTCACTTAAATGATATATAAGGGATAATTTGTGCATAATGTTTTTAAACAGATTCTCTTGTAGTTTAAGTAAAGCTGTTCTTAATTCCACTAATTACTGATTGAATGACATAAACCTAATTATTCTTCTCCGTGATTGAACGAAGATGTGGGAAATGAAAGTAAAATCTCGAGCAGAACATAATAAAAGGCGCCAATGGAGTGGATTCATTAGTAACGTCTTCTTCTGTCTAAACTTCTGAAAATCTTTTCACTATATAAGTTGTGCCTTTTCGACGATTCACTATTCATTTTATATTATTGTTTATCCAATGCAGTTGTTAGAACAGATACAAAAGTGGAAATATTTTTCTCCTCTTTGGTACTGCTCCAGGACGCTTTCTTTTCAAATGCTCAAGCCATTTTCAGCAGCGTAAGAGAGACATTACTTATAAGTACACTCAGCGTGAAGCGAAGAGGGAAAACTTGTGGAAGACCACCGCCTTTTTTCGTGGAGGAAATTAACTTAATTATTCAATATTCGGAGTGGCTCAAGTAGTCTTGCTTGTTGTGATACTTCTTAAGAACTCTCGGGTGCAAGGAAAAAAAGACTCTCTGTGTGCTTTATTGCATTTTATCCTCAGCGTAAAAGGATCCACCTTGAGGGTGGAGAGAAAAATCTGGCGAAACTTTGTTATTCCACTAATAGGAAGATTAATTGATTTCAACTTTTTAAATCTTCCCACTCCTTTGCTAGTGAATCGGTCGGTGAGAATAATTGTTTCGAAAATGAAACCCCAAATGGGTGGTGATGGAGGAAAAAACATGGGTGGATGAAAAGAAAGTTATGGCTTGAAGATCTTCACGATGTTGGTGTAAAGACCAACTTTAATTACTTATTGTCACGACATTCAGCAATAAATTTCTCTGCTTGTTCTTTTCAAGTTCACTGAATAGTTAGACAATAAATATTACCCCAAGAAATTCTCACTCAATTAATGAGACACACGGTGAATTAGAAAATTAATATGATTTTTTTTTAAATACACTTGAATGCATGAAAAGAATTTAGTGCTGCCATGATACAACGCTTTCCCATTCCATTTTCTTATCAGCGCAAAAAAATCTCAACAAAACCGCTCCACCCTCTTTTACGACTATTTCTGTCTGAGTTTTCCACCCCTTTTCAAGTTTATTACACTCTCTCATACATAATTATTAATTGTTACAACCCTCAAACAAGCTATAAGTGTTTTTAATGACCATTTTATCTTGTGGATTTTTTGCTCAGCAAGAAAATATAATTCAATTACTCTTTTACAGCTATGCTTAAATCACTTCCTTAGGAAATCTCGCAAGAAGGGATGAAAAGACAGATGAAAGTGCAATGATAAGTGGAAAATAGAGATGTATAGCATCTTTCCTCGCTGATAAATGGGTCTCGTATTGTATGAAAGTGGCTCTTAAACGGACGAAAAGTGAAAGTGAAGAGTTGATTTTGCCAGTGTTTTTAAGACAGTTATTCTCAAATTCTCAAATATGAACAGACTTGTTTGATTTTTGAAAGTTTTTTTTTTATTAATTCGAAATGAAAAACATTTTCTCACCACTTTCACACAATAGTCACGAAAGCCATTAAGGTCGTGGAATTTAATTTTGCACTTCATAAATTATTTCACTTATCCTTTCTCACGTGCACTTCCAACTCCCCATTTTCATCTCCACACAGTCTTCACGACGCATAAAGTAGTGAATTATAATCCCTTTATTATTAACGTGTCGAAAAGTTTTACTTTCCACTCGGCGAGACTCATGGAGATTCATTGAAAAAATATTGGTGTGATGCTTTCCTTCACGAATTCACGAAAAACCCTTCCATCGTCGCGCGAATCATTGAATAGACATCGATTTCTGAGCAAGTTTTATGCGAAAGAGCGAGAATAAGTTCTGAACAACAGAGCCAAAAGACAGAGGAAAGACTGACTTTATGAAATTTATCTCTCACGATATTCCACCCTTCACATGGGAGGAATTCTTGAGGTGGTCCTGGTGTCTCGTAAGGTGGATTTTCACACTTTTTCCGCACACCCACAGCAAATTCTCCGCCACGCCATCGTGTGAGATTCGCGCGCTGATCCTCCACAATGAGAGTGAATTTCATCGACAAAGGAGGCATTATGGGAAACACATCGAGTATATTTCACAACTTTCCAATGAGCTGAGCATACATAGCAAACTTTCCCGGCAGTAGGAAAATTCTCCACCCGCGCCGCGAAAGGAAAGAATAGAGGCCTGATTTATTTGGGACTTTATTGAGTTTTTGCCCTTTTGTCTCCCACATAACATTTATTAATATAATATCTTTTCAAGAAGAGCTCTCCTGTGCTGGCACAATGAATTTTCAAGCATTAAACAATCATGTGCTAGACACACACTTCCGCTTCTATTATTATTTATTGTGAGAAGGACTCTGGCAGGAAGATTTACAGCTTCACGATCAATTTTCTTCGTTTCACCATTTGCGTTCACATTGAATTCGACCGCTCTTCTCCCTTTTGCTGCTATATTTTTCCATTGGGATTGTGTGTGATTTAATTGAAAATTTCATAATTTATTAAAAGCATTTTCCATTCATTTTCCCTTGATATTTACTTCATTGCCGAACAATGTGGGTAACTTTTGTGCATGGGAATGCTTTTTGAATTTTCCCACGACCATACGTAAAAAGCAATTATACAATATGTATACAGACTTATTGATTAATCACTAATTTGTGTGTATAAAAGACTGACGTTTGCACTCAATTGTGTAGCAGATATAGAAATAAAATATTAATTTTTTTTTAGAAAATGAGAGCCACTGAATTCAATTTTTTGAGAATCATCTCTCATCTTAATAGGCAAAACCGTTGAAACATTTATATTGGAGTATCACTTAAATACCAAAAGGCACTCCTTTTCACATCCAATTTCCCACGAAATATCTCGCGTGTGAAATTTTATTGAGGAAACTGCAGAGAATGTGGGAAAGTTAAGAAAATCCCCAAGAGGCGAAAGAAGCCACACATAGAGCGGCAAAAAAGTGAATGTGTGTGCGGTCGATGGAGTGAAAAGAGGGATAAATTGAGTATCGAAAGCACCCCTAGAGTGAGACATTAAAATTTCCTATCTCACATGAGAATTGCGGAGAGGCAAGTTTCACGCTTCACAGAGTGGAGATTTTCCCTCATCAAACTAATTATGGAAACTGAGAAAAGGATCTTTCCACGGGGAGTGGAGCGCAATTAATCGAATGAGTGACCCAATGTCATCAAAACAACATGTTACTTAATCGAATCGGATTACTTTTATTTGCGATTTAGATCAAAACCGAGGACTTTTCCCATGTGCACGAATTAAAGTGTAATGAGATGTCATTTATTGCGATTAAGGAAGCGAAAGCGGGATGAAAGGAGGAGGAAAGCTCGGTTGGAGAGTTATTATATCATAAATTTTAATTACTATTCACTCACACTCTCTCTCTCTCTCGCTCTCAACTCTGGGAATTATTATGCGTGTATTTCAAATATTTGTTAAATTGCTTGGCAAATGGCAAAATGTGTGTAATTCATGGGATGAAATTTGAATTATCAGAAAAACGTTATCTTTGTCATGTTAAATGCATGCCAAAATGCCAAATAGCTAATTTACGGGGAATCAAACATTTTCCAGCCCGGAAGTGCATTGAAAGCCTAATTAACGCTCTTGTAGCTTTTCGTGGAACAACCATGACAATGGTGAGGTGTGAGTAATTTTTGGCGGCTGTGCTGCAGAGATTCGGATGTTGATTGTGGTGTATCAAAACAATAGTGGTGAGATTTGCTCAATATCGTGTTCCTGTGACGCTTTCCCGCAGGATTAGCCGCAAACATGATTGTCTAGTCACTTCCCAACATTAATTTTGTAATCAAATCGATCAAACACCTTCGACACGTGAACATCAGCTTTCAATTAGCCACCTCAAATTGATCCCTTCCGCTTCAGAGTCCCTAATTTGTACAGCATGACAACACATCTCTGCAAAGTTGGTGGCAAAAAGCCTCTCGCCACTCTCTTTCGCGTCTCCCCAGATTGACGAATAATGAAAAATTTGCATTGCGATAACCCAATGCAATTAGTCTCTCCGTTCACTGGAAAATGTACATATCAATTCAACACCAATTCTGAAAGTGACAATCAACAGTGATAAAACATTAATTGAACAAACACGGGTCATTATTTGTCCTCTTGTCACACAAGAACTCTATTTTCTCCTGGCATCATCCCGAAAAAAATGCCATTTCCATTCAAATTTTATTGGCAGCATTCCATTTCCGAGCCCCCGAAACAGTGGCTGAAAAAGTAACCCACATTCCCACCCCTTATCACTCAGACAGAAAAATCATCGCCACGCCAGACAATGACAATGATAGCAGTTTAGATAAAAATTTAATATCATTTGTTCACCTCCAGTCTCTGCATTTTCGGCATCCCCACCTGAGAGGCCAAGGGAAAGGCCCTCGTGTAATTGAACAATTTGGGGGTGCATTTTGGTTGGAGAGTTGAATGGAAGGACGACAAACACATCCAGCCGCTCAAGCAGTTGATGGCGCACTGAAAAATGAGCAGAGCTGAACCAAGAGCGAGAGCACAAGTTCCACACTTTTCACCCCCTTTGACGATTTTCCCGGTGATGATGAATCCACCCATTTTCCTGCTCAAAGTGGGGGTAAATCTCCCCTCGCGAGACGGAGAGAGACTGTGGAAACTGAGAGAGAAAAAGCACGTGCTTCCACTTCCCCGTCATTGGAAAATGCGCGGGAAATTCCTTATACACTCAAAAATGTTTCGCAATTTGAAATCATGATTAAAAATTATTCTTACAAGTATTAAAGGCAATTTTTCTTCAATTTGTTAGAAGCAGTTTTTCAATAAAGAAATTGTCGAAATAAGAAAAGTAAGATTTCAGTTAAGTTTCTGACTTTCTAAAGTATTTTTCTTCATAATTACTCAGAATTTATCAATTTATACCATAATTTCATTTTCAATTTACACTATGCGCATAAAATAGGGAATGAGACAAACCTTCAAGAAAAGTTTTAACCATGAGTGTTTTAATATTTCATTCCCTACCCAATTATGGTAATTCAATAATTCAAATTATATTGAAATTTTTTGCAATCATTCCGATCTTTATTTTTTTTTTTAACTAGTCATCAAGCATGTAAAATCCTTGAGCTAATCACAATTTTTCCTAGCACATCAAGAATTTCACCCGTTGCTGAAAATGTTTTTAAAACCCCTGCAAGAATGTGACTGCTAGAAAATTCTCCATCACTTTCCGCGAGATGTCGCCGGTGGTCGCTGTCAGTATGGTGGGAGGCTGTCAATCGAGTTGGAATCTCCGCGAGCGGAGAAGAATTATTTTGTGTCTCGCCGTGAATTGTGGCGCTTAGTTGGTGTTTTTCTCGTTGAAAGAGGTCCAATCTGCGTGGTGTGTGATTGTGGTCAGGTAGTTTGTACTTGATTTTTAGTGGAGAAGTGGTAAAATCGTGTGAAATGTAGTAAAATTTTCCAAGCAAAAGTCGGACTGTTGCTTTTTTGTCGCCTCCCATGGTTGTTTTTGTTGTGCTTTTCCTCTAGAAAAGTCACGCAGAAATCGCATATTTTTCTAGAGAAAGTATCTCCGGACGGATGAAATTTGGTCAGGGGAGTTGTTAAGTGGCTACCGGTGCGGCTTCCAGAGTGATTTTCCATCATATCTGAGTCAGGCGACGAAGACTTCTTCCCTTTCCGGTCAGCATTTCCATCGATATTCTCGAGCCAATCAAGGAACATCGTTGAGAAAATCAGGTAAATACGGTTTTTATCAGTGCTCTGATAAGGCATAAATTGGGCAGAAATAGAAGAAAGATTGCTTAAGCTTTGGCACAAGTAATGATTTGGGGAATCTTGTGACACGTCAACGATGGCATGGCGAAAAGCCTCTCCATCTCTGTTCACGCACACATGAAAGATCATTGGGACGGCAAAGTGGGAGGCGAGGAGAGGTCAAGAAACAGGTTCCGGTCCACCTTCGAGATTGGAAACCCCCCTCGCGCCAGAGCAACTCGCGAAACCTCCGCAAAGTCTCTTGAGCATTGCCTGCAGTGAATCACATGTTCATTTCACACAAGTTTTGGCACGTTTTTAGGGAAATTTTCCAGAAAGCCCACCACGAGTAAGTCGACTGCTTAAAGTGCGTGAGTTCATGAAACTTATAGTACCTGTCGCCAAACAAAATAGCGCCTCTCAGAGATCTGAGACACATCGATGTGCCCAATTTTAAGCACAAATGGGAAGCAATTCCATCCCCAGAATGTCTCTTCTGTTCACAAACTGGAAAGCATTGAGAAGAAACACGTAATGTCTTTAAATTCTCTCATCCAGAACTTTATTGACTTGAAAAGTTTTAAAGCAGTTAAGGAGTAAAATCAAGTTCTTTCAGGTCAAAGCTTATTCTTGGTTTAATTATTATATAGACAAATTCCACTATTAACAATTCAATGAGTCAATTTATTTTGTCAATAAAATCACGCTTTTATTATCATCCCCTTTAATTTACGCTCTATTCAATGTAAAGCTATTGCATTGCGCTCTTTGAACTCGAGATTTGCAATTTGGATATTTCATGGAATTCAACAGCATTTCTCTTCACTCCCACGAAAGAGTCTTTGTGGAATTAGCAGAGTGTAATTCAATAAGTGAGAAAATCACGATCTTGATCCATCTTTTCACTCTGTCTCTCTGTGGAACTATGAAGGTATCCAAGTGATAATTTGTGGGAGATTTATGAGTGTGTCTATATAGAGTGGTGCTCTTTCGCTGCCACATGAAGATATCTCGAGTGGAGTCCCGAGACGGTAAATAATTCATCTGTGACGGGGAATGGGTTAAATTTTCGTGTGTCTCTCTCTAGTGAATAGGGGAGGTTGAGGGTTTTCTGAAGGTTCTGCTAACATATTAATTAAATATGTCACCATCGTATGCGAGAAATTGAACATTTTCATTATTGATTAATCAAATAACTGTAGCACTTTAGTTTCCCCTTCCGCCCATCCAGAAATTTCCCTCCCTGACTTCTCAATTTACTGTCTCTCTCTCTCTTTCTTTCTCTCTCCCTCTCTCTGTCTCTGCCCATCAAAGTCTTGAGGATGGGAAACGGACCAAGTGGAAACCAATAACTCTTCTCGTTTTCCTCTCGGTTTATTCATGGAAATATTTCATGGTCTGCCAATTTGTGTATCTTCAACCTCTGACGAGCTCTTCTCTCTCTCTCTCTCTCTTCTTTCGCCCTATCGCGGAACAATTGTACGCGCGGCACAGGGAAAAATGTAATTCCTGCTTTTCCTCAGCCTGACCAAGAGTTGAAGTGTGTTTTGTCTTATGCCATGTGCACAACAACGTGAACAGACGCAGTCATTAATTGCAAACCCATTCGAGATATTGAGAGGTTCAATATGTGAGAAGAGTGTATTATTTTGTTTTTCCTTCTCTTCCCTCGTCTTTTGTGTATTTTTCTTCAATTGGAACTTTATGGATTTTTAGAGTCACCACAAGTTTAGTTCTCTGACTCTATTCACGTTTGCAGGTCGTTTAGCTTGGTTGAGAATTTAGGGCTTTGAGAAGCCTTCAATTAGAACTCTAATGAGCCTGCAATAAGTGAATAGATGCACTCTTTAGATGGCAATTTCTCTCATTTCTCTGGGCAAAGAGGGGCGCAACTGAAGCAGAGATTGCCAACAACCGGTTAAGTGTCTCAATTGTATTTCAATGGGTTGAAAAATTCCCAATAATTTGAATGAAGCACACAAATTATGCACACTTGGCTGAAGGAGTCCCAAAGTGTGTTCGGCTCTTGAACGTGTGCTTTCTGAGCTCTCGTGCACTGTGGCATGAATTTGATCTCTAACCTTTAACCGTGTTCCTTGCCTTTCATTCGCCAAAAAACCGTCATTGTCGCGCATTTGTATCTCCAAATTCCAGCGAGCAATTTCCTGTGGTGTCTCAAATGTGAATCAGAGATTAGAAAGTGAGCTTGAGAGAGATTATTGAGGCTGGATTTTTATTAATATTTGTCAATTGGAAGAGTTGTATTTCGTGATGATTTTGTTGTCTGTTTGGAAAGACAACGAGTAATGGAAGAAATTGAGTATTTTAGTCTTTCAAAGCATATGAAATATTTAACAAACATGTCGTATAATGTTTCTCTGGATTTTTCCCCTAAAGGTATTATATCATTTATTAATAATTCCCGAGGGAGTTTTTTCTCTCTCTCTCGATATGGTGTTTTCGAATAGATGATTTTCCACGGAAATGTCCAGGGGGAAAAATATCGTGTTTCAAAATCAAGGAAAAGTCTTTCAATGTTATGTAAACTATATATTATGTTGTATACTTTATATAAAAATGTTTTTATTTTTATTTGAAGTGAATTCTAAGAAAAATCCCAGTTTTTGTCTCTAGTTGACGAAAGAAAGTCACTCGAGGCCTCAACTCACCTCAAAACACTGTGAATACTTTCCCGTGAAGAGTTTTATAGTCGCGAAACATATTTAAAATGCACAATTAGTCGCTGGTTGTTCTTTCTCACTTGTGTAGTTGAGGAAAACGGAAGAATCGGTCAGTGCTTGGCATGCAATAGAATTATGCACTCGATTCATTCGATTGAATAACGTTGGGAATTTAGTTCAATTTCGAGGTGAATTTTTCGTGGTGTCGAAGAGAAAGTGTGTGTGTGTGTTTGTGTAGGATTTGGGAAGAACAAGAGCATTCGCGGTTCAATTGAAGAGAAGTAAACAGACGGGCAATGGATGAACGCTATGCTCTGCAATATTTTCTGTGGCACATTGTATTTGGCCTGATGAATTGCGTCACGCCAAAGTGTTGCATTTTTGTGAACTCTTCCGTGCCAGCGAATTTCTATTAAGTCACTCTCAATCATTTGGACGCGTTGGTAGACGGAAAAAAACACGTGGTTGTTGAGATATTGAAAAGAAATGGAAATTGAACACTTCACATTGGAGAGAAGTTAGGAGCGAGGGAATTTATAGCAATTAAAGTCAAGTTTGTCATATTGTGAATTAGAGCGGGTCCTTCTATCATCACTTTGCAATTATAATACACACAAAGTTTAGGCAAAATTATGGTGTTTATGAACAGAGAAAGACCTCAAATGTAGTTATTTCCTCTGATAAGCGACTCTATTCAGGGAACACAGTGCGAATTTAGTCGTGAAAATACAAAAGTATAATTGAGCCATAAATTCAACTAGCATGTTTTTGTGCACGGCTCTGAGAACGTCTTATCAGTTGAATATTTTTACACGTGTGTTCCAGAGCTTTGCTATAAGTTGAAATGTGTCCATCGTTCATGTTGAGTCTTCTGAAATTTGTTCACCTCTTTTTCACACTCTTTTCATTTCACTGAGCATATTGGCGTGCTGATTTTAAAACAATCAACCGGCTTTTGTGCAATGTCTGCATGAACGTGAGCAATTAAAATGCGAAAAAGGACAAAATGTATAGCAAATTTCATATTAATTTGAGAGGCACACATTGTGCCATATGCAGACTTGCAAATTTTTCCTCTTGCAAAAGCTCTCCTGTGTGCGCTGGAGCATTGAGGTGAAAAAAAGAGAGTGTTGCAAACGGTTTGGGTGTTGAAAAAAAGAGAGTCTAATGAATTTCCGTGTGATATTTTACAGAATTCCTGGATGGAGG
The DNA here is from genome assembly GCF_947086385.1 of Phlebotomus argentipes. NCBI lineage: Eukaryota > Metazoa > Arthropoda > Insecta > Diptera > Psychodidae > Phlebotomus > Phlebotomus argentipes. The sequence goes on along the minus strand of NW_026776181.1, from coordinate 4,945,149 downwards.
TGTGCCGAAGAGATGCTGCTGCTGTGCACGTGCGGCGAAAGTGACAAATTCATCAATATCATTCCAATTGGTCACAAGTTGGTGGGGCAGCAGCCTTTGCAAGTGTGAAGAAATATCCATACGAAATGCCTGATGTCAGTCGGATGGATTATTATTGTGTGAAACTTTCTCTGTAATCTAAATCGTTTCTGTCGCCGCTGCGCTGCCGCATTGACTGTGTTTCTGTGCTGTTGTCTAGGGTGGAAAATGTGCAAAAAGTGATTATTTTGACTGGAATGCGTGAAAAGTGCGAGAAAATTTGGACGGGAAACAATACAAAAGGTGCGATATGATAACAATAGGAGCAACAGACGACATTTATTCACTGATTTCGAGCAATTGACACACACACCTGTATTTTTGAAAACTAAAAGAGTGAACGTGAGACGCGAAAGAGCATGAATTTATATGGCGACAGTGAATAGATCTAATTGTTAATTGAAACAATTACTCACCTCTTGTCGCCAAGTTTATCAAACACGCGTCAACATCGTATAATAATTTCTGCCCATTTATGCCTCAATGTGGCACGGGGCACCCGAAAGCCGCAAACTGTGCTGTTTAATGTGGATGTCACCCCGCAAGTGAGGACGCAGGTGACGAAATAAGCGTGATTGCACGCAAAGTGGGTGGAAAATACACATATTTTTTTCTGTTATGAGACACACAAGTGGAAATTTTTCGAGAATGTTTCGTGGCAAGTTGCGTATGAACACTTGTCGGATCATCCTGCTCACGTCTCTCGTGTGGCTACTGATTGATGTGGCGCTCATCATGCACTACATGGATTTGGGCGGCGGATGGAACACTTCAGGTGGACGGAGATCCGATCATGGTGATTTGGAGGTATGCTAAATTCATTCTTCATTCGCTTTGTCTGGCGCAAAGATGATTTACTAACCCATGTAAGATAAACTATAGTCAACCGGGGGCATTTCGAAAAAAAATCAAGTCAACCAACTGCAAGGGGAAAAGGGAACAACTTTCAGTCAGCAAGTATATATCCTTGACGAGAGCTTCTGTGTGTTGTTCAGTTAAAAATCGCAAGAAATGTTAAGTGACGTGGGAAGTTGGTAAAGACGAAATTGAATCAGTGTTAGTTACACGGATCTGGAAGATAGTGAATTTCAATAGACTAGTTTTCACAGTGAATCTTCAGTGTGACATTTTCCCTCTCGCGCATTCCAAAAGCGTATTACATAAACACACAAAAGTCATGGTCAAAGAATCTGTGTTACCGAATGAAATGAGCTGCGATTATCGCAACATATCGGATGGTCTAACGTGGTTGAAGATTGATTGGTTGTTTCATCATGAATCTCTCCACACACAAATTGTACAGGTCTCTCACAGTCAGTGTGACTGCTACAGGTTCTCAATCGCGGATCCGCTATGAAATTGTGTGCTGGGAATTTTATTGTGAGTCTGCCTTAGCGGGACTTTTACACCTTCCCATTCATTCTCTTAAGTAAGATCCACCTTCAGATGATGATCACAGCAAAAAGTAATGTTAATCGCGCACAGATTGATGATATCAAGGGCGCAGATGAGCTCCAAAATTGTAAATAATTGAGCAACTTTGGCCAGCGCACACTCTCTCGATTGATGGTCGGTCTTCTCTTTGGTCATAACCGAGAGTGAGATGATCATGTGAAGAGACACGGAACCGGCTTTCTTTATCACGCTGCATGGCTATATATGTTTCAGTTGAGTTGAAGAGGGAAAATTTCACGTGTGTGATTGCGAGAAGGAGAGAAAATAAGATCTATAATTAAACTTTCACTCTTCAATAGCCGCGTCTCTTCGCGCATATGGCAATAAAAAAGGAGAACATGAACATCATATCGAGACACGTACACAGCCTTCACCTCGTCGATATTGACTTTTGGCGTGCCGAGTGCGAAATTTTTTATAAATTGCGAATGGGAAGTGAACAATTAGTCAAAGTGGAAAATTGGATTGTTAAGACATTAATTGCATTTGCATTCGCTCATATGCAAAAGAGACCTTGCCTTTCGAGCAAACTCATCCTGATATCTCACTTTTCCACAGCGAATTGGCAATTGGAAGGTGTGTGTGTGTGTGAAATCCGTCAAGTTCAGTGAATTTGAATGGCAATGGTGTGTGCAAAAGAAGAAGTAATGTTCGGTTTGGACAGTAAAAGAAACCTTCCCCTAATTATCTCCTCCCACTCAATTAATTAAACAATAAAACACACAAATAATACAATTTTTTCTTTCTCATAAAACATGTGGAAAACACCTTGTTAAAACGGAGTGTTATTTGTTCTTTGAGTACTTGTAGAATGGAAAGAGAGGAAGTGTGGTTATGAGTTAACTGAAAATTGTGATTTTAAGGTGGGATTTATAGGCAAAAATATAGGCAAGTGTGATTGAATTGAGGAAAACCGTAAAGAAGCAATTTATATTATGCGAAAAATTCAATATACTCACACATACACGCGAGAGATCAATCAATTCACACCCCAATCGTCAGTGTAAAAAGCTTGAAATTTCCATTAACCCATCGCAGCCACGCGCAGATTGGTGTTCATTTTGCGGTTTACCAGTAGTTTTCATGAAGAAACTATTAGATAACAAGAAGCACGCGAAAGAAGAAGAGGAAATGAGTGATATTCTCAACTCTAAATCTAATTAGGCTACTAGGAACGACTTTAAAATATAAAATAGAATTCAACATTGTCAACTTGTACGAGGCTTTAAATTAGAAGTTACAAGGTGCGCTTAGCGAAGTTTTTGAGCTCCTAAGTATTTACACTCCGCTTGATTTATTTCCTTATATAAAATCCTCGTAATTTGTCTCTTCGCCGCTCTTAATAGGTTAATTGCCTTCCAGCGCGGCTTCATGATGTGATTGTGTGCGCGACTATGTGCCGATTTAATTGATGATGCTTCTTTGTTGAACTCTCAGTGCAACAATTACATTTAAATCACCCTCTTTCTCCCATCCTCTCGGTATTGTTCAGCATTCTTTCATGAATGGCTGGAAAGGTCGAAGGTTACCTGTTGCACTCGAGGCACAGTTAATTTAAATATGTCAGTTGGCGAGCGGAGAGATATTGGCAAAATAGATATATAAACAGAGAATGTATGTGTAATGCGGATTGTGGAGGATGGAAGAAGAGGTGAAATGGGTCGTGCTACTCGCTATTCAATTTAAATGAACTCTAAATGCGGTTTATGTAGGAGCAATGGACGAGGCAAAACAATGAATTATATATTTTATAATTTGCTGTATGAGTTTTTATGAAATGTATGTCTGAAATGCAGGCAGCTCCACATAATCCATAATTATCCAAAGCATGCCTTTGAGGGAGTGTGTGAAGATGAGAGAGAAAGAGAGAGATAAAAAGTGCAATTAATTCCATAAAATCGCTATATTAGTCAGTGTTTAAATTGAATAATGCAAGAGAGAATATAAGAGAGGAGAACAGTTGCATTTGCGTGTTGGTTTGGCTACTTATTGGGGGTTTTCGATTGTAAAGTGCGCGCTCTTGAGTGGAATTGTGAGATGGGAAGCAGGAATTGCCGAATGAAGATCATGTGGAAGAGACAAGTGTGAAGAAATGTCGGGAAAACAGAAGGTTTTTGTGGGTTAAAGTGAGACGCCAGTCTCGCGAGACATTCAATCTAATTATCCAATTGGATATGGGAGAAATTCCATGAACTTGAGAAACTTTTAGCGCAGCGCAACACACTGTGAAAAGATGGCTTATTTATTTATCAATATTGTAGCATATAACGGAATATTGTGCATCATTGCCATGGGAGAGCAGAACGATGGGAACTTTGTGTGTTGTGTTGAAAGAAGGGCAATTCGGAAGGGTTCTAGTCGCATTATTCAGTCTCTAAAAAGCCTTTTGCAGGAAGTTTGTATGGAAAAGTTTGCCATAATGGAGTAGAGGAAGAGCCCTTGACGCTGGAATGTTATCAAAAGACACAATTTTGATCAATTGCCCATTGCGTGGAGGCGTGAAGATTGATTGGGTGTGAATTTCGAGACACTTGTGAAGAGGTCCGTGATTTTATGTGCAATTTTACCCTCCAGTTCGCCGTGGACTTTCGTGTGGAAGACCTAAAGATAGAGAAAAAAGTGTGTGGCATCTGAGAAGTGGATTATGAGACTCTCGCGACATCCCGTGCCGCACGCAACGCGGCGTGAAAGAAAAGCATTGAGTGAATCGATGTTTGAGGAGGAAGATTCTTGTCGCATTCCATCGAAATACCTCAATCTGCTCATAATACTTGCCTTTATCTTTGTACGACATGACGAAGAGTTGCGCGATGCAAAAGACAAAAATTATCTCCATTCATATCACGAATGTGATTTTCTCACCAATTTTCCTGTAATTCTCTTTCTTTGGCAGATGACAAGATTGGCGGAGAAGCGAATTGATGAGGATCCAATTGTTGATGAGGAGGAGATTGACACGAACAATAACATGGACGTGGGATTTGGAAACATGGTGCCGAGAACATATCGACCGGAGGATTTGAAGAAGTGGCGACCGGCGCCAACTGTGATGGAAAAGTACGGCTTGCCGGGAGAAATGGGGAAGCCAGTGAAGATTCCTGATGATCAGCAGGCGCTGATGAAGGAGAAATTCAAGGAGAATCAATTCAATCTGATGGCCAGCGACATGATATCCCTCAATAGATCCCTCACGGATGTGCGACATGAGAAGTGAGCAATTTCTTTATGTTTTTTAGATTGTATTTTACCTCACTTTTTCCATCAATCGCTCTAGACAATTGAATGACTCAATCCTCCGTAAAAACTTAAGCGCGAATCGTGCAAAATACTTCCTCGTGATTGTGAATTATTAGCAAGAAAAAGAGTCTTACCATGAAAAACTTGTTTACCGCATATTTAAGATTAATTCAATGAGTCTGTCTGTATATTGAATTGTGAGCTGACAATATGTTGGGATAGAATAGATCATCATGGCATCAGTTTTGTGTGGAGTTAAGTGGAAATATCATTTGCAGATGTCGGTCGAAGCACTATCCAGCCAAATTGCCCACCACTTCCATCGTGATTGTCTTTCACAATGAAGCCTGGACGACGCTGTTGCGCACGGTGTGGAGTGTGATCAACAGATCTCCGCGGCCGCTCCTCAAGGAGATCATCCTGGTGGACGACGCCAGTGAGAAGGAGCACTTGGGCAGGAAGCTGGAAGAGTACGTGGCGACTCTGCCAGTGCCGACATTCGTCTTGAGGACAGTGCAGCGCTCGGGATTGATCAGGGCACGTCTGCTGGGCGCCAAGCACGTCAAGGGGCAGATCATCACCTTCTTGGACGCTCACTGCGAGTGCACGGAAGGGTGGCTGGAGCCGCTGCTGGCGCGCATAGTGGTGAACAGAAAGACGGTGGTTTGTCCAATAATTGATGTGATCAGTGATGATACGTTTGAGTATGTCACGGCGTCGGATCAAACGTGGGGTGGCTTCAACTGGAAGCTCAACTTCCGGTGGTATCGAGTGCCAAATAGAGAGATGGAGCGTCGAAATCACGATAGAACAGCGCCGCTGCGGACACCCACAATGGCCGGAGGGTTGTTTGCCATTGACAGAGACTACTTCTATGAGATTGGCAGTTACGATGAGGGAATGGACATTTGGGGCGGTGAAAATCTCGAGATGTCCTTCCGGGTGAGTGAATTTGTTGCGATGCTCAATTTCCCATGCATTTGCCGTTGGATGGTTGAGAAGAGAGGCGCATTGAAATGCTTAATGCCAAAGAATAAAACAATAAAGTACTTACGGAGTGAATAATTCAAATAATCGTGATTGCATTTTATTCACAATAAAACTAGAGAAAGAGAGACTTTGAAGTTTAAAAACAAAGTTTGTGTGAAAAAAAGTGTCTGCTTTCGAGCATCCAACGGCAAGTGAAAAATGTCCAATAACAATATTGATTTTTTTCTCCCTTCGCAGCTGTTTCCATTGATATTCTCACTCTTTTCTCCCCATTTTTAGAGGGGGTGTTAAATGAAATTTTGCTTTTCTCCTCCCATCGAGAAAGGCACATGATTTATGATTTTTCTTCAGGCCTGCATCGAAGTATATTAATAATTGTAATTTTTTCTTCTTTCTTTTATCTTTTACTGTCTACGAACGGGAACCACACACACACACCATCAAATACTTTCTCCGCGTGTGAAAAAAATATTGCACAAAAATCTCCCTGTCGCAAAAATGCCCGCACCCATAAAACAAACTTGTATATCTCGGGGCGCGCGCGCGACGTGTTAACGAAACAAAAAATACACCAGATCTGGCAATGTGGTGGAACACTGGAAATAATTCCGTGCTCGCATGTTGGCCACGTTTTCAGGGATAAGTCCCCGTACACTTTCCCCGGCGGTGTCGCCAAAATAGTCCTCCACAATGCAGCCAGAGTCGCCGAGGTGTGGCTGGATGAGTGGAGAGAGTTTTATTATGCAATGAGTCCAGGTTTGAGTTCTCTTTTTTTTATCTCTTATCTACTCCTTTATCGCTCCTTTTACTCTCACGCTGTGCATTTAATGAGCATCTCTCGCAGAAAATGAGATGACGAGAACCAAGAGTCATTTGCAGTTGTTGCATTTTTTATCAGGGTCCGTTCTTTTCTTCTCTCCTCCCAATTATACAACGTCGACATTGGTATTTACAATCCGTAGAAATTTCTGGGAAAAAGACATCTTTGTAACATCACTTGACGAAAGTGATTATAAGAGCTCACATTTTCCTCTTGATTCAAGAGCAATTTGTGTTACTTGATGTTACTTTTAAATTACATTAATATCTCTGAGTTAATTTTCACAATACAAATTGAGAGTTGAAATTGAATTTGTGCAGAAATTGCCATGATAAAATAGAAAGGAAGTACAATGTGAATTGGTCTAAGAGTCTCGATCTGTGAAATGACTGCAAATCAGTCATGCTATCACTTATTTAATCTTGACTAAATAACAGTCTTGCGGAAAATGTAGCTTTAACAGCGCTATATCTTAATACTTTCGATGCATAAGCTTCGCTGCAAGTTCAGCCTAGTTGCACAAATTGTAAGTGCTTTGAAATGAAACAGCGCTTCGGCGGGACACTCTGTCTGGCTCATGCTGTATAAATCGCACTTAGAGTGTTTTAATTTCAAATTCTCCAGCAGAACAGGTGCAAAAAAAGAGCATATTTTCCTAGCTTATAACTTTACCTCAAGATAAATTAATTTGTGCCTGATGAAATCATGGCTTCATGTGGATGTTTTTATCCGCAGCGTGGAGAAGTTTAATTGAATTGCAGACGCGCGAGGAAAAGTTGTGTGGATTGTAAAAATCACCGTCATATTAACTTCTCTCCCTTCATCATCCCTTTTCTCACTCTCTTCTTCTAATCCTGGATATCAGGAGAAAAGGGTGAAATTTGAAAGACTTTTTTAATGATTGCATTTAATCCCTTCTTCTCTCGGGAAAACTCATCCAGTCATTAATTTTTCCCCATTGCTAATATACAGTCTCTCTTTTGCCAATGTTTTTACGCGCCCAGCGGCTGCCATTGAAAGAATCTAACATTTAACACCAGAGTGGTTCAATTTGTTTTACTTTTTAACCCCAAATTAAATAACAACTAATATTTTAATTAATAAAATTTGGGATATACAACATCATTTCCATAGGCGAGAGGAGGAAATTGATTTCCAGTGAAAACTGTGACGTGTTTTGATTGATGTGATATTTTTTTCGATATGAAATTCACATGAGAGGGAGAGAAAAAAAGGTGTCAACACAGTTTTAATTGGAAATTGATTAGATATCATATGGAAACAGGAGCCGCCAGTTAATACTTCATTCTCACTAACACCTCTTGTTTCTCTCGCTGTCTCTATTTGCCACGAAGTCAATGATCGATTTGAGGCGCTGAGAATGATAGACAAGAGGTGAATTATGAGAAAGTAGTATAGAATAATGTCTCTAACATAATTCATAATTTCCTTATATTTATGATGCCTCTAATATCATTTGACAAAGTGTTACTAAAGGAATCAATTATGAAATTATTATTGCATAAAAGGTGTGGATGTGCGGTGGAATATTAGAAATAGCTCCATGCTCTCGAGTGGGCCACGTCTTCCGGAAATCAACGCCATACTCATTTCCGGGTGGCACAACGCAAATTGTTAACCACAATAATGCCCGTTTAGTGGAAGTGTGGCTCGACGAATGGAGTGACTTCTATTACAGCTATAACCCAGGTTTCTCTTTTTTGACAAACAAATCTTTTGTAGGGAAAGAAAGAAGCTTCTTCTATCACTAGTTTAGTGTCTTGTTTGCCATTCTATTTGCTGCATGTTTCAAGGATCTTTTCTTGTGAGAGAATTTGTGGTGTTTTTGCTTGAATTTCCAATGCAAAAATAAAAAGATAAAGTGCAAAAAAAGACCACAACTTCTCTCAGTGTAAAGATGGACTCTAGTAAGACGTCTTTGCTTCATTGCTTTGTCCTTTTGCATGCAGAGCATGATTGAATAGTAGAGAATTGTACATATATTGCATGTTTTGTCAACAACACTAATTCTACTCACAAACCTCATTTGTCTTCTTGCAACACATTCTTCACCTCAAATCAATCCATCATCATCTTCCCAGATCCTCAAGTTATTTGTCCTTCACGTTAATTTATTTGATTATATGTAACGTGTCTCTCTGCAAAAGACTCCTGCTTACACACACACACTTCCCATGATTTTGTGGGGAAGGAATGAGTCTCTTGTTGATTATATTTTATTATTATAACGTAATCATCTGTGATGAAAGATATTCTGTGTAGATTTTATAATCGATGTTTGTTGTGTCTCTTGCTGTTGCAAAAGGCGGAGAACAGCGGATAAATGCACATTTCACACGACACATAGTCATATTTTTCTAAATTTGTGTACCTTCTCTTTTTATTTCTCGTCTCTGTTGTACAGATTGCCAAAAAAAACAGAAGTGAATGAAATTACACATTGCACCATGATTTTGTTGCCGCCACAATGGGCAAGAATTTATTTATGAACACCACAAAGAGCACAGAAAATTGATGCGCTTCTTCGCCTTCTTTTTTTTTACCTCTTCTATGTCTTTAAGTGCATTGTATGTATGAAATTTGTACAGCAAAATCTGGGTGCTATGTGCAATTCTCTGTAGTTTTCCGTGAGAATTGGGAGACCATGAACTAATATGGTGATCTTTTTCGGCTGGAAATGATTGCAGGAGCGAGAAAGGCATCGGCTGGTGATGTGAGTGCAAGAAGAGCGCTCAGGGAGAAACTTCATTGCAAATCTTTCCGATGGTATCTCGAGAACATCTATCCGGAGAGTCAAATGCCACTGGATTACTACTATCTGGGTGATGTAAGTAATCAAGCTTCTGATATAATTAGAGTTATTATCAAGGGCAAGTTCTAACAAACAGCGAAAGCACAGGAATTAATATCTGTTTATCGACTTCCATACTAGAGACAATAATGAATATACTCGACAATTTGTAATTTGAAGGGAAGAGCGAATGTAGAATTTGATGTTGATATATGTAATATTGATTGTCATTGCAGATTCGCAACGTGGAGACGGATAATTGTCTGGACACGATGGGCAGGAAATCTGGCGAGAAGATTGGCTCCAGCTATTGTCACGGTCTTGGCGGCAATCAAGTGTTTGCCTACACGAAGCGCCATCAAATCATGTCTGATGACAACTGCTTGGACGCCGCTCACGCCATGGGCCCCGTGAATCTCGTCCGCTGCCACGGGATGCAGGGCAACCAGGAGTGGGTCTACGATGACGAGGTAACGACGGGATTGAGGCTGAGTGCTGTCGTGAATTGGCTAATAAAGTGTGTGTTTTCTCGTCTCTTTTGTGCAGGACTTGACGATAAAGCACGTGAACTCGGGCAACTGCCTCACGAGACCCACGCGAGAGGATCCTTCGACGCCACTCTTGCGTCCCTGCAACTTCTCGCGCGGCCAGCAGTGGAAGATGACATCGCAGTTCAAGTGGCAGGCGAATGGCCATGAGCACGATCAGGAGAATGACATTGAGAGAACATAAGACTCTGCACAATGGAAGGAAACTTTCTCTAGTCTCTTTTGGACAACGGCCGGCCGGCGGCGTATTCCGAAGGAGGGAAACAAAATGATAGGCGGAGAAAATCACCCAAAAGTGATTGTGTGATTATGTGACTGTATAGTTATTTTTTAAAACAATATTTTCGGCTTGAACAATTTGCGCGCGCGCGGAAAAGGTGTGAGAAAAAAAGGGCACAAAAGGTGTTGAGAGAGAGAAAAAAAGAAAGAGAATCAATGCGCTGAAGGCACACACAAAGTGATGTTTTGCAATGGTCATTTGCACAAATGGCAATGAGTGGAAGCGACAGAGTGTGTAAATTTATGAAAGCATGCATATTTTCCATTTTATAGACAAGCTTCACAATCGATGAATTACAACAGGAGAGGAAAAAAAATGTGGGCACAAAATGCTAATGTTGTAAAAATTATAATTTTAACATCTCATTCTTTGTATTCTGGTTTCTGAGAAATGGAAGAAGAAAACATCATTTTACAATGTAGAAAATGTATGAATGAATTGGAGGTTAATAGTGTTTTTAAAATTTATTTAGTGACAATGTTTTGCACGATAAAAACCATTCTGTTGAAATGAGATTCTCTGTGTAATCACTAGAATAATTTCCCAAGTATAGAGAATAACGCTAAAATGTAAATAAATTCCTCTTGTAGGGTTAAGAAAAGACAAGAACATCATTTACGAAAGCGATGAGAAAATGCCAGAATTACGTGTCTAAACTTATAAGTAAGAAAAAATCTTATCATTAGAGGCGATAAGTGAATTTTTCCACATGAATTCTCAAATCCTTCACTTTGAGGGGTGTTTTTTTTTCTTAATTTGGATTTTTTTTTAAGAAGAGAAACAAAGCATATCGATTTTATAAATGAACGCGCGAAAAAAGAAAACATGGTGCAATATTTCGTGTGTGAAAATAAACAAAAAGTGAAGAAAAGCACTGAAAACACGAAAGAAAATATCATTTGAATGTGAAAAAAATGGGAGGGACAGAAAAGATTTATTTGTTTAACGTTGCATGCGTTTTATTTAATCTCTGTGAACTTTGTCATGCAATTCTTTTAACTTGAGTAACTGTGAAATCCATAAATAATTGAAGGTTGGAAAGAAAAAAAATTGAAAAGCAACTTTGATTATAAATTACTGAGGAATTGAGAAAATTAATGAATTTCACATCTTATTTTAAAAGGACATCTCTTAACACAAACTAATCCTTGTGTTTTATGGACTCAACAGTTATTCATCATAGAGGATTATTTGAAAATGGATGTCATGTGAATTGTATTAAGGAAAAAAAACCCTCACAAAACTAGAGAATACATAAAATAGCGCCAAGGAAGAAATCTCTCGTCTTCCTCTCGAGTATTTCCCTTTTCTACTTGAATGAAGTCACAAAGAATAGAACTAAAGAATATTGTCGAGCAGTATTTGTCCGAGATTTTCTACTATAATGGAAAAGCACTAATGTAACGAGTACTCTCCATTCCAATGCATTTACAAGAGGAAAAACACACGCCAAGATGGGATCAATTCCCGGTCGGCACACAAAAATTTGTATAAAGGACATCAAAGAGAAACGCTATTATTTTGTCTTTAACCCCCGGAAGCTAGAGATAAATAAAAAATATTGTTATTTTAGCTCTGGGTGCATTTATTTCAAGTTCTCCGGACTCCGATGAGCGGGCGCTTACGCTTCCTTGGTCTCCCTGAGTCGTCGGATGGCCGATCTGACGGACGCGGCGGCAGTTGTGGAATAAACCCAGGCTCCTCCGGCCACTCGGCGCTTGCACCTCTTGCACGACCAGATGCCCACCACCGTGCGCTTCATGGCGTCCTGCAAACACAACCGCGGCAATTAGCGTCTGCCCAGCAAACCCACCCGGAGGAGTCACTCACCTTTCCGCAGAATGTGCAGGTGTATTTTGAGTGCTGAGTGATTTCAATCTTCTTCACCATCTTCCTCAGCGAGGCACCATAGCGCGTGCCATACTTTCCGACAATTCCGACCTTCTTGGTGCGCTTGGCCTGGAAAATGCAGGGAAAATCGTGAGAAATTGCCCCCGTGAAATGAGGTTATGTTTACACTCCCAATTTGTATTGCCATTTTAACCCATTTCTATGGAAATTCTCTATGCAATTTCTACATCAAAGTGAACAATAGCAATTGATTTTGCGAATATGATACAAAATTCACAGAGAAACGGGATAAAATTGAGTGTTTTTGATAAAAATCCACGCAGCTCACCATTTTCACTCCACGTTCTTTCAACACAACGAGAAAAAGAGAGAGAGAATAAGTGCTAGAAAAATGGCCTCTCCGGATGAATCACTTTTATTCCGCAAGGTGGCGCCAATGATGGAAAGTTCAAAAATAACGCTTCTGCGAGTCTTCTGTTTCAAAATCTATTCTCAGAAATTTCAGGAAATTTGTCATAAAAAGCAACTAGAACGTGGAGAAAAGCAGTTTTTATTGTTAAAAAAGAACCCTGCGCATGACTATGATGGGAATTGCACCTACAATTTGAAGGAAAATTACAGTCCAATCTAGTTAAAAAATAAAAACCACCGGAAGGGCCATCAGATATGCCTAAACTTGCAAAACAGAGGCAATTTATATTGCAAACACAGGTTTCTCTTTCCTCACTTTGTTTTTTTTCATCTTGTTTTTGTCAAACCGCCCCCACGCGGAGGAAACGCGGGGGAGTGGAATGAACGCGCGCCTTCCCACCCCGTCACAGCATCGCAGTCTCTGTCTATCACAGCGCCTAGGCGAACCCGAATCCCTCGCTGCACTCGTGGATAGCCTTCTGCAGGCACTCCCGCAGCTTGTCGTACGTCTTGTACACGGGCAGGTCGAGTTGATTGAAGCTGCGAGGGAAAGAGGAGATAGATTGAAGGTCATATTCGCATGTTTCTGGCCAATGATGACTCTTACCATGTGTGAGCCGAGGGGAGACGGTCAGTCGATCGGTCGTCACGGTGAATCTGGAACTTCTGGATGCCATTCATGCCCTCAAGCGCCGCAAAGCCCTGCAGCGGCACCTTTGACGTTCCCGTGACGAATTGCAAGAACTTTGCCCGATCTGCCTGATCGAAGCTTCGCAGAGCGCGCCAAAACCACTGAATCTGAACCACAGAAAAGGAGGATTAGTTATACAATTAATTGATAATTTGCAAAGCTGCTCACTTGTATGGACGATGGACTGTATTTATGGTACTCTGTGTTGGCCCGCAAATCCTCAATGTCGACATTCGGCAGACCAGAAATAAGCAATTCAAGTTCTTGCTCATTGAAGATAGCAATCAGTCGCTTTGGGATGATATCATAGAAGCCATCGAGGAAAGCATTGAGCCTGAAATACAGACAATTTTCATTAAATACAGCCAAAGAATGATTTCCATTGCGAATCACTCACTGTTGCTTTATCGATCCACTCATCTTCAGCTGACACACCAGTCTAATGTACTCGAGCTTATTCTCCTCCGTCACGGCAATGTTTCGACCATTCGGTATGAGATCTCTCACTTCCGTCACGCCAAACTCCTGCACTTCCAGCGAGAAAGTCAATTCACACCCAAGCGCCGTGATATTGTTCTCCTTCAGGAACACGAGACCCTTGTAGAAGTCATAGTCCTCACTCTCCATGTCCGTGTACTTCACGCGAATGCCCAAGATGTGCTTGTACAGCGAACGCGTGAAGTAACACTCCAGCAATTTGTTGTCGTAAATGGCTTTGGCTAGAAGGGAAATAAACAGATAGATTGAAGTCTTTTCTCATTGTGCAACAGCATTGATAGAAAGAAAACTCACCAATAACTCGTCCAACGAATTTATAGTAGCACAGATGATTTGAGTTTGCATGCGAAGATGGATTGATCATGTACGTTACCCGATCTCCGGGTGACACAGTGAAGAGAGCATAGTTTGGATTGAAGATCTCACGTGATATAATCACGTACCACTCACGCAGGAGACCACCGGCATCCTGGCCCTCCTCATCTAATGAAACACAGAGAAGAAAAACATGTTGCAATTCACAAATCATATTGAATATAATAAAAAATTAATTTGCATACCTTCAAATGCAATGTAGAAACGGTTTTTCCACTCTTCCGGATTTCTTCTGTACAACTCACGGAAGGAGTCCTCAAACACATTCATGCGATTCACGTGAATAGCCAACTCCTCACGTCTTATCCCTTCGTCGCATCTCTCCAGTTCTGTACGGAAGTATCGTCGTTTCACATCAAAGTCCAAAATTCGCGTGTGATCCACAAGCACAGCGAATGGACCGTCAGCCAAGTGTGTCGTGTACTGTCGCAGGATTTGATTCAGCACAGTTCTGTGCTTCTCAGCAAACTTCAGGAACTTCCCGTGATGCCCACCCGGCGATGCTGCCGGTGATGCCTCACCGCGCACTCGTGGCAGTTCCAGATCGTGCGCGATGGGCGACATGGGCGATACAACGTCAAGCGGAGCATCAGCTCCACCCTCACTCCGCTTCGATGGTGCATGCGTGAGAAAGAAGGCCTCCACGGCGGCCTGGAACACTAGCACAGCGTGTTGATCGTGTGACTGCTTCAACAACTCCAGACAATCACTCAGAGCCTGCCACAGAGTGTCCAGTGTCAGGGCATCACCCAGAGGTGTTCCGCCCTCACTTTCCACTTTACGCACTTGGAAGATGATCTTGAGCGTGCGCAAGAAGAATGTCTGATTGCTCGCCTTCACCACCAGCGGTGCCATGCTTGGCAGTTGCAGATCACCGGCCGGCCTGGGTCTTCCCTCTGACGACACAACCACCATTTCACGCGTGAAACGATCCTGCAGCGTGCCACGACGTGACGGCTCATCAGGAGACGGATCGCCAGATGTTGGATACAAGTCAGTCTGTCGAAAGAAGACAAATATATAGAGAGGATTTTAAGATATTTTAATGAAAACTCACCTCCAGCAATTCCTCAATCAATCTCCTAATTTGCTCCTCCAGTCGCTGCGCCAATTCACCCACCGCCTCCACCAGTAGCTGTACAATGCTCTCTCTCATGGCGCCACTGCATTGGCTGAGATTGCTCAGAAGCGTGGCCACATCATCTAAACCCTCCTCGGAGCATGACTTGTGCGACAGCACATCCACTATCGTTGACAGCAGTCGTTCGCTGTACGTGGCAACGAAAGGCGGCGGAGGAGTGTCTTTTACCTCCTTCGGCAGCGCTATGCTCACGTACGCCAGCAGTCGCAGTAGTTTGTCCGTCAGTGGACGACTTTTGCGTATATTTCCCGCCTCCAGCATGGCCACCAGTCGTCCGAACGGCGCCTCTTCCAGCGTGTAAGCATCCATCTCGGCAAACACAATAGGAGTCGGCTTCGGACGTGCACCGCGACGTTGTGGCTCCGGCGGTGCCACGCGACCACCTGGCGCATCCAGCTTGGCCACAATATCCCAGAAATCATCCTGTGGTTGCGCACGACTGGGACCCGCCTCGTCAGGACGTTCGGAGCGCGGCATGAAGTTCACAGCAAATGTCTTTGCCAGCAGTGTGAGCAAATCCAGAGCATGACGACAAGCATACGTGGCCGCTTGAGGATGGAGCAACAGCCGACGCTGACGAGTTGTTGCTTCGCTGTAGATAAAGACATTGGCGCGACTTCCAAGTGCCGGATCCAAACGAATGTTGAGCCACGTTGGACGCTCCTGCTTTGTGGCACACTTCGGACCACGTTTTCGTGTCTCAGGACGTCTCAGTGCCAAAGCAACTCGTTCGCCTAAAAACGATTACATTAAGATTGAATTGAGAGAATATGAGAAAATATCACACTTCACCCTCTTCTTTACCTGTTCTCTCCATAATGGCAAGCAGAGCGCGAATTATCCAAAGCCTAGTTGGCGAATGGAAGCACAAATTCCTCACCACCCGATGGAAGCGCATAACATTGAACTTTGGTGCATCAATGAATAGCTGCACGAGGAGAGATGTCAGGGCTTCTTGGTCCAGAAATGCATTCCCTGGACGATCCATTGTGTTGCTGTGTTGGCCCAAAATCGTTACAACACCTTCACCCGACGCTTGCTCACCCAGACTCTGCAGATGACCACCCCAACCGCCGCGTAGACGTGATCGTGGCGCTGCATCTCGCCCACGATATCTCAAAACTGTTGATGATGAACTACTGGACGCGCCGCCCAGCAAATTCATCACGTGTTCCTGCATCAATTGCCAATCACGACGCAAATTTTGCGCCTCAGCAGCCAATTCCGGTGGCAACACTGAAATCTGCATGGAAGAAAACCAAACATTGCAGAGATTATCATGCAAATGCGATTATCATTGCACAAAAAACACCCTACCTGACTGTCTTCCATGTCACTCAGGATGCTCTGTCGCAGGGCCGGTGAGAGGTTTTGGAAGAACGCCGCCGCATCCACGGGATCATTTGGATTTGCTGTAGCGGCGGCTTGCTGACGCAAGTCAATCCGCTGCTGCGCCAACACTTCCTCCTGAATGTTGGGCGGCAGCGCCGCCAGAAACTCCGAATTGATCTCCGCTATTGCGTGGTTCTGCTGTGCTGCATTTCGTTGCGCCTCCTCGCGATTCCTCTCCACTCTCAAGTGCTCCTCAATCACTTCATGTCGCATCTCCGCCGGCAATGCGGCTAGGAAACTGGGATCAATGCCCGCCGGCACATTGCTCAAATCATCCTGTGGTGCATCTTCCATTGGTGGCGGTGTGGATTCTGTCGCACTGGCGGCATTTTGACCAGCCTGTCCCTCTTCTTCCGCCTCAGATTCAGCTTCCTCCTCGGCCTCCTCCTCCTCCGCCTCGTCCTCCTCATCCTCATCATCCTGCGCTGGAGACATGAGTTGTAAACTATTATTAAGCAGTGCATCATCACTGGCCTCCTCATCACTGGATGGCGATGCCGGGCGTGGTTCCTCCGCTGAGAAACGCCTCTCGGCCTCATTATCATCCGTGGTGCGTGTCATGAGGATCACTTGAATGCCATCTTGTTGCTCTTCAACCGCCTCCTCCTCGGCAACGTGCGGCAGCGAGGCTGTCGTGGTGCGCAAGATCACCTCTGGTTGTTCTGTCGTCACACGAATCTCCGGCACAGTGGCAACCTCAGTTCCACCCTCGCTCACACCATTTGCTGCTGGGGGTGCCTTTGGCTGCGCCTTCTTGCGCTTCGCCGCTACCTTATCCGCCTCAGCAGCACGCAAGACTTCCAGTTCACGCAAAATGTCCTCGCACGCTTGCATACAGACATACGACTGTGTCTCTAGGCCCAGAAGCTTACTCTCATCTCCCCAGGCTGTGAGAACTGGTGGTGTGTTGCTGAGAGATGCCGATAAGGAGCGTCCAAACATATAATCCGCCCGGTCAATCACATCAATGGCACCCTCCTCGCCATTTGTCTGCAAAACATACAATATGTATTAAACAATATGATCAATTAGCGAGTCACACAATTCACTTACATCTCTTGGTGAGAAGATCCCGAAGCCATTGTCCATCAACACCACTCGCGTGGCGTCCCGGAATGGTGTTGCGGTGGTGCTAGTGTGCTGACTCGGTCCCAAGAGTCTCTGCAGTATAACGGGTTGTGTGGTATTACGCGCCGCAATACTCCGCAGATACTGATAGCGCCGCATACGATTTGTCCTCTGCACCGAATTCCCTTCGGGCGGAGTACTTTGTGAGCTCCCCATCAGCATCTGCAGATTGCCCGCCGCTGTTGTTGGCGCTTCACGGGGCGCCGTTGTTCTCGTCTCATTGCCATCCTCGTACATAGTGTGGAAATAAACACGTGGACTGTCGCGTTGTGTTTCCGCAGCACCACTTTCAGGAGCTTCAGCATCGACACTGTCACCGCCACCTCCGCGTGGGTATTGAATCATGATCACATCATCCTGCTCACGTTCCGCCTCGCCAAACGGCGATCTTCGACCGTACACGTGCTGATCATACATCTCAATGAACTGACGCGTCTCTTCATCCACATCAATATCACTTGGCTCCTCTGGCTCCGCTTCCTCAGGCTCTGGCTCCTCCTCTTCCTCATTCTCCATATCCGCCGGTTCGGCATTCTCCTCACCACCGCCAGACTCTGACTCCTCCGAATCACTGCTAGACTCTAATTGGTAGAGATCTGGCCACGTGGACGCCTCACCCTCTTCCCACGTGTTGGCCGGCGGTGCTTCAGCGGGCGCAGGACGCTCTCCATTCTCCGGAGACATCATCACTGTCTCCACAATGAGATCCACATTGCGCTGCTGTGATTCCTCAGGTGGAGCAGCACGTGTTGCTGTACGCCGACGTGTGGCGCCTCTTCTGCGAGTCACAACCGACAATGTTGGCTGATTCGTCAATCTCAGCAGAGTCTCCAGTGGCTTCAGGGCGGCATTTAATGTAGCGATAGCATGAGGATTGGCAAAGTCAACCTGCAGAAGAGAGATTCAATTAGTCACAAATTTATCAGAAAAATTAGTTGATGATAACTCACTTGCTGTGTGACTCTGGCCAGATCCTCAATCAAATTCAGTCTCACCATCCCGTAAAACATGTTGTTACGCCTTGGCATCATCAATTGCTGCCTCAGTCCACTCGTGGTCATCACCACGGGTGGTTCCGGTGGGCTGCCCTCAATAAGTATTGGAATGAGTTGCGCCAGCAGCTGAATGTGCACACACTTCTTCGCCATGTCAGTCATCTGCCATGTGCGCACCAAAGCCGCCTTCACCTCGTGAATAAGAATGCTCTGAATACGTCCCACACTTGACATTGCTGCCAGTGAAGAAATCAGCATCCTAGCACTCGCATTACACTCACGATCGCGCCTTGATTCTGTCCCCGGAATGAAAGTGTCAATAAGATAGGCGATGAGTGGCGTCTCTTCAACACTGTATTCCGCCACAATGAGTGCCACCGTTTGATACGAGCGCACGAGATCGTTGAGAAAGCGTAGCAATACGTTCTTGGACAGCAACGGCCGATCACCATCTGCTGTCTCTGACGGTGCAGCCACTTGACTCAACCATCCCGGCGATCGAGCACGCGGCATCCGCTCGTCAGCTGTTGATGAATCGCCATCTTCCTCATCCGCCAGTGGAGCCACTCGGTCTTCATCCACAGAACCACGACGAGACGTGGCGTCAGGATCAGGTGTTACCAATGCACTTAGAATGGCATTGATGACCTGCAACAATCAATTTCAATTCGATTTCCACCCCCAAAAACTAATCATCATCATTCAATATACTCACATCGTGTGTCACTTTATCCTCCACAGCATAGTTCTTCGATGCATTCTGCTGAGGTGTTGTGGCCAACTTCACCAGCAATCTCGGCTCACTATCGTCTTGCTGTGCACGTCTAACACCCGCAGGATCCAGTCTTAGTACACGCTTTGCCACCTTCACGTACGTCTCTGGACATCGTGCCACAGCAGCACTGATCTGTCGTGTTAGGTAGATGAGATCACGATAGCCAGCCGGCACATTTGCCACTACACGACTCCCAATCACCGCCTCCATGGCCAATTCGAGTGTGCGCGGCTCCTCGATGGCGTGCCGGATGAGTAAAAGAGCCATTTGCAGGAAGGACGGCTGTCCGGGCACGTGACGCATTCGCAACAGTGCCTCAACACCACCGTGTTGCGCAAAGTACTTCGCATGAGCGTGCGTGCGCGTCACTCGCAGGGCTACACGCATCAGAGCCAGCTTCACGGCCACATCCACCGATAGTGGAAGCAGATCAATGAGTATCTCCAGCACCATCGTCACATCCAATTGATCGAGACCCCGTGGCACAGCCAGAGGCGTTGCGGTGGAAGTCACTGGACTCACAATGACAGTCTGATAGGCGCCTGTCTCCTCATTCAACTGGAAATATCACACAAACAAGTCATTACTGCAATGTTTCAGGGAGAGTAAAAGGAGCTTTTTCTCACCTGCGACATGCATCCAAAGTTGATGGTGAGTCTTGATCGTCCACTCCGGATGCGCACACTCGCCTCACCAGCCGCAAAAGCGTCTGCAATGGTCCGTGTATTGGCCGGCGAGAAATTGTTCCACTGCGCCGTGGCCACGTCGTACCATCGCCATGTGTGCGGAGCTGTGCTCAGCATCGCTTCGCGTCGCTCCAGCCACACAGTCACCTGCTCCATCTGATTGAACAACACCGCCAAGTGAGGGAACCACTTGGGACCACTCACTTCCGTGTTGAAGTGCGTGAGTCTGTGATCCAGACGCTCCATCACCGCATAAATGCGCGTCAACATGTTGGCACGCAGAATGGCATTCGCCGTTGGCAAACGCGTTTCGTGACTCTGCTGACCATCCAGCATCAGTCGCAACAAGTGGAGACGATTGTTCGTCCTCTCCGACAATGCAGTGTCACTCATGAGATTCACAAAGGCCAAACGCGGTGTTGTACGATTGAGATGCTTCTCATAGTAAGCCAGACAACTCATCACATCATCCAAAATCACACTCAGCATCTCATCACGCCACCTGAAAAGCGAGAAATATGATTAATTTTCATTGTTAAAATCTCCCATAATCAGCCACAACTCACTTATCTCCATTGCGCTTCGCTATTGTGGTGAGTAATTCGAGTGCTCTGGTCACCAGTGATGGCATTGTGTCTATAATGTGAAGGCAAACATACACCGCACTGTCTGTGAATCGATCCAACTCCTCAGTGGCCAATGGCTCCACTTTAGCCACTTCTGGCGCCTCAGCAATTGCACTTCCCTCCACAAGATTGTCCGGCATGTCGCGCAAGCTCATGAGAATGGCATGAATGTACTGCTCCTCCTCGCCAATGTCCACATCCATTGTACGCGCCTCCGTCGGTCTGTCCGGCATGCTCAGCAGCAAATCCGTGGCCTGCTCCACAGATGTGGCTTGTCTCAGTGCCGCCGTGCAGTGATCATGACTGAAGCCCATGTCCATGAGTTGACGGAGATGCTGAGGATTCACCGGCGCCTCAGTTCTCTGATCATTTCGACGTGTTATAGAAATGCCACGACCGCGTGACACAACAACACGTGATGCGACATCAGATTCTTCAGTCTCTTCCTCAGCAGCACGATTCTCAGTCTGGCGCTCCTTAATGATCGCCTCCGCCTTGAAGATGTGCTTCAGAATCACCAGCATATACTCGTGCATACGATCGCTGTAGTGCCTATTCGCCACAACGCTACGCAACTGTTGGATGGCGTGAAAGGCACTTCGCTGCACCTCCATCATGTACTGCAACATATCAAAGTCTGACGGATCACGTGTGGATGAGTGAGGTCTGGTGGGAAGTCCGTGTGGACTGTGAAGGATGGCCTTTGGATTGATGAGTCGCTCCAGCAGGGTCAGCCACTCATTCATGAACTCCACCGTGCTGTCAGGCAATTCTGGTGTGGCACTGGTGAGAGCCCAAGTGAACACATCGAAGAAAGCCTTCAGTCCACCTTCCTGCACGAACTTCTGCAGCATGAGATGGAAGGCATAGCGACGCTCATCGAATAACATTGGCATGGTGAAGCCAATACTGCAGATCAAATATGTGAATTTCATCTTTGGAAAGGGTGACGGTGGCAATTTCTCCACACTCAATCCATCCACCAGTGTGAAGCTCAGCACACGAGCTATTTCCCTTGATGTCTCCACGAAGCATGGCGGAACTGTGGGCATACTGTGACCACGGCGTTGTCGTATTGACGAACCCATGCACACCTTCACCAGCAGCCCAAACAACTCCGCCAATGCACGGCCGAGACGCGATGAGACACTCAGCAAGACATTGATGTATCGCAATTGCGTCGGATTAGCGCCACTGCGTCGTCTCACCTCACTCTGTTCACTCTCCGTACTCGATTGCGTCAGGTCGATCTCCATCACAGTCTCCGTTCGTGTCGTGAGGTTTTCCATGGCATTTGTCACGCCACTGCTCACACCCACATCAGTGGCGGGCGGTGTGTCACGCACAAGACGATCGAGATCCTCCTTGCCAAAGTCACAGTCCGCCGGGATGATGTCATCCGTGCACAGGGCCAACAGCAGTGTACTCTCCCACACCAGCGCCGTGTATAGCTGCACAAGACGACGCAGCAAGCCCAGGCCCTGTTCAGAGTCCTGACCCCACTTCTGCAGCGACACCGTGCGCACATTGTTCTGCCCCGTCCGACACACGTGCACCAGCATCACAATATACCCGTGAGCCGCACTGATGGCATGAAGAAGCGGCGTGAAGGCGGGCGTAGCGAACGCAAGCTCAGGATCCGGACAGTGAGCCAATTCACTCAGCAACACACTGCCACCGGGGCACTCAAGGCGACGCTGCAGCGGCTCCAAGCGTGTCACAATCTCACTCAGATGCTCCAGCGCAATGCCCAACACCATGGGCTCAAAGGCCAAACTCATGATCGACTTGCAAACGGCGGCCACGCTCTGCGCGGATGCCGTCACTGGACAGTCCACGGGTAAGTTGGGCAGCGCCAGCACTTGCAGCAGTGGTCTGAGACCGCCCTGATTCACAAACTCACGACAATGATCATCTGAATTGCTCTTGCTGAGAATAGCATCAATGAACTTCATCGTGTTGTGAATGTAGTCCGTGAGCGGCACTTGTTGTCGACTGGCCGATGGTGTGGTTGTGTCATACCTGCAAGTGCCAAAATGTTGTAGGACAGAGAACATGAAAATTGGGAAGGTTTCTCACCTTTGAGACGCCGTGCTGGCCTCCTCTTCGTCCTCCTCCTCGTCATCACTGCTGCCAGCATCTGCAGGCGTTGTCTTCTTTGCAGGAACATCACGTGGCGTCACTGTGGCCGGTGGACGCCAGCAGACGAAACGCGCACTCGAACCCAACTCCACTAAATCTCGTAGCAACTTCACAATGGCTGCAGTGGCAGCCTGACGAAGACGTGGCTGATGTCGCATCAACTCATCCACAGCATTTCCGAGATTTGTGGCCGTGTCACCAATACTGCTGCGACGTCTCCGCATTGCCGGCAAGTAAGTGGGCGACAGCAGCACGCGGAAGAGTCTGTCAAAGGGACCGTAGGCAAGAAAGGCCTCAAGACCACGACCATTGAGACACAGTGCACTAAACACATTGGGCAGTGAGCCGAGAACTTCTCGCGTTGCCGGTACGTCTTTGTGCAGCAACGCCTGCAACACCACATCTGTCAGTCCATTGTCCTGCAGTGCCGACAGGAGACTGGGTTCCTGCAAAGTGTATCAAAACACTTTATTAATCTCACAATCTTGACAAACCAGTGCCACTATGAAGACCTTACCTGAAAGACGTACACTGTGACAACGTCCGTGGCGAGGAGAAAGAGCGACGGTCCGTAGTACTCCGCATTGCTAATGATGTGTCTCAGGCTGGCGGGCAGTGTGCCCTCCATCACATGTGGAATACTCTCGGCAAACGCCCTGTCTTGGATGGCCTTCTTCAGGAAGTTGAGCATTGACTTGAGCAGAGCCGCACGCTGTGGCAGACAGACACCGCCACGATGCCGTGGCATCTCTGCCGCCTCCTGCATGCTGGTCGCCTCCTCGCCAGCTATCTCATCTGGCTGATCTGTCCTACACGTGGCCACTTCAATCTCCAGGCGCGCTATGAAGCTC
Organism: Phlebotomus argentipes; assembly: GCF_947086385.1. Taxonomy (NCBI): domain Eukaryota; kingdom Metazoa; phylum Arthropoda; class Insecta; order Diptera; family Psychodidae; genus Phlebotomus; species Phlebotomus argentipes. The sequence continues at coordinate 4,921,367 of NW_026776181.1, read as the reverse complement.
GCCAGGCCGGCGTGCAGCTGAAATCCCGCCATGTCGATGTTTGTGATTAGGTCAATCACGCGCACAGCACGCGTGACAAAGGTAATGTGCTCCAATTCAGTGCCCTGCCAGTTGATCACGCGCAGGAGGCTCTCCATCATGCCACACGCCACCAGACTCTCGCCGCCCACCTCGTACGTGGCGAGGTGATACAGGAAGCTGAACAGAGCCGTGGCCAGTGGCAGAGGAAATGTCTCCGTGGGCGCCGTGAGACTCCCAATGCAGCCGCGCACGAGTGTGGGCAGGAAACCGTGATATGAATTGGCACCGGTGACATCAATGATCATGCCGAGGCGTGAACTTGGCTTCTTCGGCAGTGTCGGATTGCGATCCAGGTGAATGATGGACGTCATGGTGCGCAACGCGGCAGCGTGAATCTCCACCAAGTCACCGCCCGCCAATTCCAGCAACTCTACCAATTCCTCGAGGAAGCCCGGATAGATCAGTGAGTGGGTCTTCTCGTGAATGGCATCGGAGTACACGAGCACCGACAGCGCCTGCAAGCGCGCCTGGACAAATTGCAGTCGTGCACGGTGCTCATGGAAGCGCATTGAGCTACGGAGTCGCATAAATAGGTGGATTCGCTGTTCATCCGTGAGTCTAAAAGGGAGAAAAGGTTGTAGGTTGCGTGCACTTTCCTTCTGCGCAGCGCCACTCACCTGTCTGTGCTTCTCTGCAGCAGATGGACGGTGAGATCACGTGGATCACTGAACTTTCCACGCACGTCTTCCATGTTGATGGTCTCGAGATCGCCTCGCTTGTTATAGTACTCATAGTAGAAGATGGTGGCGCTGGGCGGCAGTTGGGCGTCCGGACGACAGCACTCGGCCAAGCCCAGGCCGTACTCGCGTCCGCCCCAACTCTCGGCGATGAAGTTGAGGCGTCCGAGCAGGGCAGCACGCGTGTCACCTGTGAGACGCGACAGGTAGTTGCTGCGCTTCGAGAACATGTAGAGCAAGTTCAGGACGCCCAGCACGATGTCCATGTCGACGGAGAGCAGCAGAGCGCTCAGGTGCTCAATCGAGCTGTACAGGTGACGCGAGAAGCTGTGCTCGATCAGGAGGGTGGTGAAGTTGAGGACAAGTAGCACCAGTTTCACCTGCAAGAAGAGCAGCACAAGTTTTGGGAATCCATGACAGTTCCGGGTGGAAATTTCCACTGTCCGTACCTCATCACTGCTGAAGTTGACATCAATCTCGATGTGCCACTCGCTGCGCTGGATGTCCGTGGCCTCCTCCAGGATGCTATCGAAGATGTCCAGAACCTCAATCCAGTGGTAGAGTTCGCACTTCCCGAACGTCCACGACTCAATCTTGGCCAGCTCCGCGGCCAATTCTGTCCGGGAGCAACATCGCAGGCGCTCGATCAGCGCCTGGCACTCGGGGGACACGTCCGAGTTGCCCCGCTTCAGGCGCGACGTGTCGATTTTCATGGCTGCAAAAGGGGGCGAACAAAGGAGAGTGAGTATGGCATTTTGTTTGCTGACAGCCCCACACACTCTCAACTCACTCGGCTTTGTGACGCTCCCGGCGGCTACTGGGGTGCGCCCATGGGGCGCTCAGGCACAGATGGGTGGGAACGCGCGGCTGATTCACCGTGAAAATGCACTGCAACAGATTAAAATGCAGACCACAGCAAATGTGCACACAATCACTCAAAACTCTGCCTACAAAATGGCCACTACCCGGTGGACTCGGTCCCTCATTTCAACGCGCTTTCCGTTACCCCACGTCTTCATGGTACAATCGGCCAAATTGTTGCCGCAAGACTTAACCCCTTCTCATTGCAATTTCTCGTTAAAATAGTTCCTCCCGTTCCTCCAAAGTGCTCGTCATGCCCATTCTTTATGGGAATCGATGAAACCCTAGCGGATATGCTTGCAACGGTTATTCATGCCAAATTGGACTCGACAATGGAAAAATTTCTCATATTATTTTAATTTATTTTATTTTCCGCCCAAAATGGGCCCTAAGGTGACTGTGAGCCAATTTGCAGGATTCCTCCCGCTGTGTATGATCATAACATGTTTCGCCTATGAATATAGGAAACTAGCAAGATCTCAATTGGACTTGTTCCGCCGGGAACTCGCCGTCTGCAATTTTGACAAGTATCGCCGCCGTGCGGAAAGTATTTGAATTTCTCCTGCACTTTTGAAATGAAAATTCATGACCGCGATTAATGATGAATAACATGACTATGAAAAATCTTTTACAACGCAAAAAGGTTGAAAATATCAATATTTGACACCAATTAATACATCGCTCGATCCATGAAGATTTTCTTGAGGAACGGCAGTGAATGCGTCACTTGCAATCCTATGCTTCTCATGAGGACGATTGGAGCCAAATCTGTGCAGTAGAGTCTCTGTATTCCATGCGTGCCCAGCATAATGGGCACATTCCGTGAGAGTCTCTCTCGCTCGTACTTTAGCAAGTGGCTCAAATCGCCCAACTTTGCTCCACTGCAAACGGTGTCCTCCAGAATAGTTGTCAGTGCTTTCACGTCTCCGAAGCCCAGGTTCACTCCCTGACCAGCCAACGGGTGAATCCGATGAGCGGCGTCGCCAATCAAGACTGCGCCGTTCTTAACGTAGGATGATGCATGAGAGAATCCGAGCGGAAAGGCTGCTCTCGAGTTGTCCAGTACTTTTGCCACTCTCGGCGGCGGATGTTTTTTATCAGCTGGAACTAGGCACTTCCTGAGGACGTCTAAAACTGATGCCACACCGCTCTCATTGTAGCTCCTGGTGAATGCTCGATTGAGTTCCGCCACAAACTCTTCCGGTTGCATCTTCACAAGCCTCTTCGCCTCCTCTGATGTTGTCGACCACACCAGAGAACTCAGGGAATCGCTGAGAGGCAGCAGAGCGACCGGACCCGTTGGGAGGAATCTCTGCCAGGCTGTTGAATTTTCGCCACTGTCCTCCACTTCCAGCGTGGCCACAATTCCAGATTGATTGTATGGGAACTCGAAGGTGTTCACATTCATCCTCCTTCTCACCAGAGATTTAGCCCCATCGGCGCCTATCAGCAGATTGCAGGTGAAGACTTCACCGTCATTCAGCGTCACAGAGGCTCGCTCCTCAGCGCTCGTGGGGATTGAGCACTCCTTTATGCCCGAGCTGTACTTGACAGTGATGTTTGGGCCACTATTCATGGTCTTCAGCGCAGCATCGACAATCAGGTCGTTCTCCACAATGTACGCTAAATCCTCCCCAGGATCCTGATTGAACGTTATGAAGGCGTCCGAAAGGGCATCCCACACTTGCATCCTCCTGATACCACGGAATCTGGCGGATTGGATGTGTTGCCACGCCCCGATGGAGTTCAGCAGGTCAATGGTGTTGCGATTGAGAGCGGAGACTCTGTTAGAGTAGCTGCCACCGGCAAAGCCCTTAAATTTGGCCGAGGCTTCGAGGAGGAGTACTGAGAGTTCCGACAGACTGGCATTGTTGCTTATAGCATTTGCCAGGGTGGTTCCGACCATTCCTCCACCCACAATCACCACATCGTAGTGTTTCTCCTGGGAATCACTGGACGAGAAAGCGCATCTCCCTCCCAAAACTGCGTTTTTCACAGCATTTTTACTGCAAATCCTCACTGTTTGTCTCAACATGACGAAATCATATGGGAAAACTCCGGAAAGTCCCTTACATAATGACGCGTATAAAAGACTTTGCTACGGCGTAGTAAAAAGCCGGCGAGAGAAACGTCACTCGAGTTTGTTTTGCTTTTGGGTGGAGGAGATTTTCGTGCTGTGCTTTTCTGTTCATTTTCCAGCGATTTCTACGAACAAGAGATTAAAAATGAGTGCAGTGGATGGACAATTGTCCGTTTCGACGCTGCGGCAAATGCTGGTGTCCCTGGTGAATTTCACAGGGACACACAAAGAACAGGCAGACAAGTAAGGACGCCCTAACCTCAAATCTGTGGGAAAATTTTCTTCTTTATCCCCTTTTTCCCCAAACTTTTTTGCCCAAATTGCCTCTCGTTTTAATTATCATTCGTCTGTTCTAGATATCGATCTATTTTGGAAGTGATTCTGGCAAAGAGCGGCCCGGACGTTGCTGACACGCTGAAGCTGTTTATAGAATCCAGTAAGTTCCCCCATTTTCCCCTGAAGTTTAATGATTTAATTCAAGTTTGTGTGCCTTTCCAGTCGTCAATGAACACGTGAGTCTCGTGATCTCACGACAGATCCTCACAGATGTTGCGGTTCATCTCACCAAGCTTCCGGACGACACTTCCAAAGTCATCTCGCACTTCACGCTCGACAAAGTGCAGCCGCGTGTGATCTCATTTGAGGAGCAAGTGGCTAGTATTCGTCAGCACTTGGCCAAGATATATGAGCATCAGCAGAATTGGCGTGAGTCCGCCAATGTGCTCGTGGGAATCCCACTGGAGACTGGCCAGAAGCAGTACTCGGTGGATTACAAGCTGGAGACTTACTTGAAGATAGCCAGACTCTACCTGGAGGACGACGATCCTGTCCAGGCGGAGGCGTACATCAATCGGGCCTCTCTGTTGCAGGCGGAGACCAAGAGTGAGAAACTGCAGGTGCTCTACAAAGTCTGCTATGCTCGTGTGCTGGATTACAGGAGGAAGTTCATTGAGGCGGCCCAAAGATATAATGAGCTGTCGTACAGAACCATTGTGGATGAGGAGGAGCGCATGACTGCCCTGAAGAAGGCGCTGATTTGCACAATTCTCGCCTCTGCTGGCCAGCAGAGATCTCGCATGCTGGCCACACTGTTCAAGGATGAGCGCTGCCAACATCTGCCGGCGTACTCGATTCTGGAGAAGATGTACCTCGACAGGATCATCAGGCGATCCGAACTGGAGGAATTCGAGGCTCTGCTGCAGTTGCACCAGAAGGCCAGCACTCTGGATGGATCATCGATTCTCGATCGTGCCGTGTTTGAGCACAATCTCCTCTCCGCGAGCAAGCTCTACAATAATATAACATTCGTGGAGCTTGGCGCTCTGCTGGAGATTTCGCCCAACAAGGCAGAGAGAATCGCCAGCCAGATGATCACGGAGGGGCGCATGAATGGGTACATCGATCAGATTGACGGCATTGTGCACTTCGAGACCAGGGAAATCCTGCCGCAGTGGGACAAGCAGATCCAGTCGCTCTGCTATCAAGTGAATGGAATCATCGAAAAGATTGGCATCGCGGAGCCGGAGTGGATGACGCGAACGCTGGATGAGCAGATGCAAAACTGAGAATTAAATGATCTTATTGAAATTCAGGGACGTTTTACAGCGGCGAAGAGACTGAAGAGCGTGTGAAGGGCGTAGATGTAGTCCGCCTGGGTCTTCCCCTTGAGGGGAATGTCCAGCAGGCTGGCCACGATGTTGATGTACTCCAGCAGGGAGCAATCGAGATCGACAGAGGGAAATCCCAGCTCGTTGAACGTCTTCTCCAGAACCTGCGGCCACTCGGCCATCAGCGTGTCGATGTTGATGGGATGCTTCTCATAGTAGAGGAGCGTCTGCTGAGGCTGATTGCTGTGCAGTGACTGGATTTCTGTGATCCAGCGACTGATGTCTTTGGGTGACTTGAGAATTGCCGGCGGGTGATCCTGGACGTGCGGCACAGTGGACACTGAGCGCAACTTCATGTGCAGCAACGCCGGTTCGCTCTGCTGTCCACAAGGCTCGTCGAGGATCGTGAGTCCTAGGGTGTCTATAAAGGGCGTCACATCGTCGCGTCCACTGAGACTCTTTGGTGGGATCACCTTGAGGAAGGCGTCGATGTCTCCCACCGCGGGAATGTAGTCGGGAATGAAGGGCTGCAGACGATACTCAATGTCGATCTTCTGCGGAGTGTATCGAAGGATGTACTGAAACATCTCCTTTATGTCCGATGGCGCTTCCAAGTGTTCATAGTCCTTGGGATTGAAGTCTCCCTCCGCAAAGCGCTTGTTCAGATCATCAGACACCGAATCACTGCCACCGGATGACGCACTACCAGGGCTGTCGAACTTCCGCGCTTGCTTCTTCTCGTCCATCTTCGACAGGGGAAACTCCAGGGACTGGAATTCAAGTCTATCTTAGAGGATTTAAGACTAAACTGTGCTTGCCTCACCTCCTCTCCATCCGAGAGCTTCTGCAGATCACTTTGGATGAAGTGGATGGCATTGCTGACGTCCAAATTGGGAGGAGTTTCTATCTCTCTACCGTTCTTCACTTCAATCTCTTCGTCGTACATTTCCATGGGGAGTTTTAGACTCGATTATTGATCCTCAAAACACTTTTACAATCTTTTTTATTTGGAAAATTTTGTCCTGAGTAATAGTCGTTACCAGGAAACGGAACATGCGCAGTTACAGGCTTACAAGTCATCCATGAGAATGTCGTCCAACTGTTGCTTGTAAATTGCCATGAATCGCGCCACGAAGGCCTCAAGATGAAAGATGTGCTTGCTGCCAATCTGCATCCGGTGTTCAAATGTCGCTGCCCATTTTATCGTCTCCGCCTTAAGATTCATGTCACACTTCACCACGAGGCTCTCCACGAGACCGCGGAAGATCATGTTCGGTGGAATTCCCTGGGCTAGCAACTCGTACAGGCGTTCGCGGACGGAGTGCAGACGAGCGGGCGTTTGCTCCAGAATGATCTCATTGGCTGTGTCCCTGAGATACACTTGCCAATCGAGTTCTGTGATCTTTTGACTGCCCGTGAAGGGGTACTGCTGCGTTTTGCAAGCCTCCAGCATGAGAACAGCCCTCCGTAAGTTCCTATTGGACTGCTCAGCAATGCGCTGACAAAGTTCACGTGATGGCTGGAGGTTCTCCTTCTTGCACGTGGCCATGAGCACACTGACGATTTCCTCATAAGTAGGAGCAGCCACTCTGATGCCCAGACACCGACTCCTGATGGCCGGAATCACTCTGGACGTGGAGTTGACACTCAAGATAATGCGACAGGTGTTCATGTACTTCTCCATTGTCCTCCTCAGAGCGTGCTGGGCGTCCTTCGTGATGTGATCGACTTCCGAGAGAACAATCACCTTGAATTCTCGTTGCCCTGTGGGATCAATTTGGTGTGTTTGTGCCACTTGCTTGATGAGATCCACAATCACTACTCTGTCGTAGATTCCGGCATCTGAGGGATTCACTTCCAGATGATAATTGCTGCCCACAGTCATTATCTCCACTTTCCTGTTGGAAGGCGTCGTGAAGACCATCGTTTCGTGTCGCAGACGCTCAACGCCAGATCCGTAGAGTTCCCGGAGGAGGCACATGATGCGAGTCTTCTTCCCAGCGCCGGATGGACCGTAGAACATCAAGTGAGGGAAATCTCCCTGCTTCAGCAGATTCCTCAGTTGTTCCGCCTGTGGCTTGTGATAATCCAACTTGCTGAAGTCCCGCGGACGATGCTTATCCACCCAGAGAGCCATCTCAGAAAATGCACCAAAATTTCACCAGCCGCGGTAACACTAAAGTGAGGTTGCGTTTGTGACAGCCCGCGCTTTTCCGGTTTTGGGATTTGAATTTTGGAAAATTTCCCTGCGTTTGCAGCCAACTTCATATCAAACATGACAGATCATCTGTGAAGAAGCGAGTAGCTCTTTCAGTCTTCAAATAAAAGTGAAATTTGCGCTTAGAAACTATCGAAAGTGACTAGAAAATAGTAGTAATTTGTTGTGAAATTAGTGTGTTGTGTCTTTGATTGTTAGAACACATGCTAGAACAATTTTCGGGTGAGTTTCTGCGGTATTTCCCCGTGAAGGGCGCTTCCACTGACCGCTACTTTCTTTTGTTTATTTCTGCAGTTATTTCAGTACATATCGTATCTTGTTGATTTGTTTCTGGCCAAATAGTATTTGGATAAGTTGAGGAGATGAACAATAATAACAACCAAAATGTCTATGACTTGGTGGAGCAACTATGCACGGAACTCGGCGGCAGGAATCACAGTAAGCCAGTTTCGGTTTAGTCATGACACAGAATATTCTGTATATATTTTTAACGTAATTTTGGTGCACGAGATAAATTGAATTATACTGTGTAAATTGAGAGAGTGAGTAGGAGGAAATAGTGCGTGCGGATTCGCTGAAATTCCACGCGATGCGCTCTAGATGTATTCAAATGTATGTAATGTTTTCTAGGAGGGGCCGCGAGGAGTGTCACAGCTTACCTGGCGAACACGCAGAACGCTGCTCGGGCGACGGGCGCAGAGGATGAGCAGACAATAGTGGCCAAAATCAGATCGATTCTCTCACAGAAGTCCAGTCGTGATTTGGAGTCCTTCGCGCGGCTGCACAATCACTTATCGTCAAGCGTGAGTGTGTTTTATTTTAGTAGCTGAACTGGTGTGAACGTGATAAGAAGCTATAGATTTTGATTTAACCAGTTGGTGAGCTTCTGGAATAGCCATTTTTCTCATTATTATACTCAATTTTGTCTCTATTTACTACTATTTACAGATGGAATTGGTTCCTCGCACGCAAATACTCTCATTTCTTCTGTGCATGGCAAATTCCGGAAGGGAAAATAGAGGCCAATCGGCTGGCAGAAATAATTCTGTTCAACGTGCGATTCCCGAGTCTGCTTTGCCGCGGCCAACAATGCTGCGAAGCCAGAGCGCTTCGAAGGCTTTCTCCAGTCGCTCCTCATCTGCACTTCAGGCGACAACATCCGTGCCGCGCTCTGGCAGTCAATCGTCATTCGACGTTGTTGATCTGCAGGATGAACTCGTGCAGGATGTGCTGTATGCCATGATTGGGAAGCAGTGCAAGTACCTGCGGAAGGATGTCGTGAACGGAGGTTTTAAGCTGGAGCCGGCCAAGCGGCGTTCCTTGAGTGCCCAGCACGCCGAAATGCTGCTTCGGCTGGCAGAGGTGGGCTTTCTGCACGATCAAGTGGAGAACTTTGTGGACAAGCGGAGCGAGAAGCATCCACTGGGACTGATTGGACAGGGCCTAGTGACGGCAATTCGGAGGGAATTGACTGAGCATTATGGCACAGTGGCCAGTATGCAGGAACACGTGAATGCCACGCGACGCGAGTCGAATGGTCATCAGAGGGAGCGCGTGACGCTGATGAAGCTGATGATGTGGGTGATGACGCCACAACATCGTCTCAGCTGTCTTATGAAGATGCTGGAGAAGTGCGTTGATCGCAAGGGTGGAACGCTCATTAGTGCCATTCACAGCTTCCTGAGTCACGGCGATCGGCAGATGAAGAGCTTCGCGGATGTGCTGCTGCAGGCAATGTGTCTGCCGCTGCGCCACATGCTTTTGCAATGGCTGCTGAATGGCGAGGTGGAGGATCCCTATGGGGAGTTCTTCATTGAGACGCTGCACGATGTGTCGAACGATCGACTGTGGCATGAGAAGTATCGTGTGCGTGAGAGTCAACTGCCGACATTTATCAGCACGAATCTTGCCAATAAGATCCTAGTCATTGGGAAGGGAATCAACTTTCTGCGCCAAGTGTGTCATGATGAGGGTGCCATTGGTGGTCGGGAGGACTTGAAGTTGTGCTTCGAGGAGAGCATCGAGAGTCTGTTTTCTGCCTCTGGCGACACGAGACTCCATCAGCAGATTGATAACTTCTACCTGAGCACGAGCAAGAAGGTCTTGCAGGTCATTACGGGGCCACACAAGTTACTAGATCATCTGAAGGCGATGAGAGACTATCTGCTGATGGGTCAGGGAGATTTCATTGGTCTCCTCATGGAGTCACTCAAGTGCCAACTGGACAGCCCGGCCAAGGAGGTGCATTGCTATAATCTGTCAGCCATCATGGATGCCACAATTCGCATGACAAATGCCCAGTTCGATGATCCGGACATTCTCAATCACCTGGAGGTGCAAATACTGGAGCCATTCGACGGCGACACGGGCTGGGATATTTTCTATCTCAAGTACACCGTTCAGGGTCCAGTGGCGACAATGCTGGAGCCGTGTATGGCCAAGTACAAGATGATCTTCAAGCCGCTGTGGCGCACAAAGCGCATCGAGTTCGTGGTGATGTATAAGGTGTGGAAGGAGCAGATGTGCAATGCCAAGCAATTCCGCAGCATGAGGACAGAGATGAATAGCATTACGTACAAATTGCACTTGTGCACGCTGGAGATGATGCACTTTATCAGTGAGATTCAGTACTACATCCTGTTTGAGGTGATTGAGTGCTCGTGGGCGGCGCTTAGCAAGAGAATCGGCACGGCCACGGACATTGATGACATCCTGGAGGCGCACAGTGACTTCCTGGAGACTATTCGCTATGGTATCTTCCTGGATGCCAAGAGTGAGAATTTGCTTGCCAAGCTGGACACGATCTTCCACGAGATGATGAATCTGGAAGCGTGGCAGGACAAGTTCTACGAGGTGTGCTTCCGTGAGCTGAACGCGCGCACGGCTTTCGACAAGCACGTGATGGTGAGTGAGAAGAAGGGACAGTACGGTGTGACGACGGAGAAGCGACTGGAGCGCGATCAGGAGAAGAAATTCTTCCAGATTGACTTGGCCAAGTTCCACAAGAGTCTCGATCACATTCGCCAGAACTATGAGACGTCGGTGAAGCAATTCCTCTACGAGCTGGCCTCGTCCAATGACTACAATCTGCAGCTGTTCGGCATCAGGCTGGACTTCAATGAGTACTACAAGCGACGTGATGAGCGCCTCAATGTGCCACTCACGTACGAATTCATGCGCCTCAGCAATATGTTCAGCAGCAGCCGAATGAACGCCAGCTCCAGTAGTCGCATGAGCACCAGCCATCACAACTGACCAACTTCCGAAATTCCGCCCCAATCACATCGGCACCTCATCAGCGGTTCCTGCTGCTGCTGCTCCTGAATCTTCCTCATCATCTTCCTCATTACATGCCAAGATTTTGTTCACAATGGAAATAAAGAAAGGAGATTGGTTGAATTAATACGTGAATGCTTTCTTTTTTATTTAATCCAATATTTTTCTTCTTAGTTAATAGACGCGTATCTCTTTGATTTATATCAATTGGGGAGGAAGGAGGGTTGGAAAAGAGGGAACAGAGATTAAGAAAAATTCTTATGCAAATTCCTTGCTAGGCGTGGAAATTCCGGCCGCTTCTTCATAGCCCAACTTCAGGTCGAGCTTCTTCTTTGAGTTTTCAGTACTTTTCTCCTTATCACCCTTCTTCTTCTTGCGCTTTGTCTTCTCCTCAATCAACGAAGACTCCTTGGTGAAGCCCAACAGATCATGACTCTCGTCATTTCTGTGGCTCTTCGGCTCCTTCTTTCGGCTCTTTTCACTCTTCTTCTCCTTCTTCACCTTCTTCACGACGGCCGCCGATGGAATTTCCTCGTGCGACACGACCAAACTCGTGGTCTTCTTCTTCGCGTCTCGCTTCTTGTGAGTTTCCTCCTCCTCCTTGGCACTGGGCACATCGAGATCAATGTCCAGGGCGCGATGTGGATCATTTGGATCCATGCTCTTATCGTTCTCCTCAGCCTCAGACAGCGAAGCACCTTCTGGCATCTCAATCAGCGTGTTTACCACGTGAACTTGTTGCGGTTCTGCCAAATAAACAAACAATTAACACGATAAACTTCCCATTGATAAGAGATCCTCATTACCATCGCTCTCAGATCCCGATGATGAGTAGTTGATCTTATGCTTGGATTTGTGACTCTTCTTGTCGCCCTTCTTCGTCTTTTTCTTCTTCTTCTGCTTATCCGTCTTCTGATCATCCACCAAGTACTTATCCGATCTCTTTGTGGCTGCAAAGTTAAAAAGATAACGACAGTTTTTATCAATCTGACACACTATAGAAATGAGGGAGCCAAACTTACAATGAACCGTAAGTGGTACATCGAGAGCAATCTCAGCAATTGGGATATCATCACAGCCATCATTGCGCAATTTCATGGGCAGGGAATCCCTGGCGGAGCCCTTGAGATAGTGTGGATTATTGTTTTGCTCCATCTTCCGAGCCTCGCGCATCTTCTCCAACTCCTCTCCCGTCGGCTCCACGTACTTCTTGCGCTCGGCACGAGACTGGAGATCCGCACTGGACACAAACAAATCTCCCATGTCGTCCTCACCCTCAGACGACGGACTGCTCAGCTCTGGCGGCGAATTGATCCACTTGTGCAGGTCCAAACCCTCCGGCAGAGGCACTTTCTTCTGTGCCTTCGGCGCCACCGGATTCAGATCCCCCGTGAAGAGATTGGCAAAGTCTCGAATGAGTTGCGCAGCCGCTGGTGGAATACCCGTGGACACATTACCATTCTCCGGTCCAGGCAAATCGTCTAGCAGATCTCTTTCACTCTCCGTGCCATTCACGGACTTCAACTCATCGCGCAGCATCTGAATCATAATGAGTGCCGAGCTGGAGCGTTCCTGCACTTCAATATGTCCTGAACTGACAAAGTGTGTCACTTTCTCCTCAAACAGATTGCACAAACACACAATCTCACGAACATTCTCCTCATCCAGACTGCGTACCAGCATTCTAGTGAGGAGTTTCAGGGCATTGTGAATGTACACGGCTTGAATGTGGTCCGGCAATTGGCGTGGCTTGAGCAGAGATTTGAGTGTGTCCTCCGGATCAACGAGGAAACCACTGAACTCGCCCACAATCCACCCGGCGGCGTACAGCACCTCATTCATCGTGCCACTCGAGGCATCCCAGTGGGCGGCATTGGCAGGGAAGGTGTTCAGTAGGCTGGCCATCTCCGTCACGGCAAACTCTCGCACGGCCTGCACGCGAATCGCCACGTCCAGCAACTGCGTGGCAATCACAGTGCCGTGCTTCGAATTGGCCTCCAATTGAATCAACTCCACCAACACAGTGAGATACCACTCGAAGTTCGTCACATACTGATAGCTGCCCTGTGAGCAGATCTCAATCACCTTGTACAGCAACTCGTCCCGGTATGTGGAGCCCTCGGCGCGCTCCATGTGACCCAGGAGGCGCTTCACGATCTCCATGAGATTCTTCTTCGACACCATGCCGTACAGCAGATCCAGAGCGCGCAGTCGAATTGACTCATCCTTGTCATCGAGACAGGCCAAAATCAGATCCTTGTGCGCCTGCACACTCTTCGGATGAGTCTTGAGAATCTTGGACATGGCCAGAAGGCCTAAGTATTTCACTGCAAGCAAAGGAGAAAGTCATTTCCAACGCCACTTCTCGGTCGCATAATTTTACTTACAATTCTGATCGGAATCTTCAATGAGAATCCTCAATTTCTGGACGCACAGCTGAATGGAAGCACTGTGATTTGGCATTCCACTGCTTATGCTAATCAGCACGGCTATCACCGTGTTTATGCATTCATATAGAAGACTCATTGCCGATGTGCTGTCGAGATAAGAACATCCAAATTAGTTGGAGTAGAAAGATATTTGACTGCATTCAAACAAAAAGCAAAGAAAGGTAACAAGCGAACATTAAACATGAATTGATGCTTGCCTATGAATTAAATTCGTTAGAGGCTCTATCAACTTTTTACCAAGTCTCGGTTCTAAGGGTGTCAGAGCGCCAAACTGTAAATGCAATGGAGAAGAGAGTATGATAAAATAGCCATTCTCTGCAATGATTCAACTACAGAATAGGCTAAAGAATGTAGATAAGCGTCAGCTCGCTTGTTGAGCTGGGATTTCTTCAATCAATCATTGTGATCGAGAAATCTCAGCTCTTTAAACAGCACTGCAAATATGCTAAGAAACACCACCTCGATATGAGATCAATGAGTGGTCTTGTCAATCTTTTACCGATTGCCGGCTCAATCGTCGTGAAGCTGGAAAACTATGAGTCACATTTCTTCAATTAAAATTGCCCCGACGAGGCGTCGTCACACAGAGAATATGGCAGAAAATACTCACTAATTTAATAATCTTAATCAGCATCCAATTGTTCGTGGACGTGGTCATAAGTTTGAAGAAGATGGGCGCCAGTGAGAGATAATTCTTGGGATTCTTGCGCGCCAGCTCGCAAATGACATTCACGGCGGCCGACTGGACGCCCGGATCGGGATCCTCCAGCTTCTCCTTCAGCTTGGGAAAGGCGGGCTTCAGCGCCTCCGGGTATCGCAGGAACACTTTGTACATCATGAGGACGGCCTTCATGCGCAGGTAGGGCTTCGTGGAGCTCATCAGTGTCATGATATCATTGGCCAGATCGCGCGACAAGTCCGCCGAGATGAAGCAACTAAGGCCACTGAGCGCCACGCCGGCGTCATATTGACTCTGCGAGTTGAGATCCTTGCGCACCATGTTTGTGGTGAGCATCAGGAGTTCGCTGTCTGGATGGAAACACTGACTGGCCGCCAGATAACCGACTCTCTTGCAAGTAAACTTGGACGAGCTCATCACTTCGATGATGTTGAAGCCCGCCCAGGAAATGTCATAGCCCAGCATCTGGATCTGCGGAGTGGAATATTCTCTATCAGGCATCTTATGTTACATTTCACAGTTGAATTGCGATTGATAACATTTCGGGTTCAGAGTTGTATTTGAACATTAGTTAAGCTCTTTTGTCACTGTTGCGACTCTGTTTGCTGAAGTCTTACAAGGGAAGATCAATTAAAATGTAAATCAGAAGCTCGAGTCATTTTAATTGAAAAAGGCGTTTTAGGCCATTCGTCACTACGATCGTCGCCAAGATATTTTCCCGCAAAAATTCCCACCACGAGTCATTGACCTCTAAATAGCATTTCGCGACTTGGTCTTTATAACCCCTGTTTACCTTTCCACGCCATTCTAATCTCTAGAAAGGCCTCAATTAATATTAAGCTGTCTTTTCTTCTTGAGTCAACACGAGAAGAAAGAACGAAAGACAGAAATCCTTCTTATCCTCTTCCTCCGAATCTAGGACATTCGCAACTCTGCATTGAACACAACACTCACATATGTTAATTTGGAGACTGCATTGCATTTCACATTGATGTTGTCCTGCCTCAGTTCCAGCTTGATCTCCTCGATGCACTGCGCGATGTATTTGGCCTGGAAGAGACACGAGAAGTGCCGTAAATCCGTTCCAGCTGAGCGAATCCCACTGACAGATTGTGAGCCACAATCAATATTTCCCCGAGCCGCCCGCAATTGGCTATCTATTGACGATATGTAATAGGGGAATTGACGACAATATCTACCTCATTATCTTTGTTGTTCCGAATCCCACGGACCAAGTCGGTCAGATTTTTATCAAACATTCGCTCAAAGTTTCCCTTCACCTTCTTCAGTGCCATTTTCACGCAGTCTTTTTCACACTTTCCCCGCACAATACAACTTCATCCACAGTTTGGGCGTCTGCATGGGGTGATGCCGAAGGCTTTCGCGCTGAATTTGGCGTGCAATTTTCACGGAAAATGGGTGGAATTTGATGAAAATGAGAGGGATCCGCACTGGGACAGCGAGATCGCCAAGATGAACTGTCAAGCGCCACGTCAATTTTAGGGTTGCCACCTCGGAGGAATTCCGCGCATCTCGCAGGCTCCGAAAGTCGGCGGACAGTCAGAGGACAGAGAGAGGGAGTTTTGTTTTTGAATATTCTAATCGCGCACAACAATACAGTGTTTTTCTTTATCATTTTTCCAGAACATTTACCCTTGTTTATAAATAGAAAACAGGTGCAAAGTATAAAAAATGAGGACGATTGACGATATGCGATGGAGAACTAGTCTTCGAATGTTATTCTGCCGGGCCCATGAGACTTCATGTATCGCCGGATTGATCTGTACGATGCCTTCTGGGCCAGTTCCTTCTTCATCGCCTCTTCTTGTTCGAATTTCCACTGGTTGAAGTTCTCCTTCTTCCACAGTTCCAGCTCTAAGTACTCCCTCTTCGTGCTCTCTTCAATGGCATTGAACTTATGCTGGCCCATCTTCATGTACTTCCGGATGATGAAGTACTTCTCTTCCTCGCCGTACGGCTGCCGCAAGAGGATGAACTTCCAGAACCAGCGTACGTTCCAGGCCACCCACTTGGTGATTGTGTACGGAGAGATGATAAGTTGCACCCAGAGAACATCCCAAATGCTGGGCTTAGCGTAGGCCCCTTGGATGTCCATGTTCTCCTCGATGATTTTCCTCACCAGCTTATCCGTCTCCTCTTTCTGCTCCGTCTTCGACAAGCGCTGCTTTCCCGTTTTCTTGCTCATCCGCGCCGTCTCCTGCTGCTGTGCAATCTCCAGCGCCTTGTGCCGGTACTTTGGCACAGTCATGAAGTACTTTATGGCGGATTCGTAGCGCTGCCACCAGCTAAAGTACTGAATCAGAGAGATCACAGAGATTGTCACGAACAGAACCAGTCGCACGTCCACTTTGGGCGCCACCCGGCGACGATAGTATCTATAGTAGTGGGCATAGTACTCCTGTGGATTGTCCAGCATGTAGTCGTAGTCTCCGCGAGAACCGTCATCCCGCAGAATCTCATAAGCCGTGGCGATTGCTTTGAATTGCTCCTCGGCCTCCTTCTTAGCCGCCTCCCCGCGATGCAGATCCGGATGGTACTTCTTCGCCAGCTGTCTGTAGGACTTGGATATCTCCTGCTTCGTCGCCTCCCTCGTGATATTGAGCACATCATAGCAATTCTCTCTGCCGCAGTACAATCCCTCCAGCAGACGAGCCTCCGCTGCCACGAGGACACAGCAGAAGGGGAAAATCCAGCGCCACAGCAACATTCTGTGTCTCTTCCTGTGCCACCCGCTAATCTGCCACGTTCCACGCGCACTTTGCGACTCTTTTCACTGGATTTGGCTGCGGATTTGCCACTTTTTGTGTTTCATTCCGGTCGCCGTAAAAAACTATCCTCGTCAGCTGTTTTGTTGACAGGCGGTGAGTATCGGTGGCGATGGTGAATATGTGGTGAATACCGAGGGTGGAGTGATGCTGGGTGGAAAATTGGCTGAAAACCCTAGAAGAGTGCATAGAAATTGGGTGAAAAATGGCACAAACCATAGATAAGCGTGTTCAGATTCTTGTGATACTCTCTCACACCTTCATCGGTAAGGATTTGCGTGTGAAAAACAGTGAAGAGAGCAGGATAACCTCAAAAGCCGCTTTTGCTTCTCTATTTACTCAAACTTTTCCCATTTTCCAGGCATGGGATTGTTCTTCCTGCAAATCTACCATGTCCGGACGGTGTTTGAGGTGAAGACCAACTTTAGTCATCTGTCGAAACTCGAGCGAGAGGCTCTTTTCACATCTGAACATGGGCTGTATTATTCCTTCTACAAGAGACTCGCGGAGGCGAAATCCTTCGCCGGAGGCCTTGAGAAGCTTATCCACGACAACCTGACGGAGTATCCCAGCACTATAAACTCCATCCACAAGTTCCATATATATCCGGAGATCCTGGCAGCGTAAGAATGTGGCTGAAGTATATTTTGCGCAAGACTGAATGATTGTCGCTTCCAGATTTCTTTACAAGCAGTACCTCAATATCACAGCTTATATGGGTGGCGCGGGCTCTTCTAAGACGTGCTGGACATCGCTGAGGAGTCACGAGATGACACCGCATATGAATTGCGAAGGCCTGGAAGAGCCTGTCCACTTCTATTTGGAGTTCATCTGGTGGACGGCGGGACTCACGGTCTTCTTTCTGTACCTCTTCGGGACGTACATGAGCAATCACGTGTTTAGCGGCATCGCCACAGTGATCTACTATTTTGTCCTCCACGAGAATGCCAGCAGAGTGGCGGAATTCCCGCTGGCCAGGGAGAATTTTGCCATTCTGTTTATCGTGTGGCAAATGTTCTACCTCACAATGTGCATCGCGAGGCTCAGCATAAAGACCTTCAAGTGGAATGCCACGAAGATTCTCACGCAGAATTACATAATGGTTGGGCAATTGTGTTCTTAGTTTAGGCGTGGGATGTATTTATATCTTGATGTTCTTGCAGATCATTAAGTTGGCGCTCCTTACGGCGGCTGCTCACATGTGCTGGCAATTTTCGGCCGCAATCTTCGCCACGCAGACTATCGTGATCTTCGTGATGGTGGAACTCGAGTGGTTGCCGCAGGAGTTTGTCCTGAACTATGCACTGGCACATGTTCTGGCCAACATTTCCTGCTACTACGCCATGTTTGGCAATCGCTACTTCTTCCTCTCCATCAATCATTCCCTCATTGTGGCGCTGATCTTCTTCCTACTATTCCGCAACATGGAACGCGGTGAGGTGCAAATGAGTCGACCGAAGAGATTTCTGCACGATCTGTGCTTCTTCATCAGCATCACGTATTTTGTGTCCGACATCACGGATCGGATGAGTGTATCGTCGCGCAAGGATGCGAGTGAGGACATTAATGGACACTTTATCAATCTCTTCCTCACCAAGTTCGGCCTGAAGTTGCCGAATCTGGTGGAGTTGCTGTATCTCTGCAACTCCTCATATGCTTTCCTGGACACAGACACAATTGTACAGTATATTACTGTATTTGCGCCCAAGATTGTCCCCGTGCTGCTCATGCTGTGCGCCGTGAAGCTGTGTCTGGGCAGGAGGCGGAATCGACGTCTGGAAGCGGAGGCAATTGAACGGGCGAAGAACTATGTCACGGAGGACTTCATGGAGGAGAATCTCGTGACGCTGCAGAATTTGTCAAATCCCAAAACCACGGCGGAATTGAAGAGTTGTCTGGATTTGCTGGAGAAGTGTGACTATGATTATGAGAGGTACAAGATTGAGAAGGCGAAAATTAAGCCAAAGAGTGAGGAGAGGAACAAGTTCCTCTGGGATGTGGAGAAATTGAAGAGCGAAGGGAAGAAGGCTTCCGGTGAAGCGAAGAAGTCGTCGGGAGCGAAGCGCAAGACGCCGGAGGAGAAGACAGATCCAGTTCAGCCACCGAAGCCTTCCACCACACAGTTGGAGACATTCTGCCTGTACAACTTGCTGCAGGCGCTCTTCTTCCTCTACTTCGCTCTGGCTGTGGCCAAACTGAAGTTCATCCTCACGCCCTTCATCTGCCTCAACGCTGCCACATTGCCACCTCGTCGGTGGTTCTTCGACGGCACAATACGCATCTACTGGGCGCTCACGCTCATCCCGTTGCTCAGCAGCATCGTGTATCCGGGCTTGAGGAACATGCAGGGGCAGTACAGTCCGGCGAATCCGGACAACTACGAGCTGGAGGAGCTGCTGGAGTGGATTAATCACAATACGGAGACAAATGCGGTGTTCGCCGGGCCGATGGACATCACACCAATGGTTCTGGTGGCCACGAAACGTCCCATTGTCAATCATCCGCACACGGAGTTTCAGGACATGAAGGAGCGCACGAGGATCGTGTATGGGATTTATGGGAAGCAGCAATCCGTGGAGATCTACAATGAATTGGCCAAGCTGAAGGTGCAGTATGTGATCCTGGCGCGGAAGGATTGCTTCCTGTACACGAGCAATGGGTGCAAAATGTCAGAGATTTGGGATTATCTCATACCAGAGGCGAAGAACAATCCACGCTTCTGTGCTGACCTATTCCAGGCGTCTGTGCCCAATTTTCTCAAGGCCTTCATCAATAAGAAATTCCTCATTTTGCAAATCTTCTCAACCGTTCAACTTGAACTCAATCGCAAGAAGATTATCATTTAAGTGACTCTCTTGCTGTGGCCATTCGGATTTTCTGACTGCCTCTCATCTTGCAAATGACGAGCTGATAAGGCAAAGAGAGAGAGAAAGAGGGAATTTTGTGTGGATTTGATAAAATGAGAGGCGCGCGCGATAAGTTCTTCAATAAACACTGTACAACAATGTGCACTAATGTGAAGACTGAGCATAATTTCGGAAAAAGGCGA
This sequence comes from Phlebotomus argentipes, assembly GCF_947086385.1. Classification (NCBI taxonomy): domain Eukaryota; kingdom Metazoa; phylum Arthropoda; class Insecta; order Diptera; family Psychodidae; genus Phlebotomus; species Phlebotomus argentipes. The sequence goes on along the minus strand of NW_026776181.1, from coordinate 4,901,603 downwards.
TTTTCCTACCCACATGAAGATGAGTTTTGATGAAATTTCAATAATCACAATTAATTGTTCTTCACTCTTTTTCAACTTATCTATCTCAGTGTTAATAAAACATTTGTTGTACAGTGAATTAATGCACAAATCGTCGAGGAACTTCAAGAATACTAAGATGTTTCTGAGTGTTTATTGCATTTTACTTGTGAAAGAGTATTTTGTGGACCTTTTTTCAGCGCGGAAATCAGAAAGGTCATTTTTCCTTGTATGTGATGATGAAATTATGAGTAAAATAAAAAGAAAATAAAATGTTAGACAGCCGTAAAAGTAAAAGAAAAAAATTGTTCCTTTATAATTTTAATAAAAACAATAAAATTGCAATCTCTACAACAAAAAAAATCTTTACAAATAAAGATCAAATTAGGCATGATTTTATTTACAAATTAGGAGGAAAATATGACAGCAATTGAGGAAGAAGGGACTGTAAATTCGGGGTTTTACTTGTTCTATTCGGTTTCGCCCTATTTCTACTGAACGTTCTCTCGTGAGACAGGGTTGTATTTAGCATAAAACATTACATCTAAAAATGTATCCCAAAGTTGATTGGCGAGCGCCAAGTCAACAGCACGAACTCTTGGCCGGTTCGCCCATGACGAGATTGAAGTCGAGGCTGTTGGTCTTGGCGAAGCCCGTCTTAATGCCGTCCCAGCCGTCCTCCACCGTGTACTCGCCGCTCTGGATGCGATTGTACACCTCCTGAGTCACCATGCTGAACGCCTCCAGCACATTGACGCCCGTGCGCGCGCTGGTCTCCACGAAGCCGCCCAGGCCGTGCTGCTTGGCAAAGGACTTCGCCTCCTGGACGCTCACCTCGCGCCGCCCACCGCTATTGACTAGATCCAGCTTGCAGCCCACCAGCGCGAACACCGGCCGATGGGGCTCTATGTGGCGCTTCGCCTCCATCATCCACAGCGGCAGGTGCTCGAAACTCTCGTGGTTCGTGATGTCGTACACGAGCAGCACGCCCACGGAGTTCCTGTAGTACGACTTTGTGATTGAGCGGAATCTCTCCTGGCCCGCTGCGTGGGGAGGGAATTTGCATTAGTCACTGACTTGCGCTCTATCGAAGGTTGAGAAGCCTCTTACCCGTGTCCCACAGCTGAAGCTTGATCTTCGTGCCATCCTGCACTTCGATGAGTCGGGCAAAGAAGTCCACACCCACTGTGGGATCCGAGAGCTGCGAGAAGAGCCAAGAAAACAATAAGGAAGCTTAAACTACGCACTTTGCGTGACTCTGTGGTTTTCGCCTTGACAGTGAGAATGTGCATTGAATGCCACTCTAGGAGAAAGCACACTCATCGAGTATGCACTTCCCTCGGGTCGAGTGAGAGTGCCAAAGAATATAAGCAGGAATTGTGTGCAAAATATTCCCACGGAGTGCAAAAGAAAACAATGAAAAGATGGGGCGATCAAACCTCAGCAAATCGTCCGTCTGTGAAGAATTTCAGCAGTGATGACTTTCCCACGGTGCTGTCGCCAATCAAAATAAACCTAAACTGATATTGGAATATTGGTTCAACCATATTCACAGTCAACACGAACTTTCTCACACGATCAGCACGATATTTCAGTAGCAAAATTCACATTTCACTCACGCAAAACTTCTCTATTGTCTTGCAAAATTGACATCTGATTTTATTCACCACTCGCGCACAGCGCCTCTGGCGGAAACTTGTGGTAGTGACGGTGGGTGTTGAATTTGATGTTTTGACTTTTTCACTGATAAGGGAATTGCGGTTTTAGGGCGGAAAATCGCTCGTGTCTGCTTGGAAAAGTACATTAGACTGTAAGTGAGAGTGTGTATTTTGGTATTTCAATTAAATTTCCGAACAATATTACACTTCTGTAGGGATAACTGAATATTCCATACAATAACCTCAATCAGAGGACGTCTCTTGGCAAAGCTTACTGAAAAATTGATTTATCAGCAGATTTCCCCAATGTCATCCCTCAAATTTGGCACTCTTGTGCTCAGGACGGTGCTGAGTAATCGACTGTATGGGCAGCCGGCGAAAGTTCTCAGTCAACAATGTGCTTTTCGCATGTCCAAGAATTCCGCAGTCAGCTTCCAGCAAAGCAGGGAGTACAAGGACTTTGGCCACAAGCCAGAAGTCGTGCCCACATTCACAAAGTTCTTCTACTTGATGGTCGGACTGGGAACACTTTTATCGATGCTCAACTACAAAGGGTATATTTGAGTAGTGTTTTGGGGGCGGAAGAAGAAGTAAGTGAAAATAATTTTCTCCTTCATTTCAGGATTAAGAAGATGATTTTCCCGAAAGTCGATGCTGACACTGGCGTTGAAAAGGATTCATCTTCGGCTGAGAGTGAGAAGAGTGACTCGGAGGTGTCTGAGAGTGAGGATGACGAGAAGAGTCCGGAGAAGAAGAAGAAGGAGAAAATAGGGTTTCGCGATAGAAAGGTGATTTAGAGATTATGGTTGGGCAGACAAGGGTAGATTGAAATAATGTTTAGTTGACAGATTATAGAGTATGAAAATCGAATCAGAACTTATTCGACGCCAGATAAGATATTTCGCTACTTTGCCACCATTCGAATTGTTTCCGGCGAAACGACGGAGGTCTTTATGACGCCTTATGATTTTCTGCGATCGCTCACGCCAGGAATGAAGCAGCCTGACGGTAAAGAGGTTTTCTTATTGGCCAAGTAGACAGCGACACTAATCCCGCGGTGAAGGCGTAGATTTAGGAAGTAGATGAGATTAATCCATGCTAGGCGCTGCTATAATCACTAATTTCATGCTGTGTTGTCTTTCAAAATGTGTGTAAAATGTTGTCTCTAATCACTTTACTAACCCAGATCATCGAGTATGAGAACAGAATCAGGCAATTCTCCACTCCGGACAAGGTGTTCCGCTACTTTGCCACAGTCCAGGTGCCCCTGGGCGGACATGGAGAGTACGAGGTGTTTATGACCCCGATAGATTTCTTGACTAGCATGACACCGGGAGTGAAGCAGCCTGAGGGTACCTAAATCCAATATCTAATCATCTTTTGTGTTCAGCAATTTTGGCCTTTTTTGCTTTCGTCCTGAATTTACTTAACGATGAAAAAAAAGAGATTCCTTTTAGCGACACAGATTTCAATTGAAATGTACTTTTAGGTCTGGGTCTTGATCAGTATCGTCGATATGATCCAAAGGTAAGAAAGCTTTAATTGAAATCCTATCTTTCCTACGCTTGGAATAATCGTCCAACGTTTAATTATTCCTTAGTTCTTATATTCGATATTTATTAATTCCTTATTTCACGAAAAAAAGATGTTTTGTGTATGTTTTTGTTGAAAATCAACTCTAAAATGTTGCTTTAAAATCATTGTGGTTTAGGAATCAATTGCTAAACCCTCTGATGATATGTTTAACGTGAAACTTTTGCTTATTTAACCTGTGTGTATATATTTTTTTTAAATCAGTTTAATTAATGAAATTTATTCCTGTCTATATGAAATGTGAAACTAAATGCAAGTATTTTAACACATAAAAATCACTTCTTCACTTTCAGACCTTTGAAGAGGTATCTTGTTGAGGCCTTTTTCCTTAACTAGCCGATGAGAAACTAATTTTTTAAGTCTTTTTCTCTCTTTCCCAAATATTCTTTCATTTTTTGTCTACAAAAATTGACATTGCAATTTGGACACTCATTTTTTCTCAAAAGTTCTTTTATCACATTTTGTACAAAAAATACCTCATTTTTCTGTATTTCTGTGAAGCAATGGATTGTTTTGTGAATAAAATAATTATGTGGCATGATTTTCAATGTCTTAAACCTTAGAGAAGTGATGCACAGTGTGTGTAAATTGGCTTCTTGTAAGGAAATGATCACAATTGCATGTAGAATTTCACCTTTCAAAATTATACCATTACAAAATACGGCATGCAACCAAACTTCCTCTTTTCTCTCTTCCAAATTTTCTTAAGTGGCTTTAGGACACTCAGCTTTCTGTCTTGAGTTTCCTCACTGTCACTTGTCCGTTTTGTGCCTTTTTCAGTCTGTCACGGAACGCCTGGATTTATCTCTCGAGCAGACGTCGATCTTCTACAAGCTCGGCTCTTACGGATTGATCTCCTTCTCGGACTACATCTTCCTCTTGACGGTGCTCTCAAGTGAGTAGGACACTTTATTCCTCGTTAAACGAATTTTTATTCAGTCTGACAATAGTTTAAAATATATAATATATAGAATAATACAATTTATATAAGAGTTAAGGTACATCTTGACAACACCACAGTTAATATAATATATATTTTTTGTTTCGATAAAACAGTTAAATACATCGAATAATTTTCTTTTATCATATTTTTGTTCCTTTTTGGGTTTTTGGCAAAATTTCATCCATTCCAAATTCTCATGTTTCCATATTCTTAGATTTTTTTTTCTTTGTAAAAATACACTTTTTAAATTTTTCTTTAGACAATGCACGAAGTTTCCAAATTTCACATACAATATACACAAATTTTCCGTCAAATTTTTTTTTTCATTAAATTTAGGCTGGAGAAAAAATGTTAAAATATATCGATTCAATAATTTACTTTATCCATTTACGTAAAGATTGTCCTTCCGAAGTTAAATCGTTTTTTTTTGGTATCATGCACGAGAGATTACATCAAAAACGTAAATGTTAGATTCATGCATTATTGGGAAATTATTTTAGAAAATAAATTGCAGTTATATATATTTCTTCTTCTCTATTGAAATTGTGTGCAAAACTAGAAGTGGAATTCTGGGACGTGGTTTTACTAATATTTATTAAAATATTGTTTCTTTACTATTTGTTTGAGGGTTTTTTCTTTTATCTTGGTGGATTTCGGTGGGCCTGAATATACCGCTGAAATATATTTTCCCAGAATTCCACAGAAAATTTCATATATATTCCTAAACTACAATCACTTTACGTATTAATGTGCACTTCTTTTTTACTACTCCACCACACCATTTATCTTGTCTGTTGTGTTAGTTTGTTAGTGCCAGTGTAGATTACTATATTGCCTACATATTTATGCCTATTGATAGTTTCCATGAGGATAAAATGGGTGGGGAGAGAGAAAGAGAGAGAGAGAGTGGAAAAATATGTGAATCTCTCAAACTTGCTCAATGAGTTCATAGTACTTTGTGAAATTGTATCCAAAGAGTTCAAAGTCTGGTTCGTAGATTTCAAGTATTTGGTCCAGGGTTTGGGCGTCAATTTGGCCAAAGTATTTGGGGATGAGGCGGCGTGTGTCGCTGGTTGAGCGATTGGATATGGCGCGTACCTTCTTATTGGGTAATTTGTTGAGCAGCAGCGACTCCAGTCCTGCTTGTCTAATGATATACTCGGTGTCACGCTGAAAGGTCTCCACTTTGGCGATGAGGGTGTAATTGATGCTGCACGGGGTGCAAAAGCTGTAAATGGGACTCCAGTGCTCGTCGAAGCGTCCGCCGGATTTGCTGTGATGGATGAGATAGGTGAGAAACTCCTTGAATGTTGGTCCTGATGTGTCCTTCGTCTTGGGTGTCTTCCGGTATTTGCGCACGATTTGCTCAGCCAAGAACTTGTAGTACTTGTTGCGAAAGCCCTCGATTTTGTTCCTGTAAGCCGACAAGAGGCGCTCAAAGGGCTCACGCACGATGAGGAAGGATATCGAATTGGCGAGAGCGTCAGCAAGTTCGGGCAATGTTGGTCGTGGAAAGCGCTGGCGAGCCAACTCGAGGGGGGATGTTTTTGTCCTCTGCAGATATGCCAGATTGTAGCCACCTGTTAAATGATTTCAATCACCCTGTCAGCAGGTCTGTTTCACGTGTGACTCCTGGACAAGTGCCAAAATTGTGTTTTCACTCCAGAATGGAGTTGGGATGTCGTATAAAACATGGTGTCTGAGCATAATTGCTCCTGCCATAATCTCAGTAATTACCGTGTAAGTTATGGGGTGAAACGAGGAAAAGAGAAACATTAGCTCTATCTGTGATCCTACAAAAAATTGAATCTCGCAAAATCGACTAAAATAACATCAGGGAGGATAAATATGAGGAAATCTTATGAAAAGAAGAGGGCATTCAGATCCTAGATTTTAAGGTCCATTACGTCTTTGAATTCTTACCGAGAATGTTGAAGTAGTACATCCATGAGCTGCTGGCTGCCTTGAAGACATTGCACCACGCCAATCCGTGTCCAGAGGAGATGAAGAACTCCCAGGCATTCGGTGGATAAACGCCCACCATTCCTCTCCTGATGCACGTGTCCCAGAGGAGATTCTTCCTGTCTGTGAAATCCTTCTCGGCCGCTGCGTTGACCTCTTCGGAATATTCGTAGATGGGATTGAGTGTGGTGGGCTTTGTTGGCTGGGCTGGTTTCGTGTGATTCGTGGAATTTCTCCAGACATGACGAATGAGAATCTTTCCATTGCTTCGATGGGAAGTCTTAGTGATCCATGAGGTCGTCTTGGCCTTGCTGTCCTCCATGGCTTGGAGGGATTCGCGCAGCAGCACGGCCACGTAGAGGCTGAACACGGTGATGGCCAAGAGGACTTTGAGACATAGGACAAAACGTCTCTTGAGCATCGATCGCTTCGTGCGATTCTTCACATTCACTGTCTGAATAGGCCTCATCTCGGTGCTCTTCATTCATCATTTCTTCGTGACTACTCTTGGATTGTTCAAATCTTTTATCTCACAATTCGACAGAATTCATTGGCTTTCCGCATCTCATTGCTGACAGTGGAGCTTCGTTTCTTTTTGGCACAATGAATCTCGCAACGATTACTTGGCGAAAGAAATGGAGGATTGAGTAAATTCTGGTTAAATTCGCTTAAAATATGAAGCACCTCGGTTAAAGCGTCAAGAAGTAGTATTGCATGGAAATAATTAGTTATTGGCACAAATTGCACTGGAAACACTGAGAAAGTAGGGAAGGGAAGTGTGAGATTGAAGAGGCGCCGAAGGAGAGAAAGAAGACTTTTGAAAAATGCAATAAAATTGCACACGTGAATTTGATTTTTCACCCTAAACTTTCGCTACGTTCTGTCGCGCGATGGCTTTTCGGGGAGGTTGTGGAAATGCGTGGAATTTTGGCTGTTTGTAAAGAGATAACGAAAAAAATGAAGAAGATAAAACGGAAGTTGTTGTCACTCCCAAAAACACTGGTATCTGAATGGGAGAGGAAAAAATGTACGGTCCTTATCGATTTGTCCTGCGCACAGGGACGTCCAACAGGAGGGTGGTTGGAGATTCACGCTGCTCCTTCGGCCCCCACCCAAGGATTGCTGGCGTGCATGCGGTTACGCGAGAGCCTCCCGGCCGCGTCCAATTACATATTTATTCAATTGTGCGGTGCACCTCTACCATCGTCCCGGGGCGCAAAATGATTCAGCGTGCCGCTATAAATTTGTAATTTTTCAATTACCCGTCTCGTGACTTGGGGAATTGTGGTGAATTTCCATTGCTCATCATTCCTTATCGCATTGAATTACCTGCGGATGCGAGCGCGAGGGTGCGAAGCGATGCTTCCCGAGGAAGCAACAGTTCGTCAGTTCCATAAACAAAGATTGTTTCACATGATTTAGGCGAAAATCTGTGAAATTTATTTGAACCCAATTCAATTTTCAATTTGTATCGTCAGCGCGTTATTAGGTATAAGATGTCTCCAGATTTTTTGGAGACACATTTTTAAAATAGTTTTAATTCCCTAAGATTAATTTTTCTAAGGTCCTTGAGAAATTTGAAAATGTCTTACAGTGGAATTTTTCCCTATTTCTCATCACATTTATTGGAATTTAGAAATTTGTATATAAAGTAAACGACTTTTGCTTATGAAACCACCGATTTATCTCTTGGTATTATCATTTCAGCTTCTCGGAGACACTTTGAGATTGCCTTCCAGATGTTTGACCTCAATGGCGATGGTGATGTTGATTGTGAGGAGTTCGAGAAGGTCGCCACGCTGATCAGGCAACAGACAAGCATTGGCAATCGCCACAGGGATCACGCCAATACTGGAAATACCTTCAAGGGCGTAAATTCTGCTCTCACGACGTATTTCTTCGGCCCGAAGATGGACCAGAAGCTGACAATTGAGAAATTTCTGGACTTCCAGAAGCAGCTTCAGCGGGAAATTCTCACACTTGAGTTCACACGGAAGAATCCAGATGAGAATGGCAGAATTTCTGAGGTGGAATTTGCCGAACTGATGCTGGCTTATGCGGGCTACACGCAGAAGAAGAAGGCCAAGAAGATGAAGTTGGTGAAGAAGCGCTACAAAGACGAGAGTCAGGGAATCTCGAAGGACGATTATCTCGATTTCTTCCACTTTCTCAATAACATCAACGATGTGGACACGGCGCTGACTTTCTACCACATCGCAGGAGCGGCCATCGACCATAGCACGCTGAAGCATGTGGCCAGGACTGTGGCGCACGTGGAGTTGTCTGATCATGTGATAGAGGTGGTCTTTACGATTTTCGATGAGAACCGTGAGTATATTTTCCAGGGAAGTTGAGACTTTCTTGCCTGACTTTTTCCTCGTCTTGCAGTCGATGGACAACTGAGCAATCGAGAATTCATTGGTGTGATGAAAAATCGGCTTCAACGGGGATTAGAGAAGCCCAAAGACACTGGTTTTGTTAAGTTTATGTACTCCATTCTGAAGTGTGCCAAAGACACAAAACCATCGTTTTTGGAGGCTTGAGCACATTTTATCTCGATCCTGACACTATAATGCGCTCCCTTTCTAGTCCTCACATCTAATGCATCTAATATTTGAAAAATTGGAATGTTCCACCATATGAATTAATTTATATCTTCGCATTTAGAATCACAAGTCTTCTGAATCTCTTGTATTCTCGTTGAATTTTCAAATAAATCCGAATGAAGTTAGCAAAGCATCGATTTCCCCTCTCGCGATTGTCATAGGTGCGCGTTTGTCCGGGAAGGTCCGGGAGTCATGAGAGAAAAATAGATTTTCCTCAATTCACACAAGAAAAAATACTCATTTTATCCTCAACGCAAGCTCAGAAGGATGATACCAGAAACTCTGTTGTTTGCTTTTGCTCTCTTCGACACGGGATTCGTGCTGTTTGTCCTCGTTTACTATGTAAGTTGAAAAATATTCTAAAGTAGGATATTGTTGGGGCGTTTTCTTCTAATTTGCCGCATCCATTGGTATCTTTTCAGGTGATAATCCTCTCGGATCTCGAGTGTGACTACCTTAATGCTCAACAGTGCTGCTCAAAGTTAAATTTCTGGGTTCTTCCTCGTGCTGGAGCGCACGTCTTCCTCGTCATCTTTCTGATTATTAATGGGCACTGGTGGCTGGTTTTCTTCAATTTCCCGCTTGTTACGTGGATCATCTACGAGATTGCAAGGATACCCAGCGGAAATATGGGTATCTATGATCCAACGGAGATTCACAACAGAGGAATGGTGCAGAAACACTTGAGAGATTGTATGATCAATCTCGTCTTCTATCTCATGGCTTTCTTCATCTATCTCTACTGGTAGGAGCTGAGAGAGTGGCTTCAGGGCTACATTCTGCTTTTAAATCTTGTTTTAAATGCCACAATCTTCATTTTGCAGCATGATTATGGCGATGCTGAAGGGAGATCCCATCCGGAGGCACGAAGATGGTGACATAGTCACAGAATTCTGATCTCACTGCCCATCTAAGTCACTAGAGTTGCTCAAGACTGCTGCAGGAATTAAATTATTGCCCTATTTAATCTTCCAAAAGAGGCTTTTATTGTGTGACTTCGCGTGTGGGTTGGATGGCTCTCCCGCCACCACAGGTGGCGCCCCGGGAGCACACGTTGAGGTTATGTGGGGTGGTGAGTCCACGAAGATGGAGCGAAAGTGGTGAAATTCTGTGTCGGGCGTGGGAAAGTGCGCTTCGTGGCGATTTCGTATGTGGCTTTGGCTCCAAAGTCACGATGATTTTGTCAGTTTGCGTAGCGGGGAGCACTCGGGGCAGCACTGGTTGGATTGCCGCACCAGTTTTCAGTGCAATTTCACAGTGAGCAGAAGTCAAAGTGGCTGGGTGAGTCCGGAGGACGTGTGCAGGAGAGAGAGAGAGAGGGAAAGAGAGAGAGAGATAGATGGAGGAGGGAAATAGTGCGGTGATAAGATTTGAGGACTCCCCGGTGGGGGTCAGTTTTTTTCGCTGTCCAGATCCGGGAGTGTCTCGCCCCTGAGAGTCTCGTCTTGTGTGTGTGGCTGCGACGCCGCCCTCGCAGAGCGAGAGAGCGCACGAGAGAGTGACACCCAGAATCCCCAACTTGAGATAATCGCGCCGATCGATAGACAGTGATTAGCTGGGAAGAGAGGAGGATGCGGGTCTTCCCGGAATGACGAGGATGGGGCTGGTCAGCAACACCTCTCATCTCTGGCCACACTCTCTCTCCATCGGCGATTTGTCAATGATGCCCAGAGCCTCGAGAGTGCGAGTGTGTGTTGGCGCGGCTCCTCATCGCAGCCTCTCTCGAGTCTCGCGAGCCTCTCCATTTATTTACATAGCAAAAGTGAGTGAGACACACAAAGTGTGTTAAGCATTTTAATTTGCCTTTAAATGAATTTACAAGACGCGCCACAATTTTGTCACGTTGAGGCCAAAAGGCACGCGAGGAGTGCAGGAGTTGTATTTTTAGATGGGCCAGTTGGGGATTCCTGGGCAATTGGCGGGATTCCGGCCACACATCATGAGGCGCTCTCGCCGCAGCGCGAGTCATTTTTTCTTCAACATTTTCAATAACACTCTCATGAGTGATTCCAATAGACGTGTGATAACTTGAAGGCCAGTCAATCTGTGCCATATTTAGCATAATGGAGAAAAACATTAAAATGAAATAAATGCTATATATTTTATTTCTCCGCAACTATTCAACTGCTCGCCGGAGAATTTTTCTCGCCACGGCAAATCAGACAATTTACCTTCCAATTCGGACCTTCTGGACTGAAAATCAGAAGGTCTCAGAATGCACGAAAATTTCTCGGAGACTCGATGGAACACGCCCCAAAAATTGCCACAAAATCGCGATCATATCAGTTTTGCTGTTCGCACTTGAATTTGCAATTTCCACTCTTGTCATTGGGCATGAAAAGACTGAGAAGCAATTCCTTTAATGTCCAGAATACGCTGGATGAATGAGAATACAGTGAGTTGAAAGTAAATAGCACCAGCAAATCGAAACCAATAAAACAAAAATAGATCTATTTGAAAAATTCACTCTTCTCTGACATTTTTTTTAAATCAGAGAGATTTCCACTGAAACTGAAGAATGTTAAAGATTCAAACACGTAAAAGTTTAATCTATGAATGAATAAGCAAAAACAGTCCTTGCTATTTTCGCTAAAACAGCGTTAGAGAGTTTTAATCGATTCCACATTAAATAATAGAGAAGAAAAAGATGAAATTGGCCAAAATTATTTAAATCCAAGTAGGAATCCATGATAAAAAGACTTAATTGCAAATATTTTTCATGTTCATGCTTGAAAAATTTAAACAACCCCTGAAGGTCGTTTTAAAATTACACATTCAGACGGTACAAATTGGTTTAACACGTGTGAGCCAGAATAGCAAATATCACAAGGGGTGAAATTTTAAGCACATGTGAATTTTTTAAGACGCACAGAATAGGAAAGACTGTTTTAAACAAATATAACACATTTTTAACATACATTGTTTGAGTGGGAATCGCTTCATTTAATGCCAAATCCGGCAATATGCAATGAAATTCGTGATTTTTTGCTATCTATTTTTATTTTTAGTCTTTCATAGAAAAATCGGTGTTTTCGATGGAATCTTGAATGTTTAAGCAGGTTTTTCCAGAATAAACCCACTCTCCTGCATTGTGATCAATGGCTAACACGCGTTATCAATATGTTTTCCTTTAAGTGAGCACAATTAATTTTTTCTCCTCTGTCGCATTGCAATGTTCTCATCAGTACATATTTCTTTCTTCTGAGCTGATTGGAATACAAAAGTGCGAAGTCGGGATGAGTTTTGTCTAAAAATAGTCTTTTCTTCTCTCACTGAATACACATGTATACGAAATAAATAATTTGACGGTATAAATTCCTCCTTATTTGTCCACGAAATTTGCATGCTGAAAAGATTGCACAGAGAGGATTTGTAAAAAGTTAAGTCGTACCTTTAAAAGGCAAATTTACTTGAGATGCCAGTGAATTTTGATGAATTGGAAGATGCGCGGCTCTATGACTTTCATGTTTGGCGACAGAATGGCGATGCGACTTAATGAAATGCATGCATTTTAATCCATACAACTTATTTGCCATATTCTGATTTTTTTCCACTGTGAAATACACACAACAATTCATTAATGCTAATGCAATTGTCACCACTCGTGATATGAGAGTATCTCAAATGAGCCACTTAATGCTGAAGTCAGTGAATGAAATGAACAAAGTGGCTATCGTGGCTGAGAGAGTGAAGCACATAAATCACTTGCGTGTCTTGTTAAAAATCCTTCCATTGAACTGCCTTTTTATTTTCATGCCAAGAAGATTGAAGAACACTTTCTTTTGAGAATTTTTCCCTTCAACATTAATTCGCTTTTGATTCATCGACCCTTAATTTTCCCCCTGCTTGTGGGTGAAAAAAAAGCATAATAAGGGTGCAAAAGGGGGAGCAAAAGAGGAGGATGAAATGGATGGGTGGACGGGATTAGAATATACTGGGAAATTAATGAGATTCCTTGTAAACATAAACTTGTTTTACGATTATTTGTTTCAACCATTATGGGTGGATATATCCTTAATAAGAGGAGCCCAGATATTTTCCACGCAAAGGCCAAGATGATGGCGAAAAGGTCACACGGGCGATATTTCTTTAATCCATGCCTCCGGTATTGGATGCTTTGAATGGCTGAATCCTGCCCAAATTAGCACGATGGGCCGCCCTCTGTCCAGAATGCTAATCGTGGTGGAAGGACGAGAGAGCGGCGGTCGCTCACTGGCTATGCGTGTATAATTGCTAATTAAAATTTCATAGCTTTCTGGCCAGGATTCACAGGGGTTTTGATGAAGGATTGGAAATGGGAAAATCTTCAAGGAGTTCTGATTCATATTTCGGAGATTCTCAGCACATTTATCATAGTTGCTACACTTTAGGTTTGCAAAACCAGACCAACCCCTATAAATTTGCCAATTTAACAGCATCCAACTTGTCGATTGACGCAACATAAGACATTCCGAATATCATGGTCACAAGTTCAAAATAGGATTTCTATAAATTATAGTTATTTTGCTCCATAACTTAGCGAACAGAAAATGCTACGATCGCAAAATTGAGATAAAAAAGTCGATTTCTTAAGCGTTTTTTTCCCTAAGATCTGAGCCATTTAGTGTGGGCACAAGCAATTGCAGTGGCAATGAGATAAAAATTTTAGCTAAAATACCTGCTTTTTAGCTTTTGTGGTTCACTGGAAATTTATGTTGTTCGTAAAATAACATAAAACCAAGGTTTTATCTGAATTTGACTTAAGATATTTCTCGTATTCGAATGTGAGGTAGAAACTCTTTTATCGTTCTTATTATTATGAACGGAAAGTTTAGTAATCGAAAAAAGTTTTGAGAAATCTGAATCGATTCTGAATCTTCTTTTTTCCTTCGCAAATGAGACTGAATTTTTCTGTGAGTTTCACTTTTGTGCTCATAATATTTGATGCATACTTTTGCTGTTCTGCCAGGGAAAAGTGGAGCACAAAAGATATTGTAAAGAAGGTAAAAGTGAAGAAGGGCGGGTGTGATTTATGAATGGAGGATCTCGTTGACAATACAACTAATATTTCATGGGTGTGTGACACAATTTCAAATGGAAGAAAACACCTGCATGTGTTATCACTAATTTCCCGCTCTTAATCGCGGGTGGAAATGCGTAGTACTTGAAGAGTATATTTTAATGCCGATTAGGTCAAAGAGATACACAAGATTGCGTGTAGTTAAATGATCGTAATTATCAGTGCTAAATTTCCTATTCATGAGATGTTTAACGAAGGAATTTACTGGATGGAATGTGATGATATTTAGTAAGGAATAGCATTCATTTTTTTCTGTGTGCCTGTTTTTAATGCTTCCTCTGCCTCCTCCAAATATGTTGCCAAAGTGAAATTTGAATAAATTTGCATTTTATGCTGACGGGGAAGCTGATGTAGTCAATTTCTGGGCGCGTGAGATCTTTTTTTCGCATAGGCTCGGCGAGAGGGAAGTATAAAAAAGAGTAACCATAAAAATCGCGAGCAATTATTACTCTGTTGGCGTGATATTTTAGGCATGAGGAAACAACACTTTATGTTTCTAGTCGTATAACAAATAATTTTTCCTTTCATATTTCATTGCAATTTGCTTGACATTGCAAAATTCTCCAACAGTTTGCGGCTGGAGTTTTTATTGCGGGCTTTGATGTGTCTCTGGAGGAATTCAAAATTTATTACCGTGTCATTTGGGATAGCAAATCTTCTGATGTGTAGAATGATAGTGAAGCTACACAAATGCCGAAGAGTCAGAATTATATGGGGATAAAGTTTCTGGCTGAAGGAGTAATTGAAGGAAATGTAGCCGAATCACAACCTAAAAGTTTTCTCATCGAGGGGAAAAGGCTCGTCAATTTATTAAGTGTTTAGCTACACTCTCCGTGCTGCAAATTTAATTACTGTGTCAATCGAAGAAAGTTCTTGATCCATTCCATCAGCACAATATCGCACACATCTTCTCTGTTCCACTCTCAAAATAACCTCAGTCGGATTGGATGACTTTAAATGTAGATTTATTGTGTGTTTTTGCTCACAAAATCACCAATTAATGTTCTGTGGAATGTCGGCCTTTTTATTCTCTTCTCCATTCGATACCAATGAGTTTGATACCAGAACTTTTTTTTCTTACATTTCTTAACCAGAGCCTAGCAATTTCACATAAACACACTGCCATGGCAATATTGCAAATGGGAAGCAATTCATTGTCTCTTATCTTATCGATAGAGTTCCCCAAAGAGGATGGTAATTGTAAATAATTGTGGCTCTCATTCTGGAGTAAATCACTCGTCTGGTTTGCACGATTTTTTTTCGCACTGGCGGTTATCGCGAGACAGCCGAAAAACAGTGACAACTCAAAAGGTGATTCCTAATCTACTGGAGTGAGATAAAGCCGCCACATTGAGTTCATATTCAATATATTAAAGGCCTAGAGGTGTTAAAAAAAAATGCCAAAGACTAAGCTTTTGTCCTCTCTTGCACACTTTTTGTCCGCAAAATTACATTCTGTATTGTCTTATTTTTATCACTGTCAGTCTGTCGTTCTGGGAATTATTCCTAGCCATGTAAAAGTGTGTTTTTTGTGTCAGTGGCGAAATCACGGCAAAATGAGATTCTCATGTTAATCATAATTTAATTTCCGTGGAATTACTTTACATCTCTGGTGAACAAGGATTTCTTCTGAAAAATTGATTTGACAGTGGAAACGATGTTTTCCGCTTTACATGATTTGTAACTCAATCTCCGACAAATTCGATGAAATCTTGGCGATTTTTCATGACATTTTTTTTATTTTGCGCTCAGATGACAAACATTTGTTCTGTGTGTGCATAAAAGTCTGTTTTCTATGTAAAAGAAACGAGAAAAAAACTTTGTGAAATTGCAAAACAGATTAATTGAATTTTCACTGTGAGAGTTTTCAATTTATAATTCATTTTCTCTCTCTCTCTCTCTCTTTGTGCTCCCCATGAAATTCAATTATGTTCATGGTGTTTGTTGAAGAATATCACTTTCTGCGCGGAAGTGTTTCTGCTTAAAAATCCATTTTAATAAGTAATTGCATTAAAGGACATTTCGCAGTTCTGACAAAGGACAGATGAAACGTGTGTAGAAGTGAAAAGATAGAACTGCTCGATGTATGCAAACATGGATTGCAAAGTAGCAAAGTGGCACAAATAGTGACATTAATCAACAATATCTGGACACAAGTCATACGATAGAGTACTGAGTGAAGAGGAGGAAGTGCGCGGCGTTCTCTCCTGTCTCACTGACCCACACCACGAGGACACGGAATGGCATCGTCGGCTCTGTCAACAGTCGCGGGTCCAGCGGCCGCCGCTGTGGCCGTCGCGGTGCCGCCAGACAGCCAGAAGCAACAGCAGAAGGATCAAAGTCCCAGGAACACGGCTTCCCTGTCGGCGTCGCCGACTGTGAGCGGCAATGCTACAACGTACGTTCAATTGGGCTCCATTGAAGTGTCCAAAGCACTGCAGGAAGGCGAAAAGTTCATCAAGTGGGATGAGGTGAGTAGAAATCCTATCATTATAGTTTCTCGTTGAGAGCAGAATTGCTGGATAGATAGATGAAAGACCAATTTAAATGTATTCTGAGCTTTGATCCTTTACTTAATCGACCTTAGTTATATACTATTAGGGATTGTGGATAAAGGACTAGAACGAATGGCTTTAAATTTGGCATGATAATTAGTCATTAATCAGGGACAATTGATGGAAAAATGCAGACCCCTATCTTCACGTGATAATTCGCGACACATCGCTTTGTCTCAGAGCCTCAGAGGGCTCTATTTGATTCGGAGTGATTATTACTTACTTAGCTGTATTAGTTCTGCGTTATTTATAGAATTTTATCCAGTATTCTCATACTCGGTTCTTTGATTTTCCCGTTACAAGTGTGTACATGACGGAAAGGTCATCATAATTTCCCATTGATAAGAATTTTCACCGCAGAAACCGCACAGCATTGTTATTGTGATATGAATGAGTTGAAAATGATACGGAACATGTTGTATACTTGAGGTGGAGACGAGAGTCAGGCAACTCTAGAGACTCATTTATGATTATTTCTGGCTTTTTGGGCTGCGAATGAGGCGGAGAGGGTGTGCAGTGAGCATAGAATGCGAGTACATGCGCGTATAAAGGTGAGGCGCAGACTTTTCTGTGATTGTGCTGTTGCGGGGCATTTTGAATATATATGTATATATATGAAAGTGTGAATGGAGTAATTTGGAAAATGTGAGGAGCTTTGAGACGGAAGTGTGGGCGTTTTTTCTCTACGTGTGTGATTAGACGAGCAATCCGGCTTCTGGTACAGAGAGAAAGAGTGTGATGTTTGAGCGCTTTTGGGGATTCGCGGATGGGTGGGAAGGTGGCGGTGGGAAACGTATGAACAGCAGAAAGAATACAATAAAAGAAGTGTTGCGATGAAGAAAAGTGTATTTCATGAATGTTGTAATATAGAACGTGGAACCGCGAATGATTCTATTTCGGGTACAATTAATTTCTAGTATAGTTTGTTTCTCAGAAAATTCACGAAGCGTCGCCCAGGAACTTGTACAACACGTCAAGGATTTTACTTACCTCATTTTCTTTTCTCTGTCCTTGTTCCTTAAGCGTAATTAGCAATGTGAATTAGATATTTGGAATTATAGTATGTTGTGTGTGTGTGTGTCTAAAAATAAGTTTATATGTTTATTTTGTGTTTATATGCCTTGGTAATTTAACTTATTATGGAGAATCACATTTCTACCATCTATGCTTTTAATTAAATAGGCTTGTTTTTCTCGTTGCTTGGATGTGCTTGGGGAGAAAAGGGGCGTCATGTTTGTGCTCGAATATTTTTTTTCCATTTTGAATTGATGAGAAATGTGGTGAGAAGAAAAGAAAAGTAGAAAATATTTCCCGTGGAAATGTTTATTTTTATGTACAAATGCGAAAAGATGTGAGATATGATAGTGCTGAGAGATGACTTTTAGTGAAAATTATACATTTATCTCATGAATGATATTGTGAGGAATTTGCCATAATAATTCATCTTTTTGTGTGTATGATGAAATGTTGAATATTTGATGTTTATACGAAATTGCCAATGTGATTCTGTTTTTGCATTTCACGCGTATAAATAAAGTCTGAAAGTGCAGTTTTGAAATTATACATTTTATTAAATATAGCAAATGACTTCATGACATTAACCTTTTGGCTATTTTCTCAGTTGAGTGGCCCAGAGTGAGTTTGAGCACAGAGTGAAGCGTGCACAATTAAAAAGCAACAAATTGGCTTCAAGTCAAAATTATACACATTTCATCCCTCATTATTCAATTATGCATGGTTAAATCATGTTTAACTAAACAGGGGTAGAATGGGAGCGATTTTAAGTATTTCACGCAGAATTTTACAAGCATTCTAAATGTGGTACATTGTAAAATGGGATGCGGACAGAGGTTTGTGGTCATTTCCAACTTAATTACAAGTTTAGGGACTGCATGCTTGATGAATGTAACGAATGTAACAGTGTGACTAGGCACTGATGTTATTCGCGTTTATTTTTAACTTATGCTCGGTACTAAAGTAATTAGCTTCTGGCGTATTTGTGCACGTACAGCACACATGGGGAGAAAACAAGGGGGAGATAATATGGTCAGAAGTGGTGTTCAGATCAGTAGAAGTTTTATTTTAGGATGTGGAAGTGCTTCAATTTTTCCAATACTTGATTCATAGCTTTGATTTTCTGTTGATTGTTTTACTCGCAGAAATTAATTTTTATCCAAGTCCTAATTTTGACATATTTTTCTGGGTTATGTGATTTATTAGGGACAAAAGGAGAGTTCTAAATAGAAATACATAATCATACAAAATGTGAAAGTTTTAGAAAGAGGTGTACAGATTTTAACCATGATTATCTTTCCCTTGGGAAAAAATTAGGCATCACTCAGCATTTCCTAGGAACTTTCCCGCTTATGCTAAACCTTTCTCTCTAGATTGTGGACTCTCAGCCCTCGTCCCACCCAATTAGTGATATGAGAAAATGAAATTTCGCTCATTCAAATTCCCGAGCAAAGTTAGTTTTTGCGGTGGAAATTCTCTGGAAAATATGGTGGAGTGGAATTCCATCAGCAGTGATTTAGTTTTTGTACTATGGGAGAAATTTATTCATTTTATGGGTGGACTGTGTCAACAGTGTGGTTTTTTGTATTTCCCACAAGAATCTCCCAGTGGTGAAAGATTGACCCTGCTGTGCGGCAAGTGAGGGATGATATTTTAGTGACAACCTTGAACTGACCTACAATTTTATCACACACTTATTCTCCGCAAATTGTGGGCTGTGGGTGGAAGAGATGGCGGTTTGAGTGAGCATGAATTGATGCTAAGATACTTTGTCAAAAAAAAAGTTTGCTCTCCTATAGAAATGCCAGAGTTAATATTGGGCAAAAACACTCTTTTGAGACACCTACTCATTTGCTGGAGCACAAGATGAAAATTAATCATGAAAGTTTTCTCACAAAAATATCTCTAATTGAGTCAATTAGATAACTAATGTGACAAATATCAAGAATGCCTTTTTGTCCATCATATCACGAGACGTGGGCGGCCGCCTACGATGTGGATTAAAAGTTGTTATAATGTACTACTATATTTCAATAAACGGAATCCTCGCACAATGTTGCTGTATAAAGGGAATTAAATTGCAATTAAAATTGCAATTTATTTTCTATGTAGGTATTGACACTCGAAAAATGGAAATTCATTTTGCCTCGTCAAATGCCAAGTGGAGCAGGATAAAAAGCCGATTAACTTATGGAAGTGGTTATTGTTTTTCTCTCTCCACTTTCCCCGCACTTCCGTTGACAATGAAACAGTAACAATTCACATGATTGACCATCCGAGAAATTTGTGATAGTCCTTTTGTGCTCAATCTTCTCCTTCCCTCTGGCATTATGCATGTCCATTTCCAATTGCCCCTCAGCCTTGTTCTAAAGATACAACACCATACGTTCTCTGCTTCTCATTGATTTTGGCCATGTTGGCACTGGGAATTTTCCTCTCATCCATAATCCTACGCAGAAATTCATGAATCGGAAGAGATGTATTAAAGTCCTCGTGCGTTCCTCAGCAAAAGCGACAGACGCACAATGAAATCGAAGGCAATTTCTTCAGAATAGGTTCCCTATTTTGACTGAGTAACTATGCACGGGGCAAAAATGCGTCATATTTTAGTAAAATATTTTGCGCAATGTGAATTTTAATTAACCAAAGTTCAATATAAATTCTATGTAAATACCTTCTGTATTGGAATTTCATTGTGCATAAGCGCATTTCGAATTCCAATAAAATTTTAATAGAATAATAATTTTAGTTATTTGATTGTAATAACATTATGTGTCATATTTTGTGTCGCATGATGAGAACAAAAAATATATAAATTCCACTTAGTATTTTATTGTTTCAGCTCTTTTAATCACATTATCAGTTTACAAATGTGTGATATTCAATATAGAGCATTTCGATTGATGAAGTGGAGCATTTTGTTTTGGGTAAATATCGTAAAACATGAAAATATACATTTGAATTTCCACTTGATGCTATTTGCTGTTTGCGAGGATATGAAGATTATAATTCGATGCGGGCGCTCTTGTAGCTCTCAAATTATGGTGTTCTGCACACATTTCTATCTATGTACATATACTGAGCATTATATTGGAAATTGGAGTGGATGGTGCAATTTCTGTGTGAATTGGTGGGAATATATGCAGTGCGCATAGCGATGGATCCTTATATGGGTTTCGAAGTGAAGAGAAGAAAAAGTGCAATTTGTGAAAATAACTCTGGGGTTTTCCTGAAATATTTTTCATTTTGGCGAATTTCTGAGCATAAATGTCATTAGCACAGCAAGAGATAATAGAAGGTATGATGTATTAATGAACAAACGCTTGATGAAACCTTTGCACGGGTTTGAGAATCCTTACAAAACAAAGTTTTAAATGATCTATTGCTACTTACAAAGTAAATATGTATTTTAACATATAACTTTGTTGAATTGAATTCAATTTTCTTTTTTCTTGATTATTTTTTTCCTTCTGTATACATTACAGATACATATATTTATATGTAATTGAAAGTTTAAAAGCTTTTCAACTTAATATTGTGTTACTGCAATTGAGGGTTTTCAGCTCAAACGGAACTATATTTTTCTCACGTCTTGGACTGATTCAGAAATTGCATTCCTCTCGTTATATCTGGTGGAATGTTTGTGCAGGAAATTATTTTTCAAAGTATGTTTCATCTGAAGATTGTGGTTTTCAGAGAGGTTTTCTTTGTGGTGTGGAATAAAATCAATAAAGTCGAATGGAATTACACGAGAAATTTTCCATAAATTTCCTGGTGATAAATCTAAAACTTCCGGAGCCATATTGACATTGATGGTGAGATACTGAGGTTGGTTAATAAGGCATAAATTGAGCTTTTCATAAAATTTTCATGTCAAATTAATAAAATTTTCATAGGGCCAACTGTCGGGGTGAATGCGAGGGGCTTTATTGGAAAGTGTGCAAAGCACAGGGATGGCGATTGTGGTTAAAAAGTTATGATGGACTCTCTGGATGGATGACTTTTTCGCCTTGTTGGCCAGCGAGTGCGTGGGGAATCATCATAACAAATTCTCTATACTTGCGGGCTGGCATGGAATAATTTTTGTGAAAAAATATGGGGAAAAAAGCCCAGCGCGCCTTCTTATGACCACTCTTTTTCTTCCTTGTCGCTCTCATATTTATATTTATGAATGCTTAAACTTGTTCAATCCCAATTTCATGAGTTTCTGTGTGGACGATGTACATTTATATGTATTATTTCCTCTGTTGCCGAGGGATTGCTGTGAGCTTTCCGGCGTTTTTTTTTCCCGCGGGAAGGGGAAAGGGAGGAAGTGCGAGGGCGGCCTTTTTTCTGCTCACATCAGCGAAATGAAAGTGGCGGACAAATCGGCGGCAGAATTGAATGCTTTTGCATGTTCCTTGGCGTATTGAAATTTCGTGTGGTGAGCGACACAGTGGGGCAGAAATATCACTAATATATGATCGATACAATTTAGAGATGGGAGAAATGTTTCTCTCACTTAACTTCCCTTGTTGACCTTTTCATGTTTATTTATACTCTTTACTTACAATATACAATATTCAATATTAACATTTCGGTTGGGAGTCTCATGCAATGCAATGTACACACGAAAGGAAAGGATTTCTCCCTACATGTTGTGCTGTCGGAGGAATTGATTTTTAATGTCTCCACATTACTCAGGATATTGTACCTCCTTGGGCATTCATGATGAGTTGTGGCAATAATTCTTCACATTTTTGCTGAATGCCGTGTGTGAAAAATGAGTCGAGCGGAGAAAGTGTGGGCGGCGGTGGGACACTTTCCACCCATTCCGGCCACACTTTTTGGCACCTTTTGTCTCGCGGGGAAAATCGCGTCGATGATTGCGGAGTGTGGGCGGATGCAGAGAGAGAGAGTGACTGAATCCCGACTCCAGCGTGGAGGCCAATTATCACTCATCAAAAGAGCGCCTCTGTGTCTCGAAGCCTGTCGCCTCGGGCTGTCGGCGTGATGGAGATAGTATTGGGGCGCGTGGGCGCGGCGTGTGGGGTTGGCAAGAAGCACGGAAAAAGCGACACATGAGACATGAGAAGAGCTCCAGTGATAAACAAACGGGTATAAAGAGCTTTCGCGAGCAATTTTGCGAGGATGTTCTTGCGTGTGACAGTGATGCTGTGAGGAAAAGTTAGTTCATTATACATAAATTGTACATTAATTGACAATTATTTTTAATTGAATGTGTAAGTCCTCCATTGGCGCATTGGCTTCAATGTATTTTTGAAACATGTAATAAAATGGAATATGTCTTTTCGTGCCTAATGGATGGTAATCACGCGAAATAATGACAAATGATACGCATTCATTAATAATAAAATAAGACATTGACTGTGTTTTGTGTGTGATAAATGCGTGAGTGAATATTCTTAAATGCATTATATCTTTATCTTCACTTGTGCCATTCAGTATTAAGGTGTGATTTCACTTTTATTCTAGGGAAAATGACATTTTCCCGTACAAAATGCTCATTTGATAAATTCCACATCAGAGAAATTCTCGGAAATTATTTAAAAATAACATTTAAAATGTAATTAAATTTAATGTTTCTGTCTGTAGTTGTGGCGTTGGTTGTAAAAAGTCGGCATTGTGACTTTGTATTCTCAATGGCGATGAGATGTTGGGTTATTTGTGAAAAATTGAAAGGTCTGTATCATAAAGAGTGAATATAATGACGAATTTCCGCTGTATAATCCGTGAGATGGAAATTCTTCTTGCATTTTCACAAACAGATTTTATTTTTACTTTACTAAATATAATTCCATTTCGTAATTCACTGGAAATTGAACTACTTTGAAGCTCAAAAATTGAATTATGTACATGGCTTACAGGTGATAAGCAATGCGTTTGTGTATAACTCTTGGCACAAAGCCAAGAGGAGCTTTTGTATACCGAAATACAATTCAATATTCAGTTTTATTTCTTTAAAATGCTCTTTGAGATCTTGCAAAGTTTTATTCATCTTTGTACAGAGGGAATAAGGGTGTCTTTGTCCTTCTTCTTATCGCGTAAGTCCATAAAATGTCTCTTTTGAAGCCTTTGACTCTAAACTTGGCCATTAATTGATAAGAGGAGGAACAAAAGGAATTCATTATGGAGTATTCTTCTTTGTCAGCGATTTCGTCACTCGGTATGAGTTTGACTGACGCAATTAATCTGCTATATCTGAGCTGATTTTGTGGAGAACAAGGGTCATAGTGAGATGATGATCGCTCTCTAATTGAATGTTAATTGCAAATGACAGTGGTGTTGGTAATGTCTCAATAATCTCGGTTGTGTTTGGAACACCGCCCGAAACATTGTCCTCTGGTGTTCGGCATTGATTGAATTTCAGTCTCATGCAGCATAAACTTGTTGAACAATGTATATAGAGTGTGAGGTCAACTGGACAGAGAAGGCGGAAAGAAGAAATAGTGTGTCCTGAGAGTAATTTTCTACTCACCAGTTGGTGGGTAAAGTTATCTATGTGTTGTAAATGCAACTGGGATTAATTGGAATTTCCTTAATTCACATCCATGGCGTTACATTTAGCCACCCAGTGAATATAAGTGTAATTCAATTTCAACTTATTGCAAGAATGGCAATGTTTTTCACAAGTTACTTCCTCATATACATAATTGAATGGCGCTGTAACTCTTCACAATTAAGCTTTCGAGTGGATTTAATTTCACGAAGCACGCGACATAATTTATCGTTCAATGGCGCACTTGTACTCGCTTTCCCTCGTCTATTTGTATGTCTATTCGCCGTTCCTGGGCCTTTTCTCTCACACTAAAAAAGGCGCAAGGAGAAGGAGAAATCCGTGTGGGTGGTGAGAAGCGTAAGAAGCGCAGAGATAAAAATATACAAGAACAGTTTTTGTGTGATACCTTTTCTAAGGGATGGGCAAGGAAGATGTGTCCGTGAAAGTAATGCGACGAGAGACGAAAAAAACAAGGATATGGACATCGATAGTGATCTCAGGGCGAGAGACTCCATTTAAGGAGACGAAATGATGGTCAGCGATAAGGGGTCTTTTACATAATTTTCCAATTTTCTTCCTTCCCTCCTTTAGGATCGTTAGTTGATGCTATCAGCAGGGGGGAAATTTACTTCCACTGCGATTGAGAGTTAGATTGCACTGATTGGTAGACTCTCGTGTCATTCACCGACAATTGACATAAATGTAAGGAGATAAATTAAGTGCTATTTGTTAACTTGAGCTCCTGTGACGGCTGAAAAGAGCTCGCATAGATGAGATTTCATTCAACTCTTATCTTATTTACGCTCTTTATGGTGTAATTTTTCAAATTCAACAAACTCACGATACAATATAGCCAGAAATATTTAAAGAGTTTTTTCAGGATTTTGAGCGTCGCAAATTCTGCTATAATTCAACTCTGTGCATGATATAAAGCTCTAAAATTAGTCAAGGAGAACACCTGCTCGCAATGAAATCTTTTTGAGAGATTGGAGCTGTATTAAAAAGTGTCCTGACACTTAAATATTCCACGGCAAATGCGAGGGGCGAAAGTTGTGTACATGGAGAAATTTGAATGAAGATATTCATTCCTTCATATGTATGTATGAGATGAGCGAAAGAGAGAAATTGGTAAATTATGCAATGTTAGGAAAGTTTTCGCAGTGTAAATATTTCTGAAGACAACAATTCTCTTGAGGAAATTTTCACATTTAAAGCATGGAGTGCCTGAAGGAGACGCTGCGATGTTTTAAAAGGGAATTCATAATGATATCGTTGAATTTTATCTTGGAGTTGATTCATTCAAGGGATCCAAGTGTGGGCGCGACACACAGACGAGAACAGGTGATGCGGCTATGTTTTCCTGTGGAGCTTTTGAAAGTTTCTCGCAAGTATTTTGTAAATTTTATGAAATTGCAAGAGCTTTTGTAAAATTTTATTATTATAAAGTCCTCTCAAATTACTTTGAGTGATGCTCACTCATGTAAGATAATACGAAGGAAGTGGGTTTTTCCTCGTGGAGCTACTTTCAATTCCTTCAAGATTGAGTGCAAAGTTTTAAGTAAATCCAAATTGACGCCAAGTACATACAATGTATACACATGATTATAACGTACGGTGATTCTCACCTAGCAATTTTCCATGACCCTGTTGGGTGCGAGAAAGTTCATGCTTCTTTGCAGAATGGGACGTGAGAGTGTGAGGAGCGGTTTGTGTAAAACTGCCCTGTTCTCTTCTCCTACACTGAAAAAAATTGTCTCACAATGAGCACAATATTATGGGTAAATATGGAAACAAAATCTAAAATTCTGGTAATGATAATGAGTATCATCCGAGCTTTTACACAATTTTTCAAAACCCCAAATGCTTTCCTACCATTTTTATGGTAATTATTACTTGGATTTTTGCATTTCTTCTCTAACCCATAGACAAGATATTTTTGCAAAAATAATTACAAAATAAAATCACAAAATTAACTATTCAAGTTGGAAACCATTACCAACGATGAAAGCATTTTTTACAATTTACCATAAAAATAGTAAAGCAATTTCTGTGCAATTTACCGGTCTTAGACCACTGGGACAGCGACTGCAGCGTCACTTGTCATCTTGTGACCTCGCGCAAAAGCTCATATGGGAAAAATTATCATGTATTATTCTCAGTGTGCATGCTGAAATCCATGACTATGACGCGAGGGGAGGAATAAGAATAAAACTGAAAGCTAATTCGTGTAGCGCGCCGATGTGTTCTCATTAGAAGCACCTAGCCAACACCTGTCCACTTTAATTAAGCTGTAAAAGTTTTATTATCTTCACGGATGAATTAATTTTGTTGGTGAACAAAGAGTTATGAATGTTCAATCTAGTCAAAAGACGTGATAACATTCAATGGCATGAGATTGTGTTCCATATTCAAACTCTCCTTTTTTTATGGGAAATGACTAGATGGTTAGATATTATTAGCTGAATGCGTCTATGAGTAGAAATTTGTTCTTTTTTCCAACTTGTATTCGGTTTCCTTGGCCTGTGTTGTACATATTGTTAAACAAATAACATTCTGAATGGGAAATTTTGCCGATAGAATCTCTCACAAATTCAAATTAATGACACAATAGCATGGAAATTCTAGGGGAAATACAAAAATGTATCGCGTTGCCATCTTTGACACAGTGTGAATGTGAAATTTTCTGATTTGGTTATTTGATAATTTTATGTTCAAAGTACACACATGGTTTAGTTTGCGAGCAGGATGAATGAGAAGCAATTTTTTCTCTGTATCAATTTCCTCCCCACGATGTGTGTAAAATCTGGATTTCTCCCCTGTGTGTGTGTGTGAGTGTAAAATGGAAAAATCGATCAAGTGTAAAACTCTTGAAATACAGGAAATTTGTCAATAGGAATCACCAAAAGGCGATTCAATTTTATGGGTTTCTTTTTAGGGGATTTTCTCTTCCGAATGGTGCGATATTTGCTCATTGAGGTAAAATTTATCAATGATATGGAATAAAATATGAATTGAGTGAGACTGAAATATGATTGTGATAAAGTATGAAAAATGTAGGTTAAAGCGGAAGCTCGCCGCGGTGTTTATGGAAGAATGTGTGGTGGGAAATCAAATGAATCCATTCGACTGATGACTCAGCGTTGCTGGAATAGTAAATAATTGTATATTGTTTCACTTATTCATTGGATTCATTTCATTTTGCCGCCCCTTTGACATATTTCTCCTTTTCTCAAATAAATAAATTAATACAGTGAGCATTAGCACGCCATAAAGTGGGCATGAAGACTTCCTTCTTCATCCGCTGGTCTTTTTTCTTCGTTCCTTCCCTTGTATTGCAAGCTCACAATGTGCATAATTTATCACAATATAAATATTCAAGAAACGTCTTTCAATATATGTACATTTTGTGGCTCTCACGCATTTATTTACTCACACTTTGCCTCTTTTTGTCTGTGTTTGCAGGATTCCGGGTCTGGCACTCCGGTCACATTGCGGGTGGATGCAAAAGGATTTTATTTGTATTGGGTGGATCAGAACAATGAAATGGATCTCCTCGATATCGCGACTATAAGAGATGTGAGGACAGCACAATATGCCAAAAAACCGAGGGTAAGTTATGTTTATTCTGTATTGATTGCCCCTCAAATGATATTGTGAATATTTTGAGACGATGGATATAAAGAGAGGAGCAGAAAGCCATGAAATTTAAAGGCGTAGAATGGATAAAAAACACACATGAAGCGAAAACGCAAGGATATAATGTGCGGGGTTAAAGGGGGAAAGGGGGGGCAAAAGAGACGAGAGAGATTATGTGAAGGGTGACAGTAGGAAGAAGTTAATAACACCCAATTTTATTGACACTGTCTCTCGCATCTATAACAAGTTTAGTCCTAAATATATCTTCGCATGAAGCGAAAAGACACAAAAGTCAAATGGAATCGTGTTGGGCAGGGCAATGCGAGGAGAAAAAGGGTTGATAACAGGAGAATTTACTTTGATTTTACGTATTTCACCACCCACAATCGCAACTTGTTCGTCACTTTCGTCTCTCTGACTGCGCCATGGCGATATAGTGAATGCGGGTGCTTAGAGACTATAACAAAAGCTCCTTAACCACCCAGACCAGAACCCTACATTTGACGTGGAATTGATTCATTGTGTAGCAAAATGTTATAATGCGATATTGATGACAATGAGCGTAAGGTGTTTAGTGTGTTACATCTTCACTCACTGAAATGCCACACAAGCCAAAAATTAATTTGATTATTTTCACGTATTATATTTCCACTTGCAAATGGTGAGCAGAGCGAGAGTCAATGTTGTGTTCATGAGAGAGGCGAAAAGGAAATTTGAGGAATATTTATCACCTAAGATGGGGAGGAAATTGAATTTCACCACGATACAAGATTGAAAGTTAATGAAATTTTATTGTTTCATCGCATCTTGATTGACGCAAACAGAGTGAAAGAGGAAGAGGACTAAATATCACACATGACTGTACTTTATAGCATTTTTTGCAATCTTTATATCTTGTTCCTGAAATTTTGATCTTGATCTCGAATATTCTGCATGAAGAGGAAACGAGTCTCGAAAAGTGTTGGAAATTTATGGACTGATGTGAATTGAAGTGAAAACTCTCATTATACCCAGTTTATGAGTTGGTGTGATGATGAACGCGGCGTGCTGAGAAAAGAGAGTCCATTGAGGAAAATGGCAATCAAATGTGGGAAAATGATTCGCTGTTTTCGCGTTCGCGTCGTGTCGAAGCGAGGGAAGTGAAAATTGTTTCAAAAATGTGTGTTAAACTCTCTTTTTTTTGGAAGACTCCCATCAAGCGTGGAGATTTCAATCTACAGGCGCGCGGCGGTGTGTTAAAATGAAAAGTGGGAGCTTTTGGCAAAAGTTCATTAAGTATTGAGGAAGTTTGCTTGCGCGAGGGCTTTTATATTGATGGGAAGGTCGCATGGTGTGATAATGCAGCTAAAATGGCAAATATTTATATACACTTTCCAATAAATTTTCCGATACTTAATGCTTTCAATCTCACGTCACGACGTGTTTGTCTTGATAATTTCACACCCAGCCAATGTCGTGCTGCACGGTCCTTTCGCTGGGATGTATTTGGTGTAGAGAATTTGAGGCATGGCGCGGTATATTTGTACACAATTCGTTAGTCAGAATGCCCAAATTTAGGATGGGAGGCAAATGGTTGATGATGCGCGAAATCATGTCTAAAATTTCTACAGATTGGGTGAATTTCTGTCATGGTGTCGTTGGGGGTGGCGTGTCTGCCTTTTTGCGAGATTCTGCCAACTTTGGGGCGAACGCATGGTTGGGGGAGCGAACAATTGGGTGTGGTGCTCACATGTTAAGTTGATGTGACGTCAGAGGAGTGAAATATACATGAATGCTGGGGTGTAGAATGGTAAATGGCGACAAGGGTGGAAGATTGTTGCTAAAATTCTTGTTGCTGCTCAATTTCGAGGCGAGAATGTATTTCAGGGGTGCAAATGACAAAGTCAAGACATACTCTTGGCATTGTCTTTAAAGAATTCTCTACTCTTGGTGAGATTGTGGAGTTTTCATATAGGAGAGCGTGGGGTCTTTATGACTAGAAAGGAGATTTTCATAAAGAGATTTCTTCCAACTCTGCCCCAAGACGTTTAAGGGATTCCCGTATAATCAAGCCTGATATCTGTGAAGGGTAGAAAACAAGGCAGAGATTATGCCACAAAATCTTCTGACATGAGTTTTACCCCGAATTTCTCTCTCTCTCTTCGTGGAATAAAAATACCCCTCTAAAATAAATTTCATTCTATGTTTAGCAATTTGGGAACACAATTCTCGTATACGAACGCAAAAGCACAGAATATCTTCCAAATGTACTGACTTTCAATTGTCTTTCTTTCCTCATGAGATGGCGAGTGTTAGTGTACGAGTCCTTTGTTCCCACTCGCAATGAGCTTTATTAATATCCTTTAATTCTGTTCTGTACTGGATTGCAAGTCACAGACAAATGTGCAGATAGTTTAATCGAGGAGAAAATTCACGAGATACTTTTCAGGGGGAATTGAGAATGTTTAATGCACTGACATTAATTACACAAGTTCACACGTCAGATGCGAGAGCTCATGGATTAGTTGTTGAAATTGAGTAGAGAGTGAATATAATTTTTTCAGAATGAAGCGCGTGGTTCGGGATCAAACGCAAGAGAGGAAATGAATGTCGGCTGAGAAGATACAGATTAGGAAGTTTTATGTAAGGAAAAGTTTTTTTTCCTTGTGAGAAATGTTTTCACATTTACATTTTTTTCCTTGTCGTCCTGCGTGGTGGAAAATTGAGAAAATATTTCCAGAGATTGCAAAGTTAGAATGTAATTTAGGTTTTATATTACTTCCTTCTGTGAGATAGTCTCTGGAACGTTACATGCATTAAACTTTTCATACGGACACAGTACAAAGTCGAGCCACATTTGCTGTATTCTTCCCGACAAAATGCTGACAGAGTGAAATTATTTTGCAATCTGAACAGTTTGACTAGCTCGAACTGCGTAAGAAGTTCCTAGTAATTGTATCGCACGTACCATAGTCACTGTTCGTTTAGAGAATACTCAGAGGTCGAGGGAAAGTTTGCTGAAGGAAGTTATGTGTAAATATCATGTCAGTGCAAGTTCATAAGTCAATAAAACAAAACTTTTCACGCTCTGTATAGAGTTAATATTAATATTTAAAATAAATAACATTTATTATACAAGACTTAATAGGCAAGACTTTCACATATATTCCCTTATTTACACATTTGTTTATTTTGTCATTCAAAAGAAAACCAAATGAGGATTCATGAAATATGTGGTTCCAAAAATTGCGTATATTGAATCCTAATGAAGGAAATTGAACCGAAAATGTTATTTTTGATTACAATTTTATGGAAATAAATTTGAGGTTCTTCCAATTTCATAGTGATGAAATATCATACTTTCATATCAGGCGAGGTAAAGTGAAAAGGACTTTGATGTTTTAGGCAAAACAGAGAGGGAAAGGTACGTTCTAACCGAATAGGGTATTTTAGTGTATATTTAAAGGCGGTTTTGCTTTGTTTTACCATCAATATTGTCTTTTCATTGAACTCCAATTAGTATTTTGCATGAAATAATGTGTAGTTCTGTCTCATGTTCTTTACGATTAATTAATATCAGACATTTATACCGTGTAAAAATGTAAATTTAATGTCAGTAATAAAAAAAGACAGCTTAACGATTGCATAGTTGAATAATTTTACACGGCATTTGTATTGCTTTATTGCAAGTGTGTACATTTCACCCTCGTTTAGCGTTTTTTTTTTGTCACATCTGAATATTTATGTGAAGCGTGTAACATGTTATGAGATGCATTTCGATGGGACATGCATAATTTGAATGTGTTAAATCTGGGAATAAATCGTGATATAGAATTGCATGCAAAAGAGGAAGAAAGTGTGTTTTTCAGTCAATTGAAAGGAGTGAAATGAAAAGCTAGGGGAAGTATTATTGTGGAGTTCTGGGATACATTGGACGGAATCAAAGACTGTGTCTAACAATGACGTCAATGTTACCCCAACTCTGTTCGTTTCCTCTTCCTGCTGCCACTCTTCTATATAGATACTCAGTATAACATGTATAATTTCTATCCCTATACTCACTACTTGTAGAATCCATTTCAATGCACACATTATAACACGATTCCATCCCTTTTCACACTCTCTTTCTCTCTCTCTCTCGCTCTCTCTCCTCTTCTCTGCGGGGACGCGCATACTGGTAAATAAGTGTGGGGCTGAACGAGAGATTAGGCTCTCACCTCAAAGCTATCTATATTAACAAGGATTTCAAGTATAAAGTGAATTGCAATATGACCTTAAAATGTTCTAACTTGAGCTCTTGGAAGTGTCCTAAAGAGGACGAAAAGCCATTGAATAGTGAAACTACTGCTCGTTGGTGAACACAAATTACACTCCAACGTATTTCATTACAGAGGCACAATATTGTGTGCTGTCTAATCTAAATGCCAGAAGGAAAGACAGCGTCCTTGCGCAGGGAAGTCACGTCTGAGATGTCTAAACAATAATTTCAGCTCTTGTCTGGAGGTATTTAGATGAAATTAGCGACTCACTACAGTTTACCAACATATATTACAAGCTATCTATGGCTCTATGCTTGAAATCTGATTGGATATTGTTTCAATTAGAATCTCTAATCCGTCCATTATTTGACTGCAATAATACAAACAAAACGGCCAGGCATTGTTGGGTTTGCTCCGTTGAGATAATGGCTCTCTTTTGGGACTAATGAATAATGTGGGAATAAATGAATTATGGCGCCGAGATTGTAAGTCTCAAAATCAGAAGGTACGACAACTTTGCTGATGAAGCACTAACAATAGGGCAAGAGGGGGTGGAATAATTTGAATTTTCACACAAGTTCCATCGCGCACTGTACATATTTTGCTTGTGATTATTATCATTGGCATCATAGAGATGTGTATTTATGCGGGGTAGAATATTTACTTACATTGTGTCATTTAATAAATTGATGTTGGAGCCGGTGCGGTGTGTGATAGTGACGATGAAGGGGCAGAAGCATATTCACATGGAGTCCTTTTCAGAATGTAAACATTTCATAGCAAAATTTCCCACCTGTCTCGTGTGTTACAGGGTACATATTTTATGTATTTCTCACTTGTTCTGTGTTTGACTTAGTATGGTTTTGAATATGCCGAGGAGGAATAGAACGGAAATTATCGCTTTTGTACTGTCGTGTTTGTACAATTACGCGTTTGAGGAGTGTGGATTTGAAAAGTGTGGGTTGGCAACGTATAAAAGGAGGCTTGTCGACCATGACAGGAGAGGAGAGAAAAAGCTTTGAAAGCTTTTCATACCCAAAACATGTAAATGGATCTATACGAAATGTAAATGTGAGAAAGTCAACCTAAGGAAATCATACATGAGGAGAAGAAAAAATGATTTTGATGTGGAGGCAAACAAGCTCTTGCCCCAAGCAATTCTTTGCTTGTCATTTTACATGGTTCAACATAGAATTTTACTTAGTATAAGAATGCCATAGTCATTCTAAGGAATATTTTTAAGATATCTCGTCGAACTCGTGCCAATTGGTTGTGTTGCAAGAAATGTAATTTAAACATTGTTTTCTGGACAGCATGAGTGAATATGTGCTGCAAATTAGTATTTGATGAAAATCTGTCAAGCGCTAGAGGACAATTTATTATTTATTATATTATTGTGGACGCTTGAAATTGATAAACATTTTGTAATCCTTTCGTAAGCCCTTTTTGGAAACTGTGTGTACTGTTGCAGTGCGGATTCGTGGTATTTGGCTGGAATTGATATTTTTCAGTGGCTCGGACGTGAAAGAACTGCGATGGCATTTTCAATTTGTCATACTTTTTCGCTTTGACAGCGTCAGAATGGGATGGTAAATGGCTGGAGCTTTTGCTGAACAAATGACTGGGTAAAGTTTGAACTTTCCATGCGGGCACTTCGCACTCATAGTTTGCTCAAGAGATGAATATGCAAGAGCATACGTATGAATTTTGTCGGAAAATGGCAATAAATCATATAAAAATTATAACATTCACTTGAATATGACACTCGTGCTGTGTACGCTCTCACTACGTGCGGGAACTGCAGATGAAATAATTATAGAATCACGCAGAAATTGCTTGGTTATATTCGGTTGAAGTGCAGCGATGATATGAATTTGCTAAAAACATGGTGTGCCAAAGTTATCCCGAAGGATTTTCTTGTTATTCTTGAGAACTAAAATTGGATTTTCTCTTTCTATTATCTCTTACAGGACACGAAGTTGCGCCAAATCGTCACGATGGGGTCGCAGGACACGCTGGAGGAGAAGACGGTGTCTGTTTGCTATGGCGTGGATTTTGTGAACGTGACATTTATCAACTTCTGTTGCACACGAAAAGACATTGCACAGGTGAGTATCAAACTATTCTCATTGGGATGTGAAGTGAGGGGATTCTTTAAATTTGACAAATGGCTTTTTGCCACTGGTTAACATATAAATTTCAACGGATGATTGAGCATCGTTGACCAAACGATGAGAGTCATATCAAAGTTGTCACATAACATAAAGTTAAATCGTGTGTTTTTTGGCAAACATTTGCGCCCCGGGGCATGATTTGTTTGAAAAATGACTGTGTGGGTTTCGGTATTGTAGGATTGGGCCGAAGAAGGAGACGTGCTGGGGAGAAAAAAATTACAAGGGACATTAAATATCCTCGAAAAAAGTTCAAAGGATAAATTTGTGCTCGTTTTAGCACGCTATAAATATTCATCTCTTATGGCCCCTTTTTTATATCCTGACTTTTTATATTCTTCTGACCCCATTTGCGAAATCGATTATTATTTGTGAAGTGTAAGCTCGTGAGGTATGGGCAGGACGTGTTTGGTTTATGAGTAGGACGAGAAAGGGTGAGAAAAATGAGATTTTTCCTTTGACTACATGAATGAGTTCAAAGTTAAAAACAAGAAAACTTGGAGTGTCCTATTTTCTCTTCAATGCTCCAAGTCAAGTGACTAAAAATAGCCTGATGTTTTAGATTTAAAGGAGATGAGCAACAAGGAGCTGCCATCAAAGTGGGGTTGGAAGAATGTGTAGCGTCAGGATCTGAAGTACATACACATAAGATTCGATGGCTATCTTATATCGTGCGGCGAAGGGAGAGAGAAAGAGAAAAAGGGACGATCTGGGATTGCGGAACAATGAGATATTCTTGTAAATTGCGATATTGATGGTCGAAAAGGAGTTGTGATGGTGTCTTATTGTGGGGCGGGAATGGACAAAAATTGATCACTTTTTCTTCCTTGTCCAACTAAATATGGGCGGGGCTCAATCTGATCCTTCGCCCCACGGACTTTGTGTTTTATGGCTCATGGGAATGTAATGAGGAGAAATCGTGTTATGTATAGGAATGCAGGACATGATTTTTATGTTTCCAATGTTTATTGGCGATGGTGAATCTACTTTGCACTCTATTATTTGCATTCCATCGTCTTGCTTTCCGCTTGGAAAACACAGGTTTTTTCCTCGTTTTCCTCTGGCGTAAGCACTCTGGGTCTTGAGGCATGAACTGCGGGTGGAAAAAGGCACTATATGGACTTTTGAAAGGAAAAGCTTTAGTCATAACCATTTTATTCTCTTTCACACTATTATCGCCACAATTTCATTTTGTGGAAAATCTTTATGGGGCTCTAACCGGTGGGTATAAACTTTTCATGGCAATTATTGAAGTTCCTCTTCTTCTGTTCCCCTTTTTTTCCCACCTCCTTTTCTCCTTATGTCGTGCCGCGTGGATTCTCTCCGCCGCGCGAGTGTCAGTGGAAAATTTCATTTAGAAGTCCTTTTTCACACACTCAAAATGTGATTTTTTGGGGCCAAAATTAGCCACAGGGCATGAGTGGTGAGCCATATGAGAAATGATTTTTTAATTGGCAAAATGTTCAATCCGGAAAATGTTGGGTTGTGAAAAGCGACGGCTGAAATGCAGAATTTGTGTACTTGGGAAGTACTTTCGTCAGATCCAATGACAATATAGGTCGACTTCGAATACCAAAAATACACATTCCACATATTTGCCATCGCCTGGAGTAATTTACTCAAGCACGGTTATCACAGAGAGAGATCTTCAATCATAGCCGTGCATGAATTTTCGCGAGAGATAGAGACTTTTTGTTCTGTAATCAAAAAAATTCTACGCCTGCAAAAGTGTCATTTCATCACGCTTAATGATAAATCAATTGGGGAGCGAAAGAATCATCAGGAGGTCGTTAAAAAAAATTTGATCTCACCACCCGATGGTAGGTAAATAATAAATATTTGATGTTTATGAAATAAAAGAGATACGAGTGAGAAAAAATTTACATTATGCCACAGTCTTTGCTGGCTGTGAGTGTTGGAGGGGAAAACAGCCACAGTTTTGAGAAAGCACACTGTGTAAATAACGTGAAAGAAGCAATTTAACGTGTTGAATGGCGTTTTGGATGTACGCAAATGCTGGGGTGTGTAGAACAAAGAGAGTCTTCATCAATCGATATTTGATTAATTTCACTGAAAGGGATTCACTATCGAAAAAGGGGTGAAACTTTCACGGGGCGTTTTTATGTTTTTGTGTCTTCATGGACTTGAAGCTTTAGGCATTCGACTTGCCACAAGTGGAGTTATTTATTGAGGGCTTTCATTTAATTAATTAAATTGTTCAATACTGGAGTGGAATTTGTATAGACAAAGGAGAAGCTAACATCGTTTTGTCCCTTCTTCCCTTGTTTTCTGCTCAATAAACTCTATAAGTTGTACTCTGGCCTCAGTGAATGACAATATCCAGGATTTCTTTTTCATCTCTGTGTGTTCAATTTTGAAAATATGAAGGAGAAAAGAAGGCAATGCTGAGTGATACAGCACAAAGCGCTTAGTCGTTGTGAGGGATTCATCGGCAATTGGAGCATCGAGAAGTCAACATAATCCAATTTGTATATTAAAGTTTTCTCTGTTCAACTTTATCTTCCAATATGAAATTGTGCTGATGAGAGAGAAGCGAGCAAAGAGCTTTTGTCGCTGCTTCCCTGGCGGAGGGACATGAGAAAGAGTGAGGAGTGGAATTCAATTAGCCAAAGTAACCACGTTAGAACTCATGCTTAGTTAAATAAATCGATCCTTCTGCAAAATGTGAGGGAAACAGTGTGAATTTCCATGGTAAAATCTCTCTGCAATTTGATTTGTTGAACTTGAGTGTGAAGTGAATTATGTGTAACTATTATAATTTTTATGCTTATACGGCTCATACGTTAGAAATTGCATGTCTTCAAGTGTGGTACTTCTCGAGACGGATCTCGAAAGTCACCCCTTGAATGGGTAATTCGTGTTATCGTAAACTTTCCGCTCCGCCAGCCTTTGTGTGATTTTAATTAAAGATAATATTGATTAGATTTACACAGGAGTGAAATTGATGTTGAAACAAATCACATCCCCTCGTGGTTTTGGGCGAAGCAGCATTAATGACAAATTCAACAATGACCCCAATGATTGATTGTCCCAATTACGAGCCCTCGAGGATATTTCCGTGAATTCCCGAAGTGGAATTATGCTTGTGACAAAGGATACTAAACATATTGAGTGCTTGAATACAACTTTCCTTTTCCACGGACCCAAAAGTCCTCGTGTGAAAGCAAGTCTTGCTGCACTCTGCAAAGCTCCATTTGCTCTCTTCTCTGCCTCTATACATGGGATCTGATGAAGTGAGAAGAGGAAGAGTGTTAGGATTTCAATTTGTACCTTTTTTCTCTTCTCTCGTGCGAGAAGCTTTATCAATTTTCTTCGCTGTTCTCAATGTTCGCCCGATAATTTGATTTATTATGGGAGTATCTCTCCCTCCGCGTCTATAACTACGTACGCAACACACATAGCGAGTATGCGTATTATTTTTATCACAATATTGAATGGGAATTTCAGCGTCTTACGCATTTTTTTTGCCTTCAATGCAGAAATCTGTGTAGAATTTTAAACAATTTTGTGATGTGTAAACAAACGTACGGTATAAACTTTAAAGATTGTAGTTTGAGGGTGTTTATAATAATCATATTATTAGCGATGATGAGACATAAATGCTCCCATAGAATTTCTATATTGCAATTTTTATCATCGTGTTACAATATGCGTGGAAAAGAGAAATTCCTTCTCCTCAATAAACAGATAAATGTTCAATTTCATACGAGATGACTTACTAATATCAATATTATTGTACAGAAGTGTCAAGATTTCAACTTGAGATCTCCTTTGCCGTCTTTCTATTGTGAGTGGGATGGTATTGTTGCTTCTGCAAGTGCCATATCGTCTTATTAAATGTTAACAATGGTTGGGAAATGCAATTTCGCAGGTTTTATTAAATTTATTCTCAATCTATTTTTAGAGTACATTTCCAATTCAATAAATAGAATATCAATATGACGCAGCCTTGCCAGAGATGAATTGAAGATGGTGGCTTTTGAATTCCACAGCAAATAAGTTTAGAGTGGCATAAAGAGTAAGCATCCAATACAATCATGTGCATTTCATAAGAAAATCATGAGGTTTTCTACCTCACATTTATTACAACTTTTCATATCTCTTTGCCAAGCAGACATTTTCGCAATGAAATATATATAACTTTTGACCTCAAATCGAGTCAAAGTTTAATAATAACAAAGTGCGTGGATCTATTTTCGCTTGTCAATTTTCGCAAAAAGTGCTTTCGAGAATACTTTTTCACCCTCTCGGAAATATGATGTTTTTGTTCCTTTGAATTTTCAATATCACATCTTATTTGAGAGCTTTCAAGAGTAGAACTGAAGGAGGATGAAAAAAAACTGGAAATCACATTGTTCTTTCCACGGTTCGTGTTGAATATACGAAAAGGTATTATATGAATTATTATTATTCATAGTAATTATGCGGAAAACCGCTCAAGAGTGAAAAATCCAAAGTTTGGGAAGAGTATAGAAACTGAGTTTTCATTCACCGACAAACCCTTCCATTAGACACTGAATCTCTTTTCATATCCATTACACCTTCTTACGTGCATCTGTTGTGAAAATATTGTATCAAAAGATATCTTTTGTGTGCATTTTGAGGTATAATCAAAAAGCTGCTGAATTCCGTGACTTCATGGTAAATATTTCTAAAGAGTTCTTTTGCTCATAGGGTGGAAAATAAATAACCTTTCCAGGTGAATCCTCAGAACAAAAGAGAGTGCATTAGACAGCACTGGTCTGGTTCAACAAGGAGTTGAAAACTCGCCAAAAACCGCACAATGAGCACCACACACACATTTGCCATTCAGTTGAAAGTGGTGAAAAATGAGCAAGAAAAAAAGAGAAATGTCGCTCATTCTTCAGTCAACCTCATGAATTTCGTATAAACAATTGGAATTCACAATTTCATCAGCGTCCCAGGGCAAGAGAGCTGATCAAAATGTAGCTTCCAGGGGTGGTGGACAATAGAATATGGATGAGGAGGAGAGTTTTTGTGTGTTTTTGGGTGCTCCCTCAACGTCAATATGAAAAGCTGAGCAAAGGATTCATTCCTTTTCCTCTCGTTTGGGTCTATTTTTAGGCACTACATTGCTGTATCTCAGTGTATTATGGTGGGGTGTATTTGTATAGTAAGTACGTGAGCGTGGTAAAAAGTACTTGTGGCAATTACCCTTATCTGCATGGGGTTGAATGTGCGGTGCTGGGCATTCTTGCTTCAATCAACTAACCGCAAACTTTAGAGACGTTAAAATCCATAGTCTTTTCTACTATTTTATCACATTATTCTTTACTTTATCCTTGGCTATACACAGTATTGCGATGGTGCAGTAATAACAACAATAACAATATTTCTTCCTCTGATTGATACTTATGTGCTGCTCGTGTGGAATACTGAATACTGATCATGACGATGGGTTTCACACAAGTCTTTTTCGCCAAGCGTATAGAGCAAAAAAAATGTTCCTGCAGGGCAATTAGATTGATACGCTGTGGTGATTTTTAATTTGATTTTAATTCCCTCCTTTTGCCCTTTCGCTCTTCCTGTCATTTAATGTGAAATCTCGTGCACAAGTCAGTAATTTTCACCATTCATGTCTATTAAGCTGGATCCTTCATCCCCTTCAATCCGCCATTGGTGGGCGGAATTGCGGGGGATGAAAGTCGTTCTCATGGTTGAAACTATCACACCCCGTGGGGGCATTTCTCCGCACAAAACATTTATTGCGACGGAGTTTGAGGCGTTGTAGGGGGTGGGGGTGGAAAAGGGTACCTTGATTGGGGAGACTTGTGAGTTGTGATTTTCACCATCACACTGTGATATTATTATGAAAGAGGCAATAAAATTGGTTTTTATGTGTGACGGGGGAGACGAAAAAAAGAAAGGAAAATTGCCGCCATACACAATTGACTTGATGATGATGATGAAACCACCTACCACAGACATGGCCATATATATTTCCCACCACTCCAGAACCTTGGTGAGACTTGAGATGTTGGGTGGCACAGCGAGAGTAAATTGAATTTGACTGTTTGGTGTTACGTGAATAACCATAAAATGTGCGGGACGATTCCACTCTTCAGCATCCTGCAACTTTGAATTGTACATTCGATGCAATTTACAGTGGTGGCTTGAAATGTTGCATGATATAAGATGAAAATGCTCGACTTTCGATAATTTGCAAGTTGAGGGGAATCGCAGATGAAATGGGAAGAAAACTGAAATGTCTTTTCCTTGTTATCTTTTTTCTTGCTGTCCTCCTCTTAGCATATTATTCAATGTTGGTTGTCGCAGAGGGTTTTTCCTCCTATGTCAGCGTCAGAATTCATTTTCTCCATCCATTTATGCGACGACACACTGAGTCACATTATATGTGTGGGGATGTGCTGGAAAATATGGTGGCATAAACAGAGTGAGAGAGAAAATTACCAACCATTTTTCATCATTCTCTACTTTACACTATCAAAAAAATTGCCATATATTCGTTTTGGCAAGAATTTACATATTTACGCAATAATCTACATGAAATTTGCGGTGATTGACCCAATTTTTGGGCCACTAAACCCAACCCACTTTACCCTTATTTCTGAAAGGGTGAATCGGATATTATAATTACAAGGATGGAAATGGTCTTTTATTTTTCATTCCACACTTCTCACCACGCCTACATTTCACTGACAGTGGCTTTGATATAAAATGTCATTTGTGGCATGTGAAACAATATGTGTATTCTTTGTTCTATAACTTTATTCTCTCACCATTTACTCTGTGTGTACATATTATGTACATTGAAACGGAAAACTTTCTATCATCCTTTTTGTCACGCTATAATGCTGATGAAGTTTTCAATGCAGGGAGTGAGTTTTTGTTTGCAACAACTGAAATGAATAGCACTTGACTCGTATATAGAGATGATGCATCAATATCTCGAGTGAAAGAGATCAAAAGTGAGAGAATTCAGTGTAAGTTAAAAAAAAATTGGCGCTCTTGCCGCTACAATCCAGGATTCGGGGAGTGTGTGCAGATGAAAAGGACGCGTGTGTGCAGAAGAAGGCGAGATATTAAGAATAATAGCTGGCGGGAGGAAAACATTTCTAATTGTGGGTGTGGTAAAATATGTGTGTCGAAGTTGTTTGTTATGCTTTCAAAGAGGAAAAGTGGAAAATATCACATGCAGAAGAGAGAACGCAAACATCTAAATAATAAAATTGCTGAGTGGAACTTATTAAGTATGGACTTTAAGAGACGGTAATTATTTGCTCTTGTGTCACTCTGTGATCACAGCATATAATATGTTATTTATTGGCAATTGAGTGGACTTTGTGTATATGTATGTGGGAAATTGATTGGGGATTTTCCTCTTCTTGAAATGCTATGTTACACCATAAAGTCTCTCCGAAGCCCCTGACTTGGTCTTTGCTCAACTACAATTTCCCACAACAATTAACTGAGTGGGTTTTGGGTCACTGCAAATGGGGTCAGAAGGCATCACTACACATAAGGTGATTTCCGAGAAAATTGATTGAGAGGATATTAATATCATTGGACTGGAATATCTCTTGTGATTATTTTGAGTATTGCTTGAGTGTTCTCAATGATAGATCGCCAAGCGGACATTCATGCCCAACCTTAAGCTCCATTCTCTCCCTACTAATGCATGAGCAGCACAATCCACACCATTTTCTTCCTTGTCACACAAACACACACACTCACACACATAGAGCTTTCCCCATTTTCTCACCCTCGCTTCACATCCTATAATTATCCAGCAGAAATGGAGGAAGAGCCATAAAGCAGGAAGGAGGATTTAGTCAGGAGGATTTCTCTTAGAACATCTCTCAACAAGTTCCACCTTTCTGCTGTATTTATTCACGATGAGTTATGAGAGATAAAATTATCAATGTGCGATTGATTTTTCGCACAATATCTCCTCAGATGGATATTTATAGAATGCGAGGAGAGTGTGGAAAGGATTAGCGTGTAATTTTCTATATTGGATAGGGCTGAAAATAAGTGATATATGTGAAGGAGTGTTGCTGATGGAAATGTGATGAAAGGGCGCGAACTGATGCGGTGGCATCGCAGTCGCTATATATTGGAATGGATTGACAAAAGTGGGTTAATTATTAAACTTAATTATACATCAAAGTGGACACACTAATATGTGCTGAATTAGTGACAATTTGTGGGTAAAACAATCTATGTAGATTCAATATTGTTGTTGAGTTACGCGCGTGAAAATCGGGTCTTTTGTACATTAATGCACTCTCAATCAATTACTATGTTTTGTGTGAATAAACTGCACACATTGAGCAATTTGAATTAGTGGAAATTTTTTAAAATAACGGTTTCAGAATATTGTGCCTAAAAATAAAATTTTCACTTATACAATAGATATTTCATGATATATTTAAATATGGTTTGTTATTGAATTGTATTCCAAAAATAACACATTGCAAAGATTCTTTTACGTGCCGAGAAGGCGGATGAATTGGATTTTGAGTGGTTATCAATTGAATCTTATTTTAGGCTATTTAAATCTTCATATTTGCACAGTCAGGTGAGCGTTTATTGTCCCGTTCTATAATTAAATTCCTATTCATAAATACATGATTAATGAATACGCATATATACGCACTTGGCCAAACAAAAGGCGGGAGAAGTGTGCTTGGAGAAGGAAGTGAGAATGGGGAGCTTTTAGGGGGAAATTGCTTACATAAGGAGGCAATTGTACAAGTTTTACGTGAGAATATTGCACACGTATCGCTGAATATAATACAAATAAATACCGAAATACAACATAAAGTGAGGGATTAAGACATGGTGGATTATGAATTAGATGTTTTGATGTTAGGTGGGAAATAATATACAATATATTATTACTTTATGTATGTGTTTTGGGGGAGGAAACAGAGAAGAGAAATGTACATATCTGGGTATTGTTGGACGAATGTGGGGAAAATATGAGATTTTTCTTCAACGGGAATAATACGTGGTTTTCATGTCTGTTTTCTACGAAGGACGATTGTGTTATTTTTCTTATTTCCATGAGATCTTAAATGGTGTATAACATTTGGAATAGAGTAAACGTATCCTCTTACCGTCTTTCTCTCTTCCTCAGCATATTTTGCCATTACGCAATGTCAAAAGACACCAATTTCATTTATTGGTCGATATATGCAACAGCACAAATATTTTTGCTTGGAATATTGACAGGAATCTTTAAAGGAAGTTGCTGTGATATCTTCCTTTTATGGCATATTGATTTAAGGAGCAGAAGAAGCACTATCATAAATGTGAAGGTGCTTCTGTTTCTTTAAATTTATGTCCTTTTGCCAATCACTTTTTAACGGCCTATAAACTTCCGCCCAACATGAATCAAACTCATTTCCTCCAAAAAGTACAGTCAATTGGGAAAATATCAGAGACACCAAAAGCAATAAAATATTTATTTCAGACATTCTTAAATCGGTGGAAATATCGTTATTTTTACAATGAAACTTCTTTTTCATCTGTTTTATCAGTTTGCTGTTTTTCTCCATTGATGAGAAATGCCGTAAAAAAATGTTGTGAAAAAATTGAATTATACGTGAAATTTACCATGTTGTTGTTTCTCCTTTTACGTTATTGCTCAATTTGAGAGGTTATTTTGTTTTTTTTCTCGTGTGTACTAAAAATGCTGACGTCAACTTTTTCGCACTCCCCGAAAACGCCCGAGAAGTGACAAACTCGCAAGCGTTTGCTGGGTGAGAAAGTCACTTTTGTTGGTGGACAATGTCGCGTAAACTCAAGAAGAGAGCAAGCGCCGCTCAAAAGAACGAGTTTATAAACTATTTGGAGAAAAATATGGATATAATTAACAAGTGGTGAGTACCTAGATAAAGTTATTGCATGAAACAGTGTTGAAAAGCAATTGTGCTGTCAGTGATTTTGTATACTTTGGGCGATATTCTCTTCGCTTGTATTCCCGTTTCACTCTGAGTTGTATTCATGCTCAGTGAGAGACAAAACTCGAGAGAGATAAAGTGGATGAAATGCTTGAACGTAGGGAGAAACTCTGGAGAGTTAGTCGCCAGATGTGCAAAATAGAGAGGAATCGAGAGAGGAACCGGTCAAAGACTATTCTTTCACTGTAGCGGAAATTTTTCTGCAGAAGCTGAGAATGATATTTGAATTAGGATTATTGAAAAGTGTAAAAATTGTTGGTATTTTCTAACTATAAATAAAATAATGTAAATGCATTTATTTTCACTCTATCACACATCAAGTCCGACCGAAAACGATCAAAAGAAGAAGAAATGGAAGGCTATGACGAATATAGTGAACGCTGTCGGCGGATCTCAGAAGGAGTGGACGGAGTGGCGGAGGTACTTTTTAGACTGGCGGAAGAGAGTGCAACTAAAGTACACGACTTTGACGAGCAACATGCTGAAATCAAAGAAATTGGACAAGGTCGATCCCGCGCTCATACTTCAGCAATTTGACGAAGTTGATCAGCGATTTCTGAAATTATGCTGCATCGATGAAGGAGACCAAGTGATGGTATGTTCTCCGCTGCACATTGCCGACTCTGGATCGGATACCTCAATGGCAGAAAGTTCTCTTCACTCACAACCTGTGTCTGAAGTGTGGCTGCCCGATGATAATGACTTACTGGACGATATAGAGGACAATTTGTCGGTGTCTTCAACTATGATGACTCTCCCGAGTCCCCCAAAAATTATCCCAAAAAACAAGAAGCGCAAGAGAGATGATATCGTGGAAGAACATGACTTGCAGATGGATAAATTGGTTTCATTGAAGGATAAACAGTTGGAACTGCAGAAAGAGTTGCTGGGCGTGAAGAAG
Source organism: Phlebotomus argentipes (assembly GCF_947086385.1). Taxonomy (NCBI): domain Eukaryota; kingdom Metazoa; phylum Arthropoda; class Insecta; order Diptera; family Psychodidae; genus Phlebotomus; species Phlebotomus argentipes. The sequence continues at coordinate 4,856,779 of NW_026776181.1, read as the reverse complement.
AAGAGTCTGGAGTTGAGGATTCAGCGGGACAAACGCGAGAGCCAACTGCTGGCGATGCAGCTGAAGAAGGAGAAAAGAGAGGAGGAAGAGCACCACATCAAGATTCAGACGATGAAGGCAAAATTACTTCTGTTGAAGAGAGAATTGAAAAAATAAATGTATTCTTTTGGGGATTATATTGAAAATGTTTTTCGTGATTTGCTAATGGCGTGATTCCTTTTATTAAATGTGGACGGTTAAGTCATAAATTGATTTCTTCTCTCACCTTTTACGCCTCACTAGTCTTGTTGACGGTGGGCGTTTTGGGGGGTGAGCTTCGGGGCGGAAAGCCTCGAGTGTGGGAGGGTGTTGTAGGTCAATTGTATGACAGCTGTGTGGGAGCTCTGGAATTACTTTATTAAGAAGCGAATTTCTCCACGAGGGTGTGGGCTGGCAACATTTCGAAAAGATAAGCACAAAAGGGGGTGGATATTGCGTTATGTGTGATATGATACACGGAAGTCTATAAAGTCAACGGAGAATTGAGCGTAAGATACTTTTGAACAGTGTTTTCCATCAAGTTGTAATTGGTTTGTGCAATTTTACCCAAAGGGTGAAATGTGATGTACGTGCGGATTTGTTTACTCTCTCTCTCTCTCTCTCTCTGGTCGATTCAATCTAAAAGTGATATTTACTGAAGGCGTTCGAATGTCGGATTACAAGATTACACAGGAATTACTTCCGAAAGTAAATAGAATTTAATGGGATTTTTTGTGTGTGTGTGATTAATCTCTCCACTACTTCTGTAAACTGCAATTTATGGTCTGTCTTAAAGCTGTAACATGTGTTTGTATTGCATTAGAGAGTCTCAAATCTAGCTATAGAAGAGAGAATTAAAATTTTAGAGACTTTCCTGAGAGTGTTCCGAAGAGGTGGCCATAAAAGGCGGAGAGAAGTAACAATGGACTGTTTACTATTCATTGCCAATTCGTCTCGTCAGTCAGCAAAGGAGTCGTTTTGCAGCCATAAATGGCACACATTAAGTAAGATGATCTGGGATGTGGAATGCACAAGGGAGAGTCACACATTACGTCATGTACGATGGCCTTTCCCGCGTGCATACTTGAAAGTTTTCGTGTTTGTCGATGGGGAGGAATTTTTATGAAAATTAAAACCATTTGCCGTTTTTACTGTCAGCAATCTCAGCTCCAATGCGATTGTTCAACTTGTTGATTTTCCCGAGGAAAATTTCACGAGACATATTGTCTCCGAGTATTTTAGTCAATAAAAGTGCTGGAAAACAGTCTGGCTTTTGGGGTTTGAGGGGTGGAAAAACAATCTCTTGGGAGAGTATTTTCATGATGACATGGAGCTTTTTGCGTGTCTCGATATTACACAGAGTGGATATAATTCTGCGTATAAGAAATTTACATCGATAGAGATGAATGAGCTTCAATTCTGATGGGTGTGTAATTCACTGGGGGTGGCGGACCAACTCTCCAAAGTGGCTACAAACGTTCTGGGGGAGAAGTCAAATATTTGAGAGAATTTTGTGTGAAACAACAAATCCGGATAGATTGAGGAGGTGGGATATCACTTTAATGGTGCCACGCAGAGAGTCTCCCAGTAAATCGGCCAATAGTCTGGCAGATTGAAGCTTTTAACTTTGCCTTTCACACTGAAAAGCACACACACACACACACAGGGAAAAGTTGAAAATGCCCCAAAGAGCTTTTAGAATGACAGGGCGGCGGGTGGAGGCGGTGGTGGAAAGCCAAAATGACGCTGGGGTGAAGTGAAAAAAAAAAGTTTCTCGTTGAACCTACATCATTTTGGAAATGTATGAAAATTGTTTGTCATCGTAAAATGGGTTATTTACAATTTGCTCAATAGATAGAGTAAAGCTGTGATATATTGTGAGAGTGGTGAAAAAAAACGATGATAAATTTTCCATTTTCAGCACTGGTCAGAGGAATTGGTGCGATTGTCCTTCAATATGACTCAACTGAATGGATCGGCTGTCATGTACTTGCAGAAAGCTCACACCAAACTCTGTCTCCTCGTGGACAAAACTGGCAAGATTCCTGTGAAAAAGTGAGTAGAGCAGAAAAATTCTTGCGAATGTTGTGTAGCTCTTGTGTGGAAATGAATGGAAAACTATCACTTCCGACCGCAAATTCCGTAATATTCTCCTCAGTCCATTGTTTGGTCGAAGGATGAATAATTCATCGAAACCACTTTCCACTGGGCGGTTAATCTTCCGACAGCATCCACTTCAATTTATCCCCGCAGACACTGTTGCTCCTCATCATTTCTTTTCCTCTAATTTCCCCCTTTTCCAATTTGTTGGATATGAGAGAATATAAATCAATATTTTCTGCAGAATATTGACGGGGAGGAGCTTTTCTCCAACAGATGCATCATTGTAATGGAGAGAATGCTTGAGAGCTTTCGGTGAATGTCCATAGAAAAGTTCTTGATATGGATATCCTGAAAGGTATTGTGCTGAACGAGAAGTTGTAACATTCTCAATTATAAGGATTGATCAATTGATGGTATTTTTCCTCTCAGCTCGGTAATAATCCCCATAAATCACACTATTGTGCATCATTCTCTGTCTCCTGTCCGTGTTTTCCGATATCGCTACCGTTATGTACCTTGAGCGATATCCCTGTCAGTGCTCTGAATAGATAAAAGTGGATCACAATGTGTTGTGGAGAATTTTTCATTATGAAAGGCACGCGGTGTTACACTAAAGCTGGGTTGCACATTCAACAGGGCGATTTCCATCAACTATGCAGATGCAACTGTTGATTTTCCCATTTCTTTAGTCTTTGAAACGACAGTTATCCGCATAAAATGCTTCTTTTGTAAACATTTGAAATGTAGATTTTCTTATTATGCTCATAAATTTTTAATTGAGAATATTTGGCATATTCTTTCATTCTTCAAAATGAGAACTGAGTAATATTTTCAGTTTATTTATTAACTTTGACATATTTCAGTCAAAAATTCCAGTAAGGAAACCGTATGAGATAAATTTCGCAAATTTCCCAGCGATATTAACGTTTTCGATTCACCCGACGAAATGGCGTTGTTGTTAATTTGAAATTTCTACAAGGGAAGGTTTCAAATGACACACGTGAAGATTTCAAGCTGCGCGTGTATGGATAAGGAATGTAATTGCCTTGCTCCTTCCCAACTCCATCATTGAACGGTGTGGCAGAATGCTGCAGCAACAGTTTGATGGATGGAGCTGGAAACCCAATACATCATCCATAAGTGCCATCTTTGGGCTGCGCCACGAGCACTCCAGGGGAACAGTGTTCATTGCACATGCGGAGGTGACAGGAATATTTATTCATGATGAGGACTTCCTGACAATTTGTCTGGCACAAGTCGCGTGTTTTGTTTATTCAACAGTCCTGGGAGAAATTCTCGAGTGTGTGGCAATTCTTGTGATATTTCAGCATATTGCCTTCAACATATATTGACATTTTACTTGACACGCCTAATGCTGTGTTATATGCTTGTCCATGTTCACCTTCTCAAAATGCCATACATGTAGTTTTCCCACTCATTTTCACTGAAAATATTGGAAGAAATGTTGGAAAGTTTGTCAACTGGGGAATCACTCAATTTTGTGTTTTGTGAATTCCCACAATCCCTAGAGAGCACAGCGTATACCACCTGAGGATGCTGAAAAGTCCTGAAATTGACCCCATTTTAGACACATCACTTCGCCATACTTGTGAGTTCTCAGCTTCATCTGGAAAATGCTTTCTTTATCACAATAAAAGTCCCACAGATGGGATTTTCGAGGCAACATTGCCCAGCTTATATGGTTGTTCAGGCATACCAAATGTCCATCATGTGGGAAAACTATCCTGTGTATTGTAATAGCCGAGCAAGAAGAATAAGATGTGATATCGCTACTTGTAGTGAGAGTTTCAGGAAAGTTTAATAGTTCTGAAAAAGCAATTAAATGTTTGAACATAAATCCTCGATGTAAGTTTATGTGAGTTTGTGCAATCGTAAAAATTGCACCACACTTTAATTCCACCGTATGGATGAGGAGTTATTACCAACTATTCCTCGCAATTGAATTTGATGTTCATCGTGGGTGTTTTATGATGTCTCATTAGGATAAGATCCTGGAAGAGTTGGAAAGTGCTTTTTTTCCTTCTTTATTCGCTCATGCAAATGCTGCTTGTTGCGCAATGTTTTCACGCAAATGTCTTCCTTGAAATTCCTCTTTATTTGGCGAGTTTGAATTATCACTGGGAGAAGCGGGTGATTTTTTATGCGTGATCCGCGAGAAAGGGTGAGATAACGACTGGGGATGCTTCCGTTATCAGTGGAAATAGGAAGTGAGTGGGCGGGAGGATTCAATGGAAGGAAAATAAATAGCGGCAAAGAGGGCGAAACGGGAGATTGTTGAGTAATCGCTGAGCGGATCAAATATATAGTCGTGAGAGAATCGCAATTTTTGAATGTCATCACTTTTGTGTCACGCCAATGAACGTGATCTGCGTGAATATGAATGAAAAGAGGAGGGGTGGTTTTTGAAATTTTGCTGCTACACCAACAAGAAGTGGCAGAATCGATGAAGATATGACTTTGTGTGGGTGTGGAAAAGAAGGGAAAATTGACTTGGGGAGTGTTTGAAAATTCAACTGTCACCACCCACTGTGATCCACCTGGCGTGAAGCATTTTAATCAACACCACTCGAGACAGCATCATTTTTTATCTGCAAAAAAACTTGTAGGCTGAACTGCTTATCTTTAGAGTTGATCCCATTTGTTCCAATTACACTCGAAGAGAGAGAGAATACAAGCGGTGGGAAAACATCAAGTCTTGGTCTTTCATCAATAATTTCAGTCTTCAATGAATTTTTGATTGAGTAAACTCTCTCAGGATGTTCCCCAGGACTCGTGCAGTGTATTTGAAGAAGCAATGAATTGCTTCATTTGCCCCTGTCTAACATGATTTTACCATGTCAAGCTTGGAAAATTGACATTACTCAAGGATGGGTTTGTGCTCTCAAAATGAATTTCACGAGAATTTGACCAGAAGCTGCTCATTTGTTATTCATCCAGGGTAAAAAGTGAGCCCGTGACTTGAGATTTTCACACAAGAAGAGTTGAGCTCTTCGGTCAAAGAAGCACTTTGCTCAGACAGCGATCCATGGTGGGAAATTGGGGAGGCAATCAAGAAAAAGAGAAACATAGTATTACAGAAAACATAATCTTTCTGCGCCCCTTTTCGCATGCGGGAATTGATTGGGGAAAAGGATACGCGCACCCTATTTATTAATTCAGAATATTGAACATGAAACTGAAATGCTCGTCTTTTTAAATATTGCAGCATCGTGAAGATGTTCGCTGTGAATAAAGATGACAGGCGGCGTGTGGAGAAAGCCATGGATATATCTGGATTCCCTTCTGGCAAGGGTGAATCTCTTCTGCCCAATAAATTTCAATTTGAAGACTTTTTCAATCTCTACAAAAATCTGACGCAGCGCTCAGAATTGGAGAAGATTTTCGAAGAGCTGTAAGTTGAAAACAATGTTATTTACTCTAACTTTCACTGCATAAGAGATTTTTGCATTTGCATGTCTTTATCCTCAAATAAATTGCATTTCTTACACACACCATGTTTTGCATTCTGATTTATAAATGAAAATAGCTTGTGACGAGTAGGAATGTTGATGCACAGGACGAATGCAGAGGGTTGTTTTTGTGTACAATTTATTCAGTATAAAGCATCCCATCAAGTATATTACCTCCTTATCATTAATTCTCCACAAATTCGAAGCTTCTGCGAATAATGATATGCAAATCTCCTAGAGCAGAAGGCGTTTCGATGCGGGGAAGGCATCAAAATGCAAAATTCTCCCTTAAAATGATCCTAATGCGAAACCGTCATTATTTCATTTCTCCTTTCACACCAAGCAGCAGTTCTGGCACGACGAAGAGGCGACTGATGTCCACTACACAGTTGGTTGACTTTCTCAATAAAACTCAGCGTGATCCACGCCTCAATGAGATTCTCCATCCGTATGCAAATCCCGCGAGAGCTAAAGACTTAATAGCCGAATATGAGCCAAATAAATTCAACGCCCAGAAGGGCCTTCTGAGTTTCGATGGATTCCTGAGGTGAGAAGCTTTAAAATGTGATTCATGCTAATCGGATTTTACTCTAATGCTTGAATTCTACAGGTATTTAATGTCTGAGGATAATCCAATAATGGCACCCACTAAATTGGACATTTGCGATGATATGGATCAACCAATGTCGCATTATTTTATCAATTCCTCCCACAACACCTATCTCACCGGTCATCAGTTGACTGGGAAGAGTTCCGTTGAGATTTATCGACAGTGCTTGCTGGCTGGCTGCAGGTGAGGAAAAGCTTGAAGTAATGAGTGCATATAATCCACTGAAATGGGCAGTGAAATGCCTCTTGGCAACCACCATTTCTTTGTGTTTTCATTTTCAAATCTCCCTTGCGCAGTTTTACTGCTTTTTCATCTCGCGAAGAGCGGGTGTGGCGAGACTATAAAGTAATCCTCTGGAGTGTGTTTGGTTAATTTCGCTATAGAGAAAATTAATATGGAGTGTAGAGACAATTTCAATGTAATATCTAATTAAGGTTTAATGGCAAAACGTGGCCGCCGGGGTGTTTATCTTTGTCGTTGAAGGTGTGTGGAGTTGGACTTCTGGAATGGCAAACTCGAGGAGCCTGTTATTGTTCATGGGTATACGTTTGTTCCTGAAATAACGGCGAAGGATGTGCTGGAAGCAATAGCTGAGAGTGCATTTAAAACTTCAGACTATCCTGTGATATTAAGTTTCGAAAATCATTGCAATACTAAGCAACAAGTGAGTAACTCCTCTCTTACTCTGCTTGACTGAAAGACAATATGAACATTGTGTGGTTTTCCAGGCCAAAATAGCGAATTACTGTCGGGACATCTTTGGTGATATGTTGCTGGACAAGTGTCTGGATTCTCATCCGCTGGAGCCAAATGTAGAACTCCCGCCGCCGGCCATGCTGCGGCGTAAGATAATCATAAAGAACAAGAAGAAGCACCACCACCATCACCATCACTACAAGAAGACGGCGGCGGCTGTGGCGGCTGCTGCGGCGGGAGCTGCAGCGAATTCCGGTGCCACGAACCAGAACAGCGGCCCACAGAGCGGTGCAACAGGTGAGAAGAGCAAATATTCCCATTGGGATGGAGGTGAACTAGTATTCTACCACATAAATTCATAATTTATATCACTTGGCGCTGAGTTTGGTGCGAGTGGCCAAAAGAGAGACCTGGGCCAGGACGACGGGAAAGGGAGGAGGACTAATGGAGACCGCTCAGTGCATGATTTAATTTTGTTTATTCGCTCATGAGATGCCCATGTTTGGAGGCTGCCAGCGGCAGAGAGAGCTTCACAATGGCTTTTTAATGAATGGCTCTGAAATTAGCCATAACTTGGCGGGCAAATGCCGCAAGAGGATTAAAATTGTCCACTCGGGAAACATGTCGTTAAGTATAATAATCAAATGTGTCGTAAAAGGACTCGTGAGGGATTTTCATATTACAATTTTGACATTTTGAATAGGCAAATAGCAAGTCAATTTGTGATAAAACTAAACCAAAATGGTCAACTAATGTTGGAAGTTTCAAATTAATACTGAGCTCAGAGGGCTTAAAATGAGCCAACATACAATTCCACTTCAGTTTGTCTGGTCCACTAGGTGCGGTCGGATGAACTTTGGACATGTTCAGAACAGAAATAGCGAAAGTTGAACAAAAAATCAAATGAAATTCAAGCTCTCGTCATATTTTTGACGATAAAATACATCTTTTCCGAGAATTTTTCATATCCCCCGCTGAAAATATAGCGAAATTTGCGCTACAGCCACGATCCTTGGGCGTGTACAGCAAGCTCTCCAAGGGTTGTCTTTAGCGGAAAATGTGATTCATGAATTATTATTTCAGGGATGAAATGGAAAGCGTGATAAAAGGCATATAAATTAGTAATACAAACATACATATGTGATATGGTGAAATATTAAATCGAATGCAGAGTATTTTCCTGATGAAATTTTAATTGTATTTTCTTCGCTCACTCGCTCCACTTTCAGGCGGCATCGGGAGTGATGAGATGCTTCAGGCGGTGCCGACAACTTCAACTGTACCCACCGGAAATGGAGATTTACCCCATCATGCACCCCCTCTTCAGGTGAGTTGCTGTCATATCTCAGAATCTCACTCTGCACGTCGGATCTCTCACATGCAAATAGATAATAAGTTAACTGGCATTACATGACACTCACTATGGTTGGGAATTTATGATTAGCTGAGTGTGGCTGAGCAGCTCTTTCGCGACGGCACGATTGAGAGTTGGCAGGCGTTTGTGGGGCAAGTTTTGCGTACTGGGTGGGATTTTGGAGGATTTACAGATGGTGTATGCGCTTTAGACACATTGTAACTACACTGCAATTTTATGGTTCAGTTGCTTTTTGGCCACTGGACAGTGTGCATGTTGTATTTGGCTGTGGCAGCGTGGAAACTTCCTCTTGACCTTTCTTGCGGAGAGCATTCAACAATTCGCCTCCAAAACACCATCGCGTATTGATTGCACTTCGAGGAATTTGATGGCAAATCAATCTTCAATGATTATTCGGCTTTCACGGCGAGGGCCAGTGTTTACTTACCAACGCCACACACCATCTTGAGAATCTGCCGCCCAAATTTTAACTCTGTGGCGAGGATTTTTCACATGGTTATATCCTCAGTGTGTGTATTGTTGTGAAAATTTCACTTAGCAACGAAAATGGCGAGAGCGCACTATCGATTAAACTGAAGTGGAAAGAGAGAGAGAGAGGGAGAGAGGATTTTGTGGAAAATTTAATATATTGAGGGTTGTGTGGTGCTTTTTTGTGGTAGGCGAGGAGAAAAAAAAGAGGAGAGACGTGAAAAATGTCTCATGTGGAAGCAATAACCAAGGAGGAGATTCTTCAGGTGTACGAGATGTGTCTGAGCAATATAAATTTGGGCAAAATGCGGGATTTGAGGAATGATGCCAAACTCCGTGCTGTGAATACGGCAGCGACTTATGAGGAATTTGAGGACATTGTCAACTCTGCACACTTGAAGCCATTCCGGAAGGGTGAGAAGGAGCGCATCGAGCAGATGAAAAATCCACGTTGGAATACATCCATTTAGATATGCTGAGATTACGTCTTGTTTCACTGCTTGTGCCAGCGTTTTTCCTGCCTTTTTGCGTGAGTGTTGTGTCATTGTGTAGGGTGGAAAATTAATTTTTCTCCCCATATTTCAATATGGTTTGAGGACTTGTGTCTGTGTGGAGAATTTGCACTGAGAGGTTGGCTGTAAAAGAGGGAGAGAGAGAGAGAGAAAGACGTTGCAATAAAGAGAAAATGTAGGAAAATGCAGATTCATATGCCAATTATTCACTTTCTTTGTCTCTTATTTAAATGGTTCGTGCTATTAGCAAATACGCCAGAGCTCGAAGGAGAGCACAGGATCGTCGGACACGGACAGCTCCAGTGATGACGAATCCATGCCAGGATCAACGGCGAATGCCGCCGGCGGTGCAGAGCAGAGAGACAAAGTACAACAAGCTAAAGAGACTGAAGCTGGCGCTGAGATATCGGCGCTCGTTAATTATGTTCAACCGGTGCACTTCAGCAGTTTCGAGAATTCAGAAAGTAATTATACGCTTCTTTTCTTATGCGCCTTGTGCATTTCTTAGGCTATATCAACTGTTGTAGAAAATGAATTGAATTTTTATCCCTAAGTAAGGAAGAAGAAAAAAAATATTACGACTGTTTTTATCTCAATTGGCAAGCTTCCTTAAGTTCTCTCACTGAGTTTTCGTCAACTTTAAGCAGTAGTAAAGTTTCCCAAGTACTAAAACAATATATAAAGTGAGTAGATGTAATTAATTTTCCTCCTTCTTCCCTTCTCTTCCTTTGCCAAATGCCTCGCGGGATTGAAACGACCACAGAGAAGAATCGCTACTATGAGATGTCGTCGTTCGATGAGAAGCAGGCGACGACTTTGCTGAAGGAGCGCCCGATAGAGTTTGTCAACTACAACAAGCACCAATTGTCCAGGGTTTATCCGGCGGGGACGCGCTTCGACAGCTCCAACTTCATGCCACAACTGTTCTGGAACGCCGGCTGCCAGCTGGTGGCGCTCAACTACCAGACCCTCGATCTCGCAATGCAGCTCAATCTGGGCATCTTTGAGTACAACCACCGCTGCGGATACCTGTTGAAGCCTGAGTTTATGCGCAGAACAGACAGGCGTCTCGATCCCTTCGCCGAGAGTACAGTAAGTCAAGCAGGAAAATGTTTGATTGACATTGTGGCGATTCACGGTATAAAGTTGTACATGAAATGTGGTTGAGGGAAAAATGCGTGAGTTAAATGGGGATTTTCAGCATGTACGCTTCCATGCTCACGAGTTTTAGTGCCAACCGATGGAAAGCTCTCTCTCTCTTGAAAATGTGAATGCAGCGACTTGGAAAATATTTCCACTTGAGTTTCTTTTTTTTTTGGGCCTCTGACACAAATTCTTTCGCTCTCTTCTCTTGTTCAATGTCAGATGCTCGATGCTTCCAATCAACAGTTGTTCATTCTATAATCCCACTGGGCGAACGGAGAGGGAATCCCACTGGGTGTCCTGAATTCCACCGAAGAATTTTTCTATTTTCTTGTCATACCGAAATTGATTTGGATTTTTTCTCTGGCATTTCGTAGGTGGATGGTATCATTGCTGGCACGGTATCGATAACGGTGCTGTCTGGTCAGTTCCTCAGCGACAAGAAGGTGGGAACGTACGTCGAGGTGGATATGTATGGCCTGCCGGCGGACACCGTGAGGAAAAAGTTTCGCACAAAAATAGTCCGAGACAATGGAATTAATCCTGTCTACGATGAGGAGCCATTTGTCTTCAAAAAGGTCTTGTATCAATTTTTTCTCTCCCCCTCTCTGCCTGCCTTGATTTTGACTTGAGTGATAAAATCTCTCGCCTTTTTGCCTATCTATTTTTGGACACTCTTTAGGTCGTTCTTCCTGAATTGGCGTGCGTTCGCATCACGGCGTACGAAGAGGGCGGCAAGTTTATTGGTCATCGTGTTCTTCCTGTCATTGGACTCTGTCCAGGATATCGACATCTCTCTCTTCGGACGGAATTGGGTCAACCACTCACCCTGGCCTCGCTTTTCCTCTGCATTGTTGTGAAGGTACGTTATTTGCTCAGCCACCGTGTGAGATCAACAAAAGGCCACAAATAATGGACCCACGAGTGGGTTTTCCCCACAGTTAACCACTCGCGCACTACAAAACTAATTATCCGAAAAAATGGCTTTAGTCAAATACTGGCCAAATTGAGTAGAAACTAATCGAATTTCACAACACAGTCCAAAACATATTTATTTTGACTAGAAATTCGGTATTTTTCTTGTCTAAATAGCTTCAACAAATAGATTACACCAGAATAACTGGATAGTAGCGAAATATTTGAAATCCTGAAGAAAAGACACTAAAAAAAAAACATTGAAAAGTATGGAGAATTGACGATAGCGAAGAAGTTATTAAGACCTGGGATTTTTTCGGAAAAAAATCCGTTTTTTTATCTTTTTTTTATTTTTCACAATACTGTATCATTTTGAGTTATAACTTAAGGGTAAAATATTGTACAATTTGGCTCTGATTATGCTTCTAGAGTCGAATAAATTTGTTGTTGATATAAATTTGTTGATTCAGCCGAATATTGCCCATACTGATAATCCTCAATGCCATCCCTATTTATTCCTCTATTCTTTGCCCTCCGCAGGATTATGTACCAGATGGATTATCGGACTTTGCTGAGGCTCTCGCTAATCCAATTAAGTATCAGAGTGAATTGGAGAAACGCGCTGAACAGTTGGCAGTTCTGACGGAAGATATGGAGCCCACAGCTGAAGATGATGTTCCAAATAGCTGTAAGATTGTCCCTCCTTTGAATGTTCCGTGCACAATGACGATGTATTTGGTGGCTTTACAGGTCCAAAGAAGGAGCTGAAGGTGCTCGAAGGAGTGTCTGGTAGTCCCAAGCATCGCATCAGTATCGCTCCGTCGGCGTCGCTGAGTGTGGAAATCCTGGCTGATGGGGATTCTGATGTGTCCTTCAATGCCTCCGTGGCGAGCGGGAGTGTGCAGATGACGAGTGGAACGGCAGCGTCAAGCACGACGGTGTCCTCGACTGTTGTTCAGCAGGCGTCAGTGGATCAGTCGGTGTCGAGCTCCAGCAAGTCCGCTGAGGCGACTGAAGCGGATGCCATTGTGGCTGAGCCACTGGTGAAGATCCTGGAGCACAAGTTGATACGCGAGAAGAGATGTGAGATGGAGAAGAAGCTGGAGAGTTTGCGGAAGAAGCACGACAAGGAGAAAGTGCGAGTGTCGGCGCAGAAGAACAGCGAACAGAGTGACAAAAAGTCCAAGTTCTACATGAGCAATAAACTTGTGAAGCGTCTGAGCAGCAAAAATATGTGAGTTTCCATGCCAATTTTTGGGCTAAGAAGACTTGTTGATTACATTTTGTGCACTGTCTTTCCAGAAGTGATACGAATCTGCAAGTTCCTCCGTGTCCCAGTGATATTGTGGACTCGCCGGATGGGGAGAGTGAGGAGCGGGCGGGCATCACAAGGAGCCACTCTGAGAGATTGCTGGCCGTCTGCCGAGAATATGCCACTGCCTACAGGGAGATTCAGGAGAAGTACCATGAGATAATCTACAACACGGCAGAGAAAGTTCTGAGGAATTCGCAAGCGAATCAAATGAAACGTCTGAGAGTAAGTGGAATTATCTCACCAATTTATGGTATGCCCCAAATGTTTTATTCATTTATCAATTTATCATTTTGGCGTGTATATTTGGAACGTATAAGAATTATTGCTTTGAAGTTTTCTCGAGAACTCCTACACAAGTTTCTCATTCAATTGCAAAATCTATATGTACATGTGAGTCTACTTTTTGCAATCATCTTGCAATGTTGTGCGAGTTTGCTGGCACAGAAGGACGAGAATATATGAACAATATACCTTTGATGGGAGTGGGAAATTCACTTGCCACATATATGAAATTAATAAAGAGCCTGTGTGAAGTCTAAGAAGTTGAAATAATTTCAACTATCAGAATTACAAGTGTGGTTTATTTGCCTGAGACATTCAAGTTAAATACAATGTACAAAAGTTTGCTGTACTGGAATCTTATAAACTTTCATGTTGTATGCTAATCTTCTATTACACATTCACAATTTGTCTTGTTTATCTGGTGATATTTGCTATATTATAATGATGGTAACTTTCGGAAGAGCGCCTGAGTAAATGTTGAGACATAAATGTTGTAACTTGACAAATATGATGCATTGATGTGGAAATGGGTAAAGTAAAGGTAAATGCTTAAATATGTGAGTAATTATTGGAAAAATCGAATGAACGTTGTAGACAATGCTGAGTTGGAAACTGAAAATAATCACGATATTTTAATAATATCTGTGCTAATGTAGTGATGATTGCGCGGTGGTTTCATTCCTCGGCCTTTCATTGCCTATAATTAAAATCATCACATTACGGAACGTTTTCTTCAGCCTGACTATCGTCAGAATCTTGATCTAATTGGCGCTTTTTGCCGTCGCTTACAGACGCTGCTGGAGAAGGAGACGAGCGAAGTGATGCGGAAGCTGCAGATGGACAGGCGGAATGAGGTGAAAGCCCTGGCGTTGGTGCATCGTGACCGCGATGAGTTGGTGCGGATGAAGCGCGAGGTGGCGTCGTCGCTGGTGGGCCGTGGCGTCACGGAGAGGGTGCGCCTGACCCAGGCCTTTGAGAAGCGTCGCGATGAGCTTCAGCGTCAGCACGATGCCGTGAGGAGTGCTCTGGCTGAGCACAGAGCGAAGGTAATGAGGCGAAAGCGCGATGGGAGGGCAAATGTCAATTCTAACTCTCCTGAATCGAAACATTTCAGGGGCGCGCTTTGCTGGAGAAGGAGTCAGAATCTCGTTCTTGCATCTCATCGGATGGATTTTTGGTGTTGTTCAATGCTTCCGGTGCGGAGAACAGTCAGACATCTTCCAGTGTTAATAACAGTGCAGGAATGCACATTGAATCTCTCTAAGGAAGGAATCTTCAGAGCATCCAAGCGCGAATTTGTGAAGGAGAGAAAAAAAAACATGAAAAACAGTATTTAATGGCCTAACACACAACTCTTAGATGAAATTTAGTGGCGAAACTGAAAGATGAAACTTGAGAATTAATTAAAGAATATATAACTTAATAATATCTGTGGTTAGACACTTTTCCCATTTTGTAGATAATAACCAGAGTATATAAACTGATAATATATTTCTAAAGATAAGAATAGTGAAGAAGAGCAACTAAATAGTCATAAAATTAGTGGCTTCAATGGAGAATACTTTAGTCGTATGGATTTTTGTGAGGGAGGAATTTAGCAGATTGTAATCTGTTTTATTTTTTTTGATTTTTTTTTCTATGAAAAGACGCGGTGTTTTACGACCCATCCCGCTTATGAATCCCGAAAGAAAGTGAAATGTCCTATACTCACTTTAAGAACGAAATTGATATTAATGTTAATAATGAGATATATAATCTATTTTTTATTGATCTCACGAATTTTTACTTTATTTATCGTCCATTTTAGAGAGAATTTTTGTAACTCTGTTGAAAGCTACACCTTTTCTGAATCATTCTTTGTGCCAATAAACCAATTTGGGAAGGAATAAGAAACTCCACCTCTGCAACAATTTAGAGACCTACTTTATAGCGCTACAAGCGAGAGAGAGAGAGAGAGAGAGAGAGAGAGAGAGAGAAAGAGAGAAGCATGTTTAGGACAGGCAAAATACCATTACTTAGAAAATAGTTAAGTAAGTAATTGATAATGGAAATTGAAAATGATGAAAAAGCAAAGCACTTTTTGAATTGAATGTAAAAAGAACCTCTTTAGAAATAGTGTGATGATATATTGTAGTGGAACTATGCATATATATTTCAATATGACTTCTACGAAAGGAATTGCTGTAAAGACGCGTTTTCAGAGAAACATTTTTCAACAGTTAAACTGATTGTGTGGTACAAAAGAAAACACAGTAAATGTGCCATAACAAACTTCCTCTGTCTTCTCCAAAGCCAAAAGATAAAATCAATCGTACACAAATATATATAAGGACTTGTTTTTCATCGACAAAACCCAGATTTTACCGTTTCCTCGTTGCAATATTTCATGTAATCTTCAGGAATCAGAAAATAATCAGTCACACAAACAATGGTAGAAAATATGATATAAAGGAAAAGTAGATGAACTTAATTAAATTCTATCGACAATCAGTAACTATACTAAATAGACGAGAGAAAGAGAGGGAGAGAGAGAGAGGGAAAGGGAAAAAAGGAGGAATTACCATAAAAACGGTGTCTAAAATATACTTAGAGGACAAAGATATTATAATTGTGGTAATTTCCACTGAAGAGTGGGAAGTCTTAGCAATTTGTAAATATATGAAAATCTTGAGAAAAGACCCACGGTCGATAAATTAACAAGAGAAAAAGTCCAGTCGCTGAGGTGTGAAAATCTCCAGCCTCAAGGAAGTACATTTTGATGCAAAATTTAGCGCATGAAGCAAAACAAGAGAGAATCATTTCATCAAGTTTTGGACGGAAAACCACCTTAGATGTTTTACAATATAATTAATGGAAGGAATATAGTGAAAAAACACACACACACACACACACACATTTAGGTAAAAGAAAATAATCCGTATTGTATTGCAATCCTTTTTCGAATTGATCGCCAGACAAGCAAATTGTGAGGATATAATGTAATTTAGAGTTACAATGATTGGAAAGATTATGTGAAAAAAGATTCCATAATGTGTAAATAATAAGTTTTAGACTTTAGTGTTCATAATAGCGATTTCTGCGATATTTAGAGAAATGAAGGATATAATTTGTTGCACTGATTTGTTTTTTTCTTTATTGCAACATAAACATTGGAACCGTTTTACTTTGGCGGGACATTTTGTGAGCAAACGACTGGGCGGAGCATAGAAGTGGGCGTGTCTCAATGCTGAAGCCCGCTAAAGTAATACAGTGTCTATTTTACTATACTGAAGTGAGCTCTAAGCACAAATTTCATTATACATTTCGACAATATTTACATGAGCCCCTTTATTTTCACCATCAGTATTACATGTTGCTTCCATACAATTTGATTTTAATTACTCGCAAACTCGAAGACAGCTTTTCCTTTGAAATTCAATTCCCTCTGAGCCAATAAATTGTTAATTGAATAATAAATTGGAAGGAGTGTGGAGAAATTACAGGGTTCGCACTCGCTTTCCTGAGAGTAGAGGTAAAAAAAAAGCGTAGTTGAGAGGAAGGAGCATTGAAACTATAGCGGTAGATGGCAAAGAGTTTCATCAACTGTCGGCCTATGGATTCTTGTGTTTGTTACAATTATAAATTTATCCTACGGAGGATGTTGGGGATTTTTCGAGAGAAGGACTAGTATTTGCATTGAAGTAGGAATTCTTGTTGACTAAATGTGCCTTGAACACACTATTTAGAAATTTTGTGGATGTTTTGTGCAGCGCCAAAAGCTTGGCAAACGGAATTTTGCGATGGTCTAAGAGAGTTCCTTTCTTTTTCCACCCCCTCCAAAATTGCTGTTTCTCTTCCTATACGCATTAAGTTCTTTCCTCTTCTAAGTTTCTCTCCCTTGAATATGGATGTCAATGATGAAATCATATAGAGAAAAAATGTACTTCTGACAAAATGAAAAAAAAATATAACTGCAAGATCGATAAATAAACATAAAATCCAAACTGTTACATGAGTGTTAACTAGGAAATAGCTACATATTTCACACATTCCAGTATATATTTTAGAAAAGGTGAAGTAGAGAGTACTGATAAAATGTTTTTCGCGATTATTTGTGAAAAATGGGTAAATTTGGGCAAGAAATGATGTACATATTGCCATTTTTGATGATGAAAAGTGGACAAGTGACAAGTCATTGAAATATTCTCTAGAAAAGTAATTATGTGTTATACTATGTCATTGTTGTGATGAATATTATACAATATTGAAAGAAATGAGAAAAATACATAAATAGTAGGAAATTAAACGTGTTTTCTTTCCCAACGAGCACAATATGCTGAGTCTCAAAAGTTGAGACTCAGCATATTGATATAGTTGATTTTTGTGCTATAGTCCGCAAAAGTTTTAGCTTTTTGGTTGATTCACTAGCAAACTTAGATGTAGATCAGTTAAAGTATTGTTGTGCACTTAAATGCATAGATTTCGCATTATATAAAAAACCATTCCATTTCAATAATATACTTCATGAGTACAACACTCAAGTGTATTGTATAAATGGCGCCGTGCAAATCCACTCAAGAGTTAGTGATTTGAACCGGATTTAGTGAAGTGCATAGAAGTTAGACATTCAAGTTTTCTTACTGAGTTTTTGTCAGAAGAAGTACAATATTTAGCGGAAAAGAGCAGGAAAAGTGATGAAAAATTAGTCTTCGGCTCGTTGGGTTAAGTTTGGCAATTTGAATTCAAATTTTCCCTCTCTTGCACGGAGAAGTGCGCCAGTACTGCTGCGACGGACGATTCGCGAACTGCATCAGCTGACGTTTGTTTTCGCACAAAGAAATCAGTGAAGAAACGCGTGAAAAAGGAATTATCCTCCAAAAATCATGGGCAGAATCTTTCTAGACCATATTGGCGGCACGAAGCTGTACTCGTGCGCGTCCTGCGACACAAATCTGACCAACAAGAGCGAGCTGATCAGCACGAGATTCACTGGAGCGACGGGTAAGTGTGTCCGGGTAGAAGAAAGACTCATCAATCTAATTTTCTGTGCTTTCTCTTCTTTCAAGGTCGCGCCTATTTGTTCAAGAAAGTCGTGAATCTCACATTCAGCAATGTCCAGGAGCGTGTGATGCTCACAGGTCGACACATGGTGAGGGACGTGCTGTGCAAGAACTGCAAGGCGAAGCTGGGATGGATGTACGAGTTTGCCACAGAAGACTCCCAGAAGTACAAGGAGGGGAGAGTGATTCTCGAGCATGCACTCATCTCTGAGTCTGAGGGCTTCCTGGATCCCTTCGGAGCGAACACAGCGCCGAGCAGCTATCGCGACAGGGAACACTAAGAGCCGACGAACTGTCCTTAATCCTTAACTATTTTATTTCCATTAACGCTCTCCCGGAGAACTACTAGCCTGGTAACTGCCCGCTTTTCTGCACCATCGCGAGGGCATTCTCATTGGCGATCATCTGGTACTCCTGGAAGCGCTGTGAGACCCTCTGATTCATCTTCAGGTACTTCTCCATGCAGTTTAGGGCACATCGCTCCTACAAATGTGATTGATCATTCGGGAGGACAGACTTTTTAATAAATCTCTAAGTGTACGCACCTCTTCATTTCTCACTGTTCTGTCCGTGAAGTTCGAGACGCAGTCTATGAAGCACATCTCTGAGAGTTTGTTGTACGACATGAGGAAGTCTGAAAACTACAACAACACGCGTTATGAGTGATTTCCACTGGTGATTGCTACCCTACCGTCTTCAGTTGGTCCTTGTCAAGGGAATCTAGCGGCACCTGAGCAGCCATGGTCGGACGATTGCTGAGAAATTTGTTGTTTTCTTGAGAAAATCTTCCCAGGAGGATTCTTGCAGAGAGTGAGGTTAGGAGAGTCCAACACCACGATTTCACCACAGCGGTGAATATCTGTATGGTTGTCTCGCTCGCACTGATGGAGACGCGCTCGCAGTTTGACAGCGGACGGCGATCGTGCGCGTAAAAAGTTGTCTCTAAACAAAATTTTCCGTGTGTTTTTCACGCCTTTTCGCCGCGGAAAATCCCCAAGGGTGAACCCTCAATCACTGGTGTAGTGTCAGATGATCTCTTGAGCGCTACGCCCAGGGTAAAGTGCGCATTTATGGATTCGAGTGCAATGGAGCACGACAAAACAGCCACCGCTGAGGAGCCGCCGGAAGTGCGGACACTGGAGCCTCCGCCCCAAGTCAGGGCACCATCGCGACGCCGCCGCTCCTCTCCGTCCGCCGCCGGTGTGAAACTGAGGCGCACCAGTGGCCCGGCGAGAACAACTGCGCGCGGTTCTGGAGCGCCTGAAGAGATCCTTCCGGACGCAACGTTCGAGTTGGACGTGGACATGATGGTGCACGATTTTGATGATGAGCGCACCCTCGAAGAGGAGGAGGAGCTGGCCAAGGCGGAGTCTGAGGATCCGAACGCCGAGCTGTCCACGCTGCAGATGGAGTCCGAGATGCCTCTGGATGAGGTGCTGAAGATGTACAATTGCCAGTACTCACGGTCTGGCTCGGAAGCGGAGAGTGACGTGGCGTCGATTTCTAGCGAGGAGGAGGAGGAGGAAGCACAGTCTGCGCTCAGGAAGCTCTATCCTGAGATGCCGGATTCAAGTGGCGCCACGAGAAAAGACTGTGATGACGACGAGGAGTCTCTGGGGGATGATGACTCGGCGCAGAAGGATTTCCTGCTGGGCCACTGTCAGATTGTCATGGTTGGAGCGAAGTGGCAGGCCACAATTCCCGAGGGGCTCACGCCGTATGACGCAGATAACCTTCCTGATGAGGACAAGTTGTTGTGGGATCCCACACCGGTGTCGCCGGAGGCGGTGGAGGGCTTCCTGAAGCGGGCCGCGGACACCGAAGCGGGCCAGAGGCAGAGCCATGCCGAGGGTGATGAGAATGGCATGGATTTGGCCGCTCTGCCGCGTGGGATTCACTTGCGTGACAGCGAAGCAGCGCTCTATTCACTCCTGCACGCCAAATACGATCCCGAGAATGCTCTCAGCAACCTCCAGACGAGTGTGTCACCCACGGCGAGCCGCCCGTGGTCGGAGGAGGAGTGCCGGCTGTTCGAGGAAGGCATCCGCGCGCACGGAAAGGTGTTTCGCAGCATTCACGAGGATTTCCTGCCGCATCGGCAAGTGCCAGAGTTGATTGAGTTCTACTATTTGTGGAAGAAGACAGAGCGGCACGATGTGTTTGCCAATGCGGATCGGCTGCAGAAGAAGAAGTACAAGTTGAATCCGGGAGTGCCGGACTTCAGGGAGGAGTCGCCGGGAGCCACTTCGCTCATTCAGTTCGACTCGAAGCGACTCCAGCCGAGGCGACAGGCCACACTGGGCGCCAGGGAGGATGTGGAGTCCGCCGAGGTGAAGCGGGAGGAGGTGGAAATGGAGCACAACTGAGAGTGTTTCCATCCAGCGACAGATTGTTGCTGAGCCAAAGTGCCTGAAGCCTATGCGAGAGTATTACAGCGACTTCCGCCTCAAATCGAATCCTCTCCATCAGGAGCCAGTGATGTCGCGTCCCGAGATTCATCCACATCCTGGGAAAGCCTGGCAAGCGCATCCTCACACATTCATTTTCGTATGTCTTTTACGGAGCATAAGTTTATTTTAATTCTTAAAATCCTTTAAAGCACTAAAAAATGTAGCATTCTTTCGTTTTGTCAATGTAAAACCATTTTTAGTGTAAATAATTGGTGAGAAAATGCTGGAAAAGTACACACTTTTTTCGTTGCCATTCAAAAGATACCCAAATGCGTGGTGCCATCTCGAAGTGTGGCCAGGAAACGCTAATCTGCGATTCACGCGGAGGCAGTAAACAATGTGTTCAAAGGTCAAGCATTTTTCCCACAGATAAATGAATTGTATTTGCACCTCAACCGGGGATTAACAGGCTCTTAGAGCTCTGCTCACAGCTTCGCAGTCTTCTCGGAGATTCTCTTGAGAATCTGATGGGCCTCATCGTAGTGCGGATTGGTGGCGGCGCGCACCTTGTCCATCCAGGCCGAGAGCCTGGGACGTCCTTTGCGGAAGTCATAGGGCGTGAGGATGAGTTGCTCGATCTCACATGCAGCCCAGATGTCCGCCACCGTGACTTCATTGCCGGCCAGGAAGGGTGTTTTCGCCAGCCAAACATTCTCGATGACATTGAGAGTGTCCTCAACTCGCTTCTGATGCTCAGCAACAGCTTCCGGCGTGGGCTTCTTGCCGGTCATCAGGGGCTTCAGCCAGAGGAGTTGGAAGTACAGAGCGCAACTGATCCGAGTGTTGTTGTGCTGCCACTCGAGATACTCATCAACCTGCGCCTGTTTCTTCGCATCTGTCGGGTACCAATTGTCCGGGATGTTGTGCTTGCTCGCGAGATATCTACAAGAGTTCCATGAGTTATTCCTGTCTGTGACCCCAGGTCAACTGATGTACCTCACAATTGCCACACTTTCTGATAACTTGAAGCCGTTATCATTGATGCAGGGCACTTTCTGGAAGCGATTGACTTCTGTTTTGAACTCTTCGGTGAGGTGTTCGGCCTTCCGCAGGGCTACTGGGGCGCTCTCAAAGGGAATTTTGGCCACCTTGAGAAATATCAGCATCGCCCGCGATGGCTGAGATAGCAAGTCGTAGTAATATTTCACCGGCTTAGACATTTTACACCCACAAATTGACTCTCTGAAATCTTCTTCAGAACTGCGATGAAACCACTGAAAGTTTTTTGAGGTTATGCAACTCACCTTAAATTTTCACCACACTTTCTCCCCACCGCGAAGGCGCCCTTTGAAATCCACTCGGCGCTCACCTCTAGTCCGGAGAGTTTTTTGTTTGGCCGTGGAGAGTAAAGAAGATAATATTGTGGCTCCGCCGAGAGTGCAGAATTTCCAGTCAAATGTGCAATAGAAAGTGAAAGAAGAGCGCAATCAGAAGACCAGTGAGAGGCAGCAGAAGCGATCTTGTGGAGTTTGTGCGCGCGTGAGGAAGTTGCGAAGCAAAAAGCAAGATGGCAATGTCAAAGGGTTTCCGTGTGCTGGAGAAAAAACAACCCCCGAGTCCGCACAGTGTCATCCTTGAGCATCGCAACAAATCCGAGACTCTCCTGTTTGAGTCCCAGGCCGTGGCTGTTCTCTGTGAGTATTGCGCGTCTTCCCGGGCTGTGTTTTGATAGAGAATTTGGGGGCGTTGAAGCGCCCCCACCCTCGCCTTACATAACAGCGATGCACACGAGAATTTATGCTTGAGCGGCGGACTTTGTGGGCAGTTTAGCGTGAAAGACGCCCATTCACTTTCGCTCGAGGTCTCGACTTTCCCGGAATCATTAAGTCTCTTTCCCATGGTTTTGTTTGATGTGAAATCCCGCTACTCAGCTCTTTGCTCTGTCTGCATTATTCATATTGCATTTACTCAGCAGAATTTGCTGAAGCTTAAATATCCATTATATTGTAAAACCTTATCTCAAACCGCCTGATAATTGTGTTGATATCAAACCATTCTCTATATTAGAGCCCATTAGAGTTGTAAAGGACTGTAAAAGGTGATTAACTGATGTGCTGTGTACTTTTTTCTCTTTCCAGCCGCCCAGGAGACAGACGCAATAAGGCGGCAATATGTGAAGATTGCGGACGCCTACGGATGCCTAGGCGTTCTGCAGCTCAATGCCGGCGAGACTTCGGTGCTGTTCCTCGTTCTGGTGACGGGATGCATAAGTGTGGGCAAGATTGCGGACGCTGAGGTGTTTCGCATCACTCAGACGCAATTTGTCTCGCTGCAGCATCAAGTGCTGAGTGAGGAGAAGATCTCTGAGGTGCGGAAGCTCCTCAATTCGGGCACTTTCTACTTTGCATGGAGCACATCGCCGGTGAAGCAGCAGATCTTCGACATAACCATCTGCGCCCAGCGAAAGCGCCGCACAACGGAGACCGACAATCGATTTTTCTGGAATCGAATGCTGCACATTCACTTGATGCGGTACAGCGTGGACTGCGACTTCTGGCTGCTGAGGGCTGTCTGTGGCTCCGTGGAGATCAGGACGGTGTACGCGGGAAGTCGCCAGGCGCGAGCTGCCATCATCTCGCGACTGAGCTGCGAGCGAGCGGGCACGAGATTCAACGTGAGGGGCACGAATGACGAGGGACACGTGGCGAATTTTGTGGAGACAGAGCAAGTGATCTATCTGGACAACGACGTGACATCCTACGTGCAGACGCGAGGTTCTGTGCCGCTGTTCTGGGAGCAGCCGGGCGTCCAAGTGGGCTCACACAAGGTGAAACTCTCTCGCGGCTTTGAGGCCTCAAGAGTCGCCTTTGATCGGCACATGAGCATGATGAGGAATCTCTACAACGCTTACGCAATCGTGAATCTCCTGGGCACGAGTCTGATTGGGAGCAAAGAGGGTGAGGCAATGCTGAGCAATGAATTTCAACGTCATCATAAGGAGTCAGACAACATGGATGTTCCTCACATTGTCTACGATTACCATCAGGAGTGCCGTGGTGGGAATATGTCAGCCCTCGCGAAGTTAAAGAGTCGCCTGGAGAGTCTTTGTGCCCCATTCGGGCTGTTCTTCATTGCGGATGATCAGGTGATGCGAGAGCAACGCGGCGTGATCAGGACGAATTGCTTGGATTGTCTGGATCGCACAAACTGTGTGCAGACATACTTTGGCCTGGATGTGCTGAGTGAGCAGATTGCCCTTTTGGGATTGGCGGACAAGAAGCAGATGATGGGACGATTTGAGGAGGTGTTTAAGCAAATGTGGATCAACAATGGCAACGAAGTGAGCAAGATTTATGCCGGAACGGGAGCAATTCAGGGTGGATCGAAGCTCATGGATGGCGCTCGAAGTGCGGCCAGAACCATTCAAAACAATCTCCTGGACAATTCCAAGCAGGAGGCCATCGATATTCTCATTGTGGGCTCGACGCTGTCGTCTGAATTGGCGGATAGGGCGCGAATTCTGCTGCCCTCGAATATGCTGCACGCTCCGACGCCTGTCCTGCGGGAGATGTGCAAGCGATACTCGGAGTACGTCCGACCGAGACCTCTGCGAATCGCCGTGGGAACGTACAATGTAAATGGCGGCAAGCACTTCCGCTCGGTGGTGTACAAGGATGTCTCGTTGGCTGATTGGCTGCTCGATTCGCACATTTTGGCGCGCACAAAATCGCTGGTGGATGTGAGTCAGGATATTTCGCCGGATGAGGAGGCGATGCCCATAGATGTGTTTGCGGTGGGCTTCCAGGAGATTGTGGATCTCAATGCCAGCAATATTGTGGCCGCCAGTTCGGACAATGCCAAGGCATGGGCTGAGGAATTGCAGCGTGTGATGAGTCGCGAGAATCCTTATGTTCTCCTCACGAGTCAACAGCTGGTTGGCGTGTGTCTGTTTGTGTTTGTGCGCCCGGAGCAGGCACAGTACATCAGAGATGTGGCGGTGGATTCGGTGAAGACTGGACTGGGTGGTGCGACGGGCAATAAGGGTGCTGCAGCCATAAGATTCGTAATTCACGGCACTTCCATTTGCTTCGTGTGTGCTCACTTTGCAGCTGGCCAAAGTCAAGTGACTGAGAGGAATGCCGACTATGCAGAAATTACCAGGAAGATTGCTTTCCCAATGGGCAGATCTCTCAAATCTCACGATTACGTCTTCTGGTGCGGCGACTTCAATTACCGAATAGATATGGATAAGGAGGAGATCAAGGAGTACGTGCAGCAGGGACAACTGGAGCCTGTGCTGGAGAATGATCAACTGCGAAAGCAACAAGAGGCGGGAAATGTGTTTGGGGAGTTTCTCGAAGGGGAAATTACATTCCCACCCACGTATAAGTATGATCTGTTTAGCGATGATTATGACACTAGTGAGAAGTGTCGCGCTCCGGCGTGGACAGATCGTGTTCTGTGGAAGCGTCGCAAGCCACATCCGGACGCTGATAAGTCGCCAAACTGGACAAATGGCCAACTGATCCACTATGGTCGATCGGAGTTAAAGCAGAGTGATCATCGGCCCGTGATTGCTATCATTGACATCGAAGTGTCGGAGATTGATGTGAATTGCCGTCAGCAGGTGTTCCAGGAGGTGATGTCCGATTTGGGACCACCGGATGCCACCATTGTGGTGCAGACAGAAGACGCGGGCGATGATGAGAAGGGCGAGGGGAGTATTTATGATGAGAACATTATGACGGCGCTGATTCAGGAGCTGGCGGAAATCGGTGAAGTGACTCTCGTGCGATATGTCAGGGAGACAATGTGGGTGACTTTCCGGGACGGTCAGTCTGCCCTCACGGCGGCTAGTAAAGAGCGATTGCAGATCTGTGGCGTGGAGCTGCTGCTGAAACTCAAGACGGACAATTGGCTATCTCTGGTGGAGCGAGAGATTGCCATCTGCTCACCAAACACCGTGCCATTCTGTGACAGCAGTCTGACCAACTCTGTCACGCCTGACTACAATTGCTTGGGCATTCCTGAAGTACCAATGCGTCCACCTTCTGCTCCGGGAGTGCCTGCTAAGCCACCGCCGCCATCGCGACCTCCTCTGCCGAAGTCTCCGCAGGCTTCGCCCAAGCATCTGCCCTCGAGAGCCGGCGTGATTAGTGTTACGGCTGATATTCTGGGCAAGGCGAAGCCTGTCGTTCCACCGCCACCGGCTGGAATGCACCCAACTCGACCGCCACCGCCTCCGGTAGTGCCGAGTGAGTCACCAGTGCCGCAATCATCGCCGCCGGCGGACACAGGGGCTATTTATGAGGAGATCAACGATGATATTGTAAGTATTTAGTGCGTAATCTGCATTAAGGCGACTTCTTATTCACTTTCTGTACCCTTTTCAGGACATCCCGAAGCCTCGGGAACCAGCACCAGTATTGCCGCCACAGGCTAACGATGTCTACGATCTCGATTCGACGCCCACTCACAGTCCAGTGAAGAGTGTGCCGCCAGCTGGAGCTCCGCCACCCTTGCCAATGCGTCGCAATGCACCGCCCCCGATCCCAGGTAGGTCAGGCATCCCACCACCCCTTCCGGCACGACCCAGCAACCAAAACCCGTAGATTGTGGAGAGACGACGCGCCCAGAAAGTTACTCACTAGCGAATAATTATTGAAAAAAAAAAAGATTTATCAGAGATAATATTATGATATATTAGTGCAAAGCCAGGTGGAAGTTATCAGGAGAATGCATTCCAAGATATATTTACCTTGTTATTTATTGTGTGAAATCTATATGGAAGTTAGATGAAATGACAAAAGAAATCAAATCAGTTAAACTTATGCTTTATTGATGAATACGACAGATGGACAACAGGCAACAATATGTGCAGAAAACACTAAATGGAAACTATAGTGCAATAAATAAATTATAATGTGTAGACATAATGCGTGTGGAAAATTGGTTAATCCTCCGTTTGTGTGAAGAGGGCGATGACTCTGGCTGAATCGGCGGCGATCGCCAGCAAGTATCCCTCGTTGGCCAAGCTGAAGGGTGTCACTGATTCAATATTTGGATAT
The DNA here is from genome assembly GCF_947086385.1 of Phlebotomus argentipes. Classification (NCBI taxonomy): domain Eukaryota; kingdom Metazoa; phylum Arthropoda; class Insecta; order Diptera; family Psychodidae; genus Phlebotomus; species Phlebotomus argentipes. The sequence continues at coordinate 4,830,375 of NW_026776181.1, read as the reverse complement.
TGATTGACACAGATAAGGACCCAGCCCTGGAATTGCCAATTACCACCAATTAGCCTCGATTTTTGCCATGTTTTGTGTGTGAAATGCCATGGAATTGCGGGAAGAGGAAGCTTAGATTCTCTGATTTATTCACTCATCACTCTCGCATATCTTGCAATCATTTCATTAGCCATAATAATCAGTCTATTCATTAAACTCTAAAATTACCTCTACAATTACATTTGTTTTAACGCTCTCTAAATTCCGATTCACATTCCAAATAGAATGTATTTCCATATGACTGAGTAGGACAAATAGTTTTTCACTTAATTACCTACTCACAAATAAATGTGAGAATATAATGGAAATGTTCTGTGTTTCAAAGAAAAATAGCACAAATTTCTCACAACATCAAAACTGCATAAATTTGTATGATGAAGAAGGAATTTTGGACAGTCAAACAATACAATTTCAGCAATTTCTTATTGAAACGAAAGAGTACAGAATTATTAAATTGATATAATAATGAGCTGCAGACGAGTGAGTATAGGACTTAGTTAAGGATGAAGTTGAAAATCTCGTCTAGGATTTAAATTCCAATTGATGAAAGCATTGTTTTTGTTTTTCACGGTTTTCAAATTATTTCTCAATTAATCTCTATGTTGACGGTGAAATTTTTCAAGCATAAAATTCACCCTCAAGCAGATGCTTTTCAAAATGTTCCAAAGATTCGTCCATCTAAGGATATTATTAGCAGAAATTTCGCATTGAAAATTAACATGATGGGATTGAATACTAATTATTGGCCAGAGTTCATCGAATTTCCGCGATTCTATTTGTTTTCCCTTAAATTTGCCAGCAAGAAAAATTGGAAAGTTTGTGTACTTACTTCAATGTAGTTGTACTTGTAGATGAGAAAATTATCATTTTCCAGTGTGATAACGAAAAATTGATTTTCCGCCACGGCGAATGTGTTGAGCAGACGAGGAGTTGATTGCAATTTGATGCTCTGGAAAAGTTTAAACTCGCCACTTTCGTCATCCAATTTGTAGATATTCACAAAATGGCTTCCTCTGTTGCCCAGGATAATCATGCCAAGAGCATCATTGCACCTGATCATGCCGTAATTCCCGCCAATGCTGTGGCTGTGTGAAAATTCTGTGGCATTCTTCGTCAGTTTGTACACCAAAATTGAATTATCGAGGGTGTTCTTGGGCACGCCCACGATTAGATGCACGTGCTCCTTGGCTTTCATCACGTGAATTGAGGTGTTTTCAGCAGAAAGTGATATTGTGTGGAGCGTGGAGACAGCTGGGGTGTCTCTATTCACTCTCTCGAGCTGGATTCGTGTCACATTCCCGCGGATTGTGGCGACAATGGCCAGCACTCCGTTGCTGGTCGTCTTGATCTTGAGAAAGGCCATGTAAGAGAGTCCGCCTTGGTATATTTTCTCAATTTTCGCCACCCTTCCAGCGTGTCTCACGGTGAATGTGATTGTGGTGTTCTCGCCTGTCTCAAGCCGTGAAATGCAATTTTGTACGTGATTCCCAGCTGCCATTTCCACGCCACTCCATGCCCTTTGGCTGCCTTTTGACACACTTTCCACACGGCGAATCACCATGTTACTATCCTCGAGCATTTTCACACTGTACCGTCGCGAGCAGAGCCACTCAGTCAGGTTCACCCCGCCGAAATCCACATCAATATTCACAGAACGAACCACTCTGGGGCTCAATCCCGCCATCGAGGCCGTGGAGTTCACGTAGTCAAAGTAGACGAAGCGTTTCTTCTTTGCCACCACAAATGTCGATCCATCGGGAATATTTTGAATTATTCTCTGAATCTCCTCCTCAATGTCTTTCATTTTATGACTCGAGTTTCCCATGTAATTGATTGTGTCCAGGTGAATTCCATTGAGGGATTCCTTCACCTTCAGGGCATTCTTCAGGTGAACTCTCTCGAATCCGTAATCATCTACACTGTGATCCTTATTCAAAAACAGAGAATTGTGATGCATCTCCACGATGTCTCGACTATTTAGATATGAGACACTTGAGGGCCCAAGAAGTCGTAAATTTCCCAGGCACACCTTCTCTCCGGTGACATCTTGCACGTGAGAGGCTCTCTTGAGGAAGAGAGAATTGATTTGTATGCCATTGATGGAGTAAACGTCGGCATAGTCAGCTAAAATCACATCCTTAAATGTAATTAAGCCCTTCAAATCTTGATTCTTCTCTGCCCTCTTCTTCACTCGTTCGTTAATGAGATGATCCAGTGGCATTCTGTCCACAAAGGTCACAGTTAAATTTCCCACAATGGTAAGATTGTTGAAAAATGTGGCTGGAAGATATTTATCGTGGCGTTCAAGGGCTGTGGCGAGATCTTCAGGCAAGACATTATTGATTCTCTTGTGCACCATCAAATCATTCACCTTCAATATATTCCTGGGAATAAACAAGGGATAATTTAGTAATACAATTTATTTGATGTTTGTTTTATATTGAATTCTCACCTGAATGTCCAGGAATCTTCAATGCAAATGCTCTTCTCGCTGCGTCTCAGCATTGTGGCATTGAGCTTAAGTATGTCTATATTGTTTATAATTGGCACATTAAGGTAGTCCTTCGCAATGAGATTTCGCACCCCAATCGGTTGAAGGAAGTGTTTGTGGCCGGTAATCTTTTGGCTGCTCGACGTCCGTCGCACTGAGTCTCGAGACAGGGTCTCCACGGACACATCGTTGAGTCTCATACGGGCTGTGAGATTGTCCACTGAAGCACTCGTGAAGTGCACTTCTCCGCCAATTTCCTGCTCTTCATGAGCATGCAGGGCGTTTGTGAGGATTTCAGTGAGGGGCGAGAGACTGCCGATGAGAGGCCAGTGAGCATCCCTCTCGACACGAAGCTCACTCCACGCTCTGATGTTGGGCATCTTGAGCAATTCGACAATTTGGTCGAAGTCAATGTCAATTCTGCCGAACACGTCGCCACCATTCACCGTCATTTCCTCCACATGCAGGTCCTCGTCGAAGTGCACACTTCCCTCGGAGTCCATCAGGTGTTTCACTCTGACCCCATTTATGGTATCCACATTGATTTTGGGAGCTTTCAGGTGTCCCACCGTCCATTTCTCCTTCACAGTCTGATTCGTGCCATTGACCAGGGCATTTCTCAGCCAATTCTCCACACTGTGACCATTTATTGCACCCGCTGTGAACTCCTTGAGTATCTTGACGTCGCCTGTGAAGTTCTTCGTCCCTCCAACTTGCAGAGCTTTCGACTTGTGAGCCACCAGAGGCAGAAATGCTTCCAGATTGACCCCATTCACGTAGCTGAGCCGTGCATTCCTGCGGAATGTGACATTCCCCTGAATTTCCACGTGGATTTTCATCTTCTCAATATCGCTTATTGATTTGCTGAATGGCACAGTATTCAGCTTTTCCACTTCAATGTCTCGTGATTGGATTTCATTTGCCTGCACGAAGGTGATATTTTGAGCCTCATCGATCATCACACACGATTCAATCAATTCACGAAGGTCACTCGCCAGAACACTATTGATATTCACATTTTTTGCCCCCACAATGAGATTTTCTGCCAAATGCAGGTGGGAAAAGTGTTTCGGACTGGGAAATTCCATCCGAGAGAAATTTCTCAACACCACTTTTGCAATGAGGTCATCATTAAGGTGAGTCGTGATGAGATTCCCCACGTGAATGCGACCCGTGAAGTTCTTCACGCCTTTCACAACTGTTCTCTCATTGACACGCACGACGGACTCACTGACTATGTTGGCCAATGTCTGGCCACTTTCGTCCATCTCAACACTTCCCGCCACATGAGCTGAAGTGAGAAAGAGCGTGATGTTGCCCACTCTTTCTTGGCGTGTCGTGAGAAAATCTCTGGCTGCGTGTTGATTCACAAAGTCAACTTGAAGTTGGGGTGTTGTGATGTTGCCGGAGAAAATCACATTGCCGCTAAAATCCTGATTCGTTCTTACATCCCAAAAGTCCCCGAGGCTGGACAAGTTGAAGGGTTGGTCGACGAAGAAGTTATTTTTGCTGGCAACTCTGAGTGTGCCAACGTGAAGATTTCCCTTTAGCGTCACTTGACCCATATACACTTGAGATAAGTCATCAATATGTGTCCCAATAATTCGATCTGGGCTCTCCTCATCGCCCTCCGAAAGCACCAAATCCCTCGCATACAAGTCGTACAGCTGAATTGGACCTGAAACGCGGGCGGGGAATGCGTGAGTGGGTTGTTGATAAACATGTTCAATATTCAGATTATATGAAAAGTCTCCCTTTCAATGTAATGAAAACGCCAGAAGGGGAGATTCGATGAAAAATCAGAGAGTATATGTTCAATATTTTCAACTACCTGAACACATTTGGCAGAATTTGTCGATATATTCTCGTCAATAATAAATATGTGAACAAGTGGACCTTGTTCAGTCGAGAAATCATCAGAGTCTATCTTTGGAAGTTCACAGAACTCGACCAAGCATTTTCAATTGATATTCAAATCCATTTGAGTAATCAGTAGATAATTAGCATTACGGAGAATAGTTTTAGCAGTAGATATAACATTTTGCCTTCATTTTTCAATGAAAAATCAAAGACCTTCTACCAAATAAGTCACATGCATATTTTATGATATTTACAAAATCTCTCTTGAATCATTTCTTCGAAAGAGGCTTTCCTGATTTTTTATTTGAAAGCAAATCACTGCTTGCGATATTGCTTCTCAATCTATGAAAGTTGAATGTACAGTAGCGGTTATTAATTTTGGACATCTAATTTTAGGACTATTTTCATTGATCAATGAATTTTAATTTCTCAATAAGAATTATCTACATATAATTCGATAAGAAATATCGAACTTTTAGCACTGAAAGGAAAATTGGCCTAAATTTCTGGGGTGTCCTAAACAAATTTTCACTTCTGTATGTGATGTCTTGAGTAGCCTTTTCTTCCCCTGTATAAATTGATTTGTGACATTTAATTTGCATTGTGGAATTTGCAATTCAATTTTGCGAAAGCTCCTTAGGGAAATCCACCACTAATACGCCTGTTCGGGCTCAAATACACCCACATTAGAGTCTCCTACCTTCGAGATGATTATCCTTTCCGATGAGTGCCAAATTCTTCTCACTGAATTCAATGCCGTTCACTGTGTCAACCTCAAAGTGCTCCACCCGGAATTGATTGATGCGAATGGTGGAATTGATGATTTGATTTGTGTGCAGCGACACAAGGTTGTCTGTGGCTTTACTGTTGATGGTTTCCGCCTTCGCGTCTTTCACTGTGGTCACATTGTGGAAAGTTAAATTTCCATCAATCTCACGAGAGGAATTACGCAAAAAGAGGGAGTGATAGAATGAATCGAAGTCCATCCCCTGAATTTTCTCCACAATCACTTGATCAACATGTAAACCGGATGAATGAAGACTGCGTCCCTTGGCGAACTGGCCTAAGAAGTCGTCAATGTGAATGGAATTGATGGAATTCTTCACGATTAAGTTCTTGTAGCTAGCATTGTGGATGGTCTTGTTCTGCAGGAGTGAATGAGAACTGTTGTGGAGAACTTGCTCCATGTGAATTCCATTGACGGTGCCAGATACATATGCATTTGCCACGCGGAGGCTCTTCAGTGCAGTTATGGTGACATTTTGGGCACTGGACGATCTTTTCAAAAGAACTTTTGTCCATTTATCACTGTTTGTTCGCAAATTTCTTACGCGAATTCTTTCGGCATTGATTGAAGTCAATTTTTCACCATTCGTCCTAGTTTGGTTGCCATCATCTCTGCGTAGTCGATTCGAATTTTCCAGGGAACTCCCACTATTTGTCTCCAGTTTCAATTTGTGTGCATTGAGATGAGCCACATTTTTCAGTAGTTCCGTGGGTGTTTGTGAAATATTCATTGGTACTTTTGCCAGTTCAATAGTAACATTCTCTCTCACTCTAGTAACATTACTCACAGTCAACTTCCCGGAGAGCTCGACTGGTCTGTCTTGGCGCAAAATTAGCTGATTGAGTGCTGACATTTTCGTGATGCTCCCATAAATTGCGCCAAATTGTCTCTTCAGTTGATTAGCACAACCGAGGAATCTCGTGAATGATTGAATCTCATCCAGGTGTCGCCCGGATGGCTGCTCGCTGTCCTCATTGCCACCCACTTGGGTGATTTTAATGAAATTGAGTCTCGTGTGTGGCGGCTCCAGGAAGACCGACACAGCCCAAATTGTAGCGCTGTCGTGCACTTTGTGCAAATAAATTCGTGCTGTGGTACAATTAATTGATCGAATTGGCATTAAATCCACGCGATTGCTCACAAATAGTGTGTGATTAAATCGATAAATTATCACATTGTGCCCAGTGTGAAAATCATGGAAATCACCGGACAAATTAACACGCCGCCAGTGATTGAAGCGTCTCTCCATCCACTGATAAATGTCACAGTGGTGAGATAATGAGCAGATGAGTAGAGAGCTGTTGTCTGACGTCTTGACGAACCGCACGAATTGCCCGTGAGCGTGGAGGGTCTGGAATTGGCTGAGATTGTATCCGTCCAGCAGGTGAATCTCCACCTTTTCCCGCCCACGATGGACCGTCGCAATGGCAGCACGCTCATTATCATGCCAATTAGTGTGCAACACATTAGTCATCCCGGAAACATATTGATGAACTACTTCCTTGAAGTGCATTAGGTGCCAAGTGAACAATCTGAGGGGTTGAGTGGGTGGCAACATATAAATATTAATGAGAAATTCGTCACACTACTCTGGCGTCTCACCTCAAAATTCCCCGATATTCGCTTATTTTGGTCACGAGCAGACAGAAGAGCTCCTCACGCCGGTGATACAGGGCAATTTTCACGGGAATCTCCTCAATTATGCTAATTTTCTGAATGGGTGGCAAGAAGTTTGCGCCAGATCTGTCCAAGGCCACTTTGTAGACATTGTAGTGGGTGGGGAACGCCAGTACGATGATTATTTTGTCATCAGTCCAGAAGGAAGCCTGAAGAGCGAATTATTAAAGTAGCAATTATTTGTATCACAGGGTGTGGCAAAATTCACCTTTGCATCCAGCGGCGGAGCAGCGAAATCTCCAAGAGTGGCCAGTTTGGCCAGAGAACTTTCACTATCATTTGTGTTTATAACATAAAGATGATTCTCTTGCAGCATCAAGAGATTAAACTCCGTCTCGATGATGATGTTCTTGCAGTTGAAATTCACATTGAGAAACGAAACGGAAAACTGCTTTTCATCCTCACTATCAATATCAATCTCATTCTGAGAATCCTCGACAGAGAAGTCTCCCAATTCACGCGCTGCATTGTCATGCACGGAAAATGCCCGTGATGCTGCAAAAAAGTGCAAGAGAATCAACACTAGTCGCACATTCATCCTTCACCACTCACGAAATGCCACTGAAATTGGATGGTTTGGGGAGGAGATGCAGTGAAATTGGCCAGCAAATCTCGTCATAATTATCTAAACAGGCCCAAACAGTTATTCTTCACTCCACCAATCGATAGGTTAAATATTGCCCCAGACTGCAATCCATATAAAGTGCTTCCCATCTGCATTGCTAAACGATTTAGCACATGAAATTTCACACTGACACAATTGTAAAATATTTGGTGTAAAAGCAATCAAAACTCGCCCAGGAAATTCTTGGAGGCTTGTCAAGATCTCTCTCTCTGTTTCTCTCGCATGGATTAACCTACTGAATAAATTATTTCAGCAAGAACTTGATTTGCAACGGTCAAACTCACCCAACGACTCTTTTGTCTCCAACAAATTTATTGGACTTGCAGGAAGTGGAGCAACTTCTGGTCGCCAAAGAACACAAAAAATGGTTCAATGGCAAAAATCACGTAATACATATTTAATCGTTGTTCGAATAATACATTCTTGGCGCAATGAAAGTATGAGAAAAAAACAAGAAATTTCGGGAATTTCTTGTTTATCGCTATCGATTTAATCACATTTGAGTTCACTTTCTAAGTTATAAATCAACATTCGCCGGCGATTTGCGGTCATGAGTTGTTTTCTGGAATCTTAACAGCACAATTTTCAGCAGCTTAATGAATATTATCTTCAATTATACACTGGAATTGCCATCATTGAGTGATCGATCAATTAATCTGATGATAATTACCTTTAATAAGGTAATTGATAGATGTGCAAATGATATGTCTTTGTGAATTGTAGTGAGTGTGAAGTTTGTGCATAAATTTGCATTCTAAATGCATCACCAGAAGGTGTGCTTGCAAATCTCATGCGTGAATAGCAGAGAAATTGCTAATTAATTATTACAATTCCTTCTGGTTTTATAGGAAGAGAAAGATAAATTTACAAACACTCCATATGTCGCAGTGTTCAGGCTCAATTACTTTCTATTTATAGGACTATTCTTCAGATTTTCTAGGACGAATATTTTTAGAATTGTATATATTTCCTTTTCACAGGATATACGCATTTCTTTTACTTTTATTTTCGCATCTCTTTTAAGTGGGTCATATACATTTTACATATTGAAAAAAATTTTTGTTGTTCATTTTGGTTTTGTCCAGAATTCACACTAGAAAATTGTTACGGTGAGAATATCTGTCGCATCTCACTTAAGCGGTTGAGCAATTGCCGCATTTATAGCTTCAGCGAGTCCATCATACCTTTCATACAGTTTATATCAATTCTATGGAGTTGTCCTAATCAATATTGACATCGCCAAATGTTTCAACCCTCATTGACTACAGCGACTGTTATTATAGATATTAAAATAAAACTAGGTTGAAATGCAACAGTTTCGTCATAATCGCATCCACCTTGACTTTATCATTCCTTGTGAAAATGTCACGCATCATCCTTTCACTCTCAGGACTTGTCTTCCGTATTGCAGATTTTTTTCAGAAGGACAACATCCTCCGTTTTTGAGTTCTTCAACCGTTTTATAGGTTTTATACAAGTGGAAGTCGCTTGTTGTAGGCATTAGAACCACGTTGTGGTTCTCGTAGTTAATGACCACAATGGCTCTGCAGAGAGATTCTGATGAATGTGATACTCAGTCGTGTCGTTTTTAAACACCACACCGCGATTCATTGACAGAACCACTTCCTGAATTATGGAAAAGTCACAAATTTACTTTGAAATGTCTTTTAATTCCACACAAAACATTTTCTCTACCAATTTCTCTGTTGAGTTCACAAATAAATTATCTGACTGTTTACGGTGGCGATGGAACATCCTCGTGGAGTGGCGGGTTGCATTTACAAGGTTCCTGGGGCAGGGGCCAGGTTGATGGACGAGGCGGAGTGCAGATGACCGGGCAGAGGAGCCACATGGACGGATCCGCGGTTAGCGGCGACGTAGCTGCCTTCGTGAGCCAGGATGGGAGCCGGAGCGGCGTAGGCGAGAGGAGCAGAGTAGGCCAGGTGAGCACCGGCCCAGTAGGGGGAGGCAGCGGGCCACACTCCGTGGGAGTAGGCGTAGGGATGAGCCAGAAGAGAGGCCTGGGAAGCAGCAACGGCGAAGAGCACGAGAGCGCACACGATGAACTGCAAAAGAGTGGACACTTTAGCACACGGCGCGATGCACTCACGAGGAATGCAAGCATACCTTCATGGTGATTGGATTTGAAGTGGACTTCTTGGAGTTCTTGAAGACTGAACGTAAGACAATAGACTGATGCCTGACACTGAGACAGGCGGCATATTTATAGGTCGATCGGCGGAGCGAGAATTTTCCTACCACACTTTTGACTCCCTGTATGAATTTCTTCATTCAGCACATTCCAAATAACACCTGTGATAAATTATCGTCCAAACAGGGCGATTCACACTGATTTTTCTTGCCACAACAGTCGCGACAACAATCACCAGCGTTCGCGTCGAGCTGCGGCACATAGAACGAGATGATAATGAATCGAGAAGTGAAGGTTTGCTCAATGAATGACATAAAATTTTACAACTCTGATGCGATCCGCCTTCTCAATCAGACCGGCACAAAAAGACCGCGGAAGCAGCTTTTCAGAGCTGTTTACATTGCGCATTGCTCGTCGCCAAATAGCCAATTGGACCATCGAAGGAGTTGTGTTTTTTTTCTTCAAATTCTCCGTCACCCTGTCAATTAATTATATACTTGCTGTCCGCACACCATGTGCGGCTGGTTCAAGTGACTTCTTGTACGATAGACACGGATACACCTAATGTCATTTGCATGGCTTAATTGTGCTCACTTGCAGCTGAGTGTTGAGGTGAGTGACGAAAAATGGAGTTGAGTCACAAACACCAAGAGTTCTTTCAGTGGCTCAACGCCTCGGCTGTAATGCGGATGTATTAATAATTGATAAATTATTTTTGCCTGTCCACGACCACACCAATGGTGAATTGTCTCTTAGCCGTGCGCGCCCAGTAATTATATTGCAAACACCATAAATAAATTCTTGCTATATCGAGTCTCGGATCTCTTATAGCTGCTGGTGAGATGTGACATTGATCTTGTGGGTTTTCTGTATCTCACAACTGGAGTAACTTGCATTCACTATGTTTACCATATGCACACCATGTCTATAATTGGCGAGAAGCATGATAAATTCCGCATGAAATGCATAAATCAGTGTGATTTCGTCCCTCATTGATTTCATGAGGGCAATTCACAGTATTTACATAATGTATGCGCCAAAAATAAATCAAATGTGTGTTGATAGATAATTAGGGATGATTTGAAGTAAATATTTGGCCTTCTAAAAAGGGAGGAAAATGTTTACTCAACAGAATTCTAATGAAAGAAATACGCTGAAAAGTGGGTGTCTGACAGAGAAGTCAATTCCTTCTAATTGTACAACGAATGGTGAGTTGAATGAATGACAAAAAACTTGTATCTGGAAACTACCAGTCTTTGTCCGAGATTGTCTCTCAACTATTTTCCTCCCGCAGTCAATTTGAGATTGCCTTACGAAATTCCCCAAGAGAATTGCATAATGTGGGAGATTTGTTGATGCTTGATAGAGCTAATGGAAGTCCGTGTTCACAGAGAGTGCATATTTCAATGGAAATTCCTTAGTATTTCCTTCCAGGCATTGCAAAATTTGACCAATATGTGTTAGATGAATTTTTAATCCGACAACTTATTGCAAAAATCTAATTTATTTATTTTCTTCTGCGTCATCTCAGTTGTCAAATTGAGATTAAATTACAGAGAAAAACGCCTTGAGTCATTATTGTTTGACTTTGCAACAGTTCAACTGTATTGCTGAAGATGATGGAATAGGAGAAAAGCGATATGTACTCAATTTAGCAACTATACACAGTTCTTCTCTATTGAGATTCTCAGTGAAACTCAATATTCTTTTGTCCTCCTCGAGCATTTCACGGGAAATGTAGCGATGAAAATCACCGACTTTAGAGACACAAATCTCTTTTGTCTCCGCCGTGCTGCATTTAATGGAACTTATCGTTTCAGGCGATAAATCACATTATGCAGGTACACAAAGTTCCGCTCATTCAGATAAAAGTCAAACACTTAGCGTGCAGAGATGATGAAGCTCATGAATATTGCGCGCTTCGTAGTGAAATCAATGGCAGATTTTGAGGGCAGAACTCAATAAGACGTACGTGATGAATGTACGAATATGACTTTGATGTAAATCGGCATGTCAGGGGATGTAATGGAGTGTATGGGAATCCATAAATGTGCATGAAACACACACAAGGTGGCGAATATAGCGTGTAATAAACAACAATCAACACCAAATATATTGATAACATCATCACTAGGGAAACTTTTTATATAAATTCCCAGTACGAATCGACGGTGGGAAGGAAATTATTTCACCATCGCACTCTCATTTTAAAGGTGGAAACCTCGGCAAATCCACTTCGCCTCCAGAGTTTTCTCTCTTCTGCCCACCAATCAACGTGATTATAATTGGAGAACAGTCAAAATGGGTGATAGTGGATTTTGGTTGAATCTCGATTTGTTCATTGATCGTCAGAATGAGGCTTTGGATAATTGGCTGGGCGGGAAGGCGATTTCCCTCAACTCTCCACAAGAGCCGGAAGAGCCGAAGAAACGGGATAGCAAGCCTGTGCTGGAAGTTCAAGAGTCATCGGATTTAGGTGAAAATCCAACAATACATTCAATGAAAGTCCTCACGTCGGCCATTCTGGCCACACGGAAGAAGAAACCACGGAAAATCCACGTTAAATCCAACGGCTCGACGCCAGAAAGCAGGGCCAGTGGACGGGGCAAACGGACAGCCAAGAGATACTACAAATTGCGAAAGCTGCGAAAAAAGAAGAAACCATCGCAAGAGGATGAGGGCCTCGTTGTTGGACCAATTGTGGACTGCAGGTGAGCGATGATGTTCCCTTTTTATCGCCCTAAACACTCGCAGAGCTGAGAAATGGCAATATAAATCTATAGGTGAATTTATAGTCGCCGCACACGGAGTCTTTTATGGTTTTTCACCTATAGGAAATTGACCCAAATCATCAAAAGCTTATCAGCTTTCATGAAATGCACAAATTCCAATTGGTGCATTTCTCAGAATTCGAAACAATTTCGCAAGAATCCCACAGAAAATTCAGCGCATTTTGCGGTGTGTTTTATTCGACAAGTGCACATTTTCTTTAGGCATTCCTAGCATTTATAGTGTCTCTTGAGTGAGAGAATGTCAAAAGGCATTTCCCCAGGGAACGCATTTTCCCCACATGAGTAAAAATACTGGAAAAAACCTCCCCTGCCGAGGGCACACACACGTTTCTTTGCAATTTTAAGTGAAATTGGAGCTAACGGGTTGGAACCACGCAACTAAATAATAAACTCAATAGATAACCATATACAATCCCACAAGGAGCATGTATACATAAAATACATGAAATGATCCTCATATAACTGATTTATAAAGCATGTTTCGCTTTATGCTATATTTTCATTCATTGTGTATTTATTGGACATTTTGGAAATTATGAGAAGTCCCTTTTCCCATTCGCTCAGGGAGTTCCCAATTTTGTGACACGTACACGAGATATGAAGAACTGAGGGAGCAAAAGGGAGTGAAGAAGGGTCTTTTGCTGAACTTTTGGCACTGCAGTTCATTTTAAAAAATGACCCACACACACTACATTGGCAAGAAGAAACATCAAGATTAACGTGCACATGAGACTCTCGAGGTTTAACACCCACAGAGTCTCAAACAGTGACTCCAAAGCGTGAAAGTATGAAAGTTAGTGCTCTTTCGGGCACAATAAATTGATAATTTGATATATTTACAAGTTCTCGTGTGCTGAAATAACCCACCCTCCTACCAATGAAGGTTACAGAGTCACATTGGGGTGATGAAACGAATACATTTTCCACACATTTATTATATTTTATACATATGTATGTGAAAAAAGTGCCTGAAGCTAATTTTGTATTAATCTGCTGGCGGAGAAGCATGAAAAATCTAACTTTCACTTCACACGCAAGATTCCTTCTCTCTCTCTGTTCAATGAAACATCGCGATACCATCAGACACAAACGACACAAACAATACTCAAGACAGTATAACGGCCGAAATGACATTATTTTATGAAGACAATGAATTTAGAAATAGAAGCTCTTCTTTTCGCTTCGACAACACTTTGCACATGGCAAAAAGGAGGGAAGGAACCATTGACCTTCATAGATATTTGCATAAATGAGTATTTAATGTCTTCCAAATGAGTTCTGTGGAGCCTTCCGCGTATTTGCATAAAGCTTTCCTTTTCTGTGAATGGAATAGCTTATAGGCCGGAATCGAGAAGAAGCAATATGAATTCTTCATTGATTTTTCATTAGAAACTTTTGAGGCTAATTATGGGATAAATTCTTTTTTTTCACCATCTGTTGCATTGAAAGGCGGTTTAAAAGAATAGAACAGGGTGACTTGAAAGTAGTTCCAAACATGCACAGAAACGGTGTCAGTGCAAATGATTTTTCTGACACCATTTAAAATAAAGGAATGTTTATTTCCCACAATTTAGCACTGCCAAAGCAATTTCGCCAATTATTCCATTCCGCACGTGTTGGAAAATGAGAAAAAATTCACCACATAGTCTGAATATCACCGTATCACGTGGCTAAATCAACAAAATTATACATATGTACAATGTTTGGGGTGTTGCGAGCAAAGGTGTATAGTGAGACTTGAAGCTTTCCTTAAGTACGTGACTCAGTTCTCGTGTAGAATTGTGCTTGTGAGCACACAAAAATAAATTTCTCCTATCATATTCGTCTCTCAGTGGAAAGCATTTGACATCCGCCCCAATAAAGGCCGAAGTGATAATGTGAGATATTTTATAGGATGAGTTAAATGTTAAATGCTCTCTCTTTACACCCTTGTTGAGTTCGAGATGATCAGAGGAAAAGTTCCGTGAAGTATTTCTCATTCACTGTGTTGTGCTGAAAAGTTGGGGAGTTCATAAAGAAATTTACACTTTGTGTGACATTTGAGATGGAGGGCTGAAATTAAAGTTATCTTCCACAGCTTCAATTTGCCACGAGTGAGTAGTCAATTGGAAAGACTCATGGGCACGAACGTCGTTCGACTCACGGATCGCAAATATATGCAAGAACTTCGGAAGAGGATCAAGGAGGACTACAATGTTGTGCTTCACAAGCGTATCGCTCAGAGGGAGGTAAGCGAGGATGTGCACGAAAGATTTCAAGGGTTAAATTAGCTTACATTTGAAGAACAGTATATTATTAGGAGCGATCAAAGCAGTATTTTTCTTTCAAAAAATTTACCAATCCTCTGAGAAAACAGCACATTAAATAGCATGTATTCGAAATGTACAAACAAATTTATGTATATCAAGCAATAAGAATATTTATACCCTGTGATTTATATTCCATGCCATATGAAGAGCATATCTGGGCGTATTGATTATGTAAATTTGTGGCCCCAACCAAATCTTTCAGCTATATTTTTATTTATTAGATTCCACTTCGATTTTTGCACACCCCCTCAGACGGAACGGAAAATATACCTGAAGGGGTTAGATGAATATCTCAATTTTCATGGTTTCATGGTGTTGTATTAAAGGTTTGCCTTAATGGAATCTCATTCTTTTTCTCTCTTCTTTCCTTTCAATCAATGATTGAGTCATTAGATACGGAATGGGAAAAAGCCACTTGTTGATTCCACATTTGCATATGACAATCAACTATCATGGCGCGAAATATAATTATGCCCTCTGTTTTTATCAGGCTAAGGAAGTTGAACGAACACGAAATCTCCTAATCGAGGGCTACGCTGGAAATAACTCCAATTCCACAGAAAGTCCACCCTTGGTTCTGATTAGTAAGCAAACCCACAGCGATATGGCTCGAAGGCGTGCAAAAGTGAGGGAGTTATTACTAAGTAATCCCCCACAAATATTTGTCCTTTTTGTAAATATATTGCTTCTAAATTTAAAGTTGAAGACTGTCCGCGAGAGAAATGCTGAGAGGCTCGTTCGGCAGGGCATCAAGTGGGAGAAGGAGCGACTGGCCAACTTGGAACTTGAGCGACAGCGACAAATTGAGGCGCAAAAGAAGCGCGAAGAGGAGTTAATGATTGGACATGAGGAGAGATTTGCTAAAATCGGTCAAAGCACCAGAATTCAGATACAAACTGATAAGGTGAGAGTCAAACTGTGGGCGTTCTTAAGTCCATGAATATTGATAGAGATGCAAATTTGGAGACTTTAGACACAATCTTGAGTTGTGATAAAGGAGATTCAGCCAAACGAGCTGAGATTGAAAGAGCAAACAGCTGGAAATTTCTTGCAAACTGGATATCAAACATTTACTTTCCAACCTCACTTTCAGTGGGGACGAAGAGATGATGATGATGAATTCTCAGAAACCGACAGATATGACCACGGTGATCTATCGAGTGGTGTCAACAGTGACACAGACGACATGGGTTCCCGGGAATTTGATGTGGATGAGACAAATGTACCTGAAATCAATGGAACATCGCACGAAAGGGAAGCCATTACGAAGGATGAGGCACTGGAGCATCTACAGTATGAGGATCCAGCTATAACGCTACTAAAAGCAACTGATGTGAGTGCCACTCAAATTAATCCCACATCACTGATTTCTATAACAATATATATTGTTTACTCTTTCACCTTTTATTCCGCTGCTGCAGAATGTGGATGACCTTTACGCTCTCGCAGATGAAATAATAAGTGGAAGTTATGGGAAGAATAATAGCCACAGAAATGGAGATCACAATTAGCATTGGTGGTAAATGGAACATTATTGGTGAAAACTCTTAGGAGAAAGAATTGATATTAAGTGGAAATTGTCTGTTGTAATGGATTTTTAGACAGATTTTGTTGTATCTCTGTTGAACATATCAAAATATTAGGACACAATAAAGACATAAGGCTCTCTATGATTGAACTTAACTTGCTTCTCTCACTCACTATGCAATTTCCTCAACTCTATTATCAATTTCCGGAGGCACGCGCGTCTCTTATAATGTGATTATCGTATGCACACTCTGATGCAGCCACTTACCTTAACACATTAAATGCGTTGTGTGAGAACTTTGTCACAACAATTTCTCGTACTAATAACATTGGCAAATTAATTTATACGCTTTTTGCAATATCATCTCGTACCTGGAATTACAGCTCAACATTGGCTATAGTGAGTGTTGTAATTCACGTCGAGATAGTGCCCTGAAATTGCGGAATTGGTACTACAATTGCGGATGCATTATCTTCAGCATAGAGCAAATATTTTATCATTAAATACCTATTGCGAGTACAAAATAATTCCCAACAATTGCACTACTAAACAGTTTACACAATGCAGTATTCTGGGAAAATGTGGCGATAGAATCACAAGAGTGGGTGTCACATGAGACCAAATCCCCAGGTAAGGAATCACAATCCCGTTCTGGGAAATTTTACAGAGCGAAAAGAGATAGTCGCTTCCTTGTGCACAAAATATTATCACGTCGTTTCCCTCAAATGTTGCACCCTCTTACACGCATAAGGCCACAAGTTTCCTCCCCAAGTCACACATTTGCTCCACGTTTTCCCCATTGTCGTTTCCGCCCCGGGGAAAACATAAATTTATGATCTCTTCCGATAACAAAGAAGCATAAATTGTTGTTTGCCACTTAAAGAGTGATATTTTGCTTTGCATATGAATATTCAATGATATTTTGCCACATGTTCGTGTAATTTTGAAATTGAAATCATGTGCATGAAAATACAGGTAATCTCAATTATACCGGATAATCCTCTTGTGCAATATTCAGGCAATTAAATGGGATTAAAAATGTTGGTTGATGAGTAATGAGAAAGCGTAAAAACGTGGGATTTTCCAATCATATTTGATTCACTGCCAATGGTTTTTTTTCTATTTTGGGAAATATGCATGAGAGAATTTAAATTTTTGATGAGGTTATACAAATTGCACAATTTAAGTGATTAACTGTTCAGTATATAACTCGATATAATAAAGTGAAATAATGTTGAACACTGGTCTTTATTTGATGTATATAATGAGAAACGTTTTCACCAAAATAATACACTTATTATGTTACAGAGTGTGAAAAGTGAAACCGAATCTGTCAAAGGGATAAAGATAGACTTTTGACCTTTAGCACACCTTAGGTTGAATTGCCAGAAAGCAAGGATTACGAATCACAATGACACTGATGAATTTCTGTACACCAAAAGGAACACATTAGCAATATAATTTTGTACAGTGATTGTATTTCAATGAAACAGAATAGGTACATATTTCGGATTCTTCTGCATGCCGCAAAAGCAAGACAGAAAAAAAACTTCAGCGTCATCACTCAAGGTGTTTAAATTGCATTATAACGCTGGGTGATGGCAAATTAAATTGGCTACAAAATGTCATCTATTCCACAAGGTATAAACACATTGCAATAAATACTCATTTCCCGCTTTATTTATTGGGTTTCTACTTAATTTCTAAATATAGCTGCAAACGCCATCCGTTTCACAGCAATAAAGACGCTGACAGGAATTTATCTCACTCTTGAGGATTACCGATAAACATCCACGTCCCGAAAATCATACAAGTCACACCCATGTGTTGACCACCATCGCATTTGCGGATATTTCTCCATTTCTGATTGAATTTATGACGTCATAAACACAAGTGATGTCACTGTAATTATGACTCCAGAGAGTGTCGAACTTATGTGGGAAAGAATCTCTCAATTCGTCCTCCCGCGTGTGTTATCACTTGACGGGAAGATGGCTGAGCGGCGAGGGAAGCGCGTGTGATACCAAGAGTGATAACGACAAATTGGCTTCCCCTTTGTACCTCATTAGATCATGCGCTCGACAATCATGGTGGGGAATGCGTTCACCCTATATAAAGGATACAGTGACTGAGTCCTTCCTTAAAACATTTCAACAAGTGTCTGTGGATTGACCAGTTGCTTCACGCACTCCGTGGGATCACCAGAGAAGCTCCTGGCAGGCGTTGAGCCAGAATCCTGACACTGTAGTCAGAGCCACTAGTTGCCAACGGAAAGTGGAAAGTGCTTCGCGGAGTATCAAATGATTTTTCATCAATTTCACGAGTGGAATGTGAATTCTATAAATAATCACGGTAATTGAGAGTTATCAGGCGGAAATTTTGTCACCTGAACAATCGAGAAGGCAATCAAATATTTAAATTGACTTTTCAAGTGCAGTGTTTCATATGTTATTCACTCTCTCTACTTTTTCCTCACTGTGACGGTGGATTAATTTATTTTGGCATTATTAAAATATTGCAGGAAAGAATTAAGAGAGCGAGAGCGAGAGGGTCAATCGACAAATTGCAGTTGAAGATTGCCAATTGAATAATGATTAATTCGAGCATAATAGTGGGGTTTGTGATTCTGTGTTTGGCATATTGTGATGCAATTGCCTTGCCAAATCACTACAACATGATACAGACCTATAAATCAGACCCAGCACCGAGTTCTAATGGAAAACCACCACTGATCAACGTCCAGAATCCAGGTAAATGTGCACTGCATTAGATTTCCTTCACTATTGCTTGCATTCACTACTAAATTATGTGCGACTTTGAGCATCCAGAGAGGAATAAGTGAATGGTTTCTCTGTGTGTTGTGAGAAAAGCTGGGGTGGCTATAAAAAGCAAGAAAGAATCGTAATGAATGTGGGTTGAAAACGTGGGAAATAAAAAGGCGACTAGCAATATTCTATCCATCAGCAGCTCTGACAAAGAGGGATGTTTGACTAGCTTAATGCAATTTCTCCTTATAATACCCAGAATACTTTCGCGCCTGACGAGATAAAATTGAGAGAAATTGCTTCGTGTTAGAAGTCTCATTGTCCAAATTGAGCGACAGCTATTCGGATGATGAGTCTCATTTACCACAATGCCATTGCGTCTCTATGCAAATTTATTGAATTTGTCGCTGTATTTAGAGACAGAGCAGTAGTAAAAAAAACAGCAGTTAAAGTGAATGTCGTGTTGAAACATGAGGCTAATTAAGAGAAACTGCCAGCTTATGGACTCAATAAAGTGTTCATTATGGCGCTGTAATTGAGCTTTGTAAATTTTTTTCAGCAGGTCGAGAAGACATCTCTCACAGAGGTGATTTTGATGATTCGGCGGAGGCGAGAAACATCGACTTGAGACAGGAGGAGGAAATAGCCCTAAAATATGCATATCTCATACAACTACTGCAGGTATGTTTGGCTGCACTGTATTTGCACTATGAGTCATTATGTCAATGAGTCATTTGGTGTCTTAAGGAGCCAACACGAGACCCGTTGCCAGTGATTTATGTGGAAAGCGAACAAGTGGCTGACGACGATTACCACGATGATGTCATGGAGAAGAGATCGGGCAGATACTACCGGCGCTACCCGTGGAAGCGACAGAACAACCGTTACCGAACGTGAGTATCTTATCAGACAATAATCTCCAATATTGACGCGCTATAAGACCCCATTAAGCCTAATTATCAATTCAGGTGGGTGAATGCGGAACAGCGGAAATGAAAAAGCACTGTCCGCACTCTTTTGTATCTCCCAATGAGAATGATATCTTTTATGCTTGCCTATCGGTGAATGGAAAAAACAGAAAAGGGCCGATAGGCATTCAATATGAGACTGTGAATAATTGATAAGTTGAACAAATTTTCATAAATCAATCCTGCGATAAGCGAAGAACGGAGATTTTTCATTACACTTTGTCCCCCAGCTCTATTCAAACATTTCAGCTTGACTTGATTAAATATTGCGTAAATTTTCACATGAGAATTTTCATATAAATTTGAATATGATTTGTCGCATCTGTTTGTGAAAGTGTTGCCGACCGAGATAAACCACTGGCATTGGAGTTTCTTCTCCCCCACGCATGATTTAGCATTCAGTGGTTTAATCTGAATGTGATAAGTGGTTTCATTGCAACATACGGAGACATTTGAAGTCCCATTGAGAACTATCTCTCTCACTTTCTCTCTCTCTCTCTCTAGTTTATATCTAATCTGTGCACAAAACGATTTGTGCATTAAATGGAAAAATTACGATAATTGCGAAGAGTATTTTTGCGTTGAACAATCAGACATATAAACTCACTGGAAATCATGTCTCATCCTTGCCCCAGAAATTTCACCAGATAAATCGACAGCGATATAGCGAAATGAGCTAGAGAAATATCACAATAGATAACAAACAACTTTCACTCTTCGAAAAGTTCAAGGGGAAATCGACAGTTTATCTAGAAGAAATTCTGTGGGCTTCAGCCAAAAGTCAAAGAAAAGACTGCTCAGACACTTATAATCTACAGTGAAGAGTGATCCAATTACATTTCACTCTCCTTATACAATTGATATGGTGTCCAAAATGTTGGGATAACATTTCAGAGGATGAGTGATTCAATTGGAAAGAGGGCGAAAAATAAATCTTCTCGACTTTTTGTGCTCATTTCTGCGGGCTGTGCTCTTGGATCAATCTTTTAATCTCTCTTGAGGGACTCGTGCTCTGCTCTTCCTTCGCAGTTACGATGCCGACTCCAAGTACATGTGTGTGCCGAGTCGCGAGGACGTCTTCCGACTACTTCTGGGACTCCATGCCGTCTCTGTGTCCGGTGATGAGCAGAAAACTGTGACTTTTTGCAGTCGCAAGCGCCCAGCAAAGGCTGTCTTCACAAACATCCGCTTTCTGGGCTGAATCTCTGGGCTGACATCATAGGAATTTCCAATTTGTATGCAAAGAGATGACATTATTTACCGAAGAAAATATAGGTTGAGCGGGAGAATGTGAAATTTCATGTAAAGTAACATAACATATCTTGAAGACAAAAATATTGGGGACTCTCCTCTTCCTCTGATAGTGGAAATCATATAGCGGGAAAATATTTCTCGAGAAAACGTAATCTGTGTCATAATATAAATACAAATAATGAACATTGTGAACTTAACCATTATGCATATGAATAATCATCTTATTTTGTCTATTCGTACACCCTGATGAGAGATTGAGACAGAAATGCAGAACATTTACATGTGCAAATTATTTTACTACATATACTATCCGTATAACTTACTTACATACATATAATTCTAGATACCCGTAATTCACAAGTATTATAGCGAATGAGCCAAATCAGTGTTATTCAACTATATGGGATATACAATAAAAGAAAGACAGAATTTTTTCTTTAATCTTTTTACTCTTTATGTACAAAAGCGCTGTGCAAATATTTGTGTCTACAGGTGTATATGCGAAATGCCTGTGCTGCATCTGCAAGAGAGAGCGGAAGTTGCTTCGAGGCGCAGTGAGCGACAGCATTTCTCGCACAAGACTGTAAAATCTAATTAACCATATTTCTTCCTCAGACTCTACACTGAGGCCTCGTGATCCAGAGCGGATTAACAGTGAGCTGAAACCACTGAAGCCACCCAAAATAGCATCGGTTGGCGGTGTTGGGAAAGAAGAACTTCATGGAGGGCTCGTAATCCTCACTTTCAGGCCTGCCTTCATCCGCTCGACTCGGGAAACTTTCATTTGAGTTTGTGGCATTGTCAGCGGGTCTAAAGTCGAGTTTCTCCCTTGGCGCGGTGTCATTTGCTCCCGAAACACTGCCGAGATATCTGTAGGGACACTCCTCCTGAATGACCTCCATGATAAATCCCTGGACAATGGAGGTGGGCACGGGCGCTTGGAAGTTCCTGAGGCGGATGAACTTCCTGTTCTCGAAGCCCCACTGACTGAGGTAAACCACTCCAGAGCGACATCCGCAGAATCTTCTGCCGTCCATCTCCACGAAGGAGTTCACGCAGAAGTTCTGGTCCACATCCGGCAGCAGGAAGTATCTGAAGATGACTCTCAGGCGGCACGATGTTACGAGGCGCTCAATAACGTAGACGCAATCGAAGTTGTTGACGTTCCTGTGCGGAAAGTTGGGCGACGAGATGAGAAATCGGGGTCGATTGAGGGGGCTGAAGCGACAGCAGCTGGGCGGAAATTGGACAGGAGGTGGGAAGGGCTGTGGAAACTGCTGAGGAGGCGGAAATGGTTGAGGGAATTGCTGTGGCAAGTGAGATGACGCCTCATCCTGGCGATGGGCAGGTTCGCTGCCATTTCCCACCAATTCGGCGCCCCCAATTGACAAGGGAGCAACTGAGGTGTACCAATTCTTCCACCCTTGAGCAGCACTGCATTTTGACGGTGGTGCAGGATTGATGTCCTGATTTTCCTGATTCCAATCCGTATTGACAAAAAGCTTGAAGGCAGGAAAATTCCTCCCACTGTTCTGGTATTGAATTGTGATTGCTCTCTCGCCATCACTCTCTCGGTGGTTTCTCAAGTCACTCCAGCCGGTGTTGGGACCCGTCACTGTGGCGAAGTTGTTTGTGCCATTGACACTCCCACTGTGGCAGGAGTCCCGTGTGATTAAGAGCCGAAAACCCATGTACTCTATGGCATTGTCGGTGATAAAATTCAATTTAATCACACCTTCCTGAGATCGGTAGGACGTAACGCCGGCGACACGGCCGCAGAGATGAACATCCTCACCATCTCGTGATACCCTCAATTGGTCCTTGTGGCACAGGTGGGACGCCTCCAGGTCAAATTCGTGAAATTGTACGTGGAAATTGGTCGGGCACGGCGACCACAGGATGTATTCACAGTGAATATTGGGCAGATATTGTTTGGGAAAGCCCGGGGATTCAATTACAACTTTGTCCGTCACATAAATCTCTCCACATTCACCCACATACATGGGTGAAAAATCGACACGGCTGAGCTGCACCTTGTCCCAGCACTCACACAGGCCCAACATGAGGATCAGAACGACAGTGGATTTATTCCACATCTTTCACGCCACCCCCAAACAGTTCAAGAGACGCACTTTGCTTATCTGAAGAAATCAATCCACCTGCACTCGACTTTTTATACGGACCACCGCGTCAGGAAACACTTTATCTTCTGTTTGCACAACACTTTACACTTTCGCGGCAAATTTCCCACGGAGAGTCGCCTAATTGATGGATTTATCGTCGCACTGGAAATCCAACAGTTTTGCTGTGTATTGAGATGATGAGACCTGGGACAAAGCCATAGTTTAACGAGAGTCAAAACATGTTTTCTAAGCAATATAATTTATTGAGTATACTTTGCAAATAATTGCACAATCTTCCGATATTATTAGAAAATGGCATACACATCAGTACTCTTTCAGAATCAATGTCTATTTGTTTGCGATAACACAACTCTCGTATATTCAGCACGAGTGTCTCAAAAATGACACCATTTCCCCCTGATTCGGAAATCCTCTTGGCTGTTTATTTGCATTTTGCACAATCACCGGGCTCTTTGCAATCTCACTATCTCACTTATGTGTATTTAATCTTAACATTTATGGAGGTGTTTTAAAAAACTTATGTGGTAGCAAATAAAGGGAAAGTTTTAATCTACAGTTTGCTCATAATATCACGCCTATCCAACTGTGCGTAGATGATTCCAGACGGTTTATCGACAGGGAGAAAGACTTCTTCATTCTCGCCCTGGACGACTTTGGGGAATTTGCTTAGATCCACTGTGAAGTAGTGTTTATTTGGCATCTCCATGTCAATGGTTGAAATCTGCATATGTAACAATAAATATATGTATTATTCACTTGAAGTGACTCAGCGAAGGAAAATAATGATAAGACAGCGACTTTGTGTGAAATTGAATGAAGTGATGTGTTAGACAACAAAATATTTAAATACGACAACAGATTAGTGAAATTTGGTCCGAAAGTGATGCAAAAAGGTAAAAGGAAAAGAGGGAGAGAGAGAGAGAGAAAATCAGAGAAGACTGGAATAAAGGAAAATCTTCGCGTATCTCAATTTTACAGTTTTCCGGTTAATGATGCTGTAAAATTGTATATAAATTTAGCATATTTCCTCAGGGTGATTCCCAGGAATAAGATAAGACACTCCGGGATTCTCCTCTGAATTTTTTATAACGCCTGTGGGAGGGATTGTCGTAAAATTTTCCAACAAAATATCAAATATACTAAATTTGCGCACAATGAGTGGGTTAAGGAGCTAATAAAATAATTCACTTGAGAGAGAATTCCAACATTACCTCAGGTATCACATCGAGCACTTCCTTTTCCGCCACATACAAAGTATTCTGCACACTTGGCGACATTATTCCTTTGTCAGCATCGCCAGCGAAGTTCTTCAGAATTATCTCCATCACGCGGTTGTGGATTTTGTCAAAATCCAGATTCTTCCATGACGAATACTGCCACGATGATCGCACAATTGTACTGAAGATCCGGTCTTTCATGTCCGGCAGAGATCTGTACTCATCATCGATGAAATTGACGAAAGATGATTGCGTCGTCTTCAGCACACGGAGATCCTTAATGCCACTTATTACTGTTGGCACGGGATCTGGGGATGAAAAAGTAATTGAAATTTGTTAGCAAGTGCTGAAAAGGGATTGTCTTGAGTTGGATTTATACCTGTTCTGGCGTGAGTCACCGTACAGTATCGCGTTGATGTTGGCGAGAACATGAAAGCGTGATTGTGGAGCTTCTTGAATGGACCGTCGCCACTTCCAATTCGTTTCCATGGATATTCCACCACTTGGATGGACACTTCCTTCACATGACTGTACTTGCTGAGAAAGTGGGCACAGAGAAGGAGAGCGTAATCCTCGGGAGACTTCACTCCGTACTTTTTCGCCAACAGATAAATTGTATTCTTCTGGGAATCTGTCGCCACAATATCTGAATTATCCCCTGAAAATAAATGGTCGCAAGTTGATTGAAAGTTCGCATACTCCAGAGAGACGTTTGATTGATCTTTGACATGCTACTTGACTCTGCAGATAGAGGCTTTTACTTTGTACGCTGAGATATTTGCATATTTTTCATCTTTCCAAATTAACCGTCTCGGGGGAAAGTTTAAAGGGCTGTATTCCAGAGTGTTTGTCCCTCCTATTTACTCACGAACAACACGGAGAAAGTATGTGAGACTCACCGTATAAATAGTCCTTTTTATCGTACAACTTCAGATGAGAGCACACTTCGAGTTCTTTTATGGAGTGTACAGGACCATTTCGCACCACGTGCAACCTTAAATAACAATTTTACTTTAATAAAGGACCCTCTACGGGATAACAGGCATATATGATGAAATTGTATATCAAGAAATATTTACAGTTTCACATTATCCTTCCCGTAGCCATAATCACTGATTATGTATTCACCCACTTCACTACTGGTGCTCAAGTTGGCATCATTACGGAGCTTCTTTGACATCATTTTGGCAAATTAATGAAATACTTTGTCAACTAAAACTTCACGACTTTCACTCTCTGGCTGCTCTATAAGATCTGACGGAGTGATGCTGGGAAGATCACCACTTATAATGCAACTCTACTGCTCTTGTGATAAGAAATTTGTTGTCTTAGGAGATCATTCTCATTTTTTCCATCTTCCCTCTCGCACAGAAACGAATTCTTATCAACTTGTCATGCCGAACATGAGTATCTTCACAGAGCAAAAACAAGTAAACCTAGAAACAGACCAGATCAGTCAAAATTATGACGCACAATTACAAATTATAATCCCTTATCGCGTCTCAATTTTCACACGTCAAACTAATGCACATTTCACAGGAACTCAATTAACACACAAAACAGATGTAAATTCACCGGAGAAATATTTTGTAGTAAGTGATGTTGATGAAGACAGTAAGAATTACGATATGCACGAGACAAATTTACACCCATTATTTGCCAAATGTATCATCAGATTTCAGTGTAAATTTAGGAGGTGCTCTAATCTTCCATGACACGGGAGTAATTTATAGTATATATGTGACAAAAAGCACGGCTAAGATGACTGAAATGTGTTTATACACAAACTGGACTGTGAATTTTTCCACATTTTTTTACCACATGCACATTTGTATATTGCTGCTTGTATTCTGTTATCAGTAAAACATTCCATGAAGGTCAATGCTTAAAAACGAGTTATTTTAGTTACAAAAAGACAGTCTTTCTTCTCCATCTCACAACACTTTGCCCCTGTATGTTATGGAGCAAGTTGTAATTACACCAGCAGAAAGTTTGGATTGGATGTAAGAATGCATAAATTACCCGAGGAAGATTTAATTAAGGACATGGTGAGAAAAATTACCTTGTACTGGATGAGGGTTAAAGAACCTTCGGTGTACATTTTTTCATTATAATTACGACTGAAATGTTGTGAAACCCTTTTATCGACGGGTTTCATCAAGTGAGAGTTAAAAGATAATGAGTTAATTTGACGAAATAGGTCAATCATGCATCGCCCACCATGATTGAATATTGGTACTGGAAAAAAGCTCTGCTTTCTTTGGCACAATGTTGAGCTCCTTGTTTTTGTACACGACAATCTCATTTTCTTGAGCACTCTCCTGAATCATTGAGGATGAATGAATGATTTCTTTTTGTCGATTGTTCATTAAAAAGTGAGTAGGTGAAATGAGATTTTCTTGCTTTGTCAATTTTATACAAGCTCACAGAGCTGCAAAAAATTGCATAACACCATTTCTCCGTTACATATTTTTTCCATTACGACGATATGGGTTGATAAGGCAATTTATAGCTGGGCTAAAACATAACTCTCGCTTCTGTGGTCGCACAAGAAGATCAGAGTCGGGAAATTGAAAAAAATAGGGAAGCTCGAATCTCGAATAGGATTTCACAGAATTGGGTTACGCTCTTCTTTGCTTAATTTTTAGGGAGAACAATACAGAATGAAAAAGAAATTAAATGCTTATTAAAATACTCATTAAAATTCATTTTACATGTCGTCGTCATGCACACAGAACACAGCATATAATTGCAAAAAGAATTCTTTTTTCAAACTTCACAATTTGTTTCAGTTGCAATTTTCACTATATAATGATGACTTAATCTATTTGTAGATAGAAGTACATGTAGAATTCGCAGAAATACCACCAATTTAGCTTTTGTTTAGCTTATGCTGGAAGATAATTTAATCTCTCAATTTGGTTCACGTTATGTTATGTTCAGGTTAGACTATTGAGTTATTAAGAAAGAATCTGAACTGAATTGGGCACAGAAATTTCATCTCCCAAAGCCAAGCCAAGCTTGTGCTTATCGTGCATTTTTTAATAGCGCCTCAGTCAGCAGATTTATTTTGAGACGACACAGAAAATTGCTCCGAATGGTACGGCTTATTGAGCATTTCTCAAAACACGGTCAATGGCAGTACTTTTGGAGGTTAAAAAGAGAATTTTCGTGATAAGACTGGAAGTGTGCAAAAAAACAAAAGGGAGAAGAGATATTGATTATTTGAATATAACGAGCGACGCTGCTGAGCTTCGCTGTTCTATTCAAGCACGGAAGCTTTTGCGTTCGTGTGCTAAACTCCATATTTCCCAACCAACCACTTGCCCACGTGGAGCTTTCGCAGCCCTCGTATATAGTGGAGCTTTTCCATTGAATATTTCATGAATTTGTGGGTGTGTGCGTGCAGAAGGGAATCGCGCGCACTCGCAAAATTTTCCTGGTCCATCAGTTGTGAGACTGTAGCTCAATAAGTGATTCGGATACCTGGAGGAAAGTCCGAGTGTCTCGTTCAGGAGTATTTTTTAACTCACCATAGAGCAAGAAAAAGGAGATAAAATGACTTATCTCTGAATTTTATTTGCACTATAAGACGAAAAAGTGGACTAATTGTGAAAATTCCTTTCGATTGATATGTGTTGAAGAGAAGTTTTTGCCTTTTTCCGCCATAAATTCTCTCGAGAGTTCTCCTTTTCTCCCCTTTTTGCCATTTTTGCAAGGAAAAAAAATTCAATACTTGTGCTACTGTCGTTCATTTTTATTTCATCTGGTGTGCCACGTCTTAAATACTCATTACTCGGAAAGTGTATCGTTTTCTAAATGGTGCTGCCCATGGCATTAGAATCACTCAAGTTGTGCGTGTGTGTTTAAAAAAAGAAGGAGAGAAAAGTTTTTAGGTGGAGACGCGATAGGAAATTTTCTGGTGAAGTTGGCAAAGGAACACAGAAAGGAAAGGACAATGAAATTGGACCTATTCAAAATTGTCTCCTAACTCAGTGCCGTTATACCCAGAAATGTTCACTGTTCAGCAATTTTCTGCAAATCACGTAGAAGTTGATAAGAATTTTCCACCCTTAAACAATCATGGACGATTCAATAATTCATCATATAACCATACTCTTATTAAAGCCTCCACCGTGCTAAAAAACTGTTTCACAGCTTGCAAAACGTAACACAGTTCATATTTGCTTTAACATTAAAAAAAAATCTCTCATTGTATACTTGAATTTCTCTAAAAAGAAGCACAATAATAAATCCAGAGTTATCACACTTAATTTCACACTAAATGCAAAAATGATTGATAAATGGTTAAAATGATTCGTTAAACATCTTCATGTGAAATCACAGCATCAAAACTAAAAAGCAAAAGAGCAAAAGTAAAACTAAAAAATATTGATGAGAAGAGAATAAATGAGAAAAATAAAGTAAATGTTAAGTACTAAATTAGTAGAAAAAATGCGAAATGTTATGCATAAACTGTCTAAAACAAATTATAAATTTGGTGTCAATAAAAGGAAGAAATGAAGAAACAACACTAAGACAGCAGTAAATATAAAAAAGAAGAAAAACCATCAAAACCAAAAGGACGGAAAAAGATGAAAGGGATTGTTTCTCTAGTTTGGTTCTTTCACATGAATGGAAAGCTTTCTCTCAACCAAATGGTACAATATTGCAGATAAACTTACTATCTAAACTTAAATATAACATTACATAAGCATATATTTGCAATAAACAGTAAATGCTTTAGAGCGAAAAAAATGCAATAAACGATGAATACGAACATTGTAGAAATGCGTACACACAGGCATTGGCAAAAATCATCCATTTTGGAGACGCCACTTGAAAATTTTTCACATCTTTTCACTCCCTTTTTCCCGACAATCTCCACCATTTCCCTTCGTAAGTCCTTCGCTCCCTCGAAAATTTTCCTCGTCAGCAATTTGCACTCTTTCTCCACCTCTCTTCTTTCTATCTATTGCTATATTACATCCCTTGTCTTTTTAATTAAGGAATATGTTTCAATCTATTTTATAGATACATTTATTACGTCTCCCCACAACATCTGCGTGTATCACATTATGTTCTTCAATTCACATTAATTTCTCACCATTTTCACACCAATCCTCCCTCTCTTCGTGTCCCGCTCCATCTCCTCGTCGCACTGATAGATCATGAAAGCACCCACTGATGTGATTCACGTCCCATTAATGGTTTGTCGGGAAAAACGACCATGAGAATTTCACGAAAAAATACATGTATTTCAATTGAAATTTTGGCCCTCGCAACATTTTACCTTGAGACACTTTGAGGAAAATGTACTCGATAGTCGCATTAAAAATGCTTGCAAAGTAGCAAAATTACACGTGAATGATGGATGATGCATATGCTGTGAACATCACATAAAAGTGTATCCAGAGATATTGTGCAAGGTTGAATATGTTGTGCTCAAGCGACTGGCTGTGTTTGTATGTACATAAAACAGTGACCTAATTTTCGTAAAACACAGAACCCAAAAGATACACTCTCCTCCTATCTGCCAGCCTCCATCGTGATAAAGCTTTCCCGATGCTAATTTGATGAGCTTTCGCGGTGGAAAAAGCCACGTGAAAATCTCAACGAAAAAGCGAAGGTGCGATGATGGATCTTTCGCCTTCATGTCATTCGCCAATCCCAAAGCGTCTTTACAGTGTTCGTGTTCAATTAATTTTACAAAAAAAATCACATTTTTCTTTTCATCTTGTCATCACAAGTTAAAATCATATAAGATAAAATTCAGTCTCTCTCCCTCTCTGGAGAATAATTTGATGAATATTAATATGAAAATATCGCTTTCGAATTCACTTTCTATACTCTTTCACCCTCTCGCACTTCTGTATAAACTTCAATCCATTTACATTTTGCAAATTAGGTAAGGCATATTAATTGTGCACCTTTAAAAAGTTTCAGCATGACTTATCAAATTTTCTAATCGACTTTTCATCCCGCTTCACGCTGGGCTTGCAACAGTGCTGGCAAAAACTATATTTCTCAAATTGATACATTACATAGATGCTGTGTAGACACTCTATTACCCGCCATTTTGATTTACTACAGCAGAAATTGTAGTCCCTACCAACAAGTGTATAAGAACTATGTGTATGTAGCTCGAGTCGAGGAGTGTGAATTAAATTTTCCGAAGGGTCAATTTCTCGAGGCGAGCTTCATGTGCTTGCTGAGGGTGAGAGAGAGAGCGAGAGGGGAGTAGTGAGGGACAAAGAAAAACCCATAGCATCACATAATTATGCTCCATATCTCATTAATGGTCTATATCCGCATATAAATTATACACTTCAGTGAATTTAATTATCCTAATTCACACATTTACCATTTTAGTTTGTAAACAATCCTTTTCATCTCATTGCTGTGCATAACGAGATAAAAATAAAAATCACATCTCTTCTATCCTTCTTTCCATCTCATCCCGACCGTTGGTGATAATGCTCGTGCGACGATGTGGCCGGAAAAGAATCGACTAATAAACTGCAAAAATCCATAGTAGATATGAAAACAAGACTGTGATCGAAAATACTTGATAGGAGACAGAGGTTGTGAGTGGATTGATTAAAGAGAAGGAAAGAGAGCTGCCAGGATCGAGGAAATTTTATGTTCGGATAGTAAAAAGGCAATATTTCATCACTTGAGCAACGCTATACTTCCCAAGACAAAAATCGCACTAATTGGATTATATATTGTAATCAATTCGGAAAAATATTGGGGATCACATCAAAATATTCCCCGATAAAAATCATTTCTTTTTGGAGATGGATACACTTCTGCTCACACTACTGGTCTTCCTTATGATTATTACAGGTGAGTAGCAAACAAGTTTCTCTGCACTACAACACTTCATTACATTTTACGAGAGAGTGATTTTAAATAAATAACTTATGTGGAAATAAATCTAAATAGTGGATGAGAATAAAAAGGGTGAAAAGTATTATTTTACGGAGTCGAATGTAGGTCAAATGCGCTATTATAATATTCAGCAACCAGGCGTCTCCATCGGGAGCTTTCGCGTTACAAGTTTAACATCAATATTACACAGCATTACAGCAGATTAGGATGAATATTTTCGAAAGTTTCTTTCTCCATCTCACCCAAAACACATAAAATCTATTACGAATTACCTCGTTGACTCGTCTGCCAAAGTAGTGGGATAAAGAATTTTTATGGCATTAGCGACCCCGTAGAGCTTCAACCTCCAATGTCTTCATAAAGTTTTAAGAGAGGATCTCTCAGAACAAGTGTACCTAATTTCTGCGAAACAAGACTAGCATAGCAAAGGGGTAGAAACTTCACGTCGCTAGATGCAACACGTACAGGGGAATAAATTGTGTATTTATGCAAAAACACCATGAGTTATATCATTGATTGTCTGTCGAAACTGCCACAATGTCTGCATAAAATTTTACAACAATATTATTACAGTCATTACAATATATTTCATATCCCCCCTTTGAATTGTAGTTTGTTTAACAGGATTAGTGTTCTGAATCAATATCAAAATATTACTCGTTGTACATCTGTGCTGAAAGTTACATTTCAGCCCTTTTCTGCATTGTTTATTCCAAATACAACACGGAGATTTCCATAAATCACGTAGTATCACGATAGATTTTTGAATATCTCAACAAGTTGAAAGTGCATGCACTCCACCACTGCCTCTGCATATCAGCAATGTAATAAGACTTGCGATATTGTGCCTCTGTCACGCGCAATATAATATGCAATTTATCCTTTCGAAATTGCATTTTGCATCTGGTTAAACGCGAGAATGAGTGTTTGTCCACTGAGACCTGCAATTGCTTTTAATGGAACATTTGGCAAGTGCACCGGAAAGCTCTGCAATATTTCATGCAAACACACACACACATGTATTTGAGTGAAAAATGATTTGAAATTGACAGAATTGGTGGTAACATGGAAAACCCCACCCAGCTGTGGTGGCATAAAAGAGCACTCTCGTAAAAATCGTTCTGGCAAGAGCAACAACAAAAATCACACATTTTCAATTCTAAAGGGATCCTCCCTTGAGAATAACACCATTCGTGTATTAATATTTCAATTTGGGTGTGCGTTTTTTGCTCCTTGACACACCAATAAAAACAGATACAATCGCCATGCCGATTACACAGGCATCGGTTAAACCTGAAATTTGATCTATTTAATATCCAAATTGGGCAAATCAATTTTCATAATTATCAAAAGCCAATAAAGAACTTGGGTGTAGCAAGAATACATAATTAATTCTGCAAAAGCGCGTTTTCACACTTTTATTTGTGAGCGTGTGAGTGACATTTTTGGCGCTCAAAAGCAGAACCATTCATGAGAGTGGCGTTATGGAAAAAAAAACTGCAAATTGTTCAACCAAGTCTGAATTGTGTGTCAGCTTCGGAGGTGTGAGATTATTGAATGAGATGTTAATTAATAAGAGGACAAATAAGAGGGTGGAAAAATATGTGACAAATTTTAGAGTGTGGAAAATAGGAGAGCTTTCATTTAAAGCTTCATGTCTTCATTCCTATACATATGTTCACACATACACAACATTTATGTATGAATATCGCTCCTTAACTCACTTTCTCCCTTGTACACTCTTCGTCTATCTTATGTCTATACGGCATGCGCATTTTATCGTCACACAATTTTCACACTAACACCACTCATAGATGGTCTTGTTTGTATTAAATCTATTGATTTTTGTACAATATAGCCACACTATATGGGGAATTTTCCTGCGCGACTCCTCGCTTGCGCACATTCACCAAAGCGGAGGAAAAAAAATACTCAACCAGCTGTGAGAATGGTACATATTGAGGTTTATGTACTCAATACATATGCTCATTACATATGTGTGACTTGTCACAAGTAAAATGTAGGCATGACTTTTTTATACAGCCGAATTTTCTCTCTCTTGCAATATTTCCATTGCGGAAATTAGCATAAATACTTTGACACTTTTATATGATGATTGCTCTGGGTAAATTGCTCTCTTCTACCCATGCAATTCATGACCATGAAAATTTATTCCCTCAACCCGCCGCAGTGCTCCAAAGCCCAGAATGTGTAATCACAATCACACAGAATGGAATCAACTTAGAGCATCCACTATCTATTGCATGGTGTTTTCCTATCAAATTGAAAGGTTGAAAGGAAGTGGACAACAGAGGTAAATTCTGTGATGTTGAAACAGTTCAGCAAATCCGCATCCCAATCCAATATGTCACAAGCAGTGGATGCAATTTCACCATTGAGTGGTGAAATAACAATTTGTATCCTTTCTAGAATAAATTCAACCGCATTCAATTGCAAAAGACATCATGCTTATAATATGCATACCAAACTGCTCAAGGCATTCCCGAGTAAGCAATGCCAATTGTTGCAACAACACTGACCGATCAAATCGTCTTTCACAGAGAGAAGAATGCTGTGCCATTTTTTAGAGATTTATCTCTTGAAAACAACTCACATAAATCATTTCCACGAAAGTATTTTCTTTAACTTTCGAGACAGAGACCAAGGTTGAGACCTGTTACATAAGACATGGGGATAAAAGTATTGCAAGCACGTGAATTTGCTTAAAATATCAAACTTTGTCTGTGTAAATAACATTGCGAAAATGAGGAAAATATCCAGTTACGTCATACAATAATATGCGATTACTATGCCCTCAGGAGAGACAAGCGTGTACATAATTCATGTTTTCGCGTGGACTGAAAATTCAATTCAAGCCTAAATCATACATTTGTTATGATGTAACATAGAATAAATCACAGAGGAAATCTACAGAGACGAAATACAACATTAACTATATGGCATACTTGTGTGATACTGCAAAAAAGACAATAAGACCATTGAACAATGTAGAATAGGTACGTACATATAGCGCTCGGATCATCACAATCTGACGATATAGATGCTCTGATTGAATACGCGCATTGTTGGGAAATCTACATTACCGTATTGGAAGAGATTGTTCGATATGTTCACAGTGAAAATCCTCAGAAACATACTTCCTTTCACCATTTTGCGAGTTAATGTACACCACATTCGACTGTGCAAGGGCCTGTGTGTGCAGCGGTATAAACGGAAAAACCC
Organism: Phlebotomus argentipes; assembly: GCF_947086385.1. NCBI lineage: Eukaryota > Metazoa > Arthropoda > Insecta > Diptera > Psychodidae > Phlebotomus > Phlebotomus argentipes. Next base: position 4,795,630 of record NW_026776181.1, on the reverse strand, counting down.
TTCCAATCCGACAAAACACATATTTCCACTACTTGAGTGGCTTATTTCTCATCCACTTCAAAAGCCTGACATGGATTTATAACCATGTGTTTCTTTTCCAACCGACTTTTTAGCAGAAAAAGCAGACGATTTACTGGAAAAGTCATTTTTCCAGCTAAAGCACTTTAATTATTTAGCAACCACTAGCCGAAAAAATATATGCTGAATACATACCGCAGTGGAAAGATCTATTTGAGGGTCAAGTGAGAACATCCACTGCATATATTTTAGCAGCTATTATGCTCTAGTTAGAGAATTATTTCAGAAAATATATGGCAAAATCTCTTTCTTTGCAGTGGTTGAACTCCAAAGATAAGCAAATGTTGCACAAGAACTTCCCTATATAGTGTCACTATTGTATTAAAGCTTTTGTGGGTTTCATCCAGAAGAAACAATGGAACTTTTTAAAAACAAACTTACTGTTGCTCGGCAAACTTAAAAACCACAGAAAGTGGGTTAAAAACTCAAACAGAACAGCACAAATTTACGGATAATCAAACAAATTCGAGTGAACTGTAGTAGTGAAACTTCCAAAATTCAATCGCTCACACCCTTTTGCCTCTCACAAAGCCACATCAACTTACTGGAAACTTAAGCATACATATGTACTAATCCCTAGTCTATTGATAATGATTGAATTCTGCAGAAGAGTTTTGTTCATAACATGTTTTGGGAAATAGATGAGAGATTTCATGGAAAAATTCACCTCATATTCCCGTTTACATAGTATGAATCGTATGAATGTGAGAAAGCGTGGAGGTGGAGCAACAAGACGATATTCTGGTTAATAATGATATAGAGAGAAAGAATACGGAGACATTGGAGAAAAAGCCAAGTACAGAGGGTAAAACAAAATCATGCCTAGAAAGCATTTCGTACACTCGAGCACATACAGTGTATACATGGTATATAGACAGGCACAAATATCGGGAAAGGCAAACATTGGGAGGTATGTGCGCTGCAACAGGCGGCAATTGTCTTGTCCAAAGTGGATACACTATATTGAAATCTTTACGATTTTCCAAGGGAGCCGAGAGGATTTTTCCACATACTTTCTCCGCAGCACGAGGATCATATTTTAATAACTTTGGCTTTGCCTTTTACGACTAGAAAGCTCTGCAGTGGATACAATAACACTTTCGGGGAAATCCACAAAGTGACATCAATAGTGCTGGCCAAAGTCTTGGGTTATTCCAAGAGACTTTTGTCAAATATTCTATGACAATGGACTAAATGGGGGAAAAACTATTTCTCATGGAATGCGAAGGTGGCTCTCGAGGGGATGATTGAGGCAGATAAGCCAAAATTGGTCGAAAGTTTTGATTATGTGGGACACTCTCAGAGGCATCAATGTTAATAACACTGAACTGGCAATTTTCTCACACAAGCTCCTCATCTTCTTCTTGCTTTGCAGAAAGTTTACAGGGCCCACATGAAAAACGACTGTTAAATAATCTCTTAGCATCGTACAATACACTCGAACGACCAGTTGCTAATGAATCAGAAGCATTGGAGGTAAAATTCGGTCTAACTCTACAACAAATAATTGATGTGGTAAGTTTATACATCTCACAAACTCACTCTCCCATCCTATATTCAATTGCACAGAATCATTAAAATGTATTTCTCATATTACTCCATCCTTAAATCGAATCATCAAATAATTTCATAATAATTTCATATATAATTTGTTATTCATATATTTGAAGATGATGCATAATAAAATGAAAAAGAAATCATACAATTCTCCTAAATAGCTAAACCATAAATAAAATATCGCTCTAAATCAATAAAAATTATACCGTTTCTCTTTCAAAGTCTGGATAACACGTGAATATGTAAATAAACCAAATACGATAAACTAAAAATCAGCATAATTAAATAAACAAAGTTTAAAATACTACACATTTTTAAGCTCTTTTTGTACTTTCATATATCTTTACATATCAAATTAGTTGAACTTTTTATATTATAAAAATTCGAATGTGTATTTTTTAGGATGAAAAGAATCAGATTCTAACTACAAATGCGTGGTTAAATTTGGTAAGTGACATGTACCCGAAAGGTGTGCGACAAAACAAAAATATAACAGACACGATGAACTTTATGATTATTCGCATGAGATGGGTTGTTTTACATACATATATATTACTGTATAATAAACCATGTTAAGTGTAAATTGCATTATAGTTGACGTCTTGGTGACTGTTTATTATAATATATACAAGAAATACATATTTTATTCCGATACACGGTGTCTGGCTAGGCATTTTCTTTTACGTTACTCTACAAATTCTCTTGATTTTCTCTTGTACCTTTTTTTAAGTCCATCAGTTTCTTTGGAAATTGCAAAATCAGAATATTGTGAAGAACAATGCATATCATTTTGGTTGAACACTGACGAATTCTCTCATTTGCAGAGGCAAATTAACCAAAAAGGATTAACCAAATGAGAAGACATACATACAATGATAATGAAGTATATGATTTTAAAATAAATGTCGCTTAGTTATGGGTACATGTCATAAAATGAGAGTGCATGCGTGTCATACCAAATAAATATGACTGGGACAATAAAGTGAAATTCATCAGGGTCGTGAAGAGCATTTTGCAATATGCAAAATTCCACATGAGAAATCTCATGATTGCGGCATATTCATTTCAAAAATCTCATTAAACATTTTGAATTATGTTTTTTTTAATATCACAAATATCATTTTGGTCTACCTCAGAAATATATCCATATATTTCTTCAATTAATTACCAGAAAAAAACATATTCTTTTATTTTCGTCATATTATATTAATTATTGTAGGACGAGAAGAATCAACTCCTAATAACAAATATATGGCTTTCTTTGGTAAGTGGACAAATAAAGAAAAAATGAAACAAATAAATTATAATTAATTACACACACGGCAGCGCTACTTTCTCTTGTACTATTATGTAATGTAAATTGAGTATTGTTCTTTTGGAAATTTCATCAATTTTCAAATTACTTCCTCTTTTTTGTTTCAACCGTCAAATTCTAAAACATCTATCCTCTCTTTCTATGGTGATAAACTCACAACAAGAATTCTCTTTCTACCTTCTCTGTCTCTATTCCTCTTATATTTTAGAATAAATTATCTTAACTCATACTTTTCTCTCTCAATCAACACAATAAATACCATGTGTTGATAGTAAAATTAAATTATGACAGACATTTTCAATTTTCCGACTATAAAATGTAATGATGCGATTTTTCGAATAAGAAAAAAAAAACAGTGATTCTCTCTTGAGACAGTGAATTTTTGCGAGATATCTCAGTATATATTTCGTTTGTACGCATTTCTTTTCCTTCCCCACTGAAGTAGTTTATCAATTTTATCATTAAAAGAGACACTTCAGTAGACAAGATACAATTTCAGATTCCTAATTATGTGCTTCAATTGAATTTGTCCATGATTGAGAATAAATATTTTGGAATGAACATCTTCATTGAGAAGTAGTGATAAATTTGAACTTACGCATTAGTTTTTCTTAACATTCACTACTGACAGTTTTCTTGTAGTTGAACCGTTGAAACCCTATACATATTGATTTTTTTCTCTGTAGCAAAGAATAATGAACATAAGACAGAAGCTTGAATTTCCCCATTCTTCCAATAGTTAAAAAGCATAGTCAAAAGATAAAAAAACGAACATCACATACAGTTTTCCCCCATTATGTCTCTTTTATTCAAATACGTAGAGCATAATGCCTTTTTATCCACCCCATCTTATACAAATTCAATGGAATAGAAACGAAAACTTGCGAAATTTCAACCACTATAGCATCGATCCGTTTTGTCTAACAACAGGTCAACCGTATCAAATGAACTTTGTTCTTCACTTGTTGAATTTTTGGTGCTGAAACATTGTATTTCATGTTATAGAAGATTTTGCCAAAATCACTCATCCAAATACGAAACAAAACTATCAATTTTCATGAGATTGTACAGATAATTGATTTCAAAATTTCTGACTTGAATCGTTCATTGGAAGAGAAAAGAGATAGCCGTAGTTGAAAGAATATTTCGCCGTGTGTGTTAGTAAAACACGAATATTAATTAAAAATTAATTAAAATTTTTATTTCGTGGCTTCTTTGCTTCATTTAGGATATTAAAAAAAAACTTCTTACTTCCTCCCCACTTCCTAACCATTACCATTCTTTTCATTAAAAACAATAATTCAGAATATTTCCAGCGTGATTAAAAATGTAAATTCACTTTTGCTTAATGCATATATGGAAATTTTCAAAAAGAACAGATATAATGAAGTTTCTGCATTAAAAGTGTGAACAAAAGAACCAATAAAAAAACGATATCGGCGACACAGTGGTGATTTTAACGTCCGCGATGCATTTACAATTTCCATCGGAAAAGTTTAAAACTTTTCTGAATTCAATTTTCCCAAATTGAATTCACCAGTAGCAATATCGTAAAATTCCCATTAACACTCATAACACCATCTGATGCAAACCGCTTTTCCAGTCATTTTTCCAAAACGATTCTTACTAAACAATGAATGTTTTGACTTTGAAAATTCCGCCTTAAAAAATACATCACTGAAGTGAACTTACATTCCTCTAGTCCCCGCCTGCAATGGCTTATTATTTCCCACTCAATTCTATTGAAGCCACACTCTGTCAATTAAATAAAATAAAGGGATAATTTAATGAAACCGATTTTTAATGACCTGCCTAAAACATAGTTTAATTCACAAGCGAAAATGACAAAAAGAATAGCCAAGTTTATTACGAATCAAATTTAGGTTTCCTTTGTATCTACCTCGGAGTATTTTCCGATGACGCGCGATAATGTGTTTTTCTTTATTTTGTTTACAATTAAGAAACCAAAAATGTCTTCTCTTAATCCCATTACATGTATAAAAACTCTTTAGTATGAAATCGTGCTCCCGTTGAAGTTTGTTTGACGCTTTGTGTGACGAGAGTCGTTTCGTTTGTGGCTTAGAAACTTACGTGTGTGCTATGTGTAATTTTTTTTCTTATTTTTTAGAATGTCATTCAGGGAAGATTTGTACTTTTATTTGACATTTCAGTATTATAGAATCAGTTATTCTACACAAAATAGCTGACTGAATGAACGTGAAATATTACGATAGAAATACAATTTGTGTGATATGTTGTACATTAACCTCATAGCGCCAGAAAAGCTTTGTCTGTGTCTCATCGTTATGCAATTGAAACTGTGTTTTACACCCTTATTTTTCTTCACATCTTCCATTTACACTGTAAGGTGAATACTTTTACAAATTAACAATGAATTTATTTTTGTTAATTCAATATATCAATACAGTTTTCACACAAAAGAGGAAAAAAAAACAAGATGAAGTAGAGAGCTTTCGAGTAGCTCTCGGAAATGGTAAAAGTTAGTTCCCTTCGAGAAGTATTTCAGTGCGATTTAACAGAGAGTGAATGAGACATTAAGAAAAGTGATGAACATTGCATTAATTTGCTCCAAGTGGCAAAATGTTACTCGTGTCAGCGCTAACTTCCATTACAGAAGGGATGTGTCAACAATGCAATTACTTACACGTCGACTATAGCAAATTTCAAAATTTCTTCCTCACAGATTGCTCTTTTACACGTTCTTTTACATTTCTCATTTTTAACACAATTTTAGAAGATTGGATTTCATCAATGCGAATTGTCATTATATTCCACGAAACTGAAACTACAATCTAAAATTGAGTGTTTTAATTAAATCTTTATGCAAATCAGATTTGGCGTGAATAACATTATAAATTTATGAAATCGTATTAACCAATTGGCTCATGTTCATCAGGTCAAGGTTTTAAATGGCAGAATACCAAATTGATGCTCGTGTATTGGCTAATTATACTATGTTTCGTGCAGTATAATGCGCTTATATATAGATTTTTTAAATGTGCACAAGTCATTCATCAAAGTACTTGTAAATGTAATGCCATAAACCACAGAAATATCTGTCATTCACACTGAAAATGAACACTTAAAAAGATACACACACTATCAGTGCATTATTTTGGCAAATGATTTTTTCCCAGTGCAGCTAATTTACAGTAGCAAAAATGCAAAAAGCAAAAATTACATGCATGATTGTCGAAGAGACTTTTCGTATGCAAATTTTGGTGTATAGTGTGGTTTTTATCTCATTAATTCAGACTATAAACACTGTATATAAAATGGATGTTGTCTCTGTTTTTGTCACCCCTGGAAACTGCATGATAATTTATTTCTCGCATTTTTTTCCATTCTCTATGTCTCTCTTCCTATTCTATGCCATTTTTATTTACTCTCTATTCCACTTTCACAATTTGTCACTATTTAATTTACCGTGAGGTCGTTTTTCCGTTCACTGTACAAAACTATACTCAATATAACAAGTTCCATTTATACATATATGTTCAAGTACTACTTTGCATATACAATTTAAAACATGAATACATAGAACATAGTTTTATTCGGTGTACGATAAATTGGCAATTTATTTATCTAATTAAACTTGATGACAAAAATCTAGGAATGGAATGACTACAATCTTCGATGGAATGACAGTGAATATGGCGGTGTGAAAGATTTACGAATAACACCAAATAAATTATGGAAGCCAGATGTCCTCATGTATAACAGGTTAGTTGTGGAATTTCCATACCGACAATTCACTTTGTATTAATTTAATTAAAATTTGATGAAAATCATCCACATATGAAGCCTAATATTGCAACTGTAATCATACCAAAATAACACCAAATTAAAAAAAACGATGGTTTGTTTTTCATTCTTTTTCACGTCCGAGTTCGATTTTATGCGTAACTCAGTATTGTTTACTCAATTGATTTTTTTTATATCATTTTGATCAATTAATTATGTTTGCCGAAAATCACATTTGATCACATTATTGTCGAAAATAAATACATTAATCATACAAACTCATTTTCATTGCAAAATTACTGTTAAGACCAATGGTAAAAGTCATGTTATTCGAAAATAATGCTTTTTACCTTTCATGAGAAGGAAATGCTCGATATGTTTTAAGTGAATACCAAATTGAATTATACACAATATATCCAATTTTCTCTTTAATATAATGTTAAATGAGTATTTGAGGTAAGAAAGTTCGTTTTACCTGCATCTATTCACGAGTTGCTCCTTTAATAAAAATATTGTATAACCATTCTTTATCACATTTCAAACATTTTCCGCTTCTTTAGACCATCAGAGCATTATGACTTTATATAACATTATAACCGCTGTGTACTATCATTTGCAATTTGTTCTCAAAGTAATCTTTCACTATAGATTTCTCACATTTTTTAATCATATCTTATCTACTATTATCTAGTTACTTTTTGACATATTCCTCTGTTACTCTTCTTCACTGTGAGATTCAAGAGTAGTTCACGTGCAGTGGTCTAGTGGGAAGGTACAATTCAGCTTGCCGTTATTGTGGGCCTCAAGCTGTTAAAGCTGCTAATAATATTTGCCATCATTTACGGAATATTTTCACCACAATATATACGATGAGCCATTAATGTATTCGTATGAGCAAAAAAGTGCAAAAATACCCCATAATTCATGTACATTTTCCAAATATCATCGCGAACATCACAATAAACAGTTCCCACTTGGGGAAAGGTGAGCACCCGATAATGTGGGAGGGTTTGGGGATGTGGCCTATTGAGATTGTGTCATTATTCGCACCTCCTGTATTGATATTGCAATACAGAATGAGGAAGCATGCCTTGACAATAAATATCTTGCGGTGTTAAATGAGAAAATTGCTGGTAATTTGAAACATTTTATGGGGTATTTTCGCAACATGTTCGCCACAATGAGGTGAACAAAGCTACAGCAAAATTGTACAATCATTCAGTGCAGTGAATGTAAGTTTTGCTTGAAAATATTTCGTATCAATGGTGGGTTGAACGTTAAATCAAATCCCTCTAAAACGCAACACTGAAAATGTTTAAATATAATAACACAACGACGAAAAACTACCATCAAAGTTATTAACATGAATTATTAATTGACCTATTAACATCCGATATCCAATCAGGTGTATGTACAAAAAAAAAAGTTATTTTTTTTAACTTTGAAGGATTAAATCAATAAAATGATGAAAGTAAATAATAAAGAATACATGTCATAATTTAAACTGTGTATAAAACTGAAATGTTGCACAAAAAACACTCTCTACACTTTTTTCAATATATGCAATGTATAGAATGTAATGTATATAAAACAATGGCGCAGCACAATCCCAATATTTTTCTTCTCTGAACTTAATTTACTTTCAAGCAAAATTTAAATTATATGGTTTGACAGAAGAGAAACGCTGTTTGCACTCAAACTTTCTTTCAATATAACCATCACTTCTTTCTGCCAAACTCACATTACATATAAATTCCAAAAAGAAGAGACTTTCCACAGTTTTCCAAGTTATGGCGAAGAATGTCCCAATTTCCATTCTTTCTTCTTTCACCAGAATTCTCCATGCATTTTATATGCCTTCTTTGCAGGGCAATATTTCGTCAAGTTTTTCCAGTTTTTCTCTACATTCACTTACATCCTACCTATTAATCTTGTCATGACTTTTCCCAATAAAAATCTCTGTGCCAGAGACTGAAAGCCAAACATAGGAAAGTTTCTCTATGTTTTCAAAAATTCTCCTCTTTTACGAACGACCGTGTTCTTGAGAATCAAATTTCCCCATAAAATAATAAAAATCGAGCACGGAAGCTACAGAAAATTGCACTTTGGTTTATGATATCAAATATAGGACATACAGGTCGTGACTAAATTTCAGGAACAACCCAATTATTCTGCCATATTTGCTAGATTTTCAAATATGTGCATTCAAAATGGAAGCAAATCACTTGATGGCAATCAAATATTTCCAACAATGAGAATTGTTGAAACTTTTAATAAGTTTTCTCATATCAAAGACCATTGAAATGCTTCACATTTGCTCATGAGTATGAAACTCGTGAAAACTTTTTACACAATTCTATCAGCAGATACACAAAGAAAAAAAATACAACGTCGATAGTTCAAAACTACAGGCAAGACACAAATCACAAACAGTTAAAGTTTAGCGGAGCAATTTAAATTCTTTGCCAGAGCATTTAAGGTACGAATAAATGCTCCGCATATTTCTAACATTCAAGTCTCTTTGTAGCCGGAGATTATAAGGACATTTCAAGAATTTTCCAAAACGAATGCTTTCCTTCATTGCAACGAGTAATTAAAATCAATTTAGATTCTGTGATCAGACACTGAACTTAACAAAGATTTCTGATAATCAAGTTGAATTTTAAGATTTTACTTTTTTAAACGAGTTTTGAGTTCTCTTTCCTTTGTTTGAGATTTTTAAATAAAAAAAGTAATGTCGTCCTAAATAACTAACACAACACATAAACTCTTAACTTTGTCGCAAAAAAAACATATACATAAGATATATGTACTTTGTGCTTCACGCGTGAAACAAGACATTGTCAAAATTTTCTTGTAAATACATGCAATATGATGTTTGTAAATTGGAAAACGATACATCGCAGAAGCAAAAAAATCTTTTATGTGGCGTAGTTTTGAAGAATAGATGATATTCATGCAATTATTTATGTAGTGCGGATGAGGGATTCGATGGCACGTACCACACAAATATTGTGGTCAAACATAACGGCAGTTGTCTGTACGTGCCCCCTGGCATCTTCAAGAGCACATGCAAGATAGACATCACGTGGTTCCCATTTGATGATCAACATTGTGATATGAAATTCGGTAGTTGGACATATGACGGAAATCAGGTATAGTGGCTCTTGTACAATGTGACAGCAATCCTTTGCCAATTTTCAATACATTTTGTGAACATCAACTAGGCTTCATAGCTTCTTAGTTGAATTTAATACCTTAGAGGATTATTATACCTATTGCTGTAACTTTCCTTCCGAAATAATGCGCAATACTGTTGAGAGACAAAAAAGAAATTGAGTATGAAATACCAATTCAGACAAATGAGGTGATATTTTTTCACATCTTCGCTGACTAAAGCATTTCTTATACATATTAGACTGCTTCAAATGTAGATATGCATATACCATATCCCTTCATAGTGAGCTAATCATCATTTAGACTTAGAATATCATAACATTCATTGCGAGGGCATTCTGTCTATATTGAGTTATTTGTGTTGGGAGTCCCAGAAAGCACCCCATCATCGACATCCTCAGAGTAATATTATCATCCAAAATGACTAAATATAGTGATGTTGTTTTAGTACAATGTGCCTCCTTAAAATACGTCAACCACACATCCCACTTGGTCAGTGTTTCAGCCATACAACATCCCGCTATCCTTGTGCTAACTAAGCGTAATAGATGTTCATTTCTTCTTTGTTTAGTTATACAGCTACATTTATGTAGACAGTAAAGTTGCTCCTGGCTTAAATGTCAATATAATTTCTTCCTCTTTTTTACCTTGTTTTTGAGTGCAAAGACCAAACCACTAAGTATATGCATCCTTAAATCACTGGTAAGACAAGGCCAAAAATGGTACAACATGTGAAAAATGGCAAAACGCATATAAATCACCAACAATTGTACTACTTCCCATCAAGATTGGAGCAATTCCAATTCAATCCAATCAATCGATAACAATTTACACAATTGACTCTGGGTTTTGTGTTCACTGCCTGGACACACACACATTACAGCACATCGTGATTTATATCAGTGCAAGAATTAAAGAAAAAAGATATTAACATCCCAATTTGGAGAATTAGTGGTGAAGAGCATCTAGGAACCATGTGAGAGCAGCACTTGGGCGCGCATTGGACCTATTTTGCATGAAGCGCATTCAACCACATGGTGCTCGATGAAGACTCTTATCTCGAAAAGCATATTTCAAAATTATATATAGTACATTATATATTGGCATTCGGATGGACTTAACATGATATATAAGTCGGAATTACTTTCGTTGTTGATTGAAATGTTATATTGTTTAAGTTCTTTAACTCTCTCTGCAAATCTCCTAAAATCGAGATAATTATTGTTATCATTTGTTCTTTAGACTATATTCCTATATTCAAATCATTATGTGTGTGTTTTGTTTTGTAAATTGCATCCGTATTTGAGGTGATTTGTTTTAGATATACTGAAGGGGTTGCTCATTGCTCATGCTCACGATATGTAGACACAATTATCCTGAGTACAATGTTCGTTATTGAAATGTGCAGCCCCTATTGTTGACAGCATACAAGACAATATATTACCAGCCAGAAGGTTCTCACATAGGTAATGAAACACTCAATATTACGTATCACTCATTCTCTCTAAAAGAACCACATAATTCAGTTTTAGCAATGAAACTAACGAGAAGCACCACATAACTTCCAATGTACGCTTCGCAAAAATCGAGTTATAGTGGTCTTTTAAAGAATAAATGGTACATTTTGCCTACATTACATATGTATCTACATCGTGTGTGTGTGTACATGTATGTATATACTATATTAGGACTATGATTCATTGACCACATTCAGAGTGGCGGCTTTTTCTCATTAAATTAGTATATAGTTGCTAAAGTTACATTACATTCTGTATTTTACGAAATCTCTGGTGTTACTTCACAAAACGTGACTGAGTTGAGAAGATGCTTCATACTTTTTATCTCTCAACGATACACAAAAGGAAAGGAAAGTGCATTGATTTTGAGATGAAATCACCCCTTTTTCTGGTGAATGCTGTGTTAATCTCTAAGTGTGGTGTTCTTATCATGATGGCTTCTCTTTAATACTGTCTCCTAAATAAATCATTCACAGTTGGATTTGGTGCTTAATTCAGAGGATGGTGGTGATCTATCAGATTTTATCACAAACGGGGAGTGGTACCTCCTCGGTAAGTCGCTGATACAATATCAATACCAATCGATGTCTTAACATTTGAAGATGGCGCTCAAAATATCTGTGTAGAAAAACTTCATGCAAACGAGAAATTTCTCACACAACTCTTTTTGTCTCTCTCTCGACAGGAATGCCCGGGAAGAAGAATACCATAAATTATGCGTGTTGTCCGGAGCCTTACGTCGACATTACATTTACAATACAAATTCGTCGAAGGACATTATATTACTTTTTTAATTTAATTGTTCCGTGTGTTTTGATTTCATCAATGGCTCTATTAGGATTTACATTACCGCCGGATTCAGGAGAAAAATTGACACTAGGTAATTTCTTAGCATACTTTCTTACTATGTGGAGTGTATGTTGACATTGTTACTCTCTTTTCCATATTACAATCCATGTTACATAATTACTTGCAGGACATTATTATAGCTAAAAAAAAAGATCAAAATGAAGTACTCATAAACCATTTATATACTCCTTATGACATGATTTATGTATTGATAATAGCAAAACAAGTGGGAAATTTTCACAAAAAGCTAATCCCCAGAGAACTGAACAAAAAGACCTTCTTAGAACCAAATGTACAAATAGGTTGGCATATCGATTTTAAAACAATTTGCAATTTTCAGGGGTAACAATTCTTCTATCTTTAACCGTATTTTTGAATCTTGTTGCCGAATCAATGCCAACAACATCAGACGCTGTTCCACTGATAGGTACATAAAAAGTTGTGTAACAAAAAAGTGTGTGATGACGAGGGATTTTCCAAATAGTTCTTAGATGCTGTTGTATACGCAAAGTCTGTGTATAAATATTTTTTAACCATATTCGTTAGGTGCATTACTTCGATTTTTTGTGTTCTTCTTAGTTCTCTTATTATTATGTTATGGAAAAAAAGAATATTGACCAAAAAGAGTGAAGGCCACGAGTGCTTAAGTTATACTCGTCATTTGGTTTTTTTTCTGTCATGTCTCTATTTCTGTGTATAGAACTTTTTTCATGCTGAAACATAAGTTTATAAACTATAATGAGAAAAGTTTTCTACAAATTATACAAAATGTGTTTTCTTTGGATACAATATTTTCTTTTCACTTTTCTTTGGTCAACAATGTGTCGAGACAATGGAAATCTGTTGAATATGCAAATCAAAGTCATGACCAAACTGTGAAGAGTGACGCCACTTGTCTGTGATATTACAGTTTAATTTTACGGATCGACGAATTCACTTTAGTACTCAAATTTGATTTAAAGAATACGCATTGCATTTATGTTTATAAATGTTAGATGCAATAAGTAAGATTTCACGATGCAGTGAAGCTTATTTATTGAAGTTTTTCCTAAATTATTTCTACCCATTGTCTTGTCATTAATTAGGATATTTTTTTTACAATGTGTCTTTTACGTTCAAACAAAGTATTTTCACTTGTTCTGAAGTGTTTGTCATGTTGAAATATACACAAACCAACGAGTGAAAATGCGGTGTATCTAAATTTTGTAAATATGGCATGAATTCTAGCAAATAGATTTTTTTTTCTAAGACAAAACCACGTACAAATGAGGCGATTGGTAGGTAGGGAGAAAACTATACTTTTTCGCGATATAAGAGAGTAAAAAAAGAAAAACAACGAAAAGTAATTAGAATAAGTTAGAGTCAAAAGGGTATGATTAGGATGCAAAGTGTTCACTACACAACCAACATAGAAAGAAACTCTCTTAATAACTACCAACTTTTTATGCACAACTTGGTGTTAACTGAATAGGCAGTTGTACCTTGAAAAAATAAGAATAGAGAGAACACTATAAAAGGCAGTCAAGTTAATGAAAGTGTGAATGTCAGTCTATATTGAAAGATTTTTTAGAAGAAAATACAACTGATACTTGGTGGGTAAGTGAGGAAAATATCATGGAAAATTCTCCACATATGGCACCATTTCTCTTACAGCTGAAACGTGTTGCTGCGAAGAGTTCACCGCAATGCAAAAAATTAAATTTTTCAGGTGTTTGGAGCTCATAATCACATTATACTAATTCAAATATTGAGAATATTTAAAAATATAGCCATGAAAATTATGCTTTTTGTCTGTAACGAAAATTTTTTAAGAAAGATTTGCAATTTTACAGGAGTGACAATTCTTCTTTCCCTCACGGTTTTTCTCAACCTAGTGGCAGAGACTTTGCCTCAAGTATCTGATGCCATTCCTTTGTTAGGTAGTTCGCACATAATAACTATGTGAATCATATATATTTTTTGGTTTGACATTACGATAAAAAAGCAATGAATTTATACTTTAAACAATTACGTCCGTATACATGTATATAAATATACTTTTTATTTTATTAAAAATTTGCGATATAAAATCATGTTATCTGCTATTCATGTGATATCTTTTTATATATTAACCAGACAATTGAACGATTTTTCTGATCATTTATGTTTTCATTGTTACTGAGAAGAATTTTTAACAAATAATAACTTTGTCGAGTTTAATTGTTTTCAATCTCTAAATTCACATACTCACGCCAATTCTTGTGTATTATGTTGAGTCTTTTGTAAAGTATTTTATAACTCAGTTCATTCTATAAAGGTTCTCTTGAGAATTTCACAATTTTTCCTTTTCATTTCTCTCTTTTACTGACTGGTGCAACACTGTATTTAGCAAATTTAATATCATCTTGCAAATTTTGTACAATAACCTGCAAGCATGGTTTAAGTAAATCAAAAATCACTTTGCTCATTTTAAGTGTACATTTTTTTTATACCACAACGCCGATGTGTTTTCACTCTATCTCTCTCTATCTGTCTACACATTTCCAATCTTTTTCCAGTAGAATCACCGAAAAATTGCATAAAATTCATTTCATGTCTGCAACAGTCAATTATTTTGCCAAATGAATGTTGTTTTTTCTCTCATGTGCATAACATTCTTTTTTCTCTTCTGCCACCTCACTGAATATTGTATGTGAAATTTGAATTGGTTCATGACATCTCGCGTGCAATAACAGAATAATGTTTCTTCTATTACAACATGATTTTAAAAAATCCCAAGACAAACGAAGAGCTAGAAATATTGCTCGCGAGATGTTTGATTTAACCTTAAATGAAAAACAGATCCTTTCGCTTTGGTACACACAATTTCAAAACATTTTTTACGGTAGTCAAATTATATATTAGAGTTCCAATGCAAAAATTATGGTGTTTCAAATGGGCAAAGATAGAATTGACTATTTTCATTTCTTGATATTCATTTCATTTTTGGGGAAAACGTAGAACATGTTTATTAAAAAGTCCAACAAATAAAACGGCAAATAAAATAATACCTGAATATTTTTACTAAAAATAAAATGTTTATACCAATATTTTTACTATAACATTTACCTCCATCATACAAATTACTGTAACTTAAATTCTTCCATTAGATTTGCATTGTAGCTCTATTTAGTAGGGTGTAAAATATTTTTCATTTGTTCTTGTCAACAACTTCTGTTCGTTATTATTTACTAAGAAAAAAAATATTAAGACATTATAATACTCGCAAGATTTTTCATGAAAAACAAATTTAAAAGATAAACGACGTATGTAAATAAAAGATTTTTTAAAAATAAAATACCCAATAATAAATGAAAATGTTTAATTAAAACAAATACAAATAGCCAAAAAATCATTTTCCCATCAATATTATCTTATTTCTTTCATAAATGTCAGAGACACACATAGAAAAGAACAAAAATTCAGTTGTAAGACAGTTCTAAGAGTGTTGAAGGCAAATTTTGATACTTGGCACAAAAATTATTATTATATGTATTAAAGGAAATATTGCAAAAAAATTGTATTTTGCTATATCGATTGAATGTTGAAAGAAAATACACGTTAGAAGGAAAATGTGTTTTAGTGGAAAATCATGATTTTTGTTGCAAATTTTTAAGAAATATCCACTAGGAAATGGTAACAGTTATCAATGTTACAAAATCTCACCATAGCCGCTTAAAGACCAAAAATATAATTTTAACTTACATTGAGGAACATCTGGACGGCTGTAGTCATAAGTCTATAACTCTTTCTCTGTCTCTCACTTTGACATCATCCAGAAAAAAAGGTAGAACATTAAAACCTCCAAGGTTTTCTTGTTCCAGGTGTAACGATTCTGCTGTCTCAAGTTGTTTTCTCGCTCTTGGTGGCCCACATTATTACAAAGACAAGTGAAGCCGTTCCACTTCTAGGTAGACCAAATTTGCACACCTACAAATATAAAAACTGAATAATATTTTATTTCTTTTTATCATTAAATTATTATTGCAAAAAAATCTCCCTGGAATATTCGTACAAAAATCTTAACTCTCTTCACTTAATCATTTTTTTGTCACTATTTTGTAGAAGATCAAATTATAAACCCGTGAAAAAGAGAATGTTTTATACCTTAAATAAATATGAACAAATAAAATTTATTCACTAAGGTAAAAGCTAATTTCACTATCAAAAAAAAATATCCCCGTATTTCTTCATATCTCATATTAAATAATAATAAATCAATGTTAACACGTCAATTCTTTCATTTACATATGTGAAACAATCACAATAAACACCAATTAAATGAAGTGCTGTCAAAAAGAGAAAACAAGCATTTTAATGGAAAAAGTATTATATTGTTTTAATTCCGTTGTATGAATCTGCGCTTTTTATGCTTTCTCACTTTAGTGTTAGAACAAGCGTTTTGGATAAGTAATTATTTCTTCAACAACATTCAACTATGAGTCCACACACATGTTTCCCCTTTGGGAAAATGCAATCAAAATTGTAGCATGATTTCTTTTACAGTGTCAAAGTATACTTTACAGAGGATATAGCTTTCCTTATATAGGCATTTTTATTGGTCACTCGAAGCATGAGTAGGTACTATTCTCCCTGTATTTTCATAGCAAACAGAAACTTTAATAGATTCTCATATGGTAGTGGAAATCCATTGGCTAAATAGACACTCTTCCCCCTTTTTCTCAATAAATCGAATATGTGTGCAGAAGTGGCAAAAAACGCTCAAAGTGCAATATTCATTTATTTTTCTATGGAAAAAATCCAATTTAAACTCATCCGCGGCTGTTTTCGCAGCCTCTCCTCGTTTTAATACCCCTGAAATATATCTATTCACTGCATAGTCTAGAAAGTCTGAATACAATTCATTAAACTGCAAGTGAGCACGGATTTTTTCAGGGATTTTTTTGCAACTTAAGTGCACATACTCAATTGATTCCTGTAATTTGATAGAATTATTGATTTTTCGAGATAATAGAAGGAGAAAAAATCACTAAAGACACCCTAAATTTTATTTTGATCCCTCATTCCTCAATTATATTTCGGTTTCATTGACAAAATGCACTGTTTGATGAGCAAAGCTGCATTTTACTCATAAAGTGCATTTTGCTGATAATTTATTTTGCCCCAAAAATGTTGGTTTCTCACTATTTCGCTTTTCATTTGAAATCTTTTGAGTTATTAGCCTAACATTTCATATTGCACTATGTGCTTAAATCGTAAAATAAATAATATTTCGTCTAGATGCGATGTGGCATTTCAGTATGAAATTTTACGATTGAAGCATTTTATATTGTGCATTAAAGATTTAATTCCACCTTCCTCTGATTAATGATTGTAATAAAAATATAAATCCTTTTTCAGAGCACTAATTCATGAAGATTTTGGATAAAATAGAACTCTCTCGAGTATTTTATTCTTCTTTTCTACATTCAACTATCCTTTATGTTCAACCACTAAAGTAAGATGTAATTAAACAAACATTATCTAAAAATAAGATCATTCATTGACTAAGTCATTTACTTTACTCTCCTCAAACTCTCCAAGTATCAAAGGATGCCAAATCAAAAATAGTTAATTAAATAAAGTTACTACATTAGACATGTTATGCAATAAAACACATTTTGAAAGATGGCGATAAATTTAAACTGTAGCTAGTTAATATACATATATTTCCATTAATATACAAACTTAAAGTATGATCTAATTTCAACAAAAAAAATAGACAAGCTAAAGAAAAAAGAATATGATACACCTGAATTTCGCTCTATATTTTCTTCACTTTCACTCTGTGATCTATTATTTTTCCAATCTCTGATTTAATTGAGAAATGTAAATCCAAAGAAAGAGAATAAATTAAAAAGGGTAATAGTTAAGATAAAATGGAATTATAAAAGTTACTAAAGTAATTTATTTCACTCTTTGCCTCTCTAGCTGTATGTTTGCCTTCTATCTCTTCATATCATTAGGACTTTAGATAAATTGAATCTAAATTCAAACCTTTCTAACTCTTACCAAGTTCGAACTAAATTCAGATTAAAGACGAAGAATTATTGGTGATAAATGGTATATTATTAATATTATTGAAAGTGCATGTTAAATGCTTTGTGTTAAAGAAAGATACAAATATTACTCGGTACGATCAATAAATGGTACGAAAGCATATTTATTTTTAGTAAAGTTATAATTTAGTCCAATTTAAATGGATAAAGAACACTGGATTTATGTAAAGAATGATGGCCTTTTTCACACACTTGGTACAATTTATTTGAAAAAATATATATAACCAAAAATTATAAAAGAAATGTACGTGAGTATATAAGAGCATGATTGTAATTAAAAGAATGCCAAAAACCTGTGTGTGCGTGTGTGTATTAGAATTCTTGGTCTTTTCATTTATTATTAAAGATTTGTTTTCAACAATTATTTCCATAGACTTTTACCATCCTTGTTTTACCTGATAATTAGCAAAAAGAATTCTTAACAACATTTCTGTGCGACCATCGTGTGATACTTCATAAGTTCCTTCATTCTTATAGGCACATATTTCAATTGCATCATGTTCATGGTAGCATCTTCCGTTGTATTAACTGTGGTAGTCCTCAATTATCATCATAGAACAGCGGATATTCACGAAATGCCACCATGGGTAATTGAAATCCCTCACTATCGCGCAGCTATGGCTATCGGAATTAAATATCACACTGCTTTCAGATCAAATCCGTCTTCCTGCAGTGGCTTCCGTGGATCCTGCGCATGGGAAGGCCTGGTAAAAAGATTACCAGAAAGACAATTCTTCTGAGCAATCGCATGAAGGAATTGGAACTCAAAGAGCGCTCTTCAAAATCACTATTAGCTAATGTACTAGATATTGATGATGATTTTCGACATGTAGGAATATCTGGCTCACAAACCGCAATCGGCCAATCAGCGTACGAGTATTTTAATTAAATATCTAATCTGTGACTTATGCATGATTATATGTTATGTCATACGAGAGCTCTCACGTGAAATTGGCACACACTCCGCCATGTGCAGTGTCAGAGAGGTAAAAGGAAATGACTAAATAACGTGAAAATGGGGGCTGGGAATTTTCTAGCAGATGCCAAAGTTGATAGATCACAGTGAAATGTGTTCGCATTTCAATACTTGATGAGCACTACAAGATTTTATCGCAAAATCCCACACACACATAGCGCAAATGCTTATCTTCAATTAAGTCATACTCCCTTTGGTAGTTTTGACTTTAATAGCTCTACCATCACCAATTCTGTACACACACAACCTAATTTCTTTTCTCTTGACCTCTAGCGTCATAGCTTTCCAGGAAAGTTTCCTATCTAAAATTAAGGAGTCACTGATGCATCAAACCTTAAGCAGACAACTCAACTTCCTGATTAATTTCCACAAACTTCATATCACAATGCAGCAACTACAATTTATAATAAGTAAAACTTGTGTGTTGTGTGTTCCTGAAAAGAGAGCTCTCGTTGAATTTCTCTTGACATTTTGACACAGAAAAAATCCTCTGCATCAATTTCGTACGAGATAAATGACTAAACACTATAAAACTTCAACTTATATTTATCTAGGAGTGAGCCAAGCAATATATTGTTATGAATTTTAATGTTATTCTAGCCACAGACGTGGCAAAACTCAATTCTTTTCAAGTATCTCGCGTAACTAGCACAGACAAGATTTCCATAATTAATGTATAAACTCTAAGCTAACTTTGCGCAAACTTATCGAAAATTAATATATATTGTAATCGTGTAGAGAAATTGTCTTACTGATGAACGAAGACACTGCTCTTAAGGTATAATATAATTCGGATGCTTGTCACAAAGACAATTATGCTCTGAAATACAGCAACTATCTCAGGTAGTTTCAACCAAAATGTGAGCAAGAATGCAAGTATATTGATGCAGTGGATTACCTCTTACTATAATTCTATTAATTTATGCTGTTTGTGTCTCAATTTTCAACCCATATTGCAAATTTTATGTGACCTTTTAGTTTCAGTAGACCAAATACTGTGGAGGAGCATCACTCGATGGGTGGATGCACACATAAAGACTTGCACTTAATACTAAAGGAATTGCAATTTATTACGGCAAGAATGAAAAAGGCAGACGAGGAGGCTGAACTCATTAGTGATTGGAAATTCGCCGCCATGGTTGTCGATAGGTATTAAAATATCTATAGCGTCAATTAATGCACAATGCTCTACAAAGCTCTCATTACAAAATATATTTTCTGTTTGCAGGTTTTGCCTCATTGTTTTCACACTATTCACTATAGTTGCGACAGTTACTGTTTTACTTTCTGCTCCGCATATTATCGTGCAGTAGAATCACCCAGTATTCGTGAAGGAAAACCAATTGTAGGCGGAGGAATTATTTAAGAACTATTTTCCGAAACGAAACTGCCGTAATGTAGAAAAAATATGGAATTATAGAGAGATGTGATGAGTTGCATGTTGAAATGGTACAAAAAAAAATATTGGTTCATTTGCACATTGACGAATAAAATGATCTTATTTTCTTTAAACAAAAAATGCGTGAACGAAAATACCAAAATGCCGAGATAAGTTATAGCTTTCCTTTCACAATACTGTGACTGTTCCTACCATTGCCAACTGTACTTAATAATCTCGCGAAAAACGCTGTCGTTCAGGTTCGGGCGTGAAAGAGTTAAATTCATTTGTATGTTTGCTAAAAAAAAACACAAGAATTTCGAAAATGCAAATCACGTATAATACCTACTGTAAAACACGGACGGGTTCTTGCTGAAAACAACTACATCAATCACTATGTTATTGAAGAGAAGAGAAAAGAGGAAAATGAGAAAATAAGTAATTTATCATTGGATATAATAGATAATAATAAGTATCAGCATAAAGAGACAAAGGATTAGAGCATAATGGTTATAGGGATTTTATACATACATAATTTCTTCAAATTTCAATTGATCTTACATCTGGAAATCATCTATATGTAGATGGGAAGTTGAAAAAATGCATATTTCTATACAAATAAGTAAAATGTGGCGTATATGTTTAAAATATACGTAAAATTTTTTATATGGAACGCACACTACATAAAATAATGAGAACCGATATGATTCCGATTTGATTGACTTTACTTTCAAAGTTACGATGGCAATATAATATGCGTATATTTTTGTCTATTAAATTGAGAATATGACAAGATTGACCAATTTTGGTTTCTTATTTTATTACCAAATACAAATTTTTTTTAACTAATGATACAAGTTGTGAACCCAAAAGAATTCAAATAATACTATAATTGTTATGGCATTATCATAAAATAGACATAAAATGCAGACATTCGTTGAAAAAAACACGCAAAAACACATAATATATGTAAGTGACTTAGCGTAAAAGTTATAAAGTCAAATATTCTAAAAAAAAAATTTGATTCCTACAGTATCACTCAACACCTTGCTTAACACATTCTACTTTCAAATATCCCATCTAATTTTATTACCTTTGGTTTTCACTTATGTGGAAGTGACAATGCAACCGTAGCGGATAATGCAAAAATCAAAAAATAAGCCGTAGAATACTACTTTTGAATATTTCTTTGTGTTAGCGAGAACTAAAAAAGGGACTTTATTTCTTCTTGTCACGACTAGAGATTTTAACGTTAAAATATCACCCGCAACGGGGTATCGACTACTAAAAAATCGAAAGTGTGTAATGTGAGTTCAATCGTGAGTTTTCTTTGCAGCTTCACTTATTTGTCTTTTCATATACAATTAAATACTCAATCCACATTCTTCCAGTAACGTTGGGGAAATAAAAATTAGGTGGTAAAATTGCAATTTTATCATTTGTTCACAAACATTTTTCTTCTATCATTAAGTCAATTTATTTTAATCACATTTCACTCTAAGTCATAGGAATAAGCTATATAATAATGAGATATGTTTAGAAAGGGTAATCAAATTTTAAAAGATGAGAATTATTAAGACCTATATTTAAAAAAAATGAAATGGAGTATATATAAATAGTTAAAAGAAATGTATAAAAGATATGTATTTATAAAAGATCATAAAAAAATAATTCATATTTCAATAAAAAAAAACACATATTAAATTGAGAGTGTGAGAAAGAAATCTTAAATGGAAATGGTTTTAATAACGTCTGTGGTCGAATTACGCGATATAAACAGACAATGTTTCGTCACATTGACGATTAATTAAAGATGAAATAAAAAAGATGATAAAATATTATTGGGTATACATAATTACGCATATTTCATGGGAGAAGAAGGAGAAAAAATGAATTGATTATTGACGAAAATGCTATAAGATTTATTGAATAATTACACAAAATAGGTGAGAAAGATGAAAAATTAATTATATATTGAATGTTTTATCAATAAGTAAGAATTAAATTTAATAAGAAGGGAGAGTTATTAATTAAATACATCTTGCCTGATGTATTTATTAAACAATTATACAGTTAAATGAAGATGAAAAACCCAAAAAAGAATGTATCGTTCAAATCTGTGTAAAGTCAAAAGGAAGAAAAATTGAAATGCAATTTTCACGATTGTATCAAACAGAAAAAGACGCAAAGAAATTTTTCTGTTATAATTTTATATGTTGCAAATGAGAAAAAGTATCCGACGAGACACTTAAACTACAAGAAAATATCAGATAAAAGAATATTGTTCATGAGAGCAAATTTTGTTAATCTGCTACGAAACATTACTCAACTAAAAAACAGTTTTGAATCTTATGATTTTCTTATTTCACCGCTCTCCGACTACCTTTCATTTGCAATTAAGTGACTTAGTAAAGTAAAAAGTCCATTTTAGTTTCCACTTAATGCTCTCATGGTCAACTTTCAATATATCTGTGGAGGAAAGCAAAAGAAATGATTATCTCCATCGAATAGACAACTTATCTCGTATTTCATTCAAATAATGTATTGAAATTTTTTATAAAAAGGAGAATGATAAATGAAAAATATATACTTTACAACTTTATGTCATGTTGACATGCTATATTTAAATTTTTACACATAATTTATGGACACATTTTTCAGATGAATGAGAAATTCCTTTTTCCAGACAAAAAGGAATCAGTGAGGGAATCTCTTTGCACTCTCTATTTTTTAAACTTGGAGAAGAAAAGGTAGTAGAAAATACATAATATACATACAAATATTTATCTATTCCACGCGAGAAAATATGAAATACTTCTTCACACACTCTTCACTATCCAAAATTTGCGCCAAAGAAATGTAGCTTTGAATAAGGATTTGATATAAAATGTAATCGAACTTAAAGGGTATTTTTAAAAGGACGGACAAGGTTGCAGAGTGCGAGCATTTTTGATGAGGCCATGATAAATAGAATACGTACATTGTATATTTTTAATTTTCTAATTTCACAACTTCAAAATATTTGAGGTGGAGTGGATCTTTTCCAATGGAAAGTGTAACTTTAAATGAATGAGATTATTTTAAAAATAAATATAATGAGAATTTTTCTCATCTACCATCGGTACAATGTGCTGAGATGACTTTTTGACGAGATTTAATGAATAAGAAATGCAAAAGGGATAGATAATGATAATATTTTTCATAAATACTCACTCACACACACAAGAGCAAAGCATGTAATTATTCCCAGAGTCAATATGCACGGGACCAGATCAAAATTGAAGCTACAAATTCAGAGAAAACATTGCCACTATCGATTATGTTGGAGGAATGTTAAGAAAGAAATACTCTTTATATTTTGTAAAAAAAAAAAGAAAGAAGCGAACCTTTTCAGTTCACATGTCCAGTCACAATAATAAACGTTACAGGAAAAACCACGAGGAAGATAAATGTATTAAGTAAAATAAAGAAGAGCGTCTCAAAAATGTGTCCATATTATTGTAAGTAGATAAAAATTGTGAAAAGAGAAATAGTGAAATATTCAAATATAAAAAATTTGCCACCGAAATATTGTCGTTATGATACAAATAGAGTGAAATTATTTTAAAAAAATGTGAAAAATGGGATAAATAAAATTTATTAGGTGATGTCTTTGAGACTATTCCCTCTTTATTTATTTGTTTCATATTGAAAACTGTTGTATTTAAAAGAAAATATTATTCTTAAAACTAATTAAACTTTAAAATAAAGAAAAAGAATAAAAAAAGAAATGTAAATTTACAATGAGACAGAAGAAAAATCGTAGACTAAAAAGAATTAAGCGAATGATGCGAATTAAAATCTCGATGAAATGCTCTATTTAATGAATAATAGCAACTGTAAAGTGACAAATCATTAAAAAAAAGATGAGAAAACTGAATATTTATAAAATGAAACTGTATACACCATTAGAAGAAAAGAATGAATTAAATGGTAATACACATAAAGTAAAGACTTTAAATGCGAAATTTTTATATTTTATTTATAATGAATTTAAAAAAAAAGAGATTGAAGAAGTATAAAAGATATGAAAATAATTTAGTGAAAACGTAAATTGAGAGCAAGTAAATGATGAATACTAAAAATGAAGTTATTAAAAAAGGGTTTAAAAAACACAAAATTAAATACATTAAAAATATTTTTTATATAAATTCATATTGCCAAGCAATACATTATTTTGATGAATGGATCTTAGGTATTGAATTAAAAAAGAATAATTGTAAAATTCATTATTCAAGAGTATTTCAGTCCATCAAGAATTCACAGTCGAGTTAAATGAGAGAGAAATAGAATTTCTCCCAAGAAAAAAAATCGATGGAAAATCATTGCAAATACAGCGTCATCTGCAATGTTTTGCGAAAATGGAAGATTCAACCACTGAAAAAATACCCTAAAGCAGTTTTGATCTAATTTGGAGAGTTAAATTCTATTGGACATACGTTGTCATCGTCATTTCCTAAGATTTGGACTAAAATTTGGCCTCAAAGACCAACTGAGAAAAGTGTCAGTTCATTTTCGCAAAACATTTCTTGCGAAAAAATCATGTTAAGTCAATTTAAGAAATTATATAAAAAAAAACTGTCAAAACGTATGATTTATGAAATAATTTCGGAGCAAAAGACAAACACCGATAAAAAATGGGTTCGGAATATTTTGCAAAAATGATCATTTGAGAAGAATTTAAGTGTTTAAAAAAAATCTTTGAATGTCGATACAAATTGTGTGCATGTGAGTGAATTTGATGAGCGCGAGGGAAGGCCAATAAAATCAATACATTTGAGATTGAAAGAGTCATCAAGTGCGATAAATGAGAAAAATACACCTGAATGAACCAAAATAAATGTATTTTCCGAATTTTCTAGGTACTAAGTTCACAATAAATAGTAAATATACATGCATAAATAGATGATTTCAATAATAAGCGAAAGAGATGAAATTTTTGTGATAAATTATATTAGGAATTACAGTTATTAGGTTATCAATTATGCGGAGCAAAGTAGCAAAAATAAAATTCGTGTTTTTATTTACCACAAGAAAGAAAAATTACTATTGTAGAGTGTTCGTCATGTATCCCTTGTAGTAACTGATATTATAGACCGCGAAAGATTATGTTCTTTCACTGGAAAATTAATGGAAGATTATATCTATGCTGAAGTAAAAAAAATAATTGATAGCCTAATTTCGTTAATACTTCATTTCTCGATAAGGCAAAGATATTGTGTGTTGGGAAAAATCTGATATATTTTGGGTTCGACAGGTTTCAAGCATTATGATAACTTGGCCACATTATATATGAAAGCATGAAATGAAATATAAAATGTTTAATAACGTTATTTGGTATTTTCTCTCTCGTGCGGCAAAATCGGATTGTCCGCGGACAAATTCTGCTGCAGATTGAGTCACTGTTGGGCTTCGTAAACAGATATTTCCAGAAAATGTATCCACTGTGCACTGTTGGACGGCATTTTCATCATAAATTACATCAATTTCATTTTAATTCTCACATTATATTCTAAAAATTCACATAGTTGATCTATTTAAGACCATTCTTCTCCAGAAAACTGGGCAAACATCTTCGCCGCTTCCACTTTATTGTGTGTTTTGAAAACTCATCGAAAGCAAAACGATGACGTTCACGCGGCGAAAATTAATCGATCGCCGACCGATGCGACCTCTTGCGGGAATTCGGCGGAAGCATCAGCATCTTTGGCAAAGTTTTCGAGGATTTCGTGCAAAACATTCTTGTGGTTCAAACAGGTGAAAAAAAGCCCGCTTTGTTGTGGAAAACATACTCAATTTGTGCCCAAGAACGCATGGATCAATTGGATGCAGTTGAATGTGTCCAAAATTGGGTGTATCGCGACTTTTTCGCACAACCTCCGCCGTACACATTTGTCGCCTTTGAGTGCTCCGAGAAATAAGATGGCGACTGAAAATTAGAGATATTTTTCTCGCCCCCAAAGTAGAGAAAATCTTGTGAAAATTACCATCACGTGTGCGAATACTAATAATGCCAAAACCATTTAAAGTGTTTCTATGTGATACAGATAAGAATTTTGGTGTTAAAATCATCGGACACAAGAGATATTCGTATTTTTTTACGTAATCAATAAAATGAATCAGGTAAAAATATCATAAAATCCTGTTTAAATAATATATTATTGCTGAGAAAAACACTATTTCGCTTCTAGGGTCCTCCCTGGTTGCTTTTTTGTGAAAAAGGGTGTGGCTGCCATTGAGGAGTCACGGGAAAAAAGACACTTCTCCAGAGTCTACAAAGTCATTGTTTACCAGGATAAAAATGCCTAAAAATGTAATTAATCCTTAATTGTTCCACCTATCTGTTCGTCTCTAACGATTCTCCAGTTTTTCAGCTTTCCAACAAGGTGCATTTCGTGAAAATTGAAAGGGGACCCTTTTTCGCAATTTTCACTTTTATTCAACACTGCACCCAAAATTGTGCCTTTCCACCACAACAAACCATCTATTTGCCATCATTTCATCTAGTTTTGCTAGATTTTTCACTAATTTTGTGTCGACTATGTATTAATTTACACCCAAGTGTATTTTTCTTGAAGTTTTTGATGAAAAGTTTGTGTTTTAAAGGGTATTTTTGGGCAGAAAACACAAGAAATGGGTCCCTTATTAGGTTATGTTTGGATTTTCCCGCCAATTTCTTCTACAATCCCACCGGGAAAGGCATCCAGACATTCCCTAAACACTCCTGGTGTGCTCAATATCCCCAAGAGTTGGAGAAAAGTCTTAAAGATCGTTGAATTTCACCTGAATTTTCCGTGGGAATTGTGAAGGAAGTCTCACTCTCCATTTATCCCTTTTCAATCCAGGCGAAAGCGGACAAAAGTGATTCCGATAATGAGTCCAGCAGTGATAATAGCAAAAGTGAATCGAGTTCGGAATCCGAAAGGTGTGTAAGATAGTTTCCAGGTTTGGCTTTCCAGAGCCCTGATTTTGACCGGAAGTCCTATGTTCTCGACAGTGAATCGGATTCGGGTACATCGAGTTCGGGATCTAGCCAGAAATCGGAGGGATCGCAGAGCGAGAGTCCCGTGAAGTCTCCACTCGATCAGTCGAAGGACAACAAGAGCCACAACACCTCAGAGGACGACAACATCGGGAAGAACAGCGAAGAAGATGAGGAGGATTCGAGTGATGATGATATTTACACAAATACCCGCACAGGAAATCGTGGGGATTATCAGAATTCGGAGAAAAGTAGTCCCGATGTGAGTGATTTCTTATTGTTTTCCTGATTTTCGAGCGATTTATCGTAATTTTTATGTGGTTTTTCTTCGGACCCTATTTTTGAAATCCATTCCAATGCTAATGAAGGACGATGAGGATTACAAATACCGACGAAAACCACCCCCAAAGAAGAAAGCCCCGCCCACCAGAACCCAGAGTCGTCCGAAAAAGAAAAAGTAAGTGATTTTGAAGCTAATTTCCAGTGATTTTCTTGGGACCCTGTGTTTTTGGTGATGATTTTTCGAAAGAAATTGTATCTTTCAAGAGAAATTACAAAGTGAAGTGAATATTTTGATTTATTTTCTGAATATTTAATGTGTTTAATTTGTTTTCTGATATTTTTTTCAATTTTTGTCTAATTTTTTTAAAGAACTATTGAATGAAACTGAATTTAAAGAAATGAAATGTTATTTAAGACTGCATAACTTAAAAAGTGAGTCTAGAACAAGAGTTTCTAAGCAACACAATAATAAAATATCTTTAATAAATATCTGAAAATAGAATTTTTGCAATTTTAATTTTTTATATTGCATGTATGCCTGATCAAAAGCGTGCACAACTATGAAATTGTCTTCACTTATGTCCATGATTAGCTTTAGCCTATAAATATGTAATTGATGAAGAAGCTACAGCAACAAAAAATATCGAAAATTAAGATTCAGTTTTGAAAATTTTACTGAGAATTGGGATAAAATAACAATATGTTAAAAAATTGCCAATGTTTTTACACTCTTCTCGTGACATATGTGTAAATTTTAAAAATTAACTTGACCACTGTGTAATTTTATATAACTTGAAATTTAATTTCTGTTTAAAATGAACCTTTGTTCACTTCCTTTGGGTGAAATTCAAAAGTTTATCACTTGGTTTTCTTGCTGAGATTGCAAGTGGCAATCTGAACTTGATTGTTTGATTTGATTGTGTTTCATGAACAGCAATCGGTGGCACTCGGGCACGTCGGACAGCGTGAGTGAGAGTGAGGAGGATTCAGCGTCGTATCGACGCTCTGCGGTGACCTCAAAGAAGCGCCCGGTGAAGAAGAGGGTGAGGAATAACTACTCCTCGGACGCGTACAGCGACAGTGAGGATGATAAGAAGCGCGGTGGTTCGCGGCGCGCCGCCACGACGACCGTGAGTTACAAGGAGGCGAGTGACGATGAGAAGACTGGCTCAGAGGACTTGATTGACGTGGACTATGTGGAGTCACCGCCGGCGGACGCGGAGGCGAACAAGTCGGAGACGATCGAGAGGATCATTGGGCGGCGGGAGGGGAAGAAGGGCGTGACGGGGAACCAGACGACGGTGTATGCGATAGAGGAGGCCGGCGTGGATCCCAATGAGGTGGGCGATGATGAGACGGAGGAGCAGTTTCTCATCAAGTGGAAGGGATGGTCGCACATTCACAACACATGGGAGAGTCAGGATTCGCTGAGGGAGCAGAAGGTGAAGGGGCTGAAGAAGCTGGAGAATTACATCAAGCGCGAGACGGATATTGAGATGTGGCGACGGAATGCTGGTCCGGAGGACATTGACTACTTTGAGTGTCAGATGGAGTTGCAGCAGGAGTTGCTGAAGAGCTACAACTATGTGGATAGGATAATTGCGCAGACGGTGCGGAGTGACGGTGGCATTGATTACTATTGCAAATGGGAATCATTGCCGTACTCTGAGGCAACGTGGGAAGATGCGAGCCTAGTCAGCCGAAAGTGGCCACAGAAGATTAATGAGTTCAACGATCGGGAGGCATCGAAGAAGACCCCATCGAGGCATTGCAAGGCACTGAAGTATCGGCCAAAGTTTCACCATTTGAAGACACAGCCAGACTTTCTCGGTGGCACTGATCTCATCTTGCGTGACTATCAAATGGATGGTCTCAATTGGCTGATATTGTCGTGGTGCAAGGAGAATTCGGTGATTCTGGCCGATGAAATGGGATTGGGAAAGACAATTCAGACCATTTGCTTCTTATTTTACCTGTTCAAGGTGCAATCCCTCCACGGTCCGTTCCTCTGTGTCGTGCCACTCAGTACAATGACCGCGTGGCAGCGGGAATTCACTCTGTGGGCACCGGAGATGAACATTGTCACCTATTTGGGTGATGTGCAGTCGCGTGAGATCATTCGCCAGTACGAGTGGTCATTTGCATCGTCCAAGAGACTAAAATTCAATGCCATTCTCACGACTTATGAGATTTTGCTGAAGGACAAGATGTTCCTGGGGTGTTTGAGTTGGGCAGCACTGCTGGTGGATGAAGCACATCGACTTAAGAATGATGACTCCTTGTTGTACAAGGCGCTGAAGGATTTTGACACGAATCACAGACTCCTCATCACAGGCACACCGCTGCAGAACTCTCTGAAGGAATTGTGGGCACTTCTGCACTTCATTATGCCATCGAAGTTTGAGACGTGGGAACAATTTGAGCGAGAGCACGGCCATGCGGCAGATAAGGGATATACAATGCTGCACAG
This sequence comes from Phlebotomus argentipes, assembly GCF_947086385.1. NCBI lineage: Eukaryota > Metazoa > Arthropoda > Insecta > Diptera > Psychodidae > Phlebotomus > Phlebotomus argentipes. The sequence goes on along the minus strand of NW_026776181.1, from coordinate 4,765,168 downwards.
TCAATTGGAGCCATACATTCTCAGGCGTGTGAAGAAGGATGTGGAGAAGAGTCTGCCGGCGAAGGTGGAGCAGATCTTGAGGGTGGAGATGACATCAATTCAGAAGCAATACTACAAGTGGATCCTCACGAAGAACTTCAATGCACTAAGGAAGGGTGTGAAGGGATCGATGTCGACATTTCTCAATATTGTTATCGAACTGAAGAAGTGCTGCAATCATGCTGTTCTGATTCGGCCACTTGAGTATGAGGCGCAGATGACGCAAGAGGATGCGGCGCAGCAACTGCTGCGCGGATCAGGGAAATTGGTGTTGTTGGATAAGTTGCTGTGTCGCCTGAAGGAGACGGGCCATCGTGTGTTGATATTTTCACAAATGGTGCGAATGCTAGACATTCTGGCAGAGTATCTGCAGAAGAGGCACTTTCCCTTTCAGCGATTGGACGGAAGTATCAAAGGTGAATTGAGGAAGCAGGCGTTGGATCACTTCAATGCTGAAGGTTCGCCGGATTTTGCATTTCTCCTGTCCACTCGTGCCGGTGGTTTGGGCATAAATCTCGCCACGGCGGACACAGTGATAATTTTCGATTCGGACTGGAATCCACAGAATGACTTGCAAGCACAAGCAAGAGCTCATCGCATTGGCCAGAAGAATCAGGTGAATATCTATCGATTGGTCACGGCGCGAAGTGTGGAGGAGGAGATTGTTGAGCGGGCGAAACAGAAGATGGTTCTGGATCATCTGGTGATACAGCGAATGGATACAACGGGCAGAACTGTGCTGGATAAGGCGAGCAACAGTAATACCACGCCATTCAACAAGGAGGACTTGTCGGCCATTCTCAAGTTTGGCGCTGAGGAGTTGTTCAAGGATGAACAGGAGAATGATGATGATCTCGTGTGTGACATTGATGAGATCCTGAGGCGGGCGGAGACGCGTGATGAGGGACCAACGATGGCGGGTGATGAGCTACTGAGTGCCTTCAAGGTGGCCAGTTTTGCGGCATTTGAGGAGGACAAGCAACAGAGTCCGATGGATTCGAATGCTGATGATCAGCATGATGGCGATACGAAGGATTGGGATGATATAATACCCGAAGACTTCCGGAAGGCTGTTGAGGAGCAGGAGAAGAACAAAGAAATGGAGGATTTGTACTTGCCGCCCAGGCGAAAGACTCTCCATCAGATCAATCAGGCGAATGATTCTGGTGGCGCGTCATTTGGTGGGAAGAAGAAGCGAAAGCGTCAGACAGATGATTCAGATGATGGCAGTGAAGTGAGTGCTGAGGATCGACCGAAGAAGAGAGGAAGGCCGCCGATAAAGGAGAAGATTCTCAATTTTACGGATCAGGAGTTGAGGCGATTCATCCGGAGCTACAAGAAGTTCCCGGTGCCACTTAAGAGACTGGAAGCTATTGCATGTGATGCGGAGTTGCAGGTATGTTTTTATGGTTTCTTAGAGACATTCACAATTGAGTGTGTGTAATGTGATATTGTGGTGTATTTGCAGGAGAAACCTCTGGCTGAGTTGAAGAAGATAGGCGAGATGCTGCGAAAGAGATGTGTCACATTTCTTGATGAACATTCCAAGGAGAATGACAATGATGCAAATGGGGTGAAGAAGCGAGGAGCAAGAGCGGGATTCTCGGTGAAATTTGGCGGTGTATCATTCAATGCTCGCACTCTGATGGCGTGCGAAGAGGAACTTCAGCCGCTGGATGAAGTGATTCCGGGCTCGGCGGAGGAGAGATTGAAGTGGGTGCTGGAGATTAAGACCCGTCCGGCGAACTTTGATGTGGAATGGCTGGTGGAGGAGGACTCGAAGCTCTTATGTGGCATATATCAATACGGCATTGGTTCATGGGAGGCGATGAAGATGGATCCGTCATTGGGATTGTCGGAGAAGATTCTCTCAAATGACAACAAGAAGCCGCAGGCGAAGCATTTGCAATCTCGGGCAGAGTATCTGCTGAAGATCATCAGGAAGAATGTGGAGTTGAAGAAGGGGATTATGAAGCAGAAGAGGCCGCGGAAGGCCAAGGAGGCGGCCAAGGTGGTGTCCAAGGAGATTGTTGAGCATGAGGATGCCTCGTCGGGAGAAGAGAAGAAGCACATGACGAAGAAGGAGAAGCGAATCTCCGAGGCGGACTCTACGAGTGTCAACAATGTTGAGGAGAATTCGTCGAATGGTGTGAAGGCGCCGATTGAGAAGAAGACAAGAATGAAGCATCCCAAGGAGTCAAAGAAGGCGAAGAAGAGGAACTCCGATGGGCCAATGCACTTTACGGCCAACAATGAACCCCGAGCATTGGTGGTTCTCGGTGATCTCGATCCGTCGGTGTTCAATGAGTGCAAGGAGAAGATGCGACCGGTGAAGAAGGCTCTCAAGGCTCTGGACAATCCTGACCAGAGCTTGAGTACGCAGGAGCAAGTGAATCACACGAGGGCTTGTCTGTTGAGCATAGGAAAGCAAATTGATGAGTGTCTGTCACAGTATCGCGATCCGGACAAAGTGAAGGAATGGCGAAGCAATTTGTGGTACTTTGTGTCGAAATTCACGGAATTTGATGCGAAGAAGTTGTTTAAATTGTACAAACATGCTCTCAAGAAGAATGATGATAAAGATAAGACTGCGGAGAATCTGGAGATGGGCGTCAAGTCTTCACCTGTGAAGGTGATGAAGAGCGAGGCGTCGACGAACAGCAATGATGCGGAGAATTCGGAGAGGCGGCGCGAGAGGAAGGATGGCAAGAGGCGACATCAGGCGCAACAGCAGGGCGGATCGTCGTCGGGCGCGGGCGTGAGTAGGACGAAGGATGGCGGCAGGAGTGACCAGAAGATGGAGGGCAACAATGTTGAAATTGATAGTGGAAAGCGACGCCTGGAGGAGGGTGAATGTGAGCCGGATGGAAAGGATTCGATCAACTACAATAAAAGACTGAATTCGGATTCAAGGTTAGTGGGTTTTGTATTGCTTAGGGAGTATTTAAACAAATATTTGAAATGTGGTGTTCTTCACTAGGATCCGCGATAAGGATGAGAGGAAGGATAGAAAGTGGGATGACTACAATTCTGGGAGTGATCGCATAAGGAATAGACGAAATTCTGGATGTCAATTGTCGCCACTGATGTCTTTGCCACGATCAGCTCCGATATCATCTGTCAATCAGAGAGTTCCTATGTATCAAGGTGATCTGCGAGATGGGCGATTGCCTTATTCCGACCCCTCGCTGGATCCGCGCTGGAATGTCAGGGACAGGTGAGAGAGATATTCTGTGATCTCTGAGGTTTGTGAATACATTTCTTCTGTCCCATCAATAGGTTCAATGATCACAAGAGATACGAGTACGGAAGACCGTCTGGCGGAGGAGGATATCACAGGGAGCGAGATCATCGTGACAGGGATCGTAGAATAGATAAGAGAAGGTATGATAAGACGCGTGTTACTCGAGACAGAGAGCGCGTCTCTGTGTAAATATTGACTTCATTGTCTAAAGATAAGGGGTCAAAGTTCTTGTTTGGCTGAATCACACAGAATGCATTTCAGAAGCTTGTATTTATTTCAACATCATTTTGGGGCTTTTTTGTGCAATTCTTTGTTGAAATTTAAAGAGTGAAAACATCTATTTTTAAACACACAGCAAAGGTCGTTTGTTTGCTTGCGCACTGATCTTTTCTCTCTCTCGCTTCTTTCTCTCACTTGCAGATATCCATCTGGCCATGGGAATTACGGGAGCGGACTCTACCTGCCGCCGGGATCTTACTACCAGTCTCCGGGCGACATGCCTTCTGGCTATCGGGATCGCTACGCCTTGCCGGGCGGTAGTTCGATTGACTGGAACAGAGATCGAGAGTATGTTGACTACCGTCGTGAATATGATCGCCGACAGCCGCCGGCGAACTCGCAGTAGAGCGGCGGACAGACATTTAAGAAAGAGAGTAGCTGAACTAGGTTTTATCATTAAGACGAAGGGAATGCAGAATGAGAGTTAGAAGAGGAAAAAAGTGTTGGAGGAAGAATTGTGAATGCAAAGAATGTGTTTCTCTGGGAGAGGAATTTGAGTTGACAATTATAGTGCATTTTCTTTTTCTACGAACGCAGTGGACTTTTGCGGGGACGGAAGAAAAATAAAAAATCACGAGAACAAAGAGAATTGCAAAAATGTGTATTATTTGTAATATTAGGCGTTTTTGTGAATATATAGGAAGAAAAAGATAAAAAAAAAAGAAAATCAGGTGGAATTATTTAAAGGGGAGAAATGTTTAGAACAAGAGTTAGGATTAATGAATGAAGTGTGAATGATTTCCAAAGGGGAGAAAAAGAGGATGGAACATAAATTGAACCATGCTGAGGAATGTGTGCATGTTGCATAGGATATTATAATTTAAATAACGAGAGAATAGGAAATGAATTATGTAAATAAATACAATAAGACGATAAGTTTTAAGTTTGCCAATAAAGAGACAGATAAATATTCACATATTCTTCCCAATTTACTCGCAGACTTCTCGACAAAAAACATCCACAATCTCACAATGTGATCACTTCTTTGGAATATTCGCTGTGTGTCATTTCTTGGCTAGGGCGAATCCTAGGCCCAGAAGCCCACCAACCACCAGAGCAGCTCCGCCCGCTACTGCCACGCCAATCAGACCATCGCGCTCCATCTTCTTCTTGATGATCTGCTCCAGGTTGATCACTTGCTGGTTGTTGGGCTCAATCTGCAGGAAGCTGCGCACGTACTTGAGAGCCACCGTGTACTCCTTGATGCGCGTGTGTCCGATGGCCAGGTAGTAGATGTAATCGCGCTTCCCCTCCGCATGCCTCGTGGCCAAATCCTCCAGCAGGACAATTCCCTTCTTGATATCCGCCGCATAGTTGCTCCTCACCAAACACCACGCGTACTCGAACTGTGTCTTGTGGGTGACATTCTGCTGCTCCAATTCCTGATGGTACTTCTTCTCGAATTTCTGTCCAGGAAGAGAATGCAAATGAGTCACTGCAATTGCGTATCGACCTTCCGGAAGCCCAGCATTTCACAACACTTTCACTGTGATTGCAGAACAGCGGAAACGAGAGACGTTTAAGACTCACCTCCAACTCCGCTGGGGGCACAATCTCATTCAGGATCTCCTCCATTGTTAATTACTGCTAGACATTCCACAAAAAACAGTCTCAGAGAGAAGATAGTGATTTTGTGTTTTTCCTCCTAATTTTTTCTGCTTATATAAACGTCACAGCGATATTCACTGTCAGCTGACAGCGAAGAATCGATGAATTTTCGCTGTGTGCTGCTCACCAGCGCCAGCGGGCCAACTGTGAAGCGGCAAGGTGGGGGAAATTTTGCAAGTGTTTTCTTGTGCATGTGCGGCGGCTTTGTGATTTTTCTCCTGGAAAAAGACACCTTATCCGTGCTGAAAGTGCCCAAGCAGAGACAAGAGTGTGCAAACAAACGGCTGGCCAGGTGTCTGTCGCCGCCTGAGGTGGACGAGCCTGGTAAATTGGGTGAGTTTTCGCACTCTGTGTTAAATCTTCCGCCCCCAAATCGATGCTACTCCGGAACATAAACATAGCGGCTGTTGTACTTCCCGTAGTATGTTATCTCGAATTGGATGAATATTGTGAGGTAGATTGCAATTGTTTGAGCCATTTCGCTGAGCAGACTCATGTCCACACTCACAAACTGCCAGGCTCTGAGGCCGGGAGAGTTGTGCAGACCGCTGAGGATGAAGTTTCTCAGGATGAGCCCAAAGGTCGCCATGGAGGCGCACTTTGGCTGAATTGCGAGGATTTCCACGAAGATTCTCCGCCGTCGCCTCTTGCACGCCTCCCCGCTGATGGCAAGCGGAAGGAGGGTGAGAATGAATGGGGTGGAACACAGAGAGGATTCTGGAAAAGTTTGGAGTGAAGTTGAATTTTCGAGAGAGAAAGGAAGCTTAACTCACCGAGAACATTGGTTGTGGACGATCTGAAGAATGCCTTGAAATTCCAGTAAAAATCCACTGTGAGCAGAACGCAGTAGCTCGTGATGATCCCGAGAATTGACAAGCCGAAGATCGTCATCAGGAAGGATTCAGAAAGCCACAATTCATTCGCTATTCTCCAGCAAATCTTCACTGTTCGTCGATCAGAGGGACAAATCTTGCCTTTCGCTGAGATTCTGGCTAGAATCTCTTCGATTTCTTGTATGATTTCCTTCAGAATGTCCACATGGAGGATGTAGAGAAAGACGAGAGATCTGCTGATCAGCGAAGGCAGAAACGCTGCGCCGCGATGTCTGAGCCACGGATAATCTTCCCGGAGTCGAATCAGAATGAATATCTCAATGAATGTCGCTCCGCCGTTGAACAAGCAGAACTTCCACAGGAACTTGGTGTAAATCCTGCCAAAGATATCCACTCGATTATTCGCAATCTCAGTCAGAAGCAGTGATATGTTGGTGAATTTCTCCCAAATCTTCCTCAGGATTTCTCTTTTTCGGAAGCTTTCCACAATCGCAAGAATTTGCGTAGCCACGGCAAAGACCAGTTGTGCAATGTCCATAATTCCTCCTAAAGTTGTTCGCACGTCGAAGATCATTTCCTTGTACATCAGAGCGATGATGAGGATGAGAATTCCAACGACAACGTAAAAGATTGTCAGCGAGATGAGAAATTTCTCCTCTGACCTCTTCCTATTCACAGTGATGAGGAACAAGGCGAGAATTTGGAAGAAGATCAGAATTGAACACGATTTTGCTGACATTTTTGTCTCACGATTTATTTGCAAGTGCAGGAAATTGCTGACAAAGAAAACACCTTTTATACGATGTCTCGTGACAATAAAATCTCAACTCAATTGAACATCAGAGACAGTGTTGTTTACTCAAGCGATGGCATTATCGCTACTTGAACACGAGTCCAATCTGTGATCTACCAAATTCAAATTGAATCAGTATAATTAAGTACATCCCCATTGAAGTGGCGAACTGCAAGACAGACAGAGAAGGCCAAGAGTGAGAGATTAGCATCACGTATATAAACAAACTTCATTGAATAAATATAAATTTCATAAATATTTTATGCAATTTTCCCCCTCATTGTTTCATGCGTGTGAAGAAAGAGACTTTTTTTAGCAGAAAGTGAATTTTTTTTTCTTCTTCTCGCGCCAACGAAAGTGAAGTTTGTTAGTCGCCGGAAAAAAATTCCTCAGAACGCGTGAATTTTTAAAATGAATTCCCTCTTCAGTACTTTATTGTCCCAAAAAGCAGAGTGAAATATTGTGTGCTTCATATAATGAAAATTTTTATAAAATGGCTGTAAATTCTGCCGGACTTGCATTGTGAAATTTAATTGGACTAAATGAAGATTGATGATTGTGTGATCATTACAAATGGGATCACGGAGTTCTGTTAGTCAATTTTAAAATGTATATTTAATTCTATGGTTATTGATCCCAGGAAATATGTATATAAGATGAATGGTTTGTGTAATACTTTTGAACAATGTTGATATTCAAATTTGTATTTTCATCTCAAGTTCATCTAGTGAAGATTCTTATAAAACTTACTTTGAATTGAGCGAAGTATTTGATGGGACGTGGCTTTAGAACTTTATCCCTTTTCAACACATTGTTTTTGCATTCTTGAGAGGCGCTTTAAAGTAATACTGTGATATTTTATACTAGACATTGTTCTCGTATATGTAGCTATTTTAGAATGCACTTTTACACACAGCTTCTGGGATATTTATCACGCAAAATTCGTGAAAATATATGGGTGGAATTTGTGCCTTTTCCGTGCTCTTGAACACATCAAATGTCCTATATAAGTTACAAACATGCATAGAGAGAGAGCTTATTTGCAAAAGGGAGGGCAGGAAAAAAGTGAGACGGACTGACACGTGAGAAGGATTTATGGCTCTGAGAAAAATGTGTGGATGAGGGAAAAAAGTATAAAATGCCACTTACCGCGGTAAAGAGTTTAAAATCAAGAAGAAAAATCCCCTTGGGAGAAAATTCGACTTGCAAGAGGTGAATTTGCACAGCAAATTGATGGAGAATGTTATGTTGAGCCTCCGCCTGGATCTGATGGAGATTCCTGAGGATGATTCTTAGTGTTGTGAGGAGGGAATCAGCTGTGCAAACAAGTGGCACGAATGAGAGGATGACAGGAATTGGACAGAGGAAGGATTCTTTTGGAGGACGGTGGCAAAGACGGGAAGAATAAATATAATAATGTAATTTGTATGGGTGAAATTGCATTATGGGAGAATTGACAATATTGAATTACATATTTTATATACGTGAGGGCAATGTACCTGTGACACGAAATGATGATCCAACGAGGATTTTGAGGAAACACCAGTAGAGATCGACAATGAGGATGAGAAAGTACATGGTGGTGATGCACAAAAGTGTCCATGTGAATGATTTATTGATGTTGTAGCATATTTCCCATAAATTTCTATGAATAACCTTTAGAACTTTGATCTCTGCCAGCAAATGCTGCGCTGCTGTGGCGGTTGTTTGGGGGAAAAATTCAATTCTGTGGTGGATCCTTTGTAGCTGTGTAACAAGAATTTGCAAATATCCTAGAGTGATGTGGATGTACAGTAGAAAATGGAAGATTGCCATTCGGTTGCCGTTGAAGGGCAAAACGACGGCGAGTCTGTGCTGAAACCATCCAGTTGATGTGTCGAGACCGCAAATAATCTTTAGTTCAATGAATAATGCCATGATATTGATGATTGTCCCCTGTATGAGATATTTTTTCATTTTTCCCTCCAGCACCACGAGATATCCTGTCACTCCGATAGACTTTAGCTGAGCATTGATGTGGGTGAAGAGTGTCCAAATCTTGAAGATGCGGTCACGCTTGCGAATGGATTCGCAAATTGCAATGAAATACATCCCAATGGGATAGTACACTTGTAATATATCGAGAAATGTACGGAATTGGGATGATAAATTGAAGATAAATGCTGCATTAAATGCCACGTAGATTGATGTTGCGGCCAAAAGGGTACAATTTACTGCAATCCACGCACAATTTTGCCAGCTGAATGTGGTGGAAATCGTATAAAAGCCAGACCATTGGAAGGCTCTTGTTAAAATGGCAATATTGGGTGATGTTACAGTGTGAAAAATTAACTTTTTGCACATTATTATTATTATATTGTGCCAGACGAAAAACTTTGTCAACTTATAAGCAAACTGCTGTAGACTGTCTTGGCGGCGATGGTAATGCAATTAATTCCCATCATAATTTTCATATAATTAATTTGTCGATGTTATATTCTGTATTATATTCATGTCAGGCATCCAGAGAACAACAATTACCATGTAATTGACAATGGAGTGAATGACAGATAGTAGAAATTTGTTGGAGAAAAGGAAAAATCCCATGCCAGACCATGTAAAACACCCATGAAGGAGTTGAAGGGAGAATTGTTTCACCTGAATGTAATGAAAGAACAAAGGATTTGTTATTGTTGGTGGTTTTTGTGGAAAATCCTTAACTCTAATAGTGTTAATTTTACACTCACCACTCTATATGAATGGGTATTTCGCGATGGAAAGCTTAAACTGAATGCATGGAGAGTATTTCCGAGAACTTGTGAATTTTGTATGCATTGCTGGCACGAATGGAACAGAGCAAAAATCGTGATGAGTGGCGGAATTATGCATAAATGCGATTCTGAAATTAGAGAAAGAGAAGTGCTTTTATAGGGAAAATAACCACAGTAACCATTGGTTAATTAGGAATTAGTTGGTCAATATTTTAAAATAATAGAACTTACGAATAGCGTATGAATTGTTGGCGTAATGATGATAGGCAAATATCCAATAAAGATCACAAATCAGGCAAATAATGATGCTGGTGATGACGAAGAGGAGAAAAATCGCGAATCTCTTGTTGAGGTAATTTGACGAATTTCGAAGTAAATTGTGAATGTTCTTTAATATTTTCAAGTTGACAATTGAGAGATGTTCTTTATTAATTCCTGTGTGCTTAACATTGGTATTTTGCACGAAGAATCTCATCTCTTGGCAGAGAAATATCAAATGGTAATTGATCCAATCGATGAAGGAGATAAAGTATAAGATTCCAAAGCGATTGATAATGAAGGATAATTCTCGGGATATCCAGTGTTTCTGCCACTCGGGAACTTGGTCAATTGATATGATAATGTACAATTCCACGCATGTTGTTAGTTGAACAAGTATCATTTTCAGTAAAAGAATTTTTCGCAGTTTCACGTGAGTTTCTTGGGTATTTCTTAACTTTTCCACTTCATTTTGCATATTGTGCATAGTTGTCCACAGTTTTCTCTCAATCGGGCGATTTTTTAGTGATTCTCCAATGAGTGTGATGTGACAAAAAATCGTCGATAGCCACTGGATAATGTCAGTGAGTTTGGAAAGAGAGTCTGTTTGGACGAAAAATGTTTCTCCATAGTGCAATATTGTGGAAGTTGTAACAATTAGGACGGCAAGTTGTAAAATGGCAACAGTGGTAATTAAAAGTCGGTGTGTGTTCGAGTGGCTAATGAATGAAATACCCAATATTTGGTTTAATGGTTGAAAACTATAAACACTGGCAGTGGAATACATTTTGCTGTCGAAACAGTACACAATTTAGGGAGAAATTGTGAGTTTTCACACCTTTTATATAACACACGGTTTTTCATTTTTCCACCCCGAAATGAAATAGAATTTTCGGTGATTTGTCCTGACATTAGTTTGAATTGGGTAGAAAATTAAAATGAATGGTTGAATTGAATAAAAATAGTTGTGTAAGTCGTTATTGCTGCTGTCATCTGTGAGAAGAGGGAGAGAGAGAGAAAATATGAAATATAATATGTGAAATTGCCTTCATAAATTTTTCATAAATTAATTCTTTGGCAAGACTTGGAGCAGAGAGTAGTAATATAATGGAGAGATATTAATTCAATTACCGCCAATAATGTGCTGTGAGAAATGTCCAAAAATTGTATTGATGCAACACTGCGATAGTTGTGAAGTTGAATAGAGAAATTACGTATGATTCTTGCAAGTTTACTGTCATTGGTGTGAATTTTGTGGAGGGATGCAATTATATGAATATTGATGATCTCAAGTTGTTGGCATGAATTTGTCAGAATTGTGACACATGCAATGGGACTGAAGAGCACGAGAAATGACTCTGGAAAGAGAAAAAAATATTTTCACATAATATAATAAATCGATAGAAATTTTTTGGCCACACAGCAGCAAATCCGGTGAGAATCATTATTTATGCAAAATAATGGGTTTACCATCGGCCACAATGGTTCTTTTCTCAATGAATTTGCGATACTTTAATGATTTATGCACCTTATTTATCATATTGTTGTTGGAATATTGGTTTCGGGGAGGAGAAAGAGAGAGGAAAAAAGAGATTTGGCGAATGCTTCAGTGTGCCTGATTAGAATATTAAAATATCAATTTTTACAAACATCACGAGAGCAGCGAATGAAAAATCTTCCCTCATCCGCATTCACTTTAACTTTTCATTGATTTTCCATTTAGTATGCAATACACTTTAAATTTCTTTTCATGCAACTTCATTATTTTCCCTCTCCAAAATCGCGTTTGGCGCATGAGATGGTATGTATATAATGATGTATAAAGTATCGTATGGAATATTTTATCTAAAATCCCTGTGCGGAATTTCGTACATATTGAATTATTTCGATACTGCAAGGAAAATTCCGGGAAAACATATTGCTGGGTGGAATGTTGAGGTGGGATATTTTGCACCTACTTTATCGGAACTTGTATATCATGACTCAGACTAATTAATAATGGTGCACAAATCGTGGAAATTCTATTAAAAAATTTAATGAGTTCTCAACAAGAGTTTTCTTTGGGCAAGAATAAGTTTTTCAATATAATCCGCTTCGTTGGAATTTAATCAATATATACGTTGCAAATTGCAACTTAAACTTCATCTCATTTGCCTTTTATCGGAAGTTTACTTCAGCTGTGTAATTAATTAGCATTAATTATTGACAAATTCCTGGTGTGTGTGTGTGTGCGATTCAAAAGGAAGTTTATATCTAAGCATATAATAGAAAATACTGCTTGGCAATTACCGTAAATAAAGGCAAAATGTCCGTAATGCAATTTGGTGTAGACCCAGTAAGTGTTGACGGTGAGAAGGAGGAAATTGTCAATGAGTGCTGCAAGAATGGCATAAGTTGACCTTTTATTTATTTCCCTCGATAACTTCCATATGCCATTGTGGGTCTGTATTAATTTCTTTATTGTCACCATCTTCCTGAGTGCCTCGGGGAGTTGGTCAATTTGCTCCTTAATGACTGCCAGTCTATTTGTTATATAATCCATGTAGAGAACGTAATGTGTGATCATTAGTCTCTCCACGCAGAAGGAGAAGATCCTGGCGGAGCATAGACGTGCCCATTCGCTTGCCACGCTATGGACGGACACGATGACGTAGATGTCGAATATTAAGCAGGCAACGTTGAAGATTATGAGTTTGGCCAGTGAAGCGGTGTTTACTGCACTTGATACATTCAGCAGTAAATCCACATGCTCAATGCGTGACCACATCTTGAAATCCATCTGTCTGAAGTGTTGCGCTTCTGTCAATACAATGAAGTGGGTCAGAATTGGCGCAATGAGTTGGATGACGTCTGTCATGGTGCCAACGGGGGTGTCCATATAAAACACCTGATTGCTATTAGCATAAACTAGCCAAAGAATCGAGCTCAAGATCGCGGCGTGGAGAATTGATATGGTGTAGAGATGTTTGTCAATTTTTCCATTAGTCGCTTTAGCACAGACGCCCATGCACTGCAAAGTGGGCAGGAAAGATGTGAGAAATGTGCTTCTCATATCACTCATGTCGCTGTACAAATTCACACCACAAATCCGACTGCAACACTTTCTGGATTGATCACGCAGAAATTGATGTGTATGGATAACGACAGGATGATTGATGAGGGATCCAATTTGAATATTTCAGTGGAAATTTGATTAGAGAAGTGTTAGAAGAATAATCTTGGGCGATGTGATCTGGAATTGACATTAATTGCCATGAATTAATAAATATTTAAATGAATGCTTCTGATTCCACTTAACACAAACTTCGATTGCACTGTGCTACTTGAGATTTAAATTTAGAACACTTTCAGTGGAGTGAAGGTTAATTTTATTCAGGTGTTTTGCAAAATATCTCGATAGTCGGATTTCTATCACATCGACTTTCCAATGCGTGATGGCAATATTTTATGATCCTTTTATTTGTGACTTTTTGCGAAATATTCAAAAGTTGTATTCAAAATCATCATCTTTATGGTGTAACTTTCACTGGAGAAATGTATTCAGAAATAATTGTTATTGGTGTTCATAAAAGGCAAGATGCATTCTTGTTGTGAGGATGTATTTATTTGATGTTACAAAATGTAGTTTAAGGTCTTTCATTGCTATTTTATTGGAATTTTATACTTGAACTGTGATATTGTTGGGACTGTATTGATTGGGAATTCGCGGAAATGCCACAGAAACTTGTCTGAATAGCAAGTGAATTTGGGGGAAAAAGAGTGAGAGCTGTAGTAAAGCCAAAATCAATACTATTTGATTGACTTTTATGGGTTTCATATTTTCCAATCTGTCTTCTTGAAGCCACCCAGAAGAAGAATAACTTTCACATGTCAAATATTATCTTTTCTATTGGGTGAAATATAATCTATACATTGATGATGATTCTCTTAGAGGGTTGATTTTAGATAGCTTACATTTACAACAAAGTATAGTGCTCAATGGACAACGTTTTCAACAACTGAGTAGGTGGAAAACCCTTATATATACTTTGGGATGAACCGTAAAAGTTGATGAGATGTGCTAATTGGAAATTCCACTTTCAATTGTGATGTCCCAAACAATTGATCCACTTTGGCCATCGCCAAACCACTCGGTGGAAACTTCAACGCCCTTGTGTTCAATTGCAGAGGGCGGAAGGGGGTGTGTGACGAACCTTTTCGTGAAACTCATTGCATGTGTGGATCATAGTGAAGAGACTTTGTAATTGGTGGGTTGGATTTGACTTGAATGACGGGGATGTTGGTGTCCAATAGAGTGTGCAGCTGAGATATACACAAATATTAAAGAGACTTGTGTCATTCCGCAAGAATTATTCAGCAATTGAGCAACTTGGTAACTGTTGTAATTCAATTTCACTTCTTTGAGGCATCTTTGCCACCTCAATCTATTGGAAGTGAGTGAGATTTCTCTTGACTTTATTAGAATTTCAGCAAATGGAATGTATAATGGAAGTGTGAAGCGTGACAATATAAGAGAGACAATGTAGAGGCAATGCGTTCTTAAAAAGCAATTCCCTGTTGCATGAATAGCAGCAATAATGAAATACAATTGCACGATGAAACAAAGGACTGAAATACCAATCAATTTGAATATTAATCGTCTGAGGAGATTTTTATTGCATCTCATCTGCTTTGAATTGGAATCACTGACACGGTGAAAGATGAATTCCTACATTTTTATGTGTCTTTCTTCTGTTGACAATTGAATTTGGGAGCTTATGATGAAGTGACTATTGAGGCTATGGTGCAGCATATTGAGCGAAAAGTCAGTCAAAAATCCAACAATGTCACGCGTAAAGGAAAATCTTATGGAAATACAGAACACTCACAGCGATATAATGTCGAGGCAGAGAGAGTGGATGGAGATTCACGTGGCACAATATTAATAATCCAATATCATTGCGTCTATTTGCCGCTGAGGAAGTTTCTCGGCGTCGGGGGAAAAATTTTCGGAAGAAACACTTGAAGGGAGAGCTTCTGATGTTGACTGAGGAGATTTTGGATGTTCGTGAGGAGAACATATTACTTGCCTATGAATTTATGACATCAATTTTTCCTCCTAATTGTCCAGTATTAATCTTAGGATGAGCTCTGTCGTGTTGGATTCACCAGGGTGAAAGGGTATTGAGTAGTTGTCGTTATTGTTTCATTAGGTGAATTGGATTCATCGACTTTTGGCATGAATTGAATAAAAATAACCATATACGTTGTTATGGCGGCAACCATCTATGCACGTGAGAGAAGAAGAAAGGAGAGATACAAAGTTTCACTTTAAAGTTTGTGTAGTGTTGGAGATCTCGGTGGATTGTGTATACTTGCCGATTTGAGGAGACGAAAATCCATATTGAAGAATCCACTCACCGTGAACGAGAATGGTTCGTGGAGGATTTGAAGAGAAAAATTCTCAATCTGCAATGAAAAGTTGATGTGCTTTTTAAAGTTGTACGGTGTTGACTTGGCAAAATGAAATTTATCCTCTAGGAGAGTTTTGTGAAATTTTTAATACATTGTGGGCAAAAAGTGTACAATGAAATGTTGTGGGGCGCAGCATTAAATGTCAGGGTGAAATGTTGAGTAATATTACTATTATATTATCTCTTTAATGTGAAACTTGTATAGCCAGTGATTTATGAAGTTTTCACAGAATATGAATTTCTTCGAGAGTTCCCAAGTTCAAAGAAATATTGAACACACTCATTAGAGTCAATCTATTCGGCTTTGGTTGTACTCAAAGTTACTAATTGATTGGTTACACTCGTTCCAGATTTCAAACGGTGCACGAGAGAATTGATCGGGGATTTGTATGTCGTTGAATTGTGCTGATTTGATGGGTTATTTGAATAATGTAATGGACAATGAGTGCACAATTAATAAGCATCTAAATTACACGTGCAAGATTAATTGTGTGTCGGTCAATTATTATACCAATGTGTCCATTGAAATGTTGTGAATGTCCTTCTCAATGTTGTGCAGCCAAAAGCCAATGTGTCGCACGTCATTAAGACATTTCTCACAGGAGTGAAGCATCAGAATGATGGCTGTGAATGTTGGAATAAGGGTTAAGATAAGATCAGGAATTGACCTCAGCTCATTGCGATTGAGAACGGAGTAAATCCAGTAGAGATCGCATGTTAGTTGAATGAAGTTTTGCATCAAAGCTGCCAATTCGCTCCATCTTTTCATCCAGCACGATAAGTGAAGAGATCTCGTTAGGAGAGTGTGTAATCAGCAGAGAAATTAATACCTACCCGAAACTCGAATTAACATCTCCGTGGCACTCCCACAGAACACCATAGATTTTCTTCATCTGCAGAAGGCGGTTCTCGATGCGCTTTGTGGTGAGTTCATCTTTGAGAACAAAGTGATTATTCTTCGTAATTACTACCATTTGCTTCAACTCCTTGCGCACAATGTGGAGGCGTGAACGTATCAAATCGACAAACATTGTAAGATGAAGATGCCTCATGCGGCTTATGAGGAGTGACACACACGTTGCAAGCCAATTTCTCGTCCAGGTTTTGTCGTACTGAATTGTAGCAATGATTGAGAGTTCAATTGCGAGTGTCGCAATGATGTAGATGAGGAACTTGATGGTGAATTTGCGGTAGAATTTATCACGATGCTGAGTAACGCCGATGCCGATTTGGTGAAAGAGACTGTCCACAGTGTGGAGACGTGACCAGGCGGACAGGAGGGTGGCGCGCGTGAGGAGGGCCTCGGCAAGAGTTGTGGCGTGTGTTAGAATCACGGTGACGAATTTCACGAGATCATTAAATTGACCCACATCACTGTCGGGTGAGAAAACACTGTCATAGTTGATGAAGACGATTGTGGTGAGCGTGAGGACGAGTGCAAGATTCACAAGAGACCACAATCCAAGCAGGATATTCTCAATTCTCTTGGGATTGTCTTTTGATGTCTCCAGCGACACTGGACACAATCCCGCAAAGTGGAAAAGGTAGAGAATTCCTTGAAAAATTGTCAATGGCTCCATGTTTCCCAGTCCTATCCTGACATTCAACTGAGAGGCACTGAGCGGAGCTTTTCAGTGCGTAGCGCCATAATAAAGTGCGTAGACCAGATTTTGATCAGATAATTATGTGATTACTATTGACACATTTGATATGGAAGGGAATTTAACAGAAAATTCATCCGTCCAATCATGTGTTCCACGTGTGAAAGGCATTTGTTGAGTTTATTGGGTTTAATACACTTTGGGGAAGTTGGGAAGATGTATAGATAGACAAAGAAATTCCCTGCATGATTTTTCCAATATTCACTGATTAGTTTACTTATCTGTCTCTGATTCTTTCCTCCCACAAATTCACTGCTTTCCGAAGTGACAAAGGTGTTAAAATCACACAATGACAAGCAGTGGAGAGGGAGAAAAAAAATGGAATCTTCAAAATACCAAATATATCAAGCAGTGACCCGATTTTCTAACATAAAATATTCACACTCTATTCATAAATCAATAATAAGAGATTCATTTTTTTCCACAACACCTGCTCTGGTGTAGATTTCTTTCAATATTAAATACATGAAATTTTTTATCACAATTCAACTGTGACGCAGAAGAAGAAAAACTCTTGTGATTTATTGGTTAATCACTTTCCAAAAGAGCTTGATTTTATACGTTGAGGGCGTTGAAAGTAAAATTATATTTTTTTCTAATGGAATTCTCGCGGATGCTAAAAATGTGTCCTAAAAATCGAGAACAGTCAGCTTGTCACAATGTCAATCTTTAGCTTTTCTCTACTTTATAATTTGTTGGGAGATTGATTTAATTTTATTCTCATTTTAAAGTCCATCAATTTTAATTACTCCGCTTTTGGGTGTGTTGAATGTTTGTTGGAAATCCAGTTAATCTGTTGAGAACTATCATGTCTAAAAATATCAATTTTCCTCTCCCTGATTTCTGGCTATTTAGTAACAGTATTGCATTAAAAGCTTGTTGTGCAGGAATTTGGTATTAAATGCATATTAATCTCATTTATGCATTTTGTATTTATCACATGTAGTGTGCTGTTCAATTAAATCAGAGCAAATTGATAAATTGACGTTTTAATTGGCAAAAAACGTGTAGGTATAAAAATTGACTGTATAAAATTTACGTAGGCGAATCACTTTTGTACTAATTTTGTTTGATAAGCGGTGGAATTTTTTCGGAGATAAATTTCGAGGGAATATTGAAGAATGCCGCACATGAAGGTAATATTTTGGAATAATGAAAATAAAGTTATTTTTCTAACCATTGAATCAAAATTTGTAGGAATTTGCAAAATATCGTGAGCATAATATGTTTATCGATGCAATCTTGAAGCTTGATCACGGTCAAATTTTACCAATTCATCGGGTTGTTTTGTCTCAGAAAAGCGAATTCTTTCAAGCACTCTTCATAAATGCTCTGAGATTTCAGGAAAAGAGCAGTAAAACACAAGAATATGAAATTCATGGAATTCGATATGAGATTTTGAAGAAAGTTCTCAAATACATATACGAAGATGATCTAAGTTTGGACAGCGAAGACATTTTTGAGCTACTCAGCGTTGCTGATTATCTTTTGGTCGACGGTCTGGTGGACAAATGTAAAAGTTTTCTCAAAAATTCACTGAATACTCACAATTGTGTGAAAGTTCTGCTCTTCAGTGAAAGCAGATTTCAGAAAGATCTTGAAGAAGCGGCTTTTCAATTTATTATCGTGGACTTCGTCAAAGTGATGAATGAAAATCAGGATTTGTATGATCTTGATTTTGGATATATTTCAAAAATTTTGGCCAGTGATTGGCTAAATGTGAAGAATGAAATTGTCGTGTGGAATGCCTGCGTGAAGTGGATTGAAAAATCAAAGGAGGAGAGAGAAGGGATGGTTTATCAACTCCTGCAATATGTACGCATGGGTTTGATGAATATTGAAGAAATTCAACGTAATATGGAACAGAATTCTTTGATTGTGAAGTGTGAAGAGGCAAATTTGCTGCTCAAGAGGGTCTATGAGTTCCTCACCACTGCGAAATTGTCCCAGGAAATCCTTCAGGTATAATAAATCCATTGTTCATTGAATCTTCTGAGGTGGAATTGAGGATTTCAACCCTTCGGCATCACGTTTCTTTTCGCAGTGCAAATTGGCACAGCCGAGATTGCCTCACGAGGTGATTTTCACTGTGGGCGGATGGAGTGAGGGCTCGGCCAAGATGGAAATTGAGACGTACGACACAAGGGCCGACCGCTGGGTGCGCATCAGCAATGACGATCCATTTGGACCACGTGCGTACCATGGAAGCGTGGCGATTGAGGGGCGAATTTACTGTGTGGGGGGCTTCAATGGGCGTGAATACTTTAGCAATTGTCGCATATTTGACACTGTGACGAAATGCTGGCTCCCGATGGCGCCAATGCATATGCGTCGCTGCTACGTGAGTGTGGCGCTCCTGGATGGCATGATATACGCCATGGGTGGCTATGACGGTCACGGGAGGCAGCGGAGTTGCGAGAAATATGATCTCAGGACAAATCAATGGACAGTAATTGCCCCAATGAATGCTCAGCGATCCGACGCGTGTGCCTGTGTGCTGGATGGCAGCATATACATCCTGGGAGGATTCAATGGGCAGGAGTGCTTGAACACAGCTGAGGTGTATGATGCTGAGCGAGACACGTGGTCGATGATTCCTCACATGAATCAGCGCCGATCTGGTCTCAAATGCATTGCTCATCGGGGCAGAATTTACGCAATCGGTGGCTTCAATGGTCTCGTGCGCTTGAGACACTGTGAACAGTATAATCCGGCCACGGAGGAGTGGGACGCCATCACGGACATGATCAGTCCTCGGAGTAACTTTGCGATTGAAGTCATAGATGACATGATTTTCGCCATGGCGGGATTTAATGGGACATTCACCATTTCCGATGTGGAGTGTTATGCGCCGGAGTGCAATGAATGGATGATGGTCACAAGTATGAATATCGTTCGGTCGGCACTCACGGCCAATATAATCAGATACACGCCGAACATTGAGGAATATTTGTATCCGTGTCGTGCGGAATTGGTCGAGGAACATCGACAGGCCATTCTATCGTCTGATACTGAAACAGAATAACTATAAATTTCCAGTATTTAATTTATTAATGACGTAATCAAATTTGCAAACACCAAAATTCTCAATGGACTCAATCTGTGTGCAAATACGATGAGGTAATCAGTCGCGGAAGGAATTGCACGAACAGAACCATATAAGTGGTGATTGCACTAATCATCTGAAATTAAAGGTTTTCAACTGAGGAAATATTGTAAAATTTTTGTCAAATTTGTTAAATATTTACTGAGCGAAGTGGCTTGAAGTCAATGGTGAAGAGTTCCATCGCATGAAATACGATTGGTTCCTGGACGATTTGTAGTGAGAAATTGAGGAGTGTTTCAGAAATTTTGCCATCATACATTGTGAACTTGACACGGTGTAACCAAATTGAGATACTGTGTATCTGAAAGAGGGAAAAGAGTTTGCAAGAAATTGGTAGACAAATGAGATGGTGTGCTTATTACAGTTCCGAGGCATGACTCTGAAGAATAGAAGCTTAACAGTAAGATGGAGAAGCAGTGGAACAAATTCCCGATTGTTTCTGTAGGTAAAGATGAGGAGAAATACATGTTTTGTAGATAACTTCAATTTTTACACCATTGAGTTTGAGGAACAAAGTGTTTTTCTAATCTCTCATCTGGTGAGGAACTTATGTAAATGTGACTATCAACTCTGTGATTGCAATGGTGAGAAATATATGGGATGATGGAAATTAAGGTCAAATGTGAAGAAAAAGTGTACCAAGTGAGGGTAATTGATAAAATTGCTCATCATTAACATACGGCACATGCCCAGTCCGTAAGATTCATTGTAGATTCTCCAATAGAGCCAGTAGAAATCTGCTAATAGTTCCAAAAATTGACATGCATAATTGGCCACTTGGGACCATCCGAAGTATTGATTGACGCAGTTTGATATTTTCCACAAGATGTGATGTGACTTCTGCAATATCTTGAAGCGATAGTGAACGAATTTGAGACGGTATTTCTCCAGGCAAACACCATTGTATGCTTCAACTTCGAGGGTGTTGAGAAAGATGGCGAGTTGCTGCACATTGCATGCTAATATTCTCGCGTAGTGATGGCACAGATCAATGTAGAAGATATGCTGCAATTGGCGAAAACGACTCTGCACCAGGAACAGCACTGTGAAGATCCAGTAGTTTATCAATTGGTTGTTTTGCATAAGATAAGGGAGTAGCCACAGTTCCAATACGAGGAGCTGGACTGTGTAGAATATGAATTTCCGCTTGTACAGTCGATAGGATTTTTCACTCTCTAGCGTGAGATCAATTTTGATGACGGCAAAGATGGACTCCAACTGAATGGTGTGATGAAATATATCAATAAGTTGTCCTACACGAAAATACGACTCGATCAGTATGAGTGATGTCGTGACGATGGCCGCAGAATACTTGGTCCAATCGTTAAATTTGCCCAATGGATCATACGCGAACATGATGGACATTGGGAAGTACAACACTAATGCCAAGTTAACACACAGCAGTGCAAAATGCATTACTTGAAAGAGGTGACATTTGATATTGACACTTTTCTGTTTTGTCTCCTTACGCAGGGTGGTGAAATTTACGAGGCTGAGACCGAGCAGATGAAAGCACAAGAACAACTTTCTGCCCAATTTTAAATGTGCCATATCAGTTGCCTTCTATCGGAAAGAAGTGAACCAAAAACGCTGAAAGTCACTAATGCATGGGTGAGTTCGATCTATACACTTTCAATTAGTTAATTGGGATTATTGACTATAGCACGGAAAGGGTGTTTCGATGGAGTTTTTCTTCACTTCTTTAAAAAAAAGGGGTTCTAACTAACTTAATGTACACGCGGTTCTGTGTGGAAAACACATAAATCTTTTGCAAGCTGTGTGATTTTTTTTATTGGGAATTTAAGTGATTGCCTAAAAAACACAAATTCTGACTATCATTAAATATCGTCAATAACATTATTAAACCCTTTAAGCCAATCTATATTCGATGCTCTTTGTGTGGTTAAACCACAAATTCCAATTACGTTTTGTACAGAAATTGTTGGGTGTAAAGTACGATAGAGCAATTTTGGATTGAAAGTCAATATGTAATAGTTGAAATTGGACTTCAACTTGTGAATTTGATATGAAATAGCCACTAATGAAAATAAATACCAGTCAATGTCAGTAAATTTATTGTGCAACATGAGCAGTGAATTCTTCAGTTGTTTTCCCCTTTTGATTTTCTGTTTCAATATCGCGGTGTTTGATCACAGAATGATGATCGAAGTGTTGCGGGTGAAATTATTAGCATTTCTCTCACATTAAAGCAATATCCATTAAATTGATGAGTTTTTCCTCAATTTTATATCTACCACAAAGTCCACAACTTCACTCTTACATCGGTTGGCCTTGTCGGTTGAATGAAAGAGGCGCAAAATTGGCGTGCAAAATGGTGCTGCAAAGTGCAAATTATTGGTGCAAAAATGTGGGTTTTTTCCCCTCTCACTCACTCTCGTCTTTGCACAATGCGTGGGTGAATTATCTTATTGCAAATTCAGTGGTGAAATATTTTTAGAGAATTACATCAGTTATGGAGAAATTAGAATATAATTAACTTATGCATAAATGAATTGACTCCCAGCGATGCATTTGATAGAAAATGCTGTGCCAAATGAGTGTAAGAAGTGTGGAGTTTGAAAACTGAAATGGGTTGGGTTAATAGTGCATCTCATGATGTTATGCATTGTATGAATAAGTCTGTTATTGGAAAAATTGAATGGAAATTTAGCATTGAAAGTCGTGCTGCAGAAATATAAGGAGAATTTTCTGGAAGATATTTTCTTCTCTTTATGTGTATATTTCACTATTATTAAATTTTACTATTATGATATTTTTCCCAATGCGTCTCGGGAATGGCAATTTCACGGAAATTATATGGGCGATTTAGGGCTGGGCCGGAAAAAGTGCTGTTCTCTCGGAATTTCACTCCCATGAGATTTCAAGCCTAAAACACTTTAAAGAGTGTCTAACAGCGGAATATTGTGCAAAACGCCATTTCTACTCAGTGATTTACATAATCTTGTGTATGAAGTATATAGGGAGTCGGCAACTAGTATATGTCTTTATTTAAGAGACGCCTATTGCAATTTTGAGGCTTGCCTTCTGTCTATTGCTTATGTGCTGCTGAAAATGAATTGCCAGTGCTCGGGTAATAAAGTATCGTAATTGAATCACTTGTGATGATTTTAACTTAAGAACAATGTCAGGGGATTTCTTCAAAATGCTTTTCATTCCATCATGTGTCATATTAGACAAAATTCAGATGCTGTTCCACATTTAAATTTTGATAAAATTAACATTTCAACTTTTTGGCAGAGCTATTCTTGCAATAACTGTGTATTAGTCCTTGTATAATCATCACTGGAAATTATGCAGGAGAAATGAAGAGGAGGACCATAGATGGCGAAGGTGTGGAAAAGAAGTTTTAGTGAATTAATTTTGTGGTTGAGAAAAGGCAGAATTTAAATCTCTAGATGAGTGTGAAAATGGGAAAGGGAAAAGCGACTTGATGGCAATTTTTTTTCTGGGACTAAAAGAGAGTGTCCATATAGAAATAAACAGCATAAGAATCACAACAATGTGAAAATTTTGAGGGTTTTCCTCCTTTTCTTTCGTACATCTTTTCCCTTGCGGTCTTTCCGCACTGTTCAATGTCCTTTTGTACATGTACTATGTACTCCGATGTGTCGCTATAGGATGTTTATACATACAATTTCCCTTTTAGCCATGAAAATGAAAATGCGCACATGACGCCATCTCTCTTGCTCCTCTGGCGATTGCCATGCATGCCGAGAGAGCGTCTTATCTGGAGACAGAGAAAGGCCAAAAAGCTTCTCTGTACGCTGTCTGTGCGACGTAATCAATAATTGCGTGTGTAAAAAGTCCCCGAGAAACGTGTGAATTGTTGTGCTGAGAGCAATCTAGTGGTGCAAGGAAATTTTTTGTGGATGAGAAAATTGAGTAATTTGGTGTCTTCTTTGTATGGCCAATGTGTGAAAATATCCCGCGGGGGATTAGTGGAAAATAACAGTGGGAATATTCGTTCAGAAATATTTGTTTACATCGTCATCTATGGTGTGTAAATTAAATTTCCCCAATTTTCCTCGCGGCTGCGCATCAGAAAATTTTCCATCCTGTGTGAATATCTTTTTGGCATTTGCTGGTTTTTTTCGGAGAGATTCCTTTTTCGCTTTTCCCAGCAATTTTCCAACAATATGAGAGGCATTTTCTCTCTCTCTCTCTGTACGTGGAAAATATACATCAAAAATTCCCCGAAAGGGTCAGAGTTGCTAAACGACCAGATATATTTTGTGCTCTTGAACATTTGGCTTTTGCGCAGATATTGTATATTAAATTGAACTTGCACCTCTACAGTAAACAATTCATAAATGGTGTGCGCTTCGGGTGAGAGAGAATCTGGCTCTCAGCTCGTCTCCTTCCTGGAGATTTTCTATGGGCAAAGCGTAGAGTCGGTCTCTGCGGGCGCTCGGGAGAGTACAGACAGAGAGTCCCCCCATTCGAAAACATGAGTGTATCCGAAAGCAAAATGCCATGGAATCGCGGTACTGCAGTGCCTCAGTTGGTGCTCCGTGCTCAGTTTCGTGCTACCAATTGACGAGATTGGTGGGTTTTACCATCTGTGTCTTTATTTCGGAGTATTTTGTCCACACTGAATAGTACTTTATTGAATTGAAGAGACACCCAGAGAGAGTTCATTGTACATATACAAAAAATCATCACATGAGACATTGCAAGACGGAGTCTCTTTGATTGTTTTTCTGAGCGATTTATTAATGCTACAGCTGTGCTAGTAGGATTGTAGATGTGATTTTCATTCATTAAAAGTGATACTTGCACCATTTTCCCCCCTTGAAACACACCATTGTATAGTTGTATAAAGCTTAGGTCTCCCCTAAATAATACAAAAGTGTCTTTCTTCCGCATCCCTCGTTTTATTTTATACCTCTTCCGCCTATCGTGTAAAAGTGTGATAGAAATTCCTAGATGTTGCAAGGGTAAAAAGGAGAATTTTACTAGTGCGGGAGTCAGAAGCAGCGTATGAAGTGAAAAAGTACTCAACAATATTTTTTTTATTCTCTCCATGTGTGTTTAAAATCTCCTACTGTGAAAATGTATTTTCCTACACGGCAATCCAAAGGTGAAGTGGCATAAAACAGTGCACAATAAAAGAAGTGTATAAAAAATTTAGAGACAGAGAGAACAACAATAGTCATGCAATTTACGCGAGATTTAATTTGGACTGTGTATTTTGGTTGAAATGTCGAGAGATTTTCTCAATGATTGTGAGTTGAAAATAATTGTAATGGAGTGTGGTCATGCTGAGAATACGTGAAATACTTTGGAGGATTTGGAATTTGTGTAATAGATAGTTTCGGGCACAATTTTCGTCACCACGGAGATACTTCCCCATCAGATTTTCAATGTAAGTTTCCACGACATCACTTTGTGGAGATAGACAAAGTGGCATGTGACGAAGAATTAACACTATACACTACTAAAAAAAACCAATTGATAGCGTCAAAAGTGTTGAACTTATTTCGTCTTTGCGCTACTCTTTCATACGGAAAATAGAGAGGCGTATTTTGTGTATGGAAAACCATATAGTCTGCTCTACTGTTTCCGGTACGAGACTGTGCTTTTTGGGTGGGTGTTGAGGGACTGAATTGTGTTGAAAAGAGGAGAAAAGAAAAAAAAAGTATAGCAAGAACCGATTTAGAGGGGGAATTTTCTAACACTGCAATCGGCATAGTTGCACAATTCCGTCCTTTATTATGCATCCCACATTTTAACACATAAGATTTATTTCCAATGTTATTCTTTTCCCCCTCACTGTCGACAAATAGTGTCTCTCGTAGTGAAGTCATGTTTCTCGTCTCTCTCGGCGTTGCGATGTTTGATGGTTGTGTATGTGAGGAAATAAAATCGCATTAAATGAAAATTGCTTCAATGGCTTTTGTGCCTTTTTTGCCGCTTAAATCACCAAAGTCAGAGGGAGAAATTAATGCGAGGAAGTTGGAGATGAGCCACGGTGTCTGGATGAATCGGAAATTTATGATTGATATTATTCATCATGAAGTATATATAGAAGAAGTATAACATCAAAGTTATGCGGCGCTGATGGTTCTCTTTCTCGCTCCGCGAACGTGTCAATAAATGTGCGATTTTCTTCAAAAACTCCATTAATATTCACATGAAGCGCCACAGTAATATTCACCAACGCTATTAAACTAGTGATTAGCGTTGTGTTCTTGTTTACACACTTTTCACTCTGTCTATACGGTGAGTCAACAGGGATTGATTTGCTCTCCATCTATAAAGTGTAACATTCACGAAAATGTAATTATCTCTTGCTAGATGTTTACGTAATTTTCCAATGCAAATTTGTTTACAGTCAATTGTCAATCAATTTTTCACAATTGAAGTTAGATTTTAGAGGAAGAGAAATCACACGATTTGTCTTAAAGCATGGGTGGAAGTTTTCTTGCATAAGAAAACCAGTACTTGGCGTGTGGAATTTTGCTTCTAATGAAATATCACTTGAGTGAGAAAGTGAGAGAGTATAAATTTCCATTCAGTTTTGGATAAATCTACCACATGTGATAATCCGATTCTGATTGTGTGAAAAATATGAGTCTTTTAGCTTATAGAATTGTATGAACCGGGAGAGTTATTGTAGAAGCGCATTTTGTGTGGGAGAGAGAGAGAGTAAAAAATTGCACAGCGAAATTTATCAGATTTTCCATATTTCAACCACCTGACATTTTACGTGATAATTCTTGTGGCAAAAAATGTGTTTTCTTTAATAAAAAAAAAACATGTGATATAAACTTTTGTAAATTTGTACTTTTTTAAGAGAGTAATGATTTTTTGCAATGAAGATTTATTATAGGAGTTCACAGTGGATTACCAAAGAGCCCGCATAAATTGTAATCAAACGATCGTTTTTTATAATCAACTACTACATGCGTTTGATAAACCACAAATACGATTAATATCTACTAAATTTCTCTTACAATTTTTTTATTACATGAAGAATAAAATCAGTGTCAATTGATGGAGTTGATTAATGCGTGCGTATGAATTAAAGTTGACTTTTGAATGGAAATTGGTGTTGAGGTGTTTCGTTCGAAATAACCATACGGACTGTGATGTGAATTGAGAGTGTCCAGAGGTCATATAATCAATACGGCAATGATCAAATTCAATTGGCGAAAATATATTGAGACAATTGGCGAATAAATTCAATGACCTACAGCCCACAATAGTGTGACCTTCATCGCAACAGAGTCGCTTTTATTTTTCCACTGAATGTGCGAAGTAGATATTTGCACACGTTTTAAAGTCCCCACGGGGAGTTTATTTGCACAATGATTTTCGCAGTGTTAAACTGCTGCTGTGTGCCCTCAACGCGCCTAGAGGGTGACTAATAAATATTACGGATGAATTAGTAGATGAGCAGTTTTAAGCAATTTTACCCGGGGTTTGAGAAAATGTGTGCTCTTCTCGCGAAGGGGGATGGAATTAAAAATAAATATTTTAGCACAGTTTCATGGTAAATTTTCACACATACTTTTCCTCCATCCCATGACTTTTCTGTCATCTCCGCATATATAATAATTCCACGGCACGCAGTGATATAATTTTCTCCGTTCCATGTGCTGTGGCGGAAAGGTGGGAAGGAGAGTGAATATTTGCAATGTCTGTGTGATAATAAAATCTCAGGGTGGAAATATACATAGCTCTTTGTGTCGTATTCCATGGGAAAAGATATTGTGATACTCTTTCACCCTAGCCTGAGCCGACGAGAAGCAATAATTCACGGCATTAAGTTTTGAAAATGTTACATTAATTTACACGGAAATTATGCAGGAAGTAACTTTTGCAGTAATTTCATATATAACATAATTAGAAATTTCGTATCTTGTAATATGTTAATTGTATGAAATTTTCACACGATGTATAAGTTCATCAACAGCAATATTTATAGTATATACATATGAGCAGTCTGATTCCAGTGACCATTGTAAATTTAGTCATATCACGTTAATAATGTATCGCTTGTGGAAATGAGGAAATAAGTGGTCAGACGATGCCAAAGCAAAACACTCCATCTGCTAAAATATGGATACGCGCTGTGGTGTATAAATATTGCAATTTAATTGGGCTTGTGTATAACGTGACCGAAGAGTATTTAAAGTGATTTAAAACAAATTATTTGTTTATCAATATTAATATGCAGATGAGTCAATATTTTCCAATTGGATTCGTTAATTGATTTCAGAGTGTATTGAGCGCGATGCAGTTGTTGCAGCAGCGAACAGCTTCTCTAGTTATACACATAACTGGAAGATTACCTCTGCGAAACTTGCGTAGTGTGAGCAGAGCATTCTCCCATGACTAACTGCACACTATTTGTCTACCTAGCTGACCACGAAGCGATTAACCATTTATTGCATGCACTTTCTTCGCGTTCAGCGCATCTTCTCTTGCTTGAACTAATAATTTAATAAATAGTCTCTCTATTAATCTGAGAATTAGGACGCTAATTCCACGATTATTGGAGTACAATTTTGCTTCAGCATGAGGGATAAGTATTATTCCTCTTATACATTACATATACATATATAGCATATATAAATTGTATTGTGTACAGAAATCCACTTTGTGTTGTAAAGAAATGCTATGACACGTACTTTTATACAATTTATTGGTTAATCTTTGGGTCAGTCAGAATGTAATGGCCTTTAAGGTGAACATCTCCCGCTTTCCTTGGGACATTTTCTCCCCTTGGATAAAAATACATATAGGCTCTATATAAGTTTCTGAGCTTTATTGAAATTCCTCTCAAGGATTATTGGGGACAATAAGTCATTTTTGTGCGTATATCGCGTCAAAGAAATTGAGAAATGCTGGGTGTGGGTGATTTTCCAGGGGTTAAAGGTCGAAGTGGATTATTTTTGCAATATATGTGGGTAGATTTTCATTACTTCAGTGACATTTTGATGCTTCAGAAAGCATTATGATGACATGTTTTTTTGATTGTTATACAATCAAAAGTGCTCTTATTCTGTGAATTTATAATAAATTAGGTAACATATGATGTGCATACTTTGTAAATAATTCATTGGGCTGTGAGAAATCATTGGTAATCCAATGAAATTTTCTCGGTTTTTATTCAACACACTTTTGTATTGTTTTGTTTGCATTTATAATTCATCAGTCTCAGATATCATATTTTCCTCATTGGTGCATTTTTTCTGCTACGAAAATTTCCTCGTTATTGTGTGAAAAAAAGGTAATTTAAATCTATCAACTTCTACTGTTTTGTACATTTAAGAGAGATTTTGTGGTTGGTTTTTTCTCTGTCAAGAGCGGCGCTTTATTGCGGAGAGATGCAAAAAATAACTCTATTTTCTCGTGTTTAAAACACAAACAGAAATGCTATCATGAAGCAATTAATCAGTTTTTGTTGGTAATTCTGTGTGTTCTGTGTTGTTTTACGGTTTGGAAAAGGGGGAGATGTAAAAGCTTCAAGATTGCAGAAGATAAATAAAAAATGTCCCTTTTACGACTGTGTCAGGAAAGGGAAATTAACAAAACAGTCTGGATTTCTGGGTTGGGAAATGATACTTAAAAATTGTGCGGTGGCAAATTAAAAATAAATTGTATTTTTTAATTGTGACACATGCCATATTTCGCCATGCACACGAAGAGCGCCGTTGCGAAGGAGGTGAAATGCTTTGTGTGGAAGATAGTACTGATATATTTCTATGAATTGCACTAACTTCTTCCCTCTCCACTTCAACTGCCATGCTAAACCACAGTTTTATTTTTATATATGAGAAAGAGTGGGTTTATTGAGATGAGAGTAACATGTAAAACAGTTACACATCATCATCGAGGAGCGACCAAATTGAATTTTCCATTTCTCTTGCACTTAATAGTTTTTCTCTCTTTTTCCCACGCAATTGTTTTGATGGTTTATTGTGGATGGTTAATGAAAGTAAAATGGTTTTAATATCCAATTCACTACTATGTATTTTTTTCGGAATAAGGAGGAGGAGTAGAGCGAAAAGGCATGTGTGTGTGTGCATGGGTGAGATGTGAAATGTGGAAACATATCCGAGGTTTTGCCTTTATGTGTGAATCATACGACACGTTTATATAGTGAACTTTCAAATTAAATCTTTTAGAGCGTCTCGGTATCTTTTTCGCACACGTCTTCTCACAACAATCACGGATGCGGGTCTCAAATTGAGACAAAATGACAAAAACACCGTCCGTTACTTGGGCAGATTGAGCAAAGTTGTGTGTCTAGAGTGTAAAAAGGGGAAAATGCTACAATTGTCTGATATTCAAGTGTGAGCTGTGTTTGTTTAGCAAAGTTCAATTACAGTTGGCCGTTTTGCGCCTCGAGAATTCAACGAGGAGCGCAAAGAGGTGGAAAAACAGCACATTGCTCTATCGGTTCTCGTAACCCAATTTGTTGAATTTTGACTTTACACATTATCCGTCACTTTGTAGGAAGAAAAAAAGTCCTATTAGTCAAATTAAAGTAATTCGTTCCAATGGAAAGTTTTTTTTTTCTATATCCACTCACGTCTGTAGTGTTGAATTTTCAAGTGGGGAGAAAGAGAGAAAAAGACTGAATGTCTTGTAGCCACTCGAGAAACTTCCTGACTTCAATATCCCTCTTTTAACAACCCAAAATAGAGTTGAGAAAGCATTCTTTACAAGTACATAAGAATTTTATAACATTTGTTGTCATAACTTTCACCTTCTTTTTTTTTTACTCTTTCAGAGAGGAATTTTGAATATTTTACAACGTGTGCAATGGCCCAGGCTGAATCGAGACAGATACTTCGAACAGAGTAAGGAATCAATAAAGAAACACCCACATTTGATATATCCACTCATAGTGTCGTACAAAATCCCATAAAATACTCAATAGCATGTAGAAAACAATCTCAATACATTTTGGAAGGGAGAGTTTTGATGGAGAGTCGGGAGAATGGGACAGAAGTTTCTGATTTTGTCGTCTTATTCCCATATTATATCATCTTTATGTGATAAATACGCTCCCCACACACATTCTTCTTATCCACCATGTGAAATTTAGTATGGGAGGAAAAATTATGGCAATTTGTCGGGTAGAGTTGATGAGTCTCAAAACAAGACTGTTACTGTAAGAACAGAATTATAATGAGAACATCGTCATAGATGGATGATTGCAGACAGATTTAATATGCAAAGTAATTTTTAACTCAGAGTTTCACTGTCTGGAGATTTATGGGCATCACAAGAAAGTATCTCAAGAGTGAATCAAGATTATATTCAATTTGATATTCTTGACATTTCTGGTATAAGAATTAACAAAAAAAACTTTTCTAGCCACTATTTATGAGCATTGTCACAGTAATTAAACATTTTATTGAGCAATGTTGGAATTTGTTTTTTTACACAAAAGAGGAAAAGAAACTCTTATAGGGAAATTTTGTACAATGTTTGTGGCCTTCGTGCGGGAAAATTATAGCTTCACGTGTGAATAACCTTGATTAGATATTTAAAATAAACGCAGAGTTCAAGTATTTTGGATGAGTGAAGAGAATACATATTTAACGAATGACGATTTGCATGAGAAAATATCTGGAATACTTCTTGATCTTTTTCCGGCAACAATTGGTTTCGAAATTGGCAACATATGATCATCTCCAAATGGTGCTGATGCAAGATGTGCCACACATTATTGGGAAAATTGAGAAATTCACCAGCGAGTGAGTGGTAAATTGCAATAGAGAATATCCGAAGATGGAGGAAGAGTGATACTGCGGCGGGTGTGTATTGTATAAAATGGCGCAAAAGTTGTGTTGGCAAGTTTCTCCGTGAAAATTTCTCACTTCCAAACCCCCTTAATTACAATCGCAAAATGATTGTGATTCAGGAAATTTGGTTGGTTGTCAAGGGGGCCGCGTCAGCATTGGTGTGAGGCTGGGAAGATGAAGTTATAAATTGAAAATTTCACCTCTCTTGCAGTGGGGGAATAGATGATGTGGAGAAATCGCTGGAACTGCTCGATAAGGTGTTATCGGAGTTTGAAGAGCCAGAATCTTTGCCTCCACCAGTTGAGCCTGAGAGTCCTTCGCAGGGCCATCAATCTGAAGACGATGGCTACATGAGTATGAATGGTCGACGGTGAGTGTTCTATCTCTTGCTTCTGCGATAATTTATTATGTGCGCCTTTTCTTCTCTCTCTTGTACAATCCGTAAAATGGCGGAATCACGGGTGGTTTTTATTTTGTTACTTGAAAACCAAAGAAAACCATCCCACCTACATATAATAATACAATTGGGATATACTATTACATTTTGATTTGCTTTCTTCTGTCCTTTTTCTGTCTGTGTGTCCTCGTCGACAGGATGGGGAAAAAGTTGATAAAATAGACGATAAATTTATTTTCTTGTTGCTGAATGGCACAAATGATGGGGAGTTTCAATGTATATATGTTGGGGGTGGAAAGAAAAATTCCCTCATCTTTGTCTCACTCACGATGCAGTGTTCAGTTCCTCGGTGATTCTGTCTTCCTTCAACTCTGCAATAAATAAATTTTCTTTGTCTATTTCTGCCTTATCACGCTAATGAATGTTGGGATGGAATTTCCTTGGTCGAGGGTGAATTTTTCACATATGACGCGAGAGAGAGAGGGTGGATATCAACTGGGGGAATGAAGGACATTAAGCTTCTCAGATTCATCTAATGTAATTATCATGAGAGTGTTGATTGTGTGACAATCAATAATGGGGAACTTTCACTTGAAAGACTCATCCTTGATGTCATTCTTCATTGTGCCATTTTATGGATCTAATGGTATATAGTGTGAAAATATTGCGAGAAAATGGATTTGGGTGGTGAAAATAGGTGATAATTGAAGATTTGAAACTGTGTTTTCAGGGCAAAATTCTCCCCCGGCTTCCAGCCGACAGATGAAGGACTTCCACATGGCACAAATTCGAATAATGAACGACCACCGCCACCCGAGGAAGCCGAACGTATCATCTCGGACATTTTGCCCAGGTATAAATTTCCTATTCAAACTCTGGGGACATTCACACTTAGTCCTGATCAACAGAATTTTTCTGCTGACTCCGAAAAATGCAAAAGTTTCTGCAATTACTTGCAAAAATACTGGTTTATTTGCATTTGCAACTCTTTTAAGAGAAATTTCCAACTGGCACACGATGCTTTCAAGTCACCAGACTGAGTGTGTTGGGATGAAGTGCTTTAAATCCTCCTAGGGAATTGGCTATTTCTGCTAGACTATTCGTTCTCAGTTTCAATTCGTCGAATGAATGCAAAAGTCACAGGAAATTGAAAAAGCAATCGAAGGGTGGAATTGACGGTTATATAAATTGCTCTTACCACGAAATATCGTCAGAGTCAGCAAATGAGTTATCAATTTTAAAACCCCTTATATATATTTTTTTTATTGTGTTGATTGAAAATTTTCCAACCCCTCAACTCTGTTGCCAACCATATAAATCAAATTATTATTTTCTCGTCAATTTCCACCGGAAGAGTGTGTGAAGGTGGAAAAACGAAGGGAGGCAGAAAAAATCAACTTTGTCACGTTACATTTTAGACATTACAAACCATCCTTCGTTTTTTTCACCATTTCCTGCCATTCAAACCAAATTCTTCATCACGATGGCGAGGAGAGAGATTTTGCTGTGTGCGGACACCCATTGAGAGTGCACTTTGGAGTCTGTGAATGCTAAGAAAATTCACTTCACTTGTTGACTGATGTAACCACACTTTGTCTTATTGTTGTGTCTTCACATCGCACCATCATGATTTCTATGTGCGATAATGAAATGTTGCCTGAATGAGCAACAATGAGGAAAGCTCAACAATAAATTGCGCTTTTGTCATAAATGCAGAAAATACTATCAGTCTGAATACTTGACTGATGCATTCACAATCTTATCGTTATGATTTATTTACATGGAAAACTTTCATATGCTTGGAACTTAAATGCATATCTCTTGGTTTTCCGCAATCATATCTCTTTTGCATGACGTTGAAGTTTATTATTATACGCCAAACTTGACGGCAAAGATGGATAGAAGTCAACAAAGATGGAGGGGGTGGAAAATTTTTGAGGAAGTCAAATTTGGGGGGAAAAAACATATTTTAATGGGTGTAATGAGGAAAGATGTATAATTAAATTTTAAAAGTCCACTTTAGTATCAAGAGAAAATTCATTATGACAAACCTAATGAAGTTAATTGACTTGTTTTTCCTATTCTTCGAATTACATTACTGTCAATGCGTACCTGAAGATGTGAATATAATTAAAAGCGGTGAGGAAAGTTTGTTTTCCACCGCATAATAAATCTCCCTTCTGGTAGGCCCATTTCTCTCTCCCTCTCGCTCTCGGTAGAGATGAGATGGTAGTTTTTCACGTAACGCTCGAACGAGTCAATTTCTTATTAAAAATTAATTGACCTTGTTTGAATGGATTGCTTCTATGTCGGCTGGCGATGGTGTTTCATCTCAAGAGTTTTTGAGACGTGACGACTTTTAAAATAGTGTTGAAACGTCGGTGGCGGAGAAATATTGAGATTAGCACGAGGCTCATTTATTCAAGCAGAGGATGCTGCTTTTTTATTTTAGGGATGTGGTGCATACATACTCTTGTACCTGGAAAAAGAATGGGTCTGCCGGAAGACAAAAGACCGCTTTCCACCCACAGTCATTCATAATGAATGAAAGATAAAATGCGCGATGACACAGTCTCAACAACCCTGTACCAACACTTCACATTCCATTGTTCAATGGAGCTTCTGATTTCAATGGGGCTCTCTCTGATGTGAGGAGAGCGAGAGAGGGCATGTTTCTTTAATAATGTTGTACATGGCCATTTGCAATTTGTCTAAAATGAATGCAGAGGGGAGGAGAATGGCGATGAGCAGAGAGATGGAGAAAATGCACTTGAATAGAGTTGAGGATAATATAATAATTCACATGGGTTAATATTGCAGAATCTCGCCAACAACTAGTCCACTTTCGAATCAAACCAAGGAGCAACTTGATGGTATCTTTGCACGAATGAGAAAAATTGAAAAGACGCCAACGGACACGGAAATTGGTGAAAAGGCGGCAACAACACGAATTGAAAGCGGAAATCATGCGCAGCAGACTACATTGGTATGTTTCGACAAAAATACTTATTTACCCATTCAGTTTTTCACACATATATGTGATGATGGCGCAGCATAAAAAAGGGGAGTATGGAAAGCGGAAAGCGTCGTGTGTAAAGAAGAAAAAAAAAACGGGGGGAATATTCTTAAAAGATGTAAAAATCCTTTTCACTCCATCAGCTATTCATTTTTCGTTCTTTCTTCTCTCTATATATTTTCCACTTTCGAGGATTATACAGGAGGAATATTGCTCTGAATATGTATAATAACTTACAGCCGAGGAATCAATTGATGGAATTGGTTAAATTCAATTCCACAACCTTTTTCTTGTGCTGACGCTACAACGCAAGAGACAATTTGCTTTGCACAGTTTCAGCATATTCAGGATGAGGGATAAGATTGGAGAAAAAAGAAGACTAACTTTATTCTTGGTTGAATATTATTTCGCTTCTTGTAACACGACGGCGCAGAATGAAAGAAAAAAAATGCAATTGAATGATGGCATCGATGGCATTGAGAATTACACATCTACCGAAAAAATGTGTACTATTGGAAAAAGGGAAAATCTTTTATGATGCAATCATGAGAAATCCAATATCTCAAGCGATATCGCATAAACTTCCTTTTATACTCCTTTGCTTGTGTAGAATTGATGGGATTGTATATGGAAGATATCCAACATTTACTTTATGATACTTGTAAATTTTAAGGGATCCTTTTCATAGCCATGCAATGATTTCTGAAGCATTTAATTGATGCTGATGTGTTGTGATTTTGCGCGAGCACAATGACTGAGCATTTCTCAGAGCGCATTAAGCGCGCGGGGTGTTTTTCAAAAGGGGTTGAAAGGATTAATTAATTTATAAATGTTGAGAAGAAGCGTGGCTGCAATTCATGCATCTGATGGATGTTTTTCTCTCTCTCCCTTGTTTTCGTCGGCACGGACGAAGACTGCGACGATGATTAATGAGTGTGATTGAATATTTTGCAGCCAAAAGCACGTCCTGTGACTGTGGCAGCGAGTCGCTACGGAAGCTTACCAAATTCTAGTCCACCCCGTGAGTTTGGGGCGAGTCGAACAAAGGACCAAGCAGCAGAGGCATTTGCAGACATGTGTGGTGATGGCAAGACTATTTTGGGCATTGGAATAAGTGCGGTGCACGATGCCGTCTTGCGTGGCGTCGGCGTGGGAAAGATACCAGGTGAGCTTCTATTATATAGTGCATGATGTCTATGCTTTAATGTGATGTTTCCTTACATCTGTGCGCCACCCTTTCTCACCTCCTGTTCCTCTTCTCCCGCGTGCTGAACCTGTGAATATGTTTTTTTCTTCATTGATGTATAGAGCCAATTGTGAATGAGCATCCTGTTACGATTTATCCGGGACGTGCTTCTTCGCCGCGTCGTGTAGCATCACGCAATGCATCATCGTCGGTGGAGAGACATCGCGACATTCGCAAGAATTCATCCCATTTGGAGTACGATCAACAGGATTCGGCGACATCGGCATCGTCGGCGTCATCGGATGAGAGCAATCATCTCAGTCCCCCTATGGCGATTATAAGCAATTCTCCGTCCGCGCAGCAATTGCTGCAGCAGCAGGAGCTCCTCTCCAAGTCACCGCCATCCTCAATCATAATGCAGAAGAATATCAACAATTTGAATCGTATCAAAGTACGACATGGCCATCATAAGAATAATTCCATCAATTTCGATGGCACAGTCGGCACAGCGACACGTACGAGTGACAGCGATGATTTCTCTGATGACTCCCTCGAGGAGACATCACTGCCGCCGCCGCCACCGCCTCCGGTCGTGCCACCGCCGCCAACGCTCTCGGCGCCGGTGACGCCGAGCAAGAGGGGCAGCATTGCATGGGAGATTAATTTGGACGATTCTGTTAGTGGAACGGATGAGCCTCCCAAGGTGGCCCAGTCGCACGAGTCCATCAATGCAAAGGTAAATACTCTCTCTCTGTCACAATTAGCAATTTTTTCTACAACTCTTCCCATCAGTACCGCGCTCGCCGTTCTCCCATCTTGTCGCTGGGTAATTCAATCTGAAATATTGACACGCTCATGCAGACATGATGATGAAAGTCGTGTGTGGGATGAGAGAAAGGATTCCAATTCTCATTTTCACAATGTTGACTCACAAACACTGGGATTTAATTTAAAATTTGACCAATTTGCCTCACATCCTCTCTCTCACTCTATCTCTCAATTGAGTAATTGTATTTTACATATATAACACTGTGCTATTGGGGACTTTTTGCCATTCTGCATAATGCTTTGATAATCATACTGCAGAGTCACACAATATTGCGTGTGGCTTGTTTACGGGTTGGGATTTATGCTACTGAATTACCATTAAAATACTTCCGACGTCCTATCGACGAAAGTGTGCGGCTCTTGTCAGTTGAGCTGCTTATGTCGTGAGGGGTTTTGCCTATCAATCTTCAATTGAGATTCAGTAAGCACCATTGCATTTTGCGTGAAAAAAAAGACAAAAAGGGGTTGTTAACTGAACAACTCTATTATCCTGTGCCAGTTTTATCCCAGACTTTGATATATAGGTTATTAATCATTGTGGAGGAAGATATAAATTTAGTAGGATTTGTGATTAAGCAACAGAAACTGATGCTTTTCTTGCAATCGTGGATTGAATAAGTAATTTTATTGATTTCTTTTGAATCTATTAGACTTTCTTATTTGAACTATGCAAGAACATTACCTTAATATTGACACTGTAATCGCAGTGGGGAAAATTTAAAGACTCCTAAGGAGGAAAGAATGCCATAAAAGACGTTTCGAAATCTTTCCATTAAAATACCATTCAACTGGCTTTTCTCGGCTGTGACCAAAGACTCCTTTTATATCTTTTCTCTGTGGAATTACATAATTCTCTCGGAGATTTTCCGCACATTGGGGAGAAGTTATTTGAAATATCCACCATAAAATCCAATTATCTTTAAGTATTGAGGTGAATTTTTTGTGGTGCGACGCCATAAAAAAAGAGCTTCCAACGAGGAATTTCGGTGTAAATCACTGAAAAATGCGAATTATTTTCATTTAATCATGACTTTCTCGATCAAATTCTCACTCGCGTGGCAATTGGGAGAAATTAATGGCAGTTTTTGCACAATTGTAATAATTTTTATGTCTTATTGCAAAATGATTATTGTTGAAACTATGTGTGAAAAATGGGTGGCAAAACATGAATTTTCTCACATGATATGATACCATTGTGAGAGGTTGAGATGATATTGAATAAAAGATGACTTCCTCAATATCAACACTGCGTCGCACGTAACATAGAGAGAAAAAAGTTGCTCAATAAATTCCTATTAAATGATCCCATTAGGTATCATGATAAATCTTAATTGGCACAAGTCTAGCTTATTGACGTGGTGTTGTGTGCGTTGTGTGATGGCCTTTAATTGCTGTGCGATACAACTTTAATGTAATAGCAGCCAAAATTTACTTACTTGTACTCAACTTGTATAATTTGCCACCATAAATGGGTGTTTTGCGCGCAAGTGCAAGTAATTTGCAAGGTGAATGAATTGGGCTGCAAAGGAGGGAAAGTGGTGTAATTGGTGAAATGTAAAAATTAGTTAATTATTCTGTGTACCTAATTTGCAATTTACTCAGAAGATTGTGTGTTCGTGTGTGTGTCCTGCAGAGGAAAAGAAAGAATGGGACGAAATGTGGGAGGGACAAATGCGAGAATCCGATAGAGTGGTAAAATTGAGCCTTTTATAGCCTCAGGTATTAATGGGAAATAATCAATAAAGGTTAAGTAAAATCGGAAAGTCGATTGAATGGCTAAAGACACGAACAAACATACTTCACTTTCATGTTTGTGCTCCACACGAGTGGCGAAAATGAATTTTCTCCCGTTCTCTTGTTGGTTTGAACTTCACAAGAACTCATGTTGTTGAAAATGCTGTTTGGCCTCCTCTTATACTCATGGGGAGTTTATTTTCACTTTAAGAACCCCTCATTCCGTTCAATTTCAACACACACTTTACCTCAAAATTTTACCTGATGCGTATCTCATTTTATTTCATCTCCCCATCGCAATTTTCTTGCCCACTAAATATAACATGTTTGAGATGAGAGAGAGAGAAAGAGAAGAACATCAATGGTGGCATTATTCACTTAAAGTGCTCTGTCGATTGGCAAATCACCTGTGTCTAAATTGTATGCGAAAGATGTGCCCTCGAAATGGGCGCGAGCTCACAACTGTGCCATCGGGATTGGGAATATTGAGGACTTGATATTTTCCTATTCTAGAGCGAATGATGGCGCTAAAACTGTGCGTTTTATGGCAATATTTGAGCATTTTCTCTGCATCTGTTCAATTTTTCACAGCAAGTCAAGTCGATGAAGAAATAATCTCTTACGCATTTCTCCCTTTCCACACCTCGCCAAAGATGTTTTCTTCTTTCTTGGGGGGAGGATAAAACAAGAAATGTATTAAATTGAGAGAAGGAGAGAAGATATTTTTGCCCTAGATTTCTTAAGAATGGTGCGTATTCTATGAGGAAAACGGGAATTGTATTGATTTTTCTGCTTCACTCTCACTTGATTTTCAATACAATTTCATCTCTCCACATGTGTGTTTACCATGATAATAATTCGGTGGAAGTATATTTACAGATGATGAGCATTAATAGACAATAATGGTGTGGCATTCTTCATCTCCGTTTAGTTATCACGAGGCGAAAGATGTGCAGAAAGAGAGGGAGGGAAAGAGAAGAGGAGAATTTGGGAGATTTTGGACGGATGGCATCTAAATTGGGATGTGCTTGCACAAGATTGAATTTCAATGTTGTCAATAACAGGTGTAAACAGATTTACCCTGAAGCTCAAGATGCAAATTAAAGGAAGATTAAGATCCGATTTAACGGTCTCTTTGTACTGCTTATCCTGATCTTTAATCTGTGATGGTTGCAACTTTTATCACACAAATTTCCATGCGTCTCTTCGTGTACACGATGTATTTTTTCCTTGAG
This sequence comes from Phlebotomus argentipes, assembly GCF_947086385.1. NCBI lineage: Eukaryota > Metazoa > Arthropoda > Insecta > Diptera > Psychodidae > Phlebotomus > Phlebotomus argentipes. The sequence goes on along the minus strand of NW_026776181.1, from coordinate 4,724,962 downwards.
CGCAACTGCCAATTTCAGTTGATTAAGTTCGAGGGCATGACATCGAGACATTCGAAAGGCTGGGGGGAGATTCCTTAGAAGAGGTGTACACAAAAACCTCTTCAAATAAACCCCGAACATTGTGATGAGAGGAATTTTAGAGAGGAAATTGGAGAAATTTCCGTAACTTTTATATGAATAATTTGTTAAGGAAGAGTGAAAAGTGTTGAATAAGTAATGATATTATATTTTTCTCGACATTGATTGCTATCGCTTCTCTTGCAGTTCTCAGGACGACGTCCAAAGCGAAGTACTTCGGGTTCACAATCTAGTCTGGCATCAACTCCTGGTCATAGTGGTACAAGCAATAAACGAACTGGATCTGCTGAATGGCCAGATCCACCTGAGGCACCAATTTGTAGTACAGAAGATGAGGCGGCGTCTATTTATTCGGATTCTGGTGAGAAGAGATGGAAATGTGTGAATTTTTCATGCACAGAGAATTTATATGTATCTCTTGTTCTTTTTTTTTGTGCTTCTTCTCTCCCGTAATATGATGAATTTGCCATTCATTAGATGAGGTCATTCCATATCCCACGAGCTTCCTCGGGCAAGGGACGTACGTTATTCGCAAGGGCAGAAAGCAGCGTCAACGAGTGCCGAATATGGAGGCGGTGTCATCAGTTAACACAAGTAGATATGGACGAGAGGGCGGCGGGAGTATTGAGTTACCGAGTCCTGTGTTTCCAGTCTCTATGCTCATTCCCAATTCGAGGCATAGCATAGATTTGGGATCTCCTCCGCCGCCACCTCCGCCCATTATGAATTCACTCTGTTCACCAAGGTGAGATTCTTCTCAATCATTCTGTACAATTTTTCGTCCACGTCACAATAATATCAATATGTGTCTCACACGGTTTATTTTCTTTACAATTATATCCTCGCCCACAGATCACGTTTATCACTAGACTTAAGTTCACCTACCTCAGAGCTTCCCGCATCGGCATCTGTCACGAATAACAGCACTGTAATCTCACCACGATATTCTGAATTCAAAACATACAGTTCCACATTCGATGGACTTCAGGCACTTGATGCAAGCAATAGCGGACAAGCGGCTTCTACTGGCTATAGCAATGGATATTCTCTAACTCGTGTGGCATCGTTACCAGCAATTACACCACCACATTCGGGTAATTTTTTCCCACATTTTATACTCCGTCGATGTTGCCCAATGAAATTCAGTCCATTGTGATAAAGCAGACGAGCTTAAAAGCCACCAGAAATCCTTTTACCGACATCCACCGTGTGCCTCGACAAAAATCGATAATTCATTCATATTCATGATGCACAGGCTTCTTTTTAATTGATTGAAAGTTTTTCGCACCAGAGAAATGTGGCGTGTGCACTGTTGCAATGCTATTTGTGTCTCTCGACATTAATTGCTTAAAATATTATTATAAATTTTTTTACTCTTCCTATTTGATTGTGCCAACGAGAAACTTCGCTAACAACGTCGATTGTTGACATCGTTATTTTCCCTTGGTGTTTTTCACATGATAGCCGATGGGATTTACCGTTCGAAAAGTAGACATTATGCAAATTCAATTTATTGGATTACACTCTTGCGTGATTTCTCCCCTAGCCTAGAATATAGATACTTGAGGGAGGGAATTATAACAAAAAAAATAGCGATGCAGTACCGTTGAGGTTTATTTTTCATGTTGATACAATCTTTTTGTACCTTTTCGGGCGCGTGATGGCACTTTGGGATAACATATTTGCATCCTCAGACAATACGTGGGGTGAAAGTAAATTGCAACTTTTTTCTTTTGTGGGAATGGTTTCTTGAACCTGAGACGACTATTTTATCTACTTGAATAACGTAAATTCCTAAATTGCAACATAATTACAAGCTATCGTTTCAAGCGGTATTGATGCCCCACAGTTGGAGGAAGAGGAGAATGGCGAGAGATTATGGGAAATGGAAAATTGAGTGGGATCTGTCTGGAAAACTATTCTTTCTCTCCCCCACACAAGGAAATACCATCCGAATGCCGTGGTATTCCTGTGGGGTGTTTGCAACTTTAGCAATGGAACGTTAAAGTGGTAGAAATGATATAAATTTGCAGCGGCAATAAGAAACAGCTTTACTGTTTTTCATTAACAAAAGTCACAAGGAGTGTGAGAAAAAGATGAACATTTATTAAAATTTTAATTAAATTGTTGACACTGATTTGAAATATTTCTCTTTCTCTTTTCTCTATTGTGTGGCTTTTGCAGGTGGAGAAAATCTCTCAACCCCACGTCGCGAGCTCGCGCCACCCATCGAAGAAGATGAGGAGCAGGACAGTGAATCTCAGCGTGGTGCCCCATTGCGTCAGATTGAGAATAATATCAGTGCATTGCTGCGCGGTGACATTCCGGTGGCCCGTGTGGCGGATATTCCAATGATTCGGCGACCTCTGGGCTTTCGGCCTGGTGTGCACAAGTCGGAGAGTGCCAAAGAGATGCTCCTATCGCAGTCGGTGTTCGGGCCGCTGCCGCCATCGCCACCAAGTTCTAGTCCTGAGATGGAGAGTGACGGTTTCCCGCCATTGCCGCCGTCTCCGCGCCACGCGGAGTCAAAGGATGAGTATCTCGACATGAAGCGCACACCGCGGCTGCCGCCAAAGCACGATAGCTACTATCAGGAGGACGAGGAGCAGCCGCCGGCGGTGCCGCCGCATCGTGGACCATCACTGAACACCCTCAAGACACGATCGATGGACGCGGGCTTCAGCAAGTCCTATCGCAATGGCACTTTCGCCCCCACCTCACCGCATGGCCCAGGCACCCTTCCGTCTGAGCTGGCGGGCGGCGTGGGCGGGTGTGGCGGCAATGGAATTGGCTCACGGCGACGCTTCATGTCGGGTGCATTTCCCAAAAGGTTGTCCGGACAGAGTCCGCGCGAGGAGCGCCGCCTTCAGACATCGTGCAGTTTGCCAGAAACACCCATTTTCGCCAGAGGGTGAGTTGAACACCATCAATTCTCATTCGTTTCTCCTTCGGGCTCCTCTAACGTTTCACTGTACTGTGCGATGGGCAGTTGTATAGACACACTATTTTCACCGAGGGAGTGAAATTCCATGAAATTTTGATGTGATGGTTTTCGGAAAAGTTTAATATTGAGGAAAGTTATAGCATTTCGTCATAAAATCATCCACTATATTTTTCACAGTACTGTGCTTATCCTCGGATATTCATTGTATGCTATAAAGTATACCGTCTGTCTGAGAATTGTATAAATTCAACTGAAAAGTAAGCACAGGAAAAGGGTCTCAGGTGGAAAAAGTATGTTGTTGTACATTAAAATATTTGATTTTAGTATAATTTCAGTGTAAAACATCTTGAGATTTCCGAACTGATGAGCGATAAAATTGAAGAATTGTGTCCTTATTAAATTTTAGGATCAAACTTTAGTGCTTTGACAAACGATTGCACTTGGTTGTCTGTGTGCTCAATGGAAAGTTTCTCTTCCACTAGAGCAACTATCATGAAAAGTTGAGAGTATAAAACTGCGAGTAATGCAAAATGATATGACGCGAGGGAAACACAGGAATAACGTTTTATATTTATAGAGAGACTGTTTGAATTCTGATCTAGTTAAAATCCTGCACAAATATGGATTTTTTCGTCATGTTGTGTGTGGAATTCACTTTAAATGCAAAAAGAGTGGTCATATCAAGATTTCAACATGAATTCACACTCATGGCCATATTTTTATGCAAGAAACAGACACGCGCTTTGTGGAAAGGGGTGAAATACACATAAATTTATGTTTGTGTTTTGCAGGGTTTGTGAATTTATTCTGTTGTGTACAAGATCTCATTTTTGGCTCACTCAGCATATTATATATATGTCTCTATAAGATGCTTTTCTCCTTCACTCGCAAGTTAAGGCGCTATAAAAAGCCGTCGTGGCCAAAAAGCGAGCTCCTGTTCCTGGGGGTGGCGATGCATTAAAAGTGAATTACCCGAAATAAGAGACATATATGAATAATTAATGATTCAATTTCGGCATTGCGGAAGAATTAATTTTGCATGCTTGAAATGAAAAATGCGATAAGGCAAAACATCACTTTCGTATTGATAAATTTCCACTTCATCCTCCTATTCAATGTTATGCTGTTGAAAAAAAAATTAATTTTACCTGATGAAATTCCATGTACATAGTTTTTTTTTATTGAAAAGCTCTGCTATCGACAAATTTTCATTAAGCATTCACGAAAGTGTTTTAATTAAGAATTTTTTTCCACGTAGAATTTTAATTTGAACAAATCGATAAATATATACTATCCTGACGTTGGTGCTATTTATTTATATCTTTCAGGTGTGATATTCCACGGACACCACATCGTCGGGCGCCTGAATTGCCGAATTCTGGAACAGGAAGCAGAACAGCTCCGCGTTCTGGGAATAATTCCGCCCATTCTGCATCAATGAACGCCTCTATTGTGGGAATTGGTGAGAAAGATTGTCAGTCATAACACAAGTATTGCACTATCAGGGATTGTGGAAAAACCATCCGCTCGCCTCCTGGAAAGCTTTAGTTATATGTAGGCCTCTGATTCGTGCAGAGAATGGGTGCAAAGAGTGGAGAAAGAACGATAAAACTTACTCGTTTGCACAATCTCAGTTCGGAATAATGGAATGGCTCGCTTGCAATTGTGTTTGTTCGCACTGCAAGTGAATTGCGAAGGAATGAACTTGATCAAGAGTGATAAGGGAGAATTCATCTTGTTTTCCTTCTCTCACTCTCTCAAACAAATGTGAGGGGATTAAGGAGTAATTTTTGTGTGCACCTAGATGGAAAATTATGCAATGAAGAGGGCTTATCGCCACACAGAAGTTATGAAAAAGTGCTTAATAACTTCAGAAACTAATGTTTGTGAAATAGTGCTTTCCGTCCTGATTTGTGGGTCATGTGCTGTATTTTTTTTAGCGTGATACATCAACTTGTGGAGCTTAATATTGATTTTGCTGAAAGTTTTAAAGTATCGTTGGGGGTTCTTTAAAGGACTGAGAGAAAATCTCGAGTTGCTCTTGAGAAAATGAGTTGAGCGTTTCTTATGGTCTCCGAAGTGAAAGCTGTAATTGGATGTATTTATAGGCATTATCTAATTATGCGTGAAATTCCTATGTTATATAGGCTTTCTTGTTCTCCGCGATGAGATTAATTTCAAGTATTAAAGCGACATTGTTGTAAAGCCATATTAAAACTTTATATAATACTTCGTAAGTTTTCCACTAAAGTGACTCTGTGAAATGATGCGTAAAATTAGTATCACAGAGTCAGAGACACTTATTAGGATTCGTCAGATGCGAATATTCATGGAATTGATGGGGAATTCTGCTCACTTGCTAATCAATTTTGCAGGAAATCCAGTTAGCAGTCGCCAGAGGAATATCAATCACGTGCTGGCGAGTGGTGAGATGCTGCGCCTCGCCGGCGGTCCGGCCCGTGGATGGTATCCGAAGCAGAGACACCGACCGGCGTCCACGGAGAATCTGGATCGGCTGCACCAACAGGCGCAGGGCTTCAGAGCATGGGACGCTGGTACGAGTAGCCGCAAACCGCTCACTCTGCCGCCAAACCTCACACCCAAATTTTTCAACAAGTCGCCACGTGAAGCTTTGCGACGCGTCACTAGTTTACTCATTCGCAAAGGTACGGAATATCGGGGTTGGTAAAAGAAGCGAACGCGCGCATTTCCTTTGGCCGCGACTCGAGGGTATGGAAGAAGAAAAAGGCAGAGAATCTTTTTTCCTATTGAAATATGGGTTTGTTGACCTTTTCTTTCAAATTTGCACTTTAAAAGTTGATTTGGCAATTTCTAGCTGAATCTCTGTCCTGTGTGTGATTTTCACAGTGAAGAAAGCTTGAGTGGGGCTGAAAATAAAATCCGACGGCTGCGTTGAGGTATTTTTAGGATAGCATCGAAGGAGAGAGAGAGAAAGCGAGTAATTTAGCATATTTTGGGCGTGGGTTACGATTCAATAAATACGAATTATTTAACGATTTCACACACATCGTCAAAGTGATAACGACTTGTGGATATTTATAGGCTGCAAATGAGTCACATTGAGTGAGAAAATTATGTGCCTTTTCTCCTTGTTTTCCTCTCCATTTGTAGGATTTACGCATGGGAAGAAAAATCTCAGAAGATTCCTTTTATGAATCCGTCTTTTATAGTTTTTTTTTTCTTTTATGATTAATCCATAAGATTTCGGACGCAAAAGGGAGGAGAAAAAAATATTGCGATAAGCTATAAAAGTTTTGTGTGTGTGTGGTTTTCTTCGGTGCTTGTCATATAAAAAAAAGTTGTGAAAGATTTAATTTTTTATTTCCCATTATATAAATTCGATTTGATATGCCGATAAGGAGAGAAGGTCAATTGGGAAAGATTGATTTTATACACCTCCACATGGTCGTTTTGGGTGAATGTAATTTTGCCAGAAAGGCCTCACGTTTCTTGCAGGCGAGAAAGAGTAACATCTTATGGCGTTTGAGCATTTATATTCACATAAAATGTCTCAATTGATTTCATCAGGAGTGACAGAGGAGCGGAAGAGAATTAATGGCGGGAAATGTGATGAATTTTTAAGTGAGATCGCGCGCAGTGGGTTGATATATAAATAAAAAATTGAAGTGGCGTGTGTGTAAAAATAGCAAAGTTCTCGATATGGATTTTGGGACAATTTTTACGCGGAATCATTGAAATGAATATTGGAGGTGAAAGTCGGAAAAAAATAACACAGTTAATAAACACAAAGAGTAGTAAACTTGTGGCGACGTTTCACACATCATCTAAAAACACACCACATTCACTCAGATTCATATCATATCTCGCTGTTTATTCTCCATGTGTAATCATACAAAATAGATAAGAGAAAATCCCTCCACTTTGCAATTCGATCCATTCATTTTGCACATCTATTAGCATGATATTTCCAGAACTAATATTGTACAATTCATGCAACACTGTTAACTCCTCTCTTCATTATTATTACCTTGTCTACATGTTTATCAGTAGATCTGTAGTCAGTTAAAAAGGATGTTAAATGGAAAATTCACAGCATTTTCTCATCTACGACAAAATTATTTGGCCAAATGAAAAGAAGACGTCTAAATTCTAAGCACAAAATCAATCATTGTTAATTGCTTTCATTCACTGCATTTTTCGTGCTGTTAAATTTCTACATGACTAGGAGCGAAAATCTAATGAAAATCTGTCATCTTTTCCCATCGACAGGCAACAATTCTAAAGAAGCGAAACGTGATAGTCAACGAGAACGCGATTTACACTTGACACAGTCGCATTATAATCCTTCTGGTGCATTAGGTGAGTTTACTTGTATTCGGAGAAATGTTTTTTCTCAAAAATGTTGTTAATTCCACGGCAATTTGCATCTAAAGTGTGTGTGTGCAACTGCACAAAAATGTTTCACGACAAAGTGGCATGATTAAAGTCGTGCGCTTTGTTCAAAATCCACTTCAGTCTGCTATGCATGAATCGCGCATTTGGGGATGAAAGGAACAAAGTTGAGAGCAAATAACACTGTGGCAATTCTTGCGTGAAAATTCACTTCAACTTTGAAATTTTTGCTAAACAATTGGCAAAATAAAGCAGATGTGCTCTAACATAAGGCATGAAAACTCTCGACTTTTTCTAAATAGAGGAATTAAAATGCATTTTTGATGTTGTGGACCAACTTTAATGTGGAGAAATTAGTTTCAAATGTAAATTTCATGAAAATAGTCCATTTTTAAGAGATAAATCTACTCCCATTTGGATTCCAAGTCACTAGATCTTAGTCTTGTTAATCTTATTATCAAGTGGAGAGCTAATAACATAATATCCTTTTATTATATGTAGCTAAAGTCGCTTCATTCAAATAAGTACGCATGAAAATCATACATTTGTCTCTACACTCCCATACAGTAATGAGTTATTTTAAGTTATCGTCTCGCGATGTGATGACAAATTTTATCAGTCATGGAAATATTTGTGTGCGCCGTGAGAGAAAATGAGAGAATGTATGACGTTGAGCATTACATTTCTTTATGACACTAGACTTTACGTGTGTCTCAGGCACAATCGAGTGATAGATTTTATTCAGCACAAGTCTTATCTGTTTGAGGTATTTTGCGAATGGCGATAAAGACTGTGAAATGTCAGAGCTAACATTTGATGGACTCATAGTTAAATGCAGATATTTGCTATGAACCAGTTTGCTAGAGATTTTTCCTCAATGCCCTTCAGACATGCCATCAATTTTCACTTGACACTTTCCCATGAATGGCCAGCGAATGATGCCAGGAGAAGAAAGAAAGAGAGAGTGGTTAATTTGATGGCTTATCATTTTCGCTGGAAAAAAGTCACTCTTTTTCCCTATAACGGAAATGTTTGCTAATGATTCACGAAATTAGTGGAAATGTGACTTCACCTGGCTAAGAAAATTTCCTTTCTTTCACTTAGTCTTTTCTTTGAGAAGGAGCGTGAACAAAAGGAAGGAAAAATGCAAAGAAGTCCACGTAATTTTTTCACTTTTCTGCTCTCTTTCACGCTGAGAGATCAAAGAGGTTGAGAAGCAATTTCAATTTTTTAGTGACTTTAGCTGAATTGATGGCAATATATCCATATCTTTAGCATAGTTTTATAAATTTGCAGAAAGTGAAGGAGCCTTTAAATAGCTATTGATTGTCTTGTTTCAGCCGAAGAAGCCCCGAAGAATCCGACAACACAGAAGAAGAAGGGGTTCTTCAAGAGTTTCTGGAAGAAGTCAAAGCACTACTCATTGGAACAATAATTTTCCCGCTTCTCATGCGCCTTTTGGCACCGTCGTGAGGCCGACGAGGACGATGATGATGATGATGGTGAGGGAGTCAGTGAAGTGGACGTGAGGCAGGCAAAAGGGATGAAAAGGATGGAAATGTAATTATTAGAATTTACACACATAGAATTTTTCCACATTTTGCTGTTAGTCTTGTACGGAGAAATGATAAAAGATGGGTAAGACGACATTCAATGGGCAAGTTGAGTATATAGAGAAAAAGGTGTGATTAACACAACACATTCGTGCAATTGTCAGTTGGTTTTTATTTTTTCAACGTTGTTTTACATTTGCGATATTCTTCAGATTTATATTTTCATATTAATCATTCTGTGCCATGTTTGATTTTACAAGAAATTTCTATTAAAATTCTCTCTTACATTTTCATCACATTGTTTTCATATATAATGCAATTTTTAATAACGTGATTTTGAAACAGATGATAAACTTTTTCATGAACTGCCATTGGAATAGGATAACATTAATATCAAGTAAAGGAAAGTCACAGATTAGAATCTCTAAAAGTATTTTAGAAAACCCTTCCAAAGAAACAAGAATCATGAAATGAAAGAATTTCGCACAAAATGTGCTGATAAGATAAATTTAAACGTAAAGAAAAAAATTTTGTAATGGCCTAGCAAACTCAACATTAAGAAGGGAAAAAAAATGCGAGGAAAAAAACTCACGTAATATTAAACTTATATAAATGATAAAACAAATATTTGTACATAGAAAGTATCAGCAATTTGTTAGAAGGAAACTCCATTTTTTCTATCATGTCCCTTTTCTCTCTCTCTCATAAATCTGACAGTGAAGCGAAAGACAGAGAGAGAGAGGGAGAAAAAAAGGACTTTTCGCAATTCAAACTTTTCAAAGAAATAACATTAGTATTCTCTCTTTGTCCTGAAGACTAAAGAAAAAAAAATCATTGACGAGGCGAAGGAGAAGAAATCACTGATAGCATAACAATAATAAAATATTTTTATAGAATAATATAGAGGAGATACAAGATGGAGAAGAACGGAAGTATTACATGATGAAACGATATACAAAGAAATAGGAAAAAAAACGCATCAAATTTTTTGTTGTTGTCTCCTGATTAATCACGCGCAGCAAAACAATAAGTCACAGATAAAACGTAAAACGCATAAGGAGCCATTTTGGGAAGGAGAAGTGTTCTATTTTCTAGTGTTACTGAAGAAACAGCGAAGATGAAACAAATATTGCAGAGTTGTGAAAAGCACAAATTTTCCGTTTACAATCCCTGATCCAATTTCCCCAAAGCGAATTTCTTTCAAGTTTGCTGTGCACTTGAGAGGCACACAAACACAAGATGAGTTACAACTTTGCATAAATAACTCTCTGAATTATTGCTAAATGAATGTGAGTTACATTGAGGTCGGTTAGAGAGATGTGAATTGAAAAGAAGGAGAAGAAGATGTCCTATTTATATCCAATTTATGTGTTTCCATTCATTCACCCACTGAACGAGACTTTGTTTACATGTGTTTTTTATCGTTTCTAATCATCCTTTCAGCGGTTTAGCAATTAAAAATATCATAGAGGAGATTTCAGGCCATAAGAAGGAATAAATAATGAGCACAAGTAATGATGATGAATGTGTGGACACAATTGAGTAGGAAAGTTACTTTTGTTAACAATGAATGTCATGAACAAGAAAGTGCCCCAAACACACACTCACACACACGCGCAACATGTATTACAATTACTAGTATTTAAAGTTTAAATTAAAGGGATGATCACGTGAATGAATCCTTTTTGAAGAAAAATGTGTGTTTAGAAAAGGGATATGGAGTGAGGCTAGAGAAATTTGACTCCTGACAAGAAGTAAGAGATGAGAAGAAAAGAAGTGAAGAAAAAACCACTCAAAGACTATTTCAATACTCAAATTTACCTTTATATGAAAAAAGAGAGAGAAAGATGATAAAACGACGAGAAGAATCTCTGGCAGGAGATTAAAAAATATACCACATGAAGAAAAAAAAGCGCACGCCACATTTGTAGAGTTGACATCAATAAAAGGAAACTCATGGATTAACCGGAAGAGTTTTACACCAGAGTTTTGTGAAGAATTCTTGCAGAAAACTTTCTCAACGCCCATATTTTCTTCGATTTATCAGCAGAGTTTCGCGCCGGGAAAGTTTGTCTGTGCATTTTTATGCAAGAAGCGCAGTCAACAGAAGATTTTTCTGAGTGGAGTTTCCGACTGGATGAACATATGGTGTGGATTCTTCGCTGACGAGACGAATATGAATGACTTTGCAGACGAGCAACTCGACTGTTTGTTTTTTGTCCAGAAGCAGATGATTATGCGCAATCGCGAGAATCATGTACATATTGTGGCACTTTGTCTGCTCGAAAATTTGCATGTGCGGTTTTCATTGAGAAAACTCAGCTGAATTTGCGAGAAAACACAAAGGAAAACTTCAGGAGTCACTGCAATTCTGCATTTGTAGACAAAAATATCGATTTACAAGTGTGTAAATTCGCTTTTAAATATTCTTTCATTCGTTGCTTGACAATTGAGGATAATTCTTTTGCTGTGTTGTTAATATCATCAGAGTAAATCAACATGTATTTTTTTGTCCTTGTGAGACTGCTAAAGACTCTAAATATTGGTTTTGAGAGGTTATCAGCTTCTTTAATCACACAAGATTAGATGAGTTTAACCTCGTAAAACCAAATATTTGACCGTTCTGATCACATAATCAATCCTATAGCAAGATTCTACTGAATTTTTTTTACTTTTAAATCCTTGATTTCAGTCTCAATATATTTAGGAGTGTTAGAAAACCTATAATTTCATATTTGTGCATAAAAAGTCTTGAATTTATGCCGAGAAAGGTGTTAATTTTATAGGAAACCAGCTTGATTTGAAGGTAAATTTGAAAACTTAGGTTTATGACAATCGAAAAGGATTTGAAATTACGTAGATTTAGACTAATTTCAAGACCTTTTAGAAACTCATTTCTTGATTCAATAAAATATGATTTTTCTGAGTGCAGTCATAAACACAGAAATATGCTATCTAATACTATCAGATGGGGTGATAATTGAGCTCTGTTTATCCCTATAAAAACGCGTGAACGCAATATGGTTCTGGAACCTGGGTTTTGGTCTATCAACTCAAATTCCTCACACTTTTCCAACGCAAATAAACACACGCGTCTAATGAGGTCACACATTCCCCAATTAGACACTCTCACCTTGGAATCTCCGAAGATCTCTTAGGCAATCTCACCTCTTAAAATAGAATCGCGCGCGATCGACTTTCCCAGGTCAGTGCTTTCGCCTCTCCAGAAGTTTTGCTCTCTATTATTTCTCCGCAGGTGTCATAAAGTGACGCTCGTGGAATCAACTGAGGAGCATATCGAGCTGGAGAAAGTGATGTTGAGCCATCAATCATGCGACTTTTCAAGCGCATCGACGCACAAGCGCGCTAAGCTTAGGCACAACACGAGGTTTTATCACACAAGAAATGGTTGTTAATTGGACGGAAAAAAGTGAGAAAAATGCGCAGTGCTTTTAATGAGACACACGGAGTTATAATACAAATTTATTATTCAATGATTTTTGTGTTTTTTTTTCTTCTTTTGTATAGACATTCCTTGCAAAGAATAATTACAAGCTATAGTCCTAGATTTATATTTTACTCCTTTTCATTATATGCAATATTCTCAAGTATGTTGTAATTATTTTTAGGATAAGAACAAATCAATAAAGAGATGAGACAAAGTGGGAAATAAAGTGAAATGAAAACTATTCACGTGTTGTTTTCTTTTCTTAGATTTGAGCAATTATATCGTGTAAAGTTGATTTGTTTTTCTCGTTTTTTTTTAAATATGGATTAAACTCCTCCCGGAAAAGCCACAATAAACATTGACCATTGGAGAGCACAAAAAGCTGGAAGCATGATTGGAAAGTAAGTGAAAATCATCGATTTATCGTCTTTAATTTGCATATCTGTGTTGCTTTTACAAATTTCCATGTTAATTTTACATGCATAAATATCTCAATTTTTTCTGCATTATAATTTTTCAGATGAGAACTCTGATTTTTTTTTCTTTTATTTTTAAATGCCACTTTTCTTCACTGCAAACATTTTTTTTCTCATTTCATTTTTTTTTAATTCGAAAGATGATTTTTCATTTTATGCGTTACATTTTCTCTTGCATTATTTTTTTTCTTATTTTTGGGACTAGCAATTGGGAGGAAAAATGTGTTATTTAATATATATATTTTTTGTATGGATTTTACACAACATCATGTAAAAAATTACGAAATTTTTTCACCTCTTCTCTCAAAACCACTAGCTTACATGTTATTACACTCACTTTTATTATTTGTTTTCTTTTTCTTCTTTAATAAAAATTGTTACTTTAATTATTTGCCAGTATCAAAGTCGTTATTTTCAACTATTTCATTATCCATTAATTACTATTGTGTTGTTTTTCCTCAATCTTTCATGTTGTATTGTTCTTGATATATGTTTATATTATTTATTCATAATTTCTTAGTGTTGTTTTTTTTTTCTTCATCCTTCTTTTATGCTTTACTATTACAAAGTCATTGGATATTTCAAAAATATCAGCAAAAATGGCTTTTCTACTCATATTCTTGCAATATTTTATCAGCTTATTTTCTTGTTGCGCATAAGTCGAAAAATTAAAAAGGAGAAAAGGTGTTGAAGAAAAATTTTTATGAAATACTGCTTAAAAATTGCTATTTTCTTCCTCTTACACCAAAAAAAAAAACATGACTCTCTTCTCATCATCACAAATCCTTCTTTTCTTCACCTTTTTTTTATACTCATCTCTACAAATATTCACATCAAATCTCACCAAAAGATTAAAAAAAAAAATGTCAGTGAATTTGGAAGATGAAGGAATATTATTTTGACGAGATTTTACAAAGTGTGTCTTACTTTACTTTCTAAATCTTTCCGAAGACGCAAAAGAAAAAGCTTTATCCCACTTTTTTTTTGTTTTGCCTTTAGTCACAACACAGAAATTACAATATTATTTCTTTTTCATCGTCAGAATAATTCTCATCATTTCTTTATTACTTCTCATCCTCTTTTTTCTCAATTTCCTCCTTCATTAAATATCTGATAAAAATACTACACCTACTAAGAGTAATAGAAAAAATGAACTTTCTCTCTTTATCCTTAGAAAAATTTACTGTTCGCCAAGAAAATTCCTTCTCGATATCAAGACATCAAATCGCAGCTTTTGCAGCGCGTGTGATTAAGATGAAAACTGAGAGAAAATTATATTCACTTGATTTCTCATATTTTTATTTAATTATTTCCGCAAAAAATTCTCCACATAATTATATTCTTTCTTTTTCCTCTGAAATGATGTGATTTTATGACATTACTTTCTTACTCACTGTTTTTCTCTTTACTTTGCGCAATATGATTTATAAGAATGATAAGTGTTTTTTCTTCACTTTTTGTTTATTATTTCCTACATTTAAATATAGAGACAAAAGAAACAGCTAAAGAACGCGGGCTGTTGTTGAGAAGAAGAGAAGAAAAACATTGAGGTGTGCTTGCGAGAAAAATCAAATATACAAAAGATTTTACCATTTAGAGAGTAAAAATAGAGTTAAAAAAACATAGGCAATTTTTTTATATAATTGTAAAACAAAAAAAGACAAAATGCATAAAAGCCAGTTCTCATCAGTAAAACTAATTAATTGCAAGAAAATTACTATTTCTCAATTTCTTTTTGTTTAGTTTAATTACAAATGTCAACGCATCTTCAAATATCATTTTTTTTTTCATGCCATTCCATGTTAGAAGAACTAAAAAAAGCCAAAGACTTCAGAAATTCCTGTTGAAAAGGTAAGACAAATAGTTAACATAATGATCTTTTTATTTCTCGCTACATTTTTCCACTGGATTTTTTTTTCACCCTTCTTGAATAATCGCAAAAAGAACATATTCAAAATATTCTATTTTAAATTTTGTAATAAAAAAAAAAGTGCAGCTAAAACGCAAAGTATTGAATTTATTCCTTACTTCTCTTCCATTATTTTTCTTCTTCTTTATATCATTATCCTTTTATAGCTGTTTTTATCTTGTTTCCATCATTCTTTTTTCTTCATCAATTTTTATATAATTTTAATTTCCACTTCTTTAATAATTATTAATTCTTATACAAATTAATGCCGAAGAGAAATGTGATTACATGATCGTTCGAGCACACACACATCAACCTGGAAAGAATAGCAAACAAACATTGCTTTAGTGACATGAAAAATTCGTCTTTTCGAGAGAGAAAAATGTACTAAATTATGAAATTTCAAACAGAAAAAAACGTTCCTCAACGTCTTTTCTCTGTTCAAAGTCTCTGCAAAGTATTATTTATAGTTTCAATTTCATTTTTCTTCATTTATATTGTTTATTTATTAATAAATTTGTTTGGCACACACAATTCATGCCAACATTTTCTCCTCTTTTCTCGCTCTTCTCTACGTCACAGTCTTGTGGGTTTGAAGAAGAAAAGGAAAGAAAATACACAACAAAATGGTTTATGGATTTAATACAGAAATTACGTGTATTGCATAAAAATGGTAATTTTTTGTGCTTCAAAGTCTTCAAAGAAAGTAAAGTGAAATAATTTAATTAACAATTGAATTGAGTATTTTCATATGTGTTTTACACACACTGGATTTTCTTTCCTTTCTTTCTTATTCGCTTCGATTATTATTTCCGTTTTAGGAGGGTTTTTTCTTCTTTCTTTCTCTCTCTATTAATACTTGTAACACAATCAAACGAAATCTCTACTGAAAGTCTCTCTAAATTGTGGATGATTTCTGCAGCTAAACAATATTTTTTTTTAAGAATTGAATAATATTTCCTTCACACATTTTACAGTGACTTGAAGTAAAAGCAAGTTTTGCGGAATAGTCATTGAAGCCACAATATATAATTTTATGCTGAATAGTGCAGATAATATGTAAACACACCAACACTGCATTTTTAATCAACAACAACTTGTTGCAAATGAGATTAACAAAAGTCCGGGAAGGGGAGAAAATTCAATAGATTATCACCCAACTTCAATGCTTATCATCATTTGCGAAATGAAACGCATTAATTAACCTTATGTCCAACACCATAAGATTCTACATTCGCCACTCTTACTTTCAATAGCCAAATGAAGTCATGTTATTCGAGTGCATCGAAGCTTATCAAATTCCATGCATTCTGTGACATTATTGCAAATAAAATTTCGCTGATAACTGCAAGTCAATTTCATGGGAAGTTTTAATGAGGTTTACGAGACGTAAAGTGTTTATTTTAGCAATAAAAAAATACTTCTCAATTTGTCATACATTTCTGCACTTTACAACAACACGTTGAGGTCATTGAAAATATTCAGCAATTAATCATGCAATGATTCACTCATAGATCTTTTCTCAACCTTAACCTTTTGCTAGCAGACAATAGAGAGACTTTCAGTTGATTTATCTTTAAGATATGGCAAAAAGAAACTTATCATACCTCTTTAGTACCCGCATGTAATCAAGTAATCACCAAGTTTCTCTACAACAGAAGCCGCCTGTTGCGGTTGAACAGGATCCTCATAGATTGAAACTATCACCGCTGCATTTGGGGAAAAGAAGGACAACACAAAATTGCATTAGATTATTTTTGCATTAGTCAAACACTCTGAATGCACAAAGAGCAATCCTACCTTGCTGCGTCTTCATACAATGTACGCCGACTTTGCCTAATTTGGCACGTATGACTCGATCGGTTCCCGACAAGTAAATATATCGCTGACCAGCTAAGGTGACACCGCCGCTTGTGAGCAGATCCTCCCTTTCAAACCCTTTCACTAGTTTTGATATTTCATCTTTTGTCACCTGAAAATAGAACAGAGATCAGCATGATTAGTTGCATTTATAAATAAATACAGCATTTTTGGCATTTTCAAACATTGCGAAGAAGGTGAAATCCGCTGAATGACAGAGAATTGCGTAAAATCAAGTACTTATCATTGGCAACCAATTTGTTTCTTACATTTTCATAAAAAGAAATGTACAGAGTGTCTTAGAGATTATATGCTAATGATATTAAGGGGAAAATGTGATAAAACATCATTAGGCTTTTCCATCTTTATTCCTCTCTGTGGTGGCAAAAAAACGTGGCGCACCAAATTCATTTATCAAAGTTTCTTTCCGTTTCTTCCCCTTCTTATCTCATTCCCCGAACAAGGAGGGATTCCTTGACTTCGCCATTCAGCAAAAGATTAGTGTGTGCGGTGTAGAATAAAGTTATTATGCAGAGAAGAGGTTTCCATTTCCAATGAAAGCCACATATTCGCACAACAGCAAAATGGCAGCACAATTCTTTCAAAAAGGAAACTCCTCTGATATTATATATTTTCCCAATAACATATTTATAATACTTGTGATTTTTTTCTCTTCTACCAGAATATGCCTAAAAATAGATTTGCGCGCCGAATGTGGGTCTCAACCTCAACTCACACACAAACACACATTCGCACAACACAATCATCTGTATAGACATAAAATACTCATGATATTGGCCTCTCTTTCAACAAAAGATCAACTCCGCAAAGATGCTGCCGTTTGGTGGAAAACGCGTCTTTTATGACATGAGCAGCAGCTCTAAGAAACCCGTTTGCCGCACTGTCTATACTTATTTTCTTTTTCAATTCAACCACTGCTGTTTATATGTACATAAAATTATAACCAACACCACATAGAGAATTGTGTCTTCCCAACATAATCCAACATGTTCTCATCAATTTATACTCAATCGGTATATAAAGAAATTCTACTTTTTCCCCAACTTAGCAACATTGTACAGACTCAAATGCAGAATCTCACTTTAAGATATGGAATTACGATAGTGGAAAATATAGACAAACAATCGCAAAGCTAAATTTTTTCATCACATATCTGCATTTCTAATGAATTACACACAAAAAAGATGAAACTTTGCGAGAATTTTGTGAGGTCTTTCATTTTTAACCCCATCAATTGCTTTCATTGCTAAAAGTTTGGCCATATTAGACTCTATAGCAAGGAAAAACAACATGAGAATTATGCGCAGAGCATCATCAGTTCAAGAAATCTTTATCAACACAATTGCAAAAATTAAAAAGCAGAGTTCCGACTGCGCAAATTACTCATGTAATGATTGTTAAATCCCAGCCCTAAAGCTATAAGATTGTTCAGAGCAACTCTCTTGCATTGTGAGAAAGATCACGTAACGTCTATTGATAACGTTCCAGACAGAAGTCAGTCATGACCCGAGTAACAGAAAATGTATGTAGAAAGTAGATAAAAAAAGAGAGAATTCAACGACGCTACCAAAGTTGCGACTTTATATCGTCAAGTCAAATTCAGCATAGTTAAGAGATTGCGCGCCTTTGGGAAGTCCAACCGAAGACCGGAAATTCATCGATAAGATTACCACTATGAAAACTGACTGCTCTTGTTGCCACTTTCTCAAAATGAAATTGTACAAATTTTACTATGACAATATTTGAAGAAAAATATCAAGTGAAACCCGCAGTCGAACTTTATCATCATTGAACAATCTTAGATTGCAGTGTAAGATGAAACATTTGCACAACACATGTTCTCAACTGTGGCCGCAGCACAGAAGAACAACTTCATTATATATTTGAGCTTGAGGTGTGAATAAGCCGTGAAGACACCATCAAATTCAAGCCTCTCTTCTCTCTCTCTCTCTTCCTCACATCGCGATATGTATCAAAAATTCAGTGACGTGTGAATATGTGCGAAAAAGCCAAAAGTGCCAGCACACCGGCAAAGAGAGAAGTTTCAAAATTTATTTCACGCATTCACCATGTGGCGCTTATGGAGAGACGAAACCCAAAGAGCCACATGGTTTGCAAACTGAAAGAGGAGAGCGCAATAGAGAAATCACACCGCGCGCGCGCGATTGTGAGTGAGACTTTATTTGGTTGCATATCCGTTTATGGTATTAAATAAGTCAACCTTGGCAATAAGAAGAAAATACGTATATAAAACAAGCAACTTATTTAAATAGTGACTGCCTTCTTTCAACGTCACCTTCTGCATGTATCAAAACTCGTTGCAAATTGGAGCCTGGCTTGCTGGTCACTGTGTTTCTCTCAGCGACAGAACACAACAATACTAATAACTTCAACTCTGCACGATTTTTGCACACAGTGTCAAGTGCAAAATGCTTGAAAATAAAATGAAAAATGGCAAGAGAAACAAGTACGAGGATATTTTACACATACAATGTGTGATCTTGTTTTGCAATTCTTATGCCAGACTCATTCATACATGTGAGAATTTTGAGAAGCCAAGGTGACAAGAAGCTCACTTGAAATCGTGTGTGAGAAAACGCATACAAACCAAAATGGGAAAAGATATTAAATTAGCATTTGCATCATGGGAGAAATGGGAGCAAATTCCAACATTTATACACTCTCGCATCCTCCACTTTATTTCAACGCTTTGGAAGCAAAGGCAAGAAATAACCACATTTCTCGCCCAATTTATATTTATACAATATTATTATAAATATAAGAAATGTGTGTGAAAAAAACAGAGCATTTTTTTCCGAAGAAGAAATGCCTCAAGATACCCTCAATATCATCAACTTGTCTGCCACCTTTTTTGCCTATCAGTTTCTTCTCTATCTCTTTCTGTCTCTCTTTCACACACATTAGCATCAAAATCACATCACAGGCTATAAATACAGACAGAACAAAGTAAGACATTTATGAAAAGTTTCAAAACTTCTCATTCACAGCGCGAAAACTTGCATCATTTTACAAGAGAATCCTCTCCACATCATATGTATATAAATAGCCCGATAACTGCTCATTGTTCACAGTGGACAAATTTACTCTAAAATATTGGAAAGCTCGCTCAAGTCATCTTTTTTTCTTCTTTCTTTCCAACAATTAAAATCAACACAGATTAACTTTCAAGTTCATCATTTTGTGAAAAGCAATCGAACACGACGACGACAGAAAGAGAACGACATTGTGCACAACCTTGTCTTATTTCTCTTTCATGGAAAGTTTTATAATTTGCTACTTCTTTTTCCTTCCTCTTCTCCTTTATAACTTCTTCTTTAACCACTTAAAAACGGTGTCACACAACATTTTCTTTTCCTTCGCAAACATATTAACATACACACACACGTCACAGAAAAGAAAATGAAGATGGCACATTTAATGAGCACTTCTTTCGTAATATTGCTACACATTGGAAAGAAAGGGGAAAAAAACAGTGAGTATTTGAGTAATTTTCCACCTGATTAGTCGTGTTCACCAAAAATATCGTGTGTTGTTTTCGTGCGCAGAGGAGAAAAAAATCCTTACATAAGCTGCATTATTTCACATAAAGTGAATTAACTACTAAAAATATACTTATCGCAAATACGATAAACACACACAGAAACGCTGAC
The DNA here is from genome assembly GCF_947086385.1 of Phlebotomus argentipes. Classification (NCBI taxonomy): domain Eukaryota; kingdom Metazoa; phylum Arthropoda; class Insecta; order Diptera; family Psychodidae; genus Phlebotomus; species Phlebotomus argentipes. Next base: position 4,704,628 of record NW_026776181.1, on the reverse strand, counting down.
GAGAGAGGAACATACATGATAACGCAACGCTGTTAAGTCTCATTGATCCACAAAAATGTGATATGCAATAATCAAATTGGGAGGGGTCGATTTTTTTCTTAGTCAGGCACTTAACCCACCTCGAAAAAAAAAAAGAAATACATGAAGAAGCCTCGAGTTTTATGATGTTTCTCAAGCATGGAAGTTTTTTTTTGTCTAGCGTTTATTCCCATTTCTGAGGCCATCGATTGATTTGAAAAACCCGTCATTTCTAGTTGAAGTCAATTTTTGACATCGCAATTATTGGAATATACAAGTTTTTTATGCGACAATATATAGAACAAAATGTCAATACAAGTCTAAAAAAAACAGCCAAGCATAGGAATAAAATGCGTGTCATAAAAAAAAGTTACGACTCTCTGACACATTGACAAATGTCACAAGTACGCGCATTGCACTTTCCTTGAGACATCTATACAAACATTGAAATTTTATAGTCATAGGAATATTGAATTGAATATATTTTGCTGTACCCTTAAGAAAAAAAAGTATCCACACATTCGAACTGTGTAAATATTACTACTTTTGCCGCTGATTTTAATTGAACTCCACAATATCTTAGTGAAATGATATTCCACAAAAATCATGACCTCTATTTTATTATTATTTACTTTCACATCAATTTCATATCTCTGGCTTTCGATGTCTCTCTCGCTGCTCAGTCATTTATATACAATATATTATATTCATTTCACTCATTAATCAATGGTTTTTGGCAACGAAACAACAGCGGCTAAACGTTTGGATATCATTTTTGAAGAAAGAAAAAAAAACACAACTAATTTCTCTCCTAATTTTTAATTCATTTCATTTAACGAAAATTGGTCTTTTGGATGCGTGGCAGAGAAACTTTGGCTTCCACAGTCTTTTTTTTTCTCTGTCATTTCTAAAACCCACAACCGAACACAAAAAACATCTAAGCTACTCTTTAGTATTCCCTCCGCTTTTATTAACATCTTGTGCGAAAGACGAATCACATGGAATTTATGATTATAATTTCATTTTGCCATCAACAATACTTTGAGGGTATAGAATAATTAGGTAATTTGCAATTTAAATTGAACAATAATCAGTTTTCAGATTGTATTAAGCGTATCTAACAGGAAGTGTGTGTGTTTGTCGCTCTTCTCTGCTTAAGGCGAACAAGAGACACACTGAGATGACAAAATGAGGAAATTGCAATATAAGAAATCAATAATATTGTCCGGCTTTGGCTCACTGAAACCCACACCTCAATTGCACGCATTTTACTCTCTGTACTTCTTGTATTTCTCCTCTCACACAATGCACACGCTCATTGCACACAAATCAGACACGTGCCCACTCTTTCTCTCCCTCCCTCTTTGGCCTCCGGTAAACACACACAAATGGTCGCCACGATGAAGGATAAAAAGAAACCTCAAATGCAATATCGTCGCCGGCATTAGCATGAGTCATGCGTCCGCAGACGGAATGTATGAATGAAAATTGACAATTAAATAGGACATTGTACTCATCTGCAAAATTAATCCTCTCCACTCTCACTCCAACTCTCTGTCCTATATTTAAATATCACACTCATCGGCCCAAAATATGTCTCTCTCTCTATTTGTGATGGCCCACGAGAATTGTGCGATGAATCAACATTTTCCCTCCTCAAAAAGAAATCTGTTGCCAAGGTTCTCTCCGTCTCTTCACTGCTTAGCCATATTACACATCGGGCATTTTCTCATCATCTCACACACTCACACTCTCGTGTGATTAATCGTGTGAACTTGAGTGATAAAGACACCATAAGTACAATTTTATAACTCCTTTCCTTAACCCTTCAATGCATCAACACTAACAAAGTCACACATTCTCCCGTGTGTCCCAATGAAACTTGCGATTTTACATAAAAATAGACTATGTCAAGCGTCATAAATTCCAAGTAATTTGCAACACACAATCATAAATTACAGACAAATACTTGTGAAAAAACGTTCTATACACTTTGTGGCAATTCATCTGGTTTTATTTTGTAAACATTTTGCCATTACTCCAATGCAGGGTGACACAAATGGCAAAATCAATTGGCTTACTTTATCAATAAAGACACATTTAATGTGTCTGCAAAACAGAACATTACGAGAAAAATGCCTGTTTTGCTATCGAGGGCGAATGAACATTATTAAATTTCACGTATTGGACTATTTTAAGGTGCTTGCACACTATAGGGTATCATTAGCAATCTGAAGAATACAATATCTTGAAACTCTGAAGTTTTGTCCTATCAAACAAGCAAGAATTAATCGATTTGTCCAATTTGCAAATTATTTTAATGAGAAGCTCGCCAAACGCTCCGCCCAGTTAAATGCCACGCCCACTTTCTTAACCCGGATAGAAATTGAAGCTTCAATGATAGTAAATATTGACATTCTAAAATATTTCTCAATTCTTATTGGAACAAAACACCAAAGAAAGTAGTGTGCAGTAATTTTGCCTAGAAACAATCGAGCAGTTTGCAGTGGCAACGGGCGCAGTGAAGGGTTAAAATCACTTAATATTCCATTCTCTTGGTGACGTGTCGCTCCGCAGGAGAAATGGGCAGCGGTGACAAATTTGCACGGGAGTCTTGCTCAAGTGATACCTTATCCGGCGTGGCGAGCCTGTGAGCTTCTCGCCCAGTGGCCTGATAAGACAATAACATCTCGCCGTAGGCAGAGAGAGAATATCATCATCTCTCCTGTATTACAATATTGTTGAGTGGTTGTAAATACAACATCTCTCAAATGGCTAATAGTTGGTAATTTCACGCTAACTGAACCAAATAAGAACAGTTATTGCTTAAGCAACTTGCAAATTTCCCCGCATGTACACTTTTACCAATTGGATATCACATCTCAAAGAGATTCAATCCGACTCTCTTCTGGCGTCTCGCGAAGCTTCTGACTTTGTCGTCGCTCAACTTCTTGGGAGAGAGAAACGAAATATGACTCATTCCGGGGGGCTTTTCGTCACGTATCTCTTCTTGTTAGCATACTTTCCCGTCCACCAGGCCGCGGAGGGGGTCTCTTGGGATCCCATCGGGATGCATGGAAGTCAGTCTGGGCGAACTGAAGAAGCGCCAATGCCTTTCCGGACAGGCAAACGTGGATGTGATTTGCACAAATTCTCGTTTTTTGTCAAAATGGCAGCCATTTTGACATTCGCCGGTGATGACTTGAGCAAAACTCCCAGAATTATCACTCACTGCCACTTCTGACGCATTATCCGGATGTGCACACTGCTCGCTCGGCCACGGCCCCGGCGCTTGGCGGGGCGCTGGGGCGTCTGGGAGCGCCACATGGGGCGAAAAGTGATCCAGACGTCTGCACAAAGGTCGCCTGATGGGCCACATTTTGGACAGTCGCGGGTCACCTGGCATCGCCAAGCCGCCGTTCGCGCTGATTTGGCGGCTGAGGATGCCGGTGAGTGGCACTGGGGTGCGCCTGTGGCGTGCGAAGCCGGCTAAGAGCGCCAACAGACAGGTCACACCCTTGAACTTGTGCCGGAAAGTGCACATTTTCACACACTACACACGGGAGCACCTCTGCGACGAAGCCAGGCCGCAAGGTGTGAAGCAAGGCAGAGGGGCCCCCGGGGGGCTCATGGGGGCTGCATTGGGGGCATAGTGGGTGAGTTAGAGGGACTGCAATTACCTCAAATGCGTCGGATTTGGCCCAAACGCCACCGTCGTGACCAGCAATGGCCGCTTTGGAAACGCACCGGGAAGCCAGAAGCTGGTTGTCAACATAATCCTGCCAGCTCATTGTGATTTAGTAGCGTGTTCCGTCTGTTCCGTGTGCCGAAGAGCGCCCCAAATGGCTGGTGAATCACACAAGAGCACTGGATTTGCTGGGATGGAGCGCGATTTCTCACTCGCGGGGGCCGCCTTTTTCGCGTTCGGGAGAACGGGAAAAAATACGCAATGTGTGTGTGAATGGGGGGAAACGGAAAAAACAACTGAAATCCAAGTGTGTCGTTCTGCGCAACACCCGAAAAATTCACACAACTGCAAATTTCGAACAGAGAATTAGCGCGACCCTTTTCCTCGCCGTCTCTCGAACTTTCCCTCCTGTGGTGGCTCTTTTTTTACTCTTCTACTCCGCCCGCTCTCGCGTTCGCTGCTGTGGAAATTGCTTAAATGGCACTGTTCGCAGTGGAAAAATTACACTGAGAAGAAATTAACTCAACGCGGCAGGCTTGGACACTCGGCGACGATCGGAATGACATCGCGGTCGCGATGACAAGTATAACAGAAACCGTGATACACCGAACATGCCCGAAGTGGAGCTTCGCGCGTCACCCGCCGGAAGCACCGCTGAGGCGCTAACTGACGGCCAATAGGAAACACACCTGCGCGATTTATCTCCATGAAATTGCATGAAATCATGTATGAATCAAATTCAGTTTTCAGGAAGAGCAAAAAGGCACAAAAAAGGCGTTTTCACATGAAATCTCAAAATGTTTAATGCCCTCAAGATTAGTTTTTAAAAGATATTCTGCTTCTTTTAATTATAATAGAATCTACATCAAATTTCGCTTACAATCTTATTTGGAATACAAAAGAAATTCACTTCCATTATAATCATTTTGTTCATTATTAAATTAAATTCCATACTCTCTTGGTAATAGTTTCTTGAGTGCAAGATACAATGTTATATTTCTCTTTGCTTTAATCCTCAAATTCTATTTAGGTCTCTCTTTCTTTTTTATCGATAAAAAAGACATGTCAGAAAACACAATTAAAATCATGATTAAAATTGCATTACTTCTCCGTGACTCTCAATATTATAGAACAAACAAATCAAATACAGAAAACAAACTTCTCTCTCTCTCTTTCTCTTCTCTCCACAACATGAAATATTTCATTGTGAAAATCATTAATTTGCAGCTCTGTCGCATTATTCTGTTGGCAAAGAAAATTCTACCAAAAAATAAGCCTTCAAATTTACGTATCATTAAATTCTTTCTGCATTACCTGGGATGCGTTCAGAAGTTATAGTATTATTTCTTCTTCATTCATTCTCGATAAGACAAAAAAAGTGTGGGTGATGAAATTAGATGAAAGGATAGCGAGATTAGATCAAATCTGCCACATTTGATGGCATTTCCTCAATGGTTGTGTTGTAGAATTGTTCGATGTCGCGAAGAGTTCGCTTGTCCTCTTCAACAATGAAATTAATTGCCACACCTTTGCGCCCAAAACGACCGCTGCGTCCAATTCTGCAAAGAGAGACAATCAATGAAAATCACGCTGTGCACAGATGCTTGGCGGGAAAATTCTCATCTCACCGATGAATGTAATTTTCACGATTGGATGGCAAATCATAATTGATAACTAATGACACCTGCTGCACATCGATGCCCCGCGACAGCAGATCCGTGGTGATGAGGACGCGCGACGACCCAGTCCTGAACTGCTTCATGATCAGCTCACGCTCGCGCTGATCCATGTCGCCGTGCATCGCCGACACGGTGAACGTCTTCTTGGTCATCTCCTCAGTCAGATAGTCCACCTTGCGTCGCGTGTTGCAGAAGATGACGGACTGTGTGATGGAGAGAGTGTTGTACAGGTCGCACAGCGTGCCCAGCTTCCACTCCTCGTGCTGCACATACACGTAGAACTGCTTGATGCCCTCCAGCGTCAGCTCCTCCTTCTTCACCAGAATCCTCACCGGCTCGCGCATGAAGTACTTGCTCACCTCCAGCACGTCATTGGGCATCGTGGCGGACAGCAGGATCACCTGAACGTCATTCGGCAGTGTGCGGAACACATCCTGAATCTGATCCTTGAACCCGCGCGACAGCATCTCGTCCGCCTCGTCCAGCACGAACAGCTTGATCGACTTCGTGCGCAACACCTGGCGCGAGATCATGTCAAATACACGCCCAGGCGTTCCCACCACCACATGCGATCCGCTGTCCAGCTTCCTCATGTCCTCGCGCACATTCGTCCCGCCGATGCACGCGTGGCACTGCGCCTGCATGTAATCCCCGAGGGCGATTACCACTTTCTGGATCTGCGATGCCAGCTCGCGCGTGGGCGCCAAAATTAATGCCTGGCATTCGCGGTTCTGCGTGTTTATCTGCTGTAGAATTGCAATGGAGAATGTTGCCGTCTTTCCAGTTCCTGCAACAATATAAGAAACACAAGTATATAGCAAATGATTTTAGAAGAGTAACTCGACTTTGTATCGTCTCTTAAAAGTCAATCAAACATAAATGAACGCCTGAAAAGGGCGTTTCAGCATCCGAATCTATCTGTTAAGCTCTGTTCTGGGAGAACATTTTTAGACAACGCCCAAGACAATGGCTTGAGCAATATCAAAGACATCAAAAGTAGTAGGATTGCTCTGTGCAATTGGGCCAGGACAAGAAACAAACGATGTGAGGACGTTGCTGACGAGCTGCGTAAGTGAGGAGGGCGCAGGACAAGGCAGGACGCGCTCATTACCTCAAATAATGTGCAACAGTTTCTCAAAAATACCACACTCACCAGACTGCGCCTGGGCGATCACGTCGTGTCCCTTCACGCACGGCATGATGGCGCGCTGCTGGATTGCCGATGGTTTCTCAAAGCCATAACTGTAGATTCCGCGCAGGAGTTCCTCCTTCAAGTTCATGTCGTCGAAGTTGTCCACAACCTGGAAGAGAGTGAAGTGCAAGAGTGAGAAATCTTCCCGGCTTGGGAGCACTCGTCATACCTCGTTCCAATTGCTGTCAATCACGCCGTCCGGGTCCATTCCCGTGGGTCCGTCATACTCAGCCGGCGGTCCGTTCTTGCCATCCTCATTCCTGCAACAGAAGCGCTCTCATTAGCCATCTCACTCACGCTCCTTACACTGCCAGTTCGGCAGTGCATCGCGCGGGGGCGGCAAATATGGGCAATGCATTTTCACACCGGCCATTCACATGACCACAGCAGTCACCAGGGGCGCCCGAATCGCGCATATTTTCACCACACCAAACATACGGCTTTTCCCAGCCACCGCCAAAGCCCGCGCGCCGGAAAACACCGCAACTCGTTCAGGAAACCTCTTGTGCACGGGTGAGAACACTCTTGAGGCGCTCAAGCATTGCCGATGGCTGAAAAAACTGACAAAATTACCTTCTTTCAGCTGTATAAGCCATGATTAGTAGTTAAACTCTGCGGCCTTGCCAGATGGAAAATCTCGCGAAAATTGACAGCGCGCTCACGAGGACACCTCGAGGAGAACACCGGAAGGAAGTTTTCGCGAAACAAACGCATGAGAGTCATAAAGAATTCATATTTAATACTAATTTCACTGATTTTCCTGATTGCAATTACTCCATGTGTAGCTATCAGATCACGAGTTTTCTTAAAGGAAGAAGTCAATTCAATATTATCCTATAAGAAATCACAAAATTCTACTGACGATTAAGTCAGCGTTGTTAAAATATGAAAGTAGAGATTGTTAGAAAAAATAATTCAATGTTAAGTTTGTATAGTAGAATAATGGAATCGAACTTCTTGAATTATGATGTAAATCGCCGTCTACCAGAGCTCATCCTCAACAAGAGCGGCCACGGCCTGAGGTCTCTGGGTGCCATTATTCTGAAAGAGAAAAGAACAATTAGGAACACTTGCATTCACACATTCACTCATTTAATGACTCACCTTGCGAACATCTCGCCCGCCGAACGTTTCCTGGCCTGAGAACGCTCCGTGATCATACTGCTCGAGGAAGTCAGGCACCGGCTGGTTGGCTTGCCTCAGGATGCCCACCAATTTCCCTCCAATATCAGCATCTTTTTCGACGTCGAAAAAACTGGTGGCCTTGCCAGCATTTCCCAAGCGTCCTGTGCGTCCAATCCTGTGCACGTACTCATCAATGCTCTTCGGCAGATCAAAGTTAATCACGTGCTGCACATGAGGAATGTCCAGACCACGGGCAGCAACAGATGTGGCAATCATGATGGCCATGCGACCACACTTGAAATCATTCAGCGCCATTTCGCGCTCCTTCTGCAGACGATCACTGTGTATTGATGTAGTCGGGAATTGTGTCTCAGACAGATAAGAAGCCAAGAAGTCAGCACTTTTCTTCGTCTCCAGAAACACGAGAACACCCTTCGGTCCCTCGCTGCCGCAGTTGTTGAGAATTGCCTGATAAAAGACAGAAAAATAGTGATTAGACAAAGTCTTTCGTATTCAATTCGTCTCAAACATACCAGCAATTGATCGCGCTTCTTCCTTCCGGACACCTCAATAAAATTCTGCTCCACATCAGTGCACGCGCCACCAACAATACCCACAGTCACAAAGGCATAATTGGTGAGATATTTCCCGGCCAGATGCTGAATCTCTTCCGGGAATGTAGCCGAAAACATCAGCGTTTGTCTCTCCGTCGGCATTCCTGTCATCACATTCTCAATGTCACCAATGAAGCCCATGTCCAGCATTCGATCAGCCTCGTCCAACACGAGAAAGCGAATGTCCTGGAAGGAGATGTAGCTCCTCTTGACAAAGTCCAGCAATCGTCCAGGCGTGGCCACGAGAATGTGCACGCCATTCTTCAGCAAATCTCCTTGATGGCGCGTCGCGGTGCCACCGTAAATCTTCTGGACGCGAATGTATGACTTGTGGGCGAACTTGTGAGCCTGTTCGCAAATCTGTATGCACAACTCCCTGGTGGGCGTGATAATTAGCACATGAGGCTGTCCCATCGTCACATCACGATTGTCCGTGAGTAAAGTATTGATAATGGGCAGAAGGAAGGCAGCCGTTTTGCCCGATCCCGTCTGAGCGCATCCCATCAAGTCCCTTCCCGCCATGATGATGGGAATTGAATGCTTCTGAATGGGCGTCGGAGTCGTGTAGCCCGATTTCTCCACATTCGTCAGCAGAAACTCACGCAGACCCGACGAGTGGAAGTCACGAATTGCCGGCGGAATATTCTCACCGGTCACCTTCACGGGAATCTTCGAGAAGTTGTTGAAGTTGATTCCCTGATCAATCTTAGCATTGAAAATCTCATTCTCATCCGTGGGCAGATCCGGAGGAATGTAGAACTCTTTTGGCTTCTCATTGACCATTGCATCAGTCATCAAGCCAGCTGGTTTCTCTTCATTACAGTCGAAACACGCAGTCCTCGAGGCAAAGTTCAACTTGCTGCACGACGGACAGGTCCAGTCGCCAGGCCTCTGGCCGGCTCGTGGCTTCTCCCCCCCTTCATTGCAGCCAAAGCCACCGCGTCGTCGTCCTCCTTCGCCACTGCTGACGACGCAGGACTCGTCCTTCTCCTGATGGCAAGAGAAGCACTCGTTGCGCGATGCAAAGTTGCTCTTTCCGCATCCTGAACAGTTCCAATCGCCAGGCCTCTGGCCGGCTCGTGGCCTTTCTTCATTAGTGCCACCAAATCCTCCCCCCCGTCGCGCTCCCTCGCCAGATTCGTCCTTCTCCTGATGGCAAGAGAAGCACTCGTTGCGCGATGCAAAATTGTTCTTTCCGCATCCTGAGCAATTCCAATCTCCCGGACGTGAGGCACGAGCTCCGCCGCCTCCAAAATTACCTTCTCTTCCACCTCCGTAGCCATTGTCACGTCCAAAATCGCCGTTATTCTGCTTCGTCTCAAAGCCGTAGCCATTGTCATGTTGCTTATATGATTTGGCCCTCGCCGAGTCGAGACACACAGCGGTATTCTGCACAAATGCAATGGGAGATTAGTGATGAAATACTTGAGATAGTACTTGAAAATTTCCACAACTTACATCATCATCATCCCATTCGTCGCCCATGTTTCCACTCTGTGAAGTACATTTGAAAAATTAATTAGTTTAAGAATAAATTATTACTGTTTTTTGTTCATCACACTAGAAAAGTACGCATTTCTGGACTGTCGTCCAATGTCAAAAGACCGGCATGCTCGGCAGTGTTGGCAATTTTGGAGAGGCGAATTCAAAAGCACAACTCCGAATATATGATTTTGAATGTATCAACCGATAGGCTTTCCGTGTTAGTCATTTAATAGAAATTTTGTTTTTGTACAAAGAAAGGAATTTCTATTTTTTAATGAAGATTATTCTCTTCTCTGATAGTCAGTGGGATTATGAAGCGAAATTATTTGATATACGTTTTTGTGATCTACTAAATCGACGGGTGAATCGAAAACTATGCAGTGGATTTTTCATAGTTTGCGTTTTACGTATTTTTGAAACGCTCTTTATCATATATAGCATATAAAGTACGAAAAGTTGATTTTTTTAGAAATTGTTTGGATGATAAAATGCACTCAGAGACTATTTAAAATCGACTTTGGAAAGTTATATTTTCTGTTTTTCTATTAACTCTGACATATTTCAGTCAAAAATTTCAATAAATACCAATAAAATAAATAGATTTGGAATTATTGACAAACAAAACAAATAGTAATAATAATAAAAAGGGAAAAAATTGAATAAATCTCTCGCGCATTGATATCAAAATTAAAATTGTATACAATAAATAGAAAAAGCAAATAGAAGGCAACTTTTCTCTCAAATTGTGTACAAAAGATTTTTTCGTTCTCCTTTCCCTTCCCCTTCTGACGTTGGCGAGGGCGTCAGTCACTCTTTTCGCACCGGGAATAGACTGCATCCCGAGATAAGAAGAGAATGCATCTGCTATTGGCCTTCACACTACGGTTCACTGCATATTTGGATCTATTTGACACGCTTGTGTTTGGGTTATATTATATGCGAACTCAAAACACTCAAGAGCTTCCAGATGTGTGTTCAGGTCAAATAAATATCTGAGCGCCCTTTTTAGGAACCATAAAATTACTTCTTTTTCTAGATGAGTTGATCAATTACAAACAAGACGCTTTTCGCTGCGATCAAGTGCGAGCAAATGCGATTCAGAAGTGTGCAGAAGAAAACCACTTTTCTCCTATCAATAGAACAGAAATATTGGCAATGAAAGCCCTACGAAGCTGTGACACACTATTTTAGCTTATTACTCCACTTATTTATGCGATAATATCTGTGCAAAACTCTTTTTGATGATCACGCATTTTGTTTTCCGGACATGGCGTCGTTTGGACACGATGCTCACGTGAATCAATTCGCAATATGCAAGATCAGCAATTTCTTATCATCAATTCTTCGATACGACTTTTCTCGCAATACTTTTTGAGATAAAACCATGAGAGGGACTTAAATAATATGATTTATGTAGGAAATTGAGAGAAAAGCAAAGGGAAAAGCTGTGATAAATGGATAAAAAAAAAAGAATTGCATCATGGTGAAATAGCGCGTGGTTCGCCCGGCATTTTTTGTTAGCAATTTTCAGCGGATTTTCACGCTATTTCTCTCACACTACATGTACTCCACTACAAATGGGTATCGCACTTACCGTTTGCGTTAAAGAAAGTGAAAATTAACACTGGGAAAATTCACTAAAATTGATCTTTTCTAAAGCTGAAGAAACACTTCGTCGTCACACCGCGAAAAGAGGACCTCGAATGATTGTGCGGCGTGAAGTTGCTTGCAAATCAATCTTCGCGACTTCGCGTTTCGCACGAACTTGCACTATTCTCCGCAAGTGGCGTGACTGCATGATGAGTTGTCAAGTGATGGGCATCTGTGAATAAAACAAGAGTGTTCGTGTTTCTTATATTTTTCACAGTACTTCACAGTACAATACTCACACTTATTTTAGAGGAAATTGTGTAAAAACTCGCAGGGATTGTTGAAGATTGTGGGGACATTGGAGTTTTAGTGATATAACTTGGTTTGGGGGTGATTTTTCGTGTGGTAAAGTTGGGACGATATGAATCGACGTAAGCGCCATGTTGACGAATGCTTTTTGTCTCACATGAAAAATTCATTGGTATTGTCGCTCCTGAGAGTAATAATTCTGTGTAATGGATTCACTAGGATCGCCGAGTCTTAGCCCGGACGGTGGGTATCGCTATAAGGAGAAGCGTAGCGATAGGGACTACGGAAGAAGACGCCGAAGCCGCTCTAGGTACTTTCATTCTATTTTTACTCTGCCATCCGCAAATATAGTCATTAATTTGTGGGCGTTCGTTTCAGGGAGCGCTATGGACGGTCTCGTCGCAGCAGATCGCGTAGCCGCAGCCCGCGGTCACACTACGACAAGCGCCGGAGCAGCGACAGGGACGCCTACAATCCCGACCAGGAGGACTATCATGGGGAGCGCGATAAGGGATACTATGGCCACCGTGAGAGAGATCGAAGGTTCCCACGACACAACTCAGATCCCAATAATATTTACTCACGCATTCCTGAATAATCCGTGATTTTAGGGACAGGGATGGCAGATCAAGGCGTCGCAGCTATTCGCCCAATTTCGACGATGAGTACGACAGTCACGACAGGTGAATTTAGTCCTGCGGAAAAGTGAGAGATTTTGTGCTGATGGCCTGCCTTTTGCCCCCTTTTCAGTGACACTGGCGAGCGATACACCACGCAAATACCGTACAATAAAATAATCGTGAGAGGATTGGCTCAGCACATCACGGAAGCGGATGTGAGTATCCGTTTTATTGACTATACGGGTTTCTGGGTGTGAGTTGAAATTAGTTGCATGCAACTAATTGCGACGAAGCAATGTTTTTATTCCGAATATCTTCAATTACTCAATATTCCTCTTGTGTGTGCATTATTTTACCACAAATAGAGGTAAAGGGTGAGATTTGAATTGGCGAATTTACTCTTGAAATGTTAATTAGAGTGCAATAATTTGGTATATTCATGAGTTTGCCCAATATAGCGAAGTGCGATAATTTAATATTCTTTGCTAATTTGCATTTCCTATGCATCAACTCTAAAAGTTAATTAAGAAAGTGAAATTAGTAAATACAAGTTTCATCGTACATATGTTTTATCCTCTGATAAACGCTTGTGGAAGTTTTGTAGTTGAAAATGCTGTGAACAATGCCATCTATATGTGGGGCTTTAGTGCATACAAAATCTTATCTTAGCGTCTCAATCTTTTGTTTGTGCAATAGAAAGTTAATACAATAGAGGTACACTTGTAAAAATTGTTATGTACAGCATTTTCTTCCGATTTTATTCAGCTATATTCTATTCCTAAGCTGTGAAAAGCATAAAAATGCATGCCAATTTTCATAGCTTTTACGAATTGAAATATGAGTTCTGTGAGTTGCAACGACCCATTATTTAATGTATATTCTTCATTTTCTGTAGAATCCGCTGTGAAACACACTACCACAAATAGTCGTATTGAAGGGAAATTTTCTATTTTTCTGTTTCTATTTTCCTCTCAATCTATATCAATATGTTTTTTTTCCCATATATTGTAATTAAAAAGCAGCATAGCATTCCTCGTGGTTTGCTGGTGAAAAATGTTTCAAAAGGGTGAAGTTGGTTTTGCATGTTTGTGACACACTTTAATTTAAAAACAACATACTTTTATGAATGGCAACATGGGGATGAGGGTTTTCTATATAAAACTTGGTGTACTAACAATATTGTTTGGTGGCGCTTAAATCACCACATGAACACACAGTGTTGTGTTGGGTGCATCTGGAATTGAAGTTAAACTCTCATGAGGAACAGAGTGTGTCTCTTGCTGCGGATCTGAAAGTTTTTCCTGGGCGCAATTCTATTGGTAAATGTCCACTGGGATTGTTGCAACTACATACATTGTGACTGTTAATAGCATTAACTGCGAGTAATTTTCTGTCCCTTTGAAGATGCATACAAGAGCGCTCCCATGGGGGATTATGATGATGGTGACATGCAAATGAGAATGTGTGTGCAGTTGAGAAATTTTAATTTATACAAATATTTATTCCGTATAGAGAGAATGACGGAAAGAGAGAGAGAATGTTTAGTTCAAAATTTATGCTCAAAAAGGGGAAATTTACAACGTATGGCAAATTGTTTAGTTATTTGTGTCACAAACATATAATTTTGGTTGTAAATTTCAAAGAGACTTTAATATGATCAGAGAAAATTATGTTTCATATATAACTTGTCAGCAAATTACATAAATATATATTTACAAAATTGCCAAAACAATGTGTTGACCAGAGGCTGAAAATATAACTTTTCATCATGTATCTGGGTTGATTTTTCATATTAGTTTTTGGGTCATGATTTTTGCAGTGAAAAATACGAAGCACATCGAATAAATCATTCGAAAATTTAGTATGCAATTAAATTTTTGGTAATGGAATTGAACAAAAAAAATACAAAAATAATTTTTCCCCATCATTATCAATGCCATTGTGTGTGTGTGAATTGTTGTTTTTTGATGCACAGAAAGTACTAACATGTTTTCACACTTCAACCAAAATGATGATTGAGTGTTCATGCTTGTTCACTGTGACATCAACATTGGCAACAATGTTGGCTTTTGCAATTAATTACTCATTCACTCAATTAGCTTCCTTCAAACTGAAAATGATGATAGTCAATGGAATGACGCTTTGCTTTGGTCTCTGATGTGAAGTCTATGTCTGTGATTATATGTAATGGTTTTTCCTCTCTCATTGCAGATTAGCAGCGATTTGATGCAGTACGGCTTGAAACCTGTGTCCATTCGTTTGATACGGAGAAAGAAGACAGGTAAAAACATGTGCAATTTGGGATTCTATCGGGAATTTATATGTATTACGAATAGAGAAATATGTATAAAGAAAAAAATTGGGGTGTTTGAGTGTCAGGAGAAACTACGATTGGAACGAGTTCCTCTTGCCACTCAGCATTCGCACGTAAGTATTGCACGAGGTTTCCTTCTCACAAAATGCGTTAAGGGAGAAGTGAGTGCGGAATGTTATGTTGGAGTGCAGTGAAAAGCGCGCGATGGAGAGACAAAAATCACGTCAAAGCTATGAAACACTGGATGGGAGAGAAAGAAGAATGAATAATATGGAAAGTTTCCCATTGAGAAATCTAAAGTGTTTCTTTTTATCATGGTAAAATGAGAAGACAGAAGGAAAGAAAGGAGAAACTTTAGTGATTTGCATTTTGCGAAAGAAGAGAAATGATAGGAGAAAACCACACATGACACTCACACATTTTGTTGACAATGAGAATGTACGTTAAAAATATCTGTGTTTTGCTCTATTTCTTGTATACTCTAGGTGCGTCACGAGGATTCGCATTTGTCGAGTTTAATACTGAACAGGAGGCAACACGTTGGATGGAATATAAGCAGGTATCATTGTATCACACAAGAAACAGCCAAAAAAAAAGAACAGAAAGAGAGAAAGACGTTGGGGCAGATCGTCCAGAGAATTCTCAATGACTGAAGTCGTCTCTTTCGGAGTTGTCATGCTTTGCTGTACAGGATAAAAATCAAACAACTCGTCCTTCATGCGATTGCCTACAGATGTGATTTTCGAGTGGGTGTGTGTGTCTAAACACACGCACACACACGCGCGAGAGAAGGAGTGTAAAAAAATGAGAGGGAGTGAATGCAAGAAAAAATGATATCCCATAATTCAATGAATGTGTGAAAGATAAACGAAAACATTGCTTTAGGGCCAATTGATAGGGGGAAATCGAACGCGGGAAAACATACCCTGAACTGAAGATGTTGATACAAAAGCCTTCTCTTGAACGAATCCCAAGTATTTGCTATATATTTTTTTTTTACTTTTCAACTGGTTTTATTTTTTCAAGATTCATTTTTGACATGAATATTTCGAAAGAAATTTTCTTAGACAGATAAAATTCACTGAAAAAATTATTGGTGACTGGCTATTAAGTTATCTTTCAGTTATATTTTTGCAACTTAATCTGTTTCATATGAAGAAAAATCACCTTTTTATTCAATCAAAATAAAATTCATTTGTGAGATTTAATTGAGAGAGCGAATCTGAGAGAGAGAAAGAGAGTGAGAAAGATGATCTGTAAGGACAGTCGAAGCTCTTTTCAAAGACAAAAATTTTCATCATACACAAAGTTTCATCTTATTGCAATTCCTCGTGGAATTGGCTAGGAATGAAACTTTGCACCTTTCAAAGGCCAAAAAAAGAAGAAAGAGTGATATAAAGCGAGAGATAAAGAAAAATGAGGGGAATCTGATAGTTATTTTCCAATTAATTGATATTAATCTGTTCCTTTTTCTCCTCTGTGTCTCCTTTCAGGGCATTCTTATGCTCCAGGATCAATATCGTGCTATTATGCAATACAGTATCACGAAGGAGCCTCCCAGCGTGACGAAGGATAAATATGTTACGGATTGGTATTGTGCCAAGGTGAGTAATATATCTTAATTTATTTTCTGAAGGAATATAGTTTTAAAAATATATACTCTCCCTCTCTCAAGAGGGTTAAGTTGGCTATTTTATCCTCAGCCAAGATGATGCAAGTGTGAGTTTGGGTGTATTGAAGAGAGAAATATTATTCCCTTAACTGAAAGTATGGCAAAGTGGGAACTCGTTAAAATCTCATCCACAGACATTATTAATTTTTCATTTACTGATGTTGAAAAATCCTTCACTCTCCTTTGGCATCGTGTCATTGTTTCTTTTGTACTGTTTTATGTCATGTAGAGAAAAAGTTTTTCTACAAGATAACAAGTTCACTTAGCTACACATGCACGATTTTCATTAATTTTGCGATATCTTTTGCAAGAGTGAAAAATCTCCTTTTCTTCTGTGATATTTTGTGAAAATATTTGCTCAGCAACAAAGAGAGAGGTGAATTTCGAGAGAGAGAGAAAGAGCAGAGGGAATAAAATTTGTCTGGTATAGAAACTATTCAACAAATCCATTGTGTATGCAATTTGATATTGAAAGTTTAATAAATGTAGTTTTAGTGTCTTCAGTCAATTGAATTGATAATAGGCAACAACAATATGCCTTGAGAAATGAATCAAATTGAAATTCAGCACTATCGCATTCCATCAATTCTCATTAATTACTCCATTCAAAAATACAGTAGCGAAAAAGTTATTAAGATATGGGATTTTTTCTAAAATAATCCCCTTTTTATTTTCTATTTTAGGGGTTGATGTGTTACTTAATAAAAAATATCGTCTTTTTCACAATGAAGAAGTTATTTTTAGGAAAAATCCCATAACTTAATTACATTTTCGTTACTGTATATAAGCTAAATCATTTTTGATTAGCAATTTGCGGAAAATCACAATGATTTATGGAGAATTAGAGAATATTTTTGTGTTTCACTAGTGATTTCTATACATTGATGTTTAACATGATTTTCTAATGGACTTTGCCTTGTGACAAGGGAAATTCATAAGTTGATAATGACTACAGTAATATGGAAGTGCATTTGCATGATTTTATGTTGTGAAATTAGCTGTTTACCACAAATTTCCATTGTCGGTTGGATTGCAGACAAGTGTTGTAGACATAGAAGAGATAAAACTATTATAAAGTTCATTAGAAATTAATTTGGGTTGCATTCATGAGTTGAAAATAGTATATCTAAACAGTTAGGTGAAACATGATATGGGACAATTAAAATTTCGAAACAATACTGTTTTACGACAAGTTTAATACGGAAAATCTTAATTAATTCTCATATGAATTGCGGGTGGTGTGCAAGATGATATTTCTTCGAGTTTTGCTAGTGAACTATTTTGCCGAGCGCCCTTTTGTTCAGATTTATGTATGTGTATATGTTGTGCTCCTTTTTGGATAGTGAAACACTTGTTAGAATTAACTTTTGCAATATAGATGAATTTTCATGCCAAAGTATTTGTACTTTGGAAGTGATAATAATAATAGATGGAATTAAATTAAAGTTGCCCTAATAAATTTCATTTAATATGTCGTGTGCACAACTCAAGAATCAAGAATGTTGAATGCGGATTTGTGGGTGAGAAGTGGAATGATGCACTTTCGATTAGACATTTCCTCATGTGAAAATGACAGTGGAAATGTTGGATTTGCTATGGGAGAAATTACACTCACATCTTTTGTGGTGACATTGTCCTGCACCGCATATATTTAACATCCCTTGACGTGGGTTTTGGTTTGAGAAGGGAGTATATTAAAAATTTTCAATGATATTCTTCCTCTCGACAGCTCTTTCACAATACACACAACTTTCAATGGAATTTTCTTTGTGCACATCCTTTTATATGGTTGACTTTTATATAATATAAACGGTGGGTATATTACCGTGTTGTCATGAAATCATGCATTTACCGAAAATTCTTCTCAAATCACGATGGTGAATCGTGTCCTGCAAGAATAAGTGTATTTTTAGAATCTCTCCAGACTGAAAGAGAGATGTTTTTTTCGTCACAATGAGATTGTCTGAGAAGGGATTTTTTTCCCATCATAATTGAAATTGGTGCTCTTTTCACATGAAATGAAAGAATATCTCATAAAATTTTCTCGTTTATTGAATAAGCGGAGCTGCTATCCTTAAACTCAATCAAGTAATTAGTTCATGCTGGCAGCTTTATATTGAAAAAAAAAAGAATATCTTCTTTGACATTGCCAGAAATGGGATTATATAGAGGAGGATATTTTCATTTATGATCCTTCATGTTGGAATTATTTTTTTCTCCCAGCAAAGACAAGTCGCTTTCGTCCAAAGGAGAAAAATTAATGTTTCAATATGCCTAACATACTTATGTGCGATGCAAAAGTAAATGTCATGAAATACAGCCAAACTGCCTAAAGACTATTGATTTAGGTTTCAATTTGGAAATGTACTTTTATTATATGTGACTTGCTTCAGATAAGCAGTCTTAACCATTATTAAATATTAATCATTGTTTGTGTTGTAGATAATTTTTTTGTTCTCTCCGGTTTTTCTTGCCGCGCGAAATAATGAGAAAAGCGGAAAACCTCTGGCATTTTTTTTTTGCGAGACGAGGATTAAGATGTGTTAATCCTCAATCTTATGAATATTTAAGTGCAGTCTTGTGTGAATTTCGTTGAATTAATTCAAATGAAATGTTTGGGGAGGAAATTGTGGGGTAGAATAGAAGAGCTACAATTTTTTTTGCTGTCCGTGGAATAGAACATGCTATCTCTGTTGTTTATCTCTGTTGTGAAGGAATTTTTGCAATTTGAGAAAAGTTAAATGACAATTTTACCTGTTTTTTGCAATAAATTCCCCTTAAGTGTAAATAGTGGGTGAGAATGCAGAGGAGAAAATCCAAATATAAAGTAATTACACAGTGTTGCAGTTTAAAATTTATTCACAGACACTCTGGGTGAGTGTATACCGGTTTTCATGTTACAGGATACTCGCTTTCTCTTTTACACTTTAATGGATGAGCCTGGAGATGTAGAAGATTGTTATCCCTGTGTTCTCGAAATGCTAGTATACCTTTTTTTCTATCCTCCGTTGGGTAGAATGAGTCCTGTGTGTGCATGTTGCAGAGAAACTGTACACACAGTTTTGTATATTAAAAGTCTAAAACTAAGGTCATTAATTCACATAAATTTATGCTAGTGGACGAAAGAATGGCGGGGAGGGGGAGGTGTATTTGATTAAAAGACATCAAATTTATATAGGGGAGTAATTAAAGTGGGAGATGATGGGCAGGGAGTGGGTTGAGGGTGTGGAGGAGTATCTCTCTGGCGAAATTAGCACTAAAGTGCTTCTTTTTTTTCTCTTCTTTTATTCTTGCTATAGTGCGGCGTTTTGAATTTCAAGCGACGCGACAACTGCTTCAAGTGCTACGCTTCGCGGGAGGAGAGCGAGAAGGGAGGCGAAGGGAGTGATGAAGTCAGCAATATCCTGACAAAAAGTGAGTATACACTCCTAGGAAATATTCACAGAATTAGTAATGGGCTAATGTCTCCCCTAATCTCTTAACATTGAGCTTTACATTGTTCATTGAACTGGACGAAGCGCGTTCTATCTGCGAACGCGCGAAAATCGAATCTCGCAAAATCGACTAAAATAACATCAGGGAGGCCAAATATGACGAAATATGTTAAAAGGAGGGTCATTTTGATCAATGATAATATTTTCAAAATTTTAAAGTCAACATTTTTTTTTAAAGTAAAGCTATTTTGAAAGACGTTTCACAAATGGGGTTATATTTTTTGTCAATGTCATAGAACTCGAGTTATGGCGGTTTGAAATTGTTATATTAAAATTGGGTTGATCACATTTAGAGTTAAGCTAGCCTTGGCGTTTGCTTATCTCGTCCTTTGCCTTGGGTTGGGCATTGAGGCTGTGTGCATACCTATAAAGTTTACATGCCACATATTTCTCCGAGTGTGTGGCAAATTGTGGTGTGATTTATGGATGGATTTTGACTGAGTGGGATATTCTACATACTTGCAGAAATCATGCTGAGGAATTTGGACGTGCTGACAAATGAGGAGGGTGTATTGACGATGATGCAGGAAGTTGTTCCTACGCTTGTATCGAAAATCGCCAAGATTCTCATATGTCGTGATCCCTTGACATCAACATCGCGCGGCGTGTGCTATCTGTCTTTTGACAATTTGGTGGATTCCATGAACACCCACAATGCCCTCAAGGGGCTCGAGGTGCCGCTTAAGATAGACAATCGTGAGGTGTTGATTTCGTATTGTGTGGATCCAGAAAATCCCAGTGCGGTGAAGCAGCAGCAATTGAATGCGAAGACATCGCAAGGATCAGGTGATTCCCCAGGGAATTACCAAGGGAACAACTATCAGTACACAATGGCAGATGTACCACGTTTGGCGGAGTACAGTGCAAATATGTATGCGTCAAATTCAGTTGAGCATGAGCACTACTTGAAATACTATACACAGTACTATATGGGGCAGATATCCAAGGGACAATTTAGCAATTTGCCCACAATGTCTCAAATGGGGGGTGAGACGGCAAATTCGGGGGCGGCTGTGGCCCAGTCAGCCATACAGAGGAAACAGATTGCTCAACAAGGTGGAAAATACCATGGTAAGGGTGATACATCGAGTAACTCAGCAAATTCAGCACCAATACAGACTCCCAGGGGGACAGACGGAAAGAAGTACCCCACGCCCGATGTGTCACAGTATCAGTATGATGAGACATCGGGGTACTACTATGATCCAACTACGGGTTTGTACTACGATGCAAACTCACAGTATTACTACAATAGTGAGATCAATGCATATTTGTACTGGGACAATGACAAGAGCACGTACGTTTTGGCATCGAGTGCAGCGGCATCCCAGGCGTCTTCGGCATCAGCGGCGTCCGCTCAAGTGATGTCTGAGGGTGATGGTGAGAATGTGCGGTTCCCCGTGGGTGAGGATGGGCGACGTGAGACGCGCAGAGAAGTGGCGAAGCAGGACAAAGTGAAGGTGGCGAAGAAGATTGTGAAAGATATGGAGAAGTGGGCGAAGCAGCTGAATCAGAAGAAGGACATGAACATGATGATGCCAATGCCTGTGAAGGAGGACAACAATCAGGGCAAGAGCAATTCGCAGAGTGGCTATGCCGATGTGGGATTCAGTATATTGGAGAAGAAGGAGAAGACAAATCTGAAATATGGCACAAATGATGGTGCATCGGGGAAGCTGGTGGCGGCCTATGGTTCAGATTCGGAGAATGATCAGGAGGAAGGTGGTGGTGGTCATGGTGATGGCGCTGCGCCGGCCAATGAGAAGGACTATGTGGACTTTGAAAAATTGACTTGTCTGCTGTGCAAGCGGGCATTCCAATCGCCGGACATTCTGCAGAAGCACCTGCAGAAGTCGACGCTGCACCTTGAGAATATGCGACGATACAACTTGTCACGTGGTGACGGTGATGCCGCAGGTAATGCGGGGCAGTCGTATCGTGACAGGGCGTTGGAGAGGAGATTGAAGTATGGCGAACCGGATCCACCGCCGCCGAATCGCAGCAAGGAGCGATTCCAGCGGGAGATTGAGAAGCAATCCACGACTGTGCCGTCCTCAGCGGCGTCCAGCAGTGTGCCAATCGGACAGAACAATGTGGGTAATAAATTGCTGCAGAAGATGGGCTGGACGGAGGGACAAGGCTTGGGCAGGAGCAATCAAGGGCGCACAAATATCA
The DNA here is from genome assembly GCF_947086385.1 of Phlebotomus argentipes. Taxonomy (NCBI): domain Eukaryota; kingdom Metazoa; phylum Arthropoda; class Insecta; order Diptera; family Psychodidae; genus Phlebotomus; species Phlebotomus argentipes. The sequence continues at coordinate 4,682,653 of NW_026776181.1, read as the reverse complement.
TTGAGGTGAGTAAATGCACAAACACACACTAAATTTCATACAGTTATTTTGTCCATGCGGGGGAAAAATTCTGCAACTGTATTTAGTTAATTAGTTAAAACAATTTGAACAATGCCATATGACGAGGAGTCGGAAAAGTCAGAATGGCGGGGAAAATGTTTAAAGATTGCGTTATGGATACATTTATGCATGAATATATGTGTGGTGGTAATTAAATTTTAAATATTTATACAGAGCATTCTGTGAAAATGGGTGTGGAAAATTCAATTTAGTGCAATTAGTGAGTTTGGTGGACAAAAATTTACATTTTCATTTTATTATTACTATGAAATATTTACTCATAAAATATGAAAGTCTAATTAAGATTGTATGATGTGAAAAATTAATGCAGTCTGTCAGTTAAAAAACTATTCACATTTTTTTACACTAACAGCACAAATTTTGCACCCTCATTGGGACTGGTAAAAAAAATTGATACGATATTTTGGTTTAAATTCACCGTAAATTACAATTTATAAGAGATTATTATACTCCTAATGGTCGTGCATTGGGTCATAAATCTCGCCCATGTTCCTTCCTTCTCTCGCGGAGTTCCTTTTTTCCATCCTCACCGCCATGAGATATTTTTGAGTGAATCACTAGGAAAAATTTCATTATTGTGAGCTTGTTTCCCAACAACTTAGATGATTCAATGTTGAGGGTGGGAAAATGAGATAAAGGAAGGAGATATTGGAGTTTTCTGCAACAATCTTTTTCACACACGAGTGCAATTCCACAAGCGATGGTAAAAATGTGAAGCTCGAAAGTTTTGGTTTACGGAAATGCAGAAGATTCTCTCGTGAATCTTTTCAATTCAGAATAAGAGGGAAATCAATAAAAAAATTAGTTATTTTTAGATGAATAAAATTCATTTTAATAACTTCTTCATATTTGTACAAACATATATTATCGATGTTCTGAAAATTTCTTGTGTTTTTTTCTTCTGAAATAATGCTATTTAAATAACATTATAGCAATTGATTCTGAGGAGAAACTTTTGAGGTATTTTATTAGATAGGATTTCATCGTTTTGAGAAATAGACTCTCGTGGAGACGAAAATTTGTACCGATTCGATTTAAGAGTAAGTTTTCACACACAAATTCCGCCCATTTGATTGTGTATTTATATTCTAAATTTTCTTCTATGTAAAGAAGATTTTCAATGCTTTTATCATCGAGCATGAAAATTTAAAATGCAAAAGTTATTCTACAAAAGAAATTAAATAAAAGCTTGATGTGCTTTCAGATGCTGAAGGGAATAGAAGCGAGAGAGAGAAAGGCGTTTGATAAAAGAAAATCTCAGAAGATTAAGAGTTTCTGAGATAAGAGAAGAAGAGCTGAGATAAATTGGGGGGCGATAATATATTGAAAGAAAGAAATCAATTAACACACGTGGTGAATTTCAATTTACTTTGTATTTTCGTAAATTGTCTTCCCTCGTTTTGCGCCACAGTATATTTTGCTCCTTTGCAAAATGGCATTGGCAAAGTGTCACAGGCGGGAAGATAGAGTGAGGAAGAGATAGGGGAAAAATGGAACAAATTTTGGGCGAATAAAGATTCTTTTTGATATTTATGTGTATGGGAGGTTTCCTATCGGAAACACATATCCTTTATCCTGTATCACATTCTAACTCATGAGGAGGCGGGTGAAAGATGGGCGCAGAAGGAATGCTGTAAAGGTTTCTCTCGTCGCCTCTCTTTCACATGGAGCAAATGATAAATATATTTTGTCATTTTGCCAAAGAAAGTGAATCAAATACACAAGGAATTAATTTAAAGAAGAAGACAAAACGGAGCAGCACAAACAAGATGTATTAATCTATTTTTCTCAATGCAATTCAATTTGATTTGACTGTGGGTTGTTTTTTTTTTATAGTGAACAACAATGGTGATGATAAAAGATGCTTTATTGAATTTAACGTTAGGCATAAATACAGGGGAAAAAAGTAACCAATTGAATATATTCATTTTGTTGTGTGAATTCTGTGACATACAATTTTGCGTATTCTGGGAAAATCCCAATATTTATTTGATGCTGCGGTGGAAAATGGAAATATCGATTTCCACAATGTAGACTCATTTTCATATTATGCGTATTATTTCCCTCACTGTATCTTCTTATAATATTTGATCAAATTGAATGATATTTTCATAGCAAATGAATGATACTCGATACACAGTTGAGAAAAAAAAAGATGAGAGAGAGAGAGAAAGAGGGAAGGACGAAGAATGTGTGACGAAATTCTATCTGGAAAATGTAAAATGTTGAAATATATAGGCGGGATTATGATCGTCTGGCGTTGGTAGATATGAATTTATTATGAGAATGGAGTTTTGGCTTAAGAAAATTCAACTATACACGGAGTTACTACATACCATAGTAGTCACCATGAATTTATACTTAAGCCACACATACCACAGAATTTTGGGGTATATTTGAGTAACTCAAGAATTTTGTGTTATGTGCAATAAAACTTACCACATCTAGGCCACAATACAATTTTAATTTTCAACTATCAAAGTTTCCTTATTTCATTTTCTCTTACTTTCTGTGAATACAGACAGAATGTCGCATTTAAGGAGAGAAATCATGAGATTGTGTTGTATTTTATCACCTGTTTTTGATATGTGATATTTACAATTTATAGAGAGCCACTGTTGCTAGTTTGTAACCTTAAATTACACACATGCTCATAGGTAAGAAGAAATACATTTCTTGGATTTCAATACATGTCAGTGTAATGGACTACAAACCGCAGGTTACTAGCTTATTTCGTTGTATCGCGTATATCAAAAGGGGTTGACAGGAACGGGGACTTTACGACTTGCACTGATATTCTTGCAGGGTTCAGATGTGCCCTCGAGACTCTGTGATAATTAGTTTGTTCCACGAGACTTCTTCCATTTGCAGAGAGAGAGAGTTTCTTATCTAATTCAAAATATTCCCAATATTGTTTTGTTTGCCACCACTGAAGCACGCTGTCAGACAAGGCTGTGTGTACTTGTACGTGTGTTATTGAAATTATCCCAATAATGTTACATGTTCCCCATATCGAAGGGCGTTGAAGAAACCACTTAAGACATAATGTATTATACTGCCAGGAATATTAAGGGATATCATAGAATTTCCTCATAGCGATTGAGTCCACTAAAGATAGTTTTCTCCCTTATTAAGAACAAAGAGTAAAGATTTACTTTGTCAGTTTTGGACTTCTTCGAATTTTAATGTATAAGAAATTGGACAGAAAAAAGTATTGTTCGCGAATTCATTAATTTTAAAAAAGCACTTAGGAATTGATATTATTATTTCATGATATAAATACATATTTTAAGTAAAAGACTTAAGGTATTGTTGAAATATTTCTGCCTCTTTCCCAGTCATTTCATGTCTTTGAGGCTGAAAGAACAATCTTCTTTATCATGGTCGTTCTATACACTCAAGTCCGTCGTTGAAAGAAAGTTTTACTGCTGCTCTTCTCGTTAATATCTCTATACACATACTCTGTCTATGGCAACAGCTTAAAGTCGCGTCTCGCCGATGGACGGTATCTTAAATCTCTGTTAATAAAGCGGACAAGCGATCTCGCTGTTCGCGGGACACAGACGGCATCGTGCTGTGTTATATATTGTGAAGATTGAGAGGTTTAACTTCCACATTTTATAGTGCGGCAAAGTTGAAAAGTAAGTGCAAAAGGTGGATAAAGCTCATGCAAAATTGGGTCAAGTAAGAAAAACATCTTGGAAAATTCTGTAATTTTTGCTTCCCTCTCTGGAACACTTTTCTATTGAGAGAAGGGGAAACCTTTGTATGTCGTCGCCTTATTCTTGAAGCTGATGAAGTGCCTCGAGGAGGAAAAGAGCACACAATTAACGAGTGGAAAAAGTAGGATTAAACTTGAGTTGTTTCATGATAAAATTTTGGTGAATTTTAGAGAAGATTCCTATTTTTCCAATGAGAACATTTTGCTTCATGACAAAGTTCAATAGATGAACCGGATGGTTTCTCTTGCTCATAGCGAAACTTTCTCTATATTCTTTGACTAGTGGAAGTTGGATAAGAGTCAAAGGGGAAATTGAAACTTTAATCCCTAATTTAATTCTATATTTTCTATCGGCATCTTAGATATGTTTGAGCTATTTGAAGTTAGGAAATGTGGTGTTTTAAAATCTCATTAGCTCTTGTGATGGTTTCTCGCGAGTTGGTTAATTTGTAACTTCAGCGTGGAAATTCATGTTTCTTCCTCTAATAATAATTAGCAATAAGTGCAAAGTTGAAGTTTTCACGTAGTCTATTTTATGGTAAATTTCTTTGCAGAAGAAAAGACTAATGAATTTAAAAAAAAGTTTCACTCTGACTCAATCTCAATTCTTCAAAAGAAAAAAAAATTCGCCCTTTTTTTGCTTTAGAGTGCATTTTTTTGTCATACAATCAATTGTGTATTTGAATGCATTTTCGTGCTCAAAAGACAGTGCGAAATGAGATAGAAAGATATGGTAAAATGCAAAGAATGCATTGGGATGTATAAAATAGTTAATTCATTGTTAAATTTATCAATGGCTAAAATAGAAATGCACAAAAGACAATAGGATTTTTTACACTTGTGCGAAATGCAAAACTATTCATGTGGAAAAATGACGGTGAATTTTTGTGCTACACAATCGCATTGTTTTAATTTCACTCTGAAAGCATTTTAAAGTGGAAACGAAAAGAAAGCAAAAAAGTGGGAATTAAAATTTAATGTTTCAAGTGGTTCTTGGAAAAGCAGACATTAAGTAGAAGAAAATCACCCTCAAAGACCACGGGAAAAGTGCATCGCATAGTTGCAAATTTAAAATAATGTTGTCACTTTTGTTATTACATTTTAATTGAATTTTGCATAAACAATTTGTGTTATAATCTTGTGGTTTCGCTGGCGGCATTATTTTATACTTTCAGTGCAAATGAGGGGGAAATTTTTGTGACAGTGCATCGCAAATAATGTCAACATTGTCTTTATTATCTCAAAAGAAATTTACTTGATAAACTCTCACTCTCTCTCTCTCTTGCTTGCAAAATTCGTAACTGCAAAAACATCTTTTGCCTCCAAAAGTCTAAAGTTTATAACTTTAGAGAGTAAGAATTTCAGGAGGGGAAAAAATTTAATATTCTCCACACACACACTTAAACTGGTTAAGGATAGAAAGGAGAGGGTCAAAGAAAATTGTGGGTGAAATACAAGAGTGACATAGAGCGGGAGTTTGTGAAACATTCTGCAAGAGTGGGCGAAGGACTTGTTGAAAAGTATTTCCCATATGTGGTCTGCAGCGCTTATGGTTGTGAAACTACGGCCATGCATAATGCAAAGGGGAATTTTTAAGATACTTTGCGAGCTTTGGAAAGTAAAATAATCCCTCCAGCTGAACGTTAAATAGCAGCATTGGTTAGTGCAAAATTTCTTACAGTCTCTTGTGCCTTGTCGATTCCTTAAACAAGGGTCGTAAGGAAGTTTAACTATTCATGCAGAAGACGAATTTTTGAAGTTCAAACTTTCTATTGTTAGAAATTGAATTATCAAAGGGATAGTTTGACTATGAGAATTAGCAATAAGTTTGATTCTAACTGTGTTAGCACACATGGATGATTTTCTTTCCAACTTTTTCCCAGAAACATTTTGCAAGCATTGTTTTTGGCAGAAAATAGTCTAAATTGAAAGGCAATGGTTTAATTAGTGATAAAAAGCACGATTTGGCACACTAAAATAGGGTTTATTGTCTCAAAATAGTACAAATAGAGGCGATTTGCCAAGAAAATTTGAGAAATAAATTTCCATTGGGAATTCCGAATATTGAAAATTTTCCTAGCAGCTATTTTGATTGACAGAATAGTTAGTTTAGTTTAAAAGAATTCTTCCTTTCAGAATATTTTTGCGCTTCTCTCTGTCTGATGGTTTTTCAATCTCAGGTTCAATTGTTAGTAAACACAGTGAAATCCCTTCGAATTGGAGAAAAGTGACAAAATACGTTGATTGCTTATGAAACTGGCGGCTTACGAAGCTTTTCTCGCTCTAAATTCCGCCCACTTTAGTGAAAAAAGGATTGAATTTATTATTTGAAATTGAGAATTTCCCCAATAAGCATTAAAATTCGAATGGGTTTTATTTCCAGCCAATTTTTCATGATTATTTTCAACGCTGTGCGCGTTTTGATTGAAAATATAAAAGCCTTTTGAGTGGTCATAAAAGTAAATCAGTCAATTACAAAGAGTGAGTTGGTTATGAATGAATTCACCGAGCGAATAAGAGGGTGACAAAAATTGGGGAAATTATCAATTAAATGCTGCGCATCAGGCAAGAGACAAAAACTGTATTGGTCAATATATTTCATCGGTGAAATTGAAAAAAAAAATGTTTGACTGGGTGATTTTTTCAGCCAGAGCTCAAATGAAGAAATTTATTGATTTTATTCTCTCTATTGTTGGTCACACAGAATAGATTTGTCTCTCAAATTCTGCTTTTTTTTAGCGATGTCTTTGTGTTTTCGGGAGAGTTTCGAGAAAATGTTGAGCGAGAAGAGCAATTTCTATCAAAGTCGGTGAGGATATTGAATCTCTCAGAGTCAATTTAATTCCGTGTACATTGATACAGACTGTGTGGTGTATCTTGTGTGGGTGGGTGTGAGGATGTCTTTTCAAATACTTTTCACCCGCTCTCTCGTTATCTTGCATTGTTCTGTGGCCATTAATTAAATTTCCTCGGAAATTGATGTGGACAAAAAGCAACATGAAAGATGCATTAGATTTAAAAGTAATGATGGGGGTTCAATTCATATTCTCGTGGTTAAAATATACTCTCAGTTTGACAACGCGCGCGTTTTCTCCCCTTTTGGACAATGTAAAATGTATTTTCTCTGCTATTCTCTGGAAAATGTCTTTCAATTTAAAAGATGAGGAGAATAAGAGAGAGAGAGAAACAAGAAAGCATGAGAAGTAATATTTTTTTTTCACCCTTCCAATTCTGTTCTTGGTTTTCTGTTTCATTGTAGACGGAAAGTCGAGCACCAGCAGCGGGTTTAGGCACTAAGGCGAGTGCTTTTGGTCCTGGAGACGATTACAAATCCTACATAAAACGTATGATGAAGACGAGATATGAACAAGTGGATATCAAGGATTAATTTTATTGTCGAAATGTGGCTTTGGGAGTGGAATTAATAGGAATCACCGTGAGTAAATATACTTCTTTTTATTTACTTTTAATATACATTTGTAGGTATATGTACGAAAATGCTAATATATAAATTTCTCCTCCCTTTTCTACGGATAAAATAAGATATTATTGTATAGAGAGAATGAATGTTTGCCGAATGTGAGTAAAGAAATATATACGCTTAGGAGAAGAGATGTGAAAATTCTAGCATAAGATTTTAATTTCCGGTGACGAGTCACCGTTTAATTTTAGTTTGCATATAATCTGAATATATTGATGGAAAAATTGCTATCTGTATAAGTGAAGTAATCTGAATAAATAGTGAAATGAAATTCGATGTTTGCCATATTTCGACTCATTGAATATTCCATCTGACTGGTTAAGAGAAAAATTCATCTCAATTCCATTTTACTACACCTGAATATGCAGCTCGGCGGAAAATTAAGTGAGGGAAAAGGCAAGTCACACAATCTGTGGAGCATAAAAATATTCAGCTGATTAGAGAGAACAGCACAGGAATTTCACCGTTTTTGCACACATTCTAGTCACACCTTCACTCTTCGTCTGGATGGATTTTTTTTTGAATGTGATGACAGAACTCAATTTGGCCTCGATTAGAAACTGCAGAAAGCTCTCTGAATGCTTGTCACAAGATTGTGTGCACTTTTCTGGTCGAATCTAACACTGTTGAGATAATTTGAGTCTTTCTCGACGCTTTTATTTGAACAGCAACTCACGTTTCATTCTCCATTTGAATAAATTTCCTTTTGTGGAAATGCACTTGTGCGTGATTCACGGTAAGTCTTTATGCTAAATTAATATAAACCAGAATCTATGTAACCCTTAAAGTTTCCTCGCATCGCTCATTCAGATTTCGTCAACACACTCACACAGAGACATCAATTTTAGGTACGCAAGAAATTTAATGTTATCCAGTCATCAAAAGCCATCTCGATATTGGCTTGCAAATTGCGGGACGTGAATTTAATCGTAGGTTGACCCAATAAAGTCAAATAATAATGTTCAAAGGGCTTCCACCCCTGTTCAGTCCCCTTTATCTCCAACCCCGAAGATCCTTTCCAGTCCGGGGTCAAGAGGCTCCGTGCTATCTCAGATGACTTCTTGACCTGGAGGAGGACTAAACTGGCCAATTGTGCAAATTTGCTCTCCCTTCGAGTGACGCCAAGCGGCAGTTGAGCTCCTTTTCTTCTCACATCATATTTTCTCCTTGATTTGCGCTTCTGTGATTGATGAGACATGCTTTCTTTTCACCTTCGCCAGGAGTGTGTTTTTCATTAGACAATTTTGCACTCTCTCTCTCTCTCTCTGTGGCTTGGGGAGGTCTTTGACTAAGTCACATAAAGCAAAAGTTTGACAATGGCAGCACATTTTCCATGGCAGACGCTGCGTGAAAAGTCATAAAAATAAAATTGTGCGGCAAGGGAGGGCATTTTGGCACAGTGCAAGAGTATTTCATGGAAAAATCCCCCCGTGAGTGAGTTGCTCTCGTGGTTGGCTGAAAGTGGCTGGGCTATCGTGAATATGTTGTCAAATTTATTAAACTCTCGCTGGGTGGAAAACATGTGGTTTCGCGCGAGGGAGAGACTGAGGGCGCGCTATGCTGTGTGCGCGGCCTGGAGGTTCTCTGTGGGAAACTTGGGCATGGGCTGGTCCACGGCGAAGCACTTGCAGTTGCACGATGTGACAGGACACTCGGAGTGCTGCTGGAACCACTGCACCAGATGCTCCGTGTGGCCGCCGTGGCGACACGTCTGGCACCAGGAGAACCACTTGGAGAACGGCCTGGATTGCCAGCCGAGCGCTGAGTGGCCGCCGCAGAGGTGCTGACTGGCGGCGTTGCCCGTCGTGGTGCCCATGTGATGCAGGCACAGGGCGCAGCGGGGCAGCGGCTTGCGGCAGTTGGGACAGGAGGAGAGCTTGTTCACGTGCGCCGTGCCCGTGCGACTCCGCACCTCCTCCTGAATGCACCCGCTCACGTTCTTGCCGCAGAAGCTGCACATGAGGAAGACGGACTTGGAGACGCGCGGCGGGGATCTGATGGCGCCCAGCAGGATATCCAGTTGCGCCCGCTGCTCCCACAGGCCCCACGTGTTGAGCAGATCCTGGTAGCTGCTGATCCAGTACTGCACGCGATAATCCCGAATCAAGTCAATCGGCATAAAGTGCACCGCAATCAGCGCCACAGTCTGCACGTCCTCCGTCCAGTCGAGGTGGCTCTGCAGCAGCGTGATGCCCTCGTTTGTCGCCCCCGTGAGCAGGACGCCATTGAGGTCTCCCTTCTCGATGCACGTCTGAATGGAGGACTTGACGTAATCCGACAGGCGCTGATCCGACAGGAAGACACACGCGAAGCCCATCCGGTCGCCTGAAAGAGATCGAACACACGCGCCTCAGTTAATCCACACTTAATTCTCATGGGCTTTTTCACAGTTACAGCAGCATGCAAAAGTGTCCATTCAATTAAGTCAAGAGAAATTTCATTCAAAGAAAGGTGTAGAAAATCGAATTATCAACTCAATTTTCCGTTCCACTTCTGTTCTTAAAGATTATAGGGTTAATAAAAATTTTTCATTCTTTTTCATCCCATCGTGATAATGAATAAGATCAGTGGAATTATGCTAAAATTGACCAATTTTTCCAGTGTCGCTTTACAACGCCGACAATCGACTCTGCACTCCTGCAAATACTTTTTATCGTCAAAATTACCCCAAATTACGCGAAACATCGCATTCGACCTCTGCTCAAAGTTTCTCCTGGCTATTTAAGCACGATTTACTGTGATTTTCCTGAGCACGCTTTTCACGGCCACTTCTTCACGCAAATTTGCCGTAAACGTGTTCCATTGTCCACAGGGAACAATTTCACAGCCTTTGTTCCTCACCGGACGCGATTTTTTCCGCGATTCACGGGAAAAGTGGGAAATTAAATCTCCAAATTGTCTCCGCGCGTGTCCGACACTTTATAGCAAGTTATGCATTTTAAAATTTCATCTCTCGAGATGGACTTTTTGCCTAACTCTAACTCTTTTATTTGAGAATTTCGATAAAATGAGTGTAGAAATGCATTGACTGGAAAATAGTAGAGCAAATATGCCGTATTGAATAAATTCATCTTGCATCTTGGATGTGTTTTGTCAGAACAAAACAACCAATTTTGTGTCAGAATTCATGTTGTGGCTTCTTATAAACATTCCAAAAGATACTTAAGCTTTTACGGTTTGATACTATAAATTCAGAGTTTTTAGCTTTATAATTTAGTCACTTTGCAGATGTTGTACTCCTTGTTGTACTCTAATGAAGCCTTCAGAGCCTGGATTTCCGATAGTAACTTAAAACAGCGAGAGAAAAAAATCCATTGATCTCATATCGTGCAACATTTACATTTTCTGAATAATCTTCTTGAGCATACAATACATTCCTGAAATGTCTGGCAAGAGGAACTCGCAATATTGCAAATGCATTTCTATAGGGAATTTCTAATGGTATTTGAGTGTGATATTTCATAGCAAAATGCTCTCGTCCAGCTTCAAGCGCCCACCCATTTCCAATACACTTTCGAAAGCCACTGTATCGTCCCAACTCAAACCCATATCAATTAATTTGATACGAGTGATTTTTCCCTGAAAATTCTATTTTGTAAAATCCACCGCAGATATATTGGGCCTGCTATATGGTAGCACATTGTATTGATTGGGGATATTCACGGCTCCACACGCCATTCCGAACGTCAAATCGCCTAATTGACTTTTCCCACATGATAAAAGCGGACAAAAATGATCAGGGTTGAGGGTCATTTGCCAAAAATAAATGGCTAAGAGTGAATTTGCGAGATGCCTTTTCACCTTTAACACTTTATTACCGTCATTGAGCTATTATGATTGTATGATTTTTTTTTCTGTAACATCTCAATGGCAATGCAGATGAAACGATATGATAAATTTTAATGGGATAAGCAGAGAGACTCTTTGTGAATCGATAAGGACGTGAGAGAGAGAGAAATCACGCTGACCTTCTCAAATATCCAAGAGAGTTCTCTTCTACCCTTGTCGGAGCGATCAAAAGCCCGTCTCGGGAGGACTCTGAATTATTAACTTGGCCTCTTTGAGCTAATCTTGTTGGCCTCTTTTCGACCAATTCCTGCCAACTCGTCTATACAAGTGAGAGAAATTCAAAGGAAAGACGGCAAAAATGCAAATTCCTAATATAAAATACATAGGAAAAACATCCAGTTAGAGGAGCTAGAATTATTTAAATTCACATCCACACAGAGCCACTGTATGTGAGTTTAATTTTGCAATTTTAAGCACTCAAATCCCCACCCGACAAAACGAGAAATGGCATTTTGATGAGACAGGAGTAGAGGCGAAAAAAAAAGTCACGAAACCGCACAGTCAAATGCATTTTAGAGTGATATTGTCAGCTCTAAATTAATCCTTGTTAGCAGCCAAATTTGCTCGCAAGCCGAGTCTTAGCTCTCTGCCAATAGCCGCCAAAATTGATTAGAATCCACGCTTTTCTATTGTGTGTTTGTGGTTGACAAATAAAATTTCCCCAAAGCCAGTCTGGAAGAATTTCGTCAGGTGTACATAATATGTTCAGTAATTTTTCAAGATAAATATCATACATTTTAATTAAAAATAAATGTGATATTCATTACCATGGCAATTAATTTGGGTGTTGTATGCTCGAGGGCATTAGAAGAAATGTCACGGATTTAAAGTGTGCAATTTAGTCGTGTGCTTGTGGGAAGATAAAGTGCCTTTTTTCCTCTGCTTTTCCACTTTCACAAACTAATGTGACTTTGGGAGTTTTGTCCAGAATGTGGAAAATTCCAAGGAATTCAAACCATCAACCAAGAGAGAGATCTGCAACGAGTTATAGAGCATCTCTTATTCAATTACATCTCTTGAAACATAATTGAAATGTGAAGATAATGCACTGACATTATGGAATTTTCCACCACACGGAATTCACACATACACACAGTCGTGAGGGATCTTTTGGTATGTTAATTGAAATTTTTCCTTTGACTCTGCTGCTTTTCTCTCTGCCAACTTTCACGTGAGTTCACTTGATAATCGCAGTTAACTAATAGAGTTTAATTGTCTGACCTCTGATATTTCTAGCCTTTTTCAACCCTCCACAAACTTTTAGAACAATGAAATATTTCCACCTCTCGCGTTCCTATGTAAAGATGCAACTCTAGATGTATTTCAAATATTTGACTTTACACAGAACTGACGGAGAGAGAGACAGTTTGTCTTTATTGACTTTCATGCTGACAAATGTTTAGTGTGAAAACTAACATTTCTACTGAATTTGCACAACTAGCAAAAATTCCCATAAAAAATCAATAAACTTTAACAAGTTTGCAAATGTGTTAAACGATAAAATTTCAACGCATTAGCACGATGGTCTTAAGAGAATAATTAATTGAAAAGTTTGCGTGTATACTTTACACAAGATTAAGTAGGAAGGATATTAGAATTTCACGAACGCAGAGTGCTGAAATTTCACAAGAAAAATAGTCCCTTTCGCTGTGCTGAAAAGCAAATACAGCGTGAATCACTTCTGATGTTTCTTGTTTCTATTTTATTGGGTATTAAAATCAGTGAGGCTATTTTCTATCAAAACAATTGAAGTGTGGCAATATTTTCATGATCACATCACCATTTGAGACTCAAATAAATTCGAATGACATTGCAAACGACAATGACACTCCGCCCTCTCGAATGCCACGCCCACTTCTGGATATAATTCCTCCCTTAAAATCCCCTCTAGCCAACATCCAGTGCGACCTGTACTGCGATTGTATCAATTTTTAAATTAATCTGAACATTAATCCCCAATCAACTTGAGACTCTACTTGTGCAAGTCTTTAATCTTCTTTCCTGTCCCTTCCACATCTCCTTCCGACACTCTTGCTGAGATATTGACTGTGGAGCTTTTGCGGACCTCAGAATTGATCCCGACGATGAACTCTGTAGCAATTCATGGGCAAGTGAAACATTTCCTCTCCTGCACAAAGTGGCACATTCTTCATCCTTATCTCATGGTGGAGAATAATTCATCATTGAGAAAATGAGTGAGAGAAGAGTGGATTTTTTCCCTTGATTTCCACTGTCGGTGTATTATTTGAAAATCATTCTATCCTTTTGACTTTCCTCGCTTCCCTTCCACTCTGCCTTCCCCACCATGGCATGATTCGCCAATTTGTGTCAACGCTCATTCACATCAAGCTGTGCTGGGCTTCTTCTGTGCAAAAAAACGTAGGGTTTTACCCATGAGGAGATCTCCTCGAGAGAATGCTAACAAAAAGAATCTCACAAGTACTCATGTTTAAGCTTGTTGAAATTTGTGATTTTTATCTGCAAATAAATTTTAATGCGGCATAAAGAGTGTGTTAGTCACGTAACATATGGCGAAGGCTTCGCGCTTTTTATGAACCATGTGCACATACATCATATTCCAGCACGAAATCATTGATGGCACTTCATCTGCATTTCCCTGCTTATGTACAAAAACCCATCCTCATCCGTAAATCCCGCACAGTTTACTCCCAGACAAAATGGGCTTTTATTTGAGATCAACTGCCTCGAGTTTCGCTGTTGCCATTTCGCTCCCTCGTGGCCAGGATTGAAGAAAAAAAAATGATTTCTCGACAAAATAAATAAATTTTATATCATTTCCCCAGTTATTTTCATGCCAGAAGTCATTTCAAGTGGTGGTTTCCACTCTGCCTCTTGCATACGAGCCTCATTCTTTCAATTGGAATTTTCTTTCCCACCAGAAAGGAGAAGAAGACGAAAAAAAACTCCTCTTTGCCTTCTCTCAAGACTTTCTCGACATTTTGCGCATGTAACAGGAAGGAATCGACCGGCTTTTAAAGTATTTCAAACGAATAAAAGCGAGTGGTGGGTAAATAGATGTGAAGATGAAGTGAAAAATAGGAGGAAACGATTAATCCCATCCCAACAAATGCTGATGGTAAGTTGAAATCGATGGGAAATCTAAGTGGAAAAGTATCTGTAATTTGTCGCTTCAAACAGCAATTAACAGGCACAATATTTTGCGCGACACTCACGTGAATTTTCCGGAATAGGAGTGGAAATTTTCTATTTGCACACTCACAACAATAGATGCGACACTTTGTGTTCTCTCTCAGCTCTCCGTCTGTTTACCATTGGAGGATTTTGGCAACAGAAACACGTACAGCGAAGACAGTGCGGGGATGCCGAGTGGCGGCAGCACAAAAAAAGAAAAAAGAGGCAACAAGACAAGAGAAGAAAATATCAAGAATATTCCTCCATCGTGCACAATCAACATCAACATTTATCATCTGCATTGTTTATTAACAATATCCCGTATATCTTCGTCGTTTTGTGTGAAACTTGAAAATTTCCACCCAAAAAACTTGAAAATGTTGACTTTCCGACGGAAAAGTTATTCTACCCACGGAAAATATCTGCGCTAATATTGACGCTGTCCTTTTTTTCAACGCTCAGAGAAACATGTTTTGGACACTTTAATTTACATTCTATGCAAAATGACTAGAACAATTTGCTGAGATGAAATTGTCAACTCATGAAGACACCCAACTTATGTAATAAATGCAGCAGCTTAACTTGGGATTCCTTTAAAAAGTGTTTCAATTGCGAAATGCATTGCAAAACAGCACAGAGAAGAAGAATTGCAATAAAGGCATCAAATTGCATAATTTCACAGCAATTTTCCTGGTAAATTGGTAGAAAATATACTTAAGGGAATTTTCTTTCAAATCCATTCCATTTAACCATCCGCCATGCAATTTTGCACGAGAAGCGCTCTGTTAAACTTCATGTTAAACAGGGAATTTCTGTCTACGACAGTTATTGATTGAGAGCACCTACACTTAAAACACCTCGGCAAAATGCTTGCATTGCCAAACTGTCAAAGTACATCCAACTATTTTTTCCCCTTCTCACTTGCACACTTGCAATCGATCCTCTAGCGAATTTTCAGAATTCTAATTTTGTGTGATTGATGCAGAGGCGCCAAACTCACTAATGATGGAACAACATTCGTAGAAAATCTATACGACACAAAATTGTGAGGTGAACTTTAAATGGGTGTAATCAAACAACACCCACGTCAACAATCAATACTTTAATTACTCCGACGTTGCCTGCACTACACGATTTCTCACACTTTCTCTCCGCTCTGTTATCTTCGGGGAAAGTTTCACATATAACTTTTGAATATTTCATACTTGAGCTTTTGCTCGTCGTCTCAAGACGAGACTCAATTTCAAGAAGAGGAACAATTTTCTTCACCTCAATGAACAGGGATTTTTCAGAAAAATAGAGATAATCAAATATAACCTCCAGCACTTGGAATTTTGCAAGAAGGATGATTTTCACCAAATCCTTTCGTACAATACCGTGATAAATCAATGTCTCCGCTGAGATCTCTACAACTTTTCTGTATAGATAAATCTGTATAGATATGATCACGTGTGACTGAAATAAAATCCAGGCGTTTAGGTTAGGAAATTGATCGCTAGGAAGACACACTATCTTGGGCGTCCCTCAAGGTAGTGTCCTTCTTTGAATTGTGTCCCTTCCACTCAAGTTTAATTTTGTTTCAGTTGAATGATTGTAATAAACTAATGAAAAATGGTTAGAAAGTGATCCCGACAAATTCTCAATACTTATGCAAATTAGTCTATGCATGACGCGTTATATAGTGAATTAAGAGCACTAAAAAGCATTTCGACAATAATAATAACAGTTCCATAACACATACATCACATATAATGAGTTAAAATGTAGAATAATTACTGAAATTGAGAATATATATTATTTAATTGAAAAGCATATCTGCAAATTTACTGTTCTAATTGAAACTCATAATACTCATTGCGAATCAAATAAACTAGTGTCACTGCTTGTGCAATTTAGTGCTCCAAATAAATTGTATAGTTTCACAGTGAGGATAAAAAAAGAGAGAGTGATTTCTTACTCAGTGAGATGTCAGTCTCGTTGAGGAGCATGTCGTACGTCTCGCTAGAGTCTGGAGCGAGGAAGGCAAAGATGGCACGAAGGTAGGGATCGGAAATTTGAGCATGAGCCTGAGCGCATTGGTTGCGCCAAATGGCTCCTTTCTCCACATTGAAGCCCGACAGAGCGATTGCCGCCATGCGAAAGCCATTCGCCTGCTCGGGCGTCGCCAAATCCGCACCCTTGGCCAGAATCTCGATGGCGTACTTCACGCGCAGATGCACCACGGCAATGAAAGCTGCTCTGGTGAACTCCTTGCGCATCATCAGCTCATCTATAAAGGCACTGAAGGTCCCTTCGCGCTCCCTGTCGAATGTCCAGCCGCACAGTTGCTGAGCAAAGTCGCGATGCTCACTGCGGAAGACGCGAATGTAGCCGAAGGAGGGAAAGTCCTGCCATGGAATGTTGATGATCTCACTGCGATGCATCGTCTGCATGACATCGGGCGTGTTGGAGATGCCCAGCTTCTTCTTCAATCCCTGCGCCCAGTCATCGCGACTCATGTGGGCCAGCAGTTTCCACACACTCTTCAGCTTCGGATTCTGCGTGAGCTCCTCATTGCGCTGAATGTCCGTGCCGTGGCCGTAATCCATCAGGGCACGTCTGTAGATAACCGCTGAGATATCATCGTCTGTGTTCGATGTCACGTCCGCCACGGAGTCTCCCGAAACACTGGGTGAATTGGCAGGAAATTGCTGGAGATCCAGACGCACTCCAGACGATCCCCACAAGTTATTCTTCGTATCCCAGGCAATTGCGACGCGCTGTGGCACCTGAAAGTCACACGTGAAATTGGCGAATGAACATCTCTTCTCCTCGCATATCAGCATGTCGAGAAAAAAATTGGAGTCAGCGAAATGTATTTGGAATGCACGTGAGAAACATTTTTCAGAAGTGAAGGTTTTGGAAATAAAATACAAGAGTTACGGAAATTTTGACGGAAATTGTATTTCAAGGAAAATTTGCCGATTTGCCACTCGATGTAGTATTTTTGCGAGAGAAATTTTTCACATGATTGCCCACATTTCCAATCATTTTTATATGTTGTGTATAGACAAATAGCATCCAATACACCTCTTTATGATCGTCGGTGACGAGCTGGATTTCGCCTCAAATCGAGTTTGTAACAGTCCCAATTCGTATCCGGAAGCTAAACAACGTGTTGAGCTCACATTTTTAATTGATCATTTAAAAAAGAAATTTATATTGTTATGAGGAAATTGTAGCTTTTGATTTAATAGGTTAAATCCCTATTTCAACATTGTGTCAAGTATAAATTATTCCTTGACAATTTATCCTCCTCATGGCCATTCAAATAGTCCTGTTCAGGCATTGCTCAAGTCATGTCCATGTGAAATATCACAAAACATAAATTTTCACTGAGATGTTCATGCTCTTAGAGATTGAAATTTGGTTATTCTGTACATATTTGAATGGGAAATTCGATACTACTCGCATTGAAGATATACCCAAAAGGATGCGAAGTGAAAAGGGAGGAATGTTGCGAATTTTTCATATTCATAGCCTGATAGTGGATATTTGTATGCTGATTTCGAATCAAAGAGTGCACTTTAAGCAGAAACCCATGGTAATTTGAGGAAATTGAGGGTCTCTCTCACCCCCACTGCTGGGGAACTTGTCGAGGGTGATCTGTTTAGTAATTCAATGGATTATGTTGTCGTGTGAAGAATAAAAAGTCACATTGAATTTTTCCACACTCTTGCCTTTACACACCCACACTCCTTACCTGGAAATCCGTCACATTTCCCGCACCAGTCACAGCCAGCATTCTCTCCAAATCTTTTGGATGCCACGAAATGTGCTGAATTGTAATATTACGGGCGCCCGACAGGATTCTTGACTGGAAGGGAGCAGCGTAGCGCTTCATGGTGTAGGGCTCACCTTCCATGTCACTCCCCCCAGACCAGTGTAGGTCCAGGAGGTGAACAAATGGCGAATCCCTCTGAAGAATACTCAAAACACTACTCCTCGTTGGGCACCAAATCACATGATTGATATTCTTCTGTGTCTGTCGCTGACTCAGCGATTTCTCGATATTCCGCACATCCCACAAAGTCAGGTTGTTATCTATGTAACTGGCCAAATAGCGGCCACCGGGAGCCAAGCACAGCCCATGGATGGCCCTGGTGCTGGTTGTTGACACACTGGAGCTGCCCGACCTCAGATCCAACACCTTGATATGCTTGTGGCTCATGCCTGCAAGACAGAGAGGTTAAATTCCACAGTTGTTAGATGTGAATTATCCTCACAGCGAAATGATTGTTTAGGATCAACGTCGTCCCGACAGACTTTCTCTCTCTCTCCCCCTCTCCTCGTCTGCCGGGAATTTCAATTATAATGCATGAAATTTCTTGATGGAAGGCTCACATAGCATGAGGAAGATACACCCTTCCCATCGCACGTGAAATCAACATTTTCTCCCATAAGTCTCTAATTGAACAAACAATTTGCAAGTTGGGAAGCACAGAAGTTGTTTTTGAACCTATATATGCCACACACATTTTTCCCGTGTGTAAACTTGTCGGATTTGCTTTCACTATTACAACTTCTACAGATTATATGTGCAGACAATGTTTAATTGGAGTTTCTCACAAAATATGACTGAAATGGCAGAATATATCCAATCAACACCTTATTATTTTATGTACAAGCATTGTATGTCTCATTATCCTTCTTCTGAGAAGAGAAAATAATATTTTTCGCATCTCTATTAAGCTTTCCGTGCATTGAAACAAGATGCTAAAAACTAACACTTCACCATAAATGGGCGTGGCATTAAAGTGGGAGGGGCTTAAATCATAATTGCACTCTGCAAACGAATCGACAATACACAGGAAAATAAAAACTTTGGAAAATCTATTTCACCGGACGAAGAATGTACACACAAAATTAGTTCCTTCCGAGAGCATGCAGCGAAATTGATCATTCTTCGAGGAACTTTAAACACGACGCTAGCTGTAAAATTTATATCTTTCTCCAAGTCTTTTACAGCTGAGAATTTATAGATTTCCACACCCTTTCACCCCAGATTTGTGGTTGAATTCTTTTTCCTCACCTCAAAGCAGCGCTTTTGCCACCCTCTTGCGTTCTGTCTTTGCAATATACATACGCTTATATATCAATATGCGTCTTTGGGGAATATTTAAATTTATATATTAAACCAATTTGTGCAATATATCCACATCTTATCTATCTGAAAATACCATTATAGAGCCTCTGAGACTGCCATTCCGCATTTTCTGGCGACAAGTGAAGGGAAAGTCGCGATATTTGGAGATTGTCGGAGTGAAGAACATGTCGCAACATTTGAGATTATCTCACGAGAAATCTCAAGGGACATAAAGTCAACACTTTAATCCACTCTAATCCTCCGCCGACGGAGTGGTTCAAAAACTTACTTTGCCCACTTTTTGGCAATATTCATTTAATTCAACGTGAGACGCCGCGCACCCTTCGCAAATATTTTGATGTCAAGACATGAGATTTTCGGATGGAAAATTTTCCAATTTAACGCAAATATGCTTAAACTTTTATATTTCTCATGGCATAAACCGTTGGAATGGGGGCAGAGGGAAAATCGATTAGCTCTTTTCCTACTCTGTGTTGTCTGTGCGCCTCCATATCTCGTTTGCCCCACAAGAATGGACCACCATAAAACAAACAGAATGGAGGCCAGAAAAAAACTGGTGAACAGAAGAAATTCCTGGACGTCGTTAATGATACTTGGAAATTGTTTCTCAACTACCAAAAGTGGGTGAAGAAAAGATGAAGAAAAACATCTTCAAACAGAATGTTGCGCTTTCAATTTATTTCTAGCCACCCCAAAGATTTTAAATGCTCTACTGAAATTTGCTCATGAGAGCGCAACAAAGTTTTGCTGAGATCATTTTTATCATCTGGAATGGCACAAAATTACCAAGGCACACGCAGACACAATTAAGAAATCGGGAAAGAGGCCTTATTCAGTGTAAAACTACAAATGAGACTATTTATTATTCTCTATGAAAAATTGCTTTTGCGACGTCAAATGTGACATTTGCTGCTGAAAATTGAGTTTTGAGCGTGTCTTAGGGTGAAACATTGCCAGAATAAATTCGGTGCATTTGAGAAAAATTACCCTTTTTAGAGGCACTCGTGTGTGCGAGCGAAGAAAGTTCTGCTCATGAGTGATGCAGAGTAAGAAAAAAATCTGCAACAGCGTGCATTTCTCAATGGCTTCCAGCAAGATGTTCCCATGGCTTCTGAAGCTCTGTCTTATACATCCTCATTTTTGTTTGCTATTTTATCGCTCGTCTTTCCCTCTAGTGCCATCATTATCACACATTCACTACAATTTTCCACAGTTCAACAGGGTGGATAAATATAAGGGAAGAAGTTAAGAAAAGTGGATGGAAAAATATATATAAAATTATCTCAAAATGTTTAAAGTGTGTGACAATGAATTAAATTGAAAATCCACTTCAGAGTTGAAATTGTAACTGCAAATGTGCCACAAGATTGAAGATGAAGCGTTCAAAATATATTTTACGATCGACCCATGAATATATTTCTCAAGAGTCGACATTCCTCATCGCTTTTATGCACCATTGATTTATGAAATAACATCATATACAACATCCGGGAGTTGTTTTACGATTCCCTCAGCAATGTTAATAAATTTTAGGATTTAGAGCCAGAAATCCTTTTGGCTTTTGAGATGATCTTTTTGTGATAAATCTCGAAGAATAAACATTTGTGAATGGCAATGAATTTACCACAGATTTCATAAATTCCAATGCAATTCTTAAAATGTGGGAAATATAGACGAATTTATATTTAAGTTGATTTACAGTGATTTTTGGTTACAAATATGAAACGAGAAAGGAAACAAATTGTTGTATTTTTCGAATCGCTCTTTCTTCGCCTAAATCGAGAAACAATTTTGATGTTAAGAGTCGCTGCAACTTTACTGATTTCATATTCAAATTCGTAAAACCTACAAATTTAGATTGCAATTTTACGCTTCTTGCAATTTATATTGGCGACTGCGTTATTTACCTAATTTATTTGAAACACTTTCCAATGGATATCTCTAAACTGGAAAAGTTCCCCCTCAATTTTAGCAACTCTGAACCTAATTATACGAATTACTTGCAAACAATTTATTGTTTAATGCAATTCCGTGCGAGGAGAAGAGTGACACAAGGGCCTCAAGATGGCCTCAAGCACTGAATGGAGCCAATTAATTACTTGGCATATTCAATCATTTTAATCTCATTGTGCGGGCGACGAGGAGATCCCTTTAGGTACGCATCATTTGACGACTTAATTCTTTGCGCCCTCAGCCGGGCCCCCTTCTGGCGTCCCTTAATTGGCTGTCCTGTTCAATTTGGCCTCTCGGAGCGCGAGAGGGATTAATTGAAAATGCATAATTGATAGTGCGGAATTGGCGCTCTGCCGCTCTTTGGCGGCGTTTGCGGAGGAACTGTGGGGATTTGGTCGTTGAAGGGCCACGTACCTGCATAAATGACGCGGGCGCTTTTGTCCCAGCAGAGCGAGTGGGCAGTCTCGGAGAGGCCGATCTGCTGCACAATGCTGAGGTCCTTTGACGTGTCCCACACAAAGATGCTGTGGTCCGAGCGATTCCTGTCATATCCCATGGCCAGCAGATTCGTCTCTGTCTCACTCCACGCCAGGCACAGGCAGGCGCGCGAGTGCTTCGGCGTGAATTCGATGCTGGAGTCGGAGTGGGTCAGGAAGTTGCACAACACCGCCTTGCCGTTCACCAGGCCGGCGGCGGCCAGCAGGGAGTTGGGCTGGTAGGATGGGGCCGTGCAGCGGATGTACACATAGCGGGGCTCCGTCACCTGGAGCACCCCGTGAGTGCAGGGCGAGAGATCCAGATACGCGTTGGAAGTCACCGACAGATTCTGCCGCAGACTCGTGTCCACTTTGTACACATTCATCTCGCAGCCCCACGTGTAGAAGTAGTCGGGATTGCGTGGATACCACTGAAGGCCCTCAATAGAACTCATTCTCAACACTTTCCGGGGGGATTTCTTCACAAAAACCACGCGATTTCCTCTCTATCCATCAAAACACTCCACAATGTTTACGTTTCTCAGCTGTCTTGCTTATCACTGGTGTGCAGCGCCACCGCAAGGGTCGCGGACGGTAGTGTTACTAAGAGACGTGCGCTGGAAAATGAACAATCAAATTTTAACGAACAACAATGAAATATCCACTCAAAATTGCAAATAAAACCCTCTGGCTATCAATTTTTATTTAATTGCATTTTGTTCAATTCATTTGATTGTTATCTGCATGATTAGAGCATATGTTGACGCCTCAATATCACTTAATGCTACATAGTTTGCAATTTTTGTTTATTTCTTTGATTCGATATTGAGTATTTCATTAAATGAAACTAAAATAATTTGTCATCATATAAATGAAATTTTGCTGTGAAAATTGGTAAAAGTACGATTTGGTAACTCAATTGATGCTTTCACTGACAAATAGTTTTGCCAAAATATATTCAATTTGCTTATATGTACATTTGCTATTTGTGATTATGAATAAATTGGTAAATACAGGTGACACAGATAGTGGATAATGGAGATTAACATGAGAGCGCTTTTCGTATTTTTGCAGCATTGCCATCGATTATTATGGGAATTTAATTATCATGGACAAATAAACTGAAAATGAAAATTAATTTTGCTCAGGCATTAGATTTTCGCGCTGGCTTCTTTTTCACAGCGCCAAAAATACCTCCCATGGGACACATCGTTGTACCTCAGTTGGTTTGTGTAATTAGTGAATTAAATTTCTGCCTCAGCAACGCATTTCGGGAAATACACAATGAAGCATGTCTGCTGGTACACGAAAGAGGCATCAGCGATGACAATTTCATGTGTTAAAGTGAAATTTTCCGACATGAACTTGATTTGAATGAGCACAAGTGTTAAATTCTTCCTTGAGAAAATAATGGAAATGCGGAAGTCAGGGCGGGTGGAGATCTTTGGGTACACAAATGATTTAGGAATTATAGTTGAGCACTTATGTGTGTTGGAGCAATTGTGCCGTGCGCCCGAGTGAAATGCGCCTATAGTGCAATTTACATAAGCCAGGAAGCGCCCCTATTTACTCCGCCTTCCACATAGCAGAGTGCCATGCTGTATGTGCGAGATGTGAGAACTTGAAGGATAATGCTAAACATACACACATCTCGACTATAAATTTCAATTAATGTCATTTTTCGCTGAATTCTCTAAACAATCGTGACAACATTTTCACAATTAATTTCTCACCGCCTAAGAAAGATTCCGGACACTTTTTCTTGAAATTTAAACTACAGCCATTTTTAATGCTCTTTTAAATCTTGGTCGCCAATAAAGGCTCAGTTCATTTTGTGGGGTTCAATAGTCAGGACTACTATTGATGCCCTTCCAGTGACACTGAACTTTATGATCCGCTTATTTTTCTACCCCGATATTGTTTATATATTACAAGTTTATTTCTATTCTTTTCTATTGTTTCTTATAAAATTTTGAAATTTATCATTTGCATCAACTGAATTTTTCTGTTCGTTTACACGTTGTTTAATTCTATCAGAGTTTCTACATATATCACACTCTTTATGCAAATCTATATTAATGCTACATCTTTTGGTATCGTGATAAAATTTATTATGAGATTTTCTTTGTATAAATTCAGAAATCAATATTTCAGTTCTGACCACAAATTCTGTCAACTGACGTTTTTCCAATTCGCATGTCAAAAGACATTTTGATTAAAATGTATGTGAAAGACAGGAAAAATCAAAGGGCAGAAGCACCTTTACGACCGGGCACTGTAAGCGCATTCGTTCCTCAATAGTTCGATCATTATCATTGGCTGTCCATTGAGGAGTCTTCATTCTATCAATTTCACAGTAATAAAACTTTTCCGTGGCATTTCCCTCGCCCTGTCTACCTGGGCATGGCGTAATGAAAAAGAAGTTGATGGGTATTTTTGAATGGGACTTTAGAAAATTGCACACCAAAGCTGAAAGGAAACTCAACAAAGTTCTGCAGGCGATCCAAATGAAATTCCTCCAAACTGCTGAAAGAGAGTGAGTTCCCGGAGGGTAAATGTTGTAAATTAATTGATAATGTTCATTGGACCATTCGCAATGGGACCGTATAAATCTTTATGCATATACATAGTTATAGGTCAGTGAAATATTCAGACGTGTCTGAAAATTGTCAAGCAATTTGGAATTGCAAATAGGAACCCTCGAAGGGCTGATTTTAATATATTAAAGAGTGTTTCAAAATTTATTTCACAATTGGGCTTTCTGCTCTTCAATCACTGGGTGCTTTTTCGTTTTTGCATATAATAACGAAAATGATTCCGGATAATTTAAGGGCAGTGCATGCGGAATTTATTCACATGATGTGTCATGGAAGTTTGGGTGTTAATTATGAATTTTTCTGTTGAAATATGGATAAACATTTTCGGTGCTAAAATATGTGAAAATAATAAATTAAACAGAGAAAAATGACATAGAGAACAATCATTTGCGTGATTTCATGATATTTATGGATATAAAATTAGCTGGAAGTGCTATTGACAATTCACAACAGGCCCTTTTTGGCCAAATAACTCAGTATCAATGTGGCATGCAAAATTAATTACAGAACTACTAAATTATCTACATGACCATGAAGACAATCTCTGCTTATTATTTATTCCCCCATTTCTCTGGCCATTCGCTAATTAAACTCAAATATTCATCGCAAGTCAATTGGTTATTTATCCCCTCCTGGGCGGAAGGAGATATGTGTTTTGGCTCAGAATCTTAACATATTTACAGGACGAATTATTAGGCATCGCCATATTGACGCTTAAACAGTTTCGAAAATGAGGCACAATTGTCGATTGAAAAGTTGCATTTTGGCCATTCTCCAAGCAATAAACACTGAGACGAGATTTTGGAAGTGAATGGAACAACATTAGAATGGAGCGCATTTAACAAATAAATAATGCATGTGAGACAAGTTTTCCCTCCGCTGCAATTTGCATGTGTCGCTGTAAAATACATGAAATATCTTTTGCGACAGTAATACAATTAGGAAAATGTGCAATGAACAACATATCATAAGCACAATTTTGTTGGTAGTTGTTCCCAAATGATAATAACTATAAACCACTAATCGCCACACAAAGAGCTTTCTTTACTCTCCGCTTCGCCCGTCTGTGCAGTACGTTTGGATTGAAATAAATGAAATTTTATGCAATTCGCGCGAAATATAATTCTATCCGCTGAATAGAGAAATATTTCCTCCAGCAAAACATAGAAGAATACTTCTGGAAGATTCTCGGAATTTCATAAAGGCAGAATTTTAATTTTCGAATGAATAATGCATGAAAATTGAGAGAGTTTTCTATGTACAAATTCAAGGGGTGTTCTGCTTCTGTTAATATCAAATTAACACTATACAGTTGTCAATTAAGTGGGATCCGTGAATTTTCAAGCGAACAGCGCAATTATTCAATTTAATAATTACGAGTTTGGAATCTTTTAAGCAAAGTCATTTCATAGAGCTTCAAACCCCTCAAGTCCCAATTTAGAGTGTTCGAAAGAAAATTTTGCCGGTAAAAGTTATTTCATGTTAAAATAATGCTCCCTTTTACTGGGCTAAATGCACTCAAATGCACGTGAAAATGAACCAATAATTTTCATTCGCAACACACATAATTTTGCTATGCTAATAACTCAACTCCTTAATATCTCGACCACACTTTATCTGTGTGAATTTTGAATGTGAAACTCTGGGCAATAAATTAAATTTATTCAACAAGACGTTCGCATTTGAATTTCAGTCGCACTTTTTTTTATGTGTCTCAGCTTCCTTTTCAATCATGTTCTGCTTTTTGTAGAGGAAGTCGTGCATACTTTGCGAAACTTTGTAATTTCCTTGACGCGCACACCTGAGAAGGACTCGCAATCTAAGCTTTTTGCCACGCTATTAAAGTTCAGCATAACAGATCACTGGCGTTGCTGTGGCACCAATATATTTGCACAAAGTTGTAATTTTTGCAGTGTTTTGGCAAAAGCCCTTCAATGTGTTGCTACTAATTTGCTCTATGGATGCATTTCCGTAATGTGTTTCACCTCGTTTATATAGATTATTGGCTCATTGTCAATGCTTCCAAATGGTGCATTTGTTTGCATTGTTTGTTCTTAACATGCTTCAATGCACGGCAAGAACTATTCACCATCAGATTAAAACCATTTTACAGCACTAATTTACTATTGCATTTTCAACATTAATCACAGTCACTTTGTATTGAAATCACTCTTAATCCCTTTCGCTTCATCCTCTATGAAATTCATAACTCCCCAACGCTCTTCTCGTGAGATTCTCCGTTTAATGCGACAAATCTCTATTTTTATCATCCGCACTGTAGCTTTGCACATTTCCTCGGCGTCGTAGAGCCTTTTATGAAGGAGTAACACTGGGTGAATTTTAATTTATATGCACTGAACCTAATTTCCCATGAAACTCTCTCTGGTATAAAACTTTCGCACTTTAACTTTAAGATAGAGTGGACTAATTTGAAATTTAAAATTGTCTCTCATGCAGAAAAGTTGATAGATTTTCTGCACTTCATGGAACTTGTCTTGTATTTGTTCAGATTTTTTCGTTGCCGATATGTTATGGGGAAACTTTTAGTTGCTTTCACGAAAAAATTCACAACTATTCCATTCATGATTACAGTGCAATGCATATTTGAGGGCAGTCGAAAGTGTGCAGTGAAGAGAAAAAAACTCTTTATTTATTTATGGAATAAAGAGCTTTTCATATTATTCTGAAAACCAGAAAAAATTGTGGATCAATGATGAAAAGTCTGTGAAATTGTTTGGAAGATGGAAGTTGAAATCTCGTCCTTCGATCTGCGATTGTCAAAGATATTATTTTGTCAAAAAACATGACATGATTTTCCACGACGTGAAGGAGAAAAACGATTGATTAAACTTTGCTCTGCTGATCGGATGAAACGTAAAGCTAAGTTGAAAGAACTCTGAGTGCAGCCTAAAGAACAATTTCCCCATACATTTTCCATATACAGCTGGCAACAAAAACGACACACCACCCGAGGCATATCGCGAATCAGCAATAATTTTGCAGCAACATAAATTTCACATGAATCGCAATTAGAATTTCTGGGGAAATTGAATGAAAGGCGATCGATAGCGTTGGGGATTTGGTGGAGTGAGTTTGGGTCTCACCGGCGGCAAAAATGTGGATTTTTATGAGGAAATTTCACTCCCCAGTGTGTTTCATGTTGGGCAACTCGAACACCCCATGTTGTCAATTGTCTCTCCTTATCAGCAGCCCCCTGAAGACAGAATAAGGGACGCCAAAGGAAGCCCTGAGCCGAGAGAAAGCTGCGGTGATGTAAGGGAAGGAGCCCGTAAAAAAATTTAAACATATTTTCCGTGAAATTTATTCGGTGAATTTCTTAGAAAATCAATGATTTCAAAATATCTTACCGTTAAAATATGACAGAACATTGGGTTTTTCTTGCCTCGGTGCCACCCTCGTAGTACTGGCATTATGTACAGTTTGTATTTGCCTTAGGCTAACTTCTCTCTTCACCTTTCACATTATGTAATCCAATTACATAATGTTTGGGTGTGATGGCAAAGAAGGGAAATATTTGAAGAGTCAGCGAGTGACATTCTGTCTCACTCTCCGCTCTCGCCCAGCATCCGACCAATTTTATATGGAAAAGGTTTACGATGGTTGGGCAAAACCTTTTCTTTTATAACTATAGTTGTCACATGGGAAGATGAGACTTGCCAGCAACCCGAAATACACCATCAATTCACATTGTCGCCCTCGTTGTGACCTGCTCGCTCCATTGTTTTTCACTTTGTTTATCGCGCATATAAATATGATGGGAAGTGTAGTCACATTTAATGACCCAACTTCAATGCGGGGGAGGAAAAAAAAGCGGAATGGCACTCACGCATCCGCTGGGGAAGGGGTGTGATTTTCCAATGATAGGAGATTGGCGAGAAGTGTGGGGTTTAAATTCACGAGAAGAGCAGGAAGATCGCCGGAGGAGTGGAACTAATTAAAAATATCACAATGAATCAATTTTAAAATTAAACACCACCGCCACAAAGTGATTAATAACACATTTGAACATACTAATTTACGTCTCTTTTTCACCCTCTAATTGCACTATTAATCAACGAGAATGATAAATTGATCGGAAGTTAATAATAAGGCCAATTCTGGCGCATTACATCTCAGATTGTTTGGTGAAATTTTCAAACTCTCATTATGTATGACATTAAAGAGTTTGATTGCCACTCTGATTGATTAACTATCAATTTTCCACCACTCTCACATTCCATTGAAAACTTCCTCTGTGCAAGTATTGGAAACACTTTGATGAACATTCAACTGGAATTATTCACTGCTGAATTTACATATTTACTGGAAAGTGAAGATCGATGTTGGAAGACGAAGAAACCGCCCGGAAGGGAAATTGCAGTTTCCAATATGTATTGCGATATGTAACAGTATGAAAAGAAATGTGTAAGAACTTATGTTTTATTGTGTTGAAACAAATACGATTGCAATTCTTGTTTCAGTTACTCAAAGACGATGGTAATCTTATATGCTGTGCTCATATTTTGTGTCGAACTGAAAGTTCTTCTGTGTGATTAACCATCACAAGAACTTAAGAGCGCTTCAAAGATTTCTTTGACGCACAAGTGCTGGTTCACATGGAATCTGTTTTCTTGGAATGCGATGATTTTTCCGATCCAATAAAACATTTTGCTCTGATTCAAAAAGAGCCGAAAATCCCTTTTAAGTACTATAAAGATATCGCTAAAAAGTTTGAAATACATTCTAAGTGTTCATTCTCGTAAACTCTTCTTAGAGTTTAGAAGAAATAACACTAAAATACGAGCTTAAATATAGAGATTATTTCCAAAAACATTTTCACCTTTTATGAGAAAAGACTTTCTTTTGAACATCAAATTCTTATATTCCTTATTTCAAATTAAAGTAACACTGCCTGAAATTTTCATTGATTATATTTCTTTGGAATCAGATTCAAATTAAATTTTCAACAGAAATCGCATGCATTTCCATAAAACTCATTACTGGAAGTGTGTTTGATAGAATATTTTGAATATTTATATTCCATCCATGTTCAATTTCTCAAAATTATACCATGTTCATATTTCACATGAGAATTCACGTCTTTCCTAAATAATAAAAAACTCACCATTGATAAGGAATTCTCTTTTCTCACTGCGCCAACACCGAGAGATTAATCTCAAGAATGAAATGGTTTTCGCGCACGCCGCCACGGAATGATAAATTGCACACCCTCCGTGAAAGACACCCTCAAACCACTCATGGAATTTGAGATAATATTCCAAAAGCCAAGATAGTTTGAGCTCATGCAGTGCAAGAATGCAAAAAAGGCCAAGAAAGATAACTTTTCTCAGCTCAAATTCTCACATCTTATTTTATAATTAACACAATGAGAAATTTGCCTGGAAAGCGGGGACGGAAGAGAGGGTTGAGATGGAAATTTTCATGCGGTGAAGAGTGTTCAGCTTTCAGTTATATGGCAATGGAACTGCGAAATTAAGATTAAGAAATGATAAAATTGTTCATTTCAAAACTGCACCCTCTCTTGGCCCACCGCGAGCTTGAGCGAAAGTTTCATGCAGCAAAAACTGCACTCTAGAATCTATAGTGAAATTGTTATTGTGGCTCAAGCGAATGAATCAACTCAGACACAGCCATTCGTGCTTGAATACATGGCGTTTCGGTCGTCTCTGCAGACTCCACTTTGTCACTTTTTGGTATTGTCTTTGCGGTTCGGCTATGTACCAGCGTGTAATGCACAGAGTTGAAATGTAAACAAAGTGAATATCCATATAAACCACGGAAATATATATGGTTGAAACAATAAACACACATTAATTGTCGACTCTTTCGGTGCTGATGCCACTTCTTTGGCGGTCCCAGAGTGCATTGCCGTGACCTTAAGTTGAAACAGAGAGCTTTTTCATTGAAAGTCTACCCGTATTCTTGACGATTTCTCTGCAAATAGCAGACTTCTTTTCTCGTGTCTACTTTGCAATGGTGTATAATTTTAAAATAAATACAAGGGGCTCTTAAGATTGTGATGGAGATTGTACGAATTTCCAGAGCAAAATGTCTTGGTTCTCGTTAAGACAAAGACAAGATAGAGACTCAATTGTTGTGGAAGTGTCTTCATGTCCTTCGCCGAGTCGAAACACTGAAACAGTTATCAGTTGGTTAACTCTGGAGAGATACATATTTAAATTTGAACCTCAAGTTTACACTGGTAGACGACGCTAATGAGCTCCACAAGAAGGTTTTCGCCTAGAGATAATCTCTGCAAGTGAAGTAACAGAATGAACGGGACAGTTTTAGTCAAACCTTCCTCCAAATTGTAACTACATCATCAATGAGCTTATGCTCATACAGGCTGTGATATTTGTGAGCCGATAAAGTTGGTCTGACCGAAGGATTCATTTAAATCTCCTCATCTACATACATAAATCCAATTTCGTATACAACTTTCAAGCTCTATTGATACTCCTGACGCTGTTCTGTCAAAAACACAGGCATTTGTCGTGTTTACACTGAGAGAAAATCGGGCTGAAATTTAGGAATTCATCAGCATAGGCTAAAATCAAGATTATCCGACTTAAAATTATTTTTGTTCGCGACAAAGTTTTAGAGAAACTACTTTCTTTTTAGTCTAACTGAGCAGAAAAAAACATAATATTTCCAGCCTGGACAAAGTTTAAGTAATCAATTCTCATTTCTTGGTTCAAGAACATTTCATTTTTCTGAGTGTATGAGACATATTGCAGTTTCACATTCCGGGAGAAATACACATAAATATACAAATTTCAACTGTATTTTCATGCATTTGGTTTGGGAAACAATTCCTGACTGCTGTAGTTGGTGCTTTTAAGGTGAATAACAATTGTTATGTTATGCAAGAGTTGAGAAATCAATAAGTACAATCCAAAGTGAATGGTATTATCTTGGTTTTCACAGAAGAATCCTCCCAGGTTGTCTCATTAAAGATCCACCAACTCTTTTGTCATGTCTGAATGGGGATTTGCACACGTAGCGACGCCCACCACACTGATTCTTTCTCCGACATTAGGTATTTTCTCCTGAATAATTGTCACCAGCTGCTGGAGGGCTTCCTTTTTGCTCTGCACCCCACTCCAAAGTCCCCTTTTTGCCCGCACTGACATACAAGAATTTTTTTTCCTCCTGCCGCTTTTTCCCCGTAATTGTCCCCACCATGTTCGCATACTCGGCCATGTAGAATTCTAGGTGCAATTCTTATCACAGCCAACTCTTGTGCTTATGTAGTAGAAATTTTCTGAGGCAACATTCTGCTCTTTGAGCAGAGTCAAAATGTATTTACCATATCTCACCATTTCTATCTCTCCCACTTTCTATGTGTATGTAATGTGCCTTGGAGCTTTAGCCATTTGGGAGCGCTGGAAAAAGTTGCACTGCTCGATGTCAAGATTAATGGGTGCTGGCGAGGGTTGGTTTTTGTGTGTGTGTGCAGCGCAATGCCAAATCGTGTATATGGTAATTCTTTCTCTTTGACTCTCGGCGTGATGATTCTCAATAAGAACCGGCGAGTCAGTCAATTGGAAATGAGTTTGGCTTCTGGGAAGTCTGAGTTGAGCGAGAGCAAAAAAGGACGAGCTCCTGATGTGGCATAATTTTCCATGGAGCTTACACCAATTTGCCAGAAGGAATCTGTAAACTTGCTCCATTTTCACTGGAAAAACTGACACGGTTGAATGTGACGAGACTTTGGCTCTTCGGTCACTGTTGCAACTTTAATGCATTTTAGTATTAGTGGGAAGACAAGGTTTGTGGGCATGGAATTTTTCTCAACTTGTTGCATCGCGCATTTGAGATGCCACGATGTACAAGTTGCGCCCTTTTCCTCTCTCTCACTCTCTCAGCATACATATTTTATCATCCCTTTTGTCGTGTGCATGTGGTGAAAGTGTTAAAATCAAGTTTAAATAATAAATTCTGAGGAAAATGTAAAATGCAGGTGTTGGGCGCGAAAGCAAAATATGTATCACATGAAATATTCATAAAAGATGAGATAGAAAATCACAAGATGTTTTTTTTCCTCTTCCTCTCCAGAAATACACCACGCCAGAGAGGATAAAAGATGGAACTTCAGGAAAATGCTGAGGCGGAGATTGAGGTTTTCCCGTTCTCCAGCAAACATTTTTTCTCCCTCTCTTTCCACCGAAGCCATCAACAAAACCTCTCCTTTTTTCGCTATTCGTGTGCGGTGATTCTCCGCGTGGGAAATGTATGAGGCGTTAAATGCTTACAAATATTATTCAAGTGGGAGAAAGATGAGGATGTTGCGGGTGAAACACCGGGTACACAGTTGAAAGAGAAGTAATTTGTGCCCGGTGTTTGTGCTGGGGCTCCTTGACAAAATTCTCCAGGGTATTTCACGGATACCCAAGCACCAAAGTCAAAAAGTTTTCCTATTGTATTAAAATAATTTTATCATTTATCATACAGCAACTTTTCCACATCTCTGCCCCGCCATCACCCCACCTCACCCCCCCACCCCTGGGCCGGTCTTTTTGATAATTTATATATGCATATTACGTCTATGCATATATCACTTGCCATTTCCTCCGAAGAATACTCGGAAAAAGAATAACGATAAAAACTTTTGCCACCGTCCAAAGTCATACCCGCGCGTCACTCGCGCCAATGGGAGAAGGAAAAGGATGAAAAAGGAGAAAAATATGATTAGACGGTGTGGAAAAAACTGGACATTTCCATTTTCCACCACTGACTCGATGGCCGGACTTGGGGAAGCAGAAAAGTTTCATTCTCTACCACGTTTTGCGTAGACAATTGGAGATATTCATGGGATTGTATGGATTTTTGCATAGTCATTATAGCCGGAGAAGTTTTTTTCTTCTATCAATCCGACATAGACACTTGATTGACTGTATTTCCAAAATATGTGCAATAAATATTCCACTGGAATTAATCATGGCCAGTTTCAGGGGGTTAAAGAACGCTTCACTACTCGTTTCACTATCTTGCGAGATAATAAGGACATCAATCTGCACAGCAGTATTTGAAAAGTTCAATGTGAACAATATAGAAATGGCTGCACACATGACTGAATTCGTTCATTTCGCTGTCAACGACATGAAAAGAGGCGCTGATACATTTCGATGAAGCAATATGATGTCATTCCAACTCGAATATCGGGCACATTGTGGCCAATTCTGAAGTGCTGCAGAAGATAGTAACTGTCTGGATGCCAAACTTGTCTCTCGGTGTGTAATTGTTATGAAAATGGCAATAGAAGCGTTTGCAAAGGGAAGATAAGATGCCATAAATCTGTACATTACTCCGAGTACTGAAAATTACCGAAATTTCTATAAGAATTAAACTAAAACCACTTCTTTGGGAATCTGTTCCAACCATAACCTCAAAATATCACAGAGAGATCTTCAAAGATTCCGTTTGGAAGCTTTCCAGATCCCAAAAATTATCTCTTATGATTTGCCAATAAACTCAAAACTGCTGTTCAGAGTCAAAATTGTCCAAAAAGTTTTCTAAATAATCATTTTCCAGTTGGAAATGGCTATTTTTGAGGTTATGTTCGACCTTAATACAATTTGCAGTGTTTTTATTAGCATCAAGGGATCAGAGTAGAGATGTTTATTTGATGCAAACCCTAATTTCTGTTCATAACTTGCGATCTTTAGGACTTCAGCATAGGATTTGATGTGATAGAATACGAACTAATTCATTAAGTCTGACCTTGATTTGTAACATAACCTAGAAAAACAATTTTTCAATTGTTTTTGCGTAAAAATCAAAAGCAATCCAAAGAATCGGGATAATTTGTCATTAAAAGAAGCATTCAAAAGGAAATATTGTAAGTTTTTGAACACTTCTCAAGACTTTCACTGAGCTGTACACCACTTCTGACCATATTATCTCCCCCTTGGGCATTTGGCGTGTGAAGCTTTAGTTTTGACTGTTTGAACTTGATGATTTCACCCATTCGGCTGAACATGATGTCGAAGTGAAGCAAAGTTGAAGTAGAATTTTTCTAGGCCAGAATGAGGGTTAATATAATCCATTTCAAAAGAGGGCGTGAAAGCCTAAAATTTCGCAATCACTCCGACATTAAAGTGTGCTTTGAAATTAATAGTTCGGCATTAGGGCGTAACAGTAATATTATGAATCAGGAATAATTAGTTGAATTTCAAATATAAACTTCCTGACAGAGTTCATAAACTCATTTTCGTCGACGAGCACGGTTTTCGGGGAGTGCTTTGTGCCCCCAACCGCAAATAAATTAATTTCTGATGGATTTTTCACAAAGTTCAACCCATCTAGCGTTGGAGTGAAATTAGAAAACTCGATAGTACCTCTATCTAGAGCAATGTAATTGAGATACATGAAAGTAATCTGTGGAGAAGTTTCGAGATGCTCTAAAATGGGAAAATTCTGCAGTGCTTCTCATCATCTTGGCAGCACCTATGGCACGGAATGGTTGTTTTATGTACACGACGAGGAGAGAATGACTTCAAAATACTTAGGGGTATGTGTATTTCTTGTCGATGAACAATACATTGGACCTTTGAGGTGATTTTGTCCATGGATGGAGAGAAAAGAAATTCCTGCCAGGAGGTGTCATGAGCTCACAAAGCCCCGAATTTATCTGCAAAGCCCACAGAACCGTGAACATTGCGAGTTTTGGAAGGGGGTGGGGTGGTGGGAAACAATGGGGAGGCGAGGTGAGCACAAGTCAGTGTGTTTTTTTGTGTGTGTGGGAAAAGTGCGAAAAAGGAAAAATCCTGAAGTGATGATTCCCGGAAAAATAAATAGCTAATAGAGAATTACGGGCGGTGGCAAAACGGGGGTTTGGCTAAGAGGAAAACTTTAAATAAGGAGTGCTACGAGAAAATCCATTGTCTTGCTTAAAGTGACATGGCAATTGAATTAAATTCGTGAAAGGCATGTGGCGACCTTTTCTGTGAATGGATTTCTTTTCTCTCTATTCTCGAAATCCCACCCGTCACCCACCCACGCCGCAGTTGTATGGAAAACAAGACTCAGCAGGAGCTTTATTTATAGTTATTTGAACTTTTTATTGTCCCAACTCGCGGTGCTTCACGAGAGGAGCAATACTAATTCGAATCGATTTTTGAATTAGTCGCAATATCAAACCTCTCCGCCCACTCATGAATGAATAACCGATAAAGTTCTGTTGAAAAGGCATTTTAGAAAATACTGCGACTCTCTCGTCCTTGTTTTCAGCTGCTAGTGTGTATATATGCTTTGGAGAGAAGTTAAATAGCTCAAGTTTCTCCAGGGGAACTTTGTTAATATTTGCGCTACTTAGGAGCCAGATTTTCAAGACTTATAAGCATTATATAGTATTGATGTTGCAGAGAAACTTGTGTAAAAAAATGTCTATCGATTAGTAAATTATGAGGAATTCTGATAGTGATTTTTAATTAAATTCAAGTAAAGTAATCAATGTTCTACAGTTTTACACCATAACTTCAATAGTCAAGAGTTAAGAGATGGTGTAATCACAGGTGTTTTCAGTGTAATCAGGGTGGAAAATACACATCTTCGCCGTTTTTCTTTGAATATTTATAAACTCACTTCATCCCTCTTGCATATTAATAGCAATCTGAATGCAGGAGTGTTTCGCAATGGCGTGGTTGGTTATCTTCAGCACTGAATTACGTGCAGCACTATTGAAAGTTGTCTGCACTGAATAGGTTTTAATGGTTTCCCCTCTTGCAATAATTGCGGACAGACGTCTCACACCTCAAAATACACATTGGCAAGTTAATACGTTTTGAAGCCTACAAGTAGACGGCAAAAGACGCTTAATCTCAATAGAGCAACACTCGTTGAATTGAAAACTCCCCCGAGTGTGAACACAGAGTGAAGGACTGCTTTGAAGTCCTGTGGTTCTGCGCCGTAAATCAATCTAGCCATGTGTGTGTGAGGCGAGTTGCCACAAATGCCAGAAACCATATTCCTGACCGTGAGCGTCCTGCTTGAATTTCAAATGTCGAACTGCCGTCCTTCACTTGCAATTAAAATTCCTGGGGGAATCTGAGTGTCACTCTGGTCATCACGGCCGAATTAGTATTCACTGCCTCAAATGGTGGCCCTTTTTTCATCTTGAGATATTGCTCACCTCTTGGAACTTTCTCAGCCATATGATGCAATAAAATAAATGTCCTCGTGAAGTCTCTCCCACTTGTCGGGGCCCTGCGAGAGATCACTCATGGC
Organism: Phlebotomus argentipes; assembly: GCF_947086385.1. Taxonomy (NCBI): domain Eukaryota; kingdom Metazoa; phylum Arthropoda; class Insecta; order Diptera; family Psychodidae; genus Phlebotomus; species Phlebotomus argentipes. The sequence goes on along the minus strand of NW_026776181.1, from coordinate 4,645,947 downwards.
GTGGATGGAGATGGTGCGAAAAGATGGGCAACTCTCGTATTTATGATATATTCTCGTCAATATATTGGGACGTGCGGTGGGAGGAAAGATGAACGTCTCTCGTATTACGTGCAGACATAAAAAGAATTGTGAAGTCGTCCAAAACACTTGTCCTATTTCACCTGCTATTCTCTGCCTAAAAGCGTATAAGAAAAATATTCCACTATTAGTTGAGATTTCAGAATCAGGCTACAATGTGGGCGAAAAGTATCAACCCGACTGGGGGCTTCTCAGTGCCAGAGACTGAATAGAAGAATATCAATTTTGTAAAGAAAAAAAAAAGAGGGAAATGATTTAATAGCATTTCCTCTCACGGCGCTCCAAATTGATTTCCAAATGATGTTCGTGGTATTGTGTGTAAACTAATAGCGAGACAATTCCATGAGTTCTCATGAAATATTGAAGCATTCCTAAATTCCCATTTCAATCCACAAAATATTCCCCAATTTCCAGCTGCTGATCCCCCATAATTCCATACTGAGCAGCCTATAGGCGAGTTTCGGCACCAACAAGACAGAAGTGTATTTCAATTTTATACTCACAGCTCTATAGCCACTTTTTCCGTGTCCTCTCGTCTCCTTGAGCCTCCACTGAGACCCCTTTCCACGTGAGTTCATCCCCTCGGTCGTGGCTCGAGAGGGAAAGGCGTGTGTGTGTGCAGGGTTGTTCCCAGGCAGTCTTTAGAGATGGGAATCACGTATAGAGGGTACAGGAGCATCTCGCGCAGAGCAAAACCATCTCACATATATTATAACTACGAATCCACTTGATAGCTTCGTTGTACATGGATTCATTCTAACTTGCTCTCATTCTTAGTCTCTCACCATTTTTACTATAGCTAAGATATTCCACCGCCATAAATGGGTGGTCTGTGGTGGCCAAAAGCAGTGTCGAATTTCTGGGTATGGAAGGTGAGAGAAACTAAGTTATAATACCCTTTGAAAAATTCATGCGATGCTCCATAAGCACCCACGAGCATCACAAACTTATTGATTCTACGGGCTTTTTACACTTTTGCCCATTTCACTCTCGGAGCACACACCAAACTATGCTATTGTGATTGTCGGGATTCAACCGCATTCAATATCGCGAATGATTAACTTCTCCACCTGACTAGATATTCGGGATGTTTATTTCATGTTCAATATCCATCTTTATGGCTTTTCCTTTCTCTCTCTCTGACTCTCTTTATCTGTGTCTCTGAATTTCCAATTTCATACGATATTGACGATGTTCACGTACAACTCCGCAGTCCTTAGATAATTTATGCTGAAAACTTTCTCATATTCTTTTATCATTCTGACATTTTAATATGAGCTGAAAGTCTTGGGCTAGAGAAGGAAAAGACGAAACGAATTTGTTTTGATGAATTTATTTAAGAACAACTCTTGGCTCAAAATCTTCTTTATTCACATGACTAGTGTAATTTTCATTTTGGCGCTCAGAATGGATGAATTCAGGAAGACATTGAGACTGTTACGTCACAGCAGCTTCACAGGAAAATTGACTTTGTGATAGAATAACTCAAAATTGAAGTTGGATGAATTTGAAACGAATATTTCCAATGGTTTTCCACTTGACTTATTATCATCATTAATCGCCAATTCAAGCAAAATTGGGTTTCATCGTGTCAGTTTTCTGCATCTGCTGTCTCTGTGTCTATTTTAAGTTAGACACACCTTGAGTGTGAACATATAAAAGGGTTTCTGCTGTGGTATAAAGAATGGTCTATAACAGAATGAAAAATTGTCGGGTTATTTCTCACAAGAGAGCGCACCATTATAAATAATACGGTGTAAAATAATAGCAAAATTTTATTATTGCCCCAAATGCTACCCAAATTCTCCCACGCACGATTAATGATCCGCATCATGAAAAATTACCTGCTAACATTTGTATAATAAAAATTAAATAACAATTGTTGCAATATTCGCTACAGTTTTATATAGAAATTCCTCTTTTTCCCCGACAAATAAAAATCAATAAATCCTCTTTAGTTATTCATTGTGGAGTAAAGTGGGTGAAAAATGCTGCTTTCTCAATAATTCATAGGATATTCCTGATAATCCCTGCAAAGCTTCCAAATTATGTTAGTTCACATAGAGTGTCCTTTCTCCAGCTCCTCCTCTGTTCTGCAATTCCAGTGGCAAAAGTTCATTTTGTGCTCACGAACAGCAATTGAATGTAAATCCTGCGCGAATAATCCCAATCAAAATATTGTGAACATACTTTAAAAAAAAATATATTTCGGGATTAGTCTAGCGAGAGATATTTTTTGGGCGATTCTCCTCCCACTCGAATGCTCCGCCCACTTATAAACACACTATAGATGATATTTTCACATCATAGATGCGATTAGATATTCCGCATATGTAATATCTTATTTCAGTAATTCATCTATGTCTATGAAAATCAATTTCTAATACGATAAGAACTCTGAATTTCACGGCTCGATGCCTGACACTCAACTGCCATTGACAAATCTGCATGCAAATTGATTTTAAACGAAATTACCGATTGTATCTTCAGAGAAATTTACTTAAGTGTGTGAAACGAGAGGCCCGATCGATGGTACTAAAGCACTTCCCATGCAGTTTGTAACTCTATATAGAAGTTGCGAGATATCCATTTGTTTCTTGTGCTGTGCGTTGGCACAGAAATATTTTTTACTCAATTACAAGGCGAGTTTGAGGATGAAAAGTTTTATATTGGAAGAAATCCAAATATTTACTGTGCTCACTTACCTTACTTGCTTTCTGCGGTGAAGTCCATCATTTCTTCATGGGTGGGAAAGGATATCCCATAGCCATAAACAATGTAAACTTTATGTTCCACTGTATCAACTTTGAACTCTCTTTCTTTGCGCATTTCTTATTAAAAAATGCAGCTCTCACCCGGTTTACATGGAAACTCTTTCAGGGAGTAAATAAAATTTATTTTCATGGATCTTCTTCAGGTTTTTTTTCTCCACCCTAAAGCTATGCATCGGCATTCGATTGAGGATTTTATGCACAGGTAATTGGCATTATATTTCAGCGTTCACTCCTTCGATGCACATGTGCTGCAAAGACTGCAAAATATTCCATGCATTTTTCTTGATTACGGCTTCGTGAGAGAGATCAAAGTGCACGGAGAAAATATCCTTAATTCTTATCTATTGTGAAGAGATAAATTTTCAGTTGAATTTCGATTTATTTGATTGTTTTACATCTGCAAACCACCTTCCATGGCCATTTATTATCCCATTAGACAGCATCTTCAGAGCTGCTCTCGAGCACTTTTATCAAAGTCATTCTCCGGGGAAAAGTGGGTGGTTGGGCGGTCCGTGGAGAAGTGAAAGGCAACTATTAATTTTTCTATCATTAGTCTTATTTTATTCTCTTTCTCATTTGTCTTGCCTCCTTACACAATATACCAATTTCAACTCTTTACAGTTTTCCTACAATGGGGGTAATTTCCCAATTAACAAAAAATAAGAGGGCAACCGAAGGAAGTTGGCTTCTCAATTTTGCTCTCTCTTTGTCGCTCTACGATAAAATAAAGAGTCTTTATCGTCTAATTTAGAGACGCAATCCTTAAGAGTATGGTCTACTATGTACATCTCTCTCTATATAATACCTTTCTTCATATTTATTCATTACTCGTAGGTACAAATTACTAATAATACAATTATTTTATCGCTATTAAAAGTGTTTTTCTTGTATTTCTCTGCCTGTTATTGCTAACAGTTTGTGTTGTTTTGGTTCACAAATATCCTCAATATTTCTTCATTGTTTATCGTGTCAACATGTTTCCTTATCCCCTGCGCGCCTTTTCTCCCATTTGAGGAAGTGTAATAACAAAAAGAAGTTAATGTCGATTAAAGCTCTCTTGTCGCACAAAGAAATCCTCATGATCATGCCTTTTAGTGTGAACAGTTGGGGGAAAAAGTAAATTACATCCACCTCCGTAAGGAAGAACAAAACTCTGCTGAACCTTTTTTTTGCAAAAAACATTGAGCCATTAAAATATCAGTCTGTGTTGATATCACAAAAATTAATTGCTAACGAAAGTTCTGTGAGGGAAATGTTGAAAATTTCACAATTCTTCATAGAAACCACTGATTATGTTCTAACTGTATAAGTATCTTACATGATTTAGCAAAAATCCTCCTCGTTTCCATTATAAATCGTTAGATATACATGTAAAGTTACTGATTGAATACCTAAATTATTTCTTTCTTTTTCAAAAATAGCAGCACATTACCTGCCAGATCGATAAATATTGCATATGACTTCTTATATTTACCCTGATAAATAAAAACAACCAGTCATCTCCATCGATTCACCAAATATCGTGAAACTTTAAATCCTCTTTGCATTGAAATATGTGGAAAAGTTGAGATAGAACTTTGGTGGAGAAGAAAAATGCACCAAACCAAGTCAATTTCGCAAGTATCATTGTATTCATAGGAGTCTTCTAACAAAAATGGTGCAGCGCAAACCAGGCGTCTCCATTGAAACTCTATATATAGAATTAATTTCAAATTCTTTTGCAGCGACTCTTAATGCGTCATGTGAAACTTTACTTATAACATGATCTTCTTTCTCTAATCGATCTGAGAGGAGTGCCGTGAAATGTGTAATGTATTTGAGGTGGATTCAACTATTCCGGCAGTGTGTGTGTGTGTGTGTTGTTTATATTTGTGTGTGGGGATTGTGTAATTAATTACAGTGCCACGGCGTCATCCTCTATGAGGACACCCGCTGAGTTGCAGTATGAAAAAACATTGAATGACGTGGAGAATTTATTTGAAGTGGAAGTTGTACCATTTCCTTGTGTTCGTCACATCCCCTCTTGGCTCATGTCTTCGTATCCTTCATCGGGACTATCAGCCAGGGGGAAGTGTTTCAATTTCTCTTCACCGCACTCACTGTCACTCTTCTGCGCCTCGGCCTTCTCCTCCGCCTCCTCGCCCGCCTCCTCCACGATGGTGGCCGGGGTTGTGCACTCGGGTGGATCTGGCGGCAGCGTTTGGGCCGAGGCGCTTCGCTTCTCCGTCACGTCGCACGGTTTCACCTTGATCTGGTAGGCCGGCAGGCATGGTGGCCAGGGCTGCGGTGCCGAGTACCACGCGTTGTAGGACACGATGGGATTGCAGGGGGTGGCGTCGTTCTTGAAGGGCTCCGGCGGCGACGGGAAGAGGTGGCTGTTGTCGGTCGTCTTGTACGCCACCACCTGCGCCCCGTAGGGATAGCCGTCCACGGTGCAGCGGAGGTTGGGAGGCGGAGTGTAGATGTCGAAGGCCCTCTGGTCGGCCGATTGCTTGAGAAATTCCGCCTCCTGCGAGTAGCGCAGCGGCGTGTAGGTGTGCATCTTCACGCGCGAGGGATGCGGCATGGTGCCGAAGCGACTGAACTCCGTGACTTGCAGGATTTTGTCCGGCGCGGCCACCATGGTGACTTTGGGACACTCTCCGTGGGCCCCGAAGAGGTTGATGGGATTGAGGTGAACGTCATTCTCGTAGTACATATCGCGATTGACGCCGCGCACTGGCAGACATGCGATGCGTGACGCATTTAATCGTGCATCATTGCACATCTGACCCTTGCTCTCGGCGTCATTAATTAAGTCTGGGTTGGGATCGGCGCCACCACAGGCGCGTCCGGCGGCCACCTGAGGTGAGTCCACCCTTCGCATGAAATTCTCATCGGTGATTAGGAGCGCCGTGGAGCTCTTGATGGTGCCATTGGGTGCCACACTGCCATTAATGCTGTGCTTATTTATTGTATTTGGGTCGGATGGCGATGAAATATCGTGGTTGGTGTGTGGCGTCTTGAGCACTTGATTTGCCGTGGGTGAAGTTTCCAAACTCACCTCATTAATACGAATGTCATTAGGTACCTTGGAGCGTCTAACATATCTACAGATGATGATACATGCAATGATGAGCAAAATGCCACCCACCCCACCGCCCACGCTGTACATCATGAACAAATGCTCGTCCGTGAGGGTGACGACATCTTCAACCACTTGCTTCTCCTTCACAATGACACGTATTGTGTAGTTGGCCTGCGAGCGACCAGCCGCATTTTCAGCTAAACAAGCAAATGTGCCATTATTCTCGGCATTTGCATTGTAGATGAATAAATCACTACGCTTCTCCTCAATTCCCTCGTCGATATAGTAGTACAGATGCAAATTGTTTGTTACCATTGATTCATTCTGCAGGATCTGCCCCTGAAACCACCATGACACTGTAGATTCCGGTATTGAGGTTATTTTGCAGTACAGCGACACATTTCTGCCCTCGGCAATCTCCAAGTACAGCGTGGTCGGCGTTATGTGGGGCAGACAGGCCAACTCCTCCGTTGACACAGTCTTTATGGGGACACCCACGAGTCGGGCCGGGGATGCGCACACGGGGTCCTCAATTTGGGGCACATTTGTGCTCATGAGCCAACTGTGGATGTCGATTAGGTGGCAGTCGCAGCGCCACTGATTTCCATGTAAATCAATGCCGTGAAGCGAGGTGGGCAGCACACTGTCGCCCTGGATCGCGTGCATGCGATTCCCATCCAGGCGCAGCCACTCCAGATTGTCCATCCCGATGAAGGCCTCATTCTCCACGAGCTCGATCTGACAGTGGCTCAGCTCGAGCGTGGTGAGATACGACAGGTGTCTGAAGGAGGCCGTCTTCAGCTCCCTGATGGGATTCCGACTCAGTGACAGCCTCATCAGCGATGAGTAGTCCTGGAAGGTTTCCGTGGGCACGCTTGTGAGCATGTTCTCGCTGAGGTCCAGCTCGACGAGATTCGTGAGACCCTTGAACGCCCTGCCGTGCACCTTCATGATGTGATTGCGCGAAAGGTAGATTTTCTGCAGGTTTATCAATTCCATCCGCAGAAATCGCTCAGCGGGTAAATTCGTAAGGCTGTTTCCGGAGAAGTTAAGCACTTGAGTACCGGGATCCATGCGGTCGGGCAGATTTAGCAAATTCCTGCCGCCACACTCCACCGTCTGCTTGCCACCCTTCCATTTGCATATGCACACCTCCAATGGACATGACGACATTATTCGGCGAATGACGTGGCAGAGGAGTAAGATAAACACCAAAATCCACTTCATTTCTTGCTGGCTGTCGCACCCTTTCGCCCCGGTTTTTCTTTTTATCTGCCCCAACCCCTTCTGGGGGTGTGTGTATGTGCGCTCTATCGGAAAATTCGCCCCCCAATCAAATATGCAAATTTGCAAATGCTGGAAATCTCCTGTCCATGTTCAACTCCATCCACATCGGTTGGCAATTCCTCAATTATTGAAATGTAATGTGCAAAATCTCCTCTCCTGTGGCCTCTTCATCCTCGTTGCCCACCATCACTGCTCACCCTCCGCGCCTTGGGCGACCTGCAAGAAAACCCAGAACGAGACAGATAGAGAGCAATCGTGAAATGTAATTAAAAATTATTACTTTCAAAATACAGCAAGCATTTATCAATGTCTCGAGCAACACAATTGGTCGTGCAATCACTGCAAGACTAATTCTATGTGATTACAGGGGAAGGAATTGTATTCTGTGCCGCAGAGCTTTTGCCACGCAAACGGCGAATGGAAGGGAAATAAATGTGACCTCTGAGGAGCTTATGGTTTGCACAAGTGAAAAATTGCGGGATTTTCGTGGAAAATAATACACGTTAGGTAATTATTATGAATTGTCTTCTAATATATTATTGTCATTCGCAACACAACACTTTTGCCCCCACAGCGCCAACCATCGCCATTAAACCGCACCGCCAGTCAGATAGACAGCTTCAAGAGGGGTCATAAAAGAGAATTTGTCGCTCTATGAATCGATTAACTTGGCAAGAAATCGTCGCCACCCCCGTGGGACATGATAAGATGATTTCAAGATATGGGTGAGAGCAAAAACGAGATCTGCAGTGCCACATAGCGGATAATCGCATCTGTGAAATAGCTTAAAGCCTTCGCAACAGACGAGGAATTTGCATGGATATTTTGCAAAAAGCATCACACACTCCAGATAATCTTAATAGAAGATTGCGGCGAATTTCCAAAAGCACCTCGAAATCGTGATGGAAAGTATTCTGCAAGCTTTTCTCGTCATATCGATTTGACATTAATTTGGGGGGAAAGATTGAAAAGTTTTGCAATTTAATTGGGTAATATACAGTTCCATGTCAGGTCCAATTTGAGTGTGTGTCAGGAAAATCTATAAAACACATTAATATGAACGAATTTATAATTGCGAGCTTGATGTAATGCAGAGTGCAGAAAATTAAATGTATTATGGCTATTTACTCTATATGTTTGATGTGTTTTTTATCACTTCTGTCTGCCTCAGCAGTGGGCGGGGCTAACGAATGGGCGGGACTATGACAACACACTCTATTGCTCGCTTTTGAAAACAAGGCAATATTCAATTATAACGCTCTGCTCTATGTACTAATCCACTCTGAGTTTAAAATACGTGTTCGCAATATTAGGTCTAAAATATACATATATGTAGATTTTTATCCATTAACATCCTGTATTTGGTGTCCTCTATCTGCATTTCAGCTATGTGGTGCGCTTTTTTTGATGCTGTTAGACCCAACTGAATTGCAAATTGAAATTTAATTAAAAAAAAAACGGAGAGTCGAAAAAGTTGACTGAATTACCCTAATTGCTTTCTATCATCCTTGGCATTTTAGACGAAGTGTACACAAAAAGTGATTAAAATAGTTCGATACGAGAGCGTGATGTAACCATGAATTTGGGAGGGTAGCAAAAAATGTATTTTCAATGTGCGTGATACTTTTTCCCGGCGTCCTGTTCCCGTATATGAGATTCTGTGATGGGTAAATATTTGCAATATCACTCCTGCTCATGTCAACCCCATGTATACAACGAGCGGTAGACCCTCGACATATAGAAATGTGGATTTGGCCTGTATAATAAAGGAAGGAAAAGTGTCCAAAGAGGGAGGAATATGACTTTCTCGTGCCGAAAGGCCAGAAAATATTTCCGGAAGCCCCAGATTTCCTCAATCCTGACATCTTCAAACAATCAACATTCGCTCACCTTCAGTTTGCATTTGATTCTTTTTCTTGTCCCTTTCCCAAATTCACATCCCGAACCACTTTTTTCGAGGGAAATGTATTCCCAAAACGGGAGACTGTTTAAACATCATTCAACTTTTAATATATGGGACAGACATTTCAATCGAAAGGGAAATTAATTTTCGGAGTTTATTCACTCCAACATGGCTTCCACATTGTTCCAAATTCTATTGAATCTCACATGAATTTAATTCGAGTTTTACAGACAATCGAGTGGAATCTTCGAGTGGTATCTTGTTATTCACTTGGTTATGAATGAGACAGACTTTATAATTAGCCGCTTGGAGCTTTTCCTCGTGCTACAGCCTATAAAGTGTTATTTTTAGACAATGTGTCGAAAATGTGCCAATCTCCATGACAATTGTCGTAGATTCATTGCTAAGAGCAAGGGGAGATAATATGAGCAGAAGTGGTGTACACCTTAGCGGAAGTAGGTTTTTTCAAATCTATTTTCACATCAATTGATGCATTTCTGCGAACAAGACAGAAATTCATACAAAAATAAAATTTCAAATATTGATTTTCTAGGTTATGCGTCGAAGTTAAGCAAGATTTATTAAATAAATAATTACCAAAAACATTTAATTCTTCCTATTAATCAAATGTCAATAATTTTCCAGTTGTGAAACTTCAAAAATAGATTTTTACTTTACTGTTTGATAATTTTTCTGGAATTCCTTCCAAGATTCTCTTAATAACCCCAAAAAACCCTCTTTTTTTTTTACTCTAAAACAGTTTTAAAAATGTTGAAAGTGTGTGAAAGTGGTGTAAGGATTTCTAGCCATTCCACCTTGGCTAAGAGTTCAATGATAAATATTAAATAACCTTCAGGGTTTGAGTACTTTGTGCCAACTTTGTGTCCTGCTTCAATTACGGAATATTATTATCAAAATTTGATGGATTTGTGAGGCTTTTGTGAAGTGTGACGGGTGAAACTTATCACTCGGTGATCTCTTCATTGCATTTTGAGCGACCCCGCAATGGTCACACCGTGCCTTGTTCATTGGGATTACGTGGCCATGGCTTTAAAGCTCTCGCAACACTTGGGCAATGAGTCGGGGATTGCTGTTCCAGGGCGTGTGTGTCAATATTTATGAAAGTTCCCGGGATAAAAGTTACTCGTATATGTTGGGAGGTTTTTGCTACACGGCACTGTACGGAAACCATTGATTAATTTGCGAGTTTCGAAGTGTACCAATGTGCTTCGCATGCCTAATAAGCCACCGCTATCCAGTCATAGTTATCCTAGATAGTAGGAAATATCGCTATTGCAGCGATAAATTGTTTCCAGTCATATATAATAATAATGGAAGTATGTTATAATTTTCGATAGTTTCACTAGCGAGGTCGAGGACCGTGTGATGCATCACCATGGCTGAGTGGGTTCTTGGAATAGTTTGGTGTACGTGTATCCGCATTAATGTTAATTGAAGAAACCCAATTTTGTCAAATAATATCACTGGTTATAACAATATTAATTATGAAAACCTCAAGATTACATGTAAGTACATAACTACGGTGCCACTAATAAAAGCTCGGATCCTAATGGAACTTGAGAGCCATGTAGCATTTCACATGCTCCTGCGAGCGAGTTGCCTCTCATTGAGGGTGTGTGTACATGAGGCCGAAGTTGTGGGGCGGCGCACATCATTTATATGTTATTTCGCAGTATAAATTGAGGAAATTCATGCATGCAGGACGTCGTTAGAAATATTAGGGTGATTTCCGCTTTTATTTCATCTCAACACATTTCCCAGTCCCTCATATAAAGCTCTCCAAAGGCAAATTGAAAAGTCCATTGTCAGCTAGTTTCTAATTAAATCACACATCCTCTCATATCATTATACGATTTTTGCGTCCGCACACAAGAACAGAGAGAAGAATTCGCCGCTTGAGTCAACAAAGGTTCTGTAGACATTACAGATTTTTTTTCACCATTTCCCAGACTAAGAGATTTCTGGGTGGAAGCTGAGCAAGTGCGGAAAATTCAGCCTTGAATGAATCTTTAATGAGCTTCTTGGTGAGGCAAAATAAATACATCTATGCATCGTCGAGGTACTCATTCTCGGTATTAATTTCCATGGAGTTAATAAGAAAATTTGCGCCAAGAAAACTCCGACTGAGTGAATCATCTCGAAAATCAAATAACATACAAGTGTGGGTGTACAAGAGGTGATGTTTAAATATGTAAAACATATGCGAGAATATGGAGGGACCAATTTAGATCCGAATTTTCTAATTCACCCAGTAATTTTCCTCCCACATAAAACTGATCGCAAGAGCCCAGGCTCGTTTTTGTGAATTTATTAATCCAAATCTGTTTTCATGAGGCTTTTTCCTGTCCTTGAGAAGATTCCCCAGTATTAGAGGTTACAATGTAAAACTGGATAATTTATCAGCAATCAAGTGGTTTATCCACTTTTGTAGTGGGCAAATGTTGTTTGCGCAGAAGAAAGGACAAAGTTAGCTTATGAACTTTACTCATCAACTTCCTGAAGGGCTGGATATTGAAACTCGATCCTTCTGGTAATCCAAAACTTGGTCCACTTAGTGTTACACCCTTATATTGACCCCCCATTTTATTTATGTTCATCACTGTTCGCTGAGCTAAAAATGCTATATTTCGCAAGAAGCACGTTCCTGTAACCTAATCAATAACATGAAGTCAACACTGCCCGACTTGTTTTACTTGGACGGAAGGAATTTGAATTTTTATTCCTTCAAAGACGCCCAAGGGATTTTGTCCGCGCGGAGGAGAAGATATTTATCACACCATGAAATTGAAATGATATCTCATTTCGGTGTCCCTTTGTGAGAAAATGAAATAATATATCAAATTAGGGAGTGAAACCTTGGGTAAACATTGTATCATAATATCTGTACAATTAGTACAATTCTCAAGTATTTGAGAGACTTTTCGACGCAGTCCTTCAGAAGGTTCCTCCTCAGTTTTCATCTTGGAAAATCCATAGGAGAGAATATCAATTTTGACTACATTTTCACCCTCCGCAGACACTTCTTTCCAGCTCAGGTAATATTTCTCTTTGCCAGAGCTTCGAGTGTTCTCAGAATGTGTGTTGAAGAGTCACCTTTAAAGAAGAATTCCTTGCTCTCTATTCGATACTGTGAATGAAAAATACTGAAAATATCTCCCGATGTATTACGCAAGACGTCCACGACGCAATTTGGAAAAATTATGAATTTTGCGAGGATTTTGGGCTTTCATGAAGAATTTATGGTGTATAACTTTCAGTTGGGAGAAGAAAAAAGCTCCAACCGAGTCAATAAAAGTGTGGTGCGAAAGGAAAATTTCCTTATGAAATATTTGCTGGGTATAAGTTTTTCAACTCTATACTTCGGGTTTTAAAATTTTAAATAACTCTCCACTTGTGTGGACTTTTTGAAACGTGGCGCAGTTCTGTTTCATCAATTTATCTCAAGAGTTATAATGAAGATTTCCGTACTGGAGATTCAAGTGTTTCATCTAATTTATTTCCTTGCTTCTTGCAATCAAAACAAATAGTTGCAAAGTTCTGTGAGCTGTAAATTCAAACATTTCCAATGTTTCTCTTCATTTAGAAATGAATTTACGCAAAGTCTTGTTTTTCTTTATTCCAGAATAATGAAATATCCGGGAAACTTCAAGCTTAATTATAAGATAATTTCATTGTCAGCTCACTCATTCTGAAGGGATTAAAAGATATACAATTTCCATGGAGCGAAAATTGTGAAACAAAAATCTCCAATTACATATTTTCCCATTGAATTTGTATGTTTTGAAATCATAATAAATTGCAGTGAATGGAGAAAATGAAGTGTAAAGTGAAAAGGAATATTTTCCATCACTGTGCGCACTTCTAATTATTATGTTAATTGCGGTCGTGCATAAAGAAACCTTGCTGAAGGCCGACATTTACCATTCTTTCCAGTTGATTTAACTAAAGATCTCCGTCAGTGCAGAGCGAAGGAGTCAAAAAAAGGGGTTCCTTTCCCACCACCATATGCTTAATGCTCATGCAAATAGACCTCGACATTGAGGGGCATGTAATTGTGGTGGCAACGGACGCAATTTCCCCACTTACAATGCTGTACAAGTGGAAACTCTATGCCTTTTTTCCCGCATGGCTTGCACGGCAATTGCGCCTCCACTTGTGGTTCATTTAATGTGCTATTTTTCTGGTCTGTGACACCCTCTCTTTTGTATTTTGATCCTTTTGTCCCATGTTGTGACCATTTAAAATGTATTTCAAAGTGGAGTAATCCTTAAATTGCTTTTTTTACCCGCCATTCAATTCACGCTGATCATACGTGATGGTTTTGTTTGGCTTGTGAAAATATTTCCGTTTTAGTCAAAATGAATGCGTGACGTGCTTTTTTGCAAAATTGCCTCAGTCCAACTTATCGCGTGCAATTGATCTGACCATTCAAGCCATCACTCTATTTGCAATTTCAGGACTTAAAATTGCGGTGAATCAAGGGGGGAGATAATATGCCTGAAATCTGTACACCACTTCCTGGACACACTTAAACAGATTCTATGTTGAATTTTTAGTACTTCATGCTCTTCTGAATGTCGTTAAAGGCATTTTTAGATTCCCTCAGCTGTTTCTTACGCTTATTTCTAACTTATCACAATGTAATCTGGGGTTTTCCGTCTCAAGAGGTTTAAGCTATTCAAATTTTTAAATTTCAGATTGTATGAACTAATTTTAATGTCCCACATTTTGTTCATGAACAACTTTTGTCATTTTTCTAATTTCTCTTCTCGGAAAAGTACTAAGAAAAATTTTAACCAAATTATAAATATAGCAAATTTCACGATGTACCAGATAATTTAATGAGAAAAAACTCAGAAAAGAGATATTTTTCTAGACACATGACATTTTTGAGCTTATGATGGACTTTTCAGCTCATTCCTTATTCTGAAATTTAACAAATCTGAAGTTTTTCGAGTTCAAATATTCAAATCTGTCAAGAAAAAGATAAATATTCTCAGCTTAAAAACAAATTAGATGATTTTGAGGGCTATTTAATCACGAAAATCTGTTTTAAATCGCCACTTAACCTAGAAAAGCAATAAAATTTATTTGTCCGAGCAAAATAATTTATAAAATCCTTCAATTTGATACAAGAGAATCTTTTGCAATTTACAATTCATAACAACCCCGTTAAAGCTGTACACCGCTTTCGATCATATAATATCTGCCCCTTGTTGTGAATGCGTTCAGGATTCGCGCAGAATTAATTTTACAGAAAAATATAAAGTATACGGATAAAAAAATCGCTCAATTTTCACAAGCTCAGTCAAATAATGATGATTTGGGAATATTAAATTTACCCCATAACTCTCAGGGCTAATATTGGAGATGGTTTTGTGGAGAAAGAGAAGCACACAAAAAAAATCAACCATTGAGATAACTCGAGAAAATGAAGAGATGACAAAAATGGGAATTTATTGGGAAAATATTACATTGGCTTTCCGGAGTGAAGCTGAAAAGTAAGGGGAGAGATTTTCTAATTTGTCAGAACAAATGTGCATGAAAAATGCTGGGAAAATCTAATTTCCAGCAGTGGCGAAAGAAGGCCAGTTTGCTGAACAAAGTTTCTCAAATAGTATAAGCGAGGAAAGTAATAGGATTTTAAGGATATGGCTTGGTGACTACATGTGCAAAATTGCAAAGTTCATGACGAAATGCGGAGGTTATTGCGAGGCGCACAGCGAGTTGGAGCAATAAAAATGTGAAAACAACTGACATTGAATGTGATTTATAATGCGTTTAAGCGCTGACCAATTTAAAACTGAACATGTTTAATCTTTTTATGGGAAATCGAATTAAAATTTGACACGATCGATGCTGACAAACCCAACTGACGAGAGCCGGTGTTGGATTTTTGCATGAATAAATCTCCCTCTCGCTGGGCTGTTATAATAAATTTTACGACTTAATTCCAGTCGTATTAATCTCAATGGCAATCGCGAGGATAGAATTTAAGGGTCTATCTCATAGTATGACTGTGTCATGTGTCAAAAATATATAACAATCTCGCACTGAGCTGTATATGAAGGAATTCTGCTTTAAACAAATATTGATCCTTCAGTTTGAGGGGCGTGTGTTTTTATGCCTTTTTATTACAACTCCTCACTGTTTTTTTTTCTCTCTGCCTCCCGAAATTATACAATTTTATGTTTTTTGCACTTTCCATAATTTCCCCTTCTTGTATTTATTAACCCCTCCTTTCCGCTGCCAGCGACATCGTCTTTCATGGCGCCAATATCACAGGGGGAAGTCATTTGTATGGAAAACGTACCCATTTCTTGCTTTCGCCATCATAATTTGTTTCCGCAATCCATTTCCAATCATTTTGGCATATTTTTTATATCTCGTCTATTCCTTTGTCACATTTGTCTCCGCACGAGCATCGGAATTGTGTGCAATGAAAGGAGCCTTTGTGGCCATTTTTTCCACTGTTTCAGCTTGGCAAAATTTCCACGAAAAAATATGCTATACACCATTTTAAAATGTGGGTTATTATATGTTTTAGAGAAGCACTTTTGCAGAGTCACCCATGATGAATGACAAAGTGAATTCGGATCGGTTTCTGTTGTGCTGTGCTTGAAATTTCCATACAACGAGCATTCTCTGCAATTTCTTCGCACATATTGGAGATTTTATTGCCATCTGTAGCCCCCAAATATGACACATGAAAACAATTTCCATGCAATATGTATGGGGTACTCATCGTACTGATATGATGATCCCCTTTTCCAAATTCAATCTCTGCAAATAATCTGATATTTTTCGAATCAGCCCAGATAGATATGATATAAAATTAGGAGCAGGTGTCTATTTTAAAGGAATATGATTTTAGTTGTGTGTTCAATTTCAATTTGACGCAATGCCATCCCTTTTTCCCCACACACTCACACGTGACACCACTTTGATGTGTGCCTACTTTTATCCTTTCCCACCCACCGAGTCATCTCCTGGGAAAACCATTTTTTCTGCCTCCACGTAAGGGAGGCCCCCGGAGAAGAGAAAAAAGGGATAAACGGCTGGAGTGGAGCGGCAGGGAAAAGTGTGTGCGTGTGTGTGTGTATCCGGAGAGGAAAATATATGAATCTATTTGACAGAGTGTAAGATTTATCACGGTGAAAAAGTGTATTGACGCAAGTTTTATGCCATCATTCATAGGCCACGAAGAAATAATTTTCACATGTGACAGACTAAAGTGTTGGCTGACAATGGACTCATTTATAAATTACCCAACATAGCACAGTGTCAACTCACCCCCTCGACATTTAATATGATACGTTTTGTGGGGTGTCAACAAAATTATTATTCTTTAGCCACCCAAATGGTACAATTTTCGACTTTTCCCATCATCCATAGTCCCATATACACGTTTTCAGTTAACGAGTGGCAGAGACAAGAAAATGTTCTTTGACGCGAAGGGAGCGCACACACACTTGAGGCACATCCCACAAATTTCACCACAATAAATATACACTTTATTGTAATGTGTCTGATATTACTATTAAAGAGCGAGACTTTGCCTTCTCATATAAAAGAGTAAATGGCTCGGGGAAAAGTTTCTTTGCAATGCGTGGTACAATTTACGAATACGGAAGTTCGACTAGTAGACGCCATCACGAGACCATTTCTTATTATATAAATTATGTAGAAAATACTAGAGACTTCATAATACACTTTCATTAAAGTGCTTGAGGGGTGGTTCGGCGGGGGGGAGCGAAAATGGGACATGGAGAGAAGAAAGAGAGGAGCGAATTGAGATAAATACCCATACCGACTGTTCTTCACGCCCTCCTGTTCGTCCTTTTTTCACGCTTCGACGTTATACAATCCACCCCAGCATATCGATCCCCGCAATACAGTCTAAAGTCATCAATTAAGTGGAATCGCGCAACTGATTGCAGGATTACAAAACGAATTCAGCTCTATGCCAAAGAATGCAGCATACAAAAACCACTGACCTCAAAACACGTACTCGGAATCATGTTCCATCACAAATTCACAGTTGAGTGTTTTGATTATCCAAATGCAGATATTGCTGCAATAATCCATTCAAGGGTGAATTCGAACTTTCAACTTCCACTACGATAAAGTAATGTAGGCAAATTTGAAATTAGTTTAATTTGAACAAACATGCGTTCGAGTTGAATGTATTTGCGAATTCGCTTACCGATTTTGGTGATGTGAGAATTATGTATTCCCAACATCAATGGGTAATGTGCATAGTTCTGAGATGCCCGACTCAGAACAGTTTCGTGTGGACTTTAGGCAAACTTTCGTGAGATTCTAGTTGGGAAGTTGAGTTGTGAGGAATTTGTGTGTTTCATTTCTTTGCATAATAAATATTTGAGGTAAAATGGTTTGTTATTAAATTGAATACTTTACAGAAAATTTCGCTATTGCTGAAGTCAGATATGTTTGTCAGGCATATTTCCTTCAACATATTTGTATGCGAAGCTTTTCAAAAATCCTAAATTGTACCACATTTTATTGATGGTTTCCAGAATTTGATCCTCTGTGGGAGAATTAAGTTAAAAACATTACTGTAAATTTTCTTTTCTTCATTTGCGGTTCTCCCCACAGTCTTTTATTCTCGCCTCATTCGAGAAATTTATGATCCTTCGAAGAACGTGCGAAAGTCTTCCCCTCGAATATATTGTAAGACTGTCGGAGAAATTTTCCACACACTCTTGTTCATCTGCCACATATACACAGACCATGTCGAAATTTTAATAAAAACACTTTTACACCTTTCATTTAGTACTTTACGATGTTATAAGCCATCCCACCGCCGGTAATGGCTTAAATTTTAATTGAAAGCGACTTTAAGGCAAACACTGGAATTCAATAAAGTCTCGAGGGTGTTTCTCGGCCGGATTCTTTTTTCCGGTTCCTCAGATATCAGACCGGAAAATGCCTTTGAATAGGATGTGCCCGTAAACCTCAAAGCATTATCCTTTTCCCGCATAAATTTCTCTGAATGCACGAAGACCAGAGGCGAGACAGGATGAGGATATATTGTTAAGAGTGCTGAATCCTCGTCTCTTTTCCCCCCCAACTCATCAGATCGGATATTAAAGTGACGTGTATGTTTGAAATATGGACTACAGAAGAGGAGGTTTACGGGAAGAGCACTGTTTTCACGGCGTAAAAGCACTTTCATTACGTAATGAATTTTATAATCTATGCTCTCAATGATGGAATGCTTATCGAATGCAAGCAAGCAGCGAAATGTGTCTGGATAACTTTTCGTTGCCAGACACAATGAAACATTTATAAAGTCACATGCATATTTATAGTATGTTATTCTGCAAGCTTTAGCTTTAGCTTGGTTTTACTGGGTTTTACCTAAATGAAAAATTACCCCGCTTTTCGCTATGTATCGCGAATAGCCAGAAATGCAATTCAGTCGGAAATTTCATTTACGGACGCGCCACTCTGATAGTCACCATTCCACCCTTCGCGACAAAAAAAAATCGTCACACACCTGAACTCCGAAAAACGTCCATGGCGACATGACATGAAAATTACCCAACGTGCTGCATTCATTTTCAACTGTGCAGACAGCGGAGCAGCCAGAGAGAAAATGAAAAATTGGACAATGTTGTTCTTACAGGGAACAATTACGTAATAAACCACACCTTGGGAGATGTCCTTGTTCTAAGTCGCTGTGCTTCGTTTTTATCCTTGTTTCATCCTTGCATTTTATTCTGGCTGAATAGAGAGGATTTCGTGGTTGCTGGTTCAACACTGTCGTCATGTGTAAAATTTAAATGAGGTTTTATTATCTAAACATTGTGTACTTGTAGTTTATGTGGCACGACCGGAAGGGTGTCGGCCTTGTGCTGTGCAAGGTGGAGATATTATGGCCAGAAATATGGCTCAGTAAAAGTATTTGAGGTTATTTAGGCGGTTGGAAAAGTCTATGAAGTTCCGAAAAAAAGAGAATCGCATGTTTTAAGCACTGCCAAAGTTCTGGAAGCGTCTGTGATTCAAGAAATGAATAACTTTACAGAAATTGTGGCCGTGACAGGCAGTGGTGTACACAGGTTAGCCGTATCATCTTTCCCTTGGTGCTAAAGTGGAATCGCAGGTGTTGAGAAGAAGGCAGGAAATACTCTAATAATTCCCGTAGATTTTGTGTAATTACATTGGACAGAATTCGTCATATTTCTCCTTTTAATATTCTCCCCGAGAGGACTTTGCGTTATAGTGTTTAAAATGTAGAGCATGCAGAGTTTTCCTCTCTGCAGCCATCAAGTAAACTGAAAATCCCACCCAAACACTTAACCCAGAAAAGACTCCCCAAAAAAGAAGTTCCCCGCAGCTGAATGTCGTCAAAGAAAGCAAAGCATACGAGAGGGGAGATAACAAGAAAGCTAACTGGCGAAAGGAGAGGAAGTGGAAAGACGACGTGGAAGCTCATCGAGAAACTTGTAAATGAAAATAGTGTGTGGAAATAAAATGGATAATTTATTCAATACTATGGGAATTAGGTTGAAACGCTCTCCACACGGCAGTTTGGTTTGGAGAAAAGTACATTTTCTTTTATGTCTTGTGCTCCATCGTCTTCACATGTTGAGAGCTAAAAACATAATACCTGAGCGGCGCAGAGGTGAATCATATTTTCCTATTTCGCCATATTTTCGGGGAATAAAGTGTGGCGGAAAATGCAAATGCTTCATTTCTCTCACATTCACCATTGGTGGTAATGTTGTTTTAACTTTTCAAATATTTTCCTTTTCAATCTCCTTTCGCGCAGCACATTCATTGTGCTTTCGCTATTTGACATATAGAAAATTGCCAAAATCCATTTTTGTGATTTTTCGTGCACCCCTGGTGAGAAAATCGCTTGCAGTGTGTGTGTTTGTGCGCTGGGAAAATTCGCAATTATGGCACTTAATGCTGCTAACTTATTGCACACTCTTCTTTATTATGAATTCACTTAACGATGGTAATCGACTTTATATGTATTCCTCAGCGAAATGTAAGCACATTGAGTGCCGTGCAATTAAAAGTATGACTCATCTAGCCACACTATTTACTCTCATACTTAAAACAATATGTTGGTGCGCTCAACAATGCGGAAGTGTGTACTTTTGTGTGGTGAAATGTTGGGGCGAAGGAGCTCCAAAATGAATGAAAATAGCAAATTCAGCTCAGTGAAAAATCTGTTGGGTTTTCCCCAGGCCAACTCCCCACATCCTTCTTCAATATTAAATGTGTGACTCTTGAGCTGAGATCAGGCTGTGAAATTTTCATGGCAATGCTGAAAACTTCCTCACCTCACGCCACACATCGGCGGCTCATCCACGTGAAAATATCCAATAATTTCCTTCAAATGTATTTTCCACACGCTATTTAATAAATCATTTAACGAATGAAACTTTTATGAGGTGAAAAAGCTCCCCTATTACGCTAATCGAAATGGGAAACGGTGTTTCCCGGGCACGATTTGTCACACAAGATTGGAATGCTATTGAGCTATATATATAGAAATCGAATGGCAAATGAGCTCGACAAACTTATCCTGCTTGACAATGTGATTTTTCCCTCCGGAGGGATTTAATCCCGCCCTGAGTGAGTATGGAAAGTTAAACAATTCAATAAATCTGCGTGCTCAGCGATAAAACTGGGGCAATATGTGGAATTTCCATTCAGCTATATATGAACAATAGTGAATTCATTAGTTATACTATGCAAATCTTCATGTCTCTCTTTTAGTTATTCACACAAGGATTTCTGCTCTGACAAATGTAATTTTTCACACATCGCGGCCGTGATTAAATGTTGATTGACTGAGTATTTTTATCAGATGTTCTGATTGGAAATATCTGGCCTTGATATGGATAGAAATATGAAAAGCTAGAGGAGGAAAACAACAAAGCATTAATCTTGTGAGTATGTTGGACCATTTGATGTCTTTGTTCTATCGCAGACATTGTTCTTCAACAAAACCATATCATTTTTCCCGTCAATCAACTTTTCTAACTAGATTGAGAGTCCGGAAAATCTCATATTTTCAAGGGGCTTTCGGGAGCCCTTCCGATCATAAGCTATTGCAATCTTTACGATGTTTACCGAAAGGCCAATAAACTCCTTCTATTGGGAGTTGACACCTGCCAATCTAACCTGTGGTTATTCAAACCTCGCAGTGTTAGTCTTTGATTAATTAATGAATCACTCAAGTTTGGATAGGTGAATATGTTGCTATTTTAGGGCCCTTCGTATGGAAAATATACATTAAAGATGCCTTATGTGTAACTTGTCCAAAGGGGGAGAGCCAAGGTGTGTTTCTTTGCTGCAATTTGTGTGAAATGCCAACCAATGGCTCCACTTATTTCCGCCCAATAAACTTTGTAGCAAGTCTTCATGGCCCAATTAGCATCACGGGTGTCTCCGGAAAAAGCAGATAAGTTCACGATTTAATTTGATTGTGCTTAAGGATCAAAGTGAAAATTCAATTAGTGACAAAGATTACTTCTGTGAAATGGATAATTAATTTAATGCATTAATCTGGGCGATCCTTCGGGCAAAATCATGTTTCTTGTCGGAAATGATTTTTTCCACACAAAAGTGTAGAAAATCTGGGACATAAGTCTTCCTAATTCCTCAACAATGTCTCCATCAAGTAATTGGTATTCTTGCGCACTTGCAAGACTTTATGGGCGAAGCCCGAAAATTATATATTTCCCAAAAATGGCTGAGACAAAGAAGTTTGGGAGAAAAGTGGGAGATTTGAGATCACATATTTGAATCTTAAATTTCCCATACACTATATATATGGCGCACGGTCTCATCGTCGAAACATCCACTAGAAAGTTCACGACTGGAGAGCTTTTCAACCTCACTTGTGCTCGTGTTATAGGCAGGATTTCTGGCTGGTATTGATTTTATACTTTTATCATGTATAACACGGCACTCACACCACTTAAATACACACCGTGGTTCACATATTTATTTATGCCCACCCCATTGCCCATTGTATCAGGCATCAGATGGAAAGAAATCACTAAATTATTCAATTGATTGATGACGTTTCGCTGCAAATTCCTCCAAAAGCACCCAAACAACCATGGTATCTCTTCTGCCAATAAAATTAAAGCTCACAGATACACGGCGAGTCTACCATTCGCCCTTTCCCTGTCTTTTTTCTTCCCAGTTGCTGTCGGGTGTTGTGTTACTCCCTTTCCGTCCCCATCCCCACCCCCACCCCCCGAAAAGAGGCCGTTCGAGGGATGCGGAGCACAAAAAAGTTTCAGATACTTCTGTTTGGTAAACACTACGAAATCATTTATATTGAAAACTTTTTTTCTATCGCCAATAGAAGTGCAATAATCCCGAATACAACACATTTTTTCGCACTACTTCACCCTCGCATGGTTTTTCCTCGGCTTGTATTCACGGAAAGAGAGTGAGAGAGGGTTGAATTCCGGCGAAAAATCTCTGTTTGGGATTTCTCAATGGGCGGAGAGAACAAAAAAACAGCACCCACATATTATTCCCGAAGGTGCAATACTTTTGTCGGGGGCTTTAAAAGCCAAATTGAAAAGAACTTCCAGCCGGTTTTGAGAGAAGAGGGCAAATATTGCTGAGCTTAATCGCCTTGTTTGGAGCCGCAGCGGGGGATGTGAAAAAAAGGATTGAAAAATTACTTTCCCATCAACTTTCTCCACCTCCCCGCAGGAAAATATTCGCCAGAGTGATGGAGTTGCCTTGGCTCTGGTGTGTGCGTGTGAGGATGGAAATTTGGCAAAATTCCTCTCACAACAATAGGAAGACACAGCAGAAGATGTGACGGAATAAAAGTATATATAGTATGCGGGAGAAGTGGATGAAAATTGCAAATGAAAATTCAACACCAAGAATGTGTTAATTGAAAATTCTTGAGCATTATTCTTACATATTTTTTCCAAAGCTGTGTGCGCTGAGTGTCGTTCCAGCCTCTCGTTAAGCTTGAGGTGTCATTAATCCAAATTTGATTTGCATAATCGTTATTTGGAATTAAAGTATAAGCTTTTGTCACAGTTTCACTCAATTATCCTCCGCTGTGTGCACTTCTTCACGACTTATCACCACCCAGTGCGAGTGTTTGCTGAGGGGGCGCGCGCGGAAGATTTACAATATCCAGCCAACACGACCAGGATAATGCTGGGGCGCCACTTTATGGTACTCACATAATTTAATAAACGACCGAATATGAAAAACTCTATTAACTTTAATACTTTTGCAGTCTGCGGGGGTGGCACTCTCTCGTAGTTTTGAGCAAATTCCCCGTCAATTGCCTCCCCCGTGGGGTGCAGAGTCAATTGGACACAGTGTCACCGCTTGAGCAATTGCTAAGGCTGGACTTTGGCGCACACACGAAACGCATTCGCGAACGAAAGGGAGCGGAAAAACATCAAATGAGAAGAAAAAGGAGCTCTGGTGGCGTTGTCTCGCGTGACGACCAGCCTCCGCACATTGAGATGCTAAGAGATGCTTGGGAACTGGTCGGGTGAGCTGAGATTCTGTCCGATGGGAGGCTTTGTGGACTGTGTAGTTGTTTTTGAGATGATGTGCGCCGGCCCGACGGAGACGCCAATTTTCTCAATGACGGTAGAATCCGCAAACACACGGATCTTTCCGACTCTCGCACAGCATCTCCTGCACGACGCTTCCCCTCCTCCCCCACACAGACACTTTCCCTACCACAGTGAGGACGCAGCTCATGGGGATATTACCATAATATTGGGGTTTCTTACCCAACAACTCACTATACTGCCAATTTTTCCTAGCGCTCCTTTTTTCCTGCGATGGCATCCACTTCTTCTCTGAGGTGTCACCTCATGAATACCCACCCCCGCACATGCTGGGACTGTCTAAGTGCCTCTCTCTCTTGAAATATGTACCATCCACCCACTGTGTGTCGCCGAATTTCCCGGAAGAGATATTGCGACTGGGAAAATGCGAAGGAGGCAACATGTCACTGGCCATACATAACATGCGTTCATAAATAAAATTGATGTATTAATTCAAGGGGACAAGGACTTAATTACACTTTTAATGAAGTCATTTGGATCATTTAAGAATTTTCCCTCTAATTTATGAGCATTTTTCCCATACTTGTGTCTCACACACTCTTCATTCGCCTCTCATTGTCCATTTCGCATATACGGAGTAAAACAAATTACCATTTTCATCACTTGCTCTACGTGGAAAATTGTGTAAACTCTCGTGACTTTTTCATAACTTTGTCACGCCACTCACAAAAGCCAAAGGTTGTGCCATTGTTTTCGTTCTCCACTCATTCCGCCTGTCTAATATATATGTATATATATATTTAAATTCGCGGTGGAGAGCTTTTAAATGTTTTACACTCCCAGTGAATTTCCATTGAGGAAGTCTCGCCGGATATTACATATTTCACCCTGGGAGTGAACAAACAATTGACGGTAAGAAGAATTTCAACAACCCTTATTTTGGAAAACATTTTTTTTTCGCTATAAATTCAGCCGTTTGATGAATTTAATTAATTGCTTTAATAATCTCTGTGAAAATTAAATCGATATAATTTACAAATCAAGTTGCAGCCAATCAAAAAGCAAATATGATATCCAGATGAAATTAACTATATTTATAATGAACATCGTGCTTATTCAATTAAATTGACTTCAAAAGAAACGTTAGTTTTAATATTTTCAATTTGGCTAATTGCTGCAAATTAAACATTTCTCTCTAAACTTCCTCTGAATGTCAATTTCAACATGTAAAAGAGTTCTTTGCGAAAAAATAAATATTTTACATGCAGATTTTGCAATTACGTCACTTCATCCGTAAACTGTCCAGCCACTTGGATGTCTTCTGGGAAATATGGTGGGAAAATATATAACTGTGAGGTGAAACATGTGATAAAACTTGAAATACTTCCAACAAATATAATTGCTTTTCCCCAGAGTTGTGTAATTACGTGATATTGCTTTTTAAAATTACATGCTATCGGCGGGCGAAACCAATTTGACCACATCAATTAAGTATCCCACATGATGACTCATTTACATACTTTTGCACACATTAAGGAAGTACATAGCACAAAACTGTGAGCTTTCATCTCGTTTTCGGCAATAGTGTGTCAGCGCAGTATGTAGCAAAAGTGGCTCCATTTCAACCGCAAAAAAGTGAAATGTAGTAAAAATCTTTTGAAGTTTTGTAACATAACATATGACATGCACAAGAGTGGGGACAGTATATCAAATCCAGAGCATGTCATCTTCCCCGAACTCACACTTTTCACCTCTCGCGCAAAAGCACTGGCAATTCATTTTCCTGAAAATGCCTTTTCATCGCATTTTTGGGTCAGTGTGTGATTAATTACCTTGTTAAGGGGTAATTTTAATGTCATAGACAGAACCTCAGAGGCACGCTTTCCCCAACATCAAATGGCTTATGCAAATCAATTCAAATTGAATGATGAAATCGAAAATTAATATGCGAAAGCTATTAATAATAACTTTGCAAATTGCATGAAATTGGATGAGAAATGGTGAGAAGGCATAAGTGGGATGAACTTTTGCTAAAGCTCTCCTTTTTTGCCACACATTCCATCGCGGAAGTCATATAAAATATTTAATTGCAACGCTGTATAAACACTCAACTCGAGAGGAAGAGATAGTAAACTATACATTTCCTCCAAGCAAGACTCCTCGCCATGCACCGAAAGGCATTTAATAAGTAATACGTTGTGTAAGAAAGTGCACGGCTTCTGGGGTGTCTGAGACAAGGTCTGAGAGTGTATTATCATGAGTATTTAACTGCAATGTGAGCTTTTTAATTACTGAACAATGAAGAGTCTCCCTGAATGGGAAAAAGTCCACAGACTGTCTTCTGGAAAATTAATAAAATCCAATGTTTGAGTAAGAAAAAAATGCCTGATATCATAATTTCTCAATGAACCCAGAGTAAATGCACTTTCGTCCATATTTACATGACATACTTTATTTTTGCCTGTTGACGAATATTGAAGCAAATTCAATTCAACTGTCACCAGTGATATGAAAGCAATATCAAAGCAATACCCCTAATCACTTTGCAAAGTTCACAGAGTGAATTATGTGCATATTCACTCACAGGGAATCACAGTGTGTAAAACATAAATATTGAGTGAGTGAGAGAGATGCTTATTGCCTCATTTCTGACTGTGCATTTTCCCACAAGTATTGACAGACTTCCTCAAATTCAGCAGAATTTTTGCTCACTGAGCCATACCATATATTGCATATGAATCTCATTTGGTTCCAAATTGATTAATAACTCTACGCTATAGTATAGCCAATTCTGGGCATATATCATTATGTAATTTAACATTGAAAACTCCTCAAAAGCGCTTAATTTTTGGGCACATAGTTTATCAATTTTCCCAGAAGGAATGGACGTGGAATAATTTGTGTGTATAGTACAACCAAGCCATTAAAATTCAGCAAAATAAATCCCAGCAAATCGGGCAATATTTCTCCAGCGGCATCCAAGTAACAAGCGGAGTAAGTTGTGCTGGGTAAATTAATGAAAATTTCCCCAATAAAAGTTTATAGAGCCACCCAGAAACTTATTACGACAGCGACCCGATCGATTTTCCTTTCTAATCAAATAAATTTTAATCAATTAAAATTTATTTTGCTGCCTCATGTTGATGAAAATGTGCGCCACACAGCTTTTTTGCAAGTCTGGTCCTGATTGGGTTTTCGGGGGAGTCAAAGGGTGGTCCTTGGGTTTACTCATGGCTGGCTGAAGAAATAATTACATGATTGATCGGACGTGGTGTTGTGTGTGTGTGTGTGTAATTTTAAGAGATGCGATATCGCTTGTCCATAGCATAATCCGCACGGCGCTTATGCGCCTGATTAAGTGCATTTAATGTGATAATTTCAATGCAACGAGTGGGAGTGGGGTTAAATACAGTGTGAAGTGGTGGGAAAAAAAATAAAGAGATTACTTACCACACAGGGCCATACACAAAAGCTGCAATGTCCCATGTATAATATTAATAATTCATACAATTTCCCCATGCGATGCTGCCCTATGTGCTGGACTGTGTGCTGAGACTTTGATTTGCTGTATATGCTTATCACACTCTCCGCTGTATCCTCTTGAGTAAATATTTACCCCAGAATATTCTATATGTGCACGTCTCGTGTGCGGAGGGGATGGCAAAAAATTGATTTCCCTCTCTAGATCGATATGATCTGGCATTTATGCTTGAGAGCCCCACGAGCTGGGAGAGCGAGAGAGCATCGAATAAACATCCATCAAGAGGCATTTGAGAGCACTATCGCGAAGCTTCATCTCGCACTCTTGTCAGAATCCACGTAAGAATTTTTGGCATTTGCAAATGCTCGGTCCCTCGCAGGGGAGGGATGTTTTCCGGAGGGGTAGTGACAGCGATTGTCCACGCGCAGGCGCAGCTGTCAGCGCCATAGCGCCTTCTGTGGCGGGTATTGGCAACACGGGGGCCCAGGTATCAATAATTACTTGTATCGCCGCCTCGTGCGAAGTCGTGAGGCAGAGAAAAGGATTTATGTACTGTTGAAATGCGAAAAGTGCAATAAATTTGGCTGCCATTCAGGATAATGGGTAATTGATAAATGGACATTGTAGATGTGTATGCTCTATAAACACATGATTATGTGGATGGGTAATAAATGATCCTTTCACGCCCCCTGTGCTCTCCTTTTTTACACCCACAGCCACTCTCGGCATTGTTTCGCAAGGGGCAAAAGGGGTGATTGGTATTTCAAACAGTCGCCCACCCCCTGGGTGGCTGTAAAACACCGAGAGTTGCCTGGGTGTGTGTGTGTGTGTGTTTTTTTTAAGGGCCAGACCCTCCTCAGTGTTCGTTTAATATGATAATTTCCCCTGATTTCTTTTCACAGCGCGCCTCCTGAGCAAACATTACACCCCTCGCAATTGGTTTTATACAAACACATAATATTATTAGATGTGTCAGGCAAGGGCGCATCTCAACTCTCAGCGGTATAATAAATTCATTTCCGTGATGAGGTGAATTTATAGACATTCTGATCATACCAAGCAACTTCCACTGTCGTTGTAGTATTAAAAGTCAAGTTAGCTTTCTCGGGCTGATGCGTCTTCATATTCAAATGAAGGCCCTACACTTGACTACTAATGAATTGACCCAGTTATAAGCATCAAAGTCCAGATTCTCAGTAGAATTTTATGGTCATCGAGGCTCGCCATCAACACAAATTGCAACCATTTCGTCCTCACCAATCACCCTCCCTTTGTGGTCTCGATTGCCAATTGAAACCCCCTCCACTGGGGCTCATTGTAAATTAAAACCACCTTTCCACGTTCGACCCTCAAGATTCCTTCTATTGTGAGATAATTAATCCTCCTAGATTAGAATAGATATTAATTGCCGCCTAAATAGGGTCACTGTGTAGAATTATGCTCTCAATTGACCAAACATCTCGAGGCATCTCTCGTCTGTTTGTTTACATGTTCCACCACTAATCCAGCACATTTGGCACAGATTTCCACCCATTTGCTGAAAAGTCCTTCAGATACGGATACAAGCTTTCCCCCACAAAAGCGCTTCTGCCATATCGACCGAGTCGAAGCTTGGGAAGCGAGCTTCTAAGCTCAACGAAAGTTTCTCTTGGCATTCAAATTCAAAAGTTAATATTACGGTTTGCCTGATTTTCCACCCTTTGCTTCACTTTCTTTGCGTTATTCCTGATCAATTTTCTTATTTAGGAACAATTACAATTCAATAATCCGATTCAACATACTCATGTGTCTCATTACTATCTTCCGTTCTTGCTAATTATTTAACTATTAATTCAGATTCAGATTATCATAAATTTTCCAATTGCCACGGAGGCATCAAAAGATTCATCATAAATTGTCACACGGCGCCTAATTTAGTTGGACTATCCCAATAAAATCAACGTACAACCTTGCATAATGAATTTGTTAATTAAATTTTAAGCGACATAATTAGCCTCATCGGTAATGTGTACAACCATTTTACCATACCTATTTTGAATGCATCATTGCACTTTTCGCCATTCGGCTGCTCTGCATTTAAATTATATGACCTGATCTAAAATAATAATTAACTAACCGACGAATTGGTTGGATGACTATCATTTTCTATGCCATTTATTTGCGCTTCATTTCGGTAATATTTTCGGAATCGCATTTGGAAGGATTTGCTTTGTATTGGCCGTCAATGGCGCATGCATATTTAAGCTATGTGCTTTTTGAAGTGGTACAAATTAGGATGTCTATTTGCCATATTGCTGCCAAAAATAATATTGTATTAAATATGAATGTCAATGTATTTATACTCATTTGTACGATATTAATGTGGAAAACATAAAATACTGTGCTTTTGCAATATGTATTAATGATAACAGATTATTTTTAGTTTATTCAGCAATAACATAGAATTGAATTGAGATAATCAAAATATTATGTAGTCGGACTGATGACAAAATTGTACAGTTTATAATAGCAGAGCTTATGAATTATGTGTATGAGATTTCGTCCGTTAGTCTGGAAAATGTGGGCGAATTGATGGGAACAAGAAGAGGCGAGTAACACTGAAATATGTGACAAATATAGCTGAAAGAAATATTATTATGCAGATTTCAATGGGACTGCATAATTCTATCTGGCATTTTTTTTTCTCTCCCCGTTTTAGGTCTATTTTCAGGCAAAACAACTCATACGCGATGATTTAAGATATTATGCCACTTCACCAGAGAACACAAATATACCACAATGTTTCTCCCAGTGAATTCCTCTTGTTATGTTTATTCAAATCATAAGGGGAATATTTAAGGACCACCATTCACATGAAACGGAAAGGATTTAAATTTTGTGACTTCATAGCTGCACAATTTATGTTATTTATTTACATAGCGAAGCTTATTATTTGTAACTGGTAGATGGCAAATCATTTAGCATTTTGTTTTTCAGAACATAAAACCCATTCGCGAATGAGGAGGAAATTTGCATAATGTCAAAATGTTTCTTGGAAAATTCTCTCCAACAATGATATTTAATGCTTATGCATAAAATACGACTTCCACGTCCTTCTTCTCCCTTCCATTGATGATAATTGAACATTAAATATTCATAAGTGTGTAATATTTGCTATTTACGGAATACCGACTGAGCGAATCATTGTGACCAGTGTGACCCACGCGCTGCGTCCAATTGAAATGCGATATGGTAATTGTTTCAACTACTCCATATCACTGGCACGGTCTGATAAGCCAAGTATCAAATTGAAACTGCCCAGCGTCACTGCAAAAATCACCGAAATGCAACTTGAATGGATTTCCTGTGGTTTGCCGTTACTGCTTATGGCTATATAATGATTTTCATTTGAGACTGAGCACCGTCAAAAGCTCTCTCTAAACTGTTACGCAATCTAATTACGAAATGATTGTGCATACACGCAGTTTCCCAGCATATTAGCCCATTCGATGGGTTACACCACCACCCCTCTTATTCCAATATGTTGAGGGCGGTTCACGCATTGGCCGAAGGCCCTAATGGCAAATTTTGCTTCCACCAATTTACACTTCATTCATTTACACGTTAATGCACAGTGTGATTTGAATGCGATTAATATGTTATTTGTTAAATTTTGTCCAAATTGCACCACCAGTGGAGATAATCAACAACATCACATGGGCCAGTGAGCTTTCCGCCCAATCCCACCCACTCGCTTTCAGGTGAAATGCCAAACAAAGCACTCTCATCATCGCCTCATGGCCAAATGCCTCCCCAAGGAATAATTAATTATGGATTTCCTGTAAAAAGTGGCGACCGACGCTGAGATTAATTGACAATTGATTTGTTAATGTTGCCATGGGAAAAATACCGACATTTGAACATATTTCGTGAAACCACGGGGAACAATTTTGTGTGGAAAACTGAGATGATATTGAAAATTTATTCTGCACATTGAGATAAACTATAATATTAGGGGTCATTGCAATTATATTCTCATAACATGTTAAAAATAAGCAATAAAAGTTATATATTCGTGAAACATCGTTGCAAGATTGCGATTCATAATATATTGAGTACAGTGGAGAATTTCATTTCTGCGACATTAGAAACATTTTTAACGTCGGTGCTTGAAGAAAATTCACGATGAAATCAAGAATATAGACGATATTGATGTTTTATGGTTAATAAATGCAAATTGATTGCATTTCCTGTAAATTCCAGGAAGTTCCTTGAAATAAGTCTGGGAGAAACACGGAAAAATGCGCTTCACTTCCACGAAACATTTATTTAAGTCAACGTGGTGGAAAATGGGCTAAAATTGGGCGGAAGTTGGAATATTCTGATGCTCCGAAAACTTTCTTAAAACCGCAGTTCAAAAGTAGAGACAAAGACATGGCTTTTTGACAGCTGAAATTCGTATAAAAGAAATTCCCAACTTCGCCTCAAAACATTATTTCGTTCGTATTTCATTCGTACTTTACACTCGTGCCGCTGAGCAGTTGCCAATATTACCTATGAAAAGCGTAAAGTTGCAACCGAAATTCATATCTTTTAGGAACTGAAATACAAAATCTATAAAGTAGCAACGACTCATTTCATTTGAAAATAGCGCACTGAAAAACTTCAAATCAAAATTGCTCAAATTTCCCTTCAAATCAATAATTCAAAATGACACTGTTAGTGAAGGTAAATATTGTCATTGGAAATTACGTCGGATAATTCATAAAATATAACATTCTGCGCTCAAACTCATATGCAAATGCCTAACGCCAATTGACCGAGTACAGTAATAACATCCAAAATCTATTCCACAAGGGCGGAATGGTTGAGTGAATGTTATATTTAACATCTCCGCGAGCTTTTTATTTATTTAATGAGTTCATAAAAATTAATTCACACTCATTTTGTCATTTTCCAGTATAAATACGGATGAGCGCACGGAAAAAAACCCACACAGCAATTAAATATGAGGAAAATTTCCCGCTGTATAATTAATTATGCTTTGCTTAAATATGATTTTGCGCGGAATTATTATTTTTTCTCCGATGCTCTGCAAGTTTAATTGATTTACTATGGCACAGACTGATGATTTTGCTTGATTGCGAGCAATTGCACGGGTGTATGGAAGACTCTGTCTGGGGCGAAGAGATATTTTTAAATTCAATAAAAATCGCATTTACAATTCAAAAGCCATAATGCTCCACAATTGAGCAGGGAAAGTGTGATGGGGCGACGCTCGCACGAAGGGTGGCAGACAAAAAGTAACAAATATTTTTCAACATTGGCAGAGCAAATAATATGATTGTTGGTAAATTTTTATTCGTATTTGCGGAGCTCTCCATCCCTCACGATGTGCGTCTCTTTTAATGTAATTTGCATAAAAACCATTTGCCTCCCGCGCGCAGTCAACCTCAGGACTTATCATGAGGCATCATTATGCATAATCCAAGTATCAAAATCTTCAGCATTGCTTGATATTGAATGAGTAACACAATAGGAGGACTCGAGAGAGAAGGAGAGAAAATACTTTAGGTTTCTGGCGTGGCATGAGAACTTCACCCCCAAATGGCATTACAAATTCAACGTTTCTTATGCATTTTTAACTTTCAATGATAAAAGCCTCTTTTATGTACACACACAAATATCTTTAGGAGTATAAATCTTGTGAAACGGAAAACCATTTTCCTCAAATGGTTTTCACTTATTCGCCTCTCGCCGCGCGTCTCTGCCATTCTTCCTTCTCTGCTGGTACATAAGATGGGGTGGATGCCATACATATCTACGACCAGTGTCCTTCAGGCTTCATTAAACATAGAGCAGCAAGCCAACTGGAGCTCATTCACCATCATCGGCTAAATCTAAAGTGAAAAGCACAGAATGGATAGCACAGGCAATACAGAGCGCGCCCAAGGTAGAGAATAAGGGATGGAATAAAGGGATCAAGCGAATATATGCCATCCACATACAAAAATCTCACTTTCCCCCTGCCGAAAAGCACACCAGAGGAGCTCTGCAGGAAATTATGATGAAGATTTCAGCATGTTCCATCACAAGTTGCATACATTTGCACCCTCTGAGGGTTGCGGATGCATTAATTAAAGTGAGAAATCATTGGTAAAATTTATTCGACATTCGCAAATTTATAATGGTTTCTCTTCTTGCACTTGCAAATTTATGCATCTTTCGACACAGTTGAAACACTTGCTTCCTCCAGCGGGACTCCACGAGAGCTCTCACGAGGGTGAGCGTCTATCATGAATGGGGCGCAAAGTTGGTCAAAGTGGAAAATCAGGCAAATTAAGACCGCTGCAGAGCAGCTGGGAGAGGACAAAGCTTCTATTTGTCAACTATATCTAATTATCGTATTGCTCTTGGAAAATTGGTTAGAAATTCAAATTCACTTTTTTGTATTCTTCTATCACGAAATGCAATGAAAATTCTTTCAGAATCCACCTCCTGGCGCAAATTGCGGTTTTCCCACATTTTCAATTATCTTGCGAGAAGCAACTCTCAAGTGCACTCTGGATTTTCCTCAGACTCATTCATGCTTCCATCACTTTGACGTGTGAGAAAAGGGGGCGGCAGAGGTGGTTCTGAATAACGCATTCTGAACAATTCATCCAATATCAAAAAGTTGCATCTTTCATAATGCCTTTATATGTCAAAATGGAAGCATTTATAAAACATCAAGTCATTTCTTGCTTCCTTCATTAATTGAAGTTTAATAATTCATGCACAAGAATGAATCTTCTATGGCTCTTAAGAGGTACATTTCGGGCTTGCGAGAGCCTTTTCCGCCAGAAAGCGGATTCCGCATCTAAACATACGCAGAGTAAATTGAAAATTTCAGGTAGACAGGATGGAATGGATAAGAAAAAAGTTGTGCAATTTGAGGTTTTCCACTGGTGGAAAATCCAACTACGACTGTTGGGGCAAAACAGATGCTCATTAATTGGAAAAGTTGAGATTTTCCCGGTCAAAGTCCAATCTGCTGAATGTGATGTGGCGGTGGGGAAAAAAAGGTGTGAAAGAAGCTGAGAGGAGAGAAGCTTTGCCAAAAAGCTCACCCCGTTTTTTTTTCCCTGTCTGACTCTCACTATTAATTCACCGGCAGCATAATTAATCATCACACATTCATTTATTTTATCAATATTACCAGCCACTCGGCGAAGATTAAGGAAGTAATTATGACCAAAGTATTTGTTGAAATAAATGGTTGAAGTTTTAAAGTTTAATTGGGATCTACTTAAACTGAAATTTAATTTTATATGCGAAATCCACACCCGAAATCATTTGACTTTGTATGCCCTCCCTTAACTCCTCAATCCTTTGTCTTTTCTTGCGTCTCTTTTACACTCTCCGGGTGCCATAATACGAATAATTAATGGAAAGGTTATGGGGTCAGATATAGGGGAATTTCGTATTGCTGGAAGGATTCATGTGTGCGTGTGTGTGTGTGTGGAAAGGTTTGGGAATTGATGAGGGATGTGTACTGTAATTGGGTTAGACCACTGTAATCATTCTTATTGAGGTCGATGTGGCAATGATACTTGTGAGGTGGTCATAATTTGAATTGATATTGTTGCAAAATTCTGAGACACTCTCAAACACTGTGGAATATAAAATGAGAACTCAAGCCAAGTCTGAGATTATGTTTCGATAAATTACCACAATTCAAGCCACAATTTCACATACATTCATGAGATATGGTCAACATATTCCCTATATATAGCTAGAATGTAATCTATATTGCTATTATCTCAATTTCAGCTTTAATTGGCGGTTTGCTGAATGCATTTGACGTAATAAAATTTATATATATTTCACACTGTGAGATTTTCTGAAAACTGAAGAACATTTCATGCCCTCGTGCGACCTGGGAACCCCTTCACCGTCAAGTGATGGCACATTGTGAGCATTTAAGGGCATAGTCACTGCCATTCAAACTACACTATAGAGTCATTCGATGGGAACTCCGTAATGAGGTGTTGTGATTTATGTGAATATATGAGTCAGAACGCTATTAAAATTATAATTATAATTTGAAGTCGTGTCAGTCAAGTGACACTTGTCATTCGGGGAAAATTTTCCCCAGCACTCGTGCGAAATCCTAATTACTATCGGCAGCCACTTGAGCCTTTAATAGAAGCCACAGAAAGAGTGCGAGCAGAGAATTTTATCAATTATCATAGAAAAAGACAGGTCCAAAGAGTGGATAAGTGGCTTTTCTGCCAAATTCAACCCATTAAAAGCTTTTCAGCACTGACGTACTTGCTGACTTTGCCATTTACCCCGTCACGGTCCCTTGAGGGTGGTTCGGGGGCGGACGGAACGCGTCGAGAGTGGAAAGAATGTTCGAACCTGGAGAGTTTCGGGTGTTCCAACAGGTTGTGCAGGTACTGAAGTGACCCAAATTGTTGCGTTATAAATATAATAAATGGATTTCTAATCTCGTCCGCTCATCAAACATCCATTAGGGCATCACGTTGGTGACGAGAAATGAAATTTGACAGATCTTCAGAGAAAGAGGAAGTGCAATTGTCTGTTAATACATTTTGGAGTTGTGCTATTTTTGGACCAATTTCGAGAGACAAACAACAAATCAACAGAGTGCAATCAATTCTGCAACTTGATGAGTGTGAAAAGCTACAAAACGCTGGCTGTGAATGATTTCTCAGTCCGTGAGCATTCACGCGAATCGTGTTATAGTTGGTGTAAGAAGATTTGTGGAGCGAAAGCGTAGAAGTACTGAGCAAAATTTGATCTCACCTCACATTAAAGGTGAGTGTTGAGGTTATCGCAGCTTAAAGACATGACAACCTCCGCTCTTGGTGAAATATAATCCTCCGTGTGACCACTTTTGCACCTCTAAATATCCCAAGCAATGATCCGATGACTCGGTAAACGGGGAGATTCACACCACTCATGAGCTCCATTACCTTGAATTAGGAACACCAATTTGCTACTTCTGCATTTTCCAACTCCGACATGGCCGAGGCGGAGTCCTCAAGAGTGTATCTTTGTTGCATGCACAAGTAATCAATTAGCAGACTCTCGAGTCTCTTTCTGGGTCAATTTCACAGATTTTGTGGAGAACATGAGTATGATTCGTTGTTTTTTTTTCGCTGCGCACATGAAAGTGAATCATTTTATATGGATCGATGGTTCTCATTGTGACTCATGCATGGCAAGATTGCCTACCGTGTCGAATTCTCCAGAGAGTCTCTGTGCGCGGCTCCTCAAAGAGACCACTCCCGGTAAATCCCAGCGACTTGAGACTCCCCAAAAAGTCCAAATTACCGGATGTTGTGCTCAGTTTTTGGGTCAATTGCAGAGCATTCGTCGCGAAGAGAAATTTCCCAATCAATGCCAAAGAAGACAGACAATAAGAATTGAACTACTTCGCCATGCGAATCAATTTTCAGCGCAATTTGCCTGTGGAACTCTAATTGATCGAAAAAGGGCACAACTGTACAGACAATGCAGTTAGAAAGCGAGGTATAATCTTAATGTGGGTGCGGCGAAGCCTCTCCTTTGACAATACTTTCTGGTACAGTTGCTAGATTGTCGTTTTCTTGTTCCTTTTTTTTCATCTTTTGCAGCCGCTGTGCAATATCTGTCTGACTCTTCACTAGATTCACAAACATGAGTTTTGTCAGTTTTGAAGCAATTCAGGCATCATCATCATGCAATTGTAAATGATATTATAATTTCATCGAATGTATTTTCTGATATGTTGTGTGTCACATCAATTCAATGCTGTATTACAAAATTCACAAAATATTTGCTCACTAACCTCATGTAAAATGTACAAATTTAATAACTATTTTCCCACCCTTGTATTTCACAGCACGTATGTAAATATTTCTTAATAGGGTAAAGCGGGGTTTATACAATGAAATTACTATGGGTTATGTTATTGAAATTAATTAAAATCCTTTTGCACACTGCCCAGCGAACTACGAAAGCAAAAAGGCAGATATTTTAGCTAAAAAATGCTAAGCAGTTCAGATCACGAGGGGTGATCACGGATCAAGACTTTGCTTCTTCTCAAGGCTCATGAAGTGCTCATCCATGGGCTGTTTGCATTTAGTGTCACGCAGGCTGTTGCAGAATTATGCTGTGTTCACTCATGTTGCATCTTTGAGCGCTCACTGAATACACTTGTGATGCATGCCGGAGATCAGAGGATCATTCAGACACCGGAGAGGAAATCAATGGACAAAAAGGACTGATCAATTGATGATTGACTCGTGGAGACGTGGCTAAAAGTTGTAGTTCTTGTATATTCTTTTGTGACAATTGTTTCTTCCATTTCTTAATGTCCCGAAGGAGATCCCCGGAAGGATCGAAACGTTGCCAGAAGAGAAAATACAAAAGCAAGTCTCTGTAGACCGAAAATCCGCCTTTTTCCAAATCCTATCGCACACAATGCAGTCATTAGGCAATCTTGTAAAACAAATCATCAATTGAAAACTCTCTCCCTCTATTTCTATAGGTAAATTTCACGGTACTTCCGCTGGAACCTGAAATTTAGTTTGCTGTTGTATAAGAGACAGCTTTTTTGACGATGTCACTGCGAGTCGGTCTGAAAATCGCTTTTTCTTTTGACTGAAGTTGGGAGACAATCTTATTGTTGGGTGGCTGTGATGTGCAAGAGCAGCAAAATGTATTAATCGTGACGCTGTGCTGGGCACAAAGTGAGCGAGAGACCCAAATTCTCAGCGTCGTGCAGCCCCTTTTCCTGCACCGGCGGCTGCGCATGGCCGGAGTCCCTACCATCGGCGGGGGAACAGTGAGGGCGCCGCAGGGGTGGGTCACAGGGTGTTCTCGACACGCCGTGAACTTTCCAGTGGAGTTGACGAGAAAATTGCACGCCTGCCACGGAGTCCAAGATCTTGCAGTGTTGGTGAAACTGAAGGAAAGCCAGCACCGTTGGAGATTGTTCATATATGAATTTCACATCTTTAGCCACCCACATCGAGACATGTTTCACTCACACATGCACCGTATTGTATTCCACTGTGATTTTTCAATGCTGATACGCAAGACGAGTTTCGGGTTCAGTTCCGCTTTAGTCACCAACCATATCGGATGTGCGAGGCCGGGTTTGT
Organism: Phlebotomus argentipes; assembly: GCF_947086385.1. Lineage (NCBI taxonomy): Eukaryota > Metazoa > Arthropoda > Insecta > Diptera > Psychodidae > Phlebotomus > Phlebotomus argentipes. Next base: position 4,607,643 of record NW_026776181.1, on the reverse strand, counting down.
TCTTCTCTCAAGTTGAAAAGTTGGTGTGTTGTTGGTGGCTTGCCAACGGTATCGCGCCGATGATATTTCAGTGGCAGATCACTGGCATTCAGGGCACGTTAGCCAAGTGACTTGGGACGAGAAATTTAATGCCCTTTTTCATCATACTTCACCCTCTGGTTCGATAGAAAAAAAAACAGACAGAGAGAGTGTGGAAGAAGAGGGAAAACTGTTTCGGAAAGACCGCCGAGTATCAGTGTTGGGATTTAACGTGGAGGGCAAAATGTGATTGTGAATGGTAGTTTTTATTTGTGAAGAGCGCTGGAGGAAAAAATCACACACAAGACTCCCTATTAATCATAAGAGGATTATACGGTGGAAAATTGTGAAATCCCCGGGTTTGTTTGCTTGGAAAAAAGGCCATTTGAATTTCCTTTCTTCCGCTGTGACCACCACTGAATCGCCTCTCACGTAGTGCAGGAGGAGTTCTAATTTTGGATTACCGCACAAACACACACTCACACACGCATTTCGTAGAAGGATAATGGATAAATGCTGAATAAGGCGGTAGAAAAAAAAAATCATCGTGTGTTTTTTTGTATTCTCAAAAGCGGAACAACTAACATTGGCTCCACGTGAATAATAGAAGGAGAGCAGAGTTGGGGGTGAACTTTCCTCAGCTATGATAGCAATCTGGCCAAAGACGTGGGGGTTGAATGTGCGTGTCTCTTAATCATTATCTCCAATTTGGGAGGACGGCAGTTGTGTGGCGATGCTGGTGAAATTGAATATGTGCGCCAAGGGTATTGGCCGGTGAGCGCCGATGATGGACTGTTGATGGAGTGGTCAGTGATGAGTGGAGACTCTGGGAAAAATTGTTGCACCGCCGCAGGTTGATGATTTCACTGCAATTACAGCATCTCACACGACGAGTTCAAGTGCGTGATTGTGACGTGAGAAATGCACCCTCGGGACTCCACGGAGATGGATTAATGTGGAATGCGGAGTTGTGGATTGTGTGATGCAGTAAACAAGAGAGCGCCAAGAGTGGTGGATTGCAGTGGTGGTTTGTCGCCACTCTGGAGATGCACTAGAGTTTGCCTGGGAAATGATGATAAAATTGGTGATAATGTGAAGGAGATGAGGTGGCATTTTGGGTAAACTCGAATGTGGCATTGGATTATTTGATTTGTTGTGTGGAAAGAGTGTTCTGCAGCACAATGTTATTATTGCGGATTAACAAGGGCCATTTGGATGCTTCGCCTGCAGTGTGCATTTTATCGTCCATCCTCCTGGTACCATTCATTTGGATGTCGGCGCTCACGGGTGCCGAGGGCCGTGGTGAGGGTCTCTGTCCCACAGTGTGTGTATGTAAGTGGAAAGGTGGAAAACAAACTGTCGAATGTATCGATCGTGCCCTGATTACCATACCTGAGCATGTGGATGGGTCCACGCAGGTGCTGGACATGTCTGGCAATAATCTGCAAATTCTGCCCCAGGACACATTCATCAGGACGGGCCTGCTCAATTTGCAGAGGATCTACTTGCGTAGCTGCCGCCTCGGCCAGATACACGATCAGGCCTTCCGCGGCCTCACGAATCTCGTGGAGTTGGACCTGTCGCACAATCTCCTCACGGCCGTGCCCTCGCTCACGTTCGGCCAGATTCCGCACCTCTGGAGTCTCACGATGGCCAAGAACCCCATCCAGAAGATCGAGGGGCGCGCCTTCGCCACCGTGCCGAATCTCGTGAAGCTGGACTTCAGCCACTGCGATCTCCAGTCGATCGCTCCACAAGCGTTCGAAGGCGTGGAGCTCAATGCGCTCAAGCTCAATGGAAACAAGCTAAGTGAGCTTCGACCGCGCACAGTCGACAGTCTGCTCAGGCTGCGCGGGGTTGAATTGCACGATAACCCGTGGGTCTGCGATTGTCGCCTCAGGGCAGCCAAGATTTGGCTGACAGACAACAACATCCCGTATCCAGTGGCGCCGGTGTGCTCAGGAGGACCCGAGCGAGTGCTGGATCGCACCTTTGCCGAGCTCACGGTGGACGATTTCGCTTGCCGACCGGAGATGCTGCCCGTGAGTCGGTACATTGAGGCCACCACGGGTGAGAATGCCACGATCCACTGTCGCGCTGACGCCGTTCCTCCCGCCCAGATCAACTGGTACTGGAATGGGCGACTGCTGGTCAACAATTCAGCCTTCAGTTCCTACCAGAAGGTGCATGTGTACGAGAGCGGGCAGTTTGAGAAGGTGTCACGCCTGATACTCACCAATGCCCAGGAGACTGACTCCTCGGACTTCTACTGCGTGGCAGAGAATCGCGCCGGCAATGCCGAGGCCAATTTCACTCTGCACGTGTCCATGCGACAGGCCGGCATGGTCACGCTGGGCAGTGGCCAAATTGCTGGCCTCAGCGCGGCCCTGATTATACTCATCCTCTTCATCCTGCTCATCATCCTCTTCCTCCTGGTGCGTCTGCGGCGGGTGCCCTTCGTGGACACCAAGACGCCCAATAGACTGGACACCGTGATCACGAGCGTGGGCAATGGCAGTCAGAGCAACAGCAACATCAAGGCGTGCACGCAGAACAGCGTCAACGACGCGGCCGCGGGCAGCGAGAGGAGCCTGGCTGCAGATTTGAAGCACACGAATCCCGTGCAGAAGCCGCCCAGACTCTCGGACATCTCGTACTCCACGACTCACTACGACCGCAATGGGAGTCTGATAGCCGCGGGATCGTGCTTTCTGTCACCCACGGCGTCGGCGGACAACAATCCCGACTTGATCAATGACACGAAGCAACTGGAGAGCGGCGAGTTCCCGGCCGGGGAGCCGGGAACGCTGCCGCCGCCTGTGCTGAATGAAGGGGTGGAAGCCGTGAAGGGTGAGATGTTCGAGCGTCCCGGAAGCGGGGAGTACAGCCGGATGGGGTGTGACAGTTTGTACCCCAGCGGCCTGTGGGAAACATCGGGCGTGCCCCATGCAGAGGAGCACTTCCTGAGGCGCACCGGTGGCCACCAGTATGCGTACAGCGACAAAACCCCTATTATGGGTGGCAGCAGTCACTCGGTAAATTTCGATGACACCGAGCGGGTGGCTTTTCAGGGTGGCATCTCCAATGCCGCGAGGATGGTGAGTGATCCGGCTGGTGTCAACACATTGCACGCCGAGTGCACAAATGCACTCGGCTACCCCCCAGACTATGGACTACCAATTGGCGGTGGCAGCATGGAGCGGAATCAGCCAAAACCACCGCACGGGATGCCGACTAATGCAAAAACAATTAGAGTGTGGCAGCGAGGCGGCGTGCCCGTCCTGCCGCCCGTCACAGCTGCCCTCAAGAGGGCTCTCACGAGCAACAGAAACTCGCCGGATGAGGGCTACCAAGAAGGATGCGGGACGGATGTGTAGTGGGTGTCGGCTGGCAGTCCTCTGTACGTGCACCAACCACCAAATGACCACCTCTGCGCACTGACTCCAGTGCGGGAAAAAGTGCTATGATAATTTGCGATAGAGAGCCCGACAATGTGAGTAGGGGAGAGGGTGTGAAACACAATATTTATACCATGACATTCAAGTATATAAACAGAACGAATACCTTTTTATTCGACTAGGATGAGAGACGGAGTGGTCACACTTAATTAGATGCTTAAGGATTGCGATAGCATTAACAATTCAATAAAGAGAAAAACATGGGGAGAGACGTTATGAGGATTGGGGTGATTTTTAATAATTAAATGAGAAATACGAAAAATGTATGTAATATACTACATAGATAAGAATAATCGTTAGTGAAATACACTATATATTTGGTATCTAATGAGCTGAAAGACGGAAAAGGTGTGGAGAATAGTTAAATACCCAAATGAGGAGAGGACAGTGCCGTGCAAGGAATAGTTAATCGTCTGTTCTACAGCAAAAATTGCAAGGATAAATTTGCATTCAACTGTTTAATTCTAATCAAATTTTAGCATCAGAGCATGCTCCGAAGAAAGAGCGAAATATTCCGTTTTGCCCAACAAATCGGGATAGTCTTTACCAAGCAGAAAGTTTTCTTGACATTAGCGAATTGACGCTTCACTGTTTCTTGCATGGTACTGTAGAAAAAATGAGAGAATTTATCATAATAGGTTTAAAGCAAAAGAGAATCTCTATCTCCAAGAAAGTGGTGAACATAGAAAGACTATTTGAAGTATCAAAATTAGAGGTGGAATAAAAGCAATTTTACTTTCAACGTGAACTGGGGCATTTTAGGAATAATATCGAATTGCTGGGACTGAAAATTACACTGAGAATATCACTATATTATCTATAGAGAGTGAATGCATATCGGAAGTCATTGGGAATGTCAACATTTTGCTGATGTATTATTTGCCAAAGAAATTCACGTGTTCTCCTCCAAATCATATCGACTAGAAGAGACAAGAGAAGAAATTATATTACCACAAGAGGAAAGACTAACGAGACTGAACATTTTAGATGTGTGACATCAGCTCAAGAAGAATAACTGCGGAGAGAAGATGATTTAAAGGAGGTAAAATTAATTTACTGCTAAAATACGTAAATTGATTGGAGATTCGTGGGTGTGAATCCCTTTGCTTCTGTATAAGTGTTATAAACTTTATTTTTAGCAGAAACTTCATCAAGAGCGTTAATAATTGCAAATTAATTATTCAGTGCGAGGTCTTAAGTCTCTCTCTCTCTCTGTCCCTCCTATTTTCAATATTAATTCCATATAATCCCTGAGAAGATTGCTGAGAAAGAGCATCTCTTCATGGTCAGATTCCTTGTGAAATGTAGATCAGTTTTCTTTTGCACGTCTTTTTGCTGGCAAAATACCACATGAATAATTTAAGAGGTGAATTTTGCGTGATTTTTCATGCCTATTTCAATCTCTTTGGCACTGAGGGGAATTTAGAAATTTTCCATTGTTAATTATTTCAGCTGGGAAGAAAGGAGGGCAAAAGCGTGGCACACGGAGAGTTGTATGCTAATTGAAAAACATCCAATTCATTTGGATTGTACTTTGCGCCGCTTCTGCTGGTGAAAAGTATCCCGCGAATAAGTATACAATTAATTTTGCAAGCAGTTCTACAAATTTGACCGACCGGAAGGGATTTTACGAAACATGAAAAGTGTACACAATTTTTTTTTCTACAACATTTTGGAGTGCCCAAAATCAACATGTTTTGTGGTTAAAGCAAATAAATGCTGTGAAGGAAAGTGGTCACAGTGAGAAGTAGAGATATGCGCCAAAGACACGCGATACATTCTCTGCTTATTTGTCTCTATTCTTTGTTACATTTTGCATCGGAAACCTGACACTCTTGAGACGGGAACAAGAGCCCAGGCGAGGTGGGTGGGAAAAAGGCAGCAAAAAGGGAGGATTATGTGACAAGAAATACTCTCGTACTTCTCGCCAAAATAGCATAAGCCCGTGTAACATGTGGTTGACACAGCCAGAGAAAAATCCTCTTTCGCATTGCTTCCCTTCCGACAAAACAGAAGGTATCAGACGCAATTATTGGATCGCTTCCACCCCCACCGGATTGACTTGTGGGATTATATTGATTGAAAAATAGCATTATGAATTTTTCAAACCCATCGCTTTGCCCCGGGAATGATGAATGACGAACAATACGTTCAATTCAATACAATGGCAGTGCTCATATTTCAAAAATTTTCACCACATTGATTCGCCATTTCCGAACTGCTTTTCACCTTCATTGCAAATTAATACTGTATTCAATTCCATTTTTTCGCTACTTTCAATGATTTCTCTTCAGACTTGTGACACGCTCGTAGACGTCCTCGAAGTCTCACGAGGGGTGAATGTAATTAATTCATTAGAGAGGGTGAATATCTGAAAATCAGTTTGTTTTTTTCACACATGAAGCATTCCATATTAATGCCCTCCTTGTTATTGCAGTGTTTCACGCAAAATTAGTTTTCTGTGAAACAAAGTAGCATGAATTAGTGATTTTCACTGATTTGACCGAATGGTGAATCCGGCACAATTCCTCTTTATGGTTTCGTGCTGAAAAGAGTGATGAAGAATTTATTTTGCACCTTTTATTTGTTTACTCAAGCAATATAATACATATTATTAATTCTTACATCGTGTTTCCCACTTTCCTCTCATTCATCACTTTCGAACATCCGCTGATCCAGCGTGCAAAATTTTGTTATAGCATAAATTCGCATCGAAATCATGTGCGAAGCAACATATTAACAAGTTGTTGGCTGAAGCAAATGTGAGATTGCATTCTAATTTTAACGAATTCAGCCACAGAAGTGTGCGTTCAATGACAATGAATTGTTTTATGAGATGGATTTCCTGGATGTGCGATGCCCCTCGGTTGATAGAGTGCACAAATATCCGGTGTAGATACATAATAGCAATATTTAATTTGGTACTTTTCATTTCCCCAACAATTCGACAAACAATATCACGGATATTTGCTTGTGGGAAGTGGAATTAGTTTATGAATAGTAAATATTGTTCAAAGCTTTGATGCCACAACTAGTCAAGGAGGATTGTGGCCAAATTCACCATCTCCAGTGCCACTGATACTCAAGTAAATTGCTTCAAATTCAATTAGAGCACATTTGGGTGGTGTTGTGGAGTATTTTCAGTGGCTAAATGTCGCCTTACAGCAATTTTCTCGGCGATGTTGTGCTGGGGAAAAAAAAGTCGCCGTGAAATTCTTTTATGACTCGCAACATTTTGTTTACCACCATTTATCAACCCACTCATGTACCCCGAAATAGCCCTAAAATGTCTCTCGCATTAGTGTGTGAACGCCGAGGCGGAGAAGGACGAAAATGTGTGCGAATGAGGATAAAAGGCACGTCTCAAATTGACCTTTAATTGGTGTGACATTCTTTCATCTGGAAATTGAGAAAGACATTTAATTCGAGGGGGTGAAAATTCATGCATCACACAAAATAATTTTTCTCATTGTCTTGATAATTTCATTGAATTAATTGTTTTCGGTGGTGGGAAATTCACGCTGAAAATGGATGAGTTGTGATTAACATCGTGGAATTTGCATTGTGATTTGAGGTGTTACTTTTTCTCGTGAGTCGGCACACGACAATATTTATAGCACTTGTTTACCCCCTTGTGTCACTAGAGCTTGAAGAAAATTCTCCCTCACTCTCTCCGTGTTGAGTTTTCCTCAGCACAAAAAGGGGATACAAATGGTTTCAACTAATTATCACATTTGTCTATAAGAATACCAATGAGGGCGTCTTATTTCACACACTAAATCACAAGGAATTGCCGGCGATAAGAATGACGAAAACTATATTATAGGCAACATGCATTGAAGAGGAATTTCTGCTTCATAAATTTCACCCTCCTCAGCCATGGTGTGGCATTTAAATAATCACTTTGCCATGGGGGTGAAGGCAAAAAGCCACCCTCTCCTTCCCAGCTGACCAGCGATTTTCTTAGCAATTAAATGTGCGCATGAAACTTATTCGTGCAGGCACTTGACTTCATTTCTTCCACGCTGATTGATTAATTTTCAGAGGGAATCCCTGACCTGTGTTTCTGGCGCTGAGAGAGTGCTAAAAAAAGACGACGAGAGAGACAAATTGAAGGGTGGTTTTGCGATAAAAATTATTACAGAGCAAACACACAAGGAGTGAATAAACAGGATAACGCAGAAATTACACAAGAGATCTGCGTAACATGCATGAAATATAATGGAAGAGTAATTAAATGTATACAAAAAGCCCTGACACATACATTAGGCTCTATTTTGTTATATCACACAATATATTCTTTGTGAAATATGTCAAAATGTATCTGACGTCATTAAACGAAAATGTTATGTTTGAAAAAAAAGCAAAAAATACAGCGACTACATCGTCGAGAGGGTAGAAACAGAGTGGGGTAAAACATGGAAAGAAATTCCCAGTGAAAAATTGCATGAACCCAATTTTAATGAACTTTTTTTCTTTGGAGAGACTCGCACGCAGAAGAGAACATATCCATTTATTTACTCGTGGTTGTAGCAGAAGATGAATCCTAAGTAGATAGACTGAGAATTGGATTGAGAATAAAAAACCCTTAGAACAATTTTTTAGAGCAATTATTTGTGCACCATTGTTTGCCTAAGATTCTTTTCCCTCACCAACAATACGAATCGGTAATTATTTCCTACTAGAAAAACCACTTTATTTACTATGTCAAACTAAATATGTAAATTAATGCCAAACCTCGTTGAGTAACCGGAAAGCAGATGTGAAGAAAAGCCAGTGTAAGAGTGTAAATAATACCCTAAATAGTGAAGAAAAAAATGTGGTAAAAAGGAATGTAATGTAAAGATGTATGATTTTTTAACATAAATTGATCAAAAATGATGAGATATGAAGTCGATTTGCGGTTAAAATGTACATGTATATAAGAAGAATGATTAAAAGTTAATGATTTATTATTAAACAGGCATAAACTTTTTATTACCACCGCCTTTTTTGTGACCCTCCCACCCAAAATACCCCGAGACTGTCTTACTCAAGCGAACCATTCTAAAAAGTTCCATGTGCGGTTGTTGTTTGTGCTTTGGAAGCCCTCGGTGAAGTGTTTGCTTTCCTCCCTATTGATTGTATGTGAAAATTTTCTTTATATTTGCTGTGCCTTATAATCATGATGTATAGATGATTTTGTAAATACTTCCGATTCCGAGGTTTATTTGCTAGACCTTCCCAATCAAATATTGAAACAAATATGTGTATGTGCTATTCAGATAAGAAAGTTCGTGTGTCACGAGTTGTCGTGTCTCTAGAATAACTTTTTCTAATACATCTGGCAAAGCTGAAAGGCTCTAAAATCTATATTTGCCTTCACTCTGCCTGAGACCCATTTAAAGTTCAAAAACACCATGATATTGATTAATATTTCAAAATTAAATTCATATTAAAGCTATAATTATATGAGAATGGCTGGATTGCTCTTATGTATAGAGTCAAAAACATAAAATATCATTAGTTTCCGGACCCAAACGCAGCGCGTCTTCGAGGAAATTTTCTTACAATTAAGTCTAGCTTAATGCAAAAATTATATATCCATAAATTCACATCCCACGTACGGTGCTTTTTCGGTGAGCGCTGAGAGTTTCATTAATTGCAAAATGAATCGCCGGGATATTGAAGAAGCTGCTCTCATGAGCTTTCGATGACTCTCTCGCTCTCCGAGTTGGTAATTCAATTTCATGGGCAAGAAGAAGCTTTTGAGCACGCTTACTTCCCAAAGCACATCACAAAAAGTTTCCACTCAAATTTCAATTGAGCTCTCTTTGATGTCATCAATACAATATTTAGTCATCAATCTGTCCTTTTCACAGGACAATGAATTTATTCCATTTTCTCTTGTGTCGACTTTCCCAGAATTCTCCAACTTTTCATGCGATTTCCGCCCTTCGGCGTATGGATTTTAATTTCAACTTGGCAAATCACAAAATTCCTTTAAGTCAAAACTTGCCCTCTTTCTTCCCAAATTCCATGTCCTCACGGTTTTCATGTTAAATCTATTAAAGTGTAAAATACGTCGTGGAATGTTATGTGTACTGCATTTGGGCGGATGGAAATTTGAGAGGAGAGAGCTTTTTTTATTGTTCACATGAATTTTTCACTACGTGCTATTTTTGCAGCGATACAAAAATACCCCAGGAAGGAAAGGGGATAAAAATGGATTCTCCTCATCCACATTTATGTATATGAAAGATTGATCCAAATTGCAGGTAAGTGGTATTAAATGATTTCATGGAAATTTCGTAATGGACAGTTGCAGGCATGACGTGAAAATTGATAAAATGCCAAGTGTCGCAGTTCAGAAAAGCGCTGACATACAAAATTTTAAGAAATGCCCTCATACTTCATGTTCTCTCATCTTTTTTTCTGCGATGAAGTCTCAAGAATGTCACGGAAGAATAGTAGGTGAAAGGTCATGACATGAGAAAGAAATTTCATTCAGAGTTTCCACAGTTTTTCCCTGAGTTTATTTGAGCGAGTGCGGAGTGGAAAATGGAACTGCGAGGAGAGCTTTTACTGGTATGAATAGCCCTCATGATGGTTGGGGATATATTTAAAATATATGTATGGAAAATGGGTGTATGAAAAGCTTTTTTATGCCAAAGCCACTATGAAAATCAATATTTCGTGAATTCAACAGACTTTTCCGATTTTTTACGCTCAATTACTTGCTTTTGCGACTCTCGTTGTGGTGAAATGAAATTGAATGAAGGCAATTTCTACTGGTCCGAGTATATATTTTAGAGGGGTGTTTGTGGATTTTCCCTTAGAAGCATGCAATATTGGCGATATGGTGAGAAAGCAGTCTATTGAAAAGTGTTTTCGTTGAGTCTCTTATCGGGCAATTTTTATGGAAATTCACCACGCTGGGGATTTGCACTTGTACAACCAGAATAAAATGGTCAAATTCAATATTAAAAGCCGTGCAATAAAACAGTGAATGAATGGAAAAAAAAGATCTAATTGCTAGAGAAAATTTAAAATAATGCATCCAATTTGGCTTCCACATCATGCGATTTTCATTGGCTATAAAAACGAGAGATAAAGATTTAATTATTAAATCATTTCCAATGAAATCATTAACTAACAACAATTCATTCAGACAAATATGACTTCTGTCGAGCATAGTATTATTGAAAAATTTCGCATATAGCACGAATTCGGGGTAAAAGTTTCACGATGTGGCCCAAAAAAAGCTTTTAACGCGTTACAATGAAGAAGCTACAAAAAGTTTTCCAGCAATTGTGCGAGAGAATCAAGTGATAATTTATGATGAAAATCGGTTGTGTGAAGTTTTTGCTCAGCATACACTTTGCAATTTGGTGAGAGTTTCACGAGAAACTAAATGGCGTATTTCTCACACTCCTCATATATTGAAAATTATATAAAATGTCAACTGAAAATTGAATTTGGGTTTACATTTTACTAGTTTACAGTTTTTCACATACATATGTGTGCGCTCTCACACGAGTGTGCTTAGTACAAACGTCACACCCTGGGTTTTCGCAGTGGGATAGGTTGGGTGGGTGGGAAAGCAGTGCAGTGGCAAACCTTTCACCAGCTGTCACAGAAATTAATTTTATATGGAGTTTGAAAATTTTGTTCAGTGTTAGGCGAACGTGTCTGTATATTGTGAGCATAGAATTTCGCTATATCTGGGTATTTGCTGAAAAATTCGAGAATCCAAATGTATAGTCAGAAAGCACAATTCTTATATGGATGAACATTTTGCTGGCAAGCTCATATCCTCATCCCCAACTCTAGATTTTCAGCAAAAAAGGGACACTACATATTTTATTTCCATGACAAATGTTTTCATCATAAATATGTCTCCATTTGCATACAAATATTTCTCGCCCAACGAGTGGGAATAATTGCATATTTCCCTCCATCATGTCCTTGAAGGGCTTGTAAAGCCGACACTAAAGTACTCCTTTTGGGGGTGATTTGTTCTCTGAAAAATCACCGCCACAAAATCCAATTTTGATGGGAGTGCTCTAAAAGAGGGGCTCAATTTAGAGGCACCATTATGTGAAATTCATGGCATATGACGAATAAAAAGCATCCCCAATTGCGGCAGTATACAATTATTGTAATTTGACATCTATTCCTGGGTGCACTCTTTGCCATTGTGGCTTCTTCATTCCTCCTTTTTCACGAAAAAATTGTCCGTACAACTGACTCTTCAGTCTTACATATTGAATGTGTCTCAATAAATCATAAGCACTTTCCGGCCTCACCGCTTAATATTGCTTCAATCGATTCTCAATTTTGACTGTAACATGAATTTCACCCACGACCTTTTCGTCCTCTTATTGAAATGGAAATATCTGTTGTAGAAATAGGAAAAAAAATCCCGCTACAATGTTCTAAAATAAAATTGATGTTGACAATTATTTTGTGGGGTGAAAAACATCCAAAAATGCCCATCAAAACTAATTTTAGCAATGACATTATCAGGTATTTGTTATTATTTTTAGATTTTTTTCTATATTACCCATCAATTTTTCAATCATTTCTCTATCCATAAATAAAACATAAGTGGTTAATGAACTGTTGTCTAAATATAGAACAATTCATTTTTGGTCAAATTCGTTCCTGATTTTGTTTGATTTAATTTATATCAAACTCGAAAAAATATCATATAAAGTCTAAAAAAAAACTGATTAAATACAGAACACTCGTAAATATTTAAGTTTATATAATACATAAGCTATAATCCGTACTGTACATTGAATAATATTTTTAAATGCGGTCATTTATTTATAGATTTTGTTGAGATTATGAATACAATCCCAGTAGGAGAAAGCGGGGCAGTTTGGTATGAAAAGTTTAGAACTCTAAATATGTGGAAAATTTATGGAATAGGCGAATGAACTTCATTGACAACGACATCTGAATACTGAGCAAAAAACCGAGATCGCGAGCATTTTGAAAATCGGTCGATTTTAAACTAATTTCCAAAATATCTTCCCAAGATATTCTACAATATCTGTTAATGTAGCCTAAAGAGACCCATTCTGCCTCGCTCTCCCCTATACAATTTAAAACTTTGTTCTGTATGCGACATACATAATAATATTTCATGGTTCTAGTTTTCCTAAAATTGTTATTTTCTCTGAACTTGTACATAAATTCTATCACTTATGGTAATGCTTTCGGCATCCATTAGCCTAACAGCAGATGCCAATTAATTTATATAATACAGACTAGCGTAGAGATTGGAGTGCAGAGAGTAAGGCAGAGAGCATAACCAACTTATCATCGGCACTTCAAATCCTTCACAGGTTCAATTTCGACTTCTTCGCATGAACTCACCCAAGCGCCGCTCGTCTCAGCTCTTCATCTTCATCCCTCACATGGGGTTGATTCGGTTGAAAAATGTTCCGTCTGCGTCTGGGAGGTTCACTGTTTTGGCAATCTGTTTCTCATTTTTGAGGGTGTACAGAATGAAAAATCAAACGTAAAACATCCTGTGGGTAGTTTATCACATTCTAGTCGGACGTGTGTGGGAATCTCTTGAGGCGGCGCCCGAGGTCGGATCAAGATGGGACTTGCACTTTTTCCACCCCTGCTATCAAACTTTATGGACCTGACATCATTGAGACGGGGCCACCATTAATTTGGCTGGCATTTTGAATTACTTTGATGTCATTCTGTGGCTTTCTAATTTTCCACCCAGAGATTATACGGCCAAGATAAAATGCACACAAACACGCTGGGAGTTCTTTCATTTGGCCAAATGTATTGAGATATGCGATTCTGGCTCGCTCGCCTCTGGCTCTCTCTCTGTCACTCACCCTACGGCAATAGTACGCTTATCGCATTTTAATTATTTTTTAATTCCTCACCCTGAGCACATAGAGTGGCTGGCAAACAGATTGATTTTTCTCACAACACCCCATTTACACATTAATGAGTTTGCATTATGGTTGATTAATTTTTATTGATTTATTCATAGCGGCATAGTTCATTTTATCCTATCCCATATGAAAATTCGCAATTATTTTGGGTGTATTTATGTAAATTTTTTAAGAAAACTATTTGTTTCGTTTGCACCTAGTTGAGCTTACAAATTGTGTACTGAACATAATTCAGTATGGATCCAAATTATTCGGCATCCGTTGGAGTCTTGTAAGACAAACACGGGGGATGAAGTAGAAGCCTGAATGCAATAAATACAAAGAGTTGTGAAAATGAATACGAAATTTTTGCAGTGCCTAGATGGTTGGCAGAAAATACAGCCACACATGGCGAAATGCTAAGGGAGGTTGTGCGAATTGGAATTTTCTGGTTGCTGTATTGTCTCTGAAATGCCTGACTTGTATTTGTGCATTTAATATTGCTCCCCGAAAGCTCGTAAGGCGTCTTGTGTGGCACAAACATGGGGTTGTGCGGTGTGCAAAAGGGACAACGCACGCGAGAGATTTTACGTATAATATTTTCATATATTTGACGTGCGGAATGGCACAATGGATGGTGAGGATGTGTTTGATTTTCTCTGGGTAAAACAAACGAGGTGCATTGTGTGTGGCACAAGCAAAAGTTTTCAGAAAGCTTGACACCTTTGCCGTACGTGCCACAGACCCAACCCTTTAGCTCTGAAAACCGCCGAAAAAGCTGCATGAGGAGCACCTCCACAGCCCACTCATTGTTTCATTCTCCACCCGTTTTCACGGCAAATCCTCGGGATCAGTGAAACTTCCCACAGTGCAAAAAAATAGTGGCAACTTTTGGGGTTTCTCACAGACACACAAATTTTTTCACCCCGCGCTGAGTATTCATATTCTCTGCGAAAATATTTGCCGGCATAGCTGATGGGATCTTTAATAAAGCAAGTGAATATTTTGCCTTACCGTCTGCAATTTGTACAAGAGATAAATTTCGACAGAGGAATTGGGAGCTACAATTGATATCGCTGTATTATGGATGGAAGCACTTCATTTTCCCAGACGTGGAAAACACTGAGAGAAAAATGGCGCACAAGGTAGGTAAAAAAACAGTACCATTAACTCCTTCCGGAGTGAATCGGGTCCCATGAGAGTGCCACGAACATTTACAACACCACTACGGCTTTATGTTCGGACAACCTCATTTTAGGCCGTGATGTCCTTTTAAGCAGCCTCAAGAGGTCTAAGCCGCCTCGAGTTGATCATCTTTTGAGGAGTTCAGCACAGGCAATCCGCAGGGAGCCTTGCAGAATCCACCCCTGCTATTTTGATGCAGTCAACTCAACTCTGGCTTTTGTGTGCGGCCAAATCCATTTGGACGATTGACGAGACTCCGGGTGGAATGTTGGGCATAAATAAGATTCACAAGTGGAACCATAAAGTGAGTCCTCACCCACTTGGCACACGCCGTGCAAGCCGTGTGTGCGTGGGGAAGGGGTTTGCCGAGTGGGTGGCGAAAGTGTGGGAAATTGTCTATTGACGTTGGGGTGTCAGTTATTAAGAGACACACACATATACACAAGGAAAAGGGATCTCTGGCAAGCAAAGTGAATTGCAGTCACTCACACTCGGGGGACTTGTGCAAACTTTCCAACTCCATTATCGTTGTCTTATGCGTATGGGCACCAGAACCACACTATAGGGAGTGAACGTTTACTGTGAGATGGCTCAAGTGATACCGGTGGGAGTTCCTTCATCTCCATCCCACTGGCAAACTCCCCGGGTGCTTCTTTTTGTCCCTCCACCCCCGGGTGCGGTGAATAGGGGGCAAAATACTGGGGGAGGACCGGAGGAAAAAGAGTATCATGCCGGGGTGGAGGAAAAACAGCGCTCATTAAATTCATGAAAGTTTGTATCGGCCACGCCATAACAATCATTGTCGTTCATCCCTCGGCATGTGGGGCAGTATATATTGTCCTGATATGTGATATGGAGTGTATGTGTGTGTGTTTTTGATGAAATCCTGGGCAAAAAAGGTGCCTTGGCATTCACACATTCTGTGCCGGACCAAGTGAACTGGAAGCCTAAAGAGTGCCTGTGGAACGTGATGAATTAACGAAAAATCATGTTATACGCTGCGATGAGATGAAAAGAGGCTCAGCGCAAATACATAACGTATAATTCATACAACATATCCATTATTTCGTGAACTACACACAAGGAAGTGTTGTATTGTTTCCCATGTGCAAACAAATTTCTCGTAATAATCGTCGGTTTCATGTTTCGTAGGCATGTGCCGCTACAGAAACAATTAATCACAACACATTGAGGTGGTAGTTTTCTATAGTTTTCAAACTTCCACAACTCACCGTCCGTGCTGGAGCTGGTAAATGAATTTTGATGGATTCCTCCCATTGCAGGAATAATTGCTGCTGTGGATCGCACTCGGCTGACGCTTCCACACATTCACATTTTCGACAGTATTTTTCAGCAAAATGACTCAAATACTTTCAGAACCTAAAAGTCGCCATCATGCACCCAAATATCCGTCAGCAAAGGAGTCTCGGTTGCGTATTTTGCAGTGCATGCATATCTGGTGTTTACCTGTTTCTCCAGCGGGAATTCACATTTCCCATGCTTCTGTAGAATGTACACATAAACCTTGGGTGAAGAATTATTCAGGCTGAATTGAGAGGAATTCCATGAAATGGCAACTGAAATTATTATTATCCTTAAAGTTGATATTGATTCTGTGCGGTAACATTAAACATGTACAAGAGAAGGGTCATCGACGTGAAATCTTTGCATATTTTGCAGAAAGTTACTTTTGCAGGGCTCCTGAGACTTGAGTAAATTTCAGGGTCGGCAAAGTTTTTCCTTGTCAAGTACTCACAAGAGGCGCAAAGTTTCTAGGTTTGTGACGAAAGGAGCGGAAATATCAGATTGAAGCAACATAAATATTTTCACACATAATGCATATGTATATATTGATCTTGAGACAATAACGAAGGCATGATACAGATGCAGAAATATAGGAGGGAAAGTGGGTGAAGAATGAGCCTTTCAATCTACAATATTTATTTTCTTCTACCCAATTAACCTATGGAATTAGCCAAGCGAAGGAAAAGTCTCCTTCCCTGGGCACATTCGGTCTGCGGAAGGGTGGAAGAGCGAAGGAAAAACTCAACTGCCAGATACAATGATTCATTCGTCTCACTCCACCGTCTTCAATGGAAGTGCCGCACCCACACTGTTCGGGGAAAAATATTATTGCTTATGCAGATAAAGGAGATGATAATGGATTTCCACATTGAGAGCATTTTGAGAGGGAGGTGAGTGCGCTATGATTCAGCTAGAGTGAGGACATTTATTTTAAAATTGTTAGACGTATGCATTAATAAATTAAATTACGCCCTGCTTTTGACTTTCCCATCGTGGTTGGGCGTTTTTCAACCGCTCTCCACCCACAGTGGCACTTTCTTGCGCGCCTCCTCGTCCTTTTTCCCATCGCTATATAGAACGCAGTGTATTGTAAACTCCCAGGAGATTGTGCTTTCATCATGCCAAGAGTCAGAGAGTGGAATGGTGCGGTTTGGGCTCTTTTGGGTGGCCTAATGTGTGTATGTGTATGCAGAGGGTAGAGGGCTGCTTTTGACACACTATTTATTTCAACAAAATTATACCCCTGGAAAAAGCATTCACGATAAATATATGGAATATATGCACATATCCCGACTGAGAATCATGGGAGAAATTTCAGAATCCAATACGAGCGCAATCCTTCCATGAAATGAACGTGTGGTTGATGCCAATGTTCCCTCATATACACCCACCCACCCCCTCGACAGCGGAACAGACTGAATTTGCTGCGGGGGAAGAAGACTGAAGAGACCACAAATTTACGAAGATGGCTGGGTATATAAAACTCGTGCCAAATACTCACTTGGAAATTCGCCCTCATTTGGTGGTGTGGAAATTTGGGGTTTTGTTTCTCTGAAACATCTCAAGATTCTCCGAAAACTTAGCTAATTTTGGTTCAACTGTTCAACCCAACAATAACAATCCAATCGAAGAGGAGTTGAGAATTATTCTAAAATTAATATTTCGTCTTCGTCCAGGAATTGTGTGCACTGTGGGCGATATGTAGGTTAGATGATCGATAATTTGTGCAAAAAAGCCGTCATATATATTCAAATTTTAATAGACATAATTTTATTTACTATCGAAGAGTCATTCCCCCTGATGTGCCATCTATTAATTTGGCACTGTGTTATTGTTCGTATATACCACATTTTCCACTTAGCGCACTTGGGAAGTGGAAGAATGGCAGTGCGGAAGGTGCAGAAAGCTCGTTCTCAAATACGTCGATGGCACGCTATGAAGGCTTCAGGAAGACACTAATACTTGAGCCAACACACCTGCCACTTCAAACGGAGGCAATCAATAATTTGGCCTGTGAGAAATAAACAGGTGACATTTATTGATTCATTCATATGTCACAATTTCCACTGGAAGATTAATAATTTGCCATATATATAGTGGCTCCGGAGAGGAGGGAAAGAATTTCCTGTCACTCTTCCTCGTGCTTGGATCACGATGATGCTGATGCTGATGATGATGATGATGATGATGATGGAGCATGAGGACGTCTCATCTAGGCTGTGGGCGTGTGTTCGCTAAACTCTGAGTCAATGTCCTCTAGGGACAACATTTCAATTGAAATCAATTTGCTCGCAATGTTACCGACAATTTAGCCGAAGACTCCGTGTGATAAGTGTGTGGCAGTCTCCCAGAGGCTCACGATGGATGTTCTTGATGAGAATTTTCCTGACACGCTGATATGCATCTCTGTGTGTTGGGCAAACTATCAATGAGTTACAGCTAGAACATCTAGTTTGTCATTTTGGACTTGTCATGTCTATGCGTATGACAATGTGACAGGTCCTTAAGAGTCTCTGCCATGAGTGGAATTAATCGAAATATTTCTGGAACTGAATACATGTTACCTATGATGTAATCCCTGTGAAATAAATTGATATAGAATTTATGCAAATTGCTGCTAGTTCAGCAATTAAGTGAATTTTCTGTGAGTGTCAAGCGACATATTCGTAAATCACTTTTGCATATATTCTAGCTTAGTCATTTGGTGAGAAAACAGGACTTTCTTTTAGCATTTTTTTCATGCAAAATTGACACGCTCAATCAGTATAAAAGAGCTCTCACTCGGTGTGTATATCGACTGTGAGAAACACACCTTGAGTGCTCCAATCAATCAGCAAATTTGCGATCCTCCAATCCTGAGATTCGAGAATGAATTACAAGGAAGAATAAACAGTGTGAAAATCAAACATTATCAATCACTCGTTGTGCGGTTTCCCGATGGTGAAATTGTGCAAACCACCCGCGATGAATTATCTATTCTGCGCGAGGGCGAGTATCCTGCGGGGGTGTGAGAAGCGAGCGGAGACACCCTGAGACGTGTCGACGAGAGGTGAAAGGAGCATTTTTCTGCCACTTCATCATCATAAAAGTGTATAATTTTATTCTACATGTTACAAGTGATTGGGTGTCGGTGAGGCCGAGGGGGCTGCAGAAATTGTACAAATCAAATACACTTGTATGCTTATTGGATATGCGAGACACATTCCTGGGGCTGTCGTGTACACACCATCATTGCTGGGGCTCCTCTTTGGAATAAAGTCGATTCGTGGAGCGCCGGGTGAAATGGATAGAAAAGCGAGGAGAGCTTTAGAGGGTTGTTTTCCTCCCAATGGAATTCGCCCGGTCGTGCCAGAGCCTCACACTCGTCAATATGATGTATTCATGTTTGATTTGTGTATTTATATTCTTTCTGTCATATTTTCCCATCTATGGAGACACAGATAGAACCTTACATGTTCATGCATTGGCTTATTTATTATTCAACATTCGTACAAAGTAGGGCAAAAGGAATCTGTATACCACCAATTTGACGTCACAGTAAATTTAAATGTGAGTGAAACGTTGCCACAAATTTAATATTACGTCTGCAAACATTTTCCTCCCTTTTCAACTGACATCATAGAAATCGTCTATGGCGCAAAATGCAACTCAAAATGTTTTCCATATATTGCCATCTAATGACGAATATTTTTGCACTGTCTGAAGCCATGTAGGAATGTCTCACAGGTATTTGCGAAAGGAAATGAAAATATTTCACATCAAACATTATGCATTTCAAAGTTTCACTCACGAATAGTTCAATATTAAAATGCTCATGACAAGATCAGTTATATAACAGCTTGTGGAACATACAAGACTCATTTGATATTGCTGAAGTGGACATTGCTATAATTGATCTGGTTAAACATCCACTTTTTCGAGTGGTGATAAACAATGTTCATCAAATACATCGCGCACACATTACAACTTGTAATTATTTCGACAAACACTTTTTTGCGTGAAAAGCAGGAGCAAATCCACTTGAAAAAACATTTGTCCACACTTCAAAATTCAATTTATATGGAAAATTACCTATTTGACCTGTCCTTTTTCACTGAATAAATACCCATTTTAATTACCACACTTTCACATGTGCGCGAACAAAGCGAATTCATATCAGCGATAATCAATTTTTAACTCTTATCATAATTGAAAAGCCCCTCGAAAGAGGACACTAGCAGAGCTGGGGAGCATCCCTCGCACTTTATTTCGTACATTTGGTTGTTTTTTGCGCAATCTTTAATTAAATTTTCATGGAGGTGCTGAAAATTACTCCAACAATTAAATTCAGTTTGGGGTGGAGGTTGTGTACCGCAGGTTTGCAGCAGACAATGTAAGGAAGGCAAATAAACAGCGAGGGTGGGAAGCAGTGGCAACTTTTGCACGGCTTGATGGCACTCGGATAAGAAGGACACTGGCTTCCAGAATGCCGAATTAACATTGTAGGAGATGAAATGAAAACAAGAGGAGACAAGAAAGATAAATGTGCAAAGTGAGAATATTTTCAGCACTTCCGCCTCACCCTCAATGTGATGGACTTTTCAGCCAATTCTGCAGAAAACTTTGTAGTTTTGCCATTTTACATGCAAAGTGAAGACTATTAGGAAAATGAGGTGCTCCGCTACACCACTATGAGTTCGATAAATCAATAGTTTTAGTTTGGAGCAAATGGGAAATTCCCAGGTCGTGGTGCGCTTTTTGTTAATACGACTATCTCCACTTTAATTGTATACACTGGCTTAAACGCTGTCCCAGTCAATTAATTTAGAAAATAGTTGAAATAGAGACAAAGTATCGAAATTGTGCTTCACGATGTATAATTTCATACTCGGAGGAAGATGTAAATAACACTAATAAGTATTTAATTTGTATGTAATTACAAACACATAATTCACATGGGGAATTATGAATTTAATTATTAGCAGATTGAGCTGTATTGTTGTCCGCGGCACAATTTACTCAGAGGGCACAAATTAGTGGAAATTGTCGCTGTACGCGATTCACTGATAACCTTCTTCAGCTCGGCTGACTATCTATCGTCAGCCGAGCTGATAGAATATACATATTACTATTTAATTGATTTAATTATGCGACACAAACACACGAGCAACACGACAGGCATACTTATGCGCTCTGTATCAATATTTCTCCCCTGCCAGAAAAGGTGGATCAACACCCGAGAGCCGCAGTGTCGAAGGGATTGAAATGTGCTTAAAGACGCGTAAAAGGGTCCGGAGGTGCTTCAACTTATTTGCAAATTTATTTAAGAGTCTTTAGGAAGTGTTTTTCCCCAACAGGACACAGGCAACTTCCAGCGCGTGGGTGATGACACAGATCGAAAGCGCACGACAAGAGCTTAAGACGACTTAGAGCTCTCCAGGAAATTTCTTTACATTACTAATTGATCTTTATTGTATTTGCGAGCTCATAGTATTTCAATTAGGATGCGAACTTTTGCTGTAGCACCCAGAGAACATTGCAGTACTTTGGGAAGTCTTTTTTTTTCTCTCTTATAATTGGAAAGACTGAAATTGTACACCCTTCTGAATGTCATAATTCAAAAATAAACTTTCTGCTTTGATACATAAATCTCTGAAGTTACGTGACCTCTCTGACGATTGAAAGTGGATTTACGCGGAAGGACTCTCAGCGCCTACACAAAACCTTTTATCGTGAATTCTCTACAGAGAGCCGGAGTTCGATCTTTGATTAGAGAAAGTCAGCAAATTCCGACATTTTTCAAAGTTCATATATTCCCAGTGAAATCTCCTGGCAATATGTTGCACAACACTTTTTCCTCTCAAGTCACCCAATTGAGATGCTGCGTGAGAGTATTCCAGTGAATGAGCATGTGAGAATTTACTGTGGAAATGCTGAAGCATTTCTGTGTGGAAATCATCCCCAATTTCCATGGTGTGGCACGTGAGGTGAAAGAGTGTCGACGAAGAAAGTTGATGAAATGTCAACTGTGTGCCATTGTGAATGGCTGAGGAGAGAGGGGAAAATGAGGCCAATTTGTATTTTTAATTTTGCCTTTTGACAGTGTGCAGCTGCCGAAGAGAGGGTGGGTTTTAGTGGAGGTGGAATGCATTAAGTACATTGTTTTATGCCAACAAAGTTGCCTCTTACGTCTTCCATTCTTTACATTTTGAATGTACTCGAGGAGCTTAATGCATCTATCTTATTCTCAGCATTCGGTGTGTGGTGTCGACACATAAGCCATGGCAGACACATCCGTCCTGTGAGGAGAATGTGTGCCATCCGAATTGTTAAGGGGAGAAGCACACCACATCAATGTAACAGATTGTCTTGAGAACTTCAACACTCAAATCTAGATTTATGTATTCAACCACCTCTTCTATTTCTCAATTTTATACTATAAAATGCTTCACTTGTATAAAATAGATATTACAATCGTACGTCTCTGCGAATGGGAGCCCATATACAGCATAGATTCTTGTATTTTCCCGGCAAATTTCCACACCCCCGCGCGGCCACCCTCCTCCCTCGTGCACGGAATCGGAGCTGCGCCGAAAAGGGTGCAAGAACTGACTGAAAAGTAGATAAACAGATGGTATAGTGAAAAGCACACACACACACACACACACACTCAGCCAGGCGAAGACGAATTGGTGAAAAGCAAACATTTCACGATTAAGATAGATTGTTATAAAATGCGAGGTAAAATGGTAACATTTCAGATTTCCTCGTGCTTTCTTTCCCGCCACCCCACGACCGCCCCACACCCACATCCACACGGCATTACCGCAATCGAAAGCGGAATAAAATCTCCTTTATAGACAAGGCAGCCACTGAACAGATGTAGACAACAACTCTCTCATTCGATATTCGTTTATTCACGCCATAGATACTCAACGACTCGGATCTACACCATTGGCTCTCAAAAGCACTACCCTTGGGTTTCACCTGCATGATTCTGCTGTTGGTGTGGAACTATAAAACTCCCATTTATGGATTTCCTTCCATTCCCTGAATGGGAAGTTGTTCAGAGATTAGTTCAGCTACATTGTCGTTGGTAAGTGTTGCGTAAAAAAAGTTGCTTAGGTGTCTTTAAGCATGGAAACTGGATTGGATTTATTGGTGGGAAGGTGTTGGGAAAAAAAAATCAACTGCGCAAATGTTGATTATGTACCAATTGCAGCTTCCGCTGGAGTCTTCATATCACAGTGGAAATTGTGACCAGACTAGATTGCATCTGGGGCGAAGAAAAGATTTCTCTCCTATGATCACCGCAATTTTATGATGTGCACATATTGGGTACAATTTTATGTTCATTCCGAGACACATTCCCATCCCCTTTTCCGCATTTTTGACTCTCGGGTGTGCATCATTGGGAGTGATACGCAAAATTTTATCGTTTAAATAACAAAACAGCCATAAAAGCGTATGATGGCTGATGTTGTGGCTTCCATCAATATTACGACAGTCGAGGAGGAAGTTGGGGACTTCACGAGTCTCTCGTATATCTGTCGTTGAAGGGAATATTACATTGACTGATATTCCCCCCTTTCTCCGTCCGACAATATGTGGCTGCACAGCGAGAGGGAAAGAAGTCGGGCGATTCGACAAGTTTCCCTGCCTCTTCGCCATTCCCACGATAAGGTGGATATTTGACAGAGTGTCAAACTTACATGACTCGAATTTGTAATATTCTCGGGGTCAGCAGTTGCAAATGTGTATTTTTTTCCGCCTCGTGGCGCCACAGCCAGCAAACTCTCTGTCCTCCGGCATCTCGCAGCGCCACTGCTCAACATCAATAATTCGTGATCGATTTTCTGTCGCCGGATGTCACCATGGTCGTAATGTATCTGGACATGGAACCCATTTCAACTTATTCCAAACTCTCACAGATAACTGTCATCGATTTCAAAGTCCCAGATGATGCTTAACCAGAATCTCAGCTCCTCGCAGGCAACATCCACCCTGTTCCCGTCAGCGTGTGCGTGTTCTATTTAAGCTGGCACTGGCGGAAGTATCACGTTCCTCTTGCCGATTCAATCGTATTAAATAACATTTGCACCTTCACTCCTCGACAGACTTGTGTACAATTTAATTTGAATTAGATGTATACCAGTGGCACTTCACTGTCTTGTTGGATAACTCTCGGGCGGTGAAACAGGGAAGATTTATTCACTTGATAATTGATAACTTCTTGCCTTGTTTCTCGCTCAAAATGCGAGACCACGAAGATTTTTCGTCATTTAAATACAATATCTACCTGAAGATGTACTTTAGCGTTTTATATTTTATTCATCTGGGCAGTTCTCAAGTGATCAAAGAACGAAATGATAATGAAAGCGCTCCCAATTTGCATCCAGTTCAGGATGATTTTTGCATTGCAAAAGCTCCTGAGAAAAATCAAGTTTATTGCTTTTCTATGGTTCTGTGATAGATTTACAAAAGATTCTGCGTGATTAAATAACCCTTGAAATCGTCAAATTTGTTTATAAGCTGGGAATATTTCATTTTTGACAGAGTTAAGCATTTCTGTTGAAAAATACTTCATGATAGTTAAGTTTTCGCTATATTTACTTATTTCCAAGTTAAAAGGGATTAAAATTAGACGAAAAAGATTTTCTTACAACCTGATATCCAAACATTTGCAAAACTTTAACTTCTTGAGACGGAAAACGAGTGTTCGAAACAGTTGAACCCTGTTACAAAATGCTCTTTTAAGGCTTCAAAGCTGTTTGGTGTTCAAGACACAAACAATAGAAGTGTCAGACAGATTTAAGGCATATTATCTCCTTCTTGGTTAGAATCTCACTAAGTTATGTATCCTTTAACTCATGGTCATCAGTGAAATCAACGTGTATGTATCCAAAACCCGATATCAATGAAAAGCTGCAATATTTATAAGCCTACAGGCTAATATGTATGTTGCTTCTCAATCGTTCAGGTCAAATTCTCTTTATGTTGAAGTTATCAATAGCGTGCAGAGCATTTGCAATTCTAGTGCGATTGCGAATCTTGGATTTGCATACAATAATGGCTCTATGTGAAATTCAAGTACTTCGTCTGCAAGATGCTGTCATCACTCAATACGTATAATTTCCCAACTCCTTGAAATCTATCTGGATTCTCAACACCGCACATCTCAAGGGTATTATAATTCTCATCTTACGCATGTAGATTCCCAAATGAGTATTGAATGCGGGTGGCTGTATTTGTAAATAGCAATTGTATGGGTTATCAATATGTCATATCCACTAATTGCTCGGCATTATTACCTGTTTATCACGTTTCAAATTAATGTGTAGACACAGTGTATCTCACTTGGGAACACATGTAAACTCGTACTTCATCATTTATTGGCTGTCTCGCAGCACATCAACTTTAGTTTCCCTGATGAGGAGGCGTGGAAAAATCTCATATCACACACACACACACATGACTTTTCCTATACATTTTGCAACATTTACGATGTCATTATATTTCACTTATGATGCCTCGTGACCACATATGTGGTGAAAATTTGAAAATTTGCCATTACATCGCCACAATTCTCGAGGCACTTCAACAACAGCCGCATTCTTCACGGCATAAAACTTTTTTTTTCTCTTCTTCCTTTCGCCCTCAACGGAGAAAAACATTCTTTTATGCCATGAGATTATAAAGAAAGAGCAAAAAATCTCCCTTTTTATGTGAAAATGTGATTTTCCTTGGGACCTTGTATACACACACTCCTCGGCTCCTAAATAAAATTTGATGGATAAATTTGCCATTGTGTCAGAGAAATTCTTAGGGAATTCCTATTTTATTGCGCCAGGCATGACATTGTGGGAAGTTTGATACGGACCATGTTCTGCTGATGAAAATCATACTATCAAATTGAAAGGCTGGGATTTCAATGCGCCGCCACACACTTTCTTTACAATTTTATACTCACACTTCTCAGCACAAGTCTTGCTGAAAAGTTTCGCCGGGTGAAAAATCGAATTTAGTCGGATGTTTCTGCATAAATAATGAGGATGGATTTCACTAAGAGTTTGATTTATTATTCAGTGCTGCTTTTTACAACTTGGAAGTCACTGTGTAGTGAATTTTGTGCATCGCACGGGGTGAGAGTTTTCCCCCGTTTGAGGGATGAAATGTACATTTCAATCAATAGCATCCAATTAAATTTAATTATCACTACATGTGATACTCGCTTAGGTATGAATATTTAAATTTAGTCACTCGATTGTCCGTAATCTGCGCAATTCTACATAGCCAAGACTGTGTTATTCGGTGAATTGCACACCCTTTGACATTTCTTTTTGCCATTCCTGCAAATTCCATGTTTCGATTTAATGAAAATACCACAGAAACTGGCGAAATCACCTAGCATTGTCTGGCCACAGCCTGAATATCGTACTTTCTGTGCATTTGTTGCTCCGGAAATGAACATAACAATAAAACTAAACTGTGTATGATCGTGAAACTGAACATGCAGCTGGAGATTATTCTACTGCTCGTTTTGCCATTTTTTCCCTCTCACGCTGGACAAACTGAAACAAGGAACTGTAGCTGGTGGGTTTAGAGGGCGCAGAGAGCGGAAAGAGCATCCCTCCTGTCTTATTGTGCGACAAAATGCTCCCCAGAGGAATGGAGCAGATGCGCAAATTCAATAATGTGCTTATTAGTTGGGAATGTATAGAAGGGAATGAGATTATCCATCTACATAAGTATATAGCGATGTCGTACCTCGTCTAGCAAAGCACCTTGTCGCTCACTCCACCATCAAATTAATCATCTTGAAATCAGTGTCATGCCACTCTGTTTCGCCCCATTCTTTTCGGGATACGTGAACAGGAAAATAATAAAATTATTGATTTATCCATATGGTTCGTTTAACAATATTATACAATCGCTTCATGCTTTTCCGATGTACCAATCGATGGATATTAGTTCTGTCTCTTTTCATACGTCTCTTCCCTCTCTGTCCACTCCACTCGTTCAATTTTCTGAGTGAAGAAAGCTGAAGAAAAAGCTCGACATAAAAGCCATGTGACGCAGAAAAGTCTGGAGAAAAATTTGACGAATTTTGTACGTGGCAAAATTAAATTAGCCGAACGAAGATGGAATAAGACGGAATGATATTGATTTTATTGAGGGGAGAGAAGCACCAAAATTCGAGCACGTGGAATTGAGTTTAGCCGTGAAACCCCTCGATTTACAACAATTCGGCCGAATGCATACTGAATATTGGAGTTGAATATGCAAATATCCTGGGCAATCACGATAAATCTAGTAGAGCAGGCGTACGGAGGTAATTGCAACTGGAATTGAGCTGGTAATGCCGATGGTGCTGAATTTATTTTTAATGAATTCCACTCTGTGACAGAGCCTCCAAAAGATATCAATAATGAACACCCATAATTTGCACTGATTGCATGTGATTAATTATATTGCAACTGAATTGTGCTAGAGAGACAAAAGTGCGGAGAATATTGCCTTATCAAATTACAACATTTACATAAGCTTAGATAATTTTCACTGCATAAACTTCGTTTTGCTAAATTTGTCTGCCTTTGAGGTTATTGAGTTGAAAACCACTAAAAGTTACTTTCAGTTTTTACACATTTTTTGTGTCAATCCATTCAAAGCTCTCGCATGACCAATCAGAAAGTCGAGTGCACAAATTTAAATATCCAACTTGTCAGTGGTTCACGTGTAATTCTATAGCTGAAACTTTTCAGTATTCTTCTTGCAGTATCTGATATATGGAGAAATCCAATGACTTCCATTTTCCTGCAGCAACTTTCCTCATGTACCAGTGCGGAAAATAGGAAGCTTTCGAAAAAGTTGCAGAGATAGAGTCTGGATGGGATAAATTGAAATGATTCTTTTTTTCCCACCATTGCAACCTTTTTTTCTGCACCACTCACAAAATCAACTCAGAGTGGAATATATTCTCTTTCAATAAATTTTAATATCATAATTAAAAATCGTGGCAAAATTGAATACAACTTTCGATGGTGGAGAAGTTTATTAAAGGCAGGAAATTCAGTGTAAATGGATGAAATTGTATGGTAGAGGGAAAAAAAAATTCTCTCTGTAATAAATAAGTTGGTGAAAAAGTTGCTCTATGAAGTGAAAATTCACTGGCCATTGAGAAGATGGGGAGTGGAGAATGGAATTTGTGTTATAAACGAATAAATTCTCTTATCGTCGAGCTCTTATTCATCGTCCGTTACTACAAATACTTTTTCCATATGAAAATCCTCTCGCAACAATTGCAATAATTTTCACTGCGAAAAAGGCTTTCAACAATTTTTGCCATAATCTCTCTTGCTCTTGGACCACCAGAAACGAGCATATTCTCCGTGGGTTTGTTTTCGGGGTGAAATTAAAGCTGATTTCCCGCTCTTCGCAGCGACCAAGGGTAAGGGTTAACCCGTAGGATGTACTTTTAGATGGTTGTGGAGAGTATTGTTGTAATGTAAGCAAATGCACTCCAGCATTTCTTCGACATCGAGAAGACTGTAATATATAATATGTAAAATATGGTGTGTATATTTCTGAGACGATGAACTTTTTCCGCTCTGAATTTGATAAGAAATTCGTTAAAAGTTTTCATGAGGAAATTCGTGGTGGAGAAAACTGAGTTGCTTCTCTCTCTCTCTCTCTTACCAAGATACCTCCACTCATCGGTACCATCTTCCTCGCCCAACACCCAGAACAGTTGGGAGTCAGTGAATGCCGAGGACATGAAGTCATTTTCCATCTCTTCACACTGTTCGGAAAACATATTTTTTTCCAGTAAAAGGAGTTACAGACTGAAAGTGGAGAGGGTGTGTGTGTGTGTATGAAATTGAAGAAAAAAGTTAGCAGTGGCTGTTTATTCTGCGATTTTACGGAGTAATTTTGTATGTTGCCAAATTGAAGTGTGAGATCTTAAGCAGTTCTAGTGGAAAGTGAGAAGCATAAGTATTGCCCGAAAGGAGAAAAGTCGAAGCCAATGTTCTCATACTCTGAATTTTTTTTTTTACTTTCTTAAATTGTTCTGTGCAGCAGAAATTCCATTCTACTTCCGTTTTCTTTTGCGTCATGCTCAGTGTTCCTTTCTCTCTGCGCCGCAGTGGCGAGATCGGGACGACAGAAACTAATTATCCGCTATAATGTTGACAATTTCTCCAGGAATTTCTCATTTTGAGCACAAAACATTTTTCCAGCTCACTCTCTCACGCTCTCGCCAATGACTCGACATCCTCACTTGACCATCCGTCGGAAAAGTATAATGTCATTTCCATGGGGGAAAAAAAATATCCAAGGGTGTACAAAAGGATCCCTTTGCCCATGTCACGGACAAATTGCAAGAAATCAATTAATTATTCACACACACTCCACGTGTCGTTTGGAATTCACTTGACAAAGAAAACAATTTGTACTTGATATGTTGAGAATATACATATATAACGCCAAATTACTCAAAGCAGCGCTGGGTTTAATTAATTTGTCCGTATTTGCATCCGTGTCTCGTACAATATTCAAATGTGCGCTTTGCATTAATTTTCTTTTCTCCTGCAGCTCCGCAATTGGAATTCTTCAGGAACATTTCTGATATGCATATGAATTCTCATGTGATATTGAAATATTTCCACAGAATGCCTCGAGAATGAATGCAAGCAGAGTCGCACAGGTATTTATTTTGTGATTTTCCCAGAATTTGCACTCTATTCCAAATTGCATTAATCTCTCAGCTAAATCAATAATAATATACAGCAATATTGTTATAATCTCTAACTAAACGATAAAATCAACAGAGCATAAAGTTTTATACATTTAAATGATTCCATTGTTCTTTTTTTTTAGTAGGATTTTCTCTTTTTTCACAACTATTATGTGATAAGCTTTGATTTTGTACAACTTCCAAATGTATACTTCGGATGAATTTTGATAAAGTATAGTATAGTTTTCATTGCATCAATCATTCGACTTAATCCGCTGTCAAATGAGATGATTGGCTTTTCACATTTCCATAGGAGGTTCACTTTTCGCAACCTGGATCAACTCCTTCCCGACAAATTGTTCCTGTCTGCCGTCCATCACACTCTACGTAAGCGATTTGATCAACTTGTCTGTTGACACGAAAAGTGTCACGGCAGTTACCCAGAGAAATATGATTGAGCATTGTTTTCTCATGATATTTCATCACTTCCCATCCAGTAATCGATGTCTATATTCATAATTGACTCACCGAGAGCGCTATGTAATGATATTATAGAATATCGCCACCGATTGAGATAGATTTGATTGATGCGATACCAGAGCCTTTAGGCGGAATTAATATTTTCATGTGAAAAAAATCCCTGCCCCAGAATTGGTGTTACGTTGCTTTCCGTTGCCATGATGCGATTGCTTCGGAAATCAAATACAACCGCACCTTGTGCAAACGCGATTTTTTTTTCACCTGCTGTGTATGGCAAAAAGGCTCGAGGATAAGAGAGAACTGCTTCCCAATTAAATTACCACGTGCGCGTATAATCATAATATTAAAAAAAAAAACAGGTGAAACAGACAGAAAAATTCCACATGCAATTTAAATTTGTCACGCTCGCGAGACAATTGAATTATTGCAATTAGATTGCGAATTAAAATTGCATAACCAAAAACCATGAAAATTCTGGAAAAATTTTTGATATCAAGCACAGAGTGGAAATTGTATTTGGATTAAAAATATATACATGGCTGGGCTTTATGTGTATAAATAGTCATGAAGTGGTGAGAGGAAAAATTGGATTGATGGAAAAATTTCAATAAAAATGATTTATTTTTACCTAATTGACGTCCACAGTCACAGTGAGTAGGGAATATTAACGGAAAAAGAGAAAAATTAAAGAATTGTGCAAGATGAGGCGAGTCATTATGTTATGAGACACACGATATCACATTTCTCAGTATATTAGCAATAATTTGCCACTGACATTTATTGCCGTAATGAAAAATAACTATAAATCGTGTATTTAGTGATACAGCAATCTCAATGGGAATTGATCATTGTCAAGAAAGTGAGCTGGAGCGCAAGAAATTAGAGCACATTGGATACGTCGATGGGAAATTTCTCATTGTTTGCCGCTTCACTTCATCTTATATGTGTAGCCCAGTGCGTCGCCTTTCCTTCCGATTGAAGGCCAATGGGATCCTCTTATTAAATGTTCTTTTGTTTCATACATACATACATCATACTCCTTCCCTGTGACACCCCGCATCGGGATGATGTAGTGGACGGAGAGTGCTCTCGTGTAACGCCCATCGATATATGTTGGGCGCTCATATGAAATTGCCCAAGATGATCTCATTCTGGCCACTATAATTTTGTAACATCCAACTCTATTCTTGTGGCACACAATATATAACGCCATAGCGCTCAATATGTGTTTATACAGACCACACCATATCCTCCGTCTTACGGCCCTGCCCCAAAACACAACATAAAGCCAATTGTTTGTGCACCTCCTCGATGTCAGCAAAGCGATTCCTTTCGCAATATTGGCTTGACCGACCAACATTTTTGCTGAGTCGTGCTTTATTCATTTCCTCCACCATCGCCCTCCCGTTCGCCTTGGCAAACACCAAAGAAACTTGTCTCAATTTTCCATTAAAGTTGCCTCTTCTCGCCCTCACACTCCACCCTGGCTTATGCGTTTCATTAAAGCAACCTCCCATCGTCTAATCCCATCGCAAAGCTTCTTCATGCCATCGACTTGATAATGGGCATGGCTTGGACAATGTGATGAAGTTTTATTATTTCACATTTGCTCACCACACGCTGTTTGCTCAACGTGATAAAAATTCCAAGTGGCTGCGATATTAGTGGAAACTTGCCATTTTACACGTATTAATTCACGTCTCCTTCATTCGCAATCGCCTCGAGATTCCAACCCTCAAGATGACTGATGCAATCGTTAGCATTCGTCTCAGTCCACTCGAGCACACTTCTTTCGCCTCTTCTCCGCCCTTTTCATGTCAAATATGACAGAAGAAGGAATTGATTTCCAGCTTTTTCACCCTCCTTTTAAGCTCCAAAAACCATTCCCAGTACAGAATGCGGTCAAACTTAAGTGAAACGACCAAAAACTTAGCTCTGCTTTCTTTAGTTCTTCTCCAAATATTCAAAACTATACTTTGTCGGATTTCTCGAGTGTTTCTTCATCACAGTCAGTAGTTAAAATTTATTTAAAAATCTCTCTTATATTCCCGCAAGGAGGCCGCAAGAGCCCCAAAAACACACCGGAGGCAAACATTGAAGATAATATTCGTTGTATTATTCATAGTTGAGAGATGGTGATAATGTCTCTCTGGTGGAATGTCGGTGGGTCGAGGACAGCCGTAAGAGACCACAAGGAGGAATATTGCGGTGGCGAAAGTCAGGCCCGAGAAGGGGAAACTAATTGGAGGAAGTTGAGGTCTTGAGCAACAGGATGAGAGTTTTGGGTGATTGTGCGGCCTTTGAATTTGCACAGCGACTCTGTGAGTTTGTTTGCAAGAAATGAGACAAATAACAATTATGTGGATACCTTAATGGATATTTATCACAAACAATCATGACTATTTTAATAGGTGAAAACTTGCACGACAAACTTGACACGTTTATCACAAAGTTCGAGGTGGATTCGTGTTCACCCAAATGTTGCTCTAATGAAGCTTCAAGAGTTGCAATTCGGTGACTTTGATCAAATGAATTAATGATCGTGAGTGTTTATTGCAATTTCTGAGTGGGCTATTCAATGCAAAATGGTCACAATACAATATCTCACCGCACATTACTTAGCACAAATCTAATGCTAAATCCTTCTGCTCAACTTTCCGAGAGGTTTTTGTACATAATTTGTGGTTCTGTAGTTGAGAAATTCATTCGGCACCACAACGAGATTATCTGTTGAAAACTTTCCCTAAACTCATTTATATTAAAATTCCATTTTGATTTTTCCCACCCTCAGTCATTCGAAGATGGCAAACTTTCTTGCGTTCAACCCTGATCCTTGTGGATGTTATATACAGTTCGCAACGGAATTATCGTCACTTGAGCAACTCCTCGACGCAAAACGGGAAAATGCATAATGTTTAATTCAATATCATGAGACATTTACAATGCTGTGCGACTCGAGTGGCACTGGAATTCGCCCCGAAGGCATGTGGGTGACAAAATTAATTCATTAATTATGAACCATCAACAATACTTAAAATTTTGACACCGCATAGTTCAGGGCACTTGAGCAGAAGTTTCTCCATCTTGACAAATTTAACAATGTCGCTGGAGGAGCAACAAAGAAATGCTCCGTGCGCGCTGGTGTGACACAAAAGGAAAAGTCTTCGCATTTAACCTCAAACAATACACCTTTCGTCGGGGAGGGGGAGGCGATGGGCTTGCGGTTGGGATGGATATTGCTGATGTTGTCAAACTTTTCGGGCAAACACTCAATCCCATTCTCTCACTAAATTGTATGCATGGATTGTATAGATTTTGGGGTGAATCTTTTGCTGGTTGCGCAACCCCCACTTTAAATACCAAATCTCGGTGCGGTGAATTTTGTATCACCGGGGGTTGACATAAAATGTCAGCAGGAGAGAGAGGTTATAGGTCATCAAAGGGGAATGCAAGAACAAGGAAAAAGCCCAAGATTTACGGGTGAATTCCCTACTTTTTCTCCCTGAGCCATGCGTCACAGCCTGACCATAATTCTGCCTCGACCTCCTTTCGCCTTGTTTACTGGCCAAAACCGCCAGAGTGGGAATCCATTGGATGATAATAATTGTGGGAGACCGCAGAAATATTTAGAGATAATGGTGGAGCAATTGAAAGAGCAGATTAAGCAGAAACTTTCCAACAATATAGCCTCAAATGGCAGGGAGGAAGTGTAATATAAAATATTGCGCCCAATGCTGAAGGAAGAATATATGTCAAAACTGCCACTGAGTCTCGGGCAATTTTGTGTGCGGATTTCAGGCCATGAGATTTATGTGTGGGATTAATTTTGGGCCATTCCGGTGTATAAATTTTCCAGCATATGGTAAAAAGTAATCGATTTAGTGGGTGAGATGACTCCAGAAGCACCCTCGAATATCTTATCTCAGCGCCTCTCCTAAGATATCGAATATTCAAAGGGACATGTTAATATCCCCCCCTCGACTCACACAACATCTCCCAAGCAAATAGTGTTAAATCATCGTAATCAATCTTAAATTCTCATTATGTGCGATAGGCAGTGCGTAAATTTCATGCCAAGAGAGCCATATATATCGGCATACGCACGTCTACACGTGTTGTAACGCATATAAAAACAACGACCCCATCGTAATTATCATCAAGATCGAAAGCATTTCAGGAGGGTTGGAAGTGCCTAATGATATTCTCCAGATCATACACACACGGGTCGAGCGGTCTATTGAGAGAAAGTGAGTTGTTCTATGAGGTGAAATTCCCACCCACCCACTTTGCCCACCCACCCTTTAAACCAGCCATCTTTTGCGCTTTCGCCAGTCGCAGACGCTGTGCAGCATGTGGCGATAAAAAGGGACCCGGGGATTATGCATGGGAATAGAGGGAGGGATTTTCCCTCCGCCAAACATTTGTTCAACACATATGATTTGAAATCACTAATGAATTCGTTACTTACCCTTTTAGTTTCATCCCCCCAAAACATTCAAGTTCATTTGCACAAGATATTTCACATGAGAACCCCTTGCGGCACATTTGATGGGATTCACACGATATTTGTGAACATCTCGCAAAACAGAGTGATCAAAAAAGCAAATAAACCCCCTTTCATGTTCATCTTCAAACTCCAGAGGGTGATTTGCAACCCAACGCTGCCAGTGCGCATAGTGCTTCTGGAATGGATAGCAAAAGTGAGGAATTTCTTTCATTTGCACTGTGCAATGAACATTCTTGTTTTTGCCATCATTAGAGGCACTTCATGAGAGTGGCTTTCATTTAAAGCCACTCTTATTTTGAATAGTCTATCACACTACAGCCACTAGCCAATCATTGCTGTGGTTGTGTCTATGAGAGACTGTGTTTTTGCTCTGGTTTTTGCCAATTTCAGGACACAATTGCGCATTATGCCAAAAGAATTCCCATTGAGAAGTTTCTGAGTAAATTCACCTCAACCTACACGCACTGCATGTTTTATGGCACTGTAAATTCGAATTTAAAACTATGGTGGGAGTGCAAATTAAAATTTTATCCAGCGGGGAGTGGATGTATCGAAGGCGAGAGGGCGATGGTGATAAAAGAATTACAATGTGGAGGTGAAACGCATTTTAATATCATCGCCATATCCCTTTTCGCTTCACCCAGGAGAGCATTTGATAGTGTAAAAGTGAAATGTTGATAAATTCTTTATGAATCGCTGCATAAATAAGGGCACAAAAAAGGAAGCGAGTCCATGTCGGAGGAAGGTTTAATATTTCATTGGAGGGTAACGTGTAACATACGGGGTGGGAGTGTAATATGGGAAACATCGAGGAAATTCGATTTTTTTCCTACGCCGTGCCTTTTTCCTTATACTTATATATGAAATTTTATTTCATTATGTGCATCGTCAAGAAGCACAGCTATTGATTTTTTGCCATCAGCCATTTAATATTCACGATGTCGATTGTCATGGTGAAAAAAGTTCATTCATCATCGCATGGCAGGATTTCTGGCTGTACTCTCAGCAAAGTTGGGAGGGTGGAAAAAAGGCACAGTGTCAATGGTATGTAATTTAAAGTTGCCTCCGAATCAAATATTGAGGGGATTTTCGTATTCCAAAAATTGTTTATTGTAAAATTTCTCGGAAAAGCGCCTAAAGAGTCAACAATTTGATTATGTGTTGTTGATTATTAGGTATATATGCGAAGGACACGCTGAAGGATTATTCAGCATACAGTAGTGATACAAACATAGCCACGGAACTATGGCAATTAAACATCCACATCAAAGAGTGGCGTAAGTTCAGCGAGGGTGACTTAGTATTCCGGGCGAGGCTTCACGAAATGAGCACAGATTTGAGAGATTTCTCAATTACGCCACTCCGCTGGCGGTGTACAAAAAGGCGGGAAATGAGGTGCCCTGTGATTTCGAGAGAAGGGAATAGGGGAGCATTCGTTCGACGGGGATCATTAAATTTTCATGGAAACTTGTGAAGTGCTATAGCGATAGGGAGCTGTAGTGTGTCTGCTTATCCCGAGTGCGTGCGCTGTACTTGGTCCCTTCCGCTGGTGTGTTGCCCCGAACTGAGCGATCCCCAATTTTGGGACTTGGCTACAGAGCATATTCACTTAATCACCGTGATAAATGGCCTCTGCCTGCCTTGTTCAAAACAAATGTCAATCAGATAAATGCTCGCCCTACTCGCGAACTCACTCAAAAGTAACTTCATTCAAAA
Organism: Phlebotomus argentipes; assembly: GCF_947086385.1. Classification (NCBI taxonomy): domain Eukaryota; kingdom Metazoa; phylum Arthropoda; class Insecta; order Diptera; family Psychodidae; genus Phlebotomus; species Phlebotomus argentipes. The sequence goes on along the minus strand of NW_026776181.1, from coordinate 4,571,370 downwards.
CGAAGAGTTTGTGGCAGCCGCTCCGTCGGGATATACACATCGCCGCACTCACTCGCCCCGAACAGGCACACACTGTCGGGGGTGGCCGGGGAGAAAAGAAACTGACACCCTCGCCGGGCGAGCAGTCAGCCGGGGCCCACATACATCGTATCTCATGCTCACACCCCCTAAAAATCCCACCCCGACGGCAACAGCATGCAGTTTGAATAAATTATCATGCCGCCAAGTTACATTTTAACACGTATCCGGAGTCTGAGTGTGTTTCTATGGCGCACAAACATAGAGCACGCCATATCAACGTACAGCACATTAAGTTTGAGAGATTAAAGAACTTAATAATACACAACAGCTCCACAAATGGCAGATAAGATTCAAAAACATTAAATAACTTTTCCCTCCCCTCGCGCGCCCTCTCTTGCGCACAAACACATACACAACACCCGCATGCCTTTTCTCATTGACCCAGAAATCACTTCCCATTTCATCCACTCCACTGGATAATCCCATCTCCGCACTGCATAGTGTCCGCAGCATTTTTCGTCCGAACCAATTTGCAGGTTAGTGTCGAACAAATCCGGGAAATCCACCAAGGTGATGGAGTCAAAAGGTGTTGTGTTTCCCTCATCTCGGGGCCACTCTGTCTCTCACTTCGTGTCTCTCCTCTCCGGATACTTTAAGTCCGCCGGATTAAACTTTGTTTCCTCCCATTTAGCCTTTTTCCAAATCTTCTAGTTTCGCCCCAACAAATCGATCCAATTGTGGAGCAGCGCTTGATGGTTTATAGGGAAAGCCACATTACCTCCGATCGCTAAGCTCTCTTGTCCCCTTAATCTGCTCTCAAAGACATCAACAGCTTTCAGTAGTTAAGGCTATTAAATGAAATTTGACCCATAATGTCATGTAATGTGAAAATCGCTACTTATTCGTGGGATCAGTCGACACTGGAAAGGGATTTTTCAGTCCGAATGTCAGCGAGTCAGAGAAAGGGGAAAAGTTGTGCTAATTATTTGCAATATGCAATATCTAACATTATTACATGTTGTCTGCCTGACTGACTCGTGTGAAACATGCTCTAAAATTCCCAAAGTATTAATTCTTCCCTTAATCACAAAGCCCCTCGTGGGAGCAATTGTTGAGCGTAAATGTTGGTGTTGGTAATGGGATGAAATTTATATCGCACACTTATTTACGAAAATTTGATTAAAAATTTCAACACCGGCAATAACTGGGTGATTTATGAAATTTGTATCTTTTTACAGGGTGTCTGAAATTGTTAGTGAGAAACTCAGTGCATGTCTTAATGAAACTTCACTGGGTGCGCTTGGCAATGAAGAAAACATGAGAGTTTCTCAGTCTTGCAGTAATCGTAAGTTTTCTTATGTTTGAATTTAAATTTTCTGTTCTTGTGCTCACTTTTTTTCACTCCATAAAGAGAAGCACACACTGTAAAATTCCCTTGTAAATAAGTATCTATTTGCTCATTTCGTGAAACTTGCAATTACAATGCAATTTTCCTGTGAAATTTCACTATAGCATCAAAAGATGCTCCCCTATTTGAGTGTGGAACTTAAACTTCCTCTCCTTTTTGCGCTCTGCTGCTGAGGAGGGAAAAAAGAAGGTGGAAAGTAGGACACCCTGTATCGTGGCGTTTCGTTAGCGGAAAATACAGCGCGCAATATACCCATGACTTTAAGTACTTCACCCATATCTTTAACTACACACCCTCAATGGTTCATCATATACACTCCCGCCGCTGGAGAGCTCCAACTATTGAATATTTTGTCTGGAGAGCACTCAACTTCTTATGGAGTTGTGAAGCTTGATGGGAGCTTTTTGGAATGTGTCCCAATATTCCCGAGCATAATTATTGCACATTAATGTGAAGCATACCCATACTTCCCTTTCACTCGCTCCCGTCTTTGCATGTCTTTTATGGCTGGTGGAAAACTTTAAAATTTCCATGCAGACACTGTGTGACTGGAGATGTGGAAACTCTCCTTCGGGGCATGAATTTGATGTCTGTGCATATTATATTCGCTAAACCTTCGGGGCCTCGACCTCCCTGATGATGATATGTGTGATTTCGGCCACTTTATGTACTTTATCTCCGGCCACCACTCACATCTCACTCCGGATCTCACACCGAGCCGGGACGTAATTTAACTAGCAAGAATTTTTCAGTATACTGTCCACCCGCAAGCCCCCTTAATTCTCCCTCACGGCAGACACTCCTCTGACCGTTTGGGGCTCGAGCGGAAAAAATAATCCCTGCCCCAAGACGTAAAAAATTCTTCTTCCATATGCTAATGTTTTTCTGCTGATTTACTCGATAAGCCTCTCATAAGGCATCTCCTCGTTCTCAGGGGCAGAGAAATCTACCTACTCACGTTAGGATAGATCAAGATTTCGAGAGTTTATGTGAAAAATTCCGGGGAATCCTTGAAATGAGGCAAAGAGGCTCCCACGAGGGGTCAAATGTATGGGCAAAAAAAAGGGAGATACTCAACGGGCGGAAACATGAGATACAAATTTAAGATGAGTTGCCGGAAACATTTTTTATATGCTTAATGAAATTTAATTATTTAAAGAGACCGCACACGCCGGAAACATTGATAAAATTTCACCTTGCTACGCGACAAAGGCTGGGATTATTCACTGTGTGGTCGGAATATTATTGATACAATTTGATCTGATTGGCTCTAATTAAATATTGAACATGGTAGTTTTGTAGGTGGCTAAAGGGTCACTAATGTTTGATGAAATTGAAGGGTCTGAACAGCAATTAGTGCAGTGTCAACACAATTCCCCAACTAAGTGGACACATAAAAATGATGCTAAATTGATAACAAAGTAGTAATTAAGGACAGAAGCGTTCGGTGATGAAATATATTTGCACTTTGAAGTAATGGAACATCATATTGCTGGAGTGGTGCTTTCGAAGACGCCTGTAATTAGTATTTTGAATAGAGAGTGTACTTGGAGAGCGTAATTGATTAATGTGCTCCTTTCATATTCGATAATTTCGTTTTGGGAATAATGGAATTTTCCGTGCTAAAAGACTATAAATGGAATACCATGTCGACATAATTAGCTTCTTCCTTGCTCATTCACACAGACGTATAATTATTGAATTATCAGTGGCAGATTGACGAAAAAAAAGGTGAAGTGGAGCGTGAGGGTGGGGAAGAATCACAGCTTTTTCCCATTCATATTCAATTCGAAATAACGCAGAAACAATCAAACGCACTGTGAGAGCTTCAAAAAGGCGCTTTCACGCGGCATTTGGTGAAATAATACATGATATTACCAATTGTTGGGGGCAATTTTAACTGATAAATTACACGGTGGCGTGAGAACAAAGTAATGCCAATTTTTCGCTAAAGTGCATTTCACCCAACAATAAAATCGATTAATTCTCACACGTTCGTGTCACAGGAAAATGCAACAGTGTCGATGATGGGCTTTCAAAGAAGTGCTGTTGCCAATTTTAAAGCCATTTCAAAAAAATTCACTTGATTTGTTGATATATGTTTGGGTGGCTTTTTTCACCCACTCTCGACCGCGGACAATACATTAACATGTGTTGTGTTTGCAGTTAAAAAATTGCGAAACTTTCCACAGGGTGGAACTGCGTAATATGCCGTAGAGTTTTCTTTTCATAAGGAAAATATAAACTCCGCCCACGTCTATGCTCCGCCCAGCTTTATTGTTGGACCAAACCATGCTGACCTTTGGCTTCTCATGCCCTTGACTCACCCTGTGTGGCACAGTAAACTGCAAGTTGTTGGCAATAAACGTGCCATAGCTTTTTGAATAATTGTGATTTATGATATAAGGATGAAAATTAAATAAAATTGATATCAAGCAAATAAATCTAAATAACCCAAGCAAACACTAAATGTGTGAATAGTTTACATGACACAGGTTAAATTGGGCATAATAAATTTCATAATTCATCTAATTGGATTTAAAATCAGAATTAGTCAATTAATGAATTTAAATTTATTCGCACAAACAGTAATTTTTCGCCAAATCCTGCGAGACTGTACGTGAGAAAATTGCGTGGGCGAGTCGTGCAATTTATTGCCATTCGCATGGAGGAAGTTATTTGTGTAATTTGTGCCAAGTGTGAAGACGGCGCTCGTGGTGGGGATGAAATTGAAGGGAGTGAAAATCAAAGTGTACTCACCAGAAGCTCTCGAGCCGAAGGTGATTTTTCACCATAGCACCATTATTTGGTCGCACGGCGGAGGGATTTTCCTAATGTGCACCTTTTTATCGTGTGATTTATATGAAAAAGTTATTATTCTTTGTAATTTTTCCCCGTGACAAATATATAAAGTTTTCTTCTCTCTCGCCCATCATTCTCTGAAATAATGAGAGTCATTAAATGCGCGACAAAACTTTTTTTTGCTCCATGGGTGAAAATGTCGAAAAATAAAATGTGATAAAAAGACACGTGTGCGGGACGAAAAGTTTTCCTCATCTTTCCTCGCCATTCACGCGTGTTTTGGTGTGTACTTGATAAAGACGCTTTTCACCGAGAGTTGACTATTGAATGCGACGTAATTGTGCTGTAAATAAATCAACAATTGCGTATCATTTAATATTGTTTGTAAGAGAGATAAAAGGCAAAGCTCCAAAATCAGTGATTGTGGTGTGCCGCTAAGAAACGCCACGTGCTACAGTCAACGGCAAAAGTGTTGCGAACATACAAATGAGATGCAAATTTGCGGACACCTTCGGTCCCTCACTGTGTGTTTCTCTTATTTACTCTGGTAGCTAAATTGTCTGAAATTGAGGCTTCGGGATTTGGATGTTTGGACATAGGGCGGAGAGCCTGAAAAGCGGTGGGACAGAATAAATTAATGGAATAAAATCGTGAAGAGCGCCTTGAGATATGCCTTTGAAATCCACTGCCTCTCTCTTGTGTACCCAAGAGTGTTCACCCCTTGTCATATCTCAAAGCAAATCTCAAACAATATTGAGCATATTTCGTATTTTATCAGTTGTTTATGTAACAAACAAAAAGTTCTCCCCCTCGAGTTTTAACATGTTTCATGAAAATGAACCTATAACAATTCGCCGTACACTCAAAATGTTATGACTTTGACTAAATTGCTTGGTTGTGGATTTTCCCACATGTATCCTTTGAATGAGTTTATCTTATATTATATCTATTCACACTTGTCTTATCTCTGAGCCATTCAAACTGGCTCCTGCAGACACACACCCTTCTCCCTCTCGTCATGATGCATCCTCACACATTAAATGGCAAGGGGGTGCCAGGGCCCAATCCATGGCGGCCATCTCAAGCGGAATATTCCCCTGAGCCCGAGACTCTGGCCGTGAGCACCATTATAATCATTGTGGGGCGAAAGTATATATTGTAAAACTGTTTATTGTAGAGAATTTTAAACTAAAGTAACTTATCACAGAGAATTAATTTTTCAACCATATCCCCGCGCTTCATTCGCATCCGCCACTGAACACATACACAAGCCGCGCCATGCTCAGCGGGCGGGGCTGAGAGGGGGTGGGTGGTGCTGTGGAATTGTGGGTGTGATGGAGCATGATTCAGCATTAATAATGAAGCGAGTGGCGTAAAAGGAAGAAAAGAGAGACAAACCATTCTCAAATGAGCTCCTTAAGACAGAAAACTGTTTTGTTCGTGACTGTTCATTTATTTTGCGTACTACTTTTCACGAGAGTGAGCGACGGTACAATTTCACACCCAGAGCTGGAAACCGAGACACAATACAAACATTAAATTCCAACACGGAATTTAATTGATACTTAAGACTGGGAGTGAACATAATTATTCAATACGTCTCGCCACTGTCAAAGTCTTCTGGGGCAGCGCTTCTGAATTTATCCTCTGATACCACGATAAGCTTATCTCTCGGGTAAACACAACCCTCACTGGTGCTCACGGGCTTTTTCACAACGACTTCATCTTCACGCCCTGCACACTTCCTGAGGCGTCTGATGTCGAGATGGATGATAAATAGTGGGGTTTTGACAAACATCTGGGGGTAAGTCAAAAAAAACACGGCAAAACAAGCATTTCGGATTCATATTTGCAATCGAGAAACACCTAATCTTGATATATAAAAATGTAAAAATGTCTCATGCGTTCTTTCCCTATAATTACGAATCAATTAGCGTGAGGTTTTGCTGTCCCGCCTTAATTTTAGAAAGTCAATAAATAATTCCGACAATAGGGTATTTTTCACTGATAAAAGAACTCAGTAAAATCTCGTGTCACGAAAGTTGTGCATTTATAATCTGTTTATTCACGTGTTGTTGTCAGTGTTGTCTTTTTATCTAATGATCGTCCCATTTTTCCCCTTCAATGTAATTTTATTTACCGCTTCGCGATTCCTTACTCGCCCACCTGCCATATTACACTTCAAATTCTATTTGCGTCAAGCAAAGCTCAGTCAGGGATCATGGTATTGATCTGTTTTTAAAATGAACATATCGCGTGGCAATTATGCTCAACCCCCCGTCGAACTTTACGTGTGTGCACGTTAGATCCTCGTTACTGTGACTGGGCTTGTTTGTTGCTCGCAATACCTCCATATTGTGCACTTTTTGTCTGGTCTCCTCGCATTTCCCGTCGTGCACTTTTTTTCCCAACATAACAAGCCTTTTTTCCGGCTCCGACCGCTCGCTCAAATTTATACAGCGAAGAATTCCATGTTGTAATTGCAATAACGCATATGATGAAATTTTCAGAGGCTCGAACCATCATGCGGAGTTATAGTTGGACCTCACATGTAAATTCACTTTGACCAATCAACTGTACAAGGGCTGAAAAACGGCGACGTGGGACTTCATATTTAATTGCAAAATACTCTGTTGCCTTTTCACGGAGCGAATGGGTTTCATAAGTAAGGAGACATGACTATAAAAGAGTCAAGTATTTCAGCATAAAGCGTATCTTTCGCATTATGAAGTCTCTCTTGTGTCAGTGTGAAGATGCTCAAGAAATCTTGATTGAAAGTTCCTTTTCATAGTTGGGCATAAAAAGCGGAAAAGTGCAATCAAAACAAGTTCCCCATGAAGTTTATCTCAACTGCAAAACTTCTTACAGACGGACAAGAGATATCTTCTAAAGGAAAATCTTATTGAACATGAAGAGCAAAGAGATAAAAGTAATATTTGTGTATTTTCATTTTCATGCCAAGGGAGAGGCATCAGCGCATATCTCATTAATTTTTCACGACACGATTTCAGAAAGGCAGCGAGACAATTGCAGAGCGAAGGTGCTTAAATATGAAAAAGGTGTGACATCAATTATGCATAGGAACACACCTGAGTTAAATGTCAAAATTGAATAATAAGTGCACGGATTTGTTTGCCGAATGAAGTGGAATTTGTGCAATCTGGCAGAGTGTTATGCAGAAGGAACATCGCCATAAAAATGAATTCCATAATGCTGCATTCTCTCTTGGAGCTTGACAACTATTGGAGAGACTTTACATATACTTTTTGCTTTGTGTTTATATTTAAATGTATTGAATTTCCTGGTAAAATTTCTTATTTGATGCAAAAAAACACTTGGTGAATTTTTGCTTGAAATTCCGTGGTTTCGCAGACATGATTTCCCTCTGGCGTATTAATTAGGAAAACTTTCATTTATCTACGCTTTTCTTGGAATTCCATATTAAATTAACTGTCAAGCAGACTGTGAAATCTCTCCTCTCAGTCTCTCGCACAGCAATGCTGTCGTTTTCATGCAATTTCCACCGCACTTTATTAGAACACAAGAGAAGTCTTGATTTGTGAAGAGGCAGAGTTTCGGTTAGATATTTTTTCGCATTAGCTAAGTGGAGGTGGTGTGATTAACAAAGATGTTTCAAAGTACCTTGACGGAATACTTGGAGTTTCTGTTATTCCATTTCACGCACAAGTGTAGGAGACACCAAGGCGGAGATAATATGGTGAGAAGTGGTGTACAGCTCAGTAGGAGTCTTGAAAAGTCAAAGTGAGTGCTTCCTTCACTAACAAATCATCTTGATTTGTCGGAAAAGATGCCAAAAAAGCAGTTATAAGTGAATTCTTACAGAAATATCGAAAGGAAACTTACGAGATTTACTATAATTTAAGAATTAATGTGCAAATAGTTGGAAACTTTCAGGTTCTAGAAGTGCCAGACATTTTTGGATGTGATGTACAAATTTAGGGCATATTATCCTCACCTTGAGGGCCACATAAAAGCATTTAATGAAAGTCACAGTGATTACTTTGAGTTCAGCGTCAGGTTCCAAATAATATTCTGTGTATTATGTCAAAAACAATTATTAGGAGTTACACAGGTAGTACAGAGTCAAATACAGTGGATTTTGCATATAATCTGATAACTTTATGGAGTTTTTGGAAAATTAAATATTCACAACTCTCGTCACACTTTGCAAATGACTCATTGAAAGCTCTGTGTGCTTCTATTTCCGGAATGGCAATGGGCTTGTACATTATTTAGCACAAAAGTCATGAGTCAAAGTGAAAAATCAATAGTCATTTGATTTGGATTTTTCCCCTGCATCGTGCGTGAAATGCCGAAATATTTTGAGTGATACCCAATGTTGAATGGTGAAACTGGAAGAGTGGGTTGCTTTTTACCACACAACATTTCGGGCGCATTAATAAGTAATCAATCAATTGCGCCAAATCGATTTTCCGTGTGATTCGTGGGGCTTTTGTCAACCACTTTGACCCTCTGTCTTCATCACTTCGCTTTGTGCATGTCGCGTTGCCTAATGCCATTTTTTCTTTCTAATTATTCTCATTTGTGGAATTTTGCAAGACGTGAAAATGGAAAGATAGCAAAAATCCGTGGAATTTTCCATCTGTCAGCGGCACAATTAGAGACTGTTCGGGGCAAACTTTTTCCATATAGCAGTCCAACATCTATAACTTTGATTGAGGACACTTCCACTGGCTCGCCTTCTGTTCTATCCTTGCGGCTATTTACACAAAGTATCCCAACCATCGAGCACAACTTGCTTGCTTTCGGGTGACCCTTGTCTTGTCGTCAGTGCTCTCTTTGTCCCTCGCCCGCTCAACAGTGGTCCTCAAGTCCATGTGTTGGACACGGGTTGGCCAGAAGGAAGGTTTCCTCCTGTCGCGCCTAATGCCGCGTGCCTCTCTGCATCCGCAAAGGGACACAATTCCGGCAATTGACCCAGGATAGAATGCTGGTAGCTTCGGTGTCGCTATTGGCGTTGTGCTGCGCTCAACCGAAAAAGACAAGCTTTCACTAATAATTACAAAACTTTTTGACTGCTTCCTAACAAAACAGTTTATTCCACACCGCATACAAGAAGTACAAGCGAAAATCTCCATGCGTCTCATCCTCTTTGTCAACCTCAAAAACTCCTTATACTTGTCTGTTCAACTGTGGAGTTTCACTAAGACTTAATGACTTCCAATTACTTGGGTGCTGTCTTGTAAATGAACCAAGAAATACTTTGGATTGTTATCGAAAAGTACGAGCTCAGCGAAGGGGTGGAGAAAAATGCCCAACTATTAATTGATCTTGGGGAGAAATTACATCAAATTGCTTCACTGATACACATTCCTTGGGTGATTGGCACACTGTGCGGCGCACTTTCACGAGAAAATTCAATTTAACAGTCAAAGCTAATTGAGAGAGTTCCTCAGTTCGTGGAATTTTCTGGCAACCCTTTTCTTACTCCATCGATTTACCCAGCGGAATGTCGGCAAATCGCGCCGTCAACATCGGAAATCATCACACATGCGGTGTTCTACAGAGGATGTTGAGGAAAGAAATTTCCTTATCGATATGCTTCGTGTGGAATTCCTAATTAAAGTTAAAGTGGACGCGATATTGTGAAATTCCCAGATAAAATTCAGGAATTTCCTCACATGAATGAAATGTGCGATGAATTTACCGGATAATTCTAGAAGTATCAAATTTCCCAAGTAAGCAGTTTAATCAGGAAAAATTCTTCGAATGAAATTTTTCACAACTCCCTCTGGATAAATCCGAAGATGCTTTTCGGCAATTGAACTTCCACAAAGGAAAAGTCAGAGAAGTTTTAGCAAATTGCATGCTTGGTTCAATTGCAGATGGTTTTGGAAAAATGTACTATAAAGACACAAAAGTAGAACTTCAACGCAGTAAATCTTCCAAATCTCTCCTCGTGTAATTTGATTCCGTCTCATCACACGTGGCATTTTTTCATGTTTGCCCATTCTTGGGTATTTGTCTTTTCGCTTAAAGAGACTCTTTGCGTACAGAAAGACTAAGTTTGGGAGGAGCATGAAAATCTCTGGGGAAGCCCACAAATGTCGTGTATTTTGTGGAAAAGAATTTGCAAAATTGGCGTGAAGGAGTGTTTGAACAGATGAAGAATAGGGACACGTGTAAACCTCGGAGAATTACTGGCAAAAGCTCTGGATGGGGTCACAATTTAAATCACCATGCAAATGCCACACAGAGTGGAAGGATTACGAAAATATATTCATCATAATTTGGGTGCGAATATCTTATTTTTAGGTGTGTGTCTGTGGGAAAACGACGTGTTTCCGCGCGGGCACATTTGAATTTTCTCACCTAATTGGTGTGTAATATATGGCACCTGGAAGAGGAGTTATTGTATGGGAAAGTCCTCCACCGCTGAGCAATTTAATTTAATTTTCCATTTCAAGTCGCACACAATTGAAAAATCCCATTTTCCACACTCTATAACTCTTGCAACTGTATCTCCTTCCCACTCGCAGGCCGCCTTAGCCCAGACTCTCCGCCACGTGTGCGGGTTTTCATAGTAAGTAAACTGTATCAAGGTGCAGGGATATAAAGTACAAGTGGAGACAGTATAGTGCCACATTGGTTGATATATTATGTAATGGGGCATGTCTTCTGGTATGTTCCGCCAAGTGTAGTGGGGATTGCTACCTGGCCAAGGTAAATAGCTTCCCATTTTCGAATATACGACCCACAAAGCTTTTTCACCGTGCATTACATATGACTTACTTATACAAATAGCATGGCAGAGCGCCTCGGATGGTCTTGCAAAGTTTTCCTCTTCATCTCAACGAAATCCTCGCACCCACAGGCCAATGTTATACTCTCGGGCCGGTTTCTCGGGGCTGAATTTCCCGTCATTTCTTGAGTTTCATCGACTCTGGTCGGAATCCTTTCAGGCTTAATTGCGGAAAAGCGATGACTTGTTTCTGTACAACACAAATACTTGTTTGTGAATTAAATATCCACCCAGGTTGAATGAAAAAGGGGGAGATTATATGGCTAAAAGCCGTACATCACTTCCTGACACTTCTACAATTTGTATGAAAAATCACTAAGACTCACTAGGACTTCAAACTCCATGAAGTGTTAACAACAATATTAAAATTAGAATAATTCTAGCTTTAAATTTGGTGTTGTAAAGTGAAAATTTGAGGTTATGTTTGATTTGAATCCTCTCAATTTTCATAATTGAGATTTGCAATGAGAGAAAATGTACAATTCTGTAAATAAATGGAAATAATTGCGATTTCAGTGCAAGAATTACTATTTTCAACCATTTTTTCGTTTTAAATATGTCACATAACCTAGAAAAATAAGTCAAAATTAAGACCTGGGTAATAATTAATGCTGCGATTTGAGTTACAAAAAAACAAAGCTCAAATATTGCAAAAAATTAAACATTTCCATAAATTTCAACCGATCTGTACACCACTTCTGACCACATTATCTCTCCCTTGAAATGAAATACTGCTGCACACAGTGCTGGAAAGCTCGTACACTCTAAAGTCTCGGGCGAGTCATGATAAGAATTAAAATCTGGAAGATTTGCAGTGTAGTCCCTTTCCTAATCACTTCAGACCTTGTGAATTTTCTCGGATGAATGGAGTCAGAGAGTGAGAAAAGTCTTCTGAAGGAGAGCCACACTGGTTGGATACCAATGAATTGGAGAGGTATTTTGTGTGTTCTTGGTCAAAAATTCGTGAGTAGATTTAACAAAATTGGCTAAACACGACGCGAAGAGGTGTGGCTGAAGATGGGGCGCAAATGGAGGATAAAGTTTTTCCTCTGTGGCACCCTTAAGTAATGCCTAAAACATTGGCACGTGGGTTGGGGCGAAACTTTTTTTCTCTCCCTCTCTTCGCCTGTAATTACCCCAATTCGCAATTTCTCCTTCAGCTATAATCTCTCATGGCGTATAAATTTTAATTTATATAGCCGAAAAAATAGAATACAGCTCGCCTTTTCTTTTATTCTGTCGCCCCACCGCCATTGTGAGAAGTTTTAATAGAAGCAAAATTATCTCAATACATTCGCTGTCAATTTAATTACACTATAAACATTTTTTACGCGACATTCGCTCCCCTTTTATTGGCGACGGGTCTCGTCCTTCTGGAGAAGAGCTGCAGGATTAGGCGAACGGGGCAAAAAGTCCCATTTGAGGTGAACTCTTATTCACACCCACATGAGATGCGGAGCGACAGAGAATGAGGGTTGGAAAAAAGAAGATACAATATTTACTATATATCTAACTTCATTTGTCAACTTTTTATGTATACACTTATTCTCGGGTTATTTTAAAATGCGCCTCGGCACAAAAAGGGGTTGATCTAATTAAGCGAGTCACATCAAGATAAGTAGACGACATTCATTAAGTAGGATCTTTGTTCATTATCTTAATATATAAAACGTACTCAACTACCATTACGTCTATGTGAAGCTCGGTGAATTCATTTGATTCTTCCTCTCCCTTTCTTGCCAACACTCCGCGTGAGCACTTTTTTTTCCGCACCCACTCTTTTCTGCATTCGCCCAAAGAAATTGCTTTACATGGCATTTCCACACTGACTGGGGAGTTGCCAGAGCTCTTGTGGTATTATAAAGTGTGTTTGAATGAGAGATTTCATACAGATCAAATTGTGAAGAAAATTGCTCTCCCATGATTGTGATTTGGAATGAAATTTAATTTACGCTGTGGTCTCTGCAAAGAATTCCTCAACTGCGGGGGTGAAAAAATGACCTCATTTCACCTTAACAGCCACACACATATACACACAGAGCGAAACAGGGGGAAAAAGCTCACCCAAATGATGAACTTTGGGAAGAAATATTAGGAAAGTTTTCTGCGCTAGAGATCAACAGGGAAAATCTAGGAAGAACTCCAAGAGATAAGTGGTCGGTTGAAGAAGCAGGAAATTGTGGGAAAAATAAAAAAGGAGGAATTTGGTAATTAAAAGCCAAGCGAGTAGGGATGGAAAAGATAAATGTGTGTAGAAGTATTTAGGGGAAATGTTCGCCTAAACACCCAAATACACCGCATTATCTAAAGTGTTCTGTAGTCTATTTAGGCGGTTTGTTAATCTTGCTTAATAAAGTCTTTTCACGTGCTGTTGAAAGTCTGCTGACAAACTGATTAAAAAAATATTTATTCAAACACTCTTTTTGGTTAAATTATGAAATTTAATTAAGTACATTGTGCAGAGGATTTACATTGTATAAAAGCACATTCTTGCTTTTTTTAGTGATTTTAATATGAATTTACAATAAAAAAGCATTTTTTCAGTTCAGTCTGAAGGACTTTTGGGAATGTGTGGAACGTGGGAAAATAATTAATTTTCACAACTAAATTAATGGAAAATTGCATAATTTCACCTGGCAAAATATTGTCTATTAATTTCGGCAACTTGTTATAAGAATATAATTCATCAAAATACCGTCAGCATTGGCGTAAAAACCGAAGTAGGAAAATAACTTTTGTCTGTGGGTTTTAATCACGTTGAGAGAATTTTATATGTATCACACAATTAGTTCCGATCGTATGTACAATGTGCAATTTTACATGCTTGATTGCTCTTTCAAATTCAATGAGCTCAAGTGACAATAAAATCATAGATTTTGCAAGTTTTCAGGTCCGAATTTATAGGCGATTGGGATGACAAGTGGCAATATAAATAAATTGAGATCTATCTGCACATCAAAGGATGCCAGGCGCTTGATTGCAGTGTTTTTGCACAACTGCAGGAAATTGCTTTGGAAAAAGTCGCAGTATGATTTTGTGGAATTCTCCTATTGCAAAAAGTTGCAGGGCATAGAATATTGATTATCAATTTTATATTCTATACGTATAATTAAATTGAAATGGATGTGAAATTTTAATTGAAAATGGAATTACACTCATTTTTTAGGGGGTCATTTTTAAATATTTACGTTGCTTGTGCTATTTTAATTTCATATGCATATACATATATTTTGTATTTGCCGCACAAACCAATCCACCTCTGTTAGTTGCGTAGCTGCAGAAATTGCAGGGGAAGTGGCAAAAAACGTGTCTCATTTGAAAGAAATTATGTGTTCACATGGTGGCTCACTATGTATTGCTTATTTCGATTTTTGCCCAATACGTAATGCTGAAGTATTTCCCTCGAGAGACCCAACGTATAAAACGGGGTGTGAGGGACTCTGGCAATCAGTATCGAGTTGTTCCATCGGTGAGAAAGATGGTGTCGAGAACGGCGATTTGCGTTGGTGTTGCAGTGGCGTTGTTGGGTGTTGTTTGTGCCGCGAGTGCACTCAGGCTGCCCTACTACGACTTGGAAGTGGCCGGGTCGGGAAAGCACGAGGAGTGGAAGCACGGCGGCGGCAAGGATCATCACTCGGACGAGCACTCCGCCAAGGGCGAGAAGGGCGAGAAGGGATACAAGGGCTCCCACGGATACGAGAAGGGCGAGAAGGGCCACCACGACAAGGAGGGCCACAAGGGGCAGTACGGCGAGGAGGAGGGCTACAAGAAGAAGCACTTCGACGAGGGTGGCTACCACCACGAGAGCGACAAGGGCGAGAAGGGCGAGAAGGGGCACAAGTACGAGGAGAAGGGCAGCTTCAGCAAGGGCCACTCCACCAAGGGAAAGCACGAGATTCACAAAGTGGATGAATTCAAGAAGGACAAGAAGTTCTACGACGAGGATCACGATGAAGGATTCGAGGAGAAGCACGGAGACTTCCACGAGGATCATGGCTACAAGAAGGGCGGATCGCACAAGAAGGGCCACCACAAGTCCGGCAAGCACCACGATCACTACGGCAAGAAGGGCAGCCACAAGAAGGGACACCACCACCACGACCACTCCGGCCACAAGGGCGAGAAGGGACACGATGAGCACCACTCGCACAAGTCAGAGTATGGCAAGAAGGGCGGCAGCGACCATCACAAGAAGTTTGGACACAAGAAAGGCCATGGACACCACTAAGGCTCTTGATAGGACAATTAACACCATGTTAGACGAATCAAATAAAAGTCCATAAACTCTGATCGCGTCTCTTTTGTCTCACTTTCATCACTCCGACACCACGAAAAAATAGCCATCGATCAATGGTGTAACTCAACTGTGACAAATTGTATCTCAAGGTGAGATGGTGATGTAAGATAAGTGCCTGAGGAGAGAATAAGAGAACCATGATCACTTGAGCGAAACATCCAATTCTTTTCCACTGCAACTGATCGGTTATTTGACTTTTTGTGGATTACTTTTGCTCAAAGCAATAACGCTTACATAAAACGTGTGCATTAATTTAAACGGTGAGTGCTTCAAGAGATCATAGAACAGCTTTCCTCTCTATAAATCGACATGTTCAGTTGTATTTTATCTGTGGTATATTTAAGAAATCCATATATCACTGTGAGTATCAAAGACCCTCTCGATTCCAGTGAAATATAATTGGGAAATAATCCTGCAAATGGTTGCAATGCAATGCACATCCATTGAGATGTCTGAGCCTGTTCCAGAGCAGTGAAAAATGAGCAAAATAATTGGCATAAAATGGAAACTCAAAGCGAAGAGTGTTTGCTGTGCGGATTGAATAACGTGCACACCATCGAAATAGCAAGACCCCATCAGGCGAGATTTCCTTTGGCACAGAACACAAAATGGTTGAGCACCCAGATATTCTTGTGTATTTTATAACACTTGAGAATGGGAATAAATCGCATGTCTATTTTACACGAATAAATCTCGTTTGCGAATGAGAGATGGATGGAGCCAGAGTTGTCTGAATCCATAAGTCTCCAGTTGATATATATTCATGACAGAATGATGTATTGTACTGCACCAAACTCTCTATTGGTGAATTTTAATTAAAACTTAAATTCACGCTCCTGCCACTCTATTTGCACTTTCAGACATATTGTGTGTTTATGTAGCAGGGCATGTAAAATTTCAGACCCCACAGACACTCTCTCTCACACACACACTCCTGACTTTCTATGCTAACTGGAAGGGTTTGGCGGGAAAGGAATATCATGGCATGTATGGTCTGAGGGAAGATATTCAAACTTATCTTCATTCTATGTAATATTTTCCATCTCAATATCATTTCTCTGCGGACGGTTGGGTATATTGCACCATAAAATCCTTTTCTTCCCTCACCATGTGCACATGCCCAACGTGCATTTTCAGACAAAAGGAGCAACGTTTCCCGGAATGTCTATATCGATTCGACGATTCACATTTAAATTGCATTACAAAGAAGTTCCACTTGCATCTCTCCACCTAAACACTCAATATGGCAATTATATTTGTATAGTATTTATACCTAAACTTTGTTATTTAGTAAGTTGGTTTTGAAGCACTTTTTCAGCGGAAAAAAACACCATATATGCAATGTGGGCTTTTTCGTATTAATCCTCTGTGCATATATGGTATGAATTTCCCGGAAAAAGAAGGTGAAATATGTATTATGTATTCATTCAATCACTTTATTCCATTCATTTTTCCTGACCAATGGGCGAAGTTTACTCAAGTTTAATTGTCATTTCCATAGAAATACTTCTCTCAACATGTCGTCCTGATTGTGTTCCTCCGAATTTCATCTCTGTCTCACATCCCAATTCGGAACAAATTTGAATTTCACATTCAGATGTGGAGCAAACTGATAACAAATTGATGACTTTGGAGAGAAAGGTGAGAAGTAATTTTATTTCGCAATTATTCTTGGCTTGTGCTCAATAGTGAGTTTATTGGTAAATGTGGCGTACACCATAAAAGACTGTCTTTTGTGTAACAAGACAGGAAATAGGTGAAACTTATGAATACCACGTGCAACATTGTCTCTTATTGTTTCCAATCAATAGCAAATGTGCGGAAGTTTCTAGCGGGAAAAAAGGCGAATCGGAGGCAAGAGACGAGAATGAGAGACACGCCAAATAGGATTATATTGTAATGATATTATCTGACGAGGAGGAGATAGAAAATACATGGAAGGTGAAAGCAATTTCAACTCATTTTTTCCAACCATTTCCAATTCCAATGGATTGTACAGCATGTATCAAGACAAGTACACAATTTTATTTCCCAGCTCTTTTGTACCTCGCCTCTTCAGTTCTCTAATAGTATCGCCAACATCGCGCTCGAGTATTTGTACATTTCCAATAAGACTCCTCAAGAGCCATTGCGAATTACTTGCTTGCTCAACTTCCCATCAATGTGGCGCCAAATTGCAAGAAAGGACGATATTAGGAGAATCATTCAATTATTGCAAATATTTGGAGTATTTCACTCTCCACTTTACTATTCCATTGCAGAAGCGATGCTGCGCGAGGAGTTCGCCATATAAAGTTTAAGTCCACTTAAAGCCGTGAGTGTGTTTTGGGGCCCAAGACAATTCGGTTGTGCTATAAAGTTTCACTGTGATATCTGAGGTAGTTTCACCATGAATGGCCACTAATGATGATGCTCGTAAATTTGTATTAAATGAAAAAGTCACCTATAAAGTGTTAGAGCCAGACATTAAAAAGCTATAATTTCACGCGTTTTATGTTGCAGCAACTCCACCAAATTATTTTCCAGACGTGGCATTTTTCATTAATAATTTTCTGCTATTTTGTGCCCTTTTCGTGGTTTCACGAGCAATTGTATTTAACCATTTTACACTTCAACTGGCATTTCGGCGGGACTTGCGACTGGGCGGAGCTTTAGAGTTCACCAACTGGATTAACTAAAAGCTAAGATGATCGTCTCCTTTTGTTAGCTCAACATGGATAATTTTTCCCTCAGCAGGATAATTTCCATTTCTCAATCCTCGCCCCAAACCAGAAGGAAAGCCCCTCAGGCTAAACCCCCAAGTCGGATGCCATAAATATAAAGTCGGAAGGAGAGTATGCATTTTCGCGGGAATTAATAGGGAATAATTCTCATTTTATCACCCCCTATTTTCTCAAGAAGAAAGTACAAATTTATGTGCAATGCTACATTGTATTTTGCGCACAGCAATTTTTGCGGGTCTCTCTGTCTTTCCGCTGCTAAATTTATGCACACTTCCTGCATTGAGTGCTTTCCCATCGCTTATGTCGACAGTTTTACCACCCACTCAGCGAAAAAGTCCACAAGGGGAATCTCTCTGCTCGCTGATGAATTATCTTATTGCGATGGGTACCGCCAACGACACAAATTCCTATATAAAAATCAGTCTCTCTGCTATGACAGAGGGTGGAAGTGCTCGGGAAAAAATCAGTGAAAAGATTGCGTTCATTTCTTTTCAATGTTGGCTGTGTTATATTTCCATTTGCAACACTGAGGCCAGAGTGAGAGTGACAGAGGCAAAAAATACTCCAAGTATCATTGAGATGGCATGAGTATTTCGCTGTGTGGAAAAGAAGATTCATTGAAAAATCTTCCTTGGCAAGTTTTCACTCACTCCACCCATGCAAGCCCTCGTCAAAGTGCGGGGCGGATGAGGAGACGAAATGG
Organism: Phlebotomus argentipes; assembly: GCF_947086385.1. Classification (NCBI taxonomy): domain Eukaryota; kingdom Metazoa; phylum Arthropoda; class Insecta; order Diptera; family Psychodidae; genus Phlebotomus; species Phlebotomus argentipes. Next base: position 4,552,632 of record NW_026776181.1, on the reverse strand, counting down.
GGTGCCCGGAAAATGCGTCATTTTCTATCTCCCGCAAAAGTACTGAATGTGTCTGTCGATGTTGGATAAAAAATAGATTCAATTTAAATTTAGTGCGGAACTAAGATAAATGGTGCAAGTTTAGAAAAGACATAATGGGGTGGGGGAAGGAGAGGCGAGAACGGGAAAAAAGACCTTGTGTGTGTGTGTGTATGTGTGTGGAGGGTAGAAGAGATTGGGGGTGTGCGAATTGAATGAAATATGTGAGCGCATTTCTGTGGAAACCCAAGCTATATTCACCAGCAATGAAAATAGCTTTGTTAATTAAAAGAAGAACCTCTATTTACGTTTCAGACTCACCGTTTTTGCTCAGCCACACAGCATCCCTCATCTGGACATCAGCACTAAAGACAGTAATGAGATATTTTTCACGAAAACCTCATTCGTCAGTTCAATCGAACGCTTTGATCTGACAAACTCACCATTCCTTAATTACTTCGCCTCTCTGCAGCCAAGCTGTCTCTGTGGCATTCAAATGAGACGCCAATACATCTTTCCTGCGCGCCGAGCATCCTTACTCCCACTTCTAATCAATGGAATTGACACTGTATTCAAATTCAGGTCATAAATCATCTGAAAAGGAAAGTCCCTCTCGCCCTGCATGGCAACTCAAGCTGGAGGAGCGATTAGTGGAGCTCCAACTAACTCCATTATATTTCAACCATGTTTCGCAAATAGTGCCATAATTGCGTTGACATCGAGTACAGTTTATTTGAACAGCCTTTGACATTTTCAACTTGAGCCGGGCTGATGGGACGCCTTGACCCTTGCATTACTCCTTATGAGACACCATTTAAATTCAATTACTCAAGATAGTGTGCCTGGGAAAGCGCCAAGTGTTTAACACACTATGGCGTTTGTCAATTAAAATCGCATAGCACCTAAAAGCTCAGTTTAACACTCAAATCTTATGGACTGAACACAATTATCGGATATTGAATTAATTATTTCTCTAAGACGGAAATCTTGGAACACAGGATATTCTCTGTTGCCATGAGGATTACAACGCCAGTAGTCTTGGAAAGCTTAACATGAGAGCTTAATGGCTGTTTTAGAATATGAAGGACATGGAAGATATTTGTAGAGAGATGTAATTGAAACACTGAAAAATTGTGTTGCGGCTCAACGTTCACTAACTCATCAACTCCAGATGAGGCTACAAATCCTCTAAATTGACTGAAGAGCTTTGGAAAAATCGAGCCCTCCGCCAAGGCGTAAGTTAATTAGTTAACATTCTCCTAATTGCATAAATTTCTCCCCATTACGCCACAATAATGTACCATTCCCACCACTTCCCGGGTGGCAATTTTCAAATCATCGAGCCTGTGCGGCAATCACATCTAAGTACGTGTACGTGAGTATGAAAAATTATTCGGGAAGGCATGGCGAGATTAATGAAAATTCTGTGTGGGCAATAAAATTTATTCTTCGGCATACGCCGCAGCGACATTGTATCTGATTCGTGGTATTTGAGTGTGTCACGCTCAGAAAAGGTGTTAATACACTTAATTGAAGTAATTGTTAATAACGAGAGTGAGAGAAGTTGTCGCAACATATTTTCACTCCAGCAGGTACTAACTCTATTTAAGTCCCATTCCATTTAATGAAAACTCAACGCATTCGCGCGCCCTTTATGTAAGCACACCAGCATTATGTGCTCATACGATGATGATGTTACTGAGGGTGGTCGTAGTGCTGTGCGACTTTGGGTTAGGGCGTCCCAAGCAAAATGTGATTCTGGCGCTAATATGTAGCTACAGGTTTGCTGTCGCTAATGCCGAGCTTGTGCCGTATAGAATTATTAGCGAGGTGAATGATAAAATCGTTTTATTGACACAAAGCATCATCACATACTAATATCCGTAATTATATTCATGGCTTTTGCCGCGTCTCATCCCCTCGTCCATCATATCCCCCAAAAGGCAATTTAGTTGCAAAATCTTAGCGAGATTTGCAGAAGAAACTTCTGCACGCATTTCCTTGATATTTGCATACATTTGGCGAAAGGGAGAGGCAACACAAATCAATACAAATGAATACACTTCTGCCTAACAATCCCCGCTTCATCCCTTAGACCTCAGAAAAACCCACCGATATTGAGGATGGTTTGAAGAGAAAAAGAGCTCCAAAAGATTATCTCTCGGCTAATGGATTGAAAGAAGATAGAACAGATAGACACAATACACTGGCAAACATAATGACTCTTGCGTTTTTAGCTTATTTGTCTACGTTTTTTCTCCATTTCCGCTCCCCATTACATCCCATATCTCTTCGTCTGATAACCCCATTCACCTCGCAGCTGGATCTAATTTCGGATAAAATATCATTGGTGCTGAAGAGAATGCGAGATCATATATTTTGCTTAGCTAATTCAACACACCATATTTCAATCACACTGGAAATTGAGAGCGTAAGCACAACATTACACTTATACCCATTATAAACTGTTCTCACTTCCGCATTAATGCACTTGCCATTTGTTTCTCGTGTCATTTGCTCCACACAGAAACCATATGCAAATGAATGTGAAGCATTTCGATTAGAATTTTAGAAAGACGTTATGAGAATATTTATTTAACACCGAAATTGTTGTCACACCAGGAAAAATCTCTCGAAAGAAGATTTTTGATAATTTTACGATAAAATTAAAGAATGTCTCTTGAACCGTGATTTAAGCACGCTTTACCCTTTTAAGACGTAATGTTGATCGATGCACAACGAAGAAAAGAACTCGTAGCGAAAATAAAATACATTATCTACAAAATATTCAAAGCGAGATTTGGAGAAACATTCTTAAAAGCAATCTGGAACCAAAGTCACTTCCTTTTTCCCAGTGGTTTTTTTGTAATTTGTGTTTTGATATGTGAAACTCTCATCTTGATGATTTGTATTCAATTCTCAACAGTTCCCGAGGTGATATTCTTCTGAAGAGTAACTCGAAAACCACGGAATTTGCCACTCAGTGTTTTAATAGATATTCACATAAATTTACATATTCAACTATGTATGTTTATCTCATACTTAGCTACTGAAATTTGCAACTTTAATAATGAAATAGTGACAAGAAAAGTTTGTGCACAAAGTATTAAAAACTAACGGACTTTGGTTAGACTTGAAGACGATAGCGGAAGACATTCCTTAAAGCCATTGTGGTTTGTTAGCTGAAAAAGAAGTGATAAAATTGGGGGATTTATTCGTAGACACATTCATGGATGAGTGGATTTTTCCCATGTTTTCCAGCTAAAAGCTCTACAAATGCGCTCGAATTTCAATTGGGCTGCTCGAGAGCTTTTTCCAATGTATACATCATGCTGAATGCGAATCCATAACGCATCACATAATGTTTGCACGCATAAATGGCTTTTATAGGGGGCTTTGGTTTGTAATTAATGTCTTAATCCGCTTATACGATGTTAATGTCTGTTTGTAAATGGTGTGCATTACAGAGACTTTTGAGAATTGAGTGAATTTCCAGCATTTATAGACTCTCACACTGGCGCTATATCAATCCCATTCCCGCTTTTCATGGTGGTGCGGAAAGCTTTCCACATATGAAAACCGAGTTGGCTTTATGCTGAGTGTGCTCTAAATACCCACTCAATGAACATAGTTAGGAATTTAGAATTGCGTCTCTTTTCATACCATTATGCCATTGTCGATAAAATTGATCTTTCCTGTTTTATTTTGCTGATCTACAAAATGCTAAAAGCTCACTCGCTTTCCCAACCACTGTTTGAGTTTCCTACACTCACCCTGAGCGAATGGGGTGGAGCAAAGGCATTCCACGTTCGAAAGTATTCCGTTGCCAGAAAACTCATTTTAAAGTGTTTTCCGCAACGGTGAAACCTTATCCTATTTTTCCCCTTACGAATAAATCCCCTATTTCAAATTGAACCTCCTAACATCCACAGACACTGTGATTCAATTGATGCCCCACAAAACTTAGCAACGGCATTTTTTCACCCCTTCTCCTCCTTCGCCTCCTAAACCAAAGCCCGCGTCCTCATCTTGAGGAGTGGAAAGACGGAAAGAGCGGAGCACACATTTTCTCTGGGAGGGAAAAGGAGTGAAATCAGATAGAGAATGTTTGGTTTATAAGTAAAAATCCACCTCCCTTGTCATTTTTTCCTCGCTTCTTCACTTCTTCCAGTCAGAGAATGCCACCGTCAGTATCTTCATTTACCAAGTGTTTTTGCGCTCTTCTGTTTAGCTCAGCATTTTATGCTCCAACTACATTAAATTCACACATATTATATCCAAATGGTAAAACTTTTGCCTGTCATATCTTCACATCCAGCCAAGAGAGATGATGAGCATACTTTCTCCGTATATTATGATTTCCTCATTTTCCGAAAATATTTTCTTTGCAAATTATTACATATAATGAAAACAAGATGTTAATTTTAAGAAAACTCACACCGCGCAATTTCCTCTCCTCATTATCACCGCAACGGCATAATTCTTTGGTGCGCGAGCCTTCTTGTTAAATCAATTTCTGCATGTTTGCATAAGACACGTCCTTTGGGGGCGAGATGAAAATTGCCAGAAGAATTACAGAGCTGTGACAGGGACTGCGGTAAAGTCCATGACAAGGAAGTACATTAATGTGTTGGTAAGTAGATAAATTTGTGGCGAAATTGTTTTGGGAAAACTTTCACTGGCAAGTCTCCGTCTCACTCCCAATTTCAGTCATAATTTATTTGGACGTGTCAAGACAAACCACCCATTGCAAAATTAATGTACATCAACCCCGGCAAAAGGAGAAAGAATCTCAGTGGAGTCATATTTCACTGTTATAGAAATGTATACGCGTTCGGCGGGAATTTTCGGAGACAAGACCTTGAATAACCACTATTTTCCACCACAAAATCTATTACAGTATAATCTTGATTCTCCCTAAAGACTGCGATTTCCCTTGATCAGTCACATATACGCAACGCATTCACAAAAACATGCGTGGTCAAACTTACTTGGGAAATCCTGGACACAAGAAAGCGTGTTATGCTTACCTAAACACTTTCCTTTTGATTATCCTACCGTAAAAAAATTTTTTTTTTTGCTTGGCATATTCTAAGTTTTTCGCTCCTTTCTTGCTTGGATGTTCGGGAGGGTGAAACTCCGCCAATATAAGCAGAAAAATGTGTTCATGTCGGCATTTTATCATATCAGGCGAATGATAGCTTTTATAAACTTTCCATACATATATAATTTGTTCGCGGGTTCGGAGGGCTGGAAGGGTGGGGCAGTGGGTGGGCTGCGCTCCTCCTCTGGAGGACTCGACTGGGAGGCGGAAGCAGACAGTGATTCTATTGTGTATAAGAGGTATTCCACACATTTCGCCCACCGTCATCACTCCCAAAAAAATGTGTAGAGTAGTATCATACGTCGTTCTATTTATAAAATATTGCTCGAAATCTGCAGAAAGTAAGATTAATGTCGAGACACACGTTTTCATTTTTTATATGCCCTTCTTTTTTTCCTTCAGCAACAACAAACACACATCCTTTGTTGTTTGCTGACTGACGGGGAAAAGGCGTGAGGCTGTTTGGTGGGAGGGTGGCAAAAAATGCTACTTCTCTCTCTCTCTCTCACTCTATTTCTTCATCTTACTGCCAACATTTATCTATTCTCTTATTAGTTTCCCCACCCAAGCCACGCGTTTCACCTGATATTCCCTCCAATTTGTATTATATTTCAGATTATGGGGTGGGCGAGGCGAAAAGAGTCATGCAGAGAGATGTATCGGAAGACTTTCCTTGATAATCACAGATTTCATCTCGCAAATCACCTTTAAGCTAATGCTTCAATATGATTTGTTGCAAATATCCTATTTATTTGTCGAATTTATCCTCTCTCCCATTCATTTTCTTCAATATGGCATTATCGGGGATTGTGGCGACGGCCACCCCAAGCCACATGGTACATTCATTTATTTTGTCACTCTCCTCTGAGCTGTGAAACTAGGACAACTTCCATCTTCCCTCTTCCAGAGAGAGAGAGACACATCCCAAATGAGACTGTCTCGGGGAAAAATCACAACTTTCGCTCGCCCTGTTGTGAAAATTAGATGGAGCACAGATGGAACGTGAATTATTTTAGTTTAATTTCCCAAAAGGATCACTACAGCGACAGCGAAATCCTGGGAAAAGTATCTGACCCGGTCTCCGAGCTTCCGCTCCAATCGACAATATTTAATTACAATCCTCAAAAGTCCCAGTCATGTTCGCAGAGCCGTGATGGATTTCATGTGGCGTGCTCATGAGCATTAAACTATACCGGGGATAGTAAAAAGCCCCAGAGTGTAGTAAGTAAAATATGGAATTTGATGCCGAGAAATCAGCTCTTCTAATCATTGATATTCGCATGCGTAAATTATATATTTTCCCTCAATATTTAATTACATATATCACCTCTGCCACAAATATGCACAGCAAATTGCACCGTGACACGCTGATTTCCACCAACACACTGCGATTATCTCTCGCTGAAAGTCCGTAAAATATTCAGTTTCTTCCTCATAAACGAAGGGTGGGATTTCACTAAACACCAAATGAGGTTCACGTTCACATGCTCCATGAGGAAAGCTGAATAATTTCCTGTCTTTTTTACCTTCCTCACGTCTTACCAGGAAGCTTTTGGTTTTTGAGGGTGGATGTGCTGACATCCAAGGCAGGAAATCCACTATGGTTTAAAGGTTTTCACTTTTATCGTGTATAAGCATGATGAGATTAAATTTTCCGCAAAGTGCATGATATGAACTTAAAGCGATTCAGCAATTTTGCATTATAATTGAAATGACTTTAAGTGAAAAAGCTTACAACTTTTACAGACCTGTCAATGCTTCCTCCAAAGTGTTTATTCAAAATGTCTGGCACTTAAGCCAGAGCATATTGAAAATTTTACACCTTGTTGCAAGTTGCACGCAAAAAGGAGGAAAAGCTCTCCTTACATTTATCTACCATGCATCGATTAAAGGGTATTTCGTGTGAGAAAGTTTCGGTGCAGGTGAAAATTGAAATTCATCGCCACATTGGCTGATTTTGATACTTTGACCGTACAGACAACAGAGTGCACACAAAGTGTGCGATGTTACAAGCTGATAGTACTTTGGGATATGCAACATGTCATTGTAGCTCTGCAACCATGCATTGTCATTAGCAAGCATACCTTCGATTGCCAATTCACGGTTGTTCAATGCCATTTCACCAGCACGAGAATTGGGATATGGTTAAAAAAAAAAAGGAACCTCATTCAAATCAACATCAAATTGTATTGTTTTGGAAGCTGTTACTGTTTATGAAATCTGCATTTGCTCCACACAGAGCTTATTGTAGCTTTATCCTGCTCAGCGGAGCGTCGATAGAACATTATAACTGGAAACTATATCTGCGATGTGTGTGGTTACTTGAAAAGGCAAAATACATGTTGAATTAATTCAGCAAGAGGATTTCAATTTCAATGCTTATGTCATGTCACTGGTGGATTTTCGTACATCAGCACGGGAGTTGATTGTGATGTGTGAGATAATATGCGAATGTGCTTACGTGCACTATAATTAAAAGAAGTTTTAAAGTCATTCTCAATTTGGCACACATTCGAGCAACCAATTAAGTCCACCCAACTTTGAATACCATACAGAATAACACTGCTTTGGTAGGCTTAATGTGGTGGAAATACATTCTGCTCACGTACTTCTGTCGGTCAGTGTAGGTGCGAAAGTCGGCAAAGTAAATGAACTTGGAAGTAAAACGGAGGAACATGGCAAGCGAGAGCCATTAAACATGTAATCTTTCGATCTTGGGAAACAAACAACCCATCCTTATTTTTACGGTACAAATCACACGTCAATTTCCATCGGGAGTTTTCCTCACCGCGACGGCGTGTGCCCGTTTTTATTTATTTCAATCACAGCCAAGAAATGGCTCCGTGGCAATATTTCAATTATCGGGATACGATTTTATACGCCTGCCAATAAAAATTTATCGGTGTCATTTCGTGGTTGCTCTTTTATGACGCCATGTATCTTGCATCCTGGCGCTCCGGCACAGGAGTTGGCACCGTTAGAAAAGCGCTAGAGATGGCCATAAAATGACCACGATGTGTGTATGAAAATTCACTTGGCAACAGAAGCTCTCCACTTGTTAGTAAATATTCATTCCACGACGGCTGAATGTTGAGGGAGTGCAAAAAGGGTGGGCCTCAGCGATAAAAACTTGTAAATATGGGGGTTTGTTATTAGCTTCACTGGGCTAGTGTATAATATGCCAGAGAACAATCTATTGTAATCAACCCATTTTCCTGCAGAGCGCATGTGAAAATTCCAGAAAATTTCCACGAGACTGCTCAATTTCAAATCCCAGAGAATGTTTTTTACGCTTCACATTTTCTGCTACAATTCGCTTGTTTTCTATATATGTGTGTGCAATCTGCCATTCTGTGGATTGAAGGGGGCGGGAAAGGGACACGGAGGTGAAGGAAGTATAAAGTGTGGAGGCGAGAAGGAAAATCATTAAAATAAACATACAATATTTTAATGGATTTTTCATTTCAACCTTTATATTTCCCTCCTTGAGCCTCTTCACAAATGCGTATAAATGTTCTTTGTACATAACCTTGCTCCAGACAAGCCATAAAACCCTGGGAAATGGTGGTGAGAGGGAGAGAGAAAGTGAAATGAGAGATTTCTTGTACTTCTGCCCGAGATTCTCACAAGATAATACTATGGCGGTTGTATGAAAATTGCAAAAAGGATAAAAATGCCACGGCAGTAGTAATTGGGATAAATTATGACGTTGATTTATTAGTACAGATTATAGCGTGTAATAAATTGTTATTGGATATTTTTTCCCACTGTTGCTGGTGAAGAAATTAAGTGGATTCATGACGAAGCTCAGCCCAATTTCAATTAGCGCGAAATTGTATATGATATTAAATGTGCCATTTAATAGGGCGACAAATTGATTGACTCTCAACACTGTCGAATGGCTTGTTAGCATGAAGCCAAAATGTTTTAATTTCCCAGAGCACAGATGAATTTTCCACCTTGGCAACTTACTTAAGTTTTGGCAAAGCGAACGATCTCGAGTGGAAAAGTTTATCTGGCCGCACAACATTCTAATCACGTACGTGATATATATTCAATTTATGTGCGCCTATAATTCCCGTGCAAAATATAATTCTCCAGATTATGCCTCTTAAAAGTCGTCCAATGCACGAACTTTGGGCAAAACACTCTCAACCCAGCTCAATTCATCTCAATTCAATCCGGGAAGAAGGTAAATCAGCCAGCTTGAGAGAGTGGAGCGAAATTCCCGAGTCGAGGTGCTAATCAATACATCTTGAAGCAACATCTCTTAGCCAGAGAGGATTTCACTGTCAATAGAATATTCGCTTGTCAGCCCCTGGAGGATGACTGATGAAAATTTTGCAGTATGGCTGCGATTCCCAGCTCAATCTCATCTTATCTTGCAACATTGGGAGTTCGCTGTGAAAGTTGGATGAATGCTTCATGGGTGTAAATAAAATATCGAGCTTTTGACTCTCGTATGCCAAGTTCTCAGTTGATTATTCCCCGCTGAATAGAATTATAGTGCTTCACTAGGGTGTTTCCCAACTTCTCTACTTTGGCCCCATGTGATCACCAATTTCATCCCTGCCAATTCGGTGTTCTGGGGAAAAATCTCTTCACATGTTAATAGGAAGTGCGTTCCCAGGGGATCATCTTGAGAAATATCCGAGCGTGTGATTTAATTGACTGACTCCTTGATTGGGTTTCACCTGAGCCGAGACGCAGAATGGATTTAATTAAATTTTATTCCCATTATTGCCAAAAAGATAATAACTTTCCACACATATGCTCTGCCATGGACCAAAAACACACAATATGCGGAGCAGAAGTGGTGAGAGAATGAAAATAGTTTCAACGTATTAGTGCGATGTATTAAAGTTGGGGAATATTGGATGGTGAAAATTAATCTCTAATACTATGTTGGTAGCAATTTCACGTAAACACCCGTTGGTAATTGTGGGATGCTATCAAACCTTTTCACTATAATCCCCGTTAATAACTCACACATTGTTTTCGCTGAGTAGTTTTATGAGTTTTCACGGACAATTATTCCTACTATCTTTAATTTTCTTCTTCTGGCTTTTCCACACAATTCCGTGTCTCCCCTTTCCCAGAGCACAATGTGGTGGGGAAGAAAAATCCATCATAAGAGCCAATAAAGAGTCTGTTATATAACTGTGATACGTGAAGGTGTTTGTTGTGATTCATTGGATACAATATTAGAGACTTATCTCCGAGATTCCACCATTTTTTGGTTAATGGAACGTTGAGGCTCCAAAGCTCCAAAGGGTTTTGCCACTTTGGCTGAGATGAAGAAAGTGATTTAAATAATGCGCCTTCGGGTGCGGCGAGTGATGGAGAGAAGGACTTGTATATTTTAATAGAATTTGGATGACTTCATTTGGAATTCGGGGTGGGAAGAGCTTGTAATAAAAGTCCGTTTGTGCGAGAATGAAAAGCGTTCAAAGATCACAAGAACTACCTCGCAATTTCGCTTAAGTTTTATCGTATACGCCCCATGGATTTATGCAAATCACACTTTATTACATTTTCCGTTTTTCACCATGCCTTTTTCAATACACAAACATTCACTCTATTCGCCACCATCCCACCCACCAGGCGTCGGATTCCCCCCCGCGCCGCGCCCCAACCCCTGCAACCAATTGAAGTTGAAGGTACGAAATAACCAAACCAACTCAATTGGATGTTGAACAGACAACTCTCAAAGGACAATTTTTCTTGACATCATCCCCAGCATTTTATGTGTGTGCTCATGCATAAAATCACATCTTAAATCTTGGAGTATGTACAACACACCGGTTATGTTTTTGCTCCGTTTTCTCTTTCATGTGTTTCACTGGCTGTATCTACATATCCATTGATTCGTATCACGAGGATTTTTACCATCTCTAACCCTCCGAGTTCCTTTTTTCCCGGGCTCTTCTCTCGCTCGCCTCTCACGTTCCTTCGCCGATCCATCTCAAAAATCCACCCCCAATGTGAAGTTGAGAAATCGAAACTGAATTTTTCCTCTCAGCACACATACAAATATGTATATGTGTATTTATATGACAAAATAAAAAGGCATCTCGCAAGCGATAAAGGCAGAATTTACTGCCTGCAACTCCAACAATATTATGGTTTAATAAATATTCCATGTACAAGATATACACACGGTTGCGTCAGTCGCTGGGAAGACGGCGAAATGAGGATGGATATCTGATTTAAAAAAGCGCCACTCCCACGCCGCCATAAATATATAATTAGTCATCATCTGTACAAATTCATCCACGTTTATCTGATGCCCAGGAGAAAATGAGGAGGGAAGTGAGATAATAAGGGATGCCCTTTCAACTCGACCTTCCGTCGCGCGATGATTTCAGCGGCAAAACCGCGCGCCTGGCTAAAGTTCGAGGCGAGAGTGAGCGAGAGAGTTTGAAAATTACCGCATTTAACTTTCTACCGCGTGCGTTGACAAGTCATTTACAACTGAGAAACTATATTAAAGATTTATATTATTTCCCAAGCAAAAACACAAACCCGGAGAGTTGAATTGTTCACTGTGAATCCCCGAAAAACCACACAAGCACCATCTAAATTAACTTCCATCGCACTGGATTTTCTTCCAACCACGGGAAAATATACCTTTTTCCTCTTCACACAAGAGCCGGGAAAAAAAGGCCACCCACCACAGCGAATCATATTCACGTGGCGGGTGGGCTTCCATGCAAAAGTTGCTCTAAACATTAAATTTGCGAGAGGATTTCAGGGTACTTATTGCGCTCCCTCTGGGTGATTATGTTACTGTGTGTACCACCTTGTGACTCTTCGCACAGAACTTCACAACAAGACACTAATGTGATGTAATTTGGAAGTATTTCCATGGTGAATTAATATTCACTGGAATGAAGTCGTGTTTCATTATGTACCAACAATGTAACAGGGCGGAATGTGTGCTGAGGGGTTGGGAAAGTGCACGAATGTGGCATTGAAATGCCACCGTGAATAATTGAGTACTTGCAAAAGGACATTCTGGCGGGAAAAACTCCGTTTCTCGGTGATGAAAATCTGGGAAAAACAGATTTGTTGGGTGTCCAAGTTTACATTGCATTCTAATTAGCAACCTCATCATGGAATCTACACCATCGCCAGCTGCCAAAATATGTTGAAAATATGCAGCTTCTAAGAGAGAGAGAGGAAGAGCCGGCTGGCCGCAAGGAGCCATATACTACCCCCAGTATTGTACAATCTGTATATAGTGGATATGCTAAAACCAAAAGATTGTAATATATCCGTTTATGCAGACGATAAAATATTTCCCTCAGACTAAAACACTGAGAATAATTATAAAAATATACAATCACATCAATGAATTAGAAATATACTATTAAAAAGAGAAATAAATGTCAACATCAGCTAAACAAAACTACTCAACATTAGAACTAAAACCAAATACGATTAATCAGTGAAGACGGTATATATAAAAAATAAAATAAACTTGTATATATCTGTATATAAGATAGTCGATGCTTCACAGAACGCGGAAGAGTGTTGGGATGTTTGTTCTAAGAATATGCAGAATATAACAAATTGAATTGAATAGCGATACAATAGATGGTTATTTCGTAATTCATGCGTGTGATTAATTATTCTACCAGACATAATTTCCCACTCCGCCTTCTGTATGTCTTCTAATTCCAGACTCAACAGATGATTTAGGCCTAAATTCGGCTGTCGTTCGCGATTTAGGTGATATTCTCGATCCAATTTGTTTTCTCGCTGGACCGATAAAATGCGGACTTGAGAAAATTGCCCAATATCTCAGAATAGTGGGTTGTTTACCAGACCGAGGACGAGAGAAAAAAAAATCATCAAAATGGAAGAATTAGCCGGGAAATTGTGTGCAGAAAGCCTGACAGTATTTCCTACTATGTGTGATAGGTATATAAAATGAGATGTCATAGAAGGGAGATTTGAGATATTTATTGTGGAGACCAGTAATAATCCAAAATATCTCGCTCGGGGGGTGGGAAAATTCCTCTCGTGGCGTGTGTGTATGTGGTGATATATTAAATGGGAGAGAGTATGGCATTTTTGGGATTCAGCATCAAGAGGAGAAGCTATCTGTTATCTCGGGTGGTAACCTGTTCAAATCTCAGGCGCAAATATTTTCTTATTTCGCTCACATGTGAAGCCACAGTCATTTTCCATATTTATTTCCTTTTTATTTCACCCTGTCTGTCAGTGGATAAGTGTGAAATCATAAAATACTTCATTCACCCCGACCACCCCAAAAATCAAAACTACGTTGTAAGCGATGTTTCATGGGGGGACGCTTCTCTGGGGGCGCCCTTGGGTTTGGGGGTGCGTTTCTTGTTTTCAACACACTCGCCTTCGCCCCGTCCTGGCCACCCTTCCCGTCGCCCATCCGAGAGAACAGTGAAAGTCCATGAGGAGTTGGGCTGAAATGGTTGTAAGTTCCGGAAAGTGCTTTTTTCCTTGTCACTTGTTTCTTTTCTCGTGTGCGCCGTTGTCGTCCCCTTGGGAAAATTTGGTCACCAATAACAACCAGCAGTTCACCAAAAAAAGAGACCATCTGTCACAATCTATTTATCACTTGCTCCTGCTGTACGAAATTCGCACACCGCCACCCACCGGCCGCCCTCCTCGGCTCAAAGAAAGTGTCATAATATTTCAGCAGTCAGCAGCAGAATGTCTTCGTGCCGTGCTTGTACATGTTTCTGTTTTTCACCAACTTCTGTGTCAAACAACACGTTTATAAATTAGTTGTTGACATTACCATCCGGGACGCATGTCTAAATACAAATGGAGTGGCCGCGCTGCGCTAGTGAATCGGATTGGAACTTTTTCAACTCCACAGACGTGCCATCCGATGAATTGTCCAGCAAATGCTCAGAATAGACGACTTTATAGCCGGCGAGTGGCACGACCCACTCCTTCTGGGCCGCAGACAGATCTCTCGTTGGCTGGAGAGAGAAAAATGGCCATTGGGTGAATTTATAGAGAATTATGGCCATGCGATTTTTCTTCCTCACAGAGCGTCACTTCCGAAGAAAAACTAGGCAATATTCGCAAATTACGCCATAAATCTGGAGACTCAATCATAAACTTCACATGTACGTGCAAACTATTTCATATTCAGCTGGTCATTTGAATTTCTCTTAGATAAATACACATTGCACTAAGAGTGAACCACCGAAATTATCTGGCACGTGAGATAAGTTTCAACTCTCTTTTTTCGTGTCATCCTGGCTTTCTAATAAATTTAATTTTACCTGCATTTTGCGGCAAGTTTCTACGCTCTTTCTCTTCTTTTTCATGCACCAACCGATGTCATTTCTCTCCGTGGCGCGAGGAAATTTGCCACAAGATAAATATAACTACTTAAAATTCATGGGAATCATTTGAAATATTATCAGTAGAAAGGAATTCCTCGCAAATGGAGGCTACTGAGAAGAGATTGAACATGAACCAAAGCTCCTCCAAGATTAAATAGTTAATTTCAGTCTATCGGTGAGTCTGTTCCAAAACATTGCCGACAATGTTGGACAAATTGAGCATTTTCAGTTTAAATTCACCCAAGTCGTATTTTATTCATCAACAAAATCCCGTCAGCAGATTAAAGAGGTAAACTTTGGGACTTAGACTTGACTTTCTTTCTGTATATTTCTCCTCTAAACTGCAAAAAGTCAAACATGATCCGCATGAGGACGAACTTTGAGTTTAAGTCACTCCGTGGCACCGTTCGTCTCTCGATAGATCGCCAACAAGAGGGTGAGACGGCGTGAAAAATGCCGCCCGCCCATGAATGATTAAAATTAACCCCTGATAAATAAATCCCTAGGAAGTAAACGTGTCTCTGTCCACCCCCTCAATTCGCTGAGGCGTCATCGCACTTCCTTTTATTATTTTTATTTTATTCGTGGTTGCTCCCTTCGACGGAGGTGCTTGATGCTTTGATAAAAAATGTAACAAGTCGCAAATGAGAGTTGTAATACAATTTTTCTTTGTCACTGTCAATTTGCGTGCGAAATGTTCAATTTTTATATGTTAATAAAACATTTAGTGTCACTCGAAGAACGTAAATTCCACATGGTTGATTTCTTTTTCACAGCTTCTCCAGAGGCCAAGGGTAGAGGAAAAGCATGGAAAGCTTTTCACTTGTGTGCCTATTGCCTCTCTGCTCGGCTTTCTCTCTGTCAGTCTGCCCGTTTACATATATTTACATATAAATTTTTCTCTCCTCTTTTTCCATCTCGCTCCTTGTCTTTCACGCTGGATGAAACACCGTGGAAGGACGCACATTAGAGAGTGGAAGAGGAAAAACATGAAACGCTTCCATCGCGCCCATGATACAGTGGGTGGTGAAAGACTGAAGACGATGCCGATCAGTGGAGCGTAAGTAAGAATTTGTACCTATGATATCTATGTGCACAGTGCCGACATGGAGAAATTCGACAACATGCAAAAGAATTTGCAATAAACCCCGAAAAAAAGAGAAATTGATTCAACAGTTTGGAATTTTGCCATACAATCGCCTTGTGCAGTCTATAGACTGCATAGAATGCGCTTAATGTATGCAGAACCACCGATTTTGGCTGTGCTCTAATTAATGTTGCACACTAAAGAGTAGACTTTAGTTTAGTCCTAATTAACTGGAGCGTCGAGACTTGTGCTGCTCAGTGTACATCTTCACCTTGTTCGTGTGTTATGTTGTGTGCAGCTGTAAGTTTCACGAGAGTGAGATCGGCAGAATAGTTAGGTGGGAAATGAAGAGGATTGTCGGCGGGGGTGTGAGTGAAAGGGGTGAAAGTGCTTGTGAAAAAGTTCTCCCACCAAGCAGTCACTTCCTCCTTGCAAAGCGCACACATTATAACATTTTGAACGTTACTGCCGTGCGTGACTGGAATGGCTGTGGCGCTGGTGAGAGTGTCGATGCCATGGAAAAGTGCTCGAAGGGGAGACCCTTTTTCCCATCACCCACCCCCACCCCGACGCCAGGCGGCAGAGGGGATACACAAGGAAAAAATACACCGTGTGTATGCTCATGGCAGATACACGAGTGGCAGAGGATACACTTAAAGATGTGTGTTGTTGTGGCAATTTGCGGTTGATGAGATCCACGTAGAGAAAATAAATACAAAGTTTCATTAAAAAATGTTTCACTTATGTTTTTATTGTCGCACAGGCGAAATCGGGGCGAATGTCTTATTTGCAATAGTCAAGATCGGGGGTGGCGATATTCTTTATTATTGCACACCCACATCGCTGAACAGTATAATTTAGTTCAATTTCATGGATTATCCAACCATTCGTGGATTCCCTTTCAACTCCCACGCGCTGCGCCCCCTTTAAAAAATATCACGCACACACAAGGAAATCAATTTGGAGTTTTTGAGAGAAATCACAAGGATTCCAAGAGCGGCAGATTTGTAAATTGGGCGGGGTTTGCAAGTGGGCGGAGCTTCACTGCAGTGCAGGGACTTTTGATCCGGAAAAAAAGCAGATCATGAGGCAAATTGATAATTTGTGTTTATGCGAAGTGAATAATATTCAGATGATTATTCCGCCTATGGAGATTTGGCGTGGAAACTACTGCTTGTCATCCCTGGATTGTGCGTGTGTGGGCGAAAGGTGTTCCAGTCAGTGTGTTCTGTTGTTATGAAATTCAGCACATCCTCTTTACACGTACGAAATTATTCACGCCATGTGGATCCATATAAAACGTCCGGATCTCTGTTTTATTCAGTTCACTCTAATCATTTCCTGGGAAAACACATCTCGCATACACGCGCATTCCAAAGGCCCCAAAATTTTGTCTTGTCTCCCATATCATACATTAGCCAAAATACTTGTGCAGCAGCCAACACTCCGAGAGTCACTGTGCTAAGTTCACATTGGTTTGTCTGCAAATACAATATAATACCTGTATAATGTATTGCGCAGTATAATTTCAGCACGGTAAATATTATCAAGGCATGTGAAAGAGCGCCCAGAGAAGAGTGAGCTAAATGGTAATTCCTTAAACGAACAGCTCATTAGCAGCCAAAGTCAGGTGCTTTTAATTGTTTTTCCTTCCTCTCAAAAGCTGTGTTCTTTACTCTCTCGCTCGCCTCTCTTTTTTCTGCACCCTCCATCCGAACATACACATGGCAAAGAGAATAAACATGAATAATGTTTTGTTCACAGAAATTTATCATTTAACTATGTATGCGTACGTGAAGGATATTCGACGAAAGAATGGGAACGGAACTCCAGGTATTCTTCTGGCAAAGCACTTTTTATCCGCTTTATGCAAATACACTTTTGCATTTTAGCTCCATAATAAATTCCCCTATAAAGCGCATTTCTCTCCGTGAAATGAGTCGGACAAATTATTATTCACCTGGATTCTGTGCAGAACAGAGTGCAGTAATTTATGGAATGATACCGATTATTTTATGCTTAAAAAGCTGCATGGGTTTTTTCCTTACGTTAAGCAGAAGTTAAAGTCAACAATAAGCAAGAGAATGACATCAAATTCGCAAAGAGCATTTGACAATCCACATTACTGCTCAACGTGATGGTTTTTGCCCAAGAGACAACTCTTGGTGGCGTGAAATTAGATAAAGACCAGAGAGAGAGAGAGAGACAAGGCTCATCATCTGAAAAATAGAAGAAACACACTGGATGTGAGATTATCATTTGTGTGCTTAGGCACTTTGATATTAATGGTGACATTCTCTTGCTGTATTTAGTTTAATAATTGCTCCTTTTGTGCCCGTCTCGGTGGGTTGGCGTGGCAAAAAAATTCTATACTTCGGCAAATAGACGCAAAATTGTAATAAGTTTATTGTCTCCGGACTTTCCATCTTGCCGTATTTGATACTGAATTCATGAGCATTTCATGCTCTAATTTTTACCGAAGCACCTTTTGCCCTAAATTAATTACGCCATGACTTCGTTTCTTCTCTTTTTGACCTGAAATTGTCGAAATTTATTTCCATTCCCCTTCAATGAATTCAACTTCACAATACTCGAGAATATAGAACAAATATTGGAGAACCAAACTTTTTCTATTATGTATGTAGATGATTTTGCTTTCATATTAATATCTCAAATTGAAAATATTTTATATATGATTTTGCAGTTCAACTCGTGGTAAAATATTCAGGTAACTTGAAAGGTTTGCCTGTGTATAATTGAAAACGATATTAATATAGTTTTGAATGAAATGCACACTTTTGGCAAGAGCTGAAGCACACCACAATCGTAACTATGTGCAATTGCTATAATGGGCATAGAGAAATACACCCATTTTGGCTGGAAAATACATGCCTAACAGCAATTACAGAGAAAACTTTCAAATGACCAACCCTCAGACAAACATCATAGTAGAGAGAGAGAGAGAGTGAAACCACATCAGAGAAATGAATGATAATTCTAATTAACATTTAAAATTGTTTAATTTTATGAAACTTATTCTCTAATAATGAAAATTACCCTATTATTTCACTTGCAACTGCGCCATTCAGTGACCACAACTATAGTGTACTTAAATACACTTTTATTTACTCGTGGAGTAGCTTTAAACGAGTAAAAATATTCAAAGTCTGCGCTTTCTCGCAAATTTCAAGAGTTGCACAAACAATTGCACTTAAATTAGTAGCCAATAAATCCCAGAATTCTCATTGCGTTCGGCATTCATGCGGAAGGCAATATGGAAAAATTGCTGAATAGATTTTCAAACATCCAACTCGGCGCGTATGTGCAAAAGAGCGGTATCATGTGTTTTCTTTTTAATTAAACAAAATTTGTCGTTCTTGCCACGAATTGAAAAATATCCCACATACACCCCAATTAGGGATGGTTTGTTTCACACACTGTTGTGTGAAATTTTCCTGAGCTTTGAGCTCCACATCACGTTAATATGATATTCAAATGGAGATACTGCACAATATGCAAAAAAATTACACAGTGGCTCTATTTGAAAATAATCACGGTCATTTGAGTAGCCAAAATGTGCGTATCAATGCCGAATAATCGCCAAAAAATACAGCTGTAATTTTGCCAATTTCAAGTTTCAGCTTAATACGAAATCAATTGACTCGCAGTTCCAAAGGACACACATATGTACACGCATTATGCAGATAGACTGCACATGACACACATAAAATACGTGGATGGAAAGCTGAAGCACCAGCAACATGGCGTTTAATCAGATTTACCATGATTCATTTAATTAGCGAAGCTCTATGTGACTACATATGCGGACTGTATGAGCGCTAGTTGCGAAGGATCAATGTATAAGTCCTGGGAAATTAGTTGAATTGCAGCACAGAAATGCATATAGAATGACGCTGATTTTTTACAACATTTACCTAGTGGAAAAAGTGGAGTAAAGAGGATTTTGGTCATGAAAAAATATCACACAGCAGCGCTTTTATGCAACAGACAGGAGATTTGCAACAATGCATATGTATATGACTTGATAGGCTAAGTAAGACTCTTTATGGTGTGCCCAATCCGGCTGAGAGAATAGAGATGAGTGAAAGCTTAATTCCAAATATCTCATGCATTGAATCAGGAAGAATTTCTCATGGCACATTTTTATGCAGATCGCCATATAAATGGTCTCTCCAAGTGGGAGTGAATGGCATGAGCACGGCGCGGGGATAATAAATGACGAGCCGTAGTTTTGGAGTACATTATCGTGGCTGGAATGGTGTGGAAGCTGGAGAGAAGGGCCCCACATAATGTGCAGAGAATATTGCAGGTGGAATGTTCATTGTGAATAAAATAAAGGTAGAAAGACTAATCGCAAATTCTTTATTCCAAAATAATGATCTCAAATTCGAATTACCCCATTTTCAACGAATACTTCACTGTGAAGTACATTCATTCCATTTCCAACATTCAGCATCGACGATGGAGAAGTAAGAGAATATAATTCCCCCTTGAGCACATACCGTACTGAGTTAAGTACCTGATATTATTACGAAATTGTTATTGCTTTTCTCTCGAATTGATTTTCTACGTTTGTGTCGATGATGGAAAGAGCAGAAAGAGCCCCACACGGATGTCTTTAGTACTCTCTTTTCCTGTACTATTCCAATGATTGCTCGACTAGAGTTTTCAACTAGAAAGTGATACTTGTGGCTGTGCGAATGGCGGGCCATTTGAACATGTCGTGCCACCCATCTATTTTCCATCTCAATTGCCTCCTGAAAATTCTTCGATATATGCTCACTTAAAAATAGTTATGGAGAGGAATTTAAATTATTCACTTTCATCCGAATCCTCCTCCGCAAACTTCACTTCATGTCATCTCTCTCTCACTCTCTCCCTTGCCAAATTTCTCCGAGGAATATGTCCCACGGCACTTTTGTACTTAGCATATGAGACAATGCGACATTTGATGAAGAGAAATTCCATCTGCCAGCGACGATGGTAAAAAATTCAATTCGTCACGCTGGATACACAGCGTGAATAAAAGAAGAAAAAAAAAATTATATGTATAATGTGGAATGGTAGAAAAAAATCTTCTATTACTTTTCAATTCTTCCTGGGAACAATTTATCGACCCACATTCATTCATATTATATACTTCTCAAATGCACGAGCTTTGCTCAACTTCTCGTGCAACGTCTCAAAGTACATTTCTCGGTGTCCAATTGTCTCTGCAATGATCCTCTTTGGCGTCCAAGGAGATGATTTGAGAACGGTATACCAGACGGAAGGCGCCCTCACAGGAGTATATACAGGGCGATGGGGGTAAATACCTCTCAGGTGAGCCGACATGCCCACTGGGACAGTTAAAATCAATTACACTGTAACTTTATCAGGCAACCCGAGCAGAGATATTACTTGCAGAGGAATTTTGATCTCCCACGTGCTTCTAAATCCTCAGTTCTCCCTTCAGCTCTCCTCCTTCCAATTTTGCAAAGTGAAGAACACGGAGAAACTCCCATTCTGGAATTTTTCAATCGAAATCGAAATGAGACTCAGTTGAACGATGAAAAATTAAGAATTAAAGTCACTCGCGATTTTAGACCATTACTTTTGTTTATTACCCAACAATCTTCAGATTTTTTTCACGCATTTTCACACACTACGACTAAAACCATAATTTCGACATTAGTTGATCAGCTAACCAAGTTTGAGAGGCATTTAGAAGTTTCGATTGTATTTACCAAAGGCAAATTTTCCCCTTTTTGAGAGCACTGACATCTTTTCCTGCTTTTAGAAGTTCGTATCCAAATTTTGATTTTTTCTTTTCTCCTAATGTTAAGTATTTGATTGAGATCATTAAGATTCCTCATAAATCGGCTAGTGACTTTCCCCTTGTCTTGCCCAATAACACTATTTACTTGACTATTTACGTGCATATTTAATAAGATTAAATTCGTATTATTCATAGATTTTGGAATCGTCGGAATCGACGAAAACCAATAAAATATAAATAAATAAATAAATTATTCATAGAAGTTTTTATAATGACGTATCGGTCGAAAAATAGCTCATTCAATTCAAAACTAGAGCACTTGAAGTGTTAATGAAAAAAATGGACGTGCAGGACACTCTGAGCACTCAAACCGGATGTCCAATACCTTGTCGTCCTTTTTTCAAACGCACACTATATGCCATCAAAGACACACAAATTTTAAAAATCCATTTGCTCAGTTGCCATATGGGAGAATGATTCGTATGTGAAATAGATAGAAATGTTTTTTTTCGTACAGTGCGGCTTTCATGACCGATGCCATGAGAGAAAAAAGTCCGGAGAATTGATAAGTGTATATGTATGGCGTGGAGGATTCATCTTGATCGAGGCCGGTCGCGAAAGAGGGTGTTCGCGAGTGATGCTGCTAATCGCCTCAGTGGGAAAACACAGCCGAGCGTCACGGGTGGCGGAAAGATATTCGATGGGTGGACGGATACACAGCAACATGGCACGCTTCCATATGCTCAATATAGAGAGAATCCGCATGGATGACCTTTTTTGCCTGGGCGTCACGCACTTGGAAATGTTTCAATGCATAGTTATTAGTTTGTTGGCAATCCCTAAAATACGACTTCAATTTAGCTATGTAAATTCAAGTCTAGCCAATGTTCTCTTAATTTGGTGCAGTAATGCTAGATGTATAGAGAGCCCCCTATTTGCCGTCCCGCCCTTGTCCGCACATTTCGCAGTGCGCTATATATGGGCCCATGGCTTATATTCTGTGCGATGCTCGCAAACGGTGGGGGTGCACATATGTACCGGGGCTCGGTTGGGCCGTGCCAGGAGAAGAGTTAGAGACAAAGGATGGCGTGTTTAATAGAACACATACGGAACTCGTCGTAAATGGAGATTCATGGTTTAATGGATGGGTTTCGTACACACTCACATCGAGTTTGTTTGGATCCGCTCTCACTCTCTCTCACTCTCGCCAAACCATGTGGGGGCATTATAAGAGGCTATGGGGGATTGATATCAATTAAACTGTATCGGACTTTATTGCTGGTGGGGCTTTGTGGTGCTATCGAATCAGTCCTAAATCAATAAAATAAACTGACTATCCTGCCCGACCCTGGGAGTCACTCTATGTACGATAGAATGATACAATTTCTATCTAATAAAATTGTGCCAATTCACTTCAAAAAACCATATTTTCGCCCTCCCTAGACCATCTGGCTTCCATAATGAAGCCATCAAAACTACAAATACAATGTACTCTCCTCTGTTCGCTCATCCATCCTCATCTTCTTCAACTTTCAGTGACTCAATGGCTTCTTTTCGCTGGGGAATAGATACCTGGTCATGCTCCACATATGTGGAATTTATAACGACTTCTAACTGCATAGTTGCTGGATATTATGAGGCAAGCCATAGAAGACAGATGAGAATATCTCTCTTTTTACCCCATTTCGGAAACCACAGCCTCACATACAAACTATCAGACACCCAAGGAAGTTCATGCGCACTCTATGGATGTCCTTGCCATTTGTGCCCATTCAGGATATCTGTGAGAAGGAGAGGAGGAAGCTGAGGAAGCAAAAGTGATATGTTAGCAAAAAAATGTTGAGGTACGTCATTGTAAGAAATTTCTATTTACTTTCTTCAACTAATCTGGGATTTACCACCCGAGAAAAATTCTCATTGCTCTCTATTGTAAAATCTACCAGATTAACTGTCTGATCTTGGAGGATTTTGGCCTTTTTCTTCTCACCATTATACACATATTGGCCCCTAATAAAATGAAGCAATTCCTCTTCGTTCGCCTAAACTTGTCGGTCGACAATATATGTACAAATCCTTATACTCTTTCAACCATTGTCTCAACGGTCTCGTTGGCATTCCAGCTTTCAGGCAACTGAATAATGTACATATTTTTGGTATTTAGACTTCAATGTAACAATATCTGCAGGGGAATTCTCACAACATCCACAATTCAAGGGGTCTGATTATCAATATTAAACTTAGATTTCCTCCGTAAAAATAAGGAAAACCCCTTTAATCTAAAGTACTGGAGGGCAATTTTTCACATTGAGCTGAAGTTTATCCCAGAATTGGTTGGAAAATTTTTATAATTTATCAATACCCTAGGTGAATGACATTCTGTGGCATGCTTAAGTCTAACGCCAGCACCCGGAGAAGGTAAATTGACCTGGTGGCCCCGAAGTATCTTGATCAGACGCCTGTCGCGCTCATAAAGCGAGTCAATTCATCGTGGAGAGTGGTTGAAAGCCACAAGAACTTTGTCACTAAAGCCATGAGTTGTGTCTGCGAGCACAGTCCCCGGTATTCTGTATAAAATCTGTCAATATTCACCTCATAGTGAGATATAAGACGGCTATGCTGGCGGGTATGTAAAAGAGGGCACAAGTGAGCACCCTCAGCGATGCTTTCACTATGAAATCCCATCAAAGGTGAGAGAGCTGTCTAAGTACATTTATTTAAATGAATATAATTTGTTTTGGTTTCGCTGACAAAAATAAAATGCGCCCCCATCCCTTGTGGCTTGGCATGGGAGCTCGAGAGCTCCCCACAGTGTCGGAATACAGCAAGAGAGACAGCTTGGTTAAGAGGTTTCCGGCACTCCGTGATATATCGCATTCGAGGAGTTTCGATTCAATCCCACACTTGGTCCCTTTTCCCACCTTTTTGCACCACGCCAGCGACTCCTTCTGAATGTCTTATATCTAAGACATATGTTGCTTGGCGAAGGGATTGGATTATAGATTGAATGTAAACACATCGCACTGTGTGGTGAAATTTTACTCATCCACTTTTGCTGCTTCAATTAACAACCATTGTAGCTGAATTTCTGGATTTTTAAAAAATAAAATTTGAAAATTCTGATAGATGAGATACTGTGATTGGCAATTGTGCATTTGAGATTCTCCGCAAGGATGAAACTTTTCGAAAAAACCCTCTTACACTTTTTAGTGATGCACGCGGTGTTTGTCTTCGTCCGCCACTTACAAATCTCAAGGGGGAATTTTGAAAAGCGAACGCTTTTTTCCCAATGGTTGATACTGTTTCCGAAAAAAGGGGTGGAAAATGGTGGGTAAATTCACAAGGCCGGAATAAATCTTTTCCAATTCTCCCCGCCGCGCCCTCGAGAAATCCCGAAAATGGTGTGGATACACAAAGGATATCTCGTGGAACAATGTAAAAGTTATGAAAAGTACCAGAATTCATATTAATTTTGAGACTCGATTTCACGAAGCGACTTCCAACGCAGTGTATATTTTCTAACACACCATTAAGCCATTTTCCACTTTGTAATTTGTCTATAAAACAATTCATTATGCTGGAAAATGGAGAGGAAAAAATGAGAATGGAGGAGAGCTCTCGAAAGTTGGGAAATGCGGGAGTAATGACGGTGGGTGGAGTGGGTGTCTTGTATAAATTGGAAAGATGGTGTTATTAAGCAGCATTTCACTGAGATTATGTGAAAATTAAATTTTTACGGTTAAATAACAGCCACTTACGCCATAGCCTTTTGCTTTCATGTCACCAATCGCGCTAAGCAAGATTCTCAAGACATACTTTTTTTGCCGCGCGCTCTTCGCGGGGTGAAGGAAAAAAAGGCGTGCGCGCCTCCCCCTTCTTGAGTGAAGGTGAAAATGCTGCGGAGGAACAACAAAGGAAAGTGATGGATGGACAGTGGGTGGGGCAATTGCAAAATGCCTTTAAAAAGAATGAGGAGCGCGCGCGGAAGGAGAAAGCGAAGGCATGGAGTACTTCCTGTTCCACCAAACAAATCTGCCGAGAGAAACACGAATATGGTATACTATTCATGGCGCTATTCCTGTGTATTCACATGGAAGCACTTCCTCTCTCGCGTATAATCCAATTTATCAACTTTCCAAACTTCTATTTGCCATAATTTGTCTTGGTCACAAGTTTTCATTTCACACAACCACACACTTGCTGTTTTCATGCTGCGGCTCAAAAATACACCCATCCGTGCTTCACAGCTCTCGATTTGGTCACACAGCATCTTGTCCCTGAATAAATGAGAGCAGAACGCTCCTTCATGCATGCACAAGTTTTCCAGAGAATGAAACATATCCTGGCTATACCCATCTATATAGAAATGTCATGATTTTTATGGGTGTGCAGCGCTGAACTTTCCACCCAGTCACAAATCACCGCTTCCGAAAGTGTCTTCAAGGCGTTGCCAATGTGATTTTTTCCTGAGACACTCTTAATTAAATTCTTAATGGACCAGAAGGACTCTATATACTGGAAAATTTATCACAGAAGTGCTGGCGGATGGAGCTTCTAACCTGCAGCAATTTTCTTCATGCCACGCACTTGAGTATTCTCAATGAGAAAGTTTGCAATTTGACCTTTTTTAGAATTGTTTTGCTCCATTCTCTTGGCTCAGAAATTCACTGTACAAGGATGATAGCAGTTTCATTGTTCTACGAATAGTTTGAAAAGGAGCCAGAAAGTTTTGCCAGTGAAATAATTCTTCTATACATCTCGCGAAGCAATTTCACCTCTTCCCAGCAGACGATGTATCAAACGATTTATTAATGAGGAAATTTCATTAATATCCCATTTGAGCTAATGTAACGTGTCGTGCTTCAATGTGAGGTGCCACTTGGGGAGTCCTAAAATAAAATACAACACGACACGATACCTTCTATTTTTATCAGACATCAGCTGATATAATTTAATCAAATGTGCCATAAATATAGCGTGACAAACCACTGCAAATTTACCTCGAATCGATTTTGATTTGCTCTATGCAATGTTCACGGCACGAGGGGTTGTTTCTTTCACCATATAATTAACGTTGGGTGATTGATTCTAAATAGATTGTAATTTTGTGCCATTTTCTCGCATTGAACATATATTTAATTATACTGTTTTTCGCGAAGGAATTTCAACATATGAATTGATATTCCTGTAATTCACTGTGGATGTGTTAATAAAAGATAAAATGCTTAAGAGATCAATTTGTCTCATTTCTCTTACTTTCGGGCACACTTTCCACCCTCCATTCGGTCTGTTGCTGCACCCGCAATGCCCACTTGAAGGAAATACGTGCTCTCTTATCTAATCTCCAGTAACCTAGTTCCTGTTTCAATTGAAACACTGTGAGCCAGAGCCGCTTTCCGCCTGTTCCATCCTCCCTGTGGCTCCTGATAGCGGACAGCCAATGGATTGTACTTTTCGGTAGCGTAAAAAATTGTGGACAATAAATTCCTTTTATAGTATTATTTGGTACCAAATTCGCACCATGGCACGGCATCGCGCACAACTTGATTTTTATTACTCTGACGGGGGTTGGGGTGGCGGTGAGTTTCGGGGGGATGAGATAGGAAGAGTCACAACTTCACACAATATCGACTTTTAACCCTCCGTTCCGTGCTGGAATTTCTGGCCACATCCTGGGAAAATAATAAAAAATCCACACTTGGTGTCTCTCGAAATTGAATTAATCCAACTCCCTTCTGATTGGATTCCGATACTTCCTTCTCTGCCACACTTCCGCCCCACCTCTCTGGTCGGGACTTCGAGACGGAGTCCTCAATCAACCGCCCCCGACTTCTTGCCGCACAGCATCCGCTGCTCTGGACGAAGTTCGGGGGCGCACTAAAATATACCATAAGAGCCATGTGGATGGTAAATTTACAGTGTTGTGTGATTAAGTAGGGAAATATATCAGTGGTCGCTTGGATAGGTTTGTTATCGGAAAATAAAGTCGATTTACACGTGATAGTCGTTTATGCCGTCAATAAATGGTGGAGATACTGAACACCCTCACGCATGGAATTGGCGTTTTTCCTTCGCACAAGATAAATGGAGAGGTCGTGTTGACAAGGTGATGGGATTTTTCTAAAATTGGGATGAAACATATACCCCGGATCGAAACTTTTACGTCTCCCACCCACACACGCCGCCACCCTTCGAGCCTCCGTCACTTCTGACCCGCCCTCCTGGGTCCTGCCGTAAAGAATTACCATATAAATTTACTACACTTTTCTCTCTAATAAAAATATCGTCTTTCACAATAAATACATCGAGAGAATGTTTATATTATCCCTTCGCATTTTGGATAATATTAAATGTAATGGATATTGATAGAAATAGAATTTTTGATTTTTTAGCCCATAAAGCACTCTCGTGGCAAGTCTAGGGGTGTTTCCGAAATGACCCAATTTAGCGAAGGATATAGGATGTATCGAGGAACGTGATACGGCGAGAGAAACGGATCTCTAGTCAGGATCAAGTGCTGTCGGACAAAATCCTGATATAAATGAACATTTTGTACACAATGCATTTGTCAATCCTAAATGGCATTCAGAAATCAATCAATTTTTGCCACTCTTTCTACACTGACCTCAATTCTATGCGGTGTTCTTCATCACGGATTATCTCATCAAAGTCCCCAATTAACAAGATACTCTCTTTGAACAGCTTCAATTTCCCCAAAAATTTGGTGTCTGGGAAAAGTCATTGTTTCAAAGTTTTCCTTGTTATTCCCGCAATTTCTCTTCCTGGAAACCCTTTTTTTTCACCCAACCAGCAAAATCTCTCATATAATACACCCCCAAATTCAATCGGATTTCAAGCCACAGGGAAAAGAAAATTAATAAGAACAAATCCGACAAAATATATCATAACAAGGGGTTGAAATCGTTTAAAATTAAGCGCTAAAATCTGAGCTTAAAATCCAATTAGAGCCCAAGTGGGAGGAAAATCGCATAAAAATATTTCATTCTTGTCAGAAGGGCGCTGGTGCCATGGCGTGGGGATGTACAGAAAGGATTCAATTTTCACTTTTTGCACCGCGCTCGCGTGGGCGTCGGGATTCTTCTGGGCTTTGGGTATCTGTGGGTGCTGTCAATGCGCACTTTTTTTCACCAACGCCTCTGCCATATCACGTTACATAACACTTATGGGACGAATATTAAAAATCAATACGATAATATTTCCAGGTTATACTGTAGCACACAGCCACGCGGCCAACGCTCAGCATTCGTCTCTGGCATTCGTCATGCATTTAATGACGGTAAATTGTGGTGCAGAATGAAGAGTTTCACGCGCGGAGGTCTCGTGCAAATTTGATGCATGCCATAAATGATTTGGCACAGGAAGATGGAAGACGGCGAGGAAAGTGGGTGGGACTCATCTGAGTCAATATTGCAATGGTCCCGAATGGTTGGGAGCGCCGCGTTTCAGCTCACCCGCCGAAGTGGTGGGTGGATATTTCCCAGCTTTTGCCTTTGGTGGTTTTGTGGCAAGAAATGCATTTTGTGTACGTGATTCTCAGATAAATTGACGTCTCAAAGTTTGTGCAACCTCTTCAGCTATGCTTTGTCGCGTTTCATCATCACAAACACAAGCTTCGTGGCTCCAGTTGCAGACACAGAAGCCAACCACTGTGCCATTCCATCCATGTCAAGTCATGCCATCAAGATCCACTACGGAGGAATGCGCGCGAAGGGGAAAACAGAAGGCAATTTCTGACGGAGATTACCTCAACTCTCGCCTGAACTCGAACCAATTCGACAGAACAACACTCGAAAATACGGAATCCCTTCTACAACTCAAGCTTAAGTATATCAAATGAAGTTATATGAGAAAATTCTCAACAACCCCTCCCGATTCAGTGCATTCTGGCTGTACACTGGGAGAAAACATCAACAATTTCATCGGGAACGTGACTAAGAAATTGATCAGTGAAAGCAGCGAAAACATGAACAGATTTGCAGTGATAGAAATCCCAAGAAATCCATAATTGTATAGGAAAACTGAGTCGGCGACATCAACACATTTCTCTGAGTACAATTCAACCTAAATAACCTATGAGATAAATTCCACGAGGGAATCCATCCATTCCGATTGCAGTGGTATTAAATATGAAATTGAATAAAAGTTTAATGCTTCGGTGCTCAGAAAAATATTTTGATAAGACGAATTTGAAAATAGGGCGGTAATTTTTGGCGAAAAAGGGAAATCCACCGTCTCATGACACATTTTTCCATACAATCCCTCACTCTTCTTCAACTTTTGTAAGTGCTGAGGTATTTACTCTTCGTTATGGTATAAATCATTCCTCGTGACTGAAAAGCGAAGCCAATTTGCTGCCTGCGGATTTACTTAATCCCCGAGCAAGTCACATCGCTGGAAAGCCTATCGATCAATTGCGATTTATTTATTATGAGAAGGGTAAGAGGGGTACAAAAAAAATATTTTGCACACAGATAAGGGTTGTTCTTTTTTCCACACCCTCAGCAAATTTTTATTCATTCCCGCACACAAACCCTCAGCGAGAGCTGCGAGATTTACTACCCACTCTGGGAAATTATCTAATGATAAGGTATTTCAATGAAATTAAATCTCTCAGCAAAATAGGGCTTTTCGAGAAGGTGAAGCGACCTTTTTCCGCTTAGCATATTAATTTATGAGGCATATATTGATGATTTGATTTCCCCACTTTGCCATCTTCGTGGGTGTGCAGTGATATTTCACAAAATGACACTACTTTGATAGCATCCGGTTGCTCTTGTCGTTTTATTTCACAAGCAAACGTGCTTTAGATAAATTAAGAGTTATGCAAACTTTGGCATTCTCGACATGTTAGCATTCAGTGCACCTTTCATTAAGCTGGCAATTATTTATTAATTGCGCCATAATGAAATGAATAATTCAGTATCCTATTTAGGAGTTGATGCACTCGAGAAGTTTCAGGAAGGCATCAATAATTGAATTCTGGATGAGTCAAAGAGTTCTGTGCAGATAGGGTTATTAAAGGTAATCATGCTCATTGATGAATTATAGCATTATGGGTGAGATTCACAAATTGGGTAATTTTATTTCAATTTTCCAACTTTTTTCCATCACCGCGCTCCTCCCAACGCAGACTCCGCATATCTTGAGTCCCCAAAGTGGCACTAGCACACACAGAGCTAAGCGCTTGGGAATAAAAATACGAGGAAAGAAGTGCAATAAATTGTAAGAAGTGGTCTCCATTAGATATATAAATTTCTTTGGCGTGAAAACTTTGCTGTATGCGCCAAATAAGGCAGGGTGTTAGATAAGAGATTCTGCAACTATGTGTGTGCACTTGAGCTGCATACTTTGACGTGCGAGAATGCTGTATTTTACAGACTCCATACCTGGGAGCTTTTGTACGTCCTTAAGAACGCCATGAGAGACGAATTTAATGGTTTTCATTAGAATCTAAATTGAATTGTGAACTATGGGTGGGAGAGTGGGTGAAAGTGGGCGAAAAAAGCAATGTGTGGAAGCTTAAGGAGCTTTTGTCCTCATTTCTCTGCCACTCACTTCCCGTACTCCCGACACCGCCTCTTGTTAGAATATTGCAAGTCTGAAAATCCCACATCACACCCAAGTATTTTCCACCAAGAAAACTTCTGTGGCAATCAACACAAATGTTGCTGCCGAAAAAATACCATTTCATTTCCTCTCCTTCACATCTATCGAACCAGGAGTCATAGCGCCGGTGGTAAAGTCTCTGTATGGGTGGGAAAAATTTTTGCCTACATTAGTGCCCCAACTTTTAGTTGCATGAAAAATGATTCGCGATATTCGGCACAGTATTAAACACGTCTTTCTCGTCAGTCATGCCCTCATCACTCCATAGCTATATGGCAAAAAATTGCCTCATATATACAGCATTTTTGCACAAAAAGAGAGTCCATTCACATCCCAACCCATGCTTGGAAAAATATGAAAGGAAAATTTTCGAACTTTTCGTTAGTTAACGACTTTTACATTTCGTGTGCCCCATTTTCTGGCCCCATCACACCCCAGCTCACAGGCTTTTGCTTCGTCTCATGAGAAATGAAGGAAAGGGTGGCTCAAGTGAGGGTATCTCGACATCTGGCCTGCCACCCACTCAGCCTGAGACACGTTAGGTGAATTAGGAAGTGAGAAGCCTGATTAGAAAATCATATGCATCCTATTAAATACCAGTCCTAAACTGTACATTTCAGTGACAAATTGTCCTCTTGAAGGCCACACCCACTCAAATTTCCCGCCCAGTCCAATTTAGGCCACGCGTATTTTTAAACAACTTCTGTTCTTCCTCTGCAAAAGGGATGCCAGAACTCCTCAAAATCCTCAATTTTATCTATTCGAAGCCACATTCTGGGTAAACAATCAGTAAAGCCATTACATAAGCAGACGCGGTGCGCAATAACCTAAAAAAAGCCATACGAAGAAAAGTTCAATAGAAAACTTTTACTCATATTACGCCTTCCTGGAACAGCATGCGTTATTCATCCACAAAAAAATTTGATTAACGTGCCTCTCCCTCATCACATTCGTCTCTCTGTCCACCCCTTCCCCAATGATGGGATGGAAAAGTTTAAACCTTTCTGTAAATGATGTGCAATATATCTTGGAAAATTGTTTTATTGTCATTAATTTCCGCACGAGTTTGACGATGAAAGGGCTTTTTTCATACGAGACGCCTTTCTTGGGGGAGCTTTTGAATTATTGTAACTATATAGGCATATTCTCTGGGGAAACGCTTGAAATCTTGGGTACTGTGGAAAATTTTAATTGTCGCCCGTTTTGGTGCCATTCGAGGGTGTATTTGTAGTTTGCAATATCATCAACCATTTCCTGTGACATTAATATTTCCGTGGAAACCGAATTATTTCACATTTTATAGGCAATTATTGCTGTAATGGCAATATTGAGTTATTTTTGGAAGGGTAGAGAAAGCACACAATCGGAAAACTGGAGAGAATTTCGATTTATTGAGTAAATTGTACTTCCTTCTTGATTGTTTTTTTTTCTCTCTGTTTTCCTTCTATACCCACTTATCGTCTTTTCCCAATGAAGTGCATGTGTAAAATTATACCAATTGACGTCATGTGAGATATTTCAAAGTTGGGCAAAGGAGAAAATGTTAAATCACGGGAAAACACACCCACGATATTTCCATTTCATGTATGTTTTCTCCCTATTTCCCTATTTAATGATGGATTACGACAATTGTGTTTCACCTCTGTTGAGGGCTGTATTACCATAAAATAAATGTGGAAATTGCTTCTACATAATTATGATTGATTTCTCAAAAACACCAGACGAATTTGAAGGAAAGAAAAACCGCCGTTTCATTGAATATTTTAAGCTTCGCGCAATGCCTTGAAACCACGGAGTGGCAAAGCTCACACAAAGAGCTTCATTGCCATTCGAGGGTGAGTGAAGAATTTGCAACTCCATGCATTTCATACTCAAAGTCCCTGGATTTAAGTATAAGTGCAATGAAAAGTTTCAAAGGGTGAAAATTGTAGGAATTATTTTCACCACACCGACCATAGTGGTATTATTTAATGTTTATCAATTTACTTTTGAATACCTTTCTTGCACGAAAAGTGCACAAATGCATTCCATGGTTTATGGTGAAATCATGGAGAACAAACTTCAACTGTGGAATTCCCATTAAAATTGCTGAGTATTTCCTCTCTGCCGTCTGTTTATTATTATTTTTCTTGTGACGAGACATAAGCAAACACCCCACGAACCTAACGATAAATAATTAATTCACGAAATATTATTCATGAGTGAAATTCATAGACAGAGCGGTGTGAGTTTGGTGGCGAGCGAGCGAGCACAAAAAAGCCAACCACTGGAAGAATGTTGGGAAAATGGTTGTAGAAGGAATCTCAGCGGATAAAATTCTTCGCGTGAAGATGAACGGTCATAATTTGTTGATATAAAACTATGGTATAAATTAAGGGTATGCACCACCCTCCACATTTTTCATACCAACGAATAAAATCCTTCAGCCACTTGTTTGTTTAACTCGGCACAAGTGAAAACTTTTCTTTATGCGCCACACCTTTTGAGGATGCTCTTTTCCGGTTATTCTTCCAACCCAGAATACCAGCCCAGCTTGTCTTCTTTCAACCACTTTGGCTCCACTTTAGCTCACGCCCACCCTCGCTGTCTCTCCTCACCGGTCGACTTCTGGGTGGCAATATGTGCGGCACGGGTTGGACAAGCTGGGGAGCACGGAAAAAAGTATGGGTACAAGGTAAAACTTAAAAAATTTGTGATTTATTGTAAAAAAGGTGGTTGCTTTTGGGAAAGTTGCTACACTAACTTGGTCTGCCGTTCGTGGCATTTTTAGTGTGTGTGAAGGATGAAAAATTGGAGGGAAAGATGAGAGAATGCTGATGCCATTTGCTGTGTGCACGAGCGAATGATCTATCCTGAATCTGCAGTGTTAAATTTGGACGAGGAGTAAATTTTTCTATAATCATCCCACGTTCATTCATGCCAAAGCCCAATTGGCGTGCTAAAAATTGAATAATTAATCACAATTTCAATATTGCTCCTGTTTGAACTTCACGCAATCGAGCGGTAAAATATTAGAATTGTTCTGCATCTTTCCAAACTTCCACCAAGAAGTGTATATATGTACATAGTTTTTGGAGACCTATAAATGGTGGATATGTAAAATAATTTACGACTCTCTGGCAGGATAATCACGTAGATAAAATATTGCTCTTATTTATTTTCTCGCTTTCGTCCCACATTGAATTGAGTGAGAGATATATAGGAAGGAGTCAAAACGTGCTGGTTATACTTCCTTGTGCAGTTGAGGAAACTCACCGAGGCGAAACCGCCCCAACCCCAAGAGCCCCACCGAACAAGTGAGCGCAACAACTCCTATCCAATCAACTCCAATCTCAATTCATATCATTCTATTTCGCGCCAAACGACCACCAAACCATCGAGAATAGTTCTTTTGAGCTCACACCATTTTTTCTCGGCCTCTCGTGAATATGTACAGCCAAGGCGGCATGTATTAAAGATTGCTGAATGCTTAAATAGAATCGATACTCGTCTGTATGGAGCTCACGCAACCCATTCGTTCAACTTGTACAACATTTCTGGGGCTTGGGAATATGTGATTTTAGCCATTTGCCACCTCTCGTGGATGCCACACAATCAGGGTGACCAAATTCTGCAGATTTCATCCTTGATTTAGCACAATTGTGGACCAACATCAGCACCATTTTGCCGCCTCTCCAAATCATGCTTAAAAATCCAATTTCACCCCTGCTGCAGCGCCACAAATTGCACTCCACACAACTCCAGCTGAGTTGCAAGAGTGCATGGAAAAACTATATCAAGGGAATTACTCCTGACGAACACAAATATTCACTTGAGTGGAAATTATCACATACTGCAGCATGCAACGCTTTTCCCGGGGAAATTATTCTTAGAAAACTCCTGACGTTCATGTGAAGTGGTTTTGAAGGAATTTCCACATGACTATTGAGGCACATTAAATCATACAAACTATAGCAATGCTGAAAGCCATTTACAAGCTCACAAAATGAGGCGCCGCAGAGCTGAAATTTTAGAATAGGGGCATCTTAGGTGAAAGCTTAGTATGATTGTTTGTGTAAAGAGATACTTCCTTCCAGTTTAATTCTCAAGAAGTGAAGTTTGCTTCCTTGAGGAGTACGATAACACATTTGAATAGAGAATATGAGGGAAAAGGGAATTCAGATTGGCAACACATGAAAATTATGTTACTATGTTACACTACAGCTCATGTTTAGGATGCCTAATTAGGTCAGCCAAAGATACAGTGGCGAAAATTTGTTTAGCACACCTTAGAAATTTAGGCCAATTTCCCTTTTAGGGCTAAAAATTCGATATTTCTTTCATTCTTCAAGACAATTAATTAAACTCAAAAAATGAACCAGATTTTAAAATCAATAATAATAAATTTATGTTAATAGTTTTGAATGTCTAGAAGACATTTTGCATCATAGAGCACCTTGATTTTGACTTGTTAACTTGATTTTTGTGCATTTTTAGCTACCGTTTAACGCTTTTGTTGCAATTTCTTCATTTCTTCCGCACAACCGCGGCCCAAATCGTGTGCACAGGTTTTTTATGAAGTGCAAAATAGGAATTCGAGTTGGTCGTTCAAGAGCAATTATGCAGTCGTGTAAATTACAGTACTTTTTCTCTTTAGAAAGTATGATTTTAAGTCAATTTCTTATAATAATGTCCAGAAAATTGGTAATTTATTATTGATTGAAGCAAAGCCAACACTTTAGTTCATTAATTGGTCATCAATTTAGTTTTTTTTTTAGTATTTCTTGAAGCATTTGCAGTCTATTTATAAGCGCCACAAAGTGAAGAATTAAATGAGAAAAATATTCCCCATCAATTACAATAAAATGGATAAATGGAGCAAGCAAAAATTGCATTCAATCCACTGGTGAGCACTTCATTAAATCGCAGAGAACTGTACATAATGTATTGTGTGGTGAGTGGGTGAATCGGTGTACGACGTGAGTGAAGCATCGAAGGAGGAAAAACAACGAGGAAAGGAGTTGTGGAGGGAGTAGTCATTAGAACAAAAGATAAGATAAAATCATACAAAATTCCTTTCTCATTCACTGGCTCCCACATCGCCCTTTACGAGATAGTGAAAGTTCTCATGACGACGCCCAATGAGAGTACATCTTTCACACATTTTTCCTCACCTTTATCACGAAATCCCTTTCATCCCCTCGCCCTCCACCCACACACACACTCGCCACCCGCACATTACGGCAAAGGCGAGCCATTCGCACGAGTGTGTTAATAAAAGAGTCCAAGGATTGTGGTGCTATATTTTTCATGCCAATAAAAATTAATTGAACTTGTTTTGTTAATTAATTCAATATATAAAGCACACCCTCGGCGTCTGAGCAATTTGCCCGGTGAGAGCCATTTGTGTCTTGTGAATGGAATACAAATCAACTTATGACCATTAGCCACAGTTATAGTGAGACGATTTCTGCCATATCGGGTGAAATGAATCGCATTAAAAATTTATAGAGTGGGCGTCATTCTGCGAAGAAAACGGCAATTGCACGCAACTTGCAGGAAATTGTGGAAAATTATGCTGTTGCCATCACTGTGACTGTGAAAATCCACTCGCGATGCCATCAATCAGAGCATAAGATATAATCAAAGATGGGACAGATTTGAGGGGATTTTTGCGCGGATTGCCAATAAAATTATTTCGCCCATGAAAGCCATACTTATTTATAGGCAACGCCATCGAGGGGATGAATTTATGCTGTCGAAGAAGTAAGACAGTGTCATCAATCAGATTATTAAAATCATCCACACTCCGCGAGAAACAATCGCGACATTAAATCTCGCTGGATAAAATCTTTGTGATATATTTCCACCCCTCAGTTGGTGGAAAAGGTGGTGTCTCACCGGGCAATAACGGTTGGGGAGTGAAATTCATGAGAAATTACTTGTGAAATTTCCTCACTGGCGGTGTGAGATAAATGCTGGGAAATACCAATAAACTTTTCCATGATCTTTTGACTGTGCTCCGCGTTCTTTTTGTCACCCTCGTGACACATTAACTTCTCCTGTTTCAATCATATCCTTTCACCCCGCGGACCTCGACACCTGGGATAATCTCCACTCAATTTAGCAACAATGTGGAATTGTTGGGCGGAAAAGTTTCCCATGAAATGTTGAGAGGTGAATTTATCACGGTGGCTCTTCCGCCCTCTTGAAATACTCTTTTTTTATGCTCTTCTCTTTTCAATTGACTGGGAATGTATTTTTATGCCATTTTGTTTTTGGTGTATGTGTGACACAAAATCCCTATGAGTGCTTAAACTTTTTCCACCCTTCTCATTTTCCACACAGTGTGGTGCAAAAGAAATTCTTGTCTCGAGCACTGAAATTCCGCGATTTGGAGCATAGATCAGGCATTTTAGAGAGGAATAATCCTTCAAGGGAATTTACTGGAAATGTTAAATTGAGCGTGTTTTATGGCAAAAAGAGATCTCATGGTGGAAAGCTGAGATAATTGGAAAATTTCCATCTCCCACATAACTACATTGAAATCAAGACAATTCCCCAGCGATAAGTTTTTGAATAATCATGGTAATACGTTCGCAGAGATAGGATTATTCGACTTATAGCATAATATCACACAATGGCTTGCGAATAATATATGCCTATAGTTAGATATTGTGACTTATTAGTTGCAAGAAAATTAAACTTGCACGATTGTCCCTGCAAAATAGAGTAAAAATTCAATTGTATACCTAGTTCTGATTGCTTAGGGTTCGTACATATTCAGTTGTGAGCATCAGGAATGGTGAGGAATTAGAAGGGAGTCGTCAATGAAAACCAATTTGAAGGATAACGCACGAATTCCTCCAATGATGCCTCATATTAAATTCTCAGTTAATCCTCTCATTTGCATTTCATTGGCGCGAAGTGTGAGGAAATGGAGCCCAATTTGCAAAATGAGTAAATCATGGCAGCTGGCAAAAGGCTATCACTTCTCCAGTCAGTCTCGCGAGAATGGTGTGAACCCCAGCGAATGGGGATGAGAGCACGAAAAAGTTTCAATTAAAACAGACAGATGGAAAAAATTGAATATTCTGGGAAACTTTCGCATAAATTAACATTTTTCCAGTAAATTGGATTGTTGCAGATGAAAACTTTGCAGATTCGTCCCCATTTTTTTTACTCTGTCTAAACATACATGCAATATATAGTATGTGCACTTAATTGACGTTCAAATTTTCATTGACAAAATAACCTAGAATGACAGTCATATCCGCATATCATAGAGTAGATTTCAGACAATTATTGCTGATGTGAATTGGACGAACACTTGTCAAAATGGGATCAGAAGAGCTTTCCGTTTTGAATGCGATTTCCCGGGACATGAATTGGATTAAAAGCATATTAATGGACATGAGCCGTGTCATCTCCATCAAAACTGAAGTATATATGGAAAAATTGTACATGATGTTCCGGACGTGGGGCCCATTGAGAACAATAATAATTCATGCCAGGGGTTCAATGAGCGATTTTATGATGGCTCCGGGGTGAGTGGCTGGCACTAAGGGAGGTCTTTAAGTGTATATTGTATTTGACATATCGGAATATTATTTATTATACATGGAGCGTCCTTGAGGAGGAATCCACGCACAATATTTGTCCATCACTCATGTGCACCTCCACTCACCAAGGGGTGAATTGGCGATGAAGCCCGGTCAACAGGCGCCCATTGAGGCAATCATCAATTCACCGAATGATTGATTCATGACCATGAAGAGGCGCTCACGAGGGATGAATGGAGAAGGAGCGCCTCAGGAGGGTCTCGATATTTCCTGGTGGATCATCTCCATTTCTCCGGAGACCGTTGAATTGGCATCTGGGAGAGGAATTGCACACGCAATATATAATAAATCTTATTGTTTACATGGCACGACAGGGATGATTTCAGTTGAACTACTCACCAGATGCATGCGGTTTCGATTACATATGTAAATCATGCCCAAGTAAGTCATTGAACAAATTCAAATGTCCATACATCTCCCACATGCACACACAGCAATTCTAGACTATCAATGGGATTTCGGCCAATTGCGGTCTGTGTGATCTCTGTCCAACTGCCTGTATTGTTGCTAATTTGCTAAAATTTCTTATTCCGCCAGTGGCGAACGCCAAGTATTCGTCTCACTCTTTGCACGTCCAAATCTATTCATCTCCCACGACCAAGAGAGTCTTAGCCACTTCTCACTTTTGTCCTTGTCCGTGGCCGAGGCTCAGTCTCAGTGTGAGAATGTCGAGTCTGCTGTGCACCCAACAGAGATAAGAGGCCAATAAACGATTCAATTTAACCAACCATTGCGGCTGGAATCCTTAGCTATTTATCCCAATTTTCTGGGCTTTTACTAACACCCGTCACATATAAGTGAATAAGAGCTGGCAGAGAAGAAAGGCGAGAATGGGGCATTTTCTGACGTGGCGCCACCGGAGAAAGGGTGGCTAAACAACGAGGAAAAAAAGAGAAACACTATCCTCAAACTAAATTCAATAAATATACACAGACACAGTGCGGAAAAAGGGCCACTTGAGCATTGTGTGGATGTGAAGGGAAAGTAATGAAAAGCAGTTTGTCAGTGTATCTTATATTCAATTTTCTCCACTGATCTGGAAATTGATTGTGATTGCCTTATAAATGATTCAGGCAGTCTCTCGTGCGGCGAGAAAAACACCATAGCATCAAAGGAGAAGAATCAATTCCACCAACTATTATGGATCTTGATTAAGCAACTTACTAAATTAATGTTTGTTTAGATCTCTCAGGCATCCTTGCGTTCGGAACAAAAGGGGGAAGACTTTCTCTTATTGCACCAACTCAATCACTCTGGCACATTTCCTTTTCACTCCGCACCGTCAAGTTCCCATTCGGCTTTATCATCTTCATCCCGCTAGTATCGAAAATAAAACACACCCCACAATGCGAGATGAGGCGGCGTCAAGAGGAGAATGAATGCCAAATGACAAATTTTCTATTCAATAAACCACACTTTTGGCAGAATACACAACGGCGTCAGCATCAATTATATACACCCATTTCCCTCCTTCCGGGAAATACTATGTACTCGATTAAGAGCATTTGTGTTGCGGACTGAGGAATGGCATTCGGATGCCACCCTTCAAGCAATAGCAGAGAAGATAATCGTAAATAGAGAAGATTTAAAGTCAAGATAACACCCAATTGATTGACCCTCATCATGGTTAGTCATAAAACTCGCAGTCTCGCTTAGATGGCACGTTAGGGAAGTTGACTTAAAACTACCACCCAAGGATATCCTTACTGGGGCACATTCCATTTGCTGTTCATTGATTCCATGGGCAGTCGAATGTGTTGTGCACTAAATGAAGGTAGAAAATGATCTGCAAGTGGATTAAAAATCTAGATTTCAGGCTATAGAATTCACCACATCCTCAATAAATTATGTTGACAGGAGAGCGAGAGATATGAGGTCAGTAGAGTGGTTTTTGGTCGTTTTTTTTACCACAAAAAATGCCATTTTAATTGTATATAAAGCCTTGCACATTTGCTATGCGATTGTCCAACTATTGCTGAACTTTATGCTATTGCTGGCAAACGTGTACATATTTTAGATTGGCAAAAAGGCGAGAATGGAAGTGAAAGAAGTATAAAAACGTGATGATTTAATTTTAAAACGATTTCTCTCTCAAACACCACGAGTATTGATTCTTGCCCTCAAGACATGCTGAAATGATTTGGGCCTCCAATTTCATCGGAAAATGTGTTTGGTTATACTTTCTCTGTTTGTTCTGTGGGTGGAGGGACTTTTCACACGATCCGCACCGCAGGAGGGAATAAAAACTCATCCACCCAGTGTTTCGGGGGTGTATTTGTGAGAAGATAAAGAGGGAAATTTCACCGATAAATAATAAAATACTAAAATGAATTTAAAGGGGATGACTTTCAGCGTCTTTTTTTCACGCAGCGAAACTCATTCTCTCAAGGTCCTCTCCTTTGACCACTTCACGTCTTCCTAATAAAATTTTACGGCACCGCAAACATGCCTCGGGAGCATTTGAGGAGTGCGAGAGAGAGAGAGAGTCCCATCACCCTTCGAAAAGGGGTGAGATTGCGATGAAAATTCCACCCATCCAATTGTCAATGCAAAGTTTTCCATTATGATTTTTATGGCATCGCATTGTAGTATTTTTCTATTATTTTGGATTTCTTTCCGCAGCCACTTTTGGCACAAATGCGCCACCGGCATGGCAGAAATTTAACCCATCGCAAGCGGAAGTGGTGATGAAAAGGCGAGAGATTTGATATTTCCCCAATGACAGAGTAATTTAAATATCAATTTTCGATTTCCATCCAAGAGAGGCTCATGTGTGTTGAGACATAGCTTTCGCCATCACCCCAAAGATCGCTTCTCCTTCGCTGTATATCAGATACATATGTACATATACAGTGAAAATCCTCTTAAGAGGAAAAGTTGCGCTCTTCCTCCTGACACTCCTTATATTTTCTGCCGGAATTTTGCCAGGGATGCTTGGAAATTAATGACGATTCGATAAAATTCAATTACAGCAAATCTCGTTATGTGCGTTCCTCTGTCTATTTAGCCATGGTTATACACCAAATAGAGTAGAAATGCTTCATGGCAAACATAGAGTTGCCTCTAAGATTAGTGCATTTCGAAATTTTAATCATGAAAGCAATTTCATATGTGAAACTTTCCTTAAATTTACATTTAATTGTATTGTCAGGCACAAAAGCATAATAGAGAGTTAAATGAGATAATTTAAAACTTTCAGTGGGAGAAAGAGCTCTTCCACAAGGCGGCAAGGGAGCCACTTTGAGGCGTCCCCAGAAAAGAAAATGTGAAACAAAGTTCTACACAGTGTGTAACACCAGAAAATTGACTTTCCCAATGCAATAGGGAGAATCCGTGGGATTTTCTATTATTCGATTAAGCGAGATAAAGGATGGGGGAAAGTTGAAAGTCAGAGATTCTCTATGCCATTAGGAATTGACGAAAAAGCTGCTGAAAGGCATTGATATTCAGTACATA
Source organism: Phlebotomus argentipes (assembly GCF_947086385.1). Classification (NCBI taxonomy): domain Eukaryota; kingdom Metazoa; phylum Arthropoda; class Insecta; order Diptera; family Psychodidae; genus Phlebotomus; species Phlebotomus argentipes. Next base: position 4,510,619 of record NW_026776181.1, on the reverse strand, counting down.
GGAAAATTATTATCTTCAAAGTTCAAAATTCCATTAAAATTATTATATGTATTATATCCACAAACACTATGCTGTGGCTTTGCTCACTAAATCTATACTTTAATGTTGTGTTTAGTTGATGTCACATCAATTCAAAAATACTATGTAACATTAATTGCAAATCCACATGTTCGCGTCCTTGTGGTTTTCACACAGTTACCTATAGATATCCATGGAAGATTGAAAGTTATTAAAGAAACTTTCTATTTCTACTTTCCAATCCAAACTTTTCGTATAAGTTCATTTTCCTGTATGTTCAAGGATATCCGAGGGAACGATATGGAGTGAGAAAAGAATAAATGAGAGTCATATCTCCAGGAAAAAACTCTCAAATATCTCCTTATCTTACAATAAGTCCGCTATACGTATTGTTTATTAAGTGAATTTTATAACTTTTCCCTCCGAGCAGCGCGTTTCAAGTTAAAAGGGAAATATTTGGTCATTTCTTGTGATTTTACACTCGAACAGTCTATTTAATATGCTGTAAGTGGGAAAAGAAAAATCCCTGTAAATTCTGCAATATCACGAAAAGAAGCACATAATTAACGCTATAAGAGAATTTTCTTCTAAAAACTTTTCACGAAATTCCCTTCCTGATTACACTTTGGGCGGAAAGTCGAAACTTTCAGTATAAAATTAATGATTAAATACTTTTTGCATGATGTTGTAATTGAATATATTCTATAAACAAGCTTTTCAGCAAATTCTCTCTGCTTATGTGACAAAGTTCCTGCATAGCTTGCATTGGATGAAATGTGCTGAGCACTTTGCAGAGTGCCAAAATCTGTTAAATTTTTTAAAACATTCTTTCGCATCTCGTGTGTTGTCTAGCTGATTAAACATTCCCTTGGGTATTTTGTCTATTAATTACGCCGCGCCAGCGATAGCGTTGTAATTTACAGCATCATTACCATGATAGAGGGACACAATTTCTGTGAGAAAATTTCCTCCTCGCAAAATGATAATTATTTCCTCCGCTCGCAATACGGAAAATCACTCTCATTATTTTCCCGCGGTGCACACAATATATTCTCTCCCTCCATCTCAATTGCAAGCTCTTCCGCCATGATAAGTGAATGTCACAATTAGACCAGTTTCTTTTGTGCCGCGATTTCAATATCGGAAATTGTATACATTTCACTTTTTGCAATTGCCAAGGCCCGGATAAGAAGGCGCAATTGCAAAGAAAAGTATCTATTTTCGTATGACGATTTGCACTGAAGAGAATATCTGCAATTCAACAGACATTTCATGTCACATTAATATCCCCCTCGTTGCAGTGTGAGGACAGATTCTTTTTCCGCGCCATAATCTGTGCATCCTGCCGTGCTATCTGCTTCGGTAGAGGACAAGTGGAAACTTCTGCAGAAAGCGACGAGGAGAATAAAAGTTGTTGTCTGCAGAAAGTGATTAAATGTGTATGTTTGGCTTGCTTTTGATGCTTTCATATTGTCACACAGGAATCATATCGAGGGAATACCGACAAATTACTCCACGAGAATACAATTTATAAATCGAAAATGATAAAGGATGACGGCCATCGTTGACCGAGCCTCAGTGTAATCAAATAATTGAATCAGGACAAATTGCATCAAGCTCTCATGGGGGAAATCTTGGGGAAGGTGATTTTCCCACTCTGCAATAGTGCAATTCAGCCACTCCGTGAGCACTCAAGTATACATACATACAGTCTATGAAAGACGATATGATACAAATATAATACTCGCACCACCATAAATGTGAGTTTGCTGTGGAAAACAGTCCGCCTGGAGACATCAGTCAACAGCCACTGTGCAGCTCACGGAGCAACATAGCAGAAATTGGAAATTTTAAGCAATATATACGTTGGCAATAATGCACTTACAGCGTACTTTTGTAACCTGACTGTAATTAAGAGATGAGAATGGACTAATGGCAGTCGCTTCGGCATCCATCAACCGTGTCATTTGATCAAGAGTCTTCTGGCCATTGATGAGTAAAATCAATCAACCCTGAGAGAGCTTGCCTTATGAAGGAGAGATTCATGCACCAGTAAACTTCATGTGGCCGGCAAACAACTAAATGCCATTGTTGACAAAATAATCCCATGATTGAGCTTCAATTTATTGCCCCTTGTGCCGGAGCACTTCTTTTGTACTCAATCTCCCAGCATGAGGGACACTTCAAGTTGTTTCACTGCAATTTTCCAAGTAAGAAGTTGTGAAAAGTATAGTAAATGCAGTCTCATCGTATGAGGATTTAGGGAAAAAAAGACTTTTATCGAATAAATCGTTGGATATTGAATAAAACTGAAAAGTAAATTGCTTGAAATTTCTGTCTCATTACATGTTAGTTGACAACTTCAATAAAAAAGATTTATTGAGATGACTTCTGTCTCCTCTTTTTATTTAAAATCTTATAGCTATATCCACGAAGCACACTTCTTGGCAAACTTAAGACGTTTCATCCAGTCAGTCTTGAACACTCATTCCAAGTACTCAAGAGTGGATATTTTAAATTTTGTTACTGTATATTTAATGCGTATTTATATGTATACATTACTGTCATAATTAGTATGAATCAAATCTGAAATATAGCCAGTGAGTGTAGTATTTCAGAACGTGTTATCTATATATAATGATATCATTATTTATAAGTCTCTAAATAAGCATTGATCAGTGATTCCTTTTTATTTATCTGTCCGATTCTTCGCCGCGAAACCACATATTTTTGAATAATTAATCTCAACCACAACTAGGCTCTATTCAATGCGTGGCATTTAATTGGAGACTTTGCATGGTCCATCAATTACTTTGTCACGCAAACAGATGATTTCGTATTATGTTCACATATTATGGGAAGTAAATTGCAAGTGATATCGTGATTAATTCTTGAACAAGCTGTGCGGCCATTCAAGTCAATTTGCTTGATTGAGTGCTAAATGTTCGCTTAATTATTGCCCACTATCGTTACTTTGCATCTCCGCGGGACGCATCAGCCCTTCACGGAAGGGCCGAAGAGTGGCACATAAATCACTGGGTGGGAAATATATTGGGCAACATGAGATTACACACAAATTAATGTTGAACTGCAATGAGAAGTGCTGTGGCAATTTACAAGCCGTATTTGCATAATTTTCTTCATCATGCCCAACATTCACATATTTTCACGGTGGATGTCCTTTTGCAGTTTCATTCGCATTACTCATGCCCAGGGAGTCACACCGCGCGCACAGCATATATTTTTGGCCGCAAAAGAGGCAGAACCTTATGCTGTCGACGATGGCTTATGGAAATTGCAGTGGAAATTCCACCAACGCTGCTCGAGGGATTTGATTGATTTCGTGATTTGATGCATAATCCAATCTCCGCAGGACATCACAATATGCCATATCCATGTCACTTGCGATTCTGCACTGAGGGGAATTGTATATGACAATTGAGCAAATCGTGCAAATATTTTTCGACATTGCAATGCCATTACCTGTCTTTTTTTCCCTTGAGTGGCCGTCAAACTCTCTCGCTGGCAAATCAGTTTCCAGCTAGATAAAAGTCACCCACTTTTAACGTGTCACAGTGGTGAGTAATTTCCTCTCAGTACAGCAATATTATTCTGCAGTATTTGCCTCCTTTGCATGCACGCCTTCAAGGATTTTCATATGGCGCGCCAAAGTGGGCGGCATGAGAGCGACTCTTCTGGGCAGACGATTGGGATTTTTATGCAATAAATCATTGATTTTTCATGAGTGAACACAAACAAATTCAGACAATACGACCGAATCAGGGAAAATGTCGTGGGTGGAGGAGAAGCGCCAAACTGGGTGGGCGATGTGAAAAATTTATGTCAATTGTATTTATATCTCTTGGGTATTGTTTCGAACTTGAATTCAATTGTAGCCCAGAAATCAATATAATTTATCACACCACTTTGTGCATTTCCCCAGATACTCAGCACCAAAAGTAAATACATTTTTCACTGGTGGCCAAAAGGGCGGGAAACAGAGAGAGAGTTCACGTGAATTGCGAGTTGCAGTTAATAAAAAAGAGAGCTGATGGTGGAAAAAGAAGCGAGCCGCCATGGTAGAGCCATTTTCGTCGAGTGCATAAAATGTGTATAAAATCCCATTTCATTGCTTGTCATCTCAGTCATTTTCCTGCAATTTTCCCAACAATTTTCAGCACACAATAAGCCCTTCTCGCTGGGTGCACACCGCACCATTCCAGCCACTCGCTGGGCAATTAAAAAAATCCACATGCAAAATGCATGTGGATTTGCAGTGAAGTGTGAACAGCGCTCAAAAGAGTTGCACTCTCAAATGTGGATGCCAATGTGACACCGGCAAGAGGCATTCTGTCACATGTCCTCTTAAAAATTCCACCCACACAGACCTCATCAGTGGAAGCGAAAGAGCCAAACCAATAAGATGATTGTCATTGAAATTTATTCGATTGTGAGCCAATTTCTACAATGGAAATGCATCAATTGCTATTACCTTTTTTTTCCTCCTGTGTCACATGGGGAAAATTCACAAGGAATGTCCTAATGTGTGTACATAATTTGGGTGAACGAAAATAAATATTTAAAGATTCGTGTGTCACGAAGTTTTCCCAGAATAAATTGTAGGCCAAACATTATTGTTCTGTTTATGCATTAGCTATTCAAATGAACATGTTTTTTTCCCCTGTTCCGCTTCCCATCGAATTATTTCCAATTTTGCCAAAAGACGCGAAGAATATATGTCTCGTTAGAGATGTAGAGCAAGGCAGTTGCATGTGCGCTGCACTCCAAGAGGTTTGAAGACAAGCAAAACAATGTGTAAAATTGAGCCATTAACTTGCACTACACATTAGCTACAGCTGCATATATTAATGTTCTAATCACACATGCTAAATGTGTACAGAAATATTCAGAGAACCATGAAAACTGCCTCAATTCCATTTAACATTCTTCACACTTTCTCTGTGAAATTCAATCCAACGCCAAAAAAGGGGTGAATAAATACTTAAATGGCAAATTACTCTGCCAACGAGAAAATTTCTCAATTCCAACACATTTATAGCCAATAAAGTGTTAATCAATCCAATCCAAAATCAAGCGATTCATCCGAATTGCGTGTTTTAATATGATCGAAATTGCATGTAGTGCACAAGTATTTCCATGTAGAATTTTCAATACCTACCCAATTATTGGTCAATATAATTGAACCAAAATCATATATGTAATTTGAAACGAAACGCACTTTCAAGGGCTCTCACCGACATATTTTCAACCATATTATATTTCAATGCACTTCAGCTTTATTGCATTTCCCCTGGGTAATTCCCAAAATACTTCACTTATTGGTTAACGTTTTGCTGTATGTAGCAAAATACTTCAGTGTCGCAAATTATCAATCAAAATTCCAAAATAACTCTGTAAATTCGACAAAGATATTTTGTGAAATTTAATTCATCACCATTGGCGGCAAATGTCAATATTCCTAATTTATTTGGACGCTTTTACATGGCCAAAACCATATTCTATCGGGAAATGTGAATGAAAAATCAACCAACTGTGGATTTCAATCGATCTCGAAATCCCTAATAAGCTCCATCAATATTATGTTTTACAGACTTTACCGTGATGAGAGGCGAAGTTCGACATTGCATTAAATCAAATGAATTCCGATAGTAATCCAACAGAGTTCTGAGAAGTCCTTATAGCGAAATTCCGCCAAAATCAGGAGTGACACACATTTATTTGCATGCTCCACAAACTTAATTACTTTTTTTTCCACCATTGAATTCGCTTGCATTAAATTGTCATGGGTGGAAAAAAAAAATGAATGGAGCGACAAAAATTTCACATTCATATTGACTGCTTTCTATTCATGAAGCGAAATTATTTTTAAACAATGCAAATAATAAATTCTCGAATCGCATAAATTATAGAAGAACGGATAAATGCTGTTTTCGGCTGTACTCACATTTTTCCTCCACACGATAGACAATGTGATGTAGAATCCATGTAAAATCGCGTAACAATTCAATCCCTGGAAAATCGCATTTATTGAAAAAGCATAATGCAAATATGGCCATATTTGCTCCACTGGCCAGCGAATGCATAATAACGCATAGGATGCGCATAGTTCTGCGGTGTGCCTTCACGCCAGGTGTGCAGAAAAAGCGTGAGGAATATGCTAAAATCACCACGAGGATGCTGATGAAAAATGACCACACTTGGGAGATCCCTCAATTATTAAATGCAATTTGCTTGTGGAATTTTTCTTACCCCTGTTGGAACCCAGTTTAATTGCACTTGAGAAATTCCCATGAAAATTCCATTTGTTTGTGGAATTTTAAATGTGCACCCCAATTGAACTAAGCTCCTTGAAATTTATTATTTTAATTAATATTACTGAAAATTTTCACCCTCCTGAAAAACTTTTCTAATTTGCATTTAAGTCCTGTTTGAATTATGGCGAAAAACTGCACGAATGGAGGTGAAAGCACTTAGCTAAGTACTCAAAGTTCGCATCAGCTCAAACCAGAATTTCATACTTGATTTCTGTGCTTTTACTTGCATTCCCTAATTATTCAAGGATTGAATAATAAAAAATTCAACGATGGCTGATTGAGATGTCAATCTTTCCACTATTGGAACAACAATTTTCCCTACAAGGGAAACTAATCAGACGTGAACTTTAGTTTCCACTTCAATCGAATGGAATTACCTCTTATTAATGCTCGAACGAATTGCCAGATTTTTGTTCTCAAAAGTGGCGTCAACTTTTCTCTCCTCCTTTTTGTCGCTTAACTAGTTTATTAGGGATTAACCGAGCTTATTGATCTGAATACAGATTTTCAAAGTAACATTTTCACTTAATTCTAGGGTTAGAATGGTTCACATCGAAAAGCCATGACTTAATTAGTAATGAAGAGAACAAATTGGTTCAGTAAAAGAGACTTTAATGTGTAAAATTCTAAAAATTTCCTTAGTTGCTCAAAAATTGGCAGTTTTCCAGAATTTTTTGGCTGTTTTTTCCTTCTCGTCCTCTTCCTGCTGCTCCTGTACACAGTCTAGAGCGGAAAGATCTCTTCTTTCTCATTTAAGCCACTAATTATTGCATCGAGAATGTCTAGGGGCCTAGTATTTTAAGTATTGCATGGGTTTTTTTTGTGTGGACAAATGCGTTTTCTCGGCAAATTTGCGCCGATTTTCCGCCCGAGAGCACCGAGACAGGGGCTCTTGAAGCTCGTAGCAAGTCGAGGAGGCGCCCCAGTGCCACCCTCTGCGAAGGAATGAGCATTCCATGCGGGCTCGCCATTGAATTTGCATAGAGCGGAAGTTATTTGGAGCATTGCGGTTTTTCCGAGAGAGAGTTTTCGGCATGTTCCTCTGGTGCAAATGGGCACCCAGAGGCAGACACAATATCAAATTTTTGAGTGGCAGGGGCTCCGCATTTAAATGCTGCCGCCAATTAAGAGTGTTTACATTCAAAACTCCCCACGTGAAGGGTGGTGAAGGAGAGCAAACACTGTCGATTCGAATTGTTTTGCCATCCCAAAAAGGAACGGAAGGAGAGACAACTTTTTCCACCCTCACCCCTTCCGCTGGAGCCCCTTTTGCGGGAGCCGGAGTGACGACTGTGTTATTCAAATGTCGAAAAACGGCTCGGCGAGACCAAAACCACCCACAATCACAGCCCACTTAATGCAATTTTCTTCCAGTGAAATTCAAATGAATGGCGCAAATTTTCATATCAAATGGAAAATGAAATTAAAAACTTTTCCCTCCGCATTCGCCTTTGGTGTTAATTCAATTAATTGGATTCCTTACATTCGAATAGATTCCGGAGTAAAGGGGGGCTTCCCGGACGCCTCAGTCGACGCTCGTCTCCACGCTGTCATCGTACTGACCGGAAAGGCTTTTTCCGCGGTGGTTGAAGATGTAGAATGAGGGGATGTTGCCCAGCGTTTCCCAGGACTTGGCTTGCAGATCTACAGCTGCCCGGATTTCACGGAACTCACCGACTACTTGCAGAATACTATACACCAGCACTATCAGGCTCACCACAGCCTGCAGCACAATCTAGAAGAGAGACAAGCAATATAGTCTCGGGGAAGTCTCCCACACCGCCTGACGGTACTCACATCAAATGGCAGGGAATTGAACTCCTGTTCCGTGATTCTCAGGTATGTTCTGTCTGCAGATGGAGACAAAGTGAGGTTAGTTTACTTGTTTTTCACCTTCTTCGCGGCATCTCTACTCACGTTGCGCTGCAGAATAGGCTACATGAATCAGTGACACAAATCCCACCACTAGTAGGAATTTATGGAAATTTTTAACAGCCATTTGAGGGAGTTTTCGTGGAAATCAGCCGACTTGGCAAAAATATGACACTTTGCTGGAAACTCGATAATTCGATATATCGAAGGATTTATCGCGAAACACTTCAATTGCTGACAGCTGTTTTGCGAATGAAAGCAAAACAATGAATATCTTGCCAAAGAAAAGGTGCGTTTTTGTGGGCGGAAAATCTATTTTTCCCTGATGATATATGTGTGATCTTTCAGATGGCACGTGCGAACGAGGGAGAATATTGCACGAGTGCGACGGGACGAGAAGAAAGCGGCGGACGAGGAGAAGGAACGTCTCCGGAGGATTGCTCTTGCGGTATGTTAGAAATCCTCTTATCCCCAGAAGAGTGTAATTGGACGAGTGAATTATATTTCAGGAGCAAGAAGCTCGGATAGACACCCTGAGACAGCAGGCAAAGGATCGACGGCACAGTGAAGTGACTTCCAGTCGAGAAATCCAGGAAAAGCAGCAGTCTGGAGAGCATGTGAACTTCTTCAGTGACCTGGAGAGTGGGAAGTACCAGGCTGAGGGTCAGAATGCTGAACACTTGAAGGAGAAGAAGGAGGAGACGGAGAAGTACGAGAAGCAAGTGGGATATCTGACCTACTTGGGTCAGGACACGAATGAAGCCCTCGGGAAGCGAAGCTGGTACGAGGAAGTGCCGAAGAGACAGGATGTCTACGCAGAGAGTGGGAAGATTGTGGAGAAGGGTCTGAAATCGAAGATGTATAACGATCCTCTGAACGTGATGAAGCGATATTTGGCTACAGGATCGTCGTCAAAAACATCCAGTTCCACTCCTGTGCCAAAGCCTGCCCTCCTGAAGACGTACGAGTCCGTGCTTCATTCATACAGGGCGGAGGCAGTGCCTAAGAAGAGAGCGAAGAAGCACAAGTCGAAAGAGAAGAAGAGGAAACGCAAGCGTTCAAGATCTGAGTCTGAAGATGAGGAGGAGCGACAAGCCAGGAAAGTGAAGCTTGAGAAATTGCGCGCTGAGAGACTCGAGAGGGAAAAGGCAGAGCGCCAGCGGACGGAAGCCTTCCTGGCTAAGCTCAGAGGTGATCCGGAGCCGAAGAAGGAGCCGGAAAAGGCAGTTCCCGTGCGGCCCATGAAGCAGAAATACAATTCGCAGTTTAATCCGGAACTGGCAAAGCAGAATTACGACTGGAGACACCAAGATTACAAGTAAACTGTTTATCATACTAAATTACGAGCTTCCCGGAAAGTCTTTCTATCTGTACCTGCCGAACCACTTGTGGTCAAAGGGCGACAGCCAATTGTGGCAGCCGCCGAAGTTGTTCTGAATCACGTACTTCATCGTGTATGGATTGACATTGGCGGCTTCCCGCTCGCGCTCCTTCGCCTCGCGCTTCTCCAGGATCTCCTGCGACACCACGAGAGCCTTGAAGGGCAGCTTGTGCGCCACCAATTGCAGGATTTTGTACGCCTCCGGGAACTCAAGGTGGCCGCCCAGCTCGACAATCACACGCCCCTCCTTGATGGGACTCACGTAGTGGTCAATGGGACCCTTGCCGCCGCCCATGCGCTGTCCCTGGCCCTTCTTCGTCACCGGCTGCCACGGCGCGTCCACGCGCCAAATGGCGAACATCCGACTCACGTCGAGCTGCCGTCCAATGCCGAACCTCATCATCTCGAAGTGATTCCACTTGAGTCGTCCACCGCCCAGCGCTATGATTCCGTACTGCTGGTGGATGAGCTTATTGTGTACCAACTCGGGGCCTCGCATCAGTTTCAGGCGCTTCTGCATCTTCGGCGGTCGCATGCCGCCAAGATATAAGGGCGCTCGATCCATCATTTTCAACTTTGGTCTGTCCACAGGTTCAATGGCTGTTCAAAGATAGGAAATTCATTACTTTCCCGACTGTTTCTGGGCCATTTCTCAAGACTCACGATCAAATTTAATGGGAGCGGGGAAGTTTCTCAGACCCACTCGTTGGCCACAATTCCATGGCATTCCGGAGGTTTCTGGAAAGATTTCTGCAATTAAATGTTGCTAAAGATACCGAAGGACAAGATTCATACCTATACACGTGACTATTCTACTTAATTTTAGCATATTTGCAAGAAAATTTATTGACTGTAAAAACCGTGTGAAAATGCACCAAAAATGAGGTTATGTGAATTGATATTCGATATATCGACTTTATCAATTCGAAGCGCGATTTTTATTTTGCGGGCAATTTGAACACAAATGCAAATGCTCAATTTTCCTGATGCCAAGGAAAATAGAAATATTTCCAGTTTAAAAACAAATTTTACCATTTTGAGGGCTTTATAAATATTATAAATACCAGAATCTTTTTTAAATCAACCATATAATCTCGAAAAACAATAAAATTGATTTTTCTAAGTAAAATAATTCATGAAAATGCCTCAGCTTGTTGACAGAGAAGCTATAGAAGATCTTTACTTAATTCTTTAGCAAGTATTCTAAGAGAATCCCCTGGTTTGATACATAGAAAATAACAAATGCCTTGGTGAGGGTTAAGCAGAAAACAAAAGCGCAAAAAATTCCCGCATTCTCGAATGCTTTCTTCTCTATGGCTGAAGAAAAAAGGCAGTCAAAGCCAAGAATAGCGCTCAAGTCAGTGAAGATTCGTCTCCTATGTTTTTTTGCTGTGTATGAAAAAGTTTTAAAAATACCACTCAGCTTGCACCTTGACCACCACCTCGGAAGCCCGAGGCTGACGATCTTCAACGGCCCGGGAGTTGCACCGGAGTGCATCTCGCGGGCCCTTTTCACGCTCCGGACAAGGTGCTGTGCCTCATCATCGTGGCTGATTGGTCATCCAATTTGGACTACCGTTAATGAAGACAAACTACAGAAATGATCCTGTGAAGTATAGTCTTAACTCATCGGTCACTCGGCTTCGGTCTTCAGTGCGACCAACAAGTGTTGTGTTCACGAAGTATATGCGGAGTGAGAAAAATGATGATTTTCTTTGCATTTTACTTGTCAACTCATCTGCACGCTCACATTAAAGTACAATTTCTCTGTTTTACTTCAGTTGGGGGCCTTAATAGAAAAATACACACACTTTCGCTGGCGCTCCGTCGCCGTTTCTGCCCTATTTGGCCTCCTTCGCGTCACTCTGCGGCGCATTCTTGTACTCATGGGCGATCCGGATGTGCTCTCGCAGGCTGTACTTGTTCTTGAAGCTCTTCTGGCAGTAGTCACACTTACGCGGCGGCTGAGACGTGTGCTGCGTCCTTACGTGGCGCCAGAGATTCACTGTCGTGATGACCAGCTTGCAGAATTGACACTGAGACCACTTCGTGTTGGACGTATCTGAACAAAAGGCAGGATTTTTAGTGGATACACGCGCTGATCGACCAGGATCTTTAATAGTCCCAATTTATACACACATAAACACGTGGAAACATTAGTTTTATGTCCTATTCTCTACACTAAGTCAACACTTCTAGTCATTATTTGTGGGATTCTTCGCTAAAAACAATAAATGTCGTGTGCATAAAAACGCTTTGATTACAATGATTGCATTCTCGGAAACAGAATCATGTCATATTTCTTCTCCTTGACCTTCTTTTCTTCTCTCTTATCGCGGCGCTATCAATTGTATTTAATTTGGTCGCGCGGAAGAAGTGATAATGTGACGATAAAGTTTAGGAATCACTGGATTCCTAAAACTTGTGAATGTTCAATTTGGCATCAAAGTTGAGGGTTATTTTGTGAATCTTGTTCAAATGTGTCCGCATATCGTAACTTCGTGAGAATGATCTCTTGCATACTGGACACTTGGTCTTCCCGCTATGCAAATCCCTGTGTAGTGTCAATGACATCGGATGCTTGAACCCTTTCCAGCAAATGCTGCAACGGAAACGTAGTTGGGCATCTGCATGTGAAAGAGAGAGAGAGAGAGACAAATGAAACATAAGGAACAAAACAGAAAAATAAGGGCAGGACAGAGACTGATAAGCGCAACATTATCTCTCAAACCCCGGTGAGAAGAGGTGTCTCTTGTTTTGCACAAAAAATATATAGAGAGAGAGGCATCTTGTCAAACACCCGACACCATTAAGACCACACACAAGATTGTTATCAATTCCAAAACACTTGAGAAGATTTCCCAGAAAACAACAGCCAAGCCGCGATTCTGAACCCCATTTGAATTGGGAAGTTATGAGTGGATCAAGTGTTCATACCTTGCTGCAATCCCTTGTCGTCCGCCTTTCCTTGATTGTCCGCGCTGTATTTGCTCTGATCTGCTGCGAAGGAAGGTGGAAAGATTAGCCACAGAACACTTCATTGAGTTCCTTGAGCCACTCACTGTACTCCGATGTGTGAAGGTCGCCCGAATCCACTTCCTGCACAGTGTAGGACTGCTCCATGTCGCCCTCCGACACACTGCGCACGGCCAGAATCTGCGGCTTCGAGTCCCCATCCGTTATGTCCTGATCCTGCGAATCGCCGGCCTCGTCGTCCGCACTGGCGCCCGCGTCGTCCGTCCGCTCCTCCAGCAGCACCTCCTCGCCCGCATTGGTGCTCTCGTCTGCCGTCGTGGAGATGTCGATGTACTCCGGGATGTCGATCTTCATGGGCGTGAACTCCACATTGGCGTTCTCGATGGTGATCGTGTCCGGGCTCTGCTTCACGAAGTTGATGCCCTCGATGGCGATGTTGTCGTCCGAGTCAATGTAGAAGCGCTTTCGCTTCGGCTGTGCCGTCTCCGTCGTCACTGTGCTGAGTGTCGTGCTCTTCGGCGGCAGCCTCACGATCTCTCTCACCGTCGCCTGGCCACTGCCCGTCACCATTCTCGTCACAATCCCTGACGTCTGCGCCTTCGTGGCCGACGCCACGCTGAACTGCTTGCTCACCGGCGTGGGCACAGGTGTGTCGCGGCCCTCCTTGTCGGTGCTGCCCTCCGTCAAGCCCTGCACAGACAGCAATTCCGCCGTGTGCAGAAACGACGGCAGAGATTCCTGCACCACATTAACCTCGCCCTGGTAGATGAACTCGATAATCGACGACAGATCCTCAAAGCGCACATTCTTGAACACAATCACAGGGTGCTGACAGGGATTCTCCTGGAACACCTCGCGGAAGTATGTGCTGCAGGCTGACAGGATCACCTTGTGCGCCCGGATCTTGCGCCCCTCGCAGCTCAGCGTCACGTCCACCAGGTCCTCCTGGGTGCGCAGCGAGTCGAAGGCGTACGTCAGGTGATTCACGTAGTTGTTCCATCGCAGGAAGAATTGCTGAGTTGTGGCAGACATCCTGAGGCGAAACGAACAATTTCACCCAGTGTGACATCACATTCTTCCCACCACCAAATCACACACCCCACCGTCGCCCCCCGCGCAAAAACCCCAAACCCACCTGCCTTGTGGTCTCTTCTTGCCGCTTGTGATGTTTTCCCCACGAAAATGGGTAAGTTTCCACTGGATTTTTCCAATAATTCCACACTGAAAAACACCAAACTTGCTTCTCCAAACAAGTTGACACAATATTACTGACACACCATTCCACCGCGAGGGGGCGCTGGGCGTGGAAAAAGAGCGCGTCAGGCGCGAAATTCGAAAGATGATTGCATGCAAGAACTATTCAGCCGCGGCGGTCGCGCCTTAGAGACGACGGACGCCACTGGATTTAGCCGAGATTAATCATTCGTTGCCTCAAACCACATCTTTCTGATTCAGATCAGAGCATCAAATACACTTTATTCGCTTTATTTGAGCTCTCAAAAAGCCACTTTTCCTATAATTATCTTACACGTTTCACATATAAATTCCCTAAATTCCTTATTATATGGACGAAATATAGCGCCAAGGGGTAGACTTTTGTACAAATACGTAGAAATTTTCTTCGCAGCGGCGCCAAAATATATTTGCAAGCCTCTTATTTGAAATACAAAAGCCACACTTTATCGGACAAAAACTCTAGCCAGGAAGTCTAGTAATCCTCAATTCCGGGCAGTGGGAATGTCGTGCTGTACTCCTCAATCTCATGTCGCAGCGCAGAGACTTTCTGTACGAACGCCTCGTCCTTGTGAAGGAGATTCTTGAAGTCGACAAACTTGGGACCCGATGCCGTTGAGATCTCCTTGCAGAGTTTCAGTCCGCGATCGATAAAGTCCACCACGCGGTCCATGTCCTTCTCCACGAGGCCACGAGTGGTGAGAGCAGGCGTGCCCAGTCGGATGCCCGAGGGATTGAGAGCAGATTTGTCACCAGGAACCGTGTTCTTGTTGCACGCAATGGAGATCTCCTCCAGAAGGTACTCCGCCTTGGCTCCCGTCAGTCCCACGCCGCGCAGGTCCATGAGCACGAGATGGACATCTGTGCCGCCAGTGGCAATTGAGTAGCCTCTCTCGATCAGACCCTTGCACAGGCGCTGAGCATTAAGGATCACCTGCTTCTGGTACTCAACGAACTCCGGCGACTTGGCTTGCAGGAAAGTCGTGGCGATGGCAGCGATGGCGTGATTGTGAGGACCACCCTGAAGACCCGGGAAGACAGCCTGATTGATCTTCGACTCCAGATCGTACATCACTTTGTCTCCGTTCGCCTTGACACTTCGCACGCCCTTTCGGAAGAAGATCACGCCCGCTCTGGGGCCTCGCAGGGTCTTGTGTGTTGTCGTGCTCACCACGTCGCAGTACTCAAACGGACTGGGAATCACTCCAGCCGCCACGAGGCCAGAAACGTGGGCCATGTCGGCGAACAAGAAGGCTCCGTTCTGGTTGGCGATGTCACGGAAACGCTTGTAGTCCAGGCAGCGAGAGTAGCAGGACATGCCTGCGATGATGACTTTCGGCTTGAAGAGCTTCGCGTTCTCCTCCAGCTTGTCATAGTCGATCAGGCCACTCTTGGCGTCCACCTTGTACGGCATGCTCTCGAAGAAGATGGACGTGGCGGAGATCTTCTTCGTGGCTGTCATGAAGCCGTGCGTCAAGTGGCCGCCATCGGGCAGATCCAGGCCCATGATGCGATCGTGGGGGTTGCAAATGCCCGTGTAGACCGCCAAATTGGCCGGAGAGCCTGAGTACGGCTGCACGTTGACGCCCCATTCCTCGGGATTCAGCTTGTACGCCTCCAGAGCACGCTTCTGACACAGCACCTCAATCTGATCAATGAACTGGTTCCCGCCATAGTATCTGAGGAGATTATCATTGCTCTGATTAGTCTCGTTAAGTCCAATTTCCGCTCGGGAGGCGCGTCTCACCGCTGTCCCGGCAGCCCCTCGGAGTATTTGTTGTGCAGACACGAGCTGAGACACTGAAGCACGGGCACGGATGTGAAGTTCTCACTGGCAATCATCTCCAGGCCGCGCAGCTGCCGCACTTTCTCTTTCTTGATCAGCTCCATCAGCTCAGGATCGGAATCCCAGAGATTAGAGTGCAGAAGGGCAGAGTTTCCTGCCATGTTGCTGGTTGTGCTGAACTGTAAGATAAGAAGAGATTGTAGATAAATTACCCAGGAAGAGATTGGAAGCGCCTACAGAAGCCATCCTGAGTTCTGTTCCCGGTGAAGATGCAGCAAGATCGAGAAATTACTCTCAAATGATCACTTTCTATGGCATATGGGGCATGAAAGCAGAATAATCTCGGCCCTGGGTGAGGTCAAGTAGGTCAGGCGATAGCGGTGTGTGATATTTGCGGAGAATTATCGCGAAAACAGCTCGTCCGGGAGCCTTGAAATCCCTCCCGGCGAGTTGCATCACAAGCGCAACAAGTGGTTTCCCACATTTCACACCATCTTTCCCACAGAACTGCTGCACTTACCGATCTTGCTGTTGCACAGACTCCAAGAAGATGTGCTTTCGCACTAGTTTTCCTACAAGACCACCACTTTGATGAGCTGGAGACGCCAAGAACCGCTGTAGCGTCCACCAAATTGGCTCCCAGCACACGTGGTACTCCTACTTTCCATACCAGACTGCAGATGGCACGTGACATTGTTTACTCAAATGTCAATTTATCGCCTCCGATCGATGGTTTTCCTCGTGCAAACAATAGAATTCCCGCAATAATATTATTTCACAGAATACATAATATTGCTTATTTGTTGGAGCATCTGTCCACCACTGACTTTTTCAACAAATCCACCACCATCCATCAATAATTTGTGCGCAAATTGTGTGAGAAGTTGGGAGCCGCACTATCGCATCGCTCGCGAGAACCGATAGCCTTTGACCTGGTACTCAAGACGATTTCACGCCAATATTATACAAAGAAGGTAATTACTTGCCGTCCACACACTCTATCGCTATACTTTATGGCCCCAAATATAGAAATACATTTTTTACCCGGCACTTTCAGTCACTTTTTTGGGGTTGTGCAATTGTTCCGATTGGAATGGCGCGCATGTGCTATTTCAAATTATATAACCCGATCAACGGCAAAAAACGAAAAATCATAATGTGCGCTAGACGTAGCAATTCGAGGACTTCAAGGACATCGTGCATTACGGTCATGTACCTCGTCCATGTACGGCGTCTCCTCCTCGACTCCCCGGCTTCTCCCAACTATGGTCAGCCCTGAGTTCGCGGCTGAAGCAGGAAGTCAAGAAATTTCAAAACACACGTTTTTCTTCTGTGCATTTTCACGAATTCTGACTTTCTTCATTTGTTCGAAATGAAAAAGGAATCAGTATGTCTCATTTCATATTCTGCTCGGAAAATTTAGTTGTCTGGCATTTTCGGCTGGCTGAGATGTTTCAATAGTGTTTCATTTATGTTTCGGCTTTTTAGCTAGCCGAGGCACACACCGCAATTCGACTGGAGTTCAGCTCAAGTGCATTGGCGTAGCTTCACAGATAAAATAACCATTCAATTCGATTCAGCTCAGTGCATTTACAAAATCTCAATCGCTACTCTCGTCACTGCTGGCCTCCTGGAACCACACAATAAGCTTCTTGAGGCCTTCCCTGAGCCACTCGGCATCCTCTCCCAAGTCCTCGTGCCAGGAGACAATGGCCTCCTCGCTCAGGAGGTCCTCATCGTAGAAAAAGTGCACAATCTGGGAGACTCTTGGCTTCAGATTGCTGTTCTCCTGACAAATATCCTGAATTGCCTTCAAGCAGTCGTGCATGGCTGCCTCGCCTTTGATGTAGTTCTTCAACACTGGTCCCAGATGACTGTAGATCTGCTTCAGCGCCGCCAGAACGCTCGTTGTGGCCTCGGCGAGAGGCGACAAGTGAAAGATGGCCTGGACAACGTAGAAATTGACCTCCGAGAGCGACATATTGTAGGCATAGCGTGAAGAATTGATTTCCAGGACGAGAAACTCTGGGTTGGATTTCTCCTCGAAGCCTCTCTTGAGACTGTCGATCACCTCCGAGAGGAAAATGTTGGCATCTTCAGGCACAGGAGAGGCTCGCTGAGATTCTTCCTCATCTGAGCTGGAACTGTGATCGCTCTCGTGATCTGCGTAATCTGTCGGAGCCATTCTCTTCACTGTCGTCTGCGTGATGTCCTTATCGTCATCGTCCGAGTCTTGAGCATCAGTTTCTCGCTCCTCGAGGACGACGAATGCGGATTTTCCGAGTTTCTGGCTCGGTTCCGAGAATTCCGGCGCCGTCGATTGGATCGTCAGCTTGTCTATGCTGCTCTTCTCAGGCAGAATCACTCTGTCTCCACACACTGCGCCTCCAGTCACTGTTGAGTCCTTCTTAACTATGCATCCTTGGCCGAGGACGCAATGATCCAGCCGGCAATTGTCCTCCACTGTGACGTCGTCGAAGATGAAGGAATTTGTGATCTTACAGTTGTTGCCAATCCGGCAGCGCTTCCCCACCACACAGTCAGACAGCCAGGACTTCTCGCCCACCGAGCTCGCCTCATGGATCACGAGACTGCCCTTGAGGACGCTGCTTCTGGCCAGCTGCACACTCTTGTTCTTGTACACGAGGTTCTTCGAGATGTTGTACTGCAGCTTCAGCCGCCCGATGCCCATGTCTGGCGATAGAGGATGCGTCCACCGATGGATGATGTCGTTGCTGACCATCTTGTACTTCTGCCAGTTGCTCACTTTCATCGCATACTCGCCGGCAGACAACTCAGCCACGTAAATCCGACTGTCGAGGATCTCCTCGTTGATTAGCAGTCCGCGGATGAAGTCATCGCGCGTCTCGAAGTCGAAGTTGTCGGCAAAGAGGGGCAGGACGGTTGGAGAGCAGATGGCGATCTGGGGATCGCCATAATCGTGTCGAATCTCCGCGCCCGACGGGAGTTTGAAGTACTCCAGGCCAAAGGAGAACTTCCTCTCGCGACTCAAAGGATTCTGTCGCTGGTGCGTGAGTAGACGATTGTTCAGTCGATCGACAGCCACAGTCACTTCGTCCCCTGTGCGCATTTCCGGCGGCAACTCCATGTACAGCACCGTCATGCAGGCGCCCTTGTCGAACTTCGCGATCTGCTTGTGCCTCTCCAGCAGCGGAATCATATTGACATTCGAGATTGTGTCACCAGTCATGAGAATAAAATGTCCTCGAATCAGTCCCTTGGCGTCAATGTCCCTGAGGACATCGCCCACAGAATGACTGCCCTCAGATCCAATCACTGTGATTGTCATCTTCACCGACCAGATGTAGTATTCCTTCAATCGCTGCTCAATGTGGCTCCGCACCTGCTCCAGCCCATTGCTCACCACGATGAACGTCTCCTCGATGCGGCTGAAATTGAGGAACTCAATGGCATAGTCCAGGAAGGGCACATTGACGATGGGCAGGAGCGCCTGAAAGAAATTCCAAGTGAGTATTGTGAAACTCAATTCACGCTTCAACAAGTTTCTACCAGTGGTTTTGTGTCGGTAAATGGTGCGAAATTGTCCGTAAAGTTGTCCGCCACGATCAGAGCCTGACTGATTTCCTTTTTCTCCAGTTTTTCCATGATTTTTCCAGCAAAATACCGCAATATTTACCCAACAGCCGTGATTCCGTGGCAATTAGCTTCAATGTGAGGTTATGTGCCATCCAGCTGACATTTTCGGAAAATTAGGTTCTCCCACTCCGAATAAGAAAATAAATTACACTCCGTATATGTAGTGTAAAAAATGTGTAATAATAGTTCAGTGGCGAGGAGCGCGCCAAAAAAATTTCTCAATTGCGTCTTTCATGCATTTTCTACTAAAATAGTTACAGATAAAACATGAAAAATGGTAAATTTCCATAGGTTTATTTCATGAATTTACGATATGTGATACGCGCTGGGTTGCAGAAATTCTGGTTGAGATTAATGTTTTCCTTCTTTTTTTTAAATTAAACACTACATATCACAAACTTATCAATGCTTTTTCATGTTTTTCATAGTAATAAAAACTCGTTTTTATTTTTGATGTCAATATTTTTCTACGCGTGTCACCGCAGTGCCTCCTAAGGAAGTGTAATTTATTGTAAAATTACATGGAAACACTTCTTGAAGAAAGCTTCAGGAAGTGCATGAACGTCTGAAAAGTGCGAGAAGTGGAGCTGCTATTGAGAAGTGACAGAAGTGTCGTGAAAATGGAAGAAGAAATTCAATCTCTTTGCCCCAAAATCTGGGACGTCGTAGACGTGGAGCGGCAGAAGTTCTTGCAAGGCTGGCTGAAGATTCAAGAGTACGCTGAAGAGGCAACGTCGATTCCTCTGAATGTGAAACTTCTGCTGGCCGCTGTGGGATTCTACGATCCCGTGATGCTGGCGACTCTGACGGAAAAGGAAATCGGGATTGCGGAGTCCTGCACCAGGAGCTTGATGGTGAGCGGAGTTTCCTGTGGTCAGGAGCACAATTGCGAGGAGCTGGTCAGGAAGAGTCTCTGGGGTGGTCACTACAATCG
The DNA here is from genome assembly GCF_947086385.1 of Phlebotomus argentipes. Taxonomy (NCBI): domain Eukaryota; kingdom Metazoa; phylum Arthropoda; class Insecta; order Diptera; family Psychodidae; genus Phlebotomus; species Phlebotomus argentipes. The sequence goes on along the minus strand of NW_026776181.1, from coordinate 4,490,466 downwards.
ACCGCAAACCTTCCAAATCAAGCCTGGATACAAGAACGTCTTGCTCTTCATCACGAAGACACTGAAGAAGGGAAAGGGCATGCCAATCAATGAGAGAAGCACTCCCACCAGCAGTTGTGGTGAAGGAGAAAATTCTGAAATTTGTAATAAGGAATTCCTGCTCAGAGTAAGTTCTCAGTTTCTTTTGTACACCTCAAGAATTTTGTAGTTATCTTCGTTTTCATCATTGCAGAAAGTAAACAAATGGATTGTGTCGAAGAATGCAGATTCTAGAATTCTCCTCGTAACTGAGATTACACTGTCAGCACCGAGGAAAGCAGAAATCTTGTGTCCTTTCTGCGTGTCGGCGATTCAAGTGACCCTCCATGATCGCCGATGGGTGATATCGAACTTCCAGAAGCACTACGACAGACACATTGGAGATGTTCCGATCAAGAAAAGGAAGAAGATGCAAGAATCCATTCTGGAGCTGTGTAAGCTTGAGTATGGCGAACAAGGATCAACGCCGGAGAATCAGCAGAAGAGAATAAAAGAAGAAACGGGCATTAAGATAAAAGATGATGTGAGAGATGATCCTCTATTTTCTCAAGAAAGTGATGATGAATTTATGTGAGGAACGTGAGCAAAATACTCAAAATATAAAATAAAAGAAGTATTTATCTTGGTATTTATTTATAGAATTTGTATGGAAAATTACCAAAAAAGTATTATTATTTTACTTTGTTTTTATACTTTTTGGGTAGTTTTTTTGCATAACGAAAATTATTTGAATTTTTTCCGAAATTCCATGCCAATCAGCTGTCATAAAATAACAATAAAGCAGGAAAATGACCTGTTCACGTGGAAAATTATATTTCCTGCTGCTTTTCCTCTTCCTGGCCATTCTAAAATGTGACGCTCTTCGCAAATACACAAAGGAGGACATCAAAAACCTTCGGTAAGTTAATGAGTGTTCCTAAAATCCACCAATTCAATTGAATAGCTGAAACTCCTTTTCCAGAGAAGAAGTTCGAGAAATGTTCCAGCATGCTTACGATGGCTACTTGAGACATGCCAGCGATTTTGACGAACTCCGGCCACTGTCCTGCGACGGCGTGGATACTTGGGGCAGTTATTCCCTCACCCTGATCGATGCCCTGGACACGCTGGCGGTGATGGGAAACAACACCGAATTCCAGAGAGTTGTGGAGATTCTCGTGAATAACTCCAACTTCGACTCAGACATCAATGTGAGTGTCTTCGAGACAAACATTCGGATCGTCGGTGGACTCTTGAGTGCCCACTTGCTGTCCAGACGGGCGGGAGTGGAGCTGGAGCCTGGTTGGCCATGCAATGGACCACTGTTGCGAATGGCTGAGGACGTGGCCAAGAGATTGCTGCCTGCATTCGACACCAAGACGGGAATGCCGTATGGAACGGTGAATCTGAAGCACGGCATCCCGCCGGGAGAGACCAGCGTCACGTGCACAGCTGGTGTGGGGACGTTTATTGTGGAGTTTGGCGCGCTGAGTCGCCTGACAGGTGATCCGATTTACGAGGAAGTTGCTCTGAATGCTCTCTACGCTCTGCAGACGTTCAAGTCACCGATCGGACTGTTCGGGAATCACATCGACGTGCAGACGGGCAGGTGGACGGCCCAGGACGCAGGCATTGGCGCCGGCGTCGATTCGTACTATGAGTATCTGGTCAAGGGAGCGCTAATGCTGAATCGACCGGAACTCATGAAGATGTTCAACGCCGGCCGAGCGTCTGTGGAGAAATTCCTGAAGCGTGACGACTGGTATATTTGGGTCAGCATGAACAAGGGACAGGTCACACTTCCCGTCTTTCAATCACTGGAAGCCTACTGGCCAGGCGTGCTGAGTCTCATCGGTGACATCAGTGCTGCCATGAAGACGCTGCACAATTACGTGGGCGTGTGGAAGCAGTACGGCTTCTTGCCGGAATTCTATAACATCCCAAATGCTGAAGCGGGCGCCAATCGGGAGAACTACCCGCTCAGGCCGGAGCTGATAGAGTCTGTGATGTACTTGTACAGAGCCACGGGGGATCCGTTTCTGCTGCAAGTGGGCGAGGACATGCTGAGGAGTATCCAGCACAGTGCCAGGACGTCTTGCGGTTACGCCACGATCAAGAACGTGAGGGATCACAGGAAGGAGGACCGAATGGAGTCCTTCTTCCTGGCGGAGACCACAAAATACCTCTACTTGCTCTTCGATCCGGACAACTTCTTGAACAACGACGGGCGTTCGGGAACAGTGATCAGCACGCCGAATGGAGAGTGCGTGATTGAGGCTGGTGGATATATCTTCAACACAGAAGCCCATCCCATCGATCCAGCGGCTCTGCGCTGTTGTTATGATGTGCCACGCCAAGATCTCCTGGCCGGATACAAAACCATCGACTTCCGCGGGGAGATCTTCAAGTTTACCGTGCAGAATGACACGATTCCCGAGGAGAAGCCAATGGAGAACTTCACAATCGAGGTGGAAACCACCAAGACTGACCCGGAGGAGACAAGGAAGAATATTGTGTTCGAGATCTTAAGTCTCCTGAAGGAGAGCAAGCGTCAAGAGGAGGACAAGACTGAGGCGAACGCCACCACTGAGGAGAAAGCGGAAGACGACAGCATTATTCTCCCGACTGAGGAGAAGCCCGAGGAGACCACGAAATCCCCTGTAGATAGCAAGGAGGCTGAGGAGATCACAGGAGAGGCTTCTGGATCCTTTGTCTCCTTCGACGACGACAACACAAGTTCCAGTTCTTCTCTCAACACGACAGAAAGTCCCTCTGATCCGGCAGACTTGAGATCTTTTGTGGACAATCAGAGTGAAAACAACTCTCTCTTGGCGGAATTTGTTCAGTCTATTCTGAAGTCAACGCAACCCGCGAGACCAAAGTTCGACGCTCAGAATTTACTGGAGAAAGTCCGCCGAGGGCCACACTATCAGGCAGCGAGGAACTTCTCTCTCCAGAGCGACGACTACAAGCTGCTGACTTGCAAAGCGCAATCCTACCTCCAGCGCCTCAGCATCCACGGGGAGTTCTTCTAGCTCTCACTTTGTGATACCAAAAAAAAACACTAGGAAGTCAAACGTACCACGGTTTAATTTTAATCTCATCTACGGGGTCAAAATCGCTTCCATCGCCGCCGATTTGGGGCAGATTCGGGCCACTGGGCGATGTGATGATACCTGTGTCCGGCGGTTGGACAGGCGCAGGAGCCACTGGACTCACAGGCGCCACCGGAGAAACCGGAACTGGAGAGCCTGGCTCTATGATTGGGTTGGTGGGATCGACGGGATTCACTCCACCAGGTAGCATTTCCAGCGTCTCTCCGGGCTTCATGAAGGCCACACCGTCCAGGCCGATCTGCATACAGTCAAAGTGGAGCACAATGATGGGCACCGAGGCGATTCTGGCCAGCCAATCCATGCACATGTGCAGATTCGGTCCGGGCGTGTCGAGATCGAAGAGCTTCACGCAGAGATCGATGTTGAAGAAGGGAATGGGAATGGGCAGACAGAAGGGAGATGGGCTGCTTCCTCCTCCGCCTTCCTGGCCACCACCAGAACCGTCTGACTGGCGAACTGGAAGGAAAACATAATCCCAGTTGCAATGGCGCAAAATCTTACTTTACCAGAGAGACGAATTCACAGTATATTTACCGAAAATTGTCTGCTGGCCAACTTGCTTCCCATTCATGGTGACTCCCATTCTGAGGAGGGATGTTTGCCTGTTGTAGTTCATTTTTGTGCAGATCTGCCGGTCAATCTTGAGCCTCGGGAACTTGAGTCCTGCACAGCAATCACACTGGGTGGTTGTGCACATGCAATTCTGTTCAGCTGGTCGACGAGCTCTGGCCAGGAGAGCTTCCTTCACAGTCTGATTGGGCTTCAAGTGATAAAAGTAGACTTCCTCATGCTGAAGATCATTGTTTAGCCAGTCTCCTGCAAGATGACACGCGACTTTGAAGGGGAATATCGACGCAAAGATTAAGTGTGATATTCACCTGAAGCGAACGCCACGAGTCCCAGGAACACAGCCAATGTACTCCTCATCTCAGCGACTGGAATGAATCTGAGAGTGCGGAAGTGAACTTTTGGTGATCTTCATTTTGCTTTCTTTCACTTTTCCTTCTGTGGCGACAAGTTTGCATACTTAATTCAATTTCATTTTCACTCCATATGACTCGAATCGTGTGGCACAATTTCGCGGAATTGATGGTCTTGCGGCGACTCCCGCGCTTTCTTCGGCGCCCAGCGGCAGCGCCATCTGCGAGCTGGGTATTCGCAGAGGTGACGTCATGTGCAGATGAGAGAGATGTCAAAAGTCTCCAGGAAGAGGTGAAAAAGCCGACAAACAGGTGCGTTTTTGGGCCACATCCCGACCCTCCCCAGCCTCACTGCCTATGCCACTCGACTCTCCCGTGCGGTGTCCCGCCGATCAGCGCTCGAGAGCGGCATTCCGCGCACTCCTTATCTCTAAAATTCGATACTCTCGTGAACTTGCGTTCCACTGCCCGAGAGATTAGGGCGCGGGCTCCAGTGTGGGTAGCCGACGAGACTGTGTGAGTGGCGAGGAAGCATGCACTGATAGCGCTTATCAGCTGGGCAGAGATTTACCAGCTGTAATCTCAGAGCCGGTGTCTCTCGCCAGTGGCTAGACACTCTTTCGCCCTCCCGGACGGGCAGAACTGCCGAGGATTGTGTGCAATAGAGCCCTAAAGATGTACCGAAGAGGTGAGATTTCGTGGCTTCTCAACTCTGCACCGTTCTTCCGTCTTGCACTGCCTCAAGTCTGGTTGTTTAGTTACACGTCCATGTCACTCCCTGCCTCTTGTGATGATGTATTTGTGTGAATTGGGCTTGTTTATGTGACTCTTCAGGACTGTCCTGAGCGTCCTGAAGTTGGGATGTCGGGAAGTCCTGACGGCGCCGTGTGCGGCATGTCTAATCTCCTGCATTGGCTTCTTCCAGTGAATGTGAGTGAGCCGTACGAGGAATGCCTGGAGGACATGGACGACAGAGACAGCATTTACCTGGACACGATCTCTGTGGCATCCGAGGCGATCAACCGGCGATCGCTGACGCTGTCGCGTCAGACGATCTACCACTCGGCTGAGGATCTGTATGAGGAGAATGGCGCCCTGAACGAGGAGGACGAGCTGGACGCGCCCGTCGTGAGCCCCCGGCTTAACAGCGTGGCCAAGTACAGTGACGTTCCGGGGAAAAATGATGAGGTTTCTGCACTCCTTATTAAACAAAAACAGACGATAACTTATTCGCAGTGGAAAGCTAGGGTAAACGATGATTTTCTCTCTCTGCCCACAAAATTACTGGCTGGCTAATTGGACAGAAGCGCGCACACAGTTACCTTAACCCTAGCTCTCTTGGTGCCTGGGATCGCTCTGTTAATCCTATAAACTCTCTGTACAACCTTCAGGAGGCCTCGCGGGGCGATTAACTCACAAGCACACCGACAAGAAATGCCCCGAGAGAGTCTCATCACAATTTATTAGCTAGAATTCTTGCTAAATTCCACTTTTGCATAACTTTCCCCAATCCTCTATTTTGCTCTCTCCTCTTTTATCCTGGGTGTGGACTTTCAATTAGGGTAATTGGTAAGGGTTGAATAGAATTTAATGTCTGCGCTGAGGGTGAAACTCTCGCCACAGAGTGTTGGTCGACTGATGACGCTTCACGGGCTCAATATTCACGCTATCAACATTCCTTTGAGCTTTGAAATCAATTTTTATCAGGAAAATGCGATATTAATTAATGCAGGGATCAAATTCTAAAGAAAAATGTGCTCCTCAGTAGAAGATTTTGGAGATTTTCTACTACATAAAGCTTAACTGAGGGTTTGTAAGACAAACTAGACTTCGTAATTCAATGAATTTTCATCAAAAAGCGCCGAATTTGGCAATGTACAGTGCAAGTTCTTCTATGTAATGCTCTTCATTTCCGCCAAACAATTTTTTTTTGTCTTCACAGATTATTATCACAATGTTTTCGATACACTTACAAGTTCACGAGCGTCTTTGAAGCGTGTCAACACTTAAACTTGATACTATATTTGCCTCTATTGAGAAATAATCTCATGAGTAATGCAATACACAGTCAGACGACTTCTTGTTAAATGTGAAATATTCACTATATGTTCACCTCTTCTCGCAAAATGAATCAGAATTGCCGTATTTGCGAGTTAGTGTGAATAAAACCTGTGTTGGCAAAACACTTGCGCCTCTGCTTTTCATCATTTTTTCTTCAACTTCTCTAGTCAATTTGCTTCATTAGGCATTTCTCAGATAATCTGTCTCCGATTAATTACGGACTGTGCGATATTCTGTGAACCTCTGGCATTCTCTGGCATGAGAAAATGCGAATCTTGCTGGAAAAACTGCCCATTGCGTGTGAGACTCACGTAAGTTTGTATTGAGCCCGCCAATCGTTGGTCGACCTTTGAAAGTGAAAGACATTATTTGTGTTACGCAGAGCTCGTCTTTGTGGGTTTTAGGCTTTTTGCCACCCAGTGTGAAAAGTATTTGACTCTCAAGGGCAATTTATCCGGTATTTCTTCCTCCCTTGGCAGTGTTTGGAAGGTTTGGAATTATGGTGAATAACTATCTTGATTAGATATTTTGTCTTGTTCTGGAGATTGTGTGTCTGTGTTGATGAATTTCTGGGGAATACCTTGGCCACAAATGGTAGTCATCTTGCAGAGTATAATGCTTGGTTAATTAATACTCCGGAGACGGTAAAAATTTGCACAGATTTGTCAATTGACTCACGATCAGCTGCTTTTCGGCTACGAAGGAAGAGTCTTTGCGTGGCGATTAAGAGCAGAATTGCGCACAGTTCAGTCGAGCTTGAGCCTTGTGTGGGACAAGAAGTGAACTATGTGGAGTGAATTTCGGTCTGATGGGTGTCATTTTGGCGAAATTCATCTCACTCAGTGGCACGAGTAGAGACGAAGAGTTTGAATTTGTAGGTGTTTTTCTTGCTGTTAATTTGCGCCTCCGCGCTTCACTTCTCTGCGCGCCCCAAAAGCCAATTTGCATTCACTCCATATGGAAGCCATGCGGGAATTTTGGGTTTATAATTATAAAGTCAGGCACTGTGATGACGCGCACAGCCGGCAAAAGATGTGGAAAATGTGAGAGAAAGAAGATTTCTGTGCACTTTATGGCGAGTCATAAGCAAGAATTTATTCAAGTGATTTACGTGTCTCTCTTTGTCCATTAAATTTGCTAATTCTCTGGTGAGATTTGACTGTGAAGAACTTATCGAGAGACTCTGTGCTGAGGTTCATGTTGAGAAATTCGATGTGGCCTTTTTTCTATACAGTCTCCGGTCGGTTTTATGTACTCTGATAGTGTAAAGTAAACAATGTGTGGAGATTATGTGCTTGCATTAAATTATAGTATCTCTGAGCACAGGATGGCACCGAACCGCTCAATATGACTTTAATAAATACTCTCGGCGGGTCTTTTGTACGCGTAGAAAATCAGAGCCACGACTGATAGGGTTAATCCTCTTTATCAGAGTCAATAAATTTTATTTGATATACAGAAATTGCTTCTCGAGCAGTGATTTAGGGATGATTTCAGTGCGGAAACTTGTAAAATGCAGTATGACTCGAACTTTGCTTTAAACACACATTCTAAATACGATTATTTCTGTAGATCAATAACATGAATAGTACTGTTTATTCAACTGCCTGTAAATCATGAAATCATAACAATATTCAAGCTATTAATAACACACAAAGCCTTGGAGAGAAATTTATCAAGAGATTACTTAATATGTGTTTAATTAACTAAGCTAATGAGTCGTTGAGAAAGTGACTAAATCTGTTGAGTTTTCAATTGCTTTGCTTTTTTTCTCCCCAAAATAATATTCCTTGAATTTTCAATATGATGTACATTACTTTAATTCCCTTTTATCTTATTTTTTACATCCTATTCTTCAAGATAATTTAGTGTGTCACTCTCAAAACGCCGCGTTGACTCACTTGTAAATATATATTTCTTCCTAATCAAAAGCATAGAAATGGAAAGGCCAGAAACACATTTTCTATAAATATTCCTAAATGTTGCGAAAATGGCTCAGTCATAATGTTGGTTCATTTTCTAATGTGGAAAAAAGGCACGAAGACGAAATGTTGTATTCCTGGCAATAGAGAATCTTATCTCAGTCAGAATCTATCTTAATAACAATTGGGAAAGTACTTTAGCAATTGACAGAAAGCGATTGCAATTGATGTTGATAAGTGTCTATTTAGTCACTCTCGGGCCATGGAAGAGGTGAAAGAAGCACTTTCCAGACTACCTGTAGGTTTTGCGGTGGAGTTAAAGTAGTGTAAATCGTAGCTTATAGGATTGATTTGACTCTGGGCTTTTGGAGGAAACTCATCTTTCGTGGCTTCTTTGCAGACTTGGCGACGCTTTCAGGATGGCGAGCGATCGGTGGATTTTGTGCTGTCGTACGTCGGAGACGATCCGAATCCCGGCAATGCGGAGAAGCGAGAGGCCTTTGAGACGAATCTCATGAATGAGGGTCTGGAATTGGAGGTGGAGCAGAACCAAAGGATACACTTTGTGAAGATTCACGCGCCTCGCGAAGTGCTGTGTCGTTTCTGTGAGATTCTTAAGATGAGAATGCCGATTAAGAAGATTGAGGGCAGTGAAGATATCATTCAAGAGGAGTTTCACTTGCTGGATGAAATGAAGTCCTTCTTCGGGAAGCCTTTTGAGTTCGTGAAGCTCGATCCGACACTCTTTCCAGAGAGGAATAATGAATTGCGCGCCGAGTTCTCAAGGGAGAAGAGCTATCTCTTTGACACAGAGCGACCAGACTTCTTCTCGCCAGATGTGAGAATAGCTGTGGTGAATTTCATTCTGGAGAGACAGAGATTTGGGACTGACAAGGAGGCGAATGTGGGCATTGAGAAGCTCCTCAGTGATGGAGTTTACACGAATGCTTATCCACTTCACGATGGAGACCTCAAGACGCCGGACAGTCAGCGACATTTGCTGCTGAACGAGTGGGCCTCTGTGAAGCACTGGATCAAGCATCAGCCTCTGGATCACATTCGGGACTATTTTGGGGCTCGCATTGCTCTCTACTTCGCCTGGTTGGGCTTCTACACGCACATGCTGATCCCAGCAGCAATCGTGGGCTTGCTGTGTTTCCTGTACGGCCTCGTGACGCTCTTCTCCAACCAGATCAGCGAGGATATCTGCCGCGCCGGCAAGAGCATCATCATGTGCCCACAATGCGATGCCAAGTGTGACTACTGGTACCTCTCGGAGACCTGTGTTTACTCACGGGTCGCCCACCTAATTGACAATAACGTCACCGTTTTCTTCGCCTGCTTCATGTCCATCTGGGGTGAGTTGGATACAAATTTATTACTCACGTGAGCACAGTACATTGTTCTCGTTCCTCTGCAGCTGTCGTCTATCTGGAGCTGTGGAAGAGACACTCAGCCAAGATCATCCACCGATGGGGCCTCACGGGATTCTGCCACCAAGCGGAGCACGCAAGGCCGCAATATCTGGCCAGATTGCAGAGTGCGAAGAAGAAGAAATTCAACGTGGTGACACAGACATTGGAGCCGTCGGTGCCGTTCTGGAAGAAGAAGTTCCCCATGTACTTTGTCAGCTTCTCCGTGATTTTCCTGTTTGTGAGTTGAGCCAGAAATGGGGAAGGTGTGTGTGCATAATGTGCCTAATTTGAATACATTGTATCTCGCCCTGGGTAGATATTTTTGGCCGTCGCAGCGGTGTTTGGCGTGATCATATACCGGATGTCGACGACAACGACGCGAAATCTGTACGGGAACACAGATTCGATGTCATACAAGATCATGGTGACGCCCGTGACGGCGGCCCTGCTGAACTTGGTGGTGATCACAATCATGAACTATATTTACGACTATCTGGCGGTCTTCCTCACTGATCTGGAATACAGGCGCACGCAGACGGAGTACGACGAGAGTCTCACGCTGAAGATTTACATGTTCCAGTTCGTCAACTACTACTCCTCCATCTTCTACATTGCCTTCCTCAAGGGGAAGTTTGTGGGCTATCCGGCGAAGTACAACAGGATTTTCAAGCTGCGACAGGAGGAATGTAGTCCGGGTGGTTGTCTAATGGAGCTGTGCATCCAATTGGTGATCATCATGGTGGGAAAGCAGGCGCTGAATGCCGTGATGGAGATGGCTGTGCCCTTCCTCAAGAAGACCTACAACACCATTCGCAATAAGTTCGTGCAGAATAGTGAGGAAGACGATGGCGAGAAGCTGATTTGCTGCAGTCAATGGACAGAGGATTATAAGCTTTTGGCGTGGAGCAGTCGTGGACTGTTTGACGACTACCTCGAAATGATCATTCAGTATGGTTTCATCACAATCTTCGTGGTGGCATTTCCGTTGGCGCCACTTTTTGCTCTCATCAACAACATCTTCGAAATGAGACTGGATGCCAAGAAGTTCCTGAAGTACTACAGACGACCAGTGCCTAAGAGAGTGAAAGACATTGGCGTGTGGTACAATATCATGAATATCCTCGTGAGGATAGCTGTTGTTTCTAGCGTAAGTGGCAAGTTTGATCTCATTTTGGATGATGTTGTAATGGGAAAATGTCCTTTTCAGGCCTTTATCATTGCCTTCTCGTCTAACTTCATCCCACGTCTGGTGTATATGTTGTCTGTGAACCCGGACAAGACGGATGTGGGCTACTTGAATCACACACTGGCGTATTTCAACACCAGCGACTTCCAGGACGGCATTGCACCAGTGCAGACTAACTTTGTGAATGTCTCCATGTGTCGATATCAGGAGTACAGGAATCCTCCGTGGGCTGATCGACCCTACAAGCGTCCGCTCATCTATTGGCACATCCTGGCTGCCAGGCTCGCCTTCCTCGTGGTCTTCCAGAACGTGGTGGGCTTCGTGCAAATGCTGGTGGCGTGGGCAGTGCCTGATGAGCCTCGACATCTGCGCGATCGCATCAAGCGCGAAGAATACTTGACGCGGGAGATTATCATTGAGCAGGAGCGCCTAAAGTCCGCCGGCGCGAAGACTCCTGCGGCGATTGTGCCGAATGGTGGGGTGAAGGGTGAGGAAGGTGGGGATGTTAGGCATCGACCGAGGCGAAATAGCACGGAATCTACGTGAGTTTCTGAGTTCCTTCTTTGTGTGACCTTTCTTTTTTCTACTTAATAACTCAATATTGGGGAAAGCAATTGGACTTTGCGGCAAACTCTACTGCAGAGTGCGTCAGATTTGCCCGGAAAAAGTGAAACAAAATTTTTAGTTAGCACAATAAGTGATGAATTACCCAGTGATGAGCATTGTAAGGATGATTTTACCTCTATTTGTCATGGTTTTAGGTTGTTTGGGTAATTTTGGCGCACACTGTAGAAGATATAGTTTTATGTAATGCTTGACTTCTCTATGGGCGCAAATTGATGGGCTTAAAATGTGCCTTTGGACAGGAAGAAGAAAGTTGTGAGTGAGATAAAATGGGGTCAAATTGGGGTATATTTATATAGATAATTTGAAATTTATACCAAACGTTTTGAGAGATGTTTTGCAAGGGACATGATAATAAGATTATGTGGTGCTGATTTCTGAAAATCTAATGATCAGAGAGAGAAAGAGAAAATTTTTGCTCTTGCCAATTAAGCCGCCTCAGCTTACAAATACGGAGAAATTGTCTAATGTTGAATTGAAAGTCTCGAGAGTCTCTGATCCAGTGCATTTAACTTATATTCTTTTGTACTTGAAGTTTTGTGGCAGTAATTTTCACGTTAGGATTGACTGTTGTCTTTGATTTTGATACCAGAGCGAAATGAAGAAGTAAAAACCTCACAACGAAAGCTGTTAACTTTTCACACGACAATCTTTTCCACACAATATATTTTTTGTCGTTTTTCTACAACACCTCTTTTATTTACACATAATATACGTATATATGAACTATTTATTATATAATGGATATTGATATATTGACAGTTATTGTGACTCTTTTCGATATTATAAACACTCTGAGGAGAAAGTATAACAATAAATATATAAGTGGACTTGAACTGGAGGACGATCACTTTCTTATCAGGCGGAACTTCTAGTTCGACAGCGAGAGAAGAAAGACGGCAATTAAGGAGGAATTTCTATATTATTGCTTCTGCGTTTTACTTTCATTGGAATGGAATCGAGAATGAACTTTCAGTGACACATATTTTTACTTGCTTAACTTCTAAACATCCTTTTGTAAGACAACTTTCACTAATTCATTGCTAAACCATGAAAAACTGACCGTAAATCTGCCAGGGAGTCAGCGAAGAAGTCAGGAATGACGCCGTCATCCTTGTTGGCCTGCATTTTCTCCCGCGAAGTTCCGCCGGAAAGGACTAAAAGCGACTGAAAGCCAACATTTCGGGCGAATTTAATATCCGTGTTGATCATATCGCCGACGAAAAGCACTCTTTTCGGGTCTTTAATGTCAAATTGCTCCTTCAGGACTTCTCCTAACTCCTTGCCGGGCTTCCCGAGTACGATGGGCTTCTTGCCAGGAGCCAAGCTTGACAGCATGGCGTCCACGAAAGGACCAGGACCGGGCAAATCAAAGTCCTGAGACACTGGCAATCGGTAATCATTGGCGCCAACTATAAGTTTGCACTCGGGATTCTGCAGGTACAGATCGGCTCGCATGAATTTAGCGTAGTTGAAGTTCAAGTCATTATCAAAAATAACCATCTTCACTGACTCTCCATCGTGAACACGCTTCAGCAACTTCATATAATCCTCCTCAACCTCACCGTTCGGCCCGTCGAGGACTTTGAATCCCGCCTCGCGAATCAAGTTCTTCGTGTGCGTCGTGCCGATCACGTAAATCAGACCCTGGAAGTTGATCTTCCTCAGATAGTAGATGATTGAGAGCATGGGATGCACGAGATTCTCGTATTTGAACTGAACTCCCAGTTTTGAGATCTTCTCCTTGTATTCCTCGGCTGGTCGAGTGCTATTGTTGGACACGTAGATGATTCTCTTGCCAGATGCTTCTAGAGCATTTAGGGCCGCTCCAATGCCCGGAATATCGCGAAGAGCACTCCAGAGAACTCCTGGAAGAGTCCAGAGTTTATCCAATGGTTTGAACTCATTCACTGGAAATCACTCACCATCACAATCCGTCATGATAGTGTCGAAGGATCGGAGGAAGACAATCTTTTCCTCATAGCTCAAGTCTGAAATGTGTCTCACTTCTGCCATTCTCACTAACTGAGCCACTTCGGATTGCTTCTCTGGCTTTTAAAGTTCTGACGCAGCGCGATGAACAGCTTTGCTGCATAAATTGAGATACTTCACCAAACTTGACCCTTTTGAATAGTGCCACTGATCTCGCTTTGGCTGAATTGTCCTCACTTCTGTCCCAACAGCCGGAAGATCACGTCGATCAGTCCAGGTTCCAGTGCTTTTGCATATCTAAAAGTATTCAAATTCAAGGTGGAGCTATTTTAGAGCGCTAAGCGAAGACACTTCTGAGACTCGCCTTATCATTCACTTTATCACTTATATGCGCTTCAGAAATTCGAAGAAAACCTTGATTAAATTAATCTTTATTGCTTATTGAAGAATGTATTTCACACGAAATCATGCATTTTGTATTGAATTTGATAGGAAAAATAAGAAAAAATGTGAAAGTTTTGAAAGAATCTAGACTCGAAAATTTACGTATGTTTTCCATATCTCTTTTTACAAGGGGCAGATAATACTGTCTGGAGTGGTGTACAGCTCAGGAAGAGGAAATGTTCAAGAATTTGCAACATTTCCTCTGCTGAGTTTGGAAAATATTTATTCAAAAAACTTAAGAGATTTATTATAGTTTGAGAACGAGTATGGAAACAGTAAAGAAGTGGTGTACAAAATTAAGAAAAATTGTCTTCCCCTCTACCCCTTAACTTTTTACCAACTTTTAAGTATTTAAAACACATTTGTGTATTTTCTGGTGTCAATCAAGACATCACAGAGGAAAATTTTGAAATCTAATATCGACAAAAACTGCCTAAACACGGTCTAAAATAGATATGCGTATTTTTATGTACTTTTTTTCTTCAGTGCACAAGAAATCCTGCAAACACAGAGTTGTTTTGTTGACAAAACCGTGAATGATTGCTCTTCTAACAGTTCTTATCTTGCAATCATAAAATTTTCTTGTTTATTTGTTATTTACACGAACATTTTGAAGTTGCAAAAATAATCACATATCAATTCTACCTTGATCGGAAGCCTCTTGACTGAGCTCTCTTTCTATTAATTGACTAGGAGACGTCGCGGCGCGAAATGTGGGTTTGATTGGGAATTGAGAACGATCTCCTCTCTGTTGATCATCAAGCCTTCCGGTTTCAATTACTTGATCTCCGAGTCTGCGCCGTACCGCTCGTTATATCGCTTCAATTGTGACCAGAAACACTTTGGAATCAACCGAAGCCACATCAGTGCTGATTTTCTCGTTCTGTCGTGAGCTTTGCTTTTTCCACTTTTTCTTTTAGTCATTATCTTATCACCGAGGCCAATCCGCTGTTGTGCACTCGATAAATTGGAGTTTCTTCAGTTTTGACTAAGTGCTGCTGAAGTGAAGATGAGCATCGGCGAGAAGATGTCCCAAGTGAAGCCTCTGCTGAAGCTCAGCAGTGACGAGAGAAAGCAATTTCTCGACTCATTTGATATCATGATGGCAGATTGTGACGGTAAGTATTTAACAAACGGTATGAATTGATAAGGGGAAAGCGTGATTTGGGAATATATAAATGGCTGTAAAAAAAAGCAATTTTCGAGTGGAAATCATAAGCTTCCTGCTGTTAATCCGGATTAATCCAAACCAGATTATTGATAAATATTTTGCTTACTCAAGTCATTGAATTTTTAGGTGTTCTCTGGAATCTCTTCAGCCCAATTCCGGGCACTGGAGAGACTCTCAACACTCTGGATGCGCTGGGAAAGAAGATCATCTACATGTCCAACAATAGCATTCGCACAGAGAAAAACTATGAAGATAAAGTCACGAAAATTGGCTTCAAATTCGAGCGAGAAAACCTCGTGCATCCCATCGCGGCTATCATTCGCTACCTGAAGAAGATCAACTTCCAGGGATTGATTTACATGATCGGCACAACGTACACGAAGACGTTGGTTCGCGAGGCGGGATTCAGAGTCATCGACGGTCCGAATGTTTTTGTTGAGGAAAATTTTACAAACCTCGTGAAAAACGTGAAAGACGGCGAGCCAGTTAAGTTTGTAATCATGGATGTTGACTTCAACTTTGGATATCCCAAATATCTCAGAGCTGAACTGTATCTCAGACATCCTGAATGTCAGTTAATAGTGGCCGCCACCGATCATCGTCTTCCTGTTACGGACAATTTCAATCTGCCCGGACCAGGATACTTCGTAGACGCCCTGGTGGCTTGTTTGCCTCCTGGTAAGAAGCCCATCGTACTCGGGAAGCCCGGCAAGAAGCTGGGAGAGGTCCTGCGGGACCAATTTGACATTAAAGACCCGAAAAGAGTGCTTTTTGTCGGCGATATGATCAATCCAGACATTAAGTTCGCCCGTAATGTTGGTTATCAGTCGCTTTTAGTCCTTTCCGGCGGAACTTCGCCGGAAGAAATGCTGGCTAACACAGATGAAAGCGCCATTCCTGACTTCTGCGCCGACTCCCTGGCAGATTTATCAACGCTGATAAAGAATGCTGCTCCCCAATCAACTTTATAGACAAATTGTTGAATCTATAGACAATATAAATATACTCTTCAATCGTTTATTACGTTTATTACTCTTTCTTTGTCTCTCTTTCTCAATATAATATATTTCACAAAATATCAAACCGAAGATTTTAACTAGACTCTCTTTTCATCGTGATCATCAAAAGATTAAGAAAAAGGATGGAGACTCAATCATTTATCATCGAAAAGCGTCAACAGCTGCACAATCATTGAATTAAAAGTCGCTCGAGTCGTGTGAGAACGCAATATACACTAAAATTTTCCTCCAGAAACTTTACCTCAATTATATACAAAGACTCTCGCGAAACTCAAGGGGCAGGAAATGACTGTCATCTTCAGTACAACTCCCACTGAGCCGGTATTGTGTTGTTCATCTCCATGGCCCTGGCGATCTCCTCGTAGAATCCATGGCTCAGCCACATCAGCCTCAGCTTCTCATACCTCTCCCGACACAGATGCAGCGGATTGCCTCGCCTCAGTCCAGCATCGAACTCCCCGTACTCATCCAGATAGGGCGGCGACACGTGGCAGCCTTTGCCCACGCTCAGCAGCATCACTTCGCACTCGCGGATCCGCAGCAGAGGCACGATTCCGGCGCCACAGGAGTGAGCATGGGATGTGCAAGCGCCCACGGTCAGCCTGTTGATCTCACTCTGACAGCAGTACGTGTGCGAGCAGAGAACCTCACCACAAATCAAACACATGGTGGGATTCCTCGTGTCGTCCCGGGAATTGTTGGGACACGTGAAGAGACTCACGCTGTTGATCAAGTCACTGTAGTCCTCCGGCAGCTGCTTCAATTCCCTCACCGGCAGATACACATCCGTGAAGCTCTTCTCCATCTCACCTCTGCGCATGGCCTCAATGGTGGGATGAGTAGCTGCCACAGTCATCAATTCCAAACTCTTTTTGCACAAGAAATACGTCTCCACATTCGCCTCCAGTCCTAGATATTCGCACATCGACTCAAAGGAGTCCCCCTGGACATGTGACAACTCCTCAGGCAGCTCAATTCCCGTGATGAAGTAGAACAAAAGTGTGGCTGATCGCAGGAAAGTTGCACTCTTCACCTTAATCTCCTCAATAAGTTGCTTAACTGTGATGCTTCGCCTTGCCTTGGCGCTCAGATAGATATTGTGCAGTCGGAAGAAAGCGAGAAGCGTGGCTGTGCCTGATTCCTCCTCCTTCTCCTCCTTAGGCGGCGTCTCCATTGGGACATCCTCAATCACGTCTTCATTAGCAGCTTCCTTTGCAGGCGCTGAACTCTTCTCCATTTTCGCTGTTGATGCTGATGTTGATGTTGACGGCACTTCCTTCACCTGCTCCTTGCGATATCTCTCCTCAGCCTTCCGCGCCACTTCTCTGAACACCTCATCCGCCTCCTGAGTGCCCTCCTCCTCCTCCATCGCCACTTCTGGGCAGAATGTGATGAGAATTTTGGCCATATTGAGCAGGAAAGCCACCCTCAGGATGTAGTACTCCATCAATTGACCCGTGGGAATGACACAATCACTCTTCTGCACGCCCTCCTGACTCTTCTTCTGAACATACACAATGCATGGCGTCATGAAGACACTCATCACCAGTGATTGGAAGAGATTTGCCTCCAGTATGCAACTCTCACCCGCCAACACGTGATGTTGGGCAAATAGTGGCAACAATTCACGCCTCTCCTTCTCCGTCATTGCAAATCCCATCACACCACACATCCGGATCACACCACACAAGCAACTCAGTTGTCGAATGGAGAGTTTCCCCTTCAGCGGCTTCTCCTGGGCACGCAAAAGTATCTCTGCCGATTGAATGGTGTACATGCAAGCCATCCACAACTCTACATGCTTGTTGATCTTCTTAATGCCAATCAACTCCTTCATCACGGACACAAAGTCCCCAACATGCCCCAGAAGATCCCTGTCAATCTGTCGCGTCAGCGGAATGCAGGCCGCTGTGAAGAGTTCTCGCACTTTTGGGCCAAATTCCTCCAAAATAGCCACAATTCCTGGCATCTCCTCCTCCTCACCGCCCACACCGTCGATAAACTTCCTCATAATGTCACACCACGTGGAAAAGTCCAGGAACTCACTCGCCGGCTGATGCCCCACACCGCCGTAATACAGAGGCAAGGAGCTGGCCAGCGGAATGACAGTATTGCTGAGACAGCGACACAGCGGGCAAAGGAACTCCTTCTTGTCTGTGTCAAAGCTTGCCGGTGATCTATTCCTGTACGGGCGTCGCGTCTCCTTCTGCACCTCATTGTTGAAGTACTCCAGCCAGCAATTGCCGTGCATCACATGACCACAACTGCTCACATGCGGATAAATCTTCGATGGACCGTAGATCAGTGTGGATTTCTGCACATACGCCGAATACACCATACAAGGACCACCTTTGCTCACATTCACATCCTCAGAGCAGAGAATGCACGACACAATCTCATCCTCCTCAATGTGCACCTTCCGCTGAGGTCCCAAACATGCCAATGACTGACTCTGCTCACTAATCATCTCCCACTCCATCGCATCCTGCGCCTCATCGCGCTCCAGCTCCGCCTTTGTACTCTCAAACAGTGCCGCATTCTCCGTCATGAAGTTCTTCTGGGCATTTGCCATCTGTGCCATGATCTTCGCCCGATGATCGGCCGCCAATCGGGCACGTCGTTGCGTCTCCGTCACTTCTTGCTCATCTGTCGTCACTGTCGGTTCATCCTGTTCCATCGCCACACCACTTGAACTCGTACCGGCTCCACTGTCTTCATCCTCTTGCACTTGAAGCTCCTTGAATTTCTTCACCGTCCACTGAATATGTTCCGCCAGGGCCTCAACGCGTGGATATGTGGACAATTCTTGCAGAAGATGCAAGATATTCCACTTGATGGCTTTCTCGTGAAAGATCAGGAAGGGATAGTAACCACTCTCCTCATCCTGAAGCGCATATCCAATCAGATAAAGCACCTGCAGAAAGACAAAACAGTGAGTCACTATTGATTTATGCAAATTTAAAGTTGGAATCTGACCTTTTGCAAGTGTCCCTCAGCGAAAGTCTTCTCTCTGAGATCCAGTGATTTCTCCAAGACAGTCTGCATTATCAGCAGCATCACATCGCATTGCAGAAGATTGGCAATCATACTGAAAGGGAGAGAGAAATTGATGAAGTCCATTTGGATCATTGTTGTTTGGCAAATTACTCACCAGAAAGCCTCTGACAACATCGGTAGTTTCGGTGGCAAACAGCATGTCTTCTTTGCATTCTTCCTCTTCCGCTGCGCCTCCTCAGACTTGGACTTCTCCTCCTTGTTGTAGTGGTAGAAGAACATGTTGTACACATCGTAGAACTCCTCTTTCAGCTCATAAACACCCTTTCGATCTGCCTGAGCGGGCTTATTGAACACCGCCACGGCATTGATGACACTCTCCATGCCTGTCTCGTGCTGGAAGTCCGGCAGCGTGCGATTCAGTTCAGAGTGAGAGAATGGTTTGATGCACAGCTGCTGGATAATCTCCTTTTTCAGCCTGTCCTCCTCAGTGACTCTCCCAATGCCCGGCACATATCTCTCACCAATTATGATGATCAGCAACTCGAGGAACTCATCCACCATGTTAATGGTCTGGCGAATGTTATCCTCCTCGTTGATGCGGGAATCAGTCTCGGGTGTTGTCCAGGGTGTGGGCGACACCCAACTCATCAGATTGAACTTGTTGATAATGCGAATGAGGAACTCGTTGCTCTCAATGAGTGAGGCTCCAATTTGCAATGTCACAATGTCCTTATCCAGCATCTCTGACCGGCACTTAACATTCCGGTAAAAGTAGAGCTGGTTAAGGAGAGAGTACCCATTGCGACGCCACATGCCTGCGTGCACCTGTGCGATCATGGTTTGTGTGCACAGAACAGGCTCAATCAGGTGTACGAGTGACAAGCCTGACGAAGGTGCGGACACAGTGTAGTAAGACAGCCCAAACTTCTCCAGGTGCAAATAGAGTCCGGCGAAGAAGCGCGATAGGGGCAAGTGAATGGACACAGGTTGACTTGCCACGTCATACATTAAGCACGTGACACTGTGATCGGCCAATTCCTGCACCTTCGTCACCGTCTGCGCCACAATGAATTCACACTCGGACAGTGACGCCAAGACCATCCGGTAAACTTTGACGAGGACCACCTTATCCGTGCGACACCATTCCAGAGCCAGACTTATCACGTACGCCAGTTTGATGTGCAGATTAAACGCGCTCTCCCACTCCGGCTCGTGCTCAATATGTGATCCCGTTTGCCGATGCACGGCATCCATGCCCTGCATTACGCGCAGCAACTTGATGAGTATCTGCATGCCGTGCAGAAAGCCCTTCCTCAGATCATCTGTCCACACGTCCGGGGTGATATTGAGCAGGTATCTGACGTCATACAGAATGTACGCTGAACGCTTAAAGACATTGAGATTGATGGTGGTCTTTGCGAACTGCAGCACCTTGTTTTGCACATACTTCTCCACACTCTCCGCGTAGAATGTCTGCATGAGAATGAAGAATGCACTCTCATGGGCGATCAAGTGGTGAGCAATTGTCGGCACCGTGAATAGTTGCACACTAAGTGACACAATTGAGAATGAGTGATCGTGATCATCTCTGATGTACTCCTGCATCACTGAAGCATACAACTTGGTGAACACCACAGCCAATTTCTTCTTATTCTCATACTCCATCAGCATTCCCGAGATCAACACACGATGCCAGCTGCTCCTCGCCATCTTCCACAACTTGCAGTCATTCGACAGCAAGTGATTGATGTTGTAGTCTGTGTTCATGGTGATGATATCACAGAAGACCTTCCTAAAGGCCGCACAGTGCATGAGAAATTGCTGCAGCCAACTTAGCAGTTGCAGTGCAAATTGCTGATATGACAGTGATTTCCTGTGCAACACAGTCACCCTCAGCGGTTGCGTCTTGGCGTGCATGATATTCCGCAGAGATTGCTTCTCCACCTCATTCTTCAGACGCACGCACTCATTGAAGGAGCCACAGTACACAACAGCCCGTCCATCCCTGTCCACACTCGTAACGTAGTCCACAGCATTCTTGTGTGGACACGCCACGGTCCTCGTCAATGTCTGGATGACCTGCCAGAAGGAGGAGAAAAGAGCAATACAATCACCATTTCCAACATTCGATGCCTATTTTTATCTTCGCCACTGTGCTCTGACGTTTGTGTGATAAGAGCCAAGGCGACTGAACTCTGCCTAAAGTGGGTAAATTAGGCTTGTTCCCATTTCTAAACGCGCCTTTGTCATTGTCATAGAGATAAAAAAAAAATATGTCTTTATCACTTTCTCAAGAAAATTTTCCAAAGGATCAACATCTAAATTTAGAATCATTAATGTTGTTAATATAAAAATATCACACCACCAAACCCATTATCTTTTGGGGAAGCTCTTCTGCTCTCTCGCATATTTTCTCTCTGTGCTTCCAGTGAATCACAGCGTAAAGATAGAGAGTGAAACTTCATGCTTTGTTTAGTCTATATGTGAATTATCACTTTTCTTCTGCTTCCTCGAATCCATGCATATTATTATAATCATTTGCTTTAGCTGATGTAACAGATATCATGAGTCTCGAACTAAACGCAAGAGTGACGAAGAAAAAATCCACTGATTGCCAAAACCAACCAAAAAATGTAAATCGACAGGACAATTGTCCTGAAGACACCACGGATTAATTTTAACTATTGATTCTCTATTGGATTTGGAGTCACTGTACCTGCTCATAAGTGTGAGTTTCATCATTGTACAGAACTGTGCAATATGAATCCTCATCCTCATTCACTGCCGACATGTTCCCATTGCAGTCAATCTCAAGGGATGTGCAGCAGTAGCTCAGCACCGCGTGGAAGACCACCTCGCACGCCTTCTTCATCCTCTCCGTGATGATGGGATTGTCCGGCTGGCTGTTCTGCAATCCCTGGATGTGCTGCTCACAGTACGGATCCCTCTTCCACGCCTCGGCGTCGCCGCAGTCGCAGCATCCGCCACCATTGGATGTGCCCATCTTGTACTTGTGGTGCCGATGCGCCGACTGCTTGAAGCAATTCACGCACAGCACGCACGTGGGATCCATGCCACACTCGCGGCAGCAGTACGTCGGCTCGCCAATCTTGAACACGCGCCCACACACTGCTGCCACGTTGTTCTCCGACTTGAGCTTCTCCAGCACATTTTGCGGATTGTCACCGCAAATGAACTCCTCCAGAGCATCCAAAATCGCCCCCTTGGCACTTTGCTCATCGAAACAAACAGTTTCTGTACAGATAAACAGAAGATGCTCCATATTAATGTCTTTATCTCATTATGCAGAGTCACATTCATTCCGGTCAATACATAAATCTCCTCTCATCAAAACACTCACACACAACAGTCTTTCTCTCCCCATCGCCAATCTCTGACTTCGTCAGACAAAATTACTATTTTCAGCAATTTTGCCCATCAACAAAAGGCATCTCTTGCCAATTCTCATTATTCACAAATATTTGGAGATTTCGCAAGACAAAAAGAGAGACTTTTTATGCGCAGTCTCTCTCTCTCTGCAGCAGAGCACACAAAAAGGCTGGGGAATTTTTAGATACACACAAAAACCCATTCTTGTAAGCTTAAAATCCAACCATTGATTTATTACATATGATTTCGTTCTGATAACACCTCAGTGACGTAGCAAATTAGATGAAAGAGTTATTCAATTTCTGATAATAAAAATTAATTTTGCAGTTTAGAAAATAATGGAAAAAAAATAAATGATTCTCCGTGATGAAGTGTAAAGAAGTTCCTCGCTTTTTGGATGAAAACTATTGCAATAGGGGAGAGGAGGGAAGATGGATACGAAAATTTTAGTATTAATTTTCGATGCATTTTCTAAAGCATTAAACGTTGGAGGTAAATTCTATTCGGCCTTAATCCTAGATGTGAATCAGATTATTATCTGAATTTACCACTGTCGCATTTTGTCCCGCTCTCCCCTAAATAATTTAATTCTTCAACAAAAAAAAACTCCTGAAACAATGGCTAAACTACACCAATTGCCTTCCAGTGAGTTTAATTGTACCACATTGCACACACCTAATCAATAATGCTCCCAAAACACTCTTCACGAAATTGATTTTATCATTAAAATGCCATGAAACTTAAGTGAATGTCGGCGAATATTGATTCTCAGTCAATTCCGCCGCCAACGAAATCGTCTGATGAAAGTCAATTCAGCCACTCAAGTTTATCAAAAACTCTCCTACGCGCTCACTTGAACCGCATTCAACCCAATGACGTCTTCACCTCGCGAAGAGCTTTGAGATTAGAGAACCCACATCGACACCCCCTTGAGGAAACCCTTCTCATCATGTCCCAAAATCTCTCTCATGAGCATTTCAAGCCCACCCACAGACACACTCGCGGCTGTGTAATCAGTGTGAACTCACAATTTAACGCACAAGCGTGCAGTCAAGTGTGAGATGATACATTATTTTGTATAGAGTAAAAATCTCCCAATGCCACAATGTCGGTGAAAAGTGAAAGAGTCGCGCTATCGGAGCGTCAAATAAATCACTTCATGAATTTTTACGTATTCCTTCTCTTATCCAACAATTGTGTCTCTCATTGCATCCCAAAAAATATTATTTCAGTCAATTGTGTAACGAAAAAGTGAAGGGAGGGAAAAGAATCACAAAACACGTTATAAACTGCACTTATTCGCCTCTTCTTTGACTCATCGTCCAACTAACAGAAATAGACCAATCAAGGTGACAGTTATTCAGGGAAATGAAATCCACAACAAAGGAGTTGACCTGAGAAATTCCACAGGAAGAAAAAAAAACGACCGCATAAGTTTATCAATGCACAATGGAAGAGATTGCAAAGAAAAAAAATACTGTAGAATTGAGGAGGAAGTTTTCGTCGCCTTCACCTTGCCTTAATTAACCAGCTCAAGTCTCAATTTTGCACTATTAAGCGGGAAGCGCGTTTAGTCAATTTGTGACTAGAATTAATATATGTAAGATATTGAGCGCTTGTGTGCGCAAGTTTCTATAATTGACTTTGGGCTCTTTATTGGTGCACTTCAAATATAAGCCGCCACTCTTCACGCCTCTCAGTGTGCGCCACCCAAGAGCGCCCCAGCGGGCATTCCTCGATCAAAGAGCTCATCAGCTGATCGTGGAAGGAGAGTGAAAAGTGAAAATGATTCATTGAGTAATTGTCTGGCGTACAAATCGTCACGAACTTCGCGAAATTGCTCAACTTTCACTCCACAAACTCTCACGCAGACCCACAAGATCGTCGTCCTGAGCGTGAAAATCAGCAGCGCAGTCGACAGAAACAGATCGATAATGTGCCAGAAAACTAATCTGTATTCATATCACGAAGAGACTTTGCTATCAACAATTGATGTGTTATATAATTATTATTGTTGCTGAAGGGAAGAGTGCGGAAATCTCGATCTGGATTTGCAATGCAAAGCAACTGATCTTACTGGGATCTTGAAAAGCGATTTATAGCTGATAAAGAAGATCTCAATTATGTCGGAATTTCTAAACAATCAAGTTTAAACTAAGAGGAACGGGAAGTAAACAATTTCTGGTTAGAAATATCTTCTCAATTCTGTGAATATTTTTCACTCTTAGCGACAATTTGAGCGCCTTTGTCCAGGACAACAATCAGGCGAGACATTCGATTGGGCGTGGTCTGACTAAAGTCTAGTGATCCTTTGCAACTCACCAGACTCTCCCTCGGGCTTGATGTTGATGAAGAACGGACAGGCGGCGTGGAAGTACTTGATGAAGGTCTCCGTGGTCAGGGAGTTGTTGTCAAACTTCGCCCGCCAATTCTTCAGCGGATTCTCAGGCAGACTCTCCTTCGGCTGCATCTCCTTAATCTCCCTCGCTATCTTGTCACTCGCCATCTACACACGTTCTATCTTCTTTCTCTCTGACCACGCAAAACGGTTGAGCTCTCAATCTCTCGAGTTCAGTCACATAAAAGTCTGCGACGTAGTTTGTCTCTTCAACACCACAAAAACAGATTGATTTTCACACAGAATTTTCCGCCCCACAAGAGTGGGTGTGCGCTCACAGACACAAACACAGCACTAATCGATGGCACTGCTGAGATGGGATCAGGATGAGGTCCTGCTCATCGCGAGTCTAGCATCTCCTGACCAGATTCACCTGGACTCTGTCTCCGCTCTCTCTGGACTTCTCTGTCAGCTGGCGCGTGGGCGTGCGGAGTTAATGGGGCATCTAAGCGTCCGGAGAGGCTGCAAAGACAACCGAGAGAGCTCTCTGATTACTCTGGTGGCACGGAAAAAAGTATAAATATATAGAAAATACACGCAAGGCGCCCATCAAGGTTCCCCACTTGCTGTCTCGCTCGCGCTCAGTGCCTCCTTGTCGGACAAAAGGTGGCTCATCGAAATTTATTTTTAATTTATCACTCTCACAGAGTCACAAGGCGCCCCCAGCCACTCACAGATTGCCAATCTGGACGGTGAATGAGTAAAGCACAGTGGAAAATGGGAGAAATTGAGGCAAAGCGATGATGGAAAAGTGAAAGAGACATTTTTCCTTTGTTGACTCCCTATCGACCCACGGAAAAAGTCCAAGAAAAACACACTTTCCCCGGGATGAGCACGCCAAAACTACACTCAATACTTACTCAAGCTTACAAGAAGTGTTTTCAGTCACTTTTATCACGGTTTCAGCAAGAAATGTCCTTTTTCCAGAGAGTTTTTTCAAATTGCGACGTCAACTGCAGTACGGACGACTGACTACTGAATGTCTTAGCCACCAGAGGCGCTGTGCCTGCTTTCGGAACGCCTTCCGAAACTCTCATCAGGCAACTCGTGGTGAAAGTACAGGGCGATTGGTGCAGGAAAAATCAAGAAAAAACCTCGTTTTCCTAAGGATGTTGAGGCCAAATAGTATAGTTTTCCACTTCAGGAGATTTAAACATAGTACGGATCACTGGGTGAGTAGGAGTTGGGTGAAATCGTCAATGCGAAACGCATGTTTTTGTGTTTGTTTACATTCCGTGCGGGAGTTTGAGGTTAGACTACTTTGTTTTGCAGGCAGCATTGAGGAAGAAAACATACCCTAAAGATCGTGCTCTGACCAATTTTGATGAGTTCTATGGGTCTATCTTCGGGCTGAGATGGAAATCCATGAGATTGGCTCTCCTGTGTGAGCACAAGTACATGGCATTGGTGAATAACTTTGGGGATGTGGAGAAAACAGTGGAAAAACTGGAGGCTGCAGGTGTGATACACTCTTTGCATATTCAAGTCACTTTTTCTGTTAATGTTTTGATCTCTCATAGGTGCAATCAGTGTGAAAACCCTCTATAATATTACCAAAGAGAGAATAGAGAGAGGAGAGTTTAAAGATCTTGAGAAAATTGATAAGAAA
The DNA here is from genome assembly GCF_947086385.1 of Phlebotomus argentipes. NCBI lineage: Eukaryota > Metazoa > Arthropoda > Insecta > Diptera > Psychodidae > Phlebotomus > Phlebotomus argentipes. The sequence goes on along the minus strand of NW_026776181.1, from coordinate 4,464,244 downwards.
TTCACTAAACTCGATGAAAGACTCCAGTCAACTCTCGTCAAGAGGCAGACTGAGGAGATCCAGGCACTGTATCCGCAGGATAAGGAGGAAGCTTTGAATTTTATCCCTGATTCTATGGAGAACTTGAGACGGCCAACTATGAATGCAAATGATAAAGAAACGGGCGAAAGCAGTTCGATAGAGTTGGATTCTGAGGTGCGAGATAGTCGAATTGTCGATCCGGCGTACGGCGAGGGAATTTTGTATGACTTTGTGCCCGCCACAAGAGTGAAAGGCTTGGAAGATTGGGTGTTTGAATCGGATCACTACAAATACTACAACGCAAACACGGATTTCCCATTGAAAATTGAGCCTGAATTGGAATTTAGCTTCCCAGATAATCTTCGCATTTACACCTATGAGCCGTGCAATATCTCTAAGTTCGCCAGTCCCAAGAAATGTATCACTGGCTCTTATTCTCACTACCTACTGGATGGATCCTCGATTTTGCCGCCTCTGGCTTTGGGACTTGAACACGGCGACACTGTGCTAGATGCTTGTGCTGCTCCTGGAGGAAAGGCTCTTCTCATGCTGCAGACTCTCTACCCAAACGTGCTCGTCTGCAATGACACTCCGGAGTCACGCGTGATGAGAATCAAGAACGTGATGAGGGACTTTGTGTTCGATTTTGAGGACAATTGGGCACACAAGAGATGCTTTATTATTCAAGGGGACGCGAGAATGCTGAAGGACTACAAGAAGTATGATAAGATCCTTGTGGATGTTCCCTGCACCGTAGATAGACACAGTGTGATGGAGAATAACAACAACATCTTCAAACCCACGAGGATGAACGAGAGACTGAAGATACCTGAACTGCAAGCGGGCATTTTGGAGAATTGTCTGGCTATGCTGAAGATTGGTGGATCTCTGGTGTACTCCACATGCTCCCTGAGTCCTGTCCAGAATGATGGAGTGGTTCAGATGGCCCTGTCTAATGCCTTCAGGGAGCGTGGAATCTCCGTGGTCATCAAGGATTTGAACAACGTCATGAAACCTTTCTATGAGATGTTCAAATTTGAGAATCCCAAGGGACTCAAGTACGGCCAGATGGTGATACCTCACCTGCCGTCGAACTTTGGACCGATGTACTTCTGTAAATTGACGAGGATCAGCTAGGTAAGCACATGATTTATTGATATAGAGCATAAATGCGCTTATAAAGGATGCATTGTACAATATCTTGGCATTGTCTGTGGGATTGGGACTGTACGTGAATCCTTGTGAGTATTCTCAGCGGGAGGGCATGAGTGGTTCTCATTCGTTTTCACTTGTGTAACTCGTGGGACTGGCCTTCTGGCGCAGCGGAACTCCTTCGGGATCGTCGGTTTCTGTGAGTTTCTTCACGTCTCCGCCCTTGTTCCACGGCTGCTCCTCGCCAGATCCGAAGAGAAGGTAGAAGATGATTTCAATGATGTACAGCACGATGGTCACGTAGAAGATAATCCTCCAGGCGGAGATGGTTTGCTGAAAAGGCAAGTTAGTTAAGCATTGTGATTGAGAGCATCGAATTCTGGCTTGAGTACTTACATTCCCATGAGTGATGTAGCCGACAAAGACTGGAACGATAATGCCTGGAATTGTGGCTGCGGTGTTTGTGATTGCAATGAGAGTTCCAGCGTAGTTTGGTGCTATGTCAATGTGATTGCTGAGGAAGCCGCAGAACATTCCGCCGATGGCAGTGATGGCGATTCCCATGAGCGCCACAGCCACTCCCCGTTGGCATCCGATGTAGCAGAGCGCGAGGAGGGCGAACATTGGCACAACGGAGGCAAACATTGTGGCCACTTTCCTGGCTGTGGTCGTGCTGATCATCGATCTGCTGCGCAGCGTGTCCAGACTCTTGCTGATAGCGATGCTGAAGAGCCACATGGTGAGGAAGGGAATGGCAGTGGCCACAGCATTCTCTTTGATGTTGAATCCCAAGACTTGCTTCATGTAGAAGGGTAGTTCGATCAGCAGCATATACCAGCCCCAATTGCTGGCCGTGTGGGCGATGAGGATGGCCAGGAAGGCGGGCGAGGTGAAGACCCTCTTCCACGGCACCGGAGGCTTCTTCGCACCGTGCGCTGAGTCGCCATTGGCGGCGCCCAGAGCTGACGTGATTAAATCTCGCTCTTCCTGGCTGATGAGCTTCTGCTTGCTGGGCGAATCTTGTGCCAGGAAGATCCACATCACCATCCAGATGATGCTCAGGAAGCCCATGACGTAGAAGACGGACTCCCAACCCCAGCCAGCTGCCAGCTGGCCAGCCATCAGCATGGAGATCACGGTGCCCAGAGCAGTGCCGGCGTAACTGTGGAGGAGCGGAGAGAGGCGATTAGCTATTGATCTGAGGGTGTAATAGAGGAGTCAATATTTACATTATCGCCGATATGACACTCCTCTCGACGGGTGGGGCCCAGGAGGCAATCATGACATGCATAGCGGGAAAGGTCACTCCGCCGCCGATGCCCTCGCCGACGCGCATCGCGATAACGGCGATGTAGTGCCACTCGGCCATGATTGGGGTGAGAATGGTGCAGACGACGTTGATGGCGACGGAGAAGAACATCACCCACTTGGCGGAGAAGAGTTCAGCGATCCGCGCGCCGGGGATTTGGGAGATGAAGTAGCCCCAAAAGTAGCAGCTTAGGATTGTTCCTTGCAGAGGCTCACTCCACATGAACGGTCCGTCCTGGGTGAGTTTACAATCATTAAATTAATTGTCTAACAATTGAAACATTGCGAGAATTTGTTTGGCAATTTCTCACCTCAACTGCCACGTTGGCATTCGCATCTCCCGCGCAAGATTCATCTGCTGATGTTGAGGCGCCGGTTGTCCCGTTGAGGACGTCATGAGCAGACGCCAAGGCGGTGTGATTGAGCATCGCCACCATTGCAACGCTCAGATTGACCTTCAGTCCGTAGATGATGGCCATGCCGATGGAGCCCAAGAGGGCCAGAATATAGCGTGCCGGAAGAAGACCTGGCGAAGATGGACATTCCTTAGTGAACCAAACCCAAAATACGTCCCTGAACATAAACATCAAACTAGTTTCATAGCTTTATTTGTCTAGCCATAAAAATTCACGTCTGATATTTCGCCGAGGCGATTTGCATAAGCGATCTTCAATGCTTCATTTAGTGAGTGAGACATTTTCACGTGGACAGGTGATGTCGGTTCGCTGTTATCAGGTTTTGGGTCAAAAGTGTCTCATTTTTGCGATTGATTAATTTACGATCGACACTTCCGATTTTATCTGGTTCAATATCTGGCTGCCACTTTCCTCAATCAGGCCCAATTTTCTGATAACATATGGTTTAGCGATAGCAATTGTGCGTGGATTTGCTCAGTGTGTGAGTTTAATCCACTTTTATGAACACGCCGCTAAATTCCTCATGTCGACTTCTGAGACTTCTGAAGAGTTTGTTTATATTTGAAGCAAAGTGGAGAACAGTTTCTTTGGCAAATATTGCTGTGCAAAGAGACTTCAACTTGCGAAATAAAATAATTCTACACTTGATTTTTATTTACATCAAGTGCAGGATTCTATCTTGATTTTCTCAACTGTTTAATCTCACTTTTGTTAGGATCAACGACATTTTTAAAATCGTAGATTTCATATATATCACCGAGTGAATGCACTTTCTTTGCTCTTTGACAAGATTTATCCTGCAAAATGCCATAGAATTTTATTCACTCCGACTATTAAAACCCGTCTTGACACACTATTTTATGGCGTTATCCTACTTTGGGCGAAAATTGCCTTTTGTCTGGGAGATTTAATAATTCTGACCACGCGTGGAAATCGCATTGAATGCGTGGGCGTTGAGTAATTTTCTTGTCTATTAATAGTTCATCTCGACGATGTTCCATTTTACAGGTTTTTCACATCTTGTGATCAATTTTCCCTCATTACAATACGGTTCTACTGCATGTCAATGAACTTCCTAATGATTGAGGGTGGTTAGGAAGAATAATTTTCCGCCTCACTGAGTTTTTCCACTGAGCATAAGGCGTCTTTCTTGGATTTACGTCAGCAACAAGTGTCCGTCGCTCTTGGCCTGACCTTGATGTGTCCTTGTCTCGTGACTATATCGCAGGAATTACCAAGTTTGAGGACAGGACGAAGAAGAATTCAATTTATCCCGTCTTCAGAGACAATTATCTGCTGTAGTTTGCCACACTAAATAGATGGGAAGGCTTAACATATGGCGCGCTAAAAACTTACTTCCGAGCACATTTCCTCGCGCTGGAACAGCTTCCACCATATCGTAGGGAATTTCCTCGTGAGTCTCTTGTAATGCAGAAATGTAACTTGTCAAATTGACCCCAGCTCACAACACTTTATCACTGGCGATTGTTCTTGCAGTCACAATTGGCCAGGAGACTGATATGGATGAAGTGGCATCGCAGACTCACTTTCGCTTAGCGCTTCAAAATCCACCACACACTGATTTCCTTCTCGGTTTCTCACGATGTGATAAAAATTCACTTCGTAGCCCGCGGTTTTATTTATATTTTATTCAAATCGCCAGCTCAGAATTCTCCCATCTTCTCCGTGAGACGAACACCAGAGAATTGAAGGCGATTCCATCGAGCACTGATGCCGCGCTCTGGCACGAAATTTCGGCTCTTGTGAGTCAACAGGTTTTCGGTAATCACGCGAAGGAAGTCTTGCTATCAAATTGTGGTGCGGAATAGAGGGAGGCATGAATTCGGATGGGAATGTTCTTTGATTTTTAGGGACACTTGCAAAACGCATTTTTCAAATTTATCCTAAATAATAGTTTTTATACTGTCATTTTTAGTATATATACATGAATGTGTATCGAGATATGTTCAAATTGTGTTTATTCTAAATGTTCTAAGGCATTCTGTGTTGTTCTATAAAGAATCCCTGCGCCTGTGAGAGGTTCTCAGGTTGTGTGGCGTTTTCATTTCATGCTTTCTCTGTCATATGACGTCATTGTCCTTATCAACCCGCGCACATATCGATTTTTTTTATCCAAGTCATAGCTTAACAGATGAGGCAATTGGCGAAATACCTGCTGAAATGCACCTCCGCCTGAACACTGCCCAAGTGCAATTAATCGCGATGCTTGTGAAATCGCTTGTCCATCAGCGAACATCACACAGCGAGTCATTGTCACGGTCGCTCATCGAAGGGGGAATTGCGTTTGGCTCTCGCGCGCGCATTTCTTCAATGAACTCCTCTCAATCGAGAGAGAGAGAGAGAGAGAGAGTGTGTGGAAAAGTGGGGCGAACACGTGCTCACGTTACGACATAGTATTTTGCCAGGGACGGACTCATTCATCAAATAGCGACGCGTCTGTTGTAATTGGAATGCAGTGATTGATAGGTTTTTTTGCATAATTCATTAACTGTGGTGATTATATTGTGTCATTTTCCCATGCTAGAAGTCATTTTTTTCCAGCTGGGCTATCAATAAAGTGCTGAAGGGTCTGTGTAAATGGATCGAATTAAGTGTATTATTCAATGGATTTTATTATAATTTCTCTAAATGCAATCACGGGGCTTTTGCGCCATCCCGGCTTCCCTGGTTTCACTGGAGAGAGACCTTCTAGATGTTCACGGCTAAGAATATAAAAATGCCAGTCTTTTGCAAGACTGCGAAAGCTGATCGCCTCAAGGATTTTTATTGTTTATGAAAATGAATATCAATTTCTCTGCATTGATGCACTATCGACTAGTTTAATATAATTTAAGGTGTGCTCTTAATGGTAAGGAAGGGGTTTAGGCTCATCGGTCATTGTGACCGAACGTTAGCGGTCCTGGCACTTGAAGTTGCCTCACTCGCGCCGGCGTCAGGGAGTCATAGTACTGCTTCTGGCTGATGTATCCCAGGGAGCCGCTTCCGAGGAAGAAGACTCCGTTGGGAAGTTGAATGTAGCCCAGAGAGCCAGAGCCTGGAAAAAGGAGGTGCGGATTAGGGCGCGTTTGAGTGGCTTTGCGGGGCACTGACCTAGGGCGATGGGGCCATGATTCTTGTGCAGTCGGTCGGGCTTGAACGGGTGGTCAACTAGGAGATTGCTGCTGACCAAGTAGGGAATCTGGTTGGCGTATCTCGCGGGGAGCTGCGCCAGCGGATTGGCGCGCAGTGGGTTGGTGTCCTCGGGCGCGGGATAGTCGTAGATCTCCTCTCGCACGAGATACTGCTTGAGCAGGCGCCCCTCGTGGTGATAGTACTCCTCGTCGTCGAGGCCGTTGGACGTGGGCGAGATGATAGCTGGCGGGAAGTAGAGGTTGGCCGGGGCAGTGGGCGGAGGGGGTGGCAAGTAGGAGTTGAGGTGGGAATAGTGGTCCTGGACGTTATTCGTGTAGATGGCGATTGGCAGGGGTTTATCCACCAGCGTCGGCAGGACGCGATGCGGACTATACGAAGTGGGCGTGACCGGGGCGAAGCCCTCGTTGGCCAGGAAGTGGAGCGTTCGCTTGACCGGAGTGGCTGGGGTCACGGGGGTGACGGAGCGAATGCTGAGGAGGAAAATGAAGAGACAGAAGAGGAGGGAAGAGTGAAGTCTGCAGAGTGTCTGCAAAGAGAAGAGATGGCAATTATGCATAATTTCCCTTTCAATCGCGAGAGAGCCTCAAAACAAGTCCGCGATGTCGATCAAACTTCTTTTTCTAATGTATGTCTCAGCCAGGAAAACGAGATGTTATATCAAATAGAAATGATTATGCATTTCACTCTCTGGCAGTGCGGTGACATAAATCGCGTACGGAGAAAAACACGCACATTGCGAGTAAGATCACATCTCGTATGAATCATATAAAGTAATTTTTTCTCTATATAATTTTAATGGATTATCTATGAGAGAGACACGCATAATTTCTCACCATATCACCCATTCACTTTAGCCCCCTTCTGTCACCAATGTCCAAAATATTTACTCCAACACCGCCAAGTGAAAATGATGCCTATTCCATTCATTATTGTGCAAGAGATTGCACATAATTGGAACAAAGTATGTTTCACCTTGATCAATTGTCTTCTTTCTACACAGTCGTTAAATTTTATGGCATTTTTTTGCGCTCCTTCAAAAATAAAAAGTCTTCTGTTTGCGGATTGGAAGGAAAGTTGTTCTACATGGATTTTTTCACCCATTCAGTAGTTTTTATGGTGTTTTCGCATAAAAAAATGTTTTTGATATATTTTTCACAATACATTTTTGAGGGAGGAGAATTGCAAAAAAAGATTACAATGTGAAATGAAACTTAAGCAATGATTTGTTGTCTTTTTTTGCACGACTCAAAACACATCTATATACTCATGATACCCACAGATCAATTACAAAAATCACTCTCATGTATCTATGCACGATCATGATAGCTGGACAAATACTGCAAAAAGATCACCCACCGCATGGGTGAATTGGCAGAGAAAAAATCCCCTTCGGGATAAATGATAAGGAATATGTAACAGTATAAATAGCTGGAATTCTTCGCAAATCTCACATCTTGTGTCATGATCGCGCTTTGCGGCATACATTTGCAAATTGATCACAATCAATCACTCGCACTTTTGCCTCAGAGACTATAAATCTCCCAGTGATTCAATATTAATAACCGGAGCGTGGAGATGAAAACATTAGAGAAATGGGGAGTCGGACAAAAAAGGCAGTACGGAGAGTTATTTCTCAAAATTGCGCGCCAAATTGATACTTTCAACTCCTACTCACTGGCTATATTGGGCGAAATGGATTTTGCGTATACAACTTTATGAGGAGTGATGCAAAGCCTTGCCAATGTGCATCGCATACGGGGCCCCCGGCGGGCCGCTCTCATGCCCCAGAGGTTCATTGAGAAGAGAGAGTGTGCCGAGGTGGACAGAGTTGAGGGAACTCTGCGAGTGGCTGAAGTGCTGACTTGTAGAAGAATCACACAGTGTCCTGGTCGGGTTGATCAGTGATTTTCCAGCATTTTTAGCATATAAAAAGCTGGATAGGAATTCTAGAAGTATTTTTTGTACGAAATTCTAGGAGTTTGGCAATGAAGATAAATGAAATCTCATGGTTAAATATCTATTAAGAATGATTTCTAGAGTAATTTGAACTCTCTGCGCGATCTTGGTCATCTGGATCGACACTCTGTGTGTGGTAGTCTTTTTTCCGAGAGTGCTTCTTGGCAGAAAAGTGTGAGACAAGATTGCCAGCGGCACTAACACGCCACACGTACGTAATATTCAATTAATTTGCATAATGGGAGCAACAGAGAGATGTTAGAGGGTAATTTCGCATAATGCTGGATATTGAACAATTGCACATGATTGGAGACGATGGAGGGTTTCCATCTCACTTCTGCACCCAAATGATTTCCTGAGCAGCGCATTTAGGAGAGTAGCAATCAGCAAAGGGAGTCGCAATTGATCTCTATTAATTTACCCACAATAGCAATCAATGGCAATTTTTCACCTCTCCGCCCTCTATTTACTCTCTTGACTTGGGCAAATGGTGAATTATTGACTCTGTGCGGAATCCACATGGACAAATTTGAAATTATTGAACACATTCACTTTATTTATAGGCTACAGGCGTATTATTTACATTTTTGATCTCCTCAGGTGTCTGCCCTTTTGTCTCGGCATTCACTCTCAATCACGCCCGCCTCCCCGTGCAAATGGATCTCCCACGACAGCGCGGCTCATTCTCATGCTCACGGCGTTTGTCACGACTCCTCACCGAGCGAATCGGGCTTTGCCACCTTCTTCATCTTCCTCACCGCATATTTTATGTGCGGCTGAACTTCGAGGAACTACAAATACTGCCCACCGATGTCAATATGCGATCATGATGGAATTCGCACGCAAAATTGCATTTTGCCATTTTTGCCAATGAAAATTGCGCCTTTGGATTACATAAAAACACTATATTGATCGCTCACAGCATTTCTGGGGCAATTAAAAATTATTTCCTCTTCTCACGTACACATAAACTGACATTTTGAGGAGGAAGAAAAAGACGAAGAGGAAATCTTTTGGTATTAAAAATTTAACCTATATTCTGTCCTTCTCTTGAGGGATAACTATTAAAGATATAATGGGATTGTTATGAGGTCAAGGTCGCTTTTGGATGTCACTTGATTGTTATTTTTCTCCAAAGATTCTCACAGAAAAGTTTTTCACAAAGAAAGTCAAAGATCACATTTGTCACAAAGGCGATGATATTTTCCTCACACGCTTCAGCCTGATGTGATCTCGAGCCATTCCCAAAGGAGTGTATTGAAATGCGGATCACGATTAAAATCCACATAAATTCTGAAGGATCGTGTCTCACGTGTTGTGTGGCAAAAAGAGTCACACAGCGCATTGACGGATCACCAGCAAATTGCTCTGACGCTTTATTATTGAAAATATCATTCATAACATTACAAGAGTGACGATATAATCGACAAATACCAAATCGAGTGGCCCCTGAGACATTTTACCACATTGTCCGATCGACAGATGCTTGAGAGGTGCAGCAGAGATATGCATGCACAGATCTTGCGACATTTGCACCTCCCTCATCTTCACAGTCTTCACACAAATGGCATCCCAGTGGGAAATTGTCACTGAGTCACGAGATTATTCCTTTGCACTTCTCCCTAATCAAGATCATCACTTCACTGATGTTGTCAAGACACCTTCGCAATCTTCACTGATTCACTGAACTGATCACGTATTTTCAGAGGCATTTCTAAAGGTATTCAATAATAAATTGGACAGTGAAAGAAATTTACCACAAACATGATGGAAGTGACGGAGTGTGATGGAATGTGTGAGTGGCTTCAATGTGAGGTCGGTTAGGTGAGGCTCTCGGTGTGTTTAGTTCTGCACTAAGAGATTTTGCCAGTTCAATTTTGTTTATATAGCGCCGCTTCTGGATCCTCCACCGAATGGCGGGGATTGAAAAGCGCGCCGAACGCCTTCCAAGCACGTGAAAGAGCCTCCAAAGCAAATCGATCTACTAACACTGCAACGATCGCGCGAGCTTTGCCCTCGCGATGGCAGAAGACCGAACTGACTTAATACAAGAGTTCTTTGCAGAGAATGTTCAGTCTTACGCCCTTCACGCCCTTTCCTTTCTACCTTGAAAGTCAGATGGGGTTTTGTGATAAAAAAAAACAGATCCACGATTCCCAAAGAAACCAATTTTTGCGTCAATGTCGGTAAAAGTCAAACTTACTCTTCATGCTAAATACTCTGGGAAAGGTTATTGCCTTCGGCCTCAATATGAAAGACAGTGAATTCATAAACACTAATCTATCAATTTCGGTTTCAAAATCATTTCAACTGTGGGTGATAAACATACGTAAATATAGAAATATGTGACACAATTGAATAACGAATTGAGAAGAAAAAATTGTAATACTATTTATAGTGATAAAATTATTTCCTGTGAACACATTTTTTTTATTACATGATGTAAGAATTTCAAAATTAAAAAGCCAACACAAATACCCAATATCTTTACGGGAGATTCTGCACCGCTTTGGATCTCATGATCACTTATTGCGATTGCACGGAGAATGTTTCCTTAAGAAATAAAAGAGCGCTTTAGGCGACAGGAGGTCAAGTCAGGAAAACAAAGGAGAGCCAATATGATACACTTCTGGGAGGAAATTGTGGCAATTGTCGCGGATTTATTGTGAGAAACGGCAACACTTCACTAATGAGTTAATGATGCCTAATTTCAGATCATGGTCATGATCATTTATTGCTGTGTAAAGTGTTTATGTAAGAGGAATGAAAAATGCGATGGAATTGCACGGGTGATTTACCTTTGTATTGCGCCCAGAGATCATAATCACAGTGATTTCGGGTGATTTCATTGTACAAATATGAGAATTTCCAAAAGAAGCGATCGCAATTTCCCTTTCGCGATTGCACACGTTATTCAACGACAATGCAGACTAATTGATTCCCTGCGCGATCGTCCCCTTGGGCGCACTTGCATTTGAGACATTTCTTCCTAATCGCGTGGCGTTTGGAAAGTGCCAAAGAAAATGCGCGAGACTTCAAGTTGACTGCAACATTTACAATTTGCAAGACACTTCCCTTCAGGCTATACAGCGCGATCGCGAGAGGAGAATTGATCTCTTGTCAATTTCATCAAATCTCAAAGGCAAATAGTGCACAAATTTAGTCATTGTTGGAGTATTAATAGCATCGCGATATTTTGATATCACTCCGCTCCGGGCGGTATTGATCTTTTTGCCCTGCCTTAAGGTTTCCTCAATCTCATAAATGGAACTGTTACGAACGTGAAATTGCACTCAGAGCAAACAAGTTGTGAATTCAACAATACGGCCACGATCTTCTCGAGTGTAATCTGCGATTTAGGTGCAGATTTAAATCTCTTTCTCCGTCTCGTGTCGCTCAAGTAATATCCGCGATGTGATGACGAGATGTGTGCGGTACAAGAAAGGGCATTGAAGAGGCACTGCAACAAAAGATCACAAATGACTCTCGTATTTCTTTCACAACAATTGGCCCTGTTTCGCGCTGTTGTTCCACCAAAGACATAATAGATGGCAAATGGGCAAAATCGTCATTTTATCTCCATGAGCAGAGGCGAGATTACTGGGTGTGTGTGACAATTTATTGTCAGTGTCTTATAATTACCTGGCGAGATGCATTAGGAGGCAGCGTCTTGAAGAAAAGGCACAAAAAAGGCGAGCAAACGAGACAGAGAGAAATTGTATCTAAAGGCGTGCAATAGCAATTTAGTAGAGACATTCTCTGTGGCGGCATCGCATCGGTTATTTAATGTATCATTCTTGAATTAGTGGAGGACGTTATGCAATTAAAAATCCGCACACTCTCGCGGATTTCATATCCATGGCGGTTGGAAGACAAATTCCTGTGCGTCATCGTGTCAAAAGATAAAATTGCGAGCAGTACAAAAAGGGGCGCACTTTCTTCTGTGCGTGGCGAATTGAGGCTTCTGGCGAATGACTCAATCTCGGCCGCTATATGGGCGCAGAGGTGCAGCTTCGGGAGATTGTAAACGTACGCAGGAAATTCACAGATCATGAGTCATCTTCTATTCTAACGCAGCACTCAACTGCAGGTCCCAGATTTTGGTCAATAAATCATACCAATTACGGCTAAAGACTGCTATCAGTGCTTAGATTAAGGTCACGTTGCAGTTCAGTGCGGCAATCGCGACGGAGATCATAAGCCAGCATAATCACTTTCACTGGCACAAGGTTGCCGCCTCGTAGGTAGTCGCTTTCCTGCCTCCCTTGCTGTGTCTTAATTGAGTTGCATTTATAGGGATCTGTGACATGCTTTTTGTCCGTCCCGCGCTCTTAATGCCACCATATAATCCGAAATCTCACGAGTGTCCCCTCGAGGCTCTCTATTGCAGACAAGGGGAGAATATCTGACGCCTTCGCACGTCGAATGAGAAGAAAAGACCGACAGCCAAAGGGAAAGTCACTAGCCGATTTTTGGGGAATCTCAATCGAATTATCCAGGAAATGATTGAAATTTGTATGGAATAACCAATATGTTATACAAAAATCATAAGATGATTGAATAATCGCAAAGTTAATGATCTGAAATCGCGAATGACTTTTTATTTGATCACAGCTTTGCAGATAATTTACCCTTATTTGTGCTAGTAAACATGAACATAAAATGCACTCAAGGCTGCCTAAGGTTTTTCCCTTTTGCACCAATTAATTCGCCGCGGCGTGAGATGGTCAGTTTTCAGGAGTCTTTTTCCATGACGAAATTGATTAAATTTTATTGACACAGACCACAATTTAAATCTCAATTAAGGTGCCGGAATGAGAAGTCGTTTCGTCACTTTCGCGTGGTGTTTTTGTGTGTATGTGAGAAAAGTGTGGCTTCGTCTTAAGGTGATCGTTTTTTTTGGGTATCGCTTTGAAATATCATAAAGAGTTTAATTGTCGTTTTGTGCCAAGTGCAATAGAGAGGCTGGAATTAAATGCGAAATTCAAATAGTTGCCAGCTTAATTGAGATTTTTAGTGGTTTTTGCCAATCGCACCATAAAATATTTTGTCTGCTGATGATGGTCTTTTTTGGGCTGCGCTGGCCTTTTCTCAATTCACCATTTTAAGAACAAAAGACCGGCTGGAGATTTGATTTTCGCCGAAACGTTGCAATTTGCGAGACTTTTTGCGTAATCATCAATGGACGAGATTAATTTCTCAGTCAGATTCAGTTCATTTCTGCAATTTTTGATTTATTCAGTCATGGTGCACGCTCGACTGGTCAGTGACTCCGGCACAAGCGAGACGCGAGGCTGTACAAACGAGACATAATAGGCGTCTTGGCTCTACAGGAGTCAGTGTTGAACGCGGTTTTCCGTGTGTTTTGGTATAAATTGCAAATGAGAGCGAGAGTTGAGGACTGGAGCCCACCTGAAATGACATTAATACCTGAGCAAAGAGGTGAGCAAAAAACTGTGAGATAGGCAGAAAAAAGAGGACAAATAAAATGCACGATGTTACAATTTTGAGATTTTATTTTTGCCCCACTTAATCGAAATTGAAAGAAGCATATAATGTTCCTTTTGGGCCATTGCATAGAGAGACCCGTTTGATTTCGATTCGAGCAGTGTGCTCGAGTGGCTTTCTTCACTGCTGAATGAAGCATTGAAGCCGACCCACAACATTATAGGATAATACAATTAATTGCAATTGAGGTTGCGGGAGAGACGCGGCCCAGGGAAAATGTTTGTTTATCTGAGAGCAAGAGAGTGGCCGAAGCACAGCATAAAGTTCAATGCGCTGTGCGTGATTGTGGTCAAAGGGACATGAAGCTGAGTTTCGTGGATTGCGCAAGAGAGTCGCCAAGTTGGGTGTTGAGCAGGTAAAATATGACACGGACTCGCTGAGTTTTCACAATGTTCGACATGTGTAAAATGAAGGGCTTGGCAAAATCTCACTCTCTTATGCATGAGGTCACGTGAAGAATTTGAATGAGATTCTTTGGGGATTTGAGAATAACGCTCGTAAATGCGTGATTTCTCATTTCGCCAAGGTTGTTCCACGCTTGACACCCATTAAAGGGTCAATCATAATGCACAGAGAGATTAATTTGAGAGGAATTTTACAGTCTCTCAAATAAGGGTTTCACGTCAGTCTGAACATTCACGATGCTCTGATTTATGGGTTCATTGGAAAGGTTGTTGCTGAGAAAATTTCAGCAACAATGACTTGCTGAAGTTCACTCAAGGGATTGTTGTTTGTGAAGCTTGCAATCACAGCAAAGTCTCCTCTAGATAATTAATTTATTCACTGTTAAGGAGACTTGGATGCTCCAAATTGCATTGCAAAGATACGAAACGTGCCAAATGTCGACGAAATGCTCACACTCCGGATGAACAGATAGAAACTTTCGTATAAATTTCGTCCCATTGAGCCCTAATAACCGTGATCTCTCCATGCGGCGAAGACTGTCTTGAGGCGGAGAGAGATTAATTACAGGCATTAAGTTTGAAATAGTTATGATTAACTCACTGGGCATGAGAGATCACGGGTCTCTCCGGCGAAGTCACCAAGTTTACACGCGATCGCGGGTCTCAAGTGGAAAAGCATCGGTCAATCAGTCCCTGATATCTCGTTGCGACTTGTACTCCGGCTACTTACATAAGTTTCAGAGCAGCGCCCCAGCGATATGTCTTTCCAGGCCATTTCATCGGCCACCGGCAAATGGGACGCCGAGAGATCTTGGTTGGAAAAAAGCGCGGCGGAAAAAAGGCAGAAACTCGATTTGGTGTGTGGGGAGCAAAAGCTCATGAGGACAGAGCGCTTTCACGTGAGGTTGTGCCTCATATTTTCGATCAATAAATCTGTGCTAAATTCCATTTATGCGAAATGCATTTTCTGCGGCATTATCCGTGTCTCTGGACATTTCTCCTAATGACTTTCCAAAGTGCCATGGACAAGTCATTAAATGCGGTTTCATTTAGCGTTCATTATCGCCACTGCGCAGACTATTAATTGTGCCATTCTGTATTGCATGAAATTATGACAAATACGATCACGAGGGGCTTGCAATTCCCATCAATTCATTGTGTGAACTTGCAAACGCGCTCAGAAGACCCAATATTCGCCATGTAAATTAAAATAACAAATATGCAATAAATTAATAACAAAAAATTGCACAATTCACCGGTTTTCCACAGCAGGTGCAAAAAACGCTGAACCATATTTGGATTTCGTACCACAAGTCCGATTGGGAGAGAGAGAAACAGTACAAGACAAAGTGATCAATTGGCGAGATTTGCATGCTGGAGATCGTGCTCGTGGCGTCTAATAAAATTGCTGAATCCATTTATTAAGATAGCGCTTGGCATTCGTCAGGGCTCAACGCTAAATACACTCAATTTAGCTTTTCTCTCACCGCAGACAATGGACACACGACGAAGAAGGTGAACTCCATACATCAATTGATTTGCACCTTTTTTCCGCAATGAGCGACACGCCACTGATGGAAAGGAAGCAGTTTTGTCGTTACGTAACCTTTTTGCGCAGGTGAAGAAAGTCCAAAATTCTATTTATTTGTAGAGCCGCTCACGACACATGCGATTTTTGCGAAGGTTGTACTTTGAAAGCAAGTTTGAGAGATATCACCGGTTGATGAAGGAACACAGAAGTCAAGAGTAAAACTATATGGAAAAGGACATGTGAAATGTTTTGATGATACGCGGACAGTGTTTTTCTCTCTCTTTGATACCGAACATCTGGCTATGATACTCGTTTTGTGTGTTTCGATCGCGAGAAGCCAGATCATTTAGCCTCTCTATTATCTGAGTGGAAGAGCCGTGAAATTCCGTGCTTTTGATCTTGCAAGAGATTTCAATCAGAATTGCTCGCAGGTGAAACGCCTCAATCACTCTCTTTCTTCTCTTTTGCACTTTCCTATTTCACATCTTATATCAAGTCTCATATTGATGACTCAATATCCAGAGTATGTGTGCAAAGGAGGAGCAAATTTCGCAAGACGTCATCTTATATTGCAAATGTCTTTTATTTTTCAAAAAATACATAATATTTTTTTAATTGTTCTACATATGAATTTCTCTTTTTTGGGTTTGTTTTCGCGTGTTTCCTCACTGAAAACTATAAGCAAAAAACATCCATCATAAAATACATACATCATGTGATTTCTCTAAACAAACAATTTATTTATTTATTTATTTTGGCATAAGAGTTGGTCTCCACAAACACATCATTCCATCCTTCCTTTGGTATCGGATGGAAGTGATTTTAATACTTTGTTCCAGCAAATTTTCCCTATAAATTCATTTTAGGCGCGATCAGGAAATTTCGTCCACAATGGTTGGCACTTAACAAAAATGAATGAAATCAAGAGTATATTTGTTGTGAGAGAGAGAATGTAATATCGCTTTGTTACCATCATAAACTTAAAAACACAATATGACCTTAAAGTTAATATTTTCTTCACTTTTCCTTCTCTGTCGCCCATAAAAAGTAGACCAGCAAAATGCAATGTTGAGATATTGAGAGGCAAAACTCATTGGACATTGTGTTGTGAACCTGTGTATTTATGACGCTATTCAAACCTATACTACCGATTATGTTGATTTATGAAGTCACCGAAATGATATTAATCAGCATTATCTCACACACGCATCTGTACGTGCGAGAAATTAGATCCTCTACATATATGGCTTATTTAATGGCAAAGCTGCGCCGGGAGGAGGTTTTGTCGAGTGGAAGGTGGAAAATGTTCCTGAAACTCTCTTTTTGTCATGAATATTTTCTGGATGGAATATCACTATTAGGCGTGTGTTAAAATCATGAGACTTCAAACTATTGTACTTTCTCAGCCTGTTTCTCCGTTCGCGGAGTTTGTAAGTCCAGTGAACCGTGCATCATTCATAAATAATATGGTAAATAGATAGCAAAATTGACAAAACTGTTGACAATGTCCAGCATGACGACAATTATATGTTACTATATAAATCCGTAGAATGCATAAATATGGGGGAATTGTCAAAATTCACCCCCGGCAAGAGCCCAAGTGCATTTTATAACAATTGATAAATAATTGGCGACAGTGTGGCCTTAATTGTAGCTGATTATCCATATAAAATAACATATACTCTGAACTACATATAGCATAGTATCTTAACGGTGAGCTAGAGCGGTCGCGGTCTGATGTCTGGCTTCTCGTCTTCATCACTCACGTACATTCGCGTGAGATTGGACGCCACGGACGCAGTGTCGCAGTTGCTGTCAAGAGCAAGACTGTGAGTTGTGACTGCGAGTGAGACGCTGCGAAACTCACCTGGCCACGTCCTCCTGGACGGAGGCATTGCAAACTGTGGACTGGGAGTCGTCGTTGAGCTTCTCGCTGTCGTCCTTGTCGCTCAAGTGCACCACTTCCACGAGGAGGGTCTCCGGAGAGCCCCCAAAGATGCCCGTCTTGGCTACTCGTTCCGCTGTGGGACTCGGAAGGCCGGCGTGAATGGAGACATCAGTATCGGAACTGGGGAAGAAAAGCGTCCAACACATAATATGCTGCCAAAGAATGGGCAGTTAACATGATCGATTGTGGTGATTTAACAAATGATCCCACGCTATTAGGAATGGTTAATATTTGATTGATTTTTTCTCCTCTAACAAACAATCGTAAGATGTTAAAAAAAATTAGCTATCGGGTAAAATATTTAAGGTAGCGTTTAGTGACTTTTACGTGTATAAATTTGCACTATAAAAAGTCATTCACGAGTGGAAATGCTTACTTTTCCCCCATTTGATTTATAGACTAGAATGGCTATAAATTCTAACAATACCATTGATTTAATTAAAATTTAGTACTTTCATCAGTTAATGGTGGGAATAAAAATTGGCAAAAGCGACAGTGCCAGTATATTTTATGCAAAATGACGAGTTAATCACCTCGTAAAAGTGGTGAGGAAGAAGTCAAAAGATCTGGCTAGAGATGAATGGTAAAGTGTTATTGACGTGAAAAGCGTGCAAAAGAAACACCTTCTCTCCCCATTCCTAAAGCACCATTTATATAACAGCCCATCTCTGTGATGCAGAGGCAATTTATAAGCCATATAAATGAGTGTAGTGTCGCTTTCAAGGCGATTGCATATGCAAGGCGATCGATTTTGAAAGTAATACGGCCCTAATCAGCTAAATTAATTAACAATATGCAGAAAAAAGGGTAACAAGACAGACCTTCTGACTAATCGTGATATCTGTACGATTGTGGCGATACTTTATTGGAATATTGCGGTGAGAAATCCGGCGAAATCGACCTTTTGCCAGTTAAAATCTATTCTTATCATACCTCTGATCGAGCGCACTCTTGCTCTGCATGACGATCTGCAGCCAATTGGGCAGAGAAGGCGTCGATGTGGGCTCAGGTGTGAATCTAAAATTGAAAGTTGAACTGTGCTATCACACCCTCGAGATCGCATTCCCTGCAAAAGGCAGTGTTGGGCAATAGAAGCAGTGTCAATTGGCCTTACCTAATGATGGAGCTGGTTTGCTTCAGTCCAGGAATGGCGAAGTGTTCACTGGAGGTCTGCAGGCCATCCTGTTTCGCGCTAAAGTGGCTGTCACACTGTGATCCCTTCAATTGATTCACATCGAACTTCAGCAGACCTGAAAGACTGTCTGATTAGCATCGCTCACCAAGTCAATTTTCTCACACGACATTGATGTACATTTATCGATTGGGCCCAATTTCTCAGCAATGCTGTAGAGAATGTCAGCCGTCCAGAACTCTGGGATGCGAATGAACAACTTTCCCGCATCCACGGGCAAGTGGAAGCCCAATTTGTGCAAGAGCAGCATAAAGGGTTGATACAGCAGCACAGCGCATTGTTCTCCTGTCCACGGCACCACAGGGATGGACTGCTTCTTCACTGCAAGTGCATCAAAAGACCACATTTAGAATGACTTCTCTTGTGCCTTGTCTGGCGCACAACTTACAAATGCAGTGATGCGGAACGGGCTCCATTGTCTTCACCTCTGACTCCACGGTGATGTCTTTGGATGTGACTTTGCCCTGACTTATGCACAACTTGATGAAGCAACACTCAACGAGAACCTTCTGCAGCCACAGAACAAACTTCCCTTTGTTCTCTTTGTAGAGACGATCACGAAGCACCTGAGGAAGAATCCCAGTCACACATATTCGAAGATAGCGACTCCTTGTCTATCCCACCTGAATATCATCTGTGGCCTTTGTCGGCGTGACACTGTCCTTCAGTTCAATCCCACTCTCAGCAGTGCTGATGGAAGCTCCCGGTGTCTTTATATCTCGCTCATAGTGCGCGTCTTCCGCCTTCATGAAATCATCAAACTCCAGCAGAGTGATTATGTCCTGCTGCAGAAGCTGCTGAATGATGTCAATGCGCGTCTTGTGGCGAGTGCCATTGTCTTGGAACTGCCTGAGAATGCTGCCTATGACATCGCTGGACTTTTTGCTCTGCAAGTAGTACCAGTAGAGAGTGTCGATCTCTTCTTTAGTCCATACAGAAGCCGCCACGGTTTCTCCATTCTGTCCGGGCTCAAGACTGAACGACGGATTGGGCAGCTCGAGAGGTGGTTGCTGGGGTGTGTTGACAAACTTGTGGATTACGTATTCAATCAAATCGGACCAGTCCTGCGAAGGAGACAGGAAAAATCATAATCACGAATCTTCATTTTGGGTTGATGCGAAAATTTCGGGCTTACATCACACAACTCGTAGTCCGTCTCCCAGATTTGGGTGTACGTCTTGAGAATGATCGGCTGAAAGAGTGTGGCCACCTGTCCCAAATCCCCACCAATGTGGTGCATCATGGTGAAAATGCAGTCATTCACACACTCCCCATTATCACGAAAGTCCTCCAGCAGCAGTCCGTAGTGATGCATGATCTCCACGGTGGCGAACCTGCCAAGGCGGCATCATTAGTGTCACTCAGAGAGATTGATTCTCACCACTCACTGTTTGATGTGTTCCAGCATCTTGGTGCTGCCTTTGTGTTCCGGGAATTTCGCAACGCCCTCCAGCAGCAGCAGAAGAATGTGATTGGTGACAATCAGGTCCGTGAGATACTGCTTGCTCTGCAACTCCGGATTGAAGCGCCCCAGCAGCAGCATGAAGAGGCACTTGAGATCCTCCGTGGCGCCAATTTGCAACTGCAGGAACTTCAGGTGCTCCTTGTCCTCGTCATTGAGATGGCTGACCTTCTTGTATGTCTCAAGAGCCTGCAGGAACTCTCTTATGGCTGTGACTACGAGATGCATCCGTCGAAGGCATGGTTTGAGATCTGGGCTTTGCTGCTTGGTAGCCAAATCTAGTTGTTCACATAAACTCACCCCCTCGTAAGTCAGATAGCTGACAATCTCAAAGGACAGCACGGAGTGGATGTGCTCAAGATCCAATTCCAATTGGGCAGCAAAGCGCAGGAAGTACGTGACTAGCCAGAAGAAGTGGGATGTATCGATCTGCACTTGCTGCAATAAAACGACAGCGTTTGGTAAGAGATTCTGGTTCAGAGCCGCGTGTCCTTACCAAATCAGTCAGGAGTTGTGCGTGGAGTTCTTGCACCAGACAACCGTATCCCTTCAAGAGAAAGTCCACTGTGAACTCCTTCAGTATGTTGGAGATGTCCTCGTCAGTAGGCGTGTGATAGAGCAGTCCTTTCATGTTGATTCTGCAAGCGAATAGCAATCTGTCAGGCCACCAATCATTCTAAATATCTCCATGACTTACATGTTGCTCCTGCTGCGCTTCACGAGCTTCTTCCTGCGCAACTCCTTCTTGTCCTGCACCGTTGCGGCACTCCTCTGCTTGTTGGCCGCATTGTATCGCTGCTTCTGATTGCATGGCGGCTTCTGGTGCACCGGCTTCTGCTGTGGCGTCTCGTCCTCGTTGCTGGACGTAGAGATGGACTCGTGCTGGTCCTGAGTGCCGTAGCCACAGTCGGACTCCGACTGTGAGGAGGGCCCTGCGGTGTTCTGAGCATTGCCTGCACCTGAACCTACCTTCTGGGATGGTCCTTGTTGCGGACCAATAGCCTTGAATGGAAAAAATTATCAAATGACCGGAATAGAGGCAAGTGGAGCAATACGAAGTCCTAGCGTGTGGTCAGAAACACCTGAGAATTCCAACCCTTAAAGGAATTTTCTACATTTATTTACCACAATATGTTCCAAAACCACTTTCATCTGATTGGAATCACATGAATTGAGATTTTATTAGACATTCCTTCAAATAGTGACTGTCTTACAAAAGTGCAAACTTATGTCTATATGGAAAATTAGATCTTTTTATTTAAAGCCATGGATTTGTGATAAAGTTGTTCTTGCATTTTTACATTTAATTCGCACTGGAAAATCTTTGACAACTTAAAGGTGTTTTATAAGCTGCAATGGTCTTAGGAAAATGCACACTTCTGGCCACGTTCAAAGGGTATTTCAATATTTTGGAACATACTGCAACTATTGTCGATTTCCGACACATACTCATGTAATCTGCGTTCCTCATCGCGAGCGAAGAAAATAAACACATTAAATCAAAAGGCTAATTCGTGCTAAACTTCTGGGCAACACCTATTGAGACATTAAAGCCCATCATTGACATCATTTCCGAAGCCAGAGTACAGAATCAAGAGCACGACTGCAAAGTTCGTCTCCCAGTAAGAATGGATTTTCGAAGCACTCGATATGCTGACATTTGAAAAAATGCGCCTTCCACGAGCTCCATAGTTAATTGAATTACCTTCCCACACATTTTTGCGCAGCGCAGAATCGTGATTCGAGAGATTATTAGAGGCGAGACAATTGAGGCGCACTAATTGCTGTGAAGAGAGGTGTGATCACCAGCACTGGGCCAGGAGTTCGGAGTGCCACCTACCTGTTTCTCGCCCGTGAAGCTGAACGCCGGCTTGGGATGGGGCTGCTTCGTCTTGCTGCGCATGGATTCCATGCGACAGAACTGCGGCGACTCCTGCATGGAGGAGTCCGAGGTCTCCTGCACAGTGGTGGAGTTGCGTCTCTCCTCGTGGACCATCTTGCTACTGCCTGCGATCACAAAGTCTTCGGTTTATAAATTATCATTGCTCTCACGTTGACAATCAATGAGTCACTCGCCTCCATTGTCCGAGGAGTCGGAAGTGGGATCGGAGGTGAGCATCGGGCTGGAGTCGCCTGAGCACTGCTTTGGCGGTGACGTGTTGGACTCATTGTCATCCGAGCTCTCGGATATGGACGACTCGAACCAGATGCTGAGCAGCTTCTGCAGCGTGCCGACGTGCTGATCCTTGTACATGAGCGCAATCACCTGCACCATCGTCACGCCCCAGTACGCTCGCTGTGGGCACGACATCAGGTGGATGAGGAGCTTGTCCACGCTCTGCGTGAACAGATTCCACACTATCTGGTTCTGCATGGACGTCCCGCCGTGATGGCTGCCGTGGTGCTCCTTCTGCGGCTCTGGGATGTGCAGAATATTCCGCAGCAAAAGCAGACAGTTGTTGATCCCGTCGCACTGCTCCACACTCAGCTTTCCCTCCCGCTCGAGGATGCTGCGCATGTAGTCCAGCACCGCCTTGGTGGCTTTGCTGTCCGTGAAGGCCTCCTTGCTCTGCACCAACAGCTTGTTCAGCTCGAAGATGGTGTGACGCCCAACATCGGTGCGACTCATCATCTCCATGGGCAGCAAACACTCCACGGGCACCGTGAGATTGACCAGAATCCTAATCGTGGCCTCAATGAGCTTCTCATCTTTCACATTAAGCAGCAGTGGAATGATATCCTTCTTGATGCACTGGCTGAAGCCAATGGCTCGCCTGAAAGTCCTCAGTGTGTGATCCTCAATCGATAGCTTATAGTTGATTTCTCCAAGGAGTTCTGCACACAATGGGAAGGCGTGTAATCAATAAACTAAATTCCGCATGTTCAATTACATGGAAAATGGAGGCATTTTCGTCTCTCATTCAAATTCACTTACATACATTATTGAAATGGGCTAGAAAGGTCCGCAAAGTGCGAATTGTACGGCTTCTCGCGTACACGAAACATTATTGTGTGAAAGTGAGACTAAAATTAATCTGCACGTTGGAGTTTAGAGGGTTTCGCGCCTCGTGCGTTGCGACATCGCTAAATACGCGAGATCAATTGGCATGAATGCCGTCATTGATACGCATTGGACTGTAGCAGATGATAAAGTGCAGCATTTGGCTGCACTCAAATTAATCAGCAAAACATCAAAGTAGGGGAAGATAGTGCGAATTTCCGATGCCTCGCAACAACAACGCATGCAAACTTCAGTTGTGATTGAATACAAATTCTCAAACATCATATATGCATAAAGTCCAATTAAACCTCGGATGTTAAGCTCTAGTCGGGGTTTTCTTCTGAGTGCAGCTGCTTAGCATTGAATGAGCACGATTGCATATCATGACTGGGACTGGCTGCGACTGGTACTCACCGAGGCAATTCTCACTGGCCTCGTAAGTGTCGCCGTGCATCGCGCCAAGCGAGGCGAAGATGCTGTGGATCTGCGGATTCGCCAGCAACCACTCCATCGCGACTCTCTTCACTGTCTACCGTGGAGCGAACAAAATTGGCAGTCGGCGTCTGCAAGTGGCATTTCCTCACTGGAGCAATTTCCCTAGGAATCATGGACGGTGAGCTGAGATCTGGGCCGTCTCCGCTTCGCATGAGTGTCCCAGGCGAACGTGGCTCCTGGCGGTTTACCTGCAATGAGAGCCGCACTGATCACATTGCCAAAACAAGTGGTGCATTCTGCTGTGATCCACCGAGAGCACGCGTTGGCAGAATCACAGAGAACTCGGTGCGCTGCTGTATGACTGCACGAAGTGATTGAAATTGTGCCATTGAACCATTGGTATCAGTCACGGGTTCAGACACGCGACCGCCTTCATAGCAAACTCTACTGAGCGAGATGCGGAGCTCTCTAGAGGGGCACTGAATTAGCCAGATGACTTTCCTCCACTTCAGCAGAGTCCTCAGTAGCTGTAGGTATTATTATTCTACTAATAATGTGTGTTTCCTGGGAATTACTCTTTGATGAGCATTGAATTGAAATCTTGATTGATTGACTTTTCATTAATTCTCTGCATTCGCTGAAATGCATTAAAGCTCACTTCTACAATTTAAAGAGGTAGAAAAACAAAATACGTGTTAATTTATCCAAGAATTCGACACCAAAATCATTGAATATTCTCAAACTAGAATATTCTATGTTTTATATGTTTATATATATTTCGTATAGAAATAGAAATAATAATCAGAAAATTGATCATCGAAGCATTAAAGGGAAAAATTGTGGAAAATTTAAAACCCCTTATTTAAAACAACTCTTGCAGGTAGTGGTAAAGCTCTAAATTGTGGAACTTGCACAGAAGTTTCATGTCATGAAATCCATTTCTTCTGGTCTGATCTAGAATCAGACATCAACGGATTTGTTTTAAACATCTTCAAATTCAGCATGATAATTAGTCATTAATTATGGAAGATTGGTGGAAAAATTTAGACCTCTAACTTCACCTGGGAATTCGCGGGATATCGATATGTTTCAGAGCCTCAGGTGGTTTTTTTTTTTATTTGGAATCACTGTATTTATTTGGATAAATTATATTTGCATTATCTCACTATGAATTCGTTTAATTAATATTATGCATTAAAATTCGTATAGCATCTCAAAACAATGAGGAAAATATGCATTTAAAGCAAGTTTCTGAAGAATTCCAGATCAATGCACTCTATTCTTTTACTTAAATTGTTTCACAAGTTAGATAATTTCTATTACCATAATAATAAGAAGTAAACAATGAAAAGTTTACAGCTTTATTTGGTTTGTTATGATGTGATATTTTCAGTCAAGCATTAAAAATGTATTAATGGAAATTGCATAAGAAAATTGACGAAGAACTCTTATAGAACTTTTTCCCTATTTTTGCATTTTCCATTTTTGTATAAAAGGAAATTTTTTCTTTTATTTTCATAAAAACAGAACTTTATTTCTAATTTCAATTGAAAAGTTTCCTTGTAATTGTTCTGCAGGGAAAAAATAGAAATACAGACTTTGTGAAACTTCTTGTGGGACAAAAAAGTTATGCACAATGCAACAGAAATAAGGTTTGCACCCTTTGCGGGAGGGATGGAAATGAGCGTGGGTTGGAAAGTCGCGAAGAAAGTCCGTAAATTTAGATTATTTGTTTCTCTGCTTGCCACCCACTCGACATAGAAAATTTGTTGAATAACCTTTGTTACATTACGCTAATTGTTTAGCGTGGGGTAATTGGAAATTCGTTGATGACGTATGAGAAGAGTAGAATCGCAGTGGAAATCGAGGTTGAAAACTTTTCACGTTTTGGAATTGACAAAACGTTTTGTCAGTCTTCCTGTAACGCGAAGTTCGTGCTCAAAAAGGCAATTTTCATGCAATCATCCGTACAAAAGCAACGTGAATGTCTCTTGATAACATGTGCAAATCCTGAGCCACGGAGTTTTTGACGGCGGACGAAATGTAAAGTCGACAAGGAGGAAATTATATGAATGAAATTGTCTAAGAAAAATATATTTTTGCAGATATAAATGTGATTTACAAAGTCTAGGAATTGTTTTTTCAATAACAGCGATACAAGTTTTGTTTTGTGTTTTTTACGTGAATCAAACAGCCGCAGGATAAGTGATTGAATCACAAAAGGAGGCCAAATAGATAAAGGAATGCAAATACTTTTCGTGGCACGTAAGACGGAATTTTCCGTTTAATTTTGCACAATTGGCATATGTTTGGTTTCTAAACAACTCATGTAATTATTCAGTTGCACACGTGAGAAGATATATAAATTGATATGATTCTCACCAATTAAGTGATAGTGACGCAGAAAATTCTTAACTTCGCGTCACAAGTCTGTTGTCACGATCACCGAATGTCTTCACTTTTCTTAAATCTTCAAATTATTCTGCACAATCATAATTGTCAGAACATTTAATTTCACTCTCAATCACTGAATATGTTTTACAATTATAATTGTTATTATGTTTCTTCTTGAAAATGCACAAAAGATAAATCCTGCGCTAAATCAATTCATAACTGCACAGCTCGAGAATCACCACCAGAATGAAAAGCCAAGTTGAGGCATTCTGACTCGTACGATGTTCTGAAGCTGAACTTCCCGCGAAAGCGTGCGAGAGTGTTTCGTTTTTCCACCGAACAGGAAAATCACGTGGAAAATCAACGTGATGCTTATTATTAAATTTTATCTGTCAACAAATTCAACCTTTCACCTGCACCCAAACCGCTTTTCCGGGCAACTTGAGGTGCAGATTCACATTGTATTCCTTCGATTTTCCGCTGTTTCCACTTAAGGTCAAAGGTAAACTCCTATCAATTAAGCTCACATTTATCGGTTCAGTTTCAGATTCCGCACATGCATTTATGCTGGTGGGAAAGGGACTTAATGAAAGGATGTTTTGTTATTAATTCCAAAACTCTTCGTCTACATTAGAGGGAATAATATATTTTTCTAACTTCACATCTGAACCTGCGTTTGATGTCTGTTTTGATTATGATTTTGCTTTACATTTAATGTTAATGACGGAAGCTGGATTTTCAATAAGGCTTAGAATTTTTGAATAAAGACAGGAAACGAAAAACGATAACGGCACAGGTATATTTTCTTTTTAGAAACCCAACCGCTTTTATTAAAAAAAAAAATTATATAATTTTCTTTTTATTTCTCAATTATGCTGACGCCTGCAAAATCTTGCTTCTTAATTACAGTTTCATGAGACGATAAGAAGATAAGTAGGGCCTCTAATGCTTCCATTTTTTGTTGCTCATGCAGCGATTTTTATAGAAGATTTCAAAGGTTTTAACCAAGAAATGTGTCCAAAGTAGTCAATAAATTTACTGATTTTAAAGCTGCTTCGCATGTTTTTCTCATTTTTAATTAAATTTTGCCTTAAGCTCATCTGATTACAAAGCCCTTTGGAATCTATTAAAATTAGCTTTAAATTGTAAATCCTTTTATCTCTATTCAGTTTATTCATGACTGAATCACTGAATTGCATCAGTTTCCTGGAAACAATCCTCCCGTCTCTCTTTCAATTTGCATCCATCAGGATCAAACAATGCGAATGCTTTGCGAGAAGTAGTGAATCATCAGTAAATGATGTAAACTGTAAAGAGAAATTGCAATTTGAGACTGACTAAAAATCTATAAATAAACGTGTAAATGCTGAACCGAAATGGAATACTTTTTCCCTCCAAAATAGGGATGTTTTTGTCTTGCGAGTGAATGTGAAGGTTAATCAGTGAAGGGTGCAGAGAATCTGTCGCCAACAGGTGTTTCTCGACTCTCCCACAAAAAAGCCACTTCACCTGCCACAATCCCAAAATAGTCTCCAATGTGTCTTGTACACTTTTTTTCCACCCGGCCTGGCAGACACTCTCAATCTGGCGCTGAGGGCGCGCCCGATGGGAATTTCTCATCATTCGCATACTCTGCCGACACCCACATTAAATGTGATCCGAGCCTGACTATTGAATTTCTCACATTGAGGCCACTCTCGCAGCCCTTCTCCCACTCCTCGGGTCTCGTGGTTGTGCTGGGAAATTGGAAAGCATCTTGCATTGACTGAAAATAGATCGATAGCAGGAGTCGAAGTGACAATAAATGTGCTAAATTGCCATGAATAGCAATCTCATGCCTGAAATTTTCCACCCTTTTCCCCCACACTCTTCGCTCCGAGCTCGAAAATGGGCAAACGTGAGTGGAAGATTTCGGAGCTCCTTCGAATTAAACGCTTTGTAATACATTAAAGTTTACTTTATATACGCTTCATAGATTTTTTTTATAACACAAATACTTCATGGGTGAAATTATAACGAAATACAATAAGAACTCATTTGTTACTATACATTTTTTCAAAATACTTTCTTCACTATCTACACTTACGCTATGTCAATTCGTGGACAATAAATTGTCTGACGGACAAATATTTTGCCTCTAAATACCAAAAATTATATCATTAAGTTGCCCTTGTGGATTATTAACACCTATAATAAGAGAAATCTTCTTCTATCAATATTACTTAACGCTTACAAAATGTCAAATCAAGTTCACTGCTTGGCATCTGTTTCTCGCTTGTCTTTTCCTCCCTCAGCAGTCGAATTTCATTCGCACTTGTTCTTCACGGTGATCATTATTTGATTTGTCTGGTGAATCAGGTAAAGAGCACTGATAAACACGGCGTTCGCCCTTCAAGAGAAACACAGGAAGAAAGTCAATTAATGTCTCGCCAGAACAATGACATGTGAAGAAGTTTCCCAACTCGTGCACATCAATCGAGATAAGAAAACAAGTCCAGCTTGAGTGCAACAATTGCGTTTCTGGGAAAGATACTCACTGGCCCTCTTTGAAGTACTCTTTGAGCGTCGTGCTGAACTTCTTCGAGTACTTGACAAACTCCTTCTTCCTCTGCTCCACCGCTTGCTTCCCCGAAGTGCCCGGAATGAAGCCCACGACCTCGTTTACAGCGTCCAGCAGCTTCTTGATGGCACTGGCGATCTCTCTGCAAGGCAAAAGCCAATCATTGGCAGTCCCTTTGCGGGCAATCAGCAGTCTCTGACTCACTTTATTGTCTCCAGGAAGGTCTTCCTGTCTGTGATCTCGTCGGGTATTCGGCTGAGGATGCGCTTCAGCGACGCGGACTTCTTGTTCAGCTCCTGGAAGGCGTCTTCCGTGCGATTGAGGCGATACTCAATGAGGTCCGAATCCGAGGCGGCGCCCTGGAGTCGCAGGATGCTCTCGTTCATGTTCACACTGATTTCACCCTTGCGCATGATGCCCATCACCAGGTCATACGTGAGGCCCGGGTGTGTCTGCTCTGCCTTCGTGAGCGCGGCTCTCAGTGTCTGCGAAGCCACCACGTCGCGCCTCTCCAGCTATCGAGGGAGGGAAGAAAGTTGAGGGAACTTGTTAGAACTTATCGCGATGGCGAGTATCTTGCTTGTCTAATCACTGGTCAGCGATAGGGACGGAGCTAATTGAGTGGGCTATTCCCAAGGCGCATTCTATTGTTCACAGAGCTGCGACTGTGGGAAGTGGGTCTTTGACCAGGAAGCCCGACCAAGAGAAGTTGAGGAAAACCTTGAGGGAAATCGAGTTCGCAGAATTACCTGTGACAAGATGGGGCGTATCAAAACAGGCAGAATCAGCGATGTTACTGGCGTTTCGTCACCCATGGTCATTTTCCTCAGCAATATTATGATTCACAACACTCTAAAGCACACTTCTAGCCACTTCACATGAAGACGAAATACAGGAAATAGGCGAATTTTTCACTTTAACAGCGAAAGGCCAAAGAAAATCCAGAAAAAATGCAACAAATGTCACTTGTGATGCGGTGTTGGACGGCAGAGGCGCTGCTTGATGGCAAAATGGCATGCCAGCAAGTGTCATTGGCTTCCGGTGTAAACCTCGCATGTTGTTTTTCACCTCCTGAAAACTCATTTTCCGCAGTAGATACCCTCTAGCATAGTGTGCAGGATCGCTGCGGGTGGTCAGAGTGGTCAGATGCGTGCAGGAGTTCCGGCAAACTATGTGAGTATCGGCGGAAATGGAAGTCATGCAGTGTCTTCACGACTTTGTTTACACTTCCCGCACCAGGAGGGACTTCTACAAGCCCGATGAGCCAGAGTACGTAGACGTGGACGACGACGAGATTGACGTGATTGGTGAGGTGCACTTTGCCGAGGAGGTGATCAACGAGATGGCCAGCGAAGCCGAGGATGTTGAGCTGGCGCAAGATAGCGATTCGGACTTCGAACCGTCCAGCTGTGAGTCTGACGAGGACATGGACTCGGATTCGGGCGAGGAGGAGGAGCAGGAGGAACAAGATGTGGACCTAGAGGCGCCACAGCCCGCCATGGAGGCAATGGATGGCGCTGAGGATGAGGACTACGCAATAGTCCAGCGAATTATTAGTGAAGTGAAGATGCCGCGAAATCACCCAAAGGACATCCAAACGGAGGAATTTGTCACAGATCTCTCCTTCCATCCCATCTCAGACCACCTTGCCGTGGCGCTCATCACGGGCGATGTTGTTCTGTACAAATATTCTCTCGAGGAGAACACAATAGCGGAAACGTACGAGCTGCACACGAAAGCGTGTCGGGATGTGGAGTTCAGCGAGGATGGAGATGTGCTGTACTCCACATCCAAGGACAGGAGCATCATGGTGACGGACGTGAAGACGGGGAAACTGAGGCGCTTCTACGATCGCGCGCACGAGACGGCGATTTACTGCGTGAGGCCAATTAATGAGAATCTCATCGCCACTGGAGATGACGATGGACATCTGAAGGTGTGGGATCTTCGGACACAGGACAAGGCGCCACTGTTCTCGCTGCGCGAGGTGGGCGACTACATCTCCAGTATTCACTCGAATGACTCCAAAAAGATTCTCTTGATGACCAGCGGCGATGGCTATCTGACTTCCATCAGTCTTGGCGCAAGGTGAGGCTCTGTTTGTCCTCCTCCAGCGCCTTCTAATCCACTGTCCTCTCCACAGGAAGTTGTACGTGCAGTCGGAGCAATACGAGGAGGAGCTCACGTGCATGGGACTGTACAGGAATGACTCCAAGCTCGTGGTTGGCACATCCAAAGGCCGCATGTACTCGTTCAACTGGGGCGAGTTTGGCTACCATTGCGACGTCTTTCACGGCTCCAAGACGTCCACCAACGCCATGCTGCCCATCACGCAGCGAATGGGCGTGCTGGGGTGCGAAGATGGGCTGCTGAGGGCGGTGAACACAGTGCCTGGACGGAATCTGGGCGTGGTGGGACAGCACAATCTGGCTGTGGAGACAATGGACATTAGCAACACGGGCGAATTCATCGCCTCCAGTTCGCACGACAACGACGTTCGTTTCTGGAACATCAAATACTTCGAGGACTTCGACGATGACATGCCTGCAAAGGATGCAGGATACAATCTGCCCTCGTCCAAGTACACCAACGCGCGGGACTTCTTCTCTGGACTGGTGGACTGAGAGCTAAGAGGGCGCGAAGATTGTAGAAATATTTTAAGAGCCTAGAATAAAGTCATTACTGTGAAGTTGGTGAAGCATCTGGACTTGGCCCTGCTGTGCGCTGCCTTATCGACGCTTTCCGGACGCCCGGAATGTCAGTTGCTCAGGTGGAAAATAAACAAAAGCACTCGTGGTTTGCGAAAATGTGGGATTCCGCGTGAGGGGAATCACCACGGGTGCATATTTCGACGTGACCCGCTGGGGAGTCACGATGAGGAGAATCTCAGATAGGAACTGCGTGTGTGTCTGCCTTCTAATCGTTGTGATCTACTGCCTGTGGCCGGACAGGTACGCGACGCACTATGTCGCGCTGCCGGTGGAGCGCATGGAGCTGGAGCTGGTGGCCCAGACCACGAGGAATATCACGAAGAGGGGCCTGCAGGCGTGTGAGTATGGAGACATAATTGCCGGGAACAAGTACACGCTGACGGAGGAGTACTTGGCCAAGCTGCACCATCCGGGCAGCATTCGCCTCGGCGGCGAGTACTTTCCGCCGGATTGTGCGCCCAAGTACAGCGTGGCCGTGATTGTGGTGTACCGGGACAGGGAGGTGCAGCTGCGCCAGTTCCTCACGTACATGCACAACTTCCTGCGCGAGCAGCGGCTCCACTATCGCATCTTCATTGTCGAGCAGTTCGACCGGAAGCCCTTCAATCGCGCCAAGCTCTTCAACATCGGTTCCGTGGCCGCCATGAAGCTGGGCTTTCCCTGTCTCGTTCTGCACGACGTGGACCTGCTGCCGATGAGCCTGGGCCAGGTGTATGCGTGCACGCATCAGCCGCGCCACATGTGCGCCAGCCTGGACCAATTCCGCTACAATCTGCCCTATCTGGGCCTCTTCGGCGGTGCCGTGGCAATCCGGGCGAAGCCCTTCGTGGACGTGAATGGCATGTCGAACATGTTCAACGGCTGGGGTGGCGAGGATGACGACTTCTTCAGGCGTCTGCAGGCGAAGGACATCGACATCTGCCGCTTCCATCCCGCCTACAGTCGCTACACGATGCTGAAGCATGCCAAAGAGAGGCCCAACGAGGACAGGCTCGCCTTCCTGCGCACAGGACACCTGCGCTACGACACGGACGGCCTCAACTCCCTGATCTACGAGCAGAAGGCTTACATCCTGCACGATCTCTTCACGCACCTCCTCGTCAACACGTAGCCGAATTCTGGGAACTCGTCCAGGACGAGGAAGGCGCGCACGTATTTATTATCGCACTATTTATTGTGACTTTGTTTGCTCCGGCGCGCTTTGCAGGATGTCGCAAAGGTCAGTGATATTAGTTTACGTTCAGTGGAAACGCCGAAGATCTGAATTTGACCAGGAGGAATCTCAAAGAAAATTATGACTTGATTGAACTACAAAAAAGAATTGATAGGAAACCAAAAAGATTATGTGAAATGAGAAAATATTGAATTTAGAAGCGTCCTCGCAATGTAGGAAAAAACTTTAGGAAAACCCTAGAAAAGAATTGAATCTCAAATTTACTAGAAGATATTTTGCTTTATCGTAGGATATTATTTTTTTTGGAAAACCAAACTTATAGCATTAGTGGTTTCGATGACCTGGAAGAGCGGGAAATTCTTATTAAGCTCCTTTTGATCGATTTATCGATGCGAATGGCGATAAGAAAGTCTCCTGTTGTATTTCGGCATCCCTGCAAATCGTGCTCGACGGTGATTTTAGCCATGCCGATTAGATATTTTTGTGTGAAGTGTAGATGTTTTATTGTTTTATAGAGATTTTTTAGTTTAGGAAAATTCAAAGGAGTCTCAATGGATCTTTTCACGGCAATCTCAGAATGATATTAGAAAAAAGAGGAGAAGAAAGAAAGATAAAACACTTAATAGTTTCTCGTACAATTAATGTTCTTCGTCGAGTGACTTTCATTGTAAGATTTTGTGTTCACATTTTGGTGTCGCAGAACATGAGGAAAATGAATAAAGCGAGAGAGAGAGAAATCCCAGTGTTGCATTTCTTGGGGCCCACGTGCCTTGTGGAGTCTCTCTGATTGACGGCGTGGGCGCGAGAGACACAAATCATATGACTAGAATCACCTGTCGATTTATGCTGCGCCGTGACTCATCGCTGCTGGAACAATGCACAATGCGCCGAGGCGTGCTTTTTACTC
Source organism: Phlebotomus argentipes (assembly GCF_947086385.1). Classification (NCBI taxonomy): domain Eukaryota; kingdom Metazoa; phylum Arthropoda; class Insecta; order Diptera; family Psychodidae; genus Phlebotomus; species Phlebotomus argentipes. The sequence goes on along the minus strand of NW_026776181.1, from coordinate 4,431,011 downwards.
TCCGCCACATGAGTTCACGTGGATTTTACTGTCGCCGCTGAAAAGTGAAAATTGCGCAAATTCTGCGTGAGCGCGAAAAAAGGATTTGTCGATTCGCTCATCCGAAGTGCTCGGAAGTCTGCATTTCGGCGTTTTGGTGATTTTTCAATTTCCCCTTCGCTTTGTTCAACAGAAGGGGAAACTTTGAATGATTGCGAGGACTTAAACCAAAGAGGAAGATATTATATTCATTCAGAAATGGTGAACAGTTCCGTAGAAGTACTTAAGAAGTGGAATTGTTTCAATATTTGCAATGCTTCTATTTGATAAGCTGATAATAAAGTTTTCAGGCTGATGAAATCAAGACTGTCTAATTGGTCCAATTGCCTAAGAAATGTTGGAAATGTCAGAAAGAGTGTGTAAAAATTGTAGCCATATTATCTCCCCCCTGAATTAAACCTTACAAAACCCTTAACAAAATCAATCTAAAATTATTTAAGGCTTTTCAGAGCGGTTAAAAACGGTTGTTTGAAATTTGTACACTTTTGCAGAAGAATTAGCATTCAAAAGCGTGAAATCCCTCAAATTCAGCAGGGCAGATTGCGGAATTTTATATTTTTCTATTAAACATCCCTCTTGGACGCGCCCAAAACGCATATAAATTCAATATTATACAGGCATTTGATCTACAACAGTCGACTCGCACTTTGTGGTAAATATTCGTCTGCCTGAGATGTTGTCGTGCGTGGAAAACACTGAAATCCAGTGTTTGTGCTGCGACTGAAATTAACATCTCAACTGCGGCAGTTTTTTTTTCCCTTGTTTCAAAGCCACTATCAGTGAACCAATAAATACCACGAGTGGCGAGGCGCGATTGTAAATCAGAAATAGACCAACCTTCGTCGCCGCGAGAGGCGCGCAGAAGGGAAAAAAGCCTCAGAGATCACTTGCTCTGGCCATTTTGGCACGTGAACATCGGCTTCGGTGTGGAGGTGGATGGGAAAAAAGGCACGCGCAGGGCATCGGAGATGCATTATCCCACGCAATGGCTGGGGTGCAGCGATGGAGAGCCTCTCAATTGCTGGGGATCTCGCGAGTCGCGGCGCAACTATGTTGCCTTTTTTCGGACGATCGCGCGCTCCGCATTTGCGGTGCGTCCGCTAACACAGACATTATCCGTCCTTATCTGCTCTCGGTGGTATTTTATGGGTGCAGATTTGTAAAATAGCTTTTACATAATGCAATAAAATCTAGGAATGGAGTTGTCCATTTCCCTAAATCCACCCATAAACTCTACAACGCCACCGCAATGACTCTCTCCTCATTGATCGCGCTGATCTCGGCGCTGAATATTTCTGCTGTGAAGATTTTTGAAGATCAATTTCACTTTTGGCAACGAATCCCAATAAAATCAATAAAATAGTGCGCTGATGTTTTTATTTTTTTGGGGAAGTCTTTGTCTTCATTTGTGCCGCAAAATCATGGATTTCCCGCTTGTTTTCCGGCCATCAAACGAAAAAGGCACGTAGACGAAAACATTGTGCAAAGATCTCATGAGTCACAGGCTAGGATTTATGTTATGTGTGCCGCAAAAATTATTTATAAATAATATTGTGTAATTGAACGATCTGCAGCGGAATTCACTCTCGGCAGTTGCGGAGGGAGGGATTTTCACGCGGAGTCGAGATCAGCGATTTGCTCAGTTAACCTGGATTTGGTTATTAATTCACGCTTAGCATGTTTATGACATATTCACAGTGAGTGACGCACTCTCGCCACAATCAGTTCATAAATCCACCCTGGCACTTTTCACTCCACGCGTGACAGAGTGACGCGTCGTGACACTCCTCTTGCGCGGGACGAGCTCTCTAGTCTAGAGCGTCACTTGACATGCTAGAGCGAAGCACAGTGCCGAGAATTTACTTGAGTCTAACTAAATTGAATTAACTAAATGAATTGAATTCAACAAGTTGTGGAAAATGCTTCAATTGAGCGTTGTGCCCAATGGAAATTTGTTTCTCAAATTTTTAATCTATTTTAGTGCGCCAAATCGTGCTTTTAACTACTAATTAAACCATTGCCTTTCGATTTAGACTATTTTTAGCTTGATTTTTAGCCGAAAACAATGCTTAAAAGTGTTTCTCCAAGTGATTTGGGAAGAAAATCATCTCGATCACTGCTAAAGCGGGTAAAAGTCACCCTAAATTCACGTTCGGCTACAAATAGTCAAGACTGCAGTGTACTTAGGTATCTCAGAGGCACTGTATATCTCACCTGAATTTCTTGAACATGTGGATATGATTCAGCGGATAAGCAGTCGCGAGAGGTGTGCTTTTTCCCGCCAGCCTGCGACAATCTCAGCTGTATTATTCAAATTAATCGCAGGACGGCCCATATCTTTTCATTAATTGAAACATAAAGTCATTCGTCTTGCCTGGCCAGATGAGGGGCGAAATTGCGCGCCAAAAAACAATAAATTATCATATTTCCCATTGTGAGGCGCGCGCGAGCGGTTTGAATCACAACGGATGCCGGTGTGTGACAATGAAATTATGCCATTAATATGCAATGATCACAAAAGAGATCGACCGGCGGAGAAAAATGCACACCTCCCATTAGTTGCTGATCGCGTAGACTTGCAGTGCGCCTGTGGCATATTCTTGCACTCTCACAATGGACACAAGCCGCCAAACCTGTTGATTTTTGGCGCCGTCTGACTCAGTGACACAACACAGTGTTTCTCTCCCGCAATCACACGGGCCCCGCCTTGGCCAGGCCGCTCGACTTCCTCCTCCGGATTGCTTCAATGTCGTCGAATCGAGAGCTGTGGTGGCTCTTTTTTACCCTGTCTCTCACCTTGCGCGGAATTTTGTTGATTTATTGACGAGATTCTTGTCTCTGGCCGTTCCTCTGTTGTGATCGGCGGTCGGGTTGACAGCAGGATCGCTGCTTGAGCGCTTTATGACACCGTGACATGATTTATTCTCATGCGTTATCAATTCGCCTCTTGGGAGGCAAATTGTGTGCCACACAATCCGACATCTCGAAGACGACGCTGCCGAGATTGCAAGAGGATCAGAATCGTCAAAAATATATCTCATATATACAGAGAAGCTCTGCGTACTCAATAACTCATCAAACAGGTTCGATGGCGGTGAAGAAAGACGGCGAATTCCCACATCAATTGGTCAAAATGTTGCCCAAGCGCATGAGGATCACGCACTTGTTCGAATTTATTGAATACCGAAACGTCGTCGCGCTCTTTAACGGCGCACACAGATCGCGGAAAGATGAATGAAGAGCTCGAAGGCATCCAGTGCGGCACTCAATCGAGATCACCAATGCTGCCTGATTGTGATCTCGTGAATCACTTCACACACGCACATCACTCGAGGGACTTTCGCACACCCAAATGATAAAGTACCGTCCAGACAGGAGAAATGATCAACGCCTGCGATGGGCCTGCGATCGCCCTGCGGCAGGCGATGCCACGGCATTTAATCTCTCATCGGCGTATATATGCAAATTGGCTGGAATTTTTATGGGTGAACATTTGGCGATTGGGCGAACCCGAGTGAGATGAGAGAGAGCAAATTAGACTTGACCAATATGAGCATAATGAGGCGATCGATGATGATCGTCCCACCTGAGAGTGGCTCAAATTAGCATTTTAATGTTCCCCAATGCGGTGCAAATTGATACATTTTATCGCTTCATTCATTCGATTTGGCAAACACCACGAACATCACTGATGATCACCATTGAAGAAGCGCACCAGAACGATCGCCGGGAACTTTCTCAGGTCACTCAACACTCTCTCCGCGAGGGTCCCGCAATAAAATGCCCGCCTGATTAATCATTGTGGATGTTTAGTAAAAAGAAATTGGTATATTAACATCCACCTTGTGCGCCATAAATATACAAGATCAATCAGCATAATTTATTAGTGAAAAGTGGCCTTTTGTGCGTCCATTGATGAAGTCAAGTGTGGGGAAACTCAATGGATGGGAAGCAGAGCCACAGACTTCATCATTCAAAATGTGGAGTTGATGGATTTAGCATTTGGCCAGACAGTTCCGCCTCCGACAAGTGCATCTCGCGCGTCGATTCCACTCCTCCGGCTCTGTGTCTTGGATCTATGCGATGCCCACATGACAATCATCCGGCAGAGGTGGGGCGGAAGATCACCCACGAGACACTGACTTCGGGAAGAGAGAGAGAAAGAAAGATCCGTGCGTGGACTTTCATTGAAGTCAGCCTGAGAAAATCACGCGGCGGAGAGACAATATTGCCTCTAATTGGCACGATTTGGCCGTGCCGAAAAAGAAGGCAGAATATTTTCACCGCGATCGTGATCGTCAACGGTGATCAAGCAGTTTGGCAGAAGGCACACAAAATTCACCGATTGGCACACACATCAAAATTTTCCCTTTCAATTCTAAGCCCTATTTGGAGCGCGACTGAATGGAGAGATTGTCTCTGGCGAGTGCATGAATTGCCACAACATTCCATCATCCCCTTTTTGTCGCGATCGCAATCGCTCATCCAACACGGCGGTCGTGATCTGTCTCCCCCCGCCAGCCGTCCACTTGACGCGCATTCCGTCGTGTTGGAATTTCCACTCAGCATCGGTGTGACAAGTGTTCAGCAAGAGAGCTTTTTTCCGCGCCATGCGACAATTTGTTCCTCCTCCTCCTTTTCCCACTGGCGGTCTACCGGTGTCGAGCAATCAAATCACGATCGTATGATCACCCATAAACACCTCCAATTGATTGATTTGCTCTCATAACACGTGAATGATCGCCGAGTCAAGATCTTCCCATTCATTTTCACCCAGCGACGACGCGCGCTTTGGATTAAGTAATAACGATCGCGAGATCATAGATCGAGCGATCGATACCGCAAGTATGGCATTATGAGGAGGTTTCAGAGAGAGAGATCGCACTGTTTCTAAACTCACAAGCCAAATCTCAGTCGTATTTTCAACCTCATGTGAGTAAAAGTCGCAGAACATTTTAATAGCTTAAGCCAGAGGGAAAACAATATGCCTTAAATCTGTACAACACTTCTTAACACACCCAAAATTGCCTGACACTTGAAGTTTTTAGACTGTTTCCTCAAAGAAGAATCTAAAGAGTCGGATTAATTTGACAGTAAAAGAAGCACTCGGGAAAGGAATATTGTAAGTTGTTGAACACTTTTGCTGAGCTGTACACCACTTCTGACTATATTATCTCCCTCTTGGCATAAGCTTAACTTATTTGTAAACTGAATCTTCTGAGGCTAACTTGGAATGTGACGAATTCGATGGATTTTCCATTTCATTCCTTCCTAGACAATCTTGCCTTTCTCAGCTGATTACAACAATGTTGTGAATTGTATAAGAAATCTCAGCTCACCAAAATGCCACACATTTTGAGCAATTTGATCGAAAGAGAGAGAGAAACCTCACGATCACGCTTGGGGATGGAATTTCGCCCTCGGAATACCTGACTTAATAGTCTAATTAAGTAATCAATTTGTCCCGCCGTTGCGAAGGTGCTATTGTTGGTTGTCTTGTGTGCGTGGATACGGCGAAGGATCGTCTGAGACAGCTGGGAAAACACCATTAAACGGTGGCTAAATTGTGAGGTGTCGTGTAAGTGATTGCCTCTCCCTCAGGCCAATTCCAGCACCCAACCATTAATATGCGAGCGAGTCAAGTCTCAGTTGCAGTTCAATTGTGCCTTAAATTATGGCCCATTTGAATCTGAGAACAGACGTTTTTTTCCGCGCGAATCACAATCAATTGATATTTGCGCTTTATTTTATGCAAATATTTGCTCCAATTATATTCCCATGCCAAATTCCGCAAAGAGTTCTCTTGCACGGCGGTTTCCCAATGTTCGCGGACAACGAGTAGCTAACACACGACGACCATTGGCATCGGCGATATTTTGCAAAACCAATAATTTACACGCTAATTTCAGTCTGCACTTTGTCTTCAGGTTAATGAAGATCATTTCATCAGCGAGTCTCTGGTTTTTTCACAGTTACCGCCCTCGCCTTGGCAATTTCGTGGGTCTGCTCTTGAACTTTTCATCCCGATCACTGTGAGTCTCACGAGGAATCAAATGCAATTGCCCTGATTTTGTCAGTGTGCGCGATGCAATTGGAGCTCACAAGTGATATTTTGCACCACATTTTGCCATTTTACACTTGAAGCCAGTGATTATCCTGCCGCGGGATAGAAATATCAATTTATTTCATCACGCGCTCGGGTAAAATTCCATTCCTCGTGCGATCAATTTGAGGTGATCTTTTTCTTATGGGATTTATTTATTGGAAATCACATAGAGCCGAATTGGGCAGTTATTGATGATGTTATCAACGGAATATTTGACAGAGATGTAAATGGTGTGCGCTTTCCCAAATGATCAATTTTGGATGATCAAAATATCTCTTAACAAGCACTCGATCGCGCCTTTGTCTATGGAGACACACAAAACATATGCAAATGCGGTGATAAATCACGGGCTGAATCGCAGTGTGAGGAATTTTTATTTCCCATTGAGTCAAGTGAATTTTTACGATGAAAAATTATACTATGGATCACTTGGCATTTTGTTCCACAACAGATATTGGGGAAATGTGTGTCACACGCGGCGAACAATGGGGCTCGCGTGGGTGGTGATTTTTCCTTCCCCATCGGCCCCAAGCAAATAAATCCGCATGAGATCCGCCGAAGATCGCCCAGACAATCGATCGTCGTTGATCAGTTTTTCGCCCGTGATTTATGGCCACGATGCCAGGCTGTGGCGTGCCAAAAATGGCAATGCGATACGCGAGATGAATGGCCAGAGCCCCGAGGAGATGTCTCGGCGTGAATAGATCATTGCCATTGGTGTGGATGCGTACTGTGGGGAGAGATGTTCTGGAGTCGGCCAGGCGATGAAAGTGCGCTCTGGACATGTGTTCGAGTGCCTTCTCGTAAATAATGGGCATCGTTTGGTTGGACCCCCCGACGCGCTCCGGCGTCTGAGGAAAGGTGGATGTGGCAATATATTTCTCATCTGGGTGAAATGGCAAATGTTCAAATTATCCTACGATATGATGAACGACCATAAATTGTGGCATATTGATAAAATTATTGTTGCTGATCAAATAAATTGATCATGGCTGGGATTGTGACTTTATTTATACGGCCCCTGGCCGGCTTCCTCACCATCTTCATCGCGCACACAAGAACAGCTGATCTGCTGGCGGAACGCCAAATGACTTCTTGCATTTCTCAGGTCACGTGCACACAGTTGCCGAAGCCACCCGCAATTAAACGTGATCATTATCTGTGCGCTTTCGCCCGCTGAACTTTAAGATATACACACACATTTTGCCATTTTCCCCACACATCATTTTTAATCATCCAAGCGCGGGACGCCAGACAACAAATGATCACAATAATTACTCAAAGCGTCACGATTTGCAATTGAATCTATTTATGAGGGAGATTAATTGCACCACTCGCGGCAGAAGTTTGGGTGAGGAAAAGCTCTTGTCACGCCAGGCTCCGTTGACACTGACAGATGATATTGCCGGGCAGGATCATGAGCGGGATTCAATCACTCACCCTGCTAACTCGTCAGTGGTGTGAAAATGTCCCCCCGTGTGCCGCTGGCCAGCATCGAGATCTGCTGGAAACGTGCACCCGCCGCATGATCGCGCCCGTGTGATCTTGTCTGATGGCAGCGGGTTGGGCTCAGGGGGTTCATCACTGCAGTCTCACCTAGTCATGCTTCAACACTCCTGCGGTGGAAGAGAAGCTGCGCAGGCAGTCATTGATAACAAGATCTTTTTTGTCGTTTTACCACAATTTTAACAACCAACGTTCTAACTACTGGGTCAAAGTTGCTTTTGGGAAACACAATCGGAACTTCTACATGCCTTTCAAACTTTATCAGAAAATATTGATTTAGAAAATATTTAATTGGTAAATTTGAGTTTTTTTTTAGATTGTGTCGAAAAATATCAATTTTTGATTTTCTTGCATTTTTAAGTATGTATTAAGAAAACAAACAAGTAAAAATTGAAATATAAGAATTTCTTGATTTTTTTTCTTTTAATTATGAATTTTTGATTTTTTCCTATACAAAGTAAAAATCAATATTAATTTGAATATTTGATTGAGGCTACTGAGATTCCCCAAAAAATTGCTAGTGACTTTCCTCTTGGCGGCGGCTGAGATCTCCAGCATCTCTGGTTGCACCATCTCTCGGGGGAGACACTCAGGGAGTGTGAGAGTGGGCCAGAGGTTAACTAGGCGGTACAGTGCGATATTTCACGCCAGCAGAGCCGCGGTGCATCAGGCTTTCCTCAATATTTGCACGATGCCGTATTGATCTTCCATCATGACTTCCAGCTACACACATTTGATTCGCGACACTCTTTTGTTGCTGCTCCGAATCGCAGAAACAGAAACAAAGAAGTGCACGCGGCGTCTGGCAAATTGCACTCTGGCACAGTATCTCACCTCTCCTGACCGCGATGGCAATTATGCGGCCGCAGCAGCAGAGGAGACAGCCGGGCCGCTTTTGCCTGAATTTTACGCGCGCCGCCGAGAAGGTGTGAACACAATTTGAATTCGCTAAATTATTCACTTGATGGCAATAATCTCTATTGAATAATGGACACAAAACATTGCTTCATGTCACGTGCTCCGCGGAAATATGTTAACCTGCCTCGCAGCCATTACTCCTGCTTCTCCTCCTTGGTAATCATGTTTGGGTATCAGTAGCATTGATTATTTTCACACTTTAAAGGAGACACACGACGCGACATTAGCGTAATTCAACATTTAGCACTCAATGGCAGAGACAATGCAAATTTGTCAAGTGATTTCCTCGTTGTACCTCTCCATCAGACCCTCCCTCGACATCCAATTGATATTCCAGCGCCTCGATAGCGACGACAACCATAATTACAATGTAGGAACTGCTGAGGACATTTGTCGCGCTGAGATTTGATCCAGAGACGGCTTGTATGGTAAAAATACTGTGGTATTAAGTGAAGTTGATCGCTTGAAAGAAGTCTTGGGTGTTGTCCTGGTGAGTGGTACTGAGAGAGAATGGGCTCATTTGCCCCCTGGTGAAGTCTTGACGACTTGTTTGCACAGAATCTCAATCAATGGCAATTCACTGTGAAAATTATTGCACCGAAATAATGTTAATTTGCTCCGCATAGTGTACTTGAGCATAATTCTGAGCTGCTGGAGAGAGAGCAAGTGATTGCTATCGAATTTGGTACGGCAATGCGCCTCCCGCATTCGTGCGGCCGCAATATTTTGAAATGGCTAAAGAAACACGCAAATGACTCATTTTCAATTTTCTCTGCCTTTGCATGTGTCATTTTTAATTGAAAACGAGAAACATCGGAGAGTGGATTGTAATTCGGGAGAAGCATTCATGAGGGGGAAGACAATGAAGATGGCATGGATTTGGATGCGGAGAGAGAATTTCACATGATGAATTCAGGTGTGCAGTTTCAGGGCATCGCAAATTGATTAATGATCATCTCACGGGAGTGAAATTCATCCAAAAAAAAAACGTGGGAGATGATCCCGATGGTGTGTGTGTGCACATGCAAATGTGAACACGCACATTTGAGACAAAAATTGGTTTTGGGCGAAAGAGGTTCCTCGCCTTGCCACCCATCGATCTCATTTGCTATGGGATAAATCAAGCGTGAAATGAAGTGCGGCTCATCAGCACCTTGTCAGCTTCCCACGAGAGTATCTGCACTTCCTACTGAACTGTGCTGTAGACTTTGTGCAATCATTTGTGCAGCCAAATCGGTCAATCTCGCAGGAGAACCTGCAATTACGCTGCGAGTTGGCGAAAAGACTTCAGTGATGCCTTGAGATGGTGAATATGTGACAAATGTGGCAAAATATTAGTTCGACCAGGAATTTAATTCTCATAAATTTACTCACAGAGATATTGTCTCGCATAAATGGCTTCTCCTTAATAGAAACATTTTCATTATGCCAACAGTCCAAGAGAGAGAGAGAGAAAAAAAGGTGCAATAATAGTTAAATACGGGTTTCTCGTGGCGATCTCCATTGCACATGTTTTGTATGGCAATTTGTTCAAAATAAACTGCTAAAGCAGCTTAATGCCACTTTTATTAGTTATTTTATGCTAGTTTAATCGCCCTGAAATATCCACATTGAAATGCACCGATCCAAGGCGCAAGAGTTGGAGAGAAAAGAACATTTTCAATAAATAATGCTTAATACTTTGCGCCGTCAATTTCAATTGAGGTCTTTCTTTTCGCTCCTTCTCACCCGGATGGTGAGATGGTATGGAAAAAAAGGTGTTGGCGAGGGAGAAAGACGATTGCCAGAGTGTTGAGGAAGTGGCGTGGAAAATTTCTCCCGAGACAAATCAATGCATATGAGCTTTCCGTTTGGAAATGCGCTGCACTCAATGCAACTTCTTGGCAAAGTTATTGCAAGAACTTGTGTTCTGTGTTCGAACACATGAAAACAGGCATTTTCAATGCCATTAACTCTGTCGTGCCACCGTCACAGAATCCGCCAGCGACTGCGTGTGCTGAAAAGAGAAGGGCCAGAACAATGTTTAGCTCCATGAGGAGTACAATGTTGTGTGCCTCGGTTTCATATGTCGCGCCGGCAAATGAATGAAAATTCAACCTGTCAGGTGTCCTCCAACGCATTCCAGCTAAATTTGTGGCACTTCATAAATGCAAGATCATGTTTTCATCTCACTGTTCTGGACTCTCTGGCTCTGGGATGTCGCCAAAAGACGTGTTCTTTGAGATTATTGACACAGTCAAATTACCAAATCTGTAGTCGCAGTCGTCATGAGATTGACTGCTGGATTGCCTCTCAAACGGTGAAGTTTCCTAACCAGTGCAGCAGCGCATTCTTGAGACCGAAATCACACCTCTCGTGAGTGGGTCATTAATATCAAGGATACCACGTTAGGTCATAAGTCATAAATTGGCCGGCAATTTTCTTCCGTTTTGCGGTTAAGGTGTGAATTGCCGAGCTCAGGGTCTCGCCGGTGAGTTTCCCTTTTGGCTTGCCAAGATAAATAATCACAAGAGCTGCCATGCAGTGGGCTTTCTTGCTCCTTTTTCTGCGCACCTGTAACCATCCGCCGTAATTACAGTGCCAGCGAGCGACCGAGTGCACACAATAGGGCTCAAATTTAATTATCCACAGTGAGACTCTGGTGAGCATGAAGACATTAAGCCTGGCCATTCGACAAGCGCTCATGCAAATTGCATTCAATGTATTCTATGTGCGTCTGCTGAGGAAATTCAATGCTCCAGCCATTCAGCATCTCGAGCGCTGATTCTCAAGAGGAGCATTAATTCAGTGCACAGCGATTGTCTGTGCGCGGGGACAAGCGCGATGTGGCAAAATTACATTTTTGCTGGTTAACAAGGTGAGAAAGTGTGGCTGAAAATGAGGCAGTTTGTACACAAATTGGATGGCATGAATGCCCAATGAAAGTGAATTGAGATTTTGCATTGGAAATGTCAGGAGAAAAATTAAATTTTACGATCCTCACACATCGTATTTTCTTGTGCGAAAAATCCAATATGTGCCTTATATTGTCGCGGCAGATAAAATAGGAGAACTTATGGGGCAGCCGGAGATATACTTGATCTGAATAGTTGATCAGCAGCGCGGGAGTTTTTCGGCTAATTTGGCTTCGACGGCAGCCTAAATGGTCTAAATTTCACATGGATTGAGTAACTTCTGGGAAGTCTGCAAAATTGCTGAACATATTCATTTAGCCCAAGAGTAATTTTGCCATCTTCCTCCACTGACTTCAGCGAACTCCCAACGTTGGCGTGGAGGAATTATATTTGCATTTGTGGTGGCTCATTTCTGCAAAATCACAATTGAAAGAGAAATGAAGTCGTGACTGGAGGCAAACGATATCATTACGCCTTATCTGTGGTGGTGGAGCTGAAAATGCTTTAAAATTTCATGTGCACTGCGCTGAATTCCAGAAATCAATGAATTGAAGCTCGTGTTGCAGTGATTTGAGCATGTGAAAAATGTAAAATTGATTGTGTGCAATTGCCAGGTCCTATAATTACCCCATAGATCTTGCAGTTTATTGACAATTAGTCGTGGCATTGCGGGGAAATTTCTTCATCTCGCTCCGTGGCTTAGGATCTCGACAGAAATCCGCCAATCTGGCGGTTCACGAAGTCTTCTCAGGTGTGCTAGGCGACGTTGAGTATTGGGAGATTTATGGCTGTGGAGGACAAAGAAAGAGCACATCCAGGAAAATGGCGATACGGGCGAAATGCGAGCGATAAGAAGTATCAGAAATAGTGTAACCTCAGCGACCTGCTTTTAACCCCATTTTGATCTGACTTGCGCGAATCGTGGCACTGCGGCTCGCAGTGATTCTCAACTTGGCGTGATTGCGAGTTTATCTACACCACGGTTCGCCTTTATGACTTATATCTTCTTCATGAGACAGCCGAGCGCCGGCCCTTGTCTCCCAGTCACTCGCAATTAGATCTCACATCGACCTGCGCCACATCTCTGTTGACACTGGGGTCTCGCTGGCTCTTCCTCAGCCTCTTCTGCACTCATCGAAGCCGTGCTGCTCGCTACTGCGCCTCTCAAATTCACCGCAGACAGATTAGAATTACATAAACTGCACTCAGAGGAATCGTCAGCCAGTGTTTATGATTCCTTCAGTCAAATGTTGCTCACATTCCGAGATTTCCACCTGAAATCACATCTCTTGCAAGTCAACCTCATGTGGGTGCGATTTAAAAAAGCCTCTTCTTGGCGTAGGAGAAGCTGAGGTTCAAATGGTTCAATGCTGATCTCTGCCATGTACCATTCTTGACCCACATCTCCAATTCACTTACTCATCCCAAACGGATCGTATCGCTTTGAGTCACAGCCTCGTCGTGCCGGCGAACATGCAATCAAGTGATGTTTCAGATGCTGAATTGGAGCAAAATGCACGCTAAAAGTGACTTCACAGCACAGTTGAGTCAAAATCAAATTCTTGGTGCTGTATTAGAGATATTTTGTAACTTCACCTCCCAACACTACAAGTCTAACCATAAATCGCCCCAGCATCGTGGCTGCGCGATCTCTGCCAAATGCATTTTCAATCACTCTCCGAGGCATTGCGTTGCAGTTGTGAAAAAGTCCAGCCCAGAGAGACTTCCACGAGACAAGAAGAAATATTCTCTGGATGACTAATCTCGCTAATGCGCTAAATATTGCACATGTTGGCATGAGAAATGCGGCGCACGGCAATTGAGGTCTCTTTCGCCAAAGCCCAGCGCCGGTGTGTGGGCTCACGGCTACAAATATTGACTATGTTCAATTGGCGCGAGACTCACTGGCAGTGTTAAATCGACAAGTAACACGTCTAATTGGGAGTCATAAATTCACGTGGCTGAATTAAAAATTCACCCAATATCAACACATTCGAATGGCAAATATCAACACTGATGCCCAAGATAAACTGCGAGGATTTTCCATACTCTCTGGCACAATTAACATTCAAATTTATCCGTCTCTGCTTGTGATTTCGACACACTTTTTCCACGCCGCCACCCACAATTGCGACGCCGCGGTCTTCGCGAGCTGAAAGGAAAGCTGAAGAGATGCTCGCGAACCGGATGGCATGGCTCCCAATAGATCATCGTCTGTTTCTCGCTACGCTGAGCTTTTGCAAATTCCAGCAATGTCACTCGGCAACTGGCGCCGAGCTTGCGTTCATTGTCCGCATTATGTCTATAATAGCGCACAAATTCGAATCAGTATGAGTTGCTTATACTGGAAGTAATGATGTGCTAATCTACAAATTTCCAGGCAGAGCAACTAGTAATTATTCCGCACAACTATTGGACAAACAGTAAATCTCCTGGCCTTCAAGTGTACAGACTATAACGACTTAATTGCTCATCATAAAGACGGTTTAGCGAGAATATTAATGTACAAACCATGGTGTTTATTGCCTTAAATCACAATACGTGTAAGTTGTTTGTTTATGTCATTAAAGTTTCCTATAATAAATGTGCACTATTTAAATAATATGGCCATAATTTCTCCCATTGCCACAAGTGCATTTGCAGTACGCCAATATGGGCCATTACGGTGCACGAGGCGGCTCCATTTGCCGAGACTATTTAGAAAATTGGACACCTCGAAAGTGCCTCCAGAGTACGACATAAGAGGCACTTTCATTTCAATTAAGGAAAAGGACTCTCGCGGTGTTTGGCTCCTGGGCACAATGCTGCGATGGGTGAAATGCCACTCTCGTGTTGTCCCACAGCTCGCCTTTGTATCTCAGTTCGCCTGCCAAGTGCAATTTCGTAAATAACACCACTGACACTATTATGTGAAAATAATGCGCACTTTATAATAATAGTGTGCAAATTGTAAAAACAGGTTGCAAACTCCCATTCGGCGAGCGTGAAACTGTTCGCAAATTGAGAGTTCAAAATTGCCCGCGCACACCTTTGTCGTAGGTGAGCCATATTATGCGTGCAACGGTAGAAAGTAGCCGAAAATACCGACGTCATTTATCACATGGCTCGAATATGCCAATAGGCGATTTATGGTCTGGCAATAAATTATCAAATTGCCTAACGCGCGACGAAGGGGAGGGCCTCGACACTTGCTGGAACCATTCTTCGCGAGAGGCGCATTAGTTCACGGTTTACTCCCAATAGAGTCTCAAGGAGGCGCCCAAAGACGCTTCCCGGCGAACCACAAATGCTCAAAAGTAGCAGACATTTCAGCTGAAAAGTGCTACGATTTCTGAGCTCAGATTTTAGCAGTCATCTATGGATCAATAGATTTAAGTGCTGCATCAGTACTTTGATCGGTCGCTAATGCGCCCAATCAATGGCTAACATCTTAGTAAAAGAAAGCGAAGAAATTAGCTTTTTGAATCTCAATTTTGAGGTCTTAGGCATTATGTGTTCGCTGAATTGCTCGCATCAATTGAAATTTGGCGCGATGATGGCTTGCTAACTGGATAATGAGATTCTGGGAGTTCAAGATACAATTTTTTAGGCCTTGCGACCTGCAAGCTTGCATCAATTTAACAGCTGCGCGAAGTGAGGAAAGGGCCTCTCATCTTCAACAGAATGAAACTTTGATGTGACGTTCCAATGAAGGTGCTTTTCCCGCCCTGAATTGTGATGCCTCAGTACAATGGGTACAGCGTACAATTAATTATTTTGACTGTGACGAGAGACTCAATTGTGTGATTGCCAAGAAAGCCCGAAGCATTCCAATCGAGAGTAGGTTAACACTTCACCTTTTAATTGATATCAAGGCTCCGCGGCCAGAGGATCAGCCGCGGTGATTCAACACGTGAGGCATGCGAAGTCTCGGCTGAAATCTCAAATAGACACCTTGCCCTCCGCGAGAGGGAGAAAACCTGTTGCCAGACAGATTTTGCACATGGTGAGAGCCAAGAGTGTAAATAGCACCATATAAGAATCGATCGTGTCTCGATAATCTTAATGTTGAATCTCAAATAATATATCAAGCGATCGATATCAGCAATTATCGTATTATATAATAAAAGTCAGTATTAGAGTCTCCACCTGATTGGACGACAGGCGCGGAGGTTTGTACACTTATTTGCATCATATCCACATAAATCAAGCTGCCATTTCACCCTCGATGAACTCCCGCGCTTTTTTACCTGCTTTTCTGCTTCCTCAAAGTGGAAATATGGCGTGCAGTGGGAGGGAAAAACCAGCATTGCCACAGAGAGAGAGAGAGAGAGAGAGAGAGAGAGAGCTTTCGTCAATACACATATTTAATGGTCTCTAGTCTTCAATGAAATTGACAAGATTTTGACATCTTAGCGTGGAAATGCAGAGAAATAATCCGATTTTGTGCACATGATGATCTTCTTGTTCTCATGCGCACTTCGCATATTTTGCCTCTTTCGCCTTTTCTCACACATGAAATAACACGATCACGATAAAAGTCAATTCCTTGACTGCATATTGATTAATAATTTCCCATTAAATTAATATTGTAAAGGGAATATAGTATAATTGCGAATTTATTGCAACAACATTCATATTAGTGCACTGGCGTCGAGACGACATGGAGGCACACAGCTGAGCATAAAAGTTAATATCCTCGGGCCCTGGGGCCAGCCACTGAGTTGGGGGCTTTCTTGATCACCACTAATTGACAAGGCGAACACACAAGAATTGGCCACAGTGCCATTCTGTGTCGTGATTGCCAACGCGCTCGGGTGAAAAGTGAAAAGCAGAGGGAGAGACCGGCTAATGGTGTCGGCCTCTCTTTGCCTCCTGCAGCCCCACAAATCAAAGGCAGAGCCTCTTGGCGTACGCGCAGCGCAATAAAGCATAGCTAAAATATGCTGATCGACACAACACTTTCCATCTCTTCTTCATCAACTCGCCTCAGTTGCCATTCAGCCTCTTGGCTTTGAGTTATTGATATCGGGTCCACTTGATTCACTGATCTTTTGTCCTGCCTCGAGAGCTAAGGATCTGCAGAAGTGATCAAGGAGATTATCTCGATGTCGCGGACAGTGTTTGCTCATTTACTGCAAGTTCAAACCCCTGAATTTGCATATTTGAGGCACTAACCTAAGCACTACATCTCAGGCTCGCTGTCAAGATGGGGATGAATATTGACTTGGGAGGGACTCGACACCTTTAGTTTCTCAATTCGTTCCATACTTTAAATATATGTATAAAGTGCACACCATCGCGCTGACCGAATGTGTCTGCAAAACACCTTGCTTTTGCGCGAGTCTCGTATTCGAAAGTTCATAAAATAAAACACTTCAAAGGTGAACATCAAAGGACTTAATTAAAATGTCATGCAAGACTTTGTCATTTGCGAATCCTTAATTTGCGCACGTCCAGCAACTATATTTGACACTCTCGGTTGGATTTTGTCGGAGAGTTACGAGCACATAAATGAACTTTTTCATTTACTCATGAATAATTTACCTTTGCACAGATTTCAGACGACTCCCGAAATTGACTGCGCCTTCGTCTCGTGGGACTTGTTTCAATTTTGGGTGCTTTCTCTGCGGGTTTGAGAGCATTTTCCCACAGTGAGGCTCAATTGACTAAAGTGGATGAATCGCACAATGAGGCCACACCCAAATTTACACAAGCTTCACCCCATTTCATTCTCATAATTTGTGCGATAATTTCTTCTGACAATATGCATCGTGTCACTCTATAGACCATTGCTGTGAACACATAAATTATTCTCTCGGGTATAAATAGATGGAACCCTCCGTGGTGAATTAAATGATGTTTGATCCATAAGGCACCGTCCTACCCTCTCAATGCGTCAGGATATTTCTCATTGAGTCCGCGCGAGGGGATGAATCTCTTGCTGCTTAGTGCATTTGGTAAATAACCAGGCATTCCCAAAGCTCAGTTGAATTTCATTGATGCAATAGTGCATATTTCCAGCCTTTGCAGCAAACAGTTTCAGAAGCTGTGGAAACCACCAGCGAATCGCTAGACTTGTCTCTCGTATCCTAAGTGCTGAACTATGAATTTATGGTGCTTCATGGGCAACACGCGACCCTCATAGTGCATCTCTTCCGCTCTGACATCCGGGAGATGTATCAGGATGGATTTGGCCGGTTCCACCCGTCGTTTCGGCAATTACAATTGATTGTACACATTCGCGTCTCGCAGCGGAGCGTGAGAAAAAATGGAAAGTGCATCGCCGAGAGGGAGGGCAGTTTTCACTTGCTGGCGCAATGCTGAGGAGGAGGACTTTAATTGAAATTGCCCCGATCTTGTCCAGACATCTCTTTGCGTTGAGATAGAGAAGCGCGGCTACCACAGAAGTTGGCAAGAGAGCCATCGGTCTCTTGTATCTGCGAGTGTTGCACATTTAATTTGTTGGGTGTCTGAAACACTGGAGAATTATTAGCATTATCACACTTTGAGCGTCGCTTACCTGTACGCCTGCAGGTGTCTGGTTAACATTAATTAATAATAAATTTGTCAAAACATCAAATTGTCCAAACGAATAAAACGAAATGCAATAATTTATGCCTCTCGTGCACTTCCAATGCGAACGTCCTAGCTCTTGGGTGGCTCCACAGCCAGCGAGAGTTGGGACACTGAGAGTTTTGCACACTTTTTGCCGCATCTCTGGCGGTATTTATCATTCGGTGGAGACGCACTTTTTCGGTGTAAATTAATCACACACGCGGTGCCGAAAAAAAGACATCCACGGTGGTCGTAAACAAGCCGAATCTCTGGTCTGGGAGGAAAATCTCGTGGTTTATGAGCCAGGAAGGATGAACGATTATTTATCTGGCACTTGCCTAAATAACTCACATTGAGCGAGGTGTGAAAATGTCACTTGGCGTTAATTTTCACTGCAATTGCAGCCCAGTGGGCACATTATTATTATCGATTTCGTACGTCTGGCCATGTTTTTTGTGTATCTTCGCCACCATGTGAGTTATTGGCTCCGAATGACCTTTCCATTCATAGGTGTAATTGGCAAAAAATTGTTTGGATTTCGCCTCTTGTCTACGTGGAAATTGATTGTGCAGCGAATATAAACAGCTTTGATTTCGTGCCACGATAAGTGCTACAATTTTGACTGCACGAGAGTCAGTAGAGAAGCTCTTTGGCAATAAATTGGCGCTATTTTCATTCTGCTTAAGCTCAATGCTGAAGCACGAGCTCTCCAAGCGACCGTGTGCAGTTTCTTTTTCTCTCTTGGCGTCCACTTCACCCACAAAATGCTCGTGCATTGAGATAATTAGCCCGCGGAGGAGCAAAAAGCCGCCATGGCACAAGAGGTTGAATCTAGGTGACTAGGTGCTGGAATTCCACTCGAATTTCGGTGAAGGTTGAATGTGAGCAAGTGTCGAGAGCGTGATCGGATCGTCTTCCCCAGAAGATGCGCGCCCAATTTGTGTCTCTCTCCCACATCTCAAGATCACCGCGCGTTCCACATTTCGCGCCAACAATAACTTTAACGGGATCCTGAAATTCGTGGTGATCTCGCAAATGATGTTGTATTCGTTGGCTTTTAGTGCTTCGCTATCTCAACGTGCGACTGCTATCGCGATGCACTTTTGGGCAATCTCAAGTGGCTCCGTGATGCTGGATTTGTGGCAATAAATCTCTTCGCAGGATCATCTCGGGTTTCGCTCATCGCGGAGGAACGTCGGCAGCGATAAATTGACATTATGGCCTCTGGGACATCATTAGACAGAGAGTCAGTGGGCGGTGGGCGCTCAATTGAGAGCTAACGCGTGTCAGTCACGTGCTGGCCGGAAAGCCCGGGCATCTGCTGGTGACATGCAAATCCTCAGCCTCTGCTTTGACCGGCGATCCGTGAGAGATGCGGTGAGATATTGTAAACATAGCTGGATCAGTTAAGTGGATTTTATCGATATTTACTCATGAAGAACGGGAGAAGAAGTCTCACTTTGAATGCATTTAACAACTCACGTTTTCTCTATGGGTTTATTTTTGTTAAGACATACACGAAAATTTAATTCCTTTTCGCCCAACTCATTAATGTTTTGTGAGGAAAATTTTGCATCTTTCGAGCCACTATATGTGGACATACAATTTTAGTGTACATTCTCCGTCTGAGCGACGAAACCTTGCACTCGACACTGGGCGATTTAGCATGAGTTGAAAGCAAGAACGACGATCCTGTCCAAGTTGGTCGGCCAATAAGCAGCCAATTAAGTCGGAGAGCGAAGGGGAGATGGGCAGAATGATAAATAAAGAAAGAAATCAATTCACAAAAGTGCAATTTAATTGAGCCACACACTTTCCAACGGAAATTAATCATCTGCACCGCTTGACAATGCGCTGAAATGGCAAGAGGACGACGAAGAATAAATTCAATTGGTTTTCTCTCTTTTGCGGGTCCACTTGGGATTTCGTTGGGGCCAATTTGTGGCTGTTTCATCTTCAATCTGCGCAAGATGGCACAGCAAAACAGGGGGAGCCGAGGAGGAGCAGGCCGCGGAGATTCATGGGCTTTCGTGTGGGGGATTTGTTGCGTGATCCGCACGGAACTGCGCGCGATGCTTTCTTGGAGAGTCCCACTGAATGACATGACATCCATTTAACCACATTTTAAACACATTTCCGAAGTGAAAACACCATAAAGCATAAAGTGCACACAAAAGGACTGGGGCAGCCCCACAAAGATCTCCACAGCCTCATGAGACTCATGTCCGAGCTTCAGCATAAACAACATACATGTGGTTTCAAATATCAATTACATTGCAACCTGCAATTTTAGCCGAATCACGATTAATTCGCGTGTTGTAAATTATTTACATTTACACTCTGTTCTTGGCTTTTATACTCCTGCGCGATCTCACAGACTCCGGGGACTTATGTAATGTAATTAAATTAAATACCGAAACTGATAAATTTCCGAAATGTTTTAATTACAATTTATCCACTTGGCTGTGCGGCCCATTTTTCTGAATGGAGCTCCGCAGCGGCAGGTTTCATTCCGTTTCTGCCGCGATATTGCGCCGATTTTCCCGTGGTCAAGTATTGCAGAGCGAAACGTGTGCTGGCTTAATGTCTTTCTTCTGTCTCTCCGACTAAGATCACCTAGGCAGATCACTGAAAAGGCACAAGACATTGCCTAAGATCACCACAAGTCGTTCAGGCATTTGATTTGAGAACAATAATTGACCATTTGTTTTATGCAGAATCAAGACTTTCCAAAAAGTATGCGCTAAAAAAAAAGAAATCTCTGCCAGTAAACAATCTCTTTCGCAGCAAATATAAATTATATACATTGAGAAAATATTTAATGAGCCTAATACGTGCCTCACCGTGAATTAAATTTTCATATTATACTTGTTAAGTGATAATAACAGAATATTTTCACACACAGCCATTTATTTTCATTATCAGCACTGGCAGAGAGTGGAGGGAATTATTACATGTAAAGTTGGTCCCGGAGATTAATCTTTCAATTAATAGCTTGTATCAACACGGCAGCCGGCGAGAGTTGCAAAATGGTGAGAGAATTATAAGAAGCTAATTTTCGGAGATTAACATTGCTCTCCAATAAATCACTCTGCGGTGGTAATTCAGCAAGTACGCGTTCTGGCAAAAATTACCCCGCGCAAAATTTATTTATGCGATGGAGGAAAAGGTAATCGATATCGCAGCCAGAATAAATAATTTCATTTGCACCAGTATTGCAAAATGGAAAATTTCACCTCGTTTTACTCACGGCGTTGGATTGGCTTTAGGTCAAGATTGGGGGCAGGTTTTTTAATTGAACCCCGATGGCTTTGGATATTTGACTATCTGCGCACTTCCATAGCCAACTGGGTGAGTGGAAGAGGGGTTGTCTTCGGAGAAGCTTCAAGTGTCATGTGTTATTTATGTGGAGTGAAGAGGCGAAGAAGCAATTAAACGAGCCACAATATATGTTCGCAGAGTCATTACCCTTCGCTGCTTGTAATTTGGCCAAGTGGTCAGAGCACGTCTGAGAGTCCTAAAAGTCGCCAAATAAAATCCAGACCATTGAGGTGAACAAGTGAAGATCGCACGGTCTTTTGTGCGATGCCGCAAAGTGGCTCAATTGCTCATTGTCGTTAAAAGCCGTGTCGGGTGGGTTTTTAAAACGGCCGCGCGATAAGGCTTTCGGGTGGATGAATCAGCGCGAAGTGAGGAGGTTTTACGAGCCGATCGGCATGTCTCTGCGATTAGGAGAAGGGCATCGGTGAATCTTCCATCTGCTCTCTTTGTGGGTCAGTGGAAACGCGGAAGTTTCTTCATTAGTTAATCCCGATGCTCAGGCGAAATGGTATTTAGTTTCACCATCAATCAGGCTCTTTTGTTCCCTCCATCGTCGTCTCGCCGTCTCGCGTGGCATCAATTGGTGGCTGGGATTGCCGAAGACAGGCCGTGCGCACCTCTGGGACCAGACACACATGAATTTATTTGACGTTGATGCTGGAGTTAAATATGATTTAGGATGCGCGACTCCATCGGCGAAAATAAAGGTGTCTAATGCGCTACAAATGCCCTAAATGATTCACTCCATTTGTGAAATTGCGCACACACCACAAACATCCACGGATTAATGTCCATTGGCCACGGAAAGGTGCTCGAGAGCACCTCGAGAACGGTGCCTAATGAATGGGTGCGAAAGAGCTGGCAGACGTCTCTATTTATTGTAGAAATCCCTGATTTAAGTGCCAATGAGATGGAGACGCGTATTTATGACACCATTAAGCTGTAAATCATTATTTTATTAACTCATTAATGAGATTCTAATGGGCGAATTGCACTTTAGACACATCTTTATGACTGCGAGAAATGCGTCTACGGATCACTCATTATTGCCCTCAATTAACACTCAATGCTCTCGAGAGCGAATGTGCGAAATCATCGAGCGGATGGAAGTGCGTGGATGCACCAGGAAGTTAACCCATCCTGGCTGACTCTTCCCAGTTCGACCTGCGACTCACCTGGAAAGCGCGCTCTTGAACTTGCGGAGGAGGCCAGAGTCCAGAAGCGTCTATCCACGAGGCGATCAAGCGCAGACTTTTTGCGATACTCTCTCAATTGCCAAGCAAAAATGGTCAGCACAATGATTTATTCCATGCTCGCGAGGGTACATGGAAGGTGGCTCTTGTGGCAATACAATGCTAATCACAGGAGAGATCTGATCGTGAACGTCCAGCACCCGCATCCGCCCAAGACTCCCACAGCCCATCCAGAGACACACGACATCGCGGGACATTTGCAAATTAGATTAGATTCCTAATCTGCTGTCGTGCTCGCAATTTATTCACATGTTGCCGAGGCACAGATAAGCTCCGCACTGTGCCTGTGACGGTATGGAAATCTAATGCAAGAGATGACTCGAAAGAACAGCCGTTCGGTGTTTTATGGGCTACAGTGGCAACAGGGCCGTTCACCCACGACATCACCGCGGCTGCAAGATCGTCAAAAGTTTTGTCATGCAGATCTTCTGATGAGCAACTTCTGCGTTCGAGTGATTGTGAGATAGTGTTTCAGGAGCATCGGCGGAATTCTGATCTATCATGCTCTGCTAATCCACAGGGACACGAAAAGAACAGAACAAATTGAAATATGTCTTTGGAAACCTTATTTTACATTTAGGTGCATAAAAAGTCTTAAAATTATGTCGGGAAAGGTATTAATTTTAGATGAAAACAGGAAATTATACCACATTTCGTCGAAAAGGACTTGAAATTAGTGTAGATTTGAGATAATTTCAAGAATACTCATTTCGTGATACAAGAATATATTATTTCTCTAAATGCAATTGTCAAACACGTTTCTTTCTGCTCTTAAATATTCAGTCAGGATGTTGAAAAATAAACAAGGATAATAAAAAAAATCCCCGCAAGAAGCCCCGCAAAATCGACTTCTTTCCAATTTAGAAAATAAATGGTTCATTTGGGTCTGAGAACTCAATGCATAACTTGAGTTGAGACGAAATCGTGAATTTCTCCTTAATTAGCACCACCCGTATCGGATTCAATTGAACTCTACAGGCGTTCCGAGAGGCACCGCTTAATTGCATCTTCCTCGCAATTGGCTGTCAAGTGCTTTGCAACCCTGGTGCCATGAGAAAGTAGAAGAACTCATGAGGGTTTCTCTGCGTCACCATGAATATTATTTGCGCAAGTGATGGGAACAATATTGCGGTGCACACGCTCAGGAGGGATGTTTCTGGAGGACCCTGGCCCATTGTGCCATTAGCAGGGAAAACATAAGCTCGAGGGTGATTTTTCCCACCCTTGGCAAGTCACTCTCCCACCGACTTGGGCAAGCAGCGTGTGTGTAGATTGGAAATGCCAGCCCGGTGATGGGTAGACAAAGAGAGAGAGAGCTTGGGATGCATCCCGTGGGATCGTGGGCAACAATGGGAAATCTAATCTGCCAACGACTGAATGCTCATGAACACGACGTTTTGCCCACTGATGGCTGCTTCAGTTGCAAACACGACACGATTAATAAACTTCCATCGACACTCTCGCGTTGTCTGATTAATTAAAAGCCTTTCGATGTCACAAGGTGACTTTTAGAATTATTGCCAATTGCTGTTCGCCTTTTTTTGTCGATTGCCATGCCAGAGTCAGTGTTCTCCTCTACACCCTGGCAAAATGCTCATAAAATGTAGTACAAAGCATTGCCAATTCTCGATTTCCCTCTTCTCGTGCACTGCCAGCCACCCAAGTATTCGCCCAGGGAGGACCTATCTGCGGGCCAGTGTGAGTGCAGCTCTGGCCAGGGTGTGTGCGGCTGTCCAGATAAAGGCCCCCTGACAGGGCCTCATGGCTTCCCATCTCGAGTGGCGAGAACATTTGAGAGAAACATCAGGCGGAGAATGTTAAATGGCAAAATCTCGTGGACTCGCGAGTTCCACCTGAAGGAAATCAGTGGCGCTTGGAGCGCTTAGTCAGCTGGTGCAGAGGGACAACAAATCAGTTGCAAAAGTGTTTAAGTTCTTGTAACCATTTAAGAGATTTGCTCTGGCGATGTAATTATTTGAAGTCCAGTTTGGCCATTGCACAACGCCGCAAAGTGAGAGCAATTGAACTAATATTGTACGACTGCGAGACTCATGGAGCCGAACATTTTAATTTTTGCCCAAGAGATCGATTTAAATTTATGCTCAGCGCTCGAGAGACTGTTGGGATCGGGAAAGTGGTTCGCGAGGGGCTGGGCAGAAAAAAGGGGGAGCTGGAAAAAAAGCGTCGTATAAAGTCAAATATTGCGAATGATGTGAGCTCTGACGAGGTGGTCCCCGCGGGAGGGGCGCAGGGCGAGGGAAGAGAGCCATAAAATGGTCAGAAAACAGAGTTCCACCCGCAGAGTCGAAGCACTTGCTGAAATAATTCATTTTTGCAATTCACCTCATGTACAAACCATTCGACATCTCTCTTTTCTTTCCCTTTTCTCTCACTTTTGCCATCATTTGGGTGTGCTTGTTGGCGTTTCTTTTGCACCACACACACCATCCTTACCCTTGTAAATTCGCCTTTTTATTATCGCCACAAATTAAATTTTGAAATAAATCTTTCCTCTGCGGTTATTTTTGCAAAAACCACACATTCCATCACTCTTAGCACTCTCATTGCATCCTTTCAACTTGTCCCACATGCGCCTCTTATGCCTTTTTTATGCACTTTAAATTACATATTCGCGGTGTGCAATTTTAAGGAGAGATCTTCACTTGTGCTCACAGTCCTTAATGGGGAAACCATGGGAAATGTGGACTTCTCATTAAAGGGATTATGAGTAATATGCGCATTGCTTATCTTGCCACTCTCACTTCTGATCTTGACAATTAATTAATTGCCAGAACAAAGTGGGCAGACTCACATTTTCCATATCTCTTGTAACTTTAAGTGACAGAAGTAAAGGTTCAGCAGGTAAACTGTCAAGTCCAATTTTGGTCAAAATGGTCAAATTTGGTAAACTTCTTCTCACAAATTATTGAATTCAGTGAAAGGGTGACATTTTGGTTAATGAATTTACCTTTTTATCTCTCCAACTTGTTGCTTATACGAAAACCTCATCGCGCTTTGTTCCAAGTCAGGCAAATCTCTTGTATAACCGCGCATAGAGTCTTAAGGAGCAAGTGAAATGTGTTTAACACTAGTCCTCACCTGTTTCTGCCCATTTCTAATTAATTCCGCCGTCTTTCGCACCCATGCTAATGCTATCGAAAACATGACTTTCCATGTTAAACTCGTGACCTTTATGGCTTTTTCTCCCCCCGCGTGAAAGCAAGTTGATTGGCACAGAGACAATGGCGAGGATGGAATTTATGCAAAAGCTCTCCCATGAACTTGATATCGCGAGCAATTTCCTCATTTTGCAATTTCACTCATGGTGTGGACGCCAAGAGATACCCAATAAATATTTGAGAACCTGTTTCCTCAATAAATTCACCCACAATTTATGGCACCTCCATTGACAATTTATTCGTTGGAGTCAAATTGATTTCAAATTGCTCAGAGTGAATAAATCTCGTGTGAGGTGGGATTGATTGATTTATTCGACGACTCTTCCTCTTTCACTCCACCAAAACAGGTGCGCTCGCGATGCATCGATTCGCAAAGATAGTGAAATTGACGGTCGGATTTTCACTCTCACTGCTGAGTGAGAACGCCACGAAGTGCTGTGGGAATTGAGAGGGATAATTTTGCCAATGCTTTCCCACGCGAATCAACCAAATCTGTGTGACTCTTCTGGTGAACAGCGCGCTATTTGTCACCCCTCAAAAATTGACCGAATGTGTGTGACTTTGTTCGGCAATGAGGGTGCGCAACAATCACTCGGTTGTGACTCTCTTAACTAGTTTCTATGGTTTACCCATAAACTCCCCAGCTGGTGAGTAAAATAGGCGCTGATATTATGGTCTGAAGTATTGTACAGCTTTTGCAGAAGTACGAGTAATTTAAAACAGATTCTGGTGATTGAATAACTTAAAATATCTTCAAATTTATGTTTAATCCGGGAATATTCGTTCTTTTTCTTGCGCAAAATGAAGTATTTGTCTTCGCAAACCTTTAGATTGGTAAATTTCTGCACAAGAAAGCAGCTGAAGACTCAAGCATAATATCAATAATGTCATTTAAGTCTGAAGAATGTCTATTTCCTTAGGTATTTCTTTGTTTTGTATTTTAAATATAATGTGATATTGACCATATTTACTCATTTCCAGGTTCAAAATGATTAAAATTAATCCAAGAAGGATTTTAAAGTCGGATTCATAACCTCGCAATTTAATCAGGGCATTTTCCGAGGATAAAACAAGAAATCAAAACAGAAATTAGTTCTTAAAAGCTGAAATTTGAGCATTTTGATGAGCTCAAGCTTCGTGAGACGGAAAAAACCTGGATTAGATTATGATAGGTTAGAAATGAGTATAAGAAACAATTGAAGGAGTTTCAAAAGTGCGATGGAAAATGCGTTCAAGGCGTTCAAAAGTGTTTGCACAGTCTTATTACTTAGTCTCAAGACTTGAAATAGAGATTCCAATACATAGATTACCGTAAAAGCTGAACCAAAGCGATCATCGCACTGTTTATGACTTGGTTTATGATCGATCACAATAGTGAATTGAATTCCCAGCTGAGAAATCACGAGAGCACCAAAATACCTGCAATGAGAATGAAAGTGTCGAAATATATTTTCACGTTGTGTCAAACTTTCTTTATGCTCAGCATTATTTGTAAGCTATTTTGATGGGTGAAACATGGGCTCTCCTCATGAGCCCAACATGCACCAAAAGTGGCGACAAGCGCGCAGATATTTCCTCGATCGCGATCATGACGCCGCGCGGAGAAACTTTCCCAAAAAATGACCGATGCCACAATTCAGCGCTTCCGGACATGAGCGAGCGCAGCAGTTGGAGACCTGCAGGCACTGTGCTCGCCACCAGATTAGTGTCTTAATCCAATTTTCGCCAGCGAAACGCCACTGTGGGCCGTGCAGTTCCCACGGATCGTGGCACATATCTTAGATGCGCTCCCCACCAGGCATATGATTCGCGATATAATGTTCGGTGTCCATTAACGACGTTATCGCGGAGATAGCCTGAGATTGTGTATACACATTAAATTGAATGTTGGGTGCAGGAAGAGATTCGAGACTG
The DNA here is from genome assembly GCF_947086385.1 of Phlebotomus argentipes. Taxonomy (NCBI): domain Eukaryota; kingdom Metazoa; phylum Arthropoda; class Insecta; order Diptera; family Psychodidae; genus Phlebotomus; species Phlebotomus argentipes. The sequence continues at coordinate 4,403,344 of NW_026776181.1, read as the reverse complement.
CATCATTGCCCTCGAGTGGCTCGGGCCCGTTTGCCTATCAATTCAATTTGATCGTGTTGATCATTGTTCGGAATCACTCACAGGCACTTCACATCGCGCGATCATGTGCTGCTGCCCCTGAACATTTCGCGGATGGATCCTCCTTCATGCTGATGCGGCCTCGATGGACAGCCGATTCTCAGACACGGCGTTCTGGATGGTGCAAAATGTAGTTTTCTAGGCTAAAAATCTCACCGCGCGCAGAACTGTTAGATGCCATTTGGAAAGTCCCGCGCGCGATGCACAGCGCGTCAAGTGATACGAAAATGCTACAGTATCAAAACTATTAATCCCCTTACACGATCTTTTAAGAACGATCGCGGGCAAAAAAGGTAATCTCCTGCTATGTTATGTCATAATATTTCTCACGTTACAGTATTTAAAATCTCTCTCACAACTCGCCAATTCCGCCTCTTGCACACGAGCTCACAGACTCCGCAGACTTCCATCAACTTCTCTGCGCGGCTTTTCACCCAAAACGTCCAAACATGCGCACTGAATATAATAAATCTATAATTGACAATTCTGATGAATTGTCACGATTTTTACGTATGGCAAGACAAGCGAGAAATGACCTCTTGCAATACCTGTGCGATTTCATACACAATAAATCAAAGAGAGGTGAAAGAGATGATGAGGAACGCGGAAAAAAGGCATTAATTCGCCAGCAACTTCTCTTCTTTATTAACTCAAATGAATGACACTCAGCGAATTTCACGAACTTTGTCATTTGCCCACTTTTGACACTCTTAGGGCAGCACATCGTGGTGAAGGCATGGCATTTGCCTGGGCTTATAGGGCGAGCTGTCGAGTGATATAACATGTCAAATTTGATGATCATCAATATCTGAAAATCTGCTTAATATCGCCGACCAGGCACGCATGGCTTTGGCTGGAAATTGAGAAATAGTGCTTATGAATATTTGCACTAAAGGTTGGCAATTAAATGCATTATTTTATATTGTCTAAATTGTAGAAATGGCTTTATTCTTTGCTTAGGGGAAAGTGGGTCAGGATGGGACGCCGCGTTTCTTATCCAGGCTAAAGACTTCATTAGCACAGATATCATGGAATGCCTTGTGAATATATTTTATAAATTAGTCGTTAAAAAATCGACCGAATTTCAGAATTTTCGCGATCTCAAAATGCCTCGAAAGTCGGTACTAAAGTTTCGTACCAAACTGCCCCAGTCTTTCCTACTTGCGAAAATTTTAACATATATTTAGCTGGCTTATTGAGTCAAGTTCCGACAAAATATTCACATTTGAAGTTTCTCTACCACTTTTGTATAATATTTCTGTAGCAACTTAGAGACATTGTGTAACAATGAGAGTACAACTCCGCATGATAATTAATTCGGGAGATAATACATGTGGATTTCCATTACAACTCTATCGAATGTGATCTCACTTGACAAAGATGCAGAGTCGTAAGGCGGCTGGTATTCACATATCTGTCGCCCAAAGTGCAATTGTGGGGCGATGTTATTTAGAGAAAAATCATTGAAGTGCGCTTTTCAAATGTTAATTTCCAACATCGAAAAATTATTTAGCGCTCGAGGCTTCACCTGAATATAATTTGAATACAATTCAATTGGTGCGCTCTTCGACATGGCGAGGCAGAGGAGAGCTTTCGTTTGGCTCTGAAAGGGGACCAAAATACCATGCGAAATCTCTTTTGTTGTCACTGTAGAGGTTTAAAAGGTTATTTTCGCATGGAAAATGCTGTTTGCAAAACATTCATGCGTGTTCCGCATTGGGCAATGTTTCCTCGTCTCTTCTGTATCAACCTGCAAGCCTTGCAGCCACGCATTCGGTCGTCTCGGAGATGCGGAAGTGATTCCTTTCTTGGCGAACATTCGCCATTCAGCTCTACACATCGTTCTTTTTTGCTGCATCGCGTGGAAGAAGGAAGTCCCTTTGAGAGCTGAATTCATGGATTGGAAAGGAAATCATTGTTACTCTCTATCTATGTTTATTGCACGGAAGGACCTGCAAAATTTAATCGGTTTACGAGAGAATTTAATATCTTGAATTCCATTGAGTAATCCCCCAGAGCAAATTGGATTCTCCGCATTCTGTCGCTGGTATTTTAGCTAATTCCGAAGGATTTCATCCCTACATATTTCATATTTGATCGATCGACACAGGAAGGACTCTGAGTAGGAGATTTTTTTGGATGTCATGAAAAAAATAGCAGAGGCGTAGTGACGGGCCTAGAGGTGCATATGTTTCGTGTCTGGTGCGTTCGTCCTGCAGCCAGGGATGCCTCGAGAGCCCTCGATTTCCGCACGCCGGCACGCTCTTCTGAATCCCTCGCAGACGTGCGGCGGGATGTATTCGATTTCACCGCCAATCCCGCCCGCTCATGCGCGTGGTCTGAAGGGCAAAACACTCGGCAGAGGGTGAGACAGCAAGAAGTGCCCCATCGTCGACGGCTGGTCCTGGCGCGAAAGGACTCAAACCGGAAACACCGGCGAAATGGCACTCCATCTCAGGATACCGAAAGCGGAAAGTGGAGCATAGCATAAGGTATGAATTACCCTTTAGTACACCAGGAGCGCATAAGGATGCGCTGCAGGACGCCGACGCGTGACGTCACATGTCGCCTGGCAACGCGACGCCGCGACGACGCTCCGGAATGCTGGCGTCCTTCTGCCAGCCTGGTGAGGCAAGGCGCCAAAATTCCCGCCTTTCAAATTAATATCCTTAGCCTTCGTCCTTAGCTGAATGGTGGTCCATGAGAACTATTCCTTGCGCTCACCGCCAGCGCCCGAGTGGGTGGGGGTGGACGCGGAATGTGGGTCAGTGTCGGACCGACATAGTCGCATCGCCGAAAATGCGCCTTTTTGGAACATGTGCGACCCGATTTCCGCTACAAATATGCTCCGTGTGTACACAAGTGCCGAATCCTCTCGAACTATCCAATCAATTTCAGCGCAATTCGGCCGCCAAATATTGATTCATGTCGCATTCGGCGAGCTGAAAGGGTGCTTTTGTGCCCACAATCGGGCCATTTGTGTGGGGCTGGCGTGAAAGAAGCCCTTTCATCTAGGCCACCCGGTGCACCGGCCCAAAGGTGTGTCCCAGGAGGGGAAATACTGGCTGATAAGACGCCGACGAGGAGCTTCAATCGCTTCAATTCTTGCCAGGTCTGGCCAGGTTGGCGATGGAATGCGCTCAGGGCATTCATTCTCAAGGTGGCGGAGGCAAGAGGAATGATGATACCGAGAGTTTCAAAGGACCTGCCAACAATTGCACAAAAGCCAAGGATTCCTCAATGAAAACACCCACAGCTGGAATCTTTTTGCGCGCCCTTTTGTCCTCAATTCAATGGCCAAGACTCCGGAGATTTCTCCATTGTCACGCGGCTGTGCTCTTTTTATATAAATCAACTTTGTCCCTTGAATTTTTCAGGGGAAATATATCAACTTTTGCGGCCCGTGGCGAAGATTTATTCACATGTGCATCCAATCTCTTTGTGTCCCAGTTCTTCAATTCACGTCGCAGGAGCGGGAATTTCGACCTCCTCGAAGGCAAACATGTGAATCACATGGATTTCCTCACGTTTTCAAATATCGTCAGTCGCTGATGGATGTCTTTTTGCCCCCCTTGTAATCCAGCTGTGGAAAAATTCCGGATGTCTGTTGACTCAAGTTCGACGCAATTTGCTTATAGATACGCGGCACTTTTCGCTAGAAACATCATTCGGAACAAGGTGTAAATTATTCCTGGAATAGTGATCAATGTTGTAAATATGGTTTTACCTCAAAAACTGACCCCATAATTGACTCTCTGGATAAGAGAATCACGATGCAAGCAAACCGAAAACACATGCACATTGTTATGTTCTCGCAACGGACCGAGAGGAACCCTTCCTGTTTAGCAAGTTCCCAAATCTGCATTTCAAATTCAACGACGCACAATTGCTCGGTCGGCTCGGCAACACAGATTTCCCATTGAAAATCTGGGCATAATTGAAGTGTAAAATTTCCATAATAATCACCTCTGGAATTGCCAGTGAATGTGAATGCCCAAAAATAGCTCTCTTTGGCTGAGGGGTGAGTTTCTGGGTGAAAAATTTACCTGCAATTGCGTCGCCGAGGGAGAAATATAATGGCAAAGGTATTATGCCGAGGGTCCTCGGCGATCGAGATCCTTTTATGCTGGCAGCGGAGCAGCTGTGTGTCCTCGAATTTGACGGTAGCACGCGTCGAGGGAGCATCAGGCTTTTGATGTCCTGCACCGAGATTTCGATGCAGTACAGATGCAACGAACGCACAAAAGGACCAGAGGATTTGGATACAAGGCAAATTGTGCAACTTTGACGCCTGCAAAAAATCTTTTCGCTTGTGACTTCAACGGTTATTTCTCCGGTTTCTTCTTCTTCAATGAATATGTCTGCGTCTTACCATCTTGAGACGATAATATTGGCTGTATTGAGTCTATAATGTGGAAAAATTGACATTGTTAGCCTTATTTCCCATATTTGCAAAGAAACAGAAATGTCATACAAATTATATATTGGCAGAAACGATTATTCTACTGAAAGTATGCTGAATGAGGCGTGGAAATTACTTTGTCGCTCTCTGTGTGGAAAGAAGGGTGATTTCTTATCTTAAAAAATGCGCTGCTATTGTTGTTCAGGTTATCAAAACAACTTAAAGCCCTTCAGCGAGTTTCCAGTTATTCAAATGGATGATTATGCATATGTACAAATACACATAATCCGTCTGGTCCTGATGGAGTCAGCGTGCAAGAATGCGCTTCTCCTCGGTTGATGGATGACGGGACGAATCGCGTGCCGGGACGTTACAAGGCGAGAGCGAGATGGCACGGAGCATACGGGAAAATGTGAGCAGGAGCAGGTGTGATTTTTGCACCCTATTTGAGCGCCTGGTGTACTTTAACGACCCTTACATTGTAAATACATTCACTGTGCCCGACACAGACATCCACACATGCCGAAGCATCCCTCCATGGCTGAGCCACCCCTCTTGCTGGTATTTGTCTCGAATGCGCACCACCAGGAATTCAACCCTCGTGAACTACCCAGGGCGCCATAAAAAGCTCTCTGTGCCCTTCGACGCCGAAAAATCTCGCCCATGGCGGGAAACTTCGACGCATTTCCAGCAACAAAGCCGCTTCGAGGAGGTCAGAGAGAAGAAAGAGCTGAGATTTCATCTCAGAATAGCGTCCGCACAATTGAATTTCTTAACCCTTTTCCACCGACAAATCGGGACTAATTGAAGGGGAACACTGAATTAAGTACACGAATGGTGGATGTTTATGCGTTTAAGATATGGATCAGCATGAAAATCTTCAAGTGCGAGTAAGAATTCGTGCTCTAAATATATTTCTCTTAATTTTTATGGACTTTTCAGACTAAATAAATGTCCTCACTTCAGTCTTTCATAGAACCTTCAATTATTTCTAATTGATGAAATATCGACATGGAAAGCATACAATTTCTCTTCGAGGAAGAATTTCCCACTGAATTTCTCTGATTAACGCCTCAAGTTGCAGTGAAATTTAATGGCATTGCCTTGTCTGCGACGAAAATAGCTGGGAAATTCCATCGGCACCTTTTCACCCTCGCCAGAGAGACAGGAAAGGGTCCATCCTCAGCGTCCCTGACTCGTCTGCCCCGATCTATTAATACGCTTCCACGGAAGAGGAATTCATCAGCAGCGGCACGAGGCATTGTGGGGGAGGAAGACGCCCTAAATAAATAGTGCACTTGGGAAGAAATGTGACAGTGCAGGAGGGCAAAAGGCATTTGAGCCCTGGAGATTCCCGTGCGCCGACGAATGAATTATTCGTCGAAATGCTACTCAAATTAACACAATCACTTGTTCCCTGCCTATTTACATTTGACGTCGAAGATGCCACTAAAAATTTGTCATGAGGAGAGCAATTTTTGGTGGCCTAAATGGAAATTTTATTGTTATTGCGGCGAAGATGAAGTGCACATCTTCTGCCCCGATGGGTAACAAGATGCTCAAGCTGCTCAAGAGTGGTTACAAACAAGGAAGTGGATTTTACCATTTGTGAGGTGCGGAGAAATTGTCTATATTTGTTTTCCATCGCGCACACGCACAACATGCAAAACAGAGCGTAAAATGTTAAAAAGTCTGTCCACCAGTGTAATACAATTGTTATATTTTGAATAACAAATTTTCAATATTCACACTCGGTGACAATTAATCATTGAATTGTGACAGGCCTCGAGAATAGTACGGTGTAATTAAATAAAGCGACGAATTAATATCACCATGAGATTGTAATCTCGCGCCGTGGAGCTTTTATTGCAGAATATTCAAATGAGCGGCTGGGGGGTCGTGGATGGAGAGGCGTTAAAGACTCACTCGCAGACTGCCTGCGACTCTCGATGACGATTGCTGATCTTGCACAAAACCCGCGAGATGAAGAGAATTCATTGTGTGCAAGAGTGTCTCTTGTTGGGCGCTCAAGAGACATTAAATTAGCATTTTCAGCGAATACAGAATTATTGCTCACTTGGCCATCGTGTCAATTTCTCATGCGATGCAGATTAGACACACTAGATAAAGTGAAAGATTTGCGACCGAAATCACCAGCCAGATCGCATGTGATGAATTCTCATCCTGCCTTTATGATTTGCCCACACTTGGAGATATTTCAAACAACAAATCAAGCCATTCTTCTTGCTCCATTTGCTGTCTTAATTAAAATATTCCCTATGAAGACTCCAATCAGTCGTTTCGCCCTGAGATTCCCTCTGTAATTACCAGTCAGTTGCATCTCCTGCAGATCAGTAAAACAAATACCGTGTTCAAACGATATTCCCAACAGGGTGCTTTCGAGCCACAATCACCTTCAGGTAGGTCCCGAGGGTTACAACAAGACGCAGGGAGAGAAAAAAAACGTTAAAAGTGAGAATTTAATCATAAATTCCCGACAGACATCGATACTCATCGAAATTTCACAAGAAATGAGCAACAAAAAAGCAGACTTCGAACAGAGAAAACAAACCTGAAGCTGATAAACGAAATGTGTATTTGTTGGCGGTCAAATTGTTGGTTGATTTGTGCATTTTCGCACTTCTCGTCACAATTTACCTGATTATTTGCCACACAGAGCGTCAACATTGCCCAATTTCACGGAAAGGAGCATTTAAATTTGGACGCAAAACGTCACTAATTTATGTAAATACGCGTTCTTTGCGGCAGAGGTAAACTCCACGAGGATTTCTTCTATGTCAACAGAGATAGTTTTGCCTTATCGGGAGCGTCTCATGCGAGTTAGAATTATATGTAAGCAAACATGCATAGAGAGAGTCACAATCTAACATTTATTGGGTGATCTTTCTTTCTTAATCTCCAAGTTGAGAGCGCTTTATTCGAACACTTATCGCCCATTCCCAATCATTCAGTCTCTTTCCCACCTCCTGTCCATCAAACTTCAGCTGGAATTGAATAAGAAAAGAGCCCTTCGAGTGCTGTACAAACATCCGGTGAGAAATTGTGGACTGAACAGTGCAATTGCAGGTGAATGATCTTATCACACCGGGCTCCGTATGGAAATTTCACCCGATTCAGACGCCTCATCTTCGATCTCCAGTCATTTCTATTGACACAACTCACCGTTGGTTTTTCCCTTTCTTATCTTATCCATATGTTCCGATGGGGAACTGTATCGTCCGTGAGATTCAAATATTGATTCAATCAGTGTGCATTCGATGAGGATGTTTTCACCATCAATCGGCGAGAACCTGCCTCAAAACCTCAAACAATCTCTCGCGGAGACAGCCCTGAGATAAGAAAATGCACCAATATTGAGAGATGCTCATCTCCTTTTCCCCCACGAGGAACACCAAAAATAAATGCCCTTCTGTCGGAGATATTTTTCGCCAGGATTGTAAATCATCTGACAGTTGTGATGCAGACGAGAGGGAAACTTTCACCCAACATTCGTCACTTTTCCCTCGGTCTTCAGGTGGACGCGCGCAATGTGGAGAAAAAAGATCGTTTTCTCTCAGCCCAGAGAAAAATCCACCAATTTTTGCCTTGATATTGAAACTGCACTGCGCTGAAGTGGAAAAGAACTGGGCAATTGATTCTGCGAATAACATGGTTTTCGTGCATAAATGCAAAACAACCAATTTCTCCGCTTGTCGCCGATCGTGATCTTCACCGTGGAACCCCATTGAAATTTGTTTATGGATCATGTTTGCAATTTGCAATAGAAAACCATTTTGGTGAATTCTTTTATGTCCCGCAAAATGACACTTTCAGCGCATCCCAGAGCCGAGCAAGTTGTCCTGAATTTCTCTAAGCAACAGCAGGAAGAAGGTTTGAAAATTATGCAAATTTATGGTGAGCGAGGAGTGAAGTTTATCGCCCAAAATTGTAGTGTGTGGTGATGTTAATTGACGGACTGAGTGAAAAGATCGCGGAGCATGAAAGAGATCCCAACGCACAGCCAAGCAGATGTGTCGAATCGATCGCACACGATCTATAAATTCCAAATGTGCGTATACACACATTTATTTGTTGTATTCCTCACCACCCCGAAACCCCATATTTAAGATGCTCGAAAACGGACAGATGTGAGGCTTTTTTGTGTGCACTGCGGAGGAGCCAAGGCGAGCTATATGCGGAAGAAATCACAGTGATTTCTCATTTTCTCGTCCTTCAGTCTCTTCCTTCGCTCCCCGCCACCATTCAATATATACGGAGATCTTCCTTGATCACCCTCGGTCGCCTTTTTCGGGACGCGAAAGATATTCCTCACATTGAATGCTGAAGAAGCCAACACGTGCTTTGATTCATCTTTGTCTCTTTGTACAGCCAACAGCCCGAACAATGGTAGATAAATGTGAAAGATGGCATTGTCCGAATTCCCTAGCTTCTGGGCTCTGGCATCGCCTTGCATCTGTGGAGGAGAGGAAAATCACTTTTGCCGTCTCGTTTCACACCACCCAAGACAATTTTCTCATCAGCAACACGATAATTTTTCACCCAAAGCATACGTGAAAGCATGCACAATCTCAGCCACTTTTCCTGCACACATCGCTTCACACCAAGGGGCAGATAATGCAGTCAGAAGTGGTGTACAGCTCAGCGGAAGTCTTGAGAAGTGTTCAAAAATTTACAATATTCCTTTCTTGAGTGCTTCTTTTATTGCCAAATTATCCCGATCCTTTGGTTTCTTTTTGATTTGACATCACTACTCTGAAGTTTTAATCCCAAGTAACACTGTGAATTGTGTTGAGATCAAACATAACCTCAAAAATATTGATTTGAAAATGTAAAATGCTTTTTTTCGAAAACATTCTGGAAGATTTTGACTCTGAATTAGCAATTTTGTGATCTAGAAAGTTTCCAAATAGAGTCTTTGGAAATTTCATAGTGAAATTTTAAGGTTATGGTCGGAAAAGATACCTGGAAAAGCGGTTTTTTGTAAATTCTTACAGAAATATCGGATGGAAACTAAATTAGTGCGCAAAGAGCCTAAATATTTCCAGTGTAGCAAATGTCAGGCATATTTGGAAATGCTGTACAGATTAAAGGCTTATTGTCTTCCCCTTGCTTCACACGTGAGACTCAGTGGCGTGGAAGCGGCAGTGCAACTGCCACACTCTGTCTTCGGAATAGAGAGCATGAGATAAAATATATTGTTAGACGATATCGAATCCAGATATTTCGTTATCGATATTTACCAGCTACAAACATTCACTCTCATCGTGGAATTTTGTGGTGCAGAGATTCTCTGGGGAAATAATTCACTGACCGGATTCTGTGAGAAAGTGTCGAGGAGCGTCTGGGAACAGCTACCTTGCATTTTCTCATCTGCACAATGGATCAACAATTACATCAGCAGTCAGCCCCTCAGTCGCAAATGCACATTACCGTTCGGCTTCTTACCCTACACTTAGGGGGTAGAATCCCATACCTGATCCTCGAGATTGAGCATCCTCTTGTGCAGTTGCATGATGGGAATCAACTGCACCTCTCGGAAGGAACTCCAATACCGTATTAACTTACAATTCACCTCATGAATTCTAACGTTCGCACAGGCGATCCCTCGTTTTCCGAACTTCTCCTCTCAGAGGGAAACAAAACATGCGAGGCGCACAAAAACTCATACGAAATCCCGTTTGAGATTTTAATATCCAGTGCCTGACCATAAACAAGGTTAATGTTCCTTGTGAATCGTCTCAAGGGGTTCTTCACTTCGTGCGCCTTCTGACTTAATTCGAGGGTTGGGAAACCCCAAGAGTCGTTTGAAATTTACAAACCTGCAAAAAGAGTTCATTTAATCGGTTTTTGCTGTGAAATTCACGAAACTTTCATCCCTTTCTCGCCACTCACAAACACTTCCTTGGCACAGATTGTGGGGTGAGAGACAAAGAGAGTTATTTAAATTTTTCATAACAGGAAAAATTGTAACGATTTTCTTTCCCACCGTAATAGGGAGGCTCTCCTGAGGCATTAGCATTGTGGCGGGAATATGGAAGTCTCTCAGGTTTCCCGGGAGTCACTTGTGTGCATAAATTTTAGTGCCATTGTGCTGAATAACACAAGAAAGGCACCATAGCGCGGATGACAAAAAAAATGTGAACAAGTGTGATATTTGAACAAATATGCAAATTAATCTGAATTCTATTTAGACATCTCCAAGGTTCGCCGTCTTGCAAGGTAGTAAGAATTGATTGTTAGATGTATCACCAGACGATTGTTCTGATTTACATAATAAAATTTATTTATTCTTTTTCCCCAGTGAATAAACAGAGCGTTGAGGCCTTTTATCTGCTGTCCTCTATAGAATTTATAGAATTTATCTACCTCACCGTCCAGGGTTGGCGGAGTGGGGGAATTTGAAGAAAAATGGGATTTTTCAGATGATGAAAGAAAACCCTTCAGAGCCTCAATTCTCTTGACGGTGGGGAACATGGCATTTCTCGCGTGAATTTGTGCTCAATCATCCACTCGGCTAGTCTCTATCATCCTCTCCGCGGCGGAGGCGCCAAAAGGGAGAATGAAAATTATTTATTAATAATACCCCCAATTCACAATGCCGATGAGACTCAATATATATTCCCTCTATCACAACAAGGAGTGTTAATAATATCCTTTATCATCCTCAAATCACTCATTGTTTAAATGTCTGCCACACTCTCGACGTGGAGCCCCCGATATTGGGCAGAATCATCCGCACACCTGCCCATATCGTGTCCAATAATAAATGATTTGACGGTTTGTACACCTTATTTCTTCGGCTATTAGTCATCATGATACTGTGTAAACCTCGATTTAATCGCGCGCTAACCGAGAACACGGATTACCACATCCCTCAAAGATTTATTGGATAATTGCAGGGTTGATGTGTGGTGGAAGTAGGGAATAAATAGTGGGTCTCAAAGCTCATGTGGCGTCATCGAATTCATTATGAAATTCACCTCGACGGACATCCAGTTGAGCGAGAAGTTCTGCTACACTCGAAAAAAATACATTCTTGGACCTTGAAATGAATATTCATGAAATTAGCTTGAATCTATATTTAAAGACTTGAGAATATGCTAAAAGATTACACTGAATTTTAGTCTACTTTCTACCCTATTTTCAACAGAAAAGGATAAATTTAAGACGAATAGTCTTTCGAATCGTATTTCAATCTGATTTTTCTTGAATATGCGCCAAAATAGACCTAATTTCAGCCCGAATTTTGTCTCAGTGCACAGAAATTCAGTCAGATTTCATTGAATCTCTGATTTCTTGCCGATTAAAACAATATGGTCCTAATTTTATATATTAAAGCCTCACAATGTGAAGCCTCAAATAAAAGGCTGAGTCTCAGAGTGACTCGTTACACGATGTTGAAGGTACTTTTACCCTCCATTGGCACAAATTGATAGTCAAAATGTCAGAGTCAATCGCCGGATAGATCGCTATTTTGGATCACTGGACGCCAGCCACAGATCCAATGTGATATAATAATCGTCTGAAATGAAATTGAGTGTAGAGGCACGACTTTGTCGAGTGCCCGTTGACCCGAATCTCTGGCCAGCGAGATGAAATCCCTCTAACTTGGCAAGATGCAGACATGCGGAGCCACTCTTCGCGTGGGCTCTCATTTCCTCGGCTTCCACGGCGCGGAATCAATAAATAAAGCAGTCCGTATAATTGTTGATTTGATTTTTCGCATGAATGACGAGAAATTTTACGAGCTCAACTCTCGATGATTTGTACGATTGGCACTCATTTGATCTGCGCGCGCCAGCAATTTGCTCTCTCTGTTATGCAAAAATCCCACCGCGCGATCGCGCAATGCCATTCTGGGTGGTGATCCCACCGACGATTCCGACAGGTTATGCTCCGGTCCCAGGAAGTGATACTCCAAGTGACTCCATGGACCTCACGAGCCCATTGGGAAATTCCTCGGTGGGCAACAACACCACGAAACACGCTCGATTCACATCTGCTGAAGGCGACTGGCCGCCCTTCCCAACTCCATCCCTCGCGTAATTGGTTATTATTTATTGGGAATTCATTAGGGGAATCGACTGATGAATTGACGAACTCCTGTCGAGGAAGGAGTTGAAGCAGAAGTTCTGTAACACAAAGCCAGTTGCATGCGATTATGTCTCTTCGGCCTCAGCGGAGTAGCATTGACATCTAGTCATTCTTTTGCTTGAGGTTACCATCGAATTAGGGTTAACCACTGTTTTGATTAAATTTGTCTCTCCGTGGGAACAGCAAAAGAGTCCAAGTTTAGAACGATTGCCAGTCAATTACAGTCCAGACAAAGGATATCTGACATTTCTCACGGAGAAGTTCAGTGAATTTATCACACTCTAAAGGTTCCTTTGAACTTTCGATATGCGCAAAAAGTGAAATTCACTAAGTCGCCTATTAAGTGATTTTCTCCTCTTGATCTGCTTGTCCGCAGAAGATTCCGCAGTGTCCGCGAGAGAGTCGTTATGAAATTGGAGGTGAATTATTCATGTGATAAACGATATTTAGATCTCAATCTTGGCGGAATGCAGCACTTAAGTTGGCAAGAATTTAAATTGGTCACCGCGATGTGCAATGGAGTGTGAATTATTTGTGATTGTAAACAGGCATAGCTTAAATGCATCAATGACTGGTGGCTGTGCAATTCTATCACCTAATCTCAATCACTTGGCAATTGCCTCTAATCTCTGGCTAATAAGGCAATGAGCGATGAGGCGGACGACAGTCTCTCGGCGCGGAAAGGCGGCGTGACATGGGTGAGTGGCGACACCCGGACTCCCTCGCTGCGCTATTCTAATTACTATTATAGTAATTCAAGTCCGCGGAAGGCTTGAAACTCACCCGGCTGCAGCCTTATTATTTCGTTCGCCCAGAGAAAGAGACTCTTTGTTGCGCACCAATCCAGTCAATGAGGAGATTTATATCGCACGGAACATAAATAAATGCACCTCCAGTTTCATAATCGCATACAAAAATAATGGTCATTTCCACTTTTATTGTAACACATTGAAGGCATTCAATTGATTTTGGCTTCCACATTCATTCTGGACACGATGAGGGGCTGGTCAGAGGGCGGAACCGTTGCCTGTGCGCCGGAGAAACGCGCGAAATCACTTGAGAATTGCGGAAAACTCGACGAGAGTCTCGTTTTCCCATCACAAAAAATAATCGAGCTCTTGGTGAAGCGCGAAGACACTCTCGATTTAAATTGACCAGCCCTCAGATCCACTGGAAGCTAGATTTTCCTCGCTCCTCTCGCCATTTCCACGCGATTTTCGAGAGATGTCTCAACAGTGTCACCATTGTTAATTGACACTCGCGGCGCGCTCATCGAAATGCCCCAGAATTTCCTCACCTTCGGACTGGAGTCAGGAAGCATATGAAAAGTGAATGGGATTTTCGAGAAACTGTAGCACCAGAGATTCATCTTATCTTCACCATCGCGCGAGTTGCACTTTCAGTATTGGCAGCCAGATAATTTCACTTCCAACATCAATCACTATCGACGCTGATGGAATTCTTGCATCAATTTGTGTGCCACCAGTGAAGGCGATCCGAGACGACAAAACATCCCTGCGGGGGAGCTTGTCTAGGTTCTGGCGGTGCTTTTGGGGGCCTCGCTTCAGTATTAATTAGCCTATTAATTTTAATGTTACCAGCCTCAGCGTCTGCAAATTGTTTTCTCAAGGGGGAGACAATTTGGCTGCAATCTGTACACCATTCATCAGAATTGAATAGGAAACATTCTTTATCGTCTTGCGAGAATATAAGGAGAAATCAGAAGATATTCAAAGACTTATCCAGAAAAATGTATTGCTTTAGAAGCAGCTTTCTGAGCAGAAACACTTCCACTTCTAAAATACTTCTACGGATCTCCTTGTGTTTTCTAGCCCTTGTTCACGTCGTCTCACGAGAAGCGCGTCACATTAGGAGCATGCATATTAATATTATCGACAGCGCACGTTTTTTTGGAGTCTATAGAAAAGCCACGGGGATGATCAGTTCCAACTGAAAGTGTATTGAGATCGTGAATTATGGGAAATGTTTTAGGGAATTTAACTGTGACTTCTGCCAGCAGTGCGAATTGAGAGGGGAAGACAGACAGAGAGATGGTGTATTTTTCGCCGGGGTGATAAACCCCCCGAAGCTCTCACTCTCGGCGGAATAGCCAAGTGTCTGGTTGTGGTTCTTTCTCCCCTTTTGCTGGTACGGCACTGAATTGTATGGAAATGTTGGTAAGAGTTGTATAATCGCGAGACGCAATTCCAGTTTCTCGCGATGGAGCCAAAGTCTATGCGAGTGTTGGACCAGGTGCGGGAGTAGCGAGACAGAATTTCACTTTTTCGAAAATTGAGCTCTCTCGTGCCTTTTGTGCGCCTGCAAAATATATCACTTGAGTAATCCATTCATACAAGACCCTCTGCGAACCCCCTGTCGACGCTCTGGACAAGTGCTCGGCGCTTGTTTACTTTTCATCCACACTGACCACAATTAACGGGGCACAAGTGGAAAAAATGGTTTGTTGTTGTCTAATAAATATTCGCAATTGACTTGGCGCAGTTGCAATTCAAACGGTGACGCATTTCGTGCAATGCAGTTGCGCGCGCGCACTGGGCAAATTCAATTTGATGCATATAGAGAGAGACTTTGGCCATATGGAAATTGATCAATGTGATTGAGTGAATTTCACTCTGCGAATTACTTCACACACAATTTGCGATGTCTTTTCCTCAGCTGCTGACCGAGTTTTTCCGTGGCTGCGGGGAAAACTGTGACAAGGTGTCACAATTAATGGGCAGCGGAGTTCTGGAGTCGCATCAAGGCTGGCATTTGCATGGAGGACAGATCGAATGGTATTTGAGTATCTGGCCATGGGCGCGCGCACTCAGCGTCTTCTGGGCGACTGAGGATGATTAATGGCTGTCCAGCAGTCGGAAGCCAGCCTCCCCCGGCATTGTTTCAGCGACTGACCTAGGCAAAAATGTCGCTCCAATTGTCCTCTTTCACTTGCCACCGTCACACCTTGCGTTTGCATTTTAATTCAATCACATAAATCACCGCGCCAACAATTAAATTCCCATTATGACACATTTCAGTCAGATGAAAAATCATTTAGTGTCACAAAGTGCAGGATTTGATCTCTAATTGCCCGTCGATGCTCAATGCTTGGCCACGGACGAAAAAAAAGGCCAGACGAGTGTTCAGAAATCGTGACCTGTGAAAAAAATTTCCCCGCCAGAAAAAATGTCTCCTTAACACACCTTTGTTGTATCGCAAGTTTCGCAGCAACAATAATTGAAAGGTTCAGATCGCATTTGGACTCAAAACAGTTTCGAGAGTCAAAGACGATGGATGAAGAAACTCGAGGCAAAACCATAAAAGGCTTACGATTTTACAGATTCTTTACTTATCCATCGTTAAGTGTTTTAGTGCACCAAATGGAGAAAATAGATTTTAAGGCGTCTATGAAACTTTACTCTGATTTTGTCCTAAAAAACACATAGCAAATCTCGCACTTTACACCAATTCAAAAGAAATCGCAAAGAAATTGCGTGTGTTTTGTCAGCTGAAATTCATATTAAATAAACTACCAACTTCGGCTTGCATCGCCATCTCAATCGTATTTCATTCGTGCTTTACACTAGCGCCGCCGCGCGGCTGTTAATATAAGCAATGAAGATGATAAAAATCGTAAATTAGCGTAAGAGAAAATAAAGAGTGAATAGTTTGCTTTGAACTATGTTTAGTCAGTGTAATAATCTATGAAGATCACTTTTGGTTGTATTGCAATATCAGTCAACTTTGACTACTCTCAATTGTAATCAAGAGCAAAATCAAATATAGCATCGACAATCGGCAAATTATGAAATGAACAAAAGTAAAATCAGTGAGAGTGGCCAAGACAGAGTTATTCCAATGAAACTTTCTAAGCGACCTGATGAAAAAAAAATCATTTTATTGTATTGAATTATGGATAAAGTGTCACTGGTTCGATATTATAGGGTAATATACAGTCGTCCAGAGCGAAGAATGAATAAAGGGATGATTTTCCTTCGTGCATTTGATGCTTTGATTCTCTGGTAACCTATAAAATAGACCTCCGGTTATCGTAATCTCATGACCGAATTATTTATCATGTCTTTTTTCGCCTTCGCATGTGTGATTTCTTAGGCATTGCGCGGTCTCTGGGCAGATAAAAAGAATTGAACATGCCACGCGATCATTTGTGAGTCTCGTATCGCTGGACAAAACAACAATGCGAGAGTAAATAGTGGAATAGCTCGGGTATTTCGGTCGGAGGACCTTCCACGGCTTCTGCACGAGTCTCCGGCCTCTCATGGATGCAAGTGATCGCGATGGTGGCGCTTTTCGAATATGAAATATGAAATCGCAGCGCAATCAGAAGCCCTCGAGGAGAGATCTTAAAATATTGGTGAAACAATTGCCGATTCAGGCATTTGGCAATAGAAAACATATTGAATTTATGATATATCTCCATTTAATTATTGGATATATTCGGATCTCCGCGGCGCTGTATAATTCCATTTTGATTAAAAACCCATATTGCACAATTAGGCACGTTGCATTGTGCCAGCGAAACAAATACGTTAAATGTATATATATTTTTGCCGAAAACATGTGAGATCTCTCGCGAATAGTTCAATAACTGTATGGAGAGGAGGAGGAGGAGAAAAAAAATCAAGATTGAGAGCCTCGTTTTAATCAAGCGACCTTCTAGCATTGACCACTCTTTTGTGGTTTTATATGCACAATAGATCGGCGATCGCCCCTCACTTCGCTCATCAATCCAACCATTGAGCTCATTTTCAGCAATTTCAATCATCAATTTGACCCCATTTTCCCGATCTTGTGTGATCGCGCGCACGAGGGAAAATTTCAAGACCTGTCGATCACTCAACCGTATCGATTTCACTCGTATCTGAGCAAAAATTATCCACGTCCCCATGTCTCAATTGAGGCATTTGCCATGCCAGGGCATTCCTCTGACTGCCTCCCTAATGAAGGCTTCCGAACTGCCGTGGCACGATCGGCAAACGAGAAAATTGAATATCTCCTCTGGGACATGGGCGCGCAATTTTCTCACAAAGGTCATCGCAGCAGATGAAATTAGGCACCTCCCGCTTTGTTTACCACATCGTCTCTCTCTCTCTCTTGACGAAGAAGTTCTCTTGACATCCATTTGATGGGTGGTCCATTGGCCGAAGCATCAATAAAGCCACGATTTGACGGTTGATCGCTTTGAACCACGAACTTGAAAACTCACTCGTCAGGCCTTTGAGGGAAATTTCTATCGCTTTTCAATAAGGCTATTTTAAAATCTGCTACATTTATTAATATATATGAATATTGCATGATTAATTCTGGTGCAGAATTCCACCTCCGTCTTCCGAGGTGCTTTCCTCCAGCCTCTGAGCCGCTGTGTTGCCTCCACCTCTTGCTCGTGCATTCCCATCGATGTTTTCCTCCTCGAGACACTCACCTCGCTCCAAGGAGTGCATGAATAGGCAAAATATTGACTCGCGCGCCGAGCAACTCCTGGGCAGCGCGAGAGCGTGAAACCAGAAACCCAATCAATATCAATACAAGCCACGAAGATCCTCGATGACCATCTCAGATGATCGCGATGTTGTCTCTGCTATTAGGTGAACTCGCTGTGACGTGGCTAAATGGTAATTGTGTGGCATTCGATAATTAATAATTCCACAGCGAAGTGCAACGCAGATCTGCAGTGTAGATAAAATTAATTACATTGTAAATGAATTGTAGACACTTGCGCGAGGGCATCAGCAATAAATCGGCTCAGTGATTTACTATTATAAACAATTACACATGTAAAATGTCGGCACAGAGTTACAAAATTTATTCCTCTCGCGCGCGGGGAAAATGGCAAAAATGGGCAATTGCGCGAAGGGGCTGCGATCGTGGCATTATATGTTATTATTTAGCACCGCGGCCCAAGTGTTGACCACAGGCCGCGGAGCCGCGACTGCGGAAAGATCTTTCACCTCAAATGCACATTTGCGGGAGATTGAAATGGGCGCACTGCGGAGAGTATTTGGACAGGCTCGCAGTGGGTTCTCCACTGGCTGTGATCTTGTGCGATCACAGATCATGCTACCAGATCGGCGTCTCTCGCGATCGCCCACCAGCTCTCTTGTGGCGCTCTTTTGTTGGCAATTGCCAATTAAATGTGTTAATTTCGATGAATGAAATCGCCACTCTCCCGGAGTGGACAAGCAGTGACGAAACACTATCGCGGCCCTTCTTGGCCACCTCGGCTCCCACCTTCCGCGTGTGTGTGTGTGAACCATGGGAAAGATTAGATTTTCCTCACTCGCTCCGGCACTCTCATTATCTAACGCGATCAACTGATCTCCAAGCAGATCACCACATAAATTCTCCCGTCCGCATTTTCCCAACAACATCCATTTGGCGCTAAAAACGGTTTAGCACACTGTCCAATTAATCATTCGCGGGTGAAATCTTATTTCGCCAAGAAGCCTCCCCACGGGCAGGACACTGAAATCAATTAACTGACGAAATCTCAGTCTCTGAACTTTAAACTCGCGTAATTGCCTTGCGCAGAGCTAACATTTCTCACACCCTGGGAAAAAAAAGAAAGCAGATCGTGAGGGGGCATCTCGTGGTGTATAATTAAAATTATTTGGGCAAAAATTTGCACAGAAAGAGCTGCGCGAATGAGTAATTGTGCCCCGAAATGACCCCAAAATGAACTGGGTCAATGGATATTCTCACACTGTGCCCCAAAATGCGCTTCCTCTGTGTCCACTTGGTATTATTCTCTGATTATTGACTTCATTCACTGCAAATCCCATGCACACGAAGAGGTTATAGGGAAGCGCTGGGTGCGATGGATATATTTCAGCAATGCAATATTGCAAATGAATTATAATGAAATGGGGAAGAAAGGTGGATAGATTTGGTCACAAAACCCACTCTGGAAGTGCTTGTGAATTTTCCTCACAGAACCGCGAGTTTCACGTGAGAAGCACTAAAAAGAAAGACTTCCTTAACAAGCAGAGTGATAAATTTCGCCTTCAGGATAAAATATCAATTGATTCACTCTATGTGTGCTTCTGTCCGTCCTACCCGATCCTCCCCTATGGCAGAGCGACGAAGACAATTGATCGCGAAGACTTACCTCCACAGCTGGCCGGAAGGATGTTTCTCGATGTTGTGAACCGAAGAAAAGGTGAGAGAGAGCGTGAAATAAAAAGACGCGTTTTATAAATGGGTGTTAGCATAAAAATTGGACTCAATTGGATTGTATTCTCGGTGAGGAAGCAGAGACATTCATATGCAAATGTTATACTTTTTCGAGGAGGTCTCCGTGTTGTATCTCCTTCCGTCTCTGCGCGCAGACCTTATGGGAAATTCAATACGGCGCATTTCACTTGAGATTCACTTGCATGCGAATGAGTCTTTAATTATTTTTCATTTAGCTGTCAACACTGAGGGGATTATTGGTGATATCGTGTTCCTATTTAAAAGGAGAGTCTTTTCTTCTTAGCATCCATGCAAAGGCATCAATAAATTTGTGTGAAGGCAGAAATTTCACATATCGAACACGTGAGGCAACCTTTCTGCAATTGTTCCGAAGGCACTAAACATCGGTCGAGGATTTTCTTTTATGGCTTTCGTGGAAACCACTGAATATTGCCACAGTCACATAACATAAGTGTGATTCATTGATTTTTTACACGTTCACCATCAGCCCAAAATGACAGAGTTGCTGTGGAAAAAGATGCACATTCTTTGCCACTTGTTCGCATTTCAAAGCCGAATCTATATAGTTTTTTCCCATGATTTAAAAAAAAAAAATATTTTTCATCTCTCCGCGACTAGAGGATTGATTTTTAGTGGTATTTTTCACTATGGGTGTAATTTGAACTTGAGGGTTTCTCAAACTTGTTCTTCAGCATGTCTGGGCGATTTCTCTGGCAATCTTCTCTGCGCAGTGGAATGAAATCCTCAGTGCAGTGCGCAATTTAGACGAAATTGGCATATTGATTCCTCACATTGGACTTGTGTGGCGCAGAGTGATGAAGAAGACACGAGTGATTTATAGTTTGTGTAACGAATAGCGACGAACTCGAGCTGCAGACTCGCAGAGGGGCAAAAGAATTCATTACCATTTTTATGAAGATGGAAGTTGCACACGGAATTCCTCAGTATCTGCGGGAGTCTCGCGAGAGTGGCTCGTAAAGGTTGGCCAAGGGAGATTACGCGCGCGATCCCGCTGAAAAATACGATGGTTGTTAAAGATATTTTTACAATCATTCGGCATATTTGGCTAATTAGTTTTAAGCGGGCCACATCGATTAACCCCGGAAGTTCTCAATGCTCAGCATGTGGATGATCGCACAGTCGACACCCTCGCACGAGAGGGTGGACATGTGCTGATGTTAATTTATGGAGTTTCGACGGAAACCCTCGAGCACTCTTGATGTGACACGTGGCCCATTTTCAAGCATCAAACTCGTGCCAGCAAATTCTCAGCTTTCATGCACAAGCCCAAAAGTGTCAATCTGCGACCCCTTCTGGACGCATCCACCGGAAAAAATCAGCTTCTGGTCACCGTGACCATTTGCACCCTCGATCCCAGACGGGCAGCAGCATCCCTTTGCGCAGATCATGCCCGGAGAGCAGGTGACTCGAGTGGGTGTTGAGCGTGCGTTTACCGAGAATCCACAAATATATAGGAGGAAAACCTTCAGCTGTCCTTCGCCATTCAATGGCATCTTTGTTTGGACTGAATCTCTTCGTTAGGGTCGAATGAAGAATTCGCCCATTGCAGATCCTTTTGTGCACTTCTTGCAGCATCATTTTTCAACTTCTTCACCGATCGATCCTCGGCAAAAATGTGCCACGTCTTGAGAAAACACGTGAACGAGCATTTATTTCTCCATTCCTAATCCATTTCTGTGCTCTTTCTCTCGCTCTCTGTCGATGCTTTCTCTGGGCGATTTTGTGCAATTCTGCGCCTCAGGAGCATCGTGGGTGGTTTCTTGATAATCCATCGATTCACTTGTTGGGCAACTGGTGATCCTCAGGTGAGCCACTGCTAAATTACACGAATTTTTCAGTAATTGCCCCAGTCTTACGTAAAACTGCACAGCATTCTGTCTAAAGCTCGGACTGACTCTAAAATCATGCCACATAAACATAATTTTGATGCGAAATCAAAAGATCAAATTGTTTATACACTCTGTCTCTCAACTGTGATCTTCAGTGCTTCTGTCATCACCTTGAGGCCCTGTTTAGCGCGACGAAATGTGATCTGGAGCGATGTAAACAATTCCGATATGCTGATTTGACGATGATCGGCGCTCGGCAGTCTATAATTAAATTGTCTGCAAATTATAGCCATTGATTAATGATGCCTCTTCAAAGGCGCGCTTCGCATTTGATATGCGAGTCGCAGTGAATTCCCGGAGGGCAAAAACAGGAGTTTGCCTCGTTGGCTCCCGATAGAATTTATTGATATGCCGCTCAATTGACTCCTCGGCGATCGCGAGAAGGAGAGATGTCACCAAGACGGCATCACCCAGAGCCGCGCGGAGTAAATTTAATTAAGACGCCGAGCCGCAAAAAGCTCACCCGGAATGATGGGAGCCTCTTGGCGATTGAAGGCATGAGTTCTGGGTGGCCCGGAGGTCTTCTTGTCGGGGGAGCCGCAGAGTGTAGAATTGGTAATTGATTCAACTCCACAGCGCGCCACTGATTGCCCATGAATCGCCGTGGAAGCACTGCGGCGAGAGACTTCCCGTGAATTGGGAATTAAAGCTCGCAAAAACCGTCTGGACGATGTAATTCTTCAGCCATGAGAACAAGTGACTTTCAGTAGCAATTTCTGCACTTATTTCTCAAGATGACAAATGTGTGTGTGTGTTTGAAATTCTCCAATTTTTTTTACTGCAATCCTGCCAAAAAGATCCTCTGAAATTGCCTTCGCTGGCGAATCCTTTCTCTGCGTTCCTCTCAACCGTTTTCACTTTTGATTCTTTGTCCTCCGTGTCAGTTTTTTCCTGCCCGCGACAGCGAAACCCAGGCCATGATCCTCAGATGCTCTCCGCATGGAAATTGAAACAGGCTCAAAAGGGTGGCTGGCAAAAAAGGGGTTGCTGGCATTTTTGCACCTGCGTGTTTTTTATCGCGCACCAGGATTACTTTCATTGTGGAAAAATCCAGTTTCCATGTCTGCACGATGCGAATTAACCCATGCGAATAGACTGAGGCATCTTTGTTCAACCTCAAAGGGTTGCGAGAGGAAGAGGCGACCCATGATTTCTACCTGCAGGTGGTGGCGAATGGATGGGGTTGCCGATGGCTCATCTGCAGACCTTTTGCCTGACGCGCAGAAGGTACAAACTTCACTTGAATCATCGCCCGGTTCTTAGACAGAAATCACCTATCGCTTGGGATGACAAATATTTGGGAGAGCTCGATAAGGGGTGGCAGAAATTGCTTTCGAGATAACGACTCATCCGAAAGGGTATGTGTCAAAGATACTCCTTCTGTTTGCTCTCATGATATTAGTCACTTGCAGTGTGCAATTAGATTGTGAGCACAGAGTGTTGTGGACCCAAGTGTTCGCAAATGCCATCAAATCCAATTCCAGCAGCTGTGAGTCAGTTACACCCTGAGATTGTCGTTGGACCGACCGTTGATTTTTGAGTGCACGCCGCTCAAAATCCCAAGACGAGAGGGAGATTTTGCCATTCAGCATGAAGAAACACTCGCCCTTATCTCTCTGATCGCGAGCAATTCGCTAGAAATTACCAACATCTCTCACTCTTTTTTTTCTTGCCATAACTCTCGATATCTCAATCGCATTCGAACTTGACATGCGAGTCTCTCCTGAAAAAACACACCACACTCTCGGTAGATGGATTTTCTGTGATCCCAAAAATGTACTTATGCAATTTACCATCCACTAGAGACCTCATGCATTTGTCTTCAGCTGCCTCCTGGCGATATCTGATTCTGGGCTCTCTCACTCTCACCCTGGGCAAACAACGAGCGTCCTCAGGAGGGGCAAAAAATGCCAGAAGGTTTAGCAAACAAATCACCCAGCATCCCATTCTATTTTGCACAATATTCCATGGATCGCCTCTTGCATGGTCTCTTTTCTCCTCTGCGTTTCACTCTCGGCAAATTTCCAGGAATGCGTTCTATTGAAAAGGTTACAACATGTGGAATGTGAGGTATTTTTAATGCGTTTAATTCTATTTAACAAGTGCAGAGGCGATGCTATCGTCAGTCTTCTCTCCTACCTTCACACCATCTCTCACCAGTTGGTCTCGCCGCGGTCAGATGCTCTCGGATGCTCCAGAATTCCCAAAAAAAAGGCTCTGCCGAGCGCAATTCTTGTCCAATATTGATCAAATAGTTGAGGGCGAAAGGCGAGGAGAGATTCTACACTCTCTGGGGTATAGAAAACGAAACGGCAGTGGGAGATTTATTATGTCTGTGCCAGAACATCATATATTTTCGCTGCAATGCCAGCCAACTGCATGGAGAATCAACCTGTTTTTATTTTAAACTGGCAGCACAAATAATAATAGCCGCAATAATAGTTTTTTAGCACCTATTGTGCACTTGACCCTTGGTCAAACAAACGTAGAAATGCAGCGACGATTTTTTACCTGACACTCTCTCAGGTATTGTTGGGGATTTGTAAAGGAAAATGCATAAATGCTATACCTGATTGAAATCATTTTGGTATTTATACAGCTTTTTTTTCTTGTCCCTCTCCACCGAGATTCCTCGCCTTTCTTGAATGTGCACCAGCTTCGGCAGCATAAGTGGGAAAAGATCATGTATGGCACCGACTATTCCTCCGTTGGCACTGCGTCGAAGAATGAAAATATTGCAAAATTCTATCAGTCCATCGAGGTGTGAATCCATACAGAAAGGTAAATAAAATAATCACCAACAGAGTGAGCGAGACCGAGTGGAGGTGTCATTGTTTAACAATCTTCTAGGGAAAGGAAAACTATTAGATCTAGACTTGGGAATTTCCCTAATCCTGGACAATATTCTATACCTGCACCAATAAATCAGGTTTAGCACAATCTTTTGTTGCTCATTCGAAGTAAATTCAAGCCGGCATCTTCATTCAAAGCTCACAACTTTATGCTTAATTTCCAATCAAGGGGAAGATAATATGGCTAAAATCCATACACCATTTCATGACACTTTCACAATTTGTATGAAAAATCCTTAATACATCTTAGGACATTAAACCTAATGGATAATTTATAACAAAACTCAAAACTACTAAAAACTAACTTTAATCACGATTTTCATTAAGAAAAAAATACGCTGTTCTACTATTAATAAAGAGAAAATCTTTTTCAGTTCACACGCAAGAATTTTTTCTTAAGTTTTCGCTTCCTGAAACTTCTTCTGCTCTGTACACCAGTTCTGATCATACTATCTTCCCCTTGTTTGAAACCTTTTTAACCTTGAACTCAGAATGTCCTCAGAAGTGCTAATCAATTTGCATTCGCGATATCAAAATGTATGTCGAAGAAAGTCAAATATTTAAATTCGCGCTCTACCCAAAAATTGCCGATTAGGTAGCGTTCGTCGCATTTAAGGAGTGACGATAAAATGCCCATAAAGATAGTGTCCGAGTCGAGCATAAATCGCGCTCGTTGGCCACATTTTGGACGCGCAATAAATCCAAATTGCTAATTGAGCAGTGATTGCAGAGTGATAGGAATTTCGAAGAGTATATCGTCGTGTTCTGGACTTGAGTACTTGAGCAAATATTGGCCTAGATGTGATTTGGTGCTGCAATTACATGTTTGATAGATTGTAGACTTCGCAAAGATCTGAAGAGAAATATTTGGTGTGGTTTTTTTTCTGCACTCAGTCTTTATAATACAATTTGGCTGAGGAGTTCGAGGCTTTTGACGTGCATCGGAGCTGAAGAATCGCTTTCATCCTCCGACCATCAAACCGCAGATCGAAGGACTTGGCATGATCCTGTGGTGGTGATTTGACAAACCACAGTCAGGCTTTCTGGGATTGAAATTGACGACAGTTTTTGGGTGTGTGATTTCGAGAGTGAAAGAAGTGGCGAAGAGAAAAGGGCGGCATCTTTGTCTGTCATCAAAGCCTGGGAAGAGATGGAGAGGCGAGGATTCCAAGTGCAGATAAATGCGACAAGTGTGCTAAATCTCTTAAAGGAACACCGCAACCGTGTCTCGCTGCTTGTCCACACGAGAAAAAAATTCCTCCAGCATATGCATAAATATCGATAATCACGTAGACATTTCTCAACTTATTGTGCAACACCCATTCATCAACCTTTCACGAGGGAGACTCCATAAGTGACTCCCTAAAAAGCCACACCGATCGTCTTCGCATATGTAAATACGGAGCAACTCTTTCCCTTATCAATCATCGCGCCTGAGAATGACTCCATTATGCCTTCGAAACTATTCACATTCGCAAGTCACATCTGCTCTCTAGCCTGAAATGTAAACATTGAGCCTCGATAAGTCGCCCAAAATGCTCATTGAATGCCATTCGGAGAGTGTTTGAGCCACTCATGATTCGCCCGATGCGTCAACAAGATCATTAAGTCCGTGACGCATTGAGAGACCTCACACATAAGCGCATTTCTATGGGCATCACTCATTGTCTCAACCACTCTCGCACTTTAGAATCGCCACCCATTTCTCAGCCACAGCCGCGGCGTCACGCAGTCTCATCTAGCATTCGCCAAAGTCTTTGTCTACGCGCTTTAGCATTTGGCAAGTCTTCGCACAGGGTGACTCATGGCGCAGAGAAGAGTACAACAATGTATTTGGTATTGAAAATAAATCATACGGGAATCTTGACATTTTCACAAATAATTGAAATGCATATCCTTTTGCATCCTCACGGAGTCCTTCTATGAAAGCACAAAAAAGCATTTCACGTGTTTTTTTGTGGGTCTTTACGACACTGATCTTTTCGCCGAAAATACTCTCGCCATTATCACGGTTTCTAATGAACTCCTCAGTATCTAGATAATGAACTTTGGCATAGAAGTCTTCTGGTCGACAGATGGTCTCAAGGTTCCACAATAATAAAATTAAGCCCGATGCGCCATGGCTCCTTCTCTGGGCGCAGAATGCTAACAGGATGAGGCCACCTTAGCGCCTTCTCCCACACATGGCATGTGTGGGAATTTCACAATATTTACAGCCCGGCTCAAGGGTGGGACACGACACCCCGAGAGAAGAGAAGCGCCGGAAGAATTTGCATAATGACTGAGAATTGTTGGGTCTCGGAACGAAGCGCATAGCGAGAAATGTGTGGCCAATGGCTGTGGCCATTGCATGTGCAACAATGTGGAATTTTGCACCACAGCAGAGGACGAAACCGGAAAATCCCAGAGTCCTTTGGCCATGGGTGCGCTGTGAAGGGATTGCTGGGTGTTTCCAGAGAAATGGGCAGCGAGGCGAGAGGCAGGTCCAGATGTTGCGCTATATGATCGTATTTTCCCAACCTTCTCTGCACCTTTCGGGCCATAATTTCACCAAAACACATAGAAGGTGTCTATCTTTCTCTTTAGAATATTGCACTTTTACGGTGAGGATTTGCATAAAAGTCTGGGTGCAATTTTGCCTGAACATGTGATTTCGACACCTTGACTTCAACTGTCGGGAAAGTCCCAGAAACATTCGCCACTTCGCATTGGCATCAATTTGGCCGTTTGTTCGATTGGCAGAGGACAAAGGATGGTGAAATACAGTAACATTTCTGGTGAATAAAACGCCAAAAGGACTCCTTTATACCTGCAGAATGGAAGTTACTGTACATTTGAGGGGAAGACAAAACGGTAAATCTGAATTACAACCCCTTGACTAAAGGTGCTCAAACATCGAAGGCCGATCAAATGAAATATCGCCATTGTTATTCGGCTTTCAGCATCAATTGTGCAGCACACCAACGGTAAGGCACCGGCGATGCCTGCAGATGTTTGAGGTAGTTTGGACTTCTGATAGAGTTTCCAAATTAATCCGTATATTTCCTCCTCGATCACCGATGCTGTGATTTTGTGAAAGTGCACAGCTACGGAAAACCGGTGAAAAGGTGTTCCTTCCCCAGGCAGTTGCCCTCTTTTGGCGACCCCCTCACACCCTATTTATGGAAATTGAGGAGAGAAAAAAAGAGTCCTCTGCCTTGTATAAATAGACGTTGAAGCCATGAAAACGAGTTCCTCGTCATCCCAATGTACTATTTGTACAATCGCACTCTTGCATCAACCAATACTTGGGCGTAGAAATCACATCTGTCGCGTGCCGATGCATGCCAAGGGAGAGGATCTGGTCCCGACCAATGTCTGGCCGGAGATAAATGGTGAGATGGTTGTGTTAAAACTAGCACATTCTGGTCCGCTTGTTGGATCCACCCCAGGAAAGTAGGTAAAATCGAGATGTCTTCTTCCTATTTCCGAATGTCGCCCTCGGTGCTTATGCAGAGGCAGTGTATGAGAGCCAAAATCATAAGGATCAAAGTAGGGTTCACTCATGTAGCAGCTTTAAAGTGTGTGACAGAGAGGGAGCGAGAGCACCAAGGAGAATATATATGTAATAATACGTTAAAGGAATAATTTAACTAATCTGAAAATTCATTAAAAATCATTTATTGGTGCTGAATATATTGGGATTATCCTTTTAAGGATTTCAAAGATCGAAAGAAACTCTTAATCTGAATTTAATTGCTGTTACTAAATGCTGGTCAATCCAATATCGTCATATTCGCATTGCTTAATTTTCTATAACCATTGCAACTGATTGCAGTGTAATGAGTTAATAAGATTTTCAGGATATTCCTAAAGCGGAGATTTATGCAAATATCGAACATCATCGATAAAATAAGTGAGTTCAATAAGAGTAATTCATCTTGTCAGGACAAACTCGCATATTTCCCCCTTGAAGGAAGCGGTGCTGTGAGTTTTTGCTGGGAAATCCTGACTCGGTGCAGAACGCATCTGTCTCGATCCCATTTGGGTGGAAATCACGGCGCAGCCGAGAAGTAACGGTCATTTTTTGTCCCTGCCTCAATTCAACACGGGTAGCCTCTATTGTTGAAGTCCCAGCCCGCGGCACTGGCATCTGGCCAGAGTCCATTTCGTCACCGCGTGTGCATACTCCAGTAATCGCTCAATTTGGCGATGAGCGATTGCGCGACTCGGCGATCTTGCACAGATCGCGATCGCGGTCGATTTATCAAATCGCAGCGACTTCTCACCACTCGCAACCCCCGATCGATCGTGCCGAGATTGATCATTGGGCGATCGAGAGCGTCCGATCAACGGTTTCTGCGCCTTCGACTACCTCATCGCCTTCCCCATATTGCACTGAACGCTCTAACACACACCTGTCTGTCCCACCAGGCCTACCAGTCGGAGTTCCGCCTTTTCAGGTTCCAGTCGAAGGGGGAACATGCTTGCCGGACGCCGATTGGCCAGGTGGCACGTGCGCCAGTGCCAGGTGCCGCATGGAGGGGATGGCGGTATATAAGGAGGGCACCAACACCAAATCCGGCATTCAAGGCTCGACGCCTCATGTGAGAAGTTGCCTCAGAGCTCCGCTCTCTTTTGTGTTTTATTTTTGTGTTTATTTCTCTTTGAGTTGGTGTTCTCCAAATCGCACTCGAGACCTTTTTTCCATATCCCATCAAGTGTTGAGTTGTGAGAGAGAGAGACAGTTTCGTGCTCTGTGCCGATCAGACGACAGAGTGTTAATCAGTTGTCGCAGCAATTATAGACATTTTGCCCAGCGTGAGCTTGCAATTACGGCAATTAAGACATTTTTGCGGAGGAAAGAGGATTTCTGTGTTGTGTTGCCGAAGAGGAATTATGCCAACGTCCATCATGCAGAAGAATTACAGTCACTGTCCACTGAAGAAGCGGCCGGTTCACATCGTCCGCGAGGAGGTGATAAAGCAGGAAGGTATTCTCAGTGCACACTTCTCGGGTTCTGCAGAGTTCTCAGAAAAGGCCAAAATCACCAGCCGCCCCTTGTCCATTGCTGCAGAACACGATTCAGACGAGCCTGAGAACTTGAGTACAAAGCCCGAGGACTTGTCCAAGAGTGGCAAGTACCCGAAGAAGCCCACCACTCCGGTGTCAAGGAGTCCCTCGCCACAGAGGCACAATGTGGCCATTCCGACACCACAGTACCCAAGTGTGCCCCTGAACTACCACGCGCCCATCAAGTCAGACGCCCTAAACTACGCGAGTCCCACCAACTGGCACAAGCCCGTATCCTCGCCGGGCCCAGCGGCCTATCCGGCGTATCTTCCGCTACCCGGATACGTCCTGCCCTTCCCGGGGGATCACTACGGAAGCATCTACCCTCACCATCCGCCATCGCCCGCGAGATCCGACCAGCTCTCGCCCTACGCCCAGAGGGACTCCTCTGTTTCACCACCCGCTCATGGATTCCTGGCCGCGAGGACACCTCGAGACGCCTCCCTCTCGCCGCCGATCCTCATGCAGCCCTACGCCACGGATCTGCGCAGGATTCACAACAACAACAATAACGTAATCAAGTCCGAGCATTACGGCCACCACCGCTTCATGCCCTACCATCTGGGCCACCACCAGTCGCTGATGATGCCCGTGGATCACTCCTCCCTGTCGCCCACATCGAGCCACGCATCGTACAACTCCCTGATGTCCTCCAGGAGGTCAACTTCGCCATCCTCGAGCGCCTCGACTCCTGAGGACCTCTCCTCTGGCCACCCGCTGCGCCCGCTGGCCGAGAAGTCCTCCTCAAGTGCCAATATCCAGAAAGTGAAGAAAGACAGTGAGAAATCAAGTGCAAACGGTGCTCCGCGGTATCAGTGTCCGGACTGTGGCAAGTCCTACTCCACCTTCTCCGGCCTGTCCAAGCACCAGCAATTCCACTGTCCGGCCGCCGAGGGCAACCAGGCCAAGAAGTCCTTCAGCTGCAAGAACTGTGACAAAGTGTACGTGAGTCTGGGCGCTCTCAAGATGCACATCCGCACGCACACGCTGCCCTGCAAGTGCCACATCTGTGGCAAGGCCTTCTCGCGACCATGGCTGCTACAGGGACACATCAGGACACACACTGGGGAGAAGCCCTTCAATTGCCAGCACTGTCAGCGCGCCTTCGCCGATCGCTCGAATCTGCGCGCCCACTTGCAGACGCACTCTGACATCAAGAAGTACTCCTGCTCATCGTGCAGCAAGACGTTCAGTCGCATGTCTCTGCTCACGAAGCACACAGACGGCGGGTGTCCCGGACTCCAGATGACCAGCCCCGGATTCACGCTGCCCACCAAGGACATCAGTGTATACTGAGGGCAGCTACCGGCGCCCCGCCAACCAAGACTGATCTCTGACCACCGAGCACATGTGTAAGCACTGATCAACCCCCCGAAGCCCTGTAGATTTACCCTTTGCTATTAATTTTTTGCATTTCTGCATCCCACTTATGATTGTATAGACGCTCATGTCAAACCGCTTTGAGGATTTTTTAATTTATTGTCATTCCCTAGGCTAGATCTCGTATCATTTCTCTTATGTATTTTTATTTGTGTACTTTGACTTAAGGGCGACAAGAAGTTTACCAAAAATTAGTCTCTAGGTGTGCTTCCGCGACACGATCGCGATCGCGGGAGAAAACTAGTCAATTATGAGCACGGTACTTGATTTTTTTATCTATCGATCTCAAGACACAACATCCCAAAATTCAATACACACACTTTTTGCCGCGCATTTAATAAATTTTGAGAGGAAATATGCGCTCAATTGCGATCGAGCTCCCCCAAAAGTTGTGCCTTACAAAAAAAAGAAAGATAAAACGAAAAAGAATCGAAAAGACAGCCAACAATAGCTTAAAGAAAACGATCGCGCAAGTTAAGAATAAGAATGTAAAAAGCAAGTAGAGTGTAAGAGATCATGTAAAAAAGAGAACAGTGTAAATAGATGTAGAACGTACGAGCAGATTATTTAATATATTATTATATATTTTCTCTGTAAACACAACCACTACGAAGTTAAGGAAGAGTACCCCGTATAATTACATTGTATAAGGAGGAATGTTTATTTTTGCAAAAAATAAACGAAATTACAATAATATCACATTGAAGAAAACTGTGTTTCTCACTCATCGCATCGCGGGAAGATGATCGGCAGAAAGGAGGCTCGGAGGAGACAAGATGAGAGCGCGCGTCCGAAAGATTTCAGGCCTGGAAAGACACATCATTCAGCAAGATGAGAAATGAGGAAGAAGAACTGTGCGCGGAGAGAATTATGGGCTGCGTGGTGCGTTGGTTTGAAAGCCATTTAGCAGAAATTACATTGACGATCATGGCTTGTACCTGCGCTCATCTCATTTAGCATGATCACATTTCTCTTCCCTCAAAAAGCCACACAATTCAGCGTGTGTTGGCGGACACGGCAACAGGGTAATCTTCAATTGCGCGTACCAATTTGCGCTGGTGATGCAGGTCCAGGTGAGTCGGAGTCACCAAATGGGAATACGCTGTTCAGGTAGCTTTTCCTCCCGACTCTCTCGCCTTGCCGTCTTTTGATAGAAATGCGTGGTTAACGTTATTTTTAATCTCTCAGCCGTCCAAAACTAAGGTGTGCCCCGTGCTTGTGCATAAAGTATGATTCATAGCGTATAATGAACAGACTTTATGTTCGCATTCAACGCAACCAATTTTTTTTCCTCTCTTTCTCTCGCTGCTTTATTGTATTAATATTCCACAACATCCACTGGAGTCATTGAGAGTATATCGCCCAGGAGAATAGAGATCTTGCAAGTGGATTTACAACCGAAATGCATCAATCCTGGGCTCTTGCTAAATGTCCACTGTGCACTTTTCGCTGGCGAAAGACTTGAATATGGCGCTAATTTCACAGACAGAAAATCATGTGGTAAGTAATAAAGCTGGTGAGACGCTATATTTTCGGTTAAGTCTTGTCAAAAGCACCGTGACAGAGATCAAAGAACATCTTGTTATTGTGGCATGGCAAAGAGTGTCTCTGGTGCAGCACAAAAAGAGTGGATGCAGAGGAGAAAAGACATTTGCACAGCGTGAAAAGTGGTGCGCGGTTCGTCGCTTGATTCAGGTCTTTCGTTTTGAATATGCAATTTGATGTGGTCGTTATCTTGACCTTCCAGCACCGCGATTGCAAACGAGCATTAGCCAGAGAGAATGGGCATCAATTTAATCATCATTATCATCAGTGCAAATTTACACGGATCTTCGGCATATAATATCAATGTAATACCTACTCATTGTGCACCTCGCACTCTGTTAAACGCCGTTATTTAATTCAATTTAGTATGCAAATCAGGTAAATTGTCTCAGCCACCTGTCGTGTTGGGTGTCACTTAATCGAAATGATTATTTATTTTGCGAATTTCCACTGCGCGCCTCCAGTTATCTTATTTATGAGCGCATTCACATGCCGAAAGGGCATTCTCGGGGCCGCGGAAGTGACAATGGTCAGAAGATGGCACGCAAGTCATGTCTCGCTCGCCACGGAGTGTGCTCGACTCAGCGGCCAACGCATCTAATTTCTGGCCCTCCCGCAACACCAGGAAGATCAGCCGCGAGGTATGATTAATGGTGACACCGTGACTGTGCACAGGACTCCGACTGCATCTCATCTTTAATTACCGACTATCGATTTCACATTGCATCTCCATATCGATTGCATAGTTCAACGTCTCGCGAGACACATGCTCAATGCGCAGTGACTAATGGCTTTTTACAGCAATTAAAACACAATTTCCCTGATTACCATCGCATATGGCTCAAGGATGCCCATCAGGTCCTTGCCAGGATAACCTGTGACTCCGCCGACGCGCTGCGGCCACAGATGGTGCGACTGAGCTCTCGGCTTTTCTGATAAATCATTCCCTCTGGACCACAAACTTGGGCGGCAACTCAGGAGGAAATTGGACGAAGGATACGAACAGGAATTTAATTTATTGGGATCTGAGAAAACCACAAGGCAAACGGTTAAAACGACAGAGACTCGCAGCATTCAGGTGCCAAAAGGTTGATTTCAGACGAAAGTTACCCCTAAATTTGGTGGTTTCAGGGTCACTAAAAGCAATTTTGAACCATAATTTGAACATAAAAGCAATGTCTATGAACAGTCGTACATATTGTAGGGATTCTTACCTCAATTTCTCATGATCTCAGCAATTCCCGTAAACTTACTTATGTGATCAATCAAACAATTGAAGCTATAAAGAATTTTATTGGAGGAAATCTTCAGAATGATTCTCGCCGAGAAGGCCACACTGCCTACCGTTTCGCCTTATGCGAAGTGTGAGTCTCTCATTCTCATTTCCGCCCAGACATTTTGGGCGAAAAAGAAGCCATTCCTCAGCGCGCAGAGTCCGCGAGAGCCCAACACCGGTAGCCGGAGCGTCAGAGGTGAGCTGTAAAGCTCTAAATGCCAGGGATTAATTTCATTTTGGCTCTTTTTCCTCGTGCCACTCGATCAATATCTCGCTCTCTGTAGCAATTTGCATTCATTTTATATTGGCCACCACCTTTTAGTCCATTGTGATCTCAGGAGATTCGCGTCGTGAAATTTTTGCACAGATCGCGCGAGGTTTTACGATCCGCGCCAGCGGGGAGTGGGATTGCATGGAGATAATTTTATGATTATCGTGAAGAAATCTCCAGTGATAAACACCCACGTCAGTGGGAATTTCAGGCCTCTCCAGCGCTCTCATGGGCAATTGTCGTTGCGGAGGGACTGTTGTTGATGGTAAATTGGCATGAGTGAAGCCCATCAAATTTAATTAACACTCGCAATGATGGTCGGGGGAAAAAATATGGCCACTTCCTCGTGCAGGCTCAGGAGGCAGCGCGCGGTGGCTCGACAGCGCGAGAGAGGAGAGATCGATAGCCGGATGGAGAGTGGCGAGTCCCATGGTTATCGCGAGGTGCACTTGTTCAGTTTCCAACCGACCTACGCACCGCGCGAGATCGCCAGACGCGAATCTCGCGAGGCTCGCCGTGGAGGCGAAAGAAGGGACGCGAAGACTAGCTGATGCCATGTTCTCCGTCTGACCTATTCGGCTTCCTGATGCTGTTGCATATCGCGCTTCGCGGCGCAGCTTCCGTCACTGAGCCGCCTCGCCGATCCCGAACCGTGCGCGCATTTTCACCCATCATCCCAATCGCTTCGACAGAACGCTGAGGTGAGAAATTTGCAGAGGTTGTGCACTTCAAGACTGGTGGATTATGAGATTTATCCACCTCCATCGTTCTTCGACATATTTTGTTGGCTTTTTTAATACACAACCACGTCGAGGAAATGTGCACTGCTACAAATTCGTGCCTGTGTTGAATGCCTCGAAGTGGTCGCGCGATTTCCGGCAACTATTTGTATATAATTGCGTGAAAGTAAGTGAATTAAAATATACAATATTCGACCAGCACTTGACGCCCATTATTTTTGTTCAAGCTAAAAAATGAATGCAACTATGATTAACAACAAGTTTATTGCACAATTTACCTAATTATGAGTTTAAAAACAATAAGAAAATAAGCCTCACAAGTCTTGAGAAGTGTCCAATCATTTACAATATTCCTTTCTATATCTAAGATTTATTTCTGAAGAAAGAAATATAGACATTTCACATCATTTTCTTGCGCTCTGCACTGCGATTTGTAAGCGTGTACTTGTGTTGTTCGCCACAATGGAGAAAAAAGTCGTCTCCTGAGTGGGTTGATGGTAAAACACATTCAATTTTGCGAAGGAATTCACATGAGGACCTGTTTCAGGGAATCAACCTGTTTTCAGCACACTCACCAAGGCGGAAAAAATCCATCGCGCAGCTCCAATAAGCCGAGATCGCACAGATCGACATGGCAGAACAAAAGGCCATCCATGGGGCGCTCCGTTCG
The DNA here is from genome assembly GCF_947086385.1 of Phlebotomus argentipes. NCBI lineage: Eukaryota > Metazoa > Arthropoda > Insecta > Diptera > Psychodidae > Phlebotomus > Phlebotomus argentipes. Next base: position 4,367,841 of record NW_026776181.1, on the reverse strand, counting down.
TCCCGAAAAGAAGCGCATTAAACGGAAAAATTGTGGCGTGAAATTTCTCCAAAGGCGTAATAAATCGTAGCATCCTAAGCCCCGGAGCAGTGACCATATGGTGTCCAATTTCTGGGCGCGTCATCGCGCGATAAGGCTCCGCCAGGTAATTGGATGGAATTTAATACAGATCGCGGCCAGCAGGGAAAGAGTGCAAGATACAAAGTTGGGGAGATGATTAAAAGGAGAGGGAAAAAAGGGTGCCCTCGGAGCTCCCACTTTATTGCTTTATTACACTGGGCGAAGAGGTTTTTCGACGTGCTCTTCAGCGAGAGAGCAAATCTGATACAATATGTACGGACGCTTGGGAGTCTCGCGAGGGAATCGCGATGGTGCTGATCGCTGGAAGACGGAGTGCCGTGGCATTTTCTCATCCCGGCCGAGGAAGAAGATGCAGAAGAGGAGGAGAGGCCGCGGAAAAAAGGGTAAAAATAACACACTGTGCGCACAACCTCAGGCCAATTATTGAATTGCTTAACCTGCATTTGGATTTGCGCGGATGGTGGTTGCCTCGGTTCGACATTCAAGGTGAAATGACAGGTGTATTTCCTGACCACGGCGGCGATATACGTGAGATTGAGGCTCTGCGTTTTGCACGGAGATATTTCCGCGATATTCGCGGCGAGCGGCAAAAAATAGGAGTGGAGTTCTTATTGTCTCACCATCGGCATCTCTTGGAGCGCGTTCGCCGCGCGATCTTCTTTTTAGCCCACCTCCTGACCATCATCATCGTCATTTGCGTCGACACGCGGAATTTATAGAAGATTTAATCGATTTCTGTCTCTCTCTCGCACCGCGGCCAGCATTTTTCTCTGCCTTCGCAGAAGGTCATCGGAAATTATTAATAATAACATATATGAAATCTCTGACAAAATATCACCTGCTGAAACAAAGCCGCAGACTCCGGTGTTCTATTCACCGAAAGAAAGATCGGCGCTGGAGTAAGAAAGAAAAAAACACTGCGCGCCAAGTAATATTAATGGACTCTCCTAACTGTTCTGCACCGCAAAAGGTTACCACGGCGAGCCGTACAGAATTTCATTTGGCTTCTCCCTCGGCTTTTCCACAAAAGGTCACATCACGCGCGTCAATTGATATTGGCGCTGGTAATTAAAAATTCAGTGCACGAAGAAGGGAAAATTCACCTTGACAGAGAAAAAAAAGGTGAAGGCTTCGGCGAGTACGGCAGATAAGGATTCATGGGTGGAATTGCGAGAAGACGGCCAATTATTAATTATATGATGACTTACGAACCGCCTCCACGCGATGATGTGACACTCTGTCCATGGCTAATATTTCATCTCAATTAACCATAACTAATTTGGCGGGATTTCACGATACTAAAGAGCTTCATAGCCAGAAATATGACTGTAAATATTTTGAAAGGCAGACGCTGATAATATGCAAATCCACTTGAAAAACAATCTTTCTCATTCTCTGACCAAATCTGGTGGTGGCGGTTCTGCGGATTTGGCGGAAAAAAGTGGTCAAATTGATATAAAAAACGGAATATATTCTGGTCAGAAGCTCAGCAAATATTGGGTCAAAGGTGAAATCTTGGACAATTACTTCTCTGCGTGGCTCATTTGTTTCTATATTTCCAACATTAATTGACCTCTGGCAATTAGACATTGAGCAGCCCCAAGTGAGTGTGAGAGATTTGACAAAAAGCAAAGCTGAGAAAAATATTCCAACAGCCGCTTTTTTAACTTTTTAATATATATGGATCCATTGTGGCAAATCGACATGGAATTCGTGACCGCCAAAAATGTTCACCTCTCAGCATTGTGATATTATTGTGCTGAGCACTCCTCCGTCGGAGCCCAAAAACTCAACTACTGGTTTTCAATTAAGCCGCAAGAGGAAAAAATTCGTGAGTCCTCCGCCAAAGAGAAATGTGTCACGTGAAATATTGTGGTGTAATTCTTTGCACTCTTGACCGCACTTTTGGTGGCTGGGCGAGAATCGCGGATACCAAATGTGGGCTCTTCAAATGGGAATTGCGCGCGCGAGATAAGAAGATTCACGCGCGCACCGCGCTGGAGTTGGAGAGAACAATATAAAAATGCACAGCCCAGAACGAACTCTGACCACAGAAGTATTTGTCGAATTTCAATTTTTCGGCCTGGCCTCTTGCCAACACCAGACCAAAGGCCACAAAAACGCGAAACCTTTAAATAATACAAATGACATCCCAGCGCAAAAGTGTGTTATACTTTTGTGCGCTTCCTCGAAGGCTTGGGTAGCTTTCCATCCCACAGATGTGCTGGAGCATCTCTGCGCGAGCAATTCTTTACCAGGAAGTGCATTTTTCGGCAAGTTCCCGGCTCTCTCTTCGCCATCCGCGCTCGGCCAGAAGGTTGAGAAAAGTGCAAAAGACATGGACACGGTTGTGATCGTTTGTGAGATTTGCAACTTGATAACTTCTTCTGCGGTTTGTCGTGAATACCACTTTTTCCTCAGCAGGCTGTTCACCCCACATTTCAACGGAACTACTCGTTTTCAGAGCATCTTCGGCACTTTATCATGATTTCCTCAAATTTCTCTCCTAATCTGGAGCAAGTGAATCACTTCCATCTGCTATATGAGTAAGTAAATGAGTGACCAAGGAACTTAGCAACCTTCTGAACTTAAACTTTGGTATTATTATTTCCTGAGAACACGCATACGGCAGAAATCTCGAATTTATCAGCCCCTGATTCTCATTCAGCAAAAAGCCTCGAGCTTTCCATATCTTCTCCCCAACACGACCAAGTGCAGAAGTGTCTGCATATCTCTTGGAAATGGATGGAGAGAATTTCCATCGAGGCTCGGAATTGAGCAGATTGCGGACTGAGGGTGAAAAGAAGTGAGTGCCGGCGTCCTCCTCCCACCCAGAAGATCATCATCATCGTGGCAAGTGCGAAAAGTAGAGATCGTGAGCTGCAACTAAAATGACTGCCTGCCCGCCAGCACTTTCAGGTTCACACATCATCACGTCTCTGCGTGGCGACTCTCTGAGTCTCAATCACCTCAAAACTCTCATCGTGGATGAATAATAATTCCAATAACAGTCCATCCCGGGGAGCCTCGGTGGACCTCGTGAGAATCCCATCGCAGATCCGGGGGATGCTTGGTGGGGCAGGTGGTGGAAAAGTGGTCACTTGATGTGCACTTGACGCACTTTGCGCCATTAATCACTGGGTGCTGGCGGTCTGGCCATTTCTCCAACTTCTCGGCATCTGGCGACATGGCGTGGGCGTCGGTCTTGTTCGCGATGCGGCGATGGGGACCAATTAAAATATTTTAATTAGTGCTCAGAGGTGATCCACAGGTTCCGAATGGTGTAATTTATGCAAATTTAACGACTGATCGCAAACGACAATCATAAAGTTTGATATTCAAATTGATTTAGAGCATGCCAAAACATTGGCTTTACTGCCTCCATTTGAACGGCCATGTCTGGCCAGCGATGGATCATGTGGCGATGCCTCTCGTGGCATCAGGTGAAATTTTTGTGTGTCATCATCTCTATGCTATTTCGCTCTCTCTCTCTCTCTCGTGGCGTCTCCTCGCCTTTTTTGCGCCGCCACCGCCGCCAACGGAATTGAACTCGTGGAGCCTCTCTTTGCCCTCATACAGCACGTCTCGGCCAACAATGAGATTGGATTCTAGTTAAAATGAAATAAATCCGCATCTCTAGGCTTTAGGGAACGTGAAAACTGGTCATTATCTCTGGTACTTTTTTCCGCGCGCACACACACCACTTGAGAATATTGCATGATGCTCCTCGAGCGATTTATGGATTTTCTTGCATACGATCTTCCTCTGCTTGCGACCATCACAGCCTCGTCTTCGTGCAATGTGCGTCGCCGTGACCTCATGTGATACAGAAAGGTTCACATTTGTGGCATCCGAAGGTCTAGGTAGGGGACAAAGAGATCTAGTTAAAAGGGTGGCTATTTTCTTATGAAGAAATCCTGCGAATCGCCTTTCTCTACAAGTCGTCTCTTAAGTGCGCACACTTAAGCTTCCGCTCAGCCACGACAAGTTGATCATTACATGCTTGTAACATCGCTAATCTGGCCCATTACTAACCTTACGCAAGCACGAAAATTGTCACACGCGTGAATGCGAAAGGTGAATGATGGCCGAAAAGCCGCGGAATTTCTCATCGACACTCAGTAAATCTCTGGCGCGCCACCTCGAGCAAGTGGTCATAACTTATACACGCCTCGATGGCGGAAAAATGGGGAGAGAGATCGCTCCACCAACACTGGCACATTGATCTTAAAATGATGATTGTCCACAGTCACGCAATTGTATAAATTGCTAATCACGGCGAATTTATTCAAATCGCACGTAATCCCACCACACGGAATTCTATTGCCGGATAATTCCGACGATATGCGGTGAGATGCCAAAAATTGTTTGCACACCAAATCAAAAGACTGTACAAGTCACGTTTTCTCTCCTCTCGCGCCTAAACGCAGAAATTTTTCCAGCCAACATCCAATAGTAATCCAAGAGTGGTGGATAAAATTCTCATTTCTCCGCGCGACTGTCATGCGACCGGCGATGCAATTAGAGATCGCGGGAGAGGATTGGAAAAAGTGTACAGAGTAAACATTAATTTGTGGTTCATTAACACGAAATCGATTGAAGGTAAATTGCCATTGAGCGGACAGATGAGCGTTCTTCAAATAATTCACTCGCCACAGACAATCTATCGGAGCTTTTCTCTGCACGGCCATTCATGGTGATCGTGATCATGTTGCCGTTCTGCATTGCTGTCGATTTTTCCGCATAACCCTGTGACTCCTCTGCAGCGACAAACATGCCAATTGACAGGTTCATTTAACTTCCGCCAACAATGGAGATAATCATTGTGAAAATGATAAGATCGCCACCCCTATCAAGCAACATGATCATGGTTTATGTCACAGTTAGAGGAGACAGCAAACACACAAAATCTCTCCGCTTGAGATCCGCAGAAAAGGTATTTGAAATATTGATTAAATCGTCAGTGGCGAGCTGCTGTTGCGGCCCAGGATCCATGGCAATTGATAAATAATTAAAATCGATACGCTATCTTTTGTTAGATGCACACTCAAGTGGCATAAATTCAGCCGCGGAGTGATCGCAGGATCGGATAATGGAGACCACACACTGATCACTGCAGTTTTCTATGTCACTCCAACCGCCATGATTTGCCTTGGCACGGCCGCGATCGCAAGCAGTGATCCCGAATGAATAAATCCACGATCATAGTCAATATGACAATACGAATTTGTCATGATCAGCGATCATTGCCTCCATTATATGACATAAAGCGATTTATTGGCGGGATAAGAGAGCTGTTATTAAATTGTATTTTAATTTATTCGCATGTTTAGAGTGACTTCACTGTCACACTCACATGATCAACTGCTGCAAATTTCACTCCGCGACTGGCAATTGAAGCTTCGCCGCCATTTGCGGAATTCGCGCCGCACTTTTACATATATTGTGTCCCAATTAGAGGGAGGGAAGAGTGGCTGCAATTTTAATTGAAACATCTCGAAAGCGCGCACTTTGTCGATCATCTGCCACGATCATCGCCCTCACGATCATCACCCCCAACCCCTTCGGCAGCTCGCTGAGCGGAGAGTTAATTGATAAATTGGAATGCCTCGCATACAATCTGGGTGAATTGAGAAGCCATGGCGAGAGTGCGATCGCGGAAAAAATCTCCATGTGGTTTTCATTGGGATCCGCGCGCGCACAGAAATGAGGAAGACGCGATTTTGCACATGAGATCCACATTACCTCCAGTTCAATGCACATTAAATACGATCGTTTGCAGCCATCAGGATTTATTATAGATCATACAACTTGATCAGTCTGTTGGCGATCGCCGTGGTGTTTCGCGAGATGCGAAATATGCATCAGGCCCTGGAGGAGGAGGATGGATGATTTTCCCGCCAAGTTCCCACAATTAAAAATTTGATCTATCGTGGTTGCGGTGTTAACGGTAAAATATGATGGTGTTCCAGTTGTCATCATCCACATGGGATTTCTTTCAGACCATCGCTCTTCCGAGTGGATAAATCGCATATTTGTGGTTGATCTTCTCTCGCCACCAGAGCAGGTAGGTTTTGCGCCGCGACATTGACTAAAGCATCAAGAGACGTGTCATAGAAGTGCTGATGTATCGATTGTAGAGCACGCTGGAGATGGGCAAAGACCCGAGGGGAAGTTTGTGTGCGAATTTGACAAAGTCGCATGATCTCTTAATTTCTCCGCGCCACTTCTTGGCTTTGCTCTCACCCACGATCGCGCGTCCGTGGGAGGCGCGAAGGGTGAGTCAGGGGTCAATCGCCAGTGGTTAGGGCCGCGCGCAGTGTTGTGACAAAATGCCCCAAACATAACGGTGGAAAAATATAATAAATTTAGATCGTGTTGTTTTGTGAAAATTGATACTATCGCAGCATCTTTTCGACGGGCCGTCGTGACGATCTTTGATCGTTACGAATCACCGACAATTGAAACGGCCGACAGCAATAGATAGATGTTACGGTACTCCAGAGTCTTTTTTCGCCCATCCAATTCTTTTCTTTTCATGTGTTCACTTTTTCTCTTGCTAATCAGCATTTATGCCGTCTCGAGTGCCAAAGCCGCATGATCGGCGCGATGCTAAATGGCGCGATGGAGTCAACAAGTGGTCAATTATTCTTTATTTATGTCTCATTTGTGCGATTTCGGTGTGGCCGGCCGATGATAAAGGCGACCATCTTCTCACCTATTTCCCACCTCAAATGCCCACCATCATTGGGTGATGATCACACAATTGCTCCGGCCCGATCGCATGATCGCGCACTTCTGATCTGTCCCCGGAAACCTCATCGTCAGACAACCATTTCGCGATCAATTTGCGCGAATTAATAAATGACGTCGTGCCGGAGAGATTGCCACAAGTGTCGTGAGCGCGGTACCAAAAGTGGAAGTATTTAATGTTAATTTTGCTGGCTGATTCCCCAGTCCACATCTTTAAAACTGTCTCACTCTAAATGGCATCTCTAATGCACCACAATGAGGCTCAAGTAGACTTTAATTGAATGTGGCACCGGTAACTCTATCAGGTGGCACACTGATGATCTCCCCAGTTACAATGCGTGAATGGCAAATTCACCCATGATCGTGATCTTCGCCATCTATCTTGCCAGAGACTTTTTGCCATCCAGCGATCTGCCAGAGGCCGCCAAGGGACAGCCATACACTGGGGGAATAATCGGATTTGGTACTCCACTTAATGGAGGAGCACAACAGATCGTGCCTTATTTCTCACAACAATTATCCGCAAAGAAGAACACAAATTATGGCCATTGATCTTCCTCTTTATCCACTCTCCGCACCGTTTGCTTCCCCAGCTGAATTCTAAATGGATGGGATACAGAAATTCGCAAAGGTTTGATCAAGTGACCCAGATATTCAAAGGAAGATTCTTCTTCAGCATACCGAAATTCATCAGACTCCGCCCATTCGGAAGTCCCGCCCACTCAGTTACCCTGTCTAATTGATAGCGATCTGATCTGTCCATTGTCCCTCAAAGCACGATCAAATCCATAAAAGATGATGATTTCACATAAAGGAAATTGGAAATACAATCAATTTGAATATCCCTAACGCAACTCCGGCGTCTCCCCGCCGCTCCTCTTTCCGTAAAATGATGTGTAAAATCATTCATAGGAATACCTGGAGACCTGGATGTGAGAAAGAAGCATATGCAGATGAGATTTTCGTGAATGTTCCGCCGTATTTGCATTTCTCCGCATCGAGGATATTGTGGAGTCCAATTGACATAGGCGACAAGGAGATCCATAATGAAAGAAGTTCCCAATTGATATTCCACTTTGGCACCTGAACGAATTCAAAAGTTATTCATCCTGTGGCGGAGGGTGAATAATAAAAAATCACTGTGTCATTCGAACAGTGTTGATTGAGTGGCTCAGTTTCAATGAAAATGCGTCCAATTTACATTGGCAGTCCATTTTACCCAGTGGAATCCAAGATGTGACAACGAGAGATTCATGGGGGCAATCAATATATCACGCAGCATCTCTCTAATGTAAGCAGTGGAGTTGGCCACCTATGCAAATGGAGCCTCATCTCTCGCTCCATCTCACTTGTAACCCACAAAAATTCGAATATTCAAATTCCCCATCTGATACGGCATCTCGCTGACTCCCAATCCCAGTAGCAGTAATGAATTAAAGATCGCATCTCATGGCGTTTTGCTCCCTTATTGTCAAACATTAAGGCGACACCTTTTATCTCGGGAGGCGCGCACACGCAGTCAAATAGGAGGTTAGGAGGCAATTAATATGGACATTCGCCTGACCATCCAATTCGTCACTCCGCCATGGACACAAACATTCCTCAAATTGTGTATAAATGTGTCCCGCGATACCATCGCACAAGAATGTCCCCATCAATGAACATTTTTCGAGAGAATTCACGCGTCAGCGCACTGAATGATTGGGGTGTTGTGAACCTTACCAAATATCCCATGAATTTTTCATAAGACGTATCCGCCAGCCCAGAGAGATATTTGACGCTCATGGAGAACATTTTTCAGGAAGACGCCACATCATGGAGATCAGATGGAATTGATTTGGCCCATTAAAGCATGATAAATATCATATGTTATTCACATTTCTACACCCAATATCTGTGCCACTGACAGTTTTCAGTCTACCCAAAGGGATTTTCAAGCCGCAAAACATGCCATTCGCCATTTGAAATCAATACATGACGACTTTCCTACCCAACATCAGCGCGCAGAAAGTGAGTGTCGTGAAAGCCGATAATTCGCTTATTAAATTGATTTAATGAGTGATTACATGAGGCCTAATCTCCCCACTAAATCGTCACCTGTGGGCAGGAGGAGCAAGAGCGCGATGTTATGTCTTGATTGTCATCTTCATCTCTTGTGCGAAGCAATTACCGTGCCTCAACACACGCGCTATAATTGCACCAAAGTGGGCAATTGAAGCTCAACGATCATGCAGCACCTTGACAGAGGTGGTGGTCTCGTGTCGCTAGATGGGCACTAAAATTTTATTTCATTATTATTGTCTCCCCATTATCCACCTCCGGTTGTCAAGGTGGCGTTAAATGGATTTATGCACCTGAATGTCTCACTTCATATTTCCATAATTCACCCCCACTTTGCACTGCAGCATTGCCTATTAATTCGCGCACTCCCGCAAAGTGTCACAAATCCCATTTATCTGTGACTTTCACACCGAATGCCAGGCCATCTTGCACTGTCGTAGCATCCTTCAGCTGCCCAAGTGTCGTGGTGTTGTGAAATTTATTGGAAATCCATTAAAATGCCATATTTTCCTTAGCAAAATCAAATATCGCTCTGTGTGCACAAGATGCGGTTGCACAAGAGTGATTGAATTGTGAGAACGAATAGAGATTCCAGGGCTTCAGGACGCGTACCTGGAGGTGAATGCCACCAAGCACGGCTAATCACCTGAGCCGCTGCGCGAAACACTCCAAGAGGGTGTTATTTATTGGTTTTCCAAGAGCAATTTAGCCCGATAAACAACATAATATTAAAATCAAATATCTTAAGTATCGATTTCTCTAATGACTTCTAATCGCACACTCAATGATCCTTCCCTGAGACAGATAAGTGCTCTCGCGAATCTCCCATCGTTCAATTGGATAATTCTCTCGGCGAGATCTCACTCTCTCGCCTATGTTTCAAATGTAGAAATTCATTCTAATGATTGCGATTGAGTTACCTCGACGATCGGTGGGGTTAAATATGTTCCATAATTAATAGGTGTCGAACGCGCGATGCTCGAGAGAGAGAGAGAGACTCCAAAAGGTGTTAAGGAAACTCAATTCGATAATCACTTTGGAGGGCTCATTAAATTCCACTTTAAATCGCTCGATGCACTCTGAGAGCGGCCTCTCAAATGAGCACAGCTCACAGAGTGATTTACAAGTGTCAGAACAAGTGCTAGAGTGCAATTAAAGATGTGGCAGAAAGGGCACCACTGATCCCGGCCGCACTTGAGGAGGAAGAGAAGAATTTTCTCATGCTAAATGGGGGAATTTCAGGGGGTGGAGAGCTAGCGCGACTCACGACAGCCTCCAAAGTGCTGCACTAAGTCGATTTTGGCATATATTCACGAATAATCAGGCGGAAAACCAATTTACAAAGACTTATGCGTTGATCTTAAAGGGAAAAGAATAAAATCAAGATTACTCGACTTAAATTTATTTGTTTTTAGTGACAGAAGGACTAAAATCAAGTAATTCTAAAATTAATACTCATTCCTAGGTTCAAGAATATATTATTTTCCTGAATGTTTGTTTGGCTATCGCTGTGTGCCAGAAACACACTCTAGACCGCTTGCTCGCCCCGTGGACGTCTTGTTGTTGTGGCTGCAAAAATAATTCATAAAAGTTTGCGGAATTTGTCGGATGTATTCCTCGTGATGGGTGATAAATGGCCCCCGCGGGGAGGTGTTAAGGGTTGGCAGCGAGAGAGATGGTTTCCCGGACGAGGAACCTCAGCCCGGGACGCCCGACCAACTGAGGCGGATGGGCATTAGTCACTGGGCGAGTGTGCTCGCATTTGAGGATGACCCATCAACCGTGCACTCCGTGGACCATATATAACGCAGTAATTATTGCCATTTAGCCAATAATACCAACACATGGGGCCGCGCGATGGAATTGTTAAATGATGACCCAGGTGAGCATGAATCTCGTGAGATCGCGATAGCATCACACACTATTTCTCTCGCCAATTTTGACAGTTATATGGGCAGTTATAAATAGGCGGCTCACGGCTTTGCTTCCTCACCCAAATGGACGATCGCACCGCGGAGAGTCCACGAGATGGGCATCAATTACTAAATTAATTTCGACATTCTGCAGTCGTGTGCATGGGAAAAAGTCTCAGGGATCTCTCCTGGCACTGCAATCTGCGCCCAAGGAATGATCTTCAGCTGGAGATTTTCGGCAAATCGCACAGCATCGTGCATTACATGTCATTCGCATCTCACTCGCTGCCTTATAAGTTGATCAACTCGTGGTGGGATTGAGTCAGAAATTCCCTAAACATTTTCGCTTAGCATTTGTGGCATTTTGATGGTGAAAATTCAATCGTCGTCTTGCAACATAAATCGAATTCCGGTTCCCATAAATTCCTCCCTCTGGAGAGGCTGAGCGGAGTCATAAGATGTTCATTAGAAGTGCCTATAAAAGGTATTTATTTGAATTAGTAAAATTCTATTTCACTTTCCGCGCCGTTCTGCGCCGAGGGGATCTTCTCTGCCTGGAAATTTCATCTCCCTCATGCCTCACGATTCATCCGGCCGCCTAATGAAGAGCTGCAGCGGGTGAGGGTGGGTGACGAGGAGCCGTGGCGGGACGGGAATGGATGAAATCCAAAGCACAAATTGCGCACTTGAATGGGACATTCAGGTGAACTCTCGGAGTCCTATTCTAAATACACAATGAGGCGCAAAAATTCAGCGCTCTCGTGGAAACAAGTTCAAGGAACCACTTGGCCAGATGAGAGCACTCGAGGAGAGTCTCTCGCCTGCCAGTGAATTGCGCTACGGCAGCGCTTCGGCACGAGAATATTAAATTACTCACTAGCAGATAATGAATTCGTTAAAAACATGAATAGGCAGAATCCATAGAGGCGAATAAAAGCCCCATTTGATCGCCATATAGATGCGTCTAAAGTGGAGTAAGACCATCATTCTTCCCTGTGTAAATTCGATCCTCCATATATCTGCCAACTGCACCGTTCGCCCCGCCACTGCAGATCGCGCTCAGACTCACTGACGGACGACGAGAGGTCAATATAGACTTCACCAGCCACTCTCCGGTCGCCACGGAGTGCGATGGAATTCCAATAATTCGCCGCATTTTCCCACATGCCACCTTCCTTTTGTCGTTGCACCTCAACTGAGACACTTTCCCGCCAAATTCCCCCCTACGCTCCGCGAGGAGTATATAATTTGGTGTGCTAAAATTGAGCCGCAGAGTTGAATTTATTTGCAATAAAATAGATGTGCGTTGTTGCATTTTCCGCGTTCTCACCCAGGAAATGCACAATATAAAATTCCTCTGCGTATATCGCGCTCGCAAATACCACTCATTTGCAAGCGCACTTTCATCGAAATTTCCTCCAATGCCCGTGAAACCGTTAACATGCGAAGGTGGATGGAATCGCAGAATGGGAATTGTCCTCGCGTTGCTGGGCGAATGCTGTGCTGGCGCAAGAGTGCGCGCACTTCCCCCGGAGCCCATGGAAGATGCGCGCGATTCTTGCCCCAATGCTTCGCCCAGATCGCGCAACCACAGTCATTAATAAATGAATGAGCGATCGCTTTGGCGTCGGCTGAGATTTATGGCATTCATTGCATCTCTCAAAATGTGACTCGGGGGTGCAGCTCGATGCGAGCCGCGCGCGATCTGGCACAGGTGAATCTGTGGCGGTGCATTGAACTTGCGGTTGTGCCCATGAGAAGATCATCGAACGCACTGCGCTTTGTATGTTTTCACTCCCTTCTATGCCCAGAAATGCTCATCTCTCCCATTGAAGACACCTTTTTTCTGGAGGTGCTCTCGAGGTCTCAGAAAACGCATCCGCCCACATCCGCGTCACAAGATCTCTCAATTGTTTACGCCGAGCTGAGAAGCATCCATTTGGAGTAATGTTGTGCCTTCGTGGATCATTTTACAGGGACTTGTTGTGTAATTGCGCATGATGAAATGAGTTCTTGACAAGTAATTAAGGGATGCTTTCTAGCATTGCGAGGTGATGTGAGCAATTTTGCCTATCAGATACACAAGATTGACGGCAAATCAGCTTCAAATCGATGTTACTTTTCTAAATGTACAGAAACCAATAAATTATGGCCGTATGGGAAAGTGGGGCAGTGTTGTTTTATGAAATTTTCTCATACATGTTCACAAAAATCAATTGTTGACCTTAACTCAATTTTTGTAGTCCTCAAGCTCTACAATTGATAAAAATTTACCAAGCCAAAAGGACATATAAGCACTGCCCCACAATGGGACAGCGTTGTGTTATCTACTGTCTATTTTCCTCTAGAGGTTAAACCTTGAGTTTTCTCGCCCAATGTAAGGAAATTGCAGGAAAAAGTCCTACAGATGAACAACATTGCCCCGCTTTCTCCTACACCCCGGACTTGAGGGTTTTCCGCCACCTTATGGCTTCGCGGCGTACACGCGCTCACCCTTATGCTTTAGCTGCTTCCGACACTTGGTCCGGTGCTCTCCAAACCATATCTCCCCCAAGTCCGGCGGTATCTGGCGTCTGAGCTACAATTATCAGCAGAGCGAGACAGTGGCGAAGAGTGAGATGGCAGGTGTCACCTCGTCAACCCTCATGTGCACACTTGTTAGGCACGGGGGGTCGCGTGCCGGCGCATGGATGGCCGCCGAGGTGGAAAAGACATGCTCGAGGGAGCGGGTGAAGGAAACAGGTGAGATTGCAGAGGACAATTACCGCGTACTTGGCCAGCAGATGGCCGAGTCGCGCGGGAGCATCCCTCCGGAGTTTATGGAGATTTTCCTGGCGATGCATAGGGGTTGCGGCCGAGCCCATATGCCTCACCGTCACACATTCTTGAGCAGCCAGACGCGCCAGGAAGCGCCCAAATTGCCCGGCCAGAGTCTTCCAGGAAGTGCTCGTGGCGGAGAGAATCACCCTCATGTGCCATATGGCTGAAGATTCGGGGCATCCTTGGGCTAATTTACGCTCGTCTGGGTTGGCAAAGGGGGCATAATTAAATTGTTTGTGACTCCGGGTGATGGTGGATTGGACAATTGGACACGAAGACAAATGGAATCGTATGTTAGAGTAATTAACAGTCCGGGAGCTGCAATTGCAGGTCTTTGATCATCCGGAGAGACTCGGGTGTGTGTGGTTCTCGCGTTGGTAAGAAGCAACAGGGAGCAAAAATTAATTAGCTTTGCAAATCTCTGGCGCAAAGTAAACGCATTAATTGCACTTTCTCTGCTGCGAACATCGATCAACTTGCTCGCACAAGTGGCTCTAGATTAGTTCTCCGCGACTGCGCATGGTGAGTAATCTTCCACCTTCGGCTCTCAGACAGGTTTGAACTTGCCGATCCGGCGGAATTTAGTGAAGATGTATTTGGGCGTTTGTATGAAGGGGGGAAAAAAGACGCGATCCGTACGCAATATTGCTCTAAACTGTGCAATCTTGGCTATTATTGAGGATTTTCCCACTTCTCCTTCGCTCCCATCACACAATCTCTCCAATCTCGGGCATTCGTCTTGCTGAAATGATTAACAGCTCATGTACTCAATCAATTAATAAAGCAATTGGAGCTCAATCGACACTTGCCTTCTTTTGCATGCTCCTCCATGGCTTCAATTTCCAACACGCGGCGCGTCTATCTAAGTCCAATATCAGCGACCAACACGAAATGCGTTGGTTTATAGCTTACACCAGAAATGCATAGAGAAAATAAAAGGAGAAAATTTCCTCCTGTAGCTTGAGAAAAATTACACTCCGCGTCCAATTTGTAAGCGTTCCCAAATTCCCTTTCACATAATCAAACAACGCGTACGCGGAACGCGCTGTTGGCGAGCCAAAATATCAATTACAGGTGGCTGCAAGAAATTAAATACCATCAATAATAAATTAATAGCAATCAATTAATTAAATTTTGACTTCTCGCGTAATTGAATCATTACTCGCGTATATCTCTATTCCTCCGCGACTGGCGCGTTGTCCAGTTTCTAATGATTAACAACATGTGTAATTGAGCAAAGGGAATCAATTTGTTTGCCTGGGTGATATGGCGAAAAAATTCCGACGAGAGAGCTGAGGAGCCAACAATTAATCCAATCATTGCGTGATGGAATAAAGCACGGTGTTTGCGTCGTTCGTAATGAAAATATATTGCGAGTTAATTCTTGAATTTATTTGTCAACCACTCACTGCCATCATAATGCAGATAAATTTGTACATTGTCAGATGGTGGACAGAGAATAATTTTCAATCTGCCCGACAGCATCTCAACTGCATTTCTCCCAGCATTGATCTTAAATTACGTGAATTTTTGTGCAACACAAGGAATTTTTGGCATCGCGCAAATTCCTAAATTTGTGATTGTGCAGATCAGAATTGTTGCATTGATAGGAATAGACCGAAATCAAGTATTCAAGATACAATCACAAAATTGATATTTTATGTGAATTGTCGTGTCATTTAAGATTACACCTTTTGGGCACACGACGCGACATGAAATTAGCGCAGTGCGAAAAATGAATTACTCGCAGCAGCAGCCAAATTGCCGAAAATATATCATCTCATGTTGATACAGTGTCGCTGGCCGCATGTAAATTGTGAATTAAATGAAAACCGTCACCCATAAGGTACAGGCATAAATAATGGCACGTGCAGTTGAATTGGAGGAAGGAATTCCCGGCTGTGCGGCTATTGCACGCTCGAGGGAGTCCGGCATTCTCCTGGGCAACCCCTGCGCATGCGAGTCCACCCTCGCGTCAGTGGAAACATGTGAAATGCACCTTGATGCGGATGGTCACAGTGAGTGACCGGCAAAGGTGTTTGGTGGGCAATTTGCAGGCTCATGGACTCCGAAGGAGGAATATTTTTGCACTCATTACAGCAAGGGATAAACCCAAGGATGAACACCTGTGATTCCTCTACGCGTACCTGAAGCTGGGGAAATTTTGGGTTTATTGCCGACCAGAATCCTCCGACGTCTGCTGTCCAAATGTGCTCATGGAATTCCCCGGTTTTCAGGCTCACCTTCCCAATTGATTGAGCCACATGTGGCATGGTCAGAGTGTGAGCCAAGAATGCTCGCGCCAAATGCCAATTTGTGCTCCACAAGGCAAAAATCACCTCAATAGCGAGATGAAGAAAGTTACAATTATGCTCATGTGTGTTGCATAAGATGCGCAAGAGATGTGAAAAGGTCGTCAATCGCTGGGCGTTTGCGACAAGAAACCGTCGCGACTTTTTCTCAAGAACAAGGGGCGCTGCTCTCCGCGGGGATAATTCAGTCTGCACAGCCGGAAGCGATCTCGTGCCGGGCAAGAAGGCCCAAATGACCGGTGAAGGCGCATTTTTTTCCGTGCCGTCACCTGAGCATATTAATTATGATGCGGGCAAAAATGTGACGAAGAAGCGTGTCAGGTCGACTTTTTGTGCGCTGCAACTCTTCTCGCCAGCTCAATAGCGATCATTTGTCCATCTTGAGATCTCTTGAATCCCATTTTCGAGCACCGAGAAGACTTTGGCCAGCAAAAACAGTGAATTATGCAAACAAATCCAATTATTTTACCAGCAGTGAGCGAGATTTCTTGCAGAGGATGCCAACACTTCTGCCACGAAAACACTCCATACGGTGGAAATTTCGACAATGTGGAACAATCAAAGTGCTTTTTTGGCCACTTCTTGCGTCCCTCCCAAGATGATTTGAAATGATTGAAATCAATTACACTCGGCGATTGCCAAAGAAGGTGGTCAAGAGAGAGAGAGAGAGAGAGAGTGAAGAAATATCGCATTTTCTCAATTTGGAGCTCATTCGCTGCCCCCATGCGCTCTTATTGCGCGCCGCGGATTAAGAGACACTGGCCGTTATCAGCTCGCTAATTCTCCTTTCTTTCCGCACATAATCTCTGCCTTGGCCAGATCAATCACAGCCTTTGCACATGGGGAGGGCCATGAGAGGTGGATTAGTGGTCGATTGCATAAAGCCTGCAGAGTGACAAAGAAATGTGTGTTACTTCTCGCTGAGGATGGAATTCTTGGCCGCGAAGCACTCAGAGTCCGCCTACAAAAATTTGAAAGCTCTTTTTTAACACTCCACAGCCTCACCTCAACTCTGGCGCGGCAAAAAAGACCTGTGCAACCCATTGAGATCTTCTTAGCGCGTCTCGGTGTATTCAATTGTGACGAATTGTCGGCAATTGCTCGAAATGGAAAGTCTTAAATAAAATCATATAAATTAAATTAATTGCAACAGCAAAATGCTACAGTCCATTTTTCACCTTGTCTTTTTGTAACCATCGCGTCTGGGAGGCTTTAGACAGGCCACATGGGTGAGATGTCGAAAATGGCAGCAGAGATGAAAAGAGTGCCAAAGGGCAGAGTGTGTCAAAAAGTGACTTTTTCGAGACAGCATTGTTATTCATAATGAGATTCTCATTGAATGCCATTTACACACAATTTCCCAATGCACAGCGCGAACCCGCGCAGTGGAGATTAGCGGGTGATAAGCGTCGGGGAGACATCCTTCTGAGGAGCCACCAATGAATAATCACTGCGCGACACGGCGCGGCCGCGGAATATCATAAATAATCTGACGAAAGGGCGCGAGCATCAGGAAATCCTCCGGCCACCGGGATGACGTTTATCATCGCCATCGACAAGCGCCCAAATGGAAATTATCCCTCCGCGATGGGGAGTTAATAAATTCACCATGGGAGCAGATTAGGTGATAAGGTGCGCAGCCACTTACCGCGCTCTCCTCTTTGACTGATGCAGCGCGCCCATGATTGAGTGCTTATATACCGCTGGATTTTATGGTTAATTGAATGATTTTATGGGTGAACAGAAGGCCTCCTCGAGACTCTATTGTGACGCTTTTATGATACCATCGCGTCAGGGTTTGCTCAATTTACCCAACCTACTTCTCATCAGTTTGTTGACAACAACACTTCATCTGCGATCAAAGTGGTGCAGAAAGTTTGCATAGACTAAACTACAAGGATTTTTACATATTTCACACAATAAACTTCTATGACTTTTCTATAGATCGCATAATCGAGAGATGTTTGCAGAAGAGTAAGAAATCTGCAAAATAATGATTACGAAACAAATACCAATAAATGTAATGTAAATCATTTAATAGAAACTTGATTTGAAGAGAAACCTAACCAAATATTCCCTTCTGTTCATAAAATTTATGTAAAAGCATTACAATATGAATTTCTAGCCCAGCGTCTTGAACGAAAGATGTCAACGCGCGACAAGGGCCAAACCCTGTTTCCCGTCGAGCTCAAACGAAGGGGTGAAAAGGCAAATTACTATGCATGAGGGTCAGTGCATTGTTTAAAATTCACCGAGACGGAACAGCGCATTGAGGAGTTGCTCCCCAATCGAGTGAGCACTTCCCGAATGCGCCTCATTAATCTCAGGTGAGAATCTTCGGCGCAGCATCGCGAAAGAAGGTTGAAATTAAAACATCGCGAGAGAGCGACACGGAAAGCAGGAAACATTGATATGTTGGAGACGGAGCTGCGAATGTCTCGGCTAAATATAAGTCGCAGGTAGCGGGCAATTTATTATGCTTCGATATCAGCCGCGATGCGTAGAAACTGGTGCATCGACAAATAAATGATACGTCCGCGGCGGCGTGGCCAATTTATTGCAGGAACAATTAGGTTGTGTTGTTAGCAATTATCATTAATTGGAATTGAATTATTTCATCTCGCGGCTCTCGTGGTCTCATTCGCACAGATTTTTGACGAAAGGACTGGGCGAACGGGATCCGCGCAGTGATAATTTGCGCCATCTCGCCAGATGACACATTGAGCTATTGGGCGTGGAGCCGCGGTACAATTTCACCGATCGAGGAAGTGCATAAAATGACTGAAGTGACACGAAAATAATTGGTGCCTACGAGAAATGATCGATTGAACAGGAGTTCCTTCGGTAGCGAGATATTCTTGTAAGGAAAAAAACTCATCTGTGCACTTGACTCTTGACCATATATTTTTGCCACGGACAACCAGAGAGAATCAATAGTGGATCGAAAGGAGGAACGCATCCGCTAAGAATGATTGAGAAATAAGAGGTTGGCAAGAACTAAAAGCGTGTAAACGAGAGATCATACAACGCTGTGTTCTCCTTCTCGGCGAAAGAAGATAACCAGCCAGTGACTGAATGTTTTTCCGTACATACATATGTAACTTGAGTCTGATCCTGAACAAGCTGGAAAGAGAAACTACGTTGCCTCGATTGCGTCCTTGCGATCTGAAGCAGTGACAATTTATCGGGTCACTCGGGCACCAATGATCTTGCGCAAGGTCTGGATTTGGGCTTAGCCGGACGGAATTCCTCAGGTGATCCACTTGAGTGACACATTAGCTGTATATTTGCTCAGCGTTCTATTGTGGTGCCACAAATATTCCTCCCTCAAAAATTCCAAGAATGCCTGCCAAGACATTCAATTGCTGAATTTGAATGTTCGCGCATGATAAATTCACCTTAATGTTTATTATTCGTCGAATTCCGTGTGTGCGCGCAAGATGTGGCCAAACAATTTGCTGTACCAAATTCAAAAATATATGACAAGAGGCCGGTATTAAGAAATTTTTCGAGATCCATTGTTGCTCGGGTGAAATTTGTGGCGGAAAAAAGGCGATATATACGCCAAGAGAGACTTGTGGGAGGATTTATTTTCCATATGAATCACTTAGAGAGTTGGTACAAATTGAAGGAAGACGTTTTTTTTTTTCTTCTCTTCCACGAGGTGGAAAAAAAAATGTGAGGCACACTTTCTAATACAGATAATTTGTAATATTTGCGAACAATATGTAGCATTTCACCCATTCTTCCTCAATCCGACAACCGGGTGTGGGTTATGCCTTCACAACAGTGCCACAATGAAGAACTTTAATTTAATACCCGAATTACATTCTCTCAGTGGCATTCAATTTTCGGGCTTCAGTCGAGCGGGAAAAAACGCACCTGTTACTTTGCTGTCGATATTCCATCGAGAATGCCATCGAGAAAGATTTTTTCCACAGCAACTCCTCTCAATTAATTTCACCTGGGCCGCGATCGTGCAATAAAACTTTTAGTTCCTACTCCACTTGACCTTGATCGTAAATTTCCGACCAAAGTCGAAAACGCACTCTTTCGCGAATCCCCGGGTAAAAGTGGACTCATATTTCCATGGCATCGGCCAAGCGTGAGTGAATGTTTGGCTAAATTAATTTTCGGTCGATTGGTGCCAATTATAAATTTTATCGCACGCCGAGAAAATGCTCCATAAAGACGAAATTGGCAAGTGGAGAAATACGCCCGTCACCACGGGACGTCGCGGGGTGTATCGATGAGCACTAATTGCCATTAAGTGCAAATGACCACCGAGGGGAGGTCAGTGCAAAAGTTCAGGCATTGCCGGAATTTATGCCTCTGATGCACCGGCAATTTCACTTCCTGGACGCTCCTGACGCTGGAAACGAGAGGAATTCATCGCATCCAAAGCGACCTATTTTCCCATCAACTTCTCTAGAAGTGCGCAGAAACTTCGGTCAGGACCGATCGAGTAACACTTGTTCAGAGCCAAAAACGAAACGACAAGATATCACCACTTTTCTCCAGCGCCGTGCGAGCAAATAAAAGTGAAATTATACGACCTTTGAAGGTGAAATTCTTCCTCGATGTACTAAAATACCTGTTTTCTTGAGTTTGTTGTCTTGGCATGAGCAAAATAAATGGGGACGGCGTATTTTTTTCTCCTTATAGAAGCTCTCGAGCACTTCCTTCACTTGCTGAATAATCTCACACAAGTGCATTTATCTCAATCAGTGATAAATTCATGCGGCAAGCAAATTGATCGCAGTCCGAACGGCCAACATATCTCATTGGAAGTGGCCTAAGAAGAGCGCGTCTTATGCTAGTTAGAGACATTTGTGGCCGCGGAACAAAACGCGTAGAGTAAAAATATCGGAAAAAGAAGTGAGTGTGTGGAATAGAGGAGACTTTTTTTGTGGTGGCGCAGAATAAATTCGTCTCTCAGTACAATACACTGCAATCAGCATCGATTCATGGGTGAGCGTTTGCGTCTTCTCCACCAGCGATCGATCAAGCGGCTGTTATTTATTGGACTGAAGATGATAAGTGATCTTCTCGACGAGAACCTGCCACACATCTGAGGAGCATCTCCCTGTCGTAAGGTGTGTTCAATGACCACCGTCCAAACTCAAGTCCATCAGCTTCTTCTGCGCCTCTTTTCACGCCGGGCTCCTCACAATGGGAACTTACCTGGCCGGGAATTTGTTATGAAGATCTCGTTAATAATTGCCGTGGAATGTCATTCGAATCATCTCGTTCACTTTAACTCGCGTTCTTACCCGGCGATGTTACCTTTTTTTCCCGCCACCTCGCCTCCGCCCTCCCTGTGATTGCGCACGTGAATTTATGTGACACTCTGCTTCGTGTGTAATTTTCAATTTCACGTTTAAAGAGGCTGCAAATTATGGAGAGCGCCTTAGCATGGCCGATGATTCGCTAGTTCGCCACAAGTGATGGCCATAAGTAAATGAATATGATTCCAATAATGACTAACACAGTTCAGCGACGGAATTATGCTAAAATTGCCATATTTTATGGCAATAATACAGAGTTGTTAAAGCTCGTATATTTTTCAGTAAATACATTTCATGATCATCTAATCGAAATTCTCTGTCTAAAGAGAATAAATCATCGAGAGATGGAATTTTAAATAGCACAACTTGCTATAAAATATCGGACGCGCGCGCGAAGTTAATTTGGAGGTTATGTTTCTCATTTTCCCATAAATTACGGGAAAATCACGTCGGGAGTGGAAATAGGACTGTAAAATTGTTCCCTGTTGACAAAAAAACACATTTTCGAAAATTTAGCGTGAAAAATTACCGTGAAAAGCGTGCAAATCTGTCACTGTCGTCATTTTTAACTAAATGATATGTCTTAGTTTCACAAAAATCACAGAAAATTGCACTTAAATATCTACGAAAAGCTTAAATAAGGATCATTTGATTTATTTCGCGTCATTTGGTGAAAAAACATTAATGGAAATACAGAATCGTTTCGACACTGTAAAACGACACGGAAAAATAGGACAGTTTTAGCATAATTCCATCGCTGAACTCCATTTTTGACTGGATGCATGACTTCTCAGGCTCGAAACTTAAAATAACTTTAAATTGCATTGCGTCTGAAGTAGTTGTAATATCAGTGAAATTGCTGCGATTCGTCCCCGTCGTATTGAATGTGGGAAAAGAGGTGAGCCTCTGCAGAAACTCTCCATTTCATCACATTTCACCTTGTGTCGAGCGTTCAGGTGGGTGGATGAAACCACCTTAATTGCATCAGTATAAATCGTCAAGAGTCAATTAATAAACAACTCGCGCTTTTCTCGCAACAGCACTATAAATGCTAATATCCAACACTTGATCATTCTCCTTAATGGGCCAAATTGCACTTTGGCATGCTGGAGATTAATGCACCCAGAAGCTGATGGATTCTGTCTCCGAAGCCCACCTATTGATGCCTCCACCGCCAATTGGACATCTTAATTAGCTGGCAATGTTTCACGCGCGCTCAATTGGCAATTCAAATTTAATTAGGCGTCAATGACAAGTCCTGAACTCAATTCTTTTGCCATTTTCTTTCTATGATATTCAACCAGAGAGATCGCGCAGTATTCAATCGATCAACTTTGCGATGATGAGCAATTCATCTCGTCATCCACTGCCATAAAGAGACTGATCGCATCTCGCGGTGTGTAATTGCAAGGAGTGACGTGAGATCGGCGGCATTATCAGTTTTCTGAGGCTGGACCTTTGCTCTGCACAAGACGCACTCTGATCCAATTGTCCAGTGATCTATGCTGCGGATTTTTATCACTGGCAAAAGTGAAATTCCTCTCCTTCTGTCCGGGGAATTTTCTAAAGAGCGAATCAATTAAATCTTGTATGAAGAGCATTCAATTGCCGACAACAAATTGTGGGCAGAGAATGCAAAGAGAGAGAGAGAGTGAGATGATCTCAGAAGTGGTGCGCATTATTCAAGATGCAGCCAAGGGGTGTGTTAGCCGCGCTCACAAGAGGATTTCGCCGCAATCTCGAGGACTCGGCGCTCGCCCCGCGATCGTACCTGTGCTGTCGTGGCAATATTGACGTGGATGAGGTCGATAAGTCGACTGTTGTCTAAACGTTTCTTCCTGAACTGGCGGGGTGAAAGGTGGCCAAGGGGCCGCTGTGCGTGCCAAGTTGCACTGGCCGCCCTTCGATCTCATTTGCCAAATGTCCGCGATCTTCCTCGAGTGCGGCGCATTTCATCTCTCTGGAATCGTGAAAACATCGCCAGCCGCACGGATATTGTTCTTGGGCGATGATGGCGAGCCGCGCCAGAGCATGAGATTATTTTATCGATGGCGAGCAATTACTATCTCTCCGCTTTTTCTCGATTTCATCAAATCAATTGACGGCGCGGTGCAACTGATGAAGAAGGCACTCCGGAGGCCAATTGAAATGTTTTCATGTGCAGAATTATGAGGAGTGCTCGGCGCTGATAAAAATCACTCAAATAATGAACCAAATTGAACGCGCGGCAAACCAGTTGGCAATGCTTCGCGTTTGGCTTTTTTTTATCCCGAATTACCACCTTAATTGCTTTCGATTATACCTGGTTTTTATTATTTTTCTCGCAATAATTAGGAAGGCGTCGCCCAAATGGCATTGACTGACGGCACCCAACAAATCTCAATTGAATACACGACAACTTGCCGACTGTTTGCACCTCTTCTTCGATTTGCATTCTTCACATGAGAACCAGAAGTCTATCGTCTGATCAATAGCCAGCGATAACATTGCCGTTTTCCCGGGCCATTTCCTTGAATCACACACCTTTTTTCAGGGAGATCTTGAACTTTCTGCCACCGCAGAAGTTCAGGGAATTTAATTTTCTCAAGCGCCACCTTCACCTTTTTCAGTTACATTTTCGCTTAGATTGCTCGATATTTGAAAAGTTGTAATTAAAATTTAGCCTGAAATTTTGCAATTTTGCCACGATTTTCCAGGATTGTCCCGTGAAATGGTGAAAAATAGAACAGGTGGTTTTGTCAAGCGGCAATTTATTCACATCTTTCCCAACACTCGTAACACCTCAATCAAGTTTCAATGGGATTATAGCGCACATGTGCTTTTTTCGCGAATCAATCAGCGAGAAGCGCACGAAATTATGGTCAAGAGACTTCGACAGAGGCGATAATCTCATTTCACTGACAATCGCTATTTCTCAATCCCGGGGAAATTGAAAGTACACACATTTCCTAATCCGCATTGTCCAGAAATATTGTAATTAAATAAATTGCATTGTGGTGGTGCACAAGATGTTCGGCAAAAAGTGAGGCGCGGGTAAGAAAAATAAGCTTTTTCGCCGATGGAAATGCCATGGAGAGAAACCCACGTGAGGAGAGGTGTGACTTTTTGGACAGTGAAATGTGTAATGTGTTAAAAACTGAATTTGATCATGGCACGGAGTGCAATATTGAGGAATCGCAATAAAAGTTCGTCGCTAAGCAAATGCGTTTTCGCCACAGAAAGAGAGATGATATGCGGTGAAAAATATTGAAAATATCGCTCGTTAGACCTTTCCTGGCATATGTACATGTGTAGTTTGTGCTTATATGGAATTGATGGCGGAGAAAAAAGCGAAACACTTCTTCTGTGCACGTCCCATCGACTTTAATTGATCTTAATACACACGTATCAATCAAGCGCTGAAGAAATTCATTGATTCCAATTGATTTGGCTGTGAAGCTCCAACACTCACTGGACAAAGTGCCTCACAATTTGGCGCTGTGGTGTTTGGGTCACTGATTATCCTCGTGAAAAACCAACAAATGGCCAATTGATTGCATGCCATCGCGGAGGTTGTCCATAAATGTGCCGGAGAGACGGTCCGAAAAAGCGCGCGCTCTCTCGCGCCCCGGAGCTGCCGAAGCTACAATAATAATTTAATTTAGACAACATAGAATATTGTGTAACACATCATACCTGGCCTTATGTACCGACATATGTACATACTCCATATTGAGCGGCCGAAAGTGATTCAGATTCGACGAAACAGGTTGTTTGATTGTACGCAGGAGGAACAATGCGAGAGCCCAGAGACTGAAAGTTCAAACACACCACACAAAGTGTAATTCATTCCTCTGGTGAATGATTGAAGAGGAGAAAAAAGTCTTCATTATTCAAATAAGAATTGTACGAGCTCATACCTTATACTTATTAAGATGGATCTATGAGATTTCTGACCGATTGAAATATTACACAGAATTATAAATTGGAGTTATATATCATGTATTAAAGTGCCCATGCCTTGGCAATACCATTGTTGTGTTGTTACTTTCATTTAATTTCATGTATGGACTGTGGATTTTTTCTGCGATATTGGGAAACTAGACACTCTCAATGGTAATGCAATGCTCACGATGGTCTCATTGGCGGGGGCCAAAGCAAGGAATCTCCCCAACGGAAGTTTTTCGTGGCGCAAATCTTGGGCGAAGCCTATGAGCTTTTTTTGCATTCACACGCACGCAATATTCAGGCAATTGGCGAGGTTACTTGACCAATTTCATCAATGATCTCTAATGAAAGAGATCAAGAGGCTGGCTGGCTTTTTCTCCGCCGCCCAATCCCGGCTATTAGGTCGAGATTGCATTAGAGGATGGGGGAAAAAAGAGAGAATATTTTTCGGTAATAATTGTGAAAAGAGTTTGTGGTTACAAGTGCGAGGAACTCTTAACCTCACAGCCGCTAATAAGATGGAAATCAAATGGTATTTTGTGGTGAAATAGGAGC
Organism: Phlebotomus argentipes; assembly: GCF_947086385.1. Classification (NCBI taxonomy): domain Eukaryota; kingdom Metazoa; phylum Arthropoda; class Insecta; order Diptera; family Psychodidae; genus Phlebotomus; species Phlebotomus argentipes. The sequence goes on along the minus strand of NW_026776181.1, from coordinate 4,342,131 downwards.
ACTATTTCTTTGGCATTCCTCAATGAGAGCACAGAGGTTGGCTGTTTCATCAATTAATTATATAGTGTCTTACACTGGATGGTAGTCAGATGTTGCCAGGGACAAAAGAAGCACCGAGGGTTTATTTATGGCTATATTATTATGTATTAAGAAATTTTAAACTCAATCGCTTTGATGTTTTTGACTGAAAGCGCGCCGTGGCGATATTGCGTTTTTGAAAGATTCTTTGCACATTTATAAGGAAAAAATCGTGAGCTAAAGAATATTACATGCGATCAACACTTGCACCGAATTCTGTTTCGACTTCGGGTCAAATCAAGGGGGAGATAATATGGTCAGAAGTGGTGTACAGATCTGTAGAAGTATTCAATTTCTACAATATTTGTGCTTTGATTTTCTATTATTTTACTCGCAGAAATTAATTTTTATCCAAATCCTAATTTTGACATATTTTTCAAAATACATTTCAGTTGTTTTTCGAAAAAATTAGGCACAGAATTCTGAGAAATATTGAGGATTTTTCATACGAATTGTGAATCAATTCAGCAATCACACTCTACTTTCCGATCTAAGCAAGAGTTGACAAGATGTCACAGAAATCCTCGAAGTTTGCATGTCAATAGGACATCGCGCTTTGCAATGGTTTTCTTCGAATGGCAAAACAATCTGTGGAACACTTCGGAACGCGCCTGTTTGGCGTGCTTGTGCGCTCGGCGCGTTGAGAAATGTATTGGGCGAGAGAAAGGAGGGTAGATAATGACTGAAGAGGCGTTCGAAATTAATTTTTTCCCCCCAGTATTATGCACATAATGATTGTAGTTTCTTCAGAGGAAATCCATTAAGGTGATTTCGATTCTGCGGAACGGCCAACATATCTCGGCGGCGGCGGTGAAAAATTGCTGATGATGATGAGAACGTGGAGGCAGATCTATGCTCGATCACGTGGGTGGCTGAATTTTTCGTCTCGACTGTTTACATTTCCGACGCGCGGAGCAATTTGGAAACAGGTGTGTTTTCTCGACCATTGAGAAACGACTGCTATTCTGTGATCTCTGCTGTGACACTGGCTGGTGAGGGATATAATGTACAAACAATGTGACACTGATGAGTATATAAATTACGTTGGAGATCAGCTCGTGAGGTGTTTCTCGAAGGTGAGAGATGTGTCATCCAGCTCAATGAGTGGTCGTATTTGGCTGGTATTATGATAATTTGTCTTCAATCACACATTTTATTGTCGGGCCATTCACAGGCATTCCATTTTTTAAAGTCCAGCAGCGCACATGGCCAGCAAAGAGACCATCCCGAGCTAGAGAGCGCCTCGTAGATAAGACGCCGCGTCCGCGGCCGCGGAGTGAGCAAAATGGTGCAATAAATGTGAGTGACGCGCGGGGATTTAGAGTGTGTAATTTATCTTGCAGTCCGGGTGGATTTTCTTTGTCGCTGAATCACTCAAAATTCAAATTGACCACGCCATTAATCGGTAAGAGGACGGCGCGATAGCTTTAATTGGGGGACTTGCCCACCAACATCTCATGGAGATTTGCTGCCAGGCATAAATCATAAAGTGTCTCGCATCGTGATTAATGATTTGTCACATTAGGCCATTAATTAACAGTATAAAAAGCAAATCTATTCCAATTCATCTCTCTTCCAAGCTTCTTCGACACCTTTTGTGCGCCTCCTTACAAATTTGTGCGCTTCTGTGGCGCAAATGTGGAGATTGAGAAACTCTGCTAAGAGAAGAAAAAATCATCGCTTTCCAATGACTGTATTGCGTTTGAATTTAGGGAGAAAATTGATCGTGTTCTTTCGATCGCCAAAGAATCGTTCCACTGGAGCAGAAGAGCTGAATTGCAAACAAACCATGGCAAGTCCACCTGTTTCCATCCGACCAACAGGAAATGGAACGAGACTGCTTCTGTTTTGTAGGAAATACTCCAAAAAATCCTATTTATTTTGCGTGCACATGTTGTGTCCTTAATGGTGGATTTTTTGCCTCTGGCCGCATTCATCGTGCATTTCACTTCCCTCTTGTGATTCATGTATCCTGTTTCACAGTCGCAATTCGTGATTTAGTCGTCATGGAACAAGTGTTGGGTAAATATGGCATGTATCGAAGGGTCGCCGTGGTGTTAGCAATTACGCATTGAGGACATTTCGGTGGGAAAGATCGCACGATTACGGCGGAGTGAGGAAAAAAATTCCTGAAAACACCCTCGTCGACTTCAGTTGCCTTCGGACCACTGAATATTGTGTTGTAAACATTTTTCAGCGACACCGCAATTTGGCCAATAACTTTTAACGATATTTCGTGCCTTTTCCCACTGTCTCACCGAGAGAGAGAGAGCCTCCTTGTGAGGAATGTGCTTAATATTGTGGTCGAGCCATAAAAATTCATCGCTATAAATTCTCACTGGTAATCGGATAAAAATTATATGCCGAATTGAGTGGTCGACAGGCGTGGGGGGCAAGTTGGGGGCTCGAAATCATCAAATTTCACGCACCCACATTTTTTATGTCCACCAGCAGGCAAAATCGAATCACGCGCGCCGCGAAAATGAAACTTTCCACCAAATTCCACCACCTGTAATTTTCCCTGGGCTCACCGCGCGTCCTCGACGGATTTGAGATCACCGCATAAGAGCAAAAAGTGCGGTGATCTCTCGTGTTGAATCCATTAATAAACCATTTTCGTTTCACACTTTGGCCCAGGAGCAATTGCTAAATTAGTGGAGATGCAGGAAAAAATGTGACGAATTCAATAACCGATCATTTGGCGCTTATTTCACAACGCCGTCAACAATTCAATCCAACGCCCATCATCAAATATCCGTTGCCACAGTTCATCTCAGCGATGTGTGGTTAATGAAAAATTTCTTCAAACGAAAACCTTTTTTGCACGGCTCGCTTTGGCGCAATTTTCCAAAAGCCAGGAGAGAATTTTGTGCCTTGGAATTTGTGCAGAATTTTCTTGTAACGAAAATTCCACCAGTCCAGTGATCTCGCGCAGGAATTCTCCCTCGGAATGTGCCAATCAATAAATTTCTTCATAACATCGATGGATATCCAGGCAAGAGTGAGAGAGAGACGCGCCGCAGACCACAAAAAAGATCATGGCATCGCACCTCGAAAATCCCAGAGACCTGAAAATGACTTACAAATTACGCGGTTTGTGCGTTATAATTACAGGTAGATATTAACGATCTCACAGCTTTGATCGACGTCTTTCGTCTCATAAACTGACGTAATTGCTCTGAGTGGGCTCACTGAATTATGTCCGTTGCTGTGTTCATTAATTGTTAAATTACTTTTTCTATTGCGCTGAAGAATTTCCAGTCGTGGTGCGATGCCGAAAGGTGGTCTCTTCATTCAGGCCTTCACACACTGCAAATTCTCATCGATGATATCTGATTTATGGACAGCAATCTCATGTGAATCAATTGAATTATTGTCTGAAGCACGAGGCGAGACGTCACTTGTTGCGAAATGGCGCAAATTATGTGACACACATTCCACATTTTCGGCTGATTCATAGGCGAAAAAGACGTGAATTTGAACTTTAATCAATGCCCAGCGAATACGAAAGCTGAGATCTCAAAGTTGAGATTTCAAAAGCTTATTTCTTCGCTTTCTTTCGCTAAGATCTCAGCCATTGACTGGACGCATTAGCGATCTGATGAAAGGAAATTCATGCAAGTTGGATTTCCTGTTTCCTTTCTGAGATCTGATCAGAAAAGCAATAAATTCAGCAGAATATTAAGCAAAAACGACAAGAGAATTCTAAGAATTGCTAAGAAAATTGAAATTAGCGTACGACTTTTCATTCGAGGACTGCTAAAATCTAAGCTCAAACATCTTAGCACATTTTAGCTGAATTATCTCCCTTTTTTAGCTTTGTAGTTCGCTGGGTGATTGGGTGATGTTTTGTTTATAAACTACAAAACGCTTTAATTGTAACTGTTTTTCGGGCAAGGTAGGGATTTTCCACCGACGCTGATGGTATTAAAAGGAGAGCTTCCTGCTGTGTCTCAAGACAAGCGTCACCTTCACCTTCTTTTCATATTTCATCGGAGCCACACTATCAGGCCAAATCTCGCGATGCTGTATCACTTGCACATGTTCTGCTGGAATTGAGTGGTGGGCTGGGAAAAAAAAGGCGACGTGGAAGAGAACGAGTTCGCGGTTCAATTAATTGCCAAACAAATAAATATAATTGAAACCTGATGGGAGGTGAAAAGCCCAAGAAATTCGGACAAGGTACGAAGAGAGAAAAGGCAGTTATCAATCAATCAGCAAATGAGATATAGTATAAGAAATTGCTTTCTGCTCGCCCCTTTGCGGGCATTTTCTATATCCATTGATCGCCTCTCTGGCCTTTTTTGCTCCCTTTTGTCCATGGCGTGCATTTTTACAACAAATAAATTATGATACAGACACATTTCGTACGCGCCAGAGAATGATACAGAAGTCAGTTCATTGAGTGACCGTCGACTGAGACTGGAAACTGATACTGCAGCGCGGCGTGGAGAGTTTGTTATGGGAAAAAGGCATTCCGCGCCATTCGCCAAAATTAATCAGAAATTCATTCGAATGGGCAATTACTTTGAATGCGGTGAAATGAATTTTTAATTTGTTAACATTCTGACAGGATGGCTATAAGAAAACAAATTGCCGAAATTGCTGTTGAATTCTTGTGACTCCTCGTTTGCGTCTTCTTCGCCTCCACCAGCGATCATGGACAGATTCCCCAAAGCGTGGACGAATGAAAAATGATGTGTGACTCTTGGGAGACTATTTACATTGAAGACAATTTCTCGATACCTGTTCCACTCGTCTTCTTCGCTTTTTCGGTACCGCGATTCCTTCTCAAGTGGACACAGGTGTTGCGGCCGAGAAGTGATCGCGCTTGGATGGGAAGACGAGGCCACACAGTGCTGATCTTCAGTGGTGGGTTATCAGGAGAATCTCAGTCACTCGGAGCCCGACGAGGCCCTCTTCTTGGGTTTCCTGGTTCTCCGCTTATTTCCACTGTTATTGATGGAAGATGCGCTCGGGTGACCGCGCAAACCTGCCGCGGGATTCCGCGTTCTAAAAATCCACTCGCGTCATTAATCATCCCAACCACGAAGGGTGGTCATGGTAAATCTTCCAGATATTGATTTCTCCTGCACACCGCGAGTTTTGTCAATATCAGTTATCCGACTGTCTCGTTAGCGCCTCATCATTAAACATCCCAAAGTCGATTGTAATGCAAACACAGCTTTGCCTCCAAACCTGAGATACTTAGTCAGTCAGCCCCAGAATAGGAGTTGTAGGCTGAGCTTCACAGATAGATCCTTAGCTGGACGCTGGAACTATTTCTGCTTTCTCCGCAGAAGCGTACGCGATCCTAGACAAGTTAGTAATGCCAGATAAAATATGTAATTAAGCTAGAATATAAGATATCTATCTACAAATGGCTACAACACCCCGATCGCTACCAATAAATTCAATTCAATCCGGAATAGCGAGTCCGACATGTGAAATCTCGCCATCCCGTGACGCAATGCTGAAGTCGGTGTGACGGACGAAATGAGCTGGGTCTGATGGAATCGTGAACAGGCTGATGAGTTCAATTTCAATTCGCGAAGCAACCCCCCGAGGGTGAAGTGCATGCACACACACGGAGATCGCGAAGGAGGATAGAGAAGGAATTTGCAGCGCGTCCCAGTTCTTGCATCGCGGAAGAAGTGAATCGTAAATCCTCCATCGAGAATGTCGGAACATGTGAACTGGTCGCGCGGGTAAAAATCTAGGAGGAAAAAACCTCTATATGTGCTTTAGTGGTTTATTTTCCCATAAATACATCTGTGGAGCGCACCTGCTGCCTCTCGATCGTTGGCATTCATGATCGCCTTCACCCCTTCCACCGAATCATTATCCACAGAGTGGAGGCAAAAAATGCACTCCCATGCCTGTGAATTCCACACGAAACGCTCCTCATTCTCACCAGTGCGCCGGGATTGCGGAGGGTTCAATTGTAATCGATTACGGCGAGACGTGTTGCTCGACTAGGGATTCTTGCAGCAACATTTCAATAATGATCAAAGACGCTCTGTAGAATCGTAAGCAGTGCAGTAGCTGTGATTTGAGGCCGCACAGATCCAGACTTTGAGTTCATGTGAACCATAAACATTGAATGGTTGATGGTTCGATGGGGAAGAGGAACCACTTGTTTACCCATTTTGTCAACAAGCGAGGGAAAAAGATTACTCAAATAATCACATGAAACTCAACGGGTTTATTAAGAGTATTTGAGATCGCTCGATATTCTCCCAAGGAAGCGTGGAAGTGGGATCCTTCGTTCGGAGTCCTTTCTCATGCCTCACACTCACAATAGCCAGGCGAAAGGCGAACCTCTCATTTGTATCCTTCACCCGCTTTTCGGTTATTCAACTCTCTCTGGTGCGCACACTCGGATGAATATTCATGTTTCATGGATTCGAGAGAGTGTATTGACAGCATCCTTTTCTGGCCGTGTGTGTCCCATTTCTCCACAGGAAGTTTTCAAGTGGGTGTAACCGACATTTCATTCACGGATCAGAGGCCATCGTGGCGCGCTTTTTACGGGTTGACAGGGCACATTTCCCACGTTTATTGAATCACTCATCATCCCGCCTCCAGGACACGACATAAAACACAATCACGGCGGAGGTATACAGAAAAAACGCGATCATTTGAAACTTATTGCTCAGGCGCAGCGTTAATTACTTTCATCGCGAAGCGCGGCGGGAAAAAGTGCATCGATGCAAATTACTTTTTTATTGCTCACCACGGCAATTTGCAATCGCTCACGAGTCTTGGGATGGGTGTTGAGTGAGGGGTGAAAGGTGAAGAAAAGGCATAAAACTGTCAAAAATGCGGACAGGAACTCAAGAATGCGTCGAGGGCATTGGAGGAGGATGCCTGCGATGAAGGGCTATAGGGCAAATTTTGGGTGGTCTTCTAATTGCCAGTGTGGCATAGTTTCGTCCACAAGACCAAGACTTGAAGCCATAAATCTCCTTCAATCAAAGACATCCATTTGCAATTGCCTGAAATTCTGTCAGGTCTTCTTCAAATGCATCGTAAATGGTGCGCAAGATTGAATTTAGTACTCCTACTTCTCAAACTTTTCATACTACAGTGCCATAAAATCTATCCAACCATTGAGTTAGGACATTCGTGAAGATATTTCGTGATCCCGCACTTCTCTTTCTTGCGTCTCCCATAAAACATTCTCACAAGAATAGTGACTCGATAAGAGCTACCCAGCTTCCTCATTATGCTTCTTCTTTGTGTAACTTTTGTGGGTATTTCTTGGAAAATGAATTATTAATCAGGACACAATTCTTCCAGGATAATATCTTTTTCTGTGTGCCACTCATTGAGTCGCGTAGACAAACATCTCATTCACCATGCGTAATCCCTTTGATGAGCCATGTCTCTCGCTCTTGATTCTCTTGATGGCCCTGATTTCAAGAACAAAAGTAACTCCTCAGCCCATGAGCTCTGGAATGGAGAGAAGAGTCCTTTGTTGGCTGCCTTTGTTGGCTCCGCCAGAGTGCCTTTCATAGGCAAATTTGGGGCATTTGAGAATAAATTGAACTCCGTGATTCGATTACGCGCTCTGGACGCGGCATTGCGTGTTGGGTTTCGGCGGAATTTTTCCCATGATCACTTGCTGAGGGGGATTGAGGACCAAGAGACGCCCACAGATGGCATTCGAGGTCACAGAATTGCGCGTGCGATCTTGAGATTATCGCAATGATGAAAATCGATGCCGAGAGATGATCTCGGGACGTGAGAGATTGTCTTTATGGGCGGCAGTTGAGGTGTGGACATGGAATTTTCATCGGGGCATCCGGGGTGTGAAATCGATCAGGCAGAAGTGGATCAGCCTCGCGATGCGTGATGGACAAGAGGGCTTTTTGGGCGAGAACGTCTCGCTTGGGCCACTTCTTGAGCCGCAGCGCATCAAGGAAGCTCATTGTTGCGAGTGTTGTGCATCGTAAAAATATCCGAACATGCTTCATTTCTGGGCAAGAAGAAACTAATTACGCGTGCATCTCCTTTCTTCACCGGACGAAACTAATGCACTTTGATGTCCTCGTAAATGCACCAGACTGTTGTTCATTTTGCCCATCTCGAGAAATTACCTGTCAGAGAATTTTTGGCCACACATAAAATCACGGCGCGGAATGGATACTTTTCCAGCAGCGCTGGCAGGAAGACCCGGTGTGACCCACAAAAGAGATGATTGAAGCCTGACGAGGCAAGAGAGTGAGAGAGAGATCAACCGTAAAAAATAATTAGTTCATTTGGCATCGCGCGAGAGCCGCGACTTTTATTGGTTTTCCCGCGAATTGGACAATGGCAGCGATTGAAGCTGGAGTCTGAGATATTGTGGGTGCTCGAACGCATGTTCTGCAAGTGCATTTTTGCGAGAGTAACGAGCGAAGGTAAAAAAGAGCCACCACGATGGAATTCTCAAGAAAACTGATCCCCATAAACTATCGATCCTTATCTCGATGCCTCATACAATCTACAATCTTTCTGACCCACGATTTAATGCACCTCCACCGACTTATAATATCGCCAAGTGAAGTCATTGGGAGACGTCCGGTTGTAAAGAAATCGAATTTTACAAGCGCGACGCGAATTATGTGGTCAAAATATCAAAAGCCTCGCAGAATAGTTTACCGCGAAGCGTTCCTCGCCGATGTCTCTCTATCCAACCTGCTCTCATTTCACCAATAAACTGTCCCTGAACAAGTGGAGGAGGTGCGCAAGAGGAAATGGCGCGTTGATAATCTGAATTAAGAAATGAAATAAATTTTACGACCTTGTCTACAAAGACTCTGGCAACGGATAAATTTCTCTATAGCCATTAGATTTGCGCGACGCTCAGTTCTGTGGTGGATTTTGTGCAGCTGAGTCGCACTCTCAAGTGGACATGAAGCACTATTTCAAGTGCAAATCTGCGATGGAGGTTTCTTCTGTCTCATGAGAGACTTCTCTCCTGATGAATTAATTACACAAAATATCGCAAACATATTTTTTGTCCCCCTTGCAGACAGATTAACCTGTTGCCGCTTGGCGCAGATCAAAATCGCATTCCAAACATCCTCGAGATCATCGCGAGAGACTGTGCACAGCCTTCACCGATCTGTGTAGCCTACATTGTGATCCGCCCAGTGAGATTGTCACATTCAATGTAAATATTTGCATTATGAGAAATATATGTATCTCCCTGGCCAGCGAGACACTCACCCGGGAGAAAGAGATTCCACCGTGTTTATCGAGTTGGTGGAGCGCAATTTATCAAAATGACAAACTCACCAAGTTAAATTGTTTTCACATAAGAAGTGCTTAAAAGATCTCGCTGGACAATTACCATTTAAACAGTCTCGCATATCGCTCTGTGGTTGTTGAAGTCAGTAGCTTGAATAAATTACAAAATTAATGTTTGATTTATGATCAATTGCCGTGGCGTAAATACCGGAGAAAAATGAGAGAAAGATGGCTAGTCGGAAGGCGCTTATTGAGTATTGAAAGATCTCTTTTTGGAGACTCGGACGAGAGATGGGCTTAATTGTTATTTATACTGAGTCCCTCATGAATGTAAATGGTGACATTTTTGGCCTGTTGTAAGCCATTAGGGAGTGAAATCCCCCCTTAAGCGGTCAAAACAGATAAGATTGATTCCCAGTATCAAATTGCTCATCCGCCAGTTGGCTCCACATCTTCATCTGTTGCCCTCGTCGTACACTAATAGATGCAGATTCCGCCGCGCGGAGGATGGTATTAGGCATAATATGAAGATTTTCGTCTCAATTAGCGGCAAATCGGCTGCAAGGTTTGTGTATGGAAAATATTTGTTAGTCTAGAAGAGAAACGACTTCTTCATCGTGGGATGCACATCGAGACGCTGACAAGCGATAAATCTCTCAAACTTGACAAAAGCAAATCTAAACACCATCTCTATTTTAGCTGAGATGCTCCAGTGGCAACTGTACCTCTTGCGAGACGTCCCGTGTGATGTGTCGGGCCCAAATGGTAGCCCCATTCCATCAATAACCGATCCGCGAGGCAACCCCGGCCGCCGGAGTCAAGGAAGACTGCGAAATTGTCTTGTATTATTAACTATTACTTCATCCAATTTCCAAACACTATACATACAAGTCGGGGAGCGACTGTAAAAAGTCCCCGCAACTATAACAAATGGATTTTAGTAATTGCACGGCGACTGTCAATTGTGAATTGAAAGAGGAGTTTCCAGTGAAAACGCTCACTGGTGTATCATCATAATTAATTGACCTCCAATTGAGGATTTTATCTCTAACGTGAAGAAGTCGCTCGTTGGCAATCGAACAATAGCGCCGTTAATCGGTCATATGCTAACCATAAATTTGCAATTGCTCGCTTAAGACAAAAAGGCGAGTCTCGCAGAAGTTCCAGAGTTCTTTTTGCTGCACTCACGATATGGAAATAGAAAGTTATTGGGAAATTCATCTCTTTTTATCTCACTTTTCTCCCTCCAACACACGATCCATCGTGTGCTGGAGAGCCAGAGAACGTCATCTGAGCAGATCAAGTGAGCACAATTTAAAAGAGGGAAGATTATGTGGTTAGGAAGATATCGTTCATGTGTGTTTATGATTCTGTACAGGATTCTGGAAAGTTCGCCAACATGGGCGCCGTGTCACAAGCATCGCAAGGCATTTTGCGCACAATCTGAGCAATTCATATAGCTAGACCTCGCGAGGTCCACGCTGAAAGGATCGCTTTAGTAATTCGTCTGTGGACTTGTGAGCTCCAGCAGCTAACTGGTGCACGATGACCCAATTGGCGCGTAATTGCAGAGTCTGTGGAAGCCCTCGTGTGAGGGGGGACACAGAGAGTCTATTGAATGAGATGAATAGGAGTGAAAGATTGTGGTCGTTTTGAGGCACTATTTGGTCGGTGGGTAACCGTTTATTAAAAAAGATTTTCAAATTGCACAATATCGCGTCTCGAAATTATATTTTGCAAGTCTTCTGTATGAATCTGAAGATGGTTTTGTGCAATTACCATTGCTTCTAATCTGAATTCAATTTATAATTAACTTTAATTTTCAATCACGAAGTCGTTTTGGGACGCTTTTTTCTCTCTCTCACTCGGTGAGCTCTTGAGATCTCTTCTCCCCGAGAAACTCTTCCTTTGGCAGTCAGTAAATCTCTTGAAATTCACGAGTTACACAATTATCCGACGGAGGAAAAGAATGGATGCGCGAGATGGAGAAAGATGAGGAGAGTGACTTCGTGGATGGTGTGTGGTGACTTCTTTTGCCTTGATCGTCGTTTTTTTTTCTCCTTCCTTCTCTCCTTGGCATTTTGCGCGACTCCTCCACACGGGGAGGGAGAGAAATAGTCATAAGATTTGCATAAACCTGCAACTGATATTTTATGGTGGATGCCAGAGAGCCACGGAGATGGTTTCAGGTGAATCTCTCTCTCCCTAGCGCTGCGGCTGTGCACCATGAATCTCCAGCGGGCAGCTCTCGGGAAGAGTAAATAAAGATGCCAGGGAAATAATAAAAAGGGTCTTGCTGGAATTAACAGAACTGCGCGATATGCTGTGATCTCGCGGCAAATATGGTAACGAGTATGGCAAAGAAGGTGCATGCAAATGATCCCCCTTGCATACTGGCTGTGCCACCAGGAAAAACCGACTGATCCCAAAGGGGGAGAAACATGTTGAAAAACAATGTAAATTTTGTGTCTAATTCCATTCCTTCTCCTTTTGGACGATTCCACCTCTCTCTCCGGGTATTATTTATTTGCGACTCGATCTTTTTTGCCGTGGAGTCTCCCTCCTTTAATTTCATTCTGGGCTGCCTCCGCGGTCAGAGAAACGTGCCTGAAATATTACGAGTCACATTCACATCTGCAGAATCACCCAGAAGTGACCTCATCGGTGACCTCCACAGAGTAATCATTCATTTTATTAAATCTCTTCCACCTCCTTGCACAGATAATCTGTTATTAATTGGATATTTCTTTATTGGGTGAAATTTTTCACCGAATCACTCGTTATGCCAGTACAAAGTAGTCAATTTATAAGAAACTCCCGGCCAATGATGGGTCGGGTGTAGCAGAGCAGAACGCTGCTCGAGACTCTCACGCAGCCGCAGAGTGATTGTGTGTACTATCGAGAGTGATACAAAAATGCTCGCGGTGGGGAGACTGCACTCGGCAGACTGCTCCAATTAGGGCGGTTTAGTGGCAAAACTCTGGAGTTAATGATCTGAAAGAAAAATCATCGATTTTGAGATCCAGTGCACAATGGGCATTGATTTTAGCTCTGCGCTCCACACTTTGATATAATGTAAAAGTCTAGGGGAGAGTCATTCCCAATTTCAGACCATTGACTTTGTGAATCAGTTCTTTGATTTTTCTTAATTTCAACCTGACATTCAGATTATTCCACACAAATTTTAATACAATAAATTTATATATTTTTTTTAAATATGATGAAAAAAAATCATTTTTCGATTATATTTACTCAAAACTGTGATTTTTTTGGTTTGTCCTTTCAAAGTGAAAATCAAAGTCAAAATATTTGATTGGGATTCCTCAGGAATAGACTAGTGACTTTCCCCTCGGCTCAAGTGCTCTCCCATATCGGGAAGTGCGAGTTCGCGACGGTAAAGAGCGCCTCGCAAGGCAGTGGCTCAGTGTCCGCATTTTGTGGTGTGACCCAGAAACCACCCTTCTCCATAAATATTCGTCAGATTACGTGGACCTCCCATCCGGGCATCGATGTCCGCCACCTAATTCCGGTGTGTAGTGACACATGAACAAGCTGCACAAAGAATAACACCATAAATCGTCGTGGGCATCCGAAACGAATCACCAAGACATTGCAGATTGTCTGCGTGGCAGCGAAAACACCTTTTAATGTGCATTATTCACCTGATCTCCACCCTTTTCAAATGCCACAGCGCGGAGGCAGAGCGCAGATAAGATACCGGGTGGCTCGCCGGGAATTATTATTGCCATTTATTTTGGACATCCGAGCGAATGCCACGATGCCACTGTGCAGCCAAGAGGGCTTCTCGGTTCTCTCTATGTGTTTGGCTTTTGGTGGAGGAGTGATGCATCAGTTTGCGCGGTAATGAGACAACAAGAGCAAACACAGCCAGTCCTCATTAATTCTGCAGCGTCTGATTCCTGGCAAGCATCAGTAATTATCCGTGTTAACATACACTTGGACTAGCTTAGACTCATGTTGCCAGAGTCCACTAATTCTAACGTATATAATATTCCTGTGCAGAGATACGTAAATTAGTTTTATCACGTTCATTCGCCATATTCGCGCAAATTTATTTACACTCTACCTGCAATTAGTGTTATTTATGCCCAACCTGGTGACAGTATCTAATCTTCAGTGGTGCATTTTCCCTCGCATTAGTCACACACTGGGTAGATATAGACTGCTGAGTTCTTAGACTTTCACCACGACGTGAAAATTGAATTGCAACACCGCCACTTTTTGCTCAGAAATCCATATATATTAGGAAAAGTTTTGCGATTTGAGCCAAATTTTGACTCCCCCTCAGGAGGAATTTATTCATCCTCGCGAGATATTTCACCATGAGCCACAATCATCATCGGCGATTTCGCAATTTCTCACCATTATTTCTCCACCGAAGCGAGCAGAACCGAAAATGTTGACGGTGTATTATATGGTGCAGAGCCAATAAATAATATTTATGATGATTATTTTAAAACAATAGAATAAGACGACAATGGCGATGGCCTTACAGGCTATGTATTTATAGACAATTTATTTGTTTTGTTGAGCATGACAGGTTACGTTTAGTTACATTTATGTGTGTCGTATATAGTAGGATTCTCTTCGCGAAGAGCAAACTAATAAAATCACAAATGATTTATTTCACATGAGTCGTAATTTATAATTTAAGGGGGTGGCAGACGGGCGGCCGAGGCTTCTAGAGATTCCCACTAAACGTGTCCAATAGAGGCCGAAAAATGAGAAAATTTCTCTCTCAATCGTGGACAAATTGAGATTATAAATAATATCAATATTTGCCCGATCGACAAGTGGAGAGAGAGAGAAAGAGGAGAAATTCCCGACACACCCAACAAAGGACTTGAAAATCCCGCCCCATCAGCGGATACAGGTTCCCTGACACGAAATCCCCGGAAATGCCATTGTTGCTCATCCGGGATGCCACTTGAAGTGCTCTCAATCCCAGTGAATTCGACAATGAATGGGCGCTCCATTGAATTTTCAGCATCTCCACCTCATTTCCTCCCTCTTGAATATGGGCTCGACGAATGATGGGAGAATCTCTGGAGCCATTTATGATGATTCCTCAGGTGAGCAGAGACGACACGAACACATCGCGAGGATCATAAACCAATAGGCAAATGCACGTGCACGATTGCGATATACATTGTTGATGTCTTGGCACTTTGCATAAAATGTAAATAGTCGAGAGACTTGTGAGGAAAAATGACCCCCGCGAAAGCGAAGACAAATAAAAGACTTGCACTTTGAGAGACAAGTTGAAAGTGAAATGGACTCCGTGTCCTCGGTCTTGGGAAATTGTGCAGCTCGCGAGAGTCACGCCGGCAAAAAAATTGAGCCAATTGCGAGGGCGAGAGAGAGATCGACTGAATTTTTCCCGCGATAATGATGGAGTCCTTGGCATATGTTGGCGCGATTGAACTTATCATGATCTAACGTCAATACGGTGTTCTGTGAATTGTGGGACACCCAAGGAATCCGATGGTAGTGAATTTCTGTGTATTTTAGGGGCACCGAACCGGTCAACAAAGATACCAATCGTATCAGAGTTTTGGGTCATAGCCCAGCGAACACACTTCGCTGAGAACTTCACCGTGCTCGCGAAAGCGCTTGCTTTAGGTCAAAGTCTTAGCATTACTCGCGATTGCAGCGGGAACTAGTGAAAGTATTAGTGACATTAGGCCTCTTATCGGCCTATTAACATGGTTTTTATGCCACCCAAAGAACTGTAAGATACAAGATTTAAGGGATTCTCATTGAATGTGCTGAGAAATGTGCTTTTATCTGCTCACAAGAAAATAAATGAGCTTAATTTTGTGGTCAAATATGAGTATCTGTATTAGCATGCTTTTGTTTCTCCTTCACATTTTCATACAATGTCTGAGCGTTTTTTTTATTAGGAACTGCTCGATTCTAAGCACTTTGACTCAGCAGTGAATCTGCTGAAACATCAGAGATTTTAGGTTGATGTGTTCGCTGGGAGTGTTTACGCATTTTAAGAGGAATCATTGATTAGAAGATGTTTCAAATCTCACAACTCCGAAAGCTCAACATGCGAGATAGAAGTGAAGTCATGTGTTCTTTCTTCATCTTGTCATAGGCGCATCGCTCTGGTGCCTCTGGCGCTGGATGGGTGAGGAAATGAAGAATGGCTGAAACGTGCTACAAGCACCTATTTTCCGCGCCCAACTCCCCCTCAGCATCTCAGGGGGAAGACAAGAAAATCGGTGTGCAGAATTTATTTGTGCGGTGAGTTGCTGAAATTCCTCAAAGGGTATCACACCAATTTTCGAGAAAAAGCCCATCAGGCACCATGAAACATTCCCAAGTCGTTATAAGTCGCTCAAAAGTTCACGCTTGTCTGATTTATGAGGGGAAAAGGCCCGAATGGGTGAATCACGAGAGTGGATGGAATTCGAAGGGAGTCCATGGCATCCTCATGATCAGTGTTTTCACCTTCATCTCGCCAGCGACCAGTTGAGATATTTTGTGTATCTTGAACTCTCGATCCTCTGGCTCTATGTCACGCCTTAACGAGGCGATTCACTTGGCAAAGTGTGTCTCTCGGGCTGTTTTTTCCACCGGCGCGACTCGCGCGAGAGTTATAGGCAAATCGCGGCGAGCGCGTCGGAAGAGATGGCAATTAATCGAGGGTAACAAATGCTAAAGAGAATGAACCCATGATTCACTGTTTGACCGGATGCGAATTAGAATGCAAATTGTCGTATGGGTTTTAAATTGTAACGGAATCCCAAACACATTTTGATCTCTGATCACCTCGAATCATAATTCACGCGCGCGCGAGAGTCGCTCGGGCCACGGCTAAGTTCTCCGCATAGCATCTGCGAGCCTCTCCTTCTGAGCCCTCTCCAAGAATGTCACTGGCGAGCGATAAGGAGTTACCACATACCACCGACGATCAATTAATAACCTGCTGTTTCATAACGACCTTTCTAATTCCAAAATCAAACATTTAAATTCAGCCACTCCGCCGCGGAATTCGAACCTCAGCCGCCGTGCGCCCATAAATTGGCCTCTTTATGGTCACCTGACGCGATCAGCCACAAATTTGTCTCTCAAATTACACTTCACACCTTATTAGCCCAGCCCCTCGGACCATCCTCGCGCGTGAACACCTTTCCGGTCGCCGCCAATGAATTGGACCTTTTATGAAAATGACACCAATAACGATGGAAAATAATAACAATAAAACATCAAAATATCGTAAAACACCACCAACAACCATTTTTAACGCTTTCCCATTGAAGACGCAGCATCAAACGCCGATCACCCACCTTAATCGGAATGGATTTAACACCCAAGCGAAGGATGTTTTTCATGTGATTTTCCCCTCAATGGACGATCAAGTGAGTGATAAATTTCAATAGAAAATTTCATACTCAAGCCGAAACAATCGAACCTGGAGGGCATCAATGAAATCCGATCGCGATCTTGATGGTGAGAAGGTGGTGCACATTTTCTCCTCAATGGCTAATTATTTAAATCAAAATGAACAATAAAATTGACACTTAATGGACATTTTATAGCAATTAGTCCATAAAGTGTCGCTGCTCAGTAGGTTGAGGACCACATTTCGAGGCGGAGATGACATGAGACGACCACAAAAGTCGAGTGTTTACAAAATATAAAAAGAAACTCGCGCCACACGCGATCCGAATTGAAAATTGATCTGTTAAATGGCGCGATTTAGGAGGAGACACCTAATCTTTAGTACCTGTCTCACGGCTCGATTCTTTCGGAAGTGCCGTGTAAATTACCTTATGCTGATCTGTGCTCGCCCGAGTCACATGACGAATTGTGTGGGCCAAATGCACCTCGGGTCGTAAAAATCGTCCAGAATGGGAGATTACTTCACAACCTGTGGTCCAGCCGCAGCATCTCTAACGTGGTCCCCTAAGACGGCCTTTTTTATTACACTTTTTAACGCCATTCAAGTGATAAATTGAGATATGCCTCTAACTATTTTCTTATACCTCACACAGCGTTTCAATAATTTATGTGAATTTGTTCAAATGAAGATCGAAAGTGTCTCCTTATTCTCTCTCGCCATCGAGACACACCAAGATGAAGATCAGCGCGTGGAGACAAAAGAACCCAACAGAACGGCCAGTGCTGAAAAAATCCCAGGTGAAGCACTGTCAGAGCTTTAGTTTTCAGTAGATGTGATTCTAAGATTGACCGGCAGAATCGTGTGTGAGTAGTTCTATGATTTCTTCCGGGATCTTGAAAGGAAGCTTTTTCGCGTGAAAAGTGGCCGTTTTAAATCTGTCATTTTGCCTAAAAAATTAGCCTAATTTCCATAATAATCACAGTAAATAGCATTTAAACAGCTACGAGGAGTTTAAGTTAGGGTTGTTTGAGTTATTTCGCGTCATTTGGCAAAAAACATATTAAAGGAAATACAGAGTCGTTTCGACACTGTAAAACGACACGAAAAAATTGGGCTATTTTAGCATAATTCCACCGCCGAACACTGATGAAAACCTATCCGAAAAGTGGCACTTTTCACTCCAATCGATCGCAATACTCGGCGACTGCTCGAGAGTCTCTGGCGGATGCAAAACATTCCAGGGGGCGGAGGGGCGAGGAAACCTTTTAATCTTTTGTGTAGCTGCAAGTGCAAGCGGAGAAGGACTCTGCCTGGGTGAATCGAAATGATCCTCAATTTCTCTGTCTCTGCTCATTCCTCCGCTTCTCCCATCGATCCCATCTCCCATTGTTGGGAACTGTGCGGCATTGTGTGCCTCTGCACCTTTCCTCCTCCTCGATGGATGCTCCTCTTGCATTCGGCTGTTGTGCTGCTGTATGCGGGCACAGGTGATTCTGGTTAGCTGTTTAGTTAAGCATCTCTCACGGGGGGAACAGGTATATGGCGACGGTTTGCTACTCAAACAAGGTGATTTGCGCCTTTTCGCTCCGGAATTGCTGTCTGAGGAGCGGAGAAGTGTGATCGAAATTAATTATGTATGTTGACTTTTCCTTTTCGTCTGTTATACGCCATCGTTTGATTGCGCGCGGCCGTTTTTTCGCGACAATTCTTCCGCGCGTCACGACGAGTTCATTTATCGCGAATGACCTCTCAGGAGGGATTCATTAAATCACACATACACGCCCGAGACGCTAAATGCCACCTTCTATTGAGAGCAATACTCCTCGGAGCGACTGGAATAATATATACGGGTCATATTCTATGTCAATGGTAAAATCCACTAACGGCTGTTTGCCGGCAAGGTGTGATGATTTTCAACTGCACAGCGAGAACAAGGTGTTCCACGGCCGTTTAATTATTTGAATTGCAGCCACAATCGCACGACCGTGATAAGACAGCAATTCACCAAAACGACTGTCATCCGTTGCGGCGCACAGAAGACCGGATAATTGGATTTGAGACTAATCCTGGGCTGTGTTCTGGGGCCGAACGATGTGTTGTGACAGCAAAAAAAACACACAATCTTAACATGTGATCATGCGAGGCGTTTTTCGAGCGGAAGTGCAGTGAAATTTGAAAAATATCTTCAAGAGCTAAAAAAGAGAATCAGAACAAATGTTGAATTCTTCCACAATTCACTGTGAGGGATGAAAAAGTGCGGATATTAGACAGCCATAATTAATTACGAAAAGGGTTCATTGCCAATGATTTCTCAGCGCTTTATCTCCATTGACAGTCAAATGTGTTTGCCATCCAATTATTGTGTGATTTCTAGCACATATTGCGCCTATTCACCACTCATAATTCATCAGCAGGAGAATCTCGCGCCCTCCGCTGAGTCTTCCCTGCGCCGTGCCTTTTATTTTTAAAATGCGGAAAAATATGGAATTGATTAATGCGCCCAAGAGAGATGGAGGCAAAAAAGATTGGAGGTAGAGTAATTATAACGTCTAGCGACATGTGTACAGGCATCGCCGTCTCACTCGCACGCGGACACACACTTGAGATTGTTGAATTTTGTAAACTGTTTGCATACCACGAAAATGATCATGTTTCCTCTGCATATTGAATTCTGTGGGTGTCTTCTTGTTCTCCGCCAGCATTTCAATACGTGCTCCGGTTTTTTGCCGCTGGAAACATCACCAAATTAATTGGTGAAGATTGGAACACGCTGATGAGAATGAGTCTGGCGAGGAGGCAAGCTCACTTTGGCACCCACGGCAAGAGTATGAGGAGGAGATTATCCGCGGATGCCTTCCGCATGGGAGCCGCGAGCAGTGTGTGGAAGCAAGGCTGGAGAACATCGAAATTTACTTAGAGGCCGGCGGAATTCAAATATTGCACGCGTTCATCGCGGGCTATCGCGACCAAATTGAGGCGCGAGAGATACCTGCAGCACACAATGCTGATCCTCGCCCAGGAGCAGCGTCTGTGGCTATACTTATGGTGCGAGACAAGACGACAGCAGATCCGCACCGGTGCTGGCCAGAAGGCAATTTCCCGAAGGAAAAAGTGTACGCTAGAAGTGGGATTTATGGCCCACCGTACAAATTCAATTACATTGGAATGTCTATAGTGGCATGAGATCCACGGATAGTAAGTACCACTATGTTGTCTCGCGAGACTCCCCTACAACGTGTGCTCTATTGAGTGGTCATTTAAATGAATCCATATTGCACCTCGATTCGCGTACCATTCACATTTCCCGTCATTCTTTCCGTCACGGCAGCTGCAAATGCGTATTTTGTCTTAAGGGATTAATAACATTTAACGGGAGAGAAGCACATCTAATATTTACTACTTTCCCACTCGCTTCCACTCGCAGTGAGACAAGGGGGAGATAGTATGCCTTAAAACTGTACTCCACTTCTTAACACTTACAAGTATGCATGACACTTTGCGCACTTTAAATTCTCAAACTGTAGGCACACAAATTCTGAGATATTTCTGTAAGAATCCACTTTGAACCGCTGTTTTGGATGCCTTTGTCAACGATAACCTCAAAATATCACTAATAGATCTTCAGAAACTCCACTTGAAAGCTTTCTAGATCACAAAATCTTCCCCTATAATTTATCAATGAACTCAAAATTGCTGTTTCAGACTCAAAATTATCCAGAAAGTTTTCTAAATAAATATTTTCCGAGTCCAAATCAATGTTTTTGAGGTTATGTTCGATTTTATCGCAATTTGTAGTATTCCTTGGTATATAATGTTACGAATAGCGATCTTTCTGACTTCAGCATATCAATTGGTGTGCTAGAATGTGAATTATTCACAAAAACTGTCCATAATTCGTTACATAACCTAGAAAATTATTACTACGATTGTTTCTGCGTATAAGTTGAAAGAAATCCGAAGAATCGGGATAATTTGTAATCGAAAGAAGTACTCAAAAAAGGAATACAACAAGTTTTTGAACACTTTTGCATCCTATAATTGTTCGGCTGAACTGTACACCACTTCTGACTGTATTATCTCCCCCTTGGAGTGAGTAGTGTTCACTGCATTGATTATCTGCAGCAAGATTTCGCTATCTAGGTGGTCAGAAGCACGGCAAGCCACCCTTTTATTCCCCTGAACTCGAGGTGTCACACTGGCGCGGAGGTCATTAGCCACCCATGCCTTCGCTATCATCTCGTCTCGGGGGAACAAGTGATGCTTTTAGCTTGTTGAATTAAATAGATACTTGTTGGCGCAGAAATGGAAATGGCTGGAGCCTTTGATCCTGCCACGGCGCTGGTCGCCCCGAACAAGTCAGCTGAGTCATAGCGAACAGAATTCGACTCGTACATCTGTTGGTGGCCACTGTACGGCCGAGAGTGTGAGATAGAGGCAAAACTCCCCCGTGCGCGATTTATGTAAATGAAAGGCCATGCGAAATAGAGTTCAACACGTCCGCGCTGTCGCCGTTCGGCGAGGAGAGCAATATTCCACGCGGGAACATATTGAATTGGTGGATCATATGCAAATAAGAGCACTCCAGCATCTCAGGTACACACACTCGGCTGCGCTGCACTTTGCCGATGCAAACGACCGTGGCGGAAAAAGAGTGTAGGTGAGAGACAAACCTGGCGCGGTCGCCGGGCACGGCCAAAAAGAAAGAAGACTGCCACGATAAATAAAAGGATTAAGAGTGGAATTCACCTGGCGTGTATTCCGTACTTGAGAGCGACGCAGTACTGGTTTTTAATTTAGCACTACGTGCGGCGATTGTGGCTTGATTAAGCGGATCGCGCGCTTTATGAGGTGGACAAGGAGGAAGACACTCCGTGGCGGCGGTGGAATACCCCAAGACTGGGAAGATCGATGACTCGGGTCAATGATTTGCAAACATTTTGCTTCAATTTTCTCCCATGTGGCTTCTGAATCTCAGCTCGCGCGCATCCATCTTCAGGTTCTCAAGGCATTCCACCTAATTCCACCTTTCTAATAGATTTCAATTTGCCCACCTTAATAGTCGGTAAATTCCTCCACGGTCCATCAGGAATGCCCGGCGGTCGATCAAATGGTTTTCGGGAGAGCGGGAGAGGAAATATTTGACTCGCCATGTGCATGGAGTAATTGGATAATTTGATAATATGTGATCTCCTCAAATCGACCTCGGTGAAGAAAGCTAATCACTTCATTCGCGTCAATTTGGAAGGCGAGAAGATTTTGTTGAATCACACGATAAAATTAACTGGAATATTTAGCTAATTGAGTTTGTTTTTCGGGAAAGCTCTTCCACTCTTTGGGAACATCGCTTAAAGAATAAATTGAAATTGAAATTTTTCCCAACGTTTTTATTATTGTTCTTGCCAATGGGAATAGTTAGGAAAGTATGCGCAATATTAGAGGTGTTGAGAATGAAAGTGAGTCATAATCTGGTAAACACTGGCACAAGGGGGAGATATTATAGTAAAATGTTCAAATTGCACTGACAATTTTGCCTTTTTTTTGTCAATTTAAAATCCCCTTGCAAAGTCTAAAACCGTCGAGAACGATAGACTAATTACGCAAGGAACAGGAAGAGAGTTGAGCTACACTTACAATAGCCTAAAGACTTCCATCTAATGGCAATTCCCATGCGGACTAGCGCAATCTCTATCGATTGCAGATAACCTCATTGACCCCATCGAGAACTCATCAGCTGAGCTTCTTTGTCTGAAAGTTGTGCACCTTTTCGCCGCCCGCCGAGGATCATCAGTCCGGCCAGAGTCATACGGCACGTCGATACAAGACACGCTCTTTTGCGTAATTTAAGTGAGGTCGCTCGTCGAACACATCCGCGAATAGCATTTAATGCAAATCCTCGTTAGCACATTTGAGCATGTTGGGCAAACACCTTTTGTGTCCACCATCTAACATTGCATTTGCATTAGTGCGATGGCCCAAGAGGCTCATCGATAAATTCACTCCCCGGCGGCTGCTCCTAAATTTCCCTCAAACATCCACCAGCCATCCGGTGGGCAATTGGAGTTGTTGAATTTGTCTCAAGTGGAACAATTGGCACTTTAGCTGGATTTTATGGCTCGTGTCCTGTACTGACTATTTAGTATTATGATCTCGGGAGTGCTGCATCTGGCTAGAGATTCTCCACACATGCGATGGAGATCGGATTCCGTAGTTGGGCTGATGGCGGGAAGACGCAGGAAGAGCGGGAAGAACCGTCAAATAATCCCCACACAAAATCATACTTGCGCATTTATTATATTAGTGGAATATTAATTATGGTTTTTGTTTAGCTTTTGATGTACCGAGACCGCCTCTGAAACGATGAAAGGAAAACATACGATGTGCCACCGAGACGTCTATTTATTACCCATGTGCACATATCTTTATGCGATTGGGGATTAAAAACTCACGAAGGAAATTTATCTTGTCAATTTGCCTCCTCGTGGCAACCAAAACGATAGACTGAAACACAAGAGAAGAACTTCTATCTCTCCACTTGAGAGTAAATAATGCGATAAAGAGCGTCGCATAAGAAAAAATCCCATCGCGTCCTGACACGTGAACTTATGGGCGAAAGATTCGCAAAAAATATCGCGAAATCAAGCCACGGTAATCACCGCATCGAGAGATGTAAGATTGATTTACACACTGCAGAAGAAAGTGATTTCGAAAATCCTCCAACACACCTCGTGCCTGATTAATGGAAATCAATTTGTTATCGATTTCAGAAGTTAATTTCACATGTGAGTTTCTTACATAAACACGTGCTTGTTTTCATTTTCATCTTGGCATCCTTCAAGCCACTCCGCGCATGCATTATCGCGCGAAAGGCTCTCCTGAGCGGTGAGTGTGAAAATAGAGACATTGGGAGGCTTTTGTGCAAATAATTCAGGGCGAATAGGAGTTGCGTGGCGTTGAAAAAGTGACTCTTGGCAATCTTGAGACCATAAAGAACGCGCCCGGGATGGAGGGAATCATTGGCTTTACTCAATGAGATAGAGCAAATATTTAATTTGAATGAATTTATTCAGGCAACATCATCATTGGTTGGGTGCATTCGAGAGTGTGGATTTTATATATCACATGGAATGGAGTGCTTGCCAAGAGCTCAGCAACTCTCTTGGCATCCTGGAAATGCGCACCAGAGCGAAGTGCTGATGCAGAATTTGCATTTGACCAGCCGCGCGATGTGGAGAAAATGAATAAATTATTTCCCTTCAGCTGATTGTGTGTGTTATGTACATTATTCCAAGTGGCCAGGAGTTTATGGATGAAGATATCAGGTGTATATATTGTATATTTTTCCAATAAAACCGTAATAATTTCATGCCAACACATCAAATAAACATTTCCAATACGAAACGTGGGCCGTAACCCATGAGACTTTCAGCGAAATCTCTCAGTCCACCAGTAATTTGCACGTTCAGCGATGTACGAGCTTATTGAGCAGGGCAGATATACTCTTTCTTTTTGTCCTCCATCCGCACAATTCCACACTCCTTCTCGTGCACCTTGTCAACCCAGAAATCGTCAAAAGATAGCACTTCTGCGAGGACACTTGAAGCTCCTTATGGACTTGTACGCCAGGCAGGAAAAAAAGCCGAACACAAAACTGCCAGTAATCCAATCCATATTTCTCTTTTTCTGCCTTCCACACTCTCTGAGACTTCCGTGTGCAATGAAATTCAATACTGTGGCATCTAATTTGTATGCAGTGGCCGATAAATCAAAGGGAAATCTGGATAAGTCGGTGCAGAAGCGCATCACCAAATGGCCAGAAAAATGCCTCCGATCGGCAAAAATCCACCCTCATTCACCGGCGCAGAGACAGAAAAAAAGTCAAAAATATTCTCACGAAAAATGGTTCAAGGAGAAGAAGTGGAGATGCACCGAAGTATCGCTTTAAACATCTTTTTTTCGCTCGCATTCTCTTTTCATATTCCCTGGCATCGAACATTAAACCGATCCTTAATCCCCGTGCGTGGCTTTTGTCGAGGCGAAGCCACGGAAAAAAAGAGCCAACACAAGACCATCAGGGAATGGAGGGAAAAAAGCATGCAAAAAGAACCTGTACACTTGAGGCTATTGTGTGCCATCGCAATCTGATACGTTTACTTCTTCCACAGAGCATCTCTGAGATTTTTCATGTTATTTACGATTTTTATGAATGAAAATTCCAAGAAATCTCTCATAAATAGACGTGATTTCTTTGAGGTTCTGCAGCAGCATAAAGAGAGCAGTGCGATTAAGTCGATGAAGATTGGACTCATGCTCAAAATCTATTAGGGTTTGGCAAATCGACATTAACTCACTTGAATTCAAAGTGTCCCTAATGTGAATATATTAGCAGATATTCACCGTTTAAAGTGTCGTGCTTTAGATAAGGCGCAATGCCACTTCTTGGCGCAATTGCAGATCAGAGATGCCAATAATGGCTTTTGGAACACACCTAAATTCTTAATCGTTCTGCTCTTTTGCGTCTCCTTAGCGATTTTATTGGTCAACGGAAAGATAAGGCGCTGTAGAAGAAGAAGAAAAAAAATCTGGAATGATCAGAATATCTTAAATGTTGCTCTTCATTGACAAAAATCTGACGGAGTGGAAATACCCGCGATGTCAGGTGTGGTATCTTGGCATCTTCGTCTGTATCGCCAAGGGGCAGATATGGTCGAAAATGGTGTACAGCTTACAGGAGTGTTAAGGTATTTCGGATCTTTGCATTGCAAAAGCTTCTGTTGCAACAAATTAAAGTATTTTCAAACATTATTTTGGTTAGAGAAAGCAATTTTAATGCTTTTCTAGGTTATCTTATTAATTTGAAACAGATTCTGTCGAATAAATAACCCTAAAAACCATCAAATTTGTGTTTAAACCATGAATATTTCTTTTGAAAAACTTGAATTAGATCGTGATAAGTTAAGAATTAGTATAAGAAACAGTTGAATAAGTTTAAAAAGCGATGCTTCTAATGATGTTCAGAAGTGTCTCTGAAGTGTTTAAGATTCTGCGCCAGAGACTGTGAAAATGTCAAGAAGAGGTGTATAGATTTAAACCAAATTATCTCCCCCTTGGGTCCGCGCAAATAGTGCAGAATGTGTGACTGAAATAGTCGAGAACGGCAATCAAAATGGAAATGAGGAAGATGCTGAGCAACAGGTTGAAGAGGTGCGTCGATGAAATTTGGCGATAAAGACTGACGAGAGTTCGCGGCAAATTTCTTCTATCTCACAATTCCCTCGCGCTGAAGTCAGCCAGCAGCAGCAGGTAGCTTTATTGACACTTTCACTCCATTGCCGGTGCAATTAAGAGATTTTCGACGGTGCCAGAGCGTCGCTGGCGCCTCCTTGACATTTGGCACGCTTTCGCCGACGATCAAAAATATCTTGACGCGCGTCAGGAGATGGAATCATCATCTTCGCCGGCTACCGGGAATCGTCTCGTGGCACTAAAGTCGCGGACCATGCAAATCTCGAGTGCATTCTCGATGGGGGAATTGCAATTTTGCAAATTGCTCTCTCTCTCTCTCCCTCGATCAACATCTGGCCACTCAGCCAAAGTGATTGATGCTCTGTGATGTTGCGCGATCGCGAAGAAAGTTTTTTGCTCGCCCACAATGAAAGTTTGCAATTGGCTGAGCCCATTAATTGATTTTTCAGGGAGATGAATTGGTCTCTCTTGCATTGATTGATTGATGAATTTGTGCCTGTAACCATTGAAATACCCTTCATTTTGTGCATCGCGCTCGCTCGCTCAAGGATCTTATGGACTATTGGGAATGTCTTCTAACGCTCGTAAATTCTGGACCGATCTCCATCGCACTGCAGGACAAACCCTCTGTCAATTCTGACTCTTCTGTCCAAATTAATGAGTGTCGCCTCGCGATGCCAGAATTGTTATTCTTAATCACGCGCTGGAAAATGTGTTTCTGCTCAATTCAACCTCAAATGGTCTGTTTGCTGTCCATCCGCGGCGGCATGGAGTCTCGAAGTCATTAATTACATTTTTATTGGAATTTTATCACATCAACAGCGCATTCCGATCGGAAAGTGTGACATGTGTGTGCGGGTGACCATTTGTAGAGTCACTCGCGCCCAAGAGAGGGAATTAATTATCGAAAATGTATTCCAAACGAAATTACTGACAAGACACTGAGTCTCTCTCGCCGGGCGTTTGATTGGCTCAACGCAAATTGGCATCGCGAGGGCTTTTTATGCCATCGCAGAGGCAAAAATACTTATTGGCATGGCGCGCAGTTGCAGTGCAGAATTGGCAAAATGTTGACTTTCGCCACAATCTATAATCGATTCATGATCGACGAAAGAAACTCGAGGCAAATACAAGTGGTAAAAGTAAAATTGGAGTCACAAGAGTCGAAAATTGTGTAAATTGTGTACATTTCTCATTCGTGACGAACCTTAATTAATTGGACAAATAGAACACATTGGCAGTGGATTCACATTTTCTCTCTCTCTCCCTCGCGATGCTTTTATTGTTTTATGATTAAAAGCCCTCATTCGATGCGCCTCTCTCGCTCACTCCAGGTATTATTTAATCAACCGCCATCGAACCATCGGCGGAGAAAATTGAATTATGACGCCGGGACTCGTGTGCAGGAAATTTTGTGGTGAAAAAGTGCCCTGAAAAAATGCACTCTGTGACGAATGGCACGCGACGGTGAAGGTGAATCATCGTGAGACGCTTTGCTGAGTGTTTGCTTGGTAAACACTTAATTACTCCGCAAGTGCGCTCTCTCTCTCTCGCGCGCTCGCGGGATTGGCGACTGGATAATCCCCATACAGAGCACATCGCGGAAGCTCAATGCGAGCATCTATCATCCCATTTTAGAGGAGTTGCGGCGGGTCAACGATCCATCGGCCCACATATTCGGGAGCAGAGTCCCATTCCTCCCACTTGTCAATTTCTTCGCTCTCCCCTGGGCGAACGGCATCTGCTGCAGATTGCTGGTTTTGCATTTGGAGACTCGCTTGGTGGATAACAAGAAGTCAACTTTGGCCGCAGATCTCAATCGTAATCACGACATATATTTTGTATATTAAGTTGCACATTCGCCATTCTGTTGCCCCGCTTTTCTCTGTGCCATACTGTTCTAATATTTTATTTATCTCCGCTGCTGTTCCTCCTCTGCCTTGATCCCTGCGCACTCAAATATAAATGGGTGACAACTCGCAAACACCTTACTTCCCCAGCGACTGATACATTTATGTATGTGCTGATTTTCAAGAATACCACGAGAATTCCATCTGCACTGAGGAAAATGCACGGAAATCTTTCCCATATGAGCTTTTTAGGATGGCGAAAGTTGGTATAATTTAGGGAATTTCCGCGATTCATCCAAAATTTGCCCATTCTTCAGGTAAGAAATCTTTCGGAGCTTTGAGAATTTGTGCCAAAAATTGCCATAATTTAAGATCTAACCTTTTTTGCTCATTTCCATGCAGTTTTTTCAGCGTGTAAGACCTTCTGTGATGAACTCCAGTCTACATTTTATATCTAATGTAAAACCTACCTGTGCTCTATCCGTACCTGACCGCAATAATTTCTCGTTTATAGAATGAGAGGGAAGAACGGAGCTTGGAATTGAAAATGATGGGGAGAGGAGCAAAAAATAATTAGAACCATATGACGCGTGGGTTCAGACACGAGTTGCCGATAATAAATAACGATAACTTGATAATTACGGCACGAAATTTTATACCAACGGCACACTCTCATCCCTCGATGGCTATTCACCTCTGTGACCAATTTTCGATGGTCGCTCCTCTCAAATATTTGGGCGATTAGAGGCGGCAGAAGGGATGCGAGAGATCTCAACGTCCATGATACTGAAATCGATCAGGTAATAAGGTGAAAAGTGTGTCACTTTTGATCTCGACTCAAATTTACACTGTCATAAAATTAAATTAGGTTGCTCATTCAGGTATCTCGTGTGGCAGCAGTGCTATAAATTTCACACAAGTGGCCTCCCAATGGTGACAAAAAAGCCATTATTGGGTGACAAATATTCTTCTCCACACACTTAATAAATTAGAATCATTAACAAGTTGCTCAAATACCGAAGAGAGGTAGGTTTTTTTGTCTCTCCGGCGACTGCCTCTTAGGAAGTTCCTGGACGTGTCATTTGGGATTGATAGAGAAGCAAATGATGAGCAGATCGCGTTGTCACATAAACTTATCTCTCCTCAAAGCCCAAAGCGCGAAGACATCTCGACCTGCTCACCGTGTCGAATGCCTCAGAGCGAGCGGGCGGATTAAATTTAATTGAAGTCACTCACTTTGTCATGTGGCTGATGACAAAAAAAGAGAGACCGTGTCCAGTAGGAGAGACACCACAGGTGCTTGTCGGATTCCACACTCACTTTTAATCAATCAATGACCATTTGAATAATAATTCAGTGGTGGTGTTAACAAGTTCTCCGCGCGGCAAAAAGAGGAGCAGAGCTCCAAGAAGTGGAGCTCCATCGCGATCAAAATGTTTCTCTTCCACCCGAGATCTATAATCTAATTAAGCCGAAGTGTGGCCATAATTTAGTGAGACATGAGACAATGGGAGGCACACATCGAAAATATGACCGCCACTTCTTCCCGACCTTATCAAAAGTGTATCAGAGTCAGCGGAATTCTCGGTACTGCCGGACTTCATTTGAATTCCTGCCACACATCGGATCGCCGGCCCGACAGGTAGGCAAGCGTCCATCTACCTGGCGACGGCATCCCAGCATTTCAGCACATTATGCCCCGACAAGCGAGACAGTCATGGTGCTCAAGTGTGGCAATTGGAATTGATCGATCATCAGAAATGGACAGACCAACGTGATCATTGACTGCAAATGATCGCCGAGCAGCAATTCTCTGTGTCCCCCTGCTAAGTTTCCGTCAACGCCCACAAGCGATCAGTGGTGGTGGAAACCACCCTGAACGCACGCACGTCATCTGGCGTGCATTTTTTCGGGATTTCTAATTAAGTGCTATTGGCTACGCTTGTGCCCTTCGCCGAAACCCTCATTGTCCCACATTTTCGGCGGTTCCACACAGGAGAGCCATAAAATCCAGCCCGGAATTGATAAATTACACTAATTTGTCAAGTACCATGTTTACATCAAGTGCTAATTTAGCATTATTATGGAAGAAAAAAACAACAAAATAAATAATTACGATCATAATTGAGGTGGAAGAGGCCTGAGTATCATTTATATACCCCCCATGTGATTCTCGTTGAAGAGAATTACTGTCTTCGTGTAAATGGTATTAGGAAGTTATCCCACTAAGTTGAAGTTATTGACACTTTCAAATTTCTCATCAAAGCTGTATGTCCACGTTAAAGAAGCTGAAGGGTCGCCAAAGCCACCTTTGGCGATATTCTGAGACAAATTTGAGGTATATTTGCCTGTCATATCTCGGCTGATCATATGATTACATATATTTTGCAGAGAAGATCGTTCATGATCATGTCATATTCATGCGGATTCATCATGGAGAGCGCTCTATACAGTCCAGCACCCTGGACTAGAGCACTTGTAAACTAGTTTGCATAAGAAGAGGCATAAACAATTACCACAACACCATGTTCAACATCACCTAAAACCACCCCGAAAGCAGTAAAACTCATGCCTTTAATGGCTCTTGAGTGGACACAAAAACGTGAAAAATAGTCACACCATCCTTTTCTTAATTATCTCACGCAGCTGATCAAGTGTTGTACACAGAAGATGGACAATGACACTTGACTCTCACCTGTTTTTATTTACAAACAGCAAGTGTTTGGAGGCATGAAAAAATCAAATACCGGGTAAGATGCGAAGCGACAGAGATTGTCTGGTGCGGAGAGTGGTTTTTTTCTGACTATAAAATAATTTAAAGAGCACCTCCATTTGGACAGAAAGATGACAGAGAGCTCATTACAGTGAAACGTGGCGAGTCGCCTAAAGCTGTGGCAAGATGATGGAGTCGATTTGGGATTGCTCTTTGTGAAGAGAGAGAATATCATGTTAATTTTTTATGACCCGCACCAATTCGTAGAAATTAACGGAGGTGCTACTAGTGAGACGGTTTCATTTTCACCCGATCATCTCCATGCGCCTCGCGATGCAATCTTCAAGCGCGCTGGGATGATAATTTCATCAAAGCATCGCTGTGACAGACCTGATGGGCCCTCTTTTCCCGAGAACCAGCTCCACAAGGGAATATCATTTTAATCATTGTGCAACTCAAGCCAGAATGCGCTGCAGATGCTTATTTACCATCTCTAAGTGACTTTAATAGTTCTTTGTGTCTCGCGGTTGCGCCACAAAAAAGAACCTCCCGTGAGGGCAGCCGGGGATGGGAGGAAGTCTCAGAAGTGACCAGTGACAAATTGAGCGGGAAGTTGGCACAGATATTGTCAGTTCTCGGAGTGAAGAATCAGGTTCGTCGCTTATCGAGACAAGTGAAGTCTTTTGTTCTCTCCATCGTCAATTTAACCCTGCTCACAGTTTAATTGCCATTGCAGTGGAGATTAGTGTGTTCTAATGCTTAAAAATAACCGTAAATTTCATCTAATTAGTCCAGCAAGAGGACCATGGGGCGCACAACTAGCCAAAGAGAGAGCAGAGGACGAGGAATCCTCGTGAAGGAATCACATACAAGCAAGGGATTGCCAATATTGGGAACGCAGTGGAAATTTCAATTACATCGTGAAGCACTTATTTCGTTTAAATTCCCATTTGAACAATCTCACAGTTGTTCCTGAAAAATAAAGGGATATTTTATCTTGTTATCTCTTCAATATTTAGTTATAAATTCATTGTATACAAATGTTTAAAGAGCAGAAAGCAAATTTCTCAATTATTATCCATACGAGAATCTTAAATAATGCTAACGAAAATGTGTTAATCTGTAGTCGTGAGTAGACAAAACCCGTAAAGTGTTCTTTAATCGTAACAATTTTTCCTTAAACTCTACCTCAAATTCCTCTTTCCACCCAAAAAGTATATTTTTCCCGTCATTTTCCACTCTTTCCCAATCTAAACTTGCAACAGAACTTTCTTAGAAACGACGAAAGGAAGCCCTTGCCTTCGAGTCTCAGCACAATTTGCGCCGACTTGCGAGCCTTTCGGTGCCACAATGGTATTTTCTCATAGTGCATTTCTCTGGCAATGGTGAGCCAATTAGGTGCATCCAGGGATCATCGGTGGAATTTATTTGGCTCGTTGGACACGCAGTTTTGCTTTGGAGAACACCAACCATTCCATGGCCATGAAATGAAGATTGCTTTGTTCTATATACGTCGTGTGTAATTTCAATCAATCTGAAATCTCCACTTTAGCAACAAATTACATTTAATTGATACGCGAGAGAGAAAGAGAATTCCATCTCAATGATTTAGTACTTTTTGTTTGTCTTCCCTCACCACATCCAAGAGGCATCTTATCTTGGGTGAGCTTCACTCCGTGGAATGGGAGAGAAAAAAGAATTTTTAACATGAAACTATTGGGTGCGAGCCGCAAGCAAATTCGAACTGCGAGATCACCAGTTTATATTTCCCCCCCGCTCACTCGCCGTGTAGACGATCTATTGGTCATGTGAAAGCATTGTATAGCATTTTGTGGGAAAATTCTTCGACCACATAAAACATCCGTGGAGACATGAAAACAAGTGACCTGAAACATTTTACCATGGGTGGAATTTATATTTTCTCTCGCTCATTTCTTTCTTTCGAAAAATATTGTTTTCAACAAATATACGAGAAAAATATTTAATTGAAGCTTTTATGTGGCTTTCAGACGCTCATTACAATGTCTTTTCATATATGGCCGCGCGCGCGCGCGCGGGAGAAAGGCTTTTTCACAAGTCTTCTCTTTGCCATTTGTGTGGATCAACGCATCAAATATTGAGACGTTATTTTTGCTCTATTGTTGCAATTTGATCATTCAACAATACACCAAAAATATCACGCGCTTTTTCACCTCTTTAGTGAGATCTTCACTGTCCAAATCAGCGAATATATCTTCTTTTGTTGCCTCCACTCGAGGTGATTTGGCGCTATACTTGCGAGCCGCTGTTTACCTATTTTGTCTGCTCCGGCAATCTCTGGCGGGGCTCTGAAATTTTTCCGTCTTCCACCCAATTTGTCGCGAGCAAGCTTTCGAGATTGCGATGTGTTTTTATTGCTGGCATAGCGCCGAAACACCTTGAGCACTACTAGTCTCAAGAGTGAGAAGAATCACCATGAAGAGATCATTTGCTTTTGTATTTCATTAGCATTTGTTGTCGTCTCGATGAAACACTTCGATTCGGAGTGATTTTATCACACACAAGGCAGAATTTCTCGATCACCCAAGGCGCTCTCACAGTGCAAAGTCCGGATTGCACTCTATGGTAATCCAATTCCGCAGTTGGACGGAAGATCATTCGCGATACGCTGAAGCTCTCGGGGAAATGCGCGCGCGCGCGTTTTGAGGGAATCAATGTCAATGCTTGGGCACTACAAATCGTGTCGGTGGAAGAGGTCAGTCAGGGTGGGAGTCGCAGAGTACCGATATGCCATTAAAATAAATCACCACACGATGATTCTCCATCGATCATAAAAGTTGTCTTCGTGAGTGCGCAGATAATTAGAACGAGCGAGATGGCGCGACGGCCGAAAAAGCTTGATCCTCGAGATCGAGCAATTACCCTACAACGCGCTCTTTTTGCTCCAGCGATGAGCAATGCCTGTCTAATTACCGAAACATTAACGCCAATCGACCTCTCACTCCGCCATCACAATCAATTTGTCCAGGCATTCCGAACACTATTGCTCATCTTGCATTCCTCGCTGGGAGAGCCGAACGAAAATTTTAATTACACCTGAACCAGAGCTTTTTTCCTAACTCAGTTATTAGCGTCTCGTGTTGTCGATTATGCGATCGGGAGGCAAAAAAGTTTGAGTTCTGCGTTGATGTATTTCTGACGGCGGATCCTATTAATACATATTTTCTTGGGAGTTTTGCGCCAAAAACAACATTTCTCTTCGCGGTATTTGCTATGTGTCTTATCGCCAAACCTGCAAACGTGACATGAGACTTTGGCTTATAACCATTGAGACTATTTAACAGCCAAATGATCTCTCCGGCCAGACGCGCTGCAGAGCAGCCAAACGCCATTTCTCATGAATTCATAATTCCACAGTCAGGTGAATGCTTCCTCCGCTCAAATTAATGGGGAGTCTTTATGTTTGGGTGACTCTCACATCGGGGAAAACCTCTTAAATTTGTCACAACGGTCTTTGCATGCTTCTCTCGCATAAATTTGACTTTATTCGCACTGGCTTAATTTCCTCCTCCTGCGGCGGCTGGGAGAAATTTGTCCGCTATATTTGGCCAAGTGTTTTGCGCCCATCGAAAGAAATCTCTTCGACAGCCTCGCAACGTCACCTTCAACCTCCGACCGCTGAGCAAATTTATGTCCACGATTTGCCCATGTTCTTCTCCCTTCTTCGCTGCGCTCTTTTTGGGTGGAATTTTTATTGCGATTTACACGTGCAAAGCGCGCACATTGATAAGGTTTCCGAGCAACAACACCAGTGAGCTAATCGCGCTGATTCGACGCATTAAAAAAAGGTATTTTATATAATAAAGAACGGTACTTCTCTTTGGGTAAGAAAGAGAATTTACATAATGTGTCTCTCTACCCATTTTTCCATCGCGCCGCGCGGTTAAATGTTAAGCACTGAATTGCATTTGGCATAAAAATGCATTTTGCGATTATTTACAGAGACGATGGACTCTTGAGATTCGGTTGCTCCCTCACACCAGACCATTATTGTGGTGAACAGAACAGCAGGATATTTTCAGCAACAATCGTCAGTGAGATTTTTCCTCCTTGAAGTTGCTTATGCGTGAGCTTATCTTGTGGTATTGTAAGCCATAAATATTGAATTGAATTTCACTTCTTCAAGATGATCGGCCTCATCGAGGTCTCACTGGGTTAAAAGTCTCTTCAATCAATCCGAATGGCTTTCATTGCAGCTTTAAGGATATCAGCCTTTAGTCGCAATCAAATGTGATACTAAAATCTTCCTCCGTGTCGCAGAGCGACTTAAGCTCCCTTTCTCTTTGTACGTATTAATTGAAAGGTGCACTGAAAGAATGCCACACTTGTTTTCAACAGCCAGTTACACCTGAAATTTGTCGAATCGATGCCGTATTAATTGGAATCTTTGCATTTTAGACACATCTCGCATGGCATCTCGCATATGAGGCATATTTTCCCGAAAAATTAAACTTAAATATTTATGAGTGAAATTATTTCTTGCGCCACAAACAGTGGAGTTTTTTGCTGCATGGAAACTCCCAAGTCAATTTGTGATGTCTTTCGGACGAGGATTGAATTATTAATTGGCCAAGTCCACCTGACGGTGCTTGTCGGCGGCCACAGAGGGCCAGAGAGCAATATCTCAAATAGACTTTTCCATCTCCGCCAAAATATATGAGTCTCTCCGCCATAGAGAATGAATTCATGGGTGAGAGCCTCGAGACAAACGGCAGAGCGATTTATTTGGGGTCTGTGAGAGAGTCTTGGCAAACAAATAATCAATCCTGAGCCACGATAATTTATTCATTGGGACGCCAATAGATGATGGGTGGTATTTTGTGGCCCAATTACTTAATAGTCTCTCTCTCTGGCGAATTGGATTTGCCGTGGCACGTGAATTATTGGCTTTCCGCGGCTCTGATGCAATCAACACTCGGGATGCTTTTCACCACGCGGCCGGAGATTATCTCGAGGCACCATCGTCGGTTTTTGGGGAAAGCGAGAGCTGATTGTCCGCTTCCTTTTGGGCATGGGAGTGCGCTCCATTATTCATTTGTCACATGTGAAAATCGTGAAAGTGTCTCCGTGGCTATTTGACCCAAACGGATCTCCCATCGATACACTCTTGATACAGATTCAACTTGTCGATATACGACGCCATGACTCTGTAGCATATGGCACACAATCCTCAAGTGAAGGGGCGGACAATTGCTGGATAATTGACACTGAAAGTGCAGAAGAATCTTCAACACTGCAAACGAAGCCGCTGAACTAAAATGTCGGCGCCTTAACACACACAAACTACAACTTCCCCTTATCAGTCTCTATCAATCCAGCCTTTAGTTGGACGCCTTCTTCGCGCCGAGAACTTGCAAAACATCTTGCATGGAGCCTCCTTCTCGCCTCCCACTGTAGTGTTGGCGAATTTCCCGCCACTTCCAATGACCATAGTTCATCTGCGCCGAGTCAGAGAGGAAAGCCTGAATAAATAAATAATAACAATGACACGTTCGAAATTAATTGAGTCAAATGAACAAAAGCAACTGCGGAGGAACAGCAGAAGCCACAAAGTGAGAGTGGAGCCCAGGAGAGTGCCAGCATGTGTCAAAGTACAAAACTGTGGAAGTCACTTTACATAAGAGTTCATTCTCTCTCTAGTGGAGAGATATTTGTGCAATCAGCGCCGATCTTCGCGGTGCGGGTGAATGTTTTTGTCGATTTCGAGACACTATTATAATTTATAGGATTCATTTTCAGCTTCACTTTCAGCAAGAAAAGCCCTTCCTCGAGCCTTTTCACTCTATCTTTCTCGCTTGCGCGCTGCGATCACGGATGGAACTGAGTGGAAAAATGGTGCAGTTCTTTTTTTATGAATTGGAGCTTTTATTGAAGTCATCGTGCCACCCGGAAATTGTGAGGCCATCTCACGATTCTGCTGGGGAAAAATTCCGCGGCAAAGTGGAGAGAAATTTCGAGAATGCGCGTAGAAGATCACAAAGTGTACCACCCGAAATTCAACGGGAAAAGCTGCATCTATTTGGTGCTGAAACATACTTAATGTGTCTCACACAACCCAGTGAACCACGAAAGCTAAAAAAGAAGCAGATATTTTAGATGTCTGAGCTCAGATTTTAGCTGCCAAGACAATGAAGAGTAAACTCAATAGCGTTGCAAACACAGCAATTTAAAGCAAAATGTTTAGACAATTTTTAAGCTTCAGTTGGCTAATTTGGCTTCATATTAATGAAATTGCATGAATTAACATGATGCGACTTGTGCATTTATATGTCGCATCAGTACTTTACCTGGTCGCCGCTGCGATCGCTAATACATTCACCGAATGGCTGAGATTTTAGCGAAAGAAAGCGCAGAACTTAGCTTTTTCAATCTCAACTTTGAGATCTTACCATTTTGTGTTCACCGGGACAAGACAGTTCGATATTCAAACTAATTGCCGGTTCAAAGTGGCCCCACTTCACTGTAAAGACAGAGACATATTTCTTATGGGCAAAGTTGGAGAAATTAGGAGTGCGACTTGGAGTTCACCTCGAACTTGTTCCCGATTCCATCTTTCACTCCAACGACGCGAGATGCTCATTCGTGAGTTTAATTCTAATGAATGGAGGCACCACATTCAATAATTCCATAATTTTCATGCATGTCCATCAAAGTAATGTGCCACGCCACTACCTGTTTCGGCTCTCCCGCGGCCGCGCCGGCAATTATTCACGTGGGCAGGTTAACGAATGCTCTTTTACAATCCTCAACACCACAAAACACACAGCATCGAGAAATCAGTTAATAATAGCCAAAGTGTTGTGTTCTCTCCAGTGTCTTCTGTCGATTCACCTCCACCTTTTTTCTCCACTGCCATTTGCCGTGCAGAACCGCCGAGGAGAGGCGCGAAAAGTGTGTGGATGGGAAAAGAGCATCTGTGAGGATGGGTTCGAGACAAAAGTGTGTAATTCCGGATACACTGCGTAGAAGATCAGCAACACGGTAGGCACCAATTAGGTCAGAGTTCAATCCGTTGGCACTCCTTTCTGGCCACCGAGCCAGCACTCAATTTCTCCGCGCTGTCGTGCATCGCGAGTTGACGATCTTCGTCTGCCAGCCCAAAATTCCACGCAACATCACGCATGGGCGATAGAATCGACCAATGGCCAGAAACGAGCCATTATTTAATGATATATCTGCAGACGAGGAATTATTAATTGACGCTGTGAATCCAAATTATTCACCTGTTCGTGGTTGCGGATAATGACCGACAGCAGGTTTCTCTTGGGCTTGTAAAAAATAGAACAACTCCTTTTCAATTTCACTTCAACTTTGATTATA
Organism: Phlebotomus argentipes; assembly: GCF_947086385.1. NCBI lineage: Eukaryota > Metazoa > Arthropoda > Insecta > Diptera > Psychodidae > Phlebotomus > Phlebotomus argentipes. The sequence continues at coordinate 4,304,276 of NW_026776181.1, read as the reverse complement.
TGGTTGAAGCTTTCAGGCTTCCTCGCTCTTCGTGTCTAAATCAACACTTTACGCACGAAGGCCATGGCAATTGTGCGCCTCGCCAGTCGAGCAAAGCCATTCCATCTTCCAACGCCATTCAGCGTCCCGACATTCCCAAATCATCTCACAATGTTGCCTGTCACAGATTGAGGACATAATCGGTCAACAATCTCTGTCAATAACTTCATCCTCATGTCCGGCAAATGGATTGCGGGGAGGAAAAAAGTTGCTAAAATGGGAATTAAAATACATTATAATTAATGATGGCGAAGGAGAAGGTTTTAGCGCGATGCACATAAAGTGAAGCCGCTCATAAAATTTAAATGCATTCCTCCGACTCATCTGCTGCACACACATTTATCGCTCTTCTATCATAAATCATTTTGGATTAAAAGTGGTGTGAAGATATTTTTGCATGCTGATCATAGAGTGTGAACTTTTCATATAATGTTGCAACTCCACTCGCGGGAGAACCTATTTGTACCCATCAAGTAGGATCGAAGAGACGCAGAGTGGCTATAAAGTTACCACTGCGTCTCACCTGATCACACGAGAGCAGCGATAAATATTGGCGTATTTATAATAACTTTTGCAAAATGATCCTCGCCGTCGAGGATACAAAAAGTCCCACTCAGTTGAGAAAAAATCACCTCGACAGACTTTTCAATTTAGTCGTTGATCAATAAATTTTTCACATTATAGCGCTCAAGATGGAAGGCGCAATTCCTGGAAGATCACTAAATCTTCAGCACTTGCAACTCCCGTGGATATTGACGTCTCACTGATTGTCTCCCTCTTCGGCTGTTATTGTAATTGAGACAGAGAGAAAAAATGTTCTGCGACAAACACAACACAAAAATCAGAACTTGAGCCACGCCCACTTGAATGCCCCGCCCCTAACACATCAATTTCTCCACGTTTTCGCATGATTTCAAACAGTAAGTCCTCATTCCTTGATCATTGACACGAGAATCAGAGCAACCTAAGCCTACCTGAGCTCTTGTCTACTTGAGAAGCATCTCATCGCATTAACACCTTATTTCGCTGAATTTGCCATGTTAAGTCGCGTTGCTGTTCTGCCAGAATCGTAAATAACAAATTTTTATTGCTGTCGATTAGTAAATAGCCACGATCACCGAATCACTCGATCGACTGGTGAGCTGTTGTCAGAAGTATCCACTTGTCCATTGACTCTTGTCTGTCGTTTTTCCCTTTTGGCGCATTGGGAGACGGATTGAATGCGGCATAAATTGCTGAGTGAGTAATTTAATAAATGATAAAAAATACTTGTGTGACGGTTTCGATTGCCGCTTTAACACACTCTTTCACTCATCTGCGAGTGATTTAATCGCTACTCTCCTTCCCAATGCCCACTTTATCAAGCATTTTCCACTCCACGGCCATTTCCAATTCATCTTCGGCATCTATGCCTTCAATTAGTCCAATCGTGGCCCGAGAGGGCAAACACATGTGTGGCAGCGAAAAGAAGGCTTCTGCTTGTGATGACATGTAAAATTAAATGGAATTGATTCCACTTTGGATTTTCTTCAAATCATATGTGAAAGACTTCAAGTGAGTGACCGTTTCGTAATGACTCAAGTCCATTCTCATAGAAAATCAGATTGACTATCGTGTCACTCCGGCTGCAGATCGAGATCAACTCTCGAGAACTCAGCACGGGAGCCCGAGGATCGAGGGGCTCTGATCCCTCCACAGGTCCATTTGACGTGCCAATGACGTGTTAAATGTGCAAATGACGTCTCATGAAGTGGCAATCGATCTACTTTCCACACACTTTCATTGCACAGTCTGACTTTGGCCATGGATCGCCTTAGATTTCATGAAATATTCCATCTTGCATCGCACTTTTCCAGCACCACAACTGAGTGAATTTCACACTTGGGTGACTCGCGGACTCGCGAATGAAATCATTTGATAAATTTCACCTGTTATCCATCCCCTCTTCTTCGCATTTCTAGGCATTGGATCGCACGCTTCGCCGCCATGAGATTCACAAGGCAGAAAAGATGGAAATTCCTCTCATGTTGGATCAATCCATTTCGTGATCGACACCAGCCATTTTTTCGCCCAACAGACCAAAAAGACCGATTTGTGATTTATCTCGAGATGAAAATCACACGCGTAAAATCTATGAGAGCCAATCGATCGCGTCTCCATTCCCATGCCTCGCGAGTTGAGGCCCTCACAATCTGATTATCAAATAGTATAATATTTTTCTCCACGGAAAAAATATGACCATGACACAGCACATATCTCATTATAGCGAGCTGGTGTCCATGCGAGGCACTCTTCTGAGGCCCAATTATTACACACTGCGTTCCTGCGGTCACTGCTTGAGAGCCCAGCGAAGGTGGGCTGAAGTGGAGGATCTCCGAGAGCGCTTTACTGATGCACAAGGATGTGATTTTTCGGCTTGATTAAATGAAATCTCTAATCACTTCCTAGCATCACCCTCTCAATAATCCAATTAAAGAGACCAAAATTAGAGATATTCCGCCAAAAATGCTGATAATTTTGATTTTACGACTGAAATTCAACTGAAAATTAACCGAAATCTAACTCATAACTCTAAAACAGAGCTTTTCAGGTAATTTTTTAATGATTTTCTTCCTCTAACTGCACCGTTGGGCTTTATTTTTATCTCAAATAACAGAAAAATTAGATTGTATTGCGCTTTGAGACTATTTTTCGCCACCCAACTTTCATAAATTCTAATGATTAGCGCAATAGTTTGAATTGACTTGTCTTATTCAGTCTTAAATAAGTCACATAGGGTTTGATTACTCTTGGCGATTATTCTGGAAATTCCCCCAGAATTTGTAGCCACAGTGCAAGCTTGAATGATTGAAGAGATTGAAGCGCAGTCTCTCAGACATTCAACACTTTTCTTCCTTACCATATGCGAGGTTTTCTCTTACATAACAATAAGACACAGTCCGCGCGTGGAGAGAGAACAAATTACCTTCAAACACCCTCGTGAGGCAAGTGGTCGCCACTAACTCTAATTAACTGTGACTCCATTTGTGCCCAAAAAATAAACACACAGCATGTTCGCAGAGGCGGCGATAGCATCTCATCGGGTCATCGATACTTCTCTCCATGGCTGTTGGGCTGGTGAATGAAGGAGGTGCAAAGCGAGGCACTCCATATGGTAACATTTCAAAATTGCTTGGTGAGGATAATTGAAATTTGCCAGATTCCCTCGCGACTGCTCTCACTTTTGCGGTGGTGCAACAAATCGGCCCCAACACCTGCAATCGCCAAGAAATTGCTGAGTCTTCGCCCCCACAATGATGATCGTTTTTTTTCTCTCCTTTGCCTTCCCATGAAAATCCCAGCGTCGTTCATCATCGCAATTCGGCACCGTTTCTCACTCTCAATGAATATGGCAGAGTTCATTATCCATTTTTGTCAGTGTTTTATATACTTTGCCAGTGAGATCATATAAGAGATTCCCCGGCAAGATATCACGATTTGGCGGTGCGGCTCTTCTTGTTCAATTCCACAAAATCACCACTTGACGGTTTTGATTATATTTCTTTTTGTCGTAATATTGTTCTCTCTGGCGAATTTATTATAACTTTGCCCAAGAGAGAATCCCGCAAGGCTAAATTTGGTGAGATTAGCGATAGAGTGTCTTTGAAAGTTTAACAGCATCTTTTGTCATATGAAAAATACTGGGTCATAAAAATTGAATTATCTTATAAATCTTACACCCTAAAATGAAGATATTAAAACTTTCTTTGGCGCAACTCCGCGCGGACAGGATGTATTTGGGCATGAGGAGTTTCCTGAATGGGCGGAAGAATTAGACAGTGGAATTTTATTAGATGAAACACTCTGTCAAAGAGTAGTAATCAAATTAATTCAACAGGGAAATTCTACCTTCATATTCACGCGCATATTCATTTGGGAGATGAGAATTTGAGCATTCTCAGTGGCAGGTGGTATTTTCTGTCAGACACTTTGGAAGTGTTAATTGAGCGGCGCAGTTCATCATAAATATCGTCAAATGCCCCCCAATTCAATGGGACACAGCGGGCAGGAGACCCCCTAAAAAGGAGGCGTGAAAGAGCGGTGAAGTATTGATCAAAATTCATCCACTTGTACAGATGGAAAATTCTTCAGGTGCAGAATATTCCATAATGTGAGAACATGTGTGATTGAACTCATCGCGCTCAGTGTCAAAATCACACGGGGAAGCGATGGAATTGGACAGAGAGAGAGAGGAATTCCTGCGTCGGCCCATTGTTAGTTGGGAGATATAATTTATTCATTTGAATAAAATTGTCTATTTGAGGCTCCTCGTAAAATACAATCTTTGGGCAATTGAGTGGAGATTGAGTCGCGGTGACTGAGTGCTCACGAGGAGGATGAAGAGCCGCAGCATGTGGGAGGTGATACAATCGCACATTACACCTAGTTCAGACAACTGGTTTCAATGAGGCTCATCACTTTTCACTCCGCCAACAACGCACCCAACATGATCGTGCAGGAAGAGGAGGAAGACAGCGAGAAGGCAACCTGCCAGCCGATTGAGACGCTCAGACCGATGCCTGATGGATGGCCATTTATCAGTTGCAGGAAGACAAGGTGCCTTTCCCATCTCGCATTTGCATTGCACTGCTTGCGGAATAAGTTCGGCTCGCTAGCCTTAATTTGGCGGGCTTCCAAGTAATGCAAAGTCGTGTAACACATGTTTAGTGAAACCTCTAGGATCGAAATGAGCTAATTTGTCCCATTTCATAAATTCAAACAATGAAAGACACGAAAAAATGAACCCCCCTTTTCGCCATATTTTGCCTCCCTGAGTCTATTTTAGTGAATTTTGCCAGATTATACTGCTTGCGCGATCGCGGTTAGTAGCTGTGATGTAAATCCCAGCTGCTAATTTAATGCAATTCATCTGCAAAACATTCCCCTCAGACTTTTCCTTGCAGCGTGCGCGGAATTCTGCCGGGTATCAAGTGAGTGATAGAGTGTGTAAATGCATTTTAGCATGCGACTCCACCCACTTGAGCCCTCGCGCCGCAGATCCTGGTCGCGGAGGGCATGCAAGTCCAAATATGCGATGTCACAGAGGTTACTTGGGCGATAAGGAGTTGAATAATAATAAAATATCCGCCCAAAAAGAATTTTCATATTTCCACACCATCGCTGTGCGCTTTTTTTTCGTCTTCTCCGCGAACTCCTCACTTAAATACCATGTGCGGAGCTCTGAATGGGTGTCGCCAGTGATCCCCGAGACCCAAGGGAACGACTTTCTGCGTGTTTATCTGACCAAGTCGCGAGCACCGATTATTGATTGCCGATATAAAAATGCACTCGATGACTTTTGTAAATACAACATGCCAACAAATTATTTATGATCTGTGTTGTTTTACTTGCTGAGCAGATCAACAATACTTGTGCCGTCTCCAAAAGTACGCGCGATGATTTTTTTTCTTCTTGTGCCTTCCACCAGCGAGACAACAAGCACTTCACAATATTAATAATAACTTTTTCTCATGTTTGTTTTGCCACAGCCTTGCCATTCAGTTGCCCGTGCGTGGAAGTGAGATGAGAGACTGATTGAATATACATAAATATTTTTATCATGTTTGCTGACACAATTCACAGAGGATGGAAAGAAGGAACCACAATTTCTCCGAACATCTCAAAGAATGTGTTTATGTATAATAGATGGGTGGGTTTCATTTCACCACGTGAAGAAGGCGCAAAAGATGGTAAAAACAAGAGGAGACTCTTTCTCTTAATGCCATATTTTTTCTGCCTCGCGCTGCCATCTTTCGAGGAGTGCAACTTCTCTCGTGGCGGAGAAATCTCCAAAGTACATCTCATGAGGCAAGTAAAAATTGAATATGAAATTTGATCGAGTTACAAATATCTCCGGAGTCTCCTTACGTCTCACATCTTGGACATTATAGTGTTCAATTGTGTGAGAAAATCCGAGAATCTCCACTTTATTGTCTGATCTTAGAGCTTCTTCAGGCTCTTCTTTCTCTGGCCCCGAAGATATCAAATTCGTAGATCTCTCTGTTTCTCAGCACCACAGAACCAAGGGAATCATCGAGAAATGACCACCTTTGTGTCCCTTCCTCAGACTATCTCTCCGTCTCTGGCAATTCTAACGCCACAATATGCAGACCTGCGAGTCTCAGATTCATTCTCATTAAAATGATAGCTTCCGCGTGAATAGAGGAGGATTTATTGACAGAGACCTAAAGGGATAATCATATCGTGAGACCTTTGTCTACTGACGCAGTGAGGAAACGTTTTTTTTTTTTTCTTTTCTCAATCCCCCACAAAGGTTGCAAAGTATTTAGGCTAATCTATTGTTTTCTTATCCCTTTAGACCTCAATTTCTCGTATCGATCCACTTGGAAGCGGACCCATTAAACTGCCCTGACGTGGCATTTAAGTCTTCTCCACTCTCTGATAGAGTGTTTTCTCGTGATAAGACACTTCGTGTTTGGCTATGTCCAGAAATCTCGATCATATCAGTGCAACATAGAAAGACTTTCATGATCTGACCGAACCGCGATCTTCTTCACTCTTTCCCTTGATCATTGCGCGCGCCCGTGTCAAACAATACCCACAATATACTCATGATTTTGCCCACAACAATGGTCTCATCAAGTTCCAGCAAACAAATTATAGTCTCATACTGAGTATTTCATCTTACTCTCCCGCTCTGAGGGGCGAGAAAAGAGGCTCAATTGTGTCTTGCCTGGGATGTTTGCATAGTCAGTGTGTTATACAGTGTAGAATGATGATAAATACCTGCATCACAGCATATTAGCGATAATATGAGTGGTACTTGTTTGCACAGCTTCACAGAAGTCACGATTCCATTTATATTTATAATATTTCGCCGAGGCAAAAATAAATCGTCTCGCTGTCGGTTTGGCCGGAATGAAAGGGGATGAAGAGGCTCGCGAGATGGGCTGTCGGGGGAGCCAGAAGAGCTCTCATCTTGGCGCTCGCACTCGAGAAATTATTATGCATATAATAAATTGTCAATGTGAAGCTGCAATTCTGCTTGTGCGCCAGATTAAGAGGCGACTGAAGTGACCGATGCACTTTTCCTAAGCTCCTTTTCACACACGCGGCACTGGCAATCTCGCGAACAAGGCAATGATAATAGAGACCCACTAATTTGTTGCTAGTTTTAGCACTGGACAAAAGTCAAGTCATTAGAACGGCTGCTTGTCAAAAAGTTCAACGATTCCGGTGCGCAAGAAGTTTTCATTGGGCAACAGAAATGTCGACTCTGAGTGGGTTGATTAATTGAGACGTTCTCCTCGCGAATCGGAATTTATTCACTATTTACTCTCTTTCTCCCTGCATTCGGGCTGATGCCAGGGCGCAAGGAAGAAGGCAGAAAAAGAGCTCAACAAGTCTGGAGTGGCTGAATTGTTATAGGCGCAAGTCAAGGTGCAAAATTTATGGATGTTTAATTATGTCGCATTTCAGTCAATTTAAATTGTAAAACAAGAAGAATACACCCATTCTTGTAGCGCGCAACAGCATACAATTTCACATTCTCAGCTTCAATTGTTGCAATAAATCTCTCTCCAACTCTCCTTTTGAAATTCACTCTGGATGCCACGAGATGCGGTGATCAAGAGGAAAATTTCAATTGTATAAATAGCACTTCAATGGAGAGTTAATTCACATTCATTTTCACTAGGCGAAGAGGTGTCCTTCCTCATTGAATAAATGAAGAATTGTCAAGGAGTTCACTATGTATGCGCGCGTATACCTGGAAGAGAGACATTTCCATTCAGCTGCGAAGCTGCACTTTGATGAGTTTGCCACTCAATTAATAAAAAACCACCAGTATTTATAAATAATAGTGCAGTGGCGTAGTCAGCAAGCAGCAGAACGATAATAGCAAATTAGACGTTCCAACACGCTCCGCCCACTAGAATGCTCCGCCCCCAACGCGAGAAATTGCCAGTTTCATACTTTCCGTCACTAACAGTGTCGAGAGCTTGCAACTACGCCACTGACTGTGACTTCTATTCCCTTTCGATATTGATTTATGTGAGTTCTTTTCCGTCCAATTGTGCATCTCTTCTTTCCACTCACGTTGAGGCTGCTCGGCCGGGCGAAAAGGGGGTGAGGCGTGGACGAGGTAAAAGTTGTTTCGAGGAATGTTAACGAAAAGTTCTCTTTACACCACATTCGACGCTTTTAGGGATCACAAATTGAGCGCGTCTCCAATTTAGAGAGAATCTTACATTGGAAAGCACAATGTCACGAAATACGTGTTAGGAATTATTTTAGCGCCTGTAGTGAAGCTTCATAGTGAATAGCGAACGGACCACAAATCGCGACATAGAATCGCAGAAATGTCGCCAATACGCGAGTTTGAGGAGAAAGACCTCTGAGGAAGCGTGAACCTGTGTTGTCCTCCTGCAATTGAAATGGAACTCGCTGGCATATTGGGAGAAAAAAGGCCACGAAAAGCTGTGCAGATCTCGCCGTGCACCTCTAATTTGCCTGAATCCCATGGATCATGGAAATGAGGGAGGAATTCCAGCGGAGCCGCTGAGCAATGTTGATCTGCACGGTGAGATTATGGGGGATATTTCATTGGTAACGCACTTCCTCCACATGCTGCTCCGTATGCTTCGATCATCCACAGTGAAAAGGGTTCCACCTCCGTGGCCATTTGGCGATATCTTTCTCTCTCTCAGGCCGAATGGGAGAAAAGGCACAACACGACGACAACAATTAATGACTTGACTATTTCAAGACAAACAGATTCTTAGGTGGTCAGCAATTAATAACGCCAAGATGCAGTCGATGCACAGTGAATTTATTTACGGACATTTACGCTGCTACCGTAATGCCTGCGCTTTTGATCATGGGCATCGTGTGGAGGATCCGCGTGTATCTGATCCACTCCGTTCGGAATTGTTCATGTTTTTCATGGTGTATCGCTCGGGTTACACGATTCACCGCTGATGGTGGCTTATATCATATTTTTGATGATGAAAAGAATGAGAGCAGGAAGATATTTTGTTAAGCTACACGGAATTCCCCATGTGCGATCTCCTTTGATCACTGAGCGATTATCGCACGCACAGCCGCGGATTTTGTATATGAAATTCACGCAATTTCCAGATTAACGGCCAGGCTTGGCGGCAGGCGAGCAAAGTCAACTTTCCTCCGCGAGAAAAGCCACGAGAGATTTTCTCTTCTCCCCCAAATACTCTTGATATCAATCATGATCATGCTAACCTGGCATAAATACCCCTCTATTAGACACTTAGTGTCAGCGAGCGTTGTGAGATTGAAGAGCTTGCGTGCACAATGGCCACAAAAGTGTGTCCCGGGTCGTCGCCACGGTTCGCGTTTCATCAGCTAATTTCTGGGCATCCTGCAGCATCGGCGACGCTATCTGCAGCGCGGAAATGATGGTGGCGCGCAATTGATGGTCCCAATTAAGGCTCAATGTCCTCATAAATTGGCCCAGTGCTAATTAATGTCCCATAATCCCATGTTGAATCGTGCCAATTTCTCATTGGACGCCCGTCGGATCGATTTGCCAGTGCATTTGATCGCGAGCGGCGCGGAGAAGTCCCGCGATCGGGGCACTAAATGTCTTTTGGTGGGGCTCCCTGTTTTCTTTGATAATTTGTCATATACGATTCTGGGTGGCCGTCAAATGTTAATTTATTTATTGTGACGACCGCTCTCCAAATCACCGTCTGTATGACAGTGCCGAACACGATCGCATAGCGATCACACAGGCGATCGAGCATTGTTGAGGTCTCGCCTAATAAAATAAATGTATAATGCCTGAATTTTGAGAGATATGATCCGAGCGAGAGAGAGGGAGAGATGAATAATGCGAAGCCATCGAACGCTGTGCGCGCTGCCAAGTGATCGCGCACTTTGGCGACAGCAAAGCTCATGGGAGATGATCATCTATTTGTTTTCGCTGCTCCTCCCGGAGCTTTTGACAGTCACACGATAATCCGGTGAGTGGTAAGTGCGAGGCAGAGGCCGACAATGGTCTCAGAAACACTTGTAAGCCGCGGCTGTGGAATTTTTCAACTTGGTGATCGTTACATAATTTATTATTGATTGGTGATTGACACACGATCAGTTGGCATCGAGGATCGCGTCTTAAGCGTCCATTTGGCCGAAGCACGCAGTGATCACTCGATGATGCTTCAAGAGTGATCAGCGGCGATCCTCGGACAAATGGACTCCGCGCAGCCCAGGCCAGATATCGTGCGGCAGAGCCGAAGAGCTAAAAGTGTGGATCACCATCCATGTCAAGACTCCCCATTCCTGAGCAAATTATATCTGATCGAGCGGGAAATTGTACACATCGTGTCAGTTGCGATGTCGTGAAGCACAGAATGGCAACAAGTGGATCACCAAACAGACAATTGGCACGCCACAACTATGTTGTACATGACGGAGTGAAGGTCTTAGATCCATTTAAATGATTTGAACTTCATAAATTTTGGATTGTCTCTCTTTCTCTCACTCCTAATCGCCCCGCTCAATCTTCACTGAGCTTTTGGGCCTCTCTTCTGCGTCGTCATTTAGCCAGAGTGGCTCCGTGAAGAAATTACCCATGGGAGGACACATTAAGATCTGTCTCTAGATTTCCGTGTAACCGGAGAGCCCTCTTCTCACTCCATCGCCGCTCGCGATCTCCATGGGAAACACCAATAAATCCCTCAATTTGCCATTCAAGCAACGCAAACCAGCGCTCAATATCATTGTTTCACTCTCAAGAGAGGAACAAAAATCATCCTCACAGGCTAACATTTCACATTATCCTTAAAACCGGCTTCTGCGCAATTCGATCACCTTTCCGAGAAGAAACCTACACTGTTCTTTCAAATATTTTCAAACTAATCAATTAATTTTTCATAGCTTTTACTTTAGAGAGACAAGGAAAGTAAAATAGGCTCCGCCCATTCGCATGCTCCGCCTACTTATTACATGTACTGTTCCTAGTCTATGAACCACTGTTTTGAAGTACTCGCAATTCTATCTTTGCGCAGCCCTCAGAGCAATCGCGAAGAGAGTGTCTGATCGCTCTCTCGTCTATTCGTCCTTGGTTAATGGATAAAAACGCAAATAACAATGCAAAACCACCCACAAAAGTGCTTTTGGCTTGAGAAAACGATTTCATGCCTTTCAATGCTCTGGCAGGCTTTTGTATGTCTTATTCTTCGGATGCATCGCCACAAAAAGGCATCCCATCAATAAAATTCCTCACCCAAGTGAACTAATAAGAAATTGATGGTGTGCAAAATGAATTAGTGCTGCCCACAAAGTCATCTCGCCACAGCGCACAATCGATGAGGGCTTAGGAGGGACATTGAAGCTCTTCGCAGCGAGTTGAGCGCACAGGAAAAAAAACTAACCCACAAACCCAATAATGTCTTTTGCTCTCTCACATTGGGGCAAATTAGTTTATACCGCTGTCGGGGCCAATTCTGACGACTCAGTGCCAATATATAATGCCAATTACCTGTCCCATTTCCCACAACGGACATGGAAATTTACGCTCTTCAATCGGACGCCAATAAATCAATTTCTCCTCTCTTCGCGCCCTTCTTGGAAAAGCATGTCCAACTTTTTTCCACCAATTCTGCTCGTCGCTGCGTAATTACCAGATCACGATCCTCGCGCGTTTTTTCCACCTTCATTCTTTTGCCTTTTTCACTAATCTCACACCTTTGTTTGCTCGTGAAATTGCCCGCGAAGTCGAAGATATTTGAGCAAATTAGCCATCAATGAAAAAAAAACGCCCACTTAAAGATTTGGTAGGACTGACAAGCCATTAAGAATTTTAAAATAATACACCTTATCAGGCAATATTCTGAGCTTAATAACTTGCGATCTTGTCCGCGACACAGGCAAAATGTTCCGCATTTTAATACCCCGACAATGTGAACTTGTGCATGACTTTGAATATCCTTACTATTTAGCTTTTTGCAGAGCGTTTAAAGTGGATTCTTTCACTGTCCCAAAACACACCCACGTGAGAGATATGAGTGAATGTATTTTTAAGCAATTCACCACCGTGGAAATACATCAAAATAAGAATATCTGAGGATTATGACGAGTTCGATATTTGGCCATTCTTCACCACAATTTGGCTGATAATTTATTCAGAAAAGCCAGTGTGTGTTTAACCCGATTATGGAGCCAAAAATAAAGCCATTGAATTCAGAGTTTATAGCAATTTCGCAGCAAATGATAAATATATTCGACAATAGATAAATCAGCATTCAGACAATATTTTTCACTTGCTCACCCATTTAACTTTTGATTATGCCGGAGAACCTTTCTTGCAATGCGGTTTATCATTTATTGCTTTGGCAAATACAGTAGTTTTGTTGCAATTTTTTTCCCATAGTCGAGTCAATTGTGAAATACCCGAGCTTTGTAGAGGATTTGATAGTGTTATTAAAGTTGCCCTAGTTTCCTTCCTATTTGTCTTGTCTGATGAAATCGTTCAATTGAAGCCGCAATCATGGTTTCGGCTCAAAGTCGAGGAATCGAAGGTGTTTGTTGGAGTATAAATTTACCCTTCTATTTGGCGGTTTAATGATTCTTGTATGAAATGAGCGGAATCCTGAAAGATTGCTCTGCGTTGCTCGATAATCGGGATAATTCGGATGCCCCGGAGCAAGTGAGCAACAGGTTGAGAGAAATACCATCAATTTTTCCACCCACTGCACAATATATCCAGGCAAAAATGCAGACCAATTAGCGTGATCTCGGCGCACGGGGGTTCGTAATGAATAGCCATACGGAGTATCAGAAAGTACGTGCCATCATTCTCTGCCCCACGAGAAGGTGGAGAGATAATCAGAAATATTATTCATGGTGCAATCGATAAATTAGCCAATCCACACATATTCAAATTGAGCCTGCGTGTCTCTTAAATAACGGCGCGTGAAATTATTGCGACTATTATTCTACTTCGATTAGCGATCTCAATGTTTGCGGTGTAAGATTTCCGTGGCACGATCCTTTGGGGCCTTCTCTCTCTCTCTTGTTCATATTTCTTTTCCACAGCCATACTGTGCACAGATAATCGAATATGAAAACAATAATCAATTCTCATGGGCCGCGAAGGAGATTTCCAGCCGCCGAGAGTGTGTGCGCGCGCGAGTTGGTGCAGAATGGAAATTAATAGGCACAGTGGAAGTTCATACTTTGGACTCTGGCGAGACAACCGGGAGAGTGCAGAGCAAATCAGCCCACAACAGTGGATTCCACCACTCTTCTTGCGGTTGACCATGTTCTCTCTGTACAGCGACTATTTAGCATTTATGATAAATAGACTCATATCAATCGGAGTGGAGTATTGCAGCTTTTGATGATTACCGCGGGCTCCAGTCGCGCGCTCTCTCCTCGCCACGAGACACTATCCGCCCTTTGGGTGTTCCACATGTGATGACAACCACGACAGCCCGGCCGCTGTCACTCCCCATTGATCACCCACCATTTATATCGGTTGCATTCCACACCACATTTTTGCCATGTTCCAATCAATTTGTATCAAAGTCGCCCCCCGCTCGCCGCGCCGCACACGAGAAAGTCAATTTGTATGTTAAACAAGTGGCTCGAGTGTGACCTTAAAGCCACCTTTCTTCGCCCACAGAGTGTGGGTGAGATCAAAAATGCATTTAATGCGCTCATGGGCGAGGAAAAAAGAAGTGGCTGAGCTGCAGTGAATAAAACTCAAATGTACACCCAGAAGAACAAATTGAATTCCGGATTCGATATCGAGCCGCAACGCCGCAGAAGCTGAGAATCATGGTGTGCGCCTTTCCTCCTCCATCATCACCGGTACTCAGCTCCAGGTGAGATTGCGGTCCGCGAGACACACTCTCCTTGTAGGTGGCGTGAAATGGAAACAATAACGCATTTTTGCACTTCTCCAGCAGACACATCCCGGTGGGCGTCGCGAAGAGTTTCCCAAACGACACAGAAATCCGCGAACTGCCCATGCGTAGCCACAAAGTAAGAGTTCCCCAAGATTTCCACAAAATAATATGAAGATTGTTTTCTGTACTTTTACTGTAGTTATTATTTTATGATTTTAATCATCATTTTTAGAAAGCTCGAATAATCTTCAGCAAATATCAAAATAATCCAGGCAAACTTATGAAAAAGTCCATCAATTTTAGTGCGTTTTCTATAATTCACAAGAATAATCCGTAATAGATCAATTCCCACTTAAACATGGAATGTTAAAAATGTGTCTGTGATGTTCCGTACAGATGCAAGGTTTAAAATTGAGATTCTGTAAAAAATCACCACGTGTGTTAAGAAGTTTATCACGTGGCTTTTCTTAAACAATTTGCAAATACTTAAAACTCACTAAAAATGTTTTAGCGAGAATATCAAAGGATGTTTTTCCATATTAATTTGGAATGTTAAACTTTTACATGTTTTAACATTTAACATTCCTCAGTTACAGTGCGAATTAATCCATTAGTTAATTCATATTTTTAACCGCAAATTATCCATCTAGTATCGAAACTTTTACCCAATGGCTTTCGCTGAACAACCCCATTTCCCTGAGTGGATGATTCGTGGTCAGTTGGGGTCAGGGAAGCGGATAGAGCACTGCACACTCCCACAGTGCCGCGGAGAGTTTCTTGTGTGAGGAACAAAAGTCCCGATACGATCCCATTGCTAGTCATAATTGGCAATTTATGAATTCACCGGGTTCGTGCACGATTTCCGATAAATCTCGACCGTGAAGGAGCAACAAGAAAAAATGTGGAACTCTCGCGGACTCTCGAGAGTGCCAATTGACGACACATTTTATCCGAAAAGCCTCTTCTTCCGTCCAGCTTCACCTTGCGCGCCCCGATGGCCGGCGATTCGTGGCGTGCGAGCGCAAGAGGAGCACATATATTCGTTGATTAAACAATGGACTAATTTCAATGCTTGAGCTGGCACATTGCAATTGTAATTTCCTGACTCCAATTTCACACATTGACTTCACTTGGCGGTGTCGATCGCGGGTGCACCGCAAGCCACCAACGCAAATCACCCAATCTCCGTGAGGGGCTTGGCGGAGCGACTCCAGCTAATTGTTGGCAGGCACAAGCCTCACTAGCTCTTTATTAATTCATCAAAAAAACGAGCTGACGCATTTCTGGTGCACTCCACCAGCCCTCCTTCGGCGCGTCTTGGGAGGAAGAGAACTTTATGCCTCACAAGAGCAAGACAATATGGTGATATTCTCTCTATGGCGACGATTGCGGTCGCGGCTCGTGGAGCCGCTCCTTGCGTGATTGTTGGGTTCTCCACAAAAATTCTGACTGATTCACGAGACGGCGAGATCTTCTTTTGTGCCTTCTCTCCTCCAGAGATCTCCTCCACTCCGGCGACATCCGACTTTTTGATTCTTCAAGCGACAAACGACCGGGGCGGAAATGAAGGTGGAGGCGAAGCTCTCGAAATGAGGTCTCACATGACGGCATTTCCCATATGAGTTGAATGATAGAATGACTCCAAGCACTGCTCAAGGGGGAGATAATATGTCATAAATCTGTACTCCGCTTCTTAACACATTCATATGCCAGACATTTGAAACTCTGAGACAGTTTTCACACTATTTCTCATCTAATATTTCTGTAAGAATTTACTTAAAACCGCTGTTTTGGGTGTCTTTTTCGACCATAACCTCAAAATATCACCAAGAAATCTTCAAAGATTCTGTTTGAAAGCTTTCTAGATAAAAAAAACTTCATTTATACTTTGGCAATGAACTTAAAATTCATGATTCAGAGTCAAA
This sequence comes from Phlebotomus argentipes, assembly GCF_947086385.1. Classification (NCBI taxonomy): domain Eukaryota; kingdom Metazoa; phylum Arthropoda; class Insecta; order Diptera; family Psychodidae; genus Phlebotomus; species Phlebotomus argentipes. The sequence goes on along the minus strand of NW_026776181.1, from coordinate 4,288,426 downwards.
ATTGCTTAGAAAGTTTTCTAAATAAACATTTTCCGAGTCCAAATAAACATTTTTGAGGTTATATTCGAACTTAATACAATTTGCATTGTTCCTTGGCATCAAAGGTTCTGAAATGTAATGTTTATTGCAGATAACGCTGAATTCTGTTCATGACTTGCGATTTTTCCGACTTCAGCACAAGAATTGTGTGCTAGAATTCGAATCATTTCATTAAATGTATCCTTGATCCATTACATAACCTAAAAAAGCATTATTACGATTATTTTTGCGTAAGAACGAATGAAATCCGAAGAATTACGTTAATTTTTCAGCGAAAGAAGCACAGGTAAGGAATATTGTAAGATTTGAACACTTTCGCTGATCTGTACACCACTTCTGACTGCACTATCTCCCCCTTGGCACTGTCATATAGCTGTTCTTTCGCTGGCGAGCGAGCACAAGTCTTTTGCCACTTGACTAAGCATTGAAAGACACAAATCAAGAAGGTTGATATTCATTTTATTATTACTCATTATTTCTGTTCAGGTTGGCTGTTTTGAGTGAATTTCGGCGGTGACGCGCCGCTCATCCAATTCATTTGAAAGAAGCAATAACATCCACTTCAGTACACAGAGTACTTAATTGGGGCCGGGCAGAGCCAATAAGGCACAATGTTGATTCGTTTCGCGAGCCAAGAAAAGTGTCGCTGAATGGTAATTCATCTAAACAATGGGTCTCCACGTCAGATTTATTAACTATTGAGTTTAATTAAGCGTGGGGCAATTAGAAGAGCCCGCCATGGTGAAATAGGGTGGACGTGGGGTGCGGAGAGTCTCGGTGCGATCGAATTGCGCCGTGAGTTCTCTTCTGATTCACTGTCGCCACGGAGGAATTGACCTCTTTCAGCAAATGAACCTCTGCCGCGCAAATCACCATTCTTTCACGGCTGATTTCAATCAAACCAAGGTGTGTTTCTCTCTCTCGCTCTCCCCATAGTTTCATGTCATATCGCGTAATTGTTGGAAAAATCACTGATCTCAAATTGTCATTCAACGCCCGATCATTTGAGGTTTTGTGCCTCGCGGATTGACGATGGAAATCCGATAATGTTTGTTTTCACACCACCTCCGCACATTGGACACAGTCGCATATATGCGGATAATTTCAGCTGATTGAATCAATTAATCTTCATTGAAATTTCATACGCGCGGAACAACAGTGGAAGAGGTGTGAGGAAAAGAACAACATCATGACGATCTATTTGTTCTTTCACTTGCCATTTTCATTAATCAATCTCAACTCCACCAATGGAAAGCACACTGTCCGGTGCCTTTGACGGGGCAATCTTCCATGTACCACTTCTTCTGCCGCATCAGAATCGCCATCAGATCGCGGTGGAAAAAAACATCCCATAATTAATATTGCTCCGGCGATCGCATGAGAAATGGCTGATAAAATTAAGAACAGCAAATAGAATATCTTTTGTGTCTAGTGAGCAACATCGCGCAGTTTCAGCTGAGAAATTGTATACAAAACAAACAGGATTAGATGAAGAAGCTTGATCACAGATAAGTGGAGGCTATTTATTTAGTAAGAGACTGTCGTAAGTTACCCACTAAAGTGAGGTAGAAAGCTTCTAGACAGTCAGAAATCTAGACCGTAAAATTAATGTAAAAAGCCTTTGTTTTCCTACAAAGCCTGCTGAAAATTTACTGATTTTTGGAGCAATTCTCACTAAAACCGAGAAATGTTTAATTTCAGATTGTGTGTTATAATATTAAGAGGACGCTAGCGTTGAAATTCACCACCTTGGATAACAGGGATAAAGAAGAACCTTGTGAATACTCAATAAAAAAAATTACTGCAAATATCTTTCAGGTTCATGGTTAAAAATTAGAGCCACAGTCGCAAATTGCCCATTCATGCGGTAAAAAATGTCTCAACACGTGTGAACTAGAAGTAAAAATCTCATTTTAACACGAGTTGGGAAATTTTAACACCATCAGTGGTGAATTTTTAACACACATGCCATTTTTAAGCCTTTCATGTGTGATTTAGAATAGCAAAGGATTGTATTAAACGAGTAAAACACACTTTGCTTAACATTGCTTGTTTGAGTGGGAATCGCTCGAAATATTGCTAACCAATGGATTCTTCAAAGTTGCGTTAAAGTTTCGTCAAAACGAATACCCTCTTTGAGAGATATGGATCGACTGCCTACAAATTTTCTACACGCACTTGTAGTGTATCCAGAATGAATTGTGAGTTTCTTAGCGTCTCAGAGATGCTTGAGAGACTCTTGGGCAATCAATCATTTCCCACGAACCGTCAATGGATAACGAGATTGAGGTGGGATTTGATCGCAAAAATTTTCGGAACTCCTCCATCACACAACAAATTGATCCAACTGAAGATGTCATGGCAATAATGATGAGGATTAGAACATTCATGCTTTCTTGCAAAATTCTCCGTGCGCCCGAGGAAGTTGAAAATTCACAAGAGAATCTCGCGAGAGTCCGGGAAAAATATGTGCAATTTGTTACTTTATGTGGAACATTGAACATTGTCGCTCTGCAATTGCAATTGATTTCTCGTAGTTTAACAAGAAATTGTTCCAATTCTTCACTCGAATCTATACAACAAGTGTGTCTCACAGGGTGAGTCTCTTGCTGAGTTTGGAGAATTCTCCTCTTCAATATTGCCGCGGCAAGAGAGGCAACGCGAGACAAGCCACAATAATTACTTCCGTCTCAACTCACCCACAAATCATGTCTTCCTCACCCTGTTTGTGCCACAGTCGCAGCAGAGCAATGCACGGTAACGTACACGATTTATTTATAACAAAAGATCATTAAATAATTTCGTGACATTGCGGTCTGGGAGTGAAGCATTGGGAGTAGAAGACAAGCTAATTCATGCAATTCTGCCCAGGCATTTGTGGATGGTGGAGAAAAATTCTTGCTCCACAATAAATCTAGAGCACATGAGACGTTTGGGAGAAAGAAATCAATTCATATTTAAATTCCTCGCATGTTCCATTGATTAATAATGTCTTGTATCTTTTGTGACATTTTTAATACAATTAAATAGTCATATTTGTATGCAACATGGGAGCTCTAAATGTGAAATTAAAATATATCATTTGCATTGTCTTCCAAACTAACGCTCTAGAAGTCGACGAGTATCATTTTCTCTGACCTTTCCCACAAAGGCTAGAAGATCATCTAATGCCGAAGGCTCAGTGGCGACGCAAATACAAGTAGAGAAGGAGACAAAATTCATAGTGGGAATTTCTTCTAAGCCCCGCCCATTGAATAGCTCCGCCCATTTTCAAGTTTTTTTTAAACATATTTTCCAATAAATTGAGACAAAAATTGTAACATTCACTCCTTCTTTTTCTCCTCTGAATCTTCCTTCTTGGACACATCATCAATTTTAGCCACTTGTTTCGATGTCGTAAACTGCATTGGTGCTGGTCTTGACGGTAGAATCACTGTATTTCTGCCCATTCTGGTGATCCACTGAGCATTTGTCGGCATTCGTGGCCTCACGCAGGGAACCATAGGCCACAAAACTGGCGCTGGTTTGTAGAAAATCGGCATGAAAGCTTGATAAGGATTCATGAAGACAACATTTCTCGGAACATTTCTAGGAAATCTGTTGCTGAAAATTCTTTGACTTGCTTCAGGAGTTGATTTCTTCTGCTCAGTTGCTTCATCACAACTGGTTTTCCCATACAAAATCTCCTGATCTTCAGGCTCAAGCTTGCCGAACAGAGCGAAATCTTCTGCAGCACTGGCAAATTTACTGATCTCTGTTCTCTGTACAGTTTTGCCGAGCTTCTGTGACATGCACAACTTCACCAATTTCATGTAATCCATCATGAAGTCTCTGTAGAATTGCGACGAATTTCTTGTGGAATTCGAAGATAAATCCTCGGAAATCATGTTGCAATACTTGGCAAGAATATTCGACTCATGAGTGCCAAAAGTGAGAAGATAATAGAGATCATTTAGTCCTTCCTCAATCAGCTTCTTGTTCTCCTCAATCTTCATCATTTCGTTGGTCTGCTTGTCATCAAAACCCATGAGTTCGCAAGCAATCTTGAAGGGAATTCTCTTGATTTCATCGCACAAATTTAAATCCATTTCAGTTCACTTAATATTCTTTATATTGTTTCAGTAAAAAAAAATATTGCCTCTTAGATTTAAAGGCACAGTTTCAAGTGATAAGGCAGAAGCAAAAACCAGCTCCAACTCCTGCCACTCGACATTTTCCGGGAAGAGATACCTTCTGCGGCTTGAACCTTGAAGAGGAAGAGTGAATTCGTCAATTTGAAGTCAAATAATTGGAATAAAATTTACTTACAAATCTCTTGTATCGCCATTCCCACAATTTCCATGTTCATTCCATCCCCAAGTCAAGACATCTCCACTCTTTGTCACACAGAGCCCGTGTTCAGAGCCCAAGTGAAACTCTCTGATCTCCTCCTGAACACTCAGTGGTGAGGGAATTGCCACTGAAGCGTCAGAATGCTGTCCAATTTGTCCATACGAGTTTCTTCCCCACAAGAAAATCTCTCCAGTATTCGTCAAGAATCCACTGTGAGTCCATCCACATCTCAATTCAGCAGCTTTCGACTTGAATTCCTCCAAAGAATCGTCTCCTAATTGATTGAATTTGTTGTCTCCTCTCGTCTGAATGGCCCCAGAAATCGTGCGATAGACGAAATGATGCTGTCCTGTTGAAATGTCCGTGATCTTCTCTCCGGCGAGCCTTAAAAATCCTTCTGGGACACACTTTGACTTTCCCGAGAGATACAAATCACCGTCTTCTGTAAGAATGCAGGCATGACGAAGACCAAAAGCAACTTTAGACACTCTTTGAGGAGCTGGAATCATCGTTGGTGTGTTTGATTCACTCAATTCTTTTGTGTTTATCCAGCAAAACTGTCCAAATTGATTAGATCCCCACATAAACAGCTCCCCGTCAACTGTGACAGCTGCTGAGGAGTCCCAGCCACACGCTATGCTCCCGATCTTCCTGCCACGAAAGACCTCCTGAGGCAGTTTGGTGAAAATTGAGCGATTCTCCTCATCATTTAGTCCTAATTGGCCTCTGTTATTCCATCCGCACGCGTACACTTGACCAGTCGTGTCCAGAATCAAAGTGTGACCACCTCCGCCACAAATCTGCCTAACATCCGCCTCCAGAAAGGATGTGTCCACTCTTACCGGCACAGCTTCCATTTCGCTCTCCTTCCCAACAGCGAGTTGCCCGTGAGAATTTGCACCCTGATTATGAGTGGAAAGAAAGCGAAGAACTTTTGCACAAATACTCAAATAAGATAGAAGAGTCGTGTATTTACCCAGGCGAAGAGAGATTTTCCTGAACTATCGCACATTTTGGGGATATTTGAGGAGTTTAAGGAGCACGAAAAACACACGTAAACATAAACAATCAACTGACAGCTGTGATTTCCACATTTTCCACAGCGGAGACACTCCGGTTGCTCTGTGGAATGAAGCGAAGTTGTTTTGGCATAAAGCTTATGCTTCATGGAAAGATATTTTATAATCACAGAATGAAATGCAAAGAAATTTCTTTATAATGTTATTTGCTTACACGTGAAGAAAAGTGTACACAATTGTAGTTAAAAATCTTATTCGTATTAAAAATCAATTAATTTCTGCTCTTTTCGGCTTAAAATAGAAGAAAAATAATAATAATAACAATAAAGAAAATTGAAATTTTACTTTTTTTTTTTAATAATATGCAATATATTGCAATATGAAAAGGCTTTATCTAAGCCTTTGCTGTAAAGGCAACATCGGTGGGAATATCGTGGGGAATTTTGAATTCCCTCTGCTGAATTGCTATGTAATATTTTACAGCTATAATGGCACATATAATGACCGCAACGGCCATAACAAAGTACCACAGCCTCCCCAAGACACTGTGCAGCACTTTCTCCTCCATCTGATCCGCCTTATCGTCTACTATCTCGTCGTACGCGTTGGAGTTCAGCGGGAAGTTCTTCCAAGGATCGTCAGACACTATTTCCAAAGACACATCAACGTCTGCTTCATCCAATTGTTCAGAAAAAGTCACATTCTCGAAATCTTCCTCAGGAATTTCCTCGATTTCCGCATAATCTGTCGAATCTTCGGTGATTTCTTCAGTGACTTTCTCAGTGATTTGCGTACTAAGCGTTGTGGAATCAGTTTCTCCCTCAATTATGCACCTCTTCTGACCAGCAACGGAAATCTCTGTGAAATTATCCTTACACGTGCAGATGTTTGGTTGTGAGCAAAAACTCCCTGAAGGACAACCATCTTTGCACACTGGAACGCACTTTTCCCCCTCGTTAAGCACTTCCCTTTGGTATCCCGAATCGCAAACGCAGAGGAACGGAGCTTTGCAGGTGCCAAATTCACAGTTTTCGCAATGAGGAACGCATCTTCAAGGGAAAAGGAGAGAATCACAGGTAATTCTGGCGGTTTGTAAATATATCCGAGCATGTCTCACTCATTTTCCGACCGGGATTCATAGCCGAAATTGCATTTGCAGGAATTTGGAGCGACGCATCTTGCATTCTTGCATGAAGGAGCACAAATTGCTATGCACTGTCCAATTTCCTCACTGTATCCTTCGCAGCACACCTCTTTGGTCACGTTCTGCGCAACCCACTGAAAGAGGAAAGCGGGAAAAACACGGGCTGAAATGTGAACTTTTCCAATAAAGGAATCTCCTTACTTTATGCTGTGTTTCCTGGACTGTGTAAGGAACGGTTTTGAAGCAGTTCTTCAGGCATGGCCAGATTCTTCTCTGCTTATACTTTGTCACATCAACTGTTACGTCTTTCAAAACATAGTCCCTGAAGAAATAGAAGAGATGGTGAACTTGCTATTTTCATGTAATCGCAATTAAAACCTCACAATTCCGTCACTTTGCACCACTTTGCAGAGCACTCAAAGATTGTTCCAATCAGCACCAAAAGGACAACGATTTTCCCTTTCGCCACCATTTCTGCTGCACTTCCACAAATTCCACTAAAGCTTATGAGTCAATAGACGAATGATGAATGCCCAAAGGCTGTGATGAATTGCAAGAGAAACTATGAATTATCATAATATGGCCGAGAATCATGTGGATTACTATCAGCTCCACTTCCGCCGCAGGATTGAGTTTTGCACACAACAAAGTGTGACCCTCACACTTCTCACTGGAACACAGTGACCGAAATGATAAATTCCACTAAGCACGACTTTATCTAGAGTCGCGAGGATTGAAATGTACATAAATTTTATAGCTGATTATCATTATTTTTATAGGCAAAAGATTTGCTCTCTGAGTAAACAGGATAAGGCGAAATTATCTAAAAGTTATCAACTCAGAGCTCAAAATAACTCCTAATATTTTAATAGTAGCATAATTATCGTTTATTTTCTCAATAATTTAATTCCTTTTCTTTCTGCAAAACAAGGAAAAGTTAATTTTCTGCCCTTTCAGCAAATTTAACTAAAAAAAACACGTTTAATCGGATTTTCATCGCAATAGAAATTTAAGAGTGGAAAATAACATTGTTTACATATAATTAACAAAACACAAATTTTACAAATTCCTCAGCCTTAATCGCGGTTCTTCTTTTCATTTAGACAACGGGTGGAGTGAGAATCACAACTCGGTCGCTATGATATCGCATTGAGCATGAATAATCTGTGCCTGTGAACAAAGGAATTCGATAAATATTGCTGAACTGCGAAAAATGCACATTCTGTGACTCACTCTTCCAATTTTTGTACCACACAATGACTAGGATGCTGATAATTGTCGTTGCCAAGAGAATTATGATTGCCACGAGGGTCGCAATGATGAAATTTGCAGCATTTTCATCCCCTGGAATCATCTCTGTATATTCATAGTCGTTGGAATTTGACGTGGAAACCGTGAAGTCGTCCGAAGGACTCGTGCAGACGCACGCAGACTCGTTTAAGTCCCAAGAAGCTCCGCTGGGACATTCGCACTCTCCGTTGGCGCATCGTCCGCCCTTGCAGTCTTCCTGACAAGATTGGACAGTGCAGATTCCCTGATCGTCTTTCTCGAATCCAGGGTGGCATTGGCAGTTGAAAGGCTCCCTGCAGATCCCCGAACCGCAATCGCTGTCGCCGCAGAAAGGCTCGCAGACGGACGAGTTGAAGTTCTTGGCGTATCCTGAGTAACACTCGCAACTCTCCGGAGCTACACATTGACCATTGACACAGTCAGAGCAGACGGGATGGCAAATGTGGTCCTTTTCAGTAGATTTCGCATATCCTGAATTACAGTGACAAACTCCTGGCGCCGTGCAAACGCCGTTAATGCACGGATCTTCGCAGTGAGGAATGCATTTGTCGGCGAATAGAGAATATCCTGGGCAACAAGTCACAATTGTTTCCACCTTGTGGACGATTTTCTCCTCTGTTTTCTGCTTCGTGACATTCCTCCAGAACACACACGCCTTGTATTCAGTCAGGAAAGGACACTTGTCCTGGTACGATTCTCTCGTGACATAGTCAATAGTCTCCTTCTGCACATCACAAACTCTGCAGAGTAATTCAATAAATACAATTTATTCATCTCACCCTCTGGAATCAACATGAAAGCCTCTCACTTTATGTCCCTATTGCAGTACTGCGCAGTGCCCAGTGGCGAGACAGTGCACAGCACCAGGATCAACTTCACCAGATCTCCTTTATGCATTCTCACACGCAATTCCTCCAATGCGACCTGATTCGCTCGCGCGCCAGAACCAAACTAGAACTATTCTCACTCTTCAGCCAAAGTCGAATTTATTGGCGCACGAGTGAGTAATTTTCCCGATACCATCTCTTCTCGCGCCTAAAGGTTGAGTCGCTTGCGGATCTTGGGATTCGTTGCTTGAGTCTCAGCCTCACTCGGGGCGATACAGTCGTCTGTGCTCGTTTCCTGTGAGCTGCCCTCCTCGTCATACAGCACCTTATCATCGTGGAGTCGCTTGAGATTTTGCATCATTCGACTGCGTCTCGCCGGGGAGATTTTCGAGCCACTCGGAGAAGTTGCTGTTGACGGAGCTTTGGCAGCTTTCGGTGATTTGTCCTCAGTCACTGCGACAGGGATTTGAGAAACCCCACAAAAGCCATAAATTTCGGCAATACTGTGATTTCCCACGAAGGAGAAATCATTTGCGCCATCAAAGGCATCAGGATCAAATGGCGAAGTCTCAAGATGTTCTGCAAAAAAGGGATCATAAATAAAATCTAGGCATTGCAATAATTGCAATTAATTCAATACTTCGCACTAAAGTCGCTCCTGATAGTTTGTATCCGGCAATTTCCTCATCCTTCCTCTTCAAGAGATCCTGCAGTTGCTCAATTCTCGCCTCGGACGTCTTCAAGGAGCACAAAAGAGGAGCTGTGAAGAATTTCATGAACTCCTCAGTGTTGCTCTGCGAGAGATTCCATGAAAATCGATAAGGATATCTGGAAATGTAGTATTTGACGTTCAGGATTGAATTCTCCTCCAATTTGTATTCTGAAGCCTTTGTTTTTGTGATTAAATTCAGAATTTTCTCATTCTCCAACTGTAGATTTGTATTCTTCAACTGTGAAATACAAAAGAAAGCTTTTAGTGTTTGTGTTTCACACCAGAGGCGCTGCAGACATAAAGAATTTTTCTGCCGGTTTTTCGCCGCACTGTTTTTGTTTACATTTCTTTGCTCTTTTTTTGCTTCTTTTCAGGATGAATCACAACTTATCTCTAGTCGAATGGGTGAGTAATGTACATTTTGAAAAGCACAGAATTCAATTAGGTAAAGTTTATCCCATCTTCTCTTCACAAAACACCACAAAGTGAGGTTATGTGGAAACATACTCTGATTTTTCACAAATTTCTCCTTTAATGTCAATGATATCTTCACTAAAAGCTCAAGTTATGTCTCATTCATGACTCAAAGGTATAAATCAACGTGAAAAAACAACGAAATCGTTACCTTTGCTCGAGCAAAAAGTTCTGTTCTTGACACAGATTCACTTTTCATTGAAATCATATCACACACCAGGCAAGTCACAGATTCATCGTTAACGACGTATTTTATCATCTGCTGCTTCTCATCTCCGCTAATTTCCACCAAATTCCACTCGTTTTTGCGAAAATCGTCCATATTTCGACTCTTTTCCGGGAAGGAGAAAAACACACACACAAAACAAGCGCGCACACGTCAAGCTTGTCAAAATCCGCCACACGTGCGCTTGTCGTAAAACACGGCGCGAAAAAGTGGTCTTTGGAGCGCAGCAAAAAAACGAGGGTCTTTTCCTTCAGTATCATATATATTTTATTGTGAAATTCACTAAATAAAAAACAGAACTAATTGAAAAATAAATTAGATTTACGTCTATGAAAACATAGGAAGAAAAAACTATCAAAATTTCATGATTAAATTTAGCGAGTATACACTAATTATATAATTCATATTTCCGTAATAACTTCTATTAAATATTTTTTCTTCTTCTTTTCTCTCAATTTCTATTTCCAACTAAGTTGCTTCAATATTTTCCTCTCCTTCTCCTCCAAGTCAAGAAAAGAAGGAAAATAAAAATCATTTAAATTACTTATAATAGATTTAATCCTATTTACAAATTGTTCTCTTTGTTTTACTCTTTTCTACAAAATACTTTTGTTGTAATTGTAATTTATTAAAAATACTCGCCTCAATGCTAAGACAACGTGTTCTTCTCTTTTGTTTATCTTTTCTTTTTGTTGATCAGTCAATTGTTTTGTTTTATTTCAATTATTCATTTTTTTGTTTAAGTATATTTTATGCTAAGGTTACCTATTGTGAAAAGTAATAAGAAAGATTTAGGGGGGAATTTTTTTACTCTCCATGTTGGTCAAATGTTGAATTCAGTTCGTGCATTTGGAGCTGCAATGAAGACAGAAATTGGTTAGTCCAGTTTCGGTCTGACGCGCCTGTCCTTTTATACGTTGAAATGTCGATAAGTTGTTCCCAATACCGACACTTATCGATGCGAAAAGCGCATATTTTCCTTTTTTAACACAATTTAATGGGGAAAATAGTCTAAATTCGATAGTTTAAGGACTAATTACTGCTTAATCAGTCATTTTTTCCCTTCAAATTGTGTTAAAAAATGAAAATTGCAGGCAATTCATGTCGATAAATGTCGATATTAGGAAGAACTTATCGTCCAAGACAATTGTGACCACAAACCTGCTGTTTTGGGTCTAATAGCTTGGGTGTTGATGCTTGATTTGAGATGAGAAATTCCGTAGGTGTGCTAGTTCGTGGCATAGTTCTCTGTAAAATGCCTATAATATCTGCTGTTCCTTGTTCAACATGTTGCCACATATCTATCATTCTCGTGAAAGGTCCCCTGATTAAAGATTTCTGTTTAGACATTTATGCTTTCATTAATGATCATCGCAAATGCAAGTATACACATTCAGAAGAGATATTCCAGTCGACAGTCACAGAGAGAGAGAGAGAGAAGAGAGTAGGACGGATCCTTGCCCACCTACCTGTAGGGATGCTTCAGGCATCCGTAAGTCTCACGATACCGTCCGTAGAGTGTTCCATATGAGACGCCTAGCAATTGTGCGGCTTTCTTCATTTCCAAGTTCTTTGATTTGATTGCATCCATGACACGCTTCGTGAACGTTTCCTCCCAGAACTGCTGCCGTCTGCCCTGCTTCAGATACTCGCTCATCTTTATCACATCCCGCCACTCTGCCCGCTCCTGGGCGGTCAGTGTCACGTGCAGATGGGAATTTCCGCTGCCGCCGGGACTATTTGGAACTGATTCGTCATCATCGTCATCCTCCTCAGCCTCGTCGTCCATCTCACCGTCGCCTGGCACCACGTAGTCCGCAGGAGTCTCTGGCCTCTCCTTTTTTGGCACCAAATTCGCTCCCATGGGAGCTTCGTCCTCGTAGTCCTGCACAGATACAGGCAAAACAGACAATTACACCGAATTACATTGTCCAAATTTGCAGGTCGGCAAGGAGCCAAATGTTACAGGATTTTCTTGATCTCTCGTCGCAAAAACGATAGGAAAAATCAATAAATAAGATGTAACGGCCATTTTACTTGCAGCCAAACTGTGCCAAAGTGCTTTTTACTCCAAATTGCTAAGGGTTTGTGGCGAAAGAGCATCCAAAAAAGAGTTACACTATTCTGTAATGTTGCCATGCATTGATTTTCGTAAAAGTTTTTCGTACAAAAATCAACACAAAAAGCAGAGTATGAACTGAAATTAGTTAGAGCAGAGCTGGGCAGCTTCGGAACCAACCTTCCAAAGTGTGAAAATGTAACAAAATCCTTCGTATTTCTTTCTGGACAGACAAACGAATCACGTTTACATATTCATAACTTGCATTAGAAGTTCAATTTCCCGGAATCAATTGTAAATTCATTGGAAATGTCTTAATCTCAGCTATAACGTACTGAAATTTAAAACCCATCTAACCCATAAGGATTGAGAAAATAAGGAAAATCGCTGTTTTCCTTTTCAAAATGACGAAATTCCCTTTTTTCGCCAGATTTGCAGAATGAGAGTGCCCAAAACTGCTCTGCTCTTCTCTACTCCGCTCCGCTCTAATGCCCAATACAGAGTTTATGAATTGATTCAGTGGCAAAAAAGCAATATAGGTTCTGCATCGATTAGTAGGTGCATTTATGAACTTATGCAATGGGTGCAATTTGATGTTGACATGGCGAGCGAATAAATATGCGAACTTTGCGGGGATTCTTACAATTTGTGACGTCAGCGCGCCGTCGTTATCCTGATAGCTGTGCGACATGAGATCCTTGGAATTGTCCTCGTCCATCATTACGGAGACGAGGTGGGAACTGTCAGCGTAGCCGCCGGACGCGTGGCTCTCGACGTGGGAAATCTTGGGCGTGCTGTAGTTCTCGAACTCGCCATCCAGCGGCGGACGGCCGCGTTTCCTCTTCGCCGGCAGTCCGTTGTTCTTCCCGTTCTGCTGGTGGTAGCGCAGCGGCGTGAGGAAGGGCATCTGGGCGCTGTTGCTCTCGCTCTGGTGGCTCTCCGCCGTGTCACTGTGGTGGGTGGGTTTGCTCGGGTCACTGGATCGTCCTTCTACTTTTGGCTCCGCCGCACCTTCGTCCTCGCGCCACGACACTTCCGCCAGGCCTTTGATCTTCAGCTCCTCCGCCGTCTTCAGCAGTGACGCCAGATTTGCCTGCAAAAGATAGGATGTTGAACTATGTTCTGGAATGTGTGTTTAGGAAGTGCATTCGCTCACGTGCTCAACATTGATTTCGCCTTTGTACATGAACTCAATGAGGCATTTGATGTCGGCAAACTTGGCGTCCTTCATGATGACGATGGGATCCTTCTCGATGCCGCAGTTGGTGAGGATGGCGTCGAAGTAGGTGCTGCAGGCGCACAGGACCACTCGGTGGGCCTTCAGTGTCTGTCCCTCGCACGCCAGCGTCACGTCGCAGAAGCAGCCGCGATCGAGCAGCTGCGAGAACATGGTCTGCAGATTCGTGTGGTGATACTTCCACTTGAGGCAGTACTGCTGCGCCAGCATTCTGCACAGATGCCCAGATCAGCCGGAAGAGAGAGGAAGGAGTCTCCCTGTGCGCACTGCTCAACGGTGTTTTCCTGCTCAGCAATTCGCCTCAGTCTGACCACCCCCAGATTGTCTGCGGTGGAAAATTCTGCAAAAGGAACGGAGAAGAATGATTTTCAGCCAGTTCGGGGGGGCACAAAAAGAGCCATCCAAGATTTGGGACGTCGGGATAGAGTGAGAGGGAGAGAGAGCGAGAGAATTGTAAGGGAGGCGGCAAAAAATTGTGCTGAAGATAAGAACTTTGCCCATGGGGTGTGTTTGGGAAAAGAGAATAAAATGAGCCAAAAAGGAGGGAGGCAAAAAAAGCCACGAGAAAATCGTGAACCCGGAGAGGAGAGACAAGAAGGACGGTGCGAATATAATCTCAAAAATCGATACACGGACGAGAGTCAGAAAAAAAGCGCGGGGGAAAACTTGCAGGAGCGAGAGACTACAAAGAGCCACTCTTTTTCCTGTGCCGGAGATATCAGAAAATTGTCTATATGGAAAACTTTCGCTATAATAGCTCCTGCTAAAATATTAAAGAGGCCGCACACTGAGAGGAAAATTCACACAGTCTGCACACACTTCTCCGCGTTGCAAAAGGTCAACGGATTTGTGTGACCCTATTGGGTTAAATGAGTGTGTTAGACGCTCTCTCTCCTCCCCTATTGAACTGTATCAATAATAAAAGTGCTTCAAAATTGCCATCGAAGGAAGTTCAAAGGAGGGAAAACGACAGCAATGACAAAAAACCTTCCCCATATGGAGGATATTTTTTTGCAGCAGTGGCATTGTTGAAAATCTCATTTTCATGGTTAAACTCAACAAACTATTGCTGGTTTTTTTTAACCCTTCGATTAATTCTTTTGATTCGCTTAGCATGTTTCGCTCAAAGATCTGTCGTCAGTTTTTCGACTAGAACACAATCAAAAATTATTACAATTGCAAATTGAAAAGCAAACCTGAGGGAATTATCAGACGAAAATTTTGATTTTCACTCCAATCGGATGGAATTTGCTCAGGTTGCCAGATTCTTTGTCCTGTTTTAAGATAATTAAACCTATTCCAGCGCTAAACTGTGCATTTAACTTCTAATTATTATTATTATTATTTGTTCAACAAAAACCCCACCCCCAAACATTTAGGCACTTTTATTTATATCGTGTCGTATATTTTCAATTTATCAATTCTTTTGACTAGATATTTCATAATACTATTAATAATAAATTCAATATACCTAAATAATTTCAGAAATGTATCATTTATTTCCCTTAACTTAATTAACTATTAATTAAACCATTGCTTTTCGATTAACTGAGCACAGATTTTCAGTCGTATTTCGTATTATTTGTGACTTAATTAGTAATGACGAGCACGAATTGGCTTTCATGTCTCAAAAAGCATCCTTAGTTGCTCAAAATAGTTAGTTTTTCTCGCGTCAGATGTCAAAATCCGCATTTTTCGCTGTTTCTGCACACAATGTGCAGCAGAAGAATCTCTTCTTTCTCATTTCAGCCACTCATTATCATTGGTTTTCCCCATTTCCCAAAGATGACAACAGAAGAATGGTATTGGCAAAGGGTTTAATAAGTCATGTATCTGAAGATTAATGAAAATTTCCGCTCAAAGCAGTGCAAAACCGACAATGTTGAGAAGGTCTCAGAATGAATTTTTCTTTATAACATTTTTCCACATTCTTTGCTTTTGGCTTTGCTCACTTTTTTCTGCAACAAATTTTTAATTATTTTCCACATTGATGTCAAGATCATTTCCATGTGCAAAAAGTCGGAGTTAATCAACATTCAGAGACCGCTATGTAAAACGCTCTGCACGGGGTTAAAATCTAAGCTTGATTTTCAATTAAAAGAACTAATATCGCTCGCATCCGCTGTGCGCCCATGAGTGAATGCTGTTGCGTAGGGAAAATTCTCACTTTTGCACAACGCACAATCATTCCTTCACTCCACATTAGCACAGTCCCCGCCGCGTCACAAAATCCACTGAGACGCGGACCCAAACAGCCCCAATAAAAGTGAATTATTTACTCTTCCGTTCTACTTTGAATTGGAAAATTTTTTTTTCGTAAATTGTTTTTCCCCCTTTTGCGCGCGCGTGTGTTGTTTTGGCTATTTTCAAAATTGCCATTCGCTGTTTTCGCCTATCTTTTGTCGCTTATATTTCGGTTGTTTGTGGGCTGTGTTTCTTGGAAAAAATTATTTATCACAACTCATAGTCTCAAAAAGATAGAACGCGCGGAGAGACAAATTTTTTTTGATTAGTTGTGCGTCGTAATTTTTCGATGTGTCGTTTTTTCCCCCCACCGCCCAATGACCATGCTTTATAAGGCATTTTTTTGTCATGTCAGTCTTTTTATCGTACATTAGAGGGGTTTTATGGAGAACACACAGACCGAATTTTGTTGGTTAGAGTTTCACATATAGAGACGGTTTTTCTCGTGGCGTTTTTGGGCTTTTTCTGTTTCCTCGAAAAAGAGAAGTCAAAAGTTAAGTAGAAAAAAAGTCCATTTCAGGGCGATTGGGAGGGAAAAAGAAAAGAGAACATTGGGCACAACAGAGACAAGAGAATGAAGAAGTGGAAAAAACATGAAAAATTCCAAATGGAGCCCAACTGAAAAGGAGAGAGAGAGAGGGAGAGAAGAATGAAAAAAAACCATCAACTTCATGTGGAGCATTGAAGTTTAAAAAAGTTTCATGTGTTTTTTCCTTGCTCGCTCGCAATACCTTTTCACATTCTCTCTCTCTCTCTGTCTCTGTGTGCTTTTTTCTCAATAAATTTTTCGCTATTCTTACATTGCTTAGTCGACTTATCTCTTCTACATCGACACCAAACAACAGAAGAAAAAAAAAACTTATGGGAGAGCGCGCGCGTCCGCGCGAGAGAATTTTTCCATGGAGCGCACAAGAAGTAAATTGCAAAATCCGCAACTTTTCTACAAAACCCCGCATCTCTCCGCATTCTCAAGCTCAAAAACTCCCCGCTGTGTGTGTGTATGTACAGTGCAATGGAAACGGGGCACACGGGCGGAAAGGGTGATCAATAGAAAGAAGAAAACGAAGTTGTGTGGAGAGAAGAAAATGCGCGATATTACAAAAAACGTCCAAGTGCAGAAAAGAGCAAAAAGCCACTGGAAATTGCAATTTGCAGTCGCCGTTTTTTTGTCCACGATATTCTTCTCGCACTTTTGCGACGCGCAAATGTTTGTCTCTCTCTCTGTGTGCAATCATTTTCTCTAAATGTGCACTTCACTTGCGGCACTCTTTTTTCCCTACAGCACTTCATATATGTATGAAAACACCTTCCCAGAGCCCGATTTCATACACACTTTTCTCTCTCTCTCTCGCTCTCCCATATTTCCAACTACTCTGCTAATTCATTATTTTTATATATACATTAAAATGTTATTTTATATGGCCTAGAAAGTGTCTTGCAGGCAAAAAAACGCGCGCGCGGACTACAAAACCTCAAACACTCAACCGACACAACACACAATCGCACAATATTCAACTCACACTGGGTCGGCTGTGTTGTAAAAACAAAAATAATATAAAGTGATTAAATGCGTTAATAATAAAAATCTCTTAATGGACGTATATAAAACCCATCCTCTCTCAATTGTGAAAAACTATCGTGGAGATGACGGTGTTTTTTCTCCTCAGTGCACTCTGGCACGTTTGTATTGGCTCTCTCGCGATTGCTGCCGCCTCTCGAGAGAGTTGTGTGTGGAAAGATGGGGTTAGTTAATTAATTTCCGGAAAAGAATTCTCAACACGCTTTTTATCTCCGTTTTTCCGAACCGGCAGAGAGATTTCTGCTCATCAGCGCCTCAAGTCAACCGCCAGTGGCGCAGCGAGCGCGATTGTTTTCGCTAACATCGATCACTTCAGGCTGCTCAATTCATGTTCAATACGGATTTGCCCATAGATGAGCCAGAATTTTAAGTTTGTTCGACAAATCCACGATATTTATGATGTTGTAGCGAACTTTCTAGCTGTGTAAAGACAGTGACTAGCGTAAGAACAAATAAACAAAATCGTTAAAAGGCTCAAACCAAGTTTTTTGTGTAGAAAATTAGAATTTTTAATAACTGTCAACATTATAAATAAGATCTTTTTAATAAGTGTCGCTATTGGGAAGAACTTATAGACACTCCAACAGTAGAATTACTTCCTAAGATTTTTATAAACTTTTTTCCAGAAAAAAACAGTATAGTTGTTTCAATATTTATATTAAAAAATCAGTTTTTAATGTGTAATATCGCGATACGACGAAATTGTGGCTCAATTTGCTTAAATTTTGTGTGCTTTTTAAGACATAAAAACCAATTCGTGCCCGTCATTACAAATTAAATCACGGCCTTTCGATTTGAACCATTTTAACTCCACAGTCAAGAGGAAAAAGGACTTTAAAAATCTGTGCTCAGTTCCTAGTGCTCAGTTCTTTATGCTCAATTTAACATTATAGTATACGTAGAGGCATAACTCCCTTAACCAATCTTCACTGTAAGATTTTCCCAGGAGTTTCGCCACTGCACTACTACGTCACTGGAAAAGGGGATTAATCTCGGTGGTGATGCTCCAAACGGACAGTCTTAATGACCTGGGTGGGGGACTTGTCCTCCCTCCGCGCGGAAAGTCCTCAAGAATTCACTGAAGTTGATATTGAAGGCAATTTGGGAGGGGAATTTTTGGTTTTTCTTACCTCAAGAACTCTCTGTTGCGCTTGTATGCGAATCACACACACACACCTTTATACACTTGTTTTGATCATTCACCAGTTATTTTCAATAGAATTCTTACTTATATGTGTTTCTTATGGAAGATTTTTCGTGACATTCACGCCTTTTTGCTGTGGTTAATTTTGGGGGGCGAAGTTCTCCTCTGAGAATCTTCTAAGACTGCTCCACCAGACAAGTCCAACAAGAGAACGCACAAATTCCAGCTTCTTCTCTCCTGACCTTTTTCCCGTTCTTTCTCCTATTCTTTTACTTGGTTCTTTTTCTTCTCGGCGGAGAAGAAAAAAGATTAGATTATTTATACTTAAGGGGGCAAAAAGTATCTCTAGTCGCGCACTCACTCACACACACTCTCAGAACAATTACAGTGTTTTTTTCTTACTCACTTAAGTTCTTAGTGATTTTTCCTACGCTAACACGACACTAGTTAAATGCAATTTGCGGGAATTACTCGGTGGAGAACGGACCAATATCGCCGATCGGATGTGCCCCATGCAATTAGAGCAAGTGCTGAGATTGCTTGAGAGCTTGTAAAGTCTTTTTGGTATCACTGTGCTCCGCGCGAGCTCTTCAACAATTTTTCGAAATGTCTGAATGTCGAATGAAGTGTTTGTGAGCGACTTGTCAGGCGAACACCATCCGAAGAGTCGGTCCCACCACGCACACACTCGCGGCCGCTCTTCGGCCGTCGCGCGAACACCATGCGAGCGCGCTGTTTTGACACTCACACACTCGCGCGCGCGGTCCGAACTGGTAGAGTGACCGAGACGGGGCGATGATGCATCCCTCTCGCTTGCACCTTTGAAATTTTCCGCAATTTCGCCACTTGTCTCACTCACTCCGGCGACCATGTAACTTTCCTCCCCGTATTACATCACAGCGCTCAATTGAGAATGCGTTTTTTATGGGGCCGCGGGGTGGGCTTCGGTGCTCTCTCTCCCGCTGAGAATTTTTCATAGTTTTTCTCCAAAAAAAGGCGCCCGAGCTTCGTCTCTCTGTCCCGCTCTCGGCGCGGGAAAGTGTCTATTTTTGAAAAGGAAATAGCGACGCGCGGAGAAAATCGATATTTTCAAATATTCTCATTAGCAACATCTGTCAAGGTGACACCGAGAAATCGTAAGAAAAAAAAATTATTACCACTGAAAAGGTCTTCACATGCCCTGAATGTTCGCGTCTCCTTTCTTAACCCCTTTTGAGAGAGAGATTAAATGGGGTCGAAGAATTGTATTCCTTCTTCTTTTTTTACCTCTTTCAAAAATATCTTTTGAACCTAGGGTTTCACCTTTTTGGAAAATATACAAAAAAAAATAACAACCCAGCATCGAAAAGGGTTAATATTCCCAGAGGGAGAAATCCCTTCGCCCTAAATGTGCCACAAGGAGAGAGAATCCTCTTCTATCCAAAGAAGGGACCGAAGAGCCAGGAATAAAAAACGAAAAATAAACCTATGGCAAACCATATAAGATTATTGCTTCACAAGAACTGGGATTCATTGTTACTGAATTTGAAATTAAAAAAGAAATGTAAAGTGCGTAATTTATTCATCAAAATATGTCATTGAAGTACTGTTTTTTGTTTTCTTATTTTCCAGCGAAAAAGACAATTTCTAGAAAACAAGTTTAAATTTAGGTAAATAATAACAGATCCGTAATAAAAACTATGTAAAAAGTTTTATTTAATTTTTTATTTCTTTTTTTTTGTAGCATTGCACAATGACAATAAAATGTACAAACGTCGCACACATTAAAAAAAGAATTTATTGACTCACTTGTAATGCTCGCGAATGAATACATGAGTTGTGAATTCTGTGAAGAATCACGGTGGAAAACGGAAAAAAAACGAAACTGAGTCTTCTATCTCACTTTGGCGATCAAATTTTTTCCTGCCTTCCCGAATCCACCCTCTTTTCTCCTACACACTCCTTTATTTCCACTCTTTTTTTCCCTTTGAACTCTGAAGGGTGAAATTTTCCACTCACACATCAGGCCGCGAATGGCGAATTGGCGAGTGTGTGAGTGTGGGAGAGAGAGAGAGAGGCCAAAATGCACAGCACAAGGGATGGATATGATGATGAAAAATGTAAAATAGAGAGAACGCGCGGAGTTCGGGACAAAAAGTCGAAGCCAACCTATTTTGGCTGCACCCCAAACCTAAAAACTTTTATGATGAGAGGAGGAAAAAAAAGCAAAAATCAATAAAATACGCTCAATTTTTTGCTGCTCCTTCCTTTCCGTCTTCGTATCATCCTCGGTGAGCGATGATGATGGGCCAAGTGTTCAGGGGACGCCTGTGGGAAGGGTTCAGCAGAATGCCACATCTGAAAATTGAGATGAGTCGACACAATGTTAAATGTTACTTAAGAGTTCAAACTGTAAATTGCCGAAATTTCTCTCAAAATGCCCCTTTTTTGCGCGCCCGACGCTCAGCCAAAAATGGGGTGAGGGTCCCGGAAAAAGGTGAAATTTGCGACCTAATGAAAGATGCCAGTGTGTGGTGGAAAAGGGGTTGTGAACTTCTTTTCATCATTTTGGCGAATTTCTTTTTAAAGGGTTTCTCTGGCAAAAATTTAAAGTTCTCACGGCAAAACACGCAACGGACTTTTTTTTTCTTCCATCGGATGTATTTTGAGACGACAATTTAGGCGAAATTGCCCTTTCACAAGAAGCTTCAATATCACCCTTTCTGTGCGCGGCGTTCTTCATTTTTCATCCTATTTTCCCGCCTTTTCCCGTCGCTCCTTTTTCTTCCTACCAGCTGTCAGTTAAATGTCCCCGCGACGCTCCCATGTCTGCATTTTAAATGGCCAAGCCAAAAGCGACCCTTTTTTCGCCCATCGATAGTATTCAATCGATGCGAGTTCAATAGCCAACAGATGATAGTATTTGCATCCCTCGGGCGAACACACACACCCAGACTGACGATCCCTTCACGGGCCAGTGCATAATTCATTGAGATGCACATGGAAATCGTCGCACGGCAAGTGCAGCGCCATTCACTGGCGCACACAAAGAAGCGAGAGTGTTGCAAATCACACATGATTCCATGTGTCGCTTCGGCTACCTGAAAGTGCGGCGTGAAAGGTGATATTGATCCCATGCAGAAGGGACCTCCGGAGGACATTTGACCTCTGCCAGCGCCTCTCACATCACCTTTCTCACAAGCAACTCCGGCACGGCGACCCTTGGTCTGACCCGAAATCTCGGGATTACCTCCGAAATTGAAATCGATCCCTGATAAAACATTAATCGGCGTTCAGGACTCAAAATTCCGCACCCTTCAGAAGGTATTAATGTTGTGCCACTGAGGTTCCAAGGGAAATTCTGGAAAAAATCCCGACATGTGAGAAAACATTTAAAATATGCACGTATTCTATTTATTTTCTGTACTTGTGACAATCATCTCTTTGCCCTAATTTCCCTATAAATCCTTTCAATTGCTAATTTGCAGTGGATTCAAATGAAACGTATATTGAAACTTAGAATGGCTTTAGGCGCTCTCAGTATTTAAAAAGTAATGAGATTTCTGCAATTCGTTGCTTTACTCTTTTGTAGATTAAAACTACAATTGCAACGAATCAAAAATGTCATGGACATCAGAATATGCAAATATAAAATGATTCTTAATCGAATTGAGACATACAGTGCAATACTTGTTCAATTATATTCAAATTTAATTTAAATATTCAGGAAATAATTTAAAAATAATTAGAATTTGTATGAAATAATCAATTTTTAATTAAATATTCAGAAAATAATCAAAAAATAATCAGAATTTGAATAAAAATCACAAATAATCAAAAAATAATCAGAATTTGGATGAAATAATCAAAATTTGAATAATAAATACAAATAATCAAAAAAATGATTGAATAATCACAAAGTTAATGGTCTCAACTAGCGAGCAACTTCTCTCTTGGTGCAACATGTGAGTAGAAAATTCTACAGTGCGAAAAACATTGAACTATTGGAATATTGATTGTGATTGGTTGGTGAAACACTTTAAAGACCGTGAATGCACTGAACACGAGTCAATTGCAAATGAATTGTCACTTTTAGTCTCTGACCAGACATTCGCGAGTCAAGATGCGATACTTAAGCTCAGTTATCAATGTTCTTTCTTCACATAAAAGAACAAATCGTGACCCTTGAACTCTGAGTGAAATTATTTATAAAAATGTTATTAGACTTCCCTCTCATTCTGAACGTTTGTAGATTTCTTTGCAACTCAGATGAATATTTTAATAATTTTTTCTAAAAGATCATATCAAAAAACGATATTTTTGTTGTGTAATATGTGTTAAAATAGGTACAAATGTGTTTTGTAACTTTAGCGATTTAGGATTCAGTGTGAAGATGAATGTCTGATAGTTAAAGTGACAATAAGCAAACATTTTTTACGTTGTTATTTGTTATAATCTTAAAAGAAATCCTAAAATTTTAAATTTCCCTTCTTAAAAATCCCTAATTTGGCACTTTGCATGTATAATTCTGCAATGTATATTATTATTATTATTATGACTTTGAGAAAGAACACGAAGAAGTAAAGTAAATACCATAATTACATATAAGATTACACGTAGGTGCCGGCGTTGCTCTTACGATTCCGGGGCTCAGATTCCGCTTTTCCCTTATATATCCTTTGAATTTACCACTCAGAGGCAAGGCTATTCAAGTCAAACAGTCATTCAGAGACTGAAAGGCTTTAAATGCTTTTGAAACACAATTCCAGTGAAGTGTTTAATTCAAGTGGAACATTTAACAGCAACCTTTTTCTAGACTGCTTCTATTGACATTTTTGTCGTTGAAAGGCTTAATATTTTTCGCATTTGCTGTGGTGGATCGTCTGTTAGCGAGTGATAGGGGATCGAACACATGACCGTGGCATTATCAGTCCTCCGCTCTGCTTACTGCACCACGGTTGCCCTACAAATTCATATGTATAAACAGTGACAGTGAAATTTCCTTATCGCAAAATGTGTGTTTTTTAAAGAACAACTAAGATTATTTACAGAAATATTACTTTTGTTACTGTTTTAAAGTCAGATAACTCTTCCAAGAAAAAAGAATACACGCGAATTTTTTTTAAAAATTCGTTTTGTTTTGACAATTATATGAAATCTGCTAATTTTTTATGGTCAGATAAAAATAAAAGGAGATTAAGCAGTGCGCGCAATTTGTCTTCAGTCTCTGATCAGACATTCGCGAGTCAAGATGCTCGTCGTGGAAGTGATTTTGGGTCTTCTGATCTGCATTGTGGGATTTTTGTGGTGGTGGCAAAGATCTTCGAGGAATTTTTGGGAAAAGAATGGAGTCTCTTACATCCCAGGATATCCTTTGATTGGGGTTTTGAAGGACACGATACTGTTTCGCAAGAATTTCGGGGAGTTTTTGATGGAATTGTACAACAACGACAAGTGCAAGGACGATCCTATCACGGGCGTGTACTTCTTCCACAAGCCCAGCCTCATAATTCGCCATCCAGAGATCATTAAGAATGTTCTGGTGAAGGATTTCCAGTACTTCGTGGACAGAAGAATCTCCTCTGATCCCCACGAGGACGGCATTGGTCGGGAGAATTTATTCTCGGCAAAAGGCACTCACTGGAAGAACCTGAGAATGAAGGTTTCGCCAGTCTTTACAACCGGGAAACTGAAGAATCTCTTCACTTTGATGCTGGAAGTGTGCACAGTGTTGGATCAGAAGCTGTCCGCAGAGATTGGGAGGGAACCGAAGGAGTACGAAATGAAGGAATTGGCTGGATTGTTCTCAACCGACACCATATCAATCTGCGCTTTCGGCGTGAAGGCAAACAGTCTGCTCAATCCTGAAGCTGAGTTTCGAATCCACGCCAAACGGGCGACGGACTTCACCTGGAGAAGAGCTATGGAGTTCACAGGATGCTTTTTGCTTCCCGAACTCGCCACATTGCTCAGGTTCTCCTTTTTCTCCAAGGAGACAAACAACTTCATGAGATCCACCATTAATTACGTGATGGAGGAGAGACTGCGAACCGGAGTGAAGAGGAATGATCTGATCGACGCCCTGATCACAATGCGAGAGGAAGACGCCGAGCTGTTCAAAGGAGACACTCTCATTGCCCAGGCTGCCGTCTTCCTGATTGCCGGATACGAGACATCAGCCTCGGCCACATCCTTTGCTCTCTACGAGCTTGCCCGCCACCAGGACATTCAGGATGAACTGAGAAAGGAGATCAGGAGCTATGCTGAGAAGTATGGAGATCCAAAGTACGAAACTTTCAATGAAATGGAGTATCTTCAGATGGTCGTTCATGGTATTTTCGCGAAGTTTCATGTTTTCCAACAACTAAACGTATATTTTCTTACAGAAACCATCAGACTTTATCCTTCTCTGCCCTTCCTGGATCGCATTTGCTCTCCACCCAATGGCGCCAAATCGTATTCATTGGAGCCTTATCACCACTTCGCGATTCCCCGCGGGATGCCAGTTTACATCCCAATGCTGCCCATTCATCGGGATCCGAATCACTATCCCAATCCTGAACAATTCATCCCCGAGCGCTTCAATCCCAAGAACAAGGACTCAATCGACCAATACAGCTACTTGTCTTTCGGAATCGGACCCAGAAACTGCATCGGAGGGAGATTCGGAACTTTCCAGGTGAAATTGGCTCTGTACACTATTCTGAAGGACTACAGAGTTGAAGTGTGCGAAAAGACTCCGGCTAAGGTGGAATTTGACGAGAAATCCCTTATTATTCATCCTAAGGAGCAACTTTATTTGAATGTCACAAGAATTTGAGTAAATTTCTATTTCTAGAATTGTCTGTAATTGTAATTGAACTCTTTAATAAACGCTTTTTGTTCACACAACTTACAATTTAGAGTAATGAAATTTTAAATTTTATTTCTTATAAAAGTGGGTAAAAAAAAGAAAAGAACATTAAAGAAGTAAATTGTTGAACAAAATTTCTTTCGATCGATTTATGAGTAACATAAGTTTATAATTTGTCGGAAAACCTTAAAAACTGGATATAAACGATGAGACAGAAGAGGAACAAGACAGTGATGCCAAATAGTAAGAAATCAGACAAATCCATCTGTCCTTGTATCCAATCTCTGGCTCTCCATTCGCTCTTTGTTTGGTTTCTCGTCAAGGCACGTAACTCCTGTCGCATCAATGTTGAATGTTGCTCAGATTCCATTAGTCTGCGCTGGAGATACCTTTGGACGCACTGCTGAGTCCGCTTCTCATTCTGCAATCTGGCCACGGTCCTTTTCTCCTCTTCGAACAGCATTTTCAGGCGAATGAATCTCTTCCTGTATTCCTCCGTCTGATTGCACATGTCAATAGTCTGCGTGGCCAATTCCTTCCAATGCTTCCGGTGTTCGTCCGTGAGAAGTCTCACTTCGTTCATCAAGCACTGAATTAGTGGCGGCTGCTGCTCCACTTTCGTCATCATATTCTCCAGTTCTTCCTTCTCTGACTTCAGCTGTGTGAGTTCATCGAACAAATTGATCGCTTTCAATTGCTCCTGCTCCAGGAGCTTCTTGAACTCTTGCTTTGTGAGATGATTATCAAAGGAGAGACCGTGAATGAGATGAATATCTTTGGAATCAGCTCTTGAATTGCACTGAGGACAATTCTGGTTATTCATTTCGGTTATGTTGGGACTGAGCCAGCTGAAAAAGAGGAAAATAATCTTAATAGATGGAAATTTTTGCAAAGGGTTAAGTAAAGTTCAAAGCAAAATTTCAGGTACGTGATTCTTGGAAAACTTTCAGATACCTAAACAGGCCAAATTGCCCGAGAGAAGAAAACAACGACCGCTTTCTTGCCTCCGAAATTTCTCTGAGTGTTACTAAAATTCTCTAAAATATCATCCAAAAGGACGGTCTTCGACAAAAAACATGAATTATGCATTTTATAGATAAAATAGACAGCTTAAACTCACCATCGAATGCAAGAGTGGCCGAAAATATGCCCACAATTCAGGGACGCGACCCTGTGATGTCCAGTTTCCTCGAAATCTTCCATACAAATGTTGCACTTATCAACACTCATTTTCTCTTCTTCACTCCACGCAAGAATAAGAACACGAAATTTGTGTGATTAGAAAAATCAGCGAAATTAGCTTCTGTATGGAAAAATCCACAGGATCGAACACAGAATTTTGCAAACGCTTTCACGAGCCGACAATTTGGGAATGAAGATGGTTTGAGTTTGAGCCTTGTGCAAGCCTTCTTGGGTTAAGCGGCTTAAGAAATTCAAGGAAGGCAAAGAACCCAATTTCGCACTTCTTGAAAAGTGAAAGCCTAACCAATGCTATCGTAAGACATGCAAATAATACGAACTTTTGTGCTGCAGATTCTAATTTCAGTGATAATTGTAATTATCTTTAGAGAAAAGGCCTTTTTGTTAGTAATTCAAAAAGCTATTCTAAAAAGTCTGGAGATCCTTAAGATCGAGCCTTGAAAGAAGATGAATATTCTGAAACTTTACTTAAAATCTCTTAATATTTGCCACTACCGTTATGGTATTTTGTCTGCTTTGAACTCGTAAATTTCCCTCTTTCGCAGCCACGCCAGTGCTGTTGGGCAGATGGCGCGGCGGATGGGCAGGAGAGTTCCGCGTGTCGCGGTGGCGCTGAGCGCGCCTGCAGATTCCCCTCGAAGTCGGCGGTGACGAGTGTCGAGTTCAGTCGGAGCTCGCCGTGATTGCAGACATGTTTTGTTGGTAGGAAAGGCGAGTTCGGGTCGCTGCGGTGTGAGAAAATCCCAAGCAAAGCGGTCAAGTGAGGCTCGTCGCGGTCGTGACAGTGTTTGGTGTGCGCGAAGTGGAGCTTCTGCGATTTGGCGGGCATCGCGAGGGAAGATGGTGAATGCGCGGTGTCGGTGGCTCTGAGACGTCACTGCGAGCAGTGGCGGCGGATCTCTAGGTTGGACGAGTGCCAAGGGGCGGCCGAGACGCTGGGCCAGCTTCGCGGGTGGCGTCCCGGTCAGTGTGTGGTCGCGAGTGTGTGAGTGCATAGGCCAACAAGTAGGCGAGAGCGAGAGGGCAGAGGCGAGTGCCAAAATAATTGAGGCGCACACACGCGAAGTCGGGCGAGAGAGCCGCTCTCCGGCTGGCCCGAGTGAGAGTGTGGAGACACGTGAGAGCGAAACAAGTGGCTGTGTGCGTTCGTCGCCGCGTCAGATTGTATCGACTAGACAAGAATCAGCGGAGCGGAGAGAGCGCGTCTCTCAGCCAAACAATCGGACTGGAAGTTTGTGAGACTCTCAGCGCGACAGTCTGCACCAGACAGACGATTCATTATTTTTTATTGTTGAGCCACTAAAATCGTTCTCTCGCTCCGTGTGTTGCCATTTCTTTCCGCCACGCACACAGACGCAGCGGGCCCGTGCAGGGCTACGCACACTGACGCAGTCGCGAGTGGCAGAAAATCGATCCCCGCGCGAGGGCGACAGGACGAAATTGTGACAGAGAGAAAAGTGAAAGGATAATTATGTGGTGATTCCCGGACGGCGTGACACAGTGTGCAACATCGGGAACACAGTGAGAGACAAACAGGGTGACAAGATGAGTGAATACGTGACGCCGCAGCTGCGAACGGTGCTCAAGACGTTCCAGGACAAGGCGACGAAGAGCCTGCAGGGCCCCGGGCTGTCGCTGGTGCATCCGCAGAAGAAGGAGCGCACCACGCCCGAGCCCGCGGAGGAGCCCATGGCGCCGCCGCCGCCCGAGCTGCCGCAGCCCATCCTCAGCTCGGCCGACACGGGGCGCGGCGTGCTGTACGAGACGATCCTGGAGGGGAAGCCCATCGGGTGCTTCCTGCTCGGCGGCGAGATGCGCCTGTGCCTGCCGCAGATCCTCAACAACGTGCTGACCAACTTCTCGCTGGAGCAGATCAACGGCACGTGCGAGAAGCTGCAGATCTTCTGCTCGCAGTGCACAGCCGACCAGCTGAACGAGTTCAAGGCGGCCAACATCCTGCCGGAGGATGTGAAGTTTTCGGGCCTGATCACGCGCACCAACGCCGAGCGGCTCTGCTCCACGCTGCTGCACCGGGCGGAGCGCCGGCCCGTGATCAAGGGTGCCATCTCGTTCCGCGTGCACCATCGCTGCTTCGGCAAGACCGAGGGCATCTGCACGCCGGACATGTACTCGCTGAAGGAGCCGTCGTGCATCGAGTGCACGGAGTGCGGCGGTGTGTTCACGCCGCAGCGCTTCGTGTGCCACGTGCACGGGCAGCAGGAGGAGCAGACGTGCCACTGGGGCTTCGACTCGGGCAACTGGCGGGCGTACATTCACGTGCCGTTCGACGTGGAGAACCGCGACAAGTACACGAAGATGCTGGACGAGCTGAAGGAGCGCGAGTACCAGGAGACAATGGCCATGATCAACGCACAACGGGAGACGCTGAGCCTCAAGAGAAAGGTGAGTCAGTGGCAAATTTCTTCCCCTAAAATCATCACTTTTGTCCACTCTTATAGTAAGCATTTTGATTCATACATTATAAACTGCCAACGGGAATGGATTGTTAAATCTTTGAGAATAGTTCTTTGGGGCTCCCAAAACATCGCTCATTGTAGAAACTAATACAGATTGTTAATAAAATGCAAGACACAAAAAGAGGGGAACGATTTTACTTATTTGTTTCAGACAGAAGCAAGAAAAGTTGGAAAATTATGGGGAAAAGTGAGTTGAATTGAAAGAACAACGAATAATGTTTCTCATTGACTCACAATATTCTGCATAATGTTGTAAGAAGATTTGGAATCAAGAATGTTATTCTGTGGATACTCCAGAAGTGTCGAAGTTTGAAGCCAAAAACACGAAGTTTGTATCTCAATTTTTTCATTCTATATTTAAATATGTTAATTATATATGAATTGGATCTTTTGAAATGGTTTCTTTGAACTCTGTTTGATGCATCCTAGAGAATTAAAGGGTCGTTGCAACTTTACTTTCATAACATTTAAAATAAGTTGTCAAAGTTATGAATCTGTGAAACTTCGATTCATAATATTTATGAAAGTGTTAAAGGGTGAAGTCAACATATCTTATCACGTGAAGGCAAGAAAAGTATTTCATCCGTACGTCGCCGATGTAAGCTATGAATAGCGAAATTTCAGGATTCGTAGCTTTTACGAAGTGAGAATACGAAATGTGAGAAGTTGCAACGACCCCTAAGTTGACATCTACCCACACTTTATTGGCCGCAATGACCCTTGGCATTCAATCCAGTGGCCATTCGCCTTGAGGTAATCGGATAAGAGGCAAAATGTCCAATTAGTGAATTCTGAGAACAATCCAATTTCGCCGGTGAATGCGAAAGTGTGCATTGCGAAAGACAGTCTCTCTGGGGTCCATTGGAGGCGCGCGCATTCCACGGATCTCGCATGGCTTGGGCGAATTACTCTTGCGCGGATTTCTGCAAATAGTCTGCAAGAAGTGTGAAGAATTGACGATGGCGAGAAAAGTGTGTTTCTTCTGTGCAATTTCCCATCTCATGCAACGCTGCCTTGAGATTGTTCTGACAGATGAGAGGCTTTTTTTGCGCTGTGTGTTAAGTATGAAGCGCAGAAATTCAATTTCTCACATGATCATCTTCTGCAGTGAGTTGGAGAGCACATATTTGTCTGGGAGATTGAGATTGAGGAGGAGGAGGAGGAGGAGGAGGAGGAGGAGGAGGAGGAAGGAGAGCGCGAGAGGCGTCTAAGGCGGCGCAGAGAGTGAGGATTTATATGGTGAAATTATTAGCGAAAATAACGTGTGGTTAGAGGTGAGGAACAGTGTGGCGATGGTGCATTGGAATTAAAGTACGTGCAACCGCAAAATAGTCACTCACTAGTTGGATTAACATTGGTATAATTCCAGCTGGGCAGAGAGGAGAGGTTTGCCTTGGTCAAAAGTGCGCTTCTGTGCTTTCTTCTCTCTCTCCCCATAATATTGCCATTAATTCATCTTCTGGCATGTTTCACGATTGCGTGAAGAATTTACCGCGCTTCACTGAGTCTGTGGATAAACAGCGCGATGTGTGTGAGATGGATTTTGTATTTCTGCATCGCCTCGAGTGTGATGATCGAGGGAAAAAGTATTTGGAACCATTTATTCGGTTCACTTATTTTCACATTAGCGCACAGATTGACTTCGCCGTAAGACAGAGAGAGAGAGAGAGAGAGAGAGACGACACATGATCGGCAAAATTGCTGATCGCACTTTTAATTAAATACTCTTGGCGATAATAATTTTGCTGATCACCAGGCGATCTGTGTGTGGAAAAAAGATCATAAGTTGATCTTGCGATCGGAATATTGAGCAACGCCGTCGAATCGCTGGGGTTTTTCGTTTGGCGCGATCGCAAGTGATAATAATGTATTTTCAACTGGTTTGTCGCTTTATTGATCACCTGCTACTTGTACGCACAAGAAGCGCAAACCATTAAATTGCTGCGATCCTTGAGCGCACGTACATTTTTTCAGCATCTTCCTCACGGCGCTCATTCTTGTCCAGGAGAATTTCCTTATTTGACCGCGCGCTGTGTCTGTGCATCGCGCACACCCGGCCAGTGATCATCGCGCACAATCATCGGCCACTGATCCGACTTAACGGGATCCCGACTCTGTGCACTGGACGGCGAGCGTCATCCGGTGAGAGACAGCAGCCACTGGCACTCTGAGGATCCACTTGATCGCGCGCTGCGGAGGCTCCGAACATGTGCAGTTTGCCACACTGCCGACAGTGGCGCTGCGGTGGCTCGGCCCGAAATGCCGTTCACACAAAATGCCTAACATCTCAATGTTTCCTTACTGAGATCTGGATCAGAAGAAAGCATTGAGTTTAGCAAAATATTTAGCTAAAAACATTAAGAAAATTGCTCTGTAAAAAATTGTTGAACTTTTTGCAGTAAATTGAAGTGTTTATAACTCAACTGAGTTTCCTCAATCGTCCGTTGCGATCGCTTATCGTTTCTTTACTTTGTATTAGCAGCTTTTAGCTAAAATAGCTGCTTTTTTCTGGCCTTTGTGGTTCGCTGGGAAGAAAGAGGATTCAACAATTCGAAAAGCCATCTTTATTGCCTAGAAAACACACTACTGACAGTTTTACAGTGGATTCCAACTTTGAACAGCGCTATAAATCTCTCTATCGAACTAAATCATGTAAAAAAGAAAGATATAAGCACTTAAATTAAAACAACCATAAATTTGTAAAAAGACTCCACACAGAATGGAATCTCATCTTCTCTCAGTCCACCTCTCTTTGCCCTTCTGTGCCGTCCATATTTTTTTCATCATATTAAATTTTCATTAAAAATTCCCTCTCGAGAGTCTCTTTGAATTGTGAGTGTGTGAAGAGGATGACGATCGTTGGGCGAAAAGATCACTATATAATTTAAAGTTGAATGGCGCTCTTTTTTGACTTGCGTGTGTGCGCCGATGTGCTGTTGCGAAATGGCGAGACATTCACCAGCGAAATTGAAAGCATCGCGCAGCAATTGGTGAGGAAGGTAATCTCAGCAGATGCAAGAAATTCACCTGAGACGTGAATGTGACCCCAAAAGTGACACAAGGGCAAGTGCAGCGCTTGGGTGGGAAATCGCTTAAATGGCATCGGCGATGAGAGGAGATCTCGTTGAGTGTGTATTGTGCTGAAATTCCTTCCATTTGCCCAGCCTTCTTCCAAAAAGTGATCAACAGCTGAAGGTGGGAAGAGTTTTTCTTCCCAATTTGGCATCTCCTTCACACATTTGGGCTCTTTTCTCATGCTTGCTGGCGGCAAAAATATGCCTATATCAGTTTTTGGGCAGTGTTTTTTTTCAGGTAGAAGAAGTCTTTCTGGTCGAGTGATTGTCTTTGGGATCCCAAGAGAGTCAGCATCTCTAGAGAGAGGGAAAAAAGATGAGGCCTCTGAAGATTGAGTGTTTTTTGCGATACGCCAGAGTTCAAAATTCTAGGAATTGCCTTTTGTCAGGTCACATCCGAAGGGAGAGGTCGACAGACCGGCCAACTTTCCACGCACAAACTCTCAAAAGGATGTGTTTTGTCGAGTCTTTTGTGGAAGATGTATAATGACTCTTGCGGAATCCTGTCTACGAATTGGTGTTGTGTCTTATTTTTTCACTGGAAGTCTGCGAGTCTGGGATTGTCTGTGGCGAGACGGAATTTTTGCCTTGGTCGCTTCCCTTGGGAATCATATCGATTCCCTATATCCGCTCCACGATGACCATTTCCTCTCCCTCTCTTTGCTGTTTTCTCAATCGATTTCCCTCCGATGGTAAACAACCTCTTCGGCAATCCCAAGAAAGTTCTTCACATTTCGTAAGATTGTGAAAATACTCCTTGTTTTCTCACACTGCTTTTGCCACCCCGAAAACATGGGCGAAGGCTGAGGACTTTGCATAGTGCTGGAGTGCAAGTATGACTTCACAGAGTTTCATCATCCAACAGTAGAGAAATGCTTCGAAAACTAACAAAAAACAAGATTTGAAGTAATTTCCATAATTTTTGCCTTAAACTCAAACTGATAATATTGGTAAATTTTAATCATTTTCTACAACTTTCAGTTGATTTCACTGGTTTGTTATTGAAATAATAACTGAAATGTGAAGAATTGATAGACAAACTCACGAAATAATGAACAAAAAGTCGGTTTTTGATAGTAAAAAGCAACTTTTTCGCATTTTTTCTTTACATTTTGTCGTTGCAAATGTCGTGATTTACAGTGTTTCTCCTCTTCCTGGGCGACTAAAGGCGAGTTTGGGTGATGATAAAGGGAGATTTTCTGCACACAATTTGAGAGTTTGTTGTTCCAAATGCTCTGTGCCGATCCTCAGAGCATATTTTACCATGAAACACACTTAGATGGCACATGTGTCCTCCTAAACACACACTCGCGCGCTTTCTGCTGCTCGAAAATAAGATGATACCATTTTCAGCCACAATCCATCTTCCGTATTAGATCTCATCTGCAAAGTTCTTGTCTCATGACGAGAACACACTGAGCGAATTATGGGTCTTTTTGTATACCTTCAGCTATAAAGGCGAAGACGTCAGCTTGGCTGTGTGTCAAAGTGTAGTTTTGCATTAAATTTGCGCGCGCGTATTCATTAATTAAAATACTCTGCGAGCATCTCTTCATGTCCCTTTTCTTTCTGCCAATGTGCCCGCTTTATCTCTGGGCGAAGAAGACACTTCTCTTACAACTATTTTCGATGTGAGTTATATGAAAATGCACAATTTTGCAACATAGGGAAAATGACTCTCGTGTCATCAATCTCCAATCGTCTTTTTCCTTTTTGCACTTGTGTGAATGAGTTTCTGATGATGTGGTTTGGGTTTTCTTGCAGACAAACAGTCTCTTGTGAATTTCCTTGCACTCACTCTCTCTCTCTCTCTCTATCGTTTTTCTTTTCTAGAATATATGTATACATATACATATTCTTGTGGTTGCGATGCAAAAATTGTGATGGAGTTTTTTGCTTTTGAAAAATTTATGCTTCGCATGGTTATCAATCTTTCTATCTAATCTCTTGCATGCTTCTTAAAATGCTAGCGATAGCAATCGAAATAGGGTAAATTTGTATTTTATTTCGTCCAGAGTGCGAGTGAAGCACTTGGGAAAATGGATTGTTTTGGCAGAGAGAGAGAAAAAAAAAATGTGATATTGATCAGCGCGTGTGTGTGTCGAGACGAAGGCGGGGGGGCGAAATGTGTGTGAGTTTGCTTGAAATTCTCGGAAAAAATGTCGAGAACACGCCCTGTATTACAATTTTGCAATGGAAAATCATCAAAATTGCAAAATATCTCTCCCCGAGTACAAATTTCATGTCATGTTTTCATATCGGAACGCCAACAAAAACAACACGCAGATATTCGAACATTTTTCTCTGCACGCACTTCAAATGACCTTTATAAATTGGTTCTTTGAGTGAATTTCTTGGTTTATATTGGAAATATAATATTTTATGTGCGGAGATTTCTACAAATTGACCAATGGCAGGGAAAAAAAAGGCAAAGCGCGCGCTCTGTCCGATGTGGAGTGAAAGGGTTGCGCTTTGGAGAGTCCATTAGTGGAATCAATGGCTATAATGCCATCATTTGCAGACTGAGCGTCCATGCGAGCGCGAGGATAGAATTGAGAATGCATCGTGAGTGGTGTTAAAATACAGAAATAATTCCGTGGAATGTGTATGAGAGCGGAGAGTTGAATCTAAAGTTGGACATTGATATGGCTCTTGTCGGATTTACTCTCCTTATAGTTTGCGGGCCGCTGTGCAAGTGCAACTTGCCATCTCTCTCGCTGGTGTGCGCTTTGGGCGCTGTTACTAAAAATAATTGAGAAATTTACGGTGCGAGAGGGAAAGGATTAATTGACTGTGACTGATAAGTAGCATGAAAATTGTGTATTTTCAACTGGGATAAATGTACGGTGAAAATTACAAGAATGACGATAAGACCTTCTTTTTATTCCTTCGTGTCGCGCGCACACTGCACAAAACCAAAAATATTCCATACATTTTTTTTTGTGCTTCTTCATTCTCTCGTCGGTTGAAATTCATTTCGTGTGAGCTTTTATCGTTTGAGGGTGTGGATTCTCTGTTTTGTCGTGAGGTGAATGTCTGGTGCGAAAGACCTCGGATATTTTCATCTTTGACCTCCTCACACTGGCCAAAAGTCCACGATGACGGTGAAAAGTCCTCATATTTCGTGGGTTGATGTTGATGACATGGGACATGACGTTGACTCGCCCAGCATTGTTGAGTCTTAAAGCTCTGGTGCTTCTTTACAGGGACGAGTGGAGAATATTCCTTAAACTTCATCGCACGATAAATCGACGGGTGAAATCGCTAAACTGAAGCTTAAATAAGAAAAAAATCAAGTTCAAATCGTCCGTACAAAAACCTCATATGAAGTTAATTTTTCTAGATATTTTCAAGACATTCAGAAGTCAAGATTTATTGTAGTTATAGAACTAAGTATTTTGACGAATTAAAGGTTTTTTAAACGAATAAAAGTGTCTGTATTGGAATTTTTAATAGGATACAAATCTTAAAATTTTTAGTAGAAGAACAAATATAGAGTTTTCTAAAAATACTTGAGACGTTAACTATGGAAAATCGTCATTTCACAGTTTTCGATTCACCTGTCGAAATGTGCAAAGCAAAGTAGTAAAAAACGAGAGACAGAGAAGGCTAGATATTTGTGGAAAAGGAGGAATGACGAGAGGTGAATGGAAGAGATTTCATGATTTTCCTCGAATAAAATGAGTAAACTGTCTGTATTTGCTCAAAAGTCAGTGCGTAAATATTTAGAAAAGTGTGAGAATAGCTGTCCCAATTTAGGTATTTTTCTTCGACTCTTCATTTTGCCTCCACTTCAAGTCTGCCTTTTGTGTTTTGCCCACTTTTTTTTTATTTTCATGATGCCCAAAAATGCGCAACAAAGTGCCATCTTTGCAGTTTTGCCCTTCAACAATCCCACAAAATGCGTGTGTGTGTCTGAATTCTTTTACGATAGAACAAACAAGGTAATAATGTAATTTGAACAGATGAGAAATGAGGTGAAGATTGTAGTGTCATAATTCTGCGATTACTTTAAATTGGAGTCCCTCGATGAAGACGGAGAGTTGAAGAGACTCTTGCGTGTCGCCAACACAGAAAAGATTGCGCCAAGTTTGGTAAATAAATAATAAAGTGATTAAAGGCAGGGCAGCGCGCAAAGTTAGAAGGGGGAAAAAAAAGAGAGATTGATTGTAGCGGAGGAGGAATTTCCAAGATTGTCACATGGCATTGAAAAGAATCATTCAGTGAATAAATAGAGGTGTTTTTTCTGCATTGAATTGCTCAATGCGCCCGTTTTTCCATCAACCTTTCGCTCTCAGCAAATTCCCACGAAAGTTTTGTATGTGTATGACTTTATTATGTATTTTGTGTGCAGTAACAATCGCAGTTGGGTGGTTTTTTTTTAAGGTGTATGTGCAGAAAGTGGCGAGAATGCACAGACGGGGAACCGCGTTTTTTTCACCTCTCCTTGAAAGAAAACGGAAAATGCTGACATTAGAAGAATGCACTCATGCCACGAAAGAGTGAATATTTTCAGTACATAGTGCAATGTTATGAAAAATCGACGCGTCTATTGTTATGTCTGGTCTGTTTGTGTGTTTGCCTTCATGTGCAGTGTGTGCACATAGAATGGGCTTTCGGGCGACGGGAGAGGGTGGGAGGGTGGGAGGTGTATGTGCAGTCAACAATCTGTGTAGACAAAACGAGAATGCAGAGTTTGAGAGGGACGGCGATAAAAGTGCTGACAAAACAGAGTTAGAAACTTTATTTTCGTATTTTTGTTGATTGCATAGATTGAGGAAATATTGAGATCAGTCTGTGATGGCGCTACACTGAAAAACTCTATGGTGATTTTCACCATAATTATGACAACGGCAAGAAAATCCTGAAATATGGAAATTTTCTCTATGGCAATAAATCACATCCGAGCTTTCACACAAGTTCTCAAAAATGCTAAAGTTTTTCTAGCATTTTTATGGTAATGATTATATTAATTTTTGCATCTTTTTCTGTAATCTGTAGACAAAATATTTTTTTTCCACACAATATTGTAATTCTTGTAGAATAACATTTTCTTTACAATATAGAAATAATTTCCTGTCATATTGTGAAATAGTTACAATATGAATGGAAACATTTCCCATGTCTTTTTGGCACTTGTCACCATATATTTGCACCAGATATTATTCCCTTAATTATAGTAGATTTTGCCTCCCTAGGAAGCTCATTTGGGAAAAAATACCGTGTATTTCTCTCAGTGCATAATGTGTCTAAGGTTAGCGAGTCTTTATCCAATACGGCAAAATCTAGAATCCACTCAAATCTGCTGCTGACGAACAATGAGTTTTTCAGTGAAACCCATTGTGAGTGTCTCCCATTAAGCTATTATGTACACTTGAGAGGAGTGTTTAGCGGCGATCTATGCTTGAAATGTGCCATACGATCTCATCGGCAAGCCGACATAATGATGGCCATATATAAAATGCAAAAATTCTGGCATGAGGCTGGCCAAGGACAGATGCATTGTGCAGAGAATAGTGAGACTCCCGTTGCTTCGGGGGAGTTTCGCGATCTCGCGCGCGCATTCATTCACAACGCCACGGAAAACCCACACTTTGCGCAGGAGGTATTCGCTCTTGAGATGATATTTGCAATTATCTCTGTGGGCAAGACGCGAAAAGTGCATTCTAAAATGAGTAAAAATTGAAGGAAAATTCCCATGGAAGGGAGCATAAGCGGCGGTCTAACAATCTGATTGTCAGTGATTACCTTGAAAATCTCCCGGTGTTTGCGAACACATGAGCAATAATCTTCACAGTTTTGTGACAATGTGGTGAAGTGTGCAAGAGATGGTGATGCGAAGAGGAAAAATATGCAAGGGAAAAAACTTTAAAATGGAAATAGACAAAATGTGGTCTGATCAAGATGCTTTGCAATTCACTCGTCGCCATTGGATTGTAAATTTATTAATTATTCACTTGAGTTACTCAAGAAAAGACTGAACAATCATTACTCAAAAAAAAAAATCTTGTTATTTTCAAAGTCTGATGGAAATCCTTACGTAATATGAGAAGGTTTTGAGTGCCTTTGTCACCTCGATCGAACCATTCTGTGCACTATAGGAGGAAAAAATAGTAGAATTTATGCAATTCTCTAATGTGGTAATTGAGAAACGACGTTTATGTGACTGGAGATATGAGCACGAGTTGGGGGGAATATGTTGGAGGGGCGG
The DNA here is from genome assembly GCF_947086385.1 of Phlebotomus argentipes. Taxonomy (NCBI): domain Eukaryota; kingdom Metazoa; phylum Arthropoda; class Insecta; order Diptera; family Psychodidae; genus Phlebotomus; species Phlebotomus argentipes. Next base: position 4,250,306 of record NW_026776181.1, on the reverse strand, counting down.
AGATGCTGAGGCATGGTTTGTATGTGAAATTAAAATGTGCCATAAGAGATTGTATCGAATGTATAAAGTTCTAAGAGAGACTTTTCCATGTGATGGAATTATTTATTGAGTACAAGCGTCACATGAGTTATAAAAGTGTCGTAAAATTTCATAAGTTTTCCTTATTCATGCATTAAATGTAAAATGATACTGGTGTTATATTATATCTGATTTTAGAACGAATGCGGGAATAAATTACAAAGCAAATTGGTGCGAGAGGGAGAAGGAGAGATATTCGCCCTGACTCAATGGCTTTCCATACAATGTTCAAACCCAATGGCTTTTCAGACGGAAAATGAGCCGCCGATTCACTATTTCTATGCACTGTGCACAGGTTCAAGGGGAAAATTGGGCGTACACTCGGAAAAATAATGTAGTCTTGAACCAAAAAATTAGTGTTCTTCAAATCCTTCAAACTGAGTCTGTTTTCGCATGAAATTAATATATTTTTCAATACATTTCTTCATAGAAATCATAATAGTTTTTTTACTCAATAAAGTTCTAAACTTCTCCATTTAAAATGAAGGCAAAAATCGTCGTTAATCGGTTTGCAATTAAATTTTTCTCTCAGTGATACGCACTTGTGTTTGTGGGTTTTGATGGGTTTGATTTGTGGGTGGAAGTACGCATTGAGGCAATTTCTCTACAAAAGGAAAATCAGAGAGTTGTGAAGAGTAAAAAATGTACATTTTTTTCTGCATTCGCACTTGTTTCTCCAAAGTGAAAATGACTCTGGAGTGCTCCACCTTCTTGTGATTTTCACATGAAACTCCCTCTGGGCAAGAGGTGTTGAAATGAAAAGTCGCTCCAATTGCAACACAATATATAAGACACCTTCTTTTCTCACCCGTCCGGTCTCTAAACTGCATCCCGTGTGTGCAATCTATTTTTGACGAAGTAAATAATAATAATAATAATAAGGAAGATAGGGAAAAAAAAGAGTTGCCGGGAGAGAGAAAGAAACTAATAAACATTCCATGAGATTCCAGACATCAAGACGTGAAATTATGTTTTATTAACAATAATTTTTCCTCTATCTCACTCTCTCTTCCCTCCATTTGGTTTCGTATGCGCGGTGTTTGGAGAGAAATCGTCAGTGTGGAATTATTCTTAGTGGTGTTTTATCTCTTCTCTGGATATAAAATATAATTTTCTAACATCCTACCTCCGGCTAGAGTTGAACAGAAGGGAGTCATCGTGCATATAGAGCTTCATCTATTCAATCTCTCACACTCTCTCTCTCTCCAGTCTGGATAAATTTTCTCGCCATTCTCGCAGCTTTTCAATCTCATTTGATTTTTATCTGGCAGGGCAGGTGTGTTTACTGTACCTTTTCGCCTTCACTGACTTACACACTCTGCAATTATACTTCGCATCTTCAAGTTCATGAACGCTTCGTGGCGTTTATTGCTTTCTTGTGTGCTGTGTGAAATTGTATTTGAAAAATGACGCTGAGGTTGAAGATTGATGGTGCTTTTTGGGGCACAATATTTCCTCTGTCGCCGAGCGTAGATTTTGCTGAAAAGAATTAAAAGTCTAATCAATTCTATAAATCGATCTGTTTGTCGTACATTCAATTGCATTGCAACAAAAACATCTCTTGGGGGTTGTCTCTGGGCTAGTTTGAGTGACGATGATTGTGCCAAAAAGTCGATGGGGGACAGTGTATTTGGGGAGAGAGGGAAAGTGCTATAAATAAATGATGTGAATTAGACATTTGGGAGACTGAGGAGGTGTGGGTGGTAAGCTAACAAATGATAGGTTTTTGATTGGAAACAGTCGACAATTGCCTCAACCGTGACTCATTTCGTGAGGGGTTGCAGTGTTGTCCCTCAGAGTGGGTAGAGAAAATCACCAAATAAATTCAATTGCCACCAATGGACACCTCATTAGGAGGAGAGAATATGTAGGTGAAATGTGTTTTCCTATTAGTTCCATTTTCTTGCTTTTCGCACCCGCTTTCCCGATCGATTGGCAATTTTCGTTGTGATGATGTGGAGTTTTTTGGGGGGTGATAGAGAGGAAGAGAGAGAGAGAGGGAGTTCCAAATGAGGATTGTATGTGACATAGTGTCTGAATAAAAAGAAGGCGCCAGAATGAGAGGGAGAGAGATCATTGAGGAGTGAATGAATGAATTCTAACTTGTCTCTTATCATTGGACTTAATTGTTTCATTCATGAAATTTACGTTATGTACTTTTTCGGGGTCTCTTTTATCTCTTCATATTCCTCTTTCGCACTCCCAAATGGCGTGCGTGTGTGTTGAATTTCGAGAGATTATGCGTGAGAGGCGCAGAGTATAAAATTGAAATGCGAAAGGGTGGGTAAGCCGCAGCCAAGGCGGCTCCTCGTCCCGGGAATTGAGGTCTGGGCGAGTGGGAAGGGGCTGAATCCTTGGGTATTGTCTGGGTGCCACTGATCAGAGCCATAATTCAGCCATGTCTCTATCAACACCAAATCTCTCATCAAACTACATACGCACTATACACACGCACATATTATGACAAATATCTCCCCGATGTGCGCCGCCTTTTACTGTGTTTATATTATTGAGATCATGGGGTAGTAAAACACATGCGAAGGGGTGTCTACAAGTCAGAGGGTATCTGGGAATTTTGGGCGGATTAGATGTGACGCCAAGGATCCGGTGCGAAGGGGGAGCCGAAGATTTTTGGCAAGACGGAGAATTATTGCAATGACGTTGTGTCAAATTTACGATCCATAAAGTCGTCATAGACACAAGTCTCAACAATACCGAGAGAGTCTCTGGCTCCCCTATTTCATGCAGCGCCAAACATTGTGTGCCGAGCTGTACAGTGAAGTAATGGGCGGTGGAGGGAAATTCCTCTCGCCCCGAGAGGAATATTTCACAGCAAAAATCCAAACTGCGATGATATTTATGACTTCTATTCTGTGCAAGAGCGGCGCGCTTATGTGGAAATTTCCCATTCCAGGGGCACAAAATTTCACACAGGGATTCTAATGAAAATTCACTATACACTGAGAGAAAAATTGGGCTGAGAGAAAAATTGGGCTGAGTGAAAAGCAATTAAACGGAGAAGACTAAAACCAAGTCCAAGTGGTTGGAAGGTAAAATCGAAAACTTAACTTTATGACAGACGAAAAGCTTGAAATTTGGTTAGATTCAGACTAATTCTTGGTTCAAAAATACGTTATTTTTTCGAGTGTGGACACGTTGAGATTGCACACATCGCATTGTGCAATCTTAATTACTACACATTCTTCCTTTGGACATATCTTTTAAGATCGCTTTTTAAAAATCCTTGTCAAGTTGTGCGATAAATCATCTGTTGTTGTGTTTCGACTGAACTTTATCTCTTTTGAAAGAGACGCACTCTTTCTGACTGGCCAAAAAGATAGATTTCAGACAATTTTTCATGCGTGGCAAAAAACATTTCCCAACACCCAATGAAATTTCCACTCTGGATCCAATCTCAAGACATTCTCGGGCTGTTTATTTAGACTGCGATGCGGGGAAATGGGTGAGAGAATTGGTGGAAAATAAATAAAAGTCTCCTCTAATAATGTTTTTTTCTTTCTTTCTTTTCTTCTTCTTTCGACGAGAAAACGCATCACGCAAAGTCTCGCTGGTTTTTGCAGTTTTTCTTTCCTTGATGCTCTCTGGGTGTTAAGTATGATAGAATTATGATGCCACGCAGCGACTGAAGAGATATGAAAATATGGCATAAATTTGCAGGTGATTGCTGTTGATTTTGTGGCACTCTTGATTCAGCATAAATTGGAAATGCAATAAATTAGCACGTTAATAGTAAATTAATCTGTCTACTTGGCTTATTATTTTACAGAGCGCGCGCTTGCAAAGTGTGCTCGTTGGAGGCAAAAGAAGAGAAAAAAAGGCGACCGGGAGTGTGGGCATGGAAAAGTGCATGATGTGTGCGAGGGGAGCATTTTCCATTTGAGTGGGTGGCACGTGTTTGGATGTGAGATCATTGCAAAAAGAGTTCTGCTCGTTTGTAGTGTTGCCGACAAGTGTGTGCGGATTCCCTCCTCACTCCAATTCGCCTTCTAATTCATCTTTCGCGGCGATGCCGAGATGCACTTATTGACTCCTCATGTCACCGTTTTTTTTTTACTGCCTCGCCATCTCGCCCAACACTGCAGGAGAATCGCAATGAAGTCAATTGATGTGGCAAAACGTTGGAATTAATGCCCAGGCCATATGATAAAATTGCCATAGATGTGCTTCGCTCTCTAGCTTATTTGTTGCGCCTCATGCACTCGCCATCATGATGTGTGCCGCTTTGATATTCAAATTAACTTCCCTCCTCCATTTAATGAAACTTCACACGATGACAAATTCCACAGTGTCAGCCGATAAATGAGTGAGACAATTGTGCAGACCTTGTTACAATGTTACCAAATCAAGCCACCCACGCCGCCCAGCACATCCCAGTCAATTTGCCGCACACACGCGCGCTGTGTGCTTTGTGCCCAATGTCGCTTCCTGATCGCAATCCTTCCCGGGGTGGATTGGGACTTGAGAATTTGGCCTTCGACAATGTATTCATGCATTCTATGCGAGCGACTTCAAAGGCGCACAGATGGAAATTGAAAACTGCCAATCTTCACATCATCTTCCACGCTCGTTCCTTCCACCTATTTTCACTTTAGACGCATGTGTTGACAGATCCAATGTTTGCGATATGTCATATTAAAAATCTCATAAAATCACCAAACACTCTATCTTCAACGCACATTTCGCAGTCCCGCACAAGAAGCTGCCTTTCCTCCACACACACACACTATGGGCTGAGAGAGGGGTTTATCAGCGGAATCCACTGCGAATCCTTGCCGAGTTGTATCTCGTCTAAAAATATTCCTCCTTGGCTCTTATCACACTTGAAGCGTAGATTGACGACAGACGTTTGATGATGATAATTTTTATCAGTGCAAATTCCAGTGATAGAGAAGAATTGAGAGTAATTCACATGGTTTCTCTTCAATAAATGACAATACGTAATCAGCTCGAGCAAACTGACTCGGTCGCAAAATTGTGAAAATGCGCTATAAGCATTTTTACAAAATGATCGTTATGGCGAAAAATTGAATTGCCTCTTCGAATATGTGATGCTTCTGTTTGCTGGCGGCAATAAAATTCGTGCGAACTGTAATTTTCATCTAATAAAGCGCCAAAACGCGACTTTTGTTAGGCCTTTGAACTGATTCTCAGTGTTTTCTTTCCCTCAATAGTTCTGACTTTCCTTTTTTGTTAGAAATCAACAGGGAATGATTTTATATATCTCATTTTCTGCCCGGAAAATTAAATTTTTGATGAATTTCTTGACATTTTTAGCTGGTTTTGGGAACTCTCCTGTAACTCTAGCAGTCGAAGAAAGCACTAAGATTTGGCATCGGAGGTGAGAAAATTGTCACTTAGACTTATGAACCCTTCTGCCAGTGCGCAAGAGTTCATAGTGAATGTCAGAAGAGTGAGAATGCAGAGGGTTGGAAGTGGGTAAGGAAATCAAACACTCTTGTGTCTCTCCAGAAAAAGGGGTGAATGAAGCCCTTCGAGCAAGAAATTCAGGCCAACACGGAGGAAAAGAGTGTGTTCTCGGCAGAATTCTTTTCAATCTGCTATTTGTGAGCTCGCGTCTCTCTTTAAGCACACCGCATGGCAAGCAACAAAGACCTCGTGAGTGCGTATTCGGTTTGTGCGTATATTTATTGTTTGGCAGTGAATCCGGGGAGGAGAGAGGGAAGGGTGTGGGGACTTTGATGAGACACCCTGTGGGGTTTTCTTTTCCTGTCACTGCATTCTCCACACCTCGGCAAATCCCTCCCATTGAGGTTGTTTATGCGTGACTTTATCGCTCGCTGAGCAGTTGCAAGATGTCTCCCTCTCTGCATTTTCCGGGGCTTTTCATCCCCCGGGGGGATTTCATCATCAGTGCACTTCAGCAATCTTCCACCGGCGCAGTCAAGAACAGTGGCTGAGCGCGGGGGTGGCGGCGGGAGGGTCTTTTTCTCAATTGCATGACGCACTTTCGCATCGACGCAATTTCAAGGAGAGAGAATGCCTTTCATTATAGCCCCTGGGATAGTGTGCATACATCTTCAAATGATGCCTCGCAGCCACCCTTCATTTCCCGGTGTGTGTACGCATTTCCACGCACTGCAAGCGATGCTGAAATGGGGTTGTGAAGATGAAGGAACGGCGAGAACAAAGAATGCAGGAGATGAAGATTGCTGTAATGTTGGAGTGTATCTCACTTGAGATGGGGGGAATCATGAATATCAGAGTGGAATCTACAATCAAACAGTCCACAAAGTCCTCCAGGGTGAGAGGAAACTATATACACAATAAAGTGCGCTCTGACGCCAAGGGGTTTATCATATTGTGAAGTTTTTCATTAGAATTGTACGATAAAATTCCCATCTTAATCCTCATTTTTCTGCAACATTGTATTTTTTGTATGGGGTTATATGAGACACTAATGTGTGTAGAAAAAAGACCAATAAATAATGCTCTATCTCACCTCGCGAAAATTGCCATTTGAGATTAAATCCACACCCTTTTGCCAACTCTCTTGATCTCGCGACGCTTGGCAAAATCATCATCAAACAGATCTGCTTGACTCTCGTGGAGAAATAATATCGTAAAAGCTGCAGGCAATATTGTGTAAAGCGGCTTTTATATTCCCATGGAGATGTCTCACAATTGGCAAACACACCTCAAAAAGATCCACGGCTTTTGTGGCTGCCTCGCATCCAAGATGCTGCTCAACAGCGCGCGCCGGGGAAAATAAATTATTTCGCAGAATCACATAATCATCAATGGGAAATCCCTTCGTTAAGTATCAAAACCCACCCCCAAATTTGATACTATCTCCCCAGTATTGTTCGCCTCTTGCTGTGGAGGAGGGAGAAAGAGTTGCCAAATTGCGCTGCTCACTTCCTCTCTCTCTCTCACTCCCCGCATTCGAGATGGTATTTGGCTAAATATCTTCTGGCTAAATAATTAACAATTCGCCCTGACTAATGTCTTTTTCAATATCATCCCGGGGAAAAATGAAAGTGAGCACTGATCCCTTAATGCAATGCTCTGAGGAGGGATTTGAGCAATTTCAGGGGTGCTTCCATAGTCGGGACTTAATTCTTCAGCAAATTAAGACGCACTAAGATCCTCTAAGAGTGATTCTCTGGAAAATTTATCCGTTTAGGGATGAGTGAAATTCAATTATTAAGAATTGCAATATGAAATTGATGTGGATTATAATACTCACTGTCTTCTCTATCTTTTCAGGTCAGTACAAATGTGGTTCTGTATCTTGAATTCATGCATCTCGTGAATTGGTATGTCATATTTTGGTAATTATGCTTAATTAATGCTCAGCTGATTCGGTCATCAAACCCACCCTGGAAATGTTTGTGAATTTTCCTCACAGATTCACACGCCGGCTTCCTTTATTCTAATCGATAATCTAATCTACGACTAAAGGAGGTCACATGATCAGACTAAGATAAGATAGAGTTGAGAATGATTTCTAACTTGCTCAGCATAAGAAATAGTCTCACCGTTGAGGAGAAAATAGGGGAATTTGTGTGAAAAGAATGCAGGGAAATCGGCATATTTGTCAGCTGCCATTTGGCCAATTTACCCGATCGCTGTGCGCAGTGTTGATTTCTGAGAATGACTTTCTCTGAGTGTTCCAACCCCTTTTTCTCAAGTCAATGTATCATTACGGCAAATTACAGCCTTTGTGTTACATTTGTCTCCGACAACCGCAATTAGGTCAATTACTGTGTGTATCAATATTTGAAGAAATTCGCTCGGTGCATTTATTGATTTCATGGATTGTGCGCCATTAAGAATTCATAAGAAGTTACAAGGTTTTGTGAGTTTGAAAAGCTTTGGCATATCGAATGGGAGCCAAGGGTCTGCGCTAGAAAAATGGGACGTATTCAAGAGTTTTGTGCTTGATGATTTAGCGCTAAGCATACTTTATAATTGTTGTATATTTATTCAAGACAGTGAGTTTTCCTTCGCTGGGCTTTGCTGAATTTCAGTTCGTTACTTGAAATGGCACTCTATGGCGATTAAGAACGATTTGTATGACTCTCTGTGTGTAGAATGCACTTTGGTTTCTGCCGTGTGGAGTGACGGAGGGAATTCTGTGGGGGCAGAGATACTTCATGATCTCTTTCATGTGTGTTTTGCTGCACAGCAAAACACAAAAAAAAGTACCTCTTTATCGCGCTGCGCGTGTGTAATAACAATGTTATTTCAATGTTGGAGGGAAAAAAAGAAGGAGAAAAAAGGCAGCGAGTAGAAAAAAAGTCTGGTAGATTGAGTATATAGGCAAATAAAAACACGCCTTCGGTGGAACAAAGCGAGAGCCGCTGAAAAAATGCGCAAAATGTGCATTGAATGGGTGTTTTTGTTGGCTGTGTGAGATCCTCGAGAGTCGCGCGGGAATTGGATGCGTCGCACAACATACTAAATACACTTGGGCGGACCTGTGGGCTTGCTGGACGACGCGGGGCTTTGTCGATCGCGCGACCAACGAGGAAGGAGTCTCCGTGATCAGCATGATGATCGGCGCGAGTCAGAGTGATGTCACGTTTAACAGTGGCGACAAAACGCCAGCAATCAATAGCGATTATGATTTCTTGAATTCTCGCCATTTCATTAATGACTTCGCTTGAAATACGAGTTACAATATGGCGTGTGTGATTCTGCACGCAACATTAATGCCACGCTAAAGAAGTCATTCATTTTCCATCTCGCTAACACCCAAATTTGTCACACTATCTCATGCCTCGTTCTCGCCTCTTTTTCTGCTGTTCCTGAGAGCATATCGCAGAAAAAATGTGTACATCTTCATTTCTCAGAAGTCTAACGGACTGTAGTTTGTTCCTCCTCTCTCCCTCTCTCTCTCTCTCTCTCTGTTAATTTCTGTAGTAACAATTGAAACAATTTATGAATATTGAGATGGCCAGTCGACGCACATGGAATGTTGGTCGAAATTCATGAAAGATACAAGACATTAGAAATTATGAGATGCGTGATTTTAGTGCTACATGCTTGAATTATGATACATTCGCTACGCGGAAGAATTTGAATGCGAGGATGGGAACGCTTGGATGTCAGAAGCTAACAGTCTGACTTCAAGCAGCACTTCTATTGGGATTTATTTAGCCTTTGTCTTAGTTGCTAATGAAATTAACAATCTGCAATTCTTTCTGTGAATCCAAATCACTGTTTTAAGTTCTTCTCAGTTCTTGAGAAATAAGCAGAAGGACCATCTATTCCAAAAAAAATCCGATTTTATCACATGTTTAAGGCAAATTCTTTCATTTCTGCTTCTAAGATTCACCATGAATTGCTTTCTAAGGTTTCACCAATCACACTATTGACACCGTGAGAACAGATTTCACGGAATTCAAACTAAACACAAAAGCAGCAAAGAAAAACACTCACTGATTTCTAAAAATCTCAATGGGCTTTTTGCTTGAAATTCTGTCTAAGATCGTTAAATATTCTCAGGAAAAAAAACCCCATAAAAGCTGCAAATGCATGAATTCAAGTGCTGATTAATTGAGAATTATCATGTGACGATATTTTGTGTGTCCATTTCGCTGACTGAAACGAGAAATAAGACCGATATGCAACTTCCGTTCGGTGATTGCTGCGCGACGACGACACTTGTGTGTGACTCTCTTTCTTTATATTTTCTCCCTGGGATCTCTTCGAGTGAGGCAGAAGAAAAAGAGGAGAAAAATTTGTGTAAGATGGGAAAACCGGTTGAATTTCTTTACTTCTCTACACTTCATCCACCATCAAAACTTCTTCATTAGTCCGCGCGCGCACATAAGAAGTTGATCTTTCGTCGGGAGGGAAAAAAAATCAATTTGCATATTTCCTTTCTCTGGGGAAAAATGGTCAGTCAGGCTGATCGTGAAGTGGAATTAATAGTCGAGAAATGGGGTAAAATTGATCTGGGTGTTTATCAACATGTGACTTTGGATTGCCATCTCTGTCTCTGTGGTCACACTGTGGCCACGTGACGGTGTCACGAAGTGGTCTCTGTGTCGGAGGGACGGCGATGTGACTTGTGTGTGATTTGTATCAAATCTTGCGCGCTGAGATGCGGTGGAAAACGCTGATTAATGCCTTCGCGGTCTTGGACCTTTACTTCCACCGTCTTGCGTGCGTGTCTGGAAGGTTTGAGGGAGCGAGCGAGAGAGAGAGAGAGAGAAGAAAGACGGCAATCAGCCGGCAGAGATGGTGAAAATGTACACGGAAAGTACCGAGAGACACGGATGACTCTTGGATATGGCCTGGCCGAGGCTGTCTGTAGTGGTGTCTGCCGGCAACTTCTTTGACTGGGTGGCATCCGTGAGGAAAATGCCTGTGTATCGCCGATGAATCACTATCTCGATTGACAGGTGCAAATACGTATTGTGTCTGGGTCTCTGCTCTCTCCGGCTCGCCTGTCTCCGGGGCGGGCGACGCGGGGAGAGCGGCTGGTAGGCAGAGTGCGTAACGAGTTTTATGGTCTGCAAAAAGAAAATATGTATATATGGCATTTGCCATTTTATATAACCCAAAAAGCCAGAGCAGTAAAAGTGCGTGTGTGCGTTGCGTTTGACATTGACTTCAGCCAGGCCACAATGGCAGCGCCGTGCGTAATGTATCGAGGGGCATGGCGAGTGGCTTTGATTCCAGTAGCGCGCTGGTGGTGATTTGAGGCTTATGACATCCAATAAAATGGTTTTAATTGCAACGCGCAGTTGAATGATCTCGCTGGATTGACGGTGGCTTCCGCTAGAGGCACTGTTGTGTGGAGGGTGAATTGCAGTGTTGTTTTCTATTTATAGACAAGGCTAGGTTGTGGCGAGTTTGCGAAAATAAATGGTAGCCAATTGTCTGAATGAAGAGTTTTTTCGGCGCCGCACACCGTGTGTTGGTTGATTGAAAAACAAACCAAAGAAGGTTACTCTATCCTATTGAACATCGTTTTGTGTAATTAGTGGGTTGTTGCGAAGGTTCGACAGTTTTGCCGATGTCGAGGCATTAGCTATGATTAGATTATGTGCAAAAATTAAAGAAAAAAATGGTAGTTTCTAATCCCAAAAAATCCGCAAAAGCCCCGAACTTCAAGTTAAACCGAAGTCGAAAGTTGTGCTAGAAGAAAAACACAAGACCGCCTGTTTTTTGGGTGATTGGCAAATAAACAGTTTCAAGGAATTGACGATATGTGAAAAGATTGAGCACAAGTACGGACAAGAAGTGACTGATTAAGATGCAAGCAGAAAAAAGCACTTAGACACACTCTCCATGCTTATGTGCAGGCGAGATAGCAAAAAGCCAGAGAGTCTTTGATATGGATTAAGGCTGTGTCGGGGGAATATTTTCGCAATTGCCCGACCTTGCCGTGTGGTGTATCTTTATGGCGACAGCTGCTGTAATAATTTCACTGTGCAATTGAATAAATTACCGCGATCTGGAGGCGGGAGAGGAATATTTTTGGCAATAAGATAAGGCTCTGGATGTCTGGTCATGAGCTTTCTGGGGTTATCTCAAGGTGTGTACTCGCCATGATGGAGTTTAATCACAATCTGACATGGGCAGTAATTTATACTTCCTCTCATAGTTGAAAATCTCCCGTTTTGCCCACTTGTGCGCCTGTGTGCGTGCCTCAACCAGATCACACTGTTGTTTTGACTATCAACCTCCACTTGGCTATAACAGCACGTGCACGGTTGACGTCTATGACGGGCTATTTCTGAATTGTGCGGATTTTCCATGGTTGAGAACTAATCATGACAATATTCCAAAGATCATATGAGACTCTGTTTTCAATGTCTCTCAATCTGGGGTTGTAAATCAAATTGTGTTATCGCGGTGTTTTGCTATAGTCTTCGATTCTTGTCGCAATTAAGGTTCACCTTGAATTGTGGGCTCTCAAAGAGGCCGTCAATCAATTCTTTTCCTGTCTGGTATCTGACATACTTCGCCATGGGTTTCTGGGAATTTCTGGAGGCGTACTCATTCACAGTTCACAGATAAGCTTCAACAGTCTGGATTTTATTGATATATTGAGTGTAAGTGCTCTAAAGTAGCCAGCAAATATTTTGGCACTCACAAATCCCAAGTCAGAGGTTAAGGTTTCATACGGGACCTTATTTTTCTCTATTTTTAAACCATCCTCCTTCAGTCCTGCGCAGCTGTTTGTGCCAATGAGTGCGGATGACCGCTAAAATTACGTTGAAGGTGATCCTCCTGACTCTTCCCATGTCTTCTATCTCATTAATGAAAATTTATCCAGGTTCTGACACTTGATACACGCGATTTTTGCGTTTATCTCATTTTAATGTCAATAATTCTCTCTAAGATGTTGACTAGAACAACGAGTAATTTGTTGTAGTGATACAGAAGTGGATGAACTGAAATGTGAGGTAAGAAAATATTGAATTTCATCGCTCAGAAATCCACAAAACTCGTCGTTTCAATGATACGTCAAATTTCTTTTTAATCTTATTGGTTTTTATCAGTCTTAAGATGGACTGCAAGCAATTTTTCTATCTCCATGCAGAGAAAAATCATGTTGACATTTTGGATCTCGCAAAACGGTTGAAAATTATCGCCCAGTTTTGATATTTTCACAAAAGATTATTTATTATGGGTGATTTCTAGATAAGTCTAAAACCGTTGAACTTTTCGCCCTTTTCAATTGCGACATGATATTTGACCAATTAACTCATTTTCACCCCTAAAAAGTCGAAAGCTGCAATTTTTGTTTCTTTTATTTCAATATAATTTTTTATCAACGCTTGACTTCAGCATTTCCAGAAGATCGGAGAAGAGTCTTCTGAGATTCGTCCACAAAAGTTAATTTTAGTCGTATTCAGTGTATTTGTCGTTTGAAGATACTATAAAAAAAACCTGATATTCAGGCAATTCATGAGCTTATTTGCCAGATCATTCGCTGGTTTTGGGAGTGAGAAAGAGACTTGAAATCCGCGTTGTGCGGAACAGACGAAAAATCCCACCATGAGTCGCGAATGTGTGAATGAATTGAGGATTGACCTATATTTCACATTGGAATTCCTCACGATGTGTGGAAGAGAGGCGCGCGCGCGAAGGCTGAAAAAGAAAATTATTCCAACATTAAAATTAATTCGAAGTGTCTCGCCGATGGGAATTTTCACGCAGTGCTGATGTTGTATCCGGCAAATGTCGCGGTGTGCGAAAAAGAGTCCGGCAGACGCGCGCGCGAGGGGGGAATAATAAATTGATATCGAGGTAGGGAAATGATGCCATTTATCACAATCTATGTGCTCGCGGGGGGAAAATGTGTGTTGGAAATGAAATATTTATTGTGGTGAAAAATGCTTAGGCGTGTGCGCGCACAAGAATTGAGATGTTTGTCGAATGTAATGCCCAGGCGAACCGCGAGCGGACCTACACAAGACACACAGGCTTGTATAGACAGGGGGCAAACAGAGCGCGCGAGTTTTTGCCAATGAAATGTTTACGCGCGCTATTTTCGAGAGAGCGCTTTTTGGGTGTGCTTATGAAAGGAAGGAAAAAAAGATAGCTCTCCAATATGTACATATGTGTGCTGCTCATGGTATTTTTTCAGCCACCTTCCCTCTCACTCGCGCCCATCTTCCAATGCCCGGTCTGAAGTACTATAATACTTTATGACTTATATACTCGGCCTTGATGGCGGCTAAAATGTGAAAATGCGTTAGAGGTGTACATAATGTACAGTGCGCGGTGGTGAAAAGAATATGTAATCAAATGTGTGCGAGAGAGTGTTGATTTCGTCGTGCGCTTGAGAAATTGACACACACACACACGCACGCACGCCAATAGGCCATTTCGCGAGGCGGGGAGAGCAAGCAAAAATTTATTGTCTAGACTTGTGTTATCGCGCATCATAATGAATATGAGAGTTTTATTGGAATTTTTCCCATGTTAGTTGTTTGTTCAAAAAATTGTTACAATGCCATTTGGGTGTTAGCGCAATGCTTTTTCACGTGTGTCTTGCCTTTTTGACACCTTCGCCAATGTCTTTTGTCACCTCTATCCAACAGTTGCGCTCTATGGGGTTGCCATACGCCATCTGCACACCTTTCAGAGCGATTACACACTTAAGGATTACCCTCAAGAGTTATTCTGCTTTGTCGACACTAGCGACAATTTTGGTTCGTGCCGCTCTTAACTGTCAAATGATTTGTTTATTTTCTCAAAAGCGTGAAATATTACCTAAAGATTGTAAAAATTGATGGTTCACCGAAGAATTGGATGATTTTAGAAGTCCAGGTAACCAAAGAGATCCGCCATTTTGTGTGTTTTGACCTGTCAAAGCTGTCAAATGCTTCGGTAAATTTCGGTCGAGCGCGCTGCCATCGGGAACCCCCAAAATACTGGGTGATTCTTCGAGAGGTCGACGGATGATCTGCGTTTTAGCGCTCAACCGCTCATGGATCACCCGTCGGTCTGTAATCGCTCTTAGAATCCCCAGGAAAAGCAATCGGAATGTAATGGCTGTTGGGAGAAAAGAAATCCGGTTCAATTTGGCCAGTGTGTCTCCACCTACGATGTTTATTTGGACTACAAGTGAGTTGTGGTGGAAGAAATATTTTCATTTTGCTGGGTGGTTCTCAAGAATGTTGGCGGCTCCTCACGCGGTGTGAGAGTAAATGGGAGAAGAGATTCTGCGACGAGAGTGAAATACGGTCTTGAATACACACAGAATGTTCTTATTAATTGAATGATGAATTCTCCCCGCTATATAATGATATAAAATTTTGTTCACTATGGGGTAAAAATACATATTCTTCGAATGCTTCTTGATATGTATACAATTTCTAAAAATAATTGTTGATAACTTGTGAACATGAAAACGAAAAGTGGCAATTAAATTCGACCGTCAAAATACAAGCGAAAAAAATGTGCGAGTGAGATGTGTCGCGCTCCTTCTCTTCATTTTATCCGTCATTCCATCCACTTTATTAGATATAAATGTTATTAATACTGAGAAAACAACACACAGGCTGTAACTGTAAACTTGAGTATTTTGGCGAGGAAATAAAAGATATTTTATTCAGGTGGAGGGGCGCGCGCGAGTGCTTTTTTGTCGCAATCTCCAGGCTTGAAAACAAATGCCAGACTAGAAACGTCAGTGCCGCACACAAATTCATTCACGTATGACGGAATCGTGGTGTGTCATGAGGAGCTACACTCGATGGGAATGGGCAATTTCACGTATATATTATGTACTCTGTGCTATTTTCACACTCAGAGCGACGCGAAGGGGTTGCTCGCGATCGGGCAACACTGCATGGTGAATTTGACGCGATCGATCAAAATGGCTGCCAATTGAATTATTCACTATGCACAAGATGCGCACGGGAGATAAATGGAATTATATTTGGTGATTAGGCGATTGCGACACGGCTAAAAATGTGGGTGAAGCAACTCTGGAGACAAAGTCATACACTTGGCTGTCATGACTTTTTTCCGCCACATAAATTCAAGCTGTTGTAGGTGAAAAACAATGCCAAGAGCATTGTGATAAATGAGGAAAAAATACTGTCACGATGATTCAATGGGATTATCGCGATAATTATCTATTTAACCACCGCATATACACTTCTTTCCAGTTGAATTTCCAACGTTGACACTATGTTTTTTTGTACGCAGGGAGAGAGAGAGAGAGAGAGAAACGGGGTGAAGTGTGTGGGTGGGTGTGAAATTCTTGAGAGCGAGAGAGAGTGAGGAGAGTGTCATTTTAATTAATGTCTCGTAAATGTTTTACGGCGGTGTTTCACGCAAAATAAAATATTGCATTGTTACTTCCCATCTAATGTAGAACGGAAAGTTTTGCTCTCAATGATTTTCCATGCAAAAATTCACATCGAATGGCATTTATTGGTGACAATGCGCGAGTCGTCAATAATTTTCAGAAAAAAACTTTCACAATATACAGTTCGGGTGGTGCTTTTTTGCCGTATATAAATCACATATATTCTGTGAGATATTAGACAAGCGGCGGTGAGAAATGATTTGAGTGCTGCTTTTGGGCGAAACTGCTAAGTGGTAAAAGTTATTTGTACGATATGTCAATGTCACACTGACCCCTGCATAGCCCACGATTTGTTAGGAGTGTAGGCATGAGACAGTTAAGTGTGGTTTTTCAGGCAGCATTTTATGCGATTTTAATGCGATCCCAAGCTAAAATTGGTCGGAAAAATTACATTTTGTCACTTTGCTTAACATTTTACGGCTACCGTTTGCAAAGTTTAGTCAAGTGGGAGGCCTATAAAGCGGGAATTTATCCATTGACACGTGTCAACCATTATTTTGAGCGTATTTTTAGCCTTTGATTCTTAATGCTGCAAGACAATACATGTGGCATTATACAGGCATTTATGAGCTAAATTGACAAATCTGTCCCATGTACATATTATATTGAATTTGTCTGAAATTAGTCCCATTTAGAAGATCTCACGCTCACTTGGCTCATTTGCATGCGAGTTCAAACGCCGGCGCTCTCATTTGAACTGATTTTCACCGTGTCATGTCATGGCTGCGATGTGGAACTGGAAATCTCGCAGAAAGAAATTTTATGCAATGAGCTTTCAAGCTCAATTTTATATTTAGTTAATTATGCTCTGAATATGTGCATATAGAGAGTGTGTATGACACGTGAATTTTTGCGCTCAGGTGGAATTGTGTCTAAATGGAAGGGCAAATTATGTGTATATATAGTGTGTGTTATAATAAACTGTGAAGTTTAAAGCTATGGTGTCGGCTTCGGCGGCGTGACCAAAGTGTGACTGTCCCATTTAGACGAATTGTGTACGCGCAAGAATTGCCGTGTGCAAGAAAGGTGAAGTACAAGGGAGGGCGAAAGGCATGGCGTTGGGACGGAAGGAGCATGTGAAAGAGGGGGGCCACTTTGGAGCGGCGAAAGAGTGGATAAAAAGCATCGTGTGCAAAGAGACAAAATGAAGCGACATGACAAAAAAAAGAGAGGAGAGAGAGAGGAGAAAGAGACACCTACTGGTTATGGTTGTAGAACAGAAAGCATCGCGGTGCGTTTGTAGAACAATGAAATTGTTACAATAATGGCTCTTGGTGGTGTAGAAGAGGTCAAATGAGTTCAATTGGTTGCAAAGAATATTCCTGGGCGCTCTCTCACTCTGCCATGTACTACACAAGCAGTATAAGTAGACAATTTAGAACGTTGGAGAGGCGAAAGCCTCGGCTTGTCTCTTTTTATTTTAATTTTTTCACATTGCCTGTCTTCTTTTCATTTTCAGCTGATGTGGCATTTTCTCGTTTTACAATGAGAACCTCAAGACTATCTTTCGAGCCATTGAGTCAAAAATTCCCCCGAAGGGGGCTTTGCCCGCCGCACTAGGGGTTGCGAGAGAGTGGAGGGATGCCAAAAGTCAAATTAAATTAGGCGTTAAGGGGGTTGATTCGCAACCATTCCACTGATACTCAAACAAAAGGGATTTGATTCTCATGCCGAGGGTAAATGTGGAAGTAGACAATAGTCAAGTGTTTACATTTAAATGCATTCTGGAAGGCGTTGGGGTTGACATGGAGTTTTTGAAACTTTAATTTATCAAATTCAATTGCTAGAATTATTATATTTGAAATGTAAAAGGAATAAATGCATTCTTTCGAAGTTTTTTACTGTACAGAATAATGTAATTATTAAAAAATCATAACATGTGTTAGAAAATTCATCACATGTGTTAGAAAATTCACCACTTTTGTCATTTACTATTCCGGCTCATAGGTGTTAAGCCAATTTGTATCGCCGAAATGTGTAATTTTAAACTGACCTCCGAAGAGGTTATTTTTGATGTCTCAAAGGTAGATTGACAGATGGAAAATAGGAACTGAAAGGTTGCAAAAATGGATCAATCTGTGACTTTGGATTGCAGTAAATTCGTAGTTTTTTAACGCTGTTTTACCGAGAATATCAAAAGGTGTTTTTCCGTATTTTAGTTTGGCACTTAACATTCGTCAGTTTGAATGGGAATCGCTCCAAATGCTGCAATCTGAGGTCTATCAGGAGCCTCGCGACACTGTCATAATTTGTGTGCAGGCCACAGTACGTGACGGGCCTGTGTCTCTGGCGTTGTTTTGCTGGCCGGTGTTTTTGCCATACATGACTTCTGCGTGCCATTGTTCCACATAGTCGCCGGTGGACTTTTTTGTCGCCGGTGTTGAGAATGAAAATTTATTGGCAAGGAGGAAAAGCTGACATATTTACATGCGTGAAGTGTCATTTTTCTCCCAAACAAATTGGCTGGCCGATTTTTCTCTCCTGCCATCGCACAATATTTATAATTTGCAATAAATTGAGTCCGTTTTGTCGAGAGAGCGACAGAGACTCGCACACATGGGAATGGGTTGATTCCAGAGCCACGGAGAGCGATTTATTTAATTTGTTGCACGGCCAGCGTTGCCAAAGAGTTGTGGGTGAGAGAAGAGGTGTGCGAAAGGGAGAACTTTCGTCCAAACACATGATATGGCTGTTGTGTATTTGGTGTGTTGTGTGGCTATAAATATACGAAGAAAAAAAATTTCGTGTGTTTTGTATTTGTCTTGCCTAGCCCATCTTCCTCTGATGTGCGGCTCTGGCCTCTTCTGGCGCACACACGATTATGTCTGTGGCGCTCTTTGGGGGGCTCGATCCGATGCCATCGTGAGGCTTTTCGTACATTTTTGCCTCAACTGTGCGGGGCGCGCTTCTGTGTGTCTCAGAAGCTGTAAAAACCTCGACAAACTCATGGCGTTCAGCCAAATATTTGCATATTAATAATCTATCCACTGTACTGAGAAGCAATAATATTCAGTGAGCCAGTGTGAATGGGCGAATGAAATGGGGAGTGAGAGAATCGCATCTTGAGTAATTTTAGTGTGTGCCGCTCATCTTCAGGGCAAAATGAGACCAAATAGATGTAGATGGGTGAACATCCACTTGGGAAATATTGCTAATTCTTATGGGATATTTTTGCAACTTTGTGCACAACGAAGAATTTCCGCACTATTTTCAGGCGTCTTCATGAAGTTTTGTGAGAAATTCTTAACATATAAGACATGTTGTCGTGAGTGGAGGAAAGTTTTTGTACTTCACAGCGAAAGTTTGAGTCTTTTGTGTGTGAAATTCATCATCATAAGAACGCGTGAGAAAGTGTAAAAGCGCACTTTTCTATTTCTAAAATTCATATAATTTCTCCTCTGACGAAGTTAATTATCTCTAACTGAAATTATTAAATTTATTTCCTAATTTAGTGATACTTTGACTTAAGGATTTATAGAGAAGATTTGACGGAGGGAGAAAAAGCGCCGAGATTTAGCTTCACGCGGGGTGAAAAAAAATATCATTATACGAAAAGCGAAACCGAGAAATTTCTACGCCAATTAGCTAATGTTACAGATTGCAGACCATCTTCTTAAGTACTGTAGCTCGTTTTCTCTCACTGCTCCTCGCTTCCCCTTTTTTCTTATTAAAAGGCTAATTGAAAAGAACGTTTTGGGGCAAAGTACTGAATATTAATTAGAGACAAAGTCTCAATTATTCTATATGCCGGGGCGACTTTAAGGGCGCGCGCAAATGTTTGGGGTTAAAATCGCTTCTCCTTCGTCGATTGGCAAAGTGGCCAATTTTCTTCACTCATTGATTGTGATTTTGTGCAGTTCACGTACAAAATTTACGAGTTCTTTTACTTTATATCGCCGCACACAATCACATTTTGTGCCAATGTTGAATGTGCCATAAGCAAAGTGGCGTCTCTGAAATTCGTAATGAAGCTTCCCAGGCGACGTTGGAGGGGTTCTCGAGCGCAACTGACTTGATGTATTTTTTCTCTCTCGTCTCTTAGGAGGAAGAGATGCGATATATGTTTGTGTGGTGCGGATGGGTTTTCGGAGGATGAGCATCTTCTATATGGGTGGGATTCATGTCGTCTTCGCATGTTTAGGCGTCTCGGCTGTGTGTCTTGTGTGTACTCTTGGGGCTCGTGTGTCGCCTTTCAAAGTCGCCGAATGTCTCTTGTATCTCAATTCTTCATGCCATTGAAGATGCTCCTATATATGACCTCTCACTTGTCTCTCTGACAAGCACATCTTTCCATTTTCCCATGATGACTTATTTGAATTTTTCCATCATACAAGATGAAATTGCGTGGATTTCAACAGATTTTATGGGGCGAGAGAGAGAGAGAGAGTGAAGGTTTCATGGGATTTCCGATATATTGCCTATGTAGGATTTGATAGATTTCAGGAAGTCTCAGACTTTCAGGCTTCCTTTACGACCAGAGCGCACGATGATTAGCTGGATATCGTGGCTCACCATCTAGAGAATCATTCAGATTTCTAGATATTTGATCTTAGAGAGAGAAAAAAAACCCTTTTGCGGATGAAATATTTCGGTGGGAAAAGGATCAAACTTTCATCGCAAATCCCGCGAGGAAAAGTGTGTCGCGCGCGCTCTTCAACTTTTGCCACTGATGCGAAACATGAGATGAAGTTTTTCGTTTTTCTATTTATTATCGACACACACACACTCACGCACATTTGCCCAAGGGAGATGAGGGATTTCTTCAGCAATTTCCAGGCTCTGCCATGTCAATTCTGCGCCGGAGTGTGAGATGGATGGCAATGAAATGAAAATTTTACGCGTACGCGATTTGAATCTGTCACTGGCGACATATCAATGGTATTTCTTGTCTATCTTATCTTCACGCACGCACTTCTTTTTCCCGGAATTTTTTCTTCTCTCCTCTCGAGACTCTTTCGAGGATTCCGCATTTGCCTATTACCTTTTTTTCTCCTCTCTTTCTCTCGCCTCTTTCGGGGTTGGGATGTGAGAAAATCACACGGTTTCTTCAGCCAAATTGTGTCTCTCGTCGTTCGTCTCGGAATGATGGTGGGGTTGCGAATGGAAAATCTATTTTCACGCAGTGCCACTGACTTTTCTATGGGATTTTCCGTTAAAGTGAGGCTCTTGGGTGGGAAAAAATTGCGCAAAGTGCGTGGTATTTTGAGTGAATGTTTCTCTGTTGGGGGTGTGATGGCGGGTTGAGGTGGGAGGGCGCGCCTAAACGAGATTCATGGTACGCCTTTTGCTTGAAAATGATGGGATTTGTGCTGAGAAAATTTATTTGTTGACGAACATTTTCGGTTTTCCTCGATAGATTTTCTTAGGAGCAAAAAAGAACACAGAGGAGAGAAAAAATGTCTACGTTGGAGAAAATTATCCTCTCGATATATGGCGCACTGTGTGCGTGTGGGGGATGATGCAAAGGGGGGTTGGAAAAGAGTTAGTGTTTATTGTGTATTGTTTGTTCAACACTGTCACGTCTGCAGCACGGTTGAGGTTCATTCAAAAAGATTGAACTTCTGGGAGCTTCGCTGCGGAAAGTCACTCGGATTTTAGCTTTGGAGCTTAACTTGATTCCCTTCAATTTTCCTGCCGAGCGAGAGATGAAGGCACATTGTGGGGATGAGAATGAAAAGAAGTCAAATGAAATTTCTAACGAAAATACTGCAAAATTGATTTTGTGCTTCTATCGCGTCTCTATGGCCAATTTCAGCGCACAATATTTTTCCTTTTTCACCTTCCAAGCTTTTCCAGGTTGAGAGAAAAATGAAGAATTTACGGCAAATTTGTTGAAGACATTTGACATTTCAGAAATGTTGACACAATTAAAAATTTAAATCTTTCATGCCGTTTAACGTTTGATTTGCTTTTTTACATCGATAAGTCAATTTGATGGGAAAATGCAATACTTTAGCAGGGATTTTGGTGGAAAAAATAGAGAATGATGACTTGCATGAACTACAGTGAAGGCGAAATCTTGAGATCAAAAAATTGAATGGGAAAGAGGAATGTGATACACACATGTTCTGTCGAGTGTGAAGAAGTGTTTTGGTGGAAATTGGGCGACATAGAGAGAGAGAGAGAGGAAGAGATCGAAGACCTCATCATGTGTGTTTGTCGGAGATTTTGCCTTTTTTTCAAAATTGGGGTGAAGGAACTCTGTCAATAGAAATACACGGAAAGGACACATTGAACGGATATTGAGTGAGCCTGGCTTTGTAGAGGGACGACTGAAAGGGAGAAAATATGGCAGAGACAATAAGAAGCCTATAAACATGATCAAATGAAACGCTTTTCCCACAAGAGTTTGATGCCTTGTGAAGTGTTTAGCAATTTTCCATCCATCTCTTCTGCTATATTTGCATTTTCCCTCCCAATGTTGGCGATGTTGGTGGCGCGTTTGAGCAAGAGGCGGAAAATATTAATATTTTTATGGGCCTCCGAGCTGTAGAGACAAAGAAGCAATGAAGATGTTGTAATAAGAAAAGAGTTGGTGAAAAGAGTGGAAGCCAAACATTTTTATTGCTGTACATTATTTTAGTTTTTGGGTAGATAATTATGCCTAAATTTGTGGTCTTGAATTAATTTATTATTCGGCGTTGACGGCATATTAGAGAGGCCGTTCGGGAGGCAAGAGATGTGGCCCTTTGTATATGGCTACAGCTATAAATTATCTTGTCAAATGATGCCCAAATTTCTTTGTTGGGGGATTCTCAAGACGAATTATATAGTTTTTCGCTGTGCAGCGCCAGTGGAGGAAAAAACCGCGCGCTCTAACTATAAAAAGAGAGTGAAGAAATCCCATCAGGCTCAAGCAGTGAGTGTGTAAAAAAATCTCTCAAGTCAATATCGGGTACATTAAAGTGTTTGTCGTAAATTTATTTACGAGATATGATCACAAAAATTGCCGCAGATTCTAAAATAGATCTCATTTATTGCTTGACCGAGAAAAATATGAAATCCAAGAAGTCGCGGCGGAAAATAATGTGAGAGAGCGTCTTTTATCCATTAGCCCAAAACGCTGTGTGTGTGTGTGTGTTTGTGCGATCGCTGCTAAATATTCCAAGTGGATTTATATTTTATAGCAATAATATCCATTGGCATAAGAGGCGAATACGATATTTCCTTGATTTATGGAAAGCGATATGTTGCTCGCAAAAATCGCATTTCTCATGTTCACCCACTATTTTGGGGGCTGTCGATGGAAAAGGCTTTGCCATTAAAGATACGATTGACTAAATCCACGGGAATTCACCGTGCACAATTTAGGTTACATTAGTAAGCAATTGTGGAGGGTGTGTGATCAATTGTGTGCAGTTCAATTTACTTGGGATGTTGCACAAAGGAAAAGTATATATAGTTCTTCCCTTTGGAATTTCATTTCCCAACCAATAATTCAATTTTAGCTGGAAATTTCCTCGAAGCCCGATCCCATTTGCCAAGTGTGCCCATATTGAACACGTAAAGCTGTACAAAATTTAATATCTTACGTGCACAATATTAAGACCTTTTTTTTTAGCACTAATGTTTTCCTTTTGGTAAAATTCCCCCATTTTTCCTTCGCCTTTTGCAACTTCCTCATTTGATCTCATCTCGCCTGGATATGATTGAGTTTGAACTTTGTAATTATTAATTTCTCTGCGATTGTTCGATTAATTCGCAAGACACAACAATTGTTGGGGCTAATCGATATTTTTCTATCTCTCGCTATCTGCTTGAGTTGCCTCTGCGCTATGTATGAATTATTGACGAGCCGGAGCAATTCAGACTCGTCTCGCGATTCCGTGACTTGAGTCGCCCACTTGTACAGCATATTTTTTATTGCTCTGTTTGTCTGCCTTGTTGCTGCCGCGCCGCATTTGCGGCTGCTGCTGGTGCTGCTGATGGGCTGTTGTGGGTGGGATTGTTCTCCGTACCCAGACTAACCACTACAATTGTCCGCTTGTGCGGCAAGAGGAATTCCTCCGCTCATTCCATGCATTCGGGCTCCGGCGAATTTCTTGAATTGCGCGATTTTGAGCATTTTCTTAAAGGTCGCATTCGGAGCAATTTTATTTATATAACATGAAAACTGAAATCTATTAGGAAACTTTTGAGAAAATTAAGAGCGAAAACTCCAGTCGGAGAATTGTAAATTTGAGTTAAATTAAATTTCTCGGTGCTTGCGAGTTATTAGTGAAGAAAAACCTGTTCAGCGTTGGAATTATGCTAAAATTGCTCTATTTTTTAGAAAATACAGCGTCGTCCGAGTGACGCCCAATCTATGTGAAATAGATTCAGGAAACATGTGAATTTATTTTTTTTCCGTATCAATTCACAGTGTCGAAAATCTATTCTGTATTCCAGAGAACAATTTCACAGCCTTTTACTACTCCAGACGCGATTTTTTCCACAATTCTCGAGAAAAGTGAGAAACATAACCTCAAAATTTCTCCGCGCGCGTCAGATCATTTTATGGCAAGTCGTGGCGCTTTAAAATTCTATCTCGGGACATGCAATTTTTAAAATAGGGCAATTTTAGCATAATTTCGTTTCAGAATTCACACAAAAACGTGGAGTCGGAAGGATATTTGATTTATCCCAAACTATACAAACGAATAATTGCATTCAGTTCATTCATGGTTCATTCAATGTGACTACTTGCGATGTTTATCCTAAGCTGAAAGGGTTTCGTTGTGAAATGTCAGAAATATTGTAAAGGGCTTTCTGATGCTGGGTAAAATGCTTTAGGATGATGAAGGTGAGAATGCTAGACAACGAGCGATGGCGTGGGGATAAAAAAATTCGATATATGGGCTCGAGGAGCTGGAGAAGAGGTGGAACTTGAATTTGATTGAATCTCTCAAAGTTCTCCTCGCATTCCCTTCTAACGCCGGTGCTGTGTGGCGATGCTTTTTATTCACCGAAAAAAGAAGACATGGATGGTATCGAATTAACCCGCACAGTTCAATGCCTCCAACTGGTGCTTCCTCTTCGGGTTTTATTTTATGTGGTGGACGCTCGAGGAGAGAAGAAGAGAGAATTGAATTGAATGGATTTCTTTTGTATATTATTACAATATCCATAGTTTAAAATTCAACAAGATTCTAATGGTAATTCCTAATTCTTCTTCCCTTTTTTCTGCCTTGGCATCTCTTTGCAGGTAAGACCAATTGCTCTGCTGAAGCGCACTTCGATCGATTGTTTATTATCAGTAGTGCACAATTGTATCGGGTGAGTTGCTCTTCGCGGTTTCGCATTTTTTTTTACTCTCGCAGGCGCAGGCATAAAAACGGGATAATAATAATAGTATAATTTTGTGTGCCAAGAAATGTTTATATTTAAATTCAATGTGAGGATTTTCTTCGCAAGACTGCCATGAGGAAAATATGAGGAGGGAAGGGGGAGACATAATTTCACACACGGCGAGAGAGAGAGAAGAGTTGATGTGAACTTCCAAATGTGATATATCATTTTGTCTCTGGGTGGGTGAAAGCCTGTGAAATCTTCGGGTGAAATCATTTGTTGGCACTTTGCGAATTAAATAAAGGTGTATGTCGAGAACAATTCTCCTCGCCCGTGGCATCGTGAAATCAATCAAAAGGGCGCCTCTCAACGGATTTCCCTTCACAAGTTTGAACTATCGAGTGTCTCATGAAATTTAAGGTTTTGGGTGAGGATTGAGAGTGGTTTTCTCCACCTCACATGTGAGATGGTGTGTTGTTGTCTATTTTCAGATGGAATGAGCGAATTCATGGGTTGTGTTGAATGGTATTGTTCACTCTTTTAAACTGTCGCTCAGAGCGTTACAACAAAAGTGACTTTCGGGATGAATTTCTGTGGTGGTTTTGTACAAATTCAAGAGCGGGGGTTCTCGCGTAGGGGGAAACTTAATGGATTTCTAAGGTTTCTCAATATGTACACCGCATGCTGGTCTTCTGAGGGAAATTCACTGATGATTTTCTCAATTAAGTCAAATTAACTTTTGGGAATTAAAAAGACATTTGACTGATTTAATTAGGGTCTCCGTTGAAATTTGCATACTGAGGCAAAATTTTGGGGTTTCGCATGAGGAGGAAAAGTTGAGGGTTTATCAAGGATAGGCGAATGGAGCATCATGAATAGATTGACACACTTCTCATCGGATTAATTTGCTATAAGCCATTCGATAGTGGTGTGAGTCACGATTTCAATTAGATCAAAAGAATTGTCCATGGTGGTTATGTGTGTTCTGGTGTGGTTGTTGGGACTCTCTTCATGCCATCTTCCCTTCGTAACACCTTCCCGCCAATTCCCCCTTCCCAGTTCCTGAGTGGATGTTGTGTTATTGCTGAAGGGGGTGATCATCTCATGTGAAAGTGTCAAAAGACACATCTCTGGGAGATGATGGAAGAATCAGCAGGAGCGACAAGTAATATAAATACCCTTGTCGGTGTTTAAATCATACATTTTATATATGTGTATCTCTTGCCACCCCCGCCAGCCTCTCACTAACAATATCAACAGCAACTTTCCATAACATCCAAAGACAGAGGGAGAGAGAGAGTGTGTGTGTTTCTATGCTCATTGCTCTCTTCCATCATTTCCTTCATCCTCCATTAGTTTTCATCGCAGCGACGACGACATTCTCACATTCGGCTTCTTTTCCTCCCCGGTGGCGCCCTTTTCACCCCTCCCGGATGCCCGTCTTTCGAACTTTTCCGTCCACCCACACCGCCCCCAAGAGTGGGCGCCTTAGCGACGTAGAGGCTGATGAGAAACATTCTGGCAGGCATTCAACCACCGAAGCGCCACCCACCCTCCCATGCCTTTTGTACTATTACACCCCTGAGTGACGCGTCTGGCGTACATCATCGAGCCATATTCACCCCACAAAGGAGAGAGGAAGCTCATATCTTCAGCCAACGTGTACACTCTGCCTTTGCTATACATTGTGCCAAAACATACACAACTCATCAGGGCTTCCGCCAGTGGCCCCACACCCAGCACCCCGCCGTCGCCCCACATAACGACACCAGCACTCGAGTATTTTTCACACAGACGCCGAACGCACACACTGGAGTCCGGGTGGCCGATGTCGGGCGAATGGAATTTTATATGGCACTGCCAGCCATTCTATGTAGGTCTTCAATTATGTTGATTAAAAAAGAAGAAGTCCATGTGGCATGGCTATGAGTGAATTCAAAGGAATCTACAGCAGGCCTAAGAGAGGCCGTACATTGAGGAGGAGGAAGAAAAATTTCATCAGTGCGATGAAAGGTTTATTATTTGTTGTGCCTCACATTTTTCTCTCTGTCCTCACCACCGGACTGACGCCTATTCAAAATCGGGCCGAATTACAAAACAGTGTGCAACAGACGGGGCACAAAGGGATGATTAATTGAATAACACTCAATCCATATATTAAAAGCAATTAAGTGTCTATTGATGACAATCAATTGACTCGGGAGAGAGAGAGAGAGTCCATTTTGCACTTGATTCTGCAACACTTGTTCCAGATTGACGCCTAATCAGGGCAAATCACGATAGGGATTAACTTTACAGCTGGCGCGCTTATTGAGCGCTCAGATAGAAGGTGTTATGTTACCGTATTATGGTGATCCTTCAGTCCAGCTTTGCAGCTCTCAAGTTGCGTCAGAACTTTATCCATTACACTCTTCCAAGTTCTTTCATTTCGTCCCTTCGAGAATCGACCGTTGCAATGCATTTCTATCAAGATCCTCTCATACTACGTAAGCTTTCGTCTTGAAGTTCGAATCGTTAGTTTGTCTTTAGTCCATTGCCATGTGGGAGAGTCTAAGGATATTCTATTGCTTGCCGTTTTTCCTTGTATAAATTGGTAAATTGTATTAAGTCTTTCCTTTCCTCTCCGTCGAGGCGCTTTTAAAAAAAAGCCATTTAAAATACAATTGACTGTCGTAAATCTATTTCAGAGCTTTTATTAATTTTTATTAGACTTGTCCCGATTTCATTACCCCTCCTTGGGGTCGGTTTTTATATGGGCAAGAAAGAAACAATTAGCGGTGACTTTGGGAAACTGGGAACAATGGCACGTAAATCACTCGGTTAATAATTAAGGGAAGTTTTTCCCGTAAATATTTCATCCAAAAATATGCCTCAATTGCAATATTTTCTCAGCAAGAAATTGTTTTTCCCTCGCCTTGAGATGGGGTGCCGCCTGCCCCGCATGGGCTTCTCCTCATGGCTTTGCCGCTCTTGCGAAGGGGTCTCAAAATATCCCGCAGGGCGTTTCAATTGTGTGAAGTAGAAGCGAGGGGTGACGAGGGTGTGGCGATGGGGAGGCCGAAATTGAGGCTGTGTATCATGTGTATGCTTAAGGGTCGGTTTCTGGTGTCAATGATGATGGTGATGATGATGACGATGGGGCAAATGGGGATGCCGGAAAATATGATAATATACTCTTGAAAATTGAATGTCATTTCATGTGCCTGCGAGCGCACACACCAAACCATCTTCATTTGCGCCATCAATGTGAATTTATACTTGTGTTTGGGGTGCGCGTTAGATTGTCTCTTCGCTCCTACTGAAATTTGATGAAAATTCGGGGGATTCACCAAGGGTTTTTCCTCATTTTCCATCCACCCCGTCAGCCGCACACTGAGCACATTGTCAATTTCATTGGGCGCAAGCGAGAGAGAGAAGTTACTTAATGACACTGTGCGGTGGTGAATAAGTGAAATTGCACCCAAATGTATTGTCGCAGAAACTGTGGGGAGAGAGAGAGGTGTTATTTTGATTTTTCACAATTTAATTAAATTTTCACCGAGACCCTCAAGACGGGAAGTAATGGGTTTTGCTGTGCCAGAGGATGTTGGGGTCCCTGATGTGTCTGTGGGGAGGAATATGGGCGTCATAGACACATCAAAATATGATTGAATTGCTCTCGGAAGCCCTGGCGTGTGGGTGGAAAGTCTTCATTACTGCACTCATGTTCAGAGAGAGAGAAAGAGATTGTTTTTGTTGCCGAAATTCATTAAAAATGCTATTAGCTTTTGATTGACTTCTGAGAAACGCGCGAGACATGCAAATTGCTCAGTCACACTTGCTCATTATCGAAGTATCTTTTGCGAAACTCCAGCAAAAAATTGTTGACTGGAAGTTTGTGACGATTTCTCTGTCTGATTAACTAACCTCTCAAGTACAGTTGGATATTTTATACAGTATAAATGTGGAGAAGTTTTTCAATAACTCTACTTGTTTATCGGTTAAATATGTTATTTAGCAAATACTCAAATTTCACAATAAGCATTAGTTTAACTATAATATTGCCTAATGCAATACAATTAAAGCTTCAACTTTCATGTGAGTTTTCCCTTCTGAAAGAGTGGCTAATTGAACATGGTTAGATGTAATCTCGCATTGAAAAGCTCTTCCAATGCTTTGGAATGCGGTTTCATTTGTACGCCCAAATTAAGTATTTTTTCTTCTTTCGCTGCATAAGAATAAAACTGCAAAATGCGTGATTTTCAGAATGTTATCTTGGATGAGGAAAAAAAGACTGATTGATTGCATTGTCCGACAGCTTTAGGATCAGTTCATACTTTTTGTTGTTCCAGCGACGCCAGGTCGAAATATGCTGGGAAGCGAATATATTTTTCCAACTCTCCCCCTCTGCGTGTTATTAACAAACATCCCATGGGAGTGAGAAAAGGAGAATTATGGGGAAAATGGCCATTTTTTGCTCGACCCCCAGGGAGATGGAGTTCAAAGAAATTCCACTGTGCCTTTGGATGGCGAAAAGAAAAATAAATTTTGCAATGTAGCGTTATTAATTTTTGAGCAACCTTCTCTCTTGGTCGTTTCTTCATCAAGTTCAACCAATGGATGATGTTCTCTCTCTTCCCATCTCTCCGCAACTCCGCAATGTCTTACAATGTTGAGCTACCGCGCGCGGATGCCACTATATGGTGATCTGTTTTTTTTTTTCGCCATTTGCCCCCTTTTGCGGATAAATCTGCATCGCGCGCGCGGCAAGGCGCAATTTTCATATATATATAGAGAGAGAGAGAGGCAAAAAGAAGTGCGGCCAACAATGGGTCTTGTGATTGAAAATTGCTGAACAATTTACATTAATTTTCTATTCTAGCGGATTTCTCCAACAATGTTTTTCTTTACACATCATCGTCATCATTTGCACGTGATTATCTCACCTTGAAAGTGACTTTCCAACAGACACAGTGCCGCTTGTCCACGGAGGATTAGCCTGATGGCAACTGTGCGGAATAGTTCTCTGTCCCTCCTGGCCCAAGTGTTGTGTGTGTGTAAGAGTGAACAAAGGAATGGCATAGTAAAGTAGCTTACATTGTTGCGATAGATGATGATGCTAGCAAAAATGGACTTCCGACAATCTATCTTTTTTGCTGCGCGTCTCTTGCTGACTCCTCAGCAAACATGAACACAGTTTCCATGTTACACTCTTGTTCACTGTGCCCCGGCCAACCCCCTTGTCCCCCCGTGTTTCGGGCCCATTGGCGTAGAATCTCGTGACTGGTGGTCGTTCGTAGACGATGAACATTAAAAATCAGTGAAGATTTCTCTGCTCAGTTTCCCTCAAAGTGGGGTGAAACTTTATGGAATGTGAAGAGAGATGCTTAAAGAACAAGCCTCTGTGGCTTCTGGCGAATGGGGTTGACAATAGGGAAGGGATCCGCTATTAGCATAACACGTGATGGTATCTTTTGGCATCATTGATTTCACATTCTAAGAATTATTGCGCCCAGACTCCCAACGATCTCGCCAAGGGGTGGTTCTTTTTCTTTTTTCACAGTGAAATGCGAGGGAACTTTATCATTTTTCTGCATGGTTATGCCTTTTTCCACCCTAAAATCGCGCGTCTGTGTTGGTGAAATTGAGAAATACAGAGATATTTCTCAATTTATTTCACAGTTTCTATGCCTGTTTCTCTACATCGTGTGCCTGAACACGTGACACATTGTAATTCTTTGTCTTTTATTTGGTTTGTCGAATATTCAGGAAAATTTAAGGGGAGAAGTAGAATTTGGGGTGTTTTTTTTTACAGAGAGTTCTTCTATCGATTAGTTTGAGATGATTTTTAGAACTCTGTGTATCAGAATAGCTAACGACTTTGGTATCTGACGCCCAAATGGTTGTGGTTAGAAGAGCCAACATGAGACAATTGTGTCGATTTATCATTGGTATGTATTTAGGCAAGCTTTCCCGTGCGAGAAAGCTTTTTCATCCAGTGTAAACAAAGCGGATATGCCATGGTCTTGTGTATTTTTCCTAAAGCTTTCCGTTCTGGGAGCGGAAAGTGGAGGAATTAAAAGGATGCTCCATAAAATTGGATACTTTCTCTCTCTCTTACACTCTGTCATGTTGTTTCTATCTTGAGAAAGTTTCTACGCATTGCGTATTAAAGTTTTCCTTTCGCCTCTTCGTGTCTGTCTATATCTCGGTGGGTTTTAGGCGGGCGAGAGGTGGAGGGAGAGATAGAGAGGGAATCTTCTCACCACAAGTGCCGGGGTGCTCATGCTTGAGAAAGTGGTGAGGTCGCAATAAAATATACCCATCGTCGGGATGGAGGCGTCCTCCCCTGAGAACTTCCAAACCACCATTCATTCATCCATATCGTATAATGTGAATGTGGGTGGATTTGCCTTCGTCTCATCAGCATCTCTCCACAGTGATCTTGAGCCTGAAATTTTTTATTATTTCCCTCCCTCATTCTCACTTTCGACAGAAGTTGTGCGGGGTGGGAGAAATGTGCGCTCCGTACAATTCAAGTGTGTATAATCCAGCATAGAATTGTGCGGAGCATCCCCAACATTAAACTTTCCCCATTGCTTTGCTGTGTGTATTTGGCTTCCCTGCGGATTGGGGAGTGGAAAGGATGGAAGTTGGGGAATTCCATGTCACTCTTATCCCGCTCTGGCACACACAAATACACCCACACACACACAATGTAATGTATATATAATGCTTTGAGGCTCCCCAACCGTGTTTACGACGAACTGTCGCTCAGTCGATTTTGAAGCTCCGCATTTTGGCCATATCTCGTCCTTCGTCTGGGCGTCTCTTTTGCCACCCTCGGCGACGTAAACACTGCAGATGAGAAGGATTGAGGCGGTTACGGGGAAAATAAATTGGGAGTATCAGGTTTAAGATTGATTATTTTAGCTGAATCGAATGGCAAACAAAGATTTAAATGTCTCGCAGACTTGAAAACACTGTGACGATGAAGATTGAATAAAAAAGTAATTAACTTTTGCTCAACTTAATGAAATTAGTAAAAATCAGAGTTTAACCATGATAAGTTTACCCCTGATCTACATATTTCCTGTGCTTGAGACATCGAAAACACACTCAGCCGATGTATTTTACGCCCTTAATCCGACATAGTAGAAATTCCTTTTGTGTTCGGCGTACAAATTAAGGGCATTGGTCTAGAAATTTTTCCGAGAACTGTTGTACGCAGCCTTGGGCGAAGATACCATCCATCGTGCAACTCCCCCTGCGAGGGTTCACTTGGAGGATACTTTTGGAGTTTAAATTTCAGCTTTAGTGCCGCGCAGACAGACGCCAGTAGCAGCAATCGTCCCCAATTTCGGCGTCGTCATTGTCGTCGTTGTCAGTGTGGCCATTGTAGAGGCAAGTTCAGCAGCGCCCACATAATCCTCCCCGTGCGGGGGGTGGCGCTGAAAATGATATTTGAGCGCCCCACTGCAGATGATGGCGTGCGGGTGTGAGGGAGAAAGTAACATGAGTATAATAAAATTCGGACGATAAGGAATTATATAGTGAGAGTTTCGTAATATGATGTGAAGGTTGGCTTGGGGCGCTCGTGGGGGTGGGTAGCGCTGGTGTGAGCGAGATGGGTAGAGTGTAGACAAAATATAAAACACCGACGCCCGACGACGCTACTACGCCGTCGTATTTTATTGATGTTTGTGTGTGCGAATTTATAACATTGTTTGAAGGAGAGCGAGAGAGGGCGCAGGGGATGTCTGTGGGAGCGTGAGGGTGGGGGTGGGATTGCGCGAGCGAGATGGGTGCATGTGCGATGGCGCGTGGGGCAGACAGAGAGCGTCGACAGACGCTCAATCCAGTGAAGCCAGACGCCCTAAAATAGCGCCGAGGCGACAAGGAGGAATGCCAAAGGTGGCTTCGCATGGTGTGTTGGTGTGTGTGGAACAGAGACAGTCGATGACCTTCACGTATTGGGTCAAGATGGGGCGAAAGAGACGGCAAATGGGTGCTCCCCAGCATTTTGGGGGTGCTGGAAAGGCGCCTCAGAGAGAAAAAAGTGTACACATTTCGTGGAGAGAAGTATAGGGTGTGCCTCCAGATATTTTCCATTTGCGAGGAGGGGGGGCGAAAAAGACCTTTCTGTTACCCCCATTTTGGGGCATGCTTTTGACATTTACCGTGGACACCGAGTGCCACCCAATGTAACGCTGAGAGAGAGAAGATATTAATTTGATGATTTGTGCTTTTCATTTGACTGAGTGTGAAAGTTCAGGGGGAGCTGCAAATTGAATGGATTAGTGGGGGCGGCTGAGCGTGCATGTGTGCGGGGGTGAAAATCAGTCAAACCCGGCTGTATTGATTGTTTCAGCTCAGGGTGATAGGCTGAAAAATTGCGCCGGCATGTGCATAACCCGGGCAAAAACACTCACACGATAAGCCATGGGCGGGCTGTGGTAGTTGAGCTTAATTTGATGGAAGAATATATCCTTTGAAGGGCCTGAGAGACGTCAAGTGGAAGATTTTTAACACCAAATACATTGACGCGTGGGTGCGTGGAAAACTATGATAAGTTGAGATTGTCATTCATGGAAAGGGGATCAAATGCCTTCAATATCTCTGTAGTGTCTTTTGCTGTGTGAAGAGGCAAAAGAAGTGGATAGACGAAGGCAGCGCAACTCCAAAACATCTATCAAATGTCAAATTTGGAGGAGTAATCAGTGCGTGGAGCAATTTTCTGAGAATAGCCACCGACCGTGACACGAGGAAATATTTGTAAGGCCGTGTCTGGGATGATATTTGTGACTTTTCATCATCATTGTGTCTCATTTCTTCGCCATAGTGAAGATGACATGGCAGAAATATGGCTTATGCGTGTGGCTTCTTCTCTCTGTGAGTTTGGAATCACCTTGAATCTCGTCCTCCCCCCGAACAGCAGACATCTTCGGGCCAATGATGAGAGGATATTGTCCCACATTTGGGCAGCTTTTCCCTCCGCTCTATTGACAAAAATCCAGTTGAATTTCCTGGGGGCGCCCTAAGCAGCCGATGGGTGGGTAAATCGACATGAGAAATTGCCGACAAGGGAGATCGCCATGCTCTGGGCTGGGATGGGAAACCCCAAAAGAAGATTAAAGCCCAGTGATTTATACTTAAGATAGGGGATAGAAAGACACTGCGTGTGAGAATTGTGCGTGGGGATATCGTCAAGTGCTGAGATGAGGACTACAAATAGCTCTACTATTGAGATATTTCCCTTGAAATGGCGCTGAGGAGACGGAATTTCTTTGTGATTGCAAAATTGATGTGGTGTGTAGCTGTCTCTCAATGGCATTCTGCTGTAGGAGGAAAAGGAGATACCCAAGGCAGAGAGCAATTGTCATAATTGAAATCAACGCCTCTATGCTGGCAGAGAATGGCAGCTTTTTCCCCGCCTGCGTGTGGCCCGGGAAAAAGCGTCTCTGTCGCTTTTCATTCCCACATTAATTAATTTCACCCCATGGTGTGTTTTCGTGGGGGAGGCGGAGATGAAGAATGGCTGATGCCACACTGTGAGCCTCCTCGAGAGCCGAACTCCTGCGATACTGTGCGCCGCTCTTGACGGCTTCTCCGTGGTTTTCTGTCCCTGACTCCTCAGGATTATGTGGATATGGCGCGTGTACGCAATTTTCTGTGGGCCAGACGACGGGAGATCCAGCATTGTAAAGTCATTTTGGGTGTTTTGGCACAAATACACCATTAAAGTATACGGAGGATAGACTGTTACATATTTATTGAGGCGCTGCTTAGTTTGTTGCTCAATACAATATAACTCAGCAGAGCACTGGATTCTATTACTTTTAAGACAAAGAACTTCATTCTATTCTCAACTTCTCGGAGTCGGGGTGTAAAATATTGATTAAATTTATAAAACAACTGAAATTTTTCGATGATTTGTAAATGACTATTGAATTAATATTGCTCTATTTAATGAAATACTAAGATATCTGCATTTATTTCTATTTTCAGGTCAGTACCGATGATTTAGCAGAGTGAATTTGCCTTTGGAAATTCTAGTGCCTAAACTTGTTGTGGCGAGTGTGTTGTGAGTATTTGAAAATTCAGTGGGTGAGAATGTGCCACCCAAGTGGAGAGAATGGCTGTTTTTCGCAATCACAGAGACAGAGTGTGTTTTTTTGTCCTTATAGGCAGCCCCCTGAGAAGGGCAGACTAAGGGAAAATATGACTCTGTGTGCTATAATGTATTTATTTATGGCCAAGGGTAATAAATTCTCGTACGCAATAGAGACGCGGGCACATGAACTCCGCCGCACACAGTGTTGCAGAGAAAATTCGAGCGAAATGGGCCAGAGAGTGACACAGAGTGGAGGAAAGTTTGAATTATATTGCGCTGGTGTGGGGCGAATGTGAAAAATCTCGCAGCGGGGTGTATTTTTCTTGCGTGGGTGGACCTTTTGTTCGGGCGCCTCGGCGACAGTGGGTGGGGTTGGGGAGTCACGGAGACGTCGACATAGCGATATGATGACGGCATAGCACCGACGCCGACGAAGACACAGACATGGCGTGAGAGACGCCGCTGCCGGTGAATGCGACTGCGTCTAAAATCAATAGAGAGCGACTCGCCCAGTGGGCGCCTGGAGCGGCGCCCCTCGGCAAGGTGATCCCTCACACCCGCTCTCATGTTTATTTGATAATCGCTTGACAGTGTTTGATGCTACAATCTTTGTTCCAAGGACCCTCAAGGCCACTCTCCAGCACTTCCCGCCCCAGGCGAGGCTGAGCGTGTGTCCTCCGCGTGGAGAAGGAGAGGCGCAGAGCTAATTATGACTTTAGAATTCCACCCCTTGCTAAAGTATTCACTGTGAGCGGCGCGAGGAGTGCATAATTTAAGCTATGAGCACATTGTTATTACAGAGAAGAGATTTTCTCGGCGGATATAATCAATGCTGTGCATCGACTAACTGGGCAGCAGAAATCAATAGTCTATCTAAATATGGTCTTAATTGTGTACACACATTTCTGTATCGATTGCGATGCCGTACAAGAGGCAATTCCCCGATCAATGAAAAAACCATCGTGTACACCTCTAAAGAGAGGCCTTTAAAGATGTTTTCCTATTTATCTCCAATCTCACTATACTTAATCTCGCCGAGCGGAATGTGCCGCACATTATATATGTTATACAGAAGATTGTATTCTGCAAGAAAGTAGGTTGCGTGGAACAATTTGACTTTTTCCATGTCAAATTCACAACAATTACCAACTTTGTTGCATAGATTATAATACCTTCGAGACTTTGGGCCATGAGGTCTGTTTCTGACAACTTTCAGGACAATATATATCTCTCCATCCCGCAAGATTTGCTAAAACTTTATGTAATCCAGGTTACAAGATATCGTCACATGAATTGTATAAGTTTCTTTGATTGATTTCTCAAGCCAACCCTTATACCTTTGAACCTTATACTGAAGCAAACTCTATAATCTCTGTTAATTTCTTCTGGTGGTTTCTCAATCTCCAAAACAAGGAAGGTCTAATAACGTTTCCCCCCCCACCCCCTGTCCATAAGGCTGAGTTCTAATCCGGGATAAGAAGGGTATGACTGCTCAGTCTCTCTCTCTATCCCAAAATGACGACGGGGGTGGTAAAGTGCTGAATTGTTTCCCTGGGCTAATTGAAATTTTTCATAAAATTTCACTACACCCAGAGTGTGGCTTTCCGGTTGAATGATGCCACCGGGAGTGGGGCAATTTGTGCCCCTCAACCCCTTTCCTGACTCCATTTGTGTTGATGTGTATTGATGTGACAATCACGTGTAATTTTCTCCCTGACATGATACACTTAATGGTGTAATTTTTGCTTGTTTTCAAGAGTATGAAAAGTCGTCACAACACTCACCCACATGTAATTTATAGTTATGGTGGATGAATGGCAACCATTTGGTGCCCACCCGTTCCACTTATCAGCATTGCTTTCACTGCTAAATTGTGCAAAAGGAGGATAGACAGGGGGTGAGGGGGTGGCCTGAAAATTGACGAGGGAGACGAGAGTGAAGGGTGGCTGAGAAAGCCGGATATAGAAGTGCTTATCGTTGCAAATTTGACCCCACACCCAGCCATCAACTTTTCACCCTCTTTTCGCCCACTTTTCCCATCCACACCCACACAAACACACACACAGCCACACACATGCACTCCGTTTGTCGTGACACAGCGTCCAGCCATCTTGAGCGTGTAATACATTCACAGCCCACACCCACCTTCGCCCAGTCGTCCTTGCCGTCCTCGTCCTCGGCGTCCTCGTCGGCGTCGACGTCGCTAGGGGTGGAAATTTTCAGCGCTCTGTCGTCTCACTCTCGCCGCAGTCGGTTGTATTTCGGCAGTACATAATGTACAGGGGTGGCAGTCTCAAATGGCTTCGGGCTCGATGTACTTCGGGTCGCTGCAGAAGTTCCAAGTGTAAACTTACAGCTGTAGTCTCCAATACAGTTTGCCTTCTTGGGCCTTTGTTTGATTGCTGTCTTGACTTTCAGCTTAGGACTATCTTGATTCCCTACTTTTATCTCACACATTACTTAAGCTCAGCTTACGACTTTTTGTATATTTTTTTTACAATTTCCGTCTTGGTTGTTTTTTTTTAGTTTTAATTTTTTTTCTTTATGTATTTCTGTTTTACCTATCCTTATGCATAGTTGATTTGTGCACTACTTTGGCGTTCTTTCCAAAACTCAGTCGATTCTTCTGCACTGACTGACGCCATGTCGACGATGAGGGATGATGGGTGCTCCACCATGTACGACTACACAAGTTCACAGTCTAAAAGAGTGAATGGGAAACGGAGGCGAAGCGGTGAAAGTTTATATGTGTGCCCCCAACCGTCGAGGCTGGGAATTGGGTTTTATATTATATACCCGACTCTGGCTGCTGCTCGTCTTGTTTTCCTTTTTCGGTCGTCCCGTGGGGAAAGCTCGGGTGAGAGACAGAGAGTCTGGCACCAGACGCGGTCTCGTTCTGTCTCAGCTCGGGCCGAGGGTCTGGCGGTGTGTTGCACGAGTGAGACAGGCGGTTGCGAGGGTGCGACGCCTGTGGGTGGGTGGGCGGCTTGTGTAGAATCAGAACGAGAACTCAACCCAGAAATGCTAACGTCACTGCGTCACCACCCCAACAGCTTAAACGTAGACCCGACTGTCTGGCTGGGTGTGATACAGGGTGTCTCGTGCGCGTGTGTGCGTATTTTCCACCCACGCACACACATTTTCCCACAGCCAGTGTAAATGGAGTATGGCTTTCATTGATGTGGGTGGCGAACAGTGAGCGAGAGAGAGAGAGCTTTTTGCTGGGAGCTTTGGCTGTTTTGCAAATTGTTGGGTTGTGGTCTGGCCCCTTTTTTCTCGCCCCCCCCGCACGACAGCGGCCAAAAACTGCGGCCAGCTCGAGGGACGGGTCCGAAGACGATGATGGAGAAGTGTCCTAGATTACGACGAATTACACCTCAGGGCACGATAAATTCTATCCAAGTTGGACACTTTTTCATCCTCTGTCACGTGAATGATTTCTCAGCACGATAATCTCTGTGCGCCTCCCCAAAAATATGAGTCGATATGGTGGACGATACTCAACTTTCTGATTATATTTCACTGGCGCTGCTTCGATGTGAAACAACACAAAGGGGTGTCCTTTTTTCCCTATGACGAAAAAAAGACGCATGTATGCTCGAAGGGCGGCGGAGGGTTTGGGACTTTTTTTTTCGGTGGATGCCACAATGCGACATTCTGGTGACACTTTCATCAGGATGAATATTCATGTCGCCAATGTGAGTGCGCATGTCATGTGCTTCTTTTTGTGCGCCTCTCATATCCTGGGCGATGGTGTAACTTTAAAAGAAGTGTTGAGAAGTGGGTTTGGGGCTGACGGAGTGGATCCACTCGTATGAATTAGGCGAGTGACTGGGTGAGGCTCTCGCTGAGAGCTCTAGAATTTTGGGGAAATAAATTGGAGAGTAGTCTGCTTTTGAAGATGATATTTGCCTTGTTTGAGATTGGATATTATCAATTCTTGTGAATAGAGTTGAATTTGCTAGATCCGGATAGATTGAATTAGAATTTAACAAATTGCAATATTCGCAAACCTCTGAGCTGAGGTAGTTTCTGTACAACTTCAATCGGCAGTATTGAGAGCTTTCAAGTATCGCTGATCTACAAAACCTTGAAGGTGTCACATTTTCAACTCCATCACCAGTGTTGAAACACTCTAAATTGCGAGGCGTTGTCCAATTTTGATGATACTGGCAAAGTTTTCCACTCATGTTACCCTTGTTGTTGGCACAAAGTATAAACTTCACTTTGAGATGTAATTTTTGATTTCTTCTAACAACCACCCACTTTCTCACCTCCACTCAAGGCCACCCAGAGAGAGGGTGGAACATATATTTTTGGCGTTGGAGCCTTTTCACTATCAGACACACAATTACGCGTAATGGGGATACGTGTTGTGTGAATGTGTACATGGGGGCGGCGGCGGCACAGGGGAAAAAATCACATAAATTACTGTACGCATCGCAGAACAAAGCCTCGCCAGTTTGGCTTCCCATAGCGTCGTCGTGGAAGGAAAATGTTGAGCAATTCGTTTTTTCGCTGGGAGCTGTGGCTCGGGGATGGTGAATTGGTCGCTCTTCTCTGTCGAAGGCGGGAAGGGAAAAGCCATTAATTGGACCATAAAATACGAAAACGGAAAAATATATGAGTATGTATAAATTGTTTGAATGTGTGGCGGGGCTGAGAAGATTCCGCCAGCGACATTCTATTGTTATTCCTGGCGGAATCTTCCCTGACGGCGCGCGGGGTGAGGGGAGCGCGCGCCCTTTTCCAAAAGCGAGAGCACAGAACTGTGCGTTGTATCGAGTGAGGGATTTTTATTCTGACTTCCTTCCTCTGGCCTGCCATCCAATCGGGATTTTCTGGGCGGTTGGCCGATGAAGACTGGCAAAGAGGATTCCATTGTAGCTTCATTTGCATTTAATTCTCCGTAATATCTTACTTTCGAAATGGGATTGACTTTTTTATTTATTAGACA
This sequence comes from Phlebotomus argentipes, assembly GCF_947086385.1. Taxonomy (NCBI): domain Eukaryota; kingdom Metazoa; phylum Arthropoda; class Insecta; order Diptera; family Psychodidae; genus Phlebotomus; species Phlebotomus argentipes. The sequence goes on along the minus strand of NW_026776181.1, from coordinate 4,210,085 downwards.
CTCTCTGAGACACTGGGCGCGATGTTAAATTTAACCTCGAGATGGGGAATTAATGCCCATCCATTGGATGGAATTTTCAATTTGTCGCCTTTTCCCATCCACATTGTATCCTTTTTCTTTGCCCATTGGCGCACAGGCAGAGCCTTTTGGAGGGTGCGGGACTCATTTTGGCACCTTCGTGTAAATTTCTTCATGAGTGAATTCACACGATTTGTTGGGGGTATTTTTTGCCCGCCGTTCCACAGTGTCGATTGGGGTGAGAGAGTGAATTTATAGCGCAGTGGGTGAAGGAGGAAATTTCAATAGTGGTGTATCAGTCTTATCGCGATGGGACACTTCCCGAAATTTAAGGGCTTCCATTTCCGATGGGAATATAAAATAGTCGAGTGTGGGATCACCCAGTACACGTGCCTGACCGTTTCCACCCTCTCAGTTCCAACACATTTCGTCACTCCCCGCGCTATTTCCACTTAATCCCTCTTCTATACGCACTGACGGTGTATTTGAGCGTGGACGATTGTCGTTATTTTGACTGTGTGAGTGTTTTTTTCTCAGGATTCGTAGTAATATGATTGAGAGATTGTAGAAAAATATGAGCAGTTAAGCTACAGAAAGCTCAATACTCTTGAATTCTGAGATTCTAGTGCGATGCATTGTTTTCCTTGATCGATCACAGAAAAGAAAATGTGATATATTGCTTCAGTACATTACACAAAGTACGAGGAAAATAAGTCAGACATTGAAGAGAAATGGGCCACGTGAGACATTCTTACGTGAAGCAACAATGAAGAAGTGTATATAAAAAAAAATACGTACAAGAAATTGAGGGAGTGATTAAACTATAAATATTCATTGTTTCTGGACACGCATTTGTGAGTCGCGTAGTGTGCGAGAGAACAAATTGGATACATTAAAAATGCCGTGGTTTTACAAATATCCACATGTTTTACTTGAAATATTAAGACGTCATCTTGGCTTGAGAAGTCGATAATGTATTTACTCGCACATGAATTATGTGTCATCGAGAAAATGATGATTAGGCTTAATGTGCCACAAATTTCTGCGATTCACGTCACACTTGAGCTATAAATACCAGCAATTTATCGTGACAATTTGACTTTGGCGGTGATCGTGAAAATATTATGAAGGGGAAAGGTGTCAAATATAGGATTGCAGAAAGATTTTCGATGTTTCGGGGCTCCAGCGATTAAAATCGCGCTTTTGCATGTGCGTCATTAATCCTGTCACGCGACTGTGAGCACACGAATTTCCATATAGGCACACATTGTATATATATAGTGAAGAAGAAGACAGCAAAAAAGCTCAATGAATTGTGTTGCAAATGCTCTTTGAGGCAAGAAGTAATAAAGCGAAAAAAAAGAAGGCACACATCTGACCGAGTGAATTGAATGGAAAATAAAATAAAAGAGTGTCTAAAGGTGACCCCGACCGAATTGACAGTCAAGTCTCAACAAAGCTTTTTTGTCCAACACTCAAAATGCAGATAAATTTCACATGAGGTGCAGAAGAAGGCAGTTTCGCTGTGACGCGTTGTTTTAAAGCGTGTGGGAAAATCATTGCAATCCTACGGGAGAGGAGATGATTGTTTTGCAATTCCAATCGAAGTACAGCTCTTGAATGCATTCAGCATGAAGTTATGGCAGAAGCTATGGAATCACATGGCTGTGGGTCGCCCGCGCGTCAAGGTGAAAGCTGTGAAATGCATACACGTAAACTCAAAAGAAAGCTGCATTTTCTGGGAGAGGAGGAGGAGGAGGTATGAAAAAAGAGCCGCGCCAGTCGCCACAAATACAGATACAGAAAACTGTAACTGAGAGTGTGCAATCAAATACAAATTATTATCATTATCGTTCATTGTACACGATGGATGGGTGTAATGTATGGAAGTTTGCGGCCAAATGAGCAATAAATTGCCAATTGGCATTTCTTCTATCTTGTGCTAATATATTACATTTCAATAGCAGAAACAGAAAAATACAACCGGTCGATGTTTGGGGTCGAATTGGCATCCCTTTGTGGCTAATGTCTAATCGATTTAGTTAAAAGTTCCGAAGCAATGGTGAGTTTCTAGGTGATTAATTCGGTGCCAAATGAACTTTCTTTTGGTGTGACTTTGACGCAAGATTTACTGTCAAATTGCATATGACAGCTGTCAGTTTTGGAAATTAAATAGCAGGAAATTGAGGAATTCCGCCGATTTAGCAGCTCGACCTTAAAATTCTTGGCAATGTGCATTGGCAACATTATTTCTTCTTAATGTATTAAAGCGCGGAATATTTGATTTCCTTCCCTCGTGGATTAGGAGAGATGTTTATTGGCGTTTGGTGATACTCCTCCGTATATAAGTGACTGCATAACTGACGTCTCATGATGGTGTTTTATGCCATGGCATATCATAAACTAGCTCAGCTCAGGTGAGAGACCTCCATATTACTGAGGCATTTAGCAGACGACGCGGACTTTTTCGATGAAAGTCTATCCACCACTTTGCGCCATTTCGTCTGATGACTTATTAATGGGACGCATTTATTATTCATGCACACTCTGAGGTCATTGTTACACATTTCCGTCTCACGCCTCAGTATATTCACTCTCTATCTTATGCTACACACTCCTCTCACCTCCGATCGCGCGCCAATTTTTACTTTTTCTCATACACACCATTTCTCCATAACTTTTGGCCTCTCTCTCTCTCTCTTCCCCTCTGTGTCTATCATGCTTTTTGCCACATAAATATTTTATTTTGAACATGATTAGCATTAGAGGACATTTACCTCTAAATTTCTTGCTTAAATTTCGTGTGGAAATTTTGACTCTGTGCCTCATTCACGTGCGCCAATACAACTCTTTCACACATTTTTTGATACATTGAAGCCATTTGTGGTCAATAGATGCTGTATGACAATTGTTTCTTCGATTGAATTCGAATGTGATGTGAATATTTAGATTCGTGAGGCTCCGCCCCGTCAAATGCCACGCCCACAAAATTTGCAATCAGTCAATTTGAGCTCAGCATACTGCAAATGCATGCACCTTTTGCCCTACAAGTCTCTTCTTCTCGGCGAATAAAATCAACAATGAAACTCTTCTTTTTTCCGCCAGTCACTGATTCAGCCACCGACTGAATGGCACTTCACATCTCTTGACAGTGTCTCCTGGGTGAATGTGATATATAACAATTCAATTGGATGGTGTATTTCGTATAGCAATTTGCCGGCATGCTGATGATGGAGATTGATAAAAATAATCAGAAAATCAGCACTGCAAACGCGATTCAAAACAGTGGCGGGAGAGCCTCAATGGCTCTTGTCATTTTGTGATGCTTATATGGGGGAAGCGCAGAGGTTAAATAGAGAGCATTTCAATAAATGAGGACTTGTTTCTCTCTCTCTGTTTCGCGTTTTGCCACAATCATGGGTTTGATATCTCTATTTTTTCATCTCACTTCACTGGCCTTCTTCGCCTGTCCTCTTCACCCTCTCTCGCTCAGTATCTCTCCTGGATTCCGCGGAATTGATTAATTTCACATTAGGAAGGGGCACACACTCTCTCGAGGCTTTGTGCTTCAATTTTGGGTGTTGGAAGTGTGACCTGAAAAAAACAGAGTGGACGCAGATGAATAATATCAAGATAAAACACCTCAAATGTGTGGAAAGGAAACTCTTTAATTCATATGACAATCTCAGAATTGCTGAGCTGAAAAAAAGTGTCCAAAAACTTTCGGCTGCATGGCAGAAAAAAAGGGGAAAAATAATTGAGGAGACCTCGAGAAGCTCAGAGAGTCCAACTTTTTCCACCACAGCTGATTAATCAATTATTTCTGAATTATAGTGGATATCAAGTGAGTCACACAGTCGGAATGGGTATCCAATAAATTTGACCCGGACTTGGTGTCCCAGCGCTGTGGAAAAAATCTCCATTCACTTAAATGTGCAAATGAAGTTGAAAAAGAGCATTCAATGGTGTTCTGCAGTTGTTTACCTTTACGAAGAGAAGAAAAAAATTCAACCAAAATACACACATCACGATAAGATGACTGCTTCTTGACCATAATGAATTTTCGGCACACACAGTGAGAGGGAGACAGAGTGTGGAAATAATAAAAAAAAGAAGAGAGGAATTGACCACAAAAAGATCAACAAACAAATATTGACTGTCTTGTCTTTTGGGGGAAGCTTTTGTCTTGGATAAGGGAAAGGAGAGTTATTGATAAATTTTAGAAAACAATATTGAACTGTTCCTTTCAATTCAGTCTGTTGACTTTGAAAGTGGCTGTTTTTTCTCAATCTCCAGTCATTTTGCATGTTCTTTTCAAGGTGTGCAAAAATCAGTTATCACCATTTTCTTACCTTGTATGCGTATAAGAATGATTCTTAAGTATCTCTGAATACACAATCGATCTGTGGTTTTGCAAACAATTTGGTTTGAAAATGCATGTGATTTGTTCACCTTCTATTTATAAAAGTGTGGAATTTTTTTTGTTGCTATACGTAAAATCTCACACGAGAGAGATCTCTTGTGTCCAATGCTTTGTTTTTTAGTCTGCTGTTTTCATCCGAGAAATTATGTCATGACCATCGTGAACAGTGTTTTTCCGGAAGACTGATAATTTCTGTTGATTTTTTCGGACTCACCGTATTTGCTAAATGAGACACGAATCGCGTGATGTTGCATTGTGGGACGCATCTTCGCACGATCACGCAGAAAGCGGTGTGTTTTGCATGTCTTATTGTGCTCTAAAAGTGATAATTGCTGGTAGTGACGACAATGATCGGGGTTTTATTGTCTGGCATTGGAATGAAAAATTACTCTGAGAACTGTTTTTTTTACAATTGAAACCTGAGATACTCTCACAATTGCATATTCATTTCTTTATCATATGACGGATCGATGATATACTTTTATCATAGAAATTGATCTTTTTTGCATGATTCCACTCAAGGGGCCACTTAAATAATTTTCCAGACATGCGACAAACTATCATAAACATCTATTTTCTTGGAATTGAGATGCAAATATCCTATGAAGAAAGTGCCCTAAGTCAATGAACAGAGCGCGGAGACTAAATGCAAAGATTTATTGCAATTACTCGCAATTTCCTGGCCAAATGACCAATCATAAAAACACTTCCACTCAAATATGAATTACCGCATTTTCTCTCTCTCCACTCAAATCACGATACAATTTTTCAATAGCCGACAATCTCGCCAAATTGTTCCCTCGAGATGTTAAAGTCAAAAAGCAAGAGGTAAAAGAGGCGCACTTCATGTGCCAGTTCTTTGCGCACAAATGCAATTTTCAAGTCCCACGACATCGCGAAGATTTTCACTAATGATTTTCAAGTTCTTATTTTAATTCTTCCCGCCGGAGATGGAATTTTGTGTTTGCGCTGCAAACTAAAAGTTTCTGTCGACAGTTTGTCTGCAAATTTAATGGAAAGTTCTTCTATTGTACTTTCATGTTTGAAAAATCTTCCCACAAATTTTCGCACGACGTTTTATTCGTTATCAATGGGATGTCTGCCCTGCGACTTCTCGGAAAGAGACCCTCTATATGTATGTTACCCTAAGTTGACGTCAATTAATTATCTCGCAACTGTTGACCCAGAGCAAATGCTATTCTAAGACTTAACAAGTGTTGTTTTTGCGGTGAGACCAAAAAATCCATTAGTGAGATACTCTAAATTAAATTATTCAGGTTTGAGAGTAGGTGAACCCCTACAATCCACTATGATACGCTCTCTCATGAGCAGACGGGACAGTCCTCAAACCCCTCGAGTTTCTGAATTACTCAGCATGAGAATTTATGGTTGTTGTTTAGAGAATTTCACTCGAGCCCGTTAAACGCACTTTTAGAGGCGGATCGTGTAGGCTCAGAGGGTGTTTCGGGGGTGGCGGTGGATCAGCAAAAAGCAGCGAGGGTAATTAACAGAGTAATAATTCCATATGAAAACACACTCAAAACCACCCACGATATTCCTCCCCCGTGACCTATACATACTTATTAATTCACTGGGGTTATTGTGTTGTTATTCAGAGATAAGAAGGCACAAATTGCGCTTTTATGTCGCATGGGTACAAAAGAGTCACACACAATGTAACATGCATACATTTTGCCAGGTAAAAGTGTCACTACATTCTCTGCTGCTTGTTCCATTCATGCTGTGGCGTGAGTGAAATTATAGGTGCGCTCTGGGAGATAGAAAGTCTTTCCTGTCTTCAGGAACGAGCCTCCGATGATCCAGTCGGAAAGGTTCGACTGTTGTAGATGGGAAAATGAGGGAAGACGACCACCCATTCTCTATCAACTAGCATAATGGCTATTAAATAAGAAGCAGCTGGGCGATTCTTTCCTTTCCGATTCTCCTTCTCTCCCAAGAGAAAGAGAAAGAGAGAGAGAGAGACGCAATGAGCGAGAATGGGCACCCGGAATACGTTAAGCTCCACAGCATTCCTTCATTTCCATTGACCATCAATTATGTTGGGGAATTTATATCAGTGGAGATTTGACTTTTCTCTCATCCACCCAAATGGGATTTGATAGGGGAATGCCCGGTGAGATGGAGCTGATAAACATCACTTCATGTTGGAAGAGCATTTCGAGATGGAGGAAAAGCTTGGGCAAAGCTTCTCAGAACACTGAAAGAAAGAGGAGTAATTTGAACTAGTTCTCCAATGATTCCATGCGCCATGCACGGGTTAATTCAAGGGGCCAGAAATTACTTAAAACGTCACTTTTGATTAACAACCTTCTTGTTATAATATATTTCAATTGTTTCCGGATTTTATTTTGAGAATTTCTACCAGTTCTTTGTTTTCTTCAGTGTAACAATGTATTCTGTGCTGTCTTTCTCCATAAGTAGAGTCCCATATCTTCCCCACTAATGGGGCAAAAGCATATTTCCTAGCAATTATTGCACGGTATCCATATGTTCATAATGATTATGCGAGTGTGTGTTTCATTTTAGATACAGTCTCCGCTGTGCCTGTAATTTCTGGCACACGCAAAACACGCATCGCAGACCATTCTTTTGGGTGCTAGGTAAACACAAATCGAATTAATGTACGTTTGAATCTCGTGTCTGGACACATTAGTGGTGTGCCACGTCCAGACGGTCGTGGAAAAAACAGCGTCAAGATGCTAAATTTCCACCGAAGGTGTGAGTGGAAAATGTATTGGACTTGATTATTACGAAATATCCCATTTTATGCTCCGACGAGCCCCACAGAAGGGAGCCATGTGTTCAATGTTAAATGGCAATATCTTGTTTGGATGGCGGAGGTGGAGAATGAGGGGCTGAGCATCTCAGAGGGGAGCCTCGGGGGCCATTGATGACATGGTGGAAAAATTGAGTGAAAAAAATAATCAGATGAAATTCCTCTCTTGGCTCAATCTCTTCTCGGGCGCGCACATTACATGAAAACGCACCCACTTTCGGTGAGGGCGGGAAAATGATGAGGAAAATTGCTTCCAAGGTGCTTTTATAGTAATTGCAAACGCACATTTTTCTCCTTCTTCTTGTTAATATTTTTTCTCCCCTGGCAGAAGAGTGCTATTTTTCGGTTCATCTGCAGATGTGTTTGTGTATATTCTCAAGAGAGGAGTCCAAAAGGCTCGAATGAAAGGAGATTCTCTGGGTAATAAAGCGCACCAATAAGACACCTTTCAGCCTGATCCAGTTATCTTCTCCATTTTCTATATGACAGCTCTTCATTCCACTATATCGATACATTATGAAGTGCAATTTCACATCATGCGCCTTTCTCTCCATGCCATCGCGCGATGGAGTCTATTGTTGGCCAATCTCCAGACCGTGCGCAAGTCCAATATCTTCACCCCGAGACTTTTTCCTCATCATCGCGCGTCTCTTTGCTCATTTGCCCGTGATTTCAGTGATTAGATACCTCAATAGAGAGCTCAAATGGTGTTATTGCTGGCGGATGGAGCCGTCGGGATGTGGCGAAGGCGCGCGCGGGGTGTATTGAGGAGATGAAAAGAGTTATAAGAGAGGCAATGTGCACCATTTGAGTCGCTCGGCACGTCTCCAAATGAAATATCCACCATCGTAAATCGATATTGCAGGTGTATTTTCTAATTATCGTCTGAATTCTTCGGTGTGGCAGTCAAACGAACAAAGATTTCATTAGCCGGACGATGGCATGGAGTGTTGTGAGACAGAGAGAGAGATCCTCGCTCTGCGCGCGCCAGAATCAACAAGCCTCTATTGCGGCAATCATTTTGCAATAATGGAGCATTTGTGTGTTCCACTATTGGGGCCTCCGCTTTGGCCATTGTGGAAGCCTTTCAGAGTCGCGATCTTCACCGCGCGTCCCCACCTACCCATTTGTTTTTCCAACATCGCGCGAACTTGATTGCACTCCCAAATGGATGGCTGTGTGTTCTCCATTTCACGATTGTCTATCTGGCATTAGAGCGTGTTTTCTGAAGGCTTTTCCAAACTCTTTCGCGCCACCCGCTCCTGCTGAAGAGTTGCGGTGTCGCTGGGCCGGAGGCAATTGTGTGCAGAGATTGGACGTTATGGCCTTGATTGACTCCACAGTCTCGGCTCATTATTGCACACTCTCGCGCGCGCGAGTTCCAGCGTCAAACTTCGCCCCCACATTTCCTCCTGAACACTACAAAGTGTACAATGCACACCCGACCGTTGGCGGTGGAATGGAAAGAAGAGACCCAGCGCGAGGTCTCATCGAATTTCACCTGCAATTGATTGCCCTCCATCTGGCTCTGGGCTATTTGAGATTGATACGGACGCTTGAGTGATGCTCGGTACCCTTTCTTTGCTTCTCTGTTGTGTTTTCTTCAATTAGAAGCATTGAGTTCGTAAGCCAATCAGATGGAATTAGGGAAGAGCGGGGGAGTTTTCCGGAAAGATAAAACGTTGGAGGGAAATTCTACTCGGCCTTTCATATCCTGGATAAGAAAAGCAATTGCCAAATTTCCTGAAATCCCATTCTGCCCCGCTCTCCCTTATCGTCTATGTGTCAATGAACTTATTCGATGAAATTCACCGAATAATGAATTTATGGCAAATGAAATTCCCATATGAATATTAATCCTTTCGATTTTTAATTGCACTTAAGATATTTCAATGCGTGGTGAAATTAATGATAATTCCTGTGTCAATATTAATTTTTTGACCGCATATAACTTAAATTCTCATCAAATTACAATAATTCAAAGCAGTGTACTGAAGTTGGTGAACTGTACGAAAGCAACTTCATTTAATTACAATACCTGTGAAGTCTGCATTGGGGCCAACAGAGGAGCATTGAGTGGACTTACAAGAGAGACCATGAATCCATTTTCAATTGGCTAAATTGCTCATGAGCGAACAACACAATGACGGCAATTTGCAATGAAGCAGCAAATAAGCTCTCAGCCCCATAAAAGCTCTGGGCGAAAGCTCATATTTGACCAGTGACCCATTTATTGGAGAGTGGCAAGAGTGTGTCGGGGATGTATGTCTTTTATGACCTACTTTATGATTTTCTCACCACTTGACACAAGTCTCTAGCGAGACTCGTCTCTGTTGGATGTCTCTTTGAGGCAATTCTTCCACCTACAACTTTACATCCCATTTGTACACATTTTTCTCCCTCTTCTCGCTCATATTGATATATAATACTCTTTGCTCTTGTCGACGTTGCTCAATGATTGGCATTGTTGACGGTGGATGCGGAGCTTTTGAAAATAGGATTTTTCACATGAAAGCTTTTCCCGCTGCTCTGGTGATGCTTTTGTGTCTCGACGGGGATTATAATAGTGTGTGTGTGTGTGTGTGTGTGTGTGTGTGTGATTGCTTTGGGGGTGGGTTTGAAAAGCACTTTGGCAATAAAGTCAAATTGACAAACGTGACCGGATAGAGAGTATATACACGAAACATTTAAAATTTCATGATGTTGACATCTTAGTCACTCCAGTAGCGCATCATGAGTTTGGTGTGTTTGGCTTCTTCAGGCTCCTCTGATCGCCGCGTGTGTTGGAATTTCGTGGAGTCTGATTGCAAAATTTCACCATGTCGATTGGACCAATGATGCAATGGCATCATAAAATGTAAATTGTGTACGGTGTAATGTACGCTGGAAAAGACAACAAGTGAAGACAAGGTTATGCTGAGCAATTCTCTGATCTCGTGCTCGTGCAGTATATAAAATTCAAAATACTACGATTGTGGGGATGAGGAGGAGCAGAGCTGGTGAACAAGTGAATTGTCTGTGATGTTGCCCAAAATGAGGTGTGGCTGGATGAGTTGGAGAGGAGATGCAAGAAGTCAGACATTCACTGGTGGAGGAGCAACGTTAAATTAATTACTGCCAGAGACAAATTAAAATGTCTTGAAGGTGACTTTAGTGAGAAGTTTCAGGATGATTTACATAGTTTTAAAACTCATAGTCATATAGAAAGCAATATGACGAGAGAGAGAGGGAAAGAGAGAGAAGGAGGAATTTACAGTATATCTCATCTGCGAGATGCTAAGGGGAGATGTTGATGAGAAGTGTTGGGCAAGACCGAAATTTCTGCAGAAACTCTTGGCCTGCGAGATGGCAATAAAATGCCTGGCGTGCTGTGATCGAATACTTCAGAAGAACATTCACTTTGAGTCAGAGTGGTGTCTTGTGATTGATACAAAGTAATATTGAGGGACTTGTGTGTATAAAATAATAATTGGATGCCCACACGCGATCCAAGTTCCAAGTATCAATTTGTGGGTAAATATGTCAGACATCGCTGGACATGGAGTTGAGTGTCTGTTGTTAATTTTCTGCCAGCCAACCTGCCCCGCATCCTCCTCCGTTTGTATCTGCCATGCGATTTGTGGCATTTCGAGGGGAGTAATTAGCTCCATGCATAAATTACGAGTCAAATCATTTGTGTTGTTGGCTACTTGCATCTGTTATGTGTCGCTTTTTCGTCACGGCTTCTCTCTCTCTCTCTCTGGTTTTTGTGTGTCGCTTGTATGTGATGCTGGAATTTTCTTCCTATCCCTCCAATTCCGATGCCTTGGGAGATTTATTCTGGATTCAGGGCGAAAAAGTGAATTAGAAGATGCCTTCCTAGGAGTTAAATGTTGTGTGAAAATATTTCTCTGGAGATGTGAAGCTGGAGTATTTTTTCCGGTCTGTGAGAAGATCGATGAGAGGGTTTCGAGCTGATCTCTATTTTAAATCTCAACAACAACAGCAACAGCCAACATTGGGATGGCTTTGTTCGATATTTTCACATACAATCCAGCCCTCCTCCCAAGTCGTCTTCTATAATAGAATCTCCTCCTGCTGTTGTCCAAGTTGTGGTGTGTAAACTTATTTATTTTCTCTCACTGTGCTCGCATTGCGCTTAGATGAGTATTATGGAGTAATTATACTTTGGATAATGGCTCTTGGGGAATTTTTATGGACTTTTTCACATGTGTAGAAAGGCCCCCTCCCCACCAAAATTGGTTGTTGCGATCAAATTGTAGCACTTCGGCAGAACAAGTGTGTTAAAAATATGTTCAGTGGGAGACGTGGTGTGTCCAAATAGTCTCTCCTTCTCTCTATGTAGAATGTTTCTGGGGCGGCCGCCTGGCCCCACCCTCTGAGACCTATTATAGAATTAAAGCTTGCATGAAGCGAGTGTGTTTGTGTGGAGAAAAATTGGGAAATACATATAATTCTTATGGATTTTGGCCACATGTTGCAGCTGCAAGTGAAATTTTTCTAAATGATAGGGGGTTTTATACGCAAATGGGCGGAAAAAGTGTCCAACATTTGAATAATAACCATTCTAGAGTGATGAGGGAATAATTTTCACATTGGGAAATTAGCTCAAACATCTGCTATTTCTTAGATAATTTCCATTTTGACCCGAAATTAATGTTAATATGCGGAGAAATGATGGTATGGAAAAGAACCGAAAGAAGTGCATTGGAAAATATTGTCTACGTCAACTTTTAATTCCTATTTTGCATTAACATTAACATTTTCTTGGGTGACTGATGGTTGAAAATCTCTGGATGAAATCAAAGAGAAGAGTTGAGCAAAAAGTGAGGGTCTGTTGAAATTTCAACAAAGACCCATTAAATCCCCGTGATAATTCACTCGAAAGCCATCTTCAGCGTTTCGGCCAGTGAATCTGTGTGTGATGGCGGAGAAGAAATGGGAATGGATAGACAGAGAGATCTTGGAATGATGGGAAAGAAGTGAAAATCACATGAATATGTCCAGAATGAAGTGGAGAAAAAAAGCTCCAAGTCGAGAGTCTTGTGAGTATTTTAATCCGATTAGTGGAAATAAAGGTTGCGCACGCGGGAAAAGAATCAAAGTGTATAGTCGAATCGTTGGTGATTTTATTTATATTATTTTAATCAGACCTTGATATAAGGTGTACACACCCATTCTGTCTTGCAATTTGTATTTGCTGAACCGCGAACAACGTGCAATTTATACCAATTTGTATTAATCCATTTGATTATTATTAATAATGATCTCCAGTGCCACTTTAGCGATTGATCTTGCAGCCCAAAGTGTGTGTGTCTCTCGGTCGGTTGGCGAGCAAGAACGCGCCGCACTCTGTGTAAGACACAATGATCTGTATGACAAGTGGCCGACAGAAGGGAGGCGGGAGGCTGGGCTGAGTTGATTGAGAAAAAGTCCACTTAAGTAGTGTAACAAGCTGACCAACATTGTTTGCCTCAGCTTCTGCTCCGGCTACTTTAGCATTGCTGCCCACTCACCAATTAAAGTTCATACCGTGAGTGCCTTATGCCTGCACTTAACCAATTCACCATAGAGTCCCGGAGACTTGATGTCTTGTGCAATAAAATTTTATATTTGTACCAAGTGCAAGAGAGTCGACATTAAATTGTCATATAGCCATAGTTTCGTGCATTTATAGACAAATACATATTAATATATACATGCATATAGAGTCGCCTCATACGCCCCAGACATTAAAAACGTGAATTGAAACTTGTCTCTCTGGGTTTGCAAAAGTCACACAGGTATAAATGCATGGCTTAGAGAAGTTGGAAATAATAGACTGTCGAAGTGAATGGGAGTGAGAGAGAGAGGTGGGAAATGGGAGGAAAATTGTATTACAATGCTTCGACATTGAAAAGGTCATTACTTTGAGAGTAATATGCATTTTTCCTCTTATCTCTTTTCAGGTAATGCACCCCACACGGTTGATTGTGACACAATTACTAATGACAGTAAATCCCGTGAGTAAATATGACTGTTCGTGGCAAGTTCAATGATCCTTTCGCACTATATTTACATACATCTCTCAAGCTCTAAGTACACAGCTCCAAGACTCACACGACGATGTAATTGTTCAATGATACGCGTGCGGCTGGAGAGTCAAGGGAAGTTGTGTCTTATCGGAGGGCTCAGTATTGTAATTAGATTCTTCCATTTGCTGCAGTGCCTCATCTCCGCAGTAAATGTGTAATCCTGACGGAAATAATATAAATATGTGGACAAATTACCTTGTCAATTTATAGATTTTCACTGTCGCCAGGCAGCGCATTTGCGAAGAACAGATGTAGAGATGCTGAGAAAGAAGTTTTATCACCTCAAAACCACACATCACAGATATTTACAAATATTTACAAATTATTTCTCCTCGCGACAGACAAATAAAATAATTCTAAAGGCGACTCTCCATTCGCCGCGCAGACTTCATTAATATATTTCACTCAGTGACGAAGTCAAATGCTCGTAGCCATTTAGCTGCGAAAGGCCAGTTAATAATGCTAAAAAGAGCTTATGGTTGTTTTCGAATTTGTGTGTCTCTTCGACACTAATTTAAATAAATTGTGCCACAGACAGACAGTGGGTGACTCTCTGGCGAGGAGAGAAAGATTGTCTATTGGAACATCAAATTCAAACCGAAAAAATGATTATCATATTCCACCCACACGTTCTATCCTCAACAGTCAACATCGCGCATCCTCTCCGTCTTCCAATGTTGTATATTTTTGCCCTTTCTTCTTCACCGCACACGGGCATCTCTTGCCTTTCTGCCGAGGAAGGTCAAAATTGTGTACGAGATGCAAATTGAAAGGTCTTGAAGTTGGGCTGTTGAGAGAGGAAAAAAGTCTTTGAGAGATTGAGATAAGAGACAAGCCAATATATATATAGAGAGATCGGCGTATTATTTATTGTCTGTACGGTGAGAATTCTAACATGTCTCTTTGGGTTATTTAAGACATTGTTGTGCGCGGAGAAATGATAGAATCTCACGTGTCTGATGGTGTGGATGTTGATGTCTGTTGCTCAGCAACAACACCGCGTGTCTCCACCCGCGAGTCAGCCTATGTGGTGAAATAAATATTCAAAATAAATTACAATAAATGTGGAAGATATGGAAGTTTTCCGCCAATCATGTCGGCCAACTTGTATTTTGTGTAATGACACTTAATTACAAAACTAACCCACGTTTATTCACAGCACAAGTGCAACACAGATGGGAGTTGACTTGTGATGAATTGTTACTTCAATTGCCACCTCGCATAGCTTGTAAAATAATAAGTGAGGAAAAAAAAAGAAAACATATACTGACAGTTTTGAGCGATTTTCCAGCTGCGCTCAAGGCATTACAAGCATTAGAGTATGAAGGAATGACTTTCCCAGGCATTCTTACCACCAAATTCCACCCATTTTCACTCACAATCAATTTGCATTTTTGGACTGTTGTGAGTGGAGACAGATAAAGGTTTGCCTAAAGTGTGCGGGAACAGCATTTGGCTCGTTGAAACCAATAAAGTTATCACGGAGATCCCAAACATCTTTGGTGGGTGTCGCGTTGGCGGGATGATCCGTTAAAACTTCTCCTCTAGCGTCACGACAGCAACAATTTAATCTCTTGTTCGATTATTAATTTTATTATGTGCTAATGATACCTTTTAGCTGTTTAATCACGTTGCTCAGTCACCTTGAATGGGTGAATGTGACAATTCTGTCGTAAAAATAATTTGTAACTCCGCGATTGTTTCACAAGACATCAAAAGTCTTGGGTGAAGAACGGTAAAATGCATAATAATGAAATCTTATGAGAAGTGTCAATATTGTGGCAATCTGTCCTTAAAAATTGAATGTTCCTAACTGTGAAGATATAGACACTTCTTGGCGTCTCCTTGAAAGTCAATCGTCTTGTGAGAGTAAAATTGTAGTTTCTCTGTTCTATGCAAGTCTAGCTGTCTTCTGTAATACTTCATATTTATGATTTCCACGTAATTTATCGGGTGTAGGAAAAAAAATGCTGATGAACAACAGGAAGTCCTTGCGGCACAGCAGCCAGTTTCCTCTTATTTCTCTTACCACGCAAGAGCATTTGGTTTTGGCGTGGTGAGAGAAAGAGAAAAGAGGATGTGTTGTCGAGCCAAGGGCGATTAATTTGCAATTGATCTGGATGGCGTGAAAATGAAGGAATAAGTGAAAAAGGCGAGGAGAGACACATAAATAATTCAGATCGGCTATAAATCCAGCCTAAGAATTTCCTACTTGGGAAATTAATAGTGAGAAAATATTGCTGAAATATATGTATATTTTTTACACTTTGGCGCACAGCTCTGGGATAATTCTCGCATGCTTGGCCCAATTTATCTCCCTTGGACGTTTCACTTGGTATTGTGCACATAGTGTGTGGTGTGTGCACTCTAAATGGGCATAATTGATTAACTTTTTAGTGCTGGAGCCATAAATATTTCTCAATTAAGCCAATAAGAGGTATGCATGGCATGCTTGCAAATTTACTGGCTCATGTTGCACCTCGCGGTGTCGTGGGTGGAAGAATTGGTAAAAGTGATGGTGTCTGGCTGAGCGAAGTGCGCCCATGGCGAAATTGTCAGGCTGGGGCAAAATGAAGGGCGTGAGGGTGATAAATGCTCAAATTTACTGGCTATGCGCGTCAATGGGCGCACAGAGTGCCGAAAATTAATCTCATATCGCGCGCACCGGCATTTGAATTGAAAATTGAATATGCGTATGCGATATTAATTTGTATATCTCCAGCCTAAATGTGAATGTTTACACCATTAAGATATGTGTTATTATTTCAGCAATGACTAATGTCATATACTCCACTGTTGCGATGACGCTTTTGCACACCATAAATCATGTCGTGGCTCCGCAATTACTATTATTATATCTGTGAGCCATGCACAGACAAAAGTTGTAGGAGTGTTCATAAAATAATTAATTGCCATTGAAACGATGGGGCACCGGGTGAGGATGGGTGGAACACCTCTCGAAAGATGAAGAGTGAGGGGAAGAGAGAGAGAGAGAGAGCGAATAGAAGAGGAGAAAAATAAGGTGCAGAGGAGAGTTTGTAAATAAAAATTGCGTGCTGAAAAATGATTACAAAGTGACTGGAGTTACGTTCCCATTACGAAATATTATTTACAATTTGTATGTCAACGTGTATGGTGTGTTTATTGATTCTAATCGCAAGCGATCTCATCACATTGAATAGTATTGCATACATAATTGGACGACTTTCTGCCTGAATGTCAATGACCAGACGCTTTTCCATAATTTCTGTATTTATTATCGAAAAATAATCTTGAATTTCAAACACTTTTGTCTATTCGCCGGT
This sequence comes from Phlebotomus argentipes, assembly GCF_947086385.1. Classification (NCBI taxonomy): domain Eukaryota; kingdom Metazoa; phylum Arthropoda; class Insecta; order Diptera; family Psychodidae; genus Phlebotomus; species Phlebotomus argentipes. Next base: position 4,193,468 of record NW_026776181.1, on the reverse strand, counting down.
GCCTTTTCACCAACTCACACACCGCGTTTATTTCAAAGTTTTTTTTTCGTTGTATATAATTATACCTTCATAAAAATGCAAATTAAAATAACTGATAGACACGAATGGGTTTTCTAGAGTCTGTTTTCCTTTTCGTTGCTGCCTCTCTTTTTTTTCATATTGACCATGACAAAGAGATGGAAGAATGTACACAATACTGTCCTTTACTGAGAGGGAGAGAGAGAGAGAGAGAGACTGAGGGAATGAGGTTAAAATCGCGGAGGGAGCAAAGAATCATTTGTACCACAAATGTCATTAGTTAGGTGAATTTTCGGAGTTTATTTCTGCCCCCACTTATGCACATTGGTGCTCGATCTTCAAATAAATCTCGGGAAAATGTTATGAGACAAGTGGAGTGACAATTTAAATTATAGCGTCAACTCTGTAAGGAGAGGAAATTTCTGGGTTGATGCAAAACAAAGACCTTCGCACTAGAAAATCTCCCATATTTCCCCACATGAGACAGATGAATAAATTCACACTACTTCGACCACACTTGCAGGATGCCGAAAAAAACTGTGCTCATTTATCATTTGAATAAATCTTTCATTTCACCCAGCGCACGAAATGTATCTTAGTGTCATCAATTATCTCAATGTCAGAAAAAATCTCACTAAATTAAACTAAATTGTAGACACACTAATAACATGTGACTGCCCTACAAATATTAATTACCGAATCAAAATAGTGGTTCACTTGTCATCTTCATGTTAAAAATTTGGATGGGTCGCCATGGATCGTTTCACGAGAGAGAGAAAAAAAAATGTCATCCTCTGGCGGTAATTCTATATCTTGTCGAGGAGAAACTAAGATCTTTTTGTCTCGTATAAATCGCTAATCAACAGAATTGTGTATGAGTGTGTGCCAAAAGAGACATTTGTGTCTCTTTTTGTGCGCGTCCGAAAGCAGTAAAAGAAGTCATCTTCGGTAGACTTTGTGTGTGTGTGAGTTTGGAGAGACAGAAACAAATTCAAGCTCATTAAAATTCGCGAAGCAATGTCGCCCATTTTCTTGTCTGCAAAGTCGCCAGGCGTCCAAGTTATTTTTTGCTTAGGCCCCATATGCCAAATACAATTTCTGCAAAGGAGAGAGACACACACGAAAACTGGTCGAGCTTTTGGGTTTTTGGGCAGCAGGAGAGGTGGAGGAGTGCGAGGGGGTGGAGAGAAAGATAAAAAAAATACTACAGAATACATCAACAAGAGGCGCGCATATATTCGCATAGAAGAGAGAGAAGACTTTTTGGAGAAGAGCGCGCGTAAGAGGCACGAAAAGAGAAATAACAAATATGCTGTCGCCATTCAAGAATACACACATCCACTTTTATATGATATTTTGTCTGTCTGATGACTCGACATTGATGTTTTTTCAGCTCTTTGCTTCTTTGGCGAATTTTTTTTTCTTGTAGCCATTATGCCTCGAAACTTCCTCACACGCTGACTTTTTGGCGTCATCAACAATATGTATGTACCTCTCTTTTGTCGTGAATAATGTCATCTGGCTGTGGCCGCTTTTTGGGCTTAATTCTTAGGCGCTAGAGTGTTTCGAAATCGGACTCTTCTCTTTTTCATCTGCATATTCAAAGCCATTTTCTATAGTCTCTCTCGTCGTGTCTTTGAGAAATCCATTTCATCTGTTCCCCATAAAATCTGCTCGTGGACATATAAAAACTTCGTGCTGTGTGACATTCACTCGTTATGCATTTTGCATAGGAATGACAAGTCATTACGCCTTTTTTTTTTGCTAATATCCCCCATGACCTTTATTATTTATCACGACGGTAATCGCAGAAGCGTGAATATTGGAGCTGTGCATTGGCATGAAAGCTCTCTTGGAGCTTCTGGGTACTTGTCGAATCCATTGCGCTTCACACATCACTGTTCCGGTCAATGATCCTTGCGGGGTATCCAATAATGGCCCCGACGGCAATTTCGACCATCAAATGGGTGGCGACGACTGGGCACCACCTCATGCGGACGCGTGTAGCACGTCATGGAGCTTTTATCGATGCTCCCTTCACGCCATGCAACCTCATTCTTCTCAAATCGCCTCCGGGGCTGTTCCTAATTGAAATTAGGCAATGCTCTATGTAATTTTCCCCGGGCAAAAAGCACGCCACAACTGTTCTCTATAGTCATATTGTACTGGGCAATGTTTGGCGTAATGCATAAAATAAAGATGCAAATTTTATCTATTTTTTACTCTTTATGCACATTTCTGAATATTTATGTAATTTCAAACTGTCCATTGCAAATCAATTAGAGGTGCATGAAGCGAGTGAATAAAACATTCAAGGAAATTGAAATTCTTCCCGAGGAGGAAGAATTGGAAAACACCATTGAAGAAGTCAGGCGAATGCGCGCGCGATGGAGGTTGAGAAAAAAGAGCATATCTCTCAAGTTTAAGAATATACAGTGATGGAGAGGCGAAAAAAAATCAATGGCAAGCACACAAGTTGAAAATGAAGGAGGAGAGCAGCCACGGCAAAAAATATCTTCTTGCAATTCTAATCAATTCCAATTGAATTTATTGTTGTGACCGGATGATGGAAAATAGGTATATATTCAAAGGAGGGTTATATAGCGCGACGTTTGTGAATTTTGCTGTTTGCCATCGCGATGTAAATTTTATGAAATCTTTCCACTTCTCGTCTTCGTCTCTTCATCCACCCCGTGGGCGCTGAATTGAATTCTCCATGGCGAGATTGAGCAGGAGTGCGCAGTATTGAGGGAAACTGGCTGGGAATATTTGCATCAGAATGTTTCTTAAGCTTCTGACATTATTAAATTGTCGCAAATATAGTTGGACTTGATGGTTGATTGAGAAGGAAATCCTTAATATTGGAGTTCTCAATTCAATATATCTGTTGAATGTGTGTGTGATTTCACATTGCCAATCTTCTCAATCGCATATTATGAGCTCTTCAAAGGGTGAAGGCAAAAAAGGAGCCACGTGTCAATTTCATAAGCCCGCCAGGTGTGTTTGTAGTGTACCAGAAAATCGTACGATAATTCCCGAAATTCCCCAGAAATATCAACATTGCGGTTTTACTCTTTTGTTGGGCGAAGCAGGAAAAAAACAAGTCCATTCCGGGAAACCTCTTATAGAAATTCGAGGACCAAAAAACACAACTGAAAACCTTGGACCTCAATAATCAACAGAGGAGAATTATAGGACAAACTTTTTCACCTGACAAAAAATATGGCACAAATTTAGCTGTGAATGCAGAAAACAGTGAATATATAAAATCCGTTGTTGCTGGGGGAAAAAAAATCACCATGAAAACACACTCATGGGTAATGACTAAGTAATTCCGTCGAGTCGAAGATCGGAATGAGTGAAATTCATATTTTTCCACATGTCTATAGACATTTGCAGTAAAAACTGCCAAATTCCGTATAATTTGCCCAGTGAAGCGAAGTGTTTCGCGTTCAGATGAAACTTTATTGGCGAAGGTTCTCGAGAAGATCATCCAATGATCTTGATTCGTTCCAGGAAGGATAGAAGTCCAATAAAACCTCTGAGAGGCATTCTTTTTTTGTGCTCCATCATCTCTGGGTGAAATCTTTTGATTTTCTTGCTTGAGCAGAGTAAACTGGTTTCGCCCAACGATGTTCTCTCAATTCTTCTATATTCTCTTCCTTGACATCTCTTCCTCCTTCTACTGCTCTTGACTTCTCAGGCACGCAGCGGCCGCTGTTTCCATCGCATTTGCAGAATCTCGCCAAAATTTTTGCAAACAAAAAAACCCATCCATCGACCCACATTATTGCACAAACACCCAGTGGAAGTTTGTGTGCGTGTTTTGGTCGCTTCTTTTTGCGAGGAAGAAACCAAAGTGGAGTGGAGATATTGGACTAACAAACAAATTCAGTAAAAAATACTATACAGAGAAAATGCAAAATTCGCGGAAGACGTTTTCTACTCTCGTGTTACGCAAAAAAGGTAGAAGATTGTGCTTGTAAAAGTGTTCAAAAAGCAGCTTGTTTGGCAACAACAGAGATTATTTTGGATACCATCCATAAATAGAATGAAATCTGGCTGTGGGAAAAAGCATTTCGCTTGGCAAGCTGTAGGTTATAAGATAGCGATGTGTTTTCATCTGAGGAAGTCCGTGCAGATCTTTGAACTCTATGGGAGGATATTTGAGAGAGAGAGAGAGAGAGAGAAATGAAAGGTTTTCCCTCATGTGATTCACGAATGAATGTTGGGAAAAATCACAACAGAATCCAAGCAAGAAAGTCTGTCTGGTCACCGGGACATTCCAGCTTCGCCACGGCGCGCGATGAAGCAAACGCGGCGAGGCTCATTCCCGCCAAGTTGCCAACAGTTGATTCTAAAATAATTAATAATTATTCTTCAAAAGGTCTCGCCTTCGTCTCGTCTGTAAAACGGAAACTCATCATTTAGTGATTCGCATCAGTTCCACCTACCGCTATTAATTATCATCTTTTCGCATTGAAAGATGCTGGGCGGCGTTGAAGGGGGGTGGCGGCCGAACCTCCGGGTTTCTCAGAATGAAAACACAACTGTGAAGTGCGAGAGCTCATCAGTTCTTGGCCAGCAATCAATCAAGTGGCGAGAGAGAGAGGCTGTGCGGCGGCTCAATGTGTGTCTTTCTCCCAAGTGTGAATTCTCCAACGCGTCCGAGCAATATCGCGATGTTAACAATAAAAATGACCTTCACACATTTGATACAATGGCATCCAGCGCAACAGAAGCGGCAATTGCTTAAGAGAATGTGCATAGAGCGGTGGCGAATGATGCTATTAAGATGCGGAGGTGCTGAATCATTTTATATTATAAAATTAATTATTGCGATAAAGTATCCAGCATGTTAGAGTGTCTCGTTGCTCACTTGGCGGTGACAAAAGTGCCGCCGACCGTCTCAATTGACTCCTCGCTCACTTGAGTGAGCGCAGCCATTCAATGGGAGGATATTATATCGGCGAAGTACAATTGAAGCTCGGCAATCTGGGAGATGAAAATAGCCTTTCCGCGCGCCGAGCTGAGTCGGGGTGAGAAAAAGTGTAATCCAGTCGGGGGCAGTGATTGCAAGTCTGGTCTCGTGAAGCTGTGAACAACTTGCCAGGCTGTGTTTAAAGTTGAATTAAAGTAAATGTGCATGTATTATATGCATCAATAACACGTGCCGTGAATTTCACATCGTCTCCATTTATTTGCAGTGAGATGCAATTTTCAAGCTTAGCAACACAAGGAGAGTCTCGAGAAAAATGACGACAAAACATCGTCGCGCGGGGGGAAAACTTATGGCAATTATACTCTTTGCAAATATTCATAATTGAAATTTTTCCGTTGCCGACAGTCACAATAATACTGTGCATTCTCTTTCTAGCTATTCTCACATTCTTGGGATGATTCACTGAGTGGAAAATTTTAATAGGAAAATTGCGGGGAAAATCTGCGTCAGGCAATATGATTTAAATTTGACCCAGACGTTTTATATGCGAATCGTAGGAACGCGTCATGTGATTTTCAGAAAAGTGGCATTTTTTCTCACAATCTCTCAAGTTGCTATAAATATGCACTTGTCTGTTGGCTGTGAAGTTGTATTTTCCTGAAAGTGGAATACACTATATTTCCATGTGTTGGACCGCATAATTATTAATAATGCAATTTATGGTGGAAAAAGGGTCAAATGTGAAGGTTCTCTCGGCTCTCTGTGTACCTGTGATTACATTATTTCCCATGGCGCAAAAGGGTGTGCCGTCGAGATTCAATGAAGCTCATATGCGATGGTGGGCTTTCAAAGGAGACCCGTAGACTCGAGCTGCAGTGCACAATGTATGCAATTTATTGAACGACCCAAACATTAAATATTATTTGTAAGAATCTAATTAATGTTGTTGACTTGACATTAAAACTTATGCATATATATTTTGTGTGCTGTGAAAATGTTGCATCTCTTGTCTTTTCCCACTCTGTCTTCCTTTTTCGTGGATTTTTCACTCCGTGAATGTTGGGAGGTGGGAGAGAGGGAAAAAGAAATGCAAAAGTGTCGCTTGTCTCACACATTCCCTTCGTGCAAAACAGCATCTTCAGCAATGTTGTGACAAGATTGCAATTCAACCTCTGGCAAGTGGTTGTTGGTCCGCCAGACGATTGGAGACATGGCGAGAGAGCGAGAGATGGAGAGAAATGCAAAGCAGGAGGAAATTGTCGTATTGAAAGAGATCTTTTTTTATCGTGTTAAATTCCATGTCTCTTTTTGCGTGGAGAATTTATACGGCGTGTAAATTACAGACTGTGATCAAGCATTAGAGATGGCGATACATGGGCTGTAAGGCTGGGGATTTTATTAGATGGTTCGCGTACACACGCAAAAAAATTTTATATGTCTACGAATCTCTCTCATTTATGGCACTTCACACCGGGAGGAAGAGATTATACAGCGAATTCACTTCAATTTAATACGACAAAATGCAAATTGTGTTTGTCATGCTTCTCCTCTTTGCATTTTTATGGCCACACCATGCTTTTTGGCATAGGCAACAGCGCGGGTAAAAAGTTCACTGAAAATCACTGAAATTGATAAATGGATGTGCTGAAAATTCAGTTGATTTGACTGGTGGAAAATTTCAATGTTATTATATTTCAGCATTTTTTTCTATCCAAACTGAGTCTCTTCAACCCTAAACCGATTTTTTTTATTATACTAATATTAAAGAATGCCTTTTATTAGCGCCACATGAAACTGGGGATTTTGATGAAAAAAAATTTTTTGATTAATTCCCCTGCTATGAGGACTCTATCTATGGCTGAATGCTGGAATATAAATAATTTTTATGGGCGACACAGCAGAGGATTTTTTAATTTATTTTCTCCATCGCCTCGATGGAGTGTGTTTTGTGATTTTGTGTTTTCACGTCTCCAAAGCGATCAAAATTGAGGAAATTGTGTCTCAAGTGTATATTGACAACATCGAACTTATCATCCAGTCATCAGCACATTTCCTATTTATATTCCCATGATAAAGTTTCAAGGCTGTCGAAGAGAGTGTGTATGTTGGCAAATTGGCGGGATTTTTCTCCTCCTTCATGAGTTTCTTGAGTCTCCGAGGAGACTTCCTTGTTTGGCATTGCGTGAGTTTTTCTTCTCCTCACTCTTGGGGCAATGGAAAGACAAAGAATGGGGAGAAGAGTGGGAAAATTGATGAAGTTTTCTCGCCTGAAATGCTAATGGTCAGACATTGGGCGTGCGGGGAGAGGCGCTGAATACAATGGACATGAATGGGGAGCGGAGTTTAGGATGAGAGAGGAGGTGTGAAGAGCTGGCATGGGCAGTAGTTGAACGATAAATTTAACGTGTGTGACGATATCCACTCCACCTTTATATTGTTGTGTCGCTATGTCCCCTGTGGAAGGCATTGCGAAAAGAAGGAGAGCCTCGAGAATGCCCATAATGTTATCCGACACACACCGTTTGTTGTCGACGTTTTCGGAATACACGCCGAGCTTCTGGATGGCAGTTTGAGGACTGCCGAACAGAAGAAGAAAGGTGCTGGACGAAGGAATTTCTGCTGGCTTCTGGGTGAGAAGAGATTGGAGCTAATGTCAGGGGGTGAGAAGCTGCGCCTATGCATTGCCGAAAGTGCAGGCCATCCCATCGTACTTCTAAATCAATATTTCAGCTCAAAGTGTTTCACCCTCTTGGGTAGATCACATCGAGTGCGGCTGTAAATAACCCCTCGACTGTGCACTAGACAGAGTAATGTGGTGATTACAATTTATCTTACAATGGTCACACAATGCCTGTACGCACTTGATTAAATTCCTCTGGAGGAGAAAGAGTCTCTTGTCGAATTGATAAAATTGCCTCTGCCACTGACACAAGTGAGAGACTCTCAATGCAGGAACTGGTGGAAGGAAAGCGCTGGGCGTAGAGAAGTGTGATTAAGAGCATGTGTGAATGATGGTGGAAAATTTTGTCAGTCTTCAGCAATATTTCCCCAGTTTCAACACTTGCGGCAGATGTAGTCTATTTATGTGTTGCCATCATGCAAGCAAGCAATGTTAGCAGGTGAAGTGTGAGTGAGAATTTTCATGTAATTCTGCCCTGGATCAAATGTGGTGTACAAAGTAGCAAAATGTGTGCAAAACAGATTTTCCAATGTGCGCATCTCTATGTATGAAATGCACTTATAAAATGGCATAAAGTTCCCCATTTCTTATTTTACTATCAGATACCAAAGAACGGATGGATGAGTTGGTGCGCATTTTATGGGTTGTTCACGGTGAAAATGGGTAGAGAAAATAGAGTGACTTCATTGCACATCTCTCTCCATTCTTTCTCTCCCTGGGCAAATTCCAGTCATTGACTGGCTTGCACTTCTCTCTGTATCTTTTTTTTCCTCCGCTGTGGCTACCATCGTGCTTTTTTGCGGGACATTCTCTCTCTTGTGAGCGTCTTTTATGTCATGACATTTTGTACAATTGGCCATAATTTGTACCACTTTTATTACAATTTTATTATTCACATTCACAAATGATTAAATGCAGTGGAAGAGCAGTTGAAACTGGGTGAAAAAACTCTTGATGGCCTCAGTGACTTTTTGGGTTTGTGTGTGTGTCCGCAATTGAATGGGAGAAAATTAATTTAAAGGGCGATGGTAGATACAAAAATGCATATTTTTGAGTGAATGTGATTGGGGCTTAATTTAACCAAATTGCAATTTTCATAATGAAAAAAGTGCTTTAGTGAAAATCATGCTGGAAATTTTTCACTTTGTTTCCATTTAAAATGTCTGAATTGCAAATAAAATGATTATTTATTGAGCATAAACAATTTGTTTAACATCATAGTATTTTCATAAATTTAGTGGTGCTATAAATTTCCCGTAAGAATTATTCATTTGGTATTTGGGTAGAGTAAATTCAGAAATTAGATTTTATTTAGCATGAAATTTCTGCAACTTCATCCATCAGTGCATGATAAGTACATAAATTGAGGTGTCTTGAGGAGTTGAGAAAAGGCAAAGAAGTTGCTGGGAAGAGAGAAAGGAATGCCTTTCTCAAGTACAAACCCTCCCCCCATTTCTCGATGACTATCTCGAGAATGTTGGGTACTAAAAGTGAGTTCATAAAAATGGTTAAGGCAGAGATTCTGTGTGTGGAATTGAGGAGTTTGAGGTGCGTATTAAATGAGAGGAATTTTATAAACGTGTTTTTACGTGTGTGTCTCTTCTCACATTGTTATACATATTATTTTCTGTTTACAGTGAAGTTAATGGCCCAAGACACTTTATGTATTTATTCACGCAGAATAGGCCAAGGGCGAACGGAAGTTTGATGACTCTAACACAGAGGAGGACAAGATTGTCCATTTTCGGTGAGCCACGCAGACTCTCGTGGCAGGTTTAATTGAATTGGCTCTCTGTGAGGAATTATTTGATTTGGCGTGATGGGAAGGACATGAAAGGGATGCATGCATGGAAAACCGCACACTTATTTTCCCCTTCAACCATTCACTTTGTGTGCAATTTCATTAACAAATAGCTGAAATTATTAGCAAATGTTGCAATTTGCAAGCGAGGAGACATGAACTTGATGTTGGCGAGTGTTGGCAGGTGAGGTGAGTTGGCAGGGGAGAAAAATTGGCCCAATTAGATTCACACATGAGATACACTAGTGCGGTAGCCAAAGAGGCGTGCAAGCGACATAACCTCCTTCTCAAAAAACATCACAAGCTCACATCAAAAGTGATTTTTGATGGCGCGCGAGAGAGAGAAAGACACCATGTGCGACGTGATGAATAGTAATTTTAATTGGCAGTGTGCATTTGATTTGCAATTGGCGGTCGTTGACCATTAAATTAACAAATCACTGTCGATTGACAGCAAAATTACACTATTTGTGACTTTCTATCGCCTCATTATCATAGACTGAGTCAATTATTCGCACATTTCTGCCTTCCCGCCTCGCCCCGCGCTCAGCCATCATCCGTTTGGGTCACTCTCATGTGGTCACCAATGCCGATGTTTATTATAATGCGGCTATTGGGTATCTATCTCTCCCCCTTTTTGCACCATTGGTGTGCATGTATTTATTGCGGAAAAGAGCGGAGAAAAGTCGTAAATATATCTCACAGTCATACTTTATGCCAGCCAGTGAAAGAGGCATGAATGGTGGCAGAAGATGGGAGAAGACAAGGAGATTAAGAGAACGAGAGATAGGGATTGATCTGCTCAAAGGGACTGTGATTCACATTGTGCCCAAAAACTGTAATTACTACATTAATTTCTGTTCCGAACACGTAAACGCATTGCGGCTTAGGTTTGAGATATGTCACATCTTTTGCTGTGTGAATGATAGCAAAAGGATATCAAAGATTGATATCTTAATTGCAGGCAAAATTCCGTTCAATTCCAATATCAGTTATTTCCTAGGGTTTGAAGCTCAGTCTTTCTCGGGACATTAAGAATATGTGATAGTAAGGAAGGAGTCAGGGAGAAAGAGAGGATAGAATGGTGCATTGAGATGTGCTGTAATGGAGATGAAGTGGTCTGCTAGGCGGGAAAAAACAATAATAACAAATATTTCCTGTCCACTTTGACGCCACACTATTATTATTATTATTAGTTGTTAGAATGGTGTGCTCGTGCATTCTCGATGGCCTTCTCTCCCTCATCATGTGCAACTGTGGCGTTCCTTTTTTCTCTCCGGCCATCGCTGGCCTGGGCGATCGCCGTGGCGACAAGATGCACGTACTTTCTTTGACATTAGTTGGCTGCCACTGCAAATCAGCAGTCGCCACGCGGAGATGAGATTCATTGGCGATGCTGTCTCGCCGGCAGACTTAAATCACCCATGAGAATCCCGCATCTGACCATTTATTCCGTATATTTATATTGCATCTCACCAACAGTTGATACTAATTCCAAACTGAGAGACTCTAAATCACAAATTTTATAATGCACTACATCACTGAATATCTGAGTGTATTCTTTGGATGCTGTTGTGGGACAGAAAAAGAAGACTATGTATATTGTTATATTTTCCTCGACGGGCGAGTAAATTTTTCACTTAATTGCTTTTATCTCAGTGAGGTTTATATCTTTTACTTGCTACCTTTTAACTACCAATTTGTTCTGTGTTGCCTGAGTGTCATTTGGAGAATGCTGGGCAAGAAGACAAAAAAAAAACGCCGTCACTTGGGTGGGAAGAAGGATAGGGTGAATGAGGTCGTTTGCAGACGCGAAAGAGCTGCGATAATAAAATTGTCTTAAGTAATGAGTGTGTCGAATGAAGGGATAAGGCACGCTGGAAAGGTGATTACGGGAGTCTTGAAAGACTGCCGCTCGTGGAGTTGAGCTGAGCTAGTGCAAGAATTTTATGACAGGGTTTTTGAGATTAGTCAATTTCCAGGTTAAACCTTGAATTTCTCAATGGAACTAATGTCTGAACCCCTTTTTGCTTCTTTTCGATCAATTTGCTGGGACAAAAGTTAGAAATCCAACACTTTATTCATGTCTCACGCGACGTGAATGTCGTAGTCTTTGGTTCTGGTAATGAGAAACCTTTCGGATTTGATATAGAGGAGAGTATATGGTTTACACATCGGAACAGCAGCAACAACAGCAGCAGCCACCATCAAACAAGAGATAAATAACACTAGATAGACACGATGGCTTTGGTATGTGTAACGATTGCATATAGAATCCAAAAAGAGAGAACTCAAATTGCTGGTACTGTTTTTGCTCATGAGTAGCCAAGATGAGGCGGGAATTGAGCGGGGGGCTTGAGGTGGGTTCTATGGGAAGAGTTAGTGGCAACATAAAAACCATAAATTGGTGTAAGTACTAATCCAATATATGGCGAGAGTCGAGTCTCCACTATGGGGGCTGCTGATGGCGCGCGGTCGCTCTCGTGGAATTCGGTAACGAGTGCTATCTTCTCCTTTGATGCCTTTGTACGTCCGTTCCAGCGACGTGGCGGCGATAACTTAAGACACTCTCTTGCATCCGGGTTTGAATTCCTCACTCATGTTAATTGTGGTTGTTCTCCTCATTTGTTCCCCACACGTTCAACCACCTCGTCCGCCTGTTCTGTGTCACTTTTCATTAATGTCCAAATGCAAAATTGTGTGTGTGTGTGTGTTGTGTGTCCCTCCCACCTTTCTCAAGTCCCTGTGGGTGATTTGTTATGTTCGCGTACAAGCGAGATTTGTTTTTCGGGATCCTCTTCATCTTCGCCGTTGCTGACATGTTGATGCTTAGAGGATCTGCGTGGAGTCAGGTGGTCACAGAGTGAACTCTGTCTCGCAGTGAGATAATCTGCGCTCCGCGTCTCTTCCACCCATAGTAATACTGATCTTGAGACGTGCATCCGTTAAATGATGTGTGTCTCTGGTTGGAACACGTGTGCAACATAATAGGTGAATAAATTATTGTGAGGCTCTTTGCCGTTTTTTTACGTCTCCCCCTCTCTCTCTCTCTCTCCTTCCTCAATTCAATCTCTCACTCGCGGCATCTTCCAAATCCCATTGTGTCCTCCCTGTCGCTAATATTGAGGAGATACTGTTTGTTGTCGGTGAAGATGAATAATTGTCGATGTGAAGAGATTGCAAGAGATGCGGAGTGTGGTGTTTATAATTAATTTAAAATATGCACACACAGTCACCGCAAGCGGGAATTCAATGGATGTTGGCTTCTGCATGATGGACGCGCGCGTCTCATTTATTTTTTGCTCAATTTCTCTTGAACACAGCGAGAAAAAGGGGTTGACGAGGTTGAGCTTGCTTAGACACATTCTTAGTCCTGCGGGACGCCATCGTGTCTTCTTGATGGAGTTACAGTGTAACCATTCCTCTATCCTTCTTGCACACCTCTGGATATAAACTATTTTTCAAGCAAATCTTCTCCCCCCATTGCGCTAATTCACATCTTTTTCTCCAACTATCTGACCGTTTATGGGAGACGTGATTATTATCATTTTGTAAGTATATACCTTGTCTATTATTACTTTGTGGGTAACATGCGCAACTTTGCAGATGTTTTCGCGATAATACATACATTACAATTTCTAGCGTCTCCCATTCTGCGCGCCCTTCTCATCGTCGCAATTCTATAATAATGTTGGAGATTTGCCTCCTCTTTCTCCATCTACGATGGCCGATGTGAAATGAAGAAGTGAGGAGAAGCAGTTAATCTGCACTACTTCTCGTCTCTTCCTGACTTATTTGCCGACGCGACCGATCTCCCTGCTGGCAATGAGCAAACCCTCAATATTGCCTCTGCTCGTGGTCGGATGGCAAAATGTTTCATCTGCCGTGTCTGTCTTCTCTCCTTCCTTTTTTTCTGTCGAATGTATCAGTAGCAAATGGAGCCCCCGGAGGTGGAAGAAGAGCCACGAGATCAGAGCTGTATCCCTCAAGTTTGTCTTCACCTCCTTTATGTGCCTTTTGTCTTACATCTCGCGCGATTCAATGCCCTGCACTTTTATTCCACCTCTAAAGAGTGTGTGTGTGTTTGTACTGAAATATAAAATTGCACATTGATGGGCAATTTTGTGAGACATCAGAGCGCAATTGGGGGGAGGGGTGGGGGATTGTGTGCACCAAATGATGGAGCAGTGTCTTCATTAGAATATTGGAGATAATAACACAATGGCTAAATTGTATATATTTTCAATAGGAGACGATAAATGGATGGAGGCCATTGAGGATGGATGGAATGGGGGAAAAAATTGCAAGAGAGCGAATTGATTTAAATATGAATTGAGGGGATTGTCTTTTGATGTCTCTCTGGATTTTCTATCATGTGTCTCTGTGGCTGAATTGTGTCTTTTGGCGAATGCCTTTTCCTGTTCTCTCCGCAACTTCGACACAAGGAGAGTTAGACATTTGTGTGATTCTCTTGTTCTGCTGCTCTTCTTTTTCTTGATCTTTTGTCAGCATGTAAAGAAACTCATGGAAGCGTACGAAAATGTTCTATTCTCTATGCAAAGCAGCTATTTTAATAAGAAGTGAATCCCACAGCTAGACTAAATAAATATCTCTCACTCTCTAAACTGTCGGGCCAAATGGGAACGAGAAGGGGGGAAAAGGCACAAGAGGTTCCCAAAAAAGAGCTAGTTGAATAAAAATGAAGCATCATTAAAATAAAAATGTCCCACTATGCATGAGATGTATTCCGGATTGCTAAAGAGTGTTTTGTGTTTGGGCTCTGGAAATAGATGGCCAAAGAGAAGAGAGAGAGAGAGGATGGATTGTCTACTCTAGAAGGCACTAAAATCACTTCCAATGCCAAATGAGAATGATTTTTTTCACAATCTCACACATTTCCTTGGAGTTGTTTTTTCACACACTCATTTTATATATATATTTTTTTATTCATTTATATATAGAAGTGCGGTGGAAGAATTACCAGAAGATAGTTTATAGAATTTATAGTGAATTTGTGTGGCGCGCAAAGTCATAAATCTTATGGGGAGCGGAGATCTCAAATGATCTTCCAAGTGCCTAATAATAGAGGGTGTATGCGAGAGTGAGTGAGAGACTATGCGGGAGGGGGAGAGGCGCAAAAAAATTCGGACTCTCTTTCTTTATTACAATGATTTGTGGATGGATATGGAAAATGCGGTCGCGAGAGGATGAAATTTATGAGTCGTTTTTCCCAAGTGTCCCGATATTCGCTTCATTTACACCGCCAGACGCTTGTGGAGTCAAAGAACACAAAAATGTGGAATTTCTCAAAATTCTTAAACTCTGATGAGACATTAGTTTGAAATCTTGCGGAGATTTCACAGTCGGAATACACATGACGGCTGAGCTGGTGAGGATGTAGTTTTGAGATGAAGATATCTTTCGGCTCAGGAAGCCATTTATTGCATCATCAATTAAATGGTGAAAGGTGAATACGATCTGCTAAGCATTATTATTCAACAAAGAACCCCACGTTAAATGGATAATTTTACTGTTTGCAATTTAATTACCCAGTGCGTTTAAATGCCCCCCATTCCGATTGGCTTGAGTAATTCCCAACACCATCTTATCGTGATCGTGATCTAGAGAGGGAGTGAGTCAGCGTCTTCGGCCAACTCGGTCACGCAGTGTCATTTGAAGATGCTGTTAAATTTACATTCAAAATAATTTCCTTATGTGAATTTCTGGCATTTATTATTGGAATTGTTATATTTGGGCGTGCATGTGGGCCGATAAATAATGTGACAAAGTGGCGAATCAATTTAGCAGTGTCGCCAGGAAGATGCGGTAGTCTTTTTTTTCTCCCCTCCTTCTCTGGTCTCCCAATGTATATTCATAAGTACACAACTTAAAAAGTATGCGAGGATAGAGAGACGCGCGAAAGAGAGACTTTGGCATAAATTGCAGAAGTGAAGAGAAAAAAATTCGCGATGTTGGTGTGGCGTTAAGGAGTTTGTTGAACTGCGCGGCGTTGTTGGCCGAAAAAAGAGATGATGGGTGTGTGAGAGAGTGAGAGGCACAAAAATTAAAAACCATTAAGTGAGTGGCATGAAAACCCCCACATTTCCATTATTCGACGCCAGTGAATCGTTGCAATTTTGCAAAAAAAAAAAATTTTATAGCCAGAAAATGATATTACAACTTGGTGCACAACATTTTAGCATTTTATATATGGCGCACGAGTATAATAAAGAGAGTGGGAAGGATTTTTGGCATTTTAGCATTAAAAATACCACTGCAATAAAAGTCCTCAGAGAGTGCACTTGTCTCTTTATTGCACGGGGGCTGTAATGTCGCACTTTTGAGCATGAACACGCAGCCAAAAGAGGGTTAAGTACATCCACAAAGAACCAGAGAGAGAGCGAGAGAAGCTAACAAATGAGAGTGGATGGTAAAACAAAGATTGCGGTGGTACTCAAGAGTTGAGAGAAGAAGACGTGGATTGAAAAATTTATTCACTAATTAATCATGAGCAGCCCAGGTTCGAGAGATAAGAGATTAATTCACTCTTTATGCAGTCTCAAGTATGGCATTATCAGCTTCAAGTTGAGCTTCTTTCTCTCGCTGTGTGATCTCACGATGGTGTTGCTCTTCTTTTGCCGAGGAATAGGCTCTAATACAGGGCAAACTATTGACCCATACGATAAATGTGATGTCAATTAATTCGATTTCCGTAAGGCGCCTGCTATTATTATTGTATGTAATCAGACGAAAAGTTCTCCATCGGCTCTGGTGTGTTCAGACAACAGTAAATTTACTGGCCGAAAAAAGAGCAGCCAAATGAAGGAGGTAAAAAAGCAGCACGTCTGCTCGCTCTGTCTTCTGATCTTCATCACGAGACCATGTCTCAGATGAAGCGCCATTAATTTTGGTCAGTGTTCAACTTTTCTCGATTGTTACACTGAATTTTCGGTGCGCGCGCTATAAATATTATTAAGTCTTTTCTTTCGTACCTCGCGTATTGGTCGGTCATGTCTGAAAGAAACGTGCCGGGAGGAGAAACCAGCTTTTGCGCGCGCCCTCGACGTCTTTTTGGAGAGAGTGGCTGCAATCTCGTGTCTCCACTGGCTTCTTTCACTCCGGCAGCATCTTCAGGTCACACAAAAGCGAATGATGACCAGTGAGATGTGGTCAAACTCGGGGAACCTGAACTTGCGTTGATGCCTTCGGAGATGTGTTGTATAATGGCTGAGACACGGAGGTGAGAGTGAGGAGCATTGCCATCCACTTCGATCTCCATCCATCGTCTCTCCATGGCGAGCGAGGAGGTTACTGAACTTTTTCATTTTATACCCACTTTTTTGCCGTGAATTTATTCGGTGATCTTCTCTATGGGTTTCTTTTCTCTCCTGCACGACGCGACGTTGGAGAGATTTTTGCACGCAGAGTTTCTCAATTTGAGATTTCAGGGTAAGGTTTATCCTTCCTTGCCGCATCAGTGTTCAAAAATAACATTCCCTCATGACGGAAATCACCTAGAAATGTTCACAGAGTTATTAATAATTGTGACTTTTTTGCTGGCCTACACGCGCAGCCAGAAATGCGTGTGAAGGTGGCATAAGGCGCTTGTGTAATTTCATGGTCTGGCTCACCATCCTCATCAATGTCCACCATGATTCCTCATGTTAAAATGTGCCAGAAGAATTTCATATTTCTCTCCGTTTTTTTTTCTCTGTATCATCCACCTTGACATGGCAAAGTGGAAAATGACAAACACATGAAATTTTGGTGTTTGTACAGAAATATAATTGTCACGATTTGTTCGTCATGAGAGAGGGACAGAATATAAATTTTTGATTATGTCAACATAATTCGTTGCCTTTCTATTTCCCTCATTGACTTTTTCCTCCTTGTCACACGTTATTATTTATTCACTTTATTCACGGTGTGTCAGTTTTGACGGACAGCAGAGAAAACACACAGACCCACGGCGAAATTACTTGGATGGGACCTTTTTTTCATAATCAACCATCAGCCACAGTCGGTGTCTTAAGATTGCCACTTAATGAGGTGCACTTTTGGGAGGTTTTCCACACTAAATTACACACTTTGAATATTCACAACTGTCAAGGTTGTGAAAATGCGCCTCCGGATGTCTTTCCTTTGTCCAGAGCTTTGTCTGGAATGCGATTTGCGCTTCTCTTTTGCCTCTTGCTGGGCAACAACAGCAAATTAGTGTGATGTTTTCACGATGAGTGAAAATGGGTCACAAAAACATCGGTCTCTGCAGTGTTTTACAGTCCAACATTTTATGGAGAGACGCGGAGAAAATAATGTGATTTTTATTTGTGGCTCTTTGATTAATTTTTCCGAGGAAGTCACGGTGACTTCACAATGAAATGCGTTCTCATGGCGAACCGCCATCAGGATTCCGGCGGAGATCACAGAGAAAGAAATGGTGATTTTTTTTTTCCACCGCAGACTCTTTGCATAATATCTCATTGCGGTATTGGAGACAAAATAGACTCATTAGTTTTATGGCGTCTAATGATATTTTCAGCCATAGAGACAAAAAACGAGGTAAATGCGATGTGGAGGGACAATTAAGTAAAATTTACTCCTTCTCCACATCACGCTTGGGTCTCTTTTTTCTGTCTTGTTCTGCTGTATGATTTATCTCTTCGAATGGATACATGAAGAGGCCATTGCGTGATATAATTAAATCGCCATCACTAACGGATTTCTCGCGACCACGACAGCAGACACAATAGTTGACCGGGGAGACAATAAAAAGCGATAATAGTCCTCTATAAATTACAAGTGTCAACTTCTTTTTATTGCCATTAACTCTCTTCATCTTGTAACCTGACATGACTGGTGTGACCTCTTATGTTAAGAGATTTAGCCACTGAAAATGTGCTTGTCTCTGGCTGGAGGCTGCCTTGTGTACCACTCTTTGTCCACTTCCCTCTATGCAACAATGTTGCGCGAAAAATGGCAAACACGCGCTCTTGATCTCAATGCGCTTCTCTCATAAATGGGCACAATGCGCGAGAAGGTGCGATGGTATCTCGAGGAAGCGCGTCTCCTTGCGAAGTGGAGTAAAATATATACCCTCATATATGATTGGATTTCTTGCATAATGCGATCAATATGGCGATGATCTCCGCATAGCGGATTTTCTGCATAATTTCCCCGATAATTTTGCTACGTTGCGCTCACCTGAAATTCTTTGTGGCTTTTTTCCCCATCATTGATCCATTTATCACGCATTTTCTCCATAAATGCCACTATAATGGCTAGACAATGTTGGCCCGGGAGCATGCCGGCGAGGTCGCGAGAGGAGGAAGTTTCTCTGGTGCGCCCAGGAGAGGAGAGATGTGGTGGACAATGTTGGGTTTGTTTATAACAACCACTCTGAAATGAGATTTGTATTGTCGGGTCGATCGAGTCACGATTGAACGGACACCAAATGTCTGACAAGATTAATTTGCACGATTTTCCAAATGCTTGTCTCTCCCTCGTCTCACATTTTGGCATCGTGTCTGAGAGTGTGGCCGAGGTATTTTTCTTTCGAGACGTCGCGCGCAATGGTAGGGGGAAAACCGTGACTTTGCATCCCATTGAATTCCTCCTCGATATGTCGCTCTCTCAGATTTGTCGATTGACTTATGTACAATTGATTGAATTAATGAACTTTTTCCGCCAAAGTGTGGCGGCGTGAAGGAGATTTGAATAGGTCTTCTCGAGCACTGCTCTGCTTCTAAGATCTCGGATGTAATTTTATCCTTCCCAGAATGTCTTTTCTTATGAATTGCGGAGACACTTGAATCCGCACAGTATTATCGAGCAGATTGAGAACATCATGCAACATCTGAATCGTGAATCTCAACGAGAAAGTGTGACTTTCTGTCTCCAACTAATTACTAAGTCGACGGGATGTCTTCTATCAATTTGTCTTTCGTCAATGAGCATAATATAATTGTTGGTGATTTGTTTCTGTGTGTGTGTGTGTCTGCTCTGTTAAGTAACTTTTGCGCGATAAAGTTTCAGCTGATAAGACAGAGAGTGTGACATGTCTTCCATACCGCCGAAATCACTGTTAAATCCAAGCGAATTTTTCTACCACATTTTCTCTAGGTCGACGATATAAAATGTTAATTTATGAAAGAGAGCCAAAGTACAGTGAAGGAACTTCGTTTGCCATCAATCTCGGGGTTTTGTCTGAAATATTTTAATTGTACTTTTTAATGGATTCCTGAATTGGAGTTGAGATTTATGGGGACGTCTATTAATCTTCCTGACCACTTGCCTTCACGGCGCGGAGTTCTGGTGGCTGTGAAAAGGACGAGGAAGTGCGATGGTGTCGGAAAAGTTGATGGCTCTCTTTGGGTTGCCGTCTCAACAAGTGCTAGAGTTGAAGATGAATTTTCTGACGTCTCGGGAAGGAGAGAGATCTTTTTGGCTGAAAGCGGAGACAGTCGCCAAGTGTATTAAATACTCTGAGAGCTATAAAAAAACAGTCTTTTCCACTTCGATCTTCACTCCTTTTTCTCATATTATACATATGAATAATATATGAGGTATTTTTAAAATGCACTTTGATGTGGCTTTTCATAGAGATGAAATTTATTAGTGGAATAAAAGTCGATATTTCTGAATGTTAATTGAGGATGATGTTTGAGTTGGGTGACAACATAGGAGAGACATTGGTGGAAAATGTATGTCTGCTGGGTGGGAAAAGACACCCACATTCCATGGTTTTTCCCAGTTCATCTTCAACTAAATGGCAATCTATTAAGACAAATAATATATTGTATATGGCTTGCCTCAAAAATCTTCGTCGCCTCTCTCCATTCGCCCAATACTGTATAAATAATATTTTTCTCCTTCGGTGCATAATAGTGAAAACGCGTTCGGAGGAGGACGCTATTTTTGGCTCTTTTTGTCTCGATGGTGCGCCGTTTGATGACAGAAAGTCACACTCATGTATCGTCTATCCAGTATGGAATTCTCTTCTCACGTCGACAGATGAGAATTTGTGTTGAAAGAATCGTTAATGCAATATTTCATCGCGCGAGTACAAATTCTGAATAATCATCATTTTGTGGATGATGAAGAGAAATCTTCTGCTCTCTCGCTTGATTCCAATCAGTTTGATTCCAAGTCCAGCGGAAAGATAAGAATTTTATTGAATACTCAATACATATTTCATATCGGCCAACACTATATTTTATTGCCCGTGTGCAACACTCTTGTACAGTTGTAAATGCGAAATGCATTAAATAATGATGCGTCTATAATGCTAAGCGTAAAATACACTTTCTGACAGCTGCACCAATTAGTGGTTCTATGTAATTAAGTACAGTTTGCGATGCAGAAATAGAACACAAACCTCTCTCTCCGACGCTATTAATCTTTTTTAGTGGAGGAAGTAGAATGAATACCCTCGAAGGGTGTTGATTTGAGACATTAATACGCTCTCAACCTTTGACCATCATCATGTGAATATGTAAGAAGAAAATATCGCCGCTTACTCCGCACAATTGACTTCTCTCCAATAAATAATTAGCATCCCTGGAATGTGTTTATATTAATTTCAACGATAAGTTTATATGGCAGTGCGTATAAAATGGGTTTACGATTCTATTAGTTTCGCTGCACTGATAAATGGCGAGGAGAGAGAGAGCAAATCTAATCATAAATTCAAACTTGTAGCTCTTCTGTATTTATGAAAATAATCGAAAACAACAACTCAAGTGGATGCCCCATTCTCAAGTGGTGTGTTATCAAAATAATTATGTGCACAATAAGGGAGCGCGAGCGAGAGAGGAATGTGTGTCTATAAATTATAGACTTTTGATCTTTAATTGCTTTTTGAACTGGCGATATACTTGAAATTGAGGCACTTTTTGTACAGCTGAAAGTGCACTTCAGTGCAATCACCAGTCATAACTGGCATTATCATTCCACTGTCTTGTGCTCGTGTTGCACTTTTGCAATGTCAAGAGGTGGGATGTGAAGTTGAGGGAAAAGGCGATGCTTTTCCTTTTGAAAATGATCGATTGGGATCCGCCTTGGATTACCATTGCAAATATGTTCAATCCTCAATTTCTCTCACTTGCATACAGAGAGATAGCCTGTGATGAAAGTTCACAATAAAATGGCAACTGCGAAGAGAAGTATTATCAGAAAAGTTTTAGTTTTTTCTAATATGGTTGGGTCATTGAATTTGCGTCAACGTTTCCCTTTGAAACCACACAGCGAGATAATTAAGCATGTCAGTACAGTTTTTGGCCTATAAATGTATACGCTGCGGGGGAAATTCCAAGTCAAGACAAATATGAATTAAAGTGCAAAACATATTTTCAGATTTTTATCACGAATTTCAACAACATCTCACCGAAAAAAAATTCACCTACAAAGTATAATCTCTCTGGCTATCATCCGCTAACATTCCGAAATACCCACTGAGTTTGTCTCTCTTTCTCCCTCTCCACCCTCCACCGAATTCAGCAATTTCTCCATAATGGCCAAAAATGGTGAAAAATTCCATCGTGATTCCGAGCTGTGATGCTGTATGCGTCTTCCCGGGGGCGGGAAAGAAAAGAAATCCATGTGAATGGGCTGGAAAAAAGAGCTGAAAGTCAACAAAACGGAAAACTATTATCAACTCATAACCGCATTTATAATATGAACAGATAGTGATCTCTTCGCCACGCCAATTTGCACACATGATGCCACATCTCCATTCTTTGGAGAGGAAAAATAAGCATTAAGGCAGCCTCATATGCAGTCTTGGACTGTGTTTTTTTTTGCTGATGCAGTTGCATAAAATAGGGGCGAATTGCATATAGCATTCGATATGGGCCGTTGTGGTTTTTGTGTGCTAAATTGCCATTAATTCTTTTATCTCCTTGGCATTATGGCTCCCACCTGAGAATATGCATAATATTGTGAGCATTTAGTGCAAAGAGGCGCAATCTCATAGATTTTCCACTGCGTAAACTCCTATAAATCAATGCAAATTGTAACGCGAGAGATGTGCACTGGGAGATTGTGCATATTTAGATGGCTGGAAGGGGAGAGAAAAATGAATTAAGAAGCCAAAGAGATATAGAAGAGAGAAAAAAAATGACGCTGAAAAATAGAAGAATTGCTCAAGTTATAAAACTAACCTTGGATGTTTATTATTGCCGTTTTGTGCGATGTGCCGCAGATTGTAAAACCGGCCTGAATGCATTTTGAGAGACTGCATCTAAGCATAAACAATCGCGCATCACTGTCTTCCCTTGCCCTCTTTCACTTCACAATTTTCTGCATAAATTTTCAGAAAGTACACACACACACTATATGCATATCCAGTTCCGCGCTGTGTCGCGACGCGGCCTCTCGGCCGCTGGGAAATTTCAGGGCAATTTATGCGCGACGCTTCGCGATTTAATGCATCAAGGGTTGACCGAGGGTTTAATGGGCATGTCGTGGTCGGTCAACGTCAGGGTGATCAGCGCTTGCGGCTGACAGCGGAAAACCCGTTCTTCTCGCGGATATTCAAATTAGGTATAACGCATCCGAGCCCTTCATCTTGCATTCATTCTCATCAATTCACCCCACTTTCTGTCGCTATGCTTTCTCAGGGTTTTTTCTCCCGAAAATTTCTCGCGATGCCTTTCACCCTGTGCAGAGATTGTACAGAAAATGATTTACATTTGAGATTTATTTGTTTAGTTCTCACACTTCATGTGAAGTTTAACTTTGGAGAAAATAACTCTTGTTTGCGATTCACTTTGAAGAACAAGAGTTCGGGGTTTGTCTTTGGCCGTGTTTTGTAGTCAAGTTGCAGTGAATTTTAAATCCCTGTGACAGTATAACTTCTGCGGATTTGAAAAGGCCAAAATTACTACTGGAGGAATTGAGAGAAATGCCACGACGGCCTGTTGAAGTAGCCTTGCCTCGACTTCAAATAAAATATACGATATGACTGTTGCATTATTATATGATTGTATACATATAAATTATGATTGATTCGATGAGATTATTGATCTTGTTTGTTGATCTTTGAATCTTCCTCTTTGAGAAGGGAGAGAAAATAAGTCTTCAATAAGCAATTGTGCATTTGTATGAAAAGCCAACATGAAACAGACTGGCAATTTGTAATGGGCTTCGATAAATTATGTGATTTGAAGTTTAACTGTGCACTTTGTGTGCTCGGACGATGAGCATTTGCCTGTCCACGAGCGAGTCGCGGCGAAGGAATAAATATATCGCGGATTGCTTTCTAATGAGTGTGCCAATCTGGTTCATTATTTTTCGATTGAAGAGACGCGGATCGTCCTTATTGATTTTATTGGCTCTGCGCGACTCTTCGTCATTTTTCAATCATTACGGCACACATGATTTAATTTATTAAATTAGCTGTGCGCGCTTAATGGGGGGTTGTGTGTGGAGACGTCGTCGGATGGGAGAGAAATAATGAATGAAGGCATTCGTTTAGTCATTACATAAAAACTAATTACTCCATTATCTTGAAGAATGTCACACACGAGAGGAGGGCGAAGGCGCAGAAAAAAGAGAGGTTCTCCTTTCATTTTGCTCTCTCTGTGCGCCCCTTTTTTCTACTGTCTCCGCTTATATATCAAATATAATATTTTCTATAATCTCTCCATTATACTTATATGATTTATATACATACACACATTTTCTGCGATCGTCCCTCGCGCGAGTCTCTCGGGCTCTATCACGAGCCGCAGCGCGACTGTCGGGGAGTCACACAGCATACTCACCATTGACACTGATAAGAGAGCACTTTTATATTTATACAGCCAGCGATTACACAGTAAATGTATAAATAGTCAACAGACAAAACTGTGTGGCCCCCAAACAACACACATTTCTTCATGTGGCTGGTGCCCTGCTTTCCCCCCCTTGTCGCCCCACCGGCTCCCGTTCCGCCAGCCCACTTATCAGGGCGAAAAAAGCGCCGAGTTTATCAGCATCGTTTTCACTTATCGGGCCATTGACGTCATTTGTCTCGGGCCTCCTTATCTCGTGCTCCCCATAAACAGCCCAACGACACACGAGAGATGGATTCCTCACGCTGAGACATGTCTTCATTTTCACATTTTCCAGAATTTCACACACAGCCAGCGAGAGAGAAAGCATTTTATTGCCAAACGCCGGATGATCTCAATATTATGATGTATTTTTTCCTCGACATACCAAGGATTCTCCCTTGAATGCTTTCGTCAATATAATTTTTCGCCCTCGACGTCTTGACGCAATTTCACCGTGTTGTGTGTGAATGTGTCGTGTGAGCACATGAGGAGCTTCCTTTCCTCTTTTTTCCCCTTCACCATTCCAATCTCCGGATATTTGAAATAAAATCTGAAATGTAATAAAAAAAACGGAGGGAAGAAAATAAAAGACGAGAGAACCTGACACAATTTTTATGAACTTCCAAAATTTGAGACTTTACTCATATCTCGCAGTCGGAAAAATGTCATTTACGATGAGGAATTATTTATAGATGCTGCCATTAATGGTGAGGGCTTTGAATTTTAAGCTTGGGTGTTCATGAGAACAGCGAATATTGTGGTTCTCGTGTTAGAATTCAGCAAATCTTTTTTCAGTCGACGCTTATCATTGATAGCACAATTTTGGGTGACTTGAGAGGATAATCTGTAACTATCAGAGTCAGTAGTAAAGTAAATAGATGAGAGA
This sequence comes from Phlebotomus argentipes, assembly GCF_947086385.1. Taxonomy (NCBI): domain Eukaryota; kingdom Metazoa; phylum Arthropoda; class Insecta; order Diptera; family Psychodidae; genus Phlebotomus; species Phlebotomus argentipes. The sequence continues at coordinate 4,168,328 of NW_026776181.1, read as the reverse complement.
CAGAGCAATTTGTGTATCTGGATGATTGTGCGGCTGTGAATGTGAGACAGTTGCGATGCAGATGGTTCTGCACGAATATACTTGAGGAGAGAAGTAATGTAATGTCGCGCATTCTATGCATGAAATCCGATTGCAGTGGTTGATATGGCAAGTCATAACATAAATAATCAACTGGAGATACACCGAGTCGGATGTCTCGACCGTCGACTAGGCCATTTTATTGATTTAGTTGTCTGATGAGCTTTATTGCATTCGATGCTATGAGATGTGGTAATTGGTATCCAATTACCATCGTCCACTTATCCGTGGCACACATTTTATGTTATGTTTCTGTCATTTGACTGGGGGAGAGTGCGTGGGGAGGGAGGCAGAGATATGAAGAAGTGCAGTTGGGAATATGATAGGGAAGATTGTCAATGGTTATTTGTTGGCTCGGAAGAGAAGAAGTATTAATGATATCTAATGGACACTGTGTGAAAAGTATATTATATGTCTCTTTGGGAGGAATTCAACTGATTAGTGATCTTCAGTGGAGGAAATGCCTTGTTAATCTCACTTCTCGCTCGTGACCCACACCTTGAACTCGAGTAATGCGGATTTGATGGGCGCCCAGAGTTGAAAGAGAGACAGAAGGCTGAAGCCATATGCAAATCTCTCTGTTGTGACTGTCTCCAAAATACCCATGGTAATTAATCAGATTTAGTAAAGTGTGTCTCATCTCTCTTGGCAGGCTGTCATCGAGGAGCCCCACATTCTGGCGAACTCCATCGACATTCCCCAGAAGAAGTCCAAGTTGATAGATGATGCGGCTTACGCTCTGGATTATCACACGTACCATCCCTATGCGCAGTTCTATGCCCATCAGCTTCGGCAGCAGCAGCAATTGTCGGCGTTCCGGCCGTGGACGCCGCTCACGCCAAAACACCTCGCCCACCTCAGCTACTCGAATGTTCCGGGGCTGCCGTATCTCAGCCAGGAGCCGCCCATTCTGCAGAATCCGGAGCGGGTGGTGCGATTGTCGGAGTGCGAACGCTTCGAGCGCACCTTTCAGCCCAACGTTGCCTTAGCGCCACGCCGGGTGAATGGGCTGACCAAGGATCTCTCGCCCAGAGACACCACCCGCATTGTCACCACCGACATCCCCATCAAGCTGGAGCGAGTCACGTCGCCGCGCGAGAATTCTGTGGCCGGAGCGTCGCCGGAGCTCAGAGTGACGTCGCCGGCGGGCGAGGGAGCACCTGTGAGTCCGGAGCAGCTGTCGGGCAGCAATGAGATCACATCCAGCACCTCTCCAGTTCCCCTCACGGGCAGTCAGGTCACCACGAATGGCATCAGTCCGTCGCCGCCGAGAAGTGCGCCTGACCATCCGGCGGGGAATCCAATACACCTGCATCACAATCATCAGGGCGCAGCGGCGATGGTGTTGAAGAACGGAGGAACACCCGCGCTGGCTGGCAACCCTGAGTTCGAGCTGTCCACGGACACAGATGACGACAGTCTCACTGGGGAGGCGGACAGTAGCATCACAGGCGCGCCGTGGGATGTGGCAGCCGTGGCGGAGGCACTGAAGGATGCAGCGCCATCGGACAGAGACAAGGTGTTGCACATAATAAAGGTAGGTTGGATCTCTCCCGAGCAATCGGAACAGAGTTGCCTCAACACTCCTTCCTTCTGCAGGTGCTCGTGCAGGAGAACATGCAGCTGAGACAGTGCAGTGCCGAGAATGCCCGCCTGGTGCAGGAGCTGCGGCACAAGGATGACCAAATAGCCGAACTGCTGCTGGAGCAGCAGCGCCGGCGCCTGCCGCCGCCACCGCCTCCGGAGCCCATCACAACGGTGGTGGTGAAACCGGAGCCGCCCGTGGAAGTGCCCACGAGCAAAACGACTGAGGTGATCATGAAGCCGCTGAAGAAGTCGGCTCGACGGAGTCCCGAGGATACGGTGGTGGTGATGCCGCCCAACAAGAGGTACACACTCAGTGCAGCCGTGGCGGCGGCCGAGGACATTCCCGACCCGCCCAAGGACTCCATCAAGCGCGTGGACTTGGTGAACGGCGTGGGCGGTGAGCACAAGGCGCGCGAGAATGGGGTGGCGATTCAGTGTAAGGACAGTGGATAAAATTGGCGGGTTTCTGTCATCCTCATGACACCACCATCGTGCAGATCCTCGTGAGGAGTCCTCCCCCAAGATGTTTTGCGACAAGAAAAACCCACCCAGAATTTTCGCTTCAGCGTTTCTTTGATATTTTGTGTTAAACACATAATCGGCAGACGATGGAACTCTAGCAACCTGTCCCGAGCGTGCTAGCGCGACAGGGGACAATAGAGGGGAGAAAGGAGTGTGGAAATATTTTTAATTATATTTAAAAATTACCTACTTGCTAAGAACAAAGGAGTTAGTCGTAAAAAAGAGGATGATATAACCTATTGAATGCCACAAAGTGGCGATGCCAGTGTCTATTGATCGAATTACTAATTTGTAGACTTGTGTCGTATAAATTCTCCCTTCAGTAATTTCTCTATAACTTCATTTACTGATTAGATATTAGGCCAAATTCTAAGGGTTTCGCGAGCACAGCTCGTGGAGCGCGGGAATTTCTAAACAATTGTATAGATGAACATGTAAATTACGGTCAGTTCTGATTACTTTCTACTGCAACAATGAGTAGTGTGTGACTTATTTATAAGATCTTGTAAATACTTTATAGTGATAGGTTTCTATTTTATCTCTTATCCTGGCGTCCACGATAGACAAATATTGTGGCGATGCAGGAGGCAAAAAAAGCTATCTGTATCATTTGTATTTATATGTTAATTATTTATTGTGTGATTTGGAGGAAAGATGAATAGTTGTCTAAGTTGAATTCAGTGGTAAAATTTTTCATTTTGCAATATCCCCAAAAGAAAAAAAAAACACCCGCGAGATGCATAATATACCAAGGATGACAGAAATATTACACTATTGTGTTGTGTTGCGTCCTGAAATGTACACTGTTTTCTTCAGTTTTATGAATTAGATTGACCAATGTCGAGTTTCTAATGTCGCAACACAACACATTTGAATCCCAGACACCAGAGTTGAGAGAGAGCGAGACAGTAAAATGATTTAAAACCATCAGTGAAGAATACCAGTGAATATGTTTTTTTTTTACGAGGAAAAAAATCTCATGAAAAGCCACAAAATTCTACCATCGACCAATTTTCCAAAGTGACTTTTTGCATTTCACAAGAACAGCGCACGTTTGTGTGTGTGAAGAAGAAATATTACCACACAATTTCCCCAAATGAAAACCATAGCGAGATTACTAATATTTAGTAAGAAAAAAGGGCAACAAGAGATAAATATACGAATTTATTACAATGGTAATTTAAACTGTATGTGGACAACATGCAAAAAAAGAAGAAAAATGTGGCGCAATTTTCATAGATGGTAAATTTCTTTAATCGAGTGTAAAGTCAGTTTTGAGAGTAATGTTTCCGACAAATCATCTTTGATAGAAACATGGAGAAAACAAAATAGGTTTTCGCGTTGATTACTAAGTTCCGTGACGTCAATCAATTACACAAAAAAAAACATAGGCTATAGTAAATAGTGAAGCGAGAAAAAAAGGAACTTCATTGATAAAAGATAGTTTAAGTCGCACAAACAAATCATAAATAGTTATAATTATGAAATGTGGGAAGTGTTTGTCTATTGAGAATGGTTAGATTGCTCGGCTGTGCGTAAGATTTTTCCTCTTCTTTTTTATTCTCCTCCTCCCTTTGCCACGCAAATGAGAACAAAACAACGCAGAGTGTCGAGCGATACAAATTGCCCTTGCAAAGGCCAAATCCCGGACCTGTGAACTTGCGCTGGGGTTGCGAAATTCCGTGGGTGATCATTAAAATGTCATCAGGGTTGCAGCGAAAGGGCGCACATGGAGGTATTTTGCATAAAGTAATTGATTAGCCCGTGCTGTTGATCCGTAACGATTTATTTATTGAGGTTCACACACAGGCATCGAGAGGGTGGTCATGTCGTGATTTATTTGTGAAATTTATTGCACCAATCCGGGAATCATACACTCGATTTCACTTGACTTGCCTTCCGGTTGTTCTCTGCACTGTTATCAAACTACATATGCTGTGTGTTTTTGGGCAAAATATGCATTTGTCCTGGGAAATTGCGTACAATTGCCTCACGCAGGCGTTCCGCCATGAAATCATTTGCCACAATTCAGCTTCCGCGTGAGATGCTAAGCTATTAATTTAGCAGAAATGAAAATTTTAATTAAATGTCGTTGCTCACAGTTGTGGCAATGAGTTTTCTTCCCTTTGACTTCTTTTCCAACCACCGGCAAACAGCAATCAGGCGCTCGACGTCTAATTGAGACGATCCAATTGCGATGTGGGAATCGGCATCTTGGCAAGTGCAGCGCTTTGCGTCTCGCACAGGCAATTTGGCGTGTGTTTGTGTGTGGTTAATGGAAACGCAGAATTGTCATGAAGCTCCTGGCTTTCCACAGTGGTTTCACTGGTGGTTGCGCTTTGGAAAATGCTCCAACGAGATCTTCAAATAACTTAATCCTACCCGTAATTGTAAAATCTGTGCACTCATCTAATGATAAAACACGAAAAAAAATTCATAAGCTATAAACATTTATACGTCTCTATGTGGGTGTGCGTGTGTGTGTGTAGTTTTCTAAAGAAAAAAAAGTAATGATAGATCGATCTAAAGAGTGTGATGGAGAAGAATAGAAAGCTTCATTCAGTGCTATTTTGTGCGATTTAATACTATGATTTTCTAGCGAAAAATTAAGATAAAATTACACTGTCGTGGAATCTAGACAAGAAAAGAATCATTGCAATAAGTGAATTACTGCCAAAATTGTGAAAATTGAGCAAAAATATTGTGTTTAAATAAAAAAAAAGAATTGCGCTAATTTTTAGACTGTTATATTTTAGGCTTTTGTATCAAATTTCACCATCAGCAATTATTTCATTGTAAAAACTTTGTTTAAGAACACAAAAAAAACATCGCAAAGTCTAGAAAGGAATCATGATGGAAAAACATGGCTTCAATGTGTGTGGCTTTTTTCCCGCATATATTCTGATTGATTATGGATTTTGAAACTCATCCACTCTCATAAATAAAGCTAATTTTATCAATTTGAAAGTACAAAATATCGAAGGTGCTGTAAATAATAAATTTTGAAGATTAAAAATAGAACAAACTACAAAGTGTGTGGATGTAATTGATGATTCAAGTATAAAGTAAACTTTTAAATATAGTGACAGACAGTAAATAAGTGAAGAAAAATGCTTAGAAATAGTGAATAGAAGACATTCTTTTTAGTAACGGCACTTTTAATTTTTTTTTCATTTTCAATATAACGCTGTAACAATTGCAATGAACTTCCTTTTTTTAATTTGTATCTCCTCAGCAAAGTCAGTAATAGAGAAGAGAGAAAACATATATAGAAATTGTGTGTTTGTGTAGACAAGATGAAAAAAATGACTTAAAAACTCAGTGAAAAAATGACAAAAGATTAACAATAAATAATTTACGAAATATAAGTGAAGAAAAGCAGTTTATTTGCGACTAAAGTATAAATTAATAAATCGTAATGAAGAAAAAGAAAACAACATAAAGTCTCGCCAAAAATTTTACTATATATTTAGTAGCGATGAGAGGATTTCCTACTTTTATATTTCCTTCTAAATTAATAATGACGAAGAGAGGCAGAAGAAAAAAAAACTATTGTTACTTGTAAGGGAAGCAAAGGATGAGGAAAAAGGGAAGCAGAAGCCAGAGAGAGATTGTTAATTTCGAGTATAAAATGACGATGGGAAAAAATTAAGTGAAACTCTTGTTGAATTTATTCAATTAAAATGAAAAAAAATATTATATTTTTTGAAAAAGTGAAAATCACAAGAAAAAATCATCTATTGACTACTTGAGAAAGAATTTTAGATTATTATTAAATTAAAGAGAAATGAAAAATCTTGAAATTATTAGTTGGCTGTTATTTGATATAAAGAAAAAAAAAATTAATTATTATATTTGGTGATCTCATCTCTTTTTAAAGAAGAACCTACGTAGGCAAGATAGTGACGGTGAAGGAGAGGAAGAACACGAGAGAGTAAAGAAATGGGGAAGAAATTGTCATTGTTGTATATAAATTAAGAATTAATAATTTCGTTTTTGTACATTTTTTTGACAAAAAGTGCCATTTTCGTATGAATTAACAAATTTTCATTTTGCATAGAGAACAAGAAAAGCACAAAAGATCATTCACAAGAGCATTGAATTAAAAAAAAAGAAAAAGAAAAATCATTATCGACGCGTGAAGAAGAAACTTAGATGGCAACAAAGGAGGAAATATAAGTGCAATTTTCTTTTCTCAAAACTACAAAGGAAAGATGACAAGTGCACTCAGAAAATGAGAAAATAACCCAGATAATCGCATATACAGAGAATTCTTATTGTTTCCACTTTTGTTTTGGTGAAGAAATCTTTTTTTATTTGACAAAAATTTTACACAATTTTTAAAGAAAGTGAAGAAAATAAAGAAATAGATTGTAGAAATTAGTATTAAAGGTAAAATATCCAAAAAAAACGTGAAGATTGTATGTACCATAAAAGGTAAGACGACAAATGATAAAAATCTCTGAAACTGAAGTTCTTTTCCAATTTAAAAGTGAAAAGAGAATATTTCTAATACTTTGCATAAGGTGGAAAATAAGTGAAGAAATAGAGGAAAACCGGATAATAGACGTACAGACACTGAAGAATACTTTTTCAGCCAGGAAAAAGAGTTAGGAGGATAAAATTAAAAAAAAAAAATGATGAGAAAAAATGCAAAACGTACCTTAGACAAAAGAAAAAAAAACTTATAAATGTAAAGTGAAGAGAGAAGAAAATATGTAAGTACTAAAGTAACTATGAATATATATATTTAATAATGAATTAATAGCATAGGAGTACAGAGTAAATGAGGAGAAGAGGAGGAAAAAAAACAATATTAATACTTACATTTTACCTATGAAGTAAAGGAGAATAATAATTTTTAGGACGGCACCGTTTGTTGTCTCTATTTTTCTTTCTTTCCCCCCCTTTTTCATCATTTTTGCGTTTCTTTTGTAGAAGAAACTCGGTAAAAATTCATAAGAGTATGTTATAATGAATAAAATATATATACTATATTTACTATTATTATGTATAAAATTCTGATTACAGAAATAAATGCAAATACAAAAGCTTACATGAAGAGCGTGTTGTTACTTTAAGAGACTTCTCTTAACTCCTCTCTGTCCGGGTTTCTCTGGTGTTTCACGTCGTTGCAGTGAAGCATGTTTCATGAAACATCGAAGGTGTGCAAAAGATGAGAAAAGTCGCATTCTCACTGAATGATGGGAAATTTAATGGTTCTGCATAAGAAAATACATTTTGGGTACACAAAGTGACAACATGTAGCAATGCTGGATTACATAGAACACGAAAAGCAGCACAAAGACGTTGAAATTGAGCTGAGAGATCAGGAAAACATCTCTCTCTCAGTATGACATGTGATTCAACTGTCCCTCTTCCAACTCCTCCGGTGGGATTTGATGCGGTCCTGGGCCGACATCTGAGTTGAAAAGAATACTTTTAGATGGAAGGGAAATTGTCTCTACCAAAAGCACTACCTTTTATCTTATCCTGGACTGTCATGAAGCTGCTTCGGATGTTGTCCAGCGCATCGCCGAGACCCAGCTTGATCTGATTGAACTCCTGCGTGACCAGAGACAGTCTTCCGAGCAGATAATTCAAGTTCGCATCCACTTCTGTCATGCGACTTGTAATGAGAGTCACTTTGCCCTCCATGCTGTCCATCGTGGACACCGTTCCGTTCACATAGGCCTCCGTTTGCTGCTGCAGACGATCCAGGGCAGCCTTGCTGGAGGAGATTTCCTGGTACATAATGCCGACTTGGCGCCAGACCTGCAAACACAATCAAACTCTCAGCTCCCAATCGAAATCCAGAAGAGATCGAAAAATAAACTCACCTGTGAGATTTCTGTTTCAATCTTCGAGCTGAGATTCGCCAGAGATCCCAAATGATTGTCCAGAATTGTCTCATCCAGAGCGTCAAATCTCTTGGTGATTGTGTCATTGAGATCCCCAACGGAATTGGACACAATCTCACCCACTTGCTGAGAAATTTGATGCACTCCCAACTCCACCTTTCTCTTTGTGTCCAGGACGCTGTCCGCCGTCTGCAGGAGCATCTTGTCGATCTTCGAGAGCGCCGTCACGTCCGCCTGCAGTGTCTCCTGGCGCTTCACGAACTCCTCGAAGAAGGACTCAGCTGATGTCGTGGTTTCCGAGAGTTGCTTCAGCACATCCGCCACGGAAGATTGAATGTCATCGTGGGTCTCCTTAATGCGAGCCGCTGTCTTCGTGAAGCTCTTGTCCGAAGCCTCGAGCACCTCAAGTTTCATGTCTTGGATGGCCTCCAAGGTCTCCTTGTTGAGATCCTGCACGAGTTCCTTCGACAAGGACGCTCCAACTCCGGGATTCATGTCGTAGACTTTAGTGCGAATATCCGCCAGGGCTTCGGTGACCAACTTCTCCCAGTCGGCGTGGTTGTTGCCAGAGAGTGGATTCTGAGTGGAGGCAGAAGTCACGTAGAAGTTGACCAGCTTCTCCTCCAACTTCTCCATCACCTCGTCGGCCAGATTGAGCTTGGAGCCCAGCATCTTCTCAGTCTGCTCCAGGAATGCTTTGGTATTGACATCGGCTGTCTGGCGCTCACTTCTCAGCTCTGCAATCTCCCGCCTGAGACTCTACAGAGCGAAAACGGATGTGAAGAAAGGCAATAGTGTAAATGATCACAATCATTACCTTGATATTGTCTGAGAGATCGTCGATCTTGTGGCCCAAATCCTCATCTTCGTCAGACATGTCACCCTTCCCAACGATATACCGACTGTGTCCATTGGCATTGTCCGTCATCCACTTGAGCACGGCGTCCAGCGCCTCGGCCAGCTTGTTCTGCTGATCCGTCACCGCCTGTTCGCGACTGATGAGCATCGACTCGATCTGACTCACGCGCTCGTCCAGGCGACTGAATGTCCCCTTCATCGGCTCGAACTGGCGCTGCCCCTTCTGCAGCTGCACGATGGCGCGCTTCACCAGCTCGCCCAGGCCCCTCTCGCGCTGCTCATGGCGCTCCAGCTTCACGTCGATCTGCCCCACTGAGAACGTGAGCGTCTTGATGCCCTCCCTGAGATCCGCATTGCTGCAAAGACACCACAATTCTGCTCAAATTGCAATTCCCTTCTGCCATATATTTCAAGTTCAGCGCTATTCCAAAAATAATCCCTCATCATCTCATGCCACTTGAAGCGCCTCTCGACTGCATTTCGCGCTCATTTAAATTCCAAATGCACCCCTCGCGCACTCACTGTGCAACTCCCAAGTCCGAGGAAGTCATTTCCGAGGAACAAGTGTCGAGAGATGCAATCTCGTCTCTTAAACTCCTCTCTCTCTCTCTCGCTCTCTGTCCATCAATTAAACCCATTGTCTGCGCCCAAATGCCTCCACATCTTCTCGACTGAGCAATGTTGAGGGGCAGAATTGATTGGGAGTCACGCTAAAAGGTTCATGAAATTTCAGCACAGAATTAAATTTTCAGGGAAATCCTTTGTCTCTTGGCTTTTCTCAAATTTCACGCACTACAGCCAGAGACAAGAAACATCTGCGCGCTCTTTAATTACTTTCCTGCACACACACACTCACACACATCTTTCACGCGGAGTCTGAGAAGAGAATGACCTGCGAGAGTCGATGGACTATATATTTTACGCACAAAAATGCACAGAGGCTCAATCATAATAACATTCTCAGATTGGGGAAATTGTAAAAATTAAAAAAAAAGAAAGCTTACGTGACTTCTTCTCCACTAGTCGGCGAGCAGAACAACAGCAGAGAGCAGAGAATGAATATGTCTGAAAGAAAAGGACATCAAAAGAAAGCCAAAATATGAATCTGACTCGCAAATTGTATTATTTACAAATTGAGATGAAAAATACTGCGCTGTTGTGATTATTGTTGTAAATATTTAATAGAATTCACTCACATGCTGAATGAGCAGACTTTAATCAGGAATTGCGTATGAATATGACGATTATCAAGCGATTAATTCACTGGGATCAACAAAATGCAAAATTGGCGCATTGTTTAAGACGTTAAATCATATTAATGATAAAACTCAGGCGTAAATTTGCTGAATTCTTCTACCAAATGCTCTTATTGTCCTAAATAATGATTTTTTTTTAATGTTCCAGATGAATTTGCGGCTCAATTTTCTCAGTTGATCACACTGTCACATTAAGAAAACGAGAAAAACCAATTATACTGAGTGGCTCAAGAGAGACATAAGAGATCTTTCTACTGTGCAAGAGTTGCAAGAATAGAAGGAGGAGGAAAAAACAGCAAAAAATGCGGATTTCGACAGCTGGTGCATGAAAAACTGCCAATTTTTGAGCAAGTAAAGAAGTCTTTGCTGCTCTCTTGAGGCATTAAAACATAATCTAGTGAGTTCATTCGTGCTCTGTATTACTAATTAAGTCATTTGAGCCATTTTCACCCCTCAATTAAGTGAAAATACGACATGCTTTTCACTTTAACCGGACTCATTCGGCATTGCACATCAATGTGCGCCTAACAGAGTTACTCAATGAGTCTTCAACCCCAAAGCTAGTGTGCGTGCATAAAAAGTAGTAACAAATTGAACAGTTAAACAGTCGGGAAGAAAGATGAGTTGCTACAAAAAGTGATTGACTCACATGTGCCTCCGGAGGCAGTCTTCATTGTGCCAAAAGCAGATCACACACGGTCCCAGAAAGCCGTCAATGGATCGGAGAATCTGTGAATGAAATGTAAATATTTGAGAAAGAGGCGTCACAAAGGATCTCAGCGACTCAAATCACTCCCATCTGCTTGGGCAGATCACTCTCTCTCTGGGTGCCGAAGAGGGAAACAGAGTCACGCTCTGCCAGTAAGTGGTCTCTCCCTCGGCATTCCCTGGCACACAATGCCGCGTCCCGCATTGAATTGAGGGAGAGAAGATGGGAAAACAAGTAAATAATAAATTCTATCCGTCATTTGGTTGAGTTAATGAAAGGCTCAAAGAAAAAATGCGAGCTGGGAAGACAAATAAACAGATGATAAATTACAGCAATAGAGAAAATGTTGAGGCTCGAGAGAGGAAGAAAAATTGATCTTTAGGCGGGGAGTAAAAAATCAATTTGCGAATAGGTCATGACCCTCTCTACTCGCCGCGAAGTCACCCACTGATAAGGCGATACCAGTTTTATGGCACTGGCAAAATCATTTCTTACAACACCACGATCGTGAATAAACAAGCCCAAAAAGGCGGCCGGAGGCTGTTTGGAATTGAATGGAGAGCCGCCTGGGGTGGATCTTCGTGCTCCCAATACATCGATCAAGTGTCTCAAATAGCGGAAGTAGTGGCTATTAATACGGCAAATCTCCCATTTTAGACTTATCGCGCCTTCAAGAACTCTTCCTGGATCGTTTCATCGCTGTTGCAACAGCGAAACATCACCGAGGAGGCCACATCCAAGGAGAAGATAACTCTATCGACACAGTTTCCTTCTCCTTCGCGCCAGCAAATCATGCGAATCAATGATTGTGCAATTTCATACCTCCTTAGATTCACAAATATCGATTCCTTCCCACGTAAGGACACACAGTAAAAGTCCCTCACTTAATTCTTCACTTTTTTATTCGCACCAATGCAAACCACTCCGTCCGATCACTGTGAAAATCCAGCCACGACTGAATGGTGAAGATCCCTCGCATCACTCAGAGCTGCGAACTGTGGTCCAGTCGGTTAAAAATAACGCACACTTCCCTCCCTCAATTCCAATTCCCGTCGTTCGCATGCTGGTTGGTGCTGCTGCTGTGCGATCTCTCGTGTCTTTTTGCATCGTCCTGTGACTAGAGTATCTCTATCATCTACTATAAAAGGAAATTCTCCGCGAATGTTCAGCCAGTTCAGCTGAAGAAGTAAACAGATTTCAGCACATTCTCCAGATTGAAGTCACCTTTTCCCGGCAATAGCTTGAGGACTCTGTTGAGTTTTCTCTTTGTGGCATCATTCACGGAGCCGTCATTCTTCAATTCCCTGCAAAAGAAGTGATATTCATTAGAATAATCCTTTAAAATGAGTATGTGCATTTTGTAATAACTCACGTTTCTTTGAAGCAATACTTCTGCTTGAGAAATTCCGAGAGATCCTCGAGAATAGGCAGCGAATGCAGAGCCACAAATTGCTCTCTCGTGATCACATTCATCGTTGGCACTGTGCACGCGTGCGTCCAGAAGCAGTCGTGCACGGAGATGAAAGTCAATCCGGCACGTTGGCAGTAGAGGGAAGTGAGCATCATGTGGCTGGAATCCAGGGAGTGGATAAAGTTGGGCGGAAAGGCATTCTTCTGCTTCATCGTGTTGGGCTTCTCATACATGTCAATGGGAAAATTCTCCCCCACTTTGTTGCCCTTCTGCGATATCGTCCTCTCCATGCGATTGTACGGCTGCACCACAGGCAAGCCCAGAGGCGTCACCCACTCGACATTCTGGAAGCACACAGCGGATATAAGTCGAGCACAGTGTGTAAACCAGTCCTGAATCTCTCTGGTGGACTTGAACATCTCCCTGAGACTCTCAAAGGTCTTCACAGTGAGATAGGATGACGCCTGCCACACCAAGTCCTTCGGGAACTCCTCAATGTCCTTCAATTGACGAGCAATCTGAAGGCGAGCCCCATATCTCGTCACTCCGTACACTGTTGTCATCACAGTTTGCTTGATAACCTTGCGCCGAATGAATCCATCCAGCACACGAGCAATCTCCAATCCATTGGCAGCATCTTTGGCGCGAGCCTCCTCAACAAGTGCCGCCACTGAGCTGTAGACATCCTGAGGCGTTTCCGACGACGCCAGATTGACACTCACAGCACCAGCTCTGTCTCTCCCAAGGGCAGCATAGTGCTGCAAGCCATTGCAGGAGCCATCCTGATGAATAGGAAAGTGACTCACATACGCCTCAGGATCCGCCGATCTCATCACATTAGCAATTTCCATGCACGAAGCCAAAGTCTGCCACGGTTCGTCCGACTTTGCCCACCACATCCTCCCACTCAGAGGATTATCAGCTGAATCCAGAATGTCCTCGATGATCTCATTGGCATACGCTAAGCGAACCGCCACTGAATCCCTCTTCTTCGTTCCCGTTAGATTTATACAGTGAATCTTCAACCAATTCAGTCCGTCCGGCCCCAGAGGTTTCCCCTCGTGGAACATAAGCAGCGACCGCGCCAAGTCTGATCCCATATGACTGAGATGTGGCGGCAGCGGGTAAACTCTCCCCCTAAAGTCCATATTGTGTGGCAACCAGAAAGCTCTGTCGCGAAAGTGATTGGCCAGGGACAGGCGATAGAGGCAATCACACCACAGACTGTACATCTCAGCCTGGCGACGCTTGTGTGCCATCTTCCGATGGTAAATGTGATATTTCTTCTCATTCGTCATATCCTTGTCATCGGGAAGAGTCACTGGAGGCAGCAATACCGATGGCGGCTGTGGCACGTCAAGCTTTTCACTTCCGCCGTTATTGAACACCTCGAGAACGACATCCAAAACCGCTCCATTTACACTCCACGGCACAGAAGCAAGCTGATTGAGACTGTCTAGCGCGGGATAGATATCTTTGGGTGACGATTCGTTGATTCTCGACCACTGTTGATGCGCCTGATGCGGTAATCTTATCAAGTCGCTCTTCGTGACCAAATATCCGCCCTGATTTGGAGTGCTCCAAGGCTGTGGCGGACACACCATTGGCACGAGATTTGTGTCGAACGTCAGAGTTTCTTGCTGAGAACCGCGAAATAGCCTAAAAGAGAAGATGCATTTTAGTCAAGAGGCGCCACTTGAAGCACACAAATCGAGGGACATTCAAGAGTTGCATTTGGCGCAATTGAGCCAAAAATAACATATAGAATTTGAAATACTCACTTAGACAGCACTGGATGTGGCTTCACCTCCTCTTTCATGTGACGCCCTTGACTTCTGTACAGCGTGAAGAAGGCTGGCGAGAGATTCTGACCCTTGCCATTCAATTTCATCACATTCAGGTCAATCTTCACATCCCTCATGAGGATGTTGTACAGAAATTTCCCAATTGCCGACGTGATGTTCGTTGACCACGGCTGATTCAGATAATCCATATTCGGACCCTCATTGCAAGCACTGAAGACCAATTTTTGCCACAATTGCCGGTGATTATCACTGCCTTCCTGCTCACTTTTCTGCGCCATCAGGTAGTCCAGGTAGATATCGCTGGTCTTCTGCAGCAATCCAATATTCTTCATCCTCTCCAGATAGTATCGCATTTGCACCTTTGCGCCCAGCTCTCTGTACAATTGCCCCACAGTCGGACTGTACGTCTCAGATCCCTCAGCCAACGTGCGAATCTCGCGCAAGAGAATATCCGCATACTGTCCAGTGTCCAGCACCTTCAAGTACGGGAACAGATTGATGCTCTTGTTGAATTTGCACTGCGTCTGGGCACGAATGGTGTTCAAATCCCTGTTGAAGGCTGCAATTATCTGGGTTCTCCAAATTTTCTGCAACTCACTCAGTTTGGTTCTGTAGTGCAAGACTAAAGGCGTGGGTTCGGCAAACTTCTCAATGCTCTTCACGGTCAAATAACCCTTCATTTCAATCTTCATTTGCTCCTTCAACAGCTCTTTAGCCTCATTCATCCTCTCTTCAGGCACTTTTGGTTTTCTCTCAATTTCCTGGATGTTTTCATTCAGTGAATTGAGCAAATTGTTGCTGTAGGTCAGTTCTGGTGGCGTGTAGGATGGCGTAAATCCAGGTTCGAGACGGTGAATTGTGTCCAAAACGATTTCCCTCTGATCAGAGACAAACTTGCTCTTGTCCATGATGTCATTAAGCGATATTTCTTGATCACTTGCCTCCTTGAGGTACTTCTGAAGGAGTCTTGTGTTCTCCAAATTCGGCTCCTGCCGTCCAATGCACTCAATGACCAAAGCGAAGGTTTGCGGGATCATTGTCACTTCATCAGCCTTTATAATTTGAATGATCTCCTTGACTTTCCCCAGATTTCCCGACTCAGCGTATCCCTGCAGAAGAATGTTATACAGCCGGATGTCGTAGTGATTCATGATGTTGCATTTCTTCCATCGATTTCTGTAGTTTAGGAACGTCGATAGTCCTCTGTTGAGCATCCCGCTGGAGATGCACAACTCAAGATAGGCACTCATGTTGGTGAAGAGACACTTTTGCTTTGCCAATTGTTCCTGTTCGGAGTTCACGTGAAGACGAGATTTGTAATTGTCCTTCTTCTTCATTTTCTCCTTCTTTGCGCTGATCTTGGCTTCTGTTGGTGCTAAAATAGTCTCTATGTGTTCCATTGCTTCCTCCTCTAGAGGCTCCATTTCTTCCGGAAAAGCCTCAATCGGAGGCACAATAGCCTCAACTTCCGTCATCTCCCGGAAGCACTGATAGCTCTCGATGATCTCGTTTAGCACCTCAGGCGGAAGCTGATTGATCTTCTTCACACCCAATTTATCACTGACAAACACCATCGGAATGTCCTCATTGCGATTTTCCGGGGTTTCCAGTGTGAAATTCAATTTAGAATATGTCAAACTTGGAGATGACGCCAAAGCCGCAGCAGCAATACTAGATTTCCCGATAAACTCTGACAATTTCTTGCTCTTCAATTTCTTCACCGATGTCTTCGTCTCCGTTGTGGCGCTCTCAGTGACTAGAAAGAGGAGAAAATCCTTAAACTCTCATGTCCTTGAACTCTCCCGGCGATGTTTACCTTGAAGGAGTTCCGTGAATTTCTTCTTTCGTGTCTTTCTCTTCTTCTTGATCAGCCGGAGAGCATCAAGATTAGGTGTCGTTGCATGTGGTCTCTGCTGTCCCCAATCTGAGGGAGAAATTTTCGTGATAAAGTGATTAGCGCTCATCAAACAATGGTTTAAGGTTATGTCAAGAAAACATATCTATTTCCCAAAGAACAATTGCAGAAACCATTCCAAAAAATACCCTGAATGGTGAACTTCCGTGAAAATATTTTTCGAATAGAGAAAATAAGGGAAACTTACAGAAACCAGGAGAAAACTCTGTGTGACTCGTGGTGTAGCAATTTGGTGTGATTCTGGGATATCGCGGGAGAGTCAAGGGATGCAAACTGCTGGGAACGATGCTCCTAACCACCAGCAAGCGATGCATGATGGAATTTTAGTAGTTCGATACTGATTTATAGCGGTATTTTAGGATTTCTCACTTTACATAACAAAAAGCACGCACGGCAGCCGCCATGAAAAACAAAGAAGATCGATGCGCCCTCTGCGAGAAAAGTATCTAAGCTATGCAAAATGCTGTGAGTTTGACTTTTGTATTTGTCTCGCAGTTGAAGAAAAGCGTGGGGGCAGTTTTTCCGGTGGATTTTCTCGAATCTCAGGGGATTTCGTGGCTATTTTGTTGACTCAAATTGTAGGTGAGCCCATTAGGCACTGTGATCAGTTGTGGGACATTGAGAGAGGACATGGAGATGATGGGAAAAGCTGAAGGTGCGAAGGCGGTGGCGGAGCGTTGTGCTGGCATCCTGGATGACGAGCGGAGGCGAGAAGTGGAGAAACTGGGCCATCGGATCCTCAGCCACCCGGCCTATGGGGCCAAGTACAAGTGGACCACGGAGGATTTCGACTTGGGAGCGCCGCTGGGGCGCGGCAAGTTCGGGCGGGTGTACATTGCCCGGGATCGCTACTCTCACATGGTTGTGGCCATGAAGGTGATGTTCAAGTCGGAGCTGCAGAAGGGCCGAGTGGAGCGCCAGGTGCTGCGAGAGGTGGAGATTCAATCCCGCCTGAAGCATCCGCACATCTTGCGTCTCTACACTTGGTTCCACGACAGCGACAAGATCTACCTGGTGCTGGAGTACGCTTCCGAGGGAGAGTTGTACAAGCACCTGAAGAACTCCCCGGACGGACACTTCGATGAGCACCGCTCGGCCAAGTACACTTACCAAGTGGCCTCCGCTCTGCAGTACTGCCACATGAACAACGTGATCCACCGTGACTTGAAGCCGGAGAACATCCTTCTGACCTCGTCAGATCAGGTGAAGCTGGCGGATTTCGGCTGGTCTGCCCACACGCCCTCGAACAAGTGAGTATTTTCCTATGCAACAACCCAGCTTCTTCACTAACGCTGCCTTCTCTCCACTAACGCTGCCTTCTCTCCACTCCAGGCGAAAGACTCTGTGCGGAACTCTGGATTATCTGCCTCCGGAGATGGTGGACGGACGCTCATATGATGACTCTATTGACCAGTGGTGTCTGGGAGTGCTCTGCTACGAGTTCCTCGCAGGCTTCCCCCCATTCGAGTCTGAGAGCACCAATTTGACCTACGAAAAGATCCGGAAGCTGCAAGTCAGCTTTCCGCGCCACTTCACCGCGGGCGCCAAGGATCTGATTTCCAAGCTGCTGCAGAAACACAGCTCTCACCGCATCACCCTGATTCAGGTGATGAAGCATCCCTGGGTGAAGGAGAACATGGCTGAGGTGAATAATGACACCATTGTCATCGAAAAGCAGAAATCCACAAAACTATAATTCCATCACTCAAACTTTATTTTCTTGTTTGTGTTCACTTCTTTTCTCAATATAAATCCGTACTGAATGTGATTGTTTCGTTGTCCTGGAGCTTGAGGAAATCTCCGTCGAGTTCTCATCTTGCGGATTCTCCTCCTCATTCGCTTCTTGCATCGGGTCTGCAGGAGATTCTGGACATTCCGGATGATGCGGCTGTCATCTGAAGTGCCTTCATTTGGACCGCTGCGGATTTTAGCAGACGCTCTGTCTGCCCTTCGCAGCTCTTCCTTCACTCTCAATTGCAGCTGAATCCTTTGGTCAGTAGTCAGGGAGGTCATTTGCAGCGGATTCATCGCATTTATCGGCGGTTTATTCATTTTATTGGCACGACGCAGCAACCAGGAAAGCTTTTACTGTTTAGTGAGGTTATGAAAACTGACAGCATTGTGATTTGGAAAGCTCAGCCAAGACACATTACACAGGAATCACCAGGCGTTCCGCGGGCAATTAAAATAAGTGGTTTTCTTGGAAATATGTGATATATTTTATTCTTATCTCCTTTATTATTTACACAGCAGATAATTGCAGTGTAGCAACTTCCGCCACAAATATACACGTATAAATAGAGTCTGTCATTTTCACCTTAATCCACGAGGATGTTCTACGAGTACGTTTAATACGATAGTGTGATATGTACAGTGCGGCGGATATGACGTTTCACACGCAGCTCTCGGGAACCCTCGTCGTCATTAGGCGGTCCCGGATGGCTGTTATGTTGATATCCAAATCTCCTGTTGCTCCCGCTGGCACCTGCGTCGCGCGGCAATCTCCATTCATCAGCGCCTCACTTTTAGATGTCTGTAAGAACAGAGCGCGAAAAGAAGGGAGGATTTAGAGTTCTATGAATGTTAGAGATATTGAACAATTTCTGAAATAAATGAAAACATGCTTCTCCATTATGATTTGTGATCAAAGGAACTGATTAACTGACAATACTTAAACTGCTTTGTAGAACTTGGGATTTTTTTGCCGCTAAATAAACCGCTCTTTGCGCAAATCTGTGAAATTTGCAAAGTCCGCAAGTGAGGTGCAAGTTGACTCTCACATTTGGGTTGAGAAAAGAGGCGAGAAGAGAGGAAAAAAAGCAGCAACATTAATAAATAATCGCCACGGATTAGAGAGTGACACTGATGTTTGCAATTAATCAAATTTTTTTCATTGAGTTCCTGCTATTTTTGTTATGTTTTGTCTCTAAATACACCAAGATTAATTGACGAAATTTGTCTGTTTCCGTTCTGCCGCGTCGTCTTCGTCAGTGATTTTCGGGGATTCTCCCTCGGCTCTTCATGCCTGCATGCTTCTCGACCTCCCCCGTAAAACGGGGTGGAAGTGGAGTCAAATGGATGGCGAAAGTATGTGCAAAGAATATGGAAGCAGGCAAAACATCCCCGGGATCTCCGCCCCCTTGGGCGCCGACACCGCGCGCTTGATTGTGGAAAATCCTCACGGCACGCAAATCGGACTTGCACACATTTTTACGTCCCGACACAACACTTCCCATTTCCACGGGGCGCGCATGGACGGATGTCATTTAATAAGTGTCTCGGGAATTTTTCACCCTAATGAATTTCAAGAACGCAGCTTCAAACGCAGAGGAATAATTCAGAGGCTGATCAGCAGCTGAATCCAGTGTCGATTTTATTGATCTCCCAAATATAGCTCTTCAATCTATTCAATAATAGGGGCTAATTTTGAAAAAAATGTGGTTTTCCCAGCCGTTTTCCATATTATTGCTGATTTAAGAATTTAATACAATTCCCATCGCCACAGATTGGCATCATCAGTTCATTTTGCCATGTTTAATTCATCACGGCCCACCTGAATTGATTCCGCACACTCTTACACTGCACACCGATCAAAGTTCAGAGGAGCATGCATTCGTGAAAAATTTGCCGTGTGCAGCAATATTAATTGGCACGAGAGTGAATTTCCTTTTGCAAAAGGTCATGGCATTTTCGACTGCGAATCGTTGGGTGGCCGACGAGGTGGGTGCCCCAGAATCAACTGGCAAGAGTGCCAATAATAAATTTTAATAGTCCCTTTCTCGCTTTCGCAGTAGTTTTGTGCCCCACGCCCCAAAGAGCTCACACACAATTTCCTGAATGACCAGACCCAACATGGGTGTACTGGTGAAAATGGGAATAAAACCGGAAAGTCTATTAAAGTTTTCAATTGTCATTTGGATGGTTTTACACAATCCCTCGTAGGGACTCTTGTGTTCACTCTTTTCCACTCTTTCATCGTCAAAATTAACCATCATGCACACACTCACACCGCATAGTTGAGTTCTGTGCGATGGGGTGGGTTTTGGGGTGGCGAAGGAAGTTCCCACGGAATTTATTACCAATTCAGGTCGCTCAATGGGTCGTCTTTTCATTTTCCGCATCTCATTGGGCGCGCCAGAAAGCTCTCGCCGGTGTTGGGCTTTTGTCACTCTCACACCATGCGGGGATCCTGGGGGCGGTGGCGTGAGGGTGGCCGTTTCACAGGGGCATGTCATAAAGGAGCCAGAGAGCGCATTCGAGAGTGGAGCTTTATTTTCACCTCTGACCCTCTCCGCGGGAGCTAATGGTTTAAATTTTTGATTGGCACGCCAGCGGCAGCCCACAAGGCATCCCACTTGCTCCCACCCCGATAATGTGCTTTGGCACATTATTGTTGGTGACTTTATTGGATGTGACACTTCCTGGTGACACCCAGCGATTGATTCATAATGATTATTGGCAGTATCTTCTCATGAGCGCACACGGAAAAGGCGACAATCACTCGCCCGAATGCAAAATGAGGTGAAAGTGGATTTTCTCCTTGCACGATGCTCACCTTTTACGGGTGTTGACTGATAAGATCGGAAAGTGCTGTTGAGTGGAGAGAAGATGGGGAGGTTTATACAGAACAACATTGGGAAAATCATCGCCACACACAAAGAGAGAGAGAGAGAAATATTTCTGTATATACGTTAAAATGACTTTATAAATCGAATCACAAGATCACTTCCCTTTTGACATCATCAATTTTCATCGTTTCACCCCCCGAAACACATTCTTGCGATGGGATATTTAGACTTTTGTGTCATACAACAATGTTTTCTTTCGTCACACCCACAGAATCCTCAACAGACTTGCCGTGGCAGTAGATTTGAGATGAAAAAAGGAATGGAGAAGGGGTGGAAACTTCAAGTGTATGCCAGCTTTAAAGAAGAATTGCGAAAATATAAGAAATTTATGTAATTGTTTGACTACATGCCACGGAATTCTTTGCATTTGTATTACTTCTGGTTTACATGTTTTTGCATGTCGACTCGAGAGACGGAAAGGAAGCAATTTCAGTACACTTTTATACGATATAATTTCGCATTATTACATCCATATTCCAGAATGAAAATATGCAAACATTTTGTGTTTGTAAATCTTCACATGTGCAAGAGACTGTTTGAAAAACACACAATGAATCTTGAAACACATCTCATCTCTTGTTTCTTGTTATTTAGGTATTGTGTTGAAAAACCTTTTCATCTCTGAACAAAATTCAAGGGATTATTTTCAATGTTCTCAAAACTATACATTGAAACTGAAACTCTTGAATTTGTAAAGTAATTAGTTTTCATAGTGATTATTTTGTGTGTAATTTATTAGCAAATTAGCTTCACTGCGAACAAGCTCGCAAGAGATTCTGTTCAATGATGAAAATCTAGAGGTGCCGCAGTTATCAGCACTTCACCACAGTCACATGAAGCCCTTAAAACCGTATCATTATCTTGAGATGCGCCCCATCTGGTCTACCAACGCCAAATGCGAGGAGGTAATTCTATCTTATTTCGAGTGACTTCCAACTCTGATATTGAATGTGCGAAAGACACCCCCAGCACATATGCCACCCCGAATGATTGTCTCCCGCTGCTCCTTGAGCCATTGTGTCTTCCCACGAGGAGGAAGAGCATTCGAGCCATCAGCAACCACTTTTGCGTGAGCGATGAAAAGAAAATCAGAGAGATTCTTCTTGCCAGTATCTTGAGGGTGGCAAAGGAGGGAAGTCAATAGAATTGGGTGGCGGCAGGGTGATGAGGGCAGATATTACGGCCATGTGTACACATCCACGCAATTCCGGAGGAATATTAAATTTTTATTCCCCAAACTAATAAAAGGCGCGCTCACACTTGCGCTCCGTGGAATTTTACCCAGAGAATAGAAATGATAAAGGGATGGATTAAAAAGTGATTGGAAAATGGATATTGCGAAGCTCCTGCTGATGCCACAAACATACATTTCGACACTCCCGCCAAACTCTTCGACTAGAGAGCAGCACTGCGGTGAAACTGCTGGTGGTGGAAAGTTTTCCCACCCACATTCCGCTGAACTTCGCCTGGCTGGAGTGTGGGCTGTATTGAGCGGGAAAATTGAAAAGCTCATCGCGAGGATATGAACTGGATGAGTGTCTCTTGCACTTTCAATCATTGCAATCTAATCTTGCAGTTGCCAGTGAGAATCCCCCAGCAAACTGCATCCCATCAAATCACACACGCGCATCTTCGAGGGAAGGAGCGGAAAAGATTTAATTAAGCCCAGAATGTAGAGTTTAAAGATGCATTAGTTGGTGTTTTTACTCGGTTGTTGCTTTAAGGAATTAAATCGATTAAAATTAAATTATTAATGGAAATTTTACACCACTTCCTCCCACTTCTGAGCACACAAGTTTCTTCGGCCTACAGAGCGCCGAGAAACTTCCCGAGGAAGAGTTTGCCAGCCGGAGAGGGTGGAAGGAAGTAGGCAAAAAATGGTAAGAATCGTAAAAAATAAAGTACGCCCTTTTACGGGTATCCACCACCCCAGTCCCACTCAGGGATGTTTTCTCCACAGCACCCAGGAATTGCCACCATGAGAACGGAAGGAGCAGTCAGAAGACGCAACTTCTTCACTTTATTCGCCCATTTGGCGGGGATGGTGTGCTTGCATGGCGGGGTGGCAGGAGCGGCGGCATAAAAACAAAACACTCACACAAGGGGAGCGCAGAAATTGGCGGCCTGAGGAACGCACGAGGAATGGCGAATGAATCCCATTCTCCGACAAAAATCCCACTCTCGACTCCGAGGCCCATCCAACAAAAACACTTTCCGGCAAAGCAGTAATCGTCCTCGTGGGACACGTTCTATTTTCCATTTTAAGGAACTTAGGAATTAAGTGAAGGGATGTCAGATGGCGGAGAGTGAAAACGGAAGGTCCTGCCGGTGGAGCTTTTTTTTCAAAATAATTTCCCACCTCGATGTAGCATTTGCCAGCTTCGGGGATTCTCCACCTTCGAGTAGGGGAGTTTGGGGTATTAAGGGTGATGATTTTTCTTATAGCCTGAAGATGTGCGGAACTTTCTGAGAGACGCTTTTAAGCACTTTGCCGACTAGTTTCTCAAGCAACGCATGACACAGCTGAAATCGATCTATTAAGGCACATATGGTCACTGAACAAGGTCAGATGAAGCACCCTTCAGGCCCAGCCCTCTTCTCTCCTATTCCCTATACACTTTCGCAGAGAGTGCGGTGCTGTGGAGGGCCCACACCTTGATCACCCATTGATGGTGATTCGCCTGGTGAGAAGGCACAAATGGGAGTGGGAATTTGGGATTTGGGGTGTATAAAGCAAACAAGACTGGGTAGCGTGGAAGCATATTCCGCAACGGCCCAGTCTTGGAAGGAGCTCGCAAAGAGCACCTGAGGGAAGATGGAACGGAATGTCGGAAGTGACTCGGCATGGTGAGACACTCAGTCGCGCGGTGTGAGGAAATCTCTCATCTGATGATGGACATGAAAAGGTCTTTCCTCATTTTTTACACCCGCCCCAACCGTTATTTTATGGTGGCGGCATGATAAAAATTCAAAAGTTTGTGCAGCAATTTTTCTTACATTCGCACTCTGCTGCGCCCATCCGTGCGTCGGCTGCTCAAACGTCGGCTGATGATGATGGTACTGGTTGTGTGGGTGATCTGCCACTGTAAGCAGAAATTAGATATTGTAAAACATCCCGGGATATCAAGTGTAATAAATATTAAAATATTTATGGGATATCCGGGAGAGGCACGCAAGTGGGGAGTTGTGGCGTTGGGAAGGAGGATCTGCTGCCGATGAGGGTTGTTTTCATGAGTAGCATCCGAAAAAATCTGTTGCTGCAAAATTGCTATTGATTTTGTTCCATCCAGTCTCTCATTTTTATATGTGTTGTATATACATGAAATTATGCAAAAAAGGGAATTGCAAGGAAGTCGGACGTGCCCATAATTTGGCTCAATACCAACCGTACTGCGGTATCACATCTGGATCCTTTTCATCCTCGCTCATGATGGTGCCAGCAGACGTATCCATCGTCGAGGATGCTTTTGATTTAACATCTGTCTGCCACCGTGGCTTTTGACCGCCGCCGCCCTTCTGCATAATGTCCATGCGGGGACGCACGACAAAAAATTATTACACCCGGGTTTTGTGCAAAACGCGATGACACCAGCAGAAACACAGAGATAGAGAAAGAAATATTATTGTAAAATGGGTGAAATTGTGGAAAGTCTTTATGCTACTTTTGCAGCCACACAAACTGTATATTATAAAATTTAACACTCCGGAAAAAGAAAGAGAACGAAACACATGGAATTATTTATGGGTAGACTTTTTTGTATCTGCATGAGCTTTCTGCAAGGTGATTCCGCACCCTCTGACATGGCAATCAAGCCTGTGATCCAGCGAGGTTTGAATGCACGCCGGAGGATAGCCTTTGAGTTTAATTAGGAGCGAAATTACATGTCTTATCCTATGTGTCTTACCAAATTGTATAACTTCTCTGGCCTTTATGAATAATGAATTTTCTAACATTCACAAACTTCTTGTTCTTGCTTCTCCTTCAATATTCATCATGTGCATGACTAAATAAAAACAATCATACTGATATTAAATCCGCTAACCAAGTCCGCGTGCACAGATACACACGAAAACAGAATGCTTCCGATATTAAAACCCCTTTTGACATTCAGCCACTATCCTTCCCTCCATGCGTTTAAGCTCACTTGCGGTAATCCCATGAGAAAATTCATTCCATGAATATTCTCTCTGTGTGAATCTCTTTGTCACCACTGAGAAAATTCCGCTCTCGCCCTCCACTGACACCCCCTCGAGCCCACAAAATCCCACTTATGTTTGTCTATAAATGTGTGTGCTTCGAATCCTGCTGGCTTTCGTGTACATTATGCAAATCCCATTTCATCTCACCTCCAATTTGGCGCCTCCGCCGCCCCCGCTGAACACAAAGTTGGCCCCCGATGATGGGGGCTGGGATGTCTTGGGGGTGCGTCTGCTCCGCACACCAACCACATAGCATATCCGCAGGATAATTGCCACACAGATGACGATCACAGTTATCACGGCACCAATTAAAACTGGTGACATCTGAAGGGGATTTTGGTGTTCTGCGTGTTTGAAAATAGAAGAGGAGAGAGAAAGCAAAATAAATCCCATTTAGTTTCCATTTCTCAAACCTCTTGAGAGCATCTGCCCAATCCCCTCTCGAGCTTCCCAGCTTTATCCTGTCGACTTGAGGACTCACAGTGCGCACAGAATACATCTTCACGCTGCAAATTTGTCTCCAACTCCAGCGAAGGAGAGACAATCAATTAATAATTCGCCCCGGAAAAAAGGAACACCCTCCGCGTGGATTTAAATGAGAACCATTTTGGAGGGTTCCCAAATCCTCTTTTCCACCCCCACCCCACACACTTTTCTTCACTTTTCTCATGTCACCCCACTCCACAATCTGTGCGCTGTGGGACAAGGAAAAAATCCGCACGTAGAATAAATTCCCCAGAGGACTCTGGAAAGTTTTATTTGGCCACTTTTGTGGGAGAAATCCCCCCATCAAAGCTCAGCTAATTGTATGTTGTATTGAAATGTGAGCATTCAATTTCATACTGAATTTCTCTGTGATACTGCTAATACCACAGGAATTATTTTCTCACACAAAACTTCGCCATGAAAGTTGGTGGAAAAAAGTTTTCATGCTTCATTCGACATGCCCAAAATACCCAGCGAATCTGCTGCTTTTTCCCCACCGAACTCAGTGACTCTTTAAGTAGCTTTGAGAGAGGTTTTAATTGTTATGGATAAAGGGGCAGCAATTTAAGAAATTAAGAAGCAATTTATATTCCATTAAAGATGCTTTCTCTGTGCAAAATTCAATGGCTATTTTTGAACTATTTTCACAGCCATCGCGCACAGGAGATGCCATCAATCAACTTGGGAATGAAAGTGTTTGCAAATTGCTTGACAAAGTGTTTATCAATTTTTCCCAATCACATTTAAATTCCCGTCCGCTTAATGTGATTCTAAAGTCGACATTATCTATTCAGCACGTTCCTCAAACATCCTTCCCGGGGGCCGATGTTTGCCCGACAAGGCGGGCGGGATATATTATTTAGGCGGACTATACATAAATTTGAGATAGACGGGAGGTTTAATTCAATTGAAATATGTCCCATTCTATTCGGCTGGGGAAATGAATCAAACCGTCGCGTTTTCTGGGTCAAACTGAAAGAGCATCCTCGCAGCGGAGAGTCCTGTCCCACTCTCGTTTCTCAGGTATGATCAATTTAATTTGCATACCTGTCTGTTTCACACGATTGCCGATTTGTAGTTTGGGCACGACGGTGCCTTGACTGCGGCCTTTCTGATTGACGGCAAACACCCTGGCAGCCAGCGTCTCGTTCTCCGCTGTCATCAGAGACGACAGTGTATCCAGTGAATCCAGAATGAAGTAGGGCTCCTCGGAGTTCGTGAAGTTTAATCTGTATTTTATGGTGAATTATATTATTACAAAGTCACTCTCTCTCTCTCTCTCTCTCTGTTTGTTAGTGTGAACTTGAGGGGATTCCCATGAAGGTGCTCGAAAGGTGTTCTCATCCCATTAAACCCACACAAAACACACTCATGTCAGGAACTTCACTTTTATCTCATCCATCGCATCACACTCGCACACCCTACCAAATCTGAGATTGGCCTAAATAAAAGATTAAAGAGAAAGGAGTGACAATTTCGTATTCATATGATTTCTTCAGCTTACAACATTTGTGTATTCACACTGTTGGCTTTAAAACTGGACGAGTGGTTGATTACGTCGGAGTTCGTGGAATGTGTTCTTACGAGAAAGAGCACCAAAGTAAAAGTGAGAGCGGAACTTTGAGGAATGGCGCAAGCTTTTGAAAAGCTGCTGTGGAAATATTGCTCGAAATGCCACAACTTGTACGGCCAGCCTGATAATTGTGTAGTAGGCACACTTACGGTAAATTGGTCGGGAAATTATCAAAAGATGATTGATGAGGGTTGGACCACCCCACTCGGAGCCCCAACACTGTGGATGGCTTGAAAGTTCATATGCCGCATTCAAAGTCCGAGGAGGGTGGTTTTCGAAACTTTCCATGGCAGCTTCTCTCTGTCCCCACATACTCCGCAAGTATAAGGACACAAGGGGGGGTGTGGGGGGAGGTAAAAACCATGAAAATGGTTGCACAAGAAGCCGCCTCATGCCAGGCATGAAGAAGCCAATGTGGAAGGCTTGTCGTCCATGGTGAAATCAAGAGTCAGACTTTGCCTGCCGTCCTCGCCAGAGAGCAGCCAGAAATGTAAGCTTCTGGTTGCTCTCTGGTGTCGGTCAATTATGGAATATTAAACCAATGTCGCTGTACGACAAGGGAGGACTTTCCACTTCTTCCGCTTTGGGGTTTTTTGTCATGCACATCAGCTCGGTTCTCATGTCATTTTTCTCTGCTATTCATGCTTCTTGCTCATCCTGAGCTATCAAATTATAAATATCACAATGAAATGCTGGGGGAAAAGGATGAGACTTTATTTGCGCTCTATGTCATTATTTGGAACAATGTCGAAATTCAGCTTTAATTTGAAAATCTACCCACAGCTGAACTGTAAGTTCAGGGATGGGCTGAGCAGGTAGTTGCAGATGTAATTCGCCGAGTAAATTTATACACTATCTTGCATACATACCTATGATGAAAATTTATTGCTCCAAAATCGATATGCAACTGAATTTAATATCAAGCTTATATGCTAACAACCTCTTAGCCCAGTGGATTATCACTCTATTAAGATGTATTGTGCATTAAGGCAGTATATTGAACGGTAAGCCAATTAGTGATATTTGGGTAAGCATCATGAGGAAAGAACTAAATAGGCAATCCGTATTCCATAAGATACCATATTTGAATTATACAATCCATACAATCTTGAACATGCCTTGGAATCAAAATCATGTCACTCCAATAAGTGAGAATTCTTGATTTACACCAACTCACATCATAGCTCAATATAATGTTTCAGATTAAACAACCGCCTCCTGACGAGATACCAAAAACTTTAACATGAATCTCATACTGAGGAATGAAGAACGACGTGAGCAACACTTGAAAAGTGATACCCACTGTGTGGTTTGAGTGCTTTTTATACCCTACTTTTTGCCTCTTTCGCTCCTATTTTCCCACCCCATCCCTCCACTAATGACGGAGGCTCCGCCGAAACGAGCCTTGGACAGTTTTGACATGCTTATGAATATTTGAGGAGAGCGTAATGTGATGAACATCTATCTGGAAGATTGCCAATGTGTTGTTATGTATGTGTGCAGACACATGATCCCCTCATCAGGCCCGCTTAAATCGATAGACTCTCCGACATTGGCGCCAAAGGGAGTGAGAGGAGTCAAAGTGGAGAGAATTTTGGGTGTCTATTACATTAATTTAATGCTCATACCGCACTTCTAATTAAAAACATTAACGAATTGCCGAGAGGGTGGAATGTGGGCGGCTGCATCAGCAAATGTCACGGAGGTGAGCGGCTATAGAATGTCGCAATCAGATGGGCCAGAGTGGTGTTCATTCACCCACCGAAACTTTCGCATATAGACATCCAGAGAGAATTATTGTCAAGCCATGTTCTTCTGGAGTCATGCTGCAACAATGAAGTGGAGATAATTCATCACGCCGCACATTCCGCTCCTCTCCACTTCCGCATTCTTGCACACTCCGAGGGAGGGAAGCGCAGATATTGGACACCCACGGAGCAATCTGCAAATACAATTTGTCATGGCCGAAAAACTGGGATACAGCCCAGGACACAAGACTGGATTAGTTTCTCAAATTTGCACAAATTTGCACGATGCAAACATGATGATTACTCATGGCGAAATTGGGAGTTGACATTGTGAGACTATAGCTATGGCGTCTCAACAGTTAAATATGGGTTATGGTTGCGTTTCAGCGACGACGCGACCACGATGCAACCGCCGCAGAGTATTATTGCTTAATATCGCGAGTGCTTTGTCAAGTTTTATGAGTAGAGAACACGATAGAGCTGTGGCAGTCGTTTGCTCTGTAATGTGGGGCGTGCGAAGTAAATTTGCGAGAAGTAATGTAATCTAGCTCCTCCGCTCCACAATTGAGGCTGTCTCATCGCAATCTTCCCCCCGCAGTCACGAGAACTATTCACAATGTCATACACACGGCATTCGCTCAGGAGTATCTGCCATGACGCGCCCGGGAGTGCGGGATTTTCCATGGAAATTTAGGAGGGACCCCCAGTGAAATCGGTGTGATGTATGTGTGAGATTTCTGGATGACGGTGGGTGTACGGAATCTGCTGGCTTGCCATTCATTGTGGCGCGCACAAATCACATACACCACTTTCCACTTTGTCATTTATTTCACTCTATATCTCTCATGTTACACTTGAGCCATCATACCTTTGCACATTCAACCCCTAGCACTATATTTGCATCCTGTGTTTTATACTGTGGGAAATATGCAGGAAGGGAAGTGGTATTTACCTCGTGCGACCCGTTCTCTGTGAATACAGCTCCAGTACAAACACTTGCGGCAAACCGCCGTCATATCCGGCAATGCACTGTATCTCTGTAGACATTTGCGTCTGATTGTACAATGTGCAGTTGCTCACTGCAGATGGGAATCCTGTGAGGGCGGCCGGATGAAATTTATTAACCAAAAACGGAATTAATAATTTATCGTTTTCACATGGCAAGGAGCGCCCAATAAAATGCCCCCAACTGAAGGACAAAGCGGTCAACGTGAGGAATTCATCTCGGGACTCCGCATGCAAATGCAACGGGATGCAATTAGCACAGAGCCAAGCAGGAGTGGTAGTCAAGGAAACCTCCTTATCTGATATATCAGCCAGCAACACTCGGAGAAATCCACCACTATCATCAATCTAAAGTGATGGAAAGCATTGGAAATTGAAAAACGGAGAATTCTTATCAGGCGCATTTGGCCACGCATAGCGTCCTTAATCAGATAAATAGGTTTTCTCTGAGTGCACGCATCCTGGCCCCTCGCACACCCCTTCGAAGACTCCTCTGGCAAGCATTTCAACAAATAATATGAGACAAACCTGCTAGTACAACTTGGAACATGCATGGCTGAGCCTGTGGACCGATTTCGCTGATCCCCCAGCAGGACAACGTTCCAAAATCCTGTGAATGAAATTGTTCAGAGAGTTTCAATTTAATTAAGATACTACCACTTAATGTGTATACACAATGCTACAACAAAGGCAGACAACTTCGTTAGAAATGTTGTGTAAGATTGATCAGATTTACAACAAACTCTTATCGAATTATATCATTTATACCTTTACCGTCACTCCATTTCACCACACCCGCCACACTGCTGTCTTTATATCACCCCATCTCCCAATGGACTTTTGCCGCCACTGCTTTATTTCTGCGTGAAACTCCGATGAAACATAAAAGTCACAACAAGCCTCAACTTTTCCCTCGTCAGCCCACATTTGGGGCCAATTCCGCAGACTCAAGTGCCAAATGATAAAAGTATCTCAAGAGTGAGACACTAATAGCACCACGGTTTCTCATGGAGCTTTTCGCCAATTAATTTATTACCTCGTAAATGTGTCCGGAGTTATGGTGGAAAATATTTGTGGAAGCTCCAGGGGTGGGAAAAACTCCATCATGAGGCAGTTGAAGCGGCCAAGAGAGAAATTGACGTGAAATAAGGGACAATGCGAGGTTGGGAAAAAGGTTGGTCCTCATTGAGATGTCAATAAATTCGGATTGAAAAGTGAGAAGCATATAATAATCTCAAATCAGCAAAATGCGTCTCCTCTTTCGCCCTCTAATCAGGCAAACGTGTGCTAATCCCTCAGTTCTTGAAGGATTTTCCATCATATGAAATACGAGCTGGAGAACCTTCCGCATAACCCCAAACCCGGAAGTGGCAGGCTCGAGGGGTCGTCAATACATTTACAGAATGGAGCGATGAGAAAAGCGATACCTCGTTGTGCGCCAAGGATGAAGCTAATAATGTGTGAATGAAAAAGAGGGTCTCAAGGAGTAAAAGATACTTAGTACATGAGTCTCAACTACGATTCCCAATATTATGACGATGGAATTAAGTGCAATCGTAAAGAAAACCATAAAAGCCTCCGAAGAATGAATGAGGAAGGCGCGCGTTATCCAATATCCTGTGCTGCTTCTTTTTCCCTCTCATGCATGGGAACTTGGCATGGAAGGTAAGCGAATGTATATAGTGAAAGCTTTTCTCTTCTTCATAACACATCCACCGTCGACCCCTTGTGCCGCACACACACACAACACTTTATGAACCATATAATGCTGCGTGTTCACATCTCTCTCATCATCCCCTTGATTCCCACCCTCGTTGTGACTTTGGCACGATTTTTTCCATCAGCGTCTTCGCCCAGATGGAGGGAAAAATCTTTCAAATATGTGCTCTTTGCACATAAAAACTCTTTCACGATGTATTGAATTTGCTGCCACCGCACCTCACACTCTGCCGCCGTTTTCCGATGTATTAACATGCCTTTTGTACAATTTCACTGAATTTGAATACAACGCCCCGAAGTGTGGGTGTTTAGCGGGTGGAACTCTCGCAAGGATTCCGCTTGATTCGTACAAAAATAGGAAGCAATACTGAAGAATAACACACTTTGTGTGCGAGGCAGATGGCGGAGACGTGTTGTTAGAGTTGAAAAATCTTGAAATTCTCCGTTGAGGCAATCCATACTTCCATTGACCCAGAAAGTCGGGGGAAATTTACCCGCAAATTCTTGGAAATAATTAGAACGTTCGCTGTTGTATTGGGAGACGCAGGAGTTCTTGTATATTTCACCTTTAATGAACTTTTGAGGTAATCCTCAACATGGTGAAGACATCATCGAGTGAAAATTAAAGCACCGCACGAGGTGCAGAAGAGCCCGAATGTGAGTTATTTGTCTTGTATGCAATCAAGTGGATCCTCTTCTTCGCATTATTTGTTAATTCCACGGCGGCACATTCGGATGTGGTGTGTCAAACCCTTTCCACTGAGCACCCAGGCTCAAGTCGGCAAATCGATTGAGGAGCAGCTCTCGGCAGGTGTTGAGGCGGGGATTGTGGGAAAGTTTGAGCATTTAAATGTTAGTGTGTATGGGGTAAAAAGGCATTAAGAATTTCACCACCCACAAAATTTTCGTCACTTTCATCTCATTTTCCTTATAACACATTATATTCCACTTGAATGTTAAAGGGAAGTTTTTGGCAAGGGAAAATTTCAGCTCCATGGGAGACATTTCGCCACCCATTTTGCCACCCCACCCTCCCATTGGCCCCACACCACCCATTAATTCTCATGTACTTGAAAATGGCGACACTCTTATGCCTGGGAAAATGAAAATTTTCACTTGTTCCCACACAGACACCTCATTGAAATCCCCCAAGTCCTCGCCTGAAGAGCTCAACAACAGTTGGAAAAGCCACCCGAAAACACCACAATTATTATTTCTCACGTGTGTCCCGGTCAGTGGAGTGGGGCCTCCAGGAGACCCATGGAGCCCTGCCGAGCGACGGATGTGTGTACAACCCTCCCGACATTCCCCGTCACCCCTTCCGAGTGTGTGTGTGTTCCCCGAAGAGTTGCTGCGACTGCAAGCGGCGCGGGGTTAATACTTTTTGAGGTAATAGCTTAGAAGGATTAAGTTACTGTGATGTGTAGAAATTTAATTGAATTAAATTTGCATGTTAATTGAATATTTTCTCGTCATACCAAACTTTCCTGCTCTGAATTTTCCACTCAGCCGTGCTATATGCATGTATATGCCATGTGCGGGGCTGTTTTTATTTTTGAACCCCGCACAGCCCGACAGGGCGGAAAACAAATAAATGAGCACTTTCTTTTCACTCAAATTTAGGGCTTGCTCGTGTATGTTTAAAGCCATACACAATTGGGGATTAAAGTTAATTTTAAAGTCGTGATTTTGCAAATGTTGTACATTTAAGGCACGTGTCAAAACATGGACATTGTTTAAAATAATTTTTCAAAAAAAAAATGGTTAAAGTGAATTGTTTTCGTACGAATATGGAATACTTAGGGGTGCATTTAGGACATGTGCACGGGTTTCCTCGATTTTTTCAAATTCCTAAACCATGCATAAATTATAGCTGGAGCGAAACTAATCTGTCACGGAATTTTTATGCAAATTGTGAGCCTCTGAAAAGCACGGATTTCTCTAGAGCAACAATCGCAACAATGGTGTGAAGTGAAATGGAGTGACGGCCTCGGCTGAATTACACTTTTACTCTCTATTCATGTGCAACACATTCTCACCTGATCCGTAACAGGGGTGTAATGTAGGACACTACGAGTTCCATTAATGCTGCTATACCGGCCAGAGCCCACGTCCAGGGTCTCTCCCGAATTGTTGAACTTCCACCGGAACGTTCTGCAGAGGCAAAAATGCCAACATGGATGATATTTTGAGATGGAACTCCATCGCATGAGAGGGTGTGGATTTTCTCTGAGAACAGAATGAGGGGAGTTGGGAAAATGAATGGGTGGCGGATGGAAATGAGGGAAATGGGGTGTGAGTGTGACAACAATTAATGCATGATTATATTTGTGTCATCCACCCTCTTGTGAGGAATCTCTCGCTTTCACTTGATGCCCCATCACGGGCCTCCCCACCCGAAAAGCGACGCGTCTGAGCACCACAAGAGGAAGTGGATGCTGATGACAATGTTTGCGAGAGAGTGAGCTGATGATGACACACTCAAATGAAATTATTCCTCATGACAGTGCTATTCTTTTTAAATGGATCTTATGAATTTTGATGAGTCCTGACAATGGATGTCCTCTATCTTGTCTTCTCCTCTCTCTCTCTCTCACTCTTTTCGGCACTTTTTCGCCCAACATGTCGCAATTGCAATTTTTCACAAGCAACAATCCATTGCCTATGCCGTCAGCGCAATTTAGACTGGGATATTTCTACAGCTAAATGGAATTTAATGTATCCACTCTCGGGGTATCTCTCGATTTTCGTCGCTGCGCCAAAAGCAGCACCGAGATTTTCTCCTATTGAAAATTATCAATGAAACTGGCCATAAAAAGTATGTCCATGAAATATCATATCCTCCGAGAGTGGCTCCTTAAATATTCCCTCTATGCGATGAGGAATTTTATATTTTTCTGTCAGAGAACAGCAATAATGGCCAAACTGAGGAGAAATTTGAGTAATGGAATGTTTGTGTTTGGAATTTTTCACATAACACAATTTTTTCCTCTGTCTTGTCATATTTTCCAGCACTCCGTCAGCCAAAATAAGACTCTACTTGCTCGTTAATATAAAAATATTCCTCAGCAGTTATGCATCGAAAATCGAAATGAGTCCTGCTTACGGAGAAGTTATTGCATATTGGATGATTCGGGAAACAGGAATCACTTATATTTGAGTGAAGCTCAGAATCAATTGAACAGAAGTTTGAAAAGTCAATAACAATAAAATATTCTAGAAAATATATTTCCCATAAATTCAGTGTTTTTTATGCTTCTCCATATTAAATTTGCCATTTTAATTTGAGTAATGATTTTTCCCCGTATATCAGATGCCAAAAAAGCACAGTCATTTGCCAAGGTGGAAATGGTTGAAATACAAATTTCTTCATCCTGGGAAAATTCACATACGAAGAAAGTCATCTATCGGCATCGCTCATGTTTTGTACGGCGAATTGTATGTAATTTATTTCCATTTTCCCATTTGTCCTGTTTTCCTCTCGATGTGCTCTTTTTCTCCTTTGTCACACATGAAAGGAAGGACGAAGTGAGGACAATGACGTGTGTGAAGAAAGGAATCTCTAAATATCAATCTTACTGGGAATGGGAAAAAGCAATTACCTGGCTGGTGGATCGGCATGAATATCGCAAACAATCTCCACATTCTCATCTTTGCCAGCGCCAACAATGAGAATTTTGTCTGTCGCACAAATTGGTGTATCTGGAAGGGAGAAGAGGGGAAAAAGAAATAGAAAAGTTGAAAATTACGCGAGAGGGAGGGGGGAGAGCATGACAATTATATTATGGTAAAGTGGCAATTTTCATATTGTGGCATTTCTCTGGCTTTGTGTCCCATCAGCACAGCGACATCCCAGGAAGCAAAGGATAACAGAGGCAGGAAGAAGTGGAATTCCTATTTCTCGAAGGTGTGAGATCATCACGCAAAAAGTTGCTACAAATGTTGGCTGTATATATCAGAAACCAAGTGAGAAGCGGTGCGACTCTGGCAGCGCACAATGAAGACATTCACGGTGGAAAGAAGTCATAGGGCGGCAGAGCTACGCCTAAGAAGGGGATGCACATTCCAAGACCCTTCTTCGCCCCCTTTTATTGAATGCGGAACCTAGTTGCCATGGGTGGCGAATATCCCTAATGTCAAATATAAACTTGAGCATACACAATTCAATTTCTGCTGCACGAATATATTTTTCTTTCATCATCCTCACCTGGAACACCTCACAATTTTCTCTGCAGATATGTCATCTCGTCTATTTTAATGGTGGCAAACATTTCGGAGCAAAAGTTATGAATAGTGGCAATGGAAAGTCTAAAAGTGAATATATCATATTGCATACCAACGTCTCGGGAAGGAGAGAAAAGAGGCTTTCAACTATTCTTTGCAGATCATTGGACTCTTTTTTCCTTTCCGTATTGCTTCCATTTAGGCTCGAAGAAAATATGTTAAATTTCACTGCGTCCGAGAGGTTTTGTATAGAATTTTCAAACAAAGAATGACCAAGTTTCAAATGCAAATTGAACATCCAACTTTATAGACTCTTCATGCGATACAAAAATCGAAAAAATGTAATGTTATTGAATTGCTGAATTATCTTCCATTGCCATAATTTTCAGCCCCTCTTCGAGTCAATGGAGTGCCATCGGCTGGGAGACATTATGGGTGATGCATAAGCGAACAGTGAATCAGTATCTCACTGCTAGTTGCCTCCCAATATATCTTGCAAGTTCTAGGGACGAAATGTCGAGTTGAAGAAAATTTAGCTCTCGTCAGGGTGGGTGGAGAGACACTCGAGTCTTTTCTTCTTCATGCCCTCACACCTAAATTGCCAAGGAAATCAAATAAAGTAACTTTTTATTGGATTTGAATACAATTTTCTCCGCCTCGTTCCACCCTCGACTTCTCTCAACTGTTTTCTGCTCCCAACTCACGGTGGCTTCTTCGGATCCTCCGTAGAGGGGAAAAAATATCAGCAAATATATGGGAATGTCATGGTGAGAGGGAAAGGGCCATAATGGGACTGTAGAGGGAAATCATATACACACAAAACAATAAATTTCAACGTTGAACGCATATGAATAGTTATCAATTCGCAGTAGGAGAGAAGGAAGAGCCGAACGATTGAGCCCATTCGGAATGCGGGGATGCAGAGAAGAGCCTTGTTAGAGGATTGCAACTCAACATGCAAGTGTCGCAGTATTTTAATAATTTCGAGGGCTCTTCCGTGCCATATGGTAAACAGTGCTCATCCTCAGCAACTGTATTGCTGTACACATTTTATTTGCCTCTTTGTCCATGCAATCTGCCTCCCCCTGCGCCCGCCTTTTCTCCAATTCCCCCTTCATATTGGCTGCACACACCCTCACACGGGGTATGAATTGTAAATAAATTGCCATAATATACAAGAAGCCCAGACAGAAATATTAGCAAGTGGTGAGACTTTCCGTGGGGGAAATTAAATGCACATTTTTGCAATATCCACAATTTCTCTCTTGCTCTGTCACAACCCCTCTTCCATGGGACCATTTGCACCCTCCGACGCTATCTTCGCGCGACAGCGTTGGTTTCTGCATTTTGCACTGGCTCGTCTTCAGGGAGATGGAAATGCTTGAGAATGTCCGCAAAATTTATTCCTCTACGAAAATCCAATTTAATACCCGCCAAGGGAAGTCCAATATTTATTTCTTATGTGAATATAAATAGCATTAAGAGTCTCAACACACATCGTCCTTTGCAAATTTAACCTCCGCGCTTCTTTAGTAAACAAAATCTAGAGGAGGATCCAAATTGCATGTGTTGAAAGTTGATCTTCGCAACACACTGAATTTTTATTTGCATTCCAATATAAAAATGTAAATTTATAGTGACAATTGGAAAGTCTCTCGCAGCTTTTAGCTGAGAGATGAAGGTAATCTGCGCGATTTATTGGCAGTTCTTCAGTTGTCACCGATACAAAATGGGCGTGTAATTTATATCCGAGTATATTTTGACACCTCCAAATGCACTGTTGAGTGGGGAGCCAAATGAAAAGCTCCGCGGCGGGGGATGACAAAAAAGCTCCCGTGACGAATGGCAGTCAGAATGTGCGAATATGATTGTCGAGTGATAAGAACTGTGTCATATTTCATGGGGTGAAATAAAAGGTGGCTGTGCTGCTTTTTTGCCACCCATTTCAACTTTTCACCATTCCCACCATCGCTGCCCTTCCACGGATGCCTGAATTTATGTCACCTGCCTCTGTCTGGCTCTCATAGCTTCATCCACCCGTCTATATGCATTTGCGCCGTGTCGCTCCATCGTGGCAAAATATCCAAAGAGATTAGAGATTCAGCTAAATCCTGATGGATACGAATGACCCCAAAAGTCATAATAAAATATCACACAGCTTGCCGCATAATACACTCCACCAGTTAAGGTCATACCAGTGGTTTCCAGCATTTTTCCGCACCACATTCCGTGTTATTGCAGAATTTATATCCGCTCTCCAGTGCAAAGCATAAGGGTCCTCTGTACAAATTCATATAATGCTCACAAACAGATGAGCTCCTCAGCTTGAGACTCGTGTTTCAGTGTGGTGAGAAAAAAAATCATTTCACTCTCTCTCTCCGCGTATTTTTTCAACTCAAGCAGCACTTGTAGGACAGCGAATGCAAATAGTTGAACTAAACAATTTTTTTAATTTGCAATCTCGATGAATTAGAGAAGCAATAGCAACATGACGTGTTGCTTTTTCGTTGTGTAATATGCATCTCAAAGCATATTAGGAGCAATGTCGCAATGTCAGTTGAGAATTTTTTAATTTCGAGAAAGCTCTGCTTATTCAAGTCGCCTCGTCTCTTGGGCGACATTGTCTGAAGTCTGTGGTACAGTGTAATTGGCTACTCGTGTGGGCGCATCATTGCCCACAGTCGTTGCATCATGCACTTTGGTACGTTTTGCAGAGGACCAGTTGGAAAAATTTTGTGCAGGAAGAACAGAGACTATTATCCCGAGGGACGAAACCAGCCGTGCATATTTGCATTACGCTCAGCACGGTGAATTGGACAAACCCCCAGAAAGAGAATTAAAAATTGCGGAAATTTGTCCAACAGACAGCATGATGGAGGTTTTGGAGTGGCACGACAAAAAATTAAATCATCATTTTATGCTACATGTGTTGGGCGAGAAGAGTGTCATGGTCAGAAAACCACCCCGAGAAAGTCATGACTTTTCCGCTCCTAACGAGAAGAGATTGAGCTGAATCGTGTTTGCCCACCCTTTTCCTGGGCTATACATCGACCGTGAGCTTGAAGAGCTTCGCTGGAGTTTTTAAATTTATTCCCAGGCTCACCCCCTCCCCCTTCCCTCTGCGCTGAAAAGTGTTTTGGCGTCTTTTAGACTCCAAATGCGGTGCTTTGTTCCACTCATACACGGAATTATCCTGCCGGAACAGCGGAAAACATCCTTGGACTGTTTCATTTGTATTCATTAGGCGATTCCCAACTAATTAATCACCCCTTTTATCTCATCTCTCTTCTTCCCATCCTGCACTCATTTTACTTTCCTGCAAAACATTTTTATTACATTTTCTGTAATTTCGTGGCCCTTTCTCTGTGCCATATGCACTTTCTCTCGCCAGTCGTTCGCCCTGGCATTGACTATATAATCAAAGGGAGAAGCGTCGGGGAAAAAAGTGTACATTTAGCTGTGAAAACACTACATGATAAATCAGAATCTCAATTGAGTAAAGTGTTCATCGTTTTCAGTTAGATAGCTTTTTGTCTTATTCAATTGAATTTTCTCTCGAACTATTTTAATGCCTTGTGAATCATTTGGTACAGCAGAAGCAGCAGAAGCTCCGCCTTGGCGTGTGAGAAGGAACAGATGGAAGAGGCAAAATTGGTGGCGAAGAGAGCATGTGAGTGTGTGGCAAAGGAGTTTCGTACAGCCTTGTAAATCCATTACGAGTGATTCAACAAATCAGCAAAGGGCGGACGGTGCTAACAAACCGAGAAGAATTCCGCGAAAGGTGGCCTAAAACACATTCATCCACCGTTGAGCAAAGTACCGGCGGTGAATGTGGAGCTCCTTGGGCGGCTTTCGGGGGGTGTGAGTGGGTGCACAGCGAGGGGCCAGTGGAGGATTTTCATGGTGAAGGATGGCGGTGGAAATTCTTTTCTGTAGCACAAACCCACTTACAACATGCGATGTGTACTACATTTTCATGAGGCACTAACAAGTAATAACCCAACTC
Source organism: Phlebotomus argentipes (assembly GCF_947086385.1). Taxonomy (NCBI): domain Eukaryota; kingdom Metazoa; phylum Arthropoda; class Insecta; order Diptera; family Psychodidae; genus Phlebotomus; species Phlebotomus argentipes. The sequence continues at coordinate 4,128,737 of NW_026776181.1, read as the reverse complement.
CCTTTGACCACCCACCCGGCGAGCCACCCCAGATGGTCTTCCTCCAGACAGAGCTCTGCCGCCCCCGCACACACACGCCGAGCAAATGCCAGCCCAATTGCAAGGCATCACCATTTGCGCTAGTTGCACGTACGGACCGCCGGAGAATGGACCAAAAAGCATTCCACACACACAAAATTCTCCACTATTCGCCTCCCGTCTCATATTTCTCTTCGCCCACCCACGGCACGGCCCCACTTTCACCATTGCGCCCAGCAAACGAACTTGGGTGAAAGCTCATGAGATATAACGAGTGGCGCCGAGGAAAAAAGCACGGTTCATTCGCACGGTGAGAACGGGCTTCTAATGATGATTTAAAAACAGCGATTATGGTAATTTAATGCCCTTCCCAGTGATGTACGACGAGTGGCGAGTGCATGTGGCTCCGATCCACCGGCAACGGGCCCCAAAAATATTATTCCGCTGCGACATTAGAGGAAATAAAAAATTATGTATAAATATGAGAATGTAAATTGTGGCAATATACCTACTGCAAAAACGAATCTCTCGCACATTTGTGCACTACATTCATCTTTGCCGCATTTGCCATTTCTCCTCCTGCAAACCCGGAAAAAATTTGGTCTCCGGGAAACACTCTTGGCTTCAATTCGCGATTGCTGAGCGCCTCATTGAAAGGAAATTTGACTGCGCAAATTTGATTTCGTATGAAAGCAAATTTATATTGAAATTCAACTCTAAAGTGTCACTATAATATGTATTAAATTATCTAGAAATAATTAAAGTGTAAAAAAATCCCCATTCAACTCTACTCATTAATTTAAATGTAATTTCACAAAATGAATTTCTCATAAATGTGCATTTCTGTGGAAATGCAATTTGCACGCCATTCGGACAGATTCACTTTTTGTGTGATATTGAAATAAAATGTGTCTAATATTAACCATAACTCTATGCTATATTGATTTCATCGTGAACAATATTTAACACAATTTGGTTTAAATTATTGTATATTTTATTTCGTACAGCTTGAATTAAATAAATACAGTAAAAACATACAATGGGACTTTTTTTTGGGGCGTTTTCATGGAAATTCGTGCTGAAGTGGTGGAGAATTCCACTTCTGGGAAATTAATTAATGCACTTTATGTGCTTGTCTCCTGCCATGTACTTCACTTTGTGAGTGACACAAAATGTATAATGTTTTTAGTCACAGCCAAGTGGCAAAAACCCCTAATTTACATTCTATAAAATAGAATTAACCACATTATATTTTGTACTTTGGCCAACACCACAAAAATACCAAAATGCTAAACTTCCATCCTTTGACAGCAACCATAAATAAGGAGTGAAATCTCTCTGCCAGCATCCCGAAAGCCAACACAAGATCGTGGGTGGCAATTTGATCGTTTAATGGTGGGGTACAATAATAAAATGAAATTTACACAAAACAAGACGACTGTTTACCAAAAGCATGGCAAAAAGTGCTCAATAGCTCTTTTTTCCGACATTCTCTTGCCCTCTGTATTTGCCCAGCACACATTACCACACTTCGCATCCTCCGTGGCCTTTCCTCCCCGGAAAGCGTCAAACTCTGCACAGGCAGAAAAACATTTTCCATCCATAAATTGCTATATAAATATTCGCCAACATTGTACGGCTGCGGCGATGGGGTTAGATGCGGGGTGGTAATGCGTTTAGGAGGTTGAAGTTGACGAAGGAGCTCACCTTCAGCCAGCACACATCACGTATGCTATGTACTTTTCAGCACAAACCGTGCGAGAGGAAAGCCAGAGGGTCCTCTTCGGGACGCCACTCCGGAAAATCCTCTTTCACCCAGGCGAAAATAGCAAATTCTCAAGTGGTGAAGCTTTTTTCCAAACAAGCAAATATGATTCATGCGAGAAAATGTTAGTCAAACTTGTTGAATATTAAATTTTAATTGAAAATTTTTAGTTCAGAGAGTATTTAATCATGGATATTGCAGTGAAATATTTATCAAGTCATGGAAAATATCTTGAATTCTTCATGTCTCTCCCAGCCAAAGACTCTCATCTTGAACAGTTGAGCTTCCACTCGTCCGAACTTGCCAGCCTCTCTCGAGACTTTATAAGCTCATTTGGGGGCAGATTTCATGGAAATAATTTTCGAGTGCCATGCAAAATGTCACGGATCATTGTATATACTTACATTTCACCCTGAGAGGCAGTTGGTTGCTCACCGTCTCACCCTCTTGGTTGATTGCACTGCAGGCATAGTTTCCGGCCGAGAATCTCGTCACTTTCTGCAAGACGAGGCTCTGATTCGACCTTATCACGCGGGCCGTGGTGTTGTGGGCCAGGTAAACACCCTGTCGAGAGCGTGGTTGGGAAGGCGAAGAAAAAAATGCTTGTAATTAAATGGCTGTGGATTTATAACGCTGCGGCGGAGTTCAGGATACAATAAAACATGCGCTGATTAAAATAAAGGTGCCTGTAAACACTGCAATTACTCGTCTGCGATTTCGTCTCGGGGGCCCAGTTTGAGGGCTCACACTTTTGGGCTGGTGAGCCCCAGCGGTGGATGGATGATTTGGGAACTTTTCCTGCGCTACTTCACACCCCCCATGAATCCCTAACTCCCCCTAAGCTCATCACCCGCCCATTTTCTTCGAGAGCCCATCACCCCAGCCACTCCGCCGTATATCCCTGCTACTCCCTTTTCGGATGTGCTTTTATGATCTTTTCATCACTCCATTTTGTGGCCCAATGGAGTGAGTTCGCCTTTATAGTGTTTTTATATTTCCACTTGTATAATGCCGCCGCCATTCAGTGTCGTCACTCCGACGTAGACACCCTTCATCGTCTCAACCATATGATATTGTTGTATTTTCAATTCACTGGTAATTGGATACAGCTTTTTCTAACTGTACACGTTGTTACAGGCACTTGGGAAAATTTCCATTTATGTTCACTCTCGCTTCCTTGACTCCGAGCGGACGCGGAAGGCGAAGGAAAGGACGAGGTGGAGAAACTGTGAAATGGTTGAGGAGAGAAAACCCCCGTTTTGCGCATAACGAAACCAATATTGCACAACTTTTCCTCTTCTATACAGCTCATTCAATGAACTTTTTAATGCACAAATACTCACGTAAAGTCAGAGGATATTTTGCGGGAAAAATTACAATAATACACATATTGCAGACTCAGAGTGGCTAACAATTTCACTCGTGATTTCTATTTGCTAAACTCCATTCTATAGAAAGTTAAAGTATCGAACAGAATGCTTGATAAGTAGTTATTAAGAGGGAAAATTGGTAAAAAAAAATTACGGTAGTAAAGAGACATTTTTGTGCATTTTTGGTCCCTTTAAAATAGACTGTAAAAAATGAATTGAAATTCTTAAACTCTTCGAGGAGTATGAGAAAATTCAAATTTATTCATTAGAAATCAGTATAAAGTTGAAATTTCTATAAATTTTTATGATTAAGGGAAAAGTGAAAGACTTTAGCTTCAGTCAATCTCAATATTTTCCTCATTCACATGCAGGCTTGCATTTTATGCGAGCCATCAAGTGTGGAATTTTGTATAAATTTTCAGCCAATATCCGAGCCATTGATAATCAATGCATGTATGAACGACAGTTTTCCACTATCCCAGGTAAGCTTCACCCAAGCAATTGGAAGGAACGAATTCAGTTTCCGTAGCGAGTTTACAAAACTCAAACGTGTATTCCACTGAACATTATTGCCAAGTGATTCAATTTATACACATAGAATTTTCAGCAGATACTGTATTGCTCTCCTGTATTTTGACACTGTACTGGACGTTTTCCGTAGCGAGATGTCTAACGGGGAGCCCAACATTCACTTTTCAGAATAAATTACATTCATATGAATATTCTCTGAATTTGAATTGCAAAATTACATATATAGCTCAAATATTGATTGCGGAGCTTTGGGAGCAAATCAATTTTCCATTTTGTCAGCATACAAGTGGTTTCTATTGCCTGTGTTTTATTGCTTGTTTCCCTTTTGACTCCCTGATGATGGGCGCAGATGATGTCAAACAAATACCTCTTGAATTACGACCGGGGCACGCTTTTTTCGCCTGCTTCGCCGTGCCTCCAGCAGAACATATTAAGGCTCAGTTAGGGTGGCGCACCTGAGAAAAAGTCTCAGGAGAGACGACACGAGGTGCAAAAGGAGCAATTTCGGCGGGTGATGAAAAGGAGATTGTGCTATTGTAAATTCAAATCAATTTCATTCCAATAAATTCAATTGCTGTGAAATTACCAATCATCAATCATTGTTACAAGCGATCGACAATTTGTGCAAATCCCACTAGCACAGCTCGCAAAATCCCACTGAAAGCTCATCATTACAGCTGTTTTCCATCACAAACGCATTGTGACTTTTGCTGAGCAACTTCACGGTTTCCCCGAGGCGTTTCTTCTTAAGAATGTGTATCGCAGAATTATTCAAAATGCACACACCGCAAAGAGAATTTCTCTCATGTATTGATGCGCAAAAGCAAATTTTCTCACTATTAAGTGGCAATTTTGTTTTGTAAAAACTATCATTCTATGTTTGTATAGTTTGACTGACAAATGCTTACAAAGTAAGCACAGTTTTCATTCCACTTATTTACTTTAGAAGCGTTATTAGATTTCGCTCCACTTACTTTCCCTATCTTTCCAAACTTCAAGTTATATGTTATTAAGAAACCTTGCTCTTAATTAAGTCATAATGCAGAAAATTGTTGAACTTAACATAAGCCTCGGAGAAACCGCAGAACGTATTCAACATGTGACGCAAACAGCTTCTATTGCAATATAAGTGAAAGCCACGAAGATAAGTGATGCGACGTTGGCAATATTGCAATGTGTTGAAATGCTCTTGACAAGCAATCGTTGATGTCATCTTCTGGCAAGAATTTTTATAATATTTTCCAGGTGTGGCGCCATCAATCGCTGTCAAGATGGCAAAAATAGAAATGCAAGAATAATGTTTGCGATTGGTGGAATTCGCAAATTTGCCAATATATGCTAAAATGTGCGAATGATATGTTGAGTGACAATGGAATGTCATATTCGCGGGGTGGCTGTGATACTTACATCGTGTAACCACAGTAATTTCCTCCACGGAGGATTGGCCTGAACGTGACACTCGAAATAAACGTCGTCACCCTCCTTGATGTCATCTGCTGACAATGTTGAACCCAATCGAAGATTCACCATCGGCGGATCTTGATGTTTGCAGCGTGCGAGACAAGAAAAATATAAATACATCAGTTTGTGAGATGCTCCGAATTGTATTCCCGGGGATGTCTTGTCTGTCTACAGTCTCAGATTGGGAGATTGAAAGTAAGAGTAGGAGCAAACAGCCTTTAAAATATTCATACATGTCAGCAATATTTGAGTGGGAAAAAATCTGTTACTCCCCGACATTTGCCGATATTCCCTCCATCGATCCGTGCCTCTTCTGTGGCTCCGAGGCCGTGTTCTGTGTGTGTGTCAGGCAAGATGTTATTATACATTGTTTTTATTTTGCCTCTCAGTGGTGAATTTGTATGCCTCAGCTCTCTATTTACTCTGTCTGTTTGTCTCCCACCGGCCCGTGAGTCTGTGGGAATGATGCTACAAGCTTGGCGCAACATATCACAACCGTGGGCCAAATGTGGGACTGCGAAGTGGAAGTGGCGGAGGAGATAAGAAAAAGAATGTTAATGATCCATGAGGAGGGGTCGTTTGTGTGATAAAATACACTTTGATATTCACAAGGGGGCAATATTCTCTCTCGTCGACTGCATATAAACCCCAGTGAAATCTAATTAGACCAAATTCATCAGCAGAAATTAACATCCGACCTCTCGTATTCCGCACCCAATGCTACATTAAAGCCATATTCCATCTCTCTTGCTCCCCCGACACACTTTTCCCATCGCCATCCGCTTGAATTGGAGTTGAGACCAGAGGAAGGAAGACTTCATATTGCCTTGTACATTTGGCACATGGGGCAGCAGGTGGGGCGCGGAAAGTGCCACTGTTTGCCATCCTTCGGAGGCATCCACTTGTGCCAGCATTTAGTAATTATTATTTGCCGTCTTCCTAGGCGCTTTTTAGTTTTCCCCACACTGCAGAATTTCAGGGAATATAACTAATTTTTAGAGGCTCTACATAGCACTAATTATATATTCGCGCTCGGCACTTTGTTATTATCTTCCAAGCTAGGCGAAAATGGAGAAGATTCATTGAAAGCTCAACAAGAAGCTGCTATGCATTTCGGATTTTTTCCCCCCTGTTATTCCAGTCACGATGAAAAACCATGGCAAATGAATAAATTTTCATGCAAATTTCTGCATAGCAAAAGATTCTCCATGAATTGCCTATTCATACATGATTTTCTTACATTTATGAGAAATTTATATTCAACGAAACAGTGTATATAGATTGTAAGTAAAAATTAATTAAAATCCAGGCTATACAAAAGGCTCCAATTCACTTCGGAAGCTCAGACTGCAGCGAAGAATGACGAAAATGAGTAAGGGAGGATGTTCCTTGGGGTGTCTTTGGTGTCTGAGACAGTGGAGCCTTTCTGAAATACAACACTATATTGCTTGCTGGTGGACGTCTGAGGCTGCTCTGGCAGAGGCGGTTTAATATAATGGAGCGATAATTGGTTGTGACACCCATTAATTATGGGAGCATTTTAGAGACCCACCATTATTAATTCTTGGGTGCAATTTTGCATGGGTATCCCGAGGGTGTTCCACCCGTACGACCCTTGAGTCCTGGCGGGACAAACATCGCAGAGACACACCGTATAAATGGCAACTGAAGTGACTCTGCCTCGCACCCCATTTCCCCCAATGCACTCCTCGCCGCGCCAATTTTCACAATTTCGTGCTGAAGGGTGTTTGATTGCGATAGTCACTTTGTCTTGCTCGCCCGCGTTGTCTCTCCCTCTCTGTCCTTCCAATCAGCCCCCGAGATTGTTTTCGTATGCGGTACATGCCCAATAATATTGCATAGCTCCACACTGAAGTGCATCCCCGCAATTGGAGGAGCTGTGCGCCATGCTCAAAGTGTTCCATTGTGGGGTGTGAAAGCTTTTCTGGGCTGAGGCCCGATACACAAAACTTGTGCGGTGACAATGATCGCACAATGGCTGGTGCGATGGGTGAGGGATCAACTCGAAGATGGGAGAAAAGTGGTGTGACGGATGCAGAGACTCCTCAAATATCCTCCAACTTGGGTCAGGTATTGTGTGTCGGGAATACTGATTTCCGGACTGTAACACAACATGCACCATCGTGTGATGTAAATGGCGTAAAATTAGGGGACTCTTTATGTGCACCCCAGTGAATGCGACTGAGTGTGAGTCAGTGGCTTAAACATTTGAGTGTCTCTTGTTCCACCCAATTCCCAGTGCTTGAATTTGGTTTAAATCGCTCTGCAGTCTCTCCTTCGTCACACCAATATTCGAGAGAAGATGCAAGAAAATGTCGCGAGAAGTGTTCAGTTAATAAGCCGCAGAGGAAAACATGTCTGCATTTACAGATTTTACCGAACACCCTTCAGTGTTCTGGGCAAAAGTGTAGGGAAATTCGATTCCTTTTGCCCACAACATTTAAGTAATGCAATTCCATGGCATGTCCTCTTAAAAACCCTAAATGACGAACAATTTTGCAATGTATATTCGTGTGAGTTTACAAATTAGTGAATAGAGAGTATGTTAGTGTTCAAAATATCAAAACATCATTTGAGAATTTCAGTGCTGAATTGCACAAGTTGCCGAAAGCATTAACACTTCTCCCTGTGGCAACATGCAAAATTATTAAGAGCGTTGAAATGCTTTTCTACATTTTATCATATTAAAACTTTCTATCCTATCTCAGTTTCCATCCTTCGCCTCCTAAAAACTATTGCCGCAATCTAGCATTTCACTGTTCATTTTGCGCACGAAATGCTCCTCCATTTGCCGTATAAATAACTATACTTTTGGAAGCCATATAGAGTTATCATCATGGTTTGTATTGCCTGCTATTATTGTGTCTCCACCATTATCTGTCTCACACTTTGGTCCTCCAACTGTTGGGGGTTGTGAGAGGCTTATTGGATGGCTCGAGGCGGTTTGAGCCTCAATCCTGATGCTCCTCTTATATCCACTTTCGCTTCATCGATATTCTACACAATACAAATCGTATAAAATTAATAAGACAATTAATTAAAATTTAATATTATTCCCACTATTGAGACGCATTTGTATGCGACTGTGGTTATGCGACTAGGAGAGCTTTTCTCACCGAATCTCCCCTGAAGATATTTCGCTCTAATGTAAATGTATAGAAGACGAAGGGGGTGAGGAGGCGAGATTTTATATCTTACGACGGAGAGTCGGGGAATGTTTGTGTTATGTTGGATGTGAAATAATGCTGAGCGTGTGGGAGAGAGAAAGACGGGTAGAAAGTATATGAATATGGAAGAATTCAGCTGAAATTCACGGAGGGGCGAATATTGGCTTGTGATATTGTCTCCCGTATTATAGTAATCATATAATCCAATGGAATTTACATATCACCCCTTTTCTGTGCACAAACCCATTTTTGACTCTCATCTTAAAATCCTCACGAGTCCCTCGTCTGAGCTGATCTTTCATGGCTGGCGAAGCCAAAAGAGACAATCAGTGTAGGGAAAATTGATGAAGAATATAACATGGTGTGGTGCTTGTAGTCAGGGTGGCAAGAATGAGATTGCATGAACTATAAACAACTGATCCAAGCAACAGATAATGGCACCATATCTCATGGTTGTTACTGTACAGCGCCAGCCACTTTGGTTCAATTTTATTAATAATTCCGCATATAGCGGGAGAAATTATTTTTGGCTAATATTTTGCCATCGAGATAAGACACTGGGATTATTATAAAGGATTCTACTCACGCTATAGCGCTCGTCCCGCCCCTCGAAACTTGCACGCGGTGCTGGAGAGATATAAAGTTTCATATTGTGCGCCTGGTACCAGGCGCCCCCACCAGCCGACCCAGGAATCTAGGGAGAAAATCTCTTCGCGACTTTGTGGGGATGACGAAGGACAGGGGGATCTCTTCAGGCGAGCAATATCGAACAATTGTTCGAGTAATCTCTGGATGAAACCATATTTTAATGGCTTTGTCATTTTATACTTGGCCAAGTCCATACTCAAAGAGCACGATGATGAAGTGTACTCGGAGAAATTACCGTGAAAGTAGCTTTTTTCTGTAACATATTCCAAGTTGCGGTGATTTTCTGTGATAAAGTGTCAACTAATTGTGAGTTTTGTAAGGAATTAACAAAAATAAATATGTCAATCAAAAGATCGCGGACGATATATTTGTTATTTTATGCAGTGATGAATATTCTTTTAGCTCATATTTCTCTCAGTACCCAGTGAAATACACGAAGGAAGCTCTAAAGCAGTAGACATACTATTTCTAACCAATAGGCTGCGGTTCAGTCCTTATCTGGATGAGACTTTCTCCGCAATACACAGGGAGTCCCACAGAGCTTTATTATCCCTGTTGTATCCTGTATTGTGCGTCTAAGTTAAATATAATGCTATGGGGATGGAATGTGCATGGAAATGGGAGTGAAGACAACATTCATGCTATGCTCTTTCAAGAAAATGCTACAAAGAGAACAACTTTTTAATTAACTATGTACATATTAGTGTTCTCAAGGCAGTGTCTGACGCAGTGGAGAAAATAAATAAAGTCACAGTGAAAGCAGAGGGTGGATTATGCCCCAAACCCCAATGCGAGCGTGTGAGGAGATTTTAGAGGCACACATACACACTTTGACAATTATAGTTAGCCTTTATTCCATCCCCATCTGCACTTAGAAATCTTGCCATATTAAGTTTTCACGTGTGTGATGTTGGCAAACAAAATGTACTTAGGGCTCGTTAATACTTAAGCAGGAAGGTAATTCTTGTGTAAACGTTTATGGCACTTGATCCCACCCATCTACATATCCGTGAGGGGACGCTTAAATTGAATTTCATTTGTCAATTTTCTCCCTGATGCTTCCCTCGTTTCGCCATCATCAAAGCTCCAGAAACAGCCGAGGAGTGCGAAAAGGGATTTTCACTGAGAGAGAGAGATGTCTTGTTGAGGAGGCACAATTGATATGGGGTTTGAGAGCTTTGCGAGAATGTGAAAACATAGAGTTTCCATGGGAAATCCCTCAGCTCTGCTTCTAATCTAAGAAAGTTGTAGAATTTTAAGATCTCAGCATATACTTGAGAAAGTTCCTCCCAAAGTTATATATCGACTTGATTAAACAACAATCCCTCGTCAATAACTGAGTATGTCCATATTACTTACTCTATTGGTCATGGCAATGTCCTTTAGATTCAATTGTGCAGAACAATACGAGAAGACAAAAGATGTCTCTTATCAACTCCCATATCTAGGCGACCACAGAGCGTGAGCAATTGCGGTGAGATCTTAAAGAGGGCCACAATTTGTTTGTTCAGGACTTATTTAGGCTCTTTCTCCGCCGCCCGGGCCCCACGCCGCCGCTGCAGCTAAGCCCCAGCCCACATAACCCGAAACTAGACCCGATATTAACCGCAGAGGCACACATTGCACCTACAAATTCACCGTGCTATGTGGGACTGTGGAGCACATGAGCAAATACACCGCAAAGTGTATTGTTTTTGCCACTGCCGAAATTTCTCGAGCGGCAATGGTGGCTGTGGCAAATTGTGGGAAACGGATTGTGCAGTGAGGACGTGGAAAAAGACATTGGAAAATATTTACTTGAAACCCATTGGGTTGACTTTCAAACAGAGCCATCTCAAATCCACTCACACACTTGAAGGATTTTCACCCACTATCTGATTGTCTGGGGGGTGCAGAGGGCACACGTCGATGGTGTCGGAGGAAAAAGAGTCTCTGGCAATCTACATATTGAGAGTCAATCGGAGCAATCGTCGCACTGTGCGATATCAATCTCGTGAAGTTTGTTCTTTCTACTTAAAACTCTCCTTGTAAGGACTCTTGTAGCAATAGTTATCAATTGGTTCGAGGATGACAATTTCTCTGAAATTAAATAATAATAAATATCTCTAAGGGGAAAGATTTTTAGTAACCAGTTGCAAGATTTTAGCAAAAGAGATTTGAGCAATTTCTTCTACAATCATCCTCCGCTTTTCTTAAAATTCTCGTCAGATTTTCAAAAAAAATCAACCTTACATCTTCTAAAATCTATTCGCAAATATTTTAAAATCTATCTTCAGATTTTCTACTAGGGATTGTGGATTGCGAAAATTGTAGTCTCTGTGAATCGTGATTGCGCTACATGTTTACCCCTTGGTATTAATACATACGTATTTGTGAAGAACGGGAGATTTTAGCTGAAAATATACATATCTACCTAGCAGTTCCCCCAATAACATTTCAGGGCAAATATTTTGGTAAGTTCTACAATTTCACACCTTATGCTCTTTGGTGGTGAGCTTTGAAAGAAGCCTGATGGGAGAGTGCTGCGGCGCGTATTGGATTGCACCTAATACAACTCATTCCGAGGTCCCACACGATGTCACCCCATTCCCGCACGCTATGGTAAAATCGAAATGCACACAACCATCCAATTTCAACTTATTGAAATCATTCACAAAGTTACATACATACGAGGAATGTCACGAAAGTGGTTAGAATTCCACTCGTGCAAGTATTTTGTGGAAATCCTATAAGCAATTTCGATTCAGCTGGAGCACAAGTCACCCGTAGCCGAATCCCCAGCACATGGAATTGGGGGTGGGAAGGGTGAGGGTAACAAAACTCGTGCACTGTGGGTGAAGTCTCATGCTGAAATCCCTGTCATCATCTTCCACTTCTTACACTTGTGCTTCTTCATGTTTCTTCTATTGGTTGGCATGGATGCTCCGACAAAGAATGGAGGTATGCGCCATGGTGCGGGGTTGGGAAAATCTCGTGTCTGATGACTTCTTAGGCACACTGCGGTGTAAAGTTAAAAAGGTCGGATTGTGGGATAAATTCCAATGGTTGACGACGAGAAGGGTTCAAGCCAGAAGATCTTGTTGTGGCTTTTCCCATCCATAGAAAGAAGCGGAAGTTCTTTGACTTTCGGTGAAATTAAAGTGAACTTCGTCATAAGCACATTACTTTGCGCTTCAACTCGCTTTGCATTTCGTCCACGCCACCCCCCCCGCCCACTTTCTGTATCTCAAACTGTGGAGTCCCATTCTGTGTGATAAGGAAGAAATTCCTTTTAGCTGTACATGCGATATCAATATACACGACACGAAGAAAGTGCTTCAGCAATTTTAGACCAAAGACATGGACTCTGTAATTGATTGAGGAGCTTGCCCCAAGGTATATATGCTTCCCCTTGTGCTGCAGATATCAAATGGGCGGGAGAATAGTTTCGGGTTTGCATACACAGCAACACTCCCATCGGTATTGATGACCAAATACACAGGAAGGATACTAAGAAATGCAACTGAAAGCATTCGAAAGTCCAGATGGAATTCTCATTAAGAAATAAGACACTCTCAAACGAGGTTAACTTATCCTATGGATTCCCTGAATTACTTCTACAATACCTGATTGAATATGTGAATACTTCACCAAGAGCCCAATTACGTCTTAATACACTTTAGGAAAGCGCTCGGATTGTCTTTCAAAAGATCTACTTAGGGATATTTCCAATGTTTCAAGCCAGGGAACATACAAACGCCGCGCCCACTAATAATGTTCCAACGAAATCACATTAAATACAATTATTGGAGAGAAAAAACATTGATATTCATTAATAGCATTCCAATTTTCAAATTCCGTTGATTGAGCATAATTTAAAGGCACCAAAATATTTGTGTTTGTTGGTAAATTACTAGAAATATTGTTATTAACTAAATTAAAGTTGAATATCCAGCGTCAATTAAGTTGATTAAGCATAATTGTGTTGTACAATAAATTTTCTAGCGGATTTATGTTTTAATTAATATTTGCGGGTGTAAAATCCAGTGCATATATTTTACCTTTATGCAAATGAAACAATCACAGGTAAGAAAAGCATGGCGTGGAATTTGAAAATTGAGGAAATTTTCAAAATTGCCAGTATCATATGCGAATAACGCTGTATAATGAACAATTTGTTTATCAGGAAAATGTGCTGTGGAGAAATTTTCAGGTCAAACATGGAAATCTAACATTCAATTACAAGAAAATTCATCACGACATTTCTCCAGCGCCATGTTGAATGTTATTTTATATGCAAATTTGTATTTCAAATCCCTCTTCTTTTCAATTTATCAGCGATGGTAGTAACAGATTTTTTTTGCCACACAGGACCAATAAATAGGGCAAAAAAATGCTGGATGAGGTATAAAACCATATATGAAATACTCACAGACAACATCCAGTTTGAGTGAAGTTTCCAGATACAATCCATTCACGTTGGGATTTTCTGCTCGGCACGTTATGGATTTTCCATCGTCCTCCGTTGATGGCACGAAACTTAATTCCGAACGGGTGGTATTATTCAAAACGTCATCCTGTTCGTGGGGATATGCAAGAAATTGTACCATATAAACTTTCAACATTGTGGCTCTTGTTCTTCTCTGATAAAATTCACGCAAAGTGTTTTACCACATTATACACATTTCACTTGTGCTGTGGCCACCGTCATTTGTTTTGCGGTGGGAGTTACGAGGAGGGCGAAACGAAAAAAAACATACTTTCTAAGAATAACTTTTAAGCACATAACATACCCGTGTCCTTCGCAATTGCCGTTTCCCCTTTCGCGTGGAAGAAATAGTTTTGTTTTATTATTTTATTGCAATTACCCAAACATCTCTTCCTAATAGCTCGGCCAGGGGCGTGTGTGGTTCTGCCTTCCGGGTACCCCACATTCGCCCCAGGAGAGCGTGGCGAAGTTATCATGGGAAAAGTCGACAAAGTGTTACCTTGTACCACGTGATAATTGCATTGGGGCGCGAGCCTGAACTCTGGCAGGTCATCTCATAGCGACGATCGGCAACCAGGGGACCCGGAGGCTCTTTAATCTTCACCTCCAGAGGCTTCACTGTAATTACAGGTGGTATTTTTAATGAGAAAAGACGAGGACGTGGTTGTGAGAGTTATTTAAAAAATGTCACACAAAGCTTCAAATATATTTAGAGCAGAGTTGAAAAGATGAACACAATTCCACAAAGAATGGAAGAGTAAAATAAGGAAAAATATCTTACTTAATGTCACAATGTTTTGATATAATCACCGATTTTCTTTATAAAGGTAGATTTTTTCTATAAAAAATTTCAAATTTGGCTTTTCAACTCTGCCCACGAATGGTTCTCAAGCAATGTTGAGTGTCATCTTGAAACTCTTTTCGCCACGAAAAAAAAAACAGAAAAGTGAGCTTAAGAGGAAGGAGGAAAAAACTCAGCCAGAGTCAAAGAGATATAAATTAAAATAAACGTTTTAAGGGAACTCACGATAGATGTCAAGTACATAGCTGCTCTCTTTGGGCTCTGCCAGTAGTGTATTGGTAGCTTGACACGTGAATACGGAGTTGAGATCGGTCCTTTGAATGGCCGGCCACATCAGACGATTCTCAATGACATCTCCCGAGTTCTGCTCATATTGATCATCCACCAGAAGTCCATTCACCAGCCACCGAACTTCGGGCTGTGGTCGACCTGTAATTGAATGCAGAAGGGAAGTAGTTACACATATCACTTGAGGGGCACGAGGACAAGGACATCAATCCCAGGGACTTTCAGTCGAACTGTCCATTGTCCTGATGGGTGTGTGTGTGTGCTCAATCCGAAATCAAATGTTTACTCCTTGTTTCAATATACATTTGCACAGGGATTGGCGGTGAAAGAATGATTGGAATTGTTCACTCCGAAGCATCATCGAGCAAATTGTTGAGACAGGAAAGAGCGCGCAGGTATGCTTTTGATGAAAAAACTTCGATTTGCTTAATTAAAATCTCTCTATATTGCTTTTGGGAGCTCCACGGTTAGCTCTTTTGTCTATCTCCTCCGTACCATTCATTCACTCCATTCCTGGCCTGATTAATGATATCACTTTGCATCTGATATACTCCCCCGGGTGCCCGCCAACCCCCACAGTCGTCCCCATCTGGCGGAGGAGCTGGCAAGATTTTTAAATATGCCAATTCATTAATTTTCGCTCCATCGCTAAACTTTAATTTACATTTTTTTCCCCATTGGGTGCACAGAAAAAGTGGCTTCCATATCTCATCCATTCTCGCCTCTCATGCCGACATCTCAGACAAAAGTCCTCATCATCAGCACCCTCATGTGCCTTATTCTTGTGATTTCCCCCATGGGGTGAATCCATCAGATTCCACCGGCATAAATTGTCTCGTGTGAGAGTGTTCCTCAATGAAAAATAGACACATGGAAAGCTATAAAACATTTTCTTTGACTACATAAATAATGTGTCTCATCATATTTCCTGGCTCGCGGTTGTTATTGTCATGATGAGGACAAGTAGTAAAGACTTTTTATCGTGATATGAATGAGAGACTCTCGTGCAGCTAAATAGAAAAGATGAGTGTTTCTGGAGGAGGATTATGCTATGTACGCCATATAGAAGTGACACTGAGTAATATCAGAGTTGTTGTTGCGGTTCTTGAGTCGAAAATACTTCTGAAATTCACACCCTTCACTACTCTGGGAAATTTCAGCAATTATCCTGACAAAAAGGTATGCTCTTTTCAATTCATACGTTTGCATTGTGTCTTCTTCTCGTGTTCTGAATTGAATACTTGTTGAGAGCTTATTGCCTGACCCTTGCGTAGTGATCATGCAAGATGGAGACGCCGGGTGGATTTATATATTTAACACAGCATATATTCCCAGCCAAGCACTTCCCACATAGAAGTTGTGGGAGGGGGTGAAACGCCGAGAAGCGGCAAAAAGAAAACTCGCGATTATGGAAAGTGGAAGAAGCGGTGGTTTGGGTGGGAAAAATACGAAAAGGAAGGGAATTTTTCAGAATTGGAGTCGGTAAGGGGCGCACGAAGAAAATAAGCATAATGACAAGAAATGAAACATTCGGTTGGGAAAGTGCGGAATGAATAAAAAGTTTAAATTCTCATTCTAACATCCGCGGACGCATTTTCCTACAATTCGCGTAATTTTTTCCACTTCACCTACATTCTCTGTGTGTCTCACGTTGTTTCTCCCCATGGATTCTATTGCAAATATGGTGAAAATATCATTTATTAGAAGATTCATTCATGATTCCGAACAGGCAAAGTGAAACACAATTGAGTTGGGATAAAATATAAATTAGAAGATAATTGTCCAAGTCAAATTATTTTTCGACATATCTCTCTTAATAAAGTGGAAAATGCACTGCTGTTCATAAACGTGTCGGAAAATACTATGGCTGCACATGCAAGAATAATTTCGAATATATGAAATCCAAAATTCCAAATTATTCCCCCAAGACATTTTTATGTGTACAGATTCTCGCCAGACGAAATTGAATGCCGGGTAGAAAAAGAGGTTGTATGTGAAATTCTGTATATCTCAAAGGAGTTATTTCAAAAGTTTCCACTTGCATGAACTTTTTTCCTCACTAGATGGAATATTATGCTCAATTTGGAGTCGCTTTCACCATGCAGACGTTCCTCATTGTGAGATTTTTTCTGCTAAATTTGCCTCCTACGAAATCTGGTATGATTTAGTGACTTCGAGAAAATCTAGAGGGATTTTTTTTATTCGTCCTCACTCACCAACATGTTTTCCGCCACTTCAAAAGCGAAAATTTTGCATTTCAGCACAAGCATTTCTCATTTCTTATACACTCTCATTAGAATTTTTAAAAGCCCCCCACCAAATACCTTCAGTTTTATCATAAGTGTTACTGTATTGGGATTTGGCCCTCTTGACTTCCATAATGGAGGAAAAGCAGATAAAGGAAAACATTTTACCCCTTCCTCGGCGAGAACTCTGACCCCATTTCCAATTCAAAGTGACTCCTCTCGGAGGCAGGTGGTACAAATTTTATTGCACAGTAACCTCAAATTTATAAATCCCAGCCCCGAAAATCACCATTTCCCACGGTCTCCCCAGAGCGACCGGAGTTGATGTTTTTCGGGGGGGCGACAGTGAGGGACGGGATGGGATTCTCTTTATTCATTTAGAATTGAGATTCGTTGAAAACTTTTTCTCCGAAATAGTTTTAAAAGTTTATTCGTGTCCTCAAATACTGTTCAAATGAAAATTTCTCAGACTATCGCGCGCACTGACTTTCCTCTGTCCACCCACAATTTCCCGAGCGCCGGAGAGGGAGAGAATTCGCCGAGGAGTGGGAGAATGGTAAACTTGATAGATTACATTCATCTTTCTATTGTTTGCTGAAGTCTGAGCAATTCAACTTTTTCTCATGAGGATACAAGGAGCTTTTCCATCGGGATGAACCCCAGCATTCATGCACCCACACAAACTCTTGAGCTTTTTAACAACTACGCCGTATTATGAGTGTGTGCTCAACTAAGCACTCAATTCCGCCAAGCTTATAAAGCGATCAAAGCGTATGTGGGGTCACTTGGAAGTTTCAAACGCCCTTTTGCCTCCCACTTGAAAATTAATTTATGCTCAAGGATATTTCTTGAGCAATTTTTGCCACTTCATCTTCATCACATGCTCTTGAATTTAAAGCATGATGCCATTGCAAATTAAGAACCCATATGAAATAGGGGAAGAATAGCGTGCAATCTCTCCATTGGAGATTTGCAAAATTATCACAAGACTCCTTCAGAGCGTGTCCTAAATCCCTCTTTCACTGGGATAATCTCCCATTTCAATAAATCCTCATTGGACTTTTTGCGCTCATCGGGAAATTTATACACTTATCCCACCAATACGAGTTTATTTATAGCAATTAATTGTGGTATAGATTGTCTTCGCAAAAGCAAAAGCGGGAGGTTTAACAGGTGAATGGCAATTAATTATGGGCTTTGAGAGTGACACATTGTGTGGGTGATGGACATATACATTGGGACATATATACAAATTAGTCAGTCGTTAATCATTTTTCATCGCATCGCACCCTTCGGACAGTGAGGGGTGGTGGAGAAAAAGAGGGTGGAGAGCGCCGGAGAGATAGCATTCCCCTCGGAGTGGATCAAATGGAGGATCGTTAATGGAAATGAAATTATTAATAGCAAAGATGGACTCACCCCCGACCACTCGGCACGATATCATGATGTCATCTCCTTCTTGCTTCGGCCCGAGGATGGTGCCATTCAATTGACGTCCCCAGCGGTCCAGGACAATGGGATGCTCCGGCAGGACTGGAATAGACATAACAAGTGTATTTTACTTTCCATCCCACACAAAACAACATCCGGCTCTCAACTTTATTAATGGTTTATTATGTAGTTTTAGAGTTTCGCCGCCCCTCAACATAAGTGGGTCGAATGTTTGCACAAATAACTTCAACTCAAAACTGCTGACCCCAACTCATTTGGTCATTTTGAATTGTTGCTGGTGAACGGGAATATGGCAAGAAAGGATTTTCATAGTGGGCACAATTTTGAGCATACAATATTGAGATGATACTGTGAAAATGTTTCTTGCAGACAACCCCCTACATGTTCTTCCCATTTGCTATGTGAAAACAATGCGCAAACCTGAGCTGTGTGAATAAGGGACTGCTCTTAATTTCATGACCCTTCCACCACTGTCACCTCCACAAATTGTACTTTTTGCACCTACTCAACTATTTATCATGTTCTGCTCTTGGACAATGCCATGTCGCTATCTTCCCTCACTCGCCACAGCATTTCCAGTCGCAGCGAACCGTCAACTGAGAAAATGTCACAGTCGAGGAGGCGAAGCTGCAATTCGTCGATAGAGAATAGTTGAAAAATCACATGAAATTCAGATTCACTCGAAAAAGTCAAAAATTTAAACAGACACAGAGCTTTTTGGGGGGAAAAAACGTTAAGCTCTCTCTCTCTGTCATTGATTCGCATCAAGAGTCTTTTACACTTTTCAATTAATACCCAATGAGAAATTTAATAAATATTTAATGACTGAATTCGACAGATTTGAGCATGTGTTGCTATATTAAATATGAAGAGAATAAAGTATTAATATTACGCTGTTTTATTATTAATTACGACTCATACATTATGTGTAATGAATGGAGAATTTCCCGCTAAAATGGGGAATTTTAAATTTTAAACATGTGAAATTTTCACGTCCCAAATTAATAAGAAAAAACATCCCATGCTCTTCTCGCCGAAACAGTATTTTAAGACAGAATGTTTCAAGCGATTCCATATTCACACTTGAAAATTTGAGCCAGAATATCAGATTGAACTATTTCTACAAGTTATTCTACAGATTCCGATCAGTTACTCTGCTTTTTACATTTTCCAACTTTCATTTAAACTAATATAACACATTTTTAACATTCTTTGTTTGACGGGGAAATGCTCCAGTTATTTTCATGAAACTTTGAACCTTCGAAATCATGCCCTTTTTCCACACTTTAGCTCAAAAATATGATATGCCGAGAAATTTAATCGACTCTATCAGTTTTATGGCAGAGATATTGGAATGTTTTCTACTTACTTATGACTGATAAATTATGTCGAAAGCTCTGGGTCTGGCTGGTTCGAAAATCAATACGGCATCTATACACTCCCTGATCGTGTCGCTTGATATCCTGGGAAACCGGAAAAATAATCACACTCATATAAAAGCAAGCACAGTTGTATATTTTCGCCATGTCCCTCTCACTCTGGCCCTCGTGGTTGTCTCGTCTGCAACGTGTGTTATAAATGATATGGCACATAAGCCACGAATTTTCCTATAGTATCCTCTCTGTCTTTCCCTCTCGGCGGACGGGCAATTCATATAGAATAGTGCAATAAAATATCTGCGATTTTGATTTATCTGTGGGCATTGGGGAGGGCCAAACACCCTCCTCCCGGATTGAGTTTCATGGACTGACGCTCCGGAGTGGGAAAAGTGGGCGAAAAGTCACCGCATTTTATAAATGGGATATATGAGAAGCACCTTATCTTCAAAAATATCGACTCTGAGCCATTCCTGCGGCGAATAGCAATTTATTAAGTGCCATCAAATTCCCGTTTATATTCTGCATGCCGCATCCATGTGTCCATATGTTGTACCAGAGAATTGTGTGTGGCTTGTCATGGCTTTTTCGGGGTGGACAGAGTGGAGGTCAGTTCATGTGCGGCTCCTGCAGGGGCACTTGCCAGAGCGAGAGAGAGGGACTGGCGAAGTGGATTAATTAAATTCACCTTAATGTCCAGCGATGCCGGCGATGATTTCACATTAAACAATGCACGGGAGCCAAAGACTTCAGGTGCTGACCAGTGCCTCACATGTGACAGTGATTTACTGCGAAAATCGAAGCTGCAACGAAGGAGAGACGAAAGTGAATTTCAAGATAATTGCATCACTTGCCAGGAGGATGTAAACACCCACTGTGAATCTTTTTCACCCAACAATTGCACCATAAAATCTCAATTCAACACAAATTTATTGCATTCCACAGCGAAAGTTATGCTTCTTTGCGGCATCTCGTGAAATTTTCCACTGCGCGAGCAAATAAAATGTTGTATATATGCATCGCTTCTTTACAATGAAAATTGATACATTTGTTTATATAACATTGTGTTTGCTACTTTGCAAATCCGATTGCTAGAAAATTCCAATTGTGGCGATGCTTCATTGTTATGTCATGCATAAAGTGGGTGAATTCTCACCCATTTGAATTATTGATGAACTCCACCAAAGACTGCTAAAAGAATACAACAATCTCGCGGAGAATTATTTTCAACGAGCAATTAAAATTATGCTCAATTGTGCGGCGACAGCATAATTTGCCCCCCTTCTAAACTCCTGCACTTTTTCCCGCACGATCTTCTCCAACTAATTTTAATAAATTGTAGCTTTTAATATGCGGCGGAGACAAATTATGTAAAATGTGGCCGCAATAAAAGTTTGTAATTTCAATTCTCAAACTTTTCACAATTACACACAATTACAATTAAAAGTGAATGTATGGCGAATGGGGTGGCGCAGAGATCCTTGTCGCGCCCAGAAACTCCCATGGCTAACACGCTTTGGAAAATCGTTTGGGTTTGGGGTGCTCAATTTTAATTCTTCTCTCTCTCTCCCACTGTCTCCGCCGGCAACTTGCCAGCCATTAACCTAGTTCAACGAAAATATCTTAAAGTGCACACAAATAGTAATTAAAATTACCTGTATAATGGGATGCCGGCGTTGTCTCTGAACCATAACACCATATTAACGTCGTCTAGTGGGGCCGATAGCGGACAGGGCAGCGACACACTCCTGCCTTCCACGGCTTCGATGTCCAATGTTCGAACTGCACTCGAGTGTGGGTGGATTTTCGGATGGGGAGCATCGAGAAAGAGAGCAAGAAAGACAATTTATTGAAATTTGTGTGGATAGCTGGCTTAACTCCCCCACATTGGCAACACATTAGGGGAAAGGGTGGAATTTTCAGCATTGCATTCAGCCAGCAACGTCTGGTCATTAGGTGGACCTTCTACCTCGGTATTTAACACGTTAGCCAGGATGGAGGTGGATAAATTCTAAGCGATACGGCTTTATATTTCAACTTGATTGAAGTGATTCTGCGGTAATGCAGTAAATACGCATGGATTGCTTTTCTCCTAATCCAAATTCATCCCATAAATCGTCTCACAATGAAATTGGTCAATTATTGAGTGAAAATGTAGTTATAAATATATGAAAAGCACATATTTCTGTCATTCTTCTCACGAAGTGTGAATTAAAATCGATGATCACTGGCGATTCGGATACATTTTTAACCTTAACAAGCATTATATATTGATAAAGCTGATAAGCTCTCGGAAAGCTCAACAAGTTGTTGAGAACAATAAGAATAATTCCAGTATTCATTGTCAAATTTATCAATGCATTATTTTTCAAAGTGAAAAATGGCAAATTCGTGTAGAAGATGAATATTTCCTAAGACGAAATGGTGCTTTTGAATTCCTCGCGCTGACATGAATCTCACCTCGTGAGCTGCTAAAATGTGAAAATCGCGTGGAAAGGGAGTGGAAGTGTGCCAACTGATGTTTCAATCTGTCTTGTGTATCTCCCTCTTTGAGGAACAAAGGGGGAGTGTTTCCCTGAAGAAGAATCTTCCAGTGTTTTCTATATTTTAGCACCAAATCATCCCCGAAAAGAAAGGAAACTCTTGCATTCATCTGAGAAAATCAATGCCTGTATAAATACGGCAAGATGATGCATGCTGTATTTTGAATAGGGTTAGGATTTTTTTGGGTTGCTCGTGGTGAATACGAGAGGAGTTGTGTATAAAGTGGAATATACTTTCGTGATGAGATTTCGCAATACCCAACCGCATTTCGTGATATTTTTTACTCTTCGGCTCTTTCCCTCGTCTCAGCAGGAATAACATATGAATTCAATTCCTCCTTCTATAATTGGGTATATTTTCTTATATTCCACCGACTCATTTTTTCTCACGTCTTCCTCTCTCGCATCTGCAGATGCTTCTCTCTCTCACTCTCACCCTCGCTCTCTTCTTGGAGCTCCTCGAGGGATTCCACGAATGTTATCCTCGAGTTGTGTATATTATTGGATTGTGTTGTGATTTATGTATTTACCCCAAGTTGTTTTTATATACATCCCTTCGATCACCGCAGAGCAATATTTTTCTGTATCATTAATTTCACCTTGTAACAACATTCAATTAAGTAGAGAAAAGTAAGTCCTTAATTACACTGTTCCACTTTATGACTTACTACATTAATTATATATCCTCAATGACTGCGGGAATGCTGAAAAAATGGAGCGTACAACAGGCTGGCCGGCGAAAAAAAAAACTTTTCCTATGTAGCAACAATCGAGAGCTCTTGTCTCACTTTACTCATGTTCAACTCACACCTTTTCCACCCCTTTCCCCGCGTCCCTGATTACCCCGTTTTTCCCTATCGCCGGGGGAGAATGATAAATGGTAAAAATATCAATTTGCGTTTCGACCCACACTTCATCCAGCGATACTTTTAATTAATTGACGACGAAAGCGGAGTTGAACTTCACTTTGGCCGCCACCCCCGTAGAATCCCTTCATTCACCGCCCAAAAACACATACAGCTATTTGTTGCTGCTTTTCATTTCACGGGAAATAAATTAATCACACACACTGTATATGAATGCGCACGAAAATTTCAATTCATTCCTCAACAATTACACGATTCCATTTCAGTTGGTAATCGCATAAAATTTTATTCTACATTTTCAATTGAATCGCCCGGCGAAAAAAATGCACTTCCTTCCTGAAATTCTGCTAGTACGATAATAATTTTCACCCTCAGCGGTGTTGTTTTTTTTACTTTGGATGACAGTTTGGAAGTTGAGGGGTCAAAAGCGAACGGAGGAATAACTGGTGGAGTTTAAAATGCTTGAGCCAAATAAATATCCCTCGGCCAGTGCTGACATTATTGAGAGATGTTTCAATAGGAAAAAATCATTGACGGAATTTCCGGCTTCTGCATTTGAAGGGAAATCTCGGTGACAAAAAAGACTGAATTCACAATGATGTATAGATGCTGTTGTGAGAATCCCTCTCCGGCTCCTCAAAGCGACGATTATTGTCGAGCAGAAAAAAGGAGGCGAAGCCAGTCACAGAGCGGCAAAGCCACAAAACTGGAGACACAATTCCACAATATGGAGACTTCTGGGAAAGAAAATCTCATCTCCACAGTTGGAAATTTTACAGCATTGGCGGTGTGAGCTAAGCCACATAGTTATTTTGGTGGATATCTTGCCACTATCGAGAGCGTCTCTCAGCCCCGGAACAGACTGTGTGTGTGTGTGTGTGGATCTGATGGACTGTGTTGAGTGAATTGGAAATAAATCAATCTTGAACGTGATTTTCTTTATACGTTTGTAATTTATCAAGTTAGACGCGCGAACAGTGGGAGCAAAATAAAAACTTAACTTACTGATAAGTGAAATTGAATTGAAGCACTGCACACGAGCAGTGAACAGAAGAAAATACCCCCGGATGAAATGTGTGGAGAGATCGTTTGGATGTCTTCAGTAAATTGATGGCAGTTTGTTTAAAGATTTTCACCCATTTTTCCCACTACATTTTGATGGTGTGAGATTTATTTTAAAAAATTAAATTGCCCCACTTTTGCCATATATTCAAACCATAATCGACGACTTCCAACTGTCATTCGAAGAGCGGCGGAACTGTCGAAAATGCCGGGAAAGAGTTGAATGGCAGAGGGATGCATTCTAAATATAGAAGCTGTCCGGCTGCCAGTGAGGGCCGCAGTCACATCTTGTCCACAGTCATTGTGGCACTTTGCATAGTCAAGCCTCAGTATCGGTCGTTGGTCGCCACGGTTGTTTGATACCAACCGCTGTAGTTGTTGTGGCTCATTGGGCTGCATTCACGATGAATAATGAGCCGTTTCTGAGCTTGCAGTCTGTTCTCCTTCCATTTTCTTTTCCCCACAGTCATGCAGGTATTTTGTCCAGTCACTGATCACATGGCCAAGGGGAGGATAATATGCCTTAACCACTTCCGAATCATTTGCAAATATGCCTGACACTTGCAGCACTTAAATTTTAGACTTTGCACACAAATTCTGTAAGATATTTCTCTACAAGTTTCTGTAAGAATCCACTTTAAATCGCTTTTTTAGTGTCTTTTCCGACCACAACCTCAAAATATCACTAAAAGATCATAAAAGACATAAAAGATCATCATAAAATTGATGATTCAGAACCAAAATTGTCCAGACAGGTTTCTAAGTTCGAGTGATCTAGTGATCTCTTCGACTTAAGCATAAGAATTGATGTGCTAGAATGCGAATTATTCACTAAATCTGTTCTTAATGTGTTACATAACCTAGAAAAAGTATATTGTGATTGTTTTTATGCAAAAATCAAAAGGAATCCAATGAATCGAATAATTTGGCAGTAAAAGAAACAGTCAGGAAAGGAATATTGTAAGTTTTTGAACACTTCCGCGGAGCTGTACACCACTTCTGCCTGCATTATCTCCCCCTTGGTAACAGGAAGGTGTTAAACTTGGACGCTGTTATTCAGAGAAAAACGAGAGCTTGCATCGCAAGATCCTCTCATGTAACAGAATGGAAAACAGTTCGATTATCATTATTGATTTTCTATCAGCAACAGAAGTGAGAGCTTAAAAGTCCTGTTCACAAAATTCTCACCAGAATATACAAAGAGCACATGAACTGCGTGCCAGAAAAGTTGCTGTTAAACCATCTGACTTCGAGTTGGGGGTGGCTGAAATGATCTACGATAATGGGAAAGACTGATTAACGCGCAGTTTAGCAACTACACTGCCAGCGGGAAGTTTTGCTTTTCTCTAAATGCTTCGGGTTGTCTTGAGCTCGAATTGATTCGCAGCAGGTGAACATGTTCCTGCTCCAATTTCGTGATTATTTCCCCCAAATGTGATGGAATTGGAGGAAGCCAAGTCAAAAAAAGAGTCATTTTCTATGCGGAGCGAACTCGTGAAGTCTCTGGCATGGAGAAACCACAACGGCGTGGCTGTTCTTTCTTCTGCAACTGCTCCAGTGAATTATAATTTTGAGTGGAGAGAGAGAGCTGGAGAGAGTGAGCTACTCATGATGAGAATTTATTGTGAAGGAGCTCGCCGAGGAAGCTCCTCGTGGCTGAATTAGGGATGAAATGTGGTGTGAAATTTGATGAGTGACGCTCTTGTATAGTCAAAATTTGCCAACACACTACTAAACTGGAAGAAATTCACCCACTCTGCTTTGTGTTTGCGCCACGAACTTCACGGTGCTCATGCAAAATTTGCCATTTAGAATGATGCAGAATTCGCTATGGCTTCTGCCAAGACAACTGCATGGCACTGTCGACGGGAAATATATCGCATTTATTATTCCATCTCCATTTATTCGTATTCGTGATATATTTAAATATCGTGCAAATTTTCACAAAGTGCTCAATATCGTGTATCTTGCTATGTAATTTCAGACTCTGATAAATTTCTTGCTATTCTCCGTGTCATACAAATGCGATGCCACACGGAGTCACATGAGGAGTGAATTAATGTGCTCCGCAGGATGTATTAAATAGGTGTAAATTTTTATTCCGAAACTTGGCACACACTTATTACAGATACACTGCAAGCGATCCCCCGAAGAGCGATAGTTTGTAAATTTTCTATTATTCCCAAATACATATTTCCCATAAATCTCCACCGTCTGGGCGGCCACATTCACCTGAAGCCAATTCATAAATTGCTGTCTGACGGCATTACAGGAGCTGGTAGACACATTTCTCCGGGAGCAGCCAGCAAATCGCTCCCTTCCTGCTTGCCACCCTCGACGCTGGGGCATCCACACTAATTTCTGGGATTTCCATCTCTTTGCAACAACTTGTTCCCCCCGCCCCCGCACCGCCTCTGCCATATATTAGAATAAATAAAAAATATTGCCAAACAAGATCCAGGATTTTTTTTCGCCGCAGCTCAAAAGCTCCCGCACGCCTTTACAATTTCCAACCACGTAGACATCAGGCGGATGTGAAGATAATACCAAAGCAGCTCTCGGGAGCGTGAGTGGGAGCTTATGGGGTGGCTTTTGGCGCCGCCGGGCGTCGCAAGATGGGGACTATATGGAAGATGCCAAGGCCAGAAACTTCTTTTGCCACCCACCATCATCGCGGGTGTGATTTTCGTGAATTGATATTGAAAGTTGCGACACGTGAGTCCTACAATGTGTTATTATTTGGCATGGAGTTCATGGGAAAATTTTCATATTACGCCCTTTCCCATCACCTCATCGCTATCACTTTGGCTTGGCGCTTCCTTGAGAATCGATACAACCGCTCAACATTGAGGCTTGAGGAAGGCAGAAAGCTCAAATAGTGATTTCCACCTACCGAAAACTCACACCGCGCTCGATTCCGACAACTTCCGAGGAATGCAATTTACTCACAGTGATTCAAGCTTTTTTTGCCTTCCACCCAAAGTCAAAGGCAAAAAAGTACGGCAGAAGTGTGTCTAATGCCATTTTTTTGCCTCCACTCACTCCCCGTGTCCTTATTTGACGGGGCACAGGAGCAGGTCTGGAGGTAGGGAGAAATAAAGAAATAGACATTTTGCCAAAAGGCACTTTCAAAAGTTGTCACTATGGCAAATAAAATAAGTTTCATGTGGCGTGTTTATTTGTTCGAAACACAAAGTTTTACTTTCTACTTATTCCCTCTATCCGCATAAGTCTCCCTTTTTACTCCTGCTTCAAAATGTTTATTGATCGCTCTTCTGTGTCATCCGTGCCACAGTAAATCTCTCGCTTCTGATTTATTTGGGATGTTACAGAAATTTCCCGGAAAACTGCCTGCAATCTGAGATTGCAATTCAAAGCAAAGTAACGAGAGAAAAACCGTGACAGCTTTCCAGGGAAATGCATTTGTGCCGCTATAAATAATTAATATTGTGACTTCTTTGGGAATGTGCTGCAAATTTTAGAAAATCGAATTCAATACAAAAATAATTTCATGACGACCTAAATTATCACTTAGAATCGATTGTGTATAAAACAAGAGGTTTCACAACTCTTCATTCATACTTGTTTTTGAGGTTTCTTGCCAATTTTACCCCATCAAAGTGTAATTTGAGTAGAATTCACTCATAATTAGGTGAAGAATTTCTTTTAAATTATACGCTCTGGAAGTATTCAGGCCAAAATTTTGCAATTACCGTAATTTCTCCTCGGAGAACAAAACGAAGAAATACTTGAAGCTATTTAAAATTCATCTTGATTCCTCATGAGATCCTTCCAAGGCACACAACATTCCCAATAAGTCCTTTTCCAAGCTACTTTCGCTGTTCATTCTACCCCCGCATTATTAATGGCAATATTGTGAAAGCTCCCGAAAAAAAAAGTTTTCGGGAAGAGAAAGCTCATTCCCCTAAAAATTGCAGACTCTTCAATTGATAATCATCCCACCTCGGCGAATCCCTCGGCAGTTGGTGGCGGAGCTGAAGCGGAAGAGCCCAGGAAAGTTGCTTAATTTTTCGCATGTACAATCAGTTTGTTTTCCATAATGAATTGAATCATATTTTCCTGTGTGGTGAATGCTAAATCAGTGAAAGTGGAGGGCGTTACTGCCACGCCAGGATAATTTTTTCACACAGCCCCACGCCGGTGAAAAATTATCTTTTGCACTCGGAGCACCTCCGCTATTGAGACCATCCTCATTCTTTATCATCTCACTCTCTTCTCCCACTTTACGCATTCATGAATAATTCAGTGCAAATAATTCATGCAGAAAATATGCTTTTATTTTTTTTCCTGGGCTTTCGCTCTCTCTCTTCATCTTCTCTCCCCTTTAGCACTCTTTTTTTTTCGCCATGCAGAAGAAAAACGCGGTGGCTGAAAATAGACAAGAGAATTGGGTATAAAGTGGCAAAGGTGCGTCTCACCACGAAAACCCTCTTCATTCAGGCCATCTTTCAGCTGCTGAAGTTCGCTTTGAGCGAAACAACAACCACTAAAGCACAGAGATTTTGCGGAATTGGGTTTGAACTGGGAAATTCTCAAGCGGAAGGAGAAATGCAATTGAAAAGTACTAATAAACGTTGTTAATAGACAGCAAGAAGATTCATTGATCACATTATAAGACCACAATATTCCACCACAGATTGCAAAACATGATCAATTGAATTGCCACTCCTTAGCAAAATATCTGATGTGGAAATTGAGCAATAACAATAAATGTTTCCGAGATTATTTGTATAATGCCTGAGAGTGGTGCAGAGTCGCAGCCACGCGCAGTACCTGAAAGAATGGATGAGATGTGGGAAAAGTCTCCGTGAGCCGCCCTTCGGGAGCGAACACGGCGGACCTGAAGTATTTCTCTGGCTCATTCCCAGAGCAATGTATATATGTTGCTCTCTGGTGAATTTAAATTGTAATAAATTTATGGGAGGAATTCACTGTACAGTGGATTATGTACTTGGTCATAATTCCTTTCTTCGCCACATTCTCATGCTGATGGCGCACGAAAGAAAAATCTGCCGTGGGAAGCAATAAAAAATATTCTTTTATTCCATACCTTCCTCAGGATTACTCTTGAGCTTTTTATTTTCATTCTCATCTCCCACACACACACACACCGTACACGAATTTTCCACCCGGTGTGGAGTCTCATGAGTTTTCTCTGCGATTCTCACGGGCTTTTTTCACGGCGCATCGTCACTCGTGCTTGCGGATGAAATTCCCGTATGGATTAATTAATACATAACCTGAAGGAAGAGTTCTCAGCAGGAGAAGGAGCAAGTTTAATGTTGTGTGCACTAAATTGTTGATAATTTCCTCTTGTTGTATTTTCTCTTTTAGCACCACATCTCGCAGTTACTTAACTTTTCAATAATAAATTATCTTTGAGAATTTTCGCGGTCTCCAGAAGGCGGAGATGGTGAGGTTCGTGGGCATATGTGTGGATATGAGACGGCAAAACTTGGCATTGCCTCAACTTGTGCAAATTCCAACTGATTACCATAAACTCAGAAAGTTCTCAATTTTCTCATTTGCCATCATCATCATCAGTCTGGAGACAACTCCTTTCACTCTGCCGACTTCATTCCAGGACGCATAGACTCGCAGCATTCACCCTGATGAAAAGCGCCCCTCTCCCGGTTTGGCGGTGAAAATTTTATGAAAATGCGAAAATATGAAAAAAGGAAAATTCTTTTCATTCCACCACCAGAGATATTCCCTTCATCTTCCAACTTTTTCGCCCCACGTCACCCCGTGAAAAACATTCCGTATCGCTGCCAGAATAAAGAATACACCCAGAGCACAATAATAGAGTGTTCTGACGGCAAAATGAGAGGTGGAGGCTAAAAATGAAAATTCCCCGACAATCGTCACTGTCATCTCTGTCAGTTGCCACCGCCATCCAATCCCTCGCCAATTCATTTGATGGCATCCTATTTGGTCCAGAGAATGCCACCTTCAGCCAGCATATTTCTTTCTCCACAGCCTCCCTCGGCAGCACTGTTAGAAATCGCTGTGGAAAGTCTGCAATCGTGTGCTCGAAAGACCAAGAGAATGTGCAAAATAAGGAATCGAGATAGCACAAGAAGCAAAATTCTACGCATTATTTCATACAGATTTTGGAACATTTAACTGAAAGTTCTCTAAAAGACAGTAATAGCGTCAAGTAGTTATAATTCTCTTTTGGTTGAATTCAAATGATGTTCATGAGTGTGTTTCTATTAACATTGGTTCCACTCGCAATATTCAGCAGAAGTTGTGTTGACTGAAACTTTATATTCGTCGACAAGGGGGAGATAATATAGTCAGAGGTGATGTACAGCCCATCGGGAGTTTCAGAAAGTTGAATTGTTAAGGAACTTGCAATATTCCTTTCCCCAAAGCTTCTTATACTGACAAATTATCTCAATTCTTTGGATGTCTTTGGATTGATACCAAAAAACACTGAAAATTGTACTGAATTTGAACATAACCTCAAAAATAGTCATTTGAACTTGGAAAATGTTCATTTAGAAAAATTTCTGCATAATTTTGCCTTTGAATCTGCAATTTTTAGTTCGTGGGCAAAACAATACATGATTTTGTGATCTAGAAAGCTTCCAAACGGAGTCTTAAAAGATCTTTCAGCAATATTTTAAGGTTATGATCGAAAAAGGCATCCAAAAAGGCGTTTTTAAAAGAATTATTATAAAAATATCTGATGGAGACTTGAGAAATTCATTAAATTTTGTGAAGCAATGTGGAAACAGTCTAAAAACTTCCAGTTCAGAAGTGTCAGGCAAATTTTGAAGTGTTTGGCAGTGGTGTGCAGATTAAAGGTATATTATCTTCCCCTTGTTCGTCGATTATGCAGAGCGCTTATTTGAATATCCCTGTCGAATACAGAGCGACAAGCAGTGAAAAACCTCAAACCCAGATGATCAAAGTATAAATGGAAAGCTGAAAAAACTAGACACACGCGTGTGCCTAATTAATGCGACACCTGGTTTGCGATGTGCGGTGGATGGAGGACTAATGGAATAACTTCATCCCTCCAATTCTCACAGTGTTGATTGCCGCATGCGATGCGAGGTGGCTTTGTATCGAAAATTCTCCCGATATTATATTCTGTCTCCGTGTGCAGAGGAATGTTCCATAATATCATCATCAGCGTGACTGTTGGTTTGCCTCCAACTTGCTCCCTGTGCATCCCACCGCCATAAGCCACCCCTCACATTCGCATTCATCTTCATAAAACTCCGGGGTAATGTGACAAAGGACTAGAAACATACGCGAGCGCCAGTGATACATGCTTTATATGAAATGTGCCGCATAAATCGTCTATTTATCCCCTCAGATAAATCCTCTGTATTAAGTCTATGTGGTCTCCATTATATTGTGTGTGTGCCTCATCCGGCGCTTTCAAAAAAAGACTTCAAACGAGCCGTTTTTGCTTTCGCCTCACAGCAAAACACTGCCTGAGCCACGTTAATCTTTTTCACGCGAAAAAGTTACACTGAAGATCTCACCGAAATAGGATTGAATTGAGCTTGTCAGTGGTTACCACTTTGTGGGTGGGATGCTTCTCACCACGGGAACGGGGACGGAGATGTGCTGCAGGAAAACAGAGAGAAACTCACAATTGGAGAAAGCGTGGTAGCAGTATAGTGAAAATATTTCCATTCGATATTCTTGTGTGGAAAATCCCTCAACTTTCTTGTCTTTCAGCGCTTCGAAAACAAATCAGCAAAAAAAATCTATATACATAGATTGAATTGAGGCATTCTACCAGGCAAGGAGCCGCAGAGAGATTTTCTTAGGGGCACAAAAAATTGTTATCATTTCCTCTATAGATACAAACGATATAATGGGTGAATAAGTTAAGGGCGGAGAGAGGATGGCTGTGTGGGAGGGTTCCAAAGGATCCCAGCAGCATCATCCGCCACAGCACTAAATTGCCCCGAGGCGAAAGATTTTCCACGCAGACAATCTATTGGTCTTCTTGTGTCATAAATTCTCAGGGGAGCTTTTCTCCGCAGCCCCCAAATTCCATTGAGCTGGGATTGAATTTGCACAAAAGAGGGCCGGAGTTGCAGCGCAGCGACAGCTCAATATATCGCCCATGGTTTGGCATTCGCTGGGTTAAATTCAGTTTCGCTAGTCCGATTATAATCACTGGACATTATTACCTACATGCCAGTTGAAGTCAAATAAATGAGAGCTATTAGATCTAATGACAGTGATTTCTGCCCTTCACTCCCCATAATAAGGCCAATTTATGTTGAATTTGGCAGAAATCTGATTGAGTTTTACTACAAATCACCTCATGTTTGAATTATTAGAGATTATCAAGGGCCTTGTGTTGCGCAATACCCTTTTTAGAGGGTGCTTTGCCGAGGATGCCTGATGTATTAAGCAAATTAATTAGGCAAGTTTCACTGCTCTAATTCACTTTGCCACATGACCCCCAAAAGGCAGAGGAAATCTACGGATAAATTGTAATTTTGGAGCACAAAGGGTGCGTCTTGAATAGCTTGATCGGAAAATTAATGAAAAAAAAAATCAAAATTGCCACAAGCTTACAGATCTCTGTCCATCACGAGTATCCCAAGTGCTCATCGTGAGAATCCTTAAAGGAGAGAGAGAGACTTTACGAAAATTGATACTTGAGAAGCTTTAATATCTCCATCGATTTTCTGCGATATTCCTGGGATTTCTCCGAGTGTAATGTCCAAATATGAACTTTTCTCTTAAGAAACTTTCTCTCGACATCTTTTATGGTAATATGGGGAGCATTGTGGAAATTTTCTGTGATGAGCTGCCCCAAAAGTGGGGGGACGATGAAGCTTTGCACTTAGGGCCCATCTCTTGGGGTGTTTAATATAAAACAAACAATTCATTAAAAGAATTTTCCTCTCAGCCGCCTCGCCTTCATCATCATCATCGTGGGGACGAAGACGGGAGACGAGCCCAATGGATGAGGCGACACAGATTGCCTTATCTCACGACGGACACCTTGCATTTAAATTTTCCTACCCAGCGCGAGAACAATTCATTCTTGCGCGGCGACAGTGACGAGGGAATACACTCAATTCCTCAGCCATGCTAAAAGGCATTTTGCCACTCAAGTATGGCGCGCAAGGGTGTATAACGAACAGGAGCAACAATAACAACACTTTCATCATTATCGCGACGCGTCGTAAATGACGAGAAACCGCAATGACGAAGTGTGTATTTCATGCCAGAAAAACCCACCCACTGGGTGGTCGATTTCCCTCGCCCAGCAAATATGGGAGCGATAGGGAGGATATTGTCTCGCACCGAACGATGCCTGGAGAGGATAAAAACCACATCGTCAGTGTGTCTCAAAGGCATCCAAGCGCCCCTATTGAGAGCACTCTCCCTCCCGGATGCCGTGCTATGCGGCGAAGGTATACGGAGAAGATGCAAATCTTAGATTAAAAACAGCTTCATTTCGCGGCGAGCATCAGCATAACTGGCAAAGTGGAGTTCCTTCTCATGCTAACCAACTCCCAAATACCTTGGACTATTGGCGCGAAGATAAGGTGAGCGGAGAGAGAAGCTCATTGAGGGGATGAAAGTTGCAGGATGCTTCGCCATGCCATTCCAAATACATTTGCGATGCTTTCTGGATGTGTCTTGCCTTTTATCCCCCTGCTATATAGCTGGCTCACACCCTCAGACGCTGTGACAGACAATGGGTGAAGAGAGCAAAGAGATTCCCGTCAAATTCATTCATACGCTCCCTCCGTCCGACCTCAAGAGATAACTTTTACCATTGTCTCCTGCCACTTTGAGTTGATGTAATAATTTTACAATGGAACGGGAGTCCTCTAAAAGATAATTATTCCACACTCAACTCGCAAAAGGTATCAGACTGTGAGAAAATTTACTACACTTCTCATCCCTATTGCCACCCAAGGGATAAGGGCGAGAGCGTGGAGCACTTTATGATTGCGAGACAGAGAGATGTGCTGTGCCGTGAGTTGATTCGCTGGACAAGGAGCACTTCTTATTTTATTCTGCTATTTTTCTTTTTAATAACAATCTTTCGCCCGGCTATGCGACAGCACAGAAACACTAAGACGCGCTGTTGTGAGAAGATAATGACAAACCTACTGAGACAGTTGTTCTCGAAGCGTCTGTTAATCTTTAAGCCAGGAGTTTTGTCTTCTAATATTGTATGTGTCTGTTGACACCTTGGTGGAATCTTTGCTTCGTCTCAGGTGCAATTCCTCGATGCGCTAAAGAATTGATCAATTATCAGACTTCAGCGAAATATTCACTCTCTTTATCGCCCGCTTGAACATCATAACGTGGTAAAACCACCGCCAGGGGCGCTAAAGTCGCTCGGAGTATTATTTATCCAATATGTTGGTTGTAAAAAGCGCCCATCTATTCTACCTGCTCACAATTGAGCAGTAAGACATTCAAATTAGCTGAATAGTACGCATTCGGATGACTTTACTCGACACACTTCCTCACCTGGAGCCTGTTTCGCAGGGGAAAGGGCAAAAACTGCGAACATTTTTTGCCTCCTTGCACCGCCGTTCGCCTAATGAGGCAATATCATGAAATAGCTACCTACATGCGGTGGCAGAGTGGCAATAAATTATTGAGCATGGCTGGTGGACGGAGGAGGGGCAGAACGTGAGGAGCGCAAAATTAATTTGTTTCACTATTGTACAATATATGCTCCCGTTTAGTTTAATTTATACCATATTGTATTTTCCTAATAAATATGATAATCATCTGCAATTTAAATCTTAATTTCACCCTGGCTCACAGTTTTGTGTGGGGGATCTTTTCCCGCATGTATAGAGAGTGGTCTATCGGCCACAGTTGGGGGTGGTCATCAGGGGGCGGCGCCACCGTGGGGTGAGTTGAGCAACGTGAACTGTGAGGAGAATGTCATTTAAGCTGTACATCGGTGGTGTTTGTGTACATAAAAAGAAATTGTTGTTTGTTGCAAATAATGCAATTAGCATTAATTTAAATTGTGTGACTAACTCTATGCAGGAGTTGCTCTATTTACTCTCACGAATTGGCGTCTGAGAAATCTTCTAGCGAATGTGGAGAAGTGGCTTTTTTTCTAATTACCCCCATGGCGGCGTCTTAACGAGGCTCGCATTATGCTAAATTAATCGCAGCATCAACAACACACTCCCACCCAACTATTTTGCATGCCACCCCAGAGCAACCCCCGCAGATTTATCTGCGAAGAGGCTTGAGTGGCTCCTTCTCTATCTCACTTTTCTATTCGCCGTGAAAATACTATGGTGAAAGTATTTGGCTCAAGTGCTACTTTTGGTCTAAATTAATTCGCCATGAGTGGGAAAACATGGTGAAACTTCACATGGAAAGCGCCATCGTGAATGTGGAGCGCGGCAAAATGAGCATTAATTAGAGATGGGCATATCAAAATTAGTTAATTTTGGAGAGCATAGATAGACACTGCAGATGATATTAATATGTCAGCTGGAGTAAATACACCCTGAGTGAGGCATAATGATTTTCCACAGGGAGAGAAGCGCGTCAAGTTGTATGCTCAACAGCCGGCACGAGTGATGTCAATTTCATATTCATCAAACGAAAATGAATGAGAAACTCTTGAAAACCTGGGTGTTGGTATATATGAGCACCTCATGCCTCGTGTATCACTTCCCCAGCATTTCTCTTTCGTCTGTGATAGTCATAATTGTTATGTACACCGGTGTCGTTATCGTTAATTTGTGAAGCATCTCGAACGCAACTCTGGCATGTTACAAACATTAAGTCGAGGGGATAATAACTTCTTCTATTAGAGGCATCTTCTCAACCATCTCCGGGAAGATGTTTTATGGCACAATCCATCTAATTCAATTGGGTGATGTGTCAAGGAGGATATTTTACATTTTATGAGCTCAAAACAAGGCTCAATGTGCTCAAGGAAGAGTGAATTGAAGACACTTGTAGTGGCGCTGATTCATCCTGACAATTTATGGAGGCGCATTGGCAGAAAGTTAGTGTTTTGCTAATTGATTACCTCCTGCATAAGTAAGTAAATTTAATAAAATCTCACACGCTGGATGTATACAATCTCATTCTGAGGACATGGAGGGACTTTCGAGATGCGGAATTCATCATCTTCAAGTGTCAGCGATGGATATTGCAAAAGACATACATCATGGGATCCCTCGTCACGAAAGATGGATGCTCCATATTTTGCTCCACATTAAGCTTAATTGCCGCAAGATCAAAAGGAAGATTGTATGTGATATTTTGCCTCTTTCGCACTGCCGGGGTGTAATTTTATTAAATCAGTATCAATTATACATGAGACTTTTCTTTAGCAAACAAACTCTCAACGGAATTACAAACAGCCGGAGTGGGTGGGAAATGTGTCTCTTGAGTGAATAATAAAGTTTCCTACTTAAGTACATGTGGAGCACATTAAGCAAATTCTTATTGAAATATTTTCATAAGCCATCGCCCCTTCGTCTGGCAGGGTCCCAGGACCATGGGATGCCTCGTGAAGCCTTAATGCATTCATGGACGACACCATGAATGTGTTATAAATTCCCATATTTTGCCATATTCCACGAGTCTTGCCATGGGAAAACCCAGGCAAAATTCCCACACCCTCCGCCCGTGTGAGTTTCTCCAACACGTTGGTATTCTGCAGGAGACTCACACCCCCTCGCCACCCCCCGAGATGCAGTTCGAGGAGGCAGCCGAAGAATTTTAATATCTCCGGGATTATGGTTGAGCTGAAAGAGGTTCGTTTACAATTACACATTTGTATGTGAAGTATCCCATAAATGTTGAGTGCTCGAGTATTTCTAAACATAACACACTCTCCGTGTCAAATAACAAGACCCTTTCCACCGTCAGTCGAGGGGCAGAAGAGGATCCCCTAAATAGGCCTGAATGACGGGCAATGGTGAAGGGTGGAAACTTTTTCGTAAGTTTGTTGTTGGAAATTGTCGACTGTTGGGTTAATTAATTAATTAATAGGATCTCAGTGTAAATGGGGTGATTTTTTGTCATGCCTACACTTCTTTTGCTCCTGTGTCACCTACTCCTCTCCCCCGCCCCCCTTTTTCTCCTTTTCCAGATGGCCCCGGAAATTTCCCATTGATTTCGCGTTCCACGACACTTCCGTGTTCCGCCCGAATTCGAGGAATTTACAAACTTCAGTCGGGCAAAATGTTAACTAGAATGCTAACAAAATATTTGGCCTTCCTTGAAGTTTTTTCTCCCTAAAGTACTTAAAGCTACTTTCCGTACTCTTTCAAGCTCAAAAATTTAGAGTTGGGTTTCATTTGTAGGTTCTCCTTTCGCCTTCACGTTGAAGATGGAAATAAATGTGGCCAATAAGAAAGTATTACACGGAGATTGATACAAATGGTCTATTATCTGGCTTAAAAGTAAACTTGCTCACATCACACTTTTTGATTACATCGAGTAGGTTAAAAGTGCTCTTAAAGAGACTCTAATTTGAGGCAAAAATCTGCAAAACCCCCTCAGAATCGTCCCACTCTCGGCAAAATCCCTGTTCTTACGATTTTGGCACAATGGAGCACAGTAAATTATGTGAGATTGCGAGAACAATGTGTGCTGATCCGTTGGTGACAATGTGTAATTGGCGTTGAAGAAAAGCAAAGAGATATGGCATGGATGACGGTCTTAAGTGATAAGCACCTTGAGAGTGATATTTGGGATCAAAAACCCATTAATGTCGGCGATCTGGGGATGCTCCAGTGGGAGGGTAATCGTTCACCGTGAAAATCTTCCTGGGAGACTCTGAAAATTTCATAATTTATTTCCCATCTTTCTCTCTCTCTCTCTGCATTTCCTCGCATTTCCCCCCATGAAAATCCACTCTCGGCGGCGCCCCAGCAAAAGTGTCTCCTTCCGATGTTTCATCCCACTTTAAGTCTATCCAACATATTTAGTGGCTCTCCAGCATCGCCAGAGATGCTGACATTAAATATTGTATTATGTGATAATGGTTGGCGATATGGGGGTGGAAATCAAAGAATAGGGGTTGCGATGCAAAAGAAAAGGGACTCTTTTATAAAATGTTTGGCGTCTAAATTACATACGCTCTGGGGATAATATACGATCGTCTAAATATCTCCACCACTCTCTATCTCCACCCCCTTGGCTGCGCCACTGACTTCTGATATGGCTGTTAGGGGCGATTTTATACGTATGGCGTGTAAGGAGGGATATTTGAGTGGGAAGAAGTGCATTAATGCCATAGAAATCGCTTGATGGCTGACTGTGAATTTTTCCCGTGAACCATGAAAAGGAAAAGACACCCCAACTTAATGGTGAAATGCATTAGAGACGTTCTTTCTCATACATTTATATTCCTCTTCATCGAGCTAAATTATTCACTATCCGCCTCTCTCTTCTTCATAGTATTACTATCGAATTTGCTTTCAAGTCGCCTCACTTTTCTGCAATAATATTGTTGAATGGACGAATCCTGTCTGCCCACTTTTCCATTCACAAACACTCAAGATTGCGATAAATGCATTCTCACAACATAAAGAGATCGCTTCTTTAAATCGGATTAAGGGGCGATTCAAACTAATGCGCCAAGTGCAGATTGGCGCTCGTGTATAAATTGCAGGAAAATTTAAATACTTGCGCCATAAATACGGATTTTTTTTTGGAATTTCAGCCACTCGTCAATACGAGGTTTTTCAGCATTGCGCATACGGCTAGCATTGTCGCTCCATGAACATGTTTATTGCCTACCATTTATTGGCGAATGACACGAGCATAAATACCTGTTGGCGACTGAACATCATGACCGGACGACAAATAAACGATTATACGATGAATTATATTTAACATTTTATTTTTACCAGCAACGCACCTGCCAGTGGGCGGCGGGTGGCCAATCGAGGAGGTGTTTCACGCAATGTGGAATGTGACAAAGTCAGTGAAAGCCGAGGGAAAATTAATCCAGCTCGCTGAAAATCAATTTCGGGGCGGTAGTGTGAGCAATACATGGTTCTTTCCATTCAATATTTGCCACCCACGAGCGCACCTTTCCTCAAACTTCCTAAATAATTCATAAGCAACGCATTGTGTGGTGGATTTGGATGTAGAGTGGGAAGAAATCAATTTTCACGGGATGCAGAATTTGCCCGCAAAAGAGGAAATTTTAATGAATGGCAGCAAAATCGTGCAGACGCAAGAATTGTAACTGAGAGAGAAAGGAAATTAAAAATAAATTTCATGAAAGAAATCTACAAATTGAAATTCCACCTGAGCATATTTTATAGCTGCCATGCAGAAAGCCTGAGAATCTGCAAATGGTGCAAATTGTGTAAGTTTCATGTTTATCTAAAGAATAGTAATTGTTCCAATTTCTGCAAAATTGTTTTAATTCCCCCTTTGGAGAATCAATTTTGAATGAGTTAATTTGGGGCCTTTATTCTAACACTCACAGTCAGTGCACGTTACATAAGCTGTAGGTATTTTTTAACTGAAGACTCTAATATTTCCCAACCATCCTATAATGTATTCAAAGCTAATTCCATTCTAATCACCCCTCCGGTCGCACAGGCCTATCATTGCCCTGTTTTGATGTACAACCTATTCTTTTGATAAGCTCTGGTTTGTATATTTTCCACCCATGGACACGTTCTCCGCCCGAATGTTCTCATTTACAATAGGGGTGTTTCCATGTGTGTCCGTAGAGTCTTCACGGGCAGAACAGTGGCGGAAAGCAGAGAGGAGGATGGAATGAGCAGGCAGATGAGAGTAAAAAAAGCTGGGAACCATATAACGTGGCAAGGATAATCCGAATGGAGAAAAATATTCCAGGAAACTTGTTGTACGTGGAGTGAATGGCTAAAAAGTCGGATGTATTTGCTCTGGCGAGCGACACATCGTCCCCACGATCGACTTGGGGTTTGGGCGGATGGTCTCTGTGGAGGCGATGAGACACCGGGTGGGAAAACAATGCGAGTCAGGAGGAGTCTGACCAGCTTCACTGTGACCCACTTGATCACCTCCCGAGCAGCGTGACCTCTTTAATCGCCAAGTCAGATGGTGACATTCCTCCTTTTGCTGCAAAGTCATCTAGCGCTCTTTAAAAGTCAATTCATTCTTGGAATCACACTTTTCCGAAGCGTGATAAATTTACCGAATGGACTGAAAGGGTGTCTGTCATTCGAAACCTGCAGGCTTTTATGCGCAATGATAATCCCACATTATCTTCTTGTAAAATGCAAATATTTCACATTGATGCCCGCTAAATCTCCTCATCGAGTGGTTAATTCCGAAAGTCAACCACTCAATTTCAGCGAGTGGCTGGCGAAAAGGGTGATGCATGGCAAAATGCAGTGAAATTATTACAATCACGCATATGTGGGATCATATTTATGCATTATGGATGTTTTGTGAATACATAATGAAGGGTTAGCGTGGGCGGAAAGGTGAGCTATTTGTACAAAACACTACAGCCATTTCAACACATCCACCATCAATTGATTATGAATAATTAAGGTAATCACTCTGTAAATGCTGCCAATTTAATAATTCAATTACAACATTACTATAAAATGATTAGTAAATATGCCGTACAACACCCAATCGAGACCATATCGTTGGCACACTCTTTCGCCATGAACTGCGAATGTGTGCGACGATGAGGGGTTCCGGGGTGGCACGTGGAGACTGTGCAGCTGAGCAAGGGAGCAACTAAGAAGGGTGAAGAAAGATCTCATACAATATTATTAGAATGGGAGATACAAGCTATCCGGGCAATATGTACAATATGGCGATGAGGGAAAAGCTTCGCGTGGAGCTTTTTCTCCATATGCCATTCTAATGTGTATACATAAGATGTATTATTTATTTGTATTGCACAAGATTGTCTGTGCCGCTATATTTGCACAGTTGACACATTCTATGTGGGCGATAAATCATAGTTTATTGTATAAAACAGTGGCAATTTCGTATAAAATATGGAAGATGAAAATGAAGAAGGACATCATCTTGGGGCGAGCAATCGAATGAAATATTAAAATTTGCTCCCACGGTGTGTGTATAATGTTATTACCCACTTCCATGCTCAAGTCCTCCCTCCGCGAGCACAGTCGCTTTTCCGTCACATGCAGGGGGTGTTCAACTGAGAAATATCCGTGTCTATACATTAAGTGCGCTGAAGGATAATGTTTACTTTGGAAGTTTTCCGTTGCCTTATGTCTTAGCGCTATGAATTAGTGTCAATGGAAAAAGTCAATGTTTTCAAAGCTATAATGGAAAATTTTACACTTTGTGTATATTCAAAGTCGACACTAAATATGTGCAGTGTCTCTTAATGGGGTCTGAGGCCCAAAGAACTATCAATTGGCAACCCCCGGGCATTCTCACCTGTCCCTCTTGAAATGGGGGGTGTTTGCAGGAACTTCTCCCACGCTTTCCCTCTATCATGGCAATATTTTCACGCTTTCGCTGCCCGCGAAAAGGCTCGTGATACGATTGCAAAATGGGAAATTCCTGAAAGTATTCTTCCTCAACAGAACATGTTGAGAATTGCAGTCCAAGGAATGGAACGAGTGGCGCATAGTTCGTTTGTGAACAACTTTCTCACCGAATTAACACTTAACGAAATTGTCTAAGGCTGATAAAGGAGAATTGAAGAATGGTGTCGAGACGAGTTTCTCGTAATTTTTCCCTCCAGGTACTTTTAATTGTTTTTGAATTGAGTCAATTAAATTACAGGCGAGAAGGCGCGGCCACGCGGGTGGCAAAAGGAAAAGGAGAAATTAATTTCAATCCCTTTGATGATTTCAATTTTGTCAAATTATATTGTCTTCTCATACACTTTTGTCGCTCTGAAGGATACCTTTTTTCCCGGGGTATTTCGCTGTGTTCTTTTCGTTCTACCTCTGCCATTCTTTTCTGCCATATCTCTGGGCTTTTCTTCCTCCTATCGCTTCCTCTCCGCTTCTGTATATAATTTCAACCACTTTGAATGGCATTGAGGCGGTGGTTTGAGAAACTCCTCCGCCATCCTTCACCACTCCTCGGCAAATATGTATGTGACGCTCTTCGTGTTCATTGTATTGTATAAATGGTAAAACGTTTTTAAAATAAAATCAGTGAAGTGAAACTTTTTGCCACCGCCACGTCCCCTTGAAAATTTCAGCCTGACATTTCTTTTAAAATTCTATTCCATCGTCACTGAATCCAAATCATACACACAATCTAATGCCGCGCTATAACACTGGCATGGAGAGCTTTTTGCCGCCGCCGTGAAAAAATATGTTAATTTCAGTTGTTACCGTCACTTTTTCACTCAAAGGCGAGGAGCGTGGGACAGGTGAGGCGCCCAGCCGCCCCATCAACGCCACGGAGTGGCGCACGGCAGCTCAAAAATTGTAATTTACTGCCCACACACACATCCTGGAGGATAAAAATGCGCGGCCCAAGTATATAATAATGCCACCCGTGCTGTGCTCCAAAGCCGCGGTGGAGTAAAAACGGGAGCAAAATAAATCGCAATGCATGTGAAGTAGTCATTCAACACCTGTGTGAGTATTTTTTGAACATAGAAATACACGAAACATTCCGGAGGATAATTTAACATGCAAAATTTGAATTTTATATCAATATTCAAGGGGATTGCTCGATGTAAATAATTGAGAAATAAATTAAACATTTAATTTTCCGTGGGTGTGCGCTCACGTGCCCAATAGTCGGTCGCGATCGACCATCCTTTGGTGGCCAGAATGTAGGCCAACAGGAAAAATATCGGGGCTGGAGTGAAGGTGAAATTAAAATGTTCGGTTTCTCCCAAGAAAACTAATTCCGACCAACATTAAATTATCTCCATAAATGAAATTTCCCCGGAGCTACAATCGATTTTCCTCCCTGGCGCTTTCATTTCTTTCCCCTCAGGTTTTTCAGAGAAGAGTTGCTACAAAAAAGAGAAGGAAATTTTATAGACTGAAGAATTTATCCGTCATAATTTTTATATAATTTCTGCGAAAGATTTGGCAGACTTCATATTCTTAGAATGCCAGAGGAAATCGTCGGAACGATTAATCCTCTTTCCACTCCTTCATCTAACTCATCTTCAACTCAATCGCAGCAATATGCCTGCTGTTGGGGAGCACCAAAGCCTCTTTTGAAACCTCTGCCGCGTTTTTTGCCGCGCGTGAAGCCACATCTCCTCTTCCGGCATTTGTCCAACCCAAATGTATCCACACAATGCTGAATATTGTATACATAACAATATAAAACTCTCGGAGTGATGATGAAAAGTTTTTTTATGACACTAAAAGGAGTGAAAGCGTCTTGAGGAATTAAATTTTTTGTCACCAGCCACAATAAATTTCGAGGCTGTTTGCCTTGGAAGTTGAGGGCGGAGAAGGAGTCAATTTTTGAATGCTGTGGTGCGTTTCCTGCGGAAGCTCCGCACCTTGTCTTTCACCCCCAATTCACTCGGCATCCTCTCGAGGGAAGCGACTGAAGCATGTCGTAAAAAGTTTGTAGCTTCCGCTAGAGTGACTGGTGAGGTAATTGTGGCAATTAAAGGTAAAATCGTTTACCTCTAATTAGATTTCTTTTAACGGCCCATTTCATCCCTTAACCGCAATCCATCGAAGCAAATTAAATGCCTCCCGTGTGCGTGTATGACGAGAGTCATCCTGACAGAGCGCAATTGTCATCATTTTGTCCACGTTTTGTGTCCTCTCAATTTCACGTGCCCCACGAAGTTGCCTTTCTGGGGCGAGCAGAAAGTTGCCGCCGGTGTTTGTTCACGATTGCCCGAAAGCAATTTGCCAAACAAGCCAACCACCGCCCAAGAGGGTGACATAATGGTGCCCCTAATGTATGTTCAACTGTGGATTGCTTCCATATTTCACCGCAAGCCTGACACATTCCGGCCATTCCTTATTATTATAAACAATAATTATTTTAGCAATTTCCATTTTTTATTTGCATATTCCTCACTAGAAGTACTGACATAATTTCTACTCTTCCCCCACCCGCGGTCGTCGCACTCTTTCACATCTTCTTCAGCGCGTCTAATTGACAAATTAATTTTAATTTATTTGTCCAATGCCGAGGCTAGACAGTGCTTTCCTCTCTGGCATTTCATGGGGAAAGTCCATAAAAAATATCCACTCTCATCCGTGCCAGCTTATTAATAAATTTCCACCCTCGGTGCTGCTGTTGTTCGGCAATAAACTCATCGTGTGGTCAATAAAAAGTTTCCTCATGCGGAAAATTATTATTTAAGTGGCAAACTTCTAATTTGCTAATATTACTAGGGGGGGAAATCATGCCTACCAGCAAGTGTAAAGCAGTGGAAAAAGGCCCTTAAGATTGCTCATATTGATAGATATGGCATGAAATGTTGGATATTGTACAGAATTTTGGAGGTTTTATCGCTAAAATTCTCTTCCGAGCTCTTCCCGCGTAAGCCTAACATTTTTTTAATCCTCTCTCATGCAGATTATGTCAGAAAGCATGAAAGCTCTGGGGATTTTCTGTGAAATTATGCATCTAGAAGACGTTGTTCCCATATTTTCTTAAGTATTGATTAAACTTTGAAAGTGTCGGGGAGCTTTGGATTGGGGATGGCAGAATGCGATTACCTATCCTTGCCGATAGTCCCACACTGCTC
This sequence comes from Phlebotomus argentipes, assembly GCF_947086385.1. Lineage (NCBI taxonomy): Eukaryota > Metazoa > Arthropoda > Insecta > Diptera > Psychodidae > Phlebotomus > Phlebotomus argentipes. The sequence continues at coordinate 4,083,991 of NW_026776181.1, read as the reverse complement.
GTGAGCAACCGCAGGAGCTCATATAACATGTAGTTTGCTAATGAGAAGACCATAAGTAAATACTTTGGTTTTCCTCACTCTTTGGCGTGAATTGAATTGTCGAAATATTTAAACAATATTTGCATAACAATTGCGATGTGCCGGATGTGGATCTGGGCGCATAAACAAGGGAGTATTGATATTGAGGATAAATACAAATACATCACACCATTCACTCCTTCTGGCATTTATTATAATTTGGTCTCGCCCCTTGAGCCCCGGATAAACACCATGAGAGAAATATTATGAATTGCGTTTCAGTTCTGGATAATGGTATCATTTTGATGATCAATAATCCCTGTGGAACAATTTCATTAAACAATAAACAATCTGTTGTGTGGCTGGGGTCAGTGCCTCATTCCAGATTCAACCTCTTCGCACAGTACGGTTTATTTGCGGGGGGAGTGCCATAGTCACTGGGGCACCTCGGCAAGGGTTGGTCTGGGGCCGAACAGTTTGTTTGTGTTACACCACTCGTATTTACATGGATAGCGCTTCCGTTCCGGAACTCCTAATAATTATATGAACACACACACATACACACTCGGGGCATTGTCGGGGAAAAGCAGGCATATTTGATACGTCGGTGAACATAAGGTGAAATGAGACGTATCTGCATTGGCTGAGCTTCACCATAAATTGGATTCAGCGCTGGGCCCATGAGAGAACCCATGGTTAACGAATCAAAAAATTATGATTTGCAACCCGTAACTGATTTTCCCATGACCGAATAGCCCTAACTCAATAGTATTTTCCACTATGTACACAAATAGTTAAAAAGCTGCGGCAAAGCACACAAGATGTCGATAGCGGCAAAGGAGGTTGTTATTGTTTCAGCGTAATGAGCTCAATTAGCAATTTTCATTGTTAATTTATGAGTTTGTATACAAAAGGCGTCGCTATTGTGCGATAGAAAATGGAAAGCTCCCACCCTTATCGGCCCAAGAGAGATACAAGGCACTGGCCATTGGTGGGAAACTTTTCCAAAACTTTCCTCAATGTTTCTCTCAAGGCAGATATTGCACTTGATATTCCTTCTCAAATTAAACCGAAAGAAACTCGCTGGCGAAATCTTTTTCTCATGGATTCTATTTATTCAACCACTAAACAGATTTTACGCTCCAGTGGAGTAAGGAAATGAGTTTTAAAGTGTGAAAAAATCTATAAACAAAGTATTTATTTATAATAGAAAAAAAAGAAGTTTTAAAGTTGTGTGCGATCATTCCCATGAAGATATTGTTTCTGCTTCACCACTTTTCTCCACTCGGAGTGAAATTCAATTAATATTCTTAGCACAGACTTTAGGGAAGTATAGTGAAATTTCACCGAAACCTTCCTCCGAAGGTGAACCAAAATTTCAAATTCCTCGCAATCTTAATCGACCGTAATACCTCTATTGGCAAACTATGGAGGAAAATGAGACGCAATTATGGGGTAAATTCACAAAGACGCTCCCCTTTTCTCATCTTTGGGTCTGAGAATGGTTCGGTCAAGGGATTGTCGGACCTTTGTGGGGGTGGACTGATAATACAGCCCTTTCTCCATCACCCGAGTCGAGCAAGAGGAAAAGAATAGGAGATTTGAGGCTCGCTGTTGTATGGAAAATTGCGAACAACTCACCTCACTCGAATCACAAAAGGACCCGACATTCAATGTGGGGCGAAAGAGAGGAATGATTGTAGGATTTGTACACATCTTTAGTAGAAGTATAAGGAGACTCCACATTGGGCTTCCTGCTTCCACACGACTGCGAAATCCTGTTTGCATATTACTCATCCCTTTCGTAATTCATAAATTTAACGTCTTCTTCCACTCTTCGCCAACCCCTCAGAAGCCCACCCACTGATTCGGGTGAGGAAATTGAAGAAGGAATAAAAATGAAATACGTAGCAAGATGAATTCATTATCCGTTCATTTTTCGCTTAATGCAAAATCTCTGGCACTGACGGAGAGATTGGAGAAAATGTTGGTTAAAAAGTTTTTAATTAATTTATAAATTCCCATGGCTAAAAATTTGCGCACACCAAAAAGAGAAATTATGTGGAGTTGTTTAAAAGAAATTAAAGAAAACGCATTTGGTCGGTCTGAACACCCCTCGCAAGAATTCCATGTTGAGAGAAAAGCGGCGTATTGAGGCGTGGAAATAGGAAAGTTAGAAGGGAAATTATTTAAATTTTTTTTATTTTGCCTCTTTCGCTCCCCATCGATGAAAATGTCTTTCTCCTTGTGGAAGATTAATTTGTATGGAATGCACGAAATTCAATTTTTTTCTCCTATGTTAAAATGGTCGAGGCATAAAGCAGCATAATAGGAGACTAATGAACTTTCTTATTTAGGCGAATGAGAAAAGGGAGTAAGTTCACTTATTTCTATCTTAATAGAGTTACGCTGAATTTTTTAACCTTGTTTTGTAAATTACTGAAAGATAATTAAACTATAGCATACTTTGTGCCATAAAGTCTGCATGGCGCATTGTAACATAACGAAGACGTTCTTTTGATATATGATGAATTTCTCCCGGTATAATAACGATTACCCGGAATTTTCCAACTATAAATTTCTCTTAACTGCATCTTCAAAAGCCCGAGTTCTAAATAAAATGTTTCTCTTTGTGTAATATCATATTCTTGCCTTGAATGCTTCTTTCGCTCGCCTGTTTGTATGCATATTTCTCCAAAGTGTAAGTAATATCGACAAATTGTGATTGGGTTTCTGATGCTGCAGCAGAACACATTTTTCTTCAGGGTAATTGACGAGAGTACTTTGATGGTAAATATTATTATTGTTGACTATTTCTTCACGACTTCTCTCTTCGGCAGCATTGAAATATTAAGTTGATATGAAACAAAATCTTCCCATCGCTATTGAGGAGCAAAAATGCAATATAATTCCAATTGCACGTGTCAGTTCGTTTTCCCCAAAGGAAATACCATTTTTCTGTTGACACATCAGTATTCCGACGACTGTTTATAAACATTACTTTTCTGCTACACAATCAACCTTACACCCCACTCGGCCAGCACTGTGGCAGCACACACCATGGCGATATATCTCGTGATGGGGCGAGAGGGCTCCCATTACCGCCCCCGCCTCGACCGCCCCACAATCGACCAAAATGTCGCTACGAGGAAGACAGGTCTGTGATGAGAAAAGAGTGCCCAAGGAGGAAAGCTCATTCGGAAAAGCTGACGTGTGCCAATAATCACGGGAATACTGCAGAGACAAAGTATGTGGCAGTTGCTCTTTAATTTTCTGACTTCAGCACAAAACGCCAACTTCCGGGCCGGACATTTAAAGAAGGTCACCATAAAAATTCCCAGTGTAATCGACTTTCACCGCGTGCAAATATCATGTTTTTGATTGGTACTCTATCGTGCTAGGTGGTCATTAAATTCATCCACCCACCCGCTGACACGCGCTCACGTGGCAGAATCATTTTTGGATGGTTCATGCGTGATCCACTATGTCCTGTGTAGTTTCTATGGCCCCCGTGAAAAGGATACTCAGCCAGAAACAGCCATGACACAGCACAGAAACCAAATCCTCTCTATTATGTCAAACGAAGCAATTTCTCAGAATCGACAAGTCCGAATTAAATCAATGAAATTTTCAATAAAATCAACACTTTTGCCTCCGTGCTCAACAGAGGATACTTAAAAACAGTGCAATTAATGCCCCTTTTTCTTTCCCATGCCATTTGTCCGGTGGTTCAGCCCCTGACAAATTTTCACTCCCTCACATTTCGTGGCGATAGCGGGATAAAAACGGATAAGCGTGGGAGAGGAAAAGAACTATTATTATTTCTGTACAACATGATGTTTAATGTGTAAATATGAATTTCCATGGCAGGATTTTTGAGAGTCCTCCACAAACTTTTTTTCACTCCTCCATTCATGCCGACTCTCCCCAGAGACCTCTGGCATTTGCACAGGGAGGAATTTAATGGAAAGCTGTCGATTTTTTTTTATATCGTCTCTTCGGAACAATGCTGGAAAACATCGCACTCTGTATATACCTATGTGTGTGCAGAAGAGGCAGAAAAAGGCAATACTGAATTGCCTCTTCATGAGTGTTTCACTCAAAAAGGTGGAAAGAGGAGAAATTTCCGCAATTTTTGTCGAATAAAATAAATTGATAGACTGAAAATTTTGCTAGTATAAAGTAATGAAATTAGTGAAAATTAAAATTGATTCGATTGCTTTTAATATGACTAATTTGAAATATTTTCTGATGCCAGGCAGTCTTGCTTGGTTAGTGATTGGAAATGCATTTCTAATTTGATTAATATCGACCCGAATTTACTCAAATTACTCATCACTATACATCGCAACTGTTATTAAATTCTGCTGCAAAATTCTGTCATTAAAATGTCACAGAAATTTGCTTATATACAATTTATGAATGTTAAAGAGTGAATAAAAATAATAATATAAATCTGTACTAGATCAGTCAAAATTCGCGGCACATCGATATGACTCAGAGCCTCCAGGTGGTTCTATTTAATTTAGAACCACTGTATGTACAATTTTTATGGCTAAATATAATTTTTCATTTGCGTTTTCCCAGATTTTTTGCCAGCTTACATAAATATGCCAATCAATTAACTCTTTTATTTTCTGGAAACTATAAAACTTATGATCCCGTGACATCTTTCGATGAGGCCCTGGTTGTATTTTTAAAGAAATTCTTAAGAGGATCTGAGAGAATAGCTTCAACTTGAATAAAATATGAAATCACCACATTATTTGTCTTCGTTCTATACACATTCAAAGGCACTTTGATTAAATCACATTAAGGCAAGGTGGCGACAAATACCGAATGAAAATTTTTTCACACGGAAGAACGATTCCCACGGATTTTGTGTGAAAACATTAGAACCCAACCGCGAGGATTGCAGAGTGCATACTTGTGATGAACAGCGGGAAATTTTTCTACAAACTCACTCGAGAGTATTAAATTTCAGGCAGACAGTGAGCAGAATGGGTGAGATGAGTGGAAAATTGAAAAGAGTGGAAAATTCTCAAACTCCATTCCTTCTCTCTCTCGAATAATACCATCCTTTGCGATGTCACGATTGCAAAATGAAAAAGCTAGAAGAGGACGAGGGCAGAAAAATGCCAAATTCTTTTAATTTAACTTTTAAAATACTTTCAAGTGAAGGCAATACCGCGAAATCAACTAGCTTTCTACACATACAGCAAATCTTTCTACCCCGAATGATTGGAATTTGTAAACCTTCTACTAATGAAAATGCTTCAAATTCCCAAACATTGTCATCAATGGAATGTCAATTGTTCAAATGACTCCCTATATCTTCAGTGCTCCGGGGCTCAGCCTCTATTCGTCATTCTCCTCTGTAGAGGATCTTGTTTGAAAGTAGTTTTCCCACCCCAGTTGGCATTCTGAGATCGCGAATATACGAGAATGTATTTTCGCCCTAAAATGATGCGAAAATAGTCCAAAGTTATTCCGCCAACAGCCACCCACACACTGCTTGAAACATTCAATTTCATACACACGCCAGAATATGGCAACAATATAAAATGCTGAAGCTCCATATGAAAATCTCTACCAATTTAACAGTGAGTTACTTCAGTGGGAAAGTACACAAACTTTCTCGTCATATGGCGAACAATGAGAGTGAGAGAACTTGAGTGAAATGAGATAAACTTTCCTAAGTGATTTAAATATTTGAAGGTTTCCAACTTAGTGAAGTGTGTGTGTGTGTATATTTTGCCTTGCTTCCACGTAGGAAAATATGCAGATAAATTGCCTAATAAATGTGGCATCTTAAGAATATTTTTGTAAATCAATTTGGTTGGAATTCAAGCAAATGAATACGTTGTAACTCAAATGCTCATCTTTTTCAACATATTTTTTAATGCACATTTTCCCAGTGGAAAATTTTGCTGTGCAATACTTAAGAAATTGTCTCATCTCTGTGTTTTTTCCTCCACATTCAATAGGGTGTGGCGGTGACAAGGCCTCCCCTTGTACTTGTCTGTAATAAGGTCCAATTTGGGTTAATTGCGACATTTTCTAAACATCTGCTACAGAACACCTCCAACATGGAATTTCCGCTCAAGTCGCAGATTTTCACTTGAGACTACTTGCAGGGATGGACGGTGATATTTAAAATATACACCACACAGGACGATATATCACACGGAGGTGCTTCTCTTATTTGCCTCGTTTGTTGGTTTTTGTGCTCGGAGCTTTTTCCGTTCTTTCTCTCCTTTATTTTTAGGTGAAAGACCATTGCCGCGAAGGCCGGGAGAATAACATTTTCGTCATCTCTGTCGTCATTGCAGGCATTCACCGACACATGTATAGAGTTTAACTCAATTCTTGCACGTCTCTGAAATGTATCAAAGACGTGGAAGGAGGAAAAAAAGCACTTTTTCGTTCTCCTCTTCCTCATGTCATCTCTCTTTTTGCACACTTTTCCTCTGTCTCTCTCTCGCTCTCTCTCTCTCTCTCTCTCTTTGGCTCTGCCTTTAAGTTTCTTCGGTTGTCGAAAGAAAGCACAAGGGAGCCACATACTTTCGCCCTTATTCTCATCCTCGCACCATCAATCTCATCCTTTTTGGAAGTTCGTGTCAATTATTTTAAAAAGCCTCTCGGATTTACAAAGAAAAATGTATAAGAAGAAATATTTTCCTTTCCTCCTCGATGTCGAGTCGTGAGCGTGGGTGAGAAAGAAATAAGAAGAAAAAAATTGTCGTGCACTCAAAAGGATGCCTGAAGATTCTAGCGATCAAGTGGAGGCGCCAGGTACTCGGTGGCGGCGCCTGGTGTACAAATGGAAGTCAGTGAAACTTTGAGATTTCATTTGTGAAATTTCATTTGACTAATGTCCATCCTCTCTCTTTCGTATCTTTTAATGCTTCACCATTTCACCTTTATGATTTTTTCAATTCAACACAGAGAAATTCCCTCGCTGGCCGCCCAATTTTCTTCCCAGAGTGCCTTCAAGTATCCACTCAGATGGAGGGATCACTAGAGAGCCTGTGAATGCTGTAATATTTTTTTCTCTCCCAAGGTGGGCGACAACAAAAAGGACCACCGCATAATGTACGTATAATATGACTTTTCATATACGAATGTTTTCCCTCTGTCCTCCTTTTCGGCTTGTCCCAGAAAGAAAACCCGCTTCGAGTGGGAGAAAAGCATGACATTAAAATTATATTGGTTAAGTCTCACACAACCATTACCATTTTCATATCATTATCATTGCTTTTTATATCATTGCTGTCGAATTCAGTGGTGAAAGCAGCTCTCGCCTGATGGGTCTTTTCTTCTTCCTTTTCATAAAATAATCGTCTTATTTATTCGGTTGATGTAAGCAAGAATTGTAGAGGGCGGAAGAGGCACGGGAGGGTCTTCCTGAAGACGGTGCATAGAGTGGTTTTACCCTGGTGCTCTATAAAATCTCAAAATTCTCTTATAGAAAACCTAATTCAACATTTAACATTTCCTCCTGAACTCCCAGTCTGCCACACGTTGTCAGACAAATCCTAGAAGGAAAATGAATAACTGAAGTACATTTCAAATGAAATACGAAATCTGCACTTCTTCGCATTTGCCAAACCCAACAGCGAAGAAACATTGTACGCCTCTCCCCACCCCCAATTCACCCCCCAACTCTAGAGATACATCTCAGAGGTATATAGTGGGTGGAAGTGAAAAAAAAATGATGAGAGGTATAGCGCAGAGAGAAGTAACGAGTGGAGAGGAAAATAGGGAGACGGCAAGGATGTATTGAGGATCTATTGAAATGTAAAACATTTCGTCTCTGTAATTATTTATCAAAGAAAATTTTTCCTGTCATTAAATATTTTCCCTGAGCTCGCTAGGAAATTGTTGAATGTAAAATGATTCAATATTTGATTACAGAGTATGCTCCACGATGATGATAATGGTGGTGGAGAAAAATGTTTGTGCTTGTCTCTATGCTTCTATGCTCCATTTATGCTACACATTGCTTTTTCGCCTCATCGTTCTCCTATTTTATAAATTGCGCGCACTCATTTCCCTATGAAATCCACACGGCAAACTCTTCGAATATTTAAATGATGAAAGATATACTCGACAAAATGTATAGAATGATGGTGAAAGCTCTCGTAATTGCTGTTGTTTCTCCTTGAGCCAATTTAACGCAGCACCCATCCCTCCGTATACTTTACAATCAACTTGTGTCAATCACTATTTGTGGTGAGACTTCAGCACCATCCACTTGAGCGTTCTTGGTGATTGTGTCCTCTCTCTTGCATTGTTGGCGATGGTGAGAATTGACATGGAGGCAAAGCAATTAATCATACTCACATAAAGTGGTAATTCACTTGCAATTAAAGTGGAAAATTGTACAACGTATACCTCAACTAACAATTTACTTTTCTCCACTTTTTGTCTGCCCTTTGTATCACATTTATCCACTCAAACTCGCCCTGGCGAACACATAACAGAGTCGCTATATTGCAACTGATAAATTGCTTTCAAATTAAAGTGAACGATAACATCGTAAGTCCACCTCACCACTTTGGCAGTGAGTAGAATCTCTATATAAATAATTGTTCTCATAAAGTAAACATCCCAAAAATCTACTCGTGAGAGCAAGAAATTCCATCCAGAGTTCCACAACAATGTCCGTAAAATGCACATTGCTTGGTATCTGCAATTGTTACTATTAAACGTGAAACGTTTAACGTTTCAGCAGTATTACCGTCAATTCTGTTTGGAGTGTATTTGAGCAAATCGCCTTGTACATTGTCATTGTACTATTTCCCACGTTGAGTCAACCCACTCAAAATACATCAACAATAAAATCAAATTGATGTCATTGGCGAGGGCGCACAAAAAAAGCACACCAAAAAGCGTGGATATTGGAAAAGCCATAAAACATTATCAGCAATTCTTTTCATATAAATAACATGTTCTCTTCGACACATGAAATCAAACCTTCACCCCCCCCCCCCGCCCCTCGGCCCTTAGGAGACTTGGAAAATTCCGATTGGCTATCGATTTGCTCTCCTAATTTGATTGTGGTATCACGTAAAGAAAACAAAACGTGATTGTTGCTGCCACACAGATGAACAGTGACTCCACAGATTTGCACACCCCTTCACCCGCTCACCCCCCACGAATATCCATCATGCCGGCGCGCGGTACCTTTGGCCCACCCAACCCATCCACTCACAGTGGCGCGGGATAATCGAAGCGATTTTGCAGAATCCGCCCCCAAATCGAGCTCAATGGGGGATTACGCGTATGTGGCTTGTAGTAATTTTTCCCTTCACCGCATTTATAAATAACTCACTTAAAAATTCATACTGAATTGGTTTATCTTCACCACCCACCGGTTCATTGATAAAGTTCAATGGGGCGGAAGAACTCTTGTTATCCCCGGACTGAGGCAACATGTTCCAGTGAAGAGCCTCCTCGTTGTCTCATCTAATTTTAGAGTCGGCAGAGAGAAAAGGGAACTTATATGCCCACTTGTGCGTCCCACATTGACCCCATCTGCCACCCACAGCACTCTTTCCGGCCCACCAGAGCCACCTCCGCACATTTGAGGCCGGGGGATGGGGTGGAAAATGGCCAGGGACTGTGTATAGTTAAAAAATAGTCACACCATCTGCTTCCTAATTTATAAACTCAACCAGCCACCCGCCCGGCAAAGACACAACCATTCCGCGCCGGAAAGCTCCAGCGGGCTCCCCAAATGATGCCGTGAGAGAGGCGAGGAAAAAATTGTATTTATGAAAGGAAAATCGCATTCTGCTTTAATGAGCTTTTGATTGGAATTAATGGTTCGCATCCGGTGTGAAGAAAATCATTTTTCCCCACTCACCATCTCTTTTTGATTTCTTCCAACATGTTGATGATGCTACGGTTTTTTCTTCTCCTCCTCGGCAATGGGGAGGACTTAGCGCGGAGAAAATAAAAACGTACACAATGTGGCATTTTTCTGGACGTTGAATGAGAAAAATGAGATGAAATATGGATTATGTGTAGGTGGAAGAGGTATTAAAGGGGCAGATTGGGGGTGTTTTTGTATGAAGAAGATTGCGAAGGGAGAGAGCAATGGCCATGGTAAATCGGATGACTTCACATTCACCCTGCCGACCAATTTTCAGATTCATCGAGGGATTATCTTGGGGCAGACAGAGCTTTTCTTCTTCCTCATCTTCACTGCGGAGCAGCTCAAATTGCCGTTAAGAAATGGCAAATTTGACAGAGTACAGAAATTATATTTCAGAAAACCGCATCGTTGAGGATGAAATCCAAATATGTATTAAAGTTGAATCACAGCACCTTTAACCACTTCTCTATACGTAATAAAATCAAGAAACATCCCCTTATGATTACACTTCACCTTGTTGAGCCCTCTCACCACCCGCAGTCCGGATAAAAAATGGGAAACGCACTCGTGTGAGGAGTTGAATGGGCCGAATTTCGTGTTTGCCATGGGATGACAACGGTGAAGAAGGTCTCCAAGGCTGAGGTAAAACTTTCTATTTATCCATTTTATTGTGGTGAATAGTGAAAGTCGGATAACACTATTAATTTTATGTGTGCTCATTTGGCTTGTCGCTTGAATTGGATGGGATTGATGGATCCAACGATGATGGAGTCACACAATTGGATTTGCCGCTGCGACGAGATGCCTCGAATCATAGCAATTTTCTTCGTCACCCATCTTCACCCCATTTCCACTTGGAATGTACGTGTGAGTGTGTGTGTGTGCCTGGTGAAAAGTCCCCCTCCCGCCCCGGCCCATTGTCACCCTGTCTCTCTGTGTCACACAAAGTGAGCAAATTCCACTTGGAGGAGAGTTCAGTGCGTTCACTAAACTTGACTATGTACATAAACAATGAGATTAAAATCAATGGCTCAATAGGAACTGACGCAGAGAAATCCCTTTCGGGGAGTTCCTGGCGAGGAGGGAGGAAATGACTGGAAAATACAAAGCGGATTTAAATACCAACATTTGACATAAAGCAAGAGAGATAAAATGTTGGAAGGAGAAGCGTGACGACAAAGACTGCCAAGACACTTTGAGGCTTTTCTCATGGATAAAGCTCCCTTAGTTTATATATATTGTATAACTCTGGAGCTCCTTGGAAAATGGTACCTTGAGAAACTTGAAACAAAAATTATAGTGCGCATTGACGGCAGAAGCCGAATTCCCATCCAGCAAGTTATGTGACGGAATGAGTTTTATTGTAACTCGGGAGATAAATGTAAGAGGAGAAGTCAAGCATCAAATATCTCTTATATGTGAATCACATTTGAGTTGGTAGGAAATCAACTGATGGAGAAGTCCCAGAGCATCTCCTGACACGCCCTAAATCCCGAAGTGGGATGTGTTGAAATAATATAAGAACTTCCTAATGAATATAATTCCTTGCGAAATGAGATAAGATGTCTAATTTGCTGATGTGGCGCTAAGAATTTGGCTACGCCAAGAGATGGTGAAATGGGAGCGAATCCTCGGGAATGGAGAAAAGAAAACATGTGAATTATTTATGCCCTTGTCCTCTTCCTTAGACTTAATTTAGATGAAATGTGAAAGAGTGGAGAGACAAGTGCTCAGTGGAATTCCACCTTTTTAATAAGAATCGCAACTCCCCATGAGCGACAAAGTGCAAAATTCACTGAAAGAATTTTAATTCCATTGAATTCCTTCACTTCACATTTATATTAGACGTGCACGAAATGTCTCAAGTGTTTTCTATGGCGCTCAGAATGCTTTCTATTCTCCCACCCACGCCGTGACTGCCCACCCCCTCGGGCATGGATATTTAATGACAGACTGAACTCCAATCCACTGATAAATATTTCAATACCAGATTCACAGTGACACTTTGCACAATTATGAAAGAGTGTACCTTTTGTCGGGGGCGCCACGTATTCATGAGAATTACCAATTCAATTCAATTACTCAAAATTGGGTGTCCATCTATTAAAAAGTGATTCTCTGTATAATTTACTGGTGATTAAAATTTCAATACGCGTCAGTAAATGAGCATTTGTTGTACATCCACGGCACCCAAATTACTGCAAACTTAGCCACTGCTCACGATTTTACAATGAAAATTAACAGCCCATGGAAATGTGAAATTGTTTACACAAAATGTGGAGTACTTAAAAAGAGTGGTAAATGCAGAGGTATAAAATAATGTGAGTTGCGGAAATTAAAATCAATATTAGCTAGATTTTATGGTCCATTTGGTGCACTCTTCTGCCAAGTGCTTTTGATGTACACCGAACGAAACCTGAACACTTGTGCTAAGGAATCTGATGAGTGAATGAAGACACTGAGGAGGGACTGTTTTGTATTCCGAAATTTATCACTTGAAGAATTGCTTTTTCCCGCAAATCATTCCACAATTCACCATCTTTTCCTCACATGCGGAGCCAGCTTTTCTTTCACACAAAAGCCCCACCAGAATGAGTGACTGTGTACACCTCGAACAATGGCGATGTGGGAGGAGAAAAGGCCACCCACATGACGCACAACTCATTGGCAAGAGCGAAGGCAAACAAATGATGGGGAAAAAGTTGAGTTGGTTCCTTCATGCGAAACTGAAAGGAAATTTTCATATTATAATGAGAAAATTGTTTCAGTCCATATTGAAATAAGAGCTCTTCAAGTTCCTTTCCGCCCTTCCCGTGCCACTTGTATTATTCCTCATCGTCTTTTTCTGATATGCCCTGTGCCAAGCATCTCGACACACAACAGAGAGTGAAGAAAACAAATTAGGATTAAATTTCTATTGCTTCCCAGAGCTATGGCACAACCACTGCGCGAGGAGAGCAAAAAAGGCAAGAACGCGAGAGAATGTTTCAACACGACGAGCGTTGGAAAATTCAATGAGATTGTACATGCGATGGCAAGGAAAAGAAACTCCCCAGTTATAGAGCAAAGCTTTCCAATTCTGTTGATGTGCACCCATAAAATTATGTACAATCCCGACTTGTGATGAGTGAATCGGGAGCTTTCCATCCACCTCATCGTCATCAGTATCATTATTATTTTTTGGTGCAATTTACCTAATAGACATTTCACTCTAAAATTCCATCAATGAAATTGAGGGGAAAACTGAACGGAGAGAAAAAGGTAAACTCTATTGCGATAAACACACCAAATCAGTACTTGAATTTTTGAACTGTGAATATGAGGAAAGTTCATATAACGTATTAAATTTGTGTTCAATGACAGCCAGTTTGTATTATATTGTACACCGCATAGTACAATTTCCAGTAATTTTCCCCACCTTAATCATTAATCGAATAATTAGTCGAGTCGAAAAGTCTGAGAGTTCATGGAAAACAAAATCTCAGGATCAAATCTCACTCAAGAGCACCATTGCGACACAAATTTCATAAATAGGCGCCCAGAAATAAATGGGCCTAACATGAAATATAATAATAACAAGGAAAGAATTTTTTCCTAACAATGTAGTAACGTGTTGTGCAAGAAGTTCTCTCTTTTTTCTAACACCCTCACTCCTCACTTAGTGGGGGAATTCCGCACTAAGGAGGGAGAGAGAGAGTGTGAAAAAAGGGCTGAAATATCTGAAACTCACGTCTTATAAATCAATTCCTTCGCCTCTGTGTCGAGTTCATTTATCATCAAAAGTAGTTTGTTAAGGCGCAAAATTTCAAACAGAGAGCGACTGAGTGGAGAAAAAAACCATTTGTTCTGCAGCCTGATGGCGAGGGCGGGAGTCAAAGTCTAAGGGGGGTCGGAATTTCAAAACACTCACCGTGTCTCTCCTTCTCGGGGGGATGCTTCCCATGGGCCTCCTCCACGTAGGCTCCCAGCACGGCAATTTGGCAGAGGACAAAGCGCGCAATCCGTGGAAAGGTGATTTTCATTTTTAATTACAATGTGTCGTGATTTTGATTTATCAGTTGAATTCCACTCGACAGGTATTTCGGGCCTGGCAATAATATTTTATTTTATTCCTCTACAGCCCGCACATATAATGGAAAAATCACTTCCTCACACTCCCACGGATCTGAGTGGGATATTAAAATAATATGCTTCAATTGGAATAATTCCAGACACGTGATAAATTCGCGTTTAATTGATTTTTTCGTGCACAATATTGAAATTATTGATACTATTTTATGGATAACACTGGATAGTCAAATGAGCGCATTGAGCGTACTTTACGAGAGTGTACTTTTGGCTCACTACAGTCAAACGGATTATTATTATTATCAGTCGGTCAGATTAAATAGCTTTTCATTCACTTTAATTTATAGCGATTTTGTGCAACCGTTTCACCACATTTTGGTCATAATTCAATCAATTTTCCCACCATCCCGACAGATGTTAATCATGTGACTAGAATAAAAATTCATTTCAAAAATCATTTCATTTCCACCGAAAGAGATGGGGAACTGATAAGGCTCTTTCCTGCTAAGAGCAATGTCTGTGGGCATTGAGCATGTTTTGCCCTTGGCTTATGCTAATCTGCACGATGTTTTTTCAGCTATCAGATTGCGAGTCCTTGGCAGCCTCTTTGGATTACACCTCCTCTCAGCACTTCCCACGATCCTCCGGGCCATTCTGGCACTCGGCGTGGTCGTTTGGCCAGAAGGGAGCAAAAACAATTGACGCAGCAATGTAATGAAATACATCACAATACATAAATAATGATGATTTTTATGGATGGAATTAATATTATTAATTTATCCTTGCAATTTATCTGCACATTCCGTACGCACTGCCCCGTAATCGATTTCGATGTCTCTCACTCTTGGCGCTCTGAGGCTGAAAGTTGGTGGAGAACATTTTTGATTTATGATTTCCGAACTTTGTGAATTAATCACTTTTTGATTTGGGACACGATTTCGTATAGAAAGGGCGCTTGAAAGCGAGGATGTGTGTTAGGAGGAAAAATCATACATTTACGTGCCACAGACGCATGTTTGTATTTATAACATCAAAATTATGTATTCCACACCCTCGGGGCAAGAAATACCTGAAGTGGCGAAGGCAATTTGCTCCTGTCCACTCACGGAGTGGCTGGCGGAGCGACACCTTTTGATGTGACTATAATTTGTGTGTATTATGGCAAACCCCCTGCCCTCCGTGGACGGTCCCGGCAATATTTGGCCAAATGTTTACAATTTGAGGGAATTTTGCGTGTGACGGGTGAGAAGGTTCAAGTGGGGTAGACCAACTTTCCAATAATGTCGAAAATGTCCCTTTTCACCAGCGTCGTCATGCTCGATAAAAATCCCTGACGTTAGGTGGAAAATTACACCCACTTCTCTCCCTCTCTCTCTCTCTCTCATTCGGGCGCTCATGAATGAGCCCAATGAGCGAGATTGAAGAGAAATCAGCACAGGAACCGAGCGGGTGGGGGTGGTGGCATGAAGAGTGAAGAAAATTTCGAAGGGTGTTCAACTTTTCACATACGTGACGCACTTTAACTCAATTTCATCCTCAAATCCAAGAAATTTCCCAAACCCAACCGCACTCCTCATTATAAATGACGAGCTTTCGCCATGTGAAGCTCGGAATTTCGAATTACTTAATACGTGCCCCGCTATCGACTGAACGTATAATATTTTCAATTGAGAATTCATGACTCGAGTTACACGCGGTGAAATGATTCATTTCATCAGCTGGGCGAGCAGTTAAAGTCTCCGGGATGTGAGCAGGACTTTCCATTTATCTATGGGGTGAAATCCTTCGGAAAATGTCTCTCAAGATAAACTTACTCAAATTAAAGCTCTAGTGGATGATTTAGTTCCTTGAATTTTGGCCCTAACACAATACCTCTGCACAAATACGGGACTCAAGCTGGAGGCTTCAGTTGGCCAAAGTTGTGCCCCCACGAAAGTCCAACAACTAAGCCAAATAGAGCGGCTCGGTGCAAATCTCTAATGGTGATGTCGTTAGACTTGGGAGACCCTTAAAGAGTAAATCTAGTCTGCTGGGGTATAATTTATTGAGAACAATTTCAGTGACTAAGGAAAATAAAAATGTAAGAGGCGGAAATTGTTTGAAAAATCAAAAGTCAAATATCGATCAATCGCGCTGGATGTCTGCCTGGTTGAGTAGAAAATCTTGTAATCATTTACCAAAAGTGGAAAACCAAGATATCAGCAGTATTTCAATCAAACCTCACATCCCTCAATTCAGTCGATCCCACATTACCCTGGCCATGATATAGATGTTTCCCGAAATCATTAATCAGGCCACTTTTTCAACCTTGCTCTGCGCACTTGAAGAGTGTACAAACAGAATTCGGCCACGGTCCCCGATTTTTTGCCGCTGGTCCCTCGCCAGGCTCTTGCCCTGCCCCATTTGTATGACCGTGTTGTTTGTCGGACGGTATATCATCTTGGATTGGTCCCGGATTCCCTGTACTCAGGCGCGGATGGGGGATTGCAAGGGGGCAAAAGTTGCCCAATATTCATGTGAGTTTCTTCTTTTATATCGGCACACGCACATCACCATAAAATGGGGGAGTCAATAAGGGGGTGGCGGCATCAAATGGGGTGACTGGGAATTCTGGTGGGATGACAGTGATAAGAAGTTCATACAGTTATAGGTGCAAGGCGGAAAAAAGAGGGATGAACATGGAAGAGGATCCAATGTTGAATGGGAAAACTTTTCTCTCTCACTCGTCTTTTTCACTTCTTCACCCACACATCGCTCGGCGGTCCTCATGCTGAGTGTTTCCCCTCCCCAGAGGCATTCCTCGTGCGTGGCGGAGTATTTTGAAAAAAAAGGAGCAACGGAAGAAGAAAGTTTAAATCACAACTAGAAAGGCAGTTTCGGATTGTGACTCATGGAATGGACGCAAAGAATACAATTTCTTGCGTCCTTTCAAAGCTCTATTCGCTCCTCAAAGAATCTTCTCTTGCTTCCACTATAAGGTATTCATTTGAGGAAATTGGAGCATCAACTCATGTTACAATATTTCATTTCGACAGGATGACAATCTGAAACCGATGAGAAAAGAGCCTGAAATGTTCCGTTTCATCACACATCTTCCCTTAGCAAACGCAACACGCAAAAAGGGTGGGCGAGGGTTGAAAGAAGAGTCTCTAGAATGCATGGAAAATTTACGTATGTATGAGGAGAAAAGATGGGAAATGCCAGGAATCTGCGCTAGAGACAATACAGCATGACAGATATGTTGCGGAAGTTCCCAATTTCAATAAATTGCTTGATTTTGAGACGATCAAAAATATATAAAGCAGTAGAGTCGTTTCTCCCAGTTTTCTTCTCTACATTATCTTCTCGTTTCCTCATCTCCCACCCTGCCATACTGTCTTTCACTCTTGTCTCTCAATTCCGCACCAGAGAATTCTCTGATTTTTCCGGATTGATTGGAGAAATATTCATGCAGAATAATGAGATCATGTATTTCAAGGAGGTATTATTAATATTTTACACCAATTAGTCCTCGCCGATTCCCTTTTCACTCTACTCTCTGTTAATACACGGAATTATGTCTGGGTATTTTGTGATAAACGGAAAAAAATCTTACCAAGAAGAAGAGATTTCCCTTCTGAAGTGTACAACTTTGGCAGAAAATCAAATTGGAATACCCAATGAAAGACTTACTTCGCAATCATAATTGAAGTAATTCCATGCTTTGATGCAAGATTATTAACTACTCTTCTAATAGCTTAACATTACTGATGG
Source organism: Phlebotomus argentipes (assembly GCF_947086385.1). Lineage (NCBI taxonomy): Eukaryota > Metazoa > Arthropoda > Insecta > Diptera > Psychodidae > Phlebotomus > Phlebotomus argentipes. Next base: position 4,066,269 of record NW_026776181.1, on the reverse strand, counting down.
ATCTTCAATTTACTAACAGCGGCGGTGTACGATTTTCCACGATATCCGTTGCCCCTTAGCTCTCCGGCTTCAGTGCTTGTCGAGGGAAAAAATCCCCTCGCCGTGGTCGATGAGGAAAATGGTATATTATATATGAGGAAGGAAGATAAAGAGAAGCTATCGATATGTCCGGTTGGAGAATATCAGACATCCAGCACATTTATCACGTGTGTAGCATATTGTTCAGCTCTTGAGCGATTTTTAACACGGTTGATTTATTCCGAATAAATATTTCAGTGGGAATTATTAAATTTTGCGCTCTCTCTCGCCCTCGTTCGACGTAATTTCGATTAAATTTCGCCTCAGCTCTTTTATCGAATTTTCCAATCACTGACGTCACCCCCGCAATCCGGTGAATTTTCCCCCCAACCGCTGCGGAGCGACGGGTGGCAATCGGCTACAGTCCATATGTGTTACATAAATTTATAATTATGTTGATGAAGTTCATTTATCCCGATCTGAACACATATTAAAATTTATTGTATTATTCAGCACTGGAACACTCTCTGCAGCACACAAACGCGCTCCGTGGGGGCCACTGGGGGGACACGCGGAGGCAATGGTAATTGTTGGGTGTTGTGCAACAACAATTGCATGCGGGAAGGATAAAAAGAGGCTGCTGGAGGATTAAATTGACGGCCCGCATGAATACATTGCGAGTTGCAATAAAGCAGAGAAGCCACAAATTCCATCAAGGCGCCCACTTTTTGCCACACTTGTGACAATTGCTCTAGCAGGAAAAGCAAGAAGAAGTGGCGAAACTCTGACTCACAAACACTGGGTGGATGGTGGAAATTAAGTGGGCAGTCTTTGACATAAATTTCCCACAAAAAGCAACTTCACTTTCCACAGGACGAGAGAAAATTGTATTATGCTTCTTTCACATGGCGTTTTTTTTTGTCGGACGAACAAATTCGCAGGAGGGACACTGCCTCAGTCGACCCGTAAATACATCACACAGTCTCTGTGGCGGGGAAAAAGTATGAATTCGGAGAGCAATTACCACAATTTTCCGCTATGGTGAAAAGCCTTACTTTCTCAATGCCACTCGTGGTGAGAGACTTTTTGGATTCGCACACGGAAATTCTATTGATACAGGCTCGCCACCACCCCACCCATCTGAGGGCAGGCCAGGTGACTTGTGAAGTGCTTCTCGTGCCTGAGACACTGACAATATCTCTCTCAAGGCAGCCCGGTCGCGGACGCAAACTCACGCGTGAGCATAGCCTGGCGGTCGGATGAGGACTAAAGAGGTGTCCTGCGACGAGAGATTTCCACCTTCTACAGCCACAATTTCATTGTGGCCAGAGAGCGAAAGTCACAGCCACTCTCTCGCGCTCTGGCTCTCCCTCACAGGACACTGTCACGCCTGCTGAGGGGAGGGAATCGCCTTGACAGTGTACTTTCGCAGGGGCAAATTCAGCGTACACTGTTCTGCTCACCCTCGGAAAGTCTTCACAGTGTACGCAGAAAGTCTTTCGAAGAGGAGAAGTGTTCCGCGATATTACACTGTCTGGCCGCTTACCATGTGGAATGACAGTGTACGCGGAGGGATTTTCCTGGAAATTCCCTACACCGTCAAGCATTTGCAGCGTTTTCAGGGGAAATGTGAGGAAATCAATAGAATAACATGTGGCTCAGCAAGCCAAGTTCTTATGCAAATTAGATAGCTTTAGAAATTGTCATACTTAAGTCAATTGATGCTATTGAAGTTTGATTTCTTGAAATTAAATAATTGTCTTCCTGAGCAGTGATAATTTTTTGAAAAGAATAACAAGGAAATTATCTTTCCAAATATTCACAACAATGGAAAAAGCACCACAGCACTTTATTAAAGCTACACTTAAAAGGATAAATTAAATGGTCTAAATGGTGTGTCCAAAAAGCCCTTCAATCAATCTTTCAGTTTCATACAGATGCAATGCAAAACGAGAAAAACAGTGGGGAAAATATGGAATAATAGCATTTTTTCTATTCTACAATCAAGCTCTTCTACTGCTCTGGAAGCGTCTCTTTATTGTTTGTACCTTTTCTCAATTCAATGTTTTGTATGAATTCTATAAATTGTCCTTTTGTTATCTACCAATATTGCAGTGTGTAAAATTGCGTCGCTTGATAGGCAATTTTCTACGTTCTTTCACTCACGGTCGCTCTCAAAGGTGAACTATTTGTGATCTCCTTCCTCAAATGAGACGGAGCCCAAAGAAATTCCTTTGAAATTCATGCAGCGCGATGAATGAGAGTTGCATGGAAATGGGAAGATAGACTTTTATGTGTAATGTTGTATTTTTGTATGCACGAATTCATCAAACAACAGAAATGAAAGATGGAGGCAAAAACTCAACCTTTGTTCACTCACCGCACATTCTCATGCAATTCCTGAGCTTCGAGATGGGTATCCAAGCAACTCATCCGTCCCACACCCGTCCCGAAGGCCCTCAAGTAGCGAATACTTTTCAATTTTCCACAATACCTCCATGTCGGGATGCATTGTGAGGATAAGTTTCATCTGTGCCACCCACTCTCGAGTGCTGGATTCACGTCGCTCTTCCGCCATCGCTCACTTCACGTCTGATTGATTCAAGATTCAAATTTCTATTCATCAGTCATCGAGTCGCTCTCCTGCTGCTCGATTCTGCTGAGGAACAATGCACACACTGAGTGGCATCCTCGCTCGGCGGAACGCATCTTCCATCCACTCTGCCGAGCCGTGCAGACAATGATCCGCGAGGCATCCACTCGAAAGGTATCAAGACTCCTCTATGACAGGTACTAGAGTCGCGCACGGAAAGCTTGGAGACGCTCGTGAAAGCTCAAGAATGGGACAGAAGAACTCTGTGACCCTTTTACTGCTGACAATCTCGCAATATTTATGCGTCAGTGCCTCAATAATGACCACTCGATCGGAAGCTTACTCACAGCAAATGTATGAAATCACTTCACTGCGAAATCTATGGCTCAGCAAGTGAATGTTTCAAACTCACACTAAAATTTAACCTTACAAGAAGAGCAAGGCGCGAAACGACTTGTTAAGATAATATTTTATCTCTTGACTCTCCCAGTGATTATCATACTATAACTATTCGAGATGAAAATGAAATATTCGTTAAAGTTCACAAAATTTGAAGACAGTTGCATTCGAAGTCGGCAAAACTATCGCATTAATGTAAACTTGTGGGAGCTCTCCTAAACTTTCTCTTGGTCCTCCACCTTGAGTTTCTCCCACATCGCGATTCCCCTTCAGCTGAAGAAACCCTACAGAAGTGTTAACAAGAAGATGAATAAATTTTCTCACACATCACTGCTGTGGAGTTTGTTAATAAAATAATAAAATGGATGAAGTGGCTTCAAAAAAGGAGTTGAAAATGTGAAAGGCGTGCGTGGAAAAGGTAATAAAATGGTGGGAAGGAAACGATGTGAGATAAATGTGGTGACGAGGTTATCAAAAAAGCACACACACACACACACACACACATTTCCACCCCCAGGAGTGACACAACAAAGAATCGTGAGGATGAGCTGTAAACTCTCAATTGGAGACGGTCAGTTGATAACAAGTTGTAAAATTTATACGACTTCTTTCTGACCCTTTTCCACACCCGCAAACAACCCGGCAATGTGCAGACAAAAGGACATCTCGTGCCATTTCAAATTAACGATTAATATCAGACACCACATACAGATGCTCAAGAGATCCTCCGGATGACTCTTGGCCACTTTCTGGGGGTTCAAGGGCCGTTTTTACGATCCTAAATATTCATTGACTCTCTCTTGTATGCTCAAACTTCACCCTTATTTTTCTGCACTTTCGCAGCTAATTTGGGGCTTTCCCCACAGACAACAGTGCAAGAAAAATTCCCCACAATAAACTTCCAGCATCGAATCTCTGCAATCATTCATTTCTCTAGCGTTTAACTTTACTCCTGAGGCTGATACCATATCATAATTGAAAATGGTTTGGGTGAAAAATGATTTTCACATTGAATGCGATTCATTCGTTCAGTGTGAGAATGGTTGATTTTAAAAAATTGATTCCCTCCACTCACTTTCAACCCACTTGCACCATATTTTCCTGGGCATCTTCGCTGGGGAAATGTATTGGACGGACTCGGAGTTGTGCAGCCGCTCCTCCTCACACCGCCGCGCTCCTCTGCGGCTCCTTCCAACTCCATTAGGTGATTTATGTTTCCCGTCCGCCACACTATCAGTTCTCTATCTGCTGGCGTCTCCGCTGCTGCAGTTCAATATTTGAAGCCACAATGGACGATGGACAAGCCATTCTTCCTCGCTCCATCTTCTTGGACCGTCGACAATGGAAGCAGCCAGAGAATACACTTGCCGATGGAAATAGAGCCGAAAAAGAGGAGTTGTAACTCAATTCTCGCCACTGCATCGAGTGTTTGCAACTTTTCACCAATTTCATCAACTTGCTCTCTGTCACACGACGCAATTGAACTCTCGGCGACTCGGTGCGGTAATTGAGATGATAAGCGCAGTTGGAATCAATTTAATGGTGGGAAAGGATTTTCACTAAATATCTTACTGAAAAGCCGCAGGATATAGGAATTGTTATTACTGTGTAACACTAATCAAAGTCAGGAAATCTCAACATGTCGCTGACTTGAAAAGAATCATTTTTCCTCCTGAAAAGATGCATTCGTATGTAAAAATGTAACAAAAGGGTACACATGAAGACATATTTCAGCCCTCTTTCAGCAGCCGACTCTGCGTCGTGAAGCTCAAAGGCAAAGGGAAGAAGTCAGTGAATTAAAATGCACAAGACTCGTGAATTGAATGTCAGGCGAGTGGGAGATGAATGTGCGAAGGAAGGAAAATTGCTTGGAATATGCAGCGCGGCAGCAATTTCGGTGGATTTCCTTTGCCACAGGAATTCACCTTGTAATTTATACACAAATCTAATGGAGTACCGTGTGATTCATTTCTTTTTCTCTCACACGCCAAATTCCTCGGCTGTTGCCACCTTGAAAAGTCACTGGAGATTAAATCTGAAGTTCATCAGTGTCGCTGGGGGGAAAACTATGGGAAGAATTCAAATTTTTCGGCTTTAGGTATTCAGGAGAAAAATTCGCGACGAGACAATATTAAGGATCAATAATTCATAAGGTGGAGCTCCCACTTGCCGCCGGCGATATACCTTTTGTAAATCGGGAGAGCAATGCGGATTTTGGGGGAGTTGAGGAAAGTATCAGAGGTTGAAAATTCGTCATTTTAATGGACTGGAATGAAATTTCAATTAGGGATTCGCCTTGACGACAATATACACCTCTTTTGTCTATTGTTTGATAAAAACAAGACTCAATAGAAACATATTGAAATATTAATAAATAACACACAGATTCTTGAGAATTCGATATGTAACTAACATTTAATTAAACTAAATCCCTTGACGCAAATATACTGCATTTTTTTTCTCTTTCCTGTGAGTTCTAACCCATGAAATTCTCCTTGTATAAACATTCAATGGAATACTCTTTGGGGTGGGATTCAATTAAGGGTCAGTGCAGAAATTCAATGACTTTAAAAATGTTTGTCTGGCGAGATTGGAAAACAATCGAGTGCCCCTTTTCAGTCTTGTCCTGGAGGAACGCTTCGTTCTTGCGTGAATTTCACTCCCGAATCATCATCAGCACAGATGAAAGAGCTGCATCATCTCCTCATGATGCAGCATGGCGAGGAGCATCATGAGAACGATATTTTTTCTCTCTCTCTCTCTCTTATGTTGAGCTCTGATGGGTGCAGAGGTGAAAAAAAACAGCATCATGATGGGGTTGTAGAGCAATTTTTCCGAGGAAATTGCAATACTTGCTTGTCCATTTGCACTCCATGTTCCCCAATCCCTTGACCACTCCTTGGATGCCCGAGTAATACAGAAATCATGTTCAACAAATGTCTTATGTGAGCACCCAACATCGTCACACCCGTATTGTTGCCTGCAATCCTTTGACCTCCTCACACTTTCTCGCCCGTGATGAAATGACCTAAAGCCGGATGGCAAAACACGTGGAGATTTTTTTTAACGCGATAAAAGATACTTTTATCACCTGAAATTGCGGAGAGGCCAAAACAAAAAGGGTCTCATTATCTGGATGGGTCGAGCACGAATTCAGATTTGAGGGTAGAAGTCAGGGTCACGGTCCTGATTCGCCAAGGCTCACTCGTGCAACCGTTCAGCCATTATCGTAAGATTAGCATAAATACTGGGGGTAATTACGAGGGGGAAAATCCTACATGATTCAATTAAATAAAGTCTGAAATCTTGTCTAAATTCTAACTTACACCCCTTAGCAGATTTTCCATCAGCAAAGTCCTCCTAATGCGGCGTTAGTTGAGAAAAATGATGATAAATATTATGTGAGTGCAGTTGAAATGCCAGCATTTCTCAATCATCATTCGAAATGCATTTTCATTTTGTCAACCAGCTACTTTTTTTTTGGGTTTTAGCTCTCCGATATTGAGCACCCCTCGTTGGTGATTCATTTCCCGCTGGAAAAGGCATTGCTGAGTTGGGAAAAAAGAGCGTTTCCGGAAAATATATGTGCGTGCCTGGAAAAATTCATTTGGAGCAAGAGAGCAGGAGTGATGGATGCCTTTGTCGATATGTTGGCTCATTTGAGTGGAATCCAGTGGAAATTGATGAAAAAATGAATAAATTTACTATTCGCAGCACACAATGCTTGATTTCCAATTGGCTATAATAACTTTGAAATTTCACCAAGCTAATCATGTTCGAGATTATTGACTGAAACCACATGGAATTAGCGAACAACTAAAGAAGACTTGTGGAAAGACTGTCAAAAATCAAAACTTTGGGAAGCTGCAAAAGCTCTCAAGCACCAGCCATGGGAAGGGTCACTAAAACATCCTCATAAATAGATTGCCAACAAGCCTCAGTAGAACTCACAGCCCTGTTTGTCCCTATTTCTGCCCAATACCCTACACTTAGGCGTGTTCTGTGTTCTAAACTCAACGATCTGAAGAGTGATGAATCGAAGTACCCTGAAAGTCGCTAAAAAGTGTTTATTTTTATTTACACGAACACTCCATGAGGCAGTCAAATAAATCTTCGCTCTTCACAATTGTTTCATTTGATTAAGTACTATCAGTGGCCATTAATATCTCACCGCCTCGCGCCCACCCGCAGTCGCGGAGGGTTTGCGTGGCGGCGGCGAAAAAAAAGCCCCCGCATCGACTGAGAGCCCCATTTGCTAAGCACGGATGTTGACTCGGTGAGTCGTTGAGTTTTTAATGGACCACAAACGAATGAGATTGATTGAGGCGCCTCACCCTGCGTGCCGATAATGATCTGGTAGAAAGCAATTTTCAATATTGGACCAAATCGCTTGTGCTTTATTTCAAATAACACAATATTTGCACGCACAGCCCCAATTGGGCCAATTTTTGCCCATCCAGCTGATACGCAGCGCCCCGATTACGGGGTGGAGACCCAAGTGTATTTATAAGGCATTTGCCTCCCCCTTTTTTCTGGGGGTGTCGAGCCTTTGGGAATAAAACTTCTTTATCGCACTCCCTGCACACACACACACACTCTCTAGCTTGTAGGGGTGCAAAAAGGCGATGAGACTCTTTGGGATGTTCTTCGGGCTGACAAAGATTTCCATGAGATTGATTCGCGCCAATTCATTGACTCCTTCGCACGACCCCCGAGACAATTTTCTCATAAATGCCAATTTGGCCAACGCCGCACACGCACAATGAGGATACTCATTAAGGGGCGATAATATAGAGAAATCACCTTCAACTTAATATCTCAATATTCACCCTGGGAAGTGGAAATAGCCATCACAAAGGCCAACGAAGCGCGTGCATGGCAAGGGAGTCTCTTGGAAATAAAGAAATATTCCGAATAACTTTGTCATATTCATAAACAATCTTACGCATTTCCCTGCAACTTGAGGAAAATCAATTTTTGAACTCATTCTCCCGCACAACAAACTTTCCCGGTGAAGTATTCAAGTTAAATCATCAAGCTCCTGTGGAATATGTTAGTTGCAGAGACTCAATACATCGTTCTGGCCCTACAACGTGTCGTAATTGCAGACAGAACGTTCAAAGTTACAAGACAAATAGTTGGTATTTTGCATAGAGCTTCCCCGGCGATAAATTCCACCTCACGAAGCGCTTCTCTTTAAAATAGCTCAGGGATGGCTTATCGTGAGGGGTGGGGCGGAGTGAAAATTGTCTGAGAAGCTTCCTCACTCAATTCACCCTTTCGCCGGTAAGACGCTGGCAGAGGGTCAAAGTTGCAAGGTCAACCCCGAAATGAAATACATGCCATCGATCGGTGGTAAATTGCACGAAGAGCTCTGACGGTGGCAGTGGGGGTGGGTGGGGGGTGGCTTTCTTGGCGCGAAAGGGAAACGATACAAAACCACACGCCAGGAAATTCAATCACACAAATCTGTCGTCCCCTGAAAACTCACAGGCGAGCCCAGGGAAGTTTTTATTGTCCTGCGGGGTTTGAGTTCTTTTCTGTGATGTCAAGAAGCGCTCTCACAATTGACAGCATTGAGACATTTTCCCACCCCCCGCCCACACTCTTGCCCATGTGCGAGTGTGAATTCTCCTCAGTGCAGCCGAAGGTATGTGTGTGTGGCTCCCAATGCAGCCCCCAACCCTTTCACCAACATCAGGCAACAATGTATCGCCTGTGCAGCACACACGAGATTCCTCTGCCATGGCAATTCAATATCGAGATTAAACTTTATCGTGATTGTTTCAGTCACGAAATCAATTACAATTTAATTTGCGAAAGACGACGACATTCAGGGTTTTTCTTCCCCTAATCAAATTTGTTAATGGAAAATTGATTAACGCTCTTGTCCTGTATCTTCACCCGCTCTTCACTCGCATCGATCAACAAACGTGCTCATGGCCTATGCTTTGCTGAACTTGTGCGACTCACAATTTCGTTACCGGAATTGTTCCACTTGCCACAACACCCGCCCAAAGGCCCCCCGAGAAGTGGGATGTTGCCTGTCGATTTATTGCATTTACCCGGGAAAAGTTATTGCAATGTATTGTTCCGTGTTGGTAATCGACTTTTCAGACTTGATTGAAATGTTTAACCAGGGAATTTGGTATAGGAACAAAAAAATCTACATTTTTTTTCTTCTTTTAACTATATGTAGGTGGGAAAAAAAATCCAACACCGAGATTTTCACGTCGACGGATAAATGGTTATTACTTGGCCAAATTAGGCAATTTTCCTCCAAAATGAGGAAAATAATTGTGAAACGACTGTAAGATTATGGTTATGGTCTGTGATATTTTTCTGACCTACTTTTCGTAAGACAAATTTGGCAAATATTGGCAAATAGCGTAATTACCATTTAGATAAAATGGCAAATAGATCCGGATTTAATGAGAAATATGTATAACTTGACCTTATTAACTTTTTCCCTTGAACTGAAATAAAGAAACTAAGGAGCACTTAATTTCAATGTTTGTCTATTAATAATGATAATTAGCTTCAGGTGACTAACGAAATTTATATTATTATTGTTGTGAAGAATTTTCCACCTTCAAAGGTGACCAGAAGGCCGGGCCTGAGGGGGATGCAATAGCAGCTTCTTCACTTGTACGGAACGCCCTGATCACACTCTCTGAGGCCTGATACCTCAGGACATAGCATTTTTCCGGCACAACAATTTGGATAAACTTGTGCAGGTCAGTTAAGAATTGCCATAGCAAATTATAGCTCATATTCAACACTTTAATCTGCACTACTTGGAGTCTTTTTATGTTGGTTTATGTCTCACAACTCTCAAATTGGTAATCCGTTCCAGCAAAATACCTGTTTAACTGTTTGAGACCATGCGATGATGAAAATTCGTCTCAGTGTACAGAAATCATTGGAACAATTGGCATGTGTGATCAAAGTTTAAAAGACTGGGAGAAACTTTCACCTGTCCTGTATCCGATTCATCGCATCACGCCTTTGACACTCAAGCTGAGCCACATTCAAATGTCCAGAGGGAGAGGAGAGGACATCACCCGCCCCTCCCGTGGGAACGTTCTGAGCCGCACACATGAGGCGAGGATCAACTGCTTGCATCCAAATGAAAATTCCACACTCGCTCCAATCACTTGCTTCTCCGCCTCCCAATCTCTCCGTGCGGCTGCCAGTGGCAGCAGAAGACCCCCGGCAATTGCGGCTGAGGACTTTGACAAAAGAAATATTCTCATTTATCAATATTAACGGCTGAATGAGCGCCGAGCGGGGAATCAGTCTCGTTCGATCGGCGCCACATTCATTAAACAAGAGGATTATGGGTGCCATCATCCATCTGGACTCGGACCCTCATCATCCGGCCATGCGATTTCAGGTGGATGCCACTGATTATGAGGCAGACGCCATGTGTGCGCGCTCCTCCCGCTGTGAGTTCGGCTATCGGCAGGAACTAAGCATATAGAGAGAAATTTTCTATTCACATTTCAACCCCTTTCATAATCGCCCACAACCACCCCAACCCACCCAGGCGAGCCAGATGGATTCGCCGGAGCGTCACACGTTTGAAAACTTTTCTCTCTGATTAGAATTTTCCATCCACCCACCGAAATTCCCAAACGATTCGATAGATTTTCGGCTTTCCCTCTGGGAAGAGACTCTGATGGTGTTCGCCTGGCGGTGGGATTATCTCACGGAGTTGCAAGAAAATCTATGGCATATGGAAATTAATCGCCTTCACACACACCCAATGGATTCAATTCAAATCCGTTACTCAATTTTCATATTGAAAAAAAAGGGAGAGAAAGAAAGAAACTCAAGAAAATCCCGTTTGACAGAATTGCGCGCTTCCATGTCGAAATTTAAATGTGAAATGACCTAACAATTTTTGCACAATTCTCCTTTCGCCATTCGGTTAAATTCACAGCACTTTCTTGCTTCCAGTATCACGTCTAGCGTGAAAAATTGGCTTTATGTGATACACATTCGTCGCTCTGGCTGGTAGCATACATATATTTCCGGGCGGATCATATAAACTTCAAAAGTTCATCGCTAACTTTTAGATAAAGTGAGACACTGGCAATCCCGATCCCTTTTCTTTCAATTTCTTCCACTCTGCCTCGTGACTTTTCCACCCCCACGCTGAGTTTTGTCTCTGTGTCTGGAGAAAAAAATATATATTAATTCGTGATTTATCTTCGTCTGGGTTTTATATGTATTTTTAGAACGAAACTGGAATCTTTAAGCCAACACTCCATATATTTCAAGTAACACATAACTATGCTCGAAGAGAGCACTTTACTCCCTTTGACGACTCCTCTGCTCTCCATCGGTTGCCGTGCGTACCGAGTAGGCTCTCCTCAATCAAAGGCCGGACGTCATGACTTGAACATACGCCCCGGCGGAATGCAGCGGCTCGAGTGGGTGGAGGGCAAACGAACGGATTGTGTATGTCAGAATTGTATCGTGTTTACAATCTGACATGTTAATTGTGAGTAAAGTGTAGATAAGAATCACGATTTAGACTGACCATCGTATTCATATGCACCGCCACGGCGTGTCTGCATGAGTGGGAATTACGTTGAAATACACCCAGCGGGGTGACTTGCTTCTGCTGCACAGCCAGCAAACTCAAGAGAAAGGTGGCCAAGGTGGAAGTGGAATGGATTATTTACTCGCACTCTTCTTATCTTGCAACCACTTTGAATATGTGAAAAGCGCGCCTGCAAAGGAAAATCCACCCCAAAACAGAGCCAACGCAATGCAAAAAGCCAAGTGAAGAGAATGCATAGAATTTATTTAATTCATTCTCATAATCTCCTTTACATATTAAATTTGATAAATATATTAAATTCATTACATTCCATGGTATATGCATTAAAGTTAGACAGAACTTTATTGCCAGAAAACACAATATAACTCGCAATTCTCCTCTATCACCGGTGAACGCTTTCAACAAACACAAAACTACGACGCTTAAGAGGACCGAAAAGCTCCGCAGAAAGCTGCACCTCTTGAGCTTGAGCTTCTATTCGTGTATGTCAGAAGAGAATTTTATTAGTCGCAATATCTAAATACATTAATAAAATTTAACTAAAAATTAGATTTATCTTACAAATGTTTTGAACTAAAAGTTGTTGCAATTCATTTCTTCAATGTTCAATTGGAAAATTAAACAGCCTCTTTGCATATATGTTATAAAAGAAATACGCATGTAGAAAAATACGTTAATCATTACAGGAATTGATAAATACGTTGAATTAAGTACATCGTTTAAATTAGACCTTCACACTTGATATCGCGTCTCTCAATGTCTTCTTCTCATGTCTTTTCTTCCTTCTTATCAGTGATAAAACATTTTAATATACACTCTCATATTGTCTCAGACACATTTTTGGGCCCACCAAATTCAAGTTTTCTCACAAACCAGCTCAATAGCGGCTAATTCATTATTCCAATTTACAATTCGTCACGGGAATTTATTGCTCTGAGCCAATTTATCTGCAGTGAAATTCCATGGCAATTAAAGTGAAATTTAAAAAAAATTATTACCCACGTCGGGATAGAATAATTCTTCAAAATGGTATTCGTGAGAAAATAATTAGTAACAATTAGGTGGAAAAGTTTCTGCAACACTTTTTCACCCCGGCATTAATTTCACCTTCTCTCAACTTTGACTCATTCACAAATAAATCCACCGCACAAATACCACAGGCGAAAGGGTCATTATATATTATTAAAATTGTATGGTAATAAAATGTATAAACATGAATCAAAACATGTGCACATTTTGAGTATTTTGGCATTGTTCTTGCAAACTTTCACTGTGAATTAGAGATTTTTTTTTTGCATAAATGTCGATGGAAAATTTAACACAACTTCCTCATTCGCTCCTTTTTCACCCCTTTTTTTGCAGGCAAAAACCGCTCAATGCTTTTTTCCATCAAAAATATAATTTTAATTTAAAATTCACCCACTTTCATAGATGAAGAGAAATGCTCAAAGTTTTCATTATATTTTATTTTCTATTAATTAATTGCCACTGACTTTACAAAAAAATTGGCTAATTTTAAACTCTACATTTTGCCACAAAAAGAACTCTTTTATCATCACCAAAGTGAAATTGCACATTTTCTGTTGCATTTTTTTTGAGCTCAACCCTTTTTTCCACTGCATCTCCACCACTCGACTCGTTAAAATGATTCACATATATTATTTTGACATGGTAAATATATTACTACACTAAATTACTAACTTCTACACTCAATTAAAGTATTCTACGAAATTAGCTCGTTTCTCGGAAACTCTCATTCTCCTGACTATGAAGGCAATATTTTAAAACTAGCGTAATTGCTCATCTTGTAGTGATTTCCTGCATTTTGACTTGACATTATTTTAGGCCTCACCGGTATTTTCCTCCTGGAGTCCTGCTGTGGCGTTCCTCCCGACAATTTTAGGCTGTTCTGACGCAAGAGCGGCTGCGGTTGCCTGGACATTTGCTGTCATCTGACATTCTCCGACCGAAAACGCTTTGCCGTGGACGTGAGGCGCCACAGACGGACTTTTCCGTCACTTTAGGCGGTTGTGCGTGAAAAAAGTGGGAGATGAAGGAAAATAAATAAAATAATAGAAGCGAAAAAAAATAACAGAAACAAATTAAGACGCTACATTTGACACGATGAGCACTATTTATGTGCATCTTCTCAGATTTTCAATTAAGTTTTCACAGCAACAATAACAACAACAACAGAAAAGAAATCATTGAACTTCGGCAAACGGATAACAAATGAATTAGTACAAAGTGTAATTGTTATAATTCTACTAAATTATGCATAAAATCTTGTATATTAAGTGAATTATTATGAGAAGTCTCTTCTTATTGGACATAAGAAAAGTCCGCCCACATAAATGCCACGCCCTCTTGACTCTTCATAACTATTCGCATTCTATGCATAATTCGCTATCTTGTTTAGGAGAAAAAGTCAATGAGAACAATTACGTGAAATTGGCCCATAAATGAAAGTTCTGTGAAAATGCAGCACGAAATGTCCCCAGAAGCACTAAACTCGCACCCCAAATTGCGTTAAAACTGAGTGAGAGACAGTTTTTGCTCCAGCTTCGGCCACTGTCTCTTCTCAATTATCACATAACAAACCCCGTTATCACCTCCCTGTCTGCACAAAGTGAATTTGTGGTCGTGAAAAAGGTGTTCCTCTCTCTCACCAAGTGCGATAAATAACACAAGATAACCCACATAGTGGGCGACATGGGGTGAACAAAAAAAAAATGAGAAGCGAAATTGGAAATGGATCACAATTCATTGCAGAAGCCAAGAAAGAGGTTTTTCGTGTTTGAGGAATTGCTAATTGAATGGTAATGTGGAGAAGCGCACAAAAACATCAATATTGTTGGCACATGTATATAGAATATCGCAGCGATGGTCCAAGAATGTAAATTTGCTTGGATGAAGAGAATATGGCTGATGGTTATCACTTAATATGTCATTAATGCGAATATTGTTAGCACAAAGAAAACACCCAAATGGAAGATTGAATCAAATAGATTAGGCGATGCGAAGTGACTCTGAATGTGAAAAGCCAGCAAAGAATCAGCAACATCGTAGAGGGAAAATATAAAAAGAAACTTACACCTCGTTTTTTTTTAGTCACTTTTCCTCTCACCACTCTACATAAGGCGCTCTCTTGCTTCGTTGATCTCTTTTTATTCTGTGTGTATCGTCTGTACTAAACAATTTTGTGAATTTGGTGTCATCTTTTTCAATTATCGCTCGCTCTCTCGTCTCTACACTCGTCAATGCACGTGCAAAAGCTCAGTGGGAGCTTGCAAAATATTGCAAAGCTTACAAGTGTATGTATAAAAAAAATTTTCTATCTCCCACCGTTGACACAGCACGCAATTTATTCCTTACTCATCATCGTCATCTCTTCTCCACTCTACTCTCTTTGATCATTATTATGAACAATTTGTATTACAGCACTGACATCGTGGACACACAAAGAGACCAATTGCTTTCATAAGCCAAATTGTGAATGTGATCCAAATTAGAAAACGTGCCCATGACCTTTGGAGAACGAAAATCAAAAGAAAGTGTGAGGGCAAGACGAGAAAGGGAATAAGTATAAAATAAGTCTTTAATAATAAATGAAGCCTTCGCTCTCATCATTCATTCATGGTGTGTGAGTGCGCTCTCTCTCTCTCTCCCTCTCTCTCTGTAGGGGTATTTTTGCTCCCTCAACCACCCCAAAGCCACCCCATTGCGCGGCAGTAAATTGCAATTACACTCAAGTGACCTCAATGAGGAACATGAATTTGTCAAAATATAATGTTGGTCAGTGAGGAAAAAGCACGCAAAAGCGACTCCATTGAAAATAACAAATAAGTGAACCACACAAAATAGAAAGGAAGCCACAAGCAAGAAAGCACCAGAAAGCTCTGGTTGTGCTGTCGCGCGAGGATTCAAAAGTGGAAAATATTAACTGTGTCTTCATATGCGTATTGTTGTTTCAGTGTCATATTATCTCTGTATTGTCATTATGGCTAATTGATAAACTGTATTAGTTGGCAGATGTGGTTAAATTGACGAAATCCGATGGTGAAAAACGCCAAATTCGCACTTCACCCGAACTGCGTTAGAGAAGATAGAAAAAAAGAAAGGGAAAACCAATAAAAATTCCATCCCAATGTGAAAACATTCCATCTACAAAGTCTGTTTTGTCTCACTCTAAAAAACAAACTGTGCAATTTTTTTCTTTAATATCATATGAACTCAAAGGACGAGCAAAACTGTCAACTTTATTATTATATAAATCTGTTCAGGCAAAAGTAATATCAAACCAAGAAGACTTGATTGGAAGATCTATGATGATAGCCATTTAATTCTACTCTATACTTCTAATTGAGTTTTATTGTTTCTTTTCCGTCTTACTGCAGCTCCTCATCATGAAGCTTTGCATTTGGCCATCATAAAATTTTCCAAGCAACTCTCAGCAGTGCTAATTTCTCCCACATGCAAATATTAAATGTGAAAATAAAGAAAATCTCTGCAAAATACATATTTTTCTATTCACTCGCCAGACTTAATATGAAATGATAACACGAGTAGAAACGTGAGAGAAGTGCACACTTTATAATGCACCCAGCGAAACGACTCACGCGAGAGTATGGAGAGAGTGTGAAACAAACAAATCAGAATGGATAAATTGAAAACGTGGGAGAGATTAAATAAAAAATGTAGCATCCCATAAATATAAATTAAACACACACTCTCTCTCTCTCCTTCTCCCTCATCCAACTACCCTCTACTTTGCCACGTCCCATTAAAGTATTAAATAAATCTCCTATGTTGTGTGTTTGGTCATTCAACGCGTGGGGTTGGAACTTACTTGGATGCTGTGTAAATGCGCTGATCGGCCACAACGATATCATTAATGGGCGAATCTGTCTTCATTTCCGCCAGTGAATCACACGTCCGGACACTCCACAGGCGCACGATGCCACCGCGACAGCTGGACAAGAGGACATCGCCGCAGATTGCCATGCCAGAGACCCAGCCCTTGTGTGCATTATTCAGCGACTGGAAAGATGAGAGAGAGAGAGAGACAAAAGAAGCGGAAATTCGATACAATCCATCTGATCATTGTGTTAAACTCACCTGCTTCAGCTCTCCAGTCCTCAAGTCCCACCGCTTTATGCCCGTGTCTCGGCTTCCGGAAAACAGCTCAGCATCCACCCCAATCCCATCATTCGCCACAGTGAGCGCCTGCACACCGTCGTAGTGCGGCGGCTCGAGGTGGAGCAGCGGCAGAACGACGCCAGAGGATGATGACACCTCGAACACCTTCACATAGTGATCCTTTGACCCCGTGGCCAGGAAGTCTGTGTTGTTTGGCCCACTCCACGCAGTGACACACATCACGGCTGCCTGATGTCCCCCAGACAACTTGCCCGTGCACCCGAACTGGCGCACGTCCCAGATTCGCACCTTGTCCGATGCCGCTGTATACAGAGAGCCCGAAGCCCCCATGCACAGAGCGGTGATGGGACTCTCGCCCTGCGGATTCAGCGCTGCCAAGCCAGAGAGTGTAGAACCAGAGGAGCAGAGCGTCTTCACCGGTCGCGCTGTGCTCATCCGCAAATCCCATGCACGAATGAAGCCGCCCGAAGCCGAAAAGAGGAGATTCCTCTTGCTGTCGTACTCCACAGCAATTACCGGCCCCGGATGTGCCGACAGGCAGTGCGATGACGTCCCCGTGGTCATGTCCCACACCTTCACAGTGCGATCAGCGGCCGCGGTGAACAGCGTCGCGTCGAACACCCTCACAGAGAGCACCGAATTGGAGTGGCCCTCCACCACATGGGTGCAATGCAATGGAACATTGGCTCTTGGCTGGCAAATTGAGAAGACGAGCTAATTAATCATCCTCCCATGGACAACAAGGCAGCACTTATTTACCTTCCCGTTAAATTCACGGATGCTGCCACCGGTCGGTGGGTCCTGATTTCCAGCTCCCAAGCGCGAAAAGACATCACTGCTGGCGTCCTCGCGTGAGCCCATGCGTCGATAGACGGGCGGCGATTGCGGCGGCAGCGCATCGCTATCTTCTCTGGTAGTCAAGCCAATGTTAGTCCATCAATATTATTAATTAGTACATGTTGTTTGTTAGTCTCGCACAGCATCTTTACTCCCTTTGCCACCCATCATCACTCTCTTCTACTTATCACTGCCACATGCTCTTCTCCTCTTAGGGACTTTACCTTAATAACCAAACTTTTGTTAAGGGCTCTGATTCGCAGTGAGTTGCAAATGTTATTTTCTGTGCTTTTTCACATTTTTTTTTTTAGTGATAAGGCCTTATTAAGAAGTACGAATTCATATGAAAAAAATACAATTGCAGATAAATAGAAAAGACAACAACGTACAATGGCATAGCAGACAGGAAGAGCGAAAATGATTTATATCCCCAGCATCACACCACAATTCACTGAATGAAAAGAATGCAATGCAATTGTGTGTTTTTATCCATGTTCCCCTTTTTTGTCAGCCAAATAATTTTTTTTATTTTTTCACTCTCCAGCCACACAGTTCAAAAGTTATTTTTATAGTGGTGCATTTTGCGTTTTGATGATGTTCGCGCGCAACAAAAGGTTAAATATGGACAGATTACGGAAAAGAGAATAGCTAAAAATGGAATTTTGCTTTTTTCAACTTTTTCGCGTTTTCCTCTCTCCCACTTTATTGTCCAATTCTCGTTGTTTTTTTTTATTTTTTCTTGTCCCCACCATGTGAACATCCCCATGTCCATACATGGGAGCTCTTTTAGCCAATCCTTTTATGCCTTGTTAGCACACAAATAAATCTGGAAAATTTTCATGTGAAATTTTTTAAGAGCTCAAAGTGCTTCTGTGACCAAAAGGGACAGCCATCAATCCTTTTAACCACCAGAGATAATTAAGGATGTCTTAGGCAAATGATTTATGAATCCACAAATAAATAATTAATGATCAAATCAAGTAAAATTTAGGTAAAAATTAGTTAAACAAATTGATTAACATTTCAAAACCAACATGAAAAAAAAATTTCCCTTTCAAAAACAAAACGACAAACAAAATAAATAGGAACAAAGAATAAAACTAGAAAAAACCTTCATCCTCTTTTATTGCTTAATTCTCCCTCTCGCACATGGAGAGTGGAACAAACAGGGTCAGAAAAATTCAAACAAATAGAACCAACATGAAAAATTCACATGATCTCTTTCTCCAACACAGCACGAGTAATAGAAATTAACTCATTTGTATCTCTCTTCATTGCAATTCAATTTTTTCTCTCTCTGTCCTTCGCATAAAAGACTCTCTTGCCTGGAGAAATGTATTTTTTATTCCTCTCATCATTTTTTTTTAGCAAATTCATCCATCAATTAACAGTGAACTCTCTCACCCATCAACGCACATTTAGACACGGAGGCAAAAAGTGTTTATTTCCCTGGAAATGAAAATTCTCGTTCTCTCCATGTTATTTCTATTGACAGTGAATGTTCGAAAGCCAAATTAAAACACCAATCCAAACTAAATAAATTAACACTTTTTCATTCTCATCATCACTAATAAAAAAAAATTGTATGCGCATTTATGCGTGTATTTGCGGCATAAAGTTGGTTTATGCATTTTTTTTTACCCGATTTTCGCATGATGCACAAATTCCCCATGATATACACAAATATAGAAAGAGAGGAAAATAGAAAAAAATGTGCATTAAAACATAGATAATTAAATTTAATGTGGAAATAGCAAAATGGGAGGGTGAGAGAGAAGGATGATGTCTGTTTTTCTATGCTTCTTCTGTCCACTTCAATTTTTTTTTTCATCTGATGTGCGGAGATTATCATTGATGATTATATAAATATTTTTTTTGCGCTAAATATAATAAATTAGTATGAATTTTGTGTGTTTGTATGTAATATTTCCCCGCAAATGCTCATTATACTGTGCATTTTAATAAAATATGTATTCATATTAAACCACTGAAAATAGAGTGTAGTAAAAAAAAATTATTGAATATTTTTCCCCTAGTCTGTATAGTGTTGTTGTTTTTTCATGTGCTCTCATGCATGCAGAGGACATCATATGAAAATATGTTAATGATATTTGCAACGTACAAAAATCCCACCGAAAAATACATTATGATTAAATTAAAATTCTCCCCCGTGCAGACGACAGGGAAATGGTGAAAACCGCCCTGTTCTCACTTTGATCAATAATGCTTGAATTTATCATTTATATGCCCAAAATGTACAAATTAGGAGCATGTGATTGTGTATTGAGTGTCTACTTACAATCCTGGCGATGCCTTGTTGGGAAAGGGACGCCTCGTAAGCCTTGGCGACAGGGGTGTTGCAGTGTCAAAGGATTTCCGTGGGAAGAGCGGCGAATTGGGTGGTCTCAGTGACTGTGGGGCTGGATTTGGCTGGAGGCCTCTGGCGGTACAAATTAATTCAATTGATTACTATTCCATTCCAGCCCTCCGACCCCAAACTCTCCCAAAGTTAAACACACCCGGTGTGTGTGTGTATGGGAATATCTTGAGCGCTCTTACTTTAGTGAACCTGGAGCACTTGGCACACGGGAAATTGGTATGAAACTTCGCCCACTTTCCTGCTGCAGATGATAAGATCTCGTCATGCTATCGTCCTGTGTAAAATGAGACACGGAGTGTGAGATAGAACTCAAAATTTTCTCACTGCCAAAGCATCACGCTTCCCTCAGAAACATACACACTCAGGGGGCCAACAGCTTGCCAATTTCCTTCGCAATCCTGCGAGCAAGTCACTTCCGCTGTTGGCCCCTCTCTCTCTCTCTCACTCTGTTCAAAGTTTGCCCATTTCGCGGACAGAAAATAATAATTATCACACGAACCTTTTCATTGGAACTTCCAAATAGTAATTCCTGAGGTTGTGCCTTTAATCGTCTGACTTTAGTCATTCTCATTGAACTCCTGGTGCTATCGCTGCGATAAGACAAGAAGACGAATTAATTTCTATACCACACAGAGAGATATAAAGCTAACTGAATGCAAGAAATAGCCGCCAATGAATCGTAACAATCTTCATTTTCCCCACACAAAGAATTTTCATCCAGTAAAATAAACGACTTGATACAAATTATTCTCTTTCTGACATCTTCTTCGTTCAATTGAAGTGCCCAAAGCTCTGTGCCTGAGAAATTTATATTACATTAAAGCTTTGCGAGAACAAAGGAGCATCATTTACCCCAATTGAATGCACTGCAGTCATACTCACGTATCAAATCCTGGTGATGGACTTCTGCTACTCGAAGGGCTGAAGCCATTGTTGGCGTCTCGAGAAAATTCCGTATGCAGAATGGACGCACTGGGCGGAATGTCGAAGGTGCTGGTGCTGCTGATGGAGTTTGTGGGCGATTGGCGGCCAGCATTGGAGCAACTTCCGGCATAGCTTTCGGGGAAACTGACGGGTGTCTGTGAGAGGACATGCTGAAGAAGTTGTTGCTGGATGGAACTGTCCTGCTGCACCTCATTCAACAAGGCCTCCCGCTCCTTGAGACGCATCTCCGTAATGGCAACATCACACGTTTGAGAAATGGCAGCCCCGCAGAGGCGTTCCATGAAGAAAATCGCCTCCTCCACCGAGTGCACACTCTCAAGGATGTTCTGCATGGACAGCGCCTCAGTAGCCGACTCCTTGCCCTCCTCCAGCTCCATTATGGCATGCTGCACTTGTGTAATATTTTCCTGAATATAGTTCAAATTCGATGTAATGTCATCCTCTTCGGAGGCCAATTCGCTGGTTGGATGCATCTTTTGGCGCCTCTTCACATTCGTTAGATCATGACTGAGAATGTCCCTGTCATTCAGCAGACGCTCCAACTCCCTCTCAAGCTCCACGACAGCCTGACGACTGCGAGCAGCCCGCGAGATGGTCCTCTGCAGTGTCTCCCACTTGGCACGCGCCTGTCTCACATTAAACTCCTCCAAGTGTTTCCTGCCATTCACCCTTCCGGACGCTTTAGCGCTGAGCGGTGTCCGCTGGACGCGTCTCAGGGCAGACACCTGCTCAGTCTTCCTCTTCAACACCTGATCCTTGGCCGCACCCTGAGCCTGCAGACTCTTGATGGTGTTCTGATGCTTTCGCGCCTCCTTTCGCAACTGAGCAATCTCGCGCGACTTCCTAGTCTCCTCTTCATTGTGCCTCTTCACCTCTTCGTTCATTCGCCGGATCAACTTGATCTTGTTGCTCTTCAAGTCCGACAGCTCACTCCTCAGGCTCTTCAGCTGCGCCTCTTGCATCTGCAACTCGCGCTGCTGCCTCTTGTGCTCCCTCTGTGCCGCCTGGAGTTTCCTCAATTCTCGCTGCATATCACCCAGCTTTCTCTCATATTCATCTCGCACCTTCCGCACCTTGTCACTGGGCGGTCCACTGGGATTAATCGCACCCATGTTGGCCAACACTTTGTCCCTCTCTCGCTGTGTATCCGTAATCTTGGCGGTCAGGACATTCAGCTTCTCCTCATAGTGCTCTTGCATGCGACGCATTCGTAATTGAGAGAGCTCCAATTGTTCAATCAACTTCGTCTTCAACTCAATGTCCGAACTGATATCATTGAGTTCAGCTTGCATCTCACCAGCTGCACGAGATATAGGGAAAATAGACGAGCAATTAGTGTGCAATTCACCGGAACAAATATAAATGGAGCAGTAAAGAGAGACGAGTTGAAAATGAACTTGAAACTTGAAGGTTCTTCTCTTTCTCTCAATATAGTGCTCTTCTTGCTCAATAAACTAAGCTATACTTAATAGTATTGCAGAATGAAAATTAAAAATCAGAAAATTCAATGAAACCAAGCAACTTACTTTTATCATCAGACTCCGTGTCAGAATCACTATCAGACTCGTTCTCCACATTTTGATTGTTGGTATCATCGAGTCCGGGCAGAGATCTGGACATAAGAAGTTCTCGCTCCTTCTCGATTTCCCTCTTGGCCAGCGTCAAGACACCATCGGCATCTTCACCGCCAAAGAACTGATTCTTATTGAAACCTCTCGGCGTGTTAGTGGTCTTCTTCAACTGCTGATACATCTGGTCCGACTCAATAAGCTTCGCCTTCAGCTTCTCAATCTCCTTCAAGTATCCAGCCACCATTTCACTCATCGACTTATCCGAATCCCCAATCGCTCCCCATCCAGCAATCGCCTTCTCTGACAGCAACTCCGCATTTCTCTCTGTCAGCGCATTCACAGACTCTTGCATTGCCTTGAGACGCTGCTGAAGTCTCTTATTGTCCTGCAACAGCATGGCATTCTCATGGAATGTGTCCGAAACGGCTGGATTGCCCTCAGCATCCACACTCCTCTTGCCCTGCTTGTACTCCAACAGTTCCAGCTGCAGTGCCGCAATTTCTCTGCGCAACTGTGAAATGGTCCTCGAACTCTGATCTTGATTGATCTGTACGCGATTCTTGATATTTCTCGCACGATTCGCGTATTTCAACGTGTTGAGGGTTTCCATGAAGTCACGATCACTCGGAGACACGCATGCAATCATCACCGTCTGACTATTTCCTATAAGGAGAAAATTGAGAAGGTTAAAATGAAAGGCCATCGAGAACCATGGATTTCTCACCTCCCAGCGAATCTTGTAGCAATCGGGTGAGTTTGGAATCTCTGTAGGGAACATGAGAGGCCTTTTTGGACTTGTCTCCAAGCGCCGAGATGACATTTCCCAGTGACAAGAGACCACAGTTGATTGAGATACCCTCACGGGCTCTCTCTCCTGTCGCCCCAGTTCGCTTCAATCGCTCAGATCCAGCGAGATCAACAAAGTGAAACTTGGACGTGAGAGTCTCCAAATCCCCGTCAGGCATTCCACTCTCCTCGGCACTCATCACGCGCTGCCGTCGAATCAGGATGGTAAACAGTGCGTGGCTTCGCGAAGATTGCGCATTCATCTGAGTGGAAGCTGTTGTTCTTGCCAAAGCGCCCTGCTGTAAGCATCTGTTGACACAGAAAGGATTTTCTCACAGAGAAACATTAACATTTTGAGTTTGTATTACACTAACCTGAGAGCATCTTGTGGCCCTGCAATTGGCTTAATAGTCGCACCCGAAACAGAAATTCCACCACTCGGATCCTCATGAATTTTGTACGCCTTCCCCTTGTTATAGGGATCAAGGAGATCGATAATCTCCTCATTGTACAATTCCATAAATTGTGCCGCAACACTGAATTGAACTGTTCCCACAACAACACCATTGCTGTCCTCACCGCGTGTCTGCACATCCTCAATACCACTGAATAAATGTCTCACAGCCCTCGGTATGATGCCCTCTTGCATCTCCAGAATCTCCCTGTCGAATCCCGTGCCCATCGTATACGTCTTCCCCGAGCCAGTCTGCAATTATGACACAAACAGAAGTCAATAAGATGGTGGAGAAACAATATGCATGCACATGGAGTGACACATTAAGCCAAACACAGACCTGTCCATAAGCCAAAACTGTTGCATTGTAGCCCCTGAGTGCTCCTTCAATTAGCTTTTCCACACACTTGTCGTATATCTCGGCTTGTGTTGCATTCATGTCGAACACGAAGTCATATGTGAAGGCCTTGTCAGTGCCAAGGAGCACTTGAGGTTCATTCGGTGTCACCTGAGTACAAACACGACACATATCGATGAGTTCTCGGGGGATTTGGGGGCGGATTCTGGAAAGATAAGAAGTTGAAACCATGTTACTCTCCAATATCAATAGCTTCTTCGTAAACGAAGTGACAATTCTGAAGTCATTCATAGACCTAGCATTTCCGAATATTTCTTTTTTCTTCCAATAAATATCGATCATGGTGAGAAAAAGTGACAAACATGATATAAAAAACACAATAAATGTTCAATAAATCCATCAAATATCTCGCTTCTATGAAAAATTGGTTCTACACTCCGAATTAGACTTGATTGAAGGTCACCTTAACCTATTCTCATCTCCAACTCAACTTCCTTATCATCACTTTTTATGCTCTATAAATATTGTTTTACTTAAATTGCCGCAAACAGATTGACATGACTCAACTTCCAACATCTTTTTTTTTCCCTCCACAAACTCTTTACCTTTGGCGGTGACCAACAAGTCTCTGTGGAAAAAAGTGACGTGGAATAAAAGAATTGTCTTCATCAATTTGCTCACACTTCAACCAAATTTGGATAGAGTAACCATACAATTTAGTGCTTGTTTTCATTGCAAAAAAAGCAGATTATTATACATAGTTGCACAACAGCCCGCATTCATCCTTCGCAAGTCACCAGATTATATGGGAAGGAAAACATAATATTGCGAAATTCTCTCACCATTAGCGACCGAAATAAATTACATCCTTGCGTGTCAAATGGTGGGTGAAAAAGAGAAATGCAATATGTAGAAAATTTTCATTTTCGTGAAATATGAATCCACCTACATTGCAGTGTAAATTCGTCGTATAAATACTACACTCCTTAACATGTGCACGAGAGCAATTTAAGCAAATGCCATGGAAGATAGCACAAAGTACATATTTTCAAGTGAGAATATATGGCATAAAATCTCGAAATATGTAAAGAGCTGAGGTATTAGAAGAATTATTTGCTCATAATTGATTTTGCAAATACAAATATTTAACTACAACTGTGTAAGCATTATTTCTCAAGATTATGCAGTCATGCTCAGGCAAACATTCATACACATTTATTTATTGTGACTATTCGTTCGTGGTTTAGAGGCATTTTTGCTCCATTCTATTATTACACTTTTATGTAATCGGCAATCTTGCAAACCATGGTTTATATATTTTAGTGGGGAAAAAACATTACCATCAGCCAATTTTCCTTTAACACAAAAGCCGTAATTACCACGTCTTATATTCTTCTCTCATTCTTATCGCCACCGAAAGTGAAATCACAATTTTCTCTCTTTCGGTCAACCTTAAGCATCTCACGAATAACGTATTATATTTCACATTACATTGCATACGGAATATCAAAAAATGGGAATTTAATGTTCTATTGAAGAAACATGGAGTGAAAGAAGAGGAAGAGAAAATTTATTGTAACGCCATAAAATTCTTTGATATCAATCACTGTGCGCAATCATAAAAATTAGACTTTCGATGGAAAAATCTATTAATAAAAATGCGTAAGTCTAGCAAAACATTCCACCTTGTGTTGACTTTTCTCACAATTGTTCACAAACGCACCGACAAGTGGAGATAGAGAGTCTCAAAGAGTGGTTTGGTCTCGTCATGATTTCACATCTCATCGCTTTTCCTATCCAATAAGTATTGAATGTTAATTCTCTTATTCACATAAAATAAAAAAAGAGTTAACCTCATTTAATTGCAATTAAAAACGTTAATCGTATAACAGTCTCATTTTCTCCATCTCAAAACTCTCCTTTCATTCATGCCGTGGATAATTTGACTTGAGAAAAAAGAGCAAACATGAAGAAAAATATAAACACACTTCCAATTCGTTAAGAGGAGATTGAATGAGAAAAAAAAATCAGTCAGACAAACATCGCTTTTCAATATGCATAAGAAGATTGAATAATTTCAGCACGTTGAATATGAAATTGATAAAATCCCAATTAATTCTTAATCAACTTCCACTTACATAAATATTTTCTGTTTTATCTTGAGCGGATAACTGATCGTCTGGCGATAGTTCTTGTATCACAATCTAATTAATGGCTGTGTGTGCATATTATCAGGAGCAACAGCCGCATAATTTTAGCATGCACAGCGCCTTTGGATGTCTTGCTCTAAGCGTGATAAAATTAAATTTAATTATTGAGGTGAATGCTGATGGAGTAAAAGAAAAAAAAGCAACATGCCGTACAACTTCAGTGTGTGTATATAAATGGATATAATTGAGACACTCATGTTTCATATCCAACGCACTTTCTGCATTAAAATCCACATCATACTTCTTCATCCACCTCTTCTTTGGCTGCCAACAGAGTTGAAGCAGGGTTCCAGCAGTTCATTTCTTATAAAATTCACACTTTCTGCTCTGAAAGATCATCAACTCTGCGCTTGCAATAAACATAGAAGGTATGTTTTGTGGTTTAATTTAATTGTACAATAAATTAAATTTTATCTAAGCCACTCTTCTATAAAAGGCTGTATGCAAAATACCATAGCAAAATGTGCTGTTGCACGCGGAATATTATTAATCATCTATGCGCGTTGTACGGCAAATATTATGGGGTACTTGTGGCAGCGATTTAGATGGCAATTTTAATTTGCCAACAACGGAAGAGAGGAGTCTACAGTGTGTATTAGCATTTGAGGAGCGTAAAGTGAATGGCATTGCCAATTAATGCAGAGATTGAACGAGAAAATCAATGAGATTGCCAATTATTGCTGAATTAATTGGAGCAAAACATCTCAATACTTCTCTCTCTCCCTCTTTGGTTGTCTGCCTTCTTGTGTTCATGAGTCAGTTCACTAGCCTTTTTGGTGGAGCTCTTGACAACACCCCCACATTGAAGATGACGTAGTTCCTTCTGCCATGAACATGAATCAAATTTCCCATAAAGCAACATCACCACCTCGCTCTCCTTGACCAATTAACATTGCCAACTAAAATGTGAGATTGTAACTGAAAGTGTCACCCATCTCATCACATGTTTGATAAATTGAATGCGGGATAGTGACTATAGACATTACGTAATGAAGAACCTCTCGGTGCAGAATGAGAAAATTTTTTTTGACAATGTTCAATGCTCTCTCGGTATAGTTAAATAGCCAGGAGCGTGTGTCATGTTCTTATATGCAGACAGCGAGGATTGATTGAAGAAAAACACGCAGAATAGAAGAGAAGAATAACTTCCGTTCAGCACGGAAATAGCCTTTCAGCGGTATTTACCTACAATAAATGGTATTTTGCACCCTCGTTTTCCACCAAAGGTGTGCAGTTGGGAGTCAATGCAAGGAGATCTGTGCTATTATCCGCACGCCCCAGAGATAAAACTCAATAAGAGAGAATTCAAGTGCTAAATATGGTCATAAATAGCACAACACCTACATCATCTAATGCTAATTTTCAATCAAGTCTCTCTGAGCTTTTGCGAAACACTCAACCAATTCTCTGCTCAACTTTAAATGACAACACACCGAAAGTCATTAGATATTCCTCCGCAAACACATTCCATAGTGTGTAAAATCTCATCAGCCGCTTTTATACTCTTTTAATTCACTCCTTTTCCATCACACATCGTTCAATGAATCTCGATGGCAATGGCACATCACGATATCTTTCAAATTCCACCGTAAAATGCCATAAATTTTTTCCTTAATTACCATCAGAAATAAATACATTGAACACAATTGAATGAAAGTTTGAGAAAATTTCATAAGACACATGTCACTATCTCCACATACGAGCAACTCTTGTTCCACTTTCAGCAATAAAGGAAAAAAAGAGTGTGAAATACACAATAAAATCGATATTCGTGCTCCAAAAAAAGGTGTAGGTTGATGGATTCAGACGCAATTCATACAATTCATAGGCAATTAGCTTCAAAAAATTCAAATGACACGCCAGATGATGACAAAGAAATACTCTGTTCCTGGCCGCACAACAGAAAGACATCTGAGAGTTGTACAATAAGAAGTGAATCGAGATATTCTTGCATGAGTCTTGCTTTTTTTACACACTATACAACTCTATATCAAACTCTTAAATTATGATTAATGAATTCATGTTCTCATTTTTTTTCTCTCTTCAAACATCGCAACAATTCCCATAACATTTTTCTTTTCTTTTTCAATGAACTTCCACTTGTCACTGATGGTAATTTTAACTTTCGTGCACAAGGAATTTGATATCCGCAGACAATTTCCTCCTGGCGATACGGTGAATTGCCATGAGTCTTCAGAAATTTAACTAACCATGCATTTTCAAACATCATCACGATAATCATCGTCACAGTTTATTGTAACTCTTCTCATTCCATATAACGTCTCTATATTCTTTGATATATTCTTCTATACTAAAAATATATACACACTCTCTTTGCGCACTTCTTCAGTTTATGGAAATTTGATGCCATTCACATACAGTCGGTAGTTGCTGTGATGCCGTTCTACATATTCAGCTGGATGATTGTGCTCAATCTGCATGGTAGACACAATAGAATTACATTTTCTTCCCTCCCTGGCGCGCAAACTATCCATTAAATAATAGATAAGTACTCCAGCCTTCACTCAACCAACATGATATCGACAAAAAAGCAACATTTACACACCAGCAAAATGTTCATTCACCACAAATACCGTGAAATTTTGTTCTTTGTCATTGGCCTGACATGTGCATTATTACCAGAATGTTGTTCTATAGCCATATTCAGAGTTGTAATCTCGACGACGTGTCGCTCGTTAGAAGTTTATGCACATCCTGCTTTATTTATTAATAGAAATCAAGGCTTTAGGAAGTGTGCATAACTGACATTATCGTCAAAAATCATATTTGCATATCATTAAAACCTATAATCTGTCAATTATCACACTCTCTTAATGGCATCAACAAACTATTCGTTAAATGAAAAGTGCAGAGAAAATACCTCAATGCGTCAAGTATACGATTTCTGCATGAATTTCCACACATTAGAGGTCACTTTTTATTCCTTATGCCTACACTATTTGCTGGTGAAAAAAAACTTGTTAAAATATATGTAACCTCGTAAAGTGGTAATATCTTACACTAATTTTCCAATTATTATGAAATTTCTAGCATTTTCACTCAAACATGAATGTGAAAAGCAACGCATTTCGGCGTGTTAGTTCATTTCAACTCAAGTTATTATAAATTCTTCCACCATATTCCACGAACATGGTAATAAACCAAAAATATTTTTTAATTATTCTTCTCTCTCTCTCTCTCTCTCTCATTCAACAATCTGTGTCTGTATTACATACCTTTCTCACTTTCATTTCACTTGAAAAAAATAGTCAAGATTTTCTTTTCACCCAGTCAACACGGTGTAACAATCTTTACAAATTATCCTCAAGAATTCTAAAAATGATTTCCTCATGCTTTCAATTAAGAGGAAGAGAATCTTTTCCACGCAAAGAATATTTAATACAGATGCCTCACTCACCGCTGTGTGTCAATATAATAAATTCTAATGTTTGGATTCTTTCAGTTGAATTAAATACACAAACACTCTCTAATATAATTATAGAATTTACAGACGGTCGTGAATGACATCACAAATGAAAAAAAAGACGACGTAAAATAAACCGCACCATGGATAATTTTAATCATTTTTTACACACGCACGAATCTTCAATGTCTTCACTTAGCATGTGAATTTTTCACGGGTTCTCCGTAGTGCGATTTGCTAATGCTCCTATCATTTATACATAAAACGCCGTTTTCTTCTTTTTTACTCTGCCTCGCTTACAGACAAATATTGATGACTCTTTAATATCTATTTAATACTTCTGAATCCTATCCAAGAATAATAATAAAGCTACATTATTTATGGATAAATCAATATGAATGTTACATAGCAAATTAAGGGTAACATTTAAATTACAGCTACACTGAATAGTTAATATGCTAATAAACAATCTTGCTCATTGGTTTTCATCGTTTTCATTAAGAAAACCAAACTCACTGTTATCCAACAACTTTCTGGAATGATGTTGCCAACATGTTTTGATCACAGGAAGATTAAATAATAATCAAAATATTGAATTTCAGCCATTTAAAAAGTTCTCAGAGTCAAACACAAGTCACATTTTAACAGTATATTAACATAAAGTCAACATTTCATTTGAATATTTGTTCTCTTCACACCGTGTGAGAAGACATGAGTTTTTCCAGGGAATAATTAGCCGATCGTGAAACATCTCTTAGACAAATCTATCGCAATAGCCACTAACCGCGCCTCTATTGACAACTATGCAACTATAGTCAACACCTCACAATTATCTTGGCCTTCTTCCCAAACGCCCATAGCCAACCTTGTTGACTGATAAAGCCTCTCTTTCACTTACATCAATATTATCTCTCATGCAGAGGATGCATGTAATTACGGCATGAGAGACACACTTTTCAATTCAATGTGGCCACAACAACGCACCTCAAATAAATGCATGAAAATTTCTGTCACTGTGTTAAAGATAAATAAAATAACCTTCCAAGTTGGTTGTGATCTTGAACAATTTGTTGTCCATCGGAATGGTTTCCTTGCCATTTTTGCGACACACACGCACGCGAATCGAGATCTTGTCAATATTTTTCTTTTAGGAAATTATCATTGGACTCAATTTCAAAGCGGCTTTTTCTCTCTCTCTCTCTCTCTTTTTCCCTTGTGCATTTTGGCAAACATCATGTTGCGTGTACATTATTGGTGTTGAATAATAAATCTCAAGAAGGTAATCTATCTGCAAATCTTAGCATTGAGTCCAAAGGAAAACAACAAGAAGGTGTTGGAATTACAATTTTACAGTAAATGTCCACAAAGTGATGATCTCTTATATGTTCTGAACGTTTCGATAGACTATAAATTATACAATTAAATTACCTCTGATTTCCACTTCTTACAATTTAAACTTCGTGAACATTAATTAACTGTCTTCAACATTGTGTATCATTCCCCATTAAAAGTAATTTGCCTCCAGAGAGCTTTTTCACGATAACAATCGCCGCGTCAATTAATCCGAAAGACAGTGAGAAGTTGCAATGATACATGAAAGAGATTTCTCTCTCTGTATCTGCATATTAAGCCCAACAGAGTCTTGCAAAATGAAGAGTGTGAATATAATTCTATCACTTGTGCCTTCTGGTATTATGTCTACAACAATCTAAACATATCTTTCAGTCCATCATCTCCATTGAGATGCTACTTGTGGCTTCAATTTATAAATAACACGCCGTACCTTTTCTATATGTGAGAAATTCTCTCTAATCTCTTCATTGTTGGGCGCTCACTCTCTCTTTCCCTCTCACATCCCATCTTATTTATCATACTTCGCTCTTACTTTCTATATATCTGCCCACATCGACACATGAAAGAGTCTTGCAATCTAGCTTATGTGATAAAAATAAGATGATACAAGTCGCATTTAAATTTGCCTTACATCCTATATTTCTCTTTCCTCTCTTCTCATTCTTCGCATGATCTTAAACTTAATCTGCAACCTCGCACTTGTACTATCTAAAGAGTATTTCAACATGAGATGAGACAAATGAACCCGGCATTTTATGTAATGCCACATTGCAATGCTGAGCACATAAGAAAAATACTATTTCTGTATCCATGTAAACCAGTAGGAAATCTATGTTTAACAACATGTTGGCGAGGAAATAAATGCTTCTCGGCTTCAGCACAAAAATACATAATACTAAATATCATCGAAGAGGAAGTGGAAAAAGATCATCAGCTGTAGCATCAGCTTATAATCCTCCGCTTTATAACAGTTTCAGCAACTCATAACTTTAAGCTGGCCTATCACCACTACGGCATTTATCAGATTGCAAAAGGCGTTTGAAAAGAATTCCCCAGAAATTAGCTTAATTTAATAATTTTGCCATTCATAAATTTCACGTTCAGACAAATCTGGCGATCTTCGCGCGAGAGGAGGTGAATAATTAATATAAAATTCGTGTGTCTCCACAAATTCAACCGTTGAGCAATAAAAATGTGTAAAAGACATTCACGGCGAAAGAGATAAAATAAAATTTACCAACATCGAAGAGACTTTTGCCACATTAAACCACCCGTGACTTGCGGCAGAAGAAAATCTTTGATGCCTTCTTTTTTTATTACAAGTCTCTTTGTACTTCCACTGTTTGCCTCTGTCCAGCTCACATTTTTTACCTTTAAATTCATAATGCGTGAAGTTTTTCAATTTAAACTTCATACAAAACCAAGCTAACAAAACAAGCAGCACGAGGAGATATAATAAAATTCCCTTTTCAACCACACTCAGAAATGCAACTCAGGCCAGGAATGTTGTCTGGCAGACACGGAAAGAAGGGAAAGGAGCAGTAATCTCACCTAACAGCCACCCGGACGGATGAGTCCTTATCCTTATCATTATCAGACATTTTGCCCGATGATACGTGATGGAATCCACTTCAATATTTTACTCCTGCCAGCACTGACACAGAAGAAAGCTCACACAAATCTGTGGAAGAAACAAACAGAGAAAATTTAATACTATGGGAAAATCCTACTTCTTCCTCGTAATTAACAATAATCCATCAATGGCTTCTTTTTCTCACTCGCAACACTCACAACATTAGGAAAGTGTGCCTAAGAAAGTCTTTTTTCTTCTCTCCATAATGCAATTAAATACAGCCGCACAGATGAAATCAACAAATTAAATCTCTGTTTTTTTACCATTGAGCATTCTTTTTCTGCCAAAAACAACACTATAATATTGCAGAGGTGAATGATAAATTTCCAAATTCCAAGTGACAATGATGATGCGGGATAAAAAAATACTTCGCGTGAACTCGCTTGTGATGCGTAATATTCGATGATTGCCATATAAAATCACCTCTCTTGAGGCACGAAAAAAAGAACCTCATAGACACTCCTACGTCCATTGAAACTCCTTCATTCAACAACTCAAATACACTTCACACCATTTTCAGAGAGTTTGTGTCTCCCAAAGTAAATAAGGAATATAACGTTGAAAAAAATGTGTTTCGAACGCAATGAAATCATCAGATGAAAAAATCACTCAATTTCTCTCGATATATTAAGTGATCTCCACATTGAGAACGAGATAATACATATGCATTAGCCATCAATATTCCAGAATTTTAGCTTCAAGGCTGTCGTTTACCACAGAAATCAAGTTAATTTGATTAGAAAGCCATGAATAAATTCCACTTTTGAAACCCTAACAGACAAGTCAACATCACATGAATACTTAACTTACATAGACGTAGATAAAATGCTCAAGAGACTTTTGTGATGTTGATGAAAAAGTAAAGATAAACTACCAGGATCAACAAAACACACAAGAAGTGAAAAAATCCTTTTAAAAAGTACAACAAATAGCTTTTAATTCATGACTTTTCTTAATGACGAAGAAACCCTTGTGCCTAAATTATAATCTTCTTCTTTGATTTTCTCCTTTTTCAACATCTCTTCTTTTGATCTTTTGACAGCGGTTTTAGAGAGTTCTCCCGACTTTGCGTAATTCATCTCAGTAAGAAATTTCACGATTTATTGATGCGGAACTCCGAGATTGCATTTCTTCCTCTGACACACTGTTGGAAATTTCATTAAAATCATATTAATTTTCATAAGAGATTCTGCGGTTTCTCTAATAAATAAGCAGATTACACACAATGCCCCCGAAAAAGAGGTTAATATTTATATATAAAAGACAATAATAATTAGGACTAGTAAAACTCTTCAACCCTGCGAGTGAGAAAAGTAAACTATTCGTGACTGTTTAATTGGATTAAAAGTTTTCCACTTTTTCTCTCACTTTTGCTGCCACCGTTTTTTTTGTTCTTTGTCTTCACGGATGCCGCCTTCTTTTTGAGGAATTACTGAAAAAAAATTGCAGCAATTTCCATCCAGAGTGAGAGCATTAATTAGTGAAATACTCCTCTTGCGGTTCTTTTGTAGAACTTTCGCAAGAATTATTATTATTTATTTTGCACGAATTTCCCTTTCTACACACTACTTCTTCTATACATGCAGATTATATTGTCACGCTATAGCATTTTATGCATAGCCTAATGGGCATTAAAAGTGGGTAGACCTGTGCAATAATTTTAAATTTATCCCACCCAAAGAGGCCACACATTGAAGAGTCTCAACTCACTCACTCTGAGTACCTTTTCGTGTGTGATGTAATTAGTTTTCAATGCACGAGTTCATTGCCTCTGAAAATTCACTCGCTAAGTCTGGTGAAGAGTGCATTTTCTGTAACATTGTACAATAAATTAATTGTTCAACAGATTGTTTCATTGCAATTACACTTCTCCCGTTGTAACACTGGCAACTTATTACGTTGACCGAATTAACTTATATATTAATTAACTTAATACACGTTCACTTTATCATGGCATATCAGGCACACTTCAATACAACACACGAAGAGGAGACCACATCACAAATGGAATTTATTCCCACGCATAATATTGGTCAACAAGAAAATGCCATAAAAGGCTTCGATATAAAGTTACTTCAGCGTGTGTTTTCCTGGACAACAAAAGGAAGGAGAAGAAAAAAAATTGTGTCACTGCACTTCCAAGCCAAACAACTAACGAATGAAAGACCTGAAGTATCAACTAAAATACTCAACAATATATAAATCTTATAAATAGAATATACATCTTCTCGTGTTTGACAAAGTGTACAGAAGAGAAAAGACCTAAAAACTGAGTGTGGAGGATGTTGCAAGAACACATGCGATAAGAAAATGAATGAATTTTAAGCCCATAAATTTTAAAACGTGAACTCACAAACTATGTATCTAATATTTATCCATTAAATTGTCTCTTTTGTGCTTCTCTCCTCTCTCACTCTCTTAACTCAATGCCTTTGTCAATAGTAAGACAACATTTTACTGTTTTCTCCCATCTATTTAATGCTGTTATTGCCCAGTTAAAAATTACTTTAGCACATTTCAACTCGACAGAGGTGATGAAATATTACACAGACGATTGACGATGTATATGCAAAACATATAACAGTAATTTAAAAGGGAAAAAGATAAGTGGGAACATTAAGCAACATCAAAGAGAAATATCTATTAAGGGGAATTGTTGAATTGAAGTTCCAATACACCTCAACTAAAACACTATTTTCTTTCACTTCATAGAGCAAATCGATTGATAAGAAGTTATGATTGATTAAGAGATACCGTGAAGGACAAAATTAATTGCAAATTACTTCCAACGGCCTAATTTCGAGCCGAAAAACCCAATCAATTTTTCTTTTGTCATTTGCTCAATTCTTCACCACAATATCTCTCCAAAAAAAAAGCAAGAGAAAGTATTTAACACATTTGTCCATCACTGTAAAACTATCAACCTTCATCACCACGCGAATGAAAGAAGGCCAGATTAAACATTATCCAGAGATCATCTCAATTCTGGGTCATTTTTATGATGTCTTCTCTCACTCACTCTTCAAATACTCTGTGCACTTCTTGTTAATCATCCAGCTGTTTCTGTCAAACATTTCAGTGCGCATTTAATAGATGAGCGACTTTGATGACTCCACCTCTAATTGATTGATTGCTTATCTTGAGAAAGCGCCTGTGATGTCTCAAGCGGTATGTTATTTCTTCATCAAACTAACTATAGAGGAAATTCTCACGAAATCACCCATTATTTTGACTTCTCTCTTTCTTCAGCAAAAATCGTGAAGTTAGTTTAGCGCAAATTGAAGAGAAATTGTCATGATTCACTGAATTTTGATCTTCTCCACATGAAATCTTCAGGCCATTTAGGAGCCAGAAATAAATTGGACTCCCATAAACATCAGTAAACATTCTCAACAACAACATTCATTGATTTTTTCCCAAGGATCAATTTAAAAAAAAAAGATTGTGAGGTAATTGACTGCTCGGAAGGTTTTGAGGCAATTTTCGCGTGATATTGAATAGTGTGTGCACTCGAGTATTTTGAAATATAAAAGTTTATTCAATTCTAACTTAACATTTCATTTGCCTCCGCCCATTTCGATGCTCCGCCCATTTAGAATTCCAACTCTAAACCTGAAAAAACAACTACAGCACTGGATTTGTCTGTTGCTCCTAATCGATCTGTTTTATATCTGATAATAACACCACTGTTTTCTGTGAAATATAATCCTAATCTCAATTCACACATAATCTTATCTGACAATTTAATCTGGGTTCAACAAACAAGAAGCTTAAGCATTAATACGTGCAAAATTTCACTTTTGAACCCCACTAAACTGAAGAAACTCACTCATTTTGCTCAGGAATGCCCTGAGAAATGCTGGCAAATGATTTTACTACGCAAACCAATTGATTGTGGAAATAACTTATTGGCAATGCCATCATCTTCGCATTCCTCTCAATTGTTCTACTGATTCACAGCCAGAGATAGCAAAGCAATAAATACCAAATCATGTTGGCCAAGAGCAGGTTCGGCACACCAAAAGCCCCGCAGTCAACACGAGTTGATGTGACGCAATAAAAGTGTGCTGATAAGAAGCAGAGAAATCGAGTCCCGATAAGATTGCACAGCGCAGCCCTTGAAAGTCCCGGATTATGTTGCTGAAAACGAGCCACAAGGTGAAGTGACTTGACGCCAGGTGCTCTCAGGAGAGGGTATTTCCCTTTCTGGAGGAACAGGTTCTCTCTCTCTCTCTCCGTCTCCTCTTCTCAGGTAGATTTTCGATGTGAAGCAACGAAATTGCTTCCCAAGAAAGGTTTTATTGACTCATTCCCGAAAGCCTCGGGACTTATGGGAGCATTTCTTACCCTGCAGTCAATACCTGTTGAGGGTTTCCGGATGTTTTGTGTGCAGGTGTCACTTGTACCTGCTGACTTTTCGCAAAAGGACGTTTGAATGGCGCGAATTCACCTGCACTGAGGATGTTTGAGGTATCCTTCACGCAGTGGCGCTGATGGCTGTGAGAGGAAAATCCGGAAGGATGCATTCCGCCTTTGTGTTGGTGAGTCAAATGGATGCTTCGCATTTCATCGCTTTTTTCACCAATTCCCCCATAGAAATGCATAGAAAACCCAAGAAATCGACACTATTGCATCTTCTTTACGACTTTCCGTGGAAAAGCTGCCACTGTGGGCACACAGTCGGCGTGAAAATGCCGCGAAAGAGGAGTCTGCGGAGGAACAACTGACCACAATGGCACGTGTTGGTGTGACACTGTTGCCACTGTGTGGGTGAGATTTGTGCAATTCTGCACGGCGTGCGACGAAACCGCACACTGGCTGGAAAACATTGAATGAAGCCAGCAAAAAGGAGGAAAAAGAAAACACCCACCTGGCTGTGAAATCACGGGGGCGCTCCTGTCACGCGGGCGGTGTGAAAAAATGCAGAGGAAACGGAACGAAATCACTGAAGAAAACAAATTCACTTCACAGGAAACACACGAGGCCAACGCGATTTGCTGCCCTCAACATCTGAGCATTATCGATTTTCCACCCCCTCGTGGTTTCCGGGAAAACACTGCGGAAATCACACACAAATTGGCAAAATGAGAGAGAGGCTCAGAATCCAGTAAGCATCTCTTGTCAGCCAGTCGAAATCCATTCACACACAAAAGAAACACAACAGTATAAAAGGTGGTTTTAGAACGCGATAAAAGAACACACAACTCGCCTCACGGACGATGGAATAACGACTGAATGGATTGCGAAAACCCCCTCCCGCCATTCGGCTCTTCTTCTTCCTTGTCGAAAAGTCACCGCGCTACAGCACAGCGGGGCGCGAAGCCACCTGGTGGAGAAAAGGTGAAGTATTTCAAAACGATTTTGCGGGATTTTTCGCCAATTCGTTTGGTGGCAATTTTCAAGTAGAGCCAATTTGATCAATTTCCTAAAAATTGGTGAATATATCGATAAATGCATTAAGGAGGTAATGAACTATGGCAATTGGATGTCAATCACCTGAGCCTGCAGCAGAGCAAATAAAAAATCATAACGATCTAAATGCTGACGACACTGACCAACGCTTCCGGCCAGATAGTTTTGAGATGAAATTACAATGTTAATGACCTTTTTTCTAGGACTATAAAATACTGAGATGTGAAGCATTCAGTCAGTCCACTCAGGAGCATTTACAGCATCAGATCTCAGCTTTATAATGAAGCTTATAGTTTTTCTCTTGTGCTCTTCACTTAGCCTAGCGCAGGATGTCAACAGTGACGAGAGTGAAATCGCGCCAGTGATCTCTGATATCATCCTGACGTGCGTTGAGAGGACTGGAGTCACTGAGGATCAACTGGAAGACATTAGAAAGGGAGATTTGAACAGCGTGTCTAAAGTCTTTGGCTCTATTTCTGAATGCTTAGCTGAGAACGCGGAGTATTTCCAGAAGACACCGACTCGCGTCGTGAGATCCAGTCGAACTGCTCAGCCTGTGACAAAGTGTGATTCACGAGAAACTCGACAGGCAGTGACAAATTGTAAAACCACCGCCAGAATGTATCAAGGAGTCGTTGATATTGTCATGCGAATGTTCTGGTGATTCGTAATAAACGTGAGCGAAGGATTTCTGTGTTGTTCCGCACAGGGATTTAATCAGAACACTCAGCTGATACACAAACATCGTCTCTATTCCCCTCACTCGTTCGTCCATGAGGATCAGAAGAAGCGCTCCTTCGCAGGTTCAGTGATTGCCTGAGAATCCGAGTCTGTTGAAGACACTGCTGCCGCCCTGCTTCATCTCCTTCCGCCTCACGGGACTCGTGTTGAGTGTCACCTCGCCGATCCTGGCCGCGAGAGCATTGGCAGTCAGCGTTCCGCCGCGCTTCTTCAGGTCCAGCCGACTGTGCACTGGCAGAGTCTTCAGATTCACAATATCGTCCGACCGAAGCTTGCTCTTGATGATGCCCGGCTTCATCTTGATGGTCTTGCGCGTTTTGTGCAGTACGGCAATTGTGGTCGTCTTGCCACTCTTCATGCCCAGTCGCGAACGCACATTGGTGGCCGTGGAGCGGCTCTTGGGCTTCAACGAAGCCCGCCGGGAGGCAAATTCCACCACTTCGTCTTCGGAAGAGAACGAGACACTCTTCTGAGGCTCACAGAGTTCCATCTTCTGCTGCTGCTCCACCTCGTCGGCCACCATTGTCGTGGCCTTGGCGGGGACGCGCTTCACGGAGATCACGCGATGAGCTGACGCCTTCTTCACGATGCCCATCTTCTTCGTGGGACTGTTCTTGAGAATGCCCGCGTGCGACG
Organism: Phlebotomus argentipes; assembly: GCF_947086385.1. Taxonomy (NCBI): domain Eukaryota; kingdom Metazoa; phylum Arthropoda; class Insecta; order Diptera; family Psychodidae; genus Phlebotomus; species Phlebotomus argentipes. The sequence continues at coordinate 4,026,787 of NW_026776181.1, read as the reverse complement.
GTGTGCTCTCAATCACTCGCCCATCCGTTCGACTCTTGTCGCCCAGTCGCGAGAATATGGAGCCCGTGGGCTTGTCCAGGCCCACCACCTTGAATGTGATGTCACGCTTGTTCATCTGTGGCATCTCATCGTCTGAATCCATCTCCATTCTCTCCGCCGCTTTCTTTTCCGGGAACATCTGCGTCCGCTTGGACAGGATCTCCTTGCTACGCGGCGTCGTTCCCGACGGCAGGGTGACTTTGTACTTGCCCTCGTGCTCCGGCAGCACGCGGCGAGGTTTACTAGGAAGAGGGACTTCGGCGTTGCCCGTGATGTCGGAAGATGCTTGTTTTGGTGGCAATTTGACAATTTTGGAACCAATGGGATTTCCCGAAACCGCCGCCACCGGCACCTTATCCATCGCCAGCACCTTCTCCCGTGTGTTCTGGTCATGCACGAGCTTCGCGTGCCTCAGGATGGCTATGATGTCGCCCATGGGAGTGATGCCCATCTCGCGCAGGTACTCCTTGTTGAGATCCATTAGCATATTCATCTGCATTCGATTCTCCACGAAGGCGTGGGCATAGGAGGCCGATACATTGGATGGGATGCCTGCGGCCCCGAAGAATTTCACCCAGGTGGCTGGAAAATACGAGAAATCCGTCAATTTTTGCCAAATTTGGTAAACAAACTCCATTGACAAGAGGCACAGTAGGTTAGAATGGCTTCACTACAATTTATCGCCACACTGGAACAGAATTCAGTGCATTCTACTAGTTAATCACGTACCGGCACTGCACACGGACATTTTTCTACACAATTTTCACACGCTTTCCACCTATTTTCAGCAGTTTAGCCAATTTTTCTTCCTGTGCTTGGAGTTTTCGAGTGTATCTCAGTCAAAATATTCGAAAACATCACGATCCCAGTCGCCGCGCGGCGCTGCGAGCGCGCATGGCGTTTCGAATGTTTTGACATCCAAACAGCAATTTTTCATTCGCCTCTGCAGTTTCACATTTTCCTGCTGATTTTCACATTGACATGAGTAATCTCATTGCTGGGGATGATCCTCTGTCATCAGATGACGAGGCGGCGCTGGTGGACTTTGAGAAGATGCAAGTGCCCAACATTCAGAGGGGAATGTTTGTATCCGGATGGGATGATCCGGATGATCTCATAGAAGAGGACAAATCCCCGCATGGTGAGTGAAATATCAATATTTCCCAATCAAACATAAGATAATATATTGGCTCTTGCAGAAACTCTGGAGCGCGAAATCTTGTGGGCTTCCGATGAGGGAGACAATATTGAGCGTGTTGCGGAGATTCTGGAGAAAGATCCATCGTGCGTGAAAGCAGTGGATCGAGATGGCTACACACCACTCCACAGGGCAGCGTACAATGATCGCTATGAGCTGGCGCAGCTCCTGCTGAAGTACCGAGCGAATGTGAGTGCCTTGACGGAGTACAAATGGACGCCTCTGCACTCGGCTTGCAAATGGAACAACGCGAGAATCGCCGCTCTGCTCTTGCAGCACGGAGCAGATGTGAATGCTCCATCGGATGGTGATCAGACACCCCTCCATGTCACTGCCACGGTGTCCAAGTGCAGAAATACGGCAGCCACTCTGCTCTTCCACCCCAAAGTCAATGCGGATCTGCTGAACAACTCCAGCGAGAGGGCAGATTTCATCGCCAAGCGGACAGGACACACGCTTCCCATCTTCCGGATGGGTCACAGGGCTTTGCAAGTGGAAACTGGATTGATAGATTAAGAAATTCCCAAGTCTCAGATCAGAACTGACAAAATTGTGTCTAATAAAGTAAGAATTAAATGTTAATCACACTCTTCGGGCTCTTCAGGGCTGAGTAATTGATCACGAATTCCGCGCCGCGGAAGAGTTGCTATAAAGAAAGCATGTGAAAGTGAAAGTAGTTTTCACGGTGAACCAGGGGGGAAATGGACTGATGTTCAAGGTCCATTTCCCGCCTATTCTCATCAGCCCACATAATGAAGATGATAGAAATTCGACAGCTTGATGCGGCGCAGATCAATGCACCGAAACTCGTTCTCTGGTCATTGTTGACTCGCTTCTTAGCATTGCTTCTTGGCCTCTTTCGCGGCGACGCTGAAGCCACCACTGCGTTCATTACATAATCATTTATTCAACGTGCTGCTCTTATGCACTCGGACGGCCAAACTTGTCGCCACTCGGCTCAGGAGAGACAGAGTTTCTGTGACCACCTCGCGAGGCGGTCTGGTGCGGCCTAGATTTCTTCGGTGACCACCTTCTTGGGCTCTTCGGCGGAGATCTTTTGTGACACTGGCAGATATCGATTCAGTAGTGCGAACACCGTTGAGGATGAGACTTCCTGTGATCTTCGCTGTGCTGATCAGCGTTGCCATTGTGGCGTGTGACGAAGTGAATGATGCAGAATTACGTATGTTAGCTCATCAACCAGTTTGCAAAGATACTTAATTGTGCGCACTTTACAGCAATTGAGACGACACTGTGCAAGCGCGAGGATCCCAAGAGAAATGAGTGCATCAAGAGTGTGCTGCAGAAGATCATACCAGCGCTCAAAGTGAGTGGATCAAGGCTGATTACGGCTTGGCTTTTCGGCCAAATTTGCCACACACTTTGTGGTCAAATGATATTTTCACTCCACAATCAGCGAGTGTGACCGGAATATATAATTTCTTCTCGCTTTCAGGATGGCATTCCGAGGCTCAACATCACGTCCATCGATCCACTGCCGCTCATCCACTCCAAGTTCCTCTATCGCGCCTCCAGCACGCTCCTGGCCTCACTCACGGTCGTGCGTGGCAACGCGTACGGCTTCAGTGAGTCCCAAGTGAGGCGCGTGCGATCCCAAATCACGGATGACGAGTGGAAGTTCAACGTGGACGTGGCCATTCCGCGTCTGCACATGGACGGCGAATACAAGGGCCAGGGGAAGTTCAACGAACTCAATCTGGGCTCTCAGGGCTACTTCAATCTCACACTGAGTAAGACAATGACTGTGCGTGATATCTTCGGTTGCCTGAGACTCTCTCTTTCCCTCCACGCAGACCGCGTCCAGACCACGTGGAAGATCCGTGCCAAGGCAGAGGAGCGCGATGGCGAGCGTTACATGAGAGTGTTCAAGTTCGAGATGATCCCCAATGTGAAGTCAGTGAGGACGTTCATTGAGAATCTCGTGCCGGATCCCACTCTCAATCTCGTGGTACTGGAGTTGATCAACGAGTACTGGAACATTCACCACAACGAGATCCTCCTCGAGAGTGGGCAGTTTTATGAGCCTCTGCTCTCGCAGATCGCCAATGGGATTCTGCTCAATGTTCCCATGCGGAAGCTTCTGCTCTGATCCTGATCATGATCTCCTTCTTTAGCTTCAAATTCATCAGTAAAGGAACGCCGGAAAGTCGACAGAACGGCAATTCAAATTTAAACGGTCTCGCGATGCAGCAAAAATGCCGAAAAGGGCAAAAAGACATCGATCAAGTGCAATAAAATTATACGTTTTGGACACACAACATTTGGTTAGGGAATGTATGGTGAGTCATCTGATGATTGACATGCCAAAAATAACATTCTTTCAGATGAGAGGTGGTAAAAATGGGAAATAAAAGGATCTTTTCTCTGGAATAAACAGTCAATTAGCGTCTTTTCTCTTGGATTTTATTTTCAATTCACCAAAAGCGCCAAAAGCCTAATCCTTGCCACATTGATTGATCACGACAAGGAGAGATTCTGAAGGTTTATCTGATCAAAAGATTGCGAAATGCAGTTTTACAGAGAATGTTGATAAGCACCCAATTTTATTTAGGCGAGTGTTAGGGATTTTTGGGCGCTTCTTTCGGGAAAATTCTATCAATATGACTTTAGAGGAGAGCGGGGGAATTTGTTTTTAATAACATTAAAAACATCAAATTTTATAAGTGCAATATAATTGAAAATCGTAGAAATACTCGAGAAATGCGTAACTTAAGTTAAATTTTCTGGTCGAAGAAGAAGCTGTCCAAAACTGCCCTACTCGTGATGAAAGAGATTTTTCGCGGCATCCACAAAACCGTGCAACTTTTCCGCAAAGACCATTACGTAGAAACGAACTATAAATAAGTGAAAGATTTTTGAAATAGTTAATATTTTAAAGAAACGTTGCACTCGTTGCATCGTAAAGATTGGACAATTCGTAAATAAAAGAGAGAAATTCTGAAATCTCCGGCTCTTGAAGATGTTCTAAAATCTGACTGAATACGTTTTCTCCACGAGATCTCCCAAAGATAAACATCCGAAGATCAAACAGAGGGATAAAGAGTGCCGCGCAGAAAAAGAAGCAAGAAGAATTTTCACCCAAAATGTCACCTGAGAACCAGTCAAAAAATGCTCAAGGCGTAACGGTACGTTAATATTACTCTTCATGTTCCAACCATCGCCACCCACAATCCGTGTGATGTTTTCGCGCGGCGTTTTGCGCGCGCCCGCTCGCGACCAAGGGAATAACGGACATCGCGTGGATTTCCTCTGGATCGCCCCAGCATTTGACACCCTTTCTCGGGTGCTGTGCTGCGTTGGACAGTCCTCCACCCACAAGGCTTTTTGGCAATGCCGCACTTGAGCCGATCGCGCGCCAAGAGCTCGATGGCAGCGATCGCGCCTCTCGGCGACTTGTCACCTGGTGGGGGCTGGTATATAACACGGCTCGTCGCTCCGGCACTCCAGTTTGTCCAAGACTCACACGGATGGTGCCACCGTCAAAGTCAGGGACATCGTGCTGTGATCAGTGATCGCAAGAGAGGCCAGAGAGTGACAGAGTGATTTGCATAGAATCCAGCGACAACGCGCGCCTTTGATCTCGTCGCGAGTGCCAAGGGAGGACAGAAGAACTCCTTTTTTTGCTGTATTTGGAGCGCGCAATAGAATTTTTATTTTTTTTTGTTTAGTGATCAATCGATATTTTGGGGCCTTTGTCCTCTCCATCAAAGATGAAATTAATTGTCTTGCTTGTGATCTTTTGTGGTGCGACACCTCATCTCTATGGTGACACGATAGAGACGGATGATTCCATTGTAATTCATGGTAATTGAAACACACACAAGACTTCAATGCCACACGACGAACCCCATCCAAATCCCATTTCAGCGTCTTCTCGTCGCTCTGCCCAAATGTATATCGGCAGGCATGTCACGTTGGGCACTTTAGCCACTCTTTAGCACATCTAATTTGTATCACACTCATCGTGAATTTGTACCCCAGGAATTTCCTGTCCACCGCCGCCCGCCGCGCCTCTCTCGCTCTCTTTCTGGGCAGGTGAAAGAAGAAATTCTATCACTCGACGTGGTCTTTGACTCCGCGGTGCGTTAGTTGAGTGACCCCAAAAGTCGTTCTGGGGATTTATTCTGAGCAAAAAATGCGTGTCCATATGTCAATTTCACTCAGCCTGTCGTGTAAAATCACCGCCAATGATCGTCAAAAGCGATCATGAGCGTCAATCAAAATGTGAATAATTTCTTTTGTGCTGGGCGAAGAGGACAATGTCCGCATTTCTGCCTTGCAGGTGACACACCACCGTCCGGATTAAGATGCATTTATCACCTGACGCACACGCGTTCTGGCGCAACAGCCACGAACGGTGAGAGATTAAAAGGAAGACTCGTTTGGTGGTCGACCAGTGCAATGATCCATGGGGAATAAACAAAAGTGCCCATACTTCTTCGTCGCACGGCGATGATGGGTCAATCAGCAACACACACGCAAAGACATTTATACCTTTATATCTAATTGCAATGCGGGTTCTCATCCAATTATGCCGCGCAGAACACTTGAAATTCATTGACTGGGATAAGAAATGTTGCACTTGTGCGGCAAAATGAAATATTGCAGAATTTTTCCCCCCATGAAATCTCCACATCCTAACGCACAACTGCACACTCTTCACTTTCTACACCTCTTCGCGAAGTCGTTCTATAAATTGCCATCCCCGTTACATGCCATCGCCGCAGAGAGCCAGCTGATAAGGTGGCAAAAGCAGCTCCGCGCGCTGACAAAATGCCCTTATCAGTGGCCAATAAGTGGCTGCGGGAGATAATTTTGGGGGAGACAAAGTAGATCAGAAGAGTGGAAGACGCGCGGAAAAAACTGTACAGTTTATCGATGCGAATTTGTGCAAATTCCATATAATAAAATCTCTGGCGAAAGAAGTCACACACCTGGATATTAAACTGTCGCTCAATCCATTTTAGTGTGTCAACCGGTTCTTATTGATATTAAACAATAAATGAGCTCGCGATTATTGCCTGCAAATATTTGCGCCGCGGATGCTTTCTCATCCCACTTGACCAATCTGGATGACATTTTTTTCTCCTTCTCTCCTCCGCGCCACACCTCTTGTTTCCCACAACACTACACACTTATCCAGGAAGACACTTTAATTGGACAGTCGTTAAATGGCCAAAGGAATAAAATTGCAATGATCCGCGCTGAGTGATACAAAATAACTGTTTTCATTTCTCGCGCGTGCGAAATGCATCTCAGCCAAAAACAGAAAACTCACATAAACACCTCTCTTGGCAGCCGCGAGGATGCCCAGGCAGATTCCCGGATTGCCGTCGCGAGAGACGACAGTGTGGGGCAATGTGCTGCGCGAGGGCAGCGCCTGTCTCACATCCCGCGGCCACTTGGGCTTCTGCACGTCCGTCAAGCACTGCTATCCGTACTTCAAGCTGCCCAATCTGCCGCTGTGGGAGTCCTGGGTCCTGGGCAACTACGACACGTGCACCTACTTCGACAACAAGGGATCACCGGTGAGCATCGCCCATATGATTTCCACGGAACACTCCGCCAGAGATATTCTCATTTTTTACACATTTGTGTGCAGAATTTAAATGCCTCATTTTCTTTTGCCAATATTTTTGTTTGTCTGCCCCCAATATTCGTCCCACGTCCCACTTCCATCTCATTCCTCATCTCGATCACTTTGTCTTCTCTCAGGCCTTCGGCGTGTGCTGCACCAATCCCATAACCCTGCCGCCGTCCACCACACCTTCTGCCGAAGAAGAGAAGCCCGAGGCGCCCCAGCAGCCCGGCGACGAGGATAACGCCACGGAAGCCCCTCAGAGGCCGGACCACAAACCAGACGCCAACAAGAGTCCCAGCGTGTGGCCGCCACCGATTCCCACGCATCCGCCAGATCACACTCCCGCCACCCATCCGCCATGGGTCACAGGCGGCATCGTCCCGATTGCGCCCATCGCGCCCGTCGCTCCCGTTGCGCCCGTTGCGCCAATCGCACCCGTGATGCCTACAAAACCCCCTGGCACCGCCACCACCTGGCCCACGCGTCCGCCCATCTTCCAGTGGCCGCAAACCACCACCCCAGCGCCCATTCTCCCCACGCGGCCCAGCACCACCACCACAGCCCCTCAAGTGCCCCAGATTCCCACCTCGCCGCCGTCTGGAATCAACACCAACTGCGGCGTGAAGAATGGATATCAGGACTCGGAGAGGATCGTGGGCGGTCACAATGCCGATCCCAATGAGTGGCCCTGGATCGCGGTGCTCTTCAACGGCGGACGGCAGTTCTGCGGCGGATCTCTGATCGACAATCAGCACATTCTCACGGCTGCTCATTGCGTGGCTCAGTGAGTATCTTTCGCTAATTTGTGCTAATCTCTCCCAGCTAATTCAGCGGCAAATTGCTTAATCCCTCTCACTCTTCTCACAGCATGAGCTCATGGGATGTCGCTCGATTGACCGTTCAGTTGGGCGATCACAACATTCGATCGACCACAGAAGTCGTACACGAGACGCGCCACGTGAAGAGAGTCGTTCGCCATCGTGGCTTCGATTCACGCACTTTGGTAAGTTTGCAATACAACGCGAAAAGTCGATTTTTCATCGTTTACAGACTGAACATTTCTTCTAAGAAAATTGTCCAAAACTGCAATCTGAACTGAATTGCGGTTTTGACTTTTGAATCATTGAATTTCTTATTAAAATTGTTTCTTTTCAAGTACGACGATGTCGCGCTTCTCACACTGGACACTCCAGTTCAGTTCTCCTCGGCAATTCGGCCCATTTGTCTGCCGGCAGCAAACGACGTGCGATCGTACAGTGGCAAAACTGGAGTGGTGATCGGCTGGGGTAGTCTCCGGGAGAGTAAGTCCTTGTTCAGCATTTGAGAGACTGTCAAAACTCACTGGTGTCATTCCCCTCAGACGGCCCTCAGCCCTCGATTCTGCAGGAGGTGAGCATTCCCATCTGGAGCAATGAGCAATGCGCCCGGAAGTACGGCAATGCCGCTCCGGCCGGCATCACGCAGAACATGCTGTGCGCCGGCCAAGACTACAGGGACTCTTGTAGCGTAAGTGCGCGGCGCAAAAATGCACCGAAATCCGCTAAACTCTATCTCCCATCTCTACAGGGTGACTCCGGAGGACCACTGATGGTCAATGACGGCAAGTGGACTCAAGTGGGCGTCGTTTCGTGGGGAATCGGATGCGGCAAAGGACAATACCCGGGCGTCTACACGCGTGTCTCCAACTTTATGCCATGGATCATGAAGAATCTCTCCTGAGATGCCATCACTCGTCGTGCCCTCCTTGTCGAAGTGGGAACTTCTTTCTAGACATCTCTTCGAACTGAAGATGCGTCAAATGATGAATTTGTATGCCATAATGCTTAAAATATTACACATAAAAAACAAACACAGAGTAAAAATCAAGCAATATCTTGCTCTCTTAGTATTAAGATATCCCTTTTCGTTGTAGGATCAATAAAAATATTTTACTTTTATTTTTAATTTATAATTCATCTCTTCTTGGATAAATAAATTAACAGTAAATATATTTATTAATTTCTTTCTCTTACACTTTACAGTTTACAATCATAGTTTAAATGTTAGTGAAGACTTTTCCAAGAGTTTTTTTTTCCTTTTTTCCTCAACACTTTGCACAGTTCTCATGTCTTCTGTGCTGTCGCGGATTAAATCGGTGCTCAATGTGATGTGAGGTAAATAAATCCGTTTCTTAGAACTTTAGAAGGTTTTTCTTTTTCTCTTTCCCATCGTTATCACAATAAAAGGGACAAAATCGACAAAATGTACTTCTTCAATCCGATATTAAACATCTAAATAAAAATACACGTATAAACTCATCCGTCAAATATGGGAATTGATTTTTTTTTAAAGATAAATTGGTGAGGAAAAGCTTTGTGTGCAGTTAAGACTGATTTCGATCACTGTTCATCTTTTTAATACAAAATCTAAATATTCATTCAATGATAATTAAAGAATAAACAAATCAGTCAATATTTGTGTGTTCATTTAAAATATATTTTTGGGGTTATTCTCTCTTATTTCTCTTTTAATACAAAAAGTTAACACATATAGTAATGTTGCACGTTCTCACGACTCTTCTTAAACCCCTTTTTTCTGTCTCTCTTACTCTCTCGCTCTACGTTAACTTCGAATATGACGGCGGTGAGAACTTCTTACGCAGGAATTTTATAATGTACAGAGGCAAACATGATACTAGCGTGATAACTGACACTTTCCATGCGAAGTCGTATGACCAAATAAATTCCCAATCTGCAGCATCAGGAGAGAATCATAATTAGCAAAATGGCTAAAAAAAAATACATGCAGAAAAAGTGATAAACTTACCGAAATACTCATGTAGAACTGCCAGAGAGATGAGATAGAGGATCAGACTGAAGATCTCTGCGATAACCATTAGTCTGTGCCATGTCCTTATCGTCAGAGCTACCATTATCAGCTCAGTGAGAATGAGTGCCGAGAAGCTTATTGCTACAATGTGAATAAATTCGTCCTCGAAGAGCACAAGTGCTCCGTACATTATAACACCACCTGCAAGAATGCAATGGAAGAAAATCCTATTAGTCTTGTTCACACAGTCTGTCGATTGTGCAGTGGAAGAAGCAATCACCTTGATAGATGCTTATGAGGACCCACATGAAGAATGTCTTGTAGCTGAGACTGCGTCCTTTGGACAACTCCTTGTACAGTTCCGGATATGTCACGGCAATGTGGGCACTGATGTCCTGATCCAGCACAAGCGAAAACACAGGGAACATGGTGTACAGTGTGGCATAGCCGACCATCAGGAAGCCCTGATAGAGCGGCACGGAGGACAGATAGAAGACGGCCGAGAAGACTGCCTGCATGGTGGATATGATGAGGCCACGGTGAATGACGAATTGCGACAGAGCGGCTGATCTCTTGTACGATCGTCTGCCGTGGACGAGCAGCAACCGGGCAATGTGGGCAAACTGAGGAATACTAAAGTCACCAGCCAGAGAAGCCTGTCTCCCTTCGCGGCCCTCAATGCCCACACCCGCATCTGACTGTTGGATCATGCTCACGTCATTCCCACCGTCGCCCACGGCGCACGTCCTCTTTCCCGTGTACCGCTGAATCAGGGAGACCACCTCCGCCTTCTGCGTGGGACTGCAGCGGCAGCACACCACGGCAGGACAGGCCGTGGCCAGCTCCATGAACTCGTGCTGATAGTACTGCAGGCACACCTCCAAGCTCTCCCCGGACACCACCAGCGCACAATCCTGCTTCCGTCGGAACTGATTCAACTCCAGATGAGCGTCAGTACGCGTGAGAACACTCTTCAGCACATGGAGACCCTGATTCCTCCCCACCAGATGACTACTCTTGGCAATACACGTTGCCGTCTCCAGCTTATCACCCGTCAGCATCCAAATCCTGATGCCGGCATTCCGCAGCAATTCCAACGTGGGACGCACACGATCCTGCAGACGATCCTCCACACCCGTGAGACACAGCAACTCCATCTCACGCTCCAGAGACTCAATCACCGCCGCCACTTTTGTGAAGCGATCCGTCACACTCAACCTGGCCGCATTGTAGCGCGTCTCAAAATCGTTGTACTGCTCCTCCGTGAACACCTTCTTTGCCACCACGAGTGTCCTCAAGCCCTCGCGCGCCATATTGCCACTCTCCTCACTTAGCCAATCGTTGTACTGCACAATTGAAGACATCACCACATCGGCACCCTTCAGATAGAACGTAATCTCGCCACTCGACAGATCCTTCACAATAATGCCCATTCGTTTGCTCTCGCTCGTGAATGGGAACACCTGGAGAATCTGGAAGCGCATCAGATTACCACCGAGAAATGAGTTCAATGATGTCGTGCTGCTACTCGATGGTGAATTCAGATCCACACGAGATCCTTCCGCAGACAAATTCGTCACCGTTGTATCAATACTTCCCCCATCACCCGTGAACTTCCTCGTGGATGCACTCTTGCCAAACTGCGATCCACGCAGCTGCAGTGTGATAGATTGCAGATCACGCGCCACCAGAGCCAAGCCCACCTGTTCTGTCCACTTAACCAGGGCGATTTCATCAGGACTGGACGCTTGATAGACCACCTCACGCTTCCCCGGCACTTCAATGTCAATCGATCGAGTGGGCGAATCTGCAAAGAAAGTCACACACCCTTTTTAGAACACCCTTCTTATGAAACAATATTGATTATGTTCACCTTTCTCACTATTTCCATGCTTGTTATCTGCATCGTAAACAGGTGTGACGTTGTGACAGAGCGCCAACGCCTTAACCGCCTCCCACGCCCTCCAACCCTCAGGGCGTCTCATTCGCGTGGTGGCAAACATGGCGCTGCTCCTTGTCGTCACATCCGGCTGGTTTTGCTGCGAATTAATACTCTGAATGGTAGACGCCACCTCGTCGAACGAATCATTCCCATACGCCACGGTGCCCAAGTGAATCTTCTTGAACACCATCTCATTCTGTGTCAGCGTGCCCGTCTTGTCCGTCAGCAAGTACGAGATTCTGCCCAACTCCTCGGGAATTGTCGTGGAACGCACCACAGTGCCACTTATCTCCTGATCATTCTGTATCTGCCACGAGTAGAAGGCCTTGCCCATATCCAGATTCACGCGCAAACTGATGGGAATGATGTAGGAGAAGAGCAAGACGAAGCGGAACATGTATCGATACCACGGCCCATTGAATCCCTTGAGACACATCATCGCCAGCGCGAGTCCCATCACGGCGCAGAACAGCACCTTCGTCAGGCCATTGATCTCCAGATCCAGCAGACCAATCTTCGATCGTGGCTGCGAATTGTTCATCACACTGCGCGTCTCACTGCCTGTGTACACGACAATTCCCGTGGCCGTGCCCGCCGCCACCACTGTGTTGGCCCACAGAGTATTTTCCACGTCCAGACTCTCCTCCTCCGAGCCTTCCTGCTGAAGAGAATGACATCATTGAGATGTGAGGCGGCATTTGCCTCTGTTTCACTGGGAATTCCCTAAATTATTGCCGGTTAAAAGACTAAACATGTACGCAAGATAAAGGTTAAAAGGAAACATTCATAACTACAAAATAATCTTCTTCTGAGAATTCTTCAATTCGTTCTAGTCTAGATTATTTTATCGATCAATTTGCATAATACCACAATTATATTTCCAAGTTAAGCAGTGATTCATCAAGAAATCTTCCAAAATATTGCCTAATTGATTTACTCATAATTAAAACAATTCTCTTTGTAACGAAACAGAAGGAATTGATGAAATGTGAGAGAAAAACATCCCCAACTTTCCCTTTTTAATGGCCCAATTACAAATGATTTATAATTAAGTGCTTGAGTAAAAGTTCCTTGACTGCCCTTAAACGCCCACTCTGCATTTAGGGGAAGGCGCAACCCTTTCTTATGGAAATCGATGGCAAACACGGTCAGCATTCTTATAAATTCTATACAACAGTGGGTGTTTCTCCACGTTTCTACTTCTATCATTAACTCCCATGCACGCCATTTCACAACGAACTATATGCAATACTGAATTATATACATATCTTGCCATATAATGAAGTGTGCATCAAATGGCAACACATTTTCCCGACCCCCTGAGTGAGGTGTGGTGGAAGTAACTGTCGACAGGCTCAATAAATCAGTGAAACGTTAGGCGATAAATGTGATTTTTACCTTCGAAAAGGTCCCAATGAACGAGTGAATATCTCTTTGTGGCTTCTCAATGTAGATACTAGCGCCTTGGTTGAAGAGGTCGGAGTCACTAGCCAGCTTCTGTGTCGCCGGCACTGCCAGCCTCAGCTTCCAATCCGTCTCGCCATCCAGTTGATCAGTGCGCACGAAAACCGCCCCACTTCGGTCACTAGTTCGCAGCAAGACCAGATCTGCTGGTACCCTCTCGTCCTTCTCCACGATGATGATGTCGCCGACCTTCAGCTTGGACGATGGCACCATCTCTGGCACCCTGTCTGCTCCCACGAGGCGTCTATACTTCTGAGAGTTCACCTCGCGATCGCGCTGGTGGCGTCGCATGTCGTCCACCGCCTCGCGGCAAATGGTTACGGTGAGAACGAAGCCCAATGGTCCCCAGTAGGTGTACAGATAGCCGATCCTGATGTCCGGAATGAACTGACTCAGTGCCATGATGAGAAAATAGAGATTGAGGAAGAAGCGAAATTGCTCGAATAGCACCAAAGGGAGAAATGTGATAATGTTGTATTTCTGCAAATATAGAAGCACAGACAATCAGTATGAGTCACCAGCGCTCGAGAGCTTCTTCGCGCTCACCTGATTCCGGATCTCATTGGGAGGGAACTTCTCGTCGCAGTGCTTCCCGATGTGCACCGTCCGGGAGCGGAACTCCTTCGCGGAGAACCACTTTCGCCACAGCCACCACCAGCATCTGCAAGAACACGGACAAATAATCAATCGTGCGCTGGCAGAAAAGCGCGCGGGGGAGCGTGACATGGTTGGTGAGAAATTCGCACCCAGAGAAAAATGTCCGTCGCCTTTGTTTTGTAATGAGCGGGGCCGTCTCTTTTGTCACCGGCGTCGGTGGCGCGCCCTGCGATGTATCGTCCATGATAGTGTTCAAACTTATTAACTCGGCAATTTTCACGATTTTTCACGCCACAAGCAACAGAAAACTAAAGGGAATAAAATCACAAGGTGCTGAGAAAAGTCTCAGGGGCAAAACATTGCAAGTACACTGGAAATATTCCACTGAGATGACAGCACTGGAAGTGTCAGCTGGAATGTCGAAAGATTGCCCGGTTGAACAATCCATATGGTACGAAAAGATAAGGCAAGAATAGGTAAATACACTACAATTTCTTTCTATCATAGAGTAAACAGTTCGTTATAAAGAGGAGTACAAGATCTTTATGCAAATCGACCCAATAAGTCATATAAAGAGAGACTTAAATATAAATCATCATATCACACATACATCTGGGATTATCGAATTCTGCCCGAAATTCCAATGCCCCTTGCGAATTCCAAAACAAACAATTCAATCATCTTGTTTTATATCAAATTTCCCAATTCCTCACACATTTTCAGTGCAATTATCACAGAGACATCATTAATACTTCCCAACAAATGATTTCAAGTAGAAAGAAATACATAAACTCACCCACAACAGAGCCATTTGCAGCACGACCAGAAAGATGTCCTTCTGCGTCTGTTGCGGAATAGCCGCGTATTTACTGAATAGTTCACATCACTTTGGCCATCAAGCAGCAGTTCTGTCTCTGAATCACTCATCTCAAAGTCCTTCAGAGGCATATCCATGGCCCTATTCTTCTTCACTCTGGAACTTCACATTTTTTTTCAAGACACGCTTCATCGAGCGCAAAAAATGCACGAATGCTCCACAACGGCCTCCACTTGATTTATGGACTTCTTATCAGAGTAGGAAACTCATAAATCATGCGTTTGTGATAAGAATTGCTTGCAACACGGTAGTAAAGTTCACATTTTGCTTCCGAACCGATTTTTTTGCACTCTCAAGACGTCACATTGGCCGACACTCAGCTGACCGAGTTTCCTTCGACGCCGCATTTCGAAAAAAAACCTCGGAGAAACACCGAAGAAACATGAAACATGAAATTCAGTTTAATCCGCGAGAGCGAATTCAAAAAGTTTACCAAGGGGTTTTCTTTCATTTGTAAAGTGAAAAACATCGATTATTTTTTACATAAAATATATATATATATATATTCTTTTATTAATAGTTTTCATCATAATTATATATATAATAATTATAATCAATATTGTAATGTCTTACATAACATATATAGATTTTTTACTTTATGCTTTTCTCATCTCCATCATATATTGTTAATTATTATCCATTAATAATTAATAATCGTACACAATAAATTGTTTTATAGTTGTGTTTCCTCTTTTTTTCATCATCTTTCTTCTCATCAATAGTCATAAAATCTACATTCTTTTTTCCTTTTCCGTTCTCATCTCTCAAAATTTTCCTCTTCCATCCTTCTTTTCTTTTCAGCAACATTTTACAATCTTGACTCGATTTTTATTTACTTCTCCTTAATTTCTTCATGCTTTGTTCTCTTCACTCTTGTGTTTGACACTTTTCGCCTCTAAAATTGTCATATTTCTTGTCATTTCAATTCCAGCGTCCAAACATTCGGATTAAAATGCGAATAAATGTGGTTATTTTCATTCATTTTCACTATTTTTTTGCCATTAATATGTCAATAAATTTTTTTTCCACCTTTTTCACTTATATATTTTAAATATTTAGGATAGTTGATGTGTGAGTGTATAATCTTGTTTAAATTCTTTATCGTTCCATCCATTAAGAGGAGCTTCACTTAATTATTATTAATATTCTTTTCATGGGGTTGGAGAATAAAATTTTGATTATCGTCACACAATGAGAGGTTTTTATAAAAGATCCACTGAAATTCTTTCTCGTGAACTTTACACATTATTTTCACATTTAATAGCAATGAGTTTTTCTCACATTTTGTCTTAATAGCATGCACATTTTATTATTTTAGCATCATAATTATTTTATTTCCATCATCAATACTGTTCAATTTTGTTTGGTATATTCTGGAATAGTTTACAATTTAATCTCCATCAACTTCATCTTCTATTGTTTATTTAAACACTTGTGATATTAATATTTAGCCAGCTGAATATAAAACATCATGGAAAGAATAAAATTTGTGAGCAGTTTTCGTCGTCTTTGTTTTGTTGTCCTTTTCATCATCTTTTCCGTTTAAAAAGTAGCTTCGCTGCTTCATCTAAAATGCAATTTCATCGTCATGTTTTTTTGCCTTCATCCTCTAATCCTTTAGATGCAAAAGTTACTTAGGATTTTGTCAAATTCTTTCCTCAATTTTCAAATCTTATGTCATGGAACACTTTTGAGTAATATTAGACACGTTCGTCACTGCATCATTTTCTGTATATAATTAGGGAAAAAAAGATAATAATCATCAACTCATGTTTCTTTGATTCCTTTTTCCTCTTCTTCTATAAAATGGAATGTATCGTTTTGTAGCTGTTGTATAAAAGATTTATGCTTTAAAAAAAAAGAGCTTCTTTCTCTGAAACTAAATAAAATACTGAATCTTCGGTTTTCTTAGGACTCTTTTTCTCCACTTTTCCCTCTTCTGCCCATTACAAAAATCCCCCTTTTCACCCATCTTCATCCACACGCAATAAATTACATCGTTCCTTCTAAAAGAAAAATTGCATTTATAAAAAAAATTATTTATATATTGCACAAGAGATAATGTAGAAATAAAATGATCTTCATCTCCATGTAAATATTACTCAAAAAATATTTATAGCATTTCTTCTCTTCATCTTTTCTCTTCAAACTCGTAACTTTTCTAAGACGCTTTTTTCACTACCTTTGTTCATTGTTTTTAATGTTCTCGTATCGTTTTTTTTTTCCCCTTTTTGTTAAACAACTCTCTCTCTCTCTCTCTCTCTCTCTCTCTCTCTACACACATAGGCCATTGTACGGATGGAATAACCAGTTGAAAATGTTCTATCAATTCATTGAAAAGTGTGTTTATATATAAAAAATTGAGTCAAAGTGAGAAAAACGGGACCGCCGCAAAGCAACGACTGAATCGTTCTGTCGTAATAAAAGATCTCGCTTTATGACTTGCCTATTAAAAAAAGGAGACCATATCGAAACAGTAGGAAAAATCCCGAGTAACGTCTTAAGTAGTCCATTAAGCTAAATAGCTAATTTGCAAAAATTTGCAATATTATTTGCACAGAAGAGTGATAAAAATGCCACGCGATTTAATCTGCCATTGCCTTTCGACTGTGTAATGTGTGATTCCGGCTTATGGATGAATAAAGATTAGAAGTGTAGCAAAAAAAAGCCAACATAAAACCTATCATGCTACAGTCATCATTTCATCTTGAGACAACGGATCTTCGTTTCCACCATATAGCGAAATAATTACAATAACCGTCCATCTGTGTTTTCTCCTAAGTTCCTTTTTCTTCTTGTAGGTACAATCAATTTTCCTCCTCTTCTCCTATATTATAATTCATCATCTTTCGTATAAAAATGTTTTTTTTCCTCTCTTTCTCTGTTATCATGTTTTCTCGCGATTTTTTCATCATGTTTTCAATTAATAAAACTACCTGTATATATAATATATAATGTTGTTTTAACATAAGCCCCGACAAAAATTTTATCTAGTGCACTTGTCACTTCCTTGTGGTAAGAAAAGTTCATTGCATTTTCCGCACTCACGCTCAATGTTGCATTTGAAGAAACACAAAAACTGTGGAAAAAGAAATCATTTGACCGTCTGTTCTCATCTCTTCCAACTAGATAAATTTTCATCATGTTTTTTTTTTTGTTTTGTATAAATATTACATATCATTTTCTGCTCTGTCACTATAATTATTTTGTGTTCTCGTTCACTTATCCTCATGTTTTCTTTCTTAATTTTTCTCTTCTTCATCTTCAATTTCTACACCTTCTCTCAATAAGATTGAATGGAACTAGACTTTAGTTAATAGCACCTTCTTAAAAAGTAAAAAAAATAATAATAAACAAACAAATCGCAACCATACTATAACTATTTTCCTTCATTTATATATAAACCTCCTCCAAAACCCCTTAAACATTTTGTTTTTTTTTTGTTTCTGCTATCATTACGCATTCTCTATTACCATTTTGATCATAGTATCTTTTCTTTTTTTTTTAATTGAATAAGAGAGATTCAATATGTTCCATCTAACTTATTCATCAATTCACTTAATCACTAACATTGTTTCTCCATCTCATTCGACTTCACATTTTTCTCTCCTTCTTCTTTTACGCCATCAAGTATAAGAACAGCATAGACCAGACTTTTTCCCAATTCGCAATTTCTCCCTTGCACTTAAAAAAGAAAACTTAACTTCCTCTCATGCCACCCATTATCTACATTAACTATTCATGATTATTACAGATTTTTTCTTCATTTAGTATGTGTAATTTTAAACGTACTAACTTTTTCTTTGTTTTTCACATAAGACTTCTTTTTTTTTACAATTTTTCACCATTATAGAGAGAGATAATGTTGGGAAATATTACATTTACTTTTAGAAAGTCATTTGCGCATGATATCCTATTTTTTTCCTTCCATCTTCTTCTTCTTCTTTTACATATTTAAAGCCCACAGGAATTGCAACAAGAATTGGCATAAATTTTCTCATAAGTAGACATCATTGCAGTGTGAGATGTATAAGAATAGCTTGTCAATAAGAAAAGCAGGAAAAATTAGAGAAAATGTTTTAGTGGACAATTCCGAAACAAAAACTGTCCCTATTCAACAAACGATATTTTATCCTTAATTTTACAAGAATGAATTAGAGAAAAGTCTTCACTAAACAACAAAAATAAGTCGGAAGAGCATTTAGAGAATGCACAAAATGAGACAATCACAAAGATTCTTTAGCAATTACTATGAATATGTGTGTGTGTGTGTGTTTTACGTCCTATTTCCATTTTACTGTATCATTGTTCTCAGCCTGTCCCTCTTTTAGCTCTCTGAGAATTTTTCTCTCTTCTCATCTCTTTGTTCAGAATGCATGGAGAAAAAAAGGCATTTTAGCTGAAATTAAAAAGTTTAACGACATAGGCTAAAATAACACTTCCGATCATGAGAAAAATTGCTATTATGATGGCCTTCTGTTGATCCGTGAAGTTCCTCCGGGATGAATAGATTGTCGTGACTCGGCCGAGAATCCTCTGAACAGCACCAACATTGGAGAGATTGTCGTCAAATGCCTGACTTGGGACACTTGAAGCTCCCGTGGCGCTGGACAATCCATGACCGCCACTAATTGCATTTGAATCAATCACACTTTTTGACTTCAGTGGCACAAGGTGACGCAGCACAGGCGAGAAACTCCCCGGAAGACATTCACCTGTCGCCATTAGGCGCACAGGACACACCCTCAGGCAATACTCCACACCACACTCCAGATTCTCCACTGTAAATCGTGTCTCTGGACCACGGTAGATCTGCAAGTGAGAAAGAGACAATAATTGATTAACAATCATCGATTGATATTGTGTTACAATTTATCTTCCTTGTTTTACATTAATTTGAGCTTCAATCTGAGGAAAATGTCCAAGTACAGAAGCTTATCTCATAGATTTGAGACTATTTATAGACCATACCAAATCATTAGACCCCTCATTTCTCCTGCTTAAACTGTCCCAATTGCGATAATTGAATGGACTTTCTTGAACAGAAAATGTTATTGACAATTTGTCACAAAGCTTGCAATAATACAAATATCACATTATTGGATTTCTAATTGGAAATATTAACAAAAAAAAAATCTCTGAAGCAATTTGTCTCCTTTACGCAATAAATTTCTCACAATTTATCTTTCTTTTATGTCAATCTTCTTCTTTCTGCTACACAAACAAACACACACACACACATTGATTCCTCTTAAAACAATAAACAGAATTATTTGCTAATTAAATAAAACGGTTTTCATGTGGTTGAAGTTAAACTTTGTGCTTCAGGAGAAGAAATTGAGGAGTACTTTAAATATTTTGAATTATTTTTGCACGATTGACCCTCAGGCAGTACATTTCAGATGAATTTCCCACACATACATTTCACTCTCACAATAAGTGCATCATTTTCTCACGTACCCAAAAAGACCACAAGATAACATCATTTCATCGATAAACAGTATTATCACTGCAAATCTACCCAAATAAGCTCTATAATTAAATTCAAATGAGAATATGAGAAAGAGACGACTAATGAAATCTTCTAAATAAAATGTTATAGAGAAATTCCAGGAAATACACTCCGTTACGATCATTAGCACATCAGCGCTATCGTATCGAATGCTTTTCTCGTCTCACAAGTCTCTAATCTAAATTGTTCTGCCCTGCGCGCAAAGATATGAGAAGAATTGGTAAAATGTTCATTACGTGGAAAACACAATAAATCACATTTTGATTTAATTGCAATTTCTCACACAGTAAGAAAGCCCACCTCAGTGTGGAAAACCAGTCAAGATACGCATGTCACAATGAATTACCGTGAATTTACATATATTTTATGTGAAAACTTTCTTTACATGCTCAGAAAATTCAATTGAAATCCGTCACACTGTGACTTTATGTATTTATGTAGGCGTGTTGAAAAAAAAAACGTATCAAAACAATAGGAATTTGTACTCTTTGTATAGTTTTCAGTGCGTTGCGATTAAATTTGATAGTCCACTTTTTATTCCCATGAGCGTATTCTTGTCTTGGGATATTCCCTCTGTCATCCTGACTGTTTGCTCACCTGTTTGTAGTCTTGCTCTTTGCTCCGTGTGCACTGGAGAATGTACTCAACTGGATCAGGAAATGTATTCTTGCTGTGCTGCCACTCCACGTGTATATGATCACAATTGCTGCTGTCCTGTGGCGCTGTGACAGCCGCCGGCTCGTAGATTCTTGGCGATTTGATACTGCTCGGCAGCGCGGCGGTCGTCTCAAATGCCACCTCGTCGGAGTAATCACCAATGCCCGCATGATCCGTTTCGGCACATATCCGGAACACATAGGTGGCCTGCTCCTGCAGCTTTGGCACGCGACACGTGAAGCTGGTGCCTGTGTACACAGTGACAAACTCTCGGCTGCGATTGTTCATCATCTCCACGTGATAGCGCGTGAAGTCGATATTCTTGCCGTCGCCCCACTTGAGCTTCACGAAATTGTGGCCGGCCGCCGTGCACTCGAGTCGCGGTGGTTTCGGTGGCAGCGGCAGTGTCGTGACACGAAGGGCACTCGACAGTGGACCCGCGCCAACATCATTCACAGCCTGAATTTTGATTTTGTACAGTGTCTCGGGTTGCAGGTCACCAATGCAGTACTCCGTCACGGCGTCCTCCGTCGCCACCGTGTGATCGGCACACTCAATGCTGTAGTGCCGAATGGGGCTGCCATGGCAATCGGGGGCGCGCCAGTACACCGTCACCTCCGTCGATGTGATGTCACATGAGTCGATGACGGGCGCATTGGGCGCGGCGGCGGGCGTCTTTGCACTCACCAGCGTCGAGAAGTCACTGATGCCAGCCGCATTTGTGGCACACACCCGGAAGAAGTAGGTGGTGAATGGCATAAGATTCCTCACCTCGGCCATCGTCTGCACACCCTGGTACGCGATATTGTAGCAATCCTCCTGATTGTTCACGGCACTCTCGAGGCGATACTCAGAGATGAAAGCACCATTCGTTGCGGGCTCCTCCCACGACACCGTGAGATGCGTTGCCGATCTCACGGCCACCTCAGGCCGCCCCGGAACACCCGGCCGAGCTGCTCCCGCGGCAAAGCTCCCGTCCTCCGACCACGGACCAGCTCCGATGCGGTTTATGGCACGCACCTGTGCCACATACACCTCACCCGGCACCAAATCCTTCGCCACGCACTGCGTGTCCTTTCCCCTGTACACGTGAACCCTCTGCCTGGGCACTCCGCCCTCCATCTCCACCTCGTACTCCGTCACCGGCGCCCCGCCATTGTAGTCTGGACGCTCCCAGCGCAGCACCGTGGCATAGGGACCGGGCGGCGTGCTGCAGAAGGGCGGCGGAGGCGCCACCGGAGCCACAGCCTCCGTGGTCACAGTGCAGGGCTCAGACGGGGCACTGGCACCCGCCGCACCCTCACACCACACCCGTATCTGATACGTCGTGCCCGGACTGAGGCGGTCGCAGATCGCCTCTGTGTCACATCCCATGTACACACGCTCGAATCCAGCTCCAGCATTGATCTCCAGGTAGTACATCTTGATCTCCGATCCACCCCGATCTGATGGCGGTTCCCATTTCGCTTTGAAATTCGTCGCATGGATTTTCCCCTTCACCTGCGGCTTCCCAGGACGACCAGGGCGCTCCGGGAGTGTTCTGTAGATCACCTCATCACTCCACGGCGATGAACCCACCTGGAAGGCACAACATACAGTCACATTCCAAATATGTTTCATCCCAATTCACACACACACTCACCTCATTCTCCGCCTTCAGGCGAAAGTGAAACACCGTGGCACGCCGAAGATTGATACACTCATAGACAGTATCCCGACCCGTGTACATGGGCAGATACCCATGCCCTGACTCCTTGTCCGCCATCTGCAGCACATACTCCTCCTCCTGCGATCGCCTAATCCACTCCAGACGCAGCGACGTGGACGTAGCAGAAGCCAGAGTGGGCGCCGCGGGCTGTGGGGGTGGATTAGCAGCTGTGCAGAAGGTGATGATGTCTGAATAGGGTGACTTTCCACAATCATTCACAGCTGCCAAACGGAAACTGCAACAGACAAGGACATCGAAGTTAGAAATAAGGAGAAAAGAGGGGGAAAAACTCAATTTACCACCCGGAAAAACCACAAAGTCAATGGTATTTGCATAAAATTCATAATCCCTCCTTTTCACAGCATCTGCATTTCTCTGATCCCCCGAAGGAAACTTGCAAATTACTCTCAAGGAGAAAACTACGACGACTTTTCTCGCTTTTCAACCCTTTGATTCTTGTAATGAAAATTTTGCCAAAAAGCCCTTTTCTTTACACCCTTTTCACCCAATGCTTAATTTCTCATAACATTATAAGTTATTCATACATCTCACTTTTCCTCTTCTCCTCCTTTCAACACTAATAATTAAAATAGTTTGTATGTGGGAAAATTAACACTCCAGACTTCCCTATACTTTTACACTGAGGGAAAAATCCCCTTCGATAATCCCTCAACCGTGTCACAGACAAACTTTTCGATTACGCTGAGAAAACCTCTCAGTTCACTCTCTCTCTCTCCCTCTTGAAATTGCACACCTTTGCCAAAAGGTATTTAGTGCTACAGAAGAAGGTGCTGGAGCGAGAAGTTGGATATGAAAATACAATATGTTTATGCAGAGGGAGAGAAATCCCCCTTTTCTAGTAGACAAAAAACAGAACAGCTCTAAAATTTACAATTATTATACAGTTAAAGGAGAAATCATTGAGGGAATCCTCATATCAAAAGATATACTTTTCTCATTAGAAAATCACTTGAGAGACAATGAGAGCATTTCAATGGGTAAATTGTCTCACATTTTCCACCTCATTTTCACGAAAATTACTATCTCTCCTGTCCCATTCGTCTCTCTCTCTCTCTCTCTCTCTCTGAATATACATTGATTAGCTCTCGTTTTTCTCATCAAACTGTTTATAATCTCACTTAGTCTGTTCATCTTCGTCTCTTCATGGACTGAGTTTTAAACTCTTGCATGAGCGATCGCAAATTATTCAATATACTTCAATTATCTCTTCCTTGGCTAGTGAAATAAGGTGTTTGATAGTCTCTCCCTCCATTTCATACACTTATCTCATCCTCTTTCAAACCTCCTCTCACTTCATAAAGTGAAATTGATTGGGGAGAGAAACTCTTAGTTGCGCTCCTCATCTATTATTACGCAGATATTCACCGAAAAATGTTCTTTGCTGTGCAAAACTTTGGTGAGAGAGAGAGTTAATCTAGTAGACTCCCTATCTTTTCAACTTCCCCATTGCACACTGTATCAGTGGTTTAGCTGTTATTAAATTTCATATGGGAATAAGAAAATTACAAGAAGAAAAGTCTATGTGAAGTGCAACAAAAAAAACGAGAGCAAAATCTCTCTTGCTCTTGAGGAGGATGCAGCAATTTCGAGACTCCCACTTTAGTAATTGCTCAAATTCCCAACAGATTCTTCAAATACAGTATCTGAAGAATTTTGCACTAATACCGCGTGAAATCAACTATTAGACTCTTCAGGGTATATATATATATAGTGTGTCACCATATTAAACCAGCATTGAGGAAAACTATTGTGTCTAAACATTGCGTGACAACATTAATTTTCACGAAAGACAAGTTAATTGTACAGTAAAGTCATTGTCCTAACGCCAAACTCTATATAACACTTCCGATAAAAAGAAATCAGAATCCATTTAATTCAACAGGTGGTTGGAAAATGCCATTATCTAATGCCACATTCATTGCTGTGTTAATGATAAGTCATTGACAATTGATAAATTACTAATGTTTGTTTGTGAACTCATCAAGTCTCTCCTTCCACATTTCAAGCACATTTCACAAACATCCAAAAATAGCCCAAAAGCCATAAGCCTTATATTCAAAAATAATTATGATAATTTTATCTTTACGACCCCTGCAGCTCCACAAACTCAATACACCAGATGATAACTTCCACATTCTGCAGCGATACCCTTTCGTTATCACCGCACACAGCATTCCCAGTGGCGATATCCTCTGTCTCATGGGATGTCATCAGAGGAAGGGATAAAGGTCACTCACCTATACCATGTGGATGGCTGCAGCTTTGTGAGCGAGTACTGCCTGCCCTTTGTCTTGCACACTTCCACAAACTCCTTGCCTTTGCCCTCGTCGTACTCCAGAATGTAGTGCAGAATATGCGAGCCATTGTCCGCAGTGGCGTTCCACCTCACCTGGAGGCTATTCTTTGTTCGCGTGATGAGCTTGGGCGCAAAAGGAGTGTCCGGCGGACAAGGTGGTGTGGTGAAGACTGTCGGCTCCGACGCTGATCCCTGGAGCTCCTGATAGTGCACTTGCAGACACACAGAGTACTCCTGACCCGGCCTGAGATCCTGAATGCGACACGACAGCGATGACCCCTTGAAGATGCTCTTGTACTTGCCATCTTTGCCACGATCGCTCAGCAGCACCTCGTACTGGAGATCACGGGGATTCAGGGTGACTTGCTCACTGTTCGGCGGCGCGGCCCACTGAAGCAGAGCTGACTTGGACATCACCTCAGACACCTGAGGTGATTGCACAGCAGACAGCTGGTCAATCAGTGGCTGGTAGTCATCCTCCTCGTCCGGCACGCTGGACGACTCTTCGCCATCCTCTGACGTGCCCACAGACGAGGCGCCATTTCGCGACGCTGGTGTCGTCCTTCGCAGTCCATTGAGTTCACTCTTGCGCGGCGACGGCGAGTGAGCCGGAGTTGAGAGTGCCGAATTCATTTCACGCTGCTTCTGCTGCTGCTGATCCAACTTCCTCAGCAACTTTGTGTGCTGCCGCTGAGTTCGCTCGTCCTTGTGGTAATTGTTATTGGGCGGCGACGGCGAGTGTGGCGAGTGCGATAACTGCTGTGGCTGCAGGTGACCCCCTGGGATGGGATGGAAGTGTGCACCTGGTCCCGGACCAGGATATCCCGCCGCCAGGGGCCCGTAAAACGATGGCGTTGTCCCATTGGCGGCGATCTGCAATGCCAGAAAAACACAAAAACATTCATTAGAAACTCCCACTGACGCAATCACCAATTTCTTATCTTTCTCTCAAATTTTTATTTCCGAACAAAACAATGTCAAATGATATCGAAAGTCTTATGATCTGTGTGTGTGTGTTTGTTTTTGTGTATACAATTCAAGAAATTTTAATTGCAAAACCTGTTGCATATGCCGCACAATTCTCTTATCGCAACACACCAAACAATATCAATCATAATAGCTTATCTAATAAGAACATGAGCCAGCGGCTTTGGTTACAACTTTAAGTGAACTCTCTACAATAAGAACCACCCATGGACCCCATTCAATTCTTAACCATTCATCAACCTTCCCAATTTGTTCATTCTCTCCGCATTCTACACTGAAATGTCGGTTCCACCTTTTAAAATATTACGTAATTGGTGTCAAATTGAGTATTAGATGGCAAAATATGAGTGAAAGATATGAAAATTTATGGAAATCAAGCTGTATAATGGCGAATGTAAGAGAAAAGAACCTCCACGTCTCTTCTTCCAACCATGTAAATTTTTATGATCAACTGATATTTGAAGCCCTCCTTCGCTACATGTTCCTCACTAGAGTTTCCACCACAAGAAATCTTCTCAACCACCTTCTTAATTGTCCCAACTTCCAGCGAGACGACTCTCTTCTCCTCAGACACTTTATCACTGCCCTCCATAACCAGTGGATTCACACGCACAAAAAGAAAAAAAACATGCAGTGCCAACGGGTGTCAATAATCGACTGATTAATCGGGACACAGTCGAAAATAACTTTCTGCCCTGTTGTCAGAAAAAAACAATAAAAACAGCACTAAAGCGGTTGAAAAATTCAACTGATAAGCCGCGCAACTTTCTTCCACATGAACACACAGCGGCACATGATAATGAAAATTGCCACGCAGACGAAAATGTACGAAAGTGTGTGATTATCATTTTCACTTCAATTACACATCGTGGCCAGTGAAGAAAAAGAAGAAAACATGTAAAAACCTCCATATTAATCTTCTGACACGTTTCCCGTGTTATTTTTTATGTCTCTCATCTCTTTTTTTCCCTCCTCAGCGCACACTTCAGCATTTCCATGATGGCATAGAGTTCGGGAGTTTATCAATTTTAACTTCATTTCTGTCCCGTTCAGCTCTTTTTTTCCCAACTCCACATGAGCAACAGCAGAAAAAAAGATAGACGGTTCAACATAAGACACTTGTGCGATATTGAATATGTAGGCGGTTGAATGGCTATTTTATGACAGTTCAATTCACTTCTCAAAATTATAATCTAGAGAAACAGCGAAAGCGAGAGAGCGAATTAAATACGATTTCTCAGTAGACACAGTGCTTTAAATTGTAAAAAAAATAGACACCCTCTGTCCATTGAGAGACAATAGGAGCGTCGGTGGAGTTGAAAGGAGTAAAAGAGAGATAGAGAGAAAATAAAAGCACAAAAACAAAGGTCTATAGGAATTCAATTCACAGTTTAAAATGCCGGATCGGTAATTAAGAGGAAACTAATAAAAACTACATGTAATGTACGAAAAAAAAGAAATATTTTACACTGTGCGTTACTTCGCCTCCCATCAATAAAATTCGTGACCTTAATTTTATGGTCTGAATAATGGTAAATTGTGAAAAAGAGCCTTTTAAAGTGCACAGTGAATTTCATGTCCAATGCAATAGATTGTTTTTTTTCTGCTCTCCTCATCGAACAACACAAACAAATAGCAATTGTCGGACAGAAAATTTCTCCCTACATATATAATTTTTACCTGGTACTTTATCACTTTTAGAAGAGAGGAAATATAAACGTCATTCAAGTATGGCAAATCACTGTGACAAAATTGTACAATAGAGTTGAAATAATTAAACTGCTACTCATTCTCTGATTACTGAACTTTGAAAGAGGCGGTGGAGAAACATGTGAAACTTTCCTCCAAATCACCAGTTGCAGCAATAAAGCAAAACAGAAAGGAAGACATTACATCAATTATCAATTTCAAATACTGATTAATTGATTGATCCAAATTGCACACTCGTGAGCTTCCCGGCCCATTGACTACTTGTGGAATACAAAACTGAGAATTGTTCTCACTGCCAATTAAATACTATATAGGCACAAACTACCAGATGAGTAATGGTTTAATGGCTTTGAATTAATTTTTACAACATACTCACTTCTCCTCCCCACATATATTAAACCTCTAAAGAGACAATCTCTAGACACTCCTAACATTTCCTGCTTTATCTCATCGCATCTTACAAAACATACATTATGTGCAACGCAACAATAAAGGACAATTGACACATGTTGCAGTGTCTATTGATCCAATATCGTCGTATTATCCTATAAACTTCAATTTTTCATGTCTCTCCACTCAATTTCTCTCCTCCAGAAAGCAGCCAATGCTTAACTGTAACAAGAGATGCAAAATAGCCAATACTTGGTGGGAAATATTCATGAAGTATGAATGGCTTGAATGGAATGTAAAATTGACACTGATTATGCTACTGAGAATGGGTGGAAAGTATGCCTCTATTCTACATCATCTGCACCATCTGCACTCGCTGAGAGGAAATTGATTTTCCAATACTATTTGCATTCTACAATGTGATAAATTTATTGATCAACTCTTCAAATCGAAATACAATGCATGGTAAAAAATATCGTGCAAAACCTCTAAATGAAGAGATACAGCTTTGTCACCAGCATCATAGGATGCCCATTGAATTACATTATCCACTTGTTTGCGAAAATGATGCCCTCATGTGGAAGATAATGTTTCAAAGCAACATTGGCTTTGCCACCCCCTGAATTTGAGCTTATAAATGCACACAACTCCAATAATTGGATATTTAATGAAATTTCCTCAAGTACTGGATGGTATAATGTGAAATTTTGTCTCTTTCTCTGACCTTCCACCACTCTCTTATCTCTCTCTTTCTCTTTTTCTCTCCGCCATGGCGCATAGAATCCGAAGTGCATCGCAGTCAAATACCAAAGTGACAGATAGAATATCAGAAAAAGGAAATGTTTGTGGAATTCCAATGGTAATGTTTTAAAATACAATCACACTCCACCATTCTTTGCTTCTTTTCTCCCCCTCTCATGCGATCTCTTTCTCCTCTCTTGTGTTGTGTGTTGTTTTGGTGTTTAAATAATAAAATTAATTTAAATTGGAACGAATAACTGTCATGTTGCTTCTTGTGTGTTTGATTTGATATGGATGGAAGGAGCAAAAGAGAGATAGCAAGTGCTGAATGAATGAAAAAAAAGCAATTCCGAGTACAAAAAAGTCTCTCACCAGAAGCAAAATCGAACGTCATAATATAAGACGTTTGTGTGTAAATACATACCGTATTACCGACTTTTTTCATACATCCCAGCGCGCCTCTTCATCTTCCCCATCATTACTATCATCATCACCGTCAATGCTGCACATCCGTAAATGTTTAATATTACACCTCATTCTTCTCTCTCTCTCTCTCTCGCTCTCCCATATCACGTTATTTGTTGTGCACCTCTCAGCACACTCTGTATCTTTACCGACAATTCCGTATTGTATGATGTGCATATATTAGAAATTATATACATTATTTTATATATGCACAATAAATATAGCATCCATGTAATCGCATATACGGCACAATATTGCATGCCACACAAACGTGAAACATTTCACCATAATACACACTGATACCCGATATAGGTGAGATTCAATTAATGTTCAGAACGTCGCGGAAGATTGCTATTCACTGAAATTAAATACAGTATGACATTTCGCTCATAACACATCAATACTCATCTCCCAATTCCACGCCAGTTGCTGGTCCGTAGAGAGCGACAGCAATTTAATGGCAAATTTGTACAAATTCCTAATAATCACCGTGCCACAAATGCTCCATTGTGTGATAAACTTATTGCACATTCATTACTTTCTAACGCAGGGATGATTATCACAAGTGAGAGGTCATTTGTACAACACTGATTATATCTATACCTTCTAAATTTATGTGTTCAACGAATGTTTCAGAGATTTTCCCATTTCAGAACAATTACACGGCATAAACCTTACAATTTTTATACCATCAAATCGATGCATTCAATTTAATACCACACTCAATTCTGTCTTCAGAATCATTTCCACAACCGTCTTCTGAAGACATATTACTAGTTATTGTGGTGTATAGTTTAACACGAGCGTGCAGAGATTTAATATGTGCTTCGAAGTGGTGATTTTGTGAAATTTGCACCGAAATGAATCATCGTGTAAACAGAAAAGGCATTCACAGAAATTCCACAATGCAGTTTCACGGTCGTGGCGATATTTTGCCTTTTGGCAGATTCTTCTGCCCAAAGACAGAGTCCGGAAATTCCATCTACGTTGCCTGATGCCTTTTCGCGCGAAAAAGACCTACAGCACAGTGAGAAGAATTACTCTTATAAATCGAGGTGATCTTCCATTGATCGTGATGATCGACCAGACAATTATTCTGTGATAGATTGTTTTACTTCTCTTTTGCTATATAGAGGAAGAATTCTACAACAAATCCCATAAATTATTTATGAACATATCATAGTTGAAATTCAAATAAGTCGTGTGATAGAAAAACTGACTCTAATCCTCATATCGGAAATGTATTTGCTCAATGTGATGATTTGCACATTATGCTATTAACATAATGTTTAGACGTACGCTAAGAAAAAAGATAAAAATTTCTATTAATTCAGTCTAATCTCATTTATAGTTGAAGTACTTTTTATGAAGAGTTTGTAGTCTCCATGCAAATGTTGTCGTTCAAAACATGATCATGAACTCCACCCACACCCAATGCAATTTTCCACTCACTTTTCCCCTGTTCATTTATCCACAGAAAAAACTCATATCCTCTCTCTTCTCTATAGCAAATATCACATAAAATACATTTCAAAGCAGATTCTACACGTGAATATTCGAACGAATACTTAGTTTACACATAAAATACTCCTTCGTGCTTCCACTGCATTGAAAATATTATTTCCGGAGAAGGTATGATGATTGAAAATACGGTGAAATTGTATTTTTAGACCACAAGGGAGGTGTTTAAAAAAACAGATTACAGTTGTATGTAAGATGTGCATTAAATATGTGAATATGTTTAGAAAACTAAGCTTATTATATGCTGTATTTACAAGAAAATACCCCAAGAATGAATCATTCAGTCTTGTGTGGTACTTTCTGCTTCACGTTTTTTTTCTTCTTCTTGCCTTATTCTCCTCCTCTACTCGCCACTTCTTCACCTTTTGCATGTTCTCATGGTGAGGCAAATGAATTTAAAAACAACATATATGAGGTGGAGCGGTGTATTCACTGGAAATTCCAAACCAACCATTGCTTAGTACGTGTAATACATGCAGAAATTTATAATTTTAGAACCATAGCAAAACAACAGAAAGTGACACAATGAATTTATGGTGAATCGTCATAGTTTTCCGTCTTCTATTTTTAATAACAGACACCATTATTTATGGACATTGAAGCGATATTTCTTTAACTCCGTCTCATTACTGATGTTGGTCACCTATTGCATTTTTACACACCACTCTCTCTCTCCCCCTCTCACTCTATTCTCCAACACTCTTTCACAACGCAACGTTGACAGATTCTTGCACAATACATTGTAACAGAAACTCAATATAACCCAGGAAAAGTATCGTAAAAAAAGAAATTGCAATAAAAAACTAAACGTGAGGAATTGTTGACTTCTTCGTTTCTTTGGACAAGAAGAACTTCAAATGCCGTTAGATTACATGCTTAGAAGAAGAAACGAGACGAAGAAACTCCCAAAATGTTGGCACCTTTCCTTTAATTCACCAGAAAATTCCTCTCCTGAGATCATTATTGGCAAGAAAGTGTCATGTTCACACATCTATTGACTGTAGAACAGGGTTCGCAAAATAAATTCTATCCAGAAGTAAATGTTCTTGAAGTACATTTCCAGCTTTACAAATTTCCTCCGTAGCCTTGTGTCGATTCCTCTCATTCGTCGAACCAGATAGAAGACACACTAAATACCACAAAATTCGATTGTCTCTCTTGAGAATACCATTCTCTGGAATCACTCAACGAAAAAATCCCCCCGAGAAAACTGGATTGATCGACAATGAATCGAGTCAGAGAAACAAAGTGTTCGAGGCAAAAAATAATGAGATATATCATGTGTGGAAAAAGGCAAAAGAGAATGAACTCAAGAGAACTCAATGGGATTCTCATCTGCTTTCCCAATTTCTGGATTAAAGACTTCAGAAAAACGAAAGAAAACTCGTGTACCGTGTAATTTTCACAAAACCTCCAAAAATCGCCGTCTCTATTCCTCATTATTGCTGAAAAATTTGTTCAAGCGCGTCTCTCCTCTTATAAATAGCATCAAAACTGGAGAATTAAACAAATATACAAGAGCTTTGGCATCGCAGAGTGAATTTCTTCTACTTTTTTTCTTTCGTGCTTTCAAACATATATAAGAAAAAAATCAAAGGAGCAAAATATACTGAAAAGAACATTTTCTTGCAGAGAGACACATAGAGTGAGAATTCCCTCATCACCGCTATGCAGATTGCTTTTTCTTGGAAAGGAAATCATGGTGTGAATTAAAATTATGTACTCGCTTGATAAAAAGAACACATATGGAGGAAAAAAAATATTATCAACATCTCTTTAACACATGCTGAGTGTGTGTGTTCTTCTCAGTTAGAACTCATAGCCACTCTTTTCCCTCCTTCTCCCCCTAAACATCATACAACATGCTAAAATAATATCATGTAAGATGTTACAAGAGGAAAAGAAGTCCAACTACCCAAAAATAAACTCCCAAGCAAAACAGCGCCTCGAGAAAGAGCGAGAAGGGAGAAAATTAAATTACAACAGCAGAAAAAACATTCTTATTATACTGCATATAAAAATAGAACAGGGAGAAGAATGGAGAGCAATAGAATTATTATTTATTATTATATTTTATCCCATGAGGAAGTCATATTTCCGCATCTCCTCAGGCCAACAAAATGCTCTTGTAGAGTCAACTGGATGATGCGTGAAGAATGGGAACAATGGATGTGTGACCCACAATTATGTGTCGCAAATCATCATCATCATTAAATTCTTATTAACACCACCAACTATAAAAGGCAATATTGGGCCAAAATATTGCCGCTGCCGCTTGCAATATTAATCACATCATCTTTTCCCATCACAATGAAGAGATACTCATTCGAGAGCATCTAATGTTGCCCCAAAAACCCAACAATATTACGTCTTCCTATAATAACAATTATAATAATTAATTAACTTCCACGCCCAGTTATATGAGTGTTTGAGTATTTATTTTTGCAAAATAAAATATTATTTGCATAATTCTGCAATTTAGTAATTTAGCAGCGAATTTGCTATTTTGACTCTCTAGAATCAACATGTTGATCTCTTTCTCCAGCAAAATGCATCGCTTCTTGACTTCATTCAAATTCAAAGCGTCGCAAGAGTATCTCATTTCGGAAGAAACACAGAAGGAATAATTTCACGTACTCTTTTTGCCACACATGTTTGATAATTTTACCACTCACGAGGCGGTGGGTGATATTTTGAGAGTAAACACCATTTCCCAGAACTTTTGAGGTAATCCTATCTTCTCGGAAAACATCAAATCTAAACGCCAAAAACACCTCTGAAATTCGCCTTTGAGGTGATTAAAATTAAACACCATGTGTGTGTGTGTGAACATTTCAATGAATCTGCGTTGCGATCCGGATAATTTATCCACCAAATCATCTTAAAGATTATGCTATTTTATGTGCGATGACATGTGAGATTCTATTATGATTCGCCAATGAATCTCACCATGAACATTATTTAGACGAGACAAAATATTTACATTCTGCGAGACACAATAAAATACGTTCATCCCTTGGGAATGTTTACAGACATTACAAAGCTGTGGGAAAAATGCGCAAATCTTCATCCTGACATACACTGTCTCTAATATGAGGTGTGAATGTGTCGCATTTACACATGATAGCATAAGACTTTCGAAGGCAAGGAGTAGAAGTAGGACGAGACTTACATAATGGCCATGAATATGGTGCTGGACACCTTGCACACTTCCCTGTCCATGGATCTGCTGATTGTGGGCCGTGGACAATATCACATGACGTAGAGTGCCATTCTCATCGACGATCTGTTGCATCAGGTGGCCGGGCGGCACTTGGACGGGCATTGGAATCGGCGGTGAGCCACTTTGGGACACCATTGGCACTGTCACAGGACCTGCAAATTCAAAAATGCACACCCAATTAGTATCCTATCCATATCATCCAAGCATAGCAAGAAATATTGGACATATTCTCAACTTTGGCATATGGACGCTTCTGAGAAAATAAACAAATTCAACAGGGCATGAATAATTTCACAGGCAAATTTCAATTAATTCACTTATGGCTATCGTCAGAAAACAACCTTAAAGAACTCCATTTTGTCTGTCCATCGGTAAACAAATCCCTTGTAAATTATGTATTAGACGTTTCTCTCCCCTCGAACAGAAAATAATATATATGTATTTTAAACATTCTTTAAAACTCCTCTGAGCATCTTTAATCTCGCTGAGCAACATCACAAAGAAATGTCAGGAATGACACCAAAAAACCTGCCCACCAACACACACTTTTGGACATCTTTTTCATGACAAGACACCCAAAATCCACTGGAACCAATAAATTATTAAGTGGAGAAAAGGTGAATTTTAAAATTCTTATTTGCTATTAATCATACAACACCTAAAAAAATCCCCCGCAGCGGCTTTACATTGAGGTTAATACTATACAAATACAAATAGTCCAAAAATTAATATGTGAGCAAACATAAACGACAGTGTATGTTGAATGTTAGTGGAAAAATGCGAATTCATACGGCAAATAACCACATAAAAGTCAGTGCAGTGGAAAATATGGTTAATGTATGAATTTATGCAAAAGCATTTTTCCCACATTACAATAAAGAAAAGAGTTCTGCAACTGTGATTTGGTATTTTGTTGCACAAATCATCAAGTATTGATATTAATGAGAT
Organism: Phlebotomus argentipes; assembly: GCF_947086385.1. Taxonomy (NCBI): domain Eukaryota; kingdom Metazoa; phylum Arthropoda; class Insecta; order Diptera; family Psychodidae; genus Phlebotomus; species Phlebotomus argentipes. The sequence continues at coordinate 3,992,081 of NW_026776181.1, read as the reverse complement.
ATTGGTTCACCGTTTGCCTCTGTACATTTTACCACAATGTTTATTTGCTTATGCATTCAATCAAGTTGAGACATAGGGAATGGCCCATTCTGTCTGCGCGACTCACTATCCATTTGCAATTTCTTTTATTTCCTCTCCATGCAGAGTTCATTGCAATTAATACGGACAAGTTGTTGGAAAAATTTTCAATGCAAAACCATATTGAAAGTTTCCATGTAGTCTGTCTTCACTTCTGTATACCCTTGTCGACATTTTCAGGCAAAAAGTTACACGCAATTAATAAAAAAAGGAGAAGAAGTGAGTGCGGCTAAAAAGCTCTCCACTTGAGAGTATATTGCAAAAATATTTCTACAATGCGAATGTCATTGCAATCCCGTGAGTGTGACACGACGATTAACTTTGTTGGGCCTCTTTATATATTGCAATAAATAAATTCTCTATATTTATTTACTCTCGCTTTATATAAACACCATCTCTCGCTCCAATATGCCGTCTGTCTCCCTCATTTGCTCATTCAGACATTTATATTAGGTACTTTTATTATGTACATAGCGGATCGGTGGCAAAGCACAAAATCAAGGTTACCACACGCATAGAGGACAATCAACTTTCAGAGAGCATAAATACATACTTTTTTCCCTCTTCGCATACATATGTACATCACACATCATATATAGCGCAGATATAACTTTTCAAAATGCGTGTATTTCATTTTGAAAAATTTATTTTTACACTTATACACCAAACACGCTTCCACATGCGCCTTTCCCCACACCGCAAACTCCATATAAATTTTTTCTGTACACACCGAGAAGGTATAATTAAAAAATCACAGCAATTTTTTACACACCACGCTCCACACTCACACACAAGCACTCTTTGCGCCTCACGCCTTTTACTCTGCACACACCCGAAAAAATCCACAAACAACTCTTGAGAAGGTTCACTGTCTTCAAACTTCAAAATAAAATTAATAAATATGAGTCCTACCACATATACTCTCTCTCCCCACATTGCAAGGAATCAAATTCGAATGCAATTTAGCACTGTTTCAAAAATATACCCTTCACATGCACCACATTTGCTCAATGCATCTCTGCCAATTCTCTCAGACGCGAACGAGGAAAATGTCTTTAAATTTGCTTCATTTACTTTTTGCACTGGGCATTGGAGCTGAAATGGCGGAGGCAAAATTGATTTAATGAGGACAGACTTGCCATAAAAAATGTCTGTTGTCTTCATAGTGAAAAGTATACATTCATGGTAAATATTATCATGCTGATTGCTTCTGAAATTAGTGACTCTGGCATTGAATCATTTGTGCATGCTTTTCACATTATTAGTGCCCAAGATGAGTTAAACTCATTCACTGTATAGTGACAATTTTTTTTGCTTCTTCTTTTAACAGCAATTCCAATCTGTCATAATGCAAAAACTGTCTCATTACTTAAAATTTAATGTACCATGTTGAGGTCAATCTAATCTAAACATGCACCGCAAATGAAAAGCACTTTAGCCGAGCTTATGAACTAAATACATAAATAAAATGTTATACATTCCACGAATAAACCATAGAAAAAAATCAGTTTAATTCTACACAACTTATTAGACATATTCCACAGAAAATTTGGATTATAGTATTCTCTCAAAGTGAATATTATCAATCATAAAGAAAGCGATAGTAATTGTATATTTACGGGTGCAAATTTAGTTACCTTACCAGCGAATTAGTGTTCTATCATTTTGTTAGCTGAATGATCAGTTAAAAAGATACGGAATACTATAATTAAATAATGAGTGGGTAGATAAAGATATTACACTATTTTGAATAGAAAAATTACATGTAACAGCGCTTCACATCAACACTACCGCCAGATCTAATACCCTCTGCCCCATCCTTAAATGATTTATCGATGGTGCCTCACAATTTCAACGCGTATCACAGCTATTATCTCTGGAACCCGTACCATTTTTGCCTGATTTATGCCTCCGCATTAGTGTATGGGTGTAAAAACAATGCTACATTTAAAGGCTGAAAAACCATATATGTAGATCAACAGACTAATATAGTTCTAAGTCATAAAAGCACGCTGATAAATCTTAATAATGCCTAGACAGGGAAAATCTGGGACAAAAAAAAGATTTACAGTCGTAGCGAAGCTTCTATACCAGAAAATAGACAAAATTGCGGAGCAATAATTCGAAAGGGTTGAAAATTGTATTGAAAATGTAAATATTTTCCTACTGATGAGGATTTTGTCTTGTATCACCATGTTGAGATAAATCACCCGAAAAAAGAAGTCAGAGGGAAGTGGAAGCTTGAAGAATAATGTTGAGAATTTCTTCACCCCATATCGAATCAAGTGACACACCATCGAGATGGGTTAGAGTTGAATAACCCTCCTTGAGAGGAGAACACGCCTTTGAAGTGTGCGCGATGGCTCTCTTGCCTTCTTCGTGTCGTCTCTCGGCTATATCTTCTTTTTTTTTCATCCACGCTTTAAAGACATTTTCTGCCCCATCTCTAGTCTAGTCAAGTCACAGACAAACTATTTATCTATCTAACGATGGATATAACACCCCGAAGGAAAAGCCGAACAGATATCACGAGAGGGATGAGAACTACAAAATAATATAATCCAGACTGCGGAGAGGAAATCCCATCCCCAATGCAAACCCCTTTCTTCTCCAACTGTCTTCTAGGCGCAAACTGGGCGAAGAGAAGGAAAATATGAGACACCACACATTCAACTGTGAGCGATCGAAGAATGATATCCTCTTCTCATTTTCATCATTACTTCTCACATTTTTATTTCGGGGCTCTTGCTCTTGTGGTGGTTGTTGGATGTATCCTGAGTGAAGAAGATTCCATATTTTCTTCCTCCTCTCTCCTCTTGCGTCTCTGCCATCGCACAAGCGATACATCTGCATCATTATGTAACATGATCAAGAGGAGAAGGGAAATCAAAGACAAAAAAGCATCACATTAAACGATATGGAGAGAGTGAGTGAGAGAAAAAAAAAGTGTAAAGGGAGTGGAGCATCGCACAAGATGATGGAACATCTTCATGGTTTCTATACAGTATGTGAAATATCTAGAGAATTGCTATGTATAAGCACAATATTTATGGGCTACAAGACATCAACACTTGAGAACTTGTAACCAATGACGACGAATTAAATTCCTATGGCATTTTAATTCCAGACACATTTTGAATGGGGTCAAGGTCAGTCTCGAATTTCCGGGAATCCGCATTACAAAAGTCAACCACTACGTCAATGAGTAATCTATATATGTAGGCAGTGTGAGGACACAATTCTACAATATGTGCATATATTATCCATCATATTCAAACCATCGATGTCATGTTGGAGGATGAATTACAAAAAAAAACACACACACACAAAACTGCTAAACAAAAACCCTTTTAATATTAAGTTAGCTTGCATATCAATTCCTCTCTCTCTCTCTCTCTATCTCTCTTTCACTCGAAGCATTGTTTCACCAGTGCTCCATTCTTCCCATCCATGCACAAAATTCAAACGCACACGCCCAAATCATCTCAACACTTAACATTCTGCACCTTCCTTCCTGTCACCTTCAAAAGCAATTTATCAAATTTCGCTGTCACATTCAATGCTGCACACTCAAAACACAACATGTGCAAATCGTCCTGTAATTTGTCACAAAGAACAAAAAGCCACAATCTCAGTGAATTTCGAGCTGGTGACTCACTAATTGTCCACGTGTTCTCTCCCCAAACTCTTCATATCCTTGACCAACATCGGCTAACATCGAAACAACACGGTGATACTGGCAAATTAAAGTAGATTTTTCGGGGTGCCTCTGGTCGTTTCCATTGCGAAATATTGGGCCTTTGACACGGACTACAAAGTGATTATATTCAAATGAGGAAGCTTCACCGTGACAATAAAATGGAAATTAAGGTGATAGAAGTGCCCACTGTAGTTTACCAGCGCATGAACAATTGGATTCGCCAAAACATGTGCATGTGAAAGCTTATTCAGGGACAACATTGTACACATATAGCAAATATGCACTGATAAATAATTTGAATTGACAGGAACTGGGAAAATCTTACAGCTTCGAAGATAATTCAATTCAAACCACCCATTATTTTAGAGTAGAATACCTGATTTAGTGGTGTGAAGGAAGAGCTTGATACAGCACATTCACTCCAAATCTGACTACAATCATTACTCTCAAAGCTTATAAATAAATTGAACGCGTACAATGTTCAATTTCTGGAAGGCAAATATTTTATGTGAAATATTTCACACACTATACTTTATGGGCCAAGTGCAATTGTCTTTTTCTTCACAGTGCGATCCTTTGAGAAGAGCATCTAAGTTATTTACATCAGTTGCCAACAGGCGACACATTCTCAGCAAATCCCACATGAGCCCCACGTTAAATGGAAATTTCCCTTATCGTGTGTGTGATGCAGAGTGAAGGATGTGGTTAAGAATGGCCCATCACACTTGATGTATTGGTCGAATTCTTCACCGTGTGACTCATATGGCGCCATTGCATTGTGAATATTGGATGGACAAAGTGTCATTCCACTCACATCTTTTGCATAGCAGGCAGAATGTGGGTCACAGCCACATGTGCCATAGGTGAAGTCAGTAAGATGGCATGTAACGGGGTGGCCGAATATTGGGGTCTTACCGAAATCGTGGAGCGTGCAGAGGGGAGCATGAGCCGCGGGACACATCTCGTGATGGTGGTGATGGTGAGGAATGAAGTAGCCGTGCTCGGGGTAGAAGTCCCCCGCGGCTGTGTACTGCCCAATGAACAGCCCATGCCCATTGCCCTCCACCGGCGGCGGTGGCTGTTGCTGAGGCATGGTGGCCCCAGCATGGTGCATATGGTGCGCGGGGTGGGCGATTGTCCCTTGCTGGGGCGGCTGCTGCGGATTCTGGTGGATTGCAACAGATTGCTGTTGCTGAATTATTTCACCACTCTGGTGATTGCTGTTGCTCGTACTATTGCCACTGCTGCCACTACTATTTTGCTGATGTGAAGACTCTGGTGACGTCATTGCCAATCGTACCATTTTTGTGGTCATCTACAGTTGATCTCTCCCCGGATCCCCCACAGACTCAACTCCGCCGCAACTGACACACAAATGCACTCGCGCGACCTCTCAATATCTTCCACCAATTAATTTCTCTCTCAACTTCTTTTCGCTGCGCCTCTCCTCCGCGTCCCTCCTTCGCCGTGCCTCTCAAGTGGACTCAATTGTTGAAATCTTCAATTAAATTTCATTTTTATGTCTCGTGTGTGGTATTTTCTCTCCTCTCCGCGATGGCGCGCACTATCTTAATTTATGTGAAAAACCTTTAAAAGAGAACCCATCCTAAATCACCGCTTTTTCATGAAAAAAAAAACCAAAAGACCCCCATTGTTAGACACTTTATCTCCACTTCTACCCAACACTCAAGCGGCCTCCTGAGCCAATAGTCATTCGTCTCGCGAAAATGCCACATTCGAATCAATTAAAATAAGAATGGGAGAAATCTCGCCGGCAAATTTGTCTTCTCAGTCTCTCTCCTGGGCTTTTTATGTACTCTTGCCATTAATAAATCTTGCAATTTTTATACGTCCCATCAAGATCTCCTGCGCCCTCAATGAAACTCTTATTATATTGAAATGTCACAGAGTTGTACAAATTATTCCAACGCCTTTTTTTCTTATATCCAACCAGCAATATTGTTGCGCACGCAAGTATAAAAAGTCCCACAACTAAATTTTCTGAGTGTATAGAAACTCGTTGGCTGTCCAGATTTTAGTCTCTTCCACAGCATCGCCTTCTTCTTAATCAATTCTCAGGCAATTCTTATTCATCCACTCTCTTGTCGTCGGCCGAATATATTGTGTTTCACTTTGAAAATGTCACAAGGCAAACATTTTCGAGTGAGTGAGAAATCCAGTTGGGAATTGAATTTAAATATTTCGTTTATATATAGAGAGATGTGCGACTCTTCTCCAACTCCCACTTGGGGCATCTTTTGGTCGGTTTCATCGTACACTGATCCTAACATTAATCAGTCAGACACTCACAGAGATTGTTCTCCAATCAACAGCGGCCACACCAGCAGAAAATTAGCAAATTCTTTGCTGGTCGCGACCACATGATAAAAAAAAACGAACATGATTTCTGTACACGAGGCGACGCAAAGTGGTAAATATATTTGCAGTTCATGGCAAAAAATCTCACAACTAATCATATTTTTCGCTTAATTTCTTCAACAGAAGTCAATAAAGTGGCCACAAATGGACATAAAAAAGATCTCTCTCTCTTTTTGCATGAATGTGACCTTCACGACACATTTAAAATGATGGATTTTTTTTTGGACATATTTTGCTCACTGCAAAATCCATCAAACAGCATGTCTTCTTGGGGTATTTCTGAACAGAGTCTCTCACTCTTCCTCCATTCGATTCACTTCAGTATTCATTCTACAATCCAGTTTTTTCGCCATCATCCATATATACAAGCAAAAGCCACTTAAAATGGCACATTTACTGTGTTGGAGAGAATACTCCTTAATAAATCAGATGAAAAATAGAGTCGAGAAATATGAGAGACATAAATTACCAATTAATATCTTTCATCATCATGTCTCCTTAGCTCAGAAGCCTCCATCTATCTTGCCCACACTTGCACTTGGGTACTTTCAATTATTTCGACCATACGTACAGCATTTGTCCAATAAGTGAAAAAGAAGCACCATATCGAGAGGCACAACAATATTATTTGATTTTTATTACCACACCATCTTCCCTCGCTTTCCTCTTCTTTGCGTATGTATGTTTGCCTCCTTTTTTCGGACCCTCCACTACACTTTGCCACTAATAACGATTCGTGGTGCATTTAATAATATTATGGGCGTTACAAATAAACGACATAGCATTCAAGGTTGAAAGAGGCGATGATGATGAGGATGATGGTGTTGTATCTCATCTTATTACCACCACATTTTCCACCTCTTATAGCTTCCCAACCTCGACAGCCCATTCTGAGATAAAGGAAAAACAGTGAAGAAACGAGAACGAAGCACGAGAAGGGGGAAAAGTCTACATATCTTCACTGCATATTTTCTCATCTGCCTTTTTAGCACCATCTTCTTCAATGCTCCTACATTATAAGTGCACTTTTTCCTTCTCTCTCCCTCTCGCGCAATTCTTCTCTATAAAATTTTATGACCAATCTGTCATTTCAAGTCAATCAACTTCGTCCCCAGCCATCGTTACCACCCTCCGCTCCCTACTGGAGCATAATACCATTATACCCCCCTGCGAACGCGTCAATAAATTTAGTGATTTAGAGTGAGAGAAAGAGGAAATACCCCAGGACGAAAATATTCATGGGCGGCACTGTGATAAATATTGGAACAAATCTCAGAGATGGATAATTATAATATTCATAAGACGAATATATTGACCTTCACGTCCTTTACGCCAAGTTTAGTGAGAGAATACAAGTGGTTCTTGACACTACATGGCTTTTCCAAGAAGCGTGAAAGGTGCCCGAAAGACGGTCTCAGGCATGAGAGATCTTGAGATTATACAATCTCGCAAGTTGAGTCTGATTTTGACGGCATTACAACAAAAGCCGAGCTCTGAACTTTCATAAATACTACAAATCAAGTGTTCTTCTGTATACTAATGAACCCCAATTTCAATCTTAATTCATACATCATATAGAATACTTCCATTTTCTCGAGAACTTTGAACTAAACCCATATTATATTGTGAGTGCAGTGTTTGTAAATTTTCTGCTCTTGTAAAATAAACAAACTCCCGAGTTCAAACACTCAATAATATCCTGGAGATTCTCACCAACAGCCAAATGCGTGTGTTTATCGAACTCTGAGGAATCACATATACCCATTCCTATCGCAAATTTGCCCCCTTCTCGCCTCCTCCACGTGCTGAAATGCCTCTGTTGTGCAAGTGGGAGAAATTGCGTTGCAAAAATGGATACAAACACCACCATTGCCCAGATCATTATTCCGCCCTCAAATACAGAAAGTGCATTAAAAGTGGTATGGGATGTAATTTTTCAATTATCAATTCAGCCAGTGTGGAATTCTCTGTTCTAGATTGTAAAGCCAAGTCACACGACATTACAGACCACCACACATTTGACCGGGGCACTGTCTTAAAAAAAATAACGTCTTGTCCACATCTCAACTCTCTGATATTGTCACACTCTTCTGGATAATATTCATCTCAAGTGGCTTATGTCTCACTGATGCGCATCATTGTGAGCAAAAAGTGACTAGAAATTAAACAATTGTGGCACTTTAGGCGTTTTATTTGTTGTAATTGAGATAAATAATATGCCTGTCTGTTTATATCCTTCTAATCCATACAATTTTTTCTACTCTTCAATCGACCATCATCATCACATGGCGGGATTTATTGCATCATTGATTTTGACATCAACAAAAAGCCCCTCTTTTCACCTCGCCAAGCCAAGTGCTCTTAATTAAAAATACTCTCCATCCGTAAATGAAGCATTTAAGATGAGGAAATGTGAAAATGGGAGAAAAAAATCATGCCCAAGAGAGGCATAACTGACGCTGGTGGATTAATTCACTGTAACAACGCGGGCCATATGGACAAAAAAAAGATCCACATAAATTATGGAAAATCTCTTTTTTACATGAAGCGGATGTTAAAAAATATAATATATAATTTTAGCACCGATAACCCTCTTGATGAATTGTACATTTTCATATCATACACAACACTGGCTTCTCTCTTTCTTAATCGGTGAAATATAGGGGAATACAAATGGGTGATGGAGCGAAGAAAAAAGAGTGTGACGACGACAAGTAAAAACGGAGCGTGTGTAGTGATACCAGAGAGAATAATAATCATATTGAGAAAGAAAGAATTAAGAAAAAAAACAACACAGTCTCTCCATATAGAATTGTGGCAAAGGTCAAACAATTATCACAAAATTTCTGGTATATTCTCATTCTTTTTATATGACTGTTTCTCAAGATGCTCATTTTATACATTTTGCTGTTCTTTGAACTGAGAAAGAGGACATATTTCAAGACTCTTTCGAAGATTCACTGTGTGAATGTGACGAAAGAATGTCGAGTACTGCACAAAAAATAATAATGCATTCAAAACTAAATGTACACAAGTTTGTGTATTCTGAGAGATGTCACAACACGAATAACGCATTGATTTCAAATAAGAAATCCACCAGAGACCACTGGAGCATCTGTTTCTTAGCAAATTTTGACAATGACTTATCTGTAAATATCGCAATTGACTTTTCTGTACACAAAACACACTTCCGCTGTGCTCAGTGCGATAAGATTCATAGCACGGTCCTGTGGATTTAAAACACACACACTTCATACACACTGTCCAGAGAGCATTAAAACAAATTAATACTTTGTCTTATCACGCGGGGAAGTACATTTAACACTACAATGAATATTCCAAGACTCTCTGTGTGGAGGATGACAAAAACTGGCAGCAAGAATTTAAATTATTTAAATACGCCAAGTGTTTAATGAAATAAATTGCGATAACAGTTGTGACAGGATATTACTGTATAACTATGTGAAGCTTTATTTTTTGCCTTTCACTCCCGGCTAATTCATGACATTTTCCGCGTTTTCCTCCTCAAACATTTTGCGCCTCTCTCTCTCTCTCCCTCTCTCTCTCAATGGGCTCTTTTTTATCAACTCATACTGTATAATATTCGTTGTTGCGGTGTTGCAAGATATGGAAGGAAGAGGAACATTGTGTGCTAACTAAGCAACTACCTCCACACGACCTTCAGCCATATTCTAGATTAGATAGATCATCAATAGAGCAAGAGACTCTCTGGAAAACTATTAATTACACACCGTTTGAACATTTTTTTTTCCCCTCTACACATATCTTATGTTCTCCTCTCACATTTTCTCGTTCCATGCATAGAGATTGGAGTCTCTTTTTTCCTCTTTCATTTCACATGGTGTATGCGCGCCTTTTTGTACAAAATAACACACCAACCACCTCTTTGGTGAGCGAGTTTACAAGAGAGGTGAGCTTTTTATACAGTTTCACATGCTATTTCTCTTCCACTTCTTCACCTCTTGTTAGATGCTCAAAGGAATGAGCCATTCTTTGAATTGGTGTCAGTTTATTGACCACATTCTATACTTTTACAAATGATATACGTAAGCATTTTACACGCAATCACCGTAGACTTTTCCATACATCTCCTCCTCGTCACAACTCTATGATCAACTTCTCTTCTGTCTTTGGCCTCAGCACAACCCACCTCGCCGCAGGAGTGCTTTCTTCTCTTCTTTCTCGCCCAACCAACAATGCGACACGCATCAAAATAATTGTCACAACCAGAACCATCGTGCTTCAATGCAGATCAATTTGATAGAGAATCATGAAAAGTTTCCCACTATGTTGAACTTTTCTCTCCAGAGCCATGTATTTTTATTTAGCGGAGAAAAAAGTCTATCTCATTCATTGACAAAATAGTAGAGAAAAAATTCACGATAATAATTGTGATGTGATGAATGAATGAATGAATGGAGAGAATTCTGTGAACACTTTTTTCTTCCTCATTTTCCTACACACAGCTTTTTAAATACCCTCTCTCTTTCTCTCTCTATCTCTTTCTCTCGCTTTCGTGCAAAATGCTCGACAATTGCAGTAATAGAGTTAAATATCATCAGTCACACAAAACATCATTTTCTTATTACTTTCTCGCTGCCTTTTTTCTTCTCCTTTCAACAATTCGATTTTTCATCTCTCTGCATAAATAAAAAGAACTTAATTTTCCATTAAGTATTAAGTGGTGAAGAATAGCATTAAAGTTCACTCTTCTCCCTTTTTGTGTGTAAGAATTTTCTCATTAACTTGAGCATTGTCGCAAAAATTACAGTTTGAATTGTGCCTTCTTTATATTCGACCAATTGAATAGAGAAATTATGAAGAGAAAAAAAATTGAAATTTATTCAGAACTAAGGTAATAAAATACATTTGCCTCAATACACTATATGATTTTCAGAATTTTAACCAAAATATTATATTTCTATGTAAAATCTTTGCAATACGAGAAAATAGCATCAAACTGTGAATAAAATTCTCTTGGAAAAAATTACTTTATCAGACAAAGCAATGAGAATAGACACACTTGCAATAGTAGTGGTAGAAGAAGAAAAGTAGTAAACTTTTAGAAAAATACTGTTGATAGAGTTGTAACACCGCAAAAACATTGTTGTGGCAAATAAAAAGCAAAGAAGTTGCAGAAGAAATTAGTTGAAAATAAAGACTTTTTTCTTGCAAGATTTTACTACACCTCATCTATGCCATAAATGTAGTGTTATGGGAGAATTGTTGCTTTACATCCACCTCAGTGTCTTATTCAGCTTACTCTCCGCTCCTCCCCCTTTTTCTTCTCTCAAATCGCCGTGTGTCTCTTCTCGTAATTCCTCAATTTTATTGTTGAATGTAAGCATATTTCATTTTATACAAACTATAGTTAATTCTTCAATCCCTTATGCTGCTCCCCAATGAAGAGCGGGACAAAGACAACATAAGAGAGAAAGAGAGAGAGGGAGAGAGAGAGTGAGATATGTATTCAGCATAGATATTTGCAGAGGTAACACAACTGCAACAAGTATAAATAGAATAACATTATAGAAGAGAGAAAATAAGAGCAACTTCACAGAGAAAATTTACACAAGTGCTACAATAAAAATAATAATAAAACTTGGGAAGCACAGCCACAAAAATGCAAGAGAATTGAGAAATATACACACCATTTTGTAATTTTACCAGAGAAAACAGAATTTATTCGTCTATTTATTCTATGGTCGTGTGAGAAAAATTATATTCTACCAGAAATACTGCCCTCAGAGTTGGTTTGTCTCCACTTCATATCACTCTCTGTATTTGCCAAATTTCGCAGCACAAGAAAGCAAGTCTATTTCGCATTTAAATCAAATATACAAGTCCAGAGTCACAAGTATCAGTCCAAATTGCTTCTCTCCCTCTTATCTTCTCAATTTACCTGTTCTGTGTGTTTGTTCAATTCCTATTCAAATTTCTTTCAAATGAATTTCGTATATATTTGCATAACATGAAAAGTTTCAGTTTTATATCTCTGTTCTTTTTCGTCGTCGCCCATTCCCAATCGTCCCGCAATCCTTTCCATTTCCCATTACAATGTGTCGATAATTCCACACCCAAAAGCCGGACTGTTAAAAAGTCCAATTCAAATAGATTTCAATTTCTCGACTCTTTTTTTCCTTCCTTTTGAAGCTAAAGATGGTGCACAGACTCGAAGAAAAAATGCAAGCATTGGGCATTAAAATGTAAAAATTTTCATGTAACTGCACGCATTTGATCGAGATTATTGAAAGCCACCAAGAATACCAAACACTTCAAATTGAATTATTTTATGCCTTTCTAATTTCTACGAAATCTTATTTCCCCACCGCCAAACATCCAATTGGAAACTCTCTCGAATGTTGCGCGAAATTTCTTTTGAATGGGGCGCGCACTCCGGACTCCGTTGGCTCGAAGAAACCAACACATACATTCAGTTTTAGATACAAAATCACACGGATGTGGGAAATTCAGCTATTATTGTTCACACTCCTTTCATTGTACAATTCTCTATTGCCCCATCATACGGGAGAGACTGACTCTATGTACGCCATCACAATTCTTAATTGTTGCGGAGAAGCGGAGAAAATATCCACACACGATCGTCTTTTTTGCATCCTCCTCCTTTTTTGCCCTCTCAATAGGGATAATGTATATTATATTATTAGATCAAACAATAGAGATTAGCAAGTCCTTTTTGTCTTATTCGCCTCATTGGACTCCCTGTCCAACTGTGGGCAACCATTCAAGGGTATTCAAAGTCCACACTCTGTCCATAAACCCAAAGATGAATTGGTTGAATTGCTGCTTCTATTTCACATTCATTTCCGACAACTTTTCACTACACGCGCTGTCCAGTAGATTTTCCGAGTGTTCTTAATCCTCCTGCGAGACAATCGTCATCGCAATATCATTGCATCCGGAGCCTTCACTATCCAATCCACACAATTCTTCAACACTCATCACATAGCAAATCACTTCATTCCTTCCGACTGTGATGGATTAAATTGAGAATTTCCTACAGATTCTTCTATTCTCTACACTCCCTTCAGGCAATTCTCAATTCAAATCCATCCTATACCATATAATTCTTCACTTGAAGACACCCAGAGATCAACTCCAAGTGCATTATGCTTACGCTCGTTGACTCTCTCCGTTTTGCAAAGACTATTGCAAGAGGCACAAAGAACTCGCGCGACTATGTGAAAACTATGCCAAATTGTGAGGTGAAAAACTCAAGAAAGCAAAAAAAAGCGATGATGAAAAACTGAATAGTGAAAATCACTGCATTAAAAGATTTCTCCGCACTTTTCTTTCTCTCTCTCTCTCTCACTCTCTCTCCTGTACAACATATGCGCACTGTTGTAAATACTGGATTAAGAGCGTGTCCTTTTTGATGATCCGAAGATATAGAGTTTATAGAGAGACAAAAATGTACAATTCTTTCCCGATACAGGGGAATTATAATTTGTATAAAAATGCTATATTAAAAACACAAATAACCATCTAGGAGGAAAGTTAAAATCGCACTACTGCCTCTTGTGCTGGCTGGCCTCACTTGGCTGGTGATGAAGAAACTTTGGAATGTTGTTTCACATATACACATTCCGCGCGGGCTTTCCAGTGTGTGTATGTTAAAATGTTGCATGTATATCAACATTTTACTTCAAACTTTTAGTATTAATTCTCTGCCTTTTTATAAGCTTCCCATTCGCCACACATTCAACTCCCAACCCAGAGCGACCCCCATGTCAATGTGGTCGAAAGCAAGACTCCCCTCGCCAAAATACCACACAAACAGTCCTCTATTCATCATTATTCCCTCACTTCTTGCGGCCCAACATTCGGTCTCTCGCTTTTGCCGGGCACAAATTCCATCTGAAATTTCATGCTCCGTCTTTCTCATTCACTATTTTACAACGTGTAGTCACATACGCTCTCTCTTTACCCAAACAAACTACGAGCAACATATGTATGCATGTGTATACTTTTATCCAACCATTCCCAACCAACACACCGCCAGGCCGATGGATAGTTTCACACCACCACTCGCGCCCTGATCAATTGTTGACGCGGGCAAAAATTTGATATGATTCAACAGCACGATCGTCGTTCTTTTCAATTTTCTCAGCTCTCTGTGTGACTCTTCAGCTCAACAGTTTGAGAACGGCATTCCACTGTGGCCACTTCAGCCACTCAAGTCACTTTTCCACCAACACAGGCCTGTTGGCAACTTCACACACCGCTTCCAGAATCCAATAGTGATCTTGCGCCGATCACTTCTCACTCCACCATCCGTGCGATCCACGAGATGAGAAGTCGCGCGCGCACACAAATCAACCAGAGAGCCGCAATTGAGGCTTTCCTTTCTTCACACAATCTCTCACACTCTCTCACCCATCATCATGCTCACCACATCGCCACAGATTCTTCTTGCTCAACATCTCAGCTCGCACAGCATCTCACATTCCACCGAATGAAATCCTTTATGAGCCGAAGCCACATACAAAAACTCACGCACACGTGTAAACATCAAGACTTCACACAGCTCAAAGCTCTCCCGAGAAGCTTTAAATACCGTTTAGTAGTTTAAAACCACTCAACAGTGTAGTTGAGAGATCGTGCACACCACCAATACGTTGTGATCACCCACATTGAGCAGCGGGACTCGAGAGGAAAAGATCACTCCAAATCTCCAATATCTCTCTTCTCAAGTCGTCGTGGAAAATTGTCTCAATTGAAGCTCCATCCACTCTATCCAGCATCTTCCTCCCATTGAGCTCATTATTCTCCTCTCCGTTGTTGGTCAGGGCATCAGTTATGCCAAAGTCTGCCTGGTGGATTGCGAGAGTCGCAGAGAGGGAGTGATCGCGACGATCACCAATTCAGCCAACAATGCAAAAATGTTGATTGGCAACAACGGCACGACAGAACACAAGAAGGAAAAGAGAGGGAGAGAAATCTTGCCAACGTCCTCGATATATTATAATTACACTTCTTTTTCACCATCCTCTCTCAGTCTCTCATGCGATCTTTCCATACACATTTCGCCCCAATACCATGCAATATGTGAAATCCCGCGAATGGGAAATCTCACACAAATCATATGAAAGCCGTATTTATTGGAAAACCATATAAATATATTATATATATATTACTTTTTAATAAAAATGTTTGTCTTCGCATCAATGTGATAGTGAGTTCCATTCCATTTCATTTCTCTCTTACATACATATATGTGTGGTTGTAGAATAAAGAGCCACGCATGCATTTCGGAGTTATATTTCTCTCCTTGGACATTATTTCTCTTCTCTCGCGCTTTTTGTCTTTCATTTTATAAATTCCATCTTATAACCATAGACACCTCTGCTTATCCTCTCCTCTCTGTCTGTCGCGCTCCCTCTTTGACCATCTTCTTCCTCACCTTCACAGGAACAGGGAAAAGAGAGCAATAGAGAAGAATCATATTTTTCATGTGCGACCCAACAAACACCATCACGGAATTCCCCAGTGAAATGAGATGAGGTGAAGAAGAAAAGCAAGTGGAAGAGGAGTCATTGATCATCTGTATTAGATTTACACTGTGCCCTTTAAATTCACCTTTAAAGGGCCTCGTGCAGCATTAAAGGGACCAAACGTGAATGCAGGTAGAGAAGAAAAACATCTTCACACGACATGCGCCTCTTTCACTCTATTGGAATATTCAATCAACTTTTCACCATTAGCACACTCTGCGATGAGAAGAGGCACCAATGAGATGGGAGAAGACAAAAAAAGGCGAAACATTAATTCCTTTAGCAAACATTTACCAGAAATTTAGTGATTTTTTCTCATTATAGCCTCTATAAAAGTTTAATCTCTTTCAATGTATCACAAAAGAAAATATTGCCTCTTAGCATTTCACACACAAACCTCTTTCGGACACAAAATTCATTGCTCAGCGCTGCGCAGCCTAGGTATAATGAATATCCCTCAATTAAAATGACACGACGAGAGATTTTCACATAATCTGCAGAGAGGTTAAGGTTATCGCAAGGTTATTGGCTGGATTGTACATAAAATTCCATTGATTACGATATAATTCAAATATTGGTTCACTTACGTTCTGTGAATAGCAGAATATTTTAAAGACAATTTCTACAAGGAAAGCTGCCTTGTTGTATTAATTTTCTGTAATTGCATTTGATAAAGAGTTTGAAAACTTCACTAGTAAGAAGTATTACATTGAACTTCTTCATCTATTCAACGTGCTAAGAATTTTGAAGATTTTCCTGCAAATCCTTCAAAAGCAATAATAACAAATTACCCCAAATAGCAAACTTTGCAGAAATTTAGAAGCAATTTCGGAGTATTTCTTATAAAACTTCAAAAGTTCTCCTCTTACACCGGCTCTTATTAGACACTGTTCTCACCAATAAATTGTAAGAGTGTGGCTGGGCAAAAAAAGTGACTCATTGCATTGCCCAGCCAAGAAAATAAGAATTCACGAAACATGATCAACTTGAAAATGTCAATTCAACAGCATTATGTCAGAGACACTGCCTTTAAATACAACACGTCATTTCCCATTTAGTTTGGCTTTAAACATGATAATCATAGAGCGAGGAGTGACAGAGATGGTGGATATGCTGAGCCACGCAGCGCTTTTTTGTTCTACATCCACACGAGCTCCACATTCTTTATGCTTATGAACAAATTTCATATTCTATCACTCACAATCGTGATCATTTGTTTACTGAATCGCCCCGCACATAGAGAAGAAAGAGAGTTGCCGCCGATGTGGCAATTTTCACATTTTTTTTTCGCCCCGATCGTATTGCAAAATTGTAGTTCAACTAGTTAATTACACAAAAGTCCAACATCACTTTTGCCCCAAAAATTCCTAGAAAATGCCCCGCTTATCAGTCAGTTACAGGCTGTTTTTGCTTCAATAAACTACATCAACATCAAATTGGTGATAAACCCCGCAGTGCGTTGTGATGAGAAAAATCACAAGAGTTCAGCTCACAAACAAGGCATAATATTTTAGAGGAAAAACCCGGGAAAAATTGATTAATTCCATGAAATTTGTGATTGACTGTATAATATTAATGAACTTTGGGTGTCACTGTGCTGTTATTGACTCATCTGAATTTATGGTATAAGCGCACAATTGCTGATTATAAACCTCGGCAATGAATATCAACTCGAATTGAGGAGAAAATAAATTGAAAAATATAGAGAACTGCATTAATTTTGTCAACGAAGTGAATTTTTCAGCAAAAATTCTACAGTATCTAGTCAATTTTCGTTTTCCCATACGTGTTTTTCTAAAAATCTTCCATCGTCAACCACTGAAACGACGAAACGGTATAATATTTTCTTTTTTTCCAGAAGGTCACACAAGTGCATTTCCATGTTAGAATCATTTGTTATGGCACTGTGTATAGAGATTATTCACGGTGACACAGTTGACAAATAGTATTTTGCGGTGAGATATGAAAATGAAATAACAATAATTATAAAAGTGATTGCAAATTTCATGTCGTGCCTTTGGTGATTGTCATCGTAGTCGTTCACCTCCGGTTTCACTGCTTCATACCCAATATCCAACTCTTCATCGATGGTAGTTTCCTTCTCTCCTCATGTTCTTCGTTTTGTCCTACTGTTGCTGCCCCTCAGCTCTGTGCCTTCTTCATCTCTTCGCAAAACGGCCAAGAGTGGAGAGAAGAGAGCAAAAAAGATGGTGGAAAAAGACGAAGAAAAACTCGCGATCACGGTTCACCAATTCGACAGGCAATCCACAAACCAACGAGGCAGCAGCAACACAACAATTTTCTTCGAATTGCTGGCTCACAGTTATTTTTTCCTTTCTTATACCATAACATACATTTACTTCACTGTCTTTGGAATATATCTCCTCTCCACCACATACATTTTCTCTGCTTTTCTGCCCAGAGAGAAGACACATATCTACTGGAAATATATATATATATATATATTTGCGAAAGAGCACCGCGAAGAAGTGATTTTTTGAGGCGCGCACGAATACAAAAACCCCAAAAGCCATCGCGCCAACAACACAACCGAACAGTATTCGCGCTGAATTTACCCAAAGAGTGAGGAAATCATCAAATTGTGAGAAGGATTGCAATTTTGGATTTTTCTCACAGATCAATTTCTTACATGAAAGTCAGCAATTTCCCATTGTTTTTGCATTCACCTCAACTCTTTCGTTATCTCTCTCTCTCTCTCCACACTCATTCATTCAACTCCTTTTGCATACCGCAAAATGTGCATTTTAACCCATCTCTCCCTTGGCAATTGTCTCTGCTCAGCAGAACCACAACATATCCCAAGCCTCAAATGTGGAGAAATTAATGCAATGTAATTGAGATGAATGAAAAGCCATAACTGAATATTTTCTCCGTCGCATTTGATATTTCTCACACAAACTGCATCTCTCTCTCTCTCTCTCTCTCTCTCTATCTCGACATTCTCCCGCCTTAGCGCGCAGAATTGTGATTTTGTCTAACAGTCACGATAGTGGTGAATGTTGAGGAGAGAAAAAATTGTAATAATATGAATTATTATGTCAGAATTGCGTAATTTGACCACGCACTCAAAGTATGCAAGTCTCCAAGTAAAAAATACTTGAAATTTTATACTATATCATTTTACTCTCGGTGGTGCAATTTATTTGTGCACTCTCTCAGACTTTTCTGTCAATAGCTTTTTACTGAAAAATACATATACTCAACAACAGAAAAAAATATTGTGACTGATAGAGGCTTCAATTGCCTTTTTTTTCGCCGCCAATGTGAAGCAGATCTCTAAAAGCTTTTTTCTCTGTCAATTAAACATCTCTCTTCTCCTGCATGGGCATGCGAAAAAAGGCTAAATTCAAATTGATTTTTACATCTCAAGCCATTGCATCATCTCAATTGATTGATTCTATTAATAAATTGTGCTTGATTGAAAATAACGCAAAACTAAATTACTCATAGATATTCACCAATGCAAACTCTCATAAATGTTCTATTTTCACTCCCTTTTATAAACAACAATAATAATAACGCATTTCACACAGTGAAGAATGCGGAGAAGAACTCCAAGTTTCTTCAATCTGTAAAAATAAATTTGACAATATCAAAATGCTTATAGATCTTTATTTGTGAATGATGGATTCGCGTGTAAAAAGGGTTCATTTGTTTCTATGGTTTTTAGTATTCAATAATATATTACTTGTTGTGCTTTTCTCTTCGGTCATTGTGCGTCCATGAAATTAGAGCAATAAATTATACTGAAAAATTCAAACATTTATCAAGAATATTTGCATTATTCCAACATTGTTCTCTCGTGTATTTAACATGGTTAAAAATAAATAATGAGAAAGCTAAAAGTCTGTCCACAGCAACTTTTAATTGCACATTCTTCGAGGACACACCAGCCAAAGAGGGGAAGAGAGAGAGAGAGAATGAACTCACTTATATTGCATATATGTAGAACTTTGCAAGAGAATTTCAATGAAATATAGCCAAATGTTGCAAACTCGAATTGTCTGCTCCACTCTTTCAGTATGCAATGGATGCAGCAACAAGTAAAATTACTACTTTGTAGTCTCACCAGTAAACTTTTTCCCAAACCTCACTAACACCTCCTCCACCCCCTTCAGCCATTTCCACCCGCTAAACACACACGCGAGTGATATATATATATATACATACACACCCAATTTTGAACTCACCTATTTTGGTATTTCATTGAAAAACACAATTCATTTTGCTACCATCTAAACACAAGGAATTCCACACGGCAAAATGCATTTTGTGCCGAGAGGAAGAGAGTACATAAACACTAGACGAGGCATAAATGGCGAACTGCAATTCATGTTATTTCTGTTTATTTTTTCACTTAAATGTAACACATTGTTAATAGCAAAGTGATTTGTACCAGTTTTAAATTGTGAGACACATTCATTTGCTATTAAATTGTGTAAATACTCAATTTATGTTTATTTTACCAATTTTCAACCTCCCCCCTTCTTGTCCCCCTCGCAAACAGCTAAGACAGCATAGTAGCAACGACTTTTTCTTACACCATCTATAATCCCACATGGACACTCCTAAGAGGAAATCTCAACACGATTTTCCCTCGGTGTGAAAAAGAGAGAAAACCATTTTGCAAGAGGCAGAGAGCAGTTATTAAGCGCGCCTCTCTAACGATGTGAGATCAGACTCAGATGTGTAATTATTCTAACTGAAATTGATTTCAAGTTATTGGCCTGAAAAACCATTATTTTATTAACAATAAATCATCTTTTGAATAAAAATGCTGGTATTTTGCACTGGCAACTGTATTTGTTTTGTTAGTGCAAATAAATATGCCAATTTAATGGGTTTTCACCTTTGCAAAATACACACATTTCAGCCGCCCTGCATTAAGTGAAGTGACGTACAATTGTAATTTAGTTTTTTTTTTAGTTTTAATACGGTTAATACCATCAAAATATACTTATTTCCCATTTCAACTTACACCGTGCAGTGTCGCTTACATTCCTCTCACTACATTTCCTGCAATTGATCTGTCAAAATCACGCAATGAGCATAATTCTCTGGGAAAATCCAAAGGAAAACTCACCATTACATATTCTCAAAACCACTCAATTTTCCCTCCAAAGTCACAGCAGAAAACAATATAGCATTGAGATGATAAAGAAATTGTAAATGAGCAACTAACGAAATAACTAAAGTTGAATGTAATAAGTGAAGAGAAGAAGAAGAAAAGAAGAAAAAACTCTCGCGTTGTGGATGAGAGAAATTCTTGGAGAGGTTATCAACCTACATTGAAGAATCGAGACATGAACCCCACATCCAGTCACTTCTTGGCGCTCTGCTGCCTCGAGTGCGGCACAAACACACAGTCGAAGAAATCATTATTGTACGTTTTATATTCTTTTGCTGGAAGGAGAGCTTTTTCTTCTTCTTCTTCTTCTTCTTCTTCTTCTTCTTCGGAGTCTCTCTTTGGCGCCCCCCTCAGCCCCACTCCCTTCCACACGTACTTTTCCATTTAATACACACTCACCGACACACTGGCAATCGTGAAAAATTTATGTACATGCATGACATTTCCCCCCATTTTCCCTCCTCTCTCTCTCTCACACACTCTGCTTACATCCCATCATCTTCGAGCCGCTCGCGAACATGCATTTGTAAATGTACCAAGTTATAGGTTGAGTATTACAGCAGCATAAACTTCCACTCTATGACTCTTTTTAGCGTTTGTATGAAGGAATTAAATGTTTTGTACTCAATTTTTTATCTCTCTCTCTCTCCCTCTCCCACCGCCACCTTGTCGCTGTCGCTTCGGCATACCTCTTCACCAATCACCTTGCCAATAACTCTTGGTGTGAGGCTGAAGGAGAGACCCGTGTGCACACACGGAGCAAAAAAGTCTCTGCCGAGTGTGAGAGTCACATAAGAAAATTGCAAGGAATTCGAAATATTCTTTATGAACTGCTACGATGCCGTGGTGAAAAAAGAAGTGTTAAAATACAAGAGAAAGGTTACATTTGCGCCAACACACTCTTTGATTGCTCGTATCTCTCCACACACTCTTTGGCATATTGGGTGAATGTGCCTAAGGAAGAGGACATGAGCGAAATTTGCCAAATGACTCAGTCACTTGAGAAGTTTCAACTTTGAGGACATTCTCGCCGCATGGCAGGAAGGAACCCCATCACCACCACCACACTCAAATTCCCTGGGAATTCATGGAGCGAGGGACTCCTGAAATGAGACACTCTTTCCTCTCGGTTAGATTGAAAAATTAGTGGAGACTTTTCATCATTCATCGCAGTTTGGGAGAAGGAGTCAAAAATTGAGATGGAGAGTCAAGATGAGGAAATTGGCGTGTCAGCAACGGATGACGATGATGATGATGATGACAATCGGGGGCAGTCGAGCCAATGATGGACGCGGAGGAGGAGGAGGAAAATGATGGAATTCACAGTGGAATTTCAACAGAAACAAGCCACCCAACATATTGTATGGGAAATATAGAGCATTTTGAAATCATCTAATGTACAATGCACGGTGTCTGTAATTTTAACAACATCGTACAACATTGCTCTGTCTCTCTCGCTCGCCCCGCGCTCTGTCAGTAACATATTCTTGAGAGATGCCCACAACTCGGGAAGGAGGAGAAGAAGAAAAAAAAAGCGACGGGAAAATGAAACAAGAAGCACAGTGAAACTCACTGTGATTCCCTCCTTCGCCATCTCATGCAATAGAAAATTAGAATATCTCTCGCATTCTCTTCTCATTGAGTCTCGATAAGAGAGTTCCGCTTCTTAATCCGGAAGTTTATCAAACAAACAAACAAATAAGACGACGCAACATTTACACACATTCACGACATTTACTAAATACGTATGCTACAATCTCTGTATGACAAAGAGAAAATAATTCGTGACAATGGATGGCAGTGAGAGATGAATGGGAGGGAATTTAATGAATGAGAAAATTTATTTTCTCTGACTCACACTCTTAGACTCGCAAGCATAGTGTCTTTCACAAATATAATCTGTACACAACAGCATCCCGATGGAATTCACAACACCCTCTCGCCTCTCAACTGATAACGCCGAATAATTAAGGAATATGACCAGCCAGCTTTATTTGTTCCTCACGGTTTTTGGACCTTAGGAAACAATTCCTAGTGAATCTTAGAAGAAAACATCAAAGAATTCGCTTTAACATCTGAAAGAATCATACTTTTCGCAGTCAATGGCGCACCAAACTCTCTTTCTGGAATAAGAGGTCATTCTGGTTATTTCCCTGGATAAAATGTCCTTTTTGCGCAACCGGAAAATCTCCGTATGATTCTCTGAAGTCGTGTGTCATTCACGCCCCATAACTTTGTATTCTCTTAGCAAAATTTTGATATCGAACACATATAAAGTTAGATAAAAAATAAAAATCTACAGGACAATTTCTTATTAATGAGGGAAAATTGGTGGTAGAATTTAGACCTTTACCTTCACGTGGAAATTCGCGGCACATCGGTATGTCTCAGGACTTCAGGCGACTCTATTTTATTTAGAGTCACTGTAATTAAATTTTGCTACAAGCATTGATGCACAACCTCTTCTGTTTGACAGAAAACCATTATTTTGCCCTCCTTGTTCTGCATTCACTTTGCTAGGTAATTAGATACGGGGAAGTTTTAAAAACTGCATCAATCAGTTTTCAACCTTCACGCTCTCACATGAACACTCGAGAGAAATTCCAAATAATATTTTGCTATAATTTAATATCCGCTTGACTTCCTCTCGCACTTTTCATCGTCCTTTCTCTGCTCCGTAACTCCGTACATATTTCTCCCCATTGATCAATCGATCTCGTCTCCTCCTGGAAAACACCCATCAATACGACAATTATACACTCATCTCTCTCACTTTGAGAATTTTCTCTGCCCCGGTGAAGAACATATTGAATTTTCGTTTCCATACGTTTGTGTATCACATTTATATTGATTATAGTGGCTCTATGTGGCTGAGTGAAGAAAATGAGGTCATTGTACGATCTTCTCTTCTCTTTGAATAAAAATCAAAAATCACCTGCTATTCGTTTTATACGCGTTGAAAGTACATTCACATATGAGAAGAAGAAGAAAAAAAAACATTATGTGGTTCTGATCCCACCCAGAAAGAAAAGAGGAAGATGTGGAAAGAGAGAAGAAATCACAGCCAGAAGCATAAATACGGAAGAAGGTGAAAGAAATTTTTATTCCAAGAATTCAGTGTGAGAGAGAGAAAAGAACATCCCAAGTCCAGATCTTTGGACATGGCTAAAGTAATAACACCACATATTCACTCTCAACCAAAATATCCCCAAAGGAATAACTCTTTCACAGAGTTTCTCGCTTCGGGACTCTGTCTCTCTAATGTCTCACTTTATCATTTCAACCAATCTCGGGCACATTTTGACGTCTACACGCTGTCCCTCCTCTTTTTCCCATTAACTCGCCACTTGTGCGATATTTTAATGGGGACTCTCCCCTCGAAAAAATCTCTCTCTATATATATATATATATATATATATATATATGTATGTATTTTCAGTGTGAGAAATCTGGTTTTTCTATTTCTTCCAGGCACACCATGAAGAAAAGGGTCATTTAGTATCTCAACAGTCTGTTTGTTGCTGGAGAAAATTGAGCAAAGAAAACTGTGTCACAGTGACTCAATGATGAGACTTCTTATTTAATTAATAGCACTAAAAAGTATTATTTTACCAGACACTTTTAATCTTCCTTGTCTATCTTCATCTCACTGTCTCAATTTTCTCGTCTCAATTCTCCAAGTCTTTATTTTTCTCCTCATTTGCGAACACTTCTATCTCCTCACTAAATTGCATTGCATCAAATGTGCGAATTGCAAATTATGAAGACGAGGAAACACAGTGTTGTGAGAGATTTTTCCTCTTCTTGATGGGTATGAAAAAAATAAGAAACAGGCAAAAGACTTTAATTTATGCTAAAAACTATAAATGCACTTTACAATAAAATTTATTTATTCATCCCCCTCAACATTATTCGGTCTTTGACCCCAATTTTTCTCCACAATTCAAACATATTCATTCCTTTAAAATCTATTTTACCATGTCATTCTGTATAAATTTTTTCCCACAAAAACGGAGAATCACAATAAAACTCTGCGCATAGCCAAGAATGAGATAGTAGAGCTACAAAGTTGTACAGCCTTTTTTTCTGGGGATATGTTGCACTGCTGCACTCACCCCTAAAATAAAATACACAAACAATTGCAAACATGAGGCTTCCGAGAGGAAAAAGGATACGATGGAAAAAGACCCCCCAAAGTAATATATAAAACTGATTTTGGCACTGGACACACCATCATCTCCTCTCCCTTGGACAATTGCACCACCGCCACACACAGTGGAAGAGAGTCGAAATAATAATGGCCATCCCAAGAGCTCTTCCCATCTGCAAAAATCTCTGACAAGGGGTTGAAATTTACACATTATATACAAGTGAGGAGGCACATAAATTGCAATACTCGCTCCAGCATTTTCTCTCCATAACATATGGACGATGATTGCAACTCGGACAAAAGTGAAAATTGAAAGCAACTCTGCAAGACAATTAATTGAAAAGGAAACAATCAACCATTTAAGCAAGTTAAGTGGAATTGAAACTCCCAAAAGTCAAAGGAACACACACCCCAAGGGAAGACTTTCAAATTCAATTCATATCGTCCTTAACCAACTCGCTTGTTCTCAGAATGACCATCAAATGGGTTAAACATTCGCATATTCTCCACAAATATTAAACACTATATCTAAACAAAAAAAAGACCAATGAATTTGCACAAATTGTTTAAAGAAAACCATAATGGATGAGATGTGAAATAGTAATTATAATTTCAAGTAAGAAACGATAGAACCGCAATAGAGCAATTGAATTACAAAATGCTACAAATATCCACGATATGGTTTCACGTGTAATAAATCTCTTTCGGTCATTGTGTGTGATGTTGCAGAAAAAAGAGAATCACATTTTCACTCTCCTTTCTCTTCCATCAATTTTTCGCGTTCATTGAACTGAATTTTGGTTCACGAAAAAAAATTGCGATATATCTCTCCCACTCCCCCCACAATTGTCTTTCACCAATATTCTCTCCTTTTCTCTCTCTCTCTCTCTCCCTCCCTCTTCTTCTTGCCGCGCGCCACAGACGCGAAGAACTCACCTTTCGAAACACACCAAACAAAAAGGTGCAACACTCTTGTAAGCATTTCTTCCAGCTTTCTTCGTGCCTTTTCTATACATCACTTTTTTCATATCAACTTTGCCGCCAAAAAAAAATTTTTTTTTTTTCCTTTCCATATTCTATTCCAGCCCAATTCGCGCTCCTTTCCCTTCTCTGACTCCTCTCATCGACAGCGCGCGCGGGTGCTTCTCTTTTGCAAATAAAAAGAAACAACTTTACAGCCAATTTGATACCATGTCGAGGGGGGCGCTGAGGAGTGGAGTAAATGAATTATTTTGATACACACATTTGCAGTGAATTTGATATGAAAAGGAAATATGTATATAATGCTGGAGTGTTGAAAAAACGACCATACAACAATCGCTCGTACTCTTTGACATTATAAAAGTGTATTATATACCAGCATGTAATACTACATGGAGCAGTATTATGTACATTACTCATGTACATAGGGAGTCATACAATATAGAGAACCACACTTCCGACTTTCTATTTTCTCAGTGCGCGCCATTTGCCACGAGCAAATGGTGAAATAATACATTACTGGGTTCATCACAAAAATTGCATCTCGCAGTGTCAAATACACTTTTCGCATCGCATCACTTCAGCAACCAATTTCATGATCAACCCAATGGAATCTATGCAGGATTCTCGCCAAAGTTGAGCAATATGTGGCGAGGACATGAAAGAGTTTTCTACTCACCACGGACGACTTCTCTGTTGCCGGCCACTTGGAAAGTGACACTGACGCCTGGGTTGACATGGAAGTACACCACATGTCCGGGCTGCGGACCCTGCGAGTGCTTAGGGCAGTAGGGTTGCGGCTCGAAGCCGGGCCCGAAGTGGAACACTGAATCTACGAGTTGCCAGCCAGCCGGAGCGGCGGCGGCTGCAGCCGGAGCACCTCCGCCGGGCGGCGGAATGGGAATGGCCGGGCCGATGTGGTGGATCTGTGGATGCACTGGCGGATGCATCGGGCGCGCATGGAGCGGCTGGGGCGGTGCCGGCGGCGGCATCTGCGCCTGACATGGTGCAATCTTGGTGGATATGGTAGCCTGGGTGACCATCTTGGCGCTCGTGGTCATCGCCACAGAGGTCGTAGCCCTGGCTGTGGGTGTCACCACGGCAATAGCCGTTGTGACAGCCGATGTTGATGATGTGGCATTCGTCTGGGTCGCGGATGTTGATGCTTCTGTTGCCATTGTAGCTTGATTGCACTTCCAATTCACACTTGAAGTGATATTTGTGGCCAAACTGGGTTCGATTGTCTCTGACAATGTTGCAATTCGGTGGGATTCCTTCAGTGGTGGCTTCACACTATCCACATTTGCCCTCACCATTAGCTCTCTTCAACCCTACAATTTTCCACATACACTCCTGTTATTCTCACATAAACTATCCCAGTGACTTCTTCACTTCTCGACAGTAAATATATTACGAATATGCGCGAGGAAAATCACCTCTGATTGGAGTTACAGTTCTTCAAGCTCAAAATTCCCACACCCACAACACAAAAGTGTCCACTCAATTAATTAACTATCAGTCACCATAATCAGAAAACAGTTCCAATGGAGATACAAACAGTAAGAAAAATTACATGATTACACATCCACATTACCTTCTTTTTCACAAAATTATACCTCACCGTGGCGTGAGGTATAAATTGAAAAATACTCTGTGTCTCTTTCAGTGCCGATCAGACCAAAAAAAAACCGAAAAAGGGAAGAATAAACAGAGAAAAAAATACTGTGTGAGGACAGCAATTAATAGGTCTTGCTGTTTCAGTAAGTGGCGCTGTTGCCGCTGATATTCTTGCACAATTTTCGTGATTTTTATCTGTGAGATTCCATATCTGCAAAGACGAGAAAAACAAGAGGTATAATCAATTGATAAGCATAGAATCAAGTGTAGAGTGTTATGAGTATTGCACGTGTAGCCAAATTGAAAAATATTATATCTATTAATTTTAACAGACAACAAAAAAAAACGTACGAAAGAATCAGAAAAATCACGAGCAAAATGAACATGACAGAGCGACCGAAAATTGTCACCAAATTGAGATTTGATGCAATTATTGAGTTGTATTATTAGATTTAACTGCGAAAATTTCACAGCACGTGATTGATGGTGGCAGAAAAAAGGAGTTTCACGTCTTCGTTTTACGTAATTTTCTGCGAAATAATCTTCTATCTCAAACCACACCACCTCATTGAACCTCTCAGAGTGGAGTGTTGTGAAAGAGGAAGAGGCGGATTGGCAACACACCAAAAAAGAGCGATATAAGCGCGCGCGGAAAGCCCAAAAATCAAAATGCCAGAGATATGGAGCAATCAATAAGACGTACAGTGAGACTTTGGCAGAAGCTATTAGAAGGTAATAAATTTTAAAGCAAGAGAAACGCCTTTCTGCTATCAGTCGCACAATTTTTCCAATTGATCCCTTATCTCTATTCACAGCCACCCACAATTCTCCGTAAAGCTACACGATGGGGTAGACAAAATGCGAAATTGAGCAATTAAAAGAGACTTTTCAGTGCTCAACGTAGGGATTTTTTTTATATTCCGTCCCTTCTCTGTCTCGCCCCTTCACAGTAATGGCAATCTTCTACAGTTTTTACACCCCGTTCTTTGTACACGATGCCCTAAAGCTCGTAGTATCTTTCATCGTCACAATAATAATAATAATAATAATAATAATAATCGTGCTCCCTTCATTAACGAGCCTTCATAAATAAATAACGTAGAACGAATTAGTGTGTAACACCCTCAACAAATAACAAACACTCACTAAAATCTCATATACTTGTATTGTGATTTATGAGGACTCCAACACTCTCACGCTGCCGCCATTCAACCCTTTGACCTTTTCCCCCGACAATCCATTTACCCACCAGATGGCAAAGAAAGCCCTCCCCGTGCGTCCGGAAAATCCCTGACTCACACGTCAGAGCAAACGATCGCTGGTCTTTTCCTCGAGGTGGGCGAATGCCCATCACATTTCGCCAACTATAAATAGGCATTCATTTTCTTAAACATTCAACATCACATGAAAAACAAAATTCTGCAATCTTTTTTACATCATCCCCACAAAGTGTGTTAAATAAATCGAAAAAAAATCTCTCATTTGAGAGATAGAACGAAATCTCTCAAAGTCCTTTTCAATCAATTTCCGCCTTGAAAAATCCTCTGACCCAGAAGTGTACACATCACACTCTCTCGCAGAGCAGCAACAAAGGCTCACTCATCCGTCACGTGAAGTGAGCGCGCGAGAGTCAAGAAACTCTTGAGGAAAAATCCTTGAAAACATTCTTGGAATATTACAAAATTGCATTTTAATGACAATGTGATGAAAGAAAGGTCAAATCAAGTGGAAAATCTGGCGTTATTTCATTATTGCCAATCAACCATGTAAGGTGAAGAGGATCTTTCTCCTCTATTGTTTTGCATTCAATAAATCTTACACCATCACACACCATTCGAGCGAGATGTTATACCATCGAGAGCCTCCTCATAAAGCATCCATTCAATATAACCAGCAATTCATTTGCCAAGACGAGAGATAGACTGACAGGGCACAAAAACGAATCATATTTCCTGTATACTCTCACCGAAATGTGAATTTTAATACGGAGTTACAATTCGCAAACGGGACAGAGCGGGAAGCAAGGTGGAGAATAATGAGATGAAGAATTGATATGTAAAGTTTCCTCTCACTTTGTAGTTCTCCTTCGCACTTGTGCAAACATTTTTCCACCCAATACATGATTTTTCGTCACTTTTTCGCCCAGATTCTCATTGAATTGAGAATTGAAAACTTCATCTCAAGATAATTCGAATTGCTGCATTTCTCCACACGCAAAGACACAGCCAAGAGGCACCAAATTGCAGTGTGGCTCTGACCAATCAAGAGATCCGGGTACAAGAATGACCCGACAAAAGACCTTCAAGTGTACTCAGAAAGAAAAAGAGGTGAAGAAGTATGAGATGGATAAAAAGTGCAGAGGAAAAAATTCAAATTCACACACAGATCGTCAAAAAATAGAAACTTTCACTTTTCACCGTGTCTCCTCTCTATGTCTTCTATTAATTTGAACCAGGCAGAGTGTAACAGCAGCCACGAGCAATTCAATGTATGTACCACCGACCCAGCACATAGACACTTACGCTCCTCCATCAGCAGCGAGTGCATCCATGTCTTCACCTTCTCTGCATTTCCACCTTCATAATCATCATCTACATAACCATAAACAGGAGAATGTATAGAACTCAAAGAGGCCCCAGAAACAATACAATATTATAATCTTAGAATAATATACTAAGTAGAATGTGGACCAAAAGGAAGGCCAAAAATAAATATAATCCTGAAACAAACAATTCGTGAACCTTCTTCGCAACCCACACGACTCTATTAAATCTCTTGAATAATTCTCTAGCTACAATTGTTTCAAAAACACCCCCCGCAACCCAACCTATTAAAGCATCTTAGCCACTTTTTCCCACTATACGCGCGCAAGCAAACACGTCAAGACCACACCGGAGCCATAAAGAAGAGATGGCGAAAAGAGAGAATCATACAGATACATATTTTTCTGAAGCACTCTCATTATGCACACACGAGATTGTGCAAAATTCAAGAGATGAGGTAATGTAGAACAAACGGATGTTAAAAGATACTCGAGAGAAATTTTCATTGTGTCTCCTCATTCATACATTTCACCTCAAAGGAAGGAGAAGCTCAATGTGTGTTCAAAATTGAGATATCACCTCGGTTTCTGTACTTCTCTATCCTCAATGACAACACTAATTTATCATAAAATCACCATAGTAAGGGAGAAAGGACCACAAAAGCTGTAAAATTATCCTATACAACAGGAAATGAATCGATAAGTAAGTCAAAATAAACACTTTTCCATCATGAGAAGAAAAAACCAAAGCTCTGCAACACTATCCGGCACTTTGCTAATGTACAAAGACACATCATCTAATATTCTGAGTGCACACCAGTGCTTTAATTCACAGATTATTTTACACTTTAAATCCATTCTATTCTAATGGACATCGCGTCTTCTCAGCAGTATAATGACTATATCTCTTTCAGTCAGATTATCATCAAGTTTACTGGACGGCTATTCTCATGCAGTAATTTTGTAAAACGAACGTTTAAAAATTAAGCAGATCGGTGGCTCTGATTGCGGAGGAAGTTGATATTTAATATGAAATTTTTGTTTTACTGTACCCTGTTGTCCCATTCTCTGCGCAATCAAACAATCACGTCTCTCTGCGCAGAAAACAACCAAACACAAACATTATGTATGTTCTATAGAGTGATTTGTAAAGATTACTGGTAAATTGCATTGCACTTCTCATGTCCCTTCAATTTATTTTTCTCACCTCTACCTTTATTAATTGCAAGAGTGGAGTAAAAAACAAATTTAAGCAACAACACGTGAATTTGAATATTTTTCTCTTTACAACCGAGTTAGAGACCTTTTTCTACCAAAATGTTCACTATACTTTTTACGTGAATTTGCCCTCTAGTCACACCATTTCCATATTATTATTTGGTTGATGACACAAAACATCATCTCACATGAGAGTCACTTCTCTCCAATAGAAAAAAGTGTAAAGCTATAATTACACAACAATATTATGAATTTCTTCCCTCTCACTCATACAACATCTCTCGCCATCTCCCTCTCGCACTGCCACCTCGTAAAAATGATGATGAATAATGGCGAGAGAAAGAAAGAATTACAAATAGTAAAAAAAAACTGAATTACATGCATTATAATGTTACTAATGTTGTATAACTGGAGGAATCACGCTTCACAAATTGTGAGACTTTCGCAGTGTGCAAAATTTCGTATATATGTAGTCATCATCAGAGGGACCGAAAACAAGAAAAATATTTATCATTCTTCAATGTTTCCCTCAGCTCAAAAATCATCTGATTTGCCCTATTCTTTCTCATCTCTTGAATTTTATTATTACTCCTCGCCTGGCCGTATATCAACCATGTGCAATCTCCACACTTTCACCCCATTCATCATCAATGCCATAGGCAAATATGAAGGATGGAAGGTGTACTTTTGGTTTTTCGGGGGGAAAGGCAGAGTGCGCGCGCGACAGAGGTGAGAAAGAAGCGAAGAAGTGCCAACAAAATGGGGATGTGGAGTCGGTGAATGAATATAAATAAAGAAAGTGTGGGTGTTAAAGACGTGGCGCACATGAAGGGGTGAGATGTACACTAGGAGGGGAGGAAGGAACTTGATGGAACATTCGCCAATACAAGGTGATGAATCTCTTCTTTTTCTCTTTTCATTTCACCCCCCGCTTTTATCTGCGCCACCCATTTTTTCCACAGTATTCCCATGCAAAATGGTTGAATGGTGCGGCACACTTTGGATATCCATCACATTCTACACCTATTTCTCAGGCCCTCATCCATTTCTCTCTTCCAGCACTAAATTCTACCCACGACTCAGCCACCAAAATCCACCCTTTTTGCCATTTTACCCAAGAAAAAAAATATCCAGTTCAAATTCAACTCGTGAGACCACGTCAAATGCTTCTTCTCTTTATGTCACACATAAAAAATACATCACGCTGTCCTATCACAAATGCAATACCGACAATTCTTGCCACAACGCCTGGAAACTTGCACCGCGAACGGGACAAACTGTGCCGCAGCGTGCTGAAGAAACGACCGAGTGATATGTCTCAATGGAGCGAAAATCCTCGGACAAATTTGAATTTAAATATAAAATATCTACAATAGAAGAAGATATCTTTGGAATAAAAATTGTGACGCAATGGAATTTTCAGCATGAAAGGATGTATGAACTGAAAGAAGAAGAACCACAACTAATTGCATTTGAGAAAAAGTCTTTCATCCTCCACATCCACGCATATCCTCTATTCTGTCATAGCTCGATGTGCTGTAATTGTGAAAATATCCCTCAGAGAAACCATTTGAAAAATCCCACAGATGTATTTTCATCATGGAATGGAAGAAAGTCGAGAAAAACCACATAAAAAGAAATCTAATATCACAAAATAGATTCAATTTTGCATTTTTAATTTCACATCCCAATTCTCTCTTTCTCTGGCTCGTGGGAGTAAACAACACTCCACCGCTAGAATAAGCCCGAATGTGTGGAACATGAAGGAATCCAATGAAAGTATGTATATCCTAACATTCTGCGAGATATCTCACTGAGACTGACGGCAAATAATGTTTTGTTGGAAAACGTGCAATAAAAAAGCTAGAGAGAAAAGTGACAGACTTTGCAGTGTGCTCAAGTGCACAAATTTATGGAGAATAAATAAAATTTCGTCGTCTAAAAGGAGCAAAAACAGTGTGGGCTTTTATTTATACCATAAAATAGAATTAGGATAAATGCCGTCTAGACACAACATTCGTGTTTTCTCAGCTCTATTTATTATTATTTTCAATCTCAAAAACTTAATGGCGAGCAAGATGTGCTAATTGTCCTTTCGCATGGTATTACATTTTGACTTTTAGGGATAACTAAAATGAGGAATGAATTTTTGATGTGACTCTTCAAATGACAAAGATAAAACTCTCTTTTCCTCCCCAGTTTAATAACCATTCTATAAAGCCCACAGAGTCGCCTTTGGCCTCCAAGGAGACCCTCGAATTCCCGCGAGAGTGACATTCTCGCCTCCGCAAAGCAAAAACACCAAAATCTCTCTCAATTCTCTCATTTTACACTCCCACACCCCACAATCACGCGAAACACCCCCCGACAATGGCTGTGATTTTCAAACTGCGATCCAACGAGGACTGTCGTGTCGTATGTTGAGCGATTGCATGGAAATTTGACGCGAGAACTTCCTCATATCTCGCGGAAGTGTAAAATTAAATTTGATGTTCGTTATCAATAGCGTCACAATTCGATATTGTACCATATTTATCACAGGAATACGCACTAGATAACATTCCTTTCCTGACACAAATTCAGCCCGCGACAGCAACAGCATCGCCATGTGTAATGGCCTTTATTCACCGCCACTGAAGACACCCTTTCATTGCCTTTGCAATACATGCAGAAAATCGTGCATTAAATCTCGTGATTTATTCTGATGCAAGCAATTTGCATTCTTGCACTTTGAAGATTAATCCAAGATAAATTATAATCTCTCGCACATTTAACTATTCTCAGAAATGCGAATATACCTTGAGGTTATTGGTGGTTTTTCCAACTAAACTTTATACCTTTCTTACCGCCATTCATAATTTTTCACGAGAAAATATCAATTTTCAATGCAAAAAATATGATAGTTTTTCTTTCCTTCTCGCCATCTCTTTCCTCGCCAACCACTAATTAGATAATCGATGAATTCATTTTAATAATAACTATGTATTCAACATTAATTAATGGGCATGCTGAAGGAGAGAAAAAAAACTTGAATTTCAGCACAAAAAGAGAAACACCCAGTGTTGGATGTGGAATTAAATTCACTTACTTTATATTATGTACAAGAGTGTGACCTCGAGAAACCACCCAGAACAACATTCAAATTATTCTTCGGATAACAGACAACATTATCGTTCTTTTTACGAGTGTCACACTGGATGCAGACTATCTTGGGATTACTAAAAGGAGTGGTTCTTCTCAGAAATCTTCAAAATTCAACATTCTGTCGCACCCTCGATCTCTCCGCAGATTTGCTAAATCACGTACCGTTTTATGGAAATTTATAATGCATGTCAAAGGTTCAACTATTAAAGGGTCATTGGACTTCAATTTTCCATTAAGAATTCTCAAAATTCTGACAAACTAACGCTAGAATTAGCCGTTTCTGAAAATCCATCCTAGATCAAAACATTTTACGGCGATCAATAACAATTTTATTTTTATGCCAAACTGTCAATAACAGATAACATGAACATGTTATCAATTTTATAATATTCCAATTAGGTAATTTGAACTTCAAATGTTTACAATACTTGCGCTGACTGAGGAACAATCATTCGTCGTATTCTGAGAAATTCACTGCTTTCACGGAATTTGTTGCAATCGCAATTCAGTAACCATAATAAAATAATAAATGCTCTGTAATGAAAATTTTAGTATCACTGATAGCGGATGTCGTTCTCAGGTAAACTTTTGTGGCTGATTCGCTTATATTTGATCATTTTTGATAATAGATTCTTTTCATCTGATCATAAAAAGGAAAAGAAAACAGAAATTGTGATGTGAAATGCCAGTTTATCCATTAGAAGAAGGTAAAAAATATATAGAAAGATTGTCAATAAAAATATCAAGCAATCGAAACGATTCCAAACACCCTTTCGCTATTCTCCTGCGAAAATCACTTCAATTGTAAAGATGTTTTCACTGAAAGCACTTCCCTCAACAATCCCCTGAAATTGCGAGAAAATTTGATTTTACACATGTATTAAATTTCTGTCTTGGACGTGAAATATAGACGTCTTGCCAGAAAGTTCTCCCTTTGTGAAGGGGGTGAAAATGGCGAAAGTACTCGCAGTTTGAACATCACTGAATAACGTCACTATTTTCGTACTTCATGTATATATATATTCATGTATTTCTGGGGGCGCAATTTGCCGAAAGGGGAGGGTGGGGGTGGGCAGATTGGACGGATTCGCCGTGGCGGCGAGAAGTGGAATGAATGGTGAGACAACAGACTGACAAAAATAATATGCATTGAGCGCCCACGGATTTCACTCCCTCGCACTCTCTCTCTCTTCGGGGCGCTGAGAGCGTCTCCCACGCAAATCAAAGGGCGCCATTTGATGTGCTCCAACATTGAGGGAGGTCAGAAAGGTCTCTTCTCATCACGTCGCTCAGTCGTGGGGGCGATATTTCTCGCCTGACTCCTCTGAGCTCGACAGGGGTTGCGCCACGAGATCAATCGAGCCTTTTCACTGGGCTCCGGAGATCAGGTGGTGACTTTCCAGCTGGCTATCTGGCCCAGAAGACGCAGTATGAAAACCCCACACAAACTATGCCTATTCTGTACCTCCGGACGCGAGTGTCTCAGCGAATTGATAAAGCCACTGGTGAAAAAGCTAAAACTTAGGAATGAATATAAATATAATTCCTGTTTCCGAACGCAGTTTCGTTATTCAAGATTTTCAGGTCTCTGATAAACCGGTCTGATTCAGTAATTTTCGGAATGACTCCAAAAGAATCGTGATTTGTTAGAGACCTGTGTCTGCCACACTCCCGGACTCCCGTAGGCCGCGCTTTTCACCCTCTCTCTCTCTCTGAGCTCTTCCAATTGAAAACCACTTAGAATACCCGTCCAAGAGGCCACCACGAGAATTCCCTCTGTCGTCAGGCGTCCGGAAGAACCCACAGTGGAAAATAATTGCAAGAATTGATAAGCAAAAAGCCCCACAAATCCCAACTTGTGCCATCTTCCCAGAATCATCTCGTGTTTCCACAGGGGATTCCCCATCTGCCCGCGCGACTCCAAGAGTCCCCTCGTCGCTTATTGCGTGGCGCCCTTGAAAAGGCGATGCAACAAAACACGCTTCAGCAGCAAACAACTTTTTGCCAGCTCTGGACACCTTTTTTTGCCATCACCATCGCGGTTCTTCGCCGTCTTTTTTTCGCAGACGCCCCACAAGTCCACCATCGACCGCCGCGGACGCATAGCATAAATCCATTGCGCGATGTGTCCTCAGAGCCCCGCGGGGGCACCGCCAGCAAGGCTGAGACACCGTGGCAGGCGTGGAATTGGCTGATTTGCAAGCGGAGACGGAGATTTTGTGGCAACATACGGAAAGGATGAAAACGGAAACAACGCCCAATGGAGGTAGGCCGTCATGGGGCGCTACGCCACTGGCCTTCTATCCAACTTACATCGTCCGTGCGTGAGCAGCAGCCTTGTGAGTCACTTGTGGACAATATTTTCACAATTTGAGCACTAATTTAACATGAAATTTTTTTGTACAATTAACACCACAACTGACGGCTCACTTGGCGAAACACTTTTTTGACAGTGGGGAATTTCTTTCAACGCCACGCCAGCAGCGCACTCTGGCGTGGGACAAGCGCACCAGTGAATTGGACAATTCCACATCCCGACTGAACGGCTCCAATCTGAAAACTTTTATATGCCTTAATGTATCCAATATTCTGCGAAGTACAGCATTGAGGGAGGCGATCATCTGGGTATGTTTTGTGGAAAGCAATCGCATCAAGAATTCACCAGTCAAACAATCGTGTGTTTTTCTCAAATTCCCACATAATTTGTGATCTTCCTATATCTAAATATAATCAGAAGTGCTTCAGAAGGAGATGAGTCTAATAAACAATGGATATCAGCTGAAAGACGATATAAGAGAGAGCTTTCTGTAAGCATAATTTGTACAAAATCAGATTTGTTTACATCCACACAGCAATCTGAATCAAAACACTAATCAAAACTAACTTTACAGACTCGCGGAGAAGAAGAAAGATTTGGGCAATGAGCAATACAAGATTAAGAACTATGCTAGAGCCATACGGTTCTTCTCTGATGCAATATCCTTGTGCCCAAACCATCCAGCCTACTTTGTCTACCGTTCGGCCTGCCACATGATGCTGAGTGACTTCAAGCAGGCTCTGGCCGACGCCAGATATGCCGTGAATCTCGAGCCGTCGTTTGATAAAGGCTTCATTCGAATAGCGAAATGCTGTCTTATGTTGGGCGATTTAGCGGGATTCGAGCAAGCCGGCAAGGCTCTCATGAATCTGGATCCAAAAAGCACAGCTCTCAATATGGAAATACAGAATATTATCCAATTGCGAGATCTCGAAGCTAAAAGTGTGGCTTTGTATGAGAAGAGAGATTTCCGATCAACGATATTCCAATTGGACAATGCATTGAAAATCGCTCCGGCATGTCAGCGATACAAATTGCTAAAAGCCGAGTGTCTGGCTCTCCTGGGAAATGTTGATGAAGCAAGTGCAATTGCCCTGAACATTATGAAAGAGGATAGGAAGTGCGCTGAAGCCACATTCATTCGTGGACTTTGTCTGTATTACATGGGAAACTTAGACAAATGCGTAATACTTTTCCATCAAGCATTGACTCTCCAGCCGGATCATCAGAAAGCGAAGATGTATCGGATGACTGCTCTCAATCTGAAATCATGCAAGGATTGCGGAGATGAATTGTTCAAAGCAGGCAGATTTGAAGACGCTTATGCGGCCTACTCAAAAGCCCTGCAAATTGACCTGTCCAACAATGATGCCAACAGCAAATTGTACTACAAACGTGCTCAAATGAGTTACGAGATGAAACTGAAGAAAGACTGCGTGAGAGAGTGCAGTTCAGCGCTTGATATAAGGAATGACTATTTGGATGCAATTCTCCTGCGGGCTAAATGCTACAGTGAATTGGAAGAATACGAGGAGTCTGCGAGAGACTACGAACAGGCATTTAAGATGGTGAAATCTGCAGAAATCATAGAACTTCTGCGAGGAGCGAAGTATGACATGAACAAACCCAAGACTTTCTGCTACTATAAGACTCTGGGTGTTGATAGAAATGCCACTGGCGAGGAGATCAAAGCGGCTTACAGGAAACGTGCTTTGGTTCATCATCCAGACAGGCATATTCTCTTGCTGGAGAATGAGAAAAGAGAGCAGCAGAGGAAGTTCAGAGAAGTCGGACAAGCATACACTGTTTTGTCTGATGTTCAGAAGAAGGCAAGATACGACAGTGGACAGGATCTCAGCAAATGTGAGGCAGATTTTGATCCTACGGAAACTTTCCAGAAATTCTTCTTCTCCGCCAATCAAGGATCTTTTCATATTCAATTTTAATTAAAAAAAAAAAGCTGAAATAATCGAGTTTTCATATTTATATTGCTTCTGCGTGAGGTGAGCTTCTGGCTGGGTCGATTTGTGGGACGTATATTCCACATTGTGCCACTGGAAGCTGTGGAACGTGGAAGTCTGGTGTGAAGGCTGCGCGAAAGTCGTCGGGCGACCGCGAGTTGGATTTCATTTTCACATAATCTCTCGATATTGCGTGAGGAAGAGTCCTCCTCGAGGTGACCAGTGCGTGCACGCGTGCGTTTGGCAGTGCGATAAACAATGGATAGCAGTCCAATTGTGATCACAGACGACGAGGACGTGAATATGGGAAGTGGGACAGCAATGGACGACGATCTCCTGCCCCAAGACAGCCTCTCGTGAGTTGTTTTGCTCCGCTTTGTTTGCCTGTGAGGGGGCTGGAATTCTCCACCCGCTAACCCACTTTGGGCGGCCATGCTAACGGGGTTGAATGACTGACGCTGGTGGTTCGAATGCTATTTTGAGCCACAGACGACCGACTTTGTCTCTTCTGCATTTTTTTCCGCTCCGGGGAGACTCCCGGACGTCCTCCGCATTGGAGATTTCCATGATTCAGTGTGCTCGGCACACGGAGTGGATGACCTTTCTCCACGCCACACACAAAGAGCTGGGAAGTGGAGTGATATTTTTCTTTTTGGGAACACTGCGTGGGCTTCCCCAAAGCGCAGAGCGATCTGTGCGGTGACTTCAGACAACCGGTACCAGCGACTGACTCATGCTCGCGCCTCACAGACTTCCCAGGTGTTTTTCCATCACCCACTAATCTTACGCGCTGTTTTGCTCTCCGCCAGGCTCGCCGAGAAGAAGAAGGATCTGGGCAATGAGCAATACAAGATCAAGAACTACGGCGCAGCTCTCAAACTGTACTCCGATGCCATCTCGCTGTGCCCCAACTTGCCGGCCTTCTTCGGCAATCGCGCCGCCTGCCACATGATGCTGGGCGACTACAAGCAGGCCCTCAGCGACGCCAGGCAGGCCATCGACTTGGATCCGGGCTTCGAGAAGGGCTTCATCCGCATCGCCAAGTGCTGCCTCATGTTGGGTGAGTCCCGGGCATCCCTCGAGACAGGCGCTCGCCAATGTTTGCCGCCAATTATCACCAATTAGCTGGTGAATCACTTACACTTGCGTCAAATTCACTGGAAAAGTATTCGCTCTAATGTCTTTAGAGAGACACGAATTAGTGAACAATGCTAATGATGAGGAACTCACACAATTCCTGACCAACGGAATAAAACCCCAATTGAGCATCTATTTTGGTCCAGAGCGGCATTCTAAGTGAAAATCAATAGTACACCTTTTGCCGCTAAGGTCAAAAGTGTAACTCGATGCGGAGAAAGGGGACAATTGTCCTTCCTCGCAAGCACTTATAAATACGCTTCTGTATTCCCTATCAATACTTTAGTAACCACGCAGAATTTCTTAGGCCAATCGATAGCCAGAGCGCAGATAAAGGAGTGTCATGTGAATTTGCTGTAAATTATCTATTAATTTCTCTGACACTCGTTATCGATCTTAGAAATTTTCAAACAAGGCGTAAATTCTTTCATCGCGTCACAAGAGATTTTTTTTGATTGGGCGATAAAATCATTTAACGCAAATTATACAAGGTAATTTAGATCAGAAATGTGTGAGAGATTGTAGCGAAAATGGGCTTTTTTTTAAATTGATAAGGCAGATAATTAAATTGGTTGACGTGGAAAAAGTGTTGTGAATTAGAAAAATGCGAATTATCCATCTTTCGCATGGCAGAATTTCTTATCAGTTTCTCATGTGATTTCAGGCAATTGCGGTGAGAGATTAATTTTCTACTTCCTGCCATAATTTGTTGGAAATTCAATGCTAAACTCTCCCACTGAGAATTTTTAATGGGCGTTTGAAGATTGGACGAAAAGGGAGGAGAAAATGAATTTCATCGTCATAAATCATGAAGAAGCACATTTCTTCCAATGATGAAATAATATATTTCCCTACTCAAATTGTCGAATGATGGGAGAATTTCTTCCTCGTGGCCATGAAAATTGATGGAAGAAAAACAGAATTTTTTATTCAAATGATGCAAACAACAAACAAAGCGAGAGAAGTCAAAATAGTATCTTATCAAGGCTTGGGAGTGAAAATCACGATGCTCTCAAATTAACACGCAAGTTTACGCAAGAAAATTCAGACTCCAAATATTTCCACAAATCATCTTTTCTGCCTCAACCTTGACATTCAATTGCTTTCATAGTTGGGATTTTGGTGGTGAAAAGTCTCGTCAATTGGGATAAAATTAGGTGTTCTTTGAGACAAATTCTCAGTGACGATCTTAAAAGCTAAATGAATGTCTGATGATCTATTTTTGCCACCTTCTCACGATGACGACACACAGACTTTAAAATCTTCTTGGCGCGGAAGAAGAGTGTGTCTTTCTTTAAATGTCCAATTAAAAAATCCCTCTTCCATCTTCAAGGCAAAATGCGGATATTTTTGCATTGAACTCTTGAATGTTTTTCCTGCAAAAAAGTCAAATTCATATTGTAAGAGTTTACTTTATTGGTTTGAGGAAATACAAATAGACTTTCTGAACAATCACGAAATGCAAGGCGCAAAAAAAATCCAC
The DNA here is from genome assembly GCF_947086385.1 of Phlebotomus argentipes. Taxonomy (NCBI): domain Eukaryota; kingdom Metazoa; phylum Arthropoda; class Insecta; order Diptera; family Psychodidae; genus Phlebotomus; species Phlebotomus argentipes. The sequence continues at coordinate 3,950,689 of NW_026776181.1, read as the reverse complement.
TTTGTGTGTACAAAATACAGTGAGAGAGAGAAAAGGAAAAGATGTTTTTCAATGCCATGTAGTTTTACATAGCAAAATAATAATCTTTCTACAAGTTGAAATGCAGGCGGTGTTGATTGGTAATTTCCCAAACGATTCAAATGGGCGTTTGTGAATAAATAATTACCAACTTGCAAATGAATTCATATTGAAATTGTGCAATATTAGACTTTTGAATTTGTAGTGAATCCATAATTTCTCAGGAAAATCATATTTGGAGAGGACAATAATTGACATTTTTCCAGTGTTTGGCTTTCATTTGTATATATCGAATGGAGTGTTATTGATTTTACTGCGAATGTTGTCCTTGGACCAAAATAAACGCTTTGTCCAGGTGAAATCTATTTTCATCTCTGCACAGGTAGCGATTTAAATTTGAGCTGCAATCCGAAGGTTAATGAATTCAATTGAATAATTTACTATTTTAACTCTCTGCCATGATATTCTATCTATCAGAATCAGATTTGTTCGAAAATATGCTACAGATTCGTGAAAATGTAATTCTGCAGAATTTACACAATATTTTTCCACCTTCATTCAGTCATTTGACGCTAGAAATGTGAATTGAACTAATTCTATTCGGTCAAGTGGGCAATCTTGTGATAAGAAAGGCTATTGCTTGCGTTGCTAATGCCTTTGCTGTTGGATTTTTCTCCGCAGGAGATCTCGTGGGCACTGAGCAGGCGGTGAAGGCGCTGCTGAACCTGGAGCCAAAGAGCGCAGCCCTGAATGCGGAGATGCAGGGTGTGCAGCAGCTGCGCGAGCTGGAGGCCAAGAGTATGATCTCGTATGAGAGGAAGGACTTTCGCACGACCGTGTTCCAGATGGACAGCGCCCTGAAGATCGCGCCCGCGTGCCAGCGCTTTCGACTGCTCAAGGCGGAGTGTCTGGCGCTGCTGGGACGCGTGGATGAGGCGAATGACATCGCTGTGAACGTGATGAAGACGGACTCCACGGCCGCCGATGCGGTGTACGTGCGTGGACTTTGTCTGTACTTCCAGGACAACCTGGACAAGAGTGTAATACACTTCCAGCGTACGTTGTCGCTGGATCCGGATCACCAGAAGGCGAAAGTATGGCGCGTGAAGACGCGACAGCTGAAGGAGCGTAAGGATCGCGGTACGGAGCTGTTCAAGGCGGGGAAGTTCAGGGAGGCGCACTCGGCGTATTCGGAGGCGCTGAAAATTGACGAGATGAATAAGGAGGTAAACAGCAAGTTGTACTACAATCGGGCGCTCATGTCGTACAAGTTGGATCTGCGAAAGGACGCCGTGCGCGACTGCAATGCGGTGCTGAACATCAAGAGTGACTACTTGAAGGCGATTCTCCTGCGTGCCAAATGTCACACTGAGCTGGAGCTGTACGAGGAGGCGGTGCGGGATTACGAGCAGGCGCTCAAGGTGGAGAAGACCAGTGAGATCAAGAATATGCTGCGAGACGCCAAATTGGCGCTGAAGCGATCGAAGAGGAAGGACTACTACAAGATCCTCGGCGTGGGCAAGAATGCCACGGATGATGAGATAAAGAAGGCGTACCGAAAGCGAGCTCTCATCCATCATCCGGATCGACATGCCAATTCCACGGATGACGAGAAGAAGGAGCAGGAGAAGAAATTCAAGGAAGTGGGACAGGCGTACTCGGTGCTGTCGGATCCGCAGAAGAAGGCGCGATATGACAATGGACAGGATATCGATGAGTCCGGAATGGATTTTGATCCCACTGAGGCGTTCCAGCGATTCTTCTTCTCCTCAAACAGCGGCTCCTTCAATTTCCATTTCCAATAGATGTCAGACTGGGCAAGACCTCTGTGAGCGTTAAAGTCAAAATTCCAAAACCTCTCCCACATTTACACTAAATTCCCACGTTGTATTCTCTCGTACCGGGGCGCCTCTTGATGCGCCAGATATTCAATTAGAAATTGCCTGTAATTAAGCAATTCATTGATGGAACATAGAAATAAAGATGGATAAATGGAAGTCACTTCGGTGTTCATTGACCTTTGGCCTCATTACTCAATCATCGATCCATTGTATGGAGATTCAGCACTGTTGCATGCGTGGGTATTGGCTTCACGCGGGAAAATCACAGTAAAATGGAAATCGAAATGAAATTTTGGACTGTGGATTTGAGCTGAAATCTCGCTGAAACATCATTCCATGAAGCACGAAACCGTGAAACACGAAGCCACGAAACACGAAGCGAGACAAAAGCAGACGCAGCAAGGAAGAAACGCCAGTGTTGAAACATGGCAAAACCCGTAATAAAAAGACATTGCAATTTAATTTTTATGTATTATTTATTATTCTTGTTTTCTTCAGTTTTTTAATCTTTTATATATTTGCATTATATTTTATTTTATATGTACAAAATATACAGAAGGTACAATATTTCAATATTATTTTATTATAATGATCACAATTAACTTTTCATTTTCTCTTTATCATTTTTACTTTTACATAATAATATTTATTAAATCTTCTACGAGGCTTTTTATCTTTTTCTCATTTTCCTCTTCAACTGCTATTGATCGGGAAAAAACATAATTTGTTTTGTTACTTCTTCTCATCAAGAAAAACTAAATAAAATTGGTGAATAAATCGTTGAAAAAAAATTTAGTGAAAGAATATGAGAAAAATTACACCAAAAAAAGAGTGACACAAAGGTAGAAAAATGAATTTCTATGGGTAATTTTTATGCATTTCTTTTTAGTAGCTTTGTGTTGTCCATCGTTCTAATCAATTACATAATGTTCCTCTATTTATTATATTTCTTGCAATATATTATAGGGTTTTTCTTGTTACGTTAATTCGCTATCTAACTTTCTTCTTGTTGTTTTTTCTCCACTTTAATTTTTAAACTTCTTTATGCATTTTTACCTCTTTTTCTCAATAGTTTTTTAATATTGTTATATTAATAGTTTTTACTTGTAATTTTTTCATCTCTTTATAATATTTGTTTCTTCTTACGCAAATATTTATATTGTAAATATTATAACTTACAGCATTTTATTCACTTTTTACTTTTCATCTTCTAATTTTATAGATTTGCAATTTTTTCTCTTCTTCTCTTTTCTGTACAAAGAAGATTTCCACTTGTTTTTTTTTATACAGTTAACATAAAAACAAATTTTTTTTCCAATAAATTTTTACTTCTACCATTCTCACTGCCTTCTCGACACTTTCCAGGTTCTCTCTAAACTACTAAAGAATTTTACTTCACTTTTGCAACTACGAAAAAACTTGTTTTACGACTGTGATTTTTTTTTTGGATTCTCTTTATTAACTCTTTCTGCACAAAAATGCTCTACATTTCTAATTTTGTATTTCATGATTTTTCTTCTACACCTCTTTCTCCCTCTTTCAACTCATCTTCCTTCCAATTCAGTGAGCTTTTAAGTAGTAAAAAGAAAAGTGAAACAATGCGAAAACTTCACTTTCACAAGCATCAATTTTCGGGATGAAAATGTGGGAAAATTCGCCAATTGATAAATTTCAAGTAAAGAAAATCATTAGAAAAATCATAAGTAAATATTTAAATTTCCCTCCGCCGAAACTTCCTCTCTTGTTTTCTTTTTTTGCTTTTCTTTCAACACAGAAAAAAGACTTGGTTTTGCAATGCAAAAATATAGAAAATAAAAGTCATCTTCTTAGAAAATAGTACATGTAAAAAAGTTGCTTCTCTCTCTCTTTTCAAATCTACAAACTAAACAAGATTAAATTAATTCCTCAGTTAATTCTACATCATTAGAAAATAATATATTAAGAAATATTTACACAGGGACTTAGATTTATTTTATACACCGGACATTATTTTTTTTGCTTCATCTCTCTAAAATTTACAAAACTTACAAGATTTTTCTGCTTAAATTCTTTTTACATTCGCCATTTGTGTGTGTGTGTGTTTTTCCTTTTTCTTCATCTACATTATTTTGCAAAAAAGAACTCATCTCGCGCTCATCTTTCAATAGTGAAACTTTTTTTTTACCTCATTTTCCTCCCTCTTCCTTCAAATTCTTGTATTTTTTCTGTTTATGGATAAATGATTTCTTTTCTTTTATTTTTGTTACCTTGTTTCATATCTTCACGACTTCTATTGTAAATCTGTAATGCATCTTTTTTTTCTCTCACTTCTAAGCAGCCTCCGCAGAGGAAGAAATAACAATAAATCTATTTGGTGGTATGAGTTTTAAAGACATTCTGCACTTCTAAACATAAAATATTCCTACCCTTTTACTTTCTCTTTTTTCTTCTTTAACTATTTTGTTTTCTTATTACTTGCTTTTCACGGTTATTCTTTAAATTGTAGAAACTTTTTCAAAGATTGAGTGTGTGACTGTTAAATGATTTTTTGTCTGGGGTAAATGTTTGTAAAAGTGTGTGACCAAGAAAAACTACACTTCATGTTATTTACTCAAAGGAAACTCTCTCTTTCTTGCTCTTCATCATGCTGTAAATAATCTACTTGTTGCTTACTTTTTCTGCTTTTTTTTCTTAAATATTTTTCTCTTGACTCTCTACACATGTGACATTACGTTTAAAACTTGATGAATTACTTTGCTTTTTTTTCCTTAATAAGAATGAGATCAAATATCGTAGTTTGTCCTTTCATCATCCATCAACTTTTGGCTCCCTTTCTTTCTATCTTTTTCTCCACTTCTTCTTCATCGTCAAATTTTATGTGTGTATTGTCTGCGCATCGCGAGATTCATCCTTCAACACAGCGCGTTTCTCTAGACCGTCGCAATGACAATCAGAAGATGAGCAATGTCAGCCACGCGGTGAAGGAGATCCGGTGCAATTCGGGCCAAATTGTCATTGGCAAAGTCACATGAGGGAAAGATGTGCACCACATACGCAGCCTGTTGACTGCCCGGCGCCGCGATGTTCACAATGCCGGCCGCTTGCTTCTGCTGCAAATACGTGATGAAGCCCGACTGCAGATTCTTCGATTGCTGCAGCACATCCAGGTGGTCACGACCACAGGGCAGAGCCAGAAGCATGCAGTGCTCATTGTCCGTCTGCCACGAAACAGAGAGAAACAGTTTAGAATTCACAGCACACAAACACTTTAGCAGCTATTGCTTAAATCACTCACCTGCATCTTTCGCGCCACTCCCTCCAGCTGTGTCTGCTCCAGACGCATCCTCTGGGCAATCCTCAGCGGTGGTGTGGAGCCATCACTGTTGCACGGCAGCGAATCGCCCGCCACTTGAGGATTGCCAAACACAAAGTGCATCTGCACGGCCGCCTGGTCGTTCTTCAGCGCCAGCAATCCCTGCCACATCACCGGATACCGCTGCAGCAGCATCAGCAGCGAGTCCGCTTGCGGTGGCACTTGACTGGCATGAGGTGGAGTTGCCGCTTGCAAATTGCGTCCCGTCGGCGCTGGCATGGCTGGCACCAGAGTCCCATGACTCGGCATATTGGCATGGCCTGAAGGAAAGAGAGAAGAACAATCAGTTCTCCCCACAAACGCCCCATCTCCGTCACGAGGACACTCACTTGGAATAGAGGCTCGATTCTCACGCTCCTTGTCACGCTCCCTCTGCTCACGCTCGCGCTCCAGCGTCTTGGGATGCTGCGAGTACATGTGGGACAGATTTGTCGGGGTGGTCGGCACACTTGGGGCTCCATAGTTTGTCGGTGGATGACTCATGGGAGCCACAACGCTGTGTGACGACGGTCGATGTGCCGGCGGTGGTTCAGCGGGCAATGGACGCGCCGCCGCTGACTCATAGTAACTCCTGGCGCCGGCATCCGGATAGTGAGGATGAGGTATTCTCGTGCCGGACACGTACACTTGAGCCACTTGCGGTGAATCTGCACAAGTGCGGATGATTAGCGGAATTCCTGGCAGTTTGCCAAATGAGACTCTCTTACCAGTTGCACGATCCTGCGGACTCTGCAGACTGTGAGGAACAGCAGTGGTTGTTCGAGGTCCACTAGCAGGACGTCTCAGCTCCAGTGGCGGACTGGCCACCGAAGTGTCGTCCATCTCTGAGATTTCACTCTTCTGATCTGCCGCTCCCGGAAGCATTGGTGATCTACAAAATATGCCACATTAAATCCTCACATTCTATGATTTGATTAATCATGACAAAACATACCTTGGCATATGATATGGAATTCGGGCTCCATGATTCAGGGCTTCCTGCGCTCTAATGTACTGATGATGGTACATCATGATGTGATGATCTCTGGGCACTCCGCGCAGTGGAACAGGTGGATATGGTCCTTCTCCCTGCAATAAAGACAACGACACACACACACACATTAGCATCGCTTAATTGAGAAGCAAATCACATCCTCAAACTGAAGCAAACATCTCAAGAGTGGAAAGAGACATTTACCGGAGTTATCGGAGATGCCTGCTGATGAGCAGGTGGAGGACTCTGTGATCGTGTCAATCCATAGCCACTCATTTCATTGTGCTACAGATTATATTGTGACAATGAGAGCAGCGTCCAGGAAGATTAAATATGACAATTGTTATTCCAAACATCTAAAATACACTGTTGATAAGAGACAAAGAACAGTGTTTTACTCACCAGACTAGCTTCAAAGGCAGGAACTGGCAGACCAGCTTGCAGGATGTGACCACGAGCCTGTCCTTGTGGACTGATCGGAGGCACAGTGACCCGAGAACTGCTGGCTCCTGTGAAACACAACAACAACACACTGTCAGTACGACATTCTTCGCGACTGAGAAAAACACACAGTTCTCACCTGTAACAATCGGTTGTTGACTGCTGAGATGTGGCTGCTTGGGCGGTGGACTGGCCACGGCACCGGTCAGGATCTGTGGCGACTGATGCAATCCCATGACGCCCTTGTTCTGTGGCGGCATTCCGGGTGGCAAAATCTGTGCCGTCGCCGTCTGAATGTGCTTCGTCGCCTGATGAGCCACACTCGGCGCCACGTTGGCCATCATGTGCTGCTGCTGCTGCGGCGTCGCCTGGCCGACCGACTGACCCAGATGCAGAGGCTGCTGCTGTGGCGGCGCCTGCTGTTGCTTCACCACCAGATGATGCTTCTGAGACGCCATGGCGTGCTGCTGCTTGGCCAACTGCTGCTGATGGTGCTGCTGAATCTGCTGCTGCACTTGCATATGCTGCTGCTGTTGCTTTGTCAGATTTGCCACCGATGGTGACTGAATCTGAGGAGGAGGAGGCGATGGCTGAATCACCTTTCCACTCTGCAACACAGTAGCATAGCCCGTTGGCGGTGGCTGAGGCATCATCTTCCCACCATGGATAACCATCTGAGATGTCTGTTGTTGTTGCTGCTGTTGCGGTGACGCTGACGCTTGACTCTGACCACCCTTCTGGCCCAGGTGAATGGGCTGCGGTTGGTTCTGAGCCGATGGTTGTGTCTGCTGCTGTGTTATTGTGATTTGCTGCTTCATCGGCGACGGATGCTGCACCACACGCGGCGACAGTGTCGCTCCAGGCGATGCAGAACTCACCGGAGGCACGTTTATGATCAGATTGTGTGGCATTCCGGGTGGACCAGGTGGTTTGCCTTGCGCCTGTGGCGGTCCCAGATTCTGATGCATCTTCCCCTGCTGATTCTGCATCACCACACTCGGCGTTGGCTGAGGAGGAGCGCTCTGCTGAACTGGCTGTGGCGCCTTCATATGCACCTGCTGCGGCTGGGCAGCCATAGACGTCGGTGGCATGTGATACTGTGTCTGTTGAGGTGGCGCCTGAACGCCCGGATGTGGTTTGGACATCGTCTGTATCACAATGGGCTTCATGGTGGCCTGAGAGTTCAGCATGTGCGCCTTCAGCGGGTGAGTTCTCGGCGGCTGAGACTGCTGCTGTGGCGAAGAACTCGTGATGATGGTGGCCGCCGAGGAGGTAGGATGGACAGAGATGGGCGCTGACACTGGCATCGGCAGTGGAATTGACACATTCGTCACCGTTGTCGATCCAATTTGCTTCCCAACGAATCCCTGTGACACCACAGACACCGTCGCCACGTTGGGATTTGGCTGTGGCATTGGGTGCTGCGGTGGCGGCAGAGGAATTTGCTGCATCTGAGATTGAGACATTTGCTGTTGAGGCGGAATGTGTGGCTCCTGATGGACTTGAGGCTTCACCTCAGGCTGCTTCAATGGCATTCCCTTTGCCATCTGCTGCTTGGCCATCATTTGCTGCACTGCTTGATTGGCATTTCTTGGCACCGGAATGTACTGTCCCTCCTTGCTCTGGCGCATCATCATCAACTCTCCAGTGACTGGATCAATGAGAGTAGTTGAGGCGTCATTTGGCACAACACCAGGAATTGGTTGTGGCACCATTTCCGGCTTCATGGGCTGCTCATGAACCACTGTTTTCACCTTTTCAGTTGACAAATTCTCAGGCTGAGGCTGTTCCAACTTCTTCACCTCCACAACAACCTGTTTCTCCTCTGCCATCATCGATTCACTGTCCATCTTCCTCTCCTCACTGCTATCCGTGGAAGTCTCTGAGAGCTTTCTGTCCTTATTTCGACTCGTTCTGTTTGCTCTCGGCGATTTTCTCACATCCACATTTGACACCTTCTCCGGCACAATCGGCTTCACAGCCACAACAGGAGCTGGAGACATATTCATGGTGCTCCTCGTGGTCCTGCGTGGTGGAGTTATGCTTCCTGCCTTGGGAGAATTAGCCACATTCTTCACCACATCCTCAATGATATCATCCACAGTGCTTCTGCCATCGCGCTCTTGCAAGCGTCGAGATTTTCGCGTATTGGCAGCTGGAGATGTGAAATCATCATTTGATGAGCCTCCTGATGCCGGAATCTGAGGTGGACTCGGATTAGATATCTGAGGAACACTCATATTCTCAGCAACAGGCGGTTGACTCGGCTGAGGATGCGCTATCGGCTGAACACTGCCTGGCACACTCGTAGTTGGCGGTGGAACACCAGGAGCTGGACTCTTGATGGTGAGAATAAGCCTTGGACGACCATCGTCAGCAGCGGACGCTTTCGCAACTCCCGGATTCACTTCCTCACCCGAATCCTCGTGGAATTCATAGACATCCGACTCTGAGTTCTGATTGCGAGTCTTGCGATCGGTCGTTGCAGATGTTGATGGCGTGGTCGAAGGCGACACATTGGCCACAGTGCCTCGGGTCACTCTTCCACCCTTGCGCCGATTCGCCGTCTTGCCACCTCTCCTCGTCTGCACGCCACCAGGCACCTGAGCTTCCATCGCAGCCCCCACGGAATCCGGAGACTCAATATTATTGTTATTGTTGGCTGGAACTTTCAGTGATTCCACACTAGCATTCTCTGATGTCTTCCTGCCCCTGACACCACGTCCGCGCTTCCTGGCACCGTCTCTGGCATCAGGATTGTCACAGACACCCTCATCAAACTCCTCATCACCGTCCACGACTTCTGGTTGACTCTCCTGACCGCTGATTTTGCTTTCTGCACTTTCCGCAACCAAGGGAGTCTCTTTCCGAGCATCTCCGTCAACTTTCGAGCTGTCCTGAACACTTGGACTCTCCTCAGGCCAGTCAGCGGTTTTCGTCGTGACTTCAGAGCCTTCCTCAGATGTGTCCTCCCCAGAACAAAGAGCATCGACCTTCTTGATCACCGATTCAATATTCACCTCCTTCGCCGACCAGTAATCACTGTCTTCCTTCGAGTCTTGCTCCATATGCTCATCCGTGGCACTGGACAGCTTGATGACATTCTCCTCGGTCAACAGAGACGAGCTCTCTTGCCCAGAAGAATTGCCAGACTTGATGACAGACGGAGGATCTTCCTTTGGCACTGTCTTCTCCTCTTCTTGAGCATCCAGCGATGCAGGTGGTTGATCTTTGGGAAGCTCCTTCTTCTCTGGCTCCACCTTCGCCAACTGCGGTGTTCCAGTTGGCGTTATTGTCGCTGTGGGAATCACCTGAACGCCCACCTTCATCTGACTTGGCATCGTCTGCTTCACCACCGAAGGATACATTATCGGTTGCTGGGCTTGCGGAGCCATTTTACTTGACTGACTCTGATGCATAACAATGTTGGATTGCTGCAAAATCTCCCCAGATTTGCTCACACCCTGAATTATTGATTGTTGCTGTTGTTGCTGAAGGTGTTTCTGTTGATTCACCATTTGCTGCTGAATCTGAATCTGTTGCTGCACCAAATGCTGATGCTGTTGCTGTGTCAAGTGCTGTTGTTGTTGCACCATATGTTGTTGATGATGTTGTTGTTGCTGTTGTTGCTGCTGCTGCACCAAATGCTGCTGCTGATGCTTCGCCATCATCTGCTGGTGCTGAATGATTTGCTGCTGATGCATTTGCTTCTGTTTCTGTTGCTGCATCACCTGATGATTCGGATAGTTCTGCTGTGGCAGTTGCAGAATCACGCCCTTCGACAATTTGCTATCCATCATCTCGCCAGGCTGCTGAACAGAAGACGGCTGACTCGGTGGTTTGGGAAGCTGCGTCATGATCTGTCCAGTCTGCTGAGACACAATCTTCGGTGTCACCTGAATGGCCGATGGAGCAGCTGTGGTCTGAACAACCCTCACGACAGTCTGCGGTGGCATCTCTTTGGCATGCGGCTGCGTAGCCGGTGGCTGTTGTGGCTTCTGCTGGCTCGTCATCGGCGGCTGCATCGGAGGCTGCGGCATTGGCTTGGAGATGGGCGTGAGAATTGGCGCCACGGGCACACGATTCATCATCAGATTGTTGTTCATTGGGTGCTGACCAGACGGCGACAACATCTGCCTCTGCTGTTGTTGTATCATATGTTGCGCATGGATCTGCTGTTGTTGATGATGAGTTGTCATTGCAGCTGGACTGAGTTGCTGCGGTGATTGCCTCAGAGAAGGCTCTTGTCCTCGAATAATTGTCGTCGGACTCAGTTGGGAGGAGTTCTTCCCGAATGTCTGTGGCTGAGATGGTTGTGGAGGTGGTTGTTGCTGACGCGGTGACGCCAGTCGAGGATCTCCAGCATTTCTCGGAGACATCATCACACCGATCGGCTGATAGACATAGTGAGGCTGCTCCGGAATATTGATTGTTGGCGGTTGCATGAGATACGGACCGGGAGGCCTCGGCGGTTGCTGCATCTTCTGCGGTGGCGCTTGTTGCGGCAAGAAGTGCTGAGGCTGCGGTGGTGGAGGCGGATGACCAGGCCTGATGGCATTCTGGTAGATTAGCTGTGGCCTCGGGGTGGTCATGATGTTGCTGGCACGAGTTTGAGGCGGATTTGATGTCACCACAATGGTGCCCGAAGATGCTGGCATCATCTTTACAGCCGGATTCTCCACAATGTTCGCCTGGAGTGGCTGAGGTGCTGGTGTTTCCACCAACTTCGACGGAATGGACACTTGCACTGGGATCTGAACTACCTTGGAGATTGCCACTTCTGGCTGTGACACCGGCTGACTGACAGTCTTCGTGATAACTGAAGTGCCACCTGTAGTAGGAGGAGTTGTGGTGACTTTCGGAGTTTCTGGAGTCTTCTCGAAAGAGGGCTGTTGCTTCGGAGAAGCCGGCACTTGTGCCTTCTCACTCGCTTCCTGCCGAATAGCAGCCAAGTCCACATCGGGTGTCTTTGGTGGCTGATCCAATCGCAGCCCACTGCCTCCCGACTCCTCCTCCTGCTCCTCAGTGTCCGTGTCAATCTGCAGATCATGTTCAGATTGTGGTGTGTCTGGCTTCAAGTCCAGCTCCTCCGTATTGAGACTCTGGACAGCCTTTCTCATCTCCTCAGCATCTTCCTCAGGAATTAGAGCTTCTGGCACCAGAGATGTTGGACTCTCTTCGATCACCGCGGGACTCTCATAGCAATCCGTGTAGTCTGGGGCAATTGAGGAGCCAAAGCTCTCACCAAGTAGAGCAGCCACGGCATCCTCTGTCTCCTCCTGTGATATAATCACACGAGAAGTCTTGTCATCACCCTTGCCTCCATCTGAACTCTTGGACGACAAGTCACTCTCCGGAAGATCAATCTTCTCATCCAATTCTGCACCTTTCTCCGGCTGTGCTTTGGTGAATTCCGTGCTGATGGACTTCACAGCAGACTCATGGATTGTCTCATCGACCTCACCGCCAAAGCCTGGGATGAATTTCTCAGGTTTCCTCTGCTTCGCTTCGGCATTGCCTTTCAACGATGGCAACACCTTCATCAAAGCATTCACTCTCACTTCCCTGTTGATGGACACTGAGAGATTGGCATTCTTTGACGGCGGCGGCGGCGGACTCTCTTCCAGGAGACACGGCAGACTCGGTGACTGTTTGCTCAGCTTCTGCTCATCCACCAATTTATCCACATTGCTACTATTCACCTTGGCATCCTTGGACTGATGATGTTCTCGCCTCTGGTGCTTCTCCTCCTTCGAGCGCTTCTTCTTTTTCTTCTTCTCCTTCGACCGATGTTGATCGCCCGAAGCCTCCTTCTCCTTGTCCTTGGACATCACATTCTCAATGCTATCATCACCATCGGTGAACCGGAAAACATCCATCACGTCACCACGTGATTCCTGTTTCACAGCATTTGGCATCTCATCGAATTTCGTGTCCATGTCCTTCATCAGTTGTGCTTCCAGAGCGCGTCCTGCCTCATCCAGATCGACACTGTTCTCATCCTCTTTCACCACAGCAACTGCACGAGACTTCTCACGCTCTCGACGCTTCTTCTCCTTCCTCTTGCGAGACTCATCCTTGTGGCGCTCCCGCTCAGATTGCATCGGCAAAACCGTTGAAGCAGACTTGAAGTCATCTCCAGAGATGCCTTTGGAGGGATACAGCAGAGGATTCTCCGCCTTTATCTCCTCCTTCTTGATACTCTCCGACTGCGGATCAAAGATACTGGCCATTGAGGTGGAGAGCGATGAAGGTTCCGTCTTAACCATGTCCGGAAAGGATTGAATTGTGTCGTCATCAGACAATGGTCCAAAGATATCCTCCATTTTCTCTCCTGCAATGATAAAAAAAAGGATGGCAAATTTGAGAATCAACACAATCAATCTTAAAAGTATAAACATTCTCACCTCCTTTAATGAATCCCTTCTGGTTATTATCGTACGAATCACTCATCTTCGACGACTTCTTGTTTTTCTTCACCTTTCCACTGCGCTCGTCACGGAATCTCTCCCGATTCTCGTAATCCTCCTTCGACAGCCTGTCACGTTTCTTGTCCTTGCGACTAGAGTGTTTCTTCTTCTGCTCCGGCATCACTGTATTCTTCTTAAGTTCATCAAACAGATCCAACGGTACCTGCTTCTCCATCTTCACCTCCTCCAACACTTTGATGCTCTTCTCACCACCAGAAGCCTGACTGCTTTCCGTCGGCGTGGTGGGAGGAACACTCTTCTGCCGCTTCTGCTTCTTCTTGTGCTTCTTCCTCGTGTCTGGACTGAAGAGCTGATCAAAGGGATCCTTCTGATTTGTACTGTTCACAGAGATCTCATGCTCATCGGAGGAAATGTTGCACAAGGAGTTCTTGTACAGATCTCCAGACTCATCCTTGGGCTCCATCTTGATGGCTGCCGCAGCGATAAGATCAGTTCCCATCGACTGAGTTTCTTCACTCTCACTGCGATCGAACAATTTGTTACGATTCAGCTTCTCATCAATCTCCGCCTTAACTTCCGACTTGATCTTCAAATCTGACGTGTCCATTTTCTCCTCCTTGATCTTCGACAGCGCCTCATCATCTGAACTATCCGACGCAATTCTGGTCGATCGGGAATTCTTCCTCGAAGAAATCTTCCTGCGCGGCTTCTGATGAATAGCACTGGCTTCAGAACTCTCACCATCGCACAATTCATTGATCTTCTCCCTCAACAGCGAACGTCTCATTTCAGTTTCAGAGTCAGAAATCATCTCCGTCTTCGGGATGCGATTGATTAACATCTCATCCTCACTTGAGGAGTTGATCTTCTTATGATTCATTCCCGACTTCACTGATCTGCGATCGTCCATTTCACTGTCCGTGTCATCATCCCAACTCGTGGAGCGCTTCTTCTCCTCCCTCTTCGCCCTGGACTGCTTCAGCTGCGTGAACTTCGCCTTGATCTTCTTCTCCTCCTCCTGTCTCTGCATGTTCTTGCAGCTGCGCGCCTTCACCTTGTCGTACATGGATATGTAGGTGGGTCCCTCGTCCGGAATATCGAATATGGAATGCTTCTTCGGTTCATCAGAGTCCTCAGAGTCACTGCTATTGTTCATCTTCCTTATCGACGACGACGACGAAGACGATTTGCCCTTGCGACTGTTGTCTGACGAAGAAGACGTCTTCAGAATGTTCTCATCAGTCGTTCCACGACGCTCACTTCCGGAGCGCTTCTTATTCTCACCAGACTCCTTGGATCGCATCTCGTGCTTGTTGAACTCCCCGGAAAACTCCTGTTGAGACGCATCGCTCAGAGATCGGAGTTTGTCACGCTTCTTCTCGCGCTGCTCCTTCTTATGCTGGCGCTGCTCCTCCTCACTCGATCGCATGTCCAACTGCTCCAGGAAGTTCGATCCGCGCTCAGACGGGGAACTCATGTCATGGTCGATATTGTTCATATGATGATGGTGATCATCTGTACGACTGCGATTTGACTTGGACTTGTGCTTGTCGCCACTGCTTCGCCCACTCGACTTGCGATCGCTGTCCTTTCGGTTCTCCCGGCAGCGATCCTCGCTCACGGGACGATCCTCTCCATTTTTTGTCGTCCCCGGCACGCGATGCTTGTCTTTGTGGTGCTTATTCTTCTGCCCATGTGAGTCTCGGGAAATCTCCTTGCGATCAGTTGACATCTTTCGGTGATCATTGACCGTCTTCAGGCGCTTAATCTCTTCAAGATCGTAGTTCTCCTGAGAGCTAAGGCGACGCTTATTAATGGAGCGTGATGGTGAGGAGCTTCTCGAGTTGTTCCTCTCTCGACGTTTTGCATTCACATCGTCATACTTTTCATAAGACGACGTGCTCTCGGACGAGAATTTCTCGGGATTCTCACGATTCTCCTTATCTTTGACTTGATGACGCCTCTCTTCAGCCTCGCGACGCTCATTTTCCTCACGTTCAAGTTCAGCCTTCCTCTCACTTTCCAGGCGTTCACGTTCTTCGCGATCCTTGCGCTCCTTCTCCTCTTTCTCGCGCCTTTCCTCCTCTCGACGTTTCGCCTCTTCTTCACGCTCTCGACGTTCTTTCTCCTCTGCTTCCTGGCGCTCCTTCTCTTCTCGCTCTCGCCGCTTCTCACGCTCGCGACGCTCTCTATCCTGACGAGCCTTCTCCTCACTCTCACTCCTGTCATCCTCGACAGCGTGATGCTCAGTCGGATGGTCGGTTGAGCTCTCCGTCGACGATTCACTGGCCAGTTTTCGACGATCCAGACTGTCTGGTCGACGCTTCGACTCCTCCTTAACTGTGGTGCAATTGTGGCGCTTCCCACTGTCTTCCTTCTCCGCAGACGCGGTCTGAGGTTGCTGCAAAAGTGACAAAGTTAGAATTTCATCAGACACAATGCAAAGAGTATTTGGACTCACCGAATCGTCTTGTTCATCTTTGACGAGAAAGGGTTTCGTCGTGCCGGAATTTGTACTGCCAGGCATGGAGGTGGACTTGTTGAGGACTCTGTTGGGATGCCCAGACCCCGAGGATTTCTCCTGCAGACTGATGCTCTTCGTTATGGGCGCATTCTTGGGCTTCAGCTCAGGCTGTGCTGGCGCCGGAGGCTGCGTGGTCGGCGGCTGGGCACTTGGCGTCGGCGCCGGAGGCGTCACCGGAGGCGCTGGCGCCGGCGGGTGGCTCGGGAATGGATACTGTAGCCCTTTGGCCGGTATGACCGGAGTGTTGGGCTTTGGCGTCACGGGTGACGGAGAGGGACTGTTGTAGGGCGATGACATGCCGCCGATGGGACTGTTCAGTGGCGACGCTGTGGGGTTGGCGAGACGCGTCACAGCAGCCGGTGTCGGGAAGATGGGTGGATTGGCCAGGGTGGGTGTTTTCGCACTCGGCGTCCCTGGCAATGGTGGCGTGGCGGCCTGGAATGATGTGCTTCTTGCAAAGTTGTGGTATTCTCGCGGTTCATACTTGTCCCCAATGTTCTCAAGGCGCTTTGAATCCTCGTCGAAGATGGACTTCTTGGCCAGCACAGATTTCACAATATCCGATGGCTGAACCTCATTGACATCCAAGTCAAGGAACTTGTGCCTATAGTTTGTACCCGTGCTCGTGGTGCTTCCACCGCCAGACGCAGTTCCACTCGCCGCGCTGTCAGGAAGGGTTGTCGATGCTTTTGCACCGGGATCCGGAGCTGGAGCACTGGCTGTGCTGCTCGCATGTCCAACTGCTCCACCTCCCCGATTGGCGTTGTTCCCATTCCACTTCTCGAACATCTCATCCAGCGTCTTGATGCGCTCCTCGAGACTGGGACTGCAGCTGGGCGCCACCTCGCTGTCGCTGCTGTTGGAACTCAGCGACGGCGGTCGCAGGGGACTCTCCGGCGGCTGCTCGCCAGTGGGCACCGGCGGCGCCGGGCCCGTCGGAGGCGGCGGCGGATGGTGATGGTGGTGATGATGGTGGTGGTGGCCGTGGTGCGCGTGCCCGTGATGATGGGGCACCTTTGGACTCGACGCCACGAGAATACTGTTTGGCGGTGGACTGGACAGTGAGTGCTGGAGACTAGAGGGAATGGCCGGGATGGCCGGGGTGGACGTGGTCGGAGCCACCGTGGTGGGAGTGCTCGTTGTCGCTGCACTGGCCGCGGAGGCCTGCTGGGCCGCCAAGAGGCGATTCTGGAGGTAGAATTGAGCAGAGAAGCGCGGCAGTGGCAGCAACATGGGCTCCAGGTTGTGTGGTCGCTCGCGTGGCATTCGCCTGGGCTCCGTGGGCACAACACTCTCCGGCCTCTCATCGCACAGCGGCGTTCCCGGGCGACTACCATCGGCGCTCTCACCGCCGGACGCTTCGTGACTGTGGTGAGAGTGCAGCTGATGCCCTCGACCGCGCGACGTATGATGGTCCCCATCACCAATGGAGCCCGTCTTGCGACGCTTGCACAGGACATGCGGCGTGCCATAGCTGCCTATCACTCCGTGCTCGTGATGGCGTCCACCACTGTCCGTCGATGGGCGGCGCGCGTGCGACGCCCCAGACGCCGCCAGCTTTTGGCTGCACTCAGACAGTCGCCTCACCTCCACTTTCCGGTGCGGATGGGCGGGCACTCCCTGATGGTGGTGGATCAGTGAAGATTCAAGATTATGGTTAATACTAGCATCACAGATGGAGTCACTGATTACTACATTATTATTTTGTACAATGGATGAGGAGGATTGGTGCGACACCACAGTGTCATTTGTCATCATTGTCGAATCATAGCGTATTCGCTTCTTTGGACTCATCAGCTCATCACCACTCGATGGACACTCTTCCAGCTGCTCCAGCAGCAGCACTCGCTCCTTCTGCAAGTGACGAATGTCCCCTGGACTCTTGTCACTCCTCCGCCTCCCCTCAATGCCTCCATTTCCACCCTCCAGACGCGCTGGCGGCGGAGACTCACTGCCTCCACCGGCACCTCGACTGTAGCTGGTAAACACATCTCCCGAGCCACTGTGATCGTATCCATCGCCGTCGTGCGACGCCCCAGAACCCTGACTATACTCATCGTAGTTCCTCGATCTGCGATCACTGTACTCGCCATCGTAGAAGTCCACCGTGTTGTACCGCATCACCCGCGGTCGTCCTGCCCCTCGTGGCGTCGTACTGCCAGATGATGATCTCTCCAGCACTCCAGCCACTGGACTGGCGGCACCACTGTTTCCTCCTCCCGTGATGCTTCCGTGACGACTGAAGGAGGACGTCCGCGATCGCGGTGGGCCGTCGTATCGACTGAAGCGGCCCGTGGCAGTCACCACTGTCGGCTCAAAACTCCTTGCTGCACCAGCGGGAACTGCCACGGCAGCCTGACCGTCAAAGGATGGTGTGGCATCCCTCTCGAGCGGTGCTGACTTCTTCATCTTGTCGTAAAACGCATCTTGACACTCCCGCGATGCAAAATCCACCTGCAATTTCCGTCCTCTCAACACAATTCCTCGCATCTCCTTCACCGCCAGCTGAGCATACTGGATCTGCTCGAAGAACACCAGCGCCAGTCGTCGGTCCTTGTCAATGGTGATTTGTGTCACGGGCCCGAAACGTGCAAACTGAGTGGTGAGATAAGTCTCACTCACGCTATCAGCAATCCCGTCAATCCACACACAGTTGGTCGGCATGGACTTCCCGAAACCCAATTTGATGCGATTGTTGCCCAGATGTTCTCCATCCATTTTCCGCATCGCCTTCACCACACTCACGATGTCGGCGTACTGACAGAAGGCATAGGAGGAAATGCCCTGCTTCTTCACGTCAATCTCAATGATCTCACCAAAGCTCTCAAACTGCTTCCGGATGTCCGAGCTCGTGATCTCCTTCTCGAGATTCCCAATGAACAGGGTTCGCGTGGATTTGGGGTGATATTCATCCAGTTCCGCCTCGTACGGCCTGAACTCATTGTCATCCACATCGTAACCTTGATAGGGTGCAACTTCGATTTTACAGCCGAAGAAGAGCTTGTCGTGGCTCACCTCAAGGGCCTTCTCCACGTCATCGGCCTTCTTGAAGCACACCAGGGCGTACCTGTCCGTGCTCTGGCCCACCACCTTCACCCACGTCACCTTCCCGTGCTTCTTGTACTCGTGAAAGAGGCCATCCTTGAGGGACGTGTCCGAGGATCGCGCCGGCAAATTCCTCACGCAGATCGCCAGTGGTCGATTGTCCTCACTATGAGTGGCCGGATTCCCACTGCTGCTCGATCCGGCGCCACTCTGGCCACTGCCGCGCGTCCTCGATTCACCTGGAGCATTCGGACTGCTGCTGCTGCCATGTGAATTGGACGACGAACTATTGGTACTACTGCAACTGCTTGGAGATCGTGAATGAGATCGCGAGGAGAGACTACCACCACACGGCGATTCGGAGCCAGATCGACTCTTGTTCTTCTTCTTCGTATTACTATTGCTCACGCCACTCACTGTGGACGAGGGTGTCTTGTTGATGGAGGACGCCGTCTCTGATGTCTCCGAGTTCCTCCTCTCGATCCGATGATCCAGCGCCGATCCACTCAGTGGCAAATCATATCCACCGGCCGGATCCACAGCTGACGATGCAGATGAATTGCAAACACCACTCACGCCAGCATATCGTGACGATCCTGATCCACTGATGCCACTTGAGCCAACATTTGCTGACGAATTTGACTCATACCATGAATTTGTAGGTACTCTGTGATGATTTACGGGGGCAGATCTGGAAGACAAATAACCACAGAAAACACACCCGTTAAAAACTGCAAACATTGTGTGATAAGAGAGATAATTCGTGATGTGGAAATCGAGGTTCGACAGACACGACGAGACAATTTGTCGAGAGATAAAAAAAACCACAATCCCCTCTCTTGGCTTTGATCATCCTCCAGACAGCGCCAATCACCGTGATAAGAACAAAAATCGAGCATTGATGCCAAGATGATTGCGTAGAGTGAAACAGTAAGAACAATTGCTCAGCAAATTATTGGATGTTCCAGAAGATTAATAACATACAGAAATAACTGTTGTAAATATGATTTAATTGAGGGATCTTTTTTAGCGCACAAACACACACACACACAATCCTTCCATCTGAGATCGATGGGGAAGAGTGTATCTAAGATCAAATAATTCACATAAATTACCCCATCAACAAGCAAGTAATCGTGAGGTTTTTGCTTTCCTCCCAACAAGCGCGCACATTTTTCCTGTACTCCAATCCCAACTTCTTCATCCATCATACCTAATGCAATAATTAATGATCGGAAAACACTTTGAAATACCCTGAGTAATACAATTAATGTAATCTGTTATTAGCTAAATTGCCCACTGATCGCGCCTGATCGTATCTCGGAGTTTGACTCCTGCGTTGAAAATTCCTGATTTTCGATCGCAGCGGCAAACGGAACGCATTTAGACGAAACAGCGATAATTGATTTGACTTTAGATTATGTGACGATCATATCGCTGAGATTTAGCTCTAAAACTGGATTTTAACTCTCTTAATGTCTCAAATTGCCAGCATGAAGCCGACAAACGTCCGTCAATTTTTCAATTTAGTCAGCATTTTTGCCAATTCCAGCCGCAATTACGTTTATAGAGTTCTAATTAGTGTGATATCGTTGGAATGCGTGACACTTAGAAACCAAGCACTCTCGATCAGTACAGCCTAAAAGCAGGAAATGTGCGCTAAATGTACTGGTTTTCGCGGAAACGCAATTTAGTCGGGAATTCAAGGAGGACATATCGATAGCTCACCTGTCGATCATGTAGGGACCATTGCGATACAGACGATCCCGCGCTCGCCCTCGAACATCTGTCGAATGGTAGTTGTTGGGACGTCTGATATACTGATCGGGATCCGTGGTGCCTCTCGAGCTGCGCTCGTAGAAGGAGTTCCTCTCGAAGCCGGACGCATGATCGTCCGGCACACCACCAGCAGTGGCGCCACTTCCGCCACCACCACAGCCACCGTGACTATTACTGGAGGGAAATCGTGATGCCACCGAAGTGGATCCGGTGGAATACTGTTGCTGTGCAGCAGTGGGCGATGTTGCCGACGCACCGCCCGCACCGCCACAATTTGATGCTACACTACTACCACATATTGAACTAGATGATGAACATGAAAGGGGTGAACTACCGCCACTGCTCAACACCGCCGCTGACGGTATCGACGATGGCTCATAGTACTCGGTGGTTAATATACGATCGTCAAACTTATGCTCGGCCGTGTGGGCCTTCGAGGCGCTCTTGATGTCCATGAAGGCAACAGTCGCACACACACTACCACTATTAGCACTATTAACACTACTTTTGCTATTACTTGATGAATTACTACAACTGTTCGTGGGAATTTGAGACAATTCCGACTGCTTTCCACTGCCACCAGACGCTTGGCAACCTCCACCATGTTGCTGCTGCGCCGCCGACAGTCCACCACTTCCGGACGATGCTCCACTGCCCGACACTCCTCCGGTTGTTGTTTGACAACTATCACCAGTGTTACAGTTACTACTACTATTACTACCACTATTTGTTGATCCACCAGCCGCTGATGCGACTCCACATTGTGGGGATCCGCCACTCTGCTCATCAACATTTGTGTCACCACTTTCTTTGCCACTCGACGCACTTGGCACACCTGACAATGACGACGAGGCGGCGGCTGAGGCGGTGGCGGAGGACGACGAACTTCCGGCCACTGATGACGCTGAAGGTGTGAGAATTTTGACACTTTGAACTCGGCCATATCTGCAATGACAGAGAAAGAAGCTGCGCATTAGTATCTCATCAGCCACACACAACATTACAACGACAATCGCACATCCTTCCCAAGCACTCCATCAGTGAATTTCTCCAATGACTATCAAAAGCTCAAACTTCGCTCCACTAAATTGACTGAAAATCATGCGGCTTCCTCGCATCATCGTAATTATCGGGTTTCAATGGAATTTCAAAAGAGATCTCCACCTGAATTTCGGTTGATTGAGACGAAAGATGGAAAATTTCAATCACCATCGACCATCCTCTCGAAATCCGTCCAATTAAAAAGATCTTGTGATGGTGAAAGAAAAAAACGAGCTGAGAATCTGAACATCATCAGAGATGGATTTCTATAAATAATGGAGGTATGCACATATATATATTTTCACATCAATAAATTGATTGCAGTGAAAGAAAGTACTTCTAGGGTTGTCTGAACAGTGTCAATGGCATTACGAGAATTATTTATGAAATAAATTCTCAGAGTTTAATTTATTTGCTGCACTGAAATTAAATCTTTTGCCTAGGCATGAGTAGAGTCATGAATAGTGTCTCTCCCTCTCTTTCAGTTGAAAAAAGTAATACAACACACATATCTTAACTCTATAATCGGCCATATTCATTGAATGTGATGATTGTAAAAACAAGATAAACGAGCTTAAGAGACTATTAATCGGTCAAGTACAATTCTGTCCCATACAGATTCTCTCTCAGTGTCTCTGACTGCTGAGAAAACTTTATACATCTCTAACATGTTCCACTGTCAGGGAATATTGTGATGATCATATTTCACAGTCTTGGCAATCATTCACAAAAGGATTTCCTTCAATGCTAATCACGCAGGATTCTTCTCAGATGAAACACACAAACGGTCTCTCTTGTATGAATTCATTGATTTTCCTCAGCTCTAATCTTCATTCACTGGCAGCGAGAGACAGAGAGCGTATTATCAAAGATGTCAGAGGCTTTCATCTAATTTGTCGTCTTGACTTAATCCCAAGTGAATTGAGTGAATTCCCCTATAAGATTTCCTCTGACCTGTAACCCCCCTTTGTAACACGCTCTGTCGTGATTGATCCTCGCGCATGAAATTATTAAATGACTCTGTGCTGATTTTTCTTCAGCGCAGGCACGCAATTTTGTCTTTAACTGTAAAGTGTTGTTCTCAAGATATTTTACAATAATGTGACATGAAAATTTACTCCCCACTTCAATTCAATCAAGCCAAGCAACAATTTGACCTAATGACAGACTCATGGACTTATTGTATAAGTTTTTCATGGGTGTCAGGGGGAAAGAGGAGTAGTCCAAAGTGACTCAAAATAGTCATACAATTGCTGAATTAGACAAATGTATGTCTTGCCATTTGCTCACCGTCTCTCTCTTTCTCTCTCGCGCGCGCTACTCCTCTTCTAAAGCCACAAAGCAATGTAGGCAACCTTAAAAAATTGTGTGTAAATTATGAACCAATGGAGAGCGATTGAGGTAAATAAACTAAATGAAGGTGAACATGTGCGTTTTACAAAGCGGCACACAGGTGCAATTATTATTAACAATCTTTCATACAAATACGTCAATATGGACACCAATGATCCCACAGAGAATTGCCAATGGGAGAGGAATATTACACGTTAAATCTATTCCACATTAATATTAATACATTGTGGCGATTAAAGGTAATACCGAAATCTACATATTCAATGTGTTCAGGTGAGACGAGAGGCAGAAAGGTCTCCAAAGGAGCATCATGTTATATTTTTCAAGCAATATACACGAGAAATAAACATACATTTAATCTAAATCTGCCAAATTCTCACACACCAATAATCCATTCACCATAATCGCTCACGCAAAGGAATAACAAATTTTCGTGTGAAGAAAAAACCAAACTTAATGTCAAACATGACTTTATTCATCGCGTCCAAAAACTCTCCAATCAATAAATGTCAGTTTCATTTTAATTGACTCAATAAACACAGGAGAGAAAGAAAAGAATAATATATTGAGGCAGTACTTGCTAAAAATTCAGAAATTCATCGCTAATTTATGCCTTTCAGCACACACTCATCTCTTCGACAATATGAATATTCATTGGGTGTGATGGTATATTTTTAAATAACTCCCTAAAGGGATACACACTCTATAGATCTAATCAAAATATTCACGAAAATGCTCCGGTTTATATGTTGAATTATTCAGCAAAAGAGGTCCACACACAACATCAACAATTCACCACACTTTAGCCATTTTCTCACGGCAGTTTTAGGATGAATAGAAGCACCGCAAATAAAATATATTTCGCCTTTTCTTCACATGCAATCCAATTAAAGGAGATCACCCAATAAACTGAAAAATGATAAAATTCACTGATCGACCGAACCATAAAAGTCGCTAAACCTGAACTTTTTTTTTCTCTTTTAAATGCATATTTAATTCCAACTAATAAACACACTTTTAATTATATATACCCCACATTTATATTTTATAAAAGCAGATATATATGAAATTGATGAGCACACCTCTAAATTTGAGAAAGATTAAATTTTATTTTCCTATGGTTTTCTCCAAAACTCCGCAAAAAAACACGATTAGAATTATCTTCATAAATAAATTGTCAATAGGAAGACATCCTCCTCTCTCATCACCAAATTTCTCTCTCGCTATTTATGTGACAATCCAATTTGGAAAACAGAGCATCATCCTCTCTTATCACACTCTGTCCAATTTTATTGTATACTCCACTGTCTCTATTCTATACACATTATGCTCACCACGATATTGTCATTCGAGGCAATATAGACATGCGATAGAAAATTAATTTACTGTCCAATAAACTCTCATTTTTTTTTCTTACTCCAATCGTTCCAGTTGCCCTCGTAGTTTTGCTCTTAGGAGAGATTATCTCAAATAGCAATTTACCAGTAATTTTAAATGCAATTACTTTAATTGCAATAACATTTTTTCTTGCCTTAAAGTTGCCTTATATTCCCTCTTCTCGCCATGTATGCTTCCCTCTCTGCTCAACAACTATACATTTATTTATATATTATTTTCCACGATATTGATTGCGGTGTTTGTCTATATAGTGTGTTTGTTGTGCTGCCATTTTATATACATAGCAGTGTGTGTCTGGAAAACTTTGTTGTTAAAATTTATTTCCTACCCACCATCCCGCACCTTCATCAACAGTGGCCCCGGCGAAGAGTAAAAATCGATGGCGGAGAGAGCATTTGAGAATAAATTCACGTATTTTTCTGGGGAGGAAAATTTCACCCTGTTTTTATTTCCACAACTCTCCCCCCTTCCTCTTTTTTCCCCTTAGGACACATCATTCCCAGGTCACACCCAACCCCACTTCCCCCCTCTTTGACCCCCTCGAGCAGTTCAACAATTTTCTTGTGGTATTTTTCAACTCTCTTGAATATTTTTCCCACCGCGGGAGAAAAATAAAATTGTTCACGAGGTGTGAGGGTGAAATTCTCTCTATATACCAACAGCGGGAGGTGAGAAAAACATGGCTGGGGATGGAAAATATTCTGTGAAGAACAGTGAAAAACACGTCGTATATGGAAAATTGAATTAGAGAAAATATCTCGAGGGGTTTCAAACCTACGATGGGAGTGATATCTACACCTCTCGTAGTCGATTGATTGGAAAATTCCACTGAAAATACCCGTGGTTCTATTGATTTTCCACTTAAACAATATACATATAATATGTACGACTCTCCCAAAAATAATCTGTTTACTACAGTCCTTAATCCTCTTTCGCTCTCTCTCTTTCCCTCTTTCTCACTCAGTGCAGAAAATCCCTTCCTGAGTTGATTAAAAAAGATTTCCCATCCGAAATACAGGGACAACAGCGAATTTGGCAAATGGATGAAAAATCTTCCACCCTCTCGCTTTTCTCAACTCTTTGCACAAATCCCATGCGAAAAGCTTCCACACTGGCAATTGTTATGTGAGTGCCATGGAGAATTTGTGAGCACTTTAATGATCCTAGAGCCGTCCCGGGGATCAAAATCTTCAACATTTTCCCACGAATTCATCTTCCCTCTGTGTACATTTTCTATTTTCTCACACTTTTCACATCGCAGCTCCTTCACATTTCTCATGCCACCTTTTGCCATTCTCAGCATAGCCTAGGCCAGCCTCCTGGGAAAACACTTGAGCGACATACATTTAGTTGGGATGGATTTTTCCCTCCTCCAGCTAGGCTCGGAGAGAAAAGCCCCCAGAGAATGGAAGTACGGTTGAAAGACTGCGAGGAAGTGGCGCGCAAGAGTGGGGGATAATCACCAAAGTTCTGCCAAAGGAAGACATTTCCCATGGGGAGAATGGGAGCTCTGCTCGCACTGCCTTAATTGGGGGGTGGAAAAAACAAGTTGACGCACATTTTTCGAGGTTTGAGAGAAAGGTGGACGATTAGAGAGATGTGCGGCATTGTCAGGAAGATGGAGAATCAGAACCACCCCTGGCGGAGCTTTAAAGCTCATCCTCCTCCCTGTAAGGTCGTTACATGAGTCACACACCAAAAGTTCTCGACCCGGGAAATGCTGCCAGAGGCTGTGTGCCTGTGTGTGTGTGTGAATGTGTGTCTTGCATACTGTCCTCTCTTTCGCCCTTCAATGCGACTCTGAGCTTCAGTATTTTCTGTAATTTCACCCCCCGAAAAAAGTGGCATCCACCCTTTGGTATCTCTCATTTGCTCTCTCACTCTTCCCAGGGCACCCTTTCCCACAACATAATCACTCCCCAGCACTAGCTGTGCGAAGGGAAAATGGGCGCATGCGATTCACCATCCGGAGGAAAACCCATTGAAAAGCTGCACGAAGGGTGAGGGCTGAGATGAGCGAAAGAATGTATATAGGGAAAAATCATACTCCTCTTCTGCTCTGCGCCACCAGGAAAATGTTTCATTCCTCTCTCACACACACACACACACACACGATCTCCCAGGATTTTTCGCCATTTCCCACTCTTCTCTATATACAGTAGATCAAGTGTACGACACATAGGAGGGAATTTACTTGGAAAACAATGTGCGGAATTTTAGACATGTAACATCTCCTCTTCTCATTCTCTCATCAAGCATATTCCCACATAAAATAGACTATCAGAATTTAACAGTGAAGCGCAAGGAGTGAAGAATCAGCAATGCTACACACCAACCACTTTTTTCGCATTGTCAAAAATTGCCATCCTCCTCTCGAGATGGAAATTGTTCGCTTGTGTGGTTAGGAAGAGAGGAAAACTACTATCAAACTACTATGTATATGCAATGTACTTTGGGCCAAAATGCTGAAAAGCAGACAGAATCCGCCAGAGAAATCAATAAAGTCCTGCTCTCAAATGTTCGCCAGTCGTAAAAGCATCGGTTGAAATGGCATGTGAAGGAGGACGATAATTTAATTTTCAGTAATATTTATCAAATTAAACTCCTCATGTTTGCGCTCTGCGTGTGACCAAAATTTAGGTCTCTCCATTGCCCATTTCTCATTCCACACACTCGCTATGTACCCATGTTTTCCACTGCGACATCCACAACCCCTTCGCAGCCCTTGCAAATACACAGCGCCCCATCTCTCTCCCCATTACACTACATAAAACGTTTTTGGTACGTACAACTCTCCAGTTTCGCTCCAAATATCGATTTTTCCCACCCATTTTTACATCATTCCCAACATTTTTACACACATGAACGCCCAATTTTTGTATAGCACCGCCGAGACGCATAGTGGATGTATTATTTCACACACAAAATTGTATCTATGAAAAATACTGCAGGGATGGTGCTATTTACAGAAAAAAGCCAACATATATCAAATAGATTTTATTGCAGTAACCAAAAGTATTTTTTTCATCATTCATATTGGGAGAGGGAAACACATTTTCATCACTGATTTTGCCTAATTTTTGCTCATCTCTCTGTCCTTCACAGGAAACATGTATAAAACATCTCGCAATTCATTTTTCCGAGAAATGAATTTATCTCATTTATGTCTACACAACTTTTTTCATAATTTGACTGACACTCCAGGATAAAAACTCTCTGTGAATAGAACTTTCCTGCAAAACTACCCTCGCTCTTCTCTTGCTGCTACTCTTGGTTGTTGCCATAAAAAAGAATCGTCAGAGCTTTAATTTTAATTTTCCCTCCATTCCACCTATACATAATCCTTCTATCGCCATGTTTTCAGAGTTTAAATTCTGCATCTGTGAAAAATTGATGATGTCGCCAATTAGAGGACCTAAAATTCCTCTCCCGATCAATCTGTCTCTAAGTCCATTGAAAATTCTACTGATATTCCCTCGTCTCTGCTGAATATTTCACTATTTTTGCCATTCCATCTCTCACAATGCCAAAAACTATTCGCTGCACAGCATTATAATGTTTTATTAATATCATTTCGATCTCTGCCCATCTAGAGAGAGAGAGAGTGAATAAAATATTCTCTCGCCAAATTAGATGCCGAATGCTGACTCTGGGATAACATTCTGCCGACAACTTCGCACAATGTGAGGGAAAATATTTATTTTTATTGAGATGGAAAACAAGAAAACACATTTTCCGCCTTCCCTCCACTGTACTTATAGACAATGTCAAAAAACTTTTCTTATCTCTTGAGCATAAGATGAGGGAATATTAGTGAGCATGAGAATCATAACACTTCTCTCTTCTGCAATATAATAAAATAATAAAACACAACCTCCAAATGAAATAAACAGCAACGAGGGAATTCAAGCGCTTCGAGACATCATCTTCATCGTCAAAACCACATGCGCTACAGTGAATAAAACAAATGACATATTTTTGTAAATTTTACGATGAGAATCTCTTGTATGAATTATTTATTAAAATTCATATTTCATCATTTATGTGAGAAAAGAGAGACACAACTGCCAAGATATATGAAACGGCCTCTGTTGATACATAAATCTTCTTCTAATCCATGAATTCTTTTCAGCAAAAATATTCTGATTAGCGGACCAAGAAATGAATCTCAACACTAAGATAGTCCATAAATCGTCAGCTAGTACTAAATAAACTCATGTGAGCGGAGTTTTAGGCAAAAACATAACATGCCCAATTTTATGGGTTGGGCCGCAACTTTAACATCAGCCACACCGAAAGGAGTTCACACAACTTTCTGTGTGTAGTCAAAGAAATAACAATTCTAAAGTGCATCGCACTTTAAAAAAATATTTTCATGTGAGAATTATGCACCAACTCGAGAATTAAATGGAAATTCCCCACGAAAAGCCAACTAGAAAATGCTAGTCATCAGCAGCCTGTTTTTTTTTCTCCTCCTTCTAGCTATGAAAAAAGATTTTAATTATAATTACAATAACAGTGGAAAGGGAGGGAGAGAAAATTCCACACAGTGTAGAAAAAGAATATTTTTCCATCTTCAATTAAAAAATCTCATGAGAAAATCAAGAAATTTCCCTCCACCGCTCAAGTCAACAATTGTTGTGGAAGATAATCGGGAAAAAATTCTCCATTTTCAATGAAATGAACATTTTCGAATTAAAATTTTCTCTCACTAGCGTGACACGGTGGCAAGAGGCGACACAGAGGCAGAACGAAAGAGAGAAAATAGCGAGTGTGACTCATGAAGTATCTCTACAGTTTTCGATATATTGAGAGGTTTAATATTTGAGCATATTATTTTATTTATACATTAATTCTTGGGCTTTTTGTCATGGTAAATTGAGTGCCTGACCTGGTGACATGAATTTATAATTTTCACTCTGTAAGAAATTTCAAACACTACAGAAGAGAGCGCGTTACTTTTTCCCCTGTACAACTTCAGATGCAATTTACATGATCTTTTAGCGAGATTGTAATTGAGAGTGAGAAAAAGATGCACTGTATGAAGAAAACGATGGATAATTCCTCAATTTCTTCCATTCCACGATGGCAACAATGGCAAAAACCCATCCTCACCATCATCCAAAGTGTTGTGATTTGCAGTCAGTGTCAATATATAATTTTGTACTCAATTATTCCCTCATATTATTTCTCATTTATTCCCCAGCAATTATTCCACTCCTGATTGCTCTTCTTTGACTTGTGCCCATGCCTTCCTCGACCTCTTCAGAGCAACTACTCAGAATCTAGCAAAAAAAATGAAGTGGAAGACACGGCAAAAAATAAAATCGTTTAATATTCATAAATTGTATGTAATAATTTTAGTTATTATTGAGTCGTGTGCTTCTTTTTTACTTCAAGTTTCCGAGCCTCTCACTCTTTCCTCCTCAAACACACTCTCTTCTACGCTACTTCTGCACCTTCTTCTCTCTCTCTCGCACTCCTTGCTATACCTTCTTCAGCCACCTAGCCGTGTGTTCAATGTCCAAAGAGAAAAGAGTTCATTGATCTCTTGTGCTTTCATGTATACATATCCACATATTTCATGTATATAACATAAGAAAACACTGTAGGCAATAGCAAGAAATAGAGAAAAAATTATATAAATACACTATCTACATAGATATTGCCAACATTCGACTCTCGCTATATACATACTCCTTTAAAATGTTGTAAAACGCCACTGTCCCCATCTCACTCCCTCGTGCTGCTGTTTTTTTTTCTTCTCTCTCCTAACAGCCTTTATAGTATTTCACCTATTTGTAAATTCACCGACACACAGTCAAACAATTTCTCACAAATTAATTGTGAAACATCCATTAAGTGAAAAAGTGGAGAGCGTTCCGAGAAATGGCAAATTCAGCTCACGAGATTATTCGTGATTGGCGATGGAATACACTGGCGCGATGGGTCACTCGTGAGGTCAAACAAATGTCGCGGCTGGGTGACAAAATAAATGGATCAATTTATGGCTCTTAATCCTCAACTCACACTCGCACTGACACTGCCTCTCGCTGTCTCTCCATGAGTGCACCTCGGAAAGGCATCTCAGTGAAATCCACCCACGAATGTCACAACAAACTAAACAAGTCTAATTAATGCTGAGAGAAAAATTGACACGAAAACCACCACGAAGCACGACTGTGGGTGACAAGGAGTGTTGAGCAATAATTCAACATGCTGGAACATTAGGCAGACACAGAAAGGTTGCCTGAAGAATTGCAAAAGGCATTTCAAGAGAAATGAGCACTTCAACCCTTGCGCATCATATTCAGGAAACATCCATTACCACTCTAATTACAAATGAGCCTTAAACCACAAGTGTGTGTCAGTCGTGATGGTTAAAGCACAACCAATAGACAAACAGTGTCACAAAACCGCCCATTCGTGCCGACAAAAGACAGTCTCCAAGGAGTTTTGCTGCACAAAAGAATATACAAATGAGATGAGAAATATCAATTCCCACTACACATAGCACACGAATTAATTCACGGAAAAAAGCACTCTTTCTCAAGGGAGACGGAGAAAAATTCACGTGAAAAATGGGTGGAGATTTTGATTTAGGTGCAGTACATACATTATCATATTTCCAATTTGCATATTTCATTTCTTCCCCCCACAAAGTGGAGTGTGAATACAAAAAAGGCAGCATTTCTATACAATCTCTCACCCAAGTATTTTCCATAGCGCAAAGGAAGACCTAAAACAGTTCTACTTTTTCGCCTCGTGGAAAATATCAGGGGAATTTCCTTAGAAAAACACCACTGTCGTGTGTGTGTGTCATTATAAATAAAGTCATTGTGTCATTAATTACAAATTAGACGGGTTCTAAAAAAAAGATGTCACACACTTGAATAAACCACCGATAAACAACTTTTGGGTATGAAAAAAAAACTGACAGTCTCATGTTTTCAAGGTAATTTATGTGTGGATTGTGATAAAAAATCGTCTTAATTGCATCATAATTCCAGACTTTGTTTACAAAAGTAACTCAGCCTTTTCTTTCTCTCTCTCTCTCTCCCTCGTCCATTTTTAGCAATTTATTTGTCCATTTCTTCATGAATTTTCACCGTGATACATTTTTGTTACCCTTTGTTGTCGCCTCTTCTAATCTGTCATTCGCATTACTCTTTTGTCAACTTATCTACACACATAATTACTCTATCTTTAGTATGAAAAAAAAATCTCTTTCGTGACCATACAAGCGTATTTATATTGACTAATCAGAGGGAGAAAAAAATATAGAGAGAGAGAAATACCCACAAAATTAATGTATCTCATGTCGCCAAACAATTACAAAGAATTCTCAGCAAATTTATAACTATTCTTTTTTCACTTATTTACTTTATATTTTGATGGCGAGAATGTGAGACTTAATTATGAATTGTTGAGAAAATTATTGTGTAAAAATAGAATTGAGTAAATACACTTGATTGTATTAGAATTAGATGAAAAATTCTTCTACGTCTCATTCAACTTTCTCACATTTGACTCAATGGCAAATGCGGTGATTCGTTCTTGGGCTCTCTGGCTTGAGTGCTTCCCATAAAAATTTCATCATATCACAAATTGTGTGCAATTCGCTTGCCTATCCATACATTTTCAGGCCATAAGGTGTGCGATTAGAGCGGCGAGGCGAAATGCACACACATCGCATTTTACAACTCATCCACGTCATTTTCCATCACGACGCTCTCAGTCAGAGTGTATTAGAGAAAATTCTTCATACGCCAAGAAGATAATCACCTTTTCGCATATATATAGTGTGAAATGAGCGACACAGCGTGGCATACATATAGCGAAATGTGTTTTACTCGTGGCTGCAATCAAATTTATTATTTTACTTCTTAACTCCTTTATTGGTGGTGTACAGAGAAAATCACGAATAAAATGGTTTCAGGGAGAGAGAAAAAAGCGCCCCAAACGACACAGTATCAATTTTCTCTCAATTTGCATCATTCAGTGAGTGAGAGCGAGATGGGATGGCACGTATTTTAAAGAGCGACTCCAGTGCTTTTGTGAGGAACGGCGAAAGAAGAAAAAAATACACACCACCTACATCCATATAAAACATTCTCACAAAACACATACACACAGACAGACTTTCTTCTTCCTCTGCCATCATCAAATTGCGCAGCATTTTCACATTGCACATGTACTATGGGCGAGAGAAACTATACACAAATTCTATTCTTTTAGCGAAAAAAACACACACAGAAAGACAGCAGTGGGGGGTGGATGGAGGGGAAGGGAATAGAGAGAAAATACAACTGCTCATCCGTCCCTCTCACATTAACTGCAAACCATACTGCCATCTCTCTCGTGCACTTGCTGTGGGAATCCAAAGTAATGATGTAAGTCGCGTGTGCAAGAGAGACAGCACATGCTGTTACATTGTGTGTCTGAGCGCGACGGAAGATACTGTCAGTGGATCAACAGAAAATGGATGCCACCCAAAAATGTATCGCTCCCGCCGCCCCACCATCTCTCCCCTCTCTCCCTCATGTCTCTCTAAACATATCTTCTTACCGTTTCGCACTCTCCGCCGCCGTCCCGCGATCTAAAATGGGTTTCTTCAGCTCCCCCCCACCCGCCACATCTCTTCATCCAAACACTCCATCCCCCACTCTCTGCGCTTCAACTACGTCGCTTCGTCATCTCCCGCGTCGCGCGCCCCACTCGCCCCCTCGGCGCTCCCAAGCATGCATTCATCTTTCTCAATCGCACATCACTTCGCTGTGAATTTATGTTGCCACACAGTCTCTCTCTCTCTCTCTCTCTCGCTCGCTCGCTCGCTCTCTCTGTTATTCTCGCACTCGCGAATGCCCCCCACTCATCCACCCATCTCGCTCGCACCAACACGTCGGCTCTCCACACCTCTCGCTCTGGCTATCTAGTACATAGCGCCGCACTGACACACTGCATACATGCGTGGTATATATAGTCAAAGTGATTTCATGATCCGGCAGCCATCATCATATGACTTGCGCAGTTGCGCCGCAGAACAGTTTCAGCCGCAGTCGATGTCGTTGCTGTGAGCTACGTTGAGCACAAAATCTGCGACCATTTCTTTTTTTGCACCCAACCATTCGCCATGGAGTATCCAATTTTAGAGGGATTTCACAGCCCCAATCTCCAAGCCGTACTGGCGGAAAAAACCACCCCACCATCGCCCAACCCCAACAGTCAAATTGTAGTCATCCACCCTCCCTCGAATCTCAGCCACACGCCTCTCAAACGTATCCCAAGTCCACTCTTCCTCCATCTTCTCGCCAACTCTCATAGCCACACATCAATCTGCCAAGAGCTTTTTTCATCTCCTCTCCAAATCCCAATCCAAAACCATTTACGCCAAAAAAAAACACTCGCCATTGACTAAAAGTAAAAACAATACATCCAGCCTGCATTGAAGCTCAGGAGAGAACAAAAACATCCGCCCGCAATGTAATAAATAAAAGTGATTGTGACAATTTAATGAAACGTAAAAAATGTTTTTTGTATACTAAAATATCCCCCCAGATAGAGACAATAAAAACTGGAGAAAATAAAGCTTTTTATTTCAATAAAAAAAAGTGAAATGGTTTGAATTTTATTGAATCCACCACCATAGAGACAATTCGGAGGACAAAATAACACAAAAAAAATAATGCAGAGAAGAGGGAGAGACGTATATAGCGAAAAATTGACACACCCAATTGAAAATGTGATTATTGAACAATTTTCTGCTGCCTTCTCTCCCCACTCCAATCGCCTATTTGATGCCAAATTATTGTCAATTTTCCTCACCTCCTCGAAGCGAATGATATTTTTTGCCTCTTCAAACTCAAAATGGAATGCTAAATATCAATAATGATGCTTCACAATATATTTTCTCATGATTGACTCTCTTCTAAGCTTTTCGAAGTATACATATGTATATAAAATGGAGGCAACCAGGGAGAGAGAGAGAGAGAGAGAGACAAAAAACCATATTTTGTGACATAAAATTGAAGGTGAAGGCAGAAATACATAATCAATATAGGATATGTAGAATGATATTGAGAAAAGTCAACCCCATTTCCAAAGGTTCGCTCAGCCACCACCCACTTCGTCACACCTCACACACTTCAGAAGCTTCTCTCTATTGCGTAACACGCTTTCTTCGCAAAATCCAAACATTCATTGACACTAAAAATACAGCAAATATAGCTTCAAGGAAAAAGTCTTGGGAAAGCACACAACACACGGCGAGAGAAACCTTTTTAATGAGTTGTGTTTGACTCAAGTGAAATCCACAGTTCTCTCAGGTATTGAACACACAATAGCGCACAACTTCTAGAAGGGTGCGCACTTTCGTCAGTCTTTCAACCCCAACGCACCCTTTTAAATGCAATAATTCATTTTCACGTCAAAGAGCAAACGAAAATCCGTCGTCTCCCTCGCATTTGACATTAATGAAAATTCCCACCCATTCGTGATGTGCGAGTGAATTTCCAAAAAGTGTAAATAATATACAACACTTTTTTTTTGGAACTATCGACAAGCCATGGAGGAAAAATGGAAAGACGGAAAAATAAACAGTACTTTTTGGGCGGTGGCCAAAAGTTGCCCTTGAAACATTCCTCCTTCAAACTCTGCAAAACACTGGCATATATCGCCAAGACTACTACACCACTTGCCTCACACACTTCGCCTCCCTTTTGCCATAAAACTCAACTGTGAGACATTCAACTGAGTCAATTTCACTCTACACACCGTGCAAAGCAAAGGGGAGATGTCTATCTCCCAACACAACCCAGTCAGAATGAGACAGAGAATTCAAGTACAAGGAAAATGCAGAGGGCAAAGGCAAGAGCACTTTGAGCTTCACTCGTGGCCAAAAGGAAAATCAGCCATTCTCACTGTTCAACATGGAGATTCTTCTGTACAAACACTGAGAATAATCAAACAAATAAATAAATAAGGAAATCATCATTGTGGAGAGATACACAGTGAGTTTGTGTGTTTGCCTGAACCAAAATCGACCATTCAGATGGTCTCGACGATAAAGTTCAAGCGTGACCTTGAGAGGAAAAGCTCGAGTTTAGAGTTTCGACTAAGCCTCCTTGCGCACTGCACTGGCAGTCAAACTGTGCAGAGTTTAGTGTGAATCACCCAAAATGTACTTAATTCCTTCAACGCCGAAAGCGAGATCACGTAATACCGCGAAGAGGATAAGAGTTAAGTACATACTGCAATGCATGTATCTCTCTTCGCCGTACCATTTGGCCACTATACGCGGCCGGGAGAGACGGGAAAAAACGCGAATTCAGCCTATGGTGCAGTGCACAGGAGATAAAGGCTACGGCGAGTGGCAAAAAGTCCAAGATATGCGAGAGAGAGAGAAAGACAGACAATATCGAAGAATGGGAGACAAAATGCAACAACAATAATATAAAATATGCAAGCAACAGAATGAGAAGAAATAAAACCTCATTGCGTTAAAATTATAACGGCGGAAGACCTACAAGTATAATTTTTATGGCCTTGATATTTCTCGAATTTTACACATAATATACACATACATATGTGTGAGTTTATTCACAAAGAGTTTTTACATTCTTTATATATTGTATCCACTTTAGGAGGTACACCACAGTATCGCCACTCTTTTGCCATTACACATCAAGTGTGTAAAGTGAACTGTGCATAATTGATTCATATATATTAAATGTACATGGAGAACATGTATCATACATATAGAAGTGGTCATATGCCTATTGGGGAGGGAGAAAGAGGAGATAAATTGTACCAACAAACGATATGGAGACTGCAAAAACAATTCTCTGGAACTCTCTGGAAGGAAATATCTCGAGCGAGACGAGCGAAAAAAAGAAGAGGCTCCACAAAGATCTTCGAAATAGGAGAAGAACCTTCTCTTCTCTCTCTTTCTCTGTGCTGTTTTTTTCCCTTCTCCTTCACAAAAATATTACGTTTCTTGTTCTGGAAATATATCTTTTAAATTTTTTGCTTATTAGCAAAGGCACAAAATGAGGAGAAAGAAGATGAGAGAGAAAAACACTCACCGTCTGCTTTGTATTTTCACCCAGAACGACACACTTGACATGCTTAACAATTTACCACTCGTTTTTGCCCAACTTGAGCTTGGATCAGACAAGGCAGCGAACACAATGAATCCCATATACTGTTAATTGTGAATCGAACAAGGTTCCAGACCAGAAGAAGGGGTGAATATTCTCTCTTTGTCTCTTGCACAAGAAATATTGTATACAATATTGGCATCTATGAAGTTGCCTCGTATATTGGCTCATAGAATCATCTCGCAAAAAACCGTAACATGAGAAAAGTCTGTTCTAGCTAAACGCAGATTATGGCTGCTAGGTAATGAAACTGCCTGTGACATATATTAAAGACCACGAAGAACAGTTTAACACGAGTCTTGCAGTGGCAGGTTAAGAAGAACTGCAACAAAGACACTGTCCGAAGGCTAATAAGGAAGAGCATCTTGACTTGTATTTACAACTCATAAATCTATACACAATCGCTAAGTATACACAATTTCAGTCTCTTGTCTGTACATTTCAATAAATACAACACTTTAATTATATTTCAAGTGAAATTATTCACATTCAAGTTATGCTTCGATAAAAACACACAAACAAAATTATAGTTTTGTATTTAAATTCACTAGAAAAGTTGCAGGAAAAAAAAATTGAATTCATATATAATCTCAAGAATAAGAAACTTCACGTGACATTTCACTAATGGAAGCTCAGAAAATTATTGTCGCATTGCAGCCTGAAGGCGACGAAGGAAAAGTTCGAAAGAGGGAAAATAGGACAGTTTCACCCAAGAATAAAACTTCTGTCAATGCAAATTACTCCACAAAAATTTCATTGAAAAAACCATGAATAAAGAAAGAAGAAACACACTCTTCAATTTCTCCAAGTATGAGACATTGTAGTTGAGGAAACTCTTTTCCGCGTCTTCCTCCTCAAAAATCCCACTTGAAGAAATTACTGCCTAAATGAAAGACGGGTTTGAATTACTATTGAAAACAACCTACACATTGTCATATAGACACACTCTTTCTCCTCAACTCTTCATATATCCAGAATAAACAAACTCGAGTGCTTCACCACTTTCTTGCAGTTGAAATAATTTATCGTGTAGTTTATGTGACATTGAACGAGTCAATCTAACATACGAAAAGGTCATGAAACTGACTGACTGACGGTAGAAAACTTCTCGGGAAGTTTAACACCCTCGGCATTAACTTAGAATTTGTGGATTAGCGGAGATTGTGGTGGCAACTTTTATCGCCTATTTTTGCCAGACAGGCACACTTTTGCAGATTAATGAGTTGGGGAAATTTCCACGATTTTATTAACCATTTCCTTGTAATAGACTTTTAATGATGATGACCACGGTATGTATGACAAAAGAGCTAAATTTCGGTCATTTTTCACTAAACACACAGAGAGCAAATGTAGTTTTTCTCTCTTTCTCCCTCTCTCTGTCACAGTGGAAATGACACTCGACTGACTTAATTGTGGGAAATAACTACCAATTCAGTAATAGATAAGAAGACACCTGCAAAATTTCTCATATTATTAGCCCACTTATCGGTAAGTGTACGTGGAGATAAATAGACATTGGATTGACAGAGAGAATCCATGCATTGGAATCTCTCCTATATAGAAGAGTGCACTTTAAATCGAACGAGGCTAAACGGTTTTTGCTCCCAAATCTCATCCACTCGAGCACACACATTGCAGAATATTGATGACCAATGGGTGGTGAGGAGCTAATGGTGAAAGATCATGGAACAATGGAAGAATCCGATACCTGTCAATCCATCATTTGACGGGATCATTCTTCTATCTCACCGTCTTTTGACTCTCAACAATACACCACAAATATATTGAGCGTCTTTTGCCCCACCACGTGCGCCCCATACTATATTTGTATGTGCCTTGTATTACCGCAAGGCACTAATTAGGCCACCTTTTGTATAATGAAACAGCGTCGCGCATTTGTTCTCCCGCTCTCTCTCTCTCTCTCTCTCCTCATCTCTCTTGCTCTCCTTCGACTAACTTCACATTTTATTATTATATTAAATTTATAATGACTTGCAATATACTTTCCAATTCCTCCCCACCTTCTTCTTTTCATCGTTGTGGAGTGAGTGAGAAGCAAAAACACCTCAATATGTGTCACTCGCTTTTTTCTTCTCTTTATACCCCACAACACAACACAGAGCTCATGTCTTTCGCCTCCAACTATCGCGATAGCGCGCACTTGCTATTTCAGCACAAAAGAGGTAAATCGAATGGATAAAAGTAGCACCTTTTCACCTCTCTTCTCTACGCCAGTGCACGATTTTCCACGGCAGAGCATTTTCTTCAGTCAATTTCCTCACCCCAAAGGGAGACAGAGAGAGAAAGAGGGAGAAGATACAAACGCCATGGAAGGATGAATTAAAATTTCAATATGGGAAATCAATAGGAGAAAGAGGCACTCTCGCGTGAGCGGATATACCGTTGAATTTTCACATACAATTTCCTCCTCAATGCATCTCATCGCGCGCGCCCTCGCCAGACTGAAGGAAGCACCCACCCATTTTCCAATACCTCAAAAATTTCATCACACAAGCACACCAAGTTAGAAAAAAAGGAGAAAAAAGAACAATGGAAGACTGTACAGCGTTGCCCAAGCCACAAAAGATTTCTCTCTTTTGTCGATACAATAGAAAGAAGGAAAATCGAAACGCTTTGGCCGTTGTATTACAATTTTCGAGATAAACCTCATTCCATGTGGCCCATCAACATGGTTCCACCCTCGATATCTTGTGGGCCAGGAAGATTCTGCTGGACTGCAATAAAATTACCGTCAAGTCAGTGTCTTTTGTGCTGAGATTCTTTTCTTTCTCCCTCTTGCCCTGAGTCCATTGTGAGAAAATGGCCAAGATAAAGACGAGCGATCCCATCTGAACCCACAGATGTATTCAAATGTGATGACTGAATATGGAGACGTTACGTTCCCCTGTGCAGAGATCCTCTAGAAAAGGAACTCCGTCAGTTCGCAGAGTTTACAAGAATCCAGACACGCCATATCGACCAAAAGAATTGAATCTCCAAAAGACATTTGCACAAATCTCCACAGAAACCCAAATTTAACCTACACCATTTAGCCCTGTCGTGCTGCCCACCTACATTTGGCAGCGCATTCTCCCAACCCAAACCCATAGTCACCCTCCTCTTCATTATTGCATGTCAATGATACACTTGGATGATGATGGCTTTAGAGATGCAAATTCACGTCCAATTATTCATTCATTTGCAAGTCTCTCTCACTCTTTCTCTCCCATTCTTTCACTCCCAAACGTCCCTCACCTCAAACTATTAATGACAATTATTGCACCACATATACACACACCAGCCATTTGGGCCTTACACAATCCGCACACGTTGATTTCTTTTTACCAATAGAAAACCCATTGCTGCTCTGTGTATACACAATCGGGCGCCTCACCAGCATTGCTCTGCACACATTCTGAAATCTCGAGCACACCGCAAATGCCAAATGTTGCTGCACCGCGACACGACGAGTCATTAAAATCACTTTGTGTGCATTTAAATGACGAAGAGAATTGATCCAAAATGGGACAATTATTCAAATAAGACGACGATCAACAGTGGATGAAGAAAAGTGTGGTCCAAGAATGGCTCTTGCCATGAGAGATAATCTCAAGGAGTGCCTCTGAAATCATTTCATATAAGATCTCTCTCAAGTGGAGTTCATCAACACATTATACCTTGCACAGACTATCAGCATAAACCTCGATTTCAGTACCTCTCTCACTGTCAAATTTGTATTACATTAATACAGAGAGTAAGAATTTAGGAATAAAAGTCTATTCAAAACCCTGTAAACCACTCACTTATGTTGTGTGTAGATGTTATCGCATAACCAGTAATCTTTTCAATACGATTAGCTTTGACATTTCCTTATACAGTCTGTCTGTACGGTGTATTAATTCTCTTCTGCTCTCTCACAGAATTTGAGGCCAAAAGAAGAACAAGTACAAGACAAACAGGTCAGAATTCTTAAGCCCCACAATCCATCTACATATGACCATTATTAAATAAAGTACAACTCTTCTCTCTCTCATTGAACAAAGAGCAACGAGAGTCGCAGACAAAAAAGACACAACCGAAAAAAGTCCCCTTCAACTCCATCCTCACCAATGGCATATGTGATGTATTTTTGCTCTCATGATAATGATTATGAGAAGAATTTTCTGTACAATCATCATGAGGAATCGAAAGACGGGGAAATATTACAAGAGAAGACATTCTGACTTACAGTTGGATGTGAAGTTGAGAAGAAGGAGAAAAGGCGGTGTATTTTCCCTCATGTGCTTAGGATGAAAATAGTAAAGTGGTAGAGAGGGGGAAAAGTGGACACAATGGCTGTTTTCCCTCCCAGTCTAATTAATAGTCTAATAAAGAAGCAAGGGCAAGAAACTGGAGAGAATCCAAATGAAGGGGAAAAAGTCGAGTTAATTCTGCGATTAACCTTTGGAGGAGAGTTAGATCCTCTTTTTATCTCCATCACTAATTGCTATTTTGTTGCCTTTTTGCAGTTAACCCTGTGCCTTTTTCATCATCTTCTTCTTCTTCTTTAGTACTTTTCCATCCAAATTCTACTGCCTAGAAAGAAGAATTCAACGTGTCGAATTTTGATAGAAAAGAATGGAAAAAGGCGAAAACATGGAGGTGAAAAAAAAATTAAATCTCTTCAAATACACACACACACACACTCTCGTCGTGCTTCATAAATAAATGATTGGATGGTGAGGAGCAAACAAACAGAATATAGTAAAGAAGTATAAAAGGAAAAATAAAATATACGAAAGATCAGAGAATCAGAGAGAAAGAGAGGCACACACAGTAAGATGAAGTAAAAAAAAAGTCTAGAAACCGGTTTGACTTCGTCATCGAAACGCACAAATACACTTTGAAGTGACTTGAAGATGATTTTTTAATGATCAACATTACAAGTTGGCCTGAGAAGTTGTATGGCATGGCAATAGAAGGGGGCCAACTCAACCAGCTGAGGCGGGGTGTGGATCCGGGGGGCTCCAGAGCACAGAGATTGAGTCTCGTGATTGTGTTGGACACGGCCTCGTTTCAACTTTTATTGCTATATGTATTCACAAAGCCTCGCCATCTCTCTCTCTCACTCTCTCTCTCTCTCTCGCACACCATCGGATCCATACAGATTTTCTTCACCACAAATCTCAACAGCTTTTCGAGTGGCGAGTATTGAACAGTTATGCACATACATGGCAATGGAGGTGGTGGAATTGTGTACAAATGTGCACACATGTCCATTGGACTCTTGATCAAGTTTCCGATGGGTTTTGCTCCATGTCTTGTGTGCGCGGTGACAAAGAAATCCTCCCACTCCGCACGATCTCAACACCTTTGCCAAACCAACAGTCGTCAACCTGACATTCTTCCAACTGTCCTCATCTCTTCTTCACCCCTTAGAAGTATCGTGCAAGAACAACGAAAAAAAAGTACACAGTGTGGAAATGTTGGAAAAGACCACAGATGAGATGTCGCGATGAGATTGGCAAGTGCATTTCCTTTTCAGCACACAAAATAGAGATCAAACTGTCAACTAGATAGAAAGATAGAGAGAGAGAAACATTGCAAGAACAAGTACTGAGAAATTTCCATATCTGCCGACTTGCAAGGGAATCAACATCATTTGTAATTGTATCGAAATCATTGAAAAGGCAATTGCAAATGCAAATTCATCTCACTTGAGACATTAAGGGGTCAACTGAGAGACAGTTACAGATGTTATACGAAAGATTTTCGAGGATATGAGGTCAGAAATTCACCTAAGATCGCCTTCTTTCTCAACAATCTACCAATAGACATCCGAGATGGCGCCTGTGCTGTCCCAAATCCATTCCAATAACACATTTTTTCCCCATTCAATCATATACTTTATGAATTTTTCCACCCACACACTTTGTTATACAATTAGCATCAAATGACACTCGCCGTTTCTCTCCAATTGCTGTATTTATGGTCGTGTAATTCTGTTTTGATTTTATTCACTTGCAAAGAGACAAATCATATGCATAGACTTATTAGAATACCACACATTCTGTCAATTAAAGCAGAAAAGAGAAATTAAGTGCTCTGATACATGTCCTTGCGATTGAATCAACAGAAGAAAATCAATCTTTGTTTTTGTCAACCACACCGTATTTTATGCTAAAATCAACCAACATCGTTGACAAACATTAGGAGACTATTTTTAGGAACATTTGACACACGTCGAAAGATAGAATTTCGTCAGAAACTGATAGCTGAATTCTTTTATGACCACCAACAACATGAATATTCTCCTGAAATCGTGCAGAATCACCTGTCATAAAGTACTAAATTTCATTTTTACATCCTCACTTATGGCTGTCGATAGCAAACAATTAAACAATACAACGCAGAATAAAATCTAGTGATAACAGAAAAGTTATCTCGAAAAGCAGGAAGATTATGAAAATCATAGTTTATTCTTCTCTTCTCGCCAGAAATATGACATTATTTTGAAATAAAAGAAAAAAAATGGTCATACAGAAAAGCACAATATAGTAATGAAAAAAATATATTTCATTGGTAATTCATACAAAAGCCATAATAGAATTTTTTCGCGTCTCTCTCCTCTTTACCGCTAAACAAATTTTTTTTCTCTCTGTTTCATACATTTCAAACGACAATGGGGACTATTTTCGCCAGGTGGAGAGTGAGAGAGAGAGCGATGATTGTGTATGACTATGGAAAAATACAAATATTTTAACCCCGTGGAGAGAAAAAAAAATACACGAATTACTAATTCAATTGCAGAAATAATATACAATGCAGCTATTTTTATTTTATGCTCTTGTTTTTTTTTCTTCTTCTTCTCTCTCTCTCTCTCCCTCTGTCGTGGCTTTTATTCTCTTTGCCTCACATTATTTATTGTTATTATTTTATTTCATTTGAAAACGTTATTTCCACACCCGCAACCCAACTTATACCCAGACATTTAATAATAATCATCATTGCACAAAAGTTCACTGACTTATTTCTTTGTATATACATTATACCCTCACTTCGCTCCTCCATCTGGCCGCTGATGGGTTGAGAAGTCGCGAGCGACTGACTATTGCTGCAATACTGAGAAAATTGTACTAAATATTTCATCTGATGCTTTATAAATACTTTTTCAACTCCACAATTTCGACGTTGGAACAGCAAAAATGCCTCAATTCTGCACTCAACTTGTTCCCATTTAATTGCTCTCCTATTCTTAGTCATCACACCAGCTTAATTGTTTAGTGAGAGAGACTATTTAGCTGAATCAGAGCTTCTGAGTGAGGGAGAAAAATCACCGTACTTGATGCTTTCTAAAGCAATTAAACCACCCCATTACAATTCCCTCTCATAAATGTTGAGTCAGTGCTTGAAAATTTTCTAGTCATTTCACAAATTCTATTGCAACACCATTGTTTACCTTAATAGTGTAACTTTTCTATGTACACGCGCAGTGTGTGGCGGAGGAAAAAAAAAGAGAGAACCCGTAGACTTTGACTCACACTCCTCAATTTACGTTTTATTGAATTTTTTCTCCTTGCCTCCGCCAAGTCTATCGCCCTCTCCCTGTCGCGCCCATTGCATTTGACTATCAAGCGGGAGTGGAAAAGCCCAAGACGTGGGCCATGGGCAAGAAAGAGGCAATAAAAAACTCGCCATTTGACGAATAGATAACTTGCACACACATTATTTGAGAAAAGGATAGCACGATACGGTATAAATCACGTGATCGGCTGAGTTGGCTCAAAATGCGGCCATGCTTATCGCAATTTAT
The DNA here is from genome assembly GCF_947086385.1 of Phlebotomus argentipes. Lineage (NCBI taxonomy): Eukaryota > Metazoa > Arthropoda > Insecta > Diptera > Psychodidae > Phlebotomus > Phlebotomus argentipes. The sequence continues at coordinate 3,906,543 of NW_026776181.1, read as the reverse complement.
TTAATAAAATATACACACATTGTGCCAGCCGAGTAATTTCATCTATCCAACACTGACACCGCGTACGTGAATGTATTTTTCTCATTTTCCCCGCACATTGTGTACTCAATAGACATTTCGGGGCGACGTAGTGCGAGAAGGGAGGCCAAGGATTCCATATAGGGCGACTATCAGTATACGACACGTCTTCTAGTCTCGCAGAACAACGCAAAGAAGGAAAAAAAAACAGACCACCTTTTACACCTCCTTCACATCCACAAGCCTCAAAAAAGCATGTAAGCGTGAGTGGAATTGGACACATGAGAAGTAGACAGGTGCATTAATCCATGAGCTTGAACGAGATAGCGTCAAATTAATTTATTACAACAATAAAATACCCACTTTTCCTCATAGCTGTATTTTAATTTCCTTTTTCTGCAATATCTTCTCCTCCTGGTCGAAACACACACACACACAAACACACGCGCGAAAAAAAACACAGTGAGACAACCACAAACAGACCAGGCGAAAAACCGCGCAAAGACCCAAGTCAAAAAAACGACCTACGTGAGTAAATAGGCAGGTAACACATGATTTTTCCATCCTTCTTCTTCTTCATCAGCAATCAACCTTCCGCGGACGAGTGGAAACACACGAAAAAAAAACCCACCTTATGAATATAAAGTACGAAAGAAGATTAGTAATTATGACTAAGAAACTCGAATTAACATATGGGGAAAAAGAAGGCAGAAATGAAAACAAGAAAAACAAGTGGAATAAGTAAAGAAGTTGCCTCCAAAAAGCGACACATGTAGCGATTAATGAAAAAAAAACGTGTCTCACTGGCAAAACTTGTTTGCCATTTTAAAATCATACCTCTTTTTCTTTTCCTTCTTCAGCCTCAACGCTTCCTATACTTTATTTTGTCTCATTATACCCAGCCACTAAATGTCTCTTCACCTTAGCAAAGGAAAATATATACTAGTTCCATCATTGCAGATGAACATCAACTTCAGCAAATGCGACAATGTCCTTAGAAAAACGCGAAGATTTATACGAATAAATACTGCATTAGACAATAAGGGATGTTCATACAGACAACAATCATACACGGCGCACATTCTATTCAGAACATCTTGCAATTTGCATAACAAATGCGTGAGGAAATTGTAGAAAAGGCACCTAACTTCACACATAAACTTCACAGAAAATGATGATTTTGGGAAAAATCAAGCTTTTTAGCTACCAGGAAGTGAAATATGATAAAATCGAATAACCAACAAATATTTTTAAACAAACATTCATCCATAATATTGTGATTATTATGACGTGGAGGAAAATCACCGAGATGTGAATATCATAGATTCTCTTGGGAGAGAATCCCACCTTATATTTCACGAAAAGACTTTAGAAACTGGATAAACAGGAATACGATCTCATTTTGTGTGGCGCGCGAACACACCAAATTTCATCTGCACACCACAATGATCATCATCATCATCATCGTCATATATGTGTACAAAAACAACAATTTCGGGCGAAATAAAGAAAAACACCAAATATACATTCCACCAGGATAAACAGCAAGAGAAAAAAAGCTCATGAGAAAATTCATTTGAGAGATGAAAAACAAATTTATCCCTGGCGCACGATGAAATACGAGATAATTTGAGGGGGTGACTCTGAGGAGGAATTCTGCAATAAACAAACCCCCTCGCTGCTGTCTCACTGGGGAACCAATAATAATAATACCTACACTCACACACACTCTCTCTCTTTCTCTCTCTCCTTCTCGTTCACTGCGATTGAATCCCTTGTGGCTAGAAAAAGTTTTTATATTTAAATTTGTTTATTTTCGAAAGTACGATGTCATTTCTAATAATACGGGCGCGATCCTCTATCTAACTCTCTGACACTCTGTGGCGGTCAAAGAGGGAGACATCCGCTGGCGGAGCGAGAGAGAATATCATCCCAAATATTACACAGAGAACCACGTAAGTCATGCTATTGAGGGAGAAAAAACACACAGAGCGCACATTGAGGCGCTCTTTGGCGGTACTCAGAGAGCGATTGAAAATGTTACGCAATGCCCATGTATGACGTCGAGGTATTATATTGAGCACGAAATCATGTAGTTTTTTCCACTCGCGTATCTCTCACACCGTCTCTGTCACCCCCACACTTTCAGCCCACCTCCCACCATTGATTTCACGAGAGAAGAATTATAAATGTGTGTCAAGCACTAGAGGTACGTTCTCTGTTGCCATCTCCCTTCCACACCCACAAAGAGAGGCACAGTTTTGTTTTGGCAAAATATATCATAGCCAGAGAACAAAAAAAAAACCTAACTGAAGCTCACACACAGAGCTTTTCTGTCTCTCTCTCAGTGTTGGGGGATTTCAACATGAATCACAATTAAAAGAGTCTCTACGTGTTTTTCATTTAAATTTTTACGAGTGTGTAGAGGAGAACCATTCTGTTTTTATCTTATCTCACACAATAGCAGTGGAGAAAATCACAATATTCCCCCCAAATTCCTCATTCCCCGAGAGTGAGAAGTTGGTTGATGTGGAGAGGGCACGAAATGGAATCTAAACAAATAAATATAATGTTATTTATAAGTGCTGGAGATTATGTACACACCAAAAAATCCCCCACATGATAAACTCAATGGCTGGTGTGACTCGTACGATATAAAGGCTATTCTAATTTTGACTTTCAAACTCTGTCACACCATATCTTGTGAGCAGAAGTTATCAGTGGAATCGCATCCAAAAACACCATTGAGGAAGAGAAACTTATATTTCCCAGAAATACACATACGATAATTCGCCGTGTTCAACTCCTCATTGCCATTGCTTTCGGAGATATCAAATTCCAAAAGCAAGTCCAGTGCGATAGAAAATGCCACACGATGGTCGAAATGGCAATAAGACTTGGCAATATGCGAGTGAGTTGAAAAAGACGAGATAAAATGTGTAGCTCTCTTGAGAAAGAGCGCACGTCGGGGAAAAAATGGTGGCCTGAGTGAGAAATCATGTAAGAAGTCATTGACATCAGTGGAGGAAGGTAAAGGCAAAAAAAGCAGATTCGAGATGATGGAGGTGCACACGCGAAAAATTTGTAATATTTTTCACAAAGTGCCCGTGAACGGATGGTAAAATAAATATCCGCGAATGACTGGGGAGATGGTAATGATGAAAGAATAAACAGTATTGTGATGAGTACAAATGGGAAGAGAGATATGACAACCAGAAGAAGTTCATACACTTGAACTTTTTTCCCCATCACCGAACGCTAATGAGTCCTAATTGCACATCAAACTCTCTCCTCATTGGCTCACGTGTGAGAACAGGTAGAGAGAAACATACCTCATTATTGCATTACACTTGTCTTGTACAAAGAAAAATTTCACTCAATCCTTGACAAAGCGATATGCTGCGTTTTCCCCCTCAGATGTCACAAACACGCACATTCCAGAGAAATGATCGAAAAGACTCACCTAGAAAGAGAATAAAAAAACAGACCTCATGAAAATAACAATAAAACACTTGATTCATTGTAAAAAATTCACCACACAAAAATATGGTAAGCAATGATTAATGTTCGTGACTGATAAAATGTCTCATTTGCTGCAACTTCTTCGTCACTTTGCCCTCTTCTCTCTCTCTCTCTCTCTCGCCTTTCCATGCACGAAAACAAGAAAAATTACATTCAATATCATTTATCCCACTAATTTCCTGTTTGGCTCGTCCACAACACAACTGGCCAAAAAAAAAACAGCCCCAAGACTCAGAAGCAGAGAGAAAAAATACCTGACGTTCTCGCAAATTAATTTCAATGACTGTCCAGAAAATAAATACTGTGACCCAATTTCAATTAGGCTTCATCTCCCCTCCGCTCCACACCGGCTTCTCTCTCGTCCACAAACACTCACCCCTCGAACTTGGCTTGGAAATAAAATAACAGTCATGAAAACAGTTCTCACATTCGGTAATGCCACATGAAAAGAACACCAAAATGAATTAAATGTTTTCAAATAACATGCACAGCCAGACAAAAAGGCGAGAATGTATTTAATTTATCACGTAGCTCTAATTATTTTTAATTGACGCAGACAAAGTGCGATTTTTTCCTCTGCTTCTTGTTGCCAACGAACTTTTTTTCATCACAAATAAATGCAATTAAAAATTAAAATCCAAGTTCCTTTTGTAGGGTTTTTGTCATTTCACCAAAAGAGTTTTTCCCCCCTAAAAATCAAAATTGTATTTCTTTTATTATAACACAAACTATAATAATATCAAAAATGATATTTCTATTTCCTTCCTAATAAATTAAAATAAAATAACCCAATACTAACGCGAAAAATAGCAGAAAATGAGAAAACAACATGCAAATTAAATATATACTTTTGTATTCCCGCGACACACCCCTCGATTTTCCCTCAGCTGCGGGTCAATTTAAAAAAATATATCTCAGCACTTTGATTAATTATTAAAAAATAATCTGAGTCCATGTGAAAAATTCAGAAGTTTTTAATTAAAACCCCATAATTTTATGTATTCGTTTTTCTCTGTTTTCCTTATTTTTTTTATTTTCAATTATAGAGATGGAAAAATGTAAATAATTTGTTACTATATAGATTTTGCGCAATGAGTGAAAATATCGATTTCGTCGACAGTTTTTCTATCTTTACTTCGCGTTTTCTCTCTCTCTCTCTCCCTCTCTCGCTCTCTCCCATATTCGCCGAAAATTCCATTTTCCTTTGACACTCACTTCCATATAACAAATTTTCCCAAAAAGCTTTTCTATAAATACATCATATACCCTCCCTTTAAAATGCCATCAATTATTGAAGTCAATTAGGAGAGAAAAGTGCTATAGTTATGGATGACATTACTTATGTAAACTAATGGTTTTCCATTAAATATTAAGAGATATTTTTGCATTTTATGCAGAGAATCTGATAAATGTGGGAGATGTAGTTTATTGTATAAAATCTTCTAATGGCAGTTGATTGAAATGGCAAAGTGGTAAATTATACCAAACAACGAACTTCCATTTTCGAATCTCAGTCAATCATTATTCAATTTGGGGCAATTTTTGCCAAGTGTGATATGTCATCAAGCATTTGGAGCGTTTTTTTATGGCAGAAGGAAAATATCAAATGATCTTTTTTATGACTTTCACCTTCACATTTTCCGCGATTGACATTTAGAAAGTCTGCCTTGCAGACAGGGTGGGAAAAGCCATAGAGTTCATGCATGTGCAGTAATTTCTTATTCTAAAACACCACTATTGTGACAATCCCGCATCAAATATGATCAATTTGTCTCTAACATGTAAATAAAGTGGAAAATTACATTTAGCCTCTTAACTATTCAGCAAGACACCGTCATTCCTTAAGTCTTTGCAGCAATTTCCTCTCAACTGCCATCAACAACCCTCTAAAATTCTCATTAAAAGTATTTCGCATTAGAAACTTTCCACTGCAAAATTTTACCTCTCATGCCACTTTTTCCACACACACGAGGCAGAAACAAATTGATCAAATTGATTTGTGTCTCAATAACTCATTTAACCTTTTATAACCGGGTGAAAAAGCACAAAATTGCACTTTTTCCCCCCCACAAGCTCTTTCCACTATCGCTTATCGTTCCATTATAAGAATAAAAAAAAGGGCATGGAAAGAGAGGCGGAAAATGCTCTGCAAGGGAAATAAAATTCGTGGAAAAAGCTTTTCTCAAAGGGTGTGGCCAGCCAAGAGTCCATTTTCCCCAGTGTTTTAAAAGCTCTTTCCTCTCTCACTCGCTCTCTGTCCAGTGTGAACTCTCTTCCTAGCCTCTCCAGTTCAATTTCACAATTTTTCATCCCTCTTCATGCACCAAAAAATATATTCATTTAACTTTTATACACATGAAAATTTTCATTAAACATTCACCTCTTTCCCACACACAAAATTCTCTCTCACATCATTTTCACCATAAATTTCACACCCACAAAAGCGAACCACCAATTTATCGAATATTATTTCATCATCGACGCAAAATCGAAAATCTCTCCATCATTGTCACATTATCTGGCGCCCGCATAAAGCAATTATCGTGCTTTTAGTGGGAAATGCAGGAAAATTGCTTAAAGAAAATGCTCACAGTGTGAAATACGAGAGACAATAACTTCGTTTCACCCCTTCCCATTTTCTCACATACACTCGTTATGTACCAGCAATTGCACAAGTTTAGTGAACTTTTCACTGCTGTTTAGTTTGTAAACACTACACCACCCACTGCTCGCCACCCACCCCTCAATTTCCATCATGCCCCCGCTCCCAGCAAGTGAGCGCCACTGAAAACTCTCGATTCCTCCTCTATGAGAAATCATGAATTTTACTCTCCTTACTCGATACTATAAAGTCCACTGCAAATGTTTGAGCACGGCAAATAGGAAATTTTAATGCATCTGTTTTGATATTGAATGGACACCAGAGAAGCGAACAATGCTCACGAAGCGCTCTCTCTCTCCAATGTTGATGGTAAATTGAACGAACATATATTTATTTGGGAAAATATTCACGTACACGAAGGAATATCGTTTATAGCAAAAGAGCGAAATTTTTACCACCTCATCAGGGTCAACAGAATACACCCGAGAATCTTGTCGCTCAACCCCTTATATTATCCGCAAAAACATAAATTCAAGTAAATGCACGCTTTATGACAACAGAAGATATATATTGTGAGTTTTTCTTTTAGATAGAAGGGAAATTGAAGTGTGGAGAGTTTTTGGGGTCAATGAAATTCTGGGGTGTGGAAATTCTCCTAATAAATATTCTGGATGTCAATTTTCTATTCTTATACACCCATAATTTTCCTCGAGCCATTTTCCCTGCTCTTCCTGGGAACACCATGAAAAGCACACTCCCTATTTTCTCAAGCATTTTGCATAGCTATTTTCCACACACTCTCTCTCTCTCTTCGTGCGAGTGCGGCTGAAGAAGGGATGTGTCTGCAAACTTTGAGAATATTTCAATTTACCCACCCAATGAATCCATCGCACTTTAAAATCAATACTTTGGACGATGTACACATGAGAATTTGGTTGTTTCACTTGAAATTGCGCCCATATGCAATATTGTGCTAAATGTAAAATTGACGACATAGACGAAGGATACACAATATGTAGAGTGTGAGAAGATTACTCAAGCAACTTCCCATTTTATCCATCATATCTTCGTGGCTGAGAGAAACTATGTATGTACATATTTACACCCGCCCCAAACAATTGAATGCCTGCCACCGCACTCCTCTTGAGCAATTTCAGTCTCACCGAAATACATTTCTCCGGGTATTGTTGGTGGCTTTTTGGAGCGCTATCAAATACACACACACAACAACACACGCAGAGACTTTAAGGGTGGCATGTATATTTACATAAAATACACAGATATACACTCCACTTTATAGCTAAAACCACCCCACAGACCTCTTAAGCCGCCTCTCCATACAAGGAGACAGCCTTCAATCGCACTGAAATCCTGGATTCGTGACAAGTGAAGAGACACGAGAAGGATCCCCTGGAAAACCCATCATTTCGCCTCACCATTATACTGGCTACAGATATACGCAAGCAATTTAGATAGCTGAAAGAAGAAGCACCAAGAGAATCTTCACACATTCTGGGCATAGAGCCTGGGAATTATGGGTGGGATGGAAGAGGATAATGGATTTTGGGGAAATGTGAAGAGTTCCCAGCAATTTAACTACCTCATTAGGGTTCAACAATAACTTTTCAATTCACCCCATTTCGAGCCACCCCCACATCTCAATTTCATTTTCATTTTCACCCACCAAACATCCATACAACTCTCATTGCTAGGCCTAAAATAATGGATCATTCATAAAATGCATTAATTTGAAAATTGCGAGTGAAGAAAATTTAATTTATTCTCTCTCGCTCCGCCGACAATAGCCAAAAAGGCGTTTTTGGGACAAAGCTCGCCATCCCATATTGCGCAATATTGTGAAATATTCTCCCGGAGAGGAGAACTCTTATCGATTTTTTTCCTTTGCCCAATGCCTGTGTAGGTAAAGTCTCTGCCATATCGCTTTGAAGCTCATGGAAATGGGGAAGAGATTTTCTCCTATGCTTTTGCCCTTGTCAGAGGAAATTGATCTTGATTATGAAGTTTTTTTTTCTCCTCTCTTCACCATTGAGACATTTTCGAGAGATTTTATCAATTCAGCCAAGATTTGATACGGAAAAAAACGACGAAGGGAGAATTACCGTGAGAATGATTGCATGTTCGCAACAAAGTGTTTTCACCTTTTGCAAATAAATTTATTTCCGCATATGAAAACATTAAAAAATATACATATTTCACGTTACTCTTATCTCTTATCCATATTTATATGAGGTCACAGAGACTATGTAGTACGAGGATTGAACTCGTGTGTTCTTCATTTTCACCTTATCAAATACTTAGTTGAAAACCACTTGCAATATTGAAAATGTAAAGTTTCCTCACTCATCAAATAGCAACCTTAAGGCGAGCTTCTAAATTGAATTTACTTTATGCCATTTCTAAAGTGCTTTCATTCACTTCAATTGAATTTGTTGAAGGAATTGCCAATTTAACTGGCTAAATTAGTACCCATGACGCTTCATTTCTCCCCAGTCTCCGGGCTCGTTAGTTCGCGAGCAGACACTGACGTGAATTCATCCCAAATTATATTTTCAACCGCCAAAAAACATGGTTGGAAAAATACTTGGAGGCACACACAACACAACAACCCAAAATTGAGTAACAATATGATGTATTGTAGCATTTGCAGCAATTAAATATATCCCAGAGGCCACCCCAGCGGAACCAACTTGAAGAGCGGAGTCCTTCACTCTGTCATTCTGGATAAAAAGTGGGAATTTTGCTCCAAGGAGTTGAAACAAGTCGGGAGAAAGGGAGCCGGCTGACTCAATTGGATGATGGCCTCCGGGGAGAGGAGAAATGAGACTCTCATTTGGTCCATATCGCTCAGTGCCACGAGATAAAACACTTGAGCCCTCAGCGTCGAGAAATTTCCCTAATATGATCAAATAAATACGCCATGCCCGCCCTATGGCAAAGACACACTCGCTCTTCTCCAGTGTGCGGGGCAAACAAGGCATTGGCGAACGAGAAGATTGTGATCATTTTATTCAATCAACTTCCTTCATCTTCCTAACAACATCATCTCAAGGAGTTTTCCTCCTTATCCACCGTCTTTCTCCCCTCACAAACCCTCCCCAATAGACTCTCTCCTCCACCAATTTCGCCAATTTCCACCAAATATTCCGAAGCGGCATCGGGATGAATCGAAAGAGGACTATAAGGGAGAATCAAATAGCCAAGAGTGTAATGAGGTTATCACAAGAGAAACGGCAACGTGTAGACTTTTCCCTATAGTTGTTATTTTGTATAATTACACCTGGTTGGCCACGGAGATAAGCAACAACGCCACTAATGACACAAACACACAGACAAATAGATTTAGTCGAAAGCAATTTTCGATAAGAGGCAATGACTTTAATTATCGCCATGTGAGGCAGATGTGGAAGGGGAGAGAGACTATCAGGTGAATAGGACTCCGTCTCCCGCCCAAACCTCACCCAATGTCAGTGAATCGGGAACATCAAATGAATGAGATGGAAATGATAAATTTTCCGTGAATTTTCCATGATATCACATCAATTTTATCCACCATTTTGGCAAGAATTTCCACGTGAATGACATGACATTACACCAAACCACGCCAGCGATACCAATTTCACTATCGCGCCTTCTCTGGGAAAACTTTCAATTGTCAGGTTTCATCCATAAAATTTTTACCATGTCATATAGGAAAATTTTATGGGCTAGAAGAGAAATTCCTCCGTTATCTTTATCTCTCTCTCTCTCCCATTCTCTCGCTCTCGCGCTAAAGGGAAATATATTTGATTGAAAATATCGACTTTTGCTTAATTTAGCAAACGTATAAAGAATGACTTCCTTATCTTTCCCCGCATAGAATGTTTTGAAGAGTGAGAGAAATACTCCTAAATCCCTAAATCTCCGCCAAAATTTCGCCATTCCAGGAAGACATTATAAAGGATTTTACGAGAAAATTACGTATTTAAGTAAAATTGCCTATAAAATGTGTCAGTCAAATATTAAATGTAGCTTAATATCATCCACGTGTGTGAAATGGAAGTTCAATAATCCCGATGGAGCTTTGAATTCCGAAATATTCAGAAAACGACAGATCTGATTATTTCTGATACTTTAAGCATCAAATTCTTGTCCTATATTTTCCCCAAAGGCATCCCAATAAATCCATATATAAAATTTCTGGCAAATATATTTTGCCATTAATTGAAAAGTAAAAGCCAGATGAAAAATAGCTGTGAATTCAATAATTTTCCACTCGAGAGCACTATTTTTAACTGACACCGCGAGAAATGGGAAAATTAATTGATTTATGTTGTTTTTTTTTCCTACAACATAAAATGCTCCAAGTGAAACAATAATTTTTCAATATTTCCTCTCTTTGCACCCAAGATTTATTTTCACTCCTCACACTGGCGCGAAAGGTTCTAAAAGAAATAAAATGCATTGCAAACGGAGGAAGAAAAAAAGAAACTTTCCGCCATTCATTCACGTGTTTCTCTCTCAAGTACTTTTATTGCTTCGTGCGTCGTACAATTGTAAGAAAAGAGGGTGTCTGAAAATTTATAGCTAAATATGAATAAAATTCAGGTCAACACATTTTATCAGGAATCATTTCTTCCCCTGATTAGAGTCACACTTTATCATCTGAGTCTGATGTGCGGTTTTTTTCTCTCTCTCTCTCTCTATTTCTCTGTTTTCAACACTGGGTGACTAACAATGACTCCACGCAAAATATTTTTCTTTTATGTGGCAATTGCGCCGATAGGAGAGGAGAACAAAACGCGAAAGCATGGAGTATTAGGTTTTATCTACCATGGCACAGACATGAACAATTTTGTTGCCCTCTTTTGAAGTTTCGGAACAATTCCACCCAAGAGCCAAAATATTCTCTCCTCTACAATAACATTGTTTGATATCTCTTCGTCATATATTGCCCAGAAGAACATAAAAAGGCATGTATGGCCAGAATGTTGTTTTGAAACAACCACCAAATTCTGGGTGAGATAGTGAAGAGAAAATTGCATTTATTCGTGGGTGAGTTTGTTGGGGAAAAGTCGGTAAAAGTTGCTCTCTTTCTCTCTCTGTTCATCAATGAATAAAGAGACACAGCAGCACCCTTTATCGCTCAAACAGACAAACTTTATGGAACCATCCACCCAAGTCAATGCTTGGTGATGAAGGAAGACTCAAATTGCCATTTAGGACACACAAATGCTCCAACCATTGAGATACATTGTATCTCTTCTCGCAATCGCCTTTCACTTGTCCTTTTTTCCCCGTCCCACTTCATCGCATCAGCATCACCTTTCACCCTATTCAACGACATCCCCTCATCAAGCAATTCCAAGCAGTTCTAAGTCTTCCTCACCAGCTTCAGAGATTGTGCAAAGGAGCAGAGAAAGACGAGAGATTTGTGCGGATGGCGAAAGGAAAACAAAGGAGGATTGAAGAAAATCGAAATAGACGCAATTTCCCTTCTGACTCTCAAAGACAACCCTCTATCTTTTACAGCATCCAAACGTCACTTCCGTCTTATTATTTTATCCTTCTTTCACCAACAACAAAAAATGGCCCACGAGGAAGGATGAAATGCCTTATTATCCTGAATAGAAAGTGACTGAAATCAGTCTTGAAGAGGAAGAACAAATTTCCCTAACTCAATAGTGCGAAAATTATGACTTTAAGAAACTAAGGAGCTTTTGGTTGGTGAAGAGGATCAAATTTTGTGTGAAATCATGAGATGCAAAATTCACCAAATCCCCACGAAATCCCATCTTTGCTGAGGAAAAAAGCAATAGTTTTGTTGTAGTGGCAAAACCTCAATTCTCAAATGCTATTTTGGCTCCTCTTCCATCGCACAAAAGGCATCAATGGCAGCCAGAAATCTCCTTCCACGTCATTTTCCTTTGCCATTTTGGGGAAAAGCTCTCGTGATGGAGGAACATCATGAGGACGGGGGGTGGTTTTGACGAGGCGAAGAGAAAAAATGGGCGAGTATGGCAATAATGGCAGAGTTGAAATTGATGAATCAGGAAAAGAGAAGAGAAAACATTCCATAAGAGAAACACATCAGGAAAAAAGATCAACCTCCACATCGTCTTTTCTGGGCCATTTTCCACCCATTTTCCCCATATCTTCACTCCTCACGTTCAAACCCCTTTCGAGCCATCACTCTGCCGCCTCCCACTCTCCCTCACGAGTTCTAAAAGAAGAAAATGATGCAACAGAGAGAGAGGGTGAAAATACACAGAACTTTCCCACCCTCTTGTTCGCGAACTAACGGGCGGCAGAGGGAGTGAAAAAGAAAAGGCCACACACAATCGATTTTGTCGGCTTTTGCAATTCAACTTCCACACCATTTTCCAACACTCTCTCTCTCATGGTTGTGCCTTCATCGACCAACTTATGTCGTCTTCAGCAATTTTATTTTGCTTCTTTTTCAGCAAAATAGACAAAAATAGAGTAAGACGTACAGGGAATAAGACAATGTAAATGCAAGACGATGGTTATTGGAGAAATTGCAGGTAATTTTCTCACATTTTCCCATAGACTGCTGCTGCGAGCAAAACTCGTCTTACTCCATATAAAATTGCTTACGTTCAGAGAGAGAGAGAGAGAGAGCGAGCGAGTAATAAAAAATGAATATATTCTGGAATATCCACATTTGTATCATAAATTACAGTGAATCACCACAGTAAGACTATTTGAAGGAACCGAGAAAAAAAAACTGCAACATAAAGCGAAATATCTCTTCATTTATGGCATTTCAAACTTTACTCCACTTAAAGTGCCCTTCTTAAATGACCATTAAGAAGAATTCTTAATGTCTCTCGAGAATCGCCCCTTTTAAAATTTTCACACATTCTTGGTGAAAAAGTTTCTTTTTTGCCATCTCACTTTTTTTCCCTCTTTCGTAGAAGACAAACAAAAAATGTACATTAGACCGTGCAAATGAGTTGAAATATGAGTGGGAGAGAGAAAAATCCTTTTGAAAAATTCACTAAAGTCATTCGAGTGTGGATTTCAATAAAAATTCCAACAACGCTTTACTTTGCCACGAATATTTCGTTAGAAGCATTCTCATTTTCGTTCAATGTTAATTCTACGCCTTTCATGTGTCTCTTCTCACGGTAGATTTGTCCATCTTCACGCCACTAATGAATACGGACAAGTCACTCTCTCACATGACATCAAAAATACACTCTCTGTCTTCTAGAGTACTCGAAAATATTTTAAAAGCCAGGAATTTGAGCTTTAAACGGAGTAAATTTTCGCGCCAGAAATTCCTTCCATTTCTTAATGTTCTCAACGTGTGCACAATATGTTTATCTGCTCTAAATCTCTCAACACCTTCATGTGCTAAACATTCCTTCTCACACGACAGCAAATTATACAGTTTTTAGCCACTTTTTTCTGGCCATTCAATAAGAAGAAGAAAAATCAATCTTGAAGGGAAAAAAACCACTGATTAGTGACCTGACTGACTGTGAGGAATGTGTGAAAATGTTCTCGAGGTCGTCCGCCGATGATGCCCCTCTGAAGCGCAATCATTCAGAGGAATTGAGTGTACAAGAACCAAACAGTTTATACAATACCATGATTTATAAATTCATAAATAGAGAAAAAACCTAAACGAATGTCTTCAGTTGACCCTGAATAGAATTACGTTAATTCAAACGTGTTTCACGATTAATTCTATATTTGAACCACTCAACACTCGCCCATCGAGAGATTCAATTTCCTTCGCCAGCTCGCCGTATATGAAAGATCAACCAAAATCTGCCAGACTCTCTCGTGTTGCTCCCTGGACTGTGATCGTCACGATCTCTTTTAATGGGTTTGAACTATAAGAAAATAATGCGGGTGGCCTTTAAGAGAAGAAATGTCTGTTCCACAAAGATGAAGTAAATTGTCAATTTATGTTTAACTAAAACTAAATTATTGACCAACAATGAGGTTGTTTAGGAAGGCAACAGCGACGACACAACACCAAAATGTCCCTAACCAATGAGAAAACATCTTCTCACCAAATACTTTCAATAGGACTCAATTACATTTCTTTAGAATCTCACTTCTCTCCCCGCTCCAAGTTCAATTTAGCTGAAATTTAATTAAATTACGTAAAGCCACTTAGCCACACACGAATACACAAATATTCTAATAAATTTCCTAAACAAGCACTCTTATGTGTGTGTGTGTGTGTGTTTGTGTGTCAATTCTTCACACAAGAATGTTTGTACTTTTAAACTTCGAGTCACTTTCAATATTTATACTCTGCGATGCACATTAAAATGTAAATGGAAGAAGAAGCATTTGTGGCAACATCCAGCACAGTTTCTAAATGTGTTAATTTTAATAATAAATTAATATCGCGTACGTCTGGCCAATAGGGAAATATTCACAATCATGTCATTATATTTCAACAGAGTCTATTTTTGATTTAAACACTCTGTCTTCATCACCACAGACGACATTAAAACTCACACTCACAATTGTAACTCGGCGGGACTTATATAAAAACAACTCCTCATTACATATACCGACTTTTTTCACATCCGAATTCATAACCTCGAAAAATAGTTTTTGTTATGTAAAAAATTCTTCACGGGCGGGGAGAAAAAATACTGCCTCACCAGCCTTTGTGCCAGAAATATATTCAATATATGTTTTGCCATATTATGGTTGAGAGACCAATAAACAATTGGAACTTTTTCCATCTGCTCCTTCTAAATACACACATTTTTAGACACTCTACAGTAACACACACGGAGCGCGCAAAAAATTTACAAGTCATTTGAATTCACTTACTCTCTGTCACCCAACCGAGTACAGAATGAGAATTCATTTTCCCATCTCGCTTTTTGCACAAATTTTTGGCGAAAAAAAAATTCACGTGAGCACTTTATGCTCACTCCTGAGGCGATGCTAAAATGCCACTTTTGCCCTAATACGATGATTCAGTGGAGATTGCATAACCCATTCTATGCTCTGAATGCCGCACTCGGACTATCACGGAAAACCACAATGCGCTCTCCTCCTTATCATGATCATTCCCCAGTGACCGGCATATTTTCCAAATTTCCCAGAGAAATTCCCGTGGAAATTAGACAATACAGATTCCACGAGGTCAGGAAATGCCACTGGAAATTGCATGGCGTTGCATTGCAAACTTGCAGCTTGCAGCTTGCCCAAAATTGTAAAATGTTATGTTGCTTTCTCTTCCAAATTCCCTGAAACAATTGGCATCTTTGCGTGTTTTTTCTCTGCCTTCACGTGACTCTCACTCCCTTTTCCCATCTGCATCTGCACTCTTTTGGCAGCAACGCACACATCAGCAGCCACTCGGCTTCTTCTCACCCCGAAAACTGCAGAGTCCAGTGACACACACGATTAGTTCAGTCTGTCGCATTTAAACACATTTTAATCCATCTGCATTGAAAGCTGCTGTGGCATAAAATGCAGTTGAAATGATACCGAGAGAGCATGGGACTCTCGTCGTCTTCTCACACCCTAGCATTATCTGGCATTTTAAAGTCAGTCACATGGTAATTTTTCACCCTTCCCCCTGAAATCGTCCCCAAAATGTACATTTTTCATTTCCTCTCCCTCTGCACCACACACTCTCTCGTGATGACGATCAACTTTCTACTCGTCGTCACTACAGTGTCACTGCAGAAATCCAATTGGAACAGAGTAGAACAGTTTCGAATACTAAATTTAGCAGATTGATTGAAAGGAGAGAATAAAGAACCATGTGATTATCTCTCTTGTGAGGCTTTTACAGCAACCTTCAAAAATTAAGGGTGATTATATCTATTAGTTTAATAGTAGAGCAGCCCCGCTCTTCCCTATCCACTTCCCTCTCTCGCTCTCTCCCTCAATATCTAACAACCCAACGTATAATTCCGTCCGCCAGTCCAACTTTTCTTGTTCCTCACCATTTTGTGAATAAACGGCAATATGTTTAAAACATAGTTTCTGGCATTCCTAAAAATTACCATATGTTTTCTTCTACCCTCAGCCGTTTTCCCATCTCACTCTCCGCAGCCCCACAATGTTGGAGAGTGACATCAGCAGCAGAGGAAAAATATTATACGGCGACTACTTCATCCTTATATTGCCATTCACGCTTATATTTATGTGCATATAATACATAGTTTCACAGTGTTATTTTATTCAATTGCTCTCTCGCAGACATTTTTCTCCCAACCATCTCTCACACACCATTTTTGCCCGCAATGTTTTACACCCAAGCGAAAATTCACCATCAAATTACATGATATACCTCGATGTGGCTCATATTTGGTGGAGCAACTCGGGATGCCACTGAAATTGCCATTGCATAAATTTAAAATTCATCCTGAATGACACCAAAAAAAACAGACCCGGCGACTGTACATGCGATAAATATACACAACACATAGCCACCCTTCATTTGTACTTTCCCATCATGATCAGCACACCAATGTTGAGAATATGCACGAAAAATATATACTCAAAAATATGTGGAAGAGAGGCAAAAAGAGGCGACGAGGCTAAATGTCACGCAAGAAGGGGGAAAATAAGGAGACCGAGAAAGGGAATCGATGTGGATCAAAATTGCGTGAGAAAATTCAGTTTTGTTTTGACTTCTCCTCTCGCCACTCCATTTTGTCTCACACGCCAAAGGGCGCACAAAAGGGACACACACACTCTCTCCCTCTCCTTTCCATATATCATAAATATAATGCGCTGTCTGTGAAATACTCTATGAGGGATTACATGCTATATACCTGCATATATGGGAAAATAGACCACGCAAGGGTCTCAGAATAAGAAACCTATCATTTAGTTCATTTGCCCTCCCTTTTCGCTTGATGCGCATATGTACATCTAAGGTGGGCCTAGGAAACTCCGAACAGTTCTGCCCTAATCCACTCCATTTCTATTCATACACTATGCATTAGCACTATTTTTTCGGCGATGAGAGAAGAGAGTGAGATAACCAAGATGGAGACAGAAATACATCTCGTGATGGTGAAACAGGAATAAAAATTCCCCCCCATCTAAATCCATTGCAAGATGAAAGACTTGAATTCATAATGTTATTCTATTTTTGTATTTCACTTGTTTAGCAGACGGAGACGTTTCATCTTCTGTTTCTCTTGAGGAAAACCACAGGGTGAGGGTTAAATTGTGGTCTTCCGCGCACTGATATATTCTCTCTCTCTCTCTGCAACTTTCGTCACACAATACACAAACTGGCCTACAAAATTCACAGAAATTTCTTCAAGTCTCTCACTATAAACAAAAAGAAACCAAACACCCAATCAATTTGAAACCTGACAATTATGTGTGATTTCGCCGAGGACAAAGCAATCTCCTCGTGTGATTAATAAAATCAATTTAAATATTCGGAAATGACGGCTATGACCTCTGAAATCTTAATCTTTTAAGCAATTTTATTCACCTGAAGTGATCGTCTCTATTTGGTCAGTTTCGTAATTCTCTCTTCAGCACAACTTGTGGAAAATTTTTCTGCCTGTCAAATGTAATTCCAGTGTCCATTTGTCAAAGCATAGATTTTAATTTTAACACACACACCATATGAAAATTGACTCAATTGCAAATAAACGAAGTGGAACACTTCATTAGTTGGTCATACAATTTTTCAAGCAATTCTCTTTCTCAGACACTCTGGGAATATATTGACGACACAGACAACAACAGAAAAAAGCTACCAGAAAATTATATTAGTGTGGATTCATTGAGAGGAATACACAAAGAACGGGAATATTTTGCATTACCAACGACACACCCTATTTGTGCACAATGCAGTTGAAATATTGTCATTTACGTCTTACACCAAGAGACGATGAATGCAATATGAACACTAATTTTAGTCTGGGCTGTCTGTCTCTTGTGTCTGTCTGTCTATCTCGAAGATGGAAAATCAAATTAGAGACATATAACGAGGAAGCACAAATAGATGGAAAATGCAGGGAAAAAAATGTATGCATATAGCATGAATATTAGTGGAGACAATAAGTGACAAGGGAAAAAGAAATGACACACAACTGACGGAGAAAACGATGAAAATCCTTTTTATTTTGATTGACATCAGCACCATTTTCACCCATTATGTACGTACATTTGCCACAAGCACACCAAATTTAACTAAACCTGCCATGCAGAATATCTCACAATCATCATTTTAACGTCATCATTCAGAGATTCACCCTGTTTTCATTCATTATCTCAATACAAGAAAAATCCATTGTCTCAAATTCCAGTTCACCAACAATTTCTAATTACGCCCACGCTGTGTATTCTTAAAAAGAAAAAATATACAGAGGAAATTAACATCGCATCCCCTTTTTCATTTTCTTTTCTTTTTTAAATTTCATTAAGACCTCAGAGTCACTAACTCTCTAGCATTTTCGGCATATCAACAAATATTTCAATTTATGAGCGCAATTCTCTCTCCTTTATTTATTTCCCCAGTCAATTCCGGCTTCATCGTAACGAGCCATTAGTTAATCATCCGGTAATTGATTGAAAGACGAGAATTTTTCATCTAATTACGTCCAGCTAAGAAGAACTACAAGAGATACAACACTGGCGTCTGCACAGGTTCTTTTTCTACTCATCACAAATTACTTTCAAGCTGCAATTAAAGTTTGAAATATACAATCTTACGCAACACACACCAAATTAAACCTATCAATCCCAAACCTATTTTACATCATTCTTATACATTTTTCAACATACACTTCGAAGGACTTTCGGCATTAATTAGTAATAAGAATCGCCCTCAAAGTCCGCCTCCTGTTATATCCATCATTTTATAATGAGTTGGAAATATGGAAAATCGATTTCCCCATATAAACAAGTGACCCTTCATCAACAACTTATAGGCAAGCCAACAGCAGAAGTGATTGAATTTCTCCCACGCCAACGCGCCTTGTCCAACAAAAAGTAACAACACAGAAATTACCAACAAAACTCCATTTTCTAATGGATAATACTTTCAGCCAAGGTCAATTAGTTGCTGTCCATTATTGATTTCAGTACATTATTGCAGACATGAGTCGACATCATGCCGGAAGGATGGTAAAGAGTCATTAGGAAAGTTTTAATACGCTTTATTGCTTCCCAATGGAACCATAGAGGTCACACCAACAGCTGAACGATCGAGCTCAAAGGCACTCCACAAATCCACGCCAGGTTAGTTTGAATTATTCAAAAAAAAAATTGCGCTCCACATTCTGCCATCTAGAGAGATTCCGAAGAGAAGCAGCTGAAAGCAATTAGGGACACAGGCAATGAAATCAACATCAAGATAATTAAGCATTTTCGATAATGTCACTGCGATACTCTTTCTGGGGAGTGAAAGCATCTTTTTCTTCTTCTTTGAGATCGTTTCTTAACTTTGGTCAAAACTACCTCATCATCAAATACTACACGGATCTTTCTCTCCTTTCCTCTCAGCGCACTGGAGATTCTTGCTGCCACACTCTCTCGCTCTGACTCACCTCTGAATCTCACGAGATTCAAAAAATGAGATCGAGCGAGGTAGTGTGGAAAAAGAGCAAGAGAGGAAAAAATTAATATTCATGGAATGGTGGAATAAATTCATTTAATTCCTCACTCTCCTCAACCATTCTTGGTGGAATTGAACTCTGGATGTCTCGTCTTCGCCGTCTTCCATCTTCCCCAGCTATACTTCATACTCCTAATTGACTCAGGTGCTTCTCCTCATACCCACTCTCTTCGCATACATGCAAATAACATTACGGAGAAAATAAAATATACAGACTAACGTAAAAGGCAGCGAATTAATTGATAACAAACCGAAAAAGTACATGTTCTGTGTAAACAATTTCCGTAATTGAATTGTCTAATGGTAAAGTCGGAAAAGACGAGTTATAACGTATTTACGAGCAAAGAGAACAACTCTGAGATAGGTGATCAATAAAATTTCAGCAGACCTCAATGTTTAATATAATAATTGCTCAATGAATGAGTAATCATTCACAATTTTTTCCCCACTTAAACTCCGTCATTTGATGAGATAAATCCTTTTGTACATTTATTTTTATCTATGCTTTTTGCTAGCAATATTTTTCAAAAAGACCATTAAACAGAGCTCACACTTGCAATTATAGAAATATTCCAAGCGTACATTTTCTATCCATTTTGTATTTCTTTCTTTTTTTAATATAGAGCTACACATCTATAAATTACATTGTATGCTAAAATGAAAACTTTTCCTATAACACACACACTCTATAGAGTTGAATATGTTTAATCTGTCATTCTTTTCTCCCTGCCTTTGTCCAATCCTATTGGAAAACTCCCTGCTTTTAATGCATTCACATTCACCAATAATATTTTCACTCCCTTTCCGCCCTCCCTGGCTTTTCCCATACTCAATTGTAATCTACCAAATGGAATAAAAATACAAAATGAAGAAGTTTTCCACTCAGCAAACTAAAAAAAGCTTTTTCTATATATTGCATATATCAAAATTTTCCACCAACTTTTCCAGCCTCACATTTGATGTGGCAAAAGTGAGTGAGATGGCACAATATTTCCAACTCGCTCCAGCTCCAAAGCTCTACAATATCTATGTAAGTACATAGAATACTCAATAGAGTTGCTGTTGTTAGGCTCCAGTGAATTCCCATCAGATAAGCCACCCCCTCTGTGAACATACACATCAAAGTGGAGAGAATAAAACACGAAGCTCCAAGTGTTGGACTCTATTATTGCATTGGAAAAACTTTTTTTTTTTCTTTCCTTCTACGCTGCTTTTCAGAATCCCTCTCACCCATCATTTCGGAGCAGTGCTAAGTGGACTTTTGCAGAACTTTTATATTTGAGAATTCCAGCGTTGTATCTCTCAAAAGCCATGCCATGAAGAAAAGCCAGGTTTAGGGAATTTACTTTAGATTCTAGTCAGGTCAGGACTAATATATTGCCGTGGATGTGAAATCTATGCTACTCACCTGCACTAACAGGTATATTTAGAGCGCTCAGCAACAATAGGAGCGCCTATTGAGAGACAACTTTCGTGGTATTTAAATTTTCCTCCTTTAAACAAAGGCCATAAATATGCTTCTTAGGACAAAATCCCATGGATGAGTTAACGCTTAAAGCCTCAGAGTTTCACTTGCAAACACAATTTTGCAGGATAAGAGATTCCATCTACAGTGTGTATTTGGTCTTTATCGGGTTCCTGCACAAATTACTTAAGGATTTCCCTCCAAAATCCCCGCTTTGAGACTCATTCGCAGCTGCCAACACTGAACCGTCCTGATAAAGTGTGTAGAAAATATACTTCATTTAAACTCTCTTTTTGTCTCCCACTAATGAATTTCTACAGTCTTTTTTCCACCACGCCATCGTACAACCGACAAGGAGACCTGCACAGACAGCGACTCCCCTCTATACTTTCTTCTGTCTCTCCTATGTGAGCCGCTTTTCCCTTGTAGAGCCTCTAATATAAAATTTCTTATCTAATTTAATCAACTTTAACGATATTCTCACTCTTGTCTCCTCAACACACCCTCATTCACACCAAAGCACATAACATTCGACCAATGTGGACAGTCTTTTTCACCACACTTCAGACCAAAATGTGAAATTCTTTTCAACCATTTTCTCCAAATTGCAAGAGATATCATTTCTTTTTTCCATTCATTTACATTGCAATAAAGATCCTCTCTTCCTCTTTTATACAAATCTAATGAGTATAGTGAAAAATTTTCACTCTTTTTCCTTCTTCTATACAGCGTAACTTTATCAGATTTCTTTTAACTGCACACACAACAAACTATAATATAATGTTTTTCTTTCCCTTTTTTGAACATTCTCAGTCTCACCATATCTTGACTTTCATACAATTTAGTCCCGTTTTGTACAATCCAACCGTATTGCAATGCAATATGATGTGGTAAAATGTTGAAAATCACCACCTATTGAGCAAAAAGCACCATTTTCTAAAATACTAGAGCACCATTTTTATCTTTTCTCGCCTCTATACGTGGTATTTTTTTTCATAATTTCAAATGAAAACGACACACTCAATGGCCAAAGCACATACAAACTATGTTTTCCATACAAATCAGTCCTCATTTACAGCTCCTCACATTTGTTATCAGTCCCTTTTCCTTTTCACCGTGTAATGGCTTGGTAAACAGAAATCCTTGCTTTTTCTCTTTATATCCCCATAAATGGAATAAAAACAATATTTTCTTAATAAAACCCTCGCCAAGCATTTCCAAATGAACCAATCTAGATTCAACTCAATCTAGAAAATCATACTACCCTTTAATAAAATCTCCCAAAAACTTGGACTCATTTCAAATATTGTGGAAATTTCATTCGGCAACATTGGAATCTCTGTGCCAAGTATTAAATCTTCACCAATGACAGTATCGGATCATCGTCCCAAAGACTGGAATTCAATTGAAATTTCATCATTTTATTGAACTCCACGGAGACTCTCTCTCTCTCAAGTTGAACTACTTCAGGAAATGTTTCAGGAAAAATATTTCGAAAATTTTCACATAAAATTGGCAACAATGTCACAATGCATTGAGTACTATAAATGTACATATTCCGACACTATCTCAAATAGGATGACGTGCGAGCGAAATGGAACAATCCACTCAATACATCTGCCCATCGCGCTCCAACCAATGCCTTTGGCCTCCACGGAGTGCCGCAGTCGCAGCTTGTCGCTCCTGTTGGGTGTGCTGCTTCTGAAGCTGCTGCTGCCATCATAAAATATACATACCTATATCTCACATAAGGCATCAAATGTCTAGATGTACATACCTACATCGCTATATGTGCACTCAGATATGGTGAGGCAGAGGAAAAAGGTCCCCTTGTCCCCGCTCGCGCTCTTCAATTCTCATATAAACTCGAAAATTTCGTATCCGTGTGCTGCATTCGTCTCTCTCCCACACTCACGCGCCGTCTCACTCGCCCTTGCGCGCCACTCTCCAAACTCCGCTGCTCATCAATACCCGAGAGCACAGTGGAAGCGAGACGGAGCGACGAGGATTCCTGTCCTATGGATTTCTCTCTGGAATATGTCTCTTTGCTCGGACGTCTCTTCTCTCGACGTGTGTGACACGATACGATAGCACAAAGCAGCAATCAATTCGTGTTTTTTCTTCTCCACGAACTCCCCCTCTCTCGCCTCACTCATCCGCACCTCATACGTTCTCTATATTCCGTATAAATCTCGTCTTCTCTGCCATCTCGCCTAAACACCGTCTGGCATCCCACTCGCACGCTCACGCCATTAGTCACACTGTCTCTCTCTCTCTCTCTCGCGCACTCGAAAAACTCTCTTTTTCCCCCGCTCAGTCAACCATCTATCCCACTATATGTGCGCATATACATATCATTTCTACACAATAATTTATACTGGATTATATATACAACGTCCCTCTCTATATTTATAATATAAAATACATATAATTATAACTCGCCAACCATTTTGCCATCCATCTCCCTCTGATTTGCGCTGTGCGAAGAGATGAGCGCATGTTCGTTGAGTCCGTTCATTCGCATGTGCGTCTGTGTTTGTGTGTATTTTAGCTCTGATGGCTTTGATGAAACCCCACCGCGTTGCCTGTGTATGTTTTTATATAGGAAAAGTACTGAAGAGCGGTCTCTGTTCTACATAATACTCTCCCTATATACACCTATCGCTCTGACTATACGCTCAGCCCTGACTCACTCTGCCGCACACTTAATCTCACATGCCGTCTCCCTCGCACTCGCCAGCCTGTATTATATTTCTCACAGAGAATCACCACGTATATCGCAAAGCGCTGGCCACGCCGAAAACATCGACTTGATGGGTTTCAAGCAGCAACTCGCTCAAGTTCCCAACATTTTCTGTCTCTGACGTTTTTTTTTCCTCTTCACAGCCTCTTCACTCTTCTGTACATTTCACATCGTTTTCTTTGCCTTTTTCTCTTAAAATATTTGTCTTTTCACTCAGCAATCCTCCAGCACGTCGATCCCTTCGCAGCAAAACTGCTCAATCGTTGTCACTTTTGTGACTGATTCTTGCAGCAAATATCAATGGTTTTGCATCATTTTCACCTTTCTACATTGCTTTTCCAGCATTTTTGCCACGCAAAAGCGGCCAAATGGACAATTTTTCGATATTTTCAACCTCGTCTGCACACCGCTTTTCCCCCCTCTCGCTCTCTTTCTCTCTCTTGCCTCCTTGCAAGTTCCCGCTGAGAGACTCTTTCAACTCAAGTCTTTCCACATATTCATTATGTACAGCCCGTGTGCCTTCTCTCTTGCCATATGTACACGGTGGAATTGTACACATTTGCCCATTTTATATCTCTCCATGGCTCACACTATACATATGCTCATATGTATACATACGAGTCTAAATAAATATAGTTGCTGTAATGGCCGTTGTGAAAACGTTGATTGCAATTTATTGCGTTAGTTTCTTCCATCGTCCTCACACAGCCACTCTTTCGCCTTCGCACCGTCTCACTCCCACCCATGCGAGTATTTTTCTCTTCTCTTTGCTTTCGACATGAAGGAAATACCTTTTTATACGTCTTTTTTTCCTCTATTTCTTCTTCCCATTATTTATATTATATTCCTCTCTACCTTTTCTCAAACTTACGTACGTACATATTTCAACGACGTTATATTATATTTCCTTCTCTCCCCTCCTCAAAAAAAAAAACCAACCAAAAAGGCGATATATTACTCCTTTTTTCTCTCTTTCTCTCTCTCTCTCTGCACACCAACATATTATATTCAATCAATTCCCTCGTACAAAAATTCGCTCCTTACCCGAAAATTGTGTACACAAAAAGCCAGGGCGAAAAGACTTGTTGTTAGTTACAAAAATTATGTTTCTCTATAAAACATCCATATATCTCTAAGGGGTTCACTTTGAGCCCTGTTGCGACAAGGAACGCACACGAAATTGGACAGGAAAAGGTGAAAAGAGAGAGAGAGAGAGAGAAACGATGTGTAATCCTCTCCATGTTCACCAAATTACAAGCCATGTCTCTCCACTGAAACATCCTCTGCAAAGTCCACCCAATTTACCCCGTCCTTCGTCCCGTGGAAGCCTCAAAAACAGAGGGAAAAATCCATAAAACTCGTGAAAATGGTGGGCAATACCCGACATGGAATCTCTCGTTGCCACTGAAGTACCAACTATTCAATTGCCCATTCTTTCTTTTTCTCGTCTTAAATGGCAAAGTTGAATAGCACACACGAAGTTGATGAAAAATTTGCCGCACATAAATAGGATGGCTAATAGAAAATTTCCATTTATAGCAATATTCGGCATGCCATTCACAGATTTATGGCTAAAGACTAAAAGGTATTATTTCAAAAAACGACGACTGCGTGATGGTATTTTTCTCAACAAAAATGCACGTAGTCAGAATGCTTTTTTTTTCCTCCTCTCCTGCGCTTCGATGAGAGACCAAAACCGAAAAGGACTCATAAATAACCGAAACATTTCTTCTTAAGACAGTCAAACAGGAAATAAAGCATTTTTATGAAACTCACCAAAAACCCTCAAAGACGTGCACAGTTGAGAAGCAACTTGGAGAAATTATATGACAGTGAGAAGGCACGTTTGCGTGTTATAAGTTTGATAAAACCTGAATCTCTTCCAACTTGTCACACTGGTTGAGACAAGATTTCATTGGAATAGTCAGTTTGAGGTAGTTTTAGGACTTCTTACCTTTTTATTTTAAATGATAGTTTTTCAATAGTGTCTCAATTTTCCATTAAAACTCAAAATGTATGAGGAAATATTTCACTTAAACCTAACTTTTCTTTCTATAGTAAGAGGTCTATTGAGAACCAACTAGAAATTTCAATTTTTAAGAAAATATTGTGCATTCTTAGACTCTAATGGGCTTATCTCACTATACATTGAATTGTCGATAAATTCTTCTCAGCATCGACACTTATCGATACGATTATCGTGATATTTCCTTTTTTAATACAATTTCTGGGTAAAAATAGAACTGATACGTACTAATTAGTCCTCAAACAATCGATTTTAACAATTTCCCCCCTAAAATGAGTTTGACAAAAAGAAATTGCTCACAATTCGTGTCGATAAGTGTCGATATTGAAATGAACTTGCGGATATTTCAACGTACTAAACGCTTAACACAAATTGCGCTGTAGTTTCTGTTCATAGTCAAGGAATACCTTTGATTACATAATTGTTTCAAGCCTTTGCAAAGTTGTTCCGCAAGAGTTTATTCATAAATGGAGGATTTTATAAGAATGGAAAAAGTATTAAAATAAATACAGAAATACAACTATTTATTCGTATACCAAGAAAATCATATTCAAATAACACTCCAGTTTCCAAAATACAAAAACCAATTTTCATCTGTACTCCCAAAATTCAACGCATGTCACTTGCAAAACTACGACTAAACGGAAAAGGACGAAATCCCAGTTCATCGGCATAGAATTTCCCAACTTTCCATGACGCACCGCAGCAAATTCAACGCATTTCATCAGTCAAGATAGGAAATATAGGAGGAAAATTATAGACTCACCTTTTAAAATGCTCCCGAATTCGATCCTCGCGTACTGTTTCGGGCAAATTTCCAACCCAAAGGTGTCGAGTCTCGCGTACCATTTTGCCTCGGATTCTTCATGGAGGCGTTTCAGGGGCGTCCTCCTGAACACAACACTGTGTTTTGTCGATTTTCAACCCCCCTTTGATTATGGTTGATTTTCTCGAACAAAAACACTAGTGCTCAACGGCGAAATATCCTCTTGAAAGACCGTGTCTTCCGGGGTTGTTTATTCCAAAAGCCAGTTGAGGTGGAGATTTCACTTCGGATCGACACTTCAACACTTCTTAAGCACTATTTCCTTAGCCAACTTTCTTCTCCTGACGGCCGGGAAGAGAGAGAACGAAAATGAGGGATGAAATAAACACAAATTGTATTAGATTATAGTGGAAAAACAAAATTTGGGCGAAACTTCACTTCTTCTCTTTTATTTCTTTATTTTTTAAAGGATTTTCAATCGCGCTTCGCTCTCTCTTCAGATCAATTTTTCCGACACACTGTTTCGAGAGGGTGGAGAAAATCTTCACACACAATTTTTCCCTTCCTCCACTTTATCCCTCTCTCTCTCTCTCAACTCTCCACCGATCCTCTCGTCACTCACAGAATCACTCGAAAAAAAACCGGAGAGATGCTCTTTGTGGCCTCTATTGATTACTCTTCGCCGCGAACACTGCCCAATTCGAGGAGTGGATCAACTAGAGCACCACCGGCCCCACATTGAGTCCACTTTTCCAATGATTTGGACACTCTTTCCACGATTTCATATACATTTTCCCATCCATTTCTACGTCTTGCGAGCTAACATGTCAATTTCTCTCTCTTTCTCGGGGGCTCTTTTCCTCCTCTTCTCTTTTCCTTAGCGCCCAAAGCGCGTTTTGGGGCCCGCTCGGATGTGGGTGGAGCACAAGGAGTACCGAACTAAACAATACACCACCAGGAAGTCCTTCAGCTTGAGGAACTTCCGGAGACACTCTCTTCTCTCCTTCTTCCCCGCGCGCGCCACAAATACTTTACACTGCGTATTTTCCTCACCGTTCACCGTTTTTTTTTTTGCCTTCCTTCTTCCTTTAGGCGTAGCCCAACATTCTCTCTTCACCCACTTTCCATCCCGTCTTCTGCCTTCCGCACACTCTTCTTCTCTGCACACCCCCGAAATTTCTCTCTCTCTCTCTCTCTCACCCTCCTTTACTCTTCACACCATTTGTGCCCTTTCAGCATTTTCCAGCGAAAAAAGAAACTTTCACGAATGCATGCAAGAAACTCACTTCTTGACCGTCAAACACAATTTCGGGGCTGCGGAACGAAATTTACACTCTTCGCGACACCCTTAACTTTCACAAAATCGCAAACACCGCCACTTGATCACTTTACAGTTTGCTCAAGAGAACTCTTTTTTTTCGAGGGTTTATACCTCTGCGATCCACCGCCGAAGCTTACTTCATCTCTTGTTGGCTCCCGATGACAGAACTTCCTGTAGACTTTCCACGGTGGAGAACTGCAAAAGAGACGAGAGAAAGAAGAATAGGAGCGAAAGATACAAAAAGAAAGAATCGTGAAAAGTATGCCTCAAAGTGATCCACAAAGTGACAATTGGAACGGATAAAAAAAAAACCTAAAAACCCAGTGAGAAAATTCCGACCTTTTCCCCCAAAAACATTCACCTGTGCAAATACGAAATCGATTAGACTCTAGCATTATTTCAAGAATCTATTTCTCTTTCTGATTCCAGGCCATGGAACTTATTCAGCAAACCAAACAGACTCTACACGTGCCACAAAATCCATCCCGAAAGGCCAGGTTTAAGAGGTCTAGGAAGTCTTGCCAACGCAGCCCAATCGAAATGCGCTGACAACTCTCAAACTCTTGTCTTTGGCAAGAGGAAAACACACATTTTCGGTGCAGGGAATTATGTAAGAGTGGAATTTTTGCTGTAATCGCACAGAATTCGTCAGCTTCTCAAATAGAAAACCAACATATGATGTGAAAATTGAGGGGGGAAAAAGCTCTCGCCTTAATCTTGTCCTGACAAGTTGGCTAGAAAATCTCCAGTTAAATCCCACTTCCAGCAGCCTTAAACCCAGAATCTATCGTGAGTCTCAATCTGGCCTTGTTTTTCCGCGGATGAGTGGAAAGAGAGTCGTGGAAAATGTTTTTTCACCATCATTTTTTCACAGAGCCTCACATAATCCATCTTTTGGGCGTGTGTTGCTGCTGCGAGAGTGTATTTGCTCGGGCAATATTGAGGGAGAAAAGCGGACTGTGTGCGTGAAAATTGCTCTCCGCCGACTTTTCGGGGGGCTCACGCTGGTGCACGGGTGGAAAATTGGGCAGAGCCACCCTCGGTGGGCCCCACCAAATGGCCGGGAGCGTTGCGGGGTGTGCTGGGAAAATTCCGGGAGGGCACGCGCTTGAGGCATCGCGAGGAAAAAGGTGTCAATGTACGCCACTCTGGAGGGCCTCGAGAGCCACAGAGAAATCTACGTGATATTTACCACAGAATCGCATGAGAATCACTCCACTGCACACTCTTGATCACTCTCGTGTGGTTATTTTTTTCACAAATCTCATCAACTTTTACCCATCGAAAAAGTGCGTTTTTTTCACCCAAACGTTGCGCTGCCGATGTTCACTCTACGCGCGTTTTGCTCTTACTGGCCAAAGTGCAATGGCTGCCGGAAGCCGTGGGGTTGCCACACGCGGCACACGTTCCCGGCCGTCGCGGCATCGGGTTGCCACACGGCGCACCACTATTCGTCAGCAAACAGTTAGGGAAACTGCGCGGCTGGCTATGAAGAAATCCACTAAAGGGGAGTTTATTTCAGGCACAATTGTGTGGAAAATTAAACAGAATTCTTACATACAATATTATGTAAGAGAATTATTTGGTAGTCAATTCCAAAGTATTCCAGATGAGGAATAAAGGCAAAGAAAAATCACTTGATCTTCAATCACAGTCGATCCATCCGGAGTCTGTCTATTGGGATCTTAAGCTTCACTCCAAAGTCTGCGCCTCTCTTCCGCTCCTTCTTCTCCTTCTTGTGCTTCTTCCTCTCCTCGCGATCCTTGCTCTTGTTCTTTTTCTTCTCCTTGTGCTTGCGCTTGTCCTTTTTCTTCTTCTTCTCCGCCTTGCTCTTGTGCTGCACCGGACCTGTGACGACCTCCTGGGCCGTCCCAGGCTTAGAATTCACAACAATCGCCGGCTGTTGAGTCTCGCAACTGCTCTCGCTGAGACTCTCCTTGAGCAGACAACTCACCAGATAAGGATTCGTCTCGATGCTGTTAGCCAGCGAAGGCGGAATCGCAGTGGATTTCTCGCCCAGATTCAGAAAATTCATTGATGCTCGTGCGTCGTTCTCCATCTCAGAGCGCTGCATCTTCGCCTCCCGGGTGCCAGTGTCCCTCTCCTGGCGAGTCATCTCGTTAAAGGAGCGCTTCACACCGCTGATCGCTGTGCACGACGTCATGGGCTTCACAGTAGCCACTTTCTTCTCACGCTGGCCAGGAGCGCCAGGAGTGCAGGTAGTCTTCTGCAGTGTCTTCTCAACACACTGATATCCGCGTGAGTTGTATGAGCTCGGATGTGTCCATCTGGCATCGCCAAAGCAGGACTTTGAGGATGACGGGAAAGGCTCCATCCTCTGTTGATGGTGCGGAAACAGGGGTCGATCCTTGTCCGGCTGCCTTGGATTGTGATCCACTGCCTGAGTGGAACAGTGCATCTTTAGTCCATTCGACGGGATCTTGTCGTAGATGAGCAGGAATTCCTCGGTTAGTTGCACCAGCAACTCCTCCGTCACTGACTCGTCCACATGCTGATACCACAGCAGCCCCTTGGACGAGTGCGGAATCTCCCAATTGGACCAGCGACAAGCCAGATGGATGCAGAAGCACGCCACAACCGTCGGCCTGTACCGGAGACACATCGTTGTGAGATGCAGACTGCAAATAAAGTTCCCTGGATAAGTTTCCTCCCATTCCGTATGGCTTTCCGGATGGCAATTTACCTGGTGGACGCTATGAAGTAGGAATTCTTGGTCAGATCTCTGCACGCTGTAAGAAAATGTTTTTGCTATGAAATTGCCGCACTTCCTGTGCCTGATTCTGTTTCACCTCTCACGAGTTGACACGCCTTCACGATGTGCGAATGCGGATGATCAATGAGCAGATCAAAGCCGAGTGTCTGGAGAAGGATGTGCTCGTTGTACAGCATGTCCCGCACCTGCTCAGCGAAGAACTCCCCGAACCGATTGGGCGGCACGTTGAGACACCTGAGAGCTGCACAAATGACATGTTCAACCTTCCGCGGCTGCTCCTCCACCTGCAAAACACCCACGCACATTCCGGGGAGTCAGACAACTGCCAAAAGACGCCATAGCTCAGAAAAGCCTCACCTTTGCCGCAAGAAAGAGGCTCGCCGCGGCTATTCTGTGCCGATTGAAGAGTGTAAAGGAATGAAAGGCGTAGAAGCGATGCATATACACAATGGCGGTGTTTCTGCACAGCTCAGATCTGCATAAATAAAAGCAGACGAAAGGAATCATATCCCGAGAATCACGCAGAGGCTTAAGGGTATTTTTGAGGAAGAAAAGCCTCCGGAACTGTCACGAACGTCCTTCGTGATCATGCTCAGGCGAACTCACACTCTCAGGGAATTTCCCATCTCCTGGATGAAGTAAGTCGTCTGCTGACGATAGAGACGCTCCTTATCTGCATCTATACCACACTTCCGGCTCGGAGAATTCGCCAAAGCTTCCGCAGTGAAGTACCATTGCGGAGCCATGTTTTGTCAACTGATCACTGCGATTTCCAGGTTAGAATCATTACGTTGCCGCCATGTCGGCCAAAATTCAAAAACTTTTCGATTTGCGGAATTTGTCGTGAAGTTCGATGATTTCACTCAATTTCAGTTTATTTCAGAATTGTTGAAAGATGAAAAAGATTAAAATTCCCATTTTCCTCCTGTGTTGCGGATTTTACAAGATGTTTTTTGAACATTTTCCAGTGAAGTAAATTTCGCTTTAGCCAGTGAAAATTTCAAACCATACAAACCCATTTTGACAATGCGCGCCTTCTCTCGATGGTTCCCGCAAGCTCCGCTTTCAGCGCCAAATGAAAAACAGTCTCAATTGCATTGCCACCTCTTTCCTTATTCATCATTCTCAATCCAGATAACAAAAATAACCATAGCATTTCAAGTATTGATGGAAGGGTGAGTGGGGCGCCTCACTCCACCACTGTGACCTCAATGGGCGGCGTGAAGCGCCAGATGTGAGCGTCCGCGTGTCTGTGTCCGCTCATGGACGTGGGGCCCGTGACCACAGAAGAGGCGCCTCCGCCGCTGGACGTGGATTCGGCCGCGTGGCTAGAGATAGAGACCATGTGGGAGTTCTGGGCGCTGCACTGAATGTCCGCCTTGAAGCGTCCCGGAGTAAAAAATATCACTGAGCATTCGTGGGAGGCTCTCTCGCTGCGCCCCAGGAAGGGTATGAGTATTCTGCGCACACACACGACAGAGCAAAGTTAGATGATTTCTCCAGTGGAGAGGAAAAGGAAACTCACTCATTGGTTCCTGACATAATGATGCGCGTCTCGAGACGATAGTTGTGCATCCCATTCTGATAGTCCTGGTAGAACTGGATGGAGATAATGAGCCGATGAAGTGGTTGTGGCGACAGATTAATTATCGACACGCCCAGAGTCACACACTCGCCAGTCATCTTGGAGATCTCAGCTGTGCTGCTCACCTTCTCCCGATCAATCGTGATCTCTGCAATAACACAGTCCATCAGAAATCATCCTCTGACATCGCGCCTCCCGGGAAAACGCCACTCACCCCACTGCAGAGGAGCCACAGTGACCAGATCCAGCATCACCGGTGAGAGAGTGATGCCCTTGAGCGATGCCAGACCTTTCGTCTCTGTCCCCACCAAACTCCAGCGCAGATTCACCTGATCAGCAATGTGTCCCGAGCAGATCTTCTCAATCTGATCCGCCTCGTGACCACTCAGCACACTGATCGATTCACTGATCATCCCACCCTGAATCTTCTCCAGCGGACACCGCTCCACAGGCACGGGAATCCGGCAGCTCTCCTTTGCCTCGATGACAATGTTCTTCTGCTCTGTGTACTGCAACGCCATTTCCTGGCCCGTCACATTCACCACGTCCAGCACCAGATAGAACTGCGACGGCGTCTCCGCCGGCAGCACATCCCAATTCGTGATGTGCGCACTGGGAAGGAGTTCCAACGGCAGAGAAGCCGACACTTGACGACAGAATCCCTCCTGGAAGATCGATCGACAGTGAAATTTTGGCGCGTGAAAATGCGAGAGAAACTCACCTGATAGCCAGCTCCGCCGGAGAATCTCAGTCTCAGTTGCGCCTCCATGTGTCTCGCGGCAGTTCCCATGGTCGCCGTGTTGAGACTCACGGTGGCCAGGGAGGAATGTCCTGAGTGTGTGCTGCGGAAGCTCGATGTGAGCTCCGTGTTGCGCCTGTGCGTGGGTGAACTCACGCGACTGTGATTGCTGGGTCCGGACGTGACTGTCATGAGACTCGTCGATCCCACACTGAGACTCTGTGGCCCCTCGTGCACCACTTGTGGCGGCGACAAGCCCACGCCGGCGGACAAGAGAGACAAATTCACAGGACCCAGAAAGTCAGCATCGCCAAAGATGCGCAGCGTAAATGTGGCACTGGCCTGAGGAGCAATGGGCAGAGCCTGATTCATCTCTTCGGGCGTCACCCAGTGGAAAATCCTCGCCTGAGCGGCCAAATCGAGCTGAGAGTGAATGGCACCCTCGAGGAATTCAATCGGCACAGATCCCGTGTTCGTCAGCGTCACAATAATCTCCGCCTCCTCACCATTGTACAGCGTCATGCCCTTCTCCGCCAGCGATGTGGTCACAGAGAGCGTCGGCAGGGCCGGAATCACTTCCACATTCACCGACGTCGGCAAGTGCTGTCGACTCCGTTGCATGTCGCGCAAGCGACAATTGCTCTTCACGCCCAGCGTGTGAGTGCTGTAGCCCAGAATCTCCAGCGTTCCCACCTCCAGAGGCGTCCCCTGGAGCGTCACAGATGTGGCCACTGGACTGGCCACGAGAGAGATGGTCTGAGGACGTGACTCCAGCACAACTCCCGTGCTGAGGAGACGCATATCGCACACGTGAAGCTCACCGGGCAGAGGATTCTTCAGCTTCAGCGCCACCTCGCCCACATCGTGCTGCACCCACTGAACTGGCTGAGCGGATGCACTCCCAGACCCACCAGATCCGCCGCCTGCGCTGCCCCTGTGCTGACCACCCCCAGTGGCTGAGGTGAAGTGAATGGGCGTGAAGAGAAATGGGCCAGAATCCACCTGAAAGACACCATCGAGAGAAAGCCATTAAACACAAACTCAATAAAACTTTCCACATCGACGAGATAATGAAACTTTTAGCACAGATTGTGAGACATTCTGAAGCGCATCTCCTCCGGTTCGTGGCATCGAAACGTGACCATTTTCAAAGGCTCATGCATTACACAATGCCAGTCATTTAATGCAACCTTCTTGCAATTTCCATTCAGTCAATAAGAACTGAACATTGTGGACTCTTGAGCAGTAAACACTCAATTTTTCAGTACTTCGAATTGAATTGAAAAGCATTGAAAATCATAATATGGAATTGTTATGAAATGCTAATTAGAAACTATCGAATAAACCACATTTTCTCACCTTATTCGTGGCAATCTTGTGCGGCCTGAGCGCCGGCGGGAGTTCTCGCACTTGCAACTGGCAGCAGAAGGGCAGATCCGTGAGATTGGCTGGTGGCAAGACTCTGCCAGAGTCCAGCACCAGCGGAACTGGCGCTCCTTCGCACTGCGCCGCCAGATTCTGCAGATGCGTGGCCACTTCGTTTTGCTCCGCAGGACTCAAGCTGGGCCACATTGTCTGAATCATGTACGTGAGATGACGAACAGCCACAGCTGCATTGTCCATCTTCTTGGCCGCCATCACGAGTTGCTGCAGCAGATCCACCTGCAGACACTTCCATCCGGAGTCCTGACTGAGCATTTCCAGCGGATCCAGAGACATCTTGTGTCCCGGAAAGCTGTCCAGCATGAGTCTGTAGCTGGCTGCAAAGTCCGGATTGGCATTGCTTGCAGCCACGTGACGCCAGGCGGCCAGGCGCTGGCAGAAGGACGCCTTCCTGTGATAGCCAATCTTCTCGTACAATCCCGTGAGCGTCTCGAAGCGCTGCACGCGCTCCTGCTCGCTCATGTTCAGATTTATATACAGCACATTCTGCAGGAACATGGAGACATCGAGATTCTGGCCCTGCTCAATGCAAATCCGGGCCGCTTTCAGCGCCGCCTCCGTCTCAATGATGCCCGCGTGGCGATACTTGCTGTAGTTGATGATTGCATCCCGATACCTGGCGGTGATGTCCTCGGGCGAGAGGATGTTGGGCGGAAAGGGGGCCACCGGGGAATCCTCCATGGACCCAGGCGGCGCCACAATGCTCGACACACTCGACGAGCTGCCCGTGGTCACGCCCGGTGAGATGCTGGACGTCAGGGATGACGTGGATGACTCTGACGAGGAGGACGACAGTGAGGAGCAGGTGGACTTCACCACTCCACTGTCCGCCTCCGCGTTCGATTGCACAATACCGGCCGCCTTCTTGGCCGCCGACGACGACTTGGACGCCACGCGACGCTGTGGCGATCCGGCCTCCTGCAGACTAGCATTTCGTTGGAGTGGCTGCGGCTGGCGCATGTGGGGATACAGCAGAATCGCCGACGCGGCGCACAAGCCCTCATTGGCCGCCCCGAGCCACAGTGAATCACTTATGGCACGCAGAGTCTCGCTGGCGGCGTGAAACAGCGTTAGGGATTCCGCCACCAAGCCCGCCTGGAGCGTCAGGTCGGCCAGATTCTTCGTCACGCGCCCCATGCAGCGCTTCCGATTGTTCCGCGACTCGAGATCGAGGCCTGCGAAGCACAGAGAGAGAGAAAGAAGCAAGATATTAGTGGTCAGGCAACTCCCCTCGGCTGTCCTTCAGATTCAATGCCCTCCAACATGAGAAAAAGACCTTTTTCCGACCGAAAGCGGTCTTACAACATAACATGTGGAATAGTACAGTCACTGTTCGTGACATCAATCATTCAACTGTGCAATAAAGTATACGATTTTCTGAATAAATTTCCAAGCAAAGCAAACAGAGGGAATTCTCGGCATCAAAGGGAGCATTCATGATCCCCCCGCCCCCCGCCTCTCATTAAAATACCCATCAATCTTAGGAGGGAAAGAAATCGACACGACCATCGATAATTGGGCGCACTTCCCGCGATTGTTGTGTCTGCCTTCGTGTGCAGATCATGAATGAATTTCACCCTGATCATTTTCCATGCGGATTACGGACGAGCGGCAGCAGTGGAGCGTGACACGAGCGTGATGCGCATCACGGATCACCGACCGAATTCCTGCACTCACCCACGAAGTCTCGCTTCTCGAAGGGCGCCAGCAGCAGAGCCACCTTGTCGATCTTCTCCCGCGAGCGCTCCAGCCGCTTCGACTCCAGCACCCAGAACAGCGCCGAGATGAACTCCGCCATGGCGGACTCCAGGTTGGCGCACACGTCGTTCTCCGGGTAGAAGAAGGCGCGGCTCTTGAAGTTGGGCGGCGGCGTGAACAGATCCTGCAGCTTCTTGCTCGTCATGGGACTCCCGCTGGCCTTGCCGTTGGCGCTCACCTCGTCGTCCACCGGCTCGCCGTCGCCCTCCGGAATCACTTCGGCCGGCGGCGCCACCGTGGGGCCGAACAGGAGGCACCGCGAGTCGTACAGCGTGGACGTGTACTTGACCTTGAGCGACTCGTGAATGCGACAGAGCTCGTTCAGCTCCGTCTGCGTGTCGAACTTGCCCACGGTGACGAGCCCGAGGAGGCGACGGTGCGTCTGGAAGTCGCCCCAGTCGTTGTTCTCCACGGGATGGTCGCGAATGTAGCGCACCCAGATGTCTCGCGGGAGCCCGGCCGAGTCCGGGATGCGCATTGTCTGCACGCGCTGTATGCGCTCGAAGACCTTCTGGAGGGAGCGCGGCTTGGCGGGCCCGATGCCACGCACGAGCACCAGCAGCGCCCCGTGATGGTGGGCGTTCTGCTCGTAGTCCGGATGCGACATGATCGGCTCACCAGACCCCTGCGACAGCATGTAGCTCACGGAAGATCTCATAGGTCACTCGTGGACGCCCGCCGGACGTTGCTGACTGGCCTGCGGGAGAACGAGAAGAAGGAAGTGACACAGTGTCCCCCTTTCTCTGTGGCCACGCAAATTGTCACCTTCCACGCCACTGTAGCCGCACGCACGCACACTTCACTCACGCCACTCGAAGGGAATCATCGCGAGGGAACACTTATGCAATATTTTCACCTGAAAAATCGCCCCGAAAACACTTTTTCCACGGGATGATAAAAAACAAGACGTCAGAGAAAAACATAACCTCACTTCCCCTCCAATCAGAGCGATCGCAGCGCTCTTGTGGGAATTCTCGCGCTCCGAACAAGTCTCGCAGATGTCGCTACTCGAGTCGATGTGAATTTCCCGCCAATCGCCTACCTTCAGGCGAACTATGTATTTCATTATTCTTCAATTTCTCCCACCAAAAATTCTCTTTCTTCTCTGGAATAGTTTATTCTTTATATTTAAAAATAATTCGGTAGACTACATACAAAATTATCATTTACTCTGCAATGCATTAAAATTATCAAATATTTTTTATAACAAAAGTATTATATGGCGCTTGTGTCTAGGGCGGCTGGCCAGGCTCAGCCGATGAAGGGCGACAGATCGGGGAAGCGGAAGCCCTGGAACGTCACCACGGGCAGCGATCGTGATCTGGCGGCGCGGTGGAGCGGCGGCGCCGTGAGTCCTGGAATATTGCTGGAGCCAGCGCCGTTGTTCTGCAGCACCAGGCCACATTGGGCGCTGCACACGTCGTCGCGCAGGATCACGTCTCTGGGCCACTCCCTGGCCAACTGGGCGCAGTCCGTGATTCTCAGAGAGGCGCACTGAGCGCCTTCGCTCGTGCAGATGCAACTCGTGCACGGAGATGGGAAGGCAGACTCGCCCACGCTCACGTGGCGACCGCCAATCTGGCAGCCCTGGACGACGTTCTCGCGCCAGGCGCTCAGGTCAATCTGAGGCATTGTGTGGCAGGGCACTCGAGGGTTCCTGTGGAGAAAGAGAGACGCTCAGCGGGGAATTTCCGAAGAGTGGCGAGAGTCAAACTTACAGGAAGTTGCTGGGAAGATCGAAAGCAGCTCTCTGCATGTCTCCGGGAATGTCCAGATTTTCGCAGAAGATCTTCGCCAACGTAGTCTTTCGGATCTCAGACAGTTGTGCCTCTGAGAATCGCACTGCGGGATCTTCATTCTCATACCTGGCAAACAGAGATCACACATTTCACTCTCCAGGAAGGTGCAAACAGAAATCCAAGGTCTACTCACCAGAACCTATCACATTTCCTCAGCTGTCTGAACTGGATGGCGATGATGCAGGCGAAAGTGGGTCCCACAAGGCCGCCCTGGAGCGGTCGCTCCGACATGGCTCCGGGGAACAGGTCAATATCGTCCACAGAAGCGTAGAGCCTCTTGAAGCGCGCGATCACCTCTGGCGGAATCTCCCTGCTCAGATCATCCCAGTCGTTGGCCCTCTTTAGGTTGCACAGGGCGCGGTAGTTGTTGTAGCTCGGGATGCCGTGATCCCTGGCGCGTTGGACGTTGAGAGCGATGAGATCTATGCCGGAGAAGGGAATGCGCCGGTCCTCGAAGAGATGGTTCGTCACCTCGCCAGTGATGAACTGATCCAGTGTCTCCATGGGCGTTGAGACGAGTCCTCTGGAGATCTCGTCGACCATGCCGGGCTGGAGGATCATGTCGGGCTTGAAGAAGCCGTCGCGCAGGAGAATCGGAGGATCGATCGGCTGATGGTTGGGACTGAGTCGGGGAATGTGAGGTCTGAGCAGAGAGTGGCCGATTCTGAAGGCGGCCGCCGCGAACTCCGTCACGATGGCGGGATTGCAGGTGGGATTGTAATCCTTGTAATAGCCCTGCGGCAGGAGCTTCAGCCCGTACAGATTCACGGCGTTCCAGCTGAGGATGCGCGGCAGGAATTCGTTATATGTGATGTGCTGATTCTGGGCAATGAGAATTCGGCGAGCATGTTCGAAGAGCTGATCGCCCGACCAGTGAGGATTCACGCCTCGCAGGCCCTCGACAATCCTGTTGTGCTCCCGGAGGAAGATCGTGTGGATCACAGTGAGAGCCGGCTGCTCAGAAGCTCTTCCGTCTCCGGCAATAAAGCAGTATCCGCTGGGAGCTTTGCACTCCGGATGGGAGGGACTCTGCGGGAGCAGTTCCTTGCCCTTGATCGGGTGGATAGTGGAGTTCATGCGTCCGGAGAATCCCCTCAGTTTGTTGGCCACACACCAGTTCTCGCCGTACACTTGGGAAGCGTCCAGGAAGGCTGTGTTCTGGTTCACCTGCTCTCGGGGTCCGAGGCTCTGTTGTCCGGGCAGGGATCTCATGAAGGGGAAGCACAGGCGAGCGCCACTCGTCACATTCACCTCCGGATAGTAATGATCTCGCGGTGGAACCGGGAAGGGATTGCACTCGGGATGCACAGTGCGCGGGGAGTCGCAGGATCTGCAGTTGGGAATGGACTCGTGGAAGCCCTTGTGAATGGGCGTCATCGTGAGATCGTGGTCGAGGAACTGGGCGTACTGCATCACCATCAGAGAATATCGCGTGTGGAGATTGGAGATGTCAGGATGGATGAGGGATGAGATGGTGCGTGGATTGGGAAGGATTTGTCCAGATACGGAAGTGATTCGAGGCTTCGAGACGCCATCTTCATAGACCGGCGGCAGGAGGCGAGCAAAGACGGTGAGAGATTGGCCGAGGTTTGGCGATCGCAGATTGTTGCAGTATCCAGACATGCTCCTGAACGGCGACGTGGAGTCGCATTGCGCCGTGAGATCTTCACACTGGGGCTCGAGATTGATGGGCGAAATGGATCCCGACAGGAGGGAGTTCACATCGATATTCTGCAGGCTATCTGTGAAGTCATCGCCTCGCGAGAAGGAGCCCAAGATGTTGCTGTCGAACGTCTGACGCTTCCTTCGCTGATTCTTGTGCAGAGTGTTCAGGATTTCGTTGGAAGCAAACTCGTAGAACAAAGATGAATTGGCCAGGAGAAGAGCATTTCTGTTAGCCTTACTGAACGAGGCGGCGGTTCCGTCAGGAGAGCGAGCGTCGATTCCTCCCTCTGAGAATTTATCAAATTAACATCAACTCCTGCCCAACAACTGATTCCCAAGCAGAAATACTCACGTTCTAGCCACACTTCGTATTCGAAACGCTTCCGGGCCGCGAGATCTTCCTGCGCCCTTCTCAGAGCCTCTTTAATCTGCTCAGGACTCAACTCCTCGACGTC
Organism: Phlebotomus argentipes; assembly: GCF_947086385.1. Classification (NCBI taxonomy): domain Eukaryota; kingdom Metazoa; phylum Arthropoda; class Insecta; order Diptera; family Psychodidae; genus Phlebotomus; species Phlebotomus argentipes. Next base: position 3,866,302 of record NW_026776181.1, on the reverse strand, counting down.
TGGCATCCTTGTCGTCTCTTCCAGAGTATCCTCGACGTAGTTGTTGTCCTCGAACTTCCACGCGGACAAATCAAGTCCGGAGAGTTGGTCACAAGTCAAGCGAGCATTCCTGGAAAGACGTGTGCATCTCATTAGTCCTGACCTTCAGTGTCTCATTGGAATATTCAGAAATCAGGCTACTCTTGAACCACCTGGCAGATGATCAATGCGATAGTCATACAAGCGATTAGTGTAAATTTGTGAAATCAATTTACGCCAGATAATTTGGAGGTAATTTCCGAAACGTGCTAATGAAGGTTGTAACGTCTTCCGAGAATCTCGTATTAATTATTGATTTTTTCAAATCTTGACCATGAATAGTCGATCGGAAGACGAGAAATACGAGTATTGTTATCACAGGTGATTGATGGACTCACAAGTAGGGATCCTCGCGGATGAAAGCCTTGGGCTGCGACCGGGAGACTCCATCGGCGGCACACAGGAGTCCGGACAAGGACACCCGCCGGACGGCCTTCAGCTGATCCAGAGACAGCGAAGAAGGAGGCAAATCGTTCTCGTACCAGAACCTGTCGCTGTTCCTCAGACTGGCGAATTGCGTGGCCAGGAGGCATGAGAGAGTGGGACCGAACACTGATCCGGGCTGAGGTGTCTCCGAGAGAGCACCGATCAGGAGATCCACATCGGCAGCGTTCCTGGAAATTCAGTTAGGATTATATTCACGAGAAGCGAGAGGAATTGTTAAGTAATTCTTACAGATAGATATTCTTGAGAGCCTTAGCCGTAGATTCTGGGATTCCTGCTGACTGGAAGTCGTCAAATGACGTTCCAGCTTCCCGATCAGTTGCCAGGCGAGCCTCACAGAGATTAAGAGCGTCAGAGTAGGCTGGGATGCCGTGATCTCTGCCTCTCTGCAGAGCCAGAGCGATTTCCGTCCAGGACTTGTCTGCGGACTTCTCGAGCGGAATGAGAGTCTTCACGAGAGCTGGCGTCCTGATCAGGATCTCCGCCGACGCGGAGTCGTCCATCATCGCGGCGGGGAGCATGGTGAGGAAGGCGGGCAGTGCGGCTACAGCCACTTCATTGAACACTCCGCCCCTGTTGGTGCTCGAGTACTGATCGTAGTGCTTCGACGTCTCGAGGCGCAGTTCGTCTTTGGCTGTGATTTGCTGGCCGAGCACCACGGGAAGGAATTCGTTGTAGGTGATGTGCTGGATCTGGGCCGTCACGGCGCGCCTGGTCTCCAGGAAGAGCGTCGTGTCCGTCCAAACTGGATTCATCTTCGACAGCACGGCGGCGATGCGGTTGTGCTCGCGCAGGAGGATCGTGTGCAGCGCTCCAACAGCGCCCTGCTCATTGCACCTGGCGCAGGCGGAGATGTTCACGAGGCCGCCCTTGTGCGTCCGCAGTCGCTGGAAGTCCGACTCACTGGCCCCATACAGACCGGATCCGTCAATGTAGCCGGAGACAGAGTTCATCTGCTCACGTTGCTCTGCAAGGCAAACCAGGAAGTTGCACATGAATCATCTTCATTCAAAAATAAATTACGCCAAAGAAGAGACGTCTCGGTAATCATGTTTAATTTTTCCAATGTTCTCTCGATGGCTATTTATCAATTATTATCTCTAATTGGCACCGCCTTTTGAATGCAAAACTTTGAACACCGGTATGGACAGGCATCTTGGCGCAGTAATTTATGATCGCTTAACTTTGAATTATTTATAGAACTCTTGTTTACGTTTTTTTTTATTGCTCTACTGATTAGTATTCTTCGTGTGCCTGTGAACTAGTTTTTAAGCAAGAAAAAAAGACCAATCGTTGCATAAGTTTCTGATTATATAAAATAATAATTGTAAAGTGCCAAAAATTTGACAAAATTAGCAAAAACATGTACCGCAACAGTGCGAATTTCATAACGCCTCAGTAAACAATGGCAGACTAATTGCAGAATTACTTTGATGCGTGTTATTTTTTATACTATATTCATTATGCAGTCTTTTGTTTTTAATCTCAATCAGTCGAAAATCATAAATTTCTTGATGCAACTCAGGAAACTTTCGTTACATTCGCGATTCGGACCACAAGCTTTCTGATGTAATACAAACTGTTCCTGCACCGCGTGTTGGGAAAATTGCTGTTCTTTTACTCACTGAAGTCACACAAGCCAACTTCATAGGACGGCGCTGATCTTCTGTACTCGACGCACTCTTCGCCGGAGATTGAGGTGTAGCACAGCGCCAGCTGCTCCTGTGTCTTGTTGCCAGAGCTGCCCGGACAGCAGGTGAGCGACGGAGTCAGTGTCTCCACGAGATCGTAGGCCAGCAGCTGACCCCAGGCCGGCAGCATCGCCGTGACGTGCGGATGCTCCTGCTTGGCGTTCGTGGTGGCCTGCAGTCTGGTCAAGACGCTCTCCGGAGGCGGCAGGGCGTGCGCTCCTCTGGAGGTTCTCGGCGCTGCTTTGCCGTCAGCGTAGTTGGACTCGAAGAGGCGGAGCAGGATGTCTCCGCGCGCGCCCCAGTCTCTGTGGTTGATGTTGTTGCACTCGCCGGTCGGCGAGCGGAACTTGCTGGGCGGACAGGGTGGCGGACGCTCAGCTTCGCAGGCCGCGGCGCCCGTCTGGTGGATCTGCTCCATGTGCAGCGCCAGACGGATCCGACTCCGCAGGTCTGAGGGGATTTTGTGGGTGGCGGCGCATGGCACCAGCGTGACTAGAGTTATGCTGCAAAGACAGAGAGAGAGAGGGATTTGGCATTAAATAAATTTATTTAAACACTCTCACGTGCTCCGACATTCATTTTTCCTCTATATGAAAAGAGATGCTGTGCTCTCTCTCCATTGATAAAGAGATATATTTATTGCAAAATTGACCTCGAATTGTGCGACAGAGATCACGGGTTATTTTTATCTGGCAAAAAGAATGAGTAATCATTTGCCATCTCTGGTCCAACAATGCGCGAGATCTCTTAAACTTGCAAATTTTGTACTTTCACTCTCATTCCTTCACTTTCAGCATGGATTTCTCCTAATGAATTTTTGGCAACGACAACACAGCACAAAAGCCTCGTGACCACACAAAAATCGTCTCTTTTGTTGTCTAAATCACTGCAATATAAGGAATACAACACATGTGCCTTTTGCACACGTCAAATTAATTTGCTGAATTAACTGTTGAGCGATTGATGCGAGATAATTTAATTGGGCATTATCTCATTTTGAAGATTGGATGATGTGTTAATTGAGGAAATTTACAAGTGTTTCGCGATAAGAGATGCGAAAGAATGTGATAATAATGAATAAGATTTTATTTTCAATTAATTACATTTAATAGACAGCGGATAGGTTCTTAATTTGCTTACTCTACGCGGTGCTGTGATTTTTCAGAGTGCTTTTTATTATCAAATCTTGATTCACATCATTGGCGAGCCATTAATTTGTGGTCACTCTTCTCGAAATTTAAGTCACAAAACTCCAAATAAACAACCGGCTGATATGATGATGATTTCTGTGTAACTTCAACACTTGCCAATAATTGATTTCCAGTGAAAACAGAAGCTGTGAATTCTGAGAAACGCTTTGCGGATTCAAGAGTATAATTTCAATGGGGACTGATGAGTGTTTGCGGGGAAAAATATGTACAAAATAACTTGCATTGATGGTGAATTATGATGCAGAGGCTAATATGAAAATTATTCATGTTATTTTGCAATAAAGAGTTGTAAACAGAGATTGGAAGATGCCTCAATGGTGGGAAAGAATGCACAATAAACTTATTATAAAGTATGGAATATTTGCCAAGATATTTCTGCTATTCTGGAGTATATTGCGCTTGGAAAACACTTCCGAAAAAGGCATTCTAGAATAGAGAGAAAAACAAACTATATAAATGCTGACGGAATGTCGAAATGCCAGCCAATTAAATTCTCTTCCAAGCTGTTGCTCATTTTTTTCTCCATTTTCTTCTGGATTCGATGCAAAATAACTTGCAAAAATATGATTTTCTCAGTTCTTTCAGTGCACTTTTGTGCACAGTTTCATTGCAACACTGCACATGAGAATTTTCTTTCGGCAATCAATTTAGCCGCTGGCTTTTTTTCTCTCTTCAGAATTACCATCTGGGGTTTGTACAACATTTTCCCACGTCGATTTTTTGACATGCTAATCGCCATGCGATTAAATCTTCACGAGATCTTGAGACAATTCCGCTCTGGATTAGTGTGCAAATTATACACGGCATTTGTGCTCGGCATTCCAATGTGGTGACTTAGAAAGTCCGCGAGGAGGACACAGGCCGTCCTCGAGACCTGGCCCGAACCGTTTTTCTCTCTCATTATTCCCCAATGGACAATTTCCTGGCCCCCGCGCAATTGTCTGGCACGCAGAGACAGCGTTTTCTCACACATTTGCGCCGCACCGTGAAGGTTTCCGGAGATGTTGGAAAAGAAAAGTCTCGCGCGCGGTGCAGTTTCCAAAAATCTTTAAGTGGGTCCACCGAAAAAGATTTATAGAAATTCACGGTGACGCCCGTGAACTGGTTTTCACTCTCTTTTTCTCTGCGCGACTCAATTTTTGTCGAATTTCTTGCGCGACACACCTTCTGCGCGTCTCATGCAAGTGCACATAACAGCGATCTTGACATTAAAATTTTAATCGAAACTCTTTTTTCTAGGTCGCCGTGCCACTCGTGAAAATTCAACGTGTGCCGCGGGCTGGCGTCTATTGTGTTTATCGAGAAAAACGCTTGAAAGCTGCGCTGTGGGCTTTTCAAATGTGGACCTTTTGATGGTGAAGTCCTCATGCGAGCGCAAACAGATGAGACAAAAGGCATCTCATTTGTCATTATGACCACTATAAAAGACCAACAGTTGTTTATTTAACATTCTCGCGCCACTGATGAAGTCTTATCGAGGCAATCTTCTGCCATAGAAAAGCTCTTTTTATTATTTTTCCTACACTGAAGATCTACAAAGAACTCTTCTCTCATTAGCAGCGTCACAAAAAAGGTTACTCAAGATTTTCACGTCTGATTGACCACATGGAATCATTACTTAAGCCACAGCTCATGGGCCATTCTTCCCATGAGGGCGGACGCAAAAAGCATCTGTGAAAAATGGATGGATTGAAAGCAAGAAATTCTGGCTCTCACTTTCTCATCTTCTCCATTGTCTTACGTAAAGGTACTTTCTTGTATCAGTGCTTTGCGTCATTAATAATTCCGCTAGAGAAAACAATTTACATAAACCGGCGATAAACATAATTTTTCCACAGGGATTGTCTCATACTCAGGAAGTGTATTTCGGTGTCCGAATGAGTTCAGAGCTTCTCAAATTGACCCCTTTCGCCATCATTTGTCTGAATTGCTATTCATCATTGATTAGCATTCAATGTCGTCTGTATTTATGAGAAATAAAGTGCTGAAAATCATCAGCACGTGATCATTAAATATTGAGATATCTCATGAATTTTATTAGCAAGCGCGGAGAAGATTTTCCATACGGCACTTCTAGAATAAATAACATCTCAATTTGGTGTGAACGCAAAACACCTTAAGCTCCGTATTTAATGTCAGAGACCATGAGTGGGCGATGATCAAACATCCAGTGTGCCAATTGGAAAGAATCACAATTGTCCCTAAACACTTTCTGCCTAAAACACCTGAGAATTTCACATGAAGATGCGGCCAATAAAAGTGTCGATCTGCGGAGGCGTTGGTCATATTGAGTCGTCTGGTCAAGGAAAAATAAATAAGAGATTGAGCAGTTCATGTTCTTTTGGAGGTCAAGCCTGGAGTATTTTCGCTGGAATGAGCACTGTTTGATTGGGCGCGTGACTTGAAGACACTTTTCCAAAGACAATTACTCAACGATGAGCCACTCTTGGAGCCAGTTTATCACCTTCTCCACATCGACAGCAATGTTGTCAACAAACTGGGAATAATTAATATTAATAATACGGCGAATCTCGTGTCTTACTCATTGCGATAGTGTGCGGGGAAGAAAAAGGTGATTCCGCTGAAAAATATTCTACACCAAGAGCTTCATTGCTAACATAATTGGATCCGGGTTCTGTTGAGAATCACCAGACAAATCTGATCACTTTCGATGGATAAGTGAGATCTTTCGATCGGCAAAAAGTGTTTCACTTTCGCTAAAAATTTATGGCATTTGAAGTTGGAACCGCGACTTTCGATTGTTGATGATTTTCGCGCGCAATCTTTCGCTCTCAGCTTCTTCAATGAGGCGCACTTTAAATGAGGCAATTCGTTCCAAGAAATATCCCTTCTCCGCCAACAAGATCGTCATTTTTTTCGCCATATATATATATAGATTTTTTCCACCTGTGCAAAAGGTGGACTCGCGAGGAAGTTGCCTGAATGTCATGTTGTGTGAAGAAATTCACTTTCTATCGCGTCTCCAATAAACCTTTCCCGTCGACTCGCTATGGTGACCACGCTGGGTGGGAGGATTTTTATCTCAGCGAAAAATCATTTATAATTCTCGACACATATATACAAATATTCAATGTCTGATGATTTAAAACTTTGGCACCTTTCACTCCCTCCGCTCTGTGTCTCCGCGTATGTATTTCGGCTATATGTGCAAATCGCTGATTAATAAAATTACCCGCCCAGCAGATAAAAGCGATACAATGGCGCGAATGAGGAAAAAGTGTGGATTTCCATTGTTTAGAGAGCATTCGAAAAAATGCCAAGACGAGGAGGCGAGCAAATGTGATTCACTCTAAGCAATTATAAATTCTCCAAATTATGTGTTGTACTTGCTCTTGACTTTCGAGCGCTCGCGCGCGCGCGCACCTGAGAAAACTCGTTGTGGGCTTTTAAGGGGGCGACTCTGGGGCACTCCCCAGAGGTCACAACGCATTACTCACAAATCCATTTGAGAGACCATCGAAGACTCTTCGCCGGAACACTCAATGGCAAATTTCCCACAGCCATCGTCACTTTTCCGAATCGCCGGACGGACAAATTGACCGATGAAAGAGATCCAGTGAATAAAGTCTGAGTCTATTAGGTGATCCAATGGAAAACCCTCTCTCAACACCTCGAATTTCACACTGAGAAATTACCCGTAAAGCGATATTCTCTTAATGAATGAGTGGGATTTTATACGCATGATTTTCTCTCCATATTTAAAGACTTCGCAAGTAATTAAAGACTCCACAACTGCTATGCTTATTTGCATGTTGAATTGTTTTATCCCAACGATACGGAAAAAATATTAAGATATTTCTGTAAAAAGTAACACTTCTCCTTTGTACACATTATGTTAATATTTTTGCAGAATATCAAATCCAGTCCGATGAAGGTCGCTAAAATTTAGTTCCTGATCGAAAGGATTAAGTGGGTTAAGTGCAAATGTCAGTGGTTTTTGCGTACAATTAACACTATCGCACGTGATGGTTATTAAGCTTGGTTTTTAGCGATGATATTAAGGTATTGAACTTCAGAGAGAAGTATGTTTTGGGGGCGTTCAGAGAGCGATCGCAGTTGCTTAAATCCAGCTACGATTTTGGACGAAGTTAATGAATTACGCAGAATTCATTCTCCCCAACCTAATCACGTGATAATGAGAAGGTTTAGCAGATATGCTGTAATTAATGATAATCTTAATTCAGCCAGTTCAGCGAATTGTTTTGTTGTCAAAACCCCCGAATATGATTTGTGATCACAACAGGGGATTTCCCTAATCTACTTCGCAGCCTCCTGAATATTTGACTTAATGCGAAATAACAATATTTACTCTCCACAGTCACTCTGCGTGAATTATTTGCACTTTCCATTTCATGGTCTTCCGAAGCTTTTGTTTGGCTTTTAAATCGACAAGCAGGAGTTGAACTGAAAGTGAGACTTTTTTTCACTCTCAAACACACAGATGAATTTCGATTGCCCAAGGAATCCAGCCGGTCGGGAGTCTCGCGGAGTTGAGCTGCAGACACACGGCGATTGACGTCAGAGGCAATCATTTATCCGCGAAGATCCACATTCCAAATATAGACAGAAAAGGAAATCGCACGCGGTGGATTCTGAGCCAGTCCTCAATTCACGGAACTCAGCTTTCGGGGTGGATTGTAAGAACGCACAGTGAAGTGTGCTCAAGAGTGAAACCAGTTTTAGGCGTCTTTGACATTTATCAAAAGTTTAAAAGTGGATGAAAAACACTGAGATACAGCAGCAAAATTAATTACATGGACTCCGATGTCGTGATTCTTGTCTCGTGGCTAAAATAGACCAAAAAATTCCGCCTCAGGTGAAACCAATTCTGAGTCGCTGAACTTTTCCACTCGCTGACGCGCGCCTCTCCTTCTCTTTTCTCCTTTTCCTCCCGGCCAATTCCAGACTCCACGAGGTTCTAATTACTGAGTCACATGATTGGCACTCCCGATGCTGACTCTGTGGCACCTTTTTTGCCTCGTGACGCACGAGGCGGAAAAATGTTGAACTTTCAATCTCTGCAGCAGGTTTTGTCGGCCCAAAATGCATCATACAGTTCAATTTGAGGTGATCTTTCACGAAATTGTGCTTTTTCAGGCGAAATACAACAATTTGCTCAGCTTCACACTGGCACATGCGAGAGGGCACGATCGAGGGAGAGAGAGAGAGAGAAATTGTGAAATCACTTGAAGCATCCTTGAACGGAAAAATCTCTGTTGATCGGCAATACTTCTCAAATCGAATTACTGATTTTTTCTCTCTTCACGCATGCAAAGTTAATACAAATTTCCGCAGTTTTCCCCTCTCCAATTCTGCCGCAATTGCTGAAAAATCCACTGTGAAAATGAACGCTTTTATTGAGGCTTTTTTTTTCCTCACTAAAATGTTTGCCTGTGCACACAAAATCGTCCCAAATTCGTTTTTGGGTGAATCATTGCAATGGTTTTTGCATTGAAAGTGAGTAAATAATGTAGACTTTTGAAATACACTCACTTAAATTTCGACAGAGATTTCTGTTTTCCCATTTTTATCTATGCTAAATTATTCAGCTTTATCTCAACGACAGGTTTAAGAGTGGAAAAATCTCGCATTTTAATTTACTTCCTCACTATATAAATTTTTGTCTAAAATTCACTCAACAATTCCCAATCAATTATAAGATTAAAAAATGCGGTCAATTTTTCGCGAAAAAATGAAACACTGCAATTTAGAGAGAAATTCAATCAAAAGATGCACAGAGAGAGAGAGAGAGAAAAATATCATTTAAAATCATGGCCATTCATAAAAGTGCAAAAATTCATTAAAATTCACCAACAGCATTCTTAAGACAATGTTGTAAATAATTCATGAATTCATATAAAAAGTCAACAGACTATTCTCTTTTCCCGCTGTTGTGTTAAGGAGTTATGCCCGTCTTTTCGAGAAGGCGTCTTAAAATTCATGTCATTATGTCAAGAGCAGAATTATAGAATTATGGTAATCCTCATGTGGATTAAACCCCAAGTAAAAACCTGATTTATCAGTTCGGAGAATCGACAAGTCAAATTCCGCCAAAAGATGCCATTGAGATCAAAGTTTGATATGAAGAAAAACATTTAAAGCGAGAATGACGCGATCGTGATTATCTCTATGAAATAATTTTTTTTACACAGAAATCTCTTCACAAAATCTTCTTTCCATTTTCTTCATCTTCTTGGGAACAGATCGAAAGTTAACGAACTTGTGAAAGAACGATAATTGCGTGACTTTTATTGTAGAGGAAGCACTTGAACTTACTTGTCTACATTGTCAATCATCGTGTCTTATTACTGCTATATCATGGCAAATAAATCTTCATGACGGGCCAAAGTGAGAGGCCATAAAAATTTGGGTGTTAAACGTCCACTGGATGAATGAATGCGACGTCAGTGTGTTAATTACCCGCTATTGTGGTTCAGCAATTGCTGTATATTGCAAGAAAAAGAATGCACATTGCGCTTCCTCAAGGAGGCAAAAGTATAAATTTTGCTCAGGCAATCTTTCCATTCAAATCAATAGTCAATTACTTGAGCCATACATAAAGAGAAACTGTCCATTTACCCGCTGAGATTTCTTTTTCGCTGCAATTGCAAAAGCCATCGGATAAGCACGAATTTTATTCGAATGTTTTTGTATATCGCCGCTATTTTGTTTTGCCGAATACCCGTGATTTGCGAGGTCGCAAGAGTGCTTCTGTTTCGGCCGTGCTTTATTCGATTTCAGACGGTCACCGTTGGAATTTACGCGGTGTAATTGCGCGCGGGGGAGTCACTCACGTGTCCCTCACCGCAATTGTGCAGAAAATGGCTCAGTGTGTTAATGGCTTTGGATGGAGCATCGATGGGAGGGCGGGAAAAAAGAGGCGCGTAGAGTGACGATTTGCTCATAAATTATGTATATTACACATGAATTATAATTGCACCATCCACGTGATGTAGGTGACACTATCGCGCATGATTGACGCCCAATGTTGCAATTCTGTACGCTCTTTGCTCGTGGTGGTTGGAAAACGCGACGAGGGCACTAATTGTTGTACATAAAGACTATCATCGATAGTGTCAACATGAATCACGATGAAATTTCATGAGCAAAAAGGGAAATCTTCCGATGTTTGGGCTCCCCAGAGGTGTCATCAGCGAACAATCTTCTGGTTGAGCAACAATTTCATGCATACACGTTTCCACTCAATTATCATTGCGCGATTGCAATTGACGACTTTCGGAGGCTTCACATCAAGTTGCAAATGGTATTTCATCACGAAGACATCCTCCGCCGCCGCATATTATTTAATTATACACTTTTTTCCACTGTCTTCATGCTGCTTTTTACCGCAAATGCACTAAAACCCCACTGAGCAATTTATCAATTATTTCCTTTCAACACCTTTTACATGGATTTCCCACTGAGAAATTGGTCGGTTTTATACTGAAGCTAATTTTTGCTTATGGGACACTGCAAAAGATCAAGGGAGGCACATTTTGAAGCTCACTTGTACTCTATTTTATGCATTGTCAAATAAATCTGTCAAAGCGTAGAACAAAATTGAATTCTGATTTACAGCTCCATGCAAATATTCTATCGTCATTTACTTCCATGAACTTCGGTGTACATTTGCAGAATCCACTGCGCCTTCCCTTGACTGAGACGAATTCTTCATCTCGCGAGACAGCCAGGAGATCTCTATGTGTCTAAGAATATGCAAATAGTTGTGTGTTTTTCTGAAGCCAGAGCAAATATATGTCTCTTGGGCGGCTTTTTTTTCTCCCGTGTCATTTCAATTCCATCCCAAGACATTCTATTTCCAATGGCAGTTGAAGCCGGTTTCGTGATGCAATAATTTTGGCCAACATTTCAAATATATCAAAAACTTGCCTCCACCTCTCAAACTATATGTGGTCGCAATGGAAATCTCGAGGGTGTGTGTTGGTGCTTTTCACGCGGCTTAATTGCCACTTTTCAGCTGCAGTGCGAAATACATTTGTGGAGAAAAAAGCGTAGAGTGATTGAGTTGGGAAATATGGGGGAAAAATCCTTCAAAAAAAAAGCTCATCTGATTGAGAATCTTTTTCCTCTCTCACTAATTTTTCCTCTCTACCGAGACTTTTCCTCCTTCTCAAGTAAACTTCGTGTGTTGGAATCTTTATGCAATGCAGATAATCATGTGTTCAAATTGTAAATAGAGATTGCTGGTGTTCTTCTTTGGATGTTGCTGTGTGACTTTGTTGGAGGTGTGTTTGCATGTGTTGCCAGCAACTCGAGGCAATATTTCATACACAATACACCTTTGTTTCAACAATTTATAGGCATTTGCAAGACATATTTCTTACACTCCGCCATCGCATTGCTGGATTTTCGCTTCACCTCCAAAGAGAGTGAATTGAATAACACCACCAGCCACGACACATGACTGATCCACTAAATTTTCTTCCTCTTCCACGGACGCGCCGCGAGAGGAAGGGACGCAACACTCCTCCACACATTTATGGAGTCACTCGAGTGCGAAGTGCACGAAAAGCGCACACAAATTGCATGCTATCGCCATAGGATTCCGCGCTTAATATTTGGGTCGTTGTGTTAAATAAGGTGATACATAGACATATGGTGGGAAAAATCAACGAAATACAACTTACCAAGATAGAATAGTGATGCTCTTGAGAATCATCTTTGCCTCACTGCTCAGCGTTGTGATTCGAATCAAGCACAAAATGCATAAAAGATTTCCAAGTTCGGGAATTGTGTGTTCCAGGGGGTTTCAGGTGTGAGTTTAGGAACACATAACGCGTCTCACTTTAGCACCCGATGAGGATCTGTCGGGAGAGTCCGAGATTAGGGGAAAGGCGGCCCAGGGAGTTCTTGAGAGCAGGAAGAGGTGTGCAATTTCACTCCAGTAATTTTTACGACTCGGTTTCAGTGCATGTCAGTCTTATGATATTATATATGCCATAAAGAGCAGTCAAGTGATGAGTCATACTATCACTTGGCCATTTCATAATGCCACTCAAGACCTTTCCCACCATCTGATTGCAAACCGAGTGAGGGTTAAAGGCCCCTAAACGTGATCACAATGTCTCCTCGGCACTTTATATGCAAATAACGCGGTGTGTATCCCGAAAAAATTTGCACTCACACTCGCTGACGAGGAAGAAAGAGCTGGCGAAGGAAAGTGAGAAATACTTCCGGTCAATAAAAAAAACCCGCCTCCCCAATAATAGATGTTTTGTCACTTAATGTTTCGTGCAAATCCAATCAGCCAAGATATAACTGGCGGTGTTAATGGCCAGTGAGACTTGCGGTGAAAACTCAAATAAAGAGCCAGTGTAGATGATAAAAAGCTCAAATTTCAGCGCACTTGGCCATACAATTGACGTGCAAATGAAAATTTCTCAATTTACAGCATCTCACCAGGTGCGAGGTGGAGCTCTTCATAAAAGCCATCCCAAACGCATGTTGTTTCGTGAATAAACACCGTTTTCGCTCACAAACCCGGATCTGGCAGTGAGGGGACGATTTTTTCGAACTCCATCTCTTTATGCGACACACACGCGCGCAAATTCCCCCCCGCGCCGTAAGTTTTCCCGCGGACGATTAAATAACATCATGAAGAATTATCCGTGAGATGCTAAAAGACTAAATATTAGCGGGTTTTTGTGCACACACACCATACAATTAAGCCAGCACAAATGGCAACTTTCCTCTTTCAGTTGGAATTCACTTTTTGGACGTGCTGCCGCGATGACTCTTGAGAGAGACAACTTTTGCATAAGATCTTCCGAATATCTTGCACGGCCACTTTAATATCTTGTCTTCGGCAACTCTTTCCACTCGCACATCAGACGGTGGGCTCTTGGGGAGGGAGGGAAATGGCTTCTTTCCTGCTTTCCGAAGGCTCTCGAGAACACCCCTCTCGCGAACTTCCTGAATATCTCAGCACTAATCTTCACTCTCACAGTTTTACGAGATTATACGTGTTCACTTTATGTATATCAACTGGCGGAGAAACGATCGTTTTCACCTGGAAATATCGACTGGTGGAAATTGAGAATCCCTGTGACAAAATCCTGCTGGAAAAGCGCACCGAATCTCACCGTGGAGGCGAACAAGCGCTCGTGCCCAAGCGGGGAGCAATTGAGCTGGAGAAGCAGAGGTGAGAATGTGTGTTGGGAGCACAGAATCGCGAGAGAAGAGAACAAACGCGTCCGTATCCGTGGAGCATCGATAGCTGACTGGTGTGTAGAGACTGAAGTCGTCTGAGCTATACTGAATATATAAGAGAAAGTTTATTGTGAAAGGAGTCACGCGGTTGGCCTCCCCGGACCGTCCTCACTCACCTGGCCCGCGTCTTGAGGCCTCCACTAACACACCATTTCCACCTGCGCGCGCGCGTTATTTTTCATCCAACACTATTTTTGCCTCTCTTTCGCCCGAGCGCCGAAAGCCACTTAAGACGCGCTTACATAAACATCCAGGCAGTGTTTTCCCAGCGAAGATCCGCCGCGACCGCAACTCCTCAAGATGATCAGTGGACAGAAAGAGGAAGAAATGCGCGCTGAGCATTCCGCAAATCACCATTTAGGTAAAATGAAATTGAAAAGAGATGTACAAACAATCGAGACGCCACACGACTCTGGCCATTCAATGGGCAATCCATTGGACGATGTAACAAGGGTTTTTATCCATGTCGCCGAAGATAATGCTCTCTGGCTGCTAACCAGCAAAAACAACACACCAAAGAGAGATTCTACTATTTCGCGGAATATTCACTTTGTTTGGGGACTTTTTCTGCGCAAGCAATCAAAGTTGAACAATGGTGAATGGAAGTTCAACCAGATTGTTGATGATAAAGAATGTTGGCGGCATTTTTGGGGGTTATGAGAAAATATGGGGTTTTCTTCCATGAAACATGCAATGCGGAAGGGCAGAGATAAGTAACTCCGAGGAAGGAAAGGAAGCCCCAAAAGAAGTGCTGTAAGTTCAGAACATTCTGAAGTTTATATTTAATTTAGAATATCTTATGTGGGAGATTTTACAGGAAAGAATAAGGTTTAATTTATACATGTATTATCATATAACTTTGTAAAGAAACACGCCCTAATCTGTTCCTGGTTCCTGGCTAATTCTGCTCTCCTCTCTCTCTCTCTCTCTTGTTCTCCCTCTGGAAATTTCTATGGACTTTCTAGTAAAATGAGTGGCAAAAATAATTTGATTTGATGAAATTATGAAGCTAAAGTGCTAGGATAATCGCAAATCAATTATGACGTTGAAGAGTTTTACTATTTACCACTTAAGCTGTAAATACTTAAGCTGTAAATGCTTCCTTATCATCAATTGAGATGCGTGAAATTATAATTGTAGTGTGCAGAAGAGAATGAAGCAGCATATGACAGTGATTGAAATATGATATTTGTCGTAGAAAATATCTACTGATTTACATACAACATGACTGTTGTAAATCGTCTAAGACGACCTCTAGACACTAATGAGGATTCGTCATGACTAATTTACCGCCAGTCCAGAATAAATGGCAGTTTCTTGATCGTGCTCTCATCTATACCACTCCCAACTCTGCGTTACCGCACTCGCTGGCATTTTTACATGAAAATTCTGCAGAAAGCGAATGTTGATGATTTTGTAAAGTGAAATAAAAAAGCATTACATCTTGCAAATGAGATGATTGACCATGAATTCCATTTTGCATCAAGACGGATGTTTTTCTGCGATTCACTCTCCGACAGTTAATTAGTGGTTGTGAGCATAGGAAAAAAAAGAATCACGAGTTTCAGTGAGGAATCTAGTTCTATTGACTGAGCAATTTGGCCATTTGGTCATTTGGTGGTGTGGCGCCAAAAATGCAAAATAGGTCAGAATCTCGTGATCGTTGCCATTTGTCAGCCCGAGCAGAATTCTCTCGTGATGTCACCGGAGATTAATGCATTTTTCAACCCGGATTCTTGGCCAAGAAGTGTCGTAGGAGGGCAACAGCGAGATACTTTTGTGGAACTCGTTTGGAGGCTGGCGAAGGCAATAATATGGCTAATGGCCATCCTCCCGGATTTTCACTCTAACGATCTCGTGATCTTTGGCGGACGCCAAAAAGTGCCATGATCTGCTTATCATTTTATAGCCCCTCGCGGGGTGTCATTAATTTTGGGGAATAAAAGAACTTATTCGTATTCTCCGCACACGCGCGCAGAGGAGAACTCTTCGACATGCCATCGAGCGGATTGTGCAATGTCTGTCCCAAGTCTCTTCACTTTAATCACGATCTCTAATCGCGACTTTATGTATTTTTTCCATTTCATATTTCTTCAACTGGCGCGCGGCATCCTCGCTATGTGTGGTCACATGAAGAGCTGGATTCCACGATGAAATGCATCACGAGGACGTGAACATTTGGCACGACACGGAGTCATTGACACATTTTCAATTGAGACCAGTGACTGATCGCCCACTAATTGATGTCCATCGCATCCTCGGTCCAGTGCAAGTGGCGAGATCATCGCGCTGTCTCCCGCGCCTCCCGCGGCGATATATCGCCCATTTGATCGCCTCGCGGAGACCATCGCGTCTCACGTGACTGAGTGTTGGTAAAGAGAGGTCTGCAGAGTGTGTTAATATTTCGTTGAGTCGTGTGACTTCAGAAATCACATGACTCCACGCTGCCTTTTTTCACTCGATTCACTCGGTTTGGTGCTGATCGCGCGGTTGGCAATCACAGACAATTCCGGGCAATGTAATAGATGGTGAAGAAGTGGAGGAATGGGAAGTGACTGATTCGCAAGATGACTGTATACATATTTGCTAATGTATTCTCTCAGCTCAATGCCAAGCACAGATTTTGAGAAAACACCTCTCCAAGTGTGATCCTCCATTGTTACACAAAAAAAAAACACACCAAGCTCTCGAGTGGGAGGCTTGTTTATCATGTGACTGTCTTTTTTGCCGCAATCTCTCACCACTTCCATGTCAATGAGGACAGCCGCCAATGTCCTGGTAAGCATTGGGAAGCTAAACACTTAGCGGATTCCCGTGTTGACCAAACGGAGGTTTCAACTTATGTGCTCGTGTGAGAGATAAATGGGCCGATCCTGGCGGTACTGCAATACCAGGCCAACCCGCGGCAAAGGTGGAGCAAGCCCCTAGCACTTCGCCAAGCTCCAAAAATCAATTTAACAACATTGTCCCTCTATGAGGGATCTATTAGGTGTTAAACTAATAAGAACAGATACTACACTTTGATCTTAGCCGTTAGGCCGAGAAGCGATAACAATTCCCTCGCAAGTGACTTCTTATCAGTCAGACGAGAGAGTGTTGTGAGCATGAAGTATACAGTGAAGAGGAAATTCATCTGTCTAACAGCTTTTCTCAGGCATACAATATAAGATTTTCCCTAAAACCTCTTTTGGCGCTATTAAGTAATGATCAACATCGTATTCTTAAAGCTTTGCTCCTGAGTTTTGCTCTACACATCATTAGGAATCATTCACCTCCCAAGTCTTAAGCTCATTCTACACGTTCTGCCTTCACCACTTAATTTCAATATTATCTAATATTAATTCAACAATCACGACTAATCACCTCCACTTGAGGTCCTCTGTAGTTGTTCTTTGTAGTCCCACGTCAAGATAATTCTCGTGCACAAGTGACATCAATGCGCAAACAAGAAAGGAACCCGAAATACTTTCAAATCGCCACGTTTTTATGCCACATCCAGTGACTAAACAAGAACCGCCACGATCTAGTTTATGGAGCTGAAACGCTAATCTCTCAATCTATGATGTTTATTCACAAATAATTCATAGTTACTTGAATTACTTGCGCAAATTGTCTGCACCAACCGAAGCGAATCACTTCTGTGTTGACGAAAGTGGTAAATTTTCAGATTCCTTGACATGAAAAAAACATATGAGAAACAACTCTTCATGGAGAGCAATAAAAATCGCTGTAATCAATTAAGAGCAATTTAGTTAGTGTCTTCTTCCCTTTTGTAACGGAAGAGATTTCAAAACAGTGATCTTGATTGGGAAAAATGACTTGTTTTGCCCACTTTCAGGCAATTACGATTTGGGTTAAGATCTTGGTGTGCTCGCGATCGCAGCGATCGTGTCTCAGCTGGCGAACTGAAGGCAGAATTATTCAAGTTAGTAATTTACATAAATGGACTTTGAATTTAATTCCGAGCGATGGCTTTTTCGGCCGTGTCTGTGGCTCACAGTGCGGAGCTGCATTGTCCCCTACAGAGAATTCTTGTTCGACCCGCTGGGGGGCGACACTCACAATTATCTTCCGCGCCACCTCTTCAGCGCATCCTCACCACCCCTTGGCCTTGCCCATCAATTTCCCCAGTCCGGTCGAAGGGGCATGAATTGTGCCAATGCCAAGTTGACACTGTGACGGTGGAAAGTGCAAGAAATTGCCGAGGAATTTATTGATCTTTAGCACCACAGCCAAGATCCTTGGCGATGTTTACTCGTTCGTGTCTCGCTTTTGCAGCGAAAAAATATCCCCATGACAATTTTATGGGCATTGTCTCATTATACACAAATTAGGAAGAGTCATTCCATCTAAATTAATGGTGACATGAGGCATCCAGCTGAGATACCTAATTTAAATACTTCATAATCTTGAGCATGCGGCGACAACAGTTTGATTATATCACGTTAATGATAATTCAGTTATCTATTTGCGGATGAAAGGCACCGATGTTCGGGGTCACGCACAAATTTCCCATATCTCTGCTCTCTCATTTGGGAATTGGATCTCATAATTAGTGTGAATTGTGACTGGGCTGATATTAAATTTTGCCGCGAAATCGTAACCATAAATGACTAAAAATTCTGGCATTTCAGCTTCACAACAGTGTTGCTGCGATGGGAAGGTGAAGAGGTGAAGCGCGCCAAAACGAGAGTGAGAAGAGTGCAAGAGTCAGAGTATATTTGGTGTCCATAAATTATCGAGGCAATCGCCTCGAGTATTATTTATTCCAATATCGAGATGCTCCATCAAATTTTTAATCAAATTGTTATGCACAAATTGATCGTATATTTGTTTAGCATTATCCTTTCTTGTTGTTCTCAAGACATTCTTATTTATATGCGATTGGCTCACTTCGAACCGCAGGATTACACTGGAGAGCACGAGTATGCAGTCAGATGATAGTTTCTCATATTTGCCACAAAAATCTATATTGTTTGCTACCTTTTGAGCAAAATCGACAGGGATTTAACTCTGTTAAATACTTTAAAAATAAAAGAAAGCGCTTCTCTCTCTTTGACAACTACAGAAAAGTATCGAAATTAGGGAATTTATTAATTTCACACAAAGACAGGAAGAACTGCAGAGCCGCAGCGTGTCTAGAATTGCGACGGGAAGTGTGGTCATACATTACGCTATTTAGCTCCGCTCCTTGTCCTTTTCGTGGTGCCCTTTGCTGGGTGGACGATCGTCATGATCAACACTGTAAGTTGGTGTTGCTGGTTGTGAATGGCGCCTCGATAGTCATTTATTAGCGATCGCCATAACCTGTCAGTTGCGGAGGGTGAAGAATTATTAAAATTTTACCATTCCTCGAGTATTTCACTCATTCTCGGCCCTCTTCCACACTCGAAATTGAATTCATATATTTGTTTTCACGTTGTGTGCCATTTGTCTGCTTCTTTTGTCGTTCCTTTTGGCATCTCTGCGCTTCCTTCTTGCCTGATTGTGTTCTCCGTCTCGCTCTGCTCATCGAAAATTTGCCAATTCTAATGACTTTTGCCTACGCCGCGCCCCACTCGGCGAAGAAGGTGATGGTCTCAGTTGGGGGAGACCCGCGACTTTGTTACAAAAATGTATATCCAAAAGGCAGCTCGAGAGCCCAGGAAGGAGCGTAAAAAACGCAAGAGCGAGAAATATTGCGATTATGTGTACGAGGAGAGAAAATATGGAGGGAAATATATTTTCAGTATTAATGTGTTCGTCTTGAAAGCTTCAGCAATAATTTAATAATAAATCATGGAGTCTTTAAACAAAGATAATTGAATCTGTCCATCAGACTAATGAGAGTTAATTACCAACGTTGTTGGTGGGTATGAGAATATTAAATTAATTCCATTCCTTTTTCTCTCTCGTTGGATACCTTTTTTCTGGTTACCTCTTGCACTCATGCCTTCCTCCTTTTTTGTCCATCGCCTCACCTCAGCACTGCCTTTGTACTATTCCCCATCAGGCACTCTTGGCGGAGCCACTTTTTCCACAAGTGCGCTATTCCTCGCCTGCAATGGACGATAACCACTCAGCCGACAGCCTCAATTGGCCGAGTGTATCAACAAATTGGCACGACGCAGAGATTTGCGCGCAAATATGGAAGGACATTAATTCCTCTCCTCGTGAGACTCTTTCTTGTGTGTGCTCGTGTGAGAGATAAATGGGCCGATCCTGGCGGTACTGCAATACCAGGCCAACCCGCGGCAAAGGTGGAGCAAGCCCCTAGCACTTCGCCAAGCTCCAAAAATCAATTTAACAACATTGTCCCTCTATGAGGGATCTATTAGGTGTTAAACTAATAAGAACAGATACTACACTTTGATCTTAGCCGTTAGGCCGAGAAGCGATAACAATTCCCTCGCAAGCGACTTCTTATCAGTCAGACGAGAGAGTGTTGTGAGCATGAAGTATATGTTACTGGAAACTCTATTTTTAAAATGACTGCATTAGAATTTAGCCATATGAATTCTTTTCGCAAATATTCCTTGTATTGTTGAAAAATTATTTTATTATGATTTACCCTTATTACCGAAGCCTGCGCAGTGAAATAATTAGTTTCCCGCGTTTTCCGTATAAAGGCAGATTTTGAGGAATGTTCTGAAAGTCAGTGACAATTTCATGTCTCGTCTTCTGTCTTTACGCCCTTAAGCAATTAAATCCCCAATCAACGATCGCACAAGCCTCTTCGCAGCGTAATTAACACAGCAAGGAAGACTGTGCCGAAATATTCTTCCGGTAACATTCAAGGCACCTTGACGTCTTCCGTTACCTTCCTCCTCGCAAGAGTGTGCAAGATGAAAAATGATCATGGCTGCAAGAGACAAGTTGATGAAAAACTCATTGAGATTTTGACGAGTTGGACCAACAGCCTCGCGCGCAAGTATCCATCATGTGGACGAAAATCTCTCCCATGTCAGACCCACCGCACATTGAATTAATGTTGCAATATTCAAATCCCGGCCCTTTCGCCCGGGAGTTGCGCTGAAAAATGATTTGGGCAGTTTGGAGAAAAGTCCGGCATGTCTTGCAATTATCCCAGCTTCTCAGGGAAGGTGTTTGCTGTAAAATTGAATAAGTATAGCTTTTCATTAGAGATAATTATAGGACGATACGGAACGCCTTTGCATCAGTGAAAACATAAATAATTTCGCCCCACTTCGGAGCATTTGGAGTGGCTTCTTGGGGGCTCTCCGGCGAGAATACAAATGATCGCGAGAAACATGCTCCATTGACGATCCTCGTGGTGAGTTGTTGATGCTGTTTCTCACTATTTTGAGAGATTTTGATGTGTGGCGAGGCATTTTTTTGTGTTGCCAGCATTTATTAATAAATTATAACTCATATCCATCATTTTAATTGTGGCCCCGGAGGAAATCTCGCTGATTGTTCATCGTTATTTTTACTAGTGAGATCGTAAATGACTCCTCATCGATTGCCTGTGATTCATTTAGTTTGTCTTTTACAAGGTCTTTTAGCCTCAATTTTCCTGTATTAATTTGCCACCAATAAAATTACATATCTCCCATTTTATTTGTCCTCCTTCCTGAGGTGTCGATAAAATTAAGAATTATTAAAATGAGTAGTGAATTTAATTTGTCCGCCAGCATGATTAAATTATATAGAGTGTGTGAGTGTGTGTAAATTTTATCGATTTCGGCAAAAAGTGTTGAACAAATAGAGGCAAAATCTGTCATTAATTTCCGAGAAGGTAAGAATCATAAAAATCATTAATAAATCCAGCATAAAAGCCATTGGAGACAATTTATGGTCATGCGAGAGTTCTCTCTTATTAATTTGCGTCCCCCTCTCCGTCAATATTTATGCTCTTCCTGCCCATAAAAGGTTCACAAATCAATCTACATAAAAGTTTGTGGAGCATCAAGTCGTGAGACAATTGTTGATTGGCAAGAAACGGACGTATTTATTAAATATTTTGATATTCATTAGAGCACATCAATTTTCTCCGTTCTTAATTTCTCGCATTGGCCTTTTTTTCTGTGCCCCATTTGACGTCCCTAAATTAAATTTGGGAACCTCATCCACGATCAGTCTTCAAACAATTTTATTGGCCTCTTTCTGCTCCTCTCGGATCGCCTTTTCCACCTCGTCTTTGGAGGCACTGCTGAGCCTTCCTAATAAATTAACGTTTAACAGAGAACCGCCCATCGCTATATTTCAAAAGTTTATTAATTTAATTTCGGAATTGGATAGAGGCTATTTGCATTTTTAATTCATATTATATTAGATATTCATTAAAAATTAGATTGAGACAGGTCTCCGATGGTTCTTCTTTTATCTTCCACCAATTTTCTTCTCCTTCTCACTTTGGTGCAGAATCGTGTGTGAAATAGCGCATCAGCCACTCGATGCTGCACAACTTTTCACCATGAATTCTCCACGGAGAGCCTGTTTTCTGGTCGTGTCTGTAATTTGTCGGTCGGCTTGAGAGAGAAATCAAGCGAAAAAAGCAAAGAACTATAATTAAACAATTTATTCATTTGGCGTTTTTTCACTCCTCTCTCAATCTCCTCGGTGGGTGAGTCCCGAAAAAAAAACATCATTGAGAAATGAGAAACGACAAAGAAGAGGAAATAAAAGGGATTAATTGGATTTTATTGCAATAACAAACAACAATTCATCTATATTTTCTGTGTACACATTTATTTATCACAAATTGTATACAAAAGTAAATTAACTAGCTAATAAGACCTAAGCTGAATGCATTTTATTCAAATCCACTGTATTTGTGGGCTTTCTTCCTTCCACTTTTTCATGCCTAAATAACACAAAGTATTCTAAGAAAAGATGCAAAAGTTTGAATAGCTTGAAAATGCAAAAATATTACACAACATTTTCAATAAATCAATTTATCATTTGGACGGAATTTTCCCTCACACAGCGTACAATTTTCCACCACTCTCACTGAAATCGGAGCTTTGCTCAAAGGGGGAAATATCATGACTACAGAGGATTATTACATTTGTTTATCGCCACCATCAAATCCAGAGATTGATCGGAATTGAATTTTTACGATGGAATGAAATGAGCAATTTATTAATTATTTCGCAACAACTGTTGCAATTGGAAGAGAAAAATCTCCAATCTATTTTTTTTTCATGTAATTGCTCTCCAATCGCGCCAAGACATAAACTTTATTGCTGTTCTCTCGATTGTTTTCTCATACTCACAATCATCATAAATTGATAATAATCTGTGTGTGTTGGAAACTATCTATTGATAGGTGATTTTTCAATTTGATTCAATTACACAATTGATTCGCGTAATCGCCACCCCAACAATACGCACATGGCGAAAAAAAAAATTCCCATTTCACCTAAACTAATTGAATCAACCATTCGATTCCGATGAATGATTTTTCAGGAATAAAGTGAGAGAGAGAGATAAAAACACACGCGCGCAGCAGAATAGAATCGAAAGGGAGAATCGCGAGAGAAATCTGCAATTTTGAGTAATTGGCAAATGCTAATAATGTTTCGCGTGACCAGGATGTATAAAAATGGTTGTATTTTTTTCCATTTACACTATCGTCTTTGCTGGTGGAAAAATCACTGAGGGGCTACACGCACATTTTTCACTCTTCTGCCTGGTCAATTGGGAATGCACAAGATGCGGGCTCTGGCTCCCCTCGTCTCACACTTGGCAAGGTGATGAAAGAAGGTGAGGAGGCACTCAAGATCGTGAATCAATTGGATTCCCTATCAAATACACCTCGCCTCGCAGGGGAACAGAGTTGGAGGAAATGCTGAAAAATGCTCTTACAGATAAACGATAATGACTTCTGCCCGTGGCAATGGGTGCAACTTGCATGTGTGCCGTTTCGAATACAATTGAGAAGCTATTAGAAATTTTAATTGGCTCTCTAGCCACGCCAAAGAGGTGCAAAATTAATCTAGTAAATTCTTTCAGACCCTAACGTGAAAGGCCAAACTTATTTCGAAAAAAAAACATGGAGTGACATAAAGAAATCTTATCTCCCATCAATGGTATTTCCAACTCTGTCCTTAATCCTTCGCGTATTAACTTATGATATCACTGTGACCATTCTGTCGCAGCATCTCGAGTCTCAGCTCATGCTCCCTCGCCTTCAGGCGCAGTGTCGCAATGGACGACGACCTGCGATCTTCAGACACACCTGAGCCTCCCGTGGACGCCGTGAGGCCGGACGTTGGGGGCGAGAGCGGCGGCGAAACGGACGACGCTGAGCTTATGAGTAAGTCTGGTGACTTTCCAGGAACAGGCACCGGCGGTGGCGGCAGCGGGGGTGGCTGGTGACGCTGGGCGGCTGATATGTTCGCCAGGAGGGTCTGGAAAGATGTGCCTGGAGTGTAGAGAGCACCAACTCCGGGCGGCAAGATGGGCGGCGGAGGAGCTCTGCAATAAATCCCTCTCGTTACTCATCGAGACTCCGGGGCTAATTTGCCTCGTGCTCTCACCTGTGGAACTGATGGAGGTAGCCTGGAGGAATCACTGGACCGCCCGTGAGGTGAGGATAGCGAAAGGCAGCCAGACTGGCGGCGTCGAAGGGCTTCCTGAGGTTGAAACCCAAGTGCGTGAAGGGATTCGGAGGTAGCGATGGAGCCACTGAGGTTGCAGACGGAATGGACGTGCCACCGCTCAAGTATGGATTGTAGGGATGTCCCTGAGGTCCGACTTTCTCCTGCTTTCGCCACTTGGCGCGACGATTCTGGAACCAGACCTGCGGCAGAGAGAAGATCTCATTAGGAGTCCGCCTCGATGCAATTATCACATTGCGCTCATTTGCGCCAATTGCCACTGATGGCTCACATTTGTGTGTCTCTAGGTCTGTTTTTGCTGATGCCTTTCCCTCACGAGCCCACCGTAGAATATTCTTACAAATTGTTAGTTAATTATTTCTCAAAAGTAGCTAATTGTATACTCGTATTTAATAATATCTCTATCTTCTCGCAGTTTTTTCCTCTCATTTCGCGTCTCTCCTTCATCTCATCATAACGCAGTTTGTATATTTGCATTTATTGCTACGTGATGTGCATGTGTAATATCTGCAGCAGCCATAGTGAATGATCTTTCTCTCTCTTGCTCTCCTAAGAAGCTCTGCCTCATCTATACAACAATTTATCCTAACGGCGATAATTAATGAAATTACTTCAACGGAATTTTTCATCTCTTAACTCACTTGCAGATCATGCCTCTTTACAATATAATACCAGCAACATTGTGTAAATTAAATACAAATTTACCGCCTTATTTATCTCTGCTCTCTTGCCTTCCTGGCCAATGCCATTTCTTGTGTGTGTGGCTCTTCTCACTCTTTCTCGCACTGCGCGATATTATTGGCATTGTAATGACTTCCATTGAAGTGAAATAAATTTATTCCGCCGAACACTTAGCCATTATACTCCACTAATACAAATTGCATTGAGCAAATTACTCTGATTTTTATCGACGAAATTAATTGCGGAAAAAATTCAGCAATATGCATTGTCAATCATGCCTGTAAATACCTCCATTCACCGTTCAACATCGTCCTATCTTAATTATGATAAAATAAGTGTTAAACACGGGGTTTCGAATAACCACACGCACAGAGCGAAGATTTGCCCTCCTGTAAAAATTGTCTGCAGCATAAATCGAGTGATCAGATAAGATTGCGGGCCTTCTTTCGCCCACTGGCTGGAGGAAGAAAGGAGCCAACAGAAGAGAAGGAACAAAATTAAAGAGACGCCCCTTTTCTGCTTTGGCCACAAGAATGCGCCTAATATGGGAACCAGGGGGCGAACGTCCGATCAGCCCGGAGGAGCTCTGCAGTAGCGATACAAAGGAAAGTATCCTCGGGGTTTGCGAGACGAGGAGACTTTAACCCCTCGCACAGTAAATCCAAATTAAGGCCTCCGCGCAATATTGGGAGCCTCGAAATTGACCAGAAAACCATCCCAGAGACTTTTTTCACACTCTTGCAAAATATATTGCACCACTGATGGCGAAGATAATCAAATTGATTCCTCTTGTCTTCAATTATTTGCAATTTGCGGAATTTAATCATGCAAATTCCCATCAATGAATTTGCAATTTAATACCATATGCTTATTTACTCCTATCGCCACGCTGGCGTATAGAAATGCAAATTGAACAATGTTAAGTTGCGTTTTCTTTACCCACTCCACCTCCTCCGTGCCCTTCTGATTGCTGTGGAAGAGAAATTTCCCCGCCACTTTCTGGAATATTTTAAGTCAAGACACGTGCAAGAAGTAATTGATTAAAATCGCAAGTCAATTGGGCACCTCTGTGTGCCCCAAAAGTGTGACTACAAATGCACTCTGTCCAAGGTGTTTCCACATTCATCATCCCCTCCGTGACAGTGTATATAAATCCAATTTGCAATTATGAGATTCGTCAATAAGAACACAGCAAAAACCTCGCGTGCTGCGCTCTTTCCCATATTCTATCAAATTCATCCTTCATAGTCTCTCCAATATCAATTTTTCGGACACAATTTTTTCGCCTCCTGCGATCCTCTTTCTCCAATATCAAAAAATTGCTTTTCAATTTCGATTTCTACCCCCCGTCATTCGCCTTCCCTTTCATCACTCTCCGCTCTTTCCCACCCATCATTTCTCATGAGACTAATTTAGCAATAACAATTTCCCGTGTACACATCTATTTTATATATTTTATTCTCCCTCCCAATTCTCCTTTTTCGCCACAGCGCAACTAACTAAATGCCGCCAAAGCGGGCCAGCGAGGAAAATGATCCTGGCCCACGGAGAGAGACACGATGTGCATGAAATTATTGGTCATTATATGGCATTAATTGATGAAATTATAGACTAAAGGCCTTCTTGCATCAAATAAGGTGATTTCTGATCTCATGCGACAACGGAAATTTGATTTAAAAGACACATACAATTACTCGCAGAGCATCTGAGCAACTGGCAAGGCTGCGACCATGGCGATGTGGAAGAGGAGCAAAAACGGAGGATCACTAATTTATTTCAATTTGTGGCAGAGACACGAGAAAGAAAAACGCCACCCAATTGGTTTGTGTGGATATTCCACCCGAAAAAAGTGATTAAATAAATTATGGAAAAAGAAACAATCGAGAAATTACATTTCCGGATGTGGTGAATTGTTTTTCCTCCTTTCCTGCCCAACGGACTTTTTCTCCCCTGTAGATCGACACTTCCTTTTGCCATTTTTTCTAATGTGATTTTAAGATGATGATAACTTTTGGAAGGATATGTTTACACTTCAAATTACACTGCGATTATTTCCATGTGTTTTTCATTGCTTCTTCTTGAACCAAAATGGGGAAAACTGTGTTGGTTTTTGACCTTTTTGGGACGTTTGGTGAAATGGACAAAAATCCCACTGAAAATTCATTTAAAGAAGAATGTTAATTAATTGTTTATGCCCAATTAAAATGTTGCGTAACAGACTATTCCGCTCTTCCCACGATTTCAGTCCATTCAGAACTTTTTTCTATCATCCACTCTCTAGTAATTTCTAATTGAAAAATGATCTCACAGTGTTTCGAAGCACAATTGAAGAAAGAAAAAAACTGGGTGTTGAAAATAAATTCAATGGTAATTTTATTGACATAATTGACTCTCTGTCTGCAATTTCCACGTTATTAATTTATCTCAATCTACCTCTTTCAAAATAGATTTCCTCCTCTCGCCGTGTGCCTTCTCACTAATCTAATTCTCTATACTCAAAAGTGAAATTATGCCTTGGATATATTTACTGTTGAAAATAAATTCCGATTGCCACCCGCTGTGTCTTTAATAATCAGTTTATGTTATATCAAACAATGATATGAAAATTCTGCCTCTTCTCTTTTCAATGCCGTCTCTCACGCGCCCCGGGAAGAAATCATCTTCAAGGAGGGAATGTGGCGGGAAAAAAGGCCACACCACATCGATGATTGGAGCTTGTTAAAAGGATTATAAATGTTTCAGGCACACACGATACTCAATGGCCATAAAGCCGAACGCATTAAACAGATTTTTAACATCAAAGGGTGAAATGAGACGGAACTGTTGGGGAAATTTATGATCTATTGACTCAGGCCTTTCTTCTCGTCCAGTCTATTTGATGGTGTAAATTTAATTTGCGAAAAATTCCCAGAGATCACATCAATCCTCCATGCGATCAGCATTTGAAAAGACTGGATTCAAATGCGACTCTTTCTTCCAAGTTGCTCGCGGACAAGAAGCGAGTGTAAACAGAAAATTTGGAAGACGGCGTCAGTGACTCTGCACTAATTTCTCCCTGTAATATTGGATTTTGTGCATGGAAATCTCATGAACAACTAATTACATTTCATTATGGAACCATTTAAATTGATTTGTATCACTTTGTATTCCCATCTCACCTCAAATTTACTGTATTTGATCATTTTTACTTTGTACGCACAGAAATTCGTTGGAGCAATAGTTCCAAATGATATGCATCATTTAATTTTATTTAGTTTATGGAGAATTGAGGAACTCTTTTTTTATTCACCTTCCTTCTCCGCATCATTTTTTAATGATTTTCTCTTTTAACGCCTAATTTCTGGATGTGGCATTTTAGTGTGTTTTGGCGGCACGGCGACCAAAAAAGAGATCGCGACAATGGAGCGCCATCGAAATTTTATCCAAATAAACACACCATTTTATTCTAATTCCATTTTGGTTTGTTGAATTTCGCCTGTCACCAAACAACATGCATGACGATTTGCACTTAATTAAATTTCACCCATAAAACCTTTATACGATTCTACGGCGTATGCTTGAGATCCAAGGAGGAACTTTCTTAGCTCTGCGTGTGTGTTTGTGTTTGTGTGAGGAGGAAAAAAAAGCTTGCGCTGTAAAATTGTATAATTATTGGTGATTTCTGCCGCGAGAAGAAAAAGTCCGTTGCCATTCGGAAAATTTAATAGGTAACAGTATGGCAGAGATTAATAAATATGTGTAAAAAGGCAATCATAATTTAAATTTTTAATTAATAGTGATGGATATAAATGAAGGCGGCTCCATGTGGTTTTAGTTGCGAGTGCGCCACATTCCAAGCGAACGCTTCGCTCTTTTAATTTGCCTCCGATGATAGTTAATTAATTCGGCCGGAATCAATCATAAGTTATTGCGGCTTCGCGGCTCACATTGGCATTTGTCCGGAGACGCTCTTCCCATGCCCACATCCTGTGTCTGCAATCACAGCCCGTGACTATTGATCTGCGGACGCGCTGCAGAGCGGCGATTTGTCACAACCCTCTTAAGGGGTGGCCAATCGCCTCTCAAATCTCCATCAGATACAAAGTGGCACAATTTATCAGCCACTAATTGATCACGACACTGACATATATCTTCTGGGAAATTCTGACATTCCTCAGTAGCCAATAAAAGTGATAATCAGAATTCCCAATGAAGATGGATTGAATAAATTTTGTGGTGAAATTCAATCGCCCATTCTGGAGGCACGTGTAATTTCTTTTCCACCATCGCGCAAGTATTTTAATTGAGTACAATTTATGCCTTATTTGCAAAAAAGAAGGATAAACCTACAATCTTCGGAAGCAATTAGCAAAGATATAATTATTCTGCCAACAAAATTATACTCTTTTTTACTGCACAAATGTTATTTACCGAGCACTAAAGCGTGCGACATAAAATTTCTTGAAAAATGGAATATTTTTCAATATCTTATGGAGTCATAAACACCTTTAAAGGAGAATTTTTATTGAAGAGATCGTGTTTATCGATCCACAGTTAAGCTCTGGAGTAATTAATTGATGATTAAATTAAAAGCAGAAAATGCGCTTTTATGTCCGAAATTGATCGCGTTCCTTTCCATTGTGCACTTTTTTTTTTTTAAACTTTAATCCACAATTATGCCCGATGCCCAAAATGTATATAGGATGGAATATCTCAGTAATGATTCAATTTCTCGCATCTCACGTTGTTTTTTTGCAACGCGACGCGCCGTTCGAGCACCACTTAGCATGGTTTTCTAATGAAGGCAGAATGTTGCACCTGTCAAGGACTCATTTAGGTTTCTGATGCGGCGAGCATAGCGAAATAGAGGCAAAGGATAAATTGGAATTCTCCCCACTAATTGCTCTCTCACACAGAACAATCTGTTAATTCTTCAAATTACTAAATTGAATAATCTATCCATCACAAATAGGGTGTAATTAGAGGAGATAAATGAAGGATAAGAGAAACTAGAGAAAGAGAGGCAAGGCAGGGGAGAAAGATACAAGATTCGACCGAGAGACAGAGATGATGGTTAATTTTATGATTAATGAATACAAATTTGAAATGTTCGTTGAAGGCTCTCCGTTTTTTTTTTCTACCTCTTCTCAATTCTCCCCCTCTTGCGTTCTCTATCTACGCAATTATTTGAGCTCTTTACTCAATTAATACGTAACTGGATTAAGCAATTCCCTCCCTCTTTTCCAACGGATCATCCCAGGGTCGATCTGATAGGTGTGCGTGCAGTTTGGAAAACAGTGGAGAGGCAATAGAAATTATTAACAAATATTCATTAAGAGTGTAACATTAGTATTGTGATAAATTGCCGTAAAAATATGAGAAATTAAATTTTTCCTCCCCAGAAAAAGCGTCTCCACACGTTCGATACTTTTGATGGGTTTGTTGGGAATCGGAGAGGAGATTTTTCGGGAGAGACCAAACGATCTGAGGCACTTTTAAATCGTGTGTCGAACACAGCGTGCAACCTTTGTTAATCTAATACGCCTTGGGGGGTTCTTTGTGACCACCGCTAATCACCTGTTGGTCGCCGAAAAATTATGGGTATTTATATTCTCTGGAGGCCAATACCGACGAGAAAAAGCCTGTATAACTATCCCTATAATACTACACTGAGTGGCCAAATTAGTGGTACATTCTGATTTTTCATCTAATTATAGAGCACATCTCACTCATTTGTTGATTGGTTTGACGGCGATGAAAGTGACTCACAGCAATACTCCCAATTATCCCATTTTCACTCCACGACGGCTACACTTCCGCACGAAATTATAGGACACCGGCGAGCGACAAGTGGAGAGTAATTGATTCATTATTTATTCTACGACGAGGTTTTGTCATGGCGCCGCTAGCAGAATTGAGAGATTAGAGTTGAAGAGCAGAAAAGCGTCACACAGCTTTTCACGAGTGGCGGAGCTTTGTCGCTCTTGTTCAACAACACTTGTACATATGAATTTAATATCGCGTGATATTTTGCATTTCATTTATCATACATATCCATGTTTATATTGTGTCAACATATGCACGACTTTCTCTTTGTCATCCTGCTCATTAAGCAAAATAATATGTTTTTGAACAAATTTCCTCCACCTCACGATACACATATGCATATTCCCTGTTATTATACTTATAAATCGAAAAAACATATTGCCTCCATTTCATTTCAAATGCAATTTCCTCTCGCAAGAATAAACAAAACGAGTCCACAACGAGGAGCAAATATGCCGTAATTCCACACTGACTTATCACACATTTAGCATTGGGCGGAGTTAACCTCTATAAGAGAATAATTCCACACTTAATTTGCTTCTATGAAGATGTGCACTTTTGAGCTGGTGGAAATTTGCAATCATAATAACACACAAGTGGACACAGAAGTTGATCTTTATGCAATTAAAATAGTCCCAGTGATGGAAAATAAAAGGATTATATGGCATTGCCTTCGCCCTGCGGCGCATACAGAGCCAGGCAAGATTCAAATGCGAATTAGTGTGAAAAATCTGGAAATGTGTGCACTTTGAAGTAATTCTATTTATTAGCACTTCAGTACGCGCCTCGAGTACATTGGACGTAATGATACATTTAAGCTCTGATATTTCCAGCCTAATGACACTCTCGAGGCACTTGCGCGGAGCAATTCCGCGAAATAGACACCACTGCCGGACGAAGGGGGTGGACTGGAGGGGTGGCGGGCGGCGCAGCGTCTAATTTGCCGGCAAATTAGATTTGTTTCAATAAATGTTATAAAATTAACTCATTGAGTGCTTCCAGCTCGATTGCAAATCGAAAATGTGGCCGAGTGTCATTAAGCACCTGAGGAGAAGGCATGTTGTGGCTCATCAAGAGAGCACAGCATCGGAGAGTCGGAGCACAGGTGAGGAGCTCTATTCAACCTGTCCATCGACACTCTCTCCCCTGCCCAAGACCGCGCGCTCTGTATCAAATGAGCAGCGCAAACACCAACTAACTAACCATGTAAGATCATACGCGAGAGACCCAAGATCGATGAGCTTCGGTGGAATTCAATTACCGATTAAATCGCTGAATGTTTACGCTCTCCGGCGGAAGGGAGTCGAGAGGGGGTCTTGAGAATGAAAATTGAAAAGCGGAAGTGTATCATAATGCAATTGTTGTGCAATAATCTATTAATTCTCCTGCTGTCACATTTGCTCACTCTTTTTCACGCACTCGCGCCATTGATATTTGTTTACCTTCACTCTCGAGTGTGAAACTGATTTTTACAATAAAATATATTTCTCAAATCACAGAATTTAATTGATTTTATGCAGAGAAAATCTACAGGGAAAGCCTCCACGGTCAGACTTATTAATTTCGCTAAAAGCCCAAATTGCATTTTGCCCAGAGATTCGCACTTTATCCATCAAATCTCATGCACAGATTACACCTCAACCGGCATTACGTGTGAATCTCCCAATACGTGTAATTTAATCGTCCCAAGATGCGTGTTCCGTGGAAATTGAGCGACTTTTTCTCCAACTGCACTTGCAATGGAACACAGAATGCGCCTTCAATTCCGCATTATCGCTAAATTCAACCTCGAGTGGCAATTTCTTCAATTGCACCTCTACCAGAGTGGCGAGTGAAGAGGTGAAATGAGAGGAGTTTGCTCAAGAGGATATTAATTAGTGTTTTATTGCCTGAGTAAAGAGTATCTTGCAATCATTTTTCACATAAATTCCCAATTCAATTCACTTTACATGAATTGAAATGTTTCTCTCGTGCTACATTTTCGATGCAGTCACACATTTCAATATGCGTAATTGCGCACTGAGAGGAAAACTTGTCAATTCTGCAATTGATAATCAACGTGTCTCTTTAGCCTCAACCTAAATCCACACACAGACGCGCTAATCTCCACGACCCTATCAGTTTATCAGTGATCCATTTGGAAAAAAAAGAAACCCCAATTTTCGGCCTTTTCTCTCAGTGTCAGAAGATAAAGTAAAGTGCAAAAGGCAGAAATCATGAAAAATTGGAATTGAGTGTGACCTCTAATTTATGCAATTGAGTGTGAGAGAGAGGGAGAGAGAGACGGTGAAGAAGCAGGAGAGGAGGCAGGGATGGATGGACATAATACACCGCTTGTAGTTCGTTTGGGCAGCAACAAAAGTCATAAGTAATAATTTGTTAATAATTTCCCACCGCCACTTTGCATACATATGTTGATTTCTGCCCATCAGCTCACTTGGCAATTATTTAAATAATTCAATTCAATCAAAATTGCAATAAAGCCACGACAGACGGCCAGTGAGAGGCAAGAAGGTGGCAAAGAGACGGCCAACAAAGGGCAAAACACACGAAGAAACAATCTTGACGAATTGTCTGTTGATGCCAAGAGCTAAAGAAATTGCTCTTGGGCTTTGTACAAACCAATTGACTGGAATCTCGGACTGCGCTCCGTTTTGGGAAACATTTTTCCACTCGCTGTGTGTCTCTTAACTTGCCCTTTTCTGCCTCTCTCTCGCTCTCACTGGCCAAAAGTCACATTTCATCTTTTTATCTTACCTGAATTCGTGCCTCCGTCAGTCCAATCTTCATTGCCAGCTCCTCTCTGGTGTGCGTGAAAAATTAATGGTGGAAGAGAAGAAAAAAGTCTCAATTAGTTTATTTATTGCATGTTTCTGCCGTTTTGTTTGTTATTTCCCATCTTGTGGGTAAATTAATTTTGTCCGTATGCACAACAAGATGCAATTGATGCAGATTCGAAGAGTCATTCGAATCAATTCATCGTCTCTCTCTACGCCTTCCCATTGCTCAGGTCTTATTTGCCCAGTTGTGCCAATGATTTGCCACTAACTGGTTCTCATGCCTGGCATAAATTGCAAAACTATCGTCACTCATCAGATGCTATGTGTAATTGTGGCGGGAAAAAATGACCCCAGCGCGCCGGTGCGACAGAAAGACATAAAGGATTGAAATGCTCACAGGTGTCCAATTGGACAATTAGAATCGCCACAAGTGCCTAATCGATACACACAAAACTCCCCAATTTATAGCACTTTGTCGCATTTCTCGCGCTTTTTACCTCTTCGCGCACGAAGTTGCTTCTTTTGCCGCCCATCCGTGTGTCTTTTTACGACTCAATTTGTGTCCAAAGTTGAGAATTTCTCTCCTGTCCTCTATCACGTCCACAGACTGGAGGTATTCGTGTCGCTTCTCCAGATTTTCCCATGATTGATCACAGTGTTCAGCATTTGTGTTAATGTTCATTGACTTTTCGGATTCAGGCTATGTTTTTGGTGAAGAAAAATCTATTGTCTGTGCGCTTAAACATGTCTATAAAGCAGTTAAAGCATTAATGTAATTTATCGGTTCGTTTTTATTGTATCGGATCTATAGTTTATCATGACCTTTTAATTCAATATTTACACTTCACACATTGCCTGATCGTAAATCGCGACGCCTCAGGAATTCACATAAATTCGCTATAATTTCTTAATCTTCGCGAGATGTAATCAAATAAATCCAAATACTGCAAATTCTACATGCGAGAAGATCTCTCTTCTACTTCACTCTAAATTCTCTCACGATCCCCAGCAAATAATATATTATTCCATGAATTTCATCTACGTCAAATTCTACGCAGCATATTTGCACGGCACAGTCAATTGATTCATTGAGCACTTTCATTAGAATTGTGATAAATTCACAATGATTTGCGAGGAATTTGAAGAAAATCCCAGACAATTAAATTAGGGAGATGGGAAATATTGCTCAATCACTGGCAAAATTCATTAAAATGCCACTCATATCCTTTTGTTATCTAACGCACGAGCTTCTCTTCTCGAAAAATAATAAAAACACACACACAAAACAAACCTGAGTCTTTCAAGTCTGAAATTCGCCCAGAGTTTCTGCTTAATCGAAATTCAGGTTTAATCTTGAGGAATAAAAATTGCACTTGGCAGTTCATCATTAATCTTTTGTGTGTGTGTGACTCTCTTTTTTTCCACCACTTCTCTCGTCGTACCAAAGTCAATTATAGGTGAAAGAAGACAAATAAGAAGGAGAAAAGGAGACGAATTAAATGATAGTTTATTGATTGACTCGCGCCTCACACGCAATTACGATGACTTCGTCTCTTTCTGAGTCTGAAAGCGCTCTTTCGCGAATTGTTTTCTTTTTTCATCATCGGTTATGGTAATTTTTGGGGACATTGGGTTACTTTTGCCACCTCAATTTCCGCCTTCATTCGGGACAATTGCTCACCTCGTGAACACGTCGGGATAGTGCGTGCGTGAGAAGGCCTTCTCCAGCTCCTCCAGCTGAAAACTCGTGAAGGTCGTCCTGTAGCGCCTCTGTTTCCGCCGCGGCACACAATCGTCCATGTCACCCTCGCTGTTCTGCTCCGACAGGGGGCTGCCCGTGCCCCCGCCCGAGATGCCGGCGCATGATCGCTCCGAGGGACTGCCCTGTGGTGGTTTCGCCTCGTGCGGAATATCCTCCATTGATGACTCCTCCGATATGCCCATGTTGGGCGTCTCCGTCCCGATGCGTCGTGCGATGTTGAGGACGTTTGCCCAGCACTCAGCGCTGCGCCCACCGTGTCCACTCACCCAAATTGCGCCGCCAATTGCTCCCCAGCGACTCCAGCTGCAGCGTCCCTGCGAATGGCAACACTTGATTGGCAAAATATTAATTTGCGAGAGAGGCTGCGGAGCAATCCGGCAGATTGCCGCGCCGCGGAATCAGATGGAATCAAGTAGAAAAATGTGTAAAAAATTAATTGGGTTTGTGTTCGGTTGGTGTTATTATTTCGCATGGGATGAAAATTACTAACCGCAGAATTAACATTAAAAAGCCACTAAGATGTTGAGGTGAGTGCGTAAATCGAATTAATATCAGTAGCATGGGGTATGCTGGCCATCATCAGACATGATACCATTCTCCTCCTTGATCATAATGAGTATGGACAGTAGGTGTCTTATAAAATCGCTCAAACACGAACCCCTTTCTGCGAAGGAATTATTTTAATAAAGCTCCCCACGGTAATTGTGTGTGTTTTCATCATGTTCCCCACGTCCGTGCGTCTGTTCGCGGTGTGTCTCTCCCGAGAACACGCATTTCGAGAAGTCAGCAGCTTCTGATTTCTCCATCTCTCAGCGCGAGAGATCACCCAGAACACCGGGATAGATGAGGAGCAGACAGGGGCTGGCCAAAGGGGGAAGAGCATTACAAATTTATAGGCTGTTGTGCCGTGATTGCACTAATGGGCATATCACAGCACAAGTGTATTTTCGCATAAAAGAAATGAGATAGGAGTTCAATTTTGCCAGAGATACGAGAGCGGCATACAATAAATTGATGAATGTTATTAATTGAAATTGAGAATATGAAGCTAGAACGTGCCGCGATGTCTTCGGTTCGTAATTGGTGTGACCGCGCGAAGAGAAAATTGGAATCCATTAATTTACAATTTGGCGAGCAGAGATTAAATAGCCTCGAAGAACTGTTTGAACCAATTATAGTGTTTACATCGTAAATATGAATTTGAGTGACAATAATTGCGGGAATTTCCATAAAAGGATTAACTCTTAGATGACATTTTAATATACTTTGAGCTTCTCCAGAGTTGCAAGCGATGTGTGAGGTTCATGCAAGATTGCTAATTTTGATGAGACAGCTTTAGCTTCGCACATAAAACAAATTAATATACAGTAATAAATTGTATGTTGGCTGAGTGAAATCAGGCTCTATAATGTCATATAGACAATGTAAGTTGTCAACAGCAACACGGGGAGGAAATATTGAGAGTCTCTTAGAACACAATGTGCATTGTATGAAGACAGTTCTCTCCGAACTAACAACTCTCGATAGATTCACAACTCTAACATCAGCTCGCAACTGCTTCGATCTTGTTCCTCGCATCGCTTCAGGTCTTCTTCTATCGATTTGCCGGTGAGACAATCGATTAAGTCTGTGATGATGCAAGGCGAGAAAAAGAAGGGCCAATTGAATATTTATTGGGCAAGTTGATTGGACAAGTTTTCGCGATATTTACCATATTAAATAGCCCTTCTCGTGCTTGCGCACAGAGAAAAAGTGCCCAATGTCGGTGGAATTTCGTTCATTGATTGCGAAGAAGTGTCTGGGATGTGGTTGCAAGGCGAGGGCAAGAACGAGGCATGTGCGAACACTTGCATGATCATCAGCCGAGGCGGGAAGAATGATTGTCCGATTATGGGCGAAAAACTGATCAAATATCGTTAGTTGCTCACTCAACTCTGCAAATGGGTAAATAATTTGATGGAAATCAACCACCGCGAGCTGCCAACAATACCCGAGCCACAAATGGCTCGATGGCTCACCCAATTGCACACCAATCGCGAGCCCTATTGCAGCTGAATAATTCATCACTGCTGGGCGAATTATTGACGCAAGTCATTATTTGAATTATTAATTGACTCCTTGCTGATTAATTAAAAATTCTCCATTCGATCGAAAATTGATGAGCGAAAATCGGACGCGAAAGATGACGATTAAATTGATTTTATTGACTGTGCACTTGCAGTGAGAACAGCTCCTCAGCAATCACCCCATTCCAGGTCGAGCCAATGTAATTAACTCTTAGCAATCTTTACGCATTTATTATTGCTCCTGTTGGACGCTGACTGCAGCTTCTTGTGCTGCGCCCCGCAATAATTGCAACAGCCAACGACAGACACGCATTTCTTGAAACAACTTCTTTTTTATCATGTTCCGCGCTCTTAAATGCCTTCTCTTCTTGCGCTCTCCTTTGGCGTCCCTGAGAGAATTTCATCGGGACAATTTCGCAATCACTTCCCAGGAGAGTATCACAATCGAAAACAATTAATTAAAGATCAATTAATTGGAATCTCTTGTGGGTCAAGTAACTTTCATTGTGCGTGATGGAAATCGCTAAGAGGCTGACGAGCCATCGTGAAAGAGATCTATTTCCTTCGCCACTCAACTGTGGGAAGGCTGCCCCGAAAAAACAGATAATTAGAAAATACCTTACGCAATTGTTTGTCTACTTGACGAGAGAGTCCTCGGGACATAATTGAGTGGTGAATTGCTATGAAAGAGAGAGTTATGCATTACATTGGAAGTGGGTCTCTATTTGAGAGAGAAAAAAGATGCTTTCGATGGCCTGGCAATTAAATGTATTTCAACTTTTTAGCATGAAATTAAGTAATTAACCCGCTGTGGGCAATTTATTAATATCGCTCTGTCCTGACGAGTGTTCCCAGGGCGAGAGCGCATTGCAAGAAATATAAATGAGTGGAGTAATTAAATGACAAGGTATTTGTTATGAGCGATTCCCAATGATGCGATTTTTCGGCACGGCAATTCTTTATTAACGCGACCATGGATGGCCATAAAGCGGACCTGCAGAGAACACACGACTTTTAGTACGCAGCTCCGTGGCGGAGATTGTGGAGCAGATTGGGAAGTCTTGGCTGAGAAATTTAAATTGATAATTGCACCAACATTGTCATCACCCAACTGCCAATGCGAAATGAAGTATTTCTCAGCTTCTTTGGCAGCACAGGCGAAAGAGACATATCGATAAAGGACAGAATGGAAGAAAAGACATGGAAATAAAACCCCAAATTGTCTCGTTTGTGGCATATTTTTCATCCACTTAATTGAGATGAAAACATTTGTCTCTCCTGCCAATCGCTCAACTTGCAATGTTGTCGATCATCAAGAGAAGTATTATGTTGCCTTTAGTGTATATTGATTTAGTTTTTATTGCCAATCTTCCACCTCTTTGGCGATCGCGGAAAAAGTCACCCAAAGAGTCACCAGCAAATCACATTGTGGACACAAATACACGTAGTCGATGAAATAAAGTCGGCAACATGCGAGAGCTGAATGACAAACGAAGAGCCTCAGCATTCTTCGCATTCCTGCCAAACAGTCTCTCTTGCGCTCCTGCCTTTGACCATTAGTATTTTCGACAAATAGCATGTGACTTGTCTATTTGGATCCTGTCGCCTTCGATTACGCGCGTCCCTCAGATTCCCACCGATGTTCCGCATGCGATAGACAAATTCATCCTGTGTGCCATTTAGGCATGATTTTTTTTCTTTCTATTACCTGCAGCGCCGAGGGTGCGAGAGTGAGAGACGAAATGCAGCATTTTTCATCATGTTGAACATGATAATTAACGTGATGTTGGCTGAAGATTCTCCAGAAGCATTTAACATCCCAGCGAAGGAGGAAAAATGGTATCATGTGGATTGTGGTTTTGTTTGTGTGTAAATTTATGCCCACATCATAATTATGTATATGTAAT
Organism: Phlebotomus argentipes; assembly: GCF_947086385.1. Taxonomy (NCBI): domain Eukaryota; kingdom Metazoa; phylum Arthropoda; class Insecta; order Diptera; family Psychodidae; genus Phlebotomus; species Phlebotomus argentipes. Next base: position 3,827,061 of record NW_026776181.1, on the reverse strand, counting down.
CTGTAGTGCTAATTAAATTTGATAAATGTAATTATTTCATTTGTTGAGGCGCCCGTAATGTCAAATTAATTACGTTAATTACATATGAATTAATACAATGTGCTTTGTGTGTAAACAGATAAAGATTGTATACATTTCCCAATGAGTGATTATCTGACAACTCTATAATAGTTTATAATGTTAAAATGCAATTAAAATGCGATACAGCCGCAACGCCGGCAATTCTCAGCTCTAATGTTCTTCAGCATCGCCAACATTGATGTACAATCTGCTAAACAATAACACTTTTTAGCCACTCTTGCGCTCTCAGCTGATAATTTTCCCCACTCGATCGCGGCACGCAGCGCCAGTGATCATTGAAAAGCTGATTACTTACTCGCAATACGTGCTCGGGTTGATCAAATATTCGATAAGTCACAATGGATTTTCCGTGAAATACACCTTCGTGATTCGCTGAAAAGGCCGTATGTTCTAATTTGTTGGCCTGCCAACCAATGAGCACGTCATAATTCGTGCTAGAAAAATTTCGGGGGCTCATCAGAAATTCAATTACAATGGAACAGACACGCTGCTCTAGGGGAAGCCAGAATTGTTACGCAAGCTCTTTATGCGTCGCCACGAGAATTTGTGAATCATAGAAACATGGTTGTTGTGCGAATTTTCCCTTCGAACTCGAGATAATCTACATTTTCGCATTCTTAATGGAGGGTTCGATTGATATTTGAATAATTCTTTCACGCCACTTGCTCGAGATTCTCTAAATTCTAAGAACTGCCTTTTATCCTTCATGCTCGTTGAGCAGCAAAGGCGTCGAGATAAGCATCTCTAACATCGAGCACTCATCAATATCCTACGCCTTCGATCATGACTTTTCTCGCTAAATGGCGTTTTTTCTTTCTCATTCCTGAATCAATATATACCAGGTAAGCAATTTTCACGGTTATGTGCAGAAAAGTGAGTCTAGAGTGGCTTCGTAGGAAAAATGCTAGAATGCCACGCAGCACTTGTTCAGCTTGTGACGACAATTAAAGAGGCCCCAAGAAGAAAGATGTAGTACAAGTTGGATTAAGCAGCGCAAAAAAACTCGACTCGTCGCTGGAAATTAACTTGTTCTCTTTCAAATTGAATTATATAAATTAAATTGGAATTTGTATCAATTAAAGGACCTAAATTACTTTATAACTACATTTCAGTGTGTTGTGTGCGGAATGACGAGAGAGAGAGAGGCTGAAGAGCGCGAAAAAAGAGCTGTACAAAAGAGTGCATAAGCTGCGGCTCCTCCAAGTGTGTGTCAGGTATCTTTTTGCCACAACCTTCTATATGTGCCGTGCAGAGCTGCCGAAGAATGGCAATTCCCGTGGACGTGATGCTGGGACTTTTATATGCGCTGTGCACTCCTCAAAAATAGTCAAGACATCGGCAGAGGGGGGAAAAATGACGGCCGACTTGATGACAGAATTGTCGTATGTTTCTAATTAGAAAATTTTTCTTAGCGGCACTTTTTCAAGCGAAGCCACATCGTCCCATCATCCACACTTTGGCGTGTGATGCACCTGAAGATTGAAGATTGATGTGAGGAGGAATTTGCAAAATCTCCCATTTACATTGGGCTACGCGGAGTAATCACAATCAATATCGAGACCATCTTCTCATTAGCAGGTGAATTGCCAGGGAGGAGTTGAGCGGCCGCGCGGAGAGAAACCACACTGATGAGTCTCGTTAGGTCAATTTCAAGTGCACTCCACGGTGAAATTGCAGTGGCAATAAAAGGTTATTGCATAAGTGGATCTAACAATAATGCCTCTATATTTGGAATTTGAATTTATAACGAGGAGGTGTGCAGAATTAATTGTGACTTAATGTGCAAGAAAAATCAACTGTTGGCGAGAATCGCGAGTGAGAGGGCAAAAGAAGGTAATTTTCCCTTTCCTACCCGCGGGGCAATAAAAAGCTTCCAGCTCAACTGAAAAAATATGCCAAGGTGGAGTTGAAGAATTACAGAAGTATCTTTTCGACACTGATTCATCATCGAGACGTCGCGGCTATTGTAAGCGATCCAGAGATGCCAAAGTATCATACCAGAAGCACATTTGAGTGGCTCTTTGCATTAAAACTATGCAGAAAATCACTAAACTTCCCGTACTTCACTCTTCCGGCTGTTGCCACTCTGAATATACTAATGAAACTCTGTTGACCAACACAAGAATCCTGAATATCGCAAGTTCTTTGCGCTTATCGAGGACAATGTTTGCACATACACACTAATTCGCTTATTTGCTCTTCTTTTCAACTTTATTATTGCAATAATATCCGCATGAATCTTGTGCGCGCGAGGGAAACAAAGACATCTGGCTGGAATTGTGTTCACAGTGCATAAAATACCTGCACTTTTCATATGTTCACGTCTTGGAGCCACCATTTCACCTCTTCGCGCGCCATTCCGCTCATTATCTTAATGGAAATTTAATTATCAAAATTTTTATTATTGCAAAGAGAATACCACAGATAGTGGTCACCCGTATAAAAATGTGACTCAAAGACGCGCCTGAATAATGTGGCCTCTTCGCGGGCATTCTCCATCTCGTGTGCAGAGTGTTAAAGAACAAGGAAATTTTTATCACTCTATTTTATAATGTTCCTCCTTGTGCCGCCTCATGTGCCTTCTTTTGTTGCAGCAGTGCACCAAAGCCAGAATACACACAAGCTCACGGCTTTTCGCATGGTCAAACTTGGCATCCAGTGGACATGGGAATCAAAAGGGGTTCACTGAGCCATTATTGTGCCAATAGATAATTATTTTCGGACACCAAATGATACGGTCAATGAGCATGGTGGCGTGAATTGCCAATACGAAATGAAGCGAGTAATAATTGTCATTAACACATCTATTGAAATGAAACAAACAAATCGTCTGACACCAGAAACACACTCGCCTTCCTGTTTCGCCAAATGCAGAGCCGTTGAGGACCGATTGAACCATCGAACTAACGGCTGTTGTCGTGGAAATTTCAAGTGGAAAGGTGCTTTTCCAGCCCACTTTGCCGTGCAGCCACTCACAAGTGACGAGTGATGTTGTATTGATAGGAGAAGGATTCTCTGACATGCCGTCTGCCGATAAAATCCACAGATTTATTCAATTTGCATCGATCATGAGCAATGCATTTGAGTGACAAGTACAAAAGAACCAACACTGATGGAGAAAATTTCAAATTGCAGGGCAAATTATACTGTTTTGGCTGCACTGTGTGCAATCTTCCTCTTCATGCAATGCATATTAATTTCAATATTAATTACCCACTCCATTTGGATAACAATCTGATTCTTATCTTTCAATATACGCGTAATAGTCTCCAATCTCTCTACATTGTACACGGAATACCGATCTAATTCTCCTTTACACATCTTTTCTGCGTAACTACAGTGCAATTGAAAAAGACTCAATTAGCAATTTCTAAGAAAAAATCCACATATCGCGTAAGATAATGCAATCCGTTTCCTGTTGATGTTTATGCTTGGCTTGGCTTATGATTGTCATTAACAAGCTACAAAATAAATTTGTTTAGAGGAAAGAAAAAAGCTCCAAACCTACTGCAATACTTTGTTGCTTTGCCTGTATTAAAATGTAACATTTCCTCATTTCATTTCAAACGCGTTGTGTTCAGTGTGAAAATCAGATCGCTTTTCGGGCGTATAAATTTGCCGACTCTTTGGCAAGTGCGACGAGGGTGGAGGAAAGATTTCCCGAGGCCAGAGCGGTTATCTTGATAAGGGAAATTTAATGTCTCTATTCTGAGCACCCGTGAGAGAATTAGAACTCAATCAGCGACTCTTCCGGTGCTGGAAGTGCATCCACATGAAACTTCCTCTGCCTGGCCAGAGCCTCGCAACCCTCCAGCGCCAGAGTCTCATTGGCCCACCTCTTGAGTCAATTAACAATAAATTAACAGTGATTCATTGCCGGTGCCTTCCACAGTGGGAAACTCTATTTCCGTGGCTGTTTCGCACTTTGGCGCTGAGCAAACTCGGGCACCGTTGAGCACACTTGTGAACAAATAATGAATATGTTACACCAATTGATGGTGTGTTTTTGATAACACCAAACAGAAAAACGAAACGGAACATTAATTGCCACTGAGGATTCTTTCGCACTCGCAAATTTTTCTTAATTGCACACACACCGAATGTGCGCTACTTTGACCGCTGAGCTTTTCGCAAAGTGTGCACTTAACACATCTCGGCGCGGTTCATCTGCAAGGGAAATTAAAATGCAATTTCTGTCCAGAGTAAAGCGACTGTGAAAGGTATATGCGAAAAAGGTGAGATAAAAAGTCAGCCGAGATGGAATTAAAAACAGATTAAACACGGATACGATTTAATTCAATTTATTCCATTTCACATTGAATAGGGATAATTCCCATATTCTATGAATCTCATCTCTGTGCGTTTACTTAATTGGCTAATACAAATGTAAATTCGCGCAATGTGAAAAAAAAATCTCCACCGTGAAAAGCGAAAGGGAGGTGAAATTAATGGGAGGTAAAATGTAATTTACACTGGGAAAAAGTGAAGCAATATCCTGTCATCAAATTGAAATTCTTCTCCAATTCCACACACACACAATGTGGGCACCGGAGAGCCTTTGGCATTGCATAGGAGTGAAGGACGCTTAGCCAGAGTGTACTTTTAATTAAACTTCCACCCCTTGCCGAAGCATCCAATGGGGAAAAAGCATTAAAAATTTTTCCGTTGCTTTTATTTAATTACACATAATGCATAAGAGAGGCGAATTGCACACACATAAACTTGCCCATTCTGATGCGTGCAACGATAATTACTTCAATTATAAATTACACTATTGCAAGCTTCTAAATTAAACTTCGCCTCTCTTCAGGCCTGGACAGACGCCAATGCTTGTGAATTGTGGACTGTAAATTGCACGTGAGTGTATGGCAGTCGATACCGGGAGCACCGCGAAAAAACAATAAAATTAGACGCGGATAATTTAATATCAATTGAGAGATAAGCATTAAATATCGCGATTTAGATGTGGACTTTTATAATAGAACATTTTCTTTTGCACCTCTTCGGCGGGCATTTCACCAGAGCCATTGCATTTAATTGGACTTTTGTGACTCAATTCCCCGCAACGCAAGCTTCACTTTTACTAGTTTTCGCTTAAGAGGTTGTTGGCCAGAACTTTTACTGGGTTTTAACAACCATGCTTCGTTATCTCGTGTAAAATGTGTTCTCTAAAAAATTAATAAATATCAATTTGACTTTTTACAGCTATTTAGAGACGATTTCCTTATGCATCGCGATGGGAATGATCAAGGCAGAATTGAGCAGTTCCGAACGCAATTTTGCCTTGAATTAAAGGCCCTGTCGCGAAAACACAGCGAAATTCCATATGGCTTGTCGGCTTCATCCACATGTTAGCTCCTTCAAGAAAGTCTCGTTGAAACCCTACGCGAAAGCGGTTGCTGTTGGGCAGGATGATTTTATGCCTTTTGGCGCCGATAAGGATCTGAGCTTCTTCAGTTTCATACATTAAAAACCAATCAAATTAATGTAAACACAGATTTAAATAGTTCTACGATCATTTTGTGAAAACATAGTGAGATTAATTATTCTGGTTGTTGAAGCTGTTCTTAAGATCAAAGTGTATTCAAAGATCTCCGTTTGAACGAGTGACACAATTCGAGAGTAAAAGATTAATCCACTATTCCGCAAAGTTCAATCTTTATTCAAAATTCTTAATAAATTTTAACGTTTTGCGTCAGAAATCAAATGTTTTTGGTTGGAACCATTATTGTAAATCAGCAAATCTTAAGGCTTTCTTCAATTTCTCTCCTCCTCTCCATCGCTAAACCACTTAAAACAGTTAAATCTGCCTAATCCAATTGAGTGCTGGCGAAGTTAAGGCCACAATCAAAAATCTAATGACTCAGTCCAATTAATAAATTCTGTGCTAATTGAATTTATCCCCACAATGTGATGTGTTTTTCCGCGGAAAGTGTCTCGCTTGTTTGGAAATTAGAAATTGCGGTAAATTCGACATGTGGCCAAGAGCTGTGATTCATGCCTGGGGAGCAAGAAGGGGGGCAGTCCTTGGCTTGGCATTCCTCGAGGTTCCTCATGAGGTGTCTGATAAAGTATTTGTTGTGGCGCCGCTGCTATCGGTAATAATTTTCTATTTAATAAGAAGACTCTCCCAAAGGAGACGACAAAAGTCACATTTGTCGTCTTCGCATCTTCGTGACTCATGCGGGGAAAATTCCGAGGTGGCGTATTATGGAAAGAGGTGACCTCTTGGCTGATGGAGGAAGTTAACGGATCAGGAGTAGGATGTTAGATATTAGACCTATTGAACCGAAAGTATTGACGTTGAGTGTGTTTTTAAAGGCCAAAACCACAATTTTTACGACTGCACTTATTGGAGACTTTTAGGCCTACAAATGGCAATTTTATGTAAATACAGGAGAGAAGATCATTTAATTTAATTTCATCACTCATCGCAAATTGATCTTTTCCCCGAAAATGTGCCTTAATAGTGAATTAATGTGGTTCATGGAATTGGAGTGGAATATCATGGGAGACTTTTTCTTCACTTTTTCTGCCATTCGCCAGGATTAAATACACTCTTTTTCCACCTTCGGCGTCCCCAAATGTCTCTTTTTCACCGCGCGCTGTCCATCGCCCCGGCCGAGGGGCCCCTATAAGACGTGATCTGAAAGCGCGTGCTGCCTGTTTGCAGACGACAAAGCTGAAACATAACATTTGCCTATCAGAAATCCATTAAACTCACTAATGGAACTTATCGCAATTCGGTGACACAGGTTTTATTCTACTTGTTTGTCTTTTGTGTTGTTGCGGTCATATTAGAACGTAATGCAGCCCCAGAGCCGTGGAAGAAAACAATCTTCGGATTTTTTACTTCTCTCCCGCGCTCCCGCTCGATTTGCTCGAAAAATTCTGGAATGTCGGTGTCTCTGCGCACGGAATTCCTCGCATTTTTGCTTATGACGAAATTCCAATGTATTTCGCTGCCATACTGACAGAATATTGTCAGACCTCTGGAGCGCACAGACTCTCAGCGACTTCAGCGAAAAGTGTAATTTGGCCAAATCGAATTTATAAATTATGATAAACCCTAATGACGTATTGGAAACTGAGAGAAAATAAATTACACTCGATAAATTATGCGTCAGTGCGGAAAAGGCCACTGAAAGAGAAAATATTGCCTTGTTTGAAGAACTTTAGATATTGAAGTTAAATTAATAGAAGCAACTTTCCGATACAACTGGTCGCTATTAATAATAATAGAAGTAAGTAGGTATCAATACAAAATTATGTCATGTCAGCTAGTTCAACACATAACTCTGATGTTGCTGTAAGTCGAAAAACTTCCTCCTTGATTATTATTTAATCTGAGACGACGCCGACAAAGTGGATGTCAGCGCGCGGGACAGCTTTAGGGCAGCTTTTTGAAAATCAACGGACAGATTTACCGGCCAAAATGATAACAAGGATCCTTGACTCCATTAAGAATGTACACAGGCATTTATGTCTTGTGTTTTTTTTTAATGGCAATCAATATAGAGCATGTAATAGTGAGATAGATCGGAATTCTCAACATTGTGGCGAAGAGCAACTTGATGAGAATTGTAGTTCAAGTCAGTACACGTGAATACCGCACAATTATCTCTCTAATGATTGCAGCAAAAGTGATTGTAAAAATATACCCATGAATCATCGGCTGGTGGGATTTGTCCAATTTATGCTGGTGTTTTGGAAAACACATCATAAACGTGGCTCAGCTCGCGTCACCCGCGAAAACCTCAGTGAAAAAGCACCTCTTGTCGCATTATCAGTGACGCCACTTCGCGATCAGTCTGCGTCACTGAAGAGTGCGAAAAGTGAAGACGGCAGTAAATTTAATTAAATCTCTTCACATCGACCACATCTTATCACTCAAATTACATTTATCAGCATTATGGGGCTCTTTTTTCGTGCACATTCACACCCAAGATAGTGGCGCTGGGGTGTTGCAAGGAAATGCTAATTGACTTTTTTTTCTCCCGCTCTCACCATAATCCAACGCGATCATTTGCAATGGTAATCGCACGCGGAATTCACCGCGAGTGCGTGAGTTGCACCCAAGAAGTGTCTATTAAATTGAGGAGAGAAAAACAATAAACTCGCTACTAATGGAAAGATGAATGAATTATTATTTTATGATAAGTGCATCAATAAATTGCACACACAACTCGCAGTATCTTGTGAAGAATTTTATGGCATTTTTTCTGGTACACCACAACAATGGACTTGTTAGGCCTTGGCGGCGGGTGTTCCAAATGTTAGAGACTTCTTTTTTATATATATACAAGTAAAAGGGATGCGACAGGAGGAAAAAAGGGTAAATTGGAGATTAGCCGTCTTGCCACCGTTTTAGATAATTCCTACGACATTGTGTCCTAATTGAATGACGACACACTCGATCATCTGCTACCTGAGATGATGTTATCGTGAGAAGCATTCCTCAATGGAGTGGACAGAAATCGTTCCAGAAAGACTCAATCATGCAGAATTCAATTTTAAATTGCTATTTGAAGTCACAAACCAAATGTCACGATCGACAGCATCATATTCTCTTTACCAATTTACATATGCGCTGATTTTAGTATGTTAATTGTGAAATTTTAAGAGGTTTTTATCCAAAAACCACAAAACCGCAAGTGAAAAACACCACATAAGTTGCCAACTTTACTCATCGCGCCCAGACAGGCACACTTATTAGCTCTTAACAGCATTTTAGATCTCTAACAGCCAACATACTTAAAAATCCAAAAATAAGTGCACTGCAATTTTACAAATTCTCCGTCGGCACATTTTCTATGCACTCCACGTCATTCTGCAATTCCATATCAACTGACGAGCAGATCGCGGTGCGCAATTCAATGTTTTTCGGAATCTCTATCTCTCATCATCAACTTTTCCTGATTCTTATCAATTTCACGCATTCAATCCCTGCACGATGCACTCGAAGCAACTAAATCACTCTCGAGTGTCTTGCGAGTGTGTTTGCACTTAATTTCCTCTAATTGCAACCACTTGATACAATTGTAGAGAATAGTCAACTCACCGAGAGCTATGATGATGCGGCGGATGTCTTCGCACGAGCACACAGTATCCTTTAGCAGGGATTCTTTCCAGCGGTCTTCACCAAAATCTCAAGATTTCTACACTTTTCCCTCCTGATCTCTCCCAGAGTCTCTGCCAACACAATCCTCGCAATGTCCTTAAGCGGTAAATTCTAGCAAAAAGTCACTCAATATTGTTCTAAGGCACTCTTGAGGCACATGCGAAAAGGCACGAAGTTGCCGGACTGCGCGGAGCCAGAGCTGAGCAGCAACTGCTGAATGATGGATCGTGAGTGAGGAAGTGGAGCGTCAGGTAAATCCGATTCGCTGCTGCTGTGGTGGAAAGAGAGGAGGAATACTCAGGTGTGCCGGCGTCGCGGGGTGGAAGCCCCACCTTCGGCAGCAGCTCTCGGCTTTTTTCACCTCACCATTTGTTCTGGCCCCTCGACCGGCACCAGCCAATCGTCACAATCAAACTGCCAGCGCCAACATCACTCCCGGCATCTCACCTGGTTGTCTCACTTCCACCGCTTGGCGGGCAGCCGGCCGTGCGACAGGGAGCGCCGCTGTCCGGTTCCAACGACAAATATTGATACTTCCATTTGTACCCCAAGCAGTTCTCCCACGCTTCAATTCGCCGCCGCTTTGCCGCCAAGATATTTCATGTGCTCGGAGGGGCATTAGCATGATTCCCGCGTAAATTTGTGTCTCTCCGCGAGATTGCTTCTCCGCGTCTGGGACTCTTCTGTTCTCAGGCCCAGCAAATTGAAGTGCCATATCGAGGGTGGAGCTTTTTATAACCATCGATGGTGTGTGAGATATGCTGGGGAGTGAAAAAAAGCTCCATTAGACACCAATTAAAGCCAACCTCTTTGCCTTAACTTCTCTCTCCGTCTCGGGAGATATACATAATTTAATTTTATGCCTATTGACTTTAGCTTGACGGTTTTACTTTTCATTTGGACAAAAAGGAGGCATGATAAAAATTTTCCAACACATTATACTCAAGCCAATATCTCGCCTCTCTCACGTGTGTGCTCATGTGGCGGCAATATATTCATCAGTGCGAGAGAACACACTTTATCCATTTGCAATAGAGCCAGCGCGAGAGGGAGAAATTAAATGATGCTAATCAACAATATGTTAGCGCTACATTAAATTTGTATATTTAATCGACAATAATGGATTTATTATGACAGGATGTTAAATAATATTCTGCACGTAAAATACATGTAATGGATATGAGATTGGATTTTAATATTTCAATCCTCATACGGCTATTAATGATAATTCTCTGACTTTTACAGCAAATGAATTTACTGGCTGATCTCTCTCGACTCTATTAATATTCCCCCCAAAATGAAAAAGAGCTCTCCATTCAGCATTTTCGTCTTGCTCTATGCCAAATTAAATGTTTGATCAATTTAATGATCACCTTTTTCTTCGTGCCTTGGAATTAATCACGTGTGTTTCATGTGGCATTTTTCATCTAACTTCTATGCTTCTCGCTGGCAGATAAATTTCAAAATAAATTACTTTTAAATTTATTTAGCAGCTAAGCTTTTAAGAGCTCAAATTGAGGATTTTTTCACACAGCGGCAAAACAACTTTTTATTCATCATATAGTAAAATATCCATAGAGAATTTTGAGATAGAGCCAATAATTTAATATCTGGCAACGAGACAAGATCAACAAGTTGTGTTGGAGTATCATAGGTCCATAATTTGTTGAATGATTCTTCAAAAAACCTCCATCTCCACCCAGAAGCTATAATGTTAATCAAAGGACTCCCAAGGAGATGAGAAGAGCAGCCAAGATCACTCTTCTGTATATGCACGTGAGTGCGAATGTTGGCGTGTGTAAATATTTAAGGTGAACAATTCGCCAAGTCATTAGACTTTAATTTGTATTGACATGACCTTCCATGAGGCTGGATTCTACCTCTCCAATATTGAGGTATTTGGCATTGGGAAGAAACGCGATTGAGAAGAGTGTATTGGAAAAAAGAATTGATTTAGATTTTTAACAATATATTGGATGATTCAGCTCTTCTCCGCCAACAATTTTGTGGTGTCTGCATTGAAATGTTCACAAATCCCCCATTCAATGGGGGGAAAAACAAGCAATTAAGGCAAATTCAAATCGAATTGTGTGACTACTGACTTAGATTAATAAATTCTTCGCCTTTTTGTACGCCATCGAATGAACTCATGGGGAAATTTTTGTCTTCTTTTCCTTTACAGCGCGCCCCATTCAGCCAGATTGGAATTGTGTTACTCCTAAGTTGAGCTACTGTTTCTCCATTGTGTTGAAAAATTCCACGTGAAATTGCCTCGGTAAATAGAATGCACGATCAATTGAATTGTGAAAAATGATGTCTCTTAATTGAGTCTTCCTCAAATATTCCTCCTCCTTCTCCGTTCCACACTCAACATTCCGTTCATTTATACAACATTCAACAGCGAAAAGTCCAAATTTGATAGACAAAGCATCTCATTCATATGAATATCTCGACAATTTATCAAATACAATTTCCATGTTAAATTATGCTCCACCTTCAAGTGCGCCAGAGAGAAACATTAAGTCCCAAATTTCAACTATAAAATGTTTAATTTGTCTCTAGATTCACTAAAATGTGTCTGTGATCGTTTTAATTGCTCAAACCTATTGTAATCCACGCTGGTGAGATGGATGGAATAGACAAAAAATTAATATTCCCTAAATGCTGCGCACCTTAAATGTCTCTTTAATGAGTTCTCATGTCAATTAAAGTGGATGGAAAAAGCTTGACTTTTCTGGTGGGGCGAAAAGCTTGAGTATCCGGAAAAAATTGCCACTCAAGTGCCCCAAATAAAACTCTCTAACTCCAATGAAATTCTCTCGAAAGGTTGCTAAATTCCGCAAAAGAAGCGCTTTTTGAGTTTCTGTTGAAATCCATGCAAGTACTTTAATGCGGTATTAAATGCTGAAAAGCTCATTTGCACCACTTTATGTTGTTTTGGTTTTGTTCTTTCAGTTTTCAGAAGAAAGCCAAAATCTTCGGCAAATAAGAAAGCAAAGGATTTCATTCCGAATTTTCCCAATTTCCACAAATTATCCTCGCTCACGCAAACAACCTGACAAACGCCGAAATGTCCAGTGAGAAGTTATTGTTCTTTAATTGGACTAATGCCATGGAATCAATTTGAGCGGCATTAGCCACGACATAGAGCCTATTTGTCAATGGATTAAATTGTATTACAACATGTGGCCTGTCGCCGAATCGGGCGTGAGGGATGAGAATTGAAGTGTCTCCCACAGAAAAGGTGAATTGAGGCGCCCCTCGAGGTGAGTGTTGTCGCACAGAGTGACGGAGATGCCACCTAATCTGATGATGAAACGCGCAACACAATTAAATAATGATTAATTCTCTTTACATGCCAAATTACGAGTCACCAAATTTTCCCGCCGAAACTGTCAGAAGCAGCACGGCGCGAAGAAGCGCTGAGACTCTTCCGTGGCTTCGTGCCTTCGGCTCATTATCCTCCTAATGACGGTTAAGTGTGGTGCAGAGAAGAGTCTCGGGGAGGGCGAAATAATGGTGAAAGAGAAGACACACTCTGTGGTGGCCCCCAGAGGACAAAACGGTAGCAATCATTATAACATTGGTAACTATTATGAACCTCCACAATCTTCCCATCTACACCAAATCAGAAATTGACACTGGGCTGCTAAATTTTCAGTGTATGCGCACATCAATTATCTGATGGCTGTGGTGAGATTAGAAACACAAACAGTGCTTTTTTCTGGGTCTCCTTCCTTCCTCGAAAAATAGAAATTAGCTTCGACTAAATTACAGCTCTGACTGTGGGGAAAAAGCATAATGCAATTTGCCGTATCTCCTTCTGCTCAGCAATTCTGTGACACTTTACCAAATTACATTTTAAAAATTACAATTTATATACATATATGGAAAAGCAATTGCCAAAGCAATGAAACACAGCTGAAATTGTCGATTTTGTCCTAAATCTACATCACGCAAGCACTAATTTGGGGGCGTGATTTGGAAAATGTGTAGCAAAATTTGCTCATTAAGTGCGATTTGTTATGCACCACATCGCAACATTCCATCCCAATTGCCGTGGGCAAGTGAAGATTTCGCCACTTTGGTCGCATCCGCAAGAACAAACTCCGCAATTTTCTCACATTATACAATGTATCACTATTTTGGCGATCGCGTCGCAGCCCAAGAAATGCCACTCTCGCCCAATTCAACCCTTTTCCGGCGCGGGCAGCTTTTGGAAAGTCATAAAGAAGCACTTTGGCCAGGGCCAAATTGCCCACCGATGAAATTGCCCATTGAAACTACCTTCGTGACACTCTTTCAATGATTGCACGAAGGTGAATAAATGAAGCAATTAAATTGTTATTTAATTATGTTTGAGCTGTAATATAATTTTTCAATCATGTGCATGAAATTTCATGTAGTGAATCACCCCAAAACACGAAAATGCTGGATATTACAATTCGTAAATGTATGTTATTAATGAAATTGTATTACGAACAGAAATCCGGAAAACTGCCATCAAGTGTTAGACCCTCTTAAAAGCGTCCCTCGAGGAGTTCAAAGGGTTCGCGCCAAACATATCAAATGATGGTGGATAGAAACAGATGTGACATGAGCAATTTTGTGCAGAATGAACAGTTTTATTTGGCGGTTCATTTCTTAATTTAAATTGAGAAATAACTCATCTGCAGAATATTGCTGGAGCCTCTGTCCCAAATTCCAATTAAAATTCACGAGATATTTTGACAATTTGCTGATTTATCGATAGCAACATTATTGGCATGTTGAGAGAGAAAAAAAAAGATTTTCGTCTGTGTAAATTCAATTTTGATCATTCAGTCAAAATACTCGGCATTCTCCTGTGTGTTCTCCAAGCATCATCTATTGAGGCCTCTATAATATTTGACCCTTTCATCGCTATCGCGCATCTTCGCCTCTTGTTCTTGTGCCTTATTCTATCGCATACCACGAGTGATCAATTCCGAGCCGAAAGACCGATGCGAGGCATTCCAGTCACAGAAATATGTTAATTCTTTTTCTGATGTGCTATCGGGAAGAGATCATTCCTGGGCCACGATGTGGAGATACTGCTGAGTGAACAACACCAAATTATGTTCTGTTAAATTAGTTATTGACAACCAATTAAGATCTTATCGCCTTTATTATATGCTAAATTGGTAACACAGTACCTGCATGGCGTTTCATTTTATAATTCGCTCTCCCGATCATATTTAATTTCTCATATTTAAGCAATTTGCAGGCCACGGCCATCGCCATAGTGTGGAGAAATTGAAAAGAAGCTCTCCGTGCGGCAAGGAGGCGAAATCGATACGCGCCCGAGTGCCGCGACCATCGCCAAGGAAGTGTAATGAGAAAGAGTAATGATGATGGAAGTGAATATGAATTAACTTCTCTTCAATATTAATACACGTTATAATGCGTGGTAATTACTGAGCATAATAGTATATGAGCGCGATATCCTCATTCTCGGCCTCGGCGATATTCACCCCTGATTAGCTCCCAACAATACCAGAAGCCTAATAGACACCACAATTGGCCAACATTAATAGGACGCACAGATCCCCAGACATTCCATCATTCGGCCCGAATTCGATATGCCCCCCGAATGATTTGTATGGTCTTTTAATTGGTTTTCGTTAACGTACATTTTGTTTTCTCCTCAGCCGATCCAAATTCGATAAAAGCCTCACTTTTCCCGACAGTCACCGTGACACTCCACTTCCAGGCCAGACCTTTGGGAATTCGGCCTCTCTGGCCGTTCGGCACTGGGTGAAAAATCGACTATTGGCGCCGCTCGATGCTTTTTTCCCGAAAACACACCTCTGCACCATTCTTTAATTATTGCAATTCGTTCCTCATCCATGTGTGCTTTAGATCAACAAAACAGCCACAGCACTTTTTTTCCACCTCCTCAGCATTACCCGAGATAATTATAAATTGTTTATTTCATTAGTGATCCGGTATCGATTGAGGAGTTTATTACCCAGGAAAACAGCCGCGAAAGAGTGGAATGCACGGTGAGGGAGAGAATGGCTTGTATTTTGAAAATGACCATTTGATGAATGAAGAAATATGATCTAATTCAAATGAATGCCTTGAAGTATCATTTTGTGATCATTGATCAGTTTTTATTCTCTCTCTCTCTCTGCTTTTCAGAGATCCAACAGACAAGATATGAGTTGCTATTTACACTCGAGCAATTCTTGTTAATCCAATAATGCTTTTCACTCTCATAAATTACAATCAAAGAATTGAAATATAGAGTAATTTAAGCCACTTCCAGAAGGGCAAACAGAACAGATTATAGCGTGAATATATAGAGGACTCAATATTACGGCCTGTAATGCTGTTAATTGGTGAATTTTTAATACAACAATATCCACCTGATAAACCCAACCCCACGTCAAATACCGACCTATTTATTATACGGCATAAAATTAAATTTCATTAATGTCGGAGAGAAACGCGAGCTTTTGCCTCAAACATTTCCTCACCTCATTCACCCAATTGTTCACCTCTTGTACTCTCCGTGTGTGTTCATTTAATTAAAATATTTAATTTACATGCTAAAGACGTGATATTTGGGAAAATAGCCAGAGAAAAAAAACCACACTTCACTCTGAAATCTTATGAATAATTTCAAGCGCGCTGGAAAATTCCCATCTTTTGCCAGCAATTACCACTTTAATATGGCTTATTGAGATGAAAATGGATATTTTTTCAATTAACGATAAACCGGCACTGCGAAATTAAGGTCTTAAATTTAATAAAAAGTGCCAGCCACATTTAATGAAGGCATCTTGTGCGGTGGTCTCTCGAAGGAAGTGTAATTAATTGATTTCTTGTCTGAAATTGCTCCTTCGCCAAAATGGATTAACATCTTGGGCTCTGAGTGGGGATTATTCATTTAAAAGTGAACTGATCGTGTGTATAAATTCTATCGCACAATCTAATTTGCTCAATAAATACGTAAACACGCATAAATAACAATTAGAGATCAAAACATTGACTGAAAATATGATCTATAAATTATATCAGTTGAAAAAAAGCACACTTCTTTGGCAATATTTTTGCTGAATTATTAATTTGCACACTGTTGTGTGCAAAAGAAGCACCACAGCTTTGATGCAGTCCTTCTTAATTTATATAGCATGCATTTAATTCCGACTAATTGCTTCTCTGTTGATATACATTCCTTCAAAACCAGCAGAAACATCATCATTTAGTCTTGCCAAAAATTCAATTATCTCGCTAAATAAGAGTGAAAAATGCCCATTATTCGCTTAGGTCAGTTCATCATGAATACGAAATATATTTTGCTTGAACAAAAAAAATAATAATTTAAACGACTTAACGTGAATTCTCGCGCGTATCTTTTCGAAGATAAATTTCACGTCATTATCATTTCCAGTCATTATTTTTCTGACTGTGTGAAAACTTATATCTTTCATTTTGGACTCAATTTTTCTTCCTCCCTCTCTTATTGTCTTTTCACCTTTTTTCTCTCACTTCTTTTCTTTTATTTAGCACAGCAACATTTTTTCTGGGTAAACGAAGATAATGCAATAAGTGCAAAAATTGCTCAGAAACCATAATTTTCACATAAACAATCCTCACATAACACAATATCGAGGATGTGTGCATAAGCAAAGTGCATTCGATTCGCAAATTGCTGGTGCTTTTGGCGTGAGCAAAAACCTCAAGAGGGGGTGAATGAAGGGTGAGAAGGAAAGTGTAATGAAAAACCATTGCAAATTGATGCAAAATTATTCATTGGGAGCCTCCAATAATATTGCAAATATTACTGATCAATTGCTCACACAGATCGAACGCGCTGCACAATACCAGAAAATTGGCGTGATGTACTTTATATTCTCTCATATTTCATCCATTACCTCCTTCGTATCTTTTGTCTTTCTGCCACAGAGCATTGGACAAAAAGGAGGGATTTTCCTTTATTCCACATCTCAACTCTCTCTCTCTCTCCCTCCTGTTCTTCACCCTCCGCGAAGGAGGGAAAGATCAATTGCTGTGGCTAATTTTATTCTCTGCTCTCTGTTTTGTGGCTTAACAAAATTATATATGCGCACTTGAGCAGAGTTGACCAAATTACTCGATTCCTCTAGACGGAAGATTCAGAAATTTAATCTAAAAAGACTAACAATTAGAGATTGGAAGAAAGGACAGAGAGAGAAAGTAAAGAGTGACTATTAACATTCACGTGAGACAATTATACTTCTTGAGACAATTCCTGGCAGATTCAAAGAAAATAATTATTAAGATCCTCGCTAATGAAAACCTCTGATCCTTCACTTGATTCACCAGATAGGATAATTCAATGTAGTGAAAATTGAGTGAATAAGGAATGGGTTATTATGAGAGACACTCAATTGCCAATGATCATGGAGCAATCTAAGCTGAGAAGTCATGTTTTGTCCACGATAATTTGTCGTCAACAATATTGAGGGAATCCTGCTTTAAGCTCAGAGAGACTATTTAAGCCACAGCATAAGAAATCAGGGAGTTTGCTCCGTTATTAATCAATTATAGCCGAAAGAGCAGAACAGTGTTTGTGCGGGATTCGAATTCCAGCCCAAGGCTGGAAGCTCAAACCATCGAATTTTATTCAATCATCACTTATCTGGTCTATTATCAACTCTGATGGCATGTCCAGGGAAGACGCCCTGCAAACGAGGAAGGAAAAGGGAGGGAAAATAATGTGATGAAAGATGTAATATGAAAATGAGACCGCGATCAAAACTGATCAATTATCACATTGTGGATTGGATACGTGGCAAAACCACCACATTGATCATCTCACTGAGCATTTTTCCACACAGAAAATCAATCGGGATTTTTTCTTTCTCTCTTCCACAAATTTTCAATATTCTTCCTCTGCCAAGACTGGCGCGCAGTCCAATCACAATCTCAATATTCTCCCTGGCACGCATTAAAGTGATTTAATGGGAAAATGGGGAGAGATTGACCTCGTCCAGCTTTTAATTCCTTCCGCGTGGACAGATTTCTCTCCGATGAATCATCCCATTTAATTTCCTCGCTGAGACATTAAATTAGCCTCATGAGGTGATCAATGCGGAGCTGATGAGCATTCAAGATGATTGAGGAGTGTGAAAGAATTAGAAGAAATATTACATCTCGCTCAATTTGCATAGACTGAGAGGTATCATTACTTCATTGAGGAAAATTATGAGCCTCCGCAGTGAGAAATATGCTCAAGCGGTGCCCATTTGGAAGGAGGAACCCGCTAAAAACAGGCGGAGTCACCGTGGAAATCGCACGAAACCAGAAAATAGTCGCACACGATCAGCGATCAGATCGAAACTGACTATCTTGAAATTTGTAAATTCTTTATTTAAACGGCAGTCGCTTCAGTTTCAATCCTCGCGGCTTCCGGACGAGTTTCTTCCTCTCCTCGCGATGCTGTCTTATCTGATTTGCACGCACTCTCATGCCCTTGCTTCCGGATCCCACGATGAACTTCATCTGCCGGCCAGTCGAAGTTTCTTCGACTTTGAATGCATTCGCTGCACTCTCTTGCTTAGCCACCCGATCACCCAGCGTCATTTGCCTCCTCTTGCTGCTCTTCTTCACATCCCAGCCCACATTCAGATCATCCTCTTCGCGGACCTTAATAGAATCCTGCTCCTGAACCGCTTCTTCGCGTCGCTTCTCCCTTTGAATGGCCTTGTACTGCTTCTTCACGTCCTTCGTCCACCGCTGATCGTCATCAGAGCTCTCATCTGCGTCCTCCTGCTCAGAAAAGAGATCCTCATCCGTGCTCTCATGCACAGCATTGTCGTCTTCCTGAAGGACCGTTGGCGTGACTTTTGGAATGACCGTTTTGGCGGGTTTCAACTTCTTCAGATGCGCCAAGACAGGCTTCAGCATCTTAAACTCCTCAGCGCCCTCGTCAATTGTGAAGTCAGGATCCGCGAAGAGAGCCGAAAATCTCTGATCTTGCATCAGAGATTGATTTTCCGTGTCTATCAATTTCTCTGCCAGATCCTTGTTGACTTTAGGCAGATTTGTCTTAATCTCCACACGACTCGGTCGCGCCATCTCGATCTGCTGACGCGCCTTTTGCTTCTTATACCGATCGAAGGAGTAATAATCCACCGCCGAGCGCGCCTTTCTATACAATCGAATGTCCACAAAGTAGCCATGCATGTAAGCTCTCAGCAAATTAGTGCCTTTGAGGTCCTCCAGATTGAGTTCCGCCAACTCCTGCTTCGTCACGAACTTGTAATCATCGTAGATGTTCTGCACTAACTCCGTGTCCAGTTCCTCAGTGAGATTGTCTAGGAAGGAACACCATTTGGGCGCCGGTCCCAACTGAGGCACGTAGAATGTCTGCATCCGCTTGTCCTCCTGCGCGAAGAACAGCATTCCCGTGTTGGCGATTGTACAGAAATCATTAAATTCCGACGAGGATTCAATGAATGTCAGCTGCTTTCCTGTATTCTCATCCCACATCTTCAGAACTCCACTGTCCATCGAGTAAACGATGGACTGATTGGGATTGAAGTTGATCCTCTTAATAGGAAGGTTGTTCATGTGATCTTTTGTGGTAAAGGGACGATTTGATCGCAGATCATACAGAAAAATCTGTCCATCACTTGTTCCGGCGCCAAATTGCAGCCCATTCTTGAACTTGAGGGCAGTTATCGAGGGTATGTGAGTGCCATCCAATCCTGTATTCTCCATTGTCACCTGCACAGAGGCGCAGCGGGACTTTTGCCGTGGATCCCACGCCTCGACAGTTCCCTTCTCCGTCCCGATGCACAGCAAATGGTGTTCCGGATTGACTTCGCAGACATTATTGATCGGAGATTGTGTCTCGAACGACTGCGAAAACTGCCCGCGCTCGAGATTGAAGCGATAAATCTCCTGCAAGAGACACCAGTTAATACATTTTCCGGGAATTTCTCATCATCCGGCAACTCACCGGAGAGGAAGCCGCCAAGAAGAGGTCACAAGAAGGCGTGTGGTAGGCAAGATCCCTTCCAAACTTGGGTATTCGCAATCTGTAGTGTCTTCCCGGAGCTGTGTGGAACTCGATGTGCCTGTCGCACTGCAGGAACACAATCTTGCTGTAGTCCTCACTGAGGATCTCAAAGGTGACCACCTCGGAATCGAAGCACCGCTCAAACTTCACTGAGAGGTTATTGAAGTCATAACACTTAATCCGTGGCTTGTACGTTCCCGTGGCGATGACGAACTGATTGTCCGGCGTCACCTGAATACTCGTGGACACTCCAGGCATGTCAAAGTCCTGAATAAGATCGATCTTCCTCCGCAAATCCCCATTTTTGTTCAGTAATTTCTTCTTCTTCTGGTCAGTCAGCCACTGCAAACGAAACATTGGTCATTTTGGCGCAAATACAAGGAATGTTGCACAACTTACATCTGGGAGGGATTTTCCAGCACTCAAATTATAGATTTTCACCTCATTCACGTCTGTTAGGGACATTTTTCGGGGAGAAAATCGCAGGAATTCTCACGAAGAAAATGTAAACACGTGAAGCGTGCTCATGACAGCTGACAGGGTTGCCCAAAATATGCGCGGCGAAGCGGGCAACACTTCGCCTCCCGCGGTTCAACCAATTCGAATTTTGAGCTGAACTCAGGCGAAAAGCCAGCCGAGTTGCGGTTTGTGTCTCGGCTCGCGGAAAAGCCGTTAAAATCTAATTATTTCTGGATGAAACGTTCAAAATCAAGATGAAAATGCCAAAAACCGTAGAAAATCCTTGAAAAATGCGCGCTTTAATACAGTAAATATAATCTTAAACTGTAATTTATTTCTCAGTCACTTCATACTTCACCCGGAGAATTGAGTTATCATCAAATGAAAACTCGTGTGTTTTGGTTTGATTTTCCTTTGGCTAAGTTTTCATAATTACAAGCCTTACAAGCTATTGTACTTCCAACTGCGACCTAGTAATTACGTCAATGAACTCTATTAAAACATCTCTTCTTCAACCTATATATTCTCCTGAATAATTATTATGTGTTATTGTGTCAAAAGATCAATCAATTTATGCAAAAGATAGAAAATTGATTCAAACAATCGTGGATATTGGTGCAATACACAGGTTAGTGCTTTATTTGTGCGTTCGTGATCAAGTGAGAAGGTAGTTCAGAATCATGACAGCCTCAGAATTGCCCACAATTGCTGAATTTTTTCGTGATCGTGAAATTTTCATCACTGGCGGCACGGGATTTCTCGGTAAAGCGGTGGTGGAGAAGATTTTGTACTCATGTTCGCATGTTAAGAAGATTTATTTGCTGTTGAGACCCAAGAGAAGTGTTTCAGTGGCCGATCGATTGATACAATTCAAGAACAATCAGGTGAATATTCTGTTTCCTCCTACAAATAATGCAGATACTCAACGATTTCCTCTTCCTTGCAGATCTTCAATCGCATCAGGGAGAAAGATGAGAGCCTCCTGGATAAATTGGAAGCTCTGAAGGGCGATTCAATGTGCCTCAAGTTGGGTCTCAGTGATGAAGACATCAAGAAGCTGGAGAATGTCTCAGTGGTGATAAACAGTGCGGCTATGGTGCGATTTGATGAGCCTCTCGGTCAGGCGATCTTCATGAATACGCGAAGTGCGCGGGAATTGCTGGGCATTGCTGAGAATCTCAAGCATCTGCTTGTTCTAGTGCACATCTCCACGACGTACTGCAATCCCAGCTATTCAGTGATTGAGGAGAAGATCTATCCGCCACTGGCCAACTGGCGAGAGGCGATAAAGCTGGCTGAGAATATGGATGAGGACACTCTGGAGGTTTTGGGGGCTAAATACATGGACTTCCAGCCAAACACTTACACTTTCACGAAGAGCTTAGCTGAGCAAATCATGAATGAGTACAGAGAGAAGCTTCCCATCATCGTCTTTCGACCATCGATCATCTCGCCGTCCGTGAAGGAGCCTTTCGAAGGATGGGTGGACAATTTCAATGGCATCACGGGAATCCTGGCTGTGGGCGGATCGGGAATAGCGCGAGTGGTTTACTCCTCCACAGAGGTGAAGAGCAATTTCCAACCGCTGGACGTCTGCGTGCGATCTCTGCTCGTGGCAACGTGGAAAGGCGCCCTGGCGCCCAGCAAAGTGCTGAAAGTGTACAATTGCGCCTCTAGCAGTGAGATGGAAGTGAAAGGATGTGAAATATTCGATCAAAGCCGCGCAATTGCGGCGAAAATTCCCCTCGACGAAATGGTGTGGATTCCAAATGCCATCATCACCACCAATTACTACTTCTACAAGATCTGCCTGCTGCTGATGAACATCTTCCCGGGTATGATTGTGGATGTGGTGCTGAAGTTGCTGAAGAAGAAACCCATCGCCCTGAACATTCTGCGGAAGTTTCACTTCGCCTGCTCTTCGCTGTCGTACTTCATGTTCAGAGATTGGTGCTTCATCAACGACAACTGCTTCAATCTGATGAATGACATCAAATGCGAGGACATGGAGAGCTTTGGCTTTGACTTCTTCGAAGGCATGGACTCATACGAGTACATGTTCAAGTCCAGTTTGGGCGGAAGGAGATTTCTCATGAAGCAGCCGGATGAGAATATTCCGCGTGCCAGAAGAAACTATCGGATTCTCTGGCTGCTCGATCGAGGACTGAAGCTTGTCTTCTGGAGCAGCGTAATTTACTACTTAGTCACGTGTTGTGATCTCTCGAATTTAAGAAGGAAATTCATACTTTGGCAGAGTTCTTAATACATTTAACGTCAGCAAAGGCAGCATTGAATGTTTTGTGGCGAATGGCGGAATAATGTTTCTATCTTACCCAATAAACTCTAATACAAATTTTACAATTGACGTCAATCGAAGGTCGAATTGACCAATTTTCGCTACCCTGAATGAGCCTCATTTTAAAACACCAGAATTCGCAATAAGTTCGAGAATAAACAGGTGAAAATATATTCACTACTCCCCAATTTTAACGTATAATTATCGGGCAATTCCCTTTGATTCATTTGTCAAGGTCTTGTGAGGATAATTTTGGCTATTTGCCGAAATGTAATTTAGTCCGTCATTAGTCGCAATCGAGAGCGCATAAGAAAATTAGCGCAATGGGAAAATTTGAACTCATTCCGGATTTCTTCGATGGTCGAGATGTATTCATAACGGGAGGATCGGGACTGATAGGAAAGACGTTGATAGAGAAGATTTTGTATTCTTGTTCGACTGTTAATAAGATTTTCGTGCTGTTACGGTCAAAAGGAGGCCGGAATGTGGAGGAGAGGCTCGAGTGCCTTAAGAAGTCCGATGTAAGTTCAGGTGTTCCGTCGTGCACTGCTGGGAAATCTCTAGTTTGACTCTCGTTGTGTGTCGGCAGGTGTTCCAGCGGATCAGGACCAAGGCTCCGGATTTGTTTGACAAGATGGAGGCTGTTGAGGGGGACATTTGCGAGCGAGGACTGGGTGCGAATGTCTTGGCCACTCAGGAGAGACTCGCGAATGTGTCTGTGATAATTCACGGAGCGGCGAGTGTGCGCTTTGATGATCCCCTGATCAAGGCCGTCAACATTAACATATGCGGCACGAGAGAGATCCTGGATTTTGCTGAAAAGCTCCCGAAACTCAAGGTTTTCTTCCACATTTCCACCACATTTTGCTATCCCGAGTACAAGTTTCTGCAGGAGAAATTGTTTCCGCCCTCAGCGGATTGGCGAAAGATCCTGGCGATTGTTGAGAACCTGGACGAGGAGGTGGTGTACGCCATGGAGCAGAAGATCATAGGACATCAGCCGAACACCTACACCTTCACGAAGAACCTCTCTGAGCACCTGGTGTACGAGTATCGACACAAAGTCCCGATCGTCATCTACAGACCGTCGATCATGACGCCTGCCGTGATGGAGCCCTTCGCCGGCTGGAATGACAACGTGAACGGGCCTGTGGGCATCATGATGGCCACGGGCAGCGGCCTGATTCGCACCCTATTCACAGACCCGAAGATCGTGCTGG
The DNA here is from genome assembly GCF_947086385.1 of Phlebotomus argentipes. NCBI lineage: Eukaryota > Metazoa > Arthropoda > Insecta > Diptera > Psychodidae > Phlebotomus > Phlebotomus argentipes. The sequence continues at coordinate 3,802,852 of NW_026776181.1, read as the reverse complement.
ACTTCAACCCCATCGACGTGACTGTGAAGGGGATGATCATCGCCATCAAGCGCCAAGGCGTGCGCAGCATAGAGGAGATCTACTCGTCGGACGTTCCCATCTACAATGGCTCCTCTGGGCAGGTGAACCCGGTCACGTACTACGAATTGGCGATGCTGGGCAACTCCTGCATCCCCATGGTGCCCTTCGACTACTTCGTGTGGCCCATAAGCTTCATCGCCACGACCTGGTTCCTCCACTTCTACATTCGCCTGCTCTTCCTGCAACTCGCGCCGTCCATCCTCATAGACTTCGTCATCCGCCTGGCAGGGCGTCCGCCGATCGTGATGAAGCTGCAGCGCCGTCTCTACCTCGCCCAGATCAGTCTGGCGTACTTCATGCGGCAGAGATTTGAGTTTGAGAACGCCAACCACGTCTCTCTGCTCAGCGATCTGCGCGGCAGCGACGTTGACTGCTTCAGCTTCAGCTACTACAAAGATGTGGATCACATCCTGTACTTTGTCATGTGCATCCTCGGCTCCAGGCGCCACATTCTGGGCCAGAAGGACGACACACTGCCTCTGGCCAGACGGAGATTCAATCGCATGGTGTTCCTGCGCAACACCCTGCAGACCCTCTTCTACGCCTTCATCGTGTGGTTCGGCTTCAATTATTACAAGAAACACTACGCTCTGGCCACTTAAGTGACCAGCACTTTTAGTCACTGCATCTCATTACACTCACACAATGCGTCTCTGTCGCACAGGGCATCCGGGTTAGGATATTCAATGAACTCACCTTGCTATTTGGGGTACCTTTCGTCGCTTCTCCACGATTTCCATTCAATTCATTTCGCACGCTGCAAATTTCCTCCTTCTGCCTTTGAACAGAATATCGCGAAGAATAAATGCTCAGCCCAATTGTTGGTTTTCTTTCACGGTGGATCTTCTTTTTGGGGCTTTAAAGTGACTTCTGAGATGTTTAATGTATAGAGAATTTTGGAAATAAAAGTATGTCTCAATGATTGATGACGTCAGTAATTATTCTGGACAAGAAAACGCATTGAATGTAGATGAATGTTTCTTTAAGTTTACCAACCTTCGTCGAATTCTCAAAATATAGGTCATAGTCTTCCAAACTTTGGCATTTCCATGAGTTGTTTGTATCAATTGATTAACCCTTTAAGACTAAGTGTCTTATGAGATTCTGATTATAGACTTTCTCTGAGGCCTTCTTTAAAAATTCATCTTTTGCTAGATTAAATGGGTGAAATAAGTCTAGTTTTACCCTGAAATAAAATATGTAGAATGTAAGGTTTTGACCTCAGCTATAAGAATAGTTTTTGTCACTTTAGCGACTCTAGAAATGATTATACTAAGTTATAATGTTCGAATGGGAGATGGCATTTTGCAAAACCTTTCTAATGAATCTAAATTTATTCTAATCGTATAATTGGAAATTGACTTAAGATCTCTTTTAAATCTTTCTTCTGAAATCTAGATCCCGAAAGAACTTTGAGCCTAAAGTGGGGATTTTTTCGAAATGTCTTGATGCAGTGATTTTAAAGTCCAGCTCTTAAAATGAATTCTAAATTTAGATGCTCCGCACCTTTCAATTCCAAATCATTGGTAAAAAACCGTGAAAGCACACACGCGTGAAGAGCCAAAAATCCATTCAGCCATTATGGTCAAAAGTGCGACGTTATTATGTTCAATATGTTGATTTTCAATTGTCACCTCTGTTCGCCAATACATAAATCAAAGGAGAAACAATAGTCAAGTATCAATATTTTTGATAGAATGTGCGTGAAGGAGGAAAAAAGACTGTCCGAGAAGAGAGACACAATATTTCCGTTGGGATAATGTTATAACATTTGCTTATTATCATATTCATTCGCACAATACAACTCAGAGTCTCGAGAGAACGCTTGATTTGCAATTAATGGAATTCATAATTGTATGTTATACTCGACGCTGTGTTCAATAAATGTAAAAAGATAATATTTCTCGACTTTAGTGCACGTCAATATACGAAGGTGTGAACATCAATGTATAGTTTTCTAGTGTCGAAGAGGGTGGAAACCGTTCAAACTGAGAATTTCTCATTCTCAGGGGTGAAAAGGAGGGAATCTGAGCAGAAACGGTGGGTTTTTTTGCATTCTCATTTGGAATTTCCAAGATAAGAAGAGATGTATTATTTGTTATGCGCATAAGACGCGAAATATGATATAATTTTCACACAGAATGTGTCCTTGTGAGCAAATTCTAACGCTTCACGCTTTCCATCGAGTCATTCTCACATTAGCTGGACGGAACTATTTGCAATTTTAAAGAGGTGTCTCCGACAATTAACAATTGTGCCGTCTGACGAATTAAATATATCGGTGAAACAGTGAAATAATTACAATGAAATTTATATGGGGGAACTTTTTGTGTTCATTCCCAGCGAACGGACAATCATTCAGAGTGAAGTCGCTCGTTCGAGCACAACATTTGCTCAGAAATAGTGCTGAAAAAGCCCGGGAGAAATCCTGACTTATCCCGTTTTTTTCCCTCTGTGAAGTGCTAATAACATCCTTTCACCATGTATAGAGCGATGGACGTGAGTCTTCTGCCCACCATCCCGCAATTCTTTGCGGGACGGGACATCTTCATCACGGGCGGCAGTGGATTCATGGGTAAGGCGCTGATCGAGAAGATCCTGTACGCCTGTCCCAGCGTGGGCAACATCTACATCCTTCTGCGTCCGAAGAAGAATCGTGGAGTGGCGGAGCGATTGGCTCTGCTGAAGCAGGAATCTGTGTTTGAGCGAATGCGTCGCGACAAGCCGGAACAGCTGGACAAACTCGTGGCTGTGGCCGGAGATGTGGCAGTGCTGGAGATGGGAATCTCCGAGGAGGATGTGAGAGCCATGGAGAATGTCTCGATTGTCTTCCATGTGGCCGCGAGTGTGAGATTCGATGATCCGCTGAAGGATGCCATTCTGATGAATGCACGAGGAACGAGAGAAGTTTGTCGCTTTGCGGAGAAGCTCGAGAATCTTAAGGTGATGATGCACGTGTCCACGTCCTACTGCAATCCCGATTGGCATGACATTGAGGAGAAGATCTATCCGCCGTACGCGGATTGGGAGAAGGCCATCAAGATCGCCGAGACATATGATACAGAATTATTGGATATTTTCGCGCCAAAGTGAGTTTTCTGTGAAATGTCTGAAAATTTTCCGCAATACTCCAACGACGCGCGCTGTCATGAATAGATTTAAATACAATTGCTTATTCCAAAGTACAAAAGCATCAATTAAGTGAGTATTTTTCCCCACCATTCCAGGTACACGAGTTTCCAGCCAAACACTTACACCTTCACAAAGTCTCTGGCGGAGCAAATAATCAATGACTTCAAGGAGAAATTGCCGGTGATCATCTTTCGGCCGTCGATTGTTATCTCGTCGGTGTCGGAGCCGATGCCGGGCTGGATAGACAACTTCAACGGACCCGTGGGTCTGCTGGTGGGCTGCGGCCTCGGGATCAACCGCACGCTGTACTCGAATCCTGACAATGTGGCCGATTACACACCTGTGGACATCGCCATTCGCGCCATGATCTCGGCGGTGTGGAAGAGAGGCACGCAAGAGCCGCTGTAAGATCGCGAAATTCACTCACTTTACCCTCAGATCATCGAACATGTGGCTGAAATGGTTGAGATAATCAGTGATTACAGCTCTAAATCATAAATTACTCGCTCAATCATCCGCTCACCTCACGCGGTGCCTTAATTGCCTAATCACATGCTCATCTGATAAATCCAGTAATGATGCGCTGAGCAATTGTGGGAGGCGCAAACTTATTGCCGAAGGTCAAAGACTGTGCGAATCTACTTGTTTGCAATGCAAAAGATAGTTTTTAGCGATTTGAGGGTTGAAAAACTCATTAATGCTTCATATCTTAAGGTTGTTTGCTTTATTTTTTACACCACTGTCAAAGCTACAATTTTTCTATCATTTTTCTGATTTAAAGATGATTTTTAAAAGGTCTTGAAATTCTCTAAAGCTCTCAAGTATACAAAGTTTGTATGACAAACCATTTGTGAATTTCTACTGTTTGTCTTTCCGCGTTAGCAGAATATTTTGTCCAACTTTTCTGAAGAAACACTGTATTGTTTTGGACTAAAAAAAGTCTAAATCGAGAAGAATTTGTTTGCACACAAATTCTCAAATTAGAACAAATCTCTTAAGTTTCCAACTGATATGTTTGATGTGCAAAAATTCAAAGGAAATCCAAAGAATCGGCAACCAAAGTTCATGTCTGATAAGTGTTTCAGAGCTTTTCTTAGCAGAAATAATCTCTTATTCGATCCCAATTGGTATCAAGTCAGATATGAATTGACTTCTGTTCTGTTGCAGGGATCTTCTGCCCATCTACAACTGCTCCACATCCGACAAGCGACCGCAGACGTTCAACGACGTGGTGAATCTGGGCAAGGAGCTCTCGCCGCAGTGGCCCTTCGACCACACACTGTGGGCGCCCGGCGGCAGCGTGACCAACTGGAAGATGTACAACTACATCAAGGTGATCCTGCTCCACGTCCTGCCGGCGATCATCATTGACATGGCGCTGAAGCTGAGCGGCAAGAAGCCGTTCATCCTCAAGCTGCAGCGCCGCATTTATCAGGCCAATCAGGCTCTGGCGTACTTCGTCCTCAACGTGTGGACGTTCCAGAACAAGAATCTGTATTCGCTGAACGAGGGCCTGCAGGACTGCGACCTGAAGGCCTTCCAGTTCGACTATGAGATTAACACGGACGTGAAGAACTACTTCAGCATGGCGATCCTGGGCACGCGGCGGTACTTGATGCACGAGAAGGACGAGGACTTGCCGATGGCGAGAGCCAAGTTCAATCGGATGGTGCTCCTGGACAAGGTGGTCAAGACGATCGTGTACAGCGCCCTCACGTACTTCCTGGTCGTGCGCCTGGACATCATTCCGCTGCTGGTGCGCCTGACCAACAAGAACATGGCGCAGTACATGAATTGAGAGAAACTCAGCTCGGAAGTTATGTTATGAATTCTTTATTTTTTACAAATCAAAATGAAAATTGCGTGGCGATCCACTAAATATAAAATGGAATGGAAATTGTAGTAAACTTTTATTGCTCTCTCACGGGAAATTCCAGGCAATAAGTAAATATATTTCATATCCGCTTGATATTATCCAAGGATTAAATGCTATGTCATCTTAAGTTTATCTTCTTATGAGTTGTGTCTGTGTCCTCTTTTTAATTCTGGGAGTCTCAGAGTGTGTCTCTCTTGCGAAAAAGCATACAAAACAAAGTGTGTGTAATTGAAATGCAATGGACGAACACAATCTTCGGATAAAATGACAATAAAAAAATTAAGTCTTTTGCGCGTTGGAAAGGAAATCCATTTCTCAAAGACAAACTTCCTAACAGACCCTGAATTTGGTGGATTCAAATAGGCGCGATTGTCCTTAGGCATTAACACATAAATATTCTTTTTTTTCTCATATCTTGCTTTGCTAAATAAATATTCACTTCGCTCCTCTTCTTTTTTTCATTTTCATGAACATTGTTTTTTTCGGGTTGCGCGTTCCGTTGCTGACCAAAAAGTAAGGCAGAAAAGAAAATACAACACTGGTGTTTTTTTTTCTTTCACATAAAAAGGCATTTAATTGCAATTTTTACGCTTTTTCATATACTCATTTTTAATAAAAATAAATAATTCTTACATTACATTTTGATCGGCAATGAATGTTTTCCTTTTTTTTATCTAAATTTTAAGAGAGAAGGAATGCACTGATGGTCGTGGCTTTTTTTCTTCTATAAATCAATAGAGCTGGATAATTATAAAAAGAAAAAACTAATTTTCAGCATTCAAAATTAGTACATCAAAACATGCTATAAGAAAATTATAATGTGTAATAATGAATAATAATAAATGGACCACCTTCGGCTAATCTTGTCTTTCTCTTTTTCGCAAAAAATCAAAACTTGAATCAATTAGAAAGAAAAAATGTTGGATATCTTCTTATCTCTGGTTCAATTCTATAATCAATCTTCATATTTTCGGCATAATTTCCTCACTTCTTTCCTTTTTTTCTTCTTCTTTATAATGTCTTGTAATACTAACCCAAAAGGTTGCTGTCTTTTTCTTCGCTTTGCATCAATGTTTTGGGGAGAATTTTCTGTATCTTTTCTTGAATTCAGTGTGTGTTGGTGTAATATTGATGATGCGCTTGGGAGAGAGATGAATTTAGAAGCACTTCCTGTGGACAATGGATGGGCCAGACTCATCGTACTCCTGCTTGGAGATCCACATCTGCTGGAATGTGGAGAGCGAGGCCAAGATGGAGCCGCCGATCCAGACGGAGTACTTGCGCTCTGGCGGGGCGATGATCTTGATCTTCATGGTGGATGGAGCCAGGGCGGTGATCTCCTTCTGCATGCGGTCAGCAATGCCAGGATACATGGTGGTGCCGCCAGACAGCACAGTGTTGGCATACAGGTCCTTCCTGATGTCCACATCGCACTTCATGATGGAATTGTACGTGGTCTCGTGGATGCCGCACGCCTCCATGCCCAGGAATGAGGGCTGGAAGAGAGCCTCAGGGCACCTGAATCGCTCATTGCCAATGGTGATGACCTGGCCGTCGGGCAGTTCGTAGCTCTTCTCCAGCGAGGACGAGCTGGCGGCTGTGGCCATCTCCTGCTCGAAGTCCAGAGCGACGTAGCACAGCTTCTCCTTGATGTCACGCACAATCTCGCGCTCGGCCGTCGTGGTGAAGGAGTAGCCGCGCTCCGTGAGGATCTTCATAAGGTAGTCAGTCAAGTCACGGCCCGCCAGATCGAGACGCAGGATGGCGTGCGGCAGGGCGTAGCCCTCGTAGATGGGGACAGTGTGGGAGACACCGTCGCCAGAGTCCAGCACGATACCAGTGGTACGACCGGAGGCGTACAGTGAGAGCACAGCCTGGATGGCCACGTACATAGCTGGTGTGTTGAACGTCTCGAACATGATCTGAGTCATCTTCTCTCTGTTGGCCTTTGGATTCAGTGGTGCCTCCGTGAGCAGCACCGGGTGCTCCTCGGGAGCCACACGCAGCTCATTGTAGAACGTGTGATGCCAGATTTTCTCCATGTCGTCCCAGTTTGTGACGATACCGTGCTCAATGGGATACTTCAGGGTGAGAATACCTGCAACGAACCGAACGCATCCCTCAGTCTCCGTCCGCACTTCACACCCCCTTAGCGACGCTGTGCCTTACCTCGTTTGCTCTGAGCCTCATCGCCCACGTAGGAGTCCTTCTGGCCCATGCCCACCATCACACCCTGATGCCTCGGGCGGCCCACGATGGATGGGAATACGGCACGGGGAGCATCGTCGCCGGCGAAGCCAGCCTTGCACATTCCGGATCCATTGTCAACAACGAGCGCAGCAACTTCTTCGTCACACATTTTGATTTCTGCGGAGGAAAAACAGCCAGAGATGAGAATCCAATTAGAGAGATTTTGCTCAGTCAACCGGTACACTCGACCGTTACGGCATTCAAATGTGAAGGGGAAATGAGAAACCGGTTGAGCAGTGCGCAGGCGTCGCTCGCCTTCTCGCTCTCGCGTTCGACACTCGCCCAGCGAGTGAGTGAGATGGGGCGTGTTAAAAGGTGGTTTGCCGGCGTCATGGAATTCACGGTCTTGAGGAAAAGTGCATGAAAATTGCAGAAAAACCCCAGCAATTCACGACACCACGATTGGGAAGTCTGCAAGTGGCATCCTCCTATTGGTCGCCCATCAGCGGAAGCTTGAAAATCACGGTGATTCGGGGCAAAAGTGGGCCAACGCCCAAACTCCGCGGAATACCACGCGATGGAGCGCACTTTTCACACGGAAAATCGTCAGGCACGTACCTGGTGTTGTTGGTTAATCAGCACAAGAGAGTCACTAAAGTGGATTTAACAAGACTTTTTTGTCCTTGCTTGAGGAAGTTAAACTGATAAATCAGGGCGTACTGCGATACACACTGCACGAGAGATGAGTGCCAAGTGACGCCACGATTTCAGTGTCGAGCTCCGCTAAGGCCAAATTTGTATGAATAGTCATCCCCACCACTCGCTTGCCGACCAACCACGTCACTTTACCATATATGGAGATGTTGAAAATCGAGCGGAGAATTCTTTCTCCATGACACACTCACACAGACGCACAGGGACGTAGCGGGCAGTTAAAGGGATTCCCAGAAAAGCTACTTCGGCCATCCGACGCCGTCACCTTCGCGAGGTCCCAAGAATCACTAATGCGGTCAGGTGTGTGTGTGTGTGCAATATCCTTTTCGCCCTCCCAAATCTTAATCCACCGGGTTTTTTTTTCTGTCACACACCGTCTTTTGCACACTCTCAACATCATGTTTTGTGTCAAGTCACTTTGCCTCAATGATACTTACATTGATTTTTTGGTGTAATAAAAGGAAGTCCTAAATTAATTTAATTATAAACACTAAGGTTAATCCTATTTGGTAGGAGCGGCTCTTTCCACAAGAGAGAGATGTGAATCGGCGAGATAAACCGTGAATTGGCTGAACACACTTTGCTCTATGATGTTCACAGCACGAGAACGCGAACGTTTGTGATAGAAAATTCAAACCATATTGCGTATATAAATGGATCCCCACTCGTGGAGTTGATGGGGCTCAGGCCAATCGTCGACATTTGCCCATATATGGAATTATGGATGCAACATGGATTGTGTGGTGGCCGTCGTGTAATCAAGAGACGTGCACACACACGCGCGCAGAGATGGCGAGGCGCGCTTCTGCCCGCGATAAACAGTAAATTCACTTCGTGTACCACAGCAATTGTCCCGACCTTTATTTGATCACTCCACACTCGCGGTATGTGTCCAAAAGCAGCGCCTTCGCTGCCAAAAGGGCATATCGGCGGAGTAATCGAGTGGAGAGATTCAAGACGCCGTTCGCCTTATCACGGGGCGCGATAAGGCGCAGGAATGTGCCGGTCTTATGATCCAAATTTCGAAGGTTCCCCGCCTTATCGGGTGTGAATCAAGATTTCAGCACATTCCCTGCCGCATTTTCACACTGTCACACTGAGCTCTGCAGTAATGTGGGCTTCTTGGAAACAGGCCGACACTGGCCACCATTACAAGTGCTGATTTATGGGAGTATTCATTTAAGGAGGAAAAAAATGAGATCACTTTTGCCACACTGGAAATTCGCACACATTTCTGGCCCAGTGTGAGATGAAATTCGGAACGTGTGTAAGCAAATTCATGGTCAAGTCAATTTATTTTAAGTGGTCCAGAGGCCAAGAAGAGGTTCATGGCTCTCTGAGGGACTTCCTAAGTCAGCATCTAAGTGTCATATCGCATTGCGATGAGGTTGCGGCTCAGTTTGCTCAGTTGATCACACTATCATGTTTGGGAAACGGGAAATAAAACCAATAATAATGAGTGGCTGAAGCGAGGAAGAAGAGATCCTTCGACTTCACACTCTGAGCGAAAAACTGCCAATTTTTGAGCAAATAAGACATTTATTAGAGCTCATTTAAGGCTTTAAAGCCGATTCTAGGTGTAAATATGGCTTTTGAAAATCTGTGCTCAAGACTTTGTGCTCAGTTAAACGTAGTGGGATAACTGCCTAAGCATCAGACTCGATTTTTGAGCATGTTTATGATGTCAATAGCAGCCATCATTACTTCACAATCCTCCGGATGAGTTCGATTCACACATAAATCTATGCAAATCTGGATGATTTTCAATGTCCGGTTACATTAATGAAATCCGATGCTAAAACAAAGTATCAATTACACGAATTAAGCAGAACTCTGCAGTCCAGACAGTGAATCTAAATTTTTTTTTCATGTTCCAATTGGCAATTTTTTTTTCCACAAAATTTGCAATGCAATTAGAAATGTGAGGTGAGGAAAAAAAGCACACAATTACGGTGTTTGTGTGAATTTGTGTAGAGTTGGTCAAGAGTTGCTCTTGATGGCTTCCGAAAGATGTCTTGGGCAAAAAGAGAAAAGGCATTTGAAATGCAAAAGAGTCACAGAGAGTTGACTTTCCAAGTTAGATTTTGAAGATCACTCTATTTTTCCTCCTCTCTGAGCGCCAGAGAAGATCTCACACATCAAGATCACGCCATGGCTGGAGAGGATCGTCGAAATTTCTGGCGAGTCGGGGTAAATGATTTTTGCGAAGATCTGGCGGAACCGGTTGAATAGCTGGTTTTCTGCATCTTTTCGCGATGGTGCTTTAACACATCAGTCTTTTGGCCAAGAAGATCGCATTTGTGTAGCCACACACTTGGCGAAATTGTCCGTGAAAGAGAAGAAGAGGAGCGCGAAACCCACGTAAGACATTCTAGAGTGTAACAATTAGCATTAAACGTTGCTTTTTTTCCTCTCCTTCGACATTATGTCATACTTGCGAATTTGGGAAAAACAGCAATGCCATAAAAAAAGCAAGAAATCTTATCACGACAGCAAAAACTTGTCATGGTTTTTTTGGGGGCTTCATTCTGGATTTGGTGGTGTGCTTGTGATCTCCGTGGCTGTCGAACATGTACCATTAACAGATACGATGATAAGGAGTGTGTTGCACAATGTTCTCAACTCTCTCATGCGTGCGAATTGAAGGATCGCGGCAATAAAGAAGTTGTGCGATTGTGATGGAAAAAAGCACCATATTAGGGCAGAATTGGACAGTCGATTGATTGGGGCATCAATTGGATTTCAATTAGTTAATTATATGGCGCGCGATTTTGAGAGAATCACACACACAGACGCAAAATCTTTATTACCTTTTAGAGAGACTATTGAACTTGTTATTACCATTTATGTTAATCAAAACCAATTGTTGAAGTTTACGCCCGTTTCTTTTTACTTCTCTCACATTCATTTTGACGCTTGATGATGTTTGGGATTTTAATTGTGACTCTTCACGCACCTCAGCGGAAGTGTTTTATGTCGATCTCCAACGCTGAAATGCGTCAGATCCTCACCAGAGGATTTGTTTGTTATCACAAAGTGCGATAAGACAACATGACGAGGAGGAAAAGATCGCCAGATTTATGAGTCGCCTTCAATTTCATTGCTAATCCAGTTGGAGATTTCTGTTTGTGTCACTTTAATCTCCTTTGCTTACTGGATTTTTTGCATTCTTTCCGGAGAGAGAGAGAGATTCACTTTTCTTCCATATATTATACAAAATTTTCCATTAAATATTTACTATTTATCTAATGCGAAGCTGAGTTTACGTAAATTACATTCGCATATTTACCAGCTATGAAAACATAGACAAAATTAAAGCTCGTTCAAACAAAACTTATCTAAATTGTTTTGCCTATTAAGGCTTTTGCATTTCTCGAAATTCAAGCTGATATCTTGTGTTGTTTCGCACACAGTCAATCTTATCGTTCTTGTTTAAGACGAGAAATAAATAGAATTTCCGTGTGATTTGCTTATTAATCAATAGTCACAAATGAATCATACTTCCTGTTTCGCATACCATTCTTTCTCTTGTTGTGTATTTCGGCGAGTGTTTTCAGCAACACTTGTGCCTCATGACATTTTTTTTTCTTTGCAAATGAAATTGTGCAAGTTCTGCAGGAAAGGCGCACAGCACAGCTGAATCACGAGGAACAAGTTGTAAAGCCACATGCGGACCACAAAAAGCCGAGCATTCTTGAAGAATTTCCACCGTGTCTGACGAGGGAATCCATAAAATCACTCAATGGTGAAATTTACCGTAAATTGCTCGTTGAAATTTGATCAATTTTCGAGAGAAATCTCCGAAGGGAGTTGGTAAAAGAGTCTCGGCAGTTCTCATTAGAGTTCCTCATTCATATTAAACAAGACAACCGTTCAAATGTGAGCGCCAGTGAGGCTTTGCTTAGCATTGAAGCCAGAATGCCCAAACCGTAAGCACGAAAAATCATTAATTTATTCACAAGCTGATATGATGATGCGGGGAAAATCAATAGTTGAGTGAGTCATCGGATTCTGAGCGAATTTACGAGACACTCCGGCCAGGGATGAGGAGTGATTCATTGGGTTTCTTGTGAAAACACGCACAAGGGATTGCCAAATGGTCGCCTCTTGCGCCAGGACGACGAAGGGTCCTTAAATCCAGTCGAATTAATTCACATGAAACTCTGCACCACGTCTAGCCGGCGTGCACGAGGGTGGTCAATTGATTTTCCCATCGAAGTAGGGCCGTTCGTGTGTATTTGGGTCTCACCCTGAGACTGCGCATGCAACCCCACCCCCAGCCAGAGGGGTTGCTGTGCGAAGCACACAGACACAGAGAGCGTCTGGAGTTCACTTGCTGCAGTTCTCGTCCATTGAGCTCAGAGACACACTCACCCACTCCCTGCGGAGGAGTCCCGCATCCCAGCGACACTATCGCGCTGTCTGGGTCGTCTTGAGGTGGGTTATCGACGAGACATGCACATGAATTCCAGCCATGCTGCATTGTCTCGGTCGCAATTACTCTTCGCGAGCTTTGAGCACAATTTCAGCCAAAAGCATTGCATATTGCGTGGATTAAACACGTTAAAATTGAAAAGATATTCGTCACATATTTGCCAGGACTCAACGATGACAGCCAATGCAATGCATTTTCTGATTCATAAGTCGCGTAATATGCAAATTCTTATGAGTCACGCTTCACACCTTGTCAACACAGGGAATTCTTGAAAATTTTATGGTTGTCTAATAGTTCTTCTATTCATTCAAACTCAACTCATGATCCGTATGAAGATCAACTTCAATATTCAGAGATCATTGAAGATTTTTCAGCACAATCTACGTGCTTTTGCTTGCTTGGATACGAATTTCCTGCAATTTTCAATTGCTTTCAACACAATTTTGGAGGAAAATAGTTAAAATCGACAGTCTGAGGACTAATTAGTTAAATTTTTTTGGTACTAAACACTTCAATGTATAGTGAAACAACTTCCTCAGAAAGATCACAAGCATGTGCTATTTTACAGAAATATGCTCTTCAATTAAATTCAGTGAAGATTTTTCGAAGTTTTCCTCTGAAATCCAGGGCAATTCCATAATATTTCAGTGCAATTCCAAAAATGTTCGCTATTCTCTTCAGCTCACTAACTTTAATTGATTGCCTATCGGCGATGAGTAGTTTTTGGGCGATCAGAGCGAACCTTCCAGCTCGCGTCGTGACAATAGTTTATGCCATTCGGACCACAAATAAATATTTGAGTCTCTTTTGGCGTTGCGAAAGAGTGTAGGATGCGCCTCCCATTCGTTGCCATTCTCCAACGCATTTTCCCGCCACTCTGGCCGCCATGGAGTGCGTAATTGGAAATCGGTTGAATTTCTATAACTATTCTTTCTACTAATTTGGTGTGCAGCATTTCGTTACACTTTATTGCGGTTGCTTATTGATTTAATTACACTTATTGCTCTTTTTTTCCTCTCCATGCCAAAGCCACCCATCTCGCCGTTGTTCCTCCTTCACAAGTCAGCGCGGCGGTGTGCGAAGAGAGGCCATCCGCTGAGACGAGGCGAAAATTGAAAGTTGAATGCCAATTATTTCTATATTTTGCTTTTTATGGGCGCGTGTTGAGTCAAGATTTCCTCCAGATTGGTGAAGAATCTCGGGGCATCTGAGGGAGATTTATTGTATGGAAATCTGTCTCTGCGCAGAGAGATCATTTGCCTTTGATTAGGCTGTGGAATGCGCGCGCGCGATCGTGAGTGAAGTGCGCGCCCACGCGAGGCGCCTGGAAATTCACGGGCAGTTTGGGAAAGGTAGCAAACATCGCGCCCAGAGTCACAATATAACCATTTTAACCATTTTTGAGCACGCACTGGAGATCATCGAGATGATCATCATTGGGAAAAATAGCAATTTCACTCGACACCCTCATTTTACCTAATCACTTCGTGTTTGTCTCTCACTCTGTTGCCCGCGAGACGCGCCTCGCGCTGCCTTCGCTGTAACAGATACACATATTTTCAATTAATTGCTCGCCTTTTCACGTGTTTTACGCGCCCAAAACAACAAACGCAGAGAAATTGCAATGGGAGCCCAAAACACTCATCAAAAAGCCGTTTACATTTGGTCGATTGTTCCTCTCGCGCCATGAAGTCGTTGGGATGGGCTTTGGTCACTTGTAATACAATAATTCCATTTATCTGCACATCATGAGAAAGAGAGAGAGACTTGGTGAAAATTAAGTGAATTGGTCCAGAGTGCCTCAATTGTGGCACAGACCAAATAGCCGGTCATCGCGCGCCTCAGCAACACTCGTGGCAATATTTATAAACCCGCGCGTGTTTGCATTAATTGGTAAAAATTTGTATTGAACAACACAAAACTGATTTGCCCACATTTTATCTGTTGCACCGCCGCACAAACATTGGTTTTGTCGATGCGTTTTAGCAAACTGGGTGAAATGCCTGGCGGCAATTCCCTTTGAACACACTTCGAACACCATTCTGCAGACAGGCGATATTTTATTGGGAGATTGCACTATTAGGTTATGCAGATATTTACACATTTTTATCGATCATTTAATTATTTGTGAGAGGAAATCTCGCTAAACATGCTTCAGTGGAGAAGTACACATTTTCCTGACCACTGTAAACTCATCATGATTTTCATGCAATGCTAGAAAAATTAGAGCAGACGGATCAGTTTCGATCGCTGACTTCGGAAACAAAGTAGCTATGCAGTGTCATAGATAGACTCATGAATATTCTGTTGCTGCCAACTATACCATAAATTCATTTCCTGGCAGAAAGAAAATCCTCACATATTTTGCATGATCCTTTTTGGCCAACGCTCTCGAGTGTGAATATACAATTATTGTCTCGACTGTATCGCCGTACAGTTCTTTACATTTCTTCAAATTTATTCTTCTTTCACTCGTCTAACGTGTCTTCATTTTTTACTGGCTTTCCATCATCTCTGTGGCACAGCATTTGGATTAAAATGCGCGTCTTTCACTGCTGTGTGTGGATCAATTCGCTGGGGCATTAGAATGGTCGTTGGAGCTGTGTGTGACCCAATAAAGTGACGAGACTTTCGTGATTTCCACTGTGTGTTTGGCTGTAAATAGACACGCAGTGAGTGAAAATGTCCATATTAAATGTGGAATTGTCTCTCTCGTTGATTAAAGTGTGTGTGAGTGTGGATTTTTTCGTTGTCTCAGCGTGTCTCACTGAAAAAGAGACTGCGCGCAGAGTGTGCATTTCACACGATTACCATAAATGCACACACATTATTTATTTATTATTGAAAATTGTGTGGCACAGCCGAGATGAATGGTAAAACAGCATCTCCCATGTCAGTCAACTTTTTCAAGACCAAAAAAGACTCTCTTCTGCATGTGGAAACACGGTATCCGTTCGCTCAATTTAAATTGATACACGCGCGCTGTGTGTTGTTGGCTTATTTAGGTGCGACTACAGACAGTGTGGCGACTCTCGCGGGGGTTCCAGCTGCTGATGCATCGCATCGGGTTGTCGTGATTAAGCATTTACGGTCAAAAATTGCCAAAACTGTCACTGAATGTTGGCTTGGGACACGAATTTTTTCTCTCTTCTCTCCAGCAGCTCCAAAACCTGAGATGCTTCAACTTTCTTTGCACTCCATTGTAAATTTATGCCTATTTAAGGTGCAAGGCTGTTTATCACTCGGCACATTTTGTCCACTTTAAGTGGCTTCTGTTGCATTTTTTCAATCCACACAGGGTCGGTCGTGAAGATTTCCTTTCGTCTGCATCAGAAATGTGATCAAGATTCTAATATGTTCTGCTTGAGGCCTCACTTGATTTTCACTTTTGACGCACATCTCAGACTCCCTCGGGCATGATTTTTCCATGAATGGGCAAAAGAAGAGAGGTGGGAAATTGCAAGAAGGCAGGCACACTAATTAATCCCACACTTAATTTGATTTATGTAACAAAACAGCATCAAAGTGCAAATTAAATTGAATTGATTCGGATGAATCTATATCTTGGGATGCATACAAATTGCAAATGGGTGTTTGCGCACGCATTCAATTGAGTGAATATGGCAGAGCGCGTGTGGGAGGAGAGACCCTGTTGGGTGATTTTTCTTCATATGGCCATGTCTGTCTCCCAGTCGTGGATTTCATTGAGCGAAGCCGAGTCTTTTTTTTTGCCTCTCCGATCGCGCCGTACAAGAGCGCAGAGGAGGAAAAAAAATGGTTAAAGACTTGTTAGCGTAGCGGCCAATATTGATGAGAATTTTGAGTATGATTGTGAGACGCGGGCGTGGAGAATTCCCGATAAAAATGCACACAAGCAGTGGTTTTTTTTTGAGCAAACATAAATTTTCGTGTCTAGAAGTAATGTTCATCTTTCACTATATCGCCGCTAATTGGTGCTTAATTGATGGAATTGGGCCAGAAGATGTTGGGTGATCTGATAAGTCATTAAATCTTTCACGTCCTCATCATCTCGGTGAGCACTTTTGCACGTAATGTACTCCGTCCACCTGAAACACAAGAAGAGAAAATTGCTCAGTTTCATACCCATCATATCGTCTCGGACTTCTTCTTCCATCGCCTAAACAACTGATACGCCAATGAAAAAAAAAACATTACTTATCATTCATTTAGCACCCACAATTAATTAGGCAATAGAATTAATTTGCCACATAAAGTCTCTGGAGAATTTTGAGCTACAATTTAATGTGATAAGTTCTCTCTGTGTGCAAAATAGACACACATAAAATCTCCCTCTTTCTCCAACACTTTGCAACCATAGAGAGGAAATTGCAAATGAATATACATATTTGCAGACTCTAGCCTCTTTTTTGCCATGCCTGAATTTTCAGCTTCGCAGAAAACTCACAATGCAATGCTTCACGGCGCCGTGGCGTCAAGATCCATAGTGGTAAATTGAGATCTCTACGGATGATGGTGAAAAACCATCCGAAAAATTTCTGTGATCTTCACAAATGCAGCACTTTCCCAATCACGAGAGCACTGCAAATTTTTTTTCTAGAAGAACTCCTATCTCTTCTGCATCTATTAGAGAGTTGTTTCACTTGCAACTTCTTCCACTTGGGCAAGACAAAAAACATTATTATTAATTGGGATTGTAAAAGGACAGCGTTTTATGCTCGAGTGCTCGTTTCTATAAAAGGTTCGTCTCTCTTTATCCACTCTTAGGGACTTATCAGATGGTTTGCACTCCAATCCGATGGAATTTGCACCAACGGAGAAAACTGTTCTCCAAATTCTCATTACGAGCTTCTCTGCTCTTGTCACTGAATCCTGATTATCACGACAATCGAGATCCCTCGTGATGCTTCCGAGTGGAATTTTTATACGCCAGAAATTTATGAAGCTCTCATAAATTCATGTTTTAATCAAGTGCTGTGATTTATAAGTGAATTTGAAAAAAACTGGCTTTTTGAAAGTGTCGTGAAGATCAGAAACAAGTGCGAGTTTTCACCGAACTCAATACGAATGAGTGGTTAATTAAAAAAATGAATTAGAAATCACAAATCAAACACAATTTTTTTCATACAAATGAGTCAAAAATCATTGTTTACAACTGAGAATTCCACCGGAAGAAAGATTTTCCGACAATTAGTTCAATTTTGAGGGGATCACAGAAAAAAGTCTCGCGCTCGGCAGTGCCTGAACGCGCGAAAGAAGTGAATATGCGCGAGTTGAGTGTATCATGGTATCGGCGGTGTGTTGTTACATGCCACAGCAATGCGATATATGGAGCGAAAAGATCTCAAAAACTATTAATTCTATAAAAGGCTGCTGACCTCCATATTCTAGCCATGTAAAACTCACTCAGTTTCTGCGTAAATATTTCATCTTTTTGTGTTACAACACATTAAACATTTTCATTGGTATTTCTCTCTCACGCACGCGGTGGCATCTTTTGTGGCCTGTGTGACTTTTCCCCGCGCCACTCTGTGCTGCATTCCCAGGCCCAATTTTCGGCCAACTCCCAATCGCATCGACACTTTCTCTATAAAAGGGCATTTTCTTTTGCGCGTCACGCACGGATTTGCAGGCATTGCGACTGTTTTTTTTTTATCCGAAGCGGCGCCATAAATAGATGAAAAATCAATCCGCCTGAATGATCTTTCTCAATCATCTCATTCACTGGCCCACCATTCGCGTCAATGGTCTCTATTCACACGAGATTAATATGATCTCTCTGTACTCCAGTGCATTTGCGTTTTCTCAGCTCCGCCACCAAAAGACGCCCAACAATGAACACAAACAATATCACTTGGCGAACAGAGAGAAAAATGGCATGAAATTGAGGAGGAAGAGTCTCTCTGGCACTTTCTTCTCCATTGCGATCTTCTTTCTCTCCACACTCATGTTTCGCCGCACATTTTCTTCAACTGATTTCCTCTGCAGTTTTCCCTCCCGAAGAGAGACTCCGTGAAGAAAAGGCGGCGCGCAGAAAAAGTGCTCCTTCTGAGCAATTAATTAATATAATTGCTTGTAGCGTTAATTCTTACGCGCCACATAATTAATGTCTATCGATTTGGAAAACCACTTCGTCCGGAAGCTGAATCACAGGCACTCCATAAATGTTTTCCCTCCTCCAATACTGAGAAATGTCTGTGTGTACAATTCTCACTCTTCGCTCAATACCATTCTCGGTGTCAACTTTAGTGCGGCGATGATTCACACACCGAATAATTCCACGATCGTGCTCATTATCACTTGAGTTTTGCACGATAAAAGGCACATTTCATTCCAACTAAAGATGTGTTGATTCAAATTGAAACATTTAGCGACGAGTGCGGAGAAAAGTCATGCAAAACATACACACTATCATAACTCAAACAGTCCTCCAAGTGTTCTCTCCTCATTCGCCTTGACACTCCAAATTAAACCACTGACGGAGGCATTCATTCAATTCTTCAGAATCACTTGTTATGATTTTTTCCATGTCACTTATTTTCTCATTGACAGAGGCTCAGCATTTATTTGCTTCGCGTACAACTTTGCGAGAAATTTGATGTTTAATTTGTGTAAATCTAGGAAAAGAACTTCAAATAGAGTCCCAGCTCAAGGGCTTAATGTCCTTCAGGATCCTACATTTAAAGGACCCTATTTTGAAAATTAAAAAGATAATAACTCCGGTTATAATTGTCTGATCAGAACAATTTTGGGTTCATTAGAAAGGTCTGATAAAATGTCATCTTCCACTTAAACATCATAACTTGATACAACCACCGCTAGGGGCGTTAAAATAGTAAACTATTTTCGAAACTTTAAGGTTGTTTAACTCGAGAACGAGATAATGGATTTTCTTTAAATTTTAGTATGTTCTAGCTTATGTCAAGACCTTTCCAACGAACCGCTATTTATGGGGCCTGATGTTTTCAGAGCGGAGATATGGAAGGTCAAAGTTCACACATTTACCGGCTTATATCGCTGCTGTTTACCAACCGATTTCGATCATCTCTTCACCAAAAGACGTGTCTCGACGCTTTTTAGTAGGTCACATTCACTATTAACCTATTACGTCATTAGAAACGCCGCCATATTTATTTAACTTTGAACGCCTGTATTTCAGCAAATTTATTATGCATTTTAATAAGATTTTAGTATGTTGTAGTCCAGGTTAGGATATTTCTTAAAACATGTCATAAACTCCATATGGAAATAATTAAACTGGAGATATGGCGGTTAATAAACTAGATTTTTCTTCAAATCTAATTTGCAACAGTTTCAGTTCGTCTCCGTTCAGTTCACTTTTTCTGCAAAAGCCGCATGATAACACGTTTTATCAGACGCACACTCATTTCCTGAATTTGCAATTTTTCTTGCTATAATTTCTACCAAATGACTCATAAATTTCTTGAGATAAAAAAATTTCAAAGTCACAGACAGAAAAATCGCGACGACAGATGGTTTAAACATGACAAGAAAGCAATAATCAAATTCCACGAGCCACAGATTGAAAAATTAGCATGAGAAAGATAAGACGCAATGTTATTATTTAAATGGATATTCATGAGAGGAAAAGTTATCACTCGTAAAATCCCGTGATTTGCCCTCATCATCATTGACCTCTAATTAATTCACTCACATCAATACTAACCTGTCCATATTGCACACGAAGAAACATACATTAGAGGTCAATATGCTGGACGGGCTTTTGTCTCTGCCCATATGAACATCTTCCGCATGAGTGAAAGGTCTTCCACGTGTGGCTCTTGCTTTCGTTTGTCATAAACACTGAATTTATCAGTGGAAAATTTCACTATCATTCAAAAGAAAACGTGGAGAGTTTTGCCAAACAGGCAGAATTATAATAAAACAATGATTTGTAGTCTTTGCCTTTGAGATTCTCTTGAAATGCAAAAGAGCTTCATTGTGAATTCATAGAAGAAGATATGATTGATGGGATTCAATGCTCTCTTTTTTTTTGCTTTCAATGAGGCGCCAAGGGCAAAATTGAGGCTGTGAGTGTGCATTTCCTCTCGACAAATCCACTCTCATGTGATGCTGATTGTTTGCGCCCTCAAAAGGAACACCCGAATCATATCACACGCTCTGAACAAAGTGTATCGCAAGCGCGAGGGAGAGAAGTCAAAGTCACGATCTTCACCTTGAATAGCTCGAGAAGCTCAATTGCTTCCTATAACGAATTTTTAAAGTTCACTGACATAATTTTGCGCATGTAACCGCTTTCGTGTGTTTCAAACATGTTCAACAGCACCGCATATTCGATCATCGCGCAGTGTTGATCGGAAAAAAGTGGGCAACATTCAAGCATTACTATACAATGAGAAATGTTATGGAGGAAAAGAGAGAAACACATCCGAATGTGAAGATTGATCAGATAATTGGTTCTGCTCAATAAGCCAAACCGACACCGTTTGTCCTGCGCACACAGAGTGATTTTCTTTAAAACATCACCTCTATTTAATGCTTTCGACTCACTTTTTCTCTCATGCCTTCTACCAATCTGGCGTGCCACTGCGTCCCATGCCCTTCAAGTGCTTCCTAATCTCCACTCTGAGCCACGACGGTTTGTTCTTGATGGAGTGCGCCATAGGGAAGCGAAGAGGTGGTTTAGGACCGTCAAATGGGTGAGTCTTGGACAGTTTTCGCTCCAGGAACTCCTTGTTGATCTGCATCGGATCTCTGTACAAATCCATGTACGTGTTGAAGGCCCTTTTGAGCGGGAACCACTTCTGAGGCCCCAAATAGGGAGCTTGCTGGACATATTCAAACACTGGCAGAGATGAATCTGCGCAGAGAATAAACACCTTTAGTGGTCTGAGCATGAAATGTTTCCAAACCAAGTAATCTTACCGAACTTCTTGTGAAAAACTTCCCTCACAGAATCATCGTATTCTGCCTGGAAGAATGCCAATCCAGCTGGTGTTATTGTGTCCTGGAGTTTTCGGTAGAAATCCAGGGTCTTGAAGGTTCTTTCGTCAGGATTTTTCGTCTCCTGAGGTCTCTTGTAGTCTTTGAGGTCCAGTTTGTTGTTCTGCTTGTACAGGACAAAAACGTATCGCTGATACCCAAGACCCTTGACTGGAAAAGGCTGCAGATATGGCACAATCAAGTCCCCTTTCGCCACATCTCCATTGGGAATATTGGTGACGAGCCAGTGAACATATTCACTGCTCGAATCACTCAAATGTCCATCTGGTGTTGTCATAATCAGCGTCCAGAGATTCTCCTTGTCCTTCTCCTTTGGCAGTCTGAATTGATGATCAAACTCAACGATGGGCTGCTCCACAGCATCCTCCGGACTCAGGATGTTGCCGTAATACACTGGATTGCAATCGTCTGTGCTTGTTGGGTACAACACTCGAAGATGCACGCGAGGAATGAAGTACGCATCCCCAAACAGATGATCAAAGATCTCATAGTAGTCAGCAATGCCACGAACATCAAAGGGACCGGATGTCTTCATCCACTCCTGGCTCACATTCTCAAGATCAACTTCCAGTTCATTGTGTCGAGCGAGTTTCTCAATCTCTGGGTTGTTCTTCATCATCTTCCTGTGCTGCAAGCGCTCGGAGAGTTGATCGGATCGGGATGCTTTCAACTGTGGCAGACCGATGTTTATCTTCCTGGCCAGCTCCGGATCGACATAATTCATTTCTGGAGGATGAAATCACAACAATGTCATAACCTCAATCTATCGTGCCGTGCAATTTCTCACCATCCAGGCGTTGTTGAAGACTCCTCGCCACTCCTGGCCGCTTGCCGCGAATTGTGTGTCCATGCCGAATGGGTATTTGCACAATTTTGTGGCTCTCCCGTGCAATAAAAGAGCGATAAAGGAGATTTCCCAGCATTTTGCACTCCTTTTCACTTGACGTGCGGTACACTGAGAAAAATAATCTCATTTTCGAACTTCGAAAAGCTTCGCCGTCCAGTCCGCAGACATGTCTGGTGAAAATCCAAGGCGCGAACTGCGCCATAAATTCAAATGTTGCCCAACGGAAAGACCCACATTGTTTGCATAGTGTTGCACTTTATTTTCACAAAAAAAGAGGAATGATATCAGAAGACTTTGTATCTCACAATTCTAGACTAAAACATGAACACACACGCGCATTGTGAAATACCGCCAGTGTGTCGAAGAGAAAACAGAGGAGATAAACAGTATTTAAGTAACATTATTGATCAATTCATCCTGTGAATCACTGTCTTACAGCTTCTTCGTCCCGCCCATATCGATGGTGAGATCCTGGAGGCTGCCTTTGTACGGCGAGAGAAGAGATTTTCTCTCTGGGTCCTTGCTTTTCCTCGCCTTTGGCCGATTCATCTTGCCATACCTGCAGAAGAAGGTCGACATTAATTCCATCTTAATGGCCCTGCTTGGCATGCAAAAACTCACCTGTTGACCACACCATCGATCTCATCCATCATGCGAAGGATGGTCGTTTGGTCGGACGAGTCAATTGGGGCGATCGAAATGTCCCGCACGGCTCTGAACTTGCCGCAATTGTTCAGGTGTTCATTCTCCAGTCGGAAGAAGTTCCAGACGAAGCGCCTGAACACCTCCAGAGGAGCCGTGATCGAAGTCATCACTTCTCCGGACACAATCCTCGCCTCGCCGAGCACAAAGGCGGCCACCCAGGAGAATCGCAACACCAGATCCTCAACAATGGCGAAGTAGTAGAAAGACGTGGACGAGTAGACGATCTCCTCGCGCAGGAAGCGATTCTCACCTGCGTTCTTGTCGAAAAGGCCCCAATCCATCTTGATGTCCCACAAATAGGCGTACACTGAGGACACCGTGGCGCTGAGCAGCCACAGGATCACGTAGGGATTCTCGAAGGTGCTCTCGTACTCGGACGCATGGCGACTCTTGAGCGTGGCGAAGATCACCACGAGGAATGTGGTGGAGTACTTGCCGGCGTTCACGAGATGCGGGAAGGCCTCGCGGGAGTCGCGGTAGCGTCTAAGGCACTGTGCGAAGCGGAACCACGCCGGCAGGCAGTTGACGATCGGTCGCAAGATGTAGTCGCTGTCCATGTGATAGCGCGAATCCGCCGCCTCCAGCCAATTGCCGTTCGTGATGTAGAAGCAGATGAGAAACTGGAAGTCCAGCAGTGCGATGACGAGCGAGTTGAGCTGATCCGCCAGCCAGAAGTCGGCGAAGCCCACGTGGAAGAACGGCGCCGCCACCATGCGGCCGATCTTGCGCAGCAGCCAAAAGCGCGCCTCGGGACGGAAGATCTTGAAGGGATTGCAGAGGAAGATGAGCATGATGAGGGACAGCGCGAGGGGGTTCACGAAGGCGGGGATGCTGAGGCTGGGACTGTACAGGAAGCTGAGCATGCTGAGTGTCCACACCACGCCGAAGATCGCCGCCAGCTCCATGAGGTGCTGCTCTGACAGGTGGTTTCGCGGATCGAGCTCGAAGATGAGGACGTGATTGACGCCCGAAGAGCGCCAGCCGTAGATGTTGATGCCGATGAGGAAGAGGAACTCGATGAGCAGCAGCGGCCCGCGGTACAGCCGGAAGGCCACCTTCAGGCTGTCGCCCGCGGACTCGTGGAAGATGGCCGAGAGGACGACAGTGATGAATAATACTATGAAACCGCCCGAAAACAGGCCGACCTGCAATGAGAAAAACCCCGTGAATCACGCGAAAGAGTGCACGGGACGCGGCGCACCTTGAAGGTGATCCATGGGCTCTGCTGCTCCCCCAGCGGCGGCACCCGGAGGCGCTTCATGGCTCGCTGTCGGTCTCCGCCTTCGAGCTCGTGCGTGACCAGCGACTCTGTCTCGTTGATAATGCGATCGATGTCCTTGTTCGTGTAGAAGTGCGACGTCTCCACATGCTCCTGCCGCCACTTGGCGCCGCGATCCGTGGCGAGGAGCTTGTCGTGCTTCTTGAGGATCTTCCGGAAGCCCGTGTGATTGAGCTCGCAGAAGTTCTGCAGCAGAATCACACTCAGATAGAATTCACTGAAGGCCAGTCGCAACTCTTGCGCTTTCCGGTACGGAATATCTGTGTACTTGTTCATGGAAGACTTCTTGGACTTGCCCTTCTGGCTCTCCTCCTGGCATCGCTTCAGCTCCGTGGACAGCGCGGCGAACTTCCGCGTGGACTCGGCGAGCTTCTCCGAGAAGAATGTGTTGATCTTCTTCAGCTCCTGCTCGCAGTAGTGGAAGAAAGTCTCCTCAAAGTTGCTGTAGTGGCGCTTCCGGATGTCCTCCTCCACCGTCTCGGCGGACGGCGCCTCCTCCAGGGCTGTGTACAGCATCGCCTTCATCTCCTCGTAGCTGATGTACTGCTTCCGCCATTCTGGCGTGATGTGGGCGGACAAGTGCTCGGCGAACTTCATGCTGCCCCACTAGACAGGCGTGTCCGTGCGCGCCTGCAAAGTGTGCCCCCGGGGCAGAGAACAGAGAGTCTGTGACAGCGACGGTGCTGGCGCCAGGAACTGCCCACCACTGGAAGCCCACTCGGAGCCTCTGTCTAACCTAGAAACGCTCACGCACGCAAAACCCACTGAAACATCCTGAGATTCACGCTCTATCACACGCCACTTTGAGCACCATCAGTTGCTGATCACTTCCTTGGGGCCTCGGGAGCCGCGAGAAGGGGGGAAAAGGTCGCAAATTAAAAGATAAAAACGACAACAAAAATTTCCGTGAGAAAATAAAAGAGTCGAGATTTCAAACTGACAGCTGACCTGTCGTGAAGCATTGGCCACTTGTGGGCAATGAGATTCTCGCGTTGACCATTGGCATATTGCTTGGAAATTTTTAGAGTTCGGAACTCTAATTCCAGCTTACTTGTGAATGATCAGACACTGAAATACTCCAAAATCGGCTAAAAAGCGTTCATTAAGCGATATTTTGATGGAATATGACGAAAATAAAGACACTTTTTTCTTAAATAAAATCTCTCACAAATATTAAACTTTAAGCGCATTTCAGTACTGAATAGGAAAAGAATTTGCTTCTCAATTTTATGCAAAGCAGAAACGGCAACAATATTCGTGATTCTGAACGAGCGGCGCTGTGAAAAAATCCATCAGCTGATGGGAGTGTTTATGCGGAAATCCGCGAGGGGGTGCAGCTGATGATGCGGGCGCAAAAAATTGCGATTTCGCCAATAAAACAATTCACTTTATGTGTTGATTTGAAGTAGATAAAATACAATATGAAGTGAGTATTCCAGCCACATATTCGGTGGGTTTCCAGGTGAGCCACCAAGATATTTACCCACCTTCTTCACTTTTTGCCACGAATTCGGGGGGAAAACCGGTTGCTGCGGTGGACTTCCTGGGGATTTCCCACCAAAACCACACTCGGCGCTTAACCACACTTTCCTCCACTGGTCCGGAGATGTGCGCTCTTTTTGCCTGTCGCGGGGCAAATGAGAGTGGCAGAGGTGCTAATGATTGCTTTTATAGGCGCACTTTGTGTATCTGTAAGAATGTTTCTGGTGCTGACGATGCGCCACCATGTTTCGTGTGCTCTCTGGCCCTGATATCGCTAACCAAATTGGTGGAGAACAAATATTTAATGCAATTAGGCATTATCGCGGGCTTTTATTCCGCTCGCGCGGCGCAGTATTTACAGAGACAGTGGAAGAAGTGGACTTTGGCGGCACAGATTCACTCCTTGTCCTCATCCTGGCCGAAGAAGATGTGCTGATTGATCTTCTTCTTGATCTTCTCCCGGCCACGCTTGGGTTTCTCCACTTTCACCACTTTCTTAATCTTGGCATCTCTGTCGTCGGCGATCTTGCGCCAGTACAGCTCCTCTGCGTCTCCGGACAGGATGCTAGCCACTCTCTCTGGATCTGTGTAGCGCTTCACGAGATCCTCGGCGGATTCTGGCGTATCCACGCGAATGTAGGCCAATATTGAGCCCTCCTTCACGTCCACGTACTTCACAAATTCGTACTGTCGCAGCTCAGCCTTGAAGTCCTTCACATCCACGAGCGCCTCAGCCAGTTTCACCTCCACAATCACACCCTTCGTCATGGAGATTCCCGTGCTGGGCGCTGGCTTCGACTCTCCGTAGAAATTCATGCTTCCCGGCGACTTGGAGAGCGTCAAAGTGGGCGACTTGGCAACATTTCGATGCCCATTGAAGCCTTGCAGCGCGACTTTCGCCTCCTTGAATCTCTCGCGCTGCAGATTGAGGTATTTATTCCGCAGTCTCTTCCACTCCTTCTTCGTCATGATCTTCAGGTCAAAGATTGAGTCTCTCTCCGCCGAGGAGTTCTTCTTTGACTTGTGCCTCTTCCGCCGATGAGTCTTCCTCTCATCCGTCGCCACAGCGTCATCGGCTTTCTCCTCTTCTTGGGCACTTTCTGGCTCTGTGTCTTCCTTCTTTGTCTTCTCCTCCGCTTCGCACTGTTCCACTTTCAGTCTCTTGGCCGGCGGTTCACTTCTCTCCTCCTCGCCACTCTCCTCAGTCTCCTCGTCCGCCTTCAGCGCATCTTTGCCTTCTTCCTGGGGCTTCTCCTGCTGCTCCTGGTTGAACGACACGACACTCTGCAGCACCGCCGGATCCATTTCAGAGCTCAGCACTCCGCCGAACTTCTGGAAGGCCTTCAGAGTCTTCTCCACTGCGGAAGTGCCGTCAAACTCCACAAATCCAAACTGCTTGATCCTCTTTGTGGCCGAATACTTGGGCAGCGAAACATAAACCACACTTCCATAGCCTCCAAAGGTGGTCTTCATCCACTCATGATCAGCCTTGGCAGGCAATCCCTCCACGTAAATCGTACACTCGTCAGAGTTGATCTTCCAATTGATCTTTGTCCGTCTGCGCACCTTTTTCTCATCCTCAGACAACTGCAGCATCTGAGACTTCGCCAGCGCCTTTGCAATGTCCTTCGCGCACTCTGTCAGCTGCTTCATCCGGTTGAAGCTGAGAAAGATCTCGAGGGGAACATCTGCAAAGGCAAATCATTCAGGAAAAGCTACCGGGAAGAGGTAAATTATGGGAAAACTCACAAGGATCCTCGTTCACCAATTGTCCCAAAAAGCGGTCTTTCGTGATGTTAGCGTCGCTGAAGTAGAATTCCATTTGCTTCCGGATGTTATTGTACATCAACTTCTTTCGGGATCTCGCACGCTTCGTAGTGTTGGATTTCTCTTCCTCCATTGTCAGGAAAAACCACTATTTTCACCGGGAAAACGATTCTCATACACCACAAAACAAACGCATTCGATTTGACACTGAGAGATGTGAGCTGAAGCAAAATTTAACGGCGGGCGACGTAATTTCGAATTTCTTCCGCGCGTTCGAAAACTGGTGTGATTTTCGAATTTTTAGGCGCGAATGGAGATTTTCAAGCCAAGATCCTTGATTGAAGAGACATTTGTTCTGCTATTCAAAAAATATATATTTCTCTTGTTACAAATTAATTCACATTTTAATAACTTCGATTTATATTTAAAGTTAATGAGTAATTCAAAGCGACGACTCTAGAATTTGGTCAAATCATAGGAATTCGAGGGCTGTGTCTTCGCGGAGGTCCTTTGGACTCATTGAGGTGATGCCGCTGCAAAGCGCCTTGTTGCGCAAGTTGGTGTCATTCGACAGGAGAATGACGCGATTGCTCTTCTCCTTCATCTGCAGGCAGCAATTGATGATGGAGTCGTCGGCGGAGAAGGCGTGAATGAGGAGTTCATTCTCATGGACTGCACTCTGTCCCTTCACTTGCGGATGGCGCGCCTCGAGCTTCTCGTTGATGAACTTGATGGCTCTGACGCAGTGGATCTCTGTGGCGGCGGTGCGGTGCTTGATGTTGTCCAGCTCCTGAAGGACAATGTAGGGAATCAGGAGAATGGCGTGTCCAGCAGTCGCGAAGTGCATATTGATGATGTTCTCCAGAAAGATGAGGTTGTGGCAGAAGACATTTGTGTCTACAACGACATAAAATGATCTGCTCAAGTCTTTCCTCTCGCTCTTGACGCCCCGATCGGGAATCCTGGAGCTTTCGGGTTCCTTGTCTTCCTTGTAATCGATTATCAGGCGATTGTCACTTGTGAAATTCACAGATACTCGATATTCCGTGTCGTTCGGTGAGGTTTTGGGCGGTTGAATCACATTTGGCGGGATCTCCGGCCTCTCAGGCGGCGAGAGAGGAACCTGGGCAGAGGTAGCAGTGGATGTACATGCTGGTCTAACCATTGGCCTCCTCAGTCTCTCATTCAGTGATCTGTGGGCTCTCAACTTTGGCCTTTTAGGACTTTCCGGAAGAGCTTTCGCAACAGCTCGTTTCTTCTGGGGCACTTCCTTCGATTCCTCTTCCTCAGCTCGTCTCTTTGGCGCCTGCCGTGCAGGAGCGGGAGTTAACTTGAGACGCCCCTGGACAGATGGTGGCGTCTTGGCTCTGACCACGTGCTTCTCAGGTGCGCATTTCTGGTCTGCCTTGAGTGCAGTTTGCAGACGTTTTAGCCTGTCTTGAGCGGGTGTTCTGCTCATCCGGGCATCGACTTTGGGCACGGACGGAGCGGCGTAGGCCTTGAATATGCGATCGTGGTCTATTTGAGGCACTGATATTGGAGAGATGGGCTTTTCAGCTGAATCAGCTGATTTACTATCTCTGGTTTTCATCCATTGCCAGTCCATCCTCAGTGTTTATCTGGTGGATTTGAACAGGAAGGGATTAAATTTTCGGCTAGATTTCGCTGTAGATTGCATACTTACGATAATGTACATAGTTTGTATGTACAGATTACTTGAATTCTGCACGTCTTTTTAGCAAAAAATAGATTTTTCGAGAGCTCTCTGCTTACAAAACTCTGGCATTCTTCAGAATGACAATTACACTGTTAAGCTAGGCGTGATATTCTTTCCGGAGAACTTATTTTCAGTTCGAATAATCTTATCAGTCAATTGAACGGAATATAGAGCTTAATCAGAAGCTTATTGCAATGATCAACTTGTATTCAGTGTAATTATTCATTTCCTATTCTAGAAAAGATCTTTCCTTCATTTTTCCGAATCTTTTCGCCCATAGAATGTCTTTTTCCGAGAGAGGCGCTGCAATCGTCCTGTGTGGTGCGTGGAAATGGCGCGAAAATTGCCATGTCAAGATCATATGTTTTTGTTGATGTTTGCTCACCTGTAGAGATTCTCATTGCGTCCCAGTTTTCTCCTCCTCCTCCTATCCACATTCCAGCACTTGTCCTGCGTCGCTGCGAGACTGACTCGACCGGCTGATATGTTGCGAAATTGGCGAAGAGGTGCAAAATCATGCCGACTTTCAGATAGCAAGGTAAATGATAGAGATATCGCGCCTGAGGGCATTTCTGCTGGCCAGATGGTGGGGGAGATAGGTGCTGATTAGGTCACTTGTCGACGTGGTGGGAGCCCATTAGGCGGAGGTGCCCTTAAAAGAGCTGCGAAGTAGATGAAAATCCAGTCAGTTTGCCTTTGCCTCGTCATCAGATCACGTGGCCTGACAGGGTCAAATTTGATAGTTGCACACACTCGCAGAGTCAGTGAGTGGAGAATTGCTGGGCGGCGGTGTCTCTGGATGTTGCTGGTTGTGAGATTCTGAACGACAGCACTTGCTTCTCGCGCGTGTCTCAGAGTTCCAAGACAGAGTGTGTTGCGTGTTTGTGATAGAAATGGAAGTGATATCGAACCTTCTGCAGCCCTATAAGGGCATCGTGAGTGCGGCAGCAGGAATTGCTACGACTGCGCAATTTTTTAGTGGTGCTTTTGTCTGCAATGATATCAGGAAGGCGGGAAGTGCCGAGAAGTTCCCCTTCCTGCCCTTTATCGGCGGAACAGTGTTGTGAGTTGTCCGCGGGACGCGGAGTGGCGGCCAGAGGATGAGTGTCTCTCTCTTGTCTGTTTCAGCGGAGTCCTGGGTCTGCAGTACGGCGTGATTCTGCGGGATGACACGATGATTCCGGTGAACTTAGCCGGTCTGGCCTTGAGCATCATCTACGTGTGCTTCTTCTACAACTACACGCCGAATCATCTGAAGGGGCGCGTGTGGGCGCAGATGGGCATCGCCGGCGCCTTCTCGGCCGCCGTGGTGGCGTACGCCCAGTGGGAGGACGAGAATCTGGTGGAGACGCGATTCGGCCTCATTCTCACCGCCGTGATGGTGTACATGATTTCCGCGCCGCTTTTTGATCTCGGCACAATCATTCGCAATCAGAGCGTCGAGGGTCTCCCGTTTCCCATCATCTTCTCCGGCACGGTGGTGTCCTTCCTGTGGCTGCTGCACGGCTTCATCATCCTCAACACCATCGTCGTGGTGCAGAACCTCTTCTTCTTCACGCTGAGCGCCATCCAGCTCTCCCTGTTCGCCATCTATCCATCCAAGCCGACGGACAAAGCCAAGAAGGCGCAGTAGAATGCGACGACGTCGATTCCAGAGACAATAACTCGACCAATCCAGCAGCACTTGTCGTACGTGCACTTTGCCCTTGACCCTCACTCTCCACACGGGACGCTTATTGATTTTCCTCTTCCCTGTGACCATGATTGCAGCGGAAAGGCCAGTGATTGCGCTCAAAGCAGTGGTGCTGACGGAATAGTTGTTTCGAAAACTATCCTTTCAATTTACTGAATTTGCTCTGAAGGTAGTTTGGGATTTTATATCCAGAAATCAAATTGATTTTATTAGAGTAAAATAATTGAAATCGGCAATGAGATTTACACTAAAATTGCCATGTTTCATATATTTTTCCACAGAAACTCACACATTGACGGTGTTTCACATAAATCAGAACACCGTTCCAGAAAAGGGCAATTTTAGCATAATTCTTTTGCTCATTGTGCCAAAATTTATGTGTAAATCAAGAAATTAAGTCTTCCAATTCGTTACATTTGTTGATACGATTAAGACCATATAAGTAGCGTTGAAAGAATTGCATACTGAAGGTGATCTTTGAGCAAATTTTTCAAAGGATTAGTTGAGATATTGAAATTTGTGACATTTTTCTTCGCCTTCCAGTTGCAACTGGTAGATTAACTTAATAAGTCATTCCTTCGTTTGTGTGCCTTGAGATAATGTGAATTTATTGTGATGCTGCCCGTGAAGTTTTCTTATCACACAGCGTGTGATATTTGCAATTTTTTAAGTTGAGAGTGTAACAAAAGGGCCGTAAATGTGTCGCAATAAACTATATGTATTCCTTAATCCCGAAAATCATGTGCAAATACGACAAATTGCTGAGGAAGTCGTCGAAGTGTTCTTTTAATTAGCATGAAGGATATATTTTATATATTTTTAGGGACAATAACACATGTGAACATGTAATTTCGTCTTCCACGAGAGTGTGCAAATGCAAAAAGAGCGAGAAAAAAAGCATGCGAAGCATGCAAGAGTGAATTATTTAAAGCGGAGAAAAGGACGAGAAGAGCTGCAATTCTCTCTTAGCTTTCATGTGTGATCTATTCAACAAGTTTTACACCAAAATGACCCTGAAATAATGAAAATGTTATTGCACAATGATTCTTATTACATAATGATTCAGTGTATACGATTAACCTCTTCACTGTCTCGGTGTGTCCACTTGCTGACGAAAATACGCGAATGCAAGTGTGGTAAATTTCCGGTGGGTGGGAAAATTGCTCAATCAGCATTATTTTTTTATTCTTCTTCTTTCACAGTCCAAAATGACTGGCGAACAAGTCAAAAATGTTGCATTGTCTGATTGTATAGTTTTTATTCAATAAAAAAAAAGAGACAATTAGATGTTGAAAAACCTCAAAAAAGAGAGAGAAAAAACCTCGGAAAAAACAGACACACTGATAAGAACAAATATTTTTTTTTGTAATTGGAATGAATGCTGGAAGATTGTATTAATTTATCTGTCTGCTGACATTCATCGTTTTTCCCTTCTTCTCAATGTTGATTTTACCATCTCTTATCTTCTCCTCTATTGAATTTATTGACTATAATCTATTGTTTCTTTTTTCCTCATTTATCAAATATTTCCATTATCAGTTTTGCTTCCTAAGATGCCTTCTATTTCCTACAATTTCTCCATTACAGAGTTTAGGTAAAAAAATCACAATGTACTCTTTTTTTTTTAAATGTTTTTCTCTCTAGAAAAATAGAACCATTGTATTCCATTTATGTGTTTATTTTTATTTTTATATTTAATATATCCTTGGTTAGAATATCCTTCTGTATCTTTTCTTTTTCATTAAAAATCCTCATTCTTATGGGGGAAAGTCTTTAGCTTTTTTTTTGTTGCTTTTTGGTTTTATACTTCATAATTCACTTCAATCTCTCTCGCGATTATTGGATATGTCCATGTAAAAAATAATAAATTTCCTTCTCGGATTCCATCTCGGAAAGTTTCTTATACAAATTGAACAGTGTGAACTTAAAATGATAAAAGACTTTGTAAATTGGTAAAAATATCGTGTAGGTAGAATATTCCTCTCACTACGTCCGGCGATGGGCAGAAATTGGGGCTCAGAGCGATCCGCTGGAGTCGCCGTGGAAATGCAGGAGGTTCTCGCCAGTGTAGCTGGCCGTTGGCGAGGACGACGGAGCGTCCAGGCTGGCGCGACTCGTGGAACTGAAGCTGCTCGAGCTCATGTCGTCCATCTGGGCCAGGATGTTCTGGCTTCCGCCAGCGAAAACCTTGGAAATCGCGACGCCGTCTGCAAAGGGCGTCACAGATTAGTTAACAATTCCACATTCAATCTTTCATTGCCATGTATTAATTTAAGGGTCGTTGCAATATTACAGATTTCATATTTCAATTCATCTATGCTTGCTAACTGACAATTTACTTGGTTTTCACGTGAATTTTCCGGCTCTTGAATTGACTTCAAGCGCCAACGTTTGAACAGTTTCAAGTCTCGTAGAAAATAAACTCCCCACTTTCGTGAATGTTACGAATTCATAACTTTGACAGCTTTTTCAAAATGATATGAAAGTAAAGTTGCAAAGACTCCTTAGAATTATGATGAAATAATGATTTTTTTTTAACTTTAAGGGCCTAAGTGGGTTAAAATATAACCATTGGCGATTTCAAAGGGTGCTTTGAAGAAAAAACAGTGGTTTTTGCGAAAGAGAAATGAAACGTTTTTTTTTATTGTTTTTTTTTCTCCTTTTAAAGTAAATTTTATAAATACAATAAATTCTCTTAATCTTGCAATTACTGTATAGACACAATGAATCATCATCAATTTAATCTTTCATTTATTCACTCTAGTCAACTAATTTTTATATTCACTTTTTTCAAAATTTTATATGCATTTTTTTTGTCATTCACGATTTTTTTCTTTCTTTCTTTCTTATTCATCTGCAATAAACGATACAGAGACAGAAATTCAATAACGACTAATTCATCATTCTTAAGTTTATACCAAGAGCTCTCTATTTATCTCAAGTGAGTCTCAAGAGGGTTTTCATGGGACGATCTTGAGGCCTCTAATCGAAGAAATAATAAAATGATGTTAAGATTCCGATTCGAACGATATAATCTTCCTTAATAGAAACGATTTCACGAGTTAAAATGTGGTCTAGAAATGGATACAAATGTTTTGAACGTAAATAATATTTCGCTCTAAAATATAAATTATAGCAAAAATAAAATGGTTGGTAAAATTGTCCAACGAAACAACATGAAGAGGAAAAAAATGTGTATCTAAAATAGAAGGAAAAAAGATATTTTTAAATATACTTTGAGATCTTACACGATATTATACCATTTTTTTTGTGATCATTCTACACACTCCTCACCGTCTTTAACCTTAAATCTACAATTTTACAGTAATTCTTTTAATCCTTTTACAAGAAGTTCTGTCTTCACTAAGCTATGATTTTTTTGTAGTATTTTTTTTACACTGTTATTTGTCTCGTTCTACACGCAAAACTAGAGTTCTCCTTCCCTTCCTAACACGTAATGATTGTGATCTTCTTCAAAAGAATTGCTGATCCTCGTGATGTTTTTCTCTGTACAGTTTTCCCTCCTTTGCCATGTCTTATCTATTTTTCCTGCGTGACTTCTTCTTCTGCTGCTGCTTAAAATCACTTCGATTGGTCGTTGGCAGTGTTTCGGACCGCTTTGTCGACTCCTTCTCCCCATCCTCGGACGCCTTCTGCTCAGCAGCGCAGCGATCCGACATCGGAGAACCCTCACTGGCGCCTCCGCTGGCATTTATCAGCGGCTGCAGCTCCTCGTCGTGTCCGTCACTCCCCTCGCGCGCCTTCTCGCCGCCCGACGAGCTCTCAGAGTCATTCTCCGAGGAGCCACTGACCGAGAGGATTCTGTCGGTGGGATTGCTGTCGGTGAACTTCTCCTCGAAGCTGTTGTAGAAGTGATCTGACCAGAATTTGTCGGTCTCACTGCGCGCCACGTTATTATACAGTGTGGACTCCTCCTCCTGATAGCCATACATGGGCTCGAACTTGAGCTCAAAGGGCTCCAGGGGCGCCAGAGGCTCCACAAGGCGTTCGCTGTCCTCCTCGGGGAACTCCAAGTCCAACTTTGTGGTTGTCACATCGAAGAAATTGTTGACAATTTCCGGGAACTGCTCTTCCCGCTTTGTCGTCGTGGTCATGACAATTGAGTCCTTGAGCAATGTGTCCTGAATCATCTCGAAATCCTGCTTCAGCGTCTTGTACTGTGGCAGATTCTCCTCATCCTCAGGCAGCTTCACTTCATCCAGCTGAATTTCGTCGATTTTCCCCTCAATCTTCTCCTCTTCCGCCAGATTTTTCGCTACTTTTGCACCTTTCTTCACCTTCTTCGGCTTCCCCGCCGTCTTCACTGCCCGCGGAGGCTCTTCCAACTCCACAGGGGGTGGCGAGGGTTCCTTTTCCTCTTGCTTCTTCTTCTTCCCGCCACTCTTCTTCGCCACTTCCTTCTCTGGCGACTTTCGCGGCACGCTCTCCTCCATCACCG
Organism: Phlebotomus argentipes; assembly: GCF_947086385.1. Lineage (NCBI taxonomy): Eukaryota > Metazoa > Arthropoda > Insecta > Diptera > Psychodidae > Phlebotomus > Phlebotomus argentipes. The sequence goes on along the minus strand of NW_026776181.1, from coordinate 3,767,511 downwards.
GCACAATGAGCTCCATGCCAACGGGCGCGGGAGCGTCTGGAGTCACTTCCTCCTCACTGGACGCCCGTCGCACGTCACTAATCACCGTGACGACGGGCCGAAAGAGTGCCTCGTCGCAATTCTCGTGCAAATAGTGATCCGCGAAGCTTGTGTCCATCTCGCCGGGGCACGAGATCACGGACTGCGTCACTGTGGTCACAGTTCCCAAGGGATTCACCACTTTGGCCACAGAACGCGACGCACCGCCATTTGGCGGCGGTGTAGCGTGACCCATCGCGACTGTGGACATCTCACGATGTCGCACACACGACGCTGTGGCCGATGACGAGGGACCTTGAAGAGAAAGAGAAGCCAGAGGCAGAGATTCAGTCACTTTTTCAGTCTTAATCTCCAAAATTTTTCCGCAACTAACAAAAAAACCGAAACGCTCTCTAGCTTCTAAAGCCAAACTTCCAAAAAAAAAAAAAAACAGAAGGTAAATAATAGTAAGATGTATAAAACAAGTGGTAAAAAATGTACACAGAAAATTAACTGAGTGAGAAAATTAGGTATTAAAAAGTAGTATTTTAATTAGATTTAGCCACGGCCGGTGTGCGTGATGGATAAATCTCTCTCTCTCTCAACTCTAGGCTTTAGTCTTCCTCTGGGATTTCACAGAGAGTGAAAGCATTCATGCAAATTAATTCCCATCACTTTTGCCGCGACAAACCAATCGCGAGAGGTGCGCAAATAAGTGCTAACTTCAGGACAATCTCTGCGAAACACAACCTGCCTTTGGCTTTTAATCTCTCCCCAAAGTACCACAGCTTATCAGTAAAACAAAACAACGGCAAGTGCAGAGGAAGAATTGAACAAGAATTGAGACAAAAACTGTCAATCTCGATTGTTCATCTCTCCTTCCACTTTTAGCCCTAATAAACTTCTTATCAAAAAGTGTGTGGAGCAAAATACAAACTGAGTGGAAATCCAACAAAACGGTAAATATCACTTTTCGTGGATCATTTCATTGAATTTCCCCCCAATCAGTGAAGCATCAGGACACAAGAAAAAAGCTGCTGATTCACCAGCAAATATTGCTGATCATGTCAAAATTATTGTGCGACAAAGAGAACCTTCAATTCACCTTCTTTCTCATGCATTTGCCTCTCTAATTCTTTTTTTCTGTGCAAAGTAGAGAGTGAACTTAGCAAACAGAATACTGTGATAGTGAAGTGATAATAGTGCAAATTATACTTTTTGTAAAATGGAAATAAAATGAAATTTTAATGAAGCATTGTGTTATTTACATGTGTGTGTGTGTTGGCGCTTAAAAATCATATTCTACAACATCGCAAGCACTATCAGTTGATGTGTTGTTACCTGAGGTATCTCGCGATACGTTCGGTGATTCACGCATGGCATCGGCCAGATCCTCGCGCAATTGCGACTCGCGAGGACCCAGAGAGAAGTCCGGATCCATATCATCGTGACGGAATTGATCAGCAAGACGAGGACTGGGCTCGTAACTGCCTGCAAGATCAGAAACCAGAGTCAGTCACGTCAATCATTCCGCGCTGAGCAAAGCGTCAATCTCACTGTAGGATCCGGATTCGATGAGAACGGGCACAATGGGGCGCCCCGTGGTGGTGATTGGCATATTCATGGGGTTGGAGCGCGCCGGCAGGGCGCCACTGGCCGTGGCGATGCCCACCTCCACAGACTCCGCATCGATGTGACTCAGGGACGAGCCGCTGGGCGTGTTGTACGTCTTGAAGATGAACTGCGGCCCCATCCAGAGTCGCCTGTGCGGCCCCGCGTGCGTGATGATCTCCACCTGCGCCAGCCAGCGATCATCCCTCTCCCCCTCCCGCGCATCCTCGCAGTTCTCCGCCTCGAACACGCGATCGCGCAACAGCCAACTGTCCGACGGCAGCGGCGGCTGAATCTCCGTGAGAGAGTCCGCCGTCCGCAGGAGATTCCACTGCGCCTTCGCCTCCACGTCCAGCTCAATTGGCGTGTCATCGCTCACTCTCTCCTTGGCAACGCCTGCAAAACACAAAATTTTTGGCAAATTCCTCAATCTGTCACTAAATATTTAGAGAGCTAAAAATACACAATGTGTGACGACACGCTCTCGTGCCGATGGATTAAAATAAGAGTGTAAATGAGACTTTAGAGGCACAACGACATTGTTCTCCGCTTACAATATTGCACACTTTTGCCTCACTTTATTTTTAATGGGATTTAAATTTATTTGATGAGTGTGTGTTTCAACCATGTTGACAAACACGACCTCTTGAAGTGACTCAGTTTGGCTGAATAACATTGAATTACACTTCATTGATTAAATGAATTTTCCACATGTACGAAAAATGGGAGATTCAGTTCATGTCCTTAAGAGTCGATCCTATCTGGAGTTTTATTTGAGTGCAAACTACTGGAATAGAGTCAAGGAATGAAGTCTTGTTTTCCAGCCCGATAAAGGCTAGTTTTCGGAGCATTTCTAAGGTCTGAGAAGACTTGAAATTATGCTAAAAAAAGACTTAATTTCAAATCACTTTATCAATGATTTTATCAGTGAGTGATACTCACTTGAGGTGTGCTTGGGCTCCAGGTCGTACTGAATCAACGCGCCATGTCCTGCCATGATAAAGAGCGAGTCCACGGCGCGTCTCTGCATCCTGAGCGACGGCGCTTCTCTAGCACTGCCCGGCGGATCGAGGAGCCACGCTCTGGGCCTCGCGAAAGTGGCGCACATCCGCAGTGGCTTCGAGGAGTTCCCATCATCGGACAGTGACGAGTGTCGCTGTCTGCCCTTGGCGTATTGCGCGGCTCCAGGGCCGGCGACTGTCACCAGCGATGCCGGCTGGCGAAGTTGCGTGAGCGGAAGGATGACTGTCGGGTGCGGAAAGGGCGGCAATCGGGGATTGGGATAAGCGCTGCCCGTGTGGTTGGTGCCGTGATTGGCGTCCGCGTACGAGACAGGGCTGCTCGATCGGCCGCCGTCCATGGAGAGGCCCGCCGAGCGGTGGAAGCGCGACAAGCGATTGACAACATGCGGAGAGCCGTGCGTGCGGATGCCCGCGGGCCCACCGTACGGCGTCACGGGGAACACGTGAGTGGTGCCGCGCAGGCTACTCACGGCCACCCAGCGTGAATCCAGCGAGAACACAATGTCCTGCACCTTGGCCGTCGTGTCGCCGCGATGGAGCACATAGAGATGGTGAACGGCGGCATGCGACGCCCCGCCGGGGTGCGGGTGGATGCGGAACACGTGGAAGTCATGGCCACGGCGATCGGCTGTGAGCAGCAGCATGCCCGAGGGGTCAAACTGCAGCGCCACGATGGCATCCGAGTGGGCGATAAAGTGAGCCACAATTGGATCCACTCCAGATGCCGAAATGGGGGCTCCAGTTGTGGGGCTGATGTCTTTTATAGGGTGCTGAAAGCAAAAGTGATGAGACACTTTATTCGCCATTTCTTATCAGTGTGTTCAGTAGCAAAAGTGAATTATGCAATAATTTCTTTACTTACTAACTCAACGCAAAGATATTCTAAGCGAAATTTACCACATCAAAATCACCTCCAAATACCATCATTAACCAGACATCTCATGAGTAAAACATTGCAAATCCTTTTCTTCATGTCTCTTAAGTGAAGAGCTATTTTTCCTTATTCCTTTGGATTAAACTCTTACATATTTGAATGTTAACATTCCTCAGTTTTACTGGGAATTGATCCAATTATTATCAAAAAAGCAAAACGATAGGAAAAGGTCGAGTATTTGCAATCTCACTTCTCTGCTATCTCAGCAACTTCATAAGCTTTTATGTTTCTCAAGTTAAATTAAATGCATTTTCCACAACAAAAACAAGTTTTACAGCGCGATAAGGAAAATTCCTGAGGTCATTGCAATAATGAACCATTTCACTTCTGCTTCAGGTATTTGTATAAAAAATGTTTCTTTGTTTAGGCATTTTGCAATAACACGTGTGGCTCATAATGCCTCTCAAGGTTCAAAAACAGATAATTTTTTATCTAACGCCGAGCGCATGAATCACAGGAAGTCTCTGCTTTTTTCTCTTTTTACCTTTATGTCCATGATGGTGACGACGCCCGGTTGGCGAGGATCGGAAACTGGTGTGGAGCTCCCGGATCCCGGACTGCCGGCCTGCATTTGGCCCTGGCTGCTGAAGCCCGCCGCCACGGACTCGCCCAACTCGCGCAGACCCTTCCCAAGGCTCTTGGCGGCATTGAGCATCGTGGCTGTGTAGCTGGCCACGCCGTCGCAGTCGCATCCGCCACTGCTGCGCTTCGACATGAGCCGCCGCTCGGCGTACGCCATCCAGCGCGTGCCCAGCGCCACGGGATTGGGATTGAGTCCGGGACTCGGATGGCACGTGGTCACTGTGCATCTGTCCTCAAAGTTGCGCGCATCGAACACGGCTATCCTCTCCTGGAAGGTCACCACCACGGTGGATCTGTTGGCGAGGATGTCGAGGATGGGGTTCTTGAACTTGATGCTCTTCACCACATCCCCGTCGGCCAGCGAGACGAAAGCCACCGCACAGTGGGCCGTCGTCCCGCCCGGCGGCGTTTGCGGGCTGTCGCAGAGCGCCATGATGGGCCGCTTGGAAGTGAACTGATCGCAGGGCGCGTCCGCCAGGTCTCCGTCGTCCGGCACCGGCGTGGGCAGAATGCGAAGGCATTTCACGCTGCCGTGGCGCCACGACAGCACCTCCACGGCCTCCCCATTGGCGGGAATCGCCCACACTTGCACGCCACTGCCGTAGCCCAGCGTGAGGAGCAGCGGTGGAGCGCAATCCGCCTCGAGATCCCAATCCTCGCCGAACTTCAGGTCACTCACATCGGCGTCCGTCTCAAATCGCGCCCACAGGATGGACTCCTTGCCGCCATCGCCAGGGCCACTCGCGGACGTGAGCGTGACATCGTTGATGAAGCCCGCCACGCTGTCCAGCACCGAGCGATCACACACCGCTTGCGGGGGCACCACGGCCGGGACGCTGCGAGCGCCGCGACGCGGAGACTCCGACATCTTGATGCTTCAGACAATCTGCTTGAGTCGCTTCCTGAAAACCGAACAGAGAAAAGGGTTGCAGATCAGCTCACTAGACTTCCCTTTTTGCACAAAGTGCGTCAAAAATCCCATTAATTACACGTCGCCAATGGCATCCACACACTGCACATGCACTGCGCGCGTGTGTGTGTGCAAGAGAGAGAGACCAAAGGTGCCCCCCCAGTGAAAAAAAAACTCAGGGTCGCCTCGAGAGAGTATCGTTGGCAGCCTCTCTCTCTCTCTCGTCTTTTTTTGGGAAAAATCCCGCAGAAATTCACGAGAAGTGAAATCACACTCCCGCACTCGTGGGACGAAATGCTCTCTCTCTCTCTCAATTGCGTTGAATTTTTCCTGTCCCGTTGTTTATTTCACTTGGCAAACGCAGCCCCACAATAAGAGACCAAACAGCTGAGCTGGAGACACTCACACACCTTCAGCGCGAGAGCCAAAAAGTATGACAAAACGCCAAGAGAAAAGAAACAGTCAGAGAGAGAAAGAGAGAGTCAACAGTGGCGCACCGCGGAATTGACGCAGGTGGTTGAATGCCTGCCAACCCTATGAAAGAACTGACTTTCAGGCAGTGAATGTGATGTTTTCTTGCCTGAATGTTTGGAGAAAAATTTGAAAATTGTTTTGAACGTTCAGGCACAACAAACATTCTTAAGGCCTTGATATATTACAGATATTTTCTTGGAAGATTCCGATTCGCATTGATACTTATAAGACGCTCTTATTGGTTTGTATGCGTCAACAAGCAAATATACTATCGTCATGCAGCTGCGTTATCGAGCAACCTTTGCGGAATTGTGGTTATCGCTGAAAAATTGTCACTTGTGCTTCGGTAAATTGACTGAGAAGTGTCGATTTCGACAGGGAGCGGAAGGGAGACGGAGCGATTTGGCCCCCAACTGAGCCACTCTCTCGGTTTGACATTCACTGCGATGAGAGGCAGCGAGCGCCAGCGCCACCACTGGCCGCACACACTCCCGCACACGAGAGTGACAACAGCGCGCTGAGCGAGTGTGTGTGCCATTGTTTGATAGTGTGCCCAGAGAGCGAGAGAGATGGAGTGGCGAGAGCGAAGGACAAAGGATTGGGGAATCCGCCCAAGCTAGCCAGCCAACAAAGGTGGCCCCACGGTGGCAGGGACACTGGGTGCCTCCGTTGGCGTCTCAGATACTCCGGAGAGGTGGTCAGAATGGGATTTACTCACTCTCTGGAAGGCAGCCAAACACATAACTGGGCAATTTCAGTGGATTTCAACAAACTGCGTCATCGTTTTACACAATCAACTTTTCACTTTGGCGATGAGGGCAGCCTCTCGAGTTGGCCCACTTTTTTCACACACGATCACACACTTTTCCCTTACCACCCACCACTCACGCCATCCACTTGTCGTTTCTGCGTTCTTTTCCCAGGGATTTTTGGCTGTGAAAATGCAACAAAATGTCTGTGACTGCCTTTTTCTACGCAGACGAAGACAATGTAACAAATTTTCCACTAACCTCTCTCTCTCACTCTCGCCAACTGACGTTTTACACAACAAAATCAGCTGACATATGGCGGACGGCCGCTCGGGAGGCGCGCGAAGGCGACGCGAGTCTGCGAGTGCTGACAAATGGAGGGGAAATTGTCAGCACGTCAGCGCTGCGAAATGCCGCTGTTGGCTGCACTTCGTGGCGCTCCAGTCGGCGAGTCAAGTGAATTTTGACTCTGCAAAAGAAACATGGCTGACGTGTGTGTGGTGTTTGCGGGGTGTTGTGAAAAAGTGATCATTTTGTGACCTTCCCACCTGCCTATGGATACCTAATTGCGCTCAGCAGACTCCCGAGTGTTCAGTGCGTACCCTGGTTGGTGAAGAGGACTTGTGTGCGGGCAGAGAGGAGCACAGCGAGCGCGTGACGAGTGGTGTTGGCGAAATGGCTGACGACCGGGGGAGGCTCTCCTCGGTGGCTGCTGATGGGATAGACATAAAGCGACCTGAGGAGGTTGTCATGTCCAATCTGGCGGATAATCTCAAATTTGCCGTCCTCATTGGACTCGTGGAGGTCGGTGGGCAGGTGTCAAATCGCGAGGTTGTCAACACAGTGCTGCATTTGGTGAGTTTCTGTCCCAGTGCCTTTCCACCCCCTCGCGAGGGCCATCCGGACGTGGTGGCGCAGGCACAGTGGCCTGACCACCGCGTCTGGGGTGCTCAGTGTCTCGGGAAGCAAGTTGGGGAGTCGCACTGTCAAGCTGTCACCACCCATTGCCTCTCGCGGCGGAGGAAAACACCTGACAAGGTGGATGGCAATCGTGTTCAATTGCGACAAGTGTCACTCTTCCGGACGCAGAGGCTCCGCGGTGGAAATGAGCAGTGTCCCACCCACTCGCCGTCCGTTCCAATTTCCCAATTACATCAATTAAACAGACTCGCGCGCGCCCGGTGAAAAAACACCCAATTAGGCCCGACTTTATCTAGGAGGCGAAACGGTGTGATGAATCGCAAATGGGTCTATAATTGATCCTCTGACCAGGCAAAAAGCCCCCTAATTTCGTCAGAGAAAAGTAAAGGTTGATTACGAGTGGAAAAGTGCCACCTTTTATCAGTAAAACTCTCGCTCGTGATATCGAGCGAGCGAGTGTGCGTTTGACGGTCTCGAAAAACATTCATATGAAATTATGGTAAAAGAGTGTAACAATTATTTATCACCTTCATTACAGTCACACAGCATGAGCGTGTGTGCAATGAGTCTTTCTACCTCTTTCTCACCTTGAGAATCACTCTTGCAAGGTGCTAATCGACCCGCTATCATGACTTTCGGGTGGTGGGAAACTGCAGGTCCTTAGCGACTGAACAGGTGCAGAATATGATCATTTCGTTTAACCCTTTCACGACAGAATATCCACATTAACAGGACGTGCCTTAAGATTTTCGACTTTGGAATGATTTTCATCCCTTGCTCAACTCTTTAGAATCCACTGACTTCATTCTCGCTTTCGTTGTGAGGTACTTGAGTTTAGGATGCTCTTCAGAGTGTTCAACATCACTTCCTGGAATTATTACAGTCTTCCATTCGAGAGGCTGAATAAACGAAGCGAATTCAGAAGTTATTTATGTATGGCAAATATAAATAAATTGGTCATACAAATTTTTGGTTTATTCTATTTTGGTAGCATTTCCTTCAGAGATATAAATCTATCAAAGATTTGGGACGTTTTTAGAAGAAAATTTGAATATTTCTTCTTATTCCAGCGAACACATCTGCTCACAAAAGCGCCTTTTTTAAGGTCAAAGTGTGAGAATTACTCGTGATGGCAGCGACGATTAAAAAAACTAAAACGATGAACTTGTTAGATGACATTTGATTATACTTGTCAAAGAGGAAATTTGCAAATTTAATGGGAAGTGTTTGAGAAAACACGAAAGCCGCCACATTTGCAGAAGAGAGGAACTTGATATCGTTTTATTCACGTTCTCACACGAGTGGAGAATCTCGATTTTGAGTTGATATAGTTTTAGAGTTTTCCAACATCCTTTTCCGGCTGTTTGTTTATATTTTTGGTTTATAGCAGTTCGTAAGTTTCTTTGAGGGTGTAATTTGCAAAACTTCCATTACGAGTGACCAGGGATTCCTCCGGTTGGGTTTCTGTGGCGAAAAGTTGAGCTTATCTGTGGAATGCACCGCATCTTATCTTATCTGTCGTGTGATAAATTTTGTAAAATAAATGAAGAGCGACATTTTCACAATAAGTGTCCGCTTTGCATCAAGAGTCAAATTTAAGTCTTCCCACATGTTAAATAATTTCTTAGAGTTCTCATTACTGCTTAATTCACTTATGTCTTTCGGAGTTGATGCCAAATTCAGTGTTTCTCATGAGGAGCGAAAAAAAAAATATCGTGAAGCTTAACACTGAATATATTAATATTTTACAAGGTCAGTCATCTTTTCAAATTAATGTGAATTCTATGTGTTTCTACCGATTTCCTTTGTCAGGCTCAATCTCTGTGTCTCTGTGTGCGTAATTGAATTTGTGAACTGATTTACGTAAATGACATAAAAGCTCTGTTGAGGCATTAATTAACAAATTGATCTCGTTAGTGATGTTCGGAGTGTTTTCATTGTAGTTACATAAATGCACAATGCAAATAATGTTCCGTGCCAGGACGAATTTCAGATAGAATTTGATCTGATTGAAGGGGTTTTATTTATCGTCTTTGAGCAGAATCGCACTTTGAATTGTGATAGCAGTCTTTGCTGTGAAATCTTGAAAGGAATTTATTCAGCTTTCGCAGTTTATTGAAATTGAGATGTAATCCAATATTCTCCTCAATGTTTTTCTCCTTTTAATTTTGAACATGAGCCAGCGTGGAATTATATGCGGGGGAATAGAATAAATGTGATGAATTGGATGTGCATTCATTGGCGATGTGCAGATGAGAACGGGTGTGAATGGAGTGAATTGAGGTGCGATTTGTGTTCCAAATGATTCGCTGTGAATAAAGAGATAAATCGGCGAAATGAACTTTCCGGGTAGTTGAAATGTTGCAAGAGATTCAGCCAAATTTTCATTAATACTCCGATTCTCGTTCCATTGAATGCTTAGTGGTCGAATTTCTTTTTTTTTTCACTATAACGTCTGCGGTAGGAAAGATTTAGTGGCTCGACTGCATTTATTCTGGTCTCGAGAATTTTTGCACGAGTTTCTCTAAATGGACGAAATCACGTTTTTCCCTCTTGTGCTTTTATAACAATTCCACATTTTTAATTCACTCCCAATGTGTGTGTGTTTGTGTGTGTTTGTGTATTATTCATTTGAATATCCACTCACCCGTGAGGATATTTCTTTTTCATGTTGTTTACCCATTTTCATTTTCGCTGTTTTAATACCCAGACTCATGGACACTCGTTTCTGCCTCTGCTCAGGTGGAGTTCTGTATTGATGAGAGTTTTGCGTTGATTTCCGCTGTCAAGGGCACAAAAAGATAATAATAATCAATGATGATGATGAGAGGGAGACATTTTGCTATGCAACTACTGTGCTGAACTATTTCGGTTTGCAGCAAAATGAATTATTCAAATTATCTGCTCATTCATATCACAAATTCTGCCTTCCGGCGAGAAATTTTGTGCTCATGAAAACTCATTATCTATTACGGGAAAATAGCATATATTTATGTGGTGAATAACACACACTCAGTGGGTGTTTTGAATTGAATTTAAAGTTTTATTTCGCACTATTTGATTAAACAATAAATAATAGTGTGAATATCTGAGTTTGGTGACGCTGAGAGAACTTTTTTTTTATAAGAGTATTTCCATTAACAGAACACGATCATAAACACGCCAATTATTTATTAAACATTAACTCTATTAATTTGTCCAATTTCTGAGAAAATCCAACTCACTTTCACGGCATATGATCACCCTTTTGAGCTAAATTCATCTCAACTATATTTACTACAGGGAAAAATTTCACAGAGTGTGAGTTTTACTTGTATTCTTGCCCAGATCGATCGTCTCTGAGTTGAATGTACAATTAGATAGCCTGGAAATGGGGATGTGAAGATGATGTGGGAGGGGAAAATTTATTTTTCTCTATTGTATTTGCCATGTTTAAAGATGACAGTGAAAAAGGAAGAAGTCCTGTGCGTGTGTTGTGAAGGAGAAGAAAAAACTTCCGGGTCGGAAAGTTGTTTAATATCGTAATCTGATTATTTTTTATCTTCATTTAATAATGTTGAGTACCCGAGACGAGGGCGGGAGGATTGAAACTGTGAAGATGTTGGGTGATATTTTTCGTATGTTCTCTATTTCTCAATCCTGACAGCCTTCGTGGGGTGGCGAGGCGCCTTTAATGCAGCACTTTAAGCACGAAAATCTCTGTTGAAGAATAATTCTTGAGTACAGTTTGAATTTGTAATTACGGGCCAAATTGCCAGTAAAATGGTAATGTGTGAAATGTGTAAATTAGCCTTTAACGCTTCTAGAACAATCTTGGGGTATTCCAGATCACATGTGTTATTTTCACCTGACATTTGTGTTAAAAATTGGACTTTCAGAGTGTGTAATTTTGAAAACGAGCTATAAATGACATTTTTCGAGCAAAAAAGAGCGTCAAAACAGCCGTAAAACTATGCAACAAAGGATAGCGCGAGAGTTTTATGGTATTTTATCTCATAAAACTATGTGAATGGTCCTATAACACAGTTTAAATAGGAATTTGGCCCTACATTTTACTATCAAAAATTCAAGTAGAAAGCAAGATTTTTCTACCACCTTTGAATGTGTGTGTATTGAAAGAAAGAAAAACAAGAAATGGAGTTGTTTAATCAAAATCTCTCCAGGAAATGTAAAAGTTTGCCCATAAAAGAAATATGTTATCCCCAATTGCGCTCTAAAAATGCTTCTCAAAACAGCCAAAATGGCTTCACGGTGTCAGATTTCGGGCGGATCTTCCCCTCTGGGTAACAAAGGAAACTTGCTCATCTCCCTATTCACCTGCTTCTCCGCGTGCCAGTTAATCTTTAACACCACGCTGAATGTTAAGTGATTCGCAGAAGCACTATTTTTCATTCTTTCTCCCCTCGTTTTCACTGTGTCGAGAGTGTAGCGGAAAAAATCTCCACGAGCGAAAGTGGGAATATTTTAGCCTCGGATTCGCCCCAACATCATAACTCTGAGCCTATATGATGGCAATTCTGTTGGGGATATGCACAATCATAGTCAGCACAAGGTGTGTGTGAGTGTGCTTCTTTCGCCGGCAATTTATGTGGTAGAATGGCACACTCGCGACATCCACGTGTGATTTTAATGGGTTTTTCATACTTGCACAGCTACTCATGCAATCCTGCAACTTGTGGTGTCATAATTTCTTGCCCACAGCCAGAAATTGCATGAGAGTTCATCCCAGAGGAGTGCTGAGCAGAGAAAAAAATGTCTTTTACTCCTAATTAGTGTGAGCATGTGAAAATTAGCATTCTCAGCATCGCATTAGCACACTCATTTCTATATTTCACAAGAAGTTGCACAAGAAAAGTCTCCACCACTATCAATTGCCACTCTAAGCAATTAAGGGGGGAGAAAAGGAAAAAAGCAGTGAGCATGACTTCTTTTTTCTTGTAGGGCTGTTATATGATATAAAAAGTTGAATCTTGTTTAACGTACCTTTGTAACTTCCTCGCTTTTGACGTTGAGTCACAGTCAGGTGAATGTTTATCAGCACTTGAGAGCGAGACGCGAGACAACTTAAGCAAAACCGCTTTAGAAGCTGGGATTTTATAAACCACAGCCGCTGAAGAGCTGTAACTGTACTTGAGTTCAACTTCAACCGTGAAACTGTATTACATAATCCACAACTATGCTGGAAACATATCTTTTGTCACTGTCTGTAGATAAAGTTGCCACGACACGGGAAAAATCGTGAAAGTTTCACCTCCTCAAAAATTCTCCATTCACCTTATTTCATCATATTTATTTAGGCTGCTTTTCCCGCACTCACACTGTGTCTTCCTCACAATCAAAGGCCAAAAAACCATAAAGGCAAACACCCCCAAAATCTTCCCCCTCAGCATTCGTTTTCTAGGGTCGGCGAGTTCATTTTCATCTCCTCCTTTTTGCCGCAATCCAAGGGAGAGAGAGAGAAAGAGAGAAATGGGAAAGAATAGGGAAAATCTGGTGGAAAGCGCGCGATACACAGGCAGACGGAAGATATTTCGCATCACTTTCGACCAGTGAAAAGGCAGAAGAAAACTGAGGGGGGACAATTAAATTAATTTCACGGGTTGTTTTAATCACGATTTTCATAATCATTGACCATCACGCCGTGTGTACTCAAAGGGCGCCACAGCAAGGAAGGCAGCGTGAAATTTCATTAAGCGAAATGCTTCTCATTTCTCGACCATGAAACAACGCCCCGAATCATAATACAATTCTATGGGTATTGTGCAAATTTAGCTAATAATTCTTTTCATCATTCATTCCATCAACCCTGGGTGATTCGCAAAATGTCTGAAAATTAGCATTCTCAAAGGAGGTTTTGGGCTTCACTCGGACGCAGAAGAGATGGGTGAAAAAGAAGGAAACACTTTCACCCTTGAGTGTTTGAGCGCCCAAGGAAACTTGATGGCGCCTCGAAGGCAGTGTGACAAAAAGCATCCCATAAATAATTCACACATAAGAGAGATGCGAAAGCAGAGACAGAATCCAGGCATTGTAGAATCAAGTTGCACACGGCTCTGATTTCGCAGGATTTTTATCCATCTTGCCTCTGCTTAGTCATTTCTCGAGCTCGTTTGCAAGCGGATTTCCAGAGAGAATTTGAGAAAAGGTGGGAAATTGTGTTAAAAGGGTGAAACAGTGAGTTTATTGTATTATTTCGTCCTGTTTCACGAGTTGTTTAAGTAGTTTTTAGGGGATTTAGGGGTCGTTGCAACGTTACAGATTTCAGATATCGATTCGTAAGAGATACGAAAATTGACATACATTTTACTTTAGCTCCTGAAATTCAAACAGTTTTAACTCCAGTTCTATTGCATCGGTGCAAATATATGACTTATCGAAAGACAAACAGACTCGCAAAATAACAAATGACGCCCCCTTCTTTTTGTCACGTTTCGTGATGTTAAGCCTCCGTGAGTCAAATTTAGTTGATTTTGCGAGATTTAATTTTTTGCGCGAACGCAGATATTAGTTGTGATGTAAGTCCCAGCTAGATAAAATACTGAATTCTCAAGATAAGATAGAAAAGATATCTTCCTGGAGGTGCGCTATAAAAGCCCGCGACAAGGAGTGGTCAGTTGTACAGAGTTTTGTGATCACTTTGGAAAGATGAAAGTGTTTTTTGCTGTTCTGGCTCTCGTGAGCACCGCTTTGGCTGCTCCAGGTTAGTGTTGTCCTGGCCTCAAGAGGATTCCTGGACGTGGGTATTGAGGGTGTGTTTGTCTTGGCAGCTGACGTGAGCACGCCCAAGTTGGCCTTCGTGAATGAAAGGATCACCAATGGGCAGGATGCCGCTTTCGGCGAATTCCCTTACATCTGCTCCATGCACTGGGTGCTGATCGCCTCTGAGATCCACGTGTGCGGCGCCTCCATCATCAATCCCAACTGGATCCTCACGGCCGCTCACTGTTTCACGGAGATCGCCAACATTGGTGTCTTGGACGCCGTGTGTGGCATCACGGATCTCACGATCAACGACACGCAGCAGCGCAACACAATCACCGAGCACATCATCCATCCCGACTATCCAGGTGGCGTGGCGCCCAATGACATTGCCGTAGGCCGCCTGGCCGGCATCCTCACGTTCAATGCCAATATTCAGCCTATCAACCTGCCCACCCAGGGACAGGAGCCCATCCTCGACATCGCCGTGCTCGCCGGCTGGGGTTCCACGTCCACCACCAACGTGCCCAACATGCCCAACCGCCTGCAACGCGCCATCAAGACCGTGCGCACCTTCCAGCAGTGCTGCGATCTGCTCAACTCCGTCATCGACGGTGCCTGCAACATCCTCGATACCACCAACGTGTGCGCCGGCGACGGCCCCATCAGCGCCTGCAGCGGCGACTCCGGCGGTCCGCTGTCGCAGCTGGTCGGCGGCACCTGGACACAGATCGGCGTGGTGAGTTGGGGAATCACGCCCTGCGGCACCACTGTCGCGCCCTCCGTCTTCGTCATGGTATCCTCCTTCAGGAACTGGATCGACGCCAACATCCAATAAGCTATCACACTCTTTTGACCAAATAAAAGCATTTATACTTAAGAAGCGCGCTATCTTCAACCCCTTGCGATCAAAGCTGGAAAGACGCAGAGGGCTTAAATATGATCAACTGAAGACCGATTGTAAGCGGTGTTTGTGTTCCTCCTCAAGGTCAAATTGAAGGCTGATACATAAATGCATACAAAAAAAGCATTAAAGCTTTCAATTGTGTTTTTATCATGAGACTTAAGCTTTCATTCATAATTTCCTCTATAAAATGTTTGATTATTCTTTTTCAATTCCACAATAATTTACCGTCGAATAGCAATTTCACAGATCTTCCTTTATTTTTTATTAGATTAAACTTAGATTTTGAATATCCTGTCGAGCTAGTTGAATATTCTTGCATTATAAGATTTTCCTTTTTTTGGCTTATAAAAGTATTTGATAGTGAGGAGTGTGAGGATCACATTCGTCATTTTTGTGCAAACATGACATTGTGAATGTTGAAACTGTGATTATATTTCTGTTTACATTAATGTCTCTCTCTTTCGCTCACTTGATATTCCATTTTCCCTTCAATCTGCAAGCAAGAGTGGAGTTTTCGTGTATGACAACATGTGTAATTATTTACATTCATTACCCTTCCGCAATTGCTTGTCATCTCCGTTGTAATAATTACAGTCTATTTATTCACATTATGGCGCATTCTTGTCATCCTGCAGGCTGTCAAGTCACTATCTCTGGTAGTTCAACGTTCATGGGGAGAAAATCACTTTGTACATAGCAAAGTGCTTTCAGCGACGCGCTCGATGAAAAATATGGTGACTTACGATGGGATCTAGGGGATGCTGGATGAGAGTGTATATTTTTCTTATCGTGCACTTCTTGTCGCCCGTTCACGTTTGATAATTGTCGGCGGGAATTGAGTGTGAATGGGGGGGAAATCACTCCATACTGCTGATGGACGTGAAAAGCTGGCAGCACACTAAATGGCGGGAAAATTGGAATTGAAGTTTACTCAGTCCTTTCACTCTTTGTCTCCTTGCAGTGAAAGACCTCAAGGGGACACATTGGAGGAAGAAGAAGTGAGAAAAAAGCATTCAGTGGATTGATTTTTGCTATCCACAATTGAGGTTTGCCGATGAACAAGGCGAATGACCAGTGGACGCCTGAGATGGATGTATGTGTGTTGGGGATTGTATAATAAATGGGATTTGAGATGATAGTCGGGGATGCGCTTGAGTGCATGAAAATGGATCTTTTGTCTGGTTGAATGCATAGAGCAGATGATATGGTGTGGTTGGTCAGGATTGAGCGGTGAGATTTCATATGTATATGATATTCCGGATGCAATGCAATTCTGATGCGTTTCAAATATATCTCGATTGTCTATCTGACATGGAGTGGGGAATTTATGGAATTTTACACATTCATGAGGTTCCGAAAATATCTCGGTGGAATCTTGGCTCCTCTGGAATCCACACACTGCAGTCACAATTCATGAGTAGGATTCATAGAATTAAGTGACTAAAGTTGAAATTTACTTTTCGCAGTGATATATCCTTAAACTGTTGGCAATATTGCACAAGTGCACAAGTTGCCGGGACTCCAGTGCAATTTCCTGTCTTCTTTTCCACAGGATGTCACTCGGGAAAGCCACACGAAGTGTGAGTGGGACAGAGTGTGTGTGTCCTGAGAAGTGAATTCACGAGCGATAAGAGACATTAAACGGAATAAACATTTCTCCTGTCGGGAATTTTATTAGTAAATTTCACGTGAAGACACACGATAGACAAGATGTGGGTGGGAAAAGTGGAAAAGTAAATTGAGAAAGTTCTCAAGAGGAAATCTCTCAGGATACCTGGGAAAATTCTTATCTCCCATTGCCTTTTATCCTATATATTTCACCTATGTGTGTGCCTGAATCCTCGAATTTGTAGTGAGTTTTCATGTTTCCAACATCCTTTACCGTCATTGGAAAGACGAACCCTTTCGCATTTGGAGTTGTGCCGCTCAAAAACACACACACACACACACACTCAAGGGTTGAGTGTTCTTTAAACAAGGAAAATGTTCTCCGTTTCCAATTAAATTTATTGTGCAAAGAGTTTATTTACTCAATTAAATGTCCAAAAGTTAGGTACTTGAGTGTGCTCTTCTTCATATTTACTTGTTTATTTATTACGCAAGATTTTCCCTGTCCACACCCCTGAAATATATGTGTATATTGTACATTTTGGGGTCCTGTTTGCCATCCATCCATTCTTCCCTGCGCGCTTGAGTTTGTTGGTGGATGATAAACAATTATCAACCGTGAAATATTTCTTTTCACCACCCACAGGATAATTGATTGTGCCTGGCTAGAGTGATTTTTCTTCTTGTGCGGTGGCCCGAGATGGATGGTTTCCGGTCCAGTGGGCGGGAGGGGAGGATGTTTAAAATGCTGAAGCACTTTCTAAATGGAAAATGATTTGCGAGATATTTTCCTGTGAAAATGAGCTGTGCGTATAAATGGATTATACTGATTTTGGCGCGGTTGAAATTGTGTGAGAAGTCGAAACAAGAACTGAACTCTCACACCCTTTTGCATCACTTTCTCTGCTGACAGGGATTTTTGAGGCAAAATGATATTTTCCTCCATCAACGAGAATATGTGTCAAAAATCGGTCTATCGATATTCCACCCTTCAACCCCATATAATTCCTGCAATCATCATCTATTTATGATGTAGTTTTTCACACCCACTTTCATCACTTTAGCCATCTTTTGCACTTTTATTCCACACCTTTTTCTTGCCTCTTCGCCTCCATGGCTGATGTCTCTGGATGGGTGGCGCCCCAGAACGATAATAGACACCTTATTTTCCTGCTTCATGCTGGAAGATGAGATGGGTTTGGGGCAAGGGGCAGATAATGTGTCTCGAATCTGTACACCACTTCTTAACACTTGCAGCAATTGAATGTACACAAATTTCTTAAGTTACAATAAATCTCTTAAATCTACAAACCGATATTTCTATAAGAATCCACTCAAAAACGCTTTTGGGGCGTTTTTTTTCCGACCATAACCTCAAAATATCACTAACAGATCTTTAAAATTATCTAGAAAGGTTTCTATATCAGCATTTTCCAATTTAAAATGAGTTTTTTAAGGTTATGTTCGATTTTAGCACAATTTGCAGTGTTTTTTGGCGTCAAAAGCTTAGAATTGCTATGTTTATTATGACTGGCGACTTTAGCATAAGAATTAATGTGCTAGAATGCGAATTATTCATTACATAATGTAGACAATGATAATTTTGTTTGTTTCTATGTAAAAATCAAAAGAAATCCAAAGAATCGTGATAATCTGGCAGTAATAAAAGCATTCAGGAAAAGAATAGTGCAAGTTTTTTGAACACTTTTACTTCCTATGATACTTTCGCTGAGCTGTACACCACTTCTGATTGTATTATCTCCCCCTTGGTTTGGGGAGATGTTCAGAGAATGAAGAAGATGACACATTAGAGGGATGAAGCACGCGGGGAGAGATGTATGTCGTGCGGTTGTGTTCCCGAAGAGTGTAGTACTACCGAACAGCATAGTATTTCTGTGACACAATTTGGGGCTTTGCCCTCCGAATGTTGTAACACAGTGAAGTGTGGCATTTTTTGCACAACTGTGCTTTTTCATCCTGGAGAAATGCGCAGTAGAAGTGAGAAGCATATTATATGCAATAAGCCATTAGTTTTTATATCTAGCCAAAATAGGAGAGAGAAAGAAGAGTGCTTCATATGATATTCTTCACCCCACAATTGCTTCCCTGTTCGCTTCAGTTCACATTATCAGGTTCTTTTGTGGCGCCAGAGAAGTGATGCTTGACTGTGTTTTTGGTACTTTTCCTTGTGAGATGGAATATTTGATTTCTCAGTTCACACAGACAGCAAAACGTGCAAAACACATTATAATCGATGTGTTTGCCAGGTCAAAAAGGACGAGAAATTACGATGTGTAAAGTGTTGGTTTTACAGAAAGTGCTACTAATCTCATTATGTGCTTGAAGAAACTTCTCTTTTCATCGAATGAAAAGTTTATTTATTCTCTAATATCACTTTAATTAACTGTTTCTTTTGGGTATTTTCGCAATTCCTTGGAATTTTGCGATTGGTCAGCAAATGGAAATTGTGGCATTTTACCGCATCTCAACGTTTAACACTTCTTATGATTTTTGATGTTGTAAATTACAGCGATTTACATAAAGCGAGTTCCAAAGAACGTTGGAATATTTGTTCAATTCAATTCATTTGTTAGTTCATGGCAAGTCAGATGATGATTTTTGACTCTCCCTTGGCCACAAAATCATTTATATTTCTTAATTTTCCAATTCCACATTTTCTTCGTGTTCCACCACGAAGTGGTATAAAGTTTGTCAATATTTTCACATTAATATAGATGAACACACATTCACACGAGGGTGAGTTTAAGAAGCCATAAGCTGTTGTAAAATTAATGTGGAAAATTTGGTAAATTTCCCATTAGGTTCTTCTTCGTGTCCCCAGAGACAGAAATAGAGTGTCTCCGAGTTCGAAATTCCAGTGAGTAATAAAATATCCTCACACCAAACCAAATGTGTATTACATATAGTGGAAATTAAGTATATAGAATTTGTGCTTGATTCTCTGAAAGTTCATAGCTTCTGTCCGTGGCCTTTGTCTTATGCGGCTTGGATATTGTGAAGAATTGTGGACGGAGGAAATTTGTATATTTTCCTTCACGATTGATTTATCTTTCACGTCTGTCATGAATAAATTTCGCCCCTCCCTCGATTTTTGGGGGCAACATTCAATATCGTGAAGTCAGTCAAATGTGAGAGACATATCTCAAAATATGGCGCTCTTTCGCTCAGTGATGTTACAAATGATCTCATAGAGTGGATGAGAACACGTGGAAAATGAAATTCTGCCTCATTCGCTGAGTATGGCAATTTATCCAATAACAGGAAGATTGAGATCTCTTCGGAAAAATTTTCAATTTGCATTTATGGAAATGTCTGTGAGGCCCAGGAAGAGAGTGAGAGGAATGATGAATTTGCTCAGCGCAATATCTAAAATCCCTCCTTGTCTCCTGAATTTATTCATATTCACAGGGAAATTTGTCACTTTTGTGCGAAAGAACACTGATGGTCTTGCCCAGGCGTTGGCAAAAAGCGTACAACTTGGCATCGTGTGCGATTTTAAAATTCATAAATCGAAATGATCCCACTCCATCGCGTGTTGGGTATCACAGAAGAGAGTGTGAAGTGAAAAAAAATATCGTTTTGTACTCTGGAAACAATTTTTCTCTCACTTCGCCTTTCTCGCCACTGCAATACGCATGAGACAGGCGTGAGTGAGCGAGAGAGAGAGGCATTTTCCATTGCCTGTATGCCTGTCGAATGAGGTGCGGGTTTTTTATGGATAATATTCATGCTCTCATACATATAAAGGGTGAGATTGGTCGTTGGGGGTTTTTCCCAAAAGGCTACAGGCACGATGGATAAAAAGTGACAAAGTAATGTGTGAGCTCGTGCTCATGCCGAGGCTTGGAAATGCGAAAGGGTGGAAAATGTGGATGTGAAAGGGGATCTCTCGGTCAGTTGATGTATTCAGATGGGGTTGCTGGGATAAAAAGTGCGACAACTTCTCTATTTCCAGCTGATATCTAATAAATTACAGTAGTTATTTTGATGAAGAAGAAAAAAATGCTCCTGTGATAAATTGAGGGTGAAGAGTTTGAAAATGTTTCTAATTTTACTTTTGTTTCACTACTCTTCAGTTCAACAATGGCACAGAAATCGCGCGTAGAAGTGATAAAGACTGTAAAGCTCTGTGTGATTGATGATGGATCATTTATCATTGTGGAATTGCATAGTTTTCGTGTTTTCTCTGATTTTAAAACATCATATCCGAATGATTTATGTTGTGTTCTACATATGATTTGAACACTTGTAAATTGTATTTTAAGGGTAAGATGAGATTTTGCAGAGAGAAAAAGATTTCTTGGAAAGAATGTGTGATAGAAAGCTAAAATATAACTGAACAGAAGTAGAGAAAAGAAAATGGCAATGATGGAAAGAGATTTATAAAATGCAATGCGAATTTTCAATAGCATTTTTCTTTGTGCTCTACAATTCTTTTGATTCATAATAAATGTCAATAGGATTGCTTTTTCTTTGATTGCTTTGATCTAAAGCCGAAAATTGCCATTTTACAATTTTTGTGGCAAAAAGTTGTTATATATTATTCATATGTACAAAAAAGCTCCATTTTGTCACCGAATGCATTGCATTGTGAAAAAGAATGTGCTTCGTAGTTTGTTTTAACTGCGCTGAACATTAATTGTGTGACCAGAGGGATAAAAGTGGAGGAGAAAATCAGCTTTTTCCCCGTGACATTTTTTTCACATTGCCCTCGGTGAAAATGACGGTGGGTGGGAAAAACGAGGGGGTGACGGAAAATTGCAGTGTGTTGAACAAAGAGATGGAAATTGCCTGCAGAAGTGCATAAAAAATAGAGAGTGTAACATGAGGATATGAATGAAATGATCTCCTTTTATTTCTTTCATTTGAATTGTGTGCCGCTTAATTTTGCATGAAGAGTGTGAATATTGAAGAAGAGTTCGTCATGCGGTGTTGAGGGCGAAATTGTTGAGATGCGAAGGATGAATGACTTTAAATAGGGTCGCAATTGTGGCACTTCAATTCATCTTGATTGAAGTGATGATGCGAAAGGTGTGCGTGCGTTTTGTGGGTGATTTCCGTGTCCTGTTTGGGGTCACTCGTGAAAAGCATGACATGAATATTTTCCTTTCAGTGGGTGAAAAATGAAAATCCCTGAGTATGACACTTTGCGCATGATTTTTGATTTACTATTCAGCGAGACGCTCTTCATGCTGGCCGTGCTTCTTCTGCCGCCACGTTGGCCACACGACAAAGCACTGCGATGACCGGCAGGAGTTGGGGTTGGATTGGAAATCGATACGATATGAATTTCCTTTTGCCCCTTTTTTTCAATAACACACGCCCAGAATCTCTTTAGGGGCGCTCGGGGTGGAAAGAAGGCCCGGCTGAATACCTGGAAAGGTGGTGGGCTTATATTGATTTTCGTGAATGTGTCTGTGGTTGTGTGATAGGGAGGAATTGACCACATTGTGGTCTATTTAGCGGTGCGTCACCTCGACGCTGAAGAGAGCGTGTGTGCCGATGGGAAAGTGTTTCTGGGCCAGATGAGGTATGAAAGAAGGAATTTTGAGGACATGGTTCAGTGAGTTAAGTAATAAAAAGGCTTATGTTCTTATAAGATTTCCACCCCCACCGTCTTTTCTGCCATCTTCTTCTGTATCTCTTTCTTCGTCTCTTGGGGGAATATTTTAGCCGTCTGCTCTGGATTATTGCGTAACATTTCAATGGATGAATGAATAGAGTTTGGACAACACGTATCCAATTTTCCTCTGTCATCCACTTGTCCGAACTGATTGGTTTCTCCACTTTTTCTCATCATCATCATCATCATCAATAAACTCTCACTCATTTTCCTCCTTCCACCGCATATACATATCTATATGTATATCCGCAAACAAGCCACTCGAGAGTGTCCAGTGAAGTGTGGTCCAATGATGTTTACTTGCGTTTATTCTTTCGCCCAGGTGAATAACGTGTAAATAATCCTGACTGATCGATTTTCCGATTCGTTTTCCAATTGAGCAGTTTTATCTAATGTGTGGAGAGTGAAGAGCTCATCCAGATTGAGCCAAAAAATACTGTGAATAATAGAGTTTTCTCTCTGATTTTCCTACTTTCTTGTCCCTCATTTCTCTCCCTTCTCCTTGCCATTCATGCCGGGGAAAATCACTCTTGGGATGCGATTTAACACAATCATGTGGATTTTTTTCTGTTGTATGTGAAATAAGAGCTATTTATATGGTAAGAGATGATGATGATTTTTTCATATTGTCTCATTTCCGACTTGAGAAACGAGACGCACACACACTCCAAGAAGACGGGCCGGGATGCGTACAAAGTGGAGCAAAATGGAGATTGAGATTATGAGTAACAATCGTCTTTTTTTCTTCCGCTCTTCTTGGGGCTTTTTGGGGTTAAGGAGTGTCGGGAAGATATCATATATTTTGTGTGTGTGCGCGCGCCTTTTTGTCGAAGTTTATTGTATGCTTGAGATGTTGTTTGTCGGATTTTATCCTATATGTTCCCTTCTTGGATGCCACGATATGGGGGATGATTTTGCATGGGAATTGCCGGCATTTCTTCAAGTAAATCATTTAAATCGAAGTGATTTTGGGAAATGATCTCATTGATGATCTATGCTTTGTCATCAATTTCTCGCTATGCTTTCCGAAGCATGCATTTGAAGTGTGAGAGAGTTGTGAAAGTGATTGGATACTTGGAGTAGATTAGTTTAAAGGGGTTTTTTCTCTTGTTGTTTCTCTAATGAAGCTTCCAAATTCAACCTTTGATGGGGGAAGTGATTGTTGCGAGGTCAATTTTTATGTTATACTCGTCTATTTATGCCCTCTCTAAACAAAACAAGTAGGTAGATAAGCTTAAAGCTATAAAGTTTTAGGCTTTTGCGATACACATATTGTTTAGGCTAGGTTATATCACACTCTCAACATAATACATTTGCCTGAGTGCTGCTAAGCTGGAATATGTTGGAGCAGATGAGTGAATCGTGGGGGCGGTTGAATGGGTGGCATCATCCCTGAGGCCCATCAGCTCGAGAGGTTTATAGTTTAAACAACATTCTGTGTTTAATGTTGAACCATAAAAAGTGCGATGATAAATTTTTTAGACCAAGAGAGTAATATTTGCTGAAAGTGAAAGAGAATGGATACAATTTAATAGAATGTCACGCACAACTGGCGTCCCATGGCAAATGGCATCGCACATATTGTTCAAATATTTTATCCAAATAATTTTTGCTGCGGCAAAGTGACTCATTTTATCACCTGTGCGACGAGAGGAGAATTATATGTGCAAGGAATATATTTTGGGGGGCCTTTCACTCTGCACTTGTGAAATGATTTGCCTCTGGGGAGTTGAAAATAATGTGTGGCATCGGGGGAAATCAATTGAGTGTGTCTCTGCGGATGCAGAGTGTGTTGTCTTGCAGGCGGGAATTCAATTATGCGACTCCCGACTAGATGCTTCTCCACGTTTGCCAACATGCCAAGTGATGCACATCAGCCAAGTTGTAGTATAATGTATGAGGATGGAATTGCAATGTGACGATGTGTGAGTCTCAACGGAATTGGGAGTGCCCAACGCCAATTTTCCCAATTGGGTGAAATATCAAATATTTCAGGGGCGCTGCTCAGGGGTGTTTGGCAAGTGAAATTGAGGGTTAGCTGACGAGTTGGAGGACAATGATGATTGTATTTTCGATTATCGGATTACGTTCCGTAATGAGAGCATTAGTGTCATCACTTGGGAATATTTCACGCACCCTCGGAAGATCCACGAGGAATCTTCGGTGTCTACACTTTGTCAATGGTCCGCATAAAATGAGGGGATGAAGTGTGCACTGCCACCTGATTCCTTTCGAAAGCCACCCTTCTGTTTCGGTGTGTCGAGCCGAAAAATAAATAAATAAGTAAATATCTACTGTGCGGGCGTATTTGCGCTGAATTGAGGGTGGCGCTGCGTGAGGGAGAATATGGAGATTGAGCGCTTGCTGCTCAGATAAGCAAGTATCGAATGCGATAAAATGTAATGTCTTGTTCTTTCATTACATTTTCGCACTTGTCTGACTGAAGGCGGAGATGAGGAGAGACGATTTGGAGAGGCAATAAAGGAGTCATTTTGGAATCGTGTCTTTATAAATAACGGAAACAATAGAATCTTGACAGCTGTCACATTGCGATTTAACACTTGATATCTCTGGAGTGTTGGAATTATGCTAAAATTTGAATGTTGTACTTTTGAGCGTCGAAAGTACAAAAGTTTGAAACATCTCTCGAAATTTGAGATTTTTCAATGAAGGGTTTATAAATATAGCGCGCAATCAATGCCTTACGTCTAGTATTGACGAATGCGTCGCATTTGGCCGTGAGGGAGACGCCAATTGTACAATTTTTTCTATGTCAAATTACCCCTCAGAATGTTATATTGTCTGCGTAATTCCCTGGCTCTTTGGCTGGCAAAAGAGACACATTCGTCAATTTGGAAGGCTATTTGATAGACAATTTATTAATTTGCCATGTTTTTCCCTTCTCTTTTCAGGTAAGTTGGATACTCAGGATAACTATTTTGGAAATGTCTCTCTTGGGAGAGATTAAGGAGAACTGGAGCGGATGAAAAGGTGCTCTCGAAGGGGATGAAAATTGGTGAAAGAGTCAAAATCAAGGGCGCAAATGGATCAGTGTGATTTATTTTGTCCACATTTGGTGAGCTCGTATTATTGTACATTTCTCTCTCTCTCTCTTTTCTATACTTGGTGAAGTGATTTCTCGTGGAGCATTTCTCTTATTTCGATTTGATTCTCTGTTGCCACTTCTTGTGCTTCTCTATTGGCTTCCAGCAGAGCGGAGGAGGAAAAAAAAAGTTAGATTTATAGTTATTCTTCTTCGTGACTTTCACAGCCACCCACTTGACAATTTACCAATGGATTTTTCTTTTGCAACTTGCAAAGGAAATCACCGATTGGAAGGGATGAAAATGAATTTTAGAGGGAATATAAAAGTTTTTCGTTTATCTGGAAGACGCGGTGTTACAGTTGAGAAAGTGTAAAGGTTTTGCGATTGTACTTTTCTCCCCGTTTCACCATTTTCATTTACAATTCAAAGTAGAAAACTTTGCAATTCGATAGATTTATCTTGGTGGATACTTTTTTTTTTGTTCTGACTCTGCGTAAAAGGTGAGAAAAGGGAAATGTTATTGTTATAGGCAGTGCTATAGACATCTATTTTACAAAGTTTTAATAGTTTTTTACGGTTGTGTGATGAAGAAATATTGAATATTTCATTGAATTTATTAGTTTCTGAGGGATTTTTGCTCTTTCTCATACAAGAGTTTTATGTAAATTTTGACCTGTTGGTGTGTTTGTTGCTTATGTGCACTTTTCACCCTTCATGTCAGCGCCGTAATTGTTTGATGTACACGGAAATATCATCGTGCAGGGGAGTGAGAAAAGCTGTGTGTTGTGCTGAGAATTCTTTGGTTAGTAATAGTGTTGATGATTAAATTGAGCTCGACGTGGTGGAAATGTGTTTTGGTTGCATTGCAAATAGTTTAATTAAACTATTTTCACTTTCTGGTGGAAAATATATATAGTTGATGGAATTTTCACTCATTCAGCGTGAGCTCAGGAGAAGGACTTTTTTGCAACAGCTAACAAAAGGGCTGAAGTGTGTGGGGAGAGAGAGAGAGGGAACTTGTTGAGGGTTGAAACACGAAAAGAGGCTCTCACTGTGTAGCTTCATTTTAAGTGAGGGAAGGGGAATTTTCCAAGTACAATTCAACTCCTTCTGATGGTTGTGAGGTAAACAGGAAAGTTTAACGCTCAGTGCACGAAAATGAAAAGGTATTATTGCTGGCGTGAGGGTGAAAAGAAAAGTGTGACAGCGCTTTTCTCTCTTCTCCTGCGCGCTGTCTTCATTGTGCGAGATAAAATCATACAAATTCACTGCAGCACCTCAAAATTTCTATTTCCGTTTTATTTCAATTTCAATTCCTGCTTGAATTGTGCGAACGCAGGACGAAATGTTTGTTGTGGAATGATAAATGCGAAAGCTCTGGATGATATTTGATGTGTGTGTTGGAAGATTTGAGATGGTGCAACTCCGTCAATTCAATCTCATGCTTCCACTTCCACGTTGAATGTCTGAGACACACACGCTAAGTTTGAGTGAAGACGAAAGATTTTTGGGTGGCTTGAGAAAAGAGAAATCGTTGCTGTTCCGGCGTCAGATAAATAATAAAAGGAGAGTAACTTTTCCCTTTGGTTTTTATGTAACATTCACAGTTGTGGAGTGAATATTTGACACGATTTTGCCTGTATTCATTTTGTGGACAATTTGTTGTTGCAAAATGTTAAAAATTAAGCATACTTTTCTTCATTTTTAGCGAACACAGAAAAAACTTTTGCTCATAAGCTATTTAATTATGTTTTTGAATTAAAAGCTGCGCCACTTTCATTTTATTTCACTGTAGAAATCGAAGAGTATTCAATATTTATCATTCTTATAGATAATTTCTTAAACTGCTCTGACTTTTGTCTATTGATTGTGCTCCAATTTTTTCCTTGGTCTGCTATTATTTTCTTGTTCACTAGTGTGAAATAAGGATAAGTTTTTCCTCATTCTCTTTCCCTGTGACTTTCTCCAACTTGGATATGTGGCGTGTGTGTTCTCTCTGGCATATCAAAAATGTTGGTAAAATTTTATTATTTTGGTGAGTGAGATAAAAGTTGAAGTGGGATTTCGTTTTCCACCACCGCACATACACTTTTTTTTATCTTTTCCTCTCTCGTGTGATTGTCTGTATTATCCTTGCTTGATGTCACTCTTTATTTGCTCTCGGACACATCTTCCTTATGCCGCAGACATACACAGACAATACAATAAAACGAAGGATGCGATAAATATTTTGAAGAGATGGAAAACTGTATATAATATTGCGTAAGTGGATAAAGCTCACTTGATGGAAGATTGTTTACATTCAACTCACGCCGTTTGTTGTTGCTTTTTGTTGTATTAAAAAAAATTGCGATGCTGGAAAAATGAAGAATCATGTAGCGAAAATTATAAACAAGATATTTTGGTCTGACGATTGTACGTAATTTAATCGGTGGATAGAAGGGTGGGTGAGTGTGTGTGTGAATTGTCATCAAATGGTAATTGTAGCGCTTTTGAATGGCAATAAATAATGCTCATTTTTCCGGGAGGGATTTGTTGTGTGTTATGTTGGGATGTTGTGCGTGGAAATGTTTGATTGATGAATTGACATTTGTGGTTGAATTTGGCGGTTTTGTTATCATTTGGGGGTTACTGGGGTTTACCGTGTCTCCATCCATTTCATGAAATATTCAAATGGACTCTCTTCACTATCGGCACAAATTGCTGGTCAACAAAGTATCAATTCTATAGTGCAAATTGAGGAGTTTTCTTTTTCTCTCCGTTTTCATACTGAGCAAAATACAGTGGCGAAAATTTGTTTAGGACACTTTGATTCTGAAGAGAAAATTTTCTGGAATTTAAATGACTACGTAATTATCTTTGAATGATCAACTTGGCCTCATATTTTGCATTTCATAAAGAGTCTGTGAACAGGATTTTGGACTAACAAAATGACAAAACTTGACAGAAATATCGTATTTTAAGCACTGATAGGAAAATTGGTCTAAATTTCTTAGGTATCCTCAACTAATTTTTGCTACTGTGTTATCAATTTTGTGTTCAAATTGATGTGTTTTCTTTTTCCTCTTGAGTTTTCATCCTGAGTAGTATATGTATTAATAGAGTTGCGTTGAACGAGAGAAAAAAAGGATGGTTTTGATGGGGATAGAAAATGATTGCCGTGTTTGCTTCAGATTGATAGAGAAATGTTGGCTTTTTTGTTGTTTACTTCTCGCCGGAGAGATTTAATACATTTATTACGTTCACTGTACGTGACCCGACCTAGCTTCACATTTATTCGTAAACCATCATCTCGCCTCCAATACAGCACAGTGTGCATATCGGATATTTCACCCGGAGCACGGATGGTAAATGGCTAGTGGCACTCTTGGCACGATGTTGTACTTGGTGACCCAGACGAGGAACTCTGTGGATTCACTGCGAGAGACATTTTCATTTATTAATTTATTGATTGCTTAGTCTAGAATTAATTAGTCTATTTAGCTGTGTGAATGAGTGAATAAAGAAAAAATGACTCCGCGCAGGTTTTATAATACTCCATTCCAGACGATGGATGTCATTCATCCCCATTATGTGCGGCAGTGTAGACGAGAGGGTGGGCTTAAGCAGGGAGTACACACTATAATCATCCCACACGTTTTCAGAGCTTCAGAGAATTTTCCTCTGCATGCTCACTTGTACACGATTTTCAGTGTGTGCACATGAAGGAAAATGAATGGGTGGGAAAAATCGATTTTGCTCTGTTATTGGAAAGGTGGCAATTTCACTTCTCGACACGGCGGCTCTTCATCCACACCCAAAATTCTCTCACTTTTCTCTTTTTTCTATCATCCACACAATAATTACGCTCTGTTAATTTTCCAATGAGATTGTGAATGGAGGGAAAATTGGAAAATGTGCCAATGCAATTGTACTTGTTTGCTCGACCCAAGCAGATGTGATGCGGGAAGAAATGCGAGAGGGTGGACGACGAAATGTGGTGGGCGAGAGAGAGAGAGAGATGGGATGAAGGGTTGCTCGAGTGCTCAAAAATCCCAGACGGAGCAACAGTAAGAAAAGCTTGTGAAAAGGAGGAGAAAAACAAGTATGGAAAATTAGAGTTGAGTGGTGTGCAATTGAATTTGCTCTCAGACCTCGTTTCAACCGATATTTTCTCAATCTTTATGTGCATCGTTTAATGGTGGTGATTGTGGGCGTACAAGAGTCTCAGCGCGAAGGTTTGTGGAAGATGTTTTTACTTCAAATGTTCTTTTGCGAAAATTACAATAGAGCCAATATGTTTTTAAAGAGAGAATTTGTTTTGATATTTGATTACTTTTTTGCTTCTGCAACGTGTTCATGTTATCAATAATCTCTTTGGAGTTTCTATTCGGATTTTCTTATACTGTGAAAACTTGTCGCAAAGATTGAAGTCTATTGAACTTTTCAATTCAGCTTCTGTGGGGATGATCGTGTGTATCTATTGTATATTTAAAATTATAATTTCGCCATTAGGTATACATACATGTATCCTTCTGGCTCCTCCGCAGCGCAATCTCATTTATGGCGCACATTGTGCTAAAGTGGGTGGCTCTGAGAGGAGGGTGTGAGTGGGCTCTTGCATGAGGAATACTAATAATAGGCAAAATTGTGTGCTGTATCTCGTCCCAAGTGAATGGAATTAAATTTTATCTCTCTAGAATTCATTTTATAGGCTATGGATAATCCCATTACACGCTGTTACCCAGCCTCTCGTGTGCTCCACGTGGGGGGTGTCCTCTTGACAGTCGGTTTATTGGAGTGAAGTGGCTAGAGTGGGTGTTGCAAGACAGTGTGCGGAGACTTCCACACGACACCTGTATATGTTTGAGGAACCGAAGGGGTTTTAAACAGAGTTTGTTGAAGGCAACTAATTAGCTTGACTACTTTGTCTACTTTGCGGGCTGTGGAGATAGAGTTGAATCAGTGTTATGTGTCTGTGTGTGTGTGTTATGCACTTATTAGATGTGTTGTGCATAACACACTATATATTATGTGGGATGTTTATTAATTTAACCACAACAAAAACCTCCCCAATTACCATTAAAGCTCTCTCACTCACTCACACCCGCTGGCTTTCATTAGTCTCATCTCAATTTTAGGGGTGGGTGAGCTCCTCATTGGCTCGCAATGCGATGCTGCACAAAACCCGAAATGCACCCAATTTTATTACGTTCCATAAAATATAATTAAAGCGAGAGTTCGATGGTATTTCGCTCTGGCTCTCAATGCACACAGAACACGAGTTTAACTATGTTTCGGCCATATATATGGGTAAAAAAGCGATACAACTCTGCCACAATGTGGGGGTGGGAAATGTATATATTCCAATTTGAAATAGGAACGTCCACTCCATCCTTGGTGTGGTTATTTTTCCGGATGGCTGAATGAGTGCATTTTTTTCTCCCCTGCGCAGGGGTATAAATATATATTTCAAAGTTACTATGCAATAAACATTCATAAATACAATTTATGGCTTTAATCAGGTAGTGAAAAATTAAATAGGGGATGGGATTTCATGATGAAATGGAGGCGTAAAGCGAGAGTTGATAAAAATTAGTCTGACACGGATACACAATTTGATAGTGATCAGCGTGCGGTATGAAATGGACAAATTGTCGAGATGGAAATTCCTTCCGACAACACCCCACAAATAATCGCGTATGTGGAATGGACAGAAAAAGAGCATGTTATTTTGCCATGACAACGTTTTTATCCGCCAATAAGTGTGGAATTTTAATTGTTTGTACTTTTTCTGCTCATGCAGCAATTTCTCTCCATTCAGAATAATAAATACTGAAATAATTCTCTGGGTGAATTGATGAGGGTGAGATACATAGAGTCTTTTTTTTCTACAATGCGCGAATGTTTTGTAGTTGGAAATGGCTTCATTTTTCATCCCTCTCGTGAGAGTATAAAATTGTAAAATATTCATTTTTTTACATTTATTATGGTTATAGTTGAAAAATTATTGCTTGTCTGTGGAGCTTTTAAATTAGTTTAGCTGAATTGAGAGGGAGTTTTGTGCTTTTCATCTCGGACTCTGTGTCTCTCTCTCTCTCTCTTTGTTTCTGTTGGAGCGACTAAAGCGCGAATTTGTATACGAAGTGGGGAAAAAATAATGAAAAGTTTATCACTTGTGTTGTATGCATCGGTGTTTTTAATTTTAATAATTTTCTCTCTATTTGCTTTGCAAAGTGATACGACAGAAAGCCTTAATATGAATTTGTTATAAACGAAAAATGGTTTTTGTTTCCGGGCTGTTTGCGAGAAAAACCTTAACTTTATTGTCGCTACAGAGGAAAACTTTTTTTCTGCATGTCACTGGGAAAAGGCAGAATGTCCTCATGTTGTGTTGTTATAGAAAATGAGGAGGGAGAGAATATGACTCCTTTGAGATGAATTTCCATGACAGTGAAATTTCCATTCTCTGTCTGTGTGGTTGTTCTCGGTGTTCCTGGTAGAAAAAAGTCAACATAAAATGGAATTTGAGTAAAGTTATGCTGAGTGACGTGAGTGAATTTGAGAAGAAAGGAGAAATTAATTTTTTTTTTTTTTTAGTAAGAAGTTAAGTTTATTCATAGCAATCTGCACCAATTGTACAATAAGCTTTGCGTTTGATAACAGATAACAAAAAGACACAGTAGTCAGCTTCTGGAGCTGAAAACATAAGGTGTATGACAAAAATTGATTTAGACATATCAAAGAGACAGGAACAAATCAGAGGGCCTGGTCCTCTTCAGTCTCCTCTCCGCTCCCTCGTCAATCGCCAATTCCCCGGCGAGGTCATTGGGGTGAGACAAGAGCCTCTCCCTGTAACCGCCACAAATCGAAACAATTTCCTCCTGTACTGTCGCAACCTCCAGGTCCTTGTGAATTTGGTCGTTCGTAATATACCATGGCGCCTCCAGAATCTGCCTCAACGCCCTATTCTGGAATCTCTGCAGAACGTCAATGTTTGACTTCGCCGCTGCTCCCCACAACTGGATCCCGTATGTCCATACTGGCCGAATTATGGCTTTATAAATCAAGACCTTGTTCTTCAGTGACAACTTGGACTTCTTGCCAATTATCCAGTACAGGTTTCTCCATTTTAGGCCCAACTGCTTCCTCTTGGTCCAAATATGAGATCTCCAGGTCAATCTCCTGTCCAGATGCATGCCGAGATACCTGGTTTCGTCAGCCTGAGGAAGAGTGACTCCATTAAGTGTCACTGGAGGGCAGGAGTCCCTTTTAAGGGAGAACGTGATTTGTACGGACTTGGATTCGTTGGATTTGATTCTCCATTTGTTTAGCCATGACGCAATCTCATTGAGACTCTTTTGGAGATACATTGACGCCTGGTCCGGGGTAGCACCCACGGCCAGCACAGCGGTGTCATCCGCGAAGGTCGCCATGGTATTTGAGGGGTTGTCCGGGAGGTCCGCCGTGAAGAGGAGGTACAAGATAGGTCCCAGGACGCTGCCCTGTGGCACTCCGGAGAGGATGGGCAGGACCGAAGACCTCTCCGATCCGTGTTTCACAAAGAAACTTCGATCATCCAGGAAAGACCGTAGGATCGGGACAAAACTGTACGGTAGAGCTGATTTGATTTTATAGGCGAGACCCTGGTGCCAAACTCGATCGAACGCCTGGCTCACGTCCAAGAAGGCTCCCACACAGAACTGTCCGTCTTCGAAGCTCGCAAGGATCCTGTTCACCAAGCGATGCACCTGCTCGATTGTGCCGTGACCAACTCTAAAGCCGAACTGGTGCGCCGGAATGATGTTTCCGCCATCCAGTATCGGTCTCAGGCGAGCCAGGAAGATCCTCTCAAACACCTTGGAGAAGATAGGCAGGAGACTGATTGGTCTATAGGAGCTCAGTTCTTCGGGTTTTTTGCCGGGTTTGGCGATAACAATAACTTGTGCCATCTTCCACTGCTTGGGAAAATAACCAATCAGCATCATCGAGTTGAAGATCCTCTGCACGACTCTCATCGATTTTGCGGACATCTCCTTAAGCATTTTGCCAGTGATCCCGTCGCACCCAGGGGCCTTCTTTTCGTTGAGCCGGCAGATAGTGCTGACGATCTCCCAGACACCAACCCTACGGACCGGAGGCGACAGCTGACCAGGGGAATCCAAGAAGGAGATCACCTCGTCATCGTCACGATTCGTTCCTGGCCAGGGACAAAACACCCCGCCCAGGTGCTCGGCAAATGCGTCCGCTTTATCCGCATCGCTTCTGGCCCAAGCACCGTCGCCTCTACGCACCGGTGGTATCGGAGTCTGCGGGCGAGTTATCTTTCGTGTGGCCTTCCACAAATTGTAGTCAGTGGCGGCTGTGGGTGTGAGACCTCGGAGATACTGTGCGACAGACTCATTCCTCAAGTCCTCCAGCAGTGCCTTCAGCTCCCTTGACGCTCTGTTGAAGTTGCGTTTGTCGGCAGGATGTCTCGTAGACTGCCAGATTCTACGAAGTGTACGCTTTTCTCGGATTTTTGCACTGATATGTGAGGGGGGATTGCATGAGTTCGGTTTTCCGCCGCAGGCCGGAGCAGTAGAAGCCCGAGCGGCCACTTGGACAGCGTTCGTCAATTGGTTTACCGCAGAGTCCAGCTCTTCTGCAGTGCCGATGGGTCCAGGAACACTCAACATCTCATCCAGTCTCTCTCTGAATAAGTCCCAGTCAGTGGAGCGATTCACAAGAGCGGTATCCTTAGAAACTCTGTCCACTCTAGCAGAGAAGCTAAGTATCACAGGTGAGTGATCAGAGGAAAGATCCAGGCTTGACTCCACTCTGAATCTCGACACATCAACCCCGGAAGTCACACAAAAATCAAGCAAATCGGGGGTTTTATTGGGATCCGTCGGCCAATAAGTTGGTTCCCCCGTCGAGAGGAAAGAATATCCTGCACTATTGGCGGCTGCGTAGAGTTCTCTACCCTTGGGGTTGGTTAAGCGTGAGCCCCAGAAGGGGTGCTTCGCGTTGTAGTCTCCTGCCGCGACGAATCTGCCACCAAGAGTACGGAAGAATTCCCCGTATTGCTTCCTCTTGATTGAGTGCCTAGGAGGACAATACACAGATGAGAGCGTAAATGCTGCGTCCCAGCATCGAATTTCAACACTTGTCGCTTGCAGAAAGTCCTTTTTGTACTTTTCCAACACGTGGTGCTTGATGTTTCTTTTAATTATAATTGCTGTGCCTCCATGTGCTGTGCCATCCGGATGTCTTGTGTTGTAGATTGCATAATTTGGGATTTTTACAAAGCTTTTTGTGGTGAAGTGTGTTTCAGATATTAGCATAATATCCACATCGTTGTTAATAATGAAATTTCTAACTTCTAGTGCATGATTGCACAGACCATTGGCATTCCATATAACAATTTTTAGTAAATCAATCATCATTATGGAATGAGTTTAGGAAGGATTTTGGTCATTAGGGCGATCATAGTTGCCATCTGCTCAGACATAGTCTTCACCATTGAACGGAGCTCAGCCATCTCGCTATCATGCTGTGCCATGCGAACATCTTGTCTGGGACATACTGTGCCCGGTGCTTCGACTACTGTCCGCGACGTGGAGCCACCAGCTACATCGGCAAAAGTCAGGTTAGGATTTCGCCTGGTGTTTACATTTGTGTTTACGTTTGACATGTTACGTTTGAGCTGTCTCTCTTCACGCACTCTCTGCCTTAGGTCCGATTGCCTCGCCTGACGGATTTGTTGATAGACTTGGCAGCCTCTGTAGTTGGCTGGGTGTCCAGTCAGGCCACAATTCACACAGGCCACCTGAGAGTCACGGGACGTTCTGGGGCACTCAGAAGATGCATGATTTTCTTTGCATTTGACACATCGCGGGACGCGGAGGCAAAAGGATTTCGTGTGATGAAATCTCTGGCACCGAGTACACTGAACAACACCTTTCCTAGGATATGGGGGCTCAACATGCACTACATGATGCAGAAGGCGGGTAACACTATATATATCCTTGTTGTTTTCACTAGCTGCGATGTCCACGTAGAATATAGGCAGGGGCGCTCTATTTCTTCGATGTCTGAGGTTGTGTACGTTCTTAACGTTGTGCCCCAGGACATTAAGGGCTTGTTTGATCTCATCGATGCTCGTAGAGTGATGTAGTCCTCTAATAACAGCCCGGAAGCATCTGTCGCCTTTCAGCTGATACGAGTGCATGTCAGTGCCTTTGTCCCTCAGTGCTTTATGAATCCGGCGATATGCATCGCTGTTCGTCGCCTGTATTTTTACAGCCTTTTCTTTCTCTAAAGCCTTCAGGGTGTACAAGTCCTTCGCCTGCTCCTCCAGAAGGGCAATCAGCGGTTGCATCGCCTCCACGCCATAAGCGAAGATTGGGGGAGGTTTCGCCTCCTTCTTGTCAGTATCCGGAGATGGAGTATTGGCGCCATCGTTGACGTTACTCATCTCCTGGTCCGTCTCCAGAGGCGCGAAGCTATTGCTGGTCGGGACAGCCAACCAATAGTCATTTATCCTGGTCTGCTTCTGGGGCTGATGGCTTGTTCCCGGATCATCTCTCTGTCTTTTCGACGCCGTGGCAATCCGGGCGTCAGACGATACATTATTCGCCATCGTCTTAGCACCGGCTGTCAGATTGGGCGGATCAGACAAGGTGTTTTTAGCTTTGAATTTGGCCTGGAACATCCACGCAAAGGTCGCCAACCAACAGTGTTGATTGCGTGGACTCCCGAGACCTGGAAAATATATTCGCGATAGGCTCGCAAACAACAAAAATTTGGTTAAAACAAGCACAGCGAAAAGGCGTGTACGAATCACTTGCCTGCAGATGGCGCACTCAGAAATTAATTAAAAGTTTCTTTTTGTCAATCCCAAAATGGTGTGGTTTTCTCATCTCTCAAGCGCTGAATGTGGATATATTTTATAAAAATATTCGTATAATGAAGTTATGAGAGCATTTAAAATTCTATTCTTCTGCATTTTGCGGGATTTTCTGTCGCATGATATGCGGAATGTATTTAATAAATAGCTCTAGATAATGCATTCATTGCGATGATAGAAAATACGAGAGGAAATTGGCAGTATTTTAATTAAAATATTTGGAAAATTTGTGAGTTGAACTCAGTTTTTTGCCGACAAACGAATCTCTCATCGTATATTCTAGAATGTTCAATTGAGTGCGCTTGTGGGGACTTTAATTTATATTTAATTAAATCTATAAATCTTGATGATATTGTTAATTATCGTAAAAGCTATTCATGCGACCATTTTCTCCCCATCTGAGAGTCAAATTGCGTTAAAATAGAGCCTCACACCGAAATGCTCAATGGAAACTAGTGCTGAATCAGGATTTATATTTTGGGGAAAAGTTATGGGGATGAGCGATAGATAAAAACATTTGGGGAATGAATGAGTTCCTGGCAATAGGGAAATTTGCATATAGAGGACGATTGGAAGTGTGTGGTAAACTATGACAACAATTGATTGCTTGTCCGCAGAGATTTTTCATTATTGTCCCATTATTTTGCGGTGAAACTGAGAGTTGGTTTTATTCTGAAAATTCATTTTGTACATCTTATGAATAGTTCCTAAATACCCTGTGATTTAACTTTAGCCTTTTTCTACTTGTGCCATTAATGGTTGAGAGAGGAAAATGGGGGAGAAGAGTTGAGTTGGAGAGACAAATGTTTTGCCAGATAGTGGAATTGTTGAGAAAATAGGGGTTGATGTTTGACTTTTGAAGATATGAATGCATGAAAAAGGCACCCATGTGTGCTTTTTCACTTCTTGTTGTCTTCTCGACTCTGTTAGCCAGTGTCATTGGTAAATGGCATAAATTTATGTTTAACCGCGTGGTATGATTGTTGTTCACGAGCGGAGAGTTCTGGGGCCTTTGATAAAGGGGTTTTTCCACTGCACAGAAGCATCGCATAAGTTGCTTCTTGTCATCTTTCCCCATGTCACAGAGATCTTCGTGTCTGCGTGTGTTTTCCTGTACGTCTCAACACCCACTCGCCCTTTGTGAGGCTCTCCCTATGTTTGCGGAGGGTTGGAAAATTTCACTCTCTCTCCGCATTTGAGGGAATATGTGCGATAGGAAGTCAGTATAAATGGAAACGGATGTTTTGTTGTTGGCACTTCAGGAAGGGATGAGCTCGACTAACTTATTTATAGTTTGGCGGTTGATGGGGATGAGGCCACAGTCAGGCAAATTGGACGCGCTCTGATGGTGGGAGGGGGGGGGGTGGATGGGAATTTTTGCGAAAGAGGAAGGAAAAGTTCTTCAATGTGATTAATTGGGTTATACAAGCAGAGGCTGGGATTTTTTCCGCTTCTCCTTCGCCGGCTTTCTGTACAAAATTTTTTTTGTTGTCGTGAGGCTCGGCATTCTGAGCCCATGGCAGGATATTCTGCATAAAATTTTAATGATCCCAGACGCGATGGTGTGGAGTTGTGAATGTGTGAGGGACTTTAAATGACTCTGGAGAGAGTGCCAATTTTTAATCCCTCCACTTTGCGCGCGCTCTTCGCGTGGCTCAGGTTCTGTTTGCGCGAATGGTGAAATATGGGGTGGTGTGAGGGTGAGAAAAGGCAGGAGTGGAACAACACTTTGGCAGCTGGTGGAGGCAGAAAAGGCTTATCAAAATGAGATCCAGTATCTCGGATGGAATAGCTAATTTCAATAATTGTCGCATATTGCTGACACTGGATTGAAATTACAAAGCTGCGAATAATTGATGGGCGCCTTGTTAACGATGATGCTATTTGGAGAATTCAAATTTGGTTCATTGAGAGTGAATAATTTACGGAAATTGGGGGCGGTGGTGCTTTGAAATGGAGATATTTGGAAAACTAAATGTCCCGAAGAAACTAATACCCAAAAGACCTTTCCATTCAACTAGTGTGCTTTGGCCAAATATCGTAGTCAATATCTCTGTGTTTACAGTTTGCACTAGCTGTGGCTTTAGTCAAATCCCCAGAGTATTACTTAAGACACACTGATTGAAGAACTTTGCACGTAAATTTCCTCAAGTCCATTTAGGATTTTGCTTCACATTCGCATGTGCACAAATCCATGTGTGATTGCATGTCTCTGCCTTTGAGTGGAATTACTGAGATGAGAAGCCTCTCGATTGTGCCAATCATGCGGAGGAGATCTGTCCGAAAGCGCACTGAAGGAAAATGCCTGTTCGAAAATTCACTCATGAAAATAAGAGGTTCGGGGTGCAGATGGCATTTTCCGTTAATTAATCAAAGTACTGTGAGGTAATTTCGAGAGTCACCCACTTTGAAATTTCATCTTGTGTCTACAAACTGTTTGCTTTGTCAGAGTGAGAGCGATACGTGGAGTTTCTTCGGCGAATAAGAGTATCTCGCTCATGTATAGATTTGACTATTAAATGTGGGCGAAGGTTGATACTATGGGCGTAGTGAGGGATCGAGTTTTGAAGGGGTGTTGTTGAGAGTCGTTGAAGGACTCTGTATTCCGGTTTAGATTTTTTGTCGTCAATTTCACTGTGGACAAGTCAAAAAAATCAGTCAGAATTCATGTTATGGCTTCTTACAGCTTCTTACAGAGTTTCAACAACTCTGTAATATCCATAAAATAGGACAATTTTAGCATAATTCCGAAGCTTTTGCATCGTCTATTTTATCGGAAAATATGCAAAGGTTTGATTTGAGAATGGGCTTTGAAGATTTTAATGCTTGGCGTGATTGCAAAGTGTGTAGTTTTCCTGATTGACTACGCCTTTGGCAGCTTCGGTATCTGGTTATGCCATTAGTGATGCAGGAAAGGTGTATGCTGGGGCTGAGAAGTCTGTGAGCTCAGGTGGAATGAATTGGGTTTGTTGAGTGGGTTGATATGTATATAAGTGTGTGTGTGTGTGTGCGGATCTCAAATAGGAGGGAGGCTTTAGCATTTTTCAAGGCGGCCTTTGCACCTTTCTCACAGTGAAACCATGTGAAGAAGATGAATAAGTTTCCCATGAGATAGGATATCATCGGATAGTTGTTGTGTATGTGTGTGTTTGTGTGAAAATTTGCTGTGAAGGCGAAACTAAACTTTTTGGTTAATCAAAATGAATGACGAAATCCCATTGCGGCAAACAACAAACTATGTATATGCTCGAGTTATTTTGAAGGCATGATGCTCAAATATTTATAGATATGTATGTTTGTTGAGGGAAGTTTCGTCATTGAATTTTGGGGTTGGAGAGGCTTTTACAATCAAGTTGAAAATTGACTCAATTCTGCACATCATCTTTCCCTCTCTTTCACTCTCTCGGCTAACATGAAAACTTTATACCCACAGTGGTGTATTGTTCAGTGAAAGTTTAAATTAACAGCACTGGAGGATTAGAGGAGTTTTTCCCTGGGATTGTGCAGAAAAATCCCTTTGGAAAGTCTTCACTTAGTGTGTTTGGTGTGAATGAATTTTCTTGAACACGACTGAAAGAGAGCGTCTGGAATTGAGGTGTGTATCAGGATCTAAAGCTCAAGGGGGTTGATTTATGTGATAGTTGTGCAGGAAGATGGGGTCTTCTGTTGTTGGTACAATTAAAATGGAAGGGAAGATGAGCCGAATGGCTAAGAGGGGTGATACTTTATGAGTGCCGGATAAGTAATTGTACGATGTTGTGTTGTCTTGTTGGGTGGAAATTAGACAAATAGTTGTATCATTGAGATGAATTGATATTGAACATCAGGTTGGGTGACTATGAGTGGGTGTTCAGATGTGTGTGACATTTTTCTTACGTGATAAATGTACCTATTTTGCTTTCTTATACACTGATAGTCTTGCCGGGAACATCTCATCGAAGATCAAGTATTTCATTTGAATCTTTGATGCTTGGGAATAGAGACAGATATTGTGGTGGGAATTTGTATACAACTTTGAGAAAATATTAAGAATTGATGGTTGTAAAATATTTAGAATATTTGTATTGATGCAAAAGCTTCTGTTGCAACAAATTAAGGCATGAGTGAAGGAAACTGCTGAAGGAGTCGAAATTCGTTGGGAAATGCCTTTTTTATGGCGTTTTGAAATGAAATAGTTAGGAAGTGGTGTACAAATTGATGGCATATTATTTCCACCTTGATTTAATCGATAAAAAGTTTCAAGTCATTAAATCAAAACACCTACAAAAGCCTTTTCCTTTTTATTCAGTGGAGAGCATTTAGTATTTTTTCGAAGAATTCTATTTGTGGCACAAATGTGTCCTGATCGAGTTGTAAAGAGTTAAATCGTTGAAGTTCTATTGAGAAAACCCACATTTTCGCTCTGCCGCGTTTTGTTCTGCAATCGCATGGGAGAGAAGTGGAAAATACTGAATGAAAATGTGGATTATGAAGGTGATGTGCTACTAACTAATTCATAATTTGTTTGATTTATTTCACTTCAACTTCTCTTTTGTGTGTTTGTGTGCTCTTACGAAGATGATTGTAAAGTGGCGTTGCAGCAATATGACGATATGGTGCTGTTAAATTGTGGAAATATTTATTAACTTTTCAATTTGCTGCTGGATATGTAAGTTGTGTTGAAAGGTGGCGCCCAAGAAGGAGGGCGAGAGTGAGAAAGAATTGCTTTGCAGACGCTTAAGAAGAAACATTCTGATCATAAATCAAAATCAAAGTTTCTACTTTGCTTCGTTAGTGATTTTCTTCATCCTGTGTGTGTGTGTGTTCTCGTGGAAATGAATAAATAAGTAAAATAAATAGCATAATTTCGTGATGGAGTTAATATTTTTCTCACTTTGTGAGAAATATGACTTTGTCGTGTACAAGAAGATTGTGCATTTGACGTTACAGTTTCTCAGTTGGGAAATTCTGGTGGATTTTTATCAAGATAATTCCAAAGGAATTTTACTTGTCATTCGGGGAAAGTTGAGTCTGAACTTTTGGAGTTTCTCTGTCATTATTTTTCATTAGTTGTGCGCTGAAGACAGTGAGACTGAAGTTTTGACACACTGCGTTGCTTCTCGTTGCGTGATGCTGAGATGTTGGGAGTGTGTGTAATTTAATTAAAATTTAAATAAACCACAAGAGAATTTAGTTTGAATTGCTTATGTGAAATTGTGCTGCCTAATTTGAAGATGATGTGAACGTATAGTTGAAATGTGCAATGTAGACTAAGACTTGACAATGTGCAAGTAGAATGTTTAGGTAGAATGCTTGAAATACTTGGTATTCCCAACAAAAAAGTATTGTGTATTTTTTTCAAGGAGTGTCTGGATGAAATTAGCATAATTAATGTACTGTGTGATTTGAATGTATTCTTCTCTCTGGAGAGGAGAAGTGGATTCATCGGCCAGAATAGGCGATAGCGAAGTCGTATCATTCATTCGTGAAGCTTCTCATCTGAAAAGTGTTGAGAGTTTCTCGATGACAGGGTGAAGGCGGAAAGTAAACATGGGGGTGGACGTTTTTTCACCATATACACTTTGTCCTTTCTAATTTGCTTTCAAGAACTGGGCGTGAGGCGTGGGGAGATAGATGGTTCCATAGGCAGGGAGGGCGAGTAAAAAAACGACATGATGGTCTCGTAATTTCCATTTCATTAATTTTTCTCCACCCTCGAGGGTGGCTTTGGAGAGTGGAGGGAAGCTTTTCGATATGACAAACAAGGAAGGAGAAAATAGAGAGAGAGAGAGCTTTTTATAGTGCGATATGCGATT
Organism: Phlebotomus argentipes; assembly: GCF_947086385.1. NCBI lineage: Eukaryota > Metazoa > Arthropoda > Insecta > Diptera > Psychodidae > Phlebotomus > Phlebotomus argentipes. The sequence goes on along the minus strand of NW_026776181.1, from coordinate 3,725,721 downwards.
TCGGAGTTGCAGTTTATTCGCTATGTTTGAGGGAGGAAAAGTATGCTGAAACTGGTGAGGATTAGTTTAATGACATCACTGCGAGAGGGTTAATCTAGATTAATGGCCCTAATCGATTTGGTGGGTATAAATTTAGGGATTATGTGCAGTTTGACGGAAAAAGAGCACCTTTTCCCCCGCTCCAGAAACAAGTTACAATTCGGGGTGATTGAATATTGCAATAAATATCACTTCATACATTGAAGTGTTATATGTATACTTTATAATGCAATTGTTGACAAAAGTGTTCAATGTGTTTCATTGACGTGATTTTCTATACGGGAGAAATATTTTTCAGGAGATGGAATGTAAAATTGTTCATGAAATTTTAATATTAAAGTGAATCCTGTATTTTTCAATGTTTTTGCTATGTGAGCCATCTAGTTTTCACAAGGTGAGGAATTCATTATGTTTCAGGAGAAGTGTGGAAAGCATGTTTGCCATAATTTGTGGAACATACAATGGAAAAGTGTGGGGAAGAAAATTTATCCGGGACACACAGAGTGTTATACAGAAATAATGTACACATTTTCCTTGTGTCCTGGGAAAGTGGTGAAAATCATGTGTTAAGTACACTCAAAAATACTCTTTACAGCCTTTACATGATTTGGGGAGGGATTGAAATTGTATTATATAAAAATATTATATTTTATTAAACACTTTGACGAGAGGATTTTTGTTCATCGCAGTAAATTGAGCTTTTTTCGTGTTTTTTTTTGTGACGTCAACACTTATGAATTGTGAAATTTCAGATATAGGAATTATTTTATTATGAAAGGGTGTTTTTTGCTCGCGTGAACACTTGTTTTGGAAACCAGGATAATTGGAAAAATGACTCTCGATTGTTGTTGGGAGGAAAATTGCAGAGCGCTTGTGGAACAAAGGGTGAATTCTGGTGAATAAAGGCTTATGCCAATTTTAGGAAAATGCTTCAAGAATGTGCAAGTCATGTTCTATAATACCTTCATTTTCTCTCAAGTAAGACACTCCCTCAATCTTCGGGGTTTTTTTTCTTGATGCTTCCCCATTAAGGGTGGGAGGAAAAGAATGGGAGAATTTTCCCAGGGAGTGGCTCCGGATGGAAAGCTCTTGCAGAGGATGTGTTAAAAGTTAAAATGGAGCCGCGCGCTTTAGCCCCATGGAATTTTATTGATGTGCCCTTGCTAGAAAAATTACACTTTCAGCTGTCTCTTCACCCACAAAAGCCATCATGGCATGGAAATGCTGCATAGAGAGCACAAGAGTCCGCGCTAATATTCGCTTTTCTCCACCCTCTTGTACGCGCTTCTCTTTTTTTGATATATGACCCCATTTATTTGTATAAAAAGCGTTTGGAATATGGATGGTGGAAAATTTATTTATACAAAATTACACATAAACACATAGAATATCTCTCGAGAGTGAGGTGAATTATGGGATTCACGGGGGGATGAAAGCGCGTTGTTCTTTTGCTCCAACGATGGCGGCAAGTGTGGAAAAAAACGCGTGTCTGTCGACTGATGGGCTCTTTCTCTCAATGATTTCCATGTGTGGCGCTTTCACACCATTTTATATGCTGAACCCATGGCATATGATCGGTGGAAAAGGGATAATGGCGTTACGGGAAATACACGAATTTATGTGTTTTCCTCCCACGTAAAAATTTCCAAGGTACTCGGAGAAATTTTGTCGCAGAAGTCGGAAGAACTAGTCTGAAAGTGGCCACGAAATTTCACTTCCTACTCTTAAAAATACAGAAATTGAGTTAGAATTATATAGAGAGCAAACTTTCTGAAATTTTCACGAATACATTTGTTCTTGAACGATTAACTTGGACTCCTATTTTGCACTTCATAAAAAGTGTGTCGAACAGGATTTGGGCTGCAGTTGTGCGGGTGAAATTCAACAAAATGCTGAATAGAGGTTAAAAACACACAAAAAGCAAGTTTACAAGTCCAAATCAAAGCGTCTGATGATGCAAAATGTCTTCTAGATCTGCAAAGTCATGATTTAATGTGATTATCAAAGCCATCAATATTATGATTATAATATGGATTTAGGGCAAAGTAGTGTCTTAACTTATTCCCTCAGTTTACTCAGTGTTACTCTACTTTTTAACATTGCTTTGGAGATGATATGCTTTTCTCTGTTTCCTTAGAGCAAAGATAGACTGCTACGCTCGCAAGTGTGCATATTTTATCCGAGTGTATTTTTAAAATGGCAATAAAGTGGAGGAATAAATATTTTCCCACACGTTTTCCACTTTCTCTCTCTCTCTCTCTCCCTCTCTAAACACTATTTAACGGAAAAATATTTGTGTGCGATTCGGTGGACTGGCAGTCAATGTTTGCTCAACAAATTTACGATGCCCTGTGACTTGGTGAATATAAAAAGGGGTGGAAGTCTCCGATTTTGCAAGGGTACAGAAACGCGAAGAGAGAGAGAGAGAGTGAAAAAAATGATCAGGTTAATCAATCTTGAAAGGCGGGTGGATAAACTCTTTTTTGCTTTTTACGACACACACCGCAACCGTCTTTTCTTATCCAAAAATAAGAAAAAAGAGTGAAAGTTTTCATTTTAATTCCACCCGGAAGAACCTTTCCTAGCCACTTTTCTGCTCATGCCTTCTTTCAATTCTTCGCTTCAGTAGTCGATGGCCGAAAATTGTGTCCCATTCTTCTTCATTTATTTGCCTTTTGTGCTCCTGTCGTCGAACATGTTGTCATCTGCTTCCTGATACAAATGGGGGTGGGATTGGGGAGGGAGTGGCTGGTTTTTTTTTGTGTGTGTTGTGTCGGTGAGCTTTTTTCCTCTGAGTGGGTGGCCGTGGGGAGGATGAATTATGTTCGGCTGGGCTGGTAGTGTTTGAAGGAGTCTCACGCCACGGAAGGGCGTCAGAGCGGATGATACGACCACCCACAAAAATGTGTGTGATGATGGAGGGCAGTGGGAAGAGATGGCAGCACAAGTGTCACATTTCTTGGAATGTCGTCACGGTGTCTTTCGCCTTTGGTATTTGTCGTCTCTCCTCTGGTGTGACACCGAAAATTAAATAGCAAGAAAAAGTGACGGCAGATGAGAGGGGGTGGGGTGTGGGTAACAAGAGGGATAAAAATCTCACTGTATAGTTTCTGTCACGTAATCAGATTTCTCCTTGATGTTCCACACACACGCCCTTCTTTTCAATTTTCACAAATCCCATCGCTTGGCGTCACAAAGGGAGATAATGTATAATTTCATGTGCGAGTGTGGGTGGTTCGATTTTTCATGAAAATGCAAAATTTTCACCGGCTGCTCTTTGAATGCTGATTCCATGAGTGGCAGCAGCGATGGGAGAGTTTGGGGGCGGGTGTCTATAAAAAGGTGTATGCATGGAAGAGTGAAAAGGGATGTTGCTAAATTGGATTTATGCCTTTGTCACATGCTCTTCATTTTCATCACTCTTCTCTACTTAACATTCTTTTTCACTCAGACCGTGGAGGCTTTCTTCCTTGCCCCCCCAAAAGGCTGTGTCTGTGTATCCACTCCAATCTGGGCTCTTTTTTGCATCTTCTATGAATGGATTTCACGTAAGACACTCCGACAATGGCAGGCAACTATGTTTATGGAATTTTTTCGACATCATCTTCCAACAAGCTCCCATTCTTGTATCTCGGCGGATGTTAGACACTTGACGTCCCGATGACACTCAGTACGCAGTGTCTTGTATTTTGATGTGGCAGACAGGGGGTGGCGGACGGTGAAAATGGGGGCAGTGTTGCGGTGAGTATGACGTTGGCAGGATAATGATATTGGGTGTTCGTGTTGGGAAAGTAAATAAACAAGTTGAGCAGCAGATGGTGAAGGGGAGACAGTGTGTGCGGAGGTGTGACATGCAAGACGCAGCATCATGTGTATGGATATCCTCAATATGATATGGAGTTTTGTTTGATTTTGATTTGGTTTACCGGATATTGAGTTTTGGTAGTTTGGAATTTCAGATTATTTACCCTTGTCAGACACTGTCGATGCTTATATAGCTGATGTCTCAAGTAGTTGTATTTAAGTTAACTCAGCCTGTGTGTCAGTATAATTAGGGAATCTGGGTATATGTCAAATATTATCCTTGGAAAACGTGTTGAAAATATGTTGCATCACTGATGTGGCGCTTGACATTTCTTGTTTTCTTCAGTTGAAAGTCAAACTTTTCCTTCTGTCTGATCTTCAGTCAATTTTATCTGTAAATGTATGCAAATGAAGTCTCTAATTATTGCATATATCGATAGTTTCCAACAAACTATGCATCATAAGGTCAACTTATTGGTAATTACTGCAGATGTACAGATGTTGTATTAGCAATTGACATATAGTCTATGTTTTCTGGATCAATGAGGAGAAGAACAGAAAGTTCTACTTCATCAAGTTTGTGAAATGATATAGAAGAAATGCCCTAATTGTGAGCACGTGTCTTAACTTGTGTAGTGTTTTTTTCCTTTTCATTCTTCCTCCTTTCAGGCACTATTGAAGATGTTGCTGGGGAAAATTCTCAAGTGAGAGTCTCTGAAGTGTTATTTCTTAAGCTTTCTAAATACAATTTGAACTTTCGCCACACTTGTGCCACACTTTGAGTGAAGAAAACTCAACAGTTTCTCTGCCAATACTTTTTGTGTTAGTGGAGCAAAGTTTGAAATATATAGTCTGTGGCTTTCATGATAATATTTGGGGTGGAGATTCTTAAGTACTTACTTTGAAGCTTCACTTCTTTTTCCTGTGTGTCACTTTTTGCACATGAACTTGCCAGCCCTTTCACTCTGCACTGGAGGATTGAAGATGAATGTGGCAATCAATTTTGCAAGGCGTGCAAGAGAGATGGTGTGGGTTTTGCCATTGAAAAGTGCGGATGGACTAAATAAATTTGGTGCACCAGCGCCAAACACAATGGGTGGATGGAAAAGGGTGCAGCGACTAGGCCTTCATTGCAAGTGTGATTGAATGGCGACAGGGTTCGGCCCAATGCACGTCGAATTTGTAATTCCACTCACAATTAACAAACTATTCTCTCTTGCCAACGAGGTTACAATGCGTACAATTTCTGTGTTTTGTTCCATGTGTCAGTTGGCGTTTTGCATTAATTGAACATGATAATTTGATATCCACAATTTGTGTGGCGGATTTGCGGATTGGTAGCACTGCTGGAATGGGTGTGAAGTGGTGTGTTTCAAATTGGAAATGTGTGCAGCAGAGCTTTTTTCAATAGGGGATGCCACGAGTGTGCTAATGGGGGTGATTGAGAGATATGTTAGTGATGTGGTAATATTGAAAGTACATGCAGAACTGTTTGAATTTAGTACAGAAATTGCTATGAAAATTGCATCTTGCTGATGAATGCTGGTCTTCTTTGAATATTTCTCCCCTGGGATGGATATAAATTTTCGGCAAAAGCTCTCAACTTTTTCCAGAATATACTTGAAAGTACAGTATGAGAGACTTTTCTCATCTGAGATTGCGCACAGCTTCACTATGTGCTGAGGGGAAATCTGGGTGGGAATTGTTGTTTCACATCCCAACGTTTGTGGCGCTTTGAGCGGGAAAATGCAAGCATATATCCTGCCTTTTGCGGGCATGATAAAAAGCTCCAGCCCCGCTCTCTCTCTCTCTTTCTCTCTCACATTGACTTTCCAGCGGGAAAATGGTGGGGAAAGAGTTTCGCACACAGCATCTCACCATCTCACGCCTCTCTTCTCTCAGAATTACCTAATTTTCAGTCAGTGACGAACATGGAAGCTGAACGGTTGGATGGTTATTGTGATGAAGTTGTGGGTTAGGAAATGTGTCGCCTTTTTCCTCACCTTCCTTCACATTGCACTTCCTGCGGTTCTCGATGGATTTTAATTAAAATTCAGCACATTTTTGCCCTGCCTGTGCGTGGTCAGTGTGAAAATTGACGGTGAAGTGGACTACAAAACCGTGATATATTGGCAGGAATACCTGCAAGTATTGCGTTTCTGGTGGAGGAACTTTGCCCCACGGACTATTGTAGTTGCTGGATTGAATATATTGATGGTGTACTGTTGTGCTGGGAGATGATCAGAATTGTTGGGTAGTAAGAGGCCATACTCAGGAATGTTCCTAGTGTTGTCTGGTCTGCTTTTTGTGTCGCGAAAGAAGGGTGTCTGCTGGTGAATACAGAAATATGAGATGACGGAGAGAAAGAGGAGTCTGAAATGTGATGCCTGCATTGTCAAAGGACATGACATTATATACACGAAATGACGAAAATTCCTCCTGTGTGTATGTGTGTGTGTGTGTGTGTGTGACTGGCAAAAAGCTGAGCTTGCGAAGATGGGAAGAGAAAATTCATACTTTTTTGTCGCCTCTTTGCCATGTTGGGGGGGTTTGGCAGGGAAGATGAGGTGAAACTGTGCTGATGGGTGGGAAAAATTGCAATTTGTTAAAAAATTCCTTTACGTGGTTTTCTTCCATCATAAATCAAATTAATTTTTTGCGCCGCACTTTCACATCTTGGCAGTGCTCAATAATGTCTGTTTGATATATTTGAGCACACATGAATGGATGTTCGGAGGCAATTGTGAGAAGACATTTGTTAAAATTATCTGCTTTGACTGAGACTCAGTAAGTAGTGAACACCCTTACTACCCTTGACATCCTATCGTGCCAAAGGGTGGTGAGAGAAATAATAATTTTCCCAGAGAATGCTTGATGTTTTCATTTCATTTGAAATGGGTACATTCTTGTTCATTGAAAATAAATTATTTATGCAGTGAAAATATGAATTTACTGTGGATGAAAATGTCTTCTTCATGATGATGGCACATGAAAATATTGATTTTGTAATTAATAATTTAATTAATTTTGTCTTTTTACCCACATTCATTGAGTCTTTGTGTGCGTGTGGTTTGAAAAAGAGTGAATTTGAATAATTATGAGAATGGTATATTGTTGATGTGTAACGCACTATTGTTTTTAGAAAAGTTTTACATGATGAAAATACTTTGGCCAGACATGTGTGATAGCCGTAAAATGGTGAGATAGAACATTTTAGAGTTCCAGTGATGAAAATACAATGAGATATTTTCGGTGAAGGGGAGGATGAATGTGGCGTTTTCTCACCCCCTCGCAAAATGGGTTTCTCTCTTGGGGATGGTCTTTTTTTCCTCCACAGTCGCTGTGAATAGATGAGGGGCGGAGGGGTGGGCTTTTTAGAAAAGGGTATTCAAAGAAGGATGCTGACTATTTAAAGGCATTACAGGACTTTCTTCGGCACCCCTTTCTCTGGCCTGGTAATTGACTACATCATGCAACCCACAAAATCGGCATTAATCATACGCTCCTTATGGTCATTAGGAGAGGAATTTCATCTCGGGGCCATGCGAGACACATTTTCGGGGCGTATCCCCATGAGAGGTCACACACCGACCGTTGGATCTCAAAAACAACACTTGTATCGTGGCTTCAATTTGATTTTTTCCCGTGTACACGATTCCTCACTGAATTTGGTCATCTATCAAAGTGTTAGCGCAACTGCTTCGTCTCTAAATCTCAAATCGGCGCAAAGACAGAGAGAGAAAGAAACAGATAGAGTGAAAGATGGGGTGTGCAATTCCACCCCCATCGATAAATAATACAATCAATTACTCGCTGTCATTGATTTTGGGTGCTAAACAGTGCGAGATTGCTTCTTGCGAAAAGTGTAGGGCGTACAATTGATTTCTGATAAATAGGAGGGAATCCTATTTATCACCGAGTAATTTCTTATGATATAAGGTCACGTGGAGCATAAATTGTTGTCTCCCGAGGGAAGGTGTGTGTATATGTGGAAGAATCAACAATAAATTTATGTCAACACCCTGAGAGAAAGATTGTGGGGTGGATTCAAAGTGCGCTCAAGGGAGAGATAAGTCAAATTGTGGTGGAAGTCACACATTTGCAGTCACAGATGATGGGGTGGGCAAGGAAACTGATGAGATGTGATGTTCGGCATGTTGTACTTGAGTTTGGGCCAATTTATGGATAAATTAATGACATTCATTGAAAAGTGGGGATTCAGATCTGTCACATATGATTAACAAGGTCGACTTGATTGAGTACGTGTTGGGTTTTCAATGGCTTTCAAATGAATCTGAAGTGTCTTCAGGACAATTGTCTTACAGATTTTCATTTTATCACATTTAATCGAGGAAATAAGCAGACGGATTCGCGAAAGGGAATTTGGAATTTAAATAATTGCATAAAAATCCGAATTTATCATATATTTTGGACAAATTCGTTGATTTTTGCTTCTAAATCCAACAAGAATTACTTTCTAATGCCTTTTCATTGTTCAATAACACAGTGAGGAACAAATTTCACGAATTTCAACTGAACACATATTGTACATATTGTTTTTGTCAATATTCACATTTTTCGCAATTAATTATTTTGTCTGTTGGTTATAATTTGGTCATCCTTATTTTGTATTTTATTTTAATATTCCAACCATGCAATCACTAATGAATAAAGTTCTATGCTTCGTTGGAAGTTTGTTGGAGTTATTTTGTCCATTTCAATATTGTATGTTTGCAAGCGCGCGGAGAATATGATTCGTGTCTATATTGTACGCATCTGTGGTGATGTTGGCTGTGTGAGTGTGTGTGTGTGACCTGATCAAATCACTGTGACGAAAACAAAACTTTTGCCACGCTGTTGAAAGTCACGGGGTTGGAAAGAGATATGGTGGTAAAGCTCAGGGTGCGAGTGTAATGTATTTTTGTGTGCCTGATACACGTGTGCTATGGTAACACGACAAAATACATTCCACCCAGGCAATGAAATCCCTCCCTCTTTCGCATTCATTCACTATCTAACTCTCCCTCTTCTCACTTCAGCCCCCTTTTGGCGCCCAAATGTTGGGCAGTTGCTGGGCGAGAAGGTGGCCAATTGCCGTATAAATATGTATACAAGTGATCGTGGAGAGAAGGGGTTGGATTGAGATACACGCCGGGGTGTTTTGTGGGGGGAGTGTGAAAATTGGAGAACATGCTCACTGGCTGATGTCCTTACGATATTGATAAAGCGTCATTTGGAATTGGGTGCCGTGCAGAAGGGCGGGGGTGTGTGGGGAAGGGCGAAAATTTGATAAAACGGGGCAAAGAGCTTTTTTGCCATGGGATACAATTTCACAAGAGGATTCGTTATAGGCTGTTGTGAGTGATCATTTATCACACTTTCTCGCCTCCAATCTCATTCTTAGTTTATGTTATGTCATCAGTATGGCGAAGGGGATTTGTTTGCGCTTTATCTGAAATGGTCTCTATGCTTTTGGCTAACTTTCGGTCTGTTCATTGATCTCTTCTGTGGACTCGCTTGTTATGGAGTTTGAGAAGAAACCTGATAAATTTGTAGTATAATTAATTTTCCATCTCCGCTTACCTATAAGTTTATAAGTTGCTGCAAGGGATGAAGCTCTGAAAATTTACATTGTGTGCAAGGGGTATTGGAATTGGTTGAATTCACAGAAAATTAGTTTTGCAGCGTGTGTGGATGAGATTTTTGGACTGAGTTCCGAAAGCTTCCGCTGAATGCTTAAATGCAATGGTCTTTCCTTGGCCCGGGGAACATGCGGTGTCAGTGTGTTTGGGGGTACATAAATCATAAATAATGCAAACAAACGAGAGGATAACACTGGAGCTCAACAATAAATTTACTTGTGTTATTTAATATATAAACAACATATTATATTGAGTTGGTTGCGAGTTGAAATTTTCCAAAATTGCATTTATGTGCACTCTCTCGCTGGCAAGTTGTATCACGATTCACTGTGGTTTGTCAGGGGGTGTATTTGAGTTTAGTGCACTCACCCTTAGTACGAAGTATATCTGCTTTTTTGTCTGGGATGAAATGTGTGTAACATGAGTTGATACATCGTGTACGAAGTGTGGAAAGGGTGGAGAGTTTGTCGTATTTGAGATGAATTGTGTTTCGAAATGTTTCATATGAATCCCTGAGGAATTTTATGCTATTGTCTGAATTTCTGTATGCTAAGTATGTGAGAACGTGTTGACGAAATTAATGTAATGATGTTTGAGTGTGGTCGTCTTATGAAATGCATCTCATTTCAATAGAACCCTCTGGATTCTACCAGCAAACGTGAAAAACAATAGTGAGTGGCAGAAACTTTGCAATAAAACAAGAGAAATGAGTGTTGATTGTGAATAGTTTCTGAACACTGTGGGATTTTGGGACAAAATGACACTGATTCGAGTGGTATGATGGAGATTTTTATAGTTTTGGGCCTCTGTTTTGTCCTGTACGAAGCACTTGACATCTTCCAAGGGTGCTATCATCAGTATTACCATCGTCACACTAGCTATATAGCGACGGGTGGCGAAGATGGATCACATGGTGGTGAAGATGTAGAAGAATGCTCAGATACGAAACATCTACTCGCATCATCTGGTGACTCTGACAAGGACAGTGACGCGGACAAGGGTGGAAAATTCATCAAGTCGCCCGATAGGTGCTTTGTTGTGGACGAAAAGGAGTGTTATGGTGGCGAAGCACTAAGTGGTAGTGATAAATGTACAATATTTTCTGTATCAGAGTGTGTGGCACGAGAAAATGAATTGGGTGCCATTTAGAAATATCCAAACACTGGCTATGTGTTCAAAAATCAACGAGGTATTGCATAACATATCAATTGACATTTATTTTTATCTCTCCACCCCCTGAATTTTGATTAATTTACATTGCGATGAATACATAAAAGTGTGTAATGCATACATTCTAAAACTGTTTGTCTCTTTAATTTGCTGACAAATTCAACACAATTTATTCCGTTTGTGTTTAATCACTGAAAACAGTGAAAAAATACAGGATATTTGGACAATTATGGGGAAATTGGATAAAATTTTGTCGCACAATTCGATTAAATCCAACCCAGTGTGACTTGAAGTGTTTAATTAATTTCAGTTCAGAAATATTTTCAACATCTAGTTGAGTCACAATGATTGGGTTATGTTTGAATGAGATTTTAGCATGCATTGACTTGTTGGCGATATTTCGATGATACATTTAATTTAGGCGGGGCAATATTTACTGAGTTAGAAATCTATTTGGGGAGCTTATATATATTCCTGGAATGGAGCCAATGTGCGTACAAACTAATGAATTACATTGGAAGGGAGACATTTATCATGTGTTGTCCATGAATTTTAGGGTGCCTGCATATTGAGTTGCTGTACTCTGTGGGCGCGAATGGTTTGATGTTTAGAATCAAATGGACGAAATGGGATTTTCTATTATGACCCAAATTTCCAGTTTATTGCATAAATATTGATGCATTTCTGAATTATAAAATGGTTGAATGCAAAATTTGGTAAATAAAGCGGTTGTTTAAGCGCATATTAATATCATATGTATTTACACAGAAATTGCATTTAATTATATGTATATTTATATATTTGTTTTAAAATAAATTTCTAATGAGGATATAACGTTGAAAAAGATTGTGTATATAGTATTAAATACTGTAATTAAAATTGCAATATTTGAAAAGGAACCAAATTGACATCATTAAAATTGTACGTTTTCCAAAATATACACTTTTTGACAAATTACACATATAATAGTGATATATAATCGTGATTCAAGTTCTTCGAGAGAACACTTTGAATAACAGATCAACGACCTTTTTTTATCTTATCTAATATACTAAATTCATACAATTACGTGATGGTTTGAAATTGTCTGTATACAGATTACACTGAAGAGGAATAATACTCAGAAAATCTAATTACCGAATGGATTTCCATTCACGCGGTAAAATTTGCAATATGTACGACCCTCTCAATTTGATTGTGGGTGCAACGCTAAAGCAATATAGCTCAATAAAATCTCATAGATGTCCCTCTGTAGCTGTGGATAGAGCTTTTATTACTCTGTGGCGTGCAACAAATTCCATAAATAAATTGAGTGAAATTGAGTAATATAGATCTGTGATTGTGTTGCCAAAGTGACGCTCATGAGAATTCCAATTGGAGAATAAAGAGGGGGTGGCGAAGTGATGCCATTCGTCTGGATGGTCCTATATTTAGTCACGAGCAGAAATCCTGTGTGGAGATGTGTGTGACACATAAAAGTTTGCACAAAGTGTACTTCAACACTTGGTCCAGGGGTGAAAGACACAAGAAGTGAAAGTGAGGATGACAGTGATGTGTGATGTGGAGAGAGAGAGAGAGAGAATGAAATAAAATATAATGATTCTGTCTGATGGTGGCGCTCGAGGCTGGGATTTTGGGTGATTCTGTCTCTGTTTTACTTTTTTTATCTGGAAGGTCGAACTCTGACCACTGAGGCTGATGGTCATAAAGTCTATCGGACTTTGGATGATGACAATGAGAGATAAAATCGCAATCGAACTTGTTATTTTGTGGTTCTCTCTGGACATAGACACACACACCCCTGAGATTTTTGGGTAAAATGTACAATCAGATAGCAGAAATTTTTCTTAGCTAACCCCCCGGGTTTTTTTTCCGTCTTGCTGCCATCCGGTCGTGCTTGACCATGTAAGAGAGTTGAAGGAAAAAAGATACAGTGGAGTAAATTGTATCGCCAGCAGGAGGAGCTCTTTAAGTAGTCGCTTGATAAAAACCTGCCTCCTCCTATATAATTGTGTTATTACGTTTTTTTTCGTCTCACTTGCCCAGCGTCGAGTCGATTTTTGGGAGGTTTACACTCGGGTGTGTTGGACAGAAAATGACTGCGTGGGGGTGAAATTGTTGGGCAGAAATAAAAATTTGACTTGTAAATGTAACAATTACGAGATAAAAAGAGGAAGATTCTGTGGGGTTGTTGAAGTGTTGCTCGCTATATACACACGTTCATCAGCATTATATATTTGCGCTATGGGTACATAAAATTTAATTTCAATGGTCCCTCGCCCTCATCAAGAGTCTTTTTCGGTGATTTTTCCCCACTTGTTTTTAACAAGTTTGCATTTTCGGTGCGAAGGTCGCCAGTGGAGGCGCCTGGTACCAGGCGCCACCATCACGCTTCGTCCAATTAAATGACGTGTCTGTGGATTTACCACTCATTTTCGCGTTTCTGCCCATGCTGTGTGTACATATTGAACTCTGTGCGTTCAAAGGAAAATAATAAAACAGCTGCTAATTAAATTTTTCATTCACTACGGTTTGCAGAATCCCAGCGAATCGAAAAACTGAAAAAGCAGATATTTTAGCTGGAAGATGTTAAGATCGGATTGGAACTGATAAGCGATCGCAGCGAACGATGGAGGAAACTCAAGAGTGTGTCAGAAACATGTAAATTTAAAACAAAATTTTCATTAAATTCTATGTGCTAAGATCTTAGCATAAAAAAGCGCTCAAAAATCAGCTTTTTCAGTCTATATTTAAGGATCTTAGCATTTTATGTTCGCTGCTGGGATGCGACAATCCGCTCTTGGGTATACTTTGAAATGCTAAATTCTCGATAATACCAATATCGGATCTTCGGAACGACGATATATCAAATGTGAATGCTATATGTGTGTATTATAAGAGAGTGATTCTAAATATTTTATTCAAATACTTTTCTCAACTGGAGATACATTGGCAAGCAATACAGATATGTACATGATAATGTATGTATATATTTTTCGAAATCCTGTATTTATCATCCTATTCAGCATTGAAATCAGACACTCAAGCTCACTCACTCTGGAGCAATCAATATTCCCCAGTATCAGTGGCATGCAAGAATATTTCTTATGCATAAATATACATAGAATAGGGTGAATCCATTTCATCCCATTGCCATTCCTCGGCACTCCTCTCCGCACACGGTCCCTGAGTATTGGTTGAATTTTGCATATGGTGAAGTGTGTCGTTTTCTATCAGATTTCTCTATTGTTGGGAGAGGAGAATCTCTTACTCTTGGGGTACACGAAGAAAGTGATATTGTCATGGAATTTGCATTTGGAAATTGCTCTTGCTATAGGATGATTTCAAATGGGCAATTTTTGTGTTATTCCTCACGGAATGGGGAGAAGATATGAGAAGAGTACACACTTTCGTACGATTTCCTCCATGAAGAAGCCAAAGGAAGGAAGTTGCGAAGGACTTGGTCGATAAGAATGGGAAGATTGAGATAGGGTGGCAAGAAGGAGAAAAAAAAAGTTGAAAACAAACAGTTTTAGAATATTGCATGAATGAAATATTATTCCATTTGTGTATTTCAATTGGAAGTTTTGTCTTCTCATTGTGTGATAAATTTCCAAACGGAAAACAACAATATTTTTAGCTATCCTCTGTACTGTTCGCGGAGTAACTGTTTAGAATAACTATTATACATTCTTGTGAAGAAACTGTGCGGGAGATTGACTGTAGTGCTCGCATTCTGTGCTCGAATCCATTGGGATGGTCCAGGGAGCTCATGTGCCATCAACTATTGTCACTGAATTTGGTGATGCTGTAGCAATTTGGAGCGACCACCCAGAATGGACTCACTGGAGCGTCTAATGCGTGCGGCGCCACTTCCTCCGAGCTTACCAGGCTCCCAGGGGTCGCGCCGTGCCCTCGTCCATGCCTCACTGGCGTCTGCCGTTGGTAGGAAAGGACGCCACTTGACGGGGACATTTTGTCTCACCGGAGACACAATGGAAGGAATAATACAATGTCTTGTCTTTCTCAAAGCATTCTCGGTAAGTTTTCTCTTTGTCGTCTCTTTCCCTTCCGCACCACGCAAATATTGAAACTTTTTCACCCCCTCATAACCTTGTCCCCACAGAACCCCTCATGATATGCTCAATGTCGAATTTGTCACACAGCATTTCTCTCGGGGGGTGATCCTCATTTTTGCCCCGGGTCTATTCTGGGGTGAACCACAATGAGCGTGGGAAAATTGAGGGATGGCACACGCTGGGCGGATAGCGGGGGGTTCACAGAGATTACTAATTTCATAATTGTGTGACTGGATAATTTATGACTGAGGCGGAAGAGTGTGTTTGTGTGAGTGTGCAAGAAATTGGAATGATAGATCAATTAATAATGCAGTAATTGTTCCATTTATTATATTGCGGGAAATTGACGAGTGCACTCAGAGGAATCATTGGATATATTCAATTATCACCGAACATGACAATGCTATTCTTCATTTCTAAGTGTTGGGAATGTAGGGTAGGTCACAATACTTGCAGGATGGCGAAAGGAAATGACCACAATGCCAATAATAATCTGATTGAATTGTCTTCTCTTTTCTCTGAGTGTGCTCGAAGACGCAGACTATGTATTTTCTGGGGACCTTTGAGAGCGACATGATAATATCAGATGGAGTATTATGCCAATAAAAGTGCGAGAGAGGAAGAAAAGACAGTGCGAGAGACATAGAAAAGGGAGTCCAAACCCATTAAAAGATATTTAACGGATGGTCGCCTCTCCTTTTAGACTATCATATCTTCTTCTGAGAGCATTAATGCTCTATGGCGTCTCTTTGGCTCACTGCGAGACAAATAATGTCTATGGGTATAGATTTTGTAAGTAAGAGGGGATGATGCTATGTATGAGGGTTGGATGAATGTCGGTCGGGGAGAGTGGGAGTGGAGGAGCTTTGAAAGATAGCAAAATCGAGAAACTCCATCGCAAAATTGCCTACGCGTGCGAGTTTCTTGCAAAGTCAATCCAAAGGATGATGCTTGAGTGTATTTGAATATTCATGGAATTTCATTTAATTTTTACAATGCGTCGCCTCGCAGAAAATATCTTCACGATATTATACTGGATTTTACCCCTGAAAGCATTTTCTTGCCATTCGTTTTTTTTCCCTGGCAGCTCGTGAGCGAGAGTCCAAGTTAACAAATTTGACTTCGTATCTTCGTGCTGCTTCACAATGACTCGAAATGAAAGTGAATTGAAAATTGAGAAATTAATGAATCGCTTTCAGCATCTCTCGATATTTTTTTTGTGAAGCACACTTTAGGGACTGGATTTCACGGAGGGAAATATATTTTCGCTTTTGTACCCCATTGAATACGTAAGGAGCTTTTTATTAACTGTTATATCTGTTCATGTTGTGAATGAATTAATTTGAATTTTATGTAATGTTAAATCTGTTTTTTGAGTCCATGGTTTTTGGGTTGCAACAAGGCAAAGTTGGTTGGCAAAAAGAAAGAAGTGGCTCAAAATTCAATGATAAAACTAACTTGAAATTGTTTTGTGTCGTGCAACTTTCATCTCTATAAAGTTTTTCTTTGTGATTTTTGGTACATGAAAACTACATGCAAGTTTTGTATTCTCACACCTTCGACTAAAGTTGACAGCTTTCATTCTGCAATAATCCTTTAATGTTCCTAAGATAAGTGTGACTTTCATTATGTTTTCGCAAAGTTGGCGATGGATTTGATGTGTGCGAGTGTAAGTTTTCCATGGATAAATATCAAATACTTTCCTATGCTTTATGCTGCGATGTGCTGATAATGTTTCAGTAGGCGAAGGGTTATAGGAAGGCTCCTGTTTCGCACTACACGTATTTCCGCTCACAATTAACGACATCTAACCCGATAATGCGCCATTTTATGGGTAACACCGACGGTTTGCCTGATGGATTCTCGGGGGCAATGTTGATGGGGTGCAAAGTTTTAAATTTCCACGCGTTTCCTGCCACAGGGTCTTCCATAAGACATTAAAGTGGATGACGATGTCATTATTGGAGTATTAAATTCTCCTTCTTTCCGCTCCACAAATATTTCCTCGTGCTACTGTAATGCCAAGAAGAATTATATCACTGGATGTGTTTGTATTTTTTATTTTTAGGGTGAAATATGAGTAAGAATTTACGCTTGTGGTATAAATCACACGCTAAAATCCTTGTTATACAATTGCTATTGCTGATTATGTTGAGATATAAACAGGTTATGTAGAGTTTCTTGACAATTTCTTAATGCAAGGTTTGAAAATCATCAAAGCTATTTCGCTCCACCAATTCTCCATCCTTTTATCCTTACTTCTGTGACAATTTAAGAGGAGAGAAATGTGGTTTGTCAATATCCGAGTGTTTCTTCACCCTTTTTTGCCATCCACTTGTCTTTCACTCAACTCTCTTTCCTCACTGACAATATTTTATTATTCTCGCGAATACATTCGGCGTGAATTGCTTTGGAGGTGACAGAATTTTCGACATGCCGAGGAGAAATTCCACTTTCAGCTCTTTGTTTTTATCACTCAACTTTTGCATATGTAGTTTCCTGTCTATCACAATGATTTGCTACATGCGCCAGCCATACAAGAGAGACGCGTCCTTGTTCATCTTGCTGCCTATATTTTTCCAATAAGGCACAATCCATTTTCACCCATTTCTCTTCATGAACACCCGCGTCACACACACGCGTCGTTTTGTTGTATTTCGCACTCTTCATTCCCCTTTTTCCCATTGGAAATTCAAGTTTTTGGTACAATGAAGGCTGTGTGCACACGAGAAACCTCTTAAGATGACTGTTCGCTAGTTGCGAAAATGAATTTCTTCCCTCTTCACTTTATCACAAAGAGCGAAGGATGCTTTTCTCGTGCTTTCCCTTGCTGAAGATGAGGAAAAACAGCTTCCTTTGGGATGAGGGAATCAAGAAAAGTGGGTTTAAAAGTAAGGAAGTGACATTTTGGTCGTGTCACTCAGGAAACGATGGCTTTTTATTGACGTCTTTTCCAAATTACATTAGGTTTTTCAGTGAAGTTTTCCGTTCTTGTGTTTCACACTCAACATTTTAAGATATTTTTTTGGGGGTTTTGTAAGTGCATCTGATGGAATAGAGATTATTTCCAGTGAAGCTTCACATGCAATCTGTCAAGAAATCCAAGTCAAAAAGGAGAGAATAATTTGAAGAGGAATGCTTTCGGCGCGATGCTCAAATCACGTCGTTTTATGCGACATTTTACATGAGATGAAGAGACACCGGCGACATATTGCAAAGTGTTGCGGTGTCTCTTCAAAATGCGAACGGGGACGAGAACTTGTGGGACACACAATGCATAACACAAGGTGGATGGATGTACTTTTCACCGAGGAACAAGAAATTGCCTCTGGGACTTTTTTTTCACCACCACCAAGTCAAACACTCAGATTTTTTCCTGGTTGGGAGAAAATAATTTTCTCAACCCAACACTTTTTTTTCACACCCTCGAGCGCAACCTTTTCTAGCTTGTGTGTTGGGTTTTTGTTTGAAGCCACTGCAGTGACTTTTTTTTCTGCTTTCTGTAGAAAATCTGTTATGGCAGAGTTTCAAGTTTTAGCGGTGGTAAATTTGTCACGTGGAAAGAAAAGGAGAGTCTAAAGAATATGTTCCATCATAATCTGCAGCTTCATGGCTTTTGTATGTGTTTTATCAGATGGGTGAAGGATAATACCCAAGTGCAATGACTATCCGGGATACACATTGAGTTTGACCTACATTTTCACCTTCTCTTTTTGGGCATTTTCATGCTGCTACTTTGAATTTATATTGCACCATGTAATCTTGAGTAAATTGTGTTGAGATACATTTTCAAATTAGTTTTTGTAATTACTTATGTGGCTTTAACGACGTCCAGTTTAGGGTTTTAGCCTTCTCCATTAGAGAAAATAAGTGCGGTTCTAAAGCCCATCTGTATGTATAGGGACAGGGCGCAAGACAATTCCAGTGAAGCGTATTTTTCAGCTGAAATTTGCAATAGGTGGGATTCGAACACACGACTGTAGCATTGAGAGTCAAACGCATTAAGCCACAGCCGCTCTTGCATCGGAATGACGTCAATATCGATTAATGATAAAGGTTTTACGATGCTCTTTGGTTAATGACTTTTGAGGCGTCTAGGTGATCTCCTCAAAACGGCGAATTGTAAAGACTGTATCATATTATATTCATTTGAAGTTATGAAAATCTTAATTTTATTTGAGTTGTAATAGAACGAAGTTGAGCTCTACATTATATAGCTTGAAATTGCTTCCATTACTTGAGGTTGTTAAAGCTTCTCCATTCATTGCTGATGCCACAATATCATCTTTTTGCTAGATGCTACAAAGTTTAACAATGTGCATCCTGAAATTATGTATTGTTGTATAATTTATATATATCCAGCAGGTATGAACTATTTTTCCCGCCAGCTGGCATGAATGGGGAATTGAGGTGAATGGCTGAGAAAAAAATCC
Organism: Phlebotomus argentipes; assembly: GCF_947086385.1. Lineage (NCBI taxonomy): Eukaryota > Metazoa > Arthropoda > Insecta > Diptera > Psychodidae > Phlebotomus > Phlebotomus argentipes. The sequence goes on along the minus strand of NW_026776181.1, from coordinate 3,706,554 downwards.
CTAATAATGGTTGGTCGGATGTCGGGTATATATTTTATGTCGGAGGATATCATGAAAAATTCAACTCTGCTATTATTCCATATATAGAGGCATAATGTTTTTGAATCTCTTGAAATGTGTCTCTTTTTTGCGTCCTCCGTGAATGAGTGGGGAATTGTTGGCAAGAAAAAGAGGGGGTGAGGGTGAAAAAAAGATGGGAAATTGCTCAATGAGAGTGTGTATGGAGTATACAATGTAATGCCCCAATTTTCCGCGTGAATAAATGGTGAAATGCTGAAACTGTAGAAAAGCTGATCTCACTCAATGATTATTCAACAGTGCGGCAACATATGCTCCTCTAGAGAGACCTGCCTTCCTCATCTTCGGCTGCTTATGTGGGTGGATGGGTGGTTGGGGTGTGTCTGTGTGTGGTATTGTCGAAAATGAAAGCTGTATTTATTTTGTTGATATCCTTGTTTGATTATGTTATGTTAGAGCTCTGAAGCTGGTGGAAAAACCGGAGAATGGCACTCTGGAGAGTATCCTTTTCATTTTGCCTTCCTCGCTCCATCTCATTGATGGCTGAGCGCCCCGGACGATGGAGGGTCCTGAGCTAATGACACCACTCAGGATGGGATTTAGTGGAATAGGATGGGATGAGACCGGAATATGAGTCGGGTGTAGGTCGAGATAATGAAATCAGTCACTCGAATGTGACAATTTCATCGAATTCTCTCCCAATTGTTATTCCACACATTTATTCGCGCATATATTTCCAATGCTATTCTCTTTCCCAGAGCGCACACACCTCCTCCATGTGCCATTTATTGGGAATGTACGTTCCTTCAAAAGGCATCGCTGCGTTGTATTGTGAGACCGATGAGGTGTATCTCCTATTTATATATTTTCTCCTATTTCCCCGACTCACCCCTTTTTGACACACGCGAAACTAAACTCCCAGCGATTGCCAATGCCGCTGAACGTCGGTTAAGGCTTTTGGGGCGATGCGGTTTGGAGTGAGATATGAAATTCTGCGACCTGCATACGTTATGAGGGCGAGAAATGTGATGAGTTTGTTGAAAATCGAATAGTCGTCACTCTGTCTAAATTACAAATGTATATTTAGAGCATCGCTGCTCCAACATCGAGCGACTGTCGTGTTGTATTGAAGGGTTCAATAGTGGCTGATGGGAATGGTTTATTATACATTCCAATGTGTTCTATCTATTCGTTTTTACCAAACAGATCATTTTTCCCGATAACCTTTACAAATTTCTGGGTGAATTACGTTCGCTCACTTCTGTGCGGTATGAAATGTATTTTCTATCTGGTAATTGCTTCTTTCTTCAACTTTTTCCACTTTGGCTCTTCATTGGGTGACATTCAATGTATCAAGTCACCGTTAATAATACATGTGGGCAGATATTGTGCCAAAGACAAACCCTTATTAGTAACTTTTTTTTGCCATGAGAAACAATTCAAACTTTTTGTGTTGTCTCTCGAGCCAACATCATTTGTTACTTTTTCTTCACTCTTAGCTTCCCATGACTGAGGGACACAATGGAACTCTGTTATCTTCCATTTTCAAGAATATATATATCTAACATTTCAACTGGCATTTTGTGTGAGTTTGTGTGAGGAATCCGGAAAAGTTGTGGCAGAATTATTAATACAATATCGATGAGTTGGCTGATGATGTGGAGTTACACAAGGGAGTGCTTTTTCATTTTTCAAATCTCACCGTGGAAATTAATATAAAAGGCACATTGGGGTGTCTGAATATTAATTTTACATTGACGGATGGGAAAGGTGAACATCCTGCGAAATCAATAATCTACATACAATCGCGGAAGAGGTTTGACAGTTTGATTAGATATAATCCAGCAGTGAAACAGACGGATTAGATGAAGATTGAGTTGTATACGGTTAATTTTGTATTCACAAATAAGATATCAATCGATAATCTTTGCTTAATAAATGGTTTTCTTCTGAAAGCTCTATTTTTCACTTCAACAAGAATTCGTCACACTTTGAAAATGCTCTTCAGTGCATGTAAAATGCAGATATTTTCCATACTTTTTCCTATTCAAATGATCTCTAGTCCACAGAGATTTTGTTCAGGATACGTTCGTATACTGATTTTCTATATTCAAACCATGTACAGGCAGCATTTTATGGTGAAAAAGCATCCATGATTCATCTGTGAAAATGTGAATATATTTTTTTGCTGCATTAAATGTGGAAAGTGGCACAGAATGGAGGGTATTTTGTGGTGGAAGAAAGTGTGCACTGACTATATTTCAGCGAAATTAGAAGAAAAAACTGACTTTTCTGTTGCACACACAACAATACACAAGAAAATTCATCTGAATTCAACCCTGATGTGGAATATTTTGCTCGACAGTAGACGTGTTTGGACTGACAATATTGTGCTCTCTATCGCCTCTTTTTTTTTTCTTCTCGGCGGGTTTGAAGCAAGAGAGGAAAAAAACAACGCTCCAAGAAAACCCACCCTTCTTGAGTCACTGCATAGACTCTTCGGTCTGTTATTCAACATTTTTCACCCCAACCCCGTGTCCAAGATAATTCCTTTTCTCAGACCCACCCCGTCACGACTACTGTATGCCGCCCACCCTGGGACTCTCTATATAGCAGCGGCAAGTAACCATAAATAATATAGAAAGATGGGAGGCATGAGAAGAGATGAAGAAGAGACAAGGAACTTCATTCAGTGCGCGTTTTTACCCATAAAATTGAAATCTCACAATCTCTACAAACTTCATTCGGGGGCTTCTTTTTGGATGGGGGGAGAGGGCAAAAAATTTCATCTGCTACCCCGCCTGAGGAACTACACACACATTTTTCAACGTAGACAATCGAAAAATTTATTAGATGGTCCAACCTTACTTCGGTAGTCAAGATAAACGACAGTATCTTGGGCGGCAATCGAGACAGAGATGAACTGAGGGAGACACACATATTCAATTTACACCAAATATCGCGCAATAATTTATTGCAACATTTCCCTCCATTATGCTGAATTTATGTGCAAGCGCGGGTCATTGAGACGTGATTTATGGGGAAATTATTGACAATCTCATTGTCAATTTCACTGTGATATTATGCCAAACATTTCACCAATTCACTTGCGTTAATATTTTAAAAGTTTAAATCGTTCTTCAGAGAAAATTGATCGAATTTCAAATTTTTGTCGGAATTAATCTTGAATAAGCAAATTTCTGCTTTCTACAAACTTTTTGTGAGAATTAAGGTCAATTGTATGTGCTATGATTTAAGAAAATCCTGTATAATCGGATCTTCTTAGTTAAAATACACTTTGTTTGACAATATTCAGCTCACAACCACTTTCATTTCGTATAATATTCGTTAGATTTTCTAAGCATGTTCTGCGAGCACGACAAAAACGATTCCGCAGAGGGGTTGATATTTTATTATATTATAAATTTAAACCAAATTTGTGCAGCATGTGCAAATTATGGGAATGGCAGAGGGTGTGAATTATGAATTTTTAGGTGTCTTCCTATAGCTTTCCGAAGCAATATTTCCCCATTATATCTAACGATGTTTGTTTGCTTCAATTTCATGGTCTCCTCCCATTAATTACAAAATACATTCTCCTTGCCGTGCAGTTAAGATAGTGTATTTTGATGGGGAGTGAGGGAAGTAGAGTGGACGATAGATTAAATACAGAGAAATATCCACTTAAATGATCATCCAGTTTGGATGGGAAGCATTCAAATTATACCCTTTGCAGCGCACCATTTCCCTCATTGTATATACATTTTGCAAAGACGAACTGCACTGAAACGTGTCTCCATTTGTAATTACTATTCATTCTTGGTCTCTCTCTGCCACTCCATCAACTGTGTGGGGATGAGAGCTGATTTTGCACACTGAATTCCACCCCAAACTTACTCTCTTTCTCATCAACCATCGTAAATTGTACCACCACATAACCATCCCTTATCACACTCACCGAACTCATCCACGTCTAAGTCCCATTCCATGTGGTGCCCGCATTAAGATAAAAGTCAATTTAATTAATTTACTGAGGTACGTGCGGTTATAGCTGTGATTGGGACCAACACAACTGTAACTTTTGCTACCTCTTCTGTTAGTATTTTCACCCCCTTTGCGTTGGCTTATTTCAAACGTGCACACTTTGTCTCATTAACCGTCAATTTCCATCCTGTGATGCACGCAGGGTGTGAAGGGGGAAAGGGGGGAAAAAGTTGTGAAAAAGCTTCCAAAAAAGAGAGTACAGAATTCGATGGGACAGGGAGATGTTGAATAAAATGAGGGGGATTGTTAATTTATGCACGAGACCATGGTTGAGATTTTGTACTGCGATGAAGAGAGCATATTATTCAAATGAAAAAAGCGTAAAGTAAATAATGAATATTTATCTCTTGCGCGACACTTTGCCATACACTCTCCCGATGGGCACTTGATCTATTCCAATTGAAACCGCCCTTTTGGAGGAGTCTTCATTTCACTGCACAACCAGGCGTCTCCACTGGCAGAAAAAGAGAGAAAGAGAAACTTTTAAGGCTTGCCATTGCTGAGCATCATGTGCCCAAAAATCACCCGTCCAGGCATCATGTGGCAGTAGAAAGCCCAATGAGTCTCGTAACACTGACAAATAGTTGGCATTAGTGAGTGTTATTAAGGACGTAGCGTATTAAATAAATCGCTCTCCTTCATTTTCATCCTCCGTCAGAAGCTCACTCATTTACACTCACTCTAAATGTTCTCTGGTCAGGGAGATGGCTTTCGGCGAGGGGTGGACTTTCACTGCGACCGGCATGGTGATGATGATGAAAGACGCGCTGAAGGGCGAGGGTGGGAAGGAAAAAAAAAACAATGAGGTAAATGATTGCCATTTCACTTCCACTTCTTCCACCCATAAACACATTTTCCAACGCAGAGAAGCGTCTTAATACTTATGGATGAGGAAATTCCTCTTTACCACCGCACATCTTTCATGCGCCAAACAAGTACATAGAGGAAATGATGCATGAAAGCTTCACGACCATAACGAGAATATATCACACTCATTATAATTTCATATATAATGGACAAAATGATATTTTGCACAAGTGCACTTTACGCATTTTCTCATCAATAAAATTGACGAGGAGAGGAAGAAAATGGTTTATTAGAAATTCCATGACAAAGTTGAGTGTGGAAATGTCAAGTGTTTTGATGACATAAATTGTCAGTCTCGTTAGCAATGAAATATTTGTCTTCTTTGTGGATTTGGCATGCTCGTAGATGTGGGAGATTTTGATTTATTTAAAGAAGCAACACATATTTCTTCACAAGGTGAGATATAAACAACAAAGGATAAAGAATGGATTTACTTTGTTGTTGAATTTCACATGAAAAATTGCACATCCTTTTCTATTGTTGATGTATTGCTATGTGTGTTCAGGGAAATCCATATAAATGCGCATTAACCAGAGCGTAATAAAACAATTTACTACCCAGTAGATTCAACTTTAGAGAAGTAACACAATATAATGAAAATTAATAGTGAATGGAACCAATTTAGGGCAGAAAAACAACTCTAAGTGAAGAAAAAAATATGATATACGATTTTGATTGTGACAATGTGTAGAAAAAAAAGGTCATTTATAAATTTCGTTTACATATCAAGAGATTACAGGATCGAATCATTTTCTCTCAATCAATGATGCGAATCTGGAGCAAGTGAGGGATAATTAATTTTCTCTCTATTTCCGCTTCACGCTCGTTTCGTTTTCTACTGTTGGATCAATGATGGAAAAGTGTGAATCTTCTCTCAATAAGATTAATTGTGCTTTTTGAGGTTTAATTGGATTGAATTGTGTGAGGATTGTGTGTGGTTTACTTTTTTTTTGCCTCGACTCCTTCAGTTTTACCTTCATATTGCCACATTTTGCCCTCCACGATAGGGCGCAACAATTAAAATGGTTGTGTGAAAAAATGCCGAGAGATTTCCTGATTCTGTGGGTTTGCTTGTGTGGTGGGAAAACAGTTGAAAAAATGAAGTGGAGTGTGAAGAAGCAATTTAGTATAGGAGGAAAAAAAGGAGGAATCAATTTTACACCCACATTTTCTCAACTCTCCTCCACAATAACCCAATTGAATTGCCAGTTTTTCCCCTCGTGCATCGCGAAGAACGTGGCTTTTGGCATCGAGAGTCACTCTTATATTTCGATTTCTCTGTCTATATTCCGTGCCAAATGTGCTATTGTGGCGAAATGCTTATTTTCAGCTGAATTGAATGGTGTTTTATGCGGCATGAGGGTGAGATAAAGTTGTGTGTACAAATTGATAGTTATTGTTGAACACTCAATGGCGGATATCGCAATCGACGAAACAATATTAAATGTCATTTGATCCATTTTTTTTTGTAATGGTTCACAGCCGAGTCAACAGTGCGTAAGGTTTTCTCTGGCTGGAAATGGCATGGAATTATTCTTTACAGGCAATAAACACAATTTTGATAAATTGTCTAGCACACCAGTTTTGCACCCCCCGCGGTGGCGCTTCGGGGGCGAAATGTGAAAATATGTAATGTTGTGACAAGAAACATTAAAAAATATGACCACATGAAAATGTGTGATGTAAATGTGTATGTCTGTCGTTGTGGAGAATGGAGGAGCTTAAAAGCTCCTTGCGTTGCACAGGAAGTGAGTGAGAACAGAGGGAGGAAAAGAGTGAGGAAGTCTGGTGAATTACAAGTAGACATTTTCTCTTGTATTGCTAACATGATGGCGAGAAGGATGCTCAAGTTGAGGAAAGAGAGGAATGGTGAGCAAGAGTCTGAAACCTTCTCAGCAATTAGTACGAGAGACACTCTAATTGATGCCCCTGTGCAAGATGCCTTTAGGATGCTTCATGAAAATCGGGCTGATGTGTTTATAATAGTGGGCGACTGTGCTTCGTGGGTAGGGAATGAAGTTTTGTCGTGATAAATTGATTTTAGAGCCAAATGCTAAGCGGATTCTTCTATTCTGTGACGGGAAATGTGTAAAACAAGAATATTGATTGAACCATGTTTTCCAACGACTTATGTTAGAATGCTACAATGCTATTTACAGGATATTTTGTGGAAAACTTTTCGAATTGACAATTGAAAGGGATTTATGTTGCAGCATACATATGTATTAGTTTTGCGCTCAGCGTGCTGTCAAATTGATCCGAAAGAGATTATTTTTTGGATGAAAGTATTTTAAAATTAAATGTGAATATCGAGAATATAAATATTAAGCTATGATGGCCATTTTTTATCAAACTTTTCGACATGTGAAAAAAAAAGATATATTGTTGCACATGAAATGTATAGCAAAATGGGTTGAATGCGGTGCTGAGCGAACATATGCGGGTTATTTGTTGAAAATGGAATGGTTTTTTAAAAAAAGAAATTCCATGACTAAAATGACATGCGAATCCTTGTCATGAACGCTTCATTGGGCATCCACGAACCGCGAAATAACTGCTTCATTGGAGCTTCTCATGCGAAAGGGGCGCGTCTATTCACATTTTCTCTTTCCATCGCATAAACCTTCAGGCCGCTCCATCGGGAGATAAATCGATTTACGAGATAAATGCTCACAGTCTGTCTCTCATGAAAAGGCATTTCCCTATTACATAAATATATCCAAAATACAGTTGAGCATGTTGTCTCTGCACAGAGAGAGAGAGAGGAAAAAAATTAATTGGTGTTTTGGGCTGTCTCGACGCCAGGCAGAAAATTAAATGAATTTTTTGACAAGGATCTTTTCACTTGAGATGCCCCGCGGATGAGAGCTTTTCTCTATGGATATTGCGACTAAAGCTCCGCCGTGAGGTTGACTGTGTGTGTGTGTGTGTGTGTGTGTGTGTGTGTGTGTGCGTTGGGGATTGTTTGTTGGGTTAAGTCACAGTAGATTCTCTTTTATTGAATTCTACAATCTCGTGTCCCCTTTTAATCTTTCCATTAACCACATTGTGCGGTGCTTTTTTCTCCTTCCCCCTTTCCGTTCAGTAAAATTTACCGGATCAGCGACGGAGTTCCTGATCGGAGATGAAGTGTTTACTTCCACTCTCTAGTAATGTTAGGGGATTTCAATTGAGAGATTTCACAAGTAATGGAAAACGGGAGATATTGAAAGATACCCCGGATGACCCTTTAATGGTTAAAATTGCTAAAGAATTAGTGAAATGAGATTCCCAGTCAAACAAGGAATATGAAAAATATGTTATATTAGTCAATTTGCTTTTGATTGAACACATGATTTGAAATAAAGCAGAAAAATGTACTAATATTAAGTGCTCTTTCGCATTTTATTTCGCTTTAAGTTAAGGCAAAGACATTAGATCGTCGTAAAATAGCAGTATTCGTAATGTGTTATCGGGAAGTGCGATTTATCGCCACACAGAAGGTCACTTGAAAGGCATTCTGCTGGGTTAATGGGTGTTTTTTGTTGTTCTCGTCGATGGCATCCACAGCGATAGAGATGGAAAAGAGCTTATTTAGAAAGTTGTGGAGCTTCGCGTTCATCTAAAGGTTTGCCATTGGTCCGCAAGATTGTTTGCGATGGCGAGAGGGAAAGAGTTGGTGAGATGAGGAAGCTTGGGTGTCACGATGGAAAGTGTGCGAGATATATAGCGAATTTGCCTGACTGCTGCTATATATATATGGCGCTTCGGATTAAGAGAGTCGAGGATTAATGACGAGCATAAAAGAACGACACAGGCCTCAATGGCAATACATATTATGGGCCTGGGGTGTACACATTTGGCCTCCAGTGAGGAATCACGAAGTGAATTGGGGGGAAAATTTGTGACACGAGCGATGGGGTCTGTGAATGTTATGTACGGGGAATCGTGGGGGTGGGAATGATGTGAAGATGCGAGGGAGTCAAGAGGTGAAGGGGGAGATGCGGTGGTTTTATAGGGGTAAACGGATTTAGGAGAGCGGAAATAATATTAAGATTCGTTTTTGTACGATACTCTCTGGCTGCCTTTTGTGGTTCACTGAATCTCTTCCATAGTCTTGATTTTATTAACGAGATTATATCATAATGGGAATTTATATTTATAGTACACGAGACGCCAAATCATACAGTGTTATTGCGACAGGAGGGCCGGGATATATGAAGATGAAACTTGCAAGACGGATGGATTGTGTGTGTATTCTGGGAGACGAATGCTTCCATTCACTCCGGCTGCTGCTAAATTATTTTCGGTCACACACTTGATATTGCTGTTCTGTACATTGGGCCATCATCCTAAATGAGCGTGACACTCAATGGAAAATGTCTGTGGCAAAAACAACCATTATGGGGTGTATTTTGTGGTAATCTTTGGGACACAAAATGTTGGCATGTGCGGAACAACAAAAAGTGAGGATTTACTCTCTCTCACTCAAGTGACTTGAACATGCGTGTATATTTTTTTGCAAAACACTCTTCACCGCAATATTTTACGCATAAAGTTCAAATGGACATTTACCATATACAGGATTTGAGAGTTGTATTTGCGGGATAAATCCGGGATATTGCAAATGAAAAGCTTTTAGGAAGCTTCTGTAAGTTTTCAGCAAAGTTGCCAAAATAATCATGGCTTTCATACAGCAACTTACATATGTCTGGGATTACGAAGCGCTTCCTGCACTGGTGCACGGATTATTGAGAATATGTGCAGGAAAAGGCTTTAAGCAGGAATTATTCGTGGTTATTCTATAAAATGCCAAAGGGTTGGTTTTTCCTGTCTAATCGATCGCACAGACTCGCCCTTGTCAATGCTTTTAATCGGTTCAACAGATTTTTCTCCACTCACTCATTTTCCCAACTGATTTCAGCGTGCATTTTGCAAGAGATGAAAATCTCTCCGGACTTATTTTTGCACAATATTCAACTTTTTTTTTCGAATGACATTTATTCGTTTCCCAAAGCATAGTTGCGATGAAAGTTGGAAAATCTTGGAGTGAATGATGACGAAAATCCATCACAAATAGTAGAATTTGGTAGTAACAATTGTTGGAATTGTATAGAAAAGTACACAACTTTGTGCTTTTTTGCCAAACAACTCGTTACAGAAAGTTTGAATGTGAAGAGAAGTAAATCGATATTTTAGCGTTTTGATTAGAGAAATGCTTGTGAACACAAAGAATGAGTCGTTCAAAATATTGATGGAAGAGCGGAAGAGAGAAAAATAAGGAAGAAAAAGTATATTTACTGCAGCATCAAATCATTTTTCCCGGGTGTCTTAATGTGATGAGAAAAAATCAATTTTGGAGAACTTTCACATTTATTTTTCTTCATGGTTTTTCTATCCCTTGAAAAGAAAAATTCAATCATGAAGTTTTTCTTGACTCTCGTGCACCGCATGTGAGGAACATATTTTACTGATTTTTATCAATTTCACAATTTTTTGCGTGACATGATTTACAATATGATTGTGAATTGTGAGAGAAGTTTGAGGTGAAAACGATTCGATGGCTTCAAATTACTTATACTTTATCGGAAATTTAATTGAAAAAGTTTTTTGTATTGCCTGACAGTGATTCTCATCTCCACTGGATGTTGTTGAGTGGTGTTGTTTGGCGATTCAGGGATGGTATTTCAGTGAATGTGTGCTAAATTATTCCATTACATTTTGACATATCAAGGCTAGAGTGTTTGAATTTTGCCTCAATTTTCCACTGAATGATTTGAAATGCAAATAATTTGTATTTTATACAGGAAAAGCTAAATTATATTTGAGAATTTTATCAAAGAAAACATATTAATCACTCTTATTTATAGAATCATGTTGAGTATTTATTCATTTTCTCTCTGCCATGTTCACTATATATATTTATTCCTTGATTCATGTAGGAATGTTTCTTGGTTAAGTGTTTTTTTTACTTGTCTATCCGATTTTGGTTTGATTGATTCCGATAAGCGGATTTTGTTCCTCTTCTCTCTCTTTTGCTTTGCGATTCATTCACTTGTTCGTGTTTTCGCAAATGGAAGGGAAAATATTGAAATTCTTTTTGAAGAATAACATCCAGAGAAAATATAAGATGAGCGAATTGGTGTAAGCAGCTCACAGGGAAGTTGTCTCGTTTCCATCTAAAAGAGGCATCTTTTTTTCCTTTTATTCACTCTGCAATGTGTGTTTGTTCTTCATATAATATTTGATAGGAAAGCACACATGAAGAGATGATATTATATGTAATAGTTGGATTGCCATGGATGCTCTGTGTGTCTACAGTTTTCGTTGATAGTTCATAAATAATTCAAGAGCTGAGTGGTGGCTCCCTTTATTCTACTTTCAAATATTGCATCACTTTCCTAATCACGATGGTGGCCCTTAAATGTAATCTGCTACAGGAGAATGCACGAAGTTTTAAGGGTGGAATGTTCATATTTTCCCAGTGGATGTCCTTCTGGAGTTGATCAATTACTTAATGAACTCTCGCTATTCGTCTCTCTTTCTCTCCCTTTGGAGAGTTTTGCAGACAGTTGGTGTCCAGTGAAGAAATTCAGCAAAAATTTCCTCTTCAGCAGCAAAATGTAATGGATGTTCTGCGATTTTTCATGTTCCTTCAATTTGATCCCTCTTCAGGATATTCAAGACTCTTTAAGTTGCCTGTATTGTAGCGGCACTGATAAATGACTCGCTGCTGATATTAATTCGATGCTAAGTGTCTGATTAATTATATAGTCAATTTAATCTACAGTCTTTCTTGAGCAATTAATTGTTTTCGCATGAAGATGTTTATGCAACTAAAACTAAATAATTAAATTATGCAGTCGAGATATTGATTTGGGAATAAATTTATCGACTGTTGGTTTTATGGGCAATTATCCTATTAAATATATATATTATATATATATATATATATATATATATATATATATATATATATATATATATATTATATATAATATATTTTATATTTCTTGTCCGGAGATTATTTGTAATTATTTTAGGCCTTTGAAGTACAATTCAATCATATATTAATACGTATTGTTTCATTTTTATGGATTAAACATGACGCAGGCAGAATAAATTTGCCAATCTGTGTAATATATCGATACTAATTGGTCACTGATCGGTTGATTTTTTGGTAATTTGTTAAAAACTCTTGATTCGACAATGAGGGATTGAAAAATGAATGCAAAGCATGTGTCATTGAAGGTGAGGCGGGCGCATTTTAATGGAAATTCCCAACACATATAGTCACCCCTTTTCGCTATTGATTTGCCCTGCAGAGATTTTCAAGCTGCCTGTAATGATGAACTCTGACACAAGCGTTGTGTTTGATATTCAGTGCAAGCTTTCAGGAATTATATAACTGTGTGGCGCTCGTGAATAAATTTTCGTCACAGAGAACGGCCGCATATAGCAAATTTTCAGGAGATATTCAATGCATGGTTATTGATCTGGGGGCACCGACAATATGGTCTTTTTTCAGGTTGCCTATGAATTGGTTATATTTGCACTGGTGCAAATATTTCACGAATTCTCCCACAGCAATGGACAATATAATTAGCGTGCCTAAAATGGCTGTTTTAAATTCAAATATCTATTAAATTCATTTAATTCGGATGAATGGATTAATGAATTTTTCTCTTTTTTCCGTGTTATTGCAGCTCGTTGGGGGTGAATTCGACATGGAGCTCAACTTTGTGATTCAGGATGCGCAGAATATTAAGCACATGCTGGAACTCCTTGATCACTGTCCACCAAATCTACAGGTAGGTCTTCTTCACTGACAATGCATTGTATTGTATTGTATGTAGGTGACAATGAATAGCGTTATTAACCACATGTCAAAAACGTTCATATGCGAGGAATGCGATGAATTTGGGTGATGAGGTCAACGCAACGTGCATAAATAATGAGTTCTTAATGATTTAATTAATATGAAAAGTTTGTCATGCGATCATTTGCATATTGTGTGTGAAGGGAAACATATAGGAGGGGAGAGAGAGAGAGAGAGAGAGTTTTGTGATATTGAAAATTAAACTTTCTGAACATGTTGTGGCTTAAACAGGATGTGCATCATTTGTCTATTAATATAAAACACTATATGGAAATGTTTAACTATGCAATTTGTGAGTTGGAAGTGACCTTCGATACTTTTTTTTATGGCATAGAAGCACACTTGCGTCACGTTAAAGTGACGTAGATTGATAAAGTACCGGAATGTGCTAAAAACAGTGTAGAAGAGAGCCGACTTTTTATGCATTTCCATAAAGATGAAACGTTGGAGGCAAATTCTACTTGGTATTTTGAGTTCTCTTGGTTATGTGCTTTAAGAGACCATTTTATCTCAGGGTCAGGAAATCCAAGAGTTTTGCACAGAATGGGTTTTTTATTTGATGGCATTTTGTACAAAACTGCCCCACTTTGGGGTAATTTCGAACTGCAATTCTTCAGTTATTTCTAGAGTGTAATCCAAAAGGCATGATAAAGAAAGCCTTTAAATAACGGTAGAACATTATTTCATAGCCAATAATGCAAATCTAGATAAGAAATGCGATGTCCGAATTCACCCCAAGTCCCGTTCTGCCCCACTCTCCCCTAATAATTTCTCAACTATTTAGAGTTTTTTGCTGCTCTGTTTTTTTTCCCAGTGTATTCGAACAATGAATACATTATAAGGATGAAGTGAGATATGTGTTTGTTTGCTATTTATTTTTTGTCAATGAAGGGAAAGAGAAGAAAAAGTTTGTAAAGAACTTTCAATGAAGAAAGTTTAACATCATGATTTACTCATTTTACCATTCTCACTGGCATTTATTGACGAGTGGAAAATGTCGTGGCTTTTACACAACTTTCGTTTTGGACTTTGCATAAAGAATGTTTCCTTAATCATTGTGGGAGCAGAGTGAAAAATACGATATGGCTTTTCCTCTCGTCAGTGCCTACTGTGTCAAATTACCTTTATTGAATTTACCTCATATTCCCTCATTTATTGTATTACTTTTTCTGTTAATAATTTACTCTGTGTGCGGCAAAATGTAATTTATTCTGGAGGTGTGGCAAAATTTCTCTTTCATATTCACCACCAGAGTTTTGTGTCCACAGACAGCCGACGTTGGAGGATGAATATTGAATACGTGTGTGTGGGAGTGTGTTTTGGTGTATTTGTAGGCAGAAGAGCGTTTAGGTGGCACAAAAAAGTCAAATTACATAGAAAGCTTCTCCTCAACTCACGCACGTTGTATTTCACGGGGAATTTCAGGGAAATTCAGGAAGTATCGTATGAATGTCATTATGCAAATAGGAAGTGTATGTGTTCATTTGTATTTTCTTTAGGAATTTTTGCCTCCGGGACGTGCTATCATATACACCCGAGACTCTTCTCTACATGTAGGCGGATTTGTGATCTTTCAGCTTGGGTGTTTTCCATGAAGTTGCAAGGGAGACTTTGTTGAGGGAAAGGTGTAATGAGGAGGAGGACAAAATTTTCCACATTTCACAATATTGATGGGAAAAGTTGGGCGGGCGTGAGATAAGTTTGAGGAAAGTGCTCGAAGGGAGAATCTCTTGAGAATATCACAATATTTTCTCCATTATCTGCTATGTTAGTTATTTTTGGATGTTCCCTATTTTACAATTTTATGCAAAATTTCTTCCACCATAAGAAACTCTCCGTGTGTGTGCGCGCTTGTGAACAGTGTGAATTGAGGGGAGAGACAGACATTGACATACATATAGATGGATATTCTTTTGGGGATCTCCCCGCAACTCTTGAGGGAGTTTCCCATAAGGGCAAATTTATCTATTGTTGCCTGAAAGAAGTTGAATCAATTTTGGATATATTGTTTCCACAATATCATCCCCAATTTTTTCCCATAGACACATTTCTTGATCCTCAACACAGAATCTTTATGTATTGATTCGACAGTGGAATGTCAGGGTTGTGTTGGGAAGATGAAATAAAAGTTCATGGGTTGAAATTTCGCCCATACTCCCAATCAGATCTCTGTTCCCTCTGAATGTGAGAAGAATAGATATAGAATGAATGATAAAATCTCACAGGAATATTAAGAGATTGTGAATGACGGATTTTTTCCCCATTGCCGTCGATCCACTCACAATATGTGGAGCTTTTTCGTCTTCTGTGTGTATGTGCATGTCAAATTGTGGGGATGGAGGAGAGAGATATAGAAAAGGATAAAATTGAGTTACAATTTCTCGTACAATTTGACATAGACATCCTCCGTGGCTCTTGTGCTAAATATGAACAAGGCGGATCCCCTGGGTGAAGCTGATCCCTCGTCGCTCATGCTTCAGTCTCCCTCAATCAATAGCCATGAATATTGGGAGGCAAAGAAGGATCTCTGAAACTCCAATTCAATATACAAATGTTTGTATATTTGCGATACACTGACCATGCAGAGAAGGGCCTACATGTTTGATATGGAGATGTTTGGTGAATTTGTGCGCTTTGGGATGGCACACAGATATCGGGTAAACATTAGTGATTCCTATTTTAGACATTTGTGGCATTTTGCATACAACACTAATGGACCAAAACATTCCCTCTAGTGTCCTGCATAATTCACGCAAGACGGCTATGACCTCAGAGGTGTGGGCCACCGCGACGCTTCATAAGCTGCATATGTTCGGTTGGGTCTCAATAGAATACATGTGCATTAATCTTTGAAGTCCATTTCACCCTTTGCAGTAGAATCACATATATAATACATTGAACAGTTCACGGTTGAGTGAAATTAATAAATGTATTGTCCATAAAGTGAAGGAGCATTGGAAAACGAGGCAGAGAGAATTCAATTGGCATTAAAATATGCAGATTAAATTTTATACCTTTGTGATCCCTTCGAACATGTTTCAGTATCTCTGAGTATTAATTCCCCCAGAGAGACATTTGTACGGTTTTGTATTTTGCCATGGCGAGCAATTTCTCAACACACACACACACACACACGCACACACAATCCCTCAATTTTAATGTGAAAATTGGCAGAACTGGAATCCAATATCTTCCTCTGAAACTGCCAATGCCACCCCAATGTTGTGCGCTGTGGAAGATCAAAAGAAATGCTTTGGATGGAATGTGAGAATGTCTTTTGAACAATAGGAGTTGAATTTCCATCTCGTGTGTCTGGCTGATGCTCTTCATTCTGCGCCTGGGCTCGAGGAGAAGATTCTAATAAGATATATGCGAAGGATGGAGAGGAAGAGATTTCCGCCCTGAAGGGAAATATAACTTTGGAGAGATTATTGAGTTAACATCGATCAAAATTGGGAGTATTTACTTTTTGAGATACACGAAAACTCCTAGCAAAATGTCATTTGCACACAAAACAAATCATCATTTCCTGCGGTATTCTATATTTCAGTATTTTTTATTGGTATTTTGAGTGATTTTCACAGCATCGCCTCGGGCAAAACATATATTTTAATGAATTGTAAACATATTTTGAAAATGAAAAATACATATCAACATTTCTTTGCATCTCAAACTTTATTGATTAGACTTGATCTTACAACTTTCATGCAAGATTCGATGGGCTACAATTGCGTTGTTTCACTTTCTTTTAGACTTTATAGTTATAATTGGAAATAAGTAAATGCACACATCATTAGACTAATAGTGCGATGTATAAATCTTTATCCTAAATATTTAATAAGGAGACCGTGAAGTATGAAATTGCAGTGATGACAGGGAAGTAAATAAAGAGAGAGAAAAACAGAGAAAAATGCTTCGAGTGTGCGCTGTGGAGTGAGTGAAAACATTTCAGGGAGGATTTCGATCAAATTATATTTTTATCATGCCCGTGTTGTCTCTCACCCTCCAGACGTCTACATATATTTACATCCCATCTCTTTGGATGTCGCGCTGTCTCCGTCAAAGAAGCATTTTCGCAAATCTGAGCTTTTTATTCCGCTCCTTAATTTCGTGCAATTGCGAACATTGGTGAAGGGCGACAGCGGAGCACCTTGTGTGCCAGGCGGAGATAAACGAACCAATAATTCGCGAAAAGGGGCGCGCCTTCTTCTGCAGACATTCTTTGCTTGGGGGTGGCGTGGAAATTTAAAATATCCTCACGATGACAATGTTTAGGAGAGTTTCTCTGCTGTGCTGGGGATTTCTTTTGGACTAAGAAGAATATATTCCAATAAAGTGAAAAGAAATTGCACCAAGTTTACAATGTGACTTCGTAGTGAAGCATTTGTTGTTATTTTAGCTATTTGACTGCAAAGTATTTCATTTTCGTTTTGGGATATGGAGCAAACCGATAGGAATTTATTGGCAACTGCACATTCCAACTATGAGAGGATAATATGTCTTAAATCTGTATACTACTTCTTAACACTTTCTGAACGAGAAAGTTTTTGGCTGTTTCCACACTGATTCTCAAATTATAATAAATCCCGTAAGTTTCCAACCGACATTTCTGTAAGAATCCACTTAGAACAGCTTTTCTGGGTGTTTTTTTTATGCTTATGTTTGATTTTTGCACAATCTGCAGTGTTTCTTGGCATGAAAAGTTTATAATAGCGATGTTTATCACGAATGTTCTTCGCTGCTATTTTTATTTTCAGCCTGCAAGAGTTCTGATGCCTGAAATTTTTTTTCAGTGAAATGTCTTGAGTGAATTCTTATTATGTGAAGGACTTCCAAAGAAATGATATAAGAAATCGTATTACTTTTCGTGTCCTTCTTAAACATTTTCCCTTCACGATGCCAAGGTGAAAAAATTGTGTGAAACTCTGTAAGTGTGTGAAAGTGAAGTGCGTGAGGGAGAATCAAATATTCACGAGTGTGATAAATTGAGTCTTTGATCATTTTGGTATTTTGGTAATTCTCTTTTCTCCCATCTCATGTATCATCCGTTGGTATTGGAAGATGGGAAAAAATCGAAATATGATTTTTCTTCATTCAACTTTGTCTGACGGTGTCAAATGGAATGGGTGTGGAAGGAAAAAAGTGATAACTTTGAGGTTGGTGGGGAAGAGGAGCTTGTGGAAGGTGCAAAGTAATTTATTACATTGGAAATGAGGGAAAAATCTTCATTTCTGGTTAGTCACATCATCATAAATAATGAAGGCGAGTCATGACCGTGGGTGGTTTGTTAGTTGGTGACACTCTTTCATTTTCATCCTCAAGTAGATCGTGATCCACAAGGGAAAATAATGATGTTGATTTCGAGCTTTTGGTCTCACTGGCATTTTCTACTTCATTCCCTTGTGTCCTCCCACGAGGAATATTAATTTTTCATCTCTCTAATGCCTTCTTGTGTGGCGCAGAATGGCAGCTCAGGATAATATTTTATGCCATGACAAAATGGTTTGCTTGATGAATGCAAAGAACTTTGTTATAGATTTTTTGTCTGGTTATCCTGTCAAACTAGATTGGAATGCATGCGTTTCATTTGATATTGTGGTCATATGATGTTTTCAACCAGTTGAATGTTGGATGATATCCCTTTGTGTATTTGAAAGAAAAACACATTGTGCATTTTTAATTTGCTCAACTTTCAAGTTGACAAAAAAGAAATTGTTTGTAGAGGAACAATTACCCTAAAGCTTCACACAAAACAGAGTTTCTACAGTATGAAGACAAACAAGATATTTGTGGACAAAAAAGACTCACAACGAGTGATATACAAATAAAAAAGCACTTCTTTTTATCTCTTTGACGTCAATGGCATGCAAAAGGACTGTAAAGTGTAAGCCAGCGTAAAAATGTCCAATGATATGTCCTCAGCATCCGCATTAATAGAGACAATTGTACATTTCACTGGATCTGTCTGAGATTGAAGAAGGTGGCGAAGCGCGATGAGACCTTAAGCTTTTTGGGGTGGCGGATGAAAAACGGAATTTTATTCGCTGGAGAGAAAAAGGTGCGATGCTCATTGTTGTGCGTCTTATGTGGGTGTGAAGATGGCGAAAAACAGAAGAGAAAATCTGTCTTGAAGAGGAAGAAGCACGCAAGATTTAGTGAAAGACCAACAATATTGTTTTCCTGCCCTGAAGTTCACTGTGGAGACTAAGACGAAAAAAAGCTCAAGAGAGTGGGAATTTTTAAAGCTTCATTTGATGATGATGCGAAATGGTGGAATGGGTGGCAGTAGAAATATTTAAATTACGTGAAATTGTTTAAATTCACTTCACCTTTTTTTTCAACAATTTTGCAGAGGGAAGAACGTAGTGCTGAGAAAAGGAAGAAAAAACATTGGTATACTTTGCTTCTCCCTGTTCATTTGCTAAGAAATTTTTCCCAGGATTAGAGATAAAAAAAAGAGAGTGAAGAAGAACTGGAAAGCGAGGAAAAAACCGCTTGATAGACTTAATAAAAATCAAGAGAAAAAAATTCCTTGTAATTCTCATATGCTCACCCCCTAAATTCACCCACAAATTCACATAAATATTCCGGTACAACCTCTTAAAAGATTCAAAGTGTCTATTAAAGTGAATTTACTACGTCTTCCTCTTCTGTCAGTTTGTGTCTTCTTATCGTGTACTTGTACTCTTGTGCCTTCACCCACCCATGACACAATTTCCACATCCAAGACAATGTTATGTGTGTGTGGCTCGCCTTTTTCCTCCAACACTCCAGCAAAAGAGCACACACACATATGTACATAGGTAGCCAGAAACGGCACCACAAGTTCGCAACATCGCACCCAAAATCCCACCCTCTGAAAACACGTCCAAATTGTTCTACCGTGTGAAATTCTGGGAAAACAATCGCATAAAGGAATGTCAAGAATGGGATTTAATTGCCAAAAGATGTGTCTGACATGTACCAGGGATATTTCATAAAAATTCCTCAAAGGAAGTATAATGTTGAAGGTTTGAGGCTTGATTTGGTATTGTCTGGTCGGAAGGTGTCTGAGCGACTCGGAGAATTCCAGCGGAAGGATATGTATATATATATATTGTGCAGTCGCTGAGAAATTGTGTATATATACACATAATACGCTATCAAGTTCAGCCTTTGAGAGATTTATCACTAAAAGGTGTATCACTGACTCTCGCAAGCAATTCTTTATTTCCTCCCTGTGCCTAAGTCAATCCTTGACTTTGAGTTTCTTTTTCCGCCTTAAAGCTGGGCTTTTTGCCATACAAAGTGTGAGTGATTGTAAAATAGACACACTTAAGGATTAGATCTGGGAATTCCCTACAAAATCTAAATCTATTCTAAGGTATCAATTTTCAAGGAACAAACCCGCCTTTATTCCACTGTTCTTTGTTGTCCCCACTTTAATTATCCTGAGTGTAGGGGATTATTTAAAGGATATTTCATGGGGAGCAGAGAGAGAATGAAAGTAATTTTATCTATTGAATTTCACAAATATATATGTGTGTGAATGAATTAAATTTCCTCTTTTCTACCTCACTTGATCCTCTTCCATTGAATGAATATTTTGCGTGCTTTCTCTCCTTTTTCCTTTCAGCTCCTCTTTTGACATGATGAACTGATTCTTCGAGGAAGTTATTGTGTGTATAGATCCTTGTTCGGTTTTTTTGTGTGTAGTATCCATACAATTTTTTTCGGTTAGCAGAGTGAAGGGAAAATTATCGCTCTTTGTTGCTATATCAGTTTCATTTTAGAGCTCCGAAGATTTGAGGAATTTCCCTGAGCAAGAAAAAGGATATCCGAGACATTTGATGGATTTTCCTCATCATCGTAAAGGAAGGCATTGTTATTTCGACGTCTTCCAAGATATAAATTTACACTGGAGTTGTGTTTAGAAGCGTAGTTGTGGAAAAAACATCCCTAGCAACACTGCTTAGAATCACAACAAAAGTCAAATTTTGTGCAAAATCATGTGAATTAAAATGCGATATCTTCTTTCCGGGGGGTCCAAAAGAGAGGGACAGATGCTTGAAGGGCCACGGACAGGAGGAGAAGTTGAGGAAGAGTTAGAGTGTAAAGTGGCAGGACAGTGAAAGGCGAGGGTAAATGGACTTAAAACAGAATGTCAGTTATGGGCTCAACGTGGCCATGTGTCCAAATGATGGGCGGAAAAGTTTTTCTATTTTGGGGAACTTTACACTTTCTGAATGTACATCACTCTGTCGGTGAGGCTGTAATAATACTTTCTGGAAAAGTCTCATATTTCCTCTCGTCCGTGTCAGTTGAGAATTTTCCACAAAATACCTGTCACATACATGAATTCCTTCGACTCTGGCGCAAACCTCTGCTCCAGATGCCTTCCATTTTGTCATTGTCTCTGGCGACGTAGCGCTGAGTGAGGGTGGATAAAATGGGATTTTCCCTCATCTTTCCACTGAGATAGTGTGAGGCATTAAGTCAGTGATCTCGGATGTAATCAGTGTGATTTCAAATTGAAATAGTTAGTGACGCATTCTTGCGTGTCTGTCGCTTTTGTTGTGTGCCAACATTCTTCGCAGAATCGCACACAATTTCAGCCTCGTCTTTTCATTTACACCACTTTCTTAGCGCACTTCTCAGGGGATGAATTTCCACGAGTAGAAGGAAGAAAGGGCGCGGAGGAGAAAAGAAATGAAATGATGATGAAACAAGAGATTCATACTCGTGGTGGTAATCATTCTCTATGCTATTTTCTCGTACTTGCGGGTGAATAGAGGGAGAAAAGTTTTATCATTTTTGTGTACAGATAAAGCTTTATGTGTTCATTCACTGTCGGCATGAGCATTTGATTGTATGAAGTTAAATGTAAAAAATAAGGACTTTAAGCAATTTATACTGTGAAAATAATGCAAATTTAATGAGGAGAAAGAAATAGTTTCGAATCGTGTCTCATTTTTATTCGTGTGAGGAGCAAAAGCAGCATAAAATTTTGCATCAGAAAAATTCTGTTTTAAATAAATCATTTTCTTCTTCTGATACGAAATATCGAAGATTTATTTCAGCTCCATCACTTTATGTGGATAAATTTGTATCACAGACACTAAGCATTGCCTGATTTATTGAACTTGCAATGTAGCGGTCTTGGTTTTGGAGAAGAAACCTCAGATACAATTATATAATTCCAAATATTGTTGAGAAGTTTGTCTAAAAAATAAGTTCTCTTGGACGAGAAATGGGAGAATCGATTTTTGTACATATGAGAGAAGCTACAAACATCCACATTCACTATGAAACATCAATAGAGAGAAGAGGAAGTGAATCAAAACCATAAAATGAAATTTATGCTGTCCTCTTTTTTCTCTCCTGTATTTTCCTTTTTCCTAGCATGCCTCAGAAGTCGATTCAATATGAATTTCATATTATTTGTTGGGGGAATCCCTTTTTGTGCACGTAAATAGGGGATGAATCTGTGGGGGTGGGGCTTTTTGGTAAGATAGATTTGATATTCTCAAGCTTCGCACATTCGCCAGTTTGTGTGTATGTGCCTTTCGGACATTTATATTGCCACCGAGTGTGGAAGATGGTCAAGAACAGACGACGATACGTGTGCTGGACGGGAATGATGATCCATTTCTTTTGAGGGCAGTTTTCTCCGTGGATTTAGGCAGAAGTAGATAAACTGCGGCTTAAAGTCTTCCTTTTGCAAAGGTATAAGCGAAAAATCTCTTTTCTTATGTCAAATCACATTTACAATTATCCAATTCATGGCGTGTGTAAATAGAAATAAATATATCCTTCTAAATGGACTATTATGCTGAAACTTTGCATATATGAAGGATCACTTTTCCGCTATTTACCATAAAAATCTCTCAAATGCTGGAATTTTTCTGTGAATGATGTGAAAATTCGAAATGTTTGTAGATATTTCAACAAATAGAACTCTCTGCGTATCGAAGTGACGCAAGTGGAGTGTGTTTTTGTGCTATCTGGGAAAAATATATGTACATAATGTTGCAAATTGTATAGATGAGAAAATACTGCCAAGTTGGACTTATTATTTGCAGAGCTCTTGTCAATCCCGGAAAACGCACCTCGGCAGAAATGTGTGTGTGCTTCTGCGATGAAGAGTATAAATGGCGAATGGGAGGAGGGGGAAGGGATGTTTGTTAAAAGGCTCTTCACCATTCAAATCGATCAGGAATGGATGAAAACGAGTTGAATTGTTTCTCTTCACGCGCTTTCGCGAGAAGACGATATATAAAATTTGCTGCTTGGGTTTGGGGAATGAGGATCCAGTTGGTGGATGAGCTTTTGCGGTCTGTGGGTGGGTGGAAAAAGGGGGGGTGGCGCTCAGTGTGATGTAATAAAATTGTTGTTGATGACACATTTCAACTCTTATCGTGGATTTTTCTCTCCATCGTTTCCAACCGCTTCTCTATTCTTCAATCCCTGTGATTTCTCCTCTCATCATCCGTGCAGACAAATAAAAGGGCGCTACAAGCGCCAGTGAGTTCTCACTAGATTGTGGGTATGACGTTATGGTTGCCAGTGAAACATTATTCATGGTTGAAATGAGAAATTCATTAAATGCACTTTTGCGGGAGGTTCACACACCCGCGCAAGGAGTTGCACAGCTAGGAGATTTTGTTGGGAGAAGCGTGACTTAGGCAGAATATGAATAACACTGCACTGTCATACAGAGAGAGATGAAGCAATTTTCTTGTGCACGCCGAGGAAGAAAATTGCGAATGACACGGCGGGAAAATTGGATGTTGAATTTTCACTTGAATTCATATATAAAACTTGGGAGAATAAAAATGGTGTGAGGAGAATTGTTCTGTGAGTGAAATTTTTATTATATCATTCCATTGTGTTGGGAATGTTCGGGATGGAAAACATATAAATGATAGAACACCGGATGAGAGTTTTTAGTATTGCGAAATTTTCCAATGTACTGTAAACATTTATTTGCTACTACTGAAGAACAAACACATAAATGGCGTACTTTAAGAATTATTTCACATTTCCCGCGTCTATATAATATTTATGATTATGTTCTTGTGATCCATAAAGTGTTGCAGATTCTGGACTTGCAGTGCAGAAATTGATTGGAAAAGTTATTCTTCCCATGGTGGGACATGTAATATTAAAGAATAGGTGAAATGTGTGGATAATTTTCTGAGGGATGGGCAAAATGGAAAATGGAATCTATTGAGACTTTTTCCTAGAGAGTGAAGGATGTGCGGTGCTTTGAAATCGATTGTCAATATCCACCATTCATGTGGCGTAAGTGCTCACGATGCGGTTTGGGAAGAATTTCAAGGAGAAAAAGGTCTTCTCGAACGGACTGTGGTCGTCTACTTTTTCCTCTACATAATTCTATATTGAATCTGAGTAATCCCATATTGAATATTAGAGTGAAATTCAGTTTTGGGGAAGAAACATTCTAGAGGAGTTATAATCTCAATATCATGCTTTCCTTGCAGTGAAAGTCCGTCCTCGCCTGTACAAGAATTATCTGTGTGGAACATTCAATTACAGTGTGTGTGTGTGCTGAAGCCAGAACCATGGCAAAAATTGCGTCTTGGTGATTCAGCAATTCATGGGAAACCCCTTATATTCGTTTTTAGGTGTCTCTCGGAAGTCGCAAAGACGAAGCATTTGTGATTTTCACGATACAACCACAAATAGTCAGGAAAAGATGAGCCTGAAAAGCGAAAGAAGGCCCATCAATGTGGAGAAGGAGAGTGAAAAAAAAGAAAGGATAGTATTTGCAAGGAAGACTCTGTATTGGATGGAAAAGCATAATATAGAAGGAATTTGTAGTAAACGAACTTTTATGGGTGGGAAGAACTCTAGCTGGAGAATGCGAAACAATTTTCGCTGGATGAAATCCGGAGGGTGAAGTGAACACAAATAGGAGGAAACTCTTGTGAAGAGATGGGAATAGGGATTAAAATATAAATATAAATTTGGGTGGGAGTTTTTCCCATGAAGGCAGAGGGCGAATGGTGAAATTTCATCATAAGCTCAAGACCTTATTGAGCTCGCAGTGCGCATTATGCTCTGTATTTGCAAGATAATTGCATTGTTGGTGCAAAATATTGTTCTTCTGCATGGGCTGGAGAGCGGGCGAAGGTGCACAAGTCCAATGAGATGCGCGAGATGTGGGCTAAGAGAAGAGAAAGAGAGTCATAAAGTTTTTTGCCTCACTCGCACCGCCGGCGGCGCTTACGTTATTATTACTATCATGCCGAAAAGATTCACTGCGCACTGAGGGAGGATTACAAAGTTAAAAGTTGCGAAAGTTCCTATTTCACCATCCTATGGAATTATCCTCATCTGCACAATGGTTTACTCACTGCGAGTCGACGACACAATTAACGTCACTTTAATAAAAGTTGAATTCATGTTCGTGTATTTGTACGCTGGCTGTCGTCATTGCTTTTCTCCCATGTAACTCAGTTACGGACTATAAATGAGCTCTGGATGAGGATATTAAATGTTCTTTGGCCATCTGAAAGGGATTTTCGAATTATCCCATGAGAAGAAGGCACGAGACGGACAAAGTTTTGCCAAAAGGATTTTCCACTGCACGCAAAAAACTCTGGGTTGAATACACTATGTAAAACCCTTTAGCCTTAGCAGAAAGTTAAGAATCACATAGTAAGATCAGAAAAAAACAGCAACTAAAAGGTGATGTAATACCATTTGGACACTTTTAGTGCAATATTGCTGAAATTTATGATAATCTCTTTCCAATAGAGTGTATTTTTCTATTCTTCTGCAGCATTTTTGTTTTAAAAATCGCATATATTTGAAAATTTCAGTGTTTGATATGATGCAATAGACTCTTTATTTGCTTTTATCTTGAGAACCTGTGTTGAATTATCTCTGAAATGGTAATCAAAACGAAATTACTCCGCAACTTTTTCTTATTGCGCTGCCAGTTTATTTGAAATGAGATTCTCAGGATCATAAAGTATGCCTAATTGCTTGACGTGTGGGTGTTTCGCCCACGATCCAGAGTAGGAAGAAAAAAATCATCAACTTTTTCATTATATTGCCTGAACCAAAAAGCCCCACAGCAAATATCCGGCCGCTACACGTTTTCACGCCTTGTATTTTGATACCTCAACCTCTTGCCTCGGCCAATTTGAGGCCGAGGAACAACTCGAGGCTAGAGCGCCGAGATTTAATGGACGAGAAAAGAAGGGGGTTTGGTTGCGTTTTATTATGTGGGAGAAATTCTGGAGGAATATCAAATAGATCAAATACCGAGGAAGTTGCTTCCTGCCCTGCGGGCGCCACCCTTGTTTCTTGCATGCACATCGCACTGGGGGTGGATTTGAAATTCCTGGCAAATTGGGAACGGTGGGTGGGCTGAGAGGCGCAAGAAGGGATGGAAAAACGGAGATTGGACTGGAGTTGATAATTAAAATTATCCATAGCAATTAATTTGCCATATCCATTGGGATGTGCGGCTTTAATTGGATGCTTTTGCTATTGGCACATCTCAAAATAGAACTCGAGGGTGTGGCTGGAATAGGAATATGTTCCGCGAAGAAGTTAAAAGTGCGATAAAGACGTGGGAATTGAAAGTAGGTGTATTTGCTTATTATTACTGAGTGACATACAACAGAGAGTGGCCAGAATGATGGTGGAAAAAGGGCATCAATGGGATGGAATTTCTAATTTTGCACTGAAATTTTCCAACCATCTTATTTACACAAAATTGTCTCTCAGCGTTTCGTATTCGACTCATTTAGCAATTTTTTATTCATGTCTGCGTCGTCTTTTTGCTTTGCTAGTATTTGGTGAAAAAATTTAAATCTTTGTCTCTTATTTGATGTGCTCCAATTGTTTTTTCAGCCTCATTTGTCTCATTCTCAAATGCAAACCTCAAGCCATTTTCCCTCTCTGAAGAAAGAGAGAAGAAGAAAAAAAACACAGACTTGAAGTGTCTCTGAGGGTAGAAGAGATGGAAAGTGAAGAAGACCTTGGAAGAAAAGTTCATTCACATGTGCAATTAATATGTTCAAATGCTTAAATTGTGGCATTTATCGATGCAAGAGATCTAAATTTTTCAATTTTCATTTAATTGTTGCATCCCTTTTTGCATAATAATGTCGACAGGGATATTTTTATACAATTGTACAAGTTT
Organism: Phlebotomus argentipes; assembly: GCF_947086385.1. Classification (NCBI taxonomy): domain Eukaryota; kingdom Metazoa; phylum Arthropoda; class Insecta; order Diptera; family Psychodidae; genus Phlebotomus; species Phlebotomus argentipes. Next base: position 3,679,606 of record NW_026776181.1, on the reverse strand, counting down.
TCATGTACAAAATCAATTCATGTGAAATTGAAGAAAAACATTTATCTTGTGAATTGGTTCTTTCAGCGAGCTAAAGCTGCTGTATAAATTTTATGAGTCAATGCATAGAGACACAGAGAGAATGGTCATTTTGTAGATAATTCAACTTTCTAGAGTTGAAAATCATTGAATTTTCAGAGACCGCGCAATAAAACTCCCCCGAAAAGGCTCTAAATGGTTGAAGTTAATCAAGTTTAGAATATATGTATGAAGCAATATCTAAGAAGTGCGGTTAGTCTTAATGAATAAAATTTAATTAAATGAAATTTTTAATTGAATTACAAGGCCAAGTTCGATGAAATTTCAGTGCGGTGTTTTAGATTGAAGCTTTAAATGTATTGTTGTTGGAAGCAAAATGCAAGTATATATTTAATTTAAATATTAATAAATTCATTCAGACATGCATTTTGTATGCATGGAAAATCTAAATTTCATGAATATTGAGTAAATTTTAGAGTGATATGTGTAGCTAAATATAGTTTATATGGATTTCTCATATTAATAGTAAACAAATGCAGCAAAAATTATGCACATCATTGGGTTGGCTTAGTATCTCGTGAAATACAATGGATTTTCGAATTATGAGTATGCATATGTACATGTATATTGTGTAAATATGTGGAGTTGAAGCACAAAATGCTTGAGCATAAATCTCTTGGGCTGTATCTTGAGCTTATAAATGAGTTCCATTCGTCCTGTATATGTGCTGTTAGTCGGAATATCGGGCTGTTGGTTAATTTATGGTATAATTGTGCCGAATAACGGCTTGCTGGGAGCGAGACAAAATTGAAATGAGGTGAAATTGTCGATCCAGCGAGCACGTTCATTTAATATGGCACCGTAGAGCTTGAAGAAATGAGGGTGAAATTGGTAGAATTCAATACAGAGTGTCTGGACTCTTCTGACTTTTCCACCTTTGCCAATGGAAATGGGAAATGGTGAGTGTATGAGGATAATAGTTTCTCCAGTGGCTGCAATTAATATCCTTTTTGTGAATTATTTTCCCTCCAAATTGGATCGATATTCTTCGGTGCTTCGGTGTAGTGAGAAATGTGTCTATATATGAAGGTCTATAAGGGTGGGTTTATTAAATGGATGGCGTCTGCATTGTTGAGAGAGGTTGAAGGAGAGGAAATGAGATGTCTCGACACCTCGAGAATTATTAACATATATTTCTCCTATGCCACCATCCAGACTTCCACAGTTTTGGGGGAGAGTTGATCAATATTTGGGGCCAATTTTGTGCTCTAGCCTCAGTCACATTGCTCACTTATGAATAACAACTCTCCTCCAGGAGCGCCGCACACATACATACATGGCGAAAGGTGAAATGATATAATGAAGAGAATGAACCAGCTATAAAAATATTTACCAATCTTCCACTTGAATGTTGAGTACTTCATGGCGAAAAGTTTTTCATCTGTCGCTCTGTAGTTGGAGAAACTTTGGTCACACTGCAATAGATATAACGTGGATTTGGGAAAGTCAGTGAAACATTCTCTGGTCTCTTGGGAAATCTATGGTCAGTGATACCAATTACTCAGTCCAAAAGAGAGTACATTGAAAATAGTGCATATGAACAGACAGAAGTACAGGAAGGAAATGCAGCACTCTACATTGTGCTAATCACAGAGTATGGCATTAAATCCCTGTATATTCTGAAGAGGATGAGCTATATGACTATTTATTATAGAATAGAAAATTTTAGGGGTTTCAGAAATGATTGGAAGTTGAGAAAAAATTGATCATTAGTAGAAAATATTGCATGACTGTAGAGAATTTTTCTGAATTTTCATTCGAGAGAAGACCATCTCGAAAGCGTTGGGTGTGAAATCAATAAATTCCATTAATGAAATTGATTGAATTTAAAATTACGGCAATATCCATGGGTTAATTGTGTTAAGAAGAGACGAGGTGGAAGAATTCGCGATGATTGTGTGCAGAGAATGGGAAGATCCTTTCACACGAAAATGTGATTAATATTAATTTTCAAGAGAACGAACGTTCGTGTCGCAGACATTTTTCGTCTTGATATACCTTGCCATAGAGACTGAAGAGAAGTGTAATGTCATTTAATGCACTTGATGAGATTCCTCTTCAAACTTCCTTAAGCACAGTCAACCCCAGATGCTACCAACTCCGCAGCTTTAGTTCTTCGCTCTCATTCATCTTCGTACCGCTTTGCATCGCGTGTCATGGCGAAAATGGCGAAAGATTGGGGGCGGATGTGGTGGGCTTTTGGGAGCACTCTGGATGCTGTGTTGCATTGCAACAACATCCGTTTTTGGATGTGAAGTGAAATGGAATTTCAGAATGGAGTGAAGGAAATTAGACGCCATCAAAGATTAAATGGTTGCTGGGCATTGGATGCAATTTTCAACGCTATATTAATTTATATGCAAGCTTTAAGCATGCTCTAATTACTTTACCACCGAGAAATGCGCTAATTACGAACGCAGTTAATCTCTAATTACTTGCCGAGAGTCAGGTGAAGCTTATGAATGGGGCGGAATTGCGTCAGAGAGGGTGAGTTGGATTAATTAGGGAAGAATTACATATCAAATTTCACATAAATTTCTCAAAGCACTTGCCGCTTTATATTGCTTCGCGTGGCTCAGAAAGCATTCTCTTACTTCTTCTCGTGTGGAAATTTTTCCACATACTCGAAATGGAGGTGAAGGAAAAGTCCTCACGTGAAGACAGAAGAAATTTAATAATGTTACCAGTGTTTCTAGATGTGCTCAAGAGGGTAAAATTTCTAAGATCTCTTCTAATGTGTCTAATTGAATTCTTCTCCATTTTCAAAGTTTCTATTCTCAGCAAAGTCTAAGAAAATGGGGGAAAACATGCGGTACAAATTCTTGATATTCTCACTTTGAAGTGATGAATTGCACAGTCCTTTAAATTTGCCTCCAAATACATTATTTGCACAAAAGAGTGACGCAAGATTTGCATATGCTCTATATAAATTATTTATGTAATTATGCTCACTTTGGGGATGTGAAATAATTTACAGTGGCACTAATTGCAACATCTTCTCTTATAATTTCAGGCTGAAATATGGAGTGTATTCATCGCGATTCTGCGAAAGAGTGTTCGTAATCTGCAGGCGTGCACAGATGTTGGATTAATAGAACACGTTTTGGTGCGATTGCAACGTGCTGAAACTGTTGTTGCAGGTAAAAATGTTGATATATTGTTGTGCCTCACCCTGCACCTGTTTTCCTTCGTGCAGCATGAGAAAAAACATAGTGCATAAAGAACAAACTTTCAAAACTCACTGGAAGGGATGGTTTATGTATCTTTTTTTCTCTGTGATTTTGGGGCGAGTTTAAAATATAGTAAAACTTCAGCGGTAAATTAAAAGATAGAAAGTATTTCACATTATGAAAAAAACCGACGTATAAAATATAATAAATTCTGTCGGAAAGAAATTTTCAGTACTATTTTTTAGACATGCACAGAAAAAATATCTAAAGAAATAGAAATAAATTAGTAATGTGCATAATTAGAATAATAGAAATTCATAGCGAAAACGAAATTAAAAAATAATATTTTTCTACAGCAAATAGAATTTGAAAAGCGGGTTTAAAGCAAAATTTCTTCCTGAACGTAGTACAGAAATATGTACAAAACAAACTGTCGACTTAAAAAAAACGATTTGTGTATTTTTAAACTTAAAAATTTTAACAAATATAAATCTGGATTGTCAGATATGAAAAGTGCTCGAATTCAATATTGTAATATTTTTTGTTAAAATATCTCAATACTCGAGTGCTCAATGTGAAATGCAATTTTCCAAAGTGAATTTCATGATATTAGATGGTAACGAATATCTCCAAATAAAAGTCGTTTGTATTTTCCCATCTATTTTCCACTCGGATCAATCAGATTTCATTCCTTCTCCATATCGATGGGAAAATGTCTGAGCAGTTTGAGTGCTTTTCATGGCAGCGAGATGAGAAAAATTGCACCAACTTTCGCGTAATAAATTCTATTTTGGCATCTCACGAGCATACTTTCGGCTTTGAAAATGTTTAGAAGATGAAAAATATATCAATGTAGTGATAATATTTTGCCAGGGGAAAGAGAGGCTAAATCAGTGAAACATGATCAATATTTTTCTGGGTGTGACTGATATAAATTGTCAATCAAAATGTGTTGTTATTTTATTACACACACCATTTCTGCTTTTGTTGCATTTCACACTGTTATATCTACTTTTTTCACGTGTCACTTGTAAATCAATCGAATTTTGTGCTCTATCGTTTAATTTCAGTGTAATCCTCGGGCACTTTTGTGTGAGCTTTAAAGCACAAATATACCTTTTGGCGATGGAATATTGCCTGAGGGGCGGCAGGAATGCGTGGGGAAAATGTGTGAAAAATAGGGTGGAAAATAGGCGAAATATTGAGAATATATAAATTAATTTTATATTAATGCTCAATTCTCGGAACCGTGGAAAGTGGGTGGCAAAAATAATAGAATAAGCCAAATGCGGAGCTTTAAATGTCACGAATGGTGGTTTTGTGTGCGTGTGTTTGGGGTGCTGAAATCATTTCATTTTCCGCGCAACAATTTCAACTTTTATATGCCTCTCAGTCACTTACAGGGCGAGTTGAAAGTATAAATTTTATATAAGAAAGACACAATATCGCGTCCCTTTATGACAACGTTTTTAGCGTGAGAGGAGAATATAATTTTTGGGAGAATTCGCAAGTGTTTGTTTCTGTTAATTTAACTGAAGTGCCAATCTTGAGAGCGTCTGGGTTGTTCGTCAGGGTGGTTGGGCAATAAAGAGGCGAAATGTTTTGAGTGCGAAGATGAAAAGTTGGGGAGTGGAAAATTTATGACACATTATTTTGGGGCTGAGGAGGAAAAGGTGAAGAGGCTTGAGAAATTTTTGGAGATAGAAAAGTTGGAGATGATGAAGAGGAATTTCACAGGCTCAAAATTCAATGGTAAATTTTAATATTTTCACCCTTTCCACCCTCGATTTTTTTTTCACCTGCAGCGGAGGATGAGAAAAGGGAATTACAGTATAAGAATTAAGAGAGTGTGAGCGCGAAAAGGGCCAGAAAGTGGTGAAAAAATTGTCTGTTTTATGCTATGCAAGGTGTAATAAATAATTAAGAGGGAGGAAGAATTGGATGGCTTCTTCACATTGCGCGTTAAAGGAGGTGGCAATAAATTATTAATCAAATTGTTCTTTCACCCAATTTGCAGACTTACTTATTGAAATGTTGGGTGTTCTGGCGAGCTACAGCATCACGGTGAAGGAGTTGAAACTTCTGTTTGGCGCTATGAAAGCTGTTAATGGGAAATGGGTAAGTCTTGTGGCTTGGCACAATGTTTTGCCATCAAATAACTCTCTGATTGGCGCAATCACGCTGAAAATATATTTCTCCCTTTCTCCAACTTTTTTTTTTCTTTAAATTTCCACCTGCACATGGCAGCCGCGACATTCAGCAAAGTTATTAAATGTTCTACGACAAATGCCACATCGCAATGGACCGGATGTTTTCTTCAGTTTTCCTGGGCGAAAAGGATCGGTGAGTTAATCATTCACTTCAACAACAAGCACTTTTCTCCCCCATTTCGTCCCTCAATTCAATTGAATTAAATGAAATATAGCAATTTGCGTGATATTTGTACAAAAAAAGGAAGAAAAGTTGGTAAATGGCAAGGTAGGAAACTCGATTTGCTCCATTCGAGGACCAAAAAATGGCATGTAAAGAGGAAAAAAAAATTGACGGCACGAGTGAGAAAGAAATGGGAATACAACAATAAAGAGTACGGAATATCTTTGAATTTAACACGGGCACTAATTAAGGTTTGCTTAATTGTATGAAAAATATATATAAGGAGGAAAAGTCTTGGAAAAGTGATAGGAGTGAGAGGAAACAAAGTTGTCTCTTCTGATTACGATTCTAATGGCTTCAGAAATGAGGGTTTCAGACTTGAGATATATTTTTTTCGGCGAGGGTGATTTTTTTCGCGCTTGACGTGGAAAAAGTTTGTCTTACGCCCTCTGAGAAAGCCGAATGGGGCCGAATTTGAAAGAAGTCTAATTATCTGCAAACAACCATGAAATATGTATGAAAAGCGATAGTTAGTGTATTTTTAAATAACAAAAAAGAGAGATCCAGAACGATAAATGTCTTTTTTTAAGCAATGCACTGAGATTTACTGATATTTAAAAAACTACGTTTAATAGCATGATAGTCAAATGTGTTTTGAAATATTGAGATTAATGGTTGGAGAATTTAATGGATTTGAAGGCAGAGTTTCACCCCAACTTTACGACAATCGCAATTTTCCGAAACTTTACCCAGTAAGAAAAATATTCTTTTACTTTTCTGCAAAACTTTTTCCCGTGTCACTCATCAAGTTTCAATGGTTGCGAGAAGAAAAACTAAATCAATCAATTGAGTCATTCTTGACAGCTAATTCAAGAAAGTTTTTCTCTATCTCCAGAAGACACCTTTTCCTATTTTTCTCCCCCAAAAAGGGAACGCGAATTGTGGCGCGAAAAGATAGGATGGAAAGATGGAGATTTTTGGGTGGAAAAGCAAACTTGTGTGCCAAAGTTAATTACAAACAAGATGAAATTGTAGAGTTATCGAGATGTGTATAAACTCTTCTTTTTCCTCTCAAATGGAAGCTTTTAATCATTCAGTCTCCAGTCATTGGATTTCACTTGCACGACTCGCAGTGTCATGAGAGAAGGAGTGAAAGGCGAGAGAAAAAGTGTGTGTGTGCAGAGAAAAAGAATGGACGGATCTGGAAAAAGCACCATTTAGAGATTAAATTGCTGTGTAATCTAAATGTTTAATGGATTTCTCTCCTTTATTTTATATTTTCATTTGGTACAAATGTGAATTTGTAATTTGAAACCATTGCTCGTTACCTTTCTTCTTCCTCTCTTTTTAATTCTGGATCCTCTCTTATATTCTCTTTGATAAATGAAAAAGTAGAGGAAGTTTTGGGTATTTTGTGTGAATGGGTCAATAAAAAGCTCATGTATAGTCAGCGAAGTGCAAAAAAGCACAGGGAGAAAGAAAGAGAGAGAGAGAGAGGGAGAAACGATTCGAATATTGCGAGCTTTACCAGGAGACTAAAAAACTTTTTTGAGCTTGTTACACAGTTGAATTTTAATCCATTTCCATGAGTTTTCTCTTATTAATATTAATGCTATGGAGATTTTAGTTGTGTGAAATTGAGGCAGAAATCCTTGGTGGTTGGGCTACAAAAGCACCAACAGCTAATTTTCTTTGGACGGAGAGAGAGAGCAGCAGGAAATCCCTGCATACAAACACGTCGGGGAGTGAACATTTAGTGTACCTTATAGCTAAATTCGAGTATATCCTTCATCATTTATACGAGGGATTTTCCACGTGGGCTAAAACAGACTCTCTCATCTTCTCTCCCTGTCTTGCTTCGCCTTCTGTGGAAAAAAGAAGCAAGTAAGCTGGGAACAGGAAGTTTATTTGAGTGGAGAAGGAAAATCCACAATAAAGTGAATGGAAAAACTGGGTGAAAAGAATAAGGGAAGAGGCTTTAGGTGAAGGGAGGGCGAATTATAATCAAATAATCCAAATAAATTATGCAGCATTAACATAAAGTATGAATGAGTTGTACGAAAACATCTGCTATTTCTCTCTCGACGCACTCTTGAACATCATGAAGCAGCGCTAAGCACGAAAATTCCAATTAATAAGGGTGTGATATAAGAAGCTCGTTAAAATCCCATGTATTCGCATAAATATAAAATTACAAGCGTGTACCTTTTATTGTGAACAACGTAAACAACATAATCTATAGATGTACGTGAAGTTGTGCTTCTTCAAATCCCACCCCCATGTCTATATATGTATATGTAGAAAATGCCATAATATTGCAAAGTTGTTATCTAACATAAGTTTCATGACTTGTAAGATATTTCACTTTGGCTCTGGCATTAGACCAACTTGAGAAGTATATCTTGAATTGGATTATTTCGTACGACTTTCATGTGTATCATGGGAATTTGTTGACTATCGAGACATGGAAGGGAATAATATTTTCTGCTTCGGGATTCTGCATTGTAATTCACTATAACATACAGGAATCTTTGGTGAAAGTGTGTCTTTGAAAGGTAATGAATTAAATTGATTATGAGTGGATTTCGGTATTTTGTCTAAGTAAAGATTGTTGAGAAATTTCCTTGAGCAATTCTGTAGATTTATGATTTTCAAAAAACTATAGATAAAGGATATTAGATATCAGACTTTTGTTCTGACGCTGCATAAGATCGAGAATCTTATCTATAACCTTAAGTTTTTGCTTAGCTCTACTCAACTCTACACGCTGAAGGCATAATATAATAGTAAAGTTATCATGAGGGTGTCTTACCATGTCAAGTTACAATATTAAGACATTCAAATGGGACAAATTGACTATAGAGTTGAAGGTGGTGTTGTGGAAAAGTCCCTCAAGGGATGTTTCGGATGAGAGAAAGAGAGAGAGAGGAAAAGGATATTTTGTAGGTGTAAACTTTCTGATGAGTCAAAGTGTAATTTTCTCAGCGTGCGTAACTATTATAGTTAAGGAAAGATGTAAAGACGTGACGAAACTCTATACAATGATTTTATTAGTGTGGCAGAAAGATACAAGAAAGAATTTTTTATGAGGGAAAATTTTGTGCCAAACATTTTCCACTCTCTGGAGTGTAACATATTTTGGGAAAAATTGCACCGAAAAATCATTGTATACTTCTTTGTGTGCCATTTAGAGTGAAAGGAGCTTTTTTTGAGATTCTATTATTAGCGAAATTATTGAGAATTCTCCTTGAAGGTATTTTTATATTTCTGTGAGAGGAAAAATCATCTTATATCGCGTCATTTAATTTTTCGTGTCTCAAGTGACGATTTTGGGGGAGAATGAATGATTGTAAAATATATGTTTTGCATTATAATGTATGATATTTGAATTATTGTTACTGACTTACTTATTTTTATTTCTATCCCACCACTCGCGATGATGAAATTGTCCGTCGCTTCGACTTGTGTATGGGAAAATGATGATGGAAAATACAAAAGGCTATTGTCCTGCCGCCGTTAGCTAAATGGCCGTACGAAAATGGCTTCACATTCACAACGTGGTTCCGATTGGATCCCATCAATTCTGTGAATATTGAACGTGAAAAGCCATATCTCTACTGGTAAGTCTATTTTTCTCTTATTTATGTATTGATTTCTCCCATTGAATTTCAATTTCTATTTAGTGCTCATTCACACCTTCTTCCTCGCGTCCCACTTCCTCCCATTCCTAAAATGCAAACATCAAAGCTCTTCAGGGGCTTCATCGCTCCCCGCCTTTTATCTTCCCTTCCTGTGTGAACGGGAAAATTGTTGAAATATCTTCTCACCGCTTAGGCGCGGGAAAAAAGGCATGGAGAAAGTCAGTGAGATTGAAATTGGGATTGTGTGAAATATGATATTGTTTTACAGTTGAGCCACACTGAGAATTGTGGTGGATGGCAGACTCTCTAAACTTTCCCTTCCCGTGTTCAGTTATATTTGATTAATTGAAACAATAAATTTTCCACTCCACTCTGAAAATTCAATTCCCATTGTAAATTTCTCATTGGGTTTTTAAATTGGCCTCTGGGGGTTGGGGTGTACATTTTGAGGATAAATTCGAATGTGAGGAGATTTTAATGGATTGGAGAGAAAAGAGAAAATGAGCGACAGCTTTCTGTCTCTGTTTTGTCTCTCTGTGGGAACTTTCAATGGTGAAACATTGGTTTAATACAATTGCTATGGCTTTTCTGGGCCAAATGTGTAAATAAAGTGATTCTTAAAGTATATTCTTATTTTCCCCTAATATTACCATGGAAACTCTTATCCACTTATTCTGCTTTCAGTGTAAAGAAATGATGAAATAGGATATTAAGAGGGATGACTAAAATAATGCAGACTTTCATGATGAGGCGGAAGGGATGTAATGTGAATCAATGTCAATGTGAAATCTGAGCAGGAACAGCGATTCTTGTCAATAATGTGCAGTTATATAGAGTGGATTTACTTCTCGTTAGTTGAATATTAAAATTGTTTCTATTATATGAGCTGAGCTTTTGAATCCACCAGAGAAAAAAATTCGATTTTTTTGCGTTGACAATGTATTTATAGTAATTTTGTAGACTTAATGGAAAATGCCAATTAAATCAAACTTTCCAGAAGTCTTTCATATGCATTTTTTGTTCTCACCATGCGTAAATTTAATAAGGTTCATATGAGTACGAAGAGGAGAATTTTCCGATAGAGCAAATAATATTTTCCATCATGTTTTTTCCTACCATCTAGAGTTTGATTTAATTACGGGAAATTTTAATGAACATTTCTCCTACCCTTGTATTTTTGCAGCTTCAAAACATCCAAGGGTGTTGGATACACAGCGCACTTTGTCGGCAATTGTCTGGTGTTAACATCAATGAAAGTCAAAGGAAAGGGCTTTCAGCATTGTGTCAAATATGAATTTCAACCGAGAAAGGTGAGTCTTCCCGCATTCTCTTGAATTTCAATGCACACGCTGCTCTGGTACATGGTCTACCCTAAAGCTTTCTGAGCCATTGTATTCTATATAAATTCACGTGAAAAGCGAGGTTATACTTTTCTCGCTAGATATGGCGTTCTATTGTGGATATATGGTCAAATGTATTTCTGGGTGGAAAACAATATCCCCGGGCATTTCTCAATTGGCAGCTCAAAGCAGCCATTAATTTCAAAATAGTGTGGATAAAGGTGAAAAGTTTTAGCAGCAACATAAGGGGCAAAACAAATTATTATTTCATTTATTCCCAGGCAAAACTTTTGCACCTCACAATTTATCGAAGTGAAGAATTACACAAGTTTTCCCCATCCATTGAATATTTCTAACTTTTGCACTCTATTTCCCGTCAACAGTGGTACATGATCGCGATCGTGTATATTTACAATCGTTGGACAAAGAGCGAAATCAAGTGCCTGGTCAATGGACAACTAGCGTCAAGTACGGAAATGGCGTGGTTTGTCTCCACAAACGACGTGAGTATCGCATTGTTTTTCCGATTAGGTTTAGCGTTGCATTTGATGAATGCACAACAATTGGTGATTCACTCGATATTTTGCTGATTTATCCCAATGAAATGCGACCGTAACAGCCATTCGACAAGTGCTACATTGGAGCGACTCCCGAAGTGGACGAAGAGAGGGTGTTCTGTGGTCAAATGGCAGCAATTTACTTATTCAGTGAAGCATTAACAACACAGCAAATTTGTGCTATGCACAGATTAGGTCCAGGTTATAAGGTAAGATGCAGCATTCGGTGCATTTGGCAGATTATAACACTGTCTCTTTCTCACATCTATTCTATCTCTTAATATTCTTTTGAGTGTACAATAACTATATACAGAAATATTCACTTGTTTCATGCTGCACTTTTGTACAAAACCAAAAAAAATAATGACAAACGATTGTCTGTGTGGTATATTTTTCACCATGACTTTGTCAAACAACAAAATTCACTGAAAAAAAATCACAACACGCCAAAATATGATTTTCCACTATGTTTTCGCATCGACACGTGCAAAACAAATGTGCGACTGACCTCTCGACCTCTTATCACAGTCGCAATTTCGATTTGACAACGAATGTTACCTCAATTTACCGGACAATCACAAGCGGGTGAGTGTTTCTTCCCATTTGGCAACTCCGGGCGGCGACACGGTGACTGAATCGACGCTCCATCTCCTCCTGAGCGGCGCCGCCGCGGCGGCTGGCGCTCAGGCGGCGGTGGCAAGCGTCCCGCCGCCAGCAATCACCAACACTCCAGCAGCCGCCGCGCCATCATCAGCCCCCTCATCCACTTCTGTTGCCAATGTTGCTAGCGACGACTTTAATTTTGTATCCGTAAGCATGCTTTTTATTTTATTTACACTTTATTCACCGCCTCTAGACGAAATATGTTTAGTTCTGCGCCACGTTGTAGCTCTTAAGCATTGACAATGTCTTATATTGCACGCAAAGAGATGTGACGCCAAGTGACATTTGGACCACTTCTCTCTGTGCTTTCACTTGTAGATTTTGAATTGTGTGATTATTTTGGAATTGCTGCTGTGCTTTATTCCAGTCAAATTTCAGCGGTTCGCTATTTATGTATAAGGTTCAAATGGTTGCTTTTCACTTCTGCTAGAGTGAATGAAAGCTTTAAGATCAGAATTAAACTGAGAATATCAGCAAAATTTCTGATTCTATCGATTCTAATAGAGTTAAAGAAGGTCACAAATGAAGAACATACGCCGTATTAGTTGAATCCATTCAATTACCAATAGAATAGAAAGCATAAAGTTTTTCAGTTAACCTTTCCCAGCAGTGTAAAATATGACATTCTCCAACAATTGTAAGAAATTGAGCGTAAAATAGTGTAGAGAATCGTCACATCTCTGGACGCGCAAAACACGCAGTTAATTTGCACATGGTGAAAATGCTGTACAACTTTTTGGATTGCTTCAGCATTTGGTGCCAAAGCACTTGTTTTTTTCACACCCTCCCATTCCCTACTATGTCATTTCCTTTTTTCCACAGCAGCGCCCCTGCAGAAACTGGGAGTCTCTCTCTCTCTCACTCTTTGTATACTTTTTTTTTGTTTCCCGGGAAGAAAATTTCACCCAGAGAATCTCACTTTCTCTCTTCTAATCCGTAAATCACAATAATGTTGTGTGCTTTTTATTTCTTCTCCAACCCCGACATTTTTTCAGCTTGTCTGTTTCCTCCCATTTGACGTGAAATGGAATAAAAGCTTTTTATCTCGATGCTTTTTTTGTCAATTCTCGCTCTGCGTTGTTCTCTATGGCCCAAAAAGCCGATGGGAATATGAGGGAATGAATAAATACGCTGTTTTGTGTGTATTGGAGATTTGTCTGAAATTTCGTATGTCTGATTTTAAAAGTGTTGTCAGAGATTTTTTCACTGTTTCCCTCTGACAGTTTTCCCTGGGAAAGTGTGTAATTAAAATTAATTGGAAACACCTTTGATCTATTCTGATACTCGTTACGCGTGTTTTTTTTTCACTGCTTTGATTACTACGCATAGAAGGAGAAGGAAATTCTGTCGTTGTATTTACCATAAATGTTTCATTTGCGAATGCTTATCTAAGTTTACCGAACTTTGGTAGTCTTAAAATGAGATATTGTCTGCGTGAGTTTTTTTTTTCTTGTATTATTATTCTCTGAACTTTGTCACGCCAGAAGTCTGAGAGAGTGACTTTATGGCCTTTTCCTAGAATCTTTTTTCATTTATGTTCTCTCTCTCTTGCTGATGACTTTTCTTGGAAAATTAATTTTCCAAGTGGCGAATGCTGAATGCGAATTGCATGTTAGATGTAACATGCATATTAATGCTTCCCAACGGGGAATTGTGGTTTTCGTGCCATTTCTCTTCCCTTATTTTGATTTCATACAAATTTACTTACTGAGTTGTATTGTCTTTCTCACCCTCGTGAGTCAAACTATCCTTGAGAATGATCAGTTCTGATTTGGTTTTATTTTATCATTTAACTGGGGCGGATGAGGTATAAAAGTTTCTGTGGCACAGAAGGAGAATTAAGTTATAAGCTTTGGGGCATTGTTGGAAAATTCATTTATGTCAATTTGCAGGTTCTGTACGATGGAAAACTGTCCAATGCAATCGTATTCATGTACAACCCAGTGGCAACTGATGGTCAACTATGTCTGCAATCGGCACCGAAGGGGAATGTCTCGTTCTTTGTACATACACCGCATGCTCTTATGTTACAGGTAATTAATAATTTCAGGGATAAATTCCCCTCTCTCTCTCTCACGGGGATGTCAAAGAACATCCCACGAGGGTGCATTTGTCTCTAAGGGATGAAGTCAGGATGAATAAATATTTTCATTATTGATGTCTCTCAACAGGACGTGAAAGCTGTCGTAACGCATTCCATTCACTGTACGTTGAATTCAATCGGAGGAATTCAAGTGCTTTTCCCTCTCTTCTCCCAGTTAGACATGCCATACGATGGCACTAGTGATGTTAAAAGAGATCCAGCACTCTGGTGAGTATGATTGTGGAGGGTTTTTAATTAAAACTCCAATGCACTCGACAAGTAGCTTTGACTACACACGGCATTTGGCGATATTCGTGTCTAATTAGAGGATATTTGCATTCCATATTTCAGTTCGAAATTGTTGGGCTTCATTTGTGAACTTGTCGAGAGTTCCCAAACTGTCCAGCAGCACATGATACAAAATCGTGGCTTTCTCGTGATATCATTCATGCTCCAGCGCTCGTCCAGAGAACACCTAACTTTGGAAGTTCTCGGATCATTCCTAAACCTCACGAAGTACCTCGTGACTTGTCTGTCGGCCAACAGTGATCTTCTTCTGAAGCAGGTAATTATTCTCATTACTGTTCATCATTATTGTGAATCTACTACAATGCGCGCCTTAAAGAAGGATATTTCTTTGGTTTCCTCATTTTTTCATTGTCAATTTGACACACATTTTCAAAATAATGTGTCGTTGAAATATTTTTGTTTCTACTTCTTGAAATTATTCTTGGTTTCCCAAAATTTTCCTTCAATAAAATTAACATTTTTGAAATATTCATGTTACAGACAGTAAGGTTGCACGTTTAATATTTTCACTATTTCTCTGTGGTTTAATTGTTTATTGAGCAGGAATTTGAGAGCATGTTCCACGTCAAAATTGTTGATTATTATCTCATGCCCTAAGTGATTTGCGCTGAAAATGTTGCATGGCTCCCTTGACAATATTTATGTTCAATTGAAAATTGTTTATTATTAATCCATCAGAAAATTTTGATTATAATGACATGATTTATATTTCTAGACTATGAATTTGTTTTGCGTTCCGATGGACAAAAATACATCAAATCGATACTGAACAAAATGATTAAAAACTCGTAATGTTATGAAATAGTTACAGCCTGATATCAATTATCTTTTAATAACATCTCTCTGTGTTTTGCGTATTATTTTTGGCTCAGTGCATCATATATATTTTTGTTTTGGAACGATTCGCTGGAAGAATTTCATGCTCGATTGAATTTATCGGTGAAAAAAACAAGAAAAAAATGTGTAGGAACATATTTTTTGGTATTTTTCTGTGTGAGGAGAAATTAACAGTTCTTTGTCGCCGCTTAGAAAAAGTGTCAGTAAACATTCCATTAACAAGGACGGGACACATAAATTCAGTCTTAGATGTGTGGCTATTTCGATATGATTCTTGCTGGACGTTTGTTGTTTATCTTGATTTTATCTCAGTGTTATGAGTGTTGTATCTTGCTGCATGCCTCAGAAAAAAATGTGGCTGTAGCAGGACAGACCTATACCACGGCTAATGGTAGTTGTTTTGCTTCTCCTTCCTTACATGGCAGCTCCTCGATCATGTCCTATTCAATCCATCTCTGTGGATCTACACGCCGGCGAATGTGCAGGCGCGTCTCTACTCCTATTTGGCGACGGAGTTCCTCAGCGACACGCAGATCTACAGCAATGTGCGCCGCGTGAGCACAGTTCTGCAGACTGTGCACACACTCAAGTTCTACTACTGGGTGGTGAATCCGCGGGCCAAGAGTGGCATCGTGCCGAAAGGATTGGACGGTCCGCGGCCGGCACAGAAGGACATCCTCGCCATTCGGGCGTACATTTTGCTCTTCCTCAAGCAACTGATAATGATTGGCAATGGTGTGAAGGAGGACGAATTGCAGAGCATCCTCAACTACTTGACCACGATGCACGAGGATGAGAATTTGCATGATGTCCTGCAAATGCTAATATCGCTCATGTCTGAGCATCCAAGCTCAATGGTGCCTGCCTTTGATGTCAAACACGGCGTGCGGACGATCTTCAAGCTCCTCGCCGCTGAGAGCCAATTGATTCGCCTCCAAGCACTGAAACTTCTCGGTTTCTTCCTATCGCGCAGCACTCACAAGTGAGTTTATATTTTCTCTTTCATCATCTCATGTGATGAGGAATTTTCTTTGATTTTGCTACTTTATTCACTCGTATTTTGCCTAATATTTGCTACCGAAACATATTGCAAATCTTGAGATTCTGCTAGAATTGTTACAATATCTCGAAAGCACAACATTGCTGGCATTAAGTGATGTTGAAAACATTTCTTTAGCAAGTTTGTGTGTACATAAAATTGAACAGTAACGAGCTTGAAGATGTTATTCTCGATATATGTATTTTTCACAGTGGAAAATGCGAGGAATCCATATCGCTTTCGTTGAAATTTTCTCTGGTGCATTAAATTTATTTGTTTGCATTGGCATTTCAGGAGGAAATACGATGTGATGTCACCACACAATTTGTACACGCTGTTGGCGGAAAGGTTGCTCTTGTATGAAGAGTCACTGTCGTTGCCAACGTATAATGTGCTGTATGAAATAATGACAGAGCACATATCTCAGCAGATCCTCTATTCAAGACATCCGGAGCCGGAAAGTCATTTCCGTCTGGAGAATCCGAGTGAGTGAATTCTTAATATGCATCTAGAGAGGATTTTTCATCTCTCTCTCTCAATTGTTCCATTTTTGCATTCACAACTAAAATGTTGCTTATTGATTTTTCGTGTCTTCATCCTATTCTGGGAAAATGTTGTTCATCTTTCCTTTTTCTGCAGAGTCATTGTGATATTAGGAATGTTTATTGTCTCAAGAATGTTATTTGTTTGCCAATTTGAAAGGGTAGACACATGAAAAACAACTGGGAGAGATAAATTCTACTCTTCTCGGTGTGTTTTTCTTCCTTTGACTGAGTTGAGAGATAGAGAGAGAGAGAGAGCGATGAATGCTGTTGAGGCGTAACGGGGATTATTCATAACGCCACATGTGTTTCTATTGAAATTGCAGTGATCCTGAAGGTGGTGGCAACGCTGATCCGGCAATCGAAGCAAACGGAGCAATTGCTGGAAGTGAAGAAGCTCTTCCTCTCGGATATGACACTCTTGTGCAACAACAATCGCGAAAATCGTCGAACGGTGCTGCAGATGAGTGTGTGGCAGGAGTGGCTCATCGCGATGGCGTACATTCATCCGAAGAATGGTGAGGAACAGAAGATATCCGACATGGTGTATTCGCTGTTCCGCATGCTGCTGCATCACGCGATAAAGCATGAGTATGGTGGGTGGCGCGTGTGGGTGGACACATTGGCGATTGTGCACTCGAAGGTGTCCTATGAGGAGTTCAAGCTCCAATTCGCCCAGATGTATGAGCACTATGAGCGCCACAGGACGGACAACATCACGGATCCGGCACTGCGACAGGCGCGCCCCATCAGCACGATAAGCGGGTGGGAGAGGGAGTCCGATCAGCCGGCCGAGGGGGCGTCCATTGTGGAGATTGAGGGTGGCAAAGTGTGCCAGAAGATCAGCACGGCGACCGCCACGGAGGAGGAGTGCGACGGGGAGAACAATAAGATGAAATGTGGCTGTGAGGATGAGGAGGTGAAAGTCACCGCATCCGCCGACTCTGTCCAGACGATATCGCACATCTCCGATGTGTACAGCAAGCAGGTCAGCGAGGCGATTTGCAATGGGAATGCCCATGATTCCAGCACGGAGGAGGAGAAATCACCGGCCAAGGAGGCGGCGAAGGCGCCATCCGGCGGGCCCGAAGTGCTGAAGCAGGTGCTGGAGGTGGATGTGGATGTGGAGGAGCCTCACGAGGAGGGTGAGACGAAGGAGGTGGTGGAGCAGATTGTGGAGGAGATAATTGAGAAGTCGGAGAAGTTGCTGAGCGACTGCAAAACCACGTCGGATGAGATGATTATTGAGACGGAAACGGCGTCGCCGGTGATAAAGGATGAGGAGCTGGAGCTGGCGGTGAATGAGGTGGTGAAGGGTGTCCGTGAGATTGAGCGCAAGGTGAAGGGTGACAGTGATGATAATCATTCAATTAGTAGGAGCAACAATAATTTAGATATTTCCGATTCAGCCACGAGCAATGATAAGACTGATTTACTCCTGTCAAGTGCAATAATTTGTAATAGTAGTGCGATCGCGGCTGCAGATCGTGTGGTTAGTGAGACGGATGATGAAATTGTTGGGGCGATTGTTAAGGAGATAGTTGAGAAGTCGCTGGACGAGGTGACGGGCGTTGAGGTGGATATTGTGGAGCAGGCCAAGGAGGTGGTGGACAATGTGCTGCGAGATGCAAGTGTTGTGAGCACAATTAGTTCCAAGCCACTTGAGGATGCTGCCCGGGAGGAGATTGCCAGCAGCATTGTGAACGAAATGGTGGATATTTGTCTGGATGATCAAGTGGAAAAATTGCCTGGAGACGGTGACACGTCGCAATCGGGTGAGGCGAAAGGCGAGAGGTGTGAGGTGCAATCGCCTGTGGAGAAAATTGATGCGTCGAGCGTGGTGGAAAATGGTATTCAGACATCAGAGACAAATTCTCCGCAAGTTCAAAGACCGCAGAGTGCATCGACGAGCACACAAGTGGAGAATAATCACTTTGGTACGTATTTACATTGCTTATGGCGCGGATGATGGTGAGAGCGAGAGAGAAAGAGAAAAGCTCAATGGGAATTTCCTCCATTCTATTTCCATTTGCAGAATTAAAGAGATCTAAATCCGGATCAACGAGACCAATGTTCAGTCCGGGTCCCACAAGACCGCCTTTCAGGATTCCCGAATTTAAGTGGTCATACATTCATCAGCGCCTCCTCTCCGATGTGCTCTTCTCACTGGAGACGGACATCCAAGTGTGGCGAAGTCATTCCACCAAGAGCGTCCTAGATTTCGTCAACTCCAGCGAAAATGCCATCTTCGTTGTAAATACTGTACATTTGATATCTCAATTGGCCGATAATCTGATTATCGCCTGTGGTGGTCTGTTGCCTTTACTAGCAAGTGCTACTTCACCAAATGTGAGTGCTTTATGCTCTGTTCAAATCCTGTATTTTCATTCTCAGAGTAAATTTGAAGGGGTTCAAGATTTTTCTGAAATCAAAAGCGCATCAGTTTCTGCCACCAGATGAGTTTGACTGACATGAACTGAGTTTCGTATAGTCAATGATAAATATTGTGGCTTTTATTTCTGACGATTAAGTGTAGTTTTTATTCATTCACAAGTTCACTTTAATGCCTTATTTCTCAAATCATTGAATCCTCTTCAAAGTTTGTCTGAGTGTGCATTAGATTTGTGTTGAATGATTTTGTGATATGTTAATTCGAAAGGTCATTTCTCACTGATAAATCTCAAATGCAATTTCACACTTTGGTGAGAATTTGGTAGAAATGGCGCATTAGAATGGCAGTCACTTGTAAATCTTCTCTGGGCATTTGACACTAAATGCCTCCCTATAAATTTTGTGGTTCCTGCAGTCTGAACTGGATGTGCTGGAGCCGACTCAAGGGATGCCTCTCGAAGTGGCTGTGTCATTTCTGCAGCGTCTCGTGAATATGGCAGATGTCCTGATATTCGCCAGCTCACTCAATTTCGCCGAGTTGGAGGCGGAGAAGAACATGTCCAGTGGAGGGATTCTCCGACAGTGTCTGCGACTCGTGTGCACGTGTGCTGTGCGGAATTGTCTGGAGTGCAAGGAGAGGACCCGCTACAACAATGGCACCGTTCGAGATGCTCCTGGTGCTGCTCACTTGCAGGCACTCATTCGGGGTGCTCAGGCGTCGCCAAAGGTATGGAATATCAGTCAGTTGATTGTGTGGAAGGAATGGCATGACATCTAATGTGCATTTTGCAGAACATCGTTGAGTCTCTGTCGGGGAGCTTGAGTCCCGTGAAGGATCCGGAGAAGTTGCTGCAGGACATGGATGTGAATCGCCTGAGGGCTGTTATCTATCGCGATGTGGTAAGTCTGTGAGACTCTTTGGCTTCGATGTGTGGCAGAAGCAAAAATTTGTTAAAGAAACGGATGTTCCAGGAGGAGACGAAACAAGCGCAGTTCCTCTCGCTGGCCATTGTGTATTTCATCTCAGTGCTCATGGTGTCCAAGTATCGTGACATTCTGGAGCCACCCGTGGAGCCTCAGCCACCCAAGGCGTCACCTGTTATGCAACGAAATCCCCAAGCTCAAGGTAAGTGAAGACAGCAGAGTTGCACAGTCTTCGCAGGTTCTCTTTTTCTGGGGGAAAGACACATTCTTTTATTCTTGTATTCCCTTGCCATCCTGTGTTGGGTTTCCGTTTTTATTATTTCACTCTGTTTTTCCCCACTCCTGCGATACTCCGAGATGAGAGAAATTAATTTAGATGGGCAATTTTTACTCCCCATCTCAGCATTAGAAGAAATTACACGTAATTATTTCCACCCTCACCGTCTTTTCTGTTGGAGACATATTAATATATCTCTTTGTGGAACACTGTAGAAGATGACACCATGTCATGAAGCAACAACACAAAATGAGTTAATTTTTGGGCGGCAACAAAGATCTTTCCTCAAATTTACTTCCTCTTTATTTTGTGTCCCTTTTTTTTATTATTTCTCCGTTTGCCTGTGACATCATAATTTATTAGGTTCACGAAAGTTTAGTTTATCACTCTGCAGGCATTGTTGTGAAGAGAGGAGAGTCAGTGAAAGTTTACACTTTGAATCACATCAGTTAAATTAATGACTGTTCTTTAAATTGATACAAATGTAGCGAAACATCCTAGAGAAATGTTTCGTCTATTTTATTCAATATTAAGTATTTGAGTGATAGTTAATTTTTATTGTGAGATTAAAATTTAAAATTTTACTGATGATCTGACCTACAATCTGACAAATTGTCTGCAAAGTGAAGTGAAAAGGCCAGAGAGAAGGGAAAACACAAATACCTAAGAAATATAGATTTTACATTTTCAAGATACACGAGGAAGAAATCAATTTATATAAAAAGACCTGTTAGAAGAGTATTTGAAACTATATGAAAACGCTAACAAATCCTGTACAATTTCCTCTCTAATTTCACGCTGCTTTTTGTGGATTTGACTCTCTGTCCCCTGTTTTTGGTCCCCACCCTCTCTTAACTCTACTTCTTCAACCAAATTAACGCACTTTGCAATTTGCAATACACCATGGCGCATTGACATGACATCAAAAATCTATATGTTGTGTTGAATAAACGATAAAAAAAATGATGTAGAACCGTCCGCTCGACCACTCTTCCCGCAATGGTCACATCACGTATACCCACAATTCTTGCCCGGCTCACATCCCAATCACCAATCACTGCCGCCACCGTCACAGAATTCCCAGCAACATCAGGGGCAGCATCTGACACATCAGACGCAACACAATCATCTGCATCACAACTCAAATTTCACGAGTAGCGAGATTAATACGAATTACTATGCGCGCGATCACACTGTGCTCGCCAACAACTCGACAAATGCTTACCTGCGGAGTCGGGCTGGCGGCGGGGCGGTTAGTGGCGGCGGCGGGGGTGGAAGCGGTGCTGGGAATCACGGAAACGGTGGCGGGGTTCTTCACAAAAATAACACTGTCAATAACAATTACCGCTTTAGGAGTGCTCCAGGTATATTAAACCGTGCGAAGAGAGATGATTTTGTTTGTAAAGAATTTACTAAGACTCCTTGAGTTGAATGTTTTTCTATAAGATTTCTGTGCCTTGATTTGTCTTTGTTGAAACCATATAAATTTTGTATCTTGTCTGTTTATATATATATCAAATGTTTGCAAATGAGAAAAAGCATCTAAATCCTTCAATCATTTTTATCCATTTGTTTCATCTCTTCTCTGGTAGTCTTCTGTCGAGGTTTGGATTGATCTTCATGGAAATTTGTAATTTGCATAAATTGTTTATGATTTTAATTGAAGTTGTTCAGGTTTTTCAAAGAAATAAATGGAGAGATTTTATAATTTCGCCTGTGAAACGTGCCTTTAGAAATGTTATGTCAGAAACTTTGCTGACGTGTATAATTTGAACAAACTTCCCCATTTTCTCTATATAAAGTTCAATGATGATAACGACTTCGAAATTATTATATTCTCTTTCTCTCTCCTTTAAGTATATGAAATGAGATTCTCGACAGGAGACTCAATGTAAACATAATTTATTGATGATTTTATTATGTTTTTGTGTTAGATTTCTCAACACTTTCATTCAATATATTGGAATCAAATTAATTCCTTTTCACGTCAATCAATGTTTCAACTGTGCTTTAGACGTACTTCTCTCATAATAATCTTAAACAGAAACACAGTGACTGCAATGCCACTCAACACAGCAGCCATTTATACATTTGCATATTAAATTGCAATGAACACAAAAGCACACATTAATTGCTTTTCCCTTTCCTAAATACACATAGTAAATGTATCATGAGAAATGTTGCTTGCTCGCTCATAATGTGTACATAGATGTCCTCATGATAAGAGGATGATATGCAATAATAGACTATTGTAGTTACATTGGGCAGCATTTCTTGCACTCCTGCATAATGTTATGTAATATTGTGAGTTTGACAATTAATTTTCCTATTACTGCTTCTCCACAATTTCATGTGTATCGTCTCATGCTCTCTTGCTCTCTCTCTCTCTCTCTTCTCTCTTCTCTCTGTCTGTCTATCTTCCATCCTGCATCCCACAATTTGAATGTTGTAATTTTTCTCTTCTTACTCTTCTGTTGGGTTTGAGTGTGTTTAACATGGAATGATGTGTCATGTTGTGCAAGCAAAATGTCCTTAGATACTATTTCTCTTTACACACTCGGCAGGAGAATTACGATGAATTGACTAACACAGTTTTCTGTGGCGCTCTTTTGCCTCTCATTGCAGGCACGAGAACAATACAGGATGAGGACTATGAGGTGATTGTTGTGGATGAGAACAATTCATCGGTTCTGGCAGACAATGAGTCACACTCAAGTGGACCACCTTCCATAAAAGTAAGTGGTGATATAATTGATTTCTGTGTCGCGTGTCACATGCAAGTGTGAAGCAAAACTGTGTTTGCAAGAGAGATACAATTTGATAAGATCCTTCAGTAGAGGAAGGAGACTTCTCTCTTCACTATATCTGTTATTTCAAGTGATAAAATCTCTCCTCCTCACTTGACTATTACACAAACATAACAACACACTAACAACACGTGATTAGATGGTTTTTGTCACATTATTAGTTTTATCCTTGTTATACTTTGCATGTCGTTTTCCAATACACCTTGATTGGATTTCCTTTGCGCGCAAAAATATTATCAATATCACTTTTTTTTTTGGTCTGTCTTGTATGAAAGCACAATTGGCTCAACAAGTAAAAATTAAATGAAAAATGCTTACTCACGTGATGACTAAATAATTTATATATAAAGACACTTTTCTAAATTGTTTCTCCCACCCGATGTTTGTTTCCTTCTCTTCTAACGTACTTTATGTTGGACATTAAAGAAACATGCATTCGAGAGGGTGAGAAGAGATCCTTTCGTAGTGATTTTACTTTCTTCTTGTATATATAAAAGTCACACAATTCATCATCACTTTCTGCACTTTTTCACATGTACAATTTCCTGGTGAATCGCGGCTATTAAACATGACTTTTATCAATTAGGGCAGCTGCTGTTCGACTGCCCTGAATAATTGTCCTGTTTACATATTTTGCCTGTTGATTTCTTACCATCCTTTTATATTGCTTACATTGACACAGCGTGTATCTGCATTTTGTGGCTTGTTTGGTAATTGATTGACTGACAAATTTATTTAATTACATTTATTATTGTATTCTTTTTTCTTTGATATACCGAAATATTATACATCTACTAACTGCATGATAACGACAGGCTAATCGACAAGTATCTACATTAAGTGGAAATTTACAACCATTGACACCACCTTTGCAAAATGTGCCTCAAAAGATAAATCGCAAGGTAATTTTAATTATAATGGCTAAATGATAGAATAGACGAGAAGGAAGGAAAACAAAACTTATACACTCTCTCAAGCACCATTTGAAATTGAAACATGCTGTGTGTGTAATTTGCATTAAGTTCAAACTTGATGATTCTACAGTTTTTCGTGATGAAAGAATTTGAATAATTCACATTTTTATTGTATATCAATGTCTGAATTTTCCTGTAATTAGCATATAATGTTTTCGATTGAATAATCTGTATATCTATCTTCAGTTCTTCTTTTTCTGTACAAAATCAGCACATTCTGTGGTGTTTATGAGTTTATTGTACATATTCACGATTTCTCTTCAAAGAGGAGAGAAACAGAGAAAATAAAATTAATTTTTGCCATTAATTTTCTATGATTGTGTTTATTAATATTATGTAGTTATAGTAAATTTCGTTCAATTAAATCACGTTTTCAATTATTTGAACATTTGTGCATCCTTTGACGCAAAATTATCAATAATAATTAACGAATTCCTTTTCACAATTAATTATGAAAATATTTCGGCTTTAATTTTTAATTACATTTTACCAATTGGCCGAGTAATGCTGAAATTAACGAATTTACAGGAACTTATACACATTGAGTTTCTACAGAAATTCGTAAAATGTAAATGATTTATTGAATTTTGTGCCTTTGACGAGACAATCCACATTTGAATGATCAAAAAATGTGTGTATTTGTCATGAGTTTCCAGGGAAAAAAAAATTTCTGGATTAAATTGACTTAAATTTTTGAGTTTTTTTTTGTGTATTTATGTATTTTAATATATATTTATTGGATGGTGACTTGTTCCGTTTATATATTTTCAATTATCCTCTATAATTCTGCGGTGATTTCCGCACGAATAAATAAAATTTTCCATTGAATGATTCTTCCGTATAGTTTCATGTTATTTGCGTGAATGTTCTGCAGGTAAAATTGTTATTGAAAAAGAGGGAATTTTCTGCATGATTTTAATTCGTATACAGTAGAAGCACAGATATTAACACTGTAAATTCGGCTAGTTTTGAGTTTAATTGGTGAAATTGAAGCGTATTTTTCTCTGGTAGACTTTAGTTAGATCAACATAGTAAGTTATTTATTCATTGAATTTATGCTAGTAATGTGGATTTTCCTTTTCTGTTTATTATTGAAACCTATATTTAAACACTATAACACACACTGACTCCTCAGTATTATCTCTTTATTGTATAATGTATTATTTTTGCATGCAACAAACAGTGAAAATTCTCATTAACAATAACAATAATAATAATCACGATGATGATGTTGGGTGATAATAATGCTCAAGGGGTGGTTTTTCTGGGCGTGTATAATGGGAATGAGATTTACCAGAATGATGATGGTGTATTATTCTGAGGCGGATGGCGCGGGATTTTCTCCGTAGCGGATGAAACTCCTGGAATATTGAGTGGAGAGGAGATTGAGTGAATATGTAAATTGAACGTCAATGTTTATTATTCACTCTCATTCCCATGGCGTCAAATGTTGGAGAGAGCGAATGGGTGGAGATTCGGTGTATTTTCCATGTAACAGACACGCACCATAAGACGTTAATATATTCGTATAATCAGCTTTGAGATCAATATTTATGAAAGGATGGGTGGAAAAAGAAGTGCGCTCCCGAAAAAGGTGGAAATCTTTGTGAATCCAAAACTGGGAAGAAGGATATTGTGCTAAATATTTATAAATGTGTCTGAAATATTTTGGAGAAACTCTGTTAAAA
Source organism: Phlebotomus argentipes (assembly GCF_947086385.1). Lineage (NCBI taxonomy): Eukaryota > Metazoa > Arthropoda > Insecta > Diptera > Psychodidae > Phlebotomus > Phlebotomus argentipes. Next base: position 3,653,913 of record NW_026776181.1, on the reverse strand, counting down.
TGCAAATTTTTGACAAGAACAAGAGGAGTTAAAGAAATTTCAATTTTGTTTAGTATATGTATTATTCCATCAACGCAAAATTAACTCTCATCTATGGATAAATCCAGCTCAAATATTTGAGATTTTCTGCAAGAGTAAAAACGTTCAATTTCTTCAAACTTTTCTGACTCTCAAACTGTGAAGAAGACTCATTAAAAAGTTGTAAAGAATACAACAAACTCACATTTTGCTTTGACGGAATAATTTTCTTTCTACATAAAATGCTATGTATCTAATAATTTGTCGTATTTCGCTTCCTTTTTCATAAAAAAAAAATAGAGCATGGATTCCGACGCTGCATCTCTCAATATGAATTCCACTGAGAATGACGGAGTGGAAGTTGAGTCTTCGTCTGAGACAATGGCTGACGATAACAAGCCCAACAACTCAAACGACGAGAGCTGGACGGATGTGAACCTCAATGAGGATGCCGGGGGTGGAAGTGGTCCTGGTGGTGAGAAAGTTCGCGATATTGAGGGCAATATTCATCACTTGGGCGCTGGAACTGAGCGTGGCGACAAGCCTGATTCTGAGATTTCAGTTGTTCGCGTGCCTGACGCGTATGGCGGTTCGTCCAGTAGCGCTCGATCTCGACCGGATGATCTGCAGATGAAGCCTCCACTTGTTGGCTCACTGCCTTTGACCACTCCATCTCGCGAGGCGAGTCTAACGCAGAAGCTTGAGATCGCTCTTGGGCCAGTCTGTCCGCTGCTGAGAGAGATTATGGTGGACTTTGCGCCATTTCTCTCCAAGACACTCGTCGGCAGCCATGGCCAGGAGTTGCTGATGGAAGGCAAGGGTCTGACAACTTTCAAGAACAGTCACAGTGTCGTGGAACTCGTGATGTTGCTGTGCTCGCAAGAGTGGCAGAATAGTCTGCAGAAGCACGCCGGCTTGGCCTTTATTGAGCTCATCAACGAGGGTCGCCTACTGTCGCACGCAATGAAGGATCACATTGTTCGTGTGGCGAATGAGGCGGAGTTCATCCTGAATCGCATGAGAGCCGATGATGTTCTCAAGCATGCGGACTTTGAATCCCAATGCGCCCAAACTTTGCTTGAGCGTCGCGAGGAGGAACGAATGTGTGACCATTTGATCACAGCTGCCCGTCGACGGGACAATGTAATTGCGTCGCGATTGCTGGAGAAAGTGAGGAATATCATGTGTAATCGCCATGGCGCGTGGGGTGACACGAGTGGCACTCCAGTGAAGATTATCTACTGGAAGTTGGATGCTTGGGAAGATGATGCTCGCCGAAGGAAGCGAATGGTGCAGAACCCACGAGGATCTAGTCATCCGCAGGCCACGCTGAAGGCGTCTCTTGAGAATGGTGGTCCTGAGGATGCCATCCTGCAAGCTCGAGAGGAATTCCACTCTCAAATTGCCGTGACGCGTGGACAGCAGCCACCGCAGTCGACAGCAGATCTCCTGGATGACTCAGAGCTGCTGATTGAGGATCGAGAGTTGGATCTTGATCTCACAGGACCGGTGAATATCAGTACAAAGGCCAAATTGATTGCTCCTGGTGTTGTGGCTCCGGGAACAGTGTCAATCACCACCACAGAGATGTACTTTGAGGTGGACGAAGACAGTGTCGAATTCCAGAAGATCGAACCCGATGTTATCAAATACTGCGATCATCTGCACGGGAAGTGGTACTTCTCAGAGGTGAGAGCCATCTTTTCCAGGCGATATCTCTTGCAGAATGTGGCAATTGAGATCTTCCTGGCCAGTCGTACATCCATTCTGTTTGCCTTTCCCGATCAACACACGGTGAAGAAGGTGATCAAGGCGCTGCCTCGTGTCGGTGTGGGCATTAAATATGGCATTCCACAAACCAGACGAGCCTCAATGATGTCTCCGCGACAGCTCATGCGAAACTCCAATATGACACAGAAGTGGCAACGTCGAGAGATCTCCAACTTTGAGTACTTGATGTTCCTCAACACGATTGCCGGTCGCACGTATAATGATCTCAATCAGTATCCAGTGTTTCCGTGGGTGCTCACGAACTACGATTCGCGTGAATTGGACCTCAGTCAGCCGTCCAACTATCGGGATTTGTCTAAACCGATTGGGGCTCTCAATCCCAGCCGAAGAGCATACTTCGAGGAGCGCTACGACAGTTGGGACAATGACACGATTTTGCCTTTCCACTACGGCACACATTACTCCACGGCGGCTTTTGTGCTGAATTGGTTGATTCGTGTTGAGCCATTCACCACGATGTTCCTCGCCTTGCAGGGTGGCAAGTTTGACCATCCCGACAGATTGTTCTCCTCTGTGTCGCTGTCGTGGAAAAATTGCCAGCGGGACACGTCGGATGTGAAGGAACTCATACCAGAGTGGTATTTCCTGCCTGAGATGTTCTACAATTCATCAAGCTATCGCTTGGGCGCTCGCGATGACGGCACTGTGGTGTCCGATGTGGAGTTGCCACCGTGGGCGAAGAGTCCCGAGGAATTTGTGCGCATCAATCGCATGGCTCTGGAGTCTGAATTTGTGTCATGTCAACTGCACCAGTGGATAGACCTTATATTTGGCTACAAACAGCGCGGACCGGAGGCCGTTCGGGCGACAAATGTGTTCTATTACCTCACATATGAGGGCAGCGTGGAATTGGACACCATTGCGGATCCGGTAATGAGAGAGGCGATAGAGAACCAGATCCGGAATTTTGGGCAAACACCCAGCCAACTGCTAATGGAGCCACATCCGCCGCGCAGTTCCGCCATGCATCTCACGCCAATGATGTTCAGCGCGATGCCCGATGATGTGTGCATGTCCCTCAAGTTCCACCTCAATTCGCCCATTATTCACATTTCGGCCAACACATACCCGCAGCTTCCGTTGCCGTCTGTGGTCACGGTCACGGCGGGGCATCAGTTTGCCGTGAACCGCTGGAATTGCAACTATGCGGCCAATGTGCAGAGTCCCAGCTATGCAGAGTCGCCTCAGACACCGGGCACAAATCTGCCCCTCACGATGGACCCAATGCTGTGTAAGTGTGGAAATTTATTGCTGTTCTTGTCTTAGATTTTGTGAGACTTGATTTTTGTCATTTTTCCCTACTTCTTGCACAGCGCAAACGAATGGACACAACAATCCGACGATTCGACGCCACTTGGGAGACAATTTCAGTCAAAAACTAAAAATTCGTGCCAATTGCTTCGTGACGACGGTGGATAGTCGCTTCCTGATTGCCTGTGGATTCTGGGACAACAGTTTTCGCGTGTTTGCCACGGAAACGGCCAAAATTGTTCAAATAGTCTTCGGGCACTTTGGCGTTGTCACGTGCCTGTCGCGCTCCGAGTGCAACATCACCTCCGATTGCTACATTGCTTCCGGATCGGCGGACTGCACAGTGCTGCTGTGGCACTGGAATGCCAGGACGCAGAGCATTGTCGGTGAGGGCGAGGTGAGTGCGAAGAGCAGTTTGTAATTTGCAATAACAGTGGAAAATTTTTAGTCTCTGGGGTCAAATGGTTTTCACTTTCACAAACTACAGCGGTTCATTAGAATTGTGTTACTCGCAAACTAAGCAGAATTACAATGTATTTTAATTTGGTTATGGAGTGACTTTTGTCAAGCTCTCCTCAGTAATTCATTTAAAGTTCATGTCTAAATAGCGATGATCTCCACCTCTCATTCAGGTGCCAACGCCAAGAGCTACCCTCACTGGACACGAACAAGCTGTGACATCTGTTGTGATTAGTGCCGAATTGGGATTGGTTGTCTCTGGATCGATAAGTAATTACAGGATGTGACATTTTGCCTGAATTGTGGTAATTAATCTGTGTGCGTTTTTTCTCTCTCTCTCTCTCTCACATCTCTCAACTCCATGTGGCGAGAATAGATGGTCCTGTTCTCGTGCACACGACATTTGGTGACCTGCTCAGATCCCTGGAGGCGCCCACGGAGTTCATCTCGCCGGAAAATATCGCAATGTCCCGCGAGGGATTCATTGTGGTGAACTACGACAAGGGAAATGTTGCTGCTTACACGATTAATGGGAAGAAATTGAGACATGAATCGCATAATGATAATCTCCAGGTAATTGGAAGACATTGAGTGGATTGATGGCGAAGGGGTGACGATTAAATTTCCTGTCTTTCCTTCACAGTGCATGCTGCTGTCGAGGGATGGCGAGTACCTCATGACGGCCGGCGATCGGGGGATAGTTGAGGTGTGGCGAACATTCAATCTGGCGCCTCTGTACGCCTTTCCGACTTGCAACAGCGGCATTCGCTCACTGGCACTCACTCATGACCAGAAGTAAGTTCAGAGATTTTGAGGGTGGAAAATTATACTAAACAGTTTTGAATAGAGGCGTAATTAGTGCGCATTGACCTTGAGAGGGCGATCGAGGATTTAGTACTTGCTAATTCAGAGAAAGAATTGACGTTAAATAATTACAGTTATTAACTTTTGTGGTGAACCATTCTCATTAAGCAATATCGTGAATATAAAGTCTCTTCCGTTGTAACTTTCCTCAATTCAATTTAATTTTAAAGACCCATAGAGGTAATTGAAGTGTCGGAGTAGAGCTTTCATTGCGACATTTTATGACTTTTCATTTAAAATGCACTTTGATGGCATTCGTGGAATGGGGAAGAAGAGTGTGTCTGTTTTTACGATGCTGAAGATTTATATCTTTAATCTGTGGACAAATGGAAGGTTGGATATTCATCCATAAAGTCAGTTTAATGTGCTGATTTTAGGGCCTCCGCTGAAATTGTAGGCAGATAATTGTCAATGGAAATTAATCTTCCGGTTTTATTCACCAGATACTTGCTGGCTGGCTTAGCAACAGGCTCCATCATTGTCTTTCACATTGACTTCAATCGCTGGCATCATGAATATCAGCAGCGCTACTGATAAAATATGCCCATTTGGAGGGCGTGTCATCAGAACATTGTGTGCAGATATATGAGAAAGTGACGAGAAGGACGCGACTTTTGCCTCCTCAAATGGTGAGAACAGGAAGTGAATGAATTTGTCGGTGGCGAAGAGAAGAGAAAGAAGAAATTCTATGAAACATGATACTATAACAATGCGGCCAAAATAAGGTAAGATAGAAGATATTTTTAATTATGCTCTTGAAGGTTGGAGATGGTGACTTTGGAGTGCATCACACACACACACACACACCCATTCAAAGTAAAGTAAAACAAGAAGAATTAGATATAACTATATTATGAAAAGAAAAAAAAGTTTTGTCTGCTATAAATAGTAAAGGAAGATAAAGAAAAAAAACATGAAGAGTGCAATGAATTATAAAAAAAAGGTATGAAGTAAGATTTTAAAGAATCATAGTAATCGTCGCGCCATCGTTGAATATTTCGAATTTTTTACACATTCACTTTGTTTTTACCTGTTTTTTCTCCACTTTTGGGGTTACCAGTAAAAATATGTAGTGGAATAAGTGATTATAGTGAGAAGAAAGAAAGAAAAAAAAGAGAAATATGCATGAGAAACATGATAAAAGTCAACTGATCTTAGAAAAGCAAAGTCATAGAATTTCGCAATCAAAATAACATTATTAAATAATACTAATAAAAGTGAAAATTATGAGACGCAGGTCTTGAGTGAGAAAAAGAAAGTGGAGCGAGAAATTAATGAGCAAAGTTATTAAATAGAATGTTTTTTAGCGTGTGAAAAATGCGGTCGAGTAGATAAAATATATTGTTATGTTTCATATAATGTACAAGAATTAATGAATTCTAGTCCTCGTTTCCTTAATCCATTCCTTTTGTTGGTTTATATTCTTCGTCCAAAATTTCCAAACTATTTGCACTAATTGCAAGAATAAGTGGAAAAATATTGCGGCTGAAATACTTAATGAAAACAAAATGAGAGAAACTTAATAGCATTTTCTATAAAAGACACACCACAACGTATTTGAACATAGAGAGGTACTTAAATAGTGCGCATGATAGAAGCTTCACCTATGAAACAGAACATTAATAAATAACAAAAGAAAAATATAGTGTTACATTGTCGCGAAATTTTTCAGAAGAAAAAAATAATGGTGAGCTTTTCCGAACTGAAGTTCTTTTTTGTGATCTTTCTTTTTACACCATCTTTGAAGTATCTGTGAAGAAACACCGCTCAAGATTGATGAAGTACTTAACATGTATTGTGCAAGTTCTCCCAATGCGCATTTAAATGTTTTATTTTTTGTGAGAAGTAGACACAAAAGTATATTAATTTTTAGTCTATTAACTTCATCCGAAATGTGAATATTGTTAACATTCCGCCATCCAATTAATGAATTTTAAAAGAGTAAAGTAAATTATATACAATTATGGAGGAAATTGATAATAAAAAAAAAATAAGACACGATAGAAAAAAATGGATTAAAAAGCACTAAAATTGTATTTTAAAAATACAAATGAAAAAGATATAAAATATTAAATAATATTATGTACTATAATAAGAAATAATGAAAATATTTGCATTCTGTCCAAGAGAAGAAAAAGAGTAAATAAAAAATGATATAACTTGAAAAGAGAGAACACACATAAATAAATTTATGAAATGAAAACTGGGGTGATGAAAGAATTAATCTATATTGAATTGTAAATATGATCAATATTATAGCTCTTTGTATTAATTACCAATTTCATCGTCTAACGCGCGGTGAAGTTTTAAAGCAAACGCGAAATGAAAGTAACTTTTAATTGCTAAATATACATACACAATAGATAATATATTTGGGTGAAATTGCGAGATGGTAAAATTAACTTGTAAAATGAGTGAATGACTATCACTGGCATTGTATTATAAGTGTTTGGTGTTGGTATAAAATGATGAAGAAAAAATTGGTATGAAAATCATAGATAAAAAAAAAACGATTTATTGCACTTATTAAAAGCAAAAAGTAAGATGAAAAACTAACATTTTATTGTCAAAGATTAAAGAAGAGGTAAAAAAAATGATGAAACAATAACGAATTAGGTCAGAAAACACGTGAAAAATGGTTTCCACCCCTTGCGTATTTCTTTTGTGAGTATTTTTAAATGCATAAGAAAAAAAATATCGTACTGTTAGTGGACGAGAAAACATTCCTTTTGTATTGATTTCTTTCCGATCAAAGGAAAACTGTGCATTTGGCATCGCTACTTTATGTTTTAGGAAAAGTGGGATATGATAAAAAGTCTTGAGAAAATAGTGGTAAATACGTAGCTTAGAAGCTGAAGAAATGATTTACGAAAGGAGAAAAATCGCATTTTACAATTATATTGACCTTCTTATCCATATAAATTGTCACAAAACCTTTTAAAAATAGACAAGTAATTGAAAAGTCCTGATTTATCGCAGAATGACGAAAGAAAGAAATGGTATAATTGAATAATAGGAGAAGTCAATACAGAAATTAAATTATGAGACGAAGAGAGCAGAAGGAGAAGATGAAAGAGAAGCTCAGAATGCAAAGAGAGCGATGGAGAGTCAGATGAAAGAAAAACCATATTATCTTGCGGAGGAGAAAGATAGAATATTGCACAGCTATGATCCTGATTATATTTTGTCAAAATATAATGTTTAAAAGAAAGAATGATGATGCAGAGTAATATGTTTAATAAAAATAAATTTATCTAATAACATTCAACTTTTTTCAATCATCAAACTTCCCTGTCCGTTTGTAACAAATTCATAAATGTCTTGAGTTGAATTTCGAGTGCGTGTTGAATTGAAGACACGCGTTGGCACTTTCTTGTGAATTTTCATACATTCGGAATTACAGCTTTCTGTTAAAGTCTAATTCGAACAGCGTCAACAGAATTCATTGATCAACAAATTAAACGCAAGACATCTTTCAACTTGAGAGTTTTCTTACCTACAACTTCGTGATAAGTTAAGAAACTTGTCCTCGGAAGCCATGGAATCCGAATTGAGCGATTCTTTTGTGACTGACAATGCGATATTCGCCCAGAATTGAGGATGAAACGCAAGAAAGTCAGTTGAAGTTTTCCCCGAGAATGATGTTGAGGAAAGCATCTCTATAAGTAGGACAAAATTAATTTCCTTTGCAAATTCACGTCTCTGTGAAAGTTTCAATCCCAATTATTCTCTGCATCACTTGAGGAATTGTCCTGGAAATCCCGCTGGTGAGGCTGAAGTGGGTGGACGGGGAGGGTGTCGACGAGTGAGGCGCAGCGGGTGGGTGAAATGCGAATGAAAATGATATGAGTGTGTTATCAACGAAATATGGCATGAAAAGTGGAACGTGTGGGCGGGAAAGTTGACATGGAGAAATTTGCTTGTTGACAAACTCATTAGAGTCAATTTAAATTCAACAAAATTTGCACTCTATAATTGAAAAGAGCGTCTCACACTGTCTCTCGTCCACTGACTTTTCAGCTCACACAACATTTCCCATGTCGAGACGCCGCCCGGGAATTGACGAAAATAGAAGGATTGCCTCGCTACCGCGTGATTCCGTTGGCAAGTTCACTCTGCGTCGGGGGCGAATTACACCCTAATGGCATCTGATTTGGGTGTCGCTTTTCATCCGCACTGGATCATCTCGAAAGTGGAAAGCGCTACGAGTCTGTGACAATCTGTCACGTGAGTATCACTTCATCCATCATGTGTCGCATTTCTAATATTTATTATGCATGGATTCCATTTTTCGCATCCACAGAAGAAGCTTGAGAACCAGAGTTGGCATGTCAATAGCGTCTCTGCACATTAAATCTGATCTCTTGATTAGATAATTTTCTGCCCATTCACATTAGAAGTGATGAAATTTTTATGTTTTGAAGAAAAAACACTGAAATTCTTTCACTAAATTGCATGGTCGAAACACAGATGAAAAAAATCAATGATTTTTTTTTTAGAATGTGGGATCGTATTTTTCATGTTGACTCTCTCATGAAGAATTCAGGAATCGTATTCTTGAAATCTCGCAGTTTATACACATTTGTCTCAGCAATATTTCTCCATCCTGTTCTTCATTTACCTTCCAGTTTAGATATTTTCCTACACGCGAAGGTAGATGAAATTGAATTTGGCCCAAAGGGTCAATTGTCTCGACTTTAACAATCACCTGGAGAATTATTTTCTATAATTCGTTTCTTGCTTTATTCATTACACTTGGTCTATATTTAACATGTCTTCCATCCTCATCCGTGGCCGCTCAGGCAGGATTATTTCCTTCGGGACACGAAGTTTATGACTACGAATCTGGTGCCGGAGAACTCACCCTTCCCACTCTGTGTGTGTGTGTGTCAATGCTTTTTTCCCGCTCTGTCTTCCCAGAATCATCGCTCTGGGACCGGCGACACAGTGTGTAAATAGTGGAAAGCTGGACCGACTTCTCAAACAGATGGAGAGGGACAATTTAATTCCAAATGATGAGGACTTCTTTCCACTTTTATTGCCATTGAGCGACTTTAATGCCCTTGTTCGCCTCTGAAAATTCAATTACACTAAGTGAAGAGGAATTGTTATTTGCTCGAGAGAGCGACTCGGGATGTCCAGTGCGGAGGAGAGAAGTCACACTGGGAATCATCAATGCCCAGCCACACGGGTGGAAGTGCAGGGGAGTGACATCCTGATTTACTGCGATGATTGGTCAATGTGGCGAAAGACGTGCCATGCAATTACTGCAAGAAACACCTTCTCATCGAGTAAACACATTGTCACACTCCACTGGACAAAGTGTTCAGTGATTGGAGAATCTTGCAGATCTCAAATTTCAGACAATTCAATTAAATTTATACATTCCCTTCAATTATTGCTTATTATATCAAACATTATATTGCTCTCCATGGAGAAAATTCTGAGAAATATTCATGGGAATATCAAAGGTAAATAGTAAGAAATATCTTCGTCCTTAAGTTGTTTGCACAATATTTCCTGGGAAATCAATCAGCAATCGAAGGTTTCTGACTTTGCTATTCTCTTGGCCATTCTTATGTCCTTAGGGCTTGTCAATTGATGAAAGTGGTAGCAAGTGAAGATCATATGAATGCAATTTCACACTTCACAGTAACTCTATGAGTGCCTCAGATTCAAAGCCCAAAATGTGTGTACAGACCATAGAATGCGACTCCCTATGACAATTTCCTCATTTACTCTCCATTTGTTGAGAGAATTTGGGGAATACTTTCGTCACAGGACACTCCACTGCGGCGACGACATCTGTGTGCTGTGCATTTCCATTTTGGGGATTAATATTCACAGATGAACAGTTTTGGAAATGGAGAAATTCTCAGTGTGCGAATAATTTCACCACCTTCCAGGCAGTCGCACATGCATCCGCTCCTGAGGATGTGCCGGTGAATGGAGAAATTGCTGAGCAATGGAATTTGTGTGTGTGCAGAACTTTCCCTCATTGTGCACTCCATGGAAATCTGTGCTAAGCGATGCATCTCACCCGGTGAAAATAGCGATCGTGGCATGGAAAATTGGGTTGGATGATGTGAAATGAAATGCAAAACACGATGTTTGCCAGAGAGCAGAAAAAATACACACACACACCCTGCGAAAGGGGAAGAGTTTGCTGGAGGGATCAAAATTAAGAATGAATTTGGGTTATGCATTTCCACACATTTGCATACTCAAGCGCGCACATAGTTCACTTTGCATGGCAGGTGTTGAAGCTTTTAAAAGAACAACAGAAGGAAATTCCGTCAATGGAATTTTGCATTTTCAATTCAAGAGCAGCCCGCGGACGATAAATTGAAAAGATCTATAGAGATTTGAAATTTATGGCGTTAACTTCACCTTTGAAGTCTTGCATTGAGCCTTTCGAGTGAGAGAATTCTATTATTTATGTATGAACACTTTTCAAAGCTCCCTTCTTTTGCATAAAGGCATTTTTCACAAATTCTAATAAATTACCTGGAATGAGAAACTCATTGATTATTCGCTTTGGGAGGAGAATAAATGAATGAATTTGTAGTTAAACTCAAGGTTAAACCTATAATTAATGTGATGAGCAGGAATTGTAAATTCGTGAAATCGATAATCATCAAATTATGAATCCCAAAGCTTTTTAATCATCACCACAAAAGTAAAGCTGTATTAATTACTGTCATAAATGTTGATTTCAATTAATATCATTTTTCCTGCGTGTACAAACAAATTACACCTTATTATCTAGCCACAGAAATATAACAAACTACAGCAATCATTAGTTAACTGCATTTATGTGTGGGCAAACTCGTGGCCACGTAATTTAAATCGGAAACACTAAACCGCAATTTTAAAGCGACAGCGGGGAATTTATTTAATCAGAAAAGGAAGCAGGAGGGAAGTTCTCATCCAGGAGGTGTAATCTAATTTAATGGAATGTGTTGAATGTGCGACACGTTGACCGCAATTTCCGACGTTCTGTCGAAATTCCATCATATCAACACTTTGGCGCCCGGAGGGATTTTCGGCACGGAGATGGCCGTGATGATATGATGAGTGGTGGGCGGGGGAGCACGACAAACTCAATCATAAATCAAATATCACCGCAGGACGGCCGGAGGGGTGTGCGGATTCACCTGGAAATCCCATCTAGAGCGCCTGATCCGAGCCAGCAGCTTAATGGTGTTTGCCACAATAATAATATCGAATTAGCTTCCTGACGATCCAATTTCCACTCTCCAGCGCCGGCACAAGATGACGCTCCCCCTCCCCGGCGGCGGCCACTGATGGGGTGTGCGGCGGGGGGCGACTTAAGCTGACGTGCAATAAAATCATGTGATGGTCAATTACTCAGCAACCTCAGTCGGTTCCAACATGTGAGACTGAATTGCATTCTGTCGCCCCTGTGCAGACTTCACACCCGCCCTCGTGGGAATTGAATCAACTGCCGAGCCCGTCAGTTCCGGGCGACACCAAAAGAAAATTCGGCTGGGAAATTATTCATGCGGCAAATTACACTCCGGCAGCCGAGGAGATTGAAATGATAATTGTCCCAAATGCAATAAGTCTCTCATCAGGCGGGATTTACTGGATGATTTCCATAGAAAGCTCTCGTGGTTTCCACATTTATTTGCTCATTCGCACTCAGAGAGAGAGAGAAATGGGATCAAAGGGAAGAACCATTCAAAATTAATTTGACACAAGAAGACCTTCGTTGAAAGTAATAGAAAAGACGCACTGTTGAACGTAAAATTATGAGCTTTGTAAGCACGAATTTGTGCTTCAGTGGCTAAATTTTGAGTTCATTAAGTGTGCACCAAATGGTTATTGAGTTGAGGTGATTTGAGTAATTAAATTAAATACAGTCAAGAGGGAATCAAAAATAATACCACAAAGATAAATTGTCAAATTGTGCGCGAATCTGTGATTTCTTGACATCTACAGATTACGAAATTCTGTGCTTAAGATGTTTGCAAAATGGTTATAACAATTTGACTTTTAAAGTTTATGAATTTACATCAATTTATGTTGGTGAGCTTCGATATTCAAAAGCTTGACGAAGCTCAAATTGAGCCAGAAATGGCAAATCATATCCAATCAAGCTCCACTCATATGTTGTAAGAGGAGTATAGGATGTGAAGGTTGCGAATGTACTTCGGCAGTTAATAACTTGATGAGTTGGTGAGAGAGCAAGTGGAAGAGAGCGAGAGAGAAGAGCCATAAAAGTCGAATCACATCATGTGTGTTTGATGGGAGGAAACTTTTGATAAACTTGCATGTGGAAAATCCTCCATCCGATAAAACTTTCCTCTCCCTGGGTTTGGGCCAACAAGAAAACTTATACATTATACTCTCAATTTTCACTCCCTCCTCCTCCGCCAGATGTCGAGGTGGTTGCAAAGACGTGCTGGAAAATACTTTCCAAGAGATGCGGCGGGAAATGCCATTAAGAGGTGGAGAAGTGTTTCAGGGAATTTCTCTTGTGGATTTTATGAGTGTTGCAACAGCAAGTCGAACAACAGTTGGCAATTTTGCAGGTTTGCTCAGACACTATAACTTCGTATATTTTACGATCCATTCTATCCATCGTTTCCGTCTTTTGAAAATCCTCCCTAAGCACTTTTCTCATTTCCATGGAGAGCAAGAGAAAATGCGTCACTGCATTTGCCGTGTCATATCGGTCATATCCAATTATTTTGTCAACTTCTCAGCTTAGTATCCAACATTTTCGTGGATACTCGACTCAGGAATTTGGGTAAAACTCCTCCGAGGGCCAATTTGGTTGATTCTCCTCGAGTCTCGGTCGCAAATGAGCTCTTCTAAGGCGCTTTTCGAGGCAAGTGAGGGTGTTCTGTGACTGGCGTGAGGATGGCGAGTGGCTTAGGTCAATCTCCGCCGGTGTGGCGTCAGGAGAGAGGAAGGCACATAATGAATAGCTTACAAATTGGGGAGCTCATATGGCGGACAGATTCTCCTGCCCATCCTCAACGACGGAAGGCGAAGACGGATAGATTGATGAATTGTTCGGCCAACTGTCTCGGACGGAAAGATGTGCTTCAGCAGAGATACTTAAGACTGCTTCTCAAACATATCGATCGCCGTCGTTCTTTCGCTCTTTTACCACATTCAACCAGATAAAAATTGCGGTTTCATTTCGAATCGCTTGCATTACGCAAACACCACCAAGCAACTTTCATCGAAGCTCGCTGATGAATCGAGAAAGAAGCAATATTGTGATTTAAAATAATGGAACGTGAGATTATAATTGATGTACATGAGAATTTATTGATATTTAATACCCCAAAAGATGTCGCTAACGCAAAATCACAGTCAAGCCGTGCTTTCGGCAAAAAGGTGTGCTCAGTGTGGGAGGACAAAACGTAATTTTGCGTATGAAATTTAATTATAAAATCATAAATTGTCGCTGAAGCGGAAATCATTAAATCAAATTACACCCGAAACTCTCCCCATCCCGAAAAGGTTCAATTTGATTAGATGCCGCATACATTTTGTGCCTCTTTCTATGTATCTCCGCCAACAGCCCATTTTGTCTGTGGCACAAATTCATCGCAATATTTTGAATAATTCCAAATGGAAGGTGGGCTAATAGGAAACTTTAAGAAATAATAAGCATTGAGCGCATTCAGCGAAGTCTTGCCAAATTCACGAGTGACCTTCCTGTTTCCGTTGATAAGACACTGTGTATATAAAGCTGACAAACTGCAATAAAGTCACACAAACTTTTGAGTGAACGAGTGATTAAGTTGAATTTGCAAAATGTCAGAGAGAGCAGTTTTCGTGAGATCTCTTTTCGGGACCCTTAAACCTGGTCATATTCTGGTTATGGGCGGAAAAGCCAAAAGTGAAGCTCAAGAGTAAGGAACCTATTGTTTTTAATATTATAGTTCCATAAGAATTTTTTTCTATTTACAGAATTGATATACGTTTATGTAACAAAGAAAGGAATTCAATTGACTTGAGGCTGTTAATACGCTTCGAAAACAATCAGATCGTAAGAAATACACGTACAAACAGGAGATGGGGTGCTGAAGAGATCGAAGAGAACTTGGAACCAAATGCATGTTTGAACCCAATTACTCCTGGTAACTCATAGATTATTTTAAAGAATTTGAACTAATTATATGTGAATATTAAATTCTTTTCAGGAGCGCACTTTCGACTGTATATATTGTTAGAAACCTCGAAATTCCGCATCGCTTTTGACGGAAAACCTTTCTGCACTTATGCTTATCGTCTACCTTTAGAAGGGATTTGCGCTTTCTCTGTTTCTTATGGTGTAGAGAAGATTACACAGCTAGATCACAGACAAGTCTACCCATCGCCATGGCCGCCAATTCAAATGGATGAGCCAAATCTATCCTTCAGTGCTGATTTTCCAATTCAATTTTCCCCTGGACATTGTATTTATATCGCTGGAACCTGTAGTGAAAACTCTGCTGGACAATTTGTCATATTTTTCGTAGATGGAAGTAGTAACCCGAGTAAGAAGCTATCTTTTTACTTCAATCAACGCTGTGCTTCACAGATTGTGGCTTTGAATATCGCAACGAACATTGCTCATGGGGATCTACAGTAAGAAATACCGTCGAATACTAAAGAATACATTCAATGGATCTTATTTATTTTAGATGGGAGGGCCAGGAGAGTGGCAATTCTGAAATTGGTCGTAAGTTTATGATTACCATCGAATTTGAGACTGATGCCTTTAAGTAAGAGAAAATCCCTTTTTCCTTTTCCCTCTATATTATAAAACTCTTTTCATTATAGATTTTCTGTGAATGATCGGCTCATTGCTCGGTTCACCTATCGTTCAACTAATCTCCTAGATCATCTGACTGGTTTCAAAATTCGCGGAATTAATGGTACAGATTTGACAGTGTCGCGAATGGAATACACAAAATCTTTGAAACAGCGCTCCATTATTTGAAACCCTCTCGGACCGTTAAAGAATAACATTTCAACGAACGTTCATTGTGTAATAAAGTTGGAAATAAAGTTATATTCTTAATTTGGAAGATCAGTGTGATGTTGAATTAAGTATTCTTGGAAAAGATCACTAAAAACTTGGCATTGTTCAAAATATCTACTTTCAAATTGAAAAGCTTTCATAAGAAAGAAATATACTTGGAATTTTGTATAAGACATGTTCTAAAAAATCACTTTTCTTTTCTCAAATCAACTGAAATCAACTTCAATACGACTTTTCAAAGGATTAAATTTCCATTTGACAGCGAAACCGCTTCGAAAGTTTCTGATTGTCTGGATTTTCTCTATTTTCTTCCTCACTTGAGAAATTGAGGCTAATTTCTCATCATCCATCCGCGCTTAATAGCCAGGGAAGATTTTGTCATCTGAAAAAGTTCTTCAGCACATTGACCTGAACGTCGGATGAAAAGTCTGCTAAGGAAATAAATTAATCCGTTTAAGGAGACACGTTTTGTTTATATAAACGTATTCTCTCCCTAAACAAGGGACTTCTCACGAGGAGAAGCCAATTTCACAGGGGCAGAGGGGAGAAGTTTGCGGAGAAGGGATCGCATGGAAAGTTATGAAATTTCCCAACCCGACACAACTTTCAAGAATTCCTCCGACATCACCCTTCTTTCATTCTGTTGAAATTCCCCATTTTCAGAGAAAATAATATGAAATTGTCATCCCCAGGGATCACTTTTGGCTGAAACGCTCGCGAATTTTTGAAGCATGTGGGCAGAGATGAAATTCAATTGAGTGTAATCTTTGCGGAGTGAGTTGGGAAAATGAGTTGAATTTTGCGGGAAATTTGACTGTGAAATTGGAGAAATTTCTCAATGCCGAGTGAAGAACAATTTATCAATTTGCCCAACTGTTCTTGGGATACAGATCACTACTGAACTATCTTTACGCAAAGTCGTGCAAATAATAATAATATGTATGTGTGAGAATCCCATTAGTATCATTGAAAGTAACATTCTTCAGAATTACCATAATAACACACTCCAATACCGCAGTGTGGTGTTAATTATGAATCGCGGAACTATAATTAGGGTGTTGAGTGTTGAGTTCTTGCCAAGATGAGAGACCACAGCAAATTTCCAGTGCGAACTGTCATCCATGAGCGCCATTCATCTCGCATGTCGGGATGAAGTGATTGCACTAATTGCAAACTCTGTCGACTCAGTTCGGGATTCCCACCCCTTGAATCCACTCTCCCTCACCAACAGGGTGTCTAGGTGGTGAGAAATTGAGACGATGGTCTCGTATGTAAATCACTGAAATTGATCTCTTCAGACACTGCGTCAATCCTCCCCATCTCGCTTTGGTCGCAAAGTCCCTTGATGTGTGTCTGTGGAATGTCTGTGGAGAAATGTGAGAAGAAAAATCACTTGAGAGTCTTCCTTCCTCTGTTGCTCATCTGCAGACATGGTCAATCTGTAATTTAGCATTCAATTTCCATCCACCACGACGTGGCTACTCGAGGAATTCCATTTGAATCCATCCCGGGACTAGAGAGAATTCTCCCTCATTCTCCAAACTTCATTATCATTGTTGGTTTTCGTATGCGAACCATGTATTAATGATTTTCTATTTGAAGGTTTTCTTGTTTCATTGTGGCTTTCAGCTCAATCCCTCGGCTTTTTCGCTCTTGTCTGTGCCGCCGAGTTGCTTCACGTGCAGATTAAAGATGACTGCTTAAATTTGGGCACCGTTGATGCCATCATAAGGATTCCATATTCACAACTCTGTTGACAATAGAGGAGGAGCTTTTCGACCAAGGACTCTTGGACTCTGTATTGTTGAGCATCGAGTTGAGGGATTTACATGATCCTGCCAACATTTTCTCTGTGGCCATCGTGAGATTTTCCTGCGGTAAGTGGAGCAAATTGTTTCATACTGAGTCTCTCTCCCTCCCCGGGCGGTTCTCTCCGAGTGCGGCGCCCAAAAAAGCCACGGAGGAGAATGTGGGATTTCTAATTCCCCTGCTCCATCCAAAGGACAAGGGCTGTGCGGACCACAGCTTCCCACTGTTGCAAGCCTTTCTGTCTCTCTCCGTCGCTCGAAATTAGTTTTAACTCGATTTTCTGGGAACACCCCATGCCACTCTTCGATATTATGTTCATACATACAATGTACTGAGATAAGCGAACTTGCGAGGCATCGTTGACTCTCACAATGGACCTCATTAATTCTCACACCTGCCGAGGACACGCACTTTCGCCCCGCAACATGTGTATTCAGGGTGAAAATGTACGTTGTTCTGGTGAGTGGCAAAAGGGGTTAAATAATGAACTATTACGCAAGCCAATAGGGGGTTAAAGTGCCTCTGTCGCCCTTCCTCAAATCTCAAGGAGGATTGAGACAAAAGAGAGACTTGGAAATTAACAGGTGGCTGACGACTTCTATATTGAATGTCCATCCCCCAAGGATATTTCCACTAAACTTACTCGTTCAATTTGCCTTCCACTTTTCTCACACCTCGTTTCCACCCGCATTTTGTGAAAATGACTAACACTGAACGGAAAAAACACGGAAATTCTTGATAGCTTAAGTTGATACAACAATTTAAAAGCAAACATTTAACTCTAAAAAGACAATTTATAATTAATAAAACTGTTAATGAAATGTTTTTCAATTAGTCAAATTATTTAGCAAAACGGGTAGATTCAACAAAACATTTCTCCGAGTGTGACTTCTCAGCCCAGATTGAGTGCTTTTGCTACATCCTCGTGCTTTTCCGTTCCTCACTTCCGGATGCGGCACACAATCAAACTAAACATTGATACATTCCCCTGTTCACCTTCTTGAAAATGGGAATTGTGTCCCGATTCCTTGAGGGTGTTTCATCCTCCCTCTCTCCCCCTTCCGCGCAGCCTGAGAGAGGACGCACACGGCTCTCTGTCTCTTTGGCCAAAGTGGGAGAAATATTTCCCATTCGCCCAGGGAATTAAATTCAAAATTGTGTAGGGAAGTCACTCTTGTCGCTTCAGCAGTTTTATTCTCACCAGGGCAAAGTTGGGACGATAAAAGTTTTTGTGCCAATTAACTCATGCAACTAATTGAGTCTAAATTGTTTGATTCTTGAGAAAATTCTCAAGAACATTCCTTACAATTGGGGAGACAATTAATTTCTTATTTGTCTCCTTTGCGCGGCGGTGTGTATCGAAGTCTGATCGGTATTTGATGCTCTCTGAGACCCATTTAATGTTATCGAACTTTTCCTCCAGACTTTGCCTCGCATAAATGATGTGAGGGAGGATTTTCGGCAGTGTTTAAGTGGAAAATCCCTCTTGCGGCGTATCAGAAAGCTTCCTCACACAATTATCAATATTTGATCGAATGAAACTTTATTAAAATAATGTTTTCTCCATAGCTGAAAATCCAAACCCAATTTCCTGTCAATTTCACTGCGGAGAGAGTGTAGCCGTTAGTGAAAGGCCACCCATAAAAATAAACAAGAAAATCCTTTCTGCTCATGAATCGTTGAGCCTAGGAAAGAGGATTTTGGGACCCAGATGAAAATCCCTCTACTCTTCATTTATTTGCGAACCCACTCAATGCAACGTGAGAAAATATTCAAGGAGATCTTTATTGAATCTCTCTGTCATCAGATATTGCACATGATTACGCTATCGTCTGAATTGGAGGGTAAAAGGATAAATTTCCTGGGCAATTCTGTGACATTATGACTCCTTTGATGCGATCTTTGATGCTGTGAAAGCGCCTTAAAATGTTAAGTCTCTGTTTTTGCTTGGGAAATTATATCAAAGAGGTCAGAGTAGAATTCTCAGAAGATGGAAAAGACATTTCATTCACACTAATTATTCGGTTTTGTCTGGGTTTTTCCCATATCGATGACTTTAGTTAGTTCTTCTGCATGCTGGGAAGGTATAAAGGAGCCAGAGAGAGAGAGAGAGAGAGTATAAACTAATTGAGTGAGAATATGGTAAGAAAATGAAGCGAAATTACCGTCCCTTAATCATACAATAATACTCTTTAATGGTAATTGGGGGCATCAGAAGAACTTCTCCCCTCAATCAATGGGGAGCATCCATTGAATAGAGAGAATGGATAAATAGGGAAAACAGCAAATGAGTGTATGGGTGAAATGAGGAAAATTGATTGCAATCAAGCAGCAATCAAAAGCGCGGGCGTTTCTCCCAATTACCTTGGCACACATACAAAATTCGCCCTCCCAAACTCCCCCGCAAAAGTGGGCTGGAGTGGAAGAAGTCTAGGAATTTCACCTCTAATTGGTGCTCTTTTTCTGCTCATACACGAAATTATTCAGCACAGTGTAATTTTCTTGGAGGATGCTAATTTACATAATTAGTGGCACAAATTGAATGTAATTCCAAACGTACGAGAGAGACGTGCTGCTTAGTGGAGATAATTTGAGCGACGTCTAACCCACCCCACTCGTCACCTTATTATATGCTTGATGGAGGAAATGACGCTGAATGGGTGGCAAAAGAGCGGAAGTAGGCAGAACTCTGTGTATGGCAAAATTTCATGTGTGGCTAAAGTTTTGCACAAATATACTTAAAATACATCAAATGAATTGAAAAGTTTCACCTTTTGCTAGTCACTCAGCTTTTCCATGCCGCAAACATGTCAATTTACGATGGAGAAATAGTCTTTTCCATGGCCGAACATCACCATAGCGATAGATGATAACTCTTTTAGTCGCCCCGCCAACACTGCGTGGGTTTCAGCTTCAAATCACTTTTCCACATGACAGAGTCACTTTTGACCAACATTTATCCAATTTTGCACGCCTTCACAGCTCATAAATCATCCACGAGAATACATGTGTAAATGCCAATGGAATTAACTCTCTGGCCAGAGGACATCGTGTCCAGTCCATATTTTGGCGCCAAACAGAGATTATGGCCCAGAGAATTTCGGCGAGTGACAAAAGGAATTCCGATTTCACATGACCAGATTATCCATCTCATCCGGTCAACAAAAACGATCACCGAGAGTCAATCGGAGAACGAATCTCTGGCCAGGAATATTGTTTCAATCATATTTCGATCAGGGCTTTAGCAGAGATATCTCAAATGGGCTTGGCATGGTGATTTATGGCCTTTGTCACGATACTATCGACTTTCATTTGCCATGATGAGGCAAATGTTCTTTCCACATGGCCGTTTCCTATAACGCTTTCCCGCCATTCAAGCATGTCCAGAGAGTGAATATTGATAAATTAGTAAATCCACCACTGTAATAATTTTAATTATATTTCTGGGCTATCACATTAAATCGAATATCTTACATCCAGTGCTTGTCATGAAATCCAATCTCTTCATGAGGTAACACAGCTGATGTTTATCCATCCTTTTTTTGTTTGACCACTCGAAAACTTTACGGCTACGAAATTTACTTTAGTTAGTTGAACTTTCGTGGTGTAAAAAATTTTCAATTTTGTACCGTTGAGAATGCAAAAGATAAAGTGGAAAGCTGAAATTTTATTTAAAATATTCTCAACTTTTTATATATTCAAGTAATGCAACGCGGAAAGTCTTTCAGCAAGGAAATTTATATAGTGATTCGAGGAAAAGTTTCTCATTAAATAAAATGCATGAGAATTCTTTTTCATCACTTTATAGAACAGAACATAAAAATTTGGATTCTCTAGTAATTAGTTTCAGTTTCCCAGAAAAGCTAATGAAAGCATATTTTCAATGAATGTATTGAGCGCAAATGATGATAAAATAGAGGCTTTATCTAGTGGTATTGCGTAGATGTTCTATGATAGGTATTCATGGGATGAAGAACAAGAGCACACTATTCAGTGCTAGTTTGCACAAAAGGGAGGCATATTAATAGAGTGGAGAATGGAGGATATTCTTCTAGTAATCTCCATATAAGCATGACTAGAGATTTGATTAATTAAAAAATTGATTTTTTTTTGCAAGAAGAGCCATCACAAGTCATTCTTACCTTACAGTCTCCTAGATCATTAATACCCTACTCCTCCACCTCCGCACAAAGTGCGATTTTACGCAACATTTAGCACTGATGCCTAATGGAGTTTTAAATAATTTTGCATCCACCCGCCGTTGTCATTGAAAGTGTGCCATCATGAAGGACTGGATGGAGGGCTTAATGATGCGGAAGAAATAACCTATCCCAATTATTCCTTGATTTGTTACTCATATTAAGCAATTCGACTCATTTTCAATTGAATTCACGCGTGAAAAAATCAATAAATTTTCAATGTGGAACATTTTTTTGCTGAAGTTTGCATTGGTGGTAAATTAAATTCAGCAAAATGCTAATGAACAAGAGAATTTCGGCCTCAGCAATTTTCAATTTTCCGCCAATCATACTTGAATATTTTAGTTGACGTTTGATATGTTCATCGCCACACTTCCGGCTTTTGGGGAGCCATGAAATTTCTCCAAATATATACCTCACGAGCACATCGCCTCAAGTTGTCTCCAGGACGAAACATGGGGTGAATGATGTTTGCGACTCTCTGGGATGTCTCCGGGGCCTTTTCATACAAAATTCTTGTATGTCTGAATGGAGTTTTCCATTTTATTTCCACTGCAATAATTTCCATGAGCTGCATGGGAAATCGCGGAGGAATTGTACTAAAGTTTTGCTGGAATTTTATATAAAATTTCAGTGAAAGCACACTAGAATTTTAATGAAAGTATATTGCTCTAGAATTGAGTAGATCACTCTGACTCCATGACATGATATGTATTCAACATTTCACAAACTTTCACCACAAAAGAATACATAAAAGAATATATGATGAAATTTGAGAGAATAAATTTGTATGCATAAAGTTGTATCGCCAAGTTTTTGTGGAATTTATAAATAAACGGACTCTGTGATCAATAACTTATCATTTCAATGCTCCATCTATGCAAGAGGAGTTTATTGAGACTTAAAATCCAGCGAGAGCTTCCGTAGATGTTGAATGTGTTTCGGCGTGGGCGGAGAGTCAAGAAAGCTAAGCAATAAAGTTGTCGCGTCTCTTTGGCGCCACACAAAGTGTTTGGAATAGGAGCTGTTCATAGAACAAGACATTGTTCCAAAATACGAAAGTAAGATAAATTAACTTCGGAGAGACACACATTTTATCACGCTACAATCAAACTGGTTGTTTGCCCCTCAAGCCGTCGCGGCTTTCCGCGTCTTTCCCGATAATGATGGGAATTGGATGTCCTGAGGGAGGATTGCTGAGCCTCACTCAATTATACAGTAATCAGGGAAAAATTGAACGGAGCGCGCGAACAGCCGCGAAACGAGATGAATGAAGAGCTCCTCGCGAAGTATCACACAATTTAAGCAGCGAGAGCCATAGCCTTTTAAGTAACCTCATGCTGTGAGATCACTTACACGGAAAATATCAGTATTCATTGCGCCCGGTTTGAGGCCGCTTGGAGAAGCGGAAGAGAAAATACAATTTCCCCTAGGAATCCTATTGATGACTCTTCCTCCTTCCCTTATGCTTCTCTCGACCTCCCAAGGAGGCTTTTCACCCTCGCTTTAGAATGGTAAATCGACTGATATTCTGTTAATATCCATTTTCCAGCCCAAGAAGCCCTCAAATGCTGTCAGCTCTGTTGCAATAACAATTCACAAACGCTCATGCTTTTTATTATCACGCGATCCTGCGGGTGATTCACTATTACTTCAGTTAATGGGAACCTGAATTTAACCCCTCTAAAGTCGTGCGATAAAATTTTTATTTGAAATCTATTATTCGGTGTCACGCTGCGGGCGAAGGTGAACGAAGGAAAATTGTTAAGTATGTATCGTTAAATTGAGGATGTCCTTAGAGTAAAACACTTGATGAATATCAAGCTGATGGTGTGATAATTTGATTATTTACGTCTCACATTATCGCCACGCGATAAATTGAAAAGGGCAAAGAATAATACGGAATCAACCATTAAAGTCCTTAATTCAGAAAGTTTGCAATTTTATGCGGCAGAAGCCTTTAAATGTAGACGCCACAAAGTCACCTTTAAGCCAAACTTAATCGTCTGTCTTTCCCCCAGTTTTGGATTATATGCTTTTCTCACAACTTCCTGAACATTTTCTACTGAAAATTAAAGATATGTGGTAGCAATAGCAGGTAATTTGTTGGCCTCTTCCCCCTTTGCCGCCCACTCATATACTTTTCGCTTGAACGAGGGTGCGGAAAATAAAACGCAGACTCTTGCTGGAAATTATCTGAAAAACCAAACAATTCTCAATTGTTTCCGCATGATGGGGGCGCCGGAGAAGGGTGAAGAGCGGGGAGAGAGAGAGAGCATAAATGGCTCTCTTGCCCACCTGTTTTTTGCAGTGGAAAGCAAAACGCCTTCGCATTTTTCAACGGATATATTATATACTGTGTATATATGGAACTGAAAATGCACTTTAACATTTCCATTTCTCCCAAATAGAACCAAATATGTTGATGCATTTTGCTTTCAGAAACATTATCAAAAGAGTTTCTTTGGGGATTTATGGAAATGGGAAAGAAGCTTATAAGATTTTCTGACACACACATTACATCTGGGCTTCTGTGAGGGAAGCAGAGTGTTTTCTTTGAGATATGCACCGAAATTGAAGCTTTCACTGGAATTTGGACACTCCTCCTCTTCAGGCCAGCATCAGCGGTCCTGGTATTCATCCACGAAAACACATTGGCGTGATGAGCGCATGTCCCTTTGCGCTCTCCTGTGAGAGAGATTCAGAGAGACTTTCCAGTGAGGGAGCTTTTGGGGTTGATTTGAGGGGTGACCCGAAGGGGATTTTCTCGGGAATTTAAGATGAATTAACAGCGAGAATCTTATGACAGTTTTCCTGTTCCTCCATAAGGAAACCACTCGAAGATTCACACCTGATAACCGCACCTGCTTTCGTTGTGGTAATGATATACGCCATATCAATGCTCTCAGTCAGACAAGTGTAAGCCATGGGCTCCTCGGCCAAGATTGGGTCATTGACCACATTGAGGGCTGTTCTATAGAAAGTGTTCCTGAGGAGGAGGGCAAAGTAGCATCTCTTCCGGATGATATGGCGTGTAAACAGAAGCTTGAATAAAGCTCCTCACTTTGTGTGCACGTCAAAGGGAAGGCAAGAGAGCACCCACATGAAGCTGATCCCTCCAGGGAATTGTGTTTGAGGCTTTGTGTGGAAAATGAGAAGATGCAGCTGAAAGATGATGATGGGGTGGCACGATTGCCACCTAAATTAGCTTTCGGTGTAAGCTATTTGGTGAGTAGCACTCTCACCTGGGTTATTTCATCATCTTCACACCGCACCAGGCACTTCAGAGCATTTTACACGGGTGCCGAAAATACCCCCCGTCCCCGTCACTCAGGTGAAATGGCTTGGATACCACAATTATGCGTTAGTGCCACCCACTCGGGTGCTCGGCGAGAGATGTGATTTAGCGACACACATACACATATCATAATCATTGAGAACAACAGATGCCTTCTGTACTGGGAATTCCTAACCCCTGGGTTGGGGCTAACCCTGTCCCTCCTGCCCTCGCTCGCGCCCTCACACGGGGCGCCTCTTGTGTGGAACTTGTGCTTCTGACAAGTGACTGCTTTCACGTTATCCCGATCCCGAGAGTGTATTTTGAGCATAATTTGCATGATGTAATGTGATTAATGCGCGATGGATGAAAATAGGTGAGGTGGCACCGCGATTTAGGCGTCAAGTGTACCTCTTGATCCGTAGGCTTTCCATCTCAAATTGCTGGGATATTTATTTTGGGATTTCGCGTGACGTTTTCAAATTTTAATGATCTTGATTTTTCTCCTGTGTTGCCTCACAAAAATCCACATTATACAATAAGATACGTAAATTGTTTGCAAGACTCACGTTGCACTTCATTTCAGTCCTTCCAAGAGTCCTTCAACTGACCTTCTGCCAAGCTTGATTTATGTAGTGAAGTACAAAAGTAATCCCGAAAGCCCTTCTTGTGAGGACTGTAGAACGTTTGCTGAATGACTGGATCTTTTTCTCAAGAATCTTCAACGGATAGTGCACACAATTTGTGCACTCTACAGCTTTGTCTTCTTGGGAAATTAATTAAAAATTTTCAGTTTCCTTGTCAGACCGACGAAAAGCGTTTATGCTGTATTCCTGCTGAATGTGAGATGAGTTAAATGCAAATCACATCAAACCTATTCAACACTTGAGCTTTTTTCCCCGTCATTCGTCTTCCTTTTGACTCGTGCTGGCGTGTTTACCATTCCAGGAGCACTCAGTGCGCTTAATTAAATCGTCCTGGGTGTGAGAGGCCATTCTCTTCTTGTAGTCCTCCTTCAGTGAATGCGAGAGGCAAAATGAAACTTTCCCCATGGATAAATATATCGTGATGAAGAGGTTGGCAGTTTGGACCATTTGGTGTTCACGAGCTTACTCTTGGTGTGCCCCTTCCTTTGTGCTTCGGGGAGTTTATGTGGAGAATTGACAAAGTTGAAGGATTTGAACTTTCTCGAGTGCAGCAATTTGCAGAAAATTCCACAAAGACTTACTCCTGTGTTGTTCAATTCCTTCCTCTTTCAATGGAAATTGAGTGTGTGTGTGCGCGCCTGATTTTCCTTTCAACTCTTATTTGCTCATGGCTCTTGATTGCCCTGCTTCTCCCCAAGGGCTGTACCTCCTTTGTGACAATTTTCACAGTCAATGTGCCGTGTGATGAGTGCTTTTCAATGCTAAGGAAAATTCATCCATGGTCAGAGGTTAAAGCCGCAGCCACTTTTTTGCCCCTCCGCAGACTCTTTGTCAGGATAAAATCCGCATGAAAATCACAACGAAATACCCATTTTCTACGTGAGTCCCTGGCCCCCCTTTCCTGTTCACATTTCTATTGCAATATTTCTTCAAAGGCAGTGGGAAAAATCCATGTTGCGCGAAGAATATATTCCCTTCCACTTCTCGCTATGATTATTAAGTAAGGCGGAGATGGATATAAATCTTACAGCCGTTTATATATTTTATTTTAGACACAATGTACGCTTTTTTAGCAGCTCTACATTTTTGCAGGAAAATCTCGCCCCGGTAAAATTTTCACGCCCCTCATCATCGTGTATGTTTTGCCGGGGAGTGCGAAAGAGGTACCAAATGCGGGGGTAAATGCCACCCTCTCAAAACCTCATATCTTGTCCGTTTTATTATGATTTCTCTCTCCTGTGCATGCTGCTTTTTTCACGTACCAACCTCACCATTTAACTCACTCCTGGGCCGATGGGAGGTTGGTGGAAAAGACTATGAAGGAGGCCCTCCTTGGGTTGTATGAAGACGAAAATTTACGAGCATCCGTCTGTTTGGTTTAATGTTAAATTGTTGTTTTTTCATGTGGAACCAGCAAAAAGTTCACCATGAACAAATGAAAGAAATTTCATGTGAAGGAAAACATTTTACGTTCTCATTTTCTTTCTTATCTCATCTGCCCACAGTGTCAAATTAATTTCATTTTTTTTTCCACAAACACATCTTCCAAATTTCATCCCAGCAAAGCCAGCAAATGATGAAATATATCCATTCAAGCAGCAATTTCTCCGGAGTACATCCAAACCATGTAATGATACTCTTTGGTTATCTTGGAGCCATCGAGAAAATTAACCAAAAAAAATTATATGACGCTCAATGTCTTTTAACCAAATGGAGACAATATTCACGTTTTATGGGGAAACATAAAACAAACTTGTAAAGTCTCAGTTGGGCTATTAAAATTATTTTCAATATACGACCAGGATTGTGTAGAATTTCCCCATAATACACAAAACATGCACACAAGACTCACGAGTACAAAGTTATACCCCAAGCTTTATGGTCTCAGCTGAGAGCTTAAAGTTTTTAATTTAATGAATTTGCAGTTCCCTTCTAGCAAGCCACAAAATTTTATTCTCTTTTGATTTACTCTCTTTATATGCCGAAAGAAACTCTCACACAGTGTAAAAAAAGGACCTGAGATTTTCTCACAATTTCCCTCTTTTATAAGGGTCTTTTTATGTGTGCGCCTCAAATGAGGGACACATGCAGATTGAGTGATGAGAACTTAATCCCAGGAAGAAAAGGCAGAAGTAAATTGTATATTTAGGCTAGTACGCATGGTAAAATGTTCATTGCCATACTTCCATAATTATTAACACAAAGGCTTTAACGCTCAATTCCCTTTGAGTGATGGATGAAAGAGAATATTATGTAAAGCTTCTTAGTGCAACTGAAAATAATAGTGAGTGAAATTAATTGAGCTTTCGCAGAAATAATTTATAATAATCAGATCAAAGATGAATGTGAAACGTGTGTAAATCATTTGCAATATTGCATTAAAAAAAACTTATTTGTTGGAATTAATTCTCTAAACTTCTCTGGGCCACTGCGCCCCAAAATGCCCACTATGGTGCAAGGTTAAAAACCCGGAAATTCCCAAGTGAGAAAATTCAATGTACTACACGACAACAAAGCATTCAATGGCACTTGCATCCCGCCGTGAATCCTGCACGCCCGGAATATGTGCCTGGGTTGGGAGCACTTTCAACAACAATAGGCGCCAGCATGGAAGGGTGAAAAGAGTTTAGCTGGAAGCTTAAAGTGCCTCTTGAGCTCTGTAGCAAGGACTAAAGAGCACGTGATTTTATTATTGTGAAGAGGTGAGAAGTTACTCAACCCCCTTCATATTTTCCAGCCTGGCTCGCCCACTCGCGGTCTGGGTGGGAATGATTTAAAATTTTCGCTACGTGCATACGAGTTTGTGTGTATTTGACAAGAAAATACGGTTTATGCACTTTCTGGAGTACCTCCTTAAGTTGCAAGCTGAACGCGCGACACTTCAAAGGAGAAAACTCTTTCTCTTCGCTTCTTTTGTTGGCTGCAAAACAATTACCAAAGAATGTCGAGAGAATTGTTTAGCACACAAGGATGGTAGAAAACGGGAAAATATGCACACTTACAAGCTTTCTGTTGACGCAGTTTAATATGCACTTGAAAGTATGATGACATACAATAGCGTGCACAAAAGGGAAAAGGGAAATTTGGCTGAAAATATATGTATCCAAAAATTTGAGGGCAGCGATAGAGTTATCCAGAGAGATTGACAGCACTGTGTGAAAAATCGTCGAGTTTAGTGAATGACCCACCAGTCAATTGCAGCGGACGGTCAAGAGTTTTCGCAGGGCGAAGGCTGAAAAATGAACTTTATTGCAAAATCATGAGTTTTCCCACTCTTTTACGATGGCTCTTTGAGTCTCCTGCAGAAAGAAACAGCCAATAAATCATTTTTCATAGACACTTTATCAATAAAGTTACGCTTCTCCACGTCGTGTGCTCGTGACACTCAATTGCAAGAACTGTGAGAGAGAGATAGAGAGAATGGGACCAGAAACTATCCGTAAACTTATATATCTGCTTTGCACATGCAAAATTTTAATATTAACTAACTGTTGCACTTAAGTTTCTATATCTTTTGCCGATGAATTCACTTTAAATTACTCAAAATTTGAATGCCAACCTAGACTTGAAATGCTTGAAGAGTCGATAAACACCATGAACTCACAGTATTGAATTCCATAGCATGAACATGATGATAGAAGAGATTTCTCTGTGTGTAATACATCTTCCAGCACACCACGACCTTTGGTGGATGCTTTTATGCAAGCACACCACGTCGTCCGATGCAATTCAGTGGCGAAGTCCTCTCACATCTCAACAGTGAATCAACCGCGTGACTGAGGAGAATACCTTCCCTTTGTGGTCGCTAATCCAGGTGTTGTGGAGGTGCCATGCATGAGATATGGGTGAGGCTAGATAAGCGTTGAGTTATCGCCACGGACCAAAATTGTAATATTTGCCCAAGACAGAGTTGCACCACAGCGATGATGCTGGGCGATGAGGTAACGTGACCAGACTTGGGTATTTCACCAGGTGTCAACATACACGAAAATCGAGACAACCCACACTATATTCACGTGATGCCGAAAGAAAATGTATGCCGCACATCGGAGGATATGCCAAAGGATAGGAAACTTCCACTACTGCTCTAACTGTGTCACCAAAGTTTCTCTTTTGAAGGAAAATTTGTCCCAACGACGTACGTAGTTAATTGTTTAAGAAGCTGAGGATGGGTGTGGTGGGAAAGAAAGATTCTCCACACTTGCTCTTGCATTTCATGAATAATGTTGGCAAAATTGCTTGTATCCTCCATTCAAATGGATTACACCATCACGGGCCTGAGGGTGTTGTGCATGCGGCCCAATTTATAGCTGTGATCCCAAGTCTTATGAGACTCACACATCATTTGCATCGTATACAAAATTCAATGAATGCAAAAGCAATTACCCAAGAGCCAATTTGCCGGAAGTTAATTCTTCATCTAGCAAATAATGCATGAGATCTTCTAGATGGGATTCGCACCAATCCTTCTGCCAATTTCACCACTGTTATACACCGAACTGCTTCTGCGGTGGGGGAGTTTATGGCTCCACAGTCACTCATGTGTGGAAACCATTCCCAAGTTTTCCCCAGGATGTACTCTCGACATCCTGAAATAGATGGCGAGTTGGGAAGTTTGTCTAAGGCAAGCTACACATTATTAAAGTATCTCTTGTGCATCAGTTGAAATCCTCCCTGCCGGACAAAGTTCACCACACGGAGAGTTTGCGGATTAAACAATGGAAAGGGGATTATTGAGGAAGTAGCCGGACAATGATATTAGAATACACCACCAAACGAGACATGAATACTAAGTGTGGCCTTCTTTTTGGGCATCCGCACTCACTCCTCATTTACTTTCCACGGTATTTTGCAATTTTCACCATCACACAAACATTTACCGTCCTCAACGCTGCACAAAAGTGCTGCATTCACGGAGAGCAAAAGTTGAAAGTTTAACCTGGAGCATAAATTCAATTATTAATTTAGAAGCCAGTTCTTTGCCGCATGTGAGACGGGGGGAATAGGAGTTTAAGAAGTTGGGGGAATTGATAATATTAGCAAGCACAGTGGGTGGAAAAAAGAGCAGAAATTCCATTGGCCTCTCGTCGGTCGGTGGACGAAGGAAAAAATACAATATAGAGGTGAACGTGGGGTCTTCAGGTACACATTTCTTCGGCCTTATGTGCAAAAATGCGGAGGAAAGTGGTCATGACAATGGATTGGGCGGCAAATAAATGGGCGACCAGTGAAAGAGGGGTATTCATTATTCAGCTCTCTCCTCCTCACTGTGCATTGTTCACTCAATATGCCATTTGAGAGATAGTTAATGTGATAGTTGTGTTATTAATGATATTTGTGCCACTTTTTAATTAAGGACACATTAACAGTACAGCAGCAAAATCAATGCCACGCCCCTTGACGCAGCTGAAGCTCATGTTTTTCCTGCACACTTTCCCAAACCCCAGAGCGGAGTGTTGTGAAAAACTTGCCCTGTGCACGCCACAAACAGCGGGGTTGCCTGTGATTGCGGTCAAGGGTGGAAAAGAAAAGAGATATGTGGGCGGGTTGAGAGAGGCCAAGGCACCGTGTGGAGCTATTTAGCATGATTTCCGCTAAAGTGTTGAACAAACGAACTAATCAATTTCCCTTCAACTTCACCCTAAATTAACTCAATTAATCTCCCTTTGCAATTCACCACCATCGCAGCGTCTGGGTGTTTTCATACATTTGGACAGTGCATGAAAGTGGGCGGAAATTATTGACGGGGTGGTTGGCACACGGCGCTTTATAAATAAATTAAGAGAAAATGTTATATGCTTTCCAGGGCAAAAATCCAATATATTCCACCTCTTGGCCGTGCTCCGTGGCAAGTTTCTCCCCTTCCTCTCGGAGGCTGACGGTCGCCCAACTCAATTGGCTTGTCGAAACGAATTTGTGTCGACTAAATAATTCACTGATAAAAAGTCCTATAGGCCTGCCTCTGCGAATACCACAGCACGGTAGAGTCTGACCCTCGTTTCGCATCCTTTGGCATTTTGGAGTTGCAATGAGAAAACAATCAAAACCACATGGAGCCACCGAAACAAGGGATCGCCCAAACAGCTCAATTTGATGGGAAATTGCTTCCTCCTGCACTGTGTAGTGCGGAAGGAGAGTGGCTCGTAAAGTGGCGTCAAGGAATTATAAATGAGGCCAATTTCATGATGAAGAATGCCAATTGGATTGATGGTAAACTTATATATTGGATGAGTGAGGAAAGACCATCATTTCTCCGAGACATGCCTCGCAGCAAACACACCAATCTTTCATGGGAGTCAAAGAGATAAATTGTGCCCATCATGCTTGGGACACACCATTATACACGAGCAAATCTGTCTCTCGAAAACACATCAGTCTGCATCACTAAAGACTATCACCATTCCATCCCACCCACAATCTCTCAATTTGCATAAATATTGTGCCAACACGCAGCCATGAGCAGCTCTTTGGCGTCTGGAGGAACAACACTTGATGGAGGAATTGTTGGGTATTTTCCTTTGCCATTTTTTGCTACCCTCGGCAGAAATTAGATTTATAACATTCACCCTTGGCATTATCATCACCATCAACAGCTTCATCACTCTAAAGTAGCTTCTTTTGCAATTTAGAGACTCGTTATAGTCTGGCTATGCTTTTCTTCATCAGTCCAAATGCATTTTTCCATCCACAATACAGTATTTGCCGCCAAAGGGCAAACATGAGATCCAGAATGTAAGTAATTGAGTAAGAATGGAAAATTCTATTAAATAAGAAGCCAATTTGTGTCATATTAAATTATATCGATTTTAAGTAAGTGAATCAAGGCTTAATTGCTTTTCCAAACTATCTGCATATCTTATCATTAAATCCTAATATGTTTACATGTTTCCATCTCACTTCTATCATGCACTCAAATTACCATAACTCCGTCCAAGTCTTGTTTACCTTCATCGGGACATTCATTGCATCCGATTGGCTGGAGGTCAAATTTGTTTATTTGAGACGAGAAGGTGTTCCGTGTTGTGCATTTATGGATGAAGGTAAATCCAATTATGACGAACAGTGTAGTGGATGTGTGAGTTGCAGGGATTATAACCAGGCTTCCGCTTTCCAATATCCTCGAATGTTCAGCAAACAGCGCGAAACAATATCCGTAGGAATATAAATCGATAATTTAATTACATATCAATATCACTTTCCTCTTGCAATGTTAAAGTGGATTTAGATATTAAAATAGTGTCTAAAAAGAGATACAGATTTAGAAAAGTAATCCTGGTAATTTGTGGGAACCTCAATAGGACACGCATGCAAATGCATTTGTAAACAATTCCTGTTAAAAAAAATCAACAAATAAGTGTGTGAATATCAACAATTTACTAGCCACTGTCATGAAAAATCGAAAAGCGTTGCATTGTACACCATTAAATGATAATCTGCTTTTCATTCCAATGCTATTTCCAGCTCGCTTAAGTGGGTGGTTTCATTATTCACGAGCATTCGGCGATCTCTCTGGCCACAAATGGGATAAAAATGATTCAGAAAATGATGGAAAGGGGCGGTCTCTGTGCATTTTCCCAGTGTAAACTCATCGGAAATTCAATTAATTTATCTATTGTATATTTGGTGGTGAGATATGGATACAATCCAGTAGCATGATAATTGGCCAATTTACATTTCCAGCCCATTCGTCCATCGAAAAGCAAATTGAGCATTCTCTGCCCAACACATTTTGGTCCAGGAGACCGAAATTATTGTGCCAGCACTTTCCCAGGGACGCTGCGGGATGATATCAGCAAAACCACCACTATAGCTTTTGCGGCTGAATCTGTGTACATTAACTCTGCGTTGTACTTAATTAAACAATAACGCAAAGTGTACTTTAGGAGGCCTCATATTGTGAGAGGATCAATTTTACGGATTGAGGACAAATTGCACTGATAACAGCCTTTCTGTCTAATTAATGTGTCGACCAGAGTCGTGAGATTATGCCACAATTTATGGTGAAAATATGCAAAAGCATTTTAGGGGAAATGACATCATATTGAATTTTCAATTACACTATTTCACATGAGACATATCTTGGAGAATATACCAAACTTCTTATCAAATAGCGTGGTAGACATAACTTATTTCCATTTGTGTTCGATTCAGCGAAGAGAAGAGACTTGAATTTTGAACATCACGTTCAACAAAATCCAACCAAACTTTTATATTTCCAGCCATTTTCTGTCTTTCATCATACACAAGAGAAATGTATATTCCTTGTTGGGAATAGAGTTCAATTTTCCACTTCAATTAACCCCCTTTTTTGCAACTAATGAACCAATATTGTATTAGATGCTTGCTTAGATGCCACTAATTTCCACTAACGCGTTCACACTAATTTCTATCCGAGACCAATTTATGGTAAGACGGAGAGGGGAAAGCAGACGTTTAAATAGAGCATTGCTGGAGAATGAAACGATTGTATTGCACTATAATGAACGAAAAGCATTAATTGAATGGAATTCACGAGATGGTGGCTAGAGCTTTCCGAGGAATTCTCGTTGTGCTGTTGTGCTGGCTGTGGCACTGGATTGCTCTCAAAAGTCCAATTAGACGTAGACATAGCGTGTATACCGCAGAGACTGCACAAATAAAACGGTTTATTATGCACAATGCATTGGGACGGAAGAAAAGTGCAATTAGTGCAAAAAATCGCCCCTTTTAGTCTTGCCATCGGCGTGATCTACAAGAAATTCTCCCTCTGGGATGAATTATTTTTATTGGACGACTGAGAGTCACTCGTAGAATGTTCATTCCTGCTGAGAATGTTGGAGCTTTTATTCATTCACCCTCAACTTTTGTATCTCAACGAAGTCACCAAGCCAGACAGGATAGCGATTAAGGCCAAGTGCTCCATAAATTAAATGTGTCCTCCAAGGCACTTTCGAGGTGAGATATGAGCACAAAGAAAGGCTCTTCAAGTGCAGTTTTTCATCTCAAATAGAAGTGTGAGCTGATAAGTATTCGCCAAAGATATGCTTATTTAGATTGGATCATTAATTTTCATATGAATTATATTCAATTGTTCCTTTCAAGTTATTCTATTTCAAGAATCAATCAGCCACTATCAGACTGCAAGAGACATTTTCTATTATTAATACATAGTTTGAACAATCCACCGTTGCCAATGTGATTTCTGTTTCAAAGCCTTTTCATTCCTTAAGCAAAACTAACAAATCCAGTATAATGAAGCCATTTAATGGCATAATAAAGCATGTCTAAAGTTGCCGTTGAATATTTCAAATTATGCAGAAACTTCTGTGGAGTTGTTTTATAATTTAATTTCAATATATAATACGTGTACAAAAGAGATGCCAATTGAAAATTTCTTGTTTCAAAATTTCTTGCTATTTATAGAGATTGTAATAGTCTTGGTTTTGGAAAGAATCTAGAATTGTCAGGATACGAGAGAAGGAACAAGGAAGGAGATACAGTAAATAAAATATTCGATAGGTTCACTTTTAGAGGTCTGGAAAAGACTGTCACTACAAGAATAGCGACAGCAAAGTTTTTCAAGACAATAGAGTATTCAGTTCAAAGGATCTAACTTATCTATTGAGCGTGTGTTCATGGAGCAAAAGGAGGATGTGAATACTGATACTCAACTAGTATCACATCTTACTCTAGCTTCACGCACTCTCGCTGACGACCTACAAAGGAATTTTGGTTTTTCGGGATATCATGAGGAATCTTGTGCGAAATTCTTTAGTCATCTAATGAAGAGCTACAAACTCTATCGCATTTTTAAGCAAAAGGAAACCAATTTCATTGTTGCTCAAGTTGCTTTTATTGTGAAGCTGAGAAAACGAGAAAAAAAGAAATACATCAGGGAATTGCTTTAACTTTCTATGGGCAAAATGAATTTCTAACTATATAGCTATCCTGTGAGTGAAATTTTAAACAAATCCCACTGGGGAATTCGAGGAAAAAAATTCTTTTCGAGACTTCTTATGACTGTGAGAACTTTTTCAGGCATTCAAACGCAAACTTTATTGCACAGCGCGAAAGCTCAAGCGAGTCCTAATTCATTATATTGCTTTGTGCAAATGTATTTCCGGCTGAAGAGTTCCACTATGAATGACAGTCTCTGTAGACTTGCACCGAAATTCCACCCAACTTGTTTGTGTTGTCCAAACCAAGAGGAGAACGTCACGTTCGTTCTCGTGGGAATGTCTCGTATGCCATGGTGGAAATTTTTGCCCAACATGGGCGCAAAACTCAACTGAAATACTTCCGGGTGCCGAGTTGGATAATTCAAAGTGAAGTAGCGTCTATTTAAGTGGCACTCCATCAGGATGCACTGAGACGTTAACATTTAATTATAATGTTTTACAAAAGTCACCGAACGAGTGCAAAAAATCCCACTTTTGCAGTAGCACAATGTAACACTCATTGGGAATCACCTTAATTGGTGGCCACTCTTCTCATTCTTCTAACACCCTCAATGCCGAGAATCGTGTCTCAATCCCTTAATTGATAATTGGCCAAATGTAATTTCACCCCAAACCAAAGCTTCTCCCTGAGCTTTATGCGACATTGTCGATTTGGGGTTATAATGAGAAAAATTCCAAAATAAATCATGTGGAATTTTTCAATTTAAAAACTGTCTCTCTCTCTCACATCCGTCAATCGATAGCACATAAAATAATTTCCGTGTGCCCTGAATATTTTCTCTTGATTAAATTTCCGCTTTTCCGTTCGCTACGCCTTGTCGCCGGGGAGGAGGTGAAAGAAGTGAAATTTGCAGGGAATTTTCGGGGTGTGAGTGGTGCCTGAATGTCCAGTTGGCCAGGGAGTTTTATGTTCAGAAAACATACTCTTGGTCTCAGCTCTCCCGTCAGCAGTCCAACACAGAAGGTGTTCCAAATGGAAGACTTTCCCAAACGTGCAGCGGAGGAAGTGTGCGAATTAATTAATCCACAGCCACACGAATAAAACTGGGCTGTACACATGTGAAGAGGGTTTCAGTCATGTGAGGAATAATGTGCAAAAGGGAGGATATGTGCGGGGAAAATGTAGTGGAAGCGCCCTAATAAAATGAGCACACCAAATCGGTCAGCAGAAAGAAATTCGGGTCAAATGGATGGCACCTCGTGAAGAAGAGCTCAAGCGAGGGCGAAAGATGTGGTGGAAAAATCCTTCTCAATCACTCTCATTCGATATGGGGAATAAGGGAGGAAGTGGCAAAGTAAATAATCGCTTCTGCTTCTGAATTGATTTTGGCGACTCTGTCACCGCTTTCTCGTCACCCCGAAGAGCGCGCGTCTTGACGCGCCTCCTGATGGCGCGCAAAAAGCCGAAGACGAGGGGCGACATGAGGGCATTCATCATTGTCATTATCAGCGCACAACTTAATAAGTTGATCGATTTATTGTGAGAAGCACAATTTGAGCGAATCCACCCGCAGACCCACACGGCACTCCGCCCCAAACCACGCGCGGGACAGTGAATGAAAAGTGGGTGGATGCTGTGGAATTTCCTGAATCTAATTTTAGCAGAGAGTACAAAAGCGAATAAAGAATGACCCTAACGAGTTGGTATGCCATCAGTGCTTCGTGTTTTTCCTCCTTTCATGCCATCAATATCGTGCAAGCATCAACCACGACCCAGTCGATAAACCCGCCCTTCAAACCACTTCCAAAGCGCACCCGATCTTCTTGCATGCACCCCAGGATGACCAGCGTAAATTGTCTTTTTTGTAGCCACCCTGGCTTCTTTTGGGGGAAAATCTATACTCCGCACGCCAATAGGTGAAGCTTCTGCCTGGAAGATGTTTGGAGAATATAAATTTCATCATACTTTCTCTGTGTGAAATCAAAGGAATGTGAAATGAAACTTTTTCCAGGCTGTTGAGTGAATTTCACAAAAATACCCCAGGCAATGGCCTTGGTTCAATATATAGTTTCAAAGAATGTTTTACAGAATTTCAAAGATTTTTGAAAACAAGGAATGGTGGAAAACTTTCCGGACCTTGCGAACAGTGTTGGTATGAAATTGTTGAACCTGTGTATATTTATTCTTTTGGAAATTTCTTAGGATGTCTAAGGTCATTCTCGCAAATTGAGATTTTTCTTTAAATAAACTCTCCTATGGCACTGGCAATTCAAATTTCCCCTAAATATCTACAGTATTATCATGATAATGAAAGATTTTCTTTGTAATTAAAACTATAATTAAAGTTATGTGGCAAAATGCGCCACAAATAAGGCAAATAGCGTGGAATTGAAAGCTTTTTCATTCCACCCAGATTGAAATGACCCTCAAGTACATTAACTCCTTATTACTTCTTTGCCCTTCTTCTTTCATCTTGGCAAAGCTCCTAATTCGCCTAATAAATAGCTCACGAATGATTCTTCTCGGTGGGAAAGTGTGGGTGGCCAGTTGAGATGACGGGAGTCGACAGAGGTGCTGAGGAAATAAACCCATCTGACACTAAAATACGCCACCCCTCTTTTCGGCACGTTTACCAACTGCTGCAAGTGGAAAATCTTGTGAAATCCCAACGCTTTCCCCAGCCTTTCCCCACATTTCTCCAACACCAGCCAATTCAGCGCTCTCAGCCAGTCTCCGAACCACCGAAGACGCAGCTTTGAAGGGCGGTGCGAGTAACACAATCGCCTGGGCAAGAGTTCAAATACTCACACACGCTAGCCAACTATCAGTCGAAGTGTTTCGGACTTGGGTCTCTCTTTGCGAAACGCGATGTGGAGTCGCAATGTGTGAGTAATGGGGAATTTCACGACGCTTCGAAGCACTACTCGACTTCAACACTCCAATTCGGCTCACACAGTATCGCTTTAGCCGTGCCTTCGCGCTCATCTCGCAGTGGCGTTGAATATAAAAATACCTCTAAATTGGTTTGGTTTGAAGTTACTCTTTCTCCACACGTCGCAGTACGAAAGTCGAAGCTCCGGACGAGAGTCAAGCCGAAAAACAGTAGAACATCCTAAGGTCAGTCGAGTGAATTTGTGCCATTTGTGCTAATTAAATCATTTACGCATCAATCGTGCGGTGAATTGTTCCATTTTTTCTGGCCAGAAAGTGATTTACAGTGACATTGGGTTCTACATATCTGTGTTGGAGAGGTGATTCAGTGGCCTGAAGAAAAGCCCCACGTAGACGAATTTGTGAGCCATACAGTTTTCCAATTGTGTGTCCCACGTCACGAGATCACCACTGAATAACCATCTGTGTACAAGTCATACAATCTACGTCACATGACATGATCTTCAGACTCCAGAAACACTGGAATTCCTAAAAACCCGATGTGTGAATCACGAGAGGCACATTTGCACCGAAATTTCCCACGCGATACATAATTATTCATAGAGTTACACTTCCTCTCATAAAATCAATAGCCACATGGGTGTTGCCCCTCGGCTAAAAATATGTAATGCTACTTCACAAGCGGCCTAAAATTGGGTGACGTAGGACAGCTTTCGCATTTCTTCGAGAGCGAAAGCTCTCCAGTTCACAGTCAATGATCTGGCTGATGTTCTCGCATGGCGCCAATATTCTTGGCTCGAAACATTACAACCAACCTGTTGCCGCTTGGCAAAGCTCAGAGGTGTAGTCCATAAAGTGTTCTGAGGGCGACAAGGTCTCTTTGCCGGTTTATCTTTATTTTGGCTATTAATTACTTTATCATCCACGTATTTGTTATCGCAATCTCGTGTCTTGGGAAATATTTCGAATTTTCACGCTGATTGATAAGAAGTGCACTTACACTTCCCGTATATAATTAATTCGCAACAATTGTATTGTATTTGCTGCATGAAATCATTGAGTAATCTCTCGGCATTGCTTTTCTCTCATTTCCAGCACGAGATAGTGAACTTGAACAGTATTTGCTGAAACCGATCCAAGGAAAAGCACAGAAGAAACCAACATGTATCCATTCGTAAGTATTATATGCTGTTGAAAATTATGCCTACCCTTTTCACAAATCCTCCCACATTGACCCGTCGATATTGCGAACAAGAAAAACATCTAAAAATCAACATATTCCACTTTCATCACGCTGAGATTTCACGCAGAGTGGAGTCTTAGAGGCGGATTCTTGGAGGCAAATTGTCGTTACACGATTTAGAAGAATTAGATTTTCACAATGGAACAACACAAAAGTTTTATTTATCAACATAAATTGTCTGTGTCGCGTCACAATTGTTCCACTCTTATCGCCACACATGACGTCGAATTGTGACTGTGGTTTTATGGCTCATAGCTTTTCTCGTTGAGACATTACTAATTCATGTGATGCAGAAGCTTCAATCGTCAATTTATTTACGCTTGTTTAATACGATTATAATTAGACATCACCGCCAATTTATTGGAAATGTACAAAATAGTTGCTACGAAGCACTTTGAGAGTACAAAATTGTATTGTCACATTCAGGCTGTGATAAGATAAATCCATCAACATGTTTTATAGCTTTTCTGATCGCTTTTGGATCACTATAACCATCAAGGTTGACTAAAATTTGACAATATCAATTGTCTGACCTTTCAATATTCAATTGCAGAATTGTGGCTATTTTGTTCGAGTGCAAAGAGTCTTGCTTTGGCACACAAATGCACTGTTCTATTGAAATTATGCTCAGAAAATTATTCAACTGTTTCACACTCTTCATTGCAAACATCTTTTGCGAAAACATCACACGCAGAAACGGGGTCACACATGATCCCATTCATTTGCTTAGAGGTTGTGGAAAAACCCAGTGAAGCGCACGTGGTGAGAAACTAAAGTGGACAATATTTTGTAGGGCTCGGGAGGTCCTCCGCCGCCCAACTCTTCAGCCCCCTACCCACAGATGCCCTTTGGTTCCGGCATGCCTCAGCCGGGACAGTCTCCTTACCCGCACGCCTCTCCTTATCCGCACGCCTCGCCCTATCCGAATCCCTCGCCGTATCCTACTTCGGCGCCCTATCCGAACAGCAATCCCAATCCAGGATATCCCTCCCAAATGCCAGGGTATCCGCCGTCAGGTGGAGCATATCCACCCTCTAGTGGAGCATATCCACCCTCTAGTGGAGCATATCCACCCTCTAGTGGAGCATATCCACCCTCGAGCGGAGGATATCCACCCTCGGGCGGAGGATATCCACAGCAAAGTCAGGGATACCCACCCTTCGGGGCGGGATATCCCACGAACACCTCTTCGGCCTATCCCAGTCCCTATCCATCTCAGACCCCGAGCTCTACACCGGCATCGAATCCCTATCCTCCGGCCCCGGCCAATCCCTATCCAGCTCAGGGACCTCCCGGAGGCGGCATGTATCCTGCAATGTCCGGAACCGGAGGCGCTGCCATGGGCATGGCGCAGTGCTTCAGCGAGATGAAAACCCATGTGACGAGAATTAACAGTGAGATCAAGT
Organism: Phlebotomus argentipes; assembly: GCF_947086385.1. Lineage (NCBI taxonomy): Eukaryota > Metazoa > Arthropoda > Insecta > Diptera > Psychodidae > Phlebotomus > Phlebotomus argentipes. Next base: position 3,613,167 of record NW_026776181.1, on the reverse strand, counting down.
CTAAGGTACCTGTCGCGACACTAAAGACCAGCTTCTGTATCGTCACGCCATGATTCACCTCTGTGTTACTCATCCTGAGCGTCTGCTGAGTTTCTAACATGTTCTGTATAATTGCAGGGAACTCCAACTGTCACGGCGGCGCCCGGCTTTGATCCCGTGACCGACGCGAAGGCCCTGAGGAAGGCCATGAAGGGCTTCGGCACAGACGAAGATGCCCTCATCAATGTGATCTGTCGCCGCACAAATGAGCAACGTCAGATGATTGCGCGGGAATACAAGACCAACTTCGGGAAGGATCTCATTGAGGACATCAAGTCCGAGACAAGTGGAAACTTTGAGAATCTCCTCGTGTCTCTAATGACGCCCATTGTGGACTTCTATGCTCAGGAGTTGCACGATGCCATGGCAGGAATGGGAACTGACGAAGATGTTCTGATTGAGGTGTTGGGATCCATGTCCAATTACGAGATCCATACAATTAAATTCGCGTATGAGAAGAGTAAGTAAAAAAACGATTAAATTAACTTGTTTTCAATTCAAGTCAACTTCACTTTTTCGCAATTGAAATAAATTTTTTATGAGTACTACACTTTAATGTTTTAAAAGAAAACATTTTTAATTATTAATTTAAAAATTGTGATTTCTTTGCGCAGTGTACGGTCAGAGTCTGGAGAACCGATTGATCTCAGAGACTTCAGGGAACTTCAAGAGACTTCTAGTCTCACTGTCAGTCGGCGGTCGCGATGAGAGCGGCGTTACGGATCCCGTGGCGGCGCAGAATGACGCTCGGGAGCTGCTGAAGGCAGGAGAGCTGATGGTTGGAACTGACGAGAGCACTTTCAACATGGTTCTCTGTCAGCGAAACTACGCTCAGATTCGCCTAATCTGCGAGGAGTACCAAAGGATGACTGGACACACTCTCGAGAAGGCCATTAAGAAGGAGTTTTCGGGCGACATTATGGAGGGTCTCCTGGCCATCATTAGCGTCGTGTGCAACAAGACGGAGTACTTTGCATCGCTTTTGAAGAAAAGTATGGCAGGGATTGGCACTAATGACCGACAACTTATTCGCCTCGTGGTGACACGCTGTGAAATTGACTTGGCAGACATCAAGACTACCTTCGAGCGTCTCTACGGCAAGAGCCTCAAGAGCTGGATTAAGGTAAAGTGCCAGACTTTCCCGTCACTTCCAAGAATTACCACTTAACTAAATTGTTAATTGCCTCCACAGGGTGACACGTCCGGCCACTACAAGCACGCCTTGTACGCTCTCATTGGCGAGGAGCGATCCTCATAAGATTGCGCCCAATTTTATGTGCATTAATATTTCTCCTCCGTTCCATTATGTGACAAAAAGCCGACAAGAGCTACACATTGTTTCAGTAACTCTCTGTGTAATTAATTGTGAGTTGGTGTTATGCGGGAAGAAAGTGTCACCAGCATTTGTAACGTCTTCCTTCAGCCGCCACAGGCTTTGAATAAAATCGTTTGCGTATTTGCATGAGATATGGTCTATTATTATTATTATTATTATTATTGTTGTTATTATTATTATTGTTATTATTATTAATAATGTTAAAATTATTTATTGGTACAGAGCACAAACAATTCCAGTGAAGCATATATTTGATAGCATATATATGGGCTGCTTTTTTGCTATTGAAATGATCCTCTTTTTCGCACTTTGCTGTGTTCAAGCATTGGCAAGCGGCGAAATTTGAACATACGCGATTGTCGCATTGGGAGTCAGGCGCGGTGACCACTGAGCAGCAGCCGCCCTATGAGATATGGTTGAGCCATCGAAGACGCTGTGTCTCGATTTGGATGCACAGTGAATCAACGAAGGCGATTGTTTGGCGATCTCGCCTCAGAAATCATCCCGCCCGAGCACCGAAGGCACTCACCAACACACCGCCGACTCTCTGCTACTCTACCTGGCGAAGGTATTTCATCATGGCTCTTTGGCATGGGGACTTTAGTGTGGTGGATAAACAACCTGTTGAACCGGTTCCACAGATACTCTATCACAGAATGCCTCTGCAATTTTCGACACTTTTCTCATCCGCCCACGTGCTGTGCAAAAGGATTTTTCACCTGAAAATCACGTTTCGCGCATTCCCGCCACAAAATCTCACCCATCTCCCAAGGCAGAGTTCGTGCTCAACTTTCATTTTACGTCATTTTGGTGATTTCAGTGAATTTTCCAATCACCCTGTGGTAGGCGTTTCACTCTTTTTGAAATCTCATTGACTGAAAGACAAGAACAAGATGTGCTTGGGTTAGTTTTAGTAGCCGAGAGTAGCAACGCATTTACAGAAAAGCCTGAGTTCTGGAATTTCGATGAATCTGCCTCAGTTTGAGTCGAGCCGTCGCAGGAGCACCATCGCACCCACAAGTCAGTGTGCAGGGCACCTTGGCCACAGAGCCCCATCGAGTACAGCAATTTCGGTGATTAGATGCGAAAGTAGAGGACAGTAGAGTGTGTCTGGCGATCGTGATCGAGTGAAAATCGAGGCGTGAAAGAGTGAAGAAGGCGAGAGAGATTAAAAGACCGAGAGATTTTACGGGTTAGGGAAAATGAACATTTAATTGGGTGCAATTGGTGTGTGTAAAAGAGACCCCAAGCAGACAGAGTGTCACTGTGAATCTGGTGAAAAATGAGTGTGCGACACAAAATGAGTTCAATGCTGATCTCACTCGTGATCCTCCTTATCATACGGCTCACCTTGGCCAGCCTCTCGGGCATCTACGTGGACAATGGCGTAGATCAGACTGTGATGCACCGCACCCTCACGCAGGATGATCAGCAGGAGGTGGAGCACGAGATTCTGGAGCTGCTGGGACTTCCGGATCGCCCCAGGAGGCGTCACATTCACCCCTCTCTCAGGTATGAATGCATAATTCTTGCGCTGAATGCCAAAGAGCGCCTCCAGCTGGCATAATTAATGCAATAATCGACTGAATTAGCCATATGCGTGTGCAAAAATATTTTTCAATATCTCAGAATCAGAGTTCTTTCTCTCAGGATCCGAGTTGATACAACGAGTTTTTCTTATAGATAAGATAAAAATTGCAATGTGCTCTGACGATATTTTGATACAACACTAAATTAATAATTGCCATGTTCAACGTATTTTTTGCACATATAATATGAAAATAGTCTGAATTTAGGATAAATATTCAATAGAGTTGAGGTGAGATTTTTGTAAAATGAGCATTTTAGTATGGAAAATTCCTGAGCTACTAAAAGTTGTTCTGGAATATTTAAGCCTTGTTATAAGTCTATTACATAATATTCAGAGAATTTCTCTTTGCTATGTTAAAGGAAAACTCATAGATTGCCTCCTGAATTCATTAAATAATCCTTAAAAATGTATCTTCAATCTATCACCTCATCAATTCTTCCACGAATTGGAAGTCAAAGAGTGAAAATTGGCAATTAAATAGAACAGAGGGAAATATTCTGGGAATATTGTGCATATGTGAGTGTGTCTTTTTCCCGAGAAGATGCCGAGAAACAAACACTGAACGGTGATTTTCCAAAAGAAGCACCCGTTGAGTTGTTGAAGAAAATTAATGTTTATATTACATACTCACGCGCGTCTTGAGGCTGGAAATTCTAAACATGAAATAAATTCTCGTGTGAAGTGTAAACAGTGAGGCGCTTTTTGAGCATGGCAAGCGAAGTGATCAATTAAACTTGACTCTTTGATCGGGATATATTTTCCCACTTTTTCCCTTTTTCTCCTGGCAGAAAATCCGCACCGCAGTTTCTTATGGATGTGTATCGGCGCCTGAGCGAGGATGGCGAGAGAGGAAACTCGAGGACGGTTCGCAGCACGGACGAATTCGACAATCTCATCACGGATCAGGATCAAATGGCCATCGACCAGAGCGACATAATCATGACATTCTTGAACAAGAGTGAGTCTCTCTCTCTCTCGGCATTCCAATTCACTGATTCTTCCTTGCCCTTCTGTGTCTCTCAAGCGCCGGCGCTTGTGTGTGTGCGGGAGGTCAAGAATTTTTACCTGTGCTTCTCGGAAGAGTACGAAAAGCGAGGCAGAGAGAGAACACCTAATTGATAATAATGATGCCTTCTATTTCAAGACCACCACGTCTCGGAGGTGCGTCATGAGCGCGGACGCCGGCTGTGGTTCGATGTGTCTGAGGTGGCGCGCGATTCTGCCCTCATGATGGCCGAGCTGAGAATCTACCAGAAGCCGGGCAAGTGGAAGGGCACCAGCAAGACCTTCACCATCACTGTGCACACGATCATCCGGCTCAACGGCCAGAAGGAGCTCAGAGTGCTTTCCTCTGTCAACACAACGGCCGACTACTTCGGTTGGCTGGAGATGAACGTGACCGAAGGACTCGCACTGTGGACAGCGGATCCCAGTCTGAACAAGGGCCTCTACATCAGTGCCCATTCTACCGACCGGCCCGATCACGAGGTTAAACTCGAAGACATTGGTCTGGTGAACACAAGAGGAGACGATGAGTACCAGCCCTTCATGGTGGGCTTCTTCAAGGGGCAGGAAATCATTCAGCCCGTGCGTCACTCGCGGCGCATAAAGAGAAGTCCTTCCAAGAGGAGTCACAGGAGGAAGAGCGAGAATAGGCATCCCCTCATCGATACGAGACCCAACTACGATCACAAGAGTTGCCAAATCCAGACTCTCTACGTCAGCTTCAAGGATCTGAAGTGGCAGGTGAGCTTAAGCAAAGGCACTGTGAAGGAACGAAGTCTAATCAAAATCTCAAAAAACTCTCTTTTCAGGATTGGATAATCGCTCCTGAAGGCTATGGTGCTTTCTACTGCAGTGGCGAGTGCAACTTTCCTCTCAATGCTCACATGAATGCAACAAATCATGCAATCGTGCAGACTCTGGTTCATCTTCTGAATCCCACAAAGGTAAACACGCTGAAATACTATAAAATTCACCGAATATTTACTGATTGATGTTGAACTTCAGGTGCCAAAACCCTGCTGTGCTCCAACGAAACTGAGCCCGATTTCTGTGCTCTATTTCCTGGATGAGTCGAATGTGAATCTCAAGAAATACAAAAATATGGTGGTGAAGAGCTGTGGATGTCACTAGAATGCAAAGAGTCTGTCTCTTGAACTGGCAAAATTTATATTAGAAAATATTGACGTAAGATTAATTCTGTAAATACAGTAATTTTAATTATGATACACTCTGTCAGTCGATGCGAAGGCTCATGACTTTGATGAGAGGTGACGAAATGTTGGGGAATTGGATAAAAGGCTCCTTCTTCCCTAAGTCTTCATAAGGGATCACAACATCGTCTACAAACCCGACTTTCTTGGCGATTGCTTGAGATGTTGAACTGGTGAAGAGGGTAGTGGTGAGGCGGAAGCCAAGTGCTTTACCCAAAGGTATGCGAGCTTTGAGAATCTGCCCGCCAATTCCCATTCCGCGATACTTAGGAAACACATAGAGTCCCCAGGCGTACAGATATTTATCAACTGAATACTTATCGTACACCGCAGCACTATTCATCAGGAAATCTGTTGCCACTTGCAGTTCGAGCACAGCAGCATCCTGAAACCAATACGCGAGCATTAATGAATGATTCTCAAACTTGAGCATATAAAATGCTTTTTACTGTATCTTCAGGAAGATTGATCTTCTCGTCGCCTTTTTGCGCTGGCTCTAAGCAGTTGATGCCAGCAATTTCGTCAGATCCTTCCCGAACACAGATCAAGGATATCTTCTTCTCAAGCATTTTCCTATAGTAAAGTCGTGCAAGAGCCAAAGAACTGGGATCTTTGGAGATTTCTGAAAAGAGTAGCAAAAAATCATAACTATTCTTATCAGCTGTGATTAAGTTCATTATATAATTACCTTTGGATTTACACATGCTTTCTTCACTGAGAAAATGCTCTATCATGATGTTTTCGGCCTCGTCGAAGCGCTCCTCGGGCAAATCCTGCACTTGGAACTTCCAAATTTCACCAGAAGCAGGATGTTTAGCCTCAAATGTTCCCCAAACAGTGGGGAAATCAATATTAGAAGGACGCGTCCAGTCGTTAGACATTTTGGCGGGTTCTGGCTTCTCCACACAACGATGAATCTCACACTGGCAAATTGGGAACTGTGGCTCCTCGACTTGACACACCACAGAATAATTTGAGCTCTGCGCACGCACACGCCAAAAGCATCCAGAATAAAAATAACTGGGCTTATCATCCGGAGGAAATAGTGACTAACTGTGTGAGTCTTGTTGAGAGAGATAAGGTAATGTATGACAAGTAAAGGTTTTATTATCTTAATTCCCATTACAGAGTGTTTTTTGAACTTGCAAACCCCTTCCTGATATCATTGAGAACATATTCATGTGAAGAGAAACTATTTTAGTTATGCAATAACAACCGATATACTTGACGACAAGAGTGTGTAATTGAGAAGTGTTTTAATGAGAAGGACTAATTGAAAAATTGCCTCAATTAGCACAATAAGAAGTGCTCTGTATTTTCGCACAAAGGTTATTCCATTACACTGAGCTTATAAACTTCAGCGAAGATTCAATCTGATTGGGAAGCTAATGCAGAAAAGACAGGAAAATTCTTAACGTCTTCTCTGTTTCATCTGCAATTTGTGCGTAAATTTGTTATTAAGTCTCGAATGCATAAAACATAAGCAAAATATTTCTTCCCAAGTATTTTTTTTTCAATAAATCATTATTTATTGAGAGAACAACTCATAAATTTTGCTGAACGCGCTATAATATTGGGAAAGTGGACAAAAGGCTCTTTTTTAGCGAGGTCTTCGAAAAGCACCGAATAGTCTTCAACATATCCTGCTTTTGCAGCTGCTCTCTGTGATGCATTTCCCGTGAAAACTGACCCTGTCACTTCTAGGCCTAATGCTTTTCCCAAGCAAATTCTGGCTTTGAGAATTTCCGTGGCAAGACCGAGTCCACGGTATTTGGGAACAACCACCAAGCCAGCCGCAGTGAGATATTTGTCCACTCCGTGCCTGTTAAATGTATCAGCTTTGCTTCTGATAAATTCGACAGCTTTTGTGAAATTCTGTTGCTCTTTGGTAACCAAGTCTTCATACTTTCTTTCACTATCTCTCTCGAACACTGTTAACATGTTAAAACCACAAATTTCATCTGATCCTTCTTTAAAACACACAAGAGTAATTTTCTTGTCTAGAGCTGTTCTCCAAAAGTTTCCTGGATATCCGCGTCCTTTCGGCTCATTGACACGATCTATGAAAGGAAGAATAGTTTAAAGGAAAAGTAAGAAATATCAATGAATTGAATAGAAACCTAAGGATTGACACATTGCATCATCTCGTAGAAAAACAGTTTCCATCAGATGAATAACTTCCTCAAAACGATCCTGAGTTAAGTCTTGCACGTGATATATTACTGGTATTTTAGTGTCAGGATCCATTGCTTCAAATGTGCCCCAAACCTGAGGAAAAGTTGCACTTTCCGGTCTTCTCCAAGTCATTGGAAATTTCCAAGATTAAAATAGCAATGAATCTCGTTGAAAAACCAACTGTCAACTGAGAAAAATTATTTATTTTTAGTACAGTGTCTGAGAAACCAGATAAGATTACAGACTGAACGAATTTATTGAACAAGCTCGATTGCTAATCTATTAATCGCAAACTCATAAACTTCACAGACGGTGACGATACATTTGGAAATTCGACAAATGGTTCATACTTCGCCAAATCTTCATAAAGTACTGAATAGTCTTCGACAAATCCTGCCTTTTTAGCTGCTCCTTGAGATGCTACACCTGTAAACACTGTGCCACTTAATTTGAGACCCAAAGCTCTTCCCAAAGGAATTCGAGCCTTGAGAATGTACGTGGACAAGCCGAGTCCTCGATACTTTGGAACAATCAGCAAACCCATTGCGTAAAGATATTTATCTACTCCGTATTTGTTGTACGCATCTGCCTTGTTCTTGACAAAATCCAACGCCTTTATGAGATTCCGCACTTTTTCACATGGAATATCGTCATCAGGTTCCTTGGCGTCTTTTTCTACCACCTCTAACATATTCAGACCACAAATTTCATCCGAATCTTCTTTGAAACAAACCACCGATATTTTCTGTGCTAAACCAGAGTCCCAAATCTTGCTTCCATCAAATTCCCTTTCATTGAAGAGGTCTGTAGAAGATGTATTCAATGACTTTCAATTAATTTACATATTTTTATGCACCAACCTAAAGATTTGCTCATTGTCTCATCTTGGAGAAAAACCGTTGACATGAGTTCGAGAGCCTCTGCAAAACGATCTTCCGGTAAATCCTGAACTCGATACTTCACAATTTTCCCCGTGTCAGGATCTTTTGCATCGAAAGTCAACCAGACTTGAGGGAAAGCCACGTTATCCGGTCTTTTCCACGCCATTTGGAATTTTTGCTTTCACAATAATTTGCGAATGTGGCTTGGCAAATATTTCCGAACAACTGAGCATATTTTCATTTCCTTCGATGAATCTAGCTTATAGAGTACTTTTTATCAATTAATATAGTACAGATAAGATACCATGTGTATGAAAAATCGTGTGTCAAAACCATGACATTCATTTTTGTTGAAAACATAATCACCTCTTATCTACAGAAGTCTATCTATATTAATTTTGCTTGACTCTGTTTTTGTTTAGTAGATATGTACATACTTTTATTTTAAAATACTACATTCTGGTTGTTATTTATACAATACACATGACATATACATATCTGTTATACATATATTGTCTAGTGTTTTATTAAGATTGTCTTTTAACGTGAATTAGCTGAAAATAAAAACAAATCTCTTATCTTCACATGACAACATTTCCTCAACCGGCTTCTGCCTTTTCAATTAATTCAACTGATAACACATGAATTTCGCAACAGGCCAAGAAATGTTAGGATATTCTACGAAAGGATGCGCCTTTCCTAAGGATTCGTACGTAACTACAACATCTTCGGAAAATCCCACTTTTATAGCAGCTCCTTGAGATCCAGGACCGGAAAACAGTGTGCAGGTGAGAGTCAATCCCAGAGCTTTCATGAGGGGAAATCTCGCCTTCAAGAGTTCCGTAGCAAGTCCACATCCTCGATATTTTCGCATGGTTAACAGTCCCAATCCGTGCAGATATTTGTCCACATTGTAGCGTTTGTATACATTTGCCTTTTCTTTCAGAAAATTCAAAGTGGCTAGTAGATTAATAACAGATTTTCCTTTCGGGCTCTCTGCAGTATACTTCCTTGCTTCCTTTTCTTCAATGACTTCGAGTATATTTAGGGCACAAATTTCATTGGATCCTTCTTTGTAGCAGACAAGCGTTAATTTTTGTGGGATAGTTTTCACCCACATTTCTCTTATTTCAGTCAGAGATACTTCATCCTTGAGAGTTTCTGGAAATGAAAGAGAATGGACGAAAGTGACATTGTTAAAATTATGCACCAAAATTTACACATTTTCATTATTATACCAAGAGAAATATTCATGGGTTCATCAGGAACGAAACAGTCCATCATAAGATTTGCGACTTCCTCGAAGCGATCCTCTGTGCAATCTTCAATCCGATAATCCACGATTTCTCCAGATTCTGGATCTTTTGCTTTGAATCTCCACCAAACTTGTGGGAATGGAAGGCTTTCTGGCCGCGACCACTTCATCTTTGCTTTGAGACTTCTCAAGAGTAACTGAATCGTCAACACAATTATGATTGTCTTCATATCGCAAAGCTACCATCATGAGATGATATCAATTGGCGTGGAAAATTTTGATAGGCGCCTGCGCAGCTTAATTTTTGTGGAGTTGAACTTGGTGATCAAATTTTATCAAGAATTTTATCTTTCATTGAACAACGGTATTATTATGTGATTAGTTTCTATTTTAACTTTGTATTGAATTTGTCATAATATAAACATAGAAGTTAAAAAACCTAGAACATCATTAAAAAGCTGGAAAAGGCATTGCATTTTGTAAAATTATATCAGTAAAATGACTTTCACTTTCGTGCGCAGACATCTTCATAAATTATCTGTCGGAGGCAATTTTAATCCCACTTGACTCAAAATAGAATGTGTTTCTTTTGACAGTTTCCGTGCAAAGTGTTGAGTGAAATATCTTTCTTCACTATACATTAAATTTCAATATTGTTTACTAACAAATACTAAATTAAATATGAAGTCTATGAAATATCTTTGAAAATGTTTGTTGCATGAAAAGAAAGGCTTAAAAATGGATAGAATTTTTTTTATTTAATATATATTTGTGTGTGTATCACGAGTTCGTTTTATCATCTCATTAATCTTCATTAAAACAGTTTGTATAAGCCGAGATATAAAATTGTGATAACACACCAAACTTTATCATTTTTCTTCTAATTATTTCAATTGATAGCACATGAATTTCACAACAGGCCAAGAAATGTTAGGTAGTTTTACAAAAGGATGCGCTTTTTCTAATGATTCGTACGCAACTACAACATCTTCTGTGAACTCGGCTTTTCTGGCAGCTCCTTGTGATCCTGGACCGGAAAACACTGTGCAAGTTAGAGTCAATCCCAGAGCTTTCATGAGGGGAAATCTGGCTTTCAGAAGCTCTGTAGCAATTCCACATCCTCGATATTTTCGCATGGTTAACAGTCCCAATCCGTGCAGATATTTGTCCACATTGTAGCGTTTGTAAACATCCGCTTTTGTTTTAAGGAATATAAACACCTTTAGAATGTCTCTTAGACCTTTTCCCGACACTTCATCTAATTCATTTTTCTTAGATTCGCTCTGTTCATTGATTTCCAGTACGTTGAGTCCACAAATTTCACTGGATCCTTCTTTAAAGCAAACGAGAGTCAATTTCTGCGGCATAGTTTCTACCCACATTGCTTTCATCTCAGCCAAGGATACTTCATCCTTAAGTACCTCTGAAAATAATCCGTTTTTATTTATTATATGCTTCTACGGCTTTAGCACATTTGGATTAACTAACCAAGAGAGGTGCTCATAGGTTCATCAGGTATAAAACAATTCAGCATGAGCTCCACAACTTCCTCGAAGCGATCCTCTGTGCAATCTTCAATCCGATAATCCACGATTTCTCCAGATTCTGGATCTTTTGCTTTGAATCTCCACCAAACTTGTGGGAATGAAACACTTTCTGGCCGCGACCACTTCATCTTCGCTTTGGGACTTCTCAAGAGCGACTGAATCGTCAACGTTATGTTGGATTTTATTTCTCGAAGTCGCTAACACACACATAATTACAGCAGATGATAAGACATTGATAAGTAGCCGCGTAAAATATGGAGTTATCTTTGTTTTGACGAATAAAAATCATCCATGAAACGATTTCTTTCAGTAGAATTATGGTATATTGTAGAATTTATGAACCATTTCAAGCAAAGAAACATAATACTAATCTCCAATTGCATCCTATTTTGTATTCCATCAGGGCAGAAATCACGTGATATTCTCACTTCAGAGAACGCCTGAAAGCAATGCGCCAAGAAACACAGAAGATTATAACGAGATCGGAAGTGTTATAAGGATAATTAGGAGCGTTATTTTTCGAATATGTTCGTCGCTGAGAAAACCATTCATCGGCATTCAGTGGGTGACAGATTCTTATCGCCCTTCTTTGTTTACAAACAAATAAATAGTTCTTGAGATGCTGGGAAATTGGCAGAATTGGTGTCGATTGTGTGCTAAAATAGGCTCCACAAGTACAGAGGAATTGCATAAAATGGAATCATTAAGAGAACATCTGGAAATCGTTAGCAAACACTTTATGATATCAGTGAGTTTCAGTCTGTAATTTTTTCTAAAAAAAAAACCCAATAAACCACATAAATTTTTCCGGATTATCTTTCAGATTCAGCCTTTGCAGGAAAACTCGAATATTTGCAGCGAATGCAGAGGATTCTTAAGAAAATTGGACGAATTTAAAGATCAATGCTTGAAAGCAGATAAAATGTTTGAAGAACTTATTCAGAATCACAGCGAAAGTGATTTGGATCTTGAGTTGATTCGCATAAAATACGGTTTTGATGCTGAAGATACGGTAATTTTCATGATATGTTAATTTTCTCTGCTTTATGCACTTGTGAACTTGCAGAAATACGCTGGTAATCTCTTCCAAGTGCCCAAGGAAGAAGTTTCTCAGGAAAATTCTGTGATGGAAGGAGAAAATTATGATCCTTTAGAGACAGAATTGAAAATGAAAGAAACAGATGAGGAAATCGGCGTGAAAGAAGAAATTCCTGTTGAACAAGTGCACAAGAAACGTGAGTCAAATCAATGTTATAATTCAATGTAAATAAAATAATATATAATTGTTCTTTCAGGCGGACGACCGAAGAAGTCAATTTCAGGATCTACAGGCGCAAAGGGCCGAAAAGTTAGAATAAGGAAGAAGTCAGACAACAATTTAGCAGATGATAAGTCAATTGATAAGGAAGAATTGAAGCGCAGACAGAAACGCATCTGGAATGGAACCGGCAAGAAAGATCACAAGTGCAGTTTTTGTCCCAAAGGCTTCAGTCGTCCAAATGTGCTGCAGGATCATATCCTGGCGAAGCACCGCAAAGAGGAAATGACTCATGTCTGCGCACAATGCGACAGGCGATTCGTGTCGAGCTACAGACTGAAACTGCACGAGACTGTCCACTTGCCGGATGCTGACAGACAAGTGTTCCCGTGCGCGTATTGTGATAAGAAGTTCACTCACAAGAACAGTGTCGATTTGCACGTGACGGCAAAACATCTCTGTGAGAAATTCTTCACGTGCGAGGAATGCGGAAAGTCATTCACCACCAAAAGCTCTCTAACTGAACACCAGACGAGTCACAGCGAGGCTCGGCCGTATCAGTGCTCAGACTGTCTGAAGAGATTCAAGAAGCGACAGCACTTGAAGATGCACGAAGAAGGACACAAGAGCAATATGTTCCAGTGTCCTCACTGCGATCTCAAGCTAAGGACCTCTCGAACGCTGAAGATGCACATGTTGGTGCACTCAGACCACAAGCAGTACAAGTGCAATTACTGCGGCAATGAGTATAAGCGAGCAAAGACGCTGAAAGAACATCTGATTCTGCACACTGGCCAGCGTCCGTATGAGTGTCCTTTCTGTGATAAAACCTTCGCAAATGGCTCAAATTGCAGGAGTCACAAGAAAAAGGCTCACCCAGTCCAATTGGCAGCTTTAGAGGCGTCATTGCAGCCTGGTGCAACATTGAATTTATCAAAATTAGATGAATTGAAGGCAAAGTAAAGGATATTATTATCCTGCATAACATAACGGTGTTCTTTTTGAACTGAGCGACAGAAAAGATTGTCAACGGATAGCAGTAGAAGCGTCTCAAGTGTCAGACTTGAGTGTTTGTCAATTCCTGCTGGAATTTGCGGAAAAGTGATAAAAATGCTGCGAAACTGGCAAAATTGGTGCAGATTGTGTGCAAAAATAGACTCCATGGATGCTGACACAAAGTACCAGACAGACTGCGTGAGAAACCAACTGGAAATAGCCAACAAATACTTCATGGTTTCGGTGAGACTGTTTTTTTTGTTTACATCTCATTATTTATCATAGAGCAAGTGAAATTGTTCTCTTTTTCTATGTGGAAATCCTTTAATCCTCACACTATCTAAGAATTTTGCATGAAATTTGGGTCAGAGTGCAGAAATCTTGAAGATTTGTGTATTGTTTACAATACGCGAATGGGACGCTCGGAGAAACCTTGTAATTGTTTCCGGACTTTCAGCTTCTGCCCTTCGAGGAAAAGCAGTCGTCAGTGTGCGGAGATTGCACGTCCTTCCTGGTGAAGTTGGAGCATTTTGCGCAGCGGTGCTTGAAGGTGGATGAGATGTTCAAGGAACTCGTGCTGCGAAAGGAATTCTCAGATGCAGATCTGCAGAATATTCGACTAGGATATGGCGTTGATAGTGAGGAAATTGTGAGTATTTCGAGTCACAGAGTGCTTGGATTTATTCTCAGTGATTGCTTCCATTGCAGAAGTACAGTTGCATCTTGCCAGAAAGCGAAGGACAAGGAGATCATCACAGTCCAGATCCTCTTATGCAGCTTGAATGCGTGCTGACGGTGAAACAGGAGTTGGACGCTGTGGATTTGCCGGAGAGAACTTCGAGTAGAGATGCGAGGAAGGAGAGAAGAAAAAGGAAGCAGCGATATGAAGTGGAATCCACTTCACTTCCCAGGAGACGAAAGGAATCAAACAAGTCTTCCGATGTTAAGGCAGAGGAGAAGTGCAATGAATCTGATACGGAGTGTCAGGAGGCTGAAGAGCAGCCCGATGAGGAGAGAGATTACGATTCAGACTATAAACCTTCAGGGGAAAACGAGGCGGCTGATGCGGAACCGCCAAAGAAGCGGAAGAGAGGACCGAAGGCAGTGACTGAGAAGGAGAATGAGTGTGAGATTTGCCTGAAGAAGTTCTGCAGGCGAAGTGTCCTGAAGGAGCACATTTTGGAGCAACATCGCCAGGACGAAATGCCTCACGTCTGCTCGCAGTGTCCCAAGAGATTCTCCAACAAGTACAAGCTGAAGATTCACGAAACTCTGCATCTGCCAGAGGACCAGAGACGCACCCATGCTTGTCCTTATTGTGAGAAGAAGTTCCGCGTGAAGTTCATCCTGCAGACGCACATAAACGCCATGCACATTGGCGATAAGCCCTTCATTTGCGAGGAGTGTGGCAACTCCTTCAGGACGAAGGGCGCTCTCAATCAGCATCAGACTATTCATACTGAGGAGCGTCCCTGCCAATGTTCCTTCTGCCCCAAGAAGTTCAAGAAGAAGCAGCACTTGAAGCGCCACGAGGAGAGCCACAAAGATCACATGTTCGACTGTCCTCACTGTGATCTCAAGCTGAAGAACTCGAGGACCCTCAAGATGCATCTGTTGGTGCACTCTGACCACAAGCAGTACAAGTGCCACTACTGCGGAAACGAATACAAACGAGCGAAGACTCTGAAGGATCATCTGATTCTGCACACTGGCCAGCGTCCGTACGAGTGTCCTTTCTGTGATAAAACCTTCGCAAATGGCTCAAATTGCAGGAGTCACAAAAGGAAAGCCCATCCAGTTGAATTGGCGGCTCTAGAGGCGTCAGGAGGAGAGCAGCAGCACCAGAGAGTGATTGTAAATACCCCGAAACTCTTGCAGCCAAAGTGAGTGAAATTCTTTGCGCAATCATTCTTGTTAAAACTGACGAGTAATTCTTTTTCACAGACACGAAGTATCATTAACTTCCCCGCCCAGAGGTCAGAATTACGGAAACAGCAAATAAATATTTATGAGTATGATGAGTATTAAAAAATACTTAGCTAAAAAATCCGTTGTTTTTTCGAAAACTGAGCGACAATCGCTCGCATGCCAGTGTGGCTGTCAGGGAAACGTCAGCAAGTGATTCCCCGCGAGAGCAGCGTCAAGAGCAGTTTTCACATCACACATTCTGTTTTGTTGTTTGTAATTGTGGAAAAACGTATGAAAAATGCTGGGAAATTGGCAAAACTGGTGCAGATTGTGTGCAAAGTGTGACACGGCGGATGTAGACACAGTGTACAAAATGGAATCGATAAAAGATCAACTGGAAATTGTAAATAAATACTTCATGCTTTCGGTGAGAACTTGTTTTCCCATTTATCACCTCAATTTCCCCGAGATCACCTCACTATCTCGATAATAATCAAGATTGAACCCTTTTCATCAGATTCACGTGTTGTTTTGAGGGATTGTTGTGGAAAAAATGCGTGAATTTTGATGAAATTTCTCTGTGTTTATATTTCCCGGATAAACCTGTTAAGTGTTCCCGGATTCTTAAGATTTTCACAATTTTCCAGCTTCTGCCTTACGATGGGAGTCTTTCGTCCATGTGTGGAGAGTGCTGTGGCTTCCTGGCAAAGCTGGAGACCTTCGGAGAGCGCTGCGTGAAGTCGGAGAAAATGTTCAGCGAACTGATGCTCGTCAAAGACATCGCAGAGTCCGATTTGCAGACAATTCGCTTCAGATATGGCGTGGATGACGAGGACATCAAGTTCAGCGCGCTCGTGTCGCAAATCAGCGAAGGAGTGCCGCGGCAATATCCGGTGCTGGTGGATCAGTGCACGGACACGCAGGATCTGGAGGAGGACGCCGAGGAGACGCTGGCGGTGAAGGAGGAAGTGGGCGAATTGAAGAGCGTCGTGGCTGCGAAGAAGCGTGGACGACCGAGAAAGTCCGCGAGAGTGCAAAGTATACGGAAATCGAAGGGGAACCAGGAGAATTCCGCCGAGGAGATCAACGATGACGATGCTGGGGATCAAGATGGGGAACTTGTAGTGCCTGATGAGGATGATTTGATCGAGTACGCGCCGGAGAGCGCGATGGATGCCATGGAGGACGAGGCGGAACCTCTGCAGAGGCGTCGACGGGGCGCCAAGGAGTCGCAGAATGTGTGCACGGTATGCAATAAGCGCTACAGCCGGCGGTACTTGCTGGAGGAGCACGTGCGCGAGAAGCACTGCAAGCAGGAGATGCCCTTCGTGTGCTCCAAGTGCCCGAAGCGCTTCTCCACGGAGAAGAAGGTGCGCATCCACGAGGTGATCCACCTGCCCGAGTCGGAGAAGCTGATCCATCCGTGTCCGTACTGCGACAAGAAGTTCAGCAAGACCGTGAACGTGCAGGCGCACGTGCGTGCCATTCACATTGGCGACAGGCCGTTCATTTGCGAGGAGTGCGGCAAGTCGTTCGGCACGAAGGGTGGACTGAAGGAGCACCAGATCACCCACAGCGAGGAGAGGCCCTTCCAGTGCTCCTATTGTCCGAAGAAGTTCAAGAATCTGCCGCGCCTCAAGACGCACGAGGACATCCACAACGACACCATGTACGTCTGTCCGCACTGCGGCATCCAGCTGAACACGAAGCGCACGCTGAAGATGCACATGGTGGTGCATTCGGACTTCAAGAAGTACAAATGCCACTACTGCGGAAACGAGTACAAGCGCTCCAAGGCACTCAAGGTGAGATCCAATTTCCAGATTACACAGCCCAGAAACTCCTCTCTATAGCCTTTCTCGAGAGCCTTTTCTCGTCACTTTGCATATTAATGAATTTTCACACTCAATAAATCTCTCGATTCCTGAATTATCATTCAATCACTATCACTCTGGGGAGCGCTTCCCAGACGAGAGTGCCATTAATTTTCATGAATACCCAAAGCGAGGACTCATAAATTGAATATAAATGGACATAATATGGCGAGAGAGAGAGAGTGAGAGAAAGAGAAAGAGTGGGTGAAAAGATGCTGAAGCGGAAATTGAAGCAATTTGCTCCATGTTTAGACAATAGATGAAGTGTCCCTTTTCGCTCCTCATTTCAATTCAAATGAACTGGCAAAGTAACTTCTCGCGAGATTTTTCGCACATTGTCGCGAAGAGTGATACATTAGCCAATAATCTACTAACATACTAAAGATTCGTTGCAACTTTACTTTCATAGCATTTCGAATAAGCTGTCAAAGTTATGAATTCGTCAAACTGCGATTCATAACATTTACGAAAGTGGCGAATTTATTTTCTGTGCGATTTGAGAGGAATCCGGAAAAATGCGCTTCACTTACACTGAAGATCATTTCCACTGAAGATAATTCCGCGAACTACAAATTTAGCAAAATCTTTATACTTAGATGTATCACTAAGCGAGAAGAGGTGCGATATTTCCATTATAGCAAACCGTGCTGAAGAGTGGACGGGGATTCTGTGGAAGTGGGATGAGAATTAGCATAAACTGGAAAATATCGCAATGAACTCAGCTAATCGGAATAATTCTATTCTATGCATAAATTCATATAATGCAATTGAGCTTATTAATTTATATAAAATTTGCATACATTTGTCAGAATCATCTGATTCTTCACACTGGCCTGCGACCGTACGTGTGTCCGTTTTGTGATAAAACCTTTGCAAATGGATCGAATTGTCGGAGTCACAAGAAGAAGGCTCATCCGGCGGAGTTGGCGGCCTTGGAGGCGTCCGGAGAGCAGCCCAGAGTGGCAAATATTCCAAAGTTGGAGCACTTGCAACCAAAGTGAGTAGCGAAGGATGTGGATGAGACGAGAGTGTGTAACGATGTGGGGGTTTTTGTGCGCAGAAATGCTGTCTCGACATCGTCTGGATCAGTGGAGCACACAGTGGAGATTATCCCGGCGTCGGCGGGAATTGAATTTGGGGTGAACAATACAACTGTGACAGTCTTCCCGGCGCAAATTGGACAATCCGCCCCTGAGATGACCCAGCTTAGCCGGAGTGAGTAATGTTGGGATGGCGTTTTGGGAAAGGAGATAATCAAAGGAATCCCAGTGACTCACCGCGTTTCCTCTCCGGACGGTTGAAGTTTGTTTTTAACGCTGTACATATAAAACTTTCTACATCACATAAGTTAATGGCATTTTATTGCAAATATTTGTGGGCAAAATCCTCAATCTGACTCATTACAAACACTGCCATTTTATCCACTTTCCGCACTGTCTCGCGATGGCAATCCAGATCGCGCTTCCTGCGCGCCTGATAGTGTTCGGGGATCTCCACCTTGTGCCGGGCGATGGAGCGGATGATGAGCGCGGCCACGTAGAAGGTGAACCACACCGTGAAGTAGAGCGGGATGTACCACAGCTTCCGACCGAGGTAGTAGTAGCTGTACTTCTTCACCCTGGGCTCCGGCGGGGGCTCTTCGGTGGTGGTTGTGGGCTCCACGTGGTGGTAGTGATGATGCGGATCGTGGTCATAGATCAGTTCGGGCGACGCGTCAACGCCGTAGAGTCCGCTGTACTTGTAGGAGTCTGGGAAGGGAGAGTCGTTTGGCATTCCCATGTCTTGGGGCGCCATGTCGTCCATTGCGTCTGCGGGTGCGGGAGCGTCTGTGGGGGCTTCGGTAGGGGCAGGGGCTGGCGTGGCCGGGGCGTGATCGAAATAGTGATGATGATCGCTGTAGTGATCGAAATATCCAGGCGGAGGATGATCTAAAATCACCTCGTGGCCGTGATGGTGTGGATAGTGATCGTGGTCGTGATCGTGATCGTGATAGTGATCGGGGAAGCTGTCTGGGAAGTGATCGTCATGGTCAGGGGGTGAAGGAGTCGTCTGATCGTCCATAGAGCCACTATCGTCTCCATTGCTGTCGTCAGAGTCAGGAGCCGGAGCCGCATCTGGAGCTTCAGCCGGTTTGTTCATGGGCAAGTACATAGGATTTACAGGTCCGGGGAACTTGAAGTCACTGTCAGTGTCCGCAGGTCCAGCTGCAGGCGGCAAGTAACTCGAAACCGGTGACACAGACTTCGCTGGGGCGTCCTGAGGTGGCAAGTACGGGGAGTTCACGTTTGGCGGGAAGGCGTACAGGTCCTTGTTCGATGGCGGAATGTAAGTATTCTGCGGTGCCGGCATTGGAGGAGCCGCTGCTTGTGGCGCCGGCGGAGAAGCGGGCCGAAACACTGGGGCCGGTTGAGGAGGAGCTGGTCGGAAGACAGGACCGGGTGCGGCTGGCGCCGGTGGTGCAGCGGCAGGAGCAGGACCTGCTGCGGGAAACGAAGCGACGGGCTTGGGATAGTTGTACCCCATCTTCTGCTCCTGTTTCTTCTTCTTGACCTTGTAGATTCCCGCCGAATAAGCCTCAGCCGGAGAGTATCTGTCCATGGCAACGGGACCTGTTTCACCGCGAAGAGTTTGCACAATTCACAATTAGTAGGTAATCTCTGGATGTGTCTATTGATTAGTCACAAGTCTAACTGAGTAGCGTTAATTGCTGACTTTGTAATGACTGGGGTTTTGTGTATAGAAATTCTCGTGATTAGAAGAAATGCGATAATTGATAAAGTTCTCTCTTAAGAGGTCTAATGAATTTACAATTTTCGAAGAAAGTAGTTAACTAATATGCCTCTATATTGTTTGCTTTAACTTAAAATTCTACCTTACAAGTGACCTCGTCCTGAAAAGCTCGGGTCAGACACGTGCTTTTAAAATATTTGCTGTGAATCAGAGAATCTCTTTGTAGGTGGAAAACGACGATTTGGTTGATAAAGGGGAATTTCTTACAGTATAGTTACAGCATTGGATGATTTAATTCTTCAACATTCAGTGTCATTTTCTTTCACTCTCACTGGATTCAATTCACAATCATTGTGCCACATTTTTCCCACTCTCAATTGCCGTGTAATTAATGACCAGTTAGAGAGAGGAAGAACTCAGCAGGACGCCGGAAGGCGTCTGGGCGAAGAGTAAAGCTTACCTTGCACTCGCCACTGGTGATTGGCGGGTCGGTGGTTTGAGGGTGTGTACACAGGGTAGACGATTTGTGGCTGCTTCCTGGCCACGGGCGCGCCACCGTACATGCTGGACGTCCTGGCGGGCGGTCGCGATTGCGTCCGCCTGACGCCGCCAGAGGACACGAAGGGAAGTCTGAATGGTCGCAAGTCCGCCGCTCGCCCGGTCTCCTGGACTGGCGTGGTGCTGGTGGGCGTCTCGGTGGTGTTGAGGTCGGGCGTGAGGAGAGTCGATACTCCGTGGACTTGCTCGGCATCCGTGTCGTTGGCAATATTCCCATTTGTGGCCACTCGCGAGTACGCGGCAATTGGCGTATTCGCCCACAGCACTGCCACGAAGATCGTCACTAGAGTCTTGGTCATGTTGGCGTGTCTCGCAGGGCAAGATAAGACAGACTCTCTGTGCCATGGACGCGCGAGAAGTCAACTGACCACACCGCGTCGCGAATAGTCCAGATTCCACTATCGGCCCCACTCCTGGACGCACGCTCTCCGGGGCGATGATCACGATCCTCAAACTGTATTACGGTACCACGAAGAGCCCCAAGAACTGGGCCACTCTTCTGACCTCATTTCGCGCCCAAATCGCTCGACAGATTAACACCCTGAAATGCGTTAATTTGCGCTCTGCACCTCCACTCGATGTGGAGCATCTGCGCGCACCCAGGAATCACTCCTTCGCCTGAGCAGACTTGAGAACTTTGTAGACAAAATGTATCACTTCATGAAATGCCGTATAGTTTTCCCGCGCCAAAACCCTTATTAATCTATTCTTATAGCATAAATGAACTTTGGCGGCGTCACTGATCGAGAGGATCGTACACCTGAGAAGAGATGCAAAATGTTAATTATAATTACGGACATTTAAAGGACAGTAGAAAACCTAAACTCATTTTCGCTACTGTATGTGTTGAAAACTAGTGAAATTCTCTAAAGTGATATTAAAAAAATCAAAACAGCTAAGGATTTTAGACAAAAAATTAAGTTAGATTGAATTGTGCCGTGAGAAAAGTATTTTTCATTGTTGAGGAATATTTATAGAGACATTTTAAATCTTCTGAATTCTTCGCTTGTTGTGTTTTCGCTTCACATGTTCAATGATAAACGGTAGAATTTTAAATTTAGGTTCCAGAACTCACCCTGTGGAGTTGAATTGACCTAAAGGCCAGTCCCAAGAGGTAGAAACTCAGGAAGATCATGAATCCCAGAGGAATGACTCTGAGTGGCCTCTTGAAGACAGGAAAGAAGTTGTATTCCATGGTTTTCCGGGCAATGTCAATCATCTCCGTTCCACTCGGCATTGCTGTGACGGATCGGTCGGGCTGAAGGGTGAGGGTGAGCAGGAGGATCACAAGAAGCACACGCGCGTCCATGACGGGGAGAGAGCGATGGGGAATAGGGTGTAGAGACAAACCAGGGAGACACTGCGACAGCATTTCGACTCGGCTTGGGCTCAGACCGTGACAATCCCTCCTGCTGACCGGCATTCGGGGTGGGAGATCAGTGTTAATTGGGAAAAAAGAGAGACACTGGGTCTTTTCTTCACAAATTATTATTATGTCTTTATCGCTTCGTCATGCAGGAACTTTTGTCGGAATGCCTCCATTTGATCCATCACAGACACCGTGAGGGCCTCAATGGTGCGTCTGCGGCGCTGTGTGGGATTCCAGTGCAGCGGTGTCTCGACCTAGGATAGTGAGATTTGTTTAGTCCTGAGCCGATTGTGGGGTTTCGCGATCATACTTTGTGCCTCGCGATGGATTGCACGATGAGCCAGAAGACGTAGAATGCCCAGTAGACCACGAAAAAGAGGGGGATGTAGTACAGTTTGCGGCTGATGTAGTAGTAGCTGTACTTCTTCACTCTGCCCTCGACGTCCGTGGCCGGCCCCACCGCGGCGGGAGTCACGAGCAAGGGCAGCAGGAGCAGGAGGAGACACCAGCGGTGGGACGTCGCAATCATCTCGTGCAATATCACATCGGAACTGACGACAATCTCAGCATTGGCCATCCAACATGGATCTTGTCACCGAGAATAACTGGATCCTCTGATTGATCCGAACCATTTCTGCTTACTTATGCAATTAGCACTGTGCACGGCACAAAGAAGACGACGCTAATTAGACACGATATGACATCCATCTCCATTTGGTCACTTGATTGACTTCTGCTCAATATATAGGTCAAGAATTCTAGCTGCACAGACGCTC
The DNA here is from genome assembly GCF_947086385.1 of Phlebotomus argentipes. Lineage (NCBI taxonomy): Eukaryota > Metazoa > Arthropoda > Insecta > Diptera > Psychodidae > Phlebotomus > Phlebotomus argentipes. Next base: position 3,590,658 of record NW_026776181.1, on the reverse strand, counting down.
CGGCCTCGCATTCGAGGGGTTGGGCAGAGTGAGCGAATGCTGAACTTCTATTTTATCTGTACATTTGGCCATTTGCGACCCAGAGTGTAATGAATTGTCCCCAACTCTGCAATAGGGCTTTCGTGTGCGTCACCAACGACCCTTCTCTGAAGGGCCTCATTGTTTTCCCACTGAATAGAGCGCCCACCCCATCCCACCGCCCCTCGACTGAGGTGTGCAAGAATTGTATCAAACTTTTCACATATTTCTCTGCAACACATTCGCTCTGGTTGAAAGAGAGAGAATTGTGTGAAGAAATATCGCTGCAATATTGCAAAGAATTTAAAGTGTTTTGTTTTGAGGAAGAATTATTAAATGGTGAATTTCTTAATTGAGCACTTTCGCGAATTATTATGCACCACTCAGCGCTGAACTCTATTAATTGCTCTCGTTAAATGAATTAGGACTTCTCTGTCGATCCGCGGAAGAAATCACCGGATTTGTGATTACTTTACAAATGGATTTGGCGGGAGAAAATTACTGGAAGGTTTTAATTTATGCATTGCAAAAGTTATATGACCTTTTTCACATCTGTATTCATCACAATGGATTTCTGTTCTTGGAATGGCAGTGATGAAAATTGACTGAGGAAATGATTTGGAATGCATGAAACCAGTCCTATAGAAAATTGCAGCTTCTCTTCTCGTATCGTGTCCATCAAAGTTGCAGAAAATGTTCAAATAAAAATCTCTGTATAGCTCTGAAATTGGAGGTCATCTTTGATAAGTTCAGTGAAATTCGGCGAATTTCGTGCAGAAGTGGCAATCAAGTGCAGCCAATTAGCTTCACGACTGACCTTTCTCAGCTTAATTGGGCGACATGAAGTATTGAATGACCCAAATAGCTTTTGGCTTTTCCTACAACGATAGAAATAGACACAAAAGTCCTGTTTTCTACTTTATTTGCACGACTTCGAAATACATTTCCTTCGAAAGATGGTTAAATAAATATTTGGCACTTGAGGTTTAAGCCAGAGCATCACAAGGCGCGCTCAAGTCAATTCAATTTTGAGAAGTGAATACAAAAGTGCGAACGCACAGTGGAAAGTACACTGCATTTGTACGTGGAACAGTAGATTCACAGTCCTTATTTAAATTCATCCTCGGAACAGACATCAATCAATGGTTTGATATGAAAAGCAAATAGAGTTTTCCGCCCCTCAATTTATCGTTTTACCGGCGCGAAATTCGTCCAATTTCCCTACTCGTCTGCCGATGAACGTGATTAGTGAGTAATTGAGGCTGTGTAGTTGTTGAGGAAGGCGACGAAGATGCCTCAGGGCGATGCCGTCAAAGGATAAATTCTGATGAAAATTGAATTTCATGATTGCATTTCACTAGAATTTATGGTCACTCAATTTGCCCATTGTCGCTCAGCAAACTATGGTAATTTAATCTGGATTTGACTGTCGATAGTGAGTCATTTTGCTTTTGCGGTATTAATAGTGAAAAATTTATAGAGTTTGCAGTCTCATCAGCGTCAATTATGAAGCTTTTCCATTAGAATACTGTGACATTCGAGTGGAATTATATCACTTCAGCTTGCATTTATCTCTCCATTCATATTCAAAAGATAGTGAAATTCAAATCACTTTGTAAGTCAATCGATTCTCCATTGGAACTCTTGAGTTTCCCTCTTTGATTTCCTCTCGACTATGGGAATTGTTATATGAGTAAGAAATATCCAGAAAAGAGTCCTGCAGAGGTTTGTTATTTATTCACTTCGCTCTCTTGTCGTGTCACGTCACCTCTTCAGACCTCGCAGTGGGGAGTCTTATTCATTTGCGCGACAGTCGCTCCTGAGAGTCCTCGAGCTCCTGCACCTCGTCCTGGACTGTAGAATCTCGAGTATCGCCGCCTCGCGCGGAAACCCGCCATTAGGGCGAGTGTGTGGCGGCAACCTTTGTCACAGCTTATGGAATTTTTCACACAGCACGAGGTCAGAGGGTGGGCACGACACCAGCGGCGTAGCGAAACTATAGGATTACAGTATTTAAATATGATATGTTTTATTCCCGCACGTCGGTAGCTATTCGTCGCAGTGTAATTCTTTTAAATGCGAAACTCAAATTAGTATAATTCCTCAAGGGGATTACACAAAACGGCAAATGTAGCTTTCTGAACAGAAAAGCGCTTTTAACCACATAAAGATTTAACGCAGAATTTCGCTAGTATTAGCATCCTACACCACTGGCAGCCTTTGGTGTTGTGTGACGAAAGGCGAGCGCTGAAAAATGTGCTCGAGAGTGGAAAAGGGGTCTATTGGCGTTGTGTTAAATTTCAAATTGCGCCATCCGCATTAAAATGGCAATATGGGTGAAGCGAAACATGTTAAAGAATCCGGAAGTTGTAATTTAATTTAATCGCTTTCTCTCGTCTTTCGCTGCTCCTTTTTTCCTGCCTCACTTCTTCGGGACAATGGGCGCTCAAGTTCGCGAAATATGCACTTGCTATTGACTCGGGAATGCATTTTGTATGCTACCTTGTTGGTCCTTCATGTGGGATTTTTTGCTCATAACACATAGAACATATTATTTTCATTATTTGCAGTGAGGGCAGAAGCTTGGGGTGGGGGTGAATGTGCGGATGAATTGAAAGCCTCTCGACGCAGGAAGAGAGCTTTTGTAAGTAGTTTTTTGTGCAGACTCTTTCCCAGCAAACATAAAATCATCGTTGGGCGCAAAATGTATTCAGACGGGAAAGACAGAAGAGAGTCACATCAGTGTCCATGCAGAATGAAAACCAAACACTGAAAGTAAATAAATCTTTCACGATTTTGTCCTTTGTCACACAGTCAAGACAGAGAATCGCGTTGTTTGAGAAGACGAAGAGTTAATATGGTGAAAAGAATGCCAATAACAGTAAATATTTTGCTCGAACCCAGAGAAAATCAGTCCATTCTCCTTCTGTGAAGAAGAGGAAAAAATGCTCTCGTTCTCTCACTGGTCAAATAAGAAGTGAAAATTCTTCTAATTATTCACTCACAAGGTGATTTTCTAACAAATAACTGTTTAGAGATAATTCAAATGATTTTTTCCTTCCACTTTTTGGGGGGAAATTGAGGAAAAAACGACCCGGAATCTTGCGCTAATGTCTTTAGCGCGCGATAAATGAGGAGGAAAAAGCTAGAACTTCCTCCGTTTGCCTGGCGGATGAGAAGCTCACGAGAGAGGAGAATTTGAGATATATATACGGTGCCATTTTAGCATGACAAATTAAACCGTGTCTCGGTACATTTGCCACGCCGTGGAGACAAAATGTATGGCATTTTCGTACAAGAAATTAGATGTGCAATTAAAATGTACAGATGGATAAATCCCAATGGTATGAAATTAAAGTTACCCAGACTGCGGGAGTGCGGCCAATTACGGCACTAAAACTACCACCCATTCAGAGATATTTGAATATTATCTTCATGATTAATGAGTTGGTATGGAGAAGTAGGAAAAGAAATGTGTGTCATGGAGAAAGTTTAAGCAATTTGCAATTTCTCCCCTTGAGCATGTCTGGAAAAATTGTCGCTTTGGGGACAATTTGCATGCTTGATTTTTAAATAGTCAATTTGACAGTGTTGTTGGTTTGTCTAAATTCAAATTTGAAATATATGAAACCACAACAGAAAATGGAAAATGTAATAGCCAAACAATTTGTTGTTGTTAGACTTACTCAAGCGCGCGAGAAAATGCTGTTTTCCACAAATATTTGTCCTTGCGAAAAGTATAAAGATTTTCTGTGGATGAAGGCGCGGTTTCTGAAACTATTGAAATCCATTTTGTAAATATTATTTTTTCGTCGCTTCTTCCTTGCATTTCCACTGCCAACCAGTGGGAATTGAGCCAAATGCTGTGCCCAGCAATCACTAAGTGCACTTTATTGCCAAAATGTCCACATACAATTTATTGCTATGCATTCGACATATTTTCCCTCGGCTCGCCTGCGCTTCAAGTGCAGGTGAGCAGTCGTTCATATGCACGGCGAGCTGATCTTTTGCAATATGAATTGGGACGACTGTTGTTTCTTTGCACAGCTAATTAGAGCAGTGTCCCAGAAGCCGCCACGCGTCACTGAAATTCTGACCAGAATAGCTCAGCCTCCCAATTGATCATCACCGAGCTCATCATCGCGGCCTAACGGTAGCCGGACATTCACAAGATCGTCATAATTGATTTTACGTGATAAGCAGAGCACGGGGGTTTGGGATTCTTCGCCATCGCTCCACCGAGCGCGAGTCGTTCTGGAGGGAATTCTGAGAACGAAGCTGTGAACTTTGACAAAGCGCCGAGACCATCAACATTCTCAGTGTGGCTGTGATTTGTGGAGGATCGTGTCAATTGTGGCTCATTGTTTCACCCATCACCATCATATTCACAGTGTGGCTGAGTGCTTTCCCAATACTATTTCGCCATTCGTTCAGTGTCACCAAAGCGTCGAAGCTTCAATTACACATTTCCTGACATTCTGTGAATTTGTCCCGGTCGCAAATTACGGCTTAGACTCCTGCCACCGTTAATAATGATGAAGTGACGAAACTGGTGACAAGAAATACAAGAGGACCTGTGACTCATTATTATGTGTTGTCCTTGCATGGCAGTGTCCTAACGAAAAAAAAAGCGTGGAGGCACAATTAGAAGACATATAGTGGTGTAATTGAGAGGATATCCAGCTGTCATGATGGAAAAAGTATTAAATTTCCTTGTCATTTGCTGCTTCTGCACTACAATGCTCTCGACAGCCGTAGCCACAGAGAAAGCTACAGTAAGAGGAGCTTTTCAGGTGTGTGGAATAAAGCTCGCTAGAGCTATACAGTGAGGAGCATAACTGAGCGTGATGATTTATTCCGTCTTATTTGATTAAGTGTAAGAAACACTTTTATTGCCACCAAATATTCATCAGTTGAGTAAGCCTAAGTGCTAAAAGGAGGTTTATTAGTTGGGCAAACAAAGTATGAAGAGTATTTGAGGTGTTTGTGTGGTAAATGCTTTTGCGGTATAAATTCATGGGAATCAGTTTTGGCTGAACAAAACCAGAAGAATTTTAATTTTCACTCACAAATAGGAATAAATAGTGGAAAATTATGCCTTTTATCATGATTTATTAAATTTTTACTCCTAATTGTCGCCATTGATTTCATGTTCAGTTGGAGTCTCAAATTTTACCGTCAACATTGCCTAATTAATGACTAATTGGCATGTGTATTTTGTGCCATTTCTCGTTTAAGCCTTTTGAATAAAAAAAGAGCGAGAAAATTAAATTAGAGCCATTTTAATTATCCTTTTCAGCAATACACAAGCTCTTGGTCTCGCTCTTCATTGCTCGTTGTTTATGAGATAGATATTTTAAGCTCTCTCACTCAATGATATTCTATATAAGGAATATCATATATAAGAATTCCAATTCACCGTTAATCAATAAATTGTTTTCGAACGTCAATCTGTTTGGCCAGAAAAGTGGAATAAAGATTTAATATTTTATTTAGCTGTCTAACTGATAAATTGTCATTTTTCCAAGCATTTTTCATAGATTTAGCGCTTTGATTAAATTAGGTCACTCAGCGTGATGAATTGTCGAATACTTTTGAAAGGGTTCTCTTGTTCGGAAATTTTCTCATTCCCCTTTGGGTCAGTATTGCTCCTCACTGTAGCTGCACTCTGTCGCATATAATGAATAATTAAAATAATTATTTTAATGAGAAGGAAAATGTGGACAGAGTGGCGGAGCGGCAGGATGTGGTCACGAACGAGGAGGGCATGGACGAGGGCACTTTCAGCAGATACAGTGTGGCGACCACCCCGAAAATTGAAAGTGCACCGCCGAAGCGACTCTCCAGGTGAGTCTTTCGCCCACCCACTCATCATTTTATCCGCTGTCCTCCCAAAAAAACCACGCCGTTCCGCTTTTGCCGTGCAATGGGGAAATTCAACCGCAAATGGCAAGATATGATGAAGCAAAACCACCAACTGTACCGCATTCACTGATCCAAATTGGGAGCTTCTGTTGCGATCTCTCTGCACCCGAGAATGGCTTGTGGGGTGGAAATTCAATTTAAAATTCAACCCAGCCAGAAATCCGACACATATAGCTGAGCAAACTGCAAAGAAGATTCACATTGAATTGAGTGCTTTCGCTGCAATTATTGCCATGATTTATTATTAGAATTCCGACTTTGGATACTCACCTGAACTGATACGGGGCGGCACCACCCACTGGACTTGCCTGAGAGGGTTGTTTCTCAGATTATATATCTCCGCCGAGTGTATCACTTCCTTGGCGCCCCTCGAAGCTCCTCTCATCCATCGCTTTTGAACTTTCACCAGCAAAATAACGAAAGGAGTCTGCAGTGTTCCGTTTGAAAAGAAAAACTTTTTGATGTATGTAGTTGATTTCACACTGAACAACCCTCACCATCGCCACAGAGCCGTGATCCGGCACAAAAGGCATCCCTAGTGCTGGAGATGGAGTTGAAACTGTGTATAACTCTGTGAAAATCTCCAAGTGTAACATTATTTATGGTAAAAGAATATCCCTTTCGAAGCGGGGGTGAGATATGACGTGGACAAGCCTGAAACGTCGCGTGAGGCTTAGCTAAAAGCAGTGGTGTAGATCAAAATTGCATCAATTTATGATGTGATTTTCACCCATTTTCCGAGCCTTGTTCCGAGCATAGAGTGCCACTCTGAGCTTGTTTGACGCCACTGTGTGAAAACCTGTGAAACCGATTTTCAACTTTTATCAGCGAAATGCAAATGATTGTCGTATTTTGTCTCAGTGTATGAATATTTCGCAAATATGTACAGAAATAGAGCAATGTTTTACTGGGTTTTCTTGGAATTCCCATCTCGAGACCTGAGGAAATCATTGAGCCCCAATTGATTTATACAGGCAATATTATTGTTTCCCGAAGCCACGAAAGACGTGCAAGAAACAGAAAATAGATGAAGCATAAATCTCTCTGTCATGGTGGAAACTTTAATTATTATCCTCTCCGTCTTAAATTTCTCGTGAATTTGAGAGTGTGCAGGCAATGGAATACCTCGTGGCCGCCGGAGTGTGGGTGATTCTTGGAGGAAATCAAAACTTTTTCCTGTCCGTCTCTTCTGCACCACTTGGCTCACTTCCATTTCTCCTCATTAGTTACACTGTTTCACTTGCATCGCATTTTACTGGCAGACCCACCTTTGGCTCAATGCATTTTCCTAATGAATCACATTGGACTTATTCTTGCCACTTCTTTTTCTCCTCCACGTGGCAACTTTTAAAATCTCTCTCTCACTCGCCCAGTCGAAGTTTTCCCACAGCTCATCCCACCTTCATTACATTTCTCTTTCTCTTTCTCTCGCGTATGTGTGTGTGTGGAACTCCTTAAGAGCTCCGCTGGATGTCTTCCCTTTGTCTCCTCCGGCAGTGCACTTTGCCACACCACCTTCGACCTCCTGAGCCGCAACCGAGAGCCACGGACTAGTTGGCTCCTTAGCTGCAGATGTTGGGATTTGGCGAATGAAATTTTTATTTTTCTCAGCACCAATTTGACTCAAAGTTGACCCAAATCCACCCCAACACAGAAAATTCCCCCGACATTTCCACACAAATTTATTTCCTCTCTATATCCACTCTCTGCTTTATTTCACAAACCGCCTCTGCCCACCTTCTGCGCCCTCGGAGTTGGGCAAACTTTAATGAACCTCTTAAAGTTTCAATTGAGAGCCTAGCTTAGTTTGCAAGTGGGAAAATATAGTGTTGTCAATGAGAAGCTACTTTATACAATCGGTTATTTTGTCGTTCACCACAAATGCGTGTTTAATTCTGGATGTTTATCATGAAGCGATTTAAGTATCTCTAAAGCACGAGTTTAGAGATACAATTATTATAACATATTGTTAATTGAAATGTTCCATTCGGCCGTGTTTGAATCTGTTTAATTGAAATAATGAATAGGATTAGTGTTGCTGTTGCACAGCTCGAGTTGCTATTTAAATTAAAATCTACACATAATACTAAACCCACAAATATTATATATACCACATTATTTTATACCCAAATTTCATATCTGACAGTTATTCAAAAGAGAATTAATTGCGTGAATTTTTAGGAAACAGCAGTTGGACAATTTTAAAAGGAATATTATATGAGAATTTCTGTTAAAGACTCGCCTTGGCACAAAATGCCTTAGAGAACGAGGTTTTAAAGAAAAATAGAGAATGTGTGAATAGCCATTGACATGCCTAAGTATCAATTCGAGGAACACTGTGGTGGGCTTAATGCTGAAAATGCGGTCACAGCGGAAAGTGCAGACGGGGTGACGTCTAAAAAGTTGAAGCTCGCAGCCATTTTAATGAGTCTCCAGTGAATGTAGCCCAAGTGGGGTTGCAGAGACCGAAACTCTGCAAATAGTTAAACGTATGTTTACTCGCTTTTGCATTATGTTTCGCCCTCTTTAAAATAATGTCATACATATGTACAAGTGCCTGTGTGTGTGTGTGCGCAGTATCATAGTTGGGGAAATTTAATTGCTTCGTAATTTACTCTACACTCATAACATGCAAGTAATGATATTATTATGAAACATGCGAATGTGTTGTTTAAAGTGAAATTACATTACGAATTTACGGGTGAATAGATTAGGAGGCCCTCCCAGACACCCCATTCGTGCCCTATATTTCGCTTAGGCTCTTGTCACTGAGTTGGCGCTCTTGTGCGAATGAAGAGTTCTCGTGGAGCTTACGAAACTCCACTCTTATAGTTAATTATCGCACAACATTTTCATCTTTTTCTGTGATCTTCTCCCACCCCTTCGACTCACCCACGCAATTATCCGAAAATCTCACAAAGTGAATCGTTCCATCTTCCATTTCACGCATAAATTTACCATCATCCACCTGAGATCTGGGAATTCATTTAGACATGATACTCGAGATGGTCCATTAGTGGATTTACATTGTGTTGCATTTTAATTAGTCTTGCGTGCTTTTCTCACCTTTTCCACCAGGTATGAGCAGGGCCTTGAGGACTACGACGAGGCGGCCGCCAGGCTGGATAACGAGGAGAAGGCGGAGCGGAGGAGGGACGCCGGGGGCGGCAGGTCGCCCTACTCCTGGCGCGGTGGCAATAATTCATGGGAGAGCACAGTGAATTTCATTGGCAATGTCGTATCACTGGTTCGATCTCTCAAATCCCATCGAAACACCACTGAAGCCACAGCTCAAGAATCACCGGAATTAGCACGAAATTCCTCGGCAAATAGTGCTGAGCCTCTAATTGGATCCCCTCGAGATGACACCGATGGTAATAAACAATGTCATTTCCCCGTTAACACGCTGGCCACAATATTGCCAGAACGTCAAAGGCCGAAGAAAGGAAGTTTACGGAAGTTTTTGACATTTTTTTTCCACTGCAAGTCCTAATAAGATAGATGCTTGCGAAAGAGGAGGAAATCAATATAAAAATTCCTTTCGCTATCCTTCAATCTCCAGTGCCATCTACTTCCTCGAGGATTTTTTCGCTATTTATCTGCAATATAGAAATTCCTTTCAGCATCTGATAGGGAGTCACATTAGAGTGTCTTTCTTGCTTCGCGGAGGAGGGTTCATAAGCCCGGATAATTGCATTGATTGCTGACGAGCGAAGAGCTTTAACAAGCTCAGCGCGAGATATATAAATACATAATCTACATATCGTACATAATGCACGCTCTGATGTGATGGTGTGTCAAAAGGACGTGTTTAAAAATATATGAAGTAATTACCAGTATGTGCATTAAAATGCTATAGATTATCGAATGGAATAATTAAATGCATCGCGAATTGCTCCAAATTGGTCGCTTTCGACATAATTGGCGCTAGATAAAAATCCTTTCAGTCCTGCAGAGAGTTGAATATTAAAACTTAAATTATTAACTATCCGGAGGGGAAATGGCATTCGTGATTGCTTGGATATACATAATAAATAAAAAATTTCACCCTCTTTATAATGCATAATATGTAATTACATTCTCATCACATATTCTAGCTCTCCCGGGAGTGCTAGTCAAAATCCTAATTATCCCGCTCTGTGCTCAGATCGCACTTCATGCAAAAGGTGTTTATGTGGAAAATTTCACTTAAGACTTTGTTTGCATGTGATGAGAATGGTTTTCCCGGTGTGACAACGACGATGAGAAAATGGGGTTAAACGGCACTCAGTGCAATAATCTGGCCTTAATGAATGCGAATGGTGTGAAATCTAGCAAAGTTCTCTCCCACAGACACTGCAGCGACCACGGAAGTGGCCACAGTCGAGGGACGCTACATCAAGGGTGACCCACTGAAGGGATACTACGACTTTGTCATCACGGAGGGATCGTACAAGTTTTGGGCGGCCTTCCAGGTACGGATCGGGCGTTGCACTAAATTTATTAACATATCGCTTGTAATTGCATTACGAGGAACAACATCATTACTGCTAGACAGTGTTCAGTGTTCTGTTCTGGGGAATATGTTTCTGTCACATAAAAGGGCGTGTTGCCAGGGTTGTTGGGGTAATTTTACGAGTTCGTAATGGATCTATAGTGAAATCGACAACTTTATATCGCTCTCTTATTCGACTTTTAGCCGTTTTTAGTCATTAGCAAGTGCAGTAATTTGAAGTTGTGACGCAACAGCACTATTTATCATCCTTTAGTTAGTTGTTGGACAGTTAACGCGAAGGCAGGCAATAAATTTCAATTTCACAGCAAATCACGCCGGTTGCATTAATTCCCAGTGCAGCTCTGAGTCTGTACAGCGAGACGCCATGATGACGAGATAGCCAGATCGCATTATACTAATAATAATAATTAGAATTATGCGTGCCACCCACCGAGAGCACCACTGAAACTGTGATTTTCACCCTGATCTCTCTCTCTCTCTCTCTCTCTCCAGTTGGCGACTGCCGCCCTCATTATTTATTCAACGTTCGCAGCCATTTACTATTCAAAGGTTAATCCGATTGTTTCCGATTATGATTATGTTGATTATCTGGGCGGAGGACGCGCCATGGCCGGTGGACGCAGCTTCGATGAGGACACAACACCAGCGGACACCGAAGGCAGTTGGTTGCCGTCGCTAAACAGCAGCTGGATCACAACTGCCGTCCATGGCTTTCAATTTGTCATGGACGCCATCGAGAAGATACCACAATAGCGCAGCTCAACTGCACTTTCGCATGCCATTGTGGGGGAGATATATGGGGAAAATATGAGAGCCTTTCGTGCTCATGTGAAGAACCAAGAGTGGGCGAATTTGGGGCAACATTTGTGCAACTTGCAAATTCCCTTGGAAATGCCACCCCCTCTCGCGCACCCGCTCGACGCGAGAATACTTGAAAGTTCACCCGGAGAGCTTTCTATTGCATATTATCTCTCTAATTGACTGAAGTTGAATTTGCTTAAAGTCTATTTTTGGAATGTTTCAAGCCCTGCAGTTGCACGGTGGAAAAGCACTATTTTTCATTTTCACCCGCAGCATTGTGCACAATTGTCGCACATGAAAGCTCAAAACTCCTTCACGTGAAAATTACACATTATGCTTTGCGAGTTGTCTGGGGAAATTCACGGACGAAATGTGGCGAAGGTGGAAAATTCATAGGACACGAATTAAAATGATATTTTACAGAGCAATTTATGGGCTATTCAGGGTAAAATGTCGCAAAGCATAGTTGAAAATGTTTTAAAATGAGCCTTCTTGGCAATTGTCCGTGGTTAGAAGGAGATTTTACCACAGCGACGCCATGCTAAATATGTAGTCAGAGGAAATTGTGTTTCTAGATTTTCGCAACTGTTTCATCCAGTCGTGAAAGATTAAGTTTTTCTCAAAAATAATTTTCTCTTTGATTATTTTACTAATCAATTTCGAAGATTTTCCCTATGCTTTTCTTTGAGTGCATCTGCAGGTTTCGCTTGTTTGCCCCATAAAACGGAATTAAAATATGAATACGTCCTGGAATTTGTAAACAAATTCATAATTTAGCATTTTTACATTCTCCGCGCGTTTATCAGCGCTGCTGAGTTTTGGAATTGGTCTGATGAGCACAACCGAAATTGTAATTCGAGCTCTAGAGAAATTACACGGGCATTCTCAGAGGTACTGTGAGCAGCCCGAAAGCGCGAAAATCTACCCACTCGCAGCCACAATTGATCCGCCCTCGGGGCACTATTATTCATCTGCCACACTGCGAAAGTTGCACCCGCCAGGTGGGGAGCTCCCACTTTGGGAGATTGCCACGGAGGAGCTCATGTGAAAATGCAGCAAATATGTATGAACATTTCATTGATTTGATTGCTGGGTTCTTATACAGGTCTTAACGGTTGTAGCCATTGTTTTATGTATTGTGTGCACCTTCTCGTCTACTTTTTATATGCCACACTTTTAACTCTAAGTATATTGTTTAGTTTAGAATTATATTCATGTCGTCATCTCTGAAATGTATTATATATTCGTGTGCAAATTTCACATTATAGCCAAGATAATGGGTTATTCCGACGAGACTAGGAGAAATAGTTGGTTAAGAATAGAATAATTTACGCATATGCAGCAATTACGCTTTAGATATGAGTTCTATTGTTGTATGACGTGGAAAAAGTGGAGAATTCTGTCCAAGAAATAAAGCAAATAATAGAAGATTGCCTATTTTGTTCTCCAATTTCAGCCATCAGCAACTCGAGGAAGAATTCCACCTTTTGTCAGACGTGAGGTAAATCTTTCATGTGAGCCAGAGTTGAGAGATGCTTAGAATGGAGGTTAATTCTGTAGTTCGTCAAAAATTCAGACAATTCTGAGTCTCTGCAACTCTGCATGAGATGTGGAAGAATTTTAATTTAATCTCTTTAATCACAATAACAAACGCAACATCAAGATAAACACATAACACACGGTTAAGTGGCAATCACGAAATTGCCTCGAATTGAATCTCGTATGTAAGATAATTCCCATATATTACAGATTTGTATCGGGCCTTGCCCTTCTCCACCCCGTGCTGGTAATTTTCTCGAAAATTGCCGTGATGGTCATCGTGGGGAAGTGTGTCGATCGCGCGGAAAGGGTTTAACCCAATGAATTGAACTGCTGTTCTCCATCCATTTTCCCATTAATCTTGCCGGTGAGGCACTTTTTTCTCTTCTCCACGCGATGGTGCTAAATCCATTCTTGTATTTGCACGACTTTTCATTCATTTGCTATTCAACCTCGACCTCGACAAGCAATGGTGGTGGCAAACATGCTGTCGAAGATATACCAACAGCCACGTTTGCGAGAAACAGTACGAAACAACGTGAAAAGGGGTGAGTTTGTAGGGTTAACCGATAGTGTTGCTCAGCGAATTCACTCGATTTTCGCTATGCTACGCGAAACCGAATGAATCTTAATAAATAAACGTATTGGTGTGCTACGAAACAATGAGTGAAGCATTTTTGCTGGGTCTCATCCAACTCATTGTTGAAACTTGGAGCACTTTTTACTAACCCCAAAATACTAGGGATTTACTCTACGTTGACTCACTAAATACGTAATTCACAATATGAGAACAATGTGCGCTGTTTTGTGTTTTTCCATGAGTTGAAGGGTTCCACATGAGGTTCTCACCTTACTGCAGACGCCAAGGAGGAAATATATGGGGGAGAAATACGTCAAATAAACACTTTAACTTGAGCAAAGTCCAAATTCCAATAATATAGCGTAAATTTGTGTATCGTTTGTGTATTTTCTCAATAAAATTTTGACCTCTTTTCATTAAGGATGAATAGAAATAATTTATTTTAAAAGAAACAAACACAACCTGAAAGCTAAACGATGACTAATGTTGCTTCAAGTTTTTACTCCTGCCAATAGTTTAAACACTCCTGCAATCTTGTGCAGAACTTCAATCTCAATTAGTGAAAAAACTCAATATTCACTCCTTAGCGGAAAGTTCTTCCCACGTGTGAGGAGACAAAAGCTCCACGAAACTTAAATGGAAAATACGCGCCAGCTGAACCCCAACATTTTCCCACCGTGAGCACGAAATGGGAAATATTCGCAGCGATGTGAAAACGAATGTGGGACAGGCAAAAGGGAGCTTTCAATGGATCCTTCCGTCTCTGTGTGCCATTTTTGAATGTCATCCAAGGAGGAACTTTGAGAATGTTTCCAACATTGTTTCCACACTGAAGAATGCAACATGGGAAAATGAGAAAATGTCTAAATTGCAATCATCCGTGCCACATGGAGCGAATAACTTGCCTAACATGAGCAATAATAAATGCTTCTATTTGTAAAAGTCTCTTCAATATTCAGAGGTTGAACGATATATATAGTTTTTTATTTGCAAAGGAGACAAAACACAAGTTAGAGAGTGTCTAGCGTGAATTTTAATTTTTTCCCGATGAACTGTATGTACATATGTATAAAGTTTGGTGTTTGCCGAGTACATTTTCACTAACGTAATTCCCCTGAGCTTCCAATTCCAAACTGAATTTGAGAGTATCTTCTGTTCCATGGAGAAACTTTTCATGAGCACAAGTTAAGTCGGTAGTTATTAGTGTCTTTCTAGTTGATAAGTCTCACTACCGAGAGAGACTATTAGATGTGTTCACAGTTGAACTTTGGGAGCATAATTGCAGCACTCTGTCATGGAGGAGATCAAATTTAGGATAATCTTTTAAGCACGCTGTTCAAAAAATTTCCTAATTTCACTCCTCGCAGATCCTGAAGTTTAGACTCGATATCGTTAAGATAGAATTTTTTATGTTTCCTGCGTGTTGGGCAATTCAACAGATTATATTTCTGGAGCCCTAACAGTCGTCAATAAAAATGTGATTATCATAGAAATTTGGCCCAACGGTGAATCTCATGAGACCTGTAAAGGTGTTCTGATAGAATTTTATGCCCATATTCTTTTATGCCTATTTGTAAAACATTTTGCCGCATTTTATAGAGTCTTAAGTCATTCGTTTTCCCTCTTTATTGACTCTCAAGAGATTCCGCCGGCGAGAATTTTCACTCTGCTGTTTATTTTATGAGGAAATATCTCATTTTCAATATCTTTCACCGTGACAAGAGGCGGAAAAACTGCGATTTGATTGATTTTGGAACATAGAGTTATTATAGTGTGATATGACAAGCGAAATGTTGCGAATGTGCAAAAAAAACATGCAATCTAATGGAAATATTTATGAGTTAATTGGCACAATGAATATGGCTCGTGATCAATGATATAATTTTTATAGGCTCTGTATTTAATTGAATGTTAATTAATTGTGGGATTTAATTAAAATTGTCCAAAATATTACGGTGCACGTGAAATCATATTGAATTACGCATTGAATTATGTAGAGATTTTTCTCAGTTCAATGTCCATTTGGTGTTTTACGCTGTGACATTTTTTTCATCATGCTTTATTCCCAGACAATGCTCATTTTTATTTCTGCTCGAAATGCCATGAAATGAGGTCATGTGCGGGGGTGTAGGAGTGTCATTCTAATTCTCTGCAAACAGAGAGAGTCTTCATTTGACTATTTCAATGGTCACAAAGTGGCCCAGCTGGAAAAGGAAATTCAGTTCAGTAGTTCAGGTAAACCAGTCCGGGTTGTCTCTTTTTTCAAAATTACCTTATTCAATTTGTTCTCTCTTTCTCTTCAGGCCATTGAGATGGGAGGTGGAATCCTTTCCCCGAATGCGAAAGAGATTCTGTGTGAATAACTCGGGTGCAAATTCCCACCCTTATCAGTCATGAAAATTAAAACACTTTCATGAAAAATGCATTTCCCGCACCCCCACTCGTCCACACAATATACGATTCTGCAGAGGGAAATATGCAGATGCAAAGAGAGATTCTAATATCTTTCTCTGACTGTATATTTGTGTAAAATATAAATAAAGAAGGCAAAAAAAAACTGTTGGAATTGAAATTTTCAGAAAGCTCCTTTTCTCCTCCACGCCTTCTCGGGGGAGCAATTTGAATAATTCCGGAACTTGTTTCCAATTCTGTCTCTCTATGCGATACACATGGCCATTCCTCCTTTCGCGACCGAAAACTATACCCAGAGAATATGCACGACGGGAGACGAAAAGTCATAAATTATTGTGGCTGGAGGAGAGTACCGTTTTGTGGTTTTTAATCTTTGTGCACACAACCAAAAATGAACTCTTTGACTCACAAATGGAGTCACCTGATCTCGCTTAGGTGATAATTCACTTATCCCAGAGGAGAAAACACAGTTGCAATTCACTGCGGCTTTGCAGACCGTATCAGACTTTTCAATTAAGGTTCAGTGACAGTTGCGAGCGATAGTGGGATGAAAAAATGAATTATTGGGAAATGTGCTGAAAATCTGACGAGAGAGTGTCACACAATTTAGCTACGGTTGGTAAATGATTCACCTAACAAAACTATGCAGATGATTGAATATTAAGGGATGTGGCCAGAAGCCGCCACTTTAGCCAGAGAATTCGCACAAATTCACTCAGAATTCCCGGAATCTACTTAGCTATGTGGTCCACCTATAGGAATTATTCTCATGTTTATTCATTAGACTTCAACGTCGACGAGCACACCATGCCACTCTGTTCAATGTTGCAGCTTATTGAAATATGCATTCAGCATCCGTCAAGTCTCCAAAGTCCCGCCATGGACGAAACTTTAATGGAAAACTTCGTAAAACTTCCATAGCATGCACTATTAAAGGATTTTCCATTCAGCTTTTTGCATCCTTCGCTGAAAACAAGACTGAAAATACATTCCTCCTTCGAAACTGAAGGAGCAAGGAAGAAATTATAGGATGATCCCTAAAATGCTGTACTTCAAAGTATTCTAAGTACTCATTTTCAATTGATGCGTTAAGCTTTGAAACAAAGGATGAAAACTTTTTGTTATGCTTTTATGTATTATTAAATTGATATTGCACTATAAAATAAATTTTTGATACTCGGGTTTACATCGGAACTGCGATGATATTTTCCCTCGTTTTCCAGTTCAAACTGAAGAACTTTCATACATATATTCTGTCATTTCTCATATAAACTGGCAGGTTTATTTACCAGAGGACTTTTTATCTGCAATGTTGCGAGAATGAGTGAATTACCAGAGTATAACTATACTCCTCATCCATCCACTGTGAACTGTGCAAAAACACACACAATTCCCCGTCTATTGTCTTGGGGTTGATTGAATTCAGAGAATTCTCACACTGTGGGTTCAACTCTGATCAAAATCCACACCGATAAGGGTGAAAGAGTGTAATGAACAAGCATGAATGGGAATGAACATCCAGCATTTTAAACAATAGACCACCCTAAACATGTAGTTGGCAGTACTTAAAATCAATACCTCACACTCTTGTCACTTCACAGCCTCCGCAGCAATTATTGCAGTGTTTTCGAGCGATAAATTAATTCCCAATCCCTATTCACAATTTATCATATGCTTTTTGGACGTAAATCAATTTTCATGGCGAAATCTATTGAGGTGAAGATGGTGCTTGAGCATGAGGAGACATTCCACATTCAAAAGAGAAGTTTGCGCCGAAATAATTACACAGTCGATAAAATTGTGAAGCACAAGATGTAGAGAAACGTGGATGATTGTAATTACAACTCATGATTTATTTATCAATTATTTTATTTTACGACGGCCTCTGGGTCTTTGACTGCAGCCACGAGTCCCGTTCCTGGCCAACAGGTATACAAATCACCTTGTCCTAATCATATTCAATCTGACAAATTCTCAAGAAAGTACTTCAAAGTTCAAACTGCCCTCATTACGTTGTTGTGATATGCAAAGCTTAGGGAAATACTCCCGTAACTTCGCATCGTGTCCCGCGTGCAGAAGGGCTGCATTGAGGTCGATTGGTGTCCTGTGGGAGATGAAGCACCGTGAGTTATCCGGGAATCAATAGCCGACCAACTCGTTTAGCTATTTATCCCTTGGGAGACTTTATTGATGCCCGGATCAAATGCAAGAGCGAGTTGAGAGCGCTGAAAAAAAACACACCAAATTATGCAAAACCGTTTCTCCACACAAAGAAAGTTTCACATATATATGCATATTCTAGCACAAACTCCATGGCCTTTCGCTGGCGCTGGAAAAAGTTGATGTAAATTATGCAATCTGAGACAATTATTTTTGCAGAGTTGCCTTTTGCGCCGCCGAGACTGGGCAAATTTGCATTGTACCTGAAGCTGTGGCGTCACTGTGGTGATGTGTGTATCTGAAATGTTGGGGTATTGAAAAGTTCTCGCGACAGGTCAGAGGGTGGGAAAAGTTTATTAATTATGGATGAATACTGGGGAAATTAGCCCGAGGCGCGCTGGGCTCTTGGAGGACTGCATCAGCGCCGCTCGCCGGTGTTGATCTTCTGCATGGTGCACTGTTGCAAATTGCCATGGTCGTGTGGGAGTGCACTTCTCGAAACTCTTGTGGTTTTGGGATGTTTTTGATTAATTCCGTCACACAGAGAAGCTCCAAAATCCACCTCTTCGCCGGCCACTTTCCAGCGGCCACTCGGCTTTTTCCATCACATCTGCCGCCTGGCTTCAGTGCCGCGCACACATCCAACTTCTTCCCACTGGCCCACAGAGATGCCACATACAATTTGCGACAATGGCAAACACTCGGCAGGACTGGCACATTGTCGTCAAATATTCAAGCTCGGTGTCACAGTGAATTTCTGTCTCTTCACGACCCTCTCAGGTGTCAAATACTACTTAGAAGCAGCCTAATAATTTATTTGCATTTTCGCAAACTTTCAACACTTCTTGCTCTTGCTCACTGACGTGACGATTCTGGCTGTGGATGGTAAAAATTATTTGTACCGTTCATTGCTCAATCCGGCGGCGAAGAAGCTGGAGAACAACAACCTCGACACAGCGCGGAAAACTTCTTGCTGGATTGATGTCGCGAATGGTGGGGCGATGGGAATAGTGAACCCAAATCCAGATTCACCTATTCAAATGTGTGCGCCAAGAATCTAGTCTGTGGTGGCAAACCTACAGCACCTTTTCAACACTCTACAACTTCGTTTGCTTAGTGAAGTCAGAAAAAATAGAAGAAAATATAGGGAACATGAAGGAATAAGATGTAATGTGAAAATAATAATAAGTGAATTGTACAGAATAGCAATCATGATCTGATTAGCATATGAATGATCAATTATGTTAGGGTGTTGCAACATTCCTTTAGCGGTCAAGTACGAATAAACAAATATAGATTTGTTTAATTGATGCTCCTCTCAAACAAATGATGCTCATCTACTTTTATCAAGCTTGCTATAAGACAAAATATTGCAGATAAATTATCACAATGTACTTCGGAAGCACAACCCTTCGCATTGAATCACATCAAACCGACAAACAAGATTATTTTCTCGTTCTTCAAAGTTTCTCGCACTCTTGTTGTCTTAATCAATGCCCAACCCTCTTCGTGCCTCGATTTCCACGGGACTTCCACGGAAACCATCAGTCAGAGATTGATGATTGACTCGATTATTGGCTACTTCTCATAACGATTCCTATTCATTTCAACGCACTGGAATGCTTTTTGCGTGAAATCTTTTAATAGACCAATACATCTTCTTCAGTCACGTCAGAGAGTCCATGCAGAGCCCAGAGCAATTTGCCAAGAACTTGTGTGAGCGCAAATTAATGACAGTGAGGCCACCTTTTGTTCGCTGTGCCAGAGATGCTGAGGAATTCTGCGCAAGATGAGTCTTTCACTCTCACCGCGAGGGCAGCAGAGGTTGACTCGCGGGTCGACCAGTGAAGAAAGGTTCTCCATCACTGGATGACGAGCGACGCTCTTTCTCCCGATGGCACATTAGCCAGAGTGTGTTGCTGGACTCAATTCCGGACGGTGAGCTCGGGAGAGAGTATTGGAGGAACGACAGAGCGAAGAAATTGCACCTCTCACTGTGTTGGGGATTAATCAGAGGCGAGGTGAGGTACACATGAATGTGCCCGCGAGGAGGCAACGAACCAAGAATACATGCTTGGCGAAAGAGTGGATCTTGATTACGGGGCAATTGTTCTCTACCTCCTCTTGTATGATCTTGCTTTGGTGAGACAAGCCTAAACAGTTCTCTTTTACAGAACTTTGATTCATTCGCCACTCTCCGGCCGCTCCATTCACACACGAACAAACTCTACACGCGACTCTGTGACCGTGGAAGAACTGTTCTTTCGCCGAAGCCACTGAGTGGCGGATTGATGGGCTGAGGATCGATCGGGAAGACCACTCTTCAGTGCGATCGCGGAGTGCTAAGACGGTCGGTGCATTGCTTGTGAGCGAGAATTATGGTGTTGAGTGCTTCAGGTGTCACTTGGCGAGGTGGACAATTGAACTGGGCCGAGCAGTGAACTTGACATCCCAACGAGGGCCAACGCGCCACCAAAGTAAATATACACAGTGGAATTGGTCTCTTTGGGACATTTTCTCTTCGCTGGCAGCTTGGCTGGCAGTAAACCTTCTTTTTCCTGCCTCTTCTATCTCACCAGTTCTATATTTACTTTAATCCACTTCTTTTCGCTTTTTTCAACTACTCACCTTCAGCTGTGCACTCGGCGGGTTTCTCAGCCGAAAATACCTGCGCTGGTGCTGCTTAAATTTTGGAACACGTCTCACGAGCGCAGCGACAGTCGCGCTGAGAAACCCCTCGATCTTTATCTCTGTGTACCTTTTAATTAAACAGGACTATCCGGTTCTCCTAGATTTGAGAGTTTCATACCTTCTTCTCTCACACCTTTTCAGCCGAAGCCCTCCTGAGCCACCCAGTGTGACAACAATAACCACAGACAGTGGATTGTCTTGCCGTGGCGAAGACGCTTAGAGACGCAAGACAGAGAGGAAATAATGAGTGAAGCGCTGTAAAAAGTACATCCCAAAATTATTATGTGTCTGTGTTATGAATGTTAAACCATACTCTATAGTGTGAAGGAGAAACACTGGGAGTGTGCATTTAATATTCCTCCTCGAGACAATATCCAGTGAGGATTGAGTGAAAAATTGCCTTCGATACGATCTATCCAATCCATGACAAGGTGGAGTGTGATAGTGAATTACTGCCAAGTGTGAAAAATCTCCTTCGCAAGCCGAAAGCATTGCTGAGTGCAATATTGCATTCGGTGGCACATCTGCAGCCATGGACACGGTTTACAGCACCAAGAAATACCTGCAAACTCTCACGGCAGGAAGTGACTACTACAGGAGCCCCAGTACAGTTAGACAAATGGTAGGTGAACAATTATGCTAGATATTGCAATTACTCTGCATTATTAAATTGTCCATTTAATATCCGGTGTGCAGTCACCTTGCCGCAAGTTTTCATGCATATGAGATAGGGCAATCGCTCATTGTTTTCACGGGGTGGGCAGTGATATTATTCACTCTTGTCTCCACTTGTTCCTTCTGCACCTCCCCTTCGCGCCCCCGACAATGCCACCGCAGTCTGAGGAATTTGTAATGTGAATAATTGTGGGAAACGTCGTATCATGGCTTCAATTCACAGATAAATAGCACGCCAACGGTGACAATACACTCCTCTTTGCCATTATTCAGCGCCGAGATGAGAGCCAATGTGGCGGAAGCGACATTAGATTACAATTGTAGCTATGAAAAATCCATTCTTTCGTTCTATATGTTCTTGGCGTTTAATACTCACGTAACAAACGAGTGTGCCTGGATAAATTCATACTTTTAATTCAATTAAAAATGTGTGGAACATTTGAAAAATGCGTAATTGGTTATTGTGAGAAGGCATGAAATTTTAGCCCTAATTAATCATGTTTTCATTAATTCTCAAGGTATTCAAAAAGAACGGCCAAAAGTAAGGGGGAGATATTTCGACCAGAAGTGGTGTACAGATAGAAAGAAGTAGAAGTTTTAGGGAGTGAAAGTGTTAAATTTTTACAATATTCCTGGATCCTGGAAGTCTTGGGAAGTGTTAATGATTTTTCATGCAAATTGTGGAAGTGTCAGGAAGTGGTGTTCAGATTTTAGCTAGATTATCTCCTCCTTGGCCAGAAGTGTTAGATGGACTCAAAATCGTCCAATTTTTGCTGTCTTTCACTCAGTGTAGTGAAAAACCTAACAAGATACTGCTAATGAGGCCACTTTCTTACCATCTTACGGTAATTGTCGCCGAATTTGAACATCTGCTGCTGAATTATCATTTAATTTTGCTCTTTCTAAAACCCATTAGTGCAGATGTGTTCTTAATTAAATCTGGGCGCAGAGTTGTACTGTTTTCAAAATACCCGCCGCCAGATTCATTCTCGGCTCCCACCTTCGTCGTTCCCTTGTTCTGGTGACAATTCTTGGTGAGTGCGGCGCCTCATATCAAACATACAGCTGTGGCATTAGCACTGTGGCCACCTCGATGCCACCGTGCTGCAATTACGCGTCCCGAAGACTCCCTCTTGGCCACTCTCGCCTCTCAGCATTGCGTAACAATTGGCAGAGCACTTGCAGTTCCACGTAATAACACTCGAGAGAGCACTAATGATGATTTTATCCAGAACAGAGAGTGTACCGTTTTTGAATAATGCCCTCCTCCAGGAACAAGACCGATAAGGCGCTCACCTGCAAAGGCTCTTGCGGTCAAATTTATGTATACACGGCGTTAATTCTATGACTTCGGTCATAAATGCGTAACTTCTGAATTGTATCAATTATATCGGGGCATTAATAATGCAGAAGTTTTGCGGCATGAACAATAAACGATAATCTTATGGAGCACGCTTAGCAGTTTATTTGGATCCATCTGAACTACCTTTCTAATTGCTAACAAAATTAAGTGAAAGAATTGTGGTGATATGAATAAATTTAAGTGGAATTACATTCAAATCATTGCCATTATGTCATCTGAAAATTAATGGCAGCACATATTAGGATTCGCACAGTCCGTTGATCTATCCGATCGGAGGCTATTGACCCAGTTGGTCAGAATGGTGGAACTCACTAAAATCTTGTGGCCTGAGGGAGAAGATAAGTATGCAAATTAATATTGGACGTTGTTGGTGGTATAAAAAAGAACTTTAATTTCTGCCCCGATTAATGCCGCATGTTATTAAAGTCTGTGCTGAAATGTATCACAAATTTACGAACACATTTATATCAATTAGCAGGTGATTGGGATAATAATGTACACTGCTCCGTCGACATTTTACACAGCGTGTCATTCATCTAGAGATACATAACAATTGACATGGTAAACAGTGTGCCTCGCGGAATGCTTTTACGATGTCTCATAAATCAGGGTAACTTTTAGTTTTTTTTTCCCCTGCGATACTGGACGGAAAAATCTGTTATACAAATATCCAATGTGATTTTCTATGCCAAGAACCATCGGATGTTCTCTTTCTCGGCTGCTCGAGACAATTTTTCTCCGCACGTCGTGAGAAATTTCTGCAGTGTGTCGAGAAGTGGTTCGAGGGCGAGAATATGGGTTACATCAGGGAAAAGTTGAGTCATAATCCTCTATCGCCTAATTGAAATAACATGATATTGGGGGAAGTATGCTTTCCATCCACCCTCCCAAACTAGCAGACTCACTTCAACTCCCGCCAAACTCTCCGCCGCAAAACACCCACGCCACAAACTTTGATTAGACGAGAAAACTCAAGTTTGAGTTGCGGAGCCTCGAATAATCTCACTGACTTCTTAATACACCTCCGCATACCGAAAATTCACTAGATTTGCTCCCAAGAGTGGAAAGAGTGGCGATTTAATCCACTCTGGGTTTGCAAGGTAACAATAATGCGCCAACCCAGGAAATTAAACTTTTATCAATTACTGCAGAAGCGCGCAAATTCTTAAACACTTTGCCTGCGTGTTTCACAGCTGATGTGCGCCACTCAAGGGTTCAGCAACACTTCTCAATGCGATTCTTTCAAGCATTCTTGCGCCTCATTCAGGAAACATCTTCACATTTGAGGGGAGAATATTTAAGCGGGTTTCCAATGTTTTTTTTTGTGTGATCATTCTCAGCCATTCAACGCGAAAGGAAAAAACGGTAAAAACATGAAGATTTGTGGGTATTTTCATTTCTCTGTGTTGCAAAAGATTCCAGACGAATGGACCACGATATTTGGGCTAGAGAGCACTGGCTATAAGTCATAGACTCTGTCGTCTTGTTTCCCGCATCTGCAATTTGCCATGCACTCAGAGTGCAAAGCATAATGCTATGAAAGAATGCAATGTGGTCTTGAGTTTTGAGCTGAATAATGCTGTTGCTCCTCTGAAACTGGCCAGTGTGACCTACATTCGCTCCCAGCTCAGCACCGAGAGATATTCTGCTGAAAATATGTATGAGAAACCATAGTCTGAATGGCTAAACAGAATCATGATCATCACTGGGAGGCACAGCTGAGCAGCACACGAAAAGCACGATACAATACAACTTATATAACGGCTTATGATTGTGTGGTTCTTTTTTATTAATTAATTCAACTCTCAAGAGTTCTGCTCTCACGTGAAACTTTGAGGAATGGCGTATAATGCTTCCCTGCCTCATATCTGAATGGATTATGGCCTGAATGGGATCCTGTGCATTCTAACGTGAATTTTCACCTTTGCCTATCTTGTCCTACATCCACTTTTTTTTCTCACTTATATACAAAGAATACATACGAAAATCCCACCGAGCGAAGGAGCAGTTTCAGTGCCATAAAATATTTGTGCGAATTGCTCTTGGTTGGCCGAAAAAAAATTGCTCCGGAAGACTTTGGGTGAAATGCAGAGGAAATAGCCTTAAAATAAGGAGGGGCTGAGGAGGAAATCGCGCAGGAAGGAGAGCGAGAGCGATAGAGAGAGGTGAAGATAAATTGGGACGAAGGTGAAATACATCGCCAAATGCTGTTTCTTGTGAGAAGTGCAGAACCAGTAGTACTGTTAAAAATTAATTTTACAAACTCATATCTGATTCCGGCTTTAGGTGAGCCTGTCAAATGAGTCTAATTCCGGAATTCTTGGAAAAATCGCTGCACTGAAAATGCCAATCTCAGGTTATAATCCGTGAAAAGATGACTGTGATAAATTATCTTGGAATTGGTTGGTGATTTGAAGACTTTGAAGCAGCAAAAATATCACAGAATTTTGTTTTTCCAACTCTCTATTGACAGAGTGCTTTTATTTACCCCAGAAGATTATGCAAATCGGTAAATAAACACTTACTACAGTCTTTCTGGGTAAGCCAAGTGTAAAATTCTGATGTATTTTTTACACAAAAACTGTTACTTTTGCAAGAACATGCGTAACAGTTGAGTGAAAAAGAAAACACAGAAACGCCACTTGCAGTGCGAGTGAACTATGCGCCACACGTGGCTCGCGAAGAGACGCATTAGTAAATCATTTGGAGGATTTGGAGGGTGGAAAGTCCATAATTCTGTGGCAACAATTTGGCGAGCACATAGTCAAGAATAGGGAGTGCGCGAGAACGTGTTCAACTTCACTGCACTTCCCGCCCACGCCGGCAGTTCACCTTCTCGGGCACCAGAAACTTTATTCAAACACTTTGGAGATTTATAAATTACATAACTTGTACTCTTGACTCTTCCAAATGCTGTTCAAGTTCAATGAACAGTGTAGAGTTTTTGCTGCTTGACTTCATTTCGAGAGCGCGCGCACTTTATATCGCTCGACTTGGAATTCCTGCCGGATAAATTCACACATTTGAGCTCTTCTTCACTTTTTTTACGTGCCATTCTCTTCTCCCCACGAGCAATAATCGTACGTATTAATTTAATCAATACACACCATCTCATGCCGTCTAATTACCTTTCTTCTATTTTTCTGCAATTTCCCTGCCAACATCCGTGGCTCCCATGGCAAGAGCTTCATTAGCATCAACACCTCTTTCTTGCGCTCCTGCAATGCAACTCGTCAGGGCGCTGTGTTGTTTTTCTCTCCCCCCTCCCCATATATGGGAAAAGAATGAACTGTTGTGTGATCTGGATACACAAATGAGATGCATAACACTCGAGAATTTCATTATGGAACGCTCCATTTTACATCTCTTCTCAATCAATCAACAAATTGTCGCTTTTGTCTCTGCACGCCACAACAGGCGACAAGGTGGAGAGCGCGAGAGAAGTTGATGATCACGGTAATTTCGACTATTTAATACCCATCGCCATGGAAGACACACGAAGATGACTGTGGAAGTGGAATGTGGTTTCCGATGTTGTCTGTAAAATTCTTCAAATCACTTTCAGAGTTCATCATCTTCTTTATGTGTGTCCCGTTAGAGTTTATACCATTTCCAGCGCTCGGTTGAGGGCACTTGGAAGAGAGGAGTTGTGTGTAAATTTTATTGTTCCGTAGAGTGCCAAAAATTACTGCTCAGCCACACAATTTAATAGGTAATGAGAACGAGAAGACAAATGACTCCCCCAAATTACCCGAAGCTCCCACTTTGACACTTTTGCGCTCATTTGTATGCCGAATGCATGCAACACTGTATTGAAATGAAGGAGCATTGCAGCTCCGAAGGGTGTGTGAATTGGGCGCAAAATTCTTTTAATATGCATTCCATATTAATGTCAGCTCTGCGCAGCATAATTAATGCTTAATCCAACGAGAGACCATGCTAACAGTGCGGAGCAGCGGCAAAATCACACATAATCCATATGTAATGTGTGTATTAAGAGCCAAAAGAGCAAAGAACCATTACGGTGCGGAATGAATTCTGCCAGCATTAAAAGCCCCACTAATGAAATTTTAATTATCGCTTTTATAGTTATTCTTGGACGTTCATCAAACACTGCATTATGCCATGACTCTCCTGTTTTATTATTGCATATATATATTCCCTACAAGACACGCTCGTGGTGTCATTTTGCTCGTGCACATGTCTTCCCTGCCAATTGACTCTGATGATGATGCTGCAGATATTATGGACTATCTCTATGTGTGCTCTGGATTGCCATAAAAGTCCCAATAGCTTCCTCATCCTCGGGGCCATGGAGCGACAATTATTGTATTGACGACGACAAATAATTGTCAGCATACCTCATCCAGAAGGGGTATTCATAATAGGAGAAATCGACCACGAATGAGAACATTCTGTCTCGACATTGCATTGCCAAAGGCTTTAAATATACGGATCAATTCCCACTCAAACTAAGGAATCTGAGGCTTAAAATGGCGATTGACTAAATAAAACTAACCACTCGTGGTATTTCTCTATTTTGGATGACACGTGTTAAGTCAATTTGTACCTTCTGAATGTGTTATTTTAAAACAATTCTCGATTGTAGAATAAGTTGTAAAGATAGATTAATCTGTGATTGTGGCTCGAATTTTCAAGCATCAACATGAAAGATAAACTTGTGAAGCTTCATTATTTTTCTTCATTTACATAACATGCAATCGTTTAAAACTCCCTAACGGTGTTTTAGTGAGAATACAAATCGTGTTTTTCCTTATTAATTTCGAACGTTAAGCATGTTTGAATTTTAACATTTGTCAATTTTAATGGGAATCCAGCGTAATTCAACTGAATTACACAAGACGTGCTGATATTCTCCTTATAGTCGTTGAGAGTGCATGTCTTGACGAGAGCAAACACCCCTTGGCTTTCTCCTCTTCTCTTTGTCGTCTATCGACATGTTATCTTCCATAATTACTTTTCCATTAATCAGTTATTCCTATTTTGAGCAAAAAAGCAACCCTTTCTCAGCATCTCGTGCAAAGTGTATGATTAATATCGCTCTCATGTAAGACATAATCCCGATGTTTTTCCTCCTCTTGAATATCTCAAGTGCCCTCGCCTTGTATGTGTTTTCCCTTGCCCCAGACAATGTGTGAGTTTCCTCTGCACCGCCATAAAGTAAGGAGTGTAATCCTCTTCCCATGTAATATTTAGCATGGCTGTAAAAAGCATGGAGGAAGAGTCACAATTTAAGCTTGAATCATTCTCACATGTGCAAAGGGGTGAAATACTTCTGCAAAGTGGCTCGTCCTTCTATATTGTCATTATGAAGTCGCTATTATTATTTTACTATCGACATCATTATACTTTCCTCTCGCATATCGCTTCAGATGGCGTCAATGAAAGTGCATTTGCAGTAGAAATTATTAAATTGCTCTATGCTTAGTGATTTAATAGGGCTCTTTGGTTTCTCTTTCGTCATTTATTCCTATCAAGGTAGAAACTGATTGCAATTGAAATTGCTCATTTCTGTTTATTTGCTTACTTTTGCACTGATAATTCTATGATGCATTATATCTTTATGCTCCCCTCAGTGAAATTTGCTTTCTATATATAGTATTTGTGTGAGCTTTTGAGCGTTAGGAATTTTCCAATATGGCCCACTTGAACCCTCCTCCCTTTGAAGCATCTCCAGCCGATTTTGCAACTATTCCATCGATTTTGCCATGGAGAGAGTGTGGCATGATAAAAGAGGGCTTCCCCTGCAAATGGGTTGCATTAAAGGCGATGGAATTATTTCACTCCGCTCCTCAAAGCGTCTGCCAGCGCCCAGGAAAGAGGGGTGAACGATAGTGGAACAGGACGGGTGATTGAGGACTTTTCATTATTTCTCCATTCGCAATTTTTCCAGCTCAGAGCTTCGCGAGACATGAAAGAGCTTCAGCGCAGAAAAGAAAATTTGCACAATGCATTTTGATCGACGAGAGAATGGCTGTCCATTTTGACAGGGTGGCTCTTTTTTACCTGTGTGCGTTTTGTCACCCGCTGGAAAAACCGTGCGAGCAGCGCGACGAACCAGGTGTGGGCATGAATACAAAAGGTGGGCGAGATACAGCATCCGAGGCTCTTTCTCGCGTGGCGTCACGTCGCATGAGCACGAGTGAAGTCTCTGTCTTTTTTCCTCGACATTCACGAGCCCGTGAAAAAAAGCAATTATATATTTTTTATTATCATATAATTTATTTTCACCCAGGAAACTCCGCAACCAATATTTATATTTTAGCTGCACTTTCAACTTTAGATGCAACTGAAAAACTTTATAATTAAAAACTGTCAATTGAGATTTCAATTTAAATTAAAGTGCAATTGACTTGACCCACTTGACTTAATTTTAACTTGAACGACTTGCTATGTATCTGTGAAATACAAAAAAGGGAGGACGAAGAGACAGTTTGAGTGTGATTTTATATTTAATACAACTTCTACCATTTCAGCAAACAAAAGTGCCAGTGGGAATTTCCGCTGTTTATTGCGAAAATTTATAGCAAAAAATAATCTGTCGACGTAAATTATCCGCAACAATCAAAAAGAAATATATATGTATTTTTATAAATCATAAAAGTAGTGTCTCTAGGAGGGTGGCTTCCGAGGGACGGAAAGAAAAGAACTCGAGGCGCAAGGAAGGGGTGTTGTTATCATAAAAGTTCCAATGAGTCTTTTGCGTTTATGTCGACCATTTCTCATCCAGCAAACGAGGATACATGCAAAATTTAACTGCTTTTCACCCTTACGAAAGTGTCCTAGACAATATCGTCATTGATTCCCACATATCAGTTGGGACATCGTGAGTTTCAGGACGCTTTTGTGTGACCAGAGAGTTATGATCACACGAAGAGTGACTCAAGAAGAGGGAAATATTTCTGTAAATTAAGGCATACCTTAATTTAATCATCCACTGAAACTTTTTAATCCCTTCTACCTTTGCAATTATCGAGAAGTTTAATTTTGAAGTCGCCCAGCAAGAGCCAATTACAGCAACTAACAAGTCTCTTAATGCATCTCAAGCTGAGTATTGTGCTGAAGTTCTGCCATGCCAGGCAGAGAGACCTTATCAATACATATAAAATGTGAATAATTGACAATGGAATGAAGAGATTGGCGCACCAAATGCTCAGATGAATGGCACCGACAATGCACTTTGGAGACTGTCGGTGCGACAGAAATGCCAAGGAAGTAATTCCGCCTCGATTTTGTCTTCAGCCGCCTCTGTGGCCCGAAGGGTGGGACGCGAGAACAAAACATTCCTTGTTTGCATACATCAAGAATTTCTTGTATGTACTTTCACATAATACTTTTGTGTTGGTCTCAGCAGCAAACATGGAGCCCCGGTCTTACGTCCTCATCTTCCATGGGGAAGGACGATGGGGATTGAGTGTGTGTTTAAATAATTAACAATGTTTGCCGGTTGGTTTCTCTCCTTTCGTTAATATTTGAAGAGGCAAATTTATGATTGTCTTACGCCAAGCCTCCGCCGGCCTGTTATTCCAGCCTGGGACCCACTTTGGATTCAGGGGATGGAATTTTTAAAAGGTATGCGGTCCTCCACGGCGGGCTGCAATTTAGCAGCGACACCATCCGGCTGAAGCCATTGCAGAAATATAAAAGCATAACTGCGCCTCTTGCCGTACTGAAGATGAATATCGCACTATAAACATGTCTTGTGCTCTTCTTTGCAGTCGCACGATTACACATCGTACCACAACACGATGGGACGGCGCTCCACCCTCAATCCCTACACCCACATGACCAACAAATACTCCTACCCGACCGACCACAGCCTCAGCAGCCACTACGGGTACAATTCGTGGGGCTTATGGCGGGATTCTGCCAATTTGTCACTATCGGCGTTGTCATCAACGAAAAAACGTGGTGTGAAATCCTTTTCAATAATCCTGATGACTGCCGCTTTTATCGTGGTCCTGGCGGTGCTCTCAGTCGCCGGATTGGCCTTCTACTTCAGCACGTTTCGCTCGGAAATGGATGACTGTGAGTATTGCCTTCCCGCACTGCCGTGTTCGCCAACCCCCGGGATGAATTTTCACTCCGGCACAAATTCTTCCGCCAATTTCCTCACAATAGAAGACACGATATTTCTCCATCAATCAATTCCCACTGACGCATAAGTTTATGTAAAATCTCAATTACATTTCCCGCCAAGGGGGCGACGGGGTGGAGGTGTGGGGGATACGCTGAGATATTTGCAGGGCGCGAAGACCTACAAATTGATTTTGTAGGTCGTGAGTGTGTGAAATTTCCCCGGCGCCGAACATGACAATATGCTGTTTGTGTACGCGGCATAATCCGGGAAGTACTCCGCCACCCCCGGGATTGCGAGATGCATCAGCGTAGCGAATAGTGCTGAGTCGTGGAGAGCAAACACATCCCGGGTTGAGCGTGTTGTATGCAAAATAGCTGAGTTATCGCGTATTTTCGCAGCGTTGCTCGTGTTCGACGGCTCATTCCAAGTGATGCGCGGCGACATGTACACCACGGGCCTCAAATATAACCACACGTCAGCTTTCCGGCAGAAGCAGCAGTTCTACGAGCGTCTCGTTGACAATGCAATGGTCAGCGGAGGTCTCAGGACCACTAGATGCGACGTGATGGGATTCGGCAGTGGACCTCTGATCAATGTCAACTTTAGGGTGTTTGTCGACATCAAAAGCTCACCTCCCATGTAAGTATTTTAAACTTATGGAGCGTTTCCCAGTCAAACACGTGTATGTTTAACTTTAAACATGCAAGAGTTTAACATTCAAAATTAGCAAGATAAAACACGATTTGTGTTCTCGCTAAAACAGCGTTTTAGAGAGTTTGAAGCAATTGAACATTCTGTATAAGAATGAATAGGGCGAAATTTTCCATGATTACTCAGATGTTCTTTAAAATGTGTGATCCAGAATAAAAAAAAATTACAAGTGGTAAATTTTTGACACAATCGCCATCCTGAACCTTTCATGTGTGTTTAGCATTCCTAGTCTGAGTGAAAATCGCTCTATTTTCCCTCCTGTGCCACTATCACTCCCATTGACAGACTCAGAGTAAAAATGCTGTGTTTTTCTTGAAAATATTTGAAGTAATGTAATTTCGTATGCACTCCTCATAAAAGCGAAGAGACATTTGGCAGTGCAATTCCGTGAAGAGTGAAGTAGGGCAAAAGGGTTGTTGACTTTGCCACGAATTATTGCTCCACATCGGAAACGAGCTTCCCACGGAATGTGTGAAAAGTTACAACCGATTTGTAAACAGTCGCAAATTCAACATGTAAGGAATTTGAGATTTTTCTTCAGTCATTTCCAGCGAGAATATTACAAATGCCACTCAATTCTTATTCATAAGGAGTCACGGTGAAAATAAGAGTCAAGAAGAGATGCAATAGCTGTGGTGTAATTTAGTGTAACATTTTGGGAGAAAATACATTCGCGAGTTCCACTGTCGCCTCTTCGACTCTCCGCATTTTTGCGCAAATTGCAGAGGCGACATTCGCAATAAAGCATATGAAATTGCAAATGAGCGACAATGAAGGGAGTAATTGGGGAATTTTTCAATTGCATCGCTCCACTCAGCAATATCTCATGCTTTAATATTCAATTTGTTTCACATTGCAGGACAATGACGAATGTGGAGGAGCACATAAAGAATTCGCTGCTGAACGAAGTCACGTCCTCAAACTCATCCTTCAGGAACATTAAAATAGACCCCGACTCGATTGAGGTGAAGCGATCGCTGGATGTTGAGGCGCTCAAGTCGTCGTCATTTGTCAGGGAGATCGATGTGAGTACAGAGCAATTTTGCATGTTGAACAATTGCCAGCATGTGACCGAATGCATTGCATGTCACTGCCATTTCCTCTTCTGTCTCTCCTGCAGATGGCAACCGAGACCACCACCAGAGTCACACCGGCCTTTGATGAGCGCATCACGAAAAAATCGGGTGTCATCGAGAAGACAATACACAAGTTTTCATCGTCAACGACGCGACAGACGCCCAAGCCCACTAACAGCACCCCATCAGTTATTCAGGGCTCATATGAAATCACGAAGACCGAGGCGGACCTGACATACAGGAAGGATTATTCCACTCCAACAGTGGGCACCACCGACGTCGCGACGGGCGTCACACTGAAACCAATCGTCAATCATGCCACAATTAAAGTGAAGAGTTCGTCAAAGAAGGGTGCTGCTGTCTCCACAGTGGAAAAGGTTAACGCCACGCGGACTCACAATGTGGGAAAGGTAGGTTTACGCCGAGTTCAAGTAGTAATTAAATCACTGCACCGCTGCTTAAGATATGAGAGAGCTTATCTACTTTTCTGATTCACAACAGGTGGATAAAGTGGAGAATCCCGTGCGCACTACAACCACAGCTCCCGTGACTGTGACACCCGTGACGAGTACCGAGAGCACAACGAGCACCACAGAGAGGCTGGAGACGATAAGTGACACTCCCTCAATTGCCGCTTCATCGACCACAGAGAGTGCTAGTCAAGTGAGCACCGAAGAGGCGAAAGAGGATTCAAGTCACGAGACTGGCGCCAATAACAAAAACCCTCCGAAGCTGGATGTGAATCTCTTCACAAGCTCTCCAGTGCTGGATCGCGAGCCATGGCGTCCCATCAATCCGTCCACTCCGTCCAGGAAACCCACCGAGGAGACACCCATCGCCAAGGTGCCCACGATTCCGTCCAAGAAGGAGGAAGTGGTGTACAGGAATAGGGGAGACATCCTGGCGACGGAGAAGACGCATCCCATCTACTACCAGAGTTACACCAATCCATCCTTCTCGGCGACAACGATGGGCATTGAGCGACTGGGGGCGGCCGACGTGAGACCCTATCCGCTGCCGGTGAATAAGTTGTATGACGAGGACGCTGGCAATCTGGGACAGTTGAATCAAGGAGAGGTGATTCGCAACCCGAGCTCTGGACTGAAGGTGAACTACGACGACTATCACATGCACGGAGATCGTTTTGAGCATCTGGGCGGAGGAGTGATTGTGAAGAAGTCTGAGTCCACGGAGGCTTCGCAAGAGAATAATTCGAGCGCCGAGGCCGTGCCAGAAGTGTCAACTGTGGAGAATAATGAAGACACCACCCTGTCACCGGATGGCGTGGAGGAATCCGACCATTTGGGAGATATCCTCTATGATTTGCTGAGCAGCGGTGAACGATTCACGGACGGAGTGAGCACCACTGAGAAGATAAACTTCAACAACATTCGCGAGCATGTCCTCAACATGGCCAGAAACGCCAGTTCCACCGCGACTGTAGAGAGTGCAACCACCACTGCGGGAAACTCAACCATTGAGCCGACCACGACATCTTCGTATGTGGAAGTTGAGACGCTGGACTACACTCCAGCATCGTGGGAGCCACCAGCCCTCTTCCCCATCCAAACTAAGTGGGAGTTTGTCAACGGATCATCTGTGCTCGTTCCTGAGACTGTTCCCATGAAGAGGATCTACAATGACACTTTGCAGGCTTGGATTGTTGAGAATTCACAGCAGGAACAGGAGCCCAACAGACTTCAGGAATTGACATCGAAGAAGCAGGATTCCGGCAACATTCAGAACATTTCTGCCATTTTCGACACTCTGGCCTCCAAGTTAGGAATCACGCCCAACATCGCCAGCAAAGTGCCGCCGTTCCTCACGTCCAAGAAGAACCGAACGCGAGCTCCGTCAACAACCACCGAGAGTTTAACAAGGGAAACAACAACAACGGTCAGAATGACGACAACAGAGCCCGCAACAACCATCAAATCAACAACTGAAAGCCCTAGTAGTTCGGTTTCTACGGAAACCGAAGTGATATTGGTGCGATCATCTTCGGAAACTACCCCTAATCTATCGTCGGAAACAATTTCCGGCATGGCTGAAGTCGAGGAGGTCGATCCGGCGATATTTGAAGAGATGATGAGGAGATCCTCCACAACGAAGATGCCTCCACTCGTGACTCTCCTTCCGGCGAGATCCAATTTGGGCGTTAGGACCTTCAGGCCACCCATCAAGCACTTAGATAGTCGAAACTTCAAGACACCCTTAGCTAGAATCGTAACGGCAAGCATGAGCGTTGGCAACTGATTTCTTTCTGCCATCTAGTGATAGTGATGATAAAATTACTGAGCATAACTTTGCTTGTACAACATCAGCACTACATAACTGTCTGTCCCTCATTTTCCCACAAACAACTGTGCATTTATCCGTTTTAAGTATATATATATATATAGGATGTATAGGATAGTTCGATATGTCCATAAGATTTAAACATAATGACGGCCGATACACTGATACAGTGTGATTGAGACAGTACTTTCTACATTATAAGGTTACGTGTATAGTGTACTTTGCATGATATTCCATCATATTGATTCCTGTTGTTTATCCCGCATTGTAATCAAGATGAACTATACAGCATTTTATCCATAGAGACTCTCTAGTAGGTATGCAAAATAGCAGAAAAAAAGAGCATAAGCGGACGAAGTTTATAAACAATTGCAATAAATGCATATTAATAACTTGCGCCCCAACTTTTACTTCCCTCGCAATAAATATTTCAATACAGTTTTTTTCCAGCTGAAAAACACTTGAAAGTCCATTATACAAATGGGACTCTCTAGCGTCGACGAAAATACAATAAGTTGCAAAAATCATATTTTTAAACAGAAAATTCCACCCCAAACAATTTTCTCTGTGCCCACCATAAGTCACAGGGTTGAAGGTAAACACAGGTGAAAAGTTCTTCATAAACTTATGTATTATTTGCGAAAATCAGAAACTTTGGCAAACTACCTTTTCACCTTTTATCGTATAGCGTGGAAAAAGCTCTGCACCTTCGCAGTCATCTTTAAAACTCCTTCAGAAAGTAAGAAATGCTGAAATGACATTCCGCTACATATTTTTATGCCATCCAAGGCACCAAATTGAGTTGTTGGAGAGTATTTTTTTTCCACGAGGCAAAACACGCATTTAAACAAGCACAGAAACTTTTACTGCATGCAATTTCAAAATTAATCCATTATAATGCTGTTATGTCGCCGTGTGTCTGTTGATTGAGGTGCGAACTTGGAATTTCTTTAATTAATTTCAGCACTAAGATCTGCCAGACGCATGTGAAAGCATCAAGAACACGAATTTCCCCGAGTGCAGCAGTGTCCATGTGAGTGTATTAAGGAAATGAAGGAAAATCACAAAACACGCGGTCTATTAAAACTTTATATATCAATCATTTTCATGTCTAGTATATATTATCTCTGCGGTGCCGATTTTTTTTCCCACCATCAGCAATTTATCATAATTACATCCCGACCAAATTGACGTGTTCCATACATTCCACCACTTTCACATCCTCAATATCTCAAAGGCTGCTCGCGTTCCCGCCAAAGCTTGGCACCCAAGGAAAAAGAGGAGTTTCTCATCAGCGGGAAAATCAGTCCCATTTCACCTCAAACTGACACACAGAGTGTATTTGGCCAGACGCACGCACAGCATATTTTCCTGTTCCCAGAAGCCCGCCCAATTGGGTGGAATGGCAACCCTTCCGCCAAGGAGCAGGCCAGAGTGGCCTGGAAAAACTTTCCTCCACCCCCCTAATTGCCTTCGAAACTCCCCACAAAGGCGAAGATTTATTTGTGTCAGACCAAAAGGGTGGGAATAGCGATGAAATGCTCAAAATTACAAATTTATTGTGCTGGCTTTTTCTCATTGCACGCACCGCAACGGCGGAGGGCCGGGAGCCCTTTTTTCTGACCACCGAGTGTGAAAATATCATAATTTGCGTATCTGATAAAGGTCGTAAAATTCACACTTTTAATTGCCTATTTTCATACCTCGATGCTGGCGCGCTTTTTACGCGTTCACCATAGCCAACAAAAAGTGTGGAACTTTTCGGCGCGAGCTTCAAGGGATTTGAGGCTATTCATGGATGATATCAAATAAAATATTACAGACCATTACTGATTGTGAAGCCATCAAAATTGAACGTGAAGGTATATAAAGCACTTTGGTGTGTATTTTTATCATCGTCAAAACACACCAATTTTCACGTATTTAATCCACCAACGCACTATCAAAGTGAATTTTCAGTATAGTTTTTATAGCATCAACATTTTGTTCAAATTTAATACTCACGCCATATAATCCCTACTGGGAAATTCCGCTTGTGATTTTCGTGCTATCGATGAATTTTATGTCAATAAAAATTATTTTTAAACTAATCGCTTTGTTTATTGTCATTTTAATTAACATCCTATGGGAAGTTTGTTTACAGTTTATGACCTTTTATTTCACACAATTCCTGATTTTTTATTCTCCACTCTCTCAAACTACACTTCCGTTCACTTTCCACTATGTCATGCTGTTCATTAAACACAGACTTTTTCTGGGGTTGAACTAAATTTCATTTCATGTTTTTCTGCAAATTCCCACCGACGTTGAGCTTTTCCCGTGAGACGGAAAAGTGGAATCCCGCGGACTGTTCAGCGACATAGGCTGAAGCGGAGTAATTGTGACTCACAGCAAATTGATGAAGCTGTAAAACACTGTCGCGAAGTGTATGACAAATTCAGTATGCGAGGAAGGCGGAAAACTCATTTCCTGCAGTCTAAAATCAACGCCGGAAGGCGAAAGGAGTGCCGTAAACTACATAATTATTTACCGATAATCCTGGGTGTCTTTCTGTCTGACATTCACTCAGCAAAATTTGTAGGCTTAAAGTTGCAGAGAAGCAATATTGCGTCGTCTATAAACCAAGTCTATAAACTGCCAAGGGAGAGATTATATGCCTTTAATCTGTACACCACTTCCTGACACTTCTGAAAGACTTTAATTCATTCTTCGACTTCTTCAACTATTCTTTACACTTATTTTTAGCTTTTATCTCTATATAATCTGGGTTTTTCACCTGCTTAGATTTCAGATTATAGGAACAGATCTTGTCTCAAGATTCGATCCTCAGAAATTTCTGTCTTGACTTTAATTTTTCTAGATAAATAATATTTTTGAAAATGCCTAATTTTGTTGTTTTAGAAATTTTCAATTCTTAACACTTCATGTAAAGCTGTACACCATAGTTTACACAATTTTTGCTCCTTGTAAACCGCCAGAAGATTGTCGAGATCAGAGCGATCACCCTCGTGATCATAAAGCATTTCAGTGCACCCTACAAACGGTGTTATTTTTTAATTATCCGCCATTTCATTCGCTGTTCTACCGAACACAGAATAGCTCAGGAGGGGCTTTAATGTGGTCAATAAATTCAACGAAAATGTCGCACAGAAATGCGAGCAGCGCTTTTGCGGCGACTTTTCCCCCCAAAAGCTCATCCCACGGCGCGTCGGCGGGGGGAATTTTTCATTAAGTGCTGCACGATTACCCACCCACTCTCTCCGCGACCAAGTATTGAGAAATCACGAATTCTCGCTCCCAAATCTGCCGCTCGGCGGCACAGCGAAAAACTTCCATATCACATGCACACGGCAATTTAACAGATATCTTGTGTAAATACTTTAGCGTGGATGGTGCTCACGATATGCCGAAATATTTTTGCCATATAGATGAAACTTCTTGAATAATTTAAGGGAAAAACCGGGGGAAACGACTCGATAATTCCTCTGTGAGCAATTCTGCACGATTAGGTAGTAAATTGATGGCTCCATTGTTTAAGGTGGAAAAAGTTTCAATCTATGCCTTGGGCAGGGCGGGGGGGAGGAAAGTTACCCAGGCATCATGCCTGGATTCTCCACAGCTGATCGGAATTCCACTGTGGTTTCCGATATTTTCCAATTCCTCCTCATATTGCGAGGCGGCGAGGACGCGGAAACACGCGGAAAAGTTCAAGGCAACAGCCAAAAAAATTCCCCCTATCAATATATTAACGTCTCCGAGGATGAGTTAATAGACAGATTTGCACGAAAGTGAGATATTTTTATAAATTGTATTTCAACAAAAAGTGCCTTGCAAAGTTTGAAAGAGCGCGCCTGAAAGGTTTATACAGGCAAAATCGCTATTGGAATTCGATTAGTTTTCCCCTTAACTGGGTTTTGTCTACACATAATCGAGAAGCCAGAGTCCTGATAGACTCACATGGGTGGAATTTTATGTGGAGCTTTGGGAGGCATTCGGTTGGATTGTGGAAAATGCAGAGGCTGTCGAAAAAGCTCCATTTGTACGTCGTTTCGACGTGGGCCCATGGCGAAGGTACGTTTTTACTGCCGCCACACACATCCAATTCGTTTATTGCCACCTTTAATAATTTATTGGCATCAAAAATCTTAACACGTGATTCTCACACAAGTCACTGAACCATTGAGCCGGAGCACTTTGCACAGCAGGGCGAAGCGAAGAGAGCCAAGACCCGATGCTGAAACCCATACACATTAGGTTTCCGTGTGTATTTACGGTGGGGAGTGACATGGAATTGCCACAAATTCACTTTATAGCCACCCTCGAGTGTATTGCATTAATTATAAATTTGGGGTCGGTGAGAAAATGCTCCTTATGGGAAAATCACCAGCTTCACGATCTCTTCCAATAGTGGTGAAGTTAATAAAGTCGTGATGACGTATAATGTCCTGACTTTTAACTCAATTCACTATAGACTTTTACACATGGTGGCAGCTATAATGGCATTTTGCGATTAACGTCGAAACCCTTGCAATGAGCTTTGATCATCTTGTCAATTGAGATTTTGTGCACTCAAGCCGCAAAATTGAAATTATAATTAATTATGGCAGACAGCCTCGCATGTCATTTGCCAAAATAGCACATTCTGCTACCGACCGCACCTATTTATGCAGCAAAGTCTTCCCTGAAGTCATTCAAACCATTAATTCACATTCCATCCGCGGGGGTTAAACTAATTCTGCATAGTTAATGCTGAGCTTTTCAGTGCAAAGCGGACAAAAACACAATTAAATACGCAATTTAAATCAATTTTGTCCAGAATAACACTAATTCTCTCAATA
The DNA here is from genome assembly GCF_947086385.1 of Phlebotomus argentipes. NCBI lineage: Eukaryota > Metazoa > Arthropoda > Insecta > Diptera > Psychodidae > Phlebotomus > Phlebotomus argentipes. The sequence goes on along the minus strand of NW_026776181.1, from coordinate 3,550,975 downwards.
ACACATATCGTGTTATTGCATTTATTTAAACTTGATGATTGCAAAGTACAAACATTTCCACTTCGAAGGATTGATAAATAACTTTTGCAACATTGTGCATATCTATCATGCGAGAACTAGTGCGCAATATTGAATATTATAATGTTATCTATAATGCTGATCAATTCAGTAAATATTGATTTTAATCACCACATAAATGTCAATTGAGTCGATGGGAAAATCCCATGAGATTCAATTGACAAACTTCATCAGAAGCATCCATGAAGATGCGAGTCAAATAAGCAATGATAAATTTGAATTATAAACTCACCTTTCCACCTTTTCACACGGTGTGTAAACCACTGATCTTGTTCAGATTCTTCTTTCTAACTCTCTTTGATAAAATATGAGCTTTAATATCCTTTCTCCTAACACTTACGGAACAAATATTTGCCCTTTTTCTGAAATGTGGAATTTTAGATCACTCCTTGTTGGTCAAAAACGATTTTTTGTGCGCCGCTCGGTAAAAAATTCGCCGGTTTTTTACCACATTTTACTAAATATCTCCGAAACGAAAAAACTTTTATGTTAGATTATTTTTCCCATATGTAGAACACTTCTGGGGCTACATTTCTCCCATATATGCCAAAGCCATATTTCTTCTCTATTTTCCTGTAACACAAGGGTTTCCCTCGATAAGTTTCGCTTTTTATGCTGCGCGCATTCGCCAAAAATTTTAACGAAGGTACATTTTGTCATCTACGCACTCCTTCAGATGATAAAGTAGTTAAGATGTTAAAACAAAAGAGGAAAAAGGCCAATATCTCGACTCATTGGCTATTTTACGTCAATTTTTGTGGTTTTTATGGAGTCAAATTGCAATTTAAAGTAATGTCTAATCTGGTTCTAAATAAAATATCGCTACTAAATGAATATTGATATGACTAAATAAAGCACTTTGTGTGACATAGCAGTGAAAAATTCTCGCAAGCTCTGCAAGGGTTGGATGTATTTTTGAGTCCATCCCACGTGTGATGAAAAGCGACTGGCGTGGGTGTCGTGCATGGCGAAATGCACTAAGTGGATGATTTTATTTGCCTTTTAAATGTCACCGGAGGGGATGTTTGCCCGACTATTTGCACACCCAGCGAACTTATAATTAAACATGTTGATGAAACTCCCAGTTAATTATTTTGTAATTCGATTGTGAATTCCACCCATTGAGTCTATAGTCAGTTTGATTTCATCGGCCGATTGTGTGGTCATTCGGTTTTGGGTTGTGCCGTCAAAACGGCGCAATCGGGCATGAAGGGTTGCAGAAGACGGGCCGAGATTTATTTCCGGATGCCATCCGTGAAGACGCATGGCGAATATTTCACTCTCGGGAAAAGGTATTAAAGTGATGCATGAGGGAGGATTGCTGTCTGGCATCCGCCCTCGCTCTTCTGGCGCATAATCCGCTCTTTCAATACCTGCTGGCCGCCGGACCGACAGCTTTGTTTAAGCGTCAACGCAAACACCAACAATTTCCAACCCTTTCATCATGCGTGTTTTTCATTGACATTTGTCACCCCTGTTCAGTCATCTCCTTGTTAGTTTTGCCCTCACACTCGCGATGTCGCTGAGCTTTTTCCGCATAACACGTCATGGTTGGCATTTTGTGAAATTTCACAGGATGTTTTCGTCCCTGTTGGCAAATATCACGAGAGACAATAAAATTTCTTTAATCTCCGTGTCTATCTCGTCCATCCGAAGATGCCTCTGGAGACTTCCATTGGCGAGGAAGAAGTTAAAAATGCATCTTTTCTCTGGTTTCCGTCATTGTTTTCCACATTGGATTTTTCTCAAGTTTTCCAGCTTGTTGTCATGGCACTTTTCAAGAGTTTGTGATAACATAAATGCAATTGTTTCTTAAGCGCGGCAATGAACGTGAGATTCTTATTTCACGCGTTTTCTGTCATAAAACGAGACTTTGGATAATTTTCTTAAACGCCTCACGTCTTCATCGTAATGATCGTGATTTTATTCTTAGAATGTTCTTTTTATGGGTGGAAAATGAAATTTCAAGTGTTCTGTCATCGATTCGCTTTTGGCATTTGAGGAAACTTCGGGATTATTGGCATAAGTTTTGATGTTGAAAATTTAAAGGAGAAGTCTCAAGTTCTGATTTGTTCAAGAAGAAAGCTTAGTGAATGACTGAAGACATTGTCACACCTCTGATTCATTGTGTCACTTGAGAGTCTCTCGAGATGAAGAGAGAGAGATTTTGTATTTATCAACTGACTTTGACATTCAAAATATTAAAGAAATACAGCGGAAAGGGAAATGAAAATATATTCCAGTGTCATTAATTCAAAATGTCGAGGCGGGAGAAGCCTCAAATGTCGCGAAAAAGGTAGATTTTCCACCAACACAAAACAATTGCGCCGAATGGCGAAATTGGCAGTAAAGCTGTGGGTCAGAGAGTCTCAAAAGAAATGGGATTTTTGGGTGAGTCACGTGATTTGGCTCACTTAATAGATTGATTTGTTATGTGATAGAACCAATTCTTAAAAAATTTAACACTTCATTGCATTCTGCACGGTAAACTGCGAGAGTTTTGTCACTTTGCTTCGAACTCTAAACTAGAAAATAGCTAAACTTTATCTGACATGTAATTTTCAAGATGTGTGGCTTCTTGTTATTTCTCAGCCATCCTAAATGCTGTGCATATGAGGATGTGCGGCGCATGGGTGACAGTTGATGGTAACGGAGTTAAAATAATGGCTTTTCCATCTGCAATTCTGAAACCGCCGTCTCTTCCCGATTTTGTCGCATCATTCGGAAAGCAATTCATATTTTTTGTGCTGGGTTGGCATTTTAAATAAATAGTTTTTTTTGTTGTTAGTTGAATATGCGCAACCAGCATGAAAAAAAGAGACTATACTGTAATTGATGGAATGTGTTTTGGAGGATGAGAGAGTAGCAAAATGGCATATTCTGGGGGTGAAATTTTATTGCAAAATTTCATTCATTGTCGGAGCTAAATAAATATCCGTCAGCATTTGCCGAGATTAAATCTCTCAGTTGATGTCACATGAAATGACTGTGGGAGCAAAATTTTACCAAATAATTGACTAAATTTGATTGGTTTATTATTGCAGAAGGCACGTTTCCATTTTGTATATTAATTTCCTCGCACCATCGGACGTGGGACACAAACCATAAATCAAAGTACGGTATTATTTTGAAGCATAATGTCATATTTGACCTATCTGTTTGCCCAATGACAGTGCATCAAAACTAAGGGTGGAATATGAATTTTGTATGCTCAAATCGATACTGGAATTGATTGACTTATGGATTGACTTCTCAAAGAATTCGAAGATGTTTCTCTTCATCGCTGTCCCTGAGCCTTACTTTATGGTACAGAATCCCGTGAGATTTCCCAGAGAATTGTGACCCGACAGAGGTATTCAGGTGGACGTAATATCCTACAATCCTCAAGATGGAATATTTAGAATTGATTTTCCGCAGCAATCCAAGGCGAAAGTTGGGTGGGGAAGAAAATCCGGGTGGAAGATCCTTGCTTGTATAAAATCCTCCTGAGCATCGGTGGATGTTGTATAATGTGTTGCGACAGTGTCAACAAGGTAGAACCAACAATAAATGTTTTCTTAATTGCCCTCATCTATTTATACACGACCCAGATAATGCCTTCTCCCGCCCCGCACGCCCCGAATCCCATGAAATATCCGACACTTGAGCATGCTGTGTCCCTGCACTCACCTGTTCTGAGCTCCTGTGACCACTGGCGTGTCACATCTCCCAATATCCCGGCATCATCCTGGGTTCAGCCCCAAGAAATCGAGCGCCGGAGTCTTATGGGCTTACGGCTGGGCTTAGGGCATTGATTGGAAAACGTGGTCACACTCTTCATCCTTCGGCAGTGCTGAGACGCTCCTCGGATATCCATTAGAATAAATTAACTTGACTGATGGACATGATGGTGCAGCATTGTGGAAAACGAACGCAATTTACTCTTTCTCCAGAAAGTGTTGCAAAAGTTTCTATTTCTATTCAAAAATATTCTCCGCCAGAAGAAGTAAGAAGCAGCAAATATAATGTTTCAACCGGAATATAGATCAGAAGTGGATGAAAATGGCTGAAATTAACATTATCGTCAAAATGTCGTATGCAAATTTTCTTCGCAGGCAAGGAAAATCCAAATATTGACTTTTATCCCTCTAGAAGAAGTTTTTTTTTCTTATCTACCTAAAGGAGTAAAATATTCATTCTCGTCCAAATTCATTGGTAGTGACAATTATCCTTGTAAGTATCAAAGTTTGCCAATTTTTACACTGTGTTTGGACAAAAAATAAGTCAGAAAATTGTAGTTTATACAAAAAAAGCGTTCTAGAATCAAACGAAATTAATCGAAAACACCATCAACGAATCAAAATACATACAATATACCTACATATGATATACATATAAGTGAATGTGAGATAATGTGGCATCCCAATCATATTGGCATTGAGTCAATGCATTATCTTAGCAAATAGTTTCAGAGCCTGAATGACTTCATTGCATGCCGTGCATAATAGAGTATGACTGGAAGTAGGGACACTGTCAATTACACAAACACTATGTGGTCATATCAATTCTTGGGTAAATTGCATTCATTGCCTGTCCAACCAATATACAGATTGTTAATAATTCACATTGTATTTCGCAGTTGCTGTCTCTCGGGACAGAATAACAAAATTTGCTATAATCACTGAGGAGATATACGACATGGCCTGAATTGCAGTGCTTCTGTTCAACAGCCATTTGCATCCACTCCGTTTTTTTTTCCCTCGTCATACTCAGAGCTACATTTTCCGGTGAGACGGCAGCGGAGCGAAGCCACATGCTTACGGCAGACATGATGGCTGGGTGGAAAAGGGATAAATAAAAATAAAAGTCACCCCTTTGTACACCTGTGACTTCGACATATAAATTGGTTTATTTATCGGTTGTCAAATTTACAAAACCCTCTCAGAGAGCGGAGAATGGATGTTTGGGGGGTCGCGCGGGTGGAAAATTTATCAAGTCTGACTTTTTGGGGAGGTCGTGCAAACGCCCAGAGGAGACGGAAATGAATGGCAAAAGTGTGTGTGTGGGTGTGACGAGGATCGGGGAAGGCAGGCAGTCCACGCCAAAAACTTAATTAGGGTCAATCCTATTGACGCTCCTGCCTTTCCAATCTCGCCCTGTCGTTATTGGGAGAAGACGTGTCAAAGATGGAAAGTGCACTGGGAAAAGTGTGGACAGAGCTTTCAAATTGCGTCAAAACATAACTCAATGACGTGGACTGAAATAATGAATGTCTACATCGGTTTAGTTCATCAAAATCGAAATTTATCGACTGCCGTAATAGATTTTGGCAAACAATCTCTTTTCTCTGAGTGTGACCGGCGCTATATCAAGCGTTCCCCGCTTGGAAATCAGAAGGGTGGATCACCGTAAATCACTGTTGGAGGGAGTGTAAAAGTTTTATGGTTTGCAAATAATCTCAATCTCACACCCAAAGAGTGAGCAAATACACCACAATTTGCTGGACGATTTACATTCTATTATTAGCAGCAATTAGTTAAACTTGGGTGCGAAATTAGTTTCCAACACGTGAGTCTCCGTGCAATTTTGTCCGCAATCAATGGACACCATAATTGCAGTTCTTTCACCCTCTCGTCGCGGTATTTCTTGCATAATTATTCAATTCTCCGCGGCTCGTCCCTTCGGCGTGGGCGGATGCCCGACAGACGCAGGATTGGGAGGAATTATGCCTTGACAGGGTGTTGAATAACTCAATTGGATGTGTCGGAATGGCATTTGACTTGCTCGCAGCTTCCTGAATGGCGACAGGAAATTGGAAATTTTCAAATCAAACAGCAATTTATCGTCTGGCACATCTGCATAGGGGATTTCAAATGTGATAAATAAGAAGCAATCAACATGTCGTGCAAGACATCGTCACGACTCTAACGATATCAATGTTTCAATTATGCTTTCAATATTCTACAAACTATGTGCAGCCAAAATAACTTGTCTGCGAATTACAGTGTGAAACTGTATGGTTGCAATTACTTGAAGTTATACGCTTGCGACGGGTGGAATATCGCAAAGGATGAAATAATTGAAATGGACAATTTCGCAACTCGTGTGATTAAAATTTGTCCACGATTCCATTTCAGCAGCGCGATTTCCCTCTAAATTGACAAAATTCCGACGTCTGGCGCTTGTTCAGCAGACAGATGTTCATTGACAACACCGCTGATGTCAAGCCAGATAGTATCCCAATCATGGACTCCCAAATACACTGATGATACGGAAATAAAGTGTAATAAGAGCTTTTTGTTGCTGCGCTGCGAAGCAATGTTGCCACTGCATTTGTACGATTTAATCCACAGTAATAAAGTTGAGCTTCCGCAGTTCGGGTTGGGTTTTCATCAAACTCAATTGCTTTCTACTCAACCATGACAGACACTATAATCCACATGTAGAATTGGCGGAAAAGCGCGAATATCGACATATTTTGCTCCTTGAACCGTTTTAAGCATTATTGATAGTCAAAATTATGTTTAACTTAATCAGAGATTCAAAGACGTGGATGAAAAGAGAAGATACTCTTTGAGTGAAGCTTGAAACTGTTGTGCTTAACGTGAGAAATGAAAAGGGGGTGTAATTTCTCTTGAAATAATTATCTCGTTGAAATATGGGACTTGAATTTTGTCCACAAAGTCATCAAGTTTCCTGCAAACCTCACGAAGGAAGAGTGTTTCTGTGATGGTGGAAAAATAATAGTATAGAGAAAAAACTAACATGACAAAGGCAGATTGTCGAAAAAAGGGGGCAGAAGAAAAGAAAAAAGAGAACTCTTCAACTAGATTCTACTGATGGATAATTAAAGGCCTACAGCAGAGATCTTTTTTCCCGTCGTGCCTCAAAGGAACTCCGGCCCATATTTGAAAGTTTTCCTCCCAGTGTAATATATTGAAAAGTAGGAACTTTGCCATATATCATCACTGGGCGAGGGTGAGGACAGGAGCATGAAAAAGTTCCTCATCTGTGGGATGTTAAATTTAAGGGGCGTCACTTTCTCCTCGTGCCAATGGCCAACGTCTCTCGAGAAGTCTCACGAGCAACTATGGACGATTAAGTTGAGCAGAAGAAATTATGAAGATACATAAATTTTGTCAGAAACTCTTTCGCCGGGGATTTTTCTCAGCGCACTGAAATATGCAAGGATCTCTGCAGTGAGTAGTGAGTAGTGATTCCGGATGATATTGCCTATATTTCCTCACGGGCCTTGATTAAATTTCAATCCCATTCACGCACGAAATCTCCCTGGAGATTGAATGCTGTGCGCCGAGGCTGGGCGGAAAGCGGCAGAAGTCGCGAGGGTGAAGGGGAGATAAGACGTATTATTACACCATCTCGACTTTGCCACATTACAAAACCATAAATATGCTAAAATGGTGGATTTATGGGCAAAAAGTTGGGAATTTGTGGGTAATTAGGGTGGCGTTTCAAAATTATTTACCCATTTTATGCTAAGGGGAAAAAGACAATTCCACACAGAAAGACATTTCGCATGAATTTCAATCAAATGAAATGGTGTGTGGCAAGAACCAAGGGTGATATCTTATACCGGTTTCTTGTGGAATAAACCTGAGCGCTCAGGTAAGAAAGACTCAGTCAGCGAAAATCGCATTTCATCACATAAAACATTCAGTCGCATGCAAGAAGAAAACAAATCAGGTTCCAACCAATGGGTTATTCGGTATTCAAAGCTTATGAACTGCAAATTGGAAAATTTAATTAAAAATATTTAAATCATCCCTATATGAAATGCCTAAATTGTATATTTTATCGGAAAAAAAATTCTTTGCGTGAAGCGTTGATCAAAATTATATTAAACATCAAAATACAATTTTCACTGAATAATTTGCATATTATAACCAGAAATTTACATATTTTTTAATGATAAAGCATGGTTATTGCATATTTTGCAGTCTGAGAAGCGCGGAATTTTTGCCACATTGTCATATTTTACAAATTTTTCACCCAGAGACTATTTCTTGCCACAGCAAAAGTTCCTCTCGTTCAAATAAAATTCCCCGTTCACTTTATTAAGAGTGTGGAATAATATACTGCGTAAAAGTTTTGCAAGCTTTTGCAGAATCACTTCATGAATTCTACGTGTTTAAAATTCCACGAAATTCCCCAAAGAGGCCCCACACTCCACACTGAAGGAGCTCTCGAAGCTCTCGAACTGCCTTCCCACCCACTCGCCCGTCCCGGGGAGTGAATTCAAATTGGGGCATTTTCCACGATGAAAATAGAAAGTCAATAGTTTCCTTCAGTTTTTCCGTGGATGCGGCAAAATCAATTATTCGTCCCTATAAGCGCGTGGGTGGGAAGAACAGCAAAAATGCGTGAATAAAATGTTAATAGAGTGGAACTGGATGGGAGTTTGAGCAAATAAGGCGCGCGGGTTGGAAAAACTTTTTTTTCCCGCAAATGTAAAGTTGTTTAACTTCACAAATAAAGTGTGTAAAGAGAGAAAACAATCAATATGAACTGCGTGTTTAGCATAAATTGAACCATTTTTTTCATTAATCGCGGCATAAAAAATGTCCAACTATTTTACTTTCATCAACTGTTTGTCTTTTATCTCTTGCAATCAAATAGAAAATTACACCTGCATTTTTCAAACACCCGCAATTCCGACTGAGCGAGTATTTTCATTCATAAAAGGTCCACAGAGAACGCAATATAAATGCAGAATAAGACCACAAATGTATTTACTGTGATGTTTTCGCGGCGTTTTTTCCTGTGCGTCCGACAGGTTTGTGCCATCGGGAAACCTTTTATTATTCATTGATTTTTATCTTTGTTGTTTGACGTGTCGCTAACACACATATTCATAAAGGACCTTTTCTGTGGCAAAAACTGAACCATTTCATTTTCAAACGAGAGATTTCCGCTGAAATCCTCCCAGAAAACTCGTGGCGAAAGTGTTTATTTTGTGACATCAAGATTTTCAATTCTCATTCGCGCCAATCACCATAAAGTAATAATAAAAGTCCAGAGCTTTCTTCTACATATCATACATTGTTTTTATAACGCATGTTGACCTAATAGTTGAACGTGCTAGACTGAATTTTCCATTTAAAAATTCTTCGTCACTCAATCTTCAGTGGAATTTTCAATTCGTGGAGAAGAAATCCCTGCAGGAAAATTCACTGCAAACAGATGAATGTTTGTCTCTAAAATCTCCGTGCTTTTATCTCAATAGTTGAATTGTGTTTACAGAGTCCATGCAAGATTCCCACTATCCATTCAATTTAGTATCTGGTTGGCATGATTGAGGGACGAATATTGGAGCTTCTCGCAAATTGCTGCTTCCTCCGCATCAAATCTTGCAATATGTGAATTGAATTGATGGCAAATGGGGGCGAACTGTGCGGCGATGTAAACATTTGAACAATATCAAATCATCATTATCCTCCACAACATCAACAAGGACGACACAGTTCACAAGAGCAAATAAACAATCTCTCCATTTTCCTCAATGATGTACTTCTGGCTCACATCTGGGAATGCCATGGACTGTCGTTGGAGAGATTGAATCAAGACCTCTCAGGCTTTCCCTTGGAAATATATCCACCGAGGATAGGCCATCGGCGGAGGAGCGGAGACATCTCTCTTACGATTATTGCGGAGAGGATATGGAAGTGAATGAAATTTTACACTTTAACTGATAAGAGAGAAACTCTTTTTCTCTCGCTCTGAGTTCAAATATTTCTTCGCCTTTTTTATCCATTTCATTCTTCACTTCAGTTAACTTTTTTCTGTGCTACAGCCTGGAAATGGCATTTTAGCGCAGTAATATTTCTAGAGGACTGAATTTAAAATGATCATAAATGTATGCCCACAGTTTTCTAATTGCCTTTTTTGCGCAAGATACACTCCTTTGCCAGTGTCTATGAAAACAGTTGCTCAAAAGCACTCGTACGTGCAATTTTCACGCAACATTTGCAAGATATTTCTCCTTTTCGCCCATCGAGAAGCCATTCCTTGGGGCCACTTCGAAGGCAGACAATAAAATGGGCCAAGAAGTGTGCCAAGAGTGTCTCATTATTGTAATAAAAAGGCGAACGGAATTTAAATCGAAAAAGTGTAAATTCCGAAGGCATTCTCGTGAGGCATTTTGAATATTTTATCATTGAATTTCGCATCACATCTTTTTGCCAATTTCCCAAGGACGGAGGGCGATATTTATGCATATATAGAGACTCCTCGGGCCCATGTTTTTGGCGAGAAGAAGAAGGGATGATATGTAATATGGCATATAAAGATGGGAGATGATAATTTTATACTGCACGTAGGTATATTTTCCTGCATAATAATGGCAAAAGAACGGAAAAAGGCGAGCGATATAGTTGCGAAAACCCCTCCAGGCACTTTTCACATCAACCCCCACGGAAGATTTTCCTTGTCTCTGCGCCACCACCCCTCGGGCTTCTCCTTTGTGTGACCCCAATTGCCACCGGTGGGTGGGTTGTCGGAGCAATTGACGCTATTTGAAACGGCCGATTGACTCGACTCCAAATGTACCGACATTTCCTCGATTGCTTCTCTCAATAGTCTCTCAATGTCTCACTAATGGGAGGGTGACTCCACACACACACACACTCGCCCACGACATGGGGGTAAACAGTGAAAAAGAGAGGAAATCATCGGAAAATTTGTCTCATCTCGTGATTTTGAGACTTTTGCTCTTATTATTCTGGTCAGCACGCCAAAATAGAAAGATATCTGGGAGGAAATCGTCTTCCATTTCAATTGATTTACCCACCCAAATGTGTTTTCTTCACCTGAACGGCCTGCAAAAGAACCTGGGGATGTTGCAAGCTGACGAATATACAAAAGATAGTCAATCAAACCGCCTCTGTTCTGCTGATTTAATCTTATCGATCTTATCGCAATTTATTGTACAGTGTCTATGAAGATTTCTTGTAAATTTAGGTCAGAGTAAAGAATTTTGTTATGTCATTAAAGCTAAGTTTATGTGTGATCAGAATTTTTCTCGGTATCATCTTTATGGGGAGCTAAACAAGCTGTCTCTTCGAAGCCAGCAAGAAATGTCCATGAAATGAGTTATGCGATGATTACATGGAATTTTGCTTCGGGCATGCATTCCAGACTCAACATATTTGATTGTAATTCACCATCACCTCTCCAGGCGGGATAATAAAGAGGACATTAGAGATGTCCATTCCTTTCGTCTGATGAGTCGCATTTTGGACAAATTAACAAGGACAGTGCGATATGAGGATTTCATTAAACATTCCTCGCATGATCTGTCGGAGGATGTTAACATTTTTCCACTCACAGACACTCAATTAATGCCAAAAGCCACCTCATATATATGAATCTATTTAATTACAAGTCTGACAATCAAAGTATATCAAATATTTAAATGATCACTTGAGAGTGACTGTGAATGTTTGAAATATTTGCATGATGAATATAATTTCCGATTGATATTCTAATGAATTGTTAATTGCATGGAAATCGTGTGTTATAGGGTTTACTATTTTTCAACTTTTGCCACTCTGAAACCTGCGTTTGCCCCACGGACATAAATAATTCCCCGGCAAAGGTATCGATTAACCGCGCAGCCATGAATTCATGATTATACACTGTGTTCTAAATCACAGTGGTAATCAGTGAATTTCATGAAATTCCGACGCTTTTTTCTCACCCTCCCCGCGGAAAGCTTCTCTGCGCGTTGAATAAATCAATTTGGCTGGCGGGAAGGAAGTTTTCAGGGGATTTTTATTTTTGAACAGAATAAACACATTAATAATATACTTCTTTTTGCATTTCGTAGTAGTAAATCACTAAATTGACCTCTGTCTCGCACCGCCAAATGACCACTAGAGCCACATTGTGGAAAAGGGTAGCGAAGGTGCAAATAATAAATGAATGAATTGGGACTTCAGCCCCAAATGTCAATTATTAGTAATCTAATTTGACCGAAATACCGCTGGAGTGGAGGGAAAACTTTGGGAAATAGTGATTTAGTGGGATTAATGAATATTTTCGGAAGCATTATTTATTAGTCATTGATGAGGAAAGTGTGTGTCGTAACGGAATGTAATCAGTCACAGCATCGCATGCCTCTGTCGAGTGTCATCCCGCAGTGTCATTGAATCTGTCCGTACTCAAAGCATTATCAACATGTGGATTGACAACGAGATTTACGCAGTTGGCTTTAATAGGCACGAAATCAAAAGAACGACCGTAAATTGTTTTCACGAAAACTCCATGTCATTTTGGGGCTCACGAAGCAACAAACATTTGAGGTCAAATTGAACGTTACGAGGCTCTTAGGTGGGCTTCTTTTGTGTACAAATTATCATTTATTCCCCTCAAATGACTCCATATTGACCCAAACAATGCAAATATCGATCTGACACTTGGGTAAATATTGTTTTGGGGGATAATTTGATATCACTCTGGCACAAATATGTCGTGTGTGGCTCAAGGAAGTTGCTGAGTGTATGAGGAAATAAATGTGACAATTGGGTGTAAAATAATTTACCACTGTTGCACTGTCTCGGCAGCTGTTGCCGGAGTGTGCTTCCGGAACAAATGCAATCAATTTGAAGTAATACTGCAGATAAGAACGTAATGTTGAGCAAAACATCTCCTAAATGTCTCTTGCAGACTTTTCCTATGCATAGAGTGCTCGCCGGATGATTGTACACTTTGTCTGGGGAGATTGCTTTCGATAAAAATCAGGCAAGTGCATTGCGATTGATTGATTGCCGAAGAAAGAGCGGAAATGAAGCGATTTACTCCATCAATAGGGTGAATTGCGCACAGAGGCATGCAATCCTATGGGGAGAAGTGTGTTTATCGGAAATGTTTGACGGTGAGCCAAAGTAGATGCACTCGCTCTTGACGAGATGTTAAGAGTTTGGCATGAAAACGCACTTGCCGTTGATACTACAAGGGATGAAAAAATAGTTGGGTTTTCTCCATTGTGAATTTCCGCAACTTGCCAAACAGCAGAACTTTAAAGCTCACTTGGTTGAATTTTGCAAGCAGGATATTTCAGGCAGTTCGACACCCACTCATCCGATTTCCCACACAGATAATCGTCAATATAGGGAAGGCTAGAAAAAAGGTGAGAATATTCTAGTCGCTGGTCTTGTGTGCTATTGAAAGAACAATCAGAGAATGAAAATCACCGAACAGGAATATTTTATTCAGGGTCCCGTAAATATTGGATTAGGTACACGGAAGTTTTGTCTTCGATTAAAGGGGAAGATCTTGTGCCACGAAGGTGTACATGACAATAAATCAGTGCAATGTTTCAATGTAGAATTATAATTTTCGTCCGTCCGTCGTAAATCTACTCGTAGCCCTTGAACGGTAAGATCCGTCCGCCATTTTGAACAACTATAAAAAGTATTTCCTTCATTTACTCAGGCACTTTTGCATGGATTGGCCTCAAATTTCAATATGTTATAGCTGACGTTCAGACCTTTCTAATGAACCCACACTTAAGGCTCCAAGTTCATCTGGATCATAGATATTAAAGACCAAAATTTGAAAATTTAAACAGCAATAACACCAGTTCTAATTATACGATCGGAATAATTTTAGGTTCATTGGAAAGGTCTCGTAAAATGTCATCGCCCACTGAAGTATCATAGTTTGGTACAACCACCGCTAGGGGCTGCATTGTTGCAAAAACGATCTTCTAAACCTCTCGCCGAATTCTATAGCAGCATCAACGCGTTGAAATCACTTTTTTTAGGTATAAGATGGACTTTTAAGCCTTTCTTGTGCCACTGTCTTAGTATGTACATCACATTCACCTCAGTTTCCTTCACTCGGCAGCGCCATGCCTTCCAGTCTCCGGGAAAAGACACATCACCGAGGACGGCCACTTGCTGTCGAATTAGATTCCGATAGAGGAGTCGTAAAATGAAATTAGTGAAGACATTTCGATGTTTGATTTTCCTTTTTTGGCCCTGTCCTTTTTCACTTCCTCTCTGTGCTGACTTGAGTGTAATTATTTGTTTATCCCTTTTTCAAGAAAGGCCTTCCGCCGTGTAATCCTCTTAGACGGCGCATTCCCTCACACCGATGATGAAGGGATCAAAGGGCGAACACGCAAAAACCATATAGGCTTTCGCGCCAGAGGACGTTGGAATTAATAAAATTAAGGCAAACACGAAATGCCGGAGAATATCGATCGCGAGCATTGGAGAGTCGAGAGAGCAGCCATCGTGGACGAGGATTCACTTTGAATATTCCCGGAAGGAATATGCATATTCCGACTCTTGGGATGAGCCCACATCGTGACGTGTATACAGCAAATTTGCAATTCTAATGGCGAAGCACCAATTGGTGAGTCACCACCCAATTGGTCAATTTCGGCCACCTCATGGAGCCCGTCTATGGCATTCTCTGCGTTGGGCCCGATGGGGCAGAATGTGGGGCGTCCCAAGAGCCATCCGAGGCATCTCCAGCATTTGATTGATAGTGACATTCGGGTGTAATTTCATTTAATCATCCGCCGTACGCATTAATCCTCTTTTATTGCAACAGCTCACCACAGTGGAGGTGAAAGGCATTGAAATTCTCCTCTCTTGTGCACAATCCTGAATTTCATCATTCCAATTAGATGCATATCCCTCTCTTAGAATCAATCTCCAGGAAATGCATTTTCATCACTGTGCAAATTTCCAGCATTTCTTGCCATCGCCTGTGTCGGACAAGCAAATAATGTGCAAATAGTCTGAGTATAAGCAAAAGCTCGCATTCAGCTTTCAGTTTAGCTTTCAAAATCATCTCCTGAATGCGAAGGCGTTATTTACAGAAAGAAGTTTAATAGTCAGGTATGCAAGACGGCGAGTATTTTGAAAACTTTCGCAATTTATAATTCTGCTTTCACTTGTTGTTTCAAATCTTCACTTAAATATTTCACCGGAATATTTAGCTCAAATTTCCAACTCGATCTTTTGCTAGTTATCTCTAGTTATGCAACTACAATTGAGTGATCTCTGTAACTTATGAACTGTAAATCAGCTATTCGTCTATCGACAAAATTCTGTGAAAATCCTGACACGGTAATTCTTGCGAGAAAATTCCCTGGAGACCACTTTGGGGGTGATTGAGAGCATGCTTCGAGTGTTGCTGCGCCGTCCACGATGATGATCAGTGGGCGACTCTCCCAACGAGATCACAATGGGAAATAATTTCACACTTCACTCAAAATAGCCACTTCCGCTCGCTGTTCCCGCTGCAATCGCTCCCCCGCAAGTCAAAACATGCAGGGGTGGCTTCTCAATGGGAATGCCGCCCCACCGGCTGCAAGGTGAACTCAGTCAAGAAGCCTGTCGGCGGGGAAGTTGGGGTGAGCTTGCGCCGGAGCTTTGCCGCCGCCAGAGCGGCAGTTGAAACTGGGTAGTCGGCATCGTGGAGTCAGTCTGTCAAGTGTAGTGAGACGCTTCGCGCGGCGTTGCTTCTGTAGTCGGCAAACTTGGGTGATTGCGAGTCACGTTTCGGCTTGGCTTTATGACAAAGTCACGCGTTGTTGAGGGTGAAAAAGTGTGTTAAGTACCTGAAGAATATAATATATAATTTCTCCCATTTTCTACCCCACTTGTCTAACCCCAATTCCACCGTGTCTCTCTGCTGGCTTCCTTCGGATAAAGAATTATCCCATTTGCCTACAAGGTTGGCCTAAGTGGCGCTAACGATGGCGATAGCCAGAGGAAGAATTGAATAATGAATCACTCCTCGAGCGTTCAGTTTCATTAAACCCCGCGCACACCCTTCACGGGCGCTCTTCCGGCCAAGAGGTGCCCATCAAGCAGTGTCGTCGAAAGGCAAACACGGAATTAATGTAGAATAACTCGTGTAAATAATTTATGTGAGTGACGCACTGAAATATTGGACATTACATAAAGTGCGACGATTCGAATCGGGAAAAAGTATTGGACACCCCCACAAATGACCACCCCGATCGCGGTGAAAAATAGTGAAGGCGCGCTACAATTGTCCAATGATTTCCCTGAGTGAAGTGATGTGCCACCCTCTTGGGCGCCCCGTGGATTGGGGAGCAACGTGTGCTTTCTCCGTGAGCGAATGAATGTGAAAAATGACTTGGATTCTTTGTCACTCGCCGGTGGTAGTTTTTGATTTGTGACACTCTGCTGGGGACCGTGAAAAATCACCCCAAACAGTGGCCCACTCAAGTGGCGAAGAGGTGAAAATTGCGACAAAGTGAATAATGTGCAGAGTGCCGATGATTATCAGACAAAATGGTATTTCTCACTAAAAGAACATCGGATTGAAGGTTTGAGTGCCATCTAACTTCCGTGCTTGAGACGTCGTCAATCGACTCATTTCAGCTGTACTAGCAGGAAAAACAACAAGTAATAATCTGCATATTTATCGCATACTTGGGGAGAAAATTTCTCTAATAATAAGTGGTGAAATTTGCAAAAAAAAAATGAAATCCACAAATGACAAATAATTAACCACCATAATGATTGATTTCGGAGATACATTCTATATTCGGCACACTCGCCGATAATCAATATACACTCCACAAATCACTGTTTATCAGCTCTCTGCTGATTTCAGCCAAATTGATTGCTTTTGAACGGAGGCATTCATGCTAAGCGTTTTATGAATCCCCGGCTGCGGAGCCAAAGTACTCACGGCGGCAAAGTTATGGCCAGTGTATCGATATTGTGTGTGAATTTGCCACACTTTATGGGCTCATTCGCCTGAGTGGAAAGAATGCGAAGAGCTTCCGGTCGAGTTCCACTCTTGTGAACTTTCAAAAAAAGGCAAAATAGTGTGTGGATGAGAGGATTCTAAGCCACTCCACTCGGGGGTTGTTCAGCCCTCGTCAGCTCGGGTGCTGCACTTGGAGTGGCCACCGCGAGATTCCGCCTTTTTCGCCCCATCATCGCCGATGGCATGCAATTAAGTGATTATGGAAATAAATTGGGCTAAAGTACAGTGGGGTGTCGAGGGCCGAGCAGATGGAAATCGAAGCATAATTGGAATTTATATGCGCATACATTTCTAGTGTGTCATAGGGTGGAAGAATTAAATGCCACTGGTATCGCAATTCATACCAAACTTTTATACACAGCTGCCATTGTATTTCGCCCAGCCATGGGAAAAATACCAACACACCATGTATAGGAGAAATGTCGACTCAAAAGCACCGAATGAGTCGCGAGTCGTACGCATGGAATCGAAATGTAGAAAAACACTTTTTTTCCGCGTGAATAATAAATTAAATTGGACTTTATTATTTCTACATTGTTATGCTTCTCCTCGGTTTTGCCTGCGTATCATATCAAATGACTCCTTTTTTTCCCGCGACTCATCTCGCACCCTCGAGTGATTTTTTCTGCATTTGTGCGCCGCACTTTCAACCCCTCACTTCGCAGCGCCGCC
Source organism: Phlebotomus argentipes (assembly GCF_947086385.1). NCBI lineage: Eukaryota > Metazoa > Arthropoda > Insecta > Diptera > Psychodidae > Phlebotomus > Phlebotomus argentipes. The sequence continues at coordinate 3,533,464 of NW_026776181.1, read as the reverse complement.
ACGGGCACTGGAGGATACAGAACTCAATAAAAATAAGTGGATCATACAGAATTTCACATAAAGTGGAGGCCCTTTTTCTGTCCCACGCGCTGTTTGTCATTCCGTCCTGCTGATGAGAGCCACTCGAGCACCCACGAGAATCAAATGCAACATGGGAAAATCGTGAGCCTTAACGTGGGAAACTCCTGTTTCGCGGAGTGAGAGGAACTTTTATACAGAATTCGATTCCGGCAGATTCTGTTTACGCTGGGTGGGAGGAAATAAAGCCAAGTAGTTCTGACAATAGCCAGCGGACAATTGCAAACATGAATATCTCTGTGTGATCATTGATTTGAAATTCTGTGCTCTGTAAATCGATAATCGGGAAGTTATAGACAGCGCCATTTGAAATTTATATTTGCATACTTGAACATAAGATTACTGCAAATTCCCTTGAGATAGAGGAGCATGTATTTGAATGCAGCATCACATGGAGCTTAATTTGAAGCGGATGTTCTCCGTAAACGCCTCCCCAATCTCCTCACCCGCCCGCAAACATCGCTGAATGTTGCACGAAGTGACTGAGTAACTTTCTGCATGGGAAGTCCTTTGACTCCCAATTGAGAGATATGGAATTTGGGATGTGTGTGCCGTGGAATAGAGTCTCCGCGAGTTGAGTACAATGGAATTTACATATATGGAAGACGATGGACATGAAGAATGTGTCGAAGAGAACAATGTACTGCAATGCCATTGAATTTGAATACCCAAAACCATTCCACCGTGTGGACATTCTCTCACTATCATTTTCCCATTCACAGAGTGAAAATGGGAAATTCGTCACTCACACTCTGGCTATGCTTGGGGTGAGTGGAAAAAAAGGCATAAAGTGTCAATGGACAAATGCGAGAAGAGGGTAATAAATTTTGTTTCACAAGAAAAATTCTCTATACAAACTTTTCCTGTGCTTCTCCAATGTGTCCTGGAAACTTTCGCCCCTCATCCAGAGCACGTTTTCCGGACAAGAGAGAGAGAGAGAGAGAGGGAGAGAGAGAAGTGTGATCCTGAGAGGCTTCGTGAGGGAGGAAAATCAAAATATTTCGTTGCAGGAAAATGTTTCGCTTGCCACGCAATTTATCACTGCGCGTATCCAAGAATTGTTCATTCATCCGTTATTTCATTGCACTCATATTTCCCCATCCAAGTCGCCTACGAAAGCTCAAAGCTTCTCCTTTGACGCCTCGTTCGCCAATATCCATTCACGACACAAATGCATCAATCATCTTCCAAACATTCTTCCGCCCTCACGCTGTATTGTCGCTAAAATCTTCCCACTTTCGCATGAGCTTTTCCGCTATATCAATTCAACGGAAACGTTATTCCCTCTATCGACAATGGGGAGGGAAAATAAAATAATGAAAATTCTTTGTGAGCTCGCAGAACAAACAGTCATGCAGTATATTTGGATGTTAGAATTGGTGAGAATGCAAAAAGAGCTCATTTCATTGAGAATTCCTTCTCTGAACTCACTTTATTGAATCAAAACATGTGAGAGTGCACATATGAATGTGATCTTATATGTATCGTAGTAGATTATATTTATGCCAATGAAGATATTGCATAGGATTTAAGAGATATTTATGGAATTCTTCACAATAATCTCTGGGTAAAGTTTGCTGGTTAAATCTTGCATGATTTTGGCGAGTAAATATTTGTTTATTAAAGAATGGAATCGATATTGAAAAGCAGAGCCTGAACAACATCTCAAAATTGAAATGGACAGAGCACTGAACATATTTCCAGCATCAAGAATTGAGCCAATTTCGAAAATTCCTCTTGTGCTTAATTATACTCTCTACACCTTAAGTTACTAAGTGTTTCCAAGAGTATCTCCGGGTGCTTTTTTTCCTAACATACTCTGGAAGCTACTCAGCTGTATTTAACCAATCAGAAGTGAGTCTGCTCACTGTTCAAGTTGAATTGCATTTGAGTTAACATGAAGAGCATCGTCTTGCTATGTGGCACCATCGAAAGCTCCTCGCAAGGCTGTCTATCTTGGGGCATCATAGAGCAAGTGGTGTCTATTGTGTGGAATTGAATTTTGGGGCTCCTCAATTTCTCCCCCATCACATGCACTGTGCAGTGGTGTCGAGTGAGACATGCTGGAAAATTTATATACAGCGTTTAAACCCATGTATCCACACACGAACTTCTCTATTAGTTGCAAATGCTCGTCTTTGGGAATATTATTAACTCATTTACACCGCAAATGCTATATTCCAACTTGGCACAGTGCGTGTGTGCCAGGGGGTGAGTTGTGTCGCCACCCAATCCATTTGCACGTACATCGTCTTTGGCCAAAGCTCCTGGCCTAATCCGGCGTATGTCCTCAGTCTGTGGTGGGCCATGGGGCTTCCCTCGGGCGCCACGGAGAGCCCGATCAATGGGGTTGATTTAATAAATTTAATCGGTTTATATAGCAACAGAGAGAAACCCTTTCTGACACTCGCTCACACTCATAAAATAAACATGAAGTGCGGAATATGGATAAACCACCACCTCGAGGGCTGAGCTAAATTCCCGACGCCCACCCCTAATCCCCATGAAAGGGAACCCACATCTTTTAACTGCTCCACTGGAGATCGCCGTCTGGTGTGGTTTTATAACCACCATCACCCCAGCTGTAATTTCTCTCCGCCAGCCACTGGTATTTATTTATGTTGCTCGCACATTTAACACCAACCTCTCGTGACTCTTTACATTTTTCAGCCCCCACTCAGACCACCCCCGATCCCTGCGTGGGCGCCCATTTCCCCAGCCACCGCCCAAGACCACTCTAAACTAAGGTAGTGTGCTAAGGATTTTATGCCATTGCTGGTGTGAGGATGGTTATTTCGAGAGAGAGAGAGAGTCTCGCTCGATATTGCCGCCTTCAATAATCTCTCCAGCTTTGGTCAGCTTACATCTCTTAAGCTCGAGTGAAAGGTGGCTTCATATGGCCCAGAGTGGCGTCAAATTTCCTCTATCAAGGAGTTTAGGTGAAGAGTTCCTCCTTCCTCCAGGGGATGAAGATGCCTTGTATCATTTGATAAGTCACTTCAGTTTAAACCCTTCCACCAATCCTTCTCGTACAAATTCGTCTTTCATTTCAACTCCGAGGGAGCAATTTAGGAGATTCTGGAGATAGCCTTAAGGGAAATAAATGAGCTGACAATCTTCGATTTGCCTCCGAAGACGCCACGGAATTGTAAGACAATTTCCCTACGTGTAAATTACCAACATTGTGCTTGTCACATTGTGAGACGAAAGTCTCAGTCTCACGTAAGGGAAAGTGGAGGTATCAGTGATGGAAAACCCGCCAAATTAGATTTATGGCCAACAACTCCATTCATTGTATCTTCATCTCAAGAGCCTTGCGAGGCATTCTTGGAATAAATTAATTTAATGATGTTAAGCAATTTATTGCATTACAAAGTGAGATCTAGTTTAAAAATGATTGAATATGGGGGCGTCGGTAGTGGTGGGGGACACAGATTAAAATGATTATGAGTACAAGCACAAGAAGTTTGAGAATTCTGCCTCATGGTGAGATTTATGCGGAAACTTTGTAATTAGGAGATGAGCCAAGAATTGTAAACTTCCTCCTTTGTGTTGAGCTGGGTAGGATGGCCACTTTTCTTCACTTATACACACTCTGTCCCATCCGACACCCCAGGGACTTCCTTCGCCCCCCGGAAATGAAGACGATGGGCGCGGGGTGGAGGAGGGACTTTGGATGCGGAATAAAAACAAACAACTTCAATGTGGACAATTTCTCGGTTCTGAGTGTACTTCAAGTTTACTTCAAGAACTCTCTCATCCTGTAATATCTTGCATATTTATTAAATAGCTCCAGCTAGAATAAACAAATACCCAAAGTATTGAAATTCAATTATGTTTGCTTATTTCGTCCTTTGACTATTCAACTCATCTATTTTTTTAATAACTGTTCGTAGTTTGAAATTTTATTTACCAGTATCCGCAAATATCTCTTTTATGCTTGCATTTATGCAATATTTACACTCACACCGAGTGAGTTTGGAAGCAATCTGAGCTGTTTTATTTATAATTGTGCGGTGAGCTTTTAATTTAGCGCAATTTAATTAAATCTACCGGGAAATTTTAATATAAGATCAAATGTCGAATTCATGCACGGTTATTTAAAATAGAAAACACCTATTCAAATTTACTGGTATCCATTTTCCAGGAACTATCATGAAAAGCAAAAGGTTTTGTGGAAAACCGCGCAAAACATGACCTGAGATAACAGAAATATAATTAGAGAAAAGCAGCCAATTTCCATTGAAAGCCTATGGAAATGATTCTGAGGAAAAGTCATGGGAAAACTGTGCCTGTGAAATGTTATTTTCCCAGCTTTCCTCTGCTTTTTGTATACATAATTCTCCGGAATGCGGGGGTCAAATGGCGGAGGCTGAAGCGCCAGGAGGCAGAGGAGGTAAAACATGTTGGCAAGGACCCAAACGCAAAGGTCACGAGCGCCCATGTGTGGCGTGGTACGGAATTTAAACTCCATAAATGTCGGGAACTTTTAATTACAATACCATAAGTAAACTCCCAGCAGTAATAGAGCAATGAAAGCCGCAATATAAATCAATATCAGTTCAGTCGGGTTTGCCGAGGAGAGTTGACGTGCTTCTGCACTCTGTAAAGTCTCTCATATTTTTATCTATTCTTTGTGGCAATGCCGACGACGTGTTCTGTGTGTAATGGGAAGATTCCCCGTGAAGACAAAGTTCTGAGCTGTGGCGCCTGCCACAAGATCTTTCACGGCAAGTGTGCTGGAATGAGCGTGAAGGATCTGGAGAGTTTTTTCGTCCTCTCCCCTGCACAGAAGGAGGCATGGCGATGCAAGAGCTGCACGGAGCGTCGCAAAAGCATCATGCACGGATGCGCCCAGAGCTCGACGGACGCTATTCTCCAGTCCCTGGCCCTCAAGATCGACGCCCTCCAGACGCGCTTCGACCGGGTGGATGCTGCACTGGCGAGGATTGAAAAGGCTGAAGAGGATATTGAGGCCCTGAAATCTGACGTCTCATCTCAGCGCAGTGCAATTGAGCGCTTGGCAGTGGATAGCGGTGCTCTCAAGAGCGAGTTTGCGGAGCTCCACAAAGGCCTCACCAATACACCCACCAGTGATTTAAAATCGATTGAGCTGCATGGCGTTCGCATTGGCGGGAACGATAAGATTTTCGAGGCCGCTGTTGATCTCCTGAAAGACGCTGTGGATTTGCCGGTGGAGCTGAGAGACATCGACGACTGCTTCTTCATTAAGCCGCGCGAGTCTGCGAGCGCCGCCAGTGGTGATGCTGCTGATGGGAATGGTGAAGCGCCGGCTGCTGACCCAAAACGGAGGCCGGGAGGAATTCTAGTCGTCCGCCTTACCACAATGAGACTCAGGGACGAGGCGCTGCGTGCTTGGGGCAAAGCAAGACAATCCGGGGGCCCCAAACGAGCCAACGCCCACATCAGCGGACGCTTCAGTGTCCGAGAAAGGCTGAGCTTCTCGACGAGGATGCTGCTGAAGGAGGCGAGAGCTGCAGGCGAACGCTGCGGCTGGAGGTTCATCTGGACCCGACGTGGAACTGTGCTGCTGCGGAAGCGAGAGGGGGAAAAAGTGATCACCATAAATTCACTCGAAGATCTTAAATCCATTGAACTTGAAGAGATCAACAAGCCCTTTGTTTAGTTACTGGTTCACAGTCAATTGTACCCAATCAACATTCATTTTTTCCAATCAGTATTTTTTGCAACTCTTAAATAACTAATTTTTGACTTTAGTGCTTAAGTGTGATATTTCTGAATTTTCTTTTCTTTTCTCTTTTCTTTCTATATTTTTTTTCTCTTTTTACTCATATATTAGATAAACATGAATGATCTTCAATCAGTAAATGCTCATAATTTGAAAATTATTGTACAAAATATTCGTAGCCTCCGTGCAAATTTCGATCGTTTCATCACCCACGTATCATCCCTTCCCGCTAAACCTAACATCCTTTTTGTCACTGAAACTTGGATCAGAGATCACGAGGTGAACCTGTATAATGTCAATAACTACTCTTTTCATACCAAATGCAACAACGACTATAGGGCAGGTGGTGTTGGGGCTTTTGTCGACCAATCCGTGACCGTAAATCGCTCTGAGGGCTTGTCCTTCGCATCAGCGGATGGTTTGTGCCTAGATTGCACTGTAAATGGGGACACAATCGTATTTGTATGTATCTACCGATTCCATTCGCAACCGGTCGCAAGTTTCCTGACGGAGCTTGAGGCTCTATTGTGCTCCATGGACGATGTGAAAAATATATATATCCTGGGAGACTTCAATATAAATACGCTCAATGAGTCGACTGAGGCTGACGATTTTGTGTTCCTAGTATCGTCCTTTGGCTTTGAACTCCTTATAAATGAGGGCACTAGATACGGGACACATGGTGCAACATGCATTGACAACATTATTGCGAGAAACAAAGTGGGCAATTACAACAATATCTGCTGTGTTGAGAATGTCGGGATTTCGGATCACGCGATGATCAGTATGAGCGTAGTGGGCACTAGGGTGGGTCGCATCGCGACTCGTGACCGCGACATATTCTCTGTTGATCACGAACGTCTTCGGGGGCTACTGATGGACGAAATGTGGGCGGGAGTACTGAGAGGCGGTGACGCAGGAGAGGCCTTCTCCGCTTTCCTGGGTAGGTTGAGGGATTTGATCGGCGCGTGTAGTGTGCGAGGCGCGAGCAGAAGCGCGGATCGCAGATTGAAACCTTGGATATCGAGTGGCCTACAGAAGCTCGTGCGACATAAAAATAAGCTTCATAGACTGATGAAGAGACGCCCAGGTGACTCCGGCTTGCGAAATAGATACCGCGACGCTCGTACGCGGGTTGAACTTGCAGTGAAGAGGGAGAAAGCGTGCTACTATCAGAACCAACTACGCATGGCGGGAAAGAATGGCAGAAGGCAGTGGGTGGTTATTAACGAAGTCCTGGGCCGCGGGAAAAACAAAGTTGAGATTACAAAAATAAAATCGAACAATTCAATCCTTGAAGAGCCAAGCGAAATAGCCAACCATTTGAACAATCACTTCGTTAATATCAATGTGGCGGGTACCAGCTGTGGAGCTGACGAGCGCGGGCAGTCTCCTGGTCCGCGTAGAGAGCAAGTAAACAGTCTGTTTCTCACTCCGATTACTGGATTTGAGATATTGAAAACCATAAATGGATTAGATGCGAAAAAGTCAACTGGTTTTGACGGAATTACGGCAGCTTGCGTCAAGAGAATTGCTCTGTATATAGTGGACATCCTCAGGGTGATTTTCAACCGCTGTATGGAGGAAGGGTGCTACCCCAATGATCTTAAAACTGCAGTGGTGGTACCCATTTTCAAAAAAGGCGATGTCTTGGACGCCGGAAACTATCGCCCGATCTCCCTGCTCTCTGTTTTCTCGAAAATCTTTGAAAAACTTATAAAAACGCGCCTCAACGGATTCTTAAAATGCAATAACGCACTAAATGGATCCCAGTTCGGTTTCAGGGATGGCTTTAATACAGAAGACGCAATGCTCTATGTCTGTAACGAGATCTTCGAGACCATCAACGCTGGGAGCAAGTCTGCGGCAATTTTCTTAGACCTGACCAAGGCCTTTGATCTGGTCTGCCATGCCACACTACTGGGTGCACTCGAGCGACTGGGGGTGAGGGGAGTCGCTCTGGACTTCTTCACTTCGTACCTGTCTGGCAGAACTCAGATGGTTAGGGTGGGGGATGCACTCAGTGGCGCACGTGCCATGACGCGTGGGGTCCCTCAGGGCACAGTTCTTGGCCCCTTGCTATTTGTTATCTACATAAACGACTTGCTCTCGCTAGCTCTGAATAGTAAATTGATAGCCTACGCAGACGATTTGGTCTTGTTGTACAGAGGGGAATCGTGGGCGGGCATAGAGGACTATATGAGGGAGGACCTGGAGGCTGTGAGGGACTGGCTGACGGCGCACTCCATGATCTTGAGCAGCAAATCGCGGGCAATGCGCTTCCTACCGCCGCGTTCCGGAGAGCTATCAACGGAGATAATATCTCGCTGCCGGACTTGTCGTGGAGCGCCTTGTCCATCCAATCTGACTATCCCTTTTGTCACTGAATTCACGTATCTGGGGGTGGTCTTCGATAGTGGACTGACCTGGGGGCGCCATGCGGTCAAACTGAAAAATGGCCTACTCCCTGCGATCAGCGGCCTGTACCACATTCGCCGTCTGGTTCCGCCAAACATTGCGCGCACCTTCTACAATGCCTGCATTGACTCGCGCCTGCGCTATGGTTTATTGGTGTGGGGAGGGGGCCGCGCATCGAACATTGGACCGGCCAGAACAGCTCAGAGGAGCGCCTTGAGGGCGATGTTGCGCAAACCAAAGCGCGAATCGTTGTTTGCAGACTTTTTCAAGCTCAATATCCTCCCACTGTCTTATACTTTCAAGTACAGAACGCTACGGGTCTTTTTTGTAAGAGGGGGATATCTGAACTCCGCCAGAACAAGACCGTATAGGGATGGAATCCCTGCTCTTGGTCCCAGGCCCAGACTTGAGCTGCTAAAAAGGTCTTATCCCTACATCGCCCCAATGTTGTATAATGCCCTACCTATAGACTTGAGACGGCCTGATCTGAGTGAACACAGTTTCTCGCGAAAACTCGTGGACCATCTTTGGTCAGAGTATCTGTCTACGCGGATTGACCACGGACTGGTTCCGGAGGATCGCGGATCTCTGATTGGTTGATGAAGCCACCTGCATCCCCCCCTTTCATATTGGTGCTCTCTTATTCTTTGTTTTACGCGTTGCTCATAAATTTTTCACCTCGTACTCGCATCTCTCTTCCATTGCATTGCTGATATTCGTCCCTCTCCCTCCATGTATCCCGATCCCACTGAACCCGTGGGCAGCGCTTCAACTCTTAGAGTTTTGCTGTCCCACTACTCCTTCCTTTTTCTCTTAATTTGTGACACGCTGGCCTCAAAACAGAAATGTTAGTTATTAAATTATTAAATTGTAAGGCTGTGAACCTGTATATGTAACTAACACTTTTCCCCCAAGTGGCATACACGACCGAAGAGCCGAGCTTTCTGCCGTTTGCTCGGGGAGGTCGGCAATGAAGCCGGCGGCAGCCGCACACAAAAGAAAAAGAAGGAAGAATAAATTTATTATTATTATTATTATTATATTAGGGGCCAAGTAGCATCGCATTAGAAATTTGTATTCCCCACCATGAATGCTCTCGCCCGAAAGTTGAAAAGTTACACACTCAGGCGGGATTTAATATTCATCAGGCTTGAGCTTTCTGACCACACACTCACACGTATTCTGAGGGTGGCAAAAAAGAGCGACAATGTCAGCAATTTTTCATGCCACCCTCGCTGGTCGAGAACCCTCCGGATGGGGCCAAAGGTGCCACAATGAGGGAGCCAAAGAGCGGAAAATGTGGATCAAAGAGTGGAAATAGTGAATGACCTTCGTCATCGATTTCCACCTCTGCTCTCTGTCCCACATTATATCCTATAAACGCCCCCAAAATCCAATTTCAGCCCCAGGATTCACGCGGAGTGAATTCAATGACGATTCGAAAAATTCATTAGGTTGCTGCGCGCCATTGTACGTGAAAATAAAAGAAGGGTGTATTTCACTAGAACACCACCCAGAGATTATATCAACCATGATCATTTGCTTAAGGGGAGGGAAAAAAAACGCAAAGCTCACATCTTGCGGAAAATCTCTCCTTTATTCCGCAAATCCTCTAAAATTTTCATTTCATAGAAATTTTTCCAGTCAGTGCGTGACTCCGTTGAGCTCCGGGTTTCCCGTTCCGCCACAGCTCAGGAAGAAATTTGAATATAAATTTAATTCATAAATACTCACATATCTCGTGAGTACTCACACGGATTTCAATGGTAATTTGCCTGAGCTTCGAGTGTGAAAAAGTTAGATTTGTTACCTTCTTGCGATTGCAGAGCACGCTCGAAAAGTCGGCGAATCAGTTTATTATGTATTAGCTTTTCCATCTAACCATATGCTATGTATCGCCGGAAGCTGTTAAAAACTGAAAAGAGAAGATTTATTGGAATTTCAGCTAAAAATAAGTACTGAATATTTTTGGCTTAATCTTACTCACTAGAGCTCCACCTTAACTAGAGTCACAGAAGCAGCCTGAAATTGCTATAATTGAAATGTCAAAGGGTAGAATTTACCTTTTTCGTGTTGCTCACATTTTGCTCTGCTTACGTCAAGTTATAAAACTATACTTTCTCGCAATGAGAGGTTAGAATTTCAATAAACACACTGAAAGTTTCACCCTTGGTGTGGGCTTTGGTAACCCAAGTGTCCTTCACTGTGAAAAATTGCAGTGTAATGTGAGAAAATGGCACATTTCGCTAGGTGAAAAATGTGCAGATACAGACTGTGGCATGTAACAATGAGATAAATACTGTCATGGGTGGCGGCCGGAAGTGGGTAGGGTGGCTTTGAAGTCGCTTGGCAGTGAGATTGAGTGATTTTCAAACTTCCTGATCCCATTCCACGCGCCCTGCCACCCCCAGCCAGATACTTAAGTGGGATGGATGTTTCTATTTTGGCGTCTTTGCATTGTGTAGAGAAGCTGGAAGCTCTCTCACGCCCGTATCAAACATCCTCCTGAACCTTTTGCATGTGCGATTTATATTCTGCTAAGCCGGATATTATTGCCAGAGAGAAATTCTACCTCAAGATTTAGTGCAGATACCTTCATGAATTTGATATGGATTTAATGGTTACCTTTTAGCCCCAGACACTGACTTGTCACTCGATTGCTATTGTATGAGATGGCGAAGGGTGAGCGGAGGGGTTTTCTTCCATAGTTTACTCTTCAATATCTCGCCTTTCTTCGCTGAAAGCAGAAGCGCTTTCTTAGACGTTAGCCCAAGGAGAGCACCTCAGGCTAGAGCAAAGAATAAGACATCCTGGCGTAGGGCACAGCAGCTTGACGTACAGTTGAGATTGAATGATGATAGTGAGATGATTTTAGAGTATATATTTGCTATTTCGGAGGCACACAAGCAATTATGCGTCTGTCGGAGGACAAAACACATCGGAACAAATTACCAGAGATGCAACAGATTTAATTTATTGTCAAGACGGACACCGAAAGATTGCTGTTCCGCACTTCCTTCTGTGGATCCACAGGAAGATTACCAAATGCAGAGCGGAAAATGGGGCGAAGATTTGAAAAGAAGGCGGAGAAAGAAAAAGCAATTAAAAGGGGAAGTTGAGCATACAATTCCGCCCCGCTTTGACTACTATAGCTGTGAATTGATAGGAGAGAACCTGATCTGGAGCTCATCGTCATGAGACACCCAAGTGATGGGGCTAGAAAAGGCAATTTGCAAGGCGATGGAAACATGAAATTGTATTGGTGGGCCGCCCAGAGGGATGGGCCGCCAAGTGGAAGCTTTCGCCAACACAAATAAAACGAAATAAAACTTTTCAAGTTGTCTTGTGTTTCCCCGGTGGAATTTAACATGGACCGACTTATTTATTTAAGCTCCAAACTGGCTCCCATGGCGTATAGGAAATAGTGGTGGTGCCATGGCTTTGATTGAGTTTCCACTAAAGTGAAATTTCGTTGACGCCATTCACAGAAAACATTGGGTGGAATGTCTTTTTTCTCGCTCTGCTTATATGGCCCAATTTCATAGCACGTCCGCCACTTGTATTCCCTCCTCGTCTCTCCTTTCTTCGGGCTTGTGCGCCTTTTTATGGCGATTGTCGCCACACTGCGATATTTTCTCGGCAAACCTCCGGGGAGTGAGTGAGAGAGCCAACTGTAAAATACACAAAACAATTTTCCAACATGAGCACAAGGAGCCACAAAAGCCCCGACGAAAGAGCTTTGCGTGCTTTCAGTGAATAATTTAAATATTTTGATTTTTCCCTCGTGAACCGGCCGACCTTGACTATATGGCCGCGAGGCTTTTTTTTTCCCCGGTGTGTCAACATCCCAGAGAATAAAATACCTTTCTCCATGACATCGGCCACCCACCTGCCAACCATCCAGCCCGTTTACCATCCACGCTTCGGGGGAGGCGGAGGAACGGAAGACAAGAAAGCATCTCCAGCAATCAATCTATCAGTCGCGCAAAAAAACGGAAACCCCGCGGGCAAAGGGGAAAAAACAGTGACCTATTTTTCCCTACCTTGACAATACCCAGTGAAAATTTCACGGATTGTCTATCACAGGAGCACATTAAAAAATCATACAGCAGCACTCGCGAATGCGCCCACAATTGATTCGCCTATTTTTAGACAGATTCGCTAATGACCCGCGATATTAGGAGGCTTTTCAGTCGGCTTTGAATAAAGTTGTTACATTTTATAGTCAATTTAATGTTCCAAATTAGTGAAATACACTTATATATCATGATATCGCGAGGCATTATGTGCAAATGTCCTTTCCATCCACTTGTGGACTCTTCATAGCTGCAACTAGTGGAATAAATTTCAAGTGATGCTACTCAGAATGTCAAGAGTCAGATTAATGAGTACTTTTCGACGACAAGTGTACTTCGCAATTCGTGATTTTGTGAGCTATTTTTCACTCTTCTCATTATTATTTCCGCAGAAATATGATATATCCAGTAAAAACAGCCACAATGGAATCCCGCGAGATTCTCACCGGACTGTCCGTTATGTTCGCTGTTGATTTGTGGAGGAAAATCGCACTGCATGTCTCCTTGAAATATTCTCAAACAATTTCGATGAACTATGTCCGCGGATCTCCATCGTAATATTCATGACGATTATCTTTATTTATTTTCAATGAATTTTCAATGGTTTTTTTTTTGTTTTCAAGGGTAGCACAACGGAAAAAGAGTGGATAAATGATGGACAGCAGATTGTGTTTTGACTGGGTTATTTATCTGCAGTTATTATTTGAAAAAAAAAATCCAGTGAAAGAAATTCGGTATTAAAATAATTTAATTAATAGTAAATTACGAGTGAAGCATCGATAAACAATTTTAATTATGTCGTGCATGAAAAACCAAGCCTGCTGTGGAATCCCTTTCGTCATTACGGGTCGATTATCAAATTGCTCAGTGTCACTCCCATTTCACTCCCAGAGGAGCCCATCATTAGTGGCGAGCCAATTATTTCTCTGCTACTCCGGGCCAACATACAAGCATTTTCCACTTCATCCACAAGAGCATAATTATTTTTTCCTCACCTCTTTCGCATCGATTCGCCTCACACCCACATTTCGCCACTATTTTCCCCGGTAATTGTAAACTTTTCGTCTGTTCTGACGAATTCAAATGAGCTCACCCAACATCCTTGTCGTCTCTGTAGCGGCGAAATCTGCTCTCTCGAGCATCAAACCGATGGTGGAGAGAAAAAAAAGAGGAGAGAAATTGAAATTGAATTGGAAATGCTCTATATCTATCCTCTTAGTTTTCTCATCCGAAACGATTTTCCATTCACAATATTCGCAGGCGAGGACCAAATTGAAGAGCGATTTTCCACCTGAGTGACTCTTATTTTTATCTCAATTCAACATTTATCAATTGACTCGATTTTTGTTTCAGCTCAACTCTTCTGAGGTGCGGGAAAAGGACTCTTTTTTTTCTACCTTACAATTCGACATTTCCATTATCTCCGCTGAGGTTTCTTCGTCGCGTTCGTTAGGAAAAATTCCTATGATTCCCAGTATACGAACTGCGCTCAGGGCTTCGGCGAGTTTGCTCTGCATATCGATTGCAGTCCAATTTGGTACTCCCCAGATGGCATCAAAATGTTGGTATTGTTGTGACATCGATGCGACTGTAACCGAATTACAGCGTCCTTTGGGGTATTCACAGAAGTGACACAACAATGGATTTATCATATCACACGAGCAAATATTGATTCCTCCGCGTGCAGAAATTGCATTTCTTGCGAAACTGGATCACGCCACATACCTTGGCAAATTGAATTGTTTCTCATGCTGAGGGCGATGACGTGAAGCGTGCTTATCAAGCAGCACTCTCGTGGTTGCATTTGTGGACTCAAATTGCCAAACACTCGCTGACGGAATCGCCGTATTTGCGGCCAAACGGCGACGTCAAAGCTGCCCAGGAACCACATTTCAATACGCCTGCAAATGCAACGACAAATGGTCAGTGAGTCAGTGCAGATTGACTGGCATAGCTAACAATCGCCTCAATAATCCCCGATGATTGACATCCGTAAGCACAGCACTTACACTCTGTTGTGCGACGATTAATTTCTGAAAGCGTCCTTTAAAAAAAAAGGAATTTAGAACGCCATAAACGCTGTTTATCGCTCATTTCACCAGAATAGGTGCAGAGAGAGAGAGAGATGGTAAAAGACGCAAGCTTCCTGGAAATGAAAAGACAAGAGCTTTCAATTAGCGAAAGTCTTCTCTTTGGACGTTCTTCTTGAAAGCTTCCATTTCGCTCTGGGAAAGTGTGTCTGTTGATGAAAAGGGAGAAAATACACAAAGCAATTGTCCCAGGTTTTGATTGTATTGAAAAATGACAAATGAGCTTTCTCTATACACATAGTGTCACCATCAAAAGCTTTTCAGACTTCCGCAAATTTTGAAGTCCTGACAATCGCACTTTAGTGTGCTTAAAGGTGTCTTTCTTTAACTCTAAACCTCCCCCAGTTAAGTTTGACGCCAAAGGAATGTTTTGAATTAAAAGAGATTCCATTTAGAGATAATGTAAAATTCCTATGCAAAACTCTCATTAAAAATCTCCTCAGGCAAAGCAATTTCACTCACTACACAGTTAAACTGTGACACTATTTAATTCAAGCACATTATGAGCTTCAAACTGCACTCAACATTCACTCAGTGCATCGTTTCAGTTTTATGCTTATAGATTTTATTCCTCACAACAATCATTCCGATGAATAACATAAAAGAAGCTTTTGGCGAGTTTGGCGTGAATTGAAGCGGACTCGGGCGAAATTCTTGGGCGGAAGAGAGGAAAGTTTTCAAATTAAAGTCAGAACTTTTCATGTATGTTTATGAATAAAACACTGGCGCCACGTGGAGTGGGGCCCGGAGGAGCAACAAATTCAATTCTTTTGTGCAAGAGCGCTCACGGGTGTCTGGCGCGATGGTGGGGACTTGTGAAAATGTGTGTTTATTTGTCGAAAACACTTTATTTACACAATAAAGCGTAAATTTATGTTGCTCAAAAAAGGGCGCATGTTTACAACCTACCACCATTTTTCCAATTCGCCACGCGGAAATGATTTTATTATGCGATGCAAATCACCCACAGTGCCATTTCTGCCCCCAAAAGCTCCTGCACGGGAGCTTTGCGGGGTGTGCATGTGGGAAGCGCTTTGGATGATGTATCCATTCACTTTGGCGAAGGTGGGAAATGAAATACAAACCAAATCGTGTGTTTTTTAGGCCTCTCTTATACATATTCAATTGGTGCTCATAAAATTTTATGAATATTTTTATACATTCAATATTGTTTTGGGATTGCTGTATTTCTGCCATTGCTCTTGTCAATTCTGTCCCCCTTCAATCAGTACTGTCGATCTCACCGGATTCCCCAAACAGCCAGGAAAATGCGAAATACACTTTAAAGCAGGACTTTCTGAGTGAATTGACTGGCTTGTGGAAGTTGGGGTGAAACCTATTTCACAATTGTGGAATCCCAGCATGATTCCACACTCTCTATCTCTCTAGATTAACCTTTCCTCCAGCATGTTTGCTTTTAATTAAGCACGGGAGAACCTTCAAAATGTGTAAGAACTCAGGACTACTTCTTGAAGAATTCCCCGGTTTCTTAAAACTCAAACGACAAGTTTCACTCTCCTGGTAATAATCTAGCACAGTGTTTGCCATCCAGCTGGAGAGTCCTTTTCAGTCCTGCGGAGCTGTGAAGCTCAGCAAAGTGTAATACAAGTTTGTCCATGAGGATGAGATAATATTGGACGGTATCACGAGAGCTGGCCAAGTTGGGAGTGTGACAATTTTGTGGGTGGGTGATTTGTACGGATGCCTATGGCGAATATGGGGGACTTGCACAGATTAACCCGAGCGTCTATTGAAATACTGACCAACTTTTATGACTAATCTCTAGTTTAACAAAACTTTTCCCACCCAATATAGAGGGGCAGAATGAGGTCAGAGCCTGTGGAGCTTGGCTTGGCGAAAAATGTGATTATAATAAATTTATTCATAATACCATTTGCATTGAATGGGAAAAGTTTAGAGAGGATGTGTTAAGCTTTTCCTCTTCAATGCTATCGCTCAAGATTTCGTCCATTCTCTCCACCCCACTTCTGGGGCCCCTTCAATCTCAGGGGGCCCAGCACGTTATTAGCAGCGCGAGGCAAGAAAGGGCACAAAAAATCACTTTCAATAGAAACCCCATCAGTCTCAAGCCCCTCTATTTCTCACCCATGAATGGTAAAATAAAGTGAATTGTGTTCTCAATTTTCTCACACTGGGTGTTTTCTTTCTTCTGTACATAAAAGAGGAGGAATCTTCACATATGCTCGCACCCTCGACCTGGGAAGAAGAAAAAAAACATTCCAACAACACCGAAGACCACGTGTGGGAAAGCTTTAAAGTATGTACAAGTTAGTTTCTGACACGCAATTTTGGTCACACAGCGACTAAGGGAAGGAAATTCTCCTGATTTCCCTCCCAAATGAGACCTGGCTTCATCTATAAAACAAGCCCAACTGCTTATGGAGCACAGGAGAACATGCAGAAGCCACACAAGAGGTGCAAAATCACGAGAAATTGACCACTTTCTGAGAAAATTGATGCAATTTTCGCCCAGTGACTTTGCTGCCTGAATAAATCATTCAGCACAGTATCGCAAAGCCTCTGGCTAAAATTGTCAATGGATGGAGTTTCCAGATATCAGCACTTTCAATTCACTTACAGGAGTCACTTCCTTAATGATCTGCGAGGGAGTGAAACTTTTGAATTATTGCCGTACAAGTCATGCCAACTCCGAGAGTTTTGTATCAAAACGCCCTTGCGGCTGTCCAACAAAGTATAAGTTGAATATAGGCTTCATTTATGCAATATTTCACACACACACGAGCGCTAGCGAAATATTGGAAGAAAAGCACGAGAAGCTTTGCAAATTACTTTTATTATAAATTGCATAAATTGATGAAATTTGACAGAACTTAATATTTAATTTTGAAGCAATTTGAAACACAATAATAATAATAAAACGGATAATAAAATCCAAACCTCTAATTGTACGTGCTTTGAGCATATTTTATAAAATCTTATCAACTTATTGCATCACAGAATTGGTAACCATGTGGCTAAGACAATTGGAATTGACTTTTATTTGCACGAGAATGACACACTATTCAAGAAACACGGAGTTCTTGGTAGGCAAACTCAAGTTAAGTATACTTCTCATGTTCTGAATTTTGGACTATCGTGAGTTTAATTAGATCCAATTTCGGGCGCAACACTTAGGATAACTTTGTGGTCAAACTCACACCCAGAACTCCGTGCCATTTATCGAGCCATGACATTCGGTAAATGGCTTGAATGGCTCAAATTGCTGAGGATACAAGATATTCAGAGGAATTTCCAATGGCCGGAGAAGTTGTGAGCAACTGCCAGAGCATTTTGGACGGAAGATGCGAAGTGTGTGGGGTTGAGAAAATTATTTAACAGGCATTAACGATAAACGACGTTCCTCCATACCTTTTAATAATAATCGGACGAGGCGTAGACTTCATTAATTAGTCATCTTTCCGCCTAGGTAAGAAGTACGCCTAATTATTCTCCATCGATATTGCGGAAACACTGGGCGAAACGCAGTGCCTTCGCCTCGCTTTTCCGAGAGAATCTCTCGTCCCCGTGGGACTCATTGCAGGGGAATGCTCAGTGGTATCTATTATGTATTTTGTCGCCACTTGGAAAAAGTTTTATTGACGCCCCAGGGTCCATTTTCGCTCCCAGGAAAACACGTGAGCTGGTGTGCGACGTCTTTCACACCTTCTCACGGCCGAGAAGTGGAGCCGCCCTCAATTGGAGGCATTAATTTGAATGATGGGCAATTGTCATGCAATGAATTTCTCATCGTGCTGCTTCGGTCTGTGTTGGGATTATTTTCCTGTTTTAGCGCGGCCGGAGGAAGCTCTCAATTTAATAAGTTGAAAGGGAGGGGCCGAAGCGAGCCACGATACTGGAGAAAATACACTAATCTCTCTGTGTTTCCCTTGATGTTGCAGGAAATGGATCGGCGTCGAGGGCCTCACGTGTTCATCATCTCGATATCGATGATCTACTGGCTCAAGTCATCGGACGCGTGGAAGCTGGACACGAGGGATATGCAGCTGTACACAAGTCAGGACATCCTGTACTCGTGCCCACTCAATCCCATGTGCCAGTGCGCAAGTCTCCCCAACGAGACCTCTTTATTTCAAATTAATTGCAATGAGGTTTCACTCTATAAATTTCCTGGTAAGTTAATTACCTAGTTAGTTTTGGTTATATATGGCACGTGGTGGCGAGAGAAGGAAAATTTGCTCCCATTTCCCGCTCGTCCTACAGCCCTATTTCGGCATTTCTCGTCTAGTGCATTACGGGTGGCGCCCAGAGACAGACAAATGTCGGTTGTGGTAAAATGTTTGAGCGGGCCAAAGGTGTATTTCGCCAATCTGGATTCAGCGGGTAGCACTTTATACCCTGACTACACGTAATTGCCAATATCGGGGGCCAGATTGAGATTTATTTACAATCCACGCCGCACACCCTTCACCGTCCCCCCCTTTTTTGTCCACCGACACACAATCCCGATCCAGGGCGCTCTCGGGATTCCTATAAATCCTTAAAACCAATCAATAGCACAAAAGCTCGTCGCTTCGCGTGGTTTTGCGATATTTAACATTGTATTTTTTGATAATCGCACCAAATCACATAATCTTTTTAAATTTAGAAGTGGGCGGAAAAGTGGGTCGGCGGCCGGGGTAAATACTTTACAGATGGATTTAGATTTTCGTCACATGACAAATGCCACTTAGCGCCAAAGTGTGGTAACAGGGGATTTTGGATTTAGCATGTGGAGAAGAGATCCTGAGCGTACTTCTGAAGCATGTTCTGATTGAGCAACGCGAACAGAAGGATCAAATTCTTTCCTAATTTGCATTTTATGAACCATTGAGCACAAACACTCGTGAAAGAGCGGAAAAAGCATATTTGAGTTTTTGAAAGAGGCAAGGAAAAAGGAGTAGAAAATTAATTTCAATTGTAGGTGAGATAGTTTTCCAAACTAAACCACTTCAGCGAATTTCGCTGAACGGAAAGAAGCACTTGGAAATTGGTCATATCATTAGGGGCACTTTGTTGCAGTTGGTGCTGGAAAAACTTTAACAATTGCAGCAATTTAAGAGTGGCAGAGCACACGTGCTAATAAAAATAATGTCTCAAGCACGGCGGGATCGCGCCAGTGCACCGGATGGCGACTGTGCCATCGTTAAGTTGTGATTCAATAATACGAGATGCCCCATCGAGATTGGGCAGTGCATACAAAACTGGCTGGTGTTATTAAAAGGACACTTCCTGCTGTTTCAATTTATTTATTGTCGCAACAGGAAAATGAGAAACTCACGTTTCCCCCACACTTGCCGCCCACGCCGTGATTGAGCGCCCGCATGAAAGCTCAACTCCCGCGAGGTGGGAAGCAATTTCCCGATTTGCAGCACCGGAATTAGATTTTCGTGCTTTTCCTCGCCATAGCTTTTTTCGCCTTCAGCACGAGAACACAATTAAAATTTCCTCCCTCTCTTCATCTCCTCTCTTTCTCCCTCTCTCTCTCACCCCCTGAAATACCAATAATTTTAAGTGTGGCGATAAAACAAGGAGGCAAGAGAAGGACTCCGTCTAATCAGCAATCGTGCGCCAACCACTGTTTCGTGGGACAAGAAAAATGATGGACCATTAAGAACATGAGGAGGTTTTTTTTCTCTCTTTCTGTGCCCGCCTAACTTCTCACCTGGCCCCGCAGTCACCCAGTCTTTTGCACATCATAAACCCCAGCCCCGACTCGAGCCTGGGGCGTCCGACAAAAGGGGAAACTAATAAACATAAATCACTTATGATATTTCAACATATAAACATCAAGTGGAATTGTGCGATGTTTGCCGTGGCACAAAAGCTCTCCATGATGGGTTTCCCATCCCCCGCCACTCGTGATCCTCTTGTGAGCCAGGTGAAGAGAAAGAAAACCCGACGAGTCATGTCCATTACATTGTGCACACATGAAAAGAAACACATTTCAGGCATCATGAAGGGGCTTCACAGTGTTGCAGATGGAAGAAGCGCACATTGAATAGTTTTTAATCCATTTCCAAGAGGGCGGACCGCATTGTACAAAGCTCATCCACAAGCTCTCCAGCACCGCACACTTCATTTTTTCCCACCAATTCGAACGTGAACGTGAACGGAATCGATTGAGGTGAAATTTTACTACACTTCTCACAGTTAAGTAGAAAGCAGATAACTGTGGTTTAACAATTGAGAGCTTACCGTGAATTCCGTGGGTTCAACGATAATTTTAATGTATTCCGTCTAAAATGGTGCAATTTGTAATCTATTAGAGAAACATTCCTTCTGGGTCAAAATAGAGGCACGTAAGTTGATAAAGTAATCAGTTACCTGGAATGAATTTGAGAAGAAACTCTCTGACGATAAAGAACGTTTGTTGAAGAACATCTTAGGCCAGCTTAAGGGCTTCCAAGAAGTCGTGAGATCAGTTAATCCGTTCATTTTGCAGGCTTCTTACAGAAAGATGAGTACCTAATGTATAATATCTTAATGGGTGTGAAGGAAAAAACGAATATCAACTCACTTCTTAAGAAAATTTCAAGCGTAGCTTTTTAATATTTTCATACAACTCAACAAAATAGTGTTGCTGATCTGGCAAAACTAATCTCGGATCTCTCAGCAAAATTATATTAAATTCAAACTTAGAAAAGCATATTGCACTGAATGGAATGAATCAGGATAAATCGCCTGAGGAATGAGAACGTGAAACAATTACGGAAAATTCCACAGTTTTCTTATTAATACCAAATTGGTGCGCAAATGAAAACAGTCTTTTATGTGGTTCTCGGTGCACAACAACCGCACATGACATAAAAGCAAAAATGCGATTTGCTAAAAGTCGCATTCTCCTGCATGTTATTCAGCCACGGGGGAGTGTTTTTGAGTGGAAAACACAGAGATGGAATAAAAATGCGAGTGTACAGAGGGATGGACTTTTTAGAAGACAATTAGTTTTTACACGACAAGAGAGCATGGCAGAGAATTCATCTTGAAACCGTGGCTGACTGTCTTCCTTTCTCGCCCACAACATTCAGCATTCTGTATATAATTTCTTCTTCTCTACATTATAAGGTTTCAAGTTGTAAAGTTTTTTGTGTTGCCTCCCTTTTGGCTTCCTATTTTTATATTTGTTTTTTTCTCTGTGCTTGCCACTCCACCTAAGAACACCATCCCTTGTGATATTTTATTGCGAATGGGAGACAAAGGCGGGAGAAGGGATTTGGGGTTTGCAGTCGCTGGGATTTGTACACGAGCCGTCTCGGGATGTCTTTAGACATTGTAATATAAGGGACTATCGTGAAATGCCTTGATGCTGTAGCTTTGCAATATCTGCCATATCTTCTGAGATGCGCTGTCCTGAAAGAATGGTGCAGTTTTATTCATTTGCCGTGTTGAAGTTGTAAACCCTGGTTGCGGAAGAAGACATCGCGACTCCCCGGCATCCGAAGGTAAATCAACACAGCAGCCGACTTAAGTGCTACAAGTGTGGATGCATGTTGAAGACAATTTTGCTGGAGAATGAGCTGTCACGCCCCCTCCCCACTTGGGGCGCCCATACCAAGATTCAGCAGGAAATATTCACAGACGGAATATTTGTTGTTTCCTCCAGACCATAAATAGACCCCCTGTTTTATTTGCACACACACGGCATCCCCCTCTGAAGTCTCTCAGACTTTTTCACCGTAGGCGGCTTCAGAGGTAGGAAAAACCACACACAATTTTCCCTTGGAATTGTATGGCTGAGGAGTGAAATAGAATGAGCCGGGGCATGACATTGCGGAATAACCTCATTTAAGCCGGAAAGACTTGATAATAATCTCAGACTTTCTTCACTAACCCACTCATGTCTATGTGGAAAAAAACCAGCAGAGGAGACTTCTCAACCCGTCCTCGTTGTGATTGCACTGCGAGAAATGGGTGCGTGTTGTTAAAACGCTGGAAGTTCTTCGCATGAGGCGATTTATGTAAATGCCATCAGATTGTATATGAAAGGATAGTTAAGTGAGGTTGATGAAATTTGAGAACTTCTCACAACTATAGTTGGTAAAAACCACAATTATATTCCCTGTCAGGGCTTTAGTCATTCTCTTTTCAATCGTGCACACAGTACGTGTGCACAAAAGAGACTTTCAGACAATTTTCACCCTTCCTTGTGTGGCAAAAACAGGCAAAAGTCCAATGGTTGCTGGGGACAAAGCTCTCAGGGTCTGTCAAAGTGGGTGGGCAAAATGAATCCCATCTCACGATGCTTATATTGTTAATTTAGCATATGAAGAAATGAGTGTCCCTCCGGAAGGAAATCTTTGCTTTCGAGTAGCTCAATAACACTTTCCACACCCTCAATGCCCCAGAGTGTGGATTGCGGTGGAATTGTGCACAGTGTGTGTGTGTTTGTCAGACGACTATTGGTCACTATCGTGGAACAACTAACAAGTGTTTCCTGCTTATGGCCGCACAATTAAATTCAATAATGTCCATGGGAGGGAAATCATATGGAAATTGTATCTAATATCGAGGCTTTCCATGTGGCAAACGCTCTTGGTGGTGGTAAATCACGCTTTTTGTGGTGAGTTTTAATTATTCCAGAGTGCATGGAAAAATGTAATGCCGCCCTCTGGCAGCGCGAATGACAAAGTCACGGTTGAATAATTTATTATTTGACGTTCAGAGTGAAAATGAAATTGCATAATATTGATTTTTTTTATTGCTCTTCGACCTTTTTTCGGCATTTTCCTGCATTACCTTTTTTCCCCAATGCACAACACCGAACATTAAGCTTTCAACATCGCGAAAGTTCTCACAAAGCTGCAATGATTGCACAGCTGGAGCGAAATCACTGTATGACGGAAGTATATTACTGGTGACGTTTTTTGCCACCCTTTCTGATCAATATTTGCTGAAATAACTAATGTGCTTAATTAATTTCTCATTGAGCAGTTGCGATCGATGGAATTCAATTCACGTTCGCACCGTAATCCACCTCAATTTTCTTCCACCTTGAAGCCAAAGAGAATCTCCAATGAGGTTTGCGGAGCTAATTAGAGTTGATATGACTCAAGATGAAGGATGAACTTGATCAAATGTTGACAAATCCAATCGCTGCCTCAGACATGTGATTGAATTATGCAAATCCCCAGTACAATCTCCTGTGTAATCTCTGTAGGCAGGTAATCAATGCAGTGGCTGATTAATTGATACAGTCACTGTTTATTGCTTATGCCTGAGGAAGAGAGCAATTTAAATTAAGAACCAAAACTGACTACAGGCGCAGTAGAATGAGGAAGTGAAACTATCAAATTCAGAGTCACTTGTGTGAGCTTCCAAGTCAATATGAACTCTTTCTTCGCTTGTGGCTTTAACGAAACTTTAAGAGGAGAACCACCAAGAAAAGCCCCAACAGAAGTCCGCCCCGAATCACTTTCCCCCCAACCCTATCGATCAGATACGATATAAAGCGTATGATTCCGCCTCCGTGGGAGTGGAAATCGATTGAAATTGTTGATCACAATCACAACTGTAATGGTCATCAGTCACTCTCTGTTGCTATCCGATGGAACTCTCCTCTCTGAGTCCCTCATTGTACATGTTGCTGCTGACATGATTGCCTCTTGGCATGAAAGTGCTCCAGTGAGAAGCCTCCATCTTTGCCAATATCCAACTATTGCGATTAAATCACACAATGCCCAGCCAATCGTCTTTCATTACTTCCACCCGAAGGCTTCTTACCCACTTGTCTATCAATTTGGATTCCTTGGCCGCAGCGCCGCTTGCTTTTTATCATCTGCAAAACCCATGATTTTTTCATATGCGCTATCTCTACCCTTCCGCTCGCCAATATTTATCTGATTTTTGTGGCTTTCGCCACCACGGAAATATTTCACATGCAATCTACATGCTTAATCCCACTTGCCTTGTTTCCCATGCTGGACTAAAATAATATTTTCATACTTTTTCCGGCGCTGTTGTGAATGCAATGTCACCCAAAATAACACCTCTTCAATCCGCAATTTACATACGAAATTCCCCAGGTTTAATCCGCTTTAATTTAATAATATTTTCAATATTTGCAACTACACCGAAAACACGCGAGAATTGCAGAGTGCCACTGATGACGGTAGCGCAGAGATCTGAATCATCGCAACTTTCATTCAATTAAATTGGATGGGATTTTTTCGGGACTTAAGCCATTCACAGTGTGAAATGTCAGAAATACTTCTGGCACTTCTCATGCAACTCCAAACACTGGAAAAACACGGAATTTTAATTAAAACAAGTGTCCAACTTCATGTCCACATCGTAGACCGGTCACTGACTGTGTTGTGATATGGATTGGGAAAGAATCCGATAAAAGTATGAATTTTCACAATAATCCTCGCCTGGGTAAAATATCAAATAAGCACAGGTGCATTTGAATGGATGATTTGTAGTGAAACATAAATACATTCAGTTCATCATCCGAGGCCTGTCCACATATGCTTAAAGCATTGGTGGATCTCATCAATTGTCGCAAATTGAGTTGCTTGTCAAGTTGGCGGGAAAAAATGCCCCAGCATTCGTGGAAATTGCAATTTTGATTAATTGTGTCGGTTGGCACAATTGTAATTGATTTGAAAGTCTTATGCCACGAATGGTAGTCATAATCCAGCAAAATTCCCATTGGAATATCTGCTCACGTTCCCATCTATGGCAATGCACATAAATACTGCTGAATTTCTGCAGAGTCATGCAAAGACTGTGGAAGTGAATTGGATGAAAATACACCTTGCATGCGACTTGTTTCATTTTCCATTTGCCAAATGAAATTTCTTCATTTCAATACGCGCGCCTCCATTTCACGACATTAATTCTCATGCGGCGAGCAGTTTTTCCTCTTTCCTGGAAAATAATCTAGTCTTGCAGCAGAGATGTTCGCGCAGAAGTGCTGAATTGCCTTGTTAGTAGCTGAACTGATGCAGATAATGAGGCGCTTTTAATGTGATATTCGGCGAACATAAATTATAATTCGAATAAGAGGTTAAGGCAATTGTGCAAAGCTGGAGTAATAGAGTGTACAGAACATCAGCAGCAGACAATTTAATTAAGAATTCCAGGGGTCCAAGTCTATAAAGATGAAATTACAATCTGAAACTTTCTTCTAATGCCCGAGAAGGCGCGCGGCGCCTTCGGAATGTCTTTATTTGGCATCCCAATGCTGAGCTCAAAATGCCTTCAGATCCATTCAAAAAGTCTCGCCCCATTGCTGGGGAATTTCACGGCATAATCGTGACGATGCGGGCAGAAAGGCGAACTGTGAAAAAAAGGGGGGAAAAAGGTGCCAACTGTTCGGGTGGATGAGAAACTAATAAAGGCTGAAACGGTAATTGCATTAGAAAAGGATTGGACTCCATTCATTTCCACGATGATCATCATCCACCCTTTCATTCCACCCTCAGCTGAAGATTGAATCAGATAAGAATTTAAAATTCACTCGCTTCCCACTCCAAAGCTCGCCAAGTCGCGCTTCCGCGTGAAAAATATGTATAAAATTTAATTTCTTTGCAGTCTTTCTGCACAACAGTGTCCGCCACATTCAGATCTCGCAGACACATCTGCAGAACGTTGACGAGGAAACTTTTCAAGGATTACGACTGGAGTCGCTGAAGCTTGTCAACAACGATATTCATGAAATCTTGGAAAAAAGTTTCAAGTAAGTACACATCCCGCAGGACAATGGTGTGGATGGGCGGGGGGAGAGCCAGGAAGTCGAGAATAGCGGATGAAAGTGCTGAAAATTCAACTGTAAATGGATTGTAATCATTGCCAGCATGGCAAAGGGGTCGCTGAATGAGCTTAATAGTTTTATGTGTGAGAATCAAGTTTTATTTTCCCCTCAGCTGGGCTAAATGTGGCGCACAAGCATAAAACTTATAATTGATAATGAATCCTTAAGATGTGCGCGACAATCTCTCGTGACAGACACGCACAGGAAGAGGACATCGCCGTAGGAAAAACTTTTC
The DNA here is from genome assembly GCF_947086385.1 of Phlebotomus argentipes. Classification (NCBI taxonomy): domain Eukaryota; kingdom Metazoa; phylum Arthropoda; class Insecta; order Diptera; family Psychodidae; genus Phlebotomus; species Phlebotomus argentipes. Next base: position 3,507,081 of record NW_026776181.1, on the reverse strand, counting down.
TCATTTGCGCGCAAAAATACATTTGTCCTCTCTTTTTCTGCCATGTCTCGCCTTTGGATAGATCCGATGAAACACGTTGTCATGAATGATGTCACATCTCATTGGAATATTGTGATGTATTTTGGTGTTGCGAATGTCAAACTTTAGAGAAAAATATTAAATTAAATATATGTGTGATACTTTTGAGGACAGAGAAGCAGGAAGACTCGCTTAGATTAGAACAATATTTTCCCAGTGTGACATGAAAGCTGAATGGGGAGATGTGAGTCGAAATGGTGCATCTTGTTCAGAAGGCTCAGAAGATTGAGAGCGATTTCAGACTTATGGATGATCCACGTGAGTGTAAACGGGAAAGCGGATCATGAATGATGTCCTGGGCTGTTAAAATCATCTAATTCTTCGGTGAATCACCAATTTTCGCAATTTTTACGTAAAACTTCACGTTTTTGGGAAAATAAGCAAATCAACTTTCAGCTGTCAGTAGAGTTGATTGCCACACAATCCAAAAGAACTGTCGCTAGTGTCGATAAAGGATATTAACTCTTGAGTGTAGAGATGTGACTCGTGGATGATCCTCTACACACTCCAAGCATATCCTCGAAGGAATGATCCCACTTTGCACCAATTCGTGGAGTAACTCGTAAGTGTGCAAACGCTCTGAAAATGGTGTGTGGAATTATACATCGAACACTGTACAGTGGAAAGCTGTTGTCCCAAATGTGACATAACAATTTCAACCAAATACTCAATTATTTAATTCTTCCAGCTCTCTGGAATAGTTTCGGCAGCATTTACTGGGTGACTCACATCTCTGTTACATGAATTCTATATTATATACAGTTAGCATTCCATGATTAAATCACAGTGCAGTGGACTCGAAAACTCTTTGTCCTGTGTGTTCCTGCACTCCCCATTGAGTAGAAATGAAAATATTTTCCCGGAAGCATGGAGTGGTGGGACAGGGGCGAGGGGGAAAAATAAATATTCTCAACTTTCGGCATCTGTTCGCCGGTCGGCCCCCCCTTAGTGGCAGGAAACCCAATATTAATTTAGTTTATTGCGTTTTCTCGTCTCGACATTATTTATTTCTTTCAGTACTTTGGTGAGAAAAAATCAATATTTGTATTGTCAGTCAATTGGATTGCCTCTTGATCTTGATTTACTGGGGGGTCGATGGGAAAAAGCGTTGTATATGAAGTGCGGGGGTCGCAAGGATATTAATCACATTCCACTTTTGCTTGCCTTACATTTCAGTTCGATGACACATTCTCTAATAACACTGGACATGTCGGGCAATTCATTACACTCGCTGTGCCTCGAGGCTCTGCACAACATCCAGACGCTGACCCGCCTGGTAGCACAACGGTAAGTGTCACTTCACTCTCCTATTCCCACGTTCCAGGCCCGAAAGAGTGAGACTGCGTGCGAGCCGGAGCAATCTGTTTGAGCCGCTCAGGAGACATGACACAGTGCCAGCCGTGAGAGTGTGGTAAATTCCTCGGCACTGAATTTATTGCACACCATTATTATTATTGCTATTGCTCACACATGTTTTACTACAATGTTTTCCACCTTTTCGACCCACCCATGCAAAACACGATAGGAACCACATCGAGGAGCTGGATGGCAATTGGGGCAGCCTGACGGAATCACTGCGAAGTCTGCACATATCTGGCAATTCAATAACTGAACTCTCGTCGCCCTACGATGAGCGAAAAATCAATGGCACACAATCGCTAGTGAGCGCCGCATCGGTATCAACGAGGACATTTGCCAAATTAAGGAAGCTCGTATGGTTAAATCTCAGCGAAAACCGCCTATCGTATGTCGGTGTCAATTCGCTGCCCAGATCTCTGGTCACTTGCGATTTCTCGCGAAATGTGCTCACAGTCTTTCCAGTGGGAGCCTTTGAGCATCTGCACGATATCAAGATAATATCGCTGAAGGACAATCTGCTGACTAGCGTGGATGGAGTCGAGTTCGCTAACAGAGTCCATCTGGAGAAGCTGGATCTCAGCTTCAACGAAATCACTTCCGTACCCAGCCAAATGTTCAATGGGAGCATCAGATCCAAGGCTATCAATCTGGAGAACAATTTCCTCGTGAATCTACCATCGGCAGCTTTCAGGGGCACTTCAGCTGTTCACGTTGTCCTGGCCTTCAATAACATCGCGTCAGTTGATAGCGAGGCTTTCGCAGGGCTTGAGAACACCCTCGAATATCTGGATTTGGAGCGCAATCATCTAACAAACCTATTCGAAGGCCTAGAAACCCTCAACCGAATGCGATACCTTTATTTAACAGCCAATGAGATAAACCACGTCTCTCATTTGCCACCAACTCTAAAGGTTCTCTCCCTCAGCAGCAACAACTTCACCAGTATCCCAACTGAAGGACTTCAGAACTGTACGGACCTGTCCTATCTAAATATGGGCTACAACAAGATCTCTGATCTGCCTGAGAATGGGTTCGTGTCCTGGGGATCTGAACTCCAGACTCTACTGCTGAGGAACAACAAAATAACTATGCTCAACTACGGATCGTTCAATGGACTGGAGTCCATCAAAGAGATCAGCTTAAGCTTCAATGACATTCACTACGTCCATCCAAGTGCATTCGTCAACATCTCAAAGACACTCAAGATCCTGGAACTGTCTTTTGGAATCTACCGCGAAGACATACCGCTCGAAGCTCTAAATCCTCTAACTGAACTCATGTGGTTGGGTCTGGACAACAACAACCTCAAGCTCATTCCCGACGATTCACTTATCTCGCTCAAAGAACTGACCTTCATCAACATCGCTTATAATCGCATTACTGTCCTCCCGCGGACAATCTTCGTCCCTGAAATTCACAAGAACCTGATGGATGTTGATGCTTCCTACAATGTTATTGAGAGGCTCTTCACCAACACCTTTGACGAACTCATAATGCTGCAGTTTGTCAATCTGGCGTCCAACAACATTCGTCATCTTGAGCGTCACTGCTTCCACAACTTACCCTTCCTCACCTATATTGATCTGTCTTACAACAACTTGAGGAACGTCACTGAGGCTGCTTTCGCCTTCTTGCCAAATCTCCTAGCACTAGATCTTATGTTCAACAGTCTCACGTCCTTCTCCCTCAAGGCGTTCAGGCACGTCTCCAACTCCAGTACTCCTATGCGTCTCAACATCAGTCACAACGAAGTGACGTTGTTCGAGGGTGAGTTGAGTTCCTATCTGTACGTGCACACTTTGGATGCCAGCCACAACTTCCTGACAGATCCTGGGGTGTTTCACAACCTCGGACAGAGTCTTAGGAAGCTCCATCTGCAGAACAACAACATATCATTCCTCACTAATCACGCTTTCGGCGATCTGGATGTGCTAGATTGCTTGAATCTGTCCAGCAACAACATCAGCACTCTGCGAAGAAGAAGCTTCCAGGGACTCATGAACTTGCAAGAACTGGACCTCAGTGACAATCGCATTGAGCAACTGCAATTTGAGCAGTTTGGCTTCCTGAAGAAGCTCAGAGTGCTCAATTTGAAGGGTAATAGATTGAAGTCGCTGCCTAGAGATGCTTTCGTAAACACTAGAATAGAGTTTCTGGACATGTCAGAGAATTTTCTGGGTTTGTGGCCAGCAAACACCTTCTCCGACATCGGATTCACACTGCGCTCTATTCGACTGGATGGGAACCAGGTTGAATACCTAGATGCAACGATGTTCAGCAATACGAACTTCCTCCTAGAGTTGCGACTAGCGCACAATCGTATCACTGTCCTGCCCGATAACACCTTCAGTCACCTGCCGAATCTCACAACTCTCGACATCAGTTTCAACCCACTCGTGTCCACTAACTTCAAAGAGCTTCTCCTGCACCTGCCCAGCCTACGTAGATTGAGTCTCCGCTCGACTGGGCTGTACACTCTGCCGCCCATGGTGGCACAATCTAGACTCACCGAGCTGGACATCAGTCAGAATCACATCCAAGATATGTCCTCGCTGAGAGATGCTCCGCAGTTGCGGGTCCTCCACGTGGCCTACAACAAGATCGTCAATTTAACGCACTTCGGGAAGTACGTGCCCCAAAGACTGAGGGTCCTGGATTTGTCTGGGAACCCCATCAGGAAGGTGTCTGTGCACGATTTCGCCCAGATTCGCTTCCTCGACGAGCTCTCCATTGAAGGTGTGAAGCTGCCCGTGGACGCTTTCTCGTTGATGCGCAACCTGCGAGTTCTGCGCGCTACGTCGCAGTATCACCTTGGGGAGATCATCTCTCGGACGAGGACAATCCGGGAGCTCTATGTCACCGTCCTCGAGGAGCACATCCACGAGCGCTTGTTCGAGCGGGCGATCAATGCCACCAAGATCAACTTGCTGGACGTCAGAGGCCCGCGTGCCAAGACAATCTCACCGAATGCCTTTAACGGCTTCGCTCGCAGCCAGGATCTCACTATTCGACTGCGCAATACACTTATCAATGACCTGCCACCGGGACTGTTCTACGCTCTGAAGTACGTGCCGCGGCTCAAGATTGACATATCAAATAATCTGCTGGCCACGCTGTCTCCGGACACTTTCTATCCCAACGCCAGCGCCTGGGATGCCGTGGGAACGAGGAGCATCATTGGGGGATTGGACGTCTCGGGGAATCCCCTGCAGTGCGACTGCGGCCTGGTTTGGCTGGGTCACTGGCTCAGACGCTGGCTGAGGGAGACGGTCCAGATTCACCTGGTGACGAAGGATGAGCAGCAAATTATGTCCAGAGTGAGTATTGATAGTATTGATCCCTAATCCCGTGAAATAGGAGTCTTAACTCTTCAGCTATCTCCGAAAAACACTGACTTTATTGGCACACTGACCAATTGGACGTGACTTGCCAATGGAGAGCGCCGAGGAAATGTGAAGAGTTAAGCGTCCTGCATAGATAATACACCTCTCGCCAGGTGAACTGATGGGGTTGTGGGTGGATGAGGAAAAATGAGGCTCACAGGAACCCGACCCATTAATTTAATGCTCTTAGATAAATCCTTTACGTGTGCCTGCGAAGTGGATAAAAATGCTGACTTGTTTGATTTACAGCAAGCGAGAGGTAGCACTTGCCTGGATCCGATAAGTGGTAAGAAATTGACTTTCCTGGAGATCTTCCCCGAGGACTTACTGTGTCACGCCAGTGCACTCAGTAGCTTCGCACCTCGATTCAGTCGACAGTCACCGAGACATTTGCTGGGTCTGCACACCCTTCCCGCCCTCCTGCTCATCATCTATTTTTTAATACTGTAAACTGTGAGGAAATTGACTTAATTAGCAAATATCCAATAATTATACATAGGAGAGAACTTTTTTGTACCATCGACCCTACGAGTGAATGTACATAGGATAAATTAATTGGGCCACTTTTTTTCACCAAATGGTCCAATATTTGTATAAAAGAAATACACACGAAGATTGGGGAAAAATTATTAATAAGGGGACGCGCGGCGTCGGGTTGAACCTATAAGACGGCGTAGATAAGGAAGAGAGGGTAGAGAGACCTACGTAATGAAAAATCTACACTTCATACTTTGTAATTTAAATTTATTTTTTTCCACAGCCCCGAACGTGGGGGCGGAAATAATTTCGCCCATTCCCCGGATGTTGCCTCTTTTTTTAAGCATTGCAAAGTTAAGACCAGAGCCTCTGTGGTTTGTTTGTCAGCCCCCCGACCACTCTAGCCTGAGGGCGAAATGGGAAAAATTGTTCTCCATATCAACTGGTATTCCGACAAGGGGTAGTAACTATGCGAATTTATGCGAGTGTAGGAGAAAATGTTCAATTGAACTTCAAGCTGAAAACAAGACAAGATAGAGGGAGTCAAATTTGGTCACTGACTTCCTATGACCTTTTCTATTTCGTGTATTTACTTCAAGATTTACTTTGCAAGTTCTGTGAAAACTTTTGGCCATTTACAGCAGTTGAGAGATTGTCTTTGGCGAATCTTACTAAACATTGACACCTTGTTGTGAATAAAGTGAAATGAAATTTTCCCGAATTGGATTCAGAAGGGAGAAAGAACCAACAAAATCATAGTACGTTCCAAGGGGGAGATAATGTAGTCATAGTCTACAGCTCAGCGGAAGTATTATAGGATGTGGAAATGGTCAAAAACTTACCATTTTCCTCTTCTAAGTGCTTCTTTTACTACAAAATCATCTTGATTCTTTGGATTCCTTTTGATTTTCACGTAGAAACAATTGTAATAATCATTTTCGAGGTTATGGTCGGAAAAGACATCCAAAAAAGCGGGTTTCAGTGAATTCGAGCAGAAATATCGGACGGAACCTCAAGAGATTTATCATAACTTGAGAATTAGTATGGAAACAGTCTAAAACTTCCTGTTGTGTACAGATTTAAGGCATATTATCTTCCTCTTGGTCCGTTCCCCTTGAAGTTTTCCCTGAATACACGTGGGAAATTCATGACGTTTCTTTCTGAGAATCGCCAAGATTGGGTATTCCGAAAGGAGTTACGACACCATATATTTTCTATTTTTAGGAAACCCTCTTCAATAAATTCTGTTTCGACCAATTGTCCTCACAATATAGAGTTTAGGAGAACTATCTCCGTTCTCTTCTTACGCACAGTTGTACGAAGCTATGTGTCCTCTTTTTTCGTCAATTGCTCGCCCCTCAGAACGTTGCGAGGTGGCAAATCTCCTGATTTTTGGCGTGAGCTTAATTAAACTGCGATATCGCGCCGCCGAGGCAAATGGGAACGAATGTGGGGATTTGAGACGTTCACCCTCCACCTGGGAGTTATTAGTGCGACGGCAGTGTTGTATTCCCACGTGTGTCGGGCGAGGGGTGGGGGCTCTTCCGCCGGTGGGGGAGGCGCGAAAGGTGGTGAAAAAAGCGTAATTGGAAAGCATGACGAAAAATCAACATCTCCGTCTCATCAGTCATATTTACCTTCCACACATCTCTGGTCCCTTGGGAATACCACAATTTTCAACCGCACTGATTTTTCCATTTTTTCTGCCTCACACTTCATTCACCATCATCGCGCTTTTCACAGCTTTGCACTCAGAGAAAAAAATCTCCCCACACATTTGGTTTGAGATTCTGCGATGTTTCTTTGCCAGCCAATTTGCAAATGCACTTTTTTCCGTGTGTGTAATTTTTGTGCATTGAGCGAAGCTCTCAATGAACCCCGCATGGGAAATTCTTTGACAACCATTCTCATTTTCCCATCGACGCGTCTCATGGAATTGAGCTCATTCGTTAAATTTTTCCACCCTGATTGATGAGAATAAATAGAAAATCGGCGTCGCTCTTCGCACCAAACCTGTGCGCGCCTCTTAATTCGCGCTGCCAAAAGTACCCGGCGGATTTATTTTATTAATATAGAGAGGGAGAGAGAGAGAGAGAAAATCACGAAGAATAAGCACGTCCCACCCCCAATAGAGCCACTTTCCTCCCATTTATTTCCATGTAAGAACAACAACACAGACCATTGTGTGTGATTTATTCACAATTTGCGTGCAAATCTCTTTTCTTTCTATGGCAAAACATATTGCTCCGATATTTTTATTTTATTTCCACCTATTTTTCTTCATTTTTGCCCCTCACACAGCATGTTCTATCGCGGGGGTCCCTTCAACTCCTTGACAACTTCTTTTCCCCGCGCGCGCACACGGCGAAAAATCTCAAAGCTCCGCATAATACTAATTGCTAACAGCAATTATATTGTAAAATTTTCATTCGCATTTTAATGCTTCGGCAAAGTCTGCAGAAGATGTCGACACGCTAGAGTCATTTGGTCGTGCTTAGAGCCATTTTTCGCCTTTTGGCCGGGAATGAAAAATGTAAATTTCATTAATTATCATTAATCTTTTTATTTAATTAAAATACGAATTTCGCGCAGATCGTCCAAGTGGATGAAACTTAGATTATTTTACTGAGAAAGTTGTGCTCCGCTTCATAAATCGGAAAATCGCCAATTCATGCTCCCCAATATATTCCCAGTGAAGTTCTTTCCCCCGCCAAAAGCTCCTCTTCCACAATGGAAAAATTCAACATTCAGCTTTTTCGTCATCTCACGGCTCAATTACGTCAAATGCTATACAATTAGCCATGCGATTAGGAAATCCATGTTGTGGGAGAAGGAAAATGTGGCTGTCGAGAAGTGAACCGTCTGTTGTGATAAGGAAATTTCGAATGGGAAAAAGGAGTGATGAAATGTTGCTGGAAATACACATTTACAGTGTTTGAAATTTACTTTGAGTCACTCTCGAAAATTGTCTTAATCTGCTAATGTGGCGACAAGACTGGAGAAAAGGCAGAGAAGTCGAGGAAATAAGCGAAAGAAGTCTCCAAAGGTGCTTCAAATTTAACTCTAAAGCTGAGCTTTCGACGGAAATTAGGTCACAGACAGTGTTTAAATGTACATTTCAATCACTGTGAGCCATAAAATTATTTTCGGTTCACTTGATATTCAATATTGGGAATATCAAAGAGGCCCGCAAGGGCTTTCAAGTTGGCCAATTAAATTGAGTTTTGAAGACAAATATTCCATGTAGCACACCCCTCGATATTTTCCCATAACTTTTCAGTTGAAAAGTCACTAAGATGGCTAAGGAGACGGCAACATTATGCGAAAGATATGTTGAATGATAAGCTGGAAGAGAAATGTGACCAATAAAATTGCAATAAAATGTCATAAAAATCCCTCCCTGTGTCGTATGAATTTGGCCTCGCCCCCTTAGCATTATTAGAGCTTTATTTATGGTAAGAGCTCGCCATCTGATTTCCGCTCAAAAATCATTCCAGAGCAAGAATGGTAAAAAGCTCCCCTTTCGCCTCGCTCCCATCGATAAAAGTGCGCGATTATTGCAGGCGAAATAGAGACACAATCTCTCAAAACATTTTATGCCGCACAATTTCTATTAAATTTTATATAGGAATATTAAATTTGGCACAAATGGTCGTTCATGTCACCGAAGCAGTGCAGTAAAAGTACACGCGAATACACAATGCAGAACCCTATCGATAAGTGATGTGGCATAAAAGGCGAAATTCGTTATTCAAATGACGAATATTCCATTCTCTAAATTACAGTCATAAGAACAATTCGCTTATAGATGTAAATTTACATTTCTCTCAGCGGGAAATGTCTTTTCGTGCAATGCTATGACGTGAATTAAGGTGAAAGTGTAGAGAAATTTTTGAGAGCATTTCATTTCAATTGCAAGTCAACGCTGGAGAAACTTTTAAATTCTTCTGAAAGCTTCTTTGCACAATTATTTATTTGTGTGTTCTTCGGCAGTCCTTTTGAATGTTCACTGTCTGTATCAAAATCAATAAAATAACGTGCATATTTTCCCATGGAACAGTGACACAATTCCCAGTGCCCACTTTGAATCACCCCTTATTTTTGCGGTCTTTTGTATGTGTATTTCCTGTCAAATGCAAAACAACATGAATGAGTTCATTGCATTTGGTCATGTAAACAGAATTTCTCGCATGAGACGGTAAACAAATATATTATGCGATTATGCGTGAATTTTAAATCATAATTATACAAATTGACATGTAAATATAGAGAGACTTCATGAAGCTGAGCGTGTGAGGGTAGAAAAAAGATGAATATTATTTCAGGGTGCGCGACTGGGAAACAGACGTATTTTTTACATTTAATTTAATTGACCCAAATTTGCCGTGCGCCACCATACAATTCGCACTGTGAAGTGCAGAAGGAAAAAGTTACCCATGTACACAATATCATTTTAGCGCAATTTCCCCTCAGAGATGTGTAAATAAATATTAAAATTTATTTTGCCAACTTTTTCCTCCACAACTTCCGGCCCGTATTTTTCCATGCTACGGAAAAGAGAGGCAACATTGCGGGGTGGAATTTTTCTACCCAAATTCAAATGAGATCATTATTACAATTATTGCTGACATTTTCAAATCATACAGAGGGAAATTCTCATTAAAATAAAACACAAATGGCAAAATGGTGGGTGGAAAGGGAGAGAGAGAATGAAATTAAGGGAATGTGATAAAATGCTTTATTTGTGTGAGCGAAATACTGAAGCATGTCAAGGAGTGTTTTAGAGAGAGATCAAATTTTATGATGAACACAGTGAGAAAGACGATACCTAAGTATTCCTGGGGGGACGCGAGATTCACTGACGCTGAGGCGAGTGTAATAACTTGCAACATTGATTGATGAGAAATATCATTAATAAGTAGACAACAATCTGCGATACTTTAGATATGCAATATCATCATTTTTTAGGCCAATACGGTAGGAAAAGAGCACGTCATTTCATATTTTAGAGGCGAGTGTGAAAATGGTGAGGCACAAGTTGTAATGAAAGAAAAGAAACATTTCACGTAGTGAAAACATAAATTATACTGTAAATATCACTTCACACAATTATAGCTGTAAGAATAGTGAAATTACATATGATAGAATATGTAAGGAAGAGTATATAAATTGTGAAATTATCTGTGACAACTTTGTGAATGAGATCCCAATGAGTTATACTTGAGAACTGCCCCTCGAACAATGCCAATTCGTATTATTTGTAGAGTGAACAATGATGGTAACAATAGTTTTACAGACTAATCAACTGTATAATGACATTCTGGATTGTCCACTGAGGATGATTGAGCACGAGAATGAATGAGAGAATAAATTCTATACAATATTATATAGAAATCAAAGTGTTTTATTGCTCTTCAGCTGTCTTATCATGAAAATTGTTTCACAAATGAAGTGCGCATCGAATTTGCTTTCACCGCAAAATTGGAAGTTTATCAGAAAGTAGCGAAATTAGGAACTTATTTGCCGAAATAGTTAATTGTTATTGAAATATTCAGCAGAATCGGCAAAGTATCCCAATTACCACTGTTGTAATTGCAATTTTAATTGGGATAGCATATGAATGGGGATAGTCTTTTATCAACATTTCCCATTATGAAACACATCCAGGGAGAACAAATAGAAATATACGTGATTCAAATTGCTAACTTTCCCCCTATTACGTAGTAGGAAGGTATTAATTAGTAATATTTCAATTATTCCACTCGGTGACGTTTTTAAGGGGTGTTTCCCCAAAATATATTTGAACACAGACACGCCATATCTCTGGATGCACAATATCATTTTGGCGCTTTTCACCCTATGCGAGAAATGCCAAACAATTCCCCGCAAATTAAATAGTTTACTATTGATACAGGTAGTTTATTGACGAAAATGCACAGCGTTCTGCGAAATATTCCGACAATGCTAATAAGTTGACTAATTTAGAGGGTTTTCGGATGGGAATTTTCCGCCATACAGTTCGACACTTTTAACCTCTGTGGTTATCTCGGATTTTATGGGAAAATTCTCATAAAATTCTCTGGACAAATCACTGCAGCAAATGAATCTGTTTGCAGACTTTATGTCCTCCTCCAGAGCTTATCTCTGTCATCCCATAAAATTAATCTTAATTGACAGTTTCGACTCACCTTATAATTCACCTTCACTTAAGCTGCAAAACGGAGAGGAAAATGCTATAAAATTTTAGAGACAGCGACTTCTCAGTGAGAACTTTTAACGAGAATATCGATTGATTTCGAAAACACTTTCCACTATGCATAATTAGCTTTTCTCCCAGGGTTTGGTTAAACTCTTGGGTAAAATCAACAGACAAAATGAGAATTTGATTAGAAATCAGTCAATTATTCTATTTGCAGAATGGAATGAAGAGTGTTTTGCACTGCGAGGAATCTATCAAATTTTCATTATACCGCAGGAAATTGTGTCGCAGAGTTTTTTTTCCGCCACGTCTGTCCCACCCACAGGGCGTGGGAAGCTGTTGTGTCTCCATGTGGGGCACTCGAGGCTCCTCAAGTTGTATCGCACAAGCCCGAACATGAATACTTGAATATATACATTTTCCCAACGACGTGGCTTCGGGCAAAGTTTTCAGTCAGACAAGAAAGTTTTCTCGCGAATTGAAAATTTTGGAATTCTCGCCGCCGTTCGAGCTTGAATAATTGACAGTCTTTAATGTGCCATAAAGCTCTGCGCGGATCTGCTTGGCTGGGGAATTATTTCGCATTGTTTCACGGAGAGCGGCGAACATGGAATAATTGGCGGATTTCTTGTTCTGTGGGGGTGAATTGGTGTGAAGGGGGTGTTGGAACATATGCCGACAATGTGGAGATTGTCGGCAAACGGATATGGTAATGCGCCAAAATTATAATATCGCGTCCCCTTCGCGTGCCAAAATCATTTCACCGTCACCCCAAAATTGGAAGCTCTCGCAAAGCTGATGGACTTAAGACAACAAATCGCTGCGAGAAAAAGTCCCCCCAAGATGTGTAAACAAATTAAAAAAGGGAGTCGTAAGTGAGTTGTGAGCGAGTCGAAACTGAGTCGCATGACTGGAGTCGTAGCGACTCTATTCTGGACTCTTTCTACTGTCATTCGGAGTGTCAGATGACCTGCATATATTTTCGGAGTTGTCAGAGAGTCGTCAACACTCAAATTGGACAAATTTATTATTTATTACAAATTATTTAAAATTTAACACGGCCGTGTTTGATCAAGCAATCTCTTGGACAAGTTAAATACGTAAAAGAGTGATATTTAAGGACAAAAGTCAGTTTGCGTAGATGGACAAATGGTTAAAACATTCGTCCGGCGTTGAGCTCTGTGTCCATGGTCACAAATTGAGCCCCGGTCGCATCGATCCTTAGACCTGAACTAAAAACAGTCCACACAATACAAATTCGGCACGTATTAAGGATGATGAGAGGTAACTCCGGATGGGGTGGACAAAGTTTGTCCTGATTTTAATTACTTGTTTGAAACGCTTTTCTCTCTTCAGTCACAAAGCGGGATTCTCTGTGTTTGGCACTGGCAAAGGTGTGAGTTTTCAATTTCAAAATACACATGAAATTAGTTTTTGGGTGAGGGCTGAAATGTAGAAAACTGTTTCATTCGTTCCATGTGTATGACAATTTTCACATTTGTCGAGCACAATAAGCAAATTTGCCTGGGAATGAGGAAAAATTTTAAATCTGTTCTATTCACATTTAATTGCTTAATTTATGTGTGTGAATTTTGCTGCATGAAAAGCTCATTGCATTTCATTTAGCAGCGGTGAAATTAAAGTGTCGCTTCGATTTAGGATCTGGAGAGTCATGAAGTATGAAATGGACTGCTTAGAAGTCACCAAAAACTCCAATTCAACCTAGTCAAGCTGAGTTTCTGCTTGTGCGGCTATCACAGCATATTGCGGTGATAAGCAAAACTCATAGTGTAACTTTTTGTGAAATCATCGTAAGCAGAAGTTTCATTTTGAAAGATACAGAAAATTTTGTTTACATTCCAATTTGGAAAAAGCTCTTTAAATTCGTCATTTTGAAGTTGAATTTGAAAACCAAGCAAAATTGGTTTTGCTTCTCTCTTAATTAACTTCACAGAATGCTTTTCAAGTAGGTTTGCCAATTGTAAAGTCCACAGTAATTTCCTAAATGGCCATCCGTTTTCACTTTGAGTGAGTCCTCGCAAATGAAGGAGTGCTTTCCGGATGAATTTCCAAGTGTGTACCATTTACAGGCCGTTGAGTTCATATCTCAGCGAGATTTTAATTAGTCACGAAATTCTTCTGCACCTCGTTTGGGTCGCCTTGTGAGGGTCTTCTTGTTGATGTTTGTGTCATGGATTGTGCAAGTACTAAATTAGGCCACAAACGCGCTGAGACTATAAACAAGGCGCCCTTTTTTCGCGCCACACCACAGAAAATCACGGAAAATTTTTGAGGCCGAGCCAGTGATGAAGTCACTGGGGAGAATTGTGATATGGCCGTGGAGAGAACGACTTCACATTCAGAGACCATAACCATTACTCCACATTGTTTAGTTTTCCCATTTTCCTCTCTATCTTTTTTGCACCCCCGCCATTCTTCTTTTTCTCCACTCGCCACCTCTTCTAGGGAAGCATTCCTTTATCTCGCTGCCTATAAAATTGATCCTGGAGCGAATCAGTGGCGTATCAAGTATTCCAGGAATTTCGGACTGACAGTTCAGAAGCACGAATTAAGGATTTTTGTTTTTCAATAGACGTATGAGAATATTTCAGTGCCAAACGGCAGAATAGTTAGGATTCTCTCACCTTTATCAATTGCATTTGGGACATTCTGCACTGCGTCTTGTCTTCGCGCTGTATTTACTACGCCACTGAGTGCGGCGGTGTGAGGAAGAAATCAACGAAGCGAAGGTATTTATTGGTACAAAATTGTACGAGAGCGCTGAACATCAGGACAAGGAATTCCATGGGTGAGAAAATAGAAAACAACGCCGGCAAGTCTCACCCTTTCGCTGAGGTGGTGATGCCACAATAAATTTCGGATATTCTCACGCCGAGCAAATCTCAGATCCGTCTCTCGGGCGCGATGTGAGCGGATGAATTCGGGTGCCTGGCATGTCTCCTCCTCCCCCCACGAGGGTGCCATGAGGAATTGCTTCCACACGGGCGGCCCAGGAGCTCCCCGCCATGCCAGGGCTCTCAATTTCCACCTGACACATCATCGCACAACACGGAAGGTTTCAATGCACTCCCGCCTCGGCTCAATGGATTCGTGGATTCGCCAGGTGGGGGGCGGCAATTTTTCCACCCCCGCAGCCTCGGCGGTAATTTATGGGGCAACATCTCACTCGAAAAGGGGTGAAATTACTTCTGCAACACTGGCACTTTCGAGTTCTCACCCAAAAATCGTGTATAATTGTGATTTATCTCTCAGCCGGTCACTCACACCGATTTTTCAACCGAAGACCGTAATGGCCAGCTCCTCTATCTGCCATTCTTCGCTGTCAAGAGCCATTGTCTGCCTAGAAATATTGAACATGGTATTAATATAGACAACGACTGTGGGAAAAGGAAAGGTATTGTACGATTTGAATGCGAAGAGGATCTGCTAATTTGATCCGAAACTCTTTTATAGCACAGACGGATTATTAATTATAATTTATACACGTCAGAAACGAAAGAAGAACTGGTTGAAATCTTAATTTTCACAAGTGTTTGTGAAGACTTTGAGAGTCGGGGCAATCTCGGCATTGTTACGAAGCAGCTTAAGGTATTTTATAAAGTGCTGCTTAGGATAAATCAAAATCCTCATTGATTCAAGAGAATGGACCTTCTTAGCAAGGAATTTCCATATAGTTGAGGCGAATTTGAATTGAGCCGGGGACAACCGAGTTGCTGTATCAGATTAGGGAGGATACATCATCACTCTCCGGCGGGATAACCGTAATTCCCCCCAATTTATGATCCACTCCTTCGCCCGAAGAAAGCCTCGAAGTTCCCGGCAAGGAGACTCTGAAGGTAGGTCGGGGGTGAGTTTCTATGTCTAACACACCATCATAAAGCAAGTAGTGAGCTTTGCTTAATGGCTCTGGACGGTTTTATTAAATCGTTTCAACCGTTTAGGAGTCATCATTTACCCAAACGGCCACCAGCCATTTCTACAAGTTCAGCCAATAACTTTTTATACGCCGTGCCTTTGCCATTCCGCGAATGTTTTCCTCCGTCTTATAAATAATATTAAATCCACCCCCAGCGCCACCCACTCGGGCGAGAGGGCACCCGAGTGGGTGGCGGAGGAGCCATGAGAGCCGTAATGAAACACGGACTTCCCTAATTAAGTGGTGGGGATTTTTGCGTCGCTTGGGCTCTTTGGACACACAATGCCAAGGGATTTATTTATTATGTAAATCTGTACTACATATGGCCTCGTGTATATTGCTCACGCCCCGTCGGCAAACCCCTTTTCTGCATCCCACCCGCGCGTCCGCAGAGCATGTATTTAAATGAATTCACTTCAAAAACACTCATGGAAGCAGAAAGTTTTGCTAAAGCACAATTTTACTAAATTGATCAAACACGTTTTTGATTCATTCATTCGATAAACTTCTGTGAGCGCGGATTAATTCAATTCACGTTACATATAAATTTTCATTTCACTATGTTTGGACGTACAACCCCCATTAGAGGGTGGCTTTTTCGTTGGGGGGAGCCGAGAGAGTGTGGATGTGAGAGGCACACACAAAAGCAATCAACTCATTCGAATTCATTACGGAGCACAACAAAGGCACTAGAAAATTGATGCTCAATAATTGTGTGGAATTTTCAAATTAATCATTCAATATATGGTTTTGTTACACTTTTTAATTAAAACGTGACATGCTAAATTATTAAATTACAAATTCAAGAGGGTAAACGAAGCACGTCAGAAGGGTAGATTTGAAGAAAAAAAATCTTGAAAGTGAAATGAAAATTTCACCATCACTATTTCTAACAATGTTATTTTAATACAATTAAACGGAAAATACGAGCTCTTTTCACAATTTATATTAATATTACACCGCAGGTGTCATTATCACTTGTTGGTGGTGTTTTATCACACGTGTGGTTTATTTTATTTAAATGCAATAAAATTAATAATCAATAATAATTATTTATATTGGTAAAAGCAGGCTCAAATTTCCCACAAACACAATCTTACAGCACTGAATTCTGTATTGACATTGCGATGTCATCTGACATTACAAACTATTTGAGCTTTTAGTGAATTTAGCCACAAGTTTAGTCACGCAATATCAATTTGATTTTACCCTACGCGCGCGTAAAGACATGCCTCTCAATTTATGTATGTTGCTAATGTGGAATAAATTATTTAAATTTAATTTTTAGACGAATCTCACCAGAAGTGCTTTCACTTTGGCATGTAAAAATTTAAATCAGCTGAATTCATTAGCCTTTCGCAGTTTCCAGAGGAGGCTTTGATCTGCCCATTTGTGCTAAGAGAGAGAGAGAGAGTGTTTAAGGCTAAGAGATAAGTGGCCTCGACTTGGTGGAGTGCAACAGTGACTGAGTGACGCCGGGAGGTCAATAGAATTCTCCACACCAAATGAAATTAATGGCAGCATATCAATTCACTTTGATTTCCTCCCACTCGATACCCTGAATAATTATTGGGGCTCGTGTGTGGCAATTTATGTATGTTCAACGGTCGAATAGACACTCTGCATAGCTAATGGTGTACTCCTTTGCCTCGCACTCGGCCAGGTATGCCGATTAATTATTAATCCAGCTGGGTCTCCACCCCTTAATCCACTCCCGTGCCTCACAAATCCTCATCCACTCAAAGGTCACCCTCATCCTGAGACCGGCCCGAGTTTATTGCGACCCCGGGCACTTTTCAGACACTGACGGAGGTGCGAAAGAACTATAATGCGGGCCTTACGCCTCACTGTTTGCACGTGAAACCCATCGCTGAATATTTCACAACCACTACAATTCATCATAATGCTGCAATTCAGCTGTACATTATATTTGCTGCCGCGATCCAACCTGAGTTTCATCACATCATCCATTGCTGCTTCCTTGACTTCGTGTGCCGGGGAAAAATGTTTATGAAATCCAACGAAGAACATGCTAATTAATTTTGAAATTCCTCGAAAAGCCCTGTTAATGTCGCTCCAGCGACTCTCCATTCATCTTGCAGTTTAATTTACGACAACATGAATCAGTTTTGATATACTTATATAAAAAGACTCTCTTTGCTCCCGGCAAGAAGATAATCCGATATAGGCAAAAGTCATGTGGACGGAGGAACGAGAGGAAATTTTAAATAGAACAGAGATGATCAAAAAGGAGAGTGGATTTTTTTTTTCCTCTCGTGAAAAACTCAGGAGCACAATTAGAAATTCTCGCAAATAAACCATGCATTAAATTCTTATTAATTGTGCAGTGGAATTTTCAAGTTGCCGAGCGCATTTTTGCGCACATAATATTTCATTAAATATAAAATGAAAATGTTTGTTCCGCAAATTAAATTGAAATTTTGATCACCCCGAGAATTGATTTTTGAGGCGTAAATTTTTCAATAGTTACTGATTAATTAAATTGCCAGCGATAAATTAATTATTGGGGTGCAAGTGTCAGAAAGTGCGCGAACAACTCTAAATGAAATTGAGCACTTCTGGGCTCTTTCGCATCAGTTGCTGCCATTGAACACGTTTTAGCTTTTAAGCTGCACAATTTTTAATTTTCCCCATCAATGAAAATATTATTTCAACCCACACACACTTCGAATTCTTGTTCCAATCTCGTCCAATTACACTCAAGCTTAGGAGTTCGACTGACAAAAACGAACGTGAGCAACTTCTATCCCCAACTCGGAGTGGTGAATTGTAATTTGCAGGATCGGAGGAGGTAATCAAGTTAGAGCTGTGTTGCTTCGGGTCGAATTACCTTCACTATTATATTTGATGAATTTAGCTGACACGGTCCTCAAAAGCGATAGCTGAAATATCCCACCCTGATTAAATCTCAAATGCGATCTCGCAATGGATGGAATTGACAAGAAAACTTGAGGGATTGGATGACAGTGACAAATAGCTCGGTGTGCAGAATTGATAAACCCCCTCGGGTGCTGTGAAATACCTCTTCAGCAAAAACTATAAAGGTGATGGTGTGCTCAGAACCTGGACCAATATGGTGGAAATGGCGAGAAACATTGAAGAGCGCTGTGATGAAAACACAAACAGTATCAGCCAGTTCAAATGCACGCATCTTTCAGATGATTTTCACCATTTCCTCACTAACTTTCCCATTAGCAAATTGAGATTATTATAAAGTTGAGAATATCTGTGCTTCACCCCGAATATCATATCTTCTCCGGAGTCTTGTCGACCTCGTCATTTTGGAACATAGGGGTCGTTGGAACTTTCATTTCATAACATATCCTAAATAAGCTGTCAAAGTCTTATCAATACTAACTTATTATACTTTATTTCCCCCTGTTGAAGTCTTTCGTCGTGGTGAAAATATCAAGTTTGAATATTCTCCCCTAAAAACACAGTCGTAGAGTAAATCTCGCACTTTAAAATGACTTTAACAGCTAAAATTCGCATTAAATAAACTCCCAGCTTTGCATTTGTGGTGACGGAGAGAGGGCGCGCGGGGCGAGAAAGGGTGTCGAACGATGTGCGGAGCAAGATGGCGGACAGAGAGCTCACGAGTGAGAGTGCAGCCGTGAGCGGAGTGAGTTCACGTTCAGGACAACCAATAAAGGATTACTAGGACACCACAGCAATCATGTCTCATTTGTATTTCATTCGTACATTACACTAGCGCCGCCATGCGGTCGCTAATATATGTTATGAAAAGCATAGAGATGCATGTCAATATTCATAGCTTTTACGACCTGAAATACGGAATCTTTAAAGTTGCAACGACCCCTAATGTTGATAATTGAGAAATACTTGTCTTTCTGCAACTGCTCGTGTGGGCAGGCACTGTTATTTTGCTTAGAAGACGCTCCAGCATGTCATTTCCCTTCGCTATTATGTTTCATCATTCATTACAACGTGCACACGATGGCCGGAGGAATACCAACACATCACGGTGGTCGGCTCTTGGTCTTTTTGGGGCGTCTCCGCCCTCATTGCGCCCACAGTCTCTCCAGGTAATTCCCTTTGGCCCACATTCTAAACACTCACATGGAGATTCCGGCAGCCCTACTGAATTATTCGCAGCACAATCTGCCGCCTGCGGAGGTGTGAGTGGGCCACCATGGGCACGGTGACAGTGGGCGGCGAGGGCATGATGACCAGGATTTGCGGGATGTGGGAGCCGGGCCACGTGGGAGCGCCGGCCGGAGAGCGAGAGAGAATGAGAGTGGGTATCAAAATTTTATAACATGTGAATGTGTGTATGAACAAAATAAAGGATTGCATAATTTAGCATGGCGGTGGGCACGGAATGGCGCCCAGAATCACCACTTGGATTCAGCTCTGGAGTCAAATGACTCGTCGGTGGCGCTGGGCGAAAAAAAGCGACGTGAATGATGGCATCAAAGGGGAGCTCCAGGAGATTGGATGGTGTGCGCTCACAGGAGCAAACTGGGCTCCCGACGTGACTGGCGAAAGAGGCCACCAGATTGAATTACACGAATTCATACTGTGCTCGCCGGAATTATTCATACGCCAAACATATGCGTTTTACATGATCCCTGGCGCCTCTTCGCCAAGGATAGGAAATTTTATTGCACCTCATTCGTGGAGTGCCAAGTGCCTCCTTCCCGTGCCAGGTGATGCGGAAGGGATGCGATAAACTCCCCATCTCACATCTGAACATCTCTCTCTTTCTCCCTCTCTCTGGCCATTCTAATTTCATTATTCTCACGAGGCCGCGCGCAAGAAACAATTTTTGAGGTGTACCGCGTGTGGCTGAGAGTTTTTGGCCAACATTCTTCACCCCTTTTTTTGGGCACAGGACCCACCTGACTCCCACACACCCTGGTGGCGTGATGGAGAAATGATGCAAATTTAATCTGCAGATCCAAATAATTACGCTGAGGAAGATCCCACCCTAAAGCACACTGATTCAGTGGCGGTTGAGAGTCCTGAATTAAGCTTGATTCTCCACCTGAGACGGAAGAGTCCCGACTCTATCTTGTATTATATATTGCATGTGTTTACATGAATTCCTGCGATGAGCATCAATGGAAACTCTCCAGAAGTCTCGCAAGATATTCAAATGGTAGACAATCTACAAGAATGAACAAGAATGAATAGTGAAATGGCATGTCAAAAGCGCAAAAAGCTTCAAAATCGCTTTATAGTCGCTCTGTCGTTTGCTCTCTGGTCTGAAAAATATCTCTGTTGAACAGAAATATCCATTGGCAATGTGAGTAGAATTTATGGTTGCAAAAAATCAGCTCTCGCATGCCCTTTATCCGCTTCCGGAAACAGAGGAATGAAAACTGCAAATTTATTGACCCGAAGCTATTCAATGATGATTCCATCATTGCTTTTTGAGCCAAACAGCATAAAAGTTTGCGCTTGAGATTGAGAGCTGATCTGCAAGATGATCTGACGAGCGGAGTGACATGAATGCTCAAGTATCTGCTCAGCACTACATATGTACAGCAAGTGTCCTTCGTGCGCTTCGGAATATGGAATTGAGGGTGTTCAATGGAATGGCAATCTTACCTCTACGACGACTAATTATGTGACACGACGCATGCAAGTGGCACTTAGTGATGTTAAAACGAAGCGAAATGCATGTGGAAAAAGTATGTATTCATTTATTTGCGCGCAGGATTCCAGTGTGCAGTGTTCCAAGTCGTCACGGGGCCTGTGTGTAAAATTAATGCAAATTGTTCCACACACCGGATTTACATCCAGCACTCGAACACTAATTCAATTCAAATATTAAACACAACCTTTTTCGCCTCGCCTCAATTCCACTTCAATTCACTCCGGCAAATTTATACACGAGACGTGCGAGGACGTGTTCGCGATTTCGTTATTTTATTATTAAATGTATGAAAAAGGGGGGAGAATTTTTGCACAGGATTTCATTGTGAATTAGGCAGAGGCAAAAATCAATAGCGCCCTTGTGAGTCAGTGTCCTTGGAGCACTTCTCATCTTGAAGATTTTCCAGCCACTTTGTGGAGGTGCCTCAGCGGCTTATCCTCAATCATTTTCAATTTCACCTCTAATTAAACTGAGTCACTCCAGAAAAGCCTTTTAATTAATGGTGTCCCGGCCTCTTTAGCATGAATTTTTCGTGACACTGACGGAAAATATCATTGTGGCCTGATGGACACATTCATGGGGAATACATAATGCTCTGCCCACGAGGGCTCGGCCCAGCTCCATGGCAAAGTGGGATTTGTACATTCAACCCCTGCATGTACATCGCATTACCGAGTGACACGGAGAATGAGCAATGTCAATCAGGAGTAGTAATTGATGTAAATGGCAATATTTGACTGCGGGCTTCTCTCTCAGGGAATAACTTTACGTAATCAATTAATAATGTCAATCGCAAATTTTATTACTATTGCACATGGAGAAATTATCTAGATTGTGTCCAATATATGCTTCTGATCTTCTCTCAACACGATTTAGTCCTGCAATATACCACTCTCTCTTTAAGCTTGATGTCCCCATCAAAGGGGGAATAATGTGCCTCAAATATGTACACCACTTCCTGACACTTTCACAGCCTCTGTGTAGAATTTTCAACACTTCAGACACTTTTGAACGCATTAAAAAGACATTTTTGTGCATATGAACTGATCTTAATGACCCAGAAAATGCCTAGAAAAGATTTAATCAAATTGTGAGGTTATAAATTCGATTTAAAAAGCCTTCTCAGATATATTTTGCTCTTTTTAAACTTGAAATGAGTAAATATGGCGAATATCACAGAGTTTTTACTAGATAGTTACTTTGAATTTGCCACAAAGACATTCTTCTAGACTGAAATTATATTTTTGAGGTTATGATTGGCTTAACGCATATCCTACTATTGAAATTTAACCAATATGAAGTTTTTCGAACACAAAACGACAAATATTTCCAGGATTAATACAATTTTGATAATTTGGAGGGTTAATAATTCGACAGAACCTTTTTAACAGGTTTAAAATTATTCACATAACCTAGAAAATGATTAAATATGATTTTTCTAAGCAAAATAACTTAGAAAATACCTTAATTTGTTGCAACAGAAGCTCTTGTATCAAGAAAATATTCTGAATATTTTACCACTTCTAATTCTTAACACTTCCGCAAGGCTGTACACCACATCCGATCATATCTGCCCCTTGGTGTTCATGAACCTATCCTTTCAAGTGCATACATCTCTTTGTGTCTTATGCAATTTTCTCAGGAAACACAATCTCTGAGTCTCACATTCAGGAATTGAATGGGATTTTAGGAAATCGCATTGAATAAATTCGATTTGTGTCATATCGAGAGTAATTAATTAAATTCGCCATCGTCGTGTGTTTGCCAAATATCCTCTTTCGCCTCGAATGGCAATCAAATGCAGCGCAGAGAGTCAAATGAACTTGACCAGGAGTCGTTCCTGGCCGACTTTTTGCTGAGAGCAAATCCTATTTGGGCAAATTCTCCTTGTCTGTGCCAGAGAGAGAGTATTATGTGGCAATGAGAATGTCCCGTCAGTAAATTAAGCTGAAATTCTACGGCAACGGCCACAAACCTTTCCATGGTATAAATTTTGCAAGTTGAGGGGAACGTTTACAATTATCGCACGTATGCTATCTTAAATACACGCTGCCGAGAAGGAATTAATTTTCCGTATTTTTTGTGTTGTGTCATGTTGCGATCGTTTATTATGTTTCCATTTTTATTCACGTCGAGGCCGGCGCTCGAGTACATGCGCTGGCCCAGGGAGAGGCGCCCGGGAATACTAAGAGATGGGAAGGTATTTGTTTAAGTGATGACATGAGATGGGATGAGGAAGTGGACAGTATATTTTCTGGGCATCCGGCAAGCCCCAGACTGAAAGATATCCGGCTCTCGGTGAGATGGAAGAGAAATGGAGGGAGTGGGAATTTATTCAGTTCGGATTGGGGCTCTTTTGTTGTGACGCCCAACAGCACTCCTTCGTGCCTCTGCCGGCTCCCCTTTTCACACACACTTGGGATTTTAGGGATTCTGTACATGAGTTTCCCCAGTATTTTTGTCGCTCATTCCGACAGGGAAAGTCTGCAGCGCTGTCAGTGGGACAAATATAGACTCATGGCAATGTCATAACCAAGTTAAGACTCCGTCAATTCAATAAGCAAACCCCTTTTCACGTCTCAATTAGAGATTCATTGCTTCATCTTTTTCCCTCTCTCACCCACTCGATATTGCATTAAATGTTGAACGAATCGGCAAATTTAATAATATGCCTTGTAATCTGTTGCTTCGTTGTCGTTTATCCCCCTCATGATGGAAATACGATTACTCACCCCCATCGCCGGCCACTTTTGTGCCGCAGCCCCAATTTTTGCCGGAATATTTCTATATGTATTCCCAACATCTAAATCTAGGCCCATCATCAGCACTCAATCTTCATCCGTGGCACGTATCTCCTTTGATACCATCTTTTTTGTGTGTTTGCCGGAGAGATGAGCATTTTGTGGGGCGGATCGGGCGCCACCTCAGGATGAATGATCCCTGCCGTCGACCTTCATTTCAAATTCTCAGGCATGGCGAGTGTCCCAGTGCCAAAGTTGGGGAGGCCTAAGATAAGGGGTGAAAGGATTATTTGACCACATTTTGGGCAGTTTATTGGAAAGTTCACGCAAAATGACAATGAGGAGATATTCTGCGGCCAGAGTGTGAGTTCACTCGAACCTCGAGACTCGTTACGTGCGGATTTATGGAGCCCATCATAGAGGAAAGCGGGGCTCTTTAATTTTTCCTCACTTCATCACTTTATATTGTGGCAAGAAAGTTTCACAATCATTCTCAGAGCGTTTTGAATATATCAAGTGTGGCAAGCGATTATGAAAAGACTTGTGAAACTTTCTTAGTATTTAAGAGACAAGACTTCACGACATTTTCATGCCCATCTTATCATAGTGTTTCCCTCAACTTCCATCAACTCTGGCTTCTTTGGCAGTCCAATTTGGGAATTCCTCACCAATTCAGGGTCTGAGTTCATGGCCTGTCGTTTTTCTTGCAGGAGCGAAATAGATTCTCAATTTGACTTTCTCACATATTATCGTCATTTAAGGCGATTCTCTGAGAGCCAATCTCACACCAATGTGAGCAGTGATGAATTTGCTATATTCATCATCAGAAGGCATCGTCGTCATGGTTGTGTAAAATCCCAAAATCATTGCAGAGACACACGCGCCGAGAGGCTTCTTTGGGGCGACCCAAGGAGCTAAGCAGATTGGCTCGGGACGTGGACGGGAAATCCGGGCGAGGGTTCTCTTCTTATTGATAAAACAATGCCACGAGGGGATGGAAATGTGGGGTGGCGGAATTTCAAACAACCGCCGAGGCCCGATGTTGTCCTATGCGAATTCGGGAGACTCAAATCAATCAGACAGTCGAATTCAAGTGATTTCCGTTCCCTTGGCGCTTGTCAGGCCTCCGTCTTTTCGCTCTGCCCGCTCGACAAATGAGCCCATGGCGACATCCCGAGTATTTTTTGCTCAACAGTCGAGGGATTTCAATCAAGCGACTTATTTTCACCCCGGAATTTACAATTTACACTCCCTCTTCGTCACATTTTCAGCCACTTTGCCACCCACGCGAGCCGCCCATAATGTTTGTCACCGCAGAAATGCGCAAGCAAACACGGTGAAAAATGGAGAGCGCGGACCGAAATTGACTCGAGAGGTGAACTTGAGAGATGCTATAATATAGCTAAAAGCATTGGCTTATGCGCCGATTTGGAGTAGTCAAAAGAAAATCATCCAGAATTGAATTCACGATCAAGAATTCTAAGCTCTGGATTGATCACTTAATCATTCTGCAATAATTTCCGCAATAAATTCCACCGCCTGTCTTCTCGGAAACTCTTGCCAACCGTGCATCCCCGCCTCTTTGAAGCTCTGGCGCACGTGAAAAATGTAAATAGTCCAAAAACCCTCTGAGAATCATATTAAATAAGGAATGTTGTTAAAATTGTAAGAGGTTAAGAATTACTTGAAGGTGTGCGTGTGTGAATATTTCATCATTTTCACTTCTTCAGCCCATCGGGGCTTTCGCAGCCAAGAAAGTCTCGCGAAAGCTCTCCCTGTTGCATGTCTCAATCGCATCTGCAGAGGAGATGGCATTCAGCACGTCGCTGAGTGAGAACTGAAGGAACTGAAGGAACTGAAGGCAGTGTGTCGCATTGGTGACCCAATGGCACATGAAGAGGCGCCCTTGGGAGCATGCGTGGCCAGGGGAAGGCGCCAAAGTCCCCAGGATGCGCGCCGAGGACTCTCGCCATAGCCATTTTCATGCCTGACTGTCACCGGGAATGTACTGCGGATACGCACTTGGGCAGGAAGCACACTTTTGTCCTCAGACACAATAAACAAACTCACGGCATGAGGCAGAAACTGATGATAGTGTCCTCACGGAAATTGTCGCCTAATGGGAGCTTTTATTGAATATACACCTCCAATTGGGCGATGCTGAAATATTTAATCACTCGTTGCTCACTTCTTTCAAATATTCAGGCCAGAGAGAAATTGCTATCATGCTTTCCAGAAGCGACATTTATAGCGTTTTAAGAGCCTTGTTGGCGTTGAGATTTACTGAATTATTCACCACGAGGAAGATTTATTCATTCGCTGCTGAATAGTCTACGCAAAAATAATTTTCACGGGATATTTAAAAACCCTGGGAGTTTCTGCACTAAATGATTCTAATGGCAAAAAAAGTTGAATGAATCTTTAATCATAATCTTCAATACGTAAGAAATGGATCTCATGTCTAATCGAATTCTGCACACCCTCAACTTCTGGGGTGGGAATTCTCTCGCTCTCCACAGGAAACACTGGATGGAAGGAAAAGTTTTAATTTGGCAGAGATGACTTGCACTTGGAGTGATTCTCAGGGAGAAAATGTGGTTTTTCCCGCCCCGCGAGACCGGTAGAAAGTGGCTATGCATTTCATTTAAATATTCCATGTCGTAAATCTGGTCGGTTGACTGACAAAAAAAAATATGATTGACAATATTTTTTATTCCATTTTGCCATTCGATATGAATAAATAAAATATTTATGGATTATGCCACAATCATTTTTTATCAAGATTATCTCCCCTTTTTCAGCGTCATAAAAGTCGACATGGAGACTTTTTATTCTCCATCCTGGCTGCGCTCTCGCCGATATTTTGGATCGCAGCTCCTCTATTTGGTTGTTATGTAAAATACAACATTTGATTTAAAATTTATGACGCATTGTACAATTTCACAACAATAAAATCAACCATTTTTCTTCGCAATCATTATTTTTCCACTCAATTTTCCGTCTTCTTTGCACTCTTTATTGTGATAACAAGAACAAATTGCAGATGGAAAATGCCTTCGAATGAATTATTGTATCGAGTTTTTCTCCAGTCTTCAATAGCATTCATTTCATGTTTGGTGAGAAAGTGAAACTCTCAAGAAACCTTTCTCATCTTTCACTTGAAGTATTCGCTTGTGCAGATTTTTGCCTCTTCTTGTAAGAAGAGCCAAAATTCTCAGGTGGAAATATTTTAGAGATTTTACATATTTGATATTGAAATTTTTGTAAATAAATTAATTGCAAGAAAATCTATATTTGCTAATATTTTTCTTTATGTCACATTTCAAATATATTTTGCATTCTCAATGAATCGACAAAGAATGGGACAATGTAATGGAATATTATTGCAAAAATTGATTATAAGAGAAAGATTCGCATTGAAAGAAAGACTAATTTTGTCGTCTCAAGTGGATAAAAGCTCTGGCGTTCCACGGACTTTCTCACCACCTCTCACACTCATTGTGTTTGTGAGACGAAGAAGTTTCGAAATCCAATTGAACGACATTTTCTGTGCTCACTTCAAGATAAAACTACAAATTCAATTAAAACACTCTAATTAGCCGGCGAGAATCTGATTTGTTCTTTTCTTGCGCTCTGCTGTATTCCATTCTTCACGGAGATTCGAGTGTGCGCCGAAGTGAATTCCAGCGGCTGTGCTTTTCATATGACCAATGTATTTTCCATTATTTCGAGTGGTTTGGCATGATTTGAGTGTATGTGTGTATCAAAGGCCGTTAATTTATTTAAAAAAGCAATTTATTTCCACCAATTTCACCGCCCGTTCTGGCGACAAAGGATTTTTAAAACACAATTTAGTTAAATTGTTTTTACAAATTAATTTTTCACGCAATAGTGTTTATTGTATTCTTATTATACTGTATTTTTTCACGCACATTCATTTACTCTGTTCTCTGCATTGAAACACGCTGAAATAATGGAATGATCAATTGTGAGCTTCGGGCGAATTATAGTGAGATAATAGAAAACAAGCGCATTGATTAAAAAGATAAATGGCGCCAGTGCTTTGTTCCTGCTTTTATATTCATCAAATGTAAACTGTACTTTCGCGTCTTTTACGGCAAAAGCGTCTTTGACTCTCACTTCGTAATATGATCTTATTTCATTTCCTCTGCTTCTCAAATCTCCTTAACAGTTGAATGGATCCGAGATCCGAGAGGACAGACTTGTCTTCTATACTGAAGAATTAAGCAGAAGCTTTGAACTTCAACCCATATTAGATATTTTTGCACATTCCCAAGTGAAACTTGTTTCAGTCACCTTTTCCCCTGGGTGGCCTTAATGCCAAATGGAGAAATGTGTGCAAAAGTTTCCGGGCTCGAAGTTAGAATGATGTAATTCAAAAGTTAATTAGAAGGGTCTTATTTCAATGTCTCAAGATTGTCAAGCTCTCTTGGTCGTAATCAAAAACAAACTATAGCGAACACTTTCGTCCCTTCCAGTCCCTGCCGACCCTCATTCAAATTACATATGGGCAAACTTTGCCACCCCACTTCGGCATCTTCGCGACCCATGGCGTCGACATATGGCACACTGGCGGCGCTCCATCGACTGTAAAATGGTTTCAAGACCCGCTCTATTGTCACATTGGAGCTGGTAATGGACCTGCTTCAGCCATAAAACCATTGCTTGGTGCTTCGAGTGTTCTTCCGCCCAATATCCCGGCCTGATGGGGTGCTAAGCTATGCAGGCGCGCCCTCACTAACGTACTTCGATGATGCCTCGCAACCATCAACAGTCTTTGCCGTCATCCCCTAAGATAAGACAGGGTTACGCCCGCGTGGGATCACACCAGCCGGAGCTAAAGCCGTGAAAATTCCAAATTCACCTCCCCGACGTTCAACCCTGTGCCTCTCAGGCCACCCTCGGCTTCCAGCGCGCCCATCAAGAGCCTTCAAATGACTTCTGATGTGTAATTTAGCGCCGAGCATAATGCACCGACACCTCAGAATACTCCTCAACCCCCATCGATTGCATTAATGTCGATTGAAAGTTCCTCTTTTACACCGCTCCGCAATTTATCGCTTTCACGGCTTTGCAGGGGTGCCCGAACGGTAATTGATGGGTGGAGATGCGATAATTCCATTCATGTTGTTTTTGGATAAATTGCCGAATTTGCACAGAACATGTCAAATAAAACGCCCCATGGGACACCCTCAATGAAATGAACCAAATAAACATACTTAAAAACACAACCGGAGCTTAATGAATTGACATTTTAGTCAGATGCCCAAAATTGCTGCAATTATTCTCATTTAATGAACTCACCATGCCAGCAATTCATGTGAATTGATAAAGTTCCGAGTGAGTATGAGGATATTTGGCAATGCTTGTCGTGAATATGAGTGAATCTGCATAATTTACTCAATTATTTACTCGAATATAATAACGATCTGGGGTGTTAGATATCGAACATCCCACAAAAATACACCCAAAAAGAAATGTCTGACTAAACAAAGAGGGATTACTAGAAAATATGTCTTGAGAGCATCACATATGTAGTCTCAAAAATGATATGTTCTTGCGAGAAACCATTTTGGGGAAGGATGAAAGAGATTTTTACAAAAAGAAACTCCAATGCAAAAAGGCAGTGCGCATCGTTTCAAGCCTTAAAGCCATATCCCAAATAAATGAATCCTCGAGTCTCTTTTCTAGGTTGAAAGTTATGTACAGTGTGTGGATGTGAAAAGACGAAGAAATAGCGAAAAAATTGCACTTATATATATGCAATTTTTAAATCGGCATCAAAGGATCTCATCATCTTCACGGCATCATCAGCTTTGCGGAAATTCACATGACGAGCACGCTGAAACATTTGCTTGAATCAGGGCAAGATATAAAAGTCTTCTCTGTAGCACTCGTGATTCAAAATGCAAATTTCTTTCCATCCAAACTACCCTCACTGACATACATATAACAGAATCTTATATGGATTAATTATGTCTTCATTTTCTGCGCTTTTCTCTCAATGTGTGCGCTTATTTTCGCTACCTTGTGCACAAAAGCTCACAAATAGGAAGAGAACTTTCAGTAAAACCTAATTAGTTGGTTTCATGAATTTACTTCAAAGGTAGAATTTCTTATATTAAAAATAACTTTGTACATTTACTGTGCATTCTTCATTAGGATCTTGGCCACTCGAGTGCCGGGGAATTGAGAAAAACAAGTTAATTTTACATATTAGCTTAACCCAACATCAAGTTCACTCTCCTTAACTTTCTCCGTGAAATCTGTCCAAGCTTGAATTCCAGCAAAATACAGCAATCAATTCACAGTTTGGGTTTTCATCTCAATTTCTCGCCCAGAATAGAGGGGAGAAGAAAAAAAACTTTCAAATAGGATTCCTTCCCACTGTGAAGTCCCCTTTGGGACCATAACTCTTCTTTTTCCTGGGCTAAACCCTTCCCCTGGCCGAATCCTCGGAGCCTTTTATGAGTCCCAGGGAGCATTTATCAATTTTCCAGCCATCCCACAAGGGCGAAGGCCGAGGGAAGCATGTTGGAAAGTGTTATTCTATTTTTATTTCCCAAAACTTTATGTCCCGCTCGTGATACTTTTATGTATATGAAGGCGACATCCATTACCCGAAAGGTCATAATCACATCCAAGGATGGCATTAGAAGATTATGTTATATGCATAGAGAGGAGTGAATTAGCTTGGAGACTCCTTTTCCATCATTAAACTCCCCATCTCGCTCTCGCAGCAGCGCCATAGCGCACGTAATTTAGATTTGTCAGATATAATAAGGCTTCCATCATCATCTCTTATTAAGAGACGCCACCGGAGGGACTTTCCGTGCGGGGAAATTCTTCACACATCGCTATTTTCCCAACAAATTCATTCACATTCGAGAGGAAATTGTGT
This sequence comes from Phlebotomus argentipes, assembly GCF_947086385.1. Lineage (NCBI taxonomy): Eukaryota > Metazoa > Arthropoda > Insecta > Diptera > Psychodidae > Phlebotomus > Phlebotomus argentipes. Next base: position 3,476,341 of record NW_026776181.1, on the reverse strand, counting down.
GTGCAAACTCAGAGCTGAAGGAGTGAATTTCATAATTATTTCACAGAGCGATGGCAAAAGAGAGAGGGATAAAATTAAAATTCATCTACCCCAACCAGAAATGTGATAAATAGTAATGAGACTCATCATTTCAATGAATTACAAATTCTCAGGTGGAACGCCTCTCCATTATTGAGCATTCACAGTCAGGCATTAATTATTAACTGGCAAAGGTACAAGTGACGGAAATATCTTGTCAGTTTCCCTCTGCAGGTGTGACGGTTTGAAGAGAAAGCGTATCTCTGGAGTGAATCCACTTTTTCAGCTGCATTTAATCCCTCAAGTGTCCTACTTAACATGTGATCTCTCAAACCTCCCTCACAGTGCATCATTTCGTCCCAAGAGACGTGCCGAATAATATTGCCAGACCCAAGGGCACAAAAAATGTTGTATACTCTTAATATATACTTCAAGAGTTTTTCTGCACATGGAAAACTGTACAATTAAGCACGATAGGAGACAACGAGGAAGACTGAGACTGGCGTGAATTTGGACATCGTAATTTCTTTTCCAGGTCACGAAAGGCGAGGAACGAAACCATCGCGAAATCATCGCGACATTAGCACAGATATTATGGAATGTCTTGCCAACATATTGCAGAAATCAGACAAATTAGTTGAAAATAAGCCGATAATCATTCGCGATCTCAGTTTCTTGCTCGGCATTCACTATATCCATTTGACTTTTTCAAGAATTTTTACACTTTTAAGTTTTTGTGGGTGGCGTGAGTATTTTCCACTTCGCGTGGAGCAGCTTTGAACGAGCCTTTTTCGAACAGAAAGTTAATCTTAATTTACGTATTTTAATCCTTTGAAAATCCTTAAATTTCCCTTCCATCAGATGAGTTTTGATCATGAAATAATGTTCTTTAGTTATTTAAAGTTCTTTATTATTTGTTAACACTTTAATAATAACTGAGAAATAGAAGTCCTAAATAAGCCCACATTGGGACAATTCCGTACAAAATGCTGTGAAATGGAGAAACTCTTGAATTTTCCCACTCTGGGATTCAACAGGACTGTTCAACAGGCCGAGTAGAATTTCACTTCAACGTTTCATCTTTTTGAAAAATGCATCGAAAGTCGATACTCAAATTTTCGAGTCAAACTCTCCCATATTTTCCGTCCCGAAATTCTTCAATTTGCTTTTCTTTGTCGTATCGCGTGGAAGAAAATCTAAGTGTTTTAGAAAAATTATGTAGAGTGCATTTTTTTTTAAGAATTCCATCGCGAGAATTCTTACAATTCCAGTCACGTTTTCGGAGGAGAACTTATATGTATCGGATGTATAAAATGCAAGTGATGTACAATTTAGCACGAGAGCCGCCTGTGAAATGATTTTTCCACATTTCAAGAAATACTCGAGCGAGTGTCATATGCAAAGTAGACCATCCAGCATCCCATATTCCGGCGAATGACACTCCTTTTGGTGCAGCTTTTTGGCAAATTTTGTGTACATTGGGCGATCCGAAAGAGATGGGTGGCGCAGAGCACACAGAGTTTTCACTTAAAATCTATCACAAGCGGCAACGGGCACTGTGAATAATATGTAATTTAAGTTTATCATTGTATGCACATTCCCTGGGCATGTGGCTGTTCTCCAGCAGAAAAGTTTCATACATGAGCACACACATTCATTGGCATGGAGAGTAAACAATAGTGTCTATGTGGATATCATTGACTGAAGCTCTCTCTCTCTCTGCCTCGCCCCTCTCGCTTTTCACCAGACGGGATGTGAAAAATTTTCCAAGTGACGAAAGAATGCCAAAAACTTCATTAGTTGTCAAAATGTAAATTGGATTTGTCTCAATTTAACATGTTGAATTTAAAAAGAAATATATGTCTCGAATATCCAAAAATCAATTCGAATTTCTTTCAGGAATGCAAATTCTACAATTATTGCTACTGCTCGATCTAACTTTTCGTCATTATTGAACAAACTTGTGGAGAAAATCCCTCAACGTGGAAACTTCTAACGAGTATTGCACAACTGTCTCCAGAGATGAAAGACGAAATATCCATATCTAATGATTGCCATAATGCCATCCTTATATCCTGTTCCAAATAACAGGGAGAAAGAGGAGAAAAAAGAGAGAGAAGAACCGCATTGAAAGCTCTGCAAAGTTCCGTGAAAGTTGTTCAAATAATATTTTATTGCATTTGCATGCAGAAAAGCTCATTGAATCCATCGATATCTCATTCTGGTGCAGTCTTTGCGAGCAACAAGTTTCACATTTTTCATAATTTTGCATTTCCTTGTCAACATCAGCTCTTCAGACAAGCGAATTTTCTCCACCCCACTTTCAGCGAAAATACGAGAGAGTGCTTTCTCCCCCCCTCATATAATGGGAAAAATTCATTTCCATAGTAAAAGCCACGCCAGGGCGGGAGAAAGAAAAATCTCTGTAATTTGCGATGCAATTTAATTTTAATCTCTATTGGATTTGCCTGATGTGACATACACAATGTTGGGGGTAAGTGGGCGCGGGTGGGCGTGATGGGTGGGAAAGTGTGATGCGGTCATTGTGAAAATGTGTGTCAAGTACAGCACAAAATAACACACTTCGGTTGTGTGACAAAAAGAATTAAATTCACATGGAATGACGAATATGAAACTGAGATGAAAGTTTATTGCTTCGTGCTTAATATGAGCTTTCACGTCAAAGTGTGTACATAATCAACTTTCCTGGGCTTTTCACATTGGCGGTGAAGTGAATGGGTATTATTGTGATATTGAAGGCAAACAGGAAAATGTGTGGGGAAAGCCATAAAATATCATACCCTTTTGGCATTGGGAAAAAATATGTAGTTGTGAATTTCCATTCTTCCCGCCAATTCATAACCATTTTCCTCGTGAGATTTCCCAACAACTCCTTCTAATAATTCATTTCTTGTTTAATTCACATAAATGAAAACAACTGGAATTATTTCATAATTCACTTTACCGTGGATTTTGATTGCGAAACACGAAGTTTTCGTTTCTCCACTGAAGCAGAGCTTTTCGAAAGCTTTTCAACACACAAATTGTTATTTCAACTGCTTCAAATATTGTTTTTTTCTCCGTCATTGATATTAAATGAAAAATTTCTGTGATTGTTCCTGTTAAATTGACTCCGTAAGAACCCTGCGACATATAAATTACATGTTATATGGCAATCAGAGCGGAGGAAAATTCAGGAGAAAAACACATGTGTCTCCTATTTTCACCTCTCCCTGTGAAAACCAGCACAAAAGGGATCGCCAAAAAGCTCCACTCCTCAAAGTTTCACCTCGACGAGACCAAGTCAAAGACACGGGCACATTCAATAAATTGTGCCCAAAGAGGAGCGAAAAGTTTTCGTTTGACCACGAGTGAAGGGTGGGTTTGAGAGACCGATAAGTCTCCTCTATATATTGTCTTTCCCTCCTTTGATCCCCGCATTGCGCGATGTGCGGGGATGTTTTCATATTGATATGAGAGAGATTTTCCGGTGAGTTTGGGATTTCTTTTCAGCATCACAACCGCAAGGTAACAATAAATCGATGGAAATTGAATTTCCCAGCATCTAAAGAGAATGTGTGGCACGAGTGAAAAAAGCTGTTCTCGAATCAGGGCGAGTGAAAGAATGGGAATAGAGTGCAAAATAGAGTTGGAAAATACAATTTAAAAATCAATTATAAAAGCGTTCCGGTTGAAAATGTGGAAATGTCTGGCTAGAAAAAGGAATTTGCATGAACACCTTTGAAAGCTCTTCTCGAACGAGCAGAAATTCACCGGACATGGCATTATATGAAATTTCTCTTTTCATAATAGACGAGTTTTTCGTGTTTTTCAAACCTGCGGAAAAATATTGTGCGCTTTTTTTCCTTACCAAATGAAATGCAAGGAAAAAACACTGCGTGAGAAATGTGTTAGCAAAAATGTATATATCCGTGAATTAATCAAGTGTCGAGTGTTTTCCTGTTGCTCTTGTGAATGCCCAGTCCAATTTCTCTCACTTAAAGAGATTTTTCTTCCCTCTCGCGGAAACTTCATTTGACTCAAGCGCCTGAGATTCCTCCAGAGTCTCTTGAGTGGAAAGACAGAAGCTCTGAAGGATGAATGTCGACAGAAGTGAGCGTAATATGGAAATTGGACGAGGGATGTTTCACTGTTAAAACTCAATTTATCGACGAGGGGAGAGTAAATATGAGACAATTTGTTTCAAAGCATTAGACTTTCTTTTTACTACTTGTCATATAATTAGATTTTCAGGCTGCCTTCGCGAGTCCTTTTGCCATTCTTTCGAACTGTTTTCTCCGGCAAATGGTCGCATAAATACAAAATGGAATTTCACCATAGTTACTTTTTATTATGCGCCCAACTTCTGCTTGCGTTGGCACTTGTCCAACAAATTCTGTAGTGCATTTCTTCCTTTGCACTTACTTGCAAGACGAATTGGAGGGCAACCGCGACCTCTTCCCTTATTTTTTCCCTTCTTCTTCTGCTGGAAAAGTAGAGAAATAATTGCAAAATAATTGTCCTGAAGTACATATAAATATCTCTTCAAACGAAGGGCGTTCGCGTATCTTTCTGCGCATTCCATACTGTGTCTGACGTATTGCAATTATTGGATAAAAAATGTTGTAAAAGAATCAAAATAGAAACAATTATACTCCCAGGGAAAGATTGATTATCCCAATTGAGCTTCAGCACCATTAAGTACAGAGTTTAGAGAGTATGTATGACAGTTTGCATTCTTGCAAAGTAACTTGAAATTGAATGGAAAGGTACAAAAGGGTCGAGCAAACAACGACATACATAATCTGGGCTGCACTTCGAGGGAGAGATTTGCTAGTGAAATATCTGTGCTGGTAAAATATGCAAAAGGAGTCATTATGAAATATTTAGAGATGGCACAAAGGGAAGGTGAACAAGACATGGTGGAGATGTGGCTGGAAATTAGGTTGATGTCAAACAGAATGCAGAAATAATCTAATTAAAACCGGAGTCTCGGCACAAAGAGCAATTCAGCACTTCCCTTTCTCGTATGGCAGTTGCATATTAGCAGAAGAGCTTTCACCGTCTTGGGCGTGAGGACCGCACAGTGACGAGAGGCGCGCACAGTTCGGGGAGCTTTTGGGATTAATGCATTGATGCTTCGCAGTGACTGCATCAGTTTATTCGCATTATAAATTCCGTGCGTGGCACAAGTGGGGTGAATAGCAAAATATCACAAGAACAACAGGAATGTGTTCAACATTCAACAGAGAGACTCAAAAGCTCCGGAAAATCGTGTCAGGTGTTTGTTTGAGTGTCTTGCTTCTCAGCACTTGTCTGCAGCGAGCATGGAAGCAAGGCGAGAGAACAATGATGGTGGGAAGTTGACGATTATTCACAAGCATCGTCGCAATTCAGACGGAAGTTGTTAATATACACTTGTTGGCATTGTTGATGGTGACGGGAAATCCCCGTGAAAGGCCCATTTTGCCAGCTTTCTTTTCAGGTGCACGCTATAAATTCTTGCCACCTTCATCATGTTGCCGCTTTGAGGACGCGCTTGATTACATACGGGAAACATATGAAGAGTCCCTTAACCGCTCCTCCTGCTCCTCTCATGGCACAGGTTCACTGCACCACTGCACTTTCCCCGCATGCAAAAGCTCTGGGCGAAGCGAAAGATGTCACAGAAGAAAGTGAACAAATGTTAAAGTATTTTGAGGACAAGAACAAGTCACTCTTGCTAAAATATTGGTTGTTTGTTTCGTGAAATTGTTATCAAGAGATTTGCATTTCACGACATCCAACACAAAAATATTCCTCAGTCTTTTTTCCCACAAAGTATTCTGGCAAATTCTCGAACGAAATCTCTCTGTGATTAGTGTCTCGTGACAAGCGAGCAAATCCACCAGAGAATTGGAGGTTTCCTGTTGCCGTTCATGCGATGTTTCCCAAAGACAAAAAAGCTGAGTGTCTGGAGAATTCTGATGAATTTCCCTCCTGAGATTCTTCACTGTCTTCTTCAGCAAGAAAAACCGCAGCGATGTGAAAGGAAGGATGCTCGAACACCCTGGACGACCTGCTGTTTTTCATTAATACTGCTTTTTATATACATTGGAAAAATTTCAATCCTTTCGCTCCCCGCCTCGCAACCCATCTCGTAATTTATGGCCATTTTTCTTCGTTCTCGGCTATTGTTGCAAAAGGACCGACCATGGGGGTCAGTGAAGGGGCATCTCGGACATATTTCAGTTGAATAATTTATCGTTTGATCCGCTAAATTCAATGGGAATATTGGCCACTTCATATTTGCTAACCACCCCCAGATCTGGCTCACCCTGGCCAGTCTCCGGGGATGTGTTTGGAGAGCCAGCAACACGGGTCGGATGGGGTCGGAATGGGTGGCCGAATGCAAAGTTTCCATCTTCCGAGAGTGGAGATTTATGGAGATTTTATACAACATACTCACACAATAATCGACAAAACTCTTACCCCGGAAAATGGACATGATAAATCTCGACCAGTGGAAATTATCGACACTTTATTGCTGGGAAAAGTTGCTGTCTGCATTTTCCCAGCAGATAATCTTCGCGTAGTGAGTGTCTGGAATGCAAGTTCACCGTATACACTTAGCTTCTTTGTGCAATTCATACCATTTCTGGCTTTTTATGTGCTCTGCATTAGCACTGGTAAACATTATAAATCACAATGTGAATCTGTAGCGATTATTCGGCATTACTCTGCCGCTTATTCTAATGGCAAATGTTAAATTCATTAGACGAAAGCTGTAATCCAAGTTTACAGTCAATTATCACAATGTAGCAAAGCTGTAAAGTGGAATGCGTAGTGACAAAAAGATGTGTTTAGTTAATGGAAAATATGTAGAACAGATGAGGAAAAACATGACTTTTCTCACTGTCTCTTTGACTGAAATGTAAAAACAAGTCTCTGTATTTACTCTATACTCATGCGGATAAAATAAGTAAGAAATTTGACGTTTGTTGACTTAAGCAACCAAAACACTTTCTGATTCATCCATTTTACGAAAATCGAAAAGTGTCCACTCCCACTCGCACGATATACACGACATTGTAGTGATATCGTAATCAAAAACACAGTGCTTCCAGTCGCAATCGAGTGCTGGAGGTAAAAGTGTGTATTTTGTATTTGATTGCGCCCCACATGTTGCACGACAATTTGGCACGACCCCGCACATTTGCGTTGCTAATGACTAAACCGTCCTCCGCCGTTTGACAGAGGCCGCTTCTCGGCACTGCATTCGCCACTAAACAACATTGTGGCACATTTTAATTACGTGGCGAATGGGAATCAAAGGATGGCATTGTCGCGGGGAAGCCCCAGGACACGCCACAGGAGAGATTTCCCATGTCTGTCACGGGGTGTGAGTGGATGGTCTTGTGGCGCCGCGGGGGTGGGTTAATTAATCACACTAATGTGTCCCTCCGCAGAGGCATCAAATGGACATCCGAGTGAGTGATAAAGATGTTTCTTGCCGGGCAGCAGGAAAAACGCAAACCCCCATGAACTGCCGCAATCTCGTCTGGATATCGCAAACGGAGAAATTTGTTCAAGTGACATGGCACGCAATATTCAGCCTCTTCTCTCTGCGCCCCATTAACGTTGACGCTCTTGGCCTGCCGCCTTTTTTCACCCCATTCCATCTGAGAGCGAAGGACTTTTCTTGCCTTCCAACGACAATGGAGATGATGAGTCGCTACTAAGCGTCATTTCGGAAATTTATCTCTCTGGCTGCGAGAATACAAATCGGCCACAGGGTGAAGTCGATTTCCGCGTATCAGATTACCCTGCCACTTCCCTGAACAGCCACATCGTCAGTGCAATCAGTTCACCCTACAGATCGACTTAGGCGTAAGACCATCAGAGGCTCACAAATTACACAAAGCTTTGTCATACAATACACATCCATGAGCCAAGACGAAGGTGGAGCGCCCAAGAGGAAAAACAAAACCCAACCATTTGCAATAATTATCAATTGCCAGAGAAACGGAGAAGCTCCCTTATCGGCCAGACAATGACACGACTCTCAGCCAGAGTTGGGGATTACATGACTCGGGCCAGGGCTCCTGTTGATTGTCCTCTCCTGCATTATTCGCCCCCTCGCACTTCTCGCAATCCCCACCGAAGAGAGCACAAACTAACTATTCCGGCCACTGGTAATTCAGCACAATGACGATGATGTGGAATGTGGATGGCACGATAAAATGGAAATCAATGATTTGATTGTGTTTCAGTGTAGCGAGTGAAAATTGAGATGAGGAGTCACAGCGAGTTTCATTTGACCAAGAAAACACTGAATTCATTATTAAGTATACTTTATGGAGGCGTTTATTTTGTCAAAACAAATACAACTGTCCCTCCAATCAAGGGGGAGATAATTTAATCATAGTGTACAGCTCAGCAGAAGTAAAATAGGATGTGAAAATGTTCAAAAACTTACAATATTCCTCTCCTGAGTGCTTCTTTTACTGCCAAATCATCCCGATTCTTTGGATTCCTTTTGATTTTAACGTGGAAACAATCAAAATAATCTTTTTCTATGTTATTTAACGAATCAATGACAGATTAAGTGAATATAATTCCAGAGATTACTAAGTTATTGGCAAAATTAAGCAATAAACATTGATATTCTGAACCTTTGATGACGAGAAATTTTGCAAATTGTATCGAGATCAAACATAACCTCAAAAATATTGATTTGGTCATTGGAAAATTTTGATTTTGAAAACTTTCTGTGCGATTTTTTCACTGTAACAACAATTTAGAGCTCATTGGTAAATAATAACAGATGATTTTGTGATCTAGAAAGTTTCCAAACAGAGCTTTAAAATTCTCTTCGTAATATTTTAAGGTTATGGTGGGGAAAAACAAAAATTTCAAGTGCTGGAAGTGCCAGGAATTGTCATCCCCTTGTCTCCAATATGTAAGCAAACACGGAACAATTTGAAAACAATTCTGCAGCTGAAAATACAGTGTGAATCTCTGAACAAATTGAAAATAAACGAAATTTAAATTTACTAATTACACTCCATCCGACAGCAGTTGAGTGCGAGGCACGTGTGGTCAAAGACATGCCAGAGATTGGAGAGTCATGAGCATCTGTTGGTGACTCTGCAGAAATACTTGTGAAATATCTCCGCAGTGATACAATTGCAGTCGTTAGGCTGAGTGAAAACTCACTGGTTGCGACGGTAAAATCAATATTTGATGCTCACCTCACGGCATCGTGAATTTCGGCCGAGTGCAGCTCTAGAGTTCGGTGATTAAATACTATGTGTATTATTTCCTGGAAGTGCAGCATTGGCAGTCGTAAATAGTGACCGACCGTATCCATTTATAACGTGACCTAAAAGTGGCCATTGAGCATCGCCTCATCGATATTTCTTCCCGTGACGCTTCGCGAATCATGGAGCGCTTGTGAGGGTTTTCCAACATAACTTGCAAACTTCGTACAATGTTGGAACGATTAATGCAATGAAATGGCCAATAATAACGAGAAAATAGGGAAATTGTAGAATGGAGAATAATTTCTCACAGCATCGCAGGATTTGTAATGCTCCAGCACGCGCAATACAGCCGATTGATTGTACAGAATACCGAATGATTGGTTTGAGTGAAATGATAGCTCTGAATCCGATTGTGCTCGTTATTCTACAAAATTACCCTTTTACATCAAAGAGAAAAGCGTGCATTGTTGCCAGGAGAAAAGCTCTCTGGCTCATAGAGTATCATTTCGGAAATATCACAGTTGGCTTTCAGTCTGTCCAAAGTTAAGCTTAAAAGCACACAGTTAACAGCACGCAAATACCGACTTTAGAAGATCTTCAATTATTTGAATAATGCGCGTTAGAGTGAGTAAAAACAATTATTTAGCAGTCCTATTCTATGTGTAACCACAATTTGTGTTCTTTTTTATGTGCGACAACCATGAAAATACTTTTGAAAACAGAAACATGAATTACAAAACAAAAATCAAAATAAAATCTAGCGAAGATGATTTTGTTTGTCCCATCAGACATTGCTCAAATAACTCGAATATGATCCTCTCCTTTGACATTTTCCGCCTCTCTTTCCCTCCTCCTGACAAACTTGATGCGCAATTCGGTGATTCAAGGAGGAAATTCAATGAAATTGAATTCGGTACAGCCATAATTTTGGCGTCGTATTAAATTTTCTGTGTGTAACGTCGAAATGGTGAGGCGAATAATGTTCTCTTTCGATGCTATTCTCATGCCCTTTCCCATGTAACAACGTGGGGATTGTCGGTGTATTTTATTGTGCTGGAAAATAATGAAATGCAACAAAATGAACGGAAATCCCTTCCAAAATTCCCACATCCATCCCTCTTGGGAGCGCCACAAAGCTTTCCCATTCACTGGGCTTCCTCTCTGCCATCGGAGGATGTGTGTAAAAGATGCTCCTACGGCCCCTTTTATGCATGCTCATGGCATGAGAGGTGAGATCCGGCGGCGGGGAGTCCTGTATCAATTTAGACGAATTTTTCAACACACTTCATTTTCTAGGGAGCAAAAAAAAGGTGAAAAGCACTCCAAGAGTGGAAAAAGATTCACGGTTCGGGAATTTTATCGACATAATCACGCACTTCGAATGCAGATGGATTTTCCATCTTTTTTCACTGCGGAATTTCAATATAACCGACATATAAAGAATAACACTTCGCTTCGACTCTCCCGAGGCCTAGCAAAGCGAAAGGGGAGGATCAGAATGTGAAAAGGAGAATACAATTTGATGTGACTTTTCAATATTTCGCTCAATCTATACGGCATGAGGGATGAATTCAGATAAAATGAAGCAGAGAGAGAGAGAAATTCATTTGGAATTACCACATGAAATTCTTTATGATTGCAACCTGAAGCCCTGAATTGTGTCTCTTCACTTCTGCCGCTCAATCTATCAACTTCATATGACTTTCTTGCACCGTCAGATGCCTTTTTGGCTCCCATCAAGGGGATTCAAGAGGAATTTTTTCACGTTTCACTGACAATCTCAACCGCTCTCTAACATTAAATATGCCTTTCCATGTGCTGCAGAATTCACCCCAACTGCAAATCACTTCCCAGACGCAATAACTTGTCCCCCAAATTATATCGGCAGTTTATAATCCTTCCCGCGCCACATCTTCAGCCCCTGAATCAATCATTTCTCCTCCGTATCAGTCGAAAAGTCAACAGAAAAGGGAGCTTGACGCGTCCTGAAGCACCCCCAAGGAGGCAACTTTTGTGCTTATTTACAGTAAATTAAACACGATAAGAAGGAAAATTAATTATCAATAATTGAGTCCATTGTGTGTCCTCGGGAACGAGAAAGAAACATGGAAGATTGCCCGAGAGCGATACTAAATGCGAATTCATTGATCGATTTTCACCAATTTGGCAGCGAATTAATTTTCTCGCAATTTCTACACATAAATACATATATACCCACTGGGAATGTGTACATAGGACTATTAATTAAACGAAGATAGCTTGTACATCTCGAAAATAAAATTACTTAACCTTGTAATATAAATTTTAAAATCGATCATGTTATTTCTTTCTCTTCATTACTGTGCTTCTCTCCTTAATTCTGCTCCCTTAAAAATAGAATTCGCAATATGTTTTATTTTTGGAAGGTTGAATGTTGACATTCACATTTCCAAGAAATTCATTATTGAATCGATATTATCTCGTTTAAGCCCTTAAATATATTGCACAAACAAGTACAATAAAGCATAGCTTTCGCGCATGAATGTGTCTTCAATTTCAAGATAATATTTATTTTTCTGAAAGGCGAGATTTACAAGAATCGCTCAATTAAAAATAATTGAGATTTGAGAGAATAGAGATGAGAAACAAGAGATATTAATTATAATAACAATTGGCATCAACAAAAAAAATGTCATAACAAGCCCTTACATAAAGACAGCACTTAATCAAATCTGAAAATTTCCATTTCGTTTCCGTTATTTCAACCTTTCTGCCGCCTTAGGAGCTTTTGAGCTTTCTTTTACTACCGACTCTTTTGTCACTCTTTTTTCCAATGATCTTGTTGACAAGCTTTTGCTTATTAAATTGATAGCTCGATACTTTGCTGTCCTCTAACGATTATATGTGAAGAAAATAATGAAATATTTAAATATATTAAAATTTTTATTCAATATTCTGAATATGTTTAAATATAATCTGATTTATTTAAATATTTTACCGAAAATATATAATATTTGATTATTTTGCAATTTTTCTTGGAAAATAATAATTTTTTGGATATTTTTACTCTAAACTTTGATTGGCTTTTTCCATAAAAAGTAAAAATCAATATTTAAATATTTAATTGAGACCATTTAGGATCTCTCAAAACTGGGCTAGCGACTTTCCCTTTGGGGTGATAGTTCCTTAAGAATGTTCACTGCGTTCTTCTCAGTGCAAATAGAATTAGTCTAACTATGTGTATAAGATCGGAATATCACGGAAATACGTGCTCTTTGATAATGAAAGACGCTTTGAACTAGAACACAGTGTGAGCTTTAATTTTATGGGTGTGTGAGAACGTTTTTCCTCGTCTTTCTCTGGAGCCACACGCTACCTAATTCCCTTTCAACTCAGCACTAATGTTTGCGGTGGAATCACCATGATGGCAGCAGCTCCACAATGCACCTGGAGTCTCCGTGCGCTCCTCTGCCACTTCCGGTGCGCTTTCAGCTGAGGAAGCACGAAAGCGGATCCCCGCGCCCGAGGTGAACTCCAGACATCAGATGAGTTGTGTAGCATATTTGCGGCAAACTAAATGGCAGAAAATTGATGTATGAGTCCTCGTCATCTTGGCCCGGACGCTCCCGGCGCGACATCCTCATCATCGTCACTATCTCTGGCCATTGTTGCCGGATGGATGTTTCATTTGCCCACTTTCTTCCCATTTGTCATTATTGATTAAACTCCCAGCGTCAGTCGTTGTGATCCTTTTGTGCACTCCGGGCCGTTTTTCGAATGTTGCCTCATTTTGGGCAAATAAATTGAGTCAATTATTGATGTATTGCCAGACATTCTGCTGATTAAACATTTTCACTCACGCCTCACAATTCTGCTCTGCTTTTTTTCCTCCACATTTCCCGGGCTCACAGAATTTCTCCATGAAAAACATCTCAAATACGAAGTGCCTTTTGCCCCTCACCTTTCCACTCCCGTCGCTCTATTAACAATTGAGGAGTAAATAAAGCATTTTGTAGCATTTTCGACAGAACATCCTTTTTCAATTCAATGGCGCTTTTTAAGCCTGCCATACGCAGAATTGCCTCGTGAGAACTCCCATTGCGATATTGAGCAAAATTCCATCCCGATGTTTGGCAACCGCATATAGAAATCTCAATTCAATTCATTCAATAAACTTTCACTGAGATATCTTTGTGTCTCCGAATGCGTGACACCCACTGTCTCACAACAAGGCGGATGTTTGGCCTCTGCTGAGAATTCAATTTTTGACTCGCGCAACCCTTGGCAAGGATCTGTTGTGCCCTGAAGCTTTGGCGGGAATATATGAATAAATTATATACAATATTCTGTATCCAGAGGGATTTTTCATATTCCAAATTCATTTAAATTCATTGGAAAAACACTTTCTTGATTGGTTATTGGCTGTGCGTTCAAGATTGAGCGCATCAGAACCCGGTCAGAGCGTCTGCAATTACCCAGCAAGTGTGGGAAACTCCTCACCTGTGCTCCTCAACTGGCAGAGTCACGATAGAAATCTCAGCATCACAATGGCAAGTGATTGAGAGTGTGAGGAGAACTTATGTAAATGTTTTCGGGATGTTTTTTCCAAGCTTCTTCGGTGAAAAGTAGATTTTCCTACTTGTGCCATCATTCATACGCGAATCCTCCACACCACAATGCATTCTGTGACAATATCGCGCAACTTACAAAATTGGTATCATCGTATGGGAAAAGTTTGTGCATGAGCGCCAAAATTTTAACTACCGCGACGTGCGCGAAAATCAATATGGAAACTGTAAATATAATTGGACGATGCGTCAGACAAAAAAAAGAGAGAAGCATCCATACGGTGATAAATTTTCCACCCACTTTGCGGGAAAAGTCTCAAACGTGCACACTTGAGAGGCAAACATTTCGATATCGTGCCACAGAACAATTTTCCACAAGAAACATAATGGCAAAGTTTATTATTACTTCCATTGCTGTCGTTCAACTGCTCGATTGAAGGAATTCCGTGAAAAGGAGAAATTCGATTTATGTTACTCAGAGACGTTGTAATTCTGTAGGCTTGAAGAAAAAGGGTTTAAGATGAAAGGTTCGCATCGGATGGGCTTATACGAATTCCTTGGCAAATAAATAAGGTAAGACGTGTTGTTGAGCTTATGAAAGCGGAGATTCTGTAAAAAGCATAATATTGTTGTGACGGAAATGTCGTTGAATGATCGTTATTTCATGGATTTGTATCTCAAATGTCGGATCGTGGTTAAAGATTCTCAGCTGTCGTATTATGTTGCACAGTTAGATGTGAAAATTGTTAATAAAACCACTACTCGCTTTACATCTCTGACCATCTCGACCTTCTTGAAACTTGACTGGAAGTTATCAGGCTGAAATTATTTGATTTCGAACTTTCTTCCACCGCACTTTGGCTCTATATCACCTCATGTATTTCAATTAATTAGGGCTGAGCTTTGAAAGACGATGCTCCTGAATTCCTCGCATACTTCTTCCCCTTTTGAAGTGGTTGCTGGAGATCAAATTACAAGATGTTATCATTTGAAGGGTATGTGTACGAAATTCTTTACAGGTAACTCTAGACTTTTTATCTCAGTGCCGACAATCAATTGCGAAGGTGTAAATTGTATAACATGAGCAAATGGAATATTTTCTGTGTCTCTTTTATCAATAATTTCCTCTCATTTCTCATCAACATCTTGATAGCGAAGCGCAATTTTGCCGCAACTCAGTGCAACTATTGTTGCACTCTGCGGAGCTTGAACAACAAAGTGGCTTCATTTATATGGAGTGTTCTTCACTGCTTTTTTTCCCTCTGCTCGCCAGTCGGTCTGATCCACCGCAAACAATACAGCGAGAGTGAGAGAAAGAGCGGCAAAATTGTGGGAGTGCGATTTCGCATGAGGAATATTGCCAAAGCCCCGAGTATAGAAGCACTCTTATATCCATTTAGCACGGCTTTCATTGTCCTCGCAGTGCATTGATGAAATTTATTTACCAACCCCCAGTCCCTATGTGCCAACAACCCCAATATTTGGCCACTCCTGGTGAATGTACAAGTGAGGAAAATACCCGATTCACAATTCAATATTTTTTTGCCAGTGCCACACTATTTTATTGTGTACTCCGTGAGTTTATTTTCACCACTGAGCGCCGGGACGAGGGCCCTCTCGAAAAGCCCCACCCTCGGCGGGTGGGCCAAGTGAAAAAGAGAGAGCCCGGGCGATATAGTTTTTGTTTTGAATTATTCATTACATGTGGCTCAATAAATTTTCTGCGAATGCAGTTTCAACAGTGAGGAATATAAATGACGCTCTGCTTGACAGCGTAACAAGGCAGATCCTCAAACGCCACAGAAAGACGTGGCAATGATGAGGACACACCGCACCTCATCAGCTTCGAGGATACTCAAACATCCGGATGCTGCAATTGCGATTCTGCAGGTGAGTCTCCAAAGAGTGTCGCTGCTATCATGTCTTATCGTTAATTTCCGAAGGGGGAAAGTGAAGACTAGAGTTTCAATACTGATAAATTTATGTCCTCCTCGACTGCGATGTCGAAACTAATTGACAAGATGTGAGATTGTACCACACCTTTCCGTCTATCTTTAGCATTTAGCCGAAATGTCGAAGGAGAAGCACCTCTGGGATACCCAGAGAAAA
The DNA here is from genome assembly GCF_947086385.1 of Phlebotomus argentipes. Taxonomy (NCBI): domain Eukaryota; kingdom Metazoa; phylum Arthropoda; class Insecta; order Diptera; family Psychodidae; genus Phlebotomus; species Phlebotomus argentipes. The sequence goes on along the minus strand of NW_026776181.1, from coordinate 3,460,422 downwards.
CTCAGCCCAAACATTCATCATTTACGGTGAAAATACAAGTGAGAACTCAGTTCTACTTGTTCTCACTTGACCTGAACAATCCTGTCAGTGCAGTCACTAAATAATCCAAAATGCAACTCAGTCGAAGTAGATAGATGTTCTTCTCTTCCATGAAATTACAGCAAACTTATTGACTAAGGGATTCCTAGAAATACACCACAAGAATCAGTCTAGAAACCTATAATTGATATGCGACAATATTTGCACCATTTTGATACAACAGCGCAATATTCATGATATTATTCGCGATGATATAACTGACACTTTGCGGGGTTGTTATATAGAGAAAATATGACATTTTGCACTATTGTTTTACCACTCCAAAGAGTGGTTTGGAAAAATGATGAAAATGACTATTTTAAAGCAGCTTTGAAATCTGATGACAGTCTCAGTTTATTAAGCAGAAGTCAGACTATGGATATACTGTCATTCTGGGATTTCCGCGATATAATTAATGGGAGAAAAAGTGTATTATTGATGCTGCCCCACCCCTGGTCGGTGGTGCCCCTTCGACAGGAAAAACTCTGAGTTTTCTCGTTCAATGTAAAGCTATTTCTCTGACTATTAAGGAAAAAATCACAAAGTTGAACTAGCCTTTTCTAGTCGGCGCAGCTCCATGGATAGAAAATAGAAATCGTCTTCCAAGAAACAGTGAACGTAAGAATTTTCCATTTCACGAAATGGTTCAACATTCTAAAGCTTGGTGTAAGTATGCTAAAAATACATGCATATCTTACACAAAGAACAGTGTCACTCAAATAAAAGTGTCAATCATTCGATCTATCAGGTCAATTCTGATATATAAATAGATTTACATCACTCTAAACATTTCCCAATTCCCAACCACTCAGCTATGGCCTGATGGACGTATTGCAGATACACTGGGCTCGTCTGCCTGTTTCTGAATGATAAGAGGCTCCTTCAGTATTCATCCACATTTCGCAATCTTGAGTGATCCACTGAGGCGAGAATTGACTTGTAATCCCCTTTGAGAGCATTGGAGGGCCTCAAGTCTCCCTATCGATCCATCTCACTTGCGAGATATACTAATTTGACTAAATAAAAACCACATGAAAGACTTCACGTGGGCATGAGATGGATGTGAAGCCGACATCTCATGGGAAAATACCCAGTTGCCAGTGAAGCTGAAAATCGTGCACCTCCTGCCAAAGTCTGAGTAGGTCACAGGAGATGGTCAGAACTGTGCGGTGGCGGTGAATATTTTGCCTTGCAGATACTAATATCCAGCTCTTGATCTATCTTATAGATGGATATTGTGCACTTTCTCACCCATATAACTTACCCTCCAACCGACTCCATCAAATCCATGGCTATGCGCCACATCCAAGAGACCCAATTCAGACACCTGAAAGAGCCCAGGGAGTTCCCAAAGTTGCTGACGCTTCTGTATATTCAATTGCAAGTGCTCAATTTGGAAATAACAAACTGGGAGCACATCAAATAAAGGGAATCAGTTTTACGCTTTTATTACTGCTGCAGATGATTGTGGCTGAAATTGCATTTTTGTGGAAGCGCCCGGGATTTGTGTTTACGGACAAATTGTATTTTGCTTGTGATATTTAATTAAATGCAAAAAAATCTGCTATGAAATGAGAGTTTTATTCAATTTACACTTTGATTTTCCGCCTCATTTGATGAATGTTTCAGAAAGATTAGAAATACTTTGTGATTGCCAATTCGAGGAATTCTGGGGAAAGGAAATGTATAAATATTTCTCAAAGGCAAAAATACATTTAAATGTCTTTCCTTTGAGTATTTAAATTCGTCGAATTTTATTTCGGCTAGCGATTTTCATTGAAAGGTCAAATACATTTTCCGAGAGAATTATTAATAATCCCCTTTGTTGTGAATCCCACACTGACACCCACACACTTTAAATCTGCTGACTTTATACATATTATTATAAAGTCTAATTTCAAATCCACGCCAAATCACTCTCATTGGCCTGCCAAAGCCACGATGCTTTCTAATGACTGTGGAGTAAATTGGCTGAATAGAATTTTAACGACTAAATGCACAGAACGAAAACTTTTCTGTTAAATGTATTTTAAAAATGCACTGCATTATCTCTTGGAATTGAACAAAAGTTTCCAAAATTGGTGGAGTGAAAAGTTTCCCCGAGACACAAAACAATGGCTGAAGTTGGATGAATTGCGAGCATTTCTTTTGTGACTGTCAGAGTGGCTATTGCAAGAAGTTATACCGACTTTAATCTCTCACAATTCATTGTATGAGTTCGATCAATTCGCTGAAATCGATGGATTACGGACTGTTTCCCGATTAAACTTAAATTTATCTGTGACAAGCAAGAAAAAGGAGAAAAAACTGAAGCTGCATCAAAATGAACTATGCGTTTTAATAGCTATTTCAAAGCGTTTATCTTGTAATCTACAATAAGGAATTATTTGTACGTAATATCATTTATGCTCACACACACGAAGCTTTATATATTTATCTGATCACTTGATTGTTCCAATTTTTGCCCTTTATTCACGATCGCGTGTGAAATATTCGTTTATTATTCAACGGTTTTTTTTTGTTGAAATCTTTTTTCATTAGCTGAACAATAGACGAAGAGATGCGGAAAACGCTGTGATCCTTTTTATTTCAAAACTTTGTGTACGGCTTCTTATCAGATTTGAGCTCATTTTCCATATGGAGAGGAAATGGAAAGCCAGCTTTCATCTTTTTGTGACTGAGCGTGGGTGACTCGGCGAACGACTCTCCTATTCGACTTTTCTCTAGTCCAAAAAAATACATCGCGTCTCACGGGAATAACGTGAAAAATTTTCTTTCGCTTTTCTCGGAATATAAACTCATATATGTAACTGAATACCTTATATATATATATATATGTATTCCTTGAATACCGTGGATTTTTTCATTCATCATAGTGAAGCGCTTTAAACATCCAGCAAAGTTGATGGGAGATGTTTTTCCATGATGTTGATGGATGTGGGCAAAAAAATAGTACAAGTTCAATTCTCAGTATTTTCATAAAGCATTCATTACAGTTGACATGAAATCAGAGGCTGTGATTGAAAAATTGCGCTCGAGTGCAATTGATATCGATTGGTTGGGAAGTAAAACTGATGGAGAAATATAGTCTGCACGTCGGATGAAAATTGCCAATATTTACAATATAAGGTAATGATTATTTACCGCAATAATAGAATTTTTATTTTTGGAATTGGCAGAAAAGAATGACAAACATAAGATGCTTTAAAAATCAGAGCTTTCTGAAAATGCAACAGGAAGTCTTCTCTAAGAGTTTCCATCGGGGAAAAATTTCAATGGATCTCTGGGTGTGTCCGAAAAGACACAGCAGCATCAATACAAATTGCCCTGTCGTCCAATTTAATGCCTCTGCGGCGCTCTACAGAGACTAATTTAATTACACCCCAATGGAGATCATTAATTTCAGTTTATTCTCCCCCAGATAAGCAAGTGCGTCGTCCATTGTGTATTTTCTTATTCCATTATTATGCGAAATTTGCCCTTGAATCTGGCTGAGGAACCGAAAAGCTCTCGGTAATTCATGGCATTTCACTCGCGAAAATTCTCTTTATAGCATGCACGCTTCCTGCCTACAATCTCGCATTCTGGGAAGCTTTGCAGAGGCCGCATGATGTATGTATGCTAGCAGCATATGCTCAAACACGAGTTCATTAATAATTATGTACATACGAAATTTGTATTGCGAGTGTATTAAAGCTACCTCTCGGCTGCATACCAGTTGCGGATAATAATGTTATAAGTCAGTTTGTTTCTCTAATTATTTGCTCATTTCAAATGCTGCCAAAGGCGCCCTGAAGCACACTTGAGCTCAGAGCCAGGCGCGATTTCCACTTCCATAATTAAGACATTTTGCATCTCATGTGAACTCTACAGAATATCTCAAAACTTGAGGTGAGCTTTATTCACAGCACCGAATGATATGGCATATTGAATTGAAGCGGAATCTTTAATAGATTGTTGAGATAAAGTTGCAACTCCTTTTTTTTCAAATTCTATTCCCTTCTTTGACAGATTGAGTCTCTCTCCTTCTTCAAGCAGTGTACCACTAATAATCCCTTATCTCCGCTTGGGTCAGGATGATTTGAAAGTCGCGTGGAGGGAAAGTTGCTTGCCGGAGAAAAGTTGTATGAGTAATCTTTCAGGCGCTCTCAGGAACTTTTTTCCATCACTGCGAGTGTCACATACAAAAATATGCAAAACTTTTACATATTTTAGATTATTTTCTTCTCAAACTCCCCGTCTTTGCCGCGCGAAGAGTGTGTGATTTAGGATGGGAGGACATGTCTAAGGAAATGCAGCGCCATCCCATTTTTGGTGGGATTTTTCTCTTTGCTTGGGAGTTCTGTCTTCTTCCTCCGCTCACATGTACTATTCGGAAAAAGTTGTGTCATTGGAGGAGAAAAAGTGAAATGAGATTGTCATCGTCTTCCTGACGCTGAAGGAGAGTTTAAGATACCCCGGATACGGAGGACATGGCCGAGAGATAGTTGAAACACTAACAGACAGCGTTTTACATAAGCAATTTCACATAAAGTTATTCACATTGCATAAAGATTTCTCTGTGATGCTGTGGAGACAAGAGAATTTTCAATTATTTCCCCCATTTTCCTCGCAAAGTCTGCGCCTCGCTCGTGTCCTCTAGGCTGAAAATTGCTGCAAGATGTATGAAGCAGAGAGGCGGGTCCCTTGGAAACTTAGATGTGTAACTCCTCTCCTATCCATCTTCCTCAAACCACAATCATCGCGCAGTTTCCGAGAGGAGCGCCACCCAGCTTCCGCCCAACCCTGCCGCCCCCAAAATTGGAACACTTACATCCGCTGTTTATCCGGCTGCCGGGATGTGCTTTGATGATTTCAATGTAGCGTGCAGATGTGTCTCTGACTCCCTGCACAACCCCAACCCCGCGGCCACATGTTCACACACACTCCGCCGTGCTGAGGCGGTTCTTTTGGGGACGTTCATCAATTTCTAATGTCGCCCCGCGCCAACCTTTAACACGTTGTTAATTGCTGGGGAAACACCGACCCAAACCCCCACACAATTTGCGCTCGTGATGAGAATTATTATTTGTGGTGTATTAAACATTGCTTATTGCGCCATGATTCAGGCACGGCGCACCCTTTCCTCCCCGAGTCGTGATTTCACCTTCAATTTAACACAATTCTCTGGCGTAGTTTCACCCAAAAAGGATATTTCCACAGAATGTCGCACACACACACTTCATTTCTGGCCTCGATTTGCCTAGTAGAAAAGGGTGTTCAGGGGGAAAACTAATAGCTAAAGCCCCTTTCGCTTGTTTATCGAGCCCGACCTTTCTCTCAAATCCAATTTCTGTTTTCACTATCGCACTGCCAAGCATAACATTTCTTGATAACTAGGCAAATTAAAGAATCTCACTCATTTTACAACATGTGAAGAAAGTGAATAATTTTCCTCAGTATCTCTGCAGAGATTTTATACATTTTTTCCAATCTTCCTTTCTTCCGCTTTCATCCTCGATTCGGGATATTACGTAAAATTCCAGCAAATTATCACTTGGATTAATTAGAAATTAGCCTCCTTTTAACGCTTAATTGCAAAATATGGGTGCATATTCAGCGTACTTATTTCAGTTTTTGATCTTTGATATTTTTGGTTACATTAGCAATGCGTTCGTGAGCGTCTTAGTGACATCTGTGAAGTTGCCAACGCAACGGCATCGTTAGCATCGCAATATAAACGGTGTATTATAATTAGTGCTTCCCGCTACCCTTCGCTTTTTTCATTAAGCGACTTCCTGTAATTTATACTGTTTCAAAACTTCCTTATGAGCCATGATGGTTTCCCATTTCCCGCATATTGTCGCTTGCTTTCGAGCAATCATTTAGCAGATCCACTCTGGCGAATTTGAAATTAGCCCTCCTTAATTCCCATTATACAGAAGGTCAAATTGATTTATTGTGTGGAAAATATGAGAAATGCAGACGGTGAGCGAGGAAAAATGTTATTGTGAAGTGGCGTCGCGGGTGAAATTGAATTTAGGAATTGAAATTAATGTAATTCGAGCAAATAGATGATTAAATAAGGCTTCTCCCTGGCGCGTATATGTTCTGGCCTCCTAATTGAACGTCAAGTGCGAGAGGGAAAAGCCACTAGCTGCACATTTCTCCTCAATATATTATGTAAATTGCCATTTTGGGGTGACACAGAAGTACGCGCGCGCCATAGGAAATGAGGAAATCCGCCCAATTTCCCGACCACCTCTCGAAAGTAATTTCTTCGCATTTTTTATCGCGCCGGATGTTTATTCTCTCGGTGGATTGATGAATTTTCAGCAATTGATTTCCTATCAAATCCCCAGCCGCGGCTTTTTTTCTCTTCCATTCTTCGAGATTCTCTGCATTCTTTCACGAATGGCGATGGAATCTGTCATGACATGGGAGACGACAGAAAAAAACACAGTTTGCATGAATCTGGAGAAAGTGCCACGACCAGAAAATGCGTCGGCATTTGACACATAGCAAGAAAGCTCCCACTTGAGCTTTAAAAATCCACCAAACTTTCTGCTCTTCGTCAAGGTGCAAAGTGGATGAAACTTTGTCTTCTGCTCTGGACACTTTTCACTTTTCAATACAGGGCGAAACACGAGAAGGGATTTGTTGCTTTGCGTGGGCTAAACAGTGAGATATTACTTTCGCCTCAGCATTACAATGAATATAATATCTTTGACCTATTCATCGTGTGGGTCGCAAGTCCAGCTGCCAAAGTGTCTTTAACTTTCTTTACAGCTTGACGTGAATTTCCGAAAATATTTGCCAGAAATCGCACATAAAACTACAATTTCGAATTATACAGAAGCTAGATTTTAGTAAGAATTTCCTTCAATGTCTTTCAATGATGAAAAATTCAATGAACAATATTGCAATGAGTTTTAGAAATTCCACACTCAGCAAATTCAAACACTGGATGAAATCCTTATTATCCGGTCAGAGGATTGGAGTTATGTAGGTCTTCTGGAGTGAATCAAAGTAATTTAAAATTTAATGTAACAAATGCATGGTAATCTCTTAAGAACATCTCAATTAATCTACTGTTCGTGGTGGTCGAATAGCCTCGAGAGGATGGGAATTAAGCATCTCTGGCTGCATAAATGAAAGGCTCGCCTCTTTGGAATTCATCAGCGCGAAAAAAGCAGTGAGATATTTAATATTCTCCTTAAGGAAGTTGAGAAAAGAGCAATTTATTAAATGAATTCCTCCATCAAACACTACAAGAGAGCTTTGATGCTCTGTTTCTCGCCTTAACTCACTCCTCAGGCACAGATTTCAATAGTTCTGAAGCTACGCAGAACTTTCTATATGAAATATTAAGTGAAACAGCGGATGGACATGAAAGAATGCAAAGAGTAACGGTTTTGGGGAGAGCTGAAAAGTTGAGAAACACTTTGCCTCTCAATTCATCTTTGTGTGCCACTTCCGGCGAAACTGGCAAAAAGAATATTTCGGGCGAGGAGGAATTGTGGTGCGGCGCTTTTTGCATCAACTTCCTCTCCAAGCTCAATCCCATGGCGGAAGCTTAACAAATACTTGAGAATTTATTAAAACTCCGTGCAGAGAGTCTAGCGTTGAATCCCCGGAGTGAGGAATCCTGGCAAATTCTCCTCTATATCAGGCCATTGATTAAGTTCTTGTGCCGCTCATGCAGTGAGTGCAGAATGCGCTCGCGCTCATTCTCAGGCCGAATTCGCATTTGACACAAAATCCCAGCTGATTTGCGGTGAACACTGAAAAACTGTATGGCAATGAGCACTATATTGTGGCGATTTTTTTGCCAATGAGTTCATTCGACCTTTCACACAAATTTTCAAAACCCCGATAGCTTTCCAGCCATTTTTGTGGTAATTATTACTTGTATTTCTGAATTTTTTTAAATCTGTAGAAAAAATATATTTTCAAAAGTTTTTTTATAGGTTCATGTGCTAAACTTTTAGACTTTTATCTGCTATATGTATTGGTCGCTCGTGTGTTGTAATAACGAAGTTTAATTTCAAGGCAAATATTGTAATTTTTGCCATAATTTATGGCAAGTTCAGTTTTAGAAAGATAAGAATCGCAACTTTTCCTTTGCAATATAGCAATAATTTCCTATCATTTTGGGAAATAGACAGTTACAATATGAATGGAAATATTTCCCATCCCTCTTTAGCATCTGTCACGATATCGATGTGACAAATCCTGCGATAATCCACAAAAATTTGAAAAAGTTACTTCAATACTGGATAAATTAGGGTTGATTCAAAGCTCATATGGGAAAAATTGGCATGTATTTCTCTCAGTGCGCCTTCACGCCAGGTCAAACACGCATCGCAACCGCTCCAGAGTCCTCTGGAGTCTCTGCAACTATGATAATCACTTGATTGTATTGCGATTGGACGCCACGGGGCGGAATTCATTTGATACAGGCGCCAAAGGGTGGTCGTGGCGCAAATGCTGGCGGAGAAATTCGGTCAGCACTCCTAAATTAATGGAATAATCCAAATTTCATGCCATCCAATCTGTGCTTCATCCGCAAGATTCCATTCGGGAGATTAGGAGTAATGACAAAGAAGCTGCAATAATAATCGCCGTGCACTTTACACCCTTAAATTAGACATATCAATAATTTTCTCAAATAGCAAACTTTCCCAATAGATTAGACGGCACACTATTAATTAAAAGAGAGAGAGAGAGGATGCACATAATTATTATCCACTTACATGAATCACACTCAATCGATACAATCGAGTAATCAGCCATTATCATTAATAAGAGGCCATCGATGAAAGGATCACCATTAATTACGCCCACCGTCATTGAAATTGTGCACAAACCAGCGGAGAAGTGTGTGGATGCTATTCTGCTTTATTATTCCCTAAATATGCGGAATAATTTATATCAGTCACAGTGTGAAATTCACAGGCAAATTCAGAATGAGAAGATCTCGAGCGCTCATAAATTATAACGACCGCAGAACGCAGAAATATTTAAGAAGTGCTTCAAAATCCTTTCAGGCATGAAATAAATACAGGACTTTAGAAAAAAAACAAGTACTAATTCTCTCACTCCTGAATTGTGTGTTTAATCTGCGAGAGTAAAATGGTTTTAGCAACTTAGTAACTTTATTCCACGCTTTATTCTCACTTTATTAACTCGTTCAACTTCCGCTTCCGAGTATTTGTATTCAGAATCTATTATATTCTCTGTAACTAATACACTTTTCACTGCTGTAATTAAATTGTAGCCATGATGCAATGCCACAAAACCTCTCTAAATCACACTGGAGGTACTGGTCAGCAGCAAAACATTTCCTTTTCATTCCATTCCTTCAGAATAACACACGAAATTCCAACCTATTCACAGCATTTTATGCTCCACCAATACTCCATTTATCTGCATCTGATTTTCTCCACAATTTACCGATTCGGCAAATGCTTCGCAGCTTACAAGAGTGGTCAAATAAATTGGAAAATCCCTGTGAAAATCACCTCTCTTGTCCACCGAGTGACGTGATATGGAAAAGAGGTGAAATGAACCCACTTTTCCATCAGACGTGCACGTGAAAAACTGCTGTAATTGAACAGTACAATCGCCTATGCGGTGTCACGTTCCACCGCGTGGGGAATTAAAGCGAATTATTTACTTTTTCGCTTTGAATACTAATTGTCGCTAGAGAAAATTTGTGAACAGCATTAAATATAGAATTTCCCTGAAATCCATTCCAATGCATGTTGAAACTACCAGTCAATCTCTGTGACAGAATATTTGTAATGGCTTTAGTTGATGTTCCCTGGTTTAATTCAGTCCCGATTAATATTGCACATCACACTCTCATAAGCCATTTTCGAGAGTTAAGGAAAACCACACGAGCTTTTGCATTATTCAACCACAATCACACTCAATTCACCTCACAGGAATATTCTTATATTTTCCCCAGCAACAATTTTCCGCTGATCTCGCGAGCTCTTAACGAAATTAGAGCAAACAAAGACTGAACTTTCGCAACTTTATAACAGGCACTGTATTTGCCTTATGAATCGCAAACTGAACTTTGTGTTTACGAAAATATTTGGGCAATTTTAGTCCTTGTGGAAAAAGCCACGCTGTTTAACTGGCGGCATTTCACAACCCCCTAAAACTCATAAACTGCATTATTCTCCCGCCCGCGTCTCGAACTGTGCAGATATCACGATGATAAATAAGGCACATTTAAATCTTAAGCAAACGCCACAACATTTAGCGAGTGTTGTCTTGAACTTCATTCGCATGTTTGTGCAAATGTGAAACTCTTAATTACAGCCCAAAAACACGCTTTGTGGAGCTTTTCGTAGTTCATAATTGCCAACTTACACAGTTTATTGAGCCTTTTTAAATACCAAACACTTTGGAGATGAAAAGATTTTGTCAAGGAGTTTGTAGTCTTTTTAGCCAAGGGGGAGATAATACGCCTCAAATCTGTACATCACTTCCTAACTATTCTGCAGCGTCTGTGCAGAATCTTCAACACTTCATACACTTCTGAACGCATCAAAAAATGCATTTTCCATCGCTTATTTCACTATTACAGCAATTTCTTACACTCAAAAAGTATTTTCTTTAAACTGAAATGACATTTTTTAGGTTATGATTGACTTTTAAGCTGATTTCTACAACTGGAATTTAACCAATCTGAAGTTTTTTTTAACGTAAATGCTCAATTTTGCAAAGGAAAGGACAAATATTTCCAGTTTTAACACAAATTTGATGATTCTTAGGGCTTCTTAATCACCAGAATCTGTTTTAAAAGTATAAAATCAACCACATAACCTAGAAAATCATCAAATATGATTTTTCTAAACAAAACAATTTAAAAAATGCCTAAATTTGTTGCAACAGAATTTTTTGCGGTGAAATTATTCTAAATATTTTACCCATTTTACCACTTCCAATTCTTAACACTTTCGCAAAGCTGTACACCACTTCCAATCATATTATCTGCCCTTTGTTTTTAGTTACAGATGAACATTCCTAGAAACATACCTATTATCGTCTTGTAGTTTTCTCTGTATTTGAATTAAATGTTTCACTTCTCAGTATGTGTTTTTGTCTTAGAGTTTTCTCAGTATTTGAAGTTCCACTTCTCAGAAAGTGTTTTCCATTTCCTGGAAAGGTTTCATTTCACAACATAATGCCATCATTTTTGGTCTAATCCCAAGATAGCTCGATTTAACGCTTCCTTCCTTCTTTCAGTGAAAATAACTGTGTGTATTTAAGCAACAACTTTTTTTTTTAAAGAAAATGCCAAAATGTGAGTTTAAATATGATTTCTTGTTCAAATCCACGTGGCAATTGTATTTGTATGATGCTTGACAATATTTGTTGCTCATTTAAACTGATTTGCCATTTATTGACTGTTTCTGCATATTTCATTACAACATTCGAATATTGTGTCTTATTTGTGTCGCTTCGCTTGATAAATCATTCAGCTCGTAAATTATGAAAACATATTAAAACGCAGGTATTCCAATGAAACCCACCAACAGTAAATATTAACATAAAAAATAATTCATCACTCTCTCACTCTATTAAGCTGCGATTGGAGTAATGTCAAAACAACACAGAGTTCATTGATCGGGCGTGGGGGAGGGACGCTTGGCTGAAATATTGAAATGCAACACACACTCTGTCCACCCCCAGATCAAGTGGAGGGACGAAACCACGAGCTCAGGACCGGGCGACAGTCTCGGGGGCGGAATGGGGAACATATTAGGGTTTGATTGAGCGAGACATTGATGGGAAACCACACTGAGAAATCCATTCGGATCGAATTACATTTCCTGCTCCCGTGGGAGAGATGAGTGTGTGCTGGGGATTTTTGATTTGGGACACACTCCGGGGGCTCCAGGTGCGCCCGGAAAGGCGCAGAAAGGGTGACAAATGCAAATTTCACGCCTAATTAATGGATTAACCAGTCCCCAGTGGATTCCGGGGTGTGTGCTTTTCCAACGAAATGAAACACTATAGAATTTTCTAATGAATGACTCTCTCCATTCTCTTGGGGAACAACTGGACTTTTTGGGCCCTCAAATTTCACTGTCTCTCTCTCGCTCTGTGCTTCCAGAGAGAATCCATCAGCGACTGAATGCTGTGAAGCAGACATTCCCTGGGGAATCCATTCAAATAATTGAACTTGTGCGGCAAGACATGAGCCGTATAATCTCGACTGGACATAATTCCATGTGGATTATTGTGGGAAAATCCCTGGAAAATTGAGAATAGAGCAGAACCTTTCAATAAAACTTTTACAGCCGCAATCAGGCCTCGTCCTCCTCTCGGTTGTCATGAAATTTGAATGGGCCAGAGCGCGCCCCTCTAATTGAGGCTCATGTGCCAATATTAGCCTCTCGATATCCCGGAAACCGCACGGAGAGCCTGGGAAAAACGGCCAAAATGAATTACACGGCCAAAAGTGTGAGTTTACATTTTGTAGCCGTTTTATATGATTTCACTCAATTAGGTATAATTCAATTAGGGATTAATTAAAATACGACATAAGGGAGCCCCGGCCGTGGCTACGTGCTGTTGCTGCTGTTTATAGTGTTGCGGGCTCAGGATCGGATTAATTTCCAGCTCGCCCTCAATCTGATTAGACTATGGGCGAAGAGTTCTCACGAAGGGCGGAATATTGATCTGCCACCCTTCGGTTTTAGTTCAAATTATTGAACTCCTCTCCATACATTTTGTGGCACATTTTGTGAATTTTTCACCACAACTCACTGCCAATACGGCCAGCACTGAGAAGAATTGTGCGCAACTATGGAAGAGGATGAAAAACAGGACAGTTTTATGAGTTGAAAATGTTTATGGGACATAAAAATGTCCTGAAGAATATTTTCAAGAAGAAGTTTCAAAGCAAAATTATATGTCACGAAATTTGTAAATAAGTTATTTTTATGTAATATCGCAGAATTAATACTTTTCACAATTCTCATTCTAATTTGAAAGAAGTCTATTGATTAGAATTGAGAAATTTCGTTTAATTCTGAAGGGTTAACAAAACCGCGGATTTACACTTCAAATTCAATCGCACTGCAGTTTTTTTCCGCATGGGGGCGCCGCACTCGGGAAGGGTGAATGGCCATTCAGCGATGTCTCATGATGGCTATTCGTTCCGTCCAATTGAAAGTGACAACATTGAGAAAGGAAAACACACGGATTCAGAGTTGAGTAATTTCTCAAAATTTTTATTAATTAGTGTAGTGAAAACAGTACAATTGCGAGTGCTTCCCAGTGAACAAGGTGGAAATTTTCAAAATTTGACTTTGTCCCGTGCCTTCAACGTCGGGAAATGGTGAGAAATCTGTTTGTTTTGCCTCAACAAGCCTCTCAGGCTGTCTGGCCCAGAATTCGTCAGGCTTTCGCTCCAGAGATCCACAGAGAGACAAATATTGTGTAACAGCGCAGAAGACTCTCACTATCAATCGCGAGAAAGTTGGCCAGAAGGCCTCGGCGGATGAGACTTCGGATGCGACCCGGAACGAGATTAGAACAAGAATCGCACTGTTTGTCTTATCTGTTTAGTGCAAAATGTGGAGCGTTTTATCGCCTCAAGTCTTGTCCATGCGCACATTCAGGCCACCAGAAACCTTATCGGCGGAAATCTTTATCAGCCTCGACGACTATCGAGAGCTTCAGGCCGGAGAGCCTGCGAAATGGCCTGCGCGCCAGGTGAATCACGAGATTTGCTTAACCAGATTCAATGGGAATCCCAAGGACAGGTGTTGTAGTTGCGAAATCGCCAAGAAATCGCACAAGTTCGCTATAAAAAGCGCGCGCTTTTTCCCTTATTAGCTCTTGACTGACAGAGTTGATTGAACTTTAGATGGCAGATAAAGAAAAATAGTTGTGATTTTGTGTCCTTCTGTACGAAATGCTTTGGTTGTTTTTGAGTTAATATTCGTTATCTGCTTCCACAATTATTACATCCGTAAATCATTTACGTCTGGAGATATTGAGGTTTATCGGGAGAAATTCTCACTAACTTGCAGCTCAAGAAAGCAAGCAAGAAAGAAATATAAAGCTCAGGTTGATAAGGAAATTGAATTCTGACCTTTTCAATGTCTCTATAATGATTGTTATTGTGAGAAAATTGTTTCACATAGCAAAGAATGCAGAGTAATTTTGGGCAGAATTCGTTTATTTTTATATCAATGCGCGTGCTATCTTTATTGTAAATTTACAACAAGCAACTCTGATTGCTTCAGAGAAGATTCTCTCTAATTACATTCTAACCCGATGTTTTTCTTAGCACTTTTTCTATGCTTGTAAACTGATGAATCACTGTCTCGAATATTGTGGCTGAACACGGGCAAAAATCACCCATTTTTGCCACACACTCTCGCCTCTCCATATCAATATCCTGATTAAAGCCATCGACATGAGATAATTTCGCCAGCTCTTTATCAGTCGCTCTTATTCTCTTGTGCGCGCAACAACATTTCGCAGAGCAACAATTCGGCATTGTGAACAGTGACACCCTTTGTCTGCTTGCAGAGGCTATGATCAAGACTGTCCCAGTGATCTAGAGCAGCAATATGACCGCCTGTGCGTGCAGCGAGAGATCGAAGAAGGTGTGGATCTTCGGCTGCGGCTCCTTCTTCCTCCTCGCGGGAATGATCCTGGCCGTGGTGTGGAGCGCAGTGTCCGTCAGCATTCTCCACAACGTGAGTTTTCGTGGCCATTTGGGAGAAAGTCTCTCATTGCGCAATTGGGCTTTTTTGTGGCCGTTTTTCACTGTCTTGCCTTCGTGTGTATGAAGATCGATGGATTATTCAGAGACCTTTGTCTCAGTTTATTATATTGCAAGAGTGCTTGTCAATAGATTTTTTCCGCTTATCTCAAGTTCTACGAATTGACAAGTGCGTTGAAGATTTTTTTAGGGTGTTCTTATCAAAGTCACTGATAAAGCTAAGAGGAAAGTCACTAATGGATTCAAACCATTCACTTTTGTGAATATACAATAATTTTTGACTTTCCTAAATTTTATTAAAATTTTCAATGTCTCATGCGATTTTCAATTAGTTTCTGAATATTTGGCAAATAAATATTTGAATTATGGATGGATTTTAATTAATTTCTATTTGTGCCCTTGTGAAAAATGTGTATTTTTGAGTATTTTCATTCAATATTTCCTCAAAAATCAGCTTGTGACTTTCTCTTTTGGATAAAGCTGTTAATATCGTGTTTGTTCTTCAATTTATTGCAGCAACTCGTCCTGAAGAATGGCTCGCAGACGTACAACAACTGGATAGAGACGCCAATTCCCATGTACTTGGAGTTCTACATGTTCAACTGGACGAACCCCGACAAGATACACAATTGGGAGACGGAGAAGCCGCACTTCGTGGAAATGGGCCCGTATGTGTTCACGGAGAAGCGCAAGAGGGTGAATATTGTGTGGAACAACAATGGCACGGTTTCCTTCAATCAGAGCCGCGAGTGGCACTTCGTCCCTGAAATGTCCAATGGCACTTTGGATGATAAGGTGACGAACCTCAACTTGATTCCCACCACGATCGCGTACACGCTGCGCCATCAGTCCGTTGTGGTGAAGATGATTGTGAACTTCCTGTTCAAGGAGAAGGGCGCGCGCATGACCATCACGCGGACGGTGCGCGAGCTGCTCTTCGACGGCTATGACGATCCCATCCTGGACTTTGTCCGCAAACTCAACATATCAGGCTTCGTGATCCCCTTCAAGAAGGTCGGGTGGTTCGTGGAGCGCAACCAGAGCGCCACGCACGATGGCCACTTCAGCATCTTCACCGGCGACGACGACATGGCCAAGCTGGGCGTCATGGAGCACTGGAACTACGTCAACCACACGCAATACTACAGGGACCAATGCGGCGCCGTGACAGGGACGACCGGCGAGATCTGGCCGCCGCTGCCTGCGGATCAGTCTGAAGTGGACATCGCCATGTTCACGCCGGACATTTGCCGAACGATCACGCTCAAGTACGATCGCCCGGTGGAGAAGCTGGGCCTGAGCGGGAATCGATGGGTGGCAGATGAGCGAGTGCTGGACAATGGCTGGAAATATCCGCCGGCCGCGTGCTACTGCACGGCCGATCCGTCAGCCTGTCCGGACCTGCTGCCGGGTGTCCTGAACGTGTCGTCGTGCCAATTCGGCGCTCCAGCCTTCATGTCCTTCCCACACTTCTACCTCGCGGATTCGAGCTACAGCGACGCTATCGCCGGCCTGAATGCCTCACGGGAGGAGCACGAGTTCTACATGGCGCTGCAGCCACAGACAGGCATTCCGCTGGACATTCGAGGGCAGCTGCAGCTGAACCTCATGATGACGCCGGACGAGCACTTCTCCATCTTCGAGAAAGTCCCCAAAATCTTCATCCCAATGCTGTGGTTCAGACAAACGGCCAATCTGACGGAGGACCTCGCGAAGTCCGCCTGGGTGAGTCCTCTTTGGAGATCCTTTTCTCACTCTTTCTAGCCACTCCAGATTGCAAGTGTTTTGCTTTGGTGACAATTCAAGCTTGAATTTGAGGAGTTTCATAAGAATCTTATGGGAAAAGTCAAGGAGAACTCAAAAACAAGTGGCTAGAATTATTCATTAAATCATAAACTTGATGGCCGATTTGCCTTTTCTAGTGTTTTGATAGAGTTTCTCTTGAGCTTCTCTTTCCATGCTTGAGCTTAAGATCGCAGAGAGTGAAGTTAGACGTTATGACGTCATTTTACCCACACATTTCAAAGATTCCTCTGGGGGGAATTGAGATTTTTCCTAATAATTGGATAACAACACATTTAATTCCACACATGCTTTAGAGCTTATCTACTTTTTGTTTTGCTTACAGTGCAATTCAGAGATTGTTGAATTCTGAGTCAAGGCGATTGTACTCACAATTGCAACTCTTATGTACTTTCAGTGGGCCGTCAACTTATCGGATTTCGGCCTTTATCTTGCCTTTGGCATTGTGGGACTCGGCGGAGTGCTCGTGATTGTGGGAATTGTGCTCACCATCACGAAGAAGTGGACTTGCGCGCCCACCAATGAAGACGAGGAGCCTCTTCAGTAGCCAACAAGAGTGCTAATTGAGCCATCACGAGCGGAATGTGTGGATTTCGGATGAAGCTTGGACGAGAGTAACAACTGTGATAAATCTGCTATATCTTAACCAAAATCATCAAGTGCAAATCCACCAATCTATCGCGGACGAAGACAAAGAAAAATCTGCCTTATCGTGAAAATTTGTTAAAATCGATGTGTTATAATTCCTTATTTACTCTTGCTTTCAAAACAGATTTTGTATTATTATTATTGATGGGGAAGAGAAAAATCAAATGATTCTTTTGTACTGAGAAGAACAGAAACGGATAAATAAAAAGACCGTTAATTTTTAGGGAAATATTTGTGAACATCTTTCACTTCCACAATTTTATTTTGACCATTTATAATAACTTCGTCTTTTAGGAGAGACAGAAATGTCAAAGAAATAATTTGTTAATCTCTCTCTCTCTCTCTCTCACTTTACAAAAAATTGGCAGTGCATCATCAATTTATTTCTCTTTTTTTTTGCAAATCTCTAACTTTGTTTCCTTTTCCCACTTTTCATTGTCACAATACAAATCAATTTTCATATAGTCGCCTTAGCTAAAACCTCACGATAAACCACACGCCAAAAGGACGCCGTTGTAGCAGCGAAGGAGACTGTCTCACTTCGCAAATGGATTCGTCTCCGCAAAAAATACACTCAGAGTTCATTAGATTCATAGTTTGACGACCACTTCGACTGCAAACCCGCACTGGGCAGTCGATCCCCGATTAGGACACGCCCTCCCACTCCACGAGGTACTGAATGTTCCCGTCCGAGTCCATCCTCTTGCCGCGGATCACGTACTTGTTCCCGTTCGCCAGGTGCGTCGGTGTGCTGGTGTCGAAGATCTTCCCGAACAGGCCGCCGCCCTTCTCCGCGCCGCACGGACTCTTCGTCACGCGCTGGCTGCTGAGCAGCTGCTGGCTGAGGAATGTGGCCGCCGAGAAGTTCACCAGCGACGACGACGAGGACGATGACGAGGAAGCGTCGGAGCAGCCAGACGACGGCTGTGGCGTGGACACGGACGCCGTCGTGCGCCGCGTGTTCTCGGCATAGTTCTTCTCCTGTCGCTCCCGCAATCGCCGTCCGCACGTGAACTTTCGGCCCTTGTAGTTCCCATTGGACGATCCCGTGCTCAGGTCAGAGTTCGGCGATCCCGACCACGCGTCCTTGTAGTCAGACGAGCGAAAGAAGTTCCCTGTCTGCAACGCAACAGCACAAATCATTAGCAAACTGCAATTCCGCCACTCGCACACTGTGTGACACTCACATCAAATGGCGATAGAGAATTGTCCGAGTACGACAATCGTTCATCACCCATCAAATTGTTATTCTTACTACAGTATCTGCCACCGTTCACGCCATTCAGACTATTTTGTTCGAAACACCTGAAAAGACACAACAAAAGTGGGTCAATGAACAACAATTGCAGTTGCAGCGGAAGCAATGCACTGATCGGCTGCAGTTTTATGCTCACTGATCTCGTCTTGAGATTCGTTTTTCTCTGTTTCTAATGCGACGAAAGGACGTGTGATAGGCAAACGCCAAGGCTAGCTTACCATATTATAAATTACTTTCAAAATAGAGCTTGATCGGGCTTTCCCCAGCACAATTTGACGTGCAAAAAGGTCGAGCGTTGACCAAAATAGAGGATTTAATCGTGGAAACTCACCTCTTGCAGTGAATTCCGCCCGTCTTCGGCTCCACGCCTGAACACTTCTTGTGGAACCCTCGCTGGCAGCGTTGGCACACGTCCACAACGGAGTCAGGTTCCTGGCCGCCGCGCTCCTTGCAGTGCACGCACGCCGGGCCCTCGGCCTCCGGCGCGATCTTGCGCATCTCGTGGAAGTACGCCCAGCACTTGGTGTCGTCGCCAAAGGTCACGAGGCACTGCTTCCTGTACACGTGCATCACTGTGCCCAGGTAGAAGAGGTCGTCGCGGTGCACCAGCACCTCGTCGCCGCTGACGAAGTGGGCCTCCTTCGGTGGGGGCGCTGCGGCCGCGGCGGCGGCGCTGGCCTGAGATCGGGAGTCTTTGAAGTGGCACGTGGTGGAGTCTGGCTCCTCCTGCGCCTCGCCCTTGGCGCCCTCCGTGCTGACGGTGGCCGAGGAGCTGGTGATGCTGTCGCTGAAGTGGTTGTTGATGCAGATGTTGATCTGACTCGAGGACGTGATGTTGGACACGTCCGGATGCGCGGTGAGGATCATGATGGAGTTGTTGGCGTTGTGCGTCTGGCTCGCGCCGGCATACTTGTTTGTGATCATGATGGTGTTGCCCTCGGGACACGGCTTCGCCTGCGAAGCCTCCACGCTCGCCGGCAGCTTGTCCGGGGGCGCCGGCTGGATGAAGTGCGTGTCGTCCGTGTCCATCAGGGTGTCCCCGTCGTCTCGTGCGGAATCCTCACTCTGTGACATGGCCACTCCGCTCACAGTCCAGCGACAGGATCACCCCAATGCCCTAGCTTCAGTCTGCTCTGTCCAGTCTGCAACGGAACGCACAGTCGAACTGTGAGAACCCCATCATAACCTCTACAAAAAGGACGCTTCCCGATTTTCTCCGCAATTTCCCTCCACAAATCCACCCCGCATTTCCCCTCACAATCACATACCACCTCCTCGACATCCCCACAATTCCACCCTGCTCTCGCACACCCCAAATCAACCCTTTCCCAACCAAACAAACACAGTTTCTCTGCCCAGAGCTTCTTGCCAAATTCCACCCGCAAAATGGCTAAGAAAATTTCACCTCCTTAACCGATGGTTTTTGCCCACAATCCATCCACTTTTTATCACTCCTCACTCATAAACTGAGAGTCTGCATTCCTAACTGCAGCTCAAGTGCAAATTCCACTTACCTATTTACCTAAATATTCTCTATTTTGCTAAGACATATCGCGAAGATTCTTCCCCATTTTTCCTCTTTTTGTGTCCACAGCCGCACTGTCTTTATTTTACACGTAACGGACGAGACATGTTTTTTTTACACCCACCCAAATATCCGATTGAAAGGAAACTATGGTGGAGTAGAAAACTTCACAACTCTCTCCAAGTATTCCATATACAGCAAGAATATTTCAATATGAACGAACTTAAATTATTCGTGAAAGTCAAAGATTTTGTCATACTTCATAATTTCTCTGGAAATGTGTACAAAAATGTAATAAATATGTCACAAAAATCCGCCAGGTGTCGCCACCAGCGGGGCTATTCGAGAGACGTCAAGAAACCTAAAATATAGGGTGATTTTTTCGCCGAAGGAAGAGGAGTGTTTTGTGCTGAAAATCCAAGATTTCCCCCTCGATATTCCCTCACAATGGACAATGCAGTCAAGGAGAGACTCGATCAGATGATCGGTGAGCGCTAAAAGTTGTGATTCTCATTGGATTTTGACCGGAATTCCCTTCCAGAGCGAGCCACAAACCCTTCTTCATCGGATCTGGAGATCTCCGCGATGGATGCCTTTTGCTACGCCGTGAGGAGCGATCCCTCCACCACCACGATAGCCACGAAGCTGCTGGCTGAGAGGATTCAGTCGATGAACAAGAAGGAAGCGCTGAATGCCCTGGAATTGCTTGAGGAATGTATGGCGCGATGTGGTGAGGATTTCCGGGCGAAAGTGGGCACATTTCGCTTCCTGAATGAGCTCATCAAGCTCGTGTCGCGGAAGTACAACGGCGACACCACGGACAAGGAGGTGAAGGACAAGATACTGGACTTGATGCTGCTCTGGACTGTGGACTATCCAGCGGAGACGAAGATTCAGGAGTCGTACGAGATGCTGCTGAAGCAGGGCATCAAGCACGAACCCATGCAGGCCATCAAGCCCAGCAGCGCTCCGGCGAAGCCGCCGCCAAAGGCCAGCAAACCGCCCGAGGATCCCAACACGGTCAAGTTCCAGCAATTGCTGTGCAGCAAGAATCCCGCCGACATCCAGGCGGCCAAGCTCATGATGGTGAACATGGTGAAGGAGGAGGAGAAGAAGATGCTGCGCGTGAAGGAATTGGCGCGGGGGAAGGCCAATGTGGAGCTGCTGAACGACATGATTGACCAGTTCAGCTGTGAGGACACATCCTTGGACGACTGGGCGCTCATCAATGAGCTCTTCGAGAACTGCAAGGAGGTGCAGCCGACAATAATGCTGCTGGCGCAGGAGCAGAATCAGACTGAGAAGATCATGTGCGACGCGCTGGAGACCAACGATCGCCTGCACGTGGTGATTGAGAAGTTCAACTCGCTGGTGCTGAAGAAGGCGCCCGATGGCGTCCTGCAGGGCACCCCCAGTCACACACTGCCCCATCTCGACTCCCTCATAGAGATTCCAATGCTGGGCGCCGAAGGGGCGTCGGAAGCGCCCACGGGAGACGACATGAATGAGTTGAGTGACATTTTCAGTGCAATTCAGGCGGATCCAGTGCCGCCAGTCCTGGACATTCTAACTCCTGCACCTGTGATGGAGAAGCAGGATGATCTCCTGCTCCTCGTGGACACGCCAGACACTTCCAGTCAACCGAGGAAGCCACCTGTAAAGCCCTCGATTGACATCGATAGTCTCGTGAGTGAAATGCTTAAGCCAGCGCAAAGTTCTCCAGTGAAGCAACCCGAAAAGGCACCAGATGCACTCGAACAGATCACCGTGGACATCGAGAAGCTCCTTCCGGACGAGAAGAAGCTGCCGCGTGAGGTGCTGAATCAGCCGAAAGGACTGAAAGTTCTGCTGAACTTTACTCGCACACATCCCAAGCCCAGCGTTGCTGTGATTGTGGCCACAATTTCTAATCAATCCACGGAAACCATCAGCAGTATTCGTCTGGAGACGTCCATCAGCCCAGTGCCCGCATCCACGGCGCGCCTGAAGCTCCTGGCCGCCTCTGGTGACTCCCTGGCGGGCGTCCGGCCCTTCCGCTCCGCCGTGGAGGACATCACGCAGGTGATCCTCATCGACAACCCCGCGCGCGAGGACCTCCATCTCTCCTGCACTGTGAAATACACCTCAGACGCCAGTCCGGACTTCCATCAGTCAACCACTGTGGACCACCTGTCGCACCTTCTGGACTAAATCAACGTCGCATTTTGCAAATATTGTAATTGTATCTCACTTTTTCAGTTACTTATGGCTTAAAAGAAGATGAACATCAAGATGAGGAGTCGTACAAACAGTGTCTACTTACACATCACAAGGGGGCTGTTAAGTGCTGGGCGGGGCATTCAGGGCACCACCTCGTCGCGGAAGGCCAGCGCCGTGATGGCTCGCTGGTGTCCGATGTACTCCCGGTCGATTTCTCGCGTGCTGATGTTCCACAGCCTCGCGATTCCGTCCGACGAGGCTGTGAAGAGGTACTGCGAGTCAGCGCTGAAGGCGGCGTCCCAGATCCAGCGCTTCTTGTCAATCCGCAGCTCGCGATACTGCGAGAAGTCGCTGGTGCTCCACAATTTCGCCGTGGAGTCCGCGGATGTGGTCAGTAAGAGGCTGCAAAGCAGAGCATTCATTCGTGAGCATTTCCGGCAGTTTTTGGGCGTCAATCGCCTGACTCACCTGGAATCCGGGCTGAATTTGCACTTGAGCGCGTACTTTTTGTGTGCATCGATCTTGTGCTTTGGCTGCAGGACGCTCAGTTTGCTGCTGGAAGTGGTGTTGAGACTCCAGATGTAGCACTTGCCCTTGTTGTTCACGGCCGCCATGAGGGCGCCGTTGGGGCTGATCGCAATGGATTGAATGGAGGCGTCCACCTCCGGAATGAGCTGCTCATGGGCGTCCGACTTCACGTCCCAGAGGTAAACGCCCCCATTCTGCGCACCTATAGCCATCTCCACCTGATTCGGATGCAGACAGACGGAATTTATCGGGGACATACAGTCGAACATCCTCTTGCAGGCGGGATTGTTGGACGTCATGTCCCAGATGCGCACGTGGTGGTCCTCGCCGCCCGTGAACATCCACTTGCCGGTCTCCTCGAAGCCCACGCTGGAGATGTTCTTGGACACTCCGTCGAAGTTGACGATGGGATTGTTGGAAATCATGTCGTACAGGCGGATGTGCTGATATCCACAGGCGGCCAGCATTGTGCGTCCAGGAGTGATCTCCAAGGCATTCACTTGCTGTCGAGACAAGGACAAAAGCAGTGTTAGAAGCCCGCGGAGTGGCTTCCGGAAGGCCGGCAACTCACCGAGTCCAAGTGCTGCATTGTCCTTATGCATATTCCCGTGTGTGCTTGCCATAGTTTGATGGTGTGATCGTATCCGCCCGTCGCCAGGGTCAGGTGGTCACTCTCGCTGTCAGCCATCTTCCCTCGGAACCTGGAGAACTCTGGTAATTATCCAGCAAAAATCTTCACCAGACGCCGCAGCTGATCAGCTTTTTGAGGTTATGCGTTGACGTTTCGACCAACAGCGCGCATATGCTCGATGAGAATATCGCGCCAAAACAGTACACGCAGCAAATGCACTACACACGCTTTTCATTGTGAGAAATACTGAGAAGAGACGAAAAATGCATGCAAAAGGACCCGAAAGCGAAGGATTTGGTGTGTAAATACAATCACCGGAAAGGATACAGTCTTCACACGTAGGTAAACTTCACATTCCACACTTTTGTTCGGCGACAAAGGGCACAATCAATGAAAGAGACTCTCAATGGACGTGTGAATAAAGAAAACATCCTGCTACGTGTTGGTATAATTAAGAATTGGTGGCTAAAGTAGCTTTTTCTGTACCAAATTCCAATCTCTCACCGCCCATACACTCGAGTGAGATTCCCTGAAAATCACTTGTGCGAGTGCAATTCGAGGTATTGCCGCTGATCTCTCGCCTTCATTGGAAAAATACCTTTTATATTGCCATACGCTGAATTCTCTCACAGAGCGCCCGCAAGAGGCACAAGAAAGAGAGAGATTGAAAGTGAGAAATTGATAAACTTTTGAAGAATATCTATCCGAAATCCAGATGAAAATGTTGCCATCGCGTGAATGAAGCGCGCACACACAATGCATTGCCATACAAACGGAAACACGGTGTTGCGGAGCTCAAAGTCTCACGGCCGATGGGCCTCCGCTATAGATTGAGGAAGGTATCAAAAGACAACCACGACTACACGCATTGAGACGATAATCTCCAGAGGTATGCTGCTTGTCTGTTACTTATGGGGCCTTTTTCTCCTCTCCTGCGCCAACACTTTATGTGCCGCCGAAAACCACAAAACCCGGTGTGAACATGAATCATGGTTTGGGAGATGAGGAAAAAGGTATTAAAGAAACAAAATGCGCCGCCATGGAGATGATGAAGGCGGAGAGGAAGCTGAGAACACTCTCGTGAGCCCCCGAAGACAAGCCTCTCTTCACCAACGCGACATATCGGACACATCTCAAGATGCAGATTGCTCAGGAGAGCTTTGGCTTTTGCTAGAAGGCCTAAAAGGACAACGAAGCTTGACAGCATTAGCAGCCATAGCGAGTTATTCAACTATGCTAAAGTGTCGGCAAGTTCTTCCCAATACCGACACTTATCGATACGAAAAACGTGCAATTTGCTTTTTACTGCCACAACTTCAGGGAAAAAATAGGACTGATATGAACTTATTAGTCTTTAGAATGTCGATTTTCCCCTAAAATTGTGTTAAAATTCATTGTCGATAATTCGTTTGTCGATAACTTTAAAGCTAGTGGGATATGACGCTAGTTTTTTTTTTAGAGAAACGTTTTTAAACATTCTTTTCGGCTAAAAATAGTTTAGATTGAAAGGCAATTGTTTAATTAGTGGTTAAAAGCACAATTTTGTTCATGAAAATGGTTTATTTGCCACAAAAGAGCACAAATAGGGAAAAAAACAAATTTCCATTGGGCACCCCGAATATTGCAGATTTCCTGCAGCTGTTTTGCCAGAAGTATTAACAATGATTCCTTTCAAAACATTTTTTCACTTCTCTTTGAAAATTTAGTAATCTATTGTGAAAAAAGCTCACGAGAGAATAAAATTTTAAAAGGACAGAGAAAGAGAAGAGAAAAGATGGCGCCTCTTTTCAAAATGAGAATCTGGCAACCCGTTCGAGCTCTTTCGAAGTGAATTCCATCTGATTAGAGTGCAAATCAAGGTTCATGTCTGATAAATCCCTTAGCTTATGCGAAACTAAAGGATATTCTTCACCTCAAATTTGCGGATCTTTCCAAGCATCCTTTATACTCTCTATTTGTTGAGGAAATTCTCTTCGTGGTCTACTTTGTGAAGATGGTATAAAGAGGCGAATTTCGATTAAATTCTTGATAAAATTAGACAAATTATCAGCTTGTGGAGAGACAGAAGTCCCATCTTGCATTGCATTGCATGGCATTGCACAGTGCATTACAGCGCTCACATCGGTGACGCCTCGCTTGTGCTGATTGCGCGGCGAGGCGGCGCATTTCGCCGCGGCGAGTGGCGGCGCTGAGGGCCGGTGGAAATGGTGGAAAAGTGGCTTTTCCTCTCTGGGGCTCCTCGTCGGTCTTTGGCCATGTGTGGCGATCTGCGGATGTGCACTCGCCTGTGTTGATGCCTCTCTCGATCATGTGACGACACGCGGCTCACCAACACAGGCGCCGAGGCTGCGTCGCGCATTGAATTCGCATCGGGAGCGGAGTCGTGAGCAGTTGAACGCGATCTGTGGAGGGAAAGACACCTAACGCTCGAGCACTGCGAGGCTCTCTCAAGTTCTACTTTTTCAAAGTGGCTCTGCTGTGACCCGTGACGGAGTGCTAACGTGTGACCCGCCCTCGGCAGCACGAGTGACTACACCTTTGCCATCTCGTACGTGCACCGCCGCGACTGCGTCATGCCCATTTTCCATCTCCGCAGGCGACAAAATCGCACATAATTTGTCATCGATCTGTAAACTTTCCACGGTGCAATTTTCCACACACGCTCGAGCCGCCAAATCGGCTTCTTACTTTCGATTTTCTCCGCGGTGGGCCTTTTTTGCGCGGGCCCTCATTTTGCTCAATGATCTCAAGTGTGGCGATGCTGATCGGCGCGGAAAAAATGCTACATCTCAAGAATCAATCCGCAATTTGTTCGCGATTGAGCGCGAGTGTGTGAGAAAGATCGCGCGGCGCAGTGCTGGAAGTTCTTGTGTGGCTGGCCTGTCAATATAGATAGAAAAGCCAAGCAGCATCTATAAAACTAGTTCTCTAATTAATTAATTAATTTTTTCCACCGCTCAACATGTTGTGAAATTTTCTCGACACTCGCGCATATGACCATTATTGCTGAACTCATACTTGCACGCGCGCGCGCGAAAATTGCCACAGCGTCGCGCTATTCTTATTTGATTAAAAATCATTAAGTTATTGTAATTTATTGGTAGCTCTTTTTTAACCATAGAGTGGCACCGTTGGAGGTGGCAGCTTTTCAATTCTCTCAATGGAAGAGATACTTCTCTTGTCTCCGCCGGACCGCGAATGTGCACTCGCGACGGATTTACGAGGCTCGCGAGCTCTCAAATTTACCATTTAAAGGCTAAACTCTCTTGGTCTGCGCCTCCTCGAGACCCCTTTGCTCTATAATTAGTCTGTCGTGTTGTTCTTTCTCCTCTGTCTTCCCTTCAATTTCACGCACGTGCCGGATCCACACATCAAAATGCATCTCCTTCCTGTCTTGGGTGCACCAGAGAAACTAACAGTCCGAGGAACGCGCGCCACACTCCATTGCGAATTCTCAGGCTTTCCGTGATCGAAAAGGTCAATCGTTGTGCGATTCTGAGGCTTGAGTAGCGATAGAATTCTAGCATTCAGACCTGACAAGAATATAATCTCAGGAGGAGTTAGAGAAGTCAATGCAAAGTCTTCAAATCCGAAGCATCTTGTTGCATATTTTACTAACATTATTACTCCTTGTCTTTTGTACGATATATCCTTGAAATTTAAAGTATGAGAAATTTTTCAATCACCTTCATTAAAGCCATGCGCATTTTGCGTCCTGAGCCTTCGATTTGGCTCTTATAACTGTGTCCTAAGAGTTCTAGTCCGATTTTTGGATTATCTTTGTCACATTGGAAAGACTCCTTGAAATTCTATGTAATTTCCTTGGCATGCAAGAATCATTCACAAAGAATTGAATGAAAGTTCTCCAAAATTTGGTCAACAATTTGAATTCGTTCTACATTGAGACTTTCCTCATTCCTGCATTGGTTTCCCTGCCCGAAGACATGCTGTCCAAGAATCCATTTGTTGCCTCTGACCGCTTTTTTCCGCTTCTGCCTCGCACCACACATCACACGTAATTAATTCTCACCTCCTCCCAACTCGCCCATCTTATCAGTTTCGCTTTTTGTCCCCTTCGCGCGCCGTAAGTCTCCTCGATAAATGTAAAAGTGATTTTTTTATCAGGCCAGCGCTCGATCCCGAAAAAATTGAAACTTAACTTACCTGCAGCCGCGATGGTGGGGCAGAAATTAATAAGGCACAGCACGATTCCATTAATTGCAAGCCCGTTCATTCACAAGGCATATTCACTGTCTTTTTTTTGCTGACGCGCTTTTTCTGCTCACTTTACGCTCTGTGTGTTTGCCTCTATGATGGTTTCTGTGAATGGAGAGGCGGCAGAACCGTGCCAAATGGGCATAATTTCATGTGATTCAAGCCGGAGGAGATGGAAAATGACGCGGGAAGGCGCGACCCTGTGGCGTGCATTCAGGGAAAGTCCCCCGGATTTCTCTGAGTGTGTGCAAATGTTGGATTTGAGCAGTTTTAAATTGATTTGTACTTTTTCTCTCTCTTCCTCCCTAGAGCGACGATCATTGCCAGTTCGGGCAGTTGAAAAAATAACACACACACACTGATAGAGAATTTCATCTTTAATTAATTTAAATTAATAGACATTCGATCAAGTGACTCCATACTTTTCAAATACGTGCGCGAGTGCTTGTGGATTTTTCCGCGGACGTCTTCATATGGAGTTTTCTCCCGCCGTGGAGAGTCTCAATCGACGGGAAACTTGTTCAATATGTCACATTATCAAGAGCGATTAAAAATACTCAATGATCCTCATATAAAGTTGTACAAACAATTGAAGGTAGAGGCGATAGTGGAGAGAATTTAGCGCGTCTGTGTGACACTGAGAGAAAAAAAACAAACTGTTGATACCCCCTCGAGAGGCGAGAGTGATCGAGTGCTTTAAAAGACTGCCTTTAAGAGGAATCAAAGGACTCAGAGACTGTCCAATATCATTACAATGGCGAACTCACTGAAAACTTTGTGGTTTTTCATCTTCTGTGCCATAACTTCAATCCAGTGGCGGGAAACTCCGCACGCCGCCGAAGCCCGACGAGCTCATTTAATCGAGGATGACGGCCCACGAAGGACTCATCGTCCAGCCGGTGAGTTTCTATGCTAGACTTAAGGTAGATTAAGAAAGTGGCTGTAGATTTAATCCAAATCATCCCCTCTTCACCCAGTGAACCAACAATCGAGTGCATCGTCAAGGTTCTGAATTCTGTTTGCTCCACTTTTTCCCGATGAGGCTTCACATAATTGTCTTACAATGCCTCCGACACTCCTCCCTGACCCAGGCGGTAGCGCACCGTCTCAGAATTGAGGCATGTTTTTATTTTATTGCCATAAAACGGAGACTCGGCATGAGAATTAATTGATAAAGCTGGGCTGAAACATGAACACAAGCTACTCTTTTTCATCACCGCACATTTTCCACGCTGCGGCGTGAATTTTCTCTGGCTTTTCCCTCGCGATGTCGAGACGAGGAAAGAGAGTAAAAGCGCGCCCATCTCCAGAATTTGGTACAAAAGTTCAATGGCCAGATGAGAGGACGCGTTGTTGGGTGTGTTTGCCAGTGTGTGTGTGTGTGTGTGGCTCAATTAAAGCCCCCCCGAAAATCCGCGCTCGCGCCAAAAACGCAACCATGGGCAAATAAATGGGCTGTGGGAGTCGCGAGCGCGCCAGAGAGAAAGGAAGAAATATGGGTGAAGAAGTCTTCTGAGGTCAGTTTCTCTGGATGAGGCGCTGGCAGAAAAAACTGGCCACAACTTTCTCACGAGAAGCCCATTCGATTGCGAAATGATATTGATTGATCCTTTGCATGACTGAGCGTAAAAGATCTCAAGCGTCCTGAGATAAACACTGTGGGCATAAACACGCCGATCAAAACATCAATCTTCGAGGTTCTGGGAAAGATCTTTCAGCGCAAAAATATCATATCGCAGACGCTGGCGCTCTTTCAGTGGCATTTTCTCGCTGTGGGGTGAAATAAAAAATATTAATAAAAATTATGGCTACTCGTGGCGAAGGAGAAGAGAAAAAAGATAATAAATTTTCGTCACACGAAATGTTGATGCGTAACTCCTTTGACGAAACAAGGTGAATGTTCAAATAATATGGCAATTAGAGTCGTGATAAGAGAGGTTTCTCGGATTCTATGTCAATAGTTTCGTCCAAGTGTTTTTCTCTTTAGTTTTATTGTGAGGAATTAGACGGAAAGCCCAGGATTTTCCTTATTTCATTTTCTCTCAGTGCGCTGCAAGGTATTGGCATTCACTTCATATGATGTACACTGGCAATCAAGCAATGAAATCCGAACAAAAGAGAGAGATAATATAGTCAGAAATAGTGTACAGCTCACTGGAAGTATTATAGGAAGTGGAAGTGTTCAAAAACTTACAACATTCATTTACCGATTCTTTGAATTTTTTTTAACTCTTACATAGAAACAATCATAAAAATCCTTTTCTAGGTTATGTAGCAAATCAAAGACATATACAGTTAGTATAATTCGCATCCTAGTACTTCAATTCTTATGCTAAAATCCGAGAAATCGCCAGTTATTGGCACAATGAGGCATTTACATGCAATAAACATTGCTAATCTGTGCCTTTGATACTAAAAAAAACCTTGCAAATTTCGTTGATAGCAAACATAACCTCAAAAATATTGACTTGGACTTGGAAAATATTGATTTTGAACACTTTTTGGACAATTTTGACTCTAAATCATCAATTTTGAATTCATTGGCAAGTCAAACAAGTTATTTTGTGATCTAGAAAACTTTGAAACGGAATCTTTAGCGATTTTTTAGGTTGTGGTCGAAAAAGACACCCAAAAAAACTGTTTTCAGTGGATTCTTACAGAAACATGGGTTGGGAACTTAAAAGATTTAACTGAAACGTTCAAGTAAAACAGATTTAAGGCATACTATATTCCCCTTGATGCGAAGATCGATCTTTGAACTTAGCGTAGAACTCATCGATCCGTGACTTATTTTCTAACGCTTTCTGGCGTGAGAACTTCAGCAGTGACCCATCGGATTGGCCTGTGAATTGGTGTGTAAACTCCATGTGAAAAAGCTGAGCTAGGCGTGAAATTGCTCACTGTCAATCACAGCCATTTCACACGGGCAAATGTGTTAAACTGCATGTGATGAAAAATTTTCGCATCAATCGGTGCTCATTGAAATGGGCGCGGAGGCCCACGGACCACATTCACACTATTCTCACGTAAACATCTTAAAATAATATTTGTCTGATAAATAAACTGTTTCAAATCAGCCCAGCACAGTTTATTTTCATCTTTTATTATATGAACTGAACACTGCTGAGTGATAAATGATAAACACCCTGTTTAATGGTTGTATTTGTTAATCATTCTCCATATGCAACTCTATTTTGACGTTTTTATATACACTTCTTCACGGTGTGCGCCATGCGAAGGTGGCTGTTGACAACTTTCCCGCCGCGCTGAGTGTCTCTCCCTTGGGCCGCCAGTGTATTTGCCTGATCTCATTCCATTTGAAAGGTGTTACTGAATGAAATCCCATAAAAAGGCGCCAATTCTTATCAGCCCAAGTCGCTCTTATCATCCTCAATTATTATTATTATTCACTTTGGCCACATTAGCATTGCGCTTTCCTGCCAACATTCCTCAAAATCCTCCTCCTTCACCCAGTGCTTCTTCACCAGACGCTTCCCTTCCTCTCGCAGTCGACGCGGTCGTTCTGCCTTGTGTAGTTTTGCATATATTTTTAGCTGTGTGTCTTTTCAATTAGAGACACTGCGCGTTATATAATTTCCCGCTCTCGTTTCCCATGCTTCTTGAGTATGACGCCGACGAGAATCGGCGATATAAATCTCATATTGGGAAAGGTGTTGATTTTCCCAGGAATCCACTTTCCGCATCGTGAAAGTCAACACGCCGGATGAGGTGTACAATTGCCTCAAGGACTGCCAGCGGTCTCTCCCAAGCCGGCCCTTCTCGCAACATCCCTTCGAATTCCCCCTGAAACTGTTCACAATTGAGGCTGCACTGCGTTCTCACCTTTCGCCCTCGCCGCGCACATGTGTTAGCGTCACGATGAGCGCTTCTCCTCCAATGGCATCGCATGGCAGAGGAGATGAAATGGTCAAAGAAATGCCATTCATCATCGCCAGAAACTAAAATAAACACTGACCGAGGAATGTCTGGCCACGACCCTTCAGAGGTGGCGTTTGCGGAACACCTTTCGGGAAAGTCCGAGCATTGATCCCTTCGTCAACATCTGGAGTGCACGCGTTGTCAGCATTTTTGTCACCGAGATAGCGATTTCGCCAAGAGATAAATGAACAACAACAACACATTTACATTCTTATCTTATTTTCACGAGAAATTACTTGATTTCTGGTCAAAGGAGAGAGCGAGAGAGAGCGAATGGACTTGGGTGGAGGCTTCTTTTAAACGTGAGACGTGATTGACATTCGAATAAAATAGTGAAATTTCTCGGAAGACAGATAGAATTACAGTATCCACCCAAAAATACAGTGCTGCAGGCGAAATTTGTGGACATACGTATTGGAAATGGAGAAAAAACGGAAATTGCGACGGGAATGTGATAAAGTTGTTAAACAACATCGAGTGTTATCGATTTGGAAAATACAAAGAACAGTCTTGATTTCTGAGAAAATTCTTTTAAAGATTCTAATCAGAATTTGGGCCCAATAAACGATGTCTAAACAAACATCGTAAAGGGGTTTAGAAGAAAATCAATAACGTCACGATTAAGTATCTTAGTTGTGATTTAAAAGAGCGCTCATTCTTGCATTTGGGTGGGTTAGAATCACTCTTAGATAAATTATTCTGCGATGAAATGGCAATTTTATTCAAGAAGGGTAGAAAAAATGCACGATCGTCCCACTGGCGAGATAAGAATTTCGTGATCTCATGTTTCTGTCATGGAATGGTTAAGAAATTAGTCATTTTTCCCTTATCTTCCGCAAAAAGATTCCGATTAAGGGCTGATCCTGCTCTCAGGAGGTTTAACACAGACTTTTTTTTTCTGTGTCAAATGCTAAGTGGTTTGTAGTATTTCTTCTTTTCTTAGACACGCAGTATTGCCTCTCCTCGTGAGCCCCGCGCATAGATTTGTTTATGCCGAATGGCGTCACTGGGATGGAGTCGTCGAGCGTGAAAAATGGGGCCACAGTGGCACTTAAGACGTCTTTTTGGAACATATCAAATTCTCTTGTTGTAAGCGGATTTTGCATGTACAAATTGACTTTACTCATAATTACGCGATGGAAAAAAGCCACCATATAGTTTAAGAGTCCGCCACATGCAAAAGCTGTTTTGGCAGGCAAAAAAGCAACGATTTCCTAAATCCATTTATGAATGATCGGCTTTTTTATCTCGCGCTGTCTCACTCCTATTCACTGATGGTGTGCCGTCGATAGAAGGCTTTTTTTGTGTGCGGGGCCTCTGATTTCATCAGTGAATTGAATAAGCAAATGATCAGGGGAGCTCAAGAGGAGCATCGCGACCTTATGTAAGCGTGCGTCTCACGCGGACAAAAGTGTTCAGATGATACAAATCAGTTGACAGACACCCTGATAATTGTGTAAACACGAAAATGACCTTCAGCTGTTGAAATCTTTGATCTTATCACTTGTGGCGAATTTGACTTGTTGACGAAATTTTCATTTTATGCCCGGGAAATAATTAAGACCACCACGTGGACAGCGACTAATTTGATTAGATGTGACGGCTAGATTTTTTTCAGTGACATTTTTTCGAAAATTTTGACAGCATCTTCAGCCTGCCTGACAGTTGTTTTCAATGTCAGATTCAAATCTAATACAGCCAAGTCAACTGTAACCGAGCGTCTCGCGCAGTTCTTCTCTTCCCGAATACTTAATTAATTCGCATAAAGCTATATATTGAGAACAATTGGTGAACTCACGGATTTTTTTCGGTTTGCATCTTAATGAGCTTATTAAGCTGAGAGGTGTTTTATAAATAATTCCTGCGGAGATATTATAGACGAGTGAGAGAATCTTCCATGGATTTTACAGTCGCGCAGAGTCGAATTTTTCGCGATCTTATCACCAGCGCATAAATTTCCATAGGCAAAAACTCAATGGGGCCTGGGAGGGTGTCTTCATTCAGACACCATTAGCTGCAGGCCGGTGTTAGATTACATGTCATATGGCGGTGTGGATTTACGTAGGAAATGTAAATTTCGTCGTCTCAGCCTTGATTAGTGAGGAAAAAAAAGCGCTTCATGGTGATTACGGTCGCGCTGGGCGCCACGTAAACCACCCACAGATCCGTCAATGGGCCTCTGCGAGTCGCGCGGTCCTCCACCTCCGGTGCAGCAGCCAACACAATGCCCCATCCCAGGCAATTTGACCTACGCCAGAGGGTACCAATGGAGCGTGTAGAATTAATTCAATACTATATTGTTTATGGGATTGCTCCATTGAGTCTCGTCTCAGTCATTGTCTGTCGCCTCCCTTCCCTCGCTTCTTCCATGGCGAATAACCCATCAATTAATAATCGCGCCAAATTTATATTTTGCCATTGCAACCTTGGCTGTGCTCTTTTTATACCCCCGCACTTTGCCTTTCATTCTCACTGCCTAGAGATTTCCGCTTCTCAATTGTATCTCATTGCTCGCGATTATTAATTGCAATAACCTATCCACATTGGCTGTGGCGATGAAAGGCGATGTTGTGGGCCAATAAAAGAAATTGCAGCACCCAATTAATGGACGCGGAATTCTCATGTTGTGTGAGGCATTATAAATTTTAATTAAAGGCGCACCACTGAACAACTGTTTGGACTAAATCAAAATAGCAAATTGACGAAAAGACGAATTGACTCATGCGCTCAATATGCGACTATGCAGCTGAGGAAAAAGTGGCTAAAATTACCCTCGCAACTATTATTAGAATTACTTCTCCTTTGAGGCAATCTCCATTTTGATGGGGAAATGCCTTTTGACGGCTGATCTCCAGACGTGTGAAATTGCAAGGCGACCGTAAGGAAATGCGATGTCTAGAAATCATTTCTGGGGGATTTGTGAGACGCTCTTCTCGTTTGGCAAAAGTCGAACCAATGCTCGTGTCCCAATCTTGATA
Source organism: Phlebotomus argentipes (assembly GCF_947086385.1). Taxonomy (NCBI): domain Eukaryota; kingdom Metazoa; phylum Arthropoda; class Insecta; order Diptera; family Psychodidae; genus Phlebotomus; species Phlebotomus argentipes. The sequence goes on along the minus strand of NW_026776181.1, from coordinate 3,425,877 downwards.
AATCTGGCCCCAGGTTTTCGGTTTTGTTCCCACCCAAAAAGCCGCCGCTTCTCTCGCGCGTCTTACAATGTTGTCCGGTTGCGCAGTTGCGCGCGAGGAGAAGAAAAGAAAGCGCGCCGCCCGATTGCACAGATTTTCCTGCCACACTCAATTATATGGGGATCAGTGTGGTGATTTAAAATTTTGCATATGAGTGCTAAAATGACGAAAATAAGCAAAACTGGGTCCCGTCTGAGGCGGGCGCCAAGAAAATTGACCTTTTTTGCTGCCGCTGCAGTGTCTCTCTTTCACCTCTTGTTATGGTCATCAACTTGCAAATATGGTGACAATTTCTCACACGATCGCTCGCCATAATGGTACAAATTAAAGTGGAGGAGCCGCTCTGAGATAGCCCAGCGCGATTTTTGCACCAAGACAGCGCTCGTGAGTCTTTTTTTTTCCACCTCAGCATCATGCACGCTGCGCCTCTCGTTCACCTCTTCTTTCAGCCGCGCGCCTCCGTGGTCCGGCGACTTCTTTAAAATCTTATTCATTGGCCGAGGCGTCCAATATGTATCTATAGTGGAGATCTGCGTGTTCATTGACTGGCGCCAAACGCTAATAAGTGTTCGACCATTAACTATCAAAACGTGACGGCGAAATGTGTTTAAAGAATTATTTAATATTTATTGAAATGTCCACTCTAATCGGGCGCCGTGAGGGGGCTGACTCACAAATTAAAAATCAATATGATTGCAATAAATTGATTAATGTGACAAAAATTGATTAAGGCTGAGTCTCTGCGTGGTGTTGACTTCTCATTGGGGATTAATTGGAGTCAACTGGCACCAAAATCACTTGGCGGGACATTTGGCGTCGAGGCTTTCGCCGTGTCGAAGGTCATTTCATTTATTTTATCATAAATTCGTTAAGGAAATTGCCTTCAATCTTCACCACAGTCACTTTTATAGGCCTCGCACAGTTCAAATTCCTAATGTGAAATACCGGAAAAAGCTCGCACTGAGGATTGTGTCGCTCCTTGTGGGAACAGATTTGAGATGAGAACCCATTAAAACCTCAGGATATTGATGATCTTTTTGCTTAGTCAACATAGGATGGCCAACAATCTGTCTGTCCTACTGCAGAGGCAACTGCGAAGCATTGTCTCTGTTTCCATAATAATCGACGACGTCTCTAGGCTTTCTACTGAGGCCATTTTCATGCCTTTGCCATGCGTTCCGCCAGCGAATTCTCGCGTCGCGGGCACTTTTAGCTGCGACTTAATTACAAAATCAGTTGGAAATGAGCTAAAGTTAGCCATTGAGGATCCTTTTCTGTGCGCCAATGCCGCCGCCGGAATGCACGAGCGTCTGCCACCCACGGCCTACATCTGAGTCTTCCGGCGCTCCTTGTGCGCCATCCGCATCATTTTCGCCCATACATGGGGCCAGCGAGAAAAGTGGCATGTCTGCGCGAAAAAGAGCCCAGCCGCCTCAAGGAGGAGTGCAAACCTTTAACCCACACACGCACCATCGTCCAAGGGGATTCTCTTTAATTGGCAAATGCCCACAATTTTCATCAATTGCGCCCCTCACTCCGCCTCATTATTATGGATTTTTCTGTGCTGCACATTTAGTGGCGAGAGAGAGAGGCAGTGGGAATTCTCCGGCTGAATCTCAATGCTCTGTGTGGTGGCAAAAGTATTTGCCGTGGATAAGACGTACTTGGGACTTGTTTTTATTGAAAATCGTTGTCAAAGTTGAAGTTGAAGTTTCCTTTTCTGCCCATCGCGCTCGCGATGAGATTTTGCTCTGTATGGGCTCAAAAGGAATTCCACCATGGCCTATCGCAGCCACTTATGGGGCCCCTCTGGCCACTGGCAGAGAGTGAAATACACCAGCCTCAGACAATGGCTAGACAGTTAAAATATTTTCTCAGCGCCTTGGCAAAAATTGTGCATCCAATAATCGGGAGACATCATTTTTGCCACAATTTATTTTAATTGCATTCATAGCCGAGGCCTAGGGGTGAGCAAGTGACTGATTTATGGACAGTTCGGAAGGACACTGTGCGACTTTTTTCCTCCAAGTATTTTCCCAAGGCGCAGATAATATGATCGGAAGTGGTGTACAGCTTTGCGGAAATGAAATATTTTGAATATTTCCACTGCTAAAGGTTCTGTTGCAACAAATTAAGGCATTTTTAAATTATTTTGCTTAAAAAATCAATTTTTATTGGTTTTCTAGGTTATGTGGTTGGTTTAAAATTAGAAATGAGTGTAAAAAGCGATGGGAAATGCCTTTTTGAGCCGTTCAGAAGTGTGTGAAGTGTTGAAGATTCAGCATAGAGGCTGCGGAAGTGTTAGGAGGTGGTGTACATATTTGAGGCATATTGTCTCCCCCTTGTGTTTGCCCTCAGTCCCTATCGCATTGCGCTCCAAGAGAGCCGAGCATCTTCTTCTGCAACTTGTCCACCCCTCGGCTGCTGGCTGTGTGAGAAAATTCGCGACGCAACTCGCCTCTATCGCCACCCAATAGAGATCAATCCGATGATCTCACATGATCTCAGCAGATGCCTCATGACATCATGCTCGGGCGGGAGGAATATGTCAGCAGAAGGAGGCGCAGCAACCGAAGACGAGCTGGCGGTGTGAAGTGTCTCTGGCTGGGGAGGATGGAATTTGAGCGAGTGGCGAGGAAGGGAATTTATTGAAATGATGTCGCGAGTGAAGAAGGAAATTCCCATGAAAAATGATCGGAAGAAAAACGGTATGAGTCTCAAGTTCACATTATTCATCTATTTAATTCCCTTATTCTCGCATACGAACACTTGCGCGCGACGCCTTTTGCACCCATCCAGAGCTGAGCATGATCTTGTGTGTCTAGGCATTAATAAATGGATTGCCTGGTCATACATTATATGGATTGGTCTTAATACTGCATACGGCCAATGTGTAATCATTTGAGAATTGTGCGATGTGCGATCGCGAAACTCCATCATCTCTCGCATGCGCTTTTTACCAAGACACTCTACTGGGCAAAGAGACACACAAGAGGCGAATATATTGCAATATTATTCTGCATTTGGAGTCAATGCACTCGTTATACATATAAGCAAGTGTGGTGCAAAAAGTTATGGCTCTCTAGAGAGGCCTCGCATCTCTCTCACACTCGCGCGCGCGCGTTATTCTTGGTGGCGTCTCGTAAAAGAAAATGATCGAAACTCTGGGTGCGAATAGGCAAATGCATGCTCACTAAAATAAGCCACTCTATACAGTGAATGGGAGGAGGTGTGAACTTCCCAACCTCCGCCGCGCTGCCCGCGCCGCACAATCGCAATTGAGCAGTCAAAGTCACATATTGATGAAATTATGATAATTGGCCTGACGATGGAGCACATCCTCTGGCACTCAAGTAACTGATATCCCGCAACTGAATCTCCAATCGCCCATTCAATGTTGCTGATTTGTTGCTGATGTTGTGGCTCAACACGAGCCGCAGCGCAGCGCGATGCGTCTATTTGAGAATCGGTCATAAAGATCACTCGATCGCGCAACATCCGCATCTGGAGCCTCTCTTATCAGCCACAATTTTTGATCTGATATCAAGCATGTGACATCAACTTGAGCAGCGCGAGAGCCGTTGCTCGTGCGACTAACGGCGAAGCTACCATACTTAGATCAGCAAGTTCATTCGGATCCTAATTGATCTCTGATTCCTGATGCTCTAAGAATTTTAGTGCCGTTTCACTGAATCCGGTCAAATGTTGGTGTCTTGAAGCGACTTTCTGCGATGGAGTGTAGCAATTTGCACAGGGATAATTTGGTTAGATTGCAAGTATCCTAACAGTTTTCTCATGAGTCAAATGCACTCCATTCGATCATCTCTTGGCCGATGTCGCTAATTCAGCTGGCTCGATAGGTTCCAACCATTTCGTGTCTCTTCCATCAATCCCATATCGTGCAGCCTGAATGCGTTCCATATCACTTTCGGTTCAACTTGTCTGAGCATTCATTAGCTTAAGCACTTGATAGAGATATTGAAACTGGCTGACACTTGGCTGAATCATACGTGTCTGTCGTATCAGTAAATTATTGCCAAGAATGCTCCTTGGGATCGCCTTCAGAGGCACGACCTGAGCTCGCTCTAGCACTTGGTAAACAACAGATTGAATGAAAAATAGGCGTCCAGAAGCCTTCTGCGTGCGCGGCGATACAAGAAATTCAAATTTCAACGGTGTGTGAGATGGAGAACTTGAATTAAATTATGAATATAAATAGTTTAAGTAGCTGAGCCGCACCTTCGCATCAAATGATGACATTCAGGTTTCTCTAAGGTGGTTGCTGATCGCATTGAGAAGTGGGTAAGACGATTTTGTCACATGTGCATTTTTCGATATCGCGCGATGTCCACCAGATCGAGAGACGGATGAAGATCATCGGGTATTTTTCCATCTTCCACGCGAATGCTGGAGAAGAAGGTGCGGAAAGCCTTGCGACATATTTAACTGCGCTTAAGCCCTCAACAAACACGCCAGTCTATCGATCTTGTGCGCAGTGCGATATGGTGATTGGGCATTAATCTCGAAGAAATATAGCGATAAAGCGCGTCTCCTCTTGAGCAATATTCTCCATAAGATGTCGAAGAGTTCTACCTTACCCATTCTCTCAACGTCCCGCGCATAAATATGACACTATAGCCACGCTTTTTTGTGTGCTCCACGCCAAACACTCATAATTGACGATGTGGCAAAATATTAAATTTAGAGATCAACTATGTGGAGATGCGACAAGGAAAAAATTACATAAATACTGGCTTTATTTATAGCATAAGGAGGCAGCGGGAAAAAAAACTGCCACTACACAGGCCTGAGGATCGCAGCCATGTGGATGATCTCATGCTATTGACTCGATCGCCAGATCACGATGGGAAGGAAATCGCCGCGATAGTGCGAAATATAGATAGGACTTTAATCGCACACGGGGTCAATGGAACTTTGCTTTGATGAGGATCACTTTCATGCTGATTCGCCGAATTGACTTGAGGCGTTTCGCGCAAAGAAGCGCTGGCCAGAGTGATAGTTTGACTGGGAAAATGAAATTGATAGTGACACCGTGGGATTAAAGATGTCATTGGGGAGGATTTTGCCTATTTATTCTTGCGCCGCTGAGAGGAGAGATAAAGAGAGGGAAAATCCGCCTCTACGTGTCAGAGTCAATTTAATTTGAATCCTTAGATATTGCAATAAAATATTATGCGCGCCACTCCGACGGAAGCACTGTGATCTCTAGCTTGGAAGTCTATGGTAAATGTTGCGCGAGATTAAAAAGTGTCCGATTGAGAATTTGGCGGCTGATGTGTCGAGAAAGGCGGCGAGGAAGCAACGCCACATGAGATGCGCGAAATGCTCTGAAGACGCGCGGTGCGAGACTCTATTTATTATTAAAAGACTTGGCAGCCATTCATTCTCGTATCTCATGCTATTTTTAAGTTGAATGAATGTACACTTCAAGTTTTAAAATATGAATAAAAGTGTCTTAATATTGAGATTACATTTATCGTGAGCATTTTCGCACTGAGCGCGAGGATTTTTGTCTCGCATTCGCCGCTTCGGGGATTTAGTCATCGTCGTCTCTTACCCTACTTTTCGCGGGCTCTCCCAGACTCACGCCTTCTCGTCGCGCGTCTCTCCGCTAAGAAACTTTCCCTCTTTCGCGAACGCGCGCGCGCCTTTTGCGGGGCCACGAGATCGATAACCGCCGTGATCGATGCACACCTATGGCTTCCTTTTTGTCAGCAAATTGTCCGAGTGTGCGCCCAGTTATTGAATTCCACTAGTACACAAATTATTTACACATGATTTCAATTGCAGCCAAGGTGTGGTCATGTGTGCCGTTTCACCCGTCAAGACTTCGCATTTCACGTCTTTTGATCTTTTCCATTCACATTGGCTCAGTTGCCAGAAGGAACCGATAAATTCCTGAGCTGTTACTCAATTGATCTCCTCAGTCCTCGGTCGCGAGCATCCGGAAAGGTTAGCGTCAAGGGGGAAATGATGTGCACAACTTCCAGTCGCATGCACAATTCGCTCCTCTTTAGTGCCATTGCAAAGTAAGTGCAAAGTCCCAATCGATTTGGGATGCGGCCTCCCAATATTTTCCGACTGTACACAGATTTTCTGCACCGCAACGTGCCAAGATTGTCACCGCACAGCCTCGTCTCCTTGAGCCTCATGCGGACAAAGTCGCCGATTGCGAGTACAAAACGATATGGCGCAGTGGGAAAGATATGGTTATTAGAAAAGGATGTTCCATGTTGATCGCCAGTGCAAATCCCATCAATTTGGCAAATCTCAGACCCACCCCTCGGCCGCCCCAATTTACGATGCCGCGGATCCTCGCGAATTGGGAACGTTAATGGATTTCAATAAATTTTCATTATTACATGTGTACAGTATTTTTCATCTCGACGTTTAACGTGCCGCGTTAAGCTGCCCATAAATTCACAAATTAAATTGCATCGAGAGCACAGTGCGAAGATTGCGTTGAGGGAGAGAAAAAAGGCGCGATGCGCCGAGAGATCAAAATACGCGCCTCGGAGGATGTGCGAGAGATTCTCCAACATTGAAATTATGTGCATTGCACCTTCGACTTCCGGTATCGGTCGATATTTTCACGCCAAGACGTGCGCGGCCCAAAAGTGCAGACGACATATGTTGGTCTTTATTCTTCTTCCGCTCCAAATGAATTTAATTTATATTAGTATTTAGCATTCCGCGGGTCGTGATAAATATTCTCAAACATTTCTATTTGTCAAACAACGATCGTGTTGGAATTGCAAAAATTCTTTCACACAAGCAAATTTCATCGGACCATTGAAGTGAAGGGGAATTGATAAATCGTGAGTGAGAGGGAAGAGTTCAATATTTTGTCTCGAAAATGATAATATTTCAGCTATTATTAGTTGGGTTGAAATTCAACTTCAAAATATTCAATTCAATATAGAATCAAAATTCCTCACAATATCAGTGAATTTTCAACATAGCGCGAAGCACACGCGTTCCTTCAAAGCTGTTTGGTGTGAAAAATCACTTTAACACTTTTTTCATCTTCCAACTTCACACCGAGATTAATAATTTATGTAGTATTTAGACAAGTAACTCTCCTCGCTGATTACACAAATATTTCTCTTACTCACTCTCCAAACACTGAGAAACTTCTCAATCCACTATTTGTCGACTAAACAGTTGGAACTTCTTTTTGCAGAGCTGCGTGTGTGGTATTTAATTATAATATTTGATTGGCAAATTTGTCAATATTCACCCCAAATTTCCATGCGGGATTTATTTTTGGCGCGAGCAAAAGGCAAACAAGCCAAAAATGCATGCAAGGCGGCCCGAAGATAAACACCAAATCATTGCCATTGGCTGAAAAATGCAAATAACGCGATGAGGACATAATTTGGAAACAATTATAATCGCGTTATTACCGCTCGAATTATCGACGTGAGTATATTTGCTAAATTAATGGGTTTTCTTCAGTCGCTGGGTGTAAATATCATCGCGCCAGACAAAGACCAATAATGGACCGACAAGGAGTCCATGAAACTCATGCAGTATCAAAGAGAAACTCTCTTGGCGCCCCTGCGCTTTGTGCTTTTCCAACATCAAAGACGATATATTCACATGCTTTATGAAATTATGTATGAAATTTATTGCGCCAGGGCAAATTTCATCTGGGAAATCATATTTTCCTGTCCACTCTGTCGCCGTGATTTGAGATAAGACACTCTTTCTGATGAAACAGTCTCAAGTGCTTCAATCATCCTTCATCGGCGGGCTTTTTTCGCATCACTGAACGGAAAAAAAAGAATATAGAGTCGACACGTCAGAAAATACACACGAAGAAAATCTGACTTGGATTCAAGCAACACCTCAACTTTTATCTGGTGTTTATTTAATTTGTAATCTAATCGAAATTTTCTTTCGCCTGTATCTAAAGTTTTTCTGCAAATAGAAGCGATTTGCGCCACTTTTTCCGGGTGTCATTAAACTTTGAATGACGCGGGATTAGCCACCATCAATTAGTACACCATTATATATCAATATTATTTAGATTACAGTGCGCATAGTTTAATTTTAGAAATGAAAAATTGCAAGTGTCTTCTTCCCTTCTTAACAGTATAACTTATCAAGTGTTGCGAGATAGATTATTGTGTTCTGTATATTTAGTCTGTCAAAATATCAGAATAGACTAGACACGACGATCATGGGCGTAGGCAGATGGCTTTTATTCATAAAACATAACTATTTTAAAGCTCACTTTACCTCTTCGTCAATGTCTGACTTCGCCTGACGACAATTGCAGTGATTCTGAGACGAAATATCACATGGAAAGGTGGAAAAATACGACATTTATTTTGCTTCTGTTCAAGTCAACTTTTAGAATTTGAATTAAACCATCATTCGTGTTGCTATCTAAAAACTGTGGCGTGTTTTTCAAGTCGAGCAGAGGCAATGCAACAAATCAATAGAGCCACTCACCGACTGAGTAGCTGCAGACAGTCTTGGGGAGATTTACGAGATGACTTGCCATATAGGATCGCATGATCATTTAGGGTGATCACTCCTTGTAAATCTTTTAATTAGCATTTTGCACAATTGGACGAATATACGAGCGACATACCGGCAGGCGCCACTCAAATTTTTATGGGAGTATTTTACACATTTATGCAAACATTAACAGCAATAATCTCCCTGGGTTTTGTATCTCATATACATATTTTTTGTTCGCACAGCTTCCATATCCACAATGCCTTGCGAGCAGTAATTCACACACTCGCGCGCCCTCTTGTAATCTCACATGGTTGGCGAGCAAAAAATTAATGTTATTAGCAAGTGGAGCTTGTTGGACTACAAGGCATATATGCAGATAGTTCTCTCCGGGGCGTGTTGTCCGGAACACACTAAACAACAATAAATAAACAGCCGCGAAGCGTCAGTCGGGAGCCATGGGAGCTTTTGATATGGTGGCGACGTCGCCAAACATTGTGCGGAGCTCAATTGCGCGATGCTTTTTCCACCTCCTTTTGCGGGTCGCAACACCCATTTTCGCGCTGCATGTGATCTCCTCGCGATTTATTCACTCTCTCACAGCTCGATGGTCGGCGATCGAGGCGGGGGTGAGGCTCACGATCGCCTGAAATCATTCTCAATGGAATTCTCAGAATTTGATCACAGTATCTCTGCGCGCACGAAAAAGCCCCTGGCGAGGTAACGAGAATCGTGTCGCCACGAGAGCACCGGTGGAGAGGTGTTGATAAGACGTTGTGTGCCTTCTTCTGCGAACCCCCGGACCAGCCCCCCTTCCCCCCCTCCACGTCCATCGCGTCCGCGGCGCAACAACTAAATTCAATCCACACGCACAATTTCCCTCCCCCGCCGCAGGCCGCGAATGCGGGATTTCGAGTGAAACTAGGAAAACACTTTTTTCCTCCACACTGTCAATTCTGATAAAGTGATTAGGAGATTGTACACAAGTCTTTTCGCACAGGTTCCCACACAAGAGCGCACCTCAAGTGCTCAAGTGTGGGTTTGGCGCCACGTTGAAAGCTCAAGTGGGAAAACACGCGAAATTGTCTAAGGTTTCGCGAACTGGATCTCACAAACAACTCAGAGATCGGAATCTTCACGCGGGGAGAGTGTCAAGGCTCTACCTTGATAGCCTCATAAGTAGGACTCAGGAGATTTGACTCCTCAGTTTTTTTTTTCTATGTCTGCCAAATTTCTGAGAATATGTTTATTACATATACAAACAACTTAATTTATGGTCTTCTTTACGAAATGGTATTTTAAGTGTGATTTTCTGTCAATACATACGATGACATTCTGCAGGAGTGACGCAAATACAGAGAAATAACAGTGTGACAGGGTTCATTTCACTCTTCCACTGCATTTAATAGTTGAGAAATCTTCATTTTTTTTGCATGAGTCTGGTGAGACCTCATGTTTTGATCCCGAAATAGAAAAATATCAGCTTCAGTAACACCACACTTCTAAATCATCGCTGCGAATACTCAACAAATTAGGCCCAATCCAGATTACATTCTCACAAGATCACCACGGATCAGTGCAAAAACACTTCACCCAATTAAAAAACGTGATCTTTAACACAGTTTCATTGAAAAGCTGTGCGCACAGAAAAAAATGGCAAGGGCATTTTTTCCAATGTATCTTCTACCCAGAAACTCAGTCGCATTTTCCATCTTTTTCACGAAATTTTGGGCATCCGCGGTGAATTTCACCGCGAATCATGATCCCTTATTTGCCAACTTTGTTGCTGGTCTTCGACATGCGACGCGCGCTGATCAAGATTGGCGCCTCCTTTATCAGTGTAATTTTCATAATATGGTCATTTAGCGTGAAAAACTCTAGTCAACAATATATTTTCCAATGTATAAATTGATTTCGCTGCTGCGGACGCGCGATAAAGAGTGATTTCAATTTCCAGTGACTCGGGCGTTAGGTAATCTGGCGATGTGGCGAAAGGAGGCAGAGGTCAAAAACATTGCTAATTCCCATAGCATTCCCGTGATTGCGCCCGCTTTCGCTCGCCCACGTCAAAGCATGACAATTCAGGTGGGTGGGGTGGGCTCAAGCGCGGTGTAAAGTATCATGCATACGGTTTTGGGAGTTAATTGATCTGCGGGAATCGAGATATCGATTTCATTCTTCCGCGGCAGAGAGAAGCGTTCATGAATGAGGAGCGACGCGATCCAAGAGCGCAGCAAGAGCGGCTGGTTGTGGTGTTTGTTATGCAAGTATGGCCTAACCTGTATGGGCGAATGTGTGCTCTCCTGCCTAGTTGGACGCACTGTGAAATTTATGGCTGTATCTTATCGGGCGCATTTGGGAAGCATTGGAAGAAATGTTAAATAAAGTCTGGCACCGAAGCAAGTACACGCGAGAACCTTCCTTGATATTGTTTGTACATAAGTTTTCTATTTTGATTGATAACAATCGACGGCGGGCGGAGGCGCTGAGGCGAATGGTAAATATGTAAATTGTGATTAGATTCGTCAACTCTAGGTGATCCGAATGTGACATTTGATTGGCGTCAAGCAGAGTCCAATTTGCGCCATCGTTTGATCTCGCGCAGGACCAATTGTGGGGCCCTGAAGCGCGTCCGCCTGGGATTTCTCTCACCTTTCACATCAACAGCCCAGGCATAATTTATTCCCCGTGACACATGAAATCTCATCATCAATATTTAATTTAATATCCTAAGGGTGTCATCAACTGGGAGGTCTCACAACTCTTGTCACCGCTACGTGAAGATTGATTCACCGCAGCGCGACTTCTTTTTCTTCCTCTTCCTCAATTGATCGTCTCTCTCTCTTCGCTGGGCAATTTCACTCTGCGGCACTGCATTAGTTGGCTATTCCCGCGAGCGGGGTGGACAAGCGGAGGGGCACAACAATCATAATTACTTGTATTGCGATATTTTGAAATTCGAACGATAAAACATTCATATTTGATCGCCTTATTGGAGATCGTTGACCCCAATTCGTGCAATAAAACGCGACCATTTGTACACACGGCTCACCAGAATTATACTGACTCAGTTGTGCTCTTGGGCAACAAGAATCTGACGGTGGCGAAGTTGCTGGAGAGGATGTGATCATGTAGTATCAAATTGGTGCTTTAGCCATGCAGCTTCGAGCCTAGAGCAGATGAAAGGTTACTGAAGCTCCGCCCATTCTAGTGCTCCGCCTACCAAAATGTCATTTTCGCTGTCAATATGCAAAAACTAATAACTGGTGCGAATTATGAGCGCCAGACTCTTTGCACGACATTAGGAAATCAAGAAGGAGCTTGAAAATCAATATTCACGCTTAAAACATCTAAAAGCATCGTTTTTTAGAGTGTATCTATTCTTAGACTGGAAACTAATATTTTAAACTGCCAATTACCTTAAACTTTCATCAAAATCGAGCGTTTTTCCCCGTCTGTTCGGCCACCTTGAGCGAGGACAAGGAGTATTCTCGATCGAAAATAACAGACTCGCGATGTTGCGTCAAAAAAGAACGATCATCGCGGGAAAAATGTACAGAAGTCAGGCTGATTGGGAGCTGATTCATCCCACAATTGGTGGAAAAATCACGGGGGCGCAATTAATTGCTCGCGATCAGCATGAGCGATCTCATCTGTGCGCTGAGTGATGGCGATCTGTTGAGGAGGGCCAGAAGAAAAGCCCGCGGCTGAGGCTGAAATTAGACATTTTCCCACCATTGCGTGGTGGTTTTCTCGTATTTGGGGGCACCACCGCGAGAATCCTTAGTCACTGCTCAAGAATTATGATTTGTGAGTCGCGCGGGCAGCGATGGCGGGTGCCCAAGAGAGGCGCGAGCGAAAAAAAATCACAAATGCCGTGCATTCCATGATTTATGGGATTTTTAAGATATTCTCAGAAGTTATTTATCTGGTGTGAATGCTATGGAAAACTTTATTGCATAAATTACGAGTCGTATTTATTTTTCCGCTGAAATTCATTATACGACTTAATCGCGAGATTCTTCACCATCGATAAATGTGCGTGAAGTTTCATCTCAAGAGTGCTCAATCTTGTGGCTTTTCTCGCCATTTCACTACGAATATTTGCCGTTGATGTTCGCCCGTCGAAATGTTGAGGGTGAATTGATAAGGTATCACGCTGTAGTTGATTTGTCGTGTTGTATTTTCTATTTGTTGTAATTTCCTCCATTCTCACGTTATATCACACTACGCGCGTACAATTTCGCTACGCGTCGTCTTATCTCACTTCATAATTAATTTGTTCCAATGCGCTGTGTGGCTTCGAGAAGAGAAATTGATAACGCACTTTTTTACACAACGCGCGATTCCTTTTGCAAGCAGCGCTGATCTTAAACACAGTCGTGACGCTTTAAGAGACGCCCAAGATCACGCGAGTCGCATTTCACTCGGATTTCTTTTGCCTTACCATAAAAAGACTCAAATTTTCTCTCTCTCTCTCTTTTCAGAATGCCAATTTGGGAAGCAACTGAAAGAGCTAGGATCGTCGTGGTTTCCGGATTTGGGCCCACCATTTGGGGTCATGTATTGCTTCCGATGCGAATGTGTGGCGGTAAGTTGACTTTATACATCTCATGGGAAAAGACCCAGAAGGGGAACAATTTGCGTTGTGATGCGCGGGAAAGGCCATTGGAAAATTTTGCAGTTCTATTTATCGGGAAGTGTGGCATTAGTCACTTGATCAGTGCAAATGGGATGAAAAACAGCTTCATCTCTTAGATAAAGTCAAGAGCAATGTGGACTATTTCCGATTGGCGCGATTAGAGGAAAGTCAATGGAAATACACTGGAAATTTCTGGCACTTGCCAACCCCTCGCCAAATCCCCAGCCTCAAGGAGATTAAGCACAGAGTGTCTCATTAATTTTTCTCCCATCATTTAGGTTCAGAAGAAGCGGCGAATCGTGGCCAAAGTGGAATGCCGCAGCATGAAGTACGACTGTCCAAAAGTCACATGCGATGACCCAGTTATCCAACCTGGAAAATGCTGCAAGACTTGTCCCGGAGACAATACCAGTGAGTAATTCTTTTCCTATATGGCCCGATAGACTGAATCAGTTCTTGAGCTAATTTATATAGCAATTAAGTTGCAATTTGAGTCACTGGGGAGTCTGCGCGAGTGGCTCTGTGTAAATACGTGCACTCTCTCGCCGCACTATCTGTGTCTCCATTCCACGGACAATTTATGTTGACGAGACAGTGAAGCGGAAGTGATCGATGGATTAGACAGTTTCGGTCTTGGCAAGGAGGAGAGAGAGCAAAACTTTATCTCTCACTCGTGAATTTTGCAAAAATTCCAACACTCTGCCGCAGATAAACTTCCTGCCTATCAAACTGGTTAACAAGCATTGGCGCCAATAATAGACTTGGCTCTCCGTCTCGCTCTTGCTCTTTTTTATTAATTAATAATTTTTCAAAATCGAGTTTTCTACCTAATAAATTTGTCCCCGTCATCGCGTGTTTCTCCGCCACACGTCGCCTTTCTGGCGATATTGTGGCCAAAAACCGTGTGCGATTCCGAGAGACCTTCTCAAGGGGTTGTCTAAGGATTTTCAGTTGGGAAATGTGACGCAAGTCGTGTGTTATCGAATGTGTTTTCGATCCAAATGGCTTCTGTATTGCGCGGGAAATTGCTGAAGTGGCTGAAGGACATGAAATACAATATTTTGCACTATGCGATGACCTCATGGAGGTCAATTTTTTCATGGTGTGTGAATTATATTTTCCTCTGGGCAAATCTCCGAGAAGCAATGAAAAATGTGTTTATGGGACTTGTTAGATCACTGAAGATGTGGGGCAATAAAAGAGTGAAAGAACATTTTCGCGGAATCTCCCCGTCAATGCCTTTCCGGCAGTGCGAAATTTCGAATCTGCTGAATTTTCCCAATTCACACATGTCGCATTGTAGGGGAGTTAAACTCCTTTTGTCACAAGACTCAATTAATTCATCATTAGGCAGCAATGCTGTGCATATAAAACATCAGCGGTGACTTACAACTGTCTCCCAAGTACATATATTACATGTTATTTTAAATGCCAGACGCTCATGTCGCAGCTCAAGAGCTTGTGGTTATCGCAAGAAGTGAGCATCTCGCGCGAGAGGCCAGAAAAAAGAGTCCGCAATCTGCTGGCTGGTGGCCAAGTCGCGTCCCAAGGCGGCTCACCAGAAGACTCTCCACTCCTGATCCAAATAGTGCCCCTCGTGCGCACGCCACGCGGACGCGCGAATCTCAGGAAATGGATGGGCGCTCGCCCGAAGGAGGGAAAAGGCATCGCGCGAGGCATCTTTGGGGCAATATGCGGAACACTTTAGTCGCCACCGCGACTTTTTCTTGGCGTCTCTCGCTCCTCGCGGAATCGCTCTTTCTTGACTCATCCTCGCCTCTTTATTTATTTTAGCCCACGAAGTGAGCGCGCACGACGCGATGTTTTGTGTGCGAGCCATCCCAAAAACTCACACCGCAAAGTTCAATGAAATCATTTAAACGTGAAAAACATCCAATAAACCATCAGTGCGTCCGCCATTTACGGAAGCGGATCCAGACGCGCCAAGCTTTCGCGCGAGCTTTCATCAGTCGGCGCGGGTAATTGCAGTCCACTAATTGCACAGCCGCCAGAGATGACAAGCCACACGTCCACAGGTGGAGATCACCCTCGGCCCGCGTCCACCTGACATGTGACTGTGGCCCGTCTTGGCTCATCCCCAAGCTTGTGACTTCGCGTAACACACCATCTCACTCGGCCATTCAATCGCCGTTTCGGTCGCATTTCATGTAACTTTGTAGCTTCAGCCCAAAGGATGCCCAACAGCGTGAAACCTTCCGCAGATTGCATGCGATCAACAGTGAAGAGCAAAATTCTCTTCGCCCGCTCTTCATCCCTATGAAATACACTTCTCACAGTGTAAATCAGACGGTGTAGATTCATTTTCTGCCCACTGTATATCCTGGACGCGGTGGGAAAAGCCGAAATATTTTTAGTGAAGAATGTTGACGGTATATTGAGGAGGAAATATCAATCCCATGGGTGAGGAAAAGAAGCTTTTGCCCACTGACTAATCACCACTTGCTCTTTTGGCTGAAAGGAGGTGCAAAAAAGTCGTGAGTGACCGAAAATGAATGGCAGAGCGGAAATTATTCTTTCGAGATAGAAACAAGCAAGTGACAAAATTATTTCATAAAACTTTGGCAAGGAGGGGAAAAAAACGCGTGTGTGTGACAAAAAAGCCAAGAGTTAAATCATCACGGAAAATACTATCTGAAGATAAATGTGAAGTGTCTCGGCCTAAACCGCAAACATATCGCGAAAGAATATTCTGATTGTCACAATGTGCTATCGCGGAATAGAATAGGGGGAAGTGATGTAATGATGATAGCCCAGTTATTGGGGAGGCAAGTCAATGGACTGATAGCCTAAATTGCTGGCCTGAGAGTGTTTTGGTATTTGTCAATTGTGCGCCACTCCTTCGCACTTCAATCGTCATTCCTTTTTTTTCACTCCCTATCGCACTCTATTCATTGAACATGACTGATTTTTATGGCTGCAAATTGCGAAAAAAGGCCTTATCGCTGCATATGAATTAGAATACTTCATGATCTTGTCTCTTGTGTCGGCTTTCTTGCCATTGCTAGAGCATTTGATGTGAAATAAATCTCGCAGAAAGTAAATTGCGCGCCAAATTATCACTCCCACGAGCTAAAATTGTCGCGCTTTTCATCTCAGATCCGCTTTCTGATGTATAAAATTTCTAATTGAAAATTTATTGTGCTTCTAAATCATGATAAACACTCTGTGCCATTTCCTCCAATTCTGCCAAGAGAAAAATCACCACGAGTTGAGAGGGAAAATTCGCGCTGAGTGCAAGATTATGAGGAGATGTAAAAATATCAGAAGCGTCAAGTGGCAATTTGAAAAGAAATTCATTTTAATTAATGATCCTCTCCAATGTTAGAATTTCTTCCTTGTGGCCCATTCACGGCTTCTCCCGCTCGCACACATTTCTGTTCTGGCGAGCATTGGAAAATCGGCGATGGACCAAGAGAAGTACGAATGCGATGAACAGAGCGAATAGCGCGAGAGTCTTTAGAATTTTTCGGTGTCATTTAAAAATATTCTTCATATAGGCAGTCGCGCGTTCCATCTGCTCGTGAGGCGCAAAATACGGGGTGAATGAGGAGAATTTATATTTATTTATCAAACATGCTGAATTTCTGAAATTGAATATAAATTCTTCTTCGCCTCGAGTGTTTGCGCGCTCTTGAAGCCATTGGTGAGGAGCGCCTTTTCGCGATGATCTGCAAGCCCCGAAAACGCCCCTCATATATGAGACAATTTTCATTTCATCAGCATTTCTTTCACGCCTTTCCGCGCGCCACGGTCGCTCTCTAAAGGCCCCAACACACGTCCGAAAACTCCTCCTCAACGGCTGAGCATCTCACTCGCGCTCGGGCCACACAAAGTGGGATTGATTGATTGGTAATTTGCAATAATCAGCATTTTAATGCACGCGACTGATGAGCACTAAATGCATAGGCATCAATTGACTCTCTGCAATTTATTTGAAATTTAATTTGTCTCTATTGAGTGTGTATATGGGAAATTAAATTCTCATCACGGCAATACTTTCTGGCATCAGCGCCAGACACAAACTTCACTTGGTGATAGTGAAGAGCAGAGTAAATTGGCGCTGTTTGATTTTGATGATTGTGGAATGCGCTGCTCCTCTGCCAAACAAGAGGTTATAGTCAAATCCTCACTGATTAGACTCGGATCTACACACTTTCTCTCTTTGGTATTCGCAAAATTGCATTCCAACTTTCCTAAGGCTATCGTTATCTGTTTGTGCACTTTTGTTAGTGCATAAAGGTACCAAATTGAAGACTTCCTGGGGCGGAATTATGCTAAAATTGCCCAATTTTATGGAAAAAGTACAGTGGTGTTAAATGTCACGCAAAATTTGTCATATGAGAAGTCATAGATTGAATTCAGGCGCGAAATTGAACTCATCTGCTTAACAATTAATAGTTTTCAGTTACACAGCGCATTCTAAATGTTGTAAAATGCAATTTTTATGTCACCTAATCATAATAAATAGAATGAAGAATGGTTATCACTTTGGAGACTGTTAAACAACACGGAAAATAAAGAGTAATTTTAGCATAATTCCTTCCCTGAAGTTATTGCAATAGAAGATTTTTTTTTAGTTTGCCAAATGCATGATAAATTTCATATTATGGAAGAAATTTTATAGAAAACTTCGGTCAAATTTATTGGAGTACATTTCTCAGAATATTCCATGTCCAACAGGTCAAATTCATTGATATCATTTATCAAATTTCTCATGATGCCCAGTGAATAAGTCCAATTTCGAGCTGCTCTTCTCAAGAATCACGGATAGAATTCCCAAGTTGTGGCTCCGCTTTCGCGTCTACACGATCCCACCTTCTCGCGGATGGCATTTGATATGATTCCTCGGCGTGGAGATAATCTCTGGGTGGCGGTGAGCACTTGCATATTGGGTGCTGAGCATCGGAGCAACAATTTAACACGTCGTCTGTGTCTGTGGCATTCAAGGGCGCTGCGAATAGACACGAGAACGCGTCACAAAAGTCCTAAGAATAGAATGGCAGAGAACACAGAGCGACTAATATCATGATTTGTTGCCTCTTAGATCTATCTAACCACTGCCTCTCTCTCTTGTCCAACGGAGGGATTATTGATGGTGGATTCTTGTCCGTGGGACAAGAGGCAGTGACTCAATTCCCCGTGGAGGGAATATTTGTGTTTTCTCACAATGCGACCACCATCGCCACGATATATGGGAATTGAGTGGAATCACCGAGGAATCTCAATTGATCTCGAAAGCAACACAAGCATCAAATTGATTGACAGTCGCTTACACACTATTTTCTGTTACACTCAACGCTCCTCTCTTCCTTCTTCTTTTCTTCTCTTTTTTCAAACTCCAAAAGGGCTCTTCACGGTTGCGAGAACCGTTGAGCGAGGAGAATTTTCAAATTCCCAATCTCCCCCAGACGCGGGGCAGAAGTTCCGGAAGCCGTTTATCACAAAATACCTGCTCTGCGCGCGCTGTTAGTGGCCTCAAAACAATAACAGCCAAAAAAGCTCACCACGCGAAAACGAAAAGTTGTCTCACCAGCGTCATAATCTCAATGTCCCGCTCACAACATGGGAAAATACGCTCTCTAGCGTATCGTCCAGAAAGCCCACTCTTGGCCGGATTATACAATGACCCTAGTCTGTCTCTTGTTTTGACGCTCTCCATGGAAAGTCCGGCAGATTTAGGCCCGCACGGCCAATTAATCATGCGCTCTGTGTTCCTTTTGTGAAATTTCAAAATATCGCAGGTTGTTCAGCCCGCACAGACACAAATGTGGGAGGATTTTCCTGTTATGGCATGACTAGTCAAATTATCACCAAGTTATTCTTGCGATGACAAGGCAATATTGCCAATATAATTTATGGTGGCGAATTAGTCCCTCATTGAGACTTCTTGACATCGCCTTCAATAGATGTCCAATAAAATGGAAAAAAAGAATCTCCGATGGCGTTGATTTCGTGGGAAAACAACTGACAGAGAATTCCTCTCGCGAGTCATCCTAAGAATTTTGTGCAAATGCGATAAAGCCTCCCTTGTCGTCTTTTGCCTTTTGTTGCAGCACAAGACGCGCGGAGATACACATTTTATTTATGTAAAATGAACGTCTACACGGCATGCATATTAAGAGCCAATTACACAAGCAACACATTTTTTGCATTAATATTTCCGTATAATAAATTTTATGTCGTTTTGACAAATTGTGAATTCCTGGGAGCACGCGGCACAGTCCATCGGGCAAGTCTGGGTGGTTTAGGTCGGGCGGCACGTCTTCTCAATGGGTTTTCGGAGGAGCAGCTTCGGGGGCTAATCATAAGACGCAGAGGGTCCAAAGAGCCGAAAACCACAATCAAATCAGTGGAAGAATCATGATAAGCAATCTGGGAAACTTAAGAACTGCCGGATTTCTTTCTATTCCCGTTCTTTCGCATAGATTTGAGGAAGAAGCGATATAGGAAGTGATTCTTGAGTCACTGCTCCACAGCTATGGCGAGCCCCTAACGCCTCAAATACGATGACATTCTTGAGGCAACGAGTTTCACATGAAAGACATATTTTAGAGTGGATAGAATCATCCTGAAAATTGCTCGTAATAAAAATTGATGCTCGCCGCTTCTTTTCCTTGACTGTCTCCCCGCGCGAACTTGTGCAGAAGAGGCATGGCGAAAAAAAATAGTAGCTAATTCATTTTATTGATTTCAAACCATATAAAAGGCTGATGATGTAAAAACAGTGGTGGAGCGAAGGAGAGAGAGAAAAAAAGCACTGTGAATACGCGGCCGATGCTGAGAAAAAAGGCGAAGAACAAGAAAACGTGCCGAAGTCAATGAGATATTATGTAAATTTCATATTCTCGTCACATTGAGCGACTTCAATAAACAGTGGACTCTTTTGAGAATGATTATTTTCGATTGTGATATCATAACTGCACACAGACACTCGTAGGCTCTCCTGCTTGATCTCGAAAAAGATGTTTCTCTCTCGCACACAGACTCTATATTATTATCGTGAGTCGCAGTCAATAGAGAGGCTCAGCAGATATACGAGAAAAAAACTCATTTGGACGATCCCAATTTTTTGCTCTGCGCCAGAGAGCATCTTCAAACGCGTCCAATCTTCCGCGACAGACCGAAAATTACGCATATATTTATTAATTTTCCCTCCCTTGTCACTGTCTCGTCGTCTGAGATTAGTGTGGAATCTCACATTGGGCTGAGTTCAGAATGTAATGCGCGGCTCTCTCTTAATTTCCAGGTATCATCCAAGATGTTCCACCGCCAACAACAACTAACGAAGATGAGCGCAACATAAAAGGTAAGCATCCAATGTTTCACTGCCTTTTTAGCTGGAATTTTCGATAAAAATCAATGAAACGTGTTCGGAATGCGAACAATACCCATAAGTAGTTCGTGAAATGCAGATGTGGGAACAAGTCGGCGGAGTTGGCAGGGAGAGGATGCCACAAGAATGGAGTCCACCCCGCATTTCTCACCTTCGCCACAATGTTTCGGCACCGGGCGAGGGGTTTTTCACGCGCGCCTTGACCCGCTGCATGTGGGAATGGCTGACGAAATCCGCGATGCCTGTGAGTGGCGAGATAATTAAAAGGTAGTCGGAAAACCATAAATCTTTCGCGATCGTTATGATCAAATGTGTGATCGGCATAATGACATACTAAATTGCTTTATTTGCGAGGAAGCAAACCGGAGTGGTGATAAGAATAATTCATTATTTGCTGGGAAGTTAACTAGTTTTTCCAAGAATATGGGTGAAGTCACAGATCATCGTGACTGTACTAGTGATATATTGTGGTAATCCAGGAAAGGAACCAATATTTTTTATTATCTCACACGCACTTCACACAGAAACAAGATCAGAAGACATTAAAAAAAAACTTTTGAAAAGCAATGTTTTATTGAATGATAGAGAATTAAAATTTCGACTTAAATCAGAAATCATAGGCATTCTAAAGGGTTGAGATGCGTCGAAGATTTGTGTAGTAAAAATGGATTTTTCATAGATTTCGGACACTGTGTAAACCCACAATCTATTCCTTTTTGCAGAATTCGGCACTCTCTTGACGGCGCGAACATCTCAGATACTGAAGCGAGAAGAAATGAAGTCCATGTATTCCATCAACAATCCGCAAAACATTGTAGCCACTGGTCGATTCTCACTGCACAAGAAGAATCTCTACTATTCGTTCTACGTGTCGGAGAAGGCGACACGTCCGCGAGCTATACAGTTCATGGACGCCACGGGGAACATTCTGGAGGAGCACAACCTCACCATTCCCACCAATGGACCGCTCAGCATCTACCAGAACACCACTGGAAAGCTGTGCGGTGTGTGGCGAAGGGTGCCCAGGGACTACAGGAAGCTCCTCAAGGAGGATCAGATCATAGTGGCGATTCTCTGGGGCGACAAATATCAAGCCGAGCTGGCCCTAGCTGGAAGGATTGAGAAGTACCCAGCGCTACAGACTGAGATTCTGAGTTCTCTCTTGGAACCAGCGCCGGGAACGAGTCCTGAACAGATGGCTGGAGCTGGAGGAACAGCAATCGTTTCGGCTGTTGGCGGGACAGCGTCCTCCGTGCACATAACCCTAGTTGTGAACGGTGTCTTTAATCCTGATGAGATCCTGGATGTTCCATTGAACATTCGTCTGGAGGCTCATGATAAGAAGCAGATTATCCTCGAAGACATCCAGAAAGTCAAGAAGCCCGCTCACGCTGTTAATGTGATTGAAATTTCCTCACCAGTGTCCACGAGTGATCTTAGGATGCTGGCAAGAGGAAAACTCTTCGTCACGGTGGAGTCCAGGAGGAATCCTGAAAATCTAAGGTTGCAAGGTCAGGTGGTGTCGCGAGTTTCGTGTGAAATCTTCCAAACTGTAATTTCTTCACACAATCCGGACTCCGCGCAGAGAACCAACGGTCTAGCCTGGATCTACCTCAACCGGGACGGTGGACTAGTCTACAATCTTGAGGTGAATGACCTGAACTACGACTTGAATCCACTTGTAGCATTAGTGGATGACAATGGAAAACGACGATTGGAACTTGAGGATTTGACGCCAACACTGAATCGGGTGACGAATGAGGCGTCAGGAACTATGGACAGGCTGGGACCTAGGGTTCTAGAGCCTCTGTATCAAGGCGATTTGTCAGTGAACATCCTGGCAAAGCCCGACACAACAATTGCCAGAGGAAAACTCGTGATTAGACCTGTAGCGGATGCCAGAGACTCGCCAGCGCCAATCTTGTTTAAGAAGGTCGATGATTTTAGCCCGCCCAATGTGGCCGGTATGGCATGGGTGGCCGTGGACAGTGCTTGCGAGCTGCACTACGATCTGATGCTGACTGGGCTGCACTCCTTCCGCCACTTAGAGTTGTACTTGGAAGAGAAGCCCTTCGAGGCACCTGGAGCCACAATCACGAGAACACTTCTCGAGGAGTTCAATGGAAACTACCTGGAGGGATTCAGTCTCGAGATACCCGAGTGGCAGCTGGCCAAACTGGAGACCAGCGTGTGCTATCTGGAAGTCTTCTCCAAGGATTTCATGCGACCTCTGCTGCGTGCCAAGCTGAAGAGCGTCAAAGTGCCCAGCCGCTGCTTCCCCAACGACAGTGACAATGAGCTGCCCATCATTGCGTCGACCATGAACGACGTGGGCCACCCATCGTACCACGCTTTGGACACCAAGTGCTTCTCCTCCGGGCAGTTCTACGAGGAGGGCGAGCAGTGGGCGGACAAGTCGCAGAAGTGCACCATGTGTTCCTGCGTGAATCGGCGGGTCAAGTGTGAGGCCATCAAGTGTCCGCCGCTCAGGTGCAAGCCAGAAGACGTGCGCAATCGCGATGGCGAGTGCTGTCCGATTTGCATGGGTGAGTACTGAAGCTTATCTCTCACGTAGAGTCTCGAGACATTGTGCCACTGTCGTCATATTGCAGATGCCAAGACATTCGAGGAAGTGAGTCACTCAAAGGTCGAGAGGGGCTGTCAACTGGGCAGTCAGTTCTACCACGCTGGCTACTCATGGCATCCCTACTTGCCGCCCAGTGGCTTCGACACCTGCGCCATTTGCACCTGCGATCCTGTGTCCCTGAAGATCACCTGCCCCAAAGTCCAGTGTCCGCAACTGCAGTGCAGTGAAAAGGACGCCTATCGCCCGGACAAGAAGTCCTGCTGCAAGAAATGCCCAGAAGTGAGTACCCACTCTAAGTCAAGTGCAAACGCCCCGCACTCCCCTATCATATGCGATTACACTGTACATTGTGCGAAATACTTGTTCACACTCATAAATTGCTAAAATCTTGGCTCTCTGTCAATGTTATTAAGTCAATTACTTGCATTGCCCGTCATCCAATTTGGTAATTGAATTATATGTCTATTTTACGCCCAATTAAAATTCTAATTTGCAACTTTGCGAATATGGAATTTTAATTCACTGTGATGTGTGTGTACCTTTTTGCAGATTCGAGTTGAAACGTACAGAGACAAGAGTCACCCCGACTTGCTGAAGGATCAGGGATTTGCGCCAAACAAGACGGCCTCGACGCAAGAGATCCTGGCCAACGGAGGCTGCATGCACAGCACGACCGTGTATGAGAACGGCCAGGAGTGGCATCCAGTCATCTCTTCCTATGGCGAGCACAAGTGCGTGGACTGCCGGTGCAAGGTAAGGGACAGAGTGAGGCGCTTAGGAGGAGATTGAGTGTCTGACTGGGTGGCAATCTTCCGCAGGATGGCGACATTAAGTGCAACAAGAAGAGATGCACGCGCTCAGTGTGCAACAACCGGATACTGGGCAGGAAGAAGCAGGACAAGAACGTCGTGGACGAGTGCTGCTCGTCGCAGTGCCACAAATTCAAGGGGCACAATCACAATGCCAGGCGAATGCGGAGGGAGAGGATTCGGGAGCATCATCATCAACATGCAAAGAGTTGAAGGGACTGCAATGCGCGCAAAGTTCCTCATCAAATCCAGCAGCATCATGAAAGAAAATTGGAAAGTTCAATTTCTTTTCGCAAAGTAAACCTTCACATCAATACGTGTCATAATATCACAACACTGTTTGTCCCAAAAAAAAACTGAATGGTGATTTTATTATTTATTTAGAAATGATGAGAACCAAGAGAACATTTTGTAAGATTCACATTTTATTTTCCGTGCAGATGAAAATGCAAATGATTTTTTCCATGCAAATTTTCTGAGCGAGCGAGAGTGAAAAAAATGATGAGCAAAGAGAGATGAAGTGGGGAGATACAAAAAGAGCATTATAAAGTTTTCCTTTTAGTGGAAAAACCGCTGAAAAATTGTACAACTTTTAAACATTATAATCTTTATTAATTAGGAATGAAATGAGAATTTGAGAGAAACACGATTATTTACAGAAAATCAATTGGATAGTTATTATTCAATTTTCGAAGAGGATCGCAACAAATTGGCTTCGACGTTTTGTTTTTTTTTTAGAATGGAAAGTGAAGCAATTAGTGTTTTAAGTTCTGTTGTTACCACGTACCAAAGAAGACTGAAGTGGGTGATGGAGTAATTTTTTATAATCATAGGAAGAAGAAAGAAAAAAAAAATTCAGAAACTCTTGTCATTTACAAATTTTTGTCGAGAGGAAAACACAGCTAAAAAAAAATTGAGGAGAAAAAAGGCCCGAGAAAAAAGGACACGTTTCAAATGTCTCACTAAATTATTTGTTTTATAGGCGATAGAAAATTGAAGAGGTAAAACATTTAAGCAAGTCAAAGGGATGAAGGACACTATCCTTCATTCGAACTGATGAAAAGGCAGAGGAGAGAGAAGGAGCGGACGATGGGAAGGTAAGAGAGCTTGTCAGTGAACAGAGAATGACCTCCTGCATTATTATTATAATTATTATTATACATACACTTAATATTCTTTACTCTGTTGTAAAAGTAATAAAGATTTTCTAAATAAGCAAACGTTAAAGAAGAAAACACTTAATTTTTCCTGCAACAGCAATAAAAGAAGAAGAATAATGTCAAATTTTGAGCTACTTTTCTATTATTTATCTTTTTAAAACTATTGTAAAGTAATTTAAAGAAAACAAGAACAGATAAACACTTGAGAATGATAAAGTGAGAAACAGCCAATATGCTTTCGTTGAATTAATAAAATGTAATTTAAATGATACAAGAAATATTCTTATCATAGGAACGAAGAAATCGCTTAATAAATTTATAGTCTCTATACAAAATGCTAGCATTAAAGTTTCTTTTTCTACCTTCTCTCCCAACCCAGTCTCTCGGAATTTTTGCAATGCCGAAGAGATAGCGTAAATCGAGAGTGAGTGAGAGAGAGAGAGAGAGAGATAATAAACACGCAAATATCTATTACTAATTATTTTGATATTCATAAATTAAGTGAGATACAGAGCGCGAAGAGATGAAAAACGTGTATAAAGGAAGTAATTGTAATTCTAAAATGCAAATAATGTATACAAAGATTTTTTCTTTCTAACTCAAAACAAATGAGAGAACACGAGAAAACAAATTATACGACATCTACTTACTTATGTATATTATACAAAATAACATCTTGTATTATAAAAATAATAATAATAATAATGATTAACCGCGCTTGTTATATAAATAATACAACACTCTACAGTGCAGAGAACAAGTGAAGAAAAAGGAAAACTTACAAGTGAAAGAGAGCAATCTAAAATAAAATACTTATTTTACCAACCACTCTTGGAATGTTTCACTCAACGCCCAGTGGAGGCGCCGGGTACCAGGCGTTCGCATTTCACCTCTTTCTCCCAATAAACACTGCGCTGGCGATACCTTTCTCTCCCATTTCCCACTCACGAGCGTTCGCCTGTAGAATCTCTTCCCGAAACGTCCTCCTTCACTCCTTCGCATGGTTAAAACTGAAGTAATTAAACCTTTCTAGAATGCATCGATTGCATAAGAAATTCGTAGTAATTTTAAGAGAATTTCAGCGTCGCTAGCTTTAGAGAAGTGTTAAGCAGTTAATACTCTGTGAATTGAATACATTCTTTGTGGCTTTCTTGCAAATGAGATTTCCAAGCGTCGCGAAGAAAATGAAAGAAAACGTTGCGATCTCCATAAATTTTTAATAGAGATTGAAGATCGATCAGTGCGCACACACTGAGGTGCTTCTCGCGCTGCTGTCCCCTCAACTGGGCAATTATTCCTCTGCCTCTTGCATCAGTTATTGCAATAAAATTGATTGCTATGTGACTCTCTTCATGCTCCATTTGATGCAACATAATTGAGATGGAAGGACGGGAGATTGTTAAGTGTGAGAAGCGCGCAAACCGGGAGCATATTTACATAAATGTCCACACCGTGATTCACTCTCACGACATTTTTACAATTAAAATATTGTCATTCGCTTTATTGATTTTGTCGAATCCGGGACCAATAATCGTTTAGACACTGTGCAATAAATTAAATCCAGATCACGTCGGTGCAGCGACGAATGGCGTCTCAGTGGACGTACTCGTTGGGCATGTGGTAGTTCTGCGGCTCCACGATCACGCTCGTGTACTGCGGCCCTGGCGTCGCCTTGTAGTCTGCGAACACAGGCTCGTGCGACAGTGGCGCCACGTGGTGGTGGTGCAGGGCACCAGCGCCGCCGGGCGCAGCCGCTCCGAAGCAGTGCATGCTGCTGAACTGCTGCTGATGGTGGCTCAGCTCATCGTAGCCGGAGGTTTGTGTTTGCGCTGTCATGGGCGGTGTCTGTATCATGTGCATGCCCGACATCTGTTGCTCACCTAAGGATTGAATGTTTCAGGAAAAATTAAGACTCGCGTTGAAAGTTTCAAGAACGGGAGACTTACCTTCTGAGCTGCTGCAGCTGTTGGAACTGGCTGAAAACGGCCTCAGCGCCGCACTGGGATCGTGATTGTCGTAAGTGGTGAAGAAGGAGTCATAGTATGCATTCTCCGACGCGAACTCGCCTCCTTGGATGCCTGGCTGCTGGTGCAGATAGGGGTGGTAGTGCTCGTACTCCTGGTAGTTCCCTGTCATCTCCTTCATAGGCTGCGGCGGCGGCGGTGGGTGGTGGTGATGCGTCGCTGGCACCTGGGCAGTCGGCACTTGGTGGTGCTGAACGGCCGGCACAGCGGTGGTCACTGGCGGAAGCTGAGGAGGCGTTTGAGGCGTCAGGACAGGCTCATTCCGCACTGGTCCCTGCACCTCATTCAGCAACAGATCCTTGCACTCCTGGTCGCTCAGCACGTAGTTCACGCTCACGATGCAGTGCGGTCGCGATGAGCGCGTGTTGTGCACGACAGTCGCGTAGGACTGCACCCACGTCCAGCCTCCGCCCTTCGTGAGGAATCTGTAATACTTCGTGGTCACCTGGCCTTTCCACATCACTGAAAGGAGAGTAGAATTCATGATTACAAAGGAGCACCAAACTTTCAAAAGCCCACACTTTAAATATATAAATTTTTGCTAAACCCACATCAAAACTGCCAGCACGTGTAATATTTGATCCCATCTGCTGTATGTTACAACTTCATTCCCGGCCATTAAGTTTCCCCACGCGACGCCTAATTTCTTAGCAAATAGAGCACAGTGGCAAATAGTCCTGGCGTATACTTACAAATGCAATGCGAGTGTCTAATGTGAAGGATGTCGGAGGCGTGGATGTACTGATAGAGCGTCTTCTCGATCAAGTCCTGCGGCTCGTAGCCCGTCAATTGAGATACTCTGCAAGCAGAAGGGTTGCAAACTTACTTTTCAATTGTGGGTGGGTTTGGAAAATGATAAAAATAACGACAGCTTCCATCTCTGTGCCATACTCAACGCGAGTGACGGAGAACGAACTGTGCAAATGAGATTTAACACGTTCTGCGGATTTACAGTGAATTCACTTTGAATGAGACAACAAATATTTGTACAAAATAGGGCTGCTGCCGATCGATCCACCACCATTTCGGCGTCACTCTTATCAACTTTCACGCCACACTGGAGGGTGTGTTGTTTCTCTGTTCAGTGCCATAAAAAAAGACGCTTTTTTACAGGCGCGCAACCCTCATTTCGCAGCCGGAAGATATCAAATTTCCCATCGAGTGGTATATTGTTCTTATTAATTTGTATACACACGACAAATTTGCACGCGTGAACTCACCTCGCATCCAGAAAGATCAATTTCAGATCCATGCTCGCCCGGAACATAAACATGTTCTGATGCAATTTGATTTCTGTGATTGCTGACGGTGGCAGAGAGTGGCCGACAGCGACTAGTCCGAGATTCTGCACGCAACTGTGTCCCTCGCCGTACAGCGAGTCCATCTGGAAGACTCTCGCCTTTAGATAGCCCGAGCAGTGGATCACCTGAATGATTCCCGGGAAAACCAACAGTCAATGAAATGATATTCCAAAAATAATACTTTAAATCAATTCCAATCATTCGAGTTAATGGAATTGGAAGCTCACACTGTTGTGCAATAATATTTGATAAATATTGAAACAATGTTGCAGAATGTTTGTGTAACGTGACATTCAACAAAAACAGCACAGCTGAAAGACGTGATTTGTGGCAAATAAATAATTAAAATGCGCTTTGTTCTCATTTCGCCACTTGATCTACAATTGCATTTTGGCATTACATCCACACTCCTTTCCGTCACCGCCTTTTTAATTGGAAACCCAGCAGTGCCAAAGACCCATAAGAAGGAAAATTTACGATGGGAGCGCAACGAAAGTTCTCGGAAATTAAATGGCAATTAGTCAAGAAGTTGGAGACTCAATTAAATTAACTAATCACTGCAGTGCCATAATTATTATCATTATAACATGAATTTTGCGTTGTTATCATCCAAAAATTCAATATTAAGACGCTATAATTTAAAAGTATCCTTTGTCAATGCTTTGTGTTATATTAGCATAAACAGGATCAAAGAGAAATATTTCATGGTTTCCACAGCATATGAATAAATAAATATGAAAATCGTGCAATACAGATTTCCTTTCTGTTTCACAATTTAAATGTATTCAAATATTTATATGCAGAGAAAGTATTCCTCTAAATAAAATCCTCATGCGCGCTTTTCTATAAAATATTCACATTCGTATCCTGCTCAAAATTGCACTTATTTGCATTTTTTCGTTCATCCCGGGCAAATTTCCGCAAATACTCAAGTGCCAAGAGTGCATTGATTGCACACCATCGTCCTGGAGAGATTGCAGCTAATGATTAGGTGAGATTTTTGACTCGTGCTCCTGCATAAATCCTCGCACTGAGATGTGCAAAACTGCATTTCACTCTAATTTTAATTGGACTGCTGCACTTCACTCGGCTCGTCGCAGAGACCCTTACCTTGTACCCAGACGACGTGAGGCCCGCATTGCGCTTCGCCAGGACGCACTTCATGCGCAGGAAGAAGGACCTCTCGATCTCCACCGTCTGCGAGGACTGCGCCTGGTGGTTCAGCGGGACGCCGTGGAGGTGGGCCAGGCCGCCGGGCGGGTTGGGAGCCGGAGGCTGGGCCGCGGAGGTCGGCGGCGTGCTGTGCACGGAGTTAGGCGGCGTGAGGGGCGCTGCGGTGCCTGGCGGGGGCAGATGGGGTCCCGGGGGCTGCGCTGGCTGGTGGAAACCGCCGCCGGTGACACCAAAGGGTGGCACTGTGAATACGTTGGGATGCAGAGACAGCACGTTCGCCATCTCCTCGTGGTCTGCGGTGTGGATGTACTCGTAGATGGAGTTCCCCGTGAGCTCCACCTGACTTAGGCCCAGGTGCACCGAAGCCGTTTCCGATATGTACATGATCTTTCCATCCGGCGCCACCACGAAAATGAAGCCGTCCAGTGTCTGGAGTAAGTGTGATCCTAATTCTTTGATAGCCAAGTCTCTAGGGTTTGAAGGCATGTGTTGTGTTCCCCAAGCATCTCCCAGTCCTGCAGGAGAGAATTGTTTTGCTCTTAATAACACGTTAATTACATTGAGCACACGATGCAGTTACTCTTTTCCTTTGAAATTTCAAGGGATGTAATTTGTGATATCATGCGTTAACGCGCTCAAAAGCGCCAAACCGGAACAAATACGCTCAATATTTTCCCCATCGGAGAGCAAAAGTGATGTGAAAATGTGCGGAAAATTGACGGCGCTGAATTTTTCTCAGTGATTCGAGGGTGGCTCGAGGAGGAAAAAAATCATTTGTCAGCACAATTTTGCACATGAACATCCTTCTGACGCCCTTCCCATCGACGGGCATCCCCGTTCGGCGTAATCACCACCCAGCTGCAAACAGATTTAATGGCACTGCGATGCATATAATGTGGCTGGGCGGTTGTCGAGTGTTCGACCCCTCCAGGCGACACAGCCCCTGTGCCATTGCGCCCCTCTCGGAGCCGGCAAAAATGTTTACTCAAGTACAAACCAGAAGCCGTCGACAAAAGATTGCACAATGATTCTTCTCCTCCCCATCTTCACAGCCTGAGACATCGAGAGGCCACAGGGATACACTGTTATCATCTCAGTCTCGAGGACTCCCTTGAGTCTCTTTGCCGTGGCAGTTCATCGAAATTCATTGCTTTTTTTTCATAATGATCATTTCTGGTGTTAATTAATTCAACACTACTGCGCCAAAAGCGTCCAATTAACAGGAATTCGGGGTGGCAAAAGACATCCTGCTGAGCTGAGCGAGTGTCTACAAAATAAGGAATGCGTGTCGTTTTGTCGCCTATTTATCCAACCCTCTTAATCTATACAGACAGTAAAGCAGTTTGTACAAAGCGAGTGGATTTCAATAAAGCGAATTTTTTGATCAACCGCCCAGATACTGAGGGTTCTCCATTGATGGCCTCTCACGACATCACCCAAAGCCCAACGACAGATCGCGATGGCGAAGCGGGAAGTGTGATACTTGAATAAATTTCATATTGATATTGAAATTAGGAACACGACAGAATCTTTTCATCGCCGAGATTAACGATATTAGACGCGGCTCTGTCTCTGCATCCCCATTTTCGGGGGCTGTATTGTGCGTCGAATTTGAAACTTTATGGTGAATGTCAGGCTCTTATCGCAGCCAGGAAAGGCGCTCATGGGATATTGATTTAAATATCAAATGCGCACGGAGTGGGAATTTTGAATTAATTCGATGGCAAACTCATGAAGACTCTCAAAATGGAAATTTGCTCATTAAAAGAGCAACTTTGGTGGAGCCATTTTGCATGCGCTTTTGCGCCGTTTGCTTTAACGAGGGGTGAATCAAAAATAAGGGGTGTAACCATTGCATGAACTACTTGTACAAAGTTTCTCGCATACCAGAAAGAGAGAGAGAGAGAGAGAGAGAGAGGAGTTTTAGAATTGCAATAATTATACTCACCATCGGGGAAAACTTGTCGCATTCTCAGGTACGATGTGGTTAGTCTAATGATAGATGCTTTGTCTAGCTGTGATGTGATAGCACTGGGCAGTGGCAGCAATTTGGCCAACTCCATGAACTCCGCATTCTCCTTTTCCCTTCTCGATCTCGCGGCATTCTTGCTCTTCTCCTTCATGGCGCAACGAGCTGATAATCCTGCAAATGACGAGGCATTATTATTTGCCTTTGCGATTGCGCTCATTATGCACTTCTGTCGCACCCATTGGTGGCCCATAAAAGGGAATTAACACCCTCCAAATGAGTCCTTGGCAGTTAATATATTCAAGTTCAATCGTGTGTTTGTGGAGCGAGCGCAATAAAAGTGATTCCCATGCCGGGGGAAGTGTACAAATTGAGAGACTCCCGCGACATTCCATAAATATCGCCCATAAATAATCCAACCAAGACACAATAACAGTAAAAATCCATCTCTCAATGACCTCCTTGTTTGCAGTTTGTGGCTTCAGCTTATTAAATCTCACTGGATGGCGCGTCCCGAACCCACCATTAAACCTTTCTGGCCGGGCAGAAATAATTACACCACACTCGGTCTCTCTCTAAGGCAAATATCGTAAATCAGGCACTTTTTACAGGGCAGTTAAAAGGCCATTTGATAAAACACTTTGTGTACCCAAAATATTGCCATTGCAGCGGCCGAAGGGTTGACGATCCAGTTTCATTGCTCGCTTAAACTGCCTCAAGAACTCCTCACTGATCATCGATGACCGGAAAGGCACAGAAAATCCACTTGTCACAATTCCTGCCAGCGACTGATTGATCCCGTGACCGTGGATCATGGCCGAGCCTGTGCGTGCCTTCGGGACAAAGGAGCGGTCGCCAGGGTGTCTGCGATGGTGATTGGTTGGCGTAAAGGAAGGAATTTCGAGGATTTACCTGAGGCACGTTTCCCATAGTTCCTTCCTGAATGATGGGAGGTTCTCACTTGCTCTTCTGCAATCAGGTGAGACTTTTCCCGGAATGATTTCACCAACGCCGAAAGCGCATTTATGACAGGATAAAAAGTGGCGAAAAATAGCATTTATAAAAAAAAAATCGCTTTTTGATGCGAGAATCAAGGAGAAGATAATACGATCAAAAATTGTGTATTACTCAACAGAACTGTTAGAAAGTCTCAAGGGCCTTAAAATGCTGGAAGTTTCAGCGATTTGTGGTGTACACATTTAAGGAATATTATCTCTACCTTGACAAGAATATACGCATGAAATAAGTTGTGTTTCGTTTTATGTGAAATCTCTTAAAGGGATTTGTAATCTTCAGAAAAGAATCCTCTTACATTTTACACGTTC
Organism: Phlebotomus argentipes; assembly: GCF_947086385.1. NCBI lineage: Eukaryota > Metazoa > Arthropoda > Insecta > Diptera > Psychodidae > Phlebotomus > Phlebotomus argentipes. The sequence goes on along the minus strand of NW_026776181.1, from coordinate 3,393,004 downwards.
TGAAGTCCTTTAAAAGTTAATCATCTATTACACATTTGAGAGATTTTAAAACTTTCAATCCAATGCGATTTTCTTTTAAACCACTCTTCAGTCTATCGCTAATCTTATTGCACTTTGCCAAAGCTTAGCCACACAAGCACAGAGCAAATAAACGACAATAAAGCAAAGAGAGTTGGTTGAAATTCACCTGCAAGAGAACTATTGAGTCCTCAGAACTCTCGAGACGCCTTGCTCTTGCTCATCGCATTGTTAACCTCCTAACAACTTGCACATGTTGCACCTGATGACGTATTTCCCCAAAAATGCACCACAAAAACTGCCGGGCTTGAGTTTTCTCGTGGGAACGTACGAAAATTTGCATTTTTCTTCCTTGCATTCCCACACTTTCCTTCCGATTTATGGCGTTGTCCTTTTTGGCACCGCATGAAATGGCCAAAGAAAGTGTGAGGTGTTGTTTATGGCCATCTGTGGGGCATTTGGAAGGTGCGAGAGAGGACAATGCAACTGATAAAATGTGTTTATTTCGGTTGTAAATATACAACAATTAGTGAGTAAGAGAAGGGCAAGAGATACCGAAGAAAACCCTTGAAGGTGGGAGAGATGGGAAGAACATAAGAGAATTTATGCTAATTGAATGGACAAATAGAGAATTTGAGGAAGCAGTAGCTCAATTCCTATCCACCATTCTAAATACCTAATGAGTAAAAGGCAATTGCCGCTAAAAATGGTGGCTTTTGAAGTTAAAATTCGATAAAACCAGTGATCAAAAGTTCATTCGTCGCAGTGGGTAAAATTAATCGTGGTTGCACCACTTTCCCTCTCTGCGTCGCACATGCGGTGAAAAGTGAGAAAATTCTCTCATGCTCCGCCAGCAATCAATGTCTGTGGTAACCTTCGGCGGAGACATATGAATCCGTTAGCATCACGAGAAAAATTCGGCATAAAATCACGTGCCGGCTTTCAATGTCGCAGAAGGAACATCTGAGAGTCGCCCTCGCGCTCGAGGGGCCTCAAAGTGGGACAGCAAATCCCCGACTGTGACGCGGAGAGTGATGGTTAGTTTGGCACTTATATGGCCGATGGGAAGTGATACAAAAGAATTTAAACGGAACAAGCGCGATGCCTCAATTGGACGCCTGCCGTGGCATCCTAGATGGGGATTAGTGGGAATGTTGAGCATTGAGATTTAGCATATCACTGCAGACGCAGTCTCTCCCATTCACTGCCCGAACAATTCACACTCCGATGCCACCATTTTATTCGCCGCACGAGATTTACGGGCGAAAAGGAGTCCCTTGGCGGACAAAAGGCATCACCTCTGACTTCCACCCCTTCGACAGCAGACTCAAAGACCAGTGCCGAAAATAAATTCCCATCCGCAGCAGAAAAAAGAGAGAGAAGAAGCGTATAAAGTTAACCCAAGAGTGAGATTTGGTGCTCCTCAACCCGCCGATGTTGAAGGGAAGGCGAGTTTTTGGGAAAAGCACGTTCTCGTCAATATCACGTTCAAAACCAATTAGTAAATAGTAGGAGGGCCAATGTTTATCCTTTTCAGAAAGGTACAATACTGGCTCCCGAAAATACTCTGAGAATCTCGGCCACGACGAGAAGATGGAGAGACGAATGAAGACTTCATTGGAATATGGGTTAAAGAGGATTGATTTTGTAGTTGTAAAAATAGTATATTTTTCGGTTTTCCCGCAAATCTCTTTAATAAATTCCATTGAAGAACAAGTATATCATGCGGATGTCAATAAACGCGATAAAAATTGACAAAAAAGCCAACAACTCTTATCAATAAATCAGTCAGGCTTTCTTTCCGTCCGCAGCAATTATGGTTAGTCACTGAAATTAAGGGATTAATCTCACACAAATCAGCAGGTCTTGTGCAAAAGGAAGCGCACGAGGCTGTAAGATACGACCAGAAAGCTGAGAAGTGTTCTAAATCTCCTCCTGAAGCGCTATAAGTCCGTTGTAATTAAATCTCACTTTTTATATGGATCCCCTTAGCAGTTGGGGATTATGGAGTGGATTGTCTCGGATGTGTGTAAAAATAAATAAACAGCAAATAAAACTGAGAAACTCTCTTACTTCTGGCGTCATCCATCTTGTGGTATTTTCTCAGAGGATTTATTCTGATATTTATCCTCCTCAGAACAACATTCACCAAAAGGAAAACAACACCAAATCGCGCGCCCACAATTTTCACCACCAACAGCCAAACAAAAAGGCTTTCCTTCCAAATAGCACTCAATATATGGTGTGTAATCACTTGAGGGAGTAGAAAAATCCTTTCCTTTCGGCAGCAATAAATCTTCAAGCCGCGCGCGAGAGGCACTTTTTCCATGCGACTGTCTCCAATCAACTAAAGAGTTATGGACATGAAAATGAGTGAAAATGGGTGAGTCGAGAAAAAAGGCGAGCAATTAATCCGAAAAGACTCTGACATTGTCGTTAAGTTAGTGAAAACAATCTGTGGACACAAAACTGAAACATGATTTTTTCAACTACACTTGTCGCAAAAATATCTATGCAAAATAAACCGTGACTTTGTGCCAACAATGCATCCATGTTAATTGTTTACTCCTCCATATCGCTGTCTTTTTTCAATAACTCTTCAGACTGGAAGTAGTAAAAGAAACCCTAGCGAGTGGAGAGGCGAAATGCTTCGCAATGTGCTGAAAGTTGTGTAACTTTCCAGATTTTGTATTTGAATTCGTAAAAGTTACGAATTGGCTATGCAACTTTTCGCTTTTCATAGCTTATATTGGCGATTGCTAGTATAAAATATGAAAGAAATTTTATACGAATTTCAACTGACAAGAAGTCATTGAATTTTATATTTATTTATGATCTCTAAATGATTTTTAGCACTCGAATCCTTCTTATCATGAAAGTAATATCGCAGTGACCTCTTAATTTTTATTCATTGAATTCGCTGCTCATCAATTTTGGAAGGGATTAAGCGAATATCAGTTGGGAAATACAAAGGAGTGATGTGCAAAAAGCTGTAAAGGAAGTTTAGTTTGTGAGAAAAGTAGGAAAGCTTTGATTTGCAATACTCTCTCTTCATTTCTTTCGCGAGTTTGATGTGTAAAAACATAGCGAGGCATTCTCCTTCTAGCCTTTACAATGAACTTGTGCCACAAACTATCAATTCCGAGTCATAATTGTTATTTACAAGAGAGGCAAAATAATTAAACAAAGCCATGTGGACAAAGTGCTGCGGCAGCGTTTTTCTCGCAAACGGTCGCGCCATGTGAAAAACGTTGGACCACCTTCAGTTGGGCCACAAAATCCGAGGTGTGGACTTTTGACTGTGGCATTAGCCAAAGCGTGCTAATTGAAATTGATCTCTTTCACCGCGATAATTGAACCACCCAAGTCATTGGAATTGAGACCTCTTCTCGTCGACGTGGTCATCGTTAAATTGGCATTCTTCTCGCCGGGAGAAAAAGGCGCTGTGCAACAAATGAGGCAGAAGAAGTGCAGGTCACTCAACACTCAATTCGTCATGGTGGTTTTATTGAGCAAAATAATTCTCCGGCCGTATTGGCATCGGCACAAAGGAAGACCATCAGTATTTTGACAAATATTATGAGTCGCACGAGCAGAATTATTTTTGCTCACAGCCACTTTCAATTGTCCACGCCACAGTGAAATCGCATGCAAATTTCTGTACTTTGCGCCCTTTGTCGACTCGCGAATTTCTGCGAATTTCTGGGAACATAACGCAATTATGGGACGCGGAATGATTCACGTCTGCGGGAGCATCGCAATCATTGGGGAAATCAGTGAGTGTGATTCTATGATCACGTACTGCTAATTTGAGTGATCATACAAATTATCGTGGATAAACGTCAATAATGGTCGCAAATTAAACGTGCAAGAAGTTTAGAAAAATTAAGAGCGATTATTAAATTAAGACAAAATCCATTTTCAAGGGTGTTGAACTTTCGTTGGAAGTTTGGAATAAATCTTTAACCTGTTTTTCCCCGGAAATCAGATATTTCACAAATTGCTGAAGGGATATTTTTCTCTCTCGGAATTGATTGGGTTTTCAGTAGCAAAACAGCATCTCAAAGATCAAGTCTCGCAGCTCAAGTTGGTAATATTGTTTAGGTTGTGCTCCTCATGTAACAAGAAATATGAGTGGGCAAAAAACAACAACACAACGTAACCATTTTAGCTGACGATAGCACAAATTATACTCCCAAGTACACCGAGTTCTTCAGCCTTTCCTCGTCGTGGGCCTCAATGGCGCGCGATGGCGGGGAAAGAGTCTGTAAAGAATGAAAGTGCACTCTATTCACTGGAGATTCTGCCCAGACAAAGGAGGAAATCCTCGATCGCAGCGCGGTTCAGGCATCTCTAGTGGCATCAACAAGCGAAACATCAACTTCCTCTTAATTAAGCAGCCCAAAAGGAAGGGAGGGAAACTGAAGATGCTCCTTAAATCCTTGTCTCCCTGAAGGAAATCCGAGTGTCAGCATTTTTATGCCTCGTTAAATTTCTTCACGGATTGAAGATTTTCACTCGCTTCTCGCCTTTCTGGAGAGGAAGATGCACCAATTCAGGCGTAGCATTTTTAATACACCCCCGATTCCCGATTCTTATTTTATGGGTTTTTGCCTCAAATTCGACGACAAACTTAACGGATATTAACACTGTTGGTAAAATATGCGGGTCTATTGTGACCTCTTCCTGCCTTTACTGGGTGGCGCAGGACAACAAAGCGAAAGGAAATGATCCTTCTACCCCATTGTGAGGTGTTAAACGTGATCAGAACAATTACATCCCTGGGTCAGAGAATGTAAGAACGTGATTTTCCACCAAAGAACACCAACCAAAATTTGCGTCGGGGGTGTAATAAAGAGTAACAATTGAGACAATTTAGGGCGGGAAAAAACTCACCAGTTCAGTGATAAATATCCAGAATGTCCTTCACAGAAATCCTACTAATCCACTGAGAATTTCCCAGGAAGAAAAGATCACCAGCACTTGTGAAATTCACACCCGACGGCAGAGCATCTTTGAGCACATTTCAGTTGGAAAATCACAACTTTTCTCTCCCTCTCTCTCTAGTCTTGATTAATGTCCAAAACTCAATCACTAAATATGTACTCTTCGTCCTAAATTACACAAATCGCACTTTCAATGAGGAAAAAGTCACGGGAAAGCTTCACTTTGGACCAAAAACTCTCTTTCCCACCGCGCTCGATGGCTTCGGAAGTTCACACGCGCAAACGGCCAGGTGAGAAGAGGAGCGTGCCAGCAGGATGCCTAGTCAATTAGCCAAGGATGTCCACTGGATGCATTGTGCAGTGACAAATGTGTAATGGATGAGCTTCTTTCTGCAGAAGTGAGCGCATGTTTTTCCCACCACGCACAATTGTAACTGAGGCTCGGGATTGTTCAGCTTTTCCTCCAACTTGTCTGGGTCGGAGCCTCTCGCTCGCTCCGGCTGCCGCGCTGTGTGTCAGAGGGAACAGGCGACGTGACCCGTGCTGTGCCTCCGCGCAGCCTGGATGATCCGGCGCGAAAGAGATGACGGAAAATGCCCGCTCTCGAGGTCTGCACACCGACAGAGACCGCAGCATCTCTCGTGGCCGCCAAGAGTTGGAGGAATTCATCTAGAGATCATGAGGATGCATAACTTGCTAATTCACCTAAACCTTAATATGGTTCCTTTTTAAACACTAGTAATTGAGCGATTCAGAGAAGAAATAACTTTCCCTGCCATATTGAATACTTTCCATACTTTCCAGTCCATTGTGTTGCTTTAATGAAAAGGTGAACATATTTTAGTGTTTTGGTTTAAAGTTGTCGACAATTGAATTGACGACAGTGAATTTGAATGAAGTTTTAACAAAATTTTAGAGAAAAATCGATATTCTAAGGTCTAAAAATGAGTCCTTATTAGTTCTATTTCCCCCCAAAAATGGATTGAAAAAGAAATATAAATAAATCAAATAAATTCATTTGAATGACGAAGTTTTGCAAAATATAGAAAAGTGAAATTTATAATATTTATTAATGACAAGATCATTCTGAATTGCAGCAACCCACAAAATCGCCAAATCTCTTATCTGCACTGCTTTTAACTCTGACCATTGCCCAGTAATTATATGAAATGTGATCCACAAAATTTCCACCCGCGCAAAAAATATCGGCAGTTCGTTCAGCTTCTTTAATACATCTCTCGGTGTGCAAACAAATCGTCCACAAAAAAGCATGCTCAAATATTTGGCCAGTCGCTCTTTTCCTCCACCGGCCTTTACCGCCTGAAAAGCTCAAGCGCAGCCAATGAACTTGAGCAGGGGCGACAAAGAGAAGTTTTCACGCGAGGATCAGGAGGGAAATTAATGCGCTGTGTGAAGAAAGGCAGCGGAGAAGCTGTCGTGGAAGATATTTTGCAAAATGACGAAAGACAAACATCATAAATCCGGGCCTTTCGCGTGGAGAGTGTCAGGAACATCTGTCACCCAGGAATCTGGTCTGAGACGGGGAAGATGTGGGATCTCCTAAGCTTGGCCACGCGAGAACCCTTTCCCAGCGGCCCCACACCTTTGTGGCGTGCGGAAAGTGCGTCAAGGCACGAGTGAGTGCGACCGAGAGAGACTGGCGAGATTTACAAGCACGCACTCGGGAGTCCCGCCTCTCAGTCACCCATTGGTTGCCACGAGATTCACTGTGAAATCGAATCGATGCTCGGCAAACAACGCAAATGGCGACCTGCGTGCCCGGGCATGAGCAAAGGACCCGCGGTCCGGGAGTCGGAACGGCGCGGCAATTAGAGCTGACAATTTCTCAATTAGCCGCGCTCGGGAAGACTCCCTGCTCCAGGACTGCGTGGCCTTGAGAGGGCGGCAGCTGGGATGGGCGAGGGTGATCCAGAGCAGTAAGATCTGTAATCGTCAACTTTAACACCGCACACACGCTCTGCTCTGAGTATTATTCTAAGGCGCAAGGAGCGGATTTAGCGTGAGAAGGGCTGATAAATGCTCTGCCAAAGCACGTGCAAACCTCCGCCTAAGGGATTTATTAGGCATGAACCTTGGTTTACACTCAAATCGAATGGAATTTGCTGCGAAAGAGCTCGGACGGGTTGCCAGCTTCTTGGTGAGAAAAGTGACGCCAAGTTATTTCTTCGTTTTTTCTGTCTTTGAACCTCATTTTCGCCTTACACTTTATTCTCTCGTGAACATTTTTGCACAATAGATTGCAACACTATCAGAGAGAATCGCAAAAATGTTTTGGGGAGAAAAATATAGATCTGCAATATAGGGATGCCCGATAGAAATTTGTTTCTCCCCTAATTGTACCGTTTTAAAGCAAAAAAAAAACTTATTTTCGTGGGCCAAACCGTGCTTTTAATCACTGTTTAAACCGTTGCCTTTCGATTCTGACTATTTTTAGCCAAAAAGAACGCTTAAAAATGTTTCTTTTAACAAATTGGAGAGAAAACCATCCATGTTTACTAACTGACTGCACACGCCATTGTTGAAAATGATTGAAGTCAATTCGGCAAACAATGTGAAGATTGCGAAGGGGGTGAATTTTAATGAGGCGCGAACAGTGACGTGGGATCATTACGCTGAATTTCATCTCTGTGAGACTTTAATTTCTCTCACGAGCGCACAGCGAGGCGTCACACAATCAACAGGAGGAAAAACATTCCCATATTGTGCCAATTATTTCGAACCCCTGAGCTGAATCTTCCTCCTCAATTGTGGCACGTGATCCGCTGAGAGGCTGAGAAGCGCGCTGAAACAACACCATGAGCAGCTTCAAAGGGGATTGCAAACTATTAGGCCCACCCTCGAGAGTCTGACCGGATAATTGAGATCAAATCCGTCACTTGCCTTGCAATAATAATTGCTGTGTGGATTTGCACTCTTCCTCCAGTGAGAGAGTCACATTTTAGTCAGTCGGGAGTCTTGTTGTCTTTACAGATTTGCCTAACGACCCGCACAAATGCCACTCTTTCCTGAGATTTTTACCCCGCAAAGCATATTGTACGATAAACCCTTGTTTAAAAGGATGCTCGAGGGGTTGGTAAAGCATTGTGATTAGCGACGAATGCTACAAAATTTATTCTTATCATTACATTCTTTATTGTGGGCACTAAACAAGCCGCGGAAAACCAAAGCGTCAGAGGGAAAATATGGGACGCTCAGAGCGACAATTAAGTGACAGTCAACAGACACGCGGAAAGACATCTACAGGACGATCGAAGGACATAAAAAATGGCTATAAAAATACAAAATTTGGAATTATTATATAAATGCAGTTTATTAACGAATTTTAAACTATTTAAGTCTGACATTAATTATCTTGCATTTTCTTTTAATTAAACCAATCTTTCCTCAACGGAATATTTGTTACTGGATTTCACTTCTTAGGCGCCTCCTCCTGCTCTTCCCGAATGCCCTGCATCGCCTCGAGGAAGGTCTTCTCCTTTGGAACTCTAGCGCCCTTGTGCTGGATCCGCATGTGCTTCTGCAAGCCGTTGTACCATCCATACGCCAGCGTGCACTCGGGGCACTTGTACGGCTTCACGCCCGTGTGTGTGACGGCGTGCTTCGTTGCGCTCTCCTTCGTGAAGAAACCGCGTCCGCACTCGAAGCACTTGTGCGTCTTTAGCTTCTTGTGGATGTTCCGGATGTGCTTCTGCATGTTGCTGGCGGTCATGAAGGCGGAGCCGCAGTGGTGACACGTGTACGGCTTCACGCCCGTGTGCGTGCGATGGTGGATCTTGAGGTTGGCCTTCGTGCTGGCGCGATATTCGCAATGCGGGCACTGGAATTGGCGCTCCGACAGGTGAATGGCGCGATGGTTGTTGATGGAGCTGATGGTCTTGAAACCCTTGCCGCACGTCTCACACACGTACGGACGCTCGCCCGTGTGCGATCTGATGTGGATCTTCAGCGCCAGTCTCGTGCGGAAAGTCTTCTCGCAGTATTCGCACGCGTGAGGCCGATCGTTTGAGAAGCTCGCCTTCTGGTGTCGATCAGGTGGTCTCTTCTGTCGCTTTGTCTTCCTCAGTATCTCCGGCTGACCAGATTCTGGCGCTTTCATCCCCGCCTGGACGACTAAGGAGTCCTCGTGCGGCGCTGGGGCAGATAGAGAGTCTTCCAACTCCTTGAAATCCTCTTCATACGGATAATCCACCTGGTAAACAGACACTGTGTCATCCTCAAACAGATCCGGAACATTTCCCTCCAACTCAGGCTCTTCAGACCCTTCAGGCCTCTTCGCGGAAGAGAGCGTGCTCCTTATTTGCCGGTCGCTGTGCTCGCACATGACCTTAAAGTTGTAAATACACCTTAGAAGCTTTGAGCAGTTGAAGCAAATCATCTCGGGCAAGCCGTCGTGCTCCACAACCGGCGCGATGTCAGCACAGGAGTTCAGCAGTTGTCCCAGCGAGAGATTGTCCACGAAGGATGTGAAGAGACTCAAGGACACGCCCTGATCCACTGCACTCAGGCAAGTTCTGCAATTTATAGCGTCCTGAGCATCGTCTTCAGCTCTCCCTCGAGCGGTTATCTTGGACTCAAGCGTGGTGTTTCTCATGAGGATCAGTAACTCAAGATCCTCATAAGACGAAACGAGACTGCCGATGTTCTTGGCATATGAGTAGTTTTCCCGAATGTTCTCCTTCCAGAACTCTATTGATTCCAGCCAGAAGCCTTTGTCGTGCAGTTCCTCACTGAAGACATTCAATTCCTGGGCAAGAACAGTGAACAGCACGTCAGTTGAGTTGCTCTTATCCACCATTTCCGGGTTCATGTAGAAGTACTTAAGGACGATGGCCTTCTCTGCGTCCGAGAGGAATTTAATGCTGCTCTCCTGCATCCTGGAGATTTCAGTATTTACGGTGATTCCTGTCCTGAGATATTCCTGGAGTTGTTTACATTGTGATTTTCGCTGTGAATATCTAGTCTGATCTGAAAAATCACAAAACCATCAGTAGAGAACAACTTTGACTGCTTCAAGATAAATTCTGTACTTTTTCACGTGGATTTGAGGCTGAATTTCCACGAAAATCCTCAATAAAGTTGGAAGAAATCAAAATATTATTTTCACTGGGAACAGTTCCTTCAAATCAGATACAGAACAGCTGAGAAGCGCTTGGAGGGGAAATTTTGATCATATGATAACTGTCATTTTCATTTTGTTTCTTATCGTGCGTTTGTATGGATTCTGAAGAAAAACGTGAGGAAATGGCACCGAAAACACCTGAAAAAGATGCCAAGCCAAAAGTGGAGACCAGCGGCAACATCCTCGAATCAATAAATGACGATTTGGATGGTAAGACGTCTAGAATAGCCGCCCAGTGCAACAGTGTAATGTTTTGATGTTTTTGCTTTCCGTAGAGATTGATTTGGTCAGCGACAGTTTGGATTCCCTGAACTCTGCTCTGGACGCAATCGAGCAGCGAGCCAACAACATGAGAACTATGCTGATCGAGCTGCAGATGTCCAATCGAGAATTGCTGAAGGAATTGCGTGAGGACAACAAGACGACGGAGCCCGAGAGCAGTCCGGAAGAAGGCTCTAAAAGCGGTGGGAATTCCTAGGAAGGGTTAAAATGCACCCCACAAATATTGCATGTGTTTGTGTACATAGCCAAATTCCTTTTATGCATTATCTGATTGTCCCAATAGGGTGAAATTGCCGAATAAAATTAATTGTAGCATTTATTTTGAGAGAGCTTTTGGGGGTTTCAACTGCCATGCCAGTGCGGCTCTTCTGTGCCGTGGCTCAGTGTCAAAGATGGCTCCGTGAAGAAAAAAGTGTGAAAAATCGAAGTGGAATTGATTTTGTGTATGTTATCACTTGTTTTCCAATTGATTGCGGGTCTGATACTGTTGCTATTCTGTGTACACTACATTTACTACATCCTCGCCTTCCTCATCACCGATGATATGCAGTCTGAGGATGCCAAGTACATAAAAAAGTGAGTTGAACGTTCAGCTGCACGACACGCTCTTGAGACTTCTTAACACCTCCGGAAGGTCACTGGGCGACCTTCTGGGCCAGCACTCGCTCTGTGTGCATTGTTCTAAAGTCCCTCTCTTTGTGCGCTTCCTGTGTTGTGGCCCGCAGACGCTGGAAGGGTGGCACCATCGAGCCCCATCCCACGGAGAAGGCCATTATTGTGCACTACAAGCTCGAGGCGGCGGTGTTTGGGGAGCCCGGAGACCCCATGCTGGAGGAGAAGAAGGTGGGTAGAGATCGGAGGCTTTCCCTGTGGCTTGTGCGCTTCGCCCTGGGCACACTTTCACGCAGGGGCTCCGCCTGGGGCCCCGCCACTCGTTACTCAATCCAGCCGCTCCGCTTGGGTGCGCATGCGTTGCCGCCACGGTAAACAAAAGCAAGACGGGGGCCAGTTTTTCTCTGCTCTCGCCTTTTCACGCTGCCTAGCGTGGATTTGCACTTTCATTTTCTGCCCGTGAGTCTCACTGGCTGTGTCTCTCTGCTCCCCAGGATTGCCAGCGCGTGATCCGCCTGAAGAACCTCAGCGGCAAGACCGATCCGGCCACGTTGGCCAGGGAAGTGGTGGAGAAGTGCGATCTCATCCACAATTCGCAGCTCTCGGACGTGGAGCAGATCATTTACTACCTGAAGAACCGTCGGGACAACGTCGGCAGCGGTGAGAGATTCCTAAATTCCCCCATTCACAGAAGTGAGGTTAGGGCATTTCCCGCCAAATCTCCACTGAAGATCTCTCGCGGGCGCGATGTGATTCATCCGGGAAGCGCAAATCGAATAATCTCAATTTCCTCCTACCATGAATCATGCATTGTAGAGAGCGACTGCGCTGATAAGGCGGACTTTATTCATTGAATTGATTCCACTGAAGTCAAGCACTGAATCCCAAATGGGATTATTATATAAATCAATAGGAATTGATAATGAAAGTGTTTGAAACGGTTTGAACTCACATGTGCGTTCAACAGCCTCAAACTTACGCGCTTTTATTTTGATTTTATGCTCACTGATACGGGAGAGATCGTAAAAATTGCCCATTAATGCGATTGTTATGAAATTAAGTCACTTTCTTTGAGCGCAATTTTCCTATTAATCATGTATGTTTTGAAATTAGAGATCTGTGCGAAGGCGCGGAAATTTTCTAGCATACGCCAAGAAGCAGTAGTAATTCTACTATTCTGGGAATTCGGTAAAATACGCAAAAGATAAATTACAAATCAGATGACACTTTATTTGTGCACTTGATATTATCAAGGTTTAGAATTACACCAATTTCCAAGAGCATTTTATCAGTTCTCTATCGTCTCTATATTGAAATAAAGTGAATTACTCTGATAAGCGATGAAGCGCCTTGTGAAAACCTCTCGATTTCACTTCAAATGGAAGGTCCGCAGTTAGACACTCTGCGCTAACGATCTTTCTGGCAATTGAGCTGGATAATTGGAGCTAATTCTCTCGTCTTTTTTTTTGCTTGCTCTCTCGCAGAGATGGACAACCAGAGGGCTCAGTCGCGGACAACGAGTGAGAAGGTCCCGATGGTGTCGTCGACGGAGTTGGAGAAGGCGTCAATTCGTGTGATCGACACGTACGTTGAACTGCTTTACGATGAACTGCCGGACAAGATCCGGGGATCGGCGCTGATTCTGCAGTTGGCGCGCAATCCGGACAATTTGGAGGAGTTGGAGAAGAATGAGGCAGTTCTGTGTGCACTCTCGCGTGTCCTTCGCGAGGACTGGCGAAAGAGTCTCGACCTCTCCACGAATATCGTGTACATCTTCTTCTGCTTCTCAACGTACACGCACTTTCATCCGGTGATTGTGAATCACAAGATTGGATCGCTGTGCATGGATGTGATTGACTATGAGCTGAAGCGATATGAGCAGATGAAGAATGACGTGGAGATGAGGAAGAGTAACGATGGGAAGGCGGAGAAGCAGGTGGTGGCGCAGCAGAGCACAGAATCGGCCGACAACATTGATCTGATGAATGAGGAGCGTCCGAAGGACATGGAGCCGCCGAGAAGGCGAATTCCGGAGCTGAAGCAGCGTCCAAAGTCTGGCAACTGGTCGAGTTTCCACGGATCGCTGTCCTCAGTGAATCCACTGGTAAGGTCTCGTGGGATGAACAACAGCTACCACGAATTCCTCAGCAATGAGGTGGAGTGCGGCGTGAAGGCGGAGAAGGATGCCAAGGTGCAGAAGGAGGAGCTGGAGAGGCTGAGCAAGCAGCTGAGGATCTTCGCGAAGAAGCAGGAGCAACTGCTGCGCGTGGCCTTCTATTTGCTGCTCAATATTGCGGAGAATGTGAAGTTGGAGGAGAAGATACGCAAGAAGATGATCATCAGGATGCTGGTGAAGGTGCTCGATCGGCAGAACATCGATCTGCTCATTCTCGTGGTGACATTCCTCAAGAAGTTGTCCATTGTGAAGGACAACAAGGATGAGATGTACGAGCTGAATGTGGTGGAGAAACTGCCACGACTTCTGCAGAGTTCGCATCCGGATCTCATTCAAGTCACGCTCAAGTTGATCTTCAATCTGTCGTTTGACGGCGCTTTGCGGGGGAAGATGATCCGTGTGGGATTTCTGCCCAAACTTGTGACTTTCCTCAGTGACGATAAGCATCACGACATCGTCCTCAAGATTCTCTACCACATGAGCATGGATGACAAGGTGAAGAGGCTTTAGTTAGCCATTTTTATTCTGTCTAAATGACTGAAGAATCTTTTTGCATCTGTTGCAGGTGAAGTCAATGTTCACGTACACAGATTGTGTGCCTCTAATCACGGACATGCTGCTGCTGAATCTCAATCAGAAGTGCGACATGGATTTGATCGCGCTCGCCATCAATTTGGCGCTGAACAAGCGCAATGCGCAGCTCATGATTGAGAACAATCGGCTGCACAATTTGATGGTGAGAGCGTTCAAGTATCAGGACTCGCTACTCATGAAGATGATCCGTAATATTTCCCACCATGAAAATCTGCGCATCCACTTTGTGGACTTTGTGGGCGATCTGGCGAAGATCCTCACGGAGTGCGAAGAGGAGGCTTTTGTGGTGGAATGCCTGGGCATTCTGGGCAATCTGGCGCTGCCTGATCTCGATTACTCGCAGATTCTGCACAACTTCAATCTCATTCAGTGGATCAGACAAGTGTTGGTGCCGGGAAAGATGCAGGACGACATTGTCTTGGACACCATCGTCTTCCTGGGCACGTGCGCGTGCGACGAGTCGTGTGCGATGCTGCTGTGCAAGGCGGATGTCATCCTGTCGCTGATTGAGCTGCTGAAGGCGAAGCAGGAGGACGATGAGATCGTGCTGCAGATTGTCTTCGTGTTCCAGCAAATTCTGCGAAATGAGAGCACCAGAAACTACATGATCAGAGAGACAGAATCGCCGGCCTACTTGATTGATCTGATGCACGACAAGAATACGGAGATCAGGAAGGTCTGCGATCACTGCCTGGACATCATAGCCTTCAGTGACTCGGACTGGGCGTCGAGGATCAAGGTGAAGTGTCTTGTTTTCACTCTCACGACGTTTTACTGAAGATATCTTTTTCCTGCAGCTGGAGAAGTTCCGGAATCACAACGCTCAGTGGCTGACAATGGTGGAGACGCAGCAGGATCACGAGGAGAGTCAGGATTTTGGGAATGTGGACGACGTGGATCTGCAGTCCTTCATACCTTCGGAGTATCTCGAGCAGTGTCGCCTGTATCAGTCTGGCGAGTCCAACGATGACTCGGAGAGCAATTATCGTGCCGCCTCGGCGCTCTCCAACTACAGCCGGCCGCTGAGCAGTCACGACGAGGACTTCGATGCGGCCAAGGGCAGAGAGGACGATGCCAAGTTCCCGCAGGACACCAGCATGAAGGAGCTGGAACTGGATGGCGAGGAGGAGCCGCTGCTGCTTGCCTGAATGCGCGCTGAGTTTGAGTTTCTGCCAATTGAGCGCAATTTTTCACTTTCTAGTCCTTGTGTTGTGATATTGATACTTTGTCGATACAATTTAGTTGGTAGTGATTTACCTTTTTTGTTACAGCAAGTTTAACTTTATTTTGTTATTAATTTTTTCTACTATACCGCAATTGATGCTTGTCTAATGTGAAACAATTATCGGAGTAATAAAAGTAATACATTTAACCTGGAGAGAAAATTGTATCATTCGGCATATGCATTGAGGTATGCATATTTGTTTCCTATATGTCCTGTAAGGTGATGTTCCGCTGGGTAAAGCAGCTGTCAAAAATTTTTACTCGCATGAGGAAGCCATATTGATCGTTGTGAAATATTTGTGTGAATTTGTGGTCAAAAGGACAGAGAAAATGGACACTATGCAAGGTGTTTCGAGCAAGCATCCCAAGGAAAGGAAGTCTGGAAGTGAGAAGAAACCGAAAAGAGCTCGCAAAAGCACTGAGGCCGTTCCTATGGAGACCACAATCCTGATGTCCGATGATCGTTTCTATTTGGTTTTCTCCTTGGTTTTCCCTTACTTGAGCATCGCAAGTTTATTGCAAATGGAGAAAGTGTGTGAGGAGTTTAAGGCGATCGCCGAGAAGACATTCCAGTCTCGAAGAGTTTTGGACTTTAACGAGTTTGAGGAGGGAAGCCTGACGCCGGAAGACGCGCAGATCATCTCAGCGAAACTCGGGCCATTTGTTCGATCTCTGAAGGTCAACAAGGAGACGTTCAGCGACATATCTCGCAGTCTTGTCGATATCTTGAGGAATTGTGGCAATCTGGAGAACCTAGAACTCATCGACTGCGACATTAGGAACTCGAGTGGCTCAACCAAGATTCTCATAGAGATGTTCGCAAATCTGAAGGAGGCTTGTCTCGACGGCTGTGATGTCACGGATCAGTTGGCGGCAAATTTTTTCGCAAATGCACAGAGTCTGGAGTCTGTCGATCTTTCAATGAACTACGAAATGTACGGAAAGTGCCTGACAGTGCTGACGAATATTAAGAAGATTGCTCTTTATGACTGCATTGAAGTCGTTCCGCGGTACTTCATAAGGTTTTGCATGCAAAATAAGGAATTGAAAAGCCTCAACATTGCAATGTGTCGCAATTTGAATAGCCTCTGCCTCAAGACGATTGCTAAGGAACTGAAGAACTTGGAGACCCTCGCAATCAGTACCCTCTATAACTTCAATAATCATCCTGCCTTGGTTCCCGCATCGAACTTTCTCGTGTTGGCAGACTTGCCATCCTTGAAGGAGCTGAGTATCACATTCAACAACGTGTTCAATCTCGATCGCTTGCTGGAGAAACTGGCAGAAAAGAATCAGCTTCAGTTTTTGGACATCGCTTCGCATGACATGACAAAAGGTGCCATGAAGGCGCTCTCTAAATTTTCGAAGCTCAAAGTGCTGCGAATCAACGGGAAGTACAGCTTCGACGGCACACTGATAATGATCGCATCGTTCAACACTCTAGAAGAGCTAACCATTGTGAACTGTCTCCACAATTACAACATAAGGCGCTGCATCACTAAAGAAGGACTCCTGCACTTCGTCATGAAGTGTCCACTGCTCACTCATCTGGAAATCACTGGAGGCCCCACTTCTCTTGCTGATTTCATTGTCAGTCTGAAGAAACGCGGCGCCGAGAGGACAAAAGAGCTGAAAGTCTTCGTGAGAGGTCAGAGGATTCTGAAATTTGTGAAGCAACGCCAGAAACGCATGCGACTGGACGACAACAATAAGATCAAAGTCTTTGCGATCAGTCCTGAAGAATACGGCGGCCCCAAATTCATGAACAAATTCTACAGCTTGTATGACACCGATGATTCCGTGCACTATGGCGACACCTCCAGTGCTTCGAACTCGGTTTCCTCGTCGGATTCAGACTTGGATTCAGATCAAGATTCAGACGCTTCAGAGGACCTCGATTTCGATGATTCGGATGATTAATCATTGATAAAAGTAATGATCACGCGCAGAGATGAGTTATTGTCTGAGATATCACTCTAGTTTGATAATACTTTGGATAAATACATACCTACCAGTCGTACACTTTATGAAATGAAAAAGATAAAATGAATACACGGACTTAAATACAATCGGAATTAAATTTTTCAATTGTCTCCTTGGTTTTTGCCGTTTTTGTCTATTTATCTTGGAGAAGTACTAAGATGCCTTGCAATATGGCCGTATGCCTTTCAAACCGGTTACTAAGTACGCGTATCCCAAGGCATAGTCCTACTGGGTAAACTGTCATCTTTGCAAAAGTGCGTGCTTTGAGGAAGCCGTGATAACGCATTGTGAAAGTGGTTTCTGTTAAAAAGGATAATTGGAAGTGAAAATTGAAAATATCAGCGTGAAAAAACGTCGCAGGAACATCAAGACTGAAGATAGGTCGAACCAACCGAAGAAAGCCTGTGAGATTATCAAAATCAACCAAGCCAACAAAATTGAAATGGAGACTTCAGTTCTGAGCCTCAATGACTATTGCTTGTATTTAATCTTTGATTACCTGAACATTCCGTGCTTGCTGCGACTGAGGGATGTGTGCACGCGGTTCAGGGCGATCGTCGGAAAAATGGACCAATTCCAAGGCGTCCCGGAACCTAATCATGATTTCGATGAATGGGCCTGACGCCGGAAGACGCGCAGATCATCTGAGATGATTTCTCCAAGGATTTCTCAGTTCATCACGGAGAATATTCAAATGGAAACATCATGAAGATCAAATTTGTCGAGCTGAAGGCTCGTGATTATTTAAAAATATTTTGAAATGAAAATAAACTGTGTTTCCATGAGCAGCAATGGCGATTAGGAATGAAGAGATACACTGCGGAGCATTCTTTAAATCCAAATTATTAAAATAAGGAATAAAAAGAAATAAGAAATGTTAACATTTCAAATATAAAATAAATTTTTTCTTGCGTGATTCGGATTTAAAGGATAAATGGGATAAATCTGTTTTAATGAAATTTTTTTGTGTGGGAAAGATTTATATTTCATACCTTTCATACGTTTCATGCTTTGCAGAAATTTCTTTTGCATTTCGTTTGTTTCACTGGGTTTGCGCATTTGCTAACATGAAAAGCCGACAAATTTATTTTTAATAAAAATTAATATTTCGTGAAATGCATTTTTATTTCATTCAATGAATTCCGACATAAACTAAAAGTCCTCATAGATTAGCAAATAAATTAATGAGATTCCCACTCGTGCGGTGATCCTAGTAGGGATGAAGTCTCTGCGGCATATTGTGCATCATGGTCAGCGTCCTGTGGAGTGAAATTTGCATTAGAAACCTTTCCTCTCCGCATTCCCTGCGATTTCTTACCCTTGCGTGTGTGATAACATTCCCAGGCCCGCCGGTGGCAGTCCTATTCCCAGTCCTGGCGGTCCCAGACTTCCTCCAATGGCCGTAGGCGCTGCTATTGGCGGCGGTGGGGGCGGAGGCGCTCCCACCAGCGACGAGGTCTGCACGATGGATGCATTTCCGTGCGTGCGGAAGTGCGTGCTGAGACTCAGAGCCGTGGGGAAGACCTTGTGGCACTCCGGACACTTGAAGTTCTCCCCCGATCGCTCATTCAGGTGGATCTTCTTCTTGTGCGCCACCATGTCGCGGTTGCGACTGAACGCCTTGCCGCACGTGTCGCAGTGGTGATTCTTGATGCCCGTGTGAGTGATCATGTGGCGCGCCAAATCGCCCGACGTGATGAATCCCTTGTTGCACACGGGACAGATCTGGTCGCGCACGCCCGTGTGGATCTTCTTGTGCGCCTGGAAGTTGCCCAGCGCCGAGAACTGCTTGCTGCAGATCTCACAGCAGAAGGGCTTCTCGCCAGTGTGCGTCCGGGTGTGGATTTGCAGATTGTGCTTCTGGGCGAAGCGCCTCGGGCAGTAGCTGCAGGCGAAGGGGCGCTCTCCTGTGTGCGTGCGCACGTGCATCTCCAGCTGGGCCGAACACTTGAAGGTCTTGCTGCACTCGTAGCACGTTTGGGGGACTTTGGGGGTGGGTTTGGGGCCCCTTTTCTTCCTCTCGCTGGGCAACTTTCGCTTATAGCGCTGCGTCTTTGGTTTCGACTTCTTCACCTTCTTCTCTTCCGGTGGCTCCTCCTTCTTGGGCTTCAGCTGTGGATAGGGCACGTCTGTGTTCACCTCGGCGTCCCGCGTGCCGTACGCCTTGTCCATGAGCCCCAAATACTGCCTCAGGCGAATGTCGGAGTTCTCACACTGCTGCTTGAAGTGATACGCCACTCCCAGTCGGTAGATGCAGTTGTTGCAAATCACCGCGGGCATTCCGTCATTCTTGAAGATCTGCAAGCACAAGAGGTGTGAAAAAAGGGGCTCCAGACAGTCTGGGAAGACCGCCTGACGTCACCTTCACTTTGGCACACATCTGGATCATGTCTGAGGGCGTCATGGAGAATTCGGTGTTGAAGATGGACGTGAGGACACCCTCCTCCAAACACACGCGACACAATTTGTTGGTATTGTAGTCCATCGACTGGCGAAAAGAGCGATTTTCTCGCGGAACCACCCTTTTTGTTTACCAACAAACAATGGAGAATGTGAGGTTATTCGAGCGAGCAGCGCCTCCTGGCGGCTTTTTCCGCCTCGGCTCACTTCGGGTTGCCAGCGGAGTGTACGCGATGATGGGCTGACGTCGACTGGACCAGAGGGAATGAGGATTCAGTGATTTCAGTGCTACATCCGCGACTCTTAGTGTCTGCAAGTGCTTCAGTGCCGGCAGTGAACCCTCCCTGAATCGTCTGACAGCCACAGCAGCAGCCGCACGTAAGCTGAAGACTGGATTCTCTTGCGGGACATAACCTGCAATTGTGTAACTGTAATCCGTGGTGTCTCTGTCTGGGCACTCCCGGACGCGCGCGAGAGCGAAAGAGAAGGCCGAGAAGAGCTTTGGAGTGTGACAAATGGCATCGTGCGTGAGTGAGGACATCCGGGCGCCGCTAACGGTGACGCCGGAGGTGCAGAAGGCTAACGGCACGCAGCCCCCGAAGCCCGTGTCCTCTCCAGCCGCCCTGATGAAGATCAAGACCTACCTGCTCGCCCTGCGGCCCTGGTCGCTCTCCGCCAGCCTCGTGCCCACCCTCCTGGGCACCGCGCTGGCCTGCCGCTCCTCCCATGCCTACGACTTCAACGTGTTCACGTTCCTGCTCACGCTCTTCACCATCATCTCCGTTCACTGTGCCGGGAATGTCGTCAACACGTACTTCGACTTCATCAAGGGAATCGACAACCGCAAGTCCGACGACCGGACGCTTGTGGACCACATCTTGACAAAGGACGAGGTGAGAATCCCTGGAATATTCTGTAAACATTCAGCTGAGCAACAGCGCATAATTATTTATTGCACTGTTGTCCAAACATTGCCAACAAAGTCCATTTTTCTCCGGTTTTTCCCATTGATTTTCGACATATTTATTTACAATTCACTCAAGACGCTGTCCGGGAGTCGGCGATTTATTTGTTTGGGCAGTTTTGCACTGCGTGCGCGACACTCTGTTCCACTCGCGAGAGTGTGGGCGCCTGAAAAGGCCCCCCATTGTCTTCCCTGAACTCTCCACTTGACCTGTGTGTCGCCACGCACACTTCCTGTGCTTCCGCCAGTGAGCAGATGTTTCGCATCTCTCCCTCCGGATCACTTTCAGCGCTCTTCTCGCCATCCTGGACTCTTCCCTCGGCGTGAAATTCCTCGCACAACAATAAATTAAAGGTCTTCTGTTTACACACTGATCAGCGTGCGTCTCTCGCGCGCTCGCGTTCTCCTGATGTGAAGATGAAATTTCCCACATCTTCTGGGTTTGGGAATTGTCTAAAAATAAGGTGTGCTTTTTGTTCAAAGAAGTTTCGCATTTACACTTCATTGAGAAATTGCTCGAAGAGCGGATGCAAAAATCACTTTTCCCCGTAAATTCTTATCATATTTCATCGACAAAGTGAACAAAGAACGTTAATTTCAGACGCCAAGAAGACGAGATTTTAATCTCTTTTCAGTAGCAAGATGAAGAAAATTTTCTAAATGTTTCGATTTTTTTTTCTTTTCTTGAGCAAATGATTCTTGTGCACTGAATTTTCCTCAGAATTCCAAACAGTCTGAGATATTTGTTAACATAAGACAGTCAAAAAGCTTCCCTGATTAAATTATTAAGATCTTTTCACCAATTTTCCATTACTTTGCTAAAATGTCGGGAAATCAAAGACTTTCAATAAAAAAGAAACCATTGAGACGACAGATAATGTAATAGATTATTCCAATTATATTACGTTAGGATGATAAGAATGGATTGAATGTAATGCAATTGCCTTTCATTGGGATTGTAAAAAATTTATGGGCTTAATTCTGCGGAAGAATGTCTTTTGAAGGTCAAGTGATTGCAAATTGAGGTTTTCGAATCTTCCTCTTATCACATAAATTGTGACTTGGATACAGAATTTGAAGATGGGATAATAATGTGTTCATATCATTGCTTAAATCTTATGGCATCTTAACTTTCCTCTGGCTTGGAAAATGTTTAAAACAAACAAAATTTACGAATTTGAAAGGAATGTTTTCTTTTTCAGAGATTGTTTTTTTCGGTTTTCAGATGCAATAATTCATATTTTATTACGTTTTCTGCATTTCAGAAGTTAGATATTTAAATATCGCTATGTTTATCTATATATTGATTGAATTACAAACAATTGATGCACTTTACGATCAATTGGGAAATTAAACCTTCACGGAAAAATACAGAGATTTTCATGAAAAATCTGCTGCAAAATCACAACAGTGTTAATTATCGACGTTATTGGAAAATACATGTGACACAATAGAATTGATCCCCTGGTACCGCACGTTCACACGTTTTCATGTGAAATATGCATGACAATCTCATACGATTAACATGTGAAGTTTCACACGTAATTCCATATGATGTTTTTTATGGAAAACCGTGCATATTCAATATGCTTTGAATGATTTTAATAAATCGATCTATTAAAGATCTATCTTTGAATCTATCAAAGAAATCAAATATCTGTGTATTTTGGCTAACAAAAAATGACAGTAAAACAGATATAAAAAATTCTTATTTCCCTAAAAACCAGATAATTTCTTTATTTTAAATAATTTTGTAACATTCAGGGTAACTAAACAAAGAACGTTCGCCAATGATCAACGCACTCGATTGAGTCACCAGATTTTATCTTCACTTTGTCAACTTGCAATGTAGATTGTAGGCTGAGGAGGAAGACTTGGGCTAACAGAGTGTGTCTGCGTGTGATTGCAGGTCGTGTCTCTGGGCGCTGTGCTGTACTTGGCCGGTTGCTTGGGCTTCATTCTGCTGGCGATGTTCAGTCCGGCGCGCATGGAGCACTTGGCGCTGGTGTATTTTGGCGGCCTGAGCTCCAGCTTCCTCTACACAGGCGGCATCGGGCTGAAGTACATCGCGCTGGGCGATGTGCTGATCCTCATCATCTTCGGGCCGATTTCCGTACTGTTCGCATACATGGCGCAGACGGGCTATTTCGAGTGGACGACCATCTACTACGCCATTCCGCTGGCGCTCAACACGGAGGCCATTCTGCACAGCAACAACACGCGCGACACGGAGTCTGACAAGAAGGTGGGCATCGTGACGTTGGCCATCCTGATTGGGCGGACGGCGTCGCAGGTGCTGTACGCGTTGCTCCTCTTCACGCCGTACAGCATGTTCGTGGTGTTGGCGGTGAAGTACTCCCTCTGGTACTTGCTGCCGCTTGTCACGCTGCCGCACGCCTTCAGGATCGAGAAGGAGTTCCGCAATCCCGTCACCATGCACAGCGTCCCACGACAGACGGCCAAGTTGAACCTCTTCTTTGGCCTCCTCTTCGTCCTCACGATATTCTGCACGCCGCACCTGCCCTTCATCACGAAGAAGTAAAAGACGTGCGGCGGCTGCTCACGTCTGCCCAAGGACACCTTCCAGGACCACTTCCACGTCGCTGGTCTCCGGAAGACGGTAGAATGATTGAAAATGACGGATAATACAAAGATGAATAGACGTCTTTATGTGCTTTAAGAATGTTCTTTGGCACAAATGATCGATGATTAATGTATGTTTTATGCATTCTCGCGATGGGCAAATAAGAAATGCATTTCTACCCTATCATTTACCTGGTTATTCATGCTATTTTCATTTAAACACACCGAACTTTAATGTTTTACACACCTTTTACACGGTATAAAGATGGGTTTTCTCACCTTTTTGTCGCTGGTACAAAAGTAATTTATGTACTGTTTGTGCGTGAGAACTGCAAGATAAATATTCCATGTTATTGTCGTCCTGCAAGAACGTCTTTTTTACATGTATTTTATGCAAAGTTAGTGAAAAGTCCTTTTTGAAGAGAAGCAGCGGCTGGTTTTTGGGGGAGAAAAAGTGGATTTAGTGGTGGAAAAGTGAGCAAAGAACATTAGCATTTCTCTCGTACCTCTTATCAAAGCACTCACACTATCTGTATTTGTTAATTTACTCCTTAATTTGTTGCTATTATTTGTGTTCTCTTATTTATTGCGCGTCACATCGAAGGTGTCTCACACTTGATTAACTTATTTGCACAAATTTATTCATCATGTCCCGCCTTCGCGCCATCCTTGTTGTTTTTGTCCTTGATGTCTGCACAGCGCAGATAATCCATGCGGAAGGATGCGCGTCCTTCGGCGTCGTCCCACACGCACGAGAACAATATCAAAAGAAAAAGTATGAAGAAGAATCGAAGGAGATATCCTGACAATATCGACAATATCTGAGACTTTAGGATGTTTGTTTTTAGGAATCAACATACTCATTCCTCAACTTGTGCCCCCCCGCCCCCTTTTCCGAAAACACTCTACAAGTTATACTGAATATACTGCAAGAGAAAGAAAAGAAAAAAAAACAATTTACGACAGAAGGAATACCCAATTTTGCTACTTAATTTATTAGTTGTTAAGAATGAGAATAAATAAAATTTATATATTTTTTAAATCGATAAACTGTAGTAGATGAATATCTTCCCTGTCGACTTGGGGCTACAAAACAATGATATATAACTTAGAAAGTAATTTTATTGATACATATATTTGATTATGTAAAGAAAAACTTGTGGCTGGTTCAATAAAGAATTTCTTTGTACAAAAGAAAACTTGCTATACTTCATCTTCTCTCACGACTCTATGTATTTTCTCAACGTGAATTTCGCAAATTCCTTTCACATTTCATTTCAGTTTAATATTAACCGCTGTAATTACAACCCAACTTCTGCCTTTACTGCTATAACGCGCGCGATGTGAGACTCAATTTATCGCTTGGAGCTTTCACCGCCGGAAGTCCTCTTCTCACGCTTCCAAGCCTGGATCTTCTCCTTCAGTTCAGTGGCTGAAAGAGGAGGAAGTGTCAGGAAAACTGTCCGTGTTTAGAGGTCAATAGAAACTCACCAGGCTGCAGCATGTCTTCGGTCAGGAGCTGTCGATTGAAGGGATCTGTGTTGCTGTTCAGCAGATGCCGAATGATGATGGGACGATCCATGATGGCGCCCGAAGGCAGAATCACCGGATCACTCATCATCGTGTCCATCAGTGGATCCTTAAACTCATCCGGAGCATCAGCGAATTCGTCTTCTCGCTGTTGATTTGTCACTGCAAAAATCACAGGCGAAGTAAGTAAAATTTACTGGGAAAATCCAGTGACTAAAATTACCATAAATATCATGAGCTTTGGCAAGGAGAGCTCTGAACTTCTCCACTTCCACTGTCGATCGGATCTGGAGGCGTTCAATGCGATCAGCGGCATCATCGAAGAGATGCTTCTCAAAGGATCTCTGCAAAGAATAGCCAGAAATATGAAAATTACATTATTTAGCCAACAAAAAATGTTTAACATAGAGCTTAGTCATTTGCCCTCATTCTCCCTGTAGATTTATCATCATTAAGATGCGTGATAACTTTTTAACTTGCAGCTTCACAGTGCGATAACCCCGTTAGAATATTATCACACCAGAATGCAAACTATTAATCGAATCATTGGCATCTACACTCACCTCATCAGCCGCCAGAGCCGCTGCGAATTCATCGCAGCTGAGATGCAAGTAGATGTCGATGATCTGGCCCAGAAGTCTCCTCGGCTCCCAGCCATACTTCACCGGCGTCCTGACCTTTAGGTTGTTGCACTTTGGCCCACACAATTGCTGCAGATTGAAGTTGAGCATCGAACTGAGTCTGTCCACGAGTTCCGGACGCAAGAACGGCTCCTTAATGTCCACCGTGAGATAGTGAAACATGTCCACAGTCTCCCTGGCCAGCGTGAGATAGGATTTGCACTGCCGCTCATCCTGCGTGAGTTGACGCTGGCGCGTCTGCTGCGCCTCATCAGACAACTTCGCCCACTCCGCCTCGTCCATCACCAGCACTTGGGTCTCGTGGATGCGCTTGAGGTACTCCAGGCACTCGTCGAGCAGGAAGGTCGTGTCATTCATGAGCATATTGATGAACTTGACAAATTGCTTTCCAGTCTTTGACTCATTGATCATCGCCAGGCGATGCACAGGACTTTGCCACATGCACTTGAACAGGTGGCTGATGTGGTAGCGAATGGTGAACTTGTCGTAGAACTCCGTGCTCTGGCCCGTGGTCTCGATGTCCGTATAGAAGCGCATGAGGGCGGACGGCAGCACCGACAGCGAGATGTCATGGAACATGATGTTGTTGTGGAGACTCTGCGATGTGGTCTGAATAGTGGGTGTGGTGACGAAGAGTACCTCCACCAGTTTGGCAGTTACATAGGGATTCTTAATGCAGTGCGGCGCACACACGCTGGTCAGCAGCCACGTGATGATGGAGTGATCCATGTCCTCCACAATCACATCTGTGGCGTATTGCATACAGAAGAGCAGGAAGTCCGCGATGTCCTCCACATACCACTCAGGCAGTGCCGAGAACTCGGGCGTGGGCGTGAGTTGAGGCGGTGAGATGCTCGTGATGAAGGGCCCAGCAATCTTCCTGCCCTCCATGTGATACAGAATAAACTCACACACAGTGCTGTAGAAGCGCATGCACTGCCTCAGGAGATTCTCATCCAACAGTCCAATATCGCAGCACGCCTTTGACCTGTTCAACTTCATCAGCTGCATGGACCAGCGCTGCCTCAAGTCCTCATTCCTCGCCGCCAACCTCGTGAATTCCCACTGACTCTTTGTGTTGTTCAACTCTGACACGAGACGCTGCAGCTCCTTGATCACCCTCAATCTCTTATTGTAGCGCTGAATCGCCGGAATCACAGCGATATGGTGCGCATGAAGCGTGAGAAACCAGCACTGCGTCTGGAAGTTTGTCGGTTCCCACACATGACTGCTCCTGTACTCCTGCATCCACTCATTGTACTCCTCCGACTCGTACCGCAGCTTCGTGTCCTTCACAATGTGGATCAGCGAGTCCCAGTGAAAGGGATACATCATATCTACACGATCCAGCTTGATTTTGGCTGCCAACTTCTGCAGCGTCACCAGGAAGTTGAGCATGAAACCATCTCTGGCCAGCACTCGCTCATCCGTGTGAATCTGAGCGCGTTTCTCATTCGCTTTCAGAATAGTGGACATAAACATCAACACTGAGTTCCTGGATTCCACATTCTTCAGCAGTGCATGGAAGATCGAGTGCAGATAGTTGCGAATGCAGCCAAGACCAGCTTGCAGGCTCGACTGCAGCGAAGCGTCAATAAGGACGTTGTCGCTGGTGAATATTGCTTCCACGAGCTTTGGATTCTCTTCCACGAAGATCGTGGGCGACAGGAAGGGTCCCAGGAAGCTCACTTTGGCAATCTCCCTGCCCGGAGCTTTGCTGCACGAGATGGGGAAGAAGTTGTACTGCTTCGCAATGAGATTGCAAATTGGTCGGACATTGCCCTCAATCGTGATGGCTGTGAGTTCATCGAGCTTCGCCAGGATCTCCACGTTGAGATCCTTCGACACGATGGCCTTCTGCATGTCTCTGAACAAGTGCCTCAGCAGAGGCTCGAAGATCTCCTTGAACACCTCCATGTTCTTGTACGTCAGTGCCACGAAGGACTGCAGAAAGTCACTCTCCACTGTTTTTTCGTACATCAGCTGCAGCAATGCAGACTTCTCGGGCTTCTCTGTCGACTCCACGGGATCCTTACTGCCCCTGATCGTTCCGTTGAGCACCATGACTGAGTGCTGGAGGATTTGCACCTTCACCATCTCCATTAACTGTAGCATCTCAGCCAAATTGACACGCTTGGAGGATGTGAGGGTGTAGCACTCGCCCCTGATGATGTCGTAGCATCTGATGAGATAATCCAGAGCGGCCACGCGGCGCTTAAAGGGCTCAACGGGAGTCTCCTCCGAAGGACTACTCGAGGACGGCACCGAGAAGTCAAACTTGGCGGAATTCTGCTTCAAGAAGCCCTCCATGTAGTATTGAATCACATTCAACAGCACCCTGGACGTGAGATCCTCAATATCTGCCACCTCCTCGAAACTGTCCATATATTCAGTGGCCACCTCCTTGGCAATAATCAGCCCCTTGCAGTGCTCCGCCCATGTGGCGTTCAGCACCTTCGACACGTAAATCTCCATATCCAGCTTCATATTTCCGCGATTGTCCAGCAGAATGTCAGCGCTGGGCATCGCCTTCTCAGAGCAATCCTCCGTCTCCATATTCTCTATTCCGGAATCACAGTCGCCCAGTTTGTCCGCTTCCACACACTCATCCGTCTCCATCTGCTGCTCCTGCACCGCCTGGTTGTCCGTGGTGCTGCTGGCCGAGGCGCTCTTCACATCATCTTCTGCAAATAGAATCCCAGGGTCAATGAACCGCGCGCTGTCTTCTGTGCGCTCAACTCACCAGTCATCTCAATGCTGCCCCTGTAGTTATTATTGACTCTGTGCTGATCCACGGATGAGCTGGTCAGCACCTCATTGCTGAGCTCCGTGTCGATCTTCTGCTGCTTCTGTCGGTGCTCCACCAGCTCAATACTTGACTGGCGCTCATCTGACTCCCCGGAAGTCTTCCCGCCCGCGCCCTCAGTGGACGAGGACACGGCCGGCCCCCTGGCGCCAGCCTCCTGCAACGCTCTCTCCCTGTTGGGGTCCACTCCCAGGCGTCTCAATCGACGCTGGCGAATCTGTACAAGAAAGGCCCCGTTAGCACCTCATTCTCCCGCTCAGGAACGTCACTCCTCACCTCTTCCGGCGTCAATTCACTCATCTTCCTCTCTGTCTATGCTCTTCTAGTCGTGGGGCTCCGCTGTCTCCCGTGGGGGCGCTCCGACGCGATGAAAAAAAGTGAGAGTCAAAGTTCCACGTCAAAAATCATCCAAATGCACTCAATAAAACGCCTTCTGGGATCACTTCGAGTCGAGCATTCACCAGGGATAATCACAAAAGCGTAAATGAATTTGCTCTCAAGGCAGAAAATGGCTTTTCCGTGCTAAATTTTCCACTAGAAACGCGCTTTTCTTCTTTGTGTTTTTTGTCTGCAATGATGATCCAAAATTTGAAAGCGGGTTGCCTGATGAGGGAACCCGTTGTGACATGTCCACCCATGGCGGAAAGGTGTTCCGTACGCAGTACTCAAATTGGAAACCACATAAGAAAGGAATTTGAAAAATATCCAATTGAACAAATGGAGAGAAAATCAATAAATACATTTTGGAATACAATATATGGCGCATGGAGAAATGTTTGAGATAAATGAGAAATGTTTGTCAATATTTTGGTTTTCCTCTTCGGGGCTCGTCAGCTGGGTAGTGTGTCCAGTTCGATGGCCGCTGGAAGTGTGAAAAATTTTCATTGAAGTTATTTGGTACCCAAACCATGTGGTACATGGCCTTATTACGGTTCATCCGTCGCAGACTGGTTCTGGCTATTATATTCCTGCTCTCCTTGCTGTATTTCGTTGTCAATCTCTTTGGTTTTGTACGTGAAACGCCCTGAAATGATCTCCTGTTTCTCACTAACCTCACATTATCCAGCCCAAATCTAAGAAAATGCTTGTTTTTCACACTCTTCCAGTCCGGGAGCCTGTCCATCGATTCAGACGCTGAGTTTGAGGTGAAGCGAGAACATCCCCTGATCTGGAGGACGCTCCAGGAGCAGCAAAACACCAGCTTCAACGATCCCAGTGTGAAGTGCAGGAATTCGGTTCAGGGAAGATTCCTGATTGTTGACGACAGAGGTTTTGTTTGCTCCCGATTCGACCTCCTGCCGTCAGGATGTTGCAATGTGGAGACACCCTCCACTACTCACTACAGCTGTGAAACCTGCACAGA
The DNA here is from genome assembly GCF_947086385.1 of Phlebotomus argentipes. Classification (NCBI taxonomy): domain Eukaryota; kingdom Metazoa; phylum Arthropoda; class Insecta; order Diptera; family Psychodidae; genus Phlebotomus; species Phlebotomus argentipes. The sequence goes on along the minus strand of NW_026776181.1, from coordinate 3,363,742 downwards.
CACTGGCTGCTGCTCAATCTACGAGTATTGCGTGTCTTGTTGTCTTCATCCAGACAAGGTCTCATAATTCACATCCCCCAGTCATTGGAATTGTGCTCTAATCGGGATCTCTCTCGCATTTGCAGAAGGAACTTCTTGAGCGGGTGATGGAGAAGGCGACAGGTCGCCAGAAAGCCGTCTTTGCCTCTGTTCAGGACAACTTCGAGCTGTGCCTGGCCAAATGCCGCACGGATTCCCACTCAGTGCAGCATGAGAACAAATATCGCGATCCGAAGGCAAAACATTGCTACGGCGAGACGACAGCCCATGAATCTCAGCGAGATATCAGTGGCAATAATGTGCTTTAGAGACTCATAATCAGTGAAATAGACACTCCTGGACCGGCTCGTGAGAGACACAAAGTGATTTAGTGAATTATATCATGGATTTTCCGTGTTGGGGCTCAAAGATTCAGCAGCAATTCCTTCAATGGCGCTTCCGCACGTGGGCGCGCTACAAATACTCGCCACTCCACGGAAGCACCCTCAAATCCCTCCAGTAAGTCGCATTTACATTAAATGGGTTGGGGTGGAAATTGAGTTCAGTCCGTGGGGGTGAAATTGGGTCAATGGCATAATTGATTTTCTCCGCCTCTGCACATCTTGTGCACTTGAAAGTGGGCAAACTTCAATAATTTGTGGAGTTTGTTCGTCTGTTGTTTCACAACTTTGGCGAGACAATTAGAAAAAAAATAATTGCTGATAAGACTTTATTAATAACATGCATTGTCGAGGCATGAGGCTTGAAGAATGAGTGCACAGGGGCACACAAAATATGCTTACACTTATTCAGGCTTTCTCTGTGAAGTTCTCTCCATGGCGGATTCCATAAAAGAGATTATCGCCTTTCTGGTATGCCCAAGACATCTTCTGTGATGTGTGGTAAATGCCAATATTCCCGTCTTTGTCGATTGTAATCGCTCCAGCCGTTCCTCCCGTGATGTTTGTCATATCTTTAAGGGATTCTTCGGTGGCTTTTTGAGCTGAAACACCCTGAAATGCGATTCTGTTGACGATATCCTTTGCTAGGACAAATTTCATGATGCTTTCTCCATGTCCTGTCGTTGACACTCCACCAAAACGATCATCAGCAAAGGTTCCACAGCCCAGAAGTGGAGTGTCTCCAATTCTTCCCACATATTTCCCAGTAATTCCTCCCGTTGACGTTGCCACAGCGATTCTCCCTAGTCTATCAATGGCCACAGCACCAACTGTGCCTCCCTCGTGTCCTATTTCTGTCTTCCCTGGCTGAGAACTACCCAGATTCTGTGTCTTCTTGAAAGTCTCCAGTGCCTTTCTCGCCGTCTCTGTCACAAGTTGTCCTGGCGGTGAGAGAATCTCTATTCCTTGGCGTACAGCGAAATCCATTGCTCCCTCACCGCCCAAGAAGTTGTGCGGAGTTTTCTCCATCACAATCCTGGCCAGGCTTATTGGATGTTTGATGTCTCTGAGGAGAGTCACGCAGCCCGATGACAAATCTGAACCTCTCATGATGCTGGCTTCCATTTCCACAGTCTCATTGAGCGTCAGAACAGATCCGTAGCCTGCATTGAAGTTCTCATCCAATTCCATTGACTTCACGGCTTCCTCGACGGCGTCTAGGACGGAATTCGTCTCCTTGAGGACTCTGTAGCCAATTCTGGCCGCTATCAGGGCTCCATTGTGTTTCCCCTGGTCACGACTGTCCGGAATATCTCCAGCGCCCCCGTGGACGAGAACTATTGGCTCCATTGTCTGCCAGAGATAAGATTTAGCTCGTTATCTGCACTGTTTAGATATTTTCTCAAGTACCAAACCTTTTCTGGCAGAATCTGAGTGTGGATTTTATGCAAAAGAAGGACAATGATTAGGGAATATTTGAGACCGGTCATGTTTCAGCTTCGGGAAACTCACCAGAGATGCTGAACGGTAAACAGCCGATGAGAGACTGACACGAAAACAACTGATTCACCTCTTATGTTAAGAGCAGGCTTTATTGACTTGTCATAAGGCGATAAGAGACATAAAAGTGTCTCGGGAATGTTATGCACTTCACATACTTGGGGTTAATCGCTCAGGCATTTTCTATGAAATCATCCTCCGGACGGATGCCGTAGTGAACGTATTCGCCTCTCTGGTAGGCCCAGGACATCTTGCCGGAGGACGTGTAGATGCCTGGATTTCCCACTGTGTCCAAAGCAATGACTCCAGCTGTGTTGGCTAGCATTTCGGTCATCTCTTCGACGGATTGCATGGAGGCATTCTGGACGTCTAAGCCAAGATAAGCCATTCGGGCGATGATGTCCTTAGCGAGGGTGATCTTCATGATACTCTCTCCGTGTCCTGTCGTGGAAACGGCTCCGTAGCGATTATCAGCGTAGGTTCCGCTGCCCAACAGAGGCGTGTCTCCCACTCTGCCCGGATACTTTCCAGTTATTCCTCCGGTGGATGTGGCAGCGGCTAGATTCCCAAAAGCGTCCATGGCCACAGCTCCAACGGTTCCAGGTTCACCGAAAGTCTCAGTGTTTCCAGGGTTTTGTGCTTGACTGTCCAGCCAAGCTTGGAGCGATGCTTTCGCTCGCTCCGAAGCCATCTGTCCTGGTGGATAGAGAATGTGGACATTCTGCTGTCTGGCCCATTCCATCAGTCCCACTCCTGACAGGAACGTGTGTGGTGTTTTGTCCTTAACCATTCTGGCCAGTGAAATTGGATGAAGAATGTCTTGGACGCCAGAAACGCATCCTGCTGACAAATCACGCCCATCCATAATGCTGGCGTCCATCTCAACAGTCCAGTTGAGTGTCAAGACAGCTCCGTATCCAGCATTGAAGCCCACATCCAATTCCATGCTCCTCACAGCTTGTTCCACAGCATCCAAGACAGATCCTGTCTCCATCAGGGCGAGATAGCCAATGCGTGCGGCCAGTTTGGTGCCTGCAAACTTCTCAGGATCTCTCTCATCTGACGTGAAGCCTGCTCCGCCATGTACAAGGACGATCGGCTCGAATTCCTAAGACGATACCATGTTTGTATTATCTCTGTTATCTCTTGAGAGATCAACACTTACTTGACAAAGGCAGTGGGAAATGAAGCACAGAAAGGCGAGTGATAGTTTCATCTTGATTCGCAGATGATTCTCTCACGAGTAATTTCTCAATTGACTCTAAACGGCGATCAGTGCTCATATTCCTTCAAGGTGGCTTAATGGGCTGTGATATGGAGTTAAATGCATATTGGTGGATGGCAATCTTATCGGTCAATCTGTCGTTCAGTGTCTTATAATTATGGCCTGATAATACGCGCTTGTTGATGATAATTGTGACAATGTGTAGTGTTAGCTGTGAATTAGAAGAATGCGTTTATCAATTGTTTATGACTTCCAGTCAGGAGTTAATGAAGAGATAATAATTGACTTATCAGGTTGAATACCTGGTGAGAGATCATCGTGAAATGGAATGTTCCTATGTTTTATTGTCTTATATCTGAATTATCCGTGTTTATAGACGTGTAATTGGGTTAGTTTGTTCGTTAATCTGGAAAATATGGTTTATAAGTCCTAAAAATGTTAATATTCACCTTGTAGAAGCGAATTAAAGTCTAAACTCAACTTGAGCCCTTTTTGAACGAAGTGTTCATGTTGTATAATTGAGTTTAGTACACCATATAATTGTTTTATGTGTAAATTAAAATTGAATATAACAATTACCCTTCACGCTTTCTGATATAAAGCACGTGTCCAAAGTTACTATTAATTTGCACATCATCTATTGAGTTGGTCTTGACATGTATAATTTGTTAAGGACAGATTTAATAGTCTTAAAAGAATCTTGAAATATTTCTTCCCGGTTCAAGGAACGCTAAAATAGAACATTTCATAGATTTGTTGACAAATTTTTCGTCTCAGGTGACATTCTGTTGATAAAAATTGTGCAAATGTGTGCTAATGAGAGTCGGTAATGAGCTGTAATGCCAAACAGTTTCTATCGTGAGACGAAAAAAGATGTCTAGAATCGGTTAATTTGCTCAGCTTAGCGGCTTTCTGTGTTTACTTAGCATGTTGGACTGAAACACGCGCTTGTTAGAACTCTAATTCTCATTGACGTTCTCGCACAGATGGATCTTTTTGGACGTCACGCGTTCAGCTGTTTGGGGCCTTAGTGAGGAAGTTTATTTTGCTACACTATTAGATTGAATAAAGTGCATGATCGGCCTTTGTGAACGTGACCTCAGTTGTGATGAAACAATTTGTGCATTCATCCCTACATTGTAATTTGTATGCCAAATTTGCTGGTTCACAAAGCTTTGTCCACCACTTTGCATACATAATTTTGGTATTTGTTCACAGTGGCAGAAAAAGAATTGATAACGAGTTGGAGAAAAGAGGCGGAGGAGCGTGTAGATAAAAGTGGGAGGCATTGTTGAAATGTTAATAGTCATCGTGTGTTGGAGCTTTGGGTGGCTTTCCCGCGAAGCTCTGGTGTGTTCAGGGAAACGCGAATACACGCACGATCGCGGTCTTGGCAGTACCTGAAGTGATTGTTATCGCCAATTTTCCCAGTTCCACTCCAGTCGCCTCAGCGCGCAGTCGCTTTTCCAAATAGCTGAGCTTTAGTGGCGAGAGTGCGCGAGCAAAGTGCATTTATTCTACGGGTTTTTATTCTTCGATCGAAAGAAGGTTAATTATTTTGGCTGTGATCGCGGCTGTAAAGTGAAAGTGATCAAGGATTGCAGTGATTCTTTCCCTCACTTTTGGTCCACTCAAGGAGATTTTGCAAGTCTAGAAGGCGAGATTAAAGGTGTCTTATCGGGAAACGTGTATGACCTAAAAGAGTTGTAGTGCAGTAGTTGAAAGCGAAAGTCAGGTGATAATGATGTAAGTTCAGTTGAAGATCAAGTGTATGATCATTTTACTTTATTTGTGATTCTGCAATAAGTATTTTTACTATTTAGTTTCCCATGTCTAGACGATAATTCTAGGCAATTTACTCGATTTACCAGAATGATCAAGAGCGCAACACTGGATCTGAAAAATATTCTTCTTAATATGCAATTTCCAAGTGTTCATTGTCAGTTGCTCAAGTCACGTTTAATCTTTTTATTTTGCTAATTTGCAAAATCAATATGCAAATTCGGAAAATATAGTAATACAGTAATGAAATATGTAAAATGAGAAAGTAAAGTTGTGAATGAGAATGAAGGTGAAACAGTGGAACTTGCAGTGAATCTCATTCATATTAAAATGGTGTGTTTAGAGAGATACAGAAGATTATCATAATGGAAATTAGGATATGTTGAAGTGGTGTATTTTTATCTCATTCAAAAGTCTCTGTTGCGCAATTTTGCCTTTAGCTCAGTCTCAAAATACTTGCCTTTTTCGATGAAGTGACAAATGCAAAATGTGGCCAGGAAGTGTACAATAATAGCATCAATTTCATTCAATTGTCACTTGGAGAAAAATAGTACTTTTATTTTGCGCAATTCTTTCTCAGACTTGCAATTTATCAATTTAATGATATAAATTCAAGACAGAATCACGCGCACTTGGCATTTGATTTTGTATGTCGCATGAATGGAAATGTTGCGAGTTTCTTCGTGGTTTTGTAATCAAATGATCAGTTTCCTCTCGCAATGTGTCTGCAAAATTTCCCTTACAGTGCAAATTGAAAGGGTAAAGAGTGGTTCAAGATATGAATTACCTCATAAATTCAGTTTTAAAGAGGCTGTCGATAAAAAAAATAGTACAGCAAATGTGCAAATATTGGTCAATTGAATTGTATTTTCAATTTTTTTTTTGGGAGGTGTTCTTGAAAGTGGGCCACATTTTTTCTCTCTATTTGCTGTCTTCCTCCAACAATTGCATTAATAATCAATTTTGTTTTAACAATAAATATTGAGTGGCGCAAAAAAGGAGCCAACAGAGTGTTGGTTGGTCAATTTAAACGCTCCATCAGCTGTGCAAGAAATTCACCTTTTTTTCTCCTCTTCATCCATTCATTAAGATTCATTTGCATTCATTGTAAGTCAACATAAACTACCTTGACTCTCACTCTCGTTGGACAAGATTTGGTTTGCTTTGCGAGAATATGCAATGTGGAAGTGGACAGAAAAAAAGAGGAGAATTATTCGCTCATTTGTCGCACTCAATAATTTCAGCTTTTAATAATTTCACAGGTGGTCGAATTGAACCTCCAACCGGTCTCACATGGCTGACTTTAGCTCCTTCTCAGTCAGTTATCAATGCTACTGAACTAGAATTGAGCGCACACACTTGCCGGCGAGATAATTTATGCAAACTCGTCTTGAAATGTTTTAAATCATATTTCAATTAGGAGATTAGCTGAGGTTTTTGAATAAGCTAATATCACCGGTCAAATTTCGTTATCTGTAATTCGCAAACTACTTTCACAGACAACCACTTGGTTTTCGTTGTCAGGTTGTCGTATTTCAAGTCTCTTTTGCCATTGCAAGACATTTTCCATAAATGTGCAATCAGCTAGCACGTGCTTTCTGACCGAATTCCTGCACCACGACTCTGACTCAACCTTTGCCGAATAACTATAAGACACTATCAATGCAAGATTGTAGCGTGAAAAATAGAGTTATGCTGATTCATAGTTTGTGTTTATCTTCCCTAAAAGCTCTCAAAACGTGATGTTTTTCTCTCGTTTGCACATTGTTGGAAAAATCGCAATTACAATTTCGCATTAAGGAATATTGTATCATTTGACTAGTTTAAAAGTATCGTCATATCAGTGTTTTGTCTCTCAATATTTACGTCTGAGGGATAGTGAAAAAAAATCAATCGTCATGCTTTCCTAAGTGCGTTGTTGAAATTCCACGCGCGCGATAATGAATCAATCCTAAAACTGATGTCACACAATTGATAAGGCAAACTATCGTGTTAGAGCTGATGAGTGCTGTCTGTTGCTTTGCAGATTTCCGGCGATAACGAAGAAGAGGGTGTTGATTGCTGCTCTGCTGGCGGCAATTGTGGTGGCTGTGGTGTTGGTCACGGTGTACTTCACGGTGTGGAAGCCCAAGAATGTGGAGTCGGAGCCTCGAAGGATGGCCATTGTGGCGAATGGGATGGAGTGCGCGGACATTGGGATGGAGATACTGAGGAGGAATGGATCGGCGGCCGATGCTGCCATTGCCACGCTCTTCTGCGAGGGTGTGACTTGTCCGCAGAGCATGGGACTCGGCGGGGGCTTCGTGATGACGATCTATTCCAAGAGCAAGGGTGAGGTGGAGTCGCTGATTGCGAGAGAAGTGGCTCCGTTGGCTGCCACTGAGGATATGTTCAAGAATGGCACAATCAATTCCGTCGAGGGTGAGTTGCTGATAACACTTCTATCTCTGGAATTCACATGATCAGGCAATTGATTGATAAATTGCGCCCATCTTGACAATGGTGTGTCTTGTTTTAGGGGGTCTCGCGATTGCCGTTCCCGGTGAACTGAAGGGTTATTGGTCGGTGCATCAAAAGTACGGATTGTTGCCTTGGGCGGATCTTGTAAAGCCCACAATTGAGCTCTGTCGTCAGGGGCACTTGGTGTCTCCCTATCTGGAGAACATTCTCAGGGGCCGCGCTTCCAGAATCTACGCTGAGCCCACTCTCAGGGAGATCTACATCAATCCGGAGACGAACACCACTTGGCAGATTGGTGATCGCATAAAGAGGCTCAAATTGGCAGAGACTCTGGAAGTCATCGCTGAAGACGGTGTTAATGCACTGTACAATGGTCGTCTGACGAAGGGATTCATTGAGGACATTCAGAGCTTCGGAGGAATTGTCACTGAACAGGATCTCCTCCAGTATCGGTGAGATATTATCCAATAAATGTACTGAAGCCACTAAATCAGACAGTTTATGGCCACTTTTATCAGTCATGTGAAGCGTAAAGCATGAAGATATTCACAATAATTGTAAATTGTATAAATATTTGTCCTCAATTCATCTATTTTTGTTGTCAAACCACAATGGAGAGTCAGTAAAATCGAAAGTGCACGAAGAGTAAATTGAACATTGTGGCATTAACATGACAATTCGCGCGCAAATTGCCAATGGCATAAAAAGTCTGCTTTTAACATACAAATGGATTAACTTTTTGCACTTCAATGTTCCCAATTAAGCTCAAAAGAGTGACATAAACTTTTAATGAACTTGAAAATAGTTCAATGTCACGATATAACATAATTGCGATTGGTGACTATGGAAAATCACTGTGAATTCCTTTCTTTTGTGATGGCTTTTTAGGGTGAGATGGGACAAACCCGTGACGGCGAATCTCAAGAGTGGCTTCACGATGTACTCAACGCAAGCTCCAACTTCTGGACCACTTTTGGCGTTCATTCTCAACGTCTTGGATGGCTTCTTGGACACTTTGGAGTCACCTGTGACGTGGCACAGGGTTGTCGAGGCATTTAAGTACGCCTACGCCTTGAGGACTAACATGGGAGATCCGCTGTTCGTGCCCTCGGTCGATGCGCTCGTGGCGAACCTCACGAATGCCGAATATGCAGAGATCATCAGGAGCTTAATTGATGATAACACCACCTACAACACCTTTGAGCACTACGGAGCGGACTTTACCAATGTCGAGGATCACGGAACGGCGCATATTTCCATCCTGGCGCCCAATGGAGACGCCGTCGCTGCCACAAGCACGGTGAATTACATGTGAGTGTTATCAAATGGTCGTTGTGTTAAATCTAGTGTTAAAGATGGGGTTTTGCAATTGGTTTTGTGGGACTGTAGAAAATTATTTCACACCTTATCGCGTGCAATTAAGTTCACGAGATAAAAGAAGGCGTTTAATTGTATCAAATGTGGGATATTAAATTGTTGATTGTTCATTAAAATGGGAACAATTTGACTTTCGAAACATTGAATTGTATTGATGTTTCATGTGTGTTTCATGCAACTGATGGAGTGATTATAAAGAACTTCCTCTGCAGAAAATGACCCATTTGGGCAGGAATTCTGCGGAAATTAAGCAAACGAAAGTTGATAGAAATATTTATTCGTGTCATTCTTTCAGCTTTGGCGCCATGAGACGCTCACTGAGCACTGGAATCATCCTGAATGATGAGATGGATGATTTCTCAATTCCCGGGGTGGAAAATGTTTACGGAGTGCCAGCTTCTCCTGCCAATTTCATCAGTCCCAGGAAGACTCCAATGTCCTCAATGTGTCCAGCAATCTTGGTGGACAGTGAGGGAAATGTGCGGATGATTGTGGGTGGCGCTGGAGGATCGAAGATTACGACGTCTGTGGCTTATGTAAGTGTGATTCTTCCGCACGTTGTTTTTGGCCAGAGAAATTGACTTGTAAACGCTTACTTGTAGATTATTATGCGTCATTTGGTGTTCAATGAGAGCCTAATCGATGCCATGCACGCCAAGAGAATTCACCATCAATTGGCGCCAATGCGACTGGACTTTGAGAATGGATTCAATGAAGAGATTATTAAGGGCTTCTCGGAAAGAAATCATGAGCTGTACGAAGTGTCTCCAGGATCGGGCTTTGCAGCCCTGACGGCGATCAGTTCGGATGGGGCACAAAGGCTGGAGGCTGTCTTCGATCCACGGCGCAACGGATCGTCCAATGTGAGTGAAATGTAGTGACGCAATACAATCGCTGAGCCAGGAGGAAATCTGCAAGTCCAACCATCCCAACCCCCTTTTTCAGTTAGATTTAAATGATTACTGTGATTAACAATAGCGAAGAGGAGTCGATAAGGGGAGTGAAGAAGATATAGTGTTAAATTTATACAAGGAATGCTATAAAAGAAGCAAGGATAGTGTGAACAAGACGTATTTTGTAAGTGCAAAAAGTACAGTATAAAAAAAGTAATTAAAAAGCCATGGGAGTTGTTTTTCTTTTCTATAACATAAAAATTCACTTTATTTATCATTTTTTTTCCTCTGTTCTCACTTTGGTATACGACTTAATTCAAATTCTTCTCGCCACATCTTCTCGTGGAATTAAACAGTGATGTTTCTTCATCTGTCTCTCATCGTCAATTATTATTTCCAATTGAAAGAAAAAGTCTTTTAAATGCATCTATTTGTTTTTTTTTCTTGTTTCTTTGACAGAGAACACAAAGGTTGATTGTTATACGGAGACTAATCATTCGCACAATTAAACATTTTAGTATCAAAAATCAGAATGAAGGAAAATCTGATTCTTATCACATAATTAACACAAACTACAATCAATTCTGTGACATTGTTGAACGTAGAAAAATAGTGAAATTCGTGACGATTGTTCCACTATCTTTCGAGGACCAACACTACCAATTCCTACAAACTGCGTCAGGAAAGATTAAATACACGGTGTAATCATTATTATCAGCTAATCTCCCATTACATTTTCTCATCTCACATTCCTCATTTTCTTTCTCTCTCTCTCTCTCTCTCTCTCTCTCTGTGATAAATTATTGCCTGATTAGTTTATTAAAAATCTTCTCTCGCTCGACATTTAGAAGCTTCTCTCACCATTTTATCAGCTCAACAATCGCTCTTGCGATCTTCACAGTGACGCGCATTAGTGTTAGGACAGCTAGAAGGGGGGAAGGAAAGTCTGCTTTGAGCGATTTGCCATTACAATGAAATTGTGTGCTTCGTGAAAGGGGTTTTCCTTTGAGTTATTTTAGAGGTTTCGTCTAGGATCTTCCTGAGATTGGCCCTTTTTGTTTGTCAAAATGCCTCTTATCGCCTTCTATCACTTTCCATTGCGATTTCCCTCAAAATGACAATATTTTAGGTTTTTTTGTGTTCTTCTCTGTTGTTTTCTTCTTCGTCTACGATAAACACCCTGTTTGTAATTTTATCAATTCACTAAAGTTTCTCATCTACACTCTTTGTTAACACTGAAAAAGAGACATTTTTTTTTAATATCTTTACTCAGTTATACATTACGAAAATACTCTTTTGCTCTTCTAACATTGTGAAAAATACACGAGGAAATGCTCACAGGAAATATGATTTCTTCTTCGAGATATTTTTAGGGGAAGAACAATTGAAGTTTACAGCATGAGAAAATCTCTGAGATATTTGTTGCATTGCAGATTTTGGCGAGACACTTTTCCTCGTGCATTTCCATCCGAAAAATCAATTCACCAGAAAAACTACGCAATGAAGGATTTCAAAAAGGGACATTTACACTATCTCTTGTCTTTCTTACTATTCTCATTCTGTTAATAAATATTCTCCACTTAATGACTAAAAAAAAGTACACGTCATTCACGATATTGTCTCTATTCTGGAACAGTCTGTTGCATTAACTTCCCCCAGCTTCCGAAAATCTTCACATTTTTCTTTAAATTACTTTTCCTCCCTCTCGCGCAAATCTCTTTTCTCTCTCTCTCTCTCTTTCCATTCTAATGCTTACGTATCAATTTAAACTTGTAAAATACATGTAGAATGTGAGGACTAGAACTTATTTCGAAAGTTTTCTCGCCCCTTCCAAATACACTCGGGCAGAGATTTCACTTCTGTCACATGATAAATAAGGTTTTAGACGTTTGAGGATTAAATACTTTTCAGCTTGATTGCGCTATGTTTCTCCGCGATATAGTGGGATTCTTGCCTTAATTTGGTTTTGCTTTCCATCACCTCTAATCTCACATGTTTGCCAGCCAGTCAGCACTTGATATGTGGATTCATATGTAAATGGGATTCTCCTGTCCGGTCAGCAGTCTGAACATCGACGTCGGCATTGTCTTCATGAGGATCTGCAAGAGAATCCGAAGTTAGTCTCGAAGGAAAGCTGGAAAAGGACACTTTCTGCCAACCTCTCCAACGGAAGTGGCCAACAGATTGACGATCTTCTCGTGAGGAACCGCCACGACGCTCTGGTTGTTGATCTCGATTATCCTGTGGCCCACTCGGACGCCGCCTCGCTCCGCGATTCCGCCTCTCAGCAATGAGCAGATCTGCAGAGAGAAAAGCAATCAGATCAAGTCAATCATACTCAGTATGTACTTATATTGATACTCACCACTCCATTCTGAACGCTGAATCCTAGCTGATACTTCGTATTGGGCCTCTTGATCTTCACCTCGACGACAGGCGGACAAGGCACAACCGTAAATTTGACTGCAGTCTGTGTCTTTGTATTTCTAATGTACGTCTGGCACGTGGAGAGTGGCAAACCGACGAGGCTGAGTCCGTTGATGGCGATGATCTGGTCGCCAATGTTGAGCTGTCCGCACCGCGCCGCGGCGCCCGAGGAGAGCAGGTTGGCGATGACGACGGTGGGCAGCATGGAGCCCCAGCCGGACTCCACGATCACCACGCCCAGAATCTCGCCCTTGGCCTTCGGCACCACCACCTCCTTCTGCAGCTCCTTCTTGGCGAAGATCTCCAGCTCGTCGCCGAATATCTCCTGGCTGTTGAGCACCTCCTGATAGTCCATCTCCTTCACGAAGCTGTGGTCCTCGATGCCGTTGGCCTTCAGGAACTCCATGTAGGCCACCTGGAAGGCCTGGCCGATGGACTGCGCGATGAACTGCGCCTCGTCGCTCTCGAACACGTGGCAGATCATCTTGGGCGTCCGGTTGGGCTTCGGCCCGTCGTCCACGTCCTGCGGCACGAAGCGCCGGCGCGCCATCAGCACCACCAGGTCGCCGATGTCCGCGATGTACGAGATCGTGCGCAGCGCGTGGTCCATCATGATCTCCTTGAGGTCCGTGTTCAGCACCATGATCTTCTCCGTCGAGATGAACAGGTCCACCTCAGTGCTGGGCTGATTCTCGCCCTCCGGCGCCTAAAAGTACCATTTTTATTTTACATTTCTGCCCATATAAATTGCTGAATTTTCTTACCAATGCCTAATCAATCCGATAAGAAAGCATTTAAAGAGATTTATTCTCTTAGAAAATTTTGTTCTCAATAAAGTAAGCAAAAAGTTTTACCTTGATTCGTGAAACAGCCTCTTCAGCTTGAATCATCCTTGTTGATTTGGTCGGTTGACCCTCGCAGACCAGCTGAGTGGATCCCAAATATCGGGCCCTGAACAGAACTCCCTCAATAAGAACTGCAGGATCGAGAGCTGAAGAAACAAAGATGTCAGCAAAATCATGTTATGCGGAGGAAAATACTGCGTTGACTTACATCAGTTAACATTCCAATGGTAAATGGTAAGTGCATGAATAAAGATGGAATTAGTGAGAGGGATGACTAAGCAATATGACCCACTGTCCCCTAAAATATTCTCCGTCCCTCTTTCTCCCTACAGCAATATAACTTTGTTCTATGAACAGACAAGCTCTATGTGCAACAACACTGCCATAAATAACAGCTTTAAGCTCTCTAGACAGGGTCAAACATGGGCCACTTGTACTGTGTAATAGTTGAGTTTCAGCGAGAAAGGCAACAATTAGAAACTTTCCGTTAATAAATCAACCGTGAAACAATGTGTAACACCTTTAAGAACTGCAGCATCTGCACAACTGCACTTGTTTTCGCGCTGGGGAAAGGATACAAACAAGAGGTGGAGAAGAGTTTTTGGGAAAGTTTATGCAAAGTGTACAAAACTCTAATAAATGTTTCATTTCGCACTTTCCCCAACAGAGAAATCAACATTCTCATTACGGACTCACATTTCTACTATTATTTGGACAACTTTGGCACAGGAAAATTTTTAATTACTGTCTTGAGACACACAATTCAAACTTACCCTCTTTGTTTCTGCTCTTTCCCTTCCTGCTGTCGTCCTTCTTGGAGCCAATGGAGTCCGTTGGACTCTTGTCAGCCAGCGTGGCGGGTGAAATCCTCCCTCCAGAGCCGCCAGACACTGGAGATGTGGGCGACAGTGCAGTGCCCACACCCTGTCGGATTGTCGATTGCGCCAGAGGCGGAGACTTTGAACCCGAAGGAGATTTAGCCAGTTTCCCCTTCCACATGCCGGTCTTGTCCTCGTAGAAGCCCTGATCGTCGAGCCTCTGCTGACCCAGAAGCCGATCAGTCTCCAGATCCGTGTCCGCCTCCTCGTCCTCCCCACTCATGGCCTTCGAGGGATGCTCAGAGCTGAGACTCTCCCGCGAAGTGGCGTTGTTGTGATGTCTGGGCACCCAAACTGGCGACTCTGTTTCCTTTGCCGCCTCAATGACGCCCTTGGGAATGTTTCTATCCACGGCTGTGGGAATAGTACTGGCCGCCGGCAGAGTTTTCGTACGCTGAAGAGTCGTCCTGATATCCTTGAGTGCCGCCTGGACATCCTGTAGAGGCTGCGGCGGAGGTGGCGTTGGGAAACTCTTCACTTCCTGCCCCTGATCGTGCTCCTGAATGCCTTCAATGCATCTCTTCGGACTGGAGGATTGCTCCAGGAAGTTCCCACCTGTAATGACTCGCTGTCTGGCCTCTCCAATCGCAGGATTATTGTTCTCTGTGTCTGACGCATGTCCACTAGACAAACCATCTTCCAAAACAGGCATCGAAGTGTAGAGCCTATTGAAATCCGGCACAATTCCGTTGATATCATTAGAGAGACTGTCCAGATCCCCACAATTGGAGTCGTAATCCGTCGTCTCTGGCGAGAGGGTGAAATTCCTTGAGTGTCTTCTCACATGATGCTCCAGCTCCGTATCTGCCAACTCTCCGCTGCTTCTGCTGCCCGAATCCAAGTACAGTTCAATATCGTTGTGATCAAATTCCTCTTCTCGGATCTTCCTTGTGGGCGATTGCGTCTCCTGCGTCTTCTGCGCCAGCCTCTGTCCTATATAGCAGTGATCCTGCACGCTGTCCATCTGATTGTGATATCCATGCGGAATAAACTCACTGCTGCTGCTCTTGGCGCGCTCAGTGTCATCCTCCGGACACTTGAAGAACTCCTCAAGCACCTTTCGTGTCTCAGAGAACTCATAGAGATAGTCAAAAGTCGTTGGTGGCTGCAGCTTCACATCCTCCTGTCCCAGATCCTCTTGGCAATTCCCATAAGCACCACTAGGAGAGGGAACAACCCTCTGCGGGAATCCCGGACGCGGTGGAAACATTGCCGGAGATGCGAGAACATTTCTCCCCCTGTTTGCTCCTGGAGAGTCATACTGCACATTCCCAAAGCGCCTCGGCGAACCCTCGTACTCGGCTATTGGCAGCCCGCCGATCACTTTGGCCACTCGACTGCCACTGCCTGGAGAGGATGTCCCATCCGGACGTGGCGCTGCCGCACCTTCAGTGTCGGAAATCGTTGGAGAGTCCAGAATCATTCGGCCACCATTCCAGCTGTCCCCTATGTCATCAAACACCACCATTTCACCCTCTGTGACCAGAGCCGGTCCACCTGACGGCGACACAGGACTGGCAGAGTCCGCATGACTCACCTGGAATAAAATGCAGTCATCTCTTCATTACTTTTCCGCACAATAAACTGTATGATGAGAATAGTACATGTTTTATAGTTGTGTTGTTGTAGTTGGAATCAATAAAATTTCTGCTAACCTCAGTGTAAAGTTCAGGTTTTACAACCTCGATAATAAGGAAGAATATTTAAAGTGAGGAATAGATAGAAATTTCATCTTATATCCAATCTTATCAATCATTTGGATTCGTTGGTGGGCTTTAAAACATCTAAGCCACAACAAATCATTAGCTTAAACGTGTCGAAGACAAGTTTCTACGGCAGAACGGATGCTAATCAGTCTTACCGGACTCCTTCCGAGTTTGATGGGATATTGATGGTGATGATGATGATACGAGTGCCTCGATTCGCTCTCCGTGAGATCCGGGGAGTTGAGGACAGTGCTGGCGGGCGTGGTGTTGGGCGTCCTCCGTCTCATCTCCCACAGATACCTCTCCGAGACGATATTGTTGATCTGATGCAGTTCTGGCCTCGTGGTCTGCTTCGTGTTGGAGATTCCCCGCACAGGGTGCTTGCCTGCGCCAAAGCTCGACACTCCGTCCTGCGACATTCTTCAGCTCGTGTGCTCTGCTATTCCTCGGTGCGTCTCTAGAGATCCAGTGCACTTTCTTGGGCACTCCGCATGTCAGTCTGCAAGAGATATAGGAGGAGTGGAAGTTGAGAAGCTGTAAAGTGTGTATGAGTAATTAATTTGCATTCTGCAATCGTCTGTGGAATATTCAATGAGATCGAATGATGTCACACTTTGCACACTCAAACAATTCGCCATTCTCCGAGGCAGAGCAGCCCCAGTAATTAAATTTTGCAGTCAAGGGGCAAATTCAATAACCATTTGTTGCTCTTCCGGGCTAAAATGTGTGTCACTTATCCTGGAAAAGGGACATTATTGCCATTGATTTGGCCGTAAAATGCAATAAATGTTCCAACACTGGCCAAGATTAATGTTCCTGCACTGAAAGGCAAAATGCCATTCATTTCGCCTAATATATCATGTGGATATTGATTCCTTAGATAAATAAATACAACTGATAAATACCGCCTTCGGGGTTTAATGAACTCTGGCCAAAGCTTATCTTTTGGCTTTTGGAAATTTTCCAAAAATCTCTCACCACTGCAGCAGGCGAAACTATTTCAAGTATTTTTCCCCTAGTTGCAACTTTTGCATGGATTTTCCCCAATTCACGCTCGCCTGTTCGTCATACTTTTCACGCGATTTCCGACATGGAAATCAATCCGGGAACCTCAAGCGCGCACACATTCTTATGTTTGTTGAGCTCAGGCCAACATTTCTGAGTAAACCCCATGGACAAACCTCTCTATCGGCCCAAGTAATATCTTCTGACTGATTTTAATTGATTGCTGCTCTACTTCTCACGATAAATCGCACATTTTCCACGTCGGAATCTTTCTTTTGCGTCAGCGAACTGCACCGCAGCCATAGGCCGAGCACTGGTGTACTTTCACTCGGACTTGTCCCGCTGCGGAAGACGGAAAAGATGCACTTTTAGCACTTTGCGCTCATCTCCAGTCCTAGCACGCACAATTTTCACGAACTACGAGAGAACGAAATGCAATTTTCCCTGGAGGATTGAGCAAAGTGCAGAGATTTTGGGGTTTTCTTCCGATCCAGACAGTTCAATGACAACCACAGGAGACGACAGGAAAATCAATATTGCTGTCTTAGGCCACATTATCACTGCCAAATAACACACGCAACTGGCTCTACTCACCGCTGATGTTATCTAACTCATGTTTCTAGTGGAAAGTCACTGAGAAATTGTGCACTATCCCGAAATAATTAATGCGGAAGATTTGGAGCAAAGAGAGGTATCAAAAACAATATAAGCAACTATGATTCCAATGCTCACCGCCAGGGCGATGTGCGAAATTCCCCGAGCGCCATCTATTGGCACAGCATGGGCAATGTGGTTTAGAAAATAACGAACAAAGTTAGTTTATCAGCAAAGCCTATATATTCATCTTTCACTTCTCCATTATAATTAATCTGCATCACAAAATTATATACTTTCACTTTACATCACTACATTATAATACAATTGTTCTAAAGTTTTATTACGTCAGAAAAAAATCGGATAGAAAGACTTTCTTCTCCAAATGAATTTTAATTTTGATTTGCACATTTTTTATCTTTTTTTTTCAGAATTTGATTGCAATGCGATAAATTTCAACACTTTTCTGCCATCATCACTGCAAACATGGGCAATATATATTGAAAAAGAGATGAATAAAATGTGTTAGATTACACTTTCTTAATACATTTTTCCACTGTATCATCGGCCAAGCAGTATTGAAAACTCAGATTAAATTAATGACAATCCATTTTAGGGGATTAATTTATAGAATAGAGAGAATACAGACAGCAAGAGTTTTTTTTTCAAATACACCATTATTTCTTTACAATTTCATGTTACTTCGCTCGTTTCCTTCTCCCAAAGCTTTTAATATCAATTAGACAAAATCGTCAGAAACAACCTTCAGACTGAGCAAGATTTAACGTTTTTCCTCGAGTTCGCGCACTTTCAATTGAGTGGAAATTGCTGATGCAGAGGACAAATAAAGGAATTTCATCTTCGAACTTTCATTGGCAAAAATAGACATCAAAGATGATTGAAAGCGTCTGATATGTTGTTATGGGAAATATTTAGAGTTTTGTGTATTGTGTGGTGTGATTTTTTTTCTCTCTGTTTGTGTGATAAACTTTCCATTAAATATCTTCACCTGTTGGTAATCTCATCAATAAAATATTTTCTCTATTTAGATTTTCCTCTTCTTAAATATAATCTCATCTCTCAACTATTCTGTGTGATTTTGTCCATGAGTTCCATCCACTAGAATACAATCGCTAAGTTAACCGAGTTGATAAGACACACCCCAGCAAGGCCAGATCACTTTATCCTTCTTTAATTCCTTCAGCTTTCCCTCGTTATATGTATGTTATGTAGGTGAGAAAATCAACCATTAACCTGCGAGGTTAGTTTAACAGTGCACTATGGATTGGATTTATCAATTCACTACTCGGGCAAATCAGACGGGAACTTCAAATAAGGGCTCTCTGCTGCTTCTCATTAATTCCTAAACACATTTTCCTTAGAACTTAACTGTCTTGAAGCTTGATTCATTATCTCCTTGATGCTAGCTTAAATATAAATGGGATTCTCCTGTCCGGTCAGCAGTCTGAACATCGACGTCGGCATTGTCTTCATGAGGATCTGCAAGAGAATCCGAAGTTAGTCTCGAAGAAAAGCTGGAAAAGGACATTTTCTGCGAACCTCTCCAACGGAAGTGGCCAACAGATTGACGATCTTCTCGTGAGGAACCGCCACGACGCTCTGGTTGTTGATCTCGATTATCCTGTGGCCCACTCGGACGCCGCCCCGCTCCGCGATTCCGCCTCTCAGCAATGAGCAGATCTGCAGAGAGGAAAAATGCACGATTTTCGATATGCACCTTTAATTTAAATTTTAAATGGCAATGGGATACTCACCACTCCATTCTGAACACTAAATCCTAGCTGATACTTGGTATTTGGTCGCTTGATCTTCACCTCTACGACTGGAGGACAAGGAACGACGGTGAACTTAACCACCGTCTGCGTTTTGGTGTTCTTGATATACGTCTGGCACGTGGAGAGTGGCAAACCGACGAGGCTGAGTCCGTTGATGGCGATGATCTGGTCGCCGATGTTGAGCTGTCCGCAGCGCGCCGCGGCGCCCGAGGAGAGCAGGTTGGCGATGACGACGGTGGGCAGCATGGAGCCCCAGCCGGACTCCACGATCACCACGCCCAGAATCTCGCCCTTGGCCTTCGGCACCACCACCTCCTTCTGCAGTTCCTTCTTGGCGAAGATCTCCAGCTCGTCGCCGAAGATCTCCTGGCTGTTGAGCACCTCCTGGTAGTCCATCTCCTTCACGAAGCTGTGGTCCTCGATGCCGTTGGCCTTCAGGAACTCCATGTAGGCCACCTGGAAGGCCTGGCCGATGGACTGCGCGATGAACTGCGCCTCGTCGCTCTCGAACACGTGGCAGATCATCTTGGGCGTCCGGTTGGGCTTCGGCCCGTCGTCCACGTCCTGCGGCACGAAGCGCCGGCGCGCCATCAGCACCACCAGGTCGCCGATGTCCGCGATGTACGAGATCGTGCGCAGCGCGTGGTCCATCATGATCTCCTTGAGGTCCGTGTTCAGCACCATGATCTTCTCCGTCGAGATGAACAGGTCCACTTCAGTGCTGGGCTGATTCTCGCCGTCTGGTGCCTAAATGCATGTGTTATTAAATCAGTATTTTACCTAAAAGATAACTTGTTGGGCCAAGAATCAGAACTTACCAAAGCCTTTACAGGAAAGCATTTCAGGGAAGAGCGATACTTTAGCAATCTAGCGATTTAAGTTTCTCTGTTACTTGCCTTAATCCTAGATACCGCTTCTTCAGCTTGCATCATTCTTGTTGATTTGGTCGGTTGACCCTCGCAGACCAGCTGAGTGGATCCCAAATATCGGGCCCTGAACAGAACTCCCTCGATCAGGACCTCCTTGTTTTTGCTCTTCTTCTTCTTGTCTCCATCCTTAGTGGATGCATTCGACCCGCTTGGACTCTCATTTATCAAATCGTGATGCTTATCTCCACCGCCACCGTTGTCATTGTGTTCGGGTGATGAAACACTCTGGATTCCTCCGCTTTGAGGAGACAGATTGCTATTTCCTCCCACGAGATCCACGAGATTGTTGTTGGGCGACTTGAGATTGGATACTGCGGATGTGATTTCTGGAGTGGACGGAAGAAGAGAGTTTAAACCCTGTCGAAGCAACGAAGTGGAATTGCTCTTGGGCACTTTTGGGGACAATTTGGACAGAGTCGATGCTGAGAAGCGATTCTTCCGTTCAGTCCACTTGCTGTTCTCATCATAGAAGCCTTGGTCATCCACTCTCTGGTGTCCAAGGAGCCTATCAGTTTCCAGGTCTGTATCCAACTCTTCTTCCTCCCCACTCACACTCTTCTCATGCAATGCATCGAGCTCAGTGCTCTCAGGGATGTTTTCCCGACACCTATAGCTGCAGAAATGAAATAAGAACGTTTAGATCTTGATTTGTATACATTTATAGCTTCTGAAGTCCCACCTAGGAATCCAGACGGGAGATGTAGAGAGTGGAGATGCAACGTTTTCAGATAAAAGATGGTTGTCTTGCTGCGTCGGGAAGGTTTTGGTACGCTTCAGTGTTGAGCGAATATCTTTTAAGGCAGCTTGAATATCCGGAACGTTCGCATCCAATCCAGCAACTGAAGCCTTCCTATGTGGAGCTGGAGCCGGAGGTGGAGGAGTCATCTGAACCATATCTAGAAAATAGCCGAGAATAATTTACAAGAGTTTTGAGACAGCGCATTTTTGGTTGAATCTTACTTATTGAATACAGAGACTCCAGTTCTGGGTCGGTATTCTTAAAGATGGTGTTTGTACCAAGATTGTGGACTGGCATCCCTGCAGGTTCCGGCATCTTTGGCTCACTCCCCACAGCATTGTTGGTGTTCAGAAGGAATTCATCTATTTTCTGCATAATAGGGGACCTCTTGATGGGACTATCTATAATGCTCTGAGCCCTGAGCTGACTCTGAGGTTCAATCACTGTCTCTGTGGCCTTCTTGTCCATCAGGACGGATATAGTGGGATTGTTGTTTTCCGTGTCCGAAGCGTGGCCACTGGACAATCCATCTTCAAGCACTGGCATTGATGTGTAGTGGCGCGCGAACGCGGGATAATTGGTCGTGCTGTTGAAGTCCCCAGAGAGACTGTCGAGATCGCCACAGTTGGAGTCATAGTCTGTGGTTTCTGGTGAGTATCTGAAGCAGCGCGAGTGCCTCTGTGGCGTGGAGTTGGGCTTGATTTCTGTGTCACCCAATTCGCCGCTGCTGCGACTCGCCGAATCCAGATACACGTCATACTCATTGATTTCTCGATGGCCCTCCACTGGGATGCTCGCAAAGCCGTTCTGCTTAACTGGGCTGGTCGGTGTGATGTTCTCCGTGGGCGATTTGCTCACCATCGCCTCGGCCAGGCCGTAAGTTGGGTGCTGCTCAATGTCCTTCTCGCACTCCTGATTGCCACTCCCACGAAACTCATAGTGAATGTCCTGCGGAAGATAAATCACTCTGTTGAATTTCGTGAGGAAACTATGTTTTGCAATTTCCCACAACACAATGTTCGAATCAAAACTTGTGTGTGTTTTCTTAGTTGATGTGGAGGTGAAAATGAAATTGATTGAAAACATCCCTCACAAGGCACAATTATCCCCCGATGGCCAAATGAAATTAAGTGGACGTGGAGAGCCCGTGTGAAAGGCAGGAAGGAATATGGGATGACTCTACAACATTGATTCAATAATTGATGGTAATTGTAGTCCTCCTGCGACAGTTAAAATTCATGACTGGAGAGTCGCTTTAAATTACCATTAGGGACGGCCCGGGAAAGTTTTCATTTAGATGCGGCGAGCAAGTTCAGGGAAATACAACGGGAGGCACCTCCACTTAATTACAACTCCTCAGGACCATCCCTCACCGGAGGTGATCGAATTTAATTTAGCTATAAAAAAGACCTCTGCGGAGAAGTGAAAAACATGGCCATCGTGGGTGGAAAGCGAAGGGGATGAACTTTAGAGTATATAGTTTCCAGTGACCTCAATTGCCTCACGCTCTCGGGGCAGGAGTAACATGGATTCAACAACGAGAAAGTCCTGTCAGGACTCATGGGGATTTAACATGCAGAGCTTTGGGCCTTAATAATTCACTTGCAAAACACTGTAATTATTTAATAATGAATATGGCTCTATATTATTACCACATGATATTATTTTCGTCAAAATGCCAGCCACAGAAATTGCACTGAACTATTTTCTGGCAAATTAGTTAATGACTGCCCACAGTTACTATGCAATATTAATTACACTGGCCCAATTGGACCGCCCTGTGGATTTAATTTAAACAAACAATTCGACGAGCTGTTCCATTTACCTGAGACAGAATTCTAGGAATTCCTCCAACCAATTCTAAACCTCAAGCATAGCGCAGAACATTCCATGAACTTTGCCATAAGGATTGGGTATTGTTTCTGTAAACATTTAGAGGACTTTGGAGTTTGAAGGTGTCTTGCAGACCACAAAGTTTCCATACATTTACCACTGTTCTGAAAATTGCCACTGAGGTCAACATCCCCAGATATAATAAATGGTATTAACACTTACGCAAGAAGTGCCAGAATGAGACAATTCTGGTTTCAAACGATATGTGCTTATATGAGAAAGTTTACGAGTTTAATTATATACCGAGCGTATGTCATGCTAAACTTTCGCCCATGACAAATTAATTTGTCTGAAATCTTGTTTGAAATTTCAGAGGAAGTCAAAGTAATATATTCTATTTGAGCATAGAACGGTCATGGTAGACAGTCTCATAAACTAATTTTTAATATTCTCTGTTTTCCATAAAAATTTCAGTCCCTCATTTACTGGCAATATCCGTGACTCGTTGAAAACAATATTGTGTAATTTATGGGAAAATCTCTGCAATAAGCAATGGAAGTCATTTGCAATCGACTGATTTTCTGTTGTCCTCTTTTCCGCACAGTTATATAATGCTCTGCGAGCACAAAGTTTACAGGGAATGAGAAAAGTCGATATTTCATGCCTATTCATTTAGCTATTAAAGAGTCTGATAACGCCAATTATCGTCATAAATTGAATAGCTATTTATGCAAAATTCTCACTTACCGTGCTGTCGGCGTCGCTTCCGTTGAAATCGCTCAACTTTTCCAGTGTTTTGTCGTCCTCAGCGATGGGACACTTGAAGAACTCCTCGAGAACTTTCCTGGTCTCTGAGAACTCATACAGGTAGTCAAAGGTGGAGAGCTTGGGCTCAGTCAGGGTGAAGTCAGAGTGTGTTTGCACTTCTATATTCTCGCTGGGCGACTGATCCAGGCTCTGAGATAGCTCAAGTGTGGTCATGGTGGTTTCCTTGGGCGCCGGCATGACTCTCTGAGGGAAACCCGGTCGCGGTTTCAGCTTGGTCGATCCGTAGCTCTGGCCCGAGGCGATGGGCGCGTCGTCGTAGTACTGATTGATGGCACTTGACGTGGCTAAATGGCCAAATCGCCTCGGAGAGCCATCGTACTCTGTGAAAGTGAGAAATAGTCCATCACACTCGTGATACGCAATTCGGGCCGCCAACGTGACAAATTACCAATAATGCCGGAGACATTTTTTCCACTCGACACATATCTCGTGGTGGTGGCTTCCAAATGGTTGCTCATCTTGTGATTTATTTGCTCCCTGCGACTGTGCTCAAAAATATCCACTGTCTCCTCCTCGTCATCGTCCTCCTCCTCCTCATCGTTCTCCTCCTGAATGGTCTTGTGTTCCGGCATCTCCGATTCCGTTGTTATGCGCAAATCTGCAAAACCACGACAAATGTGAGCAGCCCTTTGCACGCCCGAAATCGAATTGTGGGTAATTACTCTGCCAAGTGTCCCCTATGTCATCGAACACCACCACCTCGCCGTCCGTCACCACAGCCACACTCCGCCCGGACGCTGCCGCAGAGGCTGCCTGGCCACCTATTGACTCCGCAAATGAATACCCTTCGCCATGACTCACTGGACTCCTGCCCACACGAATGTGATGCTGCGGCTTCGCATGATGCGACAGCGACCGCCTCTCCAGACCACCGAGTCCACCCTCGGCATCCGTCACTTCTGGCGAGTTCAAGACCGTGCTCACGGGCGTCGTGTTGGGCGTCCTGGCCCTCAAATCCCAAAACCCTAGCTCGGAATCCTTGAGAAAGGGGTTCTGATGGTACGACGCCGAGCGTTGCACGTGGTTGAGATGCTTCTGAAAGTGCTTCGACATCATCTCAGTGGAGTTCTGTGAGTAGTTTGAGCCATACTCCACCGAAGCTTGACTATTACTACCGTAGTAGTAGTTGCTGAATCTGTAAGAGAAAATGGAAAAAAAATCTATGTGACGATCCCCGAGGGATTAAAAATAATTGGAACACTGAAATTGGAGTGAAATAAATGTAATTCATTCTATAAGACTTCTAAATGTTGTTCTAAGCAGCAAATGATAAATTGCACAGATTGAGATTATAAATTGGTCAATTCAGCAAATGTGTGGTTTCATTTGAGGCCTTGATAAGAGTCAAACTACAATAAAATGTGCGTAAAATCCCTTATTTAAGAAGAATATTATTTAATCTATGAAAGAGCAGGGGTTTTAGTGTTTCCTGTCCTATCAGGAGTTTCAGGATGCCGAAGACATTTACCATGCCTCTGACTGATAAAATATACCATGCATTTTTCCTGAGGCGAGCATAACACATCTGAGAGGCTCCTTACTCTGAAGCAATTTAGCTCTCTATTGTAATATTACTTCAGCACGATCCCTTCAAAGCCCCGTAAGCTTTTAAATTGATAAAGCCATAAGCCCGTCAATATCAATTTCGAAAAGGTCACGAGCAGAAAGAGGGCGACAGCTCAATAAAGCAGCCACTACATTGAGATTCCCTCGGACAGAGGCGTACCTGTCGGGTCGTCCGGACAGTCCTGGGGCGTCGTGCGTGGCGCTGAGGAAGGGGTTGGTCGCCACGGAGGAGGACTTGGCCAGGGGGATGCGAACCGACGAGGAGTTGGACGAGAGCGATGAAGACGGCGGCGACGCCGGGGCGTGATTGACCGGATTCAAATTGACATCGTTTCGCGGACGACACTTGGGGAAGAGCATGGAGATCTGCTCGGTCAGGAGGGCCCCTCCGGCGGCGCCAGCGGTCGTTTCGGCGGCCGGCGCCCTGCCACCGTGGCTCGCCGTCGTGGGTGTTTTGGTGTCAACGAGGCTGATTGTTGTGCTCACCATTGCTGCAAATGGGCTGGAAGATGTCTCTGGGGCGGGTGAATGCTGCCTGGAGGACGGAAGAGCGGAATTATTTGTCACATTTCGTGTGATAACGGCAGGGCGCAATTCCCATTCATTCGGAGATAATGAAAAGCATTTAAATTTAACGGCCTCACTCCCCCAACCCCCTCACCCTTCTGCTGGATACGAACAGCCGGAGAAAGTTGAATCTCATAAATTTTCGTCTCCTGCACACACCGCAACGAAAGGAAAATTTTACAGACATTTACTCTAACGATTTTTATGCTCCTCCGCCAGCACATATTCTCCGTCTTTGGATACTTTTTGCACCCCCGACGTCGGGGGAGGGAATTATTATTCTATGTGTCTTCCACTTCACATTTTTCTTCTTCCCCGGCGCACAAACACATTGACTCGACGCGAGAGATGGTGTGGAAACCCACAGAGTGTATATTTCTGTTACTCTATTGGATGTCTCTTCACCCTCGACCCCCATTTGGGCCCCTCTTCCTACGGCCGGATTGAACTCTTGCACCAGCGCTTAAGCCGGCAACAGTTTCGGGGATTAAGATTAAGACTGGAGATCTCTCTGGCTCACATGCTGAGGGATCAAATGGCCAAATGCCAAATAGGACTGCCCTTGCTTGTCACACTTTTCAGAGTAATTTGTTGAAGTGCATCAAAAGATTAGACTTTAGAAACAAAGTTCAAAATTTTAGAGAATTTCAAATTTCTAATGTCCGTATGGTTTAAATAAAATAAAATAATCATATTAAAACATTTGTGCGAAATGCTTTTTGAAAAAAATTGTAATTCAGAAAAACTAAAGTCTTTATTTTTAGCTGAAAAATAATAATGAAATTTCATATCCTGAGTTCAAAGTACATAATCTGAGTGTTGCATTGGGGATTCTTGATCGGGGGTTCGGAGGAAGACACCCTGAAATTGGAGACGCGATGGTGAGCATCGAGGAAAGTGTGTTTGGATGAATAGAGAGATATCGTGTGGATAGGTTCGGGGCGGGTGAGCGAGGGTTGGGAATGTCGAGAAAATTCCCATGTAAGGTGCAAGTGAGTCACCAACATATAGGGGAGCATGTAAATGCGCGGAGGGTGCGAGAAAGGGCGGGCTGGATGACGAATTTAAAGCCGAGACCAGAAGGAGGGCTTCAGAGGGATTTTCCGAGCCACTCGCAAGGGTGAGAGAGAGAAAGACAGAAGCACGAGAGTCAAAATTAAACTATTCACATCCTACAGTTGGAGAAAAATCGATAATTGAACTTATTTCACATACTTGTGAGTCTCTTTATTCTTGGCGCCCCCACTTGGGCACAAGAGGACCCTGGCAGGGTCTCAGTCACAGACACTGAATGGCCCGTCCTGAGGGTGAGTCCATATCCTCTGGTCGCGGCTGAGGTGAATTTTCACACTTAATGGACGTGCTTGTTCGATTTTTCAGCAGCACGTACACTATTTTCACATCACTGCACTCTCTGGTCACTAGTACAGATCTTCAGACCAATGCCACCAGCTGCACTGGAGCCCAAACTTGCCCGATTGCCCGACCAGCGGTTGCAACAGCCACGAAAAGGTGGACTTTTCGCGCAAATGAGTGAATCTCAGGGCAAAGGAGGACTTCCTTTTCACTAACACTGCGTGACAATATACCCTCCTTCGTGTGTCTTCCACCACAATCTGCCTGTGACTCGCGCTGCCAAGTTCCTGCCACTCTCAGACCGCTCTCCCAGAGAGCGCCAGAGAGAGAGAGAGAGAGAGAGAGAGGGTGGTGAACTGCGAATTCACTTTCCTCAGAATACACCACCCGACAAAAAAGCGGATGTGTCACACTCGGGCGCCCTCACGAACCTTCCTGGCCAAGGGTTGAGCACCGACATGCTGCCTCGCACCTTACGACCCACCCACAATCCCAAAGCGGCCACAGTGGCGACATAAGTGGGATTTGAAGATGTCTTCTCGGGATGTTTGCGCCATTCATCGCCAAGCCTCATTCAAGGTGGATTCCCATTAGTTTAGACAGGGGCAAAAGTGGTAGATTTCGGTTAGAAAGTGTATGGAAATGCATGATTTTCCCCACAATATACAGGGTGTCTAATTCCTCACTACAATTATTTTTATTCATAAATTTAAGTCGCAACTAACGAAATGTAAAAAAATATTTCAAAATATACAAATTCAGATGGAAAATTGAATTGAATGTTGCAAAATGCATTTATATTCTTTATTGAAGCTAAATAACAATTTAAATGTTAAATGGAATACTTTAAGTAAATTTCTGAATGCCGATTGGAAAATTGCTCTTACGTATACGTGAATTTCTTTTAAGTAAGTAGCAAAGGATTGATAAGCGGAACAGATTCTTACAAGGAATTAATGGATCATTCTGCGATATCAATAAGTTTTTTTTGTGTTTTGAGCTCATTTCTTCATATAAAGTCTTACGTAAAATATTCTTCTGGTTTTTAGGAAAATAGGTTGCTTTCTCAGTGACGATTTTGCTTGAAAATTTTCAAATCGCGGAACGTTTAAGTAATACACATGAGCGATTCTCTATTTTGGACAGCATTGATGATCTGAGTAATATTTATAGGTTGCATGTTGGAATGTAGGATCAATCTGCCTTTCCTGGTTCTTCCTCAATACCACAGGATATCCGAGAGCAAGGATTCGAGAGAGAGAATGCGTGGTGAAAAGTGTTGCAGGCTAGAGAGTGGCGCGAGTGTGGAAAGTGTCTCCGCGAACTCACCACTCGAGCTGGATGCTTGTGTGCAGGGTGGAAAAGCCGAGGGAAATATGCGTTGCGCATCCGCGCCATTTTCCAGCACAGCCCTCGTGAGGTGGTCGGGTCCTGAGGGGGTGCTGGACAGCGGGCGGGCGTGGGCCGAGGGTAAAATATCAATAAATGCATGCGTGAAAAAGGACGAAGGGACGCTGAGCTGGGAGAAGCGGGATGGAAAATCTCGCAATTCTGCCGTCGGGGTGTTGCGAGGAGGGTGGTCGGGGTGCGGGCGCAGCCTGTCTATGTGTGTGTCTCTCTCTCTGGAGCCAGTGGATGACAGCAACTTTTACGTAAATACAGAAACTTTTCCCGAACACCACATTATCGCCAGAGAGGAAAAGTTTTCTCTTCACGCCAAAGAAAAGAGTCAAGTGCGAATGGTGTGATTGGAAAAAGGTGCAGAAAAGTGAACTAGAGACCTCCAAAGTGGCCAAAAATTGTCGCGAGACTCAGCACTTCCGCATCTTGTGGCGCTGTGTCGGGTTTTTGATGTGCTGAGGTGGGCATTATTTGGTGGAATTTGCTCTGATCTGAATTATGTGCGATGCCCAAGTCACATGAGTCTTCGTCCGAGTTTGAGTTCAGCAACGAGAACCAGCAGCCCAACACCACTCCTCACGGTCGACCGCTCGCTGTGAACAGCAAAAAGTTTCGCCATCAGAATTTCAGCAAGAACATCTACATTGGAACGAGAAATGCAGAGCGCTGGGACACCTTTCGTACCACATTGGCATTCAAGAATGATGTGGAATTCGTCACGTATCTGCTCAAATTAGCCGAGAATGACCTGGCCAATGGCAACGGGTGAGTTTTCATCTGCGCTTTTTCACCTCTCGGCGAAAATATGGAGAAAACTTGACCATACCCCAACCCCCAGTTCGTTTTTGTGTACTCTTCCCCCACTCCTGTCCACGGCAGGTACTCAAATTGAGCCCTGCACTGTTCCAATCGGAGCCAAAACCCTCCGGACCGTGAATGCAAAAACCTTTTCCAACCCACGCACTTTCCTGTATGTTAATTGCTCGCAATTGCTTTCAGACGCCACAACAGTATCAAGAGTAGCTTCGCTGGTCTGCTGGACCAGAGCCAGACGTCCTCCAGTGACAAAGTGAAGGGCGTCAGCGAGAGCTCAGAGAGTCTCTACAGTGCTGCAGTCGCTGCCATTCCGCAGAAGAAAGTGAAGAAGGTCCAGTTCCAGGACAATCTCAATGGTATCATCAGGAACTGCGAACCTCTGCCAGCCTTCAGTGGAATTCACAGCAAGGATCCGCTATCGGACTTCCGGAACCCACTGGAAGATAGCACTTCCGAGGTTTTGGATTGTCGCATAGCGGAGAAAATCAAGACAGAGCTTTGCGAGATGAAGACTAAGGAGAAGGAAATGTCACTAGCCAAGTTGCCGTTTGTCACTGATCCCGCTGACACGAAAGATCAAGGAAGTGACTTCGATGATGAGGAGGAGGAAGATGACGATGACGATCCTCCTCTGGATTTGCCAGAAGATCCCGGAGAGGCTCTCTGTCTGACTGCTATAAAGCGCAGGGATCTCGTGGACTCCACTTCCTCCACCTCACTTCCGCCAGTTTCCCTCAAGGTGTCTAAGAAGAAATCCGTGAAATTTCTCGATAACATGGAACTCAAGAAGCCACGCGGGCGTCCGAAAATGCTGAAACATGATGTCCGCAAGGCACCTCTGGATGGTAGACATCTGCCTCTTCCTGGAGCTCTAGATCTCAACAACGACGAGGAGAGTGGCGCTGATCTGGAACCACAATTCCCACAGAGTGATGACGAGGAACCCGAACCATATGACGAGGTCGCGGCTCTCACACGGAGCTCCATTTGCTGCCTGTGTGACACTGAGCACGGCCCCGAAGATTGTCCCATCAGGAATGCCGATCTGCGAATCCCAGACTCCATTGCCCGGACAGTGTGGCTGGAGCAGAACCAGGAAGTGGCCGAGGAGTACGCGAAGCAGCACGTGCTCGTGATTAAGATGGAAGAACGAGAGGAGATAGTGGAAGATGAGGATGCTGGAGAAAGCAACTCGGGCAGTAGTCTTATGGATGACGTTCTTCCGCAATCGCACATCTCAGTCATTCAGGAGAATCTTCCGACCTTTGCTGATGCATCTCTTCCGCCGCAATTTGAATTTCGCACCGTCAACGACATGCAGAGTGTTTTCACGAAGAATTCCATTCCCAGACACACGAAGTTCGGTCCTCTGGTGGGGAAGGTGATCCCAGCAACGGACATTAGTGACGACAACCAGATGCAGTACATAATTGAGACGTTCGAGGACGGGAAATCCGAGTTCATCTCGCTGGAGAATAAGAATGACTCCAATTGGATGCGCTACATAAGACCGGCCGCCACGCGAGATGCTAGAAACCTGTCTCTGGTTTGTGTGGAGAAGACTGTCTTCTTCGTCACATGCCTGGACATTCCCGAAGGTTGTGAATTGCTCTACTGGAGTGACAACATCAACTCGGCGTGGGGGAGGAAGAAAATTGAGAAAATGAGTAAGTGGCAAAATACAATTAAAATTTTTCCAACTGAGCCAATTCCAGGAAAAGCTCGTCAATAATTTTAGGCATTGTAATCATGAAATATGCAAATAATTAATATTAACATGAGAGGTTTGTCATTACAAGGCAAAAAGTTCGTGATTTATTATATCTTTTTCAGACTGTGGCGGATGCAACTTGAAATTCGATCATCCTCTCTACTACCGAACCCACTGTTCAGTGTTTCACGATCCATCCTTCAGCCTGACCATCAGGAAGTATCACTGCAAGGTGTGCAGTATAGCAGTGCTGGGTAAGGAGAACATCATGAAGCACGCTGCCCAGATGCACGATGGCAAAGGCGCATACCAGTGCCAGTTCTGCAAGAAGGTATTTCCTCAACTTATCGCCTGTTCTTACACTTCTTAACCACTTCCGATTACAGTTCTTCCTGCGACTGAACTACTTGGAAATGCATCGGACTTACGGATGCAGTGCGAATCCGCAAAGAGCTCGTCCTCTGTGCGATTTCTGCGGTAGAAAATTCTGCCAGCCTCAGAAATTGAAAGTTCACATTAAGAGGATGCACAGCGGTAAGATACAGTGAACTTTACCATAAATGTTCTATCAATTTTACCAATCTAATCCCATTGTTCTTCCAGACATGGCAGACGTTCTGAGGGATTTCCAATGTAAGCTCTGCTCGAAGCTCCTGGGATCAAGAGCAGCACTACAGAGACACTCCAAGGAGGTGCACAGTCGAAATTCAGCAGTTGTGAGTTGCCCACGATGCCAGAAACTCTTCCAGAATAGAAGCAACTTAAAGATTCACATGTTGACACACTCTGGAGTTCGTCCATTCAAGTAAGAAATCAAAATATTTTACATTGAAAGACTAGAACTAAGAAGTTATCTTTCGCAGGTGTTCTGAGAACGAATGCAATGCAGCATTCACAACGAAACAATGCCTTCAATTTCACTACAAGAAAGTGCATGGATACTCACAGGAGCAGATGCCGAAGATCGAAAGGAGTATCGCCTACACTTTTGATGCTTATTCCGGAGGAATGAAAGTTGATTTCATGGGTAAGACGACTAATTAATATTATTAGTTTATTCATATTGACTTTGAGCCTTTCTCGCGATGCAGCAGAGCAAACGCCGAGAAGGCGAAGGAAAAGCCTGGAAGATCAAGGAAATTCACTGGGAGGCACCTTCTCAGAGAAAAGGAAGTACAATCGTCGAGTTGTCGACGATGATCTCCTGAACTCCGGTGGATCTACTCACAAGACTTCAATCACTGATCTATGCAAGAACGATACGAATTTGTCTCTTTTGTCATCGAAGATATCTTCCCTGCTAAATCATGAGCTTAATCAGGTGAAATTCAGACGACGCAACAGCATTTCTACAGATAATTTCAATCCTGAGGATCTGCACAAGAGTGATGAAGGCCACATCGATAGCATCAGTGATCTCAAAGCCAAATTGGCGGAAGGAGACAACAAGTCCAGAGACTCCATGTAAGTTGCAAATTGCTGGGATGTTGGGACATTGAGATTAATCAATTGTGTTTTTAGGGATGATTCTCAGGATAACCAGCACAATGCCCAGCTGAATTTGGTTGAGTCCTTCCTCTCAAGCTCCGCTGGGGAGCAATCCAATCCACTACAAGCCATGCAATCGCAGCTCGAAGAGCAGCAACAGCAGCAAGAGGACGAAGACAGACAGAGCACTTTCAGTGCCCCGTCAAGACATAAGGACTTTGCGACTCCGATGAATGCAAATTTGATCCCGAGCAAGGGCAGTAAGAAGTGGATCAATGAACATCAGAATCAGTCGAATGACGGCACATTGATGTCCGTGAATCGTGATTTTATCACGCGACTGATGATGAATGGGACTAATGTCAACAGCACAGCGACAGGAGATGATGAGGACAGTTCCACGATTCTAGACGTTGTGGACAACCATCCACAGAATGCTTCTCAGTACGATTTGCAGCAGATGCACTTACCGAGTCTGCCATTGACTCCGCATATTCATCATCAACCGTTTATGAGTTCCTTCTACAACGGTGGTGGCCAGAGCAATGCTGCTGCAACGGCAACTGGCCAAGGGAATGCTGTAACTGTTGTGAGATCAACATCAACAACTGGCAACTCCACTTCTGCAAGCTTGCTAGTGGAGGCAGCTCTGAACTCTGTCAGCAACATCATAGATTCTGGGGACCGGGAGAGCTGTGAGCTGGCCAAGAATCCCAATGCCGGCGGAAATTCGCGGCTGGAGGATGATCACGAGCTGAACAGTCACATGGATGTGGATATTGATTCCATCCCCAATGAGCATCACTCCATAGATGGTGGGAATGAGAGCGGAGGAGCCTTGGCTCTGGCGGACTCTGCCTACCACCATCACAACAACATGAGCCCTCTAGACAACGAAGTGAAGCTGATGAAGAGCTTAAACAACTTCCAGATGTCGAGCATGCAGCAATTCTCTGCCCCATCGACATCTGGAACGAATCAGATCATTATGGCAGGATCGCCGAGCGTGGCCAACAGCGCAGCTGATCTGATGCACGACAACGATATTGATGTGGACACAGCTTCCACACCGCGAACCATGGATAGGACGGAGTCTAATGGCTTCCGGAACTATCACCAGGCGTCAACACCTTCTCCGCGAGACATATCACCAGGGCAGGATTATCGGACAACTGCCGCAATGTATGCTGCCGCCAGCAACAACAACCATGTGCCCTCACCTCAGGCGCTGTCCAGGAGGAATTACCAAACCGATCAGAACGCTATGATGTCTCCGACAGGTTCACCACCCATTCCCAGATATGGTTTCACAGAGGACATGTGCAGGAAGCGGGAACACGATCCCTCTGCTAGCCTGATTGAGAGCCAGAGCATGGACAGGAGGGACAATGCGCATCTGGGGAGTGGAGGACAATTGTCAAGTGACGAGGACAGCATTGTCATTGCGCAGAATTTGAGTGTGAACAACAACAACAACGAGGATCTTAAAATGAAGATGAATCCCTCGATGGATCTGCTCTATGCCAAGTATGAACAGCAGGTGAATGCTGGACAGGATCTTACAGATCTCCGTATGAAGTACAATACCAATGAGTCGGCACTGGATGTGTCTGACTTCCGTGGCGCAGGAGCAAACAGTGGCAGTGAGTCTATGTCCGAGATCCAGGGATTGGACATGTCCTCGAGGCCTGGATTGTCTGGGTATTCTCATCACAACTTCCAGATCTCATCAGCCGGTGCTAATCTCAGTCTCAACCGCTACCATCATCACATCTACGACATCCTGTCTGAGCGGGAGCAGCAACAGCAGTCAGATCACCATCAGTTGCAACTGCAGCAGCAAATGATGCTGCAGGATCAGATGGCAGGAGCCGAAGCCGAGTCGGACCAGACCACGTCTGTTGACTTGAGTCGCACAACTAGCTATGTTGTCACGTCTCCGCCGGCGCTGCCCTACTCGCATCCGCACTCGGACATGCTGAGGATGGTTTCGCTGGAGCTCAACTCTAACGGCTCGTCAGGCATGATTGTGGGCAATAACGCCCATCATGGGCGCTCCTTCCTGCCATCGCAGATTCAGAACAGTCGCGATAGTTTGTCGGCTGTTGAGCACCATCGGCTGCTGTCCACGGCGGAGCAACATCGACTCCTGGCGTCCAACACGGCCGCCGCGGCGGAACAGCTGTCGAATCCCGCGAGCCTAGCGTCCAACCATCGTCTCATCGTCGATCCGGCCACTCACTTGCTCATGGAACCCAACAATCGGCTCCTGTCGTCGGAGAACAATCGCCTACTCGATCAGACGTCCCGCATCCTGGCGGACTCGTCCTCGGTGAATCGCCACATGGTGCCGTCGCGGGACTTTGGCGCATATCAAGTCACTTCCAACAACTACCATCACCTCGTGCGGCAGAATCTGGCTGGAACATCGCCCAACCAGCCGCCCTCCAACTACCATCCCTTCCCGGCTTACTACTAAGCAGCACGTCCGGTTGCACCCGGAAGTAATCTCTCTCCCCTGAACATGATCAATGTTGATTGGCCGTTGTTTCTGTTAAGCTAGGAGTAATATTTAAAAGACATTCCTTTATATCGTCTCCGTGAATTTGCATATATTTCATAATTTCCGTAAATTCAATTCTAGTCCCTTTAATCTCTTATCAAGGAATGGTATTAAAAAATTGTAGGTTTTTCGATGGATTTAATAAATATAAAAGGAATAAAAATTTCTTAATAAATTTAACAGTGAAAACAAAAATCTTGGTGGGAAATATTCAAAATGTAAATACTTCATGTTCATTAATTAATTTTATAATCATTATAAACAACAAAAAAATTAACGATATATTTACACACATAACTGAATAGTGTTTATTGGAAAATTTTTGTATTGTATGTGCCAAAATTTACAGACATGATAAAAAAATGAGTATATGGAATGATAAATGACCAAAAGAATCCTCCATAAAATCCTATTCCTTTACCATAGCCGATAGACGTCCCCTCATGAGTCCTTCCCGTGAGCAAATAGGCAGAGAACAGTGTTTTGTCTTTTTAGTTAGTACAAAGAATGTCTTATCACACAATTCCGTAAAGAGGCACAAGTCTTACTTTCCATTCTATTCAACGTGAATGAGAAACATTATTAGCAAATAAAGGTGTAAAATTGACAAGAACATTCCGTACATTTGAGAAACGTAACAATTTTTCTGACCGTGACCAAAGAAGTAAAAAAAAATTATAAAAATCTCTTATTTTAATGTGAAATAAATATAAATTAAAACACTTGACTTGCTTCATTTTTCACCATAATAAGCTGATGGAGTGGAAAAGGCGTCTGCTTTATCAAATAATAAGGTGATTCATCTAAGTTCATCCCTGTAATGATTCACTCTCACGAGAAGTGATTTTTTGAGAGATAGATAGAAATGAATTTCTGCGATTGCACTTTTGCTTTCCTGAAGCCAATATATAATTTCATAATGATAAGGAATGCGTGGTTTGCATGATTCAGTTTTTTGCCGCTACTGTAAACATTATGTGAAGCCCCGAATTGATAACTTCCTTCTAGAATTCCAGCGTATTTCTGCGAGATACTTCAGTCGTTGAATGAAAGCCTGAGAGTAAAGATGAGTTTCGTTGAGTTTCTCTTAATTTGTGGCACAATCGCTTTGCACTCACTGCAAATCAGCGCGAGTATTCCAGCTCCAAAACCTGGGCAAGCAAGTTTGGTGATCATCTTCGACACAACAGGATCCATGCATGATGATCTCGAGGAATTGCGAAAAGGCGCAGCTTTCATCGTTCGCAAGATGATGACGGAAGAGAAGAATCCGATTTACAACTACATTTTCGTGCCATTCAATGATCCTCGTAAGAAGACACATATTTACTTGAATTAAAGCAAGAAGTGAAGTTATTTATATGCTTTTAACATTTCCACATGCAGATTTTGGCCCAATATTTGTGACTAGAAATCCACAAGAACTTCTGAGGAAATTGGATGGCGTGACAGTGGATGGAGGAGGCGATTGTCCCGAAATGAGCATTTCAGGGATTAAAATGGCTCTCACGGAGTGTTTACCAGACTCATTTGTCTACGTCTTCACGGATGCTGATGAAAAGGATTCTCATTTGGTTCCTGATGTTCTCACACTCATTCAAAAGAAGAGGATTTCGGTACAGAATTTACAATATTTTATTAATTTTTGTATGCAGAAATAATTTCACTTTCTATTTTCAGATTACCTTTATTGCTGCTGAAGGATGCGATTCGACATTCAAAACATATTACAGCATAGCAAAGAAGAGCAATGGACAGGTTTATAAAATCAAGTCGAGGGACACTAACACTGTAAGTTGTTTTATTTGAGTTTATTTTTTGTAATATATTATGAGAAAATATGTATGTGTCGCAGATCCTGGAACACATTGGAGACACACTGGATGAAGGCCTGCAAACATTGAAAGTAGCTTACTTTGAGGGCGCTGGAGCTCACGAATTTGGTGTGGATGTGGATAAGAGCGTAAAGGATTTTAGCGTTAGTGTGTCAGGATCAGATCCTAACATTACAGTTCGCAATCCCGAGGACGAGATATCCGAGAAGGCCAAAACAGTAATTGATTTACCACGAGTCAAGACGGTGAAAGTGAAAGACCCTGAGCCAGGACGATGGGTGGTGGATGCTTCATCGACTTCTGGGCACTCGGTCAAGATTGCGGGCGTGAGCGACCTGAAGTTCGACTTCGGATTCTCCCTTCACACTCCCGCGAACATTGACGAAGCTTCTCCGCGTCCCTTTCGTGGCTACACTAATAAGTTCTGTGTCGCTCCTTCAGATCCTGCCGCCATTGAAAAATTCACAGTTGTGCGCTTCTTCAAGGATGACCCCAAAAATGAGTTTGAATTAATTCTAAACATGGAGCTTATCGATAAATCTAAAATGATCTCTTGTGTGGCATTCAGTCCACCGCCAGGAGCGTTTAAAATCGAAATTAAGGGCGTGGATTCCAGTGGCTATGCATTTTCTAGGTTCCTTCCAACGGCTCTGGAGACATCAGATGTCACAAAACCACAATACTTAGGCGAGAGTCTCGAACAATCAATCGAAATGGCTCCAAATACCAGTGTTGAACTCAATTGTAAAATGGCAGGCAAACCTGAGCCTTCAATTGAATGGATGCAAGAAGACAAAGTGATTCCGGGAGTATCTGGTGATGTACATAGAATCAAGCATGATAAGGAAAAGCCTCTTAGAAAATATAGCTGTGTAGGAACAAATACTGAAGGATCTGCAAAAGTTACTTTTCATGTGACAAGTGCTCAGCCTCCGCAATTGATGCAGGAACTTCTGAAACACAAGAATGATTCAGCAATTAAACTTCTCGCAGGAGAAACCTTGGAAATCAATTGTCCAGTGAAAGGAGTGCCAGATCCTACAATCAAGTGGATTAAGAATGGAATTTTCATTTCAGATAGAGAAGAAAATATCAATTCTCTGACAATTCCATCTGTCAAGGAATTTGATGAAGGGGAATATGAGTGTATTGCTGAAAATGATTATGGAAATGTAAGTCTGAGATTTGCTCTAAATCTTGAAGAGGCTCCTTCGTTCACAGTCGGGACTGATGATATCAATTTTGACTCCAAACGTAATAGATACGTGGAAAGGATTAAAACACTGTCGAAAAACATAATCAATCTTGAGTGTCCAGTCACTGGAAAGCCAAAACCAGATATCACTTGGTTTTACGAAGATCCATCCGATATTGTGTCCAGGAAATTCAAAGTTAGGTTCGCAAATGGAGAACGCCTAACAATTCTAGCCGCTAATGGACCAACGATGTATACTTGCGTGGCGAATAACACTCGTGGAGTTTTGGAGAAAGTTTTCATGATCGATACACTTCAAGTCCCGAAACTGATCAATCCCAATTCAGTGAAAATACGAGTAAAATCCAAACAGGACTTTTCATTGGATTGCTCAGTGAAATCGCCGGATTCTGACAATATAATTACTTGGTTCAGAAGTGGAGAAATCCTAAAACCAGACGAAAGCAAATTCGTAGCTTCCGAAGATGGATACAAACTAACAATTTTAAATACGGACACGAAGGACGATATAGGAGTGTATTCTTGCTTGTTGGAGAATGATGCCGGATCCACTGAGAAGACGTTCATGGTAATGAAAGCGGTGTTCGTAAAATGGTCAGCTTGGTCCAGGTGGACAAGATGTAATTGCCATTTATCCTTACAGTATCGCTCCAGATACTGCCAATATAACGATGGCTCCTTCGCCGACAGAAAAGACAGGATCCTTTGCGTGGGAGAACCAATCGAGAGCCGTAATTGCTCATGTTAAAATAGCACTTTAAAATGTTTCAACACATTAATTTGTATTCACATGCTTTCCTTTTCCACAATATTTTCTAAATAAAGAATAATCTTAAAATATATACGTACACACAAGATAATTTGCATTTCGCTTCGTTTTTTGTGTGATTTTAATTTAATCTCTGTATTCAGCGAATCTCTTAACCTATTTATCGCAAGCGAAATGCATGGTTTTATTTTATTTAAGATTTGTATTGATTTCACCAAATAAATATTGATGAAATATTGCCTGTCTTTAAACACTAAAAATCTGAAGCTCCTGGTAATTCCCTGTGATTATGCAAACATCTTGCGATCACCCCTCTTTTCCATGAATCCATTATGTACAAGATTATGTACAAACTGGGCCAAACCAGTTGCTCGTAAAGTCGCGCACATGGCAGAGAGCGTCAGTTTGTAGCTGTCGGCCGAGCACATGAGGATCGAGTTGAGTGCGGGCTTATCAGTGCGGCGTTCCACGTCGTATCGCACAAGACGATAAGCGCTACTCGGGTGTGAATTGATCTCTCGAGTGGGGCAAAAAAAGTCTCGCCTGCTCAGTTCTGCCAGCGAAGTGATCGCGATCGTGTGACTCAACGCCACTGGCATTTATGAAATTCTCTCAGAGACAGTCTCAGTGAGCGGACGAAAATGCGCGGATCGACGGAATCGGGCGGCCTCAAGACGGGTGTGATTGACTTCACGGCGGGATCGCTGGGTGAGCAGGTGAGCGAGTGACGCAGTGAGATCGTGACTGATTGCGGACTTCTTTGCAGGCGGAGTGGCTTTGGTGTACGTGAGCCAGCCTCTGGACACGTGCAAGGTGAAGATGCAGACCTTTCCCACCTTCTATCGCGGCATGATCCACTGCCTGATCGAGACATTCCGCAAGGACGGGATCTGGCGCGGCCTCTACGCCGGCTCCATTCCGGCCGTGGTGGCCAATGTGGCGGAGAACTCAGTATTATTTGCCGGCTACGGCGCCTGCCAGAAGCTCGTGGCCGTGGTGGAGAAGAAAGACAACATCAAGGACTTATCACTGATTGGGTAATTGATCGTCACTCTTCCTCGCGCTACTCAAAGTCAAGTCGCTGATCTCTCTCTCTCTCTGTGCATTCCAGAAACGCCACCGCCGGCTTCCTTGCCGCCTTCTTCTCCTCCTTCACCCTCTGTCCCACCGAGCTGGTCAAGTGCAAACTCCAGGCACTGCGGGAGATGCATGTAAGTCGCGATTTGAGCTATCAAGCGGAGGCTCGACCTTCACGGTTGATAAGCGAGCGCGCGCGCGTTTCACTGATGATTCCCGCTATTGAAAACATCTTATTTTCCTTCCAGAATCAGCAGAAGACTACGCAGCCGGACGCCAAGTTATCTCACATATCGCCTTATAGGCTCACACGTGATATTCTCAGGAAAGAAGGTGAGATAAGGGGAAATACTTAAGAATTTGACGAATTTGACTGATTTTTGCTTCCTCCAAGGGGAAGATATCTCAAAACATTTCCCTAGACAAGACTTTATATTACAAGTAAATATTTCTAATCCATTGACACACTAAAATTCACAACATAATTTCCACTTGGCGTAGTTAATATTTTAGGCTTATTATCTGGATTGGACTAAATTTAATCCTAATCATTCTCAATTTAAGCGAATTCTTGGGCGATGAATACGCCTTTATTGTCCATAGGAAGCTTTAGTGCCACAAATCTCTCTGATCATAATGTAATCATTTGCTAGATTAGATAAAGAACAACGCGCGGAATAATGATGGTAAATTTGCCACATCAAATTGATCAGCTGATACGCAATTTCAGGGATCCCTGGCCTGTTTCGGGGTCTCACGTCCACCTTTGCCCGCGAAATGCCCGGCTACTTCTTCTTCTTCGGCGGCTACGAGGGCGCGCGGCAGCTCATGACGAAGCCCGGCCAGTCTAAGGACGATATTGGGCCACTGAGAACCATGGCAGCGGGCGCGTTTGGCGGGGTTGTGCTGTGGACAGTGATCTTCCCGGCGGACGTGATCAAGAGCCGCATTCAGGTGGCGAGCCTGAGGACAAGCATGACGCAAGTTGGCCTGCAGATCTATCGCACGGAGGGACTTTTGGCACTGTACAACGGATTGCTGCCGTCCGTCATCCGCACGATTCCCGCCACAGCGGTGCTCTTCCTCGTCTACGAGTATTCCAAGAAGCTGATGACGGAGCTGTTCTAGAGAAACGATTTATTAATCTACAGGACTCTGTGCTGGACATTGACTACTGTTGACTCTTCAGGAGGCTCTTCAAATACACCGTGCGATCATCTGGCGTCGCCAGTTTCCGCCAAGTATACCAGGGAATCTGAAAAGGGATGGAATTGGATTAAAATACAATTTAAGGATTTAAGGAAAACACAATGTTTACCATCACAGGATGGAGTCCAATTAGTCGCAATTGCTCTAACTTCAGCCTAAGCTGTCCAGTGAGGCTGTTGTTGTTCCTCACGAGAATATTCCATCCGCCAACGACTATCGAGAAGATCTCCAAGTCCTCTCTGTCTGGACGATCTTTCAGTAGGAACTCCCGGGAGAGAATTTGACCAGTGTAATCTTCCGAAAGTGAGTCCTTCAGTGACACGGCTTCCTTGGTCTTCTTGTTTAACACCATCACAATGTCCGGACGCTCGTACTGCGACAATGCGTGGCAGATTTGCGACGATTCCTGCCCATACACCTGATCGCAGACTTCCTTAATCTCCAGAAGTATCGTGTCCGCCGCTGAGAGTTTGTAGCGCTGCTCCTTGGCCGGGATGTAGTTGGTGTGGATCTTCGAGAGCAACGCTCTCAGCTTGTCCGGCAACAGGTGACCTTTGTAGGTGTCCTTCAGGTTGATCCTCGCATAGGAGTCCAAGCAGAGTATTTCCCGACTCGCTGCGTGGTTCTTCCCATAGGCCATCTCGTAGAACTTCGGGTCCAGAACGGTGCTGATCAGTTCTGCATTGTGGTGACCGCAGAGCGTGAGGAAGTGGAGGCAGGCGGGAAAGCATCGCGGGTACTTCATGATTTCCGTGATGCGATTAGGCAAGTCGGCCAGGATGCCCTCACAGAGCTTCGTGTGGCTGCCGTTCTTCATCGAGAAGCAGTACAAGCCCATCACGAAGGACAATCGCTCGAACTCCTTCAGTCGGCACGTCTTAATATCACCAGAGAATTTCTGGATGATATTCTCAAGGCAATCCTGATTATAGTATTGCATATCCGTGCCAAAGAGTGCCACATGGAGACAACTGAGCAGTGACAGACGATGAATCTCAGGCGTGACAGCCTTGAAGAAGTTCTCCAAGCTCGAAATATGCTGCAGCTTAGCTGAATACCTCAGAATCTTCATGATGTTCACGAGACTGATGTCCTGTAGGGTTTTGATGTCCGCGATCACGCGTTCAAAGATCTTCTCAATCAGTTCCGGATTCCTGATCCTCGTCTCCGTCTTGAAGAAGCCCATGCTCATCACGGCGATCTCATCCACAGACAACTGGTCGATGGACTCGAACAGATTCACCTCGAAATTGAACATGTCCACCATCGGCTTCCGACACATGTTCACGTAGAACATCGTCTGCACTAAATCCGTGGGCGAGAGACTCTTCAGCTTCTTGCCCAGCTTCTTCGTGCACTGAAACGTGCACTTGGACACTTTGGCCAGGTTCAGGGCGTACCAGTGATCGCACACGAGCAGCAATTCCTCCGTCTGCCACCTCGCGATCCTATCCACACACGCATCATCCAACGCTGACCACAGCTCCACGAAATTCCGCGTATTGAGACTCTCAGAGGGCGGGAAGTGAGTCAGCATCTGGAGGGCTTTGAGAATTTCCTCGTCTGTGAAGTTGAAGCACTGCTTAACTATAGCATCCACCAAAGCGTCCAGTCTCTCATCGGCTATTTTCACGTCGTTCTTCCCACAGTACACCGCCAATCGCTCGAAAGTCTGCACCAGTTCCTGCATGGAAGCCTCCATCCAGTCTTTCCTCGTGCTGATCTTGCTAAACTCATCGTCCGTTAGCAGCTCCCCGATAGACTTCACTTCGTCCTGCATCAGGTGATACTTGCCGACTCTCTTGAGAATCCCATGAGCATAGTCATTTTCGCGCTCAGGGAATATCTTTCCCGGATTCCCCAGAGAAGTGTGAAACTTCAGAACTCCTGCCAGAGGCTCAATTCGCACGACTTTCTGCCTGAACACCCATGCTTCCGGCAGATTCCTGTGCAGACTCACTATCCGCCTCAAGTTCCGTGTAAACATTGTCCACCGACCAGAAAAACGCCCGAAAAACCCGAGAAAACAGCGCACGTTTTCCTCACCTCTTGACAGCCGGTGTCACAATCTGTCCCAAAAGTCAGCTGTGCGGCCGCACGCTCAATGCACGAATGGCCGTCCCAGTGTTTTTATTGCCGTGCGGTGTTCACATTAGTTGGTGACTTTCCTCCGTTTTCTCAATAGAATTTCCACTAGAGCTGTGAAATATGATTCCTGGACGAGCCCTACACTATGTGCTGAAGATTGGAGATCGTGCCAAGAACATCCACTTCTTCAAAAACATCCTGGGAATGAAGGTTGGCAAATCACCCTTGAAATTCTCACTTTTTGCTAGCATTTCTAATTGGATTACTCATTTTTAATTGCCTTTATACATGATAATCGTTTAATCAAGACTCTGAGAGTCTCTCAGAGTGAGATTAGACAAATGGTAGTGGGAAAATATTGAGAAAATGTTGCTTTTTCTAGGTGCTGCGTCATGAAGAATTCACTGAAGGCTGCGATGCTCAGTGCAATGGGTGAGATTGTGTTTCTAATTCGTTCTTATTGGCCCTAAAATGAGTAATTTCTTGCCACAGACCCTACGATAATCGCTGGAGTAAGACTATGATTGGCTACGGTCCGGAATCTGACTTCTTCGTCGTGGAATTGACATACAATTATGGCGTGAAGAGTTACGATCTTGGGAATGATTTCGGCGGAATGACCATCAAGGACAAGGACATCCTTTCCCGGGCGCAGAATCTCAACTATTCAGTCTCGAAGGACGGCGAGCGTGAATTCCTCACAAGTCCTGATGGCTATAAGTTCTATATTGAGAGCGAAGCTCCAACAGGAGCGGATAAAGTCAGTAAAGTCACTCTTCACTGTGCGAATCTCAAGCGATCTCTCGACTATTGGCACGGCCTGCTGAACATGAAGATCCTTTCTGAGGGCGACAAGTTGGCCGTCCTCAGTTATGGAGATAATCAGGCCAGTCTCGAACTGAGGGAAATTTCTGATCCTCTCAATAGAGCAAAAGCTTACGGTAGAATTGCTTTTGCCGTTCCAGCGGCCGTTCAGCCACTCATTGATGAGAAGATCAAGGCCAACAAGGGAACAATCCTCACTCCATTGATCTCTTTAGACACTCCAGGCAAGGCCACTGTGCAGGTGATCATCTTAGGCGACCCTGACGGCCATGAAATTTGCTTCGTGAATGAAGAAGGCTTCTCGGAACTCTCCAAAGTCGATTCGA
Organism: Phlebotomus argentipes; assembly: GCF_947086385.1. NCBI lineage: Eukaryota > Metazoa > Arthropoda > Insecta > Diptera > Psychodidae > Phlebotomus > Phlebotomus argentipes. Next base: position 3,319,693 of record NW_026776181.1, on the reverse strand, counting down.
CGAGCGATCAGGAGCTGGAGAAGTACATTAAGAAGGATCCTTTCCAGTGAGAAGTTCAGCGCGCACTTGAAAACCAACATGCAGGGATATAATGAATCTTTGTATCACTTTGAGCAGAATTAAAAGCTAAAAACATTTCCCAATCATGACCTCTATTAACAATCCCGACAATTTAAGCTTGTTATCAGTAAGTGTATTGGGGATAAGCGTAAAAAATAATTTCAATTACACCTTTATCAGTTCACCAGCGCGATTCAATTGAGTTATTTACTGTAATCTACACCTTTCGCCACTCCACATTCAGTAGTCTTTAGTCTTGCTGCCACACTGGAAAAGAGCAATGCTTTGTGCTCTAGAATGGTTCTGAGGAGTAGTTTTCGCTTCATACCACTGGTTCTGCTTGTTTGGGTGAGTTTTCTTGTGACAGTGATTCAGAATTGCGGCTCGAGATGCAATATTATACTGAATGATCGTGCAAATTTCGAGTCAAGTTCAGTGGGTAATAGGGATAAAGTAATCTTCAGAGCTTTAGCTTTCTTCCCGGCTCAGCAGATTAGAAACGCGACTTTCAACTTTTGCAAGTTTTGCAAAATAAACAGTGTTATATGAAAATTCTCCTTATCAGTGAACTCGTGCTACAATTAACTTAATTGGAGTGAAACCAGTGGCGGCGTGTTGATACTGTTTTTGTTAGGGTTTTAGATTTGATTCAGGTTTAGAGGTGCTGAATTTAAAGGAAGAAAGTGTAGGATTAGGGTTTTCAATTTTTCATGTTCTCACAATCAACTTTATTTTTAATCCAGACAGTGCGAGTCGACGGAGATTGTCGATATCGAAACCGCGAAGCTCTTCCTGAGGGAATCTTCTCACTTTTCGCCGACTCTGGATGCTACAAGTACACGCAGAAGAAGTTTTTCATCGACAATGGGCTCTCAAAGAATATCACTTCATGTTCTATTAACGGCAATGCGGTTCCTGGAATTATCGTGGATAGCAGATGTCAGGTTTTCCACCATAACAACTCTCTAATTCAGGATCTCGTGCAGAAGTCCTTCGTGAGCGATACCTACTTCCTGCGTTGGCTTCAATGCTGCGAAGACGCCTTGCAGTGCTGCAGGGAAACTAGTGGAGAAAATGCTGAAGGGAACCTGGGTCAGTGTCCTGCAGTCTGGGATGGCTGGACTTGCTACAGCTCTGTAGCTGCAGGAACTGTGGTTGAGAAGCCCTGTCCAACATACGCCTATTCAGGGTCAGGACCTCAGTGCACTCGTGAGTTTACTAGGATTTGATATTAGATCAGCCACACTTGAAATAATTCTATTCCGCAGATTACAGCAGAAAAGAGTGCTTCAGCGATGGAACCTGGAATGTGAACACAAACTATTCAACCTGTGCCATCAACCAACGCTTGATCACCAGACTTAAATGGCACTTGGCAATGCTGGGAATATCTCTAGCATTCTCTCTTCCTGCACTTGTGATCTTCTTCGCCTATAAGAGTCTTCAATCCCTCAAATTCATATTGATACGCAATCTAATCCTTGCCATTGTCATCAGGAGTATTCTTGTGATCATGTCCAAGAGATTGGTGAGATTTTTCATAGATTTTTAGACAAAAATCGCTCAATTATGTTGTTTTTCAGATAATCTTTGATGCTCTGGTCAATGAGGAAGACACTGTTATCTCTAAAAACGGGGTTTCTTGTCGTATTCTAGCGTTCTTTGAGAAACTGGCTGCAAACACAGTGTTCACTTGTATGCTCTTGGAGGCCATTCATCTGCACAGCCTCTTGACCAACATTTTTGAGCACCGTCGAAGCTTCAATACCATCAACATGAAGTTCTTCTACATCAGTGGAGGTGCAATCTCCCTTCTGGCCGCGCTTTCTTGGGCGTTGGCCATGGCTCTGGCCAATGATCAGTACTGCTGGATGGTCACGGATGGCACGGACTTCCAGTGGATCAACGACGCTCCACGTCTTCTCATGTTAGCCATTAACTTCGTCCTTCTGATTCACATCATTCGCTGTCTCCGCAAGATGCTCAGGGAAAATCCGAACGAGAGTAATTACTACATGTAAGTTTTCTTTGGCTTTGTGATTTTATGTGCTGTTTGAAAAGTAACGAACATTTTCGGTTCTCAGTCAGAGATTGGCGAAGATTTCCTTGATTTGCCTGCCACTGTTTGGAGTGCCGTTTCTCTTCGTGGCCATCCGTCCAGACACGCAGTCGTGCATTTGGGAGCAATTCTACTACTTCGTCTCCTACGCTCTGGAAGGTTTGCAGGGCATTTTCGTGGCACTCCTTCACTGCTACACGAACAAGGAAGTGCAGTGCACTTTGCGCGAGTCCTGGTGGAAGTTCCGTGAGTATTTGCCTGATCACATTAAAATGCGGCTGCCGGGCTCAACACAGAATACTTGGGATAGTGGGTGCGACCGGCCGAACGCGACACTCAGCAGCAACGTGGAGTATTCCAGCGGAAAGTCGGCCATTGTCCAGTCGAAGTGCTCTCCGGACGTCCACAATTCACGGAGAACCCTCCGCACCACCTCCATAGACACCCAGAGCACGTGGAGTTACAGAGATGACGCCGCGTTCGAGAACTTCGATCTGTCGCCGCAAAGAGAGGCGCCAGAAGCCAAGTTCTCGCCGAGGATCGGCCGAGACAGTGAGGCATGATGTGAATTAATCAGGAGTCGCTGAATTTATGAGTGTTGCGAAAGAGCGACGCATGAGTGGATGTCGAGAAGGTGTGCGCGGCGTCGCGAGGAAAATCGATATTTGGCACTTTCCCCTGATAAACCGATTCATCGAGAGGCGAAATGGTAGAAATTTTAACTGTTGCTTTAGTAAAATTTATTGTTAGAATGATTGTGAACTAATATGATAGTGTGTGAATTTTATGTAATTCTCTCTAATGCTTTAATTAATATTTAATCTTTCTGGAAGAAAAAGTGTGAATAAATGTTATTGCTGTATAAAGAGTATAAATTTAATATAGCGAATGGTTTCAAAGGTTAACTTGCTCTTGAGTAGTCTCAATAAGCCCAGAAGAGTCTTGTTTTTTAAAAAAAGGATTCTTTTTATCCAAATAGTCTCATAAATCACAATCCAATCAAACCAAGCAAAGCGAGATTCATTCAAAAAATCTACCATTTGAGCAATTCGCTCTCTTCTTTCGGCTTTCGCACAGAATTCGTTATCCAGACTTTTCGATGAGGGGTGGAAAACCCAGAAAACTTCCCCTCTTCCAATCTCATCACTTTCATTATCGAGTCGACAGCCAGACCATAATGTCGGTGGTCCGTGGATAGAAGTTCGCTTGTGAAATTGGCCATTTCTCGCCTAGAGAGAGTGTTGAGTTCCGCCAGAGTAAGTCCGTGCGAAGTATTGTCCATCGCTTGGAAAGCGCCGACCGGAGAAGAGGTGTTGCGTGAGCGTGAAAAGGGCTCGTGATTGATTCAGGAGACGTAAGTTGGGTGAAAATTGCACGAGTGTGGGCTGCAATTCGGGGGGTAAAATGGATGGAGGGCTTTTCCGTGGCGTGAGGGAGTAAAAGTGGAGTCATAGCGGATGGATTATGTGGATGAGGACAGAAGAGGAGCTAATTGAGTGTTAATTGGAGAATATATTGGAGAATAAAAGGGATTATCTTCGCTCTTCCTCAGACATTTTCCCATCCTCGATTGCGCGTGTGTGTGTGGGTATTAAATGGAAAATCACAAATCTATATTCTGAAGAGTTCAAATTCAGTGACTTTTATCCTTGCTCTCGACTCACACTTTTTTCCTCCCTTTTATGGCATCTCTCTTTTTTCATTCCATCCATTCGCGCTAAAGGACTTTTGCCCAAGAGTTGAAAGCCACAGGATTCTCTCGTCCATCAAAGGAGAGAAGAGTAAATATTTTTTCACAGAATATGTATATATTTAAAATTACATAATGGAAGAAAAAAGCGTCCTGTAGCCCTCCTGGAATGTACATTCGCAAATAGAGTGACCTTTTGCCATAGAGAAGAAAACCCCAAGAGATGTGTGATTCATTTGTAGAGTTTCCTGCTTAGTCGAGGAAAATTCTATTTCCCCTTTATGAGGAGGATTGTGTGTGTGGGTGAAAATGGTATAACTTTTTCAGTTCAACGAATGCGAAATTATCCATGTCCTTGCTTGGCTGTACAGGGTTGGGCACTTGAACGACCATGCAGAGAGTCAAATAGCTCCTGAATCTTGTGCTCTTCTGAGATGACTACTTGTTCAACTGCACATCCCTGTGATCCTGAAGGAATTGATTGATTTTCCCTGCCAATGAAACGCACTGTGAATCCTTTTTATACTCACATTTATTTATATAAACTCTCTAAATGTATAGTGAACTGCACTGATAACACAATATGAGAAAATTACACAGAATTTATAGTTTATCCCTCTTGTATCGCATTTCCCATTGCTCAAATATCCCCCAATAATGCCTTGCTTTATTCCGACTTATCTAGATAAGATATTTTCAACACGAATATGATAGAGAGGATGTTAGCTAAGCGATTTCCTGGGTGATTTTGCAGATTCCTTCAATGTCTCGCCGAGTGGAGAATGCTTAAGCTACCAAAGGGTCTAAAGAAGAAAAAGAAAGGGAAAAAATCGAAAAAGGACAAGGAACTTTTCACCGAGGAGGAGCTAGAGCAGTACCGCAGGGAGCACCAGAAGCAAGTGACCGCGGAGACAGAGGAACAAGGACCATCGGAGCCAGTCGAGGCAGAGACAAGCGCCCCCAAGTCAGAAGAGGACGATGAATGGAGGAAGTTTCAAGCCCTCACGACTGGTGTTGATTCCATACTAAAGAAGACTCAAGGGGACCTCGATCGCATCAAGTCAACTTCATTCTTCCAGCGCGTTCCGCCGCCCAGTGAGCTAAAGAGAGCGCAGGAAGAGGCACAGCAGGAAGAGGCGGCTCAGGAGGAAGGAGCTCCTGCCGCCGAAGAGGCTCCTGAAGAGAAGGATAACCTTGCCAGTGCTGTTATCGAACTCTCGGAATCGGAATCAGAGAGCGAGGAAGGTGACGATATCTTCGACACCACTTACATTGATGTGATCACCACAAACGAGCTTCCACTCGCATACATTCCGGATTCACCAGAGCAGGAAGAGGAAGAAGGTCCTGATCCTTTCGACACCACCTACGCGGATAAAGTAATCAAAGGACCCGAAGTATCGAAGAAGGGGAAGAAGATCGTTAGTATCGGATCGGCTGTTGAGGTTCTAACAGGAAGAGTAGAAACTGTTTCATCGACAGTCTCCACTAAGCGTCCTCGCAGAGGCGTTCAGAATCTCCTGTTAGACAACTTCGAGGAAACCGAAGCTACTGAAGGCGCCGCACAAGCTGCCGAAGCCGCTCCTGCGCCAGTTGTTAAGACACTCTTGGATGACAATGACGATGTCCTTCCTGATATACCTATAGACTTGAGTGTTTCTCTACATTTGACTCTACAAAAGGAGAAAGAAGAAAAGGAGAAAGCTCAACAAGAGGAAAAGCAGGACGAAGACGTTGTCGCAGAGTTTGATGAATTGAAACCATCAGAGGAAGATGACGAATTTGCTTTGTTAGCCAGTGAATCTCTAAGTAAAACTGAGGAAGTCACCAAGCAACCAGCACAAACTGTTGCTCCTGTCGAAGTAGAAGTTTCAACTGATTGGGCTGCATTCGAGGAAGAAAGAAAAAGTGGTAAACCTTCACGTCCGCCACCTCCTAGACCAGCCACAGGACCTCAGGTTGCTCATTTAGTCAACGAACAGGAACTAGAGCTCCCAGAGGAGGCTGACGACGTAGATCCTTTCGATACAGCCTTCGTAGATCAGGTGGTCCTTGCTGACGACGACGATTTCGATCCTCGTGCTGAGACAACAGTCGAGGAGAAGCCAGCTCAAGTGGACGACGAGTTATTCTCACCTGACTTTCCCAAAGAGGAGAATCTCTTTCCGCCCAGAGATTATCTTGGAGGGAGTGTGAGTGATCTCTCAACACTTCCTGAAGTCGCCATCGCTCCAGCTTCAGCCAGAGCTAAGACTCCAGTGGAATTAGATCCCTTCGACACCTCCGCTGTTTCGTCCATTGTTGCGCCCAAAGAAGTTGAACTTAAGTTTCTGGAGAAGGAACTGTTGGCTGATAACACTCCAGCTGTTGTTCCCAAACCACCAGTGATCCCAATAAGCAATCTCAAGCATTCACTGAGTGATCCTGACTTTGATCCACGCGGAGAAGAGTCAGAGGAGCACTTACAAGACATAAATCAAGGTAAACCCAATATTGAAAGTCGATCATCCGTTGATATCCAGAGTCGAAAGTCTTCACTGAGTCTCAACATCCAAAGTGTAACACCAAAGGCTGTGTCCTTTGCAGTCCCTTCGCCTGATTTGCTGGCTGTTGGTGAAAATGGTGGTAAAATCCAAAAGCCATTAACTCCGTACTACAATAAGGAAGTTGTGGCACCGTCTGAGGACGTCGACCCATTCGATACATCCTTTGTGTCTGATATCAAGCCGACTCAAGTTGAATTAACTCTTCTGGAGAGTGACCTTCTTAAGCAATCACAAGTCTTAGACGAGGACGACGACTTTGATCCACGTGCCGAGTCACCTGTAACACTAGCAGCACCAGTCAAAACTCCAGACCTTCTGGCTGTGGGTGAAGAACTCAATATCAAAGTCCTTACTCCAGCTGTTGAGATCGCAAGCGCTGCGGAGATTCCAGTCTTCGACGATCCTTTCGACACATCAGCCGTTGATAGCAATATTCTTCCGGGGAAGGCTGAACTTAAATTAATTGAGAGCGAACTCTTGCCAAATTTGGCAAAGACACCAGAGCCAGTGCTTGATATTCTCTCATATTCACAGGACGACTCTCTGCCGGTGAAGGCTTTAACGCCTTTAGGCGCTACTGCAAATTCAGTTGAGGAAGAGGAAATCGATCCATTCGACACATCAATCGCTGAGAACTTGGGACCAGGAAAGACTGAAATCAAACTCTTAGAGACAGAACTTATTGGACAACAGCAGTAAGGAAGAGCAGTAAGACATGGCGAACCCTTTCCTGATGACTGACGAGGACGTGAGTCCATCCGCGGCCGCGTACCAGAATCCATTCCTGATGACAGACGGCCCTGACGATGAGATGGACTACATGGCGGAAAACCCATTCGCGTCGGGAGCCACAAATCCTTTTGCCGAGTTCGAGGAACCTCAGGCGCAGGCTTTGCCCAATGATATTGACATGTATACTGCTACTCAGATGGGGATTGTGACAACAGGGATGCAACTATTCATGGGAGCTGATGCCAGCGCTTCAGTGACCACGACTGCAGGCAATACGTTCCAGTCCATTTCATCGGGAGTGAACATCTTTCAAGAAGATCCTTCGCTGGTGCACAAACCAATGGAGCTGGACATCAAACAGCCGGCACTTAGTAATGTATTTGAGGACTCTGGGTATGCATACTCAAGTGAGGAGGAGTTGAGCAAGGTTAAGAAGAAGGCACCGCCAGCTAGACCAGCAGTAGGACCAGCTAAGGCCACTCAGGACTTGATACTCTCTGTGGCTGATCAACTAGACATGGCGAGTTCACACTTGCTAGGACGAATACCGGCGACCAGGACTCCAAGTCCAGTGTCCATGAGGGACCTACACTCCCCGAGTCCCACTCCAGACGCAGTCGGAGACTTACTGGACGTGTCCGATGGAGATTTGATGGCTGAACCCATTAATGACAACCCCTTCAGTGAACCGCAGGCGATTCCTGAGCAGCCAGTAATACCTGTGGATGCCATCAAGAGCACACCCAGTCGGCCTCCACCACCTCGTCCTGCCGGACCTCCGCCCAAACCCGCGCCTCCTGCAATGGCCCAAGTTCCGGCTGCTCCGCCGGCGCGTCCTCCAGTGGCCGTCCAGCAACCGCAAACTGAACCGGACTTCATGATGGACATCTTTGGGTCAGAGCAGCCCGTTGCCCCCAAACCACCAGCGCCCAAGTCCAAGGAAGATATCCTCAGTCTCTTCGCCACTCCGACTCCCCAGACAACGAATACTCAACCCGATCTACTGAGCGGCGACATCCCTGAGTTGGACTCAGGAATCGGCCTGGGAATGCCCGTGTTTGGTGCTGACATCACGACTCAAGCCGCTGCTCCTCCGGCAGTAGAGCCAGTGATTGTCCACACTCCGGCTCTGCTCACGCCTCCAGATGAGCAGGTGCGCTTCCAAGAGGCAGAGGTACGAATTGAGGACGCCAAGTCGGACATCTCATCTGAGCACAGTGGTTCCAATGCCACCATAACAGCCCTTCCATCTTCAGTGACTGGGAGTATTGGGAACATTGCAACACCGGTTGAGATGGTGGAACAGACAGAACAAGAGGAGCCTTTGCCGCCGCCACCTGAAGAGGCTGAATACCCAGCTTCCTCTTCGGCCAATCCATTCGCCAGTCCAACTGAGGAGGAGCGCGCCAACGAACCACTGTACGAAGTGAAGGAGACTATCGTGGCGCCCAAGTTTGTGCCACGTCCTCCACCACCACGGCCGGCTCCACCGCCCATTCCTCCGCAGCCCAAGGTGGCTCCTGCACCTGTTCCCGCGCCCGCACTCGCGCCCGCACCCGCGCCCGCACCCGCGCCCGCACCCATTCCTGCTCCTGTTGCAGCCCCCATAATTCCTCAAGTTCCCGTGGCGCCGTCTGTGGTTCCAGTCACTGCTCCTTTGCCTCAAAATGAAATATTTGGCATCGTCGAAGAGGCTCCTCCGCCCAGGGTTGCGGATGAATTCGATGCATTCGCCGCTAAGTTTGATTCAGCTGACGCCAAGACATCCAATGCATTCGGGGATGATCCTGTGAAAAGCGTTCTCAATGGCTTCGGCCCGACAACGAGTGATGACGGTAATTTAGTGGGTGTGTTGGCTGTAACAAGCTTTGGTAATGTTTGCTTTACTTGCAGCCTGGGGTGGGAGTACTCCTGCTTTCGGAGACGAGGCTGCGTCTGCTGATGGTTTTGGTGCTGACGAGGAGAGTTTCGACACCTATCTCTCTATGAATCCCCCAGCCGTGGAGAGAGCAGACTCTCATGATTCTGATGATGCTCAAAGAGACTTTAATGTGGTAATAAAGCCAAGGGAAGGCGATACAACTCCCAGTTTTATGGCAGCCGCTCTGGCTCCTCCGCCCAAGAGTTCTGCCAATTCTACTTACTCAGGAGACTCCTCCCCAAGGGTGAATCCCTTCGACAAGGGCTACGATGAGCCCATGACTATGGATATCACTCCGGATACTAGTGAGTATATGAGAAAATTACTACTACTTTGAATGCTAAGTGCGATTTCTCTCTTCCAGAACCGACCTTTGAGCGATCGGACTCGCAGGAATCTCCGCCGACTCCGCTCTTCGATGAAGACGTCTCGCAGCCCCTGGAGGATTTCCCCAGGATAATGGTCGATGGTGCTAAGGGATGGGAGATGCAACTGCGACAGCCCAATAAGAAGAAGATCACGGGTCAGAGATTTTGGAAGAAGATTTTCGTTAGACTTGTGTACCAGGGTGACAATCCTGTTATGCAACTCTGCAATTCATCCAATGACAAGGAACCCTTCCAGGAGTTGCCTCTGCAGGCATGCTACTCTGTATCAGACATTGGAGCGCAGCAATATGACCAGTTTGGGAAGATATTTACTGTCAAATTGCAGTACATCTTCTACAAAGAGAGACCGGGCGTGAGACCAGGACAGGTGACGAAGGCTGAACGTTTAACCAATAAGCTTAGCCAATTTGCCGCTTACGCAATCCAAGGAGATTACCAGGGAGTGAAGGAGTTCGGAAGTGATCTGAAGAAACTTGGTTTGCCAGTTGAACATGCTCCTCAAGTGTCTCAGCTATTTAAGATTGGTTCCATGAGCTTTGAGGACATGAAGCAGTTTTCTGTGGTCGTCGAGGAAGCTCTGTTTAAGCTTCACGCCCATCGAGATCGGGCTCTGAACTACAAGTCCGAGGAAGTTCAACTTACAGCTGTGGATGAATTGTATGCTGAGCAAGATGCTGAAGGTCACATTACGAAGCAAATAGCCAGGGTTCGGCTCTTCTTCCTCGGCTTCTTGTCCGGCATGCCGACCATCGAGTTGGGCGTGAATGATCTGTGGCGCCAGGGAAAGGAGGTCGTGGGTCGGCATGACATCATCCCCGTTGTCACTGAGGAGTGGATTCGACTTGAGGGCGTGGAGTTCCACTCCTGCGTACAGCAGGATGAATATGAGCGCACTAGAACTATTAAGTGAGTGTCTGTGGCATATATCAGCGTCACGCAATCCAATTTAATTGTATATTTTTCCAGATTCCAGCCTCCCGACGCATGTTACATCGAGCTGATGAGATTCCGAGTGCGTCCGCCGAAGAATCGAGAGTTGCCACTGCAAGTCAAGGCGACGTGGTGCGTTACTGGCAACAGGGTTGAATTGAGAGTGGATGTTTTGGTGCCTGGCTTCGCCTCAAGGAAGCTCGGTCAGATTCCATGTGAGGACGTGGCGATTCGGTTTCCCATTCCCGAGTGCTGGATTTACTTGTTCCGAGTGGAGAAGCACTTCCGCTACGGATCGGTGAAGTCTGCTCACCGTAGGACTGGTAAGATTAAGGGTATAGAGAGGATTTTGGGTACCATGGATCAACTGCAGGAGTCGCTGATTGAGGTGACATCAGGTCAGGCCAAGTATGAGCATCAGCATAGGTCCATTGTTTGGAGATGTCCTCGCTTACCTAAGGAGGGCCAAGGTAGGGAGAGTTCTATGAAGAGTCAAGTGTCAGAGACTAATGCCTTTGTCTTATAGGCGCCTACACAACTCATCAGATGGTCTGCCGAATGGCTCTCACCAGCTACGATCAGATCCCTGAGCAATTGGCACCGTATTGCTACGTGGAGTTCACGATGCCTGCCACTCAGGTGTCGCACACAACAGTGAGGTCTGTCAGTGTCCAGGAATCAGACAGTGACGATCCTCCTGAGAAGTACGTCCGGTACCTTGCGCGCCATGAATACAGGTGATTTTTGCATATTTTACTCTTTAGATACGCCATTTCTGACGCTTTATCATCGCTATTTGCAGGGTTGGGATTGAGCACACTCAAGGCGAGAGCCAGAATGCTTATTTGGCAGCCACAACGGTCAGTAAGCCCATCAAGGAGGAACCACCGGCTCCAGCTCTCTCGCCAATGGCTCCCAGCGACTCCGACTCTGACTCCAACTAAGGATTCCACACAAGTATGAGTTGAAGTTTCTTTTCTGCAATAAATTAATTTAGCCCATATGGTGAAATCGCAAAGAGGAGAGATGATCAAGTAATAAATCATTGTTGTCAAATAGCTTCAAAGGATAAGGAAAGGTGGAAAATATTAAATTAATTGTTATTGCATATTTAGTGATTAAAGGACAACCTATTATACCGTATTTTTCTGCTTGGCACCATAGCAAATAATATAATTGAAGAAAGTCTATATTGATGAAGCGTTGAAGGTCAGGAGAACCTATTATAGTTTCTAAATTCTAAGCTTTTATTAGACAAAAATAAATTGATCACGTCTATATCAGGCAAAAGAAGAGGAGAGTAATAATTGGAGAGCATATTATTAGTTGACAATAACAGAGTATTAAAAGATGATATAAATTGTATTTACTATAGAGGATTGCGCGTTTTAGTCAAGCAGAAGAAGATTAATTGAAACTTGTTGCATGTTATAGCCTATCCCCTGAACAAAGAAATGGACTTGAGCGAAGGATTCTGTGAATGGTTGAGAGGAGATTGGCAGCCCAAATGTTCTTGACTATATTGTTACCATTTAGATTATATAATCCTGGAAATGATACATTAATGAAATGCATTAAAAATATAAGTATAAACAAAACATTGATGCGCACTAAAGACATTTTTTGTGACCAGAAGAACGCTCTGTATACAGAATACTTGGTGAAGTCTTGAAAATATATTATATTGTAATGTGACAAAACGTCTACTTAAATATATATTGCCCTTTCGTTCCTTCTCTAAAAATGATGCAAGATCTCTCATTGAAAATATCAAAATAAAGTGAATATAGAAATGGTTGTAGAGTAGGATTAGGATCATACTAGTGAGGGCAGAGGATTTGCGATGCAAAGAGATATGTGAAAAGTGTGAGGATGATCATTATACGTATAAAGTATGTAACTAAATGTATGATAAAATATTACAAGAAAGATGATATTATTGAACATATGGAATATATAAAGTATTAGAGAGGAATCAGCATAAAATGTAATGGATAACAATAAAGAAAATGTAATTGCGAAGCGTGTTTTGCGTGCGGAAACTTCGAAGCTCCCTGCATTTCCTCTCCACATCAGTAATTCAGAATAGCATCCTCAAATACTACACATAGAGAATGCCTTGAGAGACAGTGGAAAAAGTCGTCATCGTTCAACTGTTGTTCTCCACCAGTGCATGCAAGGGAAAGAAGGCGTCCATTAATTTATATTTTCATAGTCGCATGACTTGACGCAAAACTGTTTTCTCAACTTCCTCCACTTCGAGGAAGTGCTTTATAGTTTAGAAAAAAGAAAGTGTCATATTGTCGCGACAGTGACTGGAATTAAATGTGAATCACTCGATGGCGTTGTTTTATCCATTGTGCGTCAGAATTATTTTTGCAGTGTCTCTTAGACGTCCGCCTGCAAAGAGATGTGACAACAATAAATCCCGAGACGGTGTGTTAAGTGCTGCGGAAGGGAATTGCAGAGAAAGTTGTGAGCTCACAAATGCAATCGTTTTATTATTTGTATAATATCTCGTCATTGAAAGTCAATTTTGTGCTTTTTCCACATCTTAGTGGATTTTATTTCGCAATTTTCTTGCATCTTCGGGCAATTTTTTTGTGTAATAAAGCACAATCATGACATACAATCAAGAATTTATTTCAAATTGTTCAAATAGAAATATTCAACAGTGTGGAAAAAATTGTAAGATTTACTCACAATTATTAATTATGCTCGTACGCGTTTCGCAATTTTACAGTATTATTAATTTGAATATAATTCAATAAATTATCACTATATGTGTGATGTGCATGTAATAAATATGTATTGTGAAAAAGCATGTCCGTCGAGCCACAGTTTTTCATTCGTTTCTCTGCAAAAACCCTTGTGAATATTAATTGATTTGAAGAGGAATAAAGTAAACGCCGCTATAGTCCAAAATGAACCATTTTACAAGCCTAACAAAAGAAACGTTAATTTTTTTTCAAATGCCCAACAGCCAAAAGAGTTGCCCTCATCGCGTTCATGCAAATGCGAAAAAATGCTTCATGTTTACAGAAAAAAGGGCACCCTCACTGACCAATTACAGGATAAATGAATATCACAATGAAATTTCATCGAGGGAGTTTTTTTCACGAATTTCCCATTGCGTTATTTATAGTGCGAGAAATTGATTTCAATTCTCGTGCTTCTGCATGAATGACTGTGAACGTTTTTCCAACTGCGGGAGTATGAAAAAAAAGACGCATAAATTTTATTGGGTGCTCGTAATTTTATAAAACCCCAAAAAGTGTGATTAAATGGTAGCATTTTCTCGGTAGAATTTATGATATTGTTGTATTTTTACAGGTTTTCAGCCGAAACGTAAAAATCTGAATGACCTATAAAGTTGTAGAGCAAAGTCTCGGTTAATTTTATCGTGAAGAAAAGGCATTAGAGGGATAATTTAATATTCAATCAATTATGCTGGGAGAGTTATGGGTCAATGGCTGCTGGGCGGTGATCTTTTGGCCTCTGGCCAGCAAGAGGCACCAGTTGTTCTTGTGAATTCGCAAATGGAACATGTCCCTGAAGGGCTCTCCGAGGTGGGCGGCCGAAGTGGGAGTCAAAAGTGGGTGGGAAAAACATCGTAAAGTCCAATAAGTGGTGAATGATTGAGCATGGATTGCGCTGCGGAGACTCCTTTCTATCATTGCAAATATCTCCCTGCTGCCACTATGAATAATTTGCTGCAATTCCTCGGGAACTCCTGCAGGATGCAGCACGTAGGATTTTTCATAAATCACCCCCCAAAAAGCACCCCCAGCTTTTTGAGGAGAGGAAAACAGTCGCTGCGGTTCCATGCATTTCCAGTCTTTTGCTTTGTCTCCGACATTTTTTCCACAATCATTCCCACCATGAGGCATTTTATCGGGACACAGGCAAAATGCGAACAGAATTTGGAATGTAGACAAGGTAAACTTTACTTCCTCAATTTGATTAAGGGAGGTTCTGGTCAGAGCTTATATTTCTGCCTGGTGATAAGGAAAAGAGACAGGGAAAAATATATCCAAATTCTGACCAGTAACATTCTCCAGTAATCTATACCATTTGTCTGTCCTGATTTATCATCATTTTGTTCAACATCAACCACCATTTCTATATTTACATAGTGTGTATGTTTCCTCGGTTTATTACACATCCAAGAGTGATGGCAGTTGGGCTATTTTGTGAAAATACACCCACCCCAAGCGCTGCTTTATAAATGCCATGGATAAAACACTTTTCATGTGTAATTTCATCTATTGGATCATAAAAATGCTGCCACAGCGCAAACATGTACGATATCACCCTTCAAACATTTCCGGGAGGTTGAGCCTCAATGGCATGACGGTCTCTCGACTGTTGTGTTGAGCCCGTGGAGGGAATAATCGATAGCAATGCGTGGGAGGATTTTAACATACTCATGGTTAAGTGGAGCACCGAGAAAAATTGCTCCAAATTAATGGTGCCACACAGTCGATAACTCAGCCCAGGTAATGTCACAAGTATTGCCAGCAAATCGCAGATTTTTCACTTCGCACCAGCCATTTCTCTTGCCATGGTAATTTTTCGGGGTCCACTGAACACGACAAATGGGCATGTTTGCAGGATCTCAAATGTTTTTCCACGTCATTGTGCTCACATTTATTGGGAATTCATTGGGGAGATTAATCGTGTGTGTTTGTGTTGAAATTGCGAGATGGAAAAGCAAAATATAACATGAAGTACAAGTGATAAAATTCACCTTATAATTCTCTTCCTCAATTCAGTCTTCGTTAGCAGTGTGTAAGCACTTTGTGTTGATTGGGAAATTGCATACACGTTTTCCTTGGTGGAACACACAAAAGGAAACACTGATGGTGAGGATGTTTGTTCAAGACCACTAAACAATCGAATAATCCTTATTTCGTGCAGAAATCTCCCTAATTTCACACGAAATCCGTTCAAGGGAAAACTCTTCTAAATTGCGAAGCACAAGCGTGAATATCTGCCAATGTATAATTTTCATTCTCAACCACAAGTGAGCTCGAGCAGAAAGTTTCTCTAAAATTTCCCATACTTAAAACAACTCCAAATTGCACACAAATTTACATTCTCATCCGGAATTTCTATATTATCACGGATTCGAAGTGATAGTCAAAATACACACAAAGTGTAGTGATTTTCATCTCGTGTAAATGTCTGCAGAGGGAATTTCATTGGAGCAAAAAGTAGTTATTTAGGATGTTTGCACTCAATATAGTATAATTATGGAAAATGAGTTCACTGAGAGTAAATGCTAAAAGAATGTTTTTGACACTTTCCAAGGTTTGATTATTCTCATGGAGCATAAAAATCAGAAGCACGAATTTCACAAAAATTTGCATGAGTTTGTTGTGAAGGAATAAGTGATCCTTGAGCAGGAGTCGCTCCTTTGTGAGTGTCACGTCCGGCCTCTTCACAATTGATAGAATCTTTTGCGCGAGCCTTGCTAAAATAAACTTTGCAGGAACTTTGCGTTACTTCCGGTCGATCTGCCTCTCAGTTGTAGTGCTGAGGGTGGGTTTACTGGATCTACGGAGTGTTTTTTCTCCCCCAACCCCCCGGCTGTCGTGCCCATGAAATTGTGTACATAGAATCTCCTGGCCGTGAAGTGTTGTCCCAGCGATGGAATTTCCAAGTAGCATGGAATATTTAACTTTCTCCACGACGTCGCCCCAAAAGTGATTAACACACTAATGAGCTCTCCATTTGTGTCTTTCCCAAGACTATTACTTCACGGTTTATTTAAGGCGGAATTTCGGTCTACGAGTGGGCAGAGCTGGAAAACACTGGCGCGCCTCCCTCTGCAGATTTTAATCAGATGAATGAGTGAAAATTGGCAGGGAAATTATCGTAATGAAATAAAATTGCTTTTCAATTTCATGTCAGGTGTTTTCGCGTGGGTTCGTCTGCGAAAGTCATTAACCAGGCAACATTTAATTTCAATCGTCATCTAATGAGTTGTTTAGCAATAAATTCACGTCACGTGCCATTGTTGAGTTGTTGGGCAGGGAAAAGGGGTGGATTTGTGCTGCTAAATTCAATTTGTAGTTGTGCACAAGAAATTTGAGTGATTTGTCTTGGCACTAAGTGAAGCTTCTATATTTACATTTCCATGCTACATGTAGGCTGTTTTTCAGGAAAATTGCGACAAACAACATTATTATCTACTCTCATACATATTACAAAATCCTCAAAAGATTGCGAGGCGAACAATCACAAAATGCTAAAGGTATACTTGAAGCCTCTTCTCATGTGAATTTCGTGGGAGTTTGTGGTATTTTTCGATGCTCAACAATACTGAGTGGCACTCGTGGGTTGATGTTGAAGGCACAAAAGACGCAGCATCTCAGAAATTCCGACTCACCATATGAGACAGGCTGCCACGAATCCCATCTGTCTCCTGCGTGTATGTAGATGACTTGCTAATGGAAAGTTGGGTGAGTGTCTCAAGGGTAGAAGGAGAAAATTATATTTGGTGATGAGAGACAAGAAATGAGGCTCTGCATTAGCAAATGCATTGGAGAAATTTGCATAATTGCAGATATTTTCCCAAGCACTCATTCTCTCTGTCTCTGTCTCTGAAAAGTACTGTATGAAATTCATGTTAAATTAAAGCGACTAAAGACGCGCCTTTGAGAGCAGAAAAAAGCTCCGCAGGCTGCAAAAAAGGGCACTGAGTTTTCTGAAAATACACACGCAATTATCCTGCTGAATGGCGCATCTGATATGTGTGTCCCGGTCTCGGGAAATGATATGGACACACATGGAACAATTCAATTCCGGGTGCGTACTTAACAAATATTGCCACAGCACACACACACGACATTATGCTTGAAATCTTCATGGCATCAGGACCAGAATTGGGGACGTAAAAAGTGGGACTGTAGAAAAATTCAGAGAACAATTTGAGCTCTCCGGCCAATTGGCCTCACTGACCAGACATTTGCATATTTTTTGCTGCTCAAAAGCTCGTCCTCCTCCGCCAAACCATGACTCTCTAGGTCCTAAGGGTCACGCTGATTATATAAATCTCTCGATAGACGCACACCATCTGCATACAAGAGGACTTTTGAGGGTGTTATTGGAAAATTTCACCTTGGGTGAAAGGAGATAATCCTATTGGGAAAGTTTTGCAATTTTAACAAAAACCCCTTCCACACTTTTATTCATAAATATAGGGAATAGTGAGAACACTGTGAAGAAGAGGTTTGTAATCAGTACAAAGACAAAGCATACAATCATGAGAGTTAGTTTCGCCCGAAATAGCTCTGGCTTCCTCTGGTTTTCCACAGGTGAAACTTGCATTTCAACCAGCAACTGTTGACAGAAGAGAGCATCAAATCCCCCTGTGATCAATTAAAGTTTCATCAACTAACCGATTTTCCATGTGAATTGACGATTGCAGTCCTCAATTCGGGCTATAAATTAGATGCTAGAGGTTCTTGTGGATAATTCAGGCCATGTTTGCGGAGGCAGTACGAATACATTCATTCCATTGAAGATAGTCATTTGTCAATTATCACGGATGTTTTGAACACCCATTCGTACCATTTAATCTTTCATGTGCGGTAATGATGTCTCTTCAGCAAATCCATGTCAATTGATATGTTGAACTTCAGTTTCCCGGCAAATATTTCCCGGAATTGAATTGGAAAACACTTCAAACCGAGCTTCAAATTTGACTTCAAACTGCAAAGTTTGTTGGTATTATTAATATTTATCTCTCACAGTTATTAGTAATCCAGGCAGTTCGATTAATAATTCAAATATTAAACCGAGGGATTTTAATCCCTAATGACTGTTGCAATGCGGCGAACCTATGCGATGGTTCTTTCAAATGGCTTCCAACATCAGTGAGAATTCAATTGATGGCCCGGCTTTGCCGCACTTCATGTACAAACATCGCCAAACCTGCCTATTTACGAGCCCATTGTGCCCGTTTATTTACTGTCCAGTATTTACTTCCATGAGTTATATTTACCTTTAATCTTACGCAACATCATATCGCGGCCATGCAATAATTAGCAAAATAGCGGGGCAGGTAATTTCGACCCCGAAATGGCACACTTATTGATCGAGTTTCAGCTGCATGCGAGAGAAGCCAATCATTTTTTATCATTTCACTTGCTGAGTCAGTGAGAAATCGATTCAGATTGAAGAGACATGCACAATCCTAATCAATTGACAATTCCTCCGGCGAAGGATTCATCTCCATTTGCCCCTCCAACCGATATAACAATGCAAGGCGCAAAAAACGAGAGCTCGGAGTGAGATTGGGAATGCACAAAGAGTCAAACTAAAATAATCGACTCCTGCGTGAAGAGCGATGAATTGTTTTACTGGCTGCAGAATGAGTGTGTGTATATACTCAATGTGGGACAATCGAAGAGTTCGCAATTCATGAAGTGCTCCCAGCAAGAGCTCTTGTTTCATTTACACAACACACTGGAGTTTCCCAAAGGGCTGATCATGGAGAAAAGGTATGTTTTTCATCATTTTTTAATACTCGAATTCACTTAAATCCTTAAGAAAATCAGAAATCTTGAAAATATTTGTATTTTTACATGTTTGCGTCTGAAAGAATTGTTATTTCATCATCAGGTTCTGAATATTCTTCCGTCACTTTACAGAAAATATTCTTCTTGAGTCCCTGTTTTTTATTAAAAATTGAAAGACATCTTGAATGTTGGCAAGCCATAGCATAATGCCTCAATGCTCTCATGATATGAGGGAGGAATTTGCCTTTCAAGTAAGTTAATTTGGCGGCATTTGATGAGCTTCGACTCGCACTGTGCAAAATAAATCGATGTATTGTAATATGGCCACATGGCTTTAGGTGAACATGGTGCGGCTATAAAAGTGTGTGAAATGTGTGGGAATCCAGTGGGTGGGCTGATGTGCGGTGGCTTCAAAGGAGGGCGAAATATCTCATGAACGAAGTGAGGCTCCAGTCATTTGAGCTTTTTCCCATATTCTTGCGTGTCGCTATAAAAAAAAAATCACAAAGCCCCCGAGGATGAATGAGGAATTCTGTTGGCTTCACCATATTTTTTCCCACGGCAGAGAATTAGATCCGCAGCTACTTCATATTCAACCCACACCTTTCTGAACTGGTGCGTCATTAATGTCTGCATGCTTGCCAATGAATTTACTCCTGAGTTTTTGTAACAAAATACTCGTCATTTGCAGAAGCTTCTCGTGAACTTTTGCTACTCAAGTGCTCAAGGGGGGATTTTTGTGAAAAGCCAAGGCAACACTTTGCCACGTGAAGCAATGGGAAAAGTTTGCAATTTAAGGGCGACTGATCAAATTTATGAGGATAGAATTTGATGAAATTCATGGGAAATTTTTCTTATCCAATCTGAAAGTTGCAGAAAATCTTTACGCACTAATATAATATGTCAGCCAGAAAATTCTCTACCCTAACACTTTCATACAGTTGCCATAAGTTGGAGTGGTTCTACTTCAGTGTGAAGAGTTGCCCTTAATTCAGCAAAAAGTGCACGACGTCGCTTTGAAGCACGAGCAACAGTTTTCCTCTGCGTGGTTTTCACTGCACACCTTTCTCGAATTCCTCTAATTAATGTCTTTGATCATTACATGGTACTTTGGGTAGCATTTGCGGAGTTTTACCTCACCCAATTAGACTCACAATTGCATTTGACACATTTGCAACTGAATTCAGTTACACTTTTCATACATTCGTAATGTACTTTCAAAGACACATTGTGGACTGTGTGTAAATTCCGACAAACGCAATCTTTTCGCAATATCTCACTCAATTGTGCCACAAATTTCATTGACTTAATACAATCTATCTATTTGATTAGGTCTCCCTGAAGCTCTGCTCTCCATCGTGGCTCGTTTGTGGGGAATTTTGATGAAAATCGATTCTGAAGCCCTGAATCGGAGCACATGCGGAGACTTTAAGCTCATCCCAGCATCTTCGCTATTGGATTCATTGAGATTATTACTGAGGATATTGATACACACATGAGTGACTATGTATTTTGTCGGATGATGCAGGCAATGGTCGAGCTTAATGCTCTCTCTCTCTCTCTCTCCACCCTAGAATGATAAGTATATTTTTTGAGATTACATAAGAAACACATTTAACTTTTGTCTCATGAGAGTCCTTTACTCCTTTCCTCCGAACTCCCGCCGGGATTGATAGTGAATGGGGAGAAAGAAAGAGAATATCTTGCAATTTTCCACCCACAAACACAGACTGCTCCACATGAAGTGTGAACATGATTACAAAACCTTACGAAATTGGAGGCAAATGTTTCAAATCTTAACTACTCCACACACTCTTTACACACTTTGTCTCACAATCTGTCAATTAATTGGCAAATTATGTGTCACACACTGTGCTTTAGCAACCAATAGACGGTCAACATGTTGGGTGTGAAAGATAGGGAAAATATGATCGTAGTTCTTAAAAGGATTTTCGCATGGATGCCATTAATCGTGCGCGTTTTGAGAAATTTCATCAGCGTCATAAATAATCATTCATTTTTCGTCCACCCGTCAGAGAGTCGCCCCTTTTGTTCTGAATTGCTCTCTCCAGTGAAGATTGTTTGCGCCAGGAGAATCGCCCGAACCGGGAGATCAAGCTTGAGAGATTGTGGTGCTTTTCTGTCTTATAATTAACTCCCAATGAAAAGCTTTCCTTTGTCGTGCTTTCCGCCTCTTTTTTTGCACCATCGTCACGTCTCTTATGGCGCAATGTTCAACATGGAAATCTCAATATTAGGTGCCTCTTTATTATTTAATAGCATCGCTGCCACCCTCGTGGAAATCCACCCTTCGCATTCTTGGGGATTTTCCGGCACGGGGAATGCCATGCCTCACACTCAGCGATGTCGAGTTTGCAGTTGTTGGGAGAAATGAACGGGAATTTTTCTCTGTTATTACACAAATTTTCCCAATAATAAAAGAAAACGACGCAGTGAAGATGGAATCCGACGGGCCTCTCCGGAGAATTCAATATAGGCGCATTATTGTGACGAATTTGCATACAAAATAGACAGTAAAAGTGTGAATAAATGCCAAAAAGAGGCTCCATTAAGTGCTCCAGCTGTAAAATTTGATCCTCAATGTGTCATTTTCATGCTCCTTTTCACACAGAATAAAATATGCAGAAACCTTTTCGTTTCTACACTGGAGCATTTTCAACCGCCCAAAGAAAATGGGCTTTAATTGCTGGCAATTCCAGAGAGGTGATGAATTCTTTCTGCATGTGTTTCGCTGGGGAAAATATTTAAATTTTTTTATGTCTGACACCACAGAATGTTTTCCTGTGTCTCTAATTAGAAAATTCTAGTGTCAGTGACAGAGGAGATATTGCTGATTTTACTAGCTCCATTTAATTCGTGACATGTGACAGCACAACTTTGAGGTAAACCGCAAATAATTCAGAAATTAATACCTGGAAAGGTATATAGCAATTTTGTCTGAAAATCACTCTGCGGTTCCCCGGAAAATCTCCCCATCAAAGCACATACACGCAAATCATACCTTCCATGATAGATTCAACTAGTGCGAAGAAGGATTTATGAATCCATACGTGATTGACTCCAATCAATTAGACGCGGATCAAATATTTCCCCTTATCGCTCACCTCTTCGTGACGTAGTTTCGCGACAAAGAGGGCAATAAATCAATTTGCGGAGACACAAGCGAGAGACTCAATGGCTGAGAGTATGAAGGAAATCTAATAATTTGCCGAGAAAGTCGAAGCTACGTTCCACTTCATTTTCTCCCTGGGTGACGATACATATGCGGAGGAGAGAAAAAAGGCAGAGACAGTCGAGTGATAAATTGCACCATTATCTGTCACCATTTAATATGCAGATGCATCTCTTTGCAGACCCGCACTGTGACTCTTTCTTTGCCTCAGGGAGAAGTTGTGCAGGTGAGATGCTCGTGCGGGCGATGAATATATTTTCAGCCAGAATGAATTAACACTGCGCTAGAAATTAATTTCCTTTCAGCATTCCCTCGGATTTTTGATGTCGCTCTCCTTGTCGTCCATTCAGCAGCCTTTGGGCACTTGCATAAGAATAAGCTCATCCGCTGTGGCATGTTAATGTCCCTGGGATTCGCCAGACTCCTGAGGTTCGCTCAAAAGGATTAAAAACCCTCATGACTGTGGCCATTGTTCCCATTATCCACGTGTGTGTGAAGAATTCATGAATATCTCAACCATTCAAACTGATTCCTCGCCGCCATTAACTCTTCAACTCTTAACTGTCCAATCAAGCTGTGCTTAATTAAATTGCTTGATTTGCCGCTTGCGATGCTTAATGACCAAAGTGAATTGTCTCATTAAAATTTTATTTCACCACCATTAAATTGTTACCGAATGCAATTTACAATGATATACACATAACAAGAGTCAGTCTATAAAGCAATTAGCGGTTTCAACAAATATTTGCAGGGTGCATTAAAATAACGACGAAACACTCTTCAAAATACTGCATGCAAAGCATAATACGGAACTATTTAACGAGGACTCTGTGTCATTATCAAATTACATTGTTGAGTGACATGAATTTCTGCAATATACTTTAAGTGTGAGGAATTCTGACTTTTCTGCAATGTCTGTTTGCATCAAAATTCACATACAAACTCCAGTGACAGTGGCTGATCTCATTAAAAAAAACATTACATCCATTCGATGGTCAAATGAATTTTTTATGAATATGTTAATATGGAAGGAACTCTGACTGACCTCTGCATTAATTAAGGAACTGAAAAGTTCATCATCGTAATTTTCTTGTGCTTGACTGTTTTGAGATGGAATTAATTCACCAGCAGTTATTCAGTATCACGAGAAACTCATCCCTCGTCTTAATCTATTCTGTCATTTCTACGAGATCTTATTGTGAGCGAAGTGTAAAAGCTTCTGTTGTGGGGTTCATCAAAACATTAGCAACTCCTGAAACATTCTCTTTTGATTTTTTATTGTTCCCATAAGAACCTCTTCAAGTATTGTTTTCTCTGTCGCGACAATAAATAAAATATTCAGCGAGACACACCCCCATAAATTCACCCTCCGTAGGCTCTAATTTATTCTCCATGTGTGGGGTGAACGCGAAAAGAATGAGGAGTATTCCTCAGGGTTGTGTAAGAGCACTGGTTCTTGCGAGGGTGTGTCAAGATCAAAGACTTTTCCCACGAAAGCGCAGAGATTTCGGGTGTCTTGAAGGAGAATTTAAATTACTGCGTGTATTAATATCTTATTTATTTGCTGTCATGTAAATTAAATAAGCGTGTGTTTCTGCCAAATTGACACAGAAGGGGAGCGACAGGGCGCCGAGAGTTGGAAAATTAATTTTAAACTTTCCCTGCGCAGAGCAAATTCGTGCAAATACACTCCAATGTTTTTATTTTGGACAACTTGTCTCCGACAAGAAGTATTTTTAATTGACACAAAAACTCGGGCTGTCTGCTCCTCATCAAAACTCCAATTCACTCCATTTGAAACTCTCGAGAGTCACTATAATACAGTTCTACTCGCGTAGAATTCTGCATTAATTGCTCAGCATAGTTTCTCAGTCATTCGCAAAGGTGTTGTTCAAATATTCTCACGTTTACTGTTGTCTGGAAGCTCTGAAAATTGCAGTGCAACTCTCATCATGAAAGCTGACTTGAACAATTTACTTGCATTTCCCTTTGTGTCATTTAAAGAAGTGATGTATTTCTTTAACACTTTTGCAAATTGTTCTAGGGAATTGTCATCTTAGCCTCGAACATTTTCAAGAATTACAAATTGTTTTTGTCTACATCATCCAAGATAGAAGAAGAAGCTTATTAAATATTTCCTTGAAGGTCGTGAAATAATTGAGAGCAGACTTGAGTGCAGACGATCTTATTTTATAAGCTTTGCCAGATTCCCTCTATAAGTCCAGGTAATTGAGCTTCAATTGACTGGAAAACGCGCACGTTATCCTCAGTGAATGCCGAAAAAATCTCATTAGTCGTGCTAGTGATAAATTTTGCCTAATCTGCAAAGAATGGCTTGAGATTCTCAGCAAAAATCTTCATCCTTCCGTCGTCTTGACGCCACATAACAAGAGACGATGGCAAATGCAGGAAGAGAGCACACTTTGAAAGTAATGGATTGGCCCGTCACAGCCACATGTCGCAAGTTAATTAAATTTAATCATGGCTGAGGTTCACCCTCAGCCTCCTTCGAGTCATCTTGCTACAGTGAGCCATCTTCTCTAAGATCACTTTCGTGAATACATTTGAGAGATTTTTCCGGGGACGTGAAGGAATTATCAGGAAAAACGGCTCTATAGAAGTGACTTGAATTTAATTACGTACACAATGTTTATGCTGAATGTCTTCGCATCCATCAGATGCACTCGTGACAGCCTCTGGAATAACACATCTGGCTGCCCACATATGCAAACTTTAAGTTGTACACACTGTCTTCGCCAAACTAACTCACATCTCCTCAGGACTTATCATAAACAGACACAGTGGAATAACAATTCGATGCTCTCCCCCAAGTGGCATCCTCCACCAAAATATCTCTTTCCAGAACTCCTTCTGCATTGCAAGTCATATTGTGCGGGATAACTCAGTTCTCGTCGTCATCAGAAATCAAATATTTTCATACAGCCCCTCGAAAGGACTGTGGGTGATATTCGTGCCGAATACTAATGATTTCGGATTGTTTGCCTCACCGTGAATATGGGAATGATTTTTCTGCCATTCAAAGAAATTGACTGGAGTGAACAATACAGAGAAGCTCTCAGAAGATACAGAATGAGGTTTTTCCTATTCAATTTAATCCAATCGATACAGAGAATAATCAATTCTAAACAGAAACAGGGGAAAATGTTAATATGGTTAATAGAAAAATATAAACTTGTTGTATTAGAGGGAAAAACTGGTAGAAAAATAAAAATTTTATATATCAGTATGAGTTTAAAATAGAGTTAATGAAACGGGATTAAAGATTTGCTATCAAATATTTTGTGTTGAGGATTTCACAGTATTTTGCTGAATTAAATTGACGTTTAATTCGAAATTTAACCAAACTTTAATTCTTGCTCTAATTGTAGAGCATAAACAATCGTCACTCCAATGAAAAGAATTTCCATTGTTAAATTTAATTAAAAAAAAAGTGGGATGTCCAATAATTTTCCGTCACCACAATCATATATTTTCCCTCTATTGTTGTCGCCAAGTTTTCATTTAGAAAGAGAGAATAATTTCAAGCGAGACAGCAAATATGGGGCAAAATGCATGGCCGAAGGAAATAGTGGGTGAGAATTTTCCCGCCGAATCCACCATTCTCTTCTGTAGAATCTCCCTTTTGTACAATTTAACCGGATTGTGGAGTGAATGCATTAAGAAACTCCTTCAGAGATGGAGAAGAAGCACGAAATTCAGTGGTTCGTGAGTTCGGTAAAGGAACAACAACAATAGATAATGGAATTCACTTGTTGTTTTTCAATAAAACTTTCACATCTCACCACCCAAGGAAAATCCACCCACAGCGCGAATCTTTTTCCTCGCCACGAGATTCGATGACGAACATTAGCATTGTGATGATAGAAAATGTATAGTGAATTTTAATACCGCGCGCGCATTTATATGATCCAATTTTTGAACCATTCATGCTGGACCATAAAATTCTTAATTAAACTCTCTCGAAAAACCTTATTTGCTCCCAACATGACTGGTGGGAATGATGATGGAAAAAAGTTGTTCAATTTTCTAACTCACTCAATTTTTTTCCAAGTAATATTATACGAGATATTTCTTGCATGAATTTTCACTACATGGAAATGGCTTCAATAGCGTCAAAAGCATTGTTTCTGCTGTAATGAAAATTCAGTGAGAAAGTTTTTTTTTTTTTAATTAAAGCCCTTATTGCACGACAGAATGATTAAAATCTCTAATGTGAGGCTTTAGGAAGGAAATTTCTGGGCTCCATGCAATTTTTCCCGTGTGATTATTCGCGAAAATCGCCTAAAGTTACATTTGAGAATAGAAGGAAAAATCATGACTGCGTAAAGCTGTGTTCAGGACTTCGTTATTATATAAAGAGAAATGCCATCAAATATATGGAGCTTCTTAGCCAAGATCTCGTGAAAGTTTGACTCTCATGAAGTATTCACTAACAATGCTCGCAAACGGTTATATACATACAACAGCCAAATGAAATTTTAAAAGTCCGTGCCCGACTCAAAGAGTGGAGGCAAATGAAACATCATGTTCAGGGTCAAAGGGTGGATTTCTGCACACTGCACTTTATAGTCTCGTTAGAGCATTCCTCTTCGCTGCACAGTGAAATCCTTAAGCTGGAGTTGAAGGAAAAATAGCACACTTTCCTGGCACTCACTTGCTGGCGCCTTGAAACTCTGTTGCAAGTGCAAAGTTTGGATTGGAAAGTGATTTTGCGATAAGGGACAGACAAGGGAAGCCATCCTTAAAATCTGCCTCAAAACTGTGTCAGATAAAATTAAGGAGCGTAGGCAACGTTGTCTGTCTATCCGGTGAAATTTAATGCAATTAAGATGGAAATGTAAAACTAACGACTAACCCAAAAACATCTCCCTTTCAGACCCAATCACTCACGTGTCCTACATTTCGCCTCCAACTCACTTTCCACAGACGCTGCGAGAGGGTGGTTGAATAGATCGTGCTTGTAAGCTGGCACAGTCATTAAAAACTTTCCCAAATCAGCACTCAGAGAGCATCAGTGGTCTGCGTGTGGTTGGGGGTTTGCAAAGTTTAAAAATATGTAAAATAATGCTGAGCACTGGCTCATGAATCCATTTGCGCTCACTGATACTTTCCCCGCCCTCGTGTCAATTAGCAGCTCAACTGATATGTTTAATTACTTTCCGAACATCACCAGCACTCACCCGAGATCTGAAAGTTAATTGAAGAGAATCCACTGATCAGAATCAAGAGCCAATAACTAGCCAGATATCCTCAGATTAATGGATGATGTTCCCACTCATGTCTACACATTGTCCTCATGATTAAACTGTTTATTGCCGAGTGCAAGCACACACTTAAGGTGGATTGCTTACGGGTTGTCACTGTAAATTGCCAACATCTAACCTCATAACTCATTCATATCCTCAGGAGTCGCCTGGGTCGCCTTCAGAGTATCATCACATAATTCACATTTACCATTAATACACAACTCTTAGGCCATAGTCAAATTTGCATAATAATGAATCTGATCATGCAAAAAATATTGCTCATTTACGACTCAAAACGCTCCATTCAGGACACACAATCCCTGAAATATATAATGTGCGATAGCCGCGTCACATACATATTGTTCGAATGTGAGCGTATTATGTGTGTATCGGCAGATTCAGCTCAATATCCCATTCAATATGTTGGGATTATCCAATAGATATGTAGATAGACCTTATTGTAATCTATGAATAAAATTATCGCGAACTTGCCGGAAGCGACGCGCTTTTGCCGAATAATCGCCTACAAAGTGAATCCATTGTGCACCATATTAATGAGAAGGGGATATTAAAAAAAAAAATTGAGCCTCACCGTGATAAAAAAAAATGCCCTCACGCACAATAACCAAAAAAGTGCTCTATTGATTGAGGTTTTATTAATATTTATATTGCGCACGGTGATTTTAAAGTATATTTTCAGCGATTTTTAACAGATTGACTGAAACTGGTAAGCTTTTGGCTACAAGTAACACTGAATGACTAGCACAGCTGATTCAATCTGTTGATTGTGCGAATTCATTCAGTTGATAATGCTTTGTTTCACGACAGAACCATAGAAGGTTACAGAGGCTAAACCTCTCGTTGCAATTGTAGGTTGTCTTCATCTTGGTACATTTTGATCATGTGTTCTGTATTAGGCGGAAATTTGCGGACTCATCAGATTCAATATGTCGAGGAAAAGTACTGAGTTCACTAGTCCATGAACAACAGATTCAATCGTGTCGACAAAAGCGGTGGGAAACATTTGATAAACCAACCAGATTGAATCTCAGCACCATAATGATATTCCACTATTCTCTTGTTAACAGAAATAGGAAGACTTCTGTAATAAGAGTAATTTTTGGTAGATTTTAGATGAGGTAGAAATTTTATTATCTTTATTTCATTAAAATTTCGGTGGTTGTACAGAGTCAAAAATGGCAGATGGTTCAGTAATATAAAACGCGGAAAATGAGTAAGGCTTTCGAGAAATTCTGAATAATCCTGACAGCGAGTGTAACTCGATTACAGGTGGTAAAAAAGCATGAATGTTTGACGAGAGGCTGCGGTTCATCTCACATTTCATTCGCGCCGGGAAGCGAGGTCGAATCATGGGAACGGCGGAAGATTTATATCGTGGTAAAAAGTTATGCAATCATCTGGCGCTGTCCAACTGAGAATTAAATCGATTTATGCAAACATATCGGGGAGCTGTTCAGTGTAAAATTTACTGCCGGCCCTTTATCGCTAAACGGCATCTCGTTTACCACTCTCAGCCCGTCCCCAACCACAGCCAGCCCACGAGCTACGGAATCAGCAAAACGCACCCCAAACGCCCTTCCGCCCACTGTGGGCTGCCGCTGAAAAATCTCCATCGACTCTCGCAGCCGCGGAAAAAATCGATGGCAGCGAAGAAATGCCTCAAAGTTGAACCTGTGCAGCCCACCTGCGGCTTGTCTCTTTTTCCAACACACCTTGAGAAGCCATGAGTTTTAAATTTGATGAGAGGGGAAGTTTGTGCCATCAGCCAAAGTGACACGCAAAGACGCGCGTGCAAAAAAATCCCACAGCGCTATGACGAAATTTAACACAATAAATATTCAGCCAACGGTGTAAATACATAATCCGAGAGGGTGTGGCGGAGGGGCACCCAGAAGGGATGCTTTTTGTCACTTGCCACACAAGCATAATCGGATTGAAGGCAAGTGTTCGTGTACGTATAGAGAATGCCTCAAACTATGTGGTACATTAATGATAAACCCTGTTAGCTCATCTATTATTCCGACATTATAACCATTCACACGTCGTCACCACTAATCGATTAATGAACAATTATCTTTAAAATATTCCCCTGCAGCCCCTCGGTAAATTTGAGATTGGGTGAGCAGCTGCTCGGGGAAGTCATGTGGGGATGGGCGCCCCGTTTGCGGGAATATCGAATGAGAGGGTGGAAAAGGCAGTGGAAAAATCAAATTTTAACACGTGCCGGAGTGATCCTTTGACTCGGTCAGACTCACGTCTAGACGGGCAAACTTCTCGTTATCGTGAATCAAGTGAATTCCCGAAGATCGTGTGCGGCGGAAAGTTGTCAGTGGTGTAAAAGCTCACTCATGCTTTTAATATTTTAATTATCAAACTCGCTCATTCTCCGCTTTTACAGTGATGAGTGGATAATGCGACTGTGGGGGAGAAAAAAGAAGAGAATCATGGTGTAAATAAATTAGGAGCTATTGTAGATAAAAAGGCACTTCATCCTCTGACGAATGAGGGCGAGGGAGTTAGTTAATACGGCAAAGTGTGAGTGGAACTAGGAAACATCCATCAGTCATTCTCGGCACAGCCTGCAAGAGTGGCAGCTTTTCACTTTGGTAGTGCTAGAATGAGTGATAAATTGAATTGAAAGACGAGACACGCGAAAAATCTTCTCACAATGCTATGGCAATTTTGTCAATTTTATTATGAGAACAATTTACAAAATTTCTCTCCTTCGCGATGCGAAGCTTTGACGAAAGTTTTTCTTGACGAGGAACATTTGTTCAAAGTGACGAAAAGAAAAATTTGACACAGTTGAGTTTTTATTCTATGTCCATTTAGAATTCACACTCTGAGAAATGCCAGAATATAAGATCCAGTGCAGGCATCGTGGAAAAATAAATATTCCAGATTACCTAGTGGAACTTTAATTCCGCATAGTTATACAAATCTTTCATAATAAAATTTATGTGTACTTTCGTTGCCTTGCAACACTGAGTTGTTGCACATTGAAGTAAAGGCCCTCCTGAATAAGCAAAGGTAAGATATGTACGTTTCACTAGAAGCACTTCAAAACGATGCAAATGATTTTCCGGGCCAGAAGAAAACATTTGCATTTCGGTGGTGTGGATGTATGTGTTGGAAAAGAGTGTGCTCAAAGTGTTTGCATTACCTTTGTACCACCCATTGTCTCTCTCTTGATATCACTTGTGTAATAACAACTAGTGGGGATTATTCTAAAGCTCTACGAGACAGCTTCTATCGCAAAGCATGTCCTCTGGACTATCTCCGCTGAGAGAGGGTGCTTTTCGGAAATCACTGTATGTCGTTGATGATTCTTTTCGCCCCTTATCGCTCCTGTTTATGGGTCTGTGCGCAGAACACAGGGCTCCATCCTGCATATTTCACTGTTGGCCGGGGTGGTGGACAAACTTTCCGGCAATTACGACACAACTAACAACAATTCAACACTGTTTCACTGTATTACTGGTCAAATATACACTGGAGATTTGTTATCTGCAGATTTCACACGCTCACCCACTTGGCACCTCTCACCAGGACTCCTGCGCCCACCCTTGGGGACGTCGAGCACTCGCCCGGAACTGAGCCGGGAGGATGTGATTCATGTGAGAGCTGTCCTGCGATCAGCACATCCACTGATCCTCTTCCAGCCAATTATGCGGCGTCCGAAATTGTGTGGGCGGCCCCAATCCTGGCATTTCCAGCTTCTCAGATGGACAATTTCGCTGGGCAAATATTAACTGTCTGCGCGAGTGTACTCCAGCCTGGAGATTTATGCGTCTGTGGTCTGCAAATTCTATGCAAATTGCTCACCCCCTGCAATCTTTTGATTGTGTACACAAAATATTGTACGCCACTTGGGTGGTCGCTGCACGGATCCGCTGTGGTGCTTTTAAATATAAAATCACAAGCATAAACACAAACTAAGGTGTAGCTGCGATGCCGAGGGAGTTGGTTTAGATTTTACAACTGTGAGATTTGAAGGGGCGTAGTTTTGGGGACGTACAGTGCCTGATCGGAGATTTACAGCACGAGGAAAACCAATAACTAATTCTGAACAGCCTCAATTGTTTGTATAGCTTACTAGACGAGAGACGAGGGTGTTATAAAGTCTCTTGGAAATTCACGCATTTCTTCCGGTGACTCTGACACGAGGCAAAACTTTGTTCGTTCCAAAAAAAACACTTAGTATTTTGAATGATAGTGTTATTGTTACAACTGCCCTCAACGTGACCTGCTTCAATACGAATTCCTGCCTCTCTGCAAAATGGGAAAACTTCTAATCATGTTGGATTAGCTGCCATCCTGACTGCCTGAGTCAGGTGTCCTGTGACGAGCGTCCAAACTTCAAACTTTCCCCAAATCCGCCCGCGCTGTGATTAATTGTGAAGCAGCTCCGACACGTGTGACACGCAACTGTTCACACCTTGGGTGTCCCCTGGAAAAGGTGAGGATGGCGAGGACAAGGAATGTGTAAAGAGACACCCGGCTTTATCGATGGAAGCCCCAGCTGTCGAGTGTGAAATTTCCCAGGCGCCCCAAGGCGGGCGCCTAGCTGGGTGTCAGTCACGTCCCCGGAGATTGCCAGGACACGGCAGCGTATTCATATTTAAGTAAAATCGTGCACGAGGCACCTCGACTGCCTCCGGAAGCATCCTCAGACGCCTGGTGCGCTTAGGCAGACGTGCACGGAATACGATTTGTGGCACTCTTGGCGGCTTTTACTTTCGTCACTCTGGGTGTTTTCGATGCATTTGCATTTGTCGTGCCGTCTTAAATTCCATGGCCGCGCAATCACATTCGGGCCATCATCAATTTGGCTCAGTTTCGAGCTCTCCTGCGTTGCGACACTTCGATTTCTGCTGAATTGCCGGCAACACTTTATCCCACAAATTGTATTATAAATATTCCTCCAACCTACAGTGCTTTCTTCCGATTCCCTAAACTTTCAACAAACATTTTCACATCTCACCATTTCTTCGACATGTGAAGGGATGAAATCTTGAAGAAAGTATATGTGTGGAGAAAAAATGCCTGGCGAAAAGGAAAAGAGAAATGTACAATCAATATTTGTGCTCGCTTTTCAATTTAATGCCAAGCACAAAGATATTCGAGAGTGGAAGAGAAATTGGCAAGTTTCGCAGTGTCCCCAAAAGTGTACCTTCGTTTTTCCCATCCCACGATTGCCCACACAGCTCCGGCCCATGGAGCTTTCGGGGAGCTTTAGGGTGGATTGAAACCAATAATCGAGGGTAGTTTGGTGGATGAAGAAGTGCCAGTGGTGGAAAATGGGAAAAGCCTTAACAGCCGTATAATGTCAACCCTAATTCACATTTTATGGAATATCTCGAATTTATGTCCGATTTCACTTGAATATTTTCCGTCGGAATGGCATTGAATTCTCCTCTGTCGTCTCCATTGAGAGTGAGACCGATTGTTTCTGTCTTCACAGACGATTACCCCACACTTCTCATAAGCTCTTCTTACACCACTTGTTTTGTCGTCTCATAATTTATATGCGTAACCAAAGGAACACTAATCAAACAACTAAAGCAGTCAGTGTTAAAAAAAAAGCTTCAGAGTAAATCCAATTTACCAATAGAAATTAGAAAACTTGACATCTCTGCTTTGAATTTGTCTTGGGATTTCTTTTTAACGTGAATTTACAAATGACTACAAATCGTTGTGATAGAAGAACAATTACTTATACATATAACTTTCGGGCTTAAGCAAAGGAGAAGAGAGTATTGCGCTCTGAAAGTGAAATAAATATAATGCGGTTTGCCATCTTTGAAACATAACGTGATAAGACAGAATTATATTTCCACCTTCACCATAGTTTCACCCTCTGCAGAATACAACAGTTGCAGAGAGAAAAGCGAGCTATAGTGCTTGTCAGGGAACATTCCATGCTCCTCTTCGTGCTTATTACAAAATGAGAATGATTATGAAAATATTGCCATTCCTCAAGTTTGCCGCATTCCCCATTATTTCGCGAATGCGAACCAGGAAAAGGCGCCGAGTTGAGAAAACTTGATTCCACTCCACTGAGCTTGATATGCAAATGAAGTCCGGTGTATCCGACAGTAGACGAATCAAATTATTGAATTATTCCTCTCGAGCTTCTTTTCTCTTCCCTGGGCGTTGTTCGTCATTAAAAATTTTTGCACCTTCAACCCTCTTCAGATGTGAAATAATTCAAGAGGAAATTTTCATTTACTTTCCATTTACATCCGGTCACGATTAGGGGGTATCATTTTGGAAGTTTGTGACGAGGGGCCATCGCATGGGTGTGTTTGCCCACTGACCGGTGAGATATTCTTTAATTAAATCTCCAGAAAATGCCCGATTCCAGGGCGCACATGCTGAGAATCTGGGATTGAATTTCTGCTCAGGGTTGGGCGATGAATGGACAGAAATTTGATTTGCCTGCTGGAATGTTTAATTGAAAAGGCATCTGGTCGACACAAACACCTTGTTCGCCAGACGAGACACCTTAGACGCTCCCCTTTGCTGTCGCTTCCCTTATTAATTCACCCTCGAAGTTTGGCCACAGCCTGAAAACATGAAAATGAAGCGATTTAATCTCTTCTGTACACACAGACTTGCATGGGAATTTCGATACGGCAGAAGAAAAGGCGAGTAATTGAAGTGCCATCAATGGGGATCAGGTTTGATCTCTCTGCTAATCTCTGCAAATTTCCAATTTCGCCACTTGACAGGTCACTGTGGCTGTAATTACTGCTGTTCTGAGTCATCTCAGAGGGTTTTTATAGCACCATCGCTGCCAGTCACTTTGTGATTCTTTGCAGTCAGTGATTCATGCACAATATAGGGATTTACCTTTCAGATTTCCCATCTTCGCAGTCGCCACTGAAATAATAAGATAACTTCCAATCCACCACACAACTGCTCGATGTTCTGTTCAACTCTATTCAGGGGCAAAGTTGAAAATTAAATTTCAATATTAAATTTTCTGCACGAGCCAAATGTCAATGGTGCCCGAGGTGGTTCCTGTAAAGCCAGAGCGACTGGGAAACTTGGTAAATTGTTGATGATCGAATAGAGGAAAAATTCATGGAATCACGGGCAGCTGAGGGGCACAGGAAAATCAACTTCCGCCACGTGAGAACAGGGAAGTCGCCAGAGCACCTCCAATCTCGAAATGGGCGGTATTTCAATTTAACACCATCCAAATGTCCATCGCGATGAGTGCCAATGTCGCACTCTTCTTCATGTCCGCCCAGCGAAATCCATTTATATGGAAATTCGCACTGAAGGACCGCTCAAGTTGGATTTCCCGAGTACGGGTGAACATATGTGACATCTTTATGTGGCGGATTCGTGTACATTTTCAATTTAACTGTAAATTTTCATAGTACTTCCGCGGGAAAACTCTCCGGAGAGCTTTTTCAGTCATCGCTCGGATAACACTGGTGGTTATGGAGCTTTGCATTTGAAATGCAACATGGATTTAGTGTTGTTTTTCCGGCTAAAACTACTGTATTCATTGCAATGACGGATTCAGTGTTCCCAGAATTGAAGGTGCATATGCAACAGAGGTTGAAAAAAATTATTAATGTTTAGCAAGATAGCATGTGAGATTGTGACTCGCAATGTTACAAATTTTCACATGTATTTTTTGTAGATGAAAAAAGAGATTAAAAAATCACTTACGTTTGAAAATCATGAAAACATTCACGGATTGACATAAAATGAGACTTTTTTTATGAATAAACATTCAGCATATAAAACTTACCAGGAATTTGAATAGGTTTCTCAACAAGTAATCGGCCAAATTCTCAAAATGTGGGAAAATACAAAAAGATTTCCTCCTTTAATACTCTTTATTGTTACTTGTAACAATGACATAACTTAAACACTATATCATCTTAGGTCATGTATATATTGTTTCTCCATCATTGTAATGTATGTGTGTATGTATAAATATTAAATTATACTTGAATATTATAAAAAATGCATTGCGACGATAATCTCAGTGATGAGAATCGCCTCATTAAATTTACATTACACAAAAACACATCGATTTTATACTTAAACGCTGGTTTTACCTCTGAATAATACATGCTTAATTTTCTCCGGGAAAACTTTCCTCAGATGCCTGTTTGATGTTGGCGCGATGGTATGTGGAGTGTGGAAAATCGACGAATAATTTTATTTGTTCTTCCACGGAATGGGAAAAGATGTTGAGGACGAGGAAATTGTGTGTCTATGTGTGTGTGTGTGTGGTGAGGAAAAATCTGTGTGGTTTTTCTTTCTCTCCGTTTTATTGAATGTCTCTGGGATGAGCCAAAGTGAGCCCGAGAAGAACAAGAAGTGGAGCATAAAATTCACAAGAAGCTTCGAATGAATGAGTTTTTCTCGTGATTCCCACCCGCAATTACACCGAAACGAGCCTGGCTGAAACTTTTGCAACGGTGAAGGCAGGAAGAAGGGCAATTTGTCATAAAGTTGCCATCGGTTCCCCATCAGGATGATGCCCGCCCTGCTTGCCACCGCCCGCTGTGTCTTGGGGCAAGGAATTGCCGGGTGTCGATCGAAATTATACAAATACCGACTTCAGTAGTGCAGGAATTCGTGGCATTTGTGGGCCAAGGAGTTGGCACAAGTGCCCCTGAGGCCAGAATGTCTGCAACCCAACCGCGCTCTCCGGAAGATGGTAGTTAATGAGTGGGAAAGATTCTCATCAGGAATGCCACCCCGATTCCGCTTTGGACGAAAGTGTGAAAGAGACATCCTAATGAGGTTGGTGATTTTTTCCTCAACTTCCAGATCGTAAGTCTTAATTTGCCCTTCTTTTATGGTGCCCCATTATTCAGCATCTTATTCGGTATCTTCGCACCGAAACGATTCACTTTTTCACGAGTCTGGCTTTCATTCACTCTCAAAACCGGGTTGACTTGTCACACCGAATTCCTACGCTCTACTCTATGCGCATTAGTCACGACGATTAAATTTCCTACAAGAGATTGTAGATGCTGATCAAAAATTTATCTAAAATCGTATTTGATGCTAAAAAGATAGCATAAAATGTAGGACTACTCTTTGGTCTTCTAGTATCTCATCTATGTGTAATTCTAATTTAATCTTTTCAAATCTTATTATTTGATTGAAATTCAATTTTATTTATCGAGAAAAAAGGATTTCAAAATGTTTTCTTCAAATTCTTTGAAATATAAAACCATCAGGACGACAAGATCTCTAATTAATCGACTTGTTTTTTTAATGTCCTGGGATGGTTTCAAAAATTGTCTTGTTTGATTTTTATTTACGTATTTCACTTGCGTCGAACTCTTTCAGTATCCGATCTGGATTTAACTACCTTTCTAGTTGGCAATTGTCAAAGGAGGTAGTTTGAAAAATTGGTCTACGAAGCGCTGACGAGTAGGCATAAAATTGCCTCTGTTGAAGACACTTCGATGTCAACCGGACAAGCTCCACTTCTTCTCCACTCTCCTCACTTTCTCTCATCGTGTGCAAATGCATGGGAATTCCTGGGTTTCCCTACACTTTTTTCTCAACAGATTCACTTAACACCCGCTTTGTCGCCGGGAAAGGCGAAGTGTGAAATGCGATTGGATGAATGGGAAAGATGGGAAGCATTGGATGGGAAGAGTGTCGTATTCTCCGCACAGAGGCTCAGTTGGAACTTCAGTTCAACTGCTTGAAGAGGAAGAGGTCATACATGATGGCCCGGTATCTCTCGGAGCACGCCTTGCACTGGATCCGCTGTTACGCGTTGAGGCTCGTCATGCCGAGCAAGTTGGTGTTGGTGGCGATGAAATTGGGGTGGCAATTATCCACCCTGTTGGCCTCCTCGTTGGGGATGGAGAAGTGGCGATAGGTGATGAACTCAGGCTGCATCGGCTGCAATCGCTTGTTGGCCTCGATGATGCGCTGCTTCTTCAGCTTCAGCCACCCCAGCACCGAGATGAGGACAATGAACACGATGATGCCCAGCACACAACCCACAATCAGCCCCAAACGCCGCGTGAGGATCGAGTGGATGAAGCTCTGCCCAGCCACGCCGTTGTCGTCCATCATGAGACTCGGCGAGGCCTCGAGCGTGGTCACTTCCTGGCACTTCGTCGTCGCATTGTCGCTCAGCAGTCGCTCGAGTTCGCCGGGAAAGAAGTCACCACCCGGACCGGCACTGATCTGATTGGGCGACGACCACTCGCTGGAGTCCGGATCCAGGGCGGGAGGCTGCTGGAATGCCACCCAGTTGCCGATACCCAGCACGCAGATCCGATACCGAGTACCGGACGCGAGCTTCACCAACTTTGTCGAGCTCGCGGAGCGATTGAGGGTCTTCGTGAAAATCTGCAAGGGAGGATGAAGGCGGCAGAATTTGATTACCTCGCCGCTGTGCTAAGAATTTGGGGCGCTAAATGCAATAAAGCAGTCTAATGAGCTTCATATGACACGCTTTTGGAATCAAAATTATAGCTTAGGGGGATAATAAAATACCTTAAAACCATTCCAAATGCCAGAAAATTCCATAAATCTCTCTCACTCTTATAGCAGAGGCAGGAGAATGTTCACGGCGTTCAAGAGGAGAGCTTTTGCTCGATTGGTGTACATGCATTTAGGCAAGAGCGTAAAGAATTAGGGCTGAATGCGATTTTGAGTTAAATTTTAATCAAATCATATTACAATTGATAAGGAAATGAAAAAATTTAATTATTAAAAAGCTCAGTTTTCCTTTTAGTGCAAAACTGTGTCAAATCTACATTATCTATGCTTTTGAAGCTCGCGTTTTTGATATAAACAGAAGTAATGTCAGCGAATGAAAAAATGTACATTATTTTCATTACTCTTAGTGAAGTTTTCTCTTATGGTATGTTTATAGTGTATAGCAAAAAATGCAATTAACTTAATTATTCTTTAAAGAAAAAAAAATCGTGACATGCTCTCGAGAGACATTTCAGTTTCAGCCCCTTTCCATGGCTTAACAAAGTTGAAACAGAATGAATTCGTAAATTTAGTGGGCTATTTGATGTGATTGAACCTAATGTAAAATATTAATTGGATTCCACTGAAATTGATCTCACAGTGATGATGTTGACATTATTGATTTAATTTTTCTAATTGAAAATTTTATTAAAACTCCGGCCAATGAACTTCTGCTGTGAGATAGTCAGTTTTCCGCAAATACAGAGCTTAATTAATTTATGCTGGGGTGAAACACGGCTTTGCCTGCGTGGGAGGAATTTTTCAAAGTACTAAAAAGCAATATCGCGCGGTACAAAGAGTTTATGCTTGTGTGGGATTCACAAATTTCGCACAATATTGCAAATAATTCAATTAACATGGTAATTGAATTAATCGTGGAGCGTCTGAGATACGCCGTAGCGTGGCAAAAGCCCAAAGTCAGTGCCAACAGGGAAGGTTAGGTGATGTCTTATGGGAAAGTGTGTCCAAAGTGGGAAAGTTATTAGTTTTGTCAGGTCTTTAGAAACTGCATTATGCACTTGATAAATGAGAAAGTTTCCAACTAAGTTGGGAATATACAAAAAAAATATGTTTATCTGCATGAAACAAGAATGGAGCTTCAAGAGGGGGATTTGAGTGCGAAGAGAGGCTATCAAAGTATACTAAATTTGTTAAATCCTCACCTCGTTAGCGAGTATGTCGAGAGGATGAAAGACGACGTGATAGCCCGTGAGTCCGGTGTACTCTCGGCTCTGCCAGGAGACAATCACAGAGTACGGCTGGATGTCCTGAATGGCCACTTTGAGGATGAGTGGAGCGTCGCAGAACTCCTGCGGCTGCATCTCGAAGAGCACCCTTCCTCGCAGCTCCGCTGGCTGGTCACAGCGCACGTGATGGTGGCTCACAGTCCACTTCTGATGGTCACGTAGCCACTCCCATAACTCTTGAGTGTCGCAAGAGCACGAGATGGGATTATCTAATTGATGGAGAGGGAGATAAAAATAAATAAATCATGCGTTTTCAGAGATGGAGGAAAATTAAAGACTTACCTTCAGCTCTGAGAGTTTTGAGATGTGTCTCAACCGCTCTGAGAGCTCTCAAGGGCAGGTTTTCGAAGTAGTTCATTCTCAAATCCAGACCAGTAAGCTTCCTCAGATTCCTGAATGCTTCCGCTGATATCGTAGTCAATCGATTTCCACGCAGATAAAGGTCCGTCAGCCGAATCAAGTGCCGAAATGTGATCTTCCCGATGCGACTCAGTTGATTGAAGGAGAGATCAAGGGTCTGCAGATGGGCGAGATCTTCTGAGAACTCCTCCAAATCCTTCAGGCTGTTGTGCGAGAGATTCAGCATCCGCAAGTGCTTGAGACCCTGCAGACGCTCGCGCGGCAGCTGAGTCAGTTCATTCAGGCTGAGGTCCAGCGTCAGCAGTTGCGACAGTGTGGAGAAGGCGCCCGGTGAAATACGTCCTATGCGGTTCTGGACAAGATAGCAGTGCTGCAGTGCTGGGAAGACCACAAAGTCTCTACTGGTCAGGATGGAGATATTCGTGCGGGTGATGTGAATCTCCTTGAGATGGGGAAATCTCTGCCCATCATTCCCGTAGTAGAATTCAGTCAGGGGATTCCCAGTCAAATTCAGCCAACTCAGTCGTGGCAGGGAATTCTCAGACAGTGCAGAACTCGGTATTTGGCGGAATCTATTCCTCGCTAGATCTACTCTATGCAAACTGTAAGAATTCTGGAAGAAATTCGCTGGCAGTGAAAGCAAAATGTTCCCGCTAAGGTCTACAAAGTCTAGCTGCGTTAAATTGAAGGTGTTGAACCCACTCACGAGGGAAATGGAGTTGTCGCTCAAGTCTAGATGTCGCAGACTTGGTAGGCCGTTAAGTTTGAAGAAGTCTACACTCGTCAAAGCATTCTCAGCCATT
Organism: Phlebotomus argentipes; assembly: GCF_947086385.1. NCBI lineage: Eukaryota > Metazoa > Arthropoda > Insecta > Diptera > Psychodidae > Phlebotomus > Phlebotomus argentipes. The sequence goes on along the minus strand of NW_026776181.1, from coordinate 3,279,459 downwards.
GATAGCATTTCCAGAGTTGAGATGTTGTGCAAGGCGATGTGCGGAAAGTCACTGATTAGGTTGCCATCGAGTTTCAACTCCTTGAACACGTTCAGACCACTGAAGACGTTTCGTCGGATGATCTTCATTCGATTCCTACTCAGGTCTATTCGGACTAGATTGGTGTTCTTCGAGAAGATGGCTTCCGGCAACACTTGGATGCTACAGTTGGTCATGACGAGACTCTGCAGCGATGGGAGCTTATCGAAGATACCGGTCACGATGTCCGAGAAGTTGTTGCTACCAACTCTAAGGGTTCGCAGGCTAGGGATGTCTAGTTGCTTAATATCAGCCGGGATCAGAGTATTATCCTCAAGATTGAGTTCATTCAAATTGACCATTCCTCGGAATGTGCCTACGTCTATTCGAGACAGTGACGAGTTCCTAATGTTGAGGACCGCCACTGGCACACCATCGAAAATATCTCTATTCAGCATCATGATAAAGTTGTTAGACAAATCCAGCGACTTGAGTTTTCTCATCTTTCCGAAAGCTCTTCCTTCAATGGCTTGGATGTTGTTATTGGCCAGGATGAGTTCCTCTAGCTCCACCAGATGCTCAGAAAACATATCCCTCGTGACGTGCTCCAAGCGATTGTAACTCAAGTCTAGAAGTCGCAGAACTGCCATTGGCTGGAAAGCGTCGGGTGAGATCAGAGAAATGGAATTGTTGCTCAGATAGAGTCTCTCAACGTGGTGCAGATCTTTAAGCAGGGTCCGATTTAAGGTTTTAATGTTGTTGTTGCTGAGCCAGAGAACCTGGACGCTAGACTGACCAGTTAAAGCACCTTCAGCGATATTAGCAATCTCATTTGACTCCAACTGAATGGAGACAATCGCAGACTGATCAGCGGGGAAGATGGACTCCAGCTGATTCAGTTGATGGTTGTTCTGCAGCGTGATGAACTGCAGACTCATGAGACTGGCCAGGGCGGCAGATTCAATGGCTCCGATCTGATTGTTGTGCAAATGCAACTCCAAAAGACTGGGAAGAGGGTAGAAAACACTTCGTCTGATCAAGCGAATGCGATTGTTCTGCAATCTCAACTCTCTGAGATTGTTTAGACGGGAAAAAGTGCCGCGCTCCAATTCGCTAATCTCATTCGCATCCAGACTCAGGGATGTGAGTTTGCCTGTGCTCTCCAGGAAGTTGTGCGGCAAGTGGGGTATAAAATTGGAGTTCAAATACAACTGCTCGAGATTCGACAGCGTCCTGAGGGCTGAGCCGTCAAGCCGCCTAATTGCATTCGCCTCCAGGTAAATCACGCTGATCTGGGTGGAGTTGGTGAAGGCATCAGCGGGCAGTTCGAGGATGTTGTTGCCAGAGAGGAAAACCTCCCGCAGCAGTGGCAAATTGCAAAACACACCATTGATGTAGTGGATGTGATTGTGACTCAAGTCCACAGTCTGCAGCTTCTTGTTCCACATAAAGATGCCCCCGTCCAAGTAAATGATGTTGTTGTGACTCATGTCGAGACTCGTGAGCTCATGCAGACTCCTGAAGGCGTTCCTGTGCACGGTGTCTATGATATTGGAGTAGAGCGAGAGGGTCTTCAGTCTGCCGAATGGCACACAGAAGTCCTCGTCAATCTGTTCCAAGCTATTTGAGCTGATGTCGAGAAATTGAAGTGACACGAGCCGAGATATGCCGTCCCATCGGAATGCGCTAATCCCATTCAGTGCCACACGCAGCGAACGGAGATTATCCAAGTGGGTGAGTGCATTCATGGGGAACAATTTAAGCTTATTATCGGACAAATCCACCTCGGCCAGAGACATCTCCAGCCCCTTGAATGCGTCCACGGGGATTGTCTCCAGGGCGTTGCTCTTCAAGTTGAGCTTCACCAAGTGGAGGCCATCGAAGCCCCCGTTAAGCGTCTCACTGATCTCATTGGACTCCAAATCCAGCACCATAAGACGCTCCAGGCCAGACAGAGCCTTGTGCGGAACCTGCGTCGTAAAAATGTGTGGGTGAATATTTTGAATTCAACGGACGCCCAAGATGTGCGTTTGTGTGCCACAAAATCTCCCCATCTGAACTGCCAACAGCTCGTTTATCTGCGTGTTTGCGAAGAGTTAAAACGACGCACACGAGCCGGAAGTGAGGCGGGAGAAAGTGAAACATTTAACATTTAAATTGATCTCAATTTTCGCACTAGTGACACCCCTTCGGCCCCAAAAAAGCGAGTGTGTGTACACAAGAAAATAGACAGAGTCGCGATGTTGAAATGCCGTGGCAAGAAAAGTGTGAGGAAAAACAAGTTGAGGAGGAAAATCGATTTCAACCACGCGTTTGGTGTCTCTTTCGGCAACATTTTGTGTGTGTGTCAACGAGAATAGAACGGGGAAAATTCATTGTTTGCCAAAACGACAGCATTTTCAACTTTCAGCCGAGAACTCAACTGCAGAATCGGGCGTCTACACGCGCGTGCCTATTGATTTATCACACTCACAGGGCGGCTGTGAATAAGAAAAGTTCCATGGCTCTGTACCTGACTCAATTTCCCATTGACAATGCTGAGAGATTCGAGCGATGAGTGCAGATTACGGAGACTATTGTCCGCTAGAAATTGCAGGTGAGAGTGCGAGAACTGCAGGTGACGGATATGAATTTCCCCGGCGAACAGCTCGGATGATAATGAAGTCACTGATCTGTCGAAATCATACACGGAGAGCGACTGAATGGGCGCTCTAATGAGTTGCAGAGTGCTTCGCAGTGAGTGTGCCGTTGTCCCCGGACACTCCAGGAAGAGTCCTGTGAGGAAATAATGACATATGTACTAACGGCAGGATAGATTTCCTAAATCTCGCCCAAGCGAGAGCAACATTCGGAAATTGATACTCTTCGGATTATGTACGATATTAGAAGCCAATTAGCCTTAAGGAAAATTAGTGTACGACGAAGGTATTTGATTGTGATATCCTATTACAGACAGGAAACCTTATTGCAAATGCTGTCCATAATTAAACCAAGGAATTATCTCAAGTGATGGACTAGAAACACGAAAACTAGAATGCAGATAATAAATAAATAGAGTATCGATTTTTAAATCTTTTTCATAATTTCTGTGTTTGATTAAAATTATCTTAATCTACATTTCTCTTTTTCTTCTCTTTTTTGTCTGTGATAAAATTATTGTTAATAAACTCTGAGCCACTATGCATTTGAATACTAGGAAAAATCCAAAATCGCTTAATGAATTTATCCTCTGCTGTTCTCGCACAGAATTTGCGAGACGTCGGAATTTCAAAATAATACACTTAGCACAAAACATTTAATTACTCTTGTTAATATAAATTTGCATGCCCCAAATGTTCATTAGCAGTGAAAGCTCAACATTGCAAATGACCGAGAAACATGCTTAAAAAAGTCGCATAAAGTGAAATGTTAAATTCTCACATTTTCACCCTCCCTTGAAAGTATTTCCCTGACAAACTATAGTCATGAATTGAAATGTAACTTTCTCACCCATTTTCCAGTTCGCAAGAGGAAAATCAGGGGTGGAATTTATGCTTGGCGATGAGATGGCAAACGACAATTTCACAGGCAATTTCTCACATTTTAATTCGAATAGAATTATATTGCAAAGTCAAACGCGAAAGTCTTCGGGAGCTTGTCTTGCTGATGAGCGCGAGCTGGAAAGTCGATTTTTCAAATTGGCGGGAAACATTCCTTCCTGCGGGGGTGGCTGTGCATCAGATTAATAACACTGCCGGAGTGTAAAATATGTATGCGCGCGTGTGTGAGCGAGAAAATGAGAAAGTGCCTTCGGGAGCTGTAATGTTGGGTGGGTGGAAAATACAGAGCAACGAAATGAGTTCAAACAAGGGTTCTTCATTGTTCAATGCACGGAACAGACTTTGTGGGTGTTTTTCTTTGCACACTTGGGGAACCTCTTGAATGTGGCGTTTTTCTTTAAAAGAAAAAAAGGGTTCCCGAAGGAAAATTGCCCGTGATTTTTAATTTGCTTATGAACCTCGCAGAAGTGACTGAATTTATGCGCCTAATTAAATGTAAGATTCACATGAAAGTCGGCACTCACCGTCGTCGAACTTGTAGCAGGGACAGGCGGAGTTCTCCGCGAAACTGGGACACTGTATGGCTGTGTCGTTGTGGAGAGACGTCTGCTGGCTCCTGCCTGGCCGGCTCAATAGCAGCAGCATCAGGACGAGCCTGAAGCTGGCCGGCCCGTAGTCGTAGCCGCTGCAATCCTTCATGTTTGTGGGCCTCATGAGCGAGCGGCGGATTCCCTGCTCATCTTTCGAGGGTGTGAACTCGGAGACTCGCACGAAATGTCACCCCCTGTCCATGATATCCCCACGGGTCTGTCCTCTTTTACGGGCGCCCTTTTATTATTCACTTCGCCAGTCTCTGCGTTGGGGCCGTTGATTGCGTGCTTAGAAGCGTGGTGCAAACGACTCCCAAGTTGTCTGCAAATACAAATTAAATATTCAGAATACTGTTGATGGAGTGGGAGAGACTCTAAAATATTATATTTCTCCGGGAGTTGCACTCGTAAAAAAGACGCATTTTTTCGCTATTTAGGCCCCGTTGAAATGTTCTCCCTAATGACACCAGTCATTCCCACCCCGTGAACATGAGGGCACAACTAAAGTTAGATTGAAGCTAGATTATAGATTTCTTCACTCACTCTTGGTTATGTATTCACTTGAAATAATATTCCGAGAAATACTCTTCAAGGACGTAAAGTAATTGAATTTCAATTCTGCACAAACTCTGTTCGAAATGTGCTGATGAAAGAGAGGAAAATGTATCTGTATAATATTTTGCCATTCATAGAAATGTGATATGTTTTGAAAACAAGATAAAGTTATATAAATTGATATTATTGGAAATTTTCCAAGATGCGCATTGAAAAGTGTATTCAGTGCATTACAATTTCACAGAGAAGTTCTCAATGGAAATGTTTTATCCGCACTGAAAAGTGACACAAACTATATGCTTTTCGACAATATAATTGAAGTTTGAAAAGATGTGCAAAATTACCATTTATTGTTCACTTTGTATGGTAAAATTCTCTTTCCCTCTTGCTTTGTCATTCAACACTGATTAAGAACAATGCTGTGGAAAAAGTTTCTCTCTGCTGGGGTAATTTATTAATTATTGCAGCAATTTTTGACTTGAGAACTTCCAGAATGCCAGAAAGGGAAATTTTTCTCTCTCGTCTGGTCATTTTTTCCTTTTCTTCTCTTCTGCACACATTCCAGTGTTGGAAATACATAATTGAATTGCCGAGGAATGCCCGGGGGAAGGGGGATGGAAGGGAAAATTACCGAGGCCCCTAAAAGGAGTGCGCAATGGAAGGGAAAAAAGGAGCTGTTGCAAGGAAGAATAATTCTCGTGTAACCATAGAAATATTTATGATTAATTCGACAATTCATCCACTAAAGCATGACGCTATCCTTTTTCCCATGTTTCCGTGGATGAGATGTGAGGAGATGGGAATAAATGAGGGGGATAGTAATGTAATGTCTTCATCTGTCATTTTATATGTACAGCAGCCCACTCCATTTACCCCAAACCTCACGTCGAGGCTCATTTATGCGACAACGAAATTCCTGCATGACACAGATTGATGCAAGTGAAGTGTCTCTGAGGCGGGATTTTAAACATTAAATTCCTCTTTGGTGTTGAAGAGAATTAAACAAGAGTGGTTTGTAGCAGCAAATAGTATAAATAAATTTCCAATCTCAAAAGGTGTTCCACCAACACTTCACTTCCTCAACTCTGTGCAGAAGATTTTCTGTGAGATCCACAGTTTTGATATGATATGGAAACCAGTTTGCTCATAGAAGGCACTTTTTCGCTGTCAACACGGAGCAAGGCACTTCTTTCCCGCAAAAATAATCTGGGATGTAAATTTTGGGGAGGAGTTCGTGTGGGTTGAAGGGCGATGGTATCAGTGTTGGCTCCCGCAGGAGAGGCAAAGTGACTTCTCCACATGAAAGGCATGCAAACCTCATAAACTCTCGCGCCGTTCCTTCGTCTTCCTCTCTCGCACCCTCGAGAGCCAGGCGTGGAAAAAAGCACGCAAGTATTCTCCCTTTAATGACATCCACCAGCTTGTGAGGATGCCCAAAAGAAAGGAAATCTCTCTAAAATCTGGGGCGGAGAAGAGCAGTGAAGAGGCATGGCATGTGAAGTCTGAAGAGTCTCTTGCACACGAGATGTTTTTATGGGTTGTGTATACTGAAATTTTATTGACTTTAAATATTTTCCTTTTCATTTCCACGCTTAACGTCGTCCTGTGTGTCCAATCTTGTGGTTTACACATTGGGTTTACATGGGAATTTTCGAGCAAAATACCTGAAAGTCTGCTTTAAAAGTTATTTCCCAAAGTGAGGCGGGTGAAATCCTCTTTCATTCCACCTAAGCCAACCCACTAAGTGAATGTGCAATGTATGAAAATTGAATTCTGACAAATTTATGGTGTTTTCTTTGCCATCCACGCATTTTCCGGACAGACATTCATCTTTCCCGCAGTGGAGAAAAGCAGTGCCAAGTGCGGAATAGCCATGAAGAACTGGGTGAAAGCAATTATGAGATTAATACAGAAGGAGTTCATTTTCATCTCATGTTCAACTTCCTCTTCCGGAGCGCGCTTGTGAGCTTCGCCAAGGAATTTATATCCGCCCCTATTATAAACACATAAAAATTCTCATCATGTTTGTCGTACGGCGAAATGGCGTTATTAAGAGAGGGAGAAAGGAAGAGTCCTGGGCCGAGGAGATTTCCACCATCCCGCATGGTATTTCATGGGGAAGCATTTGCTTGGGTAACAGGAGCGATTAAACCTAATTAAATTGTGAGGTGGTTCATGGAAGAAGTCCCTCATTCACTTTACCCCGTGCACTCAATTATTGCAATAAATAGGATTATCCTCGTAAAATTGTTTGTGCTTCCCTTGTAATGTACCTTGAAGCATCTGGCGAGAGTCAGCGCACGCGAATAAACACAATAAACAATAGGATTAAGTCAATACTGTTCACCAATTCTTCCTCAACACCCGTTTTCTTCCATTTCCTCACGATTAAGAGTTAACTGGTGGGAAAATCCAATTAAAAACCGCGATACTGAAGCGCTTTGTCGCGTTTGTAGAAGTTCTACATATAGAACAGCTATGCAAAGTCCTAACGTGGCGAGTTAATTGATTAAATGTTTGACAAAAAATTGTAGACCTGACAGAAATTGCTTGTGAAATCAATCCAGTGCGAATAAAGAGTCAGACCTCGAGGGCATGGTTCAATCTATTTAGAGATGTCTCTCATGAATAAATCACAAGCAGCAAGTTTAGAAATGCATTCAGTGTTAAGTTTGAGTTGAGAGGGGGACTTTTGGAAGAGTTCCATCATGTTGCTAGAGGTGTGTCTGCAAATGATATAATCGAGGCATTGAGCTTCAAATTGCATGACAGTGAAACTTGCCAAAATAGTTAAGGCATGTTTTATGTCTGCACAACATTATATACATACAAAAAAAGGTTGTTATTGTACAGAAAAATCCATTCATTCTCTTTTCTTATCTTTCGTCACAAAGGGATTTAAAGCCCCGCCCACTCGAATACCCCGCCCACTTGCACTGATACATAAGAGAGATTCGCCAGCCAAAGAGAGTTACAGCAAAATTACCCTTAAAAAGCAACTTCGCCATTTGCAATTTCATATTTGTGTTATAATTTATTCGTGGAGAGCAATAAATTCTTCACAAATTTGTGTAAATGTTTTCATCATGTCTAGGTTGGTTTTTGGGTGAATAAATAAACTAATAAATGGTCTGTTGGGAGCAGCAAAACTGTATTAAATTGATAAATGTGGCGCGAAGTGCATTTAAATAATCCATGGGATTGGCTAATTGAAATTGCATTCAAACACTAGCCAATTGGTCAATTGTGTTGATATTCCGACTGAATAAACCCAAAGTGAAAGCATTAAGAGTACATAGCCAAGTCACAAAAGACTTGCTTCTTTTGTGATTTGCTAGAAAATGCATCACTATGCAGTGAAAATTGACTTGGAAGTCTCGGTTGAGTTGAGTGGCACTGAGCAAATTTGCGTTTGAACATTTTTGGGTTAGCGGGTCAAATTTCTCTGGAGAGCTGAATAGGGATCCACTTGGGAGGAAAGTGGTGAGAATGGCCCAAGACTGACAGAGGAAATGGCTCGGTGGGTTGAATGGGTGGAGACATGCTTTCTGGCTGAAAAGCGACGAGGAAGTGGGTTTGGAAAGCACACCCAGAACGGATCAAATTATATCCATTGTGAATTTTTTGCTCAACTGGAAAATGTCCTGGAGACACTTTTCTCTGCTCTGGCAGTTTAATGCGCAAATATTGCTGATGAAGTTGAAAAAAATGGACATAAATAAACCCCTTTTCTGGGGCTCTTTCACCCTCATCGGATTGTCTCCCTTACTGAGCACTGGTGTGTCAAATATTTTTGAATATTCCCATCAATCCTGGTGGAAATTCCAATTGAACCTAGGACCGAGGTGAGGGGACAGATTGGTATTTCTTTTCTCGTTGGCCTCCAAAGTGCTTCTCCGCATTTGAACTCCTTCGCCACTTCCGATTCCTCGTCCTCCTCATCGGTCCACGTGGGCGTCGAATAATGGTAAATTTTCCACCGTCTGTTCCCGGAAAACATACACCCATTTTATTTGCACTTGCTAAAACCCTCCCGAGAGGAAATGCCCGTAACCCTCGTTTAGTCTTAGTTTAGTGATCCGATTTATGCGCGAGAGGAGGAGGAGCGCCGAGGAAACGTATAACGGACGTAAATTCGAAGAGGATTACATTGATTGCTGATCACTTTAACGCAAAAGAGCTCGGCAGAGACTATGCGGGGTTGGGCGGAAAGAAGCGAAGCCACAGAGAAACTTCATCAATTGAAACACCACCTCAAGCCAGTGTGGGTCGCCTCTTTACCATACACGAGATATTATCCTGCGGAATATCCACGAGGCACACATGGTGGGATAAAATTGAGTTATCCCTTCGTTCCGCATCTCCAAGTCCCTTTCACTGGGGACTCCACGTCTGCGAATGGTAACCGGGAAGCTCCTTATACAACATCCAAGGGATGTCAACAAGGATTTATATCACAAGACATGAGAATGATGCGATGGAATACCTAATTTATACAACATACCGACAGCTTTTGGATTTAAACGACTCCTCACAACGTGATCAGCATTATTAGCTCCCAATTCTTTCCTTCACCATTTCTCTAAGCCCCACACACTCATCATCTACTTTTCGCACTCAGCCATGGCCTCTACTTCGCCCCTAATTGAGTTATTACACTTAATCCCAAAAATCGGACTGTCGGTGGTTAATTTGAATTGCCAGAGCTTTTCTCGTCGTGCACGGCTTTTTGCAGAGAATCTGTGTTTGCAGTTCGAATTGTTTTAAATGGAAAATAAATAGTTTCAAACTTATTGAAAGTTTGAATAGGCATCCGTTTGAGTAAATAGATAAAGTGCTTTTGCGGTTGCATTCATAATTATAAGTTTATACATTTGGTTAGAATAATATTAAATTTCAAGCTATGAACCAAATGCCGCATTTATTATAAACTCTTTGATCTCATTAATTCACGCATAGAGAAAATTTTTGCGACATCAAAAGCTTACATTTCATCAAGCAATGACACATGGCTCTAATTAGATTTTCCAATGAACCACCCTCTAATGATGTTGATCCTGTGCGCAAATAGTTTTCATTGTCATGAATAAATTGATATTGCTTTGAGCTTTATTTTTCATCTGTGGTTGTTCTAAAATTTCCTAAAATCCACACACTGAATGCGTCCCATGTGAATAATTTCCTCATTTATCCTCACAAACAGCAAAACAGTCCTTTTTCCAGCTGATGGATCTACACAGAGTGTTCTTTTCCTCGTTACCAATTCGTTGCACGTTGAATTTCGGGTGTCCCATCCAAATGAAAATATTTAGCACTCGTGTTACAAGCGAGAAAAAAAGCAACAGTAATGGAAATTGCATTGCGGAGTCCCTCGGCGTGGTTGAACGGCGAAAAAACATAAGCCTCCGAATGTAGAAACATTTACAAATAATTTCCGGAAGTGAGGTGAGCTTTCCTCCCACCACACATGCTGCTTAATTATGTTCGTGTGCTGAAGCTTTTTCCCAACACTTTCTCACCCTTCGCACGGCCATCGCACTCTAGCCCAGAGTAATCGCTTGGGCAGAATCGAAAAATGGATTGGGTGGAGCTTTCAATTAGCCACTTTTCTATTTTCTCGTCCAACGTTCAGTTTGACTTTCCTCAGTAAAACGCGTGGGCATCAAAATTTCATGAAGTCAGAAGAACTGCTAAGTACACAGAAATTGATTGGAAGTGAGAGTGAGAGAGAGAAAGAGTAAAAAGTGAGTGGACAGAAATTGAGGGTCTGATGAAATGCACGAAAACGTCTTGGTTCGAAAGATAAAGATTGATTTGTCTATTAAATTTGACAGCAAAATTGCTAGGTGTTGAAATTATCCAGTAGAAGCAATTCAAATAATGAAAAAAATACAAAATTAAAGAGTTTTTGGAATGTCCATCAATTTTTCAATCAATCTCGCTAAATATTTGAATTATACAATATGTATTTACAATAATTTTGTATTCATTTGATGTGGGTGAATAAACAGCGCAAAATAGTATAATAAACTGACAAATATTTGTTAAAATTCCACTGCGCTTAATATCCATTAGCAACATTATATCAATTTCCCAACGCGATTCAATGAGCGAAATTAGTAAAATAAAGCGATTCGGTAGAGCCTCAAGTTCATTGATTTTCCCGCGTTTTCATGTGTGTGGTAAATAAACCAATTTGTTTTGGAAACAATTTACTCTGTCATGATATATTTTCGGGGCGGGAGTTTTCATACCCATGAAAAGCGTCACGAAAATATCGGGGAAATCTTATTTGAAGCTCATCACTATTGAAAACATGAGGCGAAGTGTTTTGTGGGTGGAGGAGCGAAGATAAATCCGGGAATTACGATGAAGAGACAGAAAAAGTGACAAGAAGAGGAGGACAAAAAAAATGATAAGAAAATCCTCTCTCACTTCGTTTTGGGAAGCGATCAGCGACCGGAAAATAAATTGTTAGACTTTATTTAATTACGCCGGATTGTAAATATTTCGAATTCATTCAGTGTGAATTGGGTGGATGAGTGGGTGTTGCCTTCTCTTCAGTCCCGCGAGAAATGATCTCCATAAATTTAATTAAATTCATTTTATAATAATATCACGGGAATTTTTTCGGCATGTGCAACATTGGGCTTTTTTGGTTCGTTCTTTTTTCATTACGGTGCCGCATGTGAGAATGATAAAAAAAGGAGGGAGAAGAGAGGTATTGTGCGATGGAGCATAGGCAGAATGCTCGCGAGTGCTTTTTTTTCAGCGCGCGCGTTATATATTTTCTGTTCACTATAAATATCCAATTGTATACATCTGTGCCCTTCTGTCGCATGAACTCACTCTATGATATTCCATTTAATAACGCACAGAGAAAACTCATGGTGTATAATTAACGATTTCCTTATGCAGAGCATGTATCGACCATTTGGGTCTATTTTTGGGGCCATTTCGACGGCTGTGCCGGCGAGAATCGAGGGGCTATTTTGACGCATCACAATTGGCATCGTGACACGAGTGATGCACTTTTGGCTGATCTGCAATAGACTGACCCCCATTCATGTCACTCCAATTTTCCCGGAATTAATTAAAGTTTGTCAGAGAGAGAAAAAACTGACGCGCACTTCCATGCCGCCAGCAAAATGTTCCATCATCAATGAATGCCATTCACCGACACTGACGATTCCCATCTCCGACTCTCAAAGGGTTCAGTGTTGAAAAATATTTATAAGTTTCCACTCAATTCGCCCCAGCTAATCTTTGTGATGAAGTGAAAGAGATATTGAGGCAGAAGAGTCCAATAAACACCTTCTCATGTGCCTTTGATGAACTGCACTTCAGGGCTGATCACTACTAAGTCGTGAGCATTAGTAAGAAATTAAGGGAAAAGTGTCTCTAAAGAAGAGTCATTTTAAATTAGATTCATTTCAATCGGTACAATTAAATCGTTCCCTGTTCACATGAATGTATTATTAAGGAGTAAAAATGTTTACAACTGAACACATAATCTTCAAGAAGAACATCAAATGGTGTGAATTTGCTAAACAGAATCTTTGTGTTCACGTTAAAAAATATGATGAATTTTTCAAATATTTTCCCAACTGATTCAATAGTTCAGTGCATAAAAGGATGAGATTTCGCAAGAGGCAATTTCGGTGAGTGTTTCGCCCCTCGGGCAGAATGAAGGAACTTGAGAGGTTGGCGGAAGGGCAATCAATCACGTTGTCATACAATTTCCTCAATAAAATATCACACTTGAAGGAGTGAGAAAAGTACGAAGCACTGTGAGTGAAATACACAAGTATTAGAAATAATAGCTCCTGAGAAAGACAAATAAACAAATCAATTTATGATGTTGAGCTTGTTGATAAGAATCCTCCAGAAGCCAGAGAAGACGTAAAGCTTGTGGGGAAGCATTTGTGATTTTCACTGGAATTTCACACGCCGAGTTGCTACGCATTTATTGACTCAAACACTGCTATTGATGTGTTTATCCATGGAATCATGATTCATAAACTATCATTGAGATGGTGGGTTGGCAATGAAGGGTTCCTTTCTTCGGAATTCCCTAGAAATTCGTGTGGCTGGATAACTTTAATAGAGATCACATAAATTGTTAAGAACATAAAAGAGCAATTCAACAATTTCCTGCAATTTAAGCAGAATTTCTCCAATAAACCCATTTTCTGCGACTAAGAGATTTGCAATTCTGTCCAGAAATATCTTTTAATGAGCATTTGCCACTTCTCAAATTAATTTGCCATTACTTGAAGCATTCTTAAAACGATCATCGTAAAAGCGCGGCATCGAGACCAAGATATTCAATATTCTCACTTTGTTAGCAGTAAAATTTAAACCATAAATCCATTTCCGCAATCATTACACATCATATTTGGTTCGCATGAAGAATTTTCACAATTTATGGTGCCCGATTTTATGCTCATTCTCTGTGTTCATTGTGGGAATTTTGAGGCAGTGGAGATAATTGAAAACGTCAAGAATACGCCACAAAATCCAGTAAACATTTGTAGACAATCTGCACAACTGTGGTTGGTTTTGGGCAGGAAATGAGCAAGATGGGCAAAACACTTCTTTTTGTCCACGCGCTGTATTAATATTGTTAATGGCAATAATGGAAATGGACTGAGCATTTCTCGCTGCTCATTTTTCCATCTCATGTTTGATTCTCTCCTAAAAATACAATAAATCAACAACCTAAGCCCTTGTTTGGATATTCATTTCGTCAATTGGTTAGTTTTTGGCTTTACTACATCGACCACAACATCGCAGCATCTTTTTGCTTCCACACCATGAGATGAACGAGTGATTCTGTTCTCACGGAAGAATAAGAACGCTGTGAGTAGTTTGTATTTGTACACAGAACAAGGAAGAAATATACAAATTCACTCTATTTCGAGTAACATTTTCGCTTTTGTATATTTTATTGTCCATGGGTGGATTTTTTACGTGCTCCCCTTGGCAGCTTAGGAAACTCTATTAAAAGTAAGAAAGAACCCGAGAAGCATCAGCATTAATGATGAGGAACAACTGTTTCCATTTCGAGAAATTCTCAGATATTATACGTGCACCTTCGCGCCCCACCAAGAAGGGGGTCATGATGAAAATTTTAAAAGAGAAGAAAGCCGCAACAGACGCGAAAGAGATCCGTGAGTGTGAGAGAAAGTTGGTGTGTATAATTGAGTTTTTACTCAATATGGGGAGACTTTTTTCACCGACTAAAATAGATTCAATTTTCCTTAAATATTTACTCAGACATTTGCTGTTGAGATCTTTGCACAATTTCCACGTCCGATGTGGAGTTTTCACTTCTTCACCCAACCATTTAGATTAATAGTGCAATTGAGATGGAAAATGTACAGTTGTGCGCATTGGAATAGCTGCATCTTATAGACATAATAGGTATTATATAATGATATAAAGTCATGTTTTTTCACCTCTTTCTCAAGTTTCAATTGTCTTTGAATAACGCGGTGTGGATAATGCCAAATGCATTACCGTAAATAGAGTTTAAATATCTCTTGAATCCTTCCATGCTTCAGTTAAAAGTTTAATCTCTTATTATCACCACTGTATAAATGATTGCGTATAAGTCTCTGGTATTTGCCTCTTCGGTGGCTCAGAGAAAACTCCAGGAATGGTCTGCATAATGTACAAACCTAAAAAATTAACACCTCAAGCATACCTGGGCAAGTTGATGTGGTATTCGGATGAGCCAGAGCGAGTGGAAAATTATTTATCAATTTGAATCACTCCACTGGGAGTCCGCAGGATACACTGACACACACTTAATTCCGAGATGCACGCTCTGGGTGATTAATTAAAATCGTAAATCCTCTTGGCTTTTTCTCGTTTTTTTACACCTCAATGTATGTGCGAGAGTTTGTGGACACGAGCACACAGCAATTAATTATCCATTTGCACACAGGACAGAATCCACCAACAAATGACCAATTAATTTTCACCTTCGTTGGTGTTCCTGCGACGAGTCCTCAAGAGGTGGGTCCACCTTGACCCCACACTCACACACCTGGTGGCACGCGGGGGACAAGTGGGTCGCGGACGCGGTCGGAGGGAGTGCAAGAGCACCGGTGGAGGCTCATCTGCATCGGACGCCACTCCACGACAGACTGACGGACTGGCGTTGGGGCTCGTCTGCATGGACCACAGATTCAAGCGCGAGAATGCCACTGAATGTCACTGATTGCCCAACAGGGCGCCTGCGTGGCCGCCAAGACTTCCCCTCTGGAGATCCGCGAGAGTCTCCACTGTGGAGACTCTCACGCAGACCCACAATCTCTCTGACCTTCGACTCATCACGCTTCCGCAGTGCACTTCGCCTGCATTCACTGCACAGCAGGAGCTGAAGGTCAGCCCAGGAACATGCATTTTTCCCAAGCCAAGTGATATTCGGCACTAAACGATGCTATTTGCCGAGAACATCTCGACGAATATTCGCCCACGACACGCCCGCGATGCTTGAAGAGGATTCTATATCGTTCCTCCTACGAAGAATGTTCAAGCATTGCTCATTTTTAACAAAATTCTCAGAAAGTAGTGCGGGGGTGGATTGCAGAAAACCCTTAATTGTATTTAAACACACACAAATTAAGATGTTTGAAAATTAACTTGAATTAGCGACGTTCTATACTAAATGTAAGACTTATTTAATCATACAAGTGTATTTAATCACAACTCAAACTTCAGTAACTCTCAAATCCTTAATTGTATGGAATCTCGATCAGAAGTCAATTTCTAGTCTCAATTTCGCTCACGTAGTGTGCAATATATTCCACTTTAATTGAAAATTTTTCACCTTCGTGGGAATTTTTGCCTTCAAAATTGCCCTGCACCGGTATAAAATCCTTTGATTTCCAGAAATATAAATTCTTGAGAGGTCCAGTGTAATTTACATGTCAATCAAATTGGAAGAGGATATGTAGTTTGTGTTCAGAAACCTAAATTATTCAAATTTAAATGACCCCTATTCAAGGTATAAACATCAGATGGAATTGGAGCGGAAATTCAAATTTTAATGACAAAGCTTTGATGAAGGTGTGCTTATAATTTCACCCTAAAACTTTGCATAAGAATGTGAGGAGAAGAAAAAAACACAACCAACTAGGTGAGTTTATAAACGACAAGAGAGGGAAAGGGAAT
This sequence comes from Phlebotomus argentipes, assembly GCF_947086385.1. Classification (NCBI taxonomy): domain Eukaryota; kingdom Metazoa; phylum Arthropoda; class Insecta; order Diptera; family Psychodidae; genus Phlebotomus; species Phlebotomus argentipes. Next base: position 3,263,573 of record NW_026776181.1, on the reverse strand, counting down.
TTTACAAGAAATAAACACACGAATGGTGTGCAGAATAAACCGCATATTTTAATTATCGCGAGTGAGCCTGATGGAGCATCAGAGTAACAATTTCCTCAGCATAGCTGCTAAATTGTCCTTCCTGCTGTGCTGGCCGCTGCACAGCATAAGTGTGATTAGTTAGAAGAACATGATGTACTACAAGGAAATGAATTAAATAATCCTGGTGAAATGGAAATTCCATATTCATGCATCGCTATCTCGTCGTATGTGAAAATTCCAATTAAAAGTCTGTCGGATGCTGGATATAAAATGCGAGCAAGAGACCAAAAGTCATGCAGAAGGATTGTTCGTTGTCGAGGAGACTACGTAAAAAAGCTCAAGAGAGAGAAAGAGAGATTTTCGCTCTGCAAGATTTATACTAATTGCAGAAAAAATACTCCGTATATTCATCTCTCACGGTTGTCCTTAATTATCCGTGATGCGCTGAATCCCTTGAGAAAGTAGTTGTGTTTTCCATACATTTTTGATGCCCCAATTTTGAGTACAGCCCTTCGGAAAAGCTCTTGTTGATAAAGTGGCCAACACGAGAGTCATTCTGTGCAACTTCTCACATTCAACAGTTCATGGGAAGCGCAATAAATTTCTCTGGTCGTGACGAAAGCCCCTGAAACGCAAGAGAAAGAGGCGTTTTAATTGAATTTGAAATCAACCTGCGTCGTTTTTCTTCTGTGAAAATATTCTTCTGTCTCCTCCCTCTGCACCTTTCTCAGTGCGACAGATTCATGTTCACAAAACCGCAATGGATTATTTTGAAATTTATGTATTCTGAGCGGATTGAGAGCCGCGCCGTGCAAACTCCGCAAATGCTCAAATACATTGTTTGGGGCTTTTTAATTAGTCAAAGTTGGTAAATGGAAGAAAGCCGCAGTTGCCCTTGACATTGTTCTCAGGGAGTTTAGATAGCGCAAAAGTGATTAGTGAACGGTGTGAACATAGCACATTTAATCTAGGTCAGCTGAAGGATTATCATCCTTCCTCGGGAAACAGAACACCTGCTGGACTGACAAAAGGGGAATTGATGTACCGCAGTAGTTTATTTTCCACAAAATTACTCCCGGCTCGGATCATTTATATCAGCAAGGTAATTAAGAGTGATTCGATATTCAAATTTTAACATTATAAGCTAACGATTTCCCCGTATTCTTACCCTGAAGACTAAAGAAATCGACAAATTTATTCTACTGAACTGAAGACAATGCGGCACGTTAGTATGGCTGAAGTTATAGTGCAAGGTCAAAGTTGTTATGTTACATCAATCTAGTGTGGCACAATACATTGTCTTGAATATTTTCACGGAGACATTATAATAAATCAAACAAAATTATATAAAGCAAAGTGAGCACAAGAAATCAACCCATTTTATTGATCCAAAGCATTTGCGTGGGTACTCGGCTGAAAAAACAACACTGTTTGTCAAAACCCAACCCTCAACATCGGTCGACAACCCTCTCGTGACTCTTTTGCTGAAGGGAAATTTGCGAAACAGGAAATTGAATTTATCCAAATTCATTTTGATTTGTCTGCTGAAGATACAAGAGTATCGCAATTGAATCTCAGAATTGTGACGAGTCGTGTCTATTCCGGCAGAAGTATGGCGTGTGATTGAAAAAGGCGCGTCTTAGAGGCACATGTTGCAAGAGATTTGGTGGATGGATGCAGAGGAGAAGCTGCAAAATGTGCAATTTGCTAAGTGCACTCAGCGGAAGCCATTGCAGTTGCTGTAACTAATTACTGTGATTGCATTCTCCCTTCATATATGGCATTTATAGGATTTTTCTCGATTTGGCACAGATGCCTCGGCATTCTCGAGAAACACTCCATTAAAGTCACGGATGAGGATGAGTAATTTTGCAATTTAACTCACCAAAAGACTCATTTCCACTTCGTCCTTCCTTGCCATATGAATTTCTCATACACTGACTTTAAATTGGCGGCAAGAAGTGCTCTAGGGTTCTTAATGTGAGGCAGCTTTGGGGAGAAAGTCTGCGAAGGCAAATGGTCTTTTCTAGTCCCTTTCGTTATCCTCAAACTGCACACTTGCATTGCCAAGGAGAGAGTGAGTAAGGAGTTTATGTCGAAGCATCTCCATAAATCCTATTAGCAAACTGAAACTTCCACTCAGTCTTTCTTCTACCATTACCGTGCAAAAATCTTCATGTTTTTTTTTTAAGTTTACCAAAAGAATGAGGGAGACAGTTATGTCCTCTTAACTTCTTCTGTGTGTAATGCAAAAGGGAAGAAAATGTCTTTCCTCAATCTTTATGACATTCTTTCCATTATCAAGGCCCTTTGACGGCGAAATAATAGAATTGTTTTGTCTCTAATATTTCCTGAGAAAACAATTTCTACCCCAGAAGCGGCGATGGTGCATCGTAAAAGTCAGAATTAAGTGTGCTGGATGTTCTTTACGAGGGATGTGAGTGCAAGATAAGTTGATTTAGTGGTCGACTCGCAGCACTGCGTCCAATTCATCATTTTCCACTTTGGCAGGGAACATTCGCCCGATATCTCTCACTTCCGACCAGATATTCTGCCTATGAAATTATTCATGTTGGGGGAGATTTTATTGTTTCCCATGTCAGATGCTCCGGGTCAAAATGTCCCCCGAGATGCTCAATGCTCCTTTCGCTTTGAGTTGTCCCAAGACAATCTTCCCCAGAAACAATGTCAGAGATTGTATTTGCAAAAATTCCCCTGATCCATAAACTTTAATATGCAAATGCTACACATCCTTCCGGTCTGCTGACAATTCGGTACTCTAATTAAAATGCTCTGCATGTATTAATAAAACGATCGCCATCACGAGTGAATTATTTCTAATTCCATGGTGAACTGTGTGGGCCAATTTTGTGAGTCAATTTAGGGGGTGAGGTCACCCCCTAAACAAAACCCTTCATCCGCGAGGATTGAAAATGCAAATCAAATGGAAATTTACATTTTATCACTTCTATCCACAACCATTTAGAGTCGCCGTATTGTTGCTAACATATCGTTTTGGCCAAACACGATAATATTTTATCAATAATCCTACTTGGCGCAATTTCCAAAATGAATTTTCCATACCCATTTTCGGGCTCGATAACCGTGAAATTGATTCATCGGCACTTTAATAGAAAAGTAATAATTAAACGCCCTCAAATATATTTTGACCATTTACTGATTTCACTCATTTTGATTTAGAATTAGTTCCGGTTTGGGAATTTTAATGTACAATACAATGTGGTGAACATAAATTTCGTGCCCCATTTTTTACACATATTTCTCGCAGCCTCACCTTCCCCTATGAATCAGCGAGTATCGGCAAGACGTTAACAGTGAAAATGGCAAAATACCAAAAACATATCATGTACATTGCGGCGCTGAATTCGATCGTTCTTTGTGTGGAACTGCAAATAAAATACTCGCTGACTCCTTTGAGCTTTTATATGGCACTTGGAAGGGTGGCAGTATCCAAACCATATTAAATTGGACAGAACATGACTGCCGAGGGGGTGGCCTGGATGTGACCTGATGCACTGCACCGAACAAATGGTACATCGGAGAGAGATTTACGGGCGGGTCGACTCTAGAACGGTCTCAAGGGTGTGGGTAAGTAAAGAGGTCAAGTTTTGTGTAATTTCACTGATGTGGACTCTCGACTATATCATATCTCCAAATTTATCTCTCGCGTACACTGCTTTTTTGGGGGTTGGTAGGAGTTTTCTGGAATAAAATTAAATGTTCAGCGTCTATAAGACAATTACACTAGAAAAGTTTTGCGAATTGTTTCACGAGAGTTGTTTAGTTGCACAACGTCTTTCTCAATATCTAGAGAGACTTTTAACAGTGTAGAAAGCAAGCTACTCATTGGATTCAGGATGATATTTTCTGGGTTAAGCTATTTTTAATTTGATCCCAAGAACTTTTCCTCCTTTTGCATATTTAATGGCTGCCAAGTGGGTAATTCTTCCCGGAAAATCTAACCATTTACTTTCCACCCTCAATTCGCAAGGGAGTCACCCCCACACAGCCGGAACTTCTTTGTAACAATCAAAAACCGTTTGATTGAGCATAATTAAAAATATCCCATGGGTGATTATTTATTAATTCCAAGTGGCCCTCCACATAAATTCAAAATACATCCCATGCAAACAGTGGCAATTGGTGACTTCTTGTTTGCAATTTATTGCCGTCGTCGCACAGCTTCTGCGTCTCCCTTTTATTATCTCCATAGAATTGTGATTACTAATGATGGGATTCGGTGTACCGTGAAATAAATCTCAATCTCTTTCGGCAACACGGAGGTTGCTTGAGAATGTGGGAGACACAATAAATTGTAACTTGCTGATCACTGCTACAACTTTTCCCTCTCACACTATCGCTTCGATTCTTTTCAGTGCGTTGCGGAGTTGAGGGGCTGAAAATCCCTCAGCTATACATAGTTCTCAGCAGAGATTTGCCCAGGAACGCCCCAACCCGTCTCGTCGCCTATTTGAATTATTGTGCCCTCTGCCTGACAAGTGTGCCAACTCCACGGGGGATTAGAGCACCTCCCACGAAAACTCTCGCTCGCCCCTCACCTTCTGACCCTCGCCACCCCCGCCGCAAAGATTAAGAGCTGTGATTTTCACAGCGATTTTCACAGAATCCCTCAACCCTTCACGCACAGGAAAACCAGTGTTGATTTGCTGTCCGATCTCCTCATCCAGTGCCACTTTTTGAGGGTTGTTTTTATATTCCACGGCAGCCATTCCTCACTTGCTCTCGCAAGCACGACGACAGAGTGGCAAAATAAGCACAACTTTGGCAGATGACTACTCAAAATTTACTTTAATTGTTCCACAAATAACAAGCCACATATTCTCGAAATTTTCATTATAACGAAAGTGTCGCGAAAATTAATGTAACTTATTTCACTACGGGTTTACTAAAATGTTGAGACAATTTAAAATGCCCCAAAAGAAGACACAAGGAAGTAAAGGGAGAAAATTTATGAACTTTACAGTTTGGCAAGGAGAGTTGCACTAGGAAGATAGAGTCATAACAGTTTGTACTTTGGGAAAGTTTTACCGGAAAGTTTCAAGTCGAGTCTTCTTTGTGGCAGGAAAAAATGACGTGAAAATATTCACAGTATGTGATTCAGAATGCTCTCACGGAGCTTTACACTTTTCCCAGCGCATTTCCTGGCTCTTGAGACAGTCACGAAGTTCCGAGGAGGTGCGATGGATACATAGCAGCCGGAGAGTTGCTTGCACATGCCATGCCAGTGGGGATGGGCGGCCGTTGAGACAATGGGGCCGAGGAGGAAGAGCGGAAAAGGCAATTTGGAAAATTGTTTGTCTTGGCATTGAATGTGCGTTGGGTAAATAATTCGTCTCGCTAGATAATAGCCCATCGTCGGATGAGACACATTTTGAATTGTTCCAATGACGAACGTCATTCATTTATTGGGATTTTCGTGGGTGAGAAGAGGGATGGAATCCAATAAGGAATCGGAGGGGGATTTAAATGAGACTTGGCATCGAAGAGAGCACAAAATAATATGAATGTTGATTTCCTTGTTATTCGCTCTCTTCCTCCTTTCTTCCTCCCTTCCATTCACAACTTTGCATTCAGCGAGCCTTCTCTAGATATTTAGTATCTCGCTTTGGCCTCGGCTTTCCTCTTTATGCGAAGCATCTGATTTTCCATTATGGTGCAAACATGGTCTGAGAGTTGTAAGGCCTTCACTGAAACTTGAGCAAATGTAGTCATAATGATAATAATATGGACTCGTGTGCTTAGATATTCAGTTGAAATGCATATATCCTGTTATCCCTGGACCAAACGTCGGCACAAAGCGGTGTAATCGAGGAGAAACTTCTTGTTTATAGACTCAAAAGAGTCCTGTTGCCACTGCATCCGAAATCCACAAATATTTTCTTACTCATGCTGAGCTGATGGTCGGAGATGGGATTATACATTTGTGCGCTTTTCAATGAGGATGTAAAGAGTATTTGAGGATGCACAAAAGGTGCATAACACGCTGAATCTGCTTGAAAACACCGTCACAAAAACATATATCTCTCAGTACTGTATATATTTCCCTAGAAAATAATGTTTCTTTCCGATATTGATATGTTTTTCCTTGCATTTTACTTTGATTAATATGAGAGTGCATTTTTCTATCTGACTCGTCTGACCCAAATAAAAATTCATGCAATATTTTCAAGATAATTATGTCAGTGCTGACTTTTGATATTCTGTCAGTCCATACAATTTTCTCCAAATTTTCTTTAGATTGACATATTAATTATGTAGCTGTAAGAGTAATTGTTCCACCTGTTCGAATCACAACAGATTCTACCTTATAGACACTCATTTGAACGCCAGGAGAGAAGATAGAATACTCAATTTCCAGCCATAATCAGATCAAAATATTCGTCTTGCATGAATATTACGATAAGAGAGAGAGGAAATCGATAATTTTGTGGTCATTTAGTGTATTATTTGATGGTCGGAAATTGTAAATATGTCAATGTGTCTTGTCCAGATTTGTTGTTGCCCCACAGATTGTTTCCAACACATTCTCTAGCCCCAGGATGTTCGCCCCGACGGGTGGGAGTTTTCCTTTAAAGGATGCACTTATTGGGAAAGGTTTCGATAAGTTCTAGTTGAAAAATTTCCTCAGTTTCCAGAAAAATAGAATATTTCAAACCAATATCGAAACAAAAGCAATCAACAAGGCCTGAATGTGTATAATTTACAATTCTCCACTGAACTTTTCCCAATTGGCAATACACAATTGATATTGTTGCACAATTGAGTGGTATAATTTAGAGTACAAATATCCGTCATCTGGTCAATACATCAGATGCCACTGAAAGCTTGTGCTGAATTAATTTGCAATTTATCACCGAATAACTGCATCACGAACAACTCGTCGTTTTGCTGAACAATTTCAATTAATGAAGGTAAACAAATCGGAATTTCCTCACCTAATTTTCTCCCAAAAAAAATATCGAACATAGGGCCAAGTTTTCTCTCCTAATGATAACGTATGTTTGTTTACTAAATATTTGCTCGATGTTTTTGCAACTTGAGAAACTTTGCACCACCAAAAACTAACATGGTAAGTCTCAGTTTTTGAGCAAACAAAATTGTCTTCAACATAAATTTGTGTTACTTTGAGTTTTGCAGTGGGTAATTCACTGAGAAACATCTGTAAGACTTTCTCTCATGGAAAAGTTGAGAGGGAAATGGAAATCTTGCCAAATTGGAGGAAGTAATTAAATTCCGTGGATGAGGAAGTCTCACAGGGGTGATTTCAGGGGGGAGGAACATTTGTCTTTGACTGCATGTTCTGGTCATTTTGTTGGTCTTGCTGATTAAGCAATTCTGCAAGACAAACTGTCCAATCTTGAATGTTCTACACGGTAAACATTCTTCTTCTGCTTCCGGCATTTAAGCTGTTTTATTTCGATTCCATGTGCTTTTACAGATGCTCATATTGCATGTCTTATGAATTGATATAGAACCTGAGAAATTATTACAATTAATAGCTATTACGTGATAAATAATATATTCCCTATTACAGTCATCAATAGACTTGACCAGAACTTGTGTTCTTTCAATCTTTTCACTATAAATCCACGATGAAACTGTTTTATACGTGTAATGCAAATAAAATGGGAAAATACCAATCAAAGTTTTTATGACATAAATATTATACACAAAAACTTCTTTGAAACGATTTTGAGCAACTTGAAATCTAAATCCTAAATTTCATTTCTTTCATTCCCTTATTAGATGTTGTATCGACACAATTCATTTACTTCCAATTACCTCTAGAAATTCTTAATGATATTAAATAATTAATTCAATCCTTTCGATTCTTAGTATCTATTTAAATCATACAGTCACAAGCAACTGCATCAGTTCACACTTCTCTATCAATATGGAAGCGTCGGATCTTAAGAATCTTCACGAACAGTACCAGAAAAACTTGGACATTTACATTTCACTGAGTACTTTCAGCTTCATTCCAGACATTGTGAAGTGGCCAGTTTTCGTAAAGGCGAGAAAATGTATTTTCATGGGAATGCTTTTGCTTGGACTGTATTTGTGTGCCATTAATATTGCGGACTTGACAAATATGAAGGACCAAACCTACTTCTTGTTCAATCTAATCTACCTCTTCTCGCATTATCACGCTTTATCTGGTTGCTTAATATTCATAATACTGCAGAACACTGATTTGGCCCAATTTAGAAACTACTTTGATCATCTGATCTACAGCGAAGTTGGAATGATATCGAAAATCAGACAGACAATTATAGCCAGAACGATAAGATATGGAATTATCTTCATAAGGTGTTCAAAGCAGTTTTCCACCTATTCTCTGCTTGTTTGTTAATTCTAGTTATCTTGCAGAATTTTCGTCTACGGCGCTGTATCATCAACCGTAGCTATTTGGGCGTATGGAATGTTTTACACCAACTTCTCTTCTCCAATGTTTCAGAAGGTACCTTTCCTTTCCGAAGAAGGCCTGCCTTGTTACCTCGCAAACCTCTTCCTTCAAACGTCTGAGTTCTTCTTCTTTGTCGGTGCCATTATTCTGAACGATGTCTTTGTGGTGGTTCTCGTGAGCTACTTCATAGCTGAATTTGATTCAGTGTCCAAACTAGCATCAGAACTCAATGAACCTCATTGTTATGTGGATGATTCAAACATTTTACGCGAAACACATTTGGCCCATCAAGAAGTCACCAACAAACTGAACTTGCTGAAGAAGTTCCTGTGGCACGCCTATCTGCACAAGTTCATCGGCACTTCTGCCTACCTTTGCCTGATCATTTACGTGCTGAGATTCTCTTCAGCCTACCTGGCAGTTGTAGGATCGTCTATAGCCGTGATGTATCAGGTTTTCATGGTCTGCTTCATCGGGCAGCTGAATTTGAACAGTGCAGACGCCTTCTCACAAGCTCTGTACATGACAAAGTGGTATGAAATGACGGCGAATAAGCAGAAAAAGCTCGCCCTTATCTTAGCGGCCAGTCAGCGAAACATGAGCATAGAAACACTGGGAATCGATGCAATTTCCAATAACACTTTCGTCACTGTTAGTACATTATCGCTTCCAGGTAATGTCCATTGGATGACCATTAAATTTTCTTGCAGATTGTGAGAGCGGCACTTTCGTACGCAGCATTTCTCTACACATTCCTAAACTGAATATTGAGCTTCATCTCTTAAGCATCAACAAGCACCGCGATAATTGATTTACCGGATAATAAATTTATCAATTATTTGTTCTGGTAATACTACACTGGCAATCACGGTTTTATGACGCCGTTTTACTGCCAAGAAATAAAATGAGTGCTAAATTTGCTCTAATACCCAATTTATTACGACCCTGCGTCTGGGTATTTATTTTCAAATAATTTTTCCCCTGATATTAGTGCGGTGTTGTCTTCTCATGAATTTATTATCATTTATTCTGATGTCACCCACGGAAGCAGACGACGAGAAAAAATTAACATCACACCAGGGCAGAAATTGCGAAAATGGAACAATGTTTGTGTCGGCGCCGAAGAGGGTAAGTATTTTCCACGCTTTACAGCGAAGTTGTCGGTTTTTCACCAGCGACTAACGACTTTATCTGCCTGAGTGATGCCTCTATCGGAAATCAAGGGGGCAACAAATTCACGAGACATTGCATAAATCACACTGTAATGTATTCCCCATGAATATATTTATCATTTTATTATACTTTTTCCCACCCACTCCCGAAAAGCATCTGCACGGAGAAGTTATAGTGAAGAAGGAGCGCCCAGAGAGACACACTGCGAAATTGTCTTCATTTCTGCGGCGAAAACAAGAAATTGAAATGGGAAAAGAGTGTTGCGGAAAATTATTGTACCTTCTTGTCAAGGAGCTTGAAAGCTCACTCTCTCGTTCTCTCGGATGAGGTGTGCTTGTTCAACCCCACTCAAGAAGCCCCTCGCTAAGATGCTGAATGAGAAGAGGGTATTTTCGCAAATTACAATTTATACCTCATTTTCTTCGCATGTGGCAAAATAAAATAAACTGCCGAGGGTTTTGGGCAGTTTGCTTAATCTTCCCTTTACGGCAACGTCAGATGACGTGAGTATGAATTCACACAGAGCCGATGTAATTCATCGCTGGGTTGCATAAAGGCATTGGAGGCCTTTGGAATTCATTCTGATGTGAATTTTCCCACATTCTGCCATCAATTGTATCACCCAACGCCGCTCTCGTCCATGTGTAATTCTTGGGGTTCCCCAGAGCTGCCATTGTGGTGCGAGTTTGGCAATGATTTGAGGGTAGGATATCCAGCACAGTTCCGCCGAGCCATTCACAATTTGCCACCAACAAAGGCACCTTTCCATGGTCTGTCTCACAGGAGGTCATTGTTGGCGATGCTGCCTGAAATACCTCCAAGATTTCCACGCTTCCGCCTCACCTCGAGCACAAAGGAAGCCCCATGTTTGGAATATCACTAATCTGAAATATGCTCTCCAATCTATTCAGTCCCGCGCGAAGCCACGTGGGATGAGAGAATATACAATTTTTCACTGATTAAATATAAACAGATGGAATTTTATTTTCACTCTCACTCCCAGGAAATTCCAACACCACATTTTCTCGCTTCATTGGAGGAATTTTTTACTCTTTCACCTATTTTTTCCCCCGTAGAAATAAGTAAGTGACCCAAATTACACCAGAAATTCATTGCATTACTTTTGGCAAACCCTGATCGGGATCAAAAATAAAACCACAAAATCCAATTTCACTTGGAAAATCAATGCTATTCAATTCGAGAACTGATTCATGATGAAAGCGTCCTTTCAGGAAGGAACACATGTCCTTACATAAATTGCATGTTATCAATAGACAATGAGCCACAATACCATGGGATCTGCACTCAGAATAATTAATTACATACCTCACAGTGCTTCAGCATGAGATCGACGTGTAATTTATCTGCAGGTTTCATTTAAGCGAAAGAAGCTTGAAATTTACCTGCTGCCTTGATGAACCGACAATTCCACCTCGATCCACTCGTCCGATTACATTTTCTTGTATCAATAGACAAGCGCAAATCGAAATGGGATACACGAGTGGGGGCGAGATGAGCACTCGGTGGACGGGATCTGGGGATTTTTCAGTGCTCGATGTCGAGCAACTGGCGAAATTGCATGCTCCACTAGACAATCTGAAAAAAGTGCGGGTTCAAGATGATGCTCTTCAATTTGAATTGAACTCGAGTGGGCAAAACATACGAGGGGAGGAAAATCGTATACGTATTTCTCGGATGATATCCCTGTCCCAGATCTCACACAACAACCTCCTCCATTAACCTAATTCTTAGCATTTAGTCGAGGTTGTGAAAGTTCCACCCTCAAGCATTTGTCCGAAGTTGTGATGTGCGAATGCTTGACGATGGCAGCTAATAATGTTGATATTATTAGATAGTTATGGCCAGATATCACTGGTGCGGTCACTAGCATGTCTCGCGCCCACCCACAATCAATGAAAGTGAGTGATACGCTCACATTGGCCCAAGTCGATTGTGTGGTACTAAATGAAATTGAAACTAGGATGGTTCTCAATAAAATTGATATGTTATAAATTGTGATGAATCCTCAAATACAGATTGTTAACTTTATTATAGCATTGTGTCATTACACATATAGCTTCTCTTTACGATCAGACAAAGAAAATGCATTAAAAATTCTTTGTTACCTTTTCAAATATGGAGTTCAGTGGCTAAAACTGCCCCGCTTTCATCTACATCAATAAAACAAAAAATGATTTTGATAATCTTCTAGACTTCTTGTAATCTCATCTCGACAATTGGCCTAAAATTGGTGAAGGTCTAATAACATGAGTATTTCTAATTCTCTCTTGTTTCATCTCCGCATTTTGCTTGTGACGGAAAGTCAAGAAGCGTAGGCGGTTCTGTGGAAATGCGACAACACTCCTCTGGCATTAGGCTCTCTATATCGATCGATCAGATCGAACTGCTGAGATAAGATTTGCACGCCAATGCGGGGACGAATTCCGAGAAGGAATTTCATGGGAATCACGAGAGCGAAAAAAGTGGGAATGGGACGAATTCTTCCGCTACGGTAAAAAGCTCACGACTTTTGATGTGAACGGCATGTGTGGGTGGACATGAGTGAGATGGTGGGTGGAGTGAGGGTGGAAATGTTGGTAGAGATATAAATTTATGATGATTTACTTTTATTTTGCGGGTGTTTTGTGTGAACGGCAATCCCTTTCTTCCGAGTCGGTGGGGTGTGGAAAGCGCTCACATATTCCAGGATGGGTGAGGACCAGAAAGCAAGTGATGTGTAAAACGGGAATTACACAACTTAAATCCTTGTTTCATCCTTCACCCGCTCGCACTGGCGATGGCACACTATTATGGGATGGTGGCTGGTCGGGTTATTGGCGTCATTCTGCTCAACTGACGAGATGGACGTGGAATTGGAGGACCGCAGCAGAGGCTTTCACTGTTCGGGCAATCCTCTGTGGCCATTGTGCGAATGCATAAATGACAATCTCTCCATTTTGCCAACCTAAAACATTCTCTATCGGCTTCTAAATCAAGCACAAATGATTAAAATCAAAGAGTCTCTTTGCCGTAAGTGGAATTTCATGTCCATTTCCTGTAACTAATGGATTTTATGATTGAATATTGCATTTTAAAATATTTAAAATATTAACACACATCACTCAAGCTGTTCATACTCAAATTCGCGCTGTTCTCCCATGGAATTTTCCAACTGCTCATGATGACCTACATATTTTCTCAAAGACACTTCAACTCCTTTAATCTTTATACAGTCAAGGGCCATGAGAAATTGCAAGATAGAGACAATTTGCAAAGCAAACAGCAGAATGGCAAATTGTAACACTCGCTTTTCCGCAGCTCAAGCGAAAATGTTCACGGAATTTGGCCGGAGGCGCTTAGCAGGTGTGAAAAATGCTACAAGAGCGAGAATGCCATAAATCCTTTGATGATGTGACAGACAATGCCAGTGGGAGTTGATGGAGATGTCTTTTCCCTGTCTTATCTCCCTCACGCTTGCCACTGCGATGAAGGGTGTTTGAGATAAACACTCTTTTTCTGCTGCCTTCACACCTTTTCGACAAACTGTTGGTGCTTCTAAAGCTCCATTAAAATAATTGTAAGTCGTTTGGGGGCGGACGCCCTCATGCCGCATCATTAAAGCCATGGCGTTTTTTCTCCCAGCACCGGGAAGAGTGTCAGGAAAAACTCCCTCAAATTGAATCAATCAGTCTCTGGAGCGACACTGAACTGATATCCTTTCACCGTGATTCTCTCCTCAGGGAAAATGTTCTGTTGGTGTTGTATTTCATGGTTCGACAGCGCAAATGTTGCGTTCTCACACACCATGAATCCATGGCAATTTCCTTATCATTTCCGCCAAACCAAAGAAATCAAATCAATCAGAATTAAATTCAACAATTTGTGTGCCAAATGCGCCACTAATATCCACAATTGCTCATTCATTATTGGTAATAACAAATTCAATTCTTGCTCCGAGTTTAATTGCGTCTCCATATGGTGCCAGAAGTTATTCCCGACGCATGAACATGTCCCTAAATTGTTTAGATTATAGAAAATTATACATTATGTGTGTATGTATATATTTAATATTAATTTATGAGGTGAGTTTTAAGATATGCCACTTGGATATTCAATATCCACACAGAATTAATTCAGAGAGATATGAACACATCAATATTAATTTCATGCAACGTGTCATATCATGAAATTCGAGTTATCGAATCACATTAATAAATCATTCATTAAGATTAGACAATCATTTGCAATTGATTGTTAGTTTATGGAATAATGTTTACTCTCAAAACTTGTCATTTCAAAATTTCAAAAGAGCGCCATTAGCCACATATAATTTTCTGATAGAATTATTTTAAAAAAATGCCATTAAAGCTTTCAATTACTTTTCCAGAAATTATGCCTATAATTCATTTCAAAAATAGTTGGTTTTACTATCAATTACACAAAATCGTTAAAACATCTCTTTCACCCTTTTCAAACTTGAAATTTGGTATTTTAGCTATGTATTAAATATCCTTTCACATCTTCCAAAGATAACTTATTGAATTTCCAAGAAAAAACTGCTATGAACACTGTAAGGATACATTTTCCTTCCCTTTGTTTATTCAGTTCTTAAAGTCTTGTGTTTCGTGAAACGAATTATAATTCCAAAAATTTGGGAACTATACAAAAATTTCTTCCCAAAGCATAATATTTGCTCATCATTTGAATTTTTTTGGGAAGAAAAAATAGCACCGTTTCACCCCTCAACACCTTCATCAGAAAAAAGGATGCCAATTGAGAGAAATTTGTAGAAAGTCTCTCCTTTCGCAGGGCATGGAAACAAAGGCGAATTTGTACCATCCAGCATTCGATACTTTGGCAAAAGTATGGGTTGGAGGGATGGAAATAAAAGTGGAACTGTGCGTAGCGCTTCACCTGGTTCAATGAGTTTATTATGCAGTGAGACATGGCTTAAGGAGATCCGACGGAACAGCCCGAAATCCTCCACATCCACTCATATTCTCGGTGATACTACAATGTGTATTCAATACTCTATGTGGAGAAATGTTTTATTCATATTCATTCGCCACCCTTCTTCGTCACTGGCTGAAATGCGGAGTGTTTCAGACACGATACTGCCGATGTGCAGGGCTGAAGAGGGGCTGAAGTGAAAATCAGACAAAATGCTACAGGAGTCGTAAACGCAGTCGGAATAGATTAAATTACACACATTATACACTCGGTGTGCTCCCGCAAAAGATAAATGTTTACTCTCTGTCGAGGTGGCTGTAGTTCTGAATAAAAGAAACTGAAAGAAGCAACAAACTCTGGCCTCATGATTGTTATTGCCTGCGTGCAGAAGAAGTGGTACAATCGCCCAGGAAAAAAGCACCGCCGGAGTCTTTGGTAGAAAGTAAACTTTCCTCTGAAAACCCAAAGTTCTTTGTTTCAACTCTCAATGCAACCGACAAAGTTGAGTCGGTGTTCGCCTATTTAATTTATGAAACAGTTGGGCTAAAGTTCAATCAAAATCCAACAAATGATTCCATGAACTGAGTTCGTGACATCGAAGGTGATGCGGAAAAATACAGAGCCAGGAAACTTCCTTCATCCCCCATTGCGAACTATTAAAACTCAATACTTCAGACTTCACCCATGTCGAGAGACCCTCTCAGAAAGTTCACGAGTCTGTCAACCGGTGAAAAGTTATATGAAGTTGATCTCCTCTCGTAAGAATTGAAGGGCTTCAGTAACTTGTTCCAACCGCCACCGCAAATTGAAAGCAATAAGGCTTGGGAGGGATTTTTTTGTGCGTGGCAAACTCAATTTTCAGCCAGATTCACTTATCCCTCGGCTTTTCCAATCATTTGCATTAATCCAACACTGTGCTAATTTGTGGGTGACCGAGGTGTAATGAAATCAGCGGTAAATCTCATTAGTTAATTGCGATGTCGCATTTAGCCCTTGATTATTTTTAATTGGTTCGCGCTGAGGGGAAATGAAAGTGTGACCAAGAGTCGCGCTTCTCTCTGGTTTATGTATTATTGATTTTTAGTTGTGTGGAAATTCTTACTGTCAACGAGTTTTACCATCACTTGGAAAAAAACGTGATCTGAAATACATATCCAAGAAATATTTTCTCTCTCGAAAGTCTCACCCAGTTTTCCAATGTTGTTTTTATCAGTGAAAGATGAAAAATTATCCCTAAATAGCGAGAGTACAAATTCATCACTTTCTGGTTAACAGATTACACACAATGGCAACGACAATCCCTTCCTGCTGGCCGGAAGAGAATTCCCAAATGCAGCGTGGCGAGCTTAGCAAATGGGGGCGAATCACTTGTGCTTCTACCCCAATTCACATCCTCCGTAGCAAAAGCGAAATTGGCTGTCATTTTCCGTCAATTCCCATTTCCGGACACTTTCTTGTGCCCATTTTGGACGGACATGCAGCAAAAAGGCGACAGTCTGCCAGTGATATCTCACAAAAACACACGCCAAATGCCATTAAGTCACCACACAGCATCATGTGGGAGGCGAAAGCGCAAATTGGAGAGGTACGAGTCTTAGGGATCCATGCAGCAAATTTAATCTTCGGCAATTGCCCTCGGATATCGCAAGATGTTAATTAAAATGAAACTTGTCACTTAAAAGTCGCCCAAATGGAGAGGAAGATTGTCATCCGCGGATTTATCTAAATCCTCTCTTGTTTGCTGTCTGATTTTATGAACTTCCCTCCTCTTTTCACTGGGTAAGTTTTCCGTCTGGGTGACAAGAGCCGAGTGAGATAATCTTTAATTAAAAATACCCAAATTTCCAGTGTTAATCCTCTCAATGGCTCATGGGGATAAAGTTCTGGTGAATGGGGATTTTGAGCGGAAGAGGCATGAAAATTGCCACCGAGACCTCAAAACCACGTCGAGGGGAGAGGCGCTCTGCACTTTCGCGGAAAGAAGCTAATTGAGCCACCGCCAAGAGTCGGGTTCGCACGCTAGAGTGAGGGGACTTGTTGGTGAGGATGGGACAAAGGCTGGGAGGATGCCTCGAGGGTTTGGGGAAATGGCACAAAAATGCCTGGTGATTAGGTTCAATGGTTCTCCCTCTTCAAAATATGTCGCTCAGATTTTTACCAACAGAGTTGAAAGTGCTCTAGATTAGGCATGAAATATTCTATGTATTATGATTTCACTCAGAAATACAACAAAGCTCAGAGCAAGCATGCACAAGTATACGAAGATGGCAATATCGATATTCTTGAGATTCACTGGTCTGTCGATTTTATCAGGCGTGAAATGTCCCACAATGTATCTCTTCAGATTCTTGAGTCTCAACGAGTGATCAGCAGTTACCATTCCATGGTTGATTATCCCAGCTTCGGTGCACGACGTAATGATGTCATTGAGTTTTCTCACATAAGGCGACCCTTTATTCACGGTGATCGAGGCGAAGAAGGTGAACGGCACTTCCGGAACGATGTGCAGCAAGTCAGTTCCGGTCTTGTCATCCCAAAATGACGCCCTTGCATTCAAAGCGTAGTTCTCCCTCACGATCATTATTCTGTCCTCGTTAATCACACTCTGCAAGCATCTTTGCATTCCCCAACAGTGCACACGTCTTTTGCGAAGCTTGTTGATGATCAACTCCGAATCGTGTGTGTATTTCCTGTAGATCGCGTGAATGCTTTCGAAGTACATGACACTGTTGTTTGAGTTTAGAATATTTCCAACATTCTTAGGATCCACAGATAAAAGTGGATTACTGAGTTCCATGACGATAATGCCTTTAAATACGTTTGATATGATCATGAAGTAGATCAAAATGCTGCATAGAAAAAGGCGTTGGTAGATCTTTCTCCACTTTCTCAGCGGTATTGATGTTTCCTCGAGAAATCCGTAAACAAGAGTCGTTGAATCAACAACAATCACCACGAACTGGCTTAATTGTATACGCCGATTGAAGAGTTTCCATTGGAAAAACACCTCTGAAGTGGCAAGAAACAGGATCGAGCATATGAATATCAGTACATGATAGTAGTTGAGAGGGTATGAATAGTTCTGCCAGGCGATTGCCGACAAATTTACGTCTACAGGTGGTTTCTTTTTCACCAAAAATACATGTTTCGCGAGGATATATGGATACAAGTAGATGGTATTGTTGGTTCCTGTATGAAAAGTGGGAAAAAGCATAAACGTAAGTTAATACAAAAAATGAAAAACTTACCAATATCCGTTATAACGCGCGAATTCCCTACAATATCCAATTCGTTATATTCTAATTGTCTTGTCACGCCTGTAATTGATCCGTTGTCCCAAACAGTCCCGAGTTCATCTCTTCTGAGATCAAATCGCCTAAGCTTAAAGTTCATTTTCCTCATAATCGTTGTAATGAGTTCACCATCGGGAAATATAAATTTGTTGTATGATTCCGTTTCCACGAGAAGTTCACTTTCGCCGAGAACGACTTGCAATTCCAACTGATATAGATTATCTGTGAGTTTCTCGTAGAAATCATAAACCATATTCCAGTCTTCTGGGCTGTGCATTTGAGATGAATATATCACTGTTAGGGTGCCCCTTCTCCCATCTTCATTCGGTTCGAAAGGGTTGAAGAGGTACATGCGACACTTATCGAACTTGGCAAAAGTGAAATTAGTAAAATAGTCATATGAATTCTCCAAAATTACTTCACTATCCAAAGTGAAAATGAAGGCCATTCTGTACAAATCCCAATACTTTCTATAGAACTTTAAAATCTCGTCATCGTCTACGATTCTGGTTAAAGCCATTGCCCATTTCGCATTTGCATTCTGACTCAACAACTTCTCGGCCATTTCCTCACTCCCGAATATGATCTCTGAACTTATTATGTAGCTGTGAGTGTTTGAATGAGGCGTAATGCCTTTCGCTGTTCCTGGCAACACGAAATCTTCTGTGAAGTTCGTTATCTTGAAATCGTAAAACGTGAAATGGAGCGCATTGTACATTGCCGCTTTGTACGTCTGATAGCCAACAGATCCCACTTCGGCATCACTCATTATCAACGACACAATTCGCTGGTCATGGAAGAAGGACAAGAAAGCTTTTGTGGTAACTTCAGCAATTCTGTCTTCCAGTAAGAATAGATGTTCACGGCTTTGGTCACAAACAGTATTTACTGTCAGAACTACAATAAATATGAAAATGGGATTCATTTTCACTAGAAAACCCACGGATTCCAACTGACAAGGTATTTGCTGTTCAAGAGACCTTTTATAAACACACAGTTTACTTCCAATCAATTCATCTGCACTTTCATATCTATCTAGATCAACTATAGATAAAAATCAAACTTAATACCAAGCGTGAAAATTGCAATTGAAACATACCTAAGTCAGCCATTAGGCGAGAATTTCCTACAATATCCAATTCGCTGTACTCCAACTGTCGTGTTACACCCGTAATTGATCCGTTGTCCCAGACAGCTCCCAGTTCATCTATTCTAAGATCGAATCTTTCAAGTTTAAAATTCATTGTCTTCATAATCGTTGTGATGAGCTCTCCATCGGGAAATTTGAACCTTTCATTTGACAAGCTTTCCATGAGAAGCTCACTCTCGCCGAGAACTACCTTCAAACTATGCTGATGCAGATCATCCATGAGCGTTTTGTAGAAATTAAAGATACTTGAGTAATCGTCTGACTTCATCTTTGAAGTATCCAAAGTAGTAATTGTTCCTCTGACACCATCATCGTCGTTGATCTCAAAAGGATTGAATAAATACATGTAGCATGTGATCAACTTTGAGTGCGTGAGATTTGCAATAAGTCTTAATGCTGGATTCGTGTAATTTGGGTACAAGTTGTTAAATTTGTTCCATATCGTAAAAATAAAAGCCATCTTGTAGAGATTCCAATACTTTCTGTAGAACTGCAGAAGATCCGCTTGGGCAATCGGACGGGTGATCACAATCGCCCACTTTGCATTTGGATTTTGCTGGAAAAGTCTCTGCGCTTCTAACTGTCTTCCATAGAGAACTTCCGAGCTCATGATATAGCTGTGGATGTTCGAGTGCGGAGTTATGCCCAGTTTGGTGCCTGGAAGTCGATAGTCGTCAGTGAGATCGGTGATTTTGAAGTCGTAGAAGGTGAAGTGGTAAGTATTGTGTAAGGCAGCTTTGTACGTCCAATGAGCAATTGACCCGAACTCAAAATCAGTCATGATATAAGATAAAATTCGCTGATCGTAGAAAAATGACAGCATGCATCTTGTAGAGATTCCAACGACTTCGTCCTCTAAAATTCGTATGTTTGTTTCCCATTGCAGAGAAGGTTGAGCCGTGAGTGTAACTATTAACGCCACTATCAAGTGCATTTTGAGGAGACAAATATACAACAGAAGCACTGGTGAAGTTGCAGGACTTCATCGCCCTTTATATCTATCGATGTCTGACGAAGTAATAATATTTCATTACTATAGCTTATCTATGAAATCTCAAACATTGCTTTTAAGTTTATTAAATTGGCAAGTTGATAAGTATTTTCAATATCATTCTAAATTTACCTCCACTTTCAGTGATTCCCTTTATTTCCTCAACTCTGGTCCTCATTTCGCTTCAAGTGAACTCTCCTGATTTCCCGGCACACATCAAGTCAATTATATTTTGCTTTGGTGCCTTTTGGGGTTGCACAAGCGTATCGGGAAACTTTTTCATTCTGCTTTTGGGCGTCATCCCTGAAGAAAAAAAGTTTACCAGTCTTTCATTGGCCTCTATTGTCACGCCCGAATGTTGATGTTTGTCAACAAAAGTTGTGCAAATTGACAAATATTGCCTCGCATGCTCGCAATCTCTCTTCTTTTATTATTCTGCCCTTGCATACACGATAATTGATCTCTCAAAGCAGGAAGATGACACTGACCATATGATGGAGATATTTGTCTTGCAATATATCTTTCGGGGTAGGCGAACAATTTATTGCTTATTTACCGGGGGATGAAATTTACATAAATCGCATAGAAAGAGAAGAGATTGATTTACGATTCATTTTTTTCTCGGCGAATCATGCGATTCCTTGTTTCCCATCCGTGAGCACCCCGTGAACGTTATAATAAAAAGTTATGTGTTCTTGTGATAAAATTGACTGGCTGTCAATAAAATTCTCGTCTTGTCTCCTTGTCGTTGTTTCTCGTTCAACATGCCACGCTTGAGGATATTTTATCGTCATTTTTTTGTCCATCACGAGGGTCCACTTTGGTTGTTTGCTGTGAGGACAAGACAAGTGTAATTTTATGGTTTATTTTCTAAATTTTATTGCGCTCTCCAGTCGTGCTCAGTGAGACGAAAACCAATTAAAACTTGCAAAAGGCTTCGAGGGATGTCTCATTAGCGAAGGTCACTTTGCCGACACGTTTTGCTCCACTATTAGATTAAAAAGTTATCGCGCGCGCGAGCTTAAGAGTGTATAACCAGGCGAGAGACTCGGCTTTTGGCACGAAATCTTAATGCAGAGATTGGGAATTTATGGCCTTCGAAACTTCAAAACAGCAGCGAATATATCCTGAGGACATTCAAAGGGAAGGGACGAACAGCGTCGCTATGTTCCCTGTTTTCCACTCGATTCGGGGACGAAAAAGAAAAGCAAAGTTCTTCAATTACTTTGGAGCGCATGTTAGTAAATTACCAAGCCTGAAATTTATGTGAAGCAATAACAGTGTAATTTAGGACTATTTGTAAGGCTGTTGCTGTAAGAATTTATGCCATCTTGCACTTTTCAAATTAAAAATATATATATACATACGAAGATGAGCACCCGAAAAGTGTCTCTCGTGCAATGGGGATATTCTACCACATCTAAACCCTTTAATTTCACCTACAGAAAGCGTGGAAATGGGGTTTTGCCGTTTTTCTGGTTCAGCAGTCAAGAAAGAGTCATATATTTCTGGCGAGTGACTTGGGCAAAAATCCTCTCGTAACACGCCCATTGAAATAAAATTGTGAGGAGAGGCTTTAGAATTGAGGAAGGATTATTCTATTTGCCCTCGTATTCGCTCTCAGCATCGGATTTTCAGGGTTGCGGCGCGCGTTTGTAAACTTCCAGAGCCAAATCCAACCTTTCAGATCAATTCATGTGATTTAAGCATGAATTAATCCGCCAGACTTCTTTTGCATGGCAAACATGAATATTTCGTGGCCTCCCAGGCGAAACAGCATTTCATATGAGAGCCTCGCATGAATTTTTGCCCTGCGCTACTCGTGATGAATAGAAAATTGCGATGCTGAAGGTGTGAATGGTGAAATCAATATCGGATCTGTGTGGAGAAAAGCATTGAAATGCAATCCGTAATCCCTTAAAGAAGACCTTATTCTGTGCGCTCAACCTCCGTGGAAAGTGCGAAGAAGCTCAACGAGTGACTCTTTGAGCAATTAAATGATTTTCTCACACCCTCTCACTCGTGCCGACGTCAAAAACTCAAATTTCATTCATCCACCCACAACTGTGATTCCGCCAGAGCTCCTGAGGCTGAAAGGGTTCTGCGGCGAGGCGGAGGGTGGCAAATAAATGTAGCAGTTACTGAAGTGAAGAACAAGAATTTCGTTTCGTATTATTGTTCTTCGTCGTATAATCGTAAATTAAATGAGAAAATTGTGTATCTTTGTCTTCAGCCATTCTCTCACTCTTTCACCCCATTCAGCATCTCCCTTGCGCCCATTGTCTTAAATGTTCTCACTGGTGTGGGGCTTTTCCTGAAGACATCTCAAATGGAGCTTACGAAAAGTCACACGAAAGGCTGCTTTCCTGTGCACAGAATTTTGACTCTCTGGAAACGGTGTGTCTTCAGCGAAAAGTGTTTGCTTTCTCAGTGGCTGGCAAAATGGGAGAATTCTTAATGGAGTTTAACTGCACAGGATGATAGGAGAAAAGTCCTCTTATTTGCACTTCCATCCTCCACAATTTCCCAACCAAATACACACTTCATTTGCTTTGAACTCGTAGCGCAAGAGACAAAGAAATTTTAATGAAAATTATATTACATTGTACTTGTGATACGCTCTCATTTCATGTCGAATATGAGAGCGGTTCAAGCATATAGATTTTGAATAGAAAACATTTCACGCAAAAAATATTATAACTGAAACAAATTCTTGGCGGTAGTGCAAATTATTAATTATTCTGCATGATTGCAGCAAAATTATTGTAATGAATTGATATCTGAAAAACCGAGTCCTTCAGATAAACAGTATCTATATTAATTTGCACACTTCTTCAACCCTTCTGATTTCGCACTCGTAAGACAGCTCACTTCCACGGAATTTTTCTGTAAGCACAAGCCAAACTGTCTTCAAGCGTGTGAAATGAAATTTGTTCCACAACACTAAACTATAATACAGTATTTAACTTTCAATTTAAATACATCCGGCTCTTGAGTACTTGGAGGATTTCGAGGGCGGGAGGAAAAGTTTTGCTATCGGCACTGCCTCCGTATTTCATAATTTATCGTGCTCGCAGGCAGTGAGGAAAAATAATTTTCCGCCTCTCCTCAGGCACAGACGCAGTGAAGTGTGTCCATAAATAGGATCGGAAATCGCCCATTCCCGCCCTCCAAACTGCATCGCCAAATGTGTGTCGCTTAATCGCCGGAACGCCGGAATGACGATCACAATAGAATTTAAATGAAACTCATCTCTCTGTCTCGTGGGCTCTACAGGCATCTTGAGAGCGTCCAATTTCCACCCCATTCGCTAGACAATGGGACAAAACACAGAGATTGTCAGCTTATTGTTGGTCCCAAAATGCGAAATCGATGGTGACGCCCATTTAAATTCTAAGCATTCACTTGAGATGACTTGTCTCTCAAATTGTTCCATATTCCATCCCATTTGGCATCGCAATACATTCGATTTTGATTTTGACCTTTTATTCCTATTGTTGGCCTTTTCCAATTAATTCTCCCACGATTATTCCCAGAAATCTCATCCAGTCGTTTCATTCTCCGCACTTGCAAGTGCCTCAGCTTTAAACCAACTTTCGGGGTGTTTAATTAAATTTCCACTGGTGGTATTTTTCTTTCAATCGCGCTAAGCAAACGAATTTCAGTTGGAAAGGTGAAATTGGGGAATTTTCCACAGGGGAAAGTTCATTTGAGTTATAGTTGGGTTTATTTGAATTTCGATAAAATTGATAATTGAAGTTGATTCAACCCACTCTCGGCAAATTGTTTGCTTTCCCAATTGTTTGCCCGTAAGTTTTGAATGATGAACATGTTAATTGCAAAAAACCCCATGAAATTAATGCGAAGAAAAATCCGTCAGGAGTCATAGAATTCCAATTTTACATTTGAATAGTCAAAGTTGGTCTTTCATCTGCAGGGAATTGACGCAGGGGAAAAAAAACAAAATCGGGGTATCAGCAATAGAATCGGGTAGAAATGAATGGCTTATTTCTGTTTCCAGGAATCCAACTGAGCACGACATGAGTAATTAGTATGCAATTCAAAAGCTTGCACAACTCATAAACATCAAATGTGGTCAAAGTGGTAAATTTATTTGATTCTGTGGCTTTTGGCCCTGCCAACGAACTCTCAACTGCCACTCTGGTTGTCTCCTATAAAGCAGGAAAAATGTCCTCAAATTAATGTGCAGACCAGCTGAATTTGTACAAAATTAATGCCAAATAGATTGCTAAATAAATGTTTCTGAAATCGCCTTTTATATGTTGCCGGTGAACCAAAATGCGACATTTGCGCATCGATCTATGAGGATTTATGGAAATTGCATGAAATGTTTTGGTTCCGAAATATCGTTGGGCGTGAAGGAGGAAAGGGAAGTGACTTTATTTGAGACAAAGTTGACCTGTTGAAGGTTTTACCTACAATTTTACTCACTCTAAAGTTAGTATAAGTGTTATTCGCGCCATGTGTCATTTCACTTTATATTTGAAGAGAGCCAACATGCTATTTCGTCCCAACTTTGCCCAAGAGTTTAATTACTAAAGGGGTAGCAAGCAGCAGTGAAGTAGTCTTGGTAAACAGACACCGAGCGTTTCTCAAAGTTCCATGAATAATCACCACGCCACTGTTTTATACGCTGTGTTTTCCAATTTCACTCTCTCACCGAGGAAAGTGTCATGAAAAATTACTCAGATAACTTATAAGAAGCATTGACACCTGTGAGTCCTACAATTTTCTAATTTATAAGACCCGGAATAAATCATTTGTGAGGCAGGAACCTATTAAAAGTGGAGTTATTATAGATAACTCTGTTTGTTTTGATCTGAAAGTGTGACAAACAAGACGTCTTTCCTGAATCATGCTCGCAAAGTATCATTCCCAGTTGAAGAATGTAATTTTGGTGTTCCTCGAAGTGTGGAGATTGGATTTTCTTCCCGGATCTGATTGGAAGATTGTTAGTTTCCTCAAATTGGCAGTGTATCCAATGCTACTCATATCTGGTTGGTTCTTTGCCTTTTGGCACTATCAATACCAGATGAAGGGCTTCGAAGATGTTCTCGATGTCGCCTTCACGATTGTCTTTGTGATTGCGTACTACCAAGTCTTGATGGTTTACCTGAGTGTCAACGTATCAAACAAGGATGGCGTTTTCAAAGTGTTGGCCTACTTTGATGAGTTGGTCACTGAAAAGGACACTGAAGTGTCACGGATAAGAATTAGGATCCTAACACAGGTCCTGGGGAATGCAGTGTTGTTTGCCAAGTAAATGCCAAATACTCCAAGAATAGATTTCCTCAAATCAAGCAATAAAACCTTTTCCAGATGGTTCATAACTGGTCTCAGCTCAGTGGGAGTAATTGTGAATTGCTACGATCTCAACAAGACCGGATTTACATCTCCGATGCTCTTTCTGATTCCCGGCATTCCGGAAGACAGCATTTTCTTCTATCCCGTCAACATTATATTCCAAGTGATCCTGTACTTTGCCGCCATGGAGTTGATCATCATTTCTGATGCAGTCATCATGATTATCATAATGTATTTTCATGCTGAATTGTTAGTAATCACCGAACTTCTTCTCCAGCTAGATCAGGATGAAATTGGGACTGTGAAGGCCAAGAATATCCTTCGAATTGTACATGAGGAGCACAAGAGTGCCCTAGAAATGTTCAAGGACATTTCCTTCTCCTTCTGGCACACTTACTTCCACAAACTCCTAACCATAATGATGTACCTCTGCTTCACCTTCTTCGTCTTCTCCTCGATCAACGCAAACATCGTGGTCGCTCTCTTGTGCGCCATCGCCATGGTTTGGGAAGTCTTTATTCTCTGCTACTTTGGCCAGATCGTGAGGAATTCATCGGAAACCATGGCTGACGCTCTCTACATGACCAAATGGTACAACATGGACATTTCAGATCAGAAGAATGTTCTGATGCTCATGATGAGACTCAAGTACCCATTCAAAGTGGAGACTTTTGGATTCGGCATCATTTCCATTTACACATTTGTGCAGGTGCAAATTATCAATTACTCCATTCATTCTAATGCATAATTAACCCTATAATCACTCTATCTCACAGATTTGCAAGGCAGCAGTCTCTTATGCAACTATTCTTTACACCTTCTTCGACTAACTTTCCTTCCTGCACTTTGAACTCAATTTCCACGAATAACGTACAATCACAATGGAGAAACTCAGTCGTTATGTGGATCAATGTGCGGGTGTGTGAAGTGTAGCGGAAGCGAATAAATCGGTCTCTCTCTCTCTTGAGGAAATCCAAATGGTCAGCGAAGAGTTGATGAAGTTATGGAGAGAAATTCCAGCGAGAGTGCGATTTCCAAAAATGTGTGCTAAAGACGCCACTTTCGTTTTCTTGGGCGGTCATCGCCAGCCTGCACTGTTAAAAACCATGCACAGGTGCAAATAATATCTGTCAATTCTCCAACGACGCAGTTACGGGAGAGTGAAGCAATTGTGGTTCATTCTTCAATGTATGTACAAATTTCTAAGCTGGTAAATATCTTAGAATTAGCTTGCAATTTTAGGAAAGCTGCTCGACGAGCTGTTGCTTAACTTTTAGTATGATATATTTGCACAATCAAGAATCAACTCAAGTAAGAATAAATATTTGGACGTATCTAAAGATAATTCATGATTCACAGTTAGCGAATATTTTCATGCAAAATTCATGGCCATAGTGGATCCATTCTCCCCTATCCGTGGACTTCCAATTAATCTTGCATTGTAATGCTGAGGCCAACGGTCGCCAGCCCCATTTCTTCCGGTGTATTTCTACGGCTGATGACTCGATCCTCTCCACACCACCATGACCTTGAGATGTATGTGGAGCCCGACGTCACGTCTCTCTTAATAACTCAATCCGGCTGCTGGTGTGCGTCGTGAGCCTCCAGCTCACCATTCACCACACCTGCAGAGAAACCCAGTCCGGAGGTGAGAAGAAATTTCTCTGCGAGCCAGTCTTGGGCATTGAGTGAGTGAGTTAAGACACGTCGCAATCTGGGTGTTGTCTGGCCAGGAGACAGAGTTTCAAGATCCTTCCGCCAAATATCCGCCGACGAATGCGGGAGAATTGTGAAAGTGCGACCTGAGATTGAATGTGAATTGGGTGGCAAAATTGCCTCGTCGATTGGATCTTAAATGCAATTTTGCGTGTGACACAGTGATTTCTACTTTTTGCACACTGTGTTCGTCTTTCTCTTTAATCGATTTTTGCACTCCGCGAAGAAGAAAACATTCAACAGACAAGTTATGTGGAAGAGTGCCTCTCGCTGGTTGCATGCCATTGTGCTCATACTCACTGCACTTCGCACATCTTCCGGTAAGTTTTGTGTCGACACATCCCATAGCAGAAAAGCATCTTCATTTCCCGGTCGAAATCCCCTATTCGCCGATAGTGATTTCCCACTTGGTGGAGAAGAAGAAAAAATCATTGTGATTTTATCACATGGCAATATAAGGATGAAATGGGTGCGACGAAGCGAGGAAAATTGGCACAATATTGGGAAAGGAAAGAAATGAAATTGAGTGAATTTCGGTGTGATTTTCACTTTAGTGACGATGAGGTGACGGAGAGAAAAAAGCGTAAATGTGGCAAAGTGTTTGGATTGCGCTGAACGGAGGGGCGAAATTGATGAATAAATATGAAAAATCTTTCTTGTTTCTGGCCAACAACATCCAACTCACCGTTAGATAAAGTGATTGCAAGTGCGTGAGAGAATGTCGCTGGGCACTTGAGGCACTCCCTCTTGAGTAGCACATCTCAGCGGATGTCTAATTGAGAGATATCCCCTCAGGACATGTCCGTGAAAACGTCCATATGCCATCACCACCTGCAGATGGACAGGAATGGGGTTTGGACGCAAGAAAACGGTCGAAAAACATGAAATGCTCGGGAAAACGCTAATTTATTAATTTTATTCACCCAAAAACCGAAAGAGAAAGATGCCAGAGAGCCACTAGCGGGTTTCTGTGGACGAAAAAAAATTGCAAGATGCCCAAAGATGGCGAAAGAGAGACGGAGAAAAAATTGTGAATATCGATGGGCATTGTGCCATCAATTATTTGAAATTCAGCTTTTCATTTTATTAAATAATGCGCCGATGGATGAAAAAAGAGCATATACGGAGGCCCTTACGTAAGGCCAGTCGGTAAATAGCAAAATTGAGACACTTGGCAATACATTTTCTTACACCTCCGAACGCATTTCAGAGTACAGTTGGGCTCCAACATTCGTGGTGGTGGAAACTTTTTTCCCCGACCACCAAAGAGTCAATATTTTAACTGGTGAGCCAAGTTGTGATCTCGTCTCTGGGCAAACAGAAAGTGCAATTTGAGTATGTACAAATAAATAATAATACAATTTCCAAGTAATATTCACACTCCGTGGCGCGCATTTTCATCTTGGCGAGAAGAAATGAGCATTGAGGAAAAAAAATAATGGCATGAGAGAGGCTTTGAGCCACGAAGGCAGGGTCAATGAGCATTGTGAGAAAAATGCTCACATGCAGAATTGCTATGCCTAAGAATTCTGCGAAAAAGCAGGTCATAAAAATTGAGGCATATGAAAAGCCATAGATATACTTTTTCACTCTTAATTTGATATTTCAAGAACAGGTTTAGCGCGTAACTCGTTGCTTTTGACATTGGACAGCGCCGAGCAATCTCACTTAAAATATTTCCACATATATTTCACGTCAAACCGCACCCATCATCCCCCATTTTACTCCCTCTTGTTTACGTGCTTCCCGGCAAAATGCAACAAAACACTCTCGCCACTGATCCATAGGAGAAAAAGGCCACCAACTCGTGTTCAGCATCTTGAAAAATGTTCTGCGAAGGAAGTTGGATAATTCATTTTCAGTCACAGAATTTGTTGTGTCCATGCCAAAACTTGAATGATAAATTATACAGCAAAATATCCCACGCGAGCAATCCACTTTAAACAGTGCTCGTTTAAATAGAGTCAACCACTAATTGAATGCAAAGATTCGCATTACTATTTTGGCACCCTTTGACATAATATAGAGACCAATAAAATTTTGCAAATTGGTAAGTATAAACAATTTTCATGAGGAAAATCAACTTCCAATGTTAATTTTCTGATGTACACACTTTGCATATTAAACATTGATTTAGCGCTTCAAATTTCAATTTACTAAATTACAATTTATTCATTGCAGTAGAATAAATAAAATTATCATATGTGCAAAGGAAGAATTTTAATATAACTGATTAAAATTGTAGAAAAAAGGCCATGAATATAATTATATACAAAATATTAACTATACAAAACTATTTTCTGCCTCTACGATTTTACGACATAATTAATCACATATATTTTCTCTCTAAATAAGTGATTTTATTATATTATAGCACAAATTTTGCCTATTATTCTGTGCGAAGCAAAAGAGTTCCCATAAAAGTCTCTCCACTTTAATTTATGAGCTACAATATTATTTCCTACGATGAATTCGCCATGAGTCAGTGTGCCAAGCATAAGTAATTCATTCACCGGCAAAAATAGGAGCAAAAGTGGAGGAGGAAAAAGAAATTGATCGTCCCACAGAGCATTTCTGCATGTGTCAAACTAACACTCGTCTCATTTGTAGGTCAGAAGCCCGAAGAGGAGTACAAATGCCCAATAGACGTGGGCAATGGTAACTATGCAGACCCAGCGACGTGCAAGAGATTCTACCAGTGCGTCGATGGATATCCCTATATAAATCGCTGCCCTTCCGGTCTGTACTTTGACGACATCAACAAATACTGCACGTTCAAGGATGAGGCGCGGTGTGGGCCAATCGCCACGAGTGAGTTTGCGAAGTATGGAATTGATGGGGATGGATTTTAATGGTTGATTCTGGGCCATTGCAGCACCTGCGCCAGTCACAGACACTCCACAGGACTTGGCAGTGAAGTGCAATCCCGCCGATTGCGAACTTCCCTACTGCTTCTGCTCGAAGGACGGCACGATAATTCCGGGTGGACTTGATCCGGATGACACTCCACAAATTATCATCCTGACATTCGACGGAGCGGTGAATCTCAACAACTTTGAGCACTACAAGAAGGTGTTCAACGGGAAGCGCAAGAACCCGAATGGATGTGCCATCAAGGGCACCTTCTTCATCTCGCACGAGTACAGTAACTACCAACAGATCCAGACACTGGCGTCGGAGGGCCACGAGATGGCCACGGAGACCATCTCGCTGCAGCAAGGACTCCAGGACAAGGGCTACGAGGAGTGGGTGGGCGAGATGATCGGCATGCGTGAGATCCTGCGTCACTTCTCCAACGTGACCACCAACAGTGTCGTGGGCATGAGAGCGCCTTTCCTCAAGCCCGGCCGCAACACACAATACAAAGTGATCGAGGACTTTGGCTACATCTACGACAGCAGCGTCACCGTTCCACCCCAATCACACCCCGTCTGGCCCTACACACTTGACTACAAAATCCCACACGAGTGCAAGAGCGGCACGTGTCCCACGAAGTCCTTCCCGGGCGTCTGGGAACTGCCCCTGAACGCCCACTACGTGGAGAGCTTCGAGGGCGGCCACTGTCCTTACCTCGATCAGTGCGTCCTGCACAACCACGATCCCACCGACGTCCTGGAGTGGCTGCAGGAGGACTTCGCGCGCCACTACGAGCAGAACAAGGCGCCCTACATGATGGCCTTCCACACCAACTGGTTCCAGATCAAGGAGCTGGAGCAGGGACTGCACAAGTTCCTCGACTGGGCAAACTCACTGTAAGTAAAGTCAGCTCTTCTCTTGTAAACCGCAAGTCAATCAGAACCGGTGTTTATCAATGTTCCTCCTTTTAAGGAACAAGTCTTAGTCTGGAGAATTTCATTTTGCTGCCACTAATTGAGCAGAACTTGGGCTAAACTCTGCTCCCCTTTGTGCATCTCCCACAATGTTTCCCACTTTGCCCATATAAGTTTAGTGGCGGAAGTTAAATTAGAGAATTATTATCTCACAACTCCTAAATTACTTCCGAATTTTCTTGTCAGAAGAAAAGGGGTTTAAACGGTCGCTTTTGCAAATGCTGGTCAGGAATTCCGATGCCTTATCGTGATTTCCAGGGACCAAAATTGGCAATAGAAAGTTTCAAAGTTTCCTAACACAGAATAAATTGGCGACAAGATTTAATTGGTCACCACTTAAAGCCATTGTGGAAGTATAGGAATTATTGATTAGAATAGAAAACTGTGTTGATGAGGAATTAATTTGTGCAATTAAGTCACTCGCAGTGTTTGGATTGCGAGGGGATGAAAGGCGGAAACTGCACGAGACTGAAGATGAATATGAAATATTACAGAGAATTTCCGTGTCAGATGACTGGAAAACAAGCTGGAAAATCAATTTATGCCTTTCAAGCGCACAAAGCCGAAAACTTGGGAATTTCCCTCAAGCCGGAAAATCAATCAAAAGTGCAACTTTTGGAGAGGTTCTCTTGACGAGAAGATAAAAGTTGCGTGACTGTTTTTCCCGCTTTTCCTTTTGATCTCCCAGAAAATATACTTAGAAAGTTAAATATTGAGAAAATGTTCGCTAATGACTTGTCTTTGTGACATATTTTCTGGCCTCCCGCCCCGCCAGGCCCGATGTGTGGTTCGTGACGGCAACGCAGGCCCTCCAATGGATCACGGACCCGAAGCCGGTGAAGTCCCTGAACAAGTTCGATGCGTGGGATTGCAAGAACAGCGTCCACGCCGCACCAAAGCCCTGCAACATCTCCAACAAGTGCGCGCTGGCCTTCAAGAGGCCCCCCAGCAACATCACAGACACGCGCTACATGGAGACCTGCACGGAGTGCCCCAACCAGTACCCGTGGCTCGGCGACGCCGAAGGCACCGGCGTCCCGGGACGCGACAATTACATCTACAGCTCCGACAAGGAGCCCCAGATCACCAACTGAGCGTTGGCCGCGCAGTGTAGAAGCGTCGGAATAAAGTGTAACTGTGACGAATGCCCCAAGTCTCAATCCATCAGCAATTCCCAGGCCCCAAGACTTTCCGCAAATTGATTGATTTCTACCATTCATTCTCTGATCCACCCTCACCAGCATATTTGCCACTCCGTTTGGAGATACGTAAAGTGCCAGCACGACATTCTGCCCAGAAAACGAACCAAAGGACTCAATTCAATTAAATGCTTTAATTTGCAAACATTTACAGAGCAGGAATTCACTCAAAACGAAAGGTTCTCTAGGTTCTCATGAGAATAGATTCAAAGATTGCCAGGTTTTGGTAATTTGTTCGATTCTCTCAATCTTTACTTAAAGACTTTAGGACTCTATTTCCTTCTTAAGCATTAGTTTAGTAACAAATTTGCGAGGTATCACTGAACAAACCCTCAGATCTCGAAATCTCATCTTTCATGATGCTTGACACGCTTTCCACTCGTCTTCACATCCGGTGCTGATGAATCATGATAAATCACTTAGTCAAAGTCATCCTAATTGCAGTGATTCCCTGTGAAAGTCTGGGAAATCATGTAAGAAATGTAAGACACATTTGCTACCATCACCCACAATATGGACAAACTTTATTCCCGCCACAGAAAAACCTGTTAACAATTCAGCACGAATCCCAACAAATGTTACCGGAATTAATTAAAGTAATTCAATGATTTTGACTATAATTCGAGGATTTGATCGACCCGCCCGCAGATGAGTCCCAACAGGCGCCACTTCGGAGAAGCCCCACCAGTTTCACGTGGTTTACGGACTCCTCGTCACAGAGAGCACAGAGGCTCAGACGGTCTGTCAGGAGCCACTCAGCGGACCCCCAATAGCTGTGCCTCCTGGTGAGAAGCTAATCTCACCGGAGACACTTTACCGCGCTCATCCACCGCCAGGAACTGAGCAGTCAGAGATGGTCCGGAAGCCGCCCATCCGTCTCGTTGGCGGCCTCGGAGGGCTGTTGTTTTTAAGGATTCTCATAAAATCAACTCCTTCTCACATTAACTACAATTGGTACTCACTTTCCGCCGCCGCCACTTCCTCCTCCGCCGCCCCAGGAACTCCTCGAGAATCCCCCACTGGGATTGTCTGGATCTATGTTGAACATTGTGAGGAAGCTGGAAGAGAATTCCTGAGTCACTTTATCCGCTCAATTGCAGAGAATCATCACGAAGATACTCACAAAACATAGATGAAGTTGACGACAGCCCAGAAGATTGACACCAGCCTCTCCAGACTCCAAGGAGCACTGTTGTGGACGGTGCCATCTGAAAATCACGGGAACCCTTAAGTTCATACCAAACCTCCACCATATCCTGATTCTCTGGTCCTTCCACTCACCTCGTGACACATAAACCATTTTCCCACGCGACTCCTAAGCCAGATTTTCACAATATCTCAAAAAATTACATTGCAAGAAAATGACGTGTTGTTCCGGACAGTGAAGTTCTTGTACCAGTCACCAGAGGGGTCCCAAAGATATTTAAAATTGGTCGAAAAACGATTTCTTGCATATTTCTGTGCATTTGCCACTGAGCTTAGAGATAAATCGCGTTTTGAGATAAAGTGATAGGCAATTAGATTCATTACAATACCCACAATTCATTACTCAATTGCAATAATTTCAATTTGAGCCAAAACAGCTTGTTTTCCCAGCCCAATTTCCCCTTCAACCTTATCACTGCCAAATTGACCTTCAGTGGCAGCGAGGATCGGCCGGTTATCACTTCGCTTTTACTTCCACGCATGAGAAATCTCAGAAAGAGTCGAGACTACTTGAATTTGTGGGCTCGCCTCGTCAAGGTTACCCAAATACCCACACAAGTGGCTCGTTTTGGGATTAGATACCGGTCTGCGGGCATTCTGTTGCCACGCGTTCAGCTGGACGAGTGTGCGAGTTTCGTTTTTTCGACACTCTTTCGCGCTCTGTAGTGGTGTGGAAAACTGTGTAAAAGCCACACATTTCCTCTTTGCCTCAGAAGTCATCGTCACTCAGCCGCCGTCAGTTTATCGGGAACGACTTTACGTGCCGCGGAGCAACAAGTTAACAAGCAAACAAGTAAGAAATTCCTGCTGAGAAATTCCACTGGGACTTTTTTCTGAACTTTCCCTCTTCCTCAGTGACGTCAAAATCGCAGCCCTTCGACTCAAATTGCATGACGTTGACGCGATTTGTTCTGCAGGAGCAGAAGAAATTCGCCAACGCCACCGGAGACTTGTCTCAGCTCCTCAACTCCATCCAGACGGCCGTGAAGGCAGTGAGTTCGGCCGTGAGGAAGGCTGGCATCGCCAAATTGTGAGTTTGTCGAGTAAGTAGCTCAGATCTTACCATCAAGAGTGCTCTTCTGGGCGTTTCCAGGCATGGAATCTCAGGAGAAACCAACGTTCAGGGCGAGGAAGTGAAGAAACTCGATGTCCTGTCCAATGAACTCTTCATCAACATGCTGTCCTCCTCCTTCACGACATGCCTGCTCGTCTCGGAGGAGAATGAGACCGTCGTCGAGGTGAGTTACCCAGCATTCTTCCTGGTATATGCACAGAAAGTGACCAAATGTGTGGGAGAATCAGGACAGGCGCGCTCGTTTTGGCAATTTTCGAAAGGTTTTTTTTATCTCATTTCTGTGATCGCTTAGTAGAATTTTATCGGACCATTTTCGCAGAACAGAGTGTAATAGATCAGTGTTTAATTGTGCAATTCAACCACATTCTTATCAATTCTAATGAGCCCTCAGTTTTCGCGAAAAATACCTTATCGTGTGCACAGAAATTGTAACCGCAGAATAATTTGCTTACGCACGATTTCAAGGAAAAATCGGAACAATGAAGAATGATAACGAAGTCTATCCTGATACTCACAACTTGTCCGTTCACTCTGACGTCTCTCTTTTCCTAAAACCGCCACAAAATCTTGCAGATCGAAGTGGACAAGCAGGGAAAGTACATCGTGTGCTTCGATCCGCTGGACGGTTCCTCCAACATTGACTGCCTGGTGTCCATCGGCTCAATCTTCGGGATCTACCGCAAGCAGTCTGAGGGCGTGCCCAGCCTTCAGGACGCTTTGCAGCCGGGGAGACAGATGGTGGCCGCCGGGTATGCGCTGTACGGTTCCGCTACGATGATGGTCCTGAGTCTGGGCACTGGCGTGAATGGTTTCATGTACGATCCCGCCATCGGGGAGTTCATACTCACGGATCCCAACATGACGATCCCCGAGCGCGGAAAGATCTACTCCATCAACGAGGGCTATGCCCACGAGTGGGACGCCTCGGTGTTCAACTACGTGCGCGACAAGAAGGACCCGGCCAAGGGGAAGCCCTACGGCGCTCGCTATGTGGGCAGCATGGTGGCCGATGTGCACAGGACGATCAAGTACGGCGGGATCTTCATCTATCCTGCCACAGCGTCCGCCAAGAGCGGCAAGCTGAGGCTCATGTACGAGTGCAATCCCATGGCGTACATCATTGAGCAGGCTGGCGGCCGCGCGAGCACTGGAAAGATCGACATCCTGGACGTTGTGCCTACCAAAATCCACGAACGCTCACCCATCTTCCTGGGCTCCAAGCTGGACGTGGAAGAAGCCCTGAGTTACGTCCAGTAGTTACCACAATGGCCTTTATTGGCTTCTTCACAAATAAATCTCCGCAGTTCTCAATAAGAGTTGGCTTTGTGCTTGGGCAGGAAGACAAAGCCATCCGGCACTGGGCCCAGGAGTCTCTCACTCAGCAGAATCCAGTCGGCGCAGTTGTTGGACGCCATCAGAGTCTCCAGATCATCCCGACCACGATAAGTGTTTGGTCGAGCGTTGATCTTCTGCGGCGGATGCTCAAGTAGTCCGTAGGGAACGTACCTGTACAGGAAAGACTGCCACTCCAGAAGGAATCTCCTGGTCGTTTCCACACCCTTCGTGTCACTTCCCCAATGTTCGAGTCCATAGTTGACGAACTTCTTCATCATGTCGAAGCGTTCCGAGGCGGATGGATCCCAGTGACGCCCATCCTTGATTTCCTTGAAGAGCCACGGCTTGATAAGAGCTCCTCTGCCAATCATCGCACCAGAAATGTGAGGAGCAATCCTTCTCGCTTCCTGATAGTCCTCGAAATTGAGAATATCGCCATTCCCTATAACAGGAATCTCTTTAGCCTGCTTCGCACACTCCTCAATGTACTTCCAGTCGGCGGTCTTCGTGTATCTCTGCTCCCTGGATCTTCCATGAACCTTGAATTCAAGACAACCCGTTAGAAATCCATCGAGAGCGTTTCTCAGATTACTTACTGTGACCAAACTGGCTCCCCACTCTTCAAATTTGGGCACCAACTCATGAGCCACGCTCTTGTCCGCATAGACGCCGGTCCTGGTCTTTACTGTGAAGGGTTTGTCGCCCAGAACAGTCGCGCAGCTGCGCACAATCCCTTCCAGGACGTTCTGGCGACGAATCAGAGCACTGCCCGCTCCTTGTTTGTAGATCAAATCAATTGGACAGCCCAGATTGAGATCGACAAAGTCCACATTAGCCTTCTCAATCAGAACCTGCGTGGCTCCAGCCACCAGACTAGCCTTGTTGCCACAAATCTGCACGCCAAATAGATCCTCTGAGGGATGCCTCTTGGTCAAGGCCCACTCCTGCTTCGCTCCCTGGAGCAGAGGCACCACACAGGCCATCTCACCACAAGTCACATCGGCTCCGTACTCCTTGCAGATCCGTCTGAAGGGCAGATTTCCCACAGTCGTCAAGGGACTGAGGAAGAGTTTGTCGCGGAAGTCTATTTGCCTCTTCTCGGCTGGCCTCTCAGGGATCAAATCTGTGTCTGGCGTATATCCCTGATTCCTTCTCTTCTCATATTCCGCCACAATCTTCCGACTCTTCTCCAGATTGTACTGCTTCTTCCGCAAAAGCGTCAGCATTTCGATGTCCACGTGAGAGAATGGCTTCCTCACACCTTCCTTCGCACCTAAATTCCTCTTATCCTCATCCAGATGACACGCTGCATATCTACATGTCAGGCCATATTGGCAATGGCCAGTCTGGGAGTAAATATAGCAGCTCTGGCCAATGTCTTTCGGCTTCTCCTCCAGATACTTTTTCACATCGTGCAGATAAATACATTTTGGATAACTGCAGGCAGACGATGGATCTCCGTTGACCAAACTCGAGCACAACTGGGATTCCCGCTTCACCTTGTAAGGCGCCGGGCGGTTCTTATTCTGCCCTCGTTTCTTATCTCTCTTCCTATCGGCTTTCTGCTGCAAGTCATGCTTTTCTGGATACTCACCCAAGTTTATATCAGTCGTTTTCAGCACTTCAATGAGATACCTGCAAAACCAATGCATTAGTCACTAGGCAAATGCCTCAACTTGCAATCTCTTACTCTGGTTTGATGTAACAAACGCCTGGATCCATGATTTTGGAGTATTTCTCTGGATGTTTTCACCACAAGCCGACTCCCAAAACACGTGTGGTGGCGAAAACTACCGCCTGTCAAAAATTCGCCGCAATGTTGTTGTTTTGCTTTTAAAGGTTATAACGTGTGTTTTCCAATGGTTTTCCTCACGAGAAAACTCCTCCAATCGGGAGTAAAGGCAAGTAGAATTACGAGGAAAACACGCCGGGAGGTCTTAATGAGCTTTTTCCCTGTAGTCTTTAAGAAAACACTTCCGTCCGCACTTTCTGGACACGCTCAGATTGACTGTAAGTGGAGGGCATGGAGGCAATGGATTACCCAAGAACGGCGGCGTCGGAGGTCAGGGAGGTTGTGTCTACTTCGTCGCCAAGGAGGATGCCACTCTCAAGATGATCGCGAAGGAACACTCCACAAAGCGCGTGAAGGCGACTCACGGTGAAGACAGCTCGAAGGTGCGACTTCTGGGCAGACGCGGTGAAGATCGGGAAGTCAAAGTACCCGTGGGCATCACAGTTATCGATGAGACAGGACGTCCGATTTATGAGTTGAATGAGGAGGGCAGAACATTCAAAGCGGCCAGTGGAGGTCCGGGTGGATGTCAAGGAAACTCTTTCATCGGTCAACCTGGACAATCCCGCACTTTGATGCTTGATCTAAAGCTGATCGCCGATGCAGGACTGGTGGGATTCCCAAATGCTGGGAAGAGTACGTTCTTGAAGGCAGTCTCCAAGGCAAGACCACGAATTGCTTCGTATCCATGTAAAAAAATGCCTATTTGAAGCGATTTGTTCCTCCTGCTCACGGTTATTTCTTTATCTTTCAGTCACCACGATTCAGCCACAGCTTGGAATCGTTCAGTACACAGATTTCAGGCAAATCTCCGTGGCAGATCTTCCAGGGTTGATCGAGGGAGCTCACGCAAACATCGGAATGGGGCACAAATTCCTGAAGCATGTGGAAAGGACGCGAATGCTGATCCTCATTGCGGACATCTTTGGTTTCCAACTGAGTCCTCAACACAAGCGAAGAAACTGCCTGGAAAATGTATACGCTCTGAATCGCGAACTCGAACTCTACGACGCCACATTGCTGGAGAAGCCCGCGATCCTCTTGATTAACAAGCTTGACATTGAGGGAGCGCATGAGGAATATGAGAACATAAAATCCATCCTCCATCAATTGGATCACGGACTGGAGAACTGCCCAGAAGAGATCAGGCCACAGAAGCTGATGGAATTCGAGCGAATTATACCGATTTCTGCCAAAGAAAATGTCGATATCGGCCGCGTGACGGCTTGCATTCGGGATGTGCTCGATGAGGCAGCCGCTGAAGGACTTTCTGATCCTGACACGGAGATTTTGAGCAGAAGAATGCGCGAAGTTGGCCCGAAAATTGTCTGAATCTGCCTCTGTACTACGCATAATACATTTATTATGTGGAATTCTGAATGGAACTGTTAGATACGCGCCACTACGTCTGACCTACTTGATCCTGCAGCTTCTCTGGCGGCAGCATGTACGATTCCATCCTGCCCATGGCCTTTGTGCAGTTCGGCACGAGTCCACACGTGTCCGCGTGACTCTTCCTGTGCGCCTGCAGATTGGAGATGCACGTGAATCGCTGCCCGCAGCCAGAGCACATGTACCTCTTGAAGCCCGTGTGCAGGGACAAATGGGTGAGCAGACTTCCTCGGTGGCTGAAAGCCTTCGGGCAGTAGGTGCACTTGTGGGGTTTCTCGCCCGTGTGCACTCGCTCGTGCTCTCGCATCTGGCCAGGCGTTCTGTACGGTTTGCCGCAGTATTTGCAGAGGAACGGTCTCACCTTCGTGTGCAACGTCTTGTGACCTTTGAGCGATCCTGCGCTGTGATAGAATTTGTTGCAGATATCGCACTGATAGATGGGCGATTTGCCACAATCGGACTTCTCATGGTCCGTGAGGGCAGTCTTGGAGGTGAAACTTTTGGCGCACTTGCCACAGAGATAGGTGGTCTTCTTCAACGCCTTGTCTGTGTGGCGCAAGTGAATGTGAGTCTTGAGATTGTGCTCTCCAGAGTAGGATTTGCTGCAGAAGTTGCACTTGATCTTCTCCTTGTGCGCCTCTTCTCTGTGCTCCTTCAGCTTGTCCTCATTCTCAAAGAACTCCTTGCACACTCTGCACTTTGTCAGGAGTTTACCATCAGGACCTGAGGATAGATGCAAACTTTTTAGTTGCTCTCCAGGTTGGAAAGTGCGGGATAAAAACTCACCATGGCATCTGACGTGTCTGCCCAGGGAAGAGGAATTCGCATAGACCCTCTTGCAGAAGTGGCATTCGTACTTCCGAAGTCTGGGCTTGTATTTCTGCTTCCTATTGATGTTCACAGGCCAATCCTCATCATCACTGACCAGTCCATGCTCACATCTCAAGTGGATAACGTATTTCTGCTGATAAAGATACACCTTGGAACACATTTTGCACTCAAATCTCTGTCTGACTAATTCCTTCCCATCATCTGAACCCTTCTTCTCACTCTCCTGAAAGTCAGAATCGGAATCTGAACCGAAGGAAGTTGATGGCGACTGTGCATGTCCACTCATGTCGTGGAAATTATCATCATCGGAATCCTCTGAGAAAGTATCATTCTTCTCCTGTCGCTTCTTACGAAGTCTCCTTCTGGAAGGTTCCTCTTCCTTCTTCCCTTCAGCCGGACTGAATTTCCTCTTATCTTTTCCCAAAAGATGCGACAAAGGCATATCATCATCGAGATCAAGAGCATCACTATTCTGTATGAGGACTTTTTCTGGTGTCGCTTCCTTCTTCACATTCTCCAGATTCCCATTGAAGACTTGCAATTGGGATTTGTCCTCCTCACCAATATCAACGTTCTGCACATTCTGTCTCGCAGAAAAACGTCTTGGGGTTTTTTTCTTGCTCTCCACCGGCAAGCCACAAGTGTACGGATTCGCCCTGCGATGCTTGATCAATTGCTCATAGCTCTGGAACGTTTCACCGCATTTCTCGCACGAATTCGGGCGACTTCCTCTCGAGTGCTGAGCCGTGTGCGTGATGAGACTGACTTGGAACGAGAAGGACTTTCCACACTCATTGCATTTGTAGGGCTTCTCACAGGCCAGCGACTGAACATGATTCTCAAGATCATGCTTACTGATGAATTCCACTCCGCACTTCTCACAGGACAGTTTGACTTTCTTCTTTCTCATCACTTCATTTCCTGACCTCGTCTCCTGACTGTTGTTCTTGGCGCCACACTTGCAGTCACTGTGGATGCTCATAATATGTCCCACGTAGTCTTCCTGGATTCTGAACTTGGCATCGCAGATCTGACAGCGATAGACTCGATGTTCGGCATTTCTGTGCTGCTTCCTGTCCGTCGATGAGGTGAATTTAGCACTGCAGGACGGACAGGGGAATCCTCCAGGCTCCTCGTGTCGCTTCTCATGGCGAACCAGACACTGTCCATACCTAAAATTCAGGCCACACTGTCTGCAAGAGAACCGCTCAATGGAGCCCTGATTGCAGAATCTCTCGTGCCACAGACGCTTCCTGGCAGTGGAGAATTCCTTTCCTGAAAAGTCAAGGAAGAATCATACGATAAATTAGTGTCTTACAGAGTAAAGGAATGCGAAGAACTCACCACAATAGTAGCAATGCTGCCTGAAGGACTCATTTTTGTCCTCCAACTGGATATCTTCCTGGTACTCAACCCAATCTTGGCTAAATTCCTCTTCATCACTGAGAAACTCCTGACAATTGTCGTCTACAGACTCTCGAGCCATTTTCCCCTCAATTCATTATGTTCTGCACAATATCTTCACATGGAGTCTTTCCGATAAAACTCTAGTAAGATTGTTGGTTCATTAGAAGTGGTCCAAGGATGGTATTTATCCAAAAATCAAGAAAAATACAACAAATGGCTTTCTTGTTTATGTTCTGTCACTTCAGCCCAGCGGAGAGTTTCTGCCGCAGCACAAGCTTCATGCAAATTTATAAACTTTCATACAGCGTATGCTGCGCAAAAAATAACGAACGCCGCCATGATTTCCTTTTCTTTTTCTTCTTCCAATTGCGATTTGTAAGATTCTCCGGCCTGAATGTGGCAAGTTTACTCAAAACAGCATCTTTTTACGATATCTAAAACATCTATTCTCATCTACTTTAATTGGAATATGCACTGAGAGAGATACAGCTAGGAAAGAACGCGCGTGATTATAGCTGGTCCTCCTCCTGAGGGATCATGTGGATGTCCATCGGTCCCACTGCCTTCGTGCAATTCGGCACAAGTCCGCACGTGTCCGCGTGCGCCTTCCTGTGCACCTGCAAGTTGGAAATGCAGGCGAACCTCTTGCCGCAGCCCGAGCACATGAACCTCTTGAAGCCCGTGTGCATTGTGATGTGTGTGAGCAAAGTCTCTCGGTGGCTGAAAGCCTTCGGGCAGTAGGTGCACTTGTGAGGCTTCTCGCCCGTATGTGTTCGCTCGTGAACTCTCAATTGCCCGGGATTCCTGTAGGATTTCCCGCAGAATTTGCACAGAAAAGGTTT
Organism: Phlebotomus argentipes; assembly: GCF_947086385.1. Taxonomy (NCBI): domain Eukaryota; kingdom Metazoa; phylum Arthropoda; class Insecta; order Diptera; family Psychodidae; genus Phlebotomus; species Phlebotomus argentipes. The sequence continues at coordinate 3,221,596 of NW_026776181.1, read as the reverse complement.
CACCTTCGTGTGGAGAGATTTGTGACCCTTGAGCGATCCGGCGCTGTGGTAGAATTTCTTGCACACGTCGCACTGATAAATCGGGGACTTGCCGCAATCCGATCGCTCATGATCCAGCAGGGCAGTCTTGGAGGTGAAATTCTTGCCACACTTGCCACAGAGATAGGACATCTTCTTCAGTGTCTTCGTCTTTGTGTGCCTCAATTCAATGTGAATCTGCAAATTGCGCTCACCGGCGTACACCTTCTTGCAGTACGTGCACGTGACCTCGTCTTTGTGGAACTCCTTCTTGTGCTCCTTCACCTGAGACTCATCCTCGAAGAGTTCGTTGCACAGGCTGCACTTCACCTTCAGCTTGCCATCTGGACCGTGGCACTTCTCATGCTTCACGAGGGCTTCTTTGCTGGCGTAACGTCTCTTGCAGTGCCGACAGGCGTGCTTCCGATAGCCCAAGACGTAGGCATTCTTCAGCGTCTGCTTCTGATTCCCCTCGTCGCGCTTGCTCGGCCTCTCGATGCCATGCTCAGTCTTCAGGTGAACCAAATATCTCTTTTCGAAGCAGTAAATTTGAGGACAGAGCTTGCATCGATACTCCGGAAGTCGGCATGCTGAGGCATCGCTGGGCGGCGAGGCAGCCTCGTGACCATCTTTAGTGTCTGCGAGATGCTCCTGATCATCTCTCGTGTCCGGATTTGATCCGCCAAACAGAGAGTCGCTCACATCAAAGAAATCAACATCATCAGAGTCTTCCTCCCCTTCGCCTTCTGTCTTTATGGGATCTGTTGTACTTCGCCGACTCCTTGTCTTCCTCCCACGCTCCCGCTTTGCACACTCCACCTGGGACTTCAGCTGAGACAGTGGCATGTCATCATCCAAATCAGGAAAGTCTTCCACACTCTGAATTAAAACCTTTTCCGGAGAAGAGCGTTTTCTCTTCTTCCTCAGACTTCTCAGTGTCTTCTTCAGGGACTCTTCAGACTCCTCTCCATTGATCACCACAACCTCATCCCTCTCCTCGCTTCCTTCTCTCACGTTTTCCAGCGTTTCCACGACTTGCATTGGATGCGTTATCGACACTTCATTTCCCTCCATCAGCTGCTCTAACTTCTCAGAGAGACTGCCCATATTGCTTCCGCACTTGTCGCACGCCAACTGCACACTGCCTCTACCCAGCTCCTCATCCTTGACGCCCTTCTGCAGAATCCAGCACTTGCAGTCGCTGTGGACCTTCACAATGTGTCCCACGTAGTCCGACTGCTTCCTGAACTTGCCTTCGCAGATCTGGCAACGAAACACACGATGCTCCGCGTCCTTGTGATGCATTCTGTCAGCGACTGAGGTGAATTTGGCATCGCAGATGCGACACAGGAAGCCTCCAGATCCTTGATGTCTTCGCTCATGACGCCGCAAGCCTTGCTCGAATCTGAAGTTAATTCTGCACACCTGCCAGAAGAGATCTTGCATGAGTTCCACATCCAAAAACATCCCTCTCACCGCCCAGAGGCTTCACCTGGCATGGGAATCTCTCGATGGGGCCAATTTCGCAGACTCTCTCGTGCAGGAATCGCTTTTCCACGGAGAGAAACCGCTCATCTGCAATCCAGAGAGACAAGTTAGCCACAAAGCTGTGATGGTATTTGAAGAATACGTACTGCAATAGAAGCAATTCACTCTGAAGGGTTCATTCTTATCATCCAGTTCGGTGTCTTCCTGGTATTCAACCCAATCCTCGTTAAATTCCTCCTCATCGCTGGGAATCTCCTGGTCATCCTCATTCTTTGACTCCCTCACCATTTCCACTGAGTTTCTCACAACGCAGAGCACCTACATAACTCACGACACCAGCTGAGACGCCAAGAAGCGGCCTGCAAGAGGTATTTGGCCAGAAATTTGTATCTTTTTGTGTTTACCTTCTGACACTTCAGAAGCCCTCGACCACATGCAGCATATGCTGCGTACCGGGGGACAAATGATATCAATTTCATGACTGTGTAAGGCTATTGTATCGCATGCGCGGTGAAAATGTGTGAGCAAAGCGCCATAATTTTCCTTATCTCAAAATAAGAAGCAAGCGAAGCAAACTGATTAAACCTTGAAAATCTTTGTAAAAAAAGCTCTTGAATATCACTGAGACGCAATGAAAGAATGGATCTATCACTTAGAAAAAAACACTATTAAATACAGGTGAAAAATTGTTTATTCGCCAATAAATTCTAGGATAAAGCTTGAATACCCTTTTTCTTCATAACTTTGTCCTCGCTTATCTTATTTTTCTTAAAAGATATCATGATGATTGTGTAAATATCTTCAAACTTATTATAAATTACAATTTTAATGAAAGTGAATTGATCTCGTCGTCGTCTATTCCTGTTCATTATCCTCATTTTTCATAGACTGCACGTGGATTTCCATCGGTCCCACTGCCTTTGTACAATTCGGCACGAGTCCACACGTGTCCGCGTGGGCTTTCCGGTGAGCCTGCAGATTGGAGATGCAAGTGAAGCGCTGCCCGCAGCCGGAACACATGAATCTCTTGAATCCCGTGTGCAGAGATACGTGAGTCAATAGACTCTCCCGATGACTGAACGCCTTGGGACAGTACGTGCACTGAAAGGGCTTTTCTCCCGTGTGAATCCTCTCGTGCACCTTCAGCTGCCCCTGCGTCCGGAAACCCTTTCCGCAGTACTTGCAGAGATTCGGCAGTTCGTTGGTGTGCACATTCTTGTGTGTCTTTAGCGATCCGGCGCTGTGGTAGAACTTCTTGCACACGTCGCACTGATAAATCGGGGACTTTCCGCAATCCGATCGCTCGTGATCCATCATTGCCGTCTTCGAGGTGAAACTCTTCCCACACTTGCCACAGAGATGTTGCGGCTTCTTCACCCCCGTCTTCGTATGGCAGTTTCTGATGTGAACTTGCAGATGATTCTCATCGCGGTACATCTTATTGCACTCCTTACAAGTGATCTGATCTTTGTGTTTGGCCACGCGATGTTCTTTCTCCTTCTCATGAGTCTCAAAGTATTCCTTACAGACGCGGCACTTGATGTGTAAATTTCCTTCTGGGCCTTAAAGTAGGAGGACAATTAATAGAAAAGTGTAGAGAGTATTAATCAGGGAAACTCACCATGAACTTGCTCATGCTTGAGAAGAGCTGGTTTATTGGCATATTTCCGCTTGCAGAAGCGACACTCGTGCACGCGATCCCTGGGAAAGAGAATTTTGCTGTACCGCTGTTGATTGGGCAGATCCTCATCCTTGATGTCCATGTTGTGCTCCCTCTTCAGGTGCAGATTGAAGATGGTCTTGTAGCAGAACATCTTGGGACAGTGATCGCACTTGTACTCATGCGTAACCGACACTCTGTCGGCTCTCTTCTTGGGCTGTGAGTGCGGTATTTGGTCGGTTGGCTCTTCCAGCTCCTCCTCCTTAATCTCCGCCTCGTCAGGCTGATAATCTTCATCCGCTTCGGAGCCCTCTGAGGCATTTGGCAAGTCCCCAACGTCCAGGAAGTCAATGTCATTGGAGTCATCGGAATCTGCCGACTCTGACTTCTTGATGCGCATCTTCCGCACGCTCTTCGCCTGTCTTGGGCGCCTTTTGGGCAACTCTTTCGTGACTGTTGGGACAATTTCCACCTCAGTGAGAATGAATTTCTGATCCTTCGTCGTAACCACTTGTGATCTGAGATGAGATAGAGGCACATCATCTTCCAGATCTTCAGCTTCTCTGGCATTGTGAATGAGAACTTCCTGAACTTGAGGCTTCACATCGGAAATGTTCTCTATCTTGGTAGCCAGAGACTCCTCGGTGGCTCTCTGCGGAACTCCAGCAGCATTGAATATCTCCACTTCATTCCTCTCCTCCTTCACATCAATCTCCTCGCTTTGGTCCACAATCTGCAGCTGATGTACGATTGAGATCTCATTTCGCTCCACGAGTTTCTCCAGCTTCGTGGTCAGATGTGCGCGATTCTTTGCCTTCTTGTGCGGCGTGACTTTGCTGTTTCTCCTGAATTGGGGCAGTCCACAAGTGTCTGGCCGCGAGCGGCGATGCTTGATGAGATTCCCAATGCAGGAGAAGCGACTGCCGCACAATTCGCACACATAAGGACGAATTCCGGTGTGCAGGGACGAGTGAGTGACCAGACTCTCTCTGTAGGCGAACGCCTTGCCGCACTCATTGCACTTGAAAGGCTTCTCGCCCGTGTGACTCCGCTCGTGCACCTTTAGCTGCCCCTTGCTGAGGAAACTGTTGCCACAGTAGTTGCACAGGTGCTTCTTCTCGCCCAGGTGGATCAGCTTGTGCGCCTTTAGCGTGTTGGCCGTCATGAAGCGACTGTTGCACTCGTTGCAGCCGAACATCTTCACCGTGCCGCACTTGGAGTCATTGTGGATCTTCAGTTGGGTTGTGCTGCGGAACTGCTGGCCGCAGTCTGAACACACCACGGGTTCCCGATCCTTCCCGCCGTGCTGGTTCACGATGTGCGCCACATATTCAGCCTCTGTGCCGTACTTGGCCTCGCAGATCTGGCAGCGATAGACTTTGTGCTCAGTATTGCGATGCTGGGCGCGATCGGCGTCCGTGGTGAACGTCTCGTCGCACATGGGACAGAGGAAGCCTCCAGGCGCTTCGTGACGCGTCACATGACGCTCCAAGCTGCTCTTGGATTTGAAATTGAGTTCACAGATCTGCAGAAGATAAAGGGATTCCACATCAGTCTTCCAGATTCGTCCGGAAGTCTCACTGAAGCTTACCACACAAATGAACCTCTCGATGGAGCCATTCTTGCAGAAACGCTCATGCAAAAGTGCCTTCCTGGATGTGGGGAAGTCCTTCCCTGGAAATTCACGAAATTCAGCGTTCCACAAGCCACTTGAGAAGTGTTTTTAAGCCAGAGAAGTGATCACGAAACTCACCACAGAAGTGACAACACTTGAGTCCTTGCTCAGCGTCCGACTGAGCGTCTTCCACGTATTCCTCGCAAATCTGACTGGATTCATCCTGATCCACTAGCGTTTCATGTTGGGTCTTCCTCCTGGACCTCCCCGCCATTCCGCACGGCGGTCAGAACGGGGATTTCACTCAATGATTGATGAGACTCAAAAAAAGCCACGAAACAACTTATCACTTTCAATCCCGGCCAATTTGCCGGATTCTTGCCGGGGTTTGTTTACTTTTGAGTTGCCTACTCGATGAAACACTGAAAAAATACTACGCGAAAGTACGCAAGAGACACTAAAAGAAATTATTTGACTTTTTTCCTACAGAATTTACACTGAAAAACACTCCGAGCCACCATATCGATTTGCCCAAGCTGGCCCATCACGGAAAAGCGCAGTGTACTACCCGACGACAGAGCCCTCTGCCATGCTACCGTTTATTTACAGTGTGACTACCGCGGCGAATTCGCCGGTTTGAACTCAACCGTCGCCACCATGCTTCTTCCTCAAATGTCGAGAAACGAAAACACAGATTTTCTCACCTAAAATAAATCTATTATTCGTTTTATTATTGTACAGACTGCACAAAAAGCGATTTAAGTATAATAACCACTAAGTCACTTTTTAATGGCACTCAAAATATCATCCTAAATTTACAATAAATCTGCAGTGATTCACTTTTATACAATTTCTTTTCATTAGTAGTAACGCATTTTGGTTTTAATTTAATTAATTTGTTCATACAATTGGTAAAAATTAATAAATAGAGAATTAATTCACTACCACATAAAATTGCAATCTCATTTTTATCCACTCCTCCGTTGTCATCGTCTCGAAAATAAACCTTAATTAATATCAACAGTTAATTAGTAGAAACTTTTACAGTACATTCTTGTCGTAGAAATTAATTTGGGTTGCCAGGGCGGATGAAGTGGGGAAGAAAAATCAGGGATTAACTGGGGGAGATAGAGAGGGATTAGACTTGTTGCGTGCCTTAGAATCTCTACAAATGCTCATCGCCGTGATAGTTTCCATTTCTATTCAGTGGCTGTCGCTCCTGGGAGTGATCCTTGGGGCGGTTGCGATTGAAGAAGCCACACTGCAAGAGAACAATGATTATATTACAACGGAAGGATCACAAATTGAACAGTTTTCATACCTTGTACAGCAAGTAGATCAGAAGAAGCAGGATTATGGCTCCAGCGCAGGCGGACAACACCACAACCCAGAGAGGCACGACATCGGGCTTTATGATGGGCTCAGGAATGGCCGTTACTGGCACCTCGAAGGACTTGATGGGCTTCTCCTTTGGCTCCCCAATGAACGGTTGCTTGGTCACTCTAGCCACAGTCTTCGTGGACAAGTCAATGGGAGTGTTCAGAGTCAATTTGTCCAGCGTTCTGGCAACCAGACGCGTCCTTATGGCAATGTAGACGTTGTCATCCTTAACCAAATTGTAGGCGACACACCGGATAATAGCACACTTGGTCACATTGCAGTGCAACTCTTTATACAGCTCAGCGTCATCGTCTTCGACGGCTCTCTGGAAGCGTCTGTAGTGTTGGAAGCGATCGGGCACTCTGCCGTGATGTGATGGCCGATGTCCAGCCGGCTGACCGTTGTCCTCCACATCATCATACTCCTCCTCTTCCAAGGTGTAATCATCCTCCTCGCTCAGAGGATCGGGACTGCTGACGTGCCAGGCAGAGGAAGATTGCCTGCCCTGGTTGTATCCTGAGGCAGATGACGAAGCAGTGCGACTACTTCCACCGCTAGACTGTTGCTGGTAATTGTAAGTCCTGCCACGAGCTCCAGAATCATAAGAATTGGCAATGTGCGCTGCCTGACCACGTCGATTCAATTCATCATCGACATTGGAGCGCCCCAACTGACCCAGATCCACTGTCGCCGTGTGGAATTGACCATGTCCAGCGCTTTGGAGAGCCTTCTCGAGTGGCGAGGCGCCCGTAATGAGATCCGGTCTCGGCGCCTCACCATCTTGCTGGCTCATCATCCTTCGACGTCCTGTGCTGGCAGTGGAAGTCTCTGTTCTGGCACTCAGTCGAGAGATGTCCTGATTCACATGCTCCTCCGACGGAACGTCATCCAACTTGTACATCCCCGATCGGTAGACAGTCGGTGTGGGTCGAGAGTAGGGAGCTGGAGATGACGCCTGGTAGGCAGAGGCAACTCTGCGACTATCGCCACCGCCATAGTAAGAAGCATTGCTTCCTCCCGAAGAGTATCGCGAGCCTCCGCCCTGGGATGAACTCCAGGAGTGCTGGAAGTGGCCACTGCCAGTTCCCGTTCTCCCACTAGACCACACTCCAGCTGCAGCTTGCTGACTGTGACGATCCCTGTGCACCAGAGAAGCATCCCCAGTGGATTCCACATCCTCCTCAGCGTCCAGCCGCTTCTTCTCATCCTCGCTTAATCTCCTATTCCCGTAGGCGTGCGATCCCCTGGTTCCGCTCATCCTTCCGCCATGCTCCACCGTCACTTCGGACCGATGCCCTTGGCTGGAAGCCCTGTGATGCGTTGCCACGCGCTCCTGCACGCCGATCTGCCTCAAGATGCTCTTGGTGGCCAGCGTGCGATCCACCTCAATGCGCTTGTAGTTGATATAGTCACTGGGATCACAGTAGATGTTCCCATTCAGCTCTGGCGGCGACATCATGTACATGAGTGGCTTCCCATCCTGCGTTTCATAAGGCCACATGACGTAAATTTCCACTTCATCAGCAACAGATGGTCCAAGATTCTGAATATCGTACACATGAGCCACTTGAGGCCCCAAATCATTCTCAGACGTTGCATTCTCGAACTCCGTGTACTGCGAGATGTTGTAGTGAATCTCTTCCGGTTGGGATTTTCTGCAATTGGAGCGGAAAAAATCATGTATATATATTTTTAAACTCAAGATGTAGAGCAGAGGCCTCACTCACCCGCTAATCTTTAGCTCTGTCTCGAGCCAGATGCCCACATTCTTCCTGATGATGTTGTCGTAGTTGCTGCCCTCGCGCTCTGGATTCGTCGAGTTCACCTCAATGAAGAAGTCATAGCTGGGATCCATGTTGGCACTGTATGTGGGATTGAGAGCCACTTCGAACTTCACGGCCTTGCCGGACGGGAAGGGATTTCCCAGGTCACACTTCAGCAAATGCACCTCCTCAGTCGGCGCCGTGCACGTGATCGGCGTTGCTGGAGCATCGCCAATGGGCCTCAAGTTCTTGTACTTCACACTTGGCGGAATTGTCATGTAGAAGCTCGTCTCAAAGGCATCCTCACCACCGTTGGTCACCAACACTTCAAATGTCAGCAAATCTTTGGAGCCCAGCAAGAATTTATCCACAGTTCTGACACGATAGAGAAGGAGAAAATTGAGCAATCAGCGATGGTTATCAGAGACCTGCATATGCACTATATCTTACTTGATCTCCACTCGAATATCTGGAATGCATTCATTGTCTGGTCCACAATTCTTCTGAATATGAATAGAGTCACGCTGGATGAGTCCCAGATTGTGATCGAGAATCGGCTCGAGTGCAGCACGTCGACGCCGGGATTGGATTGACTGGAGAGGCGGAGGTGATTGTGTTCGCAAATTGTACTTCATCTCAACTTCCAGTGATGTTAATTTATCGCGAATGGTTTCCTGAAGAGTAAAACCATATAGATCAAATGTCAGGAAATTGATTTATACGCAAGATTTTACCGGAATGTACACTCGATCCTTCCTGCAGTCACTCCTCCCGCGCGAGAGTCTCATCGATGCATTCCTGATGTTCCTATTCTCCTCGTTCAGGAAGAACATCCTCGGCTGTCGCAACTTCTTCGAATCCAATATCCACGAGATTTCAATATCAATTGTCGGTGGCACATTTATCCCGTCATACCTCAGGCAGGAGTTGATCACAGCGCACGTGACCCTCTGCCTGCTGGACGTGGTGCAATTCTTCTCATCCAGCGAGATCAGCTTGTTGTCCGTCTCGAAGCCCACATTGGCGTGCAGCACCACAACGGGTCGAGACTTGAACACAATGGCCTTGCTAGCCTCATAAGCGCCAACCACGAGATCGGGGTACTGATTCCCATCCAGGTCCATGCCACCCGCCAGCGAGAAGCCGAAAGTGGTGAGATAGGGCGTCCCAATGACATCTTCAGCGTAGATAATCTGGGAAGCCTTCGGCAGGGGTCCTTTGCTCGAGCCATAGAATATGTGAACTGCTCCCTGACCTCGCGGGCCATCGTATGGCGCCCCTACGGCAAAGTCCCCATACCCATCGAGATTGATATCGCCGAGAGATGTTAGCGCCAGACCAAAACGACCCTTGGACGTCGTGCCGTCTCGCGTGTCGAGCTCCTGGAACTTCTTATTGTGGTACATGATATACACTCTGCCCGTCTCATACTTCCCCTCATTGTTGGGCTCCGTGTACATGGGCGCCCCAATGATCAGGTCCTCCAGCTTGTCTCCATCCACATCCACAGCGGCGAGAGAGTAGCCAAAGTACGCTCCAATTTGCTCTCCCGTGATGTTCTGCTGATTGGTGAGATTCCACGTGTAGATGAGCACTTTTCCCAGCAGTCCTCCACCTCGTGGCATTCCCACAGCCACTCCGGCCACACCATCTCCGCTGAAGTCTCCACTCACCGCCGAGTAGCCGAGATACGAATCATCCTCAGAAGCTGTACTCTCGCTCGTCTGATACACCTTCACGCCGGGATTTGAGATTCCCGTGGAGTAAATTTGTCCTGCACACACGGAAGAGAAAGCATTAGTCACTCTCGCCGCGTGGAAATGGCGAATGAAGCCGAATTGGCGAAAGAAAAGAGAGGAAGTAAACAGAAGTTAGTGGCTTTCACCTCCTGAGTTTTCTGCATTTTTGCAATAAATGCGTCCTTCTGTCGAGAATTTCTCAACAGAGCACTACAGAAAAAAAATGTTAAAGGCAAAGAAAAGTGAACCAGTATATCGGTTATTACACAATCATTACCTTCACCAAAAAGCCATTTACCCACAAAATTGCTGATGAGCCACAAATAAAACGTCTCTGTGTCTTTTACACCAACTCCCAAAATTGCATTGTGATAAGTTTTGCGCTTGGAATTTATGTTTCCTACACATTTTCTTATCACGAAGCAAATTTAAGCGGAATATTAAAATAGCACTATTATTCTCCTTATCAGCTATAATACATGTTTTAAAGGAAAAAGCCAAAAATACGCTCCAAATCTATCATTCTTGCTCACAGTGAGATTATTTTTATGTATACACAGGCTTTTGCCACGATTTTCTGCAAGATCGTCTAATAAAACACTGTTTTTGCATTCTCGCTTACCAATTCAAATGACTTTCGTGATATTTGTAATTCCTCATCGTGCTCTGGCGAGCCACCGAACTCTGAATTTAGTTATTGATATTGTGATTCTCGAAAAAATAAAGACCGGAAAGAATTTAATGCAATTTGTATTCCAGAGATGTGTTCTCTTTGTGGAAGAAATCAAAGACTTTCTTGTTCTTTTTGCATATATGTGTGTGAATAAATTCTGTACTTTTTACTTTATACTTCAGCGAGGAAAAAATTCAGGGGCAAAATACTTTTTGGCACGTTTGCAAGATTGCTTTTTTTGCACATCGCGCGGTGCTTGTTTAATATTTGCAGAATTACGGACACTTTAGATGGAAAACACAGGTAGAAATGCGACAAATATTTGTTTGATTGAAATCTTATATTTGCAGAAGCTCATTCGCGACACTGAGAGGATTTTCTTCTCGGTGACGGAATCAAAATGATCACTCAAAGAGTGTAGATTTGGAGCACATTTTCACAAAAATCTTCTTATCTCACATAAGATAATAATGAGGAATGACATTGGCCATATTACTAATGAGGCATCGTGACAAATGGGTTGGAGAATTTGTGAAACTGCACTGATAAGAGACTGAAACAAATGGATATCTCAGTATGAGGTTTTATCTTTCCATCGACGACAAGCCTTCAACTTTTACGCCACTTTTGCATCTCTAATGATGAGTGAAATGTTTTTGGTCAGGGGTTAAAAACTGCAAGAAGCCAATTGATGAGCACTTTTTAAAACACAAATCTTTCTCAGACTGCGACAAATGGGTAAGACACAAAATAGTAATAACAGAAAATGAACGACAAAATGAGTGATAACCAAAATCCAAAATAAAATGTGATGTCATTGTAGTTAACGGTAAAATGAATATCGGTTGTTGTTTTTATTTTAGATAAAAGAAGCTCAATTAACACCGGCGAATCAGCGGCTTTTCACGTGTTATTTTGTACAATTTTGATGTTTTAGAAAAAAAATATGGATTAAGAGATTATGGTAATAAGAGGCTGTATTTTGCAGTGCTTGAATGATTGATTACCTCCTTCGCCGTACTGTCCGTATCTTGGTGGCTTATATGGGTATTCAATTCCAGCGCGCATTGAATACAATTGTCCTACATTCCGCGAGACAGATCAATTGAGAGAGAGAGCCATTTTCATGAAAATGTTATGTCAATTGGGAATTAAATTTCAGAAGAGGAGAGATGTAATTCAATAAATGTAATTAAATATGATATTGTTGAATGGGTGAGGGAAATATAGACCAATGTGGGTTTTTATTGTTGTTGTTTTGTCGTGTATATTTTCAAAACATTATTATTGATGGATAGTTTTTTTTTTTGAAGGAGAATGTTTTCCGTATATATTTTTCAATGAGCAGAGTTTTTTGTCCATTGACATGTGGCGCAATAATGAGGAGTATCATGTGTAAAACGTAGACAAGGGTTGGATGATTGAGCAGCATTCAGTATGGATTTTTTGTTTGTTTGATTGGTCATTCATTGATGAAGGGCAGGAGCAGGCGCAGGCACGAGGATCACACAAAAATATACAATAAGGTATTAATTTGTGGTTCTCCGCACAGGAAGAGTGAAGAAAAAATCCTTATTAATTACATTATATGTGGAAAAAAACCTTTTTCAAATACTACAACTCATTGCGAAGAAAAAACTCATCAAAAAGAAAACAGATGATATCAAATTAAGTATTCCTATCAAACTCTACAGAAAGAAAGATAAATTTGATGTGCTATTTAATAAATTATTTATGACATATTTAGAAAAAAAAACAGTCATTTAAATGTATTACCTCCTGAGATAAAGGATAATTTCTCTTCAACTATCATATTGCAAAATGCAAATGCATGTGTAATATAAGGAATATTGCTCTATTGTCTCTTACCTTGCCAATACCAGCTGCCAGGAGCACCAATAAAGACTCGTTCACCATTCTGATCATGCATAGACGTTTTTCCGCGATCATGCGTCGTTCGAAGAACAAAAGCGGATGAAGATGAAAAAGAAAAGGGCAAGAAAAAATGTATTAGTATAAATATCCTAACAATTGAAGACAATATGACTTGATCATTGGCCAGAGTCGAGGCAGTTTAACAAAACACGCCTGCGTTTTAGTGAAACTACCTTGCAATCGCACCGGCATTTTATTAGTCTCATTGATGACTTTCATACCTTCGATATTGCTGCACTGAAGCCCGCTTGACAAGATCCTTGACGATGATAGCCCCAGTACACTGGAGGAAGACATTAAAATATCACACAATATTGCGGCTCAAGTGATTCTCAATTCGTCTTATGAATCCGTTAACGAGCTATTGAAAAATTAATGCAGTGTTGAAGGAGAGAAAGAAGAGAGACCCACCAACGCATATTGGGAAACCATGTGAGAGGAATACTCATTAGATTCATTCTCTTCCCATTCTTCAATTTCTTTGTGCCTCAGATTTACCACCCTGACCTCTCAATCACATCCACACAACCCTCGAGGTCCGGCTTGAATTACACATAGGATGAATGAAGAGGTGGAGAATATTTTAGGACAAGAGAGTGTCACATCAAGCGTGCAGGATTATCTACCCTCTGTTGACTTCTTAAGAAGCCAAACACCAAGAGAACTTTGTTCTTTCAATTTCCGACACTGATCTCGTCTCACACACCATCACAAAATATTCCTCCTTTTTCTCCTCCGCCTCCGGAAGCCATAAAATGCAGCGAAGGGAATGAGAGAGACAAAATTTTGCCTCTGATTTACATGTATCAAGTCAGTCGGGAGATTCTCGAGCGTAAAGACTTGCTCTGGGTTTCTTTCTTTGTATCCTTTACTTGATGATAAAAGGTCCCAAGAACTCTTGCAGTGACCTCATATTTTTCATTCCATCTCCACAAATATCCAGATGATCATTCTGACTAACCCAAGATATTGTCTCTGACTGACACTATCAACAGCATCTGATCGCTTACAGAATTAGAAAATGCCTTTAGAGATATCACTAATTAGAGGAGGTTAATCTTGAGACCTATTGTCGACTTGTTTAAGAGCGTTGAAGGGAAGATAATGGCCTTTGAGAGTCTGTTGAAGTAATCATCCAAGCAATTTCTATCTCTTCTGGGTGATTTAAAATGAAATTCCCAAGCATTTCCTGACAACAAGGCCACAATAGCGCGGAAATTAAGACCTTCCAATCACCAGTAATGTTCAATTAGTTATGCCACACCGCCAATTTACCCATTAAATGTACACCTTATAAAGCCACCGAGGAATATTTGATAACACGAAACGAATTAACTGCAAAAGGAGACGCAATGTGGAGAGCGCTAGTCTGTGTTTGTTGGTTTTCCTCTCCTCCCACTTCTCAAGCATACAATATTATCGTGAAAAGAACTCTTATAGCCCTAATAAATCCCTCTTCACCATGGTATGACACTAAATTATCAAAGTTATGGGATTCATTGGCCACACTCTCGTATCTTCCCATATACAAAATACCCCATTCATGAAATTATTGCATTTCATTTTCATCCCATTTCCGCAGTGACTTGACCTTTACGCGCGAACCGAGCACTCCAGCAAGGCGGCAAGGAGGGAAGATTGTATTGGTCCAATTCGATAAATCGATATTATCAGCAGGGTGGAGAGAATATGTGTGTTTTACTCTTTAGTGATCATTCGTGGTATAATACGCGGAGAGGATGTGGAATAAGTGTGAAATTAGAGAAACATGTAGAATGGAAATAAACACTTCAACTCACTTGTTCGACACGGTGAATACTCTGTAAACTCAGCCAGATTGCTCTTTGCCAAATAGCATGTTCCAACGGGCTCCACTCTTTCAACTTTGCGCGGTGACATCGTGTGAAAGACATATCTTGGAGCACATGCCTGAAAAGATGCAACACCAAGGAAAATTACTCAGATGGCATTTAAATTAAAAAGGTCATGACATAAAATTGTGAGACCGCGCAGATATTGCACTTATCGCGATGAAGTGTGGCAAAATTGTTCAACATTGGTGTGATACAGAATTCAAAACACTCCATCTTCTCATTTTTCCTCCTCCCCACTGTCTCCCCAACATCCTCCTTCAGCCACTCTCAGCCTCTTTTTGCAACCTCTCCGCGCGACCATCATCTTCTTATATGATTGCACATGGCAAAACGCTATTCGCAATGTCTCTCTTTTTCTCTATCTCTATGTGGCATGTAATGCACGAACTTGAGATTCAATTTTTAAAACGGTACACCAACTTTAACTGATGTCTCCATTATCGGAAACTAGTACCTGCTCAGTGCATTTATGATGCGCTGCGGCTGTAACATTGGCGCAAGAGATGACAATATTCCAGATTGCATTTATTTCGAGAGGTTTCTTTATCTCTTTCTCGCTCTCTTTCGCTTCGATAAACTAATTCTCACCTCATTAAAATCCCTCATAAAATTCTTCGGCGATTCTCACACACACGCACATGCTCTTCTTCACCGTCACCCCATCGTAATCATTGTCTTTCAATCAGACAGGATTTCGTGGTGATGTTTTGTGGCCAAACTATCATCCACGTTCATGGACAAACACACCATAAAGTGGAGGTGAAAGGAAAATTAGCCAATAAATGAATTAACTTTCCACCCATCATCAAGATCCTCTTAGCACCCAGTGGACAAGGCGCACATTACCGAAGACCTGAAAAAGCATCCACAAAACAGCTGAAATAACTCATGTGTAGGTCAACAACAAACGTCGAGGTTGCGCTTTTATCATATTCTGCCCAGATAAGAACATTTTGCGTGTGAACCTCTCCTAAATTATTCCCTAATCTTCCTGTCTTCCTCACACGCAGACTAAATAATAAATCAGAATACGGAAAGCCTGCTGTGCACTGCAAATTCCTACAAAACCACCTCTCAATACCAAGTCGTGTGGCAATCTCAGCCGGGCTGAGATGTTGATCAAGAGCGGGAATGGACAAAAAATGCCTGCCAATCAAGCAATCAAGCAAAAATCAACACGCAAATTGATTATATTTAATTTTGCGTGTATGCTTGACACGCACGAAAGAATATTTCACACACAATTCGTCCTTATCACTGTCCTAAAGGGGATGACCTACATTAAATACTTTATTGTGTGCCAAGGAGGGTCTAATTTTCTTCACCTTGGTCCCTTCAAACCAACATATTTTATGTCTTTTCTCCACCTTTCTGACTCTCCCTTTCGGTCTGCTTTTTGCTGTCTCTTCGCTCAGCGACTCTACGCTTGGCAATTTGGCAATATTTGCTAAAGCTGCCGAATTAAAAAGGTAAATTTTCACACACAAGAAGTGAGATTGAGACAAATTTTCCCACCTTCGAAGGCGTAAATGTGTTAAAACGGCAATAAAAGAAAATCACCTCGTCCATTAGCTATCGATTTTATTCCCAAGAAGTGAAATTTAGGCCACATGGCAATCATCGCTGGGTGGGAAGCGAGGAGATAGTCGCTCCGCTGAAGAGATTTCCAATTGGAAGAGCACCTCAATCGATTCACAGTCCAAAGGTGTGGTCTCCTCTGTCCACCACATTACGCTTTAGTTGCTCATTTCGTTTTTTTCCTCTCCTACGCTCTATATTGCTCCGCAAATTTGATTTTATTGCGCTCTATTTATAATATTTTACGCCTCCCTCGCGCTTCACCATCCCTCGACAGACACAATCATCGACAGTATTTCATTCACTGCCCAAGAACAATGAGCGGCGCGCGTACGAGGAAAAAGAGCAATAGAGGAAGGACAGACAAATGATATTTCCTTTTCTCTAAACCATCACACCACGAGATTACACGTGAGAGCGTCAGCAAAGCTAAACACAGGAATGGGAAAAAAACTGCTTTTATCAATTGTGTCTCTGCTCACAAGTTGCGATGAGACACAACAAAAATAAATAACTTAATGCACTTGGTCGGCAAGAAGTGTCTCTCGCGCGAAAGAAGGAAGAAAACATGGTTTGGTAGTGAGGAAAGGAAAAAAAAAACAGCACAAGAGAAAGATATTGAATTTAAGAGGCCAACAGAACGAAGAAACTAACATGCGAGAAGTTAAAAACAGAGTTCTCTTCTCTTATGCTCAGCCAACAGTTCCTTTCAAGCATTCCAATGCAAATTTTACGAGTCATATTAAGATAATACAAACCGAAAAACGACATACTACCACTTTAAAGGGCACGCTGCTATGGGAGGCTTTGGTCTTTCGGGGGGACCGCCAATGGGACCCCCACACACACCGCGTGTGTGCGGAGGAAGCGCGGAAAGAGGTTGGCAAGAGTTGCAAGGATCGCATCTCTCTTATCTCCTCTTCTCTCTTTCCACCTTCTTTTTGCTGGTGGCTGCTAAACTTTATTGCCACCACCATTGATTCTGCTGCAACAGGCATTTAATACAAATTCAAACACATTATAAGAGATGTTGCAAATTCCTCTCCTCATTCCCACTGGCTTCGGATGAAAACCAAATTGTCTTGTCGATATTTATACTAAACGCATTATTCACTAACCATTTATAGAGTGTTGAAAGGGTGAAAGGCAGTGGCGAGATAAGCAAAATTATCCTCAGGCCAGGTGGGATCTTGTTGAGGACCTAATAGGTCTCTCATGTTGCAGACGGACAAGGATGTTTGCTTATGGAAGTTCTCCATTAGGAGATAAAAAGTCGCTTGTTCAAGAAATTATATCAGAAAAGTCTCCATGCAGATCCAAATCGCACTGTAGCTCATAAATTATTTCATGAAGTCATGAACACATTCTAAATATAATCACTTTACGTCAGTAAAGGAAAATGAGGAAAATACACCAATAAAATTTCAATTCAGAGTCTCTAAGTTTGTAGTGCAAATAAATCGTTATACACTTCTTGAACGCCCTTAAAAAGGCCACCCGCGTTACATATTATCTATCGAGAATTCTCTCGTTGAAAATTGCATTAATAAATCATCAACAAAATGAGGAAGACAATGTAAAGAGCCATTGGTCTGGACAGTTTTCTTTCCAAGTATGATTTACCTTCACTCCCATATTTCAATTGATACGCTCTTCCATTAAATCACTCAGTTCTGTTCACATTGTTCGAGAATATTGTGGTTTTTCGACAGATTTGTGGTCAGCGAATATCCACATCTTCTTGCCCCGCCATCAGCCCCTTGCATCTCTAATAAAGCCATGAAAGTACAGTCGGAAGACGCCAGAACGACCGCGCATTCAAATAAAGTCGCGGCTCGAATACAAGAAGCTGGGATACTAAGAGATTCGTGATATGGAGGAGGCACTTCTTCTTCAGCATTCTCCTCCTCAGCTTGTAATCGCGTTTTACACATATTTGTCTCGCACACAATTATTCAATTAAAAAACATGAACATTTTTCTTCTTAAATGCAACTCCTGCGCCTCCCTTCATCTGGGCCGTCAATAAAAATATCTTTAGTCTTGGTTCCCCTTTCACTTGCTCGCAGAGCCACGAAAGAGTGGTTGAGGCATTTTGTACGGTTATTGTGGTGGCATGTGATCTCTTCAACTCTTGACATTGCATGCCATTAATTAATAATACACACTGGGTAGATAGATGAGATATTTAGACAGAAAACCAGCATGAAGTCACACAGTTTTTTTTGCGCTACCACTTCATTGTCGGATTTTTTTGTCAGCCACGATGTTGTATGTTTGTCTCTTGGAGTGAGGAGAATTTGTTAGGAGACAGACTTACCACAACGGGTCCATCGGATCCTGAGCTGGAAACGGTTGCTCCAAACCATTGAAAAGATTTTGTATCCACTCGATCATTTTGTTCGTTCCTCTGAGGCCCTGATATTCGGATGGTTGAGCAGTGAATGGGAGAAAAAAGAATGAGTTAGTCTCAAAATAAATAATTAGTACAATTTATCATGTATAATCAAATATAAGAGAGACACAATGCGACCAACAGTTTTGTGAAACACATCAATTGAAATGGTAGAGACGAGCGAGAATAGAATAATACAGAAAGAGAAGATGATAGAGATTTTCATGAGGTGGATAAAGCGCGAGTTTTGAATACGTGAGGCGTGGAGATCACACATATTTCTAATATGATTGATTTTTTATTTATATTCCACCAAAAGCACGATGAAGACTCCTTTGGGAGATGCTCATCTACGAGTATTGTGCTGAATGTTCACCTTTGATTCATTGACAACAACATCAACGCACACAACAAATAACGTGAATGAATGAAATCACATTTTATGAATGATTGTTGTGATAATTTGGTGCACTATTGCTCGATCAAGGGGTTAGTCATACTCATTCGATAAGCCACATTGCTGCTCATTCCTTTGCTGCATGACTACGCTCTGACTAACCCCTTGGCTGGAAGAATTTATGATCTTTTTTTTCTAGCATGGATGATCTATTGAATGCCTGACATCAATTGCTCTTTGATGGGAGAGAAATGCTTTGATGATCAACTAAATGGCACACAAGAACCCACCTTTAAGTGTTAAAAAACACTTGTTCAGACCTATGCACAATACACATATATCATCATTTAATTGGAGAAATTATTAATCATCATAAATAGCCAACGAATGGTATTACATTAGTCCCCAAATACATTAACCTATTGCAATACAATATTTCTCCTCGTCGAAGCATAATTTATTGCAAGCATGTGCCTCCAATACAAGTAATGGTTTTCGAGGAGGCAATAAAAGAATCATTTCTCTTTGACTGAAAATTTTTCCCATAGCGGATAAATTATAGTGGAAAACATAAAATTTATATTCCCCGTCTTTTCTATATTTGATTTTTCCCCTCCTGTCGTGTCCTCAAGATCGCACGAATGCATATGAGATTGAGAAATAAATAAAGAATCGCGGGAGAGAAGGAAAGATAGGCATGAGAAGAAGTCCGAGTGGAAAAAAAGTCTTTTGCCCATATCATTGTGAATCCCATTGAGATGGATATTTAAATGCATTTTACTTTAAAAGGAGCGTATAAAACGGGATTATGAATTTATACAATAAGTAATTTTATATTGCAAAAGTGTCTCCTTTCTCTCGCCCTTCTGCGCGCACCTTCTCTCCCTCTCTCTCTCTCTCTCTCTCACATATTGCTCAAAGCCACACAACCAACAAGAATAACATCTCACCAAATGGCAAATAATAACAATAAAAGAAGGTAGAATCTTTCAATTCTATTCTAAATTTCCCCTGTCTCGCGTGTTTGTTTCTCTTTGCGATTCGCTTATACGCCAATCTTTTTGTCGTTTTGCCTCCCGACAGACACTATCGAATACTTTGTCGCTCTCTTGTCGTGTGTTTATTCCTTATGCCACAAGGGAGAATTTGCGCGACTTGCGGCAAGAAAATACACACAAAACACCACCTCTCCCTCTCTCAGCCATGGAAATATTGTCGTGGGGAGGGAAAAAAGAACAAGTTATGCTAATATAATTTGGACAGTACATTGATTTGTTGAATAAGGTGTATCACAGCATTTTCTTATCCCTTCGCCGCGTCTCCTGTTATTATTCACATCACACAGCACAATGGCAATACAATAATCTTCAATTTTCATGCTACGATAACCGCCATACAGATAATATTTCAGGCCAATGATCAATTCATCTCCCTCGCCCGGAGAGATTATATTCAACTGAAGCACGAGCGTCGAGGATTCTCTCTCATTTACAAGCAATTTTGGCCATTCGGCGAATTGTTCTGCGAAATGTTTCTGAATAGCATTTAATGTGTTTCTCCATTCAATAAAAATCTTGTGCTCTTGTTTTCTGCTTCATATCTGTTCATTTTTTTTCTTGTACATTAATATCGACAGACTGTTTGATAAACTCACGGAAGTTTTCACAAGATTCCTCAGCTATTTTTTCCTTACTTACAGCAAATATAAAAGTCGTCCCACTCTTGAGAGTAACGCGCATTCTCAGCTTGTGAAACTCAATGTGAGTTATTTGTTTTAAATTTCTGCCTCTCTTAGCATTTTCCCTCCTTTGACTGACCATGTCACATTGGAAATCTTGTACAGCACTCACATTTTACATCGTTTGTCAACTCAAGAGTCAAGTGAGATGGACAAAAAATGCATATTGTTATCTTGTGGCAATAAAAGATGTAAAACAGAAGTTTAAACAACGTCACACGTAATCCAAATTGCCTCTCGGGGATAAATTCCAAATAATAATAAGCCTCTGCTAATAAGTGTTTCAATTAACATCAAATAATGTCTCTCGAGAGTTGACGTTTTTCTCCTTATGCTCTTGATTAAAGATTCTTATGTAATTTTGCACTTACGACTTCATTGTGACTGTGTTGCTTGTGAAGTGAATTAATATTCTTTCCAGAGCCGATATATATGTATGTTTGTGGCCTTCTCGAGATTATTCTAAGGCGGCATTTTCGTCGGCCCACAAATTAAAATGTTGATTTTAACGGTATGAAAGCCATGTTGGAAATACATATTAATTTATACAAATTGTGAGGTTTTCGGAAAGCATGTGTTTCAAACCACGTATCGTGGTGTTGAATTGCAAAAGAGAACCAATGAGTGAGATAAAAGTGAAAAAGCAACAAGCTGAATCTCTTGGGTTTGTAAAATACCCCAAAGGCTCTCACTCTTACGTGGATACATAGTGTATCGATAAAAAAAACATCCACTTGAGTACATTTCCACCAAGATTGCATCCGCGGCCGAAGAGTGTTGTTGCTTCATCGTCGGCACGGCAAACATTAATAAATCACATTGTTGTAGTTTTTAAAGTCATTCTTCATTTAGCATCCTATCAAAAGTTATTAATATGATGACTTTTCTTCATTTTCTGCCGTGGGTAAATATCTCACTGCAGCCAAAAGAGTACGAAATAGAAGTGAATAAGAGAATTGAGGAATGAAATCATGTGAGTAAACACCAGAGAGGTATATAATATTTGCATACACACATTAATTCTTGCCTTTTTCCTCTCATACATCACCACAAAATCTACAGTGGGTGGCACAAGTCTCAAATCGACGGCTTTTATGATGCCATTTTCTCAGCATGTTGATTGGAAGAGGCATAAATTTGACAGAGAGAAACACGATTTTGAAATTGCATCTTCAATATTAATATTTCCACTGGGAAAATTGAAAGATCGTAATGAAATCATGCGTGTGTGCAGTTTTCGCACTCAACTGTATCTAGCTTTACCTGTTGTATTTCCTCTCTTTAAGTGTCTATGTTTAAATTTGGTTAATAATATTGCCACGCTGTGTGACATGAATTTCTGTTCAACTAAATAAATTACGGAGACTCTAAAGGCAAAGAGACAGAGAGAGAAAAAATTCAATTCACCATAACTCTTATAGTAATCTTGTAGGTGGCTATTTTAATGGGTTTTCTGCTTTATGAATGGGTGTCGTTCTTCTCATCAATAAACCACAGCCGAGAGAGAGACAGAAGAAAACAGAGAGAAAATGTATGAGCAATAATAGAAAATTACCATTTCGGTCGAAGGGAATTATTTGGCAGTGACTATCTGAGGCGAGATCACATTTGTAGACTGCTCCACCTTTGATAACTTCTGGCTGAATGGCGGAAGTGTCCGCCTGTGGGGCTCCCACAATTATCCTGCAAGAGAGACAAGAACACCAGCATTAGTGTTAGAAAACAGTCATGTTGCCATTTGAGGGACGCTCAATTGATCTGAGCGGAAATCAATCACATATCGACATTCCTCCCGCGGGAATCTTCAATTTCTTTAGCAAATGGCACAATATTTTCGTCATAATTCCTCCATATGTCCATCGATTGCCGTGCCAAGAGTGAGAGAGAGACACATGTGATTTTTTAAAGGCCACTCTCATGTAAATTTTCATCTGTTTTACATTATATACTCGCGGGACAGCAATGCGCTCAGTATCTTGGTCACAAAGCACACTCCCGTCGTCCACCTCCTCAACATCATGCCAGTGATTCAAGACCGAATATTGAAATGGACAAAAATTGTCTTAAAGATCGTTTTCGCTGATGTTTCTCTCATCATCAGCCTTTTTGGTTGTGTGATCTTGTCAGATGTGTGTGCACAATCGTTTACAAGATATATTTCCCCACTTTTTCTCTCGCTCACACAATATGCCATCAATAGTTTGGGAGCTGTACATAATCCATTGGAAAGATCTCTGTGTTTCTCTCGCAGTGACTCTCTCACTTTTCTGACAGAGTATTCTCTTCCAATTGAGAATATAAGGCACAACTCCTCATATCGGCGCTGTTTTTCTCAGATTCTTACATTGATCACCACAGCTTCTGTTGCCTTTTCCATCCAACACCACACAACATTGCTGGGCGGCCTACGTAGGAAATTGTTGAGGGGTTTGTCACCAAACAAACATGGTGCATTTGTTCAAATAATATTTGATTCACTGATTCCACAAGAAGCTCAAATTACACATCGCAATGATGAGACAAGCCATGTCTTTTGTCAAGCATTCCCATTTACCCATTCAATCAATTGCATGATCTTCCGATTTCCACGTTTCTGTGTGTTATCTTAAAGACAAACAGTGGCTTATTAAATGCCGAATTATACCAAAAAATAACCCTCCCCTAAATGCTGAAGTATTGCAGAAATCGGAAGTAATAACAGTGTTTATCTGTTAAATGCAGGGCAAGAGACCTTCATTACAACCTCTCCTCTCTGGGAAGACTTAATTTCTTCGTGATTCACGTGAAACCAACCTGTCATCAATAAGTTCTCCTTGCGACCTCCCTGAATACACATATATTTCAATTGATTATTCGAGCCCCTTAATATTTATATTTATTAACTACATGGCCACAAATCCTAATTTAATAAGCCACATTGTTAAAATATTGACGCAGCTGTATTTTGTAACATTTGACTAATTTTTCATGGTAATTTAAAGCCCCAATAAACCGATCTCTCGCCATGAAACACGATCATGCGGCATAACAACATATTCCGTGGACAAAAAGTGTTCAGATGCACTGCCCTCGAGTGATTCTGGAATGGGGAAGAGAGGCTCATCACCACTGTCACACATTGTGCTTCTCCCACATTTGCTTCCCATGATCAAGTGTGAGATCAAATGTGATCGTCAAATATCTTAGTGTTCAAATATCATTAGTATCTTATTTAAGCCCTATTTACTATTGTATTTGTTGTTCTCCTTAGCTGCATCTTCTCTGTCATGCGGTCTCCACGATCGCACGAGCACGGCATGGGCAATTTATTATTACACAAGCCTATGCGGCGCTGTGTGGATATATTGAAAACGGAGTGAGAATTGATGGGGATCCCGCTCCGAAGATCGCCTTTCCAGTCAAATCCAGGGGCACCGCCGGAGACAGTAGTCGCTACAGTCAAGTATTTCTCACTCTATCTGTATCGTTTCCAGTGAAGCGAAGATACGATAGAGGAGAAATGCAACAACCGAGGGAGATGCTCTGCAGAGTGTTCAATTGATCGCCTGTTCGCCATTAGATATATGCCGCACAGTCGGTAAATTACAATATTGCTTCATTGGCAGATCACCCCTGGCGAGTTGTGCTGCATCAATAAAAAGAAACCCATCCAACTGGTTCATCATTTTCGATTAGCGCGCGTCACAAATATAATCAATGGAATCGCGCAACGGACAATTGGGATGAATTGAATTATACGTCCGCGAAGAGCGAGATCACTTGAAATATATGTAACAACGGAAAGGAGATTCCCCGGAGCAGAATTACAAATCACTTTATATCAATTTGTACGATTAACAGGCAGCATTTTGCACAAGATCCAATGCGATAAATTGCAACTCTCCCTTTCCTCGAGTGCGTAGGCACTCTTTCAGTGTGCGCCAGCGCGCGCTTTTTGAGTAACGCAACTGCTGTTTCATCAGGCATTTTGCCAAGTTAAATTAACAATCTAAAATTAACTTATTGTGAATCAGATCATGATCTTGTGCGCCTGCTCAAGTTACTCCGAATCACTGTCACACGACGACGATGTGTCCCTCTGGAGAGAACATTCGCCCCCTTGATGGGCTCTTCTTTTCCACCTCACTTGATCAAATTGATGAGGAAGAGACAATGATGATTGTTACGGAGGAGACGACAAAGTGCAGAAGCAGAAATTCCACGCGAGATTGCTACAAATTGCCCATCTATTTGTCTCTTGGGAGTCCTCCGTCTCCATCCTCACCATCCAGAGAGTCTCTCGCGAGTGGCTCACGCCTCTAATCTTTTAGTATATTTTTGTATTTGGAAGATTGCACTTAATCTGGAGTTGTGTTAAAAAATAAACCTTTTCTCCCTAGCTTTTCTCGTCTCATCTGCACGGGCGCGCTCTCACTCTGTCTCGTGTCTTCGACATCAGAGATTTCTTCCACGATTTCCAACGTGTTGTATGTTATTCTCTCATCCCAAGAGTCGTATTCTAAATATTAGTTCCCCACCATCTATTTTTGGAGCATCCGCAACTAAATAAATACCTTATTTACTCATCCATACATCACCACATTTATGTACGTGAGCATAAAATTCACAGAAGTTGAGGAAAAAGACATCTTTTACGCACATATGTGCACCACATTGCACATTTCGCCTTAAGTGAAAGGACCCTCATCACTGAGTAAAGGAGGCGAAATCGCCTTGTGCAACTTGCCAGAGACAGTAATTACCATTTCCGCTGGGACTCCTGATGCAGGGCCACACTGAATCCGAACATGGCATCGTGGTGTCCCTCGTACTTCACATAATTCACTGTATCCACATTGAAGGCCTGGGCAGTGTCCAGGAGTGTGATATGGAGGATGAGGTAGGCGCCACACCATGTCAGGAGATTCACGGATCTCCACCACAGTCTCGTCATCTTTCAACGTGATGTAATGCTGACCAATTTGCACAACTTTTCCACAGCACTGGCTGATCCAATCTCGTGCGCCACACACACACTTCCTCTTCAGGCACACTCTTCAGATGGCCATCCCGTGCCACTTGGAAGTCGAAGGCACACACGGCAAGGCACTCCTCGGACGCACGGACTCACTGATCCCTGGACGGCCGTTGAATTTCTGGGCACCCACACAGTCCTCTCAGAGCGGAGTGTCTTCACACGGCCGAGTCATGAGCACAACTGAGCTTTCCTCACGGCTCGCACTGTCGTTGCCAACGGTCGCTCGCGCGCTGTGCCTGTGTGTCTTATTGGAAGTGGCTGAGAGCGCCAAACAGCAAGATTCCGGACGGCGCGCTGAGAGCAATTGGCACTGGGACACCCTGTGCCGGCACGCGTGGAACTAGAGCACAATGCAGCCTCTCTCTGGCGTCTCTCTCTCCGCGTTTCATGCATTGCTTCTCTCTCCAGGCACTTCTGAGACGCAGTGGGAAAGCGAATGAATTTTTCTGAGATTAAATATTAAATTTTAGAAAATAATAATTTCGTTAAAATGATGGCAGTGATTTTGGACGAATTAAAATATCAACTCTTAAAATATGACTAAAAAAAGAGCGAAATACACACTAATATGTATTGTCTAATGAGGGAGTTTCTGCTCTCGAAAAAGGTCTGATTCGTCTGATTATATTCAATTTCCAGCGTGTCTTATGTGCAGGAGCACCGAAGAAGATCGATACTTTTGGGTAGTTCCATGCTTGTTGCTCCATTCCAAAACCCACGATGGGGTCTGTTTTTATCAAAACAGTCCCAATGAAGCCCAATTTCACAAATAGTACCAATTGGAAGAAGATCCTCAGCCACGGTTGATTCACGGTGTGATTGTGTCGAATTTTTTGATGATTATAGTTCGACAAGACAAGAGAACCTGGTAAAGATAGATTACTCATATTCCAAAAATATTATATTAGGGGCAATAATGAAGTGCTGGGAAATGGGATATGGATTTTTCTTCATTCTACATAATATTTTCTCAGAAGCGATTTGAGAAATGTGTTCTCAATCCTCTTCATACCACACAAACTCCTGGACAAGTCCCTATATAATTTTTTTTTTTACAAGAAAATAATAATAAATTCTATAAAATCCAGAGAATTACGGCACGACTTTAGAATAACTTTGAGCTTCTCAGAGCGAATTAGAAAAATTATTTATGAGTAAAGGTTCTCCACGCCACTAAATAACTCGTCAAATACTCCATCCACTCATTGAATTTGATGAGTTGCAAGTTCAGAAAACTTCACTGAGTAAATGAACGGAAATTACCATCGGGAACATTGCAATTTCCAACCAAAAACAGCACTTTTCTCACCTCAAAATCCATTTCACAACAACGATTCACACAACACTTCAATTCTCCACCTCAGTGGCACCAGCGCTATTGGTGGATGATGCGCGAAGCAGAAGTCGCAGCGCCATCTATCACGGCGAGTTGCGGCGAAATGGATTCGTGTAATCACGTGGGACACCGTGCGCCAATCACAGAGCGCCCGAGTGGCCGGCGGCATGTGGTGAGCAAACCGAAGAGCCGAGTGTCTGAGCCGAAGTGGCGTGTGCGGAATAAATTGGCATGATCGAGGCGCTGGTGTTTCAGTCGGCATGTGTGGCCGCTTTCCTGTAGACCGACATTTTCTCTGACACAAGCGTAGAAAAAGTTTTCATCAACAGCCGCCATATTAACTTTTCGGGTCTCAGTAAAATTCGTGAAATTTGTAATCGTCTGTAGAGCGATTAAATGTACATAATATTGGGGAAAAGTTTGTGAAGAACGGTGAATAATGTGATTAGGGAGCGAGTGGAGTGATGAGTAGTGGCTATTTATGGGGTTAAAGTGTCGAAATTTGTGTTCATTTTCTGCGCTCATTGTTGGGGAAATTGAGTTCGGCTATTTTGAAGTCGTGAAATTTTTACTTCTTTATCTCGCCACCAATACATCACATTGGGTGGTCTTTTCCCGGCCATTTCTTTCTCGCTGCCCAGAGGAGTGCAAAGGGACCAGGAGGACCTGGTGGCCGGATCCGTGGGAGCCGTGGCGTTGGGGTGAAAAATCCAAGTGCAGCAGAGATCCACTATTTGTCGTCGATGGCCCAAACACAATGGCCAATGCCAAGTAAATGGTGGAAGCAGTGGAGGCTCGAGTGTTGAGAAATTTCTGGCGGACCAGAGACTGCACTGAGGCGCCCAGCAGCCACTTCCCAGGCGCGCTCCCACCATTTCGGGGGCCATTTTCACGTCCCGTCGCGCAAAAATCGCCTCCGCTGTGCCCTCGCGTGTCTCCCCGTCGCCCTGCCGCTGGCCACTACTGTCGCAACTCTCTGGGGCGCCGCGAGACTCGCCCCCCTCCGGAAGCGATGTGTTGAGGTGAGACGGGCAGCAGCAACCGAAGGAGAGCGCCCCATCGCATCTTGCAAATATGCACGGCAGGCGCCCCAAATCTCAGCAGATGCCAGCGCGTCTGGACGATCCGTGCAGGTTGGATGCCACCACGGGCAGGAGCCCCGCTGAGCCACCTCTCTCGGATGCCAGGAGGACTGGCCGGAACTGATTCTGCCAGTGTGCATTCGCATTGAGACCCACGGACGATCGTTTCTCGAGACGCGCGCGCCAGGAGAATCAAAACATCCATTGGACTAATTTAGCGAGAAAAGCAGTGTTGAAGGGAGGACTTTGAAGAGGAACTTTTGTGCTAAGAAATTCGTGGTGAAAAGGACTAATAACCAGTGAGGAAGAGAGAGAGAGAGGACATTTAGTGTGTTTTGACAGAAGGACAAGTGTGCAAAGTGTGCAGTGAAATAGGATGGCTGATCACTTGGATGAGGGGCCGCCACAGAAGCGGTCCAAGCATTCCTATCAGCAGGGCCCATCGGACTCCGGTGAGTGTCTGGCCACATGGTTTTGTTATTCTCCCGCCAAATTTGCCAACACTAATCAAAATGTATAAACACACTCTTTTCGCCCGTGCAGAATTGATATCGCGCAGCGATATATACAACTTGGAAGATCACCTGCCCGATGAGCTCGTGTCCAGTGGCACGAACTGGGGTGATCAGATGGCGAGCAACAAGCCGCCGGCCCAAGGCCCGGGCCCCGGTGGGCCGCCGCAGATGAACGGCGAGGATTCTGGCGTGGTGCCGCCGAGCGCCAACATCGCCATGCAGAGACTCCACCAGCAGCAATTGACGCATCTCATGCAACAGGTAAGTCACTCTCTTCTGCCCCAGAGTGACCGCCATGGCGCGGGGTCTCGCGGGGTGGCGCGCCAAAAAGTCAGTTTTGTGCTAACTTGCCGGTCCAAAGAGAACATGTGTGTCTTTGCAGGGAAAGCAGAACATGATCGGCGGCGTGGCGGCCATCGGAATTGGGCCGCTGGGCAGCAAGAGTCCCAATCTGCAGTCACCGCCCAACGCACAGGCGAGCATGTCCAACAATTTGGGTGTCGGCACGATGGGCAACTCCATGGTGATGTCCATTGCGAGCAATGGCGCTCCGCAGCCCATGAGTTCGCTTCAAGGTAAATACTGAGATGCATGCCTGTCTTTCTTTCGGGAGGAGGGTGTGGGGGTGGGTAGTTGAGGGTGGGGAAGACGCTGGAGCATGCGATTCGCCAAAGGTGATCTGTGCAGAAACAGAGAGTGTGCAGAAGTCAAGTTATTCTGAGAGCTCATGATGTGTCTATTTGAGAATATTCTGAGGGGAAATTAAAAACATCACAATGTAACCTATTCTGGGTGTTTTTAAGAATTGAAAACTCAATTTTCATCACTTTAAGGACGGTGGTTAAATTGTTTCTTATTATCATCTCGATAGAAAATTTCTCACAGCCATTCTTTAATATTGAATTCATTGCACAATTCAAGCACAGGATCTGGCAAACCCTGTGAAGATATATTTATTTCTGTTATGAATTTTTATGCACAAGAATTTTTTTCTCTCGGAGTAAATATTGTTCAACTATCTTCCCCAAAAGGCTTCACGGGGGATGAAACACGATAAGGTGTGTTGTGAAGAATTCGATATTTATATTCTCTCTTCTCTGCTCCTTTGCAGCAATGAACAGTGTTTCGCAGGGCAGCGCTGGTGGCATGATTATGTCGAACAGTCTTTCCGGACTCGGTGGCAACGGCGGCATGTCTGGTGGCGGATTGGTGGTGAACAATTTGAAGCAGCAGCAGGCGCTCGGGGCCGCCGGTGGCATGCTCGGCGGTCCAATGGGTGGTGGCGGTGGCCAGGGCCAGGCCATCCACCATCCCGGGCATCCGGGCATGCAGAATGGGCCCCTCATGCCGGGTCGCGTGGTGGCCATGCAGCAACCGAACCCGCAGGGCCACATGACTGGACCCCGAGGGCCTCATCTCATTGGGCCTCGCATGCAGACGCCCAACATGGCACTAGGTGAGTCCTCAGTCTTATCAAAATGCCCCGTAATGATGGTTGAAAACGAGCCTCTAGGAAATACTTTTTCCTCCCCACAAAAAAAGAGATGAAAACAATAAACATTTTGAAACGTTTTTTGTGAAAATATTCCGCATGCTTTGGAAAAGAAGGATTTTTGATGCTTTTTTGTATGTGAAATTTTTTTCAGAAAATAAATTTTTATATATCTTATACATAATATTGTGAAGTTAGAGAAAAAGAAAAACACATTCTGCTGTTTTTGGGGGATAAAAAAGAAATTGCGTGAAGAGATTGTTGTTGAATTTCTATAATATTCTTAGGTTATTGAACGACGTATTGCGCAAGTTCTGTCTTTCAAGAAAAATCTTGAGGCGATTTTGAAATATTGCATTTTCTGCGAAAACTGATTCTTCACATAATCACAGAGATTTTCATGACAAATAAAAACAGTGAAAATTTGAATAAAAATCTGTAAGAATTCACAGTGAGATGCAAAGAAACATCTCTTATTATCCTTTGGCAATTGGAAGAAAGAAAAGGGTGTATTTGGAGTGAATATATAGTTGTCACTGATGATGCATTTTGTGAAAGTTATGGAAAACAGCAGAATGTAAAGTATATCCCATGATTATCTCTCCTTCTTCTCTTCTCTCTCATGCTAGAAACACTTGTCTGTGTAGAAGCACAAGGGGAAGATGAGGAAAAAAGAGTCATGTGGGAGAGATAAGATGAGACTGAAATGGATGTGTTTTGCTTTTCTTTTCTGCCTGTGTAGGGAACAACATCAGCAACATGCAAGGTCCTGGCGGACCCTATAGCTATGGCGGCGGGCCTAATCAGCAGAGTGTGAATGTGGTGAACCCTCAAGGTGGCGTGAATGCCACGACGGGTGTTGTTGCACCTCAGCAGCGCGGTGTACCGAATATGGCAGCAATGCCAGGCAATCGATTACCAATGGGACCCAATATCACGGGCAACAATGAGGGTGGCATTGCCGGACAGGCGCAACCCCCGGCGCCGTCGCCGGCACAGCCACAATCTGGTGCCCCCGCGGGTAGTCAGCCGAGACCTCAGAGTGCGACGCAGACACAGAATGCGACGAATATGTCTGCGGCGCCACAGAGTAGCTCGATGGCGGATCCGGAGAAGCGGAAATTAATACAACAGCAACTAGTGTTGCTGCTGCATGCGCACAAGTGTGCACGTCGTGAGACGGAGAATCCCAACAATCCCAATCCGTGCACACTCACGCACTGCAAGACGATGAAGGAGGTGTTAGCGCACATGACAGGCTGTAAATTGAATAAGGACTGCACTGTGGCTCATTGCTCATCATCAAGACAGATCATCACACATTGGCGTAATTGCCAGCGAGCCGACTGTCCGGTGTGCTTGCCGCTGAAGCAGGCGGATCGCTATCGCAACAATACCAATGCCCAGCAAGGTGGTCCTGGTGCTCCTGGGCCAGTGGCTGGCGGCGGTCCTGGACCGACAGGTCCCGGTGCCGGCGGGCCTGGCCCGGGTGGCGGTGGGCCCAATGTTCCAAGCAATGCCGGTCCCCAGGGTGCAATTAATATCAATCCCACGACCCAGGAGAGCGGCGGAAATGTGGGAGCGCCTCAAGCGGCCACAGGACCCACGGGCGGTCCTCTTCAGACTGGCGGTCCTGGCCAGGACGCCGGCGGCATGAGGCGAAACTACGACGGAATGACCATTCAAGGGACACCCGCGTCCTCGGCAGCACCGTCAATGCCCACAACGACGCCCCAGGTGGCTCCAGGTCCCAGACAGTGCGTTCGACTGCCGGGACCGAACTCTGTGGTGCGTGTGATTGTGCCGAATCAGGGTACGCCGAATCACAGTCAGATTCTGCCGAATAATCTTATGATTGGTGGTGATGTTGCCCAAGCGGTGAACGCTCAGCAGCAGCAAGTGGCGGGTGCTATTGGGCAGCAGCAGCAGCAACAGCAACAACAACAGCAGCACCAACAGCAGGCTCAGCAGTTGGCGCTGCAGCAGCAACAGCAAAATGCTACGCCGCAGCAGCCACAGCAGCAGCAGCCGACGATGCCGCAAGTGACAAACTCAAACATTCCAACATCACTCAATGCCCAGCTATTTGGAGACAGCCAGGGTGGGAATGCAATAGGTAGCAATGCTGCTGGTCAATTGTGTCCAGTTGGCGCGGCATCAGGCGGCGGCACGGCGACAGGTGCGGCTGGAGCTGGTGGCAATAATATGACCTTCCAGAATAACCAAGTTGTGGCAGTCCCTGTGACAGCGGCCAAGGACTGGCATCACTCCGTAACACCAGATCTGCGCAATCATCTCGTTCACAAATTGGTGCAGGCAATCTTCCCAACGCCCGACCCGGCGGCCATGCTGGATCGGCGGATGCACAATTTGGTGGCGTACGCTAAGAAGGTGGAGGGTGACATGTACGAGATGGCCAACAGTCGCTCGGAGTACTACCATTTGCTGGCTGAGAAGATATACAAGATTCAGAAGGAGCTGGAGGAGAAGCGCATGAAGAGGAAGGAGCTGCAATTGCAGCAACAGCAGCAACAGCAAGGTGGTCAGGTGACGCAGGCACAGCAGCAGACGCCACAGCAGCAGATAAAGCCAAATGTAAGTGGAAATGCCACGGGAATTGTCGGCCAGCTAGGTGGCCAAGTGAATGTCATGGGCACCACATTGCCGGGAGGAAGTGCAGCCGGCGGTGCTGTTGGCATTCAGCGGCCGCCAGTGCCGACCATGGGCCAAGCGAAGCCCGGCCAGAGTGTGAGGAGTCACTCGCCAGGTGGAATGGTGGGCATTAGCATGGGTGCCAATCGTCTGGCATTCCCGGGCAATCAGCAGCAGCACTGCTTCGTGGTGGGCCCGTCGGGACCGAGCCCAAATAGTCAGCAGAACATGCTGGTTCCGAATCCCAACTTGTCACCCTTCGGAGGTGGCCAGGGTGGCGCCATGGGCGGAAAGCCCGGCATGGCGGGCACGTCAAATCAATCGGCTGCCAATCAATTCCTGAACGCCAATGGGCCGAGTGCGCTGCAGACGCAAGCGAATCAATTCAATGAGATTATGAAGGCGCGCATGGCCCAGTCGCAATCTCAGAACACCAACTCAATGGTTTCACCGCAGGCACCATCGACATTTGGCGGGAATGTGAGTCAAATGCAGGGCAACAGTGTCTTCAACAGCATGTCTAGCGCACGAGGCGGCAACATGGTCACAACATCCGCCTCAATGGACTCTATGAGTGGTGGTGGATTGGTTCCGGTGCCGAGTCCGTCGCCCAGTCTCACGCCCAATGGCCCCATTCCGGTCAGTACTCCAAATCCACCAAGTGTTCCATCAATGCTACAACCACCGCCCGAACCCACGCCACCTCCATCACTCTCATCGCCGTCGCACAGCGTCAACTGCTCGACGGCAACATCGCAAGTCTCCACGATGGCTGGCAGTCACCATCAGCAGGCGCAGGTGATGCAGCAGCAGTCGCAGAACAGTATGGGCAAGGGTGGCCTCACTCAGGCTGACAGGAACAATCAGGCGGCTGCGATGAAGAGACAGCAAGCCGGAGCGAATAGCTTCACATCCCAAATGGCTGCCCTCGAGGCGGCGACGCGGGATCGCGATGATGACTCCCAGTCACCGCAGAATAGCAACTCGTGCAAGGGGAAGTTGGACATAAAGCAGGAGGATGACATCAAGAAGGAGATGGAGGACACAGATAGCAATATGGATGGAAGTGGAACAGGGAAGAATGTCAATAATGACAAGATTAAACAGGAGTGTAAGGTGGAGCCTATGGATCAAGATGGGACAGATTGCAAGAATATCAAAGAGGAGATCAAGGAGGAGCCAATGTCACCGTCCAGTGATATCAAGCCTGACATTAAGCCCCTTGTTCCCGAACCACTCCCGTCGACCAGTTCGCAGGATAAGAAGAAGAAATGCTGTGAGTATTCCGTAATTTGTCAGTTTGATATACAGTGATTTCTGATGTTTGTTTGTTTGTTTTTCAATGCAGTGTTTAAGCCCGAAGAGCTGAAGCAAGCCTTGATGCCCACATTGGAGAAATTGTATCGTCAGGATCCGGAATCGTTGCCTTTCCGACAACCCGTGGATCCCAATGCGCTGGGGATTCCGGATTACTTTGAAATTGTAAAGAAACCAATGGATCTCAGCACCATTCAGTTGAAGCTGAGCTCTGGCCACTATTCTGATCCTTGGGAGTATGTCGATGATGTGTGGCTAATGTTTGACAATGCGTGGCTCTACAATCGAAAGACATCGAGGGTATATCGATATTGTACAAAGGTAAGGATATACTCTTCAATTGATCTTCACAGATGCCAATGTCTAACGTGAATTCATTTGCAGCTTTCTGAGGTGTTTGAGCAAGAAATTGATCCGGTAATGCAAGCACTTGGATACTGCTGTGGACGAAAGTATACATTCAATCCTCAAGTTCTGTGCTGCTACGGTAAGCAGCTCTGTACAATTCCGCGAGATGCTAAATACTACAGCTACCAAAATAGGTAAGATCTTTGACAATGCAATCTTATCCATTATTGCTGCACTTCCTTAAACTGTAATGTAATTCCTAATCCTATTCGGGCTTCTTTTCTAAATGGCACTTTGATCTTATCACACATGAACGCTCTTTTCTAACATGTGTATTTTTATTTTTTTTCTCTTTATTTTCATATTCCTATCATTTATATGATTTTATGCTGCATCTAACCTACCCACACAAAAAAACATGCACAAACTATATTGCCTACTAATGCACGTGTCCTTGAAAACAAAACAAAAAATACCATTTTGGTGTGTGGATAAAAAAAAAAACACAATAATCACATCTGCGATCCTGCTTGCAAAATCTTTATTCTTAATTGCAATATGCACGAAAAAAAAATCACTGTTGGCCAGTCTGAGTTCTTATGGATTTAATTCTGACAGATATACATTCTGCCAAAAATGCTTCAATGATATTCCTGGTGACACTGTCACACTTGGAGACGATCCTCTTCAGTCTCAAACGTGAGTATTTGATAGTTTTATTCCCATTGATGCCAATAAGATTTCTTACATGGTTGTTCTCTCGATGTGTGTCGCACGCAGGCAAATCAAGAAGGATCAGTTCAAAGAGATGAAAAATGATCACTTGGAGTTGGAGCCATTTGTTGATTGTTTGGATTGTGGACGAAAGCAGCATCAAATCTGTGTGCTATACCTGGAGGCAATATGGCCAGGTGGTTTTGTATGTGATAATTGTTTGAAGAAGAAGAATCAGAAGCGGAAGGACAACAAGTTCAATGCCAAAAGACTACCCACAACCAAATTGGGTATTTACATTGAGACACGCGTCAACAACTTCCTGAAGAAGAAGGAGGCTGGAGCTGGTGAGGTGCACATTCGCGTGGTGTCTAGTTCTGACAAGGTTGTCGAGGTGAAGCCTGGCATGAGGAGTCGATTTGTTGAGAATGGCGAGTTGTCGCCGGAATTCCCGTACAGAGCGAAGGCATTGTTTGCCTTTGAGGAGCTAGACGGGGTGGATGTGTGCTTTTTCGGCATGCACGTGCAGGAGTATGGATCGGAGTGTACGGCGCCGAATACAAGGCGAGTGTACATTGCGTATCTCGACTCTGTGCACTTTTTCAAGCCGCGCCAGTACAGGACGGCAGTGTATCATGAGATCCTCCTGGGGTACATGGATTACGTGAAACAGTTGGGCTACACAATGGCTCACATCTGGGCGTGTCCACCATCCGAGGGTGATGACTACATCTTCCACTGTCACCCGCCAGATCAGAAGATTCCCAAGCCCAAGCGTCTGCAGGAGTGGTACAAGAAGATGCTGGACAAGGGGATGATTGAGAGAACCATCCAGGACTACAAGGACATCCTCAAGCAAGCCATGGAGGATAAACTGACGTCGGCCGCTGAGTTGCCCTACTTCGAGGGTGATTTCTGGCCAAATGTGCTGGAGGAGAGCATCAAGGAGCTGGACCAGGAGGAGGAGGAGAAGAGGAAGCAGGCAGAAGCGGCAGAGGCAGCTGCAAATGCGGTGAGTACAGCCAAGAGAAGAAGAAGAAAATGTGTTGACTGAGGAGTTTCATTATCATATGAAATGTGTGTGTATTTTTCAATATGATTATTTTGCGTTTTTTTTTCTTGTCTCCTCTGCACTTGTGTAGATTTTATCACTGAATGATGACAGTGAGGCGAGTGCTGATGGGAAGAAGAAAGGCCAGAAGAAGGCGAAGAAGTCAAACAAATCAAAAGCTGCCCAGCGAAAAAATAGCAAAAAGTCGAATGAGCAGCAGAATGGCAATGATTTGAGCGCGAAGATATTTGCCACTATGGAGAAGCATAAGGAAGTGTTCTTTGTTATTCGATTACATTCTGCACAATCGGCAGCCAGTTTAGCTGTAAGTTGAGCATCTTATTTGTTTATTATAAAATGATCAAGTTGTATAGTTGTGAGGAAATATTTATTATTGAGAGGATTGAGAGAGAGGGAGAGACAATTTATTATTGATGCCTTTTGAGTTTGTAGTCAATCATTTTACTTTTTTCTTCATCACGTCTTATCAATGCTGAAAAACGTATTTATTTGTAATAATCAATTTTCTCCTCTCTTGACTCTCTCACAATCTCTCTTTCTCTATCTCTCTCTCCGTTGTGTGGCCCAACATGCATACAATAATATTAATAATATGTATACCTTGCAATTCTATACGAACAGCCAATACAAGATCCCGATCCATTGATGAATTGTGATCTCATGGATGGTCGTGATGCATTCCTGACACTGGCACGAGATAAACATTATGAATTCTCATCATTGCGACGAGCACAATTCAGTACATTGTGTATGTTGTATGAGTTACACAATCAGGGACAAGACAAATTTGTTTATACCTGCAATAACTGCAAGAACCATGTTGAGACGCGATACCACTGTACTGTTTGTGATGTAAGTTATTTGCCAATATTCTTTTATTTTTATTTAACATTTTGAGAAACTACAAGAAGTGTTAAACAAAACCGGGGAAGATGCGAGAGAGCAGATGTAAACGAATTGCTCTCTTTCCTCCCTGTTCTTGTAATTGTTCTCTTTTTTGATGATGAAAGTGTTGTGGTTAATATGTACTAACATGTCTCTTTTTTTCTGCTCTTGTCTCTCTTCATCTCTTTCTCTATCTCTCAACCAAATGCGACTTTTGTGTGCATTGACAAAAAACAGGACTTTGATCTCTGCATTGGCTGCAAGACGAAAGTTGGTCATCCGCACAACATGGAGAAGTTAGGCTTCGACTTGGACGACGGCTCATCGCCAACGGATCTCAAGCAGGCGAATCCACAGGAGGCGCGGAAGCAGAGTATTCAGCGGTGTATACATTCGCTGGTGCATGCTTGTCAGTGTCGCGATGCCAATTGTCGACTGCCGTCGTGTCAGAAGATGAAGCGTGTGGTGACACACACGAAGAATTGCAAGAGGAAGACCAATGGAGGCTGTCCGATCTGCAAGCAACTTATTGCGCTTTGCTGCTATCACGCCAAGCACTGTCTGGATGGGAACAAGTGTCCAGTGCCTTTCTGTCACAATATCAAGCAGAAGCTCAAGAATCAGGCCCTACAGCAGAGGTTAGCATGCGATAGGCGTTTGTGGGATTTCTGGGAAATGCTAATCACTTTATCTTCTCTGTCTTCAACAGAATTCAACAAACTCAGTTATTGCGTCGTCGTGTGGCTGTGATGAATACTCGTGCCGCCGCTCCAACGACATCCAGCAACTTTCCATCGTCCGGCAGCTCAGGCATGACCAATACTCAAGCTTCGAGTGGTGGCAACGGAAGTGGTGGCATGAGCCCAACAGCGACTCCATCACCGGTGTCACAAATGGGTGGCATGGGAAGTCCTCATCAGGGTATTGGAATGAAGCCCGGAGCTCAAACACCACCTGCCAATGTGCTTCAAGTTGTGCGACAAGTGAGTGGAAGCTTAAAAGATGATTTGTCAGCGGAATGTTAATGATTGCTTGGCTTTGTGTAGGTTCAAGAAGAGGCGGCGAGACAACAAGTCCCGAACGCTGGAGGCTTCGGCAAGGTTAATCCGACTGTTCCTGGGAATCAAATGCCACCGCCAGGGATGCAGAGAACGATGGCGGGACACTTGAGTGGACCGCCACAGCAGCAAACTGCCCAAGGTGGAGTGGCCATTGGACCAGGAGCCACTGGGAATCTCCTGTCGATGGACCAATGGGGTACAAGGTATCCGAATCAAGCACAACCCCAGCCTGGCTTGCGACCACCGAATCAGAATCAAATGATGCAGCCAATCATTGGTGGACAACAACCGGTGAGTAGACTGAAAATGACAACACATCACTGACTTTCAGACTGATGGAAATGTTTGTGCAATCCATTCATTGTTACAGATTATGGGAATGGTGGGGCCTCAGAATAATCAAATGATGGCTGCTGTCCGACCGCATGTTCAGCAATCAATGCCGCAGAATCAACAGCAAAACAATCCGGCTCACAAGCATGCCCTGCAGCAATTGATGCAAACACTAAAGAGTCCATCATCGGGTCAGGAGCAGCAGAATCAAATTCTGCAGATATTGAAATCAAATCCACCTCTAATGGCGGCATTTATAAAGCAACGACAGGTAAGTGTGAAGAGTGCCGGAGGGTGATGGGACTCTGGCCACGGGCAGGTGGAATTAATTGGGTGTGTTTCTTCCCCGAAGTCACAGCAGAATCAAAGTCAGGGTGGTGGACAGCAGCAGGGTGGTCCGCTGCCGCACATGATGAATCCGCAGCAGCAGCAACAGCAACAACAGCAGCTGCAGCAGCAGCAACAGCAGCAGCAGCAAGTTGTGATGCCAGGTGGACCGCCTAACCAAGGACCTGCCAATCGGATGCAGAACATGCAGAATGCGATACTTGGACAGCCAGGAGGCAATCCACATCAGGTTCAGGTGAGTGCTTTGGCGCTGTGTGGTATGGAAAGTATGTGTGTAGGATTTATGGAGCATTAAGTGTTGAAGTGCGTCTGTTTGTTGAGAGATCATTTTATTGGCCATAAAGTTTTTATTTATTGTGCAAAGATGGGAAAGCGACATTTTTGGTCGATTTTTAGATATGTTTCTCCCGGGTTTTGTTCTCGTCGACATCTATTATTATATACTAAATTTGTCTTGTGAAATGTTATTAGGTTGGAGTTGGTGGGCAGCTTCAGACGCCGCAGCAGCAGCAGCACTGGTACAAGCAGCAGCAAATGATGCTTCAGCGTCAGATGCAGATGCAGAACTTCCCACCTGCGCCGCCCTATCAGCGGCCAAGGGCGCCACAGATGGGCGGATATCAGGGCGGCGGCGGTGGCTTTGGCCAAGACCAGCAACAGTATGCGATGCAGCAGAGCATGAAGCAGCCGAATCCACAGCAACCGGGCGGTGGCGTGCTGTCGCAGTCGCTGCAGCAAGCGGGCGCCGGTGGGCCGAACCAGGGCGTCATGGGACCACCGACGCCTCAGCATGCGATGCAGCAGCAACTGATGCAGACGGTGCGATCGCCACCGCCCATCAGGAGTCCGCAGACGACACCATCGCCACGGGCGCAGCAATCTCCGCACCACTTGTCCAGTCACTCGCCGGCGCCCCAAGGCGGCGTTGGTGGAGTGCCGGGCGATCCAGTGGGTGGCGGTGGTCCGGGCGGTGACACATCGCCACTGAATCCACAAGAGAGACTCACGAAATTCGTGGAGCAGCTGTAGTTGAATCTGTGACTTCC
Organism: Phlebotomus argentipes; assembly: GCF_947086385.1. NCBI lineage: Eukaryota > Metazoa > Arthropoda > Insecta > Diptera > Psychodidae > Phlebotomus > Phlebotomus argentipes. Next base: position 3,182,126 of record NW_026776181.1, on the reverse strand, counting down.
TCGTTGACACTGTCGTCCCTATTATTTTGATATTCTATCAACGATCCACACAAACACTGGCGTTGTGGAGAGAGACTTATGGGATTTAAGGGGGTGGATATATAGAGAAAAAAAGACATGAATTATTCCTTTCTCCCACTTTTTAATTGACATGTGCGAAGGTGAAAGAAAAGAAGAAGAAGGAAAAAAAAACTAGGAAGAAATGTACTGTCAAGTGTTGGGGTTTGAAGTGTAAAGTGGTTGAGAGATAGTATGAGGGAGTTATACAAAGAAAATGAAATTGAGATAAAAGAAGAAGAAAGAAAAACTATTATGTACTTATGTAAGAAGGAAAACATTGTAAATAGTTGTAAAATCGTTAGAATAATGAAGAAAAAAAAACCCTATTTTAGGAGTGAATGGCAAGAAGTGCATAATTTGACGTTCGTCTCTTGGGGGAAAGCATCAAACAAATCGTGTTTAAATACCAAATAAGAGTCAAATTCTTCTCATTAATCGCATCCATTTATGATTGTATATAAGGAAAGAAAAAGAAAACCACATGAATGATAGTGTAAATTTTTGTAGAATTGTTTCCGTGACGAGGAATAGGATTCGCCCATGCATCGCCCATTAACTTCATGAATATATAGGATTGATGGTCGTGTACGAATTGTAAACCATGCATAAGAATGACTCGGGGATCTCTGGAGCCCAAAGTGGCGGCGATACGCTATTAAATTAAGAACGATCACAAGAACACAAATGAAAGATGAAACATTACAAAGAAATGACTAAATAGATGAAAAAAACCAATAAGTGAGTGGACGAGAAAAGGGGTGGTGGCTGTGTAATTTAGAAGTGGTAATGAAAATCAACTAAAATTGAAGAGGTATAAAACACAAAACTTAGCAAAAGTGTGAAAATATGAGGCGCGCGCATTAGCAAGTGTGTGAATGATCGCGAGTGTGAAGTGAACAGAATCCAAATTCCAATAATATTTAAGAGGGATGAGAAGATGCTAGACGAGTGTAGATTTATATACAGCGCGACGAGGGTCAGGCCTACGGGGGTTGAGAGGCCTCGGAAAGTGGAATTTTATAGCTGCGATTTAGAATGATTTCTTTTCTCAAGCAAGAGACCCAAATTGCGTCACAATCGGCATCGTATCTAAAAGGATAAAACAAAAAATTAGATGGGAAACACATTCTCTAAAAGGAAATTCTATGCAAAAATTAGTCGATGATAGGAAGTATTTATCAAATGAATTTGCTTGGTTTACACTCGTGAAGATGAATTTGTAAGAAAAAAAAGAAGAAATAGAATTTTTTACAATTAGCTTCCAAGAAAACAACACAAAAAATGGGTTAATGAAGAAAGCGAAAAATGAATCTTAACTGAGCGATCGAAAAAATTTGACTTTGGATATATAAAGAAGAAAAAAAAACCAGAAAATTGATAAAAAGACGGAAAAATTTGTAACATGAAAAAGAGAAATTATATCTAGAAAATGGAGTTAGTAGAGAGAAATTATGGTTTAGTTTAGAGAATTTTTTTTTACTTACGGCTGAAAGATTTATTTTTTAAATCATTACTATTTTAAAATAATATTCTGTAATTATTATTATCTTAATATTTAATTTGTAGCGTGAAAATAGTTCTTTTTTATTTTGACTCTTACTAAAAGAAGAAGAAAAAAAAAACTAGAGATGAGAAAGAGAATCTGCTGTGCTTAGATGGCAATTTAGATGAAGTTCCCTCTTTTTCCTAAACTTCTTTTTTTTATAATAATGTATATTTATTGTGGAAGGAGATTTCCATGTCACAAAGATGAAAAAAAGGTCCACTTTAAAAGGGGGAGGAAATATTTCATGCATCTTTTTTTTTTCTTCTCAAACTTCGGGGACACGTAAATACAGTGGAAAAAAAAGAGAAAAATTTAGCAAAAAGATTCTCCAATTATTCATTTTTTGTTAAATTCTCGAAAACAAAGTTTTATTTTGTGTGATAAGTGTAAATAAAATTGAATAGTAGAAAGGATGAGATGAAAAGTGACTAAAAAATCTCTTCTATCGCAATTAATAGTAAAGGAAAGAGAGAGAAAATGATTTTTGCTGACATTGATAAATTCTAACAACCAATTTAGCGAGTGAATATACATGAAATGCAGCCTGTGTAATATACGAAAGAGGATTAAAACTAAAAAAAAAAAATGGAAATTTTAATAAATTATTAAGCATTGCATTCTAGTGTAGGTGAAAATTATAATTAAAAGAGAAACTAATAATGATTTTAAATAATTATAAAATGTAAAATTCATATGACAAGAAAACGAATCGTGGGTTTTTATATTAAAAGATAAAAGATATGAATGAGAGAATTGCATAAGAAGAAATGATAATAAAATGTAAAATGAACCTTATTCGTAATAAATTTTTAGTATAAAACCTTAAATTTATGTATAGGTACATTATAAATGAGATAGAATTGTGGATGGAAAACAAGTAATTGTAGGTGTAAAAAGAAGAAAATGAAGAAATTTTTAAGAGACAACACAAAATATTCAATTTTAATAGAGAAAGAGGAGGAGTGGAAAAGAGGCAGAAGAATTATATACAAGTAGAGTAGCGAAGAGACGCGAATGAGATGCACTTTCATAGGTAAAGAATGGGTGAAAGAGCGTGGCTGCGAATGGCGATGATAAATTGTGTGCATGAGTGTGTGAAGCGAGAGAGAGAAAGGAGGAGAAAAACACTGAAATGAGTATTATTTGATATTTTTATCCTATACCTAATATACGATACGATATATACATATATAAATATATATATCAAAAGAAGGATCTAAGATTAACTTAGTTTTTTTTCTATTAATACCTATTAAACTGAAAATAAAATTGATTCTATTGAAAATGCCGGAGAGGAAAATAGTGAAAGTGCGAGTGTGGAGTGAGAGAAGAGGAGAGACACAGAGGAAAAGCCACTTTGCAGAGAGAAAGAGAGAAAGAAGCGGCGAGAACCGCGATATAAAGTGGTGACGATAAAAATGAAAACAAGAAGAAAAAAATCATAGGATTATTTTCATAATTATTATGAGAAAGTGAAAAAAAGTGAGGAAGAAATGAAATACATATGTAATAAAAATAACAATATTTTTATTTTATTATTTTTTAGAGTATAAATAAAACACTGTTGTGTTTCAATTTATTTATTATTAGTTTTAAATAAAATATATTTCAATGGAAGAAGTTATGAGTTTTTCTTTCGTCTCACAAGAGGCACAATTGAAGGATCAAACTGATGTTCTTCACAAACTCTATCCCGGACTGAACTGCAGGTTGAATCTTAATAAGAATCGCAGATGAATGTATAAATATGCAATGTTTATTTATTAATGCACTGTAGAAAGCCACATAAAAGCAATAAGGATGGTTAAATATCGTGGTTACTTGGCGGAAACCGTGCCGCAATGGATATAAACGCGAGATGAGAGCGTGTGAGTCTGCGGATCCTTCTTCTCAGGCACCTGGACAGTGTTCACGTAGGAATACTGCACGGTGAAGCCGATGATCGCCTCCGAGCCGGGCGCCAAATTATCCTGCGGCTCAATTGAGAGCTCCACGCAAGCTTTATTGGCGCGACGCCACAAAATGAATCTGATGGGAAGGTGAAAAGAGTCAGATTAGAGACAGTGTGGAGGAGAATTGGAGGCAACTGGAACTCACTTGGGATCCCCTTTGGGGAGCTGCGTATCATCATCAAACTCAGCAGCGTCATCCCGATGGAGGAGCACGAAAGACTCGTCCGGGAGATCCGTCTTCACCGTCACGCGCTTGTCCACGCTTCGAGGCTCCTCCGTGAGAGACACTTGGCGCGAGAGGGAAGCATTGAGACTGGTTGGTGTGGATGTCACCGTGGCCCTCTTCATCTCCTCTATCAGGGCAGTCTCCTCGTCGGTCGACGGCAGCTCTTTCATGCCCACAGTCATCTCATAGATCGTGGGATTCGAGAACTTGAGCTGCAGCGTCGTGGCCACGCCGGCCTGCAGCTTCTCCGGGAGCTGCACCACGCGAATCTCGGGCACGTGGTGAGACGCAAAGAGTTGGATGCGATACTTGATGGATGATGGATTGTATTCGGGCTTGATGATGTTGTGTTCGCACTGACGACAGCGCAGAGAACGCTTGATGGTGAGACTCTTGTGCTGCGGGAAGAGATGACGCACGGTCACGGGCTGGCCAGCCGGCTGTGCCAGTTGCTGCCTGATCGTAGTGAGTTCCCTCAGATTCACTGGCTCCGTGAAGATCGAGTCGGGCAGCTGGTCGACCTCTTCAGTGGCTTCCGAGGGCTTCACGTCGATCGGTTTGGTCTTGGGCGGAGTCTTGTCCGACCAGCCCATCTGGCGACGGATCATGGACACCGTCAGTCCCGTGCGATCCGTCAAGCTGGGATACTTGTGCTGCTTCGGCGTCTTGCGGCGCAGATAGTCCTGACGCTCCTGCTTATCCCGCAACACCACGGCCTGGAAGTGTTCCATGAGGAGAGCGAATCTCGTGGCGTGAGCGTACTCGCTCTCGGGCCAGGAACCCGTGGCCACAGTCTGGTCCGGAATGCCCACATCCCGGGACGTCCAGCGACACGCCAGGCATGCCAAATAGTACATCTTCCGGGTGATCACGGACGACTGCTTCGCATCGCCAGAAGCCTCCTCATCACCCTTCCGCGGCACCGTGACCGTTGTAGCTCTGGCGGAGAGGGTGTGCTGGCAGCTGGGGCAGTCGAAGCAGCTGCTGCACTTGTATTTCTTCAGCTTCGCCTCCGAGGATGGGATGTTTTCCACGCAGTTGTAGCAGAAGTGGGAGTCGACTTCGTGGCACAGGCAGAAATCGCATCGCAACACGAGACAGTGGCGACAGAAGAAGAGCTTCGTGAGTGGGTGGAGGATGCCACAGGCACAGGCGTACTGTACAGTGGTGTTGGCCAGGAAGTGAGCCATTTTTGGCTCAGAAAACGCCTTTTTCTGCCCGGATGAAAACTGCGAATGTCACTCTCTAATGTGTGCGACTGAGATGGCATGCCCACCATCGGGGCATTAATGTTGCGCGAGAGGAAGCGAGACGACTGCTGGTGTTTCGGGATGCATCATGTCAGGAAGACGTCAAGTGTGGGACATTCGAGAAATTTTTGGTAGGAAAAAATTTGCCAGTGAATGACCATTTTACGCAATTTAGCGGTGAAAATACTCTGTGACGGTGTAAAAAGTGAAACAGGGACAGGATGGAGGAGCGGTTAGATGATCTATCGACGAAGGATCGGCAGGAATTGCGCAATATCCGGACACTTCTTTGGGGCTCAAATGATGTCGAACAAACGATCTTTGAGCGATGGTCACAAGGTGATTTTCCCCATTTCCACTGTATTTTTCCCACCACCAACAGTTGGATTGTCTGGCAAAGTTCAATCTTTGACCAGAGATTGCAAGATGATTCGCAGAATCACATTTTTCCGATGATAAAAGTGCTTGTAAAGATTCTAACCTAAAAATTTGTGGGGAAGCTGTTTTCATCAGGACTTTTCCTCGACTTTTTCGCTGAAATCTCTCTGATCTTTGCAGGGTTTGAGTTCAGTGAGTTGGAGCCATCGGCCCTGGTGCAGTGTCAGGGCGGACCGTGTGCCGTAATCGCCCCTGTGCAGGCCTTCCTCCTCAAGATCCTCCTAATGGATACTCCAGGCTATAGTTTCTATGACCTCACGGCGGACAAATGCAGAACAGTATTGATCCAGGCCATCTGCAATATCCTGATGAAGTGCAAGGAGACAAAGTACAGGATAGTTACGCTTAGGGCGGCCGAGGAGGCGCCCGCAGACGAGGTGGACGCCGCCAGGGTGAATGCCGCCGATCCGGACGCGTCGCCCAGCAGTCCGCCAGCCGGAGAGGTGCCAGAGGCGCCGGAGCACCAGCCCGCGGTTTGGGATCCCGACCAATTCCACGAGAGGCTCACCATTCAGGACATGGAGACCATCGATGAGGTGGAGAAGTTCTACACGGAGAATCCCGGCCTGTTGGCCGGGCAGTACGGCGTACTGCTGTTCCTCTACTCCGTGCTCGCGACAAAGGGCATTGAGAACGTGGTGCAGGAGCTAAACGACACGTCGGAGCCCCTCATTCACGGCACGTACGGGTACGGATCGCAGGGTCTGATCAATCTCATGTTAACAGGGAGGGCAGTGGCCCATGTGTGGGACAATGACGAGGATGTGGGCGGGCTGAAGCTGCGCGGCATCAATCAGCAGTCGGACATTGGCTTCATCACCACGATGGAGCAGATGCGCTACTGCACCGTGGGCTCCTTCTACAAGAATCCAAAGAACCCCGTGTGGGTGATGGCCAGCGAAACGCACCTGTCCGTACTGTTCAGCACGGAGAAGCGCCTGGTGTCGCCAGAGACGCCCAGCGAGATCGCCAGGAGGGTGTTCAAGAGCTACGATCCGGAGGGAAACAATTTCATACCATCTGTGGTGCTTCAAGATGTACTCTGTACATTGGATTTGGTCAGTGATAAGGAATAGTGAGTATCGCGCGCGAGTTGGTGCGGTTTTGGCGCAAAATACTAACTTTTTCAACGATCTCTCTTGCAGCGTTGATATTATGCGTTCGAAGCTTGACCCGGAGAATCTGGGCATCATCCTTCTGAATGGCTTCATGGACGAATTCTTCCCCCAGGAGAAGCGCTCCATGCCGGACACGTTCGTGCTGTGGCACTACAATGGCATCCCTGGCTCCAATTTTGGCAGCAAGGTGAAGTACAATCGCGGCGTGGCGATTCTCCTGGAGAGTGACCTGAAGCTGATGTGCAACATCTCGAATCCCATGCTGATGTGTCTGCAGACAAAGTGGCCAAACATCGAGGTGAATTGGCAGGAGATGCGAACGCCGTCACTCAATTGACCAACTCTCGGCCAGGACCTGAGGCTCCTGAGTGGCAACAATTCACGCCCCAACTGAGAACCACTGCTAAATCTTACCTTTCCGATGAGTCTCCGACGGCACACACACACTTCACTAGGTTTCCCGCTTTTCCGCCTCCGTTCACCCTTCCCGAGCTAAATTTTTAGTGGTTAAATTGCATATTTATTTAAGTTATTTATGTTGGCAGCACAATTCAACGTTGCTTCCATCGCGCCATGGCTTCGCAGGCAGTTGACACTCGCCTCGGATCTCGTGCATTCACAGATTTTCTGTATAATCATTTTTAAGTGTATAATAATTCTCACCCAGTGCGATTTTATGGATAAAAACTATTTTAAATTACATGAAAAATTGAATAAAAGTAGATAAATTCGCGCATAGGATGTTTTGAGTCGGTCAGAAGGGGAGCCTCATGAAAAAACACTACACAATTGTCCTTACCAACTCAAGTCACATTTATTTCGTCACTGTGGAGCCGGAGGACGAGCCCTGAATGTCTTCCTGGGCTGCTGGTTTACAATCTACGACCACGACGACCGCCCTTCCTGCGCGTGGAGTCAGAAGGAATGGGCGTAACATCCTCAATGCGACCAATCTTCATGGAGGAGCGAGCCAGAGCTCTCAGAGCTGACTGAGCACCGGGACCGGGTGTCTTTGTCTTGTTACCTCCGGTGGCGCGCAATTTGATGTGCAGAGCAGTGATTCCCAGCGTCTTGCACTTCTCAGCCACGTCCTGGGCAGCCAACATAGCGGCGTAGGGGGACGCCTCGTCGCGGTCAGCCTTCACCTTCATTCCTCCGGTGACGCGCGCGATGGTCTCCCGACCGGACAGATCCGTCACATGGACGAAGGTGTCGTTGAAGCTGGCGTAGATGTGAGCCACTCCGAACACCATCTCACCTTCCTGCACCTGAGGGCCCAGGGACACCTGGACCTCTTCCTTCTGGGTTTTATTCTTCCTCGGAGGCATCTTTCAGAGAATCTGCGAGGTGAGAATATGGTTAGGTGGGATGTCAACAAGCCTTCTTCACAGCTTTTCTTCGTGTCTAAGTGAGTTTTTCAGAGAATATCACAACCACACCCTGGACAGGTGACTTGAGGACAATTTCACGTGTAAATTTAAAGGCAAAATCACTGAGAAACCGTACCTTTTCGCAGAAATTTGCGAACACAATCCACGTTTCCACGGCGAACGAATGGAAAAGAGCGACAATGGCCGCCGGAAGAGCCTATGACACCCCCAAAGCGGGTTGCCGCACGCAAAACCACCAGATTTGGGACAGCGAGAGAATTCGTTGGGACGGTGCAATTGGCACGTTTCTGTGTGCTGTTGTGCAGTGATGGATGTGTGTTGACAAATTGTGGCTCTTAAAATTGGTTTTTCTCTGTTAAAATTCACGTATATCCTCGAGAAAATGGTTCGCATCGCGTCCCAACATCACAGTGCTCAAGTTCACGGTGTCCATCCCTAGTTTGACGATGATTTTCGGCTGACGGACAACTGTGTCGGGCTATTTTGTGTGTGTCTCCATTTGGGGCAGTTTCCCTGTGTGTGCGGGCCTCTCGTGGGGCAGTCGCCCTGCTGAGTGTCCACTGAGTTACCCCCGAACGGGCGGGTTGTCGCGAATCGCCCCCCTTCGTCTTTGTATGTTGTGTGAGTTGGGACTTTGATCGAGCTGGCGACCGCAGGGAGCAATCCGGGAGGTGGCGGAGCCACCGCCAAGGCGTCCGCCGAGACGACAGAGTGGAACAATGAGGAATTGGATCAGATGAGCTTCGATGACTCGGACAGATTCGAGGAGGACTCCCTCTGCAGCTGGAGCTCAGAGCCGGAGAGTCTCTGCAACAACTGGCGCGGCTGGAAGAAGCCCATCACGACGTGCACATTCGGTTGCGGAACATTCAGGAAATCAGCTGAAGGTGAGTGTTTTTCTCTGGTGGAAAACTCACCCTTCCCCACTATCGATCAGAGCCCCCATCGTGCCGTCTCACTCGTGTGCGCGCCACACTGCATCGCGCCGTCTCCGTTGCACGCACACACACGCCACCACGGCGGGCGGAGAAAGAGGGAAACAGCGGAACAAAGTAAAGTCTGCGAGGCTGCCACAAAGGGACAAAGATGGCGCTAACGCATCGCAAAGGGTAGAGTTCAGGCGGCTCCAGACGCAAATTTCACACTCTTTTTCAGCCGCAGGAGCTGCAGAGAGTCCCTGTGCCGAGTCTCTTCCATTGTTTGCTCCACTTTGCTATGGCTTCGCATTGTCAACAGTCGCGCTGAAAGCCACCCTCGGAGACTTCCCCGTGCCAGAGCGACAGGAAGTCTCCATGGGAAAGTGGCCAGATCTGGGCGGGAGCAGGTGTTTCACTCATACACACAGGCTCACGGTCTTCTTCATCCCCCGCGGCTTTTCCCCGCGCGACGTGCGACGCGCGACAAGGGAATCATAACAAAAAGACGAGAGCAAGGCAGCGAGGCAAGTTCTTTGTCGTTGACCTGCCGTGCGGCTCTTCTCTTTCTCTCCCTCCTGTTCGCGCTTCTGCATCCACGTCTTCGCTCGGGAGGATGGTCTCCGAGTGTGTGCGTGTGTGTATGGAGAGATAAACAGAGAGAGAGGAAGACAAAGAACGGCAATCAAAACAATTCCGTTGACAATCACGGCGATCGACTGGGGCGAATCCGGGCATGAATTGCGCTTGGCGAAGCGATGCTGAAATGTCTTCTTGAGCATCTTCGTGAAAACTCTGGAGACGCTGAGTGTTTACGAATGGATTTGGGATTAGGATGAAGGAGGCCTTTAAATGCATCGTGAGGTCATTGACCCTTTTTCGAAATAGGGAGATTCTAAAACTTGCTGGTCAAGTTTTATTTTAACCCTCGTGTGACTCTCAAAAAAGCAGGTTTTGATGATTTTCTCATTCAATTCTACCGCAATAGATCAATGAATGTCGAGAGAGTATTTTTAGCAATTTTAGTTGTTCAATTATGTGGGAAAAATAGATTGACAGAAATAGCAATAGATTTAATTGCATTCTCTTTCTCTTCGAGAATGCTTTCATGTAGCATTTTGACGCAATGTCAATTTTGGTTTCTCTTAAATGCTAATAATTTCTAATGAATAATTTTGGCAGCATTTTATTCGTTACGGAAAATAAGTACATTTTCAGAAAATACCCGCTATTTGAGCCTAAGAATTGATCTCAATTCACCCAGAAATTTAATATAAATCCTTGACTTGACTTTAAACATGAGTATGAAAATCACATCTTTTTTTTAACATTCTCTTTGCAGAAAATGTAACGACGCTCACGGAATTGGCGGCTCGATGTGTCGCTTCGTATATTCCCTTTGAACTGGTGGAGCACGTCTTTCCGCCCGTGCCGGAGCAGCTGCAACTCCGCATCGCCTTCTGGAGTTTTCCGGACAATGAGGAGGACATTCGTCTGTACTCGTGCTTGGCCAACAGCTCAGCCGAGGAGTTCCATCGCGGCGAGTCTCTGTTCAAGAGTCGCTCCGTGAAGGATCCGCTGCAGATCGGCTTCCACCTGTCGGCCACTGTGGTGTGCGTTCAGCCGCGGGCGCAGTTCAACGTGGCCGTGACGTTCGATCGGCGTCGCATCTCGTCCTGCAACTGCACCTGCACCTCGGCCGCCTACTGGTGTTCGCACGTGGTGGCCGTGTGCCTGCATCGCATCCACTGTCCGAACGAAGTGTGCTTGCGGGCGCCGGTGTCGGAGTCCCTCACGCGCCTACAGAGGGATCAGCTGCAGAAGTTCGCGCAGTATCTGATCAGTGAGCTGCCGCAGCAGATTCTGCCCACGGCGCAGCGTCTGCTGGATGAATTGCTCAGCTCCCAGCCCACGGCCATCAACACGGTGTGCGGGGCTCCGGACCCCACGGCGGGCGCCTCGGCCAACGACCAGACGAACTGGTATCTCGATGAGAAGACCCTCCACGATAACATCAAGAAAATACTCATCAAATTCTGCCTGCCCGCTCCGATGGTGTTTAGGTGAGTTACTCACACAATCACTTTCCAAGCAGAGCCTTGGAATTGGGCCATGAAAACTGGCGTCAATTCCTTCCGGCTTAAGCACCACTTTATTCACCCTTAATCTCTTAATTAATTAAATTCTCAGCATAAGTCTCAAACTTTCGTTTCGAGATCTTTTCTAATTATCTTAATGGTTAATTGAGAAAATTGTCGCTCGCACATATTTCACGTCTTCTGCTGAAAATGACAATTTACCATTTTGAGACAATACGAAGAGTGGAAAATATGTCTGAAATCTTGGAAAGAACAACACCTGTTCGGTGTGTTGAGCAATGATTTGCCTTAACCATGCGAAAGATTTTTTTCAGTCACGCGAAAGTCAAAAAATAATCATAACAACTATGGTAAATAGTGTACATTATATGCAAGCTATTTATTTTATTTGTGACTCAAATTGAATGGCAAATATTTCTCTTAATCGTTAAAATTTCCTTGAATTTTTGAGATAAGATTGTCATCGATTTCTTCGGAGTTTTGTTTGTATATCTGCAAAGCTTTTCGCATGAAAAAGGGTAAATCAGCCACTGAGGAAAAAATGTTGAGTCTAGAGAGGAATTATGCTGAAAAATGTTATCGTGATAAATTCACGTATAGGATTGAGTGAGATAAGGAAGGGTTATGTAAAGTTTTAGGGCGTTTTCGTGACTTCCTCACCTATCTTGCAGCGATGTGAACTACCTAACGAGCTGCGCTCCGCCGGCTGCCTCGGAGTGGAGCTCCCTGTTGCGCCCGCTGCGCGGCCGGGAGCCTGAGGGCATGTGGAATCTGCTGTCGATCGTCAGAGAGATGTACCGTCGGTGTGACAGGAATGCCATTCGGCTGCTGGAGATCATCACGGAGGAGTGCATGGCGTGCGATCAGATCCTCGTGTGGTGGTTCAACACCAAGCTGTCCCTGCTGGCGGGCACGGGTGGCCACAGTGGCGGGAAGCACAGCAACACGCACAGCAACTCCAATGCCTCTCAACACGCCTGCAGCTCTCTTTGCGACGAGATTGTCGTCCTGTGGCGCCTGGCAGCGCTCAATCCCGGCCTGGCGCCCGATGAGCGGGACATGTTGCATGCTCAATTCACAACTTGGCACCTCAAGATTCTCGATCGTGTGGCGAAGAATCGCGTGGTGAATGCATCACACAGCGCGAAGCAGCAGCAGAACTCACGGTAAGAAGATTTCAATACTTGTGATGGCGGGATTTCACTACACCTTTTAACGTTTTAACACGTTGATCGAGATTTTTCTTGAGCATTGTTATTTGGCACTGAAAATATGATTTGTGTAATTGCAGAAATCTCAAGAAATTTCCTAATTCCCTAAGGCAAGTTTCTTTTATATTCTTATTGAGAAGGTGTATTTGGTTGGACATTACAATGAAAAAAGTATTTGTCAATGTATAAAGAGCAAGGGAATAGATATCATACGTTTGCTAAAGTCTAAAAGTATCTGTGTCAGAGCTGATTAAAGCGGATGTTTTTGAACTTTTGGACTTTAACTACGTTGATCCTTGTGATTTTGCCCTAGATTTAAGCTAATATTACCCAATATCATATTCTTTGCAGACCTAAGTTCTATCGTACGGACGCTGAGGTGTTTATTGGATTTAAGCCGGCCATCGAGGCGTGCTATCTGGATTGGGAGGACTACCCAATAGCTGGAATAACGCATACTCAGGATACGAATCCCATGTATCACTGTCCCTTCACGTGCTTCAAGCACTCAGACACGAATAGTCACGTAAGTTTTTTTTTTGCATTAAATCAATGGCATTAATAGCAGATCTAAGGATCAATTATTACCGCAGCAGGTGAATTCGAGTCAAGCGGTGCTGATGAATAATGTAAAGCATTATCAGCCAATGACGGCGATTCACAATGCCACGCTGAAGAATCGACGAGAGCGCAGCTACAGAGATCGCTGCTATGTGTCGAGCAGCAATAACAGCAACAGCAGTTCGGACAGTGTGAATGAGCGCCTGAATTCGCATCTGGACGAGTTGGGGCATCATCGCGACGATGGGAATCGCTCAAGTGCCAGCAGTGAAGGGTTCTGCGAGAATGAGAACGACGACGAGGGTATGGACAGTGGGGGCAATGCGGAGGGTGCCATTAGTGTGGTGGTGGTCGCGGCGTCGGCCGGTCAGGACAGTGGTGAGGCGACAACGAATAGAATTGTAAGCATCGATACTCAGGTGGCGGGGTCGCGTGGCTGTGACTCGGCTGGGAATTCGTGTACATCGAGCAACGATAGCTTGAGCAACACGGAGAAGTGTGAGCCGTGTGCGGAGGAGAACGGCGGCGCGAGGAGTTGTGTTACGGTGACTCTCTTGGTCACCTCCTCAGATGATGAGCACATGCAGACGGTGGACAGTAGTACTAGCTGTAGTGTACATTTAGATAGTAGCCATGTAAATAGTTTCAATGAGAACGTGAACGAGGTGAAGCACGAGACGGCAACTCAAACAGCATCAAGCACTTCACCACCAGTATATACTGAAAGTGCCAATGAGAAGGGGAGCACTCAGGGCCAGCCGTCGAAAGGCTGTCAGGCTGACGAAGCCGCAGGAGAAGTGACAGGCTCCGGTGAGACATTGGAGACAAATTTGCGTCGTCCGTCGAAGGAGGAGAGTCTCTCAAGTTCAGAGTCGATAGATGATTATAATGTCTACTATTATGACTCCAAGCCAACTGCCACAGCGCCTGGAGCCACTGCACTGAGTTGCCACTCGGCCTGTGATGCCAACTCATGTGCATATGAGAGCAACAAATACAAGGCGCCGGAGCCCAAGAGTCAGATCTTCTCGAACATCAAGCCCACGGAGGACGCCTGGGATATACTATTTGCGCGGGCTGAAGGTCTGCACGCTCATGGACATGGTAGGGAGGCGTGCATCCTTGCTGTGCGTCTCGCTGAAGAACTGCTGGCAAATCCACCCAACTTGATGATTGAATTGCCGCCGCCGCCGAAGAGGAAAGGCGGCAAGAAGTCGTCAATTCACCCGTTGTCGCATCAGATGAGCGTGTTGGCGTCAGCAACACTCTCCAAGTGCGCCTTTCTCTGTACAGTTCTGGCTGAGAACTCTGAACACTATCATCTAGCATTTCGCATTTGTCTCTTTGGTCTGGAAATGCCTCGACCGCCGGCCAGCACGAAGCCGCTGGAGGTGAAGTTGGCGAATCAAGAGGCGGACTTGCTAGCACTACTGAAGCGTATTCCAATGGGACAGTTGGAGTTGAGAGTGATTCGGGAGAGAGCGGAGCATCTCAGAGACTGTACGCTAAAGTCACGCGGAGAAGCCCTGTTGCCCATCATGTTGGCCAGCTTCATCTTCGACGCAATGGTGATGCCTTCAATTTCGGGCAAAGAGAACCGGAATAAGGTCATGAGTATGTCTTACCGTTTGCCCACGGATGAAAATTTGGGATTTGAAGCGGCTGTGGCGGCTCTGGGACTGAAAGCGAATGTCTCAGAGGCGGAGCATCCGCTGCTTTGTGAGGGCACCAGACGCCAGAGGGGAGATTTGGCAGTGACTCTGCTGTATTATTATAAAGATGAGCCGAGGAAGATCGCGAAGATCATGGAGAAACTTCTCGATAGGGAGATTCATGTGTTGATGAAGACACCTCTCCTGCCGGCGTACTACTCCAACAATCCACCCGTGAGGACAGCGGGTCAATACTCTCGGCGGGATGAACAGGAGACAGTGGCTCAAATGATGACGGATACGCTGCAAGAGTACGGAGGAAATAGTCGACCGCAGAGCAGCACCAGTGCTGAGTTGGAGGGTTGCATGGGTGCCATGAGTCTCTCTGGAGCACCTCAGGGAGCTGCTGGCGGCGGAGGAGCAATGGGAGCGCCCGGAGTGGGTCCTGGTGGCGCAATGCAAGCCCAGGGTACGAGGATGAAGGACTCGCGGTATAAGGGAAAGCGCCCTTATCCCTCGATTCCCAATCAACCATCCGAGGCGAGTGCTCACTTTATGTTCGAATTGGCCAAGAACATCCTGGTCAAGGCGGGCGGCACGAGCTCCACGTCACTCTTCACGCAGGCTTCGACGAACCAGAATCACCATGGACCTCATCGGGCTCTGCACATGTGCGCCTTCCAGTTGGGCTTGTACGCTCTTGGGCTGCACAATTTCGTCTCCCCGAATTGGCTGTCCAGGACATACTCGTCACATGTGTGCTGGATCGTTGGCCAGGCGATGGAGATTGGAGCTCCGGCGATCTCTTTTCTCATTGACACTTGGGAGGGGCACTTGACACCGCCGGAGGCAGCCGGCATGGCTGACAGGGCATCTCGCGGGTGGGACAACAACATGATCTATCCGGCAGCGGAGTTGGCTCTGTCAGTCCTCCCTCACGCTGCTGCCCTGAATCCCAGCGAGATTCAGCGTGCCATTCTGCAGTGCAAGGAGCAGTGCGATCAGATGCTGGAGAGAGCGTGCATCACTGTGGAGAATGCCGCCAAGGGCGGAGGAGTGTACCCGGAGGTACTCTTCCAAGTGGCCAGATACTGGTATGAGTTGTACATTCGCAACAGTCCCAGCGGTGAGATGGAGCACGAGATGGGCAATGATGTACATTTGGATCACAATGTGATGAATCTTGGGCCGCTGATGGAATCCCAGGAGATGCCACCTCAGGTTGTTCCGCCGCCGCAGCAGCAAGCGCCACCGCCGCCTCCACAGCAGGCGCCGCAGCAACCTCCGCCGCCCGGGCAGGGTGTTGTGGTGGCGACTACGACACCGCCGCAGCCCTATCAGCAGGCCGTGACGACACTGGCGCCCATCGGCATGACCCACTACGGCCCGTACAGCTTCCCCTGTCAGGGCATCTACTCCCATCACCACAACATCCCCTTTCCGCACAATCAGATGCAGATGTACATATCGACGCCACCGCAGTTTCCCTACCCGCCACCCAACCAACAGCCCGGACCGTACGTGCAGCCGCCGCCTTTCCAGCAGATGGGCCACCCAGCCACTGTTGGACCACAAGGTTACACGCCCCTGCAGTGCCCCACCCAGCAGCAGTACTCGGGCGTCCAGGTGCCAGTTCAGGTAAGCCCTTAAAACTTGTGCTCAATCAGTATTAATCGTGTGATCTGTGCTTCTAGATGCCTGTTCCACCGCCCAATAATGGTCAGATGCAGCAAAATATGCAGTATTTCAGCCAGGCAGTGACTCTTGCTCCTCCGCCACCGCCGCCCAACATGAGCAACATGGGCAGGAATCAGCATCAGCCTCACGGATCTCATCACAGTGTCATGTATCCGTTTGTGCCGAATCCCGTGCGCCAGAGGCATCCTCATCAATTCAGGTAGAATCGGGCGATGGGATTCCATTAATGTGGCACTGTGTGACTGAGAAATTTCTCCGTGTCTTTCAGCCAAATACAGCTGAGGTACTTGCTGGCGGCGTACAACGTGGGCATGCTGGCGATGGAGACTCTGGCCAGGAGGGTGCACGATGATCGTCCGCAGGCCAAGTACGCCCGAGATCCACCCTATGGGGAGGATGTGAAATGGTTGCTGAGAATTTCTAAGAAATTGGGCACTCAATACCTCCATCAATTCTGCGTGTGTGCCGTGAATTCCATCGTGAGCCCTTTCGTTCTGCACGATGTGGCCATTGAGTCGGCTTACTATTTGGCGCGCAACAATCCGGCGCTCGTTCTCCAACACCTTCGATCAGCTCTCACGCCTCTTGTGCAAAAGTGCCAGCAAATGTAAGAGAAAAATCGGCGAGAGGGATTTTTCATTGGGATGAAGAGCTGACTTTTTCACTTTGTTCTTTGTAGGTACATTCAGTGCATTCATCAGAAGTTGTATCATCTCACCACGGCAGACTATGAGGACTTCTCGAGCATTATTTTGGCCGCCAGGGCAGCTTTTCAGATTACGCCAGAGGGAAATGCACAATTCAAGGATTGGCTGCAGTCCATCAGGCGGTAAGTTTTGTAATACATTTTTGCACCACCCTTGAATCCTCTGAAACGGGACCTTCTCTCTCATTCAGATCGAAGTCCTGCAAGAAGGACTTGTGGACGCAGATCAATGCTGCACTGCAGAACAATTCCAAATGACAAAGACTCGACTCGGTCAGCTCTGAAGGGGTTGGTCCAGCGCATTCGACACCGTGCAGCTCACAGTCGCGTCCGTACGTTCAGGGGGGCGGCAAGAGGCCCTACTGAGGGCGTCCCACCATCACAAGTTGACCCACATGCAGAGAGACGCGATGAAAGTCCATTTCTTTATTTTGGGGTTTTGTTGAAAATCTAATTTTTGACCATCACAGTTTCTTCTTCTTGCGTTCGTGTTTGATGGAAAAGAAATCCCGAGGACTTTTTCCTCCTATTTTACTTGGTAAAGAAAACAGAGAAAAATGTCTAATTTCAATTTTTGCGTGATTTTTTTTTTTAAATAATAACTATGATAAAAATGGAAATTTTCTCTCTTTTAGAGAACTAAGTAATATTAATTGAAAATGTAGATTTTCAAGAGAGGATTTAATTTCCTGGATAATTCTAATAGATTTATGTTTTTTTTTCTAACGGAATTTTAATGTGAAGCCATGGAGGAAATATTTTACTGATAGAAGATCATAGAATTAAAAACCCTCATCACCTTTTCTTTTAGCTAATGTTAGATGAATTTTTTCCCCTAAAATGCTTTCTTGGTAGGTTTTAGATGACAATTGCAGCCGTGACAGAATCTCAGATGAAATTTCACAATAAATAATCCATCATTCTTACACGCCTTCGTGAATGTACTAAACTACTATATAGATTTTTGTCTCAGAAAGATTAACTCTAAATAAATACAGTAGCATAAAAAGTCCCATTTGTGTTCATATAAGTCGTGAAAGTGAAATGAAAACTGAGATGAAATACTTTTTAATTTATTTTACGGTTAATTGACTTTTGAAATAAATTGTGAGTCCTTTTTGTGTCTCTAGAAAATGAAAATATGAAATAGCAGAAAAAAGGAAGTAGGAAAAAATTAATAGGATTTTAATGTCACGCATAATAGCATCACAATTACGTGAAAAAAAATATTGCGAAAATAAACATCCTCTTTTCTTTATATACATTTTATTGAATGTATCCGATTCTTTTGTCGCTGTATTTTTTAGTGTGTTTCGTTTTTTTACATAATTTTTTTTTATTTACAAAAATACATATATTCTTATTTTATAAATATACACCAATTTTATCCTGAAGCGTTATTTTTATTCCTTTCTCTGTGGTCCCTTTTTAACCGCCTTTTTTGTCTCTCAGTGCGCAACATTTGCACGAAAAGCGTTCTTACTTTGGGTATAGAAATAGACACTTAAAATGAAACATTGAAACAGGACGGTTGTGCATTTTCACCGTAGAAACCCGAAGAATGTATAGGAAATCCAAGGCAAAGGAGTAGTTTTTAGGAAGAAATCAACAGTTGAGTGTTTCTTTTGTTCTATTTAGAAGCGAAAAAACATTTCTTTGCGCTTATTTTTCGGCGAAATACTTGAAGAATGCATAGTTGTAGTGGTATAAAATTTAATGGGTAATTTTATGAAAAAAAAATCTTTCTCTTGCATTTTGTGTGATTTTTTGTGGTAGTTTGTAGGTAAAAAGAAAGAAAAAAACACATTTTAAACAAGTATAAAATATAACCTTGTATTGTATTTGAATTGAAGATTCGTGTAAAAAAAACGTAGATTTTCAGAGTATAGATGAAAAAATTTCTGTATTTTTTGTCTCACACGCCCTCACTCAGATGAAAAGTGAATAAGAAAAATAGAAATTTAACAATTTAAACGAGAAAAGTAATGAGAAAAAACAGTAGATGATAGAAATTGAGAAAACAACTCATAGGTTTTAGTGCGTCATGTATAAAAAAAGAAATCTACCTTAACCACTTAATAAATATTACATACTAAGAAATATTCTTATAATAAAATTTTAATAAAATAATGGATAAAAGAGATATTCTTGAGAACATGGAAAAATCGAGTACATTTGATGTTATCAATTATTGATGGATATAGTGGCGTTTTTCCGCAGACAAATCTTACGTTTTCTTCTGTTCGTGTAGTTTTAATCACGAAAGAAATTCTATGAATTGCAAATCACGCGCAATTTCTCACAGCAATAGTTTTGAAGAAAGAAAAGAGTTAGAAATATATAGAAATAGCCTTTTAAAAGAGAGCAGAAAACAATACCCACCTCTTGTCCTTCTCTTTGTTGCATATTTTAGAGATCGAAAGGAAAAGAAGGAAAATACAGAATGATGTTTTGTCAAAATTGCTCTTTCCAGAGAGAATTCAGTAAATAAAATCTATTAACATTTCTTCAAGTTACATTTATGAATAACGAAAAATTGAATAAATTATAAAATAAACATTTCTTTTCAAAACTGTTCAGACCCTAAGAAAAAAAACATAAGAAAGAGAAAACTTTTTAAAGAGTAGCGAAGAATTTTATAGGCAGGTAATGAAGAAAATTATATATATAAAGAAATAATGAAAAAGTCTAGAAAGAGGCAAAAAAAGACATATTTTTACACTCACTATAAAGAAGATAAAGAGGTTGGCGAGAGAAAAAAAATATCCCAGGAGGAAGATTCTAACATCCCTCTTTCGTGTAACATCTAGCCCACAATTAAAGAAAAAATACTTCTTTTTGGAATATGAAAAAAACAACATGAAAATTATCATGCAATACTGTGTCTTACGAAGCATAGGAAAGAGAAAGATTAACACTTATTCTTCATTGTCAGAGAAAGAGATCAAAGAGTAGAAGAGACAAGAGATATTCTTATTGAGCATTCAAAATACTCACTATAAAAAATATACATATTTATCTTGGTGTTGTAATAAAAAATGAACAATTTTTAAAAGCAAAAATGAAAATATTTAACATAATCTTATTATAGAATTTTATTATTAATGAGAAAAGGAAGAGATGAAGGAAGAAAGAAAAAAAAACATTGAAAAAAGAATACAAAAAAAATAATTTTGAAAACTACATTTACTTATACATTTTATCACATTTAAGCATTACAGAAATATTGAAAGCAGATAAAAAAGAAATGAAAATCAGGAAATTTAGTTATTATTGAATTTTAACATGAAAAAAAAGTATATTTCTAGCAAATTAAACAAGATAATACACTATTAAAATATACATAAAAGTAAGAGAAAGTAAAAGGAAAAGAATATTGCATTGCATCAATAAGAAATGAGAAGTATAAATAAAGTGAAAAAAAATTGTATCTAGAGATAAGAAAGGGGAGAAAAATCCACAGATTATTATAAGAAGGAAAGAATAAAAATATCTTATTACAACTTATACAGGAAATCTTGGCAAATGCATCACAACACATCTCTTCCTCAGCATGTGAAAGGAATCTATGCAAATCACGATGATGTTTCTTATCGCTCTTCATGGCCATTTGCGAAGACTCGAGTGATAAACCAGGAAGCATTTACTTGGCATCAGCTGGTAATTGGATCATTTCGCAATGCACGAAGCCTGTGAAATCGGTGCCTCAATTTAGCTCTTTGGCTTCTCTCATCAGAAGTTTGCCCTTCTGCTTGATTTATCTCTAATGAAATAGTCAAAAGGACAACTATTGATTAATTTTCATGACACTTTTCCTTGGATTGTCGAAAGAGCCTCAATTCCAATCTCAATCGTCTATCGAGTCAGTGGCGATAAGAAGAGGCTCAAGAGCCCAACATTCACATGCTTCAAGCATGCTCCTATTCTCCGAGTTAATCACGTTCAGGCGACCGTCACGTGTACGAATGAAAACACTGGTTAGACATGAAAGTGGGTCTGTGGAAACATTTTGGCTTTTTGCCGCCCAGACGAGGGGCATTTTTAATCAATTTCTAGTCCAAAAGTCTCTTCTCCCTTGATAAGATTTATGCAGATATTTCGTAATAATCATTATTTACTAATAATATTTTTAATCATCTGACAAATTGACAGTGTGGATTTGACTTCCTGTCGATGGAAAAATATTTACAAGCAGATTATTATTTATTTATTGAACATTTTCTTAAACAAAAAATCTTATCAGAGTGTTGTGAAGAATTAGATTTAATTATTATTGGCACGAGTTTCTATGAAGAAAGTCGCTTAATCTTAAGAAGACGAAATTCAGAAATGTTTAGCGAGAAATTTTTGATGTTTTTGTGTAAAATAATTATGCTTTATGAAATTATGATTCACTAATTTGAGATCTTAAATACTGAAGCTCTTCAAAATCTTGACTGAAATTTATCTTGTGTCTGCTGATAAGGCGAAGTCGCTCGAGCTGTTGGCCCCTGGGCTGACTTCTCTTATCAGCCGACCGAGAGAGTGTGCCAGAAGAGCGCCGAGAGAGGCAGCCAATCCTCCCGAAAAGTGTGTGCTCACGATGCCGTGACGTCACGAGGCGTGAGTATAAAAGATGATGCTTCCGAGCCGATGGGCATTCACTTGTGCGCGTCAGGCAAGTGCTGAAGACCAGCCCCACGCCAGTGGGAATTTCCTCTGCTGCTCAACGTGTTTGTGACTTCTCGCCGAGGATGAGCTCCTTCCAGATGGCCGAGGACCTGTGCAAGGCCGACACTATCAAGCTGCGGAACAGGCATATTGGGTGAGTGCGAAGTGGCGCCAACGCAGAGGAGGCCATGGAAAGTTACATCACGCCGTGTCTTTGCAGGAAATCGTGCCAACTGTTCTACAAAGGCGCCCCCCTGAAGATCGTCCGCGGCCAGGGGCAGTACATGTACGACGAGGAGGGGACGCGGTACTTGGACTGCATCAACAATGTTGCACACGGTGAGACGCATTTTCTCAATTTGCCCGCCGTTATAGGCCACTTCCTCTGACGCACGCAGGCCCATGTCATTGACAGAGGGCAAACAATTTGACTCCCTCCGCCATTGTCTCGGCCAAAGAGCCCCAATTTGTTGCTAATATCGATAAGAAGTCTCATTACTCTCTCAATTCCACACTCATCTCGCGGTCGCCATGAAGGGATGGGGCTGATTTATTACTCTTCCTTGTTGACGACGCAATTGGTGATGTCACGCTCTCGGCACACGCGTAAACAATGATTTCGGATTCCGCCCAGAGACTCTGGCTATCTAGTGTTATCAATGTGAATCTCATAAATATTTGTCAAGTGATATTATTAGGCGAGAGAGCTTTTATTTACTTTAAAAATAGAACGTGAATCAAATTGAAGTGGACAAATTATTAGGCTTGTTGTTTGGGATGGAAATGTTTTTGCGATTTAAGCTGAGGATGAAAGTTCAGCTTCATTCTTTGTAATTAAATTTTTGGTACATTTCTGAAGATAGAAAGGTGAAATAAATCACTCCACTTCAACAAACTGAGAGCTCAGTCACTCTCGCGTCAACTGAGCAAATATGTGCATAAATTCACATAGCTGTAATACCGAGTAAACACAAGAACGTGGCTTTATTTTTAATATATCCCAAAATACAAATAATTTGCAAATGTAGCAGAAAAGCAGAAAATTTCCCTATACAATCTTTTATCGTTTTTCTCTACGCTCCCTTGTCACCAATGGCGTGTCGACAATGCCAACTGGCGATCGCGATGTTTGGTGATCATTTTATCACTGTGATTACCATTGCGATGAGCCGTGCGGGGGTCGAAAGGGCACAATGGAGGCACTCAGAGACGGCGTGCTCCCTCCGCTCTGCACGTGATTAACTCTTGCAGCTTGTGCAACTCAAAACGTGGTTCGGTCGTTCGTTATCAGGCCCTATGTTTGCTCACTCAGTGTATATTTAATGAAAACTGTGTGTCGTTAATACTGTCAGCAGCTGCCTGAGTGGGTCCGGAGTGGACATTGTGGATGTGAGGGCTATTTTTGTACTTTCAGATCGTCTCTAATTCCCTCTAATCGCCACTCTCATGAGACAATTCTCTTATCGTCCCAACACTGAGTAATATTGAATTGTCACCATGTTTCTCTGTCATGATTCCTCATTTGACTCCCCATAAATTGATGAAGGTGTGTCTTGATGTTCGCACTCAACAGAGGACAGTTAAATTGTATAGAAAAATTGCTTTCTATGCATAATGCGAAAGACTTATAGAATTATCCAGATAATAGCTCTTAAAACGGGAATTTTTAATCATTTTTAGACTTCACGTTCAGCTTGATACCAACGAAATTGAGTTTGTTCGTGTTTTAGCAAAACCTTGATCAAGTTGATTTTCGAGGAAATCTAAGAGATTAATCGTCTAATCAATAAATGTCACTTACAATTGGATGAACAATCCAGGTCACAAGTCTAAAGGTACAATATTGTAATCAAAATTGAGTATATTCCGTAATTGATGTTGCGCCTCGCATTTAAAGTCCATTTTCCGCGACTCTCTCTTCACGCTCACTTCACGTGCTATCAGTCGCGGTGAGAGCAATTATTTGCTAGTGTCTGATAATTGTTTGATTGTCATCTCCTTGTTGATTCGCCCTCCGCCCCCGCACGCGTGCTCAAACAGCCGTTGACAGGATCTGTGGGAATTTTCCCACTCTGTGGCGTTGCACCATAACTGAATTAGTCTCTGCATTTTCCAGTGGGACACTGCCATCCGCGCGTTGTGGCGGCCGGCTGTCGCCAGATGGCCACTCTGGCCACCAACAATCGCTTCCTGCACGACGAGCTGGTGCGGTGCGCCCAGAGGATCGCTGACAAGACTCCCGGCGACCTGTCCGTGTGCTTCTTCGTCAACTCCGGATCGGAGGCCAATGATTTGGCCATGCGTCTGGCGCGGGCGGCAACGCAGCAGCGAGACATCATCACACTGGATCAGTGAGTATATTTTAGCGTATTTTGCCCTCCTTCATCAGTCTTATCAGCTAATTTTACGCGCGACCTTTTCGCGATAGCGAGCAGCTGTTTTTTGCCTTTCGCTCTTCATTGTAAATTTCTCTTGATAACCGCGGAGTTGTTTTGTCGTCGAAAGATGCGCCTTGTGTCATGATAAATTAAGTTTAGGAGCACTTTGACAATCAGGAAACCAATATTTATACTTTTAAACCTAGTTTAACGAGAGATAAATTATCAACTAACGAGTAGTCTTTTCCTCTGTTTCTTCATCATCCCCATCGCCATTCTTAGAGGCTAAAACAAGGTTTCTTGTAGCGCCTACCACGGCCACCTGATATCCACCATGGAGATCTCGCCGTACAAGTTCAATCAACCCAATGGAGACCCGAAGCCGGCCTACGTGCATGTGGTAAGCTAGTCTCGCAGCCTGTCTGCGAAGAAATCCCGTCAATTGAGACCTCCTCCATCCCCAAAACAGGCTCCACCGCCGGACACCTATCGTGGCCGGTACACGAGCCGGAAGCACTCTGACGATGAACTGGCACAGCTCTATGCTTCTGAAGTTGATGAGATTATTGCCAAGATCAAAGCTGAGGGACGCGGCGTGGCGGCATTCATTGCCGAGAGTCTTCAGAGTTGCGGTGGGCAAATCATCCCACCAAAGCAGTACCTGGGCAATGTCTACAAGTGAGATTTCCTCCATGTCGCACTGTCTGCTGTTGTAACTGATATTTATGCTCTCTTTCCAGGGCCGTGCGAGAGGCTGGCGGACTGGTGATTGCTGATGAAGTGCAGGTGGGATTTGGACGCGTTGGCACGCACTTCTGGGCTTTCGAGCAGCAGAACGTAATTCCAGACATTGTGACAATGGCTAAGCCCATTGGCAACGGTTATCCAGTGGGAATAGTGATAACAACACCCGCGATTGCAGACGCATTCGCTTCCAGCGGAATCTCCTACTTCAATACAGTAGGAAAACACTTAAATTCTCCTTTAGACAGTTGCCTTATTATCTTCTTTTCTTTCAGTACGGCGGAAATCCCGTTTCGTGTGCCATTGTCAATGCTGTTCTGGATGTCATCGAGGGTGAGGGTCTCCAGGACAACGCCCTGAAAGTGGGTCATCATCTGATTGAGCAGTCAAAGATGTTTGCGTATGACTTTGATCTGGTTGGCGATGTTCGAGGGTCGGGATTGTTCTTGGGCATTGAGTTGATCAGGAACCACGAAACTCTGGAGCCTGCCACAGATGAGGCGACTTTTGTGGTGAACAGGATGAAGGATTTGCACCATATTCTCGTGAGTCAGGACGGACCCAACAACAATGTCATCAAGCTGAAGCCTCCGATGGTGTTCAACATTGAGAATGCTGATGAATTTCTTCTCGCCTTCCGCGAATGTCTCAACACACTCAAAGCGATGGAGCAGAAATCGTCAGAAGTGACTGGACAAACCACCATTGTTTGCACAAAGTCAGAAGCGAAGATCCTCAAGACGTCAGAGGTTTTGATAAAAGGAGTGTAAAAGATCGTATTATTGCTTAGTGTATAAGAAAATCCTAGCATTAGAATCTTGAGAATTCACCTATTTCTATTGTATGCATGATATTCCAGAAGAAACTTTGTCTTTTAAGCTCCTCCTGCTGATAAAGGATGTGCAAAGATGTTATTGTATGAGAATATTAAAAACAGAAGAGTACGTTTCACTGATTAAAATCGATTTGTATGATTTGCCATCTGTCCCACTCAGATAAAATGATGTGTCTTGATTCTCCTGTGCAAGCTAAAAATTTGCGGTTGGTAGTTTGGCATGGGAAAAGCATGATATTTCACTCTTTATCACTCCTTCTGATAAAATGGGTGTGCAAAGAAATTATAATATGAGACTGTGGAAAAGAATGTGTTTATCAAATGCTGTGAAAGTCTGTAAAAAGTACTACCGGTTTCCCACAAAGTCGCTTAACGGAAATTGTCTGTGGTGATGCAGACGATATTCAGGCTAGCAAAGTGTCCTCCAGCAGATCATCGCCAGTGTTCTTTCGTTTCTCTCACTGTGTAGTCCATCAATCAATTTGTCCCTTTTTTGCCTCATTAAAGTGTTTCCGCGTGGATTTTTCTCAAGACGGAGTGGAGGCAGTGTGGATCGAGATGAAAATGTAAGTGGAAAATTGCATTCTACCGAATTTTCCCGCAGAAAATCTGAAAAAAAGTGACGCGAATGATGAACCGCGTGGTAATTCTTGAGTGCGAACACGTTTTTTCTCATGAAGTGATTTTTAAGGACCTTTTAACCGGGAAATTTGTGAAAAACGCTAGGAAATATTGCAGATTACTGTTAAGCATCGCAAAGTTTCTCTCTTTTTCATAGAATTCTTTCACAACTTTTCTCTAAGAATGTTGGAAAATTCACCAGCATTAGAGTTTTTTTTTAGTTTTTTTATAATGATTTTGAGGGCTTTCCAACTTCTTAAGGCAGAAATCTATTGTCAAATAGTGCACAAATAATGTGAGCAAAGAAATTGATGACTAACTATTGGTGATAAGAAAAGTAGAGTAAACCTGTTTTCAGAGAGTCATAAATGCAGTCTTTTCAATGTTTGCAAAGGCGCAGTGAGCAAAAAACGATGTAACCTAGAGCCATTAGGCGTACTCACTGCATCACTTTTTATCCTTTTTATTGTTTAATTTCAATGTTCAACTTAAAATTTATGCAATAATCGTAATTTTTCATTCCAATTTTCTAGCTCCACCATTCAAAACACTCTTCTAGGATCAGCTCTTATTTTCCTGCTGTATTTTCCGAATTTTGCGGCCTCAGACGCCGATTGCTCAAAATCTGATCAATATCTCTGTGATAATGGTGAGTAACGTCGTAATATGTTGTATTTTCGATGCCAATTTGAGCCTTGTTGAATTGTAGGCGAATGCATTAAGAAGCAGGCCATGTGCAATGGAAAGGTAGATTGCGCGGATGGCAGCGATGAGATAGATTGTGACCGGAAGCAGTGTCTGATGCCCAATTGGTTCCGCTGCAAGGATGATCAGTGCATCAGCTCCTCTTTCCGCTGCGACGCACACGAAGATTGTCGCCACGGAGAAGATGAGGACTTCTGCAAGGACTTCCAGGCACATCACACACCGGCGAACTGTACTGCCTTCGAGTGGCGATGCTCCGACATGATGTGCATCCCGAAGGAGTTGGTCTGCAATGGTTACCACGACTGTTTCGATAACTCGGACGAGAATGTTGGCTGTGATGGCATCAACAGCACTTGCAAGGGATTCCTCTGTCGGAATGGCCACTGTCTGGAGAGCAGAAAGTGGCAGTGTGACGGTGTCAACGATTGTGGCGATGGCAGCGACGAGGACAATTGCGAAGGAAAGTGCAGTTTGGAGTTCCAGAAATTTAAATGTAAAGATGGAAGTGCTTGTCTCACCCTGGATAAGGTCTGCAATAATGACACGGATTGCAAGGATGGCTCAGATGAAGGTGGACTGTGCAAAAACAGTAAGTTTCTTGATATGTTACGAGTATTGCTTTATTGTTAATGTTTTATTTTCTTCCTTTAGCCACTCTCTGTGATAAATTAAATTGCCCAAGACGCTGCAAGGTGTATCCTAACGGCCCCCAATGTCTGTGTCCAAATGGATACTACTACGACGTCCATTCCAACACGTGCGAAGACATTAATGAATGTGACATCTTCGGGCATTGTTCCCAAGGCTGTATAAACAGTAAAGGTTCCTATCAATGCACTTGCGTCGATGGCTTCCGACTCAAAAGCGACAATCGCACGTGTGTTGTGTCCAGCGGTGACGCCCTGATGCTCTACACCACGCAACGTTCCATTCGCGGCTATCACCTGAAGTCACAAGTGCAGACTGTGGTGGCGATGAATATGTCCCTGGTCATTGGAGTGTCATACGATGGGCATTGGGTGTTCTGGACAGATCTTAGCCTGAAGGCGGAGAGGATCATGCGAGCCAGGGATGATGGAAGCCAGCGTGAAACCTTGCTGAGCACAGGCCTCGGTTCACCTGAAGATGTCAGCGTTGACTGGCTCACTGGGAATATCTATCTCACGGACAGTGAGAAGATGCACATCTCGGTGTGCTCCATCGCGGGCCACTATTGCACAAAGCTGATAGAGAAGAACATCCACAAGCCACGAGGAATAGCCCTTCATCCCAGGCTTGGTGTCATGTACTGGACAGACTGGGGAGCGAAGCCTCAAATTGGAGTGGCCGCGATGGACGGAGCAGGAGCGAGACCATTTGTGGACAAGGACATTCATTGGCCCAATGGACTCACGATTGACTGGCCCAACGGGAGAATCTACTGGGTAGATGCCAAGATCAGGCACATTGAGAGCATCAAGCTCAACGGCGAGGACCGCAGGGTAATTCTTAGAGATGTGGTGAAACATCCCTACGGAATCGCTGTATTTGAGGACAACATATACTGGTCTGATTGGAATACCAACTCAATTCAGACGTGCAATAAGTTCACGGGAAAAGATCACACTCTTGTGCTTCACAGCAGACACATTTACGACATTCACATCTACCATCCGGCAACTCAGCCCAATGAGAAACATCCTTGCTATGGCAATTCGTGCTCACATCTTTGTCTCCTGAGCCACAATCAGACTTACACTTGTGCTTGCCCGACGGGAATGGTCATTTCCACAGACAAAAAGAATTGTGTTGATTCATCCGACAAGCACTATCTCATCCTTGGGGTGGGAAATTATCTGGTTACACTTGAGCATCAAGAATTTGGTAGATATACAACAGGAGTTGGAGATGATATCAACACAGTGATTAGTGAACTTGTCTACAACTCTCTCACAGGTGAGCGTTAATTGTTTAGTGTTTGGTAGAAGACAGGTCTCAATACTTTACATTTCTCTCAATTCCAGGAAACGTAGTTATAGCCAGCAATGTTGAGAAAAAAATCTACACTGTTAACTTCCGAACGAAAGAAACGAAAGAACTTTTGAAGAGTGGGATAGGAAATATCTCTAGTTTAGCTTTTGGTAGGTTTTTCAATCTACATAATGCATGAAAATATTCTCTACCTGCACTGTTTCACTTCTTTCCAGATCATTTGAGTAATAATCTGTACTGGACTGACGTCGAGCGAGGAACCGTGGAAATCTACTCATTCAACAGCAAACATCGGGCCATTGTGCAGCATTATATGGGCAACGAAAAGCCAACGGCAGTGGCCGTTGTCCCGGAGATTGGGACGATGTTTATCGCTCTGCAGGACATCAGCGGACACATTCACATAGACAAGCAACTCTTGCATGGACGAGGTGTTCACACTCACGCCATTGAGGAAGATATTGGCGTTGGCGGAAAAGTCTCCTTCGCTATCGATACAGAAGTTGAGTCTTTGTTCTGGGCAGACGAATCTGGCGATAGAATCGAATTCACGAACTTCGACACAGACATTCGTCACATATTCAGAGGAAACCTGCGAAATCCGGTCTCGATCACGACAATTGGGAATAATGTTTTCTGGACTCAGGCGAAATCCGCTAAGGTTTACTGGGCTGATAAGAATAACGTACAAGTCATCCAAAGAATTCCACTCGAGAAGCCGACATTTGGACTGTTCCCTGACAGAATTCCTCTGGCCAGAGCCAGCGCAATAATGCAGACATCTGATCATGTCTGCATGAAGGGCAACGGAGGATGTTCACATATCTGTGTGTCAATGGGCAGGACGTCCAATGCTTGCGTGTGTCCGCCAGGAATGGTCTTCAAGGACTTCACCAATATGACCTGCATTGAGACTTTCGATTGTGAATTCCGCTGCGGAAGTGGCGAGTGTAAAACCTCCTCTAGAGTTTGCAATGGACACGCAGACTGCGCCGATGGCTCAGACGAAGCCAAATGTGAGGAGAAGGATTTCCGGAAGAAAGGCGTCAAGTGTTCATTCGATGAGTTCCGATGCTCTGACGGAAGCATGTGCATTTCTCAGGAGAATCGCTGTGATCTCAACAGAGACTGCTCAGACGGATCAGACGAAGAAGATTGTGTTCACTACGAACACAAGTCCAAATGCCATCGTCTTCAGCACGCCTGTCCGGATGGGATGTGCATTGACGTTACTGCACTCTGTGATAGCATTAAGGACTGCACAGATGGGTCAGATGAGGTGAATTGTACGCAACCTGAGAAAGCGGATCTCTGTGACGTCTCCAAGGGAGCGTTCAAGTGCATTTCCGGACAGTGTATCGATGCGAACTGGGAGTGTGATGGTTTCGTAGACTGCAATGATGGATCTGATGAACATAATCGTTGTCCAACTGAGGGGATGAAGTGCGCTAACGGATTTCGACAGTGCGCTTCCGGACATTGCATTGACTCCAGACTCTTCTGTGACGGACATAATGATTGCGAGGATTCGTCAGATGAGATAGACTGCAATGTACCAACGCTAGATATTTCCAAGGTGAGAATCTTTTGTTCTTCCAAAGATTGCGAAGAGTGTAAATTTCAATCTCACCTTTTCTTTCCCGTAGACTGAATGCGGCGACGGAATGGACACAACGAAGGTCTTCCAATGTGTGTCTGATCCTAACATTTGTCTCAATCTCACCTCTCGCTGCGATGGATTTGCCGATTGTCCTCGCGGAGAAGATGAATTTGGCTGTTCGAAGTGCAGCGCTCATGAGTTTGAATGCGGCAACAGTCGCTGCATCCGCCTTGAATGGGTGTGCGACAAAGAAGATGATTGCGGAGACAAGAGCGACGAAGTGAATTGCTCCATCAAAGCAACGGCACATCCTTCGGGCGCCTCGAGGCTGCTGTGTCGAGATGATATGTTCCACTGTCGAGATAACGCCTGTATTGAGTGGCATGCGGTGTGTGATGAGAAACCGGACTGCAGCAATGGAGAAGATGAGTCGCCTTCCTGCAAGACAGCCTGTGAAAAACATCCCTGTGATCATAAGTGCACACCCTCGCCTAGTGGTCCTGTCTGCTCCTGCCAAGTTGGCTACACTCTGGCTGGAAACAAGAAGGACTGCCTAGACATTGATGAATGCAAGGAGTACAATCCCTGCGCTCAAAAGTGCTTCAACACGGCGGGATCCTTCAGATGTGGATGCAATCCTGGCTTTCTCTTGCGCTCCGATAAAACCACGTGCAAAGCGACCGGAGGCAGCAAGTACATGCTGTTCACATCCTACAATCAGATCCGAAAACTCACGCCTTACCCATCACGGATGAGCATTGAGTGGTCTGTGAATACCACAAAGATCACCGGATTGGATGTGAATGTGCAAAAGCACAGCTTGTACATTTCACTCAGTGAAGCTTCCGCCCTGTTCCAGATCAACATCAAAAATCATACGGTGAAGTATGTGCAAGATGTTGGCGCTCCGGATCGTCTTGCTGTGGACTGGGTGACGGACAATGTGTATTTTATTGATAACAACGGTGTTCCGTCGGTGAAAGTGTGCCATATGCAGGACAAGGCTTGCGCCAGGATCATCAAATTCAAGTCCAAGGATCATTTGAGAGATGTGGTCGTTGATGCTGTAAATCGAGTCATGTTTATTTCCGTGATTCACACAGCTCTTCTGGGCATTTCGGATTCTGTCGTCTATCGGGCCAATCTGGATGGGAGTCATCTGGAGAAGATTGTCCCGAATGCGGTACAAGTGTCTTCCCTTGCGCTGGATCCTAGCAAGAAGATCTTGTACTATGCTGACTTTGGCGCCAATTCAGTCCACTCGTGTGCCTACGATGGAAGCGAGGTGAAGACTCTGGTGAGGAATAATGCAGCTGTGGCTCAGCCCATTGCCATGACCTTCTTCGAGGATCACCTGTACGTGACTAACTTGGGCAAAACCACGGTGGCCCAGTGCCGTGTCTTCGGTGATAAACACTGCAAGCTGGTCAATGTGAATGTCTTCAATGCTGAGGAGATTGTCATTGTTCAGGAGTCTCGCCAGAGGAATGCTTCTAATGTCTGTGCTGCTCATCAATGCTCACATATCTGTGTCCAGGCGGATCTTGGCGCCAAGTGTCTCTGTCATGGAGGATCTCAAGTGAATCCAGGTATATATTTCATGCACTTTCGCCAAATTTCTCCAGACTTGAGCGTCAATTTCTATGATAATTTCAGGGGAAAATTGCGACGGGCTCGATGCTGAGGACTCACAGCTGATGATGAGCAATTTCGTTAATGCACCTGACGATGGAAACTCTTCAAATCTCCCAGGGCGAGTCACGCTGATCGTCTTTACAGTCCTCGGGCTGCTCATGATGGTCTCCTTCGTCGCCTACAAGAAGCGCTATCAGCTGAAGAATCTCAACATCAGGTACTTCAATCCGCTGCGGATTTATGGCGCAAATTTATCATGTTCACTCCCCCCTCGCAGCATGTACTTCCAAAACTCATCAGCCACAACCAGTCAGGCCCCATTGGTAAAAATGTGCGGTGCACCGACTGTTGTCTCCACGGACACTCACAATGAAATCACACTGGAGGTTGGCGATAAGGTATGAGCGATGATCCTCGCGCTTCTCAATGGATGAAATATTCCATCCTGTGCGACTAACGTATAAAAGTTTTATGATTGCAGAGACAATTTCACGGCATGACATCGAACGCTTTTGACGATTCATGCTCATTCGACGAGATTGACGATAACCCAAAAGCTAAACTAATCAATTGATTTTCAC
Organism: Phlebotomus argentipes; assembly: GCF_947086385.1. Taxonomy (NCBI): domain Eukaryota; kingdom Metazoa; phylum Arthropoda; class Insecta; order Diptera; family Psychodidae; genus Phlebotomus; species Phlebotomus argentipes. The sequence goes on along the minus strand of NW_026776181.1, from coordinate 3,149,581 downwards.
TGCTCTCAAGACGCTCAAGAGCACTGAAGAATCATCATCATCCATCTCACCACGCATCATTTAATGTTAGATTCTTCCCCAGCATGTTTTACATGTTATTCACACGGGTCATACATAGATAGGTCATTATTAGAATATGTAAAAATCAGTTTACATAAGTTCCTGTAAGGGAAGAATATTATTGTTGTTAAATTGTATTATCCATCAGTATATTAGGTTGAGTAATAAATGTATTCATAAAGTCCATTTGTGTGACATTTCCAAATCGAGCACAATTTTCACACGAGTTGAGGCTTTTAAACTTTTAACATTCGCTTTAAACGTTTCTTTCTGAATCTAAAGCACCTCTCATGCTTTCTGGAAAATGAGTACTTTTCTCCTTGCCAGACTTTGTGTAACTCACGTGTATTTTGACGAGAGAAAAGGAAAAGATGTTAGTATTTTCCCCACCAGAACGGTGCTGTGGAGCAAAAGGAAAGCACTGCTCAGTGGGTGGATGTCGTGAAAGGAAGCGATTCGTCTTTGGTAGTGAGACAGATTGAAAAATTGCTAGAGTTTTGGCAATTCCATTGGGACATGCTATATTTGGGTGAGAGAGAAAAAGTCGAGGCTTTCACTCACGCCTCACCCTCCCCGTGCAACGGTGGCATTTCTCACCCGCCACGGCGAATTATGTGAGTGACGAGGAGAGTCTGCTGTGGCCCAACTGTATTTATTTACACGAGATAAGCTGCAGAGACAGTGGAGAGTGCGGGGAGTGATGAATAGGCAAAAGTTTCTTGTTAAGAAATCGGTGACAAATTAAGATTTTATCGCCACAATTGGTGAGTGGGTTTCAATGAGATTCTCATCGATCGTCATGAGACGAGATGAAATATTTCCCAGGAAATGCACATGATTGTCGAGCGTCACTTGTCGCGCTTTGGGAGATTTCCTGAGATTCTTGCTGTGGAAGCTCATTAAAGCGGCTTGACTCTGGCTAAATGGCCAATAATTTTCTGGCTTTATCTATGAAATTACTATTAATTTGCTTGTTTGTCCATTTTATGTTTAACCATTACTGAAATTTGTGAAAGCATGACAACACTTTTCCCATGGTTTTTCCGCTCTGATTCGCCCATTAAGGGGAATGCGGAGAATCTGGAAGAGAATGCAACTGATGGCTAAATCCTAGGATATGATGTGACTGAGCTGCAGCGGTGGTCGTGGGGATGAGCATAAATAATGGTCTGGCGATGGGAACAAGTGAAGATCATTAGAAGATTATCCTAGTCTGTGGTGCATGGAGACAATTAAAAATCCGTGAGTTTGCCACCACGAGTGAGACGCTGTGGAGCAAAGTGGGGAGAAAATTGATGAGGACCCCACAGAGACACACATTTGCAGTGGAGAATATGGATTCAGCGTCTTCCTCGGACCGCGGAGGATGAGTGCGAGCGAGCCACAATGCACGTCCTTTGCCAACTTCCAGAGAAACAGAAGCTCACACAGTTCCGAGGCATCGTCATCTTCATCCATCTCACGACTTACTCTCATTTATTAATTCACAATATATATCGCTTTGCTTCAGCCACCGTGCATGTCGCGCTTCCAATTCCCTCCTGCACTCCTGCCTTAATTAATTAATTAACTCCGTGACAGATAATTATTTGCATAAATTGTTAGGGACGCACACGCTGGACAAAAAATAGCCGCACTGAATAAGAAATATCCGGCACAATATTATATCTATTTTGGACACCGCGAAAAATTCGCGGAAGGGGTGAATAAATTTGCAGGAGGGATTTTTTGCTGCGCTTCTGCGGAATTTCAATGGATCCATTAATTCATTATTTTGTCCTGCAGTGTGTGAGCGATGAAAAGATTGCTCTTAATTGTTACCAGTGATGATAAATTACGCGTCACACACCATTAGGACATTTTCTCGTAATTTATCATAGCCGCAATGCAAAGAAAAGACGAAAGCTTTGCACGAAAAGCTTTGAACAGGTTTTTTCAGGTCGGATTTCTTCCTGAATTGTGAAAATAAATTCAAACGCTATTGATTATCTCATTTGCGGGTCGGCCAAGTTCGTCCAGAGACTGCAAGTAATCGAGGCCTCTGAATTAATTGGTCAATTAATAAAACCTCAAGTGTTAATTGTTATTTCAACAGCCTGTGATTCATTGCAGACTCTTTAATATTTACGCCCTCACTTAAGCGCTCTGCAGAGAAATCTATTGCTTGCAATGACTGCGAGTGAGGCTCTTAATATAGAGGCTCCAATTCTTAATTGCACCCTGACATCGAGTGCCATCCATTTGCCGGAGCATGTGCGGAGTGTCGCAAAAGAATGCGCGTGTAAATAAAGTCGCGGTGAGGTAATTAAAGAAGCCACGTGATTGAGGAGGACACTTGAATGCTCTGTGTGTCCTCGAGAAATGCGTGCTGCCTTATCTCACCTTCTCGTCTTCGCATGCTTCTCCTGGATGCTGCCTTAATTTAATTCAATTTGCAAATCACGGGCCTGCGATCGCCGGGAGGCTTATGGGCGACGAGTGTGTGGCATTTCGCCCTGGGATGTGTGTTGATTTCTCCCACATGACGTTGGCTTTTTCGCAGGAAATCTCATGGTAAGCCACCGACGATCTCAATTCCAACGTCGCGCGTTGACTCTGCAATGTTGGCAGTTGTCTTGAATTACATTAAAAGGAATAGTTAGTGACAATTTTTCCACAATATATACCTTCTCCATCCGTGCGAATGCGAAATTGCAGGGTTCACAAATTCCCCAGGGGTCTTCCAGGAAATTATGATTTCGCTGCGAGTGCGCGAGATTGAGTTGTTTTGTGTATTATGCTGATGATCTCAGCTTCTCAGGCCCAAAGTGTTGATCAAACTAATTATCTTTGAGATGCTGTGTGGTGTCAATGAACCATACGTGAATGACTGTCACTGATTGGGCAGAATTAAGTCTTGCAATTCTCTTGGCCATCCCTCGTCCGGAGATTTGTGGATGCCACCTTGAGCCTATTTAGCATTAACCGAAGATCTCTTGTCCATTTCCTGAGAACTCCATTGCGACTCATTCAGTCAAATCGACACCGCAGCATCTCATGTGCATGACCAACTCCATTATTATCAGCTGCTGCTCACAGACCCGCGAATAATCTTGCGCTTCCTCGCATTTGCCACTCAGCTTCTCTTCCCGAGGACATTTCGCCAGACGAGCAGCTGCTTGCAGGAGCTGGGATTCATTCGTGGTCAATGAGAGGCGATAGAGCATTTGAAAAGTCTTCAAATCCTATTGCATTTTCAGTGTCTGCTTGAAAACATGCGAATTAATGTTGTGCTTCATTTCTGATTTCCGAATCTACTGCCCGTGAGACGATTTGACAAATCCGTCTTTCTCGCATGATTGCAGAAGCCCTGGAATATGTGAAATTCTTCCACTAGACCTTGCCGCAGCATCTTCTCATAGCTGCAACACCCACGAACGGAGAGAACATCCAACCATAGAAAAAAGACCACGCGAATTCTCTGCACACCACTTGGCGCGCGGTGGTCTTTTTTAGTCACACTCAGAAATTTTTACAGGTAGCCAGTCAAAGGAACAAAGTGTCTCATGTTCAGATGCATCAATTTAATCTAGATCGGTTGCCGTTTTATTGTCCGGCAGCTCGATGGCACTTTTTTGTTCCACACCCATCGAGGGTATTGTGTGTAAAACAATTTTCTCATGGGTGTTTTATTTGAAATTTATCACCGTTGTGAAGTACCGCAATCGCTTTGATTGGATTTTGATGACATCAAAATCTCTCAATTGCTCTTCTTTTTGCCCAGCTCTTCCGCTTGTTCGCCCAGTTGTTTATCCACAACCTCCCGCCCGCCGCCCAACTGCCGCCCCGTCGGCAAATGCAATATTTTACCATCCGTCAATCTCGGGGCGCTCTCTCTGCACAATTGTGCATCCATGGTGCAGCCGATTCGCCACCCCGGGGCGGAGTGGGAGCCCAAACCGCACACGTCAACCCCAAATTGCCCCGCTCCACCCCCCACGTCACTTTTCACTATTGTTCACTAATCGAGAGTGAGTGGTGTGTGTATTATTCACACCGCGATTGGGGTAAATTGCACAGTCAATTTGGTGTATTCAATACGAGCAATTAGGCTTCGCTTTGCAACTCACCCGCGTAATCACTCAGCGAACAGTGTGCCATCCTGAATCGTCTTTTTGTCTGCCACCGGTGCACCAGAAGGTGTCAAAGAGGGCAATTTCAATCAGATCGCTCAATTGGAGATGCTCAACTGTCGATGAACAATCTAAATAATAACTGTGAGAAATGAATTGAGCGCGGTCTTATCGAACTTAGTAGAATCACCTATAGAGGTAACTCTCCGCATTTGGCTATCAATTTACAAAAAAAAGTATGCGTAATTCAACGATGGCAGTAAATTTTTATACGACTGTATTATCAAAACCATTAAATTAGCTTCTATGAGCTGTCTCAGAGGTCGCATTGTAATAAAATTTTGCCCGTAAAATCTCTGTGTCTCCACCCTCTGAATCCACCCTCATTTATTGCCATTTTGGCTGGTCGTTACTGGATACCTGATAAATCTTGAATCAAGCGCAGCACACAAAGCACTCAGAAGTTGACAAATTTTTCTCACACGATCATCTCTCTCATGCACTTCTCAGTCGTGATGATTTTTAAGTGTCTCCACCATTAGAATAAATTAATTTTATACTTCCCTTATTAGCCTAAAAGCTTTCGCTATTAGTGACTTCTTTTGCATATTTGAGACATTTTGCGGAACGCCTCTCGATAGTCGCACGTTCCGTGGCTATCATTTGGTCTCTATTTGTATGGATGATATGTTTTCTGGTTGTTTTGCGAGCAAATGCCATCGAGATTCTTCAGGCACGCTGATGGATTGATTGCGCTGGACGAGGCGGAGAGAATTGGCTGGGTTGGCGCTAAGGATGAGTGGTCTCTTCGGTCTGTGGCAGGCGTATGAATTGGGGCGACGCCGAGGGATGAGATTGCCACTCGAAAAAGCCCTCACAATTCCATCCATCGAGACTACCTGCTGTGACTGCGGTGAGCTTTGCCTGTGTGTGCTTTTGGGGGGGAAGTTTGGTCGCCCCGAGATGAATGTCTGTGCACATGACCTGACTTGACCCCGGCGGAGACGCGTAGGTTATAGAGAAGCCGATACTTTTCGGCAGGGGAGGCTCCAGTTGTTGTGTGTGCTCACAATGTCGATTGTGGTGCAAATCCGCCCAAAAATTCTTTCTTCCACTCTCAACTCTTGTCTCCCGACTCTCACTTCACACGAGACATGGATTTTTGGGTTCAATGAATCCAACAATGAGATGCCCTGCGAGCAGAATTTCTTTGGATTGGAAAGAGGGAAAAAATAATTAATTGTCGATGTCAATTTTTTTGTCTCTCCACTTCTTGCCCGCCATGGAAGATTTCTCGCGCTCGACACTTTTCCCGCCATAGTGCTTAAGTCGGAGTTCTGAGAAATGAACTCAATTATAATGCTTGTGCTCAATGCACTGGACTTTTATGACACAAAACTCACCAAACTCATCATTCTCATGGTTCAATCATTGGAACTATTGCGCAAACGATGGCTTGTCTTGCGCGCAATCTTCTGCAGGTGTCCAGCCTCAAATCGCCAGCGCGAAATCAAGCACTATTTACAAAGCCATTTTACGGATACATTCAACTTGTTAGCAATTTGAAACTTGTGTATATCTCCTCCTTTTTGCGCTGCACTTTCTCATCTGTTTTTCTGTTTTTCTCCCACCTCTCGTGCATTTTCTTTGCCAGAAGCTAAAGTTGAACAAATCGGAAGGAATTAATGCGCAAACTTTGCAATTCCACTCCATTTCTTATGCTTTCTTCCAATCTTTTTCACAACAGTTGCATCTCACGAATAGATTTTTGTCTCGAAAAATCCACACCAAAGATTGTCCGCCGGTCGCGGGATCAAGTAAAGTCCTACACACATTTTTCTCAGTGCAGTCGATGGATGGTGTAAGAGAAATGGTGAGATGGAACACCGCAAAATCTCCGGCAGCTGGAGATGCGAAATGCTCCATGACCCAGGAGCACGAGTGTGGGGTTGTGTGTACATAGAGAAATCCCAAAAGGTCGTCGTCTGTGCAGATATTCGATGGAGTGCGACGAGGATGAAAATCTCTGACACACACACACGTGCGCCGTTGCAAGTGGAAGAAAAGCCGAGGGAAAATCCGTCCGACCACGACGCAACAAAGCGTAAGCTTTCTCCCAACTTTGAGAAAAGCACACAAATTCCCCGAGCCCGGGGTGGATGCGGTGCTGGAGGAGGGATTGTGCGGAGAGAGAAAGGCGATGGTGAGTTCTGTGTCCTGTGCGGCATTTTGAATGTGTGTGGGAGTCACATGGAGGCTCCTGTCTTCCCACCCTCACACCCCACTGTGCATCCAGCATTCGCAAATATTCCAAAGGGTGACTATTCGAGAAGAGGTGTACTTTGCAGCACATATTCTGCAGAGAATTATAAATTGAAATTGAATAATGAAATTCTCCATTATTTTAGCGTCTCTGTTGCTTTATCACTGAACTAATTTGATAAAAACATAAAAGAATTCCGGCTAGACATTGTGTTCAGCTTAGAGATGATTTCTGGATACAATCTTTGACACATACGTATATGGTGCTGACAACCCATTCTATTCGCGTTTGTACTCTTCTCGAGCGCACCTTCTCTGCCTTGAACATTTGTTAGCCTCTCAGCAGAACAACTCAAATTCTGTGTCAGAAAATCGTTGAATTCGGAGCGTCTCCGGGCTGCTGGGGAGGGTGTTTGATGATTCTGGAGGCTCCCCGGGTGTGCGAGTGGAGTTCGTTCATTGGTGGATGATGTGGCGCTTTTCAAGGAGGACAACGACGCCGACCGGATACAGATCGAGTGGGTGGCAGAGTGGCACGGGAGGAAAATCCAGAGCAAAGAGGAATTGAAGGAATTGCGGATTTTGTGTGTGCCCAGAGCAAACGACGTCGAGGTGCATGTCCTCCTGGACACGATATCGACGCCGTTCCGAGGAATGGCGAAGGAGAGACACCATCGGCTCAGATGTCCTGACTCAGGGATGGGGTTTCAGAAGCGTACAGTTCATTGTGCGTGTTTTTTCCGCAGTGCTGAATTAAATGAGAGACGCTGTTTTTGCTGGAAATACTTGTGAAAAGTATTAAGCTACTCTAGACTGGCTATCATATTTTGCACAGAATATGAATTTATGTGTGTTTATAGGATTTATGCATTTTGATTTGAGAAACACACCATCATTTTTCACATAGTATTCAGATTGCCAAAATTTCCCAGAAGCTCTCTGCTGTTCAGCAATGAGTTTGGAAAAGAAACTCTATATGCAAATGCAATGAGAAAGCTCTTGTGTTTCCTCTGTGATATCCATTTTAATGATGAAGTATTTCCCTATGTTTTCTTTCCATTCTCATCCTTTTTTCTCCAGTCCCGCACTTTTGTTGTTCTTTCCACTCTTTTTTCGGGTGGTTTTTCTCCCTTTTTTGCCACAGCATAAAACAATGAGAGCACAAGAAGTCCAAATGCTCAACTACAATCAAACTTTTCTTTGCATTCTTCATCATCTTGAGCGGCAGCGGGTGCGCGGGGGTGACTATAAAGTTTCAAGGAGGGACTTTATATAAAATATTCCATCCTGGAAGCGAGTGAGGGTGAATGAAAAAAGTGCTCCTCGAAAAGAGTGAAATAACTTTCAGAACCAATTAAATCTCACCCAGAATGTAGAGACGACTGAGTGAGAGGGAGAGGGAGGATGGAAAGGTCGTGAGCTTTGAACTTTGTCATTTTCATTTGTACTCTTGTTACACTTTTTTGCCGCCCTTTCCACCCCGGTCACCGCTTGGGTGCACCTTTTTCATGCCATCGGGGGTTCTTTCTCGTGGTGTATTTTGTGCACATCCAAACACATCGCCAATAGACAGGCAGACGGTGGGCGGTGGTGAGATGAATCGTAAAAGTGCAGGTGGGGGGTGAGTTTGTTGAGGCTTCATTTCATGTTTCAAATCTCACCCACTCCCGTCCGCAGAGGAGGCCATTTCGTATCACCCCACAGAAGGGTGGATTTTGTGTTGGTGAATTTGGAAAACATAAGTCTAAAATCTCCACACACACCCCCACACTCATTTGCCTCTTGGCTCTGTATTTCCACAATATGTGTGCTGCTGCTAACCCCTTCACTGCGCCAGCGGGGGGCTGGCGGGGGACGGACAAGTGCAAATGGAAAGCTGTGCGGGGAGCTTTTGGCCAAAACAAACAATTCCACTGGTTCAGACATTCCAGAGTACAGTGGCAGTTGTAACAAAAGCGCCGTCTTTTATGTATTTATTTATGTGGCTGCGTCATCTAGCATTGTAATCAGCGGAATAGTTCTTCATTATGAAACTATGCCTTGCCCTGACTCCGGATGATGTGAGAAAAGCCAATTTTTTAATATATACTAAAGTTGTGGCCGTCACTGTTTGCTGGGAGTGAATTGGAAAGTGCAAACAGTTCGGAGAGGGATGCTCGGGAAAGAGACGGAAAGTGAGCTTTCTGGGCCTGGAATTGTTAGTACTAACATGGCGATTCTTTGTTTTGCTGAGACGCAAGGGCCGGAGCAATAGAGGTGTACTCACGAGTAGATTATTCCACACCTTATCACTCCCATTCTCGCTCACATGCAAATCCAACTATTCCCATGAGTGCGAGGCGTTCTTACTCAACCCTTCGCCCAGAGTCTCGTCACCCCCTGAAAACCATGTGTGTTTGCCATGAGAGTTGTGTGTGAGTTGCCAAAATGAAATGTGCAGCACTTAAACTTTGGACCAAATGCAAAATACTCAAAACGTCGTCGAATGTGATATGAGGGCAACTATACCCCAACTATGGATTCACCTTCTCTGAGAGTCCAGACCAGCGTGGTTCATTGGCTCATTTGCCGGAAAGTGTGGTGCTGGGAAAATGCTGAAAACGGATGGGGTGAAGCCCGAATAATTTATCAGGAGATCCAGGAAATTTCGCACACACCGTCCCTTCTGATGAAATATTCACTAATCCACAGACGAGCTCAAGGAGCAACCCTTTCCCTTGCGCCGCACTGAAAAATACCAACGACTGACTGATAGATTAATCAAAATACATTCTAATGTTGTCTGGCGCTGTGATGGAATGAAAGTGCAGACAGAATGTGTGTATTGATCAATTAATTCACTCTCGAGACAGTCAAGTGTTGGGGGTGGAAAAATCTTCATTGTGTTTTGTAAGAATTTGTTAAAATTTTAATTTTGGAGGAAAGCTTAATTTTCCGAGCAATTGAGCAAATAGCAGAGAATCTTGGCCTCAAATTTCCCCCTCTCTTTCTCTCTGTTCCTCTCTCAGTGGTGAAAATTTCGGTGGAGAAGAGCCATTGCGAGAGAAAGAGAAAAAGTGCTGAGATGCACGCAGAGGAAAAGCCCACCGACGGAGCTTCAGAGTGTGTGCTCTAAATAGAATAACAGAGTTAGACGTTTTTGGGGAAAGAAAGAGAGAGGAAAATTGAATGGGTATAGAAGTGTTGGGATAGGTCTAGGAAAGCGGTCGGATCGATAAGTTTCGTTCGTCTGAATTCACCCAACAATTTTACGACGCAGCCAAACGACGTGGAGGCGTCTCGGTGGTTTGGGGAGCTGCTCGAGTGTCCATGAGAGGGTGGGCCGGGTGGTTAGTTAGCTAGGCGGATAGACAGACAGACAGACAGATAGACAGTTGCACACATACACAGATTCACGCTGGAGGCAAGGAAATAGGGGAGGGCAGGGCATTATTAGACACGAAATGGATTTTTTGAATTTATCGCCATTTATTGGATACGCCTAATATTGGTCTGTCTGTTTATACAAGAAGTCATTTGAGCTGATTACTCTCTGTCTGAAAATAGAACCAACAATTCATGCAACAGAAATCCTCAATTAGTCCTCTTCATACAGATTACTCATACATGTTGTTTAAACTCTTCTAACCACGCCAATTTCCATCGGAATTGCTAAAACTATCACGGATCGCAGAAGCATCCAAACATCCTGGATTGTGTGGTGGAGAGGAAAAACAACTCCGCACATGAAGAGTGTCTCATTCCCTTCGACAGCCGTGAAAGGTTGCACAGCAGCGCAATAAAAAAGACGCCGTGCTTAATGCCACAAGCTCACTCTTCGGAATGTGTATGAAATTGTTCGAGGCTCTGGGGTTGTTCCTCCTGGCTCGAGAGCCCCAAAAACACAGTTGGGGGGACGCGAGAGAAAAGTTTTTCGGGGGAGGTTATCAACCTTCCTTCGTTTGCCAGTCCGAACTGACGACGGCGAGGAAGAAAACGACCAAAGGAGAGAAAACATTGCACAACCATTTATAACACTGTCATTTGACGCTACCGTAGATTTTGCATTGTGAGGCGCACACTTTATTATACATAACATTTTCACCATTTATTATTCTCATTCGAATTGAGAATTTCTATTCTACTGTTTTCCGCATGGAACCAAGTGTGAAACTTCTTTTTGTGAAAATTCCGCCCAATCGAAGAATAGTTTCTAGCAGCAATTTGATAGTGTACTCAGTCTTTGTGCTAAATCCCCTTGACGGACGGTTAAAAAAGCCTCCAAAAATTCACACTCTGTCGGAGACAAAGTGGAGCGAGCGAAAAAGCCCTCCTGAATGCATTAATCACTTGTTGGGCGGTGGGAGGGAAAATAAATGTCGTGGGTGGCGCTGGTGGTTCAAATGTTCACTGTCTCCCACCCCAAATAGCGTCGCTTCCTCAGTAGAAAATGTCTCAATTTGAGGGAGATTCAACTCGAAAAATCATTTGAGCAGTGTGGATGGATTTGGAGCTTTCAATCACCAGCAGCTCTCAGCGAGAGGAAGAATGTTGGGTGAAACAGTGTTGTTTATGCAGAGCTTTTCCTCTGTGCTTTCACACCCTACATATATATATTGTGAATCAATGAACTTTTATCGTGTCACTGTGTATCATTGCACACAATTCTATTATTTATTTTGCCTTTTTTTCTCAAACCGGGTTGTTAACAACAAACTCTTTGCCTTTTATTGTAACTTTTTCTTCACTGTTCCGCCCTTTTTTCACCCTCAGCAACTCTCGCCTTCTCTCTCACTTCTCTTGTCGTCCTCTGTGTCCTCTGCGACCACCCACAATTTCCTCCTTTCGCGGCTAGAAACTTTTCACTATGCTTTCTGGTGAAAAATCCAAGGGGTGATTTACATGAAAAGGCTCACAATATCTCACGATGACACGACTGTATGAGAATAAATCATGAAAAATGTTAAACTTCCTCAATCCTGTGGTATCAGGGGAAAATAGGCCAGAGAGATGCCCCCGGGTTGAGTATTCAGAGCGTGAGAATGAGTAGCGAAAAGGCCAGGAACACGCCGTCAAAAGGACAAGAAGTAAATAAATAAATTACACGTTGAGAGCATTCATTTCAAAGTAGAGTCAGGGGTGAAAGTTAAGAGGAAAAAATAGAATATTGTGTGTTAGAATTAATAAGAATCAAGTGGAGGGAAAGTACAAATCGTCTGGTGTGAGGGAGTGAACTTTGGGGAAATTTATTAGCATGTTATTTCACTTTATGCCACACAATCCGACGAATCTGATGTCCCACTTTAAGAAGTTCCTTCGCAGTATGTTTGCCTTATATTTCTCCTCTTTCTCTCGAGCTGCAAGCCACGAAACTATTGTAGCGCTGCATATAGAATTGTATAATGTAGCGAAAACACCATGGGAAGAATGAAAAAGGACACAAGTTTCAATAAGTTCATGTTCTTGGCACAGAGGTTATTTTCCCTTTTTTGCATAAATTCCTCTACACTATTGCATTTAATGTTCATTATAATTAATTCATTTCCGTTTTCATATTTCTTTTGCATATCTATGCCATATGCGCCAACGTCTCCTTCTCACTCTACCTTTAGGGTAAAATACACTATGACTCGCCCAATTATACTCCTTCATTTAAGCATTTATTTATTAATGACAAATCAATGCACTATCGCACTTTAGGCTACGCACGATTCTCATGGGATGAAAGCCACACCACATGAAAAATTATTAACATTGTACCTTTCCCATTGCGCAGAGAATATATTGAAAATAGAGAGAGAGAGAGAGATTAAAAAATCACAAAATGAATAAAATGGTGAATGTATAAAACATGATTCTCGAGCGACCTCAGCAACTCTTACCGCATATTTATAAAATTTATACATAATATTCCCTCCTGAATGCTCTTTGTTCTTCTCTCGTATGCAAAATATTCATATTAACAAATAGCAACGAAAAAAAGTGTAACAAAGAGAATTCATCTATAACTTAAGCCATTTTACTCTCATTTTTCGCCAAGCTCAAAACACTCTTTTGTGCCATCATAAAATAATAACAAGTTTGCCTGGGAAGAAAGGCAAAAGGAGAGAGATTTCTCGCTGAAACTCCCAAACGATGTATTCCTTGTGCGAGAGATTCGCCGAGAGAATGTGCAAGAAAAAAAGGCTTGAACATTAATGTGCTCTTGTCTTGTGAGCTCGCCTCGTAAAAAATACACCTGCGAGTACAATAAAAAATCAATGGAGAATAAATGAAGGCGAAGCGTGGATTTGCACGCAGGAGAATTCAAGATTTGTTGAGACAACAGTGATTACTTATTTGTCATCAGAAACGCAAGTAAATATCCCCAAAAGCGTGATAAGTTAACGTCTTAAGAAATCATTTTCGATGGAAAATAGAGAAATAAGGGAATTTGGAGAACAAATCAAGCCAAATGCTTTCCTTCGGGGTTTCTTTCAACTCTTTTGGCGTTAACAAAGGTATCTCTGTAGCGCCAACAAATCCTTTCAGCAGTGCGAGTGTGTACCATTCATCCGTTCTTGCTGTGCATTGACTCTGGTGTGTGACAAGGGGTTAAAGTCGTGATGCGTGCTTCACCCACGTCGTCATTTATTATCTATCTAGAATGGTGCACAGCAACTTCCTTCAATTGGGAAGGAAGACTCGGAGAGACAAAAACACTTATTGAGTGTGATATGCAGAGAGATAAGTCTTCGCAATCATCTCAATTTCTATACTCACCTCCCTGTAGCCATTTGCCATTGGGACTGTGTGGCTAAATTAAAAGTCAAAAGGAGACTTACAGCGTGTGTGCAATTTAGATTCTTCGAAATTCAATTCACTCCAAGGTGTGACGACACGATACAATCCAAAAGGGAGGCACGAACTATGTTGCAGTCGGTGTAGTGAAAAAAAAGCCTTGTGGATTTACTTAATTTATTTATTTATTTAGTCACTCACGAGTGCAAGAAAATTCACTTTCAGCAAATAATTCCGTATGCAAAAGACTTACTCTTGCTGAAGGGATGCAAATTGTGTGCTTCCTGGAGCGCAACAACATTTCAATTAAATGCGTAATTGAGGATGACATATGTAAAATCATTTTAGAGCCACACTGGCGGTGTTAAGGGGTTTGAGCAGAAAAAAGCTGAGTGAGTTTTTGCCACTAGTGAGCAATTTCTTAATTATTAATTCATTATCCAATAGTCTGTGATGAATTACCGACACGCACAAAGGGCACCAAATTGTATTCCGCTCTCGCTACCGTCTTAATGAATGACATGACATGACAACATGAGCACCAACAAGACCATGTTCTTCAATTAAGCCTACCCGGCCCCGTCCAGGAGAGCCCCGATGAAGTGGAAGGAGACGTCTCTCATCCATGAGGAGGAAGCGCACCTCTGAGCCACTCTATATCATGTTTTACACCAATTTCATGGTGTTGTCACCTAATTTTTTGTCCACTGCTGCCATCAATTCATCATTTTGCAGCGCTTTTTCCTCTTTTTCTACCCTCTTGGGTCCACTTGCCAATTGCCCATCGCAAGACAAAGAGTGTGCAAAACAGCGATAAATTATTACGACATTTTTTGCCTGCATCCATGAACCAATTTGTCCATGCGTGCACTCTTCAAAAATATATAAATAAAAACAGACACCAAAACACAATTAAAAGCATGTGCATTTGCCCTTCACTCCCATCGCCATAATTAATTAAATATATATAACTTTTTAACTTAAAAAAAACTGAGAATAACAACAAAGTATAACTCTCTTAGATGTTTCCTTCGACAGCCAGCTAAAGTGCGCCACTGGATGGAGAGAATCGCGTGAAGTACAGAGAAATCCATCAAATGCGAAATTGTTCGAAGCTTAATTCACTACGAGTGACTCGTTTTAATATTTTTCCGGTAATTACATCCCACCCGCATTTATTATGATTATTTTAATTCCTTTTTACTATCATTTTTATGCTTATGCACTAATTTTACATGAAATGCAATTCAAGCATTGGGAGATGGAAGCGATGAGAAGCGAAACAGGTGTAGAAACGCGATTTAGATGACTGCAGATGAGAATTTACGACATTGCCTAGATACAAGAGAGAATGAAAAGTCTTACTACACTTCTCAGAATTGATAAAGTCGCAGAATAATCATTTTATCACACGGAAAACACCGATATTTGTTTACCTTAGAGACTCTCTAAGTTCGACTCTGTGAGTATAAAAAAATAGAACACTTTATCAGCAAATGCTTTACGGTAGTTTAAGAAAAACTTTTTTAAATACTCGACACCAATTTTATTGCCCTAAAAGACAACTCTTCAAGCTCTTACTTCCTTACGCACATCGTAAATATTCACCCTAACGTGATTTAGATAATACAATTAAATCGATCTGCCGTGTGACTGCATGGAAATGCCTTTTTATTGCCATTTTCTGCACCACGAAGCTCTTCAGTGGTGAAGACACAGAAACACCGACAAGGGTGTCCGTGGTTGGAGACGAAAGAGCTCAGGCACCTGAACGTTTTCATCCAATTTACATATATACAAAATTATAATTGAATTTTGTGCGTTTAATTATAAACTTCACTTAATTGGCTTGTGGCTGGCAATTTTTGTGTGTTTGCATTTACTTTATTAAAAAATTATATGTAGGTGAGAGAGGATGGTTGGATGATTATTAATTGCGTCAGGTGCATTTGTGTGCGTCACGGAGAATATCTTAATTGTCTTTTGTTGTTAAGAGACCCGCTCAGAAGCACACGGTGGAGCTTCAAAATTGTCCGCAGCACCTCAATTATCCGTGTTGCATCTCAGGAAGTTGCACTATAGGTGATGCTCCTCAATCAATTTAAATTCTGATTAGCACGTAATTCTCCCATAATTTTCCCTCCACTTCCCACCACGGGCGCTCTTTTGGGGCGCCAGAGTGAGAGACGCGGCGGAGTAGGCAAAACGGCTCAAATAATAACTTTTCATCCAATTTCATATGCAAATGAGAGCACAATAAAAAGGCGAAGGTGCTAGAGACGGCGGGCGATGAGCAGAAATGAATGAAATTCCTCAGACTTTTTGATCACCACTCCAAGATGCAGTCCACGCAAAAGCGGGGCAGATAAAATATTGCGTGACGTTGATTAAAAGATCATTAAAAAATTTCGCTACTTGCCTAATATAATCACTATATTAATGTTGGGCAAATGTGTGTAATATTATAATAATATAAATGAACCTGCAAGGGGTGAAGAAGGTCTTCAAAAGTGTGAATATTCTCCGTTCAGTTGCATATCAAAGTACTGAGTAATTAATAAATAAAGATAGTATAGTGTTTATCACAGAAATATTGCTAGAAAGTAACCATTTTGCTAATCTGCTCTCCTCTCATTGTCATTTCAATTGAACATTTCGGCGTAGAGTTATTAACCCCTCGGTCGCAGTTGTGTGTGTGCGAAATTGGAATGCATTCGCGGCGTGGAAGTGAGTGCAAGATGGTAATTAGTGAAATTGGATGTGAGTTGGGAGCCCCTTCATTTTTTATACACGTGAAATCGGGCGCTTTGGCGGGTGTAGAATTTCGCACGCGTGGAGTTGACAATTAAATTTCTTGGTATTCCGTTCAATTATGCGATCGACAGTTAAACGATCGTATAACAGAAATTCCCATTAATTACTCCCATTTTTTGCTGCTCTCCATCGCAATTCCGCGCTCGTCTTTCTTCTGCTGCGTTGTTTTGTCTTTGCGCAATTTTATTGAATGACTCTCCTCTCCGTGATCCAACTTCTTTTCCCTGGCCTCGCATTGGGTGTTCTTCGCGGGAAATCTGCATAAAGGCAGTGGAAGATGGGGGGCGAGATGAAGTGTGGAGTTTAGGTGTGGAAAGATTGCTGTGTGCACTGTTGTCTATCTGCTTTGCATTTCTTCACATCTCCCCGTCACTATCACTCCATTTTATTTCTAATTAATTTATACTATCGTGATTGCGATTATGACGAATGCTGTCTTGGTGGAAGGGAAAACATATACAAAATGACACGGTTGCAGAAGTATTACCTCGTGTGTGGCTAACAAGGGCGTATCTCTGCTGCACTCATCACATTTCTGGTTGGATTTCCTCAGAAATCAATCGACGTACAGATTCGGTTTCAGAGACGAGAGTGACATTTTTTCACTCTCATTCATTTTGCGTTTGAAGAGACTTTCTTTAATTAATGAGGAGATTCCTCTGGTGACACTTGACTGGTTAAATTTAATAAAACGGAAGGCAAATCAAATAACACAAGAACTATAATCTACTCTAATCGGAAGATACAATCAATTCAAATCAAGATTTCAAGTCAAATGCCTAAACTTTGAGAGACAGAAATCAATTAATTAAGATTATCAGAGAAAATCTGATTTATGCCGCTTCGCAGGAATTTGCATCACATGATATCTCTTCTAGAATCAGAAGTCAGACAATTGATCGGCAAAGATTTTCCACGTATATTAAGAATTGCATGAAAAATTCTCAGTCTCTGAGGAAATTTAAAGTTACGCGACAACTTTAACCATTTTCCAACCATCGAAAATCCCCATGAAGCCCGAGTGAAGCGTGGTCAACATCACCATAGTGTTCATTGGCTGGAGAATTCTGCGCCAACACTTCTCGCGAGAGAGGGCAAAAGAGCACAATGGATTTAATTAGTGTAAGAAATTGGAGCGGGGAGAGGGGAAAAACTCATTTGAAGGTCTCTGTTTTTCCTCCCAAATCAATAAATTCAAATTGAACAGAACGAAGGAAAAATCCTCGAGCCCATAAATTATGTATGCCACTTGATTGACATCAGTATTCAGCGGATTGGCAGGGCGACAGGCAACAGTGCGGCAATCGCTTTTACCTTTTAACCCTCCATCAGTGTGTTGTTTGCTGCTTTGGAGTGCCTTTGCCCGCAAGAATGAGAATATCCCGCGGGAGGATGGTGAAAAATACTTGGGAACCATGTGAAATTGGCGACAAAGGAGCCCAGAAGACTTTGCAGAGTATTCAATTATATTTGGAAGATAAAATCTAAACCATTGGGCCATTGCTTAAGACATGTAGCTCCGCCCACTCCGACGCCCCACCCCTTACAACACAGTCTAAACAGCCTAATTCTTCTACCAAATTGAAAAGTAATTATTCAGAATTGCAGAATGACATACGAAATAATACAGAGCAACGCCTCTTATTATAGGTTTCACATTCAAATGACAAATCTACCTTTCAGAATCGGTTATCTGCAAAGAAAGTGCAGGCATCGATCGACTGATGATCCTTGTCCCAGGTCAGCTCTCTTCCAAGTAGATTATCGAACACTGAACCGAAGGCGGCGCAGGAAGGAGAGAAACACCGAAATCGTGCAGTTTGTAAGGCGCTGTCTCGATTCATTGAATCTGAGGCGCGATGGAACAGAAAAACTCACACCGCGGAGTCAGTCAATTGTTGAAAGAGGACTCGCGTCACAAGTGGATGGCGCTGAAATTTGTGTAAAAGTGGCATGATGAGTCTCTTTCTTCTCTCCTCCATTCCATCTCGCCCTGGAGGGATTCCACGGAGAGCTGTCTGAGGAAATTATATTTCCACCGCTCTCCTGACCACCTCCAATCGGCGCTGCGACCCAGCATTTTATGAGTGAGCACACAATTGAACGCCGGAGAGACACTGCAAGGGAATGTCAACCAAATGGTTGGTTTACGATCAACGTCGACATAATGGACCAATTACCTTATCGCCCGATCGCGTCGATTCTTTATTGGCATCCACCGGCGAGGAGCTCCCGCAGAAGCCACCAATTCACATCTCTCACCCGAGCCCGGCCACTCATCTGCTCACACAATGACTCCCCACGCCGGGGAGCGCGGCGGATGGCTGAAAATTGCCTCGGCAGAGGAGCCGGTGAGGAGATATCTTGACAGTTTTTGGTAAGCACACGGCGCGGCAGTGCACGCGGTAGATTTTTGCCAGGGCGAGAGCAGGGCAGGGAGATGGTATCTGATGCTCGCGCTCTCTGTGTTGCGCCTTATCGCATTCTCTGGTCGCTTTTTTGATATTGTTCGCTACTGTGCAACACCACAATAATAAAATATACCCACCAAGTGAGAGATGAGATATAACAGCCAATGCACAAATGCACTCAACTCGCGGGATTCTTCGTCGTTTGGCCCAGCAACAGTTGGAGGATGGAAATGTCTGAGTGATCGTGGAAAGTGCGTGCATGTACTTGGGAAAAATTCATTAAGAAAGAATTAAACATGAAGCATATGCTACCACCAGGCGCCTCCATCATCAATTCTTTTATCTGTGCGCAATTTCTGCCTTCCGTCACTTGCTGCTGCAAGCGCCAGGAAAAAAATGGCTCTTTGATGTTACTCCTTGGAAGAAAATGACCTCTCTGTGTGGAAGAATCATCCTCGAGCGCTAGTGCACTTTGAATTCCCTCGCCGTGGCTCCACTTGAGTTATGTGTTATTGATTTCTCTGGGCCTTTAATTGTTGTGAAACTTTGAAATCTAATTGGTGATCATCGGCGATAAGGCACTCTATCTGCTCCTCTGTTTGTCGACAATCGCAGGAGAGCCAGTGTGAACCACCTTCCGCCCTCTGTAAATCACTTTTTTGCCATCTTCAATGGCGAGTTACGCACTTTATGGTCAATTTACCACTTGAAGCATCGGCGATATGGTAAAAGAACGTCGCGAAGGAGAAAAACAGTGGAAGATTTGTGAGTTCAGCATGCGAGAAATGAGAATAACACGGATTAAGTATCAACCATTTAGTCTTATCTACATTGTTTCGCCTTACAGGGTGCACTATAGGCAATTACGCCGGTGAGCGTGCACGCTAAAAATATTAATTAATATGAGATCTTCTGTGTGCACGGATTACGCAATTCAACGCACATCGCAATGGAGATTGGATGATTCTATACTATTTATCCGAGCACTCTTTCCCACCCTTTATCTGCACATTTTTCCTCCACTCCCTGCCTTCAATTCATAATTAATTGCATTGGCGCATGGAGGAAAAATGTCCGGGGCTCCGGCAGAAGCCCCGACTCACTATCAGGCTGTGTGCTCAATTAATGAATGCACCCAAGTCACTTTTGCCCAGGAAATATGCCTGCAATTCGCATAAATTAAATATTCAATTCAATAGTTTGTGCGTAAGTGGCGCAGATTTTCGACCATGATAGCAGAGTTGGGTGGAAAATCGGAGACCGTATAAATTTGATTAAGCAAGTTGATGGCTGAACAAGCCAATTACTTGTGTGTGGGTGTTTTCACCTTTGATGAATGCGTAATTGTGTGTCTGAGTCGGGGAACAAGTCCATGAAACAAGCTGTTTTACCATTTTAAAATTTTTAATCATCTTGCAGCGGAAAGTAAGGCTTTGTCGTTGCGAAGAAGTTGCAGGAAAGATAAGAACTGAATAGCATTGAGAGTGTTGAAATTTTTCAACACTCCATCGACTAACATTTCTTTCGTTGCATTTTTCTTGCAACTTCGCACTCGTCATTTATTGCGAAAAAGAAATCATCTCTCTCACACACTGCATTTAGTTGCGTTAATTGGATCATAGATTAGAATCTCTGGCGGGGAAGAAGATTGTCTGGTGAGGTGAAATTGTTGATTGTCTCTGAAATGGTTGGCAATTCAATGAACTGAAAGAGTATGTGAGCAGTGGAAACGACTTCATTTTATATTAGCAACAATTCGCCGTAGTAATTTGATCAACATTGCTCTGGTGCACGCATTATGCAAATATTATTGACTTGTTGATTTTCAAGTAACGTTCTCCTGAAACGCTTTCTTATTGAGCATCTCAGGGCATGCAGGAGAATTCCGTCAGACACGCGGCTGTTGTCTAACTGACGAACAACACCTTCGAGAAGGTGGAGAAGATAGAGAAGCAGCAATTCATGCCCATGTAGTGGAGGGCGCAAAAAATTCGCAAACGCAATTTTTAATGGCGCATATTGGAAGAGAGCCACATATGTAGAATTCAATTCTATTTTTAGGTGTGTGTTTGCTCGCGAAAAAATCGACGTTGTCATGACTGTGGCTGGGTTAGATTATAAGGTGAAACAGCAATAAATTCGCAAGAGAAAACATATTAGACGTGTTGGGGTCAACGCACGACGCGTTGGACGAATTCGCAAATTTTATTTTTTCCTCTTCCTCGACTCTTTTCGCACACACGCCAACGATTGCGTATATAAATGATGCGATTAAGTTTCTGATCTTAAGAGGAAAAAAGATGCCCATAAAGTATCTAATATGGAATAAAAGTATATTCGGAGAGACAATTTCAAAGTCTTGTGCTGAGCAGATGATAGACATTAATATGATGAAGAAGAGAAGACGACAGTGGTGGCGAGAAACTGTAATTTAATGAGACCTCCTCATTTTCTGTCACAAATTCAAATCAGACAACTTTTAGTGGTGCCCCTAAAATTTGCCAACACTTTGAGATCTTCCCCAAAGCTATCTATCTTCTCAGATTATTATTTCACAACTTTCAAAGCTGTGGGGAATTTTTTTTTTATAATCCAACACTTCTTGCGAAAAAGACCATCTGAGATGAATGTTGTAATCATTCATCGTGCAGTGGACAAAATCTAGTGTGACTAATGCAAGAACACATTGTGCTAGAATTTAGAGATATTTAACATTTGTACATTCTCAACATTTTCATGATTTTAAGGTTAACATTCTATTTTTCGGGGAAAAATATTATTTTGAGCGTCTGTTTTTCCTCTCAGTGTTTAATTCATTGATCATATTTAAACTCGTAACTGTCACTTAGACAATTTATTTTCTAATTATGTTCTTAGGATGATATTCATTTCATCTCCTGCTGCCTTTTATGATTCTCGGCACGCCACTCCAATAAATCTACAGCGCATTGTCGATTTAAATGATTCCGCGATAGCAATCGGTTCTAGATCTCTGAAATCCAATTGATAATTTCTTGCACAACGGACAGAATGGATTAGCAATTGGACTTAATGGGGGAAGGCAGAAGGCTCGACAAATATGAGCAAAAAGTTGGCGGAAAAGTGCGCCAAAACAAGAAATGTGTGTGCAAAAAGATGGAACATCAACTTATGTCCTATTTAAGAGAATCTCTTTTGCATTGATGTCGGTGCCATTTAAGTGGCGTTTTTTTGCTCCTCTCCTTCTCCAGCCCCATGGAGTATTATCAGGTTATTGCTTATTTTAATCTCTTCGCCATTGAGCATTTGTACAATTGACAATTATACACGTATACAATTTAATGATTGTGCGATTTGTTGCTACAAGCAAGAAAACTCCCACAGGTGAAAAAAGGCAGAAATCTTCGGCACGGGCAGATGAATATTTTTGCCGATGAAAGACAAAGGCAAAGGGGGCAAAAAGGAAGGTGAACAGCGAGAGTCTCATTGAGACGTGTAAGCAATTTATGTTACAACATACATTTTCTAGGGAATTAATAATAATTTGATTTGAAATTAATTCCACCGCGAGCCTCCGGGACATCCATTGCTCTTGTCGGTGCATATAAAATTGTCACAAAAGCACCCAAAGTACAATTACTGCCAACTCCGCGGCGTGTCTGCGCGGCCAGCTCCGGACACACGCATTTAATAAATACATTCGCGGGGCACCGAGGAGCTCGAGCTCTAGGCCAGAGCCACGGCGCGGACAACAGAGGCCCTCTTGTTCCTGGCCACGAAGGCGAGCCCATGAGGAAGGTGGAGGAAGAAACGCGCCGTGAAAGAGATGCGTTCAATAGATAAGGGCAATATTGTCAAATTGAAAATAAATATAAAAGGGGTCTCTTATCTCCATTCACGTCACTTAAAGTGCCTTTTAATTATAATTATCCGCACCGTCGTCACATTATTGTTCATACGGAGTAATAACAATAATAATGCTTAATGGTAATGCAAAAGGCATGCAATTAGCATCTTCGTCGCTCAATAGCCGTCGCATTATTTGGTTAACATACGCTAATTGATCACGTGCGGACGAGGAGGAACCACAGAATGCCGAAAATTCCACAACACCTTTCTTCCCAAATGAGGGGAGAACAAGTGATGCGATGACTGAGCATCGAATCAAAGTTGTCTCATGGCGATGTTTCTTACGCGAAAAATTATCTGACAGTGATTTACTCACTTAAGTGAATTCTACAAGCAATTCTGCACAGATTTTCCTTCCAAGTCAGACGGGAAAATATCCCAGACAATCTACTAGAGAACTTATCAGCCTTCTACTGCCAATTATAAGTTTATAACTTACTTATAAGTTAATAAAGAGGGTGGAAAGAAATTACTAAATTTCATGGACCTCAAGATGATTGGGCGCAAAAAAGTGAGACGGCCACTTCAATAAAGCGTTAAAAATTGCCACGCACTGGCCAATTAATTGCAAATATTTGATAAGACATTAATCAAGGTGGGCCCGAGTGTGTCTGCAAGCGAGGAAAGAAGGGGCGAAAAGCAGCGGCATGCATAAAAATGCTGAAGGTAGGCACTTTTCGGGTAATTGGGCGGAAATCCTCAGTTCCTCCTCCTCGTCTGTGCATCAACACGTCTTCTGCCAATACACACGCACATTGAGGCATAATTAGGTTGGTCTCCGCGGCCCCAGAAGCAGGAGAAGTGGAGAAGGTAAATTAAAAATTTCGTGATGCACCGCATATATTTATTAATTTAAAATTTATGAATATACCATTGATAAAAATCAATTCAACTCCTCTCATTAATGAAAAGTGTGTACGCGATGGCAGAAGACACATGGCGAAAGAAGCGCGTAACAGCGCTTCTTAGCATGGCGTTTCGCGCGGAAAAAGACCACATTGATTGCGAATTTTCAGGCATAGTCCGTGACTTCTGTTCATGCAAAAACATCTGAATAGCATTTAAATAATTTATTTATGCTGCAATTTAAATACGAACAGCCTAAGGTTGTTTTGAGGTGAATAAGACAATTTCGGGCGCATCATATATAAAGTAGAATATGTGAATTTGTGATGAAAGTAGCAGAAATATGTAACTTTATAGAGCCTAAATATGTTTTTATTTGTCAAAATATCCAATAAGTTTTCCCTCTTTGAACTTGCTAAATGACTTTTCACGCGCGAAGAAATTACACCTCAATTTGTGTAAACTCCAGATATTTCATAATAAAACTTTCCTGACATCAAATATCGCACTCGCGAAAGTATTCGCAACTGCGAGAGGAAAGGAGGAAGAGACACTTGAGGGAGGACCAAAGAATTTAATTAAATCATCAGGTTGAGGAAATAAATATGCATCTGTCGTGAATAAGGACTCAAAGGACAGTTGAGAATTCCGAGAGAGAGAGAGGAAGACAGAAAAAAAGATCTCCGTTGAAACTCCCTCCGCGACTTGTCGATAAAACCATTTGGACTGTCTCTTCCTCCGTCAATTCTGCGGGCAATTTTTGCACACGGTCTTCATTGGAAGGTGTGCGAAATAATTTATTCCTCGACCGAATATATAGCGGAGCAAAGTGCGTTGAACACTCGAGACGCGTTTAGTTTCTTAACCTTGAAAATTGCTATACACACCCGGATATCAAAGATGCGAATCTCTTTTGAATAAACTACACACTTTTCAGTGCCCCACCACGACATACGAAGATATTGCGAGGTTCTCTGACCATTTCGCGTCTCAAGAAGACGAGCAAAAAATTCGCACTGCGAATTTTTGGCCTCAAGCCGTCCATCGTGCTCTTGAACCCGCCGTGTGCGTACATATAGACAAGAAGAGACGCAGAGTTTGAGAGCCAGTTTGCAAATAGACGATGGGAGTGAGTCTTTTATTTCGTTTTTGCACCAAACTTCCTCCTTCGGGAACGTTTCTTCGCGTTTCCAGCATTTGCCCTGGCTATCTAACTTTCTTCTTCGGCATTTTATTCTTGCATATCTATTGGGTTGTCTTTTTTCGATAATGAATGAGAAACAGAAGGAAGCTATATTTGATAATAAAACCGTTGGCATTAGACCGCGCCGTATGAATTCGTAATGTGGGTTTTTTTTTCACCAAACGAGTTCCTAAAGTCAATTGACTTTCCAACAGCCTGCAATACAAATTCGAACCCTCCGCAATTTCAATACAATACTTTAGACAACTGAGAGTTCAAGTCTAGCTTTGGAGTTAAAATATGCTGACAAGCGTGTCTGGTTTTTGGAAAAAGCGCCCCTTTTAGGGTGGTTTGAAACATTTGGGGACTGAATGGTAATTTCATTCAACTACTCAGGATATTTTCTTGTTTATCCATTGTCCTCGAATGAGTGTTTGCAAAAAATAAATTTCCTCCATCTCTTGCTCCGTACGAGAGAATTTTTGCTAAAATGCGCTACTTTGCAAAAATTCCAACTCATTGGAATGAGGGTGAAAATTCTGCGCTTCAACCCGCGCTCTTTGTTGAGCGTGCTAAAGTGGGTGATGATGAGAGTCTTCCACCCACTGAGATATCGCTGGAGACTATCGCAAAGTCGGAACTTGCATAAGAAACCATCATTCGGATGATGGTAATTCTGCCCGGATGCAACTTCTCTCTCTCTCTCTCTCTCTCCCTCTCTCATTGAAAGGGTTCATTTCACACACATAGCTGAAGTGTGTGAGCTTTAAGCAAGGGTGGATAACTTTCAGCCGCAATTTCAGGTGCAGTTGGAGAGGTATATTTTGCAGTGCATGAATTTAATCATCGTTCCTCGAGAAATTCCATGTCCATAAAGATTTTACGAGGGCAGCAAAACATTCACGGGAAAATAACGACGCATGAAAGTTCCAGAGTCACTCAAGTTGGGACGTCTTTCCCGATCCCTGGAGGATCACGCGGGGAAATGGAAAATTGGCGAGAGAGGAACAAAGGACGGGAAGTGTGTGTAACCCTCCAGAGTTTCGTAACTCAAGTGGGGCGCTGTGAGCTTTCCCTCCCACTCCGCGCGCTTAAACCCAGAGAAAGGATCCCCCGGCCGGAATAAATGATACGACACCGAAGCTTTCACTCCTTCCCACGCCCGCCTGATGATGATGGCACTCGATTTGTGCCATGGTTACTATCCCGTATCTCAGTGCAGTGTACATTCAGCAGTATCTTTCTCATTATATCACACACTGGGGGATGGAAAAATACCAAGGACGCAAGGGATGTCGCACACAATGAGGAAATTTCGATGCATTTCTTCTGGGTGCCGCTGCAGTTTCACAGAAGAGAGACAGCCAAGTCAGAAAAAAGCTCCTCCAGGGAATGATTACTGTTCTGCAAGCGAAGAAATGCATAGGAATTGTTAGCAATTCTCTTCGCCTCTGCGAAAATAGAACAGCATTTTTATTAATCAATTTTCCTTTTTTGCTCCCTCACTCTCGTCTCCGGTATCAATATGCTATTTTGTCGTAGAAGCGCAGAGATGCCTTTCTGTATGAATTTGCAATGAATTTTCAATGAGCTTTCTGTGAATTTTTCACAAGACTGTGTGAATTAAATATTTAAAGATATTTTAGCCGGTGAAAACTTCATTTAGTGTATTCTTTGTTCAGATTGCGATCGTTATTTCGAGAATGTTTGTCCCGCTTAAGATAGAGTAAGAGAAATTTGTAGTTACTTCATACTTCTGATTTATTCTTCCTCTTCAGCTTAGACTTCATTTGGTCCAGATGATTAGACGCGAGGCATTTTGGGTTCAAATTCCAAATTTTCTATTAGACTTCGAGAAGAGTTGCTTATGAGATCTGGCGAGAGACTTGCTGCTGGTTCTGAAGGCGTCTCACCATCATCATCTGGTTTACAAGCTATTTCTGAAATGAAAACATCTGTAAGCTAATTTCGGAAAAATTATTTTATGTCATGAAATTTTTTAATAAAATTACACAAATAGATTCTGTAAAACACTTTAAATTATACAGTTTAAATACTAAACAATAAATTCAATTAATTTACAATAAAATCCTACTTACCAGCCAAAAACGCCAACAGAAACAAAGCAATAACCAAGAAAAACTTCATATTTAACTTGATTTAACAGCAAAGTAGCAGAATTTGTGCACAATGTGTCTGAAGTGGCTCGACTTTGTAGTTTACAAAAGATCAACACATTTGTTGTTAATTTTCATGGCTATTTTGGATCTGAATATGCGTATCGAGGTGATTAATTGAGTTGTGAGCTCGATTGCGAGTATTTGCGACCAAACAATAATATATTGAAGATAATAATCTAAACTCTGCTAAGATCAGTGAATTGGACTTTCACTAAGCTGAGCACATTTTCCAGATCATGACCTAGTAAAGGGTTTTCTCTTGCTAAAAAAAAGTGCAAGATTGCAACAAATGAGAATTCGCACTCTTGTAATTTTCTTCTCAATCTCCTCTTCTTATCGTCCAGTCGGATGTCCTCGATGCTGCCTTTTCCGTGGCTTTTCTTGCTAAGAATTTAATGTATGTCTGAAGCAATTCCGAGATACATTGGGAGATTCCACAGTATTACAACTTAGATGATAATCTTTTTCAATTTCACTTTAAAATATTCAGAGAGACACTGAGGGGGAAAAACGGCAAATAAGTTCCTCCTTTCCACCCATAAACTTGCATTTCTTAATACTTTGGAGAATAAGAGAAGGAGAAATAAAATGTGGTACACTCGAGCTCGCGCGGGGCGGAAAGGGTAAGTGCGCCAAGGCAAAACAGCACGTTTAGTTGCTCTAGCAGTATATCAGAGGTGGAGAAGTCACAAAAGACTTGAAAGGGAAAAAAAGGCCAAAAGAAATGAAATAAGAAGTGGCATTTTTATCTCTTAGCACACAATTATTATAGTGTTTGTGTGCATTTTGGCGGTTTCGGCCAATTAAACACGTTAACACTATTTTTGTATACTCTGCCAGAGGATTTTTGCAAACTCCTCCGCAATTGCGCGGTATTTTTTGAACCACTTTTTCCCTTCCCAACTCTCCAGTCATACTAATTTCACAAATGCATGTTATTAGAGCTTCCCAGCACTGGACTGGAGAATTGTTCCATTCTCTGTGCGACGAGCAGTGAATAATTTATTGTGAGTTGATAGTGGCAGAGCTATGAAGGGATTTGTTGTGCGATTTTAAGAGTGAAACCCACTAAAATAATTCTATGGATTTTTAATTCGCTCCCTTCTTGCAATTTGTCTGGGAGAACTTCAGACGGAAAATCTCTGTAATAACACTCTAGAAATCCCTTAAAGCATTCTGTCTCGTTGTTTAATTCATCAACTTTAAGTACACTTTGTGCTGAAAATTAGACATATTCATCCTCTTTTGTTAAGACAAGTTGGATAAAGGAAATATTAAAGTTACTTAATGTTGCAAAAACAATTTTATTCTCACTTCATCGACACTGAACTTCATTTGGTGTGAAAGGAATCTGTTTTTTTTATTTCGGGAAGCTTTGAATATGCAACATTAAACTTATATTCGTCATCTATCTGTTAATATATGGATCTGGAGAAGTTAGTTCATTCTCTTCGGTGAAGCCGTAGATTGCTTCGCGAGCCTTTCTGCATCCCACTAAATTGGTTTCAGAGCATGGTTCACACGACATTTCTGAAATTATAAAATTGTCAATTGAATATTTCTGTATTAGAATTTTTCGAGTAATTGTATCGATGCTTACCACTTATGAGAACCAGCAGGATAAAGAGGAAAACTAAGTAAAACTTCATATTGGAGCGAATTACAAACTTTGTATGACGAAACACACAAAGCATCTCGACTTTTATATTAATCTGGAGCCCATTACCGAAGATCAATACTTCCGTCGTTGATTTCTACGTTTATTGTGTGTCTTAATATGCGAATCGAGGTGGATAATTAAATTGTGAGATGAAAAGAAGAAAAGAAGCGAGAAAGCAAGGAAAATTTTAATTAGCAATTCAATTGTGCATCATCAACCCTTCGCGTAACAATTCCATATCAATAGACAAATTGATTTCTCTTTTCACCTCTGCCCCAAAAACTTCTCACTTTTCTGTGCCATATTCCTTCGAAACCCACTTTTCAGAGTCTCGCACACACACAGTCGCTCTTCTCGTTGGCGGAGAAGTGCTGGGGTACTTTTATGTTTGTTGTGGCAGGTTATGGTTACCCTCGCTTCAATTACTTCTCACCCCGCAACGAGTAGTATTCATATTTTCGGGTGACGCCTTGGGGTTGAGCTTCCGAGGGCGAATATCAAATGGCAGAAGATGCGAGATGGAAGAGAAATAGACGAATTCACATTTTTAACTATTCAAATCTCCTTGTGATGTGGGATGCATTTAAATGAAAAATTATCCATTTATACTCCGCCACGGGGAGCAATGGTGATTTTTCGAGCGCCGGGCAGAGGAGGAAAAAGCATGCAACGGAGGAGGTTCTGCGGAAGATGTTATGGCCTTTTTGTTGAGGGTGCTCTTGGCTCTCGTTTGGCCATAGATATCCACATGGAGCATATGCTGCACGAAATAGAATAGATGTGTGTATAGAATAGATTGGCAGTGGAGCATGGAGACAAAACTCAGTTAGGAAATTGAAGTATGTTGGCAATAAATAATGAGACATCAAGTTGACTCATCCTGTGGGACCGCCGCCCCCTCGGCAATTCCATCAGAGCATCCGAGGAGGAATTTCACAAGTTGACTTAACTTTTCTCTCCGAGGCAAATAATAAAAATTTAAGGAGACCCGAATACGAATTGGTTGCGAGGAAGACTGTAAAATAGGAGGAATTCTCTGCCTCATCACAATTCCATAAGAGCACGTCATCCCCGTCGGAGCTATAAATTGCACTCGGTCCACTCCATTCCCCCCCGCAGCACCCGTATATTGCACCGAGCATGAGATACATACACTCCCCGGGACGCCCTACTAAAGTCTCATTATTGGCGGAGACACCGACTTCGGGGCGATGGGAAAAAATCCCCCAAGAAACAACCCACACCAGGAGAAGTGGGAGACAAGAGATCCCCGTCCGTGAGATAGGAGAATTTTCGTGAATTTTCCACCAGCTCCAGTGATGCACCCCGAGGAGACACTCCAAAGTGCACATTTGCATCCATAAATAATAGATAGATAAATTATGGGGACGCAATAAACCTTCCGACTGTTTCATTCTTATTGCGGAAATCTTCATTTTCCCCCCACCGACACCACGGCCATCACCACTGGGAGTTTTCCCAGGAAGGAAAAACATGTAGGTGAAAACGAGAAGTGACTCTACAAATTGAATATTTCACCTCAAAATTCACAAGGGGGACAGAATTTGTAATCGCGTGTAATGATAATGGGATATGCTCTTGACGAGGAAATGACACACAGCTACCGAAGATAATCAATTTGAGGCAATGTTGTCTAATTAATTATGGTAAATCATTGGCAGAAAAACAGATAATATTTCTTCAATAATCAAATTAATAACATTGAAATTGGTAATTTTATTGAACAACTTTAAAGCTGTGTTCACTGCAAATTGTCTTAAATAATGCTGATAATTTGTAAATTAAAATTTGAGAGCAATACGGAAGATAATTTCAAAAATTAACATGTATCAATTCCATAACTTCACATCGATTTTAATCACCATCTTTCCTTTGTGTCCTCTTAAAACAAACCGCACGAGGAAAATGCGGCGGCAGAGAGAAGAGCAAAAAAGCCGAATCCAATCTCCCTAATCTATGTGAATTTGTATGGAAAATGAATTTCACTCTGTGTGCTGCTGGCTTCACCCTCGAGGCTAAGCGGGGTGTGAGCCCGAACGCCTTGAATGATTGAGTATATTTCTGATAGAGTCTCCCTCTGGCTCTTCGCCGCCCTCGTCCATGCACACATCAAAATGCACCATCGTCGGGAGGAATATAGAATCTATAGAATCTTCTTGGCGCTTCCACACACAGCCATATTGCATGAATTTGCAGTCTTGTGCTCTCCACAGTGGACCATGTTTCGGCGTATGCATTCTTGGGGATGCAAGAGAGGATATTCGCCACCAGGGATGGGAATCATTTTGACGTTAAATTCCACCCACTCGACGCCATTCAACTGCAATCTCCTCTGAATTTGACCCGAATTGCTTCGAGATTCACGCTCGCGAGAACCTCCTCTTCCGCTCGCCGGCAAATCGAGGGTGATACGCGCTTACCCGGAGAACCCTCTCTGGGTAGGGGTTGAAATGGGAGATGATTCTCGGGAAAACAATTTTTTCCGGAATTCTCTTCTCCGCAAGTTATTTTTCATCATGAGGAATGACTTGTGTTTGTGGGAAACTTTTCCAAAAATTTGTCAAAACAATTTTCCGTAAAGGTGGCAGAATTCTTTGGGAGTGTTGAGAAAACATGTTTTTTTGCACTGAAACACACGATATAGTTCTAAAATAAGCAGGCACAGACAGTTTGTATTTTGTTAAGTAATCGCTTTTTGTTTCAAATTGCAGCAAAATCAGGATCATACAGAATTTGTGGTGAATTTTATACTTGAGCACACATTTCGTGGTCGGAATTCTGGATCTGAACACACCTGATCGAGTCTCAGCATTCGATCGCGCCGAACTGAGTGCTCACTTCAGCCAAACAGAGTCCAACCCTGCTGGCTTTCTCGGTCTCACCCTCGCCTCTCCGTCGCAGCGTGCAGTGGTATCCCTGAATTGAAATCCCCCAGTGCGGGCGTGGGTGGCTCGGCGGTGGAACGGCGAGCACTCGAGCGCCCCACACCCAAAGGAGCGACCTCGTCGTCGAATATCGCACACAAAACCCGGCGTATGGGGCGCAATTTATACACAGTGTGGGATCCAGCGGGGGCGGTTGGGGGCGGCGGAGCGCCGAGCATCGTCGTGTGCAGTTTGGTTATCGCAGACCACCCTCGCGTCAGTCCTTTCTTTGGCACCGGCGCTCGGCAAGAGGGTGTTTGTACATTTTCTGTGCCGTCACATCCACCAACACAGAGACGTGTATCTTTAGGCTATGTTCTGGAGGTTATTTCAAGGTGGCAGCTGGCCCCAAACGGGGTGGCGCCCACCCCACGCGCGCGCTCGGATATTGTGTGCGGGTGAGACGAAAGCATTGCAATGGTGCTCATCGGGCGCCCAAATAGAAGAGCGCACACACTGAGCTGGCACGATAGAAAATTATATAGATGGGATAAATATTATATAAGGCTCCGAGCGCCCACCCACCCGATCGATGCTGTTTTGTCTGCTGACGCTGCTTTTCGGGAATTGCTGGAGGGTTTTCCAATTTTCTGGGTGCGAGGCCCTCAAAAAGGCTCCTCCACGAGACACTTCCTCGCCATGTTCCCGCGCACCGAATGCGATTACAACTGCTTGTCATTCCTCTGCGTCTCCCACGGTGTGACACAGGGTGGGTTGGAAAAATTATGAAAATGCTCACGAAAGTGCGCTCCTCAATTAATTTTCTGCACCCCAACATAGTCGCTATTGCAATATAAATTCAAATGCCGAGCGGTGGGAATTTATCTTAAAGAAAAGCACTCACGAGCGCATTTTTCTTCTCAAGCTCAGAGAAGAAACTTTAATATGGATAGTGCAATTTCGTGAATAGCAGAGTGATGCAACTCAGTGAATTCTAGATGCGCTTCTCTGGTAAGTAGAGAAAAAAAACGCCGTCAAATGTGTTTCGGAACCAAAAGGGATCAGCAAGAAGAGAGGACGACATGTCGGAAAATGTGATTTTCGGATGCCTTTTGAAAAGTGGGTACAAAATATTGCTATTATTCGTTGGTATAATGACATAATTATAATGTTTATGTGTTTTCTAATAATGAAATTGCTGCAAGGATTTAAAGTTAACGCAGAGTGAAGAAGATTTTCATGAGATCAATTTCAGAACCAAGGGATTCCCTTAAATTCTACTGGCGGAGCCATAGCGTGAGGAGGGCTTGAGAAGATGATGGTGCTGCTGGAGAAGATTGAGAGAAATATTGAGGTGAAGAACAAGAAAATCCCTGCGGCAATGATTTATCATTTTACCAGTGCGAAGTCTTGCGCGAGTGTTGAGGCGGCGGAAAAAACGCTGAGACAAGGAGAGAAATTTACATCGTCGACTTGATAATGATGATGAGATGTGACGTGATAATTGCTCTATAATGTACAAATTACTTCATTTTTCACGTAACATTGCAATCTCTCTCTACCGTTTTGCCTTGTGGTTGCGCTTCACCTTCTCACACATCATCTATCTATGGCTATGGGACCGTGCGGGGATTTCGAGTGGCGGAGCGCGCTTTTGAGCTTGAGCCGAAAAAACGACAAGCCAGAACTCAACCCCAATGAATTGAATGGGAAATCTCTTCATCAGGCCATTGTTGCTGGTGGTGAGCAAAAAGAAAGGCCACGGATCGATCACATCGTGTAGTACTCAAGCCACTTTACAACTCCACTCGTTCGTGATCTCAATTGATGCCATCAAATATAGGGCTTAGAGAGGCGCGCAACTACTGGGCCGGAGACGCCGAGGGGTGGGCGGAAAAAGACACGCGGAACCAATAGATCGATCCAATTATGGCCTCCGCCTAAAATTGCAGAAAAATCCCGACTACATTCTCCGCAGTTCAGCCGTGCCGTTGCGAACTCGTACGCGCGGGCAAAGCTCCGCGAGAGATAATGAAATAAAATCGCGTTCGATAATTGTATGAGACGACCCGATGATCTTTCGTGCATCTCCTCAACTGATTCCAGCGCAGATCCACTTTGATTGCCGTGGCTGAGAGTTGTGCAGCAATGGAAAATCTTCCTCATCTCCACATTAGCCCCGGCTGATGCATTTATCAGAATGATTAAGAGGGATTTGCTTCAGCGAAACACAATTGTTTGTGCGAATGAATTACTCAAGTAATGCTTCTTTTTCGCTAATTCCGTTTCCTGAACAAATAGCTAAGCCAGAGTACAAATTGTGCATCTCTCTTGTGGAGAGAATGCTGCCAGCTTGCTTGGTGTGTAATGGATTTTCGGAATGGCACTTCAAAAATTCCATTTACCCGTCCAGAACTGAATGGATTGCATCTCAATTCTCAGTTTATATACACACAGATGTGAGCTTTAAAAAAGGGAGGACGTATCAACTAATTTCTTTGATTTGATTTCAAGCAGTATAAAAACAAACCAAAGGTTTTGCTATTTTCATTTTGCCATTTCTCTATCATAAATTATGACCAATCAAGGAGATTTTAAAATAAATGGTAAAATTCCATTAGCTTATCCCGGCCAATTGGCGATTTTATTAGATTATTATATTTCCCACGGTATTTTTATATGATTTAACTGCAAATTATCGGAAAATGTCCCCAAAAGCATCGCCTGATAGCGAGTGAGTGTCATCGCGAAGGGCGAAGGGTTTGGGGATCAGGAAAGTCACTCAGCGTGAAGCCAATATTTAAAATAAACTTGGGGAGCTGCTGGATGGGTGGCAACTGCGCGGATGCACGGGGTTTTCCGCGAAATTATTCCACCATCGGAGGGGCGACAGATGTGGCATGTGAGGTGTGAGCGAAGGGATGTGATATTGCTTTGCCACACAAAATGAACTCGGCAAAAGAGTAAGTCAATTAAGCCGTGTTAATCATGTCAGCAGTCGGTATTTGGAAATGCACTTTAGTCACACGGAGAGGTGGAGTGAACGAGCTAAAACGGCAACTTCACGGGATCCTGAATGACACATTTAAACTTCTGCCGCCTCACAAATTCACTGATGGGGTAGAGTGAGATGGATTTGCAACTGCATCGACAAACAGCAGATCCGGAATCAATAAAACTATTATTCTACCTGATTCTGCACTCGAGCAAATTTATGGGTCCATCTATTGGATCAGCCTTTCGCCATCGCGACTCCTGCACAGCGTGATCATATTAGTGCAGGACGGAGTTTTCCTTCGCTCAAAGATGGACTTTTAAAAGCATTCTCGCGTTTGTTTTGCATGCCGGGGCGCAGATATTGGGAAAATTGAGTACAACGTCTGTGGATTAAGTGGAATCAGCGCTGGAACTTTTTTCCCTGGAAATCAGCAATTTTTCCACCAATTCGTGCAATTATAGCTGTTGGCGGGAAACTCGCGATATCGCGTGAATCAGGGATAAAAAGTCCCCACGAGTCATGGAGATATTTAGAGAGTTTCGCCCTGGGGCTCAGCATCCAATATGCCAGCAGTGTCGTGTGGAATATTCAATTTGAAGCCGTTTCACGTGGGTGTACATTTCCTCCCCGGCACAAACTTTCCCCAAACATTTCCCCGCGCGCGGTCGATGGTGTGGGACAGAAAGTGCGGTGGAAGAGAAAATCAGTGTGAAATGTATCCCGAGTGTCAGAGTGACAAACCTGTTAATAATTAACGATTTAAGTGCAATCTGCATATGAGATTTAACCAAGTAAAATTGATGTGTGATAAATATTTTTCCATTGTGGCTTCGATGCGAGTGTCAGCATTATTGAGGTGACTTTTCACGAGCCTGACAGCTCTGCATTTTGATTTGGTCACGATGGGTTCGGAAGCAATCACACAGACAGGCGAAGGTGGGGCAGAAAAATTATAACGTCCAAGTGACTAAACAGAGTGACGTAGAAGAGCTGTGGAAAAAATATTTGGGGTGTTTTTTATTGGCACATTTGATTCTGCAGTATCAATAAATATCACTTCACACTTTGCAGAGAACACTGAGGCAAAAGTCACTCATGGATTTTCTCATTTTCAACTCTTTCTCACTGCAGTTTCCTTAAGAAATCTTATTTGGGCGTCCAAGAGTTGAATTGAATTAAGAAGGCATAGTCCAAATGCCAAGAAGTTGCATTCTCTGCATACGAAATGGCCCAAAATTCACTTAACTTTTCCTAATTCAATGGCAAACACAGCAAGATCTCTCAATTACGTGCATTATGGCAGAAGAATACGGAGAATCTCGTGATGAATTTCAGCTGTGTTTTCGTCTGGCGCGATCAATAAAATGCGTGATCAGACCATTTGGGTAATTTTGCCATTTCCATACCGCTGTCCCACTCTAAATGGCATCAATTGTGAAATGGATTTTCCACAAACGCGCACTTGCAATCGAGTGGAATTTGTGTAATTGAATTCTTGACCCATTTGCACGTGTTCGAGTCACTCCATAATCATATGAGAGTTCATTTGCTGATGTCTATTGTTTTGTTTGCAAATTCCATCAAATGCGATTCACTCAGACCGCTCCGGAGAGACACTAAAATTCACCTTATGCTGTGCGGTCAGTGGTGGAAGTGATACAGTAAATTGATGAAGGAGTTCCATGCAGGAAAGATGAGGAATCGAGAGGTGCAGAAGTGCACTCAGGAAAAATATTCACTCGACTTTCGGCCAAATTTCTGAAAATAATTTACAAATTTATCATTATTTGCATAATAGTGAGGGAAAGAGCACATTTCCTATCGTCCTGCTGAGGCTACGATGTGGCATTATAATGAGTGGTTGATTTCTACCCCAATTCTTGCGTCACTCTGTGCCAAGTGTGTCTCTGAGTGCATGTGAAGAAGGTGGAAGAGGGAAGGCAAAAAATGGCCAAGTGCACGTTTTTGCAGAGCAGGAATGAGATGTAAAATCGTGCATTTCGTTGGAGTCTGAGTGAGAAACTGTAATTTTCGTGTTATCACGTTTTAAAAGTGCACATCGCGCGCATAGAATATTTGCGCGCGCAAAAAGGTACAACGCCAATCTTCCTTTTTTTATACCTCCAGTGCTCTGTGGCGTCTGTGAAAAATTTTCGATTTTCAGACCCAACTCTCGTGTTACAATATTTCCTTTCTTTCCTCCATGACGCTCTCGTCTTTTTTCCTTCATCACTCGCCTCAACAATACCCATTTTCCTCGCAGGTTCGCCATCGTTGCTGTACTTTTCACCATCCTTTGCAGGTAACGTTTGTATGGCATTTCTTTTTTGCTGATGGGCTCCATCGACTTCTTCATCTGCTCTGCGATGTTTTGCACTCGTCGTTTTGCCATGGGTAGTATTTCTCAATTCCACGTTTGATCTGGAATTCACGGAATAAGGGCGGGAATGAGACGCGGGGGCGCCCGAGCAAATTGATACAACCCGCTCAGCAGAGGAGCGCAAGAATGGCAGCAGGACGAGGGGGTGCAGGATGCGAAGCGCATAAACATGTCAATGCCCCAATCATTGCACTCCAGCCCGCGGATTCCTTCGGGAACACTGTCCTCGGCGACCCTTGTCCGGGGTCAGGGCGGGTGTGTGTGTTGTTTGTCAGAAGCGTGTGCTCTCAACTTCCCCAATCGATCTGCGAGAGCCTCGGCCGCCGGGAAGGAGTCTGCGAAGTTCACGAAGAAGACGAAGAAAAGAGTCTAAGTTGACCTACCACAACGCATTTCGCGTTGGGTGGATGTTTTTGGCTCTTTCTCACTTCCCTGAGCAGAGGCAAAATGTGTTCTTTTGACTTTTTCGCTTTCTCGCGCGTTCCTGAATTGCTCGGTGTCTCACCACTGCAATCATTTCTCATTAAAATATTCACGAGCTGAGCGCGAATGTGGTGGCAAAAATCGATTATGCGTGCCTTCTCGAGAGTGCACCTCACGCCACGGGGCGCCCCATTTCGTGCTCAATCCACCCAGCGGGAGTGACTGAGGGTGGGAAAGTTGCTGTAAGTGTATTGAGGATGATTGAAAAAATGTCGTGTCTCTCGCTGGAAGAATAAGGTCAAATGCTCCGCAGAGCGCCGCGCGATAGGACTTTTCCCATGCAAACCAAATTTTGTATACTTTTCAGCTCTTTATGCAACGATTGCTGGGTAAATATTAACCCATAGGATTTTTGCAGCATAGACAGGAAGTAATTACTGACTCGCTGATCGATTTTTGCGCCCTGGGATGAGACAAACACAACTTCCGGAAAGTAAATTTCCTTCCAGGAAGGTTAAAGTAAAAATAAATCTCTAAATCGAGTGAAACTTATTAGAATCTCGCTGAAGTGCACCATTAGATGGACGGAAATTGTATCCTTATTACAACATCCTGAATGCATCTCACTCTTCTCCACTCTCTAAGACTTGAATTTTTGTTATTCAGAATATTGAGACATAACATTTTGAGAGTTGTTGTTGGCATTTTTTCTTTGAAAAGTCCAACGGAAAGTGTTGCTTAAATTGAGACGTGAAATTGTAGAATGAGAAGAACCGGAAGAAGTATAAAGTTTGGTCATCTTAAGACTCCGCTCTAATGGGTTAATAGTTTTAAACTTCTGGAGAAACTTTCGATATTTCATTCGGCTCTGCTGTCTAAGCAATATTGGTTTTGGTGCAAGAAAGTTTTCTGCTTAGTCCACAAGTGAGATCTATTTGCATTTTTCCAACACTCTGCGGGCCCAATTCTTCCAGAATTGTGATGTTGAGCTTTGGCGGAGATGCATGAAAATCGTTTTCTCGCATCTCCCCCACTCCGCCCGGTGCCCCTTCCCGGGAAATCGTTGTGGGATATGTGTGCAATGCCGTGCGATGCACCGAGAGAAGTGCGGCTGGGAGGGCGAAAAAATGTGAATCCGCGCGTTCTTCATGGTTCACGCAAAATAGTCGTGCGCGAATGAGATTCGTGACGCTTAATATTTTTATTCGGTCCAACTTACATATGCTCTTCTTTACGTATATAACAATTTTAGATTTATTTTTGCCTGCTCTTTTTCTCGTACCCTCCCTTTTTCCACTTCTATCTCCTATTCTCTTGTGAATTTTCTCAACTCCTTCCCGCTTCATTTCATCCATGGGCACTCCGGCAATTGCCAATGGGAGAGACAAAACGGCGGATTCGATGCACTTTTTCAATTCATTCACTCTCTTTTTCACCTTTTGTATTTTTTATTTCACTCTTGAGCCTCTTCTTTCGCGAGATTGTGGCAATATTTTCATGATCTCAATACACAACTACTTCTTTTTTTTCCGTGGCAGCAAAGCGATGGAAGTAATTACTTTGGTAAGTGTTGTTTGCTCACAGGAGTTGGGATTCTCACGTTAGATAATAGCTCAAAAAAATAATCTGCTAATCGTCGCTGCTTATTGGCTCTCCTGCTGTGCCTGTGATTTGCTAAAAGCTCGCTGGGTGTGTGGGAAAAAGTTGCACGTGAAAATTGTGGACAAATAAATAATTTTGCCCGATTCGTGAAAGTCCACATCTCGCCATGCTCTCTTGTCCACTTTCTTCCGTTCCATCAGATGGGTTCCCTTCCGCGATCGCGCGCTCGAAGCTCGCGGAGTCGAGTGAAATTGATTGATTCCACGGAGGAGTGCATTATTTGCTCTTTTCTCTCTTGGCTAGTCATAATTTTTCTGTGGACGCTCAATATGCAACAATATCGAATTACTGGAGAGTTTTTTCTGCCCCCCTCCCTCCCCCCACTCGCCGCTCATGTGCACCACATCGTAGATGCTCATTGCTCATCCTTCGTGTTCTCGAAATAATTATATGTAATGCCAGCATTACAGTTTTCTTCTTCTTCCTATAATTCCCAACGAGACTCTCTCTCTCGTGGATTTCCCATCTCATCCGCTGGTGCACGTGAAATTCATGTCTAGATCACCCGTGCTGGAGACGGCGGGGCGCGGGGGGCGCGAGTGTGTGGCATAGGAGGAACAGGCGGAAAAAAGGCAAGAGCCACGAGACGAACGTCGATCTTGACCAGACCATTAGAGCCTCACATCTCTGCCTCCCGATCTCATGTGGGGGCCTCTCTCCCCTGCCCCAAAAGCCACTCAATGTGTGTATATGGCGTATAATATAATTACGCGATGATCTGTTGCAATTCGAAGCTCGACGCGCATTAAAACATGACTTGAACAGAAATCGGAGCACGATTTACTGTTATTTGTTTTACCTGGAGTGAACACGAGGGGAGCAAAGAGTCTGGCTACTTTGGAAAAACACACACGCTCTCTCCCCTCTCCCCTCGGCACACCTTTGGCCATTTTTATGCGACTCTCTCCTATCTATAAATTCTCATTTAATTAAACACCAAATTGATTTCCTATACAAATTGCTACCAGGCTCCAACTCTGCACGCAGCACAAATTGCACCCTGCTAATTTTGGTAACCTAATACCCATAATTTCAATATTTATTCACGTGACGATCAGCGATGAAGGCACACCAGGTTTATCATTATGTGATTATCGATGGTGAGCCTTCCAGTTAAAATGATTGTGCTGTGCAGATTGTCGAGCCACTTGCTTATGCAGAAAAGTCGTTAGGAAGTTAACAGAGTAGGCGATTCTCACGAAACTCACTCTTGAATCATGTTTGTTTTTTTCTGGTGAATTTGGGTTAATTTCTCCCAGAAATATTCAAAATCTAAATGCCCTTTCATCACTCGGAATAAACAATTTGCTTAGCTGCACAAATTCATGGCGCAGGAGAAAAACGATAAACTATTCTATCACGACAATTTTCCAGAAGGATTCCTTCAGACAAACCCAAAAGAGAAGCTCTTAACTTAATGACTTCGCTATATTAAAATCTATGAGAAGAAAAGACTTAAGCAGAAACTTCTTGACTTGGTCTCTTGTTTGTTGCTGCTGTATACTTTCTCCGACTGCAGGTGAGTGGCAAAAACTAGGGGTTTGAGTGAGTGTGAGAAAATGCTGTGGTTTCAAATGAAAACTATCCGGGGGATGAAAAGCTGCCAGTAAATACAACTGAGAG
This sequence comes from Phlebotomus argentipes, assembly GCF_947086385.1. Classification (NCBI taxonomy): domain Eukaryota; kingdom Metazoa; phylum Arthropoda; class Insecta; order Diptera; family Psychodidae; genus Phlebotomus; species Phlebotomus argentipes. The sequence continues at coordinate 3,109,435 of NW_026776181.1, read as the reverse complement.
AAACTTTTGACCTTAAAAGTGGGAAAATTCTGCATAAGTTTCCCGAGAGAGTGTGCACGAAAACACGATGCTTATAATTTTTTGTTTCACAACTCCTTTGACAAATATCAGTGTGGAATTTGATGTTAAGTTTCCCTTTGATATTGATTTCAGATTGGTGAAAGTGCAGAGAATTTGGCATTCACTGCGAGATTGGATTGGGTGGAGGGAAGGTGCACACTTTCCTCCAAATTATAATAGATGATGATGAAGGGAAGGCAATAAAATTTATGAATTTTCACCACCCATCGCTGAAACTTTCACCCAAAAGCTGCGCCACACTGAAAGTTTGGTGTGCACACTCGAGGATGCAATAAGAAAGATGGATAATGTAAAACAAAAGTGCGACATTGATCGAATTGTGGAAAAACGTTGATTAATAACCATCGAAAAAGATATTACATTGAGCTTCTCTTGTCTATCTTATCCCGTCTTCAGCTCGCCCGCAACTCCGTCCCTTCTCGCCTTTTCCCGCCCCGGGACAGCGCGGGGGAGGGAAAAGCTGCAGCGCAATGTGGGTGGTGGGATTTTCCCACCCGCTCACCCTCTCTGTGGGTGGGCCGAAAAACAGCCCAGGGACAAAAAAAGGCAAGGCGAACCAGCTAGATTGAGGCTATAAAGTGCGATGGAGGCGAAGCGACCGAGAGGATGGATGATGATGAAGGAGTTGCAGCAGCATCGAGTCAGTAGCAAAAAGGAGATCTTATATCGATAAAGCACAATGACAAGACCAGAATGGGAAAAATATGACAAAGGAGTAGTGGATGTGGAGCATGGATGTGCATCTATAGCTTGGGAAACAAGAGCGGGTGGAAAAAGGCAATGAGAAAAAGAATATAGCGTGTGGCATACACGCTATATACCCTGGCAAAAAATATTGGATGACAACGCGGAGAAGAAAATGAGGAATGCTCTCCGCCTTATCCAATCCCGCATCCCTCGTCCTTCGAGTCCTCCGGCTCGATATTCGACAAAAGTGGCCAGAAGTCGAGTGTCGACAGGATGGCGTTGTTGAATACATTTTTATGCACTTGTGGATGTTAGAAACACAATCTAAGGAAGAAAGAAATCACTTTTCTCGGAGAAAGCAAACTTGTGCATTCCTGGACGGGATCCATCGGTCCGGTTACTGCGTCTATGGCGAACAGGAGGATATTCTTGTACTTTCTTCTCCGATGCATTTAGATACTGTTCCGAGGGTTGGCGGGGCAATGAAAACGAAGCATCCCACGTCCCCCCGGCCACCCCCAAAATACCCTTGAGTGTGTGTGTGTGTGTTTCCATCCTTCGCAGCGTCCTTCGCCCGATGCACAGCGTCCTCCATCAGGCCCCCAATCTTCCGTCGCATCCCCCACAGCAACCCTCGTCAGAATACCATCGACTTCAATGCTATATCTGCAGTGTGCAGCAGATATAAAACGTAAAAACATCCATCCATTTCATGCACATCCAGCGGAGCGCCTGGTAGAGCATTCTGAAGAGAAGCTCTATGGTGCCACATTCCATCCCCCACAAGCCACCCATTCCAGAAGGCGTGTGAGTGGAAGCGAAGGAGAGAACCGAGCTAAGTAACATTAAGAGCGACACCACCCTCACGACGCCACCAGAGCGCCGTCATCATTGCCAGCAGGAGGATAGATATAAAATTTATCTTCTTGTCGTGCACAAAACATATAATAGTAGGAGTATCTGCTTATATAGCCAAAACTGCACGAGAGGCAGTGAAGGAGGGAGACACAAATATATGTAGATAGTTATTATATTTCACCGAGTGCAGGAACAACAATCTATTCTGGGATGAAGAGTGGATGTTGCCATGAACGAATTTTGCTGCATGCTCACCTCTCGTGCGGCCCCGCTTCTTGGCGCCCCGCGTCAACCCACGGAGAGACAGGCTATGCCGAGGCAAGACACACACTCGAGGTGGCGTCGCAATGAGAGATAAAATATCACTTGGGTCAGAGGATTGATTGGGAGATGTATCAACTTCACTTTCCATCCGGCAGTCAAATATGCACAGGAACGCCTGCACGAGGCGATAGTGTTTGATCGAGGTGCTTCGTTTCGAGTTTTCCTTGGCAAAAATGAGTGTCGAATGCCGCCTTATCGCTTCGAATTACCGTGTAAATACTCCAAGTGTCTCCTTACCCAGAAGCTACAATTAGATGTTGAGGGAAGACTTTGAGCCAAAGATGTGTTAATGAGGCAAACTTCAACCTCCACTTTGTTTTTCATTTATTTTATCCACTACTTCAACTACAATTTTTTTTTCTCTATAATTTCATGATATTCAGAAAATCAAATGAGTGAATCTGCATTTTCGAGTTGTGAAAAATTCTTTCTCAATGAACAGCCATTAAGTCCTCAATTAAAACAGATTTTTCCAGCTCTCGTGCGATGCATTTAAGTATAAACCATGGGATGGAGAGGCAAGGCGGGCGGCGGAGAAGGAATATTGAATGAAATTTTGAGGCGCGCCTGGAGTGCCGGTCCGATTCCATTTGGCAAATGGAACGAATGCTCGGCCTGGCTGTGAAAGCTCCCGAAGGAGGCGAGCGGTGGAGACGCCGGGTGGGGCGCCTGCGGAGTGAAATGGGAAATTAAGAAGCGGCACTGTGGTTGGGGGTGAGTCTGCTCAGTGTTGGCGTGTGTATGTTTGTGTGTTGGTTTTTAGGCTCGCAAAAATAGGTAACACGGAGCAGCTTGGGCCCCAAGTGCACGGAGCTTTTCTCGGAGAAAGGAGAGAGGCAGGGTTGGATGTGTGCGGTGGAAGTCAGGACAACGGCCAGACTGAAATATCGATTCCCAAAGTGTATGAGCAAGAGCAAGCACTGCCTTCTCTTCTTCGTTTTTTCGGGGGGCGCTCCTGTGGGTGGGCGGCCGTGGGTGGGTGTGGAGCTCTCCGCTTCAACAGAAAAGAGGATCGTACGTCTGATGGCCGGAATATTGCCTCGTGAGGGTGTTTCTCTCCCCCATGCCATCAGCGCTCTCCGGCCGGGAACCCGGTGAAAAGAAATTGGAAGCAAAATCTCGTAATGAAGCGCACACAGGAAATTTTCCACAACTGATACGTGCCTCTTTTTCCATCCACCCATTCTCCCACCCCACAGCGTCTCTCACTCCGGACAGCCATTTCTCTGAACGGAGTGGAAAACTTGGGAAAATCGCTCAACTCTTTGGGAGAATTGCCCGGAAATTGCGTGAGGGCAATCAACAAAGAGATTCCGCCGCTATTCTTCGGGGATTTTGCATGGAATGCACTCGAAGAACTGTGAAAAATTCAAATAGCTCTAATTAGATTAGTTGTGAGATTAGGTGAAAACCCAATTACGGGTTCTGGCATTCTGTGCAACTGGCGAACTAATTAAAATCGATAGCGAATTGTACCTGGTCTCGATAATTTCCCGAAATATTCATCAGTTTGTGGATGGGAACAGGAGCTAAAGTGTATTACGAGCTGATCATGCATTGCGAGCGTATCGACTCGAGTTTCAGATCGTGTTACACTAAATAGATGGATCACAAGAGATCAAACGTGATAATTTCCAAATCTCACACTGAACCACGTTGCATGTGCCGATATGACGACCGATGTGGAGTTGCAGAAGACAAGGCAGCATCATTGAGTGTCTCTATTCTCTCAATATAATGCTCACGGAGTCATCGAGTGGCAAGAGTGTACGTGAAGGAGATGGGCGAAGGAGAAGAACAACGTGGTGGAACAACAGCAAAACTAATTTAGGGCTTTGGAGTCTTACAATAGAAAAGTTTGATGCACTCTTGAGAAGAGAGCGAATCTCGATGATCTTCCGTATCTCGCTCTATCGTCTTCACCTTCGCAATCGCACGCTGCATCGTGCGTTACGTTTCTCCTATGGTGAAATATCGATATCATCCTACATATAAATTCCCCTTTCGCGCCCTTTTCTACACTATATCTCAGGCCGTGGCAGAGAAATTGGCCCAAGTGATCTCTTCCCGTTTTCTTGCCTCGTTGCCCCACGTTTTGTTGATCGTTGATCTTGAGCGATTTGTGTGTGATCTTGTTAATATTGCACGATATTTTATATTGGAATCTCGATGATGCGCAATTTCTCTTCACTCTTACTCTTCTCCCCGGCCTTTTCTGGGAACGGTAAAATCCGCACAGATTCCACAGAGTCGCGTCGCGAAATCTCATCAAGATATCCAGAACTTGAACTTTTCACCATTAGACATTTTTTTTGCAGCCAAGATGATGAGAATAGTTGAATTTTTAGTGAGATGCTGTATTAATTTAATCGTGCCCGGTGGATCAGAGATTGATTTCCTGTCGAAAAACAATTTCCCTGAGTTTTACAGAATGTGCAATCATGTGGAAGTGCCCAGGAGAATCCATTCTGTGGCTGAGTATCCAAAATCATCCACCATCCCACCCACAGAACCTCCATTCTTGATGACTCCCACACACCATATTTTCGAAGGAGGTCGTATATCCGCTCCGTATTTCTGCCACTTCATGCTTCCACCCTCCCGCAATCCTGCTGTTTTCGGGGGGTTCTTGCATTTTACATTTATTCCATCACTCTCAACCGCCCCCATTTCCCCCGCTGCAGCCACTTCAGAGCCGTATCAGGAGCTCAAGTGTGGTCTTTGTTTGCTCCCTCTGAGCTCACCGAAATTCTCGCCCTCCGCGCCTTTTCTCCTTCTGCATGTCCTGTCGTCATTTTTAGCTCCGACTGTCGGTTTCCATTTTCCACAACCACCACCCCCAAAAATTCCCATACAAGGTCGCTCCGATGTGGGACAAGGAGGGCATTCGGCAAAGTGAGATGGACGTATAAACCTCTGAGTTGCGACGGGCTTTGTTTATGGGGAGAGTGTCGGGATTTTCTACCCCTTAGCAGTGCGCATCGGAGAAAAGGGGCGCAAAAAAGCTTAGGAGAAAGCTTTTCCGAGAGAGGGACTCCGACTGCGGGGCCAGAAGTGTATATGGCCAAGTGTCACAGGATGCAAAAGAGTTAAATGGAAACTATTAAAAACGCATCTCTCACGGGATTGACGTTAAGCGAAAGATTAGCATTTGAACTTTTCTTTCCAGCTTTCAGGAAATGTTTCACCATCGGCCCTGAGCTCGAGGGATTATTGGAAATTGCAGATTATATCTGCATGTCGACAGTGAATTAATTACTCAAAAATAATGAGAAAGCTCGAGGACAGGAAATGGATATTTTTCTGCTTTCCTAGAGGAAAGCAGATGAGAAGGATATACAAAAATGTGTAAATAAACAATTAGGTACTTTGGATTATAAAACATTTCAGAACTATTGAAATATTCTATGGATTCAGGATTGGAAAGGAGGTTGATAGAAATTTCTAAACTGGTAAATATTTTCTAAACTGTATCTTAGGTAACTATCTGATTTCGAATTCGTTGGAAAACTGTATGAAAATTCTCTAAATATGCAAATGCATGACAGACGTAGTCATCGTTTATCTTCCTCGGCAGCGCTTAAGGCTCGTCTTAAACTAAACCTGCAGCAGACTGCAGAGTGCGAATGACCCAGTCTGCTGGTCAGGTGAATAGTAATGAGGACAATTGGACGCTGAGAGCAATTTGTTCTTCTCTAATTAATAAAAGAAGAAAAATGTGCACTTGAAACTCTTCTGTGCACATTAGCGTATGATTGTTTGTGGATTTTTTTTTATCTCCTCTCTTGTTTTGAATAATGCACAAATGCAAAAATTTATTGCCACACAGCCGTGTCATTTTCCGTTTCTTTCTCTCCATCTCACCTCGTGGTTCATCTTCGCCAGGTCTTGCAAATGAGACTGTGCGACTGCCAAGTTGCACCGTGGCACTGCGGATGGTAGAAAAAAGCGTCCAAGAGGTGCTGAATGAAATAATAAGTTACACATTGGGAGTTGTAGACGAGTTAGTGGCTGGAAATATGCGATGGGTTGGGTTTTATGTGTGCAGTTAATATAATTATAAGTGCAATAAGTTGAGTGTTGCTGCTAGTTTGAGCTGTAATTGGCTATAGAAATGTGTGTGATCCAATCCCCTTCACGCCAAACTTGGCAATAGAGGTTGGATCGCCGGTCGGAAAAAAAGTGAGGCACATCTCGAGCGATTATCTCACCCAATGTAATACACATACTTAAAATTTATTAACCACAGGCAATTTGTAGGGAATAAAATTAAATTTATACATCTCAAGAATGTTGCAGACCAATTTGCAGCTCAAGAGGGATTCTTTCTGGTTCGCCGTTCGGCTTAAGGGTCCCTTTTGTATCACTATATTGGAATGGAATTTACAAGTCATGTCTTGGAAATATCTTTATTAAATTATCCACTTTTTGCGCTAATCGCTCTCTCGCTTTTGTCCACTAAATGGGCTATTAAAGGTATGAAGACTGTAGGTATGTTCATTGATATAGCAATTAGATGTATGGACAGAGTGTAGGAACATTTGGCATTTTTATTGTAAAATTTCCACTTCTACGAAAGGTGTTTCCAGGGGTGTTCCCATTTGGACCTCTTTGAAATGAAAGAAAGCAAAAAAGTTTCACTTGACTATTAAAGAGCTATTCAACTCAAAAGTGAGTATAATTTTTATAACACACACCTTATCCTTTTTCTTATATGTTGTTTGAGCAAATAACTCCTGGAAAAGCACTCCAAAAATGAATGTAGAAAATTAGGCACACGAACAGGCAACGGCGGGATCCAATTATAATTACACGGCGAGGTAATTAAATGCAGAAAAAACAATATTTTGCATATTATCTCACATTTTTGCACTTCATCTTTCGTGAGTGTGAGTACCATCTTCTGTTCGAAATACTCCTCTTTCGCACTTTGCATATTATAATTCATTTATTAAATTACGCCCAGACTTTTGTTCACCTTGCATATATATTATTTTTATATATAGAGCATATGAAAATAAGTAAGAAAAGAAGCACTTGAGAGTCACACAATATAATTTTGATTATGATGAATTATTCCTCTGCCTTTGCCGTGATGCGATAAAGAAGGGAATTGATGAATAAATAACCAGCATCGAAGGGTGAAGGTAATTAGCGATTGATGTACATGCTGAAAAAGCTTAATGAATTTCCTCTGTGCCGAAAACACCCGTGGAAATTGGCGGAAGATATTGAAAAATGGCTCTTCTCTCTGACACGGAAAAATTTCCCACACTCTTCATATTTGCCACACGAGTAATCTGATAAGAACAATAAAACACTCCCCACTCCACCTTCTTGGGGCCCATTCTTTGGCCCACAGAAGAAGTGGAGAGGAATATAAAATAATCGAAGCTCTTTTGTATTTAATATTGCTGGAGAGATCATAAATTTGCAGCGTGCAACAGATCTTTTCTTTTGTTGACTCTCTTTCCTCCTTCCTTCTCGCTCGAAATGTTTATTCTTTTGCACGGCAAAGGAATGTGTCTTCGACCACCAGCAGCTACCAAAAGCAGGGAGCAATTGATGTCACACAAATGTTGCTCACCGAAAAGTTAAAGAATGAAAAGTGTGAGACTTTCCGTTGAATCTGCGACGAGGGAATAAAATTTCAAAAGAGTTCGCAAATATTCTTAAAGTAGAAAATTTCTTTTCAATCGTTAACCTGTAATCAAGTCAATCCAGTTCTGGAAGTGTTTAAGAATCTAATATTATCTCAGTGATAGTTTATGAAGCAGTTTATTTAATAGACCAATAGCATCTTTAAATCCTGGATTCTCTCAAATAGAAAGGAAAACTTTTCCTCTTATTTACCATTCTCTCATCTCAGCACATATGCATCTTATTTCCTCCAAAGTTGTGCATTTAACTCGACAATAGAAGTATATAAAAGCATGATATGTAAATTATATCTTTCGCTGTCAATATTTCACTGAAAACTCCCACTGACCGAGTCCTAAAATAGCCCCAAGATGATCCAAGTGGTGGGAATTTATTGAGACAATCTGCACTTAATAATTTTAATAATGTATTTATCCCCTTCTTGCCTTTAATCGATGCTGCGGAGCACCTTCTATAGACACGTCTCATTGGCATTGTTCTCTGGGTGAGCTGTAGAAAAAGTGGTCCAACTCGACAGTGCAATGGGCAAAGAAGTGTTGCATTTGCACCACATTCATCTCGCCATTGCGGAAGGACTCTTTGTTGGCCACTGTATCTCCCCTCAATCTGGCGCCAATTTACTCGCGGAAGATGAAATGGGGATTAGGAGCAGATGGGATGATTGAGAATGGCGCGAAAGATGTTGCCATTCAAATGGCATTTTAAAGACTTTTGTGCGCGCAAGAGAGAAAAATTCCCCCGAAAGTCGCCAGTCGTAATTTTCACCGAGGACTTTTCGACATGCCCGAGCTTGAGTGGGAAGTATTTTTCACCCTTGGAGATCAATGAAGGACACGGCGAGTGAGATGCGGGGATGCGGACGGCGGAAGCGCTCGAGTGACAGAGAGAAAGAGAAAGAGAGAGAGCGTCCTGTTTTCGGGAGCGACGATATTTCAGGCGGACGTGGAGGCAGAGCGTGGAGAAATGTTCCAATCACTTGTAGGCTCGAAAGGATATTTATCAAAGGATATCCAGGATATATCCTTCGGACCTTAGTCAGCCTCTTCGGACCAATCACGGCGCAGAGAGGTGTGGCTTGCAGCCCCTATACAGAGGGAAGCACTCCTCACACAGCTCCAACTCTCGCCCGTTTCGCAGGCGACTCTCGCACACAAGTCACCCTCAATATTCGATGCTCACCAGCAGTACAGGCAGCGTCGGCTTTTGTGCATTTGCTGCGTTTTGCCACCGTTCCGTGCTATTTTGGGGGTGCACCTCCGAGCGCCATTGCACTGAAACCCCGCCACCCTGCGCCCCAGAGCGGAGCGGCCGCAAAACTTTCCCAGAGAGTCACCGTCACAGTGGAGCAAAAAAGCCGAGAACCAGGCCAATTGAAATGGATAGAAAACACCCACGCTGTCCTCGGCGCGGGATGTGACGGAATCGGGGAGATTTGGGCAGGGAGGGGGGCCAAGAAAGTGATTTCAAGCACAGGAGCAAAGTCAGGAGCTCTTAACCCTTCGAACTCACTGAAGGGCTTCTTAGCACCGTGACCCTTTGACCTTAAGAAAGGCAATAATGTAGTCTCAAATATGGTCTGGAAAGTAAGATTTGTTGCGGATTTTTCAAGGGTTTTGCTTCAGTAAGTCTTTATATGCTTTATACGCTTTTTGTTGTGCTCAGAAGGAGTGGGAAATCGAGTTTGTAGTTCAGTTTTCTATTTTTTAGTGCTCCTGTGGCGAAGGAAAGACTTTCCTTGTAAGCATTCTGGACTTCACAATCTATGCAATTTCTATGTATTGTCAAATAATTTATTTTATTTTCACACTTTCATGTTTTCAAGAACTTGTCGTTCTTGGTGACATTTTTTCCTTATTTATTTGATTTCTTGTATACGAAAGGAATCCAAAATTGTCCTTATGAGGAAGTAAATTTTGTTACTATTTTAAAGAACTTTAGCTCGCGTATTTTGAGAAGGAATTCATTGTACATCCATTTGACTCATCAAATGCTCTGTCATGCACTAAAAGCAATTTCCAAATTAGAACTAAAATCTCTCTTGTTCACCCACTCTTCAGCCATTTAGTAAAAATCAATTTATTTGGAATAAATGTAAGACAGTGTCTTGTATTTATAAATTCAACCTGCATTATAGCTTTGTGTCTTTAAGCAATTATGCTTCACAGCTTATTAGCATCATTAAGCTCAAAAATGCATAATAAATATGATAGATTAGATGACTTAATGTTATATAAAACACGCACTTGACACCGTATTAGCAAAGTACGCGAAATTGTTCAATAAAGTGAGCTGCAAACAATTAAGCAATTCGCATTGTCACCTTTAAAATTACCCCCTGGAAAACTTCTTGCGCTCTTTCATCTCCTGCCTGCGCCCCATTTGACTTTCATCTCTGCAGGAGCGAGAGGGAAAAACTAGGCGAAACTCGGGCAAAAGTAGTCCATTGCGACACATAAGATGGCGACAAGGAATGGTTTGCAGTTCGGAAAAAGCTCTTTCTCTCCGAAAAATACCCACTCTCATCCCCTATTCATACGCCATACCTTCCGCCAAAATAGTTTTCTTATCTCCCGATGTGCATAGCGATGATGCAAGAATCTTTCATCTCACTGTTTACGCGCCGTGTGTTGCTGAAGAAAGTTTCTCCGTGAGCATCTCCCGGCCCTCCACTTGCGGATGGCAGAGGGGCGATGTTTCTGGGGCGCGTGGTGAGAAAGTTTCACAAAAGACGAAGGGACGCCCCATGAATGGAGCACAAAGTTTCCAGCACACTTCTCACTTGGCTTTACATACTCACCCCGCCGCGCTTATGTACAGTGTTGCTATATGCAAAATATCAAAACGTATGCTTAAGCGTGGAAAGTTGACGATGATATATTCTCTGCAGATGACAGGAAAGGATACCTTGGAAAAACTTTGCCACCAGTGCATGTGATAAGTGCTAATCGCAGCACGCCAAGATCGATAAGATGCACGGTCTCGGATTTGCAACCATTTGCAGCACTGCAAGAGATAGAGAAGACCAATTAGAAGAGCAAACAGAATGGGTGGCTAAATGAATTATTTCTTCTCACTAATTTCCATGCAAACAAGCAAATTGTCCATCTTAAAGTTTGAGAATCTCAGATGTACCATGCAAAGATCAACAGAAGAAGCCACTGGAACTTTATAGTGTGTGTATGTGTTCATTCCACTGCATACTCATTAGGATTATTGTCTCAAACTGGGTCTCTGGGATGCACTGTGAAGGATAGAGGAAAGATATGGGTTGTGGAGGATTGTTCTGCAGCTACGCTTCTTACGGATTTTATGTTGACTAATGACCGATTAGTCGAAAACCATGTGCGGTATCGTGTGCATTGAGTCAAGAAGAATTGTCCTTGCACAGGGAGAGATCCTTTGTTGCTTCTCGCATGCTGAGGCTGTATTGCAAATGTGACCATTTTATTCACATGTTGAGTAGCAAACAGCTTTCCAAATTCTGCAACCAAATGAGATCGCGAGTGGTAATTAGGGAAAATCCATCCAATTTGGCAGGATACTCTTGGCGTGGTCCTTGCCAAAAGTGTCAACCATCACCGAAGGGAGTGAATAATGCTGGCAGAGAAAAAAGCCAAGAGATTAAGCTCCTCGGCGGTGGTGTTGTGAAGTGTGTATGAAATTTAGCAGTACAAGGAAATTTCATGTTTGCCAACATATGCCATGTTGCTGGGAAGCTCACGTAGTCCAAACATGAAACATAGCATGTCCTTTCCCGTCCATTCATCCTCGTGGGATGGCTTAGATGTGGGTGAGCCATGAAAAACCTCATCTGAGCATTGAGGTCCTGTCTCTCGTTTCTCCTCCATCTTCATCCAGCACACACACCAAGGATTCGCTTTATCATTATCATCATCGGGCAGAGCCATGAAAACCATCAGCTTCTTCCATGGCGCTCGCTTCTCTCTCGCTCATACGCCTTTTTGCCCACCCCCGCTCAATGCATTTGGGAAATTCACTTATACAGAGCCCCCGAAATGGGAGATTTGCACTCACACAGGCGCCGCAGCCGGAGAAAAAGCCACCGAAGGAGATCCCCAGGCATGATGAGCGGGATTGCGAGGCGGTGTGGGCAAAAAGGAGAATTACGATGCATCCCCAGAAGCTTTTGAGCGGAGGCGAAGCTTTTATACGTCACGATGCTCATCTCGAGCGCGCTTTTTCGGGCCAGGCATCACATGGGGAGACGCCGGAGGAAGACGCTGATGGGAGATGCTGGAGGTGGATAATGGTGAAATTTTACGATGGCTCAAGCAGCCATTTCTGTGCTGCACACACACACACACACACACACAAACAACTCCGGCAGGAGCAACAAAAGCTCACGCTATCGATCTCACCCCCTTCGCCACCCCAAATCCCCCAGAAAGCGCCACGACACATGAAAAGTTGGCCGAAAGTGGCGAAGCTGGGGACAGAAGATGAGGGAAAAACTGGGAAATTCAACTGCTAATCGAGATAATTCTCCCAATGTTGGAATTATCTCTCCCAACTGTGGTGTACAAAGCAAAATACATTGGCAGTTAGTGCAGTCAGATGGTGTGGGTCAGCAAAATGAGAAAAGATGGGAACAAAGGAACTAATTGAGAGTGCAAAAGGATTAATTTACCCCCAAACCCGGAGAGCTGCTTGCCGCACTTCTGTTTGCTGGCCGTAGAAAGCATGTTGACCGTGAATTTGACTATCTCGTTTCTCAAAAAGTTTCACTCTTTTCTTCTCACCTGTAATTTGACCCATTAACATTCCAAAGCAAGTCGGGGGAAAGCATGGAAAAATGAAATTATTTGAGACAAAAAATGGTGTTGAAGAAAAAATCGCGTGTCCAAATTAGGTTCGTCCCGACAGGACGAAAATGTGGCACGAGAAAGACATGAAAAAACTTGCGGAATAGAGATGAGTTGGAGGGGAGGTGGTCAGAAAGTATTATTTTTCACACTTGGCAAAATGGCAAAGAAGAACTAGAAAACATCATATTTCTTAAACATCTTCACTGCATACGATTACGTGTCATTTTATCATCAGTATTATGAATCCTTAATTTTTCGGTACTTCCATTAAATGAATGATTTAATAGATTCATAACATTTTTCTTCTTCCCCGGTCGACAAATTGCCGGTAAAGTTAGCGTGATTATAATAACTCAGTCACTACGTAAACGCGTTATGAGTATGAGAGACAATTGTAGCTTCTGTCCTGTATTCTAGTCGCTAAATTTAGACATTACTTATGAAATACCTTGCAGTTAGCGACCCGTATCAGACGCTCAATGCTTGTCACTCGGGCTGTGCTAGACTTTCTGGTCAAATAAATTCACATCAAGGAGGAAGAAACCGAGAGTTGTTGTGCTTTTTTCACGAATATTTACCTTGAGCGCAAATTCCATTTGAAAGTTATTCAAAAGAACCACTCAATTTCAATTTCACTCACAGTGGCGAAATGGCACGAAGACAGGGGAGCACGTCATGACTAGAAATATGACTGATAAGACGCTGGGAAGGGAGTTGGACTTTCTGGCATTAAATTTCTGTGCATCCATCAAGTTGTTGAGCAATTTCTTGATTTACAGCGCAAGACCTGTGCTGAAGGAATATTCATCTTGGGCTTTTTTTTCACCACTCTGTCACGTTGGCAATATATTTCAGAGTCAAGTTGTGCATATTTGAGGGAAAAACTGACCACAACACAGTGCCGAGGGAAAAGAGGAATTTTCAATCTATTTCTTGTCAATTGCAATTATTCTATTTAAAATCTGTCGCTCTGTCTAAAATACAATTGTGCTGTAAATTATCACACTCATAGACATTTTATGACTTGAGCCTCAACTGAGTTAGAGTCCTCAAACTAATATATGGGTTTCTTTTTGCACATATTTTCTGCTGCGATGGCCGCGCTTCAGCTGTGATAAACTTCAGCGTAAATTATTGAGAACTGTGAAAAAGAAATCTGCTCAACTTCTTCACCTTCAGCTATCTAATTCATCAGTCCAATATTGTTCTATTCGTTCTGCATTATTGAGGGAAGCATTTTCCAGAGATCCTCCAGGATATCTTTTGTTGCTTCTGCCGGAAAATAAAACACTTTGGTTCTCAGGTCAGGTTTGAAGTCATTTAAAAATACCGGCTTACGTGTGTTATATTCTGAGGATTTTCCAGCATTGAGAGTGTTTCCTCTCGTGAATGTGCAGCTTTTACCGACTTTGCCTAGACATAAGTTGGAAAATAAAATTTCCCACCAGGGAAAAGAGGCATTATTTGCTGTGAGAATAGCGGACAGTGTCTATGTGTTATTCATAAAACAGTAAAATTGTTGTGTGTTTCAAAATAAAGCGGTGGATAAAAGAAAGCATTGATTTAAGCAAAATTCTGGCTATCAGAGAAATCATGAAATCCACCCATAATGTGAGGAAACTATTCTCACTTAAACCTATTTAAAATCTACACAGTTCGTTAATGATTTAAATACATTCTTCCTGTTCATTAAAATTCAATAGCAGGATCTCTGAGAAACTTTTTTTCCTCGGCACTGTGAATTCTCATAAAATGGTTTCTTGAACAAAAGGAAGTAGTAAAGTTCAACCTTCCTGAGTTTAATTTTTAATAAGTTCTTTCTCGCTGTACACACCTTTCGTCCTCCCTGCATGAATTACCTTCCTGCCGACGAGCACTCTGTTGGAGCACTCTTGGACAGGACCTGCTCATCTTCTGGAAATGTGGGAAAAAATCATCTCTGTCGCACTGCAGATCCGCTCCAATTTTGACTGAGATATGCAGAGGAGAAAGACAGCAACGATGCGGACGAGGTGTTTCACCTGGAAGAAGAGAGGAAGACAAAGAGTCATATTTATTGGGCGTACTATCAATTTATCAATGTGAATTTGTGTCAGCGCGAATTCGCGAATTTTTGGCACATATTGACCACCACACTGACGCACATCTGCACACCAATTCACGCACTGAACTTCATTGGAGGCAAGATTGGAATACACTCTCAAGTCCCAGCGAATCTTGGATGAAAAAAAACACACTTTCAATGGATCTGTAGAGCACTACTGAGGGTCCTTGTGTTTAGGAACAAAACACCATCGCAAGCGGCGCGAGAGCCTCAAGGACGATGAAGTGGCGGGGAAAAAACTGCGAATGATTGAGTGAGAAGCTAGGCAAAAAGTGTGCGAAATTGTCGATTATAGAGCACCACAACCGCCCAAAATAAGAGACAAAACTAACCAAGAGTGTTGTATTGAAAATGAAATTAGACTCACTCTCACTCATTCTCCCAAATGATCATATCATGAAATATAAACACACTCACAAATTCGCGAAAATTTTTGCACACATCACCTCGGAGCGATTTGCAAAAAATATTCACATTCACACTGAGACGTCTCTGAATAGAAAATGGCCAAATAGAAAAGGAGAAACTTCTGCTGGGCCACTTGTGTGTTGGTCTCGATATTTTTTTGCATGCCCTCTTCGACAAAGTGTGCGCGGATTTATATCAAATTTTCACAGAGAGACATTACTCTAATCGGCCACTTTTCCTGCCCCTTTCTGCCCAAATTGCCCAACGACTGACCTCAATTCGCAGCTGAAAGCAACTTCGAAAAGCTTCCTCCCGAGAATCCACCCCATTCGACCACCCACTGCAAGAAATTCTCCCCGGAGAAGACAAAGGCATCTCGGGCGAATCACCCTCGAATTCATCCACCATTGGAATGGGAATCGTTCCAGGCTGAGCCATCAAAATTAAAACTCACAGAGCTTCACGCAATTGTTTGCTCATGTTCGTGGTCGTCGTCTTTGTCGGGTTTGCAAATTCTCAAATGTTAGGCAAGATGAGCGAGATAGCGTCACGTCTCCCGTCTTCGTCCCACGTTTCAGTGTAATTTGCGAATTTTTTTCGCGTCTCCAACTCGTTCATATATGCTTCTCAGCTCATGATATAGTGGAGTATTTTATATAATACAAACACTATGTGCAATTTTGGTAATCGCGAATACACGCAAAAGCTCGGTACACTGTTAAGATTAGTGGCAAGTGGAAGTGTGAAGCTATAGATTATAAATATGTGAAATCCCTGCAGGTAAGTTGTCAAGCTCATATGAAGAATTTCACATAATTTGTAGTAAATCTTTGCGAATCATTACAGTAGGAACATTTTAAATATGCATGAATAATTCGGAATTTATTGCGAATGCAATGTACTATTAAACGAGAATAGTCTACCATTTAGATGCATAAAACATGTTAATTTGCTTCAAGTAATATTGAGTAATATATGTCCATCGGAAAATTATCGGCTATGACGCTAATTGACCATAATTTTGATTTAATAAAACCATTTTCTTACCCTTATCTTTTATCCCCCCTCAATTCATTCGTAATCTTCAATCATTCGGACTTTGAGAATAATTGTATTAAATATTTCTTTTCTTACCCTTCAACATATAAAACTTCTCAAGTCCAGTTAAAACTGGGCTCAAGAAAAGAACATCTGTGTTTTTTCAAGCAGAATTTTATCTTTCGCTTATGTTTTATTGTATCCTACATCAAAATATATTCAATACAGCATTTTCCAGTATTTTTACGCTGTTTTTGCTTTTAGTTCTTACTCATTTTGTTGTTGGTTTCCTTGTCAGTCAGAGGAACTTGCCATAGTCCTGACATTTTCTAATCTACCTGCCACTGCCAGATTCTTCTTTGGGGCATCCTTGAAGTCTCAATGGCCAGCGTAGATTGCTTTAAGCCATTCAATGCACTTGGCATTAGAGTGCCTTTTTTTCTAATCTTCAGCAGCCATGTCAAGTCTCCAACCTTCTCCCCGTCACTTTTTCGCGTGTTGTGCCCCGCGCTTGTGTGCGAAAAATTGTCATTAGTGTGGCATTTGCGAAATTTTTTCTCGCCGAAGCTCCTTCAGCGCGCGCCACTCTGTCATTTTCACATCGGAGTCACGTCTTGGGGGGTTGGGCGGCGTCCGGGTGGTGAATGTGAAAAATGTGGGTGATTTTCCTTGTGCGCCTTCGGGGGTCCCTTCGTAGTGCCATTTTTCTGCTCCTCTCCCTCCCCCCCGCGATTACATCCGCGCGCGTGTGTGTGTGCTTTTCATCTGTTTTTCGATGGCGCGGGACGCGCGCGCCTCCCCGGCTCCTCGGGGGCCCACAGTCTGAGGTGTAATGTGAGAAATTGCACCAGTAAATTTTCCCATTGAGCTATGAAAAAGCTCACGGGTCTCGCCATTTCGCTCACTCTCGTGGCACACAGGTGAGGGGCTCTCTTTGGCGCTCCGTGGAAATCATACACATGAAATGTTAGAAAATTGCGTTGTGTGCATTTTCGCACACACTCGGCCTCGTGCTCTCTCGCTCTCTCGGCTTCTCCTCCTCGCACCACTACCAACTCCGATGCAGGAGAGGAGTGGGAAAAAGAGTCCCATTTAGGTTATGTCGCCGGAGAACGCAGCGCCTCTCCCGCTGCACTCTCTCGGCCGGAGAGGGGATTCGGACAGCACACTGAGAGGAGAATCCTCGGCGCGAGTGTGTGCGAGAGAGGGAGGCGATAGGATCCCTCTCTCGTGACGTCGGTGCATGTGTCAATTGTGTGCGGGTCGTCGCAGAAGTTCGTGTCGATTCTGAGGGAAAAGTCTAGATTTTGGCAATCAAACTGATCCAGGCTAGCCACTGTCACAGCTAGAAAGTCTGCACGTGCAAGGGAAAATGCGGACAAAGAGGCCATTTTTGCTCCTGAACCTCTCCATCAACCTTGGTCGTCGCATATTTGCTCACAAGATCCCACACAATTGCTCTCTCACACATTATTCTCCACTATTGCGATTGTTGGGTGATCTGGGGGGTCGCTCCTACTCACTCGCTCTCATGCGCCGTCTCGCTCGCCATAGAACCTTCTACACCGTGAATTCTCTCCCCTTTCGCATGTCCTTCTCGCTCCGCTGCACGCCATCGGCGTTGGCGCCATCTCGCTCGCACTGCGTGAGGGTTCGATCATTTTGCGACTGTGTGCGTCCGCTGGCGTTCCAGTGCCTTTGCCAGACGGGAAAAACTGGCATGTGGAAAAAACGGGGAGAGAGAGAAGGAGCAGCGTTGCATCTCTCTGGATACACCGACTTCAACCGCTTCGGCTCTGTGTGTTGAGTTGCGACGTTGTTGTTGCCGCCGTGAATATTGTATGTGAATTTCGCCTGGCTTTGGAGGAAACGCAGTGGTTGCTGCGTCTAAATCCTCCATTGGACGTCAGTTCGATTTAAGTCGCTGCTCGGCCGCATCGTAAGTGCAGCGTTCAGTTCCACAACTCTGCTGCTGATACCTTTTTAAGAAAAAAGCAAAAACCTCACAATTATAGATTTTCACATTGAAATTCGAGCAACACAGAAAATTCTTAACCACCCCCACAACTTCTAATACGACAGTTTTTAACCCGACAACCACTAAAACCGACAGTTAAACATTTCCTTTAATAAAAAGAACAACACCGATTAAAAATTGCAATCTAAAATATCCGAGACAGCGAGGACACAGTTGCGGAAAAGCAGGCGGAAAATCATGGTGTAGACTTGGAAGAAAAGAAAATCGCGACTAAAAGTAACGCAAAAATTGTGTTTTCAACACTGTTTCGCGCGAGCCGCTGAAAAAAACATGACAAATTGAGGTGCAATCGCGGTGAGGCTGAAAAGTGGAAAAGTGTGGAAAAATCATCTGTTCCCAAGGACATCGAGGGACAACCCGATTTTTCCAACCCCGACAAATGTGAGCAAAACCCAGGCAAATTGAAAAGAGGTGAAAATAATGGTTCGACAGACACTCCAAAAGTCCCCATAAATATCCAGTCGGCAAAAGGACACTCGCGCGAAATTTTCAAAGTGTAGCGACGGGAGTGCAGAAAAATTGAGTGAAGAAATAGTGACTATCATATTCTTGGGGTGCTTCAGAGATTCTTCTTTTGTCAGAGTCGTAAAATTGCCTTTATTGCCAAAATGTCTATAAATTAGTGACATTGAAGCTGGTTTAATGTGAAATGCATTAAATGTTCTTACCTTCGACTAGAGATTATGTGGTGGTGGGTTTCTTATGCGTATCTGGACTTCTCATCATCCTTTCTAGTCGCTCTGAAAAGCGTGAAAAAATTTGATTAGGCTCAATTGAATAATTGCAAGTGCTGAAAAAATGCCCATAGAGACAGTTTGTGCGTCAGTCGCAAATTAAATTAATTCTCGTGTCTTTCTCACGACACTTCTTTTGTCTTTCGCACGATGTGGCAGTGCTTTCCCTGCGTGGAAGCCCCGGGAAAAGTGCATCCAGTGAGAGTGTCCCGAGACTCTGGCAAGACGGCCGAAGAGAGAGAGACAGTTTGCCGTCGGCGGAGGTGGAGAACAGTGAGTTGAAATCGATTGGGTCCCATAGAAAAATCGCCAGACGTTCCCCAGCCTCAAGAAATTACCCATTGCGGGTGGGGGCGCCCCTTTTTTCGGGGTGAATGTCAGACACGCACCCAAACAAACCCACCCCCCAGTGCGCCGCCCGCTGTGGGCCGCCACGCACACGGATGATGTGAGATTTTCCGGGCGGCCCTCTTCGGTTTTTCCGACCCAGACAACGCACACAAAAACACCCCAGTCGTCTCGCCCCAAACCACCCTCCGTCGCCCATTTCCACCCACGCCAGACAGACTGCGTCACGCACCCGAAACCCACCCCAGGGCGCATTTCCGTGGCGTCGACAAAAGCTCTCTCCGGCCTTCCTCGAAAAAGCTCCTGAGGAGTTCGAAGCACTTGCCTCGTCCTTTGCCCCGGATGTGTGTGTGTGTGAGTGTGTGCGGCGCGAGTGTGTTTGTAGTCTGCCACCCCCAAAATGGGGTTAACGCACCTTAAATTGTCGGCGCCTCCAGACTGATGGGCTGAGGGCGAAAGAATGAGGCGAGAGAGAGAGAATGAGGGCCATTCACTTGACTTTTCCCCGAGCCATGAAAAACGAGAAAAACCACCCTGTACAGGCGTAAGCACGGAGTTTAGGTATAAAGAGAGAGAAAATCCATTAAAATAAGACAAGAAAGATGCACTTGCAAGGAGAGAGATTTCCATATCATCAATATTTGCTGTACGGTTTGAGAATGCACATGAGAAATTGTCGAAAAAATGCCTTCGCACTGTATAGACATTCCTAGCTTGGCAACCGGCGATAGGGACGTCAAATTCACAGATAATTTCAAAAATTTCTTCAACAAACACCCCACAACGCGAGCATCCATTGCAATTGATACAAGACACGACAAAAGAAAATTCAACGGAAAGTCCACAGACATCCTAACCTATTTTTTCATCCCCTTTCCAACTAGGTGAAGTGAAAATTCTTTTATTTATTTGCTGTGAGGCGATAAATCTGCGCGCGAGAGACAGACTAAATTCAGTGTACCCAGTGGTAAAAAAAAACGGACAAAAACATTTGAGAGGACACGTCATAGTGGGAGGACACTGCTAATCATCCCCATCAATCCCATTCTCCGGACGAAAATCTGTGGACGAAAGGAAGAAATCTCCACCATTTCACTGTGAGCGACAGTGAAATTTGTCTTATATGGATAGCTGGACGGGGAACGCCCGACTGGCGAGATTTTTATATTAAGGTGAGTACAATATTTTTCTAAACATGCTAGAGCAAAAAAAGAAATCAATTTTCCCCTGTGTAAATGGGAAAAAGGCAATTTCCACTGTGCCACGGATTTTTCTCGTTCTACTTGGAGATTCACAGCTTCGTAATTAATTGATTTGCTGGGTATAGTTTCCATTTATTTTGTCCACTGTTATGTGTGATCATCAATATCGCTGTGTGGTGCTTGACAACGGCCCAATAGTCCAATGGAGATGACCAATATAGTGTGTGTGAGCGGCTGAATTAATAGGGTGAGAAAAAAGAACAACAGTCCTGTACATTTTGCACATTATGTACAAAACGATAGAACGCGAAATAAATGCCACATATTTAGTTTTTAATGTATAAACCAAACTATAGGCAGTCTCTCGCACACACTATTCTAGCCGATAGTTACGTAATCGGCCAATGGAGTCCACTGATGAGACAAAGACAGAGACAGACGGCGGAAAAGATCCGCGGGTCCTCAAGATAGAACCGCCAGAGTCCTTGAAAGTTTCCTCTAATTCTCTCCCCATAAAGTTTTTTGTACACATCCGAAATTCAATAGACAAAGTATCGAATTTGTGTTGCGATATCAAAATCCCATGAGAATATCGCATTTCAAAGATAAACAATTTGTCCCCTATATTGGAGGCATTTTTTTTTTAATTTGCTAAATGAATACGCAATCGATGATTCTCTTTTTTTTTTGTCCACAAAATCGCGCCTCGAATGATTGCCGCCGACCCGCTCTTGCATTTGAATTGCACTATCAATTGTTGTCTCACATTCACATAAAATCTCTAGTGGAAAAGTGAGATAATGGGAGTGAAAAGAGTGACGCTCTCATGAATTTTTGCACGAAAAATTAATTAAACTCTTTTTCCATAATGCCTAGAATTCACACCAACTGGAAGAGTGCGATAAAATTGTCATGGAATCTCTCATATGTTCTTTTTTCCAGTCACTTCTCAGGCAATTGGCGAGTGAAAATTCCCTGTCATTGGGGCACGTTGTGCATTAAAAGTGTGATCTTGAAAATTGATAGTGACGATGTGTCTGCGTTATCACAATCGCCACCATTATATTAGCTAACGCTCCGATGGCTCTGCTGAGCTGATAAAGTGGGTGCATTTCGAGTTGATTGATAAAATTTTATATAATTCACCTCTTCCACCAAAATCATGAGCAAATACACTTCAATTTGTCGATATTTTGACCAATGGCGGGGCCCGTGGGTCATTAAAAGTTGCCGCCCGTTCGTCTGTTTGTCCGTCTGATTAGGCGTGAGGAGTTCCGGGGGTGTGTCGCACGATAATTCCGCTGAGGTGTCCTTTGCCGGGCTCCAGAGGCTCCCCTGAGCTGTCTATTTCTGCCACATTGTGCACATGGACACCGTTCTATAAATAGCTACGCATCGTGATGACATAATAAAGCGCTGCTGCTGCTGCTGCTCCTAAATCGCATACGAATGTGTTATGTACCAATTGATGTGGAGAGGCATCTTCGGCCGGAGATGCTGCTCGGAATTAATTGGGCCACAGGGATGGTCTTCGCAATGCGATATTGTGGCAGAAGAGGTCGCGAAATCGCTGCCAAAATGTCCACAACGCATGAATATATTGGTAAAAATTGCGCGAATTGCTCAAATTCGCAAATTATCTGACCTTGACACAATTTCGAGCGGCGTGCGCGAATTTTTTGCTCCTCTCTTCGCGCTGTTCACATTTTTATTTTCACTTCATCGTACAAACCCATCAACCTACTAAAATGTGCGTAGAGACTAAAATAGATTCTCTTTCTCTTGCGTAGCGGATCGCGGCTTTTTTTCGCGATAAAAAGGAGAGTGAGAGTGTTTGCGAAAAATATGGCAAAGAAGAGTGTCCATGCGAATATTGTGGCGCGGTGTGTCTGTGTGGCGGCGAAGTGCGTAAGGTTGGCGAACGCACTCGCGCACGCACACCGGCCGACAGAGGCGCGATCGCACACAATTCGCGAATTCGCGAGGTTCGCGAAATCGCGAAAGAATGACTTTGACAAATGTGGTGGTGCGCGAACTGGAAGGCATCCCAGTGTTCCTAAACACTCAAATATGTACGCTCACTTTTTCGCCCAGCCACTCAGTCGGCCGTGCAAATTTTTTGCGCCATCCACACAAATTCGCACATTTGTAGCTGTATCTGTCATGCCGCCGTCCCGCTCGCTCACACCCTCTGTCACACTCTGTCCTTCGGCCGATGACGAGAACACTTTTTCTCAAACACACTGGGTATCTCGCGCGCTCGCGAAAAAAGTGAGTTCGCAAACTCTGTTTTCCACTATACTCTTTTTTTCGTGTCCCTCACTATACCGCACACAGAATGATTTTATTGTCTCACTTTCAATATATCTCCAGCCTGACCTTTTTTCCCCCATTTTTCACCCTCTATCTTCCTTCTGACTCTCAGAGAGTAGGCGATGGTCTGGCTAGAATTTCAGTCTAACCTGTTTTAATCTCCGAAAACGCTGAAATACCAAGTGGTCAATCAATTGGGAAGGATTTTTTCGCACAGAGTAAAGAAGCAAACAAGAGACCAACTGTCCATTGTGCGAAGATAAAGTCTAGAAATAGACATAATCATATTCTAATCGTGATCTTTGCCTTCTCTTCCGCGCGTTCCCCGGAAAAATCACAAGACCAGTCCGCGAGAGTGCACGCACTGCAATTAGGGCTCGCACTTGAAATCCCGCCAATTGTTGTGTTTGTGGTTCTGCACAATAAAATTCAATCTCGCTTCTTTTATGGGCAATCATTGGATTTTGCATTCACTCCAACTGACATTTACGACTCTGGCTATCAGCCATTCCATCGGGATGTTTTATTGGAGAAAAATTATTTGGTTGCCATCAAAGATTATTATTGGGGAGTAAATACAAAGAGTATATTTGGCCAGATAGTCTCTTAATTTGAAAGCAAATTTGCAAGAAAGGACGCAAAATGTCAATATCTGAATTCAATTCACTAAATTTAATTTATTTTCTTAACTTTTCAATCAGTTTTAAATTATTTGACAAATTTAGAAACGCATAAAAAAAACTCTTCTTAATTGATAAATAATCCTTTTTTAAATACTTTAGAATCTAGCTAATCAATTTTTAATCTTTTTTTCTTGGGTAAATTCACACTGTTAACTCAATTCGATAGCTCTGTCTAATAAAAAGTTATAGATTGATTTAACGGCACAATATACAATTTAAAACATGCTAGCTAAGATTTAAGAGTGCCATTCAAATGTAAATGGATGACACGAAACTTGAATAGATTTCGCGAAAACACGTTCATCTTGAGGATTACTTAAGAGGTTTCCAACGGCAAAGGAAAATCCTAAATTTGACTTGCCATTTTGATTCCTCAGCGTGTGTGTATAATTTAGCTGTCCGGGTAATTTGAACACCCAATTTAATATTATAGATTATGATATATAAATTTCCATTGTGGAATAAATCATCACTAATTGTGTGAGAATAATTGAAAAACTAGTTTCCTAATACCGCGATTTCGCGTACGAAGTCAAGGTGATTTTATTTACAATATCATTGACTCCTAAATTCTTAATTGGGTGATAAAAAATACCCCAGTTGAGGAATTAGTTGAGCGAGAGAAAATTCTGTCGCGATATGAGACTCATTTTTCATTATCTTAGTCGGGTATAATGATTATTTCATAATTTGCACACTCGCGCACGCTTCTTATCGCCTTGCACTCGGCGTGAATGTGAGTCTCGGGGGCAGGTGCGATCCCTAAATTCGCGATAGTGGCCATATGAGAAGTTGCTATGGGAGAACACTCCTCTTGTGATTTTCTCATTAGTTTTAATATTGTAGACGCGTCCGAAAAGCTCATTCCGCGCGCACACATTTTATTCGCGCTCTCTTGTATGCCAATCTTTGGCTCCCGCATGCGAAATTATTGGAGTCACAGCGACTCTTCTGTGCGAGGTTACGTAAACGCAATTTCGCACACACTCGTCCAGAGATTGTGGATACAGAAATTTGCAAATACTAAATCATCTGATGACTTCATATATTGTATCCAAGTGTAGCTTTTGTGGTGAAACGCATGGGAAAGAGATGAGAGAAGAGCGTTTGGGATGCGAGGCGAAAAAAAGCTCTTGATACACAGGTCAGTGCAAAAATTGTTATCGCAGCTTCTGTCTTTATCTTCCTGGTGGATATAAATCAGCTTTTTTCTCGCGAGGGAGTATTTATTTGTAAGGAAGGATTACTAGCTATTTACCGTGGTTAATTTTATAAACTCACATTTCCAAGGAATTCCTCTGTTTGAGCAATACACCATCAGTTTCTCAAATAAGTGCTCGTTTATGAGTGTGAACTTGAGTGTTTTGAAGCAGATTCGCAAGTTTAGTTCATATTTCATGATCCCCAATAAAACATAGTGTCTAGTAAAAGGTTAAAAGTGCTCAGAAAGCGCCTCCATTTAGCAGATGCAAAAGTTGCAAGCAATATATTTATTAGCTTCACTCGAATTTTGTGCTTGTGGGCAATTTGCGAATCGCGCGGAATATTCGACGCTGTACAAATACGTGCATTGCTGCTACTGATAAAAGTAGAAATGCTACAAAAATACACAGTTATTTCTCTATTTATATAAGAGTCCTCAAGACATTCTCTCTTATCACGCGTTCATCGACTCTAATAGTTGGCAATGTTTATTATTTCAGCATGGATATGAAGGAGATGAAAGTTGCTTGATAGTGGCAGAAATTGAATTCATTTCGCAAATGCACCCCCGCGCACCGCCCCTGCGCTTATTTGCTCTGGGGGCTGCAGAGCATCTCTGTGAAATGAAAGACGAGCTTTTGCGTGCAAAAAAAATGTCTCTTGTGAAAATATTGCAAAAGAGAGGTGCATCTGAGGCACTCAATGAGTCTCTGACTCTTGTCGTCTTGTGCTCTTGACACTGACATTGACAATATTAAGTACAAGGCTGTCGACTATATTTACTATTTTGATAGTGATGCCCCATCTCATTCGCACTTCTCGACACACTATCTTCAAGTCACCCCACGAGGCATTCCTTTCGTCTTTTTTGTTATAAATAAATTTGCAAGTGTTGGATGGCATTTTCCTGCTCTTGTGTGAGCATCAAAATTACACACAACATGAAGTGTGTATTTTCTCGCGCGTTGTGTGGTGTGTAAATGAAGAAACAACAATAAATTGAGATGCAAGAGAGTGCCAACGCATTTCTTGCTCCTCTGCCACCTCCCATCATCCTCCTGGCAACTTCCTGGCACTCGCGCAAAGGTCGCAATTAGCGTCAAATTGATAAATATCGAAATCAATTACAGCTACAGCCGCTGTGAGCTTTCGGTGCTTTGGCGAGAATACTTCTGGGAAATGGGTTTTATCACTTCGGGCGATAGACAGAACCTTTCTATGCTTCCTATTCACTATCGTGAGCCTATCCCACTTGAAGCTTGTGCTCGGGTTAGTCATTAATTCGGTATGCAAGCGTCGGTTTGCATGACTGTGGCGTTAACCCTTTAAAATCGCTTGACTTAACAAGCGGAGCCATAAAATGCTCAAATACTTGCTAATCACGAAACGTCACATGGTCCAGGTCAATTAGCCTACAATGCTGATACTGAGGTATTTTACGCGTAATTAATCGGCCCAAACATCTGTTTTCCCTCTCAGTAAACCGAAAATTTATCGTGCCAAGAAGAGCTAATAAATTGGACAGTAAAAATACTGGCAAAAATTATCTCATAACTCACGTGGGAAAAATGAGAACACAGGGGGAGGCATTGTAAAGTTTATAAAGTCTGTGTGGCTGATAATATCGCAAAGCATTGAACCCTCGAATTCAGCTCTGGTGCCACAGTGACACAATTCTGCTCTGCGCTCTCACTCTCGTGCAATTCAAGAGAGAGAGAGGAGTCTTAAATTATATTTAGGAAAATTACAAGATGTACATAACAACAGATTAGATGTGTACATAATGTGGAGACGCAGCACAGCAATTCACAGCTGGTCTGAGTGAGTTGAGAGAGGGCGCATTTTTGGCAAAAGTTGCGTGCAATTTTTTTCCCAGCATCGCGCCTCTTCCTCCTTTATCGCGCTTCTAATTTAAATTTTATTTATATCTCTGAGGAATCGTTTAAAATTGTTTAAATTTTTTTTTGCACTGGCCTCTTTCTCCATTCACAGACGCCAGTTGTTGTGTTTGGTGGATGAGGGCACACGCAGCAGATAAAAATGCACAATTTAGAAGAGATAATAAATAGAGGAAAAAACTGGTGTACAAAGGAGGTATAAAAAATACACGTTAATTCAATTTATTCAGCAGAGAATATTTTTATTTAATTTATAATCTCATGTGCTTCTCAATTCCAAATTGCAAATAAAGTAATTCTGCACTCCATGAAGATGAAATTAATCTCTTAGAATCAGAGTAAATTGTGCGAAAGGGTCTTCTTCTCTCACTCAAGAAGTCTCTCGGGTTTTTTTTTCTCCACCCGCAATCTCCCATTCTCAACTTCATTTAGTCACTCTTCTCCGCATTATTTATTTTTATTGCAATCTTCTGTTCTTCCGAGTCCCCGGATTGTTGCATCTGGCGAGCGTTGTATATACACACATTTCAAATGAAAATAATTTAATCTCTCTTAACCGCATTACTGACAGCACACGCCATATCATCAGGTGCTAAATGGCAAACAACCGGCTAAGAATTTATGCAGCGAACACCCGAGAAGGGTCCATAGTTTGCAGATTTTTTTCCATTGCCAATTCAATTCGAGGAATTCCTAGTGATGACACTGACCGAAGGGGCGACACATGAGGCATTATTGAGCAGAACAGGAGTCCCCTCAAGTTCACACCACCTTTTCTTATATACAATTTCATTCTGCGAATTGTTCCATGCATATTTCTCACTGAGTCATAGTTTAATTTTATTGCCACAAATGCAAGTTATTATTTGATTACTATATTTTTTTTCCCTCTCTCGCACTTCATTCTACACCATGTGCAATTAATCATAAATATCACAAATTTTTTCCCTGCCTTTCTCACACATTCGCTCACAGACTTTAGGCTTTTTCGTCTTTGCCGAGACGCAATTGAACTTGGAAATTTCGTTGGGTTGGCTTGTGAAAAAGAGGTCTTAATTCAACACAATAATTGCTCAATTGCGTGGAAATGCCGGTGGCTTGATACAATTTCACACGATAGAAGGTTCAAAAAATATATATATAGACATTTGGAAGATTGATTTACTTCCTTGCCAGAGAACGTCTCAGACGCTGTGGCAGAATGTCTTAATTGCATCTAGTTCAAGGGATGAAGGTTATTGAATGAAATTGACAAACTCTTAAGTGTTGTTTTATTTCCGTTCACTACAAGTCCCTCAACTTGTACAATTTGCTAAACATATATAAACAAAATAACATCCATTGAAAGTTCTTCTAAATGCTCTTCTAACCAGAACTTTTCTTTACATATAATTTCTATTGTGAGTAGTTCCGCAATTGAGAAGAAAATTACTCACAGAGGCGAGAAGCGTGGTAAAGAATTGAAATGTGATTTAAAATGGTAAATAGTGGCAATAAAATATATTTAATAATAAAAATGCCGAGAGACACAAGATTTTCGCATTTGCGAGAGAATTGCGAGGGAATTCAGTGTGTGTTCCCGATGGCATGACACGAAATTACATAATTTTCACACACATCCATCGGAGCAAAGAGAGATGGCAGATGGAGCGCAGTGAGTTCTATTTTTTCCATACTGAGCTTGAGTGGGAGAAAGGAGTCCAATTTCCAGAGAGAATCTCTTGAACTGATGGTGTTTGAGAGCGGAAACTGACTTCCACATCTCGACATTGTAGAATTGCAATGGCATCGATATGGGAATGTGTGTATGTGCGCTCTTAATTAATTTTCTTTTCACACATAATGCATATTCACGAATCACAAAATTGCATTAAGGGCAGAATGAGCACTTATGAGTATATTTTGTGTCTTTCTCTCCTTTGCGGATTTCTTCCAACTTCATAGCCACTTATTTTTTGATTTGATCTCCATCATTTGCTATATATTTATTTACTTTTAATGCCACGCGTGTTGAATTCACTCTTGTCTCCATGTAGCCAATATGTACACAATTTTCTTGTATGCGCGATTTTGCAGTTGAATCGCATAGAGAGAGATTATTTCTCATTCACTCCCACTGATACTGTGTGTGTTCGCTTTACAATACTGAAATGTACAAAGTGAATTCTCTCTGTGCAAGAGAAAATTCGCATTATACATTGTCAAGGTCGTCGCATCGCGGTTTTGAATTGGCGGTTTTGACGGTCTAGGTTAATTGTTATAGCACACACCACACAGTGAGACCCAGCGCGACAGGGACTTTATCACTCCATAGAGCCAACATACAGCAGTTTATTTTATCGAATGTCGGTACTTGTGAGAAATTATCACAATTTCCAGCGCTCCTTCGCGCGCGCCCCACTCTGGGAAAGCCCCCACGGAGCACGGGTACCACTGTTCTTAGAGACGCACTCGAGAGAGCTTCACTTGGGCCTCGTCGAAGCTGGGAAACTTTATCAGGGGTCTGTAATTACATTGATCAACCTCATTAAGACACGCTGCGCTGCTGAAAAATCCAACAGGAACCTGCGATGCATGGGAAAAGTCCCTCGCCCCCTGAAGGTGGCCTGCCAAAGTGACGATAAAGCCCCTCTGCGACTCGTGCAGCTGAAGCTAGATGGGCCTCTTAAGCGTGCGATAAATTGATGAGGAATGGAAGAAGAGGGAGAGAAAAAATTATTGCGCACGAGGCACCCACACAAAAATAATCAACCCAGCAACACAAATATATTTTGCGAAAAGTGCCCATGGCAATTGCATTAGTGCAATTGTGAATTATATGTGAAGTTTTCGATATGTACGTACGTACACTATTCTAGTAACACACATCCGAGTTGGTGACCGGGGCTTTTGACCAGATAAAGATAAGATAGGAAGTTGTCGCTGTATTTGATCTGATGGCAGTGAAAGTAGTGTGATAAGATTAATTTTCAAGGAGAAAGCCCAGAAATGGGGCACGAGTGTGAAATTGCTGGCAAAGCCAAATGTATATTGCACATGTACGCGAAGTTGATCATTTGAAAAAGTGTATAAAGCTCAGCGTTTGCAGAAAGCTAAAGCAGCGCTGCAAATATCGGGTGTATAAGTTCCTGCAGCTTTCGACCAGATTATTTTGGGAATATTCTGTAGATTACAAAGTGTGCGAGAAAGGCGCAAATTGGCCTGATCTCTTGCGACACCCAAATCATCCCGGGAGAATCTATATTGGCGACAACTCTGCTGCGAACACATCATTGCATCATGTATTAGCAACTATAAAACTTAGCGGTGCCTATATGTGTACTATATTTCCCTTCTCGAGAGTCATTTCACAAGTGACGTGGTGGTTGGTGGGCAAAAATAAATAGTCATGTGTAGAAGGAAGATGAGGATGAAGTGGCCTTTTCGTGTGTGCGATATTCTTTGATACTCTGTGACACACCACAATAATGCAGGAAGTAAATTTTCACGGCGGGAAGGACACAGTTGAACGTGTGAAGTGCACCAATGTACATGGCGGGAAAAAGTGTTGTCTGACCCACCGAAAATTCACGCTCGAGGGACACCTAAAGTGAAATTTTGCACATAGAGACAATCAACATTTGCCAGGACCACAACGGGGTGAAGGGACACAGGCTTTTTTCTGCCCGTCACACAGGGAGAAAAATATTTGCAGTCGCGTGAGCTTTTTTTCCGTGTTGGCATCAGAAAGTCCAAAAGCTCAACTTGCGAGAAGAGGGAAAAAAAAGTGCACATTGAGGAAGCGCGGACTAGCGCTTGAAATTTTAAGCAAATTTCTAATCTGAGCTACCAAGGTAAATGAGTGGTTTTTCGTTACACGTCACGCAGTTGAGCATTTTTCTCCATTTTGCATCATTTTATACATACATCGGCTTTTGCATTGACACCAAGCTGGGAGTGCTTATTTATAGAAAATGTACTTTTTCGATGATCACACCCGCTCCCGTTTTTTTTTCTCCGTGTTCTGGGTGAAACTCAAGCCACGTGCAGTCATTAGAGTTGATGATTTTCCAGCGAAATTGACTGTTGACTGATAAAAAGGAATTTCAAGACGCGTTCCTCGCGTATGGTTGTGGCTAATGTGGAATTTAGGAGAGAGAAAATGCGGTTGCATTTTGTGACAAAAATCGGCAAACGTGTGATAATCGGAATGTTTTGCATTACGAAGTGATTTTGAAAATAATACCTAAGGCTAATTTTTGAATGCATAAAAGCCTTCTTGAAGACAGGTTGTTCCTCTGGAGGCGCGAAGAAGCCATAATTAAACATCCAAGGTGTTATCGAGTGCCTCATTCGCGCGAAAAAGTGGCGAGAAAGGTAGAAAAATACACAAAAATAAGCGCTTGCCAAAGGTATAAAGCTCAAGTCCCACACACGTGCATCATGCATCGCTGCATTGAACCGTGTCAACGAAATTTGGCGCGTGTGTAAATTAAGTGCGGCCCCCCGGGGTGGCCGATGATCACTCTCAGTTTATGTGCTTGTCGATCGGCGGGAAATGGGCGAGTTTCGCGGTCATTTTTAGGTCATGCATTGGCATTGTGTGCTCTTGAACGCGGGAGGAAATGCGACAGTTGAGAAATCATCTGGTTCGCTCGCAGCCACTGCCAAAAGACGCTCTCATACCTCAGCATCAGTACTTGGACGTGCGGGGGAATTCTTTTGGGTCCCCTCAGCTCGTTAGCAAGTCCCCACGGAGTGCGCGCGGGGCTTAATTTGAAATATACCTGAAGTGTTGAGAACCAAAGCAATTTACATGCGAAAGAAACACACACACGAGACAGGATAAATTAGACAATAAGAATTTAACGATCATGACTTTATAGTTGCAATAATTATAAATTGAGAAACATTTCAATGCACACACAAGCCCTGATAACGCGACCCGGAGTGAATGAGATGGCGAAGGAGAGAACACGGAGAGAAGCGATGAAGAAAAAAAGATCTGAACCAGCCCACATTCATTAAATGGCGTTATGCAATGCGTCACGTCCAAGTTGGAGAGTGTGTTCTCGGCTGTGTGTTCAGAATGCGTATTAACCTTGGAGGACGCGCGAATCGCGAAATGCTACAGTAGAACCCAAGAGCATCGTAATGTGCAATTGAACTTCGTGTGACTTATGCATGTTTCGCGAAGAGTGAGTCGATGCAGTTTCTGAATTTTTCAGATGCTTCCACTCCATCAGAGCCATTCTGCCGCGACTTAGTCAATTTCATGTAGTGAAATCTTGTGTGATCGGAGTCTCAGAGAACCGCCCTGGAATTTCGGCTATCTCTTCAGTCTATTCTATGATTTTGCTACAGATATTTGTCCAAGTTCGCGTGATTAACAGGGAAGACAGGCATTTTTCATTAAATCTGTATATCACATCTTCTCAGTGAGTGAAGAAGACAATATTCTTCATATTCACAGCAGCATATTGAAATATATTCTCACGGAAGTGAGCATGATTGGAACATGCGTAAATCGCGGTTATACTGTTAAATCCGCAGAGTGAATTATATTGAAATCTCTTTTGCTGTTGTCGCCGCAGCAAATCGACTTCTAAACACACAACTTTGCATATATGCGAAAATCACGGGTGAGCGCAAGACAGAGACTTCATCTTGTGCGCGCGATGATCGTGAATTTAATGTCTTAGCTGTTGCTCACTGCTGTACAGTTGGGTGTTAAGACTAACGTGGAAACGCCGAGGACGATATTTCTCACCATTTGAGAACACATCTCACGGGGCCTCCCTTCGCCCCCTCACCTGCACGCTCGCCCATCTAATATGGGTGCAATTCTTTTCGTTTGGGTGTCATGCAATGAAAGACTGCGACCTCACCAGTGAATTATGTGTGAGTCGCACAAATTGTGTGTGATTATGTGCAGAATAGATGATTGCAGGAGGTGAAAAAAGACTATAAATAAAAATAGATTCTAGAGAGGGAGAAGACAGAGACACAAGAGTCATATCAAATGGTGAATTACAGCCATGTAGACTGTTATTGTCAGCGGATTAATAGAATTAGCTAACTGATTGAGGAGATTGCAAATAATAAATAAATAATGCTCGCCGGTATTTCACACAGACGCGACCATTGACAATCTGCACATCCTGCTTAATGATTTTATTTTTATCCGCGAAATCAGTGTAGCATCCAACCATATATTGATCACTAATCAAAATGTGTCAATGATGGGCACCTTTTAAGCTTATTATTATGTTCGTGTACCCCACCATATCCACCTCTGCGGGGCTTTTTTTACCACACACTGAGCTGTCCAAGGTGTCCTCTCGGCGGGCATTTGTGTCATTCGAAATCCCTGATCAATGCCTGCTTTTGTCTGCGTGCACTCGGAATGAATGCAAACTGAATTCGATGGCCGGGGTAAATTGTCGGGCGATGGTCAGTTGGATCACTGCAGACACCTGTCCTCACGCACCCTGTGCAATCCATCTGTGTGCAAATGAATTTGAGGGGGAGAGCAGCAGAAAAGAAGCGAGTATAAAAAACTGCAGCACGTTGTCACGACATCAATCGACACACAATTCACTGTGTCACACAATAATGTGGAATTCTCTCTCTCGTGTGTACACATTTGAATGCGAAGAGAAAAAGGCCTAAAAGAGACGCAATACCCACCGACAATATATTGTCAATTCAGCCAGGCATTGGATGAAAAAATAGACAGTGCGATGAAGGTATAAAATATTTACCGTGCACGGAGAGCTCAATCATTAATTAATAATTATTATTTTTAATTGACTAACGCGCGCGCGTACTTTTGTCGGGTCACACACGGGATGACGGCAAGGTTATGCGATTTTTCCGTCGATGACAACACTCTTTTCCACAGATTCTTATCTCACGTGCGCTCTGAGGGAATTACCTATTGGAAATATTTTATTACATACCTTATAATATCGCCAAGATGCATCAGTAGGAAAGACGCACAAGTGGAACTGTGTGAATGTGAGAGACTGCAAAGTGTTGCATTAGTGATTATCAAGGCTATATTTGTCGACGAAAATTACTGATAGAAGCTATTAGAAGATGTGAAGGGATGCAAATATATAATTCAACGGTGGGGACGCCTGGTAGAAGCTCTTGGTGCGTTCAAGACTATTCCATTTCCACGATCATTTCATTGATGAAGGTTATTGAACCTTTAGAAGTCCATTAGTAAAAATATACAGCAAATTTATTATAATTATAAATAAATGCGATTCTTATCATGACTGTTATTTGCAACAAAGTGATTTACGAGAGTGTTTATGCTTATAAAGTGACGCAAACATTAAGGAATTATTAGTGAGAGGTCATTTTACACAAAAGAGCGCAAAATTCTCTGCATTCTCATTCTGTACATGGTTTTTTGTCTTAAAGGAAATGCGATATGTTTACGCGAAATCCAGCCCTGGTTCAATGAAGTTAAATTAATACTATCTGCACTCCTTTTCGACATCAACTACCAGTTATGCGTGGTGTGAAAAAGGCACAAAGAATTCAAGAGTCATTTGTTGAAAATTCCTTTCTAACACCACTATGTGTTGCCTCACAATAGATTTCTTCAGTGTCTTGCAGACCTTTTGCACTCTTTACAATCTCTCTGCACCACTCCATCTTGCATAGAGGAGTAGCTTTTTAATTTAAAAAGCTACTGCTGCGTTTTATGCGGTTCAACAATAATAAATATATTGAGAAATCCCTCAAGTTACGCGTCATCATTTCGATATTAAATGGAAATTGGAGAATCGCGCACATGTGTGAATGCATCTTTGCGATGGGATGGAAAAAAAGCTTCTTCATTCAGCCATCGTGAATTATCTCTTGTGTTCTCGTGCACCGACCGCCAAATGGAGATTGAATGAAAAATTCGAGAGACTATGCGATGTTTTTGCGGAATGTCAGTGAATTGAAAGTATAGTTCGTCATCTGATGGATTAGAATTACATTGCAGAATTGAATGGAGATATTTTTATTAGAACTGCAATTTCTATGGAATATTCTGTGTTCTTGTCTATCTGATTTGGGAGAGATTTAACTGCGAATTGTATCTGACGACCCGGTCTTAATTCCAAGCCCAAAAAAGCAACTTTTGCTGTGAGTATCACATTGCTCTGCAACTGCTGTGCTTCTGGAGTAATGAGTCTGGCGAAATAGCAGTGCGAGAAGGCGGCAATTCATGTGCTCAAGAAGTGATGAGGAGAGAGAGAGGCTCTGGGCGTCCATCAAAAGACATCCCATCCATACCCATAGCCAGCTGATTAATGATACAAATCGGATGCAATTCACGCTGGGAAAGACCTTAATTGAGTCGTAATTAGGCGACTAAGTGCAAAAAACTCTGGTCATTCATTCCAGCGATGGAATTTGCAACGCAACGAACGCCAATCGATTGAGGAAAAGCCATTTCTTGTGCAGCATGCATTTGAAGCTCATGAGAGAGAGACACATGGGTGGAAGCCACTATGCTATTAAAAGTTTCTTTTGTCGATGGAGAGAAAAGCGCATATATTGTGTGACTCTCTGGCTTTTTTCCTCGCCTCAGGATTACTCACCCATACAATCTGTCCATGGGCAACACAGCGCAATAACACTCTCGCAAGGCGGCAGTCTGAGAAACAAGAAGCTTTCAAGGGAGAAATAATTTAATAACTTGGGCATTATATTTTGAAATGGAAGGTGCACAAGAAGAAGTAGAATTGAAACCAAGTGATTTTTTCAGTCGCTCCACAGAGCACTCAATATATTTTTCCACTCTCAAATATATCCTTCAGTGATGGTACAATTGAGATTCTTTCGTCTCATTTCCTACACAATAAAGCCCCCCGACTTGTCTCCCCACACGTTCGCCATCCCCAGAGTCATTTGCTCCCGGAAAGACGTTGGGCAGCGGGCAAAAAAGAAACCAATCCATGCTGTGTCGATGCAGAAGCAAGGAGACGCAACATCAAATTACTCATAGTGGCAAATGCATAATAACAAAAGAGAGAGAAGAGTGAGAGACAAACTTGTGGTAGTCGTGAACAATATTAAAGAAATTATCTTTTGTGTTTCGGCACATGAATGATTTGCTCAATTACGGCACGGTTCATTTGTGCCTGCATTCTGCATCGATGTCGTTACGCTCTGCAAAATTTCTGAATTCTTGCGATTCGATAAACTTTGTTGCCCATAAATTCATTTCATACACAATCTATACGCTATGTGGCAGACAAAAACGGCAGCACTGCAAACACACACGATTGAACTCCCCTTCACGATATCGACAATCTTCGCAGCACAATCACAAAGATCAATCTAGACCACGTGAGAGATAGCACAGGAAGTGATGAGGAATGATTCAAGAAAAAAAATTGAGGAGAGAATTTGCTTTCAGGACGTCTTTCATGAAGTAATTATACCGCAGAGTGATGCTTTTTTATTTATTACTCGTCACAAATTCCGAAAGAAAGACTTATTGCCACTTCCAGAAATTTATCGCGACAAGAAGATAATGTCTTGGAGAGAATTTATAATGCAATACATATTAAATAAAAAAGTTGTGGCACTAAACTTTTGATCTCTGAACTTGAAATTTCAACTCAATTTTATAAGCAAATTCGGAAACAATGAAATCTGATGAACACTTGCTATGTTTTGAGTTGAAATTACAAAGAAATTCTATAGTTAAGGATTAATTAGTCTTTAGCTGTATTGCTTAACTCTTGACTCTCAATTGCTGGCCATT
This sequence comes from Phlebotomus argentipes, assembly GCF_947086385.1. Taxonomy (NCBI): domain Eukaryota; kingdom Metazoa; phylum Arthropoda; class Insecta; order Diptera; family Psychodidae; genus Phlebotomus; species Phlebotomus argentipes. Next base: position 3,073,269 of record NW_026776181.1, on the reverse strand, counting down.
AATGTTTCTAACCATTGTGAAAACATAATGTGTGATTTAAACGCTTTGTTTACGACTCTTCGATGGTTTGACGAAAAGATAGTGTTCAATAAATTTACTGTGATGCATTTTAGAAACTATAAGTTTAAAATGCCAAGCGTAAGACGGTGAATATTCATATGAGCAGAAATTTTAGGGCTTTGCTCTCTAGGGCTAAATCCTTAGACAAGCTTCGCAAGTGAACATTGAGCGATAGAAAGCTCCGAGACTGAAGCATGACAAGAGAGATTCACGTGAATGATGCCAAGTGTTTCGCGAAGGATATTGAGTGTTGGAAGACAAAGAACAAGTCAGTGTGACCACAAGAGGAAGAAGGTGTAACATTTGCACGGAAATAATTGTTATGAGTTTAGGAAAAAGGGAGTGAGACAGAGAGAGAACGAACGAAATTCACTTTTGCATAAATCGTTTGTGAGACGGGTTTATGGACCGTGCAGCAGGTTAATTTGAATATGTAATGAGAAAACATATAGTTGGCTATGGTAGGGAAAAAAAGGCTCCATGCCATGTTTTGCCTTGGGTTTGAGGACAGAAAAAAGGTTCGCGCGCATCTTTTTCTCTTATTCCATCTTCCCAAGTCACTACATTTGGCTTCTTTTCTGCTGCGCCGTGTGTCTCCCACCTGAAAATTTGCACCCGGAGTGTGTTGTCTTTAAGCAGACCTAATTGGATGGCAAACTGCAACACGGTGATAAAATATAAATTAATTTTCCGTTTCCGGAAATTTTCAGTGCCATCTCCTTCTCTCCCTTCCACATCCAGAGTCTCTCGCCCGGTTGGATTGGGTTTAATGTAAAATGGTAATTTTTATTTGATTTTAATTGTACAATTTGCACGAGTGTGGCCTTTGAATGGGGGCTCGGGAGGCGCAGAAGGCGCGGAGCTGGGAAGACGTGCTACATAAGCGAGACACAATAATAAAGGATGCAGTGAATGAGGGGGGGGGGGGAAGAGCATGAAGGGGCCGAAAGAAAAAGGAGAAAAAATCACGCATTAGTCGCTAAAGATGAATTGCCACTGTGCAATTTTTTATGACACTTTTTTCTGCCACTTCTTGAATCAGCTTTTTGCCTCTCCCCTCGCGACGCCCCACCGCAATAATCTCCACTGTTGGCACTTAACATCCCTGCCCCCTTTGGGAGTGCATTAAAATTATATACTTTGGCGTATTTGTTGTTAAAATGCCTTCAGCTGCGTGGCTTTAATGCATTTTCTTCACTCACACACTCCATGTTGGCAACTTTTGATGACTCACTGCTGCATTACCTAATAGTGGAGTTTGCAGTGTGTGCTCAAAACCACACACAGTAATTTTATTTTAATATCAATTTATACTTCTCTATGTGAAATTTTCCCAAGACTCCACGTGTGAGGAGTGCTCAAGAGCTGTCATTCTCCCTCGAGGGTGGGTTCAAATTAAATTTCGTGCCATAAACCATGGCCGGGGGCAGAAAGGGGGCCACGGAGGAATCAAGGGGTGGCTTGAAAGCTTTTTTTTCCATCAGGAGGTGCATGGCTTGATGTTGAGGAGAAATATAATTTATTAAATCAATAAGTCAAAATTGCTTTGTCTTCTGCAACAGACTTTCAATTGAACATTGATTTCTCGGCAATATTTTCCAATCACCTCTTGAGTGATTGTATGGGAATTCATGTTGCTTCATTTTCTTATCCAAATAGTCAATCATGTGATCTCGACAGAACCTAAAATTCATTCACTGAAATTCACTGTGCTGGAGCTTAAATTATGCTCTAATGTGGGCAATTCTAAATTATCTCATTACGACGATTTACAAACACAATAGATCTCAATTAGCTTTGCTTTCAATAATCCTGTGATAATATTTTCGAACAATAAAATAATCCGATGCACTATTTGCTATTTTTGTCTAACAAGTGATACTGAAATATGTGCGAAAGGAGCGTTTGTGCAGGGATAAACTCCAAGAAATATACACGCAATGTAATCCCGGATAATGTCTCGTCTCTTAGCGTTTCTCCCATGACTAAAGTTCTTTCCTGAGAGATGTGAGGAAGTGGTTTTGACAATGCGACAGTTGTCGCAGAAGAAGAACAGTCTGAAGGATGCTCTGTTCTGCAAAAGATGTGCGCAATTAATCCCACATGGTTGAGAAAAAGGGGGAGCGACGGCGAGGAAGAAGGAATCAGACCAAATTGCACACCTCTGTGAATTAAAACTTTGTCGGTTTGGGATGAAGTGTGCGAGTTCCTTAATTAACACGCACCAGAATGTCTTGTTAATGCTTTTTTTTTCTCTCTCAATGCTGGAGAGTGTATCTCTTTTCTGTCTTCTGAGCTAGGAGTTGAGACTCCTCCAAGTTTTCAACTCCTTCAACATGTTATACCTCTCATCCTCTTTGTAAACACTCGTTACATATTTCTTCTCTCATTGCAACAGAGAGTGTTTACACATCTCCACTTCTGGGTTGATTCTGCAAAACTTGAGCGTGCTCCCAATAAACACTTCTTCCCATTTAAAATAACACACTCTTCTCTCCTATTCAACATTACGGAGCTTCTCGGGGAGTGAACTGGATTTTTTTACACCTCTTCCAAGTCAGAATGGACAACAACTAGAGACAAGCGACCATACATATGGGATTATTGGTGATGAGGTGAAGTGATCACGGGAATTGGACAAGACGCGTAAATTTGCATAAACATCAAAATCACACACACACACACACGCCAAGCTATGAGCATACGCTCGGCGTTCAGCAAATCCAACATTTGAAAGCTCTCTCACGGGATGTTTCTTAACTACGTGGCTCTTCTTTTTCTGCCCGATCCCAACCTAGAATGCCTTCTTCGCGCGCGCAGAAAGCCGACGACGGGAAAAGGTGTTGCTGGCGAGCAAGGGCAGAAAAAGAAGCACTCCATCTCTTGCAAATGCTAATTCAGCAGCAAATCCAACTCTCAAATTGAGTAATATAATTTTAATAATACATCACGAGTAATTGCACGCGGAGAGGCGGCGCGGCGAGTGCAGGAAAGAAGTTAATTGAATTAATCCTTCAATAGATTTTAAGAATGCACATAGCTCAGAATTCACTTTAATGCTCTTTTGTGTATCTAATTAATTTGTTGCAGCAGCGTAAGCTGTCACCGACATGGGCAGTGAGCACTACTGCTTGAGGTGGAACAATCATCAATCCAACCTGTTAGGGGTGTTCAGCCAATTGCTGCAGGACGAGAGTCTGGTGGACGTTACACTAGCGTGTTCCGAGGGCGCCTCCATCAGAGCCCACAAGGTAGGGAAGACATTTTTTTCTCCTTCTTACCATCGTCGCCCCTTTGCATTGGCGCGAAGAGGCGGCTAAATATAGACTGAGTTTTAGAAGTCACACGCAGAGATATTTTTTGAGGAACGCCTCTTCATCTTTCCAATGGACACGCACTTCTTTTACAACTCGGGCCGGTTTCCATTTTGCTCACCCAAAAAGACTCCGCGCTTCCGCGAAGGCCCGAAAGACAGAAATTCGGGGAATAGAGAGAGAGACTCGCAATGGTGAGAGAAGAGTCACTGATCAGCAGATGAAATACAAGGTTAACTCTTTGGAATTTGATTGCAAATTTATTGCTAGTGGTTTTTTTGTGCAAATTTTCCTTAAACTATTTGCACGTATGGCAATTTACATTTAACAAACTCCTGTGCTTAACTCGTTAACCCTGCCATGTCATGTTATTACGTGCTCATGTCAATTTTGCGGAAATTAATCGAATTTGCTTGTCTTTTGTCCTTAAAAATAGTTTTTTTTTTCTCTCTTGGAAAGTAAAGAATTTTTGGATCTTCTGGCCTTTATGTGAATAGATGGTTAGATCAGGCAAATCGTCAATTAACGTCTGCTCGTCTAATACGCTATACTGTTTGATAGCACGAAGTATTTCCATATTAGACGTCTTTATGATCTGGAACAGCTTTTCAGAGGGAAAATCTTCGATGATTGCTATTGATAGTGTTTCCACCCCTTATCTTCTTCGGCCAATTAAATTTAATTAATTTGAATACGGCAGACTTGCAACCGAAGTGCCTTGAATGTTTGGGATATGATTCGCAATTGAGCTGAGAGTGTGGCGCGAGTGTATAGGAAAGAAAAACTAATTAGATGCAGACTTAGCCTCGTGAGTGAAATAAAATAATTGTAAAGAAACACACTTCAAATCGTTTATCTATCGTAAAGTAATAAAAGGTCGGCAATTATCATTATATTGGCAAAAGACATGAAAAGCCGTGGCGAGAGATTCACCTGAGTGTGACTCGATCATGGAGAGGTGTTAACGAAAACTCACAAGACGTTGCGGAGGGCTGAGAGATCTCCTCTTGAGCACTTTATTAAGTTTTACAGCTTTGCTCCAATTTCCACTCCACTCTTTGGGGCATCTTCTTGCACATCTAATAAATTCCCGTGCGGACAAGCACTCCCCCCGGAGGGATTATTTATTTATTGACAAATTTACAATGGGCGATCCATCGGAATGGACTTCCCCGGGAGGGAAGTCTTGCGAGTGAATTGCTGCTCGTAAAGTAACAACTTCACCTTTTGGCATTGGAATTAATTTCTGCAATTTGGGAGAGCTTTTCGCATCTGCAAAACCATGTCAAACACAAGAAATCGGACGAAAAAAGAAGGTCACCGCAATGGCGAGTGGTCACGATGAAAAAGGCGGCATTCAAACGACAGGGAAATTAAATCAAGGTGAAGAAACTGTTTGCAAAAAAAGAGAGTGAGAGTGAAAGAAGAAATTGGCAAATAATGGTGTATATTTCACCGAAAATTGCGGCCAATTCGCTGGGTCTAATGGCATTATTCAGCGTGATGTAGACTTGCGCGACGAAAGTGTGTGTGGAAAAAATTCGCGAATCTTCTCTCTGTCGAGTGGGCACACAATGTGAGTGGTAAAAAGTCGCCTTTTGTATGTATGAAACCGCGTGGTTTTTTCGCGACAACACGACCTTGGAATTTAGCAGCGAAGCCGAAAGAAAATTAATTCGCGCAAAAATTATGCGTCTGCCGGGAGTTCAATGTGTGTTTCGAGCGCGTCTTTTTAGCATATATACAGTCTGAGATTTGGCAATTTTATTATTTCATTGTGTGTCGTGAACTTTTTTCCACCGGCCGTGTTCTTCCTCCTTCGCGTCTCCATCTTCATATCCAGACGGATCGCTGTCGTGCTCAATTTGCTAACATTCCGTACAATAGAAAATTTCCTGTATAAACCCAAATGAAACGACTGCGCCGCTGAGGACACGACGACTACGCGTGATGATTCAGCTTAGGCCTCAAAGAGTTGTGATGCGATATCAAACACATGCCTCTTATGTTTAAACTCTCATTTTATAAATATAATTAATCTTATCGATATTGGGAAGAAATCAGAGCGTTCGATGCGGTTTATTGCATAAGAAAACACTGAGAACCATTCAAAATTCTTCAGATTGGTGTTCTTCTGATATGAGAAGCTGAAATATTATAAAATTCGGTCTCTAGATAGGCACATTCACAGACACGCCAAGAACCTCCCGGGAATCCCAATAAGTTGATGTTGGTGGCCGGAAAAAATTGGCAAACACACCGACAGTGGCTTATGAAGCTCCAGACGTACCATTTGCACTCCCTCGCCTGTGTATGTATTCGACGAGACCCGACATTTAGCTGATATTGGATAAATAGGCAATAAAAATGTGTCTAACCCGGAAATTATATAAGAAGCGCGGCCTCTCGAAGCCTCGCCAAATCACTGGACCCTAATCATAATAATTAAGCGACAGGAAAGAAACCCAATCAGGGACATGAATTTCCAGTGATTTAATGATTCCCAAAAATATATTCTGAGAAACTCCCTGAAACTCTGGGCATCGCATGATCCGCACAGGGCGATCATTAGTGACAGTGGCACGCCTTTTTTTTGCGTATAACTAAACTGGATTGTCTCGTTTTTGATATTGAAATGCAAATCTTAACTCTCACAGAAGTGGTTTTTAATCAAATGATGAGAACCGATGAGATGCGATATGCAAATCTCTGAGCATCAGGAATTTATTTGGCTTTTATTGCATTTTGATTGTCTCTGGATTCGGTGATTAACGCTTCCTTAAATGTTGCGCTTTCTTAGTTTTAAATGTTAATAGGCGCTATTAAGTGTAATATTGAAGATTTGGCAAATGATTATTTGAATCAGCATTTAAAAAGGAATAATAAAACCACCGGGAGCTTTTAGTGTGCAATGATATGTATGTACAAACGGGTGTTTGAAGTGAGATAATTTGTTGTTTAGCGTGGTATATTTTTTGCTTATTTCATTTTTTTTAAATAGATATAAAATTTGACCGATTTATCCTTCCTCTGAGTATATTCGCTTACTACTTTTTTCTAACTACACTTCTAATCCTTTGTTACACTTTTCAAGTCTATCTGATAAGTTTTTTGGAGTAAATCCAACAATTCTCAGTCAGAAATGAGTTCTCACTTTTTTCAGTTGATATTCTGTCTCAGCTTCTTCGCGATAATTGTGTGAATTTGTCCAATCAAGTCTCACCCACAAGATATCTGAGATCTAAAGCCATGGAAATTGATTATGCCGTATTTCCCCATCTGCGAATACTGAAAAGCGAACCCCAAAAGCATCTGCGGAGCGCAAAGAGCCAACAATTAGAGGCTCCACATAACAAACAATCTCACTCTGGAGCTGTTGTTTGTCTGGTCGAACACGCTGGTGAAGGAGGGCACAGCGGATTGTGCACATCTTAGGCGATAGACGTGGAATTAATTATTATTACTTTGTTCCAGTGGTGTTATATTTGTTACGTGTGCGCTACTCATGCTAAATATCGACGGCTCACGACGGGGGAGGGTGGCCTTAAATGCGGAAATAAATTCTCGAACATCTAAAATCAATTAAAATCACCATCTCTATGTTCAATTTACATACAAGTCAAATCCTTTTAGATTAGAAATGAATTTTTCGCGTTGTTCATTCAATTTGTTAGTGCCATGAATTTGCGCGCTCATCGCGGCGGCGCACACGCGCTGTTGTTCTCTGTATGAATTCAAAAATTCGACGGTTTGAAACCGATATCGTGTGCCATTTGATGATTTTATCTGCAAAATTAGTGGCTATACAGGCTTAAATCATGCAGAAATTTTTGGGAATGGTTCGCTTCCAACCAGGTTTGTTTTCGCCAACCGTTGAGTCGAAGCCATGGGTAAAACGAGCAAAAGATAAACCCATCCGCTTATAAAAACTGAATTGCAGTGTTGCTGTCTGCCCCGCGGTCCTAATGAAATTCGGTAATTTCCGTATTGTGGAACCCCGGCAAAAAGACTCTGTCAGATGGTTTATTTGGGCGAATGTGTTTTGTCTATCCAAAAACGCAATTGCCAAAATATCGACAAACAAAGAAGCATGATACTGATGAGAGAGAGAAAAGCGATAAATATTATGGACATGGCAACTTTCATTTATTTATTGTGTTCAATAAAATATTCAAAAGTGGGAGGGTGGAACTCTTTCTCTCTCAGTCAGTTCAGTCTGCCACTTGGAATATCGTGGCGGAAAGAAGTGACTTTCAGATTGGGCGAGTGCAGATGAAGGGTGGGAGGCTCTGTATTGAGAAATTCGATTAAAATGGTTTTGTACCATTTATTTATACCACTCTAAGCAGTTCTTTTTGCACATTCTCTCTCTCAGCGTCTCTCCGCTTCTCTCATATCAAATTTCCCTATAACATTTCAATCGTCTCAACACACAGACAACGTCGCTGAATCTATCTCGGCAATGGGTGAAAATGAGTGTGAATGAGACAAGGAGTGAGAGGAGATATTGTAATTTCCTGATTGTTGTTAAAGAAAATCAATTTTCGCAACTCGGCCGTAATAAGTGCACCGCGAGAGAAGTACTGCTGCACTCACATTAGATAATTCTCATGTGATTTATGTGTTTTTAAGTCGATTCTCCACACTCCAACACCACAAACATTGCGCACATTTTGTGGCCTGATGATTGGGGAAGGAAGAAGGTGGCACAAGAATGTGCGAGACGCGGAGGAGAGAACAGTTTTCGCGCAGTGCTGAGGCTATAGAGAGACAATCCATTCCGCACCACACATAGATCTCTATTATAGAGGCGAATGTAGTAAAAAAAAACGCACAAAAGAATGAGGCAATTGCAGCAATAATATACAAATAGTTTACCTTATATTGGCAATTGATTGCAAATAATACCTCAACATTGCATACGCTAAATTAACTTATTTATTATTGTTAACAGCAAAAATATCACAAGATCGTGTCTCTTGGAGCCTTGTAAACATTCACTGGGGAGAAGATCTCTCTTGCCTCTCCTTCCTCACCTCGCATATGTGCAACTTCTTCGCCTTTTTGCCTCTTTCCACGTGTGTCTCGATACACCGCAACATACATAATGCAATATGGGAAGGAGGATGGACAAAAAGAAGGCAATTCTAAATCACATTTCCTTGTACTTTGTGCCTCTTCCTCGGAAATGGTCTGCTTCTTCCTCGCTCTTTTTCTCAGAATACTAGTGCGTGCACGGCAGAAATTATGATAAATTTATCGGTCGGTCGGATTTAAGGCTTTCCCAAGGAAGTACAGAGTGTGCCATTCTGAGTGTGTATTTCTTATGGACAGTTTTACCTAAAAATCATTTAGGTGAGGAATGGGATTTACTCTTCAACGAAAAAAAAAACAGCAAATGGAAAGGATTTTTCTAATTGAGTGAATTGCTTTGCAAGTGCAGGAAGTGGGAATATAGACGCAGTCGAGTTGTATCTGTTATGACATCTTGTCTACAACGAAATGCCCTACAACGCCATGCGTGGTCTTCCGCCAGTCTTCCTATACTTGAGAGATAATGTCTCATGCATTGAAAATGAGAACAAGATTAACTTTGTGATTTATGCGCCTCGATCTCGAAGATCACACAGTGAGATTGCAAGTGCAGTGAGAGCAGAAAAAATCACCGAAGGTGGAATGACACGAAAATGAGCTCGCGAGGAAGGTTGCTGAGGGGAGACAAAGAGTGGAGAGAGCCACGGAGTTTTCAATCATGAAATCGACAGAATTTTGCACAAAGCGTTCTATTAGCGTTTTGCTGCAAATTGCGAAACGATTCGTTCACTCTGTGACTAATTACGCAATTTACGTTATATCTAGCGAAACTATGTCAAGAGACGTGGAGATGAGCATTGCTCCGGCGAGAATCCCTCTTCTTCTTCCCATCTTCGCACAATCTTCCATGCTTTTTTGCCTCTTCTCAGCATTATCATGCTCACCTCTCTTTCACTCACACGAGCTGTATGGAAATTGCATTTCCACATCGCGACAACATCCAAGTGATCACACTCGGTTTTTCCTCTCACGAGATGAGCTTTTTGCCCCGCGACTGAAAACCACATAGTGCGACGTGTGGCTTTCAGGAGAGTGGATTGCCAGGTTGTATCACAAGAGACGCAAGAAGATAGGATAATTGTTGTCCAATGGCAGAGCAAAATGTGTTCACTCAATTTTATTCCCGTGAAACCTTCAATAGATCGTGAACGAGCGGGATAGAAAAAACTGTTTAACTTTTAATACCCACGATGGACTTGCATTATTGAGCACTTTGTTCACTCCAATTACTTTTCTGTGCGCGGGGAAATGTTGTGAGCAAGAAAATTCTGTACACAGTTGACAACGAGATGTGTTTAGGGGGGAAAGGTTGATTAATTTTGAATGGGACATTGTCATAATTTCGTCACTGCAACTGCTCCAAACATAAACAAGACAGAGATCTTGTTTATTTTTCGGCGAAAAGGTGTGAGATTCTCGCTCGCGGATTCAAAACTTTTGATAAGTTCAATTGCCTTTGCATGAGGTGAAATATTTATCCAGCCAAGTCAAATGTTAAGTAGATATAATTCTGTTAAATGTCTCACTGGAAATTTGACGCTCTCTTGCCGTGGAATTGTCTGGTGCCAGATGGAAAAGGGAAGTATTTCATAGAGGAGCGACACTGCTAAACAACAACATGATTCACCGTGAATTGAAAGTCTTCTTGAGTGCTCGATGTCGACATTAATGGAACACAGTGTAGAGATTTGGAGTAGGAAAAAAAACAAACTATTGCATGCGTGACATTTTAATGTAGTTCGCGTCGTGTTGAGAAAAGGAGAGAGACCACAATAATGTCTCCTGCATGAGTTTCAATTCTCACTGATGACGTTTGTCCACTGTTCGCGTTAGTAGAAATGGAATATTTTCGACGCAACTCGCGAAAAATTTATAATCAGTAAAGAAAGTATGCCAAAACTGATTTTCCACAAATTCTTATCGCATTATCAATTTAATTCACGATGATGTATTATAAATTTGGCATCTATTTTTACGCACCCATCGCGTTATGACATTGTTGCAATGACGATAATCTATTTTCCGGATGAATTTTACTAAATGGATTCATAGTTCCTGGAAAATGTCGATTCATTTCACTTTTCCTTCAAGTGTCGCTCCTCACTCTTATTCACTGTCACCCAATTTCGCTCTCGATTTTTCTTGCGCGCGAATTAATCAATTGCCTGATAAGGATCCCCAAGAGACAACCTATCGCCCCGGTGACTTATTTATCACTCGCAATTGACGTGAAATTGTGCACTTCAGTGCGGGGGCTGAGGAATCATAAAATCTAGTCTAATTCAGTTCCAAGTTCCTCTCTTCTCAAATACCCGCAGCGAAAGCATTTCCTCCTGTTTTCTCCTATACTTGCACACATTCATGGCATTTTGTATCGCGAGTGATCAGAAAACACCCATGAACACATTTCTCCAGCTCATTTATTTATTGCACACGATTATCCGCCGTGATAGAGCTTCAGGAATACCACACTTCTCACACCCGCGCCATCGCAAAAATCCGGGCATTCGCATTCTTCAAATGCTCTCACACAAAATAGGATCGCATATCATATATATACTTTCGCGCCGTGGCCACAAAGTGGAGGTCCAAAATGTTGGTGCGAGCTCTGGGCTTTTCTAAATCTCTGAATAAATTACAGTGCATGAAGGAACATGTTTCATCAGCGTGTGTAAATATGCTAAAAACTTTTTCTCCACCTCCTCCCACTTTCAACTTGGGGAGTTCCGCCCCCTCAATAACTCACTCTCCCAATCCCATGGGCTACACATTTTTGCGTATATTGTGCAATGTCGTGCACACAATTTTACCTCCACTTTTTCTCTAACACGCATTTTGCATTAATTAACTTTTCACTCTTCTCCCATGTCTTCTCGCATAGGCAGAAAGTCTCACGGGCAAGAAGAGCAGCAAGGATTTGCTGAGACTTTCAAATTTGCTGAAGTTGTAAGAACTGTTCTCTATGAGAATTACCGTTCTTATGTGCTGTGTGGATTGGAAATAATTTAGCAGGCAAAGGTTGCTCGCAAACACTGATTATCCTGCTTTATAGATCCACGTACAATTATAAATCCTTGATTAAGAGTCTGTAAATTCAGGTTTTTTTTGCCAGGCAATAGGATCAGCTCAGTTCAGTTGAACTTTACATAGTAAACATGATTCCATGCATTCAATCTCATCATGATCATGTGAAATACTCCTTTCGTAATTTATCTATGATTCTATCATACTTGAATAGGAGAACTTGGTTGTTTCTTCTGCAAAACTTTAACAACTTCACAAATTGAATTCTCATAAAATTGCTCAAACTATCAAATAAATTCTTCATTCCCGTGGAAATCCCTTTAATGCTGCGTAAAATTCTCAATACGCTGACACTTTTACTTCCCTGGTGAGGTTTTAGCAAATAATAGATGTATGACGGCAGCGAATGGCGAAAGGGAATGATAAAACACCAATTTATTGAGCCATTTCTGTCACACCAAAGCAACCACGAGAGCAAGTCAGGAAGTTGTCTTGCCGTGGAACACGATATTTAAATTTGTTGGCCGCGCGCACTCTTTTAAAAATTTTGCACACACACCGCAAGAGCTCTCCCTGAGTTATTGTCTGTGCCTCTCGCCGTGGCGATAAGTGAGCACAGAGAGAGAGATATAGTGCCTCAATTGATATGGTGAATATTAGGGAATAAATCACGAAAGTGGGTGAATTATTTGCTGACCAGAACGAGTGAAAGGAGAAGAAAATTGAGCAATTTAGAAGCCACCAGGCGCCTCCACGGGAAATCTCTCAAGACTTCTCCATGCCGAGGTTCTCATGTTTACCTTTGCGTCATATTTAGAGAGATGTATAAATGCGAGAGATGCCTGTTTAAATATCATTCCCGATTCGCTTCGCATTTGGCAATAATTGAAATTTTTCCGCCTCTGGAAGGTGGGAGATGCATATAAAATGGCATAAATGTCCGACCCAGAAGAGTTGTGTGTAGTTAAATGAGGTGGAGAGACTCTCTCGGCGCATAAGAAACATATATTGCAAGAAATGACTTCTTTTAGTGGTTTCTGCGTGCATCCTTTTCTCTCGCTCTCTCGAACATCTTTCTCCATGACTTCATCTCGCAGTTCCATTTCTTCATGTGATTGTTTTACTGGCAGCAACACTGCCCTCTCCACTAATCTGTTCTCCTGCCAATAATAAATCAATCACCTAAATGCTAAACTTCTCCCTCGCACATGAGCAAATATCGCCAGAGAGCCACATTTCTGGAAAAATACTGAGAAATGTGCAATAATAAATAAATCATATGCCTCTTAAAGGCCTCTCCAATTGGTGCTGTGTTTCTAATGCACTCTCAGCTCCAAGCTCTCTCGCCAAGAGTGCAGCTTCCAGGCAGATTGCATTCGCCGTGCACACTGTGTGTCCATTGGAAAGATTTCGGTCCAATTAAGTGCGACTGAGCAACAATGTCTTCATATCAATTTCATTGCCTCTCCACAGGTAGTCCTGTCGGCTTGCTCATCCTACTTCCAAAGTTTATTTCTGGACCATCCTGCCAGACATCCAATTGTGATATTGAAGGACGTTCGCTTCGCCGAATTGAGAACACTCGTGGAATTCATGTACAAGGGTGAGGTGAACGTGCAATATTGCCAGTTATCAGCACTTCTCAAGACGGCCGAGTCTCTAAAGGTGAGACGACGCGTGAAACAATCCCTCAATTGCAATTCATAATAATGATTTTGTGCACACTATTTCAGGTGAAAGGTTTGGCAGAGATGACAAATCAGAGCACAGCTCCTCGGGAATCTGAGAGAGACGCAGACCGCTTACGATCCCATTCGAGTATTCCGCTGAAATCGGAGCATTCAGACACAATTCCCACGTCCCCGCTCAAGACCACGCTCAGCACCTTGGCGACGTCCGGCGGGGTGTCTGGGTCCAGCAGCCGGGAGCAGCAGGGATCTGGCGAGAGGGGGACGCCGTCGCCCACGGCGCTCAGGCACCATCTGTCGTCGTCGCCGACTCCGCTGGCACTCTATGGGAGTCGCCGCGCGCCCAGGGATCACCCGGACAGGCCGCCCTCCATGGAGGTGACGATGGAGGACGAGCCGCTGAGGCTGTCCACGCAATCCACGACCGCCACGACCACCACCACCACAGTCACCTGTCTCCCTGCCGAAGAGCGCCCCACCTCGCCGGACGACGACGACGAGGATGACCACATGATGCAGTCGAACGACGTTGGTGAGTTCCGCACGATACTTTGGCGAAATCCCATTCTCACGCTTAGGAGCAATTCCGAACAACTATATAGGCAGTATTTGTATGGCGTAATCTGCAATGCTATAAAATTTGAACAAGATTGAGAGATTATATAAAACGATCTCTAAATATATTGATTGGCTATATTGCAAAGTCTCGAGACCTCTGACCCAAACCGCAAATGTTCGCGTGCACTTCAACATCTTCATCTGAGTATGCAATCAATTTAAATAATCGCCGCCTGCCGAAGAGCCAAGAGATAAATGCTGCGTTTATTTTTAACACCCAAAACATCCACTACGCTTTAAACGTGAGGACATTATTGTGAACCGCGAATCAGGGTGTAAAGGAAATAAATTACACGGACGTCATAAAGTGATTAAATTGCCAAAATTCAGTCGCGTTGACGTCACTCTAAACACGGATGACGTCCACTGAACTAATTTAGTTCTCAAATGTTTATGCACCGCCCTCGTAATGAAATTTCCATCCCTGCCCGGAAAATTTTAAGCGCCACTGATTTGCATACAACTGGGAAAACGCTGGGTGTGTGAAAAAATGATGAACAAGAGTGAGAGATAGGCTTTCAATGTTTCACGCGGCGATTAGGCAGATAATTAGAATTGGTTGCCAAATTCGAACAATGGTTTATAGATTTGGCAAATTGTATTGCGAGGGTGTTTAGATTTTTATTGATGACTTCCAAATTCTGAAGCTTGCAATTCGCTTAAAAATTCTTGATTCTACACTTTATCATCCCTCCTTCCATCGTCATCTCTGAAAGTCGGTCAGTAGCTTTGGAGGAGGGAAACCCGTTTTGTTTTGGCAATCTCCGTGCTCAGAGCCAATCATGAATGAATGAAGAGGGCAAAGAGGAATGCAAAGAATCTCACCTGTACTCCCTCACTGCAGGTCTCAATATGACGCTCAACTCGACCGTTCCGGCGACATCCTCCATTGTGATCCCCGCTGCGTCCTTGTCCTCGTCCGAGGTGAGGCCGGCATCCCGCGGCGGCCACACCACGGCCACCTGCATCTCCAGCAGCAACAGCAGCGGCGGAGGCGTCGGGCCTCCGTCTCAGGTCAGTCCCAGCATGCCGGAGCCGATCGCGGGCCCATCGGGCATGGGTCCCGTGCAGCAGGTGCCACTGGTGAGTGCCTCGATGTGGGGTCCTAGAGGGCGCAAAATGCAAATGATTTGCGGGAAATGAAGGGCTTCACATTGGGTGAAGGAAGCTAAAGGGCGGGGCACTCGAATGGGCGGGGCTTCTGATAAATGACTTCTTTGCTGACCTCATGCACAATTTCATCCTCTTTCAGTCGTTGAAGAAGGAGATCGACTGGGATCGAGGAGACGACAAGGACAGCTCATCGTCAGACTATCGTCACTCCCACGAATCAGTGAGTAATGCGTTTAGTTTACCCTATTTTACTCAATCTCTACGTGTTTGTTACATCTAAATGTCTTTCTAATACTCTATCGATGTGTTTCTTTACCATTTTCCTCGATGTCTTTGAGTTTTCACCACTGTCAAGCATTATTATTTTCTCAAAACAACTGAAAGTTGATGGAAGAAGTCAGAATATCGCTGTAAATCATTACTTAAATGTAATCTCATGAGAACTTGCTACGTCTTTTCATTCCACTTTATCTCTATGTTGCATGGCTAGAGACTGTTAGAGAAGCCCAGTGATATTCTTTTTTCTGCATACACCCAGAATATATTTTCGACTTTTGGTTTATTTTATATTCCATGTGCCAACAAAACAATATATGTCAAAAATACTCCAATGACGAAAGTGCAATGGAGCTTCTGCAGACAAACAAACGCGACAAAAAAGGCGAAAGCTTTGAAAAACGAATAAAAAAGAAATTGATAAATCGAAGAAAATTTTCACTATGAAACCTCCTCTCTCCCACACTGAAAGCCATATCCTCCTCTATTTTCCTCCTCCTTGTCCACCTCTTGCGATAAATTCCCCAAGAAGCAATAACCGGGAGAGAAAAAGAACGAGAGTGCGGAGAAAATCGATTAATCCGCCAACTCTCTTTCCCACTCTCTCTCGCTCTTTCTCAAGTCACCTCCTTTCCCACCCCCAATGCTCAAAATCCAAATTGCATGACACTCTTTCGCCTCAAAAGCCCTATACTCACTGTTTTATTATATAGTAAATGTTGCACGAGATTTTGTGTCGTCGTCGTTGAAAATTATTATTTTTCCACACAACAAACACACGTACACTTACACACTTATGTACTGCCTATATAATATGGGAGACAAAAGCCACCCACGAAAGGAGAAAGAAAGACACAAGTCAGAAAGAGAGCTTTCAGAGAGTTCGCAGTGGGGAAGAAAAAAGATAAAATGGGAAGTTCAATGTGTAATAGCACAGACTTGCACAATACCATATCGAACAGGGGCAAAAATTTCCAGTGGTTTTCAGGAAAATGCAAAGCCTGAAGAATGTTTGAAAGTTCATTATGCATTTTTTATAAGGACATTCCGATGTACTTGGAGAGTTTCTGCATATTAAATTGGGAACATGAACATGACAGTAATTTTAGGACGAAAGAAATAAAAAAAGCCCAAGCAGTAATAATTTATAGATTGAAGCTCTCTATCAGTGTTGTCATCGATGCGAAAGAGTTGGGGCGAGTTAAACCTTCGCTGAACTGCTAGGAAGTCCAAACAGACAATCTTGATTAACTTTTGAAGCCTAAAAACACTCAACTTGAGATATTTAAAGTTTGTGTCAACGTGTAAAGAATCCAGTATGTTTTAAAGCATTCGCAGTGCTGAGAAAAGCCTTCAATTAATATTCAATACACAATTCACATGACTGCAATTTAATTAGAGCAGGATAGAAATACCCTTAATTTTCACTAAACCACTTTTTGGACAAAAATTCTGCTTCCAAATTAAAATCAATGCAGCGGTGCATTTGTGGGTGGAATGATTTGGCGCCTGGGCCAAAAACTTGTTCATCCACCAAATCACTGTGGTAATCCGATGGCTTTTGGCCACTGTAATGTAGAGCAAGAGTGCTGTGTGTGCACTATAATGTCCTAGAATCATGAATTCGTCGTCCAGACAGATCGATACACAGCGAAATGCGACATTTTCCATGAAAACCTACACACACAAGAGGCCACAGAACTTTCTTTCTCGGGCGCATTTTGCACAAAAAAAAACGTGAAGTCTTTGGGACTTTCTTCACGGTGCATTCTTTGCCCGGTGCGACTCTTCACGGGGGAAACTTTTCGCATTTTCCCGAGCAAGTCGGCGGAGCGGGGTGGGTAGAGGGGTGGTGGATAGGTCGCTGGAGGACCTGAAATATGCTTTTTCGCTCTCACTCAAGCTCGCAAAATTTACCTCCATTGTCAACTCAATGAAGTTGCTGATGAGTTCTTCATCAGCTCAGTTTTGAAAGGGTTGAAAAATGTCTCTTATCTGCCACCACCCTCAGTGGGTTGCTCGCGAGGGGGTGACGGAACAATAGGCTAGAAGAGAAAGAAACAATTAAGAGTGTCTGTGCAGTAAAAAAGCGCGTTGGGAAGTTCTCTCTCTCTCTCTCTCTCTCTCTTTCTCTCGCTCGTTTTGTGCATTCTCTTAAGATGAGAGAAAAAGTGAGCTTTAGCGGGGAATTTTAAATCAATTCCCCTGACATCTATGCAAAACACACTACACAAAGCATACAATGCATTCAGGGCTGAACTTGGGAGACTAAATTTTGCACTAATTTCTGGGCAAGGGAAGAAGCATTTAACTGTGTTTTCTGGCCAAATTCTTGGTATCAAAATCAAACATCGACATTTGCAATGATTCTTAATACTAATAGATGTCTTTTTCTACTCTATATATCTTAAATGTTACAAAATTGATGTCTTTTTGGTGTAATAATTTATATCTTACAACTTACTGTGTATCTTAATTCAATGTGTTTTACTTTTGGTTTCAAAATTCTCTATAAATTCTCAATGTTATTTTTGGTTTTTAATTCTCTTTTAATTTTTTGTTCACTTTATCAATTATTGTCAAGAAGTTGATCTACGTTTTTTGGATATGGCTGTGCTATATATAATATTTAACAGTATTATTATTCATTATAATATTTGATGAATTTTTTACTATATTTTTTACTATATCACATTAGTTTATTCTCTCTCTATCTCTCTCAAATTGATGATTGATTGACTTGGAAAAAGCAAAAAAGATATGATGATTGAAGTATTTTACAAAATATTTTTTGTTCTGTTTGTATCCTTCTTAACGCCAAGACGATATCAAATCACTGTGCAATGGACCAACCAAAATTTCAAGCAATGAAGAAATATATGAACCGCTTTTGTTTTACCAAAAGAACAAAAACAAGACAAAAAATTTGAATTGCATTGACACAATTTTTAACTGGAATATTCCTTGTCATACGTGAAAATGTCAAAATTTTCCAAAATGTCACACGAAATGGCAAAAATCTTTGGAGACTTTTTGGGCAAAAAGAAAAAAAAGAAAGAAAAAACTGAAATTTCTGCACTCTTGATAAAAACTCAAATAGTCCAGTTAAAAATTTACATACCAAAAGGAAAGAATAAGAATCTGCTTATATTTATAATTGTTATGAGATTGAATAAATGTGGATTTGGAATGTAAGTCCGGCTCCCAGACAAAAATCGAACCTCAACTTCTTGAATTTGTCGCTTTCGAGTATTCATGAAAACAAAGAAATGATAAAATGAAAGAGTTGAATTGTAAACACACAGATAAATGAAATGATAAAAAGAAACTCTTACAAAGTTATTAACAAACAGTATAATTTAGTTGTTTTGTTATATCCAAACTTTTCCAGATGATATAAAATTGTTGATTTGTAGAACTTTTGACTTTATCTTTTAATTCCATAATTACCAATTTATTATTATATTTTTTAATAATTGAATTTTTTACCTTCTCTTACTCTGTCTCTCTCTCAAATGAAACTTGAGAAGACCATTTGAAAGAATAAAAGAAATTGAAATATCCACTGTACGAAAGAGTGGACGTAAGTTGTGCACTATTTTAGTTTCTTTTCAACTAAAAAAAATATAATAATAATAATAATTTTTGGAAAAACAGTAAAGTATCCGATTGTATTATCCCATTCTGACTGATTCAGAATTTTGTTTTTATAACATTTCAATTAATACTTTTTACAAATATTTTTAGAGTAGAAAATATCCTCAGTAATGTAAAATTTTAATTTTTGGCTATTTTCTCCTAATCTCTTTATTTTTGTTTTCTTTACCATTATATTATTCCTTTTCTCAATATATCATTTTCCTGTCGTACAGAGTAAAAACTGAAGTAAAATTCAAATTGAAAAGCGAGAAAAAGTACAAATTTTCTAGTCAGTTTGAAAAAAAAAGACCTCTAGAGTTTTGTAACAAACAATTAAAAGTAGAGACACGTAAGCTCAAAGAGGGCATAATAATGGAAAAGAGAACAGATTGCCAGAAAGATTTGCCAAAATTCTAACAAGTATCGAAAGAGCTCTTTGAAAAGATTTGCCAATGCCAATGAACGATGAAGAAAAAGAAGTTGATGGATTTTTGTTTGGTTGCAGGAAGCGACGCCGGCGGACGCCCATGTGAGTGGGGGTAATCAGGCGGGCGGCGGCGGGCCCATTTTCCCTTGCATGTATTGCGGTGCCTCGTTTCCCCATCAGAGTAAACTGACGCGTCACATATTGTCGCATTCGCTGGAAACGCTCAAGTACCGCGAAACTCCGCACCTGCTGCATCCGAGCCACCTGTCGAACCTGCTTCCGCCGCCGCCGCAGCCGCACCCCGCCGACCTCGCGTCGCCCACGCAGCACTTTTCGGCGGCGGCAGCGGCTGTGGCCGCTGCGGCCGCCGCCTCGTCGCGCTCGTCCATGCTCGGCGACAGCCTCGAGCCGCCCGACGGACTGGCCACGCCGATGGAGATTGAGTTCGCCGCCGTCGCCGCAGCTGCCGTGGCCGCCTCGAGTTCCGCCGGCGGCACGAGTGCGGGCGGCGGCAGCGGCGTGATCAAGAGCGAGCAGGGCAACGTGGTGCTCTGCAAGTTCTGCGGCAAGAGCTTCCCCGACGTGTCCACGCTCATCACCCACTTGCCCGTGCACACCGGCGACCGGCCCTTCAAGTGCGAGTTCTGCGGCAAGGCCTTCAAGCTGCGCCACCACATGAAGGATCACTGTCGAGTGCACACAGGTGAGCAGCCAGACAACTACAGCGCATAGGCATTACGCACAATTCTGCCTAGATTAGCTCTTGTGAAGCTCGTGGACATAAATCGAATTGCAGTTCTTCTTTTTGTCCTCTGCGAAAAACAAGACATTCAGTAGAAAGTCATCCTTTCACGTGCTGAAGTTTCCCCAAAACACACTTCTCAATGTCTGGAAATTGGCTAGAAAGTCAAGTGTATCATCAACGGTTCAATAAAACCTTTTCAGCGTAATTTCCGTCATTTTCAAATCAATAGCCGTAAGCAGAAATTGTGTCATGAATTTTCTATGAAAATTTCTCAGAACATTCTGAACTGCCATGAGCCTGAAATGCGTTTCATGCGTCTAATTACACTTCACTTTTAAACGTGTTCAATAAGCAATTTCCCGAGAACTAATGAATCTTTTGTGGAGTAGCATTTGATGTGATTCTTGGTATTTTCACAATAACAAAAAACACAAAACTTCAATCGGAATGACAGTCTCATTTGCGAGGCAACATTTGAGCGTCACGCTTAATAAAGTTCGACACAATTTAATTAAAATTGCTGTCTATCTCGTTTGAGTGTCCAAATTCACCCATCCTTGCCTTGGCGTTGCCATCCGAAAAGCTCTTGCTTCAGCCAAATTTGAGTGTGTTTTGTGGGAAAATTCGGCATTGTGTGGGTTTAGAGACAGTCTGAATTGACGATAACTTTTGGCAAATTTTAATTTTGCAGGAGAACGACCATTCAAGTGCAGCATGTGTGGCAAAACATTCTCCCGATCGACAATTCTAAAAGCGCACGAGAAAACACATTATCCCAAATATGTTCGTAAATTTTTGTCGCCAAGTCCGAGCGACATAAAGGATGAATCACCGCAATAATGGCAATTAGATACCTTCGCTTTGCAACAATTTATGATGTACAGGACTTATGAACTAATTACCAACAATACAGAGACAAGCAATACACAATTCAACAATATTTCACACTTCTATTACTATTATAAATGAGATGAGGAAAAAATGTGAGGGAGTAAGAAAAAAGAAACATACATTTTGGGGAAAAATGATATCTAAAATATGAGGATATTTTTAGGATTATATTCAAAGAGAGAAACACAAAGAGAAAAATATGATGGAAATTGATTGGAAGTTTGAAAATGTCACAAAAATCAGTGAATTACTTTGGAAACCCAAATTTATGAATTATTGAAAAACCATTTTTTGAATTTCACTAGTGCTAAAATGTAGCACAAGGAATCGTAGAACGATTTTTATTCTTCCCTCCTTTCATTTCTACTTTGATTTTTTCATGATTTCTTATCTTCGTTTTGAATCATTTGTGAAAGTTAGTCATAACATAGAGCAGAAGAACATGAAAAAATAGACACAGGAATGCTTTGAAGTACACATTAGATTCCTAAATTCTCTGTGAAAACAACTATGAGGAGAAACCATAAAATTGTGCAAATGTGGAGGGATTTTACTTTAGGTTTCCTGTTTTATTCATGAAGTAGATGAAAAAATAACTCTAACTGAGTTAAAATGTTAGAAAAGAGCAGAAAAATTTGTGAATAACATTTCTTAACGAATGTTGAAATACCACACAAATAAGAATAATAAAAATTGAAATAAAGAAAACTTTAAGGATTATTAGACGATGAAGAGACACATGAAGAAATGAGATAAATAAGCGTTAAAGGATCGAATAAGCTGACATCTGTGATTTTATATTTGATGATAAGTAAGAAAATAATGAGAAAGAATTCATACCAACTACAGGATGGATCACTGAATAATTCTTTTCATTTTGTTGGCTTCCTTTGACACACCTTCACCCCCAAAATAGTAATGAAATAATAGAATTGCTTTCAACGCAGGGATTGTTTGAATATTTTGAAAATAATGTTTTCTCAATCATCAATGATATAAATAAAAACAAAACACAGCAGAAGAGCCTCAGTAGTTCAGCGTCTTGAAAAGAGTTCTTTGTTTTTTCCTAAAATTTTAAGATTCACACAAGAAATTCCTTTTATTTTTTCCCCTTTGTTAACTTTTTGAGACTTCAGAACAGAGAATATCTTCGAAAAAACTCTCACCAGTGATTTCCTAATCAAAATTTATTGAATATTTCGAGAGAAATTGAAAAATTTGTGATGATTTTTTAGGAAATATTTTTATAATTATAGACTTTTTACTTAAAAAGATTAGTTCAAAGAAATTCTTATAAACAAAAACCAATTGGCTGTGATCTCGTTTATATGAGCATTTTTTGTGTAATTTACTTTCCTATTAAAAAAGAAAGAATTGTATTAACAAAGAAAAAAAAAACGTTAAGGGAAAAAACATCTGAAATTGACAAATTGGCATTGGAAGGATCTCAAAATTATGTGATTTTTATATTTCTCCTTTTTAATTAATATGATTAGAGAAAAACAATTGAAATTAAAATTTCGCGCGAGAAATTTACAAATTTTCTTAGTCACTAAATTAAATACTTAGGGTGGCGGAGGTTTTGTAGTGTTTCATTAGCACATCACTGGTGGGAGTTTTGAGAGATGAGAAGCTTTCTTCACAAAGTGTTGTTTAAAAAAAAAGACATTCCTTTTGATCGTCGATCGGTGGTGAATATTATTAAAAGCTAAGATAATTACTTAGAGTAACAAATTAAATTATATGATTTGTGAATATCTGATGAATTAGTGAATATATGAATTTATTTTTCAAATTGAATTGATTTTTTTGTATGTTTTTCTATCACTCATTACAAATCATTTCATTCATTTCATCTTAAATCTCTCATTTTGGACATAAATATCCCTTTAGCCTTCGCAATTTTATTTCTCTAGTACAAGTTATTTTTTAATACTTCTGATTAGATTAATTCCTCTATTATTTTGTTCTCTGTTTCGAGCTGAACATAAAGTAGTTATATATTTTTACATATAAAGGCGATGTAATTATTCTTAATGTGTGATATATGTATGAGACTCAAAGTAATTGTGAGGAAAATTTAATTTATTTATTTACTGAAAGTAAATTTAAAAAGTGAAGAATTTATCATGTTCCTCCATTTGTAATTTTTGTTACGACACAAATTATTAATAAGTTAATAAATTATTTTTGTTTATATTATTTCCTGGCGAATTACACCTTTAGAAGGTGAAAAATAATTGCTATAATCTTACAGAAGGGAAATGTAGTGGATGAACTTGAGAGGATAATGAATTTTATAGATGATGAAAAAGAAATCCACACACGCGCATATAAAATAATAAAAAAAGGTGAAAAAATAAGATGAAATTGAAGAGTTATTTAGACAAATATCTAGTGTTAAGCATTAATTTAATGAAGTAATATATTCAAGAAAGAGGTGAAGAAAAAACAGAAATGATGATAAAAATAGCAATAAAAAATACACACATATTAAAAGAACATATAGTGTAGTAAATATTATTAAATAATATATACTGAATTTAATTAATTTATAAAATATTGTGTAAAAAGGTGAATATAGCAACATTTACATTTTTAATACCGATGATGAAAAATGTATAATGACGTAGAGTTCGCAATATATACAAGAAAAAAAAATGGAAAAAAATATTACACATTTTCAATGATTAATGGAAGAAAAAAATTAGTACACACAACTTGCCTGACCTAGTACAGTGCTAATGACAAACTATCAACAAGGTTTTAAGGGACAGTCAGTCGCTGAGTTAATGAAGAAAGTAGCTAATCGATTACCATCAGTTTTAGATTGAACTCAATGCAATTGATCACCATTTCGCCCCACAAAACTGAGATCAATTACAATAGAGAAAGAAACCTAAAAGATAATTATAGAAAATATTGAACTAATGGTGAGACTACAATAAAACCAAATGACTTAAATTATTTTGTCTCCTACTGCATATTTTTTACGCCATTTTTCCTTTTTAATCTCAACAATAAATAAGTGACAATCAACAATAAACCAAGTTTGTTATTAAAGTATTGTAATTATAGAATGGAAAATGCTAGAAGAGAAAATAACATTTTGGTGATTAATTGAATTGAGTTTTCATGCCAACATAATTCTGCACTAATGCAAATTGAGTTGTAATGAAATGAAATAGTTTTTCAATTTACCTTCATCAAGATATCTTACGAATTTAGGCAAAACGAAATGCGTAAAGAAAATAGTTTGATAAAAACGTACTGCACAAAAGGAGGAGAATGAGAGAGCGCATATAGAAACATAAACGGATTATCACATTTTTTGACAATACTGTCTTTACACTATATAGTAAAAGAACAGTAACAGCAGCTGCATCATTTTTAATCAATATAGCAAGAAACGTAAAAATTTTATTTAGATGGAAAACACTTTTTTCGAGTTTCAGTGGAAAAGAAAAAAAAATATGGAGAAAAATATATCATAGTTTAAACAAGGCATATACCTTAAAAAGGAAAAAAAAATATGATAATGAAAAAATTAAATACAATACAAAAATATCACATTTGCATTAATTCCCAAAACACAATGATCGACAGACGATAATTTACTCATAAAATGTTTCGAAATGACAAAAAAAAGAGAAATTAGATCAAATAGCGAATTATGTACACTTTTATCGGAAATTCAAGTCAATTTCTTTCACGTTTGAAGAAAAATAAGAATTAGCCAAGAAAGACACAATTAGAAAATAAAAGCGTAAATTCTCGTCTCGATCGATTGTAGCTTAGAGTGCCTCTAAAAGTAATTATATTAAATAAAAGATGAAAGAATATTATAATGAGAAGATGAAGATTATATAGAAAGTAAAGATAAGAATTTCACACAATTGCATAAACACACTAACACACCAACACAACACACACACACCACAAGACTAAACATGATTGAGAATGAAACATTTCTGCGAATGGCGTGATCCCGAGACATTTAGAGATGATATTCAAGTAGATAAAATTGTTTGTGGAGAATAATGGAAAAAAAATCACTTTAATAAATTGTATCGCTTACACTTGATATGAGAGAAAGAATATGGAAAGGGAAAATGTTTTGAAAAATTTATTCACATACCCTGAATTTGGTTTTTTTCAGTACACAGCAAGGCAAAAGAGAAACTCAAATATTGGTTCGAAATCAGTGAAAACAAAAAATCATAATTATCATTCTTTGGTATTCTATAATTTCAAGAATCTGGAATAGCAAAAGTATGGGAAATTTGAGGTGAAAAAAAATATACAGGGTGTGACTTTAAAATCGCGACAAATTTGAACACATATTCTGCAATGAAGGAAGAGTTTTAACATGGCGAAATAGTAAAACCACACATATTACGAATGATTAATAAATGGAGTAAAAAGAATAAAGATTTATTATAAATATTTTATAATAAATGTAGCTCAGGGCAACTCAAATTCTTCCATATTACAGTGTATAATGCAATAGAACCATAGATTTTTACAT
This sequence comes from Phlebotomus argentipes, assembly GCF_947086385.1. Lineage (NCBI taxonomy): Eukaryota > Metazoa > Arthropoda > Insecta > Diptera > Psychodidae > Phlebotomus > Phlebotomus argentipes. The sequence continues at coordinate 3,047,852 of NW_026776181.1, read as the reverse complement.
AATTACCAATGAAAAGAGTAAAAAAAAACATGAAATAGCAAATCGCAGATACAGTTATAAATGGAAAATAAAACATGAATATTATGACACATATTGAAAAAAAATAAATGGTTGAACAAGTAAACCAAGAGCAAACAACAGTGGTAAAAATTGAACCAGTTGAGATTTTAATTTGTTATTTTTATACTTATTGAATGAATACAACCATAATAGTGTGTATTTTTTAACACGATACAGCTACAATATTTTAAAGTGAAACATACACAATGAATTCAAAACATAATACAAGAAAAGGTCATAGTTTTGTCTCTGGTTTTGGTTTACAATAGCTGAGTAACATATTTACATACATAACATGCGTATATACAACCCCAATCGCCCTTAACGATGTCCCAAGACACAATATTGGTTTAAGGCCTAATGTCTTTTCGTTCAAAGAATCACACTTTTAAAAAAAATATGAACCTTTCACAAAAGACCCAAAAAAAATTTTCTTCTTAATTTCTCTTATCATTGGGACTCGTGAAATTCCTTTGCGTTCTGTGGTCCTCAACAATTTATTTCCCGCCCACAACAGACAACCATAGTGAATATAAAGAAATATAAAGAGATAATTTGAGTGCCAAGCTATTATACATTATTATAAAAACAATACCTACTGAGGAATAATTGAAAAGTCGACGATTCAACACGTAAACTTGATAACATTGTCAGTTCTGTTTCGAAAAAAAAAAACATGAAACAAGTACAGAGAATCTTGCAGAATTACAAGGACATTGGTAGAAACACAATAAAACATGCAGAATAGGAAAAATATTGATGAGATTTTTTCAAACTGAATAAGAAATAGAACCAATTTTTACAATATATATTTAAAAAATGACTTTCTTCATATAAAACAACATGAAATAGACATGGAAAATATTAGTCTTTTTTATTTTTTCTATAATACCAGAAAACCGCCACAGAGCGGTTAATATATAGTTGCGTTCTGAAAAACCCTGAATTCAACTCATTTTTGCTACTTTATAAATGACTACTCAAATGTTGATATGTACATTTTTCACGCAACATTTTTGTCTTACTTTACAGTGCATTTATCAGAATACAAAACTGATTGTTTAAGCAAATTGTTAAATTCCATATTGAAATGAGAAGAATGAGTGGAGAAAACGTTGTTAATAGTGAATATTTTCCCAATATGAGGATGCGAATATAGTGTCGCAAATTGAGCTGAAAGAAGCATATTTTGCAATTTTAAATGTGAATTAGAAATGCGAAAGACGAAGAGAGTGAGAGAAAGAGTTAGGAAAGATGAAAAGGTGTTAAAAAATGGACGAATACAATACAATTTTTCATATACAACTCACAACATTCACACTGTAGTGCCTACCCCTTTGAAATAGTGGATAAAAGTACATAAAATTGTATAAATTTGACAAATAAGATCGGTCATGATCATTTTGGATGGATTTTATTTTTTTTCTCGTCATTTTAGCCCTTCTTCCATTTTTCGTTTTACCCGAAATAAAAATCCCGCTTATTAAAAACATAACGGAAAATGAATGAATTTGTATAATATAAATTTGAAGAACAAGATAAAGAATAATTTGAAATAGTTTGATTGCCCATTTCATGCTCTTCATCCAAGATAGAGAGTTTGAAAAATTGTTCTAATGTGTTACTACAATAATAAAAATACAAATTTATATTTATTGCAGAAAAAAGGAAAAAAAATAATGAAAAATAATATATAATTTATGTTACACAAGTTCATTGATTAATCATTAAGTAATATTACAGTAATATTTAAATCTATTTTTAAAAACAGAAAAAATACAGAGGAATTTTTATTTAAGAGAGAATTCATAATTTTTAAGTTTTATCAATTAAAAAGAATACATTATAAAGAAATAGTTGCAATGGCATTCATATGTTCCTATAAATATTTGTATTTTATACATAAAGAAGAAAACATTGAAAAATAGTGAAATAGAGAATAGAAACTTTTAAATTTAAATAAATTACACAAAAGTTTGGCGTTGCATAAATTGAAGAAAAAAAAAACAATTAATAAATTCAAGACATGTCAAAAAGTGACGAAAATATACCACACAGCTTTTTCGAAAGATTCACCAATGAATTTTATACACAATTTGGATCTCCCATTTAAGAATATATCAACCGCAAGTGAAAAAAAAATCTTGGGAAAAATTAATTCTCTTTCTCATTTATTATTTGTCCTTTTGGTGTTATAAACGGGAGAAAATTTGAAAAAAAGAACATTGTACTATAGGAAGAGAAAAATAAGGAAAAAATATAAAAAGTCAATAAGTGAAACACCCTGTATTGTAAAAAGTGTAATAACAATTATAAAAACCCAAAAAAATATTTTTCACACAACATAAGAGACAAAAAATGTATGAATTTAAAGAGATATTATACAATTAATGAATATGTGAAGAAAATAAGGAAAAGCAAGAGAAAGAGAGAGACAGAGAGATGAAAAAAAGAAAGTAAAATGATAAAAACAAAATCATGCATATCATAGTTGTAATAATACAATTTTGACGAATAAAAAATGCTGTAAAATACTTCAAAGAATCTAAACAGCAAATATTAATAAATACAAAGTGAAATCTTTTGAGAATTTTAGCAATACTCCAAAGCTTTATTACTTGCCTTCTTTCTCTTGATGTTTAATGTAATGTCTCAGTGATAGATTTCATTGTGCCTTCAATTGCCTTTTCAGATCGAAGACAGTGCTATTCCAATATTCGGAACATCATTACTCAGTGGCGGAGCCCTAGGAGGACCCAGTCGCTGCCCGACTCCGTTTGCATTCCCCTTCGCGCCACTTGGCTTGGGCCTCTTCGACGCCGACCCATCCAGAATGCTCAGCTTCTTGCACCATCACCAGTCCTTGCTTGCAGAGGAGGCTCTAAGGTAGAGAAAAGCGACAATCTTCCGACCTGTATTTTAACCGCTATTTGTCCTACTTTGTCAGCTGACATAGAATATTGTGAATTTTCTGAATGTATTTTATTTTTATTCCCACAAAAGATATCGCGGTCTCTTTATGAACCCCAAAGATTCAACCAACATTCGATTCAATCCTCTGGCTGAGATGTTTTCGAAGGAGCAGGAGTTGCTGCTGAAGCGCGCAAACTTTTTCAAGAACACCTTCCGATACCCTCTTCACGCCACTCCGGACATTTTTGCCTCTACCTCAGCGTCCAGCTCAAAAGACGGAGCCTCAACTTCCAAGGACGATCGACGCAGTGCGACCACCACCTACGGGCAGTCCAAGGAGAGCCAGTCCAGTCACCGTTCCTTCCACTCACCCACCGCAGACAAGGTGGTGGAGAAGTACGACTTAACCAAACCTCCAACTCCCACCGAGAGCTTTCCGGGCAGCTCCAAGGATATACTCGATGACATCCTCCACAAGCGCAGTGGAAACTACCTCAAGGAGAGTTTCCGGTTCAATCCACTGAGCGGATCAGACCGTCGAGCCATGAGTCCCAAGGACAAGTCCTCCTCCTCGACATCCTCATCTCCAGCCATCAAGCCCATTCCGGAAACTCTGCTGCTGCAGGATGGCACAACCATTGAAGAAGAGACCAAATGCACCGTCTGCATGGCCACATTTCCATCCGTGTGGCTCCTGGAACAGCACGCAGCTCTTCAGCATGCCGGAATAGGCGCCATGGAGGAGAAGCCCTTTATCTGCGAACAGTGCGGCCAGTCCTATCGCTACCGCTCCGCCTATGTGAAGCACAGAGAGCAGAATCATCGCGCCAGGTTGCCCGCTGATAAGCTGTTCACGTGCGATGTCTGTGGCATGCAATTCCGCTACTTGAAGTCCTTCAAGAAGCACCGACTCAACCACGCTCTAGAGCGCCTGCACGGGAAGAATGAGAAGAAATACGGAATGGAGTTGGGCACAGAGGTCGTGACAAGTTCCAATGACGACGACAACGAGCTGAAGATCACGATCAAGGAGGAGGAGGATGAGGAGGACCAGGATGACACTGTGGACTCTGCCGGGGGAAATTTGTGCAATACCGATCCGTCAGCTGATGGAGACATTGTGGTGCCCAAGATCACCAGCTCTGCTGAGACGATCGAGTATCCATCAACCAACAGTGGATCTGCGATGAACGAAAGGGAGGTAAGACAGTTGAGCAGTCATCAGTCTCACTCTTTACACACCTTCCTCATAGAAATTCAACCTTCCTTTGCAGGATCACTTGCTGAAGAAGCGCATGGAAGTTTGCGCTCTGCCCACAACCTCAGTCAATTCCCTCCTCACTGCCGAGCGGATCCCCAGCGACCAGGCACTGGGTCTCAATCCCCAGGAGGCTTCGATTCTCAATTTCCTGCGCGTGGACGCCGCCGAGAGGCAGCGCGATCGCCGCTTCGCGTGTCCCTTCTGCGGCAAGTGCGTGCGCTCGAAGGAGAACCTAAAGCTCCACGTCCGGAAGCACACGGGCGAGCGCCCCTTCGTCTGCCTCTTCTGCGGCCGCGCCTTTGGCGGCAAGTCCGACCTCACGCGCCACCTGAGGATCCACACCGGGGAGAGACCATACCACTGCGAGGCGTGCGGAAAGTGCTTCGCGCGAGCTGACTACTTGTCCAAGCACCTCACCACGCACATCCACAATTCGCCACGCTGAGATGAGGTCCGGCGACGCCGCATCCTCGGCGCTCGCAGGTAATATCGTGACCAGCAGCAGTGGTGGACACAGATCGCACAAATGTTCAATGCACAGGACCCGAACAACTCTCCTCAGTCACACCATCAACCCTAGATCACTATACCAAAATTCACCATCAACTTAGGACGATATGATTCAAAGCAATAATTTACCAAGTGTAGACTCTTACCGTTTCTGCTCAAGATGAGTCCCTCCCGGGAGATAGAAGGACTGTTGTCAATGGATTGTTGGGTGGGCGAAGCCGGAAGTAAACGATAGACGGGATTGTAGTTACGGAGGGGTAGAATATCACAAAGTTATCAGTGAAACATCCGACTTAATAGGAAACAGTGGCAGAACATTTTTCTAACAATAGAATAGAAATATTAGTCAGTGACAACATAAGAAAAAAGGCTACACACAATTAAGGAATGTACACGTAAAAGAACAGCATATTTCCACATGACAATTGAGAACTTCTTCGTCATCAGTTTATTATTATTTACTTGTATTCGGCTCGAAACACCACAAAGTTAGTTATTTATTCGACTCAGTGATTTTATTTTTTCACAACAGTATGCATAAAAGATAATCCAATGAAATTGGAATGATTAACCAAAAATATGGATACGCAGATTGAGTTCAAAGTGATGATCATGTATCGATGTCCAGTTCTTTTACGAGTGCAATTCAACAAAGAGTAACGAGATAATTTGGTTTCAACTTCGAAGTAAAAACTTTTTACAAGAGAAGCATAAACAAACAGTTTTTCCGCAATTAATGTCTGTGATTTAACCATTAATAAAACAAGTGAAATAATTGTAATAGATTCAATTCTATTCTCTATTGCTGTGCGTGAGTGAGATGAACGTGTAAAATCGAAAACATACCCACACCAGAAACAACGAATAATAATTTTCCTTATCGCGCGATGACCATTGTGATGGTGACCACAAATGAAATCATTTCGAGCATCGAATTGCATAAAAGGATCCATTCAGTTTTACTCCTCATTCCCTTAGGAAAGAATTTAAAAAAAATGGAAATAAAATTAGGAATATGACAACGCGATAAAGTGTAATGGAAATAATAAGCACTGTGCCAAAATATCTGTACCTCTCACACGCAAACGATATTGAAAAGGTACACCTCATCGTAATGGAAAGATTAGAACTTGTAGCTAAAAAGTTAAATTTTCTCAAAAAAAAATTGCATCAGTGTCTGCATTATAAGTGTCTAGGAATAAATAAAAAAAACACACAAAATTGAAATTTTAATTGTCAATTTTACACTCCCGAAGAAGATATATTGAAAAATGTCTATTTTTCTCCTCATTCCGTGACATCACACAAACTTTAAACCTTTAAAGAAAAAAAAATTACCCCGGAGAAAATATAGTTCATGCGTGTATAAATGAATAAGTCGAAAGGAAATGCAAAGAAATCCACAGAAACTATTGTACAAAAATTATCATGAAATAAAAGATGAAAAGTAAAATTCATTCGCAGATGAAAAGAAGAAATATAAACAAGCAATACGATGTTTTCGGTGTTTAAATATTACCTAATGAAAAAAAACGCAACTAAAAAGCTAGGATATGAGAAGTAATTTGAAAAAAAAAATTATATTTAGAGTTTAAATGGCATATATATTGAACAAGAAAAGAAGATATTTGTGAGCGCCAGAAATATTTTTCACATTTTCACAATTATAAATGTCCAATTTTCTATATTACCAGAAATGACGAAAGATGAGTGACAAGATGAAGAAGATGAATTAGATATTAAACTAAATGGTTGACACGCAATTCAACGGAGTGATATATTACTATGAAATGAAAATTATATTATATTTATATAATTGAGTGTAATTTTAAGAAAGCTATATATACATTTGAGAAACAGAAGGAAGGATGAGAGCAGCGAAGTCTAGTGCACACATTTTATAGGTGTAAATAAGTGGGAAAGAGGTTTGTTGGCGAAGATAGACGAAGGATGGGAAAGAAAGAGCGAAAGTTAGAGCAAAAATTATTATTGAAACACTTTCTATACATGTTCCTATATTGTGTGAAAGGAATTGACGATGGACGAAATGATGAAGAAAACATAGGTAAAATATTTGTACATAGACTTATATAATTGGTGTAATTATGTGTAGTGAAACTTAAAAATTTAAGAAAATCCCAGAAACTCTTTTAGATATTTCGTGAAAATTGCACAACATATTCCCAAGTGGTGGAAAGCTGATATTGAAAAGTTGTTCTCATGCCAGAATGACAAATGCTTGGGATGTTAATTTTAATCTTTGTGAAATTTTCGAAATTATTCTTGATTGAGGTGAAGATTAAAAAGAAAAAAAAAGAAATTTGAGTGAAATATAAGATGAAAAAATCAAATTTGGAGGGATATAGACTTGGTAGTTAAATCAATTTCATTATCTTACCCAATTAAAAGAGTATATTCCTTCAGTATATTGATATAGACAAATTATTTCCTAAAAAGAAAAACACTTCTTGCAAAAGAAATATACTTTTCCTTTTGTCTATGTAATCACTCAGTGAATGGATGGATGAAAAACAACAACAAACGAAGACATAATCAACGAATAAGAAAATATTGAAAATGAAAACTAGTAAAAGAGAAAATATTGATCTATATTTTTGGGAATTAGTTTTCAATTGACTTCAAGTTTCATTTCATAGTGAAAAAGGAAGTGACATTGTACATGAAATATGGGTCAAAGGTTTCACAAAATCGAAAAGAAAATAATCCCAGACACATTGCATTTTCTTTTCAATGGCAATTGACTTGAACAACAATCACGAGAAATTTTCAATCAAAACTGCAAAGTATAAGTCTTTTGGAATTCACATTAATTTCTATTTGAGATAAAAATGAAGCACAACTACAAGATATTTGTGTAAAATCACAGAGAAAGAAGTCACACTAAATCTTCTTCTATATTGCTATAGTGATAAAAATTCAATATTTGTAATTAGAAATTAAAAATATTTGCATAAAAATATTATTATACATAATGACTATTGAATTAATATCGATGTTAATTGTCATACTTTAAAATACAAAAGATATTTGGTGTTGTGACTAACATTTTAACATATGTGTGTTCAAAAGAACTTCTATATTATATGGAAAAATTACAAAAAAAAATTGTATAATCATAGGAAAAGAAAGAATTATATTTATTTTAATTTGATAAGAGTGAAGTTTTCATTGTATTAGGTCTTTGAAATTAGTTTTCTCATCACATTTTCTATGAATTTAGGTCGAGATAAAGTATTCTGTGTTCCTTGATATGCCAGCTAATGAAATTCAAAGAACAAAAAAACGTATTTTCATGATAAACATTTCAATAGAAACGTCCAAACAATATAAAAATATTTTTCCATGAAATCTATGTAATGTTTCACATCAAGTACTGCGTGACATTATCCTTCTTTTATACAGACGCGAGAAAAGAAAATGTTCAACGATACTGAAAGGAGTAAATTTTTCAATTTTTGTAATAATTGACAACCACAAGTCAGATACACCGGACAGAAGTGATAGGAAAATGTAGGCGAAGAACGATAAAGAGAATGGCGAGATTAGGAATGTTTTAATGAGATATATTATGAGATAAGAAAATGAACAATTTGAACGAAGAATGTGATATTTTTAACAAGTAAAAAATATTAAATGAACACTAGAGTGGATTATAGTAAGATTGAGAAGTAATATTTTTAAAACGAGACTGATTATAAATAGAAAAGAAAAAAAATACATACAAAGATGATTAAAAAATTTACCCCGATCCTCCCTTCACGACATTTTGAAGATCTCATTGATTTTCTTTTAGACTTTTCGAGGGAATGTCAGTTTTGTGTTTTTGCAGTAAAATCGTTGCAATGAATTTTTGATTCAGTTGAAGTTCAGAAAGTGTTGCGAATGTGAAAATCTCTTGTTTCCATTTGGGTTAGTCAGGAGTTTTCGCATCTCTTGCATGTAGCAACTAATTCTTCATCTTAACTCTTGTTATGGGTCTTGAAATGAATACCTCTCTTTCTATGTGTCTATGTATAAATATTCATGTAGATACTTTTGTGGCACAGAAATGATCATAAATAGGTTCAAGAGAAAACTCACACATTCAATAGAATTTTTCCACAAGAACAGCAATATAACTATTCTGAGAACATTGCATGAAATAACCTCAGATTAACCGGTGCTATTATTACAACAAAACTATGTGATACATTGTTATATGAAGGATTTCTTTTTAATTACTTGAAACTCCCTCCAATTCTCTTAGTTCTCATCCGATTTTTTGATTAATTTTGTGAGAAAACGATTTTTTTTCTTCAGAAATCAACTCGTTCTTCTGTTTTTATTCTTACTAAATAAACTTCGATAAAAAAACACACACTCGTTGTCTATAGAGGTGAAAGAGAAAAATATAAACATGAAAATATAAAACACTCGACTCAAAATTTGCTTTTGGTGTATGTGAACTAAAAAAAGAACTTGAAAACTCGAAAAAAATTATCAATATGTATTTTAGCAAAATTAAAATTTGGTGTTTATGGCTATAAAAATTCGAAAAATGTCTAGAATTAAAAAAAAACATAAATCCATGTATTCCAAATGTATTAAAAAGTCATGAAAAAAGTAATATAGTCGATGTGTGTTTTACCTTGTCTCACTTATAAATTAAACAAGAAATTAAGCAAAAATAAGTGTCCCATCAAAATTTTTGCATTGCATAACTACTTGATGAAGAGATGCACTACCACCACAATATCTATTAATTAATATTAAATTAATTACAAAAAAAAATATATTGTAATCACAATATTTCTGTGTTGTAAAATTTGTTAAGCAAAGAAGAGAAAAAAAGAAATAAAAAGTGCAGCATAAAATATTAGTGAAGTGAAAAATAAGAATATTAAGTGTACAACTTTAGAAGTAATCTTATTAAAATGATATAAAAATATATATTAAACAAGGAGAAAGTATTTAGATGAAAAAGAAACACAATGGATGCCTGCCAATAAAAACCGTACCAACATTTTTTCGTTCTCTAAACAATTAAAGAAAAGGAAGTGTGACGAAAGAAATATACCAATAGTTTTATAAAATATTTGAGTATGAAACGAGAATTATTGTATGATAACACACCAGCAAACAAAGAGAGTAATTTCTACGATTTTTTAAACATAACAAATCACCCACAACAACCGCCAATAAAACTATACAATTTACTATATTTAAATATCTATTTTTAACAGATATTTATATTAAATTAAGCAAATGAATGGAAATAGAGGTGGAAAGGAAGATATTTTTCATTACTGTATAAATTTATGATAAGGAGAATCAGAAAGTTTTATTTATATATTTCAGTAATATATTTACTTTTTCTATTCTTAGTGACAAGGACAGTGAGAATTTGTAACAAAAAAAAAGAAATGGTGAGAGATGGACAAAGAAAATAGAGAAAAGTGTAAATTAAGATTATTGTATTTAGTAGGCAAACAATCGAAGGAAGAGGAATGATGATGGAATCAATCGATTTAGCAAGTTAGCCAACGGTGGGGGAACACGTTATCAATAATTTTACACAAAATTCTAATGTAAAAAGCTTTTGTTTTGCTCTGTTTTATTTCTTCTTTTTATATTTTACAATTATTGGCGAAAATCTGGCTCTGGTATCTGCAATTTTATCAGCAATCATATAAATTAAGTTGTAGAAAAATAAGTGATTATTGAGAAAAAAGGAAACATTATGAACCACGCATTTCATACAACGCAATATTTTCTATAATGACGAAACAAATGGCGTAACTTTAAAGCAGAGAATATTTTTTAAATAAATCGATCAGAATTATTAGAAGAAATGTAATACAACACAATATGTATACAAACTCAGGAAGACCAAAACCCAAAACTTATTTGCCACATAAGCAGTCAATTGTTTAAAAGATTCCTCTGTAATGATATTTCTAAAAAAAAAAGTGAACTGTTATAGATTCTTTTCTTCATAGATCTCCTTCACTATTTTCTCTTTATCTTTCATATATTGTTTGATTTTTGAACAGCGCGAAAAGAATTGAGGATGGATTTTTGATGATGGAAGGATAAACAAGAAATTCTACAACTCAATAGCAATAATTAACTAATTAATAAGTGTTTAGGAAGCAGATTTAGGAACAAAAAGAAAACACAATGCAAGAATGGTATTGTAAAATTTTGGAGTCAACAGCAATTTGTCAATGTGACACAAAAAAATTAAAAGATGAAAAAAAAATTGACGTAAGATACTTGAGTTAATCCACAGGAAGAAGGATTGAGTTTTGCAGTTGATTTTCTCTTTATAGACACCAACTTCAAGTATAATATAAATACTATTAAACATAAGTAAACTAAAGAATAATGATGATCACTGGAATGTGAAATTTTTAGCAATTCAAATCTTGTTGTAATAAATGTTATATTTACAATACAATATAAAAAATATACATGGAGTTTATATATGTAAATTGTGGACTTTTGATGGCACTTCAAAATTTTGTCGGGTCGAATTGTCCTTTTTCTTCTATCGTCACAACTTGTGAGGACATTTTTGAGCGAAACTCTGCTTTTGGGTTGAGATCTATGCTACAATTAATACATATATAGAAAAAGTGGAAAGCTTCCTCTCAAGCTTACCGTGTCCAGACTGTCGGGAGAATCCTAGGTAAACATATGCAGAAAGTGCTGTAATGAACGGTTGGGCGCTTTTCTAGCAGTTGAGCATATTCATATCTGTGTGTCTCGCTCTCTCTCGTTCACACTTCTTATGTGCACAGCGCATTCCCCTCACTCAACACATCGACAAAAGTGGGATTTTCACATTGAAGCACCTTCCTCGGCACGGAATACTTGCCAATGGTAAACAGGAAAATGCTGCCATGTTGAAAGCATCACAACCAATGCCCGAGCAACAAACATCGGCGAGCAAATATGAGTTTGTCCAACCTCCAGAGAGACTTCATGTACACAGAGACGAAGGCACACAGTGTGGGCGCAAAAAGTCATTCTCAGTAACGCACGAGCAAAATGAAATAGCAAGCAAATGATAGCCATGAGTTGAGTTCACAGGACATATTAATTTTCTGTGTGGCCCAGAACCACCGACAGGAGGGATGTTTGCACACCTTTTCTTTGCAGGACCAGATAGCAATTCGAGATATGTTAGATGAAATGTGCGGTGAAGGTAAAATAGCGTGTAAAATGACTTCTTTTCACCGGGAGAACACTCTTCTCTCACTCGCACACCTCATGAATATGAATTTTCACCGCGCGACGTTTGGGAAAATTGCAAATCTCGCACGTTTTTCTGTCTCAGTCAACAGAAATTCTGTCTTTGCAATAAATCTTGCTATATGGAAATTTCCCACTCTCCTTTCTCTCTCTCTCTCTCTCAACATAATATTTTAGGGTGAATATACAAAGAGAAAAGAGAAGATCTCAATACGTGATGAAGATGAAAATGGTATTTAAATAAAATTATGATCAATCATTTTCAGGTGACTTTTTCGCACATTCAATGTATGCATAAACACCTCCAAGGTTAATGTTTTATGTGCAATAAATTGCTGTATTTTATTATTTTCTGTTGGATGTGTCGAAAATGTAAATTATGGATGAATATGTGTCTCTGTCTCGTGGCGTCGCGCCACACTCTTTTGCCGCCCGAAAGAGGTTTGCCAAGCGAGAGTATAGCAAAATATCCATAGCGATACAGTAAGACGATGTATTGTCCAGATTAATTTATGACAGAGTATCTCCTTCAGACTTGCCTTCTTTTAATACTTCTTCTCGGGCACTCTTTCTCTCATCACTGCAACAACCCTGTTGACTCTCGCCCGTTAGTCCTTTGAGGAGATTCTCCTTTCTTTGACTTTGCCTCAAGTTCATCAACCACGGGAATTACTATGTATACTTTTATGGATACAGATTTGTTTATCCGGTAAATAAAAACGCAATTTTCACCAAAAGTTCAAGTTTAAATTTCTTTCTTCGTGTACAATCTCAAGAGAGCCTCTTCTATCTCACATTCTCTCACAATGGCCAACAGTTGCCAACAAACAACCAACGTTGTTTTGCCCATCAGAATAAACTTGAACTTTGGTGGTCGGGAGAATTCATTTCTAGCTTGGCGTCATGATGAGAGTTTGAACCGTAGCAGAACATCAGGAAATAATTAGTTATTGAATAAAAGTACACACGCACAAAAAGAGGAAGAGCCGAAAAGGGTTGAAAAGAGGAGCGTGGGTCAAAAAAGGTATTTTTATTTAACACAAAATCCCCACTTTTATTTTGGGGCTTAGTGTGATTTCGATTGGAGATTATTCCATAATTAAAATGACATTATGGTGAACAGTACAAAAGCACCACAAACATTTGGCTACCGAAATGCTCGCTATTTAATTTTGATTGATGACCCCACTTGCGCTCTCTCACTCATTCTCTCACTCGTACAAATCATCAGAAGCTCAAGCACATAAAATCTACAATAACACCCATGATGCTCAACATAAAACTCTTCACGCCGCAAGAATACCACCTTAATTTGAATATATAAGAGAGTCACAAGTCACTGTCCGACGCTTCTCCGAGGGAATCCAATTGAAATAATTATGCCCCAACCGAGAGAGAAAGAGAGAGAGATAGGGAGAGAGAGAAGAAACTCCGCCGACTCAGTCGCTAATCATCAAAGAGCTCTGCAACACAACACAATTCCTTATCATTGGCAATTACAAATGATATTTTTCGGGTGTATTCTTCATCATCACGTGTAGTCATTTGCACCGACAAAGATTCAATTGTGGATAATCATCAGGAAGCTGGAAAACCCTTGAGATTCACTCACGAACCCCAGACAATGAGGCATCTTCTTGCAGGCAACAAGAAGTCTTGACCGCATGAGTTAGGAAAATAAACAAATGATCAATTGATGATTGAGTTCCTCGTACAAATTGTTAAATAAACAGAAGAAATCCGTGTGGTTGGTTGTGGCTTTCGTTATGTTGAAAATTTACGACCTTTTCATAAGATTTACCCACCGCTAAGCATAATTAAACAGGTTTTATAGAATCATTCTCGCGTCACAGGAAATTGCTCAGTCAGCCAAGTTCTTCTTGTTACATAAAATTGCATAGATGTTAAATTAGGAGAGCCGCCGAGAGAGTTTTCACTCTATGCATAAATCCCCGGTAAATACAACAATATAAGGAATTTTAGCAATTCCTTTTGTGGCTTTTGCCGTCCTCTCGAAAAGCTCTCTCTCTCTGTGTGGGCCTCAATATAAATATTTAATAATGATATTTTACCTTGCCGCCCAACGGAGTTGCTGAAAGACAATCTACCTTCGCCAGTCTCTCTATTATTTATTATACGTCTGAATTTACTTTTTCTTATATTTTTCCAGGCTCACGTCTCCAGGGAGAATCATTTGTCCATTTCTTATGTCTCTTCCCATAGAGGATGAGTAAAGAAAAAGGATCCCAGACTACAATTGATTTGATCCCTGGGCATGGCCAATAAATGAAATTGACGACGACAAAAGGGCAGGAAGTTTACGCAAGAAAATGTTAAGAATGAGAGAGTCTCTCCCAGGCAGTCATTTTTATATAAAAATGATGTGCGACCCTCTATCAATGGGCCAACGTCTTCCGTGTCTAAGGCGCTTTATCGCCAGGGTGAAGGAAATGGAAAAGAGAGTGGAAAGCGCGAAGGGTGTCGTCTTAACAGTGGAAAATATCGATTTGTTGTGAATGGGGAGGCCAAAAGTGAAATAATTCACTGAAAACCACTGACAGTGTCATTAGCACGTAATTTATTGCGGAGCATCTATAAATTTATCCAACTCCTTCCACAATTGTCTCCCTCTGACAATTGTCATGGGTATCCTTAAAAGGAGGGCACCTGTCTCATTGTCCACCGCGCGAAGGGTTTTCCTTTGATCGCTGAGCACAGAATGAGGGTGAAATTGGGAGAATGGTTTTGAAAAAAGAACTAAAAGGTAGCCGCAAATGAGACACAATAAAGCATATCCATTTTTTATTCTCTCTCTCGCTCTCTGGACGATCTCCCACCAAAAACTAGATGATCGTAAAATAATATTTCAATATATGTGAAATGCGTCAAAACGGAAATGCCTCAAGTTCTCGAAAGACGGTCGCCCTCGGGCCAAAAGACATTTTCGGCGGTGGTGATTTGATCGTATTGCCCGAAAAAAACCCCACACACAAATATCAATAAATTTGGTATATTAAAAGCACATGATTTTTTGTATCATCCTCAGAGCCGCGCGTTAAAGAAGAAGTGAAAGACGCGATGGTGGCGAGCAAAAGGAGAATAAATGATATTTCTACTCCGTGGCTCTGGCACAGAATCACTTGGATCGAAAACAGCTTCAAATCGGTACAAAGAAGTCATAAAGTTAATTTATTGATTTATTATGCAGATATTTTTATTTCCATAATTTTTAATTTGAATTCCAGAAGCGCTAGTTAAAAGTTTGTATAGTAGTGGCTATATTATGCATATTTGACTGCCTCGCCTGTCGCCCCTCGTTGCCGAAAATACACATATCCTCGACATTATTCCGGCTCTCCAGCATGGATATAGTCTTGCTCGTCATGCTGCTTTTATGTGTAGCACCAGAAATGTAATAATTTTTATGGCTGATATGATTTTTGTGTGTCTTCGGAACTCCTGAACTTTCAGAGATGCCATTTTAGAGACCATCTGAGATTGAACACTGAAGCACGTGTTGCAAAAATAACTTTATATTGACATTTCAGAGGCATTAGATTTTGCATAGCCAGAAAAATTTATGCTAGATGAAAAAGATCATCCACAATGACTTCGATAAGCAATCAATTGGCTTTCTGGGACACAAAAATTATTTTATGTCCATTAATTGACTGTGAAGATCACTCTAAAGATTAATGAAAATTCTCTCAAGTGCAAAGTGTGAAGGATCAGGGATAATTTTGCGATCCTCTGTAAGAACTTGTGAGGGAAAATCTGTGTGGAACGAAGGCTGTGCGCGGAAATCATGATAGATTGTGAAGGAATGGAGACGATGACACACGGAATGGGAGGCAAACGGACAGAGAAAGAGATGGAAGAAGAGAGAGGAAAAGACATTAATTATCAAATTCGGTTCGCGGACAAAAAGACCACTAATGATAACTTATGGTCCGTATTAGAATCCGGAGGCTGGCTACCGTGTGACGCTGGCGTATCAAAATAATAAAATAATTATGTGCAGATGCGGATTTAAAGATATGTGTGGAGAGAAGATTTCTCTAATTTTATTACTTACTAATTTTATATTTCCCATGTCTATCTTATAAGGCTCCCTGATTTTCAATCTCATTTTTTTTACCCTCCGCACACACACTAAAATTTCCCCGATTTTACTGCGCATCAGCAATCTTCATTTAGTGTGATGATGATTTTTTTTAGGGGTGTGAGAAGCTGTAAAATCAACAAATTAATATCATTTTAATTGTTAAGCCACGCAGACACTTTTATTGGTCGACTACTTGAATTTCTTCTCCCAAATGATTCCACGCGGGGAGACATAAAAGTGGTAATTCAAGAAGGAGATGTCCCGATCGCGATGATATCCAATTCGTAACTGAGCATGACAAAAGAATTCCTCAACTTGGCTCACACAACGCCAATGAATAGACTCAATTTCCATATATTTTTTATGAGTTATCAAATTAATTTTCCCTCCCGAAAGAAATTCTTCGACTTTTGTTAAAATCCAGTCTTTTCTTCGTGGCGGTTTGCCAAAAAATTCTGTGTATACAGAATTTTATGCTATCAGTCGAAGAACTTCTCCAGCGCGACTTGAACATTATCCCAGGCGTTCACGGAAGCCTTATGAGAGTCATTTTCACGTGGAAAATTGTGGGTTGTGGGAAAAGTGATGTGGCTTCGAGTGGAAATGTGAAACTTTCTATTGTAATCAATACACACCCGAACTCAAACTCTACTTTCCAGTGGCCAAATGGCATGAAAAGCGAGAAAATTCAATCACACTGAGAACCCAAGCATTCACCTTCTCTGTAGGTGGTGGGAAATTCTCTCAACTGTGAAATTACTCGTGAATTAGATGAAGACAAAAATAAATTCGTTGGTGTTTCAGGGGGCGAAAGCATCAAGCCAGAAAAAATACAACTTTGGGAGTTGAGGAGAAAAAAATCATAGTGAGAATAGAGTGTCTGTAGCATCGAAAAGCAGCATGTTGCATCCCAATGTTTAAGCCCTTTTTTCAGCTCCTCCACCCAACATGCATTTTATGGAATATTTCACTCCTATTCAGCCTCACACCATTCATGCACTATTGAGAATGCTCAAAATACCAAAAGTAATTGAACAACAATCACCAACTGGATACAACATTTTGACGTGGAGGTCGTGTCTCAGATAGAAGGTAGCACAGCTCACAATTCTCTGCAGTTGATGAATTTTCACCACACAAAGAGACACACACACCCCAGAAAATATTCCTCTGGGTGGACTCTCTCCTGCCCCGAACAATGGCAGGGGACAAAAGATGATGGAAAAGAGATGTAAAAATAAGATGTGCGGTTTCCGAAGGGGCGGTCGAGGGTGTTCACTCGCACTCTCATTTATTTGGCCAACACGTCATTCAAGCTGTTCTACGGATCAAATAGGTAAATTACCTGGAATGTGGCAAAGTTTTCGTGGCGGAGCACAATCGGCCCCCTGAGCTGCTACTGAAATTCACTCCCTTGCTAATTAATTTCCTTCCATCTACGAGGATTTGCAGCTTTGGCAGTATTCTAAAAATATACCCTCAGACTGTGGATGGAACTTTAAGAAGATGAATTTGGTGCAAAATTTACAAGAAGAGTCAGTTGAATTTCTTATCTATGTGTTCATTCGCCCTTCCCACACTATTCACATCTTCAACTTAAAAGAAACTCCGTAAGGACGTCTATTGATACCGAATTTTCCGATTTTCAATAACTTTTCCATCCCTTCGTGACTGCAATTTGTTTACTCTGGAGGTCATTGAGATTTCCCTCCCAGAATCCCATAATCTGCTTGAAGAAGTGAATTTTCCCGCCACGCCGGGATTGTCGATTGATTTATAGAGCGCCATGAAGGGGACAAAGAGGCAAAAATCTAAATAATAAATAATAAAAAAAGTATATATCGTAAAAATTGTTAGAGCTGCCAGAGAGGAGAAAAAGTCTACAAGAGGGATTTATAAGGTCCTTTTCCTCTACACTCAGTGTCCTGTGTTATATCATTTTTTTATTTCTTCCATCCATTATTCACAATCTGCACGTAAAAAGGTCGATGGAAAAAGTGCATGGCTGAAAAATTTTGATCGTTCAACTACACTTTTGGGGATGGCGAGGGAATAACGATGAAAATGTGTGGCGGAAGGCAGGGTAAAAATGGGTGCGAGGAGTATAAATTCACGGTATGAAATCACTTGGGTGTACGAGGGTTGAAAAGTATCATTCACACAAGATTAGGATGCTAATGCCATCTGAATGGAGTTCCGTTTCTATTATTGTTACGATGAAAATCACGGGGTGATCGAGAAATTGAGAGAGGCAAACTTTTGCAGATGAACAAATTTTCATATATATATTTTTCTCCTGATGTGCAAAAAAGTATCTCTTTGTTCGTAATATTCGGACCATGTTCAACTTTTTAATACGCCAAATTTCACTCTTGCCGTTTTCTCTCAATAGATTTTCAATTGATTTATAAATTTGCTACAATTTGAATGTGCCGCTTTTGCCCGGTGGAGTCAAACGAAAAAACCTATGGTTAGAAAAAAAAACGTGGAGAGAGAGGAAGAGGATCACGATGGAGAAAAAAAGTGTTGAATTCAAGTGCGGAGCACTCAACATTTCCACCCCGTTGCATCGAATTATGCTCGGGAGACTCTGAGATTCCTATTTTTCTTCACTCAACCTTCCATCTCTTCGGGAACTTTGTCCACAGTTTTTTTTACACATTCCTTTTTTTAACACATATATAGCATCTTTCTAAAATGTAAAATGTGCGGGACTCTCTTTTCTTACCTCCATTCTCGCATGATACAATTTATATTTGAGTGCGCGCATCCCTCAAAGTCGTCCCACAATGAAGGGCAAAAAAGAAAGATTCCCACCTGAAGAATAATTGAAGAACTCATCGGCTTCACATCTTTTGACAATATACTTAAAAGGTGTCTTTAGACTACTTCTTTTTATCTCACTCGTTCCCGATGATTCTTTTCTTGGAGAAATAGAATAGAAAGGTTCACATTTTCCTTAAAGAAGTTCCACAAATTGGGTGGAGAATGATAAAACACAGACATTGCAATTAGTTGGTGGTTTAATTTTGCAAAAATGCCTCTGTAAATAGCATTTCCGTTGAATCCCTGGAGCTTTTCGTCCCTTTTGTGTGCACCTCAATTGGCCAGAGTTGATGGAAATGTGACATGCAGGATATATATTGTGAAAATGTCTCCTCTTTCACTCTCTCATTCACCTCTCCAATTCATGATATGTTGAGAATTGGATGCCTCAATGCTGTGTTGATATATTCGTAATAATGAATGACATACACCCACTTTTGTTGGCTATGCCTCCAAACATGATTCAATTAGCAATATCGAGGAGGGATGAAATGTGTCACACAAACTGAAATGTGTAACGTGACATGGTGGAGAGATCGGCTTAGAAGATCACTCATAGACATTTTTTGCCGTCCTTTTAGTCACTCCTCTGGTAATGCTCTCATGCCCGTCTTTATGGGAGGAGATGAATATAAATTTATAAATATCGAATGAATGCAAAGGGGCGCGGATGTGGGAGAGCGACCGAGAAGGAGGCTACCAATTGACAAAGCCACTGGCAGTAGGAATCCTTATTAGCCGCAATTTATCCAATATTTATTGGCGATGCCAGGATAGTGCTCGTGTTGCTTTTATTGGCCCCGCAGAGACACCTCGTCCAGACCATTTTGCATTTCCATATTCCGTCTGTCTGGGGGACTTTATAATCTCCCTCGGAGACTAAACCAGTGTCTTATGGTTTGATTTTTATATGCTATGGAAAAAAGAGCTCTTTTGTTCACAACTGCATTCGCATCAAGTTCTTGCATGCTGACGATTTTTTTTCGGCTACAAAATTCTGTGTAATATGTAAATTCTCGGCGAGTGGACAAGAAATTAGCACAACAATGTTTAATATGATTTGTTAGTGTTTCGCACTGTCGCCATGCGTGAAAATCTTATTTTTTCTTCACCATGGAAGCCAGAAGCAAGCCAGAATAGATTAAGAGATTGGCGATGGAAAAAATCTCATGGTTGTGGAAGAGGAAATTTTTCAAGTATTTCCACAAGTCGAGATTTAATTTTATTTACTCGCGCACATTCTGATACGATAAAACTTTTAAGTCCCATATTTTGACACTTGCTAATCACGGATAATCACATTTACGTTTCTATTCTCGTTACTTCAACTCTCCTTCTCTCTTTTATTTCCGCAGCCACATTTTGGCTCTTGCACAGATGGCGCATCGTGATGGAAAAACAGGCTGAATTCGAACACTTTGCGATATTTTTTTGGCTGTTTGACGAACGATTAATGATTTGGCGCACAAAATAAATTGCAAAGAAATACTGAAGAATAGACTTTACATGCAATTTCTTGTCAAAGTGGAAGATTGAGAAATGTAATTTTAATTATAAACAACACTCAGTCGCTATTCAATTGAAATCGACACTTTAAAGCCTGTCGAATTCACAAAAAGAAGCATTTTCACCGTTTATCACTGTTACCTCAATCACATCAATTAGTGTCAAATTGCACCATCGGTAATTTCTTCTCAAATTGCAGTTACTGTAAAAAAGCAATACACGAAAAGGTCCCTCGTTTTTTTCTCCAACGGACTATGGAAAAAATTATAATTTTTGCCCCGAGTAACAAACCATCAGCGCAGCATTAACAGTGTTGCTGAAGGTGTCTCTCCATGTCAATCGACAAGCAAAATTGATTTGAATTTCAAAGCGCACGGAGATGAACTACTTCCCAAACCATCACGTGAAAAAATTCTTGATGCATTTGTCGTGTGCATTTGTTGATATCTCAAGAATTTGAAAGGTCTGACAGGTCAGGCGGTGATAAAAACGCACCAATTCAGAGCGACACAAAGAAATTTACCAATTCCGTGTGTTTTTATCAAAAAATTTTCTAGTTGTAACGCATTCTTCTCTATTTTTTTCCATCACATTCAACTTTTTTTTTTCTTCCACCTTAAGATGGGTCCGCTGGAGGCCGAAGGAAGGCAGAAAGATGTTAGAGAGGAAAAAAAAGTGAGAGATGTGAATGAAATAAAAGGAGAAAACTTCATCTGAAGCAAATTGAAGAGTTGACAACATCGAAATGTGTCAATCTTCACGGAAACATGTATAAAATGTTCAGAAAAAAATTGAGAAACCGAAAGTAGAGTCAGCACGAAATTTCTAAATCGTCTGCAGAGGTTTCGTGGAATGAGAAATTCCTCAACACCTTTTTGCCTTTACAGCAAATTGTTATCGGAAGAAGTGAAACACGAGATGCATTCAATTGAATCTGAAACTGACTGAATTGAGACAAATTTTGAGAAAAACATTTGTCATTGCATGAATTTTAAACACAGAAACATTATGTCAATGTTTTGTTTCAAAAATGTGACAGAATTCTGATTGGTAGTGTTAAAGTCACACATTATTCGTCTTCATTAGCGCCTGGAGGTCCTCTCAAGCCAATAAATTGTCTATTGACATTTCCGGTTTATTAGAAGAAGAGCCCACAGACAGAATTCCGAAAGAAGTGTTTGGCAAAGTGTAATGAGTGAAAAACCGAGTCAAAGAGTGAGAAAAAACTGACAAACTATTGATCAAATCTCAGAGATTACGTGCATCGAAATTAGTTTCGTCAGCCCAGGATTAATGTCTCGAGGTCTTGAAACAAATGGTCAAAAGCACTCTGGAGTGTGAAAATGCTTTTCTACTAATTTACCAAGTGTGGGGCCTTTCAGTTTTTTCCCGAAGAGGATTTATCGCACTTCCTCTTCTCTGAGCAACAATTGCCCAAAGTATCAGTGGGTCAATTGACTTTTTCATTACTCTCAAGAGGCATTAGCCCAGTTATAAGATTACAAGACTCTATCCTCAAGTTAAGTCCAACCGCAATATTCATACGCTGTGTATCGAGAAGAAAAGGATTCTGGACTGAAGATGGAGGAGTTTTCAAACACCATGCAATGAATATTGCCAACTATACTGGAAAAGATATTCATCTTCTTGAGGGTGGGAATGCTTAGAAGGCTTTGCTGCAAAATAAACATCTTTGTTACTCTCCCGGGAGCTGAATCTACCCCTAAGATTTACAGATCCTGCTGCGTAACCCCTTTACAGGCTCAATATTCCTGAGAAAGACATCTAATGCCCATGAGAGTGACATATTTGTCTCCCGTGTGTGGTCAGAAAATCAAGACAGTTTCACCTGTCAATGGAATTTCTCTTCTGTCCATATCCCAAATTATTGCTGTTAAATTGGTATCAACAATGAAAATCAAATAGAATCCGAACCGCATCGAATCCAACCCAATATTCCCAACATCAAAATTACATATTTTCCCCGCTCTCGCACCTCACGATAATCTCCATACGCAGCATTTGCCCTTGCCGAAGAGAAGGGATATATTCGACAGAGAAAAAACTCGTGTGCCTACAACAATGCAGGGAGTGAAACCAGAAGCCAAATCTATGTTATGTGACAACCCACTAATCATCTTCGACCTGGAAAATATTTCTTCTTAATAAAGCACACACCAAATCCAGTCACAGAGAGACGAAAAAATTGGTCAGCTTAAATCTCTGCCTACAACAAAATGTTCTTTTCTATTTCAAATTATGCTTCTGACGCAATAAATTAGGCGTACGATCGCTCTTTGTTGGTAGTTTTTTTTTCTGCTGGACCCTTTTATCGAAGAGTGTATTGAAAATGTTCAGTAATTTTCCGTCTCAAATTAAATAAAAAAATCTTTCCAAAAGTCTCATTCCGATCCAGTTGTTCAGCGCTTCTAACGAACATTTTCCACGTGGCTTGACGGACTGGAAAAATCTCTCTGCGATTCTCGTCGTGAAATGAGTTTCCTGCTTAATGAATTTTTCAGGTGAAAAGGCCAAAAGAGGGTCGATGGGTGGACGGGGGAAAAAAACGCTAAGAAGGTAAATGATTTTTGCTTCACCTTTCTCACTGGGACAAGGATGATCCTGGCCGGGCAAGAAGGACTCTCCGGTGAGTCGATTTGTTCCGCCCAGTGGTGGTTCCGATTGTGTGTGAAGGACACACGCGACACAGAAGGCAATAAACACAGCTTGGCGATTGTCTAATCTGACCACTAAGACTCAAAGTAATGGGCGATTATGGGCGTGAGGGGGGCGGCTAAGCCAAATTACTTATTATACTCCCTACAACACTTTTGTCCTGTGTATTTTTTCACGCTTTTCCTCCTTCAATTTCGCCCAAACTTTCCGCAGCGGGACGAAATTCATTTGCATTCTCATGGTTTCAGGAGGAGACAAGGAACATTCTCCTTATTTCATGTCTCATTAGCTTGGTTCTTAGCCTTCCTTGCCTTCGGCACTTACATTAGGAACCTTGTTAGTAACTCTAATTAAAAATCGCTCTGCGTCTGACACTGCAGGTTAGCCTTTCAGAGGTCATTACCTGGCGATGTGTCCTTACAGAATAGAAGGTAGCTAAACTGGTGGTTTCCACCAGAAAAGATGTTGCTCAAGCCACATGTTGAGCCTGAACTTTTCTCTCTTCTGCCTAAAGTATCCTGTTGCCAAATCCACATGGGAATTTCCAGCATTTCAGATTTTTCACTTGCCATAAATCAAATCCTATATATTTTTCGGGAGAGATTCAGGAATGTTAGCAGAAGAGACGAGATTGACAGTTTGCATTGCAATAAACCCCTTTTCTCTGCACCCAGTAATGTTTTCTTTCCACAGAACTGGAATAATGGCTCGGAGCTAAAGACCGAAGAGTCCCTCTGAGACAAGGGATACTTTATTGCCTCATTTGCTGATTCAATTGTTACCGTCGACATTATCCTAATGAGGTTTCTCACCCTATAGCTCGAGATTTACTAGCCGACTTTTGGCTTTATGCAGACTTTTCGTGTCAGGTAAGCGTTTGCAGAAGTTTTATTACACTTTCCAATGCTACTGAGGTGACTATTTCTGATCTACATTCTGCTTATAACACGTGTAAAACACATTTTAAGGAGACAGAAAACTTAAAAATATTTTCCACTCTATTTTTAATATCTATTCTGTAAAGACTTCGTGAAGAAAATGCAATGATTCATGAAAATTCATATAGCAGAATGTGTTTAAC
Organism: Phlebotomus argentipes; assembly: GCF_947086385.1. Taxonomy (NCBI): domain Eukaryota; kingdom Metazoa; phylum Arthropoda; class Insecta; order Diptera; family Psychodidae; genus Phlebotomus; species Phlebotomus argentipes. The sequence continues at coordinate 3,023,657 of NW_026776181.1, read as the reverse complement.
AAAAAATGACTTACAACAATATTGTCACAAAATGCCCTCAATTAAAGATTAAATCAAAATATACATCGTTACTTAAAAAGTCAATTTTAATACTAAAAATTGACGTTAAACTCCTTTATCAGGTATACATTTCACTGCATTATCCTTTGTTTCTCTAAAGTTTTATCCTGGATAATCAGTTGACTGATCTCGTTTGATGCAGACCAACTTCCGAACTTCCCTCAATTTTCCACATAAGAATTAAACTATCAATTAACCCCACCGCAAAAATGTCAATAATTCCCTTCCGGATTTGTGATTTCAATTCACAGTTGAAACGTCTAATTTTACACAAATCGATGGACCACACACCGAAAATATAACATGTATAAATTTATGAAATGTGTAATTATTTCAACGTAGGCTTACATTCAATTTCAATAGCGAAAATACCTCATCGTCTCTGCCTCCCCAATCAAATGTAAATTGAATGTGGGAAAGAGACAAGTTGTCCCTGTTGAAATATGGAAAAGTTTAATTATACAATTCATCACTCATGCTCTGAAATTATATTGAACTCCCGTGCTTTCAATCAACATTGAACAACTTTCTCTTGCACACTTTTTGCCCATCTCTTTCGCTCACGCGGGGGCGAATTTTCCGGGGATGAAAATTGTGGGTATATTCAAGAGAGATGTAGAATATTGAGGAAGAGAAAAATGAAAATGCCATACCTCAAAATCATTTCTGCAACATTTTCCACTTCTGCGCTTGATTTTTCCTCAGCAAGACCGCTTTTTTTCCTTCTTCTCTGCTTGTCACACACACCCTTCATGATATATTTTCCCATTTGGGATGAAAATGATGCTTTTCCCGCGAGAGTGTGTGAGTGAACCGGGTGCGTGATTGTACATAATGTACATTGCGGAGCTGACTGCGAAGCGCAACTCTTGAGGGGCGGAGTTTTCGGCATGAGAAGGAGAGGTAGCATTGCTGCCGTTCAGTGTTGTTGCTGTTGATTCCTGGGAAAATTGTGTGGAAGCAAACGGTACTTGATAGGCACTTTTTATCGCTATTTTCTCAGATTTTAGCTGCAATTGTTGCACAATACGGCAAAACAGTAGCTAAATTAGCAGAGGATTCGAAGAACCATTGCAAATTGGAGGAAAAAAAGTTGATTTTGCCATTGGATTCACAATTCCCAACCACACGTCGCATGGAATTGTGCGGCAACACCACTGCAGAGAGTCATATGCGAGGCCTGCCTTGGCGAGAGTGAGACAACCGGTCGGCCGTCTTCGCAGCAGACGCAACGGGGGTCAGTCGCTATACTGGAAAGGCCGAGAGGTATAGTTTGTTTTTCGACTTAGTACGTTTCAGACAGTCGCGTGTATCACATGAGGAAGACAGTGAGCTTCGCAGCAATACGCAAAACTTGTGTCTCCTCACCGTAATCTGTGCTGTTATTTGTGTTTTGTTCAGCAGACGAAATCCCATCCGCAGAGTGTGCAAATACTCGATCGGAGAGTCTTTTGCCAATCAAAAATCCACCGGGCGCTGATTGATAATAGTCAAAGAGAAAAAGACTTGCGAAAAGTGAGTTTCAAGGATAATTTCGACGAGGGAAGTTTCGTCTCGATTTGAGAGTCTTTTGCCTTAAGAAAATTCACTGGGCAAAGATTGATCACAGCCAGCAGCCAAAAGGACTTTCAAAAAGTGAGTTTCAAGGATAATTTACTGCAGGAGAGTTTCGGGTTTCCACTAAAGTTTGTGCCGAGTGAAAGATTTTGGTGATATTGTGAGATTTGTGCTGGACAGAAGCTGGAAAAAAGGTTCATTCTGGGATATTCTGGGATCGTGTGGAAAGTTCACTGATAGATTTTTTGGAAATTTCATTAAGCGACGCCGACAGGTATGTTTATTAATTTGCATAAAGCCAAAAATACTTTGTCTCCATAATCACCAAGTAAAGTCATTCGTAAAATGATCAGAGTAAAAACGACATATTGATTTCAAAAATTGATTCCATTAATAGAACCTGAGCAGAATCTCTTCCCTTTTTTCAGTATCTCACGACGCTTCATTAGGTGTCTTATGAAATGCGTTTAGCCTGAATTGGAAGCAGAATTTCTAGCCTAAGAGAGAGAGAGAAAGAAGTTCCCAAATTAATTGGATATTCATATTTAAATTCAATATTTCTCACACGATTTGAACGAAAAAAAAACTTATTAGTGACACTAATATTCCTTAGTTGCTGATTGTGATTAATCGGCCATTTAGTGAGCGATAGTTTTCTCAAACACATCTGATGACAAGACTTCGGTCTCTCTCGCCATTCGTAATAATTACAGTTTTAATTATTGAGCCTGGTAAATTGCCCATTAGATCTTCTCATGCGCGCGTTCTTTGCCATTTTCCGCTACCGGACAGCTCATCCTGAGCATTTTCCCAACGCATTTGTGACAAATTAATTAAATGGAAATGTGGAATGGGACGGAGAGTGTGATGAGGTAAAAAACGGCGTCTTGTGTCTCTCTCAACGTTGAATGTCACTGGACAACGTGACATGTGTCATATTATTATTCATGCTGAGTGTAGATTTTTGTCACAGAGCATCAGCTGAGTGATGGCATTTTCTAGATTAGAGAAAGTTCCTCGCTCGCGGTGGGTTTTACTCTTTTGGAAATTAATTCGTGCAATTAAAATCTGGGGCCACGCAGAAAATTTGCTCGTGTGTCGTGGACAAATTATTAAAAAATATATATGATGTGATATTTCAAAATGCAAAATGTCACCGAAGCAGATGGTGGAAAAAATGTCATATTGACTCGCGATTGCAGAAGGTGAGCAAAAATTGTAATGAAATCGACGTGAGATCAACTTTTTTCTGCCTATGCATATCAAAACTCCATTGTGGGCCTTTTCTGTCTCTCTCACTTAAATCAAATCTATTGATCGCAACTTGTTTGCGGTGTAGCTTCGAATAGTCGGCGCACAAATTTTCAACATTAAATTCAATTTGCTTATCTAACTGTAAAAATCGTGACAGTTAATTAATTTTATAAACTTTTAAAAACACCAGTGTCCATACAATTTTGCCCCGACGCCGAGAGTTCGATTCACTTTTTTCGGCACTCTCTGAAAAGTTTCCTTTTTTCTCCAACAAACATGTTGTAATAGTGCAAGTTGTTTGTCAGGCAGAGACACAATTTCACTATCGACTGATTTTCAATATAAATTAATTTGTCTTTGTCTTATTTCCTCGCCAAAAACCCACTAAACGTCTCTCCGCGGGCAGTTGTGTATTTGTGAGTTTAGATAAGGAATTGAAAGCTCTCTCGAGTGTTGATGGAATAAATGCCGCTTTTTTTCTGCCATGGCCTCTCTCGCGTTCATATCAAAATATTGGGACCATGAAGTGTCGTGTTGTCTCAGTGGTTGTTCTTATTCAGCGAGCGAAAAAAAACGAGAAACATTCTAAATGACAAATTAGTCGTGTTTAGGAGCAAAAGGTGAATGCAAAGGCATGATAAATACATTTTCTTGTACATTAGCAATTCGCATTTAGCGAAGGGGCCAACAAAAACATACAGCAACTTCCATTATCTCCTGAGTTTTTCACTTAGCAGTGATTGATACAGCACCTTCCTTGTGCCCAATGACAATCATTGGCAAGGAGACACACTTCAGGTGGCAAAGAGTCAAAATTGGCCATTGTGGTGGAGTTCTGGGTATTTTTCCTGAATTAACGCATAGAAATATTGTGTGAATGATGGGTAAACAATGTGAGAATATGCACTTTTGAGACAGGTATTGGAGAAAAACAGCCATCATGCAAGATGAGGAATTCCTGGTATGCAAGAGAATGAAGTCCGAGACGTACAGTTGTGGAAATTAATTTGAAAACAAGCGTAAAAAGGATTCGAAAATATTTCTTCTATACACTGTTAAATAAACATCCCGATGACTCAGTGCCGCACACTTAAGGGGCATCATTTCAGGACTAATAAGTGAGAAATGATGCTGCACGGCAAAAAAATCTCATCCCAATTTCTCATCCTGAAGAGCGATTGGTGGTTAAAAGTGTATCTTTTAATTCTGAAACTATAATAAAATATTGGGGCAAAAAGAGTGTATCTTACAATTTCTTACAATCAGACGCCTCTATTCTGACAGTATAATTAATTAAAGCAATTAATAACGTAAACTAAATAGTCCATTACAAATTCGACAAATTAATTAGATGGGTTTTATTGTTTTTCATCCACACTCTCCCTCTGAATCTCCATCCCAAGACTTTATACAAATTTGTAGTCTTTTTTGTCGAATGTGAGCGCCTTTGAGTGAAAAAAAAGAACCCGGGAAAGAGTAGAGTGTGGAATCCCGGGCTTTTTCAGGGGAAAGACTTTTCGATGTGCCGTCGCATTTCTTATGTATGATATACTCTCTCGCAGGAGATTAATTACACCTTCATTTTTTCCCGACAGTAATTTGTTGGGTGTATCGTAATTTTTAATAATGTGTACTGTATGCGTCAAATGGATTTATGCATAAATAATTGAATATTTTTCATCGCGAAAAAATTGAGAACATGAATAACACCCATAGTCATATTTTTGGGCATGAACGGGTAAGACCGCATAGTGGAGAGAGAGAGAATGGCTGGAAATCAGTCATTTGAGTCTCTTCTTCCACATGGGCGCATGTCTTTTTTTTCTCTCTCGGCTCCACAAGAAAGAAATGGGGTGTGAAATATTCGATTAAAATTCCTCCATGAGACACGAGAACTATTTTACAACCACAACTTTTCCTCTCCAATATTTTATCGCCATGTGAAGTCTCCCAGTTCCACACACTGTACTAATGGTTCAAATATATTGAGGCGGAGTGCGCGAGAAAGGTAATTGATGTGGAGTGCACAGTTAGGGAAATTAGTCAACTTGTTCATTGAGAATTTTGCCTCTCTTGCTTTGTTAATGAAGGCGAAAAATTTCCTCCACACAAAACTCCTCTTAATTCAAGTTTCCGCGCCTTGACGTGCGCGAAAATCCCATTAGTCCGCCGTTTGGAGAATGAAACGCACGGCCAGAGTGAGAAGTTTTAAGAATGGCCAAAACCTCCAAAACACTTCGGTGATACTATTCCAGTATTATACGTTCAGTATGATTTTCCAATTTGCTTATCTATCGGTCTCTTGTATATGCATTTTAATGGTATTATTATGCGAACCGATATCAATTTGGTTGATGTGTTGTGCTTCTCTCGCTCTGCCAAAATGCTTGTTTAGTGATGTTCACGTTGTATGGACACGATTGAAGACATTTTTCGGCCTGCGACACCCACCAAAAAAAGAGTTACAACTAAAGCGACGGCTAACGTGGAGATTTGATATTTTTTCTACTGTAGAAATCGTAGAACTAAATTGGCATCACCTCAAGAAGGCATGACTGCGATTTGACTGTTGATTTTTATTAAAAAAAAAAGAATCAATAAACTTCATCCGCTTTCCCGAAATAAATATAGTGTTTGGAAACCTATAACCACTATCAAAAGGTTGACATACCTTTGTCTGATCAAACGTTTTGTACAGTATTTCCGTTAGCTGGTGATCGAGGCACATTTGGAATCATTTTGTGACTGATTATTACTAATCAGAAGTAATTTATCTCTTCTTTGTTAGACACACAAAAATATCCGGCAATACACAAATGCAAGATGAAGCCTTTCATGCACAATTCCAGATTAACTAGATTAAAATACACTTGTTGATGGGGTGTCTTTCCAATCAATTTGGGACATTCTTTCTCTCTCTCTTAGGCTAGAAATTCTGCTTCCAATTCAGGCTAAACGCATTTCATAAGACACCTAATGAAGCGTCGTGAGATACTGAAAAAGGGGAAAAGATTCTGCTCAGGTTCCATTAATGGAATCAATTTTTGAAATCAATATGTCGTTTTTACTCTGATCATTTTACGAATGACTTTACTTGGTGATTATGGAGACAAAGTATTTTTGGTTTTATGCAAATTAATAAACATACCTGTTGGCGTCGCTTAATGAAATTTCCAAAAAATCTATCAGTGAAATTTCCACACAATCCCAGAATATCCCAGAATGAACCTTTTTTCCAGCTTCTGTCCAACACAATTCTCACAATATCACCAAAAATCTTTCACTCTCTTGTCTCATTTCCTCATCTCTTGCGAGAAATCCATTGATGAGTGAAAATCATTATCATAACTCAAAACGAAACCGTTTTACGTGTTTCGATTGATTGTGAATAATCTCCAGATGATTTCTCAATGGTGTCGTTTTTTCCGCGCATAGACAAAAAGCTGCCATATTCTTCCCCGAAAAAGGGACACCGTCAGAGTGTGTAATTTGAATATTGAGAAAAATCACATGCGAACACGTGCAAAAAACATCTTGTATCAATTTTGAGGGGAATTCTATTGATGAGTCGCGAGTGTCGAACAAAAAAGACATGTCGAATGCGGTGAGAAAAGATTCGTTTAGCATAAATCTCTCTTTCCAACATTAATTGACCCACGGCGAGAGAGTGCACAAGACCATGGGTGTATTTTTGTCGAAACTCAAGTCAAAAGTTCTGGCGAGCTGACGTTTTTGCAGTTTCGCGAGGCAGGAGAACAAGATGAGAGTGCCTTTTGTCAACATCACCATATTCCAGAAGCGTTAAAATGCCGTGTAATATCTCTAAAATATTCAAAATCCATTTGCATAAATAATTATTTGATAAATGCGATGTTAAAAGTAATGTTCACGCTTAATGTACATACTCAAATGGATATAATATGTGGAGTGTGTCTGCCAGTGGGGGATTTGGAATGTCACTCTTTAGTGTGGCATTTTTTTCTACTATCAAATATTTATATATAGTATATTCATATACTTCTAATCCTCCACACAGTCACAATTAGCCGGTAGCCAAACAGATCTTTTTTTTCCTTCTGTCTCTGTGAGCAGAGTTCCACTTCGCATTGACCAATGCATTGAACATTGATTAGCAATAGAGCGCAGGCAGTAGCGATTGTCGCGCTTTTTTGCCGACTTCTTTTCCTGTCATGGATCATTTTTCTCTTTCGCCGTGTATCCTACCTTCGTCCGTCCCGCCCAAGCGCACAGTTCTATTCAATTATATCACAATTCATAATTACACAACACACTCACGGCTGATATTCTATAAATAAAACCGTGAAATTTCACCCCTCACACCCGCGGTCGCTCCGAGATTCTGCGAATTTACCGCCGTTTTGGAACAATTGTTCGGTAAACGAATATTTATGACTGGATGTTTTATCGCAAGACGCTGGGTTATCTCTTTTCTGACTTCTCTATTCACCTTCGTGTGAGATATCAAATTGAAATTAACATTTTTTCCACCTCGTGTGCATTAACTAGCCTCACGGATGTCCAATAAGTCCCGATGATCGCGAAGAGTGTGTGTAGAAGATGAGTTTGGCATTCGAAATATTTCAGAAATGTTCCAGCCAAGGGTATTTTCCCAGTTGTAGACAGTTTCAGAAGGTCTTTATTTCGTAGAAAGCCAAGAATTGAATATACTTTTCATGAAATTTTCACTACACTTCGAACCCTGAACAATTTGCAAGCGTTTGTAACATGCGTGGAGAAGATAAAGGGAAATGGAGAGATATACAATATGAAAAATTGTCCATTTTCATTGCGATTGAGTTAAGATGCAAGTGTATATCAAAGCAAATATTTGCGACAAGTCAAAGCCCTATCGCGAAGACTGCGGTTTCGTCTTTGTAGCGTGTTGATCAGTAGTCAAGTTCTAGAGGCTCCTTTTAGTGCAATCCTCGTGAAAGCTCACGTGTAAGAATCGTTACGGCATTGCAGAATTTCCATTAATTCCATCTGCCTCTCAATCCAATTGATTTCATCTCTTGAAAGCGATAAAACGCGATTTAATATTGGCCGTAACAAGACGACAATTTAATTTTATTCATCTCGACCACCGTCGCTGCGTCAACCGAAATGCACACACCATTCATTTTCCTCTTCTCTCCACGCTCAATACAACTCCACACTCACCATTAATATTAAAAACGTATATATTTTCAGCATTCTACACTAATTTTTGAATATCAAAAGTCCCATATCTCTGTTAAGAATATTCGGAAAAAAGTTGCGCGCGGCTCCTCTGAGTGTCGTCGTCAGTTCGCGGGGCCCCCCTTCGCGCCTCTGTGGTGTCTTTTACACCCGCTCCCGTGGCTGCCTTTTTTCGCCGGGCCCCTGCCTTTGGGTGTCATGGGCAGGGGCGATGATGATGGTTCGGGTTAAAAATGAAAGAAGAGAATTCCACCGTCTTTTCTTCTTTCATCTTCTCTCACTCAAAATATTCGAAACTGGTTTCCCATCGGGAGCCCCCACCTCCCAGCGCGCCCCATCGAGTCGGGGGGAGTTATAAATTTTGAAAATATGACCGCACGCTACTGTATTCACATCTCTTCGCGTCCGACGGGCATCTCTTTGGGAGATGGGAGTATTGGGAAAGAAAAGGAGAGTCGCAGCGGCAAGAGTAGCTGCGCCGGGACAGAAGAACGAACTGGCGAACAGCAGGGAATCCCAATAAATTTTTCCTCTTCCAACCTCTATTAATATTCCCCGGCAAGTCCATCGCCGGTGATCTAACACCCTCCACAATTGACTTCTTTTTGCTTCTGGCCTTTTATCATCGCTGCCTTCTCTCCACGCCGCGCGTCCTTCTGTGACACTCGGCAAATTTCTCATTCCGCAAGCGCAAAATTCTTCACTCTCGCGGGCGATCATTTGCGAAGACCTCACGGATAAATGAAGCGTGGACACAATCTTGCGGAATATCTCCGCCGAAAACAACACTTTCATGCATTCTTCAGACACTCAGTGGATGGATTTTTGGATGGAACCACCGAAACATTGAGCAGACGCTGTTCTTGTACAGCCTAACAATAATCGACCTTCCACTGTTGCACGGTAGCCCACATTCACCCTCAAAAAACGATAAATTACTTCCGCTTTGCAGTTCTTTTTTGCAATAAACCAAAGGCGTGATTGAGGAATCACGAGTGGCGCACAGCCACTTGTGAAAGCCCTTGAGATTGATCCTCATTCCGATGAATTTGAAACCACTTTAGAGGTGGCGAAGGTGACGACATGAGGTCTATAGTAAAACCCAATGTAATCGATCCTCGTATCCACTCACCCAAAAATCACACAAAACTCACCATCAACCGGCCACTTTAATGATCCATTTAGGAGGAAAAATTCAAGTGGACACAAGGAGGCACGAAAGAGAGGTGAAAACCTCCAGAATTCGATTAATGTGTGTAAAACTTTCATTCATTTAGATAAGAGGAATGATCGTTCTCTCAGCATAGGACGATGCGGATGGGGTTCACGGAGAAAAGAAACTGAACACAGAGTGTTACAGAGATAGGCGACAGAAAAATCACGAATTGTGTCATGAGATTGGCAAAGCACTGGGAAAAAGGTGCAATAAATCAACGGGTGAGAATATCAAAGAAGCGGGGGGGGGGAAGTGATCAGAAATATCATGTTCGAAAAACGAGAGAAGATATTTAACTGTCTCTTTGACAAACACTTTTCTGCTTTGATTTTTTGCCATCAGCTCATGTCCAGTACCGCAAAGAATTCCACGAAAATTTTGCAATTTGTTTGCGACCTACAAAAATACAACAGAGTGAACAGACTCTCTGTACCCCATCGAGGGAGGATGATATTCACTCGAAAGAGATTATCCCGTGGTAGCAGAAACAGTGGTGGGATTTTAAAGACAAGTTTCATACAGTCACACTAGGATTGTCCGAGGAATGGGAGGTGCAAAAAAAAAGTTTCGCCATAATCCCGGACATGAAACGAGGCAGTTTTTCGGCAAGTCTAGCTCCCTCTTCTACCCTGTCGCCCTTTTTCATCTGCAAAAACTCTCCTTTCGGGACTCTCTTGGTTTGCGCATAAAATGATTTCTGAACTGGAATTTTCTCGGTAACCAATCAATTTGCTAATCCCACCTAAAAGGTACCGGCAAAATCAATAGATAGAGAGAGAGGAGTCTTTTGAGGCTGAAGTGTGAGCAAAAAGCGGGCATTTTGGAATAAAAATTTGTCACCACGTGAAAAACCAGAAGCCTTTTTGTGACCAAAGAAGTGATATTAATCTAGCGTGCGGTCATTTTTCAAATAATGAAACTCCCAATGCATGACGCATTTCTTCAATCTCAGTCTTCTGATTAATTTGTTGGTAACATTTTGAACAAGATCTAATAGAATATACCGTGTTGTAGTACATCTTGCGCTGCCGTGTGAAGCATTTGACTAATTATCATTCTGATACATCTCGAAGATGGTTGATTCGATGAGAAATTCCCCTTTGGGACCACCCATGAGTCTCCAAGATCTGAATTCGCCTCCTTCCGTTTCATCTTTGGGCAAATATCCACGCCGACATGAATGGAAGATACATCAAACTGAGTGGACTCGAATCTTGAATTGTTATTATAATTGTACTACATCATATCCAACATGTGCGCGTCTCTCCAATCTCCTTTAAAAGAGACACCATCATCGACAAAAAGTGTTTCAGTTCGACAGGTTGATTTTGATCTCTCTGAGACTGTTTCTCTCTCTCCACATCTTATGATTTACACACTTTTGTGAATTGCGCGCGACGGCAAAAAGACGACAAAAGTATGCGCCTTGAAGTGTGAGAAAAAATCATGCATATTCACGAAACGGATTTTATCTAATAAAACAGCACAAATTATTTGATTGAGAATCGATTAAGAGGCTTCTCCCAAATTTCATAAATTTATCGATTATCATTTTCATAATTGCCCACGAGACCAAAAATCGGCCAATGCGAAATTTTATCTTCACCTCTGGAATGAAGAAACTCTCCAGCAAAAAACGGGCAGACACTGCAAAGTTCAGAGTGGTAGAGAAAGAATGCAGGAAAAGATTCAATCTATGAGGCCAAAATGTGTCGTGAAACGTGAGCAAAACAAATAGTTCCGAATTAAATGGATCCGATGCCATTTAATGTGAGTGTATAGAGAGTGAGGTCTATGATAGGTTGGGACAAAAACACACTAAATATGCAAGAGACACGCAATAGAGGCAAGAGAGAGAGAGAGAGTGACAAAAGCAAGTCAGGGTATCATTGTAATCCTGTACTTTTGTCCTAGACATGTTTCACGCCACATGGTGCGGAAATTCAGGAAGAAAATACCCATTTTCTGAATGTCACTGGAATGGCTGATCGTTCACAACAGCCAAAAAGATGTATATATATTGATGAGCACCCGAAAATGAGTCGAATGAATGCAAATATGGTCTCTGTCTTGCAGCGGCGGTTAGGAACAACTTTACCGTGGCGCTCCATTCAACAGAGGCCCTGATGGCGGGCTTTCTCAAGTCGAGCGACTTGGGGCCGCATCCACACAGCTACGGCGCCCCTCATGCGCACCACGGCCATCCCCATGGAGCTCTGCCACCGGGAATGCCCATGGCGAGCCTGGCACCGTTCGGAATACCACATGGACTGGAGGTCGGCTTCCCCCAAGGTATGTGGGGTAAATATTCACTTTTTCTACTTATACCTTTACAATAAGTGTGCTTTTCTTCATTTTCCCTAGAGTAGATTTTAGGACCTCGATTATTTGTTTGTCGCAACATTTCAATTTAGCCTTATTTGTACTGCCCTCTGAGAGTTGTGAGTATGCGTACAATATATCTTGAATTGATGGTAAAAACCAGAAGCTCACATGATGATCTCGCAAGGAAGTACAAGAACCATCAATCACTCGCAATGATTTACCTTTGATGTTACCACTCACGGTTCACCTCTTATCTCACGTTGCATGATGTATGACTAACATTAGTTGAAATAGAATCATACCCAGACTAATTCACTAATTTATCCCTGTGCCTCATGAAATATTGTTGATTTAAAAGCTTCGCAAGTAACAAAGTCTCTTAGTTATGTCTGGTTTTCCTTCCAATTAACCTAATTAAGTAGTCATTTATGCAGAGATAATTACAATTTCGAGTGAAAATGATTTTCCCCGAGGAATTGACGCTCTATCACAATACGGTATCTCACTGTTTGACATGCTATTGGAAATTTGAAAATACAGTTCAGTGTCTTAAACATAGGAGCATTCATAGGAGTGAAATTTCTTTTCTCTCGTTTTGGCGTCCATCATGATAGGAAGGTTCATTGGGTAACAACTAAGATTCAATTACGATTTACTCTATAGAAAGTTGTTACATACCAACAAATCCTTGTTAACAAGATTTCTACAAAATTTTACGACCCTATAAAGCAAATCCATTGAGTAAAGCATTAGTTTTATAAGATACACAGCGTCTAATTCAAATTAAAAGTAATTTATTGCGCAATAAAAATATTATACTTTACTCATAGTTCACAAACTACCAGTTTTACTCGATAGACAAATGGTGAATCTAGAGTGGTGCAGCTGCTTTTCAGGGACGCAACTGTTTCGAAGCGAGCCAGACGAGTTTCTTGAATTTTTGATAGAAGAATTTATTCATAAGAATGACCCGAGAAGTGATAGCGAGTTCTATCAATTAAATTGATTTATGTGACCACTAAATGCTTTTAGACAACTTTTATGCAATAATTCAGCGTGGGTGAAAGTGGGGCTGCTATCTAGCCACGTCCGAAATGCTTTTCATCCACTGCACATTATCACCCGCGATACATATTTCTACACTCTCTTGTTGACATTTAGAGGAAGGGTATAAAATACTTGTGGTCTCGTCAATTTTAATATGCACTTCACGATTTGCTCCTAATTGATTTATGACAGCTCCAGATGCTGATTTCTTTTTAAATGATCAACTTTTTTACATAATGAATCCAATCACACGCATGCACTTCACTTTCATTTTGTCATATACGCCGCGTGGCGTATTTTGCCATCTCATATGCATAAGGCAATGGAGATTGATTGAGGCGCTCGGGAGCTGCAGGAGGATAAAAACAAGCTGACAAATTTTGATCCACATGAGACATTTAGTGTGAATTTATGTTTTATGGAAAGCCAACATGGTATAAACATCAGCGGTAAGGAGAGGGATATTTGAATGGTGGAAAGACATCATCCAGATAAGGCGTTTGTCACATAATTGATTTATTCTGACGACTAACGTGAATTTCTCACGAAACTTTGGATGAGACTAAATCGGAAATTCACGACTATATCAGATGGAAATCAAGTCCTCTGAGTCACAGCTATTGAAATTAGAGTAAAAATGTGCGACTTCGCGACACTCTTGGGAGATTTCTTTGTCTCTTTTGCGTCTTTCGGTTTAGCGTTATCGCATTAATACAGCAAGAGTGCGACAGAGAGAAGGAAATCGCAAGATGACTTGTCCAACGAAAACCAGTAGCCCTAACGCCTTCGAGAGAGAATTCCTCTGATCTCTAGTTAATTCCCGCTCTGCCACGGGGGGCCTCAGGAGGTGCCCGAGACACACAAATGCTCCAAAAAGGTATCTCACTCACACTTCTCGCATGCTGGACCTTTTATACCCTTTCCATCTCGCCGTATGGGAGACTCGCAGCTCCACTTTGTGCGCCTCCGTGTGTAATTTTTCAATTACACTTGAGTGATTGATACGTCAATGCCTCTCAGATTTGGTATCATATAACGGCTGAATGGGTTTCGTGACACAAAGTCCGTGTGTCATTTTAAAAGCATTCCTCATCCACATCACAAAAAGACACCACAACCACCACTCTCACCCGCCCAAGTGCTCTCCTATAAGCATTTCATATACCCATTCTTTTTCCCCGATACAAAAACGCGAACACGAAACTTATTTTATACATACCTCCATATCATTCACTCGTCAGACTCCAAAACATCTCTTTTTCTCTTCTCCCCATATTGCGGGACCTTTTTTGTCTTCGTGGGGCTTCTCCGGCTATTTTTGGGACATTGTCTCCGGGAATGCTCAACATTTGAATGTCTTCTTCGTGGCCAGAAACAGAAGTCAAAGCTCATACACGCTGGAATTTCTCTCAGTGTGTACAGAAAGCATTAGGGTGAGCTTATCATAGTGTCGCTGGAAGAATAACATATCGTGGGATTTCTACCTAAACACTTTGAGACACTATAATTTCGATGTTTCTTGAGAAGACCGTATTTTCTGCAGTGTCTAAGTGTCACTTTATTGGATATTGATTCCAATTTGATAAGTTTTGCCACCAAATTATTTCCTTATCTAGAATAACGTTCTAATCATACAATATTTGGTAGCATTTCTGAGCTCAAATGCTACGACACTTGCTGCTACAACCATCCGCAATGGCCAACGAGCGTGAAGAAGAATAAGAAGCAAGAGGGTGTCCGTTCCCAGGTGAATCAAATTCGGAATGAGATGGTGAGAAGAGTAATTTCGTGATTGTGAGACACCATGAAAGAATTCTTACCACCTCACCATTGCAATGGCATATGAATTTCATTCTATATTAAATGTATTATGCTTGTTGGTCATCATTTTCACGTCTGTCTCCCTTTTGGCCATTTGACACCAACTCGAGGAACCCATTTTTGGGCTGCTGGACGCGCTTCTGTAAAAGGCCAACAGCTAGAAGAGAAACTCTTTGATCTTCACGCCAAGTCTTCCAACTCTTTTTTTCCACGCGGATCTCACGGCCACTTCTGTCAACCAATTGGAAATTTGAATATTCGAAATTATGTCCATATTGTCATTCCTTTTTCACCATACCGCGCACTCTGTCACAATTTCATTCTCAATGATTTTTTTCATCAATCACGGATTCATTATTTTTCATTTCATTGCGCATAACGTATATTAAAGACTTTTTTTTCGGCGGTCGATGGGAAAAAGGAGGTGGGCAAGAAAAGAGAATTGATTTTCTCTAATTTCGCGGAAAAAAGCTCTCTCGGCATGAGGCAAAAACGCTTCATTTGTCTTTGAGTATTACCCCAATTTTTCTCTTCTACGCCATGTCACATGGAGAAGAAAGAGAAGTCAATCGTAATATGTAAGCCGCGTCGTTTAATTTTTAATAAACGAACCAAATAAAACCGATAATCTCTTTTCCAGCTCATTTATAATGATGTCAAATGGTAGAAAAATATTACATTGAACAACAATGCTGGCAGACAAAGTTTGCTTCTTAGCAATTTCTTTTTCTCTCTCATGCAACGAAAATCCTTTTCCCTCTCCAACATTAAATTTTCTCCCCAAAGCATAGTCAAGGTGGAGAGACTGAGGAGACCTCAGAGCACAGACTGGCTGAGTTATTGCGTATATTTTCAGTGCAGAAATGGAGGACAAAGGCGGTGGCTTTTCTATGTGGGGATGATTGCATGAAATGTAGTCAATTTCATACTTTTCATCTTTCCAATTGCAAAGGATCTTCATTTCTTTTCACTCAACTTCGTGGGGCGGATATAAATAAGAAACCACATAGTTTTCCATCATTCAGAGATTTTCCCGCATTTAAATATATTCTGATGTAATTTATACAAAGTACTTACTTTTAACTCGCTACAAGTTTCTTTAAGTAAAACCATTAGTTTCACCTGAATTGACAATTGAACTACAATAAAACAGTGCGAAGAAACTTCTCTAAAATATGCTCCTCTGCTTATCACATTGATTATTGAGTTTTCTAGAAAGTATAAGCCCTATTATGGTTGTTTAACCCTTAGCGCTTTTTCGCTGTAATCCCCTTATTTTTTCTGCACACTCCAGTAACAGAGAATTTAGAGATTAATCCTCTTGGGCGAATTGAGAAATCAGTGTGTGATGATCTTCTATATCGATGTCCTGAGAGTCATTTGGTGTTTGCAATCAGCTGAGAGCTTAGAAGACCGTGCCAGACTAATCGATTCTGCAGGAGTCAATTAAGTCGGTGTCCTTTTCCGTCTTGATAATTAGGATGGTTTTAGGGTGGAAATTTTGTCGGAGATATTTTAATAATTCAGTGAAGCTTCCTGACAGGAAGTTGATGGTGTCTTTTTTTGGGTTTTCGGCATTTTCTCCCGGACGCCCTCCTGTTTAGCATGATGATGCCCATTATTATGTATACGATCTCTCTACCTCGCATACCCCATATTATGATTATTTATGCGTGGCATCATGAATGTATGAGTAGCGAGGATGTCACAACCTCGGGAAAAATGGGCGAAAAAGATACAACAGGGGATGAATTTTCACATTGTCGACTTTGAGTAGTTGGTATATACAAGAGGGTGGCGGAAAAGGGAGAGTGAATGGAAAATATATAGGGTATGAAGTTTGCTTGGGTTGGTTGTTCGTCGTCGAGGGTGAAATTTCATGTGACGAGGGGTTCCGTGAAATGTAGGCAGAAGTGGAAAACAGAAAATGTTGGTAGCCTGAAACGGGAAGATAAACCGCTTAACGGGGTGGCAACTTTTACCTTATACTACATTTTGCCTTCCCAAACCATATTCTCCGGGGCTGTGTGTACACCAACCCCAACATGAGAATGAATATAATGGCTGAAGGGAGACACACTCTGTTGGAAGATCGTACATTCGGGGGGGATTGCGGAAAATTCAGGGGAGAGTGAATGATGAAAATGGAAGGTCCTCCAAATGCAGAGTGGCATCGTTTCCTCCTCTATTCGATGGATGCTAGTAAAACACACTTACATTGAGGAGCTCTCATGGAGTATTTCGGGTTGAGAATAGCAATGAGTGCTTAAGCGTCTCTCTTGGGGTAGAATTCTCCGGTGGAAATGCAAAGAAACACCAGGAATAGTTCAGCTTAATGAACAAAGGCAAATTATAGACATTTCTTTCTATATCGATGAGACTCTTTCGGCGAGAAACATTTGTACTGCTTGTAGACATAAAGATTCTACAGAGAATGTGCCGCGAACATTGTCCGAAAACGCCCCACGCTCCCCTTTCTATTTTTGGCACATTCATTTCAAAAATATTGAAAGGCGCGTGTGTTCATGCAAAGCAAACAAGTGGCATGAATTTAACGTAATTGCATATTCATCCGTGAGATTGCCAACCGGCTAAATCGATAAATTCTTTAAGCGAATTATGCAATTCTTTGTGACAAATAAATAAAGTACGTTTTGTGACGCTGAATTGCTGGCGTTCATGCAAACCTGGGCGTTCCTTTTTTTCCCACCAACTGATCGTTTTATCAGGGGAAAAAATTAAATTAAAACATACTCATTCACGTCAACATAAAATATCAATTTCCACTGACACGTGCCACCAATTGGGTATTATCTAATTTTATGAGTACACACAATTCACAGTCGTAAATGCAACTCCACATACCACAATATTTACCCAAGAATTTACCACATCCACTGTCTCTTCGCGCCTCCGCAGATATTTTAATTGTCGGTGAAATTTACTTTTCCAAAGCCCGCGTGTTCTGTATTTTCTCAACTGAAAACTTAATGTGATTATTCCGTGGCAAAGTCACACGCACGTGAGTGATGTTTGCAGTAGTGAAATCAAGTGAATAAAACCCTCCCGGAGTTGAGGGTGTGTTTATGCCTGGTGGCGTGAATCAATATGAAATTTCACACAATATTTAGATACAGATCCTCCTCGTCACTTGCGATACGCGCTAAGTGTGAATTTATGTCTTCCTGCCGGCGACAAACTACTCGAAGAGAGCCACATAAATTCACCCAAATATTCCTATTGAGATTTTCCACACCATCACCCGTGATAATGGTGGGTGTTTTGCCAAAGTGTTTGAGTAAACAAATGGGGTGATGTTTTTCACAGTGAAACAACTTGCGGGGGATGTGATTGCTAAATACATTTCCTACCCACACGCCACTTGTCCAAATAACTTGGCTGAAATTGATACAACTCTGCGCAGGAAGAAAATTAGGCCAATTTGCTCTTCTCACATGTCACAAATCAATTGATTCTCTGACCTTGCGATTTGGGGGAGGTTTGAAGGCGGTGAAGCTAATTCAAAAATAAATTGATATTTATTGTTCAACTTAACATAACTCCAAGTGCTTAGACGATATATAGGTGTGTGGGAGATGGGAAGCCAATTACTGAACCTAAGGGCGCAATGAAAGGTGTGAATTGTGTGATTATTGATTGGACGGAGGATATCTTTCTGCTCCCGGTGTGAATTGGGAGGGAGCTGTGGCAGTCTCAACACCATATTTCATTCAAAAGTGCAGCTGAAATTGCCTTTGTCACACCACTATGTACACACCCATGAATTTTCTATATAACCACCACAATGGCAGAACGAGAGGAACAAGGATGGAAAATATCATACATGAATTGATGGGGTATGAAAAAAAACATCCCCCTTTTTAGCGGCGACGTCATTTTTCACATTCTTCTCTCTTAATTCAGATTTATGATCTTCCATATTAATCAGAGAGACATTATATTGCGCACAAGCAGAAAAAAAGTAATTTCTCTCGACACTTTTAATGAAACTCCCAGCCGATATTTAAAAATTGAGTGGCAAAACACTGAGTTAATTTAAACTTTTCCAAATGCGTCGCGTCAATTTGATACTGTGCGAAATAAATCCTATCGTGTGATCTGCTGCAGATGACACAAAAATTCCATCCCCCTTTTCCACTTTCAACCCCCACACCCTATTCGAAATATTTCACAAGTGGTAACATGTAAATTTTAATACTCTATGTTTTCTGTGTCTCCGTAGAATCATTGTCACTTGAAATATCTTAGCATTGTCAGTTGAATGAGCATTATAAGAAAATTTTTCACCAGTGGAAATGGAACCCACAATTCACATTTATCGTCTTATTTCTCAATTCAGGCGTGAATCCGCGAAAGCAGCGAAGGGAGAGAACCACCTTCACGAGAACGCAGCTCGATGTCCTGGAGACTTTGTTCGGGAAGACCCGCTATCCGGATATTTTCATGCGGGAAGAAGTGGCGCTTAAGATTAATTTACCAGAATCGAGAGTTCAGGTAAGACAGCATTTTGCAAGATAATTCATCAATTTCATATTCTCTGATTTCTCGCATCCATCACGAATATCTGATTTAGCTGCTGACTTGGGGAAAGGTTATTTGATTTGCTAAAATATAGGTGATGTTTGGAGATTACTGAACTATGATAGATGTCCCTGTAAAAACATTAAAAAGAAATTATTCACACTGTGAATTTTTTTTTTGCTACTCTTCTATAAAAATGTTGCATTTGTGACCCTTTTTATAGCGTGATGAGGTTTTTTTTTTGGGAAAAAAATCATCTTTCTCTCTTTTGCTCACCATGTGAAAAGTGATTGGGAAAAACATCTGCGATTTGTCACCACAGATTTTCCCCCGCGCCAATGACAGGAATTCTTCTCTTCCCAGCCCAGAAGTGTAGTCCCTCTCGTTTGCCAATGAATCTCATATATTTGTTCAATTCCGCTTGTTGGTGTGCCTTTGCGTAAAATTCACTCTCGGCAAACAGCCATAAATGGGCGCGATAATACATTTTCTTTAACAATGTGACAAATTCACCCCTCAGAATAACACAAGGGTGCAGAATCATTTCTTTTGCTGTGCAAATAGGGCCGCCAGTCTGATGTTTTACCCATGCCATGCACATAACACGGGCGAGGGGCCTTCCTCTTGTTATCTTTCGCACTCAATGTTGCATTTCAATTGGAATGAAATACAAACAACCGGCAAATTGTGTGCCAAAAAGTGAAATACGGTCACTTTTCTTGCTTTTTTCTCTCACTTCGTCTTTCCAAACTCCGGGGGAAATGAGACACACGATCTAATCAATTTCTCGACACTTTCGAAATTCGATACTTTTTTCAAAGCAATCTCGACTCATTTGAAGAGGAGAAAGACTTGTTAAGGCCAATTTTTCATACATTCCCACTCAACTGAAAATGTGGCATGAAAAAAAATCCCCAAGACGAAGAAAGGCAAGAGATCGCCAGAGAGATCAGAAAAATTTTCGGTTATTTAACACCTCATGAAGAATTGGACAATTGTGTTTGAGGTATCTACTCGGGGTTTCTGTGTCACGACAGAGGTCACATTGCAAAAACATTTTCTGCTGCATTACAATGCATTTTATATTCCATGAGGGATGTTTCTGCCTCCCATTCAATCGTCCATGACAACTCTCGAAACGTCGTAAAAATATTTTCAAACAAAATATCACGGCTGTATTTGTATATCGGACACTAAAGATGTCATCAATCTCTTGTACGAAATCATCTGCGGCGCTTTCGGGGGTACAATTTGTCGATATACAATAAATATAACCCGAGGAGAAGCGATGTATTTTTCTTGTAGACAGTTAAACGGTGTTTAACAAGGGAAAAAACAAACATCGAGATTCCCAAGATTGCATCATTAAATCACGGATGGGAAGCGAAAAGAGAGAGAAACTGTTAACAAATTTGTCACTGAGAATCATTCAATCGGCAGCACAAATTGAATTTCTCGAAAAAAACAGTGAAACCTAATATGCCAGGCACACGCTGAGTCGTGAAATCTAATAGCTAAAATTGCTTTATATCAGAATCAATTCATCCCTTCTGCCTGGTAAAGTGTAAAATAGAGGAAATATCGTAAAAAGCGAGGGTGAAATGTGAGGTGTTCTTTACAGAGTGTGGCATAAAATAGCTAAGCAAGAAAATCAATCAGACTGAAAAAGGTTCAAGAAATCTTTAACAATAAATTTGTCAAGTCTGAACTAAACTCCGCCCACCTGGATGCCCCGCCCATTTTGATTGAATTGAACTTTTCATCTAATTGACCAGAGATAAATTTAACTTTTCTATATTTCATGACCTTCTTTTAGTTAATTTCAATATTCTGAAGATTCTCTGTTAATTCTATTTTATCATTTGCATTGCACTCTCTCTGCCGCAGTCTGTTCCTGATGACATAACTCCCCTTCATTTTCAAAAGAGTGAATCAGAAATTTTCCATCACGCTCGCGTTGCCGCAGAAGTGAACGCTTGAAAAAATATCATCATTACTAAAACATTACCCTTGTATCGGCGGCAATTGAATTTTCAACGCATAATGTTATATGGGGTGTGATGAAAACTCAGAGGGCGGAATCCTGGGAAAACCCTGAATGGCATTCCTTGTGGAATTTCGAGGGGGAGTGCCTGCGTCATTTTCTGCCTAGTGGTCCAAATGATTTGTTTACGGATTTACACTGATGTAATTTTCTTGTGATTTTGGGTGTGAGATCACAAATTTTTTCCTCTGATTTTGTAGGTCCTACATTTTCGATTCTTTTCTTCTTTCTTTGCCTGCAGGTGTGGTTTAAAAATCGACGGGCAAAGTGTCGCCAGCAGTTGCAGCATCAGCAGTCGACAACAAACCTCAACAATAGTTCAAAATCATCAAATAGTTCAAGCAACTCGTCCAATGCGACGAGACACAACAGCAACAGCTCCAATCCGGCCACCTCGTCGAGTGGTACATCGAATAGCAGCAAGACAACCTCATCGACAGCTAAGACATCATCGATTAGCAATCATAAGCACACACAGCAGTCCCAAGCGCAGCACGCAACGAATGCCGGCAGTTTGGGTAGCGTGGCTGGCCACAATTCGTCTCCGATCTTGCCAATAACGCCCTCCACCTCCGTCAGCCCGCCGATTAATGTGATCTGCAAGAAGGAGGTGCCCTCCTTCCACTCCTCGTCGGCCTCCCTGGGCGCTGGCGGAGACAGCCTCAAGGCCGGCGCCGCGGGATACGATGTGCTGAAGGACAGCGAGATGGGCCTGTCGGTGGCCCACCATCCGAGCCCGTACGCTAACATCAACGCTCGCCTTGGCCAAACTGGCGGCAACCTCACGCCGCACGGCTCTAGTTCGTCTGTCATCACCACCCCATCGCCGCCCATCACCCCGCAGTCTGCCGCCCATCAGCCGCCGCTGTCGTACGTGCCCCACCAGGACTACAACTTCTGGAACTACAATCAGTACCCCAACAACTACAACACGCCCTCCTACTACACGCAGATGGACTACTTCAACAACCAAAGCCAGGCCAACTACAACATGGGCCACAGTGGCTATGCGGCGTCCAACTTCGGACTGTCATCGGGCTCCGGCCTGGGCGGGCCAATGGGTGCGCAGACCTTCTCACCCAACGGCCTGGACTACATGAGTCCGCAGGACAAGTACGTGAACATGGTGTAGGATCAGGCCAACCACGAGGTGGAGGAAGACGACGACGATGCCACCGAGTGCGATTTCACATCAACCGACTTCACGTCGGCGGCATCGCCGACGTCCCTGTTCAAGATCAAGCCACCTCTTCACCACCACAAGTCGCTGTTCAAGAGGCCATCGCTGAACTTATCCCGCGCCGGGCAAGAGTACGATGACAGTTAGTAGAGTGTTTGGCAGCAATATCAACAATTGGGACAGTGATTGTTGCTGATTGTCGTGAAGATGCGCCCCTATACAAATCAATGGTATTTGACGATGAAATATCTGAAGAAGTGACGAAGGAATGAGATTATCTCCACACACACATTTTGCAATGATTAAGTTTACCAACAACTTCCAATCAAGCGGAAGAGGACTTGTTAGTTGATTTTTTTTCCGTGACGAGTGTATATCGAGACAAGTGAAACATATTGTGTAATGTATCGAAGATGATATTCTTGACAAAAAAAGGAAGAGTAGCAAAAAAGGACATCTATCTAAATTTACGATATAAATATAGGAATACAGCCACTAGAATATGTAAGTAAATAATGGCAATTCGTCAGAGATATTGTTTCTATTAAAATTATGTGAGAGAAATGCCAGAGACGGAAAAACTATGCAAAACTATATATATTAAAGAAAAAGCAGAAAAGGTAAAAAAAAAGGATTAAAAGTTGTACAAAATATTATATAAGTGTAAAAAATCTATTCTTAAGCCAACCATTTAGGATATTTCTGTCTTACATTACAAGAGAAACAACTGCTGATAAAACAAGTATATCAATTTGTCATATCAGAAAATTAAAAACGATGGGAGATAATTTAAAGAGGAAGGAGAACCCTATATGTGTGAAGAGAAGCAAAGATAATTGCATTGCGTATTTAGATATCATTCTTCTAGACTTTTTTCGTGCAATTCACTCTGCAAAACATTGAATTTACACTCTGGGTGTAATTTATTAAAATAAAATAAATCCATTTTTAAAGGCGAGGGCGAATCTCTTAAGCCCACCCCAAAAATTAATCACAATTGATAATGAAAAAAAATTTATATTTGCGCCATAATATAAAATGATTTAATTAATTTTCCAGACACTGTCAAAGAGAATAATTTGCAAATTATACTCAACATATGAAAAAAAAAGTGTGAAAACAACGCAGAAAATTCTTCTGTAATATTTAATTTGCAGTAATTAAATATGATATTAAACAAAATACATGAATGCAACACTGATAGTGTGTACATATAATTAAATTGCAAATAAATCTCTGAGAAAATTAAATGTGAAGACGGTTTTTTATTGCTCACTTTGACTGTTGGGCGGGGAAAGGAACAATTGAGGGGCGAAATGAGTGCATTTAACTTCATTGTGCTCAATTTCTCACTCAATTCCACAATTTTTCTCTTATTCATCACAATCAATAGCAAATTGTAAACTGTTTTTCTGCATTTTTCACTGATCCCATCGCTTTGAAGGTGTTTAACGAGCCATGAAATATTGTTTGCTGATTTTTAACTTTGATCTTCGCTGCATCCCAGTTGTCTGAGTCTTGGAGCAAATTGTAAAATTATAATTGAATTTGTGCCTCCTCTTCATTCTTCCACAGCATGTCCTCTTTTGTGCCACGCTGTCTGTACGCATTTTGAGAAATTAGACAAAGCCAGGCAGAATGTGGGAAAGATGAAAGGTTTTGCTCTAGTCTTTTTTGTCAAATTGTCACTCTCTGCCCAATAACTCAATTTCAGAGACGCTTTGCTGAGGCACAATTGTCGTGGGTGGAAAGTCTCTAATCGATTTTGCATAATAAATTATTCGTGAAGAGAGCGTGACGGTGAATTTTTTCTCCGTCTGCCTGTCTTTGGCTTCTGTCGAATAAATCTACAGTCTCACCTTCTGTCTACCCATTCCTGCCCATCCAGGAGCTGCACAGCCTCCATTCACAAAAGCACCCATCGGACACAATTGATATACCTTACCCCAATTGTCACAACATACCGAATACTCTCGAGTCATTGTCTGGCAATGCATCATCATCATTTCATAGTTTTGTTTTCAAACAATAAAACGCCACCATACCTTCATGGATCTCTCATTGTAAATTATTCCACACAGAGTGGAGGAGTTGAAATAAAAAGCGAAAGATCATTCATACCAAGATTCATACAATTTTGTCATTCATTCATTGAAACCATGCCTTATTTATGCGCAATCATTTAACATATTGAATCTCTTTCACGTTCGATTTGTAATATCAATTGAGACAGTGAGCGAGATATTTGTCTTGAGATTATGCCATGGAGATGAAATCTCATCGGTTATTCCTCCTGATCGTTGCTTGACGGCAAAGCAAGACGGTAGGTATCAAAAGTGACAATTCTTTAAGAAGTGAAAAGTTGATTCATTGCTTATCAGGTAACAAAAATATAGTTTCCATTATATAACGATTACCAGTTATCGAGTGTGCAGAAGAAGAATCTTCAACCCTCGCTGAATTATATTCACATCAACTTACCGAGAGGATGAAATTACCAATGAATTCTTCATTGAGATTCTGACATCTGCTCGATATCTCTCTCTCTGGGTGAGATTTAATAGAAATTCATAACGTTAAATAATCAACAATAATAGAGAAGGCACACGAGGAGGCAAATCTCCCGCCACTTTATCATCATTCAGACCTCATGGCCTCTTGTATTGCCGCCGTGTTGTGATTACTTGCGGTAATGGATTTGCTTAACATGTGTGCAACAAATCCACAATTGCAACCCCATAGGATTCATTACTCAGTTGCTATCTCTTCTAATTCTCCGGATGGCCTCACAATTGAGGGCGAGATTCACGGCGAGGGGGAAAAAGTGCGCGTCGGATGATTGGAGAGGAAATTGAATTCCACGGCCAAGATTCCATTGAGAATATTTAATTCCCCAAATTACCTCTTCGAAAGCCATAGATAAATGCAAGACACTATGGGCTTCACCAGCAACAAATGTGCCAACAATGGACGAGAAGCCCTTTCTGGGAAATCACTCCCATTCTGCGACAGATCCTGTGAAAAGACACGCTTCAATTGGGAAAGAAAATTGCACTTGAAGAGATATCGAATAACCGGCAATTGTGGGCCCCAGAGAGATGCTAAATTTACGCTAATAGAATGGCGACACGTGGCATTTCCGATTAATGGAAATCAGATCTGCAGCGCGTGCCACCCTTGGAGGAGTTGATTAGGAGACCCTGCCACTTTGTCCTTTATCTCTTGCTCCTTTTCATCACGCAACAGCATTATTTTCTATACACGAAAACTGGTGAGAGAGCAGAGTTAGCCATAAAGTTTGCTACACAGCAAAGGCTGCGAATTGCAATTTGGAATTATGAATATGAATTGAAATGCAATGTGAAAAGGTTTTTGCAACAGGGAGCATTTGGCGCTTATTCAAAGTATTAACACCGTGATTAAAACTAGAATTTATCTCATTTAGATTTTGATAATTATTTGAATAACCCTGAAAAGGCGGAGAATTTAATTTGGGAAAGTTGTGAACAACTATATTAGTGGAAATATTTATGAATTAGTTCCCGCAGCAGCAGTAGCTGCGTGAATATAGATTCGGCAAGAGATGAGAATGAAAGACAAACGATATTTATTGTTCAAGGATTAATTTTGACAATGAATCAGATAATTTCCAATGGACACGAGGGTCGATGCTGTGAACGGAAGACTGAGTCGATGACTTTATTCTCCGAATGGACTCTCTTTTGCCTCTCCAATCAAGGCACCACACTTTTCTTCATCATAAATTTTACTATCATCTCCCAGCCGGCAACAGCCCTCCTCTGGTGGTCCACCAGACTATCTCTCCTCAGCTGGTGAAATGATATAAAAATTTATTGCACCCACAGAGATGCAGAGGAAAAAACCACCGTGATTCCATTCACTGCGCTCAAATGGAAGGAAGAGATGACAGACAAATCCTGTGTGTAATCTGATACGCCTTTTAAAAGCACAACTTGTTTGTTGGCTCTCCTTTTCACCACCCCCTCTTCACCCGCCGCGGGAAATATTCACCCCTCGAGGAAGATGCGGAAAATTTGCCTCCTCGCACCAGAACGTGTGTGCATCCATGAAATCCCCGCCAAAATCTATTAAACAGTGGAAAATGTACTTTCCTCTTCAACAGTATTTATCTCTGCTGGCAACTCACGAAATCCCTCCGCGGATTTCCCAAAGGACCTACTGCCAGACTGAGAGAAGGGAGACGCATCTTCAAACGGTAACCGCTAATGAAAATGTAATTCTAGATATCTACCCATCAATTCGCAGAAGCTGTGGGATGGGAAAGAAACAGATTAGGGAGTTGGTTGGAGGCGTGCTGAATCAATCACCCTTGTTGTAATATAAAAAAAATCCTCTTTCATGACCTCTATTTTGCACACCACACACTGTAATTTTTCTGGCTGTTGGCAAAGAATCGAACAGAATGTTAACCTATCAAGAAAATTAAATTTTAGTACTCGAAGGATGAATGAAAGATTAATATTAAACTTTTTCCGAGTATATAAAATCAACCCCTTAGTTTTTCCGCCCGCTTTCATGCTACGGAAGAATCATATTGGGAACAGAAGCAAATTTTATTGGCTTATGATTAATTATCGCTACTGTGTAAATGTGACAAATATGTTGCAATTTATCACGAAGGGCATTATAGAACGAATGAAAAAGAGACATCCCTTCGAGGCTAAATCTCAGTGAAACAGTGACACTCTGTGGGAATATTTAAGGGCTCAAAAGGAGGGCACATAAATCAATAATTTTCATCCCCCACACACACCGTTTAATATCCTTAAGAAGGTAGGAAAAAAATAATCAAAAGGACACACTGCCAGTCGATAAAAAGAGGAGAAATATATCAGGAAATAAAAATTGGTTTCGCTGACACTCGAGGGTAGATGAAAGAATGTATCAGAGTTCGGGGGAAAAAGGTGTGAAGGAGGAAATCACTTCCCCAACTCCTCACCAATTTTTCACCATTGATTGTGTGGGAATTAAACTTTTTTTTGTCGTAAAAACCTCCCTTGAGCGTCTTGGACGTCCTGAGGAAGGACAGAGCAAAAGAGACTTCTATAAGAAATTGTGGTGATCTTTCAACCTTCCCCGCATTTGATCACCGTCAAAAACGGACGACAAATAATTTCCGGACACCATAAATAACAGAAATTCTCCCAGTGTGTCCGAGAAAAGTGGACGAAAGTGTGAATGGAGGTGAACGTGAAGGTGCATGTGAGGGATCAACACTTAAGTACAAAAGAGTTCAATGGTCTCTCATGAGAAACATTTCCAGATATAGGATGTTTATGTAAGTCGAAATATCCCGAAATGATGACATAAACCACATAAAGTCATAGTTGAAAACTCACGGAACCTTGTGCACTGTCCAAGTGCTAACCAACATTATTTATTGGATTAGTTTGAGGGATGTGGCGTTGACTGTTTGTCTGAAAGACGACCAAGACACTGGAAGGTCTTCGATTTAGTGTCTCTGCAGCATTGATAAGACTTCCGGAAGAAATTCAACACTTCAACCTCCGTTGTTTCCACACGCGAGCAATTGAGGGTTTGCCATTGCAAGGAAAATTGTGTCATTCCACCCTGAAACTTCCATCTCATCAGTCAACCTGCAGAGACTAATCAATAAATCGATTTTGAACAAAATATCGAATTTCAACGTGACTCGCATTCACACCCGCAGACGTCTTACACAAGGTGGGAATCCTTTTCGCATTGGAATGCCTTCACAGTGACAATGACATGGCAAATTTCATGATGCAATCTATAGAAATACTTAATATACTCCCACAAGGCTCTTTTCCAAATACACGAGGCAATTTTGAGGACATTGAAAAGGGAACCACTGAGACTTATTCATCAGTTGATGCTTTTTTAGATGGTCGGGAAGGCAAAACATATCAAAAAATCCGTCTGTATTTTGACATCTGACAAAAATTCTTGTCTCAAATACTATACAAATTCATCCCTTTTTGCCTTTGTGTTCCATTCATTTTCAATTTCAATTATATCGCAGTCTTTGTCATGTATGTGTGTGCATTTAGATTACATTTGCTCTACACTGAGCATGGAATGACAACTTATAATACATTTTCCCAGTAATTTAATTACATCAATGTGGAAAGATGTTGCATCATAAATATTTATAGACAACGGAGTTGAGGGAAAAAAGAAAAAGCCAGAAATAGACTGGCATTGAGATAGAAAGCCATTTTCTAACTTTGCCAGCAATCCTTTGTCTCACAAACCAATATGTACTCTGCATCGCCGCGGAGATCCGTAAAAAAATACAACTGTCTAATGGAAAATTTCATTGGACGAGGGAAAACAACAATCGCAATGGCAAAAGATGGACCATGGGAAAAAAAGAGCACAAAAGATGTATGGAGAGACAAATGGAATGAAATGAGAAAAAGAATATAAAATGGAATTGAATTTGTCTCCTGTTTTCAACTCCATCCCCAACATTGTCAGGATCTTTCATTATGTTCCCTCTGCGAATCCATTTCGCGCACACACAAACTCTCGAACCACCCCTTTTGATACCCACTCCCCCTCTCTCCCTCTCTCTGCACTTTGCTGTGACAAAAGCCCCCGCAATCGGGGGGGTGGCGATGTAGAGAGAATATTCATGGCGAAAGATACAGCGCGACGTTGACAAACCCACCATCAACCAACAAACAACCTTTCGTGTATATCATCAACTTTGCATGAGAATTCATTCTGAAGCTCTCGTGAGTGCTCCTTCTCCCCATTCAGCGCTGACATCCACTGAATATGGAGGGCAATATCAAGCGCGTCACCCACACTTTGTGATACGCCCGAGCGAAAACCACCGCCCAGCTGGGTTGTACGCCGGTTCCAGAAAATACCCTTCTTCTCTCTATTAAATATTTCCACCGGCTCTCTATCTCGTTCCAAACCCAAGGGGCTGCACAGTGCATTTTTCCCCAACTATCAAGCAGTGTTGCTATCAATTTGAGATTTGAGAGAAAACTATAGAGAAACATCTGAGCGACAAATTATTTCCGCCAATAAGTTCTGCATTGAACATATTGCTAAGGAGCTTTCACATACACGTATGTATAAGGAAGAGCATTTTTTATAGCAAATCCTATGTGTATAAAACATCTACTGTCGAGAGTATAATGACATTTCTTCTGTTACAACCTGAAATTCTATTACCGAACCCTCCGGAGCTGACGCTCCAGCCCCTCGATTTCATATTCCTCACGGCAAAGAGCTCCACTTTCGTCCACATTCACATATTTTATCATCACATGAGGAGCGAGAGATGGGGAGCTCAGAGGATGTTATGTATAACAACGAAATGTCAACTGATTTCGCATGAAAACTCATCATCGTCATTGCCATCATCATTGGGAAATTTGCCACCCTCGAGAGAGCACTGAACACTGCCGTCATATTCCGGCGATGCGCGCTCTATGTCAGCATCCCAATACAGACTCACGCGCTATATAGCAGATGCGAACTCCGCTGTACATAAGAGGCTGTATCGATTGGTGAACCCGGACTCCGCCTCAACGAGGCAACCGTGGGAGGTCCCCAACGCGGATACACAACCACGCAAGACCAAGAGATCATCATCATCAGCAGAGGAAGACCGGGTGTGAGATGCTCAGAAAGCGACATTCACAATTTATTGTCACTGAATCTCATCAGGAATTCGCATCCATCTTTCTCCTGGTTGGAGCATCTCCCTCACAGGCTGAGGAGGTGAATTATTAAAATTTCTCATTTGACCCATAAATTTGCTCCCACTCTGCAATTCAACACTGTTTCACTGCCTATATCAAATTACCGGAAGGGAAAATAAAAGAATTATCCTCCTGACGTTTATAACGTCACCTCTCAGTGAATATTCATTAAAATCTATCATAATCCCGGCCTCATATCCTTTAATTTCCTGTCAATAGTGGCACATATGTACAGCAAAACTATCTATGTAACACACCCAAGCCCTAAAATGTTCAACTACACTTCAAAATGTGCCATCAACTCATTTTAAACTGACAAACATTGCAATTTCGCTATGGATGTGAGAATACTGTCAGCTGCCCGGATCGACAGGAATTGGATGGAAAAACTCACAATGATGCACCCCAGAGAAGTTACCCAAGGGTTGGTCTTTCATTGGGTATGAAGCACTTCTTTCACAAATAGTAAATTGTTGACAGCTGTCCCATTTTGACTTTACCAACGCTCTTCATTTTTTTTTCATCCCGACTCTCCCAGTTTTTAGTGCATAAATACATCAGCCACCTCTCCGCCCTGAAACACACCAATGATAGTGATTAAATGGGAATTGCAGTATCAAAAAGAGGATAAACAAACGCCATTTTAGCGATGGAAAATATCAAATGGATATTATCAAGGATATTATTGATATGAAAAATGTTTTTATCCTCATTAAAGTTTTGCTGAAATACACACAAAAGCGGCGATGCAAGTAATTGCAGAGTTTGCAGCAGGACATTAAATATTGCTAATTGGCACAACACGCTGGGAAAAAGTTGCAGGGCTAAATGAAAGTTTCATGGGAAAAATGCTATGTACAGCATTCCATACAAATGCAGAGTGAAAATTCGTTCGTGATGGAGCACGATTGCGCAGTGTATTTCATCAATTTTCACAGCATTGATAAACTTTTGATGCTCTGTACTCTGATGAAAGTTGCGATACTTGTGAGTAATACGCAAAATATTCGTAGACAAATTGATAAATTTATCCTTTTTGCCTCCAACGCAATTCAATATATATATGCAATGTTAATCAAATAACTGAATTATGATAAGATGGAAAGTTCATGAGCTATACTTTCTAGCAGTGTGATTACAGACAACGCGAGTCGGAAAACGAGAGGCTGAATCCTTGTCTAACAAACATACTCAGCTTTATGTACTCCCTTTTCCCCATGGCATATACCCAGCATTTTTTCTAAGAACTTACTTCGCATGCGTTTCCGGGAAATCCTCTAAGCTACGCTATTTCTCCCCACAATTTCGCAATTCTCCCACTCGCAGTGCGCGAGAGAGAGAGACAAGAACAGCCAGTCGAGGAGTCATTTGGAGTCACAATGGTGAAAGTGTGCAGAAGAGGAAAATATCGAGAAAAGAAAGGCGCTTTGTGTACTTCAACACCATATAATAAGGGGTCTAGCAAATGGATGGGAAGAAGAACAAAAGAAGTGGAAAAGCAATAACACAGGAGCCAAATTTTCAAACTCACACGTCTCCTTCGCTCCTCGGCAATGATCATATATCACGAGAGATGGACTGGAAAGAGAGGAAAGGATGTTATATTGCCAAAGTGCTCCAACTTTTTCCTGAGTGTTCTCTGATGGCGGGAGGAAAAGTTTTAGCCCGTGCGAGAGAAGGGAGTCATCTTTAGTAGATTTCCACTTTGAAAATAGTTGATGAATTTTCCCCGCCGAAAAACACCACGGAAAACTTTTACCTCTCTCTGTCTGCGTCCATAGTGTTGACACTTTTTACCAAATACAGTCTACTGAAGTATTCAAAGTACAATTGTATTGCTTGAAAACCACCAAAACTTTCTGAGGCAGATTCACCAGTAGATTATCATCAAGGTTTTTCCAGTGAAAATGAGAAAACAGAAAAATTACAAAACTGTAAAATTATTCCTATAAATTTGCACTAAATCTCGACTTCCGACGAAGTGAAAGGAGTTTTAAAAGGATAAAACATTGAAAACAAACTAACAAATTAAATTTTAATCCTGTTGTACCACGCAAAAGTGTAATTAATTTTCAAAGGTGATGAAAAGTGTGGGTGGAAATGTATAAATATCACTCGGGAAAGCAGCGTGAGATTAATATATGGAGAATAAAATAAGCAAAATGTGTTCGGAAGACAGTACACCACATTTCATTAAGCGCCACCTTTTAGAAAAGCCAGAGAATCAGTGTCACTCCACAGATATTCACTTGTCGTTTCTTCATGTCCTTCCCAATAATTAGGTAACTCATCATGTTTCATAATCTGGACAGCGTTTGTACGCTCAGTAAAATTGCAGTTGAATTAATTACAGGAAATGTTGGATATTTTATTAATATATTCCAAATCTCTTTCCACGGTACACAAAGTGATATTGACATGAAAATTGACATTAAACGAAATAACATTTAATATTGCTAATGGCAAGAGATTTTCACTTCGCATAATATTTACACAAATACAAACAATTTACAAACACCTCGCCCAGTAATTGAAAATGTGAAGTAAAAAAGCCGAAACACTGGAATGGAGTGAGAGATGATGATGGCTATAATTCTATGCCATTTGCACTTCAATTAAATTAAATGTGAAATTTTAAATCTTCCCCCACAGGCATTTTCCATTCCACATCCTCGCCGTGTTGTATCTCCCCAGTGTTGATTGTTTATGTTGGAAAATACTTCAAATAATACCATGTGTATAATGGCTGTATTAGGGGTTGCCGGTGTATATCTATTGAGATTACTTTATATAGAGCTATGTAGGTGTGAATGCTAATATAACTGAAAACAGGTGACACTAAATCCATCCCACCAGCAGCAATCACAACAGTATAGAAAGACAAATATAAGTCCTCACACTGGCTCACGAGGAATTTCATCAAAAGCAACATTTTCCCTTTTGCCATCACAAAACTACATATATATTCACAAGCATGGAGAGTTATTTCATTAAATTTGCCTCTCAACGAACCGTTCTCCTCAATATATTCATCCCTGGTTGGCATGAACAAAGTGAAATTAATAACATGGCTTTTCTCCCCAACATCAAACATCCTCAAGTCAACCAGACAAAATCACTTCTTTCCTTGCTATTGGCAAGTGCGGTGCAATTTTCAGTGAAATACACACCCCATTGAGCAGTCAAGTGATCATCAAATTCAAGCGACAGAACAATTACAGACTCTTTTCAGTCCCAAACACCACCACATGTGGTCTAGTTATTAACACTTTAGAATATCGATAAGCATTGTAGAAATTTTCATTTCGAACTCTCTAGTGGACCGTTTTGTAATATACTTTCAGTACTTGTGGACTTGAGAGTTTGCAATAATCGTGTAGTGAAAAAAAATACAAGTTGCTCATTTCATCCCTCTTCTCATTATGTGCCAAGGAAAAACTGGAGGAAATCACGAGTGGAAGAACTTAGATGAGAAGGACTAGTTGAAAAATCGGTTTTGCTGAGCCTACAGAGAAAATCATAGACTGAAATGTGGACAAATGGATTACATTCGAGGTGAGTTTTTCTCCTATACGCGCTTCCGGGATGTGAATTTCCATCAAGTCTGCGCTATGTAGCTTCTTGTTCTCAGAAAGCACTAATTGAACTACATTCAGTGGGAGAGTGGAAGGAAAGAATAGGGATTTGCAGCTCCTAGACAACGAGGGCAAGTCCATAAAAATAATTGGCTTTATGCAGAAAATCCTCTAGTTATTTTGCCTCATTCACGGACAATTTATCTCCTCGGCACCATCAATTAGAGAGCGCAGGGCAAGAGTGGATATTTAGCATTCCGCATTTTCAACTTCAACTCATCACTTGCGTGAGCTCTTGAGAACAAATGCTGCACATCCGAACTACTATAATTCCCTGTAGATGTTTGCAATTAACGAGGGATCACGATTTTAAATTCAACGCTCCTGATATGCAGTCTCACCCCCAGGATCTCGAACAACTGAGAGTCCCATTGAAGTGCCGAGCGAGGACGATAACAAGGGGCGCGCACTTTGCGTCCCACGTAACAGTTGATTGATGCCAAATGGACAAATTAAAAAGGTACTTGAGCAGAACAACTCGGGCAACGAGGAATCAAAGTTATCAGCCCAGCACATCTTTGGTCAATTAGTTCCAAATGCGATCATCGACTGCCTCTCATTCTCCCGCCAAGCGAGACACTGACAAATCAAGTGAGGAGGAATCTGAAGTTCACTCTGTGTGTTTTTATTATCAATAAAAGGGGGCAATTTTCATCAAACATAATCCGACGAGATTAGGTATCTTGGAGAAAAAAAATTCACCTAAAAACAAATAATGCTCGCATTAATCTCAAAGCTTCCAAGTCCAGCGGAGGTACAATTAAAAGCACAAAAAGACAGAGCGCGCGATTGAGAGAAAAATAATGATGTGAAGAAAAAAGAGCCAAAGAGACGAGAAATGTGTCTCGGATTGGGTATTTTATGGAGAAATTTGAAACTCTTTAAGGGGGGTTATTAAAGAATAATCCTCTCACCATCTCGCTCTTTTTCTGCTGGAAACTTCGACGGGTGGAAAAAATATTATAAAGTTCACATATTGCTACATGGTATACAAGAAGAAATCAAAGAATATTCTTGCCACTGGTAGAGAAATCACGATTAAAGTGTACACAGCAAAGCTGCTATAGGAGGACTTTTTCTGGACTGCGTGATAAAGAGAAGAGCAAAAAAAATACTGTCAGAGGCAACAAAATATAATTTTTAATCCGGTCACTCCATGAAAAATCATTTCAAATTGTGAGAATTTGGTGGAAAAATAAAAAGATATTTTTATTAGGTGTGATTCCTTTCGATTCATTTGCAAAGTAAAAGATTCATTTACGGTCTGCAGATACAGAACGATTTTATAAATTAATTGTTCTATCAGTTGATGAGTAAACATTGAATATTGTCGTGAATGATATCCAGAAAAATCTTAATGGATAATTTTCTTTCTTATCTCGTATTTTTACAGTCGCTGCACCCCTGAAAGCGACTTGACATTTTCCACCTTCTCTGGCCAAGCAGTGGGCGGAATTGGCAACATGAGCGTCACCGGAATGTCATCATATCTCAACTTCAAGGGTCATCATCACGCCAGTCCGTACCAAATGGGACTTATGGACACTTTCCATTCCATGGGATATCCGCCGGGTGAGGGTGAAGCAGCGCTTCCTGCACTTTATTTAGCCAACAGATTAACTCCTCAATCGTCATGCACGTGCTAAAAATTAAGTGATTTCGTCCCTCTTTCACGTGGCGAGCAGACTATTTAGCATACGCGTCATTTTTCTTCGAGGACGAGCACCCTTTCGAGG
Organism: Phlebotomus argentipes; assembly: GCF_947086385.1. Lineage (NCBI taxonomy): Eukaryota > Metazoa > Arthropoda > Insecta > Diptera > Psychodidae > Phlebotomus > Phlebotomus argentipes. The sequence continues at coordinate 2,988,293 of NW_026776181.1, read as the reverse complement.
CCAATCTCATCAATATTTGCTGACGAAATTAACTCATCCTCTCCGCATTGCTAGCGTGGGATTATCACCCAATCTAGATGCATGATTCTCTACGCCACAAACTACTCTGAATAACAAGATTTGCATGACTTTTTGCAGGCAATCATCCGAGGAAGCAAAGAAGGGAGAGAACAACGTTTTCCCGAGCTCAACTGGACATCCTGGAGTCACTGTTTGGCCGAACTCGTTATCCAGACATCTTCATGCGGGAAGAAGTGGCGCTTAAGATCAATTTGCCCGAGTCGAGGGTTCAGGTAACGCATCCTTCCGATCCTGGCTTTGTGACTTGTGATGTTGCGAGTCCTCAATGAAAATCATACTCATAAAAATGAATAGAAGCAGAATTGGATATTCCTTTCACATTGATTCCCAAATGAATTCATTCTCACGTCTCTGGAACGTGACTTTAGTTTGCCCCCTCTTTGTAAAGGCCAGAGAATCATTCCACACACGCTGTCGAATGACAAAAACGACCCATATATATATTAAATCTCTGTGACCATTAATATGATTAAGGTCTGGTTCAAAAATCGACGAGCCAAGTGTCGACAGCAACAGAAGCAGAATCAACAGACGAATCTCCTTACCACAATCACCAATATAGCAGTATCAAATGGTGCAGAATCGACACGAGTGAAGAAGTCTCACGTTGGAAAAATCACTAAGACCCCTCCAGTGACTAAAGTGGCCACAAGTAGTGTTAAGAACACAACAAGGTCAGTAATTCTAAGCGACGCCACAGAACCAGAGTGACACCATATTAATTTGATAGAGGCACAGAAAAGTATAATCAAAATGAAAACACTAAAAACGAATTGACATGGATTACAGCTCTTCAGAGACAGTCCCAAATCCCACCAATGAATCGTCAACATCGAGTAAATTAACGAGTCACAGTCAATTCCTTCTCACGAGCTCACCAGTAAGATCTCCAGCCATTCTCCGAATGCCATTTCAGGAATTAATGTCTCTATTTTATGCCACTCAGGGACACTTCACGACCACCACTTCCACTAATGGGAGCTTCATTTGGTCGCCGGCAGCCTCCAACCCCTGTCAAGTGTCGTCCATTGGCAACGTTGCGAACTCATATCAGAACTACTCGCCCTACTATTCAACTGTCGACTACTTGGGAGCTTCGTCTCAGCAAATGGTACACGAATAGATCTCTAGCATTATATGATTTCCCGGGCGAGTAGATCTTGAAGTTGTGGCAGAATTAGGAAAACTAGAAAAGGACAAGGGAAGATTATTCAATGAAAATAGCGAAGAGGAATTGATAGAAACTAAAAATATTCTTGAAATTCACAAACAAATTAAATAATTACCTCTTCTCTCTCTTGACAGGAAAACTCGTGGCTTTACGGATCCAATTGGGAGTCGCATCAGCACAAAAACTGTATCAATAAATTTATGTAGAAACAGTCAAATTTTCAAACATTTTGGCGCAATTCGCAGTACTTTTTCGGAAAACGCGCAATTTCGAAAAAGCTCTCGTGGCGCCATAACCTCACTTCCTTGACAATTCTCACATCCCCGGACATTGTGGGACGTTGTGTCTGCCGGAGATGACCTTTGAGATTATGGTGTGTTGTCGACGACACAGCTCGAGAAATGCCACAAGATATTCTGGGTGTGATAACAGTGAGTGATGGAGAAAATTGCTAACAGTGCCACGCCAGTGTAACCAAAAGCTACCATGGGATTGTATCGGATGCTGTTGAACCTGGTGGATCCGTTTGGAGTCATCCGGAACTTTATCGTAAAGCCAGCGAACGATTTCGCCTTCTCTCTCTTCCTTCACTACAAACACCGCACCGCGGAGGGTGTGAACAATGTCCGGGAGCTGTTGCTGAAGGCTCTGATAGTGTTCTTTGCCGGGGCCGTGGTCATCTGGACGGCTGTCTTCATGTACATCACCTTCTACTACACCTACATGCCGGCCATCGCTCACATGAGACCCGTTCACATGCAATTTGAGTGAGTTTGGGATGGGTTTCAGAGAGATTTTCCAGCTTTAATCGACCGTTTTTGCTTCCGCAGAACCTGCAACGTGCAAGGTCCGTGTTCATATCCTTCAGCTCACGTGTCCTTGACGAAGAAGCAGCAGCTGCTGATGGTGGGTCAGCCGTACAAAGTGCTGGTGAACATTGACATGCCAGAGTCGCCTCAGAATCAGGACGTGGGGATGTTCATGGTCTGCGCCGAGATGCGAGACCAAAGCACGAGTCTTCGAGGTCATTCCTGTCGCTCAGCGATGCTGCGGTACAAATCGCCACTCCTCAACAGCCTGATCACCTGGGTGATGTCGCCTCTGCTGATCCTCGGACTGCGGGAGCAGAAGCAAATCATCCCTGTGGAGCTCTTCTCCGACTATCTGGACGAGAAGACGTATCCCGTGACGGACATCTACGTGGAGATCCAGAACAAGGCCGTGCAGTTCTATGAGGTGAACCTGCAGATTACGGCGCAGCTCAGCGGCCTGCGCTTCTTTATGTTTCATTGGCCAATACTGTCTGCTACAGTAGGCATCAGCACCAACCTCTTCATCATCCTCCTCATCCTGCTGCTCAGCTGGTACCACTGGTCGGACACCACGTGGATCGACGAGGCCAGGGACAAATACCGCAACATCAAGATGTTCACCCCACTCAGCGAGTCGCCGAAGCACGAGGAAGTCTCCACGACGTCGGTGGAGAAGGACAGCTTCGTCGACGACGAGGACGTGAGCATCATTGAGGATGTCAGTGGCTTCGACGAGGAGTCAGAGAGCCCCAGCGAAGGCAAGTGAGGTGTACTATAGCCCGAAGAGAAGAATTGCATCATTCCAAAGCTCTCCAAATGAGATTAATTTATGAGGCGCTTTTTACATGAATTAAGGACAGTTTTTGGTATTTTACACGCCCAAGACGAATACTAAATGGACTTTAGGCATGAAGAGTCCCTGAAAAATTACTTATTATATTTATCCTGCCTTTTTATAAATATTTTACTTCATTGTTCTGAATTCCTAAAGCTAATTGTGGGGAATTCAAGGAAATTCTTAATGTATTTTCGCTAAAATTATATTAATACAAATTGTAGAATGTATTTATTCGCATTCAGAAATGTATTTCAGAATCAAGTTAGCATTAACGAGGAATTTGATTTCAAACAGCGAAACCATCAGGCACGGAAAACGTCTCTGTTCTTCTCATAGAACTCATCAAGGTGCTTCTTGTACTGCACGCGATTCGTCCACAGCGTTGAAGCTTCCGCGTTGAGAGGACTTTCAATGTTGGGATCGCCCAGAAGACACTGTATGGAGAGCAAAATCGTCTGGACGTCATAGAGAACGGACCACTTGTCCTGCAGAACGTCCAGGCAGATCACACCGTCAGGGCCAATGTTGGGATGGAAGCACGGCGTGAGGAACTTAACATTTGGCGCAGAGAGTGGATAGGAATCCGCGAATTCCAGCTGCAGTCTATACTTGTGGCCAGTGTAGACAGTGTCCTCTGGGCCCCAGATGGTCGCCACCCACTTGAAAATGTTCTCACCATCTGGGAAAGCTGAGATGCCCTTCACAGCGCTCATCATCAACTTCTGCAGATCTTTCTGCAGCCTTTTACCAGCCGTGTTGGCTTTAAGAACTTCACCGTTGTTCGGTTTAATCGAGTTTGATGCTTGGAATTGATCTGAATTCTCAGCCATCGTTTACTAATCACGGCCAGATCTTTCAGGGGAGTTTTAATGAATTTTTATATCGGTTTTTGTTCGTTTGAAATTACGCGCCGTGTGTGATTTCGCATGAATTCGCCGCCATCGAAAACGCCCCACGGCGAAATGGGTATTAATTGTGACGTCTAATTTGTTTGGTGTTCCGGTGGATGTTGAAGTGAAAAGTGCAGATTTTGTGTCCGCGGGAGTTTTCCTTGGCAGAAAAACATGTTCTCACGATAGAAAAGCGCAGGTAAGTCATCAGTGATAAGGAAAACATCAGAATTGTGGAGTTAAATAGCGTGTATTTGTATGAAAATCGAGAAGTTGTCAATGGAATGTGGCTGAATACCAGGCATTATTTACACTTTTCTCTCATAAATAATGGCTTTTGTAGACGCTTTTAGTGCAATTATCTCGATATTTACACCCCGAACAGACTGGGCTTTTTACATTGATTACACAGACCCGGGACTTTTTTACGCCCTTGCGGGACCTTTTTTCCCAAAATGCCTATTTCGGCCAATTTTTGCTCGGGAAGATCGCGGAAAACGATCAGATCACCTTCGCTCTGCACTTATTTAACGTTTCATAGGAATTTTCACCGTGAAAATTCTCACTTTCGTGAAAAACATGTTAATATACTCAGCTGTGTGGCAGAGTGAAAAAGAGAATCGACACTGTAGGGTGCCTTTTTCAAGTGTCGTCACAGCTCGGGTGATTAGCACAGCCGCTCGGCACTCGTCGGACTGTTCTACTCTTGTGCCAATTCGTTTGAACGTCACTCCGAGGCCAATATTTTGGAAATTGGCAAGAAATATTTAGTTTTTCGTGAAATGTGTGAACAAGACGTGAAGAATATTGCAGAGAAGTGAGAGTGGAAGATGTTTCCGGATAAAAAGCTGCATCTTCTGCGAAGGATTAGTGATAAAGGCCGGTCAACTGCAAGGCGAGTTGCAGAAGATGAGCTCAGAGAGAAATTGCCGAAGAACATCTTCCGTGCGCATATTCTTCAGCATCACGCCAATGAATTGCTGACAAACTGAAATAGGACGATTTCTGGAGGAAAAGAATCACTGTGAACTGATTTAGAAACAACACGAGAACACGCGTTAGACGCTGAGCGAGGCAAATCATCAGTTTTTATCAGGAGATCCTTCGTCCCGAATTAAAATTTACGGTGAGTAATTAAAATCAAATTAAATCATGATTAGAAGTTAATGATTATGATATTTTCAGGGGAATTCTTCCAAGATCTATCCAGAATATTGCAGTACCAGTTCACCTTCTGTACTTTCCTGGACCAAAAGACACCGCGGATAAAGATCAACGCTTTTTGATTGAGTTTAATTCAACCTGATTCCCGGCTCTAGATCTCGCTGACGCTGTCGCTAGCGTTTATTCGGAAAATTCGCCATCCGCGGTATTAAATACAGGATTTGCAATATAATGAATCACGATCTTTAAATTTTTGAATAAATTATCTAAGAAAAATCATGTAAAAATTAGCATTTAATGCATGAGCTTGCACATAAAATAATGTTTAAGATTTTTTATAATTTAAATATTGTGAGGAAAATAAGAGAAATAAAAATACTGCATATAATGCACTTCAAATACGTGTTTTTGGCTATGACGGAGCACAAGATTATAAATTTGAGAGATTTTATATGGATTCCCACAATACTTTGCTGTCTGAAAAGTATAACTGAGTAATTGCCGATAGCGCCGCGTTTAGCATTAAAATCGGCGCTGTCTGCTTAACTGTAGCACAGAAGCACGGAAGCTCAAAAGCGTTAGAGCAAAAAAGGGTCTTAGAGCGAGTGCCCTAGAGAGAAGTCCCCGCTCGAAAAAAGTCCCTCAACTGTTATAAAGGTTGAGTCTGTTCGGCGTGTTATGGACTTAATGGGGTGATGAGTTGAGAAAGCGTCTGGCAATGGATTTCCCGAATCCACAGCTTCTTGTAAGAGAATGTAAACAATGTCTGTTTTCTTCTCGGATTTCGCGAGAGTTTTCCAGCTGTGATGAATTGTTGAAACTACTTCCTGTCCGAGCCTCCTGTATCGATGGGCGTGTCCTTCCCGGGACTCACTTGGAACGTCCGGAAGAGGGTTTCCAGGGATGAGGCTCTCTCGACTCGGTTGTCTTGGACGTCCGAGGGTTGGTTTAAGGAGTCCTCGGACACGGTCGAGAGGATGGACAGGCGGTTGCACATTGAATCACTTTGTTGAGCCGTGTAATCTCTCCGGGGGAAATTGATGGGCTCATAAATTCCATCTCCCTCGTTCAGGGAGTCCGTGAGTCTCATGGAACTGCCCGGACGGACGCTGCACTTCCTGTTCTCGGACAGCATAACCTGTTTCCGCAAGCTCACGCCTTCGGCGTTCTCGTAGATCTTCGACTTGGCATTCCTCACTTGATACTCCCTCACTTCCCGCACGGCCGCCCGCAAGTCCCTGAGTTGCCACGCCAGCTCGTCAATCACTCTGCCCAGCTCTTCGATCCTCCCGTTCTGCATCTGGATAATGCTCTCCTGCCTGTTCATCTGCTGCTTCATCCCGGACACGTAGAAGACGAGCTCGTTGAACTCCTTGTCGCCCATCTTGAGGCTCTTGATTGGAATTTTGTGGGCTGGAAGGCGCGAAATTCTTCTCTCACTACTGATCTTGCTGGCTGACTGATTGACACTGAACGCGATAAGGCACACCTTATCTCTTGAGGGAGAAAAAGGAGGCTCAATATCAGACAATGTGCGCGGAGGTGATAAGAGAAATCTAATTTAGAATGATTCATCACTTTATTTTTGCCATTGAGTAAACAAATTATTGCTAATGGTGAAAACACAGCATTTGTAATTTGTAATTTGTCCGCGATCATCTCTTTCTTCCCCTCGCGTTTCGTGTATTTTCCTTCCTACTCTGTCAGCGTCTGACTCTGACATGTCGAGACAGCGACTGTGCGAGTAGGAAGGAAAATACACGAAACGCGTGGAGAAGAAAGAGATGATCGTGGACAAATTACAAATTACAAATGCTGTGTTTTCACCATAAAGAACGCGCGAATAAAGTTCGGAAAAAGGGCCAATCATGCAAAGGAAAATTTGCTGGGGAGATTGAAGGAAATAAAGCAAAGAAATTTTTGAAAAGGATTTCCTTTGAAATGTCTTATGTCAACTAATCTTTAATTCTTGTCTTCGTATTTTCTTATCTCACAAATGTATGCAAGTAGGGGAAAGTGGGTGTATTTCACTTTAAATTAAAGCTGAATGGAAAATTTACAATTTTGCTTATTTTACCTTAACTTTAATTTACTTTATTCACTTTACTGCTGCATCTTGTTTGAATAACAAGTGCACTTAGAAATCCAAAATTGAAACTATTGTTCACATTGAGCCCACATTCCTCTACTGTTTCGCCAGATACGTTGCAGTTTTATACCATTTTTCTAACATGTTTGCAAACAAGAGGGGATTTGTGGATTTAGAGAGAAGATTCTACAGTGGAAACAGAAGAACACTACACAGAAGACATGTGGAATTGTGTGACCTTTCAAAAGATTACTACGCTTTGGTTTTTTCCTCCTCTATTTCACCATCTCGCGATGGAGTCTCCTTCTCACATGCCCTCAAGCATCCCCGCGTGGAGCTTTCATCAGATGATGGGCAGCTGGAGAGGCGACTGAGTTGGGAAAAATGGGAAAATCATGCGCAATGGTAAATGCCAAAGGTGAAAACTTCACATATATTTTCACATTCTGCACTCCAGCTTCTGTTGGGGTGGGTTATATTCCTCCTGCCGGGATATTTTGGCGCTTTGGTGGAGAAGAAGTGGGAAAAAAGATACGGTGAATGTCTGAGCAGGGGACTAAAAAAAGGGGTTCTTTCTGCCTCGCACAAACGACGAAAAATATATAATTCTCGCATTCCTTTTGCCACCTTTTGTGGCGAGCATCGGAATGGAAAAATGGCATTACGTAAGAGTGACAAGAAGTGAGGATTTTCCCTGGTGGAGAGATTGAATTATCCAACAATTTCAAAATCCACTCCATTGATAAGATATTGGCAGTTTGAAGGGGTTTGCAAGACACGCTCTCATTGTTGTTTATGCAAAATTATCGTACGTGCTCGATAAGGGAGTAAGGAGGAAGCCAATACAGCAGAGGTGCGACTGGCACAACATTGGGCCTTAGTTGAATATTCTCGGAAGACAGAGGAAACACAGATAACTCAAGGTTGCTCGCAGGTTGAATAGTCTGAAATGAGGAGCAGTGTTTCGATACAAAGTTATTGATTTTGATGTACACAAAAGCACATGCAATTTATGGAAGAGGGGTAAAATGTGGAATTTTTAATCATTAGACACTTTGTCATTTTCTTCGAACAATAACTGGTAATTGGCGGTTCAATGATTGAACCAATTGACAAGACAATGGTTGAAAATATCTTTATGCTTTATAATGAAAATGCGACAATTGATTTGCTTAATTATATTAGGTTAAAAGACCTTGTAGAAAATTTATTTTTTCAACAGAATTTTTATGAATCCGAAATGAATCATCACACTTAAAGTTCTTATCAATTATTTTGCATTATACAGTCGTGAATGTGCGAAGAAAGCAACATTAAAAAAATCAAGTGAATGGATATTAAGCATTGGAATACATTTGTATATTGTTTCCTCGAGATTACTTTAATCTCAGTTGAATAGGAAAGCTATTAATCATGTTGTTTTTGGGACGTATCAAATTGTTTTATCGGGCTTTGAAGGTTTTGCCTTTTATGTTATAACAAATAACATGACTTATGACCATTTCGCCCTCAACATGTCACATGTTGGGGAAAAAATCTTAATTTCATCGAAGCTTCCTATATCCATGTGTATTTCTATCATAAATTTTTATTTGCCAAGAAGAGGGAGATAAAGAATTTTTATTTGCTGCTGTTTCTCTCCTCACACTCTCTCCCTTCTTATCCGCGTGTTATGTGTACAAAAAAGCCGCATTCTCGAGACACTTTTTGTTTGCTCTCCTCGCATGAAAATCACGCAAAAGTGCTGTAATACTGAAATTCTTCTCGTTATTAATACAATTTTTTTTATCCGATTTCCACAGCTACCGAAGAAAAAAAAATGTATATGAGAGTGTTTCTTTAATTTTCTTTCTTTTTTTGGCGGGGGTGGGGGAACAGAGTTCGAAGAGACTGTATGAATTTCTAATTAATGCGTAGGGGTGAGAGCGTTTGGGGATCATTAGGGGAGCATGTCGATTTTTCGGAGCAATGAGATACATGTGTGACATGGTTCGTCGGGTAGAGGAATCTGAATGCATCTCTTTCGCTCGTTCTCCATCATCAATCCACCGACTTGCTTCTCATTGACGTCATTGTCGTTTTCATCATAACTTCCCGCTCGCATCTCACCGCGTCCGCAGCAGTTTTCTCATGGCATCTCTCACTCACACAGGAGCAATAGTATTGAGGAGAGTTGAATTGGATTCAGTAGCAAGTAAATATAGGGATTTTCTCTCTCGCGATGGAGAGGGAGAGAGAGAGAGAAAGTGGAGTTGTGACGAAATGAGGGAAAACAGTGAGATTGTAAAGTTCAGAAGGCGATCAATTGTAGAGAAATATATACAATTTTAGGAAACTGTCGTGGATATTTGATTAAGAGACAGAGACATTTTTCACTGATAAAGTCTTTATTTGAACAGCATTTGAATTGATCAACTTGTAGTTTAGAGTGGGTTTAATTTGAAAGCCCCTTCATGAGCAGTTTCTCTCTCGCTCTCTGTTTTTCCCCAGTTTTTCCCTACACAGGCGCCCAGGCGTTGAAAATCCAATGCTTACGCTTCCTCCATGGGAAAGTGTGTCTGTGAGCGATTTGCGCGCGTTCTCCCAATGTTTGTTGTCCCTGGCACAGAAATACGGGCTGAGAGAGAGACAATTTTGCACATCAGTCTCGTACTTTCTGGCCAAGTTGTTGGGTGGAAAATCTGTGGTGCTGCGCCCAAGAGCTTGGGCGTTTAGGGTTGTTCTGGTGGCGGGAAGGTCCCCTTGAGGAGTCACCTCAAAGTGCAGGAGCAAATCACTCTGTGTGCGACTGCAAGACTTGATTGAGTTGGGAGAATTTGGGAAGGTGCTGCGGATCCTCAATGGAGCAATTGCAAAAGTGAGTCTAGAGTCTCTGTAGTGATACTCGTGTGAAGATAAAGTGGTTGAAGTTGAGAGTATGACGAAAGTGCGAAGTTGAGTATGTGCAATTTATGATTTGTTAATGTCATCAACATCTAGAAGATTTAATTGCGAGCTCTTGGAAGATGTTGGCAGGGCGTCAAGACAGTGTGTGTATGTGTCTTGGCAAAGTTGCCGAGCTGCGATGAAGACATGTTGGAGAAACATGAGCTTTTGCGTGGTGATTTAATTGAGAGATTCTCCCTGGATGGATAATTGCCATATCGATAAGTTGTGAGGCTTTCCTCTTGAGAGATATGAGTTAATATAGTTGAGGGCTTTCGGGCTGGGAATGTGGGCTTTGGGGGAAGGTGTGAGAGCGAGAGCGAGCAAGAGCACAGCTCAAAGGGGTGAAAAAGATGTGAAAAACACGAGAGAAACCCCAATGAAGGGGTGTGAATGGGGGGATGAGGTTGAGTGGCAGAAATACTCGAGTAATTTTCTACATGAATGGAATTTCATATTTCCCTTCAATATAATGCCATCGATTGTGCATCACACATTATAATTTGAGTCAGAGGGAGAATATATATTTTCCCCGACAGCGCGCTGCGAGCTTCAACCGCTCCCCATGGGACATTTTTATCCCCAACGGGTGGCCTTCTCAGGCCCCCCGCCAGAGAGAAAAATGACGAGGAAGGTGGTGAAAAAGTGCTTACACCCCGCAAATGGGGGGAATGTGTGTATATTTCTTTTTCTATGGAAATTAATTGGTATAATGCAAAACGGGGGCTTAGCCTCAGTACAATGTGGGTATGAATGTCTGAATGGGTGGAAAACTAAATGGCAATTTGAATAATACGCGCGCTCACTAGCCCTGGAAGAAATTCTCAAGGCTGCCAATGAGAGACTCCAAAAGCTTTCGAAACACACATAAGCTTTTTAGTCTGTTAATTGAATTAGTGAATTGCTTAGGAAGAGAAAACACACAGAGACTGACTTATACAATTATTGGGACACAAATACGAATTACGCTCATTTTGCCTTTTTGCTGCCAGCTCTCTTCTTTGGCCCATCTTCTCATTCAGCTGTGGTCTTTTCATCACACTAATGCTTGGGGTGGGGAGTGGGTGGGAGGGCATAAGGAGCGTGTACTTGGGCGGAAAAACTAATTTCTCCAATTGTCTCTCGTCAATCTTCTCTCTGTTATTTTCCATTAGTTTGACTTTGCACGTAAAATGCAAATCATAGTTGAAGATGATGGAGAGTGTTGTGGAAAATTGTAAGGAATTTCCATAAATCAAAGTTGATTTGTCACGATTTTTTCTCCCTCTCTCTCCGTGTAGATAAGATTTGGATAAGCACGAGTGATTCATGATTTTCCCAGACAATGAAAGATGTATTTGAATAACAGAAATACATTAAATGCATGCATTCAATTGTACGGTAAGATTGTATTGTCAATTAATGTTTTCCATCTTGTTGTTTCAGATAAGATTTTGAGACGAACTCCCACCTAAAGGACGACATGAGGACGTGGTGATGATGAGGAACCAGGGATTGATCCCTGTCAAATGCGCCTCGGTAATAGTTAAACAGGGCGAAAGCATCAAACCAAAGAGGAGAGACATACTCTGCAGATTATCCTGTGTGTAGAGGGTAAAAGAAGGAGAAGAAGAAAAAAGAGGCAACAAGAAAGTTTGCCAGGGACATCTGGGACAAGAATATTCACTTCTCGTTCCAGGAGGAATTGACGTTTGAGAAAAAAAAAAGATTTCATCTCTCTGTGGATTTTTGCGAAAGCTGTGAATATTCTCATAATCAAATATGCTGATTAAAGAATACAGAATTCCTCTGCCCCTCACGGTGGAGGAGTATCGTATTGCTCAACTCTATATGATTGCTGTGAGTATCATGGATTTATCAAAGGATTGCCATTAATTAGATATGTTATGGGTGTGTGAGATTTTTCAATGGGTGGTGTGAGATAATTTGTATTCAATGTGCAAACAGTCAATTTTCACTAAAGCACCACACGAATTGCCTCAATTTTCACCTCACTGTGAATATTTTTTCCCTCATAATCACTTATTTATGACTCGATGGTGTTTTCTATTGCAGAAAAAGAGCCGCGATGAGAGCAGTGGGGCCGGAAGTGGTGTGGAAATAATCGTGAATGAGCCGTATGTTGACGGTCCGGGCGGAAATGGTCAGTACACGAGGAAGATCTACCATGTGGGGAGTCACTTGCCGGGTTGGATAAAGGGTCTGTTGCCCAAGAATGCTCTGATAGTTGAGGAGGAGGCGTGGAATGCCTATCCATACACCAAGACTCGCTACACTTGTCCCTTCATGGAGAAACTCTCACTGGAGATTGAGACTTACTACTTCCCGGACAATGGTGACCAGGAGAATGTGTTTAAGCTCACGGGTGGAGACCTGAGAAATCGCCAAGTGGACGTGATTGACATCGTCAAGGACCAGCTGTACGGTGCGGATTACGTCAGGGAGGAGGATCCGAAGCTGTACATCTCGCAGAAGACCTCCCGTGGCCCACTGCAGGATGGGTGGATCGATGAGTACTGGAATGAGGTAAATTCCTATATCAAATTCTCGAGCAATTCAATTCATTATTGACCACATTCTACATATCTGTACCTACAATAAAATTGGAACTCAGTCGCTTCGCTACTCAGTGATATCTTTCCTGATTTATGATACTGAGATTCATTATTCAATTTTGAATTGAACTCCGCCTGAGCATCATTTGATTGTGCCCTAGTCAGATTACCTCGATTACCTACTCTGATTAAAGCCATTTTAGAGATGAGAAGCGGCGACAGAGCTTATTGGTTGCATGGATTGTTAATTAACAACACTGAAAATTGGGATTTCAGTGGGGATTTCATAATCAAATATAGCGTATTATGTGAAGCTTCCCTGAAGGCTACTCTATGAATTCTGCGTAAACAGAACACAATTGTGATAAAAACTATACTAATTAGTATTTTGTGCCTGCGATAGAACACATCTCTATATCACTATTTATTGTTATATTTCACATCGTGTATTATATACAGATTAGTGTTGTGTGTATAACAAATGAAAAACAATAAGCATAACAGGAAAACACATGGACCGTTTGTGGTATTTAATTAATCTGTCTAAAATTCATAGTTTAGTGAATTGTTAATAAATCAATTGGCTTTCAATTAAAATCACTTGCGGTGGAATTGTTTTCACCAAAAGTGCCAATTTTTATTTTGAAGATAAATCGAACATTGGAGTTTTGAGAGCCTGTCAGAGAAGAGTCAGTCGCGCGGAAGGAGAATTGCAGTAACACAATTTTCCTTTTGTATTTGCCAACCTCGCCGGAAAACAAGGCCGCCTCGCGGGGGGTGGGGGCGTGGAACTTGTGGCTTGAATGTCAGGCGTCAGATGTTCAATTCAATAATTGATTTTCCATTGTTGCTCGCGTACTGTGCGGCACACAGAGGCGGAGAGGACTGGTGAATATTGTATTGACGATTAATATTCCTCTCTTTCTTGCGTGCGTGCTCGGTGTGCGTTTGGATCTCGGCGACTGGTGGTGAACAAGGTGAAGAACAAACAGCAGCCGACTGCCAGAAATATGGCCATCATGTGCGCCTACAAGCTGTGTCGCGTGGAGTTCCGCTACTGGGGCATGCAGACGAAGCTGGAGAAGTTCATCCACGACACGGCGCTGAGGAAAACCATGCTGCGGGCCCATCGGCAGGCGTGGGCGTGGCAGGACGAGTGGCATGGTCTGACCATGGATGACATCCGTGAGATTGAGCGACAGACGCAACTGGCGCTGCAGAAGAAGATGGGCGTGGAGGGCGAGGCCGCGGAGGCGACAGATGAGGTGGCCACAGTGGCCGAGGGTCAGCCGGCCGTGGGGGTGACGGAGGCGAGTGTGGAGGAGAGTTCAGAGGATGAAAATACCGATGAGGTCACGGCAAATTCCAACTCCAAGTACGCCAATGCCAAGCTGTTCGTCTCGCCCAAGAATGCCCTCCCATCGCCTCTGGGATCAACGAATAGTTTTGATCTGCAGGTGAGTTTCCACATTCTTCTCCACAGTCTGGCTTTCATCATACTGAAATGTTCTTTTTATCTCTCTCTCTCCTTTCAAATTAAAAATTTCCTCTCTTTGGTAACAACACAAAGGAGAATTCTCACTCCTCAAACTTTTGCTTATTCGATCCAGAATGTTCCCATTTTTTCACTTCTGTCTTAATTGTCTGCTGAAAGTTTACGAGAAAAGCCTCTTATCGAAACGGTATGTCAAGGAATTGGTGTGATTCGTGTCACTGATATGAAATTTCATTAACTTGACCATATTGTTTGGCTATACGGCAGAAGATGTTGAAAGTAAAGATGGAGAAAATCAAGTGACGTCCGAACAAAGCGCACCAGAACTTTGGCTTATCGTTATTTCTCCTCTCGCTAACATTATCCATTGTTTGAATTTACAATTGTTTATTTATCTCTATGACTTCTAACACAACTCTAGCTGGCATCTCAAGCCCCTTTGAAAAATGTAAGTTGAGAAAGAACTTTTACTGTGATTTTTTGCGCATTGTTCTCCTTCTTTCCGTTTCGTTTGCTGAGCAGAGAAAACAGAAATTAAAATCAGAATTTGAGAAGAAGAAGAGGATGAAAAGTGGTGGTATGGAAAAATCATGTATAGCTTTTCTTTTTTAGCTTTTCACAATTTTTCTCCTCTTCTATTTTCTCCTCCCCACAAAACCCCAACTTCAATTACTTTCTCTCTGTCTTTCCGGCGATAAATTAAATTTATGAGTAGTTCTCAGTAGAATTTCCGTGTGGCCCAGAAGACGCAACCTTCAACTGTGTGTGTGTGTAAATAAACATGGAAAATCCATGCTCTTTTTATGTGATAAATTATATCATTGAAATATTCACGTGATGAATATGTTTTGCGTGCTGCTCAGAAAAGCATCATTTTTGGGATGTTAAATCAATATTTCTCATCTTTCAACCCTGACTTTCAGGTGGCCAATTGGCGAATGGAGAAACTGGAAGTGGACTCAAAGTCTGGATCTGAGGAGGAGTTTTTTGATTGCCTGGGTGAGTCTCTAAAAATATGCTCTTTAAAAAAGTATGTAATCACATGTTGTGATAAATTACACGCTGTCAAATTGTCACTCATGAATTTGTAACGAGGCTTTTATGATTTTCAATTTTGTGTCTGTTTGTGGACTTTGGGATTTTATGGCTCTATTTCACTTTATGAATAGTTGTCTCTTGAGTTTTGGCAATGTTTGCTATTTTAATATGCAAACACAATTTTATGGTGGATGCATTTATATTGACTAAAAAAGTTTTACCACTATTGTCAATGCCAACTTTTTCCTGTACGTTGTAATTACTTTTAAACTCGCTGTGAAAATTGAGATTCCCATTTCTGAGTGTTCCTCATAAGTTAATGGAATTAGAAGAGGAACTGTTCATGAAGTCCTTATTACAAATTGGTGCCATGATTGATTTTTCTGCTGCCAAAACAATTTTTCGTTGCTTGAAAAAATATTTGCTGACAACTGAAATTGATTGATTATGATTTTGATGTGATTAGTATTGATTTCAACAAAGTGATTTTGAATTGAATATCCACTTCAGAGATGAAATTCAGTGAACATATAAGTAGATGAGTAACATTATCACTTGAAACACCACTTATTGCATATTAAATGCGTCATGGAAATTACTATGGACTTTAACCTACAAAGACATGCGACTGGGCGTGGTTTTCGGGTGGGCGGAGCTTCTTGACTATTCTTTCTACCTTATTATTTCAACATCCAACCTAAAAAGTACTTTTTAGATTTGAGAATATTTTCAACTTATGTTCGCAGACACTGGCGAATCTACATCTCTGGCCAAGTGGAGTTCACTGGAATTGCTGGCGGACGAGGAGGACAGTCCACCGGCGGCTATGAGGAATCAGGAGGACAGCATTTTCAGTCATTCCTTTCTGCAGCGCGTTGCCTCTGAGCGAGGCTCTCGTCGATCAACATTTGGCACTGCATCCAGCATTGATCGAAGCAATACGGACTCTCCGCCAAGTTCTCCTGGTCCTCCAGCTTGTCCTACGTCCGTTCTGATTCTCGTGCTCCACGCTGGAAGTGTTCTGGATGCCAATGTTGATCTGGCGGCCAAGAAGTCTGACATCACAACCTTCCGAGGAGCTTTTGAGAGTGTCATGAGACAACACTATCCTTCCATGGTGGGCCATGTGGCCATCAGACTAGTTCCCTGCCCTTCAGTGTGCACTGACGCCTTGGGAATCCTATCCAGTTTGAGTCCCTACTCTTTTGACTCATCTCCGTCTACCACGGATTCGCCGAATATGACTGATGTGCCGATCGGGGCGATTCCTTTGCTCACAACCTGCACTCAGGAGTTCCAGGACGCCGTGAATCAAGCTGTGACTGCCGCGAATCTCGCATATTCTGACTTCCTTCGCTGCGAAGAGGGATGTGGCTTCACCGGCCAGGTTGTTCTCATTGGGGACTCAATGGGGGGCATTCTGGCCTACGACGCCCTCTGTCGCACTTCCGGACGCCTGGGCAGTGATGCCAGTGCCCTGGATCTCATCGATGACAATCTGGTGAATAATGAATTGGATGCAGCCAGACTCCTGATGGCGCCATCGCCAAGGAGACGCTCATCATCCATCAATGAGGCTCGCCTTCCGAAGCTCCACTTTGAAGTGGGAGATCTCTTCCTCTTTGGCAGTCCACTGGCCATTGTCTTGGCTGCTAGGAAACTTAGTGATGCCAGTTATGGCTCTGAGAGACCTCAATGCACTCAAGTCTACAATCTCTTCCATCCCACGGATCCTGTCGCTTCCAGACTCGAGCCACTGATCAGTGCGAGATTCTCCATGTTGGCGCCCATCAATGTGCCGAGATATGCCAAGTATCCGCTTGGCAATGGTCAACCTTATCATCTCTGTGAGTTTTTCTGATCTTCTCTTCTGGGATTTTCCTATTTAAATGATCTCCTTTGCAGTGGAATTGATTCAATCCAGTCCACAACTGTTCAGCGATGGACTTCATGCCAGAAGGCTGTCAGACTCTTCATTGCAAAGCACCATGTCTGGAATGATAGATAATGTTCCTCTCACCACTATCAATACGCGTGAGTGTGGAAGATTCTGTTGTGTAGTTCTTAGATTACTCATCTTTGTCCTTCTTTGCAGTTCAACATCGCTGGTGGGGCTCAAAACGCCTCGATTATGCTCTCTACTGCCCTGAAGGACTCGGTAATTTCCCTGCTCATGCTCTGCCTCATCTCTTCCATGCCAGCTACTGGGAGAGCAGCGACGTGATTGCCTTCATTCTCCGTCAGATTGGGAGATTTGACTCCACTACTATGGCCATGGGGGAGGAGAAGGAGGTGTCCTCCTTCCGGCCTGGACAGCCGCGCGAGAAGTGGATCAAGAAGCGCACGTCGGTGAAGCTGAAGAACGTCACGGCCAATCACAGGGCGAATGATGTGATTGTGAAGGAGGGAGAACCTCAGAAGCTCTTGGCGAGGTTTATGTATGGCCCTCTGGATATGATAACACTGGCCGGAGAGAAGGTGGATGTGCACCTGATGAAGGATCCGCCGGGAGGCGAGTGGATGCACGTGACGACAGAGGTGACGGACAAAACGGGGAGGATCCAGTATACGTTGCAGGGCGACAAGACCATGGGATACGGGATTTTCCCGGTGAAGATGGTTGTGAGAGGCGATCACACGTCGGTGGACTTTTATCTGGCCGTCATTCCGCCGTGCACTGAGTGTGTAGTCTTCAGCATTGATGGGAGCTTCACGGCCAGCATGTCGGTGACGGGAAGGGATCCCAAGGTGAGAGCGGGAGCCGTGGATGTGTGTCGGCACTGGCAGGAGTTGGGCTACCTTCTGATCTTCATCACGGGCCGCCCGGATATGCAACAGCAGCGCGTTCTGTCGTGGCTCAGTCAACACAATTTCCCACATGGTTTGGTGTCGTTTGCCGATGGACTCAGCACTGATCCGCTGGGCCACAAGACGGCCTACCTCAACAATCTGATGCAGAATCATGGCGTGGTGATTCACACGGCGTACGGCAGCAGCAAGGACATAAGTGTGTACACGAATATTGGACTGAAGCCCAAGCAGATCTATATTGTGGGCAAGGTGAGCAAGAAGCTGCAAGGCAATGCGACATGTCTGTCCGAGGGATATGCGCAGCATCTCAGCAGTCTGTTGGCTCATGGTGGCTCCAGGCCGGCGCAGGGCAACGCCAGGATGGTCATTCCACGGGGCTGCTTCAATCTTCCCGGGCAGGCGAGGCGCAGGAGCAAGGACACGGCAGGAGCTGGTCTGCCTCTCGCTTCGCCCATTCGCAGTGGCTACCTAAAGAGGAAATCCTATCTCAGTCATGTCTAAGATGTTTCTAAGTGTCATTATCGAGTGATTCCTTGATTTATTGTCACATAGTGAGTTCTGGTGACATTTCTTATCCCTCCTCGGGAGATGAAAACGATGGTAAACTGTCTATTTTTCCTCCTTTTTCAGGTACCTGGGCTCAGAAGACTGTATCTTTCCTGTTCGATGGCAGAATTGACAAGTATAAAACACATAACAAAAAGAAAAAAAAAATGCTGTAAACTAAGTCAAAAAGATGCTTCCATTTCTATAAAATGCGGGTGATCCTCTTCGCCCATAACGAGATTGCATCAAAAAATGAGAAGAAAAAATGTTGCGTGAAAGTAAAAATGGGAAATTCTAACTGCAATCTCGCCTTTCTCCAAGACAAAAAAAATGAAAAGAAACCTTTTATTAAGTGTTGTGCAAAATTGGAAAGCAAATTTTAATGAAAAAAAATTAAGATCTTGTAAAAGTCAAGTTAGTTGATGAAATTGATGATTCTCTATGTGTAATACTCGTTAGATTAACAAGAAGCTGTTCATTGAAAGGGTTGAGAAGTGAGGAAACAGAAGGTGTTGAAGAAGATTTAGGAAGAAAAATCCATAATTGTATTTATCTGTGAAGTTGTAGAAGTTTGAAATGGAGAAATATGAAAAATTGCTCTCTAAATGTTGTTAGTTGTTAGGATGAGAGATTTTGGCGGGGTGGAAATAATTATTTTAAAGAAATTACTGTATTGATGTGTGCGTGTGTAAAACATCCACTCGTTGAGATCAACAAAAAAACACTGTGAGATAGAAAAAGGAAAGAAAGATATTTTGGGAAGTTTGTCTCTTACAAAAGGTGAATTTTAGAAATGGTGATTAGAATGGTTATGCAGGAAAAAATGGAATTTCAATGTGTACTAATTGTAAATTTTGTTATGAGCAACAGAGATGATATATTTGTAAATGTTACGTTCAATAAATGTATAAAATTTATAAGAGTTTTGAAAATCACTTAAGAAAATCTTCCAAAGCACCTCTCTAAACAGCCGAAATGCGGTTTATTTCTCAGCTAACAAAACGCATTTTAGGTTAGTCGAGGCACAAACCGTATATGAGCTAATTTCAGCTAAGTTCAGGGCTATGGCAAAATATATGAGCGAACGTGAAGTGATAACGCGTTAAATAATTTTTTGTTCATAACATTTCCTTCTAAAAAAGCTCCCAATTATTCCTCAACTTTTTGTTTTCAGGTATTTAATGATACTTGAATTACAAAAAAAGATATTTCAGAAAGCTATGGAACGTCATAATGGCATTAAGATAATAATGTTGTGAGAAAGTCAGTTTACCAACATCATTTGACTACTAAAGATTAATTATTTATTTATAGCTTCAATATAATTTTAATTCCATGTGTTACTTTAAACATAGAACTCAATATTTCAATCTAATTTGCATACCAAGTTTTTTCTTATTACGTTTGGTGATATGAGATAGAATAGACAGTATGATAAGACTTTTCACACAACATGCAGAGTCCGAATGTTTCAGTCAGCTTATCATGCGAAGAACGAGTTGCTTCAGTGTTCTTCAAATTGTCTAAGTGAGATGTTCGCTGAAGTGCTCAAGAGTATTCCCGATTTCCCAAACAACTGGCGGCCAAGAGTCTTGATAACTCAACCAGATATTCCGCGGGTTGGATTAGAAATTTTAGAGCAGAGGTATAACTGAAATGTGATTTATGAATTATAATCGCGTCGCTAACTATTAAATTTGGGATAGATGTGAAGTGATCCACACAACAGGATGGCCACGGTCAACAAGAGAAGAGATCCTGAAGAGTATTAAAGGCGTTGATGCTCTTATGTGGGCAAGTAGTGAAAAATTAAACGCAGAAATTCTCGATCAAGCCGGTTCTAATCTCAAAGTGATTTCAAATTACTACACCGGCTACAATCACATTGATGTGAAGGAAGCTAGGAAGCGCAACATTTCTGTCGGATTTACAGGAATCGCTTCGAAAGATCCTGTTGCCGATGTGGCCGTTGGCTTGATGATCACAATGGGAAGGAGATTGCACGAGGGAAACCTCGCGATCATGAAATCTCAGTGGGAGAAGCGACCCCAATGGCTCTTAGGTTGCGACATTGCGGGATCCACTGTGGGGATTATTGGCTTAGGAACAATTGGCCAGAAGATAGTGAAACGCCTTCAGGGATTTGAAGTGGGAATGTTCCTCTACACAGGTCGCAATTGCAAGCCTGAGGGCGAGAAATTGGGAGCAATATTTGTCTCTCTGGAGGAACTCCTCACGAAGAGTGACTTCATTATCATATCTTGTCCTCTCACAGCAGAAACGGAGCATTTGATAAATAGAGAGGCTTTGGCTAAGATGAAACCGACTAGTATTTTGATTAATGTCGCCCGAGGAGAAATTATTGATCAAGAAGCTCTCGTTGATGCTCTCAAGACCAACCAAATCTGTGCCGCTGGATTAGATGTCACCACACCTGAACCTTTGCCAACAGATCATCCACTACTTCATCTCCCAAACAGCTGTAAGAAAATTTGTTGTTTAGATGGTGTTTTAACAAAAATGTTTATCTGTGACTTTTTTTCAGTTATAACCCCTCATTTGGGATCAGCAACTAAATCAGTAAGGAATGACATGGCCACAATCGCAGCTTTGAATATGTTACAAGGTTTAGCCGGAATTCCCATGATAAGCCCAATTCCATAATAGTTAGCATTTTTTGTTATTTTATTCAATTTTAACAGTGTAATTTGCTTGTCATTTATTTCGACGAATTCAATGGCATGCAAGATTGCATGCCAGTGTGAAATAGTAAACAAAGGTGAAATGAAAACAAAGTCTTTTCCTCAGTTTTTCAAGGAAAAATGTTCGGTTTTCTCAAGCGAAATCAATCCTCTGCTAAAGGATACAAGATCTCAAATGTGGGAAGGACCAAAAAATATGGAATCGTGGTTTCTTCTTTGAGGGATTTATTGAAGAAAGCATCAGCAAAATTCCAGGTCTTTCTGTCACTGTTTTTCGCACAAAAGTGAATTTTCCTCTAATAAAAGCATTCCTTTTACAGATTGAGGACTGTAAGTGCTTCCTGGCCCAGGATGGAACTCTTGTGGAGGATGAAGAATACTTCAAAAGTCTCCCAGCACAGACACTCTTTGTCATTGCAGGAAAGCATGACAACGTGAAGACGGACTTTGAACTCCTCTTCGAGGCCATCCGGAGCAGGAATTCTGCCTTACTGGGAGCAGGTGAGATTGTCCGGAAGTTCATCAGTGAGAACAAAGAGAGCCTTCTGGAGTCACTGAAGCAGCTTGAAGAGAAGGAGTGCAAGGAAACAGAACTGAGTCTGAGGCAAGAACACAAAGAGTGGTTCTCCGGACAGGATTCTCGCTTCTCCAGCAAAGAGGAAGTCATGGCGAAACGAGCCCAAGATCGTGTGAGAGGGTATTTCTACAAGACGAAGGATGAAATCACAAAATCGAAGATTTATCGAGAAAATATCACAGCGCGGATGAAATTGAATGAGATTCTGGGGGTTTTCCAGTACTTCCTCATAGGCTGTGACCACTTTAGCTGTCTCTTTGATCGGAAATACCCAAGGAAGCATGAAATTGTGGAGGAAGACGCACCAGACGGTGGGATTCCCAAGAAGCGCATGCGGATGATAAAGGAACTCTTCGAGGAAGAGGAATTCTTCAAGGATTTGTGCGTATCTCTGTGTAATTCTCACGGAGACTTCCGTTGTCAGGGTCTCTGGAGTGAGACAACCTGCAAGTACAGCAATCACTTGATAAATCCCTACTCATCTCGGGAGAACTTCATTCTCTTCCAAGTTTGGAACTTGGATCATCAGATTGAGCTCTCCCGATCGGTGATTCCCTCTCTTCTCAAGACCGTTGAGCAGATGAGCGAGGAAAATAATCTGCAGTGTCAAGTGCATCGCTGCAGAGCAACAAATATTGACATTATCGCCTATTTTCTCGAGCTCTTCACCACTGATAATCTCAAGTTGGTGCACATTGTTTGCCATGATAAGGGACTCCACAGCCTCCGGTCCAAAGGGAGAATTCTGTGTGCCAAATGTCATGAGTTGGCAACTCTCGATGCGATTATGGACAAAATCCAGGAAACAAGTGACGAGAAGAGATGACAAATTGAGGTAACAAGTAAATCTTATTTGAATTTCCATTCACGCGTTTCAAATACAATCTCGAACTTAAAATTCTTGCTGCATTTGAATTTTCTGCACATTGGCTTTTACTGAGAAATGGTCAGACTTTCGAAAGGAGTCCACTCTTGGCAAAGGTGGAGAAAAATACCTGTCGCTTCTGTGCTGCCAATCATCAGTCGGTGAAATGAAGAAGAGACACAAAATTGGCTCCAAAAGCGATCACAGGAAGTGATAAATACTTTTTTTCTGCTGAAACGACTAAATTATCATTTTATTTATTGGCTCATTTGAGAAAGAATGCACAGTATTTTGTGTAAAAATAACCCTTGAGGAAAACTATTTTGAATAATGACTCCGAAGAATTCCGGCAATGAGGATTTTTTGGGATGCTCTGTGAAAAAGCCTGCTTGAGTAAATGTCTCGTTAAATCATATGCTAAGACGAGCAAGACCTTCACTTTCATATTAGAGTGATTTAAATATTGCAAATGTGAAACATTTCTTGGGAATCCGCAAAGTATTGTTGACAGTCATTATTATTAGTTAAACAATGGCGACTGTGTTTTTATTGGGAGAAAATATTCCTCTCATTTGTGCTCACTTTTTATTAGTATAGTTGAGTTATTGCTGGCATAATAAATTCAAAATTTGCTTAATACTACATTTAATCACAAGGAAAATCTGCTGAAATTGCCAATTTGTCTATTTCTGCAAATTTGGTAGAGAGAGTAAAAGTGAAGGAGAAAAAATTGCCTGTTTGAGATGTTCAAATTAATTTGCTGGTTCTCTGTGACTATTATTTATTTATCTGTTTGAGATGCTGATCAAAATGTTCTGTTCCCGTTTACTTTTCTCCAGTGTATGAAATGTTCTAGTTTTGAACATAGTAGGGAATAAATATACCTATAATTTAATATTGAAATAATGAATATTGGATATCCATGAAGAAACACACAGTTTCTTTAATTCAACAGTTTATCCACTGCCCTAATTTACATACACGAAGAATTGCCAGGCATAAATGGTATTTCAGTGCGACATTTAGTAGTTCAGCTAGCCCACTTCTTTTCGCAGATCTGCACACTTTGCGTCCTCCAGGGCAGATTTACAGCAAACATCCGCCTCTGATAGTGTGCGCATTCCCAAGAGAGCGGCTCGAGAAAAGTGATGTGGAAAATTGAGGAAGTTGCACACGATGCTGACCAGAACAGAGAGAAGAGTGCAGAACTGCCCTGGAATCGTACTGAATGGTGTGAGCAGAAGGTGGACTGGCGAGAGGGAGAAAAAAAAGAGCATAAAACTCATAATTTTGCTTTCAACATTGGAATTACTTAGTGTGTCCCACACACAATTTTATACCTCCGCCGCAAAACCTCGCACACACACGAGCCCAGAAGAAGTACAACCAGATTATCCGGCACTGAAGCCACACTCGGCAGCCACTTGGGGCTCTCGGTGGCATCATATTCATTTTCATTTTCCGTTCGATCGTCGGTTTGATCGCACGATAGCTTGGGCTGTGTGACTGTGCTCTTTTTGGCCAACGGTCAGTGTGTGGAAGGACTCTCGACACTCCAGAGATGACTTCATAGTCTCGTGACAATTGTTAGTGACGCTGAGTGTTTGTTAGTGATTTGACTGCATCAGAAATGCTCTGGACAAAGTATTAATTAATGTTTTTTTAATGACATAACCGTTAATGAACTGTTGCGGTGTAGTTTGAAAGTGAATTGTGTGTTCAACTCAATGTGCCAAAATACCTCCCAATCGATTAGTGTTTAATATATATGGTGTGAGGGAATTACCGCCTTATCGCAGTGCGTGGAGTTATCAGCGAGAATTGTACTCATCATGGCCTCGTACAATGAGTTACAATTCGATTGGTCAATGCTCTGCCAAGAATCTAAGAACTGGACTCTATCAGGTATGCTTTTTACACGCTTTTCTTTGCCACCTCCTTCACCACTTCTTGTGATTCTTGCGTACATTCATAACATGTATACCGGTTTGCCCGAACGTAATTCCATGCAATCACTACAAGGCAAGAATGAGAGAGAATACATTCAATAAGCGCGCATCCCATGCAAAATTGTTCAAATTGTTCGCTTTGTTGGATTATGATTATAGGAAAAAATATATAATCTTCATGTCTGATCGACCGGTAAATCTATAAGATTAACACTTACTTATTTCATGATGTTTAACGTTTTAAAGTTGTTGGACGGGAATTTCTAGGATAATATATGCATATTTTTGATTCTCATTTCATTCCTAAACTCCACTTATAAAATAATTGCTAGCTAAGTTACTCCGTATTAAATGAAATTTGTGAAATACTCACTATTTGTAGTATTTTCACCATAATTATCCTCATAATTTAAGCACGTTACTTCGAATGCTCTTTAAGAATCCTTGTCAAATAAAACTCAAAGCAAGACTCGAAGTTGAATAAAACACTTTGTGAAAAGAGTGTCACAAAAAACACGAATCTATCAATCGTTCCCTGCAGCAATACATAAAATGCCCAATATTGACATGTTATGCATGCACGCCTCTTGAATGGCGTGTGCGTTTTGGTGGAAAATAAGTGGAGTCTCTAAGAAGTTGTGCGAAGGCGTCCATCGGTGCAGGTAAAAGGTGCAAACAGTGGTGTTCTTTATGTAGAGGCACAATTGGACAGCGATTGATTGTTTTATAAGTTTCATCGGCATTATAGTTTCTAATGGTTCAAATGGAAAATGTACTTGCTGCAATTAATAGCATTACAGAATCGATACAAAAGTATGCTAGCTATTTCCCACATATACACTCGTGAGTGATTTTGGTTATTAATTTCACCTTCGAATCCGCACCTGTACGCTTTACCTGAATCTCTTGCCACTTCGCTCTTGCTCTTCTGTTTCTGTCTGTGTTTTTCTCTTATTTCGCAAAATAAAAATTCTTTCATCTCGATTTCTTTTGGCTCGCCAGTATTAATGCAAATTGTCGATGAGGAAAGCAGACGAGGAGGAAACCGTCTCGCAAAAATTACAACATTTCACGAACTTCATGTGTAAGAGTGCGGCTGTTTTTCGGCCTGATGGCCTCTTCGTGTGTGCTTTCTTTCCATCGAAAAAGTGTTTTTAAACTCTTTTGAGCCCAATCATCATCTGTCATTCCCAGACATGTTCACCATTAGGACAGAAATATTGCCCATCCACATTAAAAGACGGTGCAAATTGCCTGGCGAAATGGCGTTCTTTGCCGGTGATTTGTGCGAAAAAGACTGGCAATATTCATTACACCTATTTCGAACGGTAGATGGTGATGTCATCCATCATCCACTGAAGAATACTTTCAATCACATTGTTCAAATATTGGACAATTAACATCTTCACTTACTTCATCCGCTCACGATTGCGGCAACTTTCGTTGCCGCATTTCTATTTTTAATGTCCACAAGTGATGGGATTTTTATTGAATTCTCAAATATCATTGTACTCGATTTCCATTTTGTTCTTTGATCCCCTTCACACCAAGAGTGCGATGACAAATTGTTTATAAATACACAAATAGCATCACACAATTTCCGTCACGATACTTTATTTAGATGCATCAATTAAAGCCAAGTAATTTCTCCGTTCTTGATAGCAACATACCAACTGCCCTGGTTCACACAGACCGCTGAAGTACAGAGTGAATCTCCACTTTATTTGATTGGCAATTTTGCTGTGCCACAGATGAGGAAGACATGCAATCACTTATTATATTTCCGTCCTGATTGAATATTGGGTTATTTCAATTTTCCATCGCCTGCATTTCATATCTTATGAAATTCTGTGTTCTACTGAAGATCATCATAAATTAATTTGCAATAAATTATATCAAGATTTATCTAACATGTTTTCAATATAGTTCAGCAGTTTCAGCAATTTAGAATGTTCTTAAACGATCCAATAATTTTCAAAAACATCTTCCTTTTCGCATTCCATATTTCACGCAGAAGACAGACCCGTGAAAAGAATTGATTGAAGTTTTAATGTGCTTGCATTTGCCATACTTGAACCAGTGAAGATGATGGTGAAAAAAAACCCATTGTGAATTTTATGTTGCATAGAGAATCTTGTCCATCATGCTGGACGATTTATTGCCTTCCTGCATACTTTATACGTGATTATGATTTACGTTGAATTCACCTGCTCAAAGAGGTAGCCAGCATATTGACTTATTTGAATATGCCACACTATGTTAAGCACCTTGCAAAAACCATCGCTTATAAAGTTTTCAAGCCTTTCCCCACACACATAAACACACCACTTCGCCATCAGTTGCTGCAACTCCGAGTGAATTGATGAATTTGTAAAATATATTTTGAAACGACAGAAAAATATACAATACACACACTTGAGAATGCGTATTTCCTCACTGTTATTTATTTATTTTCATAAATCAGTCATTTTGGAGTCTCTCTTCCATGCGTTGCTCAAAAGGTATGACTTGAGGAAACATTTGGGAGGCATTAAAGAGGCCTTTTAGCGTGATTGGAAATTTACAACACCCAAAATAGGGCTCACTTCCCCCGAAAAAACATTTATATTGCGTTTCACTTCCGGACCGCTACAAGGGTGACTCTCACGCTTGCATTTGAGATCAGCGGTAAATATGTCGATGGGTGTTTAATTCAAACTTGAGGATATTGAAAAGCAAATAAGTCTGTGGTTTTAGGACGAAATAACACACAGAGAGTAATAGGACTTCGCAGTAGGAGGGGCATGGAAATAGGCGTGGTTTTGAGGAAATTAAAATCACAGTTTGAAAGAGACTTTTGACTGAGTGAAAGAGACTCCGCCACAAATCTGCATTCCAAGTGAGTTGGATTGCCAATTTGTTCGATAGACAATCGATGCATCTTGAACTTCCGGTTGGAATTTAAGGCGGAGCTTCGCGAGGCGAAATGGGGTCAATCGACTTGAACAATAGACGATCAATAATGTCAATCAAGCATAACTCCACTCTTGAGAGATTTCCATCTCTGATCCAGACATCAAATTGCCATTTTCATCTTAACTGCCACACCATCAACCCTAATTTCTTCATTCACTGCACCGTTTATCCCATATTTCGTGCGAATGTGAGCCTCAAGCGTGAAGACGCCAAAGGAAAAACAACTCCAACACACAATATTTCACCAATTCCACGCTGATGATATTGACTTATTGCTGTTGGGCAATAATTACACACGTATGAGCCAACTTTTGCAAGTCAATGAGCGGCGGAGAAAAAGGCTGACAGTGTGAATGGTAAGAAAGGTCACAGAAATTCTTTAATTGCTACTTCAATCACTAACAATTTAACTCTCAGTAAATCACATTTCATTGAGCATCATCGAGAGTGTCGAAAATGTGCACACCTTTGCGGTTTATGTGATTTATGGCTTGAATAAGCGCTCTTTGAGCCCTTTGAGAACTATGGATTTCCACTGTGGCGCGCCAATTTCCACACTCATTTCCGCAGAAAATTGCCAATAGATTTAATGTAAACATTTGTAATTCAATATAAATTCAAAATACGCACATTCTTTAAATTGCTAATATGAAAATATAGACAGTAAGTACGCGAGGAATAAGTTGATTTTCTTGTTCAGAAAGTATTTTGCATATATGCAATTTTCTTGTGAAATTCCTATAATTATCGTACATAGAAAAATTAAACGTCCATTGCATTCTGATTAATTTATTTAAAATTTCTCTTTCATACACATTTGAAACATTGAATTATTTGCATTTGAACACAATCAATACAGTTTCCCATGTTTTTTCTATCTTATCAGAGTTTCTGTCCATAAACAACCTTCTCAACAAATTGTTATGGGCTCGAAATTAATTTTATTAGCATACCTTCCATCACCACACCTAATTTACGAGCTGTTAATGCGACAGTCAAATAATAAACATTCTACAATGCTTTCCTAGCGCACCTTCTCCCAATCTCCGTTGGTGATGGTTCTGCAATTTACTCTTCATGAGCCAAATTCAATGGCACTGAGATTTCCCAGAGTCATCTTGAGAAGTGCCACTCAAGCCGAATAATAAAGTGAATAAATATGTGCATCTGCTAAATGGAAAGGTGAAAATTTGTTAGATTTACTTTCATTTCTTCTTTCTCTCTCTATCCATTCTCTCGTGAGCTTTGGTGGAAAGCCAACACGATGCATTCTGTCGTGTGGCACCATTGATAAAATCTCGCAGGTGCATTTCTATTCACGTCCCAAACACCAGATGTATATATTTTTATATATGCAAAAAATATGCATCTCTCATATGATTAGAGATTGGAGAGATTGTTCACTCCGAGATATTCAATTCCAATTAAAGCACGATTAAATCTGTGCATCATTCACATTTCCAATCGAAAATTTCAATATTAATGGCGTCAAGACAGTAATTTCTGTGGAAATCCATCTCATAGAATCCCAAACATGAGGAAATGTTATGCAAAAGCCATAACAATTAATATAAAATGAAGATGCTGTCCCAATCTCTCCATCCCAAAGACTTCTTCCTTTCCATTTCCAGATGGGGATTCACAATTACAATAATTACTCTATGAGAGAATTTCACAACGTCTCACTTTTGTTATAGTTTTTCAGTTTCTTTTTGAGTTTCGCACAAAAAAAGCGTATAATAGAAGGTATCGAATACTTCTACTCTCTATCTCGCCTAATTCACTGATTATCATCTCCTTGATATCAATTAACAACTAACAATAGCTCTCGGGCAAGGCGTGAAAAATTCACTTCACTTTGGAGTGTTTTTCACGTAACCAACTATCAAATTTCCATGGCATGGAGAATCTGGGCTGTGGGAATATGTTATCACTCTATTTACACTTGATTTTGAGATTGTAATAGTTGAATAAATGGTGGAAGTGCACTTTCTTTGTGGGCAATTTGGGATTTTCGTCCGATAAAACTGTTATAGAGAAGTTGTACGCACATTCTCCTTATCGTGCCAAGAGTTTTTTGCCCCAACGTAACGTGTAATTGAAATTACCACTCTCGCAGAGAGTTACCTCTATTTAGCCGCTAGGCCTCTGTGGTGAACCATAAAAATCACCCAACGTTCAGCCCATTGCAAATCGGAAGTGAATTGTGCAGAGGATGGAAAAGTAGTGGCAATCCTGCAAAAAGTCAAACCCCTTGAGGTCTATTGGCCAACATAACTCCACTGCAAGTCGCGCACAAGAAGTCGCACTGCTATCGTCTTTTGTGATCTGTTTTTGCCCAAGTCACATCGACATTTCGCCGAGCGGGCATTCAAAATATTTTACATCACATCGCGACCTGCCAAATGTGAATTTAATGGCATTTAGAGTGAAAATTGGCAAGCTCTATTTGTTTTCTCTGCTCTTTTTTTGCTGTCCCGTGTGTGATCTCGTCTTGGGTTCAGCGTGTTATGTCGATGGAGGTGTGGTTCAGTCCTCATGTTCGATGCAATCTCTCATTTGTACACGCTTTTTCGTCAACATCACGAGCGGCACACTAATTTACCCCACAACTCAATACACTGAATGAATAATGCAAAAAAGGCCTCAATTCTGGCAATAACATTGAGATCCTCTCGTAAAGACGGCGCAAATAATTTCCCGACTTTCACACAAGACGCATTTTCACTTGCATATCTTTATGATAGTATTTCATCTTATATTTAACTAGATTCTGGAGGAACAGATTTGTTTGACTGATAAAAAACCCCTGAGTGAATTGGACATTCGAAATGATAGAATTGATAGATTTAATAGAGAATCCTGAATATTATAAATCTATGCACTTATCATCTGTTTTCCCCTGATTTGCTTTGTTTTTTTATGTTTTGGAGGCGCAGGCGTTATGGCATTTTCTCCATCTCGAAGATTTGCTACGTTGTGAAAATTCACAACACAATTTACTTGCCTTTGTCCGTGAATTATTTAGCCTCATGTCGATAGGACAATTTGAAAGAGGGGGACTTTCTTGTAAAATTATAATAGTAAACGACCAGTTTCCATGCCAGACAGTATCGATTTTTCCTGGCGCGCATATGGAAAAGGGGTTGTTTCGTGCTCTGCTCGTGAGTTTTTCTCCCCTCTTCGAGGGTCGTGACAGTGCATTGCCAGGCTTCAGTCTATTTTAGTTGTTCCCAAGCATCTTTCACATCGATTGCAACGACAAAGAGGCAGGGAATTGTGCTCAGAGAGTGAAAAATTGGCCAAGAAATGGTTCATAATTGAGGTGTTTGAGTGACCACGGAGACTTCTCACCCAATTTGCCGCATCAGAATTCACCTGGATAATGTGAAAAAGAGTGTGACCTTCAGTGGAACGGGAGGAGCACGCAAAAAGCACAATAAAATACACGGTTTTTTCATCTCTGATACTTTAGTTAGCAGAGGGGTTCAATTTGAGCCACATAAGAGTATTATTAGCCTTCGTGTAAGAAAAAAACGTACATATATTTTCAAGAGTTTCATTGCGAACGAGGCGATTCTGTCCGAGAATTAATTTGTGTACAGTCAACGTGAGTAACTCGTTTCTCAGAGGTAGATTTTTCGAGTAAGAGGAAAAAGTCGATAGTGCCTCTTGTTTAAGACACTGATAAGACGAGTAGTTTCTCAATAAAGTGCTCACGAATCATGTCTCAGTGAAAGTGACAAGGTGCCAAATATGGATGTTGATTTATCGTGTTAATTTCCACCGTATTTTGCCACCAATATTGAAGTGAGACGCCTGAAAACAATCTCTCTCAAGCGACAAGTTAAGAGTATTAAGAAGCACGGCACCGGAAGTGAATAAAGCTCTCTTATCACAGTGAATATTTGAATACAAAGAGGCGTGACCTTAACCGGTAGAACAAATCCCAACATCCTCTTAATCTTGGCGGCATCTGGGTCGCAAGTGCAGATCGACAATGAATGCATTCAGAGAGCCACTTGAAGGTCCATCGGTTGCCGAGGATGAATGCCCTCGTCACATGCTGGACGGTATGTAATGGTCCACAGATTACCACCCATATCGACGAGGAAGTTCATGAATATATAATACGCATTTGGAATAATGAGCTCACCACCTTGAATTTCCAATCCACTCGAATTCGAATGCACATCCATCTATCATGGTTTTTCCTCCTGGCATACCATTGGCGAAGATGCAAGGTCATGGGACTGGAGAATGCCTGGCCATGTGCCAAAATTACTATTGGCTAGAGAGAGATGAAGATTGTGATGCTGTCTGGAAAATTCGGGATATAATGTGAAGTGCAGCATCTCGTGTGGAAATATTGCGCAATTGCTGTAATATTCTGTCTTTAAATTACGCGTAAAATTGCGATTTTCGCTCACAATCCTTGATTTTTTTTTTGACAATAATAATCAATATCGAAAACCATTGAAAAAATGCCAACTTGCTTCAATATTTAATCCGCAACAACAACAAAGTAGTTGTATATAAAATGCTCATAAATCTCTTCGCTGATGTGATCGATTTCCACTTTTTGCTCTTGCACATTGAGAGAAATTGATGTGATTATTCCAAAGTAAATATTCACACACTTCACGCATATTAAATAACACTTTTTCCTGTGATTCAACATGAGAAACCACTTTCTTGATAGCCAGCGACCTTCGTCATTTTCTATATCAAGATCAAGACGACCACCTTTGACGTGGTCTGACCATATCTTATCGCACCCATGATGATTTCTTACCACTTATCTTCCAACCATCACTTTATCCATGTCATTTGAGTAATTATTTACTTTTTGCACGGTTGCAAGTTATGTTTGCTTTTTGCGCCACCGAACAATCAAGATTGATAGGTTTTCTGCAGCGGAGGTTCGTGGATGCTTAATTAATTCGTTAGTTCACTCCTGCGGTGAGTCTGTGTGAATTTCAAAGGTGTTTCACGCTGATTTTATATGAGGAATACATATAATGAATGTATTCAGACGATTCAGACAAATTGACCGGATTGAGCTGAACTTTGAAACCACAAGTCTTTTGCTATTGTTTCGCTGTGCATTTCGTCAAGGAAGGTGCTAAAATGTTCAAAGGTCTTTCGAAACCCAACCAGTCAACATTATCTGAATGAAATGTGAGCCTGTGAAGAGCAATTAATTACCGCTAAACAGCAGTCAATGCCTAGTGTGGAAAAAGTCATCTATTTGTCTTGCATTGTATATTTACCAAAGTGGGAAACACACAAATTATATACATATGATAAAAATTGTTGAGTAAATTCTCATTTGGCGTTTCTCAAGTGTAATGACTAGTCACTGGCAATAGAGAACTTTGGGACGAGTTGAAGGGAATGAAATTTTGTGAAATAGTAAATTAAATGTTTTGTTATTTAATTGCCGAGGAGATTTTAATTAAGAGAGCAGAGATTTTTTTTCATTAAAAATTCAAATTGGGTTGATGTTTCTCTTTTCTTTCCTTAATAACTCACCGTGTGGAAAGCACGAGGTGGAACAATTGAGATGAAACGTGTTTTTCTTGCCCAATTACTTCATTCACTATTTTACTCTGGAGGATTTACCACGAAATCGCTCCTTCTGAGTACATCTCTGCGCTGGACTCGTCTGCGAATGAGTCAAGACAGCATGACTTCACGTAACTCGATAGCACAAAATGTGTTGAAAACAGTACAGCAAAAAAGAACATGCTTGAAGACCATGGCTAGAAAAAGTTTAGGAGAATTGATGCTAATGCTGAAATTGACGTGGAATTTGAGCTTTTATTTGAAACAAGCCTCTTTAACCCGCCCGAAGCCCTTTAAATCCATCTTTCACTCCATTCTTCATAGCCGCATTCCCTCGTGCATGAGCCATTATGCAAAAAGGGGCACAGAAAGGTGAGAGAAGCCTTCGATGAGAGAAAGAGTATTAAAAGGGTCAAATGTTTGAAGCACAAACCACCCACCAATAAGTGAATGGGCAGTTCGTCCATTGTGCAGAGAAATTCCGCAAAAATCTATTAATAATCCTATTGAGCCCATGGTGAATGGGATTCCAAAGTGAGTGGAGTGGAGATGAATTGATCATAAAACTCTCAGTTTGCATATGAAATGAATCTCGGGACACTCGGAAATCCTTCTATTTTATTGAGCCTTATGTCTGTCCTTAAGCGTATTACCGTTTATCCATGAACCCAACATTGTGAGATACATTCGAGAGCTGCGACTGAAACAATGCAAGCGCGACACTTTGAAATTTGCTCACATATTGTTGGCTGCATCACCTGTGATCGTAAATGAGTTTCGCGATATTACAATATTCCGTAATATATGCGGAGAAAAAGTACTTATGAATGTATATTACTATTTATGAAGCATAAATATGGCCGAAATAGCAAATGAGAAAATACGACAGTGGATGATGCACGCGACTGTGTTGAAGAAAAGTTGAATGCAGGTGTCCCAAAAATTGCCCCAGCGAGTGATCCACTGCTCTACTTAGGCATTTACTTGATCATGATCAAATGTATCAATTCTGCAATTATATCTTTTTATTGCCTTGGCAAAAAGAGAGCTCTTTATATCATCTTAGCATGAATTGTTTCACCGTGTCTGTGAAATGTGCATAAATTGCAAAATTGCGATCTTTCTCCCCAATATACCCATATTTTCACGTGGCCCCAAGACAGCAAACTGTGAGGCGTGAAAGGTGTTTGTAATTCTAATTAAGGAGAACTTTTTAGCGTCACTCTGAGCAATTCCTGTCTCTCTCTCTTTGCTTTATTGTAGTGAAAAACGTGATAGTGCAAAGTGATGAGAAATTTTGCAAAGAGAAATGATAATTTCTCCGCCAAGAGACAATCTTATTGTCAAATGAATGCGGAGGAGAGATTAATGGCGAATTTTTGCATACTAGTCCCTCTTAATCATACTTAGCTCAAGACATCACTCACACCAGTCATTTAACTAAACATTCATATCACTTTAATTGACTTTCTTTTGGGTGCCACACAATATATTGCTTATTTTACTAGGTTGTTGGCGTGCTTCTTTTTCCATCCATTCATTTAATGTCCATTCCGTGCTCTTCTTCTTGCCGCGGCGTGAAGCACAAGAGAGGCAAAATATTGTGTGTTACACATTTGCAAGTCTAATAAATTTAGTTCTCTCCATAGAATTTTATATTTAATTTCACAGTGGGTGAAAAAGTGTAGGGAATTATCTTCTCGTTACAAGGAAATTGCTATTGAATTTTATTGGCGCCCAGGTGAGGTTTGAATGAAAGGGAAAAGAAAAGAAAAAAAATCACCACAATGAGGGCTCATGTGAAGAATCAAAAATCACGTAGAAATTGGTACAAAAACTCCAAGATGTTTTGTCCATCTGTGGGAATATAATATTCGAATATTTTTTCTCCATCTCAGACAAATATGATTTGTTAATTTGCAGATGAAGAAAAATGAACTTGTCAGCTTCCGGTGAAGGTTATCTCATTAATAATAATTTTATTATTATTGCAATTCCATCGCAATGTTAACCCATTTGCTGGAGGTGGGAAAAGGGAAAGTTTTCGGAATTTTCCTGTCATGTGAAAAATGTGTGTCTCTTGTTGGAAAAGTATGAGCAATAAATTCATCACAATATCTCGCATGACACAAGTCCACTTTTCCATCTTAAGAGAAATTATATTCATGAGATGAGAAAATTGATTCAGTTTTCCAATTACATCGACCTTCTTTGGGTGCAATTTCAGTGGCTAATTAAGTGGAATCAAAATAAAATCCCATCTCTCAAAGTGAATTCATTAAATAGTCATAAATCTTAAAGTTCAGCTTTGTTAATGGTAATTCAAAAAATAACATTACTGAAAATTGCACACGAAACCTGTGTAGGAATTTGAATGGGTTAACAAATTGCTTTATTGCCATCTTACACATATATTTTTTTCCAACCGTCGCTGCGAATGAAGAAATTTGTCACTTTTTAGACGTTATCTGCCGAAAATTGTGGAGAAATTTCACTCCCCAGGTTAATGAAGGCTAATCGATTTAAGTGTTCGCAAAAGGCAAATTGGAAGTAGCCAAAAATCACAAGAAATTGATGAATAGTTTTCGGGGCATTGCTGTTCTTATGCCCATCTCGCGTTTTTCAATGTAATTCCCCCGTATATTGGGCGCAAATGAAGATTCATTGCACTCTCTTGGCATTACGTATGAACTCTTTTTCCTCACCACCAATTCATTGTGTACAATTTTATAATACTATTTGTGGTATTCACCTGCGTATATCGGTGTTGGCGAGAGAGCTGTGTTGGGCATTACTTACTTGGCTGGCACGAAAATACCTCAGTTGTCGGTTTGACTTCGAACGAGCTAAATCGTGCGATTGCTTCTGGTCGACACTCGATTCCTGGCTAGCCAACAATATTCGTCATCATTTCCCTAGAATTCTAGGGAAGAACTCAGAAGTCTTCGCCTCTCGATTGCGCTGAATTTTAAGCAATCATGTGACTATTGTGAGAATTCGCGCACATTTAGAATTCTGGCGGTTTCTCAGAGTGTCCATCCTTAATACATTCAGCCATCGAGAGGCAATAGAGTAAATTGGACAAAGTGCTGGTGAAAAAGATGAATAAATTTCTCACCGTATAAAGTTAATTGTGTTGTAAGAAATTCTTCGTTCCAGTTGAATTATTAGGTGTTTTGTTTTATCTTAACGCGCCCCAAAAACCTCAAGAAATGCAATGATTCCCACTTTTTTCGGTCACACAAGGATTATCTCTAAAGCGATTTGACATTGTAGGAAAAATGTCAAATTGTCATCTTCAAATTAATAATATATTCACGATTATGTGCGCTTTTTATGTGGTATAAATTTCCATTGGATGACCGAAAGAGAGTCCAAGTGTAGCGGAAAAGGGAAAAGAATAGTAATTGTGGAGTGATAACAAGTGTATTTAGGAGTTGTTATGGTGAAGCGAAATTACCCGTTCAATGTGACCAGAGATAGTAATTTAATGTGTATCTTCACCAGTGGAAATTGGAGCTCGAAAATATACCATCAATTTCATATATTTATATATTGTCTCCCTCTCACTTGTGCCACAATTTCCAGTGATTGAAGAGTCAGTGTAAAAAAAAATGAAATTTCTGTGAGAAATGACTTCCAACAATGTGCCAAACGGTACGACGGCCAACATCATCAAGCCACCCAATCCGCCGTCCATCAATGGCAAGGCGCAGGAGGATGAGTCCTCCTGGGATGCCCAGTCGGCGGCCGCCTTCTCCAGACAGAACAGCATGGAGTGCTGGGACTACACCATCGAGCTGGAGTGCCTCCAAGGGCCCCAAGGTTCTCATCCACCTCAATTCCCACTGCATTCTGCACACCCAGGAAAATTACTCTCTTACAGTTATGCAATAAACCTCCACAGAGATGTTGTTCTCATCTCAAAACCATTCAATAGACCATGTTGCTATTTCTCCCTCATAATGAAAGCGCTGGGAATTTAAATTAAATACTTATCGATAGTGTTTTTTCCTTGCAAACTCAATTATCGTGTGAATGTCGTTGGTAAACGCATAAAACCTAAATTGCCAATCATTGGGTAAGGCTTAGAGGTCTCTCTTGAAATGTTCAGAAAATTTCAGAATCCTGAAACTTAATCAATGTGCAGAGCGATATCGAAAAAGAATTCTCGATCATTTTCAGAAAACATTGTTAGATTGTTCATGGCAAATTTCAAGTGGATTCTTCACTCATCCAAAAATCAATGATTGTTGATTTTATATGCAAAATGTGGTCTTTACGATAAAACAAATATTCTTTTTTGCTTTTCCACCTTGAAAATCGACTTCCATAGGATTTGCACACTGCCAAATATCACCCTGAATTTATTTATTTGTTCTATTATCTTTTCCGTGCAAATTTGTAAGTCAACACAACAGAAATCCTTAGCAATTCAATAAACCTTACTTTGTTGATTACAAAATAAAAAATCTTATCGTCATAAAGCACTTCTCAAAGCAATCAATAAGTCTCGATTGCCACATATTTGATTGACGTCTAAAAGTTAATAACTATGCTTACATCAAAAGCTGGCAAAGTGCGTTAATCTTGCGTAAAGCGACAAAATTATACCTATATGTATATAAAAAAAAACATGGTGCTACATAAAAAAAAATCAACCATTTCCGCTGATGAGGTAAAAATTTTGTCCACTCTAAAAGACTGAAGGAGATTCTCGCTCAGTGGAATTCAGTGAAGCGATCACTGATCGTATTTCTATTGATTTTTCTATTAATCTCTCTTTTCTCTTTGCACCTTATTTAGCTGTTCAAACTTATAATTTACGGGAGTGTTGGAGAAGCATGAAAAGAGATGTGTTAATAATGATGATTCAGCTCAATGACTCTTTTTTCGTCTTTCTCTCTCTCTCTGTCTCACTCTTGCTGTGCAAAATTTTCATGAGTTTTGTGTAAATAGTTTCAGAGGAAATTGTGTAATTAATTCACGTGTGTGATACTTTGAATTTTTGGAGCACATTTTCCTTGGAGATTTAGCCGGCCGTCCGGATTGTTTGAGGGTCAGAAGTCAATTGCCTCTGATGAGGAACTCGCGGAATGCGCATTTAATCTTACGGTCAAACTCTCGCGAATATTTTTGCCATTCACCTGGCAATGAAGAGAGAGGATCGGCGCCTCCACGCAGAATTGTGCGATCTTGGGATGATGCACATGTTACAATTGGAGATTGAGTGAAGATGGAAAGTCGCGAGTCATGCCGGGAATGCTCTTTTACTTTCCGGTATTGTGTCTGATCATTCCAGTCGGCAAATTGGATTCGTTAGTCAAATTCATAAGACGACTGATTTGGTGAAAGTTCTCTGGGTAAAATTACTTTTTGGCATTTTAGACATGAAGAATTGAGAGATTTGGCACTTTTTTGCGCGCCACCGGCTCAACCAGAATATCGCATCTCCACACTGTGGGAAATTCAATGGTGGTTTTGCAAAGAAAGGATTTTCATGATCAAGCAATTACCCAATTGGTAGGAGTAAAAAACCATAAACTCAGAGGGTGTCCGGCTAGGAAGCACAACGTGGGTTATAAAAGAAATGAAATCGTTAATCAATTTAGTTAATTGGCGGCTATATAGCTAAATGAATGTGTTTATTGTAATCAATTGGAACTCATTGTTATAATGTAACGGTATTTTAAAGAGTTTCGCGGTTTTAATTTGCAATTGATGGTGCTTTATTGCCCGGCAAGTGCACTTGAGGAAATTCGAAATTGCGCACAATTTCTCAAATATCGTCATGAGATTACGTCTTGGGGGCTGTTGAATAGCCGGAAAACCCTTAGACAGAAGTGGCACCCATCCATTAGGTGGATTTTAATTGAACATGTTTCACCTTTCATTTTTCCCTGCAAAAAAATCTCTTGTCCATTTACGTGGGTGAACAATCATGACTTGTTGAGTCGACATTCACCATACTTTAATAGGAATGTTTCACTCTCTCATGCCTTGCAAAAAGCGGCATAACCCTTGAGATATCTTACAAGTTGAAGTATTCATTCAGCAATTAATAGAGACAATCTCTAATCTGCAGATCTTCAACTGGCCGCCGAATTGGGAAAGACACTGCTGGAGAGAAATAAGGAATTGGAGAGTGACTTGCGGCAGCATCAGGCAATTATAAGTGACCAAGCGCAGGAGATTGAGGTAAGAAATTCATGTCACGTTTGTACATAGAAAAAGATCAATGACCATTGGACTGATGTGAGCCGTTAAAGTGTGTTTTGGAGCTAAAAATAATCGATTTTCACCATTTCGAGTCACATCCAACGAATTGTCTGCATTCTTGCTATAGACAAGTGGCAACAAACTCACACAAAATATCCACATCTTTTCGCGTTATTGTCGAGAACAATTGGCATAATAAGATTGATTGAAATCTACGATGAAAGAGCACGATATTGAGAGCTCGCGGAGCATTCTGCATTGTTATGAAATCTGGCGTCAGTCGAAAAGAGCTTGAATACAATGATCCATTTCTGTGATTATTTATGTTTTATTGTCTGATGGATTAATTAACAAAAACAGGCTACACCGAAAATTCTTCACGCCTCTTGACCGTTTCTCACTGAAAAATTTCTTGCACAATCACAATGTGAATTTCGCTGGGTTTTCACAAATTTGTCAAGAAGATGGCACAAAATTTCAGTCATGAGATGAATTTATAGGAGGTGGAATTCTTTCTCACCTTCCAAAATTTCGTTTCTTCGCAGTACTTGACCAAGCAAACGGCAGCTCTTCGTGAGGTGAACGACTCGCGTCTCCGGATGTATGAGAACATTGAAATCAGCATTTCGGACTTGGAGCGAGCAAATCATCGGCTAGTGATTGAGAATGCTGCGGACAAGAAGAACATTAAGACGTGAGTTATCGCCACTTGATTAGGATTTTCGGGCTTCCTAACTGAAATAATGGTTCCTAGATTGTCTCACACGGTGGAACACTTGGAGTCTCGATGCGATGAGCTGGTTAAGACAAATGAGGAGCTCAACCGAATAATTGCCATGGAGAGGCGGAAGAAGGAGCGCCAGGAAAACAGGGAGAATGGATGGAAAAATGGCTCTATAAAGTTGCTGAAGTCACCGCAGGAGAATCACGACAGTGAGCCTGAAGTTGAAGAGGTGGGTGCAAAAATCTTCCCACGACTGATTTTCTAAAACGAAAAACTGTCATGTGTAAATTTATTAATTTTCTCCTAAATGGCGCCGTTTTTATGTGTTAATAAGAAGAAAATGGTGCAGTCCTATGAATGTTTCTCTGTCTTTTTTTCCCAGAGAAAGAACACAATGCAAACAGCGCTCAAATATGCTTTTAAAAATCTATTATTCATTTTATTTAACAACACGTGGTGAGAGTTTATCTGAGTCAAGGCTGGATTGGGAATTTATAATGTGTGTAGTCTCATGAAAGTATCATGAAGTATTTCAGACACTTGAGAGAAGAATTCAAACAATTCGCCAAATTCGGAATAGTGTGTCGAATAAATGGCGAGTTAACAGCCCGCATCGCTAAGAACTACCCTAATTATGCTTGCAAATTGTTTCTCGTTCAGCATTTTGGGTGAAAAACACCCACACTGTGCTTTCCTCACTTTCGAAGTAAATATAATTTAATTTCTTGCGAATTAAACAATTTTTTCCGCCTTTGCATTGCTGAAATGCCTCTTATTTACCTAATCAACTCGAGGAAATTGTACAAGTGCAGTCGTGTGCATTTAATGTTGCTTTCTTCAAATGATATATATGTATTCCTGATGGACTTCCCTTTTCCTCAGGCCTCCAATAATGCTGCAAACAACACCACCCTGAATTCTTCAAATAACCATGAACACAGCGACTTGAGCAATCTTCCCGCCAGACTGCAGGATGTTGTTGATTTTCCAAGCAATGGAACAAATAGACCCAGTGCCAATTCCACAGAAGACAGCATTCACGAAAATGAGGAGCTGCTCAAGCTGATGACAGACTTGAATTCCACCAAGAAAGAGCTCTTCTGTGAACAGCAACGAAACTCCGAAATGGAGGAACAACTCATTCAAATCAGTAAATATGACACAGCTTTTTATTTAATTCTACGTCTGAAATTTATCTTGAATGTAATCCGAGAAGTCACTGCTCATTTCCTCATTGCCAAAACTCACATTATCTTATCAGATTTAATCTGCTGGTGACTGCAATTCTCAGAATATCACTTGAATCAGTGAAGTGAGCAGTGAGATTTTGAATCACAAAATTAGAGGGATATTGATACATTGTGATTTTATAGCAATATTCTTTTTCTTTGCCTCCAGTTCAGGAGAATCAGAGTCTGCAGGGACGATTGGCGAACATGAACACAAACGAAGAGATGAAGTCCATCCACGACGAACTGTCCATACTGGAGGAAGTTCGGTGAGTTACGCGCAAAATATCAATATTTCCTCAATTCTAATCGCATTTCTGCAGACAAGGCCAAATGTGCAGCCGATGCTTAAGAATGGTAGATGACAAGAGTATGCAGCACGACGATGACGATGGATTGATGGGCGTTGATACTGAAGATGACGGTCGGAGCTTGATCGAGCTCATAAGCTCACAAAAGAGTGATCACGCGTATCGTCCTCCACCCACAAAGGTAATCTATCCATCAATTCAGTCTCTCTTCTTGCCCATTTCCACCCGCTTCTCTTCCAATTCTCTCATCCCGTCCTCATGGAGATGGGCTTTCTTCGCAACAGTTGACAATATTGTTGTGATTAACTGTGGTGTTGTTTGTGCTGCGTTCTTTACCACTCACATAATCTTCTCTGTGTGCGGATCTTTTCGTGAGATATTTCTCGAGTATTAAATCATCAAAATTATACCATTCAGTCATTCGTGTTGGCAAACCTTAGAAAGTGACTCAGAAATTAAGGCACAATCAATCAACATGATAAGTGATTCCAAAAGCGCGGTTTCACTTTTTGTGAACCGTATGAATTATTTTGTCTTTCATTCACCTCATCCACATTTTGTATCAATCCACGCAAATTGGAATTTCAAAGTCAGCACTAATGAATGTTTATACTGAAATCTCTTATCTTGTCTCTAATGCCGAATTGCCATAGAGTCCGCCAAATTATGTTGTCTTTGACTGAATCAATTCAATGATTTCGTGAAGAAATTTCCAATTCATTCAGATATTTCACGAAAAGTCCGCACAAATTCAGTTCACCACGTCACACAGTAATGCCTCTCCATCCGAAAAATTTCTCACATGCATTTTACACAATTTATTTAATTACTCCTCCACCTCTTTCTTTTCTCTCTTTCTGTCTTGTTTTTTAGGACGAAAATCACGCTTTTATCACGCAAATTTTCCGTGGCTTCAAATTCATGTTTTACATATTGCTTGTTCGAGTACTTTTCATTTCTCCCCGATAAACTCATTTAATAATAACTTCTGCACAAGTGAGCACGTGAAAATGGGCTACAACGGTCTTATTGGTTTATCTTTGGTTTCATAATGGCTATTTTCACTATTTTTACCTTTATCTGTTTTTTTTGCGAAATGCGCAATGTTGAAAAGAAGAAAAAAAATTCATGTCAATACCTTTCTGTTATGGATTCACAGAAACACTCTGTAAGTGATTTTTCATTTTCTATCCATGGATTTCTTATCTCGATTAGACTTACCATTTGGGGGAAAGTTGATAATGTAACCCGTATGAGTAGTGAAATGAACATTAACACATAAGAATGGGAGGAGAATTTGCGATAGTTGAGCAATTGAGACATAATGATTAGCAAGACATCAAAATTAACCATCTAATCTGCATGTCTTTTTGTGGTTGGGCGTTTTTTGCATCGATATAAATATGTGTGAATTGTGTAATATGCATTAACCCCATAAACACACACCTCCTGATTGTCTTTCTATCGAACTGTTAGTGTTGCAAAAACGATGAAACATATGGTTAAACTTGTGTTTGTTTTCTTGTTTTTCTAGAAAATTCAACACAATTTCAGTATGATTTTTTTCTTTCATGATATTATTTTTTATAGGCGAGTTGTTCGATTTGTGAGCACCTGACAAAATATCTGCATGAATTGCCAGTGTCTTTAGTTTCTTTATTGCTTGAGTTGTGGCTACATTTTAGGAGTTTAGCTTTTTTCCGATGGATCCTAAAGATTGTTCAGTGGCCAGCACTCCTCATTTACCGTATGATCAGTTTGCCCAATTACGACAATTTTGATTTTATGTAAAACACAAAAAAAGACAGCATTGTTTTGATATGAGGAATGATAATTGTGAGGAAAATCTATTGGAATTGTCTAACAATTCACGTTTGAAAAGTTGAGTACCTTTTGACAAAATTACCAGCATATTACGAGTTATTTATATAATTTCATAATTAATTTGTTTTTTTAATGTGCCAAATTAAATACTATTTATTTCATACTTCCACTAATATTAATAGGATTATGTAAGGAAGAATTATGGTCTTTTCTCTGAGGTGTAAGCGATACTATATGAAAGTCAAATTAAACCCTGCGTGAGGTAAGAGGAGACAGTTAAGAGATCTACCTTGCCTTACTCATGGTTGAAAAGACAGTGCCAAATTTGCTACTACATATTTATTTTTAAGGATTTGACCTAAAGATTATTCACTTAATTTCTAGTAGTCTATTCACTTTGAAAAATACAGAGATAAGACACAGATCAAGATTGTGATATTTTTTATACGATATGGAATAACAACTTAGAATTTAATATCCTCTTGAGGAAGTGAGAAAAAATCGTTGTACAAATGTTTGAGGACAACAAATATGTTACATAAAATAAATGAAAAGATAGTTAAATGTTCTGTTTTATTGCATGTCTGTTATTTCTGTTTTTTTTTTATTTACCACTCTTAAGATTTGTTTGTACATAGACTTTAAGTTCTAAGCCTCGTCTCTGAATGTCTCGCTCACCGCGACGACACAATAATAGCTCTTGCACAGCAATTTCTAGACTCAATTTACAACAGTCCTGTTCCCAAACCCCCTCTAAAACCATCCTAGAGTGTGACTTAGTGGTGCTGACGTGGAGAAGATTTGCATGCAATCTGCACGGGCGAATCCTGCGACGATCCTGGGTTTGTTGTGTGCCCATGATGAATTCTAACCAGAGTGACTAATTCTATCCCCTTTGTTGATGTGCCTGCCCAATGCCTCACCACCAACTGAAGATCGACTAGAGTGTGTCTTTAATGGTATTGCAATGTGTTCTTGCAGGATGTTCCCAAGCCAGATAGTTTGGATTTGGCAACGGCTCCCGTTGCCAATCCCTACCGAGTGCTCGTGGAGCACTATGAGGCCCTAATGGAGGAGA
This sequence comes from Phlebotomus argentipes, assembly GCF_947086385.1. Taxonomy (NCBI): domain Eukaryota; kingdom Metazoa; phylum Arthropoda; class Insecta; order Diptera; family Psychodidae; genus Phlebotomus; species Phlebotomus argentipes. The sequence continues at coordinate 2,943,877 of NW_026776181.1, read as the reverse complement.
AGAAGCGACGCAGTCAAGCTCTAGGGTTGGCAGAGGATGGTCACATGTCCGGTGACTTTAGCTCCATTCACACCAAGGACACCGACGAGGAGAGCGCAACTGGCAGGCGAGCCATTCAGGTGGACAGTGGGAAGAGCACTGGCGCCAGGAGGAAGACCACTGTGCGCACTCCCACGGACTTTTCTGAAACGGAGACCACGAGTTCCGGTTACTCTGATGAGACCAGCAACAAGGGCACGCAGACTGAAGAGCGGGCAGGATCCTTCCTCTGCACCATTGCCGATGGCGAAGACTGCAAGTTCAGCATATATGACGACGCGAGCCTCATAGGTTCGCGCTTCCGCAACAGACCCGAGTATCGGGAGCTGTTCAAGGAGATCTTCGCGGTGCTGAAGAAGGCGGCCGAGAACCGAGATGAAGGTGACAAACTGCCCCTGCTCGATGACACCCATCCGGCATCGGATGTGAAAGTTCCGCCCGTAACTCCGGCTACGGAAGACCTTCCTGAGATCCAGGACGATGCCATCAGCGTGACGTCATCCATGGTGTCCGAGCAGTCCGTGGCGATGTCTGAGTGCATCACGAAGACGGAGCGGAGGAAGATTGAACAGCAGAAGAAGCACTGCAACCAGGAGAACAAGCCGCCAGTTGGACAGATCGTGGAGGACGGTCGCGTCCTGACGCCATACAAGCGCCAACCGCTCGAGTATCTCTCCGTGAGTGTGAATGTGAAGAAGAAGCACCGCAAGAACCGACGCAACCATGCCATAGACCGATCGGACTCCCCAGCGGGTTTGCCCTCACCGCCAAAGGTCTTCTACGCCACGGGCAGTGGGCGGAAGAGGCGCGACATGCGTCCCGTCGATCTCACCCAGCTCAGTCCCAGTGGATTCGAGTGGCCTGGCAGGCAGTCGGGCAGCCGGGCTGTGTCACAGTCACCATCCACACCTTCGACGGCAAACACTAGCCGCGAACTGGACACGAGCGCCATGGAGTTCCGCCCCAGCACAGCTTCTCAGGATCTGCAAAAGCTAAAGAAGCTAGATCTATCATATGCTGAGGTTCTCCGACGAGCTGATAGTTGCCAACACAAGCACTGGCGCAAGAATCAAAATCAGCATCACAATTCCGGACATCGGCATCATCAGCAGTCCAGACGCTAAACATTCCCTGCCATTCTGGCTCAAGTGACCCCTTTTCCCCTATCTTTCAGTCGCTCTTATAAAATGAATGGAAATTGTATTAGAAAAAGTTACTAAAATATCCAACCAAATCCTTTGTACCATATTTTCTCAGCGTCTGCAGATTCAGTAATAAAAAATCAGATTCAATATCAAAAGTTTGTTCAATTTCTCCGAGAGTTTTTTTTTTATTTCATATAAAACCAAGGAAAAAAAATTCGCAAAATACTATGAAATTACGAGGTAAGAATTCTTCGATGTATATTTTGATGGACTATCACCATCATCACCATCAACCTTAATAGACTTGGTAAAAGGATGATAAGTGAGAGTCAGAGATCAAAAGTCAGACTCTGAACTATTCGAAGCACTGCGATGCCCCTTGACGCAAAGCATATGCTTCACGTTGCTGATCGTTGAATGACAGTTGACACTACACCATGTTTTGGCGCTTATAAAGTTGTTTACTCTGAGAAAAATCTGTGATACATCATGAAAAAGGATGTAATATCGAGCAAAAAGCAACAGGATGAGTATAATAATTACCTATCCATGCTTTCGCTGTATTACGAATACCTTTATCCCACTGGATACATCCAAAAGTGGCTGAGTCACAACAGCACAGGTGAGTTTGAGTCGAAATTGCGAACATCGTAGAAAGTTTTTCTTATTTTCTATTCGCTTTCGCAGACCCCAATGTATTCAAGAGAAGGGAGTTTGCTCTGCTGAAGAGGGATGCGAAGAAGAACAAGATCTACACCAGAAATGTGTCGATAAAATCAGAAGAATTTTTCCGGACAATGCTTCTGAACGAGCTGCCATTTACAATTGAAATTGGAGCTGTGATGAATAAGAGGTCTTGCTTGTCCTATTTGTCTGCCCAAATCACTTCATTGACTCTCCTTCTTGCAGGCCTTTAAGTGCAAAACTGAGCAAGAATTACTGTCCTGTGGAGAAAGAGCTGATCTTTGACATAGACGCTTCGGATTTTGACGACGTGAGAACTTGTTGCATAGGCAAGCAGATTTGCCGGAAATGTTGGAAACTGATTGTCGTTGCCTGCAAGATCCTCAAGATGGTTCTCACTGAAGATTTTGGATTTCAAGACATGCTCTGGGTATTTAGCGGAAGAAGAGGAATCCACTGTTGGGTGTGCGACAAAAACGCTCGCTCTCTAACTAAAGAAGTCCGGGAATCGATCTTGGATTACTTGTACCTGCCTTTCAGGCTCTTTAAACGCAATGATGACCTCCTCGTCAAGTGGAACCACCCATTAATTCAGAGAACTCTGAAGATCGTCGAAGAAGTGTTTGAGGAGATCTGCCTTGAGGATCAGAATCTCTTCAGTTCGTGGAAGAACGTGGAAAAGTTTCTCGTGGCTGAAGTTCCGGGCGAGCAGAATAGAGGAAACCTAAGAGAAGTTTTGGGAAATGTGATGGATTGCGGATCAGTCGTCATCTGGAGTGCCTTTTGTGCTGTTTTGGACTCTTTGGAGCAGCCACGGAACGAACAGATGGATCTCGTGGGATGCATTAAGCTGTATCTTCTCTATCCGAGACTGGATTTAAATGTGACGAAAGGACTGAGTCACTTGGTCAAAACGCCCTTCTGTGTGCATCCGGAGACAATGAAAGTCGCCATCCCATTCAATCCTGACAAAGTGGAGTCGTTTGACATTGAGACTGTGCCCACACTTCCTGCTCTTTGCCAAGAAATTCAACGCTGCCTGGCGAAGAACGTCTCAGTGAGTTTTTTGCTTACTGTCTCTGTGACCAAGGATAGATAACATGCTTTGATTAATTCCAGGTGACGAAGATGTCTCTCTTGAATCACTCCCTGAGCCTTTTTCGAGACTTCGTGACAAAATTGAAGCCCTGAGTGGAAATGAGGTTGTGTGATGAGACTTTGGCGGGAAATTATAAAGAGTGGTGACCTTGAGAGAGTGTGTCAAATCTCTCTGAGAGTGCTGATAGGGCTGAGAGTGTTTCGAAGAGTCGCGGAATTGTGCTGTGATGAAATTCGGTGTGTTTTAGTGAAATAAGGCAGAAGAATGGAAGGAAGAAGATCCGTGGCTAAGTACGATATTGATGATCCTCGGTTTCGCATACATCCCAGTCAGCAAATCGTGTCAGCATGCACAGGAGCACTCCTAACCTCACTCTCCAGTGAGTTTCCTTGTTTACATGTCCGGTATCTCAGGATTCCCAATCATTTCCGGCGTGACTCTTCTAGTGACTCCTCTGGATGTCGTGAAGACTCGTCTCCAGACCCAGCAGAAGCTCCTCCTGTCCAACAAATGCTATCTCTACTGCAACGGCCTTATGGATCATCTCTGTCCCTGCGGACCAAATGGAAGCATCAGCCAGAAGCCCCATCTCAACGGCACCATTGACGCCTTCGTGAAAATCAGCAGGACTGAGGGTGTCCGCGCGCTGTGGTCAGGACTGAGTCCCACTCTTGTCCTGGCCGTGCCGACAACAGTGATCTACTTCGTAGCGTATGAACAATTGCGAGTCAGGGCGAAGGACAAGTACATGGATTTCCGTCCAGGCTCCACATCAACACCCTGGTTGATTCCCTTGGTCGCAGGAGGCTTGGCCCGAGTGATCGCCGCTTCAATTGTGAGCCCTCTGGAGCTCGTGAGGACGAAGATGCAGTCCCAGAGAGTGAGCTATTTGGAAGTTGGCCAGGCGCTGAAGAGCATGGTCAATACTCAGGGCATCTGGGGACTGTGGACAGGCTTGAGGTCGACTCTGATGCGCGACGTGCCATTCTCAGGACTCTACTGGACATCTTACGAGACTCTGAAGGCGATTTACGGCATCACAGGCAGTCCAAGTGTGACGTTCAGCTTCATCGGAGGAGCTCTTTCGGGGAGTGTGAGTAGTTAAAAGCCTTTATGCTTAGCTTCTGCTCACACAGAATGCTTTAATTATTGCAGATAGCGGCTATCGTGACGACCCCCTTCGATGTTGTGAAGACGCACAAGCAAATAGGTGAGATAATAAGCTGTTTCAAGTGACATGTACTCGTCAAGAGATTAATTGTGTATGATTTATTTGCAGAACTTGGTGAAAATTTAATTTACACTGGTGAGTGCGATAAAACATTAGACTTGTGACCATTCTAGGAATATAATTGCCATTGCAGATACGCCTAAGAAAATACCAAAAAGGGAGAATGTTCTGCCTGCGCTGGAGAAGATCTACAAACTGCATGGAATCCGTGGCCTTTTTGCTGGTCTAATTCCAAGACTCGTCAAAGTTGCTCCTGCCTGTGCTATTATGCTATCATCCTTTGAGTACGGAAAGGCCTTCTTTCACCAGCACAATGTTGTACAGTTCCACAGCAAGAGTGAGGCGTAGAATCAGTTTGAATGAAACTCCACTGACTCAATCAAATGACCACATCCACACACAGTGATTGCGCGGAAATTGCTTTTTTGTCAGTGGGTCTGATAAGTTAATATTAAAAAAAAACTAGATATAGGGAAGAAGATAAAGCATATCTTTATTGAGGCAATTTATTCAATTGCGATGCTCAAATGTCTGCCTCACTGGAAAGAAATAATGACTTTAGTGAGTTTTCAAAAAAAAAAAAAGAAATTCAACTCACCGTGATCATATTCCAGGACGTCCACAACTCTGAATTGTCGCTTCTTATTGTCCCCTCCAATGGCGACAATGTTGGGATCCTCCGGAGAATAGCTGATAGAGTGAATCCGTCCGATGTTCATGTCATCTTCATGAATTAATCTCGCCCCAGCCAGATTGTAGTCCCAGATTTTTAAACTACCGTCCGACGATGTGCTTAGCATCATTCCGGGAATCGCTGGGGAGAAAATTAGACCGGAAACTTCCTCCGAATGAGCAGATGTCTGCCACAGAGGATTTGCCTGTCTCATATCAAAATACGCAATCTCTCCCTTGTTGGTTGATGCCGCAAAGTATGTGGGATCTTGAAGGTTCCACACGGCTTTCTCAATCTCTCCGGTGAGCTTCCAGCTCTTGAATGAATCTGTCAACTTGGCTGGATCCCTGCAGTCGAACAACCTCACGAATCCATCACAGCATCCCGTGAGGACGAAGTGTGGCTCAGTGGGATGAAATTTCACAGCCTGGACCTTCTCCTCGAACACCTCAATTGTGGTGTTTGGCTTCCCCGTGTCCAGATCCCACAAGATGCACGTCCTGTCCACAGAACCACTCGCCAAGACGTGAGGAAATGCCTGATTCCACGCTAGATCCAGAACTGCATCACTGTGCCCGAATTTGGGCTCTCTCTTCCTACGATTCCCTTTGCTGCCAAGCTTGTAAATCGGCTCTAGCGAGTCACTGATGTCCAGATCCCACACCGTGATTATTGGTTCCATAGTTCCGATCGCGCACAGATTCCCAGACTCGCTGGACGAGGGATCGTGATTGAGCCACTCGAGACAGAGTGGAAAACTGGGCAGAAGGAAGTCGTGGTGGACATAGAGACTGTCCTCTGCCTTGTTCCAAATGTACACTTCCATGTTCACGCAAACATCATCAACGTGACCCACGAGAATGAGGTTGTCTCCGCATTTTATCTTATCGTCCTCAGCTTCTGAGTCATTTTCATCATCCTCCAAGTTCTCCCCAGGATCAGCCACCACGACTCCGTCTATTCCCAAGCCCGTGCTTTCTCCCTCCTCGTCGTAGTCGTCAAAATTATACTCATCAGCACCGGCTGGAGTTTCCACGTCCATCTGCTCTCCAGCCTCATCATCATCATCTCCCTCGCTGTTCTTACTCTCCTTCATCTCATTTATGATGTCGGCGAGTTCCTCCTGCGTCAAAGTGGCCTGAAAAGAAAAAAAAAATCATGATTTTTTATCCACACTGAAGAGGGAATCGGAGTTCCTCACTTACCTTGACCGGTTCTTCCTTCGCCACTCCCTGACGCACAAAGCACACGCAAGACACAAAGTTAATCTTGCTCTCTTGATCCTCTTCCTCCATTTTACTGACTTTTAGTTTGCGAAATAACTAAAAACAAGAATTTTTCGTAAAGAATCGAGAACTCAAAATCAAAACAAAGCCACGTGTGTTGGTTGACGTTCCTCAATTGCCTCGAAAGAGGGCGCTCAGCCCCTTCAGTTAATTCGAATCTCAGCAGTGGCGTAGCGATTGATGGGAAAATCAGGAGCCTTTTCAACATATAAAAACACAGGTAAATTGCAATTTGCATGACTCCATCAGTTACCTTGTGTTGCCAAAGAAAGATTTATGCTGGAATTTGATGGGCGAATTGGGATCCAAAGTTTTCGCTTCTAGCGCCATCTAGTTTTATTTCAGTTCTGGAACGAACGTTCCCGAAAAAACCGATGCGCTTGGAAGGTTGGAACGTTGGAAGCATTGGAAGACTCGATTGGAGGTGTCGGAGGTGTATATTTTCTCCTCATTTCTCTAGAAGTGGCCAAAGTGTTAAGTGCAATTAAGGTATTTACTGAGAGACTAAGACTCAAATTTTCCATATCGACTGAAGAATATGTCTAATTTGATGGCAAAAGGGCGAGAACAAGAAGAAGGAAATTTCTTACCTTTGGATGGCAACACTCGAGACTCCGACAGTAAAGAGAAAGAAGAGCTGGATGAGCCAGAGCATATCCTACCTGATGATCCTATTTTGGAGCGCACTCTGACACCTGCCCTAATCAAGAGACGCCGCAAGACGCTGTCCAGCTTCAACGAGGACGGCTCTTATGTGAGCAGCATCTGCAAATCGGTGAAACTGCGACAGAGACGGAAGAGCATCTACATGAACGACGAGGAGGCCGGCGCGTACGTGAACAACAAGGAGGAGGAGAAGAGGCTCAGGGAGATGAAGAAGCAGGTCGGGAAGATTCGGGAGCGCCGGAAGAGTGTTGCCTTAGTGAATGACGCTTTTACCAGCCCGCGACCGTCGAGAATCACCAAACGCAGGCAGACAATGTTTGCTGCCAATTCTTGTGCAGTTTCAACGGAGGAACGCTTGGATAGCTTGGATATCAAGGAGGAATTTCCTGAACCGTCTAAGAATTCCCTGTGGGATGACATTCAGTCTGAAGAATTGTCTTCTCAGCCCGACAGTGTGTCCGAAGAGATGCAATCTCAGACATCACAGACCTCACAGACACTTTCATGCACCGAAAGTCCGATGTCTTCTTTCAACGCGACCAGTTCTTCCGGCTCGAGCAGAAGAAAGAGTCTGCTGAAACCGATGGAGACTGAGGTGAAGTTCGAGCGGATCATTTCGTACAGGAATCCCACAATTCCCTTCCACGGCAAGTACAAAGCTGCTCTGGGCGCTCTCAACAAACTTCCACACAAGAACGAGCGCCTCATGAGGCGACTGGCCATGCTTAAGGTGAGGCTCAGAATGCAAGGTCTCGAGGAGATTCTCTTCAGCTTTCTTTCTTGCAGGTAATCCGTCAGTATTTCCGAACCGAGCTCTCTCTGATAAACAAAACTCAGAAAGCGTCAAGGAAGACATTATAATTTGTTGGGAATAAAACAACTCCGTGAATTTTATCGTATTCTCTGTTTTAATCCTCTCAAAAAACTCACCCCGACGCTGTTCTCCTACACTTTTTTCTCCACTACACTTTTATTGGCGCTGCGAGCGCAGCTGTCATTTTCATATTTGAATTTTAACTGGAATTTCAGCAAATTCCAATAACACTCCACCTCGAATTGGGGAGCCTTTAGAGCCCCAATTCCAAGCTCACGTCTCAATCTTGGGTCAGCATTGGCGGTTGCAGTACTCCTAATCTCGTCACCGGACGTGTATACTCCTTCTGATCCTCTTCCATCCTTATGACCACTACACGCACCTTCTTGTCGTAGCCCGGCCTTATCTTGATCACCCTTGCGGTCGGCCAGTAGTTCCTGGGGCGATTCGGATCCATAACTACGACACGATCGTTGACTTTCACTGTTTCTTCAGACTCTCTCCATTTTGGTCGGTTTGACAGTGTCGGCGCGTAATGTTTTGTCCAAATCTGCCAGAAATGATCGGCGAGTCTCTGGGATTTCCGCCACTCTTTGCGGAGCACCAAATCTTTGTCGTCGAAGGTTCCGCCGGATGTGAGAGACGACTTATGGTGACGCAGGAAATGATTCGGTGTTAAAGACTCCCCGGAATCTGATAACTCCAACAAAGGTCTGCTATTCACCATATTAGCAGCTTCTGCGAGTAAGGTTGCAAGTACTTCATCACTCGGAGGGTGTGCTGATAACTCTGTAGACATCTTCAGCGCGTGTTTCACAGATGCAATTAGCCGTTCCCAACATCCACCCATATGGGGTGCGTATGGTGGGTTAAAAACCCACTCTACATTCAGTTGAGCCATTCTTTGGGTGACGTCCTCAAAATTAAGCTTTGACCTCTCCTCCGCCAACTCCTTCTTGGCTCCACGGAAGTTGGTTCCGCAGTCGGACATTATCTTCTTGGGTACTGTATGATGTGCGAAGAACCTTCGAAGCGCCATTAGGAAAGAGTCCGTGCTCATAGAAGTACACAACTCAAGATGGACTGCCCGAGTGACTAGGCAGGTGAATATCATCCCATAGCGCTTTACCTCACTTCTTCCAGCCTTGGCCATTATCGGTCCAAACATATCGCATCCCGTGTAGGTGAACGGGATTACATGCGATTCAAGTCGTTCTGGTGGCAATTGTCCCATAATGGGGATTCTTGGTTTTGCCCTCGCAATCTGACATATTTTGCATCCACGTTGCAACTTTTTAAGGGTGACTCTTCCCTTGATTATCTCAAATCTGGTCCTTAATTCAGCTAAAGTATGGTCTGCCCCCCAGTGGCCCAAGCGCTCGTGATAAGAATTTAACATTAACTGTACAATGCGATTGCCCGCGTGTAAGATGACGGGGTTCCTGAATTCTGGTGACACACGGGGCATCCTTTGTAGTCGTCCATCCGCTCTGATGAATCCTTTCTGGTCGATCGCAGGATTGAATTTGTATAATACACTGCTCTTGTCAACAATACACGGACGTAATTTTGTCGTATCCGTAGCTTCCTCCATCACCCCGCCGATTTGGAAACTTTCTCGTTGAGCGATTTTTATCAGGTATTCTTCACCTCCTTTCCAGTCGGCTGCGTCTAAAGTTCCAATCTTCCGGTGCTCTTTGTTACATTTCGTTCTCCAACGTTCCTTGCAAGCCCGTTGAAAACGGAAGACGAATGCTGCGACCTTGAGCATGTGATGCCATTTAACATAATTCTTGCTGTTTATCGGTGATTTGAATTGCGTATCTTCTGCTATTTCCGCTATCGCCACTAAAGGCGTTTCTTCCTCTCGCTGCTTTGGCCACGTGTTCTCTGATTGATGGAGAAACTCTGGTCCACGGTACCACACAGATGTCGGGGCGAAGTCCGTTGATCCTTTGTCTCTTGTTGCTAAGTCAGCAACGTTCAGATCTGTGGGTACCCAGCGCCACTCAGCAGGATCAGACACTTCTTGTATTTCTCCCACTCGATTGGCGACGAAGGGCTTGAAGTTGCGTGAGTCTGACTTGATCCAGTGAAGAGCCACTGTTGAATCCGTCCAGAATATTCTCCTATGGATTGCTATCCCGATATTTGCTGCGACAAAACTGGCCAATCTGGAACCTATAACTGCTCCTTGCAGTTCCAGTCGGGGACTCGACACCGCTTTTAGCGGAGATACTTTCGCCTTTGATTTCACCAGTGACACATGAATCTGATCGTCGACTATGAAGCGAAGGTAAATCACTGTCGCGTACGCATCCTCACTGGCATCAGTGAATGTGTGTAACTCAACTCGTCCCCTTTTCATGTGTATTGGTGCGTAGCAGCGCGGAATCTCCACCTCTTCTAGGCACTGTAACTGCTCCACCCATCCTCGCCACGTTTGATAAATCTCAAAAGGCATCTGATCATCCCATTCAATCCCCGTTCGCCAGATTTTTTGTAGAATGATTCTGCCCCTGATAATGAATTGCGCCACGAATCCCATTGGGTCGTATACTTTCATTAATGTACACAGTGCTTGACGTTTTGTCGGTGTTGTGTCCAGAGGAATGTCCGTTTGACCTCTAAAGGAAAAGACGTCAGTTAATGGCTCCCACCATACACCAAGAACCTTTTCAAATTTAGGTTCTAAGTCGAGGTCAACCATCGATTTTTGCAACCGGATCTCTGATGGTATTTTCTTTAGAACCTCCTGAGAAGAACTGACGAAGTTTCTTATTTCGAATCCTCCTTTTTTGTGTATATCCACAACCTCATGGATAAGTTGCACTGCTTCATCCACACTGTCGCTGCTGCCCAAATAATCATCAACGTAGTGTTTATCAACAATTTCTTGAACAGCTGCAGGATATTCATCTCGGTAATCTGTGGCGTTTCTATTTTTTACATACGCCGCAATTGTCGGGCTGCAAGTTGCTCCAAATATCATCACTGTCATCTTGTATTCCTGTGGTATTCTGTCTCGATCCATAGCTCGCCAAAGAATTCTCTGATAGTTTTGATCTTCCCCTCGAATACGTACTTGGTGGAACATCTCCTTGATGTCGCCAACAAATCCATGCAGACCTACACGAAATTGCATCAGAAGCTTAGGTAGATATGTCGTGAGGTCTGGTCCACTGACAAGTCGCGTATTTAGGGACACTCCGTTAACCTCAGCTGCTGCGTCCAGAACAATTCTAAGTTTCCCCGGTTTGTTGGGATTCATCACTCCGAAATGTGGTAGATACCATGTTTCTTCAGCCGGGACTGCCGAGTCACTTTCCTCAAGAGGTATCATGTAGCCTTCATTGAGGTAATGTTGCATTTTTTCTACATATAGTCGTCCAAACTCGGGGTCCCTATCCATTTTTGCCTCAGTCTGTTGAAGCCGTCGCCAGGCAGCTGCTCTTGACGCAGGCATTGAGGTGCGAGGTACTCGCCATAGAAGTCCCGCCTCAAATCTATTTCCCATGCGTTTCGTCGTGTTATTGAGAATTTCATATGCGAGCTGTTCGTCTTTGGTCAACCGAGGTTCCGCTGTAGGCCTTATCCCCACACTCTCTAGGCTGAAACTATGTTTCAGTAGCTCAATAAGTTCTGCATTATCCGATGTGTGACATACCATCTGTTTGCTCGCGTTCTGTCTTTGCCGGCTTTCGATCATTCCACTTATAACCCACCCCAACGCTGTTAATGACGCCACCGGTTTGTAATTAGCATCATGTACCATTTGCTGAGTGGCAATTAATTTAGCATTGTCCTCTCCGATCAATATTGTTGGCCTCTCGTGTCTTATGGATTCAAACTTCACGTTGCTTAAATAGGGATAATTCCGTGTTAGCTTTTCTCGATCTACATTCGTCTCTGGGAGCTTAAGATTCTCGATCACATAACTATGGTCGAGGTTAAACCACTTCGCTTTTTCATATTGTCCCTTAACTTGCAAATTTACGCAAGTAACCGTATCTTGGCTTCGCGCAACGCCATCTAACCACTGCAGCCGCATGGAGGTTGGTTTTCCACGCAAAGTCAAGTGTTCCGCTATACCTTTATCAATCAGCGTGACTGTAGCGCCCGAATCTAACAGTGCAAATGTACTCAGTGTGTTTCCGGTCCGCGGGTTTCTCAACATAACCGGTGCCACACGTAACATGACGATTCCATTTCTATGGATGTTTGCGGCTGCGTAGACGCGATGCATATATGTCGTGTTTTCGAGATCGAGATACTGATTGCCCCGTTCTACAACCGCGGCTCGATCCATCAGCGTTTCATTTGTTTCCATGCTCGCTGTGGAACTTTTCAGCGATGCAGAAATCACATCCCTCATCTTTTTTTCACCTGAAATTATACATTAATTTTATTTTATTTGAGTTCAGTTGACTTACAAATCCCGACTCAACCATTGTCATTTAATTTCCCTCTAAAGTTGAGTTTATCCATTATTCATAGTTATAGGCCACAACTCTCTAATTCAATTTGATTATTTTCAACCTTCTGCAAACAAACACTTCGAGCCACTCTCCGATTTCTCGGCGGGCAAAATTCTGAGCCACTCTCCGATTTCTCGGCGGGCAAGATCTCCAGGCCACTCTCCGATTTCTCGGCGGGCAAAATTCTGAGCCACTCTCCGATTTCTCGGCGGGCAAGATCTCCAGGCCACTCTCCGATTTCTCGGCGGGCAAATTTCTGAGCCTCTCTCCGATTTCTCGGCGGGCAAGATCTCCAGGCCACTCTCCGATTTCTCGGCGGGCAAATTTTTTCATTTCCCCTCACAATTTATCATCATTCCCTTCTTAGTAGAAGTGATACAACAACTTGTTTAAACCTGCTTATCTTGTTCATTTCCTTTATTTCTCTAACTCCCACTTTCTCAAATACCAGTATTTTAATTCATCCCACAGGACCCTTTAATTTTATTTCCTCTTTGCTTTTTGAATTACAGGATTCAATCCAAAATTATATTCTTCACTTACTCTTTGGTTCCTCTTTACCTTCTTGCGGTACGGAATTCATGGCTGTGGCTGTGTTCTTGGTGCGGCGGCTGTGACCATGTAGAAGGCGATGATGAATATCTTTGCAGCCATCTCGTCCACATTCGCGGCGTCGGAAACATCTGAACGCTCTATGATTTGGTCGAAAGCAGCTTATACAGAGCTCCAACTCCTTTATCTTATCGAAGCGTTCATCCGGGGACATCTCTTGGAAGGCGGGACAGGCGGGGATGAAATGCTCTCCTTCACAGTTAGGACATCGGACTGTTTTGCCATCAGCCAAGAATACCGGCTTGGTATTTGTCGATTTCATCGGTCGCTTGTGCCGCTCTTCCTTCTTCTCCACACGCTGTGAAGTCTCGCAGTATGGAGCAATATGTATTGCAAACTCAGCACGTTTTCCCAGCCAGTCCGCAAGGTCTTCCAGTGTATAGTTTGGCTTCGCGTGGATAACTTCCGCCCACATCATCTTCATCAGCGGCGAAAGTTTTTTCTCCAGTTCGTCTAAGATAGTCGAGCCAAAAAGGAACCTCCCCTCGTCCAGATTCTTGAGCGCAAAAGTAATGTTTCGCGTTAACGTCGCGAAATTGATGATGGAGTGCGGATTGTCATCCTTCGGCTTCTCTGCGGCTATTGCTTGTGCAGTTAGGCGCTGCAACATTTGGCGTGGATTGCCATACCTTTGGCGTAGAGTGTTGATGATGAGCTCAGCACTCGTAGGGATGGATAGAAGTGTCTTAACCGCATTGCGTGCCTCTCCTGACAGGCATTTCTCCAAGCGGGAGACGTTCTCTGCCGACGAATAGCCACCGGAATTCGTGGATTGCTCATATTGGCTGAGAAATATCGGCCACTCCTCGACTTCTCCCGAGAACCGTGGCAATTCCTTCAGCCCAGACTGACGCGCAGTTAACTTTGCGATGCTTTGGCTTTGCTGGGCCATGGTGAGACTCAACTCCCGGAACTCTGAGTCTCTGTCACTCTGCGCCTTCCCTCGAGGGGTCGGAATAGATCCTATATCAGGCTCCTCATCTGTGGAGCACTCCCCGTCTTCATATTCCTTGGCTAGCTGCCTCTTAAGCTCCTCAGCTTTGCGGTTGAGTTCCGCCATCTGAGCGAGTGTAGAAGACAACTCTGCACTTAACACTTTTCCTCGCCCGGTTAACTCAGTATTATTGTCCATTTTGTCCCACGTTTGGGCGCCACTTTGTTGGGAATAAAACAACTCCGTGAATTTTATCGTATTCTCTGTTTTAATCCTCTCAAAAAACTCACCCCGACGCTGTTCTCCTACACTTTTTTCTCCACTACACTTTTATTGGCGCTGCGAGCGCAGCTGTCATTTTCATATTTGAATTTTAACTGGAATTTCAGCAAATTCCAATAACATAATTCATACATAGAACGTGTTGAAATTGAAAAGGCAAAATTGTAAAAATAAAGTTCATTTTAATTCTTCCATAATTTCTGAATCTCATACATTTTGGAAACACTTTTAAAATAGCAAAAATTGTTTTTCAATTCATTATTTACACTGATTTTGTCGAGAGCATGTATAAAATTCATGTCGTAAAAGCAATCCAAAACTTTCCCGATTGCGCATTCATAACCTCACTTCCAGTGCTGTTGTCAAAGTCGGTCGTAAATTAATCGCGCAATTCGCCATATAATTTTATTTGATTTTCCCCAAATTCCCCAATATTGTTGACTCTCTAGTGAAGTGTTATCAGTTGGTGAAGTGGCAATTGGCGTGCCGATTGTGTTTTCCGCATTGTTGGCGCCGTGAGGGAGTGAAAATGAGTCGTGGGCGTGGGCGATAGAGCCAATGTTTACATTTTGCGTGCTGCACTTTCCCCACTGATAAATGGAGCGCCTGAGGAAGATAACAAAACTCTACATACTCATCTACCTGGTGGGCGTGCTGCTGCGGCCCACGGACACGGCCGGCTGTCCGGAGAAGTGCACCTGCAGCAACAAGAAGCTCCCGGACAGCGACCTCGACGGGCTGCGCGTGAAGTGCGTCGGGAGTCCGGGAGGCAAAATCAGTACCTTCAAAGAGATCAATCTGGGCGATATCAATCAGGCTGAAATCACTCATTTGTGCGTATCACTCGACTATTTCCGGGCACAGTGTGTCCCACTCCCCGTGCGGTCGCTAATTGCTTTCTGATTTGCAGGGATTTGAGCAATAATCACATATCAAGCCTGGAGGCGTCATACTTCGTCAACATGACGCAGCTGCGTCGCCTCGACCTCACGCACAACTCGATGAGACTGATAGACGAAACAGTATTTGGAGAGATGCCAAAATTGGAAGACTTGAAGCTGTCGCAGAACCTCATAGCGCACATTTATCAGGGCTCCTTCGACAGGATGCCGTCGCTGCGCATGCTGGATATATCGATGAATCCGCTCGTGTGCGACTGCAATCTGCTGTGGCTGAATCCCTGGTCGGCCAACAACTCCGTGAAGCTGCAGAAGCAGCCAAAGTGCGAGAGCACGGGCACATTCAAGGGGACGCCCATCAAGAAGCTGAAGATCGGCACGGATCTTCACTGTGAATCCCAGCTGCAGACGCACTTGGAGTTGATGCCGGAGCACGATCAGGTGCTCTTCGAGGGAGACGCTCTGGCCATCAGATGTCGAGCGCCGAGAGTGGCTGTTGGGGCGAAAATGGACTCTGAGGATTTACCGCCGGGCGCTCACGTGTTCTGGGGATGGTCAGAAGTGATTCTGGCGCCAAACTCCACTGAGAACATCACTTTCCTGGAGCCAATACAGCAATTTGCCACGACCATTCAGATCACGGAGAATCAAATAGCGGACAGAGGACTGCTGAACTCCATCCTGAAGATCCCCAGTGTCAGCAGGAATCACTCGGGAATGTGGAACTGTCGTCTGAGATCTGAACAGGCAAATTTCTCCCGCAGCATCGCTGTGTACGTGATCTCCAATGAAACGGAATACTGTCCGGCGAATGAGATGCACGACAACAAGGGTCACTACTCCTGGCCAAGGACGATCAGAGGCACGAGCGTCGTCGTGCCGTGTGCTGGCGACGGACCGCCGCATGTTTATGCCGCCGGCAGGTGCAATGAGGCCGGCGAGTGGGTGAATCTCAACACGTCTCAGTGTCCCTTCATCAAGGACACCACGAGGATCCTGGATCAGTTCGCGAAGGTGGATTTGGCGTTCGTGCGAGTGCTGGAGAGTGCTGAGCGACTGAGAAACTACACGGCTTTGCCGGGAAACAGCACAGTTCAGCTGAAGTTTAAGGATCCCATCGATGTGAGCTTCATCGCGAAGACCGTGGACAATTATATTGACTACTTGACGAGAGAGGCGGATTTGGGTCCGATGGTGCTGGACATTGTGTCCCAGTGCATGCACATCCCGGCCTCGCTTCTGCAGAAGGGTCAGCAACTCGATGGCGCGTGCAATAAGTTGGTGAGGGCTGCCGAAGCGGCGGCGGAAAACACTCCGTCGATGCTGGCGAAGAAGGAGAATCTCGCCATGGAGGAGTTTAAGATACGGCCGCAGAGTTTCTCAGGGAAAACTTGCGTGTGGTTCAAGTCTGCCGTTGCCGGTGGCGAGAAGGAGCGCCGAACGCTACAGTGCAACATTGGGAATCAGGCGCAGAGTATTGGATTCTACGATAAGCACTTTGACGCTTCCATTCAGTTTCCGGCGTCGCTGTTCGCGCATCTCTCGGCCGCGAGCAGTACGTCGACGCAGAAACTGCTGGTGTCTGTCTTCCAGAACAGCAATCTCTTCCCACAGAATCGCTCCCATGGAAACTACAAGATCACGTCGTGCGTGATTGGTGCCAAAGTAACGAGCACGGGCAATCGCATGAGAGAGAATCTCACGGAGCCGATCTTCATCATTCTGCGCGCGCAACCGTTTCACCACGAACTCAGCGCGCCGAAGCCCGTGTGGTGGGATCCCGAGCTGAACGGTGGTCTGGGCGATTGGTCGTCGCAGGGATGCCTGTTTTCGCACATGCTGCAGGGAATGCTGGTGTTTGCCTGCACGAAGCTGGGATACTATGGCTTGATACAGCACACGAAGTATCTCAATGACTCGCCGGATGAGAATTCAGGAGCGAGATTCAGATTCTCACCGATTGCCGTGTATGTGGGCAGTGTGATCCTGTTTGTCTGTCTGTGGATCAACATCAGCACGTATTCGGTGCTGGGGAAGACCATTCAGATGGCGAGGAAGGCTAAGCACGCGTTGGTCAACACCTGGTTCACACTCTCGCTGCTCATTGTGGTGTTCAATGTGGGCATTTATCAGACGGACAACAGCAAGATTTGCCAGGTGTTCGGTATGCTGACGCAATATCTCAGTCTGGCTGTTCTCTTCTGGATGTGCGTGTCTGTGAGTAATTTCCTGAAGCGCATGAAACGCCTGGAGAAGCGATCTGGTGTGCTGCAGGGAGATGATCTGCCAAAGGAGGATATTGTGGGGCGGAAACCCATCTTGGGCATTTACCTAGTGGGATATGGTATTGCGGTGATCATCTGTGGCATTGGAGGAGCTGTGAATATCCGAGAGTATGCTTCCTACTCGTATTGCTTCATGAAATCCGGCCCAGCGCTTAGTGCAGTCTTCGTGCCGGCCACAATTGTCGTGTGCTTCCTCTGTCTGCTGTTCATCTGCATCAAGTGCAACCTGAGAGATCGTGACATAAATGGGCACATGTCTGAGGGCACGCAGGGAACGGAGAATGTGGATCTAGATTTGCTGGAGCCGACCACAACTACGGGAAATCACTACCAGAGCATCTCCATCAGTACGCCGACCACGAGCACTCAAGATGATCAGGAGCATTCGCACAACACGCAATTGAATGCTTTCGTCATCACGCTGATTCTGTACCTTGTGACGTGGCTCTTTGGGGGCCTGACTGTTTCCACACCCTTTGCCGAGCGGATCCTGTACGAGGAAGAGGTGTTCAGTGTCATTTTCGCCGTGGTGGCGACGATTCTGGGCGGTTTTATTGTCTTCTTCTACGGCGTGGCGCGCAGTGACATCAGAAAGCAGTGGAATATGATGCGTTGCTCACGGGCCAGGAATCGCTTCACGCAGCAATTCCCCGGAGATCCGAAGGAGCTCAACGGTGGCGTGGTGACATTCCGTCAAGTGGCTGGGAATTCCGTGGTGAATCACTCGATCTCCAGGTCGAACAGTCAGAGTTCCAAAAGTCGCCCCAACAGCACAAACATGATGATGAAGGCGGCTGCTGATCTCAATTCGCACACGCTCACGAGACGCAATGAGAGTCCGAATGGTGCGAAGATGACGGCCAACATGAATCTGGTGCTGCTGCATCGGCAGCAGTTTGTGCACAATCCGGTGATCATCAATGAAGCCATTCACACGGCGGATGTGTTCTACAATCCAAACCAGAGCAATGTGGCGAGGAAGTTCTTCAGGAAGCAGAAGAGGCTGGCCAAGCAGAACAACATTGAGATCCAGAGGAGGGATTTTGGTGGCGATGGCGGGAGCAGCGAAGTGGGCACTTCGATGATCACCTTCCCGAAGCCACCGACGACAAAGCCGCCCACGGAGATGTCCATGTTCAGCTCAGGCAGCAAGGTGAACAACATTAACATTCACGTCGATCGGGCGCGCGTGGAGTGCGTGAAGGAGCAACGACACCACAATCCCAACATCCTCTCGGACAGCTGCAATGAGGAGAGTGACGCCGATCGGCTGGTCGTTGGCGCTGAGAGTCTCCGGGCGATTGCGGCGCAGCGCTCGAAGATGAGCAATAGAGAGAATCCGTCTGTCGTGGCGAATATCTACACGAATATCGCAGAGACGGGAACGCCTCAGCATGAGACAGTGACGATGAGGGCTGACGAGAGGTTCAAGAAGT
Source organism: Phlebotomus argentipes (assembly GCF_947086385.1). NCBI lineage: Eukaryota > Metazoa > Arthropoda > Insecta > Diptera > Psychodidae > Phlebotomus > Phlebotomus argentipes. Next base: position 2,925,314 of record NW_026776181.1, on the reverse strand, counting down.
CCATCAACACCGACGAGGATGACGATGATGACAATTTGAGTTCGGACAATGATCCGCACTATGTGAACCAGTCGTTCGACGGGCAGTATCCCTTCAAGAGCATCAAGGAGGAGGAGAGATCGCCCGACAATCCAGAGGCTCCGTCAACGTCCAAGACAAGCACTCATGTGCCGACGTGCTTGGAATTGAGAACCACCAATGACTCTAATTTGGTAATTCTGTCGCTGAGCAGCCCAATCCTGGCTATGAACACCCTTGGACTGCCCATCGTGATACCGCAAGCTGTTCCGGAGGTCAAGGAAGAGTCATCCAGTGAAGCAGGTGAGTTTGCAATGCCACAACTTCACTCAATGGATTTAATATTTCTGTCTTGCTGTTCTATCTTTCTCAGTGCCGGAGGAGGAATACGCATCTGATCTGCTTGAGATGCCAGAATGTGATGTTCAACTGCGGCAGAACCATTCGAAGTCCATGGACAACTTGAGCAGATCATTTACGGCGCAGTGTCGAGAGACTCGAGCCAGATCGATCTCCTTCAACAACGTGTCTCTCATGTCGGACGTCCTGCTGCCGCCGATGAAGACCAGCAGCAGTCCCGTTCTGTTCTCCCCGAGTCTCTGTGATATCGATGACTACCATCAGCAGGCGTCGACGTCGTACGACATGGATTGTGGCACGGACTTGATCTTCAATCCTCCTCTGTCGGCCATTGCGAGACACTTCACGTCCAGTCCGACGAGCGAGAGTGACATCAATTACCAGCACTCGGAGATCAGCATCCGGAGTCACGGGCTGTACGCGCCGCAGCCGCCGGACAACGATCTCACGCTGACGGGCGAGGACAGCCTCACATTCGCCTACCAAGCGTCCGAAGTGAGTGACGCGGACAGAGAGTATGAGGATGACGATGACGACACTGGAGCCGATGCGCACGACTATCTGCTGGGTTCGCAGAGTGACCTGAGGGACGAGCGGGAGTTGCTGGACGAGAGCCAGTCGTCCATTGACGAGCTGTACCAGCGCATCAAGAGGCGCGGCACGAAGAACTTCCCCAGGAGGGCGGAGGCGCAGGGGCGCGATGAGGATGTGAGCAGCCAGGGCAGCAGCGTGGTGTTGTCCAATCCCAACGACTAGGTGTATTGATCAGCTTATCAGGGGCTTTCCGTGCGCTAGAGCATTTCGTGAGGTGGCCAAAAAGGTGTTGTTCAATTAATTCGTGCTTCTGTGAAGTGCATTGATTTATCAATGGAGGAACAATGAGAAAATGTGGACTGCAATGTGCTTCTGTTGCGCAAAGACTCGAGAACTAAACGTACATTTTTCCCTAGATTATGAGATTATACGCAAGCATTTCTACAGTGTAATAACTTTTGAGAATCTTCAATGGTATTCTCCCAATTTTATATGTTTATTTATTGCGAAGTATTTTACAATTGTAAAGATTTTCTCAAGAAGGGATTTCATGAAGTAACTCTCTTGAGAAAATCTGTTTTTTCACATAAGTGGAATTATTTTCTACGGCGAAAATAAAATTGTAGTGTTAATTGAGCGCTGAGTTTTTCTTCCTGGCTGAAATTCGTTATTTCTGTTTAGCACAAAGCTCGGCATTTGAAATTCTTGTACTAATTTTCCGATATTATATCGCGATATATCGCTGCTGTCATTCGCATGCACGTGTGTTTACATTTTAAGTGGGCGGAATTTCCTTTGCAAATCAAAGAAAATGGGAAAGCCACAGCGAAGGAAGAAGATGCACTCGGGAGACACGCATCTGAGGCGTCGCTGGAGGACTCGGAGTCGCAAGAAGGACTTGGACGAGGTGAGAAAAGCGTGTTTGCAAAAATCTCATGTTACAATGTTTTCCTCTGTTTTGTTCTGCAGATTGATGAAGATCTGACCAAGAAGTCTGACCAGCTGCTCAACCAGGAGGTAGATCTGGAGCAGGCGGGCTTTGCCCAGTTCTACTGCATTCACTGCGCCAAGTACTTCATTGACGACAACGCTCTGCAGTCACACTTCCGGACGAAGGTGCACAAGAGACGAATGAAGGCCCTGGAAACGGAGCCCTATTCAGTTGAGGAGGCCGAGAGGGCGGCTGGCCACGGAAGCTTCAAGGAAGCGAAGAAGCGGAAGATGGAGACGCAATTCCGGGATCCAGAAGATGAGAATCGCTCAAAAGTGCGCGTTCTGGCGGCGACGGAGGACGAAATGGAGACGAAATGAGTGAGAAGGTGTGCTTTAAAATGTTCAGAACTATTTAATCAATTGAACACAATTTAGTAAATAGTTTTTACATCAATTTCTTGTCATCCGTCTCTCTCTCTCTCTCGTATTGTTCGTCCAGCTATTTGTCTTTTATCCATCATTTTTTGCTATTTTATCATATCAACTTTTTTTTTTTCTTGTAACATCTGCGAAATCAACCTTTTTCTCGATTTTAATCATTGTTTTTAATATGGTAAATTTGAACAAATAGTACTTTTTTTTTAAGTGAAAGGTGGTGCGCGCCTGTTAAAATTTGCCACTTTTGCACAACATTTAATAAAATGACTCTCACTGTGAATGGGGAATACCAAAAAGGCTACAAAATGCCGCCACAAGTCTCCCAAATTTATCACAATTGCAATCATTCTTCTCTTGAATTCTTTTTTTTTGTAGCATTTTTGCCCATTGCGTGAGTGATTAGTTTTGGTCCAGAAAACACAAACTTCTCCCTTTTCACACTCTTTTTCACATGCCTCTAAAAGATTATACTTTTCGTCGTGAGATTCTTTTGCATGCTTTTTCTTTTTTTTTTTTTGGTAATCCTAAAACACAATCATAACTCTTGAGAATTCATATCGTGGTTAAATACAAAGAACAGCCTTTTATTCCTTAAAAATTACTTGATCTTCTCTCCTTTCCACCTTCCGTGGCTCTGCGACGAAATCAGAGAAATGAAAGTGAACGCAGGCTCAGGTGATGAGCCGCGGCGCGTGGAGGCCGTGAACGCTGTCGATGGGCGGCACGTGAGTGGATCCGGGCGGGCCCCAATCGTGGAGGCCCCGCGAATTAGCCAGCCGATGAGTCAGTCGATGAGCAATGCTGAAGCCGCCGCTTCCCTCGAGTTGAGTGAGGACTATTATGACTTGCCTGGAAGGAAAATCACATCGAATGCGAATAACGGAAACATGATTAGCAATCACACACTGACCTTTGCAACGGAGGCACGGAATCAACAGTCTTTAGCTCTCCGCGAGTCGACACGACGTTGTAGCTCTCCTGGCAGTCGCATTTCACGTGGATCCACTTGTTCTCGTGGCGATTCTCAACCATCACCACAAGTCCTGCCCAACCCTGGAAGCAGAACCGCAACAATAGAACCCAATCACATAGCAAAGAAGAGCGAGAATTACTCACTTTGGTTAAGTAATACGCTGTCATGCCCTCTCTGCCCTCGTGCCTCTGTCCCTTGGTCAGCGTGAGACTGATGATTGCGTCCGCCAGGAGGAATCCAGGCGGCGAGATCTGCTCCACGAGCAGTCTCTTGGAGCTGTGAATGGCCAGAACGCATTGCGGATAAAGCGAAGGATCGTCGATGCCCGTGTGCCAGTGATTGAAGGCCAGGCAAACTAGCAAATACAAGTCTCTCTCCAGCATTTTATGGCACCCGACAAAGCCACGAACCTGCCAAAAACAGAAAACACAACTCCTCATCAATCCATTCCCAGAGGCTCAAAGACACTCAATCTCCAGACACTGACCTGCCTTTTGCTGTGCTCCACGAGTCTCCCCACCTCGGGATTGGCAGGGGATCTCGTTCTAAATATCACAACGCAGAGATCAAGTTGAGATCGTTGGGATTTCTCAGAGTTGCGCTGTCCCTCCTGGAACAGCGTGAACTCCGCCTCCGTGGGCTCCAGCACCGTCAGCAAGACACACGACAGCGAGCACAGCGGCTGCAGCGTGCCCTGCAAGCGCACCTCATTCCACCCGCTGCGCACCTTGCAGATGTCGATGCAGTCGAAATACTTGAGCACATCCTCGAAGGAGATCCAGAACACCCCCTCCGACGCCCCATGAGGCATCAGCGCCTCCCGCAACTCATCCGTCCACAGCGGTGAGTCATCTGACCAGTCGCCGCGCCACGAATAGTGTCCCCACGGATTGCGCAGCTTCAGCAGCCGATGGTTCTGGATGTCACGCACATCCAGCACGGAATAGGCGTGACGTGGTCGCAGGCCCTTGCGCTGGTACTCCTCCTCGTCCACCTTCATGTTCCCGCCGCCACAGCTGGCGCCCATGAGGAACTTCACGAGGCGCGAGCTCAACAATTGCGCCCAGATGAGATCCTTGTCCAGCTCATCTTCGCTGGGCATTGGCAGTGAACTCGGCTGCAGAGGGATGCTCTCACACGGAGCGCCCGTGAGTGTGGCCAGACCTTCGATGGCTCGTCCAGAGACAAGAGCTTCATAACAGCCGTGAATCTTGGCCACCGCTTTCTCGATCAGCGGCACCCAAAGCTGCTTCCGCTTTGCCTGCGAGTAGACCAGATGGCCACGCTTATCACACGGCAGAAGATCATCCACCAGAACAGTTGTCCACTTTCCATCCTTGCACAGGCGAACCTGCAAAGGGAAGCAGAGTTAGAAAATATGGACATTTTTCATTGCTCAAGTACTTGAGAAACACACCTGATAAGCTCCTTGAGGGCATATTTCTTTGGTCACCAGCACCTCCTTCACGAGATCCTCTCGCTCAGCGAGAACGGCCAAGGCGCTGAGGAGCCAGCAATTCCCCAGCACACCCTGACAAATGTCCGACGGCAGTGGCGTCCTGAAAACTGCCCACGGTGGAAAATTGCCGCCGTCACAGTTGATTTCCGACGGTCGACGCCACTGCACCACCGGATTGTTCTCCGTATTGGAATTGGGATTGTAGTAGAGACTCCGCGGTGCCGGCGGAAAGGAGTCATCGACAAAGAGTTCACCATTCTCTCGGCAGTACTGTATGATGTGCTCCCACTTGTTTCTCGCCTCATTCTCCTCAATCTGACGCAGATTCTCCATCAATTTGCTCTCCATTTGACTCGCATCGCCACCAGACAATGTTACACTCGCCCCATTGCCGCCGCTCGACTCCCCCGGGGCGGCGTTGTTTATCAATAACCCACGATGACTAGAACATATCTCACATACAACACTCGCCGATGAGTTCTCGAAAGTGCACGCCGGACATTGCCATGTCTTTGTCGACGGACTGCCGCTGCAAGAGGAAGAGGCAAAAGTATGAAATTAGAGGTTTCACAAATGTCCTCTCTGCGAGTGTCGGTCAGGGATTATGAAAATTTAATAAGCAGCACTTTACATAAGTACAACCAAAATATGACAAGAAGGAAAATTCGGGTGGAAATGTGAACAATATTTTGAGAATTTTCAATATAAAGCAGCATCATACATACTAGAAAACCATTATTTTCTGAACGTCTGAAATTTCATTTGTTTAGTCAACAAAAGCAACTATAAACTTTAAACTTTTGACTTCGACACCTTCCCTTTTCAGTCTCTCTAAATTAAACCCCTGAAAAGTGAGAGGAAATGAGGGCAAACAAGAACTTTAAAATATGTATACATTCTTAAAAAAAAAAGCCCAGAAGAAGCTGAAGAAATTCATTGCTGAATTATTGAGTATATTATCATTTGGTGACCCTCTGAGTTTATTCACAATCTTCCTTATTCATCCTCAATTTTCCAGTGCCAAAAATAGCCCTCCGTCACCCCCGCCCTTCCCCTATTTGCGCGTGGGACGAAACTCATTCATAATTCAGCAACTTTCAATTGACGAAACTTGTGAATTTTCCCACACAAACCCCCCCGCCCGAGAGAGACTTCTCTAGTTTATTCACCTGCTGTGCCTATTAGTGTGGCCGCCGCTGCTGTTGCGCCCAATCACGGCTCCCGTGGAGTGGCGCTTGGGAATGGCTCCGGACGATCTCTCGTGGCGCGGCGAGGGACTCCTGGATGCCCTCTGGGCGGGCACGGCGAGACTGTTGGCCGCCGGAGTGCTGGCCACTGGCGAAATGGATGAATTGTTGGCGGAATTGGCGGGAATGGAGCCCAGAACTTGACGATTGTGATGATATCCCACCTTGTTGGTGTGACTAGCATTTGAGGACGATGTCGACTGATGGCCAGGACCCGAGGCTGTGTACGGTCGATAGTTGGTCTGATGGCCCGAGATCACGGGCACTTGGCGTGCTGACTTGCAGGCCACACAAGTGTTGGTGGACAGAGAATTCTTCAGCGTGCACTGGTGACAAGCCCAAAACTCTCCCTTCCGCAGTGTCTTGTCCTCCGTGATCGTGATGCTGCGCAACTTTGAACCTCCGCACACCACACACGCCATTGATCCTGGGAGATTGACTAGAGTGCACTTCTTGCACGTCCACTCGGCCTCTGTGATGCTGCCGTCGATGAAGTCATCATCGAGATCCTGTTCAAAAGTGGCAATTGGCACCTCCACGAGTGTCGGCACCTCATCGAAGCCATGGCACGACTTGAGTTCCTTCGTTGAGCCAGACGTCCGCATCACGCCGCCGTCCTTCGTCACGGTGATCAGTGACGGCTGCGTGAGCGAAGCGGGCGTCCTGTTAGACTCACAGATATCACACTGCTCCACCCAGAGAGGATTGTAGGCGTACGAACACTTGGTGCACGTCCACATCCTCGGCACAGAAGTCGGCGTTACCGCTTTAGCAGGAGTTGTGGGTGTTGCCATTGTCCTGAAAGTTCCAATGCAGGCATTACACTCGTGTACAATGCATTGTTGCGGGATTTACTGAAGGAATTTCCAGTGGCATAGAGTTGAGAATGTTCTCGCTTATACTCAATAAACTCTGCATTTATATATGCTATTCCATACACGGAGTCTCTCCTCTTAAGCGACACCATCTCAACTCTATACACTCCTGTAAATTCACACAAATTTTATACAACATGAACTTCAAATCACATTCATTTTAGAATGAAATAAAGGTGGGTTTGGGCAATGGGGATCAGCGCCTAAAGTCATCTATAATAAATCGCTAAAAGAAACACTTAAACACACTACATCAGCCATGCTTTGCACAAGGCAGGGAGAGAACCAAAGAGAGAGAGAAAGAGAGATAATAAAATAATAAGGCTTTTCAACAACGAAACAACGACTGGACATACACTTTTCTCGGCCCCTTCCACACTTTGCTGTACACTTCACTACCATCGCAAGCTCCTCCACCCGAGGCCACGCCACTCACTGAGCTGTCCTGCATCTCCAGGCGATTCAGACAGGACGTTGAGGCGATCTGCGTGGCCTTCAGATTCCCACCGTCCATCAGACTGGTCAGCCTCTGTGGATTGTTGTTCTGCGGTGATGTGTGGCGAATTGTGGCGTACAGTGTCTCCGTCTGGGGCTTCTTCAGGCACCCCAGCTGACTGGCGATGCGCCCCGGATCGGAGATCCCAATGTACGAGTATTTTGGGTCCGTGGCATTGACCCTATTGCGCGCCTTGTTGTGCTTATTCACCACCGCGTACACAGGCTCAGAGCGCTGCTCCTCGCGATTGTCCGGATTCAACACCACAGACTGATTCTCATAGATGTGGGCGACCTTTGAGATGACTTTGTGATTCTCATACGGTGGATTGTTGTTGCTCTTGGCTTCACTCGATTGTCTCAGCACCTCATAATAGTTATCATCCAGTGCAGACGCCACAGGAGTCCCCGAGGCAATCCACTCCTTGGCACTGCACTCGCCATTCCGCTGGAGATTCGCGCCCACCAGTGGCTGACTGTTAGTGAGGCTCACACTGCCACTCCTTGAGATTGTCGTCACAATATAGCGCGTACTGCAGCTCGTGTCACTCGAACTGCACTGATTCCTATTGCACACACCACAGACATCGCAATAGAGACGAGTCTTCCCCATTGATCCGGAGGCTACGGGTCGACAAATGGACGGAGTTATTTACAGACAAATGAGACTCTTGCTTTCGTCGTTAAAGGGAATTTGGAGCCACGGTGTCACTCAATAAAACTATACGTGGGAAATCCTTGTTTGTCCACGGAAAACAGTAAATATAACACACATATGGAAAAGGAGAAACAACACAGGGATTGTCATAGAAAGGAATACAAATTGGTCTTTTGGGCCCTGTTTTTTTCTCCTCCAACACACTCACTCTCTTTGATTAGATTCACAATGTATAATGTAAAAATTCCCGAGGTCTTTCATCAACTCACAACATCTGTGATTCACCCAGAAATATACAAAAATACTCGGAAAAGCCATTAGAAAAGCCCAATAGTCATTACATACAATCTTAACTCCACTTTGACATCGTCATAAAAATCATGTATTTAGCCAACAACTTGCGAGAGACAAGAAATTCAACCACTTTTTTCTGTCCCGCTTCTTCCCCAGCGACAGAAGTTTCCCAATCAGAGAACAGCGCACTAATGAACAGGTCTATTAAAGAGGACAGTGGTTTGATTATCATCAGGAGAAGCCTATTGATTACCGAATTGAAGCATGTTTTTTTTCCTATTACTACACACACTTCTCTCGTTTTTTTTCCCTCTCTATTGCGTGATGACACCAACAGTGCGGTGTGTCTAAATAATTAAGTAAAAATAATGACCGTTTTCATGCATATTTTAACAATCTCCGCACAGTGTGAGGTCAAAATACTAAACTCTCTTTTACACTTTTTTCCACAATAGGTCAGGTCATGATGAGTGGATTTGCATGAGTACAGAATCACATGGTGAAAAAGAGCGACACTGAAATTACCTGATAAAGCGTTGGCAAATAAATTAGCCAGAAAAAAGGCAAACAACGCCTAAAGCGCATCCGTTAAAAAATCATTATAAACCGAGAAATATATTGTTTGCAGAGAATTTGTGTTAAAATATACACAAATTCGCTAAATGAACAGAGTGGAAATGGACGTCAATTAATTTAAAACACTGTTTCAGTGAAAAAGTCTCACGAAATAAAAAGAATCGTGAAACTTGATATCGAACTTGAGTTCATACAAATATGAATATATTTGTGGGCAAATGAGGAATTTTGTGGAGCTTCGCTGTCGAAGGAGTTCAAGGGTCATCAAACTAGACAATTTCTATAAAAATGAATAACAGTATTTGCATTCTTCTTCAATTTTTCTCACCCAATCAATATCACTGCACTTCTAACGACTCTCGCATAATCTCTTATATCGCGAAGGGAACTTTTTGCGGTTCTCTTTCGGTTATCGCGATGGGAAGAAGAGGGAGAAAAGTGCCCCCAAAAGGCCAAAAATTGTATCTTTCCCCCTCGACGCCACTTTGTGGAGCGAGAGGGAGTGAGAGAGAATAACTGGACGGAATCACGGAAGATTGTAGCGGAAATGGAAGGAAATCAAGTGGAATTTAGTGACACAATGGCACACAGCGTATCGGGACAATCTCGTCTACCTGAGGCAGAAGCGTCCGCATTCGATCGCCCGCAGTGACTGTCGCCGAACAGCGGATCGGCGATGTTGGACAGCGACTTGTTAATCTTCTGGTTGGAGTAGTACGGCGTCTCGCGCCCGGACTCGTCCAATGAGCGCTGCTGCTTCCCCACAAGTGCCGCACAGCCGGATCGATTAACGCGGCTGGACGGCGGCACGGCCAGGTTGTGCTCCTGCTTCTGATGGGCGCACAGGTGGTACTTCTTCTCCAGCAAGAAGCTCGAAGCGTTGAGTAGACACGAGGCGCAGCGGCGGATGTGGTAGTCGCCCGAGTCCATGCTTAGGCAGCGCGTCCGGAAACAGTGAAAAACTCTCGTGGTGGATTCTGCCACGCTGGCCTTGGTGGCATCTCGTTCAGGGTTCCTCTTGAGCGTCTCCGTATAGATGGGCGCCAAGTAGCTCACCGTCTCACAGTTGAGGCAGTGCCACGTGACGGAGTTGCGGTTGAGACTCGAGCACGTCTGGCAGTTCCATGTTCGCGTGAGACTGGGAGTGCTCGGGAAGCGGGGCAGTTTCACGCGCAACGCCTCCTGCTGGGCGCCAAAGTACTGGTGGATCAACTCCTTGAAGTAGATCTCCTCGTAGTGCCTTATAATCTTATACACCCTACGCGATTCACCGCTGCAAACAGAGGAATTCGTCTTCAGTGCCACACAATTCTCCGCGCCCCAGAAGCGTGCGGCCCCGCTGGCAATCGGTTCAGGGACGCGTCCTGACGTCAGGGCGTCCCCAAACTGCTCGCCAGCAGTGTAGAGGCGGCACACAGTGTGAGGAAATAGAGAAAAAGTGAGCAGAGAGGAAAAGGTGAAAGAGCCAAGAGAATTTTGGGGGTGTAATTGAATGCTCCCTCGGCAAATTAGCGCACGGCTCTTTCATCAGGAAAGCCCTGGCAATCGTGGTGGAGGCGATTTGGGGATGAATATTTGATAATGTTCCATGAGATTATCAACTAAAAACAAGGAGTTTTGTTCATGAAATTTACCAGCAGCTGTCAAAGCGCAAATTTCCACCAGACAAAAACCCCTCCGCCGAAGACCCCCTTTCGCAAAGACACCGAAAATCCCTCTTCCTGGCCCCTTCCCTCGCACCGGGTGTCCTTCTCGTTGACCCTGCAGGACAATATTGCACACAACAGCGAGACAAACTGTTCAAAATTTACCCATCGCTATAATTTCCAGATGATTTGTGGCTTTCAAATATGATTCTGACATTCTCACAATTCAGACACTTTACATTCTCCGTTGGATTGATCAAGTTACAATTTGTGCACTGCCACTGCAGCATGGATGTAATTGAACCCATTTTCGGAGATTTTCAGCAATTTCATGGCGATTTTTTGAGTGAAAAGGTGGCCACAAAAATTCCCGGAGAACAAAAATCACTTTTTCCAACTTTTTCACTACACAAACGCACAGTACTGCGAGAACACGCCACGCGTCGCCACTGTGCACAATGGGGGTGTTTTTGGGCTTTAGTACAGCATTATCCGTTGACTGTATTTTTGAAAATAAATGACCACAAATTCTGATAAAACACAACTCACTACGTTAATTTTCAACCATTTCCACAGATTTTTACTTCTTTTCCGCGAATCACAGAGTTCTTGGGTTGAAAATCATGAATTCGCTCTTTAGCACATTTCCCCTCTTTCACTCGGATTTGCTCAAATCTGACACTTTGCTCTGACATTCCAGTGACGTTTTGTGAGTTTTTTGTCTTGTGCGAATGCGAGGGTTTTCCTCATTTTCCACCGCTCGGAAAGTGTGTTTGGTTTAGTTTAGTCGATCACCTCACATGATTTACATCGCTGAGTGTGCCCTTGTGTTCTCCTGCCAGAGAATCGTGTGATCGTTATGATAATTTCCTCCTGGCGTGTCTTCCTTCCGGGTGGGTGACTCTCTCTCCAAGTATTTCCCTCTCCTCTTCGCGCTCTCTGCCATTTCCGGGAATCTTCTCACGTCCAGCATCTTCCGGGCGTTGAGATGTCACCGGAAATTGCTCCACCGAGGATTTATCTGTCGCTCTGAAGTGGTTTTGGTGCGAATCTCCTCCGGGCTGTGCGTGAATTTTGGGGTCAAATTGGGCGATTGAAGCATCGCGAGGAAGAGGTGCGCTTATCTTGGCCTCCTTATCAGCTGAAAGGGAAGGTGTGTTGGCTTGTCCCACACTCTCTGTCTCTCGAGTCTCCCGTCAATTCATCTCGTCTGATCAGTGAGACGCGCGAGTGTGAGATTCAATTAAAATCACGCTTTCATCTGCATCATTTTCTTCACATTTTAATACCATTAAGCATTCATCGCGAGCTTAAATCAATTTTCACTGGAAATCGAATTATTTTCCTCCTCATCGTGCGATTAATGTGTGTTGTATATTTCGCAAAATAATCCCAATGTACAAAATACTTCAATTTAAATTCAATTAATACCACAAATTGAGGATTACGCCGTGTATAGACTACATTTGATGATTTAATGACTCTCGATTTTCCAATTTGGACCAACAAAAAAAGCAAGAGATGAAAAAATGCAGCAAAAAATGTCATCGTCCGGAAAGTGTTATTCGTACAATTTTAATTCAATTAAAAACACATTAAATGCGCTTAATATGAGTTGACCAATTATCCGGTGTGATGCATGAAGAATGGCAGAGAGAGCGCGCGTTTTTTCCTGCGATGGTGGAATTTTGGGGAGGAGAGACACTCGTGAAAGAATAATTAAAACAGTTTTAGTGGTCGCACATTTCCTGGCCAGTGTGTCGTGAAGGGATTAAAGAGAAGCGCGACAGCATTCTGCACATCACACAAGAGAATTCGACCGTCAGCCGGAAACATTCCAAAGGACATTGTGGATTTTTATCAACTCCCAAGAGAGCCAGAGACTGGTAAGTTTGAGGGGCTGATAAGTGCTAAACTTAGAATGATTGCCAAGAGAAGCTTCTGAATAAATCCACACAACGGGATTTGAGGGTGTAATATTAGAAAAGTTCGAACAACTTTACGATGTTGATTGCAAGTAATTGTCTAATATATAATTCACATGAAAAGTTCGATGAATTTTATTGAATCATTTATGTAATTGGAATTATAATGATACTGTTTAGCGCAGTGTTGGTTATTCTAAGAAATTGTGAGCCTCTTATGTGGATTTATTTATATAAACTGGGAGAGATTCTAATTTCTCTGCACACACAATCCTCTGGCGATAGGTTGAATTATGTTTCGTGCTAATTGTCTTGGTCATGCGGCGAAAAAACGTGTAATGAGAAGAAATATCAACGCAAGGACTGGAGAAGATTCTTATGGAAAAAGTTGATTTAATCTTGTGTAAATTTTCCCCTGGAGAGTCGCATAGAGTATACAAGAAATCCTCCAGTTGTGCGGCCGCACAGTGTTTGGGTGCGAGAAGAGCGCGCGCGGTGTGTTTAAATATTAAATATTCATTAGGGCGGGAGCGAAACGGCGAAAAAGTTATCTAAGTTCAACAGCCAGTTATTTATATGTAGCACATCTGCCTGTTTTATATTTTAATTACACACTTTTCATACTTTCATTACTTCTTATATTTCCATGTTTGACAAACATGAACTCGAAAAGTTGGGAAATTAGAGTGTCAGAGGAAGAGAAGTTTGAGATTGCACGAAATAGAGAGAGAGCGAGAGAGTGAGAGAGATGCGATGCATAAATTAATTCTCTATTTGTGTTTCACTCCGTTTTTCTATTTACTCGAGAAAACCCCTCTTCTTGCCGTTGTCTTTCTTGCCGGTTTGGGGAAGGAGAAGAGTGGATAATGGAAGAGAAGTTCAAACAAAGGTGACGTCTTCACCTCGGTTTTCCTAATTGTCTCTGTGACTGCATTTTTTATTATTCAGCCTTATAATGGCAAAAAAGCAAGAGTTCATCGTGTTCATAGTTTTCTTTGGAGGTGAATTTCGAAATGTGATGGAAAAAATTGTGGGCATCTTCCTACACAGTTTGCATGGAAGATAATTAATAATTCCCTGTTTATTTTTTCAGAGATTATGTAAAGTCTCTGCATGATGAGGCAAAAGAGTAAATTGAACGGCATAATGTTTGCTTATATAGTTCAAATAATATCGAATGGGCGATTCGGAGAATATTTACAAATGATGAACAAGTTAATTTTAGAGGTATTCCTTCGCCTTCCCAAACAAACACTCTACTATTTAATTCCGCATCATCTGGCTATTTTATGCGGTGGCGCGTCCACTAATTTTAATTATAGTATCCAACTAAAGGCGATATTGAGCCATTCACATCAAAGTGTATAGCGAGAGTGGTCTTGATAAGTCTTATTATTTCCTCAATGGTGAAATCTTCAGTCTCTTCAGTGCATGTGCTTCTTCAGAGGTGCGCGCAATGTCGACAAAAGTCTGCAGAGAGACGATTTTCTCGAGAAATGTTCCGGGCGGAAGAGCCAAGGTAAAACGTTTCACAGAAATTGAGGCACTCTCGTTAAGCTAGCAAGAGTGAAACGCGCGCGGGCAGAACTCGTAGATGGGAAATGACCAGGGAAATTTATATTCCGTGACGCAAACTTTATCTCCACTTTCATTCTCACTTGATTGTGATAAGATAATAAGGGTGGGAAAAAGGTTAATATATTAGGATCCCGTTAGAGTGAAGTTTAGAGATGGGAATTGTACGAATGTGTAAATGAGATTATTTGCAATTTGTGAGATCATCTCATTAATCCCATTTCTCGCTGTGAAATTATCCCTATTTTAACATTCACGCAGACACTTTTCTATTATCACAAGCAGTTTTCGCATGTTTAACAATGAGAGAGGGAAAAGTTGTCTTTTTCGAGATGGTATTTGATGAGGTAAAAGCATAAAGAACAATAAATAGCTGGTGTGTATGGAATAACAGAGCAGATGTAATGGAAATTATTAGCAATGAAAGGTGAAAATGGGTGTTCATCCAATTAAGACATTTCCATCGTCCTTTAATTTAGAAAATTGACAATATAATGGATGTTCTGGCAGTGTTTACGCCAATTTTCACCCCCCAAGAGATCCATCTAAAGTACCCATTGTCTCCCCTTGAGCTAATTTATCGGCCGAAATTTTCAATCAATACCAATCTATAAAGCACTGTATATGTATACTTGCGTGCTCATTTTAATCACAAGTGCGCCTTAATTGTGTCTTAACTGATTGCAGAGAAATTGGATTCCAGACTGCAAACACATTAATATAGTTGATCACTATTTATTATGGCTCTATCTTTTGAATCTCTCAGCGGAGATTTATTTGAAAGTATGTATATTTTATGATTTCAATTAAATAGTGGGGCAGAATTGTGAAGGAATGGCATTAATTGAGCATGGAATATCAAATGTATCTTCCATGAAATATAGTAATTCGAGCACGAAACTTGTCAATGTGAATTGAGATGCATTATTTGAGAAACTCTTTCACAATACAATCAATGCACGCATCCTACATTGTTGTGGAAAATCATGATACATTGTGGAAACAGAGGAATATATCATATGATATCTATTTCGTGTCTTATCGTACAACTTTTAATAAACCTATCAAACGTTATGGGAAAATATGATCTTTCTCAATTTCCTTCCACATCAATGAAATCGCGCTATGATGAAAATGTGTGATGGTGGGAAGTAAATTATTCCATTGCCTAGAGACAGAATATAATATAATGTGTAGTATGTATTTGTGACGTAAAATCCTTATCAAAATATCTCCATATTGTGAGGATGTCAGAGACTTTATTGGAACTATTCATTGCTTTAAGTGGTTTATACTCAGCTATAATACACTTGAATATTCAGAGCAAATATATTATATGAATTACGATTTTCCATAATTATTGTTTTGGTGTTACGTGTATTTAATAATGTCTTAAATTTGAAGTGTCAATATTTTGCATATGTTTCAAGACTCTGTTATTTTTCTCAGTATAAAAAGTGAAAAATATTTGTATTTGTGAATGAAAAGTTTTTCGCAAAATTGCACAAAGGAGAAATGATGTGAAAATGGCAAGCAAAAAATTAACTCCATCTCTTTCGCGCATGAATTTAAATGAGCACTTATGAATGATGATTTGATGAGTGGAGAAAATAGTAAGTTTTGCTGGGAAAATTGATGTTATTGTCGGTGGAATTTTTATGGTATGTCAATGAAAACACACTCTTATCTTATCTCAATTCAAAAGTTAACTCAATAATGCAATTGCGAGATAACTTTGTTGTGTATATTTGGAAATTGTGCAATTACTCAGCTCACCGTTGAATGAATGATGATGTGCTTAAGTTGCACAATGGCAACAAGTTATATTCATACACATGTTGTCTTAATAACCTTTATGTGAGTGTGTTTTCAGGGGTGTGAGTAGACAAAAAATAAGTTTGAAGATCATTTTCCTGATAAAACCGACGAAGAAATGGAGAGACTGCAGATTAAATGGTTGACTGATTCGCCATAGTTTGGCTGAGGAGCATGGAAAAGAAGCGGCATAAACTCATGGGATGAAAAATGGCGAAATGGTGTAATTTCATGAATCACTGAAGCTAAATACTTGATGGAATATAAATCGAAGATCAAAGTTTTTTTTCGCTATACCACTGCATTCAGGCTTCATAGCGAAGATATGTTTTTCCCCAAAAGTTGCCGATGCTTCTCGAACGCACTGGTGATTCTGGGTGAGGGAAAAGGATTTTTGGTAATATGGGAAGTTGCGACAACTATCTGAGGGTTGAGCAGATTCAATATAAATTTTCGATGGAATGACGGCACCAATATTATCCGGATGACAAAGCGATTTTCACAAGCTGAGAAAATCCTTGGTGTGTATTTTCAGTGTGGCGAAGAGCTTGCAAACAGCGATGCCACTGTGGCAACCAATGCTTTGGGACTTTCTTTTGTGTGGAGAATCGTCCCTCTGTCCCTCAATAAAGAGCCGCAGTTGTCCACTTTGTTGATGACTATCATGATGTTGTCACTTTGGGCGAATGGTCAAGGGGATTATTGAGGAGATTTTAATTCTAGCAACACTTTCCCAGTCACTTTCTCCCTCCAGATATGGAGATGCTGAACATTTGTATGTCTGACGTCCACTGACTTCTATTCTCCATGCACTGCTCCTTGCAGACTGTGTACAATCGTGGGAAAATCTTGCTTTTTACCCCATCTTCAACCGCACATCCTCTTGCTCTGGGAGCTTGAAGATATGGAAAAGCTCCAAAAAGCTTTTGGGTGAATTCGGCAAAGGGGACAAGAGCCAAGTAAAAGGGGAAAAAGGAGGGAAAATGGAAGAATACGATATCGTGACATTAACAGATGGTTTGGCTGTTTATTCGACGAAAATTCTTATTCTTATTCCTCTGCAGTCGCTTTTGTTGTACTGATATCGACACTTTGCTGTGTATACACACACACTCAACTTGCTATATACACCGTATATGTTCACAATAGAAATACAATATTTAGTTATGATTATGGCTCAATATTCGGGATGCATTTCACCTCGAGGGAAATGTTTAATGTGTTTTCATCGTCATGGTTTAATATTTCAAAAATTCCCTTTCAGAATTTGCATCATTGTGAGAGTCCAACTTTTAATATTCAAATCGATATAAAGCTATTAAAATTAATTGGGACACTTTTTAATTTTTCACAATTGCTGTGCTTTGATTAATCAATCAGAAAATGTTATCTCTTTGTTTATCTTTGAAAGTGGGTTTGACAGGCAATTACAATGCTGAAATAACGAGCTTTTATTGGGAATTGGGAAGTTTTAATTTCAGCATATTTATTGTTGACCATTTATGACCGAAAAATTAATTCAAGCTCTGAAAATTCATAGAGAATTCATAATTGGCTTTTAAATATGACAAATGGAGAAGAGCGTTGAATGATTTTACTCATAATATTTCTCTTAACACTACAAAATTTTGCTCTCCGTTCCCGAGGACTGTTATAGTAATTTTTTCTTGACAAATGATTGTGATTATAGATATCTCAGTATCAAAATATTTAACTTAGCTGATGTAATGTACATAATGTAATATTTTACTACGCTTCCACTCCTAAATCACTGTGAACACTCTTGTTCGTGTGATACCATTAAATTTGTGGGTCAGCAGGGGGAGAAAAGAGAGAGAAGAATAAATGACCATTTCGCCGCATAAAAAAGAAAAGTTATTGTCTTATTTTTTGTGTCTCTTTTTCATTTCGTTTTATTGAGAAGGAAGAGAAGTGAACATATTGCGTAATGTTTTGGTTTTTATTTCCCTCATTGTCCATACATTGTCTTGTTTCATCTCAACAAGTGCAATGGAATAATAAGAGAGTGAAGAAAGACGGAGAGATTCTGTGATCCGAAACTGTAGCAAGTACGTGAAAATTTTCCTGCATCAAATTGGATAGCAAATGATATTTTGTGGTGAGTGTGCGGTGGCAAAAAAAAGCCAGTCTTGATGGCTGATAACTGTTCTGAATGCCTAATTGGATGGAAAAATACGAGGTGAGAGTGTGATGAATGTGTTGGTGTGTGGAAAATTGAATCTAATGCTGAGGATGAATGAATCAGAGAATCTGATAAATTAATTGTCTGTTAATTCATTGTCACTCACGAAGGCGATTTGTGATTGAGCAATTTGCGGTTGAGACGAGAATGTGAGGTGTTCATTAACGCGAGGAATATGACGCTTTTA
Organism: Phlebotomus argentipes; assembly: GCF_947086385.1. Lineage (NCBI taxonomy): Eukaryota > Metazoa > Arthropoda > Insecta > Diptera > Psychodidae > Phlebotomus > Phlebotomus argentipes. The sequence goes on along the minus strand of NW_026776181.1, from coordinate 2,907,103 downwards.
TCTATCGCTTGAGTGAGTGATTCAAGACGTTACGATGTTCCTCTATGGGAAGAGGTGAATAACCCTCTGCTTGTGGTTCTTTTTAGCAGAAATGCCACGACTTTGCCGGTTATTCGTGTCGTCTAGAAATACGAATAGTTGAAAAAATTTAATATTCATTTTGTCTCCTCTTTTATGTCTTTTTTGCCACTTCTGCGTTCACATTTTCTCCATATTCTGGACTCTTTCTACTCACATTGTATGATCATCGATGTAATAAGGAAGTCACAAGCGTGGCTAAAGTCTGTGGCGAAGTCAAATTGGAAATTTATAGCACTTAATCATGTTAAGCAGTGGCCATTAATAATCGTGTAATTATAATGTTGTTGCTGAAAAATTGATCTGCTTTGATGAGTGAGGGGCGTCTCGTAACGAGATGTGGAGCAAGAGCGACGAGAGAGGTGAATAAATTCTCTTGCCATGGCATTTTGAAGACCTACCTCAACAGTTTAATGCTGATTCAGTGGAAAATGTGAATTCGATATGAGATGATCTCGTGGGAGTTGTTAAGGGAAAGTTGGGGCACAGGAACCGACGAGAGGCAGAAAAAATAAATGGGATTTATCGTATGTGTCTGAATTTTCAATTCAACATACACGAGACGAATTCTTGCTGAAATAAACAGAATAATTTCATCTTTAATCGCCTTTCTTTTCCTCATATTCTTTCGCCCGTGGAAACTCGAATGATTTTTCTGTAAAAGAAAATATGGAGCAATTCTGCAATTGTACAACTCTTCATCATCTATATGATGCTTTGGTTGGAAACGTAGGCATTTCGCAAAAGCCGAAAGCTTCGTCACCTCGTGTGTATGACAGAAAATGTTTATGGATTTTGCGATTGTGGGTATTTCTTTTGATATATAAACTCCCTAATTTCCTTGTTATATAATTCTGGGGCGATTAAAATGAAAAACGAGCTCCACTTTCGGGGGAGGATGTGAAAACGGTGTATGAAATTGTTGGTTATGTAAATTAAAATTTATTCTATTCCACTTTCATATGGAGGGATGTGCCGTTTTCTTCGTCTTTCCCTTCTCCTCACATACGTGTCTTTTTCATTGGTATGAGAAAGCTCAGCTCAGAGGAATTGGGAATTTTCACTATGAACAAAATTCAACACGACGACAATTCTAACCAGGAGGAAAAATGATGGTCGTACAGAATAAATAATTCAATTCGGGAGGAAAAAACGAACCTTTTCCCATCAAAATCATACACATTCATCAGGAGCGGCAGAAAGGACTGAATGCCATGAATGGGAGGCCCTCATGCGAGGAAAGGGTGGAAAGAACCCCAATTGAATTGCTTTCAAGCAGGACGGGAAAGGGTATTTGCTGAATATTCAATAAAAATTGATTTATGCAACAGTTAAGAGAAAATGATCCTGGTGAGAAAGATTGATAGATCTCGTGGGTAAACAAGCGTAAATTCTTCAAATGTGGCAGATTTTCGTGGGCTGGCTGGGAAACACTGTACGTGGTCAAAAGAGCTGAGAGACTTTATCTAAGGCACGTTCTTATGGTTATCAGTGAAGAAGAGGAGTTTGTGTGTGTTTCCGAAAATCATCTCACGCACTGTTTCAAGACATGGCGGGGAGGAGAAAAAAAAGTATGCAAAACCATGCCGAACGTGACTAATCGCAATAAATTTGCACATTTCATACGAATAAATGGAAATGCAAAGCAACAATTTGCCTTGGATCCAAACGGCAAAGTGAAACCAATTTACTATTTGTTGTACATTAAACTTTGCTAGATTTGTAAGATAAATATTCTCAGAGACAATTTCTATGCAAATTTTATATAATTGATATGTTATAAAGATAACTCGAAATTGTGCGATATTTAATCAAATTCCCTCTCTAATTTTCAGGTTCTCTCCATCTGGAAGCAGCGCGGAAGCTGTTAAAAGGTGGTAAAAAGTGTGAAACACATCGCAAAGTACACAACGCAGTGTTTTGAATGCACAAATGTAAGTTTGTGAGCGACATCACGGTGCATTTGACATAATATTTTCACAGATGCTTACAATACAAGCACTGAACAAAAGGTGAATAAAGGGCGCACATTGCACAATTTGTGCATAAAAGTTTATAACGTGAAATTCACAGTAAACTTTAAATCTGTTTATTTTCGAATATATTTCTGCATGTGCAGAACTCTTTATTAAATAACACAGAATGTTAATTTAATACGCTATAGTTTTAGCATTACCGTTTCTTCAACTCTCAGTGAGATGCACAGCACGTTCGTTGTGTGCCGGTATAAAAATGGCACAATTAATTTTACGGGAATGCAATTTATGGAAATTGCAAAAGTAAGGAACAACAGCTTGTGTTAATTTTCTGAGGCATTTTCCGTTGGGTGTCTCATTAGAATAAATTAGCGTGGCAAATTTGATATTTTTCCTCGCTGCGCGACGAGCAGAGGGACTGGATATTGAAAGTGAAAGAAATGGGGGGAAAATATGCTTCACCTTGCTCACACATTTCATTTTCCATTTTCGTAGATGTCGAGGTAACAGGAAGCAGAGATTGGATTTATATTGAATTTATTACCCACCCTCAAATGGCAGGAAGAATGACAAGTGCAAAGCTGGTGGAATTGTGTTGGGATTAGTGCTGGTGATTGTGTGGGTGAACTGGGCAAAGAGTTATGTTGGGGAAGTAGAGAAAAAAAAACTGACAGTGAGAGAGAAGAGACACTCGGCGTGAAGGCAAAGAAGAAGCTTCGCCATAATCGACGGTGTTAAGCGGAAGGGGTGAACAAGTGTGAATATTTATTTAAATTCGGTATTTTGACACCGCACTGGTCGGATTGTGGAGCGCACAGTGGCAGAAGAAGTGAGGACGAGGGACAAGGGAGACATGAGACTTGGTGTGAGGAATCGCCGGGCCGCCCTTTTGGGGGTGTTTTGCCTCTTTGCCGTCACAATGGTCCTGTTTAAATTCACTGAGCTTCGACCGACGTGCCTCTTTAAGGACGACCAAACGGCCCCAATGATGATTCGGGACGAGGTATGTTGATTGATTGAATTTGCAAATTAAATTCCAGCTTGGAGAGCTTTCTTGTCCGCAAGACGATGGCGGAGGCGAGACTTGAGTCTTATTGAACCATTTTTTACTTCTCTCTTTCTCTCTCGACAGAAATTCGTTGTCGGCGTGGATCAAAAGGTGTATCCCTATCACAGAAATATGCCATTGATTTTCATCGGGGGTGTTCCACGTTCTGGCACAACACTCATGCGAGCCATGCTCGATGCTCATCCGGATGTACGGTGAGTCCCTCAGCTATTTGTTTTCATTTCCCATTCAACGATGAAATACAACACTCGCCCGAAGACGAAGAGGAAGAAGCACGGCAAAGACATGCTCTCGCGCAAAAAAGTTCCAAGAAAAGAGAGCAGAAAAAAATTCAATTTACATTTTGTTTTCTCCGTACTTTTGGAACGATTTGTCTCTAATACGAAATGTAATGCCATAAGTCAAAGCACTTTTTTTACGCGAACTTTCGCTCCTTTTGTTGGCTGGTATTTTGACTGACTTCCTGTGTGCCAATTTGAAATTCTCTGCTCACGCTCTTCCGTTGCTATGAATTATAAATTTAGAGAGTTGGAGAATGGGAATGGATAAGAAATCAAATTGAGAGATTCTTTCTCTTGCAAACTTTGCAATACGTGAGCTGTGAATCTCACAGACTCACACTTTTAGGAATTGTATATATTTCAAAATTGCCAATTTTATTCATTTAGAGAGTGAGCAGAATAATTTATTAAAAATAGGCATTAATTTGTGACTTTCAGCAACATCGGACTGAAAGTCAATTAAAATAATTCTACAATCGCAATGCAACACGCTGTAAAGTCAAAGATCAATACTTAATTTGAATGAGTTTGGCTTTCCCTTTGAGCGGAAAAGTTCTTCTGACAGACTTTGGATGTCTTGGAAGAATGCTCTCCAAGTTTTATCTCATAAATATTCCATAAGCAAGGACTCGAGCAAAGTTTCCAAACTGATAATCTGGAAAAAGTTCGTGAGAAATAAAAAATGTGTCATTTTTGGACTGGACGCAAAAATTAAAGTATTGATTATTCTCTGTTTCGATTTAAACAACATAACACGCTGTACATATTTTATGGTAACTCAGCACTACAGGATTGGTAAATATTTGCGAAAAAAATCCTCAATCAATGGCGAATGGAATATTTAATGGATTTTAATTATTCCATATATGTAATTTTGATGGAATCAATTTGTTGAATTTCAACTTATCCATTTGCGCGGAATTTTTTCAAAATTTTATTGTGAGTTAAATGAAAACAAAAAAGTTTTTCCTCTTCTTTATTAGCTTAATGAACTTTTTATTCGACATCGCTTATGTTCCGGAGGATTTTCATTATTGTACACGCTCGATGATGATAAAGTTGAAGTGAGGTTCATCAAGATGTTGGGGAATAATAATAATTGTAGCATTTTGTGGGGAGTGAGAGAAAGAGAGAGTGAGAGAGAGAGAGAGAGGGCGAGTGGGGAAATCTACGCCTGAAGCTATGGCAGAAGTATGTATAAACTTAAACGAATAGCAGAGGAATTGACATGTCTGTAGGTTTACGGGTGGAAATAGGAATCCCAGAATCATACGCGTACAATTCGTAGGTATATTTAGAGAGGCATTTCTCCGAACTTCCACATTAAATAGGCTGTTTTCAAACATGAGAAAAGTTTTTACCTTCTCCCTCCTCTGCCTTTCCTTCCTGGACTTTTCTCACGCCCTCGCCGGCATTTCTCCTCTGTGTGTGCATGGGTTTGTGCCTGTTGGCAGTGATGAGGGATACGGTGATGATATTTTCTGTTGAATATGGACGGGAAATGCTGTGCAGAAGGAGGAGAGAAAGCCGAGGATGGTCTGTGAACTGGGTGCGGGGGGTTTGGGGAATGCCTTAGGTTGAAGTGAGTTAACCAAGACGATGGGTGGTGGAAAAAAGCAAGAACTTTTATTTCCCGTTTGTTGTTTATCCCTTAATGGCATCATTCGGAAACTTTTACGCGTTTGTCGTGTGTCTTTCTTTGTGTTTGAATTACTCCACAGCAAAATGTGCCATCGCGAAAAGGGATTGAGAAACACGGTGAGCTGGAGAATGAGATACACTGTGGGATGGGATGAATCGTAAATATGAAGTTTAGCCCTTGGTTAGATCAGCAGGTTGAATGTGATGTAATAGTTTACGTGTTTTCTTCGCCAATACCTTCTTATTTTCCTATTCGAGTTAAAACCGTAAAATATTACATTTGGGAAAACTTTTTGTGTGGCACTAAAGAGAAAAAGAGAGACAGAGAATATTTTGTGCCGAAAGTTTATCGCAATGTTGTTCTTTTTTATTGAATGAGCTTTGCGTGAGGAATTGAATTGTGATTTGTGGTAAATTGGGCGAAAGGGGAATCAAAGTTTGGCGGAGGTACAATTAAATGCGGAACAAAATGATCAAATTGAGCAATTCGATGTTCAATTAAAGTTCAACCGATGTACAAGTAAACGGAGGAGTAAGTTAACTACACAGAACATCATTGTTTGCAACCCTTTAAGTCCTTCTCTCTATAACATGGGAGAAGCCGTACAGCATGAATTGAATTGCAATGTCTATATCATTTGCTACCAATTCCATCTCAATTGCGAGCAATTTTCTTTTACAGATGCGGTCAGGAGACGAGGGTAATTCCCCGTATCTTGCAATTGAGATCGCACTGGCTGAAATCGGAGAAGGAGAGCGTGCGACTGCAGGAGGCCGGAATAAGCAAGGAGGTGATGAATAGTGCAATTGCTCAGTTTTGTCTGGAAATAATTGCCAAACATGGTGAACCTGCATCGAGATTGTGCAACAAGGATCCATTGACACTGAAAATGGGCTCCTATGTCATCGAGCTGTTCCCTCAGGTGAATTATAATAAATTTCCTTTGTTGCGCGGCGGCTCAAGTTGTGCGCGCGATATTTTAGACATTCATAGAGTGTGGGTGTTGTGCTCTGTAGCATTGAGGAAAATTACACAATTGACTTGAGCTACAACCAAACAATGTTCGGGAGATTGGGGTGTGTTTTTATTGTGTTTGTTTTATTATTTTCTCCCCAACCCTTCCACCCACTGAGAGTGAGTCTGTGTTCTTTCCACACACAATGGGGAATGGATTCCCGTGAATGTGGGGCAAATACATATAGGATCAAATCACTTAGTTAGACTCTCGATTGTTGTTGCGGACGATGGATGAGAATACAATTGGAATAGGGAAAATTGTACCTTAAATTAGTGTTGGTTTCTCTATGGTCTCTTTTCGCTCTCGCTCGATTTTCGTCCTATTTATAGAGCGAGGGAAATTGGAAAGAGAAAAGACTGTACATCAACTCCGTACATTGTTTATTGTATTTCGTTTCGTAGGCAAAATTCCTCTTTATGGTACGAGATGGACGTGCCACAGTGCATTCCATTATATCGAGAAAAGTGACAATAACAGGATTCGACCTCACCAGCTATCGACAATGTCTCACCAAATGGAATCATGCTATTGAGACGATGCACGAGCAGTGCAAGGAGATCGGCAGGGAGCGATGTATGATGGTGAGTGTAATTTCGATACGTTATGTTTGCTCAGGATGGAGAAATCATGCAAGTTTCATGCGATAGTGACTTGCGATGCACTGCTGAAATTAAGACGTGCATAAGGAGAGAGCTTTTTAGTGTATATTTCAAACCTCTGTCAATATTTATAAACCTCTCAGCATTGTCAATTTCTAGAGAATATAGAGAGTAAAAGAGAAATAATTTGTGTTCTGTATATTGTGCAGTACTGAATAATGTAGCTCGATTGCATAAGACATAAATAACACATAATATATTGAGAAGTTGAAATTTAATTAAAAACTTTCCTCATCTTTATCTCAATTGCAAGACTCTCACTGTGATAACAGTAATGTTGAGCAATTACAATAAAATTTAAGTGTTATTTTTAACGACTTGAGTTCATGCTATCAGATTTTCTTTACATTTATTCTTTTTCTGCCTTGACGAAAGTAAATGATTTATGGTAACTGTGTATAATGGTGTTTTATAAATATCTTTATTTCATTTGCAAACAAATATAAACTATAAAATATTTTTATAACCTCGAGTGTAGAATGTTTGGCTAACATAGCGTGCGAATATCGTGAGTTCTTTGTACTCAACAAATTCCATGCATTGCTTGTGTTCTTGCAAATTAAAAGCTTTGCAATAGTTTAACTCTTTTCAAGACTCTCCGCCATGGTAAAAATGTGTACAATGTAATTTTAATGGAAAGTGCAGGATTTCTCTTGTTTGCAGAGTGTGTGGCAAAGTATTGATTTTGTCTCTTTGCCAAGCGTCTGATGACTTATTTCCCTGGTTTCGTAGGTTTACTATGAGCAGTTGGTGCTGCATCCCGAAGAGTGGATGAGAAAGATCCTAAAATTCCTCGATGTGCCATGGAATGAGAGCGTTTTGCATCACGAGGAATTTATAAATAAGCCAAATGGAGTCTCTCTATCTAAGTAAGTCTCTCATGCCTGAGGCGAATCCACTCCTTTCCACACTTGATACACTTTCATTTTCCCTCTGTTTTATTGTTTGTCGTCTACAGCCGAAATGGAAATCCATGATTCTATTTGCTTTCGGGATATAATGTGGAATTTTTCTTCGTCATTTCATCTCTCTCTCTCTCTCTCTTCTCTTTCTAATTCAGGGTGGAGAGATCATCAGATCAAGTGATTAAGCCTGTAAATTTGGAGGCGATGAGCAAGTGGGTGGGCCACATCCCTGAAGATGTGGTCCGCGATATGGCCGATATAGCGCCAATGCTATCAGTTCTCGGCTATGATCCCTATGCCAATCCACCCGATTATGGTAAGCCAGACTCTTGGGTGAAGGATAATACGTCTAAAGTAAGATTTACGTTCCAAAGTAAACGCACAAAATTCCAAATTACCATTCATCTCACTCTCATTTCATTTGATTTTTTTTTGTTCGTCTCTTATTTTGGACTTTTTATTTTTTGCCTCGTTTTTATTACCCTGATTATTCCCTCCCCCGCGCGCACTCTCGCTCTCTCGGGTGCTATTTGAGCCTGAGAAGAGGGAGGCAAATTACACAGTGAATGCGGTGTGAGAGAGGATAATTTAACTATGCATGTTTCTTTTTTTGGTGAAATTGATAAGAGAATATCATTTCTACTCATTATTTCACTAAGTATCCTCAACATTTTGCCTCTGAATACACTTTTATTTTCTCTTTGATGGACCACAAAGCATGGAAAAATTGTGTTTTCTCCTCTTTTCATGGATGCTGCCCCACAAAAGGTAAAGGCAAATAAGAAGTTGTGGGATATCAAAGCGGATCAACTTCTTAATCGTAATGAGGTCTTTGACAAAGATGAGAAGGAGAATAATTCCAATTCAGACGACGCTGACGCACAAGATCAGGGCGGCGCGGCGGCGGGCGGCAGTGAAACGGAAGCAGAGGGAATGGCTGGCGATGCGCCCAGGAATGCCGGAGGTGACGATAATGACATGAAATCGTGATACTGGACCATTAGAATGAGGCATTTACTATAGCATTAAGACACAAGCGTGTGAGTGTGAAGATTTTTACCTCCCTTACTTCCAATTTATTTATTTTGCAAAGACTTTTATTCCAATGTGGTTGGGAATGACGGGGACAGAGTTGATAAACTTATAATATCAAATTATGTATAAATAGATTGAAGAATTTAATATGAGAATGAAAAGAAGCGTCACAAAAATAGGCACTGAAAGTCAGTGTTTAATTTAGAGTTCACTTTGTTTTTAAGAGTGGAGGACGGTAAATGCGACAAACTGCTATAAACTGTTCATTGTGCAATTAATTGCCTGATAATGTGTGCTATATATATAATTGTTTAAATGATAAATTTATTAATTGCGCAAGAGATAAATAGTTGAGCGAGCGGAAGGAAAACTTAATATTTCACTAATGTTGACAATGACATTTAAGGAGAAATGAATATTGTGATTTTACGAGGTATGAGTGATGATTTATGGTGAAGAGAGAAGAGGGTTTAATTGAAAAGAGTGGTGAACAAGAAAAAAAAACACTAATCAAAGTTTAATATTTTACCTTAAACATGAGAAAAATCTTATTGTAAATATTATGTTATTTGTAAAGAAAACGTGAGAGACAGAGAGATGATAAGAAATTGCATATAAACTCGTAAATTTATTTTTGTGTTTTTTCGCTTTGTCCTGGAGAGCAGAGAAAAGGAAAAATTGTCATAGAGAGCTTGTGAAAGAAATTTGAGTGGATCTACTTCGTCGGCGAGAACCCTGAAGGATGTTTTCCCTTCGAGGGATTCATCTCTATGTCATCGCATCAATGGATGATTGTAAGTGTGATTGCTAGGAAAGAAGACAGATAGAGTGAGACAGAAGGAATTGATGTTGGGATCTTGGGGACAATTTCAAATCATTTCAGTAGTCAGTTCACCTCAAAATCCTCCCCACGGATTGGAAATGTCGCCCAAAGTATAGTTGTCGATTGATATGATTTTGCAGAGGAGAATTGCTTCTGGGTTTGTTTATACGTGATTCACATCACACCTTCAATTTGGCACACCCATCATCAATCTGACAGGGGGAGGGATGAGTGGAATTTCGTATTCCTCAGGGGAGACTTTCCTTGGCACTCGACTTGAGAGCATCATTGAAAAATGTACGATTTGGAGAGGAGCCGAACTTCTGAAGAAGTTCCCCAAATTAATGATTGGGAATTGAAACTTTTCGCTTCTATAAACATCCTTTCTATTTTGCATTCATAAATCATAGGAAATTGACAGTAAATCATTTTAATTGATCCCATAAACGTACTTCTTGCCACTCAACCTCTGGAAAATCGCCTCGGGTGTTCCTGTTTGTCGTGGCAAAAAGTAAGTCCGGCCGAGAGTCCATACCTTTTATGTTAAAATGGCAAAAAGCTCAAAAAGAGCCTTCGTCTGATAGATTGAGGACTGAGTGAGAGGAAAAAGTGTATGGGTCTGAATAGAGTGTGTGCCCAGATAAAAGTGGAAGGTTAGAGAACGATTTCATTGTACAATAGACTGTCCATTTACGGTGCTCCGCATCTTTCATTCCCACAACACCTTTTTTTCCTGGGCGCCTCTGCCCTCAAACCAAGCTCACGAGCACGGATGAATTAGTGCTGAGCGGGCCATAATAAAAGCATGTCACGTTGGAATTTATCATTTGCAAAATTTAATCCGAATGAAAGACTCTTTAGTAGTACAAAAGCGGGGCGAGGTGGAGAAGGAGGCATTTTGTCGTTTATGGAATGAATTAAGAAGGACGGCGGTAAAAAATGCGAGTGAGCGAGAAAAGCACAACAAAAAGCTCAAGGGAAAAATGATTAACGCCCCCATGTCATTTGCATAGTGGGAGAAAATTTATTTTTCTCCTTAGAAATTTGCGCCACGGCAAAAAGAGAGTCAACGAGGGCGAGTTTGCTGCGAACGAGGGTTGACATTTATATCAAAATAATGCCCTCACATGTGAGCTAATGCTGGGAAGGGAGAAAAAAAGTATTAAAGCGATACTTTTTATTGATTGCCCCAAAATATGCGCCGCTCGCCAAGAAAAAAAACCGCCATTTAATGATCTATTAAATTAGAATTTAATGTAATCAGCAATGAAACTCAGCATGAGGGCCTGTATTAACGAGGCGGAGAGAGAGAGAGAGAGTGAATGGTCTATGGTGAGGAGGAATTTTCATTAGATTCCAACAACCCGGCCGAAAATTGCTTTCTCAGCCTTTTCTCCGATGCGACGAAAAAGCGAAATGCGAAATTATATATTTATTTTGTGCTTATTATTGGCGAAACGAGTCAGAAAGAGTTTAGCGAAAAGGAGAGTGCGAGAAGAAGCACGAGCCAGAGGAAATTCAACCACATTCCCGCACATATACACAGATTCGCGTTGCGGGGGAGACAATTCTCGTTACTGATAAGGAAATTTTAATTGAAGAAGCGTCTCATAAATTGTAGCAAGGGAGTTTCCTTCCTCTGCCAGTTAAGTGAGCCAGAGTTTCACTTTTGATACTGCGATGGCGTCGTCGTTCGATGAAATTTATGATATTTCCGCCGAAATTTCAATTTACCGCACAGAGTTTTATCTTGCTGAGTGTGGAACAGCATAGAAAAATCCCCAATTATATCACTGTGTGTTCAATTTTCAGTCATATCGAATGGAAATTGCTTCACATAAAGACAGCTTGAGCCGCCTTTCCTCCAATTTGTATAAAAGATGACATGAATTGCACGGAATAAATCATGCTTTAAGACTACATTAGCTAAGAACTAATCCAGAAGGAAGATAATCCGGGAAGAAAGCACGTTAATATCCGTTTTTGACTCTAATACGGCATCTCCTTCCTGTGCGGAAAATCTTTCTGGCTGTCTGCCACATCATACATCTCTCTCCATCAAATTTTCATGAACACTCCTTTGCATAATAAGTGTGCAAATACGAAATGTGTGAGTGTGGCGCGTCTCGTGCTTACCATGAGTTTTAATTGGCATGCAAAATGTCTCTTTTTCTCTCTGAGATTTTTGGATTTATGTTGCTGCGAAATTTAACTGCCAATTAAAAGTTATATCGACGGATTTGAGCAATTACTGTAATTTGCACTTATCCTTAATGTCATAGTCAGAGCAATAAAGTCAAGTATGACAGAGCGCTTTTGACCTGAAGCTCTGTATAGCTATAGATAAACAATCACCTGGGGAAAGTGATGGAGGACGTAAAAGAGCTTTATGTGTGAATTATTTCCTTTTATTATGATTCACTCTTCAGCTTTCATGCTTGGAAAAGTTCAATAAAGAAAATTTAATCTTCTTATTTCCTCTGTTTTTCCGTCACTTTCATTCCCAACTCCACAGTGATGTGGTGCTGGCGAAGGAAGAGGAGGAATTGCTGCAATAGGCAAAAGGAGAAGGAGAGACATTACTTACATTTTTGTGAAAAATTCCACGAAGCCCATACACGACATTCCCCACTCTGTCGTCTTGCTTTTCCTCTAGGAAAAAAACGAAATACGAGAAAGTCCCAAATTCCACAACACGTCATGTGGTAGGATTTCGAGTCTATTGAAGCGTCTTAAGGCGAAAGGAAGCAATGCGAAGAGAGCTTTCAATACACATCTAAGTCTCTTATTCTGGCATTAGTCTGCGGCTATGTATTTTGTGAAACTTAACCTTCTTTTCTGTCTGAAAGAAACATTGAAATATCTAATTCACTACTGAAAATGAATTAATATCAAGATATTTGAAAAATGAGTTACCATCACTTCCAGCCAATTGAGTAAAATCCTGCATTTCACGCTCATTAGCTGTGCTGCAAGGATTCTGAGAAATCAATCGAATATCCATTTGCATGAATGATATAGAGTGGAATTGAAAATCCATCGCACATGATATTAATAATTAATTTTCGGGTAATTTTTCACTTCAGGCAATATCTATTATTCACTTTCATTCCAATTCACTGTTTTTCACTTAGCACAATCTTTTTCTGATTGAAGTTCTGGGCAAAAAATGCACTTCCCTTTCATTATATTTTTTTTCTCCTTCGAAATTCCAACTCTCAAGTTCCGAATTATGTTGAAAGTGAGAAAATGCTTTATTGCAATATTTGCTGAAATGTTTTCAGCAGTCAAACTTTATGAAACTACGCGACGGTACATGCAAGAGTTTCGCATTCTTTTTGCTTGTGTAATAAATTTTGTTTCTCCCTTTGTAGCGAAACAGGTGAAAAAGTCCCTGAAAGTTGAAGATGTGCAAAAAAGTCACACACAAGATGAAAATTCTTCGTCGTCATGGGAATTTGAAGGGAGGCAATAATACACTTTAAAACTAGCAATAATAAAAAATTTCAATATCTCATCTCATGGCGAAGTGATGCACAATGAAGATACAAACTAGGAGAGCGATGATGGAATTTGTACTGTACACATAAATGTGTATATATGTTGAGTATGGAGGGTGAGAATTCATTTTGCCAGACTTCCCTTTGCTGGGCCCTTGTCTATTGACGCGAGTGGGTGGGCGGAACATGCTCCAGATATATTTCGCATTTTGTATATTTTCAGCTTTTTATTGCTAGAACTCACACTTTACGCACAGACGTAAAGGCAGTATTATGAGCAATAAGAAAATTTAGTGTAATAGACGATATTTAAAATCAAGTGCTCTCTCTCTCTCTCTCTCTCAATCAGCTAAGCAGGGGTAAAGATCTTCTAATGGAAAACTTCTTGTAAAATCAAGAACCATGACTTGGAGCACTCTGCAGAGTGCTTTTCATTCTATTCTCTCTCTCTCTCTGCTCCTTTTCTGAACAACACGAATTGTTATTGTTATGCAAAGTGAATGGGTTTCGCAGTGTTTTCCATATTTTCCACCCACCTTTTCTTCTCTTTCATCGCGCCTTTTTGTTCTTTCACAAGAACACACTCACCATCGATGAGGATTTTCCCTTGCGTGAGCGTTGTGTTCAAGTGCGCGCCATGGAGTGACAGAGAAGCTTTGAATGCTCACGTTGCGCACCTCTTGGATGAAAATTGCGGATAGAAGAAAGGATGAAAAGTTTAATGAAAATGTCCAAGATTTCTTCACCTAATGCGCGCCTCAACGGAAGAATGCCGGGGAAATTGCTAGACAAGGTGTGGAGATTAAAGGTGAAGATGGTAATTCACTTTAACAAATACTTTGCAGCAATTGACCCAATTCGAAGACCTTCCTTCATTCTCCACCATGAGATTGTCTCAAACAGGCAGGTTTATTCACCGAATTTCCTCTTCCTCGCCACCAGAGCTGAAATTCACAGGAAGTTAGACGCGAGATAGCCCTGATTACCCAATCACACCTATCATCCGTCTACAGAAGTTGCTAACTGCGTCCTCTCGCAACTCTGATTCCAACCACTTGTAGTGTAGTGGGAAAACGGTGAGAAATTGAGTCGCAGACACTCTGGTGAGTGTACAAAAATTCCCTCCCGTGGGGATATTTATGTGGGGACTCTGGGATGGCTTCATTCAACATGCCCGTTTTATTGCTCTCTACGCTCAACTCCCACCTCTGGACAAGCCATTTTGGTGGCTTGTGCGCCCTTCCGGAAAATGAATGTGAGTCCATTGGCAGAAATATTGGTGGATAATTGCGACATACGGATGGGACTATTTTTGCTCTCGCCACACACTGGAACTCTTTGTTGGCAGATACTCGCCTCCCAAAAGGGGAAACCCGTAAATTTTGCATGCAGCTTATTGTTCTCACCGGACAGGATGCGAAAGCAGGGTAGAAAAGCAAATATATTTTGTGTAAAAATATGCAAGAAAAAAGTGAATTATTTACCATAAATTTAGTGAGTGAATTTTAGGAGAGTAAAGGGTTATTTTGAAGGGATTTTAGAGTACTTCTGTCTCAATGCTTGGGAGTTGTAGTTAGGCCAGATATTTCTAATCAACAATTTGCAAAGCCAAAGCATTGGCTATAATGCGGCCAAAGCTCCAACTGCCCTTCGCAACGCACTCACTTTCCTCTATTTAGAATTTGGGAGTGTAATTCTGCATCGAATTGGTATTGTGACTGCATTTTGGAGGTGATCCAAGAGTGGACAAGGAATTAAAAAAGCGAACAGGAATTGTAGAACGGGTGGTCAGGACTCCGCATGAGTGATGATAACGATGCTATGAGTTACAGTGCAGGACCATTAAGCTCGCCCCCTTTGCATAGGTGGTATGCAAAAAGGCCCCGTCAGCCCACTTTGCGATATGATGAAAATGAAAAACGATTTTATGTTCTGCTAGACTTTTATGTTGCACCCAGAAAACATTCACAGATCGTGTTTTTGGGACGCATTTTGATGACATTTTTATAGAGTCATCCACGATACTGTGCAATGTCCGTGTTGAGGGCGAGGCATCATGGCTTTTTCTCTATACACATATAAAATGATTTATGCTGCAATTTTCTCCGTATTCATTTTATGCGACAGACAGTATCTCTTTTCATTCTGTTTGACAATTTCACTGTTTAATTTTTCCTCGCGTGCATTTCCATCGGGAAATGCTCTCAACCACCATTATTTTCTGTCTGAATTTAATAGTGAAATAATAAAGTTGAATGAATACTCGTGCTGTACACTTGAGAAAATCAATAAGAAGAGTTATTCTCGATTCTTCTTCAGCAGAAAGCACAATAAGACACAATTTCACAGATTTTTCTCACAATGTTTCGTTGAGATGAAGAGACTACACGCAACGTTTCACTCTTTTCCATCATTTTGCAAAGTAAGATAAAATTGAACTTTTCAGAAAATGCAATCAAATCAGATTCGATAAAAGCAAAAAACTGTATAAAGTTTCCTTTTCCGTTATGATATTTTCAGTTTAATCAGAAGTATTTTATTGACATAAATGCTGGGATTATTGTACTGTATTGCAAATGAAGTTCCCATTTAATTCATCTGCCGCAAGCAAAACCATACGAGGTTTAATATGCTTCTATATTACGCTTATCTCAATGAAATTCAATATATTTAGTCTGGCTGTACAACTTGCTAAAGAAATCCCCTCAAGAGCTTTTTGCATAACGAATATAGGAAAGCTTGATATCGAGAGTCTGGTCGGTTGACACCAAAGATGTGATGTTCAAAGAAAATTTCTCAACTTTTTGCGGCCACAAAGTTGTGCAACTACTGCATGAAATATTACCGGGAGTCCACAAAGGCTTCCCGCATTCCACATCAAACATGCCCAAC
Organism: Phlebotomus argentipes; assembly: GCF_947086385.1. Classification (NCBI taxonomy): domain Eukaryota; kingdom Metazoa; phylum Arthropoda; class Insecta; order Diptera; family Psychodidae; genus Phlebotomus; species Phlebotomus argentipes. The sequence continues at coordinate 2,891,225 of NW_026776181.1, read as the reverse complement.
TTGCCAGGCACTTTATTTGAATGGGAAACTCCAGCATAGGGCCACGGATGAGTAATTTTGCGCCCCAGCCAGTCAATTACTTATGAATATGGCACATAAGATGGATATTTATCGATTCTCCCCCGTAATGGCACATTAATAGGCCTCCCCATCGAAATATCACAGTGATTCCCATCGTAAATCTGGTGCTTAATTTTTTGGCCTTATCACGTGCGCCTCCCTTCAGTCCGCCAGATTTTTCCTCTCCACCACCGAAACTCCACGCTTTGTACGAGGAATTAGACTGTCATCTATCGATTTACCGATTCATTTAATGATTTTTCTCTCTGTACAATTTCTCTACTATCTCTTTCACGAGATTCTTCTTGACTTTACCGGATGGTGTGAGGGGAACACTGTCCACAAAGTAAACTCCTCCGCGAAGTCGCTTAGCGTCACTTAATTTGTTCTCAATCACTGTCAAGATCTCTTGTTCCGTCACAGTTGCGTCATTCTTCCGAACAACAGCAGCCGCCGGAAGATCGATCGACACTGGATGAGAAACTCCCACGACTACAGCCTGAAGAACCCCCGGAATGGTGAGGATCATGTTCTCAACTTCGGCCGGAGATACGACGTAGTTGTTGTACTTGAGGATGTCCTTGTTGCGTCCAATGATGTGCAGAAGTCCATCTTCATCGAAATACCCAAGATCCCCGGAATGAATCCAACCGTCCTCGTCCAGAGCCTTGGCTGTCTGTTCAGGATTGTTGTAGTAGCACTGGAAAGACATCAAACTCTTCATTTATCACATTTCGGAAGAATTAATTCGGTTCTCCGTACTAGAAACATGATATCCGTCTTGAAGCATAATTCACCTCTCTCTCCTATTCCTAATCTCTTGCCACTCTCATCGATAATCTTCACGTGAATTCCAGCAATGAGCTTTCCCACAGAATATCTTGGAGTCTTCTGAGGCTCTCGCGAAACAAATCCCACTTCTGACATTCCATAGCCGTTGTAAATTTCCCCATTTGGCAGGTAATGTTTGGCCTTCTCCCACAGAGATTGCGGAACAATACTTCCCACGCAGGTGTAGTATCTGAGGAGATTAAATTTATCATCATCCAAATATGGTAACATTTGAATCTGTATGACTTACTGAACACAATCCATGGTTTGCTCATTCAGAAGAGGATGATTCAGGATTGCAGACAACTGAATAGGTCCTGTGAAAAGAATTCTTGGGCGATATCTCATTATCATGTTGTAGAAGAGTTCAGGTGAAAAAGGATCCGTTGTGATGATTCTCGTGACGCTCGTGAGACTGCTGATCGCGAGCGTCACCAGACCAGAATACCAGTAGAGTGAACTGTAGCAGATCATTGAGCAGGGTTTTTCCAATTCATCCGTAAATCCATAAGATCCCATGTAAAGAATATGGTTATGAGTGAGACTCACGCCCTTAGGAAGTCCAGTTGTGCCAGAAGAGCAGATGATGACAGCACAAGTGTGTTCATCAACGTCCGGAAAGCTTTCCCAAATGAGATGAGAAATTATAGTTCGTCGTTTAGCCAATTGAAAGTTGTTCAAACTCACACAAAATCCTCCAAGGGTTCAGAATTCTTCAAAATATCAGTTATATGAAGGAGATCGTCAATTCTCTCACCAAAAACAATGATCTTTGCATTACACTGCAGAACTTTAAGAGCCTCCGTCAGGACTGGGACTTTGTCGCTTTCGCAGAAAATAAATTTGGGTTGCGTAATGCTGTACATGTGAATTATCTCATCTTTGGAAAACATCGTATCAAGAGAATTCACGGGAGCTGCGAGTAGAAAGGCAGCCAAAACAGCTGGACCGATGAATTCATTGTTCCTGGAGATAAATCCAACAACATCACCTTTGGAGCAACCGAGTTTTCGGAGATTGACAGCAATATTCACAACACAATCGTGAATCTCTCGATTTGTCTTCTGGATTCCACTATTATCGTTTATTTGAGCGACAAAATCTGGATTCTGATTGAGAATGAAGAGAGCAGCTTTTCCCACCGATATTTTAGGATCAAACATTCTGGGAATGCAACCTCCTTTCCATATTTTAGACTTCTCGTCAAATTCGGTGGATTTGAATAAACTGTTCATTTTGATCAGAACAACAGAGAAACGATACGCACTGGATAGTTTATCGTGAAGAACTGACGAAAGATTTTGCAATGTCATGCGAACTGCGTAATTTCCCTCTCTCTCTCTGTCGCTCTCACTGGAATGCAATTCGTTATCTATGATGAAGTAATCGCGTCTTGTCCTAGATCGCAAATAAGTGTACAATTGTCTGAATTAGTTGTGATCAAGCTGTGATATTACACAATACTCTGCTATGAATCACGAGCAGACTGCGAAATTCACAACTCCATCACTCTTTTTCATCTCTGAGACTATCATTGAGTGCGGTTTATTATGGGTTGGGATCTTTCCCATCTAGTGAACGGTGATAAGCTCTTTGGCTCCTTCATGAGCAGAACCCATGGCATTACCTCAATTCTCCGCATTTCTTCCCCAACACACGTGTAGAGCATAATGTAATCAATTCATTTCTGGGCGTGAGAAACACCCCCGCAGAATAAGGAGAATCTGTGCAATACAAAAAAGCCACATAATCGCAATTCCAGTAACATGAGGGAAAGTGGGCGAAATCAACGATGATGTATGGCTTGTAGTTACTACTTATCAGATTTAAATCAATTCTCTCTAGTTTTGCAACATTTCCTCCGATAATGGGAAGCCATCAGCTTAAATGGAAAGCAGTGAAGAGGGATGAAATGGCAGCAGTTCGGGAAGGGAATGGAATTGCGAAATATTATTTCCTCCATTTTTCCAACGTTTATATAAAATTTGCATTAGCATTTTATGAATATAAATTTTCCCGAGGGAAAACAATACAAATGCTCTGCAGAATAATTTGATTTATGCGACTCGGGAGTTTGTAGATGCTATAATTGGGTGGAAATGAGAAGAGAGTTGAAATTTTGCTGTACATTTAACTAGAAAAGTCTCTGAAAATGTCATTTCATGCAAATCCATACTCTTCCGATTGATTTTACTGGAATCTCTTTGATGTCTAACCATAAAATTCAATAGAATATCGTCTCTCCTCAGGACAGCAAAAGTAGTGAGTGGTTGGAAAATGATTTTACAAATGCAATCGAACAAACCTAATAATGTTTGCTGAGAGGCATCCTTCTGTGTCAGCGGAATTCCTGCTCAGAAATGATTGAATTACAATAACTTGAATATAGAATGAAATCAAAGACATTTCCTCGTTTCCAGTTTCACATATCTCTCATTGTTTTCTCAACTTTGAATAGGAGAAACACGATATAAGAGGATATTCCTGTCGCTACTCGCATGTCGAAGACATTGTGGAGGCGAAAGCTCGTCACTGTCAATTTCCGTCTTGCACTTCTCAATGCCAAAGCGAAAGGACATCAAACAGTGTGAAGGTTGAGAGAGTTGCTGTGGTTGAAAATACCGTAAAGTTGTTGGCTGAGAGCAAACTTTCCATGAAAGAATGCAATAAAAGTCGAAAGAGAAATGGGCGACGCGCATCTCTGCGCTTAAGATTACCTCAGACGTCGCAGACGCTCGCCATGAGAATATAATTAAGGGGAAAAAGGAGAGAAAATTATTATTAATTAAGGAGAATCCCAGGGAATTTATGAGGCTAATTTTAGGGTTTTCACTTAATATTGTTATACGAGACAAAAGACGTTAATTATTGCTATTATTCCACTAAGCGCCTGATGAAAATTAACCTACGCGCTGACATTTTATCTCTCGGATGAAATTAAATTCTAATTAATGGTCAAATATCATTCTCAGTTCATTGGCATCTGCCTATAATGCTATGGAAATAAGAGAGCAGAGAGGACAATTTATCCGTGATATTTTCATGCTTGATAATCTTGGAAATTCCTGTGCTCTATATTCACATTCTGGTAATATTTCATAACGAAGAAAACTATTCCCAGAGCTTTCTCACCCACCCACATTGTTCACCCATTCCAAACACAAATCATTGGTTGTAATTCACCATGAATTTCTCTCTAGCGCACATATATAAGCTATGAATCATATATTATTCAATCTTAATGACCAATCTTCAAAGCTCGCTTTTCACGTTTATTTACACTCGTGTCATCTGCGATCTATACAGTAATTTTCCCACTTTTCACCCCTCATTACTCCACATCAGTGGACAAATGCGTCAATTTATGGACAGTTTTGAGCACATTAACTCGTGGCATAATAAGTGGAAATGTTGAGCAGCGGCACGTTATAATGTTGCTATGATACTTGCTGCTCTTGTAGCAAATATTAACACAATTTTGCGATATGTGTGCGAGTCTGCTGAAAATGGGCTCAATGTTTGGAATTTCAATGAGAAAGAAGTGCCCATTTGGGTCATTTTCAAGAAAGTACAGCATTCCTTTATCTCCTCCACGTATGGCCAAATATGAGACACTTAACGATGATAAAATGGTCTCGTCGTTTGCATGCTTTTATTTAATTGTTTATATCCTTTCGCATAAATCATGACATTTTTTCGGCATTTACCGAGAAAATAAATAGAGCAAGACTGTGGAAGAATTCTTGAACGTATGGAACGTAGCGAATGACTTTAAGCTTCCACCAATTCAAATGACACAAAAATAAGAAGAAGAAAAAAAATCTAGAGAGCATTTGATAAGAATTTTTCAATTCCATGCGAAGAAGACTCTTGCATATGGAATTGTGTTTCTTGGCTTTCTTCAACATGAGCTTTTCTCGTGTGCTTTCATCGACAGAGCACGCCAAAATGATTATTTAATGTGGAAGAGTTTCCACTTGACGTAAATGGCTTGGCTTTCGCATGTTCCAACATTTACAAGAATGTTCGCCGTCGTCTTTTTGCCCTCTTTCAAATAATTGCTCTGTGCCACTCAAATCTTGCATTTGAAATGGAATCTGGCGAAAAAGGGCTGCAAAGGAGAACTGCTAAGCTCTTGTTGCTCTTCATGTTCGCCACAGAATCTCGCCACAGTCACACAGTCACATAATCTCTCGCACAATCCCGGGATTTTTTCAATTCCCCCACGTTTTGCAAATAGCACTTGAGAATATTTTTACTGGTGAGATTATTAGAAGTCAGACTGCGATGTGGATAATGCAAGATTTAGCAATTCGATTATGCAAGGATTATCCTGACTATATTCGGTGATAAGGCATGAGCGTTGATTGAATCTCGACATGTAATGCAAAGAGGGGTGAAATGAACATGCTCTATTATTAAAAAATAATTCCCTTGCACACTTTACATTAAACTCCGGATGAAAGATATTCCATTCCTTTTGACTGTTCATATATGGAGCTTCTAATTAATTCATGCTTCACCTTTCGGGTTTGCTGTGCTGACAGTTCTGTACTTCAAAATCATGTTTAACTAAAGAAAAACATCATGAAGAATGGCTATGTTGGCAGGAAAACCAATTAAAAATGCTCTCTGGAGCATACTTGACATCTTTTAATGCGTTTCTACAGTGGTACTACGCTTAGTTAAAAAGCTCTCATGCCACCGTCCAACGCTTCGCGTTCACATACATTCGCAGTGTGATTGCATGGCGATGGTAGCGAGTTTAATTTGCGAACAGAAGAATTCTATGGCATTTTCCCCTCATGAAATATTTCAATTTTCCACAGCTCGAGTGTGTGTGTAAAAATGTGTAGATGCGCCTTTGCCATATATCTTCTCATCCATTTCACATCTGCTCACAGTTCGTTTGGCACAATTGGTGAAAAAAAGTTTTATGCTTACGCCTATACAAGTTCCATATAAGTGGGGAGGCGAGAGCTTCATACGGATTTGATGTACAACATAAATAGAGACAACATAAAAGTGGAGAAAAGTTGTCAATTCTACGCTCCATTTATTATACCTCTATACACTCCATCCGCAACTCATCTCTTCGTTACCATCTCATTTTCCACGCGAAACTGCTGGAAAACGCACAACTCTGCGCAAATACACAGAAGCAAGTGAGAAAGCTCCACGGCCGCATGTAGTCGGAAGTGTACATAGCCGAATACAAGACATATGTGTGCCTTTCTGCACACACACCCCATCCTGAGCCCGACACAGCCGTGATGGATTTCGCAATTAAGCCGAGAATGGGTGCGGAGGAGCCACATTGAAAATGCCAATGAACGCTGTCCAATGAAATTTCAATGCGCAACAACGACCAATTCTTTTTGCAGATTGGAAATATTTGCTCAACTGGCTCAGATATTGAATTGAAAGTTTCAATTACAGCGAATACAGGACTTTGCCATTGTATGGAATCCGTAAAATGTGAGGTTTATTTGATTTTTCATGTTCATTCATTAAAGTCTCTACGTGAATCTCTTTTACGCCCTTGTTCGCAGACTTTCAATGTGTACCGCCAAATCCACGGATATGAAGCTTAAATTACGGATGCATACAGTAAGAATAAATCGAGAGTAATCCCATGTGAATCGTACGAATGCGGGTTGGATTTCTCTGGTGGTCTGCTAAATAAATTTCATCATATTTTGCATATTCCACAGAGAATTAGAATGTTTTATTTAGAGCCTCGAAGCAACAATGCTTCTGCAAGTGCATTGATTAAAATTTATTTGATTTTCTCTTGGGTATTTTCCCCGGAGTTTTGAAAATTCAAAAACAGGTATGCAATGAGAAAATCGAATTATCCTGATGATAAATTAGATATTCGCACTCTTCACACTCATATGTTTAGAGAATAATTTTTAATTTTATGGATATTCCATTTGGAGTTTTCGTCTCAGTTTTCGTGTCTTCAGCATGGAGAGAAATGCATTTAATTGAAAATTCTCTACTAAATGAAATTGCTCGAGTGATTACATGCAATTTTATTGAGAATACACAACTACTTAAGGGAAGCATTATTGTACAATATTTATGCCATTTAATTAAAATTTTCTCGGGAAAAGTCATTCTTCTTTTATGCAAAATCCGCATAAAAACAACAAGAACAAAAAGTAAAGAGAGCGTTCACTATAAATATTTGTAGAAACATGGAGGTTAATTGGAATGTTGCCAACCAAATATGTAATAATAATCAATTACTATGAGTTATCTTATAATGCTTTCTCTGTTATGTGATGTACATATCTGAAGCAGCTTTTCTGAAGTGTATTTTCTCAGACAATAATTGGAAGAGAACAGAATGATGGATACATAAAATTGTCCTGGATCCAGAACAGAAATGAGGGATGGCCTGGTGGAAATATGTAGATTTTCCACATAAATTCACAACTTTATGTGCAAATATCGTTGCTCTAAATACATTGTCTGAGTTTGCACTATTCTCAGTTACATATATTGCTACCCTTTCAGCACTATTTTCCATATACATTTTCAATATTAGCTCTCTTCTAATTCTTGTTGACACTATTTTATCTGACAACTTTCATGAATAGAGTGTCAATTAATTTAGTTTCAGCGGAAAACCGAACAGCAGAGAAGTGTTAAATTAAACGCTGAAGAATTTATGAAGTTGTGGCTTATCAAATTGAGATATTACACACTTTTCACAGTGTTAACTTCCAACTCGTACATCATTATTATCTCATGATTCGAGGGTGTGCCGTCAAATTAATGGAGCATACTCACATTTTTGATTCACACTGCTCGGTTGGGAGGGATGTGGTGAGCTACCACAAGGATTTCTTTCCTGGTCCCCAATGGAACCCTCCTTATCTCTGTACGGTTCAACTCCATCATCACTCTGAATAGTTCCTGAGGCACGTACCATCCATATGTCGGACCTGAGAGTAAGTTCGGGTTGTTTTTGGCACTTGAATTCCAACCACAGACTGGAGGAGTGTCCATCAGTCTCTCTCCCTCCTCGGGAGCTGTGCACGAAGCTGATGTACAGAGATGGACCACTGTCCATCTCAGGAGGGATGTACCAGAGTGTGCAATATACCAAGTGTCTGAGGAAATAACTTAATTTCAAATGACAGGAAGAAGGCAGGAAATACACCATTCACAACACACACACACACACACACACACACACACACATGCGGGAGAAACCCCAATGCGGTGATGAGCTTTAAGCATAGAGAAAGAGAGAGAGAGAGAGAGTACAAAAAATAAAAATTTATAAAAGCAAGGGACTTTGTGCAGAAATATATATCGAAATGGCACATTTGTACAATTTACCCATTGTTTGTGGTACAAAGTCGAAGTCTTCATTTCTTAGTCTCCTTTTGCAACAGAGCACCACAGTGTGCTCACTCGAAGGAGCTTAGAGGAGTGGTTTTCTCTCTTAAACAGAAGACAAAGAAGGCGAGCAGTGAGGATTTCACACGAATCAACAATCCTTCATGATGCAGCCTTCATCCTTGTGCACTTTTCAAGGATCACCAAGATTGGCAACTCAATGGAATCGCACATTTTCAGCTTCCAACTTTGACTTCTTTTCCACCCAGCAAACTATCTGAAGAAACTCGTTGTGATTTCATGACAAATCTTCCAAGATTTCGTGAGACAACAGCTAAGATTTAGTCAAGACGAAGTTCCACTAAAAGCTTTACTACATGGCTTAGTTGTAGTAAAACCATGGCTTAGTAAGGACAATCGCAAAAAGTTCTCTCACAGTGTCAATGCTTTGGAAGAGTAATTTAGAATAAATATAAGTGAAGTATTTTAGAATACATAAATAAACAAATCCATGACGACCGAAAGTAAACGCGAATAAATTATGCTTTGTAAATAAATTTCCTGATCAAAGGAAATTGACAAACAGTAAATACCCTTTTAATTGTACTCGTGACGAAGGAAGTAGAATTAAATGGTCCGTGTTTATTTATTTTAAAAGAGCGAGGAGTTGCTGTTTTGCATGATTTATTTACTTCTTTAATGTGATAATTGAATGAAAATGTTGCCAAAATTCTGCGAAAATTCTCGCTCATGAAATATTTTTCCTTTTCAAGCTAAAGACGGAAACAAAAATACAACACATTTCCACGAGTTGTAGTAGAGAAGCGTCCCGAACCTTTACCAAAAGACTCATTACACTTTTGTTGTACTTCCCAGTAATTAATTAGTCATTATAATACTTTTAACTAATATTATTTTCTACTTTGAAAGCAAATTCTGCTTATACGTTACTTTGGGGAGAAGTAAAAATGTGCAGTGTTGCATGGAAAGTGTCTCCATTGTGTGCAAAAGGCTTTTGCACTTAAGCTCGTGTTACTATGAAATGGTATGAAATGTAAATTGATGAGGAAAGTTTTGCGAAAAAGGGGCTGTTGCTTAATTGAATTTAAATTAGTTAGTGCAACAAATTATAAATTCTATAAATCATGTGCGATGAAATTGCCATCACAGGAAGTTTAATGGTAGTTTTCGCTCTTAAAGACTTTTCCTCAACTTTTCGCAACATTTCCTCACACAGCCTCCCAAGAGAAATGGGTAAAATGACCAAGAGATACGAAGGCTGGAGCTTTATTCATCATGGGGAGTCCAAATTCATTCGCCAGAAGAGGCGAAACTCATTTTATTTTGAGACTATTTATCACGCACAAACCTTAGCGAGTCCATTTGTATTTCCCTCCCAAGACAGATGAAGATAAATTTTATAACATAGCAATATGTTTCCATAAGGACCAACGCCACCCACTCGCTCGCCTTTGTTATTATGATGTAAGCTATCTTGTAGCGTTTCTTGTGCTCGCACACGAAATGTATACAAATGGCATAATTCACACATGCAAATTCTAGACGAGTAGCCGTGCGAGTAAAATAAAATTACTCACTGGAAATCCTCTTCTCGCTATCTTTTCGCACTTTACACCCAGAGAAAACCCCTTTATTTCGTGACTCTCCTTGTGATACAATCGTTGTGTTCTGGCGGAAGAGGCAGAAAGGATGTTTCAACAGACGCCATCAGAGGCATGTATTGAATTAAGGCGGGAAAATAAGGGAATTACTTTAGGCCATTTATAGTTTGATATATTAAGTTTCCGTGATTTGCCATGCGTTCTCGCGTGGGCAAACCTGAGGGCAATTTTCCGGCCAGTTTATCGACCCGCACATTACTGAGAGTTGCAAAATCATTCCTGAAATATTTATTGTAGGACTTATTGCACGAGCTGAGTTTGTCGTTCAAAAAGTTTTCTCATATATTTCCCTTCCTTCAGCATTGGCAAGTGTGTGCGAGAGGGAAACATCTCTGTTTGGTCCACATTCGAAACACATGCGAACAATTCATTTTAATATTTATGGATTTGCGTGTTTCCCATTCTTCTGAATAACTTCAAATAAAATCCCCTGATACTTTCCACCGGACTCGAAAGCTCTGCGATATGCGAATGTGAGCACACATTCCCAATTCGCATGATAATTCCTCCTTCTGAGATGATAATTTATAGAATGAGTGCGGCGGAGAAGTAAAGCGATAAGTGCAATTAGATTAGGGGTGGAGGGAAAACGGGGAAAATGGGATAAAATGGGTGTTAATGTGTAGGAAAATGCTGATGGAAGAGTTCGTTACATGGGGGAAGAGAGAATGAAATGTGGGCCAAATGGTGGCAACTTAGCACTATTTGCACATGATCCCTCAACCCCTCACTGCGGCATTTTGCGGCATTTCCCGCCAGAGAGCAAGGATATGGTCCAATAGTGTTTAGAGAGCTCCACATTCTCCCCCCGAGAGCATTTTCACACGTTTGTCACGTTTTTTCGGGCGCCTCGTTGGAATATTCTAAGTGCCTCAACTCATGGGCCAAAGTGAGAGAGCACGAGGTTGTTTGTATGTAAGTTCAAGCCACCAAACTTTCACACCCTAGATAACTTTCATTTGTGAACCCTGATGGTGTGCAAGAGTACAAGGAAAGACACATCATTTTGTGAGTGGATGAAAGAGAGAATAATAAAGAGAATGAAACGAGATATAATTTGGGGAGAAAATTAGTTTATGCTGAAATTTCATAATCTGTCGCAGGGTATAAAGTCACCTCTTTAAATTCTCGGCACAAAGATTTGCGCTTGAAAATATATTTATGGCTTTATGTCATCATTTCTGCATTCACATTTGCTAAATTCATGTATTCACTCGTCACCACGTTTCAGTGACTGCCCGCATATTTCAGAGCTTTCTGCCAGGGTTTCAAACTAAGTTCTGGCTTAATCGCTCTTGTGTTTCGTCTAATCTTTCAGTGTCGGATATCGTCTCATCTGAAACAATATTTTCCTCATACAAAATGAAAAGTGCTTGAGAAAAGTTTCGTCGAGTTAACTTCAAATGACACTCTTGACCTGAAATATCACCCCATGAAACTTTTAATATAGAATATCACTTAATACCACACTTATAAATTGTTTACAAACTCTCATCGTAAACTTCTGGACAGAAATATATTGATGGTCGTTGAAGAAGGCATTTAGGGAAAAAAATATCCTCAGATGACAAAGTTAATCCATCTCAATCACATGGAGAGTCTTCATGAGACGACCCATTTGTCGAGGAATAACAATTAAGTCTTCATCGGGTTAATTAAACTCATATTGCTTAATTGTGCAGCATTTTCAGAGAGCGGGATTTTTTGCTTGAAAAAGTGATAAATTCATCGATATTACTGGAAATGTTTTGAGTTGGAAGCAGATAGCAAACATCTATCGATTCTTTTTGATTAGCAGTTTCCAGTTGCCCTCTCGACACCCGCATGATGGAATCAATTGAGTGTAATGAACTCTTGAGTGTAATAGAGAAGGTATATGTATATTGTGTATGAGTAATTCCCCATCTTATATCGCTCAGTTTCGGATAAAATGCTTTTGTTCCCTCTCTTGGGGAATTTCACGAGGAATTTTTGCCAACAACCCTCACAGTGCATGATTGTTCATTGAACCACCCCCAAGTTGAGGGCACAAACGACACAATTGCACCCTCATCCAGCCAATTAGTAGACTTTTTATTATCTATTTGCAGTGGATGAGAGCAATTTCTCTCTTTGCCACCATCATCATTGCAAACAGCCTCGCACAATGTATACAGACAGGGTGCAAAGAGTGATATGAGAATTTAATTCAATTCATTCTGATGCTCAGGAAGTTTTATCACTTTGACAAGTTTCTATGCATAATATGTTCAAAATAAAGTGAGGAAGTTAATTAAAGTTTTATCTTCATCTAACTAGTTGAATTATGACTAACAACTTTGAAAGCTCGTATCTCGTCACTTTTCGGGCCACGGCCGTGTTAGAAATGAGCCAACAATGAGAACCACGATAAACAGAATGGGGCTCACATTATTGCTTGTTGTCACAGAAACGGAGCAGAATTCTATTATATTACACTCTCTAAATTGCATGTAATCCTATGGGAGAAGTGCATATCAGCTAAAACTGCCCAAAACTTTCCTCGTGTGAATTTTATTTATCAAGTTATTTTAACTATTACTCGCTTTAATATTTATTAAATTATTCTCGTATTTATTTAGCAAATTACCCGGATTTTCGAAAGGTGAAATTGATAATATTATGTGGCAATATATTGTAATTCCGAGAAATGAATCATGGGCTCGCGTCACACGCTTCAAACCCAAATTGATCCAATATTACACCAACTATAGTTCAATTATGGTGTGAAAGGGTTGGAATGGCCACGTAAAAGCGTGATCCATTGAGGCAAAAGTCCGTTGACATCATTTGCGGTTTGCGTTGGAGTTTCGTTCAATCAAAAATCCGACATCCACGTAGATGCAATTTCCGGTGAAACACTAGCCCCAAAGTCACCCTAACAGCGAGTCAATCACAGAGGGTTGAAAACGGTTCATGTTTCACTGAACACTGTCAAGGGGAATTATGAGTGGCATTGATCAATAATTAAATGCAAAGCATGTCAGGATGATGACATAATAATGTCCATTCTTATTAGACATCGTGCAGAAGGACTTCAGGATGGGCGCTCAGGCTTGAAGGATGCATCCATCACGCACGAAGAGATCATGGTGATGCGAGAGCAATTAATTAATCCGGCGTTGAATTGCAGACAATGGATGAGGGGCCTTTGTTGAAGTTTCTCATTTAACTGAATCCGATCATCAATCACAAATTATCTCCCCCAAGAGTGGGGATCCCATTTGATAAATGGAGAGATTCGGCATCAAAGCGAGGAGTCTGCAAAAGTCTCTAGGAGTCCTTCTTTACAATTCATTGAAAATGTATGAGCACCGCACTCTTTCGCACACACTCTCAATCGGGATAAAAATCAGTGATGGACTGCACATCAATTTGCCAATGTGACACACATCGAAGTGAATTCATCACTCAACCCCTCAGAAGGCTTCTAAATAAAATGGGTGGCGTGACCAAAAAGAGCTCCAATCCAGATCAATACACTTCACTTCCGCAAAGCCGGCCATAAATTTTTAACCGCTTAAATCCACCCAGTTTGCAATGTATGTATTGTCTTTTGACGGAGGCAAAGCCTCCCAACGATACATTATTCACGCTTCTTGCAAGTAAAATTTCATAATCATACCCAATCCCGACCGGTATAGGGGAATCAATTCGTCGAAAACTGTCACGGGAACTTTAAATGAAGCACAAAATTGGCTGAAACTTTAAGAGAATGCGTGCGAGAGAGCGGGAAATAATTTGTTGACCGTCTTTGCGCAAGCATTGGATAAGAAAATTGATTGCTGTGATTCCTTGTCTCCCTCTTTCGTGCTGCAAAATGAGGAAACCACATCAAATGTGTGGATTTTGAAGTCTTATCTGGTGAAGTTTTGCCAAAGCAAACACATTTTCTCTTTACAAGTTGATGGGGTGCCTTAGAAACTATGAAATGACACAGTTTGGAAATTGTTTTCAAGAGAGCTTCATTGCAGATTGTTGATGCTGAAGGAGCTCTTCCCAAACACAATTATTTGCACAAGACAGCACGCTTTCGCTTAAGGAATATAAGAGAGCACGAGTTTGAAGAAGCAGACGGTTAAAATTTGTATTATACATTACATGCACACGTTAGTCACCAGTATTCCACACACTTATCTTACTGGAGTTCCTTTTTAGATCAGATGCATGAAATTAAATATTCCTTGAATACTTGATAGAAACTATTTTGAAAAATAAGGACGTATTTTCACGAGCTTGCGTCCTGGCGTCCTTCTTATGTGATCATCAAATTGGAAATTTCCTACTACGTAATATTATATATTCGCTACCTAAGCGAATCATCAAATTGATGACGTAGTAAGTGAATAATAATTTTTAGATTGTCGTATTTTACTTAATTGAGAATTTTTGGACTTATTTTCACTCAGTTTCCAGAGTTTTTCAATCTAACAAAAAGAGAATGAAAGAGAAAATATCTCGTTTTGCTCGGGATATTAATGATGAAAAATGAGTGTGAAGTCAGGTGTTAATATTCTCAACACAAATTAAGAAAGTTAGATGACCGATAACCAGAGCTGCTTATGGCATCTTACTATCTTATTTATGCATTTTTCACTTGAGAAACACTCTTCATCACTTCGCGCTGATGCTGCAGAAGGAACAGTTCTTTCGGTGTGCGAGAAAGTTATAAATGGCGGGTCTCTTTAGGGATTCAAGAACGCCAATTAATAACTTATGGCGCTGCAGACATGCGATAAATGCAATATAAATTCCAGTGAAAAGTTCCAGATGTGCGAGTAGAGAGTGAAAAACCACCGAGACAGCTTTTAAATTACTTGAAAAAGTATTTAACCAATTCAATTGCACTCGATATGCGAAAACTCTCGAATTTGACTCTTTTTCTCCCCCTCGTCATTCTCCATATCACTTCAGTGCGGTGATGTTTGGGGTTGAGCCCAGGGCACTCGTCTTGTCGAAGTTGAAGATGGCGAGAAGGGATTGCCGGCAGCCTTATCATTTATTGCACGTTAGATATTTGCTTGGATTTTACCTCCGGGATATTTTGCGGTGCGGGAGGAACTTTTACACCGCTCAAATCACTCGCTGGGATGATGGCACAA
This sequence comes from Phlebotomus argentipes, assembly GCF_947086385.1. Lineage (NCBI taxonomy): Eukaryota > Metazoa > Arthropoda > Insecta > Diptera > Psychodidae > Phlebotomus > Phlebotomus argentipes. The sequence goes on along the minus strand of NW_026776181.1, from coordinate 2,876,176 downwards.
ATGGATTCTGACAGGAATGATTGTGAAGTTGTCAAAGCACTCCAGCGCTGCTTCACTGGCTGGGATGAACGAACATACACCCCAAAGCACTCAAGCTCCTCCGCGACGCGCTGGCACAATAGCAACTACACTCGGCGTCATTATACGCGTCTAAGTACCACCCTCTTGGCGAACTCCTTGGCGCTTAATGTGTCGCTTCTCCAGGGGATTGAGACGCGCCAAAGAAATCCCCGACACTATCTTTTCCATTTATCGATTTTATTCATTCACGTCGAGACGATTCAGGATTATTTCGCGCTAAATCAAATTGCCACGAGGTTTGCACTGCACTCAAAGCAGGAATAATTCAGCTCAAATTTTCGCCAGAGAGAAAACGAGTTGATTTTTCAGACAATCCAACGAACCACTGATTTCCCAGTGCAATATTCCAGCTCATCGGAGAAGCGAGCGGGAGGATTTTCATTGAATTTCACCCATTGCATTATTCATGCACTTAATCAGTTGATGCACTCGAGATTTAGGGCATTCCATTCGCCGTCTCTCCAGCAAACAAGCGACTTTGTCATGTTTATGTTTTCCCAATAAACTTTCCGTGCACAGGAATTTTCTGGACAGATTTGCAGTGAAGAAATTTGCATTGTATTTAAAGTTTCCCAGTGATGAAGTGACTTCAGTTGGGATTTCTCCAATTTGACGTACATTTATAGTTATCATCTCAGCAGAATCAGTGAGCTTTTAGCTGCCATTAAAACTTTATTCAGAGTGTTCAAAAGTCTGCAAACCTAACCATAACCATTATTTATATCCGATTTATTTGTTGAATCCCCACTAAATGATGAAACTCATTATTATGATTGATATCATAATTATTCTCTACATATTCTCTCTATTATGTGGATAGCTGAACATAATGGATTCACCATTATTGATTTACAGCGAATTAACACACAATTAATCACGATTTTCCAACATTTAAGTGAAATATATGGGAAAACTTCGAGTCATTAAAATCTGCTCTTTGACAAATAATAAGAATTTTTAATCTATGATTTCATACATAAAAACCTTTGAAAATGTTGAGCTGTTTTTAAATCCTATCACTTTGTGGTGGAAATGTTTAACGATTCAAATTCAATTCATAAATTGAGCGTAAAAAAGAATTTTTGTCAACTATTTGCTACAAATGATCTGTCTGATGTTTAATTTCTAGATCAATTAAATTGAAAAAAGTATATAAAACAGATAATATGTGATAATTGCGAGGCAAATGTATACTTTTTGCTGAAACATCAATCAATAAATCCGCGTCCGTTAACACGGCTCTTTTCATCTGACACATAAATTCAGGCCTTTTCGGGATTAACAAGCAAATGCGCATATTGAAAATTTCACAAGTAAAACCGTTCTGCATGTGACATTTTATTTTTCACATTTTACCACCACGCGCTTCCCCAGGAATATTTGCTGATATCTGCTCGGGGATTTATTTCAGGCATTCAATATGATATTGACTAAATTGCACAACCCACACAAGTTTCAATGCCATTCTGTTGATATACTTTCGCGATTGACAAAATAAAATCCCCATGTGACGCTTCTGGTTTAGCGAAACCAGTGAAATCTACACCGAATGCCATTTCAATTGATGACATGTTCACTCAATTATCAAGCTTACTATAAATCCCTCCCAGTTTTGATTTTGTACCTTGTGTAAAATATGCGTTGAAATGTGAGAAAATTTCCTTTCTGCGCTCATGCGAGAGCAATTTAATGTCAAAGTTTGGGTGAAAGATTTGCCATATATTCCCGTGAATTCATACGCGCAAAAGCTATATAATGTCTGAAGATGTCTTTCTTCCAAAGAAATTATATTCAGATTTTACCGTGGAGGAATTAAATTTATGCTTCGTGTGCTATTTATAGAATGTAATGAAATTGCATGTCGTGTGTATAATTTAATTTTCAACACACAGAATGTGGAGATGGAATGTTTCAGGATATTTCCTTTTTCCTTATGTGAGGAAGCATGAAGTAAAATTTGCCAAATTGCATTGTATGAAACTAATTTCAATTTATTAGAATTTATATTATGCAAAGTCGAAAGTCAATATTAAAACGAGTGCGCAATTAATGAATTGAAGGGTTATTAGAAAATTTTAGGTCAGCTTGAACGAACAGGAATCTCTTAATCCAAATTCAGACTCAGATTTTCATGGAGAACAACTTGGTGGATAGCAAAACACATAACTCTCTCATATTATGCATTTGCGGTTAACAAGAGAATTTTCCAGTGGAAAAGATTTCAGGTCCGACTAAAGCAGTCTAGCATCCATTTTAATCTTTCTCGGATTATTATTCATGTGTGTTTGTTTGTAATTCTTGTGTGCCGTGGAATTAATTACGGGGGTTGGGAAAAAATCTTTCTCATCCGGAATTCTCTCCAGCCACACAGGCACAGAATAGATGGTTTTTTACTTTGTGGATTGTAGTGTCGCATCATCAGCAGTTCATAAGGCTGAAGTGTATTCAGCAGCGATATCAAACCCACTCCTCAAGTATCTCCAATTATGCACACAGCCTCGGCGTAATAATGTTACCACTGGCGCTACATTGTGCTATTTGGTACACCCCAAGACATGATATAAATTTCCTCGTGCAAGAAAATATGTAGTGGAAGAAACTGTCTTCTTGATATCTGGTGGAAAAATCGTATTTCGGACGGGGAAAAAATTGTTATATCTCGTCGTGAGTTTTTCCACCCTCGCCGTCTCCAAAGCGAGGAGATGAGAAATAACGAAGCTCTGTCAGCAAACAGAATTTTCATCCAACGCGGAAATGGCGGAGAGAAAATTTGCTTTTCAATAACTATGCAATTCATCTCACGTCCCTTCATAAAGCCAACGCAAACAAATTAGCCATACAGCTGAAAGACATACAATGTGGGATTTATGGAAGCTCCCCTCCATGCATGATGTGCTTGCAATGAAATGGTGTAAAATGGTAAATATTATCAGAAAATACCGCGTCTCACCCCCGCGAATATTCTTCAATACACAGAATTCACGCCAAGAGTCATAAATTTATGTGGCTAAACAACGTATAAAATATTCCTCAAAGGTAAATATATATAACTGGATTTATTTACATTAGATATCGTGGGAAAATACTACTCTCTTCGCATCCCATTGTCAGATACGTTCGTGAAGAAATGAGAGGAAGGTATTTGTAACTTCTTGCAATATCCTATAATTCATAGTACCTGCTTTATTTATCAAGAGCAAACATTCTCTTGTGCACTCCTGATGGCACGTGTTTCCTTACAATATGTTTCGAAATGATATGAAAAATATTACATAACATTGTTTGCAACCTTGCGAAAAACAGAGGTGGCAAAACATTGCATTCCAATATATTCCCCGTATATATTATGTGCAAGACTCGCTGTTTCAAAGTCTTCTCGCTCAAAACTTAGCCATTCAGCAGAGTGAACTTATTTATGCTTTTTAAGATGATTTCTTTTCAATTCAAAAACTGCCTTGAGCGACTAAAAGTGTATTTTCTTAAAAGCTTCTTGCGTCACTTCCCATAAAACCAAAGAAAAAGTTCTTATAGAAAGTGATGGGATAATCGATGGATGCCCAACATTATAGGATTTGCGCTAATGGTAAGCCATTCTCGGATTGCTACATATATTCTACAACACACACACACTTCATCATTTCGGGGTGAACGTGATACGGAAAACTGCCAAATAATCAAATTCGTATTCCTTCCGCGAATTTTATTGTTCGGAAATCATTTTCGATCAAGATTTCTTATTTTCATGCTTTGCTTTTCATTCACTCACATCACACTTTTTCACCCGAAAAGGCGATGTGAAAAGCAAAAGAGAAACGCATGACTTTCTCTGGCAAAAGTGTGAATGACTGTTTGAGGTGCGAATGAGATCGATGAAGGGTTGAAAAATCAGCAAATGGTATTTGGTGAGTTGCTACGGACGGGTGCAAAATTGCTAAAATCACGTTTTTATTGTTGACCAGGGAGGCATAACAAGTGCGAGAGTGGGAGAGGGCTCTTGTGGAACTGTATGTAGCAGAATTTTCCACCACTCTGCGAAATGTTTTGCATAAATCAAATTATTTGGAGTTTCCTCGTCTAATACAATGGCGCACACGCCAACTTGATGATTCGGGGATTTTTTGCACTCTCGACAAAATGCATTTTGCGCAGAAAAGGGGTAGGAAATCGCTTTCCCACCCGTTTCTCTGGCTACACTCCATGAATTCCAAATGATTCCGGTATGTGTGTGGCAGAAAAAAGGTTCGCCGCTGGCTTCAGGGTGGTCTTTGTCTCAAGTGAGACTTTGTGGTTGTCGTGCTAACAAAGTTTTCCTTGCGCCGGACCGCGCTTGCACTGAATGGTGTATTAATGATGCCCTCTGGGTGATAAATTCTCCCAATGGGAATAAATTGGAATTTATGCGGACAGCAACACTGAGAGTTTCAATTCAGCGAAAATTCAATTGTATTCTTATTCCACCATCATGCTCTTAAATTTGCTAAGTGACTTCCCTATTCATGTCCACCCGAATCGCCCATTAATTCAATTTGGCGCATTATGCGCCATTCATATTGCAAAGAACTCGGATTTCCCATGGGTTTTGGCGAATCAATTAGATAATTGGCTCCTCTCCATGCGGAAAAGTCTCCTTTGTCCATCCGAAATGCATCTATTCATTCCTTCTTCTTGGCCATCATGCGGAAAACGCCACCGAAAGATTTAATGTTTGAGACTTTCATAAACTTTCTGCTTTAAAAACTAATGTGACGTCGCTTTTCCTGGCAAATGTAAATTAAGCTTTCACCCGACAGACACAATATTTGACCTAGAAATTTCACGTTATCCTTTGATGTATGTAGGGAAGTAAAAAATGGAAATTTGTAATGTTATCTACATACATTCCATGTACATATATTCGTCGAACGTTTCCAACGAAATACGACCAACAAAAAATCGCCAGTACGAATTTCCATTTCCACGACTGAATGTGAAATTAGGCGATAATCAAATTTTCCACCCTTTTCGATACAGAGTGAAATTTCCCTCCCACGCGTTGAGGGCTTCGCGTTCCATTACCGGTTGGCTTAAATAAATATTTGCCTTTCATGAGCCATAGGTAGTAAAAAAGATTTATAACGGTCGAATTTCAGTTGTTATTTTAAATAATAAAACATTTCCACTCTTATTTTTGCACTTGTGTAGGGCTGTTGAAAGCCTTTCTGCTAAATTAAAAAGCATGCGTATGTTTTATGGTTGTGTTTTTGCGACACAAATGTGGCCAATTTCATTAAGACTTTTCACAATACACCCAGCTGAAAATTACCCTTGGAGGGAGATTCTACATGGCATGTAGCAAAGGAAGAAATTGCTGGACAATGCTTTTCATCTTTACTACTTGTCGCTCTCTCGCATTTAAACTTTATGTTATTTCTCCAATATAGAATTTGCAGTATTTGTTGGGTGGAAAAATCACTTGCAATTGATTGGTGTGACAATTTCATCTTCCATCTCGACACCTTTTCTCGTTATCTCGCCGCCCCAATCGATGTGCAATCCAACTTTCGCCATTTGAACTGGTGTGCGGTGAAATTGACTCCTGAGCTTCTGCTAGAAATGTTCGCCAGAACGCTCAGGGGATGTGCTGCAGAGCTCCCGTTGGGTATTTTTCTCAACTTGTGTTTATTGACCTGTAAGCACTACATTTTCATTTTATTTCACAGGTGAACGAATTCATCGCTGTGACAGACTGCTTTCATAGTTTAACGCACAACATTGACTGTAATGCTGCGGAGCAATAAAAGTGACAAAAGGCAAATTGAATAATTTAATTTGGCCCCTAATAATACCCCCACAACATGTAATAATTTTATATATTCCCTGCACAAATTGAAATTTCTCACCGCACGGCAATTTCGAGGCGGTGCGCCGAGGCGAGGCACATTGGGAGATGTGTGCGGATCCCCGTGGGAGGCAAGAGTTCCTCTCAAATGCTGGGGTTTAAGGTCGGAGCAGGATTTACCTTGTGGTGTATTCATATCACGAATTTCCGACCGAGTCTTTCACTGTGACACCCAAGAATTGGATCTTTGATTGATTAGAGAGACATGACACACACAACTGTGAAAATTAATGGAATTCGTGGTGCTGAGATTAACTTGAGACACTAATTAATTGTTATTTCGTCCTCAAACTTGCCTTCACAAGCTTACTGGAATAATGTGACGGAATCTCTAAGAAGCTCTGGATTTTCTCGCTTTTCACTGCCTCTGCCATAAAACGTGTTGAGTCAAAATTACTCTGATGTTGCAATGTGTTTATGGGGTTTATGGGATTTTACAAAAGGGAAGATGACGTTGTTTGCTATCGAGAAGATGGCTTGTCTCTATTACATGTAGCACACACTTCACAGTAACTACGACAGGTACACTTATCCTTATGGAAACATAACATTATCAACTCAATCCCAAGTGTGTACTTCACTCACTTATAGTTAAATGCCAAAACGCAGTGCACAAATAGTGGCAAATTGTATTTAATTTTGTTCTCATTTCCGTGAAAAGCAATTTAATCCCGAAATTCTTCACACAATATAGCTTCTACACAAGCTCGATAATTTTTCAGGATGTGTTTTTCAGGAGACACTTGGGATGGTAGCATTCCAATTTAATAACAATTATCTTCTTCGTTTTCTTACTCAGTTTAATTTTGCACTCGTGTCAGAAGCAATTAGAAGAACCATTGTATTCTTTCCGAAGGAGGAGAAACGATGGCAAAATAACAGGATATTCGATAAGCTTTGCCACTCGAAAGTACAACCAAAAGTGATTGTTTTAGTATCATTTCCAAATCCACCGCAATCTTTTTGCTCACTCCGGGAGCTTTCCCATAACATCCATAACCATTAACACTTCTTTTTGCCATTTCCCTACAATTTCCATAGTTTTTTCTCGTTCTGCAACAAATACAAAGTTACAATGTTACGTGCTATTGTGGCATTTTGCCCAAAATGCGAACTATCACGAATGCGTGATGTTCTCACCAAAGTGGTTGTACAATTTCCTCCTAACAGAGTGCAAATCCGCCGCGGTGAAAAAGAAGTCGTTAATGAACAGAGTGTTTATGTATCTAGCAGACAGTGAAAAGTGACATTCGTGAAATGCGGTTGATTTTCTAAAAATGCTCTCTCGCCTGAAGTATTTTATTGAAGAATTAAGTGACAACATCTCCATTTTCCCATACCCTGGCGCTCGTCCATCTTTCAAATGCAATTCTCCCAACTTCTCCGCACACACTCAGAATTCATTCAGTCTGGCAAACACAATTTCGAGAGCATTGTAAAATGGAACATTTTATAAAATCAATTTTCACCCTTCAAACCGTTTTCCTTAGTCCGTCTCTCGCCCGCAGACAATGCGGAAGCGGACTGAAAAGTGGGTGCAGAGAATGCACTACAAATGTTTTCCCTCCTTTCAAGATAACTCTTTCTGGATAAGGGGTAACATGAAGGATTTAGTATGATTCCGTGTGAAGCAGAGTGCATTTATTCCAATTGAATGAGAGGGAACATTTCGCCCTTGGAAAAACTGTCAGTGCATCAAAAGTTTAAATTACTTTCATTCATCTCTCCCACTTTTATTCTCTCCCCAATGTTCTTATGCATGGAATAATTTTTAAGTATCTCATCATGAAATGAAGTGGAAAGAAAATCAATCAAAATGCAAATTAACTCCGCGAGCTTTCAGTGGCATCTTCCAGAAATGTTGAGTGGCTGTTTGCCGCGCACTCTTCTTTGTATTACATCATCCCGCCAAATGACTTCCCATTATCATCAATACAAAATGCGTTCCCATTTTATGGAAAGAGCAAAAAAAAATTGCCCCACTCGGAAACCCTGATTTTCAATCAATATCGCCATTTGAGCTCTCCCCTCGCGAAAGTGGAGGAATTGTTTGAGATCCATTGGAAGTTATTCGTTAAAAATTCATCGCTTGATCGTATTTCCAGGGACGGTCGAAACTTTCGATAAGCACTCCAGCCAGAGTGAAGAAGCCACGAGTGCTCGGATGCCGTCAAAGGCTCTGGAGTGGATGTCAGTAACCCCATTTAAATGTTAATTGAATCGGTCTTGTCACTTCCAAGCTCTCCCTCGCATTATTTATCATCTCTTGCACGATGAATAAATAATATGAAAAATTTTCGTCTTATAAAATTTACATAATTTATCACTTTATGCCGCTCAACATTTTCTCGCCATGTCAAATGTTATTATTTCTCTTGATCTTGTGGGTGCTCTGAGAATAAAATTGTGGTGGTATTTTTGCCATTGCAAATTTTCTCACTGCGTGAAAATTGTCATTCGCCATGGCGCGTGGTGAGATTCAATGAAGAAGAAAAAGTTTTCTCGTGTTGGGAGCTCTGTGTTGAGATATGTGAAATGATGAATTTTATATTCCTTTGGGTTGAAGAAATATGTACTTTATCCCCAACTTTGTGTTCAGATATTCTTTCTTGCATGATGGGAAAATCTTTCGCCACATTTGCAGAAGAAATCCACAAAACTATTCTCGTTGGATTTATTCCATAAATCATCCAATCCGATTATGTAAATAATGGATGGCAAAGTGCTGTTGAAAGCCAATCTCATTATTAAATGATGTTGTTCTATCTGCGATTTTATATGGCACTAACGCAATTATGCTAATGCGAGGGCGATCGAGCTTATAATTACAGAGTGCAGCAGCTCTGCAATCACAGTGATTATCAAGAAAATTTGTGTGTCAAGCAGCTCTTGGCGCATCCTTTGCAATTCTGCGTCCATTCGATTGTGGAATGGCCAACATCCGATTACGATTTACAAGAGCCCCACAGGATAAAGAAGAGCCCTTCCGTCAGGAGTTGCCACATGGGGAAATGGTTACAACGACCCTGCGCTCGCTGGGACGTAAATTCAATTGATTCAAACGCACTAGACTATGTGTGTGCAAATTATTTATTTAATCCTCCCCATGAGAGCACAAATGCTAAGTTAATTAACAAATTTGATGTCGAGCTACATAGCAATGTGTTGATTATTGATGGCACTTTACCCACCACATATTTCTCATTTACGACCATTTCAATTAGCACACAAAATTAGTGGCGATAGCATTTGAATTCACCATTAATCAGCAGGCAAAAGGTGTGCGGTCAAGTGGTTTTAATTGCCAGGAAAATACCCGAAATGTTGCAACATTTTCTGTATTCCTTCCATCGTTGAAAATTACAATAAATGCAGATGTTGCATATTTATCCCAACTATCCTTAGTCGCAGTGGAAATAATTCGAGTTTGATACATTTGTACATGTAATTTTAAACGTTTTAAACACATAATTTCAGGACATTTTTTACCTGCTTTCAATTAGTAATAACTAAACTTGACTGATTGTACGTAGTAAAGTTAGAGATGATAAACATGAATATTTTACGTGTAAAAGTTGATAAAAGTTGATTTTATGAGTTTAACGCTCCTCTGCAATATTTTTCGTCCAAACTTCACAGACCGTGACGTGTTTTCCTTTGTAGCAGTCGTAAAAATTTTAGGGACTCTCTCATGTCAAAATTGAAATGAAATGATTTGAAGTGATGGCGACTTGAGGGTTAAATGGTCGATCTAAAAACTTTACAACCGTGGCATTCTCCACTCTCTGCAGCACACTTTCTGCATATACTTTCTCTCTGGCGAAATGTGGAAGATGAATGTGTATTTATTTTATTGTGAGTAATGATGTGGAGTAATCCTTTTTCGCTAAATTTTATTTATGTGATTTTCTGCCCCAGTGTTTCAGGGTGACACTCGATTTCAACTATTGTGACATGAGTTTTTATTTCTCACATAAATTGCCGTCAATATGTCGCCTGGCGTGGAGGGAAGACAGCTCGGACAGTTTGGTGGTGGAGTTGAATAAAATATTATACGAGATATTTCTTGCCTAGGCAAGGCGCTCCGCCGTGGACTCGGAGGCTTGCATTTGAATTCGTCATGGAGTTTCCTTCATGGAGGGGACAAAAAAGCATAAATCTTGTGGACTAGTTCCAACTTTACTTCATTTCTTTTCCTTCACACAGATTCATTTCTTCCCTCGCTTTGCGCAAATTCCCCCTTGTCAGTCTCATTTGTAGCATTTCTTCCACCACGATTTACACAAATGAGATGCAATTGCACCCAATAAAATCATGCTGCAATATGCGTTGTACTATTTTTGATTGCACTTCAAACTAAATGAGCATTATTTGCTGTTGCATTCAAAAATTGATTGCCAATAATGGAAGGAGTTACAATGAAACGTGATAACACAGTGAAAATTCCTTTTATCGCGATAGTCCTTTCACTGGGGTTTCAATTAATTTCCTCCACCATCGCCATGCAGTTGCGAATCGAGAAGGGAAAATCCATCTCTGTGAATGTGAAAAATGAATTAGCTCCGGGTCGATGGAAATGCATGAGTGGCGGGAATGGATGAATAAAGTGAAAATTGCAATATCAGCCTTGGTATTTGACTCTTGATAAATTCATTATGGTCCAACATTCCCAACACATGCCATATTAACTCATTCACGGTGTCCATATACATTTAATTCGGCAGCAGTTGTTCTGTATATCCCATGAAAAGTTCCCATACATTTCCCGTCCAGAGTGAGGAAATTCCTCGTGCAAGGCACAAGTATGAGCGAATTCCGCTCTAGTATTGATCGTTGTATTTGATTTATTGATTGGACCAATTGTTTACAGAGAACAACTTGTGAGTTTGCAAACGGAATATTTACCACGACGTGCCCGACGAACTCGCAAATTCAATTAATGTTGCATGCTCTCTTCAAGCTCACATCAGCTTTCAGGCCATCTTTTGTCTATCAAAGAGCGGCTCCACTGAATTTCGCCTCTGCTGTGCAGCCTTTTGTCACCTCACCGTGTTAATTGCACAATCACAGGCCAAGAGACGAATTTCCCCATGAAACTGGCAACGGTGACGCCAATGGTTCATGGACAAAGGACCAACAAAGCCGAAGTGTGTGCATACGCTGGGTTTAATGTAAATTAACAACACCTTGTGTTGAGTGACACAAGATAGTAAATAAGGAATAACGAGAATATTCGAGGTTGCTGATTGAAAATATCTAATGATAAGTTAATCCTTTTGCAGAGAAATCTAATCACAAAGTTTAAGCTCCCTCTCTATCAGTGCTTCAGTGGTTTCGTGTAATTATTCACCTGGAAAATCCCATTTAGCTTCTTCGTCACTTCTAGCACACAATTTCTCACACTTCTCACGAGACAATTGTTAATGAAGGTGGTGAAAATCGAATGATTTACAAAGTTTCCCGAGAAACTGTGCCTATACAGTATTCATGAACCTCATGTCGAATATCTTGGCAACAAGTTAACAACAGACGCGGTGATGGTAAATATCTTGGAATGTGTGCGTGGTGAGATTTGAATGAAAATGCTATTTAATTAAGAAGCTCTATATTTTATCAGTTGCAAGTAAGCTTAGTTCAGAAATTCTCGCGCGTAATTCAATTTTCTCGCTGCGCTAGACTGGCAAAATGACTTGATAACAGTGAATAATATTCCTTAATGCCTCTCTTGTGCAGCATTCTTTTGCATAAAATGAAAACATGGACAAAAGGTGGGAAAGAAAGTGCCCAGAAGCATGACAATGGAGGGAAAGCTGGGCGAGAAGAAAAGTCTCAAGACGCCTCGGGAGTGTATATAGTGGCTGAAAAACTTTCCTCTGCATATGTATCAAGTTTCCTCCCTAAAATATTACACATGCTATATCGCGCTGTTAATAGAGACTCTCTGTGGTGCTAACAAGTTCTAAATCATATTTCAAGAGATACAGCTCTCCTCTTAATAGAAAAGATCTGACGAGAAACTTTTCTGTGCACAGGAAAATTTCAAATTCCGTATTTGGAAGGAGTTCAAAGACCTCTTTTTTTTCAACTCTCAAAATCATATAACGCGTCGCAATGTGATTTAAATAATGTGAAATGCGCGCCCCCGAAACTGAATTTAATGGCAATTTTCACTCAAGTTGGAGGAGAGATTGTGGCGTAAGCATTTAATTAGAAAAGGTCTGTAAATTTATTCGCAAGTGAATTTATGAAACGCCTTCACATTGAAACCCATTCGCAAAGCTCCCATCTGTTAATTGTTTCTGACATGATGAGTGAACAGCAAAGTTCATTGTGGTTGGCTTTTCACATGCCTTTCGCATGGGGAGCTTTTCTGGCGCCCTGAAACGGTTATTGCCTAATTAATTTCATTTACGACATAATCGTCAATTATTATTAACCATTAAACCATCGCTCATCAAAGGAGATAATTCATCCCGCTCATTCCGTATTGACACCATAACAAATTCACATTGTGAGATAAGGAGCTCGAAGTTCTCAGGAAATATTGTTAGATATGCAAATTGAATGTTTATAGGATTTTTACAGAATGAAATTGCGTGATCAAAGGAAAATTTCTCTGTATTTTCTGTGTGGCTTGCATTTTGTCTCGAGACGTTTTTACGATTGAAGCCTCTGGTAAATTCAGTGTATGAAATTGCGATGTGAAATGCCTTGAACATGACGCAGCATTAAAAGTCATTCCATTTTATTGGAGTCATTGATATGTGGAGTTATCCTATATCCAGAGCGCTGAATTTCACCATCATCGACTCTTGGCTTACAATTTGAATCCGCCGAGGAAAATTTCGAGAAACATTATCTAAATTTTATTGTGTATAAAAGCCATCCAATTGATATCAACGAAGAGACGCTCTCGAGTGTCGAAAGTTATATGAAAACATTTAGGAAAATCGTCCAGAGAAGTGGCAAAAATGGGAGTTCGAGAAAAGTGCCCCAAAAAACTGAGTGAAACTCACTGAGCTTGCGATTATTGTGATTCTAGCAAGAACCATGTTGTATTGTGAAGAGAGAAAAAGGTGTTTGCAAAACACTCACTTGACGTTTTCACTCCAGAAAAGCTCCATTATTTTCTTGAAAGCTCCATTACAACATCTGTCCAAAGCAGATCGTTAACAATAGCTGTCAACGCTCACCTTCATCACGCCAATGATTTCTCTAAAGTGGTTGTAATAAAGGTGATATTTTCGTGGAAGGGGGAGAAATTGGCCAAATGCTCCTGAGACTTTATGAATTATCCAGTGTCATTGTGCATTTACTGCTGCGAATCACAAATTCACCCCCATTGAAGTACATATTTTGGGAAAATTCGCCAAGAAAGTTTCGTCAAGACGCTGAGAATTGTGTTTATCGCTCATTCTGCTGCCTTGGGCGTCCCGAGAAATTCTCATCCCGAAACTGCCTGTGGAAAATTGCAAGTTGTTCGACGTTGGCGAAAGTCTTTAATCAAAATTATATAGCAAAGCAGACGAGAAATTCATCGTGCGAGATTGAAGTTGATGAATTTTCACTTTGGGGTGAAGAAGAAGTGAAGAAGTTTCTCATGTGGAAATATTGCAATTCACAGTATTTTAGAGCGACACAATAAAATAATGAGGGCGAATTTGCATTTTGTACCGCCTGAGATGCTTCTGTGTATCGGAAAAAGTGTATCGTGATGAAGGGCTTTTTCACTTTACTGTCATTGAGTATTTTTCCCCGAGTCACTCTCGGGGGGTGAAAGGGGTGGTTTTGAGGAAAGTTTCCCATCTTGATGGAGAGCTTTGCAACACCCAAGAATGCGGGAAGTTTATTTGGGAGAATCTTGATAATAATCTTAACTCGATTTTGCCACGCTGAAGTGTATCAAATGCTGGAGAAAGTAATTAAAACACCTCTTTCTGGGGAGAGACAGAGTGGCAAACTAATGAATTCTGCGAGCTGTTCTGATGCACAGATTTAAGCTTTTAAAGAGTCAACACTCCACATTTAAATAAATTATTGGGATTGTGTGATGTTTCGAAAAATTATCTGGTGATAAAACAATAAGCGCGCAGCACGGGAATTAATTTGTTTGCATAAATGATTGAACAGAGCACATAAAATCTCTGCGAAACATGTCGTTTTTCACTGGGTGGCTGACCAATAAATTCTGCATTAATAAATGGCGCGGCTTTGTTAGAATTATCATTTTCACAATTTCCTGTGGCGAAACAAACGGCACTGCATGCGAGAGCCTGTGAACTGAATCGATCATAATTAGATGAGAATTACTGAAGCCTACATTTTGTCCATTTCACTGGCAATTATAACTCTTGATGAATGCATTTCACAACATATTACATCGCATATGAGATTTTCAGTTGAACAATTTCCCTTTCGGCAATTAAAAAAGCAGCACTGGCAAATCGACATTTTGGCAAAATGTGCAAGATTTGTGTGTGTTTCGAGTTCTATGTTACCAGAAGGATTATAATATCTCTTCTGGGAAATGCTAATGTGGTTTCATCATCCTAGTTACATTTTCTGCATGGTATTTACATTAAATCCCACAACAAGATGTTTAATTATCAACAAAAGACAAATTACTGTGCAAGAAAATTGGAATATAAGTTTCAGCTTACCAAGTTTCATCATGAAATTCCATTTGATTTTCATCTCACTGAATTCCATTCGTATGATACATCCAGTTATTCAAGAAGGGAAACTTGAAAGTTAAATCAAGAAATGTTATTTAGATATATGGGAAACTTTCGCCCTCTTCATTTTATTCTACACTTTGTGTGTCGGGGAAAATGAGAAAGTTCCGTCCATCCACAATTTAATTACTCTATTGAGAGATATTGTTGAGATTTGAGATTTGTTCTGACACTAGTTTCAAGATTAATCCTCGAACAAGAGACTGGAGAAGATGCAATGTCTTTATGCGCTTGAAGAACTTTCTCATTTCCTCTCCAAACTATCATTTAATCATAGAAAAATGAATTGCCGGAAGACATTCAACTTCCGACAGTGGAGAATTACGATTGAAGAATGGGGAAATTAAAAAAAATGCCATTTCAAATGCGACCATTGCAGTGAAAACCCAACAATGACGATGAGATGCTCCACTGTAATTGGTATCTGTTGTTTCACCCGAGAGACTCTGGTGAACAAGCGTGCACTTGGGAGATGGAGAAGAGACCGAAATTGCCTCGGACAGAAGCTCAAGAGCCTTCAGGTTTCATCAAAATTTGAGGCTGTTTCCGATATCAATTGAATGCTAATGAGACAGACAAAACATGAGATTGCCGATTATCTTCCACCTGTCGAGCTTCACAATGCCAATATTCATTAGACGTGTTTGCTGATGATTTTCCGGGAAATTAATAGGTGGAAGTTCAGCATCTGTAAAGTTGGGGAGCGTGAGGGGTGAAGATGTTAAATCTCTCAGCACTATCAACGCTAACGCTTGAATGATTAATTCCCTCCCTTATTATTATCATTCGTAAATAATTCATTAATCCATCAGTTCCACATTTTTCACGGTGATTATACTACACACGAAGTATAGCGCACAGGTTATTAGAAATTCCATTGTTTTAGCATATATATGTATTATCTAGATAAAGCTTATCAAGAGGAAATGGATCCATTAAGCTTTTAAAGTTGGCGAGAACCTTAATTCCAAAGGTTTTTCTACTCTTCAAAGCGTTTGTATGTGAAGTTAATGCAAAATTCACTACTAAATAATTTGCGCAAAAGCTCCGCCAGTGGAGACGCCTGGTACATTTATGATAAGTTCATGAATTTCACCAATTTCGCATAGATTTTCAACCTGATTTCCTAATGAAAAATTGCTACCAATTTATCATCACATATTCTTTCAATTTCTCAAGCGATACTCTCGAAACTTCGGTGAATGAATCTAAATTTCACTTTATTGAAATTTATACCATTTTCACCGCAAAACTCTCAACATTTTCCGGGAAAAACTTTTATCATCAGATCCCCTCATAAGCAATTTGTATGCACAATTTTGCCCTATATAATGAATAAATTCTACTTTGTGCTCTTCCCAGCCACATTTTCCTGTCTGTCTAACTTTTCTATTTGCTCTCTGACGCTCATGTGACCGAAATATGTGAAATATTTGCATGAATAATTGGGTGTAAAGTCTGAAATATTTGCTGCGATGAACTAAAAAAAAAATGCAGGCATTTCGGATTGGGAAGTGAATTCAGCAGCTAAAACTTGTCACAGATCGTTGTCAGAGGTAGAAATTAAACCAATCTGTGGCGAATTTATCTTCAGTTGCATGGGAATGTGCAATGCAATCTGTTGTCATGACACTCCAACCCCTAAATTACCTGTCCACGTAGGCAATACAATGGCTGAGTGAGTACCAACCAATCTGCTTTATTCTAACTTCCACAAGCCACAAAACTCTCTTCCTCAATCAATGCTGATTTCCACATCAAAAGCACGGGGAAAATCATACTTCTTCTGCTCTGCTTGAGCAGAAAAAGGATTGCGCAAAGTACCTAAATTATTGAATTTGGAGCTTCTCATTAAACTTTCAATTTCTCTCGAAAATGGTGAAAACTTTGATGGCATCGCGCGTCTTAAATTTTAATTGTGTTCCAAAACTTCTTTCTCCTCGCCCATTTCGCCATTGGAAATACTGAAAGGCAATTTATTATTCCCCAGATAGACAAAGAACACAGTCTCACAGGAAGTATTCACCCCAAAGATGCAAGAATTCCTGAGTTGAGCCACATTGCTAGCCAGTTATAGACCATTTTCAACAGTTTGCAGATGACGAGCACAGCAAAAAAATCACTTCTGACTGTAATTTAAGTCCGGAAACTCATTAAGTCAGCCTCAATAAAAAACCCGTGGCAAACAAGAGACAACTCCCATAAAATGCGCCCAAAAATCGATTCTCAGCACCACACTTGGCGCAGCTAACCCGCGAAGGCTTAAGGTGGTTATGAACTTTTTCCACTTCTGCCAGAGAACTCTCGTCACTCTCTCACATCGTCCAAAAGGTGACACAAGCAAGAAAGACCGCGAGGGTGGCTTGTAAAATTATTTAGAGCAGCGTTTCGCCTGTTTTGTTGTGTGTGAGTGAGTGAGGAAGTTTCGCGCTTCACAACTTTGCCCATGGCCAAATCCACAAAGTGCAGAATTTAATGCTTTCGCCCCGGGGCGGAAATTTATCTCCGTTTATCATTCTCGGTCAACGTGTTTTTCTTCCGCCGCCAAACGACTCAAGGAGTGTCGAACGAGCCACCAAGAAGGAGTTCCCGGCTGGGAAATAGAGTGCTCCCTTTTATTACATGCGCCTGAATAAATCTCCCCTGTCGCCCACTTCTTGCGGTCGCAGAAACAAACAAGCCCCAAAAGCGAAGGGTGGGTAATTTATGGGAAAATATGCAAAATTTACACGGAAATTAACAAACTCTCCTTGTAAGGCTGTAGACAACTAATTCATTTGTTATTTGCGGATGTTCGCTGAAGAAATCAAATCAATTTCACCGCGGTTTAATGCTCCTCGAAGACTATATGATCTCGTAAAAAGTGCATAAAGTGCAAGAATGTCATGATTTATGAGACATTTTGATATATGCATTCCCCCCCCCCCCCCCCACATTTTGCCAAGGAAATCGCACTCGGCGCTGCAATGAATACTTGAAAGCCCCTCGACAGGAATAGTAAATGATACACTTAACATGCTGAATTTCGTGGGAGGACGCAAGGAAATTATTCACCATGTTCCACCAGAGAAATGAATAAATTTCTCCCAGTGCAATAAAACAATTTCAAACCATCACTCACAAGTTTGAGAGAAAGATAAGAAGTGCAGAGCATTAGTTAATCTGAAAGCTCTATTTTGCAAATTCTTCCTGCTCTTTGAATAGAGCGGAAATTATGAATGGAAAAAAGATGAGATGCGAAAATATTCAACCTCAATTACATTATGTAAAAGTTGTGAGCTTTTTTCTTCAAACGACGGGTGAGACTTTTGAATATTCACAAATTAACTCATGAATAAAATCATCGTCTTTGATGAGGATTTTCCTAGAAAATTAATGACTTTACCAGTGAAATCTTAAGGAGATTCAGTTGACAGAGAAGCTCCATGACAATGTAATCTGAAATAGTATCTAGTTAACATGCGTGTATTGTGAAAGTTGAATGTCTCAATTGTGACACTTTGTCAAATGACGAATTGCAATTAATTTGATATGTTGTTTCTTTTATTCTCATATCCACATATGCATTGACACAGAATTGTAACAATTAAGTGCCTAAGATGCGATAGTGAAGAAAAATGAGCAGAAGAAATGAATGAAATGCAGAAATCATACTTTATTAGCTAAGACGCACACCATATGACGAAGTACTAAAAAATTTCCAGAAAATCCTCAACTTAAATCAAAATCCATTGAAAAAATACTTACAAAAATGCCTAAATTAAAACACCAATTTCTTTCTCAAGAGACAAAAGGCAATAAATGTTTATCATTTTTATTTCTCTTCCATCTAAATTTCATGATTTTTCTCAAATTGTTTAAATCTTTCTTGAAATAGCTTTTGCAACATGTCTAATAACACTTTCCATTGAATGAGGAAAACACTTTCTTAAAATCCTCCTCCACACAATCTCTCTCCAACACGCTTTTCATCAATCCATAATCTTCTATGGTTTTTCATTCAATGAAGGAAAAAAGTTAAGCATGAGGGAAATCAGTGTCTCAAAAATAAAAAGTACAAGTTCGTGTTTTGCGCATTCTCGATCTTGTGTGTGTGTGTGTGTGTGTGAAAAGCTTCTCCGTTGCAAAGTCAGGATTCTTCTTGGTGAAGTATATTTTTTCGCTTCTGCATACTGTGTTTTCCATCAAACTACATCGAATTTCTCTGTTCCATCAATTTGAGTTTTTTCTCTGTCAACTAAAATTTTATTGTATGACTGATTTTTTGCTCATATTTTTTCTTCTTTTAAGCTGAAACTTGAATTCACTTCTCTACCGTTTTTTTTTAATAGTTTTTCCTTATAAGACAACTTCATCATCCTCTCGAATGGATCTCTCTTATCTCCACATTTTCCTTTGCCCTTTCTTCTGTCTCTGGCTCCTGCGCGCTTTAGGCCTCCAATTCGAGGGCGACGCCAACTTTGTGGCCACCAGCATTGAAATTCTTACCATCAATGAGGGTGGAAAGCGTGAGTGTGATGCCATCGCGCAACTTCTGTTGGTATCCCAGACCAATCTGGCTGGAGTTGTTCACCTTCGCCCTCACGGCGGCATCCTTGTCCAGATTGTACTTGGCGCCAATGCCGAACTTCGTGGCATTGGATCCAGAGCTCCAGGACAGCTGCACGGCGGCGTCCAGGCGATCGTTCACCTTCTGGTACACAGTGCCGCCGAACTCCTGGCCGTCATTGCTGCACGAGAGAAGAGAAAAAGAGGTGTTAATTTACTAACAGTTAGGACCACCACACTCAATAATTTCATTAACCAAAGTCAATTTAACTGTCGTGTAAACATGTCTAGAAATCTCAAATGACTCACATTCGTCACATTATTCAAACAAACATCCACATTAAATTGTTATCAATGCCATTCGCATGCTTTTTTTCTCTCTCTCTTTCCTATAATTGGAATTGATAATGTGATTCTGTAACACTTTTGCTTTTCCCCATCAACACAAAATCACATCATTTTAAAAATACAGCACACTTTGTTATGCAAGAAAGTACACGAGTCAACAAAATTATCTCCCATTTTCTTCAAGCACACACACACACAAGGAAAGATTCTATGCAAATTATCAATGAACATTTCAATGAATTTTCCTCTCATGCTAAATATAAAATACAATTTTGCTACAGTGAATTTTATAAATTTCCCAGTCTCTAATAAATTATATCGTTAGACTGAAGATGAATAACAATTAGCATTTGGCTTGATCAACATCTCACAAGAAATGTGCTCTGCTTCAAAAGACCATCCACGTGGCGCATCATTTGAATAATTTTATCTCTCATTCTCTCCTCACTTGAAGACCCCGCGTCATGCTCATCAATCAGCAAACCCAATGCTCTGAGCCAAGACAGTCGATCAGAAATAAAGGGGAATCAAAGGAGGAACACTCACACGTTCGTGTGGATGACAAAGTCCCCGGTGGAGTACGCCAGAGCGAAGTTGTTGGCAGTCACGCGGCTCTTCTGCGTGTCAAAGCTGGTCTGGTAGCCGGCCAGCCATCCCTGGT
This sequence comes from Phlebotomus argentipes, assembly GCF_947086385.1. Taxonomy (NCBI): domain Eukaryota; kingdom Metazoa; phylum Arthropoda; class Insecta; order Diptera; family Psychodidae; genus Phlebotomus; species Phlebotomus argentipes. The sequence goes on along the minus strand of NW_026776181.1, from coordinate 2,855,925 downwards.
ACCCAAACACGGCCGCCGCGTTCACCAGCGGACCCGCCAAGTCCACATTCACGTCCGAGTTCAAGTGCACATAGTCGTGGCAGTACGCCGCCTTCACGCGCGCCGTCTTGTTGCTGCGAAAGACAAAACTCACTTTAGCACCGCGCCCTCGCCACGCCACACTCGCGCGCGTCCTTTTGAGCTCATACCCCGACTGAGGAGCGAAGGAGCAGTCCAGCGTAAGCTTCAGCCCCTCCAGCAGCTTGTCCTGCAGCGTCACCTCCGTGAGCAGCGTGTTGTCCGTGTTCCAGTTCTCCGTGAACGTCAATCCATACTCCTTCAGCTTGTACTTGGTCTCCAGCGAGGCGAACACCTTGCCAGAGTCCTGATTCGAGTTGCCACTCGTGGAGAACTCCACGCCGGAGTTGGTCTTCGTCTTCACGTCCAGCTTCCACAGACCAAAGTGGTAGCCTTTGTTGAATATATCGCGAGCCTGCTTGCCCAAATCCGCATACTGTGGAGGAGCCATCTGCAAGGCACAGAGAGAAGAGGAGTTGTTACTTAACGCTGCGCTCCATTTGAGAAGCCTTGGAAATGTTTCCACAATTCGATAAGAAATCTCTCGTGACTTCCAAGTTCTCAAATATTTAAAGTGCGGATTGTTAACCCTTCACTGATTTTATTTCCAAATCACATCTCTTGAGATCTTTGACCTGTTTCTCTCCTTTCGTGAGTCAACCACGAATTTTGCCATAAAAATGCGAAATTAGAGCAATTAGCGGAGAAATACAAACAAAGCTACTTATTATTGTTGCTCGTTTAGCACCTGATTATTAGAAAAAGCCAAAGCATTTCACTAAGTCGCAAAACTCAATTCTTGTCTGAAAATTAAATAGGGCAAAGTGAGGCCAATTTGAACACTGTTTGTCTCTAATTGTTACAATACTTAGTTGACTCTATTGGACTAATTTTACAGTTCTAGTAATTGCGCCAATATACTAAGAAATTTCACAGCTTTATTTGCAAACAGTGCTTCATATAACTCTCTTAAAAACCCGTTATTTCTGCCCCAATCTTCTCTATACTACTTCAAGGTCACTCGAAACCATTTTAAGCATTAATTAGCTTTCGTTGATGGTCAATTTGTGACAAGCTTTTGGCAAATTTCATCAGAAATCAAGTGATTTTCTAGCCTCAGATTAAATTCGTTTACACGAGAATTTCTGCCATAAAGCGCGTTAACACTCCTCTTGGATAAGGTTTCTCTTTACGACACTGGTAAAATGTCTCGCAATTCATCCTCGCAATCTGAGAAGAGTGAGGAAAACTGGAGTTGCTGCAAGGGTTAAGCCTCGGATCATCTTCCCAAGTGGGTCGTGATGAAAATTGTCAACAGAAAGTTGACTGTGAAGGTGTTTTTCTCTCTTCTCCACCCGAAGATTACGCAAACGCTTCGGGCACGTTGCGCAACTGCTTGTCGCGCGCGCGTCTGCCGTCAATCCGCCGGCCGGGGGCGCTCTCGTGGGCCCCACAATGAGAGACTTTCCACATCGGTGCACACAATTCGATCGCGGCGCACTGAGTTCAAGGTCCGCGAGGTCAATAACATCGACGCCTGTGGCCAGCACTCCCGGAATTCCCGGAATGCCTCAGGGAAGCGCGCACGTCTGGGCTATTTTTGGAAGGCTCTGGCGTGTGGAGAAGCGCCAGAAATGCCCGCAAGGAAGCCAGGATGTGCCGAGCGAGTGTCCTTGGACAATCGCGACTCTGACCCCATTCGCCAATCCCAGGACGCGAACGCTGCAGCGAACGGAGGCGGAGAAGTCTCGTGACTAGGACGACACGATGGCGGAGGAAATCGATAAAAATGGCCTGATTACATCATCAATTCTGGAGCACATTCTCGTCCTTGCACTTTTCCAGCCCATCCTGCGCGCCGTCAGGCAATTCCCATGCTCCCATCGCCCGAGAAACACCTCCCGAGTATTTCTGTTACGTAATCAATTACAGTAAATGGCTTGTGGTACGATTTTTCTTCCCTTTTCTCTGCACCAATTGAACAATTAGCACCCGGCGCTCTCCATCAACTTCCACTTTTCGCCTCGATTTTCACCCATTTCCCACTGCATTTTCAGGCCAATATCACCGAAATACCGAAGACAGGCACATTGACAATAGATATTGTGTGGTTTAAGGAGGAAATTGCTCACCTTTTACGCCTTTTTTGGGGACTTTTTCACTGCAATCACCGAAACACGAACGCACTCAACCCAACTCTGCCAGGAAATGTGAAATGCGGGGGGCTTTAGAACAACATGGCGCCACCGCGACGACAGCGCATCTGCCGGGATTTCGAGGAAAATACCAATTTTAGCCATAAATAACCGTATCACATCGATTTGTAGAGTAATTCCTTGCACAATCAATTCTCAATAATATTGTTAAAGCAACAAAAATCACTGCCTCCCGGAAATGTGGAGCTCTACTGAGAAATCCCCTAATTTCCCACGCAATTTCTTTATCCAAGTTATCCCAAGCGGGGATCTGCAGTGCCGACACCGCGTGCGCCAAAATTTACATTTTTCATGTGGCAAATTCATTCATCATAAAAACGATGAGAAATTAGTGTTAGAAAAACACAAAAATATTTCACAGCTGCCAATGAGGCGCGATGTTTATTTATAAGCGCACCGGCAGCCAGATTTATAGAGCAAAATTCGTTGACAAACCCAATAACAATTGTACATCAAAATTTTTACATCATCTTCATCGTCCACACTTGAGCGCCAAGATTGTGTAACTTTATTTATATTTTACGAGGCATTTTCCCTCGCATTTTCCTTGTGGGACTGACTTGAGGAGACACAGTTTGAGAACCTTGTCATGCCTGAGAAATTCGGACTAATATAACAAAAGGCGAAGAGGTAAAAAAAACGTTGTTGAAAAGACAATTAGAAAGACACTTTGACGGGAGATTCTTCTATTTTCTCTGTGATTTTCTGGCACTTTTCCCACCCACGAGGTATTAATTTTTAAACTAGAGGCATAAATTGACGCAATTGAACACAAAACAAGGGAATTTACCGAATGAATGCGTGAAAGATCTTGAGGGAAAACTTTCCGTTTATTGAATTCTTGGCGGGAAACGCCGATTAAGCACGATAAGAGGAGATTTTCGGGAAAAGTAGCGAGAATTGAGAGTGGTGGGAAAGAGTATATAAATATAGAATCCTCAAGCATTTGGCTTTTCAGTAAGACTTCGTCTTCCGCACGGTGATTGTAGCATAACCTTCGATGATGGAGCCAGAATTTGAAGTGCTCCGCAGTGACACGTTGGGGCGCTACGGTGTGGCGAAGAGGGATCTCAAGGCTGGCGAAGTTCTGCACACTGAGCTACCCTTCGTCGTGGGCCCGAAGCAAGACACCGCCGTCGCGTGTTTGGGCTGTAATGTGTATCTGGACGGCACATCGGCCGGCCCCAGATGTTCCCAGTGTGGCTGGCCTCTCTGTCCGGACTGTGAGAATTCCGATGCGCCGCTGCATCGCACAGAGTGCCGACTCTTCACACAGAATCACGTCAAATTCCAGAATCTGCCGAAGGAGGCGATGATTTGCCTCCAGTTGGACTGCATCACGCCGCTGAGGCTTCTTCTGGCCAAGGAGGCGGATCCAGAGCGATGGGAGCAGGAGTTGAGCCAAATGGAGTACCACGAGGTGGCCAGGAGGCAAACACCAGCGTGGAAGGTCGATCAGGTCAACATTGTGCAGTACCTTCGAGGCCCTTGCAAGCTCTCTCGCTTCCCAGAAGCTCTTATCCAGCAAGTGTGTGGCATTCTGGAAGTCAACTCCTTCGAAGCTCACACTCTCAGTGGGAATCCTGTGCGATGCATCTTCCCGAAGTTGGCCATCTTTGCACATTCCTGCGTGCCGAATCTCACGCATAGCATTTCCCTGGACGGCGACTTCCGAATGGTGTGTAGGGCGGCAGTGGACATCCCACAGGGCGGTATGCTCTTCACCACGTACACGTACACGCTAACGGGGACCAAAGAGCGACAGGTGCATCTGCAGCGAGGCAAGTTCTTCACTTGCCACTGTTCCAGGTGTCTCGATCCCACGGAATTGGGCACTTACTTCAGCTCCATTAAGTGCCGCTCTTGTCCAGGCGGATTTCAACTCTCCACAGATCCACTGGATGAGACATCCGATTGGAAGTGTAACTCCTGCGATGCTTCCACGCCAGGATCGAAGATCCACGACACGGTTGACAAAATTCAAGAGTCTGTGGATGTGTTGAAGAACAAACCCGCCTCCAGGACGAAACTCATCGAGACAGAGAAGCTCTTCAAGCACTTGATGAACACTCTTCATCCCAATCACTTCCTCCAGATCAGTCTCCGGGAGATGCTGATCGAGATGCTGGGCCACGTGGAGGGTTGCGGTCTCAATGGATTGCCAGAAGTTTTGCTGCAGCACAAAATCCAACTCATCAGAGACGTTCTCGCCATCCTGAACGCCTTCGAACCAGGCATGACGCGTGTGCGCGCGATGATGCTGTTTGAACTCCACGCTCCACTCGCCGTTCTGGCCAAGAAGCTCTTCTTCGGCGGCAAAATCCCAGCTCGTGTCTTTCGGGAGAAACTCCAGGAAATCGCCGATGTCGTCTCTGAGGCTTACGAAACACTCAAATGGGAGGATTGTCGACTCTCCGAGGGACTCTTGGCCACCATCTGCCAGAACACCCACAATCAGCTGCTGAACGATATTGCGGACATCAAGGATGTGTGAATACCTAGTTTCTGGACTTGTTCACACGAAAGAACTTCTTGGAGTCCTTCGAGTGGCGCTTCCGACCGCCGCGCTTGGGCTTCTTGGGGCAATCTCGCGCCAGGTGATCCACGCTCTGGCATTTACTGCAGCAACCACCGTCCGGATAGATGCCGGAGCTGTTCTTGGGACATTGCTTTGAGATGTGACCCTAAAAATGGCAATAAATGAGTGGGATTTTGAGGACCATCGGCAATAGTCTTACCATTTCTTTGCACTTGAAGCAAGTGGCGAAATTGAATTTGGGGCCCTTGAATACAGTACAGGCAAAGTGCTTGTGGTCAGAACTTCCACATTTCAGGCAAATCTCCTTGGATTTCCCTGCAAATGCCTTGCAATTCTTCAGCAAATGACCAACTTGCCTGCACGCCAAGCAACGCTGTTGCGAAGGCGCTTCCTGGACAGGAATATCATTCCATTTGTCATTGTCATACTTCTCCTTCAATTTGGCCTTAATCTGATCCATTTTACTGCCTGAATCCTTGAATTCTTTCATCTTCTTTGTCCTTTTGGCAGATAAGTGATCATCCTGACTTTCCTCCTCGATTTTTCTCTTCTTTCTCGGCATTTTCGATTGATTGTCTGAAACAATCTCTTCCGGGAGTGATTCTGTAGCTTCCTTATCACTGTCTGAGAACGTCTCCCACTTGATGGCTGATGATTTTCCCTGTTCTATTAGGAATTTCTTGTAATTACGATCCCTTTCCTTCATAACCTTCTTCACTTCTTCGCTGTCAGAATTGGATTTATCCTCTCCAACGTCAGACAAATCGTCCATCTGGAAAGTATCATCTTTCCTCCTCTTCCCAATGCCTTTGGACACTTTTCCACGGGAAAACCTTTTCTTGAATTGCTTCCTATTTTTAGAAAACATGATTTTTCACTCGACACCGTACTTATCCGCGTGTGTTTACAGGAAAAACATCACCTTATCCAAGCAATCACATGGCTTGGATAAAGAGTGATAACAGCTGATTGGCTGCGCGCGAATACAAATTATTTCCAACGGATTTGCTCAGTAGATGGAAAATTTTGAGAAAATTCTATTTATACATCTGAAAAATTTAACCATTAATACATGCTTGTAGAATTACATTCTGGAATGCTGCAGCTCTCAATCCTCATCAATGATTTCGATTTCCATTACTTCCACTTCGACCAAAGCATTCCCTTCACAAGTCCCAGAAATCTGGAATCCAGGCAAATTCTGCAGCTGGCTGAGATCGCTGAATTCTTTCTCCTCAATCTCTGCATCGCTCTTGAAGCGCTCCAGGTAGATGCCGTAGTTGGTGCAGCACTTGAAGTTCGAATCCTCCAGGGTGACGTCGCAGTCCTCCTCCAGAAAGATGCCGTACTCACATCTCACGATGTCCGTGGAGATCAAGTCGACTTTCGTGCCGCTCTTCATGCCGATGCCATAGAAGCAGTCGGTGATGAGGCAGTTCGAGAGGGTGACTGAGCCGCTGCCCTTGAGGTCGATTCCGCACTCGCTCAGCTTCGTACTCCCCCGGATCACGCAGTTCCTGAGCGTCAGCTTGGCCTGATCCTGGCACACAAAGCCGTACTTCACGTTGCTGCAGTCGAAGATGATGTTCTCGAACGTGAATTCGCCATTGCAGATGATGAGGAAGTGATCCTGCAGCTCTGAACAGATGACGGGCACGAGACTGCTCTTGCAATCGCTGGGATTCATCCTCGACACCTCTTTCAGTTGCTTCACGCCCGAGATGGCGCCCTGACTGTTGAAGTACTCCCGAAATGTGATAACGTGCTTTCCAGAGGCGATGTGAATCTTGTCGCTGGCATTGGAGGTCATCAGGGCATTCTGCAGAGTCACACAGAACCTTGATGAATCAATATTCTGCACGAGCTTCAAGATTTCCGACATTTTATCAGTCGACTCCGTGACAATGATGCTGTTGTAGTTCTCTGGAATGTCCAGATGAATGTTTTCGTAGATTTCCCTGAGATTCCCATCCTGCAGCATCGCCAATTTGCTCCGCAACAGGTTCATCTGAGCATTAATCTTCACCAGAACGTCCATCTTGTCTGTAATCTCCTCACTTGGTTCCTCTTCCTTTACAATTCCTCTAATCTCGTTCAGGCGATGTGTCTCGACCAGAAGCTCCCGGATGTGAGCAGCTGTTGAGCGTCGGATCTTCCCCGTCTTCATGTCGCACAGTAGCTGCAGCCGCATGAGGACGTACTTGTCGAAGTAATCAGTCTCCTCATCCTCCTCAGCGTCCCAGGGAAGCCAGATATAAGTGAGAAAGTATCGGAATGAATCCACAGCCTCTGCAGCTTCATCCGCCTTGAATTTTGAGTCTTTCTGCTCCACACCCACCCACAATTGCTCAAGGGGCACCTTATACTCCCTCTGTAGCTCATCCCCTTCCTCCAGGAACTCATCATTAGTCGAGAACTCCGCCACGCCGGTAGTGAAGTCCACTGCAGTCACAGTTCCGGGAAGGTGAAACGGGTAATTGACATTCATTCGCTCGCAGCGAAACTGAGGGATTTTCCACAAGCCCTCCCAGTCTGCAAGATGAATGCCAGCGCCATTAATTGCCACGAAACCCAGAACAATATTAGGGAAATCTCACCAGCGACATCGAAGAACTTCTCTAAGAATACTAGCCACTCAAAAGACACCCGAGAAGCGGGCAAAGGCTTCTCAGCACCCACGAAAACTCTGTGTATCTCGTGATATCTCTCCTCGTACGTCTTGCTAAACTCATAAACCTCCATTTGGAAGCAGAAAATACCCTTCTTGTTACACAAAAACACCTAGTTTTGAGGAGACAATTCCCACGATTCACACAAGCAATGTTTGAATGGTGTTTTCCGAAAGTTTTCAGCCGTCCGGAAGTTGCTATAAAATTGTAACCGTCACCGTCGCGGGCTGTGATCTGTCAATTTCAGAGCGTATTCAAAACAAAAGCGCAGAGAGGAAAGAAAATTCCGTGTTTTGCAGTGAGAAATGCCACGAGAAGTGTAGCAAAGATGAATTTCCCACCTACTCTCATCAATCTTCCCAGTGATGAAAAGTTTGTAGCCATAACACAGAGAATTTGGGCACAAAACTAAAGATTTTCTCTTCTTGCAGCTATGAAGGTTTATTGAGAGTGAAAATGTCAACGTTGAATCTCAGCAAAACGAGCTCTGATGGCCAGAACGTCGACTGTACAGACTCTGGCCCTTCCACGTCCGTGAGGCGCTCCACTAGGTTCGGCATTAGCAATGCCGGCAGTGCCAAAGACTCCTTGCACAGGGTCAACCGAAGGACGATACAAAAGCCCAAGAGATGCGTTCAACCGACCACCGAGAAGCAAATCGAAGCGTACTATCTCAACAAGAAGGTGGTGAAGAAGTGCACGCCGCTGGAGACGATATTCGAGGAACCGAAGGTGGTGAAGGAGAAAGAAACCTTCCTGGGCAACCGAAAGTTGAACAGGAGCATAAAGTTCTCGGACGGGAAGAACGTGAGCAAGGTTACCGTGCAGAATCGGAGGAAGAAGATCAAGGAGATATTTGGGAGGATCCCAAAGTACAAGAAGATCCCGATGGATTTCTTCCTGGAGTACTTCACGGGCGCCAAGCCCACGACGGAAACGACTGGAGGACAAGACTTGCCGCAAGCGCCTGACGCGTAAGCTGAATCTCCTCTCTTTGGGGATTTCCACCACTGCCTGGCGAGACGACGCCCACCCTAAAAGTCTGAGATGTGAGCGAAGGAGAGTTTACTTTTTAAAAGACGGTTGCAGTTCAATCACCTCAATGGAGGCGCGCGAGAGGATGTTTCAGGTAAGCGACCCACTCGAGGGCAGGAAGTGAATTGAGACGGGCGAATAAAGGGGAATGAGAAGAGAGGGAATTTGAGGAGAAAAAATGCGCGATTTTCCTTAAAATTTAAGTAATTATTACAGACACTTATCATGTAAATTAATTGTAGTGAATTTTAGTCCGTAATTATATACAAATTAGTGGTTAAATAAATCCTTTCCCGCGTGATACACGTGAATATTGAAAATGCGGAGAAGAAATTGAAGGTTTTCTAGGTCAACCCTTTCATTCACTCTTCCTCTTTCGGCTTCTTTTCCTTCTATCGCAATATCTTGCTCGCCTTTGTGCACGGTTGTCTTTCCCATCTTCAACTTGAAATTCACTCAATATTCCGTGAATATATTACGAGTGTCCTTTTGTTGTGAATCTGATACCGGAATCTCTTCTCTCTTTCCACCAAATTCCTTTGGATTCTCGAAGGCGGGCAGAGGATTTAAATGACAATTTCCAGGATGTGAAGTCACCAACTGATTTTAACAGACTTTTCCCATGGCGGAAAATCCTTTTCCACCTCAAAAACCGTCGGTTATAGAGGTGAAAAGCGAGTCAATTTGGCTTTTGCAAGAGTGATTTTGGACTTTGAAGTGAAGAGTGTGAGAAATTGGGCGGAGAAGGGCGCAGAAACGGAGATTGCGGCAGGAGAAGGGATCATTTCCGGCGAATAAAAGACATCAACAGGCTCTTGAGTTGCTCATTTCGCGGTGAACATCAGGAGTTTAAGCATCCTTTAGTGCATATCTCTTACCTGTTGATTCCGATGGACATTCGCAAGATCCGGAAACCTCTGATGGAGAAGAAAAGAAGGGCACGGATAAATGACTCGCTGGAGATCCTCAAGGAGATCATCATAAGGAATTCTGCGCTGTTTCCCACACAAAACAATCGCCCTGCGAAGCTGGAGAAGGCGGATATTCTGGAGTTGACAGTGCAATATGTGCGAATTCTGCATAGGAAGTTGGCCGCTTCGGAGAACGTGAGTGACGGAGTGACTTCAACAACGTCTGACGGTGCGGAAAATTCATGCAAACGGGGAAAATCGTCTGAGGAGAAGGAAAACCTGCCGTGCGCCTTCAGAAGAATCCACTGCAATACGTTATCAAAGCACTGGCGACCGTGGAGATGATGAGAGAGTGTTTTCTTGTTGAGATATTACGTTTATTTTATGCTTCTTGATCATGGTTTTAGCATTTAAATAAAAGATAAGTTACTTTCCCAGTCGTTTTCTTCCTAAGATAACAGATCAATCAGAGTTGAAAGATGTGTAGATGAAATTTAAAATAATAGCCCGAAATACGTTCTTAAAGTCAAATGAAATTCAATGAAAGAAAATCTATAACGAAGATTTTACTCAATTTGTACAATGAAAGAGAGTGTGAGATTCTTTACCTAATTGTTAAATAGTCCTTAATGAGGAGGAATTAAATTAACCATAACTATATCTAGTCTTTTGAGTGTGTCTATTGCAAGGACTTGTCCTCCTTCTGGAGTCTCTAGATCAGCTTGAAATATCTCGCAAGTCCCAAGAGTCCCAGACCGAAGCTGTTCTTCTTCTTGTTGGCGGGCTTTTTGCTGGGAATGGCTTTGGCTGTTGTGGCTTTCTTCTTATCATTCTCCTCCTCTTCTTCCTCCTCGTCCTCCTCTTGCTCAGTTTCCTCCGACTCCTCATCCTCGTCAGCCTCTGCCTCCGTCTCGTAATCCTCCTCATTCTCCTCCGGCTCGTCTTCCTTGTCTTCATCCGTATCGTCAATTTCCTCAGCCGTGTCATCGTCATCATCGCCACCAACTATGGCGCCAACGACGTCCAGCAGCGAGGATTCCTGCGGCTTCTTGTTCTTCTTCGTTGACGTCTCCACTGGCGCCTGACCATTTGACGAGGTGTCGATCTCATTTTGAGTGATTTGAGCCGAACTGAGAATTCCTGGTGAATTGAGAATTACCACTTTCCGGTTGGGCTGCTTCTTCGTCTTCTCCACCTTCTCGGTCGCCACAGGAGCCGCTGTGGTGGCTTTCTTGGTCGGCTGGGACTCCACAGCGTTCAGTTTCTTGCGATTCGCATCGACAGAATCGGCAGGAGAAGGCTTCTTCTTCCTCGTTCCGGTTTCAGCGCCAAAAAGTCCATCCAGAAGATCCCCGCCCAGTAAACTGAATCCCGAGTAATCCGTGTCATCGCTGCTCGCCTCCGGTGTATCATCGTCCTCATAATCATCATCATCATCATCGTCGTCATCGTCATCTGTTCCCTCTTCATCGTCATCTGGAAAAGATCGATTTTAGTAAAAAAAAATCATTGTAATGAATTGTAACTCTCACCATCAAATCCGCCTCCAGTGTCATCGTCATCCCCACCAATCAGTCCACCCAGGATATCGTCATCGTCATCATCATCTTCAGCTTCCGCCTCAGCGGGTGGCGGAAGTGGTTCAGCATTGCTCAGTGACAAGCCTTTAGGGCCAAAATTGAAGCAGGACACTCTCAGAGCGGCTTCTACTTCATCTTGAGCGCGCAATTCCAGTCCCAGGCATGCCTTAAAGTCCTCCTTCTGCCTCGTGATTCCGTACACGCGTCCGCAGAAGCGTGAGTAGCCGCCAGGCAGTGGCATGCAGATTGGTGTCGCCTTTCTGCCAGAGATCGTGCGCTGAGTCAGCGTGATGTCGCCGTACTTGATCGCCACGGTGAGCTTGTTCTTCTCCAGGTATCGCACAGTGGCGCATCCGGGACCGCGAATGGACACGAGCGGGAGTTTGAATTCGCGACAACAATTGCACTCGTCTGCGTTGCAAGTGCAGTAACGATTGATGGGATGGACATCGTCAATGTTGACTGGTACTGGAGTTTCTCCATCTTCACTGGCGATGGGAACTTCTGGAGCCTCCGGAGCTGCGATTACTTGCTCAGCAACTGTGTCCACTTCGTTGATGGCGATGTCATCTCCGGCTGCGTGCTCCTCGGCGAAGTCATCGTCGCTCACAATTATCTCCTCCTGGCGATTTGTGGCTTCAGGAACGGGCTTCTCATCTAAAAAGAGACAAAATAAGAGAGAAGTTTAAACCCGATTCGAAGCTGAACTTGAGAAGAGATAAATCGACTTTATTCATAACTTTCTTATGTTTTCCGTTTCAACACTTCATTCTGGAAATATTCAAGGAAATCTATCGAAAAAGTTATTCATGATACAATTTTAAATTTGGTGCCTCTAGCGGTGTTCGTATGAATCTCTGATGTTTAGAAAGGCGTTGGGAAAACTATTCAAGATCTTATAATCAGCAAAGAACTTATGTTTATTCATATTTAAAGGTTGGTAAAAAAAATTAAAAGGTGTATTTTTAGCTCAACTGTAATGAATTAGAAAAAATTTCTATTAATTTATCTTTATCTCTCATCTATAAATCTTTATGCTATCACTTTTAATCGAAGTTTAGTAAATTTCTTTTCAAACCCAGAGGCTTTATCAATTTTATGCACCATTAAAACTGGCTAGAGATGCTTATTCGTCACACTCTAAACACACACTCTTCTCATTAATTCACTTTTCAATCTTGAATTCCTTCAGCAGAAGCGACTGAAGAACACAGAGAAGATTAATCCACGGGCGTCTAACCCATTTTTGGTCTCTTTTGCAATTCCTATCAAGATGAACAAGAAGAATCTTTTGAAGGCACTATAAATTACACTGACCTCGAATTTTTTCACTTCTTTATCACCTCTTTAAAATGCAAAATTGCAGTCATTCGAAGCAAATTGCTTTTATAAGATGATTCTAAAAGCTTTTTTACATCTCTTGTGCGTTCAACCCAATCACGGAACATCACTGTGTTTCCCCAGTGCCACACATTGCTAACTCACCTGTCGCCTCGATTACTCTGGATGAGGCGAAAGCTACGACAGCCAAGATCACGAGCGCCTCCAGAATCACTGAAATCCTCATTGTCTGTCGCACAATTGCAATAAAAAGAAGATAATGATTAGTTATGAGATTAAAAAGACAAGAAGGGGAATTGAGAGAATGGTTTGTTGGGGAAAAATTTGCTTAAACCAAACAACAGTTGCAATTTGCTCAAAGTGCGCATATTAAGTACGAGAGTAACGGTCGGTCAAAGCGGAAGAGCGTTCTTTAATCGCGAATAATGCTGAAGACGTGCCTAATTGGAGGTGCATGGGATGAAGATGGGCGGGTTTTGGGTGATAATCTTTACCGTTTAGTGCTCGTCTTTGGGAAGTTCAATCGAGAATTGGGCGCGAAAAGAGGGTCAGAGTGTGAATTGGCGAGAGATGTTCTGCCGCTGCAGCACTCAAGGTGATCGGTAATCCACTTAAGAGTCACTGTGGGAGCGAAGGTGCCTCAATGACTTCCTCCGATGGCGGTTGGCGAGAGACTGAAGCTCTGAGTGGGTTCCGGACACTGGCCAACAGTCTCGGGAAGATGTTGAAGAACCGCTGTGATTGCTAATGAAGTGATCGCTCTCTGTGTTAATCCGGCGCGGAGAGAAGGAGAGAAGGCGAGGCCCGCGAGGAATGCACACAATGCCCAACAGATTTCCAGCCTTGTGCGACTCGCAGAATCGCGATGATGCATCCAAAGTGAAATTTTTCACACATCCAAGAAGCGGACAATCTCTCGAGGGAGTCGCACGATCTCGCATAAGGCACGAGAGTGTCTTTTCTGGGCATTACTTATGCATAACTCCGTGTTGACTCGTCCGCCAGATTCTTTGCAGAGCGTTGAACGAAAAGTAGGGCACCAGGTTTGAAGTCGATTGACCTCAAAAACCGGTTACGTGTCCACGGAGCGCCTTTTGGGCATCTCCGCTGGATCTCTCGCTTCAGCCACCTGAAGAGCCACGACCTCGGTGCACGCGCAGAGTCAAGGACTCGGGTGTGATTGATGAAGATATTCCGGGTTCAGTGAAATTGACTCTCCGACAAAATTCAGTTTCATCGCCCAATCCAGCTTCTCTCACGGAGATTAGAGATGATGCAATGACGAGATCGTTAACTTTCCCACAGATTTCACCTCTATTCTCCGATCGGATTTATGGAAATCACAAGCATAATTCTTGAACTTGATGTAATTTCCCTCCAAAATTTATTCTTGAAGCATCTCGATTTGCTCTTGCAAATCTTAACAACTCTTTTTCGGGGCAAGAATGTAACGGCTTGCAATAAATTAATTCCACATTTAATTATTTAGAATCTCTTGGGTGTCTTTAAGGGAGATTGAAGGTAATTAATTTTCATTAACCCAGTTTTGAGATTTAGACGCGAGAACTGTTCACCGAAGGCACTTCATTTGTATGAATATCAATTGAGCATCGAAAATTAATTGGGCGAAATGATTGACAATTTGAGGCAGACACATAAAAATGCCTTCACGTTTCGCTCTCAACAAGGAATTTCCGAAGACAATATGTGAGTTAGTGGAATTTGAGGAGAAGTTCAAATAAAGCTCTCTCGGCACACTTTTTTCTCATTTGGCGATTGGTTTATTTTCAATTTCTTCTCTTCGGGGGGAAAAATTTTCTTTTCTAAATTATCAACTTTCTTCTCAATTGCAATTCTTCCCAGCAAACTGGCACACCTCGTGCCTCAGATTCTACGCCCATCTGTCGCACACGCTCTTCATATTTACACTTTCTTCCGACTTTGCATTAATTTCTGCCTTTTATTGCGAGAACACGACGTCGAAGCTTCATCGATTGGAGGCTGAAAAGGGGGAAGTTTCCGAGTGGAAATGAGGACAGAATTGATTTTGAATATTTTGATGGTATTTTGGACTTACCAGGTCATGTTGGAGAATCTTAGGCAGAGAGATAATCATTGATTTTTCCAAGATTCTGACCATTGATTGACTGTTGGAAAATCAATAGTTTGAAGATTACAAGTGAATTTTTGTGCCAGAATATTTAATCATTTAATAAATGCTTCATCCAGACTTAAAGTTGATTTCCCCACATTTCTTTTACTATTTTCCTCTGTTGATTCTCTTCAATAATATTTTTCTGGAAAATCTGTTTTCCTTGGTTTGCAACGGCCAAATTGAAATTCGCCGCTTGGATCGCTGGCGTCGCTGCGGGGCGGTTGCCATAATTATGGCATGCTTGCAAGTGGCCCCATGACAGCATCAAGCCGGCCATTATTTTTACTGTGTGCGCTTTACACGTGGAAAAGTGATCCGAGTTTTTTGGAAAATTCTCCGCGAATATCACAGAGAGCAGCAGTAAGGACTACAGAAAAGATTCCCCACGCCACAAGGATACATTTGGCGACATTTTTTACCAACAGCAATGTAAGTAGACACCCAAAAAGCCACCTCAAACGCCAAGACAATGTGGGATCATGAAGCCATTGGGGGAATTTCGCAGCATTGCAACATTTCGGGGCGCCTCTGGTCGCAGCATTTCTCACGAAATCCACCTGAAAATTGCCTCAGGTGAACCTCAAAGTGACCACGACGGGGCGAGTGGGTGATTGCGGTGGGGAAAAGTCCTCTTTGTCTGCTCGAAGTGCTGCGTAATTGGGTCACAAATGCCTGTCTCGCGTTTTATTTTTACAAATGTGACGAGAGAGAAAGGTTAGAAATTTTTTCGCTCAGCCGTTTTTGCTCACCCACACCTTTCGGGGGGAGGCGCAACTTGGCGGCCGGCGACAGTCTGGGCGAAAGAACTGGGAAATTCTCTGGGTAGTGCGTCAAAATAGCGTTGACCGCGAAGAAAGTCTTTTGTCCAAGATCGGTCATCAAATATCATCGAGCATCACTGCTTAGGATTTGAGCCATTTGAGCAGCAATTTGTGATGAAAAAGTGGTTTTCGCAAGGACACCCAACTGTCTCAAGCCATTAGTTTTCCAAGAAGCACAGCTACAAGATTGATGAAGGCCTTTATCAGTTTCACGCCACACTTGAGGCAATTGTTTTATCACTTCAGTGCGGTTTAACAAACAGTTCCTGTGAACTGTTGAGCTGCAATTGCCCTTGACTTAGAGACTCCCCTCGAGGAATGGGTTGTAAAAGTGCCGTAAAAAGGAGCTCTACTGACCTCCGTGATAACACCATTGGTCATTTCTTGTGCTGACGCATCACGAGCAGAACGCCCACGTGCGTGAGAAAGAGAAGAAGTACGGAAAAAGTCATTGATAAATTTTCTCTCTCTTTCTATTTATAATGTGCTTGAGAAAATGCGATCTTTTACTGTCGATTTACGGCTAATAATCTCATTTCTGGGAAGTTTGTTGTTTTGGCAAATTCGTGATGCTTCCCATTATTTTCTGTGCTGCTTTTCGCACTACACTTGGTCAATAATCTGGTAAATTTTCCCCAATGACGATCAGTGTTGCCAAAGACTCATTGCCAAGTTGGTGTGTGAGTTAATATTTCCAAGAACTCTGCCGGAATTTCTCCACGACTATGCAAGACGCATTTAAATTAGAGTTGAGGAACACTGGAGTGGACAGTCTGCATTCCACAAGCGCCGATGGCCAGAGATTTTCCCAATGTAATGAATTGTTGTCTCTTAAATTAAAAGGCAAATCTTGCATGTCAAATCAATGAATTTGTAGAGATGAAGAATGCAAGAACTGCTGAATTCGGTCTAATATACAAATATGAACGATCAAATAAACAAATATAGGGGAAAGTGGGCCATGTTTGAACCATTTTCTCATATTATTAAATTGGTCGCTAGTTTGCTTTAATGCAAAAATATGCAAAAGGTTTCTTTTCTATATTATGTCACTAAGCTATTCTATTGATTCAATATAATTAATTAATAAGAGACATTTAATTTTTCCTTTATATACGTCTTTGTTGATGTGTATGAAATCCTTGGGTTTTCTACGAATTTAATAAACTATGGAGTAGAAAATAGGATTTTCTGCTATTCTTAGCTCTTGTTTGCACTTTATTTTTATTTTGAGCGTAAAAATATCGGGAAAAATGCTATTTTTGGCAATGTGTCATGAAATGTTGAACGCATTTTGTTGGAAATCAGATTTTTCTTACTGTATATCTTAGGGGAATATGAAATAAAAGGCGAATCTGTTAATCTGAGTTTGAAACGGACCAACTTTCCCCTAAATAAAGCAATAAATAAATAAATATGCATTGAATGATAGGGAAAAATACAGCATCCCGTGATAAATTTTGAAGTAAAACATGATCCAAAATACTCAGAAGTTTGCTGTTTTACTGTTTTGTTTGGAAGCAAAACAACTCATAATTGATGAGTCATTTGCAAAGTTGTCACTTCTTTTCCTCACTCAGTGAGTGAAAGGAGAAACGATGATAGAAATAGGCAGTTAATTGCATCAGTTTGGAAAGACTCTGACTGAACCAATTGTTGCTCATTTGTTCAAATATTTGGTCAACGTGTGCACAAAATCTATGCCTAATGAATGAGGAGTTGAGAGTATAAAATAAACATTAATTCGCTCTCTGAATGTGTGCAGAGAATGCAGTGAAGAATTCTCTGGATTCAGGGCTCAGTGATTACCGTGTGGAGAAGAGGAAAATGGTCAGCAGCGACTGGGTATTTTATCATAACACACTTCTTCTCTTTCTCTTGGGTGAATATTGGAGTTTGTTGTGTGTAATATATTAGGAGAGGTGGATGAAAAAGAGTTCTTATTTAATTCCGCCTCTCGTACAAGTTCATTCTTATAAAATATATATTTTCGTGTGGCCAAGCGTGAAGTTGGGAAGCATAAAAAGGCGGAGGCAAGAGAGAAAAGAACATTAGCGAGTTTTAAAACTATTCCTGGGTCAGTATATTATTGCTACATATATATTTTTTCTGTTTCAAATATACACAGTCGATTTACCAAGGTTTTTTCTCTGCAATTACCGCCACACACGATCGTGTGTCTTCCTTTTGGGCTCAAGGATGAGGTGGACATGAATTAGGCAGGCTCTTAAATTTAAGAGACGGCCAAAGAGAGAGAGAGAGAGAAAAATCAGCCAATAAATTAATTATCCTGCACTCGAAGAGTCTCGCTGGCACTTGTGATGGGCAATCAGAGATTACTTAACAAGTGTTGTGAATGAATAATGCTGCTGATGATGAGAGGGACGGATAACGTGTCTGAATGAGAGAAAAAAATAACAACGCTGAGGCGGGAAAAAACGTGCAACGTGGATACTTTTTCAGTGAGCGCGCGTTCTGTGCCTCCACAAAATCTATGTATCAACAATGAATACACAAATACACTGGCGCACAGTGAGAAATTCTCTCGTCATGGGTGAAAAGAGTATGTTCGATGGCAACATTATCGGTGTGACTTTTAAACCTTTAAAATGCTGCCTTAATCTTTTCCCAACAGGCGCGCGAAAATGTGACAAACGTGTCAGAGGAAATTCCCTCGAAATGTGTGTGTTGTGTGAACGAAGCGAAATTATCGCCAAGGAAGCCTATCTTGGGAATTAATTTACAATTGGCATCAGCACGAGAAAAGAGGGAGAGAGAGATTAATGCCTCTTCGCTCAAGTGATCAATATTGTGGTGTTACAGTTGCATAAATTTTTCATGCCAATTCCTCTGGTTGTGGTTTTTCGACAATAAAAGTCAATCAATGAAGGTGAAAACCGGTTAAAATTTCCGGCTCTTTAAATGCTCTTTATAAAACTCTTTTCTTGGGGGCACATTTTAAAGATCACAATTAATTTCACGTGTGGACGCAGTGGTATCTCTTCCCCGAGTGTATCGAGAATTATGGTTGCAGAGAATTGAGGTGCAAAATATTAAGTAAGATGTTCCATTTGGTGTCTTGTGAAATTGTGTATCCATATTTAGCGATATATATACTTACGATATGTACATTTCTGATGGTTAAGAGAGAATGAGCTTGAAAAAAAGAGAAGAAGAGAGTTCAATAATAATTTCTTGTCAATTTTTTCTCTATCTTCAACAATCAAGTTGAGAAGAAAATCATACAATTCTCTTCTGAGTTGTGCGATCTTCTTCATTTTCTCCGATTGTCTGTTATTATCTTATACGAATGTGATTTATGTGGGCAAGGTGACCTGAAGAGGTTGAAAGAAGAGAGATGATTAAGAGTGGGAAATGTATGGGAGAAAATTAGAGGAAAGTCTGTGCAAATCAGGTATATTTGTTGCTTAATCTTGCAGAGGATTTTTTTTTTACTCATGACGAGATTGTCTTATGATAATTTCTGCCAAAATGGACAAAAGAGCAGCACTGAAGTGTGTGTATGTGTGTGGCCTCCACGAAAGCTGATTCGCGAAAAAATGGTCCAGTGAAAGGTGTTTGAGAATAATGAAAAAGAGATGACTCGAATTCTTCTCCTCTGGTCGATTCGCTGTTGGGCGATTATTTTTTGTGTGACATTTGACTCAAGAGAAATACCGCATTCGTTTCACTATATTGGCAGTGAGATAAGGAGGAAATTTCCTTCTAATATCTAATCACAAGAATATTGGAGAGCGCGCGCGATATTGAGGGGAAAAAAAAGTTGTGTGTTCTTGAGTGAGGTGACTTTTGTCTGGCACATTTGTGTGAGTTGAAAAATGATCGCGAAATATTTTGTGGTTGTTGATAAAGACGACAAATTGACGTATTTCCCTTTTGATTGTTGGCTTTTTTCTATATTTATTTTCAAGTACACACTTTTTTCCTGATGATTGTTGGACTTTTTGTCCCCTTTCGCTGAGTTTGAAATATTTATGGAATGTTTGTGTGTGGCTTTTTTTCCACTCGTGGCAAAAAGAGATGATGAAAAATGATTGAATTTCATTGTCGAAGACTTTGTGAAATTGTGAAATGAAATAAAACAAGCTGAAATTGAAGGCAGGTTATGATGAATAATATAATGTTTGGAATTAATTGGCGTTTTAAGTGCAATTTATTGCAAAATTGTGTTTTCTTTGATCAGCAGAGCGAGAGAGATTAGTTTTTAAGTTTTGTTGGAGAGACAAATATATCCATCGTTGCTGGTTTCTCATGATAAATGATACACTTATCATGTCAATTCATCACTTATTTCAAGACTATTTCAATGGATTTTTCACATACATACATTTGGAGCCTTGACAAGTCTCGATTGGAGGCTTTGATGATGAAATCAGAAGCGCTTATCAATATATATTGATAAAATTGTGTGCTCATCTTGTTAGAATTATGCTCTGTCTTTAATGTCAACGTAGAAGTATTAGCATCTCTGCTTGCATGTTGGGGGAGGGGAGGAAAAGAGTCGTCAAAGTGCATAGAAATTGGAGTGTTTAGGTAGGTACAAAAGAAGTGTGTGCGGGAAAAAGTGGTTCATGTTGTGCGATGACCAACGAAAAATGATACGAGAGCCTCTTCCATTCGTGAGCGTGTGCGAAGAGGTTGAAGACTATCTCCCGGATGAAGATCATGTGGAATGCCAGAAAATGTCTTGGCAAAGAGAGTGAGAGATTGTGTCTTGCCTGCGGTGAAGAGCGAGAGTGTGTGGCGTGAGTGTAAGGAGAAACAGAGAGACATGAGAGAAGGACGAGAAATGTATGAGAATGTTTCGTCAAAATGAAGAATTTGCACTTGGACTTTATATAGGGAAAATTTCTCTTGTTACTCTTCGTGAAACAACCTCTCTTTTTCCCCAGAGGCCAAAGGAGAAGTTAAATTCAATGTTGTGTGTGGAGGAGATAGTTTTTTTTTGCTCGACGGTGTGGTTTCGTGTGTGAGAATGTATTGGGAAAATGTGAGCGAAAGAGAGAAGAGATCATTTGTATGAAGAGAATCACACTTCGCACACAACACTTCTAGGAAATACAGAGTGAGAAAAGAAGTGTGTGGAAAAAGTTTACCAACTGCCACTTTTTTTTTAGGCAAATAAGATGGGAATTTGTTGGGAAAATGTTGAAAAGTGAGTTAATAAGAACCAATCCATGCTCATTCGAGGTTGAGAGTGTTTTTGTTGTTTGTTTAAACTGCCAAGCAAAAGCGATTTAAGGGATTTTAGTGATGAAGAAGGTTTAATTTAAGGAGTGATTTATAGGATTATCACTCACTAAAGAGTCCTTTGAGTTTGCATAGTGAATAAATGCGGATGTGAAGCGTGAAAAAGGCAAGCTTGCAGATTTTGCGGTGCCCCTCGTGAGTTGAGGAGCAACTCCAAAGTGAGGCTATGGTTGTGTGCGGAGTGTAGTCACACTGAATTGGTGGTGTAATTCATTGAGCCGGTCGGAGCCGGTAGAGTTGGCAGAGAGTGAGCAAGAGTCTCGCCGTGTGGACGCATTTTCCTGCTTAATATCACTTATTAATTTATGTTAATCCGGTGAAGGAAAAAAATCCTTCAATTGCCACAATATTTTCTGAAGAACATTTGGTGCTATTTCAAGTGGCATTTCGAATTGGGTGTTGAGGAATTGTGACAATATTTTTGTGAGAGAATTGCATTGGAAAAATTTCTCAAAGTGAAAGGAGGGAGCAAAAGCGTGTTGTACTTTTCCACCCAAAATTCCTAATGAGACAGTTGGAATTTGTGAAAAATTTCATAGTTAAGTGACTGTATTGAACTTGTTTGGTGATTTGTGAAGGATTTTGGGGCACTTTGGCTGGATTTTCAGCGTGAATTTCAACTGAGAACAGCAATTTTCTGTACACGTGGTCAATATTGAACAGGCACATCGAGTCATCATGGCAGCTGGGGCTGTAAGTCGTGTTCTCGTGAGCTTCCAACCAGCTCTCGAAGTGTTGGCTCTTTCTTGAGTGTTGGTGGCGCTGAATTTGGGTGATTGTATGAATTGTGAGCAGGAGAGTAAGAGACAGAGAGAGAGAGATTAAGTTGTTGGGGAGGAAATTCCATCGTTAATTAATATTTAATTTAATGTTAATTTATGATTTCTTTTCTTCCACTCCACATTTGTGAAGTGTATTATTATTTTCGGTAAATTAATTACACCTTTCGTCTGTTGATGTGACGATACTGTAAGATTGGAAATTGTTGATTTAATTGCATAGAGTGGAAAACGTGTTAAATGGCCCTGTTTTACAGTCTCTCTCTGTGGAGTGCGTCAAAAAACGGAGGCATTTCTCGAGTGTGTGCTTGAGAGGGTAAAGGAAAAAAAAGGAGGAAGAGAAGGAAAGAGAAGGAGAGAAGAGCGTGTGAAGGAAATGGTGAAAAAATATAGAGCTTATCAGAAAATTATTCGTTGATTTCATTATCGCTCTCGCGCGCGCAACTTTGTCATCATTATTGACATTAAATATAACATTGAAAAAGTGTGTGTTATGTGTGTATTTGGGAAGAATTCTCCCGGGACTTTCTGTACTTTTCCAATCGCACACTGGGCATTGAGAAATGCATTTCATCTGGATTTCCTTCTCTTGCAGAATCATCAATCTGGCACGATATGGTAGCTATTCGACCGATCGTTGTACTGTCAACACTGACACTGTTGCTGGGCTTAACGTGGTTCCGGCGCAAAAAACGACAACACTCTGACACAGGTGAAAAGTCATCTGATTCCGCGGTGACTTCAGATGAGGCAAAGCGTGAGGATTTGGCCACATTGAGAAATTTAAACTCGAGACCGGCACAGAGCGCTTCGGTGGACATCACATCGGGAGGTGCGGCGCAGAATATCACGCCGTCGAAATTGGCCAAATCGGCGCCCATTGACATTGTGCCGAACGGACGTAGTCCGCCGCAAGCGAGTGGCAGAAAGAGTGCCACAGATAATCCAAATAAGATTGATGCGGATGTGCTGAATGCCAAGATACGCGACAGCGAGTTGAAGACATTAGCATCGATTGAGGAGCAAGAGGATCTGGATTTGGGATCGCCAATTGATTTGCCGGGCTCTTTCGAGAGGCGGCCCTTCAACTTCCGCAAGACGGTGAATGTGGCTGACGAGGAGCCAGTTGTTATAAAGGCTACGTCAATTGCTAAGGTGTCGCCGAAGGACGACTTCCTGGAACCGCCGAAGTACGTGAATACAGAAGAGATGACGATGAGGAGTCAGGTGGTGGAGAAGGACGTGGTGCCGGCGATGCCGCCGTGCGAGGAGAATGGGCAGGAGGAGGCGCAGCAGCCGCCAACTGTCTCCAGTCCGCCGCTGAGTCTGTGTAGCAATCACTCGCTGGATTCCGGCAAGGGATCCAGTCCGCCGTACTCAGAAGGTGCGCCGGCGAATTGCTGTGAGTTTCTGCTGCCGAACACACTGACTGGGCAGGTGATTGGGCGCAAGGGCGTGATGATTCAGCGCCTGAAGGAGCTGACGGGCGCCACGATGGTGATCAGACGTCATCCTGACACGATGAAGTATAAGATTTGCACGGTGGAAGGCACAGAGGCGGAGATTGACAAGGCGCTGGCGGAAATTAGGCGAAGATTCCCGTTGGATAGGTTTCCCAAGTTCACAATGGAGAGGATTCAGTACTCTTTGCCGCCAATGCTGCAGTCAATGGATCCGGCTTTTATAAATGTAAGTTGAGGCGAGGGAAAATTCAGTGTCAGCGTGAAATATTGGATTTTTGCGTCATATTTAAATGCCCGGCGGAATTCTGAGGAAAAGCAAACGCGTAGTATTTCGCAATAATGTGATCTGCTATTTTCACACATGCTTTATTGGGTGGGCAAATAATGTGTGGAGTTTGGAATTCTATCATTGGCTTCAGTAGTTCGGTGGAAAAAGAGCATTGGAGGACAGATTTTATCAGCTTTTTGTGAGTGCTCATGAAGAGCGCAATTCTTTCCTACCGTTAATGAATATTTAAGACACCTTAATGCTAGAGTAGATTTTGGGAATTTGAGTTATGCACCTTATCTAGTCGGTTGCGTAATTGAAATTTCCAGTTTAATTGTCAATAAGCGGATTTCACGTTTTCAGTAAGACATTATCGCTTTGCATTCTTCATATTCCTTCATTTCTTCTTATCACTCAGCAACAGTTTTGCATGTGATTCTCTGTCAAACCTTGATTGTGAACCTGAACATTTTCTCTTTTTTGTGTGACAAAGGAAATATAATGTATCGGAAAAAAGTCACTTAATTGTCAGGTTATTGTTTATGGACTTTGCGAAAAGAGTATGCAATTAGTGGCACTGATTACGTTGAGTTGTTGATTGGACGCGTGACAATTCCGTTGGAAAAATCACTCCCACTAAATTGTTGAAGTGGAAAATTAACGCTCTTTTGGCCTCTCTCTCTCTCTCTCTTTGAGCAGCTGAATCTGATCGAGGGCATCAACAATGACGTGGTGGTGAGCTCCATCCTGTCTGGTGGACACATCTTTGTGCAGCAGCCGCTGCATCCTTCGTATCCGTCGCTCAACAACCTCAACCAAATCATGTACCAGAACTACGCCACGAATCAGTCGCCGCAGCTGGACAATCCGACGGAGAACTCGGTGTGTGTGGCGTGCGTGCAGGACATGTGGTATCGCGTGGTCGTGCTATCGCACAGTTCTGAGACCAAAACGACGCTAGTGAAGTACTTGGATTATGGCGGCTTCGGCCACCACGAGGTGTCGGACTTGAGGCAGATTCGGCAAGACTTCATGACCGTGCCCTTCCAGGCCATCGAGTGCACGCTGTCGAACATCAAGCCGACGGGTAAGTTGGCAAAAGCATGACGACTGAGAGTGAGATATTAGAGATCGGCCAAAGTACAGCTCTTTCATAGCTCACAGAAGCTACATACATGATTCGTGTTTGTGACTTTAATGTCACATCGAATTAGCACTCTCAAACATTTATATCTGGATAATCACACGTGAATTGACCATAGAAATATCATTTTAGCATAAGCTGAGCGCGCGCATTGCTCATCCGGCGTTCTATTGTGTTTTCAGGTGAAGAATGGGCCCCAATGGCGGCTGAAGTGCTGCAGAGTCTCACGCATGGGATGGTTCTGCAAGCTCAAGTGGCTGGATACACACCTGAGGGCCTTCCGGAAGTCTTTCTCTACGCCAATTACGGCCCAGACGTGAGTGAAGAGCGCTTATCCACGGCGACGCTGTCTCAGAAGCTAATTGATCGCTTTCTCTCTCCACAGAACATTGTCTTTCTGAACAGGGAGCTCGTGGCTCGCGGCCTGGCGGAGTGGGTGGAGGAGGAGACGGTGTAAATTAAACCCTTAGCAATGACTGCCCGTAGAGAATCGCTAGCGTGGGAGGGAAAGAGAGAGAGAGAGAAGATGTATTAGAAGAATGGCGAGATGGGGTCAAAGAAAGTGGGGAAATATGGAAAAATGAAAACATTTATGATGTTAA
The DNA here is from genome assembly GCF_947086385.1 of Phlebotomus argentipes. NCBI lineage: Eukaryota > Metazoa > Arthropoda > Insecta > Diptera > Psychodidae > Phlebotomus > Phlebotomus argentipes. The sequence goes on along the minus strand of NW_026776181.1, from coordinate 2,831,074 downwards.
TCATAATTGAGTGATATATGACATAATATTCATCCTAAAGAGAGAGAAAAAAATTACACGTATTTAAGAGAAGATGCATAAATCGCGAGAGAGAATTGATCTATAATTATTTTGCATATTTGATTGAATGATTGACTCACTCACTTATTTATCATTTTTTGTTCTACTTTAATTGAGAGGATTTTAGAGAGACTTTAGAAGGAGAAAGAAGTACTGAGCAATTAGAATTTTCTTTTAACAATCAATGACTTTGCATAAAAGGAGGAGTTATTTTAATTTTGTTCTCTTGTGGAGAAAATTGCAATTCACTCGACGTTCAAAAGCCCTGATTTTTTTTTCTTTTAACTGTTGAAATGTGGAATTTTTTGTTCACTATTTGTTGTACATATACTCAAATTAATTGAAATGAATTCTATAATAGACATTTTGTTGTAATTCGGCGTGAATGTGCGAAGCTAAATAGAAGAAGAAGATGATCCAGAAGAGAGGCAGGATTATTTAGGATACAATGAGAAGGAGAAGAAGAAATAATGAATTATAATCTTATACATATTACAATGAATTTTATAATGAAATAGTGAATTTATTATGCTAAAAGGAAATCATTTTGAATCAATTTTATATTATGAGTGTCTCATTATTACTTATCTCATTACTTCTGTAGCAATTTATTATCATTAATTAATTTACCTTATGAGAAAAGGAATTATTAATCGAATGGTTGAAGCGTAATATAAAGAAATCATTCTGTTTAGTAGTGTATCATATATAGAAAGATAAAAAAAGGAATGAAAAATAGATAGAACAGTACAAATCCTGACTTTATGTTAAGAAGCGATTGATAAAAAAAAGCGTTGAAAAATAGGAGAAAAACATGTGAAGGTTTAATTTTTGGACTTGATTTTCCTTAAACTAATATTTTATATGTAAAATATGGTTTTCTATAAATGTGAATTCTAAAAGGAATTTATAGCAACTAGTTAGCGATCGCCAGTGTTGGACAGCAAGCATTGAATTTGCATTTCGATTCAAAATCGATGTCAAAAGAACAATTTTCACAAATGCATGTGGATTTTTTGCATGTGTAAATTATCAAATAATTTCCTTAGAAGCAAAAACTCATTCAATGAAATAAATCTCAGTATTTTGTAAAGGCAAATGAAATGTTATGTAAAAGAGAAAGGTTTCACAAGTGGCAAAATGCATCTACAATTGTTGTCCTGCGAGCGTTGGCGATTTTCAAGCAGGAGGATTTCTAGCAATGTGGTTGAAAAGTAATGGAAGAAGAGAATATATTAATTGAGTAGCAAACGCTTAACTATTCACCATGTATAGTTACGGATATATTTTTGATATGATAAGTAAAAAAAAAAAAGATGAATAGAAAGATTTGATAGAAGTTGAGAATGATAGATTTTGTACATTTTATAAATTCAAATGTTGAGGTGGGTTTTTAATCAATTTGTCACACACTATTCGGACACTTTGCGTGGGATCTGCGAGCATCCTCCTGACTTTCTTTTCAACTGTATTCATCCTGGCAAAATATTCATAGGTTTTCTTTCTCTACCATTTTGAATTGTATATAATTATGCGAAATGTCCCTTAGTTTATTCGTTTTCTCAGCAAAAGTCCTAACTATATTACTTTGTACATAGTGAAAAGCTACAATGAACAAGTAAATAAAGAAATTTAAAATATTACTCAAGTTGTATTTTCTCTTGCATTCCTTGGTCAATGTTTCTGCGATGTTTCATCATTGCGAGGCCACAAAAGTGCACAATTGATTGCCTTCCGCCCTGAGGTAGGCAAAATGCGGCAACTCCCCGAAAGTTGGCAAAACGAAAAGGATCAATTCTCATTACTCTTTATTATTACTATGTCACTATACAATTTGTATGATATAATCTTAAATAAGAGGAAGGACTTTACACAAAGATCCGCACTCAGTACGAGTAGATGCCGAAGAAGTTGCGCAGCGCCACCAGTCGCTTCGAGTAGTTCTTCTGCGAGTTGATCTGCGCATTTCGGCCCTTCAAGTCCGCCTTGAACTGCTTCCACTCGAGGTATATTTTGGGATTCTTGGGGCCCCACTCGTCTGTCGGCCGCAAGCTCTGGCGCAGACTGTCGTACACGGGCGTCTTGCAGCCCACCGCGTAAACTGCCCACAACGGCAGCTGCACCATGCCGATGGCGAACAGAATCCAGCCGGCAACGTGTGCCTCGTCCGGGTAGTCGCTGGAGCCGAACGTGAGCGGCTTGAGTGAGGCCATGTGGTACACGAAGATGATCAGCATGAAGACGGGCGTGACCAGAGCCCAGCAATAGCGCCAGTACGGACCCACGTAGCGCTTACACATGAACTGCGTGTCCATGACGAAGTCCCCGAGGCCGTAGACCCAGAAGATCGCCACCAGCTCCACGATGGCCAGCGCGAAGATGAGGAAGGTGCCGCCGTAGTGATCCACCAGATCCAGCATCCACTGTCCGCCCTGCAAAGTAAGAGAAAATGAGCGCATTAGTAAATTTAGTTTAGACACACTGTTGTGTCCTAGTTGTGTCTCTAAAATAATCCATTCTTGTTTCAGAAATATGCAATTTAAAGTTCTTAAATTTGGGAATCATTAAGAAAATCGTTGCAGAACGATACAAGTATGACAAATATTTGGAAAACATTGAAAACGTGATCAGACACGGTTAAAAATCATTAACTTTTTAACTATCAAATTAAACACGATTTATTTCGTCTGTCCCATTGAACATTTGTCTTCATTCTCTGAAAAACAGATCATAAAAATAAGTAGAAATTGCGTCTTTTCTATGCGGTTTTAGAACAATAATTTATCTTTACACCAAAGAATAAAACTGAAACTGTGGGCGTTAATCTTCTTCGCAGTAGAAAAGCACTGATATTCCGGATATTTCTATAAATTCTCTTATAAGAATACAGGAAGGCGATAGTTATTCTCCCCTTGAGCGTGTGGTTCTTTTTTCAACAAATTTTGGTTTAGGAAAACCATACACTTAAGCACAATTAAAATAAGCTCTTTTGTCTGGGTTTTTTTGCACGACTAAATTGAATGTTCTTTTGCACTGGGTTTTTCGCACAAATCACACAATTGGCAAAATTACAATCCAGTTCAGTCCAGTCTTGTGGTTGCGGTTAAGATTTGCCTTTCAAGAAGTCATCTGATTGTGTTTTCCAAATGCTAATTTTACTCACCGGCGTCGTGTAAATCAGTCCAACCAGGAAGAGAGTCGAAGAGACAATCAGAGCCATCTTCCAGTACACGACTTTTGGGAATTGATCCCTCAAGACCGTCACGACGGCGCTCACGAGCGCCACAACGGAGCCCAATCCCAGCACGAGCAGCATGAAGAAGAACAGCACGGCGAAGAGCTGAAAGGATGTTTTGAATGAGTTCAGCGCTTTGCGGCCAATTAAGGGCGGAAAAACTCACTTGCGGCACCCAGTCGAACTTGGAGATGGCGTCCGGATAGGAGATGAAGGCCAGTCCCGAGCCCACCTTCACCACTTCCGTGATGTGGGCGTTGAGATTGTGCGCCAGATTACCGAGGATGGCGAACATCGTGATGCCGCCCAGAAGACTAGTGAAAGTGTCCAACGTAGTCACGATCATTGCATCCCTTAACATTGCGAGAAAGAACACGTGTTAAAATGATTTTCTCCCATGCAAGAGAAGACGAAAAAAAATTCCGCGCACTTTCAAGTGAGTTAATTTGCAGAGGATTATTGCAAAATTAGCACTGTTTTGCTCTTTTAAACTTTAATAATCCCACAAATTGCCATAATTACACGCTCCTCTGCCAAAGACACTTTATTTTTTAGCGTCCATCGCATTGCGTAACATTTCCAAGAGTGTTCTTTTTAACATTCTGCACGGATACTCAAAATGTTCTGTGCAAATATAAACAATGCCATAAATTGAGCAAATAATTAATTGTTTCTAAGACTATATCATCATTTTATTAACTCTAAATTACACTACAAACTGATATCGTAGTGCTCTTTCACTCATAGTACAATTATCTTGCTATTGACAAAAGCAACTGGAATAAATACATTATTTCCGGCATTTGTATGTAATTTTCGAAAATCACTCAAATCTCAATTGCATCGTTTTTTTTCTCTTATTTGAAAGTGTGCAGAAAACTGAATTAATTTGTGAGATATCTTTTGTGGATCTGAAGGTTAATTACTATCTTGCAGCGCCTCAATGAGATTCATTGTTGGCAAATGATATAATTTTGGTGCACAATTAAGAAAATATAGAGAAGAACCAAAGTCAAAATTTGATTAGATTTCTTTTAGATTACTGTCTCGCCAATTGAGCGCAATCGAAAATTCTGAAGTGGGAAAGCGTGGATAAAAGATATAGAGAGGCTCTTATATTAATATACCTGCTTGTGGTTTTAGTGTTTACCTATAAATGTTATGATCGAATCGATTATATGATGAGAACATTACTATTGTCCCAATGCCGACAGACAGAGAAAAAAACACTTGTGTCGTGGCCGCGTACCAGACCTGTGTGTGTAATTTGTTCAATTTTTTAAGAAAATTATTTCACTTTATACTGACGACAATTGATCTGAACGGAAAATAAAAGAGAAAATTCATCAAAGAAAACATCTTGATAAGTGCGTCTTAGCCATGCTAAATGATCCAAAACCCAGGATTAATTAGAGGGTTAATTGAAGGATAAAACTCCAGCCAAATGAACATAAAACAGTCAGCAAGCTAACAAGCTGTTAGAGAAGCTCTTAAAACAATAATGAGATTGCCTTAAAAACTACAACTTGTGCACAATTATTCCAATCTTACATCGTCAGATCCATCAATGGTGGATTTTCTTGAGCGTTAATCTCGATCGTCCAATTAGTTAACACATAAAAAAAGAGACTTAAGATGTTCACACTAACCTATAAACATTATGACTGAACTGATTATACGATGAAAACATTATTATTGGACCCATTCCGGTGGCTAAAGAAAAGAAACACTGCACGACAGCTTCCTTCCAGACCTAAAAATTTGGCTTATGCTTTAGAAAGGCTTATGTTAAGGTACATGTGAAACTTAATGTCTAAACACGTAACAAAATATCACTCAAAAACTCTCAGTTAATGCAATATTTACAAAAACGTTAATAAAATTACAAGTGAGCTAAAAATTTACAAATTTGCATCTCTTTACAAATTATCACTAAGATTATCATCACTTCATTACGTCTACAGTTATTTTTAGAGCCTATTGTGAGAAAGCAAAGAACTAGACAGAATGTTCGTTGTTTGTACATTGAGAGTGACATAGAAAACAGTAAAACATGAGTTTTCCACGTCGATCCTGAACTTGAGTGAATCCCCTTGAGAGAGAGAGAAAGAGTAGATAATTAAGAGTCTCGCACGACCTGAAAAATTCTGTCATTGCTGAACAATCTGAATAACTATTTACACACTGAACATTCTCTAGTTGTGGGTGCAAAAAAGCATATAAACACGGTCAGAATTCAAAGGAAACACTGTGGTTACTAGTATAGAGATGCTCTACAACACTTGACTAAATAATCTTTCAAAACACCGCAAAAACACTAAAGAAGAGAAGATACAATAAAATATGGGGAAAATTTCCTCCTCTTGTTTTTCTCTCTTGTGCATAAAATGGAAAATTTTTACCTTGGGATTGAGCAATTCGGAGAATTGTGGGCGGATGAAGAAGAGAATTCCCTCGCCAGAACCTTCGAGTGTGCACGCACGAATGAGCAGCGTGATCATCACGACGTACGGGAAGATGGCGAGGAAGTAAGCCACCTTCCCACTGCTCTTCACGCCGCGACAAATCACGACGAACACCATCACCCAGGCCAGCAAGAGCCAGAGAGTCAATTTCCAATCAGGAACACCTTTAAAAAGCACAATCAAGATTACATTTGGCGCCACATTTTCCCCGCCTTTACACACGCCGTTGTCATTCACGTTGAGCCAAACAACGAAAGGAAAAATTTCCATTGAGAAAATTGAAGGCATTCCAGCAATTCATGCCATCATCTCAGTGATAACAGGTGTGAGTGAGGCAGAAAAAAGTTGCCAATAAAGATGAGTGTTTGCCGTTCATATCAGACTTTTTTAGTGTATGTCTCATGATTTTAGAGGGGCCAATGAACAACTTAATGTCTTTACAATTGTCCGCAATCCTTTAATCCCTCCGACATGGCTTTTTTTTTGTCTTACTCAATCACTGTTTATCGCTGCCCCGAAAATATTTCGCATTTCTCTGTTCCTCTAATTGCATTGACAAAAATTAGGCGAGCGGAACAGTTTCCAGATTCAAATTTCAACCACGCCTTTTATCTATACACAATATCTTAATCCGAGGGATTTCCTATCGAAAGAGGCCCAATCAAGACTACAATTTGGCACACTTGAGTGATAAGATGGCATTATGTTCTTGAACTTGGTCAATAAGTGTCACATCACAGGCTTTACCTATTCCATCATCAATTTGGTCTTTAGCTTTGAGCACCTCCTTCCTGAAAAAAACACCGCAAAACGCCGGCATTTCGGCGTGATTTTAGCACAGTGCGGATATTTGGGTCAGTCTTCGTATCAATCTTACATGAAGTACAGTTCGGAGCTGCTGATGCCTTGCGTGAAGTTGTTCGTCTGGTTGGGATTCGGCTTGGAATCCACACAATTGTCGCCCCATTCTTCGCGGCAGCGCGACCACGGAAGCTCCGCTTGGAAGGACGAGAAGAAGTACTGGAAAAGAGAGTCGAATCCCTCACAACTCTAAAAACTAGGAATTCAAGGAGCGCCACGAGGAAAGTCCACAAAATTGCGTTATCAATGAGGATTTAATTCACAATTTGGGTTGGTTTTCAACGGTTTCTGCCAGTTTGAACCGAAAAAACCCATAATTCTGGTTGGGTTGAGTGGAAAATGAGTCAGACTGGTAATATTGGTTAAGATGATGGCAAATATTGGATTTTCAGGTAATTTTTCAGGTCAATTTTTATCAACTAACAACTCTCAATTGTAGACGAAGAAAAATATAGGTGAAATATAGAATTCGCTAAACTCATGCATTTCTGCACGTCAGACAGATATAAAATAAATTACTTTGACTTAAATATTCAAATGCATTGTGAATCCCCTTGGCGAGCTCCTTGAAAAGTCGATTGCAAAGTGTGGAATCTTTCTTACATTGAGCGTCAGGCCGATCATTGAGCAATAGTATGAAATCACAGAGCAGGTGCCCACCATCTGTCCAATGCCGATGCCTGCAATTTCACCAAAACATTAGCAGCCGCACACTTGCTAAATTCCCACCCCATTCATTCATACCTCTGAAGAATGGCGACACGGACCAGATCTTCACGGAACTTCGACTCGTGAATTGTCCCAAAATCATCTCGAGAAAGTACATCGGTTTGCCCACAATCACGAGGACAATGATGTAGGGAATGAGAAAGGCTCCGCCGCCGTTTTCATACGCCACAAACGGGAATCGCCAGATATTTCCCAAGCCCACGGACATCGAGATGCAGGACATGAGGAACTCAATTCCGTGTCCCCACGTGTCGCGATTCTCCCCATCCGGCGGTGTTTCTCCTTCCGCAGGAGTCGGTTCGCCGATTTCAATCCCATTCTGCTTCGCTTTGAGATCCTGCCCGGGAAAGATTCACCGCGATAAGGATGGCGAAAAAAGGGATGAGAAAGAGAGGAGTAACTCACGTCTGTTGATGCCACAAAACCCCCATTTGACACTCCATAGCTCTTCTTCATGGTTCCGCGATGGTAAATCCAAAGTCGTTGCGTGAAAAATTCCCACAAATATATCACAAACACTCCACAAATTTCTCACAAAAGAGTCTCGTTCAAGTTTTTAAAAGAACAAAATGAAAAACAGCACAGAAAGATGATAAAAGGCTTCTCAATTCCGATAGAATTAACTGTTCATCACGTACAGAATATTCCCATAAAAATGCCACATTTGTCGTCACTTGTCAGAATCACAATTATCACTGTCTTTGCAATCTGAAGCAGCTGTAAAATTCAATCTTCTTATTATTAAAATCTTCTCTAGTCCAGGAAACACACTCAATCTGCCGAAAATTTTCCAACCGTTCTGGACGACAATTCAAGTGGAACTGAAGCCTTTTGAGCCAGAGCCTCAGACATTAGTCGCTCTGAGAATGCCCATGTTAAATTAATCGGCACTCAATTTCCAACAGCACACATTGGCAGAAAAGAGTGGAGGTGAAAATTTGCCAAGAGTGTGTGTTGAACAGAGGTAAAAAATGTTTGTATACAAATAATAATAAAATTATATTACTTCAATGCTGACAATAAAGCAATTTCACACGTCTGTGGTGGAATATAGAGCTGTGTCATTTGATAAAAATTGTCGTTCTGGTCTCTCATTAACCGTAAAATATTTGCTAATTGCAATCCGACAAGAACACATGATTGAGAAATTGCCTCTTTAAATCACTCACGCGCTTTTCCGTACGTATTTTTCCACGCACACGCACTTTGTCTGATAAGAGAGAGAAATTTCACTTGTTGCCCACGCAATGAGAAGATCCAGAATGAAAAGGATGATTCAAATTGGATTTTCTCAACCACACGATAAGATGGATTTTCCCCTTCTGGCGGAAAATTTACTTCAGGTGGGGAGAAAAAGACTGTAATTTGGCAGAGAGAATCAGACAAAAATCTCTGAGTGCAGCACAATTTAGTCACGACAAGTTCATTTGCCACTTAATTAGAGCTGAAAACTGAAAAATTGTCGGTAAAATTCATTGGAAATCATTAAGAAAGACTTTCTTCTCCACCGGAATTTCCCCATATGCTCACAAATACATGATTTTACCATTAATTTTGCCCTATATTTGCACACACTCTTGTCGAAATTATATATACAATGTCTTTTTAATCACTAAGAATTGCTGTGTACTTTTGCCAACGCATTGTTGTACTGTAGCTTCTTTTATACGCAATGCAAAGTGAGTCAATTCTTATCTTGTCTGCCATTCCCTTTCTTGTGATTGCAAAAACCTGCGCGCAGACACGCATTTTCGGTCAAAGTTTTGTGGCAAAAGCGATTCTTCAAAGCAGGTATAGAGGTCACAAGATTAGTGCTATCGCCTCTGGATCTTCGCCTTAATGCAGAAGAGAGGAAAAAGCCCGGCAAGGGGAAAATCCTCAGCACTTCCTGCGCACAATCACATTCATCGGTGTCTAGTTGTTAATTAACGTGGCCTGACGAAACGATAGTGTTGCAAAATACGATTGTATAGAGCGTATTATTCTCCATATAACTTAATGCGTACCACGCGCTCTCCCATGCTGACCTCCTTGAAGATGATAATGACTTTGAAATATTTTCATTACCTTCCTGTTTCACCTGAAAGAGGCGTCTTTGTCGCGCGCCTCATTTTCCACTCAATATTTACCTAACAGCGCTCAATTTTTCATCCCTCCCATTTTCCCACATGAACAGTTCTTCTGTTGCCTTCATTTTCTGCTCTTGAAAAGTCTCTCATTTTTTTGCTCTTTAAATATATCAATTAAGAACACAACATTTATTGTGACTTTATAATTGCTCTACAACTGTATGGATGAAGATTGACTTCCTTGTGAGGAAGAACAGTGTTTTTTTCGGTGGGAATTTACTCTCAATGACTCAAAACATTGCGAGCAGTCGCCAATCAATTCATGTTTCAACGATTGATGATTACCTGTACACAACTGATAACTGTTGAAAAGTCTTCCCTCTTTTTCCCATATGTCATAGGCAGAGTCTTACAAGGAAATTCCCATAAAGCACATCGATAGCAAACTCATTGATATTGCCATTTTCTATAGTCAGCGCGTATAATTGCCATGTTCTCACTCACGCTAATTACTACCATAAAATAACGTGATTTCCCCGCTTAATATCAATTCTGAGAACAAATTCTCTTGCGCCCAATAAAGAATTGTTCTCAATATGATCAAATAAATAACCTGCGAAAGGTAATCAAGGCGGTTAAAGCTGTATTGCTTATCAATACCAGAGATAAGTTGAAGATTCCACATGGATTGCATTCAATTATTGCTCTCCGCAGAAGAGGTCAAGAGCACTATTAAACACTTCTCTTTCTCTCTCTTTCTCCAGCTTTTTTAATTACAGCACGCACTCACAATTACAATTTGAACAACAACAGTATGCGAGTGGGTGAAGAAAGCTCTTCTGCGTCACACTGAGAACTTTGGCTGAATTGATCCCATCAGTTGTCCTTTGATCAGCCGCATGAAGAATTGCCCGATTGTGTACGCATTGTCGCCACTCTGGGAATCAATCATCGCGCTGGTCGGCCAAGAGGGCAGCGGCTTGATAAGCAGCATTGTTACGCTCCCGCCAAAACCGTCAACATTTCCACGATCAGCATTCATGATCTTCACCTCAACATTATCTGCAGCACACACAAGCATTTCCGTCAGTGTCCATCAAGTTGCGCCCGCCGCACGGAGGATGAGAGGCGGCAAGAGAAGAGGATTTTATTACCAACACAGGTAGGACATTAGAAATTTTCTCAAAAGCCTTAATCTCCTATTGAGTTGATTGCACTTCGCCAAATGACTATCAACAACCTCTTGTCATGAGACAGAGTGTAATTATGCCGGAGAGGGAGTGAGAGGAATCTGCGACGAAAGGACACTTGAAGTCCTTAAAGCTAATTGAGAGTCCCTTAAGAATTAATAGTTTGCCAAAGAAGGATTGCAAAATGCCTCCCTTCACAAGTCTTATACACACACAGATTGATAAATCTATGATTTCATGCGCTATATATACATTAGATGTGATTAGGAGGCAATTACCTGGCGAGATGTAGACACCCAAGAGCCATCGCATGATTGTGTCCACCGGCAAATGGAGGATTCGTCTTCGTATAATGAGCAGAAGGTATGTGATGCAGTACGTGCCAAATCGCAACTAGAAGTGAGCAATTAATTAATTAATTAGCCGAGACGAGGCTGGATTTAACTCACTGTCGCAAAGACCACGTAGTACACTAACACAGTGGGCAGGAGAAACAATAGACTGGCGAAGAAGAGCGTTGCCAGGTAGAGTTGTGAGTTTTTGTACTCAAACGCCTCAACACGATCTGCAAATAGAGATTAATTCCACCGCGTTTGTATCAATTGCTTATGGTTGTGGCACAAAGAGAGATATGTATACTTTTCAGGACATTCTTCCTCCTGCCCAGAACGACTCTCCACAGTGCACCAATGCCCACGATCTCCAAGCGGTACAGCCTGTGCGGAAATGCAGAAAATCATCTGAGAAAAATCTCCATAAGTAGACATGAAAAGTTGCAATAAAATTCGTATCATTGACCTTATCTCAAAACCAGTGCGACCTTGCACAATCGCAACTCGCAAAAGCTCTCCTAGTCAGTGTTGGGCAAATTGTTAACATTTTAGCTTTTTAAATCATTTGTTACATGGTAAAAAAAGCTTTTCTTTCCACATGATATTGTTAGAATGTAAATTTTTGGCGTAAAAATAGTCAAATCGGTGTAATTTAAGTTTAGTTTGTGCCTTTTTCCATGAAATCTAAAATAATTAATATTCATTTCACAGTTGAACAATAATAAATACTTTATTTTAGTTTCAATTGCCATCGACACTCTCTAGAACACATAATTTCTATCAAATGACATCTTTGCTTGTTTTCAAAAGGTTCTTTGTGAAATTCGTAAACTTATTCTTTACATGTGAAACGTTAAATAGAATCTTTACCACGTAAAAGCACAACACAGCTCCTAGCATGAATAATGCCTATATTTGAACGGTATTAGACTTACACAGCCGCATAGATGTAGAAACAATGCGCGTGCAGCGTAATGAGCACCAGTAAGTCCGATAGAAGGGCCAATTGGAATGATAAGCCGCACAGCCCAAGAATCGACAGTGGCAGGAAAAGGTAGTGAATCGCAGGTGACACGATTTCTGTGCAAAAAGAGGGAAAAACCATTGCATTTCCCCGCGCAGTTAATTGCCATCTCGCGCCAATTTACCCAGAAACGTGGCCCACAGATCCACATGATAGATGAAGCACTTCAGGAGGAAATGGTTGAGCTGGACGTTGAGCTTCAGGCCGGCTGGACTTCCCCGGAGACTCGTGAGAAGGCCACGCAAGTAGTAAACGATAGTCTGCGGTGCAAAAAATTCATTAGACGTGTTCCTGAAGCCACACGACAGCCAAAAGAATTAATTAATTAATGAAACTATCGCGAAATGTATGGAAAAAATATAATGTTTGAGAATGCATGGAAGAATACTGGAGTAAAATGAGTGAGTTGCTCTTCAAGGAGACGCGAATATTGACCCAAATTCAGTGAGAATAAAATATGCAGCTATTTTTCTATAACATCCAAAGCAAATCCAATCTTTTTAGCGCAAGGAAATATCCTTGTGGAAATATTTTGGAATGATAAGAAGTGAGAGCAACGCTTTCAAAGCACTTTTAGACGATAAAGTAAAGATAGCACAATAGAACAAATTAGAACTTATGGATTCTTACGTAGGCAAATTCCAGGAGATATTCCGCAGGATTTCCAATATAATGCAGCCAAATGAGGATCGATAATCCGGCCGCAACATCAAAGGCAATTGTCCAAGTGTGACCTCTGAAATTTAAATAAACACATTGATAATTACTATGCAAATCTTTCAAATGCCTCTCAAATACTTACTTCTTTAAGCCCTTTTTCTTCAGGTTATCATACCACTCCTCAGCGTGATAAGCCACCGCACTCTTGTGAAAGATGGGCTTGAAGATCATCCCGAAGAGTGCCAGAAGCTTCAGAACCAAGCTAAAACACTTGTTCTCTGATACTTTTGACCCGTGATTTTTGTGGATCCTCAAATAATAAGCTAATCTAACAATTTCATTCCTAGAATCAGCTTCAATTGACTCGTTCTTTGAGAGGTAAATAAAGTTTTTGGCATGATAGAGAATCAATTGTACTTGAAGACTTTCCTCGGGAATTCCTGCCAATTCCACTGACCGGATTTGTATATTTTGGCACGCTGTACTCGAGGTGAACTCACAGAATGGCTTGTGATGAGATCTTTCTCCAGATTTTGGGGATTTCTTGTCGGAATTGGTAGAAACACTGCCGATAATTGAAGCTTCACTGTTTCCTGGCTGTCCTGTGTTTTGCTTGTCAACTATGTAAAATGTGGTGAATTCCTTGGTCTCCTCGCAGAATCCATAAAGCGATGTGTCTTCATGGCTTGCGTAGTACTCGTGGGGGATGTAAATTTTGCAAATATACATAATTTCACTGGATTTTTCAGTCCCGAAAACTCTTTGTTGACAAACAAATGTCTTTCACGTGGTTTGACGTCACCAAACAGAAGAAATCTGCCATAATGGTGTCTGTGCGTCTCCGCTAAGACATGCTATAATGTCAAAAAATTGTCAAAATCATCAAAAATTTGCTCGCGGAAGACTGAAAGAGTGGCGAAAATTTCCATTTTTCTCGGCCAATTCCTGAGACAGTGATCGACTTTAGAGCTGCACAGCGTCGCGCACGTGAAAGATGATTAAGCTATTTACGCTGAAACAGCAGAAGAAGGACGGCGAGGCGACGCCAAAGGCCAATACACAGAAAAAGAGTGCAGCCCATCTCAGAATCCAGAAAGACATCAATGAGCTGAACTTGCCAAAAACATGCAACACGGAATTCCCCGACACGGACGATCTGCTGAACTTCAAGCTGGTCATCTGTCCGGACGAGGGCTTCTACAAAGGCGGATGCTTCGTGTTCAACTTCAAGGTTGGCCCCAACTATCCACACGAACCGCCAAAGGTGAAGTGCGAGACGCAGGTTTACCACCCCAACATTGACCTCGAGGGCAACGTCTGCCTCAACATCCTGCGCGAGGACTGGAAGCCAGTGCTCACCATCAATTCCATCGTGTACGGGCTGCAGTACCTCTTCCTGGAGCCCAACCCAGAGGATCCACTCAACAAGGAGGCCGCCGAGATTCTGCAGACCAATCGGCGGCTCTTCGAGCACAATGTGGCCAAGGCGATGCGCGGCAACTACATTGGGGACACCTACTTCGAGCGCTGTCTCAAGTGATACCTAAACATTAGGTGTTGCGTCTACTTGCTCCTCATCACGATCGGCTGGACGCACCTCTATAAATTTTAGCCCCAATCTGAACATTGTGCACAGATTGAGGAGGGCAGGAATTATTGAAATTTGACTTGGATATTATAGGTTCTTTCTCCGCTTCAAATAAACCCTCTAGTTCTAGTTTGACTTCCCATCTTGGTCCCACTCAGAACTGTTTATCTTGAGCTTCCTTCTATTATTCTCGTCATTTTGTGTGTTTACACAAAAGGTCAGAGCAAAAGAAATAAAGTGTCTCAAGAAAAGTGTCCATGATAAGTCATGCACGCCCTCTGGCGCAGATCCCACTGACGGCTGACAATCATCGTCATTAAAAATCGCTTAGCATAGTGAAAAAGACACACTTTTTGTGAGTTTTTACGGCCGAAAAACATAAATAATTGAGGAAAGCTAACAAATTGTCTGTCTTTCTTGCAGGACGCACCCAATCTTGTGCGGTTCTCATGTGAAGAGCACTCAAGGACGCGACGCGGGAATCTCCAGGAAGACCCTAAAGCCGGACAAGTAAGAGTCACATTTATCGCTGAAGAGAGTGTCAGAGGATGACGAGCCTGACGGAGGACAAGGCGGACATGAATGAGGACGAGCTGTTCTACCTGATGAAGTGGCACAACTTCCAGAAGAATGTGAGCATCCAGTTCGAGAGGCTGCGCGAGGAAGAGGACCTTGTGGACATCACATTTGCGTGCGAGGGACGTCAGATCCGGGCGCACAAGTTGGTGCTGTTCGCGTGCAGTCCGTACTTCAAGCAGCTCCTTAAGTCCAATCCCTGCAAGCACCCGGTTTTCTTCATGAACGACGTGAAGTTCGAGGTGCTGAAGGCGATCCTGGAGTATATGTACCTGGGCGAGGTGCACGTGAGCAATGACAACCTGAAGGAATTCATGAGAGTGGCGGAGAGCCTGAAGATCCGGGGGCTGTCCAAGGACAAGCAAGATCGCCTCATGAGTACCTCCTTGGCGTCACACATTGAACAGCACATGGATTTCGAGTCGGACATCAGCGAGGAGCACTTGGCCACGCAGAACGCCGTCGGCAGGAAGCACAAGCTGCTGGAGGAGCAGCCCAGCGCCATGGAGGAGCTGCAGAGGGCGAAGTGTGCCAAGCCGGAGAAGGGCGCGAATGACGGAATGGTGCCCAAAGTGGAGATGGTGGAGCTGTTCCACGAGCCACACGCCAGCGCGCCCACGTACTGCAACATCCAGACACTGCTGATCGGGACACCGGCGCCCGAGAAGACCCTCACCACCATCACTGTCCCACCGAGCGCCACAATGAGCGGTCAGGCGCCGCCGATTGTGCCGGAGATGACACTGGAGGAGCACAAAGTGCAAATGCCCACCGAAGCAGCCTGGATTGAGAAGCAGCAGCAACAGCCCGTGGAGCAGTCGCCGGGCGTGCAGGCGGACAAGAACCGCGGCAAAGGTACGAAGGCCAACTGCCTGTCGCCGCATCCGTGTCCAGTGTGCTCCCGCCTGTACAGCAACGTGTCCAACCTGCGCCAGCATATGCGCCTCATCCACAATCCCACGGCCGTCGTCTGCACCATGTGCCAGAAGACCTTCAACTCACAGCTCTACCTCAAGCGCCACATCTCCTCCGTGCACGGCTACGCGGCCGCCGGCCAGACTAGCGCCACCGGCGACAGGGAAGAAGTCAAGACCACAGCGACGCATCCTCAGGCTCACACTCAGCCCGCGGCGGCGAATTGGAACATCTACGAGACCATGGAGAATCCCAACTCAATCATCACGCAGTGAGCCTCGTCCGCGATTCAGTCTGACAACAATGATCATTGCGTATTCCTGAGAAGCCACCTAATCTGATTCCACAGAAATCCCCCCATTTTACACCTCTGACTCTTGTAAATAGGATTTAAGCCAGTAGAAATGTGTAGAGTTGATTGAATCAAATGCAATATTTCTATTAGAATATTGACGAAATCATTGAAATTACTTAAGTATTAGTTCAACTATGCGTGCTTACTGAAATCACTGAAGTAATCATAGATTAAAGAAGAGATTTTTATTTAGATTTATAAACTCAGTGGAGTTTTATTTATTGGAGACAATGCGCTATTTTTTTTTGATGATTTCTGAATTGATTACAGTGTTATCATTACAATTAAACTCTCCTTCTTATATCTCAATTTTTTCTGAGACACTTTGATTTAAGAATCGCAAAAGAGGATTATAAGTTTATAAAATATATATCCTAATCATTTTTTTCTTTCATCAAATCTTCATCTCTAATTTATCTCCTATATTGTAGCGACTTAAGATTAAACTCTATTAGCGCTAAAATTAATAAAAGTGTAAAATTATTCCATTCTTTTGTATCTTTCTGTCCACTTTAAATGCCGCCGCCGCCTCAATAAGGTCTGTGTCTCTCTCTGCCGTGATCTCTGCAAGAAGAGCAAGTTTCATTGTCTGCCTGATGACTTATCAATCATTCCCAACTCACCCGCCGCGCATTGCTCCGCCACCGCGTCCTCCGCCTCGGCCGCCGAAGCCTCCGCCACCCATATTGTTACCGCCGCCAAAGCCACGATCGCCTCTGTCCCTCGGCGGTCCACGGAATCCACCGCCTCCGCCGCCGTCACCGCCCGACGCACCGTTGCCGCCGTCCGCCTTTGGCGCTTTGCACCTGTTGCAGAGATTCCTCCAGGCGAAGTTCTTGTTGCTACAGCCGCTGCAGATCCAGTCGCCCTCGCGCTCTTGCATGGCGTTCGCGCCACTGCCGCCGCCACCTCCGCCTCCGCCGCCGCGCGGCCCGCCACGGCTGTCCTGATCGCCTCCGGGACCGCCACCTCTGCCGCCAAAGTCCCTGCCGCCACCTCGGCCTCCGCGATCGCCGCCAAAGCCACCTCGGCCGCCGCGCCCTCCGCCGCGTCCGCCCTGCCAGTTGTTCTGTCGCTGCGCCAGCGACACTTTGATCGTGGCGCCGTTGAAGTCGCGGCCATCGAACCAACTGATGGCCGACTTGGCGGCGTCCGGATCGTCGTAAGTCACCGTGGCCTCGCCCTTGGACTTGCCCGTCTCCTTGTCCTTGTACACCCAGATCTTGGGCTTCATCGTCTTCTTGTCTTTCTGCAAAGGCAAACACAGAAATTCAATCACTTTCTGCCATCAAAAGACCAACAATTCCTAATTTGTTTTTCATCTAATCAACTCCAATGCAATGCATTTAAGTACATTCGAATAATGCCAATCAAAAGACTCACTTTAATGATGCCGATGGCTCCGAAGTGGCTGTGAATCTCCTGCTCAGTCACAGACGGATCCATTCCGGACACGAAGATGGTGTCTTCCTGAGTGATCATGTTGGAATCACCGCGCGAATCTCCGCCTGTTGAATAACACCATTTTAGTCTTACATCTGGAATTTCGCCTCCACAAAATCTCTCATAATGTCAATTAAAAGCTATCGTCTATATTTTATTCTATTGCAACCCTTAAAATTACTCTCTTTGACAACCCTTTTTTCCACTTGACCATTACGATTTTCCTTCCAGAATCAATAACCATTGCTTTTCATTCGTTTTGCAAACTGATAAAATACCCTTAAGCTCTAAAATTGTCTTTCTTTTGAGGAACACCTGGAAAATCCTTCTTTGAGTACATAAATATTGGAGAAACTTCGGTAGAATAGAAAACCCAGTTTTTTTTATGCATACAAACTCACACTCTCACAAGGCAAAATCAAGCACACTTTTCACTCTCATTTCTGCAGTGAAATTTCTCTCTTTTGAGAATGATACCAAATAAAAAAGGAAAAATTGAAGATTTTCTTTCCCCTCTGACTTGATGGAGAACTTTTCCGTTGTGTAAGAATTTTGACCACTCTTTTCATACATTTTATCATCAAAATTACCTGTTATGATAGATATTTTTTCTTCTAAAATTATCCTCTGAAGATTACAGAATATACTTTAAAACACTTGTCAAAAAAGTTTTCTTTCTTCTGGCATAAATTTTTGTTTATGTTCTTTTTGTAATCTTCAGAGAATTTTTTATTTCATTGCCTAAAATACCACTCAAAGCACATTTTAAAGTACACTAAAAAATACATTTCTTTTTCTCTTAGGTACTTAAAGTTAACAGAATCGATCATTTGGATAAACATTGTTACTCTCATTGACACTCAGGGGAAAATATTGTCATTTGCTTGACATGAAGAAGGGATATGAAATTGGATAAATTTCGATTGTGTACTCTTTTTTCGCTCTCTCAAAGTGTGGTTAACCAAAATAACATTAAGATAAGGTTGGCAGAGAAACTAAAGGACAATATTATAAAATAGTAAACTCTTATAAACCATTTATTATTAAATTGATCACCGAACAATTTTCTGTCCAGTGTTTACCTTTATTGAAACCAGGTTTGTTGACACCACTGCTGCTAATGAAACCATATGTTACTATCATTGTGATTCGGGGTGTGCGCGCAAATCTTTTCCGTCTCTTTTCAAATTCGCTATTATTCCGTCTTTCTCTCTCTCTCTTTCTATTCCGTTTCCTTGCTTGATTCCACATCATCAAGTCTCATCTTCAAAGCTTCCGCAATTGTCGACACTTTTGGGCAGCGCAAGAAATAAGGCCGATTCCTCTCAAAGCGCCAAGCATCGGCTTTGAGGAAAAATCAGCCTCAACAATTGTAGCCAAAGTGTAATGAATTGCTGAATTTTGACGAAGAGATCATAATCTGCAGATGGAAACTGTTCATGTCCGCACACCCAATGATAGAGAGACGTGCGAAATACCTTCTTTAACCACTCTTAAAACGCTGAAGTTCATATAAATTATCACGTTAGAGTAGGACACATATAATAAATGATAAATAATAAATTTTAAATAGTCTTTTTGGTGAAGTAGAATTAGAACACGAATACTATCAACAATGTATAAATTTTTCTGCTATGATTTTCATCCATAAAATTACATTTGATACCAACGCTGATGAATTTCAGACAAAACGCTTCATTGTGAACCTTTTTTTCTTCTTCTTAACACTTATAGTTAAAATATACAGTAACTTTTTTATTGTTCTCTTTGGCCATTCAAGTAAAACAACAGATAAACGCTTCAACCTTTTTTTTTGGCGCTAAATGGCGAAGTCTTCATTGCCGAAACTTACCACAATTGGAAGAACAATCAAATCCAATATGTTTGCCAAAATATCGAGACTCTCGCAAGAATACCAAGTCATCAAACCATGGAGCAAGAAATCGTTGATAGTATTGAATGTAATCCAGAAATCAATTGCACGAATGGCCTGGATTTATCAAATTTTACCATTTTTTTTTTCATCTGATCGTTAGCAAGAAGACACTCTTTGCGCTTTACCATTTCTTTTTATACCATTTAAATGGACTCTTTTCAATTTGACTGAATAATCTTGTGTTCTTTATCCGTTTTACCAAAATGTACTCAATTCTTTTTCAAATGCAACAAGGACGAAAGAGACTTGGGAATTATTCTGGAAGTCTTACCTAAAATTGCCGCCTCCTCCGCTTCCACCCCGGCGCCGATCGCCTCCAAAGTCGCCTGAAACACACAACAAAATCAGAATCAATCATTTGACAATGAGTGGAACGAATGCGTTTCATTGAAAAAAGAGATTATTATCCGAAATTGGTAAAAATAAGGGAATTTCAAAATTTTCAACCCAATAGCAAGACGTGAAATTCAAAATGGAAAATTAAAACACATCAAAATCTCTCTTTTGTTGGCGCTTTGAACTCAAAAGATGCATTTTGCGGTCTTGAAAGTGTGAAATAAAAAATGCAGAAAATCTATGCCACACTTGAGTAGGCCAATAATGTAAACATATTCAAAGTATACAAAGCACAGTCGGCCTTGACCTTAACTAGAAGTCACTTTTCCCAAGCCTGATCGAGAGCAGATTTGCTACTCTAAATGCGATACTCACGATTACTCCCAAAATCACGACCGCCGCCTCGGCTCTGGTATCCGCCGCTGCCGCCGTCCTTTCCTCCTGAAAAATTACCTTCACCCTCGTAATAGTCACCCCCACCGTAGTGATTGCCTGCAAGACAGGGAGAAAGCATTCTGGATCAGTGAGACTGATCTTGAGGCGCACTCGAGATGCATTACTTTGACTGCCGCCGCCGTAGCCGCTTTGCTGCGACCCGCCGCCCCAGCCGCCAGAGCTCGGCGGAGCGGAGTTGTTGCCGCCGCTCGGCGGATAGCCAGGTGGAGGGACAGAGAACTGCCCCGGAGCAAAATTACCGTAGTTTCCGTACTCTGGAAAATAGCGGAGGAAAATGTGACACTGACGCCGCATTGCCTCGGGAGACCTTCAGAAATGCACTCGATTTTCTACACTAAATTCACTTACGATCTGACATCTTCGATGCTCTGCCTATTCACGATGCACTATTCCACAGATGGATGGTGTTTTAGAGCAGTAAATAGTGGTATTACTGCGGATATTTACAATTTTCTCAAGCGACACGCACTTCACTAAAGGAGAAATGCAAAGATGGCTAACTTGACGAAGAGATGTGAAGTGGCATAACTTGACGAATGCACTGCGAAAAAGTTTTGCGGGATTTCCAGATGCAGATATGCGAATAATGTAATAAAGAGAGTCCTTTGGGTTTCGTTTCTATGATTTTAACATAAATTTCACATCAATGAAAATAAAATGTGTGCTTTGTTCAAAAAAATCTCTTGAAATTGTTTGGACACGGAGTGAGTTGAGCGGAGCTGATTGTGTAATAACGGCGTGTTTGAACATTTCGCCGCACTTCGACGCTGGACTTCGCGTTCCATCGATTTCCCGACGGAATTTTGTTTTGGAAAATTGAGACGCCAAAATCTCACTTCTTGGCCAAAAGTGCTGGACCGCGGTCTCGCGAATCGAGTCTCTCGCTGCTGTGGAAGCTCCGATGGCGTCATCGCGTTATACTCACGCTATAGTTTGTCGGTGAGTATTTGGTCATTTTCAGTTGTAATTTGCATAATGAGATGATTCGCGGCGCCCCTTGGCATTGACGGTCCGGCAAATTGGGACCAATTGATAGCGAGTGAAAAAATGGGAGTGGCATAATTAGTGGTCTCTCTATTCGCAGAATCCCACTGAGTCTGAGGACGCGTGGAGAAATCGATCTGGAGGAGGCGAAGAGGCAGCACGAGGCCTACGTGAAGTGCGAGCAACTGACCACCCGCTTTTCGCTGCCCTAACTAATTTCCCTCTCTTTTTTGCAGCCTGCTGCGAGAGCAGGGACTGGACGTGATCGAGCTGCCGCCGGACGAGAACCTGCCGGAGTGCGCCTTCGTAGAGGACACGGCGGTCGTCTGCAATGGGATTGCCCTGATCACCAAACCGGGAGATCCCCGGCGAGCGCAGGAAGTGAGTGAACTGTGGAAATCCCACAATTCTTAGTAATCAATTCGATCAATTGCCATCAAATGTGCCAGAGGATGTGAGTAATTCTGGCTTCTCTTGCGATGTTCTCCAAATGGGAATGAAGATTTGGCAAGCTTTCAACTCAAATATTGATGCGGAAACAACATATTCAAAAGTTCTACTTTCCTGGATTTGCTGCCAAAGCAATTTTACAGTTGCTCCAAATTGAATTTCACTCGCTGACGAGCATTGAGAAATTGGCAAAATTGAGCGACTTAATCAATTTTTGGGAACAAGAATGGATTGAACTAACTAATCTGTAGATTTACACTTTTCGAAGCTTTTTCAGTGGCAAACACAGAAATTTTGGTAAATTTCAAGCGAATTGTTACCTAGTTACGGAATGAACGAGACTTTAGAGCAGTCCGAATAGTATTCAAGGATTTTCCAGCTGCTATCAGGACAGATATTCAATCCAAGGGATAATTTCATGATTATGATGATCTTTAGATTTTGATGAATAATTGTAAAAAAATAGTCAGAATTCTGGTTTGGTGCTATTTAATTTGTGGTCACTGTATTGACGTGTTTGCAAAGATATCCAGAAAGTAGTGCTGTTTGGAAGAAAGTTTTGTATGCCTTTTTTCGGCCAGTGCATCAGGTCAAGGTTGGACGTATTGTGATAATAATTCATCAAGTGTCTTTCGACTGTATAATGTTCATTGTAGTAATTTATCAGTGTTCTGCAATCTCACACTCCTATCTAATCTAAGAAACGCCGGCAATTGAGTGATTTCAACTCTAAAACGTCTCTTTTATGCTGCTCGTGAATTCCTTTCACTCAACAATGCAATCTATAAATTTTATGACAATTGAGAATTATGAGAGAAGTTTAAAGTTGTAAAAAGTGTGTTAGATCACCATTGTATTTTATTAATTTGACTTGCAATTGACTCTCCCATAAAGGTCGAAAGTATTAGAGCGGTGATAAAGAAAGAGCTGGATTTGCCATTAGTGGAGATCGCAGATGAAAATGCGAAGCTCGACGGTGGAGATGTTCTGTTCACTGGTAAAATTTCATCTAAATTACTTTCAACAGTGTGAAAATTGATGGTTTTCTTGTGATTTTGCAGGCAAAGAGTTCTTTGTCGGCCTCTCGCAGTGGACAAACGAAGCGGGGGCGAAAGCAGTTGCAGCCGCTTTTCCTGAATATCCATGTGTTCCCATAAAAGTAAGTAATATTCATTGAATATTTTAAAAGACATTCAACCACAAAGTCTTATTGTTTACTCAACATTTTACTCCGTTTTTCTTTTTTAAATGAAACACATTAGAAGATTATATAAAAGAAATATAACGTTCGATAATGACACAATTTTTAACACAACTTATTACACTTGTATTTGATAATCTTTAGGTAGAAGACATAAGTAGTCCTTCAAAAGTATTAACTTTGGACTTAGTCGAAGGAAATATTCAGGTTTATAAAATGATCTTGTTGAAGTTCAATGAAACTTATATTCAATTCATATTTTAGTGCGAAAAAAAGGCAAAATTATTGTGAAGGAAGACTATTAGAAACAACAATCTTTATTTCATCACTTTCTCTTAGTTTGGCTTTCAGTAAAATATAGGCTTTGTAACACTTCTTTAATCACGCTTAGATAGCACAACAAATCGGCAAGATCCGCACAGTGATCGAAAAAGCGTGTAGCATATTATCAATAACTTCTCATGCAACAATTTCTCATGCAAAGGTGTGAATAGGGTTTGATCGACATGTGAATATATAGCATTTTTTGAATAGTCGACGCACACCCTAAACATACCGTATTTCCTTTTTTTATCTTTAAACTTACACTTTAGCTGGCTATCAACATATTTGTGTATGCAAAAGTGCGCAAACTTCTGTGAGTTGTACTAAAGATCATTTCGCATGCTTTCTAGGTAACTGAACATCATCATCTCAAGTATTATATATCAATGGGTGCTCCAGATTTGTTGGTTGTTTGCAATACGAAGGAATCTCAGGAGATTCTCAAGAGAATTGAGCGCGAAGCGAGCTTTACCTACCAAACACTGACGCTGTCTGAGGAGAAAGCGGCCAATGTTCTGCACATCAACGGAACACTGATTCACAGATCAATTGAGGAAATTCCAGTATCTTTTCAGGTGAGAAATCATTGATTTTCCCCATGAGAATATCTCGCTGACTAAAGAGAATCTTTTTTGCTGTGTTTTATTTAGATTTTTTCTGAGAAAATCGACATTCCGCGGCAGGTGTTGAACATTTCGGAATTAGGGAAGTTTTCAACTGGCCTCACATCGTGTTGTCTCCTCGTGAGGCGGACAAAGTATATTCGCAATTTATAAGGATAAGCAATTAGGCAGGAAGGGGAATTCATTCCATTGCACAAAGTCAATGCTAAATGGGTGAAAAGTCCACTTTTCCTCTTTCATCTCATTCACTCTTCTTAATTTTCACGTGAAAATGACTAATCATAAAATTAACTTCAATGTGTGCTAAAATGAGAACTTCCTTGCTTGATTTTTTACACTATCAAATAAAAAATGTTTGACAAAATAATCTCTCTAGACAAAAGCAAAAGGAAGTTGAAAATGAATAGAAAGAAAATCGTACAAATTTTTATTGGAAACACTCCTAGCTGAGTTTCTTGTTCAAAATTATGTGTTTTTCCATGTTGATGCAAAAAATTTAGAAGAAGATTATGAATAAGGAAAAAAAAATTATATTAGAAATTATTCAGGTTCCAATTCAAGTCATTTGAATCTTAATATGAATATTTATGTTAGAGAAGATGAAATAAGCATTGATATTTATATATATATTTTGTGAGAAATATTTATGACGGATTTTTAATTTATTTTTGACCATCCTTTTTCCTCTTTGCGTAAAATATTGAGCTCTGTCTCTGTTTATGTGAGCATTTTGTGAACAGGTTCTAAAAGCAGATAATTAAAGCAATTGAATTCCAGTGACAATTAAACAGACTTTTATTTCAATATTTTTAGTGAAATTGTGACAATCAATATTGTGTCTTTGAAGTGTAGCACGAGCGACCATATCTTTGCTGCAAAGGACGATAATTTCCAGCCATTGAATCTCCGCTGGCGCCAAACTTCTGCAGTTCGCGAAGTTTTTCTATGTCTCTATGACTGATCTTGTGAATATTTGAGCCGATTAGCCATTGCACAGCTTCAGAACACGGCGGCGAAGTCAAGCTGCCATGGTAGCGAATATAGGACTTTGACCTTTTGAAGAAGTTAGTAAGCTTGAAGCCAGGATATCGCACTCGGATTCTCTTTCCAGCTTCCCTTACGTAATCAATGTATTCCACAAATGGTAAGCTTTCGGCTTTCTCGGCAATTTCGAAGAGAACAGCAATAACAAGCAAACCGTTGCGATCTAGAGCGGCTTGTTCGATACTTTTGTAATAACTCTTGATGAAGATCAAGTGCAATTCCATGGAATATGATTTGGATTTGATTGTGTGTTCGGATCCAACACTGCAAAGAGATGAGGTAAAGGTAGATTTTCTTTAAATATTTGAAAAGTTCCAACACTTACTCGTTTGTCTTCCCAAAGTGATAATGCAGTTGAGCAAATTTGTACTTTGTTCCATAATAGTAATGGTGATTTTGATAGGAACCTAATCCCGAAGTTATCATTGGCGTTGTGCCTTTGAAAGCGAACGTGATTTGGATGGAATGTCCATTATTTTCAATGAAAGCCTCAGTTATGAATGAGTGGAAGTAATGAAATCTGAATGGGTAGCGGCTGTAGTCTGATTTGCAGTCCGATGGCTTAATATCTATTGGACTTTGTTCATAACCTCCGCAAGCTGGCCACTTTTGGTACCATTTGTAGGGCGCTGAGGGGAAGAAAACACCAGGATAAAATTAAATGGATCGATAAAATCACAGGAAATCAAATAACTCACGGTACTCGCTGGTGTTATCATAGCCATAGTCGTCATGACTCTAGGGCGAAAGATATTAAAGTTTCTATTTAAATTCACTGAGCGTGGAAAATCAACATTCACTTACAGCTGTGTAATCCATGTAGTTTCTTATTTGCAGAGGAAAATCGTCATTGAGTGGAAGAATTTTTAGCATTCCATCAAATTTCGTACCTTCCACTTGAATGGTTTCGTTTGTGGACAAATCGTTTGCGGAATCTTCCAAAGACGAATCGTCCTGAGCTTTTCCTTCATCCATTGTCACGATTAACAAAGTTACCGAGATGATTATCCCTATTTTCTCGTACATCTGACGAATAGTGATTTTTCTGTACACACTAAAATATAGTTTATCACGGTCTAGACGAGTCACAGACGACTATACACGCGACTGCGAATCATCAGAACAATGCATGTTATTTTAAACCGAAATAAATGTAAAATTGATGATTCCTTACTATGTACATATCTTTCCCAATGTGCAGTTGAACAATAAATTAAACTAGTCATCTTTTATTCATATTCACATACCTGCATAACTTATTTATACTTGGAACGAGCGAATTGTTATCGGAACTGCAATTTGCACACCTATTTATTATATTATTTCACTGTGAATCTGTTATGCACGAAATTTTGTTGCACGGCAAAGCCTTCGAATTGATTTATACTGAGCAAATTTAGGGAAACCACCCGCCTCTTATTGTCTTTATCACTGCGAATTCACTTTCAAAATGCTTAATTCACTTAGGGCAAGATTGGGCTACGCGAACACTTTATCCTGTAATTTTTCACTATACAAAGTAACGAAGAATTTAAATAGTAGTCAGAATAACTCACCTACCTTTTAATTTGATATTAATACTCGTGCCGAAAAGCCCGACGGAATTTGATAAGGTTCTCTACTAGAGTGACGTTTTGAATAAATTGCCATTATAAGGAATGATTAATTTGCTAGAGATTTCACTTGATATTTCGAGACAGTCACACAATGTACAGTTGATATTTGGGAAACATAAATCCAATGGAAAGTGAAATCAAAACTGGCAAAAAATCGAAAAATCAAAAGTAATTCAAAGATAATGTGGTTTTTTTACATTGCTTTTTACTGAACAAAAAATGCTTGAATTCTTTTACAAAGGATCCTTTTCAAGGTAGAAAAAATATGGCACCGGTGACAAGATAAGGTAATAAAAGTCGTAGGGTTGTTTAGCGAACGTAACAATCGCGTCCGTTGAGGTCCTGAGTTGGTCGGTGATTTCCAGCCATTTGGCCCTCATCTCCGTTCACACCTCTGAAGCCCTCCAGTGTCGCACGGCTGACTTTCAAGATTGTGGATGACACGTACCACGTAACGGCCTCAGAACATGGCGGAGTGGTCAAGCTGCCTTCGTAGCGGACATATTTGAAGCTGAGGGATCCGATGAAGTCAAGCAGACGGTGTGATTTTGCATTATCCACAGTCACGCTCTCGCCGGAGTTCTTAATTTGGGACAAAAAGTCCGTCAAATAGCCACTGAGTGAGTTGTTAGTCTCGTCATCGTCGGCGTCTGAGACTTGGAAGAGGAAGCCAAGAACGAGCAAACCGTCAGAGTGCTGAGAAGCTTCGCTAACGTCGGCATAAGTAGATTTGGAGTGGACCAAATGGAGTTCCAGAGGATAATGCTTGGAACTGAGAGTATGTTCTGATCCCACACTGGAAGACAAAGTAATTTCAGTTAGATTTTGTGGTCAGAATTCACCCAAAATATCGATCGTCTCACCTATCAGTCTTCCCGAAGTGGAAGTGGAACTGCTGGAAGTTGTATCTCTTCAAATTCAGGATTCCACGAGTGACATAAGGAGCGTTCTTGCCGTAGGTGAAAGAGACCTGCACTGCGTGTCCCACGTTGGTCACGGTTGAAGTCACTGGATTGACGTCGTAATTGTTGAGTTTGATGGGGAAGAGCGCAAGATCCCTTTTGCAGGACGATGGGTCAACGTTGATCGGACTCTGCTTAAGTCCACCGCAGGTTGGCCACTTTTCAACCCAACGCTCAGGAGCTTTATAGAGATGATCCAGGATTTAGAAATGCACAAATACCCTTTTTTACAAAATCAACTTACGATATTCGCTGTGTTCCTCATAACCATAATGATCGCCGCTCTGAAATTAGGATTCAGATCAAAAATTTATTTTGGGACTGATTTGAGTCTGTTAAACTTACGCGAGGCGCGAAATCCAGTTCCTCCAATTCTCCCAATCGCTGAAGCAGGACAGCATATTCCTGCTCCTCGGTGAGCTCGCTCACGGAGTTCTTGGCGGATTCCCAGGAAAAGTCCCTCGCCTGAAGCCTCTCGACGGAGGCGATCAGCAAGACTGCGATGAGGATTTTCATGCTTTCCGCTCCCGTAGGATTTTCACACTGAATTTGATCACAGCGAACGAGATACTTGTGACTTCATCAATACACTTTCCCCCTTATATATTGCGGGAAATTGCAAAATTCCCACTATTATCTTTCATTATCTGGGGAAATTAGAGCTGCAAATTGGTGAATAAACTAATTATTTTACACACCTCTTGCTGATTAAGCTTTTGAAGATCCCACTGGCTGTGATAGCTCATGTATATTACATATATAATATTGGTAAACGAGAGTTGTCTCGTCTGTTCCTTCCTTATCTATTGATCGAATTGATCGTTACCAGGTGAGGTTCTGACTTTGGTAACGTGCAATTGAACAGACGATGGAAAAATACAATGATGCAATGAGCAAATTTTGAACGCTAAAGAACTGGTGAAGATTTGAGCAGAATTTTTGTGTCCAAACTTATAAATCGATATTACTTTTATTCTATTTTCAATTAAAATGTTTTTTTTTAATCCCTCTACTTATTAAATTCGTCATAATTATTATCCTAATATTCAATTATATAATACATAATAATTATAATTATTATTCTATTCTCCAAACGAATGCGACATTTTAAGAATTATTGAAGCTTTAATATGAATTTACGCATCGTCTTTCCAAAAGCATATATTTTCATTGCTCAATTACTAAGCAAGAAATTCTAGACGCAGATGACATCAGTCGTTGATCTATTGTTATTGTATATTCGCAATATTCGCCATAAAAGCTAACAACTGCAGACATATCTTCACTCCAAATACGCCTTAGAGATTAGTAACACTGGAGAGAGAGTGAGTGTTGACCCCTTCCTGCGCCAAAGACCTCGTCTGGGAGAGAGTGATAAGAGTTTACGGGGAAAAATTCCCACGATAAGTCGCGTGCTTATATCACAACACAGCGAAGATCATAAAGCTGTAAATGAAATTGATTGCTGTTTCAAGTTGATCATACGTTTATTTTCAGTCAGATACAAAAAGTTTTGAGATGTACTCAGGTGGGGGGACTTCTTAAGCTAGACCTTAACTAGTGGTAGGCGCATGAGCGGCCGTTGATGCTCTGGATCGGCCGGAAGTTGTCCATCATGGGCCCCTCGTAGCCCTGCAGCGCCCTGAACGTATCCAGGTCCTGGCGGCTGATCTCCCGCGGGCGCGTCGAGAGGATCCACGTGACGGCCTCAGAGCAGGGCGGCGTGGTCAGGCTACCCTCGTATGTGGCATAGTGGAAGTCCATGGAGCCCACAAAGTCGAAGAGTCGATGACTGCGCGGATTCTCGATCCTAATCTCAGTTCCGTCTGTGGGCACGTCGCTCAGGTAGAGCGCGAATCTTTGGTTGGGTGTCTTTTCCAGCACTTGGAAAAAGAGTCCAAGCACAAGGAGTCCGTCTGCGTGCTGGCTGGCCTCTTGTGTGTCGTTATAAATTGCGTTATAGAACACCAAGTGCATTTCCATTGGGTAAGTCACTGAGTTGAGTGAGTGTTCGGAGCCCGAACTGGAAGATAAGAGTTAAGAGAAATCGTTTAGTCTCTTAAGCCGATAAGGATTTTACCAAGCAGTGAAAGCTCAAGTGCTCTAGGCTAGAGTGTGCGCGGAAGCACAAGAAACCGCTCGAGGCGCTCAAAGTCACGTCCGTGAGTGAAGGACAAGGTTTGGCGCATGCATTGCAAATGCCTTGAGCTCTCGAGTTTCCATTCTTGCATAGTCTGGCGGTGAGAACGCCAATAAATCATGCGGAACTCCCACAAGAACAATTCCGGTTCTCACAGTTGTTGGCATAAATTCAACACTTACTAGTCACTCGAGCCGAAGTGGAAGTGCAGCTGGGCGAAAAGGTACTCGGCGTCCAGGAAGCCGCCGGTCAGGATTGGTGGCGTGCCAATGTAAGAGAAGGAGTACTGCACAGTGTGCCCCAGATTCCTGATTGTCGTCGTGTGCGGGTGTTTCTTGAAGAACACCGATTGCAGAGGCGGTCCGTAGTCCTTCTCGCACGCCGGCAGGGCCAGATTGATGGGACTCTGGCGCGTTCCACCGCATTCGGGCCACTTTTCCACCCATGCTTCAGGAGCTGCAGATGAAAATTAGTCAATTTAGCAGAAATTCATTTGTTTTATCAAATGAAACACTTACGATATTCGCTATCTGGCCGATATCCGTAGTTGTTATCGTCTCCGCTCTGCAAAATTTGAGCAACAATAGCATTTAACAACTAGTTTTACCATAAGAATAGTCCGTAAAATTAAATACCGAGGCATGATTTTAATTAGGCTTCTCAATATATCGTCAAGTTATTGCTTATTTTGCTTGTGTAACCTTTATTAAAAAGCACACCTCGCGTTCAGTCTTTCAGTTCTGTATTAGTCAATTTGTTAGTCAATAATAGTCTCTAGAAACGTGTCTTTAGTTTATATTAATGAGTCAAACACACACAAAATTACCAAGAAAATTACTACAATCTATTATAATAATGGATACTCACTCGTGGAGTGTAAGATTTTGTCGTCACTTCAGGATCATCCCTCAGAGATTGTTTGGCAGTGATCTCTTTAGCTTCTGTGGGAATTATATTGGCTCCCGTGCCGGATTTATAGCTGTAGGCTGGACTCTGGATATCTTTCGGCTTCTTGCCAAACAGATGTTCAAAGTACTTCTCATTATCAGCATGATTGTCTCCCCACGAGTGATAAGGCTTTCCAAAGCCTTTTCTGTGAATGCTCTCTTCCTGGCTCATATCCTCGTCTTCCTCCGGAGGACCGAAGTCGCCCTCCTCCTCATGATGATCCGCGGGCTCTCGCACTTCCTCCGGAGACGCCTCGTGGTCGTCATAATGATCATAATCATGGTATTCCTCAGCCGCTATGCTCGCCACACAAGCGATGACTATGAAGACTATCAACTTCATCGTGCGTTGCGTTCTGAAGGGAACAGATACAAATCTCGTGTGAATTTTTCGCTCTATTGCTTCCAATGCTATAAATTAATCATCCACTAAAACATTTATGGCCGTTGTCATATCAAATACCAATAATCTATCAGTTTTTAATCCCCGATAATTGAGGCGATAAATTTGCTACTCATTCAAAATGCCCACGCGAATAATTATTAGTTATTTTAGATGGAATTCCTGTTAGCGAATATTACATTGTATATAAAAATATAGCGCAATAAAAGTTATATTTGATAAACACTACACAATGCACGTGTAATAGACTGTTTCCCTCAATTAATAGATTATTGAAATAGTTTTACAGCCACGCGAATCTAAATCACGATTTTTCTTATCAAAATTGAAAGTGAATAGCCAATGAATAGCAATTACTATCGGCTTACATATTAATTGATGTGAGTACTTAGCATAAAATCCTTCTGCGAGAGAAGTTGAATGATCTTCCCAAGTGAGATTCGAGATCTTGAACTTAATAAATCAGAAGGAATAAATTATGCACTGCTCTTTATGAGCTGTTGATGAGTAAATTGGAAAAACCTTCTGATCTGAGTGTATGAATAACGTTTTGTCAGTTGAGCGAGCATAATGCAAAAGACTCACTGCACAATACTATCAAATTGTAAAATCACCTCATTATAGAAACATATAAATAGCAAAACACGCTTGTTTGATTACAAGAATTCAATATTAAATACTGCAAAATGGGAATTCTGAGTTTTTTTGTATTGATTATTATTATTATAAGAATTGTGTATAAAATACTTGTTTATGCAATTTATTCACCACTATAATATTTTCACTTTTAATTGAGTTCGCAAGAAACACTGTTTGGCTGTTCCAATTTGCCTTTTTCGTGTGTCTTCCACGACTGTTAGTGAGCAAATGACCACTGAAAGTTGTCTTCGGGAGCTTTATTTGGCGAATTTCTCAGAGATAAAGTGACGATTGCTCCCACTTTTTGATCCAAAGATGAAATATCACTTTTGATTGATGGTCTTTCTGGTCAATATAGACAATTGTTGTCTGAGTTTTTCCCCTTGTAGTCCGAGAAAATTTATTAATTGTAAATAACTCAAAATTCCTCTGACAATTTTGAAAACTTGATATGACTAAACGACACACAAACACATTGCTATAATTTATGGGAGCGGAAATACTATTTTTCCACTAATTTCGCACTTCCTAAAGATCACTTACATTCTTATTTGGTCACAATAGATCCTCCAGAACCACCCTGAGTGGTCAAAGAACCACTGAGAATTGAGTTTTCTGCTTGCTTGTGAAGCACTTTATTCACTTTATTTAACCTGGCTATTCTTATTGTGAGTTTTTCCCCCCACCAAACGCCAGCGAAAACCCATATTGTTCTACGTCTGAACTGCGGCGAGGCGCGCTGTGGTAACCCAAGAAGATCACTGGGAAAAACAATGATGCGTTAAGACACGCGAATGGTAATTTTGATGGCAAATTGCTGGATGATATCCATAATGTGCCCATCTCAGCAATCTCAGCATGTTTCTTTTTTTTATCATAATCTCACCGAAAGATGATTCATGTTCCTCATTTGGGGTTTTTCATAGGAATTCAGCATAAATCCTACCTTGATTCACAACTAAATGATCCCAAGTGGATGAATGGAAGTTAGAGAGTCGCCGGAAGATATACAAATGACCTCAGAAACCGGTCTCTTGTCGCTTTTCTTTAGTGGTTTAGGAAAAATCACCGGAAATTTGACTGATAATTATCTTCTTGTCTTACGCAGCTTATGAAATTGCAAAATTTTTATGACTCTGACTGGTCA
This sequence comes from Phlebotomus argentipes, assembly GCF_947086385.1. NCBI lineage: Eukaryota > Metazoa > Arthropoda > Insecta > Diptera > Psychodidae > Phlebotomus > Phlebotomus argentipes. The sequence continues at coordinate 2,798,364 of NW_026776181.1, read as the reverse complement.
TGGGATTTCTATAATCGCCAACGACATCTTCGAAAGTATCTTCTCACCCGCAAGGCGATAAGAGTGGGCTGCCTTTGAATTGACGATAATAAGACAGTATTTTTCGCTTTTTGCTATTGTACTTTTAATCCTATCTCAGGTGGATTATAAAAATTTCGCGTGTCGATAAGTGGCGTCGTACGCGAAATTTAAAGTGGCATTCATAGAAATCACGAGACTCGCGCTGTTATCGTCAAAAGACAGAGATACCATACAATATGGTATGATAAATAATTATTTTAATATTCATGGCGTGGGAAAATATCGTTTGACTGTGTTTAAATCTTTTGTACTAACGTGTTTTATTTGATAGAGTTTATGTGAAAATGGAGCAATTAAAACTAATTTCAAGACGTGGTAAAATAAATCTTACTTGGCTGAGCACATAAAAATTTCGCAAATATAAATTGGTAGAATGATTTTCAGCTGAATTACTGCTGTATGTCTCAGCCAATGCTATTTACTAAAGAGTATAAATTGGCCGTATAAAATACGAAGCAACAGGAAGTATGAAGATCGATTCTATATTCATACATTCTGCTTAACACTTTAAGTTCAAGGACTGCTATTACTCGAAATTGAGCTAAATTTAAGCTAAAATTGTGCTCCTTATCTTTAGTTTTTTTGTTGGCAGTCGTTTGCTTGGGTTTTCAGTTGCCACTTTTGAATTTTCTTACTTCCACACTGGAAAGCTGGAAGGTTAACGAATATCCGTTTGCGTAAATATTGTGCATTTTATGATCGCAACAATTCAGCAAGAATTGTGAACAAGGTTTGTAAGATGTTTATTGATCCAAAACAGGGCCAATTGAGTTGTCTGTACACAATAGTAAAAGCACTGAAATCTGGAATAATCTAGCGATTATGATGCTTGTGATTCAAATTTCTTCAAAGATGACGCCAAGTAGTCCAAGTGAGTAAATTTACTATTGCTTATTTCAGTCTTTTTGCGCTTACATAAGATATTTTGCAAATTTTCAACGAGAATAATTTTCTACTCCGACAGCCATTTTTTACACTTCCAGCCGACACGCCGTTTCGGAGTACGAGAATCCGAGCACGGGAAGTGTCAGCAAAAATGCGCGCTGTCACTTTTGCGAGTTGGCTTTCCAGAAACGCACCGCATTTTCCCGGAGATTGCACGCCTAGTTTTCACTGAATTTCCACTCCCCACAACTTGCCCGAGTGATTCCGCCGTGTCCTGGCCAGTCGCCGAACAGATAGGAAGGTGTGTTCAGAGCGGTTATCGCGAGAAAGTCGTAAGAAAAGCACGGTGCGCGTGGTTCAGTAAGACCAACGCTACAAGCTTGCAGGAAATCTCGGACATTTTACTTTTGGTGAGCTCTTGTTTGCAGGATTTTACATGATTTGCCGTCGAAAAGGGACAACGGGGATTCTTGGGGGCTGTTCTGACGGTGCTGTGGGGTGCTCTGCGGTGTATTTCTAGTGGGGAATGCGTTGGTTTTGGGAAGGCGTTAGCTTGGTGACGCTTTCCGGCAAAGTGTCCGGAAAGCTCTAGCGTGGCTCCCAGTGTCCTAAGAGTGCTTTTGTGTTCTTTCTTTGAAGACCCTGATCGACTAATCGCCCAGATGCCGCCGAAGAAGAGCGCGAAGAAGCCGGAAGCGACGGAGGCCGCGACCGAGGCGCCGGTGGAGCAGAAGAAGCGCGGGAAACGCGCCGCCGACGACGGCGCGGCGAAGAAAGCCAGTCCGGCAAAGAAGGCGCGCACCAAGAAGACTGATGACGTTGCCGAGCCCCAGAAGAAGGGCCGCGGTAAGAAGGCGGCCCCGCCACCCGCTCCGGAGGACGTGAGTCCGGCCAAGAAGGCAAAGAAGGACGAGGAGCCGGCCAATGACGCTGCATCGCCTGCCAAGTCGCCGAAGAGGCCCGCGGCCAAGGCCAAAGCGTCGCCCAAGAAGAAGGCGACGAAGAAAACGTCTAAGTCACCGGTGGCAAACGGATCAGGCCGAAAGAAGGAGGAGGGCGTCACCAAAGCATCCGGACGCGCCAAGAAGGCCGCTCCGTCTGACGACGCACCAGATTCGACCGCTGCCGTCGCCGCCTCGCCCAAAGCCAAGAAGGGCCGCGCAACTAAAGGTAATTCGCACGCTTGCACGTGAAAACTTTGCAGACAACTAAACTTACTGCTCCTCTATTTTCTTTCCAGCCGCAAAGAGTCCCACCAAGAGCCCCGCAAAGTCGCCAGCCAAGGCGAAGGCAAAGCGCGGAAGGAAGCCGAAAGCGGCCGTCGAGACGAGCGGTAAATAGTTTTAGTTTTGGGGTCAGGATTACTTTCATTTGTCCATTTTGAATTCTGAAGTTATAATAATGCCGAAGGACTTTATTTTTTCAAGTGTAACTGCCCTCAAATTCTTTTCTCGTTTTTTTTATCCTCAATTTTGGATAGTTAATATCTGAATAAATTCAAGATTTGTGAAGTTTTGTAGAATTGGCTGACGAAAAATGTTGTTTTTATTATGCGGTTCGATTTGTCTAAGAAATACCTCTATGAATTCACTTATTACTAACTTACACTTAATATTTTATTCTACGACTATTAAGTCATCCGTATTTGACGGCCCTATGCAAGATTACAAGTCTTATCTTATAGAAAAAAGTTGTCAAATATTACATTGTAAATTGTAATGAAGTATGAAAGATTGATAATTCTTGAAGACAAAGAAAATCTCTGAGGAGAGCAAGAAAATGATGTACAATTCGATTATCTCTTATGATTATAAGACGAGATCCGTAAAGTTGCATAGGTAATAAGATTGATTTGGATTCCGATTGACTTTGCAAATAATTTCTCTGGATATATTTTTTTTTGTTTGAAACACCACAAATTGAGAGAAGAGAGATAAGTTTAAGTGGTTTATTTCTTTTAGTTGTACGGTATTCATGTAGCAGAAAACATTGAATTATATGAGATTCACGTAATCAAGAAAATTCATTGACATTTTGTATCATTTTACTCAATTTTACTTTGGTCAAATTCACTGAAAAACTGAAAAATCAAGCAGTTTTTTCCTGGTTGTAAAATCTCTCGCGCGCGCAATTCGTGAGCGGATCTCTTTGTCCGATGGAGATTCACTCGCATTTCGTTGCTTTTATGCATGCTCGGCTTTTTCTCTCTTTCTGTCCCGAAAGAAAGGCATCATGAAGGAACGATCGTCGCCCGAAGGGTAAATAATTGATGAAAAATCACATTTATTAGTTCATTTAATCTCTGCTTGAACGAGAAAAAGTATAGCAAACGTTTTATTATTTCTTTCAGACGCTTTTTCTGGGTGACCGAATTGTGTGAAAAATCTCTCTCACAAGCATTCAAATGCAAAAAAAAGATCAATTATTTACTCTCTGAGCGGCGCGCGAATTGGGTAATGAACAATTATGTGTGGTTTGTCTGTGCTTTTGCATACTCTCAATTGCCTGTCTCTGTCTGGCTTTTTGGGAGTGGTTTTGTTTTGCTGTTGGCCAAGAAAAGAACAAGCTCGCAACTTTCTTCGCAGGCGAGGAGAACGGCGCCGCGGCGGAGGTGCCGAAGAAGGGCGGCAAGGTGCGCGCCAACGCCACAGTGACGAACTACAGTGAGATCGACTTCACGCACGAGAAGCCGTATAAGCTCAAGATCGCCAGTTGGAATGTTTCGGGGATGCGGGCGTGGATCGCGAAGGGTGGCCTGGAGTATGTGAAGCACGAGCAGCCGGACGTGTTCTGTCTGCAGGAGATCAAATGCAAGAGCGACGACATGCCGCCGGAGGCGCGCGTGAAGGGCTACCATCCGTACTGGCTGTGCCACAGCGGCTACGCGGGCGTGGCCATCTATGCCAAGGCGATGCCCATGAACGTCACGTATGGCATTGGCGACGCCGAGCTGGACGAGGAGGGCCGCGTCTGCACGGCGGAGTTCGAGAAGTTCTATCTGGTGTGCGTGTATGTACCGAACGCCGGCCGCGGGCTTGTGACGCTGCCCAAGCGGCTGCGCTTCGACGAGAAGTTCCACGCTTTTGTCAGCAAGCTGGATCAAAACAAGCCGGTCATCATCTGCGGCGACATGAACGTGGCTCACCAGGAAATTGGTGAGGACTTGAGCTTTCACTATACTTACTCTTTAGGCTGAAGACCTAAAATAGATTGTTGTTTCCTTCTTCATCAATTCTGTCGATTCACAGTGAATTTCTCATGAATATTGCTTTCAATTCCACCTTTCAGATCTTGCAAATCCCAAGACGAACAAGAAGAATGCCGGCTTCACTCAAGAGGAGCGCGACAGCTTGACAAAACTCTTCTGCCTCGGCTTTGTGGACACATTCCGGCATTTGTACCCGAAGCAGGCCAAAGCCTACACCTTCTGGACGTACATGATGAACGCCAGGAGCAAGAATGTGGGCTGGCGTCTTGACTACTTCATCGTGTCGGAGCGCCTGGCCAGCGCCGTGGTGGACAACATTATCCGCTCGCCAGTGATGGGCAGCGATCACTGTCCCATCGTTGCGCTCTTTGACTTCTGAACACAAAGATCTCGCTTCGTCAAGCATCTTTTGTAAGTTTGTTTTTATCAATGTTTGTACAATGGTTTAATATTATCGATGCTTTTCCCCTTTTTGTACGATCAAGAGAATAAAATGTAATCAATTCCTTCCACGAGGTTCAAACTCTTAATGTTGTTCTCCAAGGCGCCGTTCGTGAGATCCTGAAAGGATGGAAAATTAATGACAATTTCAAGGATTTCGAATAAGAATCTCACCATTTTCATGCACACAATGATCGGTGGTTGTGCTTCTCTGAAGTCTACTATAGAAATTTCTGAGCCACACTTCCTCGTCGCGGGATCAAAGGGCTGAAAAGAGCGTCGGATCTTCCGGGGATCGACGTCACAGAAACATCTGACCAACTTCTGCAGAGGCACAGGAAGATCTCTGTAGAAGCGCTTTCCCTGCTTTCCAGCATTCCATATTGTGAATCCACTCGTCCAGGGATCTTTGCAGAAGACGCGTTCTATCAAGTGATCCATTCGGAGTCTCCAGATAGTTTTCCTGACATGATAAGATCATTGAAAGTTTCAAAATCAAATTCCAGGAGGAAGATTTTCCCTTTAGACTCACCAATGAATGGAAAACGTTGTGGCTTCTTCGTGATATCTGTACTTTAGAACAGTGTCTTCAACCCTGAAGAGTTCACCGCCGAGATTTAAGTGACTGTAGAAGAAGATCAGGTCTTCAGGAGTTCCTTTTCCATCCTCGGAAAATCCTCCAACAGAAAGAAAAACATTTCTGTGAAAGAACCACGTCGGCATTACGACTGTGGGTCCATGGGATGTGTATATTTGTACTTTGAGCTTGTCCTGGGGTATCTCATTGGCCCACTTTGTGAATCTGTGCGTAGAATCCGGAGGATCCCTGACAAACTTTCCTCCGACGATCTGAAAGTGAACAAATCATGACTTAATACATCTAAAATTCACGAGGAAAATGAGGAAAACTGACTGCCTGAGTATTCTTCTTGGCTACTTCTAATTGCTTAGAACATCTGCATGGTGTCATCTCATCGTCAATGTCCAGGAAGCAGAGAAACTCTTCCGAAGAAGATTGTATAGCTCTGTTCCTTCCAAAACCCACTCCTCTCGGGCGTCCTGGAGAGTTCTCAGTGAGTACAAGTCGCACATTCACCTCAAGGAGCCTAGAAGTCCAGCTAAGGAGCTTCTGGACAGTTCCATCTGTGCTGCAATCATCGAAAACACACACTTCCCGGACGCAATCACCTTCTTGCCGAAGAATCGATTCCATACACGAATCCACCCATTTTTCACCATTCAGAACAGTAATTATAATACTCTGAAAGGGGCAGATTATCGTGAATTTGAGTATAAGCGGAATCCTGAAGAGAACTCACCACAAATCCGCTCAAAACTTTGGCTTCTTCCTGCACTTCATCTTCACAGCGACAAGACATGATTTTGTGAGGTTAGGGAGGGATTGTCATCAATCAATGTGTGTTTGTTTTGGTTGTAAAATTCCCAGTTTTACTTGATTTTTCCCTACTTCCTGGCCGCGAAATTGTGTGAATCGGGTGAAAATGGATTACCCAAGACCATGTGGATGCAAAGGACGTCGAACTTGTTTACTATGCGAAGAGGAATACGGAATATTGAAGGAAGATTTCATGGAAAAGTATCAGGTAAAGAGACACAGTTTTTTCTTGCAATTCTTCGTGTAATTATTGTATTTTCACTAGTAATTGGATAGCTGAGCACATTTTCAATGTTTTGCAGGACTTAGCGCATTATGTGTTTTGCTACAAGTGTGAAAAACTTGTTCCCGGATGGGATGTCGATGAAGTATTGCAGAATCACGAGAACCACAGCGGCTGTTTGGATTTTCCTGGCATATTTGTTCTTCCGGACTTCATATCCGAGACGGAGGAGACTGAGCTGATGCGTGGCATTGACGGAATGACGTGGGATGTGTCTCAGAGTGGCCGAAGGAAGCAAAACTTCGGACCGAAGACAAATTTCAAGAAGATGAAGCTTCAGGCAGGACGATTCCGTGGCTTTCCGGCCTTCTCGCGCTTCATCCAGGAGCGATTCAACTCGGTGGCGTTGCTAAAGAACTACCAGACCATCGAGCAGTGCTCGCTGGAGTACGATCCCGCGAGGGGAGCTTCAATTGATCCGCATATCGACGATTGCTGGATCTGGGGAGAGCGAGTTGTGACGGTGAATTGCCTCTCGGACTCCGTTCTCACCTTGGCACCGTATCACGGGGACACCAAGAAGTACAACGTGGCCCTGGTGAACGACTACAGGCAGCACTTAATCTCTCCGCTGGCGGAAGATCATTCAGGGGATGTTCTTGTGCGAGTTCCCATGCCCAGAAGATCACTGATCATCATGTTCGGGTCGCCGCGGTATCAGTGGGAGCACAGCGTTCTCCGGGAGGACATCAGGCAGCGACGAGTGTGCATCGCTTATCGGGAATTCACGCCACCTTATCTGGACGGTGACAATGCAGTGGCGCAGGAAGTGCTCAGCAAAGCCAAGGAGTTCTTCAGGTGAGTACAAATACACTTGATTACGTGATTAGGAAATATCGTTTATTTCATACACTTTGCAAAAATGTTATGTCAATAAATACTACAAAAGGTTTCTATTATAAAAAAATCCATATTTCTCACTCGTAATGATAATTTTTAATAATATTTCCAATGTGGAAAATTGTGTGGGTTTCACATTGACTATAAATAAGTATCTTGGGAAATACAACAATATCGCTAAGGAATTCCTAAGAAGAACTTATCCAATTCTACTTGACAAGTGGTGGAGAGAGACTGAGGCGTTATCTCGAGTTGTGAGAGACTGGGAAACTAGGTATTTCCCTGTATGACGCGATGAGATCATCCTCTTGTCCCCGGGCAGTCTCTCTCTAGAGCTTCCCGACAGCAGGTAAATTAAGTAACAGATTCGAGGGCTTCTCCGGAATACTTGGAGCTCAGTCAGTCTCGTTGGGGATCAGTCAGTCTACTTGGAATCCTCGTAGATCCCTTCGCACACCCTGATGAGCTCATCCATGCCGTGCAATAGGCCCTCCTCGCAATTTCCGGGGATCCAGGGCTTCCGGTGGTCCACGCTGACGCCCTCGGGCAGCACCTTGTTCTTCGCGAAGTCAATCATCCAGGCGCCCACATGGTGATCATCGTACACGATGAAGACACTGCTGCCGACCACCTCGTGACTCTTGAAGTATTCGCTCTTCTCGATCAGCGATCGCATCTGCTTCAGTCTCTTGATCAGCTCCTTCGTCACGCCGCGTCGCTTCTGCAGGAAATTTCCCACCAGCTGACGCACGTCCGTGTCACTCTTGACCGTCTTCAGATCCGTGATGGGTGTGGAGCCCTTGATCTTCATCGCCTCGATGCGGAAGCCCTTCGTCTGGCTGCTGGACATCTGCTCGCGAAACAGCATGTAGCGCAGCTTCGTCACGGCTTGCGCCTTGTGTTCCTCCTCGGTGGGCGCCTCGGGATCCACGAGGATCATCTTCTTGTACAGATCCGGCCGCAGCGTGGTGTTGGTCACCTCGGACTCCAGGAATGTTCGGCAGCCCATCTTGATGTCCATCACGTTGGGCTCCTTGAAGCCGTGCAACAAGTCCTGCAGCTCGATGTGCGACTCGCCGCCGATTTCCCGGTAGCCGATGTACTTGGGCACGATCTTGGAGGCGCAGGGATCAGTGGACAGGGCTTTGTAAGCCACGATTTCGCCGTCTGTGGGTCCGGTCACGCGCTTGCGCACGACACCGTTCGCCGTTGGGGCGATGCTCTCGGGATGACCGGACAACTGGAGCCATCCTGGCGGCACAACATTGGCAGTGTTGCTCTGCTGCAAGAGGACAGGCGAAGCAGGAGCGCTCAATTCCAGGGCGTTCTGAAGAGAGAAGAGAAAGACAAAATGTTTAGTCTTCGATCTCTATAATTTGTGTGATGATTTGCAATTGCTATAAGTCTCTCTGAACCCGGATAAAAGTTGTATCAAACCGTGCGTGGAAAATCGTTTAATTAAGCGCAAAAAGCAATTTATTGCCTCAAACTCACAAAACTAGTTGTTTTGGGACAAGAATTGAGCTCTTTCTCAAAAGATCTGCACAATTATCGGCAGATCTGCGCTCAAGTGAAACAGTAAGTTGACGTAATATCATTCATTTTCAGGAATCTCTTATAAATCACGTTTCACACGCGATTAATTGGTGATCATAAAGTGATGATCAGGCTGAGAAGTGCGATCGCGAATGCAGTTTCATGGGCTTTTGTGTTAAATGATCGCGCCATTTGCACTTAATCGGCCAATTATTCAATTAAATCAGCGGCAAGAGCAACTGCTCGAGTACATATTCGATGAGTTCAGCGATCGAGAGGGTCGGAAAAGGTTGAAAATGGGGCGAAAAGTGAATGGCTGGAGGTTCGTTATATTGGACATAAATTTTCTCACTCTGGATCCCACCATAAAAATGTATAATTAACAAATTTGTGTGCGTCAATCGCATATTTAATTAATATTTCAACTTCTTCTCCGCTCATATTAGATCTTCGCGCATCACTTTTAACTCGCTGTTAATTTATTTACAAGGAGTAGCCAAGCACTCAAAACATTTATTCAAATGGCTCACATATTCATTATGATATGCAGAGCTGAAGAAATATTGGATGGCTTATCCAATTTCCATTTCTGACGATAAAATTCTGTTTCTTGTCTTTAGGGGCGAAAGATGAGAGATCACTTCCAATGCACGAAATGGGTGGAATTGGAGGAGGAAATTGTGCGCTGGAACAGATATTATTCTTTTATGAATTGACGTCACGTTTCATTGTTCACACAACTCAATTCTATTTAATGAGTGTGTGAAATACACATTTTCTTAATGATCCTTTTTTTCGTGGCGACAGAAAACATCCACAGCAATTTGTGTGGCGCGCATTCACGATACTTTTTAATCACGCATGGCATTTTGTGCGCCCAGAAGACAGAGTATGGGGGCCTCTATTTCGACTCTGTTGCCGCACAATTAACCACAAAAGACGCTTTTTTTCGCCTTCGTTTTGTCTCATTCGCGAAGACAACCATTTAAAATGCTCTGACGTCAATTGGATTGAATGAAAATGTAAAATAAATCGAATTGCCACAAGATGAAATACAAACCCAATAAAAGTGTGTGCGAGAAGTGAATAAAATACCGCGAATGATCGCACACAACTCGTTTCTTGATCTCCGCAGAGAGTTGACTCCTTTTCCTCTTAGTTGTGTGCCATTCACAGAAATCGCACAACGAGATTTGCCGGAAATCTGCCATACTCTCATTCAGCTTTTTTTCTGCCTCGCGGCATCGCAAGAAGGTGGATGATCAAGCGATGATGCCTTTGGTCAAGCACCATTAACAGTTATTGCTGTGAGCTTTGAGTGTTTTCACGGATGAGGGGTTTTATTGTCGCCAAATTTGTCAAGATGACAGCGATTGTGGGCGCGATCATTTGCAATAGCTTAGGATTAGCGTGAAGATCAAGTGATCTCAGAGCATGATTGCTCTTTCTGAGTATAGAAGAAAGCTTGAGTGATCATCTGGCAGAAGAATGAGACAGAATCTGATGTGACACGATTCTCAAGATCAGTCAATTGCAATGAGCGTGACATGTTGAATAAAAATGCACACTAATTGCACGCGTTCTTGTGACTCTGAATTGTGTTCCTCCGGAAGCACAATTGATGAGAGGTGGTTTGAAAGTGTTTCACGGAAATGAATGACGTCCGAGAGTCAACTTGTGAAATTTGTTGATTTAATTTTAACCTTTTTCGAGACATCGCGCGCAGGTTTAATTGGCAAACGGGGATTCAGAGATGCGTCATCAAGTTTTGTCACATGGAAGTTCATGAGTGTGCTTCAAGAGTGGACAAAAGAGGGATTTCACCGAAATTTCTCTTTGACCGCACTCAACTTATAACAGCGAATGCAAATTTTTAAACACTCAACACTGTGGAAAATATATACTTACAATTGCGAAGAATTTGAGCAGTGACATGTTGTCATGTGTCGGCAAATTGCGATTTGTAAGGAAGTCACCGTTGATGTTCTGCAAAGAAAGAGAGGAGAATTGATCATTTCAGTGAATCACTGGAGTCATTCGAGGAATTCTTGCAGTCTGTGTATGATTATTCATGTGAAATATAGGCAATCGTGAGTCAAGAGCTTGAGGGATTTGCGCAATAACAGTGAATTCTTTGACAATTTCCGTATCTGGATTTTGATATCGTATTATCTTTTGATTGAGTGACGAACGCTCGGTGTAACAATACAACTGCAGATGTGGGACTTTAAAAGGTCTTTTCTTATCCACTTTGTCTATGCAAAAGACCTACATTTTAGTCTATTTTTACGGTACTCTATAAATTCCTTGTGAAATTGTTTACCTAACATCTCTAGACCGCGGGAGTCAACAATTGTGTAAACAAGTGTTAAATGTCCAACCTTGTTGGCGCGCACAAATCCTATATATTTTTCCTGTCTGTCACAGCACTGTTTTATGATAAATATTACTACAGATCGCAGAATAATTCATTCTTGCCACTTGTGATGCAACCACACGCGAGAAAATATTGTCTGAAGCGCGAGAGATACAAGGGAATGTCTGATAAGATTTCAATTCATGTTTAACATGTCTTTCTACTAATTCGCATGACTACAGAGATTAGGTGATCTGTCGATCCTCCGCTACGTTTTCAACCACACTCATACAAGCCTCTCTAATTGCGGTTTTTTCTGTCATCCCAAACTGATAAAAGCACAGGCAACGATCACTTGAGCTCATGTTTCCTGGCCTGTTCGCTATTTACCCACAAATTATATGGCTATCAGAGACATATTTACCGTCACCAGACCCCAGATAAAGTGGTGTGTGGTTTTTTTCGCGCGTTGACACAAGAAGAGGATTGTGTATTTTGCTGTGTATTTCTGAACCCCAAAAGGAGACTCGCGACAACACCCACTCTTTGCCGAGGACTATCTATCACTGTTGTCAACGCACAGTGTGACGTTTATCATGCCAGGAGAGGTGATCTTGCAGCCAGATGGCACTGGAGATCACTGGTCCGTTCTCAGAGCGGAAAAACGATCACGAAGGAATGTAATTATATTTCATGCTGATGTTCAATTATCATTAATTTGAAGGAAATGACACGCTGAATTTATTTGAACAATGATATAAAAATTTATCAGGTGACGCGTGACAATGCCTAGGTTTTTTTATCGCTCCTGTGAGCTCATTTGCTCTGGAAAAGACTGGCTATTGAAGGAACGTTCTATTGTAATACACGTTGTTTTGTGGGGAGAAACCATGTCATTTAAGGTAACTTTTATGGGGCTTTTGGATGAATGTTTCACTGGAAGTTCTGGTTTTCTTTTTTGATATTTCACAGTGAAATCGTGACAATGAATAAATTTTAGGGCTTATCTGAAGCACTGGAACATGTCACGAAGTGAATACACCAGCCGAAGTGTGAATAGGACACATTTTTGGGGGGATTTCTAGTAGGTGGTATTTTCTAAATTCCAAAAGAAGGCAATATGTTCACGGTTATCAAAATACGAGGTAAATTGATAAAAAGAGTGTCACAATTCATCGTCACACCACAAATGTCGTATGTACGTGCAGAACAGAAGCTAAACAGTGGGTTTTCTGATGTGAATTTCATTGAGTTGTTTAATGGAATGCAATTTATATAAAGCACACTCTATTAGTGTTGTAAATTGGCATGGCGAGAATCGCAACATTGTTGGGGAAAAACAAAGTGTATAATTGTGGAAAATACACATCGGACTCAACAATATGTATTCGAAAATGATCTTGTACTTGTTCACAACTTCAAATGCATGCGAGTCACTTCGTGACGTCGCTTTTAGCGGTGTGATTAATTTAGCAGTGCCTTTCGAAAAAAGTCATGCGGAGATACTTGAGAAATTGATTAATGACATTTCGCGAAATCGCAGTGTTAATTGACTCAATTTCAACCAAAAGAGAGACAATTTGACTTCAAGGCTTTTAACTTACAATGCTTACAATGTGTCACAGTGTGACAGAAATGTAAAAGAGCGCGCTTTCGAGAAAGGAAGAAAATTCATGTGATCGCGTTTAATTGTTTTTCGTTCATTGACTTGCAAACAATGTGGAGAATATCATTAAAGAGAAATAAATTATTCTTGTCTCTGATTTTATAAATAAACACCATTATTGAGCACTCAAAGTAATGCTCATCAATAACCCACTTTTATTGCTTTTGCCTCCCCTTTTCGGTGGGCGAAGAGAAGAATTTTCTATTTTTAAAATCCTTCCTGTGAAAATATGTCTTCAGCAATTTGCGTCGCGATCGATTGATCGTGAGTAGCATTGTCAAATTTGTAATTGTCTCTTTGCGCACAAAACCATAACGATTCGCTTTAGTTCGCGGTATTGAGAGAGATAAAATTTAACAGTGTGGGAAATAAGCATTGAAATATAAATCGCGAGAATATTTCTGACCGCGCTGAGGCATAATTTCTACAGGAAGTGGATTTACTGGAGGCTTTTTGTGCAGAAGCCACTAAAATTTGAGCGCAACTGAAACTTTTCTGTCGCAACATTTGACGTCATTTCACACTTTTTTCCATGTCATCGTTTGGAGTTTCTTTTTCATGTACTGTGCTCTTTTTCTGTTCGCCGAAGCCACTCTTGCGCATTAAGTTTGCCCGCGCAAATTGCATCAATTAATAAACTTCAGACGTCGACGACTTTCACCGTGTTCGCTTTCCGCACGATGTTATGCAAAAGAAATACGTTAGATTTCGCGGTGGCGAAGATCGCAAACCTTTTGGGGGTCTTTTTTTTGCTGGAGTTTTCTTCACTTAATTTGCGCGAGTTTTGTGTAGTGTGAAAAACGCCAGTTCAATTTTGAGAAATTAGCGAAATTCTTGTGCAGTTTTGCGTCACTCTTAACTCGATCGTACCAGTTTCTTGGCCTTCACATTGGCTGAATTTTGGGAATTAGATCACATTTCAGTGTGAAAACCAAAGGTTTTCCACTGTCACCGGATATCATTGGGACTGTGCGCGCGCGCTGGAGGACAGCGTGAACTTTCGCAATGCGATAATGTTTCCAACTGATCATCAAGCACTTCGATCCAGCAATCAAAAGACGTCATCTGTCGATCACGCGTGATCGCGCTCTTTCCCAAGCACACGGTGAAACTCTCTGGAGGCGCCGAAAGCATGGGAAAGATTCTGGCATTTGCGTGGATTTGCTCCCAAACTCCTCCACGTGTGTTTGAAAAGTGATCATTAAAGGCGCGCTCAAGACTGTTGATCTTTGGCTGAGATGAGAAACGTGTGCGTACTATGAGCGAACATCTGTTTGATACTTACATTACTCTTGGCCGAGTTGCCGTTCTCCACGACGATCATCTTGAGGAGTGCCTTCTTTAATCCCGTGTTCTCGCTCAGGCACAGTCTCTCGTTGGTCCAAGCCATGGGATGCAGTATCGTGGAAGTCATACTCTGACGTTCTTCGCACAGTCTCGCATTGACTCTTTTTGCACTAGAGAACTTTTTATCCCTCTATCGTTCGATGTAATGCCTCAATCATGCAAATTCACTTGCGAGTTATTTAAGACACGATAATAAAACAAGTCACAATCGAGAAACGAGTTTCTCATAGCATTCAAATCGAGATGTTTAGCACACAATACAATGTAAACTAAAATCCAGCATTTGCTCAAAGTATTTTCTTCACTTAAAAACTGTTGTCTTCGCTGCGATTTTTTTCACTTGATATAACCAGGAGAAAATCGCACACACTCTCTGGGATGATTTAATTCCAACAACTGTTGTGTGTGACGAATAGAAATTCTCTTACTTCGGAGTCGAGCTGAAAAGTGTGTCGCTTCGGCTCAAAGTCTCAAGAGAAACTAAAGTACGTTCTGTGGGCGCGAACGAACTATACATGAGGCCTCGCTGCTGTCTGGCCTCTCGATCGCTGGGGAGTCACTGTGTGTTGCCTCGAAGTGGGGAACGGCAGTCGAAGTGGCACGATAAATAGATTGTACACTGTACAAGACACACTTTTTCCTCTCCTCAGCTCTAAGCCTCGCCGATAAGATACAAAAGTTGTTCCAAGAGAAACACACTCCTCGCAAATAGTCTCGGCAAAGAGGCGAAGCAAAAAAGAGCGATTGTTCAGTGTAAATACTCCTCAGACATGCCCAAAACACTGTCCAGAATTTAACTGTGAACGTACATATTTTCATCTATTTGGAGAGTCTTTGGCGAATCTCTCGTGAGGAATTTACAAGCGATCATGTGCTTCATCTCATCTCTTTTGCTTATAAATCAGTCATTGGCTATGTATCTTTCGGCTATTGCATCACTTTGTAGTAAAGCAGAGTGCTGAAGAAGACCGAAAATAATTGTTTACCATTGCCTAAAAAATTCACTCATCGATCAAATCTATTTGTCTGATTTTTCTAGAACGATCAGCACTAAAGTGGAGAAGATGATCACACTTTTTGAACTCATTCCTAGAAATAAATGAGGAAAACAGCAGGTATTAAAATTTTTGCTTAGGGGATTTAGAGCTGAAAGCGAATATTTGTATATTAATCCTCCTTTCTTATCCCCTCGATTCTGGTGTGTTCTATAAATACAAGATTTCAACACTTAAATTGCAGGTAATTAAGCAAATTCATGAGGAGTTTCTGGAATTTTTAGAAAGCAATTCCCACAACGGAATTGTACTTAGAATTTTGATTTCTCTAATCACATTGTTACAAGCATTTTTGTTATATACTTTACGTAATTATGGAGAATTGAGTTTTTTTTTCCACCATGCAAACTCGTGCCAAAAGAGATAATAGTATTATTTCCCTTTCCTCCGTGTTGTCTATTTAATTAAAAATAATCGGTGGCGTTCACGAACCAGTGATTTTTATGACCATCGCGACTGTCTCAAATATTGCATGCACTCTAAGCGGAATACAGAGATCGATAACTTCGTGCGGTATTAATTTCTGGGGTGACATTTGATCCGCAGAAGATCACAGAGAGATTGAATTTTTGTGGCGACTCGGAGCCAGTGAGCTGCTATAATTCCATCTGGCGGTTTGTGGATTTGATTAATTGCCCTGGTAATTGATCGTGACAGTTTAATTGGCGCAATCACTTGAACACTATATGCAGTTGCAACATTATGTTTAATGACAGCGATCACTCTGCGGCGAAGAAAGGCCTCGACAGAGAGAAAGAGAGAGAAAGAGCGAAATTTTGCTATTCTTCACTCAGATTCTTATTTGAACAGATAACAGAGACAGAATGAAGAAAAAATGACGAAAAATGAGACGTTTTCTGTGTGTCTTCTAAATAGAGATTACACTTTGTGTTGAAAGGCAAAATGTGAATATTAATGAAATGTTTTAATTAATTCATTAACACCATAATTAGCTGAATCGAGAGAGTCCATAAGCTATTTGTTTTTCCAATACAGAAACTCCATTTCACCCACGTAAGAGTCGACGCGCAAATTGGCTGAAAACCTTGCAGAAAAGAGTTGAATTTACGCATTGATTCTTTCAAAGAAACACGTAAAGCAATTAATACGACACTCTCTCAAGATCATCTCGGATCTTCGTTGACCTTCTTTGGACACTACAACTGCCAATGTGCAAATTTTGTGTTGGAAAAGAGAGCCGATTTTCCTCGTTTTGTCTGCAAATATGAGCATGTTCGAATTGACTCTTTGCTCAGAGAGTATAGGATCACCAGTGGATTACATTGCCTTGAAAGTATGTTAAATCAACTTTACTAAATTGCCACAAAAACATGCAAAAATACCTAGACGCTGCTTTCTTATGCTTTAAGGTATTGACATGGATTACAATACTCTGCTTTTATGTTTGTTATGTTTATTGTTGTGCAAAAATTTTGGTTTTATTTGCACTCAGATTAGTATCTAATATCTGAAGGTTTTTCTGTATTTTGGATTCATGCATATTGTTCTCATTCTGTTGCAAATAAGCTGGAAAATGTTTCAGTTCAACTCCAGAATTTCAATAAGCCATTATAGTTTAATAAAACTGGCGTGTAGTAATGAAATAAACCTATGAAACTTTAATTATATTTGTATACACAGCATTCTGCACGTGCGTTTTTTTAGGTTCACTTTTCAGTCTATTGCAGGCAATAAAAAATTACATAAGAATCGTTTTTTCCTTGAATTATGTCTATGAGTACATAGAGTTAATATACACAGATGGTGACTATTATCAGACGTTCTGTATTTTGATAAATCAATGAATACTGTGTCCGCATAGAAAATGTGAGATATCGAAGTGTGTTGATTAAAAGTGAAACTGAATGAATAAAATTAAACTCCATTTTAAATAGTCGATAATTAGCTGTGATTCACGGATGGTTTGTAATATCTTTCCAATGACGTGCCTCTATGAATTAAGTCAGAAAAGTATAGATTCTGATCTCAAATGCACGGCTGATCGTTGTGCAATATAATTGTAACTTATCACCTCTTAGCAAATCGTCGTTGAAGCTGCACGGCGATTAGATCAGTTTGTTGCCACTCCAGTGAACTTTCTACAATTCGAAATCGATCCGCACTGTGACGTCCGCGGAAGATTCCCAAAAGGGCACCTCCTGAATGCCTGCAGGTTTGGAGATCCGTTTCACTCCAGAGAAATCCACTTTGGCGAGAGTGCGCCGAGGAGTGGATGGAATATTTTGGTGTTTTTCTGTGTGGTCTTCCAAAGTTCGTTAAGTTTCCATTGCCCCTCGGGCGATGGGTGGAAAGTTTTCTCACGGCACGCCTGGTCACTCTGCGGCGTTCACGTGCTCGCCACCCCGGCTGTTCTGGGTGAATGTCACCACCGCGCGGAGTGGAAAACTTCCAGAAATAAAACCAGTCGATCTATTGTTATCGCGAGAGACTTTTGTTGGGCCGCTCTTGTTCTCGCCGTGCATCCGCACGTTGTGCTGAAGGCGGTGAATTAGAGCGGGAGAGGGAGAGCTGATTTATGTGCAAATCGAACTAGTTGGAAGAGGAGGTGCGAAGAGAGAAAAGAGTTTAATGAATTTCCAATGCCTGGATTGACGTCAATACGCGCTCAAAGGCAGCAAGAACACGTTTACCGGGTCATTGAAATAATTTTCGCACGACTGCTGGCAATTTTAGCGGTTTCACTTCTGCTGTCGATTGTCCAGAGATGCGCTCCCAATTCAGCTCTCATATTGCTCCAGGGCTCATTAGCTGGCAATCTCAGCTGCATCGCGTAAAAGAACGCACAGCCGGTGTGTGCTGGCCCAAGGTAAATGGCTTCTTACAGTGCGTGTCTGGCGAGATAATGATCCCAATAGAAGTGGATTTGAAAGTAAAATTCACTCACCACTGATAAAGTCACATTGCATATGACGTCTGTTCCTTTCTGCAAATAATTTCAATGCAAATAAATAACACTTTGCAACGTAAATTACTTACCAAACAAATCACGCGAACACGTCTCATATTTGCAATCTTCCCGTGATAACCGTTGACTGTGATCTAAATTTAGGATCATCAACTTGTTAACGAGATTTTCGATTGCCAAATTTGTAATGTGTGAGAAAAATCGGGTAGAAATTTGCGGATTTTCTATTTGCAGAGATGCCAAAGTGAACGCGTATTTATCCAAAGTGTTGTGACTCTGTTGAGAAACTCATTGACAAATACAGTTGGAGTCAAAAAAGATGGACTTTTGAAACGCGCAAAATAATATTTGTCAAATGCTTGGCACACAAACAAACTATTGGAAAAATCTTGTGGAAAATATTGTTCGCACAATGAAATTTACAATGTTTAAATAGGTAATATTGCGAAATAAGGAAAAATCTGTGGGAAAATCGATTTGATTTCTGGTTATTTGCCTTTTTGGCATTGAAATTTTCAATAATAATTACTCAAAGTAACAATATGACATATGCAATATGCTGAATATGTTCTTTGAGATCCAAGCAATTAGAGCTAAAGTTTTCGCTTGAATTTATGGCATAACCGGCAGAACAATAATATAAATTGCAGAGCAGAGACGTGAGATTTGCGTCTGTGGTCATCAAGGGCATAAATTTCCATGCAAGAAAAAATAAACATCCACTCTTAATTACAATTCCACATGTGAATTGCCGTGACGCACGGCGTGAGTGGGATTACTCTCTGGTGGCACTGTTTTTTTGCTGATGGCCAAAAAAGTAAAAATCTTCCATCCAATTTACATACAAGTGGAAACAATAAAAGAACTTTGACGTGTCTCGAGATGAGTTTTCCTTTCTTCTTCCAAATATAATTTTCCGTTCGACAGGGTGAATTTTGGATAAACAAACAAATTCATGGCGTTCGCCTTCCGGAAATTTATGTCTTGGAGAGGATCGCGCGAGAGTTTATTATTGATTTCTTATTCATGTGACTTTGACTCATTGCCACAAATGATGTGACTTTTCATGGAATTGTGCGAAATTTTCGCAGAATTTTCAGTGCGTAAGTCGCGCGTAATCTTCAGAATTGAGGAACATTCCCAATTTGCGGAACGAGAGAATTCCATCAACTAATCATACGCAATCACGAGGGAAGCGCGTGAAAAGTGTCACTCTGGACTTTTGGTGGCGCCAATGTGAGAATCCTTAGTGCAGTTTCATTGAGAAATGGCTTCAATCTCAGATCTGGGAAACCGTCAAAAGTTTTTTCCCCGCTCGTGGTGGAGATTTTTTTCTCCAATTGGCTGATTAAAGGCATCAAAAGTTCAGATTCAATCTGTCTCTCTCTCTTGCACTCCACATTGACGTCATGGCGCTCAATGCAATCTCCGAAGATGATTGCCTGTCGCTCAGTGGCTGATGTAAGTAAATATATAGTGGGAAAATAATGGGGCTGGGCAAGTGTGTTGATGAAAATACCGTCAATTTTTTTATCTGTGCACTAAATAAAAAAGGTTTTCGCGATTATCCAATAAATAAAGATTGGTCTATTTTTAGGTTAAACACGCGCGCAAATATTTTGATTTAAATTTAGCGTTGTCAGCACAAATGAGGACGCGTGATAAAGGGAGAGGATTTTAGAACTTTCCGCAACCGGAAGGATTGTTATCGCATTTGCCACTTGGCAGCCTCTTCACCCAATTCTGCACGAGATTTATTGTGATGTCGTCAATGCATGTTGCTCAAGAAATCAATTTTTCTGTTCTCAAGCTGCGGAAATTTATTCAATTTTATAAAATTATCATTTCACAGCATCTTCGAATTATAACCACTATGAATCTCGTGACGTCAAGTCTTTCTGAATTGCTAATCGCGTCGATGTGTGAAAGTGAAAAAATATGGTCTTTTGCGATGGAAGAACAGGAAAATTCCGCCACAAAACATTCAAAACTTGATGTCTTGATCAAAATATTGTCTATAGCATTTCTCTTGATAACAGCTTTTCAATGATACGTCTATGAATGTGACTCTCTGTGGCGCTCTTGAATGTTCTCCTCACCTCATGGAAATTTCGATAAGTTCAACATTTGCCAATGAAGCCGGTGGAAAAGGTGTTTCACTGTTGAATAATTCCATAGTTGAATATTAGCAAATATTTTTTCTTCACCACTTCAATTTATCTTCTTGCGTGAGTCAGTGAAGACGGAAGTTGGAGGAAGAGTCTCATTATAGATTTTTATTTGACACATTCGAAGATCATGATCACTGTTTTTCCTTGGGATGCTGAAAGCTTATCGCCTCGAATTTTGCATTAATTACAATCTCAGAAGCTTTTGCTCTTGAGCCTTCTCAAATCGACTGCAATTTGTCAAAAAGTGAACTGATAAGGAGAGTCTGTGAAATGTAGAAGTTGCGAATTTATGCAAATGACTGTTGTCTCTCCATGTTATTCCCATCGAATTGACTCTCCCCGTTTTACTACCCATCGATTCAGCTTTAGTGAATAATTTTTCAAATATTTCTTCATCAATATGTTTTTTTTCGGCGTGAATCACTGTGTCCAACAGCCTTTTTTGCGGCATCTCCGCCAGCGAGTGTGCAGAAGAGTTCACACTTGAGGTGAATTTATCCACACTGTTTCCCTAGTAATTAAGAAATCATTACAGCAGCGCGAATGGAATGTGTGGACAAATAGAGTCTATTTGCATTGGTGGCACTGTAAAACAATTCTAACTCAATATTTGACCAGGCTTTCGAAAATGTGTGAGAAATATTCAGCAGATGCGACAAATGCGCACTCTGGCATTTTTACCTACTCGTGTGCACATGGCAAATGGATCTTTACGACCCAAGCAGATCTGTTTTGCTGCCCATTGTGCTGGAAATTAAGCTCCCCATGCGCAGGAAGTGCAGTAGAGATAGTGATTTTTCTGGCCGCAAGCGGCTTTCTTCGCTTGGCAATTGCTTGCGAAATGCAATTGATATCAAGTGAAAATCTATCTGCCACTTGTCGCTCAATGGACGTCAGAGCGCAGAAAGTGGAGCAGAAGCGCTAAGGTGACTTCCATCCGGAGAGCAACGACTCCGGGAGGCGAACAACTACGGAAATCACCGCATAATCGACAATATTGCCGTGCATTTTGATTATGCGAAACGTTTTTACCCTCTAACAGGGGCGCTGAGTAATGAAAAAATGTAAATAATTGTTGAACTAGTTGGAAAGATTGTTCTGTGCTGCAGATCTTAGGATCTGATCGCCTCTTGGATCTTTGCAACTGACGCGAATGCTGTGACCCCAAAAAAATGGACAACACACAAAGTAGTATGATTGCACCAGAAAACTTGCCTACGTCAGTTCTAAATCAGTCACCAATATCTCTGTGGGTTTGTCCGCGGTTATCGCACTTTTCCCGGGTGAATTTTGTAAACATTTTTCCCCAAATAGTCTCAACACGAAGCGAGCTAAGTTCAAAAAATTTGACTGGCAAAAAAAGGCGCTCAATCAAACTTTGATCTTCCGTAATTTCTGCCCAGAAGACGAGTGGCGCTTTTTCGAGAGGAAGTGTGATAGTTGGAATCAGCGAATGAGACCACTTTGGTGCGCAATTTCATCAGAGGCCACTCACAGTGCGTTGACTGTGACCCTAAGCAGAAGACATAAAGAAATCATGCCAGCGAGATTGTTGATAGGACCATCTCTTGCGTCAATGGTCTTTCACAGGAATATCTTCTGATCCCCTCCAGAAAAGCACTAACGCAGCATTTAATTATAGCCACTCGATTGCCCTGATATCAGTCTTTGTTTTTGTTTCTCGCGCTCGCAAAACAATCGCTTAAACTCACATACCTTCAGGCGACACTCATCTTCAAGCTCTTCAAGTGTTGTGCACATTAGATCGCAAGGATCAGAGTATGAAGCAGAAAATTGCACAAAATTGATGCTCAAAGAAGTTCTCTGAAGAGAAGAAATTTTTCCAATAATATTTCTTGACGATATGAAGAATTTGTCGGAAGCAGATTTTTTCCTTCCGCATAAAATCACTTGATTTATTTTCATATGACTGTGCTGAAGAGTTGAACAAGGAAAAAATTGATAATTTTACTGTATGTTTCTATGATGAAATTTCCCTGATAATAATCCCTTTCTATACAGAAACAGACAGACAAAACAGACGATCATAGAAAGTCAATCAGTAAATGAAAATTGACTGACAAATGATCAAAGCTTTAACACGTTATCTCAAGTGGATTGATAAACGAATAATGCTACGTATTTTAGACAAAACAAATGCGCAATCTTCATAATTTATTCGAGATGGAATCAAGATTTGAAGACTTGCAGTAATAACTATTACTTCCTTTCTGATTTTATCATTACATTTAATGCTGAAGATGTGCCCTCCAAGGTGCCCCTTCCTACTCTAAAGCACAAGTGCTCATCCCAAATGCACAATCTCCTGGAGCTCTGCCGCCAATTCCGTAGCAAATTGCGAAAATACGTCGGATGCAATGTTGTTATCTGAGGGCGGAAACATTGTTGCATCCGGTGGTGTTCGCCTCAACCCTCGGAGCGCTTTCGAGGTACATCCTGCTAAATTAAATCGATTGACATGTTTTGCATTGGGAGCAATTTGCGATCCGGCGATGAAAAGTCCCACGAGTGTGTTTGTCGCCATGAAAAATCGATTCTTCCCTCGCAATGAGAATATATTCTGAGGACAATCGCCGTAAACACAGCATTTTGGGACACTCCTGGGAATCCGCCCCAATTTGGCGTCGATTGATGGCCACAAACTCGCCTTTGATGACGTGACAATGAGCCATTTGTGTTCGGTGGTTTCGGTGAGCAGGTGCTTCTGCAGAACAGTCGTAATCCGGGAAAATTGGACTATCGCATAATTATTATTCCTCCCTGGTCGATAAAAAGGCCGAGGCGATGAATTTATTGGAAAATTCTCTCAACAATTTACATTATCTGGCCATGAGGAGAAAAATAGTTGGGAAAATACACCATTTCAGATCAAATCACTTTCGAAAAAAAAACACACTAAATAACTCCCATAAATTGGGCAAACAACAAGGGGTGAAGAACAGTGCTGCTTGTTGTGCATTTTAATTGCCAATTTCCGATAAAAGTGATGATTGCCGTTTGAATTTATCGATCTGATTTCCTGACTCTTATATTTTTGTGAGTGAATTTTTTTGGCGAATTTTGAAGTCAGTTAGATAGATTTCTGGCAATCCTTTCGTCATTTCTGCAGGACTCTTTGCCGTCCAAAGTGTTCCAGCCTTTCCACTGGCGTACCAGAGAAGTTCAACCACAGACAGAAGACTGGCTCCGATTGTGAAGCCCGCCAAACCGCCAAGAGTGGCCAGAAGATCGTACCATGTGGAGATGATTGTTTGCTAAAATGTAAAGAAGATAAAGAAAGGAAGATTTTGGCATTAAACTTGAGTGTCACTCACATGATATTCCACAGCGTAGGGCAAAGCGAAATTAACGTGAATGACACTCAAGTGACTGTCTTCTGTCACGCGAGTTTCGTTCAGGAAGTCTGGTGGAAAGGGGAAATTCACCATTCCGTAGTGCGATCGCACGCCGTACTTTATGTAGTTGCAAGTCGGCATGCAATTGGGACATTGTGTGCTAGTTGACTTGAAATCAATGTTTGACGCGTCTAACAACAGAGGCTCATAATTGTCCCATTTATCTGCCGAATAAGCGAAGAAAATATATTGCATTTTTTCCATAAAATCGCTAGATTTCGCATTACTTTTCCACTTGATCAGGCACGAAATATCGTTCAAGAGGCATTCAGATCCGTTGTAAATATTGGAGTATTGATGGGAATAACATCGGCAAAAATGTATCATATCCATCAGTTTGCATGCCAACTGGCATTCGCTGAATGTGTAGAAGTCCTTGAATATCAGTTGATTCTCATCGCGAAAGAAGCATCCTCGTACTCTTCCAGAAACGTGACGCATAGATTCATCGCCTTTGATGGATTCTGGAAAGAGTTCAATGAACAACTCGCCAGAGAGATAAACCTGACGCTCTATGTAAGCGTTGGTTGACATGTCTGGATAGTCCTGAGGATGAAAGATGAGCACTCTGGATGCCATTGAAGATTGGATGTTGTAGATTTGATCTGATGCATTTTGCTCGATGATTACGCTGAGGCCGTCTTTGAATTCGGAATCTCTGACAAAGAGTGGCTTAACTGGAGGAATTGGAAAACCTTGCTCGGCTATTTTAAACATGTCTTTGCTGGGAATCCTTTGGTAGTTGAATGTGCAGCAAGGACCGAAATCTGTTTTGTTGGTTTTGAAGAGAGTGGAACAGTTTTGTCTCTTGCCATTCCAGAAGCATTCCTTCAGAAGATCGTCACAGGATGTCGAAAGCTAAGGATTGAGACACTCATAACGGATTAGGAAGGAGAGGAGAGCTGTGTTAAATGGTGTCTTACATTGGCAATGATCTCTTGAATTGGATACGGATTTCCGTACAATTCCATGAAGAAACTGTGAAGTCGATCGAAGAGGTAGAAATTGTCCTGATCAATATTGAGGGTGTAGAAAGAGCCCAAGTGTAGAAGATGGTTGTACACCCCTTCGTAGCTGTTGGACACCTTGACTGACGTGAAGTTCTGCATGAAGAAGCTTGAGGGGGCAAAAGAATCATAATTTTTTCCTAATTTAGCGCTTCCTTCCGCTCGAAAAGCACGAGCAAATCCTATGATACGTGAAATGGGCCATTATCAAACAGTCAATGGTAATGCCTCACCTTCGCTTTCACACTAGAGAGATATCAAAATCCAGTGTTATGCTGGCGACAAGTTGAGAATTTTCCAACATAAAAGCCTCGGAAAATCTGAGGAGAATTCATTCTCACTTTGCCAGTCAAGTAGAAAATGTTGTGCCTCAAAGTTCTCATCATTTCTCTCTTATTTGTCATCCGGCGAGTTGAACTCACGGAAGTGACACGTTTTGATAACTACAAAGTGTACAAACTGCACCTGAATTCGTGGGAGGATGTAGAATTTGCTGATGATCTGGAGAAAAATGACTACTCAATTGAAGTGTTGTCGGCAATCCTGAAGAAAGTTCCTCAGCAAACGAACATTCTAGTGCCGCCGCACAGGAGTGTGGACTTCGAGAGTCTCTTGAATGCCAAGAGCATCGAGTACAACTTGATTGAGGACAACTTCCAGGATGTGATCGATCAGGATGCTCGAATTAATCACGAGAGAATCTACAAGGAGGAGTACGGCTGGGAACGTTACTACAAACTGAAGCCCACCTACAAATGGATGAAGGTTCTTGAAGCCAAATATCCGGGAGTTGTGACAACCGTTGTGTCGGGACAGAGCTACGAAGAGCGAGATGTCATGGGCATCAAGATATCCTATGGAGCGGATCATCCAGCGATTTTCATTGAATGTAAGATAGAAACTTTATGCTTAACAGTAAGGTAATTTTGTGTTCTTTTAGCTGGAATGCATGCTCGTGAATGGATTTCCCCGGCAACTGCCACTTACATCGCCAACGAGCTTCTGACTAGTGAAGATCCAGAAGTCAGGAGAATCGCCGAATCATACGACTGGTACATTTTCCCAATCACCAATCCCGATGGCTATGAATACACGTGGCAAGTGAATCGTCTCTGGCGAAAGACGCGAAAACCCTGCGGACTCTGCTATGGAGCTGATCCCAATCGCAACTGGGACTTCCACTGGAGGGAAGCTGGCACTAGCAGCTATCCTTGCTCCGAAGTTTATGCTGGAAAGAAGGCCTTCTCAGAGTCAGAGACCAAGAGTCTGGCAGACTTCATCTCAACCATCTCTGGCCTGAAACTCTACGTCTCCATTCACTCTTATAGTCAACTTCTTCTCTATCCGTTCGGAGTGAAAAGCGTGACTTTGTCCAACACTGAAGACTACGACACGATATCCAACGCCACTGTCGAGGCGATCGCCCAGCGATATGGAACCAAGTACATCTACGGAAACATTGTCGACACGATCTATCCTGCCGCCGGAGCCTCAATTTGTTGGGTCAACGGCGTGTTGAATGTGCCTCTGACTTTCGCCTTTGAGCTTCGTCCTGACAGTGAATCTGAGTACGGCTTCTTGCTGCCTCCGGACCAGATTATCCCAACGGGAGAGGAAACTCTGGACGGATTTGTTGCCATGATTCAGACATCAGAATCTCTTGGCTACATGACGTTGTAAGATGCAGTGCAGATGTGGAGAAAATAAATCTTTGATAAATAAATTCTTTGATACAGGCTTGAAAATGAGTTAGTTTGAATTCTCTAGCGAAGAACATTTTGAGAGTAAGTGAATGGTTAAGAAGAGCAAAGTTTAGTGGATCAATGTGTGGATTTTGCAATGCTATTTAAACTCTCATGTTTCGCAATTGCACTGCGAAATGTGCTGGACGTGGTAAATTATTCTTATCACAACTTTTTTATATTCGCAGCGAATTACAAACTTTTCATTACGTGTGTCTGATTTTAGTGAATATAAAAGCGTTTTTATGACATTCTTTTCAGTTGAATTGTGAAATCAAAGTGAGGCAAAAGGATGAATTTCGCAACCTTTTGGATTTCTCTATCTTGGATTATTGGTCAGAATCTTGCGAACACTGTTCGATATGACAATCATCGAGTTTATGGCTTGTCTTTGAATGCCGAATCAGATTCTGGAGTTATGCGAAATTTGAAAAGAATCGGTGATGGTGTAAATTTCCTATCGCAACCACGGAAGGAATCAAATGAAAGTCATGTTATTGTGTCTCCGGATAAATTGGCGGAATTTAAACACATATTGCAGACGAGTGGGGTGAAATCTTGGACTCTGGAAGGGAACTTGCAAAAGCAAATTGACTTGGAGCGCATTTCTCGCACGAGACAGAGAAAAAAGAGAAGTGTTTTTGAAAATAACGCAATCGATTATGCTTTTGATAGTTATCAAAATCTCTCTACGATCCACGATGCTCTCCATATGTTGGTAAATAAGCATCCTGATGCGTTTACCATGATCGGCGCAGGGAAGAGTTACGAAGGACGAGAGATTCTTGGTGTGAAAGTGACTCGGGGAAAAGACAGACCGATCATCTTCATCGAGGGCGGCATTCATGCTCGCGAATGGATTGCTCCTGCGACGGTGATGCACATTTTGGGATCGCTGGCGTATTTGGACACACCGGAAATCAGACACATGCTCTTGAACTACGAGTGGCACGTCTTTCCTGTTGTGAATCCAGACGGTTACGTGTATTCTCACGACGTTGATCGCATGTGGAGAAAAACCAGGCAGCCTTACAAGAATTGCTTTGGAGCTGATCCCAATCGCAACTGGGACATCAATTGGAAAGGAGATGCAGTCATGGACGATCCCTGTTCGGATGTGTTTCCAGGACCACACGCCGAATCAGAGCCTGAAATTAAGGCTCTTGCCAACTACTTGAAGTACATCAGAAAGATGTTGAACTTGTACGTGTCTTTTCACAGCTACTCGCAACTGTTAATGTTTCCATATGCTTACAAGAAAGAGCATCACAAGGATTATAAGCAGTTTAGCGATATTGCGAATGCAGCAAAGGAAGCTATTATCAAGAAGTCCGGAATTTACTATAAAATTGGTTCAATTAGCGAAGTGATTTATCAAGTTAGCGGAAGTTCACTTGATTGGGTTTCAGATGTTCTCGGAGTTCCTCTGGCATTTGTATACGAATTGAGACCTTTTGAAGCATCATTTGAACTTCCTGAGGATCAAATTGTTCCTGTTGGCGAGGAAATTATGGAATCGCTCAAAGCAATGATTCATCGTGCGGAAGAACTCGGCTATATGAAGAAGATATTGAATTAAATAAAATTACTGAGAGCACGCTTTTCACTTTTTGACGTACTTTGGAATAAGTCTTAGGGAGTTATTCTAGAACAAACATTCTCACACAAGGAGTCGTTGAGATTTGAAGTATGCACTTTAGAGACATTTATCGTAAGCAGACTTTGTGATAAGAAATACTTGAAAGTGCTCAAATCGATATATAAAGACAGACAAGTAAGAATTCCTAGCAGTTTGTTAGCTGATCGCGTAATCATGAGGACGACATCAATCTTGGCAGCGCTTTGTTGTGTCTTCGGACTGGCTCTTGCGGAGGTCGCGAGATACGACAACTATCACGTCTACGACGTAATTGCGTCTTCCTCCGAGGATGTCAAGATTCTGGACGAACTGGAGAGCAGCAGTGACAGTGTGATTTTCCTCGCGAAACCCTCCAAACTGTCCAGTCATGCGAAAATCGTCGTGGCGCCGCACAAGTTGGCAGACTTTGCGGATCTTCTGGAGCGACATGGCATGAAGTCGACGCTGGTGGAGAAGAATCTGCAGCGCCAGATCAATTCTGAGCGCATTGAGATGAGCAAGAGCAAGAAAAGCTCGCAGTTTGATCTGGATAATTATCACAGCCTCAACGAGGTCCACGATTGGCTGCGCTCGCTGGAGAAGGAGTTCCCTGACGTCGTGACTGTCGTGAGTGCTGGAAAGTCCTACGAAGATCGCGAATTGCTTGGCGTGAAATTGTCTCACAAGGCCGGAAATCCTGGAGTCTTCATCGAAGCCGGAATTCACGCTCGTGAGTGGATTTCTCCAGCCACTGTTCTCTTCCTGGTCAACGAACTGCTGACCAGTCAGGATGCTGATGTGCAGAAGCTGGCTCAGGACTTTGATTGGTACGTCTTTCCCAGCGTGAATCCCGATGGTTATGTCTACACTCACGAGAAGGCTCGTCTCTGGAGAAAGACCAGAAAGCCCTTCGGCTCATGCGTTGGTGTCGATGCCAATCGCAACTGGGACTTCCACTGGAATGAGGTCGGAGCCAGCAGTCAACCGTGCGCAGACACTTATGCCGGACCCGAAGCGGCTTCTGAGCCCGAAGTTCAGGCGCTTGTTAGCTTCTTGGAGAGCGTGAAGGGCAAAGTTCACCTCTATCTCTCCTTCCACTCCTTCAGCCAGCTCCTCCTGTTCCCCTACGGACACACTGGACAACATGCCGACAATTACGATGACCTCAAGGATGTCGGCAATGTGGCCGCCAAGGCTCTGGCCAAGAGATACGGAACCAAGTACACTGTCGGCGACACCTACACCACCATCTATCCCGCCGCAGGAACTTCCATTGACTGGGCGAAGGGCGTCATGGATGTGGCTCTGTCCTATTGTTACGAACTCAGGCCCAAGAGCCTGTTCGGTGGCGGATTCGAGCTGCCGGCCAAGGAGATTAGACCAACAGCTCTGGAGACTCTCGATTCTCTGGTCGCTCTGCTGAAGAGGGCTGAAGAGCTGAAGTACTTTGAGCGTGAATGAACTGAATTGCTGAGAACTTTTGTACCGAATAGTAATAAATAATTCATGAGCAAAATTAGACAAACACTTGGAAATTATCCCAGGTTTAGCATTCTGGAAATCTATGTATAATTATGGAATTGAAGGATTCAGAGAAATCCTGTCAAATTCTATGAATTTAAGCCCATTCGAAGTGGTAGAAAATACAGAATTTGCACTTGACTTACATGAAATCTGTGTAATTCGCCAGCGCTTCTCGACTGATTCGAGAGCCACTGCAGATTGCCACCGCTGGGAATGGAATCGTGCTGATAGGCACTCGATACACGGATCTGCTCGTTGTCGTTGGGGCCTTTGAGTAGTTCACGTAAGAGCTGCCAAGCAGCCAAATGGTGGCCGCCATTATTCCCACCAGCATCAGTGTCCAGAGGTATCTTTCCCACCAGGAACGGCCGCTCTCCACAGAATAGCGACAGCCGTGAATGAGTGTCTGGTTGCAATACTCGCGCAGACACACGAGATACTTTCCCCAGCGGGTCCGGCGTGAGTCCATCTCGAAGAGTACGCCTCCGAAGGGTTTTCTCGCCTTTTATTCCCTCGTCGAGTCGGTGGGGGCGAAAAATGATGATAAATGAGTAGAAAGACAGTGGTTGTTATTAAGTGTTTGCTTCTTGAATTTTCTCTTACCATCACCACACTTTTGCCTACTCGAGGGCGATATTTTATTCAAGGCGTGAGCTCATGTTTCATTCATGTTTCAGATAATGAATTCACGTGAGGCGGAAAAGTTATTCATCTTAGTGCGCACAGAGGAATTAAGAGAAATTGCCGCTTTTCCTTTCACATTTCTTGTGGTGTTTTGACTTACACGATGATCACCAATCGAATGATGAACCGCATGTTTAACCAATTAAATCAAATAACGTCAACCTTGATCTATTCACAGCGTAGAGAAGATTGTCAATGTTAAGCTCTCTTCTCGGCAGCTTTCAAAGATAATCGACTTAATTCAATTGTGGCCAATTTCTGTATCTCTGTCTAGTTCAAGAAGAGGGTATTTAAAGTTTATTCTCCAGAAGATCAGTCGTGTAGAAAACTTCTTTCAAGCAGTGTCACGGAAGTTTGTTAGCTTTCAATATGCTGAAGAAGCTCATTTGTGATATAAAGGTTGGCTGAATCAGTTCAAGGGTGAATGACTATATTTTAAAGAGTTCTGTTTTGCAGGATAAGAAGGAACGTTGTCCTGTGAAGCCAGGAGAAGAACTCTATCCGAATTGTGATGCCAGCATTTGGACGCGATCGTGTGAAAAGGAAGTTATCGAACCTATTCAGGGACGAACGACAGGATCAATTCCCAAGTGGATTAATGGGAGTTTACTGAGAAACGGTCCGGGAAATCTAAAGTTTGGCCAAACCTCATTCAAGCATCTCTTTGACGCTTCAGCCTTGCTTCATCGCTTTGCCATTCGTAATGGCGACGTTACGTATCAATGTCGCTTCATCGAAACGAACAGTTATAACAGGAATCGAGCTGCTCAAAGGATAGTTGTGACGGAATTTGGCACTAAAGCAGTTCCTGATCCTTGTCAATCGATTTTCACGCGTGTGGCTTCGATTTTCCATCCTGGAGAAGTTGGATCGGATAATGCTATGATAACTGTTTATCCGTTCGGTGATGACTTGTTTGCCTTCACCGAAACGCCTGTAATGTTCAGATTCGACGCAGAAAGTCTGGCGACACTGGAAAGAGTTAATATGTTCGATAGATTTGGGATTGTTCATCACTCATCACATCCTCATGTCATGTCGGACGGAAGGATTTTCAACCTGGGCATGACTGTGTCAGGAACTGGCCCAAAGTACACAATTCTGGAGTTTTCACCGGGCAGAAGACAGTGGGAAAGCGCCAAAGTGGCTGCCACTCAGGCGACGAGATGGAAATTCCATCCAGGATACATGCACACTTTCGGGATGTCTGAGAACTACTTCGTCCTCGTGGAGCAGCCGCTGAGTGTGTCTGTGAGAAGCATGTTAGTGGCTCATGTGAAGAACGAACCGATGATGGCGTCTTTCAAGTGGTTTCAAGAGCACAACACGCACATTTATCTGTTGGATAGGAAAACAGGCTCTCTCAAGTTCACTTTCCACAGCGATCCTTTCTTCTTCCTTCACGTTATCAACACATTTGAGAAGGAGGATCATTTGATCTTGGATATTTGTTGCTACAATGACCCAAGCATGCTCAATTGCATGTACATTGATAGTCTTCAGCAGATGCAGTCAAATCCAGACTATGCGAAGATGTTCAGAGGACGACCACTGAGGTTTATATTGCCGCTGAATCCAGTGAAAAGTCCTTGTCAGAGTTTTATGACGAAGGCATTTAGAAAGAATGATAGAAATGAACTGAAGTTTGACAAATACAATCTTGTTACTCTTCCAAATACTGCAGCAAAAGCCTTCCTCGCGGAAAACCAGAAGATTTATTGCCTTCCTGAGCTCCTTTGTGATTTAGGGTGCGAAACGCCGAGGATCAACTATGAGAAGTACGGTGGAAAAGAGTACAGATATTTCTATGCCATCAGTTCCGATGTTGATGCTGACAATCCAGGAACGGTAATTAAATAACACAACCATTAGTAGAATATTGTAATGGCATTTTATTCCTTGGCAGATCATTAAAGTGGATGTGATGAGCAAGACACGGATCACTTGGTGTGAGGACAATTGCTATCCGAGTGAACCGATCTTCTTGGAATCCCCAGACGCCAAAAGCGAGGACGATGGCGTCGTGATTGCCAGTCTAGTTTGGGGAAAGGGTGATGAAAATCACGTGGGTTTAATTGTTTTGTGCGCCAAAACACTAGAGGAATTGGGACGCTCTGAGTTCTTCACTCCTAGTCCGGTTCCCAAGTGTCTTCACGGCTGGTTTACACCGCAGAAATGATTGTCATTCCTTAATTACTTTCTTGACACACTAATTGAGTTTCTGCATTTTTGTAGAGCTTAGAAATGCTTGCTATTGGTGTTAATTTTAGGTGCTACGCGTGAGAAAAATAAAATGTTTTCTGTGCTGATTAGATAAGAAAAAATCTGTGTACTCTAAGCAAGGTTACGGCGACGATTTTTGGCTCGCGAAAGCTCATCAGGAAAAAGCGTGTCTCTTGAGATTTGACCAGTGGGTTATCAAGAAATTGGTTTTTGTGGTTTCTATGAATTTTGACATAATATTTGTCGTGCATCAGATAAATTGAGACGAGAAGTTCACACAGCGTATTGATTGAGGTGAATTAAATTCCGATTCTATTCTTAATTCAATTACTTCACTGTGTCTTTCACTCTGAGAACAAACCATGAGAACTGACTATAACCAGCTGAGGTTAAACTCTGATCGAACTGCGCTGACCCTTTCGACCTTGTCTTATCGCAATTTCTAAAGTCTGATCGGACATTTCTTTCGTGACTGACGAGATTTGACCCGAAACTTCTGTGACAAACGTTGAGAAATATGATGGAAAAAGTGAAAATATTCGCGGCTTCGGCCCTTCAGGGGCATTAAACGCCGCACACTTTCGAAACTCGTCTATGAATTAACAGTATTTCAGCCATTTGGAACGTCTCTTATGCTAATTTCCCGGTGAACCGCTTCAATCTGGCTTTTCTGTATAATTGATGCATCATTAAAGCACAACATCCACACGTTTATATTAATAAATTATCTCTCTGCACTCCGGTTCAATCTGGATTTCTGTTCTCTATCTGCATTTGAGTTGACAATTGATTGGGGGAATTAATTGGATTTCATGTGAGTGCATTGTAAGGAAATTTCCCACAAGACATTTAGCATTTTTTTCCGCGCTTTGCTCAGAACTCAATGAGAGATAAGAGAGAGCTCTTTTTGCGCTTCTTTAATAGCGTCAAAAGTGAATAAAAAATATTTGCTCGCGCCACTTTTGCCTCTTTTTGCCTCCAGCATCACTTCGAAAGTGTCTCTGTTTCCCAGCATGATCATCATATCACACGATGATAAGGAGCATCGCGTATATAAATGGAGACGCCAAAGCTCTCGGGCGATCAGTTGAAATTGGCTTGTGGCGCGATCGGTCGTGGTTGACAAAGAGTGAAGTGGAAATCCAGTGAAAAAGTCCAGTGAAGAGCCAAAGAAATGGATTACTTGCTGAATAAATTTGTGAGTTTTCTTGCAGTGATTTGAAGTGAAATTTGTGTTACTAAGCTCTCTTCTAATCATGCAAAAATGCTGTGAAAAATTATGCAAGACGAGAAATTGATAAAAAGTCGTTGCTTGTTAATTACATTCTTATCAGAGAAATTTAATATATAATAACGACTTAATTCATAAAAAGAATGTTATGCAACATTTGTGAATGATAACTCTTAGAGCATGGCTGAATATTTATGCTTATCGTTTCATCTCTGAAACCATAATGTTGTTTTCTGAACAAAGCCTTTGGGGGTAAAATTAGATTCTGCGTTGACTTTACAGACGGAAAGGTGAACATTTAATTGGTGTGATTAATAGGAAAAAAATGGCAAGTCACTAATCAAGCCACTTGGATTTGTAGCAATCTTAATAAATATCCCAAGAAATACGATATGTTAATAAGATAAAAAAAAGTGTTGCAAACAAGTTCTAATCTGAAAGTAAACAATTTTTTGCATGACTCGAATAAATCTGGCAACTTGATTTTCAAGAATGGACTTCATAAAGTTTCCTCGCACTTTTCTTAGACATCTTCCGGGCCGAAGAAGCTGAAGATCGCTCTGATTGGGCAGAGCAACTTCGCCGCTGATGTTCTAGAGCTGCTTCTCAGCGATGGTCATGAGATCGTTGGTGTGTTCACAATTCCTGACAAAGGATCGCGAGAGGACATTCTTGCCGTCACGGCCAAGAATCATGAGATTCCCGTCTTCAAGTTTCCCGTGTGGCGCAAGAAGGGCGTCGCAATTCCCGAAGTGCTGGAGAAGTACAAATCCGTTGGCGCCAATCTCAACGTTCTTCCCTTCTGCTCGCAATTCATTCCCATGGAGGTGATCGATGGCGCTGCGCTGGGCAGCATTTGCTATCATCCGTCGATTTTGCCACGACATCGCGGCGCCAGCGCCATTTCTTGGACCCTGATCGAGGGCGATGCCATCGGAGGCTTCTCGATCTTCTGGGCCGACGACGGACTGGACACTGGCCCGATCCTGCTGCAGAAAGAGGTGGAAGTGGAGGACAGCGACACTCTGGACACTATTTACAAGAGGTTCCTCTATCCAGAGGGCGTCAGCTCCATGGGAGAGGCTGTGCAACTGGTGGCTGCAGGAACAGCGCCCAAAATCAAGCAGACTGAAGACGGCGCGACTTACGATCCGCCGATGTTCAAGGAGGAAAACCAGATCATAAATCTCAATCAGTCTGCGAAGGGCGTCTTCAATTTCATCAGAGGCCTAGATTCCGTTCCAGGAGCCATCGCTTATGCATATGACGAAAATGAGGAGGAAGTCATGATCAGGCTTTTCGGAGCGCAGTTGTTCGATGGCCCAGTTCCAGAGGGAAAGCCTCTAAAGCTCAAGGGACTGCTTAAGCCAGCTGTTGTGACTGAAAAAGGACTCTTGATAACAGGAACTGACGGAAAGATTGTAAATGTTCAGCGAGTTAAGAAGGGAAGCAAGATGATTTCCTCCTCAAAATGGTTCGATCAGTCTTCTGGCCAAGTTACTCTGGAACTGACGGAAGCTGAGAAAGCCATGGAGACGAGCTTGAAGGTAAAATGCGAGAGAAAAGCTTGAAATCAACGCTAAATCTGTCTTCTTTCAGGGCATTTGGGAGTCAATTCTCAAAACCGACATATCTGATGACACAGACTTCTTCGCTTGCGGCGCTGGATCGATGGATGTTGTACGTCTGGTGGAGGAAGTCAAGGATGCATTCGATGTTGAGCTTGAGAACGAGACTCTCTTCATGGCACCGACTTTCCAGGAGTTCTTCACTCAAGTGGTTCTGGTGTCTCGCCAGGGAGGATCTTCAGGAGAGATCACAGTCGATTTCGAGGGATTCACTATCAAGGCGAATAAGAGGGAAATTCCCGTGCCCACCCAACTCTTTATCAACGGCAAGTTCGTCGATGCTGCGGATGGTCGCACGCTGGACATTGTCAATCCAACAACCGAAGAAGTGCTCTGCAAGGTTGCGTTGGCTGGTAAGAGTGACGTTGACACAGCAGTGAAGGGTGCTTATGAGGCCTTCAAGGGTCCGTGGTCTCAAGTGTCTGCGCGGCAGCGTGGACAGCTGATGTTCAAGCTGGCCGATCTGATGGAGCAGCACAAGGAAGAACTGGCGACGATTGAGTCCGTTGACTCGGGAGCAGTTTACACTCTGGCGCTGAAGACTCACGTCGGAATGTCCATTGATGTTTGGAGGTATTTTGCTGGCTGGACGGACAAGATCGAAGGCTCGACGATCCCAGTAAATCCGGCCAGACCCAACAATGTGCTGACATTCACCAAGAGAGAACCGATCGGCGTTTGTGGCCTCGTCACTCCGTGGAACTATCCTCTGATGATGCTATCCTGGAAGATGGCAGCTTGCATAGCGGCTGGAAACACAGTGGTCATCAAGCCTGCGCAAGTGTGTCCTTTGACAGCCCTTAAGTTCGCCGAATTGTCTGTCAAGGCTGGCTTCCCGCCTGGAGTGATCAACGTCACAGCTGGAACGGGATCGATTACAGGTCAGGCGATCGCTGATCATCCGCTCGTGCGGAAGCTCGGCTTTACCGGATCCACGCCAATCGGCAAGAAGATCATGGCGTCATGTGCGGAGTCCAATCTGAAGAAGTGTTCACTAGAACTCGGCGGCAAGAGTCCACTCGTGATCTTCAGCGATTGTGATCTAGACAAGGCCGTGCGTCTGGGAATGTCGGCGGTGTTCTTCAACAAGGGCGAGAACTGCATTGCTGCCGGGAGGATCTTTGTTGAGGACAAAATTCACGATGAGTTCATCAGGAGAGTCCTGAAGGATCTCAAGACAATGACCATTGGCGATCCACTGAACAGATCCACGGCTCACGGTCCACAGAATCACAGGGCGCACATGGAGAAGTTGGTGGAGTATTGCGAGATTGGTGTGAAGGAGGGCGCCAAGCTGGTGGCCGGCGGAAAGAGAGTGCCTGGCATGAAGGGATTCTTCTTCCAGCCAACAGTGTTCACGAACGTGGAGGATCACATGTACATCGCGCAGGAGGAGAGCTTTGGTCCAGTCATGGTCGTCTCTAAGTTCTCTGGAAGGTAGAAAAGCGGACTTAAATTTTGCAAAAAGAATGCTCTCACTTTGTTCCTTCTTTTTAGCAATCTCGAGGCAGTTGTGCAAAGGGCGAACAACACAGAATACGGCCTGGCGAGTGGAATCTTCACCAAAGACATTAGCAAGGCGCTGCTTTTTGCCGAGCAAATAGAAGCTGGAACTGTCTTTGTCAACACTTACAACAAGGTATATTAATCATCTCAAGATTCCTCACGGATCTCTATAACAATTTGCCTCTTTTTGCACAGACTGACGTCGCCGCGCCTTTCGGAGGCTTCAAGCAGAGCGGTTTTGGCAAGGATCTCGGCAAAGAAGCGCTGAATGAGTACCTCAAGACCAAGTGTGTCACCATTGAATTCTAGTGATCAACGGCGAGAAAAAAAACATTTATTCCATTTAGAAATGCAGAAAACACAAGAATTTTGTAATAAACATTAAACGCATTTGAAGCATGATCGTTAATCTTGAAGAGATTTCTCATTTTCGCGCTCCACCTCGTCTTTGGAGACTTTTTTGTGGTCTGTGATTTCGCCTGACGGTGGAGAGAATTCAATGTCCTCAATTTGAATGTTTTCATCAGGCGAAAATGCTGAAGCTTCATCGACAATTGCAGCAGAACTTTCAATAGTGTTGAGGAACTTCTCGATCTTCTTCATCTTAGAATCAGTTGCCCAATTATCCATATTTTCTCCGCAGAACTTATCAAGAAGCTCATCGAATTGATTCACCGGAGGTTTTTCAATGATAGCCGAGAGCTTTTCAAGCTTATTCGTGATCGCTTTACAATCCTCTTTGAAACGTGCTTCTTCATCTCGCTTGTTCACCTTATCAAACACACCGTCAATCAATTCTTTAACCTCCTTGTTATCCTCCCTAAATTGCTCCATTCTCGCCTCGTTCAAGCCATGAACTTTGGCCCCAATTTCCTCAATCTCCTTCTCAAAGTCCTGAACAGAAGACACATCAAGAGTTTCCTTCTCTTCATCTGCTGAAATTTCCTGGAAACTCTTGTCAACCTCTTCGCTGTATCTCTGGAAAAGCCTTTCAGATTCCACTCTCTCTTCCTCAAGATGCTGCTCACAAGATTCCATGAATTCGTCCAGAGTGGAATGAAATTCCCTGGGCTTTCGTGCTGGGGAATTCTTCTGATACTTTGGCGCCACTTCGATCTTGTGTTTTGGCGTGGATTGAAAGGAATCATGAGGAAGAGTGATGCTCAAGATGCTAATCAACGACGAGGAAGTTTGCGAGCTCTGCAAAAGGATAAAAGTGAATTTAATGAGTGCATTGTGTGGTTAAGAATTACTAATTATTTCACCTGTGAGTTGCTGCTGAAATCATGAACTGTTGAATTCGCTGTTGCTGTCGTGGAAACTCTGCTGTCATCAGCAGTTTCTTCTGGGTCATCCGCCAGATTTTCCCTGATCTCCGGAATGATCCAATTTGATGAGGTGCACTGATTTTTCTCATGTTCCTCAGTGGATGGTTGACTCTCATTATCCTGATGATTTGTGGGAATTTTTACTGTAATTTCCTCTTCTGTAGTCGTGCTGTCTGAAGGATCTGAAGTTTCAGGATCATTTGGAGTCTCTGAGGACTTTTCCTCCTTAATCACTTCCTTTTCCCCCTCATTTTCTCCATTTTCCTCTCTTGTGTCAATGGTTTCGACGAGAGTTGTGCGCAAATTGTGCCAAATATCCTGGGATTGCTTGATTTCCTCCTCGTCACTGCTGCTGTGAATCAGCTCGGTGATCTCTTGTCCTTTGATCTCATTCCTCCTGCGAAGGACCCTATTGATGTTCTCTCGCATCTTGCGTCTCTCCTCGCGATTCCAACGCTCATTCTCTTCCTTTTCCGCCTGCAGTCCGCCTCTCTTCCATGCCTCCGCCAGAGCGCGATCCTTGGCAAAGACTGGCCTCGTGTCCAGATAGGTGAGATTCTGGCACTCGAGAATGAGGGTTTTCCGATAGGATGGAATCAAGGCGACAATGGGATTTCCCACCAGAGTGAGAACCCGCAAATTGGGAATTCTCGCCAAGATTTTCA
This sequence comes from Phlebotomus argentipes, assembly GCF_947086385.1. Lineage (NCBI taxonomy): Eukaryota > Metazoa > Arthropoda > Insecta > Diptera > Psychodidae > Phlebotomus > Phlebotomus argentipes. Next base: position 2,759,601 of record NW_026776181.1, on the reverse strand, counting down.
CCACGAGTATGTCATCGATTTTGTTGTGGGAGAGATCCAGCACTGACAAACTCAGGCACATCGTCAGCTCCTCAACGTCTGCGGCCGTCCGGATGTAATTGTGGGAGATTGTGAGATTGGTAAGGACGGGCAGAGTGGCTGAAGAAACATTCTCCACACGCCTGAGTTGGTTGTGGGACAAATTGAGTGTGTCGAGCTGAGTGCAATGGTGCAAATTCTCAATTTTCTGCACAGAGGAGAACCAATGTAAATACCCAAATCGGGTTTGAGACTCTCAATAACACACCTTAATCAAATTGTTCTGCAAGAAGAGACACCTGAGCTCCGTCTGATTGTCCAAACCCTGGAGTTCTGTGATTGCGTTGCACTCCAGCCAGAGGCACTTCAGCCCTGTGTACTCCTCCAGACTGGCAATCTCCTGGAAGCCTTGATAGTGTAGATAGAGCACGTCATTGAGCTTTGGTGTGAAGTAGAGATTGTTTTTCTTGCACAGACTCCTCAGCACTTCTGGTGTCATCCTGAAATAACAGGGAAAGATTTTAAGATTAAAAGCAATAAGATGCAGGGAATTTCGTCAACTCACTTATTGCAATTATTGCTCGTGTTCGCCATGGTTTTAAGGAGTTGAATTGTTGATTTAATGAAGGAAAAACTGTCCTCAAATTGTTGAGCGAAAATTGGACTGGTATCGATCAAACAATTCCCTTTAGAATGCTTCGATTGTCTCCAGAGGCGCCTTAAATCATGCATTCGTCACAGAGCTGGGCGGATTGTCTACAAAATTGCATTGTCGACAGTATATAAAGTCAATTGCGAGATTGAAAAACAAGTGTGTGGCGGTGAAAAACCCAAATCTGCATCTTGCATGCTGAAGTGCTCATGGCAATTTCTGTCTATTTTTGCGATGTAAATTATAATTAACACCGCATTGTCGGTCACTTGTTACCAAATCAATTATCCCCAGGTTATTGATGTGACCGGGAGCTGCTTGGTGATTACATAAAGGCAAATGGGCACTCGAAGGGGAGAGAATCTTTGGATCACTGGCGTCAGTGGCGACGCTGTGAATTTCGCAATTTGACTTCACACTTTGATTCTTTCGTCAGGTGTGGCAAAGAGTCAAGTGTGAATTTGTCCATGATAATCGAATTATTTGGAGCATTTGCACAATTATACGGACGCGGTGTGTTTTTTTCCACCAGGCGAAATGGGTCAGAGGCATTTTCTCGCATTGGGAGTGTGGGGCGTCCTCGAGGCTCGCGCCTGAAGCCACAGAGATGCTCCTGACGGAAGATGCTCGCTGGACTTTCCAGTGTGGCCTGGGGCAGGCGCACTGCCGGAGGGAGTCTTCCAGAATTTGATGTCGTAACAGCTGAGGAGTGACGTAATTGGTGCAGGGGCCAATCACGTGGTGAATTTTCTGGAAATCTCCCCAAAATCCGGCACTTTGTCCTCCTGCTCATGCGCCGTGGCCACGGTGGGAGTGAGTGCCAAGAAGTGGCGGCAGCGTCCTTGATTCGGGACAATTCTTCTTCACTCGCTGGGCTCAGAAGTCACACGAAAAGAGTTTACATTGCCATGAATTCCGTTGCGTGGCGAATAAATTCGATTAGAAGGGAATTTATGTTTTTCTTTCCATGAAATTGAAGGAATTTATCTATTTTGTGGAGAAATATGATAAAAATTAACCCTTTGACGACTGACTGGTTTAGCGTGTCCCATGGAAAGAATCATTTTTTAACAAATTGTTTCAAATAATTTTCTTTTCTATTTAATAGTGGAAGCTCATTTTTCTGAAAGAGCTAATTTTCATTTATTCAGCATTTGGGTTTGTCGCAAATTTGAATAGTTCTCTTATAGTTTATTCCGCGTTTGGGAATAATACATTTCGCGGAACGTCTTCTTGAGTTGTGCACTTATCCGCCCACTCGGCGTGCAAGTGTGTGCTTCGCCACCACTTAATAGTTGCCACACGCTCACAGCGATGCCCCATGTCGCCTGGCCCTCCATGGCCGATGCTGCAGCGTCGATCGAAGACGCCACGCAGCCGCCGTGGCGGCGCATTTGCGCGCGCAAAGTCAGCGAGCGCGGGATGAGGAGTCCGTCGGCGGCAACTTGTCCCAGCTCGGCGCTCGTCGGCTCGCGCTCACGGCGCATATATTGGAAAGTGGTGCTGGAATGAGCTCCACAGCAGCAATCAGAGAGTGGAAGTGGAACAGTGAGGAATAGTCTCAATCGGCACTTTTGCTACCCACTTTAGTCACTTCCCGAACAGACCCGTGTCTTTTATTATCGGCATAAGCTGTGCTCCGGTTCAGAGTTTAGGAAGGCAAGAGCGACTGGTTGTGGTGTTATCCATCATCCGAGAGCCTCTGCGCGGTGGAGGTCGCTACATATTTCCGGCTGCAGGATTTCATTTTTAGCCTATCGCGGGATCAGTGAGAAAAGGGGGCGCTCTCGACGTTGGTGTGCGATTTTCGCTGTGGAAAATTTGCCGAGCAAGGTCGTGATCGCGAAGGACAGACGTACTTTGAAGTGGTGATTGTGCAACACCCTTTTTCCTTTCATCGGACATTTTTGTTGCTTTTCTCCGCCCATCTCGTTTGAGGGCAAGGTCGAGTGCGGGATATACAAGGAGAGATTTGCTTTTTCTGCCCAGAAAACACCCCACGGCAGGAGTTTTGACGACAGGACAGCAGGACAAGCACAGCGATGGCCGATAAGAAAGCCGCGGAGCAATTCTACACTCCACCCCCGAAGCTGGGCAAATGGGAAGGATTCTGTTTGTTCCTGTGGAACAGCGAGACGGGACAATTTATGGGACGAACTGGCGGAAGTTGGGGTAAGTTGAGAACAAGAATATTTTTGTCACAGCATGACCGGGTAGAAGCTTCACTCAAGGTGAAGATGAAAAAAGGAGCTCCGCCATTGTTGCATCCTTTGCTCCTTCAGCAGCCACGGCGGCCATTTTGGAATCGCCTCGCCCGCTTTTGTCTGCCGTCACGATAATGTGCGAATAAAATGCATTGAGATCCTTCTGTATCCCCAGAAAATTGTGATTAACCGGAGAAAATTGCATTAGGCGAGCCTAAATTGCTGTATTTCACGCAATAGATCGCGAACAAAGGTCCCACCCAATGCGGGATAGTTGCATAATTTCCTGAGAGATGGGGTTGGGGCGGCGAGGGGAAGGGAGGGGAAGTGCTTCACCCTCAACGTCCCCTGGAGTCAAAAATCGATATAAGTAAATCATTCACATTCTGTCCATGGCCCATTTCATCATGCATATTTCATAAATAATGTCTCTTCGAATTACATGCATCACTGATGATTACATAAAAATTGTCTTCCTCCGAGAAATCGCACATTTTCGCTGCACTTTTGCCTTCCTCTTCATGGAGGCGTGCGAAGGAGCAAAATTAGAACAGACTGTTATTATGTAACCACGATTTTGCTCATGCGGATATTGAAAATTATGCTATTGGGATGTTCTTGAGGCCGAATTTTCTGAAAATTTCCTCTCTAGCAAGCAAAATAATGAAATTACATAAAGTTATTCACTGTTTCAGCGAAATCATTGATATTCTCGCTAGAGATTTCAAGAAAAACTCGCCTGCAAGTGACAATGAGAGGGAAGATAAAAAATCTTTCCGAGCCAATGCTGCTATTAAGTGCAATTGCATTGGAAAATCAACCACACAATCTGAGAGACATTTAAATGAGATTTAATGCATGCAATTACAGTATTTTTTTTATAGTTATGTTGTGGTTTTTTTTATGGGCACTTCTGTATTCCAATGCGTCACCAATATTTGAACAACTCTGCATTTCCCTTTTTTTTGGTTATTTAAAGACCAATTTTATCGTCTCGTGAGTTATTTTGGCAAGTTAATCTCGCTGGAGTCTGTGTTTTGGAGGCTCTTATCAGAAACTGCTCCTCAATTTCTGCTGAGCTTCACCAAATATTTGTTCTTTTTCTCACAAGCAAGCAAACACATGAGCATATTATTAAATAAACTCGTTGAGGTTTTTCCCCATAATTGCTATCTGAGAAATTATCACAATCACAGTAATCAACTTTCAATGCAGCAGTAATTCACACCCTTTTCGGTAGCCATGTATTGAATGGCATGAGGAAAAGAATATCTCACAAATCACTGGATTGTTGAAATATGAATCGGAGTGAGAAGCATATTTGCCGATCTTGTTAATGCTCAGTGACGTTCTGAGATAAAATAACATTGTACGAATGACACTGTAAATAAAATTTATCGGGAAATATTTTTCCCTGTGTCAGCATAAAGGCAAACTGAATCAATGTAGAGAAATAATTGATACAGTCAATAGAGTCGCCGGCACAATGCAGTTTGAACGGTTGTCGAGAAATCATTTTTTAAATAATTTATTGGTTTTCGTCATAAAGCCAATCAATACTGCACATGATTGCCTCTTTTCACGCGGCACTTTTCTTCGCGCTTCAGTGAAGTTTTACTGAGAAAAAAGGGTCTTTCTGGAAATTTAATGGCATTTTATATGGCATTTAGCTTTAAATTGCAATTGCGACAAAAATAAACCTTTTTTTCCTCTCTTCTATGAATTTTACTACACATTAAGAGCGGTGGAGTAAAATAGAAATAGAGAAAATGATTGCTAATGAATGTGTTTTGACTTACGAATACAATGCGATGAAAATTAACCCATTATAGAAGTTTGAAGGAAGATCTTGATTGCAAATGACTTAATTTAAATGCAATTTTATTGCTAACCATATTCTCGTGAATGATTGTTCTGCATGTAAAAATTGTCAGTGTTGTTTTATGTGTTCTTTCAAGCAAATACTTTTTACATTCTCTACATTGCGTCATCAAATGTTCATTGATTAAAGTCTGACTCAGAGAAATTTTATATTTCACTGTGCTACTTTATCATCTTTCTCCATGAGTTTCCATCCAGAGTGCGCTTGTTTGAGCGACACAAGAATTCATTCCAGATGTTCGTTTATCTATTAAAAAATGTTACATTTTATGTTTGAATTTGCTGCCGTGGAATCTGCATTGTTGAACCACATTTCTTCGAAGGTTTTGTTTTTTTGTCACTCGGCGAGACCATGACCACGAGCAATAATCTGAGTGTGAATGAATGGCGCAAATAGAGGAAGAGAAATAAAAATTACAATTCTGTCTACTTTGCATGAGAATTAGTTTGAACTGGCTTAGCAACACGAGTTTGTGTACAGTCATAAGTAAAAGTCTCGTGCTTGTGCGTGATGACGTAGATGAACGATGTCATTTACAACGCCAAATTGATCGTATAAATAGAGCTGTTTTCGACAGACTCTTCGAAAAGCAGCGAAATATTAGTGATTCAGACATGGAAAAGGTGACAGAAAGTCATCTCAGAGGGCAAATCTGCAGATAAGTTAATATTTTATCATTATTCTCTCTGCATGGCACAATCTTCCAGCCCCATCTTCAACTTCTCCAAGTGGGGCAAATTGAGTTTCTCCACCACGACGCCCAGAAGAAGCGCGCCTTTGCATGAGGAAAACCCGCGACGGAGTGTGAGGGACATTTTCACGGAGGAAGAGCTATCTCGAGCCTCTTCCTCTCGAAGGGATAGAGATCTCCTAAGGAGGGAATTCTTGATGATGGTGAAAAAAGTCTCTAAATATAACACACCCACGCACCCATTCCAAAAATACCCGCAATCTCACACTGGCTGAAGGAAAATGGAAGCAAATTTTGGCATATAAACAAGAAAATATTTATATTTGTGTGTCTTACATGCCAATGTCTCTCTCCCATACAAATTTCCCTTTTTCTCAGCCACACTTTCCCAACTGCGATGTTTTTCTCCATGTGTCTTTTTTTCCTCCACGCACAGCCTCAAAACAATTTAGATTGTTGCTCAGTCGTTTGTCTCCATTTCGGCTTACGGAGGAAAATTCATTGCCTAATAGTTAGGCATTCCGGCCCGGCAAATAAATTCGCTTTATGCAAACATCAAATTCTTCAGAGTTCTTCTCATTCGGCTCAATAAATCACACAAACACACGCACAACACTTTTTCTACGACGCGTTCCAATCATTTTTCATTGATTTCAATTGATGCGCGCACAGATTTGTAATTGAACTGATTTAGCGCCTGCATTCAATGAGTAATTGATTTTGAACAAGTGCGTGATATTATTTATATCCCCAACTTTCACAAAAATTTATTATTATTCATTTTTGGAGTGATTTTCAATTAAGAAAATCGGTCTCTCTTCAACCTATATTTTTGCCAGTTGGAATGGTGATCATGTGAAACAGAGTGTCGTGAGTAATTTGGCGTAGGAGACATACAATATTGTGAAATTCAAATGACTTATCTAAAGAAGTTGTGTTTATTTTCGTACTTTGCTGAAAAACACACAGCTCTCATTTGAATTAATTATCACTCCCAAGTCAATATTGAATTTATTGTGTGTTGCATATTTTTCAATATAAATTTATACATGAAAATACTTGAAAATACTTTAAGCGTCCCGAGAAATTTGTTTAATGAGTAATATTTGTTCATGAATTTAGCTACAGATTAATCAAGTTGTTGATAAGGTATGCAAAATTATGGGAGCTACAAAAATAGCACAGGAAGAGCTTTTTTTATGATCCATGAGACGTTTATTGGTGACGCTTTTGTGACGTAAAGTCTATATTTTACAGTCGAGTGCTCGTAATTTGGGGAGAAATGATGAGAATTGATAACATCCTTCTCAGTTAATGTGAGTTTCAAGTCAATTGGAGAGACCAATCAATAGACATTGGTATCAATTAGAGATTCTTTGAGATGAAGATAACCATTTGAATCGATTGTCAGAGACAAATTGTCTCATTTCCCTGGCAGTTTATAAAACATGCGTTATCTCTCTGTGCCAATCGACCATTCCCGCGTTTGGAGTGAAAAATTGATATTTTGCCAAGAAGATCAACCCATGGCGAAGTGTGACCCAATTACGACTTGTCTCGAGTGCATTTCTCCATGCTGTATCTGTCTCTGAAAATAGTGTGACGATGGATGCCATCATCATCAATAAATGTCATATTACTTGTGCTCAACAATCACGCCAATTTCCTCAACTTTTCTTCACGTTCTCGTGTCTTAATTGAGTGCCAAACGGCCGAGTGATGTGGCAGCTCCGGACGTTGGGCGAGGGTCAAACGCACAATTACCACCCTCCGGACAGCGCCCGGGGGTGCAGGAGAAATGCCACCTGAGCGGGGCCACAACGTGTAATTGAGGTGGAATTCACTTAATTTGACGGCAAGACGAGCAGCTGCCGTGCCCGAGTCTCTCTCATGACACATTTATTATAAATATTAACCCCCTCGCGAAGGCCCCTTCCTCACCCCGCCGTGCCGCAATAGACGTCATCATGCCACACTGTCACATGACGTCATGCGCAGTGAGGGTGAAAGAGAGGCCGAAGGATAGGTCGAAGGAAAAGTGCTAAGAACGGAGGCAAGAGCTATTTGGGGAATGCATATTTGTAGCAAAATCAATTAAGCGAGATGTCGAGTGGAAATGCTAAAATTCTACGTTGAAATTCCATCCGAAATATGCGGGATGCGTAACTGGGTGGATTGCATAACACCCCATATGAGTTTCCGATCAATTTAATTAGACTATGCTGAGATGGGAGAATCATGCGATAGCACCGATGCATCGATGATGAATGGTTACATTGAATTTTGGTCGCTTGCAATGCGAGTGTGTGTGCTGATCAATTTATCCGGCGGACGAGAATGGCATTTTCCACTTCCCACTGGCGTCTTTGAGATAAAGTCAATAAATTGGATCATAAAATCAAATACTGTGCAATAAAGCAGAAAATATTATCATCGTATTTCATCTATAAATTTTCTCATTTCCTCGGTCAAACTGGAAAATAAGTTTGATATGATCAAGAAAAGGAGGGAAAGATTGATACTTTCAACGCCTTTTTAACTGCAAAGGAATAAATTTTTCCATTGGGAAAGTGAAATTTAATAATTCTGTTTCTGTGATGCAATATTATGTACATGATTTACAATTCTCATCATTCTTTCACTTACATAATTAATAAATTTATTGAATTATTGAGGGAATTTTTGAATTGATTTATGTTTGTCCTCATATTTTTTGTTATTTCACCATGAATTCTTCATTAAAAGTTTGTGTGTTACAGCAACTATTTGATTATCGGCACAGACTATTCATCTTTGCAAAAAGAGAAATGATTCAGTATCTCTTTAACTTCAAGTCAAGAAGTTGAGATCTGATATCGCATGCTTTCCATAAATAGTCTGCGAGAATCGCTTCAGTTACAGTGAGTCGGAAAGTCTACACATTTTTCTCCCATCTTAATCAGCCTCCCCTTCTAAGTTGAACTCTGACATTTGTACCATCCAAACCACGATGGCAATAAACTCAGCTGTACGACTCGGTGGAAATTCACCCTCTGCCACAGTTTCTAAATTAGAAGCTTTTATATGGCATTAAGACTCTTTTGCCTCGCTCCTCTTTTCCATATCCACACACCCGAAATTGAGCCTGTGAAAATCCGTGTGAATAGGAAACGAGAACAGGCGAGATGATACAATTGAATATTTATATGCTGCGAAGCAATAAGTGGAGGAGAGAATCCAACCATTAATTTTAATTAAAGTGCTATATATCTATGCAATATTTCGTGCGATATTAAGTTTCTCTGGCAGCTTTTGAGCTTTTCTCGTCTGATGGGGGGAAAAAGGAAGCGTTGTGCATTGTGATGATGAAACTATGGATCCTTTCTCTTAAATGCATTTGAGGATCTGCGGATGCGAGATGCGACTGTTCTCGTGATCCAAATGATAGGATGATGAATATATGCACGAGACATTGTCTCGCCTTCCGCCCACTCGTGTGACACTCCAAATGATAAAATAGTCACTGCGGGAACTCGAGGGTGTGTGCTGGGTTGGAAGTGTCAGATAAAAAATGAAATGACATTCATGGAGAGTATCATTTATGTATTCCGTACACGCGTTTTCTCTTTCACCAGGTCGTTTCTCCATCAAATACGGCTGAGGAGAGAAAAAGTATCCGAGAGACTTTTGTGTATATGAGTCTGGGTTGAAAGAGAAAATTGGTGTGAAAGCTCCGAAAAGCTCCATCTTGTTACTATGCCGAATTGGATTCTATGCTAGCTCATCTATTTTCGGGTCACCCCACACCTTCGCGCACTCCTCAACCTCAGAAATGCGCCCTCTCTCGCTCTCGCCTCTACGCCGCTTTGTCAATTAAGCGAGACAAGCTCATAAGCAGGGAAAAGAACTATACATATCTCCGGGGCAAAATCTTCCACTATAATGGGGGCACATCCTTCGTCTAATTTTAATGAAGAGACCACACCGGAGAAGCAACAATATGAGGGTTTGTCAGGGCGAACCCTTGCCGTTCCGAGGTGTGCTCAAATTTAACAGGTGAGACCGATTCCTTCTGCCAACCCGCAGAGCTTTGTCTGAGGCCCATATTCGCTGTGAGCTATTCAAATTGTTGCGTGCCAACAGCTCTCAAATACGGCGGAAAATATCAACATTGCACAATAGGAGTCTATTTTTCATTTATTGCTCACACCCTCGAGCTCTTCGCGCTCCGCAGCAGAGTTGATCAGTAGATAAAGTTGAAGAAGAGCTTTCGGGAATTCTAAGAGTTCTCAGTGAGAAGAAACAGGTTTTTATTGTGGTTTCGCGTCTTTTTTACCATTAATATTGATGTGGAAAGTTATCTGTCCAAACCATGTTTCAGCCTTTATTATTAAGGTTTCTCTACTGAACTCTCCGCAATTCCATCAACTCTGACGCTTCGATTGAATGTCTATGACATTGTTATCGCAAGGGATCATGGTGAAAATTCGCCACGCCTCGTCTTCAACAGTAAATATTTAAATATGTAATTATATTTCGGAAATATCGAATGAGGGGCCGGGAAAAGGTCAACTGAAAGTGTTCATAGGTCGTGAACGAGTGAAATTACACAGAAGGGTGGGTCATTTTCAATCATGCGATGAGAGGCTCCGATAAAATGCTTCACCATTAATTTATGCAGAAATATGAAAGTGGATTGAGTGTATTTCCAGGGGATTAGAAGGACCTTTTGTCTATAGACATACATGAAATATTGCGCCTTTGCACGCGGATGGCAAAAAGTTGGTGAAAATATGTGAGAAGTCAGGCGTGTAGGCCGCAGTGGGAATAATTAATAAATTGTTCAGCATCCTGGGGAGATGCAACTGACATCGATATTTCATTTGTGGCATCTCTCCACCCTCTCGATGGGCTTTTCATATACTACACAGCATGCAATATGGGTAATTCAATAAGCCCTGTCTCTGGCACGAAATCCCCCCAACATGATGTGATTAATGAAGCGAAATTGTATCACTCGAATCATCCCCTTTCGCTTTCTCTCTCACCCCGTTTTTCGCTGTTTTGATTGAAAGTCTCACATGGAATGCGATTATTGAGCGCTGCTAATGTGTCAAGTAAATAGCGCTTCTGGGCCGCTGAGCATTTCACATTCAGCGCGATATCGGATGGGAATTGAATTTTGATCGCTCGCCAAGCAATTCAAGTCCAACTTCAAACAGTTGAGCATGGAAAAAGGGAGTACTTTTCCAGGGATTCTCGTTCTCTACTCTCTTTCTCTCGCTTTCACCTTGATCAATCACATGACATTGCTATTTATAAATCAATAACTCACATCTCGTGCCACCATCCCTCGTCAATCCACGTGAATTTTATATAAGGGGACTTTTACCTCAATAGGAATTCCACCCACACTTCCTTCCTGCTTCGCGGCGGGGACACAGAGATATATGGAGAGCATTTGCGGGTGAGTTTCTGGGGAATTCCCGTCAAAGTGTCCCCCTCAATAATTTTCACGTCGGAAATGATAAAAAATTCTCTCGCCTGTCGAAACTCGCCGAAACTCTCTGCGGCATGAAAAGCTGAAGGATGCTCGACAGAGAGAAAGAAATGAAATTTTCATGAAAGTCGTTTAGAGCGCGAATGAAAAGGTTTCTTCTTCCAGAATAAATCAAATGTGAAGGAGTTTCGCAAAAGTTTTGTCGTTATTGTCTTGTTTTATAAATTCAGAGCTCTGGCTGTGTTTTGTGCTGCACGAATTGAAAGCTCTGAATAACACATGGCGACAAAGTGATTGCCTTTTCAAGGTATTTTGAGGAGCTATTGTCGAATTGAGTAGCGCAAAGATATCAAAATAAACTCCCTGAAATGAAAGTGGAAATAAGAAATTGAATATTATGGAATCCTACGTTGGTCTCTATAAAATCTAAATTAGAACACAAACTCTCTTCCAAAGATGTTCTCTCGAGTAAATAAATATATAGAGTTTCGCAAATGGAAGTTTATTTAACTCTCTGTGTCAGGAAATAATTTCCGCCCAATCGATTTGTAAATCCTTTTACATCGCTGATGTTGTTTGAAAATGATTCCAATAATATTGATTTGGTCGTAAATGTCGAATTTCCAGGAATATTTCAGAAAGCTCAAAAGCGGCGAGCGTAACATAAATTGGGCAATATCGCAGCACTTGTCGTTCGCCCACACACATGTTCTTTAATTACCCCTGTGCATAATTAACATTGTCAGTGTTTAGATAGCACAGTGAATTGCTGCGATAAATCTCAATTATTGATTGTAACAGTTTTCCCTCGCACACGTTGTGAGATTATTTTTGGGGGAGCTTTAGCGCGTGAAAGCACACTCATTCACCCCAAAATTTATCCTCTTGTCTTGACCTCTGGCAGAATTTTTCACACTCCTGATAGCAGCAAAACTCGTTACATAAGCATGTGACTTCTGCTGCAACAGTGTAGATTTTTATTCCCATCGCTTCATGTGTTTTATGGCGAGAGCTTTCGGAATCGATTCTCACGTCGGCTACACATTCACATTTTGGGCGGCGAAGGCTAGCCAGTTTGGCGCCCCTTTGGCTGGGAATTAAATTTCGCTGAAATTGCCCACCCCTTTGGGGAGTCGTGTATTCAAATGAAACCTTACGTAAGTGCACATAAAATATCACGACGAGAGTGGAGACTTGGACTTTTACCCGCATTCCTCTCTTTCTCTCTCTCTCTCTCGCGCTCTCTCTCTCTCTCTCTGGGAAGTATGAAAAATGTATGGTTTCCTTGCACGAGCATCACGATTACATAATGGGATGTTTCTAGATTTAAGTAAATTCACCTGAATATTTAAACGCTGGCAGTGAAACTGATATTTTTCTCCCTCTTCTCTTTCTTTTCAGCGAAAATCCTTATTTTTTACATCCTGTTCTATGCAGCACTCTGTGGCTTCTTTGCAGCAATGTTGGCTGTTTTTTATCAAACACTAGATGACAACATGCCAAAGTGGCAACTCGATAATGGGTTAATTGGAACGAATCCAGGTGAGTTCTGGGAATTTAACGCTGCAACTCATGCGCTAATGGCGATGTTCTGTCCCCAGGATTGGGCTTCCGACCTATGCCCCCGGAGTCGAACGTGGAGAGCACCTTGGTCTGGTATAAGGCGTCGAGTCCCGAGAACATGGAATACTGGGTCAATGAAGTGGACGAATTCCTGAAACGTAAGTGGATTTTTAGATAAGTCACAGTTTGACGATAAAATATACGAAAGTTTCCTCACATTCTTACGATGTCATGTGGGAAGTTTTCCACAATGGCCACACCATTGTTGGGCAAGCTGTGTGTGCTTGAGGAAATGGGTTCTATTCTTTGCCTTCGCCTATGCAGATGAGGAGCACTTCAAGAGCTCCCACATATAGAATTCATGAGCACGAGTGTACTATTATTAAAAGTTTTCCTCGTTACTCTTCCAGCGTATGCGGACGAAAATAAGGTGGAAAATCGTGTGGACTGTGACTTTGATAATCCGCCGCCTGAGGGAAAAGTTTGCAATGTGCCGGTAAAGAATTGGGATCCCTGCACTGCCGCGAAGCGGTATAACTTTCCCAAATCAGCGCCGTGCATATTTTTAAAATTAAATAAGGTGAGTCGAGTGTGGGTGTTGCTTGCGTGAAATTTTAACGCTGTGAAATATTATGCAGATTTACAACTGGGTCCCAGACATCTACAAGAACGCTACCACGTTACCTGACAACATGCCCGACGAATTGAAGCAGCATATCGCAGCCGAGGAGAAGCGAGGCAGTAAAAATGTGAGTATCGATCTTCCAGGATCTCTTCCTCTCCTTTCTTCCTCTCGCCAGAGAGACTTCACCATTGCAAAATGATTCTTCCATCTCTCGCAAACACATTCTCCTCACCCCAGGAAAAGAGAAATCACTTTGTCCATTTTTGTGTGTATAAATGCCTACAGGATGAAAAGTGTTTTTTGTGTGTAAATTAGCGTCATAACGAAATTCATTCCATCAAATTTTTCACACGCCTTATTTTCTATATCCAAAATTTCTCTCTCGCTCTCTATGTTTTCCCTTCTTGTTTATAACCATTTATTCTGAAGCGCACACGCATTTCTATCTTCTCTCCATTATTTGATTAAGAACAAGTGCCTTATCTAGGGTTGTAACGTTTCATCAGACTCCAAATTTGACTTCTTCACTCAGTGTCTGTGTGACGCTGAAAAATTGGGAGAACATCTTTCCACCCCACTCTACAACCCTAGACTAAATTATTTTTTTTTTGTAAGATTTTTGTTAGCCGAATTTGCACATTGTAAACACATCCAATTGGCAGTGCGAATCGTGTCGTCGTGAAAATGCAATTTGTAGATGCATTTCGATGAGTACAACAGGATCACATGTGACTAACACGCAATTGTTGTGCAATTTGTGTATTCTGATTTCTTTCACAAATCGTCAAAACCCTCGTGAACGTGCCAAAATTACTCTTTTTGTCCTACTTTTTTTTTATAGACTTTCTCTAATCAAACTGTTGAGATTCTTTCAGAGTGAAAGAGCCGAAAAAGATAAAAATGAAAAATGAAGAATGTAACAAAAGTCTTAAATTTTGCACTGACACGAAAAAAGAATGCATATTCAACAATTTTGATAAAATCAGAGACGTTTACAGACCAACGTGGTGTGGGTCTCGTGCGAGGGCGAGAATCCGGCTGACGTGGAGAACATCGGCAACATCCAGTACTTTCCACGAAGAGGCTTTCCCGGCTACTTCTTCCCCTTCCGGAACCTCAAGGGATACCTTCCTCCACTCGTCGCTGTCCTGTTCGAACGACCTAAAAGTAAGTACTTCCATGGGAGGGAATTGAATGGATTTTCAGCTTATCGCAGAGGCATTAAACTTTGCCAATTAGCAGAAAGCTCATCCCCACACAGTATAGCGCTCATATCTAGTTGACTGGCATTGTGAGAAGTTTCTGTAGTTGAAGCGCCTGTTTACATGCATATCAACAAATAATTATCTCTCTCGGGCTATTTTTGCTGCAAATTGAATGCAAAGTGAGCAATATTTGCTGCCCACGTAATTGAAGGCGGAATCCTTCGGATTTTAGTGGTGGAAAAAGTCCTTCAGACATAGTGGAAGCCATATTTTTCCATTTCGCACTCTCCCAATATTGGCAAAGCATGATTGAAAACACTTATTTGACATTAAACAAATCCTATTTCGAATGTTGCTTTCCAAACCCCCCCTGAATAATTTCTGCATCACTGCATCAATTTACGTGCAAATGTTTGTTTAATGTTAACTATTTGGACAAACACAGCCCAAAGTTGATGCTTTCGAAGGGGGAAAAAAACTCCGTGTGGCCGGAAGCGATAAATTCTGTTTTGAACATGTCATGCTGTTCACGCTACACCGGATACTCAATAATCCTCACCCCGAACTCTGAGCTTCGTCTCATTTTGGGGGACTGTGCGAGTGTGAATGGGATCTATTACAGTTTCCTGTTGAGAGAATGTCCTTGCGCGCATCCCTGGAGTTGGTTTGGGCCGGAGATAAGAAGTTTCGGCGGCTCATCGATAAAATTCACTCGCATTATCCAGAGAGAAATTGTTGATTTTTCCTCTGCGCCTCCGCCCTCCGAAGCTCTCTCTCTCGCCCTCTCTGTGTAGAATTTTTATGAAATAAATTGAGAAAGTGCGGCATCTCACCCTCGTCATCTATTTCCTTTGACCTACATAATGCTCAGCTCGGTCGCAATGGGCATGCGCTAATTTTTCGTGTGTAGAAATCTCCATGCATCGACATAGCCACTGTTATTGATCCATAATACATACACTTTGAAGTGGATAATATAAATGTCGTTCCTCCTTTCGTCCTCTAGCCTTCTTTTTCTCCAGCGCACACGGCATGATTTAATATCGAGAGACCCACATAACACGAAAGGAGAGAGGATATCGTTTAATGTAATTGAGATGCTAAATAAATACATTTCGAGAGCGTTCAGGATTAAATGCCAACAATGGGCGGGGTGGCAAAACTTGGCCTTCGACAATCGTGGGAATTTCCGAATTGATTTTACCTCAATGCCGGATTAATTTGTTCGCTCTCTGGGAGCTTTTCAAATGCCTCTGACGTGAGGGCACGTCACGAGGGCCCTTGATGTGGGTGCCGCCATGGGATTTTATCCATTGTTGATCCTCTTTTACGGTATAAACAATGGGGGTGCATTTCGCAACAACATAAAGAGGGAGAGTGTAATTATTACAATGTCTCGCATTTTGTAGTTCCTCCGCATAGTGAAACATTTCGACTAATTTAAGACTCATTTAGATAGTTTGCAAGTTCAGTTGGCTTCTTCGTATGAAGACTCATCTCCAAGTTCATTTCTGACTCGTAAACTCGTGAATTTGCAAGCCAATTCGGTGTTTTTGTGGCCTATAATGAATTGGCCTTACTTTGCCACTTGCCCTGTACTACAAACTATTCCGATAAACTTCCGACCATTGAGGCTTCTGTCCAATCAATCAAGTCGTGGGAAGTTGTTGTCCAATTACCGCCTCTGTAGACACAAACTATACTTAGATCCATAATGAGTGACATTAGCGTCAGCGAGAGATGTGTCTAATGTTAATTTTCTTGTCTCTCCTTAGCTGGTGTCCTTATCAACATCGAATGCAAGGCATGGGCACGCAACATTAAGCACGATCGCTCCGAGAGGAGGGGTTCCGTCCATTTTGAGTTAATGATTGATTAAGGGAACACACACATTCTATGACTAGTAGCGTTTAAAAAGAATCTACCAACCAAAGTTAAGCAGTATGGAAGTGAAGGGTGAAACATCGCCTGCAAGATAGTCAAAAACATGGCTTAGGCAAAAAAATAATAATGCACACACCAAAAAAAAAAAAACTAAATGCGTATGACTAGGAGAAAATTGAAGTGTATGAGAGAAGAGAAAATCCTTAGTAAAAAAAACAAAAAGCGTAAACCAAAAAATGATTAGAAATGACTTAAAAAAATTACAAAGAAAATATCAAAATGTGGAAAGAAAGAGAGATCATCAAGAGACATCATTCATTGTGCAATGATAGTGACTTGTAGCAACTCGAAAGCGCCACGTTTTTAATGGAATGTAATACAATGCAGAAGATCTTGAAGCTGGAGCGACACTCGAGACATAAAAAATTTCTTAATGTTCAACACCTTCAAATAGTGTGGCTTGAGTAGATAAAATAAATTGTAAAATAAGGTTTTAAATACTTTTAAAAATGATGAAAATTCTGTTAGTTCTACATCTTATAAATCGAGTTAGGACCGATGGGTGTTCGAAAAAAATCATGAGCCAAAAGAATTAAAAAGAAGATAAAATAGGCAAAAGAGAAACACTTAAAGGGGTCTCTTAAAAGAAGCATAATAAAAGAGGAGGAGAGTAAGTATTTAAACCAAACGCCCAAAAGATACATGAGGAGAACAACTTAAGAAATAGTATGACTAAATACTTAAAACAAATTATATGAAAAATTTTGTGAGTGTGATTGGAAATATTATAAATAAATGTAATTTATAAGTATGTAATGGTATATTTTTGACTGATGATATTGCTGAGTTATTATTTCAATCTGTACAAAATGGACGTTAATTGATGATGAAAAATACTTTATTAAATTATATATTTGTGTAATGGAAGTCCTGTGGCAAGAAGTTGACATGCTGAGCTTGCGCGGAAAGATGAATTCCAAAAAAAATATAGAAACGAGTAACAAGAACAACCGAAAATGCAAATTATTAGGTGAAAAACTAAAGAGAAAGAAAAACTTAACGGAAACCATAAATTAACAGAGATATTTTTGTTAAAATCTCTAGTATATTTTTAATAGTATGAATTAATCAAATAAAATTGAGAGACAATTTTCATCTATTATTTTTTCACATAATCTCATACTGAAAGTGGTGAAAATGAGGAAAGATTTTTTAAAAAGAAGAAAAAAAAGTAAAATATCGCAAATATATAATTTAATTAAAAATGTGATAGTGATCGTGTGAAATCTTGAGTGAAAGATTATAAAAAAAAAATTATATTAAAGTATATAAAACACTGATAATGGCAACGTATCTTAAAGAACAAGACAAGGACGAGGTGTAAAACTTTGAAAATAAAGGTGGAGACTAAATAATAAAATTGTAGATGGCGAAATATGAAAAATGTGAGCATTACAAGGGCCTGTTTCCATTCTATTCCATTCACTGCCCAGAAGAAAAAACACAAGAAAATATTAACTGTGGAAATTATGCTAAAAATTCAATGCCCATTGATGAACAGACACCAAAACAAATTACTATATTAGAATGTGTGCAAGAATCGAAGATAGAAATTTGTATAAAAGTTTCTCACAGTTCATTATAAAAAGATGAATAAAAAAAAACTGAGGTGAGGTGTAGTAGAAGAAATAAGGTGGAAGAAGTATTGGGGAGTAATTAAATGATGATAAATTAACAAGATGAATAAAGAAATGATATATTTAGTCATTAAACTGATGAAAATTCTAGTGGTTAGGCTGAGGAATAACTGTGAAGGCACTCTCAGAGCACGGAAAAATGGTTTTGCATTGAGTTTTCATTAATGCAAAAGTATTTTGTAATGAAATAAATGTCTCTCAGTGTGTTATCACGCCAGATATCGAGGATTGTGACAGTAAGAAATTGATCCAAAGAGAAGAAATTGTGAGGAGATGCATGAGAAATCTCTTGAAGTCTAAAAACGCAGATGGATTAAATCACTGATTGATGATTTTTAGACAGTAACAGATGAGATAAATTCGTTATATTGATAATAAACAATAAATTGAAGCCTCGTATATAAGTGTTAAATACATTAAAACAAGAAGAAGAAAACAAGAAATCGATTGTACGCTACTGCATCTTTAGTCTTTAACAAATAATGAAGAATAAAATGAAAGAATACTTGTATATTAGTGTTGCGTAATTAGTATTGTTAAAAAAAAACATTAAATATATTAGGAACTATTGAAAAAGAACTCTATTTAAAATGAACCTACACAAAACCACACACCTTCATACCAAAAGAAAAAAAAACTTTCAAAAAGTATATTTGAATTTCATGAGCGTTAGATGATAAATTTCGGTTAAACGATTTAGAGGTTATATGAATATTGAAAATATATAAGATTATTTAAGAGGAACTATTTAGGTTAAATGTATATTTACTTGTTTCGCAATATCTGAGTTTTTCATAAACATATTTATCACTTTGACGAATTGATCGAGAAGCCCTTTGTGACATATTAAATATGATTCCTTTCGTAGGCGAAAAAATTGATACCCAAATATGCTTGAGTCGTCAGTTGTTTGATGAATAATAAATATTGTTCAAAAGAATTTTAAACAATCTTTTTCTTCAATTACACACATCATTTTATTGTTTTCTTTTTAAGATAAAATCTTAATAGAAACCCACCTCTTTACGATTTCTAAGCGATTGATATATTTACAAAAACTCTGGAGTTTATTTTTGAAAAAATTTTCGGTGTCTAAACACCATAAAAAAAATAGTTTTTCTCTTGTATTTTGATTGTGTTTCACTAAAATGGCGATAGAATTTTTTCCAATAAGTGCAAATTTTGAGATGAAAAAATAAATCATTGAATTCTTAGTGAGTATAATAATTATGAAAAGAAAAATGCGGTGGCGTACATAAAAAATAGAGCTTAGGCATTGTAGTTATGTATATTTGAAATAAAAGAAAAAAAATTATGTATGAAATGCGCAGATAAAATTTTAAATTAAACATAAAAAGATTATAAAAAGTGAAAGTATAATTATTTAAATAAAAATAATAAATTTAACTAATTGATAGAATGAAAAAAAATCACAGTGGATGAAAGATCTGTTAGCAATTAATAAGAAAAAAAGTGGAGAATCTGGAAGAGAAAACAAAATTGATAAACACTCACACGTAAGAGGTGGTGAAGAGGAACTATAAATACTACTTACTGAAAAGTGAATTATTAATTGAGAAGGAAGAAGAAAACAATAAACATTTAATTATCATTCTCGTTGAAAAAGAATACATTATAGTTATAAATGCGTCATTGAGTATGTTAAATGAAATTATTTAACTAATTTATAAAATGAATTTAAAATGATGAAAATCACACACGAAAACACCAGCAGGGTAGTGCTTCTCGCAGTTAAGGGAATTGCATGGCTTTTCCGCACTGCAAGACAAAAGGTCAGTCTAGTGATGAATACGCTCCAATTGTATGTACGAAGACACTTTTGACACAATTTTTGCAAAGAATCCATTCATTGAAACGAAGTAAAAGAAATATTGGATGAATTTAACCAAAAAAAAACATCACAGATGAAAAAAGTAATCATTTATAAAAACAGAGATGGAAAAACATGTAATAATGTGTAATGCTAAATGTCAGTTAAGTTACATGGAAAGTGAAGAAGGAAAAATGATGAAAAATACATAAAATATAAGCAAGTAAAATTTAAAGAAAATTATTATAAAAGAAATTATAGGTAATGAAATAAAATGATAAAACACAAAAGTCTTTTCCTTTGCATTGTCTTGCAGTAATTTGACGTTTGATTCCCTGATTTGTCGACAAACAGGAAGAATGTGATGGAAAGTCATGTCGTATTTAATAATTGAATAATATAAATGGAATTTAACAAAGGGTGAGCTTTCGTCTTTCCTCAGAAAATTTATGACAATTGATTAGTCATGAAATATTTCTCATGCTATTCACTGTCCGTTAGGAAACACAATTAATAGGATTGTTCAGGAGATCGAGGACAAAGGTAGAGTTAACAATTGCATTAAAATCTTGTGTAAATCGTGAATGTTGAGCCGTAAAAATTTCGAGACAGTGCGATAAGACGAAATATATTCTCCAACACAGTCCACCTTAAAATCAGTCTTAACTCTGTCATCGCGAAATAAACATCAGAAATTGGACATTCTAATCACTTGAGAAATGGCGTCGAACAACGTCACGGCGGATTACGTGAAGAGTAACAGTGAAAGCTCAAAGGGAAACCAAGTGAAACTTACTAACAATACTGAATCCAGACAGGAAGTGACAGAGCCAGTCTGTGTGAAGAAACACGTAATTATGCTTGTTCGTTGAATGTACTTTTGTAATAAGTAAAATGCATTTTGTTGTAGATTCCAAAAGTGTTCAACATTATCAAGGCTCCGACTGTTTGTCCTCCTGGACAGCGAGCTGATAAATTAGGCAATTGCCGACCGATATTCTAAGAACCACCAATTATTGCAGTGCTAAAAATATTTCACAAATTTTCTATGACGTCTCAATAAAATGACAAGAAAATTCACTTTCCGTGTTGCCTCACCCAATGAGGTGTGATTTGTTTGCGATATTTTGTTGCTCCTCTGTTTTGGTTCACCTTATCAGATTATCAATGATGGTTTCTTGGGAATGTGCTTAACATTCACGCTAAAAGCATTTCAAATATTCAGCCTTTTATCCATTATGAGCCGGAAATAGGACTACCGAAAGAGCGGAAAATATTTAATGCCCAGGTCGCCATAGTTGGTAACCTTATCATGCTCTGCCTTTATCAATGAGCGATCGTCGAAGGTGTCGAGATAAAAAACCACAATAAAACAAAGCGCTGGCAAACGATACTCTCACAGTTGATCAAAGGAATTGGCAAAGAAGAGAAGTTGTCATAAAGTTAAAGTGTTTCAAAGAGTCTTCAAAGTTTGACAATGGATACTTCCAAGCAGAATCTAACGCCACCCTCAATAGTGGGCTTCTCTGCAGCTGCGTTTTCTGTGCCCGCGAACACCACGAAAATGGTGAGTTTTTATGTGACTTCTAGTGACAATCCTTGGAATTTTAATGGCAAAAG
This sequence comes from Phlebotomus argentipes, assembly GCF_947086385.1. Taxonomy (NCBI): domain Eukaryota; kingdom Metazoa; phylum Arthropoda; class Insecta; order Diptera; family Psychodidae; genus Phlebotomus; species Phlebotomus argentipes. Next base: position 2,738,250 of record NW_026776181.1, on the reverse strand, counting down.
AGATAAACTGAGTTCTTATCGCATTTTCCTATCTCGATTTTCGCAGCAAAAAGTCAAGCCCAACAACGTGATCAAGTCCCCAAAAGTTTGCGAGCCTGGATACCGCCTGAACACACGCGGTGAATGCAAACCGATCTTTTGAGATCACACGAAGCAGAAGTCTTCACACTTTCCTGACAGAGCCCACATGAGCTGCCCTTCCAGACAATAATACTGCGCTATTTTTTCCCATTCAAATTTTCTGCGAGTTTGAACAAACCGACAAAGCGAATCTTTTATCTTTAGGAGCGATAAGTACAGTGGAAAATAAAAGAAATGAACCTGTTAGACTCTAACGGTTAGAGATAAGATTTAGGCATGCTGTCTGTACATTATATAATCTCACTTGTCATTGACACGCAAAAATTGCAATAAATTGCATGTTAAACAAAATTAATGCCGTGTTTCTCACATCGATTCTGTCACATTTTCCCCATTGAATATGATTGATAGTCGCAGGAATGATAATAAACTCATCAGGGATTACCGTACAACTTGAAAATCCACTACTTCGTAAATTAGATTGTGCGGGAAAAACTGCGAGGCAAAATGTCACGAGAGTGAAATAAATGGCAATAAAGTAAGTATTTCTTTGAAAATATGCGCTGTAGAATATGTTTATTGCTGTCTCAATTATTTTATTGAACTTTTATCTGTATAATGTTGAATCTTGAAGCGCAAAAATCTTACTTTTTCTAGTCAAGAAGAAATTTAACCTAGATGCAGGCGATTCTTGAGTATCTTATCTCTTCTTATCACTCTCTTGGCATGAATGGTTGGTTTGATACTCTGTATCTATGATATCCAACTGTGCGATTCACTATCTTAATAGGGCACTAAATTACTGGATGAGGAAGCAGAAATTCCTTACAATTACGCGTGTTATCATTTCTGAAGTAGTTTTAGAATGCATGTGAGTAAAAGTGTTGTAAAACATCTATCTGACTACTGTAGGATTGCCCTGAATTGCGATTATTACTATCAATGTGAGATATGAATATGAAAGCTGAACAAAGTACATATGAAAAGAGATTCAATCAAGAATTTACGAGATAAGAAGAACAGGCGCTACTAAAGCCTGTTAATTTGCATTGAAAACCTTATGTAATAATATTTAATTATAATTATTAATCTCTCAATTACTCTCGATTGATTAATAAGAATTATAAGTACACTTAATTGAGAAACTTTGATAAGCTTTTCGAAAGTCACTCAATGGAATTGAGAAATCTCTTCTCCCAGTAATCAATAACCCTTTATTGAAAGAACTTCTCTACAAATATATGTACATATGTAGGTAATATTTCGGATAAATATTACTTGCTGGAGTCTCAAGTATCAAGGTACAACGGTATTCTTGTGATTAAAACAGGTGAGAAAGTGCAGATTAACCATATAATTTTATCATTCCTCGACGAATGGCGACCGTCGCTATCTGCTGGTCTACCACATGTCTCTGCAGACGCCGGTGTGGTCTATGAGTTGTCCCTCCGGACAAACAAGCGGTGCTTCAATAACGTTGACCTGCAAGAACAACACGCAAATGAATTTCGCAGCACATTTGGTCTAGTGAAATGGCCATAATCCTCCATTCTTTGCGCGATAAAGCACCGACAGAGCGTGTTAATCCTTGCGGAGGATTTAGATAGCATAAGCCATCACTTGTGCGGTGTTATTTGGCAGTTTTCTGGCGAAATTCACCGGAAAATTTCCCTATTAATGAGAGATTCTTCAAACTTACTTGATTTTTTGAACCCCAATGATCCGTTCCGCTGATTTCGACTGGACCTTCCTCAACTGGTGGAGTCTCTTCGGGAGTCTCCAGCTCTCCTGGGATGTCCTCCAAGTGCTCCTCTGAAGACACTGGCAACGCTCTCGCGATCGCGAAAATGCCCAGGAGGACGGCAAAAATCCACAATATCTTCATTTTCTTCTCAGCCAATTAACCAATCACCAGTTCGCTAAAGAAAATACCTCGCTCTGAACGAATTTAATGAGAACTGCCACAAGACTGGATTAAGGTACCCAATGGGCGATGGTATTTATAAACTTGTTTGGATCTTTTGAAAAATCCCTGCAAATGATAAGCGCGAAATCGCGATCTTATCAAAGCTTCTATCTGGCTTTGCCAGCCCATCTTCTCTGATCAAAAGAGGCGTCACACTTGAGCGTTTCATTCACCTGATTCATGATGTTCTTTCAAATTAAATATAAAGCATGAGTATGACGCAGCTTTGCCGCATTTTGATTCCTGCACGAGCGCATATTGTGAAATTGTGACGAAGCTAAAGCGCGAGACTTAAAATTCTTCGGGAAGAGGTTTCTAGCACGCGATAGGATTTACTTTTGGGGGCACTTTTGAAGCCACACAATAAATTTTCGGTTATAAAATCATGTTCTAATCATTGTATAATGTGTGGTTTCTCACCAACTGAAGGTGAATTCTTTGTTTGCCGAGTGAAACATTCGTAATAACTTCTTTTGCTCAATTGGAAAATTGCTCACAATCATATTACAATTGAGTTGAGAAATGTATGGCGAGATTTATCGTGTTTTTAGCTCACAGAGGATGAAAACAGATTCAAACAGACTTATCAAGTGATTAATTTCACAATGATTTACACCCTTTTCACAAGATTTCACCGTCAATTGCAGAGACAATTTCATTTGTCAGGTTTTCATCAGATGCATTTTGATAAAAATCTTGCCATTCTGTGCATCGCATGTGGTGCTTATTGCGGGGAAAAAATGCTCCTAAACCCTGAACATGCCAATCACTAAATGACCGGATGTCGCTGAACTTATGAGCTTAACAAAGTAAATTCACTTGAGCATCACAATAGTTTCTTTTTGCGCTCTCAAATCCTCAGTCTCTCTTGCTACGCGATCACGAACAGACACTCTCTCGCACTCATCCTCGCGTATGTCATGAAGATCTGGGTTGACCTGAAGGTCCTGCTTATGGCGAGCTGCCTGCTGGCGGCGCTCCACGGCGCCGCAGCCAAGCGCTCGGGCATCGGCAGACGAGCAAAGTCCTCCAGTGGCAGATCGCACTCCGGGAGATCTAACCAGCAGCATCACTACGCGCCTCAGCCTGCCCCCAAGCCTGCGGCCCCGCCGAAGCCTGCGGAGGCGCCCAAGAGTGCGTCAAACCTCGCTGCAGCACCAAAACCGCCGGCGCCTAAACCCGCGGCTCCGGCTGCGAATCAGCAGCCCATTGGATGGAATGTGGGCAGCAATGCCAGGCAGAATCCAGGCGCGCCCGCCGGACCTCCGCCTCCCTATCCGGGAGCCAGTCACTACTATCCAGGCAGTGAGTGCTTTCAATCGAGGATTAAAGTGATGTGTCTGAATCAGTGATGATTAAGAATCCGGACTGAAATGTGCTAAAATGGCTAAAATAATGTTCAGTATTCGGAGATTCATAAAAGCAGCGCAACCTTATAATGTGCAATTCATTATGCGTCAAAGTGCATTTACACATATGTAATTAGCTTGGAGACCGTGAAAGTGTCTAGTCAGTTTCATTAACAAACGATGTGGTTATTATTTACAGTAAAATGTTTGCGTTTTCCTCTAACATGTCCGATAGAATTAATCGCTAATGAATGGATCTGAAACATTTCGATCAATTCCTCTTAAAGAAATCAGATCTTTCAGTTTTGAAGACCTGAGTTTTAAAAATAATAAGAAATGTACAGCTAAAATATGCCCCAAATTTGGCAAAATTGTGGAGTTGGAATTAAGTGATTTTATAATTAACATCGATTCTCTTCATTTAATGTTAGACGAATTTAAAATATTTGGTCAAAGCGGTCAAAGCTGTTCCATTCTCTTAGTAAAACTTTGCGGCTTTACACAATGTTAAACGGAAAAGTAACAATTTGTTGATTGTTCTTAATTTGAACTTGCACAAAAAGTGATTTAGGAAAATTCCCAATCTTCCAAGTCATTGCGAATTGGATATTTCCTCATCATTCACTTCATGAAAGTATGAATGGAAAAAGCGCGTGATTTTCATACATAATAACTTGAAAATGTTCCTAGGAAAAGCACTTTTGGTGCATCAAATTCGATGATTTGGGCTTTTTCTCACACGACTTTCTTCTCAATTCTTTCATGTGTTCTCGACACGAGAAGTCGGAGGAGCGCCACCAGCTTATTCCCCGCGAAATGCTCACCCACCATCGTACTCCTCCCTCGGTCACGGCCAGGGGTATCCGCATCAGAGCTACTCGCCTTATCAGCAGCAACACGCGCCGCAAATGTCCCATGCCGCGGATTCGTCCAAGTTCTACGGCTTGGGCGCAACGAACTTCGGTCCATCTCACGGCCACAATCCTTACATGTCGTCTGGATACGGAGGATATGGCGGACAGATGGGAAATCCCTATGCGATGGGAGGAATGGGAGGAATGGGCGGACATGGATACTATCCAGGAGCCGCTGCGGGCTTCGGAGGGATGGGCGCGGCTCCGATGATGGGAGGTGGACTGTACGGAGGCTATCAGAAGCCCAAGTCTTCACTCTTCAGTCTGTCTAACATACTGACGGGTGTGGCGCTCTATGGAACGGTAAGGAGTCTCAGTGGAGGCGGATGGGGCGGCGGTTACGGCGGTTATGGCGGCGGATACGGTCAAGGCCCGAGGGAAGTGCACATCTACGATCATCGGGAGCGTGGAAAGGATGCGGCTGAGAGTACGGCTATTCAGCAAGCTGTGGGATTGCCGGGTACTGCCAATGTCACCTACACTGCGAGCACTCCGACTCCTCTGGCGCCTTATCCGGTCACTGGTCAGACTGCTCCTGCGGAAGCGCCTCCTGAAGTCGTTGAAGACTACACTCTGCCACCCTTGCCGGCTGACAGTGAACCAAAGATCTACTTCGGCTATGGATTTGCCTATGGATATGGAGATTACTCTGTGGATTCAGACAACTCCTCCTCATCCTCCGCTTCCAGTGCATCCGAGGAGAAGACTGAAGCCAACACCGATCAGGACATATTGACAGTGACTTTCTTCTCCGAAGAGGATCTAATGACGGAATCAACAGACACAAGTACTTCCCAGGGAAGCCAAGAGAGCTCGTAGGGAAGATTTAACCAGAGAGATTTTTTGTACCTTGAAAACCCCTTCTTTTCACCTAAAATTTTTCATACAAGATGTAACGAACAGTGTAAAAAGATTAAAATTTAACTTGTGGTAAGATTTTCTCGTACATTTTGCCACTGTTTATGATCCACACACTTCCATTCTTGCCCTCTTGCATCACTTTCACCGCTGCTTTTCCCACGACCGACGGATTCTGGGGAGGATATTCAGTTTTCCCGCCAATTTCCGGCTCTTGGTAAAGTTTGAAACTGTATTCTGGCATAGAGACTCTGTCCAGAAGCCGGGATTCCGTTGTGCCAGGGCAGAGAGTTAGCAATTTCACGCCCAGATTCTCTCGTCTGTGTGCCACTGAACGCGTGAAGGCGATGACTCCGTGCTTTGTCGTGCTGTAGATTGGGACCGAACTGAAGGGCGACAAGCCAGCCACTGAAGCGACATTCAGAACAATTCCACCTTTACCTCTGCCATTATCAAGTCTCATGTGTTCAATGGCCAGGAGACTTGATCCAATGATTCCACTCAGATTCACATCCACAACTTTCCGGTAGTCGTTCTCATTGAAAATTCCCGCGCTGTTCACCACGATGTCTAAGCTTTCGGAGCTTTCTGTGAATGTTTCATAGCATTGCTTGAGGTCTTCGAGCGACGTCACGTCCACGGGGAAGTATTTGATGGTGGTTTCTCTGTATTTGTTCGTCCAATCAGTCACAATCTGTGGCTTATCAGAGTGCAAATCCACAGCTGCCAAGCGTTTTACGCCACTCTTCAGGAGCTCCTCACAAATTGCTCTGCCAATTGCTCCAGCTGCTCCAGTAACTAAAGCCACTTTGTGCACAAAACTCATCTCGTAGAAATCACTCTTGAAGAGGGTTTTTAGCAATACAATCGACAACGCAGACTTGAATTTGATTACAAATGCCAGAGAAGTGCGGTCAAAACAAGAAAGCAGGAGAGAGATTAGATTAGAAAAAGTTGTTTATTCAAGATTTTATTTACATGGAGATTTGTGAGCTTTTTATGATATATGTATGTATTCAAAATATCGGGTCTGCGACATGAGCTTCAGAGAGTTCGCCTCGGTCCACAATCCAAACGCTTCCATTCGCAGCCTCTTTTATGATTTTCACAGCGGCTTTTCCAATTTCACAAGGACTGAAAGCACAAAACGAAGAAGAGTTAGTTTTGAAGAAGGAAAAGACAAGAGTTTTTATGACAAACTTCTGCGCTTGTTGCTTTGGGAATCTGTCCAGAAATCCTTGGACTTCCTCTGCACTGCTCATGAAGAAGAATTCGGGCTTTGCAGATTGATCGTACATTTGCGATTGTGTTGCTCCTGGACAAATGGTCAAGAACTTGATGCCGAGCTTCTCACGCTTGAAAGCCACTGCTCGCGTATAGGCAATCACGCCTTGCTTGGTCGCGGAGTAAGTTGGAGTGCAGCTCAGTGTTGTTAAGCCAGCAATTGAGGCGATGTTAATGACACATCCACCTTTTCCTCTGCCCGTGCTGACATTCATGTGATCGATCGCCAGACGAGTGGATCCAATGACACCGTTGAGGTTCACATTCACCACCGCGTGATACTGACTCTCGTTAAAGATTCCGGCACAGTTCACGACAATGTCCAGACTCGGGATGACTTTGGTGAACTCTTCGTAGCACTTCTCAATCTCGTCATGCGACGCCACGTCAACTTGGTAGTATCTCACGGAAACGTCCTCAAATTCTCTCCTCAAATCACCCACAATCTTCGGCTCCTGAGGATGAAGATCGACAATCGCTAAATTCTTCACGCCATGCTTGAGAAACTCCCTGCAAATAGCATGACCAATTCCACCAGTGGCGCCAGTAATTAAAGCACTCTTATTCACAAGAGACATTTCCACGCACATTTTGCTGAGCTTCGTTTCCGATCAACTGTTCAACCGCAACTGAGTTGCAGCGCAAGAAAAAACTCTTATTAAAAGATAATTTTACCTTCAGCGATCTTAACAAACAGTGCGGAAAGATTGCGACTTTTTATAGTATAAATAAGTCTTGATTATAATAATTAACGATAAGACCTTGATTTCTATTGGAAATGAAATGAAATAAATGATTGATTTGCAATAACTTAAGAAACCACGAAGATCTCTAGTTTGTTTAGACGTGAAGCTGTGATAATAATAGTATTGATAGTAAATACTGGCCCAAGGGAAAGAGACAAGTCAGAATATAATCCTTAAACTGTATTTTAATATTCATACAAAACACATCATTACTGCTCATTAAACAGCTAATTATTTACAAAGTAGAATCCAATCAGTGAAACACTACTCTTGTCCATCATAGCTCTCGACCTCGTGGATCTCTCTTGACGCTGATCACTTCTGACGCCGCTTTAATTGCTCGTATGCGACGAAGTGCGAGTGGAAGTTGACGATTTACCCGAGAACTGCCTTCTCCAGAATCGCATTCAGTGACAAGGGCGTCCAATTGTTCAGGTTGCCGTCGCTCATCATAATCACAGATCTGTCGATGTAGCAGAACATCTTGCCGATCCTGTACACCTGCTTGCCCATCTCGCGCCTGCCCGGCATCGGCGCGAAGATGATGCCGCGCTCCGAGCACTTCTGCAGCACCAGCTCCTTGAACTCCATCGCCACCGGCGGCTGCAGCTGCAAATCAAGCAGCGACGGCGGCACGACGGGCGGCCCCAAAAGATCTATCGTCGGCATGGCCGTTTCGATGCCCATCATGGGGATTGGCGTGGCCGTGGCGCGGTGCATAATCTCCAGCGCGCGTCGGAAGTGCTCCTTGATCACCGTCTGCTGCAGCACACTGTCCGACAGCATGTTCTTCCAGCCGCTGTACCAGCGCGTCACTTGGTCCAGATTCGGCGACTGATTCAGCCAGATCACGAGCGTCTGCATCCACTTGGGGAAGAAGTATTTGTCCAGCAGCTGCGCCATCGCCACAGCACTCAGCAGCTCGTGCCACTCCCACACCTGATTCCAGGGTTCTGCAAGAACAGGAAAAAATGCGGATTAGCAACATGTCGTAAGTCAAATCGCAGTGAGATCAGAAAATTTGCTGAGACAAAATCACTAAATTGAACATTGAAAATGAAAGCAAAGAAAAATTCCGCTGAAACTTCGGAGGAAGAGACCGAATACAAGAAAATTCGCGTCACCAGACGCAAGGAGAAGAACAAGACCATCGAGGAGGATGGAAAAGGAGGCTACATTGTCCGGGAATATACCATCAAATACAAGGTTTCTTTTATAACTCCCAAAACCAAGAGACTTCAACCGAGATCCAAGAAGAATGTTACCAAGAAAAAATAAACTCACCCAAATCTTGTTGCAGAGGATTCACTATGTAGTCCGCCAGCACCGTTTGCAGCTTCGGCAGGATGCTCTTCAGCAGAAAAGCTTGCATGTCGCCATCCGGGAAGACGCCTTTCCATGGCAGCAGCATCGCTCGCGCCGATCGATCATGTGGCGTCCAGGAAATCAGAGCGCTGGCGAGTTTCTCTCTGATTGTCGCGTAGACAGACTCCTCCATTTTGGCGCCCAAGAGACCTGTCCAGGGATGAATCCAGGCGTGGATGGGCAGAGTGTCCGTCAGCGGATCCCAGGCTTCGACACCAGACTGCAGACGAGGCATCACAATCTGCTCGAGGACGCTGTCCAGGACCCAGGAAGGGAAGAGCGGCGCCCACGCGTCCAGCAGAGCGACCATCGGCTGATGGAGTCTTGGATCCCACTGACCAGCCGCTTGGCGGATGGAAGGAACCACTCCTGACCACACCAACGCCGAGTAGGGATTGAACACGTTCCGCGTTTCACTCGAGTGCACCTCTAGAATGCCCTTCCACCGCTTGATGAGATCTGTGTGTCGCGTGGGCTCCTCCAAAGGCTTCCAGGCTTTCAGGTGATTCGCTACGAGTGGCGCTATGACGCCGGACGCCAAGTCACACAGCCCAAACTCACGATACTCGCCGGGAAAGTCCATTTGCAGGGTGAGGAAACAGCGCTCAGCCTCATTCAGGCTCAACTCCTCGTCCGGATCGACGAGTCTCTCCACGAGATCCACGACTCTCGCCAGCGTGTCGATGTGATTCTCCTCCAGATCGACAATCTTGCGCATGTTCTCCTGGTCGTGCTGCAGCGTCTTCTCCCTCTCGTTGGCCGCACGCTGGCTCTTGTCAATCCGGATGATGTCCTGTTCGCAGAGATCCACAATCAGGCTGAGATTGTGCATGAGTTCGGGTAGAGTGAAGTTCTCTGTTTTCTTCGTCGACTTCGGATCGTACAGTGTCTCGTCGGCTGCCTTAGTCTGCGCCAGGGCGTGATATCCACTGAGGACTCTCTTCTCCGGACCAGTCATGTCGATGACCGTGACATTGCCCAACTTACTGGACAATCTGTCGATAAAGGGCCCCTTTTTGCCCTTCTCAATCACATCCTGAGCGCTCTTGTACACATACTTCAGCTTCGTCGTCTTCGCCGTCTCGTCGCGGCGCCACTGGCTTAGCTTCTCCTTAAAATCGCGCTCCTCTTTCTCATCCTCGTCGATTTTCTTCACTGGCTTCTGGTCGGCCAGTGTGGCAGCCTTTTCCGGTCCGTAAGCGCCAATCGCGCCTCTGCCCTTGCGCACGTGCGCCTGTACGGGAGTTGAGATGCCCTGGAGGCTCTTGCCCAAGCCCTTCCCCGGCTGGTAGCCCATCTGCAGCAGCAGCTTGGCGCCGATGCCTTTCGTGTGCTGCTCCCACTTTCCAACACTCCCGGAAAGTTGGCTCTGCCCAGTGCGTCGGAAGCCTGCAGTGGCCTGGATGGAAGGCGCCTCACCGTCCGACTCGCTTGATGTGCCATCGTACTTTCGGGAGGAAAAACTAGGTCTGGCATCATCTTCATCGTCCTCTTCCTCAGACTTTGCCTCCTTCTTCTCCTTCTTGCCAGACTGTTGAACGCCGCCGGCGACAAAGTTGACTGGGGCAGAGTAATCCTTGGCTCTGCCCTTCCGCGAAAAATCCTCAGCTCCCTCATTGTCACTATCATCAGCCCACATGCCTGGAAAGGAGGACAATTGAGAACACCGCAAAACGTTTGACTTCTTCAACTTACCATAAATCTGCTGGTTCTTTGTCAACCTCCGCCTTCTGTTTGGATTGAACTCATTGTTCAAGTCATAGTCGGTGATCTCAAACTTCTCGTACTCGTTATCACTCATTTTCACCGGGAAACTCCAAGAAAACAGCCCAGAAAATCGTCGTTCAAAAAATTTGTTTACTGTCCAGGCGTCAACTGAGGCACAGCACAGCTGAGCAGAAGATCTTCCACGTCTTCAGCGCCATCTGCTGAGACGAAGTGTTTCGGGTTCCACTCACGGAGCGGCGCCAGTGCGGCCGCTTGACAGTCGGAAAAGTGAAGAAGAAGAAGAGCGAGTGAGAAAGTTTTTTAATTGCAAAGTGCACGTGTTTTTCCCACTTTCCACGGCGACTCTTTCCCGCTCTGCATGGGCGTCTCTTCCCTCTGAGTGGACACAGTCACGGGGGCCACCATGGTGCAGGTAATGTCCGGACGGGCGTGAAATGAGTGCGATTTGATGTGTCCGCGAGGCGCTCCAGTGGCGGCTTGGCGGGTGAAAAATTGCGGAAAAGAAGTGAAATGGGTGCATTTCCTGGCTCTCCCGTGGTGAGGTGTCTTCCTGGGGAGGCAGCGGACGCTGTGGGCGGCAGCTGGGGCGCGCGGAGGGCGGAATGCGGTGGTTTTGGTGCTCCCGGACGCCCAGAGTGCGGCTGGGATGGGCGCAAGGAATCAGAGAGCAGCGGCGAATTTCGGTGGAAAAACTCCCCGGCTGGCTGGGGTGGGCAGTGAGAGCGACAGGGAGAGACTGAGAGAGAGAGAGAGAGTGAGTGGCCGGGGAAAAAAGGCCAGAGGAAGAGAAGTCAATGATGAAAAAATGGTTATTGATTTTAGTGACGGTTTTGCTCGTTGCAACATTTTTCTCGTGTGTGCCTTTTTTTCCTCTGTTGATTCTCCACCCCGCGCGGCGTCCGGCGCCCGCCGCCCCCCGCAGAGCGTCCGGGAATCGCCGAGCTCTCGCTATTTTTGGGATTGACGGCCGCGCGCGCGATTCCAGCGGGGGTTTGGCAGCTCTCCGCCACCCCGCTTTTTTGATGCAGGACGCGCCACGCAGGTGCTTTTTTTCGGCGCTGGCCGGGAGGCGATTGGCCACCACCCCCACGGCCGCCCAGCATCGAATGCAGATGAATAATTTCCTGGGGTTCGCGCACGGATTTCAATCATGAGTCGCGTTCGATTGTCCTCTCTTTCTCTCTCCGTCGCTTTTTTCGCCAACCCGTTTTTGTTTGTGGCGCTTTATTTTTGCCCTCGCTTTTCGGGACGCGACCAATTGGCAGGGCGAGACAGATCGCGGAATATTCCCCAGACTCACGCCGGAGCGCCCCGTCGATGGCCTTTTTCCCGGGCCTCATTTCTATTGACACTTGGGGGCGATTGTGATTAGCCGAATTGGCCGAGAGCAATAATTCTCGACGCGGGGACGAAAAGAATGGATTTGGTATTTAAAATTTAAATAGCAAACAGGGTGGCATTTAACCCTTAGACGACGGGAAGCTTCAGATCGGGTTTGGAGCATTTAATTTTGAAGAATTCAATTAAATAAATGCACTCCAATTGACGGAAAGAGTCAATCGTCTGCTAAGGAAATCCATTATTCTTGTCCTTGATCTTCTTAGGCGACTTTTACGTTCGTAGAAGCATGAAAGAGAGTTATTCAAGTGAGATTTGCTCTGCAACAAGCAGAGAAAGCGCTTTTTATAATTCCCATTGGAATTGAAAGCAAAATTTGTCATTATTTCTTCTCAAACGTTCAACATTTTACAGAACATTAGTTTTATCAGGAAAAGTTTTGGTCCAAAAGATTTGCTAATTAAATCGTTTTGTTAAGCATCTTTAACCTTACCAAAGCTTTAAATGTTGAGTAAAGTCTCAAGCTTCTTGTTGAGATAAGAAATGTTTTGCGAGGCAAGAAAGCCTCAATCAGATTACATTCTGTATGTTTGAACGGTTTCAGCGGTGTTTTTTTTTCTTGCGCGTGCAGAGCTTTACCAATTCTTCTCGTTGTTCGCAGGCGCTGGACGACTGCGATGTGGGCCAGGATCTGCCGCAGGCCATGCAGCTGCTGGGCGAGATGAACAATCACGTGAAGCAAGTGTCTGACCTGGTCGAGAACATGCTGCAGAAGGTGAAGAGCGGCGAGATGTCGACGGAGTACGGGCTGAGCTTCCTCGAGATAAAGTACCACATGCTGCTCACATACTTGATCAATCTCACTTACGTGGTTCTCCGCAAGTGTTCAGGTATGCTCTGTTGGCGGTGCTTTTGTGTGGGGATTGCAGTGGTTGACCTGATTTGCTCTTGCAGGACAAACAATCGAGAATGATCCCTCAATTGACCGCCTTATCGAGATACGGACGGTGCTGGAGAAGATCCGTCCGATTGACCACAAGCTGCGGTATCAGATAGACAAGCTGGTGAAGACGGCGCAGAACACGCCGGCGTCGGGCACGCTGAGGGCGAATCTGGGCCTGGCGGCGACGCCGCTGCCCGAGGAGAGCGCCCAGACGCACGAGTCGGAGGACAGCGACGACGAGGCGGAGGAGGAGTCGAATCGAAAGCGCCCAACGAAGGCCGGCTCGAGTGCGGGCTTGTATGTGCCGCCGAAGCACATGCCAATGTACTATGAGGAGGACGAGAGCAAGGCTGAGCGCAGCAGGAAGCAGCTGGAGCGCGCCAAGAAGCGCTCCATTGGCATGTCCATCATTGAGGACCTGAAGGAGGAGTATCTGGACACGCCGGTGGAGATTTCGGGCACGTCGAAGGCGCAGCAGATGTTCTCGCGGGCGCAGAAGGAGAAGGAGGAGTTCGAGGAAACATATCTCACGCGTTTGCCGGTGACCAAGGCGGAGAAGCATCGCCAGAGGAGACTCACGACGCTCGGTAGAGTTGGCTTCTTTGCTCTCTTTCTTGTTGGGACTCTTGGCTGAAGTCTGTTTCTGTTTTCAGGCACTTTGGGTGATGAATTGACCAGATTTGGCGATGCTGACGGCGCTGGATCGTCCAAGAAGTCCGGGAAGCGCAAGCGAAGAGGCGCACCGAAGAAGAAAGGTGGCAAAAAGAGGAAGATTAAGTAAAGAGAGGCTTCCGAACTTTGAGAATTGCTTCCATGATTTTCTATAACCAAACCAACACACATTTCCTTTTTATGGTGTTTTCTTTTTTTTAGTATAAGAAGAAGTGTTGAGATTATGTTTATGTTTTGCCTTATGGATAATTTTTCTTTATTTTTAATTTAGGATTAAAGTTTTGTTAAGATATTTTCTTTAAGACATTGGTTTTCTTTTGCATTTTGTTAGATTTCTCTGTTGTGTTTCGCATTTGTTATCAAAAGGATTGCTTTTGTTTTAACGTGTAGAATTGAATGTGGTTTAAATCGCCTTCACAACCATACTTAAGTGGAAGATTATGACGAGGGGGGAGAAGAAGTTATTGAGATAGTGTATAAAAATAGCAGACAATGCGTGAGCCTTTAAAATATGTGTTGGTTGTCCTCTGATTTATCAAACGAGAATAAGATTGAAAAGTGGCGCGATAGAGAAAGAAACAAGCACAAAAAAACGATATAGAAGAAAAAGAAACAGTCAAAAAGAATGGATAATTAAGTAAATAGACTCACAGTTGCCTTCATACAATAAAAAAAAGAGAGAAAACATAATGAGAAAAACAATAAAATATGCAAAAACATTGATTTCCTACTCCCGCCCAAAGTAAACTACAACAAAGAATGACGCTCAGATAAGATTTTGTATATAAATCAATGTTACATTTTATGAATTTGTTATAAAAGAAGATGATGAAGACTATGGAGATATTCATAAACAAGAAATAGCAAATAAATGGCACGCCAATCTTATTCCAGCGCAAAGGAGGACAACTTCATAAACTTTTCCTATACAGTTAATATAACGTCCAATAGTTGAAAGAGAACCGCATTTGAGAATAGTGAAAAACTTGTTTATCATTTCACTTTACCCAAGAATTGAAACTCGCTAGAGAATGCTCAAAACTCCATCTTTTCGCACACATTCGTTCGCATTCAATTACAAAAAAAGAAGCTCTTTTGGAAAGATTTTTTCGGATTCAAAAATCGAGATGTGTAAAATTGTGTAAAAAAAAATGTCGGAAATTTACGAGATATTTTGAAAATTTAAGGACTTTAAGGAATTTTGGCTAAGAAATTGAAGAAAAAAAAGATGATAAAATTACCATAAAATATTCCAATGATTGTGTGTCTGTAGATTTGGAAAGGAGAGAGAAAGAGAGAGAGAGAGAGAAAGAAAGAAGAATTATTAAATAAGAATCTAAACACTTAGTAATCAACAGAGATGTCCAAGTTATATTGATATTCAATTTACTAGTAATATTTATTCTTACGCAATTAAATGAGAAGAAGAAAGAAAAGCATTAGTTTGTATGCCAAAAAAAAGGATATTTTTAAAATCACACATTTGATGAATATAAACTAATTTTGCTCCAATCAATAAATAAATCAAACAACCAAGATTGTTTAGTCGGAAAAATCTTGGAGAAAAAAATGATTAAATAAACTAATGATAAAAAAAATATGTTTGAAAAATAATAATCGAATTGCTTCAGAAGATTGATGATAAAAAGAAGACTTGAACACTTTTTTATGATCTCTGATTTCATTGGCAAAGGAACAAATTATATTAAATGAATTCGGGGAGGGAAATTGAGGAAGAAAATATATACTCAGAATTTTGCTCAAGAACTATGAAAACTCTCGCATGGAAATTACATTTAACATCTCGCGAGAGAATTTCGACAATTTTACAGTCACTGAGAATTTATTAATAAGCTTTCTAATATGATAAATTCTAATTTGTTGAATGAAATTGAAGAAAAAAACGGTACTATGAATAATACTTGCAACTATGATTCCTGGTGATACACACTGACTTTATTGATTATGAATAGGATTCTTGTAGATTTCTTTTTTTTACTGACAGTGCCATAGAAAATGTCTTCGGAAATTTATCTCAGTTTGCGCACATTTTGTTTAACTGCATTTGTGTTATTTTTGCGTATTAACTAAAATCAAGACTAAAATGTTTTCTTGTAAACCCATTTTTCTGTTTTTTTGCACTTCTGTTAACACGATTGTTTAGGTTGTATTTTTGATTTGATTTTCTTTAAAATAAAAGAAAAAAAACTATGGCGCTTTGGAGTGTAAAACGAGAGAAGAATTAAAGACGCTAAAAAGTGCATATTTACACCTTAAATATTGCCTTCAAGTTTTACATGAATTAATTGTAATAAAGAAAAGTGAAGAAGGGAAAGTGAATACATTGAAAATAAAGGATAAAAAAAAAGAAAAGAAACCCACAAAAAGATAAGTAAAGCCAGAGGAGGAAAAGGAAACTCATCAACCAACACAAATGAAATAGAAACAGTTACTATTAAATATAAAGGAAAAAATGGAAGAATGGAAAACAAATTAAACTAATTATTAGTTATTGAAAAGCTAAAGGATAAAAGAAGAACTTTTAAAGAAATAAATAGGCAATTGTATTGTTTTTGATCATATATTTAAAACAATATTTACAAGAGAAAATAATGTGGTGATATTATTATTAAATGAGATGAAAAATGCTAAATGAAATAACTATTATTAATTTTAAGGGTTATTGTTTCAGACTTTTTCAGAACAACACCAAAAAAAAAAGAAAGATGAAAAATACAATAGCAAAAAAATGGATGAAAAAAATATCATGCAAATCATGAGATGAAGGAAAGAAAAACAAAACACTTTGAGAATGAAAATCTTTTGGGGTATCTTTGGAGCAAAATTCGAGCACAAGTTTTTTGGCAAAATTAAAAATTTGATGAAAGAAAAATTCAAAATTTGACAAATATAAAAATGAGACAAAAAAGTATGAGTGAAAAATGAAAAGTAAATCATGAATTATATCTCGAGCTTGAAATATTAAGAAAAAAAAAGAATGGAGGAGGAGAAAGAAAACCAAGTATTAATAAGTAAATTAAACTTATATCTTAGGTATATTGAGAAATACTTATAATTTCGTCAATAGTCTTTTGTAATCGTATCGATAATATCAACTTTGCGTTGTGTGTCTTTTGATTAAGTGATGTATTTTTGAACTCCAAAAAGTTTGGCAAGAATTTTAGACGTGTAAAACTCTTAATTGTAATGTTTGTGTAATTTTTGTAAGACCTTCTCTTGAAGCTGTACGTGAAAATTGTGCGATATAATACTTAAATGATAATCCCAATTGCATTGCAGCGCAAGAGAAGCGTTTAATTGCGTTCTATTGAGTCTTTTGGAGAAGAAACAAATAAAAAAAATGATGTGGAGTCAAAATTCTAAAAAGAAGAAAAAAAATACAGTAAAGAAAAGTCAGTCAATTTTGCGATATATATTCGATATATTTCATTAATCTGATAAAGTCGGGAAATTGACTCGTAAAACAGGCAAATTGATTGACTTTTGAGTGGAAGATATTTTATGTACTTTATTCTCCTTTCGCTCTACTTTAGAGATCCTTCAATTATATAATTTGAAAGTTCTCCTTCGGGAGGAGAAGAAGAAATTTAATACAACACATATTCAATAATAACCCAAGATGTCTTTTCATTTTTATTCACTCCTTCGGCGCCAGCGAAGACAAAGTTTGCAACGCTGAAATACCGTCATAAAAATGCTTATTGAATGGCGGGGAATTCCACAGAAAAATTATGTGAGTTCAATTTATTAGGGGCGCGCGCGATATGAAGAAAAAGTTGGCGAAAAGTGTGGGAAAAGAAGTCCTTTCACTTTTGCACGAGAGTTTTCTGATGTTTATAGAAGTCTCAAAATTACTCGAATGTCAGCGCGAAAGTTTTGTTATTGTCATTTACTTTTCTCGAAATTACTCGCGAGAGAGTGCAATTATAATTCCCGATTGTACATATGCAATTTAATTTCTCCCCATTGTGACGCTCCTTGGGTGAAAAGTGCCTGAAACTTTCTTCGTTTCCGGCATGTTCAAATGAAAATTCGTTATGTCATTTCCTGTAATATTTCCCGCGCGCGTCTCTCCGCCCCGGGAAAGTGATAAAAAGAGAAGTTAAAACTGCCGCCCCAAATGGCTTTTCTTCACGTGTCTCACGAGACTTTCACATGGCAGAGAGAGAGAGAATTCCGCCAGCGCAGAGTTGGCGCCAAGTAATATCACTTCCCATTCCCAGTGGCGCTTCTGCGGGCTTTGTCAAAATACATCTAATCACTTCCCTATTTATCTCAATACGTCTCATTCGCCACATTCTGCCGAACTCCACATCTCGCCGCTCCTATATTTTGTCTTCCTCTCGGCGGCAAAAGAAACTCGCCCCCGCACTTTCCACCCGCCATTTCCTCCACTTTTCCGCACTGAGATGATATATGAACAGTCATTTGACAAGATTTTTATACCGCATCCCACTCCTTGATTTCCTTTCTTATGAACGCTTCACGCAGAATTTCCTAGTCGCTCCAACAGAGTTGCTCACAACTTGGGCTAGATCATGTGAATTGATTAAAATTCACTCTCAGTTTATTCCTCAATTCTTCAATCTCTCATCGACTTGCGAGTAGAAATCAAGTATGAAATATCTTGAACGAATTCAAGAACTCTGAATTACTCCATAAACACAACTTTTCGTCACTTTTTCACGCTTATTCCTCGCTCCAATCTCTCATCTGCGAGAGCGTCAACTCTGATCGGGATCCATGCAGTAAATGTTTGTTATGAAAGGGGCGAGAGACTGGCGTGGTGTGGGTGGAAAATCATCAAGACGGAAACTACCAATAAAATATTTCCGATTTCTTCGTCTTTTGATATCGAGCACAATCGCAAAATCTCTTGGTAGCATTTTTTCCTCTCTCTCCCTCGCCGAGCTTTCCTCCGCCGTCATCCCATTCATCGCCGTAATTATTCAAGCAATTTATGAAAGTTTCCACCACAATCCCGGAACTGGGCGATGGGAGGAGAGGAGAAAAAATCCAATCAATTCGATGTGGCAGAATAAAGAAATTAATATTAATGTGGTGCAATTTATGAATTCTCGTGGACGACATTTATGGCATATTGTATATCAAAATTGCAGGAATTTACGAGGACCATCTGAGCAGGAAGAGTTCGAGGTGGGAACAGGGAAAAGGTCTCCTTTTTTTCTCCGTATATAACGTGATTTACAAGGAGGGATAATCTTCCATTTTTTCACGCGGGATTTCTTGTGGATCAATACGAATTCGCATCTGACATGAGATATTGTCTTTTATTGCTGCCAGAGCTTTCGAGAAGCTTCGCGCTGAAAATTTGCAGAAGGTATGATTCCAAATTGTGTTTCACAGCTGAATTCAATACGCAATTTGTAATACTTCAATGACTCCATGGCGTTTCCTTCACCACCGGCATTTGCGGGCTGGGGGGGAAAAGTGCAATTCTGCTGTGGCGCACAAAGAAGAAGCCGAGCAGGAGCGCAACGTGAAATCAAAAGATTTCATTTTATTACCATGAAAGGCTGAGGGTGGGCGCGAGAGTGGGTGGGACATTAAGAGTGGCGGTGAAAAATAGGATTTTTAGAAACTAGCATTACGCCGGCGAGTGAAAAAGTTGAACAATGACGACTTGGCCATTTGGAGTCATAAATTTAATTCTGAAATAAAAGGGACTCTCGGATCTTCGCTTTTTCGGGCTCCGCCAGCATTTCTTTGCAGCCAAAGGCGTGGGCGGAGGGACTCTTGAGACGAATTAAGGTGCGACGACGATGGGAAAAGTTTCTCTCTCTCGAGGTGTGCCACACTCTGGAATCTGCACAGTGTTGAATCATCAATTTTAGAATATCGTCCCCAGGGATAATGCTAAGGATGTTTTTGCCGCTAAACCCGCTCCAACTTTGAGTTTACTTTGCCACTCAAGTGCCAGCGGTGAAGGAGGTGTGATGGCCTGAAAGAACTCCATACTATTTATCATGGAATTATTAAAGCACCACTGAGTATTTTCACGTCTCACCGAGAGACTTTTCCGCTCATAAGTCTCATATCTGCACAATTATTCATTCTTCCTGACGCTCTCCCAGATAAGCTCACGCTGAAGGACGTCAATGAGTCGGGCTGGGCCGCATGCAGCTCCGCACAAACTTCCTTTTCTCCTGACATTTCATCGACTTAAGAGAGCGTGAGTAACTCTTAATTAACTAGCAAACTAATAACGAATTCTTCTATGCATTTGACGATGCAATTTTTTTCCTCCACGTGAAAAGCTCTAAACATATTTACAAGTTTTAAAAAACAACATTCTTCTCTTTGTGAAAACTTCGCCGTCAGTATTTGAGATGAATTACCCTTATGCTCGCAAGTGAAATAGATTCTACAAGTTCTATAAATACAAGACGAAGAGGGAAGAGCGTGAGGAGGAAAAATTGTGAAAATATGTGAGAAAATATTTGCGAAAATGGAAACTTTTCGCTGAGATCTCGTGTGTGCAAAATGAGGTTACACACAAGCGTTTATTTGAGCTCTTCGAACTGTCATGCGGGGGTGGCAAACGAGCAGCCAGAAGAAGTCGAAACTGGGACGTATTTTTATCATTCTCTCCCTCATTCTTTGCATGATGTCTCCGAGGAAAATTGTGAATATAACTTTTCTCCGCACATGTGAAATCGTAGAAGGCAAAATTCATTTCTTTTTGCATATAGCAAAAGTTGAGCTTTCTGCTTTGAAGGGAGAATAATGGAGCATTCTTATTTTGCCAGGAAAAGGAGATATGAAGTCGTAACGAGAAGATTTATTAGCATTCAAATCAAAGATAGGGAAAGAGCCTAAGATAGAGACTTTATGCATCAGTACGGAGTATTTTTTAATCGCAAAATGTCTCAAATTCACAGTCTCTGGAATGTTGGTTTGTTGGTTTCTTATGCAACTGCATTTTTGCTCAAAACTTCTCTGAGCCTGGGAAAGAATAGCTCAATTTCTTAGAGCTAACATAACAAGGCTGTAATTCAAAAATTTCCCATCTATTCGTCCCAACAAACTTTCAGTTGAATTGTGCGAGTTCACAATGAAATTTTTCATCTCTTCAAACTCCCAAACTTCCTGTGTCGTTTTCTGGGCGGCGCTGGAAGGTTGAGAAAAAAGAAGTGGGTGGGAAAGTGCACTCACGAGGAAGTTGGTGAGTTACGGAGGACAGATCTGTGCCAAATACCACATCCACCCGCTCCTGCGGGTCCGCAAAATCGAAATCCAAATGGCGTCATTCCAAGAATAGGGAAGTTCTGTAAATGGTTAACATTCCGCCTAGGAGTGACTCTTCAACTTCCCAGAATGGATTGGAACGGTCCTGAGAATTTAATAAGTTTAATGGAAATTAAAACTTCCATATGCTTTAGTCGCAATTTACTTTACCATTGTTGAAATCTCTAAAATTGTGAGAGAAATTGTCAGTTTTTGCATCGCTTTTCAACTCAATGCATCCGTTTTTATTTGCTCTCTGTCTAATTAAGAAAATGGAAAAAGTGTTTGTCCAAAAAACTTGTATGTCTCTGGGGAAAATTCAATAATCACACTGAGAACATTGTTATTCATCCTCCACACAAAGTCTCCCAATTCAATAGTTCAACAAATCACTGTGTGATTTTCTCAATCGCGTGCCAGAAAGTGTTCGGCGGAAAGTTTGCGCCCGAAGAGGCGTATAAATGGTGAAATTAAATAAATCTCGCAATGGCAAAAGTGCAAAAGATTGAAAATTGCAAATTTCATCACACAATTCCGTGCCCATGAATGATGTCGCTCAGTTGTGATTATGCTGCCCGAAAAAGCTCCCAAAAGTAATTCGTGGAGTATTTTGCAAGGAGATACGACCCTTTTCTGGCTTCTGTTGCTGATTTATGCGTAAAGTTTTGCGAACAGAATGACTTTTGCACTGCCTCTTTGCCGAGGGATACGGAAATGGATTTTTGCCACACACACACACACTCACACTTCACCCAAAAATCCCATCGAAAATTCCCTCTCTCGCTCTCTCGGGGTGGAAATATTTCAATATGACACTCAAAGTATAGTTTTCTTCGTCACATTGCTGTTATGCATAAAATTTTGCCAAGTACGTGATCTCAGGGAGGGAATTTTTCAACTTTCAAAAAGGATTTTCAGCCAGAGCTTGTGCTTTCGATGGAATATATTTGGGACTTTAGAGAGCTTTGTAGTCAGGAAGATTAAAGCTCATTTCAACAATACAATCGTCGAGGTAATTGGAAAAGTCTCTCTCTCTCTCTCTTTATTGTGTGTTTTTGTGTTTATTTAATATCGCAACTCACTGTCGAATGGCGAAAATCAGCAAAATAAGATTAACAGCACTAATTAGAACAACAAAGACGAGGTAATGAGACTTTTCTTTATATGGGGCGAATGTTTACAGAGAGAAAGTGTAAAAAGGAGTTGCGAAAGTGCATGAAAGTATAGCGTAGTAATTTGGAAGGCTAGCCAGCATCTTATCTTAAAAATAATTATTTACGTTTTTATTGAAAAAGTTTCGACGTCGATGCCTAATTACGGGAAAAACTTTGTCGGTTGCTAAATGTTTCGGTGTGTATTGCGGGGAGTGTGAGAGAGTTATGAGCGGAGGAAAAGGTATGGGAATTGTTTTGTGAAAATTGACGTGGGCGGAATGGAGTTTGTGCCACATTCTCCACCATCATCATCATCGTTTGGGGTATATAGAGTACAAGAAAGTCGCCGTGAGGCAAAAACTAATTTCAAAGTTCAAATAACTGACTTTTTAGACTCTCAAATATCACCCGCGCACCAAGCCCGCCCCCTTTTCCCGCCACCCCCGGCAGCAACGGGCCCTCGCCGAAAAACAGGACCTCGCTCTCGGATCTCTGTCTAATTTATAATTCCACTTTTTAGTTGTCTTCACATTTAATACATTCCCAACCGTTCATTTGCCATTGCCCGGGTCGCAGAGTCGCTGGAGAGGTTGTGCAGTCTTGGAGGTGTTGCCCTGGATTATGGATCGCTGAAACATTGCTCGAGCGTCCACGAGGCTTCTCTGCATTCACTGAAGAGCCTCTCCTCGACCCACACCCACCCAGTACTTTTAACTATTTTACACCCGAGGGTGAATTCTTGAGCGAGGGAGAAAAACGTCTGCTCTAAATTGCAATGGAATGTAGTTAATGTGATTTATAAATGTCATGACAACGTTTTATTTGTTCGAAAGCACACCCTTCCTCCAACCCTCATCGCCTTCTGCACTGTCTTTTTGTGCCTCCCCTAACTTCCAGCTTCATCCCGGCAAATTCCCCTCGGTGCTTTTGCTGCGGTGAAACAAAAACAATGGCACAAGACAGTGTTGGAGTGAACTCCAGAAAGCGTGTCTTTGTGGCTGTATCGCCACTAATATGGGAGAAATTAATTGAGGATTATGTACGAAAACCATAAAGTGGGGGACATAAAGAAGAAAATTGAATAAACCTCCGAGATAAAAGATTATTCATCATGCTCTTCGAACTTCCCATTCTTCTCTCATTCATCGACGGAGTGTGGCATAATTTTAAAACTTGCTTTAAGGATAAATTATGAACATAAATGAGCTGATTTGTTATCGAAAATTTCGCAGTGTTTGGTATTTTTATTATAAAATTTTCTGTTTGAAACATGAAACGATGCACATCACTTTGGGCAGCACATGTATGGCATTCGACAATTATTTGTAAATTGAATGAATGACCAAAATTCCCTTCGTTGTCTTGGTAATTAAAGTCCGTCAACTTCACAATATTCAGTTCGGTGTCTTTGAGAATGCCGCAGGACTGAAATGGAATGACAGAGTGGATGGAATTTGGTCGAGAGGAGACAATAAGACACCGAAAATAGTTTCAGGTTTCTCTTGTTGAAACACTTTTGGGCGATGTGAGTGAAAAGTTTTCTCAAAAGCGGAAACAAGTACCATTAGAGTTTCATAAATTGTCTGCACATAGTTATATTGGGTTTTGGGTTATAACAAGCTCACCAGAGCATTTTTCTTTTATCTCTCCTCCGTGCAACTTTTCAAATAAAATACATCCACATGCGTCTACCTCCGGGACCAATGGAGGAGCAAAAAGCAGTGAAGCCGATGAAAAGATCAAGTTCGTTTCGGGATAAAAGTCAAAATTGGGACACGAGTAGAAATTGCGGGCATTCGCTGCCTTCTGGGGCTTTTTCTTCCATCGCGCGGAACAAGATAAATCATCTGCCAGACAAGTTGAATGCCATTTCACATCATTATGCCAGTGTCCATTTGTGAATTGAATGCTGGAAATCCGAGGGAAACCGGAAAGGTGAATTCTTCTTAAGGTATAGAGAAAGCTTGTAGCATTAATCATATGAATTGGAATGCATATCATCAAAGCAAAATCTCTCCCACGAAAGCCTGACTTTCCTATTTGTATATATGCAAATAAATTGCAGCGAAACTACGCTCTAGCATGTTTCCTTTGAGATTTCACCTTCATATTAGACTTTGAGACGAAAATGCTGATAGCAAAATGAAAGTAATTCTTTCTTTTTTTCCCTTAGAAAATCCAGGAAAAGTTTATTCACATAAGGAGATTATAAATAAATTAGGGAATTTAAAGTGCAATTTCAAATTCAACCGTTGGCAATTTTATCACAAACGGTAATTAAGTGGCAAAATTACTCATGATATGATTTTAGAGAGGCTGAGATAAGGCTTCTAAATCCTGAGTGACAATAAAATAGCAAAGAAGTGGAGCTAGGCAAGAGTGGAGATAAATATTAATAACTATGAGTGTGTTTTGTGTATGAAATGGGGGTGCAATTTAATCTTAATGGGGCACCGATTGAAGAGGCGTGCAGGGACATTTATTGTGTGACTCCCAAAGTGTTTGGCACAATACCCCAGTGTCGTTTGCGATAATCAGGCCCGAGCTCAATCATTGTGGAACCCTCCCCAAAAGAAAATTATCCCTTTCAGCCCATCCGCCTCCTTTTTCACGTACTTTTATGGCCTCTCCCATGTGCCTGATATCCCTGAAGCAACCATATACGCCCCCGCCTCGCCGCTCGCAGCCATTACAGTGGAATTTATTAGGCGAAATTTATCAGAAATGTCTCATTTGATAAAATTAACTAAAAACACTGCTGCCGAGCACTTGGCTCGTCACTGTGCACGGGTGAATGCGACAAAGCTGAAGGCATTATCTCGTGCTTAAAACCAACAATGGCGAAGATGCTGAGTTGAAAACATGAATAAAGGAAAAATGCCAAGAATGAATTGATTTTCCTAATCCTAACCGCTCTGTCTCTCGTTCTCCCTAATGGATTCCTATGCATTCAGAGAAAGCTCTTTTATCGCTAATTGAATCTTTGAAATTTTCAAGTTTTCCCCCATTGAGTCGATCATTGGCAGAAACTCTTTGATTGTTGGGGATTCAAGCTATCGCGCGTGAGATAACTTCAGCATATGCATTACAATTAAGCCAGCAATTTTGCTTCGTCAGAAAGCTTCCCATCAGCATTTAAAATAGAATTGCTTAGAAGACAGTCTGAGATTTTTTTTTCCACCCTCCTCTTGTGGTCCTCTTGGGGCAATCATCCATGAATCGCCCACTCTTTGACCAGAAGAGAATCCCCGAAAAGTTGTCGACATGTCGAAACTTTTTTAATATAATACGACCTGAATGTGAGTCCTCATCCAGCGCGGCTTTGACACACCACATTGGAATGTTACAACTGCAGAGAGATTGCCTCGTGGACACAGAGGAAAAAGTTATAGATGTTTGTGCAGAAATGATGCTTTGAGAGGTGCAAAAACAAACACTCTCGACGCTCTAGAGCTTTACATGCTCCCCGTGGGGTCATTTTGCCTCCCCCTGAACAGTGAACGATGAAGATAGAAATGTTCCACATCGTCTATCTTCTAATTTAACCTTTTAGTTCATGTGTTTGCGTTCGCTTTTCATTACTTGCTTTTTTTCCCCTTTTCTCTCATTTCGCGTGGAAAATAGATGGAATGCTCTCTAAAAGTTTCGGTTCGTTTTTCCAGGGTAATGAACAATTTAAAATCCAGGTTGTGTATAATTTATAAATATACAATTAAGAGCCAACAATTTGCGTAGAAAAGCAGCATAATAATAAAAACTTCCCGCTCGGAAAAAACAGCAATTTTTCATTCACGAAGTGTATCCATTCGTAACGAAATTTCCTGTGAAATTTCTGCTCAACACCTAATTTTGCGGAAGTAAATGGTTGTACATCATAACCAATTAGGCTATTTAGTCAGCCAGATTGTAAAATATGCCACAAAATACATATTTCTGAGTGTCCTATAAAATTCGCTCACGCATTTCCCTTTCAAGGGGTGAATTAATCAATAGTGAGTGGAGAAAAAGTACTTCGCAGAAGAGGAAATCCATCCCAAAGATGTTTAATTGACACACACACACACAAACAGTGACTCGGAAAACTCTTAATTATAGAAAGGAAAATACAGGAAAGGGCAAAGCTCTCTCTCTCTCTCGGACCACCTTTTCCATTAGAATGGTGAAAGCGAATAAAAAAAAGTTGTGCCCCAAACTTTTCTTGTGAGAATTGGCGAAAAGGAAAACGTGTTGTCGGTGAAATTGTGCGTCGTGAAGGAAATTTATTCATTCCCATGGTGGTTTTCAAATACATTTTCTGAAAGACCACGGCGGATTTGAATAGCGCCTGAGAAATGGAAAACTTTCTTTTTTTTCTCCTCCACATTGTTTTCCTTTTCTGCATGACTCCATTTTCCCACACCCACCGGTAATTTTTCACGCCCCACCCATGAAAACATCGAAACATTTACATATCTCCCATTCTGGAGAATTTCCTTTTCACTTTGAGAATTACAAATGGCAATTTTTATTGCATTGTGACTTTGAGAATTACACTTTTTTATTTGCAACCCTGGGCAAAGCGGATTGCGTTGCCGCTGGGGCACATTGAGGGCGAAGGGCAGGTCATTTCGTGGATTATGTACCGATTCGTGTGCACTTGAGGCATTGGAAAAAAAGTACAGCAAATATTTAAACATCTAAGTGTTCTTCATCAGTTTCACTTGTGCATTACATTTCTCATATGATGCTTCCAAGAAGCGATTGGGTATAATTGATCAGCGTCATGCTGAGCCCTCTTGTGTGGGGGCAAAAAGACAAGGAGGATGTGGAAAATGGTTCGTCGAAACACGACATTTTTGCTGGATTTTTCTCCACTTCTGCATATTGTCTGGCAAAAATTGTTGCTATTTCACTCCCAGTTTCAATTGAAAGAAGGGATTGCGAAGCCACGGGGAGAAATTGTATGCGGGAAAACAGTGTAGTAAATTTGCGAGACTATCGTGTAAGCGTTCACATTTGAAGGAATTTAAGAGTGAAGCTTTCTGCTCTCTCATCGTCACTCTCACCACAATGGCAATTCTGCAAAGCGGAATGCGAGCTTTTTTCTGTAATGGATTTTTCCGAGCAAACTTTCTCACATGAGCTCAAAATATGCTTCATATATGAGAAATTAGCTGGACTAGTTTCAAATTTCCACCGAAACTCAATTTAGAATTGTTGGAGCGAAGCATTTCAGAAGCGCTAAATGGTTATCATTGAGAATTTACAGACTATGTGTAAAAATCCACCAGAGAAGCTTTAGTGTTCGCAAGCTGAGTTCTGTATTAAATAGATTTACAAATGTCGATGTGAAAAGCCTTTCTTATTCAAAGTTTTTTTTTCTCCTCATGTCACGAGAGTAGAAGAAAGTGTACATAAATCTTTATTTATGTGAGTGGAAAAACAAATTGCATTTATTTTATTGCCATGTCGAGAGTGAGGCTGTTGAGGATAATTTTGGGGATTTCACCTTTCCCTGGGAATTTAGGGCTAAACTACAAGACACAGGAAGACTATATGGAGTCGTAAATCAGACGATGATGGAATAAATTGCATAGATAATAATAAATAAGACCCTCTAGAAGACATACATATATCAATGTTGGAATAAAAGATATGGCTCATTTGCATACAATTTCAATACACTGTTTCATGTGCATCACATTCAGCGTTTCAGTGGAATAAAAGCACGTCGTTAAATTGCAAAATTGCAATATAATTGATAATGATCTGACCATCCCTTATATTTTTCCTATTATGCTCTGTGCTTTTTTTTTATTAATATCGTTAAATCTGTGTGGAAATTTCATGGCTCGTGTCTTAATTATGCAGCCAAACAACATCTTTTGCTCAACCCCAGTTGTTGGTATTTTGTGTGCGTGCTGCGGGCGCCTTTTTCAGCATAAATTCATCGTCCGTCGGCTCTTTAATGCTTCCGCGATGGGTGGAAAATAAACGCAGGCGAGAGTTGCAGAGGAAGAGCCAAAGTGAGGCCTGGAAAGCTCACTGGAAGTCCAGATTTCAGCGGTGCTCAGCTGGCAATCTAGAGAGGAATTTACGCGTAATTTTTTCGTGTTTTACATAACTCATTTGAAGTTTCAAATTAATTGTAAATTATTAAGATATGGCAATTCCTATGCATTGGATTTCTTCATTTAGCAAGTGAGAGTCTAGTCGACGAATCACGCTAGCAGTGAAGTCATGAACAGGAGACTCTCCAGCTAAAAGGGATGAAGAGAGAAAATGTTCATTCACCATATAATAACCATTAAAAATTTTCCCTATTTAATTTTTTGCCTCAGCGCTGGGTTTTATTTTCATCAAGAGTTTTAAATTTAAATTCTCAACCATTATGCTAATCATGCTTAATAAGAAAAGTTGACTAAATGATTTTTTGCACGCCTCTTGGCGCGAAGGAAGACGAGAGTGGCATGATTTTCCACATTCCAGAGCCTCTCCCGTTCCCCTCACTTCCATCTTTATCACTTTAATAGACCAATTCCCGGGGGAAATTCTCACTCCGGAGCGTCTGAAGGGGTGTTTTTGGCGTTGGTTCAGCTGAGAGCGGCAAAAGTGCAAAATGGCCTCGAGGAAAAGAGTTGACCTGGGATTCAGTCAATTGGAGTACTTCAGCATCTCGTTCTAGTTTTCCGTCATGATCTCGGATTGACGTTGAGAAGGGAAGCTGATATATTTCAGCTGCGATTGTACGGATTGGCATTCAGTATATAAACTGCACAATTTAAAAATTCCAGTAAAATACATATAATTGCAAAAGTTTTCAATTAAAAATTTCAGATCAATTCATGCTTATTTGAGCTCGAAATGTAATTTCATCAATGTGGAAAATTGACTGCATTCGAGTATTTAATTAACAGAGGCACATCATTATTTTAATGAAATATAAGTAATGAAAGTACAGCATGTGAAGATTCTACTTGAATAACTTTAAAACCAGCGCATTTTCGACATTTTCAAGCACTATTCACCCCAGTTGAAAACAACACCGAATATATATTTTGCGTGCGAACGAAGAGATGCTTTCAGTGGGATGTTTTTCAGGTCCTCACCATTGTATCGGTGGAAAATCTCAAGATTGATTACATTCGATCGGTCTTGGTTGTATGGAAAGAAATATCGCCTGAGATTCGTGCGTGTGCAGTGATTGAGCACTTTTGGCGCCCATCACGCCTTGTCTCTCTGCATGAGTTCACACTTTAGAGTCCTGCGTGGATGAGGGAGGAAGCTGCATGTATGCGGAGAGAGAGTTGTGTATTAAAATTCAATTAGCCTGGGTTTATTTAATTTGTGCGGCAGAGAAACGCTCCCCAAATTAACCGCACTGCTCATAATGGATTCATGAGGAAATCCAATCGTCTTGTCCTCAAGAGGTCTACATTAAAATTCCACGAGGGTGTCACATGAAATTCAAACCGTTCTGCAATATTTCACTGGCTGTTATAGTGAAATATTTTGGTCACTCTCGACACTGTATCAAATTGGAATTCTTCGTGTAGTGAAAGAAGATGAATAAATCAAATTTTACTAGCAATATTTATTGTCCAACAATCAATATTGAATCCCAAGTGTCACGTTTACCATTCGTGAGCAATAAATTCCCTGCCTCACACCCCAAGGAAGTGTGTGTGTGTGTGTGTGTAGTTTGGGGCGCTCGAAGATGGGGAGCAAGACTGCATTCGATACTAATTTCGCTCGTCAATGCGAAGAGGAAGAGATAATATTAGCTTTCAATTGATGCAATATCTCGCAAGGGTTGCAAAAAGTGCTGAAATCGGTCAATTTCTCTCAGCTCCCGCCACCATATCGATATTTAGCTTACGTAAACAGAACGTGAGCGCCGTGACGTCAGGCGGAACGCTCGTCGGCGCAGTTGATTGATGCATTGAGCGGCGGGTGGCTCTCTGGCCACCTCTGCAGAAGCTCGCATAAGCCACAAAGCTCACAGAGAGCTGGAGGACATTCCGACAACTTCATCAGCCGGTTCAGGAGCTTAATGCTCGGCTTTTTTCCGTCTCTCGTCTGCTTCATTACTGCACAGCGGACGCTCGCATCAACAAAGGACGAGTTTGCCGTTGGGATTGGAGTCTTGTCGGATATGTTGTCCATAAGTTGGAGTTCTCCTTATCGCGGGAATAAGGCAGGATGTGCCATAAAAGTAGATCTCTTCAATATCCCATTGAATTCCTTCAAGTGTCCTAGAAGAGGTTCCTCAGAATTTATAAGATGTTTATAAGATTCCAACAATTCATCGGTCTTTTCATGACATTCAGGAATAAAACACTTTAGAAGCGTCCGACAACTGCTCATCTCAGCGTCATCTGAAGCTCTACAGGCAACCTCTTTGTCATAGTGCATAGCGCATAATTGAGCCACCCATCAATGGGATGATGAAAGCTCTGGCGCATCCGGAAAATTGCTGAGAATTTTGCATAAAACAATTTTCTGTCTCTGGAAAATTGCAAATAATAATTAGTTGCATTATTGAGGTAAGGCAGTTCAAATACACAAATTGCATATTATGCATGTTTACTCGTGCCACATAGAAAATTCAGTATTAGATTTAATAATTCAGCCAGATCATCCAATTGCAGATGCCAAATGCGATAAATAATGAATATTTATGTCATTATGTAGTGGGTGAATTTAAATGCGCTCGTGGCCAGTGGTCGAAAACTGCCCATTTTGAGTGATTCTAACGTAAATTTTGCTGTGCTATTGATTTTTAATTACTTTCGCTGAGTAAATTGATGGTTCGAGGCTATGATTTATGCTGATTGCCGCCAATTGGGAATTCGGTGGCAATCAGATGAGGTGCGAAATGATTGTGAATGATTTTGACAAATTCGATTTTATGCCATTTTAACAACCTCACGAGAGATGCTCGATGGAAGGGCAGAGGAGCATCAGTGTGGATGCAGAGCTGAAGAAATGCTGCCTGTGACAGAGCGCATCCGATGAAAGTGGAAAAACGTGCCTTGGGAGATGTACAGTGAGGAACATGCAAATGGCTTTCCATCACCCTCGTGAGTATCTCCGATGATGGGGATGCATTCTAATTATGCAAACGACACTCAAGAGGCGAATGATCATCCACAGAAAGACACGATGTAAGTGTAATAAAAGCACATAATTCCGTGCAGAGAAATTTGCCTTAGTGGAGGAAAATGTGAAGAAAAAATAATTCCAAACTGCTCCACTTTGATGCAGATTTGCGTTGGTGAAACTTATCGATTAAAGCAAACTTTTTTAGCCTTGCTTTTAGCACTTCTTTTCAGCACTCGAAGTGCTCTTCCATCCACACAAAAGTACTCGACATGTTTTCCCGCACTCCCGGTGTTTTTAGTTTAATTGAATTAATTGGAGTGTTTCTCTCGAAGCGCCTAAATCAATGGATAAAATAGCACAATCCAAGCACTTCTGCCAGCGAGACAATTATTTCGTTCACTGGCTGATAAATGATGAATGGCGGCAACGAGAATTCGCCTCACAGAGCAGTCACAGTTTAATTTATATGATGATTGTGTCAATAAATTTTCCACTATTTGAATTAGTACTTTGAGGGATTTCACGTTTGAATTTACTGCTAAATAACTCGTCATAGCTAAGGGCTTTCGTTCATGTGTATAAAGCTTCTTGCACTGAATACGGTAAATGCAAATTTAGTTTGATATGCATATTGAAAAGGGTGATTTATTGAATATTCACCGGAGAGATCTGTATTCTTAGTAATCGAGATATTGATTATTATTGTTCATTAGCACAATTTATCAATGGCTGTGATGCAATTTGATTTAGGAAATGGGTCATCTATGCATAAATCTTCCCCACATATACAGTCAATCGATTGCCAATGGACTGTCAGCATGGTCAACATATCTTCGCATGGACTTCTGCTGGTGACTCGTGTCACATAAATATCAAACATGGAAAGTCAATGCCTGTGAAATTGATAAAAGTGTCTGCAGAGAGCATTCTGACAGTGTCAACGCGCGTTTTCGCAAAACTTTTGCAAATGCACAAGCCCTCCATGATAAATTATAAGTTATTTGCAATAGACACACAAGTGGCTTCGAAGGTCTGGCGAGTTGGAAACATTGAGCTCTGCTGAGCGGGAAGACCCAAAGTTTTTTGGCAGGAAAAGTCACATTGCTGTAACTAAAAGTTGAAGCCGCAGTGTTTCTGTAACCATACATATTTGATAAATTTTTCCCTGGACCCGTACAAACTTTCCTCGTTTATTAAATTACTCGCATACTCTTTTCTCTATCTCTCTTTTCTGCTTGTCGCCTCTCAATCGTAAATATCCCTTCTTTTTCACAATTTCGCTCCTTTCACTTGTGCCAATGTGAGGATATTTTCACCAAAGAGTCCCGATGTATTTGTGCTCTTTGGCCTCGTGAAGTTGTTGCTCAAGTACAGTGAGGAGAAAATCGTGTGCCAATGATTATAATCAAGCACGTGATTATTGATTGTTTGCATTAATCCATTAATCACACAAGATTGCTTTTAAATTGTGCACAATGTCACTGAAATTGATTAATTTTATTGCACAAAGTTAAATTGGAATTACCGTAGATAATGAGAAAGTAAATTACTTTTTAGTAAAAAAAAAAAAAAATGTACGTAGTTTTCTGAAGCAAAAATTTTTCCATTCAGAAAAGCCATTAACAAAAGTGTTGTTCACTGTATTTTTCCAGATCACAAAGAGAGAAAATCCAACATCTCTCACTTGACCCAACTTCTTCCACCCATCATAACTTTTCAATTTTCTCTCAAGTCACAACATTTTATCTTTTAATCACGTTGAATTATGAAGGAGATGCGCTGGAAAAATATCAGGACTTGGGTGTTGAAAATCTCATCATGTGAGTTATTGACAGAGTCTTAATCAATTTCTCGAGAAGCTGAAGAAAGGGCAAAACTCCACGAAGGAATTTCAAGTATCTCGCATGAGGAATTTAATTGATATGGAATAACATTGAAAGTTTCTCGTCTAATTACTTTAAGAGTAAAATAGTTTTCTCTGATATTTTTCACTCGAAAGTCTGGGAAAACAAAACAGAATATTAACGCAAAGGGAGAAACATTGCCCCAATTCTGTAATTTCTCAACAGCGCAGAAAGTCTTGGAAATTCTCCATAGACTTTTCACTGCATGGCGGAAAGTTTCCACTGAAGTTGTCTTATGTAATATAGTTGTACTTATATGTATAGGAAATTCCGATGAATGCTCAAAGGAAGGATTTAAAGACGACTTTGAGATATTATCCCGTTGATTCTTAATTAAAAATCCAATTTAGCGCGCACACGAGGATTCTTTAGGCTATAATAAAAAATATCTGAGGCAAGAAGAATGTGCATCTGATTTCTTTGAATGGCTTTTGTGAGTTGGAATGAATATCTGTTCTCTCAGTTCAAAGGGTTGTCGAGCATTTCCACATTACTCATAATGAGTACAATCACTTAGCGGAAGAGGTGTAAAAGAGGGTGAGAGAGAGAGAGAACTATTGACCTATTTTGCTGCTTTTTACTCACACTTTTCACCTGAGATTTATTGCGCGACTCTGTTTGATTCAGTGGAAAATCCAGCGCGGCTTTCACCGCGTTGTGTAGTGCAAAAATGATTCGGAAACTTTAATTTTCCATCATTCAAAATGGCTTGAATCAAATCTTTGCTAAATAAATAGTGCATTTGTCTGGAAGACTTAGCAGACCCAGAAGATTTGCCGCATTTAAATGAATGTTGCCAGAAACGCCCGGAAACTGACACACTTAACCCTTATCCGAAAAATCGGGGTCATCAATTGACATTTTTCTGTCTCTTCGAATAGCATTTTCCGCTTCGATAAGGCCACCCCACAAACCGCAATGTGTCTAAAGTTAATTCCTTGTGTGACCAAAAGTCTCCCTCGAAGATTTACCGAGGATTTCCGCCTCTGCCTCGCATCCAAGACACTCCATTTTGAAGCTGTGCGTTGGCCTCCATTGTCTTCGGCTAAGTGATCTATATGGATTACACGGAATGGTTAGTTCCATCATGCACTAACGAACATTTCAATTTAATTCATTTTGATAAGTATTTATTGCGTAGCATTTTCCCCAGGATTACTCTTTATAAGGGTTAATTTTTTCATCAACACGCGCGCTCTTTTTCTCCACAAAGCAGAAGCATTGCGAAGCGAAAGGGGGCGTATAAATGGGGTGCTTTGTGGAGGGGATTTAAGAAATAGTCAATATTAACGTGGAGCATAATTGCATTTGATTCGGACTAATCCATTTCCGAGTCATTGAAAGCACAATACAATTTTACAAAGCCAAGCTTTGCTATTTCATTCAGCCAAACGAATTCATTGAATGGCGAAACGTGTGGGTGAGTGGATTAAATATTTGTTTAATTATACTCTACATACATTAATTAAATAAATAAATATTGATTCTCCATGCGGTTACATTAATTTCCAATCAAACTCTCAAATGAATTGCAATTTTATCCCAGTGGAAAGTTGTGCGAAATGCAGAGCACACGATCTTCAATAGCAGAAATTGCACTGGAAAAGTAATTTGATGGATGAGAAGAGCATTTTGTGATTCCCTTTGGCAATGTCACTCTCTTTCTGATGACGTGTTAAACTTAGTAGAAATGCCTATGTGATGAAAATCACACGATGTGATGAAGTCAAATACAAAATTTAATGACGATCAGGTGGAATTGAACGCTGTCTGTCATGTGCCATTAATGATTAATTCATTTTGCTCCCGTGTGTGTAATTCTGGAGATGATGGCAGTGGAATTCGAGGGGAGGAAAATGTGCGGGCTCGAGAATGCTGCGGAAGCTGAGCAAAGGACGGGCAAATATGCAGGGAGAATGGAGAAAAAGCCTCATACACTGCAAATGGGAAAAGTGACATTTCATCACGTAAATCAACAGGTTCTCCTCCATCGTCATGTCGTGAATTCTGTGGGTGAGATTTGAGTGGGTGGCAGAGCCCTGAATGTGCCATCATGCTTTATGTATACATACAAACATGGCAAAATATTCCACGTGTATTTTGGCGCTTTTGTTTGAGATATGATTCTGTTTTTGCTGAAGCCTCTCGAAAAGTATAGGGAATTGATCTCTTTTTGAGGCATATTTGCAAATGATTATGTAAATATGAACGTATGCATTATTGGTGAAAAGCATATGGCAGAAATCGATTGTTTGATTAAATACATTTATGATTTATCAGACGATCTATTTGTCTGATTTTTTAGCGAGAAGTGGCAGAAAAACACAGAAAAAACCTGGAAAAAATCCAGAGAAAAGCTGCAATTATGCGGTAAAAGCGCAGAATTTTTGCCACAATAGCGGAATAAATCTTTCGCAAGAAGAGGAGAAATTTCAATTGATTTGTGGTGAAATTGGTGAGATTCATTGAGAAGTTGCAGTCTCTATTCCACATTCTATTCCCGGCGAATAAATTTCCACAAGCCCCAGGATTGAAAATCCACATGCTAAAGGGATGTGCGAGAGCTGAAAGAGAAATTCAAAGCCAGAGAGCACATTTGTTTTCCCCCCTCACACTGGAAATTGTATGTGTGCAACACAAAATTTCAATTTAAATCCTATATATTATTATGTAAAATTCAGCCGCCCTGGCAACCCCA
The DNA here is from genome assembly GCF_947086385.1 of Phlebotomus argentipes. Lineage (NCBI taxonomy): Eukaryota > Metazoa > Arthropoda > Insecta > Diptera > Psychodidae > Phlebotomus > Phlebotomus argentipes. Next base: position 2,702,897 of record NW_026776181.1, on the reverse strand, counting down.
AAATTCCCCCATTATGTATTATTACATATGGCAAACTATGGGATGAGAGCATGTCTACTCTGTGTACATTTGTGTAATGCCGTATTTAATATCTATTTCCATTTATCTGGAACTGCTATTCATTCTTGGATATTCTGTCACCCATTCTGCACATACACATATATTTTCAAACGTGAAAGGCATTTACCGCAGTCGTTGTGCTAAAATTTATTGCATAATCCACATTTCTGCTCCACTGCCAGGCGATGGCGGTGGATTTGTGTCCCTGGGATACACACAATGATATGATACTGATTTAAGGCTTGTTGATTCTTCCCATGCCGTCGACTTTGCTGCAGCCTCGCCAGACAATCTCAATCTCACCAAATTCCTCACTCTCGCGCGCGCAACCTGCGACCAATCTGCGATGATGCTGCACGGTGAGTTGGCCGCCATACTGCGGGGCTGCGATGTTTATCCCAAAAAATCACCCTTCAACTTTTCATTTTTCCAAAAACAACGCCAATTCGGAAGCGTGGCGGCGGGAAAAAATGTGCACGTCAGGCACATGGAAGAATTAAGCGATTATTTTACACTGACATTACACAGTTGGGCAGTCTACTAAGCCCACGGGCGACCGAGCTGTGTGGCGTATTCGGGTGACATGTTGGATATGTTGCTCCACTGAGTGGGTGCGCATCCCCCCGCCCTGATGAAGGACAATCCTCGGGGCTTTCCGGACAACAGCACACCGAACATAACACAAAATTAAGCATCTTACTGGAGTATTTAGTGGAATTGAAATGGATAGGAAGATTTCAATTGATTGTATTTTCGGGTGTGTTCACATTGCGAACATGCCCTCCAGGTCTCAATGACTCTCCAGCGTCAGCACAGCTTCAACTGCGAGGCACTTTAAGATGAAAGGTCACCCAGTCTCGATTGTGGTATTTAGAATCAGAGACGCAGATAATGCCTTCAACAGCTTTGCTTGGAGTAACTAAAAGTGCCATCATGAGATGCTCTTGGACTGAAATGCAGAAAGCATCCAATAATATTTAATGCCCAAATGATAGTTAAGCACAGAGCGAAAGCTCGCATTCAGCGCTTTGCCAAAATGAGTATTTATCGGCCACAATTATACGTTGTGCACAGAAGTTTCTAAAAATTCCTCGTTATTGCAACACTTACGTTCTCAGCCATTTTCCCTAGCTCTCAGTGGTGTGTAGAAAATTGAGGGAGAATAATGATTAGATTTGCGGCATTTATTGCCGCTATGAATGGTGCAGAGAGTGCGAAAATGTCGGAACCATTGGAACAAATAATACGGGTGGCAATTCAATATTTCACGCCCAGAGTGTCTTCTTCTGCTCCTCCAAATGATCGCAATGGTGGGATAAAGTAAAATTTAGGATATTGGAAAGCCATTATCTCTGGCAATTATCTTTCTATATTCACACACCCTAGAATTGCCAGCAGAATAGCAACTAACTCGGTTTTTGCCGCCACTCAAATTATGCTATTGCTTCTTATTGTTTTGAATATAATGACTTGAGGAGGGAAGAGAAAAAAGTAGCTCTTATTATAACTTGGACACTACGTTAATTGAACTTGAGAGAGGTTTTCTGCAGAGGAAGAAGTTTGGAAGTCCTCGGCAGGAAGGATGAGCTGGTTTGGTTATATACTTCGTTGTCTCATATTATGCTAATTTTCTCATTCTCAAGGTATAAAGTTGAGCTTCCGCTCTAATTCTTGATGGCGCTTGACTTCACCACTAAGGTTTTATACTATGTGGGAAAAAAGGACAGAGTGTAACAGTTTAAAAACTAATAAATGTACAAAGGAAAAGAAGCATCTAAAATTTATGGTTGAAGACGTCAGAAATTTGTGTAAAAAAATGTAACGCTGATGGTTCTTTGAAAAGCTCTGACAGTTGGAGAAATATATATTGAGATAAAAAGCATTCAAATTGATCTTATTCCCATTCTTAAAGCATCGAATTTGGTAGAATGGTGACTTGTGAAATTTTTAACGCAGTTAAGGTCCTTTTGTTTCTCGTTGGCAACATTGCACGAAACTTAATTTTCTTCCGCTTTTTCTCCATCCGGAGTTTCATTCTTTTCCCTCTACCACGTGTAACCCCTCAAGTTTATGGCCCTGCAGACTTTATACATTTTTCACCCATGGATGATTTTGTACCTGGTCTCCAATGCCACTTGTGCCGACTCCTCGGCGGCGCTTCGATTTCAATACAGGAGCCAAAGACATGTTGGTAAAAGGGAGAAAGCTGAAATGGAAGGAAATTAGAGTTGGGATTCGTGTGTGGATTTCCTGTATCCTTCTTTTGTTAAATGGATATAAGGGAGGAATAGACAGACAAGACAAGAAACGGTGCGGCGGGGAACTTCACCTTCGATTCTTTTGGGCATTCTCTCACACCTTTTCCTCGGCATTTCCCATTCACACACTCAAACACAATTACACGGATGAGCTTGCACCCGAGACTGGGGGTAGTTTTAGCACCCAGAGGCGCACAAGTTATCCTCTTGACATGAAAATCCACGAAGGACACCACCCATTGAGGTGAGGGCGAGGGGCGGAAAAAAACTAGGTGGGTTACATTTCTTTGCAGGCACTTTTTAGAGCACCCATAAATCAGATGGCAATCAGTGTAAAGAATGGCTCCTTTAACTGTTTTGTGTTTTATTTCTTCCCTTTCTTTATTGTCACTCCAGCTTTCTATCTGTCCACTTCACCCAGCGACAGAGATACCCGAAGGGAGTTCAGCGTCGGAGAAAATAATTACTAAACATCCTTAAAGTCTCCAGTTCAATTCTGAGAGGAATTAAAATGATTTATTTGGCCTTATTTGGACCATGCCGATAAGAGACTCTTGTTCTTCTGCATGTTTTGTCTGTCGAAAAAGTCGAACGAGTTTTGAGATAAGAGAACGCTCCGAATGTGAGTTGAAGTGTTGGAAAGTTTTTCCATCGCACAGAGTTGAATGCGTCCTAGATAAGTTATATGACGCACTTTCTAATAGTGCGAAGAGGGTGAAAATTTGCCTTTTCCATTACACAAACATAAAAACATTGGAAAAGCACTAGAAATATGCAAACAAAGGCCCGAAGAAATGGACAAACTGCAGAGAAAGTTGCACAAAAATTGAATTTGTCCGAAAATTTGTCATTAGTTAATGGAATTAAAATTAAAATGTATCTGAGAGAAATTGGCAAATTGAGTTTGAGAAATTCATTAAAGTTCCTAACTTTGTGAATTTTTAATTAAAATCCTCTAATTGTTGCTCTTTGTTGCATCCACTCCTCTTCCTTTCTCCGACGAGAGCACGGAGCATGCATTCCGAGGCACTTTGCTGTGTAGAATTCACTCAAGAATATATATGTGGTGCAAGGAAAAAAATAGTATATAGCACAACAATTAATTGGGAAGGTTAAATAAATTACAAAATTAAACCTTGTGCACGTTTTCGAGCATTTGCAGCTCATTCCATTCCGTGGCCGAGCTCTCTTTGGGGCCGGACCGTGTGTGTACACTGGGGATTCACCCATTGGAGAATGTTGGGGCAACTCAAATAAAAGATTAAAACACTCTCAGGGCAGTCAACGAAAAGTTTGAATTGATTTACACAAGAAACAAGTGCACTTAACCCCGTTTGGAGGCTAGAACACAAACCAAAAGCGCTTGGACAAACTCAATTCCGCCCGTTCGCCCCTCGAGCACTTCGGCAAGAAGCGCCCGTACATCGCAAACTCAAGTGCCGGCAGCGGAAAAGAAAGGAGAATTTCCATTCGCCGCGTGTACGCCGCGCGGGGTGGAAACTTTTCCTTCAAATCATCATTTAACTGTGCGGCGTGCATTTTCAAGAGGGTTTTCCTTGGGTGTAAAAAATCAATAGCAAATCCAAACCATAAATCAAATTTAGATTTCCATTAGCGACGCGAGAATCTAATTTAGTCCGTGGAGACCAAAGTCTACCTTATCACTTCAACCCCATGCAGAGCAAACCTGCTGATTGTATCTGTCGCAGAGCGCGCGGTGAATAATTATAAAATATGTCACAATTTTAATTTATTTCACCCCCAACAAAGTACGAATAAATCAAATCATCCCCAATGAACTTTACCGCGTATTAGATTACAGAGCAGACTTCCCGCATGGTTTCAGGTGAATTTCTTAGCGAGTATTGATCACGGAGAGATTGCAGAGAAAGAGTATAGATAAAGCTTTCGCCTAACTTCATGAGAATTTGAGCTTTTCACACAGAAAAAAAAACTATCTCACAAATTTCTAATGCATATTTCAGTGCCTTTTCACTGCTACGCGCATTCACTCGAGTGTGGAATAATTAAAATGCTTTTAACGTGTCTCGGATTGTGTTGACGTTTAACATGAGTTGGGGATGAATAAAAAGCATAATGAAGAGAATCACGTGTAATACAATTCTATCTGGAAAAAATATCAAAAGGTTAATTTGAATTTAATTCATGAAACATTTCCTCAGCGGATGTTCATTAATTTCAAATGAGTCAGCACATGCATTTCAACCCTCTTGCCGGCATAGAGAGGGGCGTCATTTGAAGATGGAGGTGTTTTTCTTGCCATAATTTATTGACCTTCGCTCTTCTCTGCATCGCGCACATGATAAACTCAACTATGCGAGGAGGTTAATCTATGTTTTCCAACACGAACACCGTGAAGCACTTTCTCGATTTTCACTCAACTTGTTAAACACGTAAAGCTGCTTTAAATTCAAAATGCTGGCTAGATTATCCGTGGAAGTAATAAATTTTATTGGATAATAGAGAAAGATGTGTGGGAGGGCGACTGCAAGAGCGCCCCATTTGCGAATTCACCAAATATACGCCATATCGATTGTATAATTACGAAGAGTGGATGCGTATCAGTGGAAACTGAGGGAGAGAGAGGGAAAAGGGGCTTTATTAGCACTTCTCATCCGTGACTAATAACAAGCGGTGTTATTAAGGGCGAGGGCGAAGGGAAATTAACCTAAAATACACTGAAACACTGCTTCTTAATCTCCAACGACTCCTTGGATGCCCAATTTTCGAGGGCTCCGGGTGGGAATTTTCATTGGAAGATTACAGAGTGGCGGCAAGATGCTGAATTTCCCATCGGCTCATTTTCCAAAAATCGAATTTGCCGTATTCGAAATTCCCAGAGATCTTCTCGCTTGATTGTAAAAATTCCCTCTCTCGTTGCGAACTTGTGATTAGGGGGACGCTCCATTTGAGTGGTGAAAGAAGGCAATTTCTATTTGAAGCAGAATTACCCTCTTCACGGAGGATTTTCCTGAGCTCGAAGCCTAAGGAGTTTAGGCGGAAGATGGCAAGAGAAGAATGGCAGTCGATTAAATAGCATCCGTTAGATTTGAACCGATTTGAGCGAATACAATTACGATAGTTCAATGAAACAATATCGAGCAAGTGAATTGTTATTGGCTTGATGAGAATGCTCAAGAGCTAATGGTCTTTTCAGTGCTTTGCAGGGTAGTTCAGAAATATCCGGCAAGATGTTTGGAAGTCACTTTTCATGGATTGGCAATCTGGAATAATTGCACACAGAGGTGCAATTGAAATCTAATTTAATAAAACCACCACTTAGTAATTGAGAGGCCATGAAGGTTGAGCTCAATGACAATTGTCCTGAAACCTTTCAAGGCCCGTTGATTCAGTGAGCGAAAGGCAGTTTTCGGGATTCATGGAGGCGAAAGAGTGGAGGAAATAAACACATTATTAAATGTGCAAGAGGGCAGAAGAGCATGCTGTTGGAGCAGGAACCCATTAAAATACTGTAACATGAAATGATTTTCCTCCACCCCGGGCTTTTTTGCGGCGCCCCTCGTCGTGAAAGTGTGAGGAAAGAAGTGAATCCGCTCTCGTCCCAGATGCCAAAATATACAGCGAAAGCCAATTTTACACAGCCAATTAATTTTAATTAAAATCTCCAATTCACATTTGAAATGACTTGGGGTATATGTAGTTGTACTTTCAAGTCATTGTATGCAAAAAGGAGAGTATATACTCACCATTTCCATTATCCTTGTTACTTTAATTACCACCATTTTGCCCCATTTAACTGACACAGACATACTTGCATGGTCGAATGTGCGGAGGAAACTAACGATCATTGGCGTATAATTTGAAATTTTCATTGCCCAGCGGTTATTTCACCATGGAGCCATAAACGATCTATTTCACATAGAAATATGCTTCGAACAGTCCGATTTTCGCATGCTGTGAAAATGTTCCACAGATTCTATACATTTGCCACTGTATAAGGTCAAAATTCATATAATAATTTCTAATACATGAAATTACCCTGCAGAAAATGATAATTTTCAGCAGTTTTTCCCTCTCCTCGACTCTTTCTCGTAAATTAATTGATAGAGAATCTCTTTTGACTGGCCACTTGGCTTCATTTCTAACCACATAACTGTCCTCTGAGTTAAATTGTCATTGGGGAGAAACTTGTGCTGAGGATAATCTAAGAAAATTTCCAACCACAAACATTCCGGTGGTTGAGAATGTCAATTTGCGAGCTCTTTGGGAACCCATTAGAGATTTCGTTGGACGAGTGAAAAACAAAGTCATTCTCGTGTTATTCAAATGGACCACAAATGCACAATAGCCGTGTTCGTGCATGGAAGAGCGTAATTAATTGCTCATTTGACATTCAAAAGTTGTAGCATAATTGTGGGATTTATGAGTGCGTGCAGATGAAATTGCATTAATTAGGTGACTGGCGAGGGGCGGAAAAATGGTTGAGAATAATCAGCAAATGCCTGGGGGCAGTTTCCGGGGCGCGCGATGAGGGCGCATCGGATGAGAATTATGTAGCGAAAAGCCACACATGCAGCAACCGCACAACACTTGTAGTGTGGAGTGAATGCAATGGCATCAGCCATAATGGTGCAATTGGGTCGATCAATTACACACTATGAGCTTCGAAAGCTCGCAACTCTCCAATATCCTCTCTTGGTCACGACTGTTTCCACTGCGCCAGCAGATTTCATCTCCTCCCCTCCCGAAGAGCATCGTCCTGCCTGACGGAGAACAATGGGACACTCGGGATGTTATTGTGTCGCCCTCCTGCAGCTCCCACTCTGGCTTGATAATGAATTAAGTGGATGTCTAATCTCCACCAAGATTTCCATCCACAATGGGAATCCCTGCCATTTCCTCCTGCCACTTCCTGCACGACACCTCTTCAATCCACCCGGGCTCAGCCATCGGGATCCTGGCAAGAGCCATTTAGCACGTTGATGAGCAATAAATGCGAAACTTTCACTAGATTATCCTGAATTATTAATTTAAGACACTTCACCTCACTCAATTATTGCCATCTCAAAGGACTTTGCCGATCTGGATGCGCATTGAGAGGCTCAATGGGATGATTTCTGGGCAAAAGTATATGTGTAGCTAATGCCCGGTTATTCACCAATAAATTCAAACCACTTGACACCACGATTTTCCAGAGTCCTTTCGCCAATGTCAATTGAATATAATGTTGCCAATTTGAATATTTCGCATTTCAAACTATATTTGTTATCGCGATTTTATTGGTTTTAGTGAATTAGATAAATTTCAAAATAGACATGAACACACAAAGTGAAAATATTCCAAGTGTGATATCATAAATTGCAGCTTCATGAAATTCTGTCGCAATTGATATCGAAGCTGAGAGTAGATTTTATTGTGGGCAAAACGATCTGGAGGAGGTAACAAATGTGTTTCATTATGAACGTGATTTTTGGAAATTTATTCATGATGGCCTGAACTGGATGATAGATGTCAGTGTGTGGGGGCGATAACAATTTGTAAGTTTTTCTCTGAATCAGCAGACAGTTGATGGTGGAGTTTTGCACTGTGCTCTCGCCCTATGGTCTCAAGTTCCCTGGGACTTGAGCCCAGAGAGCAGTAATCATATTCCATCTTATTCAATATTGAGTCAACATTCTCTTGTGCAAGTCACCCTATAAATGGTTATACCTTATGGTGAATAGCACATTCTCTACGACGTGGATCGGATTTATTGGAGCATTTCATCCCTCCTGAATTATTATTTAGTTAATAGTGCTGAGCTGGCAAATACTCTCTCTCTCTCTCTCTCTGGAACTTTCCCCATATTCTGCGCCACCTTTTTAGCAACTTTTACCGTCGCACTTTCCTCCGTGGAGGAGATACAATGACGACAAATTGAATTTTCACTGTGATGTTGGTGAAATCAATCTGAGGAAATCCTGCCTCATCTCGCTGGGAGTGAAAACTTTCTGCCGTCGTTTATTGTGAGATATTGCATTGAGCTTATTTTGCAGTAAATATTTCCCTCTCACACACACACACACTCGCCGCCCCATGCGACAAGGGTGCAATTGCGATTGGGGCACACAGTGTGAAAATGGCAGAAAATGAGATATGATTGATAAAATCTATTAGGTCAAAATTGTGATGATTAATATAGTGGAGTTTTCACGAGCCCCAGCGCAATAAGATGACTCCCATGGCCACAGTCAATTGTCTGCTGTCGTGAAATTTAATGCCCCCGCCTGTGAGGCAGAAAGTGCACTTTTGCATTGTACAGCGCAGCGACTATAGAGATGAGAGTTCAATTTATGGGTTCCCACACTTAACAAAGCTCGCAATTGAATGAAATTTCAATGGGGAGTGTGCTTTTGAATGGCGCCCCCCACCGAAGGGCGGTTGATTCGTGTATTCACTCTCCTTGCACCGCTCCCTCTGGATTATTTGGGACGCATCTCGGAAAATGATGGTATTCGGCTTAAGTGATTTATGCGTCGACTGTGTTCCGCCAAATACCTAAATGATGGATTCTGGAGAGGATGTGGCAGAGATCCAGAACTCTGGCCAAAGTACAAAAGCTATTACATCCGACTACAAGTATGACACTCCGATGAGACTATCAATTGCAATTGTCGTTTATCTTGTCACACGATACAGTAAATTATGGGCCCGAAGGAATGGGCGAGTGAATCATTTGCTGAAAGGCGCATCGTGATGAAAAGACATCCAAATTATGGTATTTAATTGCATTCTATAAATCTAAGCTGCGTCTTTCAGCGCAAAACCCACTGATGCTCTTTTCCCGCATGAAGTGACTTCAAAACAAGTGCGAGTTCTTGAAGAAAGACGTAGGAGAACTGCTCGATACACACAGCGAAAATCTCGGTGTTAATTTTGGATGAGTCACATTTCAAAAAGAGAACATGCTCAAGTATGCACTCGAGAAGCGAGAGAGAATTTTCGCATATATCTGCCATATCCAGTAATATAACTCTACACTTCCCGAAAATGTCGTCTCCTTTGGCCTTTTGGGGCGGATTTTCAGAGGGTGCAAAACTCCATAGCGGTGAAGTGAGAAAAGTCTCAAGACGTGCATTACCACAGGATCTAGCAAGGTTAATTTATCTGTCTTTGCGACAACTTGAGAGCTTTTCACATTTTCTATATATCGCCCTTGTGCTGGGTGGAATTTGGCGGAATATGTGCAGCAATAATTCAAACTATAAGGGGAATGTGAAGGAATAATTTCACCTCAAAGAAATCCTCCACGAAGTACCACATAAACTTCCTCGTCAGGGTTGAGAGGTCCTCTTTCACGAGATAAAAGAGCTCTCTCGAGACTCACTTTCCACTTTTATACATTGTCAGAGATTTCTCGCGGTTTTTTGCACAATGATTTTAGGATCTTTCGAAAGTACGCTATTATTGTGCTGGCAATTTTTATGTCACACACTTTTGGGTGAAAAATAAAATAATCCTAAATCATTTGCACTTTCCTGTATGACTCCTGTTCGTGATACAGCAAGTGTTGCGAGCCAATTTGTAAGCAAGTGCAATAAATTCAGTTAAGAGGGAAATTGGATGCACCGGGTGAGTTGATAAAAAGGGTGCTGTTGAGAATTTTTACGTGTGAAATTCTATAAAATATATTCTCATTTCTCGTACATTTATTTAGTAAAATGAAAATTTATTCCCGCCACAGCGTATTATATATGAAGTGGCGGAACAACAATTGTGAATTAAGATTTTCCCGCGTGCAATTTCACCTTTTTGTGCGCCATGTGCATGTAATTTTGAGAAATATAAAATGAAATTAATGCAATTCCATTAATAAATCTTCGCAACAAACTCCACGACCAGGAGCGGCGGTGTGTGTTTCTGAATAGATGTAAAATACAATAAATTTTAAACTGCACTGCTGATAATGCAATTTAACACAACTATTATGCAATTGTTTTTCCACTTGTACAGCAAAACAAACTTGTGGTGGAAATTTCGCGGCAAAAGTTTTCCATTTGCGGCAAAATTTAAATCATTCAGCACACTTTTCGTTGGAAATTTTCTAAATACAGGGCACTTCATGTACAAAATGAGTGAATGCTTTTGCAAATGGATGGCAAATTCTATGGTTTAGCATGGCAATTGAGAGTATTTTCCTCGCTAAAATCCCCTTTATTTCTGCACAACTGAGATATTTTTATTACTTAACTGGCGTGGTTGTAATAAACCAAGCAGCCGAAATGCCTTGTTTTTCGTGAGACACTCATCTGCAACTGATAAGGCACTCTCCTTCGTCACTTTTAATTTTGTGTGAGTGAATTTTCGCAGTTTGTGTATTTCTGTTGCTGACAACAGAATCTGCTGGCGTGGAAAGACATAAGCTCACTCCCATGAGCACAATAAAATTCCCACTCATCCCGCTGTGTTGAGTGAAGGAAAGGGATTGAGCCACCCCTTTCAGACGATATGGCCCAATTTTCCACCCAAAAATCCGCTTCATCGACGTCTCTTTTTTGTCTCGGCCGAATAACAAACAAATAAACACAAACAAGGCCCAAAAAGTCCACCCCAACCTCGAATCGTCATAATTTATCTCTCCATTGGTGGCTGTCGGGGAGAAATTGTGAGCTTTTGCGCTCTTATGTGGAAAATATAGTCGATTCTCGTTGATCCTGATCAGCAAAACAATGAATGAATTTATAGAGAGTGCGATATAAAAGTTGTTGTATAATTTGGTAGCATTTGGAAATGAAAGGGTATAGAATTGTTATGCGCAATCCAATATCATATTCAGCATCATTTTCACATTGGAGAGCATGAAAGCGCTTCCTGGCAAAATTTTACTGTATGTTTTTTTTAGAATCAAAAAATAACTTGGTGCAGAAACTAATAAAAAAAATTCTCGGAATTACGAACAAAATCGTATAAATTTTTGTTGAATTTAGAGCTTTTAATAATTGAATTCATGATTTCATTGTCATGCTGCGTGACTCGAAATTTTCAATTCGCGCACGGATTTTGCGAAATGTATAATATGTCGAAATTGTGCTACTTCTAGGCGAACTTACCCTACGAAACATTTTTCCACGACAGCACATTTGGGCGTGAATGAGATGGAAGGTGGGAAAAGATCAAACACAGCAAATGTAATATTCTGCACATGTTAGCAGCCACCTCTGGAGCAGCGAGGGTATGTAATGTGTTGTTCTTTTGCCGAACAGAGAACCTAGCTTTTCATGTAATCCACCATTATTCACATATGATATCTATCGGAGTGGCATGTTTGTTCTACAATTCACACACAATAGAATTACACTCGGCATTTTGGGGGGTGAATTCTCGCCCACAAAGGCAGAGCCTAAAACATAGCGCCACAGATAAACACACAAGAGTACAACAATGTGGAGGGAGACTTATTGCTAAAAGACAGACTATGTGAGTGAGCTTTTTCCTCCATTCTTTGTGTGTGTGGAAATGTGAATCTGAGATACGTTGGCGGGAGGATGAATTGGAAAAAATTAAGTTTCGCCTTTCATTTCAACTTTTCCCAAAAGAGTTCTCGCATGGGGAGGTTTTTAGCAAATCCACTTTTTCCGCACACAGACACACTCCTATGCACAACTCCATATTCCCTCTGCGTATTTCCTAAAATAACACGCTAAGCTGCAAGTTTTATGGTTATAACACTCTCACATTTCTCATCTCTCACAATTAATCTCGAACAAAAGTTTCTATTGTGATTGACCAAAGTTCCCTCCACATATATTATTGCAGTTTCACAGAATGTGTTCCTGAACACACTCTCTCTCTGTGCAAACTTTTTCCCCACTTGAGAGAAACGAATCCATAATTTAAAACACACCCCCCTTGCCTTCCCGTGTGAGTGCAACCGTGAATTTTTCCTATTAAAATTTGTCAGGGAAATTTTATTAAAATTTTGATTTACGTGATTCCTTCATGCCTCGCAATTGCACTTGAAATACCAATAAATTATCTCTCTCTTAATTCATTTTATTTTCCATCTCATAAATATTGACCTGCTACGAGAACTGCAAAGATTCTAATTTCTTTTGTTTTCTCTCGCCTCTTCCGCGCCCCCTCAAGGAGCGCTGATGTGAGAGAGATCTATGCCGAGTGTTTCTCTTATTTCCCATCACATTCACGTGCGAGGCCATATCGTCTTATCTTAGGGCCCCAAACAATAAAAGGCGCGAAAGTCTCCAGTCAGAGAGTCACCACGACGGAGGACTTTACAATGTCTAGCGTGTGCGAGACATAAAAGCTCCTCGAATAGGACTTTTTGTCTCCAATGGGATATAAAAGCCGGGAATCTCTTTGAAATTATCCCAAGCGTGCAAGAGACTCGAGTGCCTATTGATTCCTCACTGGTGAGATAAAATCTATTCGATGTTTCCCCGCCCTCTTATCGTCCGCAATCGCTTCACGAGCAGAGCAAGTTATATCGCAACTGATGTAAACTTAGCAGAAGTTTTGTTCAATTTGGTGATTTTCTATTCATCTATTTTTTTCACACTAAAATTGATTTCGAATTATTGCGAGATATTTAGTGAAAACTTTTTTTTAACAACTGCTGTAGAGCATTCCGCCATTATGTTTCCCTTCGCTCCCGATTTTTTCATTCGTCCACACACGTTTTTCCACGCTGTGGACCATTAAGCAAATCATCCATAAATTTGCGACTAAATGAGTCATTTCATTTGCAATTTTGGCAATAGTAACATCGTGGTTAAAATCCAGCAGATAGTTTTATCAAAATTGTCACTCACGCGATTGTGGGTGTGCCATAAAAGTTCGAGGCATCGTTAATGGGGGTGATTTTTTCAGCCTCCCGCGTTGCTACGCTAAGCAATTAATATGTGTAAAAGACCGCGACATATAATACTGTATAGTGGAGTGTTATTTATTCATTGTCTATTTAGTGTTTTTAATTAAATATACAGACCTTTTCGGTCATGTTGCTCCTTTATTGCCTTGTCAATTGCTGTGTGCAGAAAAATACGCACACACATTCGGCCGTTATTGTGCTGTTCGGCACGTCATATTCTATATATTGGCCATTTGATGTGTACACAAAATAGGCATTTGGCAAAAGGATTTTGAAAAAGAGCGGCCAGTGGAGGGGTGACAACGAATGGTGGCAATTCACCAAAACCAAATAACAACCCATTTAACTGGTGTATTATACAATGTTGCAATGTGTTGTATCCGGGCCCGAATCGACTTCAATTTAATTCTTATGCTACCCCAGCCCCCCTCCGCCCCTTGGCCGGCGAATGTGCGTCCTTCCGGGATTCGGTGGCGGCAGCCAGGATGCTGGATTGCACAACAGCGCTGTGCGCGGCATTTTGGGTGGGCAGCGCCCAAAAGAGCCACCCCACAATATAAAATAATAATAAAGAGAGCCATTTGGTAGCTAAATCAACTATAAGAAGTGCTTATCTTGGCCCATATACCACATTTTATAGCAGTTATTGCAGTTTAAATCGGTGGCGATTTCTATGGAAAATGGCACTTTATTTGATTTGTAACTGTCATTTATTTCTCTATTTGCGTCCATTACGATTTTTTACTCGCCGTAGCCGCACAACACATTTTCCGCATTTTTTGTGGCTGCAAATTTTTACATCACCTCGTCCTGGCACAGTTTTCTCCGACATATTTCTCAAGCGCCGGATGACGAAGGAGGAAATATGTTCACATATTGCTAAGGTGTTACCAAATTTGAGCCAATTATTATATGTTTTTTTATTCTTTGCAAACGCCTTTAAGTGTTGGCATAGAAATTGAAAATTTCGCAGATATTTTCCCCTTGGGTGTGAGCTTTAGAAATGTGATGCTGAACTTTCGCGCAAATGGCTTTATGACGCACAGCAAGTAAATTTTAAATTCAACAGCTAAGAGATTTCACACATGAGGCCAAATTTTACTCTCGCATTAAAACCATATTTAGCACATTGTAATATTTTGTAATAATTCCAGGTAAAATACATAAGAATTTGGGCTCAGGTGAATATAATGCATAATTTACCGCCACACTATTCTTTTATCTCAATCGCAGATTGTATGCAGTTCCAGAGGAATTCGATTTCGCTCAAAATTATTCGTCTGTAGCAATTGGAGAAGCAAAAATAGTTTGGGACTTTTTCCCAATGACTAAAACTTTCCATTCAATATGGATGGGAGACGACTTCTTTTGTCCTTTCTCGAAAATCATATGCGATTCCTGGAGGAAGTATATATTGTATTCTGGGTGGCAAATCCGTGAAAATTCAATTTTCCTCTCTCACTCTCTCGCTCTAGCGAAACAAGAGGTCGTGCAATTTAAATGGAAAACCACATTTCGGTAGCAATTGCAGAGAATGCTGTAATGTCATCGTTTTTCTCCATTGAGAAAAAAATGTTATCGTTTCCGATTATTGGCTTTTTTCCTTCTCCAGCTCTTTGAATAAGACCGTCGATTTGGTGGATTCAATTTTCTCCGGCGCAGACGGCAGAGAGGGCATGAAGGTGTGCTTTTTTGGGTTTATCTCCCAGAAGATTTCACTGTAACAATGCGTTTTCACGCTGCTTCTTCCACCACGAAGGTGAAAATGCAATTTGAAACTAACAGAAGGTTAGTTTGCCTGGTGGAAGATTCAAACTTCAGTTGCAGCAGACAATTTCCGTTTCCGGTTGCACGGAAAAAGTGATTTTGAGATGAAATATCTTTGTCAATGTGTCACCGCAACTGCCACTTCTATTGAAAAGCTTCTCGTGGTTATTTCCGATCGATTGAGAGAGGGGCTTATAAATGCCATCATAAGATTGAAGTGTTTCTCGCGGAAACTATTGAATATAGATTTGAGGACGATGGAAATTGAGCTTTTTCATCGCAGAGAACCAATTTAGCTCTCACGATGCATGGCATAATCTCAATTTCAATTAGATCTTGAGAGTAATGTAAAAATTATTCCCATGAAAATTTATGATTGCATCAATTCGATGATGTTAGCGACTTCAGAAGCTCTTTGGATGGTGGCAAAATTCTAATATCAAATTTAAATATCCAATTTCCACAGGTTTATAGACGGTGATATCAATTTTCAATTTATTTACAACTTTCCGATGCAAACGGTTATTGCAAATATGGAAATTCAATAACTCAAATGCGTTTCGACCCGATTTTTCTCACCTGTTCGGCCTCAAAGAGCCGGTGAATCACCTTATATCTCACAGTCTGTGGCGAAAATGAAGGCAATTCAATGATATCCATTGATTCTGGGTTGGCAAAAAATCCATTTCCCGCCATGGATATCACAAATTTCCTCACTTTTTGCCACCGCAATTCACTTGTCAGGAGCCACAGACTTTACGATGCACTCTTCTTGAGGCGAGGAATGGCTTCGATGGATGGATATAAGTTGAGAAGTTGCAAGTGATTTCCGGTGAAATAATTCACATTAAATTGCAACTCCTGCCCAAACAGACGCTCCGCTTGGTGCCCACTTAAAATTCAACTTAACTGAATTTTATTCCTCCTCATTCATTTTTAATGTTTCATATTGAATTTTATGCATCTTTTAGTCATGCTCGCAAGTGCGCTTCCTCCGACAGGGAAAATATGAAGCTCTTCCTCAATAACTTCCCGGGCGCTGCGAGTGTGTGGGTAGAATAAATATTGGGAATTTTCCTGTGAAAAGCACCCATTTCGTCCATTTGGCCAAATATTTATTGGGGATTCTCACTTCGATGAATAAGCTTTTGATGATGTGCAAAAGCCCCACTGTTTCTATCGCTTTTTAAGTCATCTCCACGCGGAATGTGATCAAAGATTTGTACTGGATAAACAAACAAACAACTGATGGTGACTTTAAGCAAACATGGGGCTTTAAGTGAAAACTTTCGGCATCATTTGCATGAAAATGTGCGGAGAGTGTGTCGAATTTATTGGAAAATGAATAAATCTATTAGTTTAGAATTAGATGATGCATGAAGAAATTACTGCAGTTCCAAATGGTAAATAGCGTAAACAGAAACTAACAGCATTTAATGGGAATTGAAGTCAGTGGTGTGTGAAACTTAATTGCGACGATGGCTCTTTCATACCACATAATTTAAAATGATTCAACTGCCGTCTGGTATATTTATGTTGTGTGTGCGCTGCCCGAAGGGCTGAAATCGTATCTTTGGCCCAGCGCGCAGGCAAATTGGAGGGAATTGGCGATCGTTTTACGGCACTTTCCAATTTAAAAGTCAATCTCTAATGACCCAGATGGATGGGGAACTCCCGCTGCGGATGTTCTGTCGAGAGAAAATCCCTTGAGAGCATGTTTCGCGGACACCAAACATTATTTGGTGGGCATGAGTCGAGGGACATACTGGCCAGATGCGGAGAGAATTGGATTTGCAGAGGTGTTACTGACCAAGGGAGGCGAAAATCAACACGAATCGTACATTACCAGCATTACTTTCCTTGACCAAATCACCCACTGGGTATTGACAAATTAAGCCACTCATGATTTCAAAGCTGCAATTCAAATAAATTGCTGAATTCTCAGAGGAAAAGTTATTTACTCACTTATGTACACCACTTCTGCGGAAAGTATTTCCCCTTAATTCCAGACTTTCGCATGGAATAGATGTTATAGCATTGGATTGCAGCGTGATTGGGACTGTTTGGCGATTAACAGAGTGGAAATTTGTAAAATACCCCCAAGTACTCTACATTGATTGACTCTTCTCGTCCTTCCCGATCCATGTTGCTCCTCTTTCCAGCCACTCGCAGACGCACTACACAGTTTGCCCGTTAGTACTGCAACACATATTGACGTTATTTATAATTCCGCGGGCTAATATTTGACGTAGCGATGTTTTTAAAGTTGGGGATTTTGCCCTTCTGCTGTGCCATAAATAATTTGAGAGTAATACATTGTCAAAATTGAGTTTCGGGCGATGAAGGTTTCGTGCCAATAGTTTATGCAATTTATACTGCAAAAGCTGAGCGAGTGCTCATGATTAATTCACGAAGAGTGAATAATTTCTCAAGAGCATTATAGTAGTAATTCCGGTGGTTGGGACTTTAATTTAATCCCTTTGAACTTTGTTGGGTACGAAAGGCAAAGTGCATTAGAGTATTTCGCCAGTGACTCTCGGTCTGTGTATGTGTTAAATTAATGGGTCATAATTAGTTCCAATTTATTGTCAATGGAACGTTCAAGTTGAAAACCACCACCAATGTCGCCGCCCATCCACCGTACTTTGTCTCTGGCCTCTTGCTCTTTTGACCGGATGTCGGGAGGGTGGGACGCTCGCCTGGGCGACGCAACAACAGCCAAGGCATAATCCTGGAAATTAATATAGGCGATAATGCAGCAAATTACCGTAAATTATATTTTCAATGTGTGCCAACGACAATTGGATTGTGGCTTTCAGTGCGTCACAACTTGCTGAGCGCTGTGAATTGTCTCGAAGGTGAGGCACTTCCTCTCTGACCAGGCAGGGAGAGCCAAAGTGGCCTGGCGAGTGCGGATTAAGCTGGTGGAAATTGTGGACACGAGACAAGAGGCCGGATGCTGTGGCGCTAAACTTAGACAAGTTGCTCCTCAGTGGACATCAGGATGCGGTCACTCTGGGTGACAAAATTGTGCAGCAGACGAGGCAATTATCGATGCCATTATGGGACGCACCCCATGAAGTTGTCTGGGCATTGCTTACCTCAGCCTTATGGTAGGCGAACATATGCAATTTGTAGTGAAATGCGGGTATGCTGTGTACATAATCACTTTTGCACTCCAAGTCCATTTCATATAAACGCTCTTGAAGTGAAATATGGTTGAATTGTAGTAAATTTGCAACCATTGCATCATTAAAGACGTTGAATCGGGGGAAACTTTTCACCATTATCTAACCAATAAAGCAAGACTTGAACTTGCGAATTCCACTAGTTCGTCAGTCTTCTGAGATCCTTCAGCAATTCCCATGGCTCAAGAGGCCCACAAAGTGCGACGCGATTGAATTTCCAATTCAATTTTGGGGCGGTTGGAAACACTTTTCCCAAATACATGTGAGCGATTTTGAAGCAAACACTCGAAGGTGAATACGTGGAATAGTAAGTTTGGGTCTTACACACCCTGCACTTCCTCATTGAACTCCGTGTGTGTGTGTGTGTGTGTGTTGGTGGGTGAGAGACAATTACAAATGCCGGTGGTGAGATTTCCCAGAGATTTTCCGCACCTCAACTCATGGCTGAAAGCATCCAATCGTCATTATTTGCACCTTCAAGTGTCGTGTCTGCGACACTTTTTCTCTCACCGTGCAAATCTTGAAGGAGATTGGGCGAGACGGGGTGGATTTTGGGGATTCTGCAATTGAGCAATGTGGCGGGGTGGTTTGGTGGCTGCAGTGTTTTAATGCTGCTGCAGCACGGAGATACCGAGCGAATTCCCAAGTTGCAAACTTTTCAGTTTTCGGTTACACGTTCGAGTTCTTTGTGTAATCAACGCTACTTCTGCCACGAATACATGATCTGTGTTTGAACAGGAGCTCTCCGGGGAGTATCTCGGGTGGGTGGCTTCTTCAGTCGCGGCGTCATTATCGCCGGGACGCTCGCGCGAGAAGTTTGGGGTGTGCGATGATATATTCCGCGAGGGTGTGTCGAGTCGGAAGCCACAATTACACAATAAACAAAGTCGATGATTGTTGTATCCGGCGCGCCCACGCAACGCAAATCCCGGGCGAAAACACCAATTTCCGCCAAGTACTCAATAAATAGTTAAATGTGTGTGCTGAAATCTCAGAGGGGAGCGCGACGCGTCGCCGAGATGGAGAGAATCAATTTATCAAACCCCTTTCGCAGAGTCGCTCTCGCCAGATCCTTCCGGGCTCTCTCTCTCCGATTTCCCATCTTCATCAATTTCCACCATTCTTCTTCGCACGGCCCCACATTGCGAGCTCCTCAATTGTCGTTTGCGCCCGCCCGCCAAATTGCAGATTGAATTTTATTGTTCTTCTTACGTCCTCTCAATTCATTGTGATTGTCATGTGGCGGGGGTGAAGCGATCACGCCCCCAGCAAACCCCCTGTCGCCACCCGGAGAGACAAAGAGTCATCGATTCGCCGGGGAAAAAGAGTCAAAGGAATTGCGAGGAAGAAGTGAAGGCAAATATGTATGTATAAAGAGCTTAAAGCTAAACTCAAAAAGACACCAAATCCCCGTGTGGAAGTTTCCTCAAAAGTCTCCTGATTATGAGATATTGTATGAGAAGTTGAAACGTTTCGGCATTGGATTTTTGGGGCATCAGGAGGCGATCAATTGTTGGAGCAAAGAAACTTCCACAGACGATTCCCTGCATCTCGTACTTCTTTTGGGCTGGAAATTGAGGTAGAATTCCAAACAATACTTTGCGATGATATTGAGGATTTGCAAAAACACTGCTTATCCGCCCTTTAAGCCCTTGCTTTAGCTCACTGGAGCGCATAGTGACAGGCAAGAGAGAGAAAGAGCAAAGGCTGAGATATTTGCTAAGAGATCCACATCCAGCAAAATCAGTCACCCACTTCTCATCTGCCCCACACCGCCGAGAGCACACATACGAACTTCCGGTCCTTCTTCCGGGACACTGAACTGAATTTTCCCATATCTGCTCCTTGTGTCTTTACTCCTTGATTTCGCCCACCGCCCATGTCTGTGCAAATACCATCACCGATTTCAAGAATCTCTCCTTTTCTGTAATTTATATTGCAATATCTATCTTACATCTCTTCTTTTGCCCCCTCAAAAAGAGTCACCCAAACCCGTGGCCCTTCAGCACGGATACAAATTTATTTCCACCCACCGACAGACGCCAGAGATGCCGCCCAGGCATCTGAAAGTATAACTCGGGGTGGATGTGCATCCAAAATGCCCTGGCAAGTGGATGTGTGCGGCGGAAAAGAAGTGAGAGGGCGCAGTTTTAAATGCCACCCCCACAGTATCTTGCCGGTCCACCCACTGCGCCGGAACCCTCACCTTGTGCAACGTTAATCGTGCACTATAAAACTCACATTCAGGCTCTGCGATGAAGACATCCTCGTCCCCCGCCGCCGCGCCTTGGAAGGATATGGTGCTCAAGAGCACAACCATCGCTGGCCAGGCCTGTGATGATGGCGAAGCAGCGCAAGAGGAGGCAAAAAAGTGGGAATTTATCTAAGAACACTCTCGCCTCCGCCATCCTAATTTCCCTGATACATTCCGATCTTCCTTAATTGATTTTTTTCCGTTCGCCCTCCTCAATGGCTTCGCCCAGTGATCTATATGGCAAGTTCCGTGCCTTGGAACGTGCCATACGTGAAGTTGGAATAAATAATTTGATTGCATACCATGGGTAATTATTTGTTTGTCTGCGAGTTTGTATTCCGGTGGAGTTTGCTGCTTCCCAAATTGCTCTTGTGATTAATTTTGATTTCTGAAAGGCGCTGTTTGACTGCTGGGGGCTTCGCCTAATGGGCCCCACAGCTCCTTACACATATCTAGCAAAAGTTTGCCAAGTTTTCCACACCCAGGATAAATTGTTGTTAAAAACTGTCGTTTATTGTGCAACATTGTGTCTGAACAATTTGATATTCTTCTCTACGATTTTTCTCATATTTCTCGCTTTTTCGCCAATTTCATTCAAATAAACACCCGTTTAGCTGCAGAGTAATAAATTAATCATCATTACGTAAATTGTTAAGAAAGAATAACAATGCTGAGATGAAAATAATCAAATTCTGTCCTCCTAAAATGTTTTTTCAAGTGTAAATATTTGAAGTCGGTGCGCCGAGAAATGAGTTCTCATGTTTATTTCTCTTCGCGAATTCTCATTTTCATTCTGTGCGATGAAAACGCACGACAAGAACACCAAAGTGTTCTCAGCAGATACACATAATCAAATTACTTGTCATCATTTTGTGTCCTTTTCAATTTAGCATAATTGCATTTGGATCGTCATTCAATTGCGGATGGAGCGTGTTATTCAATTTCCTTTGCGCGCACATCAAAGAATGAAGGTTTCTTTTTTCCGAAAACTCAAGTGAAAACCACACCTAACATTTTCTGTATTTTCCACGGAGTCTAAGAAGGTGAATTCTCCACAGAAATATATATGCGCATAATGTCCATTAGGTGGAAATGAATAAGATAATATCCATGCAGTGAGTAGTAATAATAATATTGTCTGTGACATAAGAAGTAAAAGAAAGCTCTGAGGAGAAAGAAGGAAACCATCTTTCGCTGTACACTCCAAAGAGATGTCCGCGGAAGGAAAAAGAGGAGCGGAAAAGAACGCCCGAACGATGAATAATATTTTTAATATTGCTCACCACTTATTAAAAGACGAAAGAGAGTCGAGTTGCATTTCCATAAAATGCAAAACTTCCCCACAGACATTTTTCATGCAGCCACAAGAGCTTTTAGAATGCATCATAATACAAAAGTGAAATGAATGGAAAATTTATGTAAGTCCCACAAAAATCTCTCAGATAGTCACTTTTCTTTCTCAACAGACATCTCGGGAATCTCCATAAATGCACCTATAAAATTTCGGCAAACATTCTTTCTGGACCAAAATTCGGTTATTTAATTTCATGTAGCAAATTCTACCCCAGTTATGATGGAAGACTAAAATTTAAATATTGGAAATTCTTGAATCGTTTTTGCTATAAACCACACAGTTTATTTGCGGAAATTAAACAGACAAATATTGTGTGTGAGTTCCACTAAAATATCAGTATAAATTGCTGAGTGAAATTATTTCTGGCATTCACAGCTAAAATTATCAGATTTGTGCAGTTAAAACACATGTCAAAATTGTAAAATTCACGCCTGGCATTTATGGTTTTACATTTGGGACGCAAATTGCTGGATCCTGAGGGCAATATGGATTTGCTGTTAAAAAAGATATTGAGGAAAAGCCTCCAACCAAAATGTCACTGCATAAAATGCAATCAATAAGGCAGTTTGATTGTCCAGTCGGGGTGATAAATTATAAAAGTTGTCCATTTTATTGAATAATGTACAATTCAAATAATGACTTTACAGCTACGGTATGTTACAGACCATTTAATTATCATTTTATACAGCTCTGGGGAAGCCACATCAATGATATAGAATACGTCGATAAGCGATGCTGGCCTGCAATAAAATTGAGCCATACAGCGATATAATCGAATTCAATAAAATACAAAATTAATATCGATTTACTTTATGACTTTTATCATTATAACCGCTGAAATTACAAAGTCGTAAATTTGACAAGAAAATTGTTAAACTGCAATTTGCGTTTTAATACACATTTTTCTACTTTGATGTACGCTCCCTTTTCCTCGCTGGACGCTTTGGAGTGTGAAAAATTGCACTCCACCCGCGCGAGTGGAGGAAATTTATACTTTATTAATTTTAATCACGTTTAATTTATCGTCACTCTTAATTGGTATTGTTAAATTGCATCGCGTCTACGTGCTCAATTGCCTATGACACAAACTCAAATTTATATGGCCTCCCGTTTATGGAAAATTGCAACTTTCCGTGGTTTAATTGTAGCGTTGCGCACACGAATTTGTTCAGTGCTCTGAGGTGAGATTGCACGCATTGAAACGTGAACGGAAATGCACAACAAAGTCGGTATTTATCTTTTATTGCCACCCTTGCGCCCTGGTCACTCAGCATAATTTGAGTATAGGTTCGTAATTCAATAATCCATCAGATCAAACGCATGATAATTACGTGTTTCAGATCACAATGATACCCAATGCTTGCCGAACGATGAGACTGTCATTAAGACGGTGCTGAAGATGTGCGGATTTGAATCTGAAACTCAGAAAGCTCAGTCGTATCACTTCTTGTGCACTTTCACCCACACCTGATGAAGAGTGTGGTGGCAATAAAACTTTCCTCGCCGCAATTAAAACAATCAAGTGAGTTGAATTAAAATATGACATAAATTAAAAGTGAGTCAACTTTTCACCTCACCACAAACTACCACCTTGAACTTCTCTCACATCACAGCGAGAGAAAGTCATTGGAAGAAAATTAATATTCCAACAATTTACGACTTGTGGGATTATGTATATAATGTAGCGCAAGCTTTGCAGGAGCTTACACAATCCCGAGAAACTTTCCACCCACGAGAATCTCTTGTGCATTTAATTAATCCTTCAGTTGCTTCCATTAGTGATTATATTTGAATTAATTGCGCTACTTTAGCATCCACTGAAGGAGGTATTGGAGTGAATTATCTGACAAAATCATCACATTGGGTATTAAATTGGCTGATGATATTTTGTTGTATAC
This sequence comes from Phlebotomus argentipes, assembly GCF_947086385.1. Taxonomy (NCBI): domain Eukaryota; kingdom Metazoa; phylum Arthropoda; class Insecta; order Diptera; family Psychodidae; genus Phlebotomus; species Phlebotomus argentipes. The sequence goes on along the minus strand of NW_026776181.1, from coordinate 2,679,269 downwards.
CTGCGTTTGAGAAATTGCTAAAGTATATTCAAGCAAGTCTTGACTTAGCCATCATTTAATCTGCATTGAAATTACTTCAGCATGTTTGCGATATAGGAAAGAAAGTTTTTTTTTCCCTGATCCAACTTCTTATTTTCTCCTCATAAATTGCTCTCGCATCGCAATTTGCTTTGAAACTGAGTTCGAAACTGTGTATACATGGGAATTTACCTTGCACTTCATTATCTCGCTTCGTATTGTTTTGCTACGGGAAACAACAAGTGACGAGGGACGAAATCAACAAATTGGATCATATTTCCATGACAGAGGACAACTCTCCGCACTCGGATGAATGCCAAATTTGCTGTCGAAAGGTGGCAAGTTGAGATAATAAATTCAAAAGAATGCCAAAGCAGGTGTATCTCGAGACTATTCGTGTGATGATGATGGTAATGATATTCCGAGGAGTATTTATTATACGCCGCCCACCCACCCCACCCGGCGCGATTGTCTGCACAATGGCGGGTGTGTGTACCATTTCCAGGAGTCTGCGAACACCCAAAGCCCGTGTATAAATTATTCATTCGCGATTGCCGTGCGCGAGTCGAGTTTGTTTCGCCTCCGTGTCCAAACTTCCCACTCAACCACTCCTTATCTCCTCTCAATGCCTATTACCGGTCTTCTGTACACAGTGCAACAGGCTCCATCAATTAAAAGCCCCGTCTCGATTAATTATTAAAACTCTTATCTCGTCCCTCTCGGAATTCACGGTGACCCAACTGCAAACTCAGCGCCAGCGAGGGACATTGTTTGCCGGGAAAAGGATTTTCACGTGGAAAACAAGAAAATTGCGTTCAGATATATTGCGTATCTGCGCAAATGGTTGAAACCCACTTTTTCCTTTTGCTAATTTGCTCACTTCTTGGCCCTGAGCCTTTGAATTGTGAAAAGAAAGGGAATATTAAAGAGCTCAGTTTTTGGTATTAAAAATCACATCGCAATTTCTCGGGTGTAAATCACAATTGATGGAATTCATCTCGTATGGCCATCGGGTGGGGCTGAATAAATCACACATGACGTTAATAAAAGTCTCGTAAGGAAAATTCAGTGCGATCCTTCAATGTCGACAAGACAAGTGTGTTGTGTGCTTTCTCAGTGAAAATTAATAGTGTCTGCATCGATAAAACAAATTCACTGTACTAAATTGCATTGTATGCAGATAATAATGGTTTCCATACAAATTGGCATCCAGGAAATTGATAATAATGCAGAAGGACTATTTTGCCAGGGCCGCAGTAAAGCAATCGCCATCAGGATTCGAAGAAGTGTTTTTTTTTCGCCTCCAATTTAACATGATAAATCCTCATCAGCGAAATATTTTGTGTTTATAATGTGAAAATTAAACTATGATTTATTACACACAGTTGATTTACTCAACACTTCATTAATCAATAATGAGCACAACATTTCTGCAAATTTTGTTGGGGGAATTTAAATAGTTTTTCGGAAGAGCACAAAATTTGAAACTTGTGTAATAATGGAAATTGTTTCTCAGCGCACTAAATTATAGTGCAAATGCAATTTGTCTGTCGATCCTTTTGTTGCACAACAAAAAATTTGCCGCATTGAAAAATTAAATGATTTTTCTGCTATGCGAAATGCACTTTCACTGCTTGTAATTTATTCATGCTAATGGATTCATCACAAAGAGTGATAAACTAATTATGCCAATGACGCGGAAAATGAAGGAACGAAAGGCAGTGCAAAATTGTCTTGCAAGTTTAACTCTGGGCAATATTGCATGGCGTTTACTGTGAATTGGGTGTAATTCCGTCCATCCCTTCCATTATGGCAGCTCCAGAGCGTGAAATTCACATGAAAGATGAGCGAGCTTTCCGAGGGTGGAGGAGCTTTCATGGTAGAAAAAAAGCACCGACTGGCTGGCCAGACGCTGCTCGCTTTTAGTGTGTATTTAAATGCAACAAAATATCGCGCTGAAAACACATTCGGTTTATTAGATGGAAAATAAAATGGCATAAAACGCTATTTAATTGGGCAACATTTGTATTTTATGTCAGTGAATTTACCATATCTTCGTATTGTTCTGGGAAACAAGAGAAAAGTAGTGGATTTGGAATGGCAGTAAAGTTGTTCTCATGGTGAAGACGCGCTTTTCACCAGCTCGTTGATTTATTTCGCTGAATAATTAAAGGAACACAAGCATAAGACGTGTCTATTATAATATCTCGCTACTCAATTTCTTATTTGCCACTAAAATGGGTGCTTTTATGTGCGGCTGAATTGATATTAGCCAATTTGCATGAGAAGTTTCTTCTTCTTTCTTTTTCGCATTGGGAAAACAGCAAAAAGCAAACTCCCCGAACTGCGACGCGAAGGTGAGAAGATCGCCCGGAGTGGGATGCTGGCGATGCTGCATCCAGTTGAATAATTCATAAATTCAGTGAGAATGCCTGCACACTGTGCTGGTCGGGACTCATTAATGTGTGGGCTTGGCAGGGAAATGGGGGTGACTGCAGCTCTGGAATATCTCACCAGCCCCGCAACCGCCGACGAACTTGGAGCTGAGACAATAAATTTAATGATGTGTCGGTGGGTGTTGGTGAAATTTAATTATATCGTGACCATCGCCCTGTCATTTTTGCTTTCCCAGGTCGCATGGAAAATCCTCAGCGGGAGAAAATGTTGCGGAAACAATTTGAATGGGCGTGCAAGAGTGGGTTGAGGCGCAGCGTGTCAATGTAATCCATTTAGATGATGTGGCATTGCGAGTAAGTGAGGTTAAGTGAGGTAAATTGTTAGAAAATTCCGTCAAGACTTTTAGCAACAAAGCCCCAGAGAGATTTTGATATGTGAACTCTGGCATAATTATTCCTCTAATCTCCTGATAAAGCATGATGCCGCCAATTGAATTATACATCTTCCTCGGCACAATATTGCACATGAGACTCGCGTCAGTAAGTTCACACAGTGCCCGGGTGATGTTGATGGAGAAATAATTAATTTTTCCTATGATGACTCCAACTAAATATGTATATTAACGCCATTACGCTTATTTAATAGAGACAAATGAAAGTCTCTTCCCTGTTGAATCATCCACCATTACAAACAACCAAGGGAACTCGGGCACACACACACAGCAGTTGATTTTCCATGTACATAAATGGAACTAGCTTGTTTGTACACGAAAGTTGCCACGCTAAAGTGTATTTTCATGTGAAATGCATTTTGTGTATCAGGGTAATTGACTCTATTATTACACATTATTACTCAACTACAGGTATTCCCTCAGGAAAATCAAATCATCTCCGTAGCGTATCAACATTATGCCATCAAAGCGACGACATGATAAATTTATCTAAATATGTGCTTGCAATGTTTGTAAATTACCTTTAGAAGCCTTGCGGAAAATCCATTCGCATATCTACATAGATAGTGCAAGGCGGAATATCTTGATAAATCACTATGTTTCGGAAAATTACAAGTGTAGCTAATAAAATTCACGAAATCAACTTCTCCGCCCTGCAAAATGTTGAACAGACACATAGCAGAAATATGGGAAATAATACTTTTACAGATTATCCGCTCTTCCGCGTCTCCCTTTGAAAATACCGAGCGTCATCACTTCCAACCGCCAAGAGGTTGTCGCTGAGTGAACAAAGCCCTATTAATAAGTCAACTGCGAGACAATCTGGCGGGTAATTTTTCCGTGAACGCCCTCAAAGGTAATGGAGTGCCTGTGGAGAGGAAATGCGAAATTATGTTAAATACTCTTGAGAATGACTCCCACACACCGTTACTAAACAACACACATCGCCTCTTTGATCTCTTATTTAAATATAACAGCTTCACACTGTGAAGAGCACATGAGCTGGAAAATGTTAAGCGATCTTTTTTTTTGCTGCGCGGACTTTTGCTTCTATCATGTCACGTGGGCGAGATACGCACGCGGGGGTGGGTGGAAAAAGCTCTCGGCAGAATTTATTTTGTTCGCAAACAAGATAGAATGCCAAAAAACAGGCAAGGACAGGGGCGAGGAGGAGAAATTACAATTCATTCAAAATACCGTGAGCAATTCGCCCTCCGACTCTTGACGGTGCCTTTTTTACTGCGCTTTATCCTGTTCAGGTGAATATATTTAAAATTAAATTATAAAAATTGCCGAAAGGCTGTTTGCTGCACAGGTTTGAGAGCTGAGTTCTCAGGCTGCGCAGAGTTGAGGCAAATTAATGTTTGTATTATTAATTAGTGATGATGGAAAAGTGTGTCTCTTGCACAGGTGAAAATCCGCTGATGTACGATTTGCACGGAGTCTTTTCCCGTGGCTTTTTCTCGCAGTGCAGGAGATAAATTTATTGCTCATATCTTCGAGAGCAGGTGCATGCGGATACAAAGTGAGGGGAGAGAAAGCAGAGTGAGAAATTGACAAGCTTTTGCTCTTCTGAGTCAACAAACGTGAAGAAGTCATCTTGAATTGCTGTGTGCGGTGAGAAAGACCCTCCTTGGGGGAATGTAAGTTACACCCTTATGTGAAAAGTGACATAATCTCTCTTCTGAAATGAAATGGAAGTGCTCTGATATGTGACACTGCGAGTTCCACTGAAACTTTATGATCTTCCTCGCATTTCTTTTCACATGTAGACACGTTTTCGGGAGGGTGGAAAAGCATGAGATAATCTAAAGGTGTGACTGAGACGCGATGAAAAAATATAAGCTGAGTAGTGTGGATGTAACCATAGTGCTGATATTTAATATTTTATTGCACTTCATAACTCATCCCCAATTTGTTTTTTTTTTTGCTGCTGCGGTGGAACGAAAAGAGCACATTTTGGCAGAATATGAAGAGAGGCGAATCGAGAGACTGTCGAACGGAAATCCGAAAATGTCCTGCAGGTAGTAATGAGGAAAAATTTTGTATTCCGCCCATGATTTAGACAGAGAATCTCTTGTTAAGTCAACAAGCATAGAAAATTCCCCTGATTTTCCTTTATCCTCAAGGATGTTCTTTTTTTTTGTATGTGCGCCGAGAGAAAACCTAGAAAATGTACAAAAGCTCCTTGTTCTTGTCTTCTCCATCATTCGCCTCAGCCAGAAGAATAAATTTATTATCACACTTTTCACCCCATTTTGCATGGTGAAAATTGTAGAGAGAAAAACGGTCTTCTGTTGACGCCCTATAAAAAATGCTAACAAATTGTGTAAACGCATAAACACATAAAAGTCCCTCCTTCCCAATCCTCCTCGTTTGCGGAGAACCTTATTCACGTCCAATTTATTCCATTCAGTTTCACTTGCAAGCGAAAAAGTTGTGCAATAAAATTCTACCAAATGGGTATAAAATTTCAATTTTCAGTGCATAAAATATTCAATAGTTTCTCATTCCCAATATTCTTCGGTATTATTTTCTAAAAGTATAAAATATTAAGCTTATGTTTTGTGGTTTAACTTGACTGGGAGAGCAGATTGTGCTGTCCTGAAATATATTTCTCATAATAATACGCGGAAGGAAGAGGAAGTTGGGTCGAAGACGATGTAATCTCTCTTCCAAAAAGTGCTGCATTGCGCCAAATAGTTGTGTCACTTCTCATGGGTACAACAAAAGCTCGTGCGAGTGGGCTTCTCTATTCCAAGGGAACATTTCGCGCCACCAAATAACCCCTGCAAGCGACATTCACCCTGACTTTGTAGCATTAACAACCACCATAACTCTCTGTACTTTGTAAACAGGACTGAGAGGGACGGAATTGAGTGATTGCAGAGTCAAATGAACAGCAGCAAGTTCCGGGAAAAAGGCTTTCTTGAGCACTATAAGCTTCAATCAAGCTTTCTCTCATTTGCAATTACAAAAAATAACACCATTGACATGGTTTTCCTATGCTTTTTGTCAGTGCATCTGCAATTTTGTATTTATACCTTTAGGTTTGGCAAAAAAAAAGACTTTGAAATCAGAATTGTTAGTGAATATATTTTGCGCTTACAAACTCACGGCGGCAGCGAGATGACATCCAGTGGGGAAAGAGTGGCAAATGGAGCAGCAAAACTGTGACATTTTAATCAATGAAAACTCCCCGGTAAAAACTGTTGGCCGCTTGTGAATTATGACGAGTGCTGTGCAGATGTGTTGAATTTTCATTTAATGCAAAGTGGTTGAATTTGGGCGCGACATTTTAAAAAGTTCCTCAAGAGACACTTTTCCGGCCATGAGAAGAGGTTTTTCCGCAGCCCAGAGAGAGGAGAATTTGAGTGAGTTTCTCCTAATGAAAATTGTGCAGATTTCGCAAGATTAAGGTGGAGGAGCGCTTGTGGTGGGGATGTGGAGCGGTGATGGATTAAATTTAATGAATTATATCTCGCTGTGTCACCCGAAATCTCGATTTTGTGAATCTTTTCCATTAAGGCGTGGCGCATTTACATAAAGTCATTAGATGAACATGTGAAGTAACATTTATTTAGCCATGAGTATTGAAAATTATTCCAGCAGATGTTCCAGTGTGAAAAATTACTTTTGCCAGTCGCGAATGCCGAGCAGAATGGTGGAATTGGTGGAAAAAGTTGAGTGCGGAGTGAATGAAAGATGAAACGTGGGAGCTTCCTCTCTCTAATTTGCACTTCACACTTCGTCCTGCACAGCGAACTTTTATCTTTTGTGCTGTGCGTCGAAGCTTTATCCATACGTGACGTCTTTATGCGGAGAAAAAAGCTCCGCACTCTCTTTCAACTCAACATGTTTTGAATAAGTCAGCGATTATGCAAACTTTGTGCAATGTAATGAGAAAGTCTTGGCTGAATACCATCAAAGAGTGTTAAAGTACAGTCTAATAAACAGAGAAAAGTCTTTTTCTCGCACTCGTGTGCGAGGGTGAATTTAAATGGGGAAACAACTTCTCAAATTCTTCTCAACATACAATTAAGTCTCTCCTTGTCGGGAAATGAAGATGACAATAAAAGTTAATTAAATACAGGTGTGTAGCGCCACGTTTCAACACGCACACTCACAAATGGTGAGCCTGAAGAGAAGTCGCAGAAATTCTACGCTGGGTTGCAAGAATTGTTGGGTGGAAAGACACAATGAGCTCACGAAGCTTTTGAAAATTTGTATTCTTAAGATACATCCACCTCATAATGTGTGAATTGTGTAACTTTATAATTATGTGTTTTACTTTAATATCGAGTGAGAGGATGAAATTCTTCAAGGAAAGTGCGAGAAGCATCTTTTTTCATCGAAATTTGTGAGCTTTTCTCATCACAAAAGCTGTGAACTCTGCAGCAGCAGTCCACGTAACAAGCATTTTCATTCAGAACGTATCCTCGAGGTGTTTTTCTTGCAATTTCCCCATCTTATTTGCACAAATTACACTTGTTCCATTTTATTGCACACAACTTGGCATTTTCCTCTGTGAGTGCTGCTATTTTCCCACTTGGACGATATCTAATTGCTTTGATAGCAAGTTGAAAGAGGATTTTTCACCTGAAGCAGAGAAAAATGCCTTTGAGATTGAAATATTAGATAGATTCTAGGTCTTTTGCACAGCAAGATAAAGTTTTACCGTCTCCGCTTAAGAGAGTCATGAGTAATATCTCAAATAATTTATTTTCTCCGGCATGTGTGAATGAGATTTGATAAGTTGAGCTTTTCGAGGGAGCTTGAGAATCGTGTGCACGGAAAGTTTTGCCCGAAAATGTGTGGGAGAAATGGTGAAAGTTTGACTCTCAAATACTCTGTGAATCTCTCTTACAATTTCCACCAATTTTCACTCCACAACTTCCAAATTATGCCAAATCAAGTGGAGTGACGTTCACGGTAAACAATTTGCCAAAGTGGAAATTTTCCACATGAGAATCCATCAATCGAAATCAATATGTCGGTCAAGGGTCACTCTTGCCAATTACACGTTCATTGATGGTGAACAATTTCATCGAACTGCAAGGACTTTGCTCTGACTGCTGTTTTGTTGTCGCTCACTTGTGCATTTGCTTAAGAAAATTGGGTGAGAATTCTTGCTAGGCTTTATGTTCTGAAGAATGTTGTGACTTTGGAAAGCTGCAAAGGCAAATATAATGAAATTAGAGACCAAGAACTAATGACATAAGCAATGGAAATCTCCCTCCCTTAATCACTTTTCCTTCATCTGTCTCACTCTCACTAGCGATAAGTTTTTCTGCCAATTAGGATGAGAGTGGGAAAAAGTACTTCATGGTCAGTTATCACTGCATATTTTTCTTAAGCACCAACACGATCGGGCAAACAGATGGAAAGCATGAAACTGAAGGATATTTGGAGGGTTTGATGGTCGAGAGGATTAGCAAGAGCCAAGGGAAAAGGTTTCCCAGAAGTTTGTTCACCAAGAGATAAGAAATTAACTCTTGAGAGGCTTTTAATTGTGATTTTTAAGTATAAAGAAGCTTCATAAGCATTTATGAGCTTACAATATGAATGCAATGTAAAAGAGAACATTGATGAAATACAATTCTGGCGAATTCTGAGCCCCTCTTTTCCGTATCTTCCGATTGTACAACACTTGTCCTCGGTTATTTACCTTGCATATACATATGTGTATCTAGTTTTATCATTGCCCAATACAAATTGCGTCCATTTGCCGGGTGTGAGCGGCTGAGAGAGATTGAAGGGTGGCCATTGTGTAGTGAATTTGCCGGGGTGTAAAATTTCATGGGCGAAGCTGAGTGTGAGGGTGGGAATTGTACTTGGGGTTCAACTGGATAATGGTAGCGAAATGAGAGAATCATTGGAGACGAGTCGAGGGAGTGTTTTAGCAAAAACACCTGCGTTAAACGATCTCTGAAGCAGTAAATGATGGGCTGTGTGAGAAGAATAGATGATCCACCCTTGGACCAGTTGGCGCAAGAGTGGCGGAAGACGGAATGGATGAATTGAGAAAATCTCCGGCAATTTCGCCTGGATTTTCCAAAAACGACGCTCTCACCTCTCGTGCAAATTCATTGTTTTCCAGATATGCCCATCCACACTCGGGGGTGCGGCGCGCACGGGGGATGGAAAGCCGGGGATGAATAAAATAAGAAAGAGAGGCGAACAAAAAAGACTCACGATGAGGCTTTCGGCATGTCTCATCCTCTTGTGTGCATGAAATCCACCCCATGCACGGAAGTGTACTTCCCCAGACGAACGGCGGGTGTATCATCATTCACACTCCATTGTTTTAAATATTTAGCAGTGGCTAATGGAGTGGTTCGTTCGTCGTTGTATCTGAATTGTTCCCGTTTTCCCCAGCACTTCACCTGTGCTTTAAATTCGCCCCCTTCTGTCGCTACATAATCAAAGGCGAGAGGATGGGATGGATTTGCAATTAATCCAGTCACGGAGTGTGCGACAGCGGAGGTAAATGTGAGGCTCAGAAACACCGAAAACTAATTAATAACGCTAATTATCACACTGAAATTTCTTCTCACCGCATGGAAAATTATGGGGAGTAGTATACACACTTTCCATTTCGCACAAGAGGTTCACAGACTTTAAAGTCTCGCTCCTTCGGTGGGGAAACTTCATTCATATTGTAGCATATTTCAGAGTGTTTCCAGGTCGCATCGCAGGGTGTAACTCAATTGAGCATCAACGTGGCACAAAGCTAAAAGTATATCCCTTATTTAAGACGCATTGCACAGATTTATAGAGTCTTCATTTCGATGTGTCATGAGCAGTTATTCTGAATAAGTGCAATTCACCCTCCAGAATCCGTGGAAAGTGCTTGGGAAGCACCCTTTCGCTGGTGTCTCAACCCCTCAACATTGTGTGCAAAGACAACCGAGTCAGGGAGATGCGACGACACGGTATACAAACTACGCTATACATTATATTGGATTTCAAAAGACACAGCCCAAAAGCCAAACTTGGTTAAAGTCAGTAACTAATGACTCGCAAGAGATCCGGCTCGAAATTCTAGTCACGCTGCTATGCCGCTTAAGGGGAGCCACACATCGCGGATTCGCGGAAAATTTCTTTGAAACATATCCTGGGTGGAAAAGTTGTCTTTTGCCCGTTACTTGGCGTGGTGGATTTCTGGCGAACAATAATTCTCGCGCATCCAGAGATGCGAAGAGTTTCAAATACTTTTCGCACAGATGAAAGTACGTCGGAAAAGTGACGAGTCTTTTGTTAGGTAATCTAGAATCTAGCCAATCATCAACTCTGGCTGCTGTATCACATCCGCTGGGACGGAGGAAAAATCTGTGTGGAATGAGAAACAAGGCAAAGAACAGCAGAGAGTGAGAAAATAGAGAAAGTTTTGGTATGAACGCATTTTTATTTTGCAATTTCAACAGTTAAATTGCTTCGCATGTATCTATAGCAGGCTGCTGTTATCTTATCTCACACGCACCTCGTGATGGGGAGCTTTGGAGGGTTTAAACACCCCACCTTCGGGCGCTGATAAGTGACTGAATGAGATGAACGAGAAGCCGGGGATTTGCCGTATACTGAAAGTTTGTAGGAAATGCCACTTCAGTCGGTAGGAAATAGTGGCGCTTCTGTACCTGAAGTACACATTTGACGCGCGCCTCCTCGAAGGAAATCGACTGTCATAGTGACGAGGTAATGGATGAAAGTTTCGCAAAATCTGCTTGAGACGGGCGAATACGACAAATTGGATGAGTTTCAGCTTTTTTCCGCACCACAGCAACGAAATGAGGAAATTTTCACTCGACACAGAAGAGAGGCTTTTCCGTTAGAGGCAAAAGAAAAAAAAATTGTGTCTGTGACAAATTTTCATCCACTTTAATGTCCCTTGCAGAGTGAGACGTAACAGAGAAATTAATGGCGACAATTAACACTCCCAAAGAAGTCATTTTCATGGAGTTATAAAGTTAATGGGCTTCTGAAAATATTTTTCAACTTCTGACTTTCTAATCAATTTTGTATATTCAAATTAAATATCATATAAGTTTGAAAACAAGACATTCACAGTCTGGTATTAGAATTGAGGAATAAGACTTTCCGTGACTAATTCAGAATATAACAGCTGAAGAACATCCTCACATAAGACGCCCGTTAATTTCCTAAAGACATAAAATATTCGGGAGTGTTTCCCAGCTCATCCTGAGAATGTTTATGGGATCCGGCAAATGAAGCCTCTGTCGTGAGTGAATTCATTATGATCCTGACGAACCTCATTGCGCTGCGCTCCTCCAAAAATACCACCCACACAATTGCGCGCGGCTCCACCAGATATAGTTTAATGAAAACGGCTCTCTGGCACAAAAGTTAATATCACCCCAGAGCTGAAGTTTTTCAATACTCACGCTCAGTGGATCTCGATGGCTTTCAGCATGGCCGGAACGTCGGAGATTTAAATTATAAGATAGTGCTTTATTATGCAAACGGCGAGGTGTCGCTTAAATTCTACCACCACGGATGACGCGGGTGGAAATAGAATTGTATCCACTATGATTCCGGGTGAGTATCGATTTTCATTTGAGGGGGAGCAGCAACTAATGCTGGGCGCGTGTGATATTTGCGAAATGGGATCACGTATTTCATCTTCATTGTCACTTTTTTGGCGCTAAATTGGATTTTCGTCCAGGATTCGACTGGAGCCTTCCTCCGGCATCGCACTTCATCATTTTGCTCATTGAGAGGCAGGGTCAGTATAACGAATGATTGGATCATTATAGATAAGGGTAACCCTTCAACGGTTAACGGCTACTCAGCGCATTTGAGCTCAACTTCGCAAGGGATCAAGTGCAAACGTAATCTGTAACTTTGCATCGTGCGTCTTTTTAAGTCTTTTAAGTAAACACAGCATCTTTATAAGCAATAGCGTGTTTTCCAATCTTCTCTAGTCCCGCATGGCGAAAGTGTGGTGTTTTTTTTTCCCAATAAAATGACTTATCTGGCAGTAAATAAGTGGCACAACAAAATAAGCTTCACTTTAGAAGATTAAGCAGCATTCGGGATAAGAGTGAATAAAATTTTGTGAGAAAAAGGGCGTGTTGTTAAGATAAAGAAGAAGAGGGTGGGTTTCTGTTCTACCCATTTCACTCTCTTCCCACCCAAAATACTTTTCACCAGCATCAATTGTATTATGATGCCGTAACTTCCCCGCCCCCCATTCCCACCAGCACTGCATTTTATCTCCATTCCACCCCCCCCCCCCCAAGTTCGCCCTTGCGCCAATTTTCTGTCTACGTCCCACACCGTCGAGTGATGAAAATGTATATTTTCCTTCCTCCTTCGCCGATGTTTTGTTGTGTTATTGTTACTGAATTGTGCTGCTTGTATTTTCTTATACTGGGTGGAAAATATTATGTTACAACATATAACATTTCTACATTGTATTGCCAGCCATCTAGCCACGCAAAGTGCCCACCCTCCCAGCGAATGTTCAAATTTCCCTACACTACCAGGGCTAATTTTCCGTTTTGATACGACTCAAGTGTTTGTTTTTGTTGTCTTGTTGAGCTTTTGTGGCACTTTTTTGCCACCCTCCGTCCACACAATGCTCATTTATTGTCTACTATCAGCCTTGGGAATGTGAAATTCCTCCTGACACTACAAATTGTCGCTCGCTGGCAAAAGTTTTCGCTGTGGAAAAAGCCACAGACAGAAGTCGAGTATGATGAATAGTCAAGTAGGATCATGAAATGCTAAAAATCTTCAGTGTGGCAAACAAGTCGTCATCTCACCCTTCACTCCCCTATACACGGATAAAAAGTTGACTTTTCACTTGCTCAAATACACCACGCATTTCTTCCATGGAATTGTCACATGAAATTTTTATTCCCCCCTTCGTCATAGTTTGATTTTATTGTCCCCAAAGCTCGAGATGTTATTCTCTATTTTCATCTCGTGCGAGGGTGGAAAAATATTACAAATGATATATCTTGATTTTCGCCAAAGTTGTTTGTCGTCTAAGCATCGAGCGAACGAATAGACACTATACAATTTCAGATGATACCCAGAAAACAGTCAGAAAATAGGCTCTTTTTGCTAAAGCACAGGAATAAAATTATCTGGAAAATACAGTTTCCCCGACTGAGGGGGTGAAAGTGGAGCTGTGCCATAAAGAAGTGACTTTGGTGACACACTCGAGAACTTTACGTACAAGCAATTTGATCTATTTTGCAAGTTATCGCATTCTGACACGAAAGATTTACACCAGATTTTATGTCCTTTTTATGGACTCTGAGTGAAATAAATAGATGGAGGAGTGAAAAGTCAATTTCACTACAGCATTTGCTGTAGTAACAACCATATATTCAACAGTGCGCAATAAATTGACAGAATCGCATCTCGTGTTAGAATTAAAGTGATTTTTTTGCTTGTCAAAAACTCACTTCTGTTTCCAGGAAACATCATCAAAGAATGCGAACCTGAGTGGAGAATCTATTGTAGAAGGATTCAGAAGAAAAAAATTTAATGAGATAAAATTTCTGCAAACACTCAAACACAAATTAAGTTCTTTATATACCTTCACTGTGGGCTTTTGCCACATCAGCGAAGTTTGAGAGGGAAATTCTTTGTCCAGAAAATAATTAAAGAATCCAAAGAGAGGACTCAACAATAGCCATGCAGAAGAGGCATTTTCTTTCATGACACATGATGCATTTATGTAAAAATCCTTTAATGATTTCATTGTTGAAAATGCGAACATCCGCGATGCAAAATTCACACGCAATTTGTACCATTTGCAATGAATGCTTTTCAATTCTATGACTAATTGCAAGTGAGAATCCCCGCAGAGAAGAGAAAATTACTTTTAAAGTGATTTAAAATGGAATTTACATCATGTTGAGTGCGCACATGAAGAATTCCTTTTGTACTTCACCAGAAATCTTTATTCTTCACACAGATTTGAAAGTGCTTTTGAAAGTTTGAGTTCACGACAGGCAACTTTTGAATAAATGATAAATAGAGCTTCACCGTTTGCTTTGCCGGAGTTTGTTCTCTGCTGATTTTTCCTTCGTCGGTTTTTTTCCTCTGCGCACACAGAATTTAGTGCAACAATTTTAATCCTAATTTTTGGGCTTAAGTTCCGGCTTTCAGTGGCAATATTGTCACTGATGTTCAAGTTTTCACTGCTCCGCCTTCGTTTTATGGATCTCATTCATTTCCTTTAGGTCACTTCATTGCGCGCTAATGCAGACGAAATTGAGTGTTGAGTTCAATCACTGCTACAGCTGGTTGAAGGGGACCAAATACTTTAGAATTGATTTGACCCGAAGTCAACCAGCTACACACAGTGTTGCGTATTCAATTCCTCTCCGCTGCTCGGCCAGAAAGAGCTCCGTCAGCTCTGCTGGGGTGTCGTGAAAAGTGTCAGGTCGACGAGGGAAAATCTCCATGGTGGTGGTGGTCATAGAAATCACTCTTAAATCTCTTCCTCGACCACCCACTCACGGAAAATCCCTCAATAACACTCGAGTGTGTGCTCAATATCTGCAATTTCGTCGGCTTGGCATCCTTTCCAATGGCTTTAACATCAACCTAATATATAGATTGGGGTGTCGATGAGCCATTGGGTGTCGATGTGGGCGTTTTTGTCAGCTCGATGATGGCCATTTGTGCCTCGTAATGGCTTTTCGCCATCGCCAAAAAATCTAGCCTAGAAATTATATTTTATGTTTATGCTAGCAAATCCCCGACAATTCTGTTTTGTATATTTTGCAAAATGCCAACATACACTGATGGGTTGGACTCCTTTTTCCCGGGGCCCACCGAGCGAGCGTCTGCCCCCTTTTATGTCTGCCATGAGGGCGAAATGTCAATACAGCAAGTGGCACGATGTTTGAGAAAATTCCTCCCGCACATAGTCCCATAATTTTCCACTTGAGCGAGACAGAGAGAGAGTGGCAAAGTGTGAGTGAATTATTGGTGGAGGAAAAAATTTGTAAAAGGGGTTCTGCCATTGATTTTAATTGCCTGTTTGCTCTCGCTATTCCTTCCTCTTGATTTACATTTTCAAATATTGACCCAGGCAAATGAGTCCCATCTTCATACCACTCATCCAGAGTGGCTAAATAACCCCAAAGAGAAGAGATTAATTTGCTACATCTAATTAGAGAAAGCAACAAGGATCCTATTCATTTCTCCTGCATTCTTTTTCCTAGCTTCAGTATCAGCTTTCTGTTGGATTCTATTGGAAAGCTTTGATTACATTACAAGAGCGAATTCCCCACGATATTCAACCTTTCATTATGATCTTCTCTCTGGGTAACTTAAAACCAAAGTTCGTCCTTTGCTTGAAAGGAATTGCCTTGAAAGGTCACGAGAGACAATTTAATGAGCTTTTCTAGGCACGAGGAATCTCTCTGTCTTTCAATTGAATGGACAGATTTTGAAGTTCACTTGCGATCACTTACAAAATGATTTGTTGAAGGTAATTGGAAAATTACAAGTGTCACATTGGAATTTTCCATGAGCAGGAAAATGTATAATTAAAATTGCTCATGTCATCGTGTTGTTGAATCCCATTTGCTCATCAGGTGAAAAGCCGAGGAAATTTTCTTCATCATTCACGTCTATTTTCACATTTTCCACTATGATTTATCTCATCATTAATTTTCCATCGCTCATGAGGTGGAGAATCTGCCTCGTCAATGCACATTTTCCGTCAGTTAGAGCGGAGAATGTGTCGGGAATTTATTGGATGTTCTCAGACAGGCACAATTGGATGAGGCGCTTCTTCAATGGCGTTGCACCTGATGATGCATTGAGTGCCGGAGAAATCACAGAGTGAGTCGCTGAAATCCATTATGTTGTCTTAAAGAGATAGGATTTTCCACCCAAAGCTCCACCTCGCAGCCTTTCAATTAAGCACGCTGGAGTGACGTTTCCCACCCACTTTAGCCCCAAATTCTTTTTTTATGCGCTGTCTCCCAAGAAAGTGGAAGATTATCCCCTTTTCGCTCTGCTGTATTCCAAATTCAAATGAGACTTTCCCTCAGCGACAAGCGGGATAAGGAGACACACCCGAAAGCACCACTGCTGATGGCTTTGAAAAGAAATGGGAATTTTGGCAATAAATCAATGGGTGTTTATCCATCAGTTAATTAAATTCCTCAGCAGCGATATATCACGTGAGTTATTCCAATAATACAGCACATTTTCCTCTCTTTCATCGACATTACCAACATTTCATGGAAGAAGTTGTATAATTTTTTCCGAGCTCGCAAATACCTCAGCACAATTGACGGAAAATGCCATTCGAGCGGATTGGAGTGGAAGTTAACAGAGTTCTTATACGACTTTCTTGGCTAAGAATGTCAAAAGTTGTAATTAACTGCGAAAACTACGGAAATACGTAGAGAAATCGTACAAGGACTCAAGGTATAAATTAATAATGCATCTGAGCAAACATTCCACTGTAGTTTTCTGCGAAAGCTTTTGAGAAGATTTGTGTTGAATCCGATGATCCTGTCATGTTGAGCATTAAATCCGCGATTATATCCGACTTTATGATTGAACAACCGCTAAACACTAATAAAATACCGCGTACAAAGATTGATGCGAAGTGAAATGTGAGATATGTTCAAATATATATTCCCTGTTTTACGATCAATATTTCGCGCAGTAAAATTACCAAAGTTGAGGAATGCAGGACTGAGATTATGTGCTGGTCTAACACGGAGATGCCACTTCGTATCAGTGTGCGAAAAGGGATAAATTGAAGGTGAAAGCTCACGAATTCCATGAAATTTGAGTTCAACATTAATTTTCACTCTTGGGGATTTTATTGTTTCTGAAAGCGAAATATTCTCAATGAAAATCTTTCGGCAAATATATAACGTGAATTTTACATATTCATCTGACGTGATGGAGAATTTATGAAAATTCCACCCGCTTTAATAAAAAGCTCTTTTGCGCGCGCCTTTGTTTCAAGCCCGCAATTCGTAACACTTCGCTCGAGATGGTGGATTAGAGGTGAAAAGGTGTTGGAAGCTCAATAGGAGGAAATCGGACAAAGGGGCGAAGCCCATCTCTCATGTCCTTTGTGTGCTTCTCTTGGGCGCATTCTTTTGAACTTTGAAAGCCTTCTCTCCTTCTCATGGGTTTGGTCCCACTTTGGCATTCAATTTCCCGTGAAATTTCAGGCCTTCCACGCCCAAATGTGATCCATCGTGGTTGAAGAAAAGATGGATATTTCGTGACGATTCACCATCTTTCGCTTTTCATGCGCTCGCCCTCAATTAATCCAATTTCGACATATTTGCTGAAAAAGAACAAAGACTGTGGGCGTGCAAAGGATTGGCGCACTATTCATACCATTTGTATACATATAGCAGAGGCCAAGCGATGTATAAACTGTAATATATTGTGTAATTTGCAATATTTGGGCGCTGGTTGCAGTGAAAAATGAAGATTAATTGCATTTTTGAAATCATTTCGTCACCATATGCAGAACGAAAATCCATCGCGCTGTGCAGATGTTGTGTGCCTGGTTTGCAGTGCAGTTTTAGCGAAAATCCATTGTTAAAGCATTATTCATACTCAAATGTCGCTTATACCGCTTTTTCCCGCATTCGCCTCCCTCTTGCGCACCCAAAACCACCCCAAAAAGTGTATATGAGATTCCGAGACGAGATGCGAGCATAGAGACCAAATGGGTGTTATAACATGGGAAAAGTGTGCAGAGAAGAATGAGAAAGTGTAGGAAATTTCAGCTCAACCAGTGGTTATTGTTGCCTGTGAATTTTCCCATCAAAATGTGATTTTTATTAACAAGAACCATCCAACACATGAACTTGATGATACGCTTTTAACTCCCTTTTCGCACTGACGCATTTATTCTGCCACTTTTCATCCGCAATTCATCTGCAATTTTTCCACCATGGGAAACTGCGGAACGTCAATTTCGCTGATACTTTTTTTTGCAATCAAACTCACACTCTAAGGACAAATTAATTTAAAGGGGTTTAAAATTAAACAACATTTACTACAATATTGACATACGGAATAATAATGAAAACATGAATTTTTCCATCTAGCAAATCCAACCTCATTTCCCAAATGTCGAATAATTTAATCAACCGCATTGTGTAAATTAATTAAAATACTGCATAATTAGTCTTTTATACCAAAAATAAATATAATTAA
This sequence comes from Phlebotomus argentipes, assembly GCF_947086385.1. Classification (NCBI taxonomy): domain Eukaryota; kingdom Metazoa; phylum Arthropoda; class Insecta; order Diptera; family Psychodidae; genus Phlebotomus; species Phlebotomus argentipes. Next base: position 2,661,208 of record NW_026776181.1, on the reverse strand, counting down.
ATTGTGGGTCGAACAGTTTGCATTATCATTAATAACTTCGCACTAAATTCACCCAGGCAATTGCTTGATGATGTCAGGTGTAAAAGAGGATCAATTTCAACTCTAAAACTCTCGCATCAATTATTCTTGCACTGAATTGAAATTGGTATGAAAAAAATCATCAATATGAGAATAAAACGGAGAGTAAAACAATGCGTTCGGGGGTGAAAATGTTGTAGGGAAATTTTGTGGATTGAGGTTGGAAAAAAAGTTCGTTTGTATAGGCGAAATTATGTGAATTCACTCGAGTTCGTACAATGAATTGTCGCACTTCTCTAAATACACACACGGGAAGCCTTTTTTACCTGCGTTTATATTCGAAAATCCACTCCCTTTGAATGCCATCATGCCCTCAGACATTTTCCACGGGGCGCTTTTGGGGTGGGACGAAAACACACTCCGGCAAATAGTGGAAGGCAGGTCCTGACTGTGCAGTTATAAAGTTATTACCATTTTGCAAAATGTGAAATTGAAATGAGATTCGAATGAAATATGTGGTGTGCGGTTTTGGGTTGATTCCAGAAAAAGGGAGCTGTGGCTTCTACATACACTGGATTTGTGGATTTCATATAATTTCCCTCGTGGTGTGTCTCCCACCACGCCATTTATGCGCCCCCTTTTGCAATCTCATCCATTTAACCATTTTACCCAAAAATCTATAACTATGTAGCGCGATTTTATCAAAGAGATACGATTCAATTGAATTTCTCTCTCATTTCAATTAGAGGGTGGGTGCGAGAGGGTGAAGCGAGAGATGAAAAGCCCATCTGAATCGTAGAGGATTTTCCCTCTCAGCCAGTGGAACATTTTATGATATTATTCTACCCCATTCATTGAGTTTGAAATCATTTTAAAAAATCTACAAATTAATATGCTAGCTGACTTTGTTCAGATTCTCTCTTTTTTTTGCTATAGATTGCATTATCAAATACGGTAAATGATGAGTTTTTTCCACTACTTTTTCCAGATCAAATGCCTTAATTGGATTTTATCGGATGTGTTTTTAGTTGGAGATTCGTTTGGTGAACAACATTTTGGATAAAATGCAATTATTTGTTAATGCTATGATCGTTTTTTTTCTTCTTCTCATATTCGATGCTGTGTTTTGTGTGGAAAATACGTAGCAATAATAATGAATTTGCCACAGATTTCAGCAAAAGAAAGTGAATGCATTGTCTGTGTTGTGATTCTGTTCAGTTGTCATCACTGTACAATGTTCTGTGCTCATATATTTTGCCTATATTGCTCCCCTTTAGTAAACCCTCAGCAATTATGTTCACCTGCAGTAATGAGCTCTTCCTTGGGCTCCTATTTCTCCGCATAAATTGAGAGATGTCGGGGGCAGGAAAATCTTAAATCTCCCTCAAACATTTGCTGAGCCATCTCGCATAATTTCTCGGCTCATTCTTTATCCCGCCCAGGCTAGAGTTAAATGGGCAAATTTAGATGTCAGTCCATCATGTAGATTTGCCAGGGTGACTTCTGCCGTCTCACGTGAATTATTACCACCTTGGCGACTCGAGCAATAATAATTCCACGGCAGAAGTCACACTCTCGGCCCTTAATCCACCCAACTGGCCTCAGAATTGAGGGTGGCGCGCCCCGAAAATACATCGCAGAAAACTCCTGTTTGTGACTTCCGGGTGTTTTCACTAAACTTTCCACTCTGGTGAGACGTATAAAAGTTGAAGATGTTTTTGCTTGACTTTTGACAATGTGGGTGGGGCGCAGAGTGGGCCTATTTCGCCACCTCACCATTCTGGTGACTTCTATTTACGACTCTGGGGCGTCTTAGGCACGTTAATAACACTCGACCAAGTTGTAGCGAAGCTAAATTGTGGGTGAGCATTAAAGTTGGGAAGTTTTTCTCGCATTTTTCTCGCACCCTCAGTGCGTCTTAATTTCCCTCTCTCTCTCTCTCCCCGTACGGAAACCCTCTGGACTTTGTTTTAATTTCCAGCAATTTAATTTTTCCACCCGCACTTGGCAGAGCGACGGCATGGAGATTTGTGTACGGTGATTTTCACCCTGAAACTAATATTGCTGATTACATGCAGAAAATTCGCTGTTTTCGTGAGTGTGCAGAAATAAATTGGCTCCAAAAGAGATAACTCTCCGATATGTAAGGGTGGCGGGAACGCTCTAAAAGCGGATGGCATACAAAATAAATTGGTTCTGGGAGTTTTTCGTGCCACATACGCCCCAGTCATGCTCTAGCAATGAATTAAATGACCTACTTCCCACATTCAACAAAAGATAACCCTAGAGTTTAAACCTACGTCACTCCCATTCCTTTTTTCCGCCAGCCACTCTGCACAGCGCGCCAAGAATAATTTTATAATCCGCCCCACGCCACCCTGTCGTGGTATTTTATGCCACACAGATTGCAGTGGAATATTAAATTTTCTTTCAATACCCATGGAGAGACAGTGTCATCTGGGAATTCCACGCGAAAATTCTCAATCTTTGAACCATTTGAGGGGAGATTTATAAGACCACAATTCCCACGGGCCGCAAGAGCATCCCTCGATAAAACCACAACTTTGTTTATCATTACTGGCATGAATTATGTTGTCATTAGGTGGATAATTGCTCTATGCATGCGCATTAAACTTGCAAATTAGTTCACCCGGAAGTTATGGAAGTTTCGCCAGAATAAATATTCTATTTCTGAATGCAGATTTGTTAAAACTTCCCTATGAATTTTCATGATTCTCACGTAAAATTACAAATTTTGCTGGCATTTGCATCGAGTTTAATTTGGACATTGATTAAATTCAAAACTAATTTGCAACGGAAAAGTCAATTTGAATTTCATCCGATTGCAAGAAGTCTTGCGCCGTTTTTCCACCGTCTCTCTATACTTCTGCTAGCAAATGTCACTATTTAGAACTCATTAAAAGCTCAAAAGCACCTCATAATTTTCATTGAACCTCCAACAAAAGATTGCTATAATAATAAGCCTGGAATATTAAAAAAAAATAATAATAATCTTGCAGCGAATTTTCAGTGTCGAGAGCAGTTTTATGCGCCTCCAACCAGTTGCAAAATGGTAATTTAAAGGCGATGCTGGAGAGCAGTGGAAAAATCTCTATATTAGCTATAATTATTCATGGTACGGAGCAATAATAAAAACAAAATGCTGAGAGTCAAGAGCAAAAAAGTGCCCCGAGAGCGAAGCAGCAATTTATTTTATGTGAGCTCCATTTAATTTCTAAGGACTTTCCCACACCATGCAAGGGTGGGGGCGGGATTTATATTATGCACAAAGTATATTTTTGTTATTTCACTCAACGCCACCCACCAAATGCCTGAATCTAGCACTTTTGGCGGGTGGCTAAATCATTTTCTGAGCACCCTCGAGCCCACAAACATTAAATATCTATGAATTTTAATTAGAATTATTACTTATGGAATTAATTAAAGACAAATTTGCAAAGTACTACACAGCGAAACTCACTGCTTTGAGGTTTTGATTCTGGTAATCAACAGAATAATGATGAAAATCCCGAATGTTTTGTCGAGAGAAAAGAGAGAAAGTGTTACAAAGAGTTTATTTTGCTCACAAGATCTGAGATAATTGTGCCAAAAACTTGCATGTTATGCGAAGAGGAGGATAAATATCTGGTTCAAAAAAATATTCAACCGCAAAGTGTACTTTGCGTGATAATTTCGGCCCAGAATCTGAGGTATGTGCAAAATATTGCAAATTATTATGTTACCTATTAATATCCAATTTAAATATTTATCATGCATTTTTTTCATAGCAACATCTGTGGGAAAAGGGAACTGAAAATTTGCCAGAAAAACACACCGTGGAATTTTGCCGACAAAAAATATTATCATTCCCACCAGCGAACGGGGAAGGGGAGTGTATTTTCGCGAGGGGTGGATTTGGGGTGGTGCTGCGTGAAGAAAATACAGGGAAAAGGAGAGAAAAATCAATTTGGGCTTGAGTTTCAATTTGAATTCAATTGAATGATACAAAGTGACGGGGGAGGTGTGAAGATGCTACGGAGATCGATAGAAAATTACGAATGAGAAGGAAATGAACAAGTGGGTACTTGAAAGTGAATAAACAGCACTCTCTCTTTATTCCTTTGGAAGGCAAGAAAAAAAACACTAGCGAAGCTTTCCCGAGGGAAGACTGCGACGAAGAGTGGGAGCGAGGAAGACACACAGAGTCAGTAAATGGTTATTGGTTTGCCCATGAAAAACCACCCTTAAAACACTTCTTTTCACAATTCAATATGGCAAAATGATGATGACGTGCGAGGGGGGAATTTTCCAAGAAATAATACGAAACGTCTCCTCAGCACCGAAGGTGAGATGATGAGAGTGAAATCTCTAGCCAAATCGGAACTACGTTCTCACTCACGTCACACGGGAAGGGGTCCATTGAGTGAATCCGGAAGCAACAGTGTTTGAAAAGGAGAACCCAGAGGGTGGTGTGCTTTCAACACCTCCACTCATGTCTCCGCCATACACTCGCCCGTCGATTTCCAGGCAAATCCCATTTCTTGTACGACTTCACTGCTTTTGATATCGAATCTTTTTATTCTGCTGAATGACTCTAAGAGAAACTGTATTATCGTGAAGTGTCGATCTCCTGCAAAGACATCTTCTTTGCGGAAGCCCAAGAAGATTCACTTGGAAATTCTGTTAACACTATTTTCCTCCTCCAAAGAAGAAAAACCAAAAAGACTATTTATCGAGTAAGCTTCGATAGCGCCTCAACATTTAATCCCGCGTGAAAAAGGGCGACTAAAAAATGTCATGTTTGATGTAAATTTCTCCTTTAAAGCACAAATCGTAAACTGAATAGAGCCTTATTCCCGGAAAGTCAGATGGAAAGTTCTAACTCAGGAAAAGTCCCAATGCAGTGCGTGTTGAAATTGAATTTTGTACGCCTCTGTCAATGCAAAGCTCCCATCGAATGTCCCCTGTAATTTGATTAAAGAAGGGTTGGCAGTTGTGCCGTAGTTTTTTCGTGACTCGTCACATCTTTCTGACCTTCCGACTCACCCCACGAGAGCGAGAGAGACTGTCGTGCAGTGAATAAGGGAGTAAAAAGCTCCGAATCACGTATAGCAATTTAAATTTGTATAGTTTAATGGTGCGAAATAATTTGGGAAAATTCCAAAGTTATGTGCCAATGGAAGTTTATCGCGCGCTTAACGATTGCATTGAAAGAGAAATCATTACTGAATTCCATTATTGTGTTAAAAGGTATTTTTCTCAGAAGAAGTACTGAAATTGCGGGGAACACTTGAAGCACTTAAGGACGCTTTTAATTGTAGATTCTCCTAATTCTTTTCCATCATCACACTTGAGTGTCTTCTCCTCTTTTGTCCACAGATTATCGCTCAATATTGGATTTTAGCGTGATAATGCGCAGTTTTGCGATATGCAGTATTTTGAAATGTATTCCACCTCGAGAACTTCTTCACAGAGTGCTTCTGGGGGTGGGTTTTTTGGGGGGGAAATGGAACAAGTGAGGTGGAACTAATGAAGATTGTGATGAAAATTTAATTAGAACAGATTTTCCATTGAAATTTCTCATTCTTGGTTTCAAGAGTGTTTTTTCTCCCGCACCACTTTTCACTTTTTCGTCTCCTTGTTTTTGAAATGAAATGATTTTTATGCAAATTTGTGAGGAAATAAAGTTTGATTGAAGCTCGTATTAAAGCACATTATTGTTTTCCTCAGGCTCTTTTGTCACTCGCTTTCTCCACAGCAACAGCCAGAAGTGCTTCTGAGCATTACATACATGGCTGAAACTATAAATCAAACACATTCCTGAGGTGAAGCCTTCCAACCCTTTCGGTGTCTTGCAAAGCCGCCATGTGACCAGTTTGCAAAATACCTTTTGATTGGGCGTCCGCAAAATAACTTTTCCCCAACCCACTCGAGTGTCTGCTGAACTTGCTGCTGGACGTTGTGGGTCACAGGGCGGACGGTCGGAATTCAAGGCGATTTCTCACATGACAGCAGAATTTGCAAAAAGAACTCCATATGAGCTTCTCCAGCACACATATTTCCAATACAGGGTCGAATGGCGTATTTGCATTTCACTGGCGTCTGAGAAAATATCTTGCAGTCTCGGAAGGCAAAAACAACTCCGTACATAACATTGTATGCAAATACAACAGATTATGCTTAAAGTTTCCATAGCCCAGACACCCTGACACAAGCCCGAGTGTATTCAGCAAATAGTGAGAGACCTCCTATTTGCTGAATTACTTTCCTTATGGGAATTCCAATCGTTCTTTCCCATCGAACCATTCCAGAAGCTACACAGAGACGCCCTTATCAGCAACTCCTGCTTCTGCTTTCAGGGTTGGCAGTGCATTCAATAAAAGGATGGACTTTCTTGCAAATTTCCCCCCCACAAACTTGCATGATAAACCTCTCATGCTTGAAAAGTTTCCCTATGAAAATTCTACAAAGGAAATATGCGATATTACTGTGAGGTAGTTAAAATGATGAAAGTCTTCTTTGATATTCAGCCTTCATTGCCACGATTACAAAGAAGATGTCTGATCTTGATGTCTGATAGACTCTTTTCATGGCTTATTAACGCTAATGAAGGTTTCTCTGCATTCAAATTGCTGTGTTGTTTTATGTCATGAAGAGAAAAGAAAAAACAGTTTAAGGTCTTTTCAGCAATTTAATAAAACTGAAAATCATAGGTTTGTTTCAGCCCTGCAATGAGAGTTGAAGAATGGTGAAGGACAAGGGTGAGGGGAAAAACTTAACAGAACACTGAAATGCTCAATTTCATATCACGAAAATCTACACTTTGCTGAGCTTTCGGGAAAAATTTCTGTACCGCCGGAAGAAGTGTCCAATAAAAGTGTGGCAGAGAGGAAAAACTATGAAATATGAGAAGAGAAATCTTATGTCTCTTGATCTTTTATCTCTTCCTGCTATTCGCCTTTTTTTGTTGGTCCTCAACAAATATTGCCCTGAATTGGCGACAAAAATCGCCTCCAGTTGCGAGATAATATCGAGAAAGGAGGAAAGCGATGAGATATTGAGCATTTATTGGGTGTTCACTATCATATTTTTTCAACTTGAATCAATTTATTAAGTTTCTTCTTCCCTGCGATGCGAACGTAATATATTGGTGGGTGAAATGAAGCACCCTGCGGAGATTTCGAGAACACGCCAAGGAGGGCGCAATTTAGCGACAGCGGGGGTGGGAAAATTTTACGCGCGCTGTAGAAAATTAATGAATGAAAATTAAGGGCGTGTTACAATCGTGACTCGATTTCCAGGCCTGCGGAAAATGCTGTGTGGTGCGAGTATGATGAAAAAACGAGCTCGAAACCCCCACTTCGTCAAGGTGAAAATCATGAATTTTCTTATCTTGCATACAAATTCCACCACACACGAAGTACTCTATGAGATTTTAATTGTTTCCACCGCTTTGTAGCATAAGTGCGAAGTTTTACTCTCACACACGCAAACCTCCAGGCTGTGCCACTAAATTTATATGCTTAATGCGCCTCCTCAGGTGGAGGACAAACAGACATCCAGCAAGGAGAGACACTGGACGGATTACAATAACACCTCTTTCTCACCGCTGAGCTCAAACGAGCTCGAGCAATAAAATTATACTACACGGCATTTTTTCCCTTTTTCCCGGCACGAGTGGATTTCCCCACTTTGTCCTTCGTCTCAAAACTCCTTTCTACTTAATGCAAGGAGTTGTGATTTAATTACCCACTTTTTTCAAGGCAAACTTTTCATAAGGTATTTTGTGCATCAAAAGAAGACATTCGCGCGGTGTTTATCCTGAGGAAAGAAACTTGTGAATAAACCATCGCGAGTAGAGAGAGAGAGAGCGGTTTAAAAATATTTCTCCGCATAAATTACGAGGCGAGGAATTAATAATGAAGGAGTTAATTTAGAAAAGCCCTCTCACATCATTATCGTCTATTAAATTCACCCTATCGCGTGCAATTTATGGTGAATTGAGCAAGATAGCGGGAGAATGTTATTGAATATTCATTAAATGGGAGAAAGTCTTCCAACACCCGGAAGCGGAAGGGTTTTCCGGATGTTCGAGCAACTTTCTTTGCGGGGTTGAATGATTTTTTCCCCTCTTCGCATACAAGTTCACTCAGTGATGATATACTCTACGGATTAGAATTAGGGGATTAAAGTTTTGTCGAAAACCAATTAAATGGCTTTTGAGGTTTATTCGTTGAATTTGTTAGTGTTGTTTTAGAGGATTACACGTGATGCCGGGATTTTATATAAACTTGTCAGCTCTCTTCAATCAAAAGATAATCCTTTTTGACATGCACTATAAAGTGCAGAATGTGGCTTTTATTATGAGATGGTTTCAGCAATATAATTTGAGTTGAGTTTATTCCTGTCTTTGCTCACAAATCATTCTAATAAAATATATAATCTTGTGATAAATAATTTGTTCATTTTTATTTTTTGACCACAATTTTCAATTTTCAAGTGCTTTCGCTATAAAATCACACTCTCTAAACTTCAACCTCATACGACGGAAAAAAACATTTTCGACACGTTCAATCACAAGCTGAACTTTAAGCCAATAAAGCTCGAAGTTGCGTTAATCAAAGCCACAGACAGGTTTTTTGTTGGTGTTTTTTCAACCTCACTGGCACACTGTGAGGTGCAATTTATGGGATGCAATTCGCATAAAATGAATTAATTGGGTCTGCGTAAAAATCCCAGAGCGAGGTTGAACGGGAAAAAACCGCGGTGCAGATTCATATTTTATTATTATTCTATAGTTGACCCGCGCTTTGAGAATATACATACATATGTACATTGAGCTTTCCGTCCGTGAGGTGCGGAGAAAGCTCTGGGGAGTGTTTTGCGAGGGGTTGAGCTTCATCAAAATACGAATCCATCAGTCAAGGAATAAAATTGCGAGAGACGAGCCAATTTTATTTCATCACTCTCTCACACTCGTGAATCATAAAAATTTCCGTCTTTCATGTCAATATTCATTTTTTTACGAGACACGACTTTTCATCCTTCATCACTTGACGATGGCAGAAATATGGGAGATTGTAGAAGTTGTGGACTTTTGTTCTAGTGATCGCCAACACGATCTGGTCTGTAATTATCTGTCAGGAATTTAAGAAAATATCCACCGACACATCGCGCGAAGACCGGTAATTCGCCATCAATCTCAACTGCAGCAATTTCGGTGAAGACCAGCCACTCTTGGCTCATTTTCTCGGCTCTTTCATGCCGTCCGTGGGCGGACGGGGTGTGGTTTTGATGTGAAAAGGAGGCCTAGTGGAAGTGGCATGCACTTTGCGGAGAGGTTTTCCGTTTATATTAAAAAGTCAGGGATAGCAGATGGCTCCTTTTATAACTTATAAAAAATTCACCCCTTTTTATCATCACCAGACGCCTCCATCCCCAGACATTTTCACACAAAAGGAGGAACTCGGGGCTTCTTCTACAATAACATCACTTGTTTACTTTCACCACCACCCCCTTTGGGCCCGTGGGCGGCTTTTGTCCTTTCGCCTCCCGCTCTCGGGCGGAAAAAAGACCCACCAACTTGCCTCCCAATGGACCCTGTATCGATTTATAATTTAAAATTCGCCGGAATTTCTTGTGGGCAGAGAAGGGTGGCTACGGGCAGAGTGAGAGAAGGAAAGAAAAAGATGTGCCGAGTTTATGTTTTCAATTCAAATACCCAGAAGGGAGGCCCTGGAGGCTAAAATTTAATATTTCAATAGGGGATGGAAATTCACTTTGGGGCGAGACTTTCTAAAGATAATACACAGCATAATTGCAATAATATCTAATCAAGGGGTTGTGCGAGCAATCCTGAAGTGGGGGCGAAAGAGGGGCGGAGGACAGAGAAAAATCAGCAGAATTTAGCGCACGGGGAGACAGAGTGTATTCAAGACAGAATGACAACCTCCCACCGAAAATGTATACGTGACAATTCACCACCCTTGAGGCAAATGCCTTCCTCTTCGAGAAATTGCCACAATGACTGCGGGGTGGGTCTTTGAAATATGGAAAATGTTTTCGCTTCGACATTGTTAAGTGATTTTTGCCATATGAAAAAATTCCACGAGGCAATTGTGGAATTTTCTTGTATATATGTGATAAATTGCATTGAATTTCCCAACCCCAATTCGCTTAGCTCTGTGCGAAGAGCGCATGTATTATATGGAAAGGAGGAAAATATTTGCAAATATACTTTTTCTTCAAACCTGCACACGTCCTTTTCTTGCTCCGCAGGCGGCCTTTTTTCGACTTGATTACCATAGAAAGAACATTAGGCGAAAGGCATGGTTTTTGCCCTGATTCTGGACCCATTCTCAGGGTGAATAATAGATTTTTTCCACTGATTTCTCTCTGACCTCACCACAGACATAAATATTTATAGGAAATTCAGTGAATAGACACATCTTTTATTGACTGGAAGTCCGAAGAGTGGTGCAATTTGATCATTTCCGCATGTGATTTCTTTTACAATTGTGTATGATAGGAAGAGTGATAATATACATATGTTAGTGATTCTTGTTAAATTCATTATACCTAGAAAAAATAGATCAATTGGATGAGAAATCATATGGAAGATTAAATTTCTTTTTCGGCATTTCTTAAACTATTATTTGAGGCAATTAATATGGATAAAGAATTCTTATTTCTTTCAGCATTCTTCCGCGCACCACTGGACAAAAGAGAGATTCATCCACTACAAAAATAATGAAATAAAGATAATTTTCCTTTTATGGAATAATTTCCAACGTGAGCATACATCTCTCCTGGAGCAGTGAAAGAAAGTTAGTTGAGGAAAAGTTGAAGGAGAGAAAAGTAATAAAAAGAAATCCAATTTCACACTCCATTTTTTTCATTAACATTGAAATCAGTGAACGAAAATGAATGTGTCTATTGCGGCAGTGAATGGAGAAAAAAAAAGTGCGGGTTTGAAATGCGGAATTTGGGCCTGCGAGCGAAGGGAAATTTATCTGCTGGAAGAAATCAAAATTTATGCAAATTAGAAAGCAGTGTCGGAATGTGTAGTTTTGACGATGGTGAATGTCTCACTCGTGGCCCCACAAACAGCCGAAATTGAGAGCATGCCCTGGAGTGGATCAAGTGCTGGTGTTCTCCTTGGCGACACCCAAAAGTAATTCTTTGCGTGCGAGAGGGTGGAACATTCACCCCTAACTTCCGCGCGCTCCGAGGGAAAAAAAATAATGCATGGAAAGCCCGGCTTTTCCCTCTGGGTTGCGACTGGAATAGGGAAGGACTGCGTGGGAGCAGAATAGGATCTGCCTTCAATTTATATTCTAAATAAACCTTCTCGCTACCAAAATGTGCTCTTTTTAGCATTCTTTCGGGATTAAATTTCACGCAAAGATTGGAATTACATTTTTCAAGAAACAACACTTCCTTTCTCTGGGCAATCTCTGGAAAATGTACATATTAATAAATTTTCTAGTAGGTAAATTCTTGAGCTGCACGAGTTGAATTTTCCAAAACATCTCAGGAAGAATTCTTTGGAAGTCTGTCATCGTTTCAACACTCTCTCCAGAAGTTTCCTGGGAAAACAATGTGACGACAGTGTTAGAAAATCTTCCGAAAGTCCACTTAAAAGTGCCCCCAAAGCATCCATTGGAGCTGCTGGGGCCTAAATAATGGGGGTTGGAGGTATATTGCCATGAAAAATGATCTCTTTTTATTCACTCTCCCCCAGAATTGCTCCTTCACGTGCAAAAATATCCCAGTTACAGGATATAAACACTCCAATAAGTCTTGGCATCAACCCTCTCGTTTTTCACCCATTTCTCTTCCGCTCGCCGTCCGAAAGTTGGAAAGGGTGGCTTCTTGAAAAGATATATCCAGATGGTGCCGAAATTTCTCTGTTGGACGACACACAAATAAATCCCGACATTGTGTCGTTACCCCAAGGGAAGAAGGGGATCCAACTCGCAAGTACTTAACAAATTAAATGGAATTTATCAACAGGAATTGAGTTGCTCATTCATTTTGCCGTGGCAAAAGAGCACACTTTGCTCGCGTGAAAATACCGAAGTGGATTGTAAACAACACAATTCATCTCGATTGTGAGCTTTTTCCACCCGCATCAGGGTGGAATCTCTGTTTTTTTCTCCAACTGCTTGTTATTTTTCGGGGCTACAGTGTGCTGGAAATAAAAGTGGGTTTGGTGCGGAGCGCCTCAAGTCCCCAAAAATTATACTCTCAATGCTCCAAAGAAAGTCCTCGAGTCGCTGCGCGACAGTTTTTATCCTTTTCCTTCGCCGGGGCGCACAATTCATGGGGAGGTGAATTTTGGCTTTAATTGAATGACTATGTTGTATGGGTGTTTGGATGGAAATGAGAAAAAATACACAATCCTCCGCTTGTCTCCCTTTTCCCATCTGCCACCCATTTATGGCAAACAAACTTCGACGTGGAGCTTTTTCTCATTTCCCCAAACAGAGACTATGACAAATGTTGGCGAGTGTTGGTTTCAATGGAAGGCGAATGGATGAAGACGCAGGAGAAAAAGCATGAATTAAAAGAGAGGGATTGAAAATGTTGTGAAAAGTGCGCGAATTCTCAGTGTATTTCGCCATGGCGAGCACAAACTATATATGTGATGTATTGTTTATGCTTTGCGACATTGTCACTAAAATCAACTAAGCGAGGGTTGGAAAATGGAGCACAAGGACAATGCCAATTGAAAGAGATATCCCCTGAGAAAAAGGCCAGAGTGTAAAGCTCGGGCAAGGGTGGGCACAGAATTCGCATTGTCTCAAATTAGTTTATTGTACTGGTTTCGCCCACTGGCCAGTAATTGGCAAGGATGGCTGTGAGAGGATAAATCCATCGAATACTCACCCACTTTCGTCCATTAGACACAATTTACACTGCCACTTTGCCGTCCAATTGATTGGCCTGCGGAGAAAGGGAAGAGAAATAAATACTCACACAGAAAATGGTACAATATTATCATTTTCTTGACACAAATTGAACATATTTTTGTGCTAAAGGAGGGCGACAGGACCAAGGGATCGTGATGGGTGACCCTCAGAAGGACTCTGAATACATTCCTAAATGCCACACACAGAAGAATACAGAAACACAGAGTGAAAAAGTGTCTGACAGAGTTGCGATGGTGTTAGATTGAAAATTTAATTTTGTTTTCCAATGCATTCTCTGTTAATTAATTTAATTTAAAACTCGAAGGGACCAGAGAATTATGTCATTATACGCATTTTGTAGTTTTCTCTGGGTTTTCACAACTCTGCACATCGAGACTCTTGTTTCACAATTTGTGCTTTCGCTTATTTTTTATGTGTTTCCGTTTATATTGCAAGTACTCAGGGTGAAGATGGGAGGTAATTGATGTATATAATTGAATTTGACGCTAAATTTAGTTGGAAAAGTACTGGGAAAGAATCACGAAAGTATCGCTTTTCCTCTTCACACTTTTTTTCTCATTCATACTTTAAAGTTCTCCGTGAAGTGTGCTATTAATATGCAAAATTTGAGACCTCGTTTCAACCCCATTCTTGATCACATATCATAAATACAATTTGGCGAAGTGTAGCATCTTCTGAAGCATCTTGACATAACTTTTGGCGGTGTATCTCATGGTAAAGGATCACAATTTATGTTCTTGTTTATGTTTTGCCAGCGCATGTGGGGGTGAGAAATTTTCCTTTTGTTTTATCTGCCTTTTCAGCGATAATTTATGACGCTGTTTGGTACGTGTACAAATTTATGATTTATCTATTGAGAAATGTCCCGGAAAAAATGCCAAAACTCTTCCTACACGCCAAGTTGGAGCTTTGCGGTGGATAAAAAGCTTTGATAGCGAAATGCTGAGCACAATTTGGAGAAAAAAAAGAAATAGTATGTTCTTTCTTGGGACAGGCAAGTAATGTAGCTGTCTCTGAAATTTAGGGGAAAGATGAGTGAATGATTGAGAAAGTAACTTTTAATCTGTACTATTGCTGCTTTTTGCCTCCTCTGAACATTGTATAGAACAATTTGGAGAATTCCAATAAATTTTCCCTTGACAAAGCGAGCTTATATGGTTTAACCTCAAGAATCCTCTCAAAATCTACCACTCTTAATAACGACGGACACTCAAGTAAATATTGCTGAAATATTTATGCTCTTCCACCCCATTCCCTTCCAACGGGGGAAGTTTTCTCAGATGTGCGGCTGCAAGGAATGCGAAGGGGTTTCGCAGAGGTGAACAGGCATGGAAAAAAGTGGAGAGGAATTTATCGAGGTTATTTGAAAACAAATCTCTTGTGAAAGACGATGAAGGGTGAATCGAATTGAGACATAATCGTGAAGCAAGTCACTCGACCCTTGAGGACAAATTACCGGAACTTCTTGGGCGGGTGTGTGTGCATAGTTTGGTGTGACTGGAAGATAAAAGGGTGAGTTTGAATTTGTACATAAAATAAATTCACTTAGACGCACGCACTCGGGAGGTGCCACGACACGCACTAGTTGCTCGAGGGGGCAATTTTGCTTGCCTTTCAAATTTACCCCTCATTTGCCACCCTCGCCATTAAACGCCACCCAAGGGGCTTTTTGTCGGCGACTCTCTCGTCAATCTCCACACTTCCAACCCCCCAAAGTATTATACTTTCTCCCGAGTGGAGAGTTATTAATTATTGTGTTTGTCACGCTTCGGGACAGCCTCTAAGTATAGATCAATCACGGGACGATTGGAGATAATAGAGGGACTGCCGTATATTTAAATCCTCCTCCACATTTTTTTCCCATCTCTCTGTGCGACCGAAAAAGGGCAATCTCTTGTCATGCCACCCCGAAAAAAGGGGCGATCGCTTTGTGCGAGCAGATATCCCATGGAAAAATCTCGAGGAAATTGATTTTCCCCTCTCGTGAGGCATTGAAAAGCAACCTCTTGGATTTTGAGGTGATTCTTGCATGAAAATTGGCCCAGATTTAAGGTGGAAATATATTAAAGTCTCCGATGATGAGGGTTTTGCAAACTTATGCAGAGTCAAGTCAAATTTCGCAAATAAATTCGCAAAGCCTCAAATCCCATGTGATTGATTCCGAGGCCAAAAGGCGCTTGTTTGAGAGATTCTCTCTCATGCTTATTTCTTTGAAAATTATTTTTAAACACGACTTTCTGTGGATTGCAAACTATTTTCGGATCGTGGAATAAATATAGAATACAAATTCACTGATGTAGCGAACGATGAAAAAATCATGGGAAATCGTGTGAAATCATAGGAAAATGCGAGGTTTTCTTTCATTGACCTGATATACCTACAGTCTCATAGTGGAAAGGACGACAAAGGATTAGCTTGGAGATTTAGAAAATGTCATTCAGTCCTTGAATTCTTAATAAAACTCATTCACTTTTGCTGACTACAGAACTTTTGATGTTCAGGTCTTTGCAGAGAGTCGTTATTGGCATTCGCGCAACACTGTTTGCAAGTGTGTCTGTGAGGAATTCCGCATAATCGTGAGAGAATATCTTATGGAATGTTCTTCTCCACATAATCCTCCTCTCTACGGCTCTATAAATTTTCACTCGCCATGCATAAGTGACTATTTTGATGCTTCTGCGTTGATCTGTTGTGAGATTCTGCCGGATAATTTCGCATCGCCTCAAACCCATGAGGAATCACAATGTAAATCCGTGTTGGTATAGTTCCGAAGCGAGAGTGTTTTCTTCTTTTCCTCGCATGATAAAATTGGGATTATTAGGCATTCTATCGCATCTCTCAATTGCTTAGCTTACCAACCGAAACTCAATCTGACAGCATTTCGCTTAGGAGAGAGAAATTCGTGCTGTAAAAACTTGTGAGGGTGGAGAAGCAATGATGGGAGAAGATTTGGGTTCTAAATGACGGAAATAAATAAAGGGATTGAAATATTTTGAATCTGCGTGTGCGAAATGAATATATTTCTCCGCCAGTGCACAATTCCCATTGGATGGAATAGAGATGAGAGAGAGAGAGAGAGAGAGAAGTGCGAGGAAAATATTTCAGGGAATGGTGAAAAAAGGGATGATTGTAAATTATTGAGGGTGATATCAACAAATAAATACTTCACTCGTAAATCACACTTTTAGGTGCCTTCGAGGAAGAAGGATTGTGGAAAGTAAAAGCTGTCAAGGAAAAGCTTCAAAAATGTATTTTGAGAAAAAAAAATGAATAATTCTCACTGATCGATTTGGGCTAAAATATCTGCAAGGCTCGGAAGGAAAAACATACCGGGAAACTTAGAGATATTCCTTCAAAGTTTTTACTCCCCTAACCACGATCTTTCTGTGCTTCTTTATTATTTGAGAATTTTCTTCAGACAACCATCTGAATGTGTAGAAAATCTAAGGAAAGCAAGGTGGTTTGAGTGATTCAGAGAGTGGAAACTGAGGGTGGAAAATCAACTAAATGAACCCATCACACAGGATTGTTTGTTTAGGCGACTTTTACCTGCCAGTGTGAGTGGATTGCCATTGAGCTCCTCAATCGCTGGGGTGGGTCCTTTGCCATGTTAATTGAGTTTGTGGGATGTAAAGTATCCATGTATGTGTACGAGGGGAATTTAATTTGATATTGTAACAAGGATCTTTTTTCTGCACACAATTTGGTTTTGTACAATGTTATTTTTCACCCACTTTTCTATGGGCTTTTCTGAATTTCAAGTTCTTCAATCAATTTATTTGCTGTTTCAAAGATTCTAATATGTGTGAAAAACCCTTCCTTACAACATCACGAGAGATGTTCTCAAAGTTTGTGTTCTTCTCCAATCTTCTAAGCAACAAATTACATGCGCTCTTCCATGTCAGTTTACAAGACTCATTCTCTTGCCTCTGCACTGTTGTTCTTTGCCAAATTTTCACGGATGCTTGATATGAAATTTCTAAGAGTCTCTGGGCGCGACGGAATGTTCTCAGCGATGCCTTATCGCGAAAATCACTTCCAAATGTTTACGCTCGCTCCTCGAGGGTGAACATTCATCTGACGGTGTGTGAGACATAGAGAATTATTTATACACATGGTTGAAAATAAATCTGATAATCGCTGTACTGCATATTTACATACGTAAAAAGCCAAGTTCGTCGTTGAAAATTTTGTGTCATGCTATTTTTAGTCACCTTTCCTTCTCTCCTTCGCTCCCACATAAGATATTTAAATTTATGGCTGTGTTACGGTTCTGTTTAATGATTTGCATGACTGCATGCATATTCTTCCTGACTTCGCCTATTATATGTTGCTGTGCCGTTCCGGCGAGGTCGAAGCCTTGTCTGTCGATAATTCACCCTCGAAATCTTCGCGGGGTGGCGATTCTCGCAGCCAAACTCCACATACGAACCGTTTCTCGGCGCGCGCTAGAAATATCCGCGCACACATGAAATATCAGTTGGTGGAAATCTGCAAAGGTCCAACTTTGTGTGGTTTTTCTCGGGAAATATTTGACAGAGAATTTATATGAGCAATAAAATTTAAATGAACATTTTACTGTGTCACCCAAAATAAGCAAAATTATTTTCCATTTATTTTAGTTGGCTGAATTTCATCCAATTTCAAATATTATGTTTCATTACTGCGGCCTAAGGTTTTTCGCCACTTCAATCTGTACAACATATTTTATTTACCACGTAAAATACATCATTTCCCAAAACTAATTAGTTTCGCAATTATGTGCAGAAGCAAAGGATATATTTATTGCATAGTAAGTCCTCGAATTGAAAGCTTTAGCATTGCATGAGACAGGCAAATTCTGCAAGACATCCTTGGAAACCAAAAAGCGGCTTCACTATCAAGAGAATTGATGGTGTGTGCTTTCTTCCCTATCGATTGATATGCAATATAGTGTACGGGGGCAATTCTTGTGGGAAAATTGGCAGTTTCACCACACACGAGAAGAATGGGTGGAAATATTTGAGGTGCACCAGTGAAATGTTGTTACATTAATGACATAACATTAGAGGAAGACTTGTCGTGAGCATCGTAAAAATCAGATTTTATTCACACTGTCATCTTCGCTTTTAAATCCTTTTCTCCTATTCCACTCTGCACTGAAAGGACTCGTCCGTCGTGTGGCAATTTTTCTTGTGCCCCATCCTTTTTTCCCCGCTTCACATTTTCGCTCTGTTAGTGTTATTTCTCTGCCTTCGCACAACCCCTTTAATTTTATTTTATGATGCACTATAAATTTTCATTACAAGCTTGTATTTGTGTCTCGAGGGCTTTCGCAGCCATTTGACGAAATCCACAGTCACCCACTGTTAATGCGACGGCGGCAGTGTTGCATCTGAGGATGACACCGCTGAAGATGTATGAATTTTCAACTCATGTGTGGGGAGATAATTTGAAATGCCACCCACCGAAAAGCCAGAGGATCTCTTCGCCGCCACAGCCGCGCAAGGTGGAATGAATGTTTCAACCGCAGCCAAGATAGCAGGGTAAATCCCAGCAAATAGACACAGCTCAGTGCACCTTCACGGCTGCAACTCGCCGCGAAGGGTGAAACCTCACAAGATGCGGGAATTGAATTTGGAGAAATTGCAGGGCGAGAAAATTGCGACACACTCGTGTATGGATTTTTTGCAGGTGAAAACTTATTTTCACGCCAGATTAATTCCGTGAGCGCGAAAACCCAGTTTGACAAATTTGCTTGACGAATTTATTTTCAAGATTTTCAATCATAAAACACGTTTATATAGAGAATATGTTTGAATATGAAGTTTTGAACCCCATTAAATGATATACAATATTCAAAGCTCTATAAGAGGAAGCTTTCACAAAGCATAGTTGCGACTTTGTGCAGTTCAGAGCATGTAAATTCCATGTGGAATTATCAAAATTTCATTGAAAACTGAAAAATGTTGATCTTTCACATCTTGTATATAATATTGCACATGGAAAATATGGAGTTCTTAAACATTTTGGGTGCAACGGATTGGAGAAGCCTTGAAGGAATATACAAGTTTAATGAACTAAATGATAATTTCAAAAGTCGTCTCTCCCGAAAACTTCTTCTCTTTTTGACTTGAAATTGCGTTTTAAAATAGCACATATTGCATAATTTTATTGTACCTTGAAATAATACAAAGTTTGGAAACACGAAGCAGTTGATGAATTGGTGAAACATAAGAGAATTGCTAAATCTTAAAGACAAAGATTGACTCTTGGAATCCCTCTTGATTTCATTATTTTGCTGAGAGAATCTCTCATGCAATAATAATACAATAACTGAATTTTCGATAATTTTTCCAGTGCACTTCTGAGCTCAAAGCATCACTTGAAGGTATTTCCTCATCCTGAAACTTTGACATATCGCCTCTGAATTTCAGTGTAGATGGCTTAATGAAAATTCACAAGACCAATGCTTAACTGTGTTAATCTAATGTGCTGTTAGCATTTGAGAAAGTTTCTCGTACGTTCAGCTACTTTAGCATGCGGATTCTCAGGAATCTGTGGAAGCTCACATGGTATTCTATGAAATTTCCTGCACAACTTTGCAGCTTTGTGCTCAAAAATGCCCGATAACATCGTAGCGATGCGATGAGAGTTTCAATTTCAGAATCTCTGAAGGATTTAATTCAATGACTTTTTTGTGCATATCTTTTTAGGAGAATTTGCATTCTGCAAAGCTTCCTCTCGTCGTCTTTCTATTCAGCAGCGTTGAATGCATATTGGGAAAGGGAAGTCTTGTCGAGATCTCTATGAGATGCACTCATTCAGTGACTGTAAGAGGTGGTGAAACACTCATTTTCCTTCAATGAAACACTGTGCTCTGACATATTTGCCTCAATTTCTGCACAGCGTCAGCAAAACAATGGGAATGTTCTGAGCTTTGTTTCCGTCATGACGATTTTCGTGCGAGGCGCTGAGAGGGAACTATTATAAACAATAGGCCAGAGTAATTTGTAGATGAAGAACGGGAAGAATGGCAGCATGTAGTTGGGAGCTTTTACAGATTTGCTGCTTAACGCACATTTTCGCCTGTATACAGCTTTTTATCCCAAAGCCTCACACTCTCGCACAGTGCGAAATGGAAATGTGGGATGCTTTTTCTCTGTGTGTGGATTGGTTGCTCGTGTTTCTATATTAAGACCTGGATTTTCTCCTATTTATCACTTGGTAAACAGAGAGAAGGAAACTTACCAATTTTGCTCCCAGTGGATTTCAACATTTCTCACCCTCTTGATTTTGGGTGTTTGTCGCATGCTGGAATTGCTTCTCTGGCTGCCAAAAGATTCACTATTCACACATTGAATTCAATTATATATTTTTTTTCTTTAGGTGAAAATCACGATCAATTTCAGCTCAATTTTGCAGAGAGTACGATGTGAAAAAAGTGTGCGAATATTATTACTCATGTTATTTTTGAAAACTGACACTTCTTGATCGTCCAACGCTTCTTTTTACGGTTTGGTTTAAAAATACATATTCCGGCGCGCGAATAACAGCTTGGTTGGATAGAGGAATACGATAAAAAAACGCCACAGTGCTTCTGCAATATTCAGCGCAAATTTTCAATCAATCTCTTTGCCTCTCATTTGTAATTTCTGCTGTTCAGGTTTATAAATACAGACCGATTCGTTCGTGGGCTCTTTGGGGAGTGTTTCTCATCAAACTGCGCCTCGCCGAAAAATTCACCGGTAAACACTAGCGAGTGGGAAGTCTACCGGAAAACACTTTAGTGGCCAAATTGTGAGTGACAAGAGTCCCTATGCGATTTACTCGGGAAAATCTTTCCAATTATCATCGCCCAGTCGGAACACGGGAGTCAACAAAGTGCAACACTGGCCGAAAGCTGTGGAGGCACCCAAAAGTAACCACTTTGTAATAGTGTCTATTTTTGACTAGATTGCCGAACACCGCTTCATTCAGAGATCGGTCTGGGACTAAGCCCAGAAATTTTTGAAGCAAACATCAACCAATACACTGCGCAATGTGAGACTCACACAGCTTTTGTCCCACCACGCCAAAAATGTGTGTATTTGCGCCATGGAGCTTTCACGCGCGTTACCCCTTCGCCCAATTTCCCCCCACGAGCCATATATACGCGCATGGAGCGCCTCTTGGGGAGGAAAGACTCCCAGAGAGGGACGAAGAGATGCTCCGACGCCGGTGAGGTGTTGTAAATCTGAAATTTGGCACTTAAGTATGGCAAGGAGTTCCTTCAAAGTGTTTTGAAAATTCAAATTGCATTGAAAATGACTAATTTAGTCACTTATCAGTGAAATCAGACAAAATTTCCAACTCACAATGCTGCATATGAAGTCAAGCTATCAGCAATTGACTGATATAGGATTATTTCCCCTGTGACAAAGAGGAAAAACCACGCGGCACGAGAAAGAGAGCAGCACGAATAGAATGAAGAGTGGGAAACAGTCGTAAAGAAAACACGAAGGGGAAGTGAAAGAGACGCCCAGTCTCTTCTTCTCTCCTCTATTTCACCGCCTGAGACTGTATTTGTAGCGGGAAAGCGAGGAAAATGTATTACAAACTGAATTTTGGCCCCTTAATGTATGCCGAACAACATGACGAAGGGAGAAAACGAAATGGGCAAATGGAAAAACTTACTTGCAAATTTTCGTCAAGTTTCCCATCCTTAGATTTTTTTTCCCGTTGTATGGCCAAGAAAAATATCCCCAGAGCACGAGAGCTGGACGGAGGGAGAGAAAGAGGACAGGGAAATGTTTATTAAAAAAGGAAAGCGGAACTGACACCGATTCCGTCTTTTGGACGTCTTTCACCCTCCGGAAGACTTTTCCGGCGGCTGTTTTTTGACACATCTCGTGGACCGGAAGAGAGAACGGAGGCTGTGTTAATTGGGAATTATTAAGAAAAATTCGTTCAATCGATCCTCATTTTTAAGGGCGACAGTACGGAAGATAACCCTTAATTGTGTAATGAAAATTTATTCCGGGGGAGGAATAAAAGTCATAATATTGCGGAAAATCCAGTTAGGCATGCCTCTTATGACCATAGATAGCTAGAATAGTGCGAATCGCATAGACCGAATTATCAGTTAATCTCTCGTTTTGCAATTTCAATACAAATTATCCTCCTATAGATATGCAATAAATTAATTTAGCACCAACATAAATATAGCAGCAACTATGGAAAGCTCAAGGGAGGGATGCTTATCGAGAGAGTGTTTTCCTATTAAACATGCGAATTTTGGTATACTAAACATTTCAGAATTAATAAGACTTTGCATAATTAAGTTTATCGAGGAATTTATCAACTTATTGAACGCACAATGTTTTGCATAGTTGAAACAGGGCGAGGAACAATGAGTGAAATTGTTTTAACAATATACAGCTTAATTGCGCTGAATTTGGTGGTATTGTAGGCGCGAATGTTGTTTCGGAAATCTAGTTTAAGGGCATGAAGATTATTCTCAAATTTCAATTTTACCGAGCCCTTTAAGGCTTTCTAGTGAGTCTTGGAAGAAGAACGAAAAATTAAAATTAATAAAAGAGCAATCATATATGAAAGCGAATTATGAGTTATTTGACCATTTGAACATCTAGCAGAACGATATGATTGAACAACATTTCTTAAATTTTTCTCTTGAGATTTTCGTGTCTCTGTGATGTTTTCCTTCCTCCTTTCTGGTCGCCTTTGTGGCAAAAGCACGATGATTGAAAATCCATTCCTGCGAGTTAAGAAATTCAAGGCAATATCTCGGTGAATTTTCTCTCTCTGTCAATTCCCTTTGGCACAAAAGATACAGAGGAAAGCAATAATCTGTAAAGACAATTTTATCATTAGAAGAGGAGCAAGAGAAATTTTGTTCACGCAGTCAAGAAGCCACATATGGAGCACGGGCGAGTGATCACAGAAAATTTATTCAATCAAATCCCAAAGTGCTGCATTGAAATCGATTCTGATGGGTGTTGGTGGAAAGAAGCTGAATGGAGCATAGATAGACGTTCCGGGCTCAATAATTGCACTCTCTTTCTCCGACGTTTTTCCATTTTCAATTGCTTTCTGACTTGTCGTCGATCCACCCCAATGTTGGCCGCATTTCTGCCTGAGTCAGAGGGGCGAGAGAGAGAGTGAGAGAGAGACAGAGGGAGGGAGTGGAAAATCCTCCCCATTGATATGTAGAGTATAAGAGATACTTCTGTGGAGTGTGTTGAAAGGAGTCTCAGAAATCTTCTTCCTTCCTCCTTTTTTCTCTGCGCGTCTCTCATCAGACCATTGTGGGTGTTTTTCTTGCACATATTATTCATGGGACTATCGATAGTGTATCAAAGCCGCGCTCTAATAAAGGCATCAAACCACCAAACCATTCATCAGCGCCTTGACGCGACGCTGCGACGCTTTTCTCTTCCATCACCCCGGAAATGCCCAAGTTTTTCCATCATCCCCACCCACTCGCTGTGTGTCTCCTTGCGATGTATGTTGTGTCATAAGCAAAAATATGGGAGATGCTTCCAATTGGGCGACAGGATGATTTTTGGACATCGTGACTTCGCGTGCGAGCTTTCGTGACTGAGACACATGAGAGGCAACAATGAGCCAGTAGTGCCACCTTCTTCACAATACCAGCTACACACCCATTGACTCCGGATCGTGAGGATGCTACCGATGACTTGTCTTCGTCATGTACGGCAACGGATGTTCTTTATTGCAGGTGCGAAGCGTGTACAATGAAGATGGGACATGTACAGCGTGGAAGCCGGAAGAGACTCTGGATGCAACTCCACAATGGAATTCACTTACATGCCAGCAGAGTGTGGAAAAATGAATGGAAATTGGTCAGAATAGTAATGGGACATTGGTGGGGAGAAGCGTCAGGGAAAATTGTACTGCCTATTGATGAGTTTTACCCTCCAAGTTGCATCTCAGAATTCAATATTGAGTGCGTGAAAATGTGATTTCCATGAAATTGGCGTTCTGTAGCAGAATGTGTATCTCATCTTCATGCTTTTTTATTACATTTTCTCCCAGGATACATTGGAAGCTTCTTACAGAGAAAACGTGATGTTATGTCTCGAGGATATTTCCCCAGTAATAAGTAAATTTCTGAGACATTAAGCGAGTAGAATTTCCGCTCGATGAATTTCGCGAAAAAATAAACATAGTGCAATTGGGAAATACCGAAAATGCCAATGTGTGTGCAATTTCCAATAAGTCGCTCCTCTGGGAGAGTCAATCAATTTCCAATTTCGCAAGTGACTGGAGAACAGTGTAAATATTTAACGCTTTCCCCTCCGGTTAGAGTGTTCCTCCTTATCTTGATCCCGAAAGGACAAGGAGATGCTCCAAGTGGGGCTCTTGAGGGTGAAGAGGGGAGATAAAAATGTTTAACATGTCTTGAGGACGAGGTGAAGCTGGAGCTTCTGGGGTTGTCGGTGAGCAAAAGCTCATTTTTTACTTATAAGATGCCATAATTCACAGCAGCGATTTTAATCCTTGTAAGGGCTGGGCCGTTTATCTTGCAGCATATGTCACTAATGTCTCACACACACACACTGGGAGTTCACAAGGTTTTCAGCTGTATGTTTGTTCTTATGGAAATGCGATAAGTAGAAGTAAATTAGAATGTATGTTTCCCATATATTAGCTTGTGGAGACAGCATGAGGAATGGAAAGTGGGACTTGTAGTCTTTCCCTCGCGAAAAATTCACCAGCCCAGATTGCTTCCGGGAAAATGCATAGGAGCGCGATGCATATTAATTCTTTTTTTTTGGCATGTGTCTCTATTTTCCCACCTTATTGTGATTTATGCTTGCCT
Source organism: Phlebotomus argentipes (assembly GCF_947086385.1). NCBI lineage: Eukaryota > Metazoa > Arthropoda > Insecta > Diptera > Psychodidae > Phlebotomus > Phlebotomus argentipes. The sequence goes on along the minus strand of NW_026776181.1, from coordinate 2,636,431 downwards.
TGGGATGCTCCAGAGGCGGAATAAGAGGAACATCTCTCTATGCTGAGATTTTTGCAATAGAAACAATATAATGTGCGAGCTTCAAGCGTCGGGAAAACACCGCCAGTGACACGGAGAAAATCAGGAGGGGAGATTTCCATGAGAAAACCACTCCCATTCCACATTGATGGTGACCAGCATCGCCATAGATCCAATTTGTTTTTTCAAGTCATTAATTTAAAATTACAACGAAATACCCCACCAAGTTTTATAGTTAATGATTCGAATAATTAGCATTCGTTCTCGTTCACGCAAATTGAGATACTTTTACCACCCGCCCGACCCACAGTAGTCGCTCGGTTGTCGGACAGAGTCAGTGTGTTGTAAACCCTAATGCCTTGACATATAGAGACAATGGGAGCAACAAAAGCGGGGGGCTGACCAAGAAGAGAGCGCACCACCCACGGAATACAAGAGGGACAATTTTATGTTTAGTGGGGAGACCTTTAATGTTTCAAACACGATTCACATGTTTAGGATGTTTGTTTTGTGACTTGGAGCGCCACCAAAGACGGGTGGATTCGTATCAATTGAGTGAACTTGATTGTTATGGGGACAAATAAGTGATAGGTTGACGTAATCTACTGAATTAGAGAGAGAGAGGGAGAGATCATTCACTTTTATATGTTTAGCAATCGACCATGCAAGTTTTCTTTAAAGTTTTGTGGGTAGAATATAAAATTTTTATCGTTTACAGCACTCTTGGCTTCCTTTATTAAATATGTTTTACGTGTGCTTCTGCTATGTGTGTGTGTGCGTTTGTATAAAAGCTTAATTTGTATACTGTTAAATTTTGCAAAAGCCTTACTATATCGTCTCAGTTTTCCCGCAATATAGTCATTTACAAAACAATTTCCTCCTTATTTTTTTCCTCGTGATAATTACAATTCTGCTCCATTCTTTGGGGAATAATGTCAGTGCGGCAAGTTCAGTCGTGTTTGGGGTCTGGGGGTGTCCCATGTGAGGGACTGCCATGGGCGATGAATGAGAAAAATGACAGAGTTCCCGTATGATGGCAGCAATTACATCCTGCTGGGAGTCGGGTCGGTCAGCCGGGGAGCGGATGGCGCTCGGGTGTGAGGCTCAGCGATGGGGTTACGTGATTAATGGCCATTTTATGGGGCGCCAGACACAAGGAAGCAGAAGGATAAGTGACTGTGGGAATAATAATTTATATCTGGTGATTTATTAATTTTCCTCAATCTTTATTCATTTCAAACTCAGCGCGCAGATGATGCGAAATGTGTCCAGAGAGTTGTGCATGGGCGCGAAGGACATGCGATGTCAAGAGGACAATATTGTGATTAGAACCAGAGGTGGTTTGTCTTTGCCTCCACCCATGCCCAGAATAACAAATAGACTCAAGTTCCGGGCCTTTTGATGCTCCTGGCAAACATGATTTGATGATTTTAAGCCCAGATTCTCATTGTCTCATGTTTGCATTCGCCCAAGATAGCAAGCCATTGAGTATTGCTCAAAGGAGCAAAGGACACCGCAAGTGGCTTTTAGACAAGAAGAAGGGAAGCAGTGCGAATCAAAGTTGCAATCCAATTAAATTGTCCCTTTCCGGCCAAGTGTTGGTTATTTAATTCTCCAAAGCCAAATCCCTCTCGAGTGCAGGATGGGAATTGGGTTGAAATGGCGCATTTGGAGGACTGAGAGGCATATGGCAAGCAATTTTAAAACTATTCTCATAGGGTCAGCAAGGGTTGAAATCGACCATTGAGCTCCTCATTGTCCAATGACAAATTGGCTGGGGATCACATTCAATGACACTCTTGGAATGCTTTGAGCGGTGATTGTTCAGCCTGTCGCTCGGCCATGGGATCCTGCTTAATTGTGCCAAAGTGTAAACCATAAAATGGGGGTGTTTGTATGCTGGGCCGTGCGAGTGGGTGGGGCGTGAAATTTATAATAAGGGCTTATAGGATAATTAATAATATAATTGGATGGCGCAACACACAAACAGACATTTATCAAGTTGTTTGCCAACATGAGTAACATGAAACTAATCAAACTTGGGAAAAAGCTCCGGCACGGAATCTCGTCATCGTCACATGGCGAATTATTAAAATTTAACATCATTCTCGCTGTCTAGCAGATCCTCGCGGTTTGCTGCCATCGCTTAAGTATATAAAGTTTTCACAAACATTTCATGTTTGCTTGATTCTCGCCCTTTCGAGAGCGAAGAGCTCTATATCCCTCGAACGCGTGACTCCAATTTGCATTAGGAAATCTTTCTGACGCAACTTCCGGAGTGTTGCATCTCAAGGAGGGGCGGAGGGGTGTTTAGCAAACAATCCCCTCGAGACTGTCTGACTGTCTCGATGCATGCACACGAAATGTTTGCCGACAAATCCTTGAGAAAACGCCCAGGACACAAAGAAATGTGATCAAATAGATGCCACAAAAGATGGAGCTTTCACAGAGCTTTTTGCGTTGTCCAACCGAAACTCATGCTGCTTCTCATCACACAAAATCCACTTCCCGCCTGCGGAATGCCTGCACTTTCTCCGCACTGCCACAATTTGTATCTGAGTGTCTCAGTGGGAAGCATCTTAGCAAAGTAACCAGCATCCAAGAGGCGTTCTCCAGCCAAGAGATATGAGAAACTCCAAGTGGTCGTTGTTAATTTACCTAAATTATTCCAAATGTACACAAGTGACAGTCCCAGAATATTTTCCCTTGCTTTCCCAACTGTATTTTAATGCTATTCACTATGGCTTTTAGTGCATTCGAAGAAGGCGTCTTAAGAGCTTCGCTAGGCAAGCCAACTGATGCTAGAACGCTGCATTTATTTATACACACAACACAAGAGTAAATCTTAGGAAAAGTGAAAAAAAAATTAGCATAAACTTTTAATTTCACTGTGGAGAAGCTGAAGTTTCTGAAATAAACTCAAATTACACATAAAAAAGACTGTAAATAATAAGAAATATTGAAAATAAATCAAATAAGAGAAGAGTTATTAATTTTCTCTTAACACAAGACATCAAAATTATTCAATACTTCAAATGAATTTGCGAAACCACTCATGAAAATCTACAACTCCAATATGGATTGGATTATCAAATATTCGTGATTGAATCTAATTCAAATGTGCCATTGAATAAACTTTGACCATATCGTCTGACGTTGATTTACTCAGTTAAATGCAATGTATGTGTAAAGAGAGGGAATAAAATATTCAGATCGCAAACTGTTTGAGTGGAGACTTTCAAGCAGTGAAAACTTATCAAAATCCACTCCACATAGAATCAATTAATATGTATTAATGTGTTTGATAACATGAATTCAAACCCATTCAATTATGCATCCTTCGCGTACTTATGAGCTTGTCTGGGGGTGAAACGCACTGAAAGTGGAATTCTAAGTAACTAACAGAGTTGGAATTTTGTTTATGAATACTTAGGAGAGTGACGGACATGGAATACACAGCTTTATCTTGTGAGGAAGTTGGATATTTGGATGTATGAAACCGCAGCAGAAGAAGTAGAGGTTGTGGGTTGATGAGTCAGGCTAGGAGAGTTGCGAAGCAATAACCGGGATCCGCTGCAATATCTTGATCCTGGCTGCGCCCGAGAAACCGCCCAGTGGGTGGTGTGGCGTGCAAGAAGCTCACGAGGCAGTCGAAAGTGTTTCAATTGGAAAAATTCAACTTCACTTGATCGATGGAGACGCCAAGTTGGTGCGGGAGAGCTCGCCAAGTTATGCAACGGCGCGTGATTACGCTGGTGGGAGTGTGAGAAATAGCTCCAGAATGTTAATATTTTTGTACACACGCCCCCTCGGGGCCAGGGGATGAAGCGACCTGTCGTCGCCAAAATTATAAAATTGGCACAGGAAATATCATTTTCAGCAGTCTCACTGTCTGGATGGCTCATTTTTTGCCCGTCGCCGAATCCGAGTTACGTTGTCGTGCAGGAGAAATATTGTACCTTTTCGTCTCACATCAACAACCCTCAATTCACCCCTTTTCTTCATGCCATCAGCACGGATGAAAAGGGAAGGAAGCCAGCCATAAAAAGATACTTAATTCACGTGCCCGCAAAGCATTTTCACCAACGTCTCTTTAGGCCAATTCAGAGAGAGAGACACACAAAAAAAGAGGAAATTTTTGTGAGCAGAATCAAAGAGTGAATGTAAACTCGCACATTATATCATTATGTGTTAAGCAAAATGTAATAAATTATACTCTTTAAAGAAACTTGCACGGCATTTAATCTCGCACTGAGAGTGCATCCTCTCTGTTTCACCCATCGTCTTGATTACTCTTTAAAGAAGTCTCGATGGCATTTTACATACACCAGTCGCTGGAACATCCCGGAAGAGTACATAATGTAGGAAGATAGTCGGATTCTCAGCAGGAGGATTTATTACACATCTTGATGGTCCCATATATTTTCCAGATTTCCACTTTTTCCAAACCATCCTCATCCATTCCCAAAAGTGGGACTGGTGACTATGTGCATTTTTTCGTGCACGATAAAAGATCCATTTGGATGGGAAAGGAAGAGTGGGCAGAAATTTTTAGGTGAACCGCACACATGAACAGTGTGAGAGTCGAGATTATGCCAGCAAAACCCAAATGAAGCCGGAAGATTTTTGCTCAGCAATCTTGGTCGTTTGCGGAATTGCTCTCTCTCTCTCTCGCTCGAAGTTTAGCTGTGACGCTGGAAAGACAGAGAGAGAAAGTGGAAAGTGTAATTGCAATATGAGGCGGATTGTGTGGCCGGAAATGCCTTTGACACAATTTGCAAACATCAAGTAATCAAGACGTGCAAATATTGTATTTTACATTGCAGAAGGATTGAAAGAGAGAACTTGGAATCTAATGACATCCGGGTTCTCCTTTTTGATGTACAAACCCCTCGGTCGTCAGCGTCTCGTCCTTGTTTTGTGTACCTTGCATATTAAAGAATTAAATTCGGATCAGCACGCGTTAAAGAGGACGAACGTAGGTAAAGTTGAGCGCCGGATATCAAAGAGTTTCCACCCATTTTTTCGTGCGCCGTGTACATTTCACCCTTTTCTCCTTCATTAATAAAGGTGTGGAAATCTCACTCGTTTTCCGCTCACTTTGCAGCTCCTCCGGCTGGCGTGAGAGGGTGGATAGCGCTCGAGGTAGACTGTAAAAATATCTGTAAACTATTATTAATTGACTTTCTGCGGTTATTTTGCGCACAAAAGTGAGGCGTAAGGATGAATTCGGAGCACCTCGCACGGTCGATTAAGCACGCCAGTCGTGGCCATGCCTCGTCCATCATGACGAGAGTTTCCGTACTAAATACCTTCAGTCACGCACAGCGAACTACCTTGATTCTCGCCTCATCTAGCTCATCCCTCACATGATTCGCCCCCCGACTCAGCCATCGATGGGGCCCTCACTGCTGGATATCTCCGCGCCCTGCAGGGCCACTCTCTCGCCATAAAACCGAGAGCAGGCCCAATAATAAGGAATGTGACGTGATGTATTGTGCAAATTTAGCTGTGCCACTCCAAATGTACGTGCTCAGAGTGAGAAGAACAAATACATTATCGCTTATTTTCCAAATTACACAATTTTCACATAGTTTCTGGGCTACGATATTGATTAGTGAGTCGAGGGAATTACTTGGCAATAATGCAGGTGTGCTGAATACGATATGATTATCATCTTGCAGTGTGAGAGAATGAGAACCAAGACGCTCGTCTTTGGGCATCAAACTGCTCAAGCAGTTCAGTTAAATAGTGTCATTCTTAAAATTGACAATCTCTCCAACAATTTCCTATTTGTGGCGAGTCATCTGTTGAATATTCATGTGGCAAAATTGCAACAAATTGTTTAAATTGCATGGAAAATTAAGCACATTTAATGGTGAAGGCATGCCTAGGGGCAAACTTGAAGACGTACAATTGCTGATGAATAGTAATTCGCATTGAGAGCTCCGTGATCTGGGGCTTAGGAGCAGCAATTTGGTGATCACATACTCTCAGCTGGAATTGAATTGACCAAATAAGCACTGCATTGAAATTGTACCACGAGGCCCTGCTGGCGTGGGAGTGATTGGGGAACGGCACTCAAGGGTGAAAGCTCGACCACAAGAGCTTTAAATTGAATTTGATGAAGATTTATGGCACACCGAGTGGCGTGACGAAGTGCGAAGGCCCTGGGATGGGTGAAATTTAAAACAATAATGCATTAACTCCCTCGCCCGCTCATAATTAGATTCCATCTGTATTGAGCTGAGATGTATAAATCAATTTGGTGCGGACAAGGAGCTGGGACGTCCCCAGAGGAGCTGGAAAAATTGATGAGAGCGATCGGGATTGAATTTATCCATTGGGTATGCGGAGAACTGATGGTTTGGTGCAGTGAACAGGAAGAAAATTAGTTTAATTGATCCACTTATAGGGGCCAACATGTGCCGAATGTCTGTGCAAAGTTCCCTCCCCAGACCATCGAATGTCTGTACTGATGAAAATTCGAATCATCTCTTTGCCATTTCCATCCCTCATCCCAGCGCCATGCTCGATACTTTACATGCTGCTGTTGTGAATCATTCCTTGTGCCATTTCGCCCCGCTCTCGCCCATCGTCAGTGTATAATGTTTGCCCACCCATCGAAGTTTTCCACCATTTAGTGGCTGCCTCGGTCTCTTTCACAATTGAGAAAGCAGCGACGATGTCTGAATGCATTTTGCATTTTAATGTGTCGATTAATTTTCAAGTGCCTGCATTACGGTTTCCAATAGGGAGGAAAAGCACGAGCGAGGACTGGGCGAGGGCTTCATTAAAGTGATTATAGAGCACAATACTTTTTGCCATTTCACAAAGATGAACTCTAAAGAGAGTGAGTGGGCGTGAAAGGGGTAGAAAATAGAAATTCCCTCTACAATTCTGTCTATTCACTTGACTATAGTACATTGAAAATAGAATGAAAGACAACAAATAACATCATTAGATAAATTGACATTTAAAAAAAAATTATTTCGTAATGAGAAACACAATTTAAACAACCAGTTAGAAATTTCTGCAAAAACTATATATGAAAACAAATTAAAGCTTTTGTGGACATTTGCATGTTCTTGTATGAGCTTTGAAAAAATTATTTGGCTATATAATACTCCAATTCCCACTCTATGTGCAATAAAAAATGTATTTTTTTTTTACCACAATTCTTTTCCAATCCACTGAAAACGTTCCATTTTCCCACACCGGAAAAAATCCCATAATCCTGGAAAATAAAAGTTTCATTCTGATCCTAATTTATCGAGTGACCAAGTGCGGGTGAGTGTTTGGTGTTTGTGGACTGGGAAAACTCCGGTAAAAATCTCATGGAAATTCCAGCATAATTCACAAATTTTCGTTGTGCCAGCAATTAAATGGCATGGCTTGGGCAACACATCTATTTGAGGGGTTCTGGCGAATGGGTTGAGGTGGATTTACCAAATCCCCTTTGTGGCTTGTTCAAGTGAATCCACCGCCGCCACCCCTTTTCCGTGGTCACTCTGTGAATGTGGTTTTGCAAACTATACAATAATTTAATTTAATATCTTTCTACACATCTCTCAAACCATGGGCCAGTCGTGGCCTCTCGCATGGTATAAATTTTGCGGAATTATCCCCAATGTCGTCTCTACAGCCAAAATCCTATTATTGCGGCGAGTCAAGAAATTAATTTATAATAATTTAGGACACACTGGAAGCGCGCTGATAAATGCTGGGAGTTGGAGGGTCAAAGAGATTCACTCCGGAGGCGGATGAGGAAGTATTGTAAATCTAATGGAACACGATTTCCCATTCCACAAACCGCGACTATTATTGTGCATCTCTGAATATCACTTCGTCCGCAAAAAGGTGGCGAAGGACGAGCAGCGTTCATCCATCAAATACTCGAGCCATCGCCACGGGAGTTCCGCATGACGCTCCCTACGCAATTTTCACCCCCGCTCCACGTACTTCCGGGGAGGGAGAGAGCTTTTGGGAAAGGTGTCAGATGGTACTGTTGTTATGACTCAATCGAGAAAGTGTTTATTCAGCATCGTAAATACACATTTGCTATACCCGTAAATCCCACCGTAGAAGGAAATTGTCAGTTCTGTGCGTGAACACTTACACTATATCCCAGCAAGGAGCTTTCAGGCCCCCTTTTATGCCCAAGTACATATGCTTTTACGTTTTGTTCGGCGTGCGAAAAAAAATCCAAGTGATTTACGTCGCAGTGGAGATTCTGCGTGGGATGAAATGAACAGCGTAAACAATGGTGGAAAAGTGCAAATGCGATGGCAGAATTATCAAATTGATATTTTGAATAAAAAAGGTTTACTATATCCCATATTCAATGAAATACAATATTTTGCTTTCAATGAAATTCTATCCCCACCATTCAACGATTTGAATTTAGAAAGGCATTCGATAAGGTTGTAAAATGTGTTTTTCACCAATTAACCCAACGTTCAACGGATGACTTTCAGTGCGACTCTCGTGAATTTGCAATGCGCGTAGATTAAAGTGTCGAACACATACTGTATACTTATTCATTTTGAACTCGCACACTAAATCCATCAAGCAAATTCCTATTTCACTGTGTAAATTATTGAAGTGTGTGCTGTGAAAATTCAGCAAAGCTCACGAGGATAAATTTAATGTGCTCTCGCGCGTCGTAATTGAGTTTCTGCATCAAATGTAGTGCATTTTGGCACAATGATTCTCTCTGCACTTATCGAAGTTTCTATGTGTGCGATTTGCAAACGAGCCCGGGATTGGGCGAGCTTTCGCGTTGGGTGTCTAATGAGTCGATTTGTTGGCAATTGAGGGTGCGTCACTCCATCCATTTTTCACCACCCAATCTAATGATCCGTGCTGAAATTAATTTGCTTTATAAATTGCGTCAACCCACACGCCGCCAACGAGGTGAGAAGCTATGCAAAATCACGGGCTCTTCGCGGGCCTGCGAAAATCCGAAAAGTTATGAAAATTATGGTGTGTACGAAAGTCTGGGGCACAAAGCCTATTTGCAGCCGGTTGAGTTTCTCCCATCTCTTAAGTAGTCGTGTTAGTATTTGTGTTGTATGCAAAATAAGTTACCCATTTGTGTTTTATGGCACTGTTTATGAGTCAAATAAAGCACACGATTGTGGCTCTACGCGCTTACATTTTCCCATTTCGACTCGCTTTTTTTTTCGCCCTTCGCGCTGCTCAACCCCAAAACAAACCCACCCGCAAGTCATGAGGAATCAAATGGAGTTGTGGCTTTAGAAGAACTCCTCGTGTGCTATAGAAACATTCGAACATTACATTCCTCGCCTTGCCCCACCGTCCAACCCCGCTCTTTTTCAATATTGTTCCACAATTTAAACATTATGAGCTTTATGAGTATCCCCTCGAGGGGAGCAAAAAGTGCTTTATGTTGCAGAAACGCCAATAAGGATAGGGAGTGATTTTTACTTGGCTTTAGTGCTATTTTTATTCTCAGCACTTCTGACTTCAGCTTTTCTTTGCCTCGGCAATTTCACTTGGGAAGGAAAGTCATCGGAAAAATAAATTACTACTCAAGAATGTCTAATTGTAATATGGGATTTGTATACATTTGTTGAAGATTTCAATCACTTCACGATAGAAAGAACTTAATAATTATTATTATTGGCGGGAAAATTCTGTTTCTCAAGTTCGGAACTTTTTAAATTTGGATACTTTTTAGGGGCTTAAGGTCAAGAATTACTCCCGAAATCCGCACGTGGAAATCTCCATCTTGAGCGTCCAAGATGGGGAAAAAAGATGATCTATGGCGTGAGTGATTGTACTCTACATCATTTTACTCAATTGAATTATGATAAATGATTGAAGAGGATGTTCTCATGGGGTTTTCCTCCCGGCTTCATTATAAAATATCAGAAGTGCGTCAAATTGATGGCAACGACAGGGATCCGAGTCCTGGTGGGAAGCCTCAGAATTGTCTCGAGGGTGCGGCTCTTTAGGTTATCCCGCAATGATGAAGAATATTAGAGCAGCTGCTTCGGGGTGGAGTTTTACATGCCCAACCACTCTCAATTCCATTGTGTCCGTTATTATCCGTGAAAGCTATCACTCTCCGTCGCTCCCTCGTGGTCGATACCCATGCTCGCCGGGCGACACTGTCATGGTGAGCACCATCTGGCCCCAATTTGCCTCCCAGGCCACCCATCTTGCGCCCCATCTCCGGCAAACCGCAAGATGACTCGTCCAACCGTTCAAAATTACAATTGTAGTTGCGGGCGAGCCGGGAAGTGACGAAGAGGGGCGTCTTCCTTGGGACAGAGCTGAGACAAAAAATGCTCCTCGTGCTGCAAATTTAATGAGGTCTGACTCGACTAGTGGTTGCGAGCTTTTTGGGGTTGGGGGCGAAGAATTACATTCACCAGAAGCACAAAAATTATTTTAATCTGCCCGATCGTGATGAATATTAACGACATTTTTATCGCAAGGCGCAACTTCTGCTTGTGGCGACAAAGCAATTTTTCCGTGAATTCAGAACGAAAAGATGTGACAAAAAAAAATTGTTAAAATTTTATGAACGAATTGAATTTTTATGTCCTCCTTCACTGTGGCATTGCATCAAATTAAGGAGTTAGTGAACAATAAACAAGTCTCCTGCTTTGACTGCAGTATATTTTGTCAATATTGTGAATTTATGTATGTAATTTTTTTGTAGTTTTCCCAACACATTTGCTCAAGTTCTTGTGTGTTATTTATTTGACAATTTTCATTGCTTTGCACAAACCGGATTGATGCGTTTATTTGAGGGTCCACAATATTATATTTATTGTGGAAATCTCTATTGATTTTTCATTATTTTTCCAGTGGAATGGCCTTTCGGCCGCGACTGTTAGTATGCAAATACCACTGGAACTCTTTTTCATGCGCGAGAACCCTCAACTGAATGTATTAATTGTGTTCTGCACCAATAAATCACATGCTTTTGCTTTTGCGTTTGTATTTTTGGACTTTATTTGAATACATATTATGGAATCAATTTCCTATTTCCACGTCAAAATGCCATTTTACTTGTCCGATGCTTACGTATGTGGACTATTTTGTAAAAACTATTTTTGAGTGAAATCTTATGAATTATTGAGCTTTCTGCTTTTCCCCAGTGTTCCTTGACACATTTGCTCCTCATTCCTAAAGCAGTTTGTCTGAGAGATGACAAATTTCTCTCCTGTGTCTCAGGAATTGCACTGTGGAAAATCTTGCATTGAAAGATCATAAATTCTTCGCCTCAAGCGAAATTTCCCTAAATGTGAGAGATGCTTAAATACACAGGCGAATGTTAGGTGTTCAGGAGCGAGAGTTTTGTCGGTGAAATCTATGCATAAATTTTTCATTTATCAAAAAAGTCATCATAAATAGTTCAGATGGTGGAATTGATGTTGTTATTTATGGGAAAATTGTGAAATAGTGGTGTTCGATGGCGCGTTTTGTTCACATTTTGCTATTCTTTTGCCAAAGTGTACGGCGCGCATATTAGCCGTGTGCTCGCACGCGTGAGGGTGAGACGAGCCCACCTTTCGCCCGTGATAAATGACTAGGAAGTGCACCTTGCAATTCGAAATTGTAAATCCTCCCACTCGACCACGTGCATTTGTGGAAAATTGGGAAATGCAGTGAAGTCGGAAAATACCAGCGGGAATCCACATGATAAATTACTGGGGCTCGAAGGGCACTAAACGCTCTCACATTCTCACATTGACGTTGTCGCTGTCTGACCAATCGCTGGTGATGTCTTTAAAGCAGCCCAGAGAGGAGTTGGCGAAAGGGCGAGAGAATTCCCTCGGCAGCGCCTCATTCTTCATCCCAACCGTGTCAATACACATGATGGAAAATTCAACATCCATTTCACGCAATCAATCGACACCTCTCCACCATGACACGCCGAGTGGGGCAGAGCAACATGCCTGAAAGAAGTGGCATCTTCCATCAACAATCGCCATAAGGGTGAATTTATCGCCTCGCAAATTCAATCAATATCCATCAATTGGCAACTCTGTCAGAGTCTTGTTCGCATGATCCACAATTTGGCGCGTTCCCGTCAATAAACTCCATGCCAATCCCGGGCTGAATCAGTCTCACTTGATCAAATGGTGTATTGGGACAATCAATCCTGCGTGGATGTTTTATGTGCACTATTCGCACAGATTTGAGAAATGCTTAGTGAACATCAAAAACGCATGTTCAAAATGAATGAAAATAATACAATTAAGAGATAAAAAAGAATATTTTTCTACTCTGTTTTTAGCCACAGTGCAGATTTTATTATGACAGCTAAATGAATTATTGGGTGAGAAATTAGCATGATTGCTCAAAAAACAAACAAACAATATTTGGACCAAAAAACAGTGGAATATTATAATTCCTATATATATAAAAAATATGCCAAGTAATGATTCACGCGACGCCTAAAGAAGTCTCTCTTACAGCAAGGCGACCAGCATATTTCTGTGAGATCGAGACTGCTGGGAAAATGAAGAAAAATCGAAGGAGAAAAAACAATCAATCTGTCACAAACATTTTCCAATATTTCCCCCGAACAACTTGGAGCTTTTTTCCTGCACGAGCTTTTGTGAGTGTCGAGCACATGGAGTGAAAATCACCAGTCCAGATTGCACAGTGAGACTCTAACACACATGGGCTCCCCCAGAGTTGGTCGTGCTACTTTGGATTTTCCATGTTTGGTTTGTATAATATGGTCAAATATTTGTGAAAGGTATAATTGGACATATGGAGCGATTCCGCACACAGTGAAATTTACTCCGTCGCACAAATACGAGCCAATATGTTGGCAGCCACAGGATTTTTCTCTCCGGCCAAAACCATCCCCCGAATGTATCGACGATGAATGGCACAGCGAACAAGGAGTGATTCACCAACCCACATGTAATTTGTGTATTTATGCGAGGCATATAAATTTACCATGGATGTACATATGTAGGTTTCTGGGTACCAAAACAAAATTACACACACACACAGGCGGAATTGCGAGGAGAGGCAAAAAATGTACTCTCAGAAGCACTTCATAATATTAAGAGGAGAGAAAAAAGAGCGAGAACCCCAGAGCAGGGTGAACCGCACACAGCACCAGAAGCTGTGTAATCATTTTAATTGAGAATTATTACCAAATTTTACCATACAGAGCATGAGGGCAGAAACAAATTATTCTTGCTGAGAAAAGCTCTGAGGAAATTACGGTTGAGGAAGCCGTGTTTTAAATTACTGTCGAGCTTCTATTTTGTTTCGGTTTTTAAGGGCTTCCCCAGTGCACTTGTTGACAAAAGGAAGTTGCTTGACAATTGTACAATCTGGAGACTCACCCTGTTCGTGGCATCAGCAATAGAAGATGGATGTGTGCTGGAGCATAATAAGAATTGTTTGCAAGATTTATCAAATAAATGTGGTATGTGCAATAAAAGGGCGGAGTCTTGCGAGGCTGCGGAGGCACATAAAGTGAAATGCTCCCTGATGCGAATAAATATATAAATTCTATGCAGTGGTGCCAAAAGAATGTCTGCCCCAATGAAATCCACCCTCGCAAAAAAAAATCATAATCGTAAACATGTTTACCGAGAAATGAATTATTCATCTCCTGCAACTCGAGTGCACACATATTTCAAGCCAAGTGTGGCGTCAAAAGTGCATGTTTCACTGGGTGTGGAAATACATTCTCTACCGAAATGCTTTTTTTTTGTAATTGCGATTTGTCGTGTGTAAATTGAAAATTTCTCTGTGATTTCTCTCATTGCCACAGACTTCTCGGCTCGTCTGGGTTGTTTACGTCCCCGGGAAATCGGGGTGAAAAGCATAAGTTCGACACTGCAGAATTGTTTGCTCCACAATCGAATTTGTCTCACTGCCGATACATAGACAAATGGGCTGGAGGAAGCTTGCCAAGCCATGAGATTCATCGCGAGAGAATGTGAATTTTCCATTCTGTCACATTCTTTCCGGCACAGGGCAAAGAATCATAGACGTGGCAATATCGCAAATACAGCAATTTCAAATATGAGAAGGATGAATACCTATTGTCAGTGGTATTGTTGGATGCCATTGAAGAGTGTCTGAGTCGAAGATTTTGCGAATTTCTTAGGCTCAATAAATGTTTTCTTTCTATCGATTTTGTTCAAATTATTCACTTTTCCAATTTAATTTTGTATAAATTAATTCACTGCTTACTATTCACAGTGAATATCTCGGAAATAACATTGAATTTTCAATGGGAAAAATTGCTGAGATGCGGATGAGGAAGTCTAGAATTGCAGCTGTAATCCAATCTATGTATTGGAAACAATTTAGAGGCAAACTTAATCTTCCCTTTGAGCCCTCTTCCTCTCCGAGGCTGAGCTTCAACTTGACTTGAGGAGGACTTAAATCCCTTCTCAAGTTCTCATCATCATCAACGTCAAACCATGCGCGCTCAAGAGATAGAGAGCAACATTTGCCAATAGAGCAAACTCATCTACGGACGCAATTTTGGCTTTGACCGAAGAAGCGAAGAGCGAAAAGAAGGGCGGGCGGAAAAGCAATTCATTAGAAGAGTTTTGTGGTGCAGGAAATCACATAATTCCACCTAAAGTTCCGAGTTGCACATGGAGAAAATGGGCAAAGGCCGAGGATAAGGAAAAAGTGGGAAGGAAAAATCCCAACATAAACATCCCGGAGAAAAGTAATCGAGTTTCAATACAAATACGCTCAGGGAGAAGTTGCTCCAGAATGAGCAAGAGATTCGACAGAAGGGACAAGACAGGCCATGAGAGTGATTTGATTGCACTGACATTTTTTGCCATCTTCTGCACCAACTCTGGAGATACAACTTCATTCCGTTTGCTCTAATCCACCTCGACCAGCAACTATTTTAAACTCAATAGTCTTGGGAAAGTTTTTCCATTTTCTATGTAGAATGGATGGAACATGCGAAATAAAATCAATGTTCGCTCCCGATGAGCTTTTAGCTCCGCCAAAGGTCCTCTCAACTTCTCCAACGCCCTGAAGTTGTGCCGTTTCGACTAACGATGCCTTCTATTGGTGTTCCGTCTGATTTGTTAACTGATTCTTGGGCAGGGAAATGGGAGAATATATAACTTTGTTCGAGAATCTATTTTATGCTCTCTGTCAAGTTCTTACAGATTGTTAGTGAATTTTCCTTAAAACACTAATCAAAACACCCAACATTGTTCATCACACCTTTTGCTGCAAATTGAATTTGAAATGAAACTCTGCAGAATTAGGAATTCCTCGTCTCTCATTCCCCAAATTGCTGAAGAGCACTCGTGCATTCGCATCGAATAGAGGAGCGCATGGTTATTGTCTATGGAGATGGAGCACTCATTTTGTCATTAAAGAACTCAAAGAAAATGAATTTTGTGCGCCTCGTGGAAGGTCTGTGAGATGGGGACGCCTGGTGGACGGCGAGTATTAAAATGAAAATTCGCCTTGAGAAAGTGGAGGGAGATGTTTAATCAGAAATGACAGTGCTAATTGCTATTTCATTGAAGACACTGCACTTGAGCATAATTTGTGAATCTTCCACAATAACAAACAAGGGGGTGTCATTAATTTATCATTAAGTTCGTGGCACAAATGACAATGCAATCTGTTGTGTCTGCAGAAGTGTGATGCAGTGGGTGGAAAAAAGATAGCCCCAGGCAAACTTATCAATTAATCAAGTTGCGAGCAAGACTGCGGGGTGAATTTCTCAACTTGCTGGCAGAGAATATAAAGTTAATAAATTAATATTTGCAAATACGATGAGTTGCACAAGATTTTCTCTGCATTTTTAATTGGTCTGTTTTCCTCGTATTTCGCATTCTCACGCTTTTCCAGCATCTGTCATCGCGGGAAATGAAGTGAGCGTCAGAGTGCATCTCAATTTAACTTTTGGTGTGCTGAAAAAGAATGTCGAGTGAGAGAAAAAAGCACGAGGAAAAGTTATCAGACGACATTCACTATTTGTCACCGAGTGATATTTAGATTTTATTTTAATAAAGTGAGAATTTGCCATTTTCTGGCACTTGTCTGGCACTTTGTAGTCCATGTTGCACTGTTTTGCTCCACCACTTGTTAATTCAAACTTGGGCGTGTTCTTCACTGGGAAGAACTTTTACTAGCATCAGCTTCTGGGCTTATCCATTCACACTTTGACGGTTTATCTTCTGTGAGTGTTGTTGTTGTTGAATGTGGTCTCTGTTGGTGTCTTTTTTTCTGTAATTTCACGGTGGAGAAAACTCTGAAATCTCCGTATAACAATTTGAATTTCGGGCAAACAAGTCTCATTTGCAGTCGAATTCACGACGACGCTCGCTGGCGCTTCAGGCAACTCTTAGACACTCTGTGTGAGTACACTTCTCCGGCGAATCCCTCTCGATTAAGCTGCTGTTTGTGCTAGATTTGTGGGTGAGAACGGTAGGTGAGAGGCGAGGATTGTGGGTGGTTGGGCAAAAATGTGGTGGTTTAGTGTGATTTTACGCTTCGGAATTGGCCATAACGCTGCACGTTACGTTGTGGTTTTCTTCTTCAGCATCGCCCCTCATAAAAACCGAACACGACGAAGCAGCAGCAAATTAATTAGTACACTTTGGGGGTATGTTTTGAGATTATAAAAGAACAAACAACGACACAACCCCCAATTACCATGCTCGCCATCTCCCTCTCGTGCGCGTTTTCAACTGTATTTCACCTCCCCAAGAGAGAGAGAGAGAGTGGGGTGCAAAGAAAATCTACGACACAGACAATGATTTTCCTGATAATGGCCCTAATTGTGCCATATTCTCCTCCCTAACTGCCACTATAAAGCGCTCATGGCATTTGATCAACTGAAATTTAACGACATTTTTAACTCTGAACACCCACAAAATAATATCCAGCGCGCTTTGATAAGACACATGCGGGAAAATAGTTTTGTGTGTTTTCATAAATTCTCCCAGTTTCGCACAGGGATTCCGGGCTGTGTTAGTTGAGAAATTTACTGGTCGCGAAGCCGCACACGTTTCAGGAGATATCACAGTGTCACGGCTCGAGTGTATAATTGCGTCTTCAGTTCGTGACAAAAGACAGTGCCGGGGAAAAGTTTCAATTGTAGTCAATTTACTTAAACGACTCACATTCAAAGTTTGACACTGCGAATTTATGCACACACGAGCTTGTGGAATTACTCTTCTATTCGGAGGCGTTTTCGGAAATGTTTTAAGCTCTTCCAGGAAACTCTCAACTGCAAGTCTTATCAAAAATTCACCAAGAAGCACACTAAAGTTACACTCAACTTCGTGAACTGCATTTCTACAGCCTCACGAACATTATAATGATTATCTTTTGTATGAGTTGTGAGATTTTTCGGAACGATTGCAGAGTGTTCAAATAATCTTTAAATTCTATAGTGCGGATAAATATTCAAGCAATTTGATGTTCTCCTTTCTGTGACTCAAAGGATTGAGGGGAATGTTGGGTAAAACGTGTAATTAAGTTGGGAGTTTTATTTGTAAATGCACATAGCAATCTAAACATCCATATAATGTCAACTGAACCAATAATCAAGAGACTTCACTTCACCAGTGATATCCGTGGGAATTCAAACATACTCAAAGAATTTTTAATAAATCAAAGGCTGTTGACAAGAAAGGTTCAGAGTCACATATTTGTATAAAAGTTCTGGTGTCTTCGTGGAAACTCTTAGTTTCGATTAACGCTCAGTCTAAAGTGAATTAATTCTTGTGAGCACAATGTCGAATCGCTTAGAATTCCTTGTGAGAGAAAGACCGACTATAGATTTTGAACTCTCCATAATGACTTGCAACGTTTCTTCTGGACCGCCGAAGCAACGCGTTTTCATTTTCTTCTTCGGAGTTTTAATTTGCATGGGCACACTTTTCATGGGAATTCACTTTTTCCGGAAATACTCGCACGGCTTGATTGATTTGAATTTCTTCATAACCTTCCTAGTGTTGGTGGGTAACATTCAAATCACATTGAAGTGCATTTGTGCTAAATATCGCGAACAAGAAATTGCTCATTTCGTCGACTGGATTGAGTCGCTCTGTACGAAAATGGCCAACGATGAAAAACTAAATAAGATTCAAGATCAGCATATTTTGTACTCACTGAAGACATGGAGTATTTGCTTCAAGTACGTATGGTGATTGAAAAAGTGATTGCTCTGTTATATTGCTTTTGCATTGTCTTCCTTTTAAGATATGGCGTGTCATTTTTTTTCGTTGCATCATTTTTCTTTGGACTTCAGCTGAGAATGTATAAGGAAAGTATGGGTTTGATCATTGAAATTCCCGGCCTCGAGCAGGATAACTATTTTCATGAACTACTCCTTTACGCCATACAAGTTGGCATTGGCAGCGCAAATGCCGTCGCCGCATCGATTAGTGACATTACAGTTGTGCTCCTTGGCTTACATGTCACTGCTGCTCTCGACATTCTTCGCGATTACATACAACTCATAAATGAATATATTGTGGAGAAGCCGGATTTTCTGAAAAGAATCTTCATTACACACTGCGACATCATCGAGAACATCAATCTGCTCAGTCAGATCTACCAAGAAGTGTCTCTGGTTCAGTTCATCTGCAGCATTAATGTGTTGCTCGTGATGTTTTTCATGGTTCGCGAGGATGCCAGCCAAATTATTGCCTACACAACATGCGCTTGTGGCTTACTACAAATACTAGTCATTTGCATTTTTGGCGAGCTCATCAAGGTTAAGACTACAGAACTGCCGATAAATCTGTATCAGATAGAATGGTATAACCTGACTTTAAGGGACCAGAAAACTTTCCTCATTATATTCTCCGCATGTCGTCAATATGGATTGCAAGCTGGCGGAATGTATGAGGTCAATATTGGTGCGTTTCTTCAGGTACATAAACAATGGATTCCTGGCAGTTTTGCATATCTTATATGATGTATAAATTGCCTTTCAGATTGTCAAAATTTCAATTTCCTACGGCGCTCTTCTTTACACATTTGGCGTATAGTTCTATAAAGCCTTTGATATGCATTTCGCAACATAAACCCACATTATATTGAGCTTTTGTTATAGCAAGAAAAATAATATGCACTGCTTATAGCGGAAATCTTCTAGTACGTTTGTGATTCCGTCTTTAAACCGTAACACAGTAACATCCACACATTAAGCAGAGAGCTTATAATAAAGTAATCACCACAATCGCATTTCGAAGCGCGCTTTGCATGAGACGAAGGGGTGAAACTTATGGCACAGCGCGTCGTTTGATGATGAGTAGGGAATCCTTTTCTTCGCTGACGGTGATGAGTTCATTCATCTTCTGGCACTGTCACCGCCACTCTTCTGTCCCCTGACGACCTGGGCGTCTCTGGGAGACGCTCCCCGCGGCGCCGTGGGCCACACACACACCCGAAAATGCGGATTCATCCCTCGCAGATGAGGTGGAAGAGATTTCTCTGCGTCAACGCCATGGATGATGACGGTGACAGTGGCAGAAGGGCGTCGGCATCGTAATGAAGTGGCTCGTGGTGGGAATTGTGCAAGGGTAAGGTATAAATTGACACAATCCCACTGAACCTTCAAGTGTTTCCACCGCCAACGGGTCAGTGGGGAGGGCGAATGACGAGGCCACCCAGGGAAAAAATTACTCGAGCAGAAGAGACCCGAAATTGACTTTTTATATTGAGGCACAGCCCGCCACACGCTGAGGAGCGGAGAAATGCGGATGAGAGTGAGTGTTAGACATGAAAAATTATTTTCTACTTTCCACTGACGTTGATTAATAATATCATTTTGATAGGTAATTTTTCTATTGGATCAAATAAATCTGAGCCCGACCCACTTATTTATCTCACTCCCCTGAATTGTTATCCGATGTTGCAAAGAATTCAGCCATTCTTCTGCACCGTTTGGAGGGTTGTTTCCTCACGAAATAAAGTGTTTCCTTTACACACACACACACAAACAATAATGCCGAGTGCGATTCCCCAAAAAGTTGGGGCGGAAATTGAAGTGAATGGCGCTGAAAAGAATTCACTTCAACTATAAGCTCAGCCTTCCCTTTCGCCTCTGTCCAATTCAAATGCGCTGCGGTCCAAATTAAGACTGAGACATTGCGATAAATTTCAACGAGAAAGGCCGCAGAGACATTCAATCCCGGTACAACGAACGTGTCCTGGTTGCCAAGAAGAGTGAAAGCTTCCCGGAGTCACCTCTGAGTAAGTTAATTGATATGTTAATTGAGACAAAAGAGGCGCCACGACTCTGAGACCAAAGCCCGGATCAAATTACAATCTTGATGCAGTAAATACACTCACGCGTAGCGAATTTTGGGGTCAAAATACTCCAACGAGTTCAGGAATATAATTCACAAAATATAACCAGTAAGTAAAATACTATCATTTATTTGAAGTCTGATTCATGCGAAGAATAATCATCCCTTTGAGTAATCCAAAAGTTTTTCCAACTTCTGAAAAACGTGATGATGAGAAGTGTGCGAAATGCGATGTGGCGGTAAATATTTTGATTTTCTGACTGTTTTCGCGACCAAAATTGCTGATATTGTTCCTGCCCAAGAAATCGGTGTGAACTTTTCCACATTTCGTGCTTTCCCTCTCATTCTGTGTTTTTTTTCGCTTTGTGCCGAAAGAACCCAAGTGTCGACCTCAACATTGTGAAATCATATTAGTTATGTAAATATAGCATTCTTTTTATGTGGTTGCCAACCTTTTTTCACCACCCGCTCTCGCAGCATAGTTATTTATTGCCGGCAAAACGTGCTCCGGGAACTTTTATATTATTCAACTCGCGAGTAATACGGACAGCAGTAAAAAGTATTTTATAGTTAGACTTGCTTTATTCTTTCGAAAAAATAAAAATTTATGCTATAGTGTAATGTCTTGTCGTGATAAATCTGTGTGTGAGATTTTATCCATTCCGCTTGTCCTCTGCAGCCTCTCGTCCATCCTTGAGATCTGCGGAAAGTCGAGATCAACTGAAGTGGACCCTGAGGATGAGTGCTGGGGTCAGAAAGTGTTTTAGTGTCCCATTTAAGCCCCCAAGGACTCAATAGCTGCTGATCAGCCAATAAAGTTATTTCAGTGACAAATATATTAACCCAAAAAGTGTCCCCAACGCACCGATGAAATATGTCGTGAGTCTCAAAGCGGCAATTTATTTTATACTATATGTTTTCCTTCCCATCCCTCACACCTTGCGCCCTCTCTGACCGATTTCCTGGGTGAATTGCGCTAAGGGATCAACTTTATCAAAATCAATGAGGGAAGAAAGAGAGCTTTTCTTGACATTGCAAAATTTACAGAGTTTTATTCCTAAGCGTTGTTATATCGAAATTCCTTATCGCCAAACACCCAAAAAATATCCCCGGCATTGCATTAAACTTTCCCAGGCGTGGAATAAATTAAATCGAGGGTATGAAAGTTACATAATAGGTGGGTTAATTGGAAAATCGTGACATTGCACGATTTTTCCGTGCAAGCAAAACAATTTGACAATTTTTCACATGGCAGAGTTTTTCGGCGTGCGCAAGGGAGCGAGGGTGAGACAGTTGACATAGAATTGCTAAATTGAGACACGCGGATGCGAGGATTTTGCCTGGACAGCGCGAAGAGCTTCCCATTAATTTACAGCCATAGAGCATTTCCTCTATCACTCACACTGCGACTTTCAGCGCACGAAATTTCCTCGTTTCACCCAAAGTGACTGACTTTTATCTCATCGCTGAGCACGAAAGTGCAATACTTTTCACCTTTTTACCCTGTGCTGAAGGTGTATAACACACAATTGTAAATTGTGCTGTATAAGCTTTAAAAAAAAAACTGACTAATCTCAAAGTTTTATGTGCGGGCGAAACTTTAATAGTTTGCTCAACTATTGGGAAATGAAAAGTTTTCAGCGAACACCCAATGATAAAATAGCATGCAAAGAATGGAGAATTTTACAAATATATCGTACATAAATGCTCTATATTCTATCTAGTGACCAGAAAAATCAATAGTTTGTCTCCTGTTTTTATCTTCAATTTCATTCACCTGTAAGTTTTCTACGTTTCGTCTCAGAACAATTGCTACATGTGCAATAATTTGTGACACAAAACGATTGTTGCCACTAATGCTAATTCAAGTGACAAGATGAAGAAGGTGAGCATGCATTAATTAAACAACAACAGCGAGTTTGTTTAATGATCTCATCGGACGTGAGAGATAAAGCGGACGAAGATGGCTTATTAGTGATGTAATTTAAGGAAAATGGAAATTCAGCACGGAATAGCTGTCCCTTCGCCTCATACAATTACATATATTAAGTGTCTAATGATCTAGAGGAATGTGTCTTGTTGCTACACAACTCTCAAATTCCACTGCGACCACCTCTATTGTTCCCGTATGTAAATTGAGTGGTACAGTTGTCTAACATCGTTCGTCATGTCTTGCGCCGTACAATGGGACCTGTATCCAATGAATAATGTAATTGCAAGTATATGATATTCTAGCCCTAATAGAGCTTGATTTCAATGCAAACCATCGGAGTTTCACACACATCGCCCTATAATCGTCAGTTCGGGCTTGCTTAGCCAATAAAGGGTCTGCTAATCTTTAAGCAAATTCGACCTACAAATAAAATGATCGCAGGAAAAATGTATGTGATTAAAATTTATGCATTATTCATCCAATTCTATATCACAAATATACATTTCTGAGATAAGGAAAAATTGGCAATGATTTTCTGCTGTCGTCTGCTTTCCGGATTTCTTTCATCCATTTCACTCTCTTCCATATCCATTTTCTGCAGAAAGTACAATTTTGCCTCCAAAGAGGAAAATTGTCTCAATTTCCCCACGCACCGAATTTCATTATGTCAGGAGGAAAAACAAAAAAAATGCGTTGGATTTAATTTTTTTCTGCTCTTCCTTTCCTGTCTTGCGAGTTTAATCTTGAGATATTTGCGACGTGTGGGCTGGAAAATTCCTGCTAATCTTGCTGGTAGTGGAAAATTTTCCCATTAAATCGATGTGGTGGCAAAAATCGTGCTCAAAAAGCAATTGCACGCTCTATGGTGTTTCCATCTTTTAATTAAATTTGCGAACTTTGTCCTGGCGCATGTCATACAAACTGAATTTTCCACGTTGCCTTTTGGTTTTCATTCTCTCTGGGCGCTCTTTCGCACCCCCGCCCTTTGTCATCACCTCGTGAACACTTTGCGATGGGTTGGAGAAAGTACATTAATTAAATTTGCTCTATCGTGCTTCCGCTATCAGTTCAGGAGGCCAATCTCAGCATCAACACAACCCATGAAAAAGGATTCCGCAGAAATATTTTCCAAGGAAAGACCTTCTTTGCCTTGATGAGCGGAAAAGGGAAAAGGGCCGAAGGTGGGACGAATGAAGTACAAGAGAAGAACCACTTGTTGAGCTTCATATCTTTCCATCTGAACTCAAAAAGTGCGCGTATTTTTGAGAAAGCTGCACATTTTAGGTTAAGAACAATTCGAAATTTAGGAAATGATGATGGAATTGATAGCAAAAATGTGCGTTTACGTTTATGTGCTAAAGTAACTTTCTGATAAAAACCTGACACTTGAATAAATGAAGCGTGAAAAATGACATATTTGAACCTTCATTCAAATGTATATGAAAATTCACTGATGAACTATTTTTTATAGAATTCTCTTATTGTTCCATGGAAATTTTCACCCGAAAAATAGTACTTAACGCCCATTAGCTTGCTGTTCAAAATTTTATTTTTTTTTGTCATCCTCTTCTCACATCAATAATTCTCTTTAAATGATTGTCGCCTATTTTGTACCCCAATTTTTCCACCATTTCACAGAACATCATCCACATTGGGAAATTGATTCTTGCCTAGTGAGGAGGAAGCGACAGTGTCGCCTATAATTTGTTGATTTGCGATTTGCATGTGTGAAAACCACGAATAGTCAATGAAATCCCGTGGTTTAATTTAAACGGCCACATTGTGACTGATACGGCAAATTTTCAGGTTTCTCAATAAACGACAGGCAAGATTTTGACACACACATAATTATTGACGCTTAAATTACTATCATTAAATATGACGGGAGTATAATTTTTCATTAAATTAACCAAAGCGGTATATTTGGTGAAAATATCACACATTAAAATGACCACATGAAATACACAGCTTCTGTGTAATTACTGCATAATTAAATTTCTGGTAAAGTGTGTGATGGAAATTTGCGCACAATGAGTGAACGCAATTGCGTGATAGATCGAGAATTGCCTATAATACGAGAAAGATCTCACCATACAGCATCATTTGCATGCCAAAATGCGAGAGAGAGAGAGAGAGAGGGAGATTGGAAAATGCCCATTATCATTATTATCGTGCCACTGTTCTGGGGGTAAAATTGTATTTTGCATAAATTAATTAATTCATTTTCCATTCTGAAATTTATTTGTTACCAAAGCATTACCATATTCATATGCACTTTCACACACACACGCGCGCAGCCACATAAAGGATGTCTGCAGCGTCCCGGCGGAGCTGCAACTGAACACGCCAGACACGAAGATGATGGGGATTTGGGGCTGCATAGAAAGTTCAGAGTGGGCGCGCCTGGACTTGTGGTGAACAGCACAAATTTGCATGCATTCATTAGAATATCCTTCCCTTAATTTCCACCCACATCACAAGAGCATCTCCATGTCTGGCGAGACGATAAGAGCCCAGCATCTCACACTTTATGCATTAATATTACGGACAATATATTGCATGCTGGAAGTCATCCATGGGATTTTATGACATTACATAATCCCATTGTTCAACTTCTCACTCACCCAAGATGCATTTTCGTCTCATTATGCCACCAATATGAAGTTTGTTATGGGCAAAAGTGTCCCTAAATAAGTGATGGCATGCAAAGCGATCATTAAACTGATCTGTGCAACTCCCTTCCGTAATCCTCGCGGATAACTACTACAGCACATCATCCACTTGAATTCATTCCGACGGCGCAGCAATCGACGGTGGGTGGGAATTAACCCGCCCATCGCCAATAACCATCGTGACCATCATCATATCGCCGCTGAAATGAATTCCACACTCGCGGCTGGATTTAGTACATAAAGCCACATGTACAATAATTATCACTACTGCCTCAGCTGAAATTAATCTCCAGTGGTTTAGACCGCCAATTCCACTAACATTATGTGTTGTAATATTACGAAAATATTTTGCCCCCAATGAACGAACGGTGCAAGTGCATTATTGGCAAGTGCATATTTCAAAACATACAAAACCTACAAAACACTCCGCATGCAGTGCAGGGTGGTTTTTACGGTTTCAAACAGAATGCGTTCTGGCCCAAGTGAGGTTAATAGAGGCGAAGTAGTGATTAATTAAAACCAATTGGAAATGCATTAGTGTGATAACTTCAAGGTTCAGACCGAATTCAGTGAGATCAATGAGTAAAATAATTGGGATTAAGCACTGCAGGGGAACATTTTTGCCAATTTAATCACTCCCAGAGACAAGCCAACGAACACCGCAATTGCTACAATGCACTCATTGCTGCAAATGTTGGTTCAGATAAAATGCTAGTTCTTGACTAATCTCCCCGCGTAGGTTTGCCACGTGACATCGCGAAAGCGCACAAAATAGAGGTTCTCTCCATTTAATGTCTCTGGTGATATCATAGATTGATGGAAATTAAACTGTGACCAATTGCAAATTGGGTCAGAGCTGCAGCATAGGGAGGAATTTTTGAATGAGTACAACTGTCGGCAAATGGCAATTGTCACTTGGCACGGCTGCCTAATGCAATTTATAATGCCATGGCGAGATGGGAAATGCGTGGTATTTGGCAATAGAATATTCCGATTCGCAGTGTTTTATACTGATACAGAGTCATCATTGGAATTGCAAGAGTTGAGTGTGTGATTCTTCCAACGGGAAATTGCTTTGCCAACCCATTCTCTCTGCCATGGGGTATTTATTGATCCCAAATAGCACACAAAATAGATACTCGTGCAATTTTCAATCGATGGTCCATCGAGATAGAACAATTCGCTTTGCCGATGTTTGTGTGTCTCTGGTGGTCGGAAAAAGGGCTCACATTTGCAATGCATTCTCGCTATTTTGCCCGGTCGGGGATGACTTTTATGTCTTATCATTGGGGTATGTCAATGTTTTATCTGGGAATTTTCGTATCGCTGCACTTCTGCAGCGGACGAACGAAATTCGATTGGGCCTTAGAAATACATAGCATGACAGAAATAAAGTGATGACAGGCGAGTGAAATGCGATTTGGAGAAAATTTGAAATAATTGCACAGCTTGCAGATTTTATGACATCCACTCGTTTTCCCTCACATTCACTATTTGGTATGTGTGCGCATTAAGAGCACACATCCCCCAAAATCGCAAGAACTTTTGTAACAACAGCGAAACTTCCCATCAGCAAAATATTTCCTTGTCGCTATGTAGAGTGTATTTCACTCATAAATTGGAAACTCCACTCTGCGATCTCTCTCTCTCTCTCTCTCTCTCTCTCCGAGCCTGCAAAGTGGTGCAAGTTCGAGGGTGAAGTTGGAGTTAGTGGAGGAAGCTGGAAATTTCACACAAGGGAGCCCTTCATATTCGCAATTTAATGTGTTATTCGATGTTGAGTGAGATTTTCCATTACTATAGACATGGCAGGAAAATGGTATAAATTGTCATTCTCATGAATATTCAACAATAGCAGCGAGAATCGTTAGCAAATCTTCTGAGAATAGTCAAACTGATAGGACATTAAATGTTAGTTGGAAATTTGTGGCTTCCAGGGATTGATCTGGGGCTGTCTAAAGACATGCCAAATGAAACATTCAGAAAAGCCATCGCAGCTCACGGACAGGGTTGAGATTAAAATTTTTCCATATTTTCCTCTGGGGAATATTTTTGCGCTGCCACACAAAAAATTCAATTTGCATGATGAAAGTCACAAAACGGAGAATTTTTTTTACGGACTTGTAAAATTACGAACATTTTCATTTAGAAACCAAACGTACCGCCAAATGGTGGTGTCCACAGTCATTTCCATACATTCATAAGGAACACCCACTCGCAGTGATGGCCAGAGACAGAGGATTCATCCGTGCTGCGCAAGCACATGGAACTACACACAGGTTTATTCATGCGAGGAGCTTTTCATAAATTACCTGCCATTGCGAAAAGGCACATCAGACAGGAAAATTTCGTATGATTTTTTCGCTCGCATGCTCAAAAATGTAATTCTAATGCATTTCGCAATTTTTGGCGAATAGAAGATTTAATCCCGTATGCTTGATAAGTTTGTCAGTCCCATGAAAAAGTCATTCTGCCAGCGATAAGGCAAATTTATATTGTCGCACTTCAAGAGAGTTATTTGCATGTAAAATATTGTAATCCAACGGATTTTCATTCTTCCTCGTGCGTTTATGAATTCCGCGGATCAATGCTTTTCTTGCGGGTCAAATGAGGGGTGAAAGATCTTGTCTGTGCGCGGCGCTGGATCCTGTGAAGTAAAAGCCTCTGGCTGAATGCGATGGCGAGATTAATCGCGTGTCGACTTGCAATGGGGTTGAATGGCGTGCGCAAGACACGAGAAGTGGTGTAAAATGTGTATATTTGCAGTCTGGAAGGGAACTTTGGAAAGTTTCTAATGAAAAACTATACATAAAATGCTGTACAAGAGAGAGGAAATTCCATTCTTCTTTCCTCTCCTTCGCCGGGTATTCTCCGTCCCATCGCGGTCTAGATGTAGTGTTTCCCGTGGGGTGTACTTCAAATATAAATTACGGAGGCAAAGTGCAATAGAAAAGTTTTTCACATTTATTTTATAACCAGCCAAGAACACCACCAAACATATATATACATATAGGACCAAGGAATATCAATAGATGTGCACTTTTGTATCTCTTGCATAGAGTTGTATACATAAATAATGCATGCAAGGTTGAAATTTCACCCCCTTTGTTTCACCGTCGTGGTCCTGAACGAAAAATTTATTTTGTACATTTCAATAACAGTAAATGGAATTTCTCCTAAGAGATCTAAAAAGCCGCATTTATTGCTCGTAAAAATGTTTCCCCTTTGATTTTTTCGCTAAAGTTTTTATCATTCAATACTGCAAAATCATCATGTGAAAACTTTATGCATATTTCATTAAACGAGAGACAATTCTTCGGATGAATAATTCTTCAGTAATAAATTGATTTCGAAAAATTTCACGAATATATCGTAATGGCTGCAATTTTATAATTTACATTTGGGAATGAGTGTTACTGTTTTTGTGCTGTACTTAACTGATGGTTGATTGCAAATGAAATAAAGAATTAAAATATTCATGCCATTTAGGCCAAATTTACTGCATATTCCATCATTGCATAATTCCTCTCGGCCGAAAATGTTTTGTCCCAAATAAATGAAACACTCCGTCTGACTGAATATGATCACAAGGAGATCAAATTACTTGTTTATCGAGATAGAATCAATTAAATTCTTTTATTTTTACACCAAATTGCAAGGCTATTTTCTTAAGTCACCCCACTATTTTGAGAATTTGGGTCAATGAGGAAAAAGCAGGTGAGAAAACTTTAAAACTTTCCTTGGCAAGTTCACAAAAAGTATGCAAGAAATTGCGCGCAAAATGAAATTCTAATGAACACAAGATATGCAAGACTTCCTTTCCACGCAAAATTATGCTAGGAATTTTTTCCATCCCTCCAGAGTGGGGACGAAAACAGCTCAAAGCATAAATTTCAATATGTTTTTGTTTCAAGTGCTCTCAAGTAAATCAACGTGATGGAGGAGAAATCGAAAGGAAGCTCACTCCGCCCTTCAAACTTCTCTTTAATGTTGCAATGTGTTCTCGCATGTGAATCTTGTCTGTTTTGTCAGACATCCTCAGCCATCAAGTATAAATCAGCAACAGAAAAAAAGGAATTCAAATGGGGGAGGAAAGAGGAATACGCAAAAAAAGGGCAGAAGACACCGTATTATGAAAATATAATATAAAAATAACGTCTTAGGATGAAAAACGAGTCTATCTTCTCATGTTGAGGCTGGCGCCCATATTTTGTCTTCAGGTATTTTTCATTTCGTATTCATCCATCTACTTCTTCGTCTTGTACCTTTGATATTCATTGTATACAGCTGTATAATAGATGAGGAGCCAGGAAGACTGCGAGTACTCCCCTGGCAGCGGCACATATCAACAATTTATCGCGTGTTTTACTTAAATGTCCGTAACCACCCGCCTCGGGGGTCTCTCGGGCGAAAAGTCAAAATTCCACCCACCCTACAAACCACCCTCAACCTCAAGAACACCCCGTGATTTATGACATTTAATTTATCACCAACGAAAACCCAACACTGCAACCCAATATTCACCACATCGGCAGTCTCGAGGGTGGGTTCTGGGTGGAGTGTGTGATCCCTTAAGACGCTGCTCTTCCCTCTCCTCTCGATTGATTGAGCAATAAAAATTATCTGAAACGTTGGCAATTATTGCCTCCTGAGCACCTCCATTACTGCAGTATTTACTCTGCTTTTCCATTCAGGTGAGAAATCTCGCATTCCCTGGCTGAAAAATGGTGAAAAAAAAGAAAGGGGTGTGAGTGAGACAGCTGGAAAAATAATTCTCACCGTGGCTGGAGAATATTTTCTCAAGAGATTTTTCCGGGAGAAAAATTGGAGTCATCCCTCCTTTTGCATCCTTTGCAATTGAGACGACTTCCACTGTTCAGTGTAAACACCATATAAATAGATTTTCCCTTCAATTGAATTTTGTGAATTGCACTCAATGCGGAAGATCTTTATGGTCTGCATCTGCACAACTGCTCTGTGTGAAATTCTTGGCATTTCACATACAAGTGACACTCTTTCAAAAATATAACTCTCAAATGATGCACCATGAGAGCCCTGAAGGGTGACTTAACCCTCTGCGTCATCAAATGCTACTTATATTTTTTTGCATCTTGTGCTATTGATTGCATAAATTGATCCGACTAACAAGTTCCGTGCATCCAATTAGTTGGAGAAATTCTCAAACTTCCTTCGCCAATCGTGCAGAAACCGAGCAAGAATCAATTGCATTTTCCCATACCTTCAGTGCGAATCTTCAGTGATTGCTTAGCGCTCGATAGAGTTTCACTGTTCAATTTATTGGGGTAATTCTCATGTAATAATAGGAATGAGCGAGATAAGGAAATGCTCCAGAGTGGCGTATAATATCTGGAAAGTGCGCAAAATTCTCGCTTATGGAAGCAGAGAGGAAATGGGAACAAATAGTAGATGTAAAAGTACATTTAGCGAATGGGACAGACTTAAAAGTTTCGTGATTGCTCTTAAAGTTTCTAATTCACTCAAGTATAATAATAGGATGCTCATAAATCAGATGAGTAATCATGGCAAGAGCGCCAGGGTGCAAGACAAATGGTGAAGCTTTTCAGCTGAAGAAAGACAGCAAAATGCACATTATGTTGGATTATATTGTGAATGTGTACACACAAAATACTGCGTCTTTGTCATTCAACCCGATTTGAGTTCAGCAAGGGAATGTTGCTCACAGAGACATTTTCTATTTGTCACATTCTAAAGAAAGCTGCTTTCTTGGGAAAGAAATTCGATGAATTTGATTTAGTATAGCAATATAATTAATGACTCAAGTTCCAATCAATATTAAAGAAATTTGCAACATATTTCAGAGGCACTTGTACAACTTCTGTCAAGTGAAACTCCCTTCGAACCAAAGACAGTGCGAGAATGTAAGTAAAGCTCACCCATCATAATATTTGCTCATGATGATGAAACTCTATTTCATCTTCCGAAAGATTCATACATTCAACGTTGTTGGCAAAAGTTGTGCCATTTCGCAAATGAAGCGACACTAATTTTCTTCCCAGATGCACTCAAACGGAAATTTCCTATTTGTATTTACATATCCAAATGTTTATGTAGGTGCAATAAAAGCTCCGCGAATTCAATCTCACATAGCGTATAATTTCAATTTACATTCCTAATGTGTATTCTTCAGGTTGATTGGACTAAAGAGTTTAGTGAGACAGTGAATTTGCCAAGTGTGAGAGCAAGTTTTTCCCCATGCTATAATTCTTGAAATATCCCAGAAAATCGTGCTGGAACTTTCAGCAAAAGTCTGCAGAGTGTCACCAATCCACACCCCCAGTGTGCTCATGTTGTGGAGTTTCGGCAATGGGGGATGGGAGGGTGAAAGCAGCTTCCGAAATGTGTGACAACATAATATCCTTGATCCTGGGTAAGAAATAATGAGAAAGGTGGATTTTTCTATGGTTAAAAAATGCCACGCCTCGTCGAGAAATTATTCTTTGGGATTTTTCCAGCAGCCGCACCTCTGCAAATCTTCACAAGACGGCACCACAGGCGCAGAGATAATGTAATTGGATATTCGAGGCATTGTTTTCCAGGGAATTAAATTCATTCCAAATAAATATATGGTGACTCTCAGTACAACTGAATCGTGAAATGTGCTCTTATTCCAGAGTGTGGTGAATCCCATTCAAGTTGGCTTTAATGTTGTCCAGGTATTGGCTTCACTCTGGCGCTCAACTGCTTTGTCAATTTGCATGAAACAGAAGCCATATAAAATCATTGCTTTTCATCCACAGTCATTATCATTCTTGTACGTTCATCGCATGAACGGAGGTGAAAGCTCCGACTCTTAGGAGCTTTAGGTCTTATATGGACTCTTGTGTATGGATTACACTGCAGTGATAAATTTTCCTCTAGCACTTTCCCTCTTCTGGGGCACTTTTCGGGAGAGGAAAGCGCTCCTGGCAAAGCTCTCTCTCTCACGGTGAAACAATGAGGTATTCATGTGTGCCACAGACTCCCAATTTGAATGAATCTCTCCCCTTCGTGTATAGTCTGCGTATGATCTGAGATGCTGCGAAGCATCCCAGTTTAATACAAGTGACATAAAGTGACAATGCTCAGGTTATAATGAAAATCCACATTTTACAGCTTTTTGGAGTACACGAAGGCGAAGGAGTTGAAGAAGATGAAGCTCACTGTTTTGTGTTATTTCACATAAATAAGCATGGAAAGCATCTGCACACCTTTGTCTATGTGTTATCTTTGCCAGAGAGGGTGCTTCTGAGATATTGAAAGTGGCACATGAGCTTCCCGGGCCGGAGGTAAGTGAAGGATTTCATGACGATGGAGTGGTTGATGTGCCATTGTTATGCTACCCAGAGATACGGCTCCAAATGATAGACATAAAGTCAACTCCCCCGAAACACCCACAACGTGTGTGTGTGACTATTTGCAGAAAATTAAAGGACTATCTTATTGAAGTGAGCAGACACATGTTCTCAATATGAAACTTACACGCCCATGCTAAGACTCGGCAGCTCGTCAGGTAGGTGAAGCATCCCTTAATCTTAATTGCAAGCATGTATGGCATATTTTGCTAATCACCACCAAAATTTGTCTCACTTTTATTCCATGCAAATTTGCATCTCTGGCAGTTAATCAACACGCCACTTCTTTATCCCTGAATTCCATCTTAAATTAAGAGCTCCTTCAGAGGGAAATTTCAGAGGCTTATCTTGAACATCTCTTGAGCTCTCGCGAGAATCCATCTCGCTGCCATGTTTTTCCACCCTTGAGTCGAGTTGGGGGGTCGAGAAGGCAGACAACTGGCATCATCAGCAGCCACCAAATAAATAAATACATAAAACATTTTCAACACAAAAAGCAAGTCAACAAACATCTAAATCTTTCGTATAAATAAATTTTCATCTTCTCAATTCTCATCCCATAATGTACACATTTTGGGAAAGGGATAAGGGAAGGGATGTGGAATTTTCCTTAGAGCTTCTAGTTGTGCTTCTCAGTTGTAATCACATTACAAGTTATATTGAATATGACGTGAAACAGCGTTGGAAAAACTATCAAAAGTTAACTTTTGAATCGATTTAGATGATAACTGTGTTGAAATGTCGGATGTGTGGATGAAAATGTGAAAATTGCACATAAAAATGGGTGACACTTGACAAGTCGATCGGAAATAAGCATACAAATGGCCGGAAGGAAACGACGAGGCAGTAAAAATCTCTTAAACGATCAAATAGAAAACGTGAGTTGAGCTCCTCTGCTTCGCCCAAGAGAAGGTGTAGATTGAGGTGAATAAATGCGTCGTGACATGATGACGATTCGCATCAGGGCAAGAAACATCCAAGCCAGAAATCGCCCCGAGGCATAAAAATCATCCCCCCAAGTGGAGTGCGTCAGGTGGGTCGAAATTGCTCGAGGTGTGTGCCTTTTCTGTATATGTGGAATATATTATTTGGGCTTGTTTATACTCCAAAGGCCAATTGCATGGATTTGAGTGTGTGTGTTTGCGTGCGGTTCATAAGTGCTCCGAAATTGTGTATGACCCTCTACAGAACCGCAGAACAGTGGCGAAAATAACGAGTGCTTCACAAAAAAAACAGATCACAAAATAATTCTTTTGCTTCTACGACATTAGAAGAAAGATAAATTCAACTAAGACTCCTTTTTGCAGATCACAATCTTCTTAGTTCTCCTATATCTTCTGCACTGCTATTTTCGACACTGAAGTGTGGAATTTGGGACAAAAAAGGACCTCTCACGTTGGCAGAAGGGATCCCTATTTCTTCGAGATTTTTCTCACACTGCGGTTTCTCCTTTGGGCCATTCTGAGGACATTTCCTCAGTCCCTGCGTCAGATTAAAATTTTCCACGTGATTTTGTGTGCCCAATTTCGCCACCCCAAGCGAGTGGAGGGCGGAATTTATTTTCGGGTGGGATTTGGGATGTTGTTGGGGAGCAGAGAAGAACCACTCCCGGTGTGCAGCTGGAGGGAAGTGGCTGTGTTTGTCCATAGAGTCCCATACCCTCGTGGTGGTGGTAAAAAAGCCCAAGCATGGCAGTCGTGTGCGTGTCAAATGGCTCCCAAAATATTTTACAGTCCTCTCCATGCGCTCCACATTGCCTTGTTAACAATGAAAGGGTTGTTCTTTGGTCAACGGCCGAACCTTGTCCATTAATAATATTTGTATTTTATGTCTCTCACCCCAGCCCTTCGGCCGTGTTTTGTCATTCCCAAAACACCGCACACCATTTTCCGCCGCACACTATTTCAGCAACAAAAAAGACGCAGGCCTTCTGAAACAGCTCCGATTTTCTAATTGCTCTTCCGTGTGAGACACTGCTCAGGAATTTCTTCACGTGTCACACCCATTTATATGCCCACTGACCCCATTGCCATCGGGCCAGAGTCTATACAGGACTATTTTTCACGCCGAACCAACCCCCGTGAAGACAATAATGGCACATTTATTTGATTTAGGACCTCGAAAATCCTGCCCATCTTCTCCTACTATCACTTTCTCAGTTCCTCCAGAGGGATTTCTCTTGACTCCTTTCTTCCCCACGACATGCGATGAAATGGAGGATTTTTGACAATCATGATTCCTCTTTTCGATGAGACACACAGTCTTTCAACAGCAATTCCGTGCTCAACGAGGAATTTCCTCACAGTTGACAATTCACATTTCGCCCAGTGAAATTGAATTTTCTCTTTTCCCGAGATCTCGGAAAGATGGTCTATTTTTTTGTCCTGAATTCACCAAAGAAATTTTATCATCCCCAAATTGCTGGCGAATGGAGAGAAAAAAAGTCTTTTTCAATTTCAACAATAAAATAACCAATAATTTCCTGAAAATTTACATAAACGTCGCTCATCATTGCACAAGGGTTTGCAAATTTCTCAAAATTGCCCCGTGATTGCTAAGCAAAACGTGCTGAAAAGGCAGAAATGGCGCACTCGAGTGGATGCAACGTGAAGACAAAATGGGAAAAGTTCATTTGATGGGGTGAGAGAGCACAAGAGAGCATCGAAAGAAAATATTATGTTGTGTTTGGCCCCGAAAAACTGCAGCCAAATCGCTTCAATGGCATTATACCACTTCAATTGAGCAAAAATATCCACCCACGAGGCTCTGGCTGGGACGACAATGGAGTGCAAAACCTCCACGAAAGTCGCTATTTGCAGAAATTTATACACTCCCTTCCTGTCGTCGCCACATATTGTCATTGGAGGTAAAAGCTTTATGCGCACTTTAGTCGCATTGCAAAAAATCTGCACCATCGAAAGACATTCTCTTGGCGCTTTTTACTCAGAAAAACATGCCCGAAATTGTATAGAATTTCTCCTTTGTCGGGATATTTTGCCATTTTGTGTCTCCTTTATTGTGTGTTTGTGTGTATGTGTGTGTGTGTGTGTGTGTGGCCTTTCATTCGCCACTTCCTTGTGATGCAACCCAAAAGCCATAATGTAGGTCAGCATGGAGTGTCCTCTAAAAATGTCATGGCGAAGGATCTTTTGTAATAAAATCCTCTTACACCGTCTAATTTCTCTCTCCACCAATTCTTCGCAATGTTGCTGAAAGTAAATTCATAGCCGCCAAAAGTGATGAAAAAGAGAAGTCTTTTCCAAGACATCAGTTCTCAATAGAAAATTCTGGTAAAATAAATTGGTTTTGCATGATTTGAAGGATGAAAATCATGTGAAATAGCAGTGCAATTTCATAATAGTGAACTTGTTATAAGCAATTTTTACATTCGGCACTCAATTCTCTGAAGAAATGCGAAGAAACGTCTGCAGCCTCGCTTCTCATCACACTTTAATTGCAGATTTACACCAGATGAAATCTCCCACGGACAATTTTCCAGGAGGCTTTTCTCTGAAACCCCCAAATTAGGCGTCTATCCAGAGACTCTGGCAAAATACTGCGCCTAATTCATTCATTGTCAGCAATTAATTATTTCAATTAACCGCAGAGGAATTTTCTCGAAAGCTCGAATGGCGAGAAGATAAAAAGGCTGCGAAGGAGCAGTTTCGGGGGTTCCGGCGGGTGGGTGAGACAGGGGGGAAATGGGTACGTTAAATATGAGTGTGGCGAAGGGAAAACTTCAATATTGAATATTAAAGGCCACCGGGAAGAGGGAATTATTGTGTGTTAGGAGGAAACGACCGCTCTAATTAAACTTGATGATGGCAGAATATTGATATATAAGACCAGTGGTGCTTGTAGAAGTGTTTTCGGTGTGTGTTATGGGATAAATGGCCACCATAAATTGACAGAGTGTATAGTCACAAGTCAGGAGCGAGAATTTCCATTTCCCAGCTTGATGGGAACTTTAATGATTCGAGCGGAAGATGCTTAGAAGATAGAGTCAATGAGATTCCTTTGATGTTCAACTCTCTCTCTCTTTTTTATCGCAGCCTGAAGAGAGACAATCAAGTGATTTTGTGAGGTGGTGAAAAGCAATAATTGAAATGAACTTTTGACTGTTCATTTCCTCTATGTGAAGAGGTGCTTTTCTTGTCTTTGATCGGGGATGTTTTCTTTTTTTTTGCTTTCCTCTTGTGTGGGTCGCAAGCAAGATGGTTTTCAGCAACTCTCCACCTTCTGTTTGAGAAAGTTTTCTTTGGACGCCTCCTCGCGGGAAAACCATGCGGAGGAGCTATTGGAAAAGGCGTATTGGTGCTGGATCTTCGCACATAGAGTGAGACATCGCGC
Organism: Phlebotomus argentipes; assembly: GCF_947086385.1. Lineage (NCBI taxonomy): Eukaryota > Metazoa > Arthropoda > Insecta > Diptera > Psychodidae > Phlebotomus > Phlebotomus argentipes. Next base: position 2,599,812 of record NW_026776181.1, on the reverse strand, counting down.
CAAGAGCACACAGCGAACGCTTGAGCATCATTCATGCCTTATAAATGCATTCTGAACACGATTCTCTCTTAGAGTTGTGTCTGCATGAGGCCGGGGCGGGGGCAACAATGCCCTGGGTTGGGGTGGACCCAACTCAAATTGGAGTTGAGGCGCTATAAAGAATTCTGGATGAGAGACTCTGTCACATGGTGAAGGCTGAATTAAAGACCGAAGCGCCTGTTCACGTTTCCACCCACTCAGTCGTTGGAATTCTTTCTCCTTTTTTACTTTTTTTCACCCCACATCCGCTTATATTCTGTTAGCTCTCCTCCGATCTCTCTCCCTCTCTCCCTCTCTCTCTCCCCCGACGGAGTGGGAAGCTCAGCCCAGTGGCATCAAAATGATGAGGCGAGCGTTCGAGAAAACTCCAGTGTTCCAAGGAGATGGGCGTGTAGATGAGTTGTTCGCGTCCAGAATCTTAAATCAAGACAACCTCAGCGCCCCCTTGGAAAGTGTGTGCAATAAAATTTTCTCCTGATACTGCACAATTTACCCGAGAGCGCACAGGGAGCGGGAGGAAATCATACCACGAGCTGCATTTGCGGGATTGTGCAAGGGATGAAAATGCACCTTATTTTCAGCCATTTTCATGCTACAATGGAAGAGTTGATGGGGAAAATAAATTGACTTGAGCGATTTTCGCAACACCCAATTTTTTCTTCTCCCACATTTCGACGAGATGCATCAGCTTCATGACTCTAAGTAAATTTCGCGCTGCACTTTCATCTATCTGAGATTATTCGCAGATTGCAAGTTGATTTATCGCTGGAGGTGAATGTTAATGAAGACACACGGATTGAGAAATGATGCTAGATTTATTAATATCAGGGAATAATGCGATGTCTTCGCCTTGAAAACATGACTGACACACTAAGAATTGCTGTAAATGATGAATTCCAATGCGATTTCTGTCCTGAATAACCAAATCCGTGGGAATTGGCGTTGAAGGATGAGAAAATTTCAATTTGCTATAGAGCAGAACAAACACGTTGCCTTAAAAAGTCAATAGAGTGCCTCTTGTGAGCCAGAAATCCATGTGCTTTCTCCGCATTTTGGCTCATGGGCGGAAAAATATCCATTGTCGATCGCAGAATCGAGGAAGGATGTAAATAATTGACAATATTTCCTATATAACTTGCCAGAGGCGTCTCCTTTTGAACTTGGAAAAGACACACCACAGGGAGAGAATAAATATTTACACCGTCTTCCATATAAATGAGTCAATTTGATAAAATCGTCGAGATAATGCGAATCGGTTGCAATGAAATTCGGAACCGCATACACTTCTTCTCGTCTACCCTGAGATGGGAAAGGGAGTCTTCTCGCCCTTTTGTCATCGGGAGTGCTCTGCAGAGGCCCTGAGGGGTGGCTGGAATCGATGGCGGTCGCTTGTGAACGATGAAACTCACGAGAGCCACGTAGAGTCGAAGATATTTACAAAATAGACTGGGACAAATGGTCAATAGAGCGAGCTTATCTGGCGGGGATTTGGAGCTGGCAGAAAAGACACACTCGCTCTCATTCTGGGCTGGCAAGCGGATGGGAGAAAAAATGGAAGACCATGAGGAAGAGTTTCGAAATTGTGAGATGGAAGAATAACAGGGCGAAATGAAGGAGGGAAGCCGAGGCGTGCTCAGGAGAAATTGCAAACCATTGAAGACTTCTCTTCGCCGGGGTTATTCAGCACACACACACACACACTGTCTTGGGATGTGCAATCTAGAGGAAACACTACATTCAATTAAATTGATATTGAGACACAATATCCGTCTTCAATTGCACACTTTTGCCAGGCATCAGCTGAGGTGAAGAGACATTGCATTTAATGATATCGTCAAGCTTTCCCAGTGTAAATCCCAGTTGGAAAGCCTCGGGAATTCACACGGGGAGCTTGATTGATCAACAAACTCAGCTCTCTCTCTCTCTCTCCCTCTCTCTTTTCTTGTTATCTATTTAGAAAGACTCCCCTGGCAATAGAATAGCAGTTGATGTAACACATTAAAGACGGTAAAATGATGCTTAAGAAACGTTTCCCTTCTATATTGAAGTTCAAAACTAAATTCCACCTGATTTATTAGAAACTTCTTGCAATTCTCTCAACATTCGAGCAACTCCAAGTCTTCTCTGTGGAATCATGTGGTGAAATTCTTGCGGAAAGCCTTGGCGTTTCACCATCATTAAATTGTGCACTTTCATCCTTCACTCACCTTCACGTAGTGGATTACGCGCGGGTTTTATACCTCGGCAAGAGTGAGAGAAGCATCCCTAAAAATGCGCGAAGCGCTGAAATTTTAATAACTTTAATGCAATATCCATACGTGAGGCAATTTAGTTTGTTTATACATCCCCATTAAGCTTAGCACCTGCTGCAGACACACATCCGATGAAGAAAAGTGGGTGAAATTTCCACAAGGGTGGCGTGCTAGCAAACTTTTCCCAATAACTTTATGCACGGGGAACGGGGTGAAGGCGAAGTGGAAGTCTCTAGTGCTTATTAAGGGCGTAATTCTCCTAAATACACGTCACGAGGTGGCCAGATTACTCTCTCATGTATGGCTGGCTGGTTAATTGCGTTAACTTGCTGAGACTGTAAATTAAAATGCCCAAGTGAGAAAGCACAATGATGAATAGTATATAAGATTGCTTAGGAATGCTGTCGTGATGTGTGTAAGACAGTGAATAGCTCTCTTAGCATTGAGGAGGAAGCCTTTTGCCCATTTCTTACACCCATTCTTCGTCAAATACAATGCGAATTTTCAAAAATTCCCTCACACTCGCTCATGAACACTCGAGAGAACATCGATTCTGATATTTGATCGACACGTTCTGATAATGTAAGAGATGGAAAACATTCTTGTGCAATATTCATCGGGAATTTCGAGTCAAGACTCCTTCAGTTGGCGTCATATGCCATGAGGAGCGTTAGATGGATTACATATTATAAAATATTCTCCCCAATAAGTCCCCCACACTCTCGGGATATCACATGTCGAGGTGGATACCTACATCCAGCCAAGATGCACAAATTTATTCACACACGAGCGACGGAGGTGCGATAATGCGGGAGTATAGTGATTTGATATATTCAAATTTCCAGTGGTTATGGCAGGGTGGGTGGAAATTTATGAGCGTGCCATTGTCTTTTGTCACAAAACCGCCGCTGTCGACACCTCCACGGTTTTGTCTCTCGGCCCAGAAGCCCTTTCTTCAGTCCAGAGCTGCAAATTCGTGTTTAATGGCAGCGAATTTCCAGGGATATAGCATTATGGTGAATCCCCGATTTAGGGAAGATGGATGTTTCGATTATATCAGGGAATCTGGGGATAGTTTTGCTGGGAAAATCGTGCCATATATATTGGAGTTTCGTGTAACGTTAATTTTAAATAAAATGGGTAACGCCCGAAGACAGGCAATTCCTCATATTCAAATTAACCATAATGTTTCACAAACGCTTCTGCTTCTCTCGCTATAGCTAGGAATAAGTGCTTTTCACTATTGCACTGGGTAATTTATTGTGGGTACAAATTGAATTTGGAGGCTTGCAGAATTTTTTGCTCCCTCCACGGTCGGAGTGCACAAAAAAGTGCAGCGGATATTTTTGGCATGGCATAGTGAGTGTGTGTGGGAAATAGAATAGTAGATTTGCATTTACTATTTACTATGAGAATAGAATTATTAAAATGGGCGCTAGGCAGTGGAAGCTCCCCTTTTTGCTCAGAAATCTTTCTGTTTGTTTTATGACAACAAAGCACACCATATTAGTTCTGCAAATGATTTATGTTGCACGACTGCTGTTGGCAGTCTATTGCAGCAGAAGCAGTGGCAGAATTAGTGAGTATCTAGAGAGTGCACGGAATAAACGCATTTCACATCGACGAATGTCTCTAGCATGGAAATTCTGGGCGGAATGGGAACGGCGAGAAAAAGGGCGAAATGGGAATTGCACTAGAGAGAAAAATATGGGTACTCACATACTGTGAGCTTTTTCGCCCGGCTGGGAAAGCGTTTATTTGCACAGCGGAGTGATTGAACTGCAAATGAAAACTGCAGTACAATCGATTCTCGGGCAATTAAGCCGCAAACTTTGGCTCATTAGAAAGCCAACACGGTTTCCCTAAATAACTCTCAAGTGAGGGCTTCTCTCCCTCTTGCTGATTAACTCGAATAATTACCGCTGGCAGTGCAACGGACACTTCCTGTAGTCACATTCTCACCTGTGCTTTATCATGCTGGAAGGGTGGCTCCTCGCGGGTGGCAGTTTCACCTGTCGCCAGTGACCCAAATAGCGAAAGGGAGCGCAAAGCCACCTTCCTGGATCATCGATCAAATCGGAAAATGGCCCTGGAACAGTTGTTGAATGCACGAGACCGCCTCCTCCGCCCACTCTCAGCATTCTTTTCACTCATCACATGTGGACATTGGAAATCTCATTTCGACAAGTAGCACAAGCAGCAAAATCTATTTCTGTGGACAGAGTGTCGTATTTCTCTTCCCCATCTCGGCAAAATTAAGGTACTCGAATTACATATTCCGGTCAGGATTCACCTCTAACGGGTACAGAATCGCTGCTGGAGTCTTTCTTGTCTCCCAGGGTGCTTCTGATTAAAATTCAGCACCAACTGAATTCTATATCGCACCAGGATATTCATTAGAGAGAATCGATCTTTCGCCCGTGACTGCAAAAATCACAAGAATTTTATCATGTCCGTGAATTGCACCCTTTTTAGCCTCTGGCGAAATGATTTTTAGGAGCAACTTCGAGATCCTTTTACTAATGTAAACTTATGCTTAGGTTTTCGTCACTTTTTCCGATTATCAGAAGTCAAATGGCATCAGAAAGAGTTGCAAGTGACATGTATTTGAATAAACATCTCAGAGAGAGTACATAAAAATATCCTCAACATCCGCGTGAAAAGGTGTTTGAGGGAGAGATTTTCACAGTGTTTTTCACCCACCGAAGCAAGGATGATTTATGTATAGGAGTGTAATTATTCACGGCAGAAATGGGAACGTATAAAATAAAATATTTGCATTTTTATATTAAAAATATGTTAAATATGTTTTATATCTCATCGGGGTGTGTCTCTCACGCCTCGTTGGGCTCCTGTGCGCCCCGAGGCTTCTCCAGCACTGTGATTTACGTGATGTGAATGAAGGTGATTTTCCGAAGAGGCTCCCCGACTTTGGGGGCGATAAAAAACAAGATGAGCCCCATCATCCCATTTTTCGTCATTCCGTCGATGGGATGCCGGTGTGGATAAGGAGCGAAATGGGATCTGTGCGAGAGGGATATTTGTGTGCTCGAAATTCCTCTTCTTGTGCGCCTTTTCTCCATCCTCGCATTTCCACGAGAGTGACTCTCGTGTGCACATAAATAGGTATCATTAGATTAAATTACACATGTCCATGATTTAAAATAGAACCTCTCTGGCACTGCTGTGACTTGGGCGCTCTCCGCCGGGATAGTTTAAGCCACAGCGTCCAGAAGTGGCGGCGACGTGGTAAATAATTCTCCACATCTGGCACTCACGTGACCAGACTCGCAGTCCCTCGACCACGTAATCGGGGCGCTTCATATTGGAGCTCTCGCTGATTGCCGCAATATCCCCGAGTCCAGAGTCTCACAGCAAATCACGCCAAGTCACTCTGCTGACTTCATTGCGAGGCACACCGCAAGCTGCATTGGCATCTGATGCACTCCATCGGCCCCAATAATTCCTCGCCCTCCCATCGCGAGTCCACCCACGCCGCCCGCCGCGCGCACCTGTCGCGAGCTCTCTCATTTATTCTGCAGAAAACAACTTACCTCATTGCCGGCGGCGGAGAGCGGAAAATCCAGGGAAAATAAATAAAATTTCACAAACAAGCGCACATCTTTTTACCGACAAGCAATTCTGCATGTTCGCCTAATTTCCCATGTGGAAATGTTGTTTGAGCGAAAAAGCTTAACTTTAGCATTTGGGGATTTCTGCAGGGTTTTCATCATAATATTCTATCAAGTATTCTATCACAACAAGACTCGATTCGGCAATTTTTACATTCGGGAAAAATGAGGAAAACAACATTCTAGCTTCGCAATTGAATATTTCTTCTTTTATTTGTACTCTGACATAAAATTCAATGTCTGTCTCAATGACGGAAATTTTTATCATAAGATTCACTATATTCTGCCGATATTCTTACTGTTAATTCACTCAAAACCCCACATTATTTATTAGAGGCATTAACTTACCTTCCAAACCACATCCTGAATTCCTAATTAAACGTACACACTTCGTCTGTGCAATGGATCCCCTTGTCAAAAGAAGTGAAACACACATTGTATGACAAGACAACAGAGACAAATATGCTGCAACATGGAGAATGAATGTTAACCATCCATTAGAATTTACACTTTATTCAATATCCCATGGAATTTGCATGGCGGAGTCCTCCTTGGGAAATTCCTGTAAGCACACCACATGCGGAGACGAGGAGATAAACAAGAGAGTCTGAGGAAATAACTCTTGTTTAGTGTTATTTTTAATATTCTACCCCTGCCATGCATAGATATATTTTCACACTCTGTGGTGAATGATTATGAACAATATGAATGTGCAATGATGGAAAATTGCATGGGAAAGTGTGCATTAGTTTGGGTGGATGCTCTCCTGCGAATTCCCACCGCAGAGCGTCTCCCACGGGGTTTGGGTGAATGTCTGGGGAATATTTGTGTAATAGAGATGCTTTAGCAATTTCCATATTATAATTTTGTTGGGGGATGTTATCACCGTGGGATGAAATAAAATGCAGATATTTTCGGATTGTCGGCGGGGGAAAGTCTGCACTTGGCGTCACTTCTTTTTTCTCTCACCCTTTGTTGCATCGGATGCTGCACAGCCCGGGAATGCTCCTCGGGAGAGGAAGAGATAGAGGCAGAATGTGTGTGTGTGTCGGTTGTACATTTCGCCTCCATACGTCATATGTTGGTTCAGCCAGAGTGCTCCATACTTCTTTACATTCCATATGCTTAACGTTACTACCGAATGCAAGGAAGCATGGAACTTTCTTCGGCAAATATTTGCACAGATGACATCCGAAATATTCATAATGGCATTTTTCTCACCCACACAGCCTCATATTGCCCTCGACGGTTCACACTGCAGCCCGAGAAGATGCAAATTGGTGGCACATGTTATTCCATACGATCCTTCGACTGCCTCGACTTCCTCCTTGAGCATATTCAACTCTCAGTGAGTAATTATTTTGGCTCAGAGTGTGAAGATGATGTCGCATTTCGACTGAGATCTCACTTCAATTGGGCCACTCTGCACTGGAACATACTTTGTCGCCTGTCGCCGGCGGGCGCTGCATCCCTCCGAATAGAGTCCGCACAGTGTTGGCCAAAATACACCAATAATTGCTCCTCCTTTCCACCACATACAGAACTCATTCCCGACGGTGTCTTCATTGTGTCTTTCCCGAAACTTGCATATAATGCAAGAGTTGCTTTCCATTAGCCCAATTTAAATTGTTACAAATTCCCTCCAAGACTGTCATATGCACCCTCTCGCCCCTCGCAACCCCCTCGAAACCCATGTAAGCAATCTGCTGCCTGCAATCTTGACATTCTGCATATGCGCCTGTTGTATAATTTAAATATACGCCACAGCGAAAATACACAATCTCCCCCAAACATCTTAATTGCAATATCTCTTGCCCCAAAATTGTGAACATTGCAACTATTCTCCGGGCCAACTTTCACAAATCTCACCATGGTGAAATTTTCCCTCAATATTCCGCCCAATTCACGAAAATTTCGATCAGAAAATTCGAACTGTTCATGAATTTTTCGTCATAAATTCCAACTAGTCTTTAAATATTCTGCCAAATCATGAGAATTTCCTAAGAACTTGCAAGAGCAATTTGCTCCCTCCGAATATCGCCCCCAAATCATCTCCATTTTCTGGGCAAATTTGCCGAGTGGTTAGTCCCACGTGGTGGCAAATGCTTCCATCTCTCCCATGTGATCAAGTTTGATGGTTTGTCTGAGTGTCTCATAATGTGTTTAATGCAGGAATGTCTTTGAAATATTCATGTAAAGTGTCCTCAATGGTGCACTTTAAGAGACGATGTAACTTTTAAGATCATCCCATTCGTCTTGGCGCAATAATGTTGTGCGCGCGCGGAAAATCCACTCATCAGCCAAAGTGTGGAAAATCAGCGAAAATCCTCCACAACTTGTCCATCCAAAATCCCGAGCATGTTCACTCTCCTCATGTTCATATCTGTCTCTGTTGAGATGCGATGGCCTTTTTACCAATGCGGCTCACTTTTTGTGTGTCTTCCCGCAACTCCTCTCCAATAAATCATCATCGTATGTTGGTCACATGTTTTAAAGATGTGGCACTTCTTGACGCAATAGCGATGAGTCTGGAGGGAGAGACTATACCGAGCCGGGAGTCTGTTCTCTGTGGCACTGGAATGTCTCTCTGTGTGAATCATTTTGAGACGCAGAGTGGATTGAAATCCAGACACTATAATTGTGATTTTTCGCATCGGGAAATTCTCCGTCAATGAATCACTTGAAATTTTCATGCAATTACTCCCTTCTGCCAGCACACTTTTATGCCTCCCGCGAGGATTTGCTCCTCTGTCTCCTGGAGTCTCTGCTGGGGGTTCGAAATACATGTGACAATCTTACCCAAAAATGGTCTTTCAATGCTCGTGAATAAATAACTTCTCCACCGCTTTTTTTTTCCTTCGAGTTCACCGGGAAAAACGAGCGAAAAACTTCACTGAGAGGAGCGGGGAAAAAATCGTCTTTCCGTTGGGAAAACCAACTCTATATACTAGCACTTGAACTTTGCCTCCACGGTCTTGGAGTTTTTCACACTGGCGAGCGCACAGTTTTTCCTCCACTGAGAAGAGAGAGCGAACACGATCCAAGAGGCACAAATGATGTTCACTAATTGAGATCTGAAAGTGTAATGCACTAAGGATGCATATTAGTAGAGGCAGGAGATCGAAGACTTAGAAGGGGTCTAAAAATGGCTACAACCCAACGATTGGTCGCTTCTTTGGCTCCGAAGACGCTCTCCGTTTTTCACTGTACACTGCTCTGAGGAGCTATTCTCGAAATACACACCATCTTCTCAACATTGTGGTGGAGTCTGACGCACCAATTCGTCGCTCCTTCTTTGAATCTGCGTGGCTCAGAGAGGCGCGCAGATGTGCTCTCGATCGCCGAGGATCGCTCACGAGAAATGCTGCATGGCACGCAGGGCATAGGCCAATATAGCGGCAAAACGGTATAAGTTTACTTCAACGGAACACATCCTACGACGAGCCAAATTTGTAAGTGTTATTTCTCTCCCAGCAGCCGAAGGCGAGCGCGTGAACCGGTGCGATCGCGCGCGGGACAAGAATAGATTTTTCCTCCTATTGCCGCACAGGAAAAATATCATTTGGAAAATCACCAAATCAACGGAATCTTTATGTCTCTGTTCAGCACATTCACACTCTCGCGGGATTTTCACTGCTCGAGACGCGCGTGGAAGTGTGTGCGTTGCGGTAAGCGCTATATTTAGACACATTTTCCTCCAACACGATCATTACGAGAGGCATTTTCTTCATCAATCTCCCCAATCGAACTTGAATCTCTATTGAGAGGCAATCTTGTGGTTGTCTCGCGAGAGGAATTTCTGATACATGAAAATTCCGCTGATGAAAAGTGCTCAAAGACTAATATTCAGAGACTAACGAGAGCTCAAGAGTTATCCTCTAACTTTACTTAATTAGACGATTTTGAGATGCACAGCACTGAGGAGAACTCATCAATATGAATTTCGCGTTGTCGCTCTTTGAGAGCCAAGGCTGAAAATTGCGCGCATTTTCTCATAAAAACCCCCCAAAATCGACCCGCAAAATGCTTTTAAGCAGCGCTGATGCTTAGCTCAATTGCCTAAAATTTCCCTCTCATCGTCATTGCGATTTCTAAACGCGTTTCTAAAAGTGAACTGAAATTTTTTGTCACTCTTCCCAAGACTTTACACCACAAAAAACACACACATTTCGCTCTCAATTACGCAATGACCTGTCTCGACGATCGCTCAACATTTTCCTCAATTTCACCATGCGTAGATGAGCCTTTGCAAAGTATGAAATCATCGTGCGAGTGAATAAATTTAGCTAGAAAGTGAGGCTGCTTCCTGAGCAGAAAAAGCTTTATGAGCAGATAAAATGCATTACAAATTTCAGGAGGCATTTAGAGCACCAATAAAGATGATATTTCAGGGTGGAATTAAATAATTTATTTGCCACTTTGTGCTAAAAACAGTTTAAAGTTTCAGCTGTGCATCTTTCGGGAAATTCCCGGAGAAATGGGAAAAAGCTCTCCTCTCTCTCTGGACAGAAAATTCTGTCAGAGAGTCGCTCATATTTCACTTTCTTCGTTTCGTTCGTGGCGCATGAAGAAGATGTCTAAAACTGGTAGAAAGGAGAATTTACGGTGTATAAGTGCGAAAATACACACTGGGAAAGCCACTAAACGAGTTATAAATAGAAATACCAGACATTTTATATTTTGCTGCTGATGCCAAAAAGTCGAATTTTCATGCTGTTTATGAAAATTCGCCGCTCCCGTTCTGTCCATTGATATGGGCGTGAAAATCTCGAGGAGGTCCATGGGCTGCTCTCCTCTTTGGTCTGATGTCTTCGCGTGAAACCCGACACTCCTGGTGGCTTTGGGAGCCCTGCGTGAGACACCCAGAATGGGACTTTTCCGTCTTTTTCCACCGCGCGAGTCTCGAGAGCATTTGTAGCCAAGCATGGCAATTATTCTTGGGCGGGTTATTGACTCCTCTCCGACTCACACCACTCATCGCATCCCTGACTTATTTATAGACAAATTTCAACTGCAATAGAATCGAAAATGTGTGGATAAAATTCCCGCGGAACGCACTTAAATGCACCAGCCATGCGTGCCGAGCAATTGTCTGGCGTGAGTGAGAATTCTCTGGTGATTCCTCATCGTCAGCGCGCGATCGGAAGGAGAGATTTGTAGGATGAGTTTTGGGATTAGGAATGTCGTTGAGAAATCTTCATTTTTTGACTGCGACGTGTGGGATTCATTTGCTCCATCGTAAAAGTAGGTTGAAAATGAAAAACTCATCACTTAAATCCCATGGATTTTCCTCGATTAAAATTCCGTCGATTAATTGTTTCTCAGCAAACATTTATGATCATTTCCTTAATTTTGCTATACTTTTATCCGAAATAATTCTCTGTCTGTCCGTCAAAGTTTACAAATTCATACACAAAACCCGAATAATTTCAACAAATGCAAGATAAATCAACTCCAACTCCTTGTCTATGACTATTGCAATTAAATTTCCATTTTCGGCGATGCCATTGTTGTCATTTAGCATAACTGCCGAAGAGACTTCCTTTCTGGGTGTGACTATTCGATTCACTCATTGCGATCTCTTAATCACTGCTGTCGTTATGGCTCTTCGATACTTCTTGTTCTCTTGCGAGTTATAATTCACAAGAATAGATAATAGGAACAATGAACCCATTCTTAGCAGATGCAAGACAGTACACTTGGCATATTATGTGGATTCTGTCAGAAAATCACTCTGCGCGCTGACGAAAGTGAATTATTCTCGTCAATTGAATATTTGTCAATTAATATCAGCATCCATGCAGTCAATTTGGCGTCGCTGGCATATCTGTAATTATACATCATTAGTGTCATTTGGGTGCTATTTTGCATAAAATGCCAATTAAAAGTATATCTTTCTCCGCGCTTTCGCCCATTTCATCAATCACTTGAGCGCGGGGAATCATTGCATGAGCGCCCAACCAAGAAGTGACCAAAAAACCACCCTCTAAATCTATGGCACTTCCACGGCACGCAAAAAAGTGGCTCAAATAAATATTTTTTATCGCTCCACAGAGCGATTTAGAGAGGCGCGTATTTTGCGTGAGACGCAATAAAAATAGAAGAAAGTGGGTAGAAAAAGAATTCAAACCGACAGAGAATTAATTTCATTTGGGCGCTCTAATGCAATAAAAATTTCGCGCGCGAGAATGGCAGAAATGCGGGGTATTATTTTGCAATTCACACATAGCCAAAGCCAAAATAAGTCTTATCGCATTACCGTGAGACAATAATCTCTAATATTTTGTGAAAAATGTCTCCCCGGGGTGAGATTTACACCTGAGGGAAAAGTGTGAGCACTGCGAGGGTGAGAGTATTACGTTTTGTATGGTGAAATGTGACTGGAATATTTAATTCATGCTCACCAGTACATTTCTCTCCTCGCTTCTCGTGGTTTTAGTATGCCTTCGACGTCACTCTTTCGCCCAACATTATATAATGCCTCCGATATCATTCCTAGGGCGCGGCGGGAGGCGGGAGGCTTTGCTGCCCCCAGAACGCGCTCAAGAATGATGATGACAAAAAGATTCGCTTGACCTCCTCGCCGAGATGACACATAGGAAATTTTCTTGTAATTCTACACGCTGAATTTACTCTCTTATCCAACACGATCCCCTCGTCCTAATTATTTCGCTTCGTCTTTTATTGCTTTATCCCCGGACTTACACTCTCGCAGAATAAAGATATATACAATGGATGGAGAGAGAGCTTTTCGATATGTGTGCCAGCGAAAGCGCACAGTTGAAAAGCTCAGACGGCGATTTGGGAAAACAAGAACTCGGCACAGTCGAAATGATAAATTAATAAATTCCCCTCGAGTGTTATTTTGCCCAGAAGAAAATCATCTTTCAACAAACCGTGTAAAATAAATAAACAGCATTTCCATTTTTTACCGTGTTATATATGTGTTCTCCCTGAAGAAATTATCGCGCGGGAAATTGTATTTAAAAATAGTGTGCGAGAAGAGTGAGTAAAATTTATCACAGTGTGAAAATAAATTCTTATCAAAATTTTTCTTTTTTTTGCTTTTGCATTCTGTGTTCAGCCATTATTATTTAATGCAGATGTGAAAACAGTCTGGTGAGAAGATACAATGCAATATATTTGGGATTCGGCCTTGTTGAGGAGCATTTTAAAATTCATGACTTTTCCCCACTCTTCCGCCACACTCGCGCTGATGTTACCCTTTCGCGACTCTCACCTCACTTTCCTGGCACTCTTCCCGCGAGCTCTGGCTCCTCTCTCTCTCCCAGGAGGAAAAGTGGAGAGACGACGAGGCTCTGGGCTGAGGAGGAAAAAAGCCGAGGAGACAGACTGTATGTGAAAAATGAGAAAGTTAGATAAAATTCACCGTGTCGTAATGAAAACATTCAGCGTGTGCGAGAGAGCTTAAAAATGAAAATAAATCGCATGGGAATGTGTGCTCCACCATAAATATCCCTTGAGCTGAGAACGGCTGGATCTTGGGCTGCTCTGAATCTCTGAAAATGCTCGCCATGGCGGGCGAAGAGTGCGCCTGAAGAGGCTAATGCACTCATTTCAACTCTGAGAATTCTCATTTAGTCAGATCTTCCTGGCTCAACAAGGTGAAGCACTTTGGCGTTTCGCCTCGCTACGGACGCGTGAATGGCTCAGACTGCTGCCACTTCAATGGGCTCATCCTGTGAATTGCTGCCTTCCTCAAATGTACGCTCTATAAAAATAATACACGAGTGTATTGGTGAGCCTAAGCAATCTCGTTTCTGTCCATCCTTCTCATCTAATTTTAGTAATTTCTTGTACACTGAATAACTTCCCGAAAAGAGCTGCGAGGAAAATGCTCAGTTTTGTGGCGTTTTTCTTTTGGCTCTCCAGAGCTCTTTTGGGGCCTCTTTCGCCTGCCCGCGTGATCATCTCCCCAGGGAAATGGCAGGAAAACTCTCAAACAAGAGCGAAATAGAAAATCCACCCACACGATGATTTCACAGGAAATATATTTTCTCTCCCATTTTCCCTCTCACACTATTACAAATTATCATACAAGAATTTCAACTCAACTGTACTCTAAGACTTTAATCAGCTCAAGGTTCATGAATATTTACTTGCAATTCATCTCACTTGTTCAATGACAGAGACTTTTTCCACACAGCTCTGCATTATAAGAGTGGTGTGAATGGAATGACTGACAATCTGGGATGAAAAATCATTGAAATATTTTACGTATTTCCCTCACGAAAAACCCAGCCAGAACATATTGATGGGACTTTTTCCTCCACACTCAGGAGATATTTTTGCGTTTACTGGAGCATTTAATGCGGAAGTTTATAAATTTTTCCCTGACTTTGACGAATGCTGTGCGCCATGCTATTTTTGGCTTAGAACTTAGACCAGAAATACAGCGCTGCACGACGCGAGGGGTGTGCAAATGCCAGCATGGAAAACCGCTCTGAATGACAGACAGAACAAGACGCCGCACAAGAGCTAATGAATTTGTAAGAAAGAACTGAACATGCGGTTGAATTTCTGAACAAAAAAAAAAATTGCTAGAGAGTTTCACCAGGAAGTGTCAACTGGAGAAAATGCCTGCAAAGTTGCATAGAAAAAAGCCTTAATTACTCTTCGGCTTTTTCTCACTTTTTCAGAAATTTCCCTGCGGCAAATTCGTGGCGGAAAATTAAAAGACAACAAAGACCCTCCGATACACTAACAATTTTGCATATTTCAGCAGCCATCAACTAATTAATCTCTGGTGCTCTGCCTTCCCTCAAATCAAATCCACCCCCGCATCTTTGAGCTCCACGTGTTGTGTAATTATGATGGGAAAAGCCGTGGAGCTGCTGAGGAGGGGAATTTGATTAAAGGCATCATCAATTCTGGAGTGAAACTGCGGCTCCTCTTCCAGAATATCGTATTAGAGTTCTTCGCCCAAAGTCGTGTGTGTGTGTGCTCTCTTTTGAAACCACGACAAGAGCTTTCGGGGGGAGGGAAACTATCGAGCTTTTCCGGGGAGGAAATTGAGAAAATGCCGTGGACAAAAAGGGGGGAGGAAATTGAAGTGTGGGAGCTGCGCGGAAAAAGCCCATAATTTCACATTTTTTCGCCCCATCTCGTGTGATTAATTTAAAAAGTCCCACCCCAGCATCCCGCCGGGACCACTTGGGCGGCAATCTCGCCAGTGACACTAACTGGGGGAGGTCACAATTACCCATAATTTATCGAGAGGCCACGGGCGATATTTTTCATGGATGAAAATTGCATTCTGTGTCATCCACAGTGCGTTTCGCCCATTCTAAATATTATTCCCTGGTGATTAATGGCTCCGCCTGCCCCACATTCAATTGATGGGGTGTATTAAAAATTAAAATAATATTTTACATCTCCTCCGCCACACGACGCCACAACTTTGCCTCCTCGAGCGAGTTATTGGGGTGCCATTCAGGCACACATTGATGCAGTCATAATTCTCATATTCAGAGGACGAAAAGGTCCCCCGAAATCACAGGAAAACTTCCTCGCCCACACGTTCGGGATGAAAACTTTCTCTTTATTTTTATTGCCGATAGAGAGACAGAAAAATTAACTATATTTCTGCCAGACTTGCCAGAGGCTGATAACTTCACCCTTGTCAAGTCTTCTCGAATGGCGAAAATAATTCTTGAGTACGCAAATTCCAAAATATTAAGAAAATCCGTGAGTTTTCTGTGAATTAAAGAAATTCATCTTAGTTTAAATGAACATTTCCCTGTTATTTTTTGAAAATGAAGGGAAAGTGTAATTATTTTCATATTGTAGACGGATTTATGAAATTTAGCAATATATTAACCCCTTGATTTTTATTGAAATAAAAAAACACAATCAATAGTTAATATTTTATGCATCTGAAATTGGAACAGATTTATTTACAGTCACTTTAGCATTGCAATGAATAATGACAACACATGGCCTGATATGGTGATAAAATTGGCAAAAATGCCTCGTAAAATTATTAATTAAATGTTTAATTTTCCACCCTGAACTTCTAGTTGGGTGATTAATTGCTGTGATGCATAAACATGGCAATTGTTGTGTGTATTTGTGAATCTTCCTTTGCTTGGGAGGCAGAAAAAGTGTCCGGCAAGACTCCATCGATAAACCCAATCGGGCTGTGAGTGTTAAATTTAGGCGGCAATTTGAATTCGACCTCACTGAATAATGCATGGGTGCGGACATGCGGTGTTACGAATTCACCTTGTTGTCATTTATTAGCCCCTCCAGTCGCACAATAAAGTGAGATTTTATTAAGTCAAAATTGGGTCGCTGAACTCGGCATGCGAGTGTGTGGCTCAAGAATGGGATTCGCCCAGGCCGCATAACAGAGTTAAACCTTCCTTTGGGGCTTCACATACGAGCTCGGAATTATTCATATCTATCTATTCCGTGGAGGAATAAGATTTTGTGGAGTTTTTAGTTTTCTCACTCAAGACGTGACTTCAAAAGTTTGCTCCCATTTCGCCCCCCAACTTGCGTCTCGTCTTCTCCGGCCCTAAATGGATGTGCGGGGATTTTCTCTCTCTCTCCATCGCACAAACTCAATCATGGAAAGCTCACCGAGGAAGCTTTGTGTAGCTTTAGGGACAGAATCGGGCAAGGAGGCTAAATTGAGATCAATTTGGCATGCTGCAAAATGCACTGCCTTGTATTTTGTATAAATTCTCCAATATTTCTAAAGCCACTCGACTTTTATGGCGCTTCCAAGCCTGGCAAACAGGAAGAATGGCAGTGGCGCAGTTCTCAAAGGAAGACAACTTGCATAGGGAGGATTTGAATATCCTACACCGCACATAAAATTCCTACGCCGCTGCCGAAGGGCGGAACAACGTCAAAAGGGTGCAAAATGGTCTTGAGCAGCATTTTGCATTGGAATTGTCGGAAGATGCTTCATTGCAGGAATTTTCAATGGCACACTGTGAATTTTTCCTCTGCTTCAGGCAGGGAAAATATGCACGAAGCGACTCACAACAATTGAGGTCTTCATCCTTCAGAGGCAGTAAAATATGGGACATAAAAATTCAATATTTTCCCTCCATCGAATGCCAAACATGAATTTCATGTGTGGATTCGTGTGATCTTCCCGATGAATTGCTGCGAAGTGAACCATGAAAAATGAATTACAAATGCGACAAAGTTGTAAATTCTATTGTCGATATTGGGTACAATTTCATGTTTGGGGGCGACAGAGTTGTGTGGTGGCAAAAAACCATCAATACTCACATGGAATAATTCCAGTTTTAGAGCCAAAGCATCACCCACGAAGATGCAGAGCTGAGAGATGGCCTGTTACACTCAACTGAGCACTATGGAAATGCATATTTATCGGTCTCTTCGGAAAATCACTTGTTTTGCGCTCAAATTCAATGAAAAATATTATGAATTTTACAGTTTTTAGACCACTTTATATGCATTTTTATTTGCCAATTCAAATTTAAACTGTCACTAACAGAAAATTTCATTTTGAGTTTTTCAGGAAATAATTGTATTTATCACGTAATAAAATTGGTCAGAAAAGCCACAAATCTCAGAAAGTGTCATAGAAAAAATGAGAGAACTTAATTTATCACGTCACTTGAACTAAGATTGACACCATTTTCACGAGTTATTGCACATTTTTGCACATTCGCACTGGAAATTAGCACCATTTGGCAGCGTGTCGAGGACAAACCGTGCGCACAAAACGTGCCATCGACGCCCAGATTGAAATTAATCCAATAATTAAGTGAGGCCGTAGAGGGGGCGGAAGATGCAATCACTGCACCGCAGTTTCACCCCGACAGACGCCCAGGTTTGATGCATAATTATGGTATTTATTATGCATCCGACGCGTCGCCCACTCCCCAATTAGTGGCCGCAATTATAGGTCATGGCCCGACAATTAGTATCGCCATTCACGTCCTCGCCAGCCGGCGCACAGCACTGGACCACTTTCTGCACTCACGATCGCTGCTGGGGACGAGATCAGCGCTTCCGGACGCGCTTCCGACTCTGTCCGGGAGCCGCTTCTTTTCTTCTTCCCGCAAAAACACGCCAATTGCCTCTGAGTCGCTGTCGCACACAATTGAGCATTCACGATGGATCGGAGGGGCTGATCAGTGGCGAGTGTCGCGATATCGCCGTGATAAGAATGCGTGTGTCGCCAAACGCAATTTGAATTCTGAGATATTTCTAGTGCAACAACTTTTTGAAAACACTTCTCTGAATTTTGAAATATCCTATTCTAATTTGTCGGATACGCTGAGGAAAGTTTCAACAAATCACAAGACAAATCATATCTTTAGCCTTAGCGCCTGTAGCAGTGATTCAGTGAACTGTATTGTTGGATCGTAGCGATTTGTCAATTCGAACCAAGAACACACGAAAAGGAAATTGAGTCAAATACTCCAGACAAGAGTCTTGAGTTTGGAAGTCGTTTGCCCCTTGCAATCACTCATTTCTGGCTGCAAACTGCGAAAAGAAGTCACTATTGTTTACAATAATTGTCTTCCTCTCCTTCTCTTTCGCCCCCATTCTCGCCAGTGGCGCGCACCAATTCCTGCGCCAAATGAAAGTATGAGTGTAATTCGATTTTCATAAATTGAGTCACTCTGTGGCAAATTAGCATTTATCGAATCGATGCGAAGAATTGCTTAACCTCGCAATGACACTCGCAAGACAGTTGAGAATATTAAATGAAAAGACTCCTCAAGACTGTGTGCATCTTTTACTCCCAGTCTTTCTTATTGTTTTCTTCAGAGAATATTTCTATTTAAGATTAGTTGCAGATTATTTCAAAAATTTGAAAATTCCTGTTTTCGCGGGAATTTCTTCTGGTCAGCGCCATCTAACAAAAATGCATTGCATTCGAGAGAAAACCTAACAATTGTTCGTCAGCTGTTTTCCTTCAGAGTTTTGCTTGAATTTGCGAGTCTTGTTTACTTCTTCTTGCACGATGAATAAAATTGTATTTACGGCTGTTCAACCCACGAGAATCCTGGCAAGTAATCTGATAAATTACAGTAAGTCACTTCCAAGTCATGACATTATTTCACAGCTGGCAAACATTGAATAAAATTCATTTTTCAGGTCCTCTTGGAAAATCTCAGAAATTGCTCCACTCCACGGACTCAAAGGACTCTGGAGGCGATGGCGAGCCTTCCAGGAAAAAGGACACACCTCGTTTGGATGAGTTGAGGAAGAAACTGAGGGAAAAGACTCCAATTGAGAGCCTCGAGCAGGGAAATGAGACCACAGTAGTGAATAAGGATTTCCCGCCTTTCCCCAACAACACAAATCCTGAGACTGGGGAAATCGGAGGACCAAGAGGACCAGAACCGACCCGTTATGGTGATTGGGAGCGGAAGGGACGAGTTTCAGACTTTTGAGTAGTTTTTTTTCGATTTAGAGTGAATTTGAATGTAAATTTGGCAACAGCGCGAATGGTGTAAAATGTCAAAATAGAAACTGTCAAGTGCACGTGTGGTTTGTTTACACTTTTTCTCTGACGCTAATTTTGGGAAAATCGTGAAAAATGGACTTTGGAGAGCTGAAAAACGACAAGATCTTCGTGCAGAAGATGCTGAACTTGGACAAGGCGCTCGAGGAAGTCGACGCGGCGGTGGAAAAAGCATTGAATGTGAAAGATGAAGGAATG
Organism: Phlebotomus argentipes; assembly: GCF_947086385.1. NCBI lineage: Eukaryota > Metazoa > Arthropoda > Insecta > Diptera > Psychodidae > Phlebotomus > Phlebotomus argentipes. The sequence goes on along the minus strand of NW_026776181.1, from coordinate 2,580,208 downwards.
GCGCAGGAAGACAGCGTGAAAATGGACATTTTCCTCTCGTACGCCCTAAATTCCTTGTACTTCATCCACCTGAAGCTTCAGGGCACGGACGTGAGCGAGGTGAGTGGAAATAAAGTGCATTTTCCACTGAAATTTAGAGAAGAAACATACTTTTATGTCGTTTGTGATTTGAGTGACCTGACGTCATGAATTCAGGACAGCTTGGAAAGTTTTTCTCATTTATTCACCACAGTTAAAATAAAATAATAGCCAAAGACATTTCAAGTGAAACTTAAAGCATGTATTCTTGACTTCCAGCACACCGTGAAGCACGAGCTGGCGCGCGTGCGTGAGGCGATGGTGCGCCAGAAGCAGATTCACGACAAGAAGACGCTGATGCCGCGCGTGAACGTGGGCGTGGCGGGGAGATTCGTGCGCGGCAGCCTGTGGGATGCGAACGATAAGAGGCCCGCCGGCGCGAGTGGCGTGAAACGCAAGGCGGCGGATCAGTGATGTCGCGCCCGGAAGAGCTCCAGTGCCATCTGCTTCACCCTCCCCTTGATCACCTTGCCGGACGGCGTGAGTGGCAGGCTGTCGACGAAGTACACGCCGCCGCGCAGGTGTTTCGGATCAGATAGTCGCGACGCCACGAGGCGCGCGATGTCCTCCTCCGTTACGACGGCGCCCTCCTTGCGCACCACCACGGCCGCCGGCAGATCGCTGCAGACGGGATCGGGGATGCCCACGACGCACGCGTACGCCACCTCTGCGTGACCAAAGATCACCTGCTCGACCTCGGAGGGCGACACGTGGTGGTTGCAGTACTTGAGGATCTCTTTCTGGCGGTCCACGATGTGCAGATCCCCGTCCTCGTCCATGCGCCCGATGTCGCCCGTGTGCACCCAGCCGGCGTCGTCGATCATATCGCGCGTGGCCGCGGCATTGCCGTAGTAGCCCTGCAAGAGGAGGTGAAATCAGTGGCTGCGGAGACTCCTTTTCCTCCCAATGTGATCTCTCTGACTGCTGAACTCTCAGTTTAAAGCGTGGTTTTTGTAAATAAGGACAAATATATGAGTTATAGTATTTTGGGAAGTTTTTCCTTATGACTGCTGGTCAAAAAGTTCACAATTAACCCTTTCACGTCGATTGGCACGAATAATTTCTAAATAGCATTTCCAATCAATTACTTTCTCAACAACCAGAGAATTCCAGCCACTCACCAAGAATCTGAACCTGGGCTTGAAGCAGATCTCGCCCGTTTCGCCTGGCAGACAATTCTGACCGTTCTCGTCCACGATTCTCAGCTGCAGATCCGGCGCCAGCTTCCCGACGCAATACTTGTTGGTCCTGTACACCTGCCGCGTGGCGAATCCCACTTCGCTCATGCCGTAGACGATCAGGACGAAGCCGTTGGGCACAAAGGTCTGGATGCGCTCCCACTTGTCCTTCGGCACGACGCTACCGCCCACAATGTACTCACGCACGGACGCCAGCGTCGTGCGCGTGAGGCGTGGGCTCTCCAGCACGCCCGCGAGCTGCACTGGCGTGGAGAGCACGTGCGTCGCTTGGTACTTCTCGATGATGTTCAGGAAGAGGTCGACACTGAACGTGGCCGGCGTGATGATGCGCGTGATTCCCAGGAAGGTCGTGAGCAGGAGGTGCGCGATGCCCGAGAGCCAGTACAGTGAGCTGAAGCACAGCATCCTGGCGTCGTCATGGAAGTCGAACAGGACTTGGTAGGAGAAGAGATACAGCAGATGCTGGTGCGTCAGGCTCACGCCCTTCGACATGCCCGTCGTTCCGGACGAGCAGAGGATCAGGGCGCAGGTCTCTGCGTCGACATCCTCTATGCTGAAGCACAGGAAGAAGTCAGAGAATTTCAGCCAGTTAAGTGGCTTAACCATGATTTGTGGATATAAACTACTGGTTAAGGTAACACAGAATTAATTTTCTCAACATTGAAATTGAAAATACCATAATTTCCTGCATGATAATGCCAAAATTGCTCTTATGCATAATATTTTATGAATTGAAAATAGTTTTCTCTCCCAGTAAATTCTCATTCAAATATACGGAAGCGAGTGAATTAAAAAAATAGCCTTTGAACTTCATTTTAAATAAATTTATGACCAAATTGCATAATTTATTTTAATCTTGTGGATCTGGTTTAATCTCCCCCTTATGGATGTATGAATCTACTTATCATGGTTTACTCAGCATCTTCAGATGATATTGCAAATATTCTTTTGAGTTATCATTAATTAAATATTTTGAATATCATGTGATAAAATAAGAACCTTAATCATTTAATGTTTCTCTTGTGGTTCAAAGTAATTATCGAAAAAATGATAAGCCATGCTATAAGATTCTCATTTCACGTTCACTTTCAACCACGTTTACTCAAGTGTTTTCATCACGCAACACGCAAACTAACCTACGAAATTTTTATACAAACTCTATACAATTCAATCTATCTTTTCTCATTCATTAGCATCATATTTAAAAAGACAAATTACTGTTTACTACGTAGATAATTTGCTTTGGTGCTGAATTCTCTCTGATTAGCATGATTGTGACCATTTATATAAGTTCCACTGACCTTGCTTCAGTGATTGATGCTGTAATAAGGCAACAGCCAGTTTTACCACTACGAATTTCTTCTCGTGAATTGAGAATATTCCAAATATAGGTTCATTGGTAAATAATAATGGCAAAAAGTGTGGAATCCCGCTTGAATAGTGTTTGTTTTTGGCACTTTGAACTCACTTTGCTGGATCCTCTTTGTTGTTCTGCACAACATAATCCTCAATGTTGTCCACTCCGGCGATTCTGGGGCCGAAAGTGATGATCCTGGCGCCGCTGGCCATCTTGATCACGGCTTTCTGCACGGTGGCGTGATTGTCGTGATCGCAGAAAACGATGCTGGGCCGCGTCTGTGCGAACATGTGCACGATCTCGTCGACTGAGTAGTTGGGATCGAGTGTGTTCACGGGAATGGCGAGGTAGAACGCGGCGAAGACTGTGGGCGCGATCAGGTGACTGTTCTTCGCCACCACGGCAATCAGCTGCTGACGTGTGGCGCCGCGGGCACGCAGGTTGCCGGCGATGGCGAGCATCTGGTCGCACAGCTCGCCGTCCGTGACCCGCAAGCCGGAGTCGTCGCTGATCTGGGCCACGCGATTGCGGCTGTAGGACAGCGCGTAGTAGAGCGCGCGCCCCAGCGAGACGCTCTCGTGATGGAAGGGCGCCAGGTGGCGGCCGCTCCAGGTGCGCAGCTCACTGTTGTACCTGGACGTGAACATTCTGCACTTGCACACACACACAACAATCACGCAACTGAGCTCGGAGCGCCGCTGCTGCATCTTATATAGACTCAGCCGTCTCACTCCCGCCCGGCGACGATCGCGGCCGCTGCTCGAGGGCGGGGAGAACCTGTGCTGATGGTGAGGATCGCGTCAGGAAGATGACTTGGAGAAGTCAAAGTCCACACGTCTTCAGATTCTGTGTCACGTTAACCCAATAGCATGAGGGACGTTTAGGGCTTGGCAAACGTAAGAAAAGATTAAGTTAGAAGATCATATCTAAAGATTGACAGGTTTTCAACTCATAATCCGTTTTTCTCGCAACTTATTCACCAATGAATGAAAAAAGTAATATCATGTAGAGTTTTGACACTCTTTATTTCTGAGTTTCATGATATTTGTCTTACACCTGACTTTATCACCTGAACTTGTTCGTGAAGTCATGAAGTCGTGAAAAGAGATAAAGAAGAAGCTTTGAATTCCATAAATTCCACTGCTAAATCCATCATGAACGATTTATAAAATTTAAAATTTCCATTCATTTTCAACTTATTCATAATTTTTCAAATATTCGATTTTTTTCTTATCTAAAAATTAAAAGGTTGCGAATTGAATATCAAAGAAAATTTATTTCTCTCTTTTTTTTAATGAAAAGCACTTTGAATTATTCTGCAATGTTGCGTGTGCAATAATTTATGTCTTATAAAAATAGTTAAAAATGCTAAGAATAGTTGCAATATAGATAAAATCTTAAGTATTCCATCAATTTTCACTCAATTTAAGACTTATCTGATGCTAAATATCTCGTGCGTCAATGGGTTAATAAGTTATACACTGAAAACCCTCATTGAGTCAACATAATTACATCGCATTTAATCACGCTTATCTTCGAGATGCAGTTTTCCAGCTGCTGATAAATTGTAGCAATTGCGAAGCAAAATAACACACATATATTCCATTCAAACTCCGTATTTATTTGCACGAGTCTCGATAACATTCGCTGAATATGATTCGCTGCGAATCGCGAGTGTCACCATGACGAGAGAAACTGGACGATATTTACTCAAAGACAATTCAGTTGAGCACGATCGTGGATCTCTTGCAGTACTGCTTGGCAGAATATTGACCAATTCGGATGTGATTTACTTTCTTAATGAGATGTAAAAAATGCAATTGAGACTGGAATCCTTTGATTATTAATTTTTTAACCAAATTCTAAGTCTTATTCACTTCAATTCGAGTTCCCTTCAAATTTATGATCTACCTATTATTATAAAAAAAATTAAAAATTTTCCTGATAAATTGCAGAAAGAAGACCCTAAATTTTTGAATGAGTTTCCTGTGAAATATTGCATGAAATTATGAGAAATCCAAAGACTATGATTTTACTTTGAGCCAAAAATCTTCTGGTTTAAAAGGTGACTGATTAAGGAATAAGATTGGACTACTAAGAAATAATCTTTAATCGCATTTCCATTCTTAATGCATGCATAATTTAAATACGTAAGTAAAAATTCACTTGATTAATTAAGTAAAACAATTAATTAAAGCTTCTAATATCAGTCAAAGCATCGTTTCATCTTCATGCGTTAAATTGTCCCAGCAAGATTTCCACAATTGCTGCTCCTAATTTAACTGTTGCATCTTTATCAGCCGCAGAATACAACAATTCTGTGAAAATGTCGCTCAGAACGCTGTTCAGTTAAATGAAACTATGCAAAGTCAGCTGTTTATCCTACAAAGTATGTTATCAAATAAATCATATCAAATGGCCGTGATCGCATTTGCATAATATTTTTGCGCGATCTTCACCTCTTCAGTCGACAGATAATCTCATGACACCAAATTGCTATAAATTGTCCAGACGCCTTGTGAATCTTTTCAGTTGCGTCTGGGATTCGCCAGTGAAAATGACTAAGTGGATCTTCGTTCAGTGTTTGTTTGCTATCTTCGTGATTGTGAATTCTTGTGATCCTGCAGAGCCTTTCGCTCACATCCTGGGCAGCGGCCGGGGCGCAGGATCAGTGTTCGATGTGGATTTCACAGTGAAGAGCGGCATCGCGAAGTCGGGCTTCGAGAACAATGTCCGCCTCGCCATGCAGATGATCGCGAAGCCTTGTAAGATTCACTGAGTCGAATTTATTCTATCACTTTGAGTAGAAATTAAAGTGCACGCTAAGTTCCAAGGCGCTATTTTGTGCTTTTCTTGCAAAATGTCGTCAAGTTCACTTTCAAGGTTAAGTACGAATTAAGTAAATTGAGAATAATTGAGAAGTGTGTATTACAATTGCAACAATGTTTCCTGCGTTTCCTGTATGATTAGATCTGCAAAATAAAATGTTCTGTTGCTGTAATCATCTGAGATTTTGTCACGTGATTGAAATGAAAATAAACAACAATGTTTTGAATATTTGATTTGTTGTTATTACACATAAAATTACGACCTTCATTGACTAGCTAAATGGAGTGTTCTTATCTATGTATATTAATTAAATTTGATTCAATAAATAATTCAAGGCGTTACTATCATTCAACTGATTTTATACCATTTTTTTTCTTATTTTCAGTTGATAACTTAACAGTTTACATTCGAATCGAGCAGTTAAATGGAACGGCGCAAAATGGCGAGAATACGGAATGCATTAAGCTCTTAAACACCTTCGAATTCCTCTTGAAATCCGATGGGAAGATAGTCTTAAGGAAGGGTTCAAGCGATGATGATATTATAAAAGTTTTAGCCAGTGTGCTTTTCTTCAACACGACCAAACTTCATGAACACGGAGATAAGAAGAAACCCTTTCACTATGCGAGTAAAGAAGAAGACGTTTACGGACGAGAGAAGATGTACTTTGTCAAGCCGCAAAGAGATGGTTTTTCAGTAGAGCAAAACTCAGATCCAATGGACTTCAATAACATGGATTTTGCAAGTGCTTCTTGGAGCAATCGCGATCATTATGATTTGGAGGAGCTCAAAATGAGTAACTATCGCAAGTATGACTTCGTGAAGAGAACTTGCACGTATTCGATGAAGAGACTCCAAACGGAGCAGCACATTTTTTTCACACCCAAGCAGCCGGAAGATTTGAAGCACTTCTTGCATACTTCCTACGACTTCCGGCTGAATGAAGAAGCAACAGTTCCTGCAGAAGTGATAAAAGAGAATCTCTTTGATTGGAAAAATCTACATGACTTCAAATTTGCCATTTCGAGACGGAAATCTGATGATAACTTTCAGTTCAATGACTTCTTGTCAAATCCTGAGAACGTGCAGAAGATAAAGAGAGAGAAGATGCTCTCCGAAGTGGAGCGAATGCTGAAGGGATTGTCTATTATTAAGGATCCTTACACACCTCCTAACATCAAACATTTCCTACTAAGTCCGGTAAGTTGGGAAATGATTGAAATTGTGGACTTCATGAAGACCTTCACTGAGGACGATTTCTCTGCAATTCACAAAATGACGCTGAAGGCGAAAGATTCCGACAATCCGTGGTTGTTGAGGAACTTTGTCGAGGTCCTGCCTTTGGTGGGAACTTCCGAAGCTGCGATATTCTGCGTGAAGTTGATCAAAGATCCAACAACAGAATTTGATCGAGATAAGATGCTGATGAATCTGGCAGGAAGCATTCGCTCATTTTCCATGTCAGTTGAAGCTCTGAACGTCCTCAAGGATCTCACAATGGCCAAAGATGCTCCTCATGTGGCGCTTCTCGCGTACGCTCGAGCTTTGATGGTGACTTATCATGAGAGTAATGAACACGTTAAAAGTTCTCTTCAATTTTACACTGACAAACTCTCAAATGCGCGAAATTACGACGAGAAGAGAACAGTTCTGGAAGCGATTGCGTGCTTAAGGTCCATAGAATTCATCCCTTTGCTGTGGAAAACTGTCTTAAGGGAGGATGAAGGTCTCAAGATTCATGCCTTGTACGCTTTAATGCAGTCCATTGGATACATGGATAACTCTCAATTCACGGATCTCCTGAATCTTGCTGTCGATCAGGAGTTGTCAACTGAAGTGAGGGCAGTTGCTGTACGAGTGTTGCTGCGCAAAATAAACAGAGAGGTGCAATTTGAGGCATTGGCGAGGAGGTTGCACGATGATCCCAATCATGAGCTGTACAACTTCTTCGCCTCGAAGGTCATGGCTATGATAGAAGAGGGAAACACACCCTCAAGTTACAAGAAGTTACTGAGGAGACTCGAACCCGAAGCGCGATCACGAGGATTTTACTTCAAAACGCAAAATAGTGCTATGGAAGACTTCGCCGTCAGCGGACATATAATCTTTGATGACGTCTCAGGAGGACTGAAGCAGGTTCAGATGGACCTTCACCAGTCGTATCAGAGGAAATATTCACTTCTCTTACGACTTGATAATGTAGAGTTCATCAGTCGATTCAATAACTTTCAAGAAGACTTCTTCGCGCAACAAGCGTTCAAGTACGAAATAAGTGTGGCCAAAGCTGCGTGGACAATCTTCTCCAAATCGTCAGAGTGTGACTTCCAGTACGCTCTGCAGAACCTCATGATGTATTTGTACCCAAATGCACAACTTTTGCCTAATGAATGGTCCAATGAGGGTTTTCTGGCTCTTGACAACACAGATTACTTCCTGCCAATGGATGCTGGGCGCCATTTCCGCCTTTTCGCACAGGCTCAACTGTTCTTCACCACCAAATTCGCCATTGTATCTGAACTCTCTGAGCATGGAGCAAAACCAGGAGTGATCTTCAGTGTCAACGCAACACTGCAAGCTTCTCGTGGGATGGAAGTGCTGAATCCCAATCTAATGGCCTTCCAGGGATCTCGCCAGATGTCACATCTTCACTTTACGAAGCAGTTTGCATTCAATTTCCACAGAATTCACCAACCCAAGATCATGTAAATATGAAATGCTCTCAATGCCTTGCTTAATACAACAATGTATTATCCTGATTCTCATATCTTTCCCAGAACTATTGCTGCTTCCAGAAGCAACGCTTTGACTCCACTCTTGAGTCTGCGGATTCAGAAACAAACTCAAGTTTATCTCAATCGTCTCAGAGAATCGTCAAACACTACGGAAGACGTTGTTGAAGTGAGTGGAAGACTTGAGTCCTTTAATTCTGATGGATATCTCACTGAAGGAGATTGGCAAGACTTGGGAATTAATTATGGGATCAGGATGTTTTCCTACAAGCCTTCTCCAAGTGGGAAAATTCTTGCACAGTCGCTCTCCGAGATGCTGTACAGGAAACCCTTCTCGGGAATGTTCAGTGCGCCTCTTGGAGATATCATCGTCTCGCTAATGAGCTTTATTCAGTGGAACTTCTTCCTGCCCGGCGATTATGGTGTGGATTTGTTGGCTCACATGAGACCCAGTGACATCTTTGACACTTCCAAGATTCAAATTAAGATCCAATCGCAGGGAGTGTTTTACGAGTTCCTGGACAATAAGGATAATGTGAGAGTTAAGTATCTCCACGTAAAAATTGAAGATGTTGTGGCGAGAATGCCAGCAGAAGGTCCAACGTCCTCTATTTGTCTGAAATTCGAGACTTTCTGGCGAGAAATGCCAGAATGGAGACTTCAGATCCTGTTCGGAAGCTACCCTGAAAAGATCGCAAAGTGCGTCACCGATCAAAGCAACATTCTCATTGAGTCTTCCTCCAAGTTCACTGGGGAGCAAATTGAGTTTCACCACCAGAAGCACCTGACTTACGCTCAATGTCGTGCGCAGACGGAAATGTTGGCAGAAGAGGCAGAAAATTGTTACACTTGCGCAACAGCTGCCACGATGCTGAGAGACATTATGGTTTGGCTGCACTACAAGAATCTGCCGTCAGGGTTTGAGAACTTCTTCAGAAGCCTGGGAATGTGGGTATTCGCGAATTCCGGCGGTTTTCACGAAGCCACAGATGATGAAGTGAGATCCGTAGGAGAGATTCAGATCGGCATTTATCGTCCGATGGATTCTGATGAGGACTTTGAAATGACTCTGTACGCGCCAGAAAACAGCTACACTGTGAAAGGATCATCAAAATGGCTCCTCCTCGAGAATTCTGCCATCCAAAGTGTTCAACACTTGGCTAAGTACTTCTTGCCTTTCCCAGTCTGTCGCATTCTTCCGCAAGATTTGGGAAACAAGACTTACACCGGGATAAACATGTCCCTCAAACCTTGGGTTCAACTGGCGCAAATTAACTCCAAAACACTCGTCTATGCTTATCGGCTTCCTGGCGATCAATTGGCCATCAAAGTTCAATATGGTCCGCAGGAAATTTTGATTTTTCCACGAGAGAACGAATGCGGAAAGCACAGAATTATTGTCAGTGAGGACGATATAGACAGGATGCCACTAAGTTTCAGCAAAAACAGACTCTCTATAATCACGATCGGTGACACAGTCTTCGTCCTGAGCAACTTCTTATGGAGTTCAGGCGATATGATTGGCTACAACGGCAGGAGTATCTTTATCAGAGGCGACATCAGTGGTAGAAACGAAGGCCTTTGCTTCAGGTAAACAATACTGTGAACATAAAGATTAGCCTGTGATTTAATTACACTCGTGCGAAAACAAGTAATACTCACTCTAAAATGTCAGAAAATCTTGTATTTATAGTTCGAAAGGATTAAATAATAAGAATAAATGATATTCCTTCTTATTCTGCAACTGTTTTGTTGTTAAAGATCCTAAATAATCTCCTGGTTTACGGTTCTACAGTTCATTCATTCGTGCACCTCTTCTCTTCCAACGTCAATATTTGGAGAGGGATTAGTAGTGCAAGTCACAATTCCGCGTGATAACCACATTTCGCATGTTTTTATTCAGAATTCCCCAGCATCGAAATACAATTTGTTATTCAATCAGGAGCCCAAAGCTCAGAGATCCATCATGATTGGCCTTATCAGTTCTCTGTGGCCGCTGATTTATTGGTGTGATAGAAGAGGTGCGATTGACTCGTTCCACGCCTGTTCTGGCGGGAGGCTATAAATGCACGCCGCACTCTCCGGAGAGCGATCATTTGTCCGGGACGAGATGAAAATCGCGATCGTGTTTGTGGGCCTGCTGGCCTTAAGTGTCGCCGAGAAGGCGCGCTTCGACAACTACCGAGTGTACAAGCTCACAGTGACCAGTGATGAGCAGCTGATGCGGATGCAGGAGCTGGAAGATCAGGACCGTGGATACCTGTTCTGGGATTATCCGTCTGCCGTGGGCCAGGAAGTGGACATCATGGTGCCGCCGCACAAGCGGCCCGACATCGAAGAGTTCTCCACCGCCAATGGCATCCCGATGGAGCTGAAGATCAATAATGTGCAGCAGCTGATCGATCAGGAGAATCCTCTGGTGCGTCCGCGCGCCTTCGGCTGGACCGCTTACTACCGCGTGCACGAGATCTACGCCTGGCTGGACCACATCATTGAGGAGTTCCCGCAGCAAGTGACGGGATTCGTGGCCGGTCGGTCCCATGAGGGACGCGATATTCGTGGCCTCAAGATCTCCTACAAGGCTGGCAACAAGGGCATGGTGATCGAGGGACACATCCATGCGCGCGAGTGGATCTCCTCCGCCACGGCCACGTACGTGATCAACGAGCTGCTCCGCTCCAACGATCCCGAGATCCGGGACATTGCTGAGAATGTGGACTGGTACATCATCCCAGTGACGAATCCTGACGGCGTAGAGTACACCAAGGATGAGAATCGCATGTGGCGCAAGACCAGACGTCCCAATGCTGGATCTACGTGTGTGGGAACCGATCCCAACAGGAACTACGCCTACAACTGGATGCGTAAGTGCTGCGACAGGAGTGTGCTTTTACGCTATGATTGATGAGACAATTTTCTTGTGCAGAGGGAGGCGCCAGCACCAATCCCTGCAGTGAGACCTACGCTGGTCCCAATGCCTTCTCCGAGTCCGAGACCAGAACTGTCACGGACTACGTGAACTCTGTCATTGAGAACATTCGCGTCTACGTCTCCTTCCACAGCTATGGCCAGTACATTCTCAGGTTAGTTAGCTCAGAATGCGTAAAGATCATCTAATCAACTGTGCTTTGTTCAAAAGCCCTTGGGGACACACAACGACTCAGGCACCAAACCATGCTGATCTCATGGCGATCATGGAAGCCTCCAGAACCAGGATTCAGGCCGTTTATGGCACTCAGTACACCATTGGACCCACTTCCACGACACTCTGTAAGTAGAGCTGGGACTCACATCACAATTGCTATCTGTTATCCTGCAGCTCTTGATATTTGATTTCTTTTTCTCCAGACGTTGCCTCTGGAACTAGCCACGATCACTTCTACGGTGAGGCGTCCAACAACATCAGAGTGGCGTACACTTTCGAGTTCCGCGACAGAGGATCGTATGGCTTCATCCTCCCGGCCAGTCAGATCATCCCGAACGCAATCGAGACGGTGCAAGGCCTCATCGGCTTCGTGCAGAAGACCAGGGAGCTGGGCTACTTCGACTAGAATCGATGTCACAACACGAGGTATCACTGTACAGTACACGGTGTAAATAAAGAGCATAAATAACACTATCAGGCCACTCAATTACCTGACAAGGTAGCGGATGATCATATCAGCGGGGCTAGAGCTCTCCCGCGGCGGTAATATAAGAGCCAATTCAAGTGGATGAGTGATCAGTTCACTGGGGATTAGCTGTGGATTTAGCGACAATGAAGCTGTGGCCGATTCTGTTGATCTGCTTGGCCGGAGTTCTGGGTCAGGAGCAAGTGAAGTTCAGTGACTACCGTGTGTTCTCCGTCACGCCACAGAGTGAAGATCAGCTGAAGGCGCTGAGGAAGTTGGAATTCGAAGTCACTCCGTCATTCGACTTCTGGGCAAGTGCTAAGAATGTCGGCCAGAAAGCAGACATCATGGTGGCTCCCGGGCAGATGGAGGACTTCAAACTGTTTCTAGAGGAGAATAACCTTGAGGCGTCAGTGAAGATCGAGGATGTCCAGAAGTTCGTGTCTATTTGCAGCACCCTTGAAATTATTTCCCAATTCACCTTAATCTTATCTGCCCAGACTTATCGATAACGAGCGTCCTGCAATCGCCCCGCGCGCCAGTGATATGGAGTGGTCAGATTATCACTCTCTGGAGACCATCTTCGAGTTCCTGGACGACAAGATCGCCGAGAATCCTGGCGTCGTGTCCAACATCGAGATCGGACGCAGCACTGAAGGACGTCCAATGAGGGGAGTTCTGATTTCTTACGGGCAAAATAATCCGGGAGTCTTCATTGAGGCCAACACTCATGCTCGCGAGTGGATCACTTCGGCCACCGCTACGTACGTTATCAATGAGCTCCTCACCAGCCAGGACGCGGACGTGAGGCGCATTGCCGAGAGCTATGATTGGTATATCTTCCCAATGGTGAATCCCGATGGCTTCGTTTTCTCCAAGACGCACAACAGACTCTGGAGGAAGACGCGATCGCGTCAGGGAGTGATCTGGTGGGTAAAATCTCTGCTTCCCGGAATGTTACGTTGATATTTTCCTTCCCCTTCCAGCCATGGCGTTGATCCCAACAGGAATTGGGCATACGAATGGCAACGTGAGTAGCAAAGCATAAAAGCCTCTTCCGCATAGTTTACCTTGGCTCTCTTTCAGCCGGACCTCCTGGAGCCAGCGATGACATCTGCTCCCTGACCTACGCTGGACCTGAGCGCTTTTCCGAGCCCGAAGTGCGATCCGTGGGTAATTTCGTCAATGACAACCGGGAAAAGATCCAGGTGTTCCTGTCCTTCCACTCCTATGGACAGGTGCTGCTCTATCCCTGGAGCTATGTCGCCGAGGACACTCCAGACACGACCAACCATGTGAGTTTTTCCCAGCACTCTTCCCATACAAGAGGGAATTAAGCGTTTCCCTTGCAGGTCACCATTGGAAATGCCATGGCAGACGCTATCAGAACCCTCGAGGGCACTGAGTACGAAGTCAAGAGCTCCTACAACCTCTGTGAGTAGATGAGACTGCGAAAATCCCTCCTGATCACTCACTTCACTGGCTAAATCTCTTGCAGATGAGCATTCCGGGACCGCCATTGACTACACTTACGGCACGGCTGGCGTGAAGATCTCCTGGACGTTCGAGTTCCGCGACCAGGGAACTTACGGCTTTGTCCTGCCGCCGCAGTTCATCATCCCGAACGCCATGGAAACCATGAGATCTCTGCCAGCATTGCTGGACGAGAGCACTCGGCTGGGCTACATCACGCGCAGTCCAACAAAGTAACTCCTCAATAAAGCCTCAGGAATTTATTAAATCTTGCTTGTATTTTTCAATCGTCGGATTTTTCAGGCAAATTCGGAAGTGTGGCTCGGATTTGAGCCACCTTATCTCCCACCCTTTGACTAGGAGAGTTTAAGCTCAATATCACCGGGAGTGACTGTCGTATTTCAGCCAATAATGACTGTCAGACGGGAATGAATGAACGCATCGCTGTTGAATGAATTTCTCTCTCTTCTCTACACGTGCACTTGAACTTGGGCGGCATTCCGCAAGTATGAGCGCCTGGTAGCGCGGGAAAAACTGCTGAAACTCGAGTGAGAGGCGGCCACGCACCAGCGCGCTTCTGACCATGTTGAGCTGGCGTCCGGGGGACTCCCGCCAAGCCGCTGATTTCGGGGAAACTTTCGAAATGTTTCCCCTGAAAGATTGACGCGTGCAAAGACGCTCCGGGACGGCGCGTCCGGGAGGCGTCTGCGGGGGCGCCGCGCGGGAATTTCGGGGAAATGCCTGGCGAGTCCCCCCATGGAGGGCCCCCGCCCACGTGACCCAGAGCGAGATGGCTGCGTGGAGGCCGCGTCATGGCGGAGATGCCGTCTCATTCCGGATCGAGTGGCGAGGCCGGCTTCACTAGTTGTCACTTGTTTTCCCCCTCATCACGCGCCACCAGGCCAGCAGAAGCGGCCGCTGCGCCGCTCGCACACTTTCCTATGCCGAACGGCCGCGCGTGACGTCACGGTGGCCTCTGCGGCCCTGGTGCGCGAGTCCAAAGGCGTCCGTAAGTTGTCCCATGCAAAATCCCACCACGAGAGCGTTTTCTCGCCGAGCTCTTCCGGCCAGCGGAATCCGAGGCTCCCTCTGGGGGCGGAGGCGCGCTCGGAATGCGTCGGACTCTGGAGAGAGAGAAAAGAAATTCGAAGAATTCCAAACTCGTTTCAACTGCTATGCCACGCGGAACAGGCGCCCAAAGCCGCACGCGCGCGACCTTCGCCATCCGGAGACGGCGTGCGACCTGGCCCAGGAGCGCCCCCGGGGACATCTGCTGCCCTGTGACTCGGCTACATTACTCTATCTGCAATTTTTTTCCTTCACCTTCAACCCTTTCGACTTCCCTTCGTCGGGATTTTGTGCTCTTTTTTCTGACGCGCGCCGGCAAAATGTCGAATATTTAACCGAATAGCATGCGGATGCAAGAAGCGGCAGGAAAACGTCGCCTGCTGCTCTTGGGAGGCAGCCCGAAGGACTCTGCTGTTGTCCTGACGACGACTCGAGGTTGTGAAAAAGAACTCCCTCTCGGAGGAGTGAAGCGGCAGAAAGAGGGAGCAAAAAGACGTGCTCGGGAATGTCGGGAAGTCCTTCTCGGCTCTTCTGCTCTTCCAGCTGCGCTGAGTTGCTTCTGGAATCGTTTTGTGCTATTTGCATGCTCAGGAATTTAACCCCTTCACCCAATTTCCCAGTTCCTGCCGCGAGGAGAAGTTAGACCTGGAAATCTGGCAGCAAGTGGAAAATTATGAATAGAAATATAAACTTAATGTGTCCAGTGAAGAATTCTCGTCTTTCTCATGCACGCCGGGAATGCGCAGCTTTTTTGTGATCTCGCGAGTTCAATTTTCGAAAATGCTCAAAATTTCTCACGCAGTAAAAAAGGGGTTCTTTAATAAAAAATTTTTTTCAAACATCAATATTTCGGCTAATTTTTCGATTTTTACTTACAAAATTTAATGATATATTTTGTTAAAGTTCGAATTAAGACGAATTTTTCACTTTTTCCAAGACTTTTTCGAAAAAGGTGATGAAAAATACATTAAAAACCAAATTTACTTTCATTTTTCACTTTTTATTTATTTTAAATATTGTTAATTATTTTTTATGTCTTCTTTTCTGGAATTTCAAGGTTCTTTTTGAAATGTGTCTAAAGCAACTTCGGATTCTCGTGAAGTCAAAAAGAAATGCTCGAATCCCAGATTTTCGGGCGCCAGTCGCAGAGGCGTTGCGATTTTAAACGTGAAATGCTCAGAATCGCTCGTGAGCAACTTTTCTTGCTCGTCGAGCTGCACCTTATTTTGTGTGATTTCGCTCGGGCGCCCGGGACGCCAGAGAGCGCAGGAAGTCGCCGAGAAGCGAGTTCCGGGGAAGTCTGGGGAAGTGACTCGAGCGCCGGCGTGTCGCCGGAAGAGGAGCCCAGAAGGCCGCACTGGCCGCGAGCCTGGTAATCAATGCGGCCCCGATACGTCAATAGCTCGGCGCGCCGGCGCCTCTTCTGGCCGCCTGCTCGCCACTCGATTGCCAGTCGCATCAATTCGATCCGCAGCGCCGAGAATCTCGTCCGACTGCGTGCGCGCGGCGGCGCGCTGGCGCTTCTGGCGGCCTGGTGGCGTGACTGGTTAGAAAGTGCTCGTTCGGTTAAATATAATGCCGCAGCCCGGACTCTCCTCGGGCCTCTCGCTCGCACCCATCACTGACCCGCCCCAACCGGTGCTCCGCTCTGGGTGACCCGCGAGTCGTGGCCGCTGCTTTGCAACATTGTCCTCGACTATCCTCTTGTTACCAAGCGGACAGAATTTCAGCCGCCGCTCGCGCCCGTCACAACACTGGCGCTGCGCACACCAGCGCGCGCCCACCAACACACACGCGCAGATTCGGGCCTGGCCCACGGGCCAGACAGAGACAGAGCCGAGAGTTCATTCCCCGCGCGCTCGCGCTCTTTTCCCGCCTCGCTCGCCGGCAGTTTCTCCAACTCTGCGCCTCGCATACGACAGACATTCCCCGGAATTCTCACGCCAAATGTTCTAAGCCGCCTCGCGAGGGGCCAACAGCGCGATTTCCGCGCCGGCTTTCGCACCACAATCTCCTCAATTCGTGGCGGGAAGGCAATTTGATGATTTTCCGGAATCAAAATCGATTTCATCATCGAATTTATCTCGTTCCGACGTTTTTACAGAAACTTGTGCAAGACTTAATTCGACCACTTCTTGCTACTCGATTGACTTGAAATTTGGCACACGATTATATTTCGGTGTACCTTTTTCATCGCATCAAAATTTTCGTTAAATTTTGAAAATTGCATTTTCAGTTCTGATGACTTAAAAATTTGTAAATTTTTATTGTGACAAATTCTTCAAATTAGACGACGAAATTTTGGAAATTTATATGAAATTGTGCCAAGTTTCTCATATTTCATATGAAAAAATGTCTTTTTAACGCATAAATTCACTTATATTGACCTCAATTATAGTTTCTCTTACATGGAGTTGCAAATTTAGGAAATCTTGTGAAATTTTGACTCATTTCTTCGTTGGGAAATCTTCTTGAAGAGCTGTTTTCTAACAGATGTGAACCTCTTGTTCTGAAAAGACCTGCAAAAGAGCCACGAAATCCGCTGAAAGCTGCAAGCGTTGACAATCGAGCACTCGGCCTAATATCTTCCCCTTGGCAAGTAAAACGATTGCTTCTCATCACTAAACTGGTGTATATTTGCAAGATAATAACTTCACAGCATATAAATAAACGAGAGAGTGAATAAAAGGAATCATTTGGAACGTTTACTTGTGGGTGGATTAACTGAGTATCTAAAAGGACAACAAAAATAAATCACATACTTTCCATACAGCTAAATGCGCCTCTGGTCGCTGGACAGCTCAGCAGATGAGCGTGATGTTGCCGCTGTCGCTGCCCACGAGCAGCATGCGGTTCAGCGGCAGTGCCACGAGGCTCGTCAGCACGCCCTTCAGCGTGTCCGAACGCAGCTTCGTGACGAGGAAGGACGTCTCGGGCTGGATGCCGGAGTACACGCAGATCTTGTTGGCCGGCGTGCCGGAGATGAGCTCGGGACTGTTGTAGAAGAGGCAATGAGTGGGCTCGGCAGGATTCCTGCAAAGCAATCGACGCGGATTAGAGAGGCTGACGATGGGGATTCGGCCCAGGAGTCACTTACTTTAGATGGAACTGGAGACTGCCGTCGTGGGCGCTCCACACGGAAATACTGTGATCCAGGCTGGAGCTGATCACTTGGTGATCATTCGGCGCCGCCAACTGCAGCAGTTCGCCGTCGTGCGGACGCCAGGTGGCCAGGATCATGCCCGTTCGGCTGTCTAGCACTGTCAGCTGGCCAGAACTCAATCCCACGGCGACCCACGTTCCGGAAGGCGACACTGCCATGCAGCGAACAGATCCTGTAGCACTTTGCGTCAGCTGAAAGGTAATCGAGAGTCATTAGCCGACATTTTCTTAAAACTAGAAACACTGTTTCAATCTCTCTTTTTCTGTCCAATCTTCTTTCCATTTTGGGATGTAAACTCACCTTCCAGTCGATCACGTAAGACAAATCGCGCGCGTCGATGATCTTTACGGACGCGTCCGCGGTTCCAGCGAGCACGAGCGGACTGGGCGCAGGGAATGTGCGCACCACAGAGACTGGGCTGTGCCTTGTGGCGTCCAGCTGACCCATCAAGCTGCCCACGAAGGGATCCCACAGATGCACGCACGAGTCGCACGACACCGCGAGGCGCAGCGAGTCGAGGAAGGCCAGCGAGTGCACGGACTTCCGGTGGTTGGTGTACGTGTACTGACACGTGGACACCTTGGAGCCGTCGCCCTCGCTGCGCAGACTCCACAGCTTCACCGTCTTGTCCTTGGACGCTGACATGAAGCTGTTCTCGTTGTCCAGCGCCAGGATGCTGCGCACGGAGTTCGCGTGGCCGGCGTAGCTCTGCAGCTTGATCTGCTTCAGGTTCAGATGGTTGTCCTTGTCGGAGCGCCCAATCTCGTGCTCCCAGTACGCCAGCCAGTTTCCCCTGAGATGCCTGGTCGTGCTCACGTGGTCCATCTTGTACGTCACCATATTCAGCACCTCCATCACACCCATCTCCGGCGCCCTGGCGCTCCTCACCTCGATTCTGTTGCCCACCACAGCCGTGCCGAAGCTACTGCCCTCGCCCTCGTCGGCCTTCGACGTTCCCGGCACGGGAAGCCTCAGCGAATCGCTGTGCTGCTGTCTGTCCGCGGACGGCGCAGCTTCCGGCTGCTCAAATTCGTGACAGAGATTGAGGATCAGCGCGAGATTCTTCACCGTTTGCTGCATTACAGTCTCGCCGAGGAAGTTGAGGAATGGCACGTAAGCCATGTGCGCGAGATTCGGCGTGAACACGTCCCGGATCTCCTCCAACACCTTCTCTCTAATTGACTGACTCTTGATCTCCGCCGCGGCGGCGTCCAGCGGCGGCGACACTCCATCCAACGACGTGTTGATTTTGGCAATGGAGAACTGCAGCGGAGAGCCTTGCAGCGTCCACTCCTGGATGCCGCCGTCCCTCTTCACCTCCTCATACAGGTCGTCCTGCACAGGACTGCACTCACTGCCCGCCTTCGTGTCGCTCACAGACAAATTCTCCACCACGCCATACGCTTTGTCGAAGATGAGGAAGAAGCGCTGCAGCGCCGGAACGCATAGATGCTCGCGCGTCATCTCGCGGCCAATCCTGATGGACAGCACGTAGAGCGTGTCTAGCAACTTCCGTGCAATCACATTCCTGGCGAGGAATCCGTTCGGCATCGGGCATCGGCTGGAACAGATCTTGATGATGGGATGAACAATCGACTGGAGAATCATGTCCTGGAAAAAAACAAACGAAACAGTAGCTTTAAACTTGCTCTGAGAGAAAAATGGACTGAAATTCAAGAAGACGAACTCACGTGCAACTGATCCATGATGGTGGAGTCGCTGAGACAGGGCACCAGGTACTTGACGAGCTGAAGCGAGCTGATAAGCGCTCCCTCGAGACTCGGCGTGATGCGTTTCTTGCAGAGAATGATCAATTCACTCACGTGCGGGAGATATTGCAGCAGGATTAGCTGCTCGCCGAAGAGAGCAGCAATGGCCGTGAGACACTCGAGGATCTTGGCAGCGCTGTAGTCTCCAGCCACTCTTCCACAGGCGATGGAGAAGCTGTTGATGTCCGCGTGCGGCCTGGAGTCGTCCGGCAAGAGATTCTCCTGGCCCACATAGCACAGCGTCAGCATCTTCAGCAGATTCCGCGTGAGATAGCGCGCCGTGAGCACCGGCCCGAGACGATGCGACAGCCAAATGAGACTCTCAGCGCTCATCTCTGAGATCCTGCTAGACTTCCGCGCGCGCTCGTGCGGCTTCTCCGCGGCAATCTCATTGGAGTCCACGCTCTTGCGGCTGCCAACCTCGCAGCCGATCGAGAACACCTGATCACTCCGCCTGACAGAGTGCGGAATGGGAATTGTGGGCGACTTGGGATCATCATTCTCCACCACGGAATCCTCTGTCACTTCCTCCGCCTGTGCGTGATTTAACTGCAACTCTGACACGCTGCCGTCCGACTTGAACTCCAGCTGATCCATCAGGTGCATGATGTTCTTCTCAGCGTCCTCCTCACCGTCCATCTTCGACGCCTCCTCGTGCTCGAAGAAGAACAGTCCGTCCTGATCCGACGATGAGCTATCCTTCAGCGCTGCCCTGTCTTCCGCCCCAGAGTCCGGAGAGTTGGGCTCATCGCTCAGCTTCGGGCCTCTGTTCGCCTTCACGCGATGCCTGGCATCGTGGCAGTGCAGCGCCGGTGCATTCTCCGGCTCCTTGTAGCCGCCCACAGCCTCAATGAGAGGCGCTATGAAGTTGCCAAGAAAGACCCGCAAGCCAAATCGCACGATGAGTCGCAAGAGGAAGCTGTGGTGGTACAGTTTGACAGACTTTTTGCTCCTGAACGACGCGTTTGTTCCCGAGCGCGCCATGTCGAAGTTTATTGGGGCGCCGCCGTCGGAGTCATAGAGACGCAGCAGCGGCAGCAGCAGGTGCTTACGTGTCTCCTCTGGACCTAGAACAGCTGCCAGCGGATCGAAGAGATACCATGCGGCCAGAATTGCGGTGTCCTCGTGCGACATGAGCTCCACTATGTGCGGCAGAAGTAACTCCACTGCGGAGAACTGCTCGTTGCCGATAGGCTCCAGGATAGAATCGATTAGACTCACGCACGCCTTTTTTGAGGAACAAAAGCAAATGATTAATATTCGTGCGTTTATACAAATTGATAACAAGTGAGCCAATGCAAGTCAGAATTCAATTCTGACTAAAACTGAGTATGTTTTAAGGCTTTTAACCGCTTCTCTTACCTTCACTCTGCACTCCGCCATCCTCCGGCGGAAGGCCATGCGCGTCCGATCCACTGTCTCGTACTTGGCGCAGTCCTTGCCATCACACTCGAAGAAGGTGTTCATTTCCAGGAGCCTGGCGGCGCCGCGGAAGCGCTGCAGCGTCTCGACGGTGGCGAAGACGCCAATATAGGACGGCGGGAAGGGAAAGAGAGCATTCGCGAGCAACGGTTGCAGGATCTGGTGAGCCGACGGGATGGGCAGGCCCTTCTCCGTGATGATTGCCTCGTCAGCCGTGAGCTGGAGGAAGAGCTGGACGGGATACTGGACGCAGGCAGGCAAGCTCGACTTCTCCGCCTTCACGATGCTGCGACATGTGGCCAGGCGCTGCTCGAACGTCCCGCCGCACGCCGCCGAGTTCAGCGGGCGCATCTTGTGCGGAAGGCAAATCTCCACGATGAGACAGCCCAGGATTTGCAGCTCGCGCAGTCGGTGCTCAGCGATGATCTGCTTGTAGTTCCTCGTGGACTTCTGGACGATCTGGTTCTTGTGCTTCAGATTGAGCAGACGCTTGTTGTGCTTCAGACTCGCCTCGTAAGTCTCCGAGAAGATTCTGTTGGTGAAGGAGCCGGAATCTGTCTCGCCTGCTATGTAGGAAGCGCTGGATCGAGATGGAATCTCCACTTTTGGCGAATTCTCGCCGTCGCTGAGGAAAGTTTTGCGCAGAAAAACGTCAACAGCCTCCACGGCTATCAGCTGCGACACGGGATTGTAGTCCTTGGGCAAGATGATTGTCTTCTGCACGTTCTGATAGCAACTCATGGATCTCTCGATGCTGATGGACATGTCCTCGGGGATCACTCGCGTCGTAGTTACTTGCCGCGAAGGCGTATTCTCTCTGTGCGGCTCTCCAGGCTGCGTTGTGAGATCCTCAGAGCTCCTCGTGAGCCTTCTCTTGGACGTCTCGGCTATTTGGCTGTGGATTCTTGGCTGGTTCTTAGACAGCCACACATTGGGGATCACTTTAGGTGGGTGGGCGTGCGTGAAGAGCTGCACAACGCCTCGCTGGCAGAGGTTCTGGTGATCGTCCACCATTGAGAGGCAAACATTCTTAGCCTTCACGGCCGCCGCGCCACTCAGTTTGTGGCCAAAGGTCAAGTCTATCCAGTTGTGCAGCCTCTCGGACACATAAGTGCTTTCCAGCGCCTCGCGGTGCTTCGTGACGAAGTCCTCAGGGCAGCTTGCCCAGGCGGGCACCTCCAAATCCGGCAGATCCTCGTGGATGCTCTTGAAGACGCTGGCGTCCGTGAAGAACTCCGGGATGCATTCGTCCGGTGTCCACTCCTGCAGGCGTTGGATGGACGCCGGATATTCGGCCGGCACCCACACCGTGCGCACGTGGCGACACAGGACGCTGCGCGGCGTTCGCCTGGCCATGTACACGTAGAACGTGATGTCAGACAGCACGTCGGACACGTGGTGGGGAATCTCGGCGCCATTCAGCGGCTGGAACGTAAGATCTAGCTGAGCATCTCCCTTGTTCAGACGGTATTTCGACTTGGAAAGATCGCGCCAGTTGTTGCCGTTGCGGAAGACGAAGTCGCTGACCCAGGGCATGATATGGTGGTGTCCGGGTACGCCGATGCGGCGTCCGGCGAAGTTGTTGAGGATTGTGAGGTAGTCGAAGTTGGATAGCTGGCCGCTGCACCACATCTCGCAGCAGTCGCGCAGCGAGTACGAGGGCGCTCCCAGTTCCGGAGGCGGCGCGAAGACGCTCCTCTTCTTGCCGGGCGAGGAGTTCGCGGGCAGGAGGTCATACACCTCCTCCGTGTCGCTCTCCAGCTGCAGAATGTTAGCCTCGATGCGCGGCATCACCTGCAGCCAGAGGTTCTCCGTGAGGTAAATGTCACCGAGCGTGATGTCGCCCAGCAAAAGTCCCTTCCGGTGCATCGCCTTCATGATGTTGCACAGCTGGTAGATGAGGAAGAGCGGCTTGTTGTGCGACCTCTCCAGGATGGCCGGGCTGTATGTGATGCAGTCCTGGAGGGTGTTGCTCAGCGCCAGGTCGTGAATGACGAAAAAGTGGCTGTTGCTCTCGATGGTCGCTAACACAGGGTAGAGATTCGCGTCGGCGTTCTCCTGGCTTTCGCTGCACGCCGCCAGCGCCTCCGCGTCGGACACTCTGTCCAGCTTTGCGTGCACCACCGGGCAGCCGTACGTGCGGGTCACCGCCTCGCGCAGCACCACGTCGTACGGCACGAGATTCACGGACTTGTCGCTCCGACGGATGCTCTCGGCGGCGTCCCGTCTCTCGCCCTGCGACTCCACGTGGCGCTTGTACGCCGCCCGCCACAGGTTCTTGTGGTTGCTCTGGCTGACGTAGTGCAGGATCTGGGAGTAGGACAAGGGCATCTCGCCGTCGATGGGCTCATGGCGAACGCGCGGCAGCGGAATCACCTTGTGCGTGTACTTCTTCAGGACGCTCACGTAGAGCCGTGACCAGTGCGGGTCCGCACCGAAGTCCGCCCAGTCCTCAATTGGGTTCTGGTAGGTGGGGAAGGGGATGAGCTTGCAGTATTTGGCCAGGAACTTGATCCAGGTGTTGCTGGCGAGAATCTCAAAGCGATTCGCCACTTTGGTCTCACATATTTGGCGTTTGGGCACTCCCTGCAAACGACACATTCAGCACAGCAGCCGGAGGATATGCAGAGAACTACTCACCAGCTGCTCCGTCAGCACTTCCATGGTTTTTCACGTTTTTCACGAGGAAAATGCAAAATAAACATCACACGGAAAATAAAAATAATCCAACTTGACACTTCTTCGCCCTTCAACTGCCTTCAGCGCCACGAGTGACTGGTGTTTGAGGTTGTGCTTTCAAAAACGCACCGTTAATCACATCAATTCGTTCTATTTATTCTTCAATTTTATATTTAAAATACTTCTAATAGAAAAAAATACATTTACAAGGCACAAGAAATTACAAAATAAGTAGTAAAATAATTCCAATTAAAATTTTTATTCCTGGCTGAAAAAGAACTGCTGAAAATCACTCAATTGAGACGACGAGGATCTCTTTTTATCGCCGCTCAGCTTAATTTAATTGAAATCCAATAAAATAAAGCAGTCTGAAATTGCCCTCAAAGTGCGTCAGTGCCTCTATGAGTTCAAGGTTACCCCAATTCGGGTGTTTTTGCTCTGGGACAATTTCATTCGATCCGTGTGTAAAGTTTTCCTTCACGTGTCGCGCTAAATAAATATGGTCACAACGTGATTTTTGCTTCATCCCGCCAATAAAGCACTTTCCAAGTGATTTTTGGCTGATTGATGTGCGAAAAAATTGTCTGTGAGCTCTGTTGACATAACAGTTCTCGTGGCTTTCAGTGAAATTAATGAAATATTTCATGCCAAAGTGAAAGTTGGATGAAGAAGTTTTGCGAGAATGTTGACTATTGATCATGGGATGTCTTATCAATTTGTAGAAATTGGGGAAAAGTGCTGAGAAGATTGAAATGTTTGAATTTATTTGGCTAAAAATCGAGATCGTGAAGTTTTCAAAGCCCAAATCTCGTGTGTGAACAGCATGCAAATTCACTTTTTGCCGTATTCCATCGCATTCCAATGAAATTATCTCGTTATGGGGAATTCCCACGAAGAAAAGACATTTGCGGTACCAATTAATAGAGAATCCCAACCAGCAGAGACAAAACGATGGGACTTTTTGTGCAAGTTAATCACATTAAATAGGCGGAGACACAAATATGGGTATGCAAATATTTTGCGGGAAATTTATACTCTATTATCTTGCTTTTGGTTATTAGAAAAAAAAAAACGATGGCATTCTATCAATTTGAGGCGTGTGTATGTCAAATATTTGGTGTAGTTTCTTCAGAATTCCGTGCGGTTTCACGACGTCATGCGACGTGATTTTTTGGCCGGGCGTAGGAAAGTGTTTTTTCCGCGCCAAACACGCCACATTAGAATCAATAAACCAAAGCTAGAATTTCCTAATAAATCAGTTGAGCAAATGCTGCGGCTTTGCCAGAGGAGGCTCATTAGGCATTCCGGCGAGAACTGCTTAAAGGTGCATTTATCGCGCATTTTAAGCGTGTGTGTCTTAACAAGGTCAAGGGCTTCAATTATGGTTTTCTCACTCTCTCAGAATATCATTTCAATTTTTTTCAGTCCCCCAGCAAAACGTAATCACTCATCATACGTAGAAAATCACGACATTGTGTCCATAATCAAGTGAATCCGGATGCAGGAAATTGAGCCAAAACTGCGAAGCTCAATGCACTCCTCAATGGCGCACAATTTGTATTCTCTCCCCACCATTTGATTTAATGTTGGCGAGCTTTCAGTTTCTTCAGCGCTGCGCTGATAAGTCGTGCTTTTTTGCATATTCCGTCGTGAAAAAAAGTAACTCAAATATGCATAGGCAAAATATGTCAAGCGATTTGACACTGAATTTTGCGCCGAAGTTGGACGAAAAAAGAGCTGCACGCGAGCCATTTTTCATCGCGACCATTAAGCAATTTCTGATTGTCTAATGAACAAGGTTTGATCTACTAATCGTCGCGATTGGAGTTGAGTTTTGCATAGATTGCAGACGAAGTCTCAATTTATTGCTTTTTATTCAAACTTCAGCGCTTCTTTATTGTGACAACTTGACTTTGCTGTATGCAACTTTATATTGATATCTTATAATATAAGATGACGAATTTTGTGATATAAGAATAAGACATGCAGATAAATTTGTGGAATCTCATACCGGATGAAATCTTCAAAATCAATGAAATTTATCTTGCATTTCAAAAAATCTTAATATTAACTTTGAGGTTAAGGTTGAATTTATTCGTTTCATTTGAAAGAAAGGATTTTTCTTGAGTTTCATATGAAGAAATATGAAGAATAGTTTACTAAAAATTATAATTCAGTCAAACAGTATTTTTTTGTTTTGCAGGATGTCAAAATTATCTATTAAATTCAAGACATTTTTAGGTTAAAATTCATATCTAAAAAATTTCGTTCATAACCTTGCAACAAAACAGAAGTCATCAATAGAATTTATTAGACTCAAAGCATCCTCTTACATTTATGGATTATAAAATGCGATTCGTAAAGTTGAAAAAGGCTCGAAAGTCTCCAAATATTAATCTTAGTTTTGCCCGTTATCAGCTCAGGTCCAAATGCACTGAAAATTGAACGCAATCGCCACAACAATTTGACGCAGCCACATTGCGTAGTCTGAAGCACACTTTGCCAGCATAATTTAATTGACTATAAAAACATTAATATGCGAAATATATAAAGAACACATCTATTGCTTTCACAGCAATTAGAAATCGCATAACAAGATTTTACCACATCGACGTCATCAGACTCGTAATTGCGTTCAAGTGCAAGGAATTTGTGGTGCCACTAAATGGTCAGTATTTTTTAAATATTCGCACTAAAAACATGCCGGAATGGGCTTTTCGGGGCGGCAGCGGGGAAAAGACAAGTTGAAAAAGCGATCAACATTTAATTGGTGTCGTGTAACATGGTTTATCGCCGTTCAGTCGTTATCACACTCGACTGTATTGACTCTTAGAATTAAATGAACATGATGGGAAGCAGAAATCTCCAGGTTGGAAGCTCGCGAGCTAAAAGTATTTCAAATACACTCTGATAATAAAATCATTTACAGACACGAGCAAAAAGTTGCACGCGACCTTCCATGACGACAATTTTACATGAAGTAATTGAAAATTCCAGAGGGATTTGATAAGATTATGCTATGGTTTTAATGTTGCTCACTGGAGTGCAATTTTATTCACTAAAAATTAACATATCTGGGCAATTTTGCTTTGCATTTTCAAGCTATTTTCTCAAGCAAAATGAATAAATTTAATATGCACATCGCGAAAACATGAATTAGTAGATATTCACAGAAGGAAAAAAAAATTTGGACAATATTTAATTCCAATTTGTTAGTAAAAATGTAATTTATTACAATCATTTCGAATTTTAATTTTAATCTCATCAAACTCAGGGTGTTTAATTTAATTGTTTATCGACCAAGCCGAGATTCCGCTGACAGTTTCTAAGCCAGAAACAGGCTTTTTTAAGAAACTTGAGAAAAGTCCTGCTCGTGTCTGTACGGGAATTTTGGCAGAAAAGCCCGCTGTCTGGCTGAATCGTCTCCGCTGAGAGCAGCTTCCACAGTTGCGACAGTGAAGCCCCACTTCTTATCGCAGAGCTTGGATTTTAGTGTGCCAGCGAGACCTTGCAGATGAGCAGCTTCTCGAGTGCTTTCTTCCTTGCGCGCCATAAAACTGACTCAGTGGGAATTTAGCGTGGATTTCCACGGGGCGATTTTCCGCATGTCTCTTTTTGGAGTGTCTGTGCGCGAATGGACTATTTTCGATGGACTGGCTTATCACGAGAGCCACCAATAAATACCTTTTTTTCTCGCCCATCCTTCACTGCAACCGATAGCACACTCGAGAAGTGAGCAACTATAAAATTCACTTTTCGCTTCATCACCTCCAATTGTGTTGAGCCGACAAGCACCTATAAAAGACCCACAACAGGTGATCGCGACTCTCATTCCCACAGAAGTTGTGCTACCTTTTGGATTGTGCGGTGATCGCGGAGAAGGCGATTCACACATAACCTGGAATTCCGCGGTTTTTTTGTGAGAGTGCGCGCACGAGGAGTGGAAATGTGGGTGGTGAGGTGGTGATCCTACTAGTAATTGATCACACCTGGAGCACAAGAGAGAGAGAGCGATTGCAGTCGCCAATTGAGAGTGTGATAGTATATTTTTTTCTGTGGATTTTGTGATCGAAGCGCAATTGCAAGATGTTGACGGGATGGCGAAAGACAGTGTCGCGCTGTAAGTACGCGCTTTGCACTTTCATCCTCGACAGTTTTTCATGCCCTTTGACCTTCGCGATTCCTGACCACAAATGTCAAGTGAATTAGTGGCACGTGACAAATGTGGACAAGTTTTTCTACGCATAATTCATCAAAATTTACACACGACGAACATCTCTAATGAGGTATTTTTTGTGGCCTTTGACTTTGCTCACTGGGAAGAGATGTATTATAAATATTTAATAACCACTTTTAGTGTGAAACATGTGAAAATTTCACGAAAATATCGTTTTCCTCCTAACTTGTCAGTGCGCGAACTACAAATTCTGACATACAATTTTCACAGGAATATCTCTTAATTCGTTCCATTTAGCACAACAATAAATTTCCGTTCTCAATGAAAGAGTGTGTAATAAATTTTCGTAGTCAACTTTGCGGTTTTCCCTTTCAATTTTTTCCATCACATGTAAAAGCACCGCAGAAGTGAAGAAAATTCCACGTGAAACAGCGTGAAATTTTTCGCCAAAAGTGAGCCAAAAGCTTCGCCAGCGTGATAACAAGTTTTTTTGCGGCGCGCGCGCGAGAAAAAAACAGCGAAAGAGTGGGATTCCAGCGTGATCTGGTTTATAAATTCAAATTAAGACTTTCTTGAGCCATACAAAGTGGATGTTAAAAAAGCCATATAGAAGGCAATTAATTATGCAAAATCAATTCGCACGGTTACATGTCGGGATTGTTGATTCCAACTCATGTAATTGCAACACTGAAGCTGTGCTTTCAAAGCTTCATTTGCAGCAAGAAATGATCATCATCATTTTTTTTTTTGTGAAATTGGGGCTTTTTCTTCTCTCGCCAATCTGGTTTACAATGAAAAGTATGTAAATAACGAAAAAAGGCGGTGAGCGGTTAGCGATGATTTCGTCATATCGCACTTTGCCCTTGATTTTAAAGCTCTAAAATTGCCTCCCATTAGAATTACCTCACAGATATATTTTTTCTCTCTCGCGCCGCGAAGCTTTTCAACTGGGTTGTGAAAAATCTTATTGTTATCTAAGAGAACAACTGTGTTTGATTCATATCAAACAATACCAGTGAATTAATGCCAAGAATGTTCGATTAGTGGTCTACTTTTGTGCGAGCTCAATTCATTATCCGTGCGCTATACAAACTAAACATTCAATTAAAGTAGAAAAGCATTTCCTCTTTTTTGCACCAACACCCACAAATGGAATATGCTTTTTGCCGGATGGCGAAAATATGTGCATGGAAAAAGCATAAGTTTAATCACCGCGCACATTCGCGAAGCGATTAAAGCGGACAAAATCCCCTTTTTGCCGACACTTCAAGAGCGCGTGGATTATTTTTTCTTGCACCTTGTCGAAAAACACCCACCACAATAGACGCCACGCAGATTAGGCAATGTTATGTGATATATTGATGAATTTGCTGCAGTCAATTGACAACAAGGTTACGAAGTCGTGAAAGTCTCCAATAAACACAGGAAATTTACCTGACTTTCATTCTCATTTTCCCGCCACTTTTGCCCTGGGCTGCAATCTTTTCTGCTGAAGTCATCTGAGTAATGCTCAGAAATTCCCATGTTGCAGTTTGACATGGAAAATTGATGCTAAATTGCATGGTTCTCTATGCACGCAATCTCGCAAGACTGTGCGCGATTCTCTGAATGAATTCTCAGCACTGACGATGGAGACGCCTGGTGAAAGCTCTGCCGAATCAATTTTTCTGTTCATTTTCGCGTGCAGAATTCATCAAAAACACAATAATGCATGAGATTTATGCTTTAGGATGTTGATGGGTGTCGAAATGAGCGCTAAACTTGATGAACATGTTTTTAATCATGATTTTTGTTAAGAAAGAGAGAAAAATCAGACGAAAAGATGAGAGATAAGCATTCCTGTATTTCTTCTCAGGATTACATATGAGAATGATCGTCACGATTGCGCAATGCTCAGTAATTTATGCGAGAATTTATAGTATTTCTGAATAAATTTTCAAATATTTACCTTTGTTGCCATAAAAATGCAAACATCTGCTATTGCTCAGGTAATTTTTCAATTAATCAAGTAAAGTATCCATTTCTCTGATGGGTGTGAAAGTGTAAATTTCTTGGTAACTTTCCACATCATCAGCTCCCTCATTTTTCCCCACACCTGAGCTGAACAACTTGCAAACAGAGATAATAATGACAATTGTGTGTGCGGTTCCATAAAAGTGGATCAGAAGCAGAAATCCAAAAGAATTTTACAAACACACAACAATTGATTGGCGTTTGGAAAATTCATAAAACAATATCATTTTATTGGCGTCGGAGGCACTCAGAAAAAATCTAATAAAATACATGAATGAGTGTGTTATTGTACTTATGATTTATTTGTTTACTGATACAGAATAGTTACAGTCTGTTAATGGGGCGCAGATCATTTCGCCATATCATTGATAACGCGCGTTCCACATTAATCTTCACCACGCTGATCTCATGCTTCCTTGGGCAGGCTTTCTCATACCGCAGCGCGTCGTTTTGGCCATCATGGGCTTCCTGGCCATCGCCAATGCCTACACAATGCGCATCTGTCTCTCCGTGGCCATCACGGAGATGGTGAAGAAGGACTATGAGAACATCACAGGCGACGGCCAGGACTACTGCCCAGCGGACCCGTCCGGCGGTGACGATGGCGGCGGTGGAGACTTTGAGTGGAGCGAGGAGCTGCAAGGACTCATCCTGTCCGCCTTCTACTGGGGTTACGTCGTAACTCATCTTCCTGGAGGACTTTTGGCCGAGAAGTTCGGCGGGAAGTACACTCTGTCGCTGGGAATTTTTTCAACAGCCATCTTCACCCTCATCACGCCAGTCACCATCAATTGGGGTGAGTTTGAGTCTTTCACCCAAGGAGGAAATGGCATTCGTCACATCTTCTAATTATTAGAAGAAGTTTAGGAATATTTGCAAGATTCTGATAGATCAATAGAGTCAAAAAGTTAATGCGCAACTGCTTAAACCGGAAAAATTAGCAATATCTTTACAAATAATTGGTTATTCTTGACATTATCAGTCTGACCAAAGTGCGAGTTTTATTTCAAAAATAGATGAGAAACCATTAAGAAGCATTTTCCTAATTCGAAACTTTTTTCTGTGCTTATGTTCGACTTCAATACATATTCCAATGTTCTCTGTTATTTAAAACAAAAGCTTTGAACAGAAGAATCTTGCAAATATTTAATCACTTCACATCCCTTTTGGGCATTCTATCTCCCCCTTAATTTCTCATTAAACATATTTTGTGACGTCTTTCGTCAATCCTCAGGCGGCTCCACGGCTCTGATCGTCTTGAGATTCCTCGAGGGTCTGGGCGAGGGCACGACCTTCCCCGCCCTGTCGGCTCTTCTGGCACAGTGGATTCCGCTGAAGGAGCGCAGCAAATTGGGCTCACTCGTGTTTGGCGGCGGCCTGGTAAGCCCCTCTTCACGCTTATCTGCAACATGTGACAACTACTCCAAAATCAATTATCTATCATTGGAAACAAAGAGTCCATTTATCCATTGATGGGCAGCGATTGGGATCTCGTGCAGCACGAGATTCCAAGTTCAAAATTCCGCTGAAAAGTGTGATTTATTGCTGATAAGATTTTTATTAGTCAATTTACGAGTGATTAGATTCAAGCCACACATTGATGATTGATGAGGTGTCCAACTAATGATAAATTAATCGGCTCATCGGGATTTTCTCCGCAGGTCGGCACTATTGTTGGCAACTCCATATCTGGTGTCCTTTTGCACAACATCGACGGCTGGGCCTCGGTGTTCTACTTCTTTGGCGGTCTGGGCGTTCTCTGGTTTGTCCTCTTCGTGAGTATCTGAGTCACGGCTGATGGGATTAAGTCGATTCAGAGCCACGTGAGACTGACCCTTTCCTCCCCTTCTGCTTTGCAGGTCGTCCTGTGCTACAGCAATCCCGAGAGCCATCCTTTCATCACGGACGAGGAGAAGGCGTACCTGAAGGAGGAGCTGGGCTCCCTGGAGCGCGACAAGAGCCTCCCGCCCACGCCATGGCGCGCCATCTTCACCAGCGCCCCCATGTTGGCGCTTATCTGCGCCCAGGTGGGTCACGACTGGGGCTTCTTCATCATGGTCACCGACCTGCCCAAGTACATGAGTGACGTGCTGAGGTTCTCCATCAAAGAGAACGGCATCTACTCCTCACTGCCATACGCTCTCATGTGGATCGTCGCCATCCTCACGGGCTTCCTCAGCGACTGGTGCATCGCGCGCAGGTTCCTGTCCATTACGGCGGCCAGGAAGTGGTTCACCGGTATCGCGGCCGTCGGTCCGGCCATCTTCATCGTTGCCGCGTCCTACGCCGGCTGTGACCGGACTCTCGTGGTCATCCTCTTCACTATCGCCATGGGCATCATGGGCACCTTCTACCCGGGCATGAAAGTCAACCCTCTGGACCTGAGTCCCAACTACGCCGGCACCCTCATGGCCATCACGAACGGTATCGGTGCCATCACGGGTATCCTGGCGCCGTACGTGGTGGGCGTGATGACGCCCAACCGCAGCATAACAGAGTGGCGACTCGTCTTCTGGATTGCTTTCATCATCTTCGTCGTCACGACGGTCGTCTACTCGATCTGGGCTTCCGGCGACGTGCAGCCCTGGAACACGCCGCATCTGATGAACAAGTCCGTTGAGCACGGCGACGCGGAAGAGGAAAAGGACGGCGAGAAGAAGCTCAAGCTGGAACTGAACCTCAAGGCGGAGAAAGTGGAGAAGCAACTCTAAACAGAATTTTCCCATAGCATGCCAAGTGATTGAGGCACAGAGTGAGGGTTTAGGTCAAGGCTTAGGCTTCAAATCATACGTGAATCGATGACGTACGCGTAGTGTGTAAATATTGGTGAAGAGATATATTGTGAGCTCTTACAGAGACGTAAATATAGGTCTTAACGCCGAGAGATTAAGTTAAATACGTAGAACATGAATATTTACAACATACTTAAAGTCTATAAGATCTAGTATATAGTACGACTTAAATCTGTTTTGAACTACGTAAAATATTGTTAAAGACTTTCGCTTAATGGACATTTAGATAGGTGAATTAGGCAAAACTCCAGTGCTTTACCTGTAAACCCGTAAAATTTCCGCCTAAACCTAAACCTTCATTGTGTGCTTGGGTGTATTGGACGACAAATCGCCACTAGGTTAAGTGATGAAACAGCCGAAAAGACTTGATTTTCTTACAAGACAAACCACAGTTTGTACTGAAGATGCTGAAGTGGTGCGACGCGCGCCTTCATACGTAAATAATAATGTATCAAGGATGTCATGTCAATGTACATAAAATGAAAAGAGTGAATATTTAATGCCTTGAACGTGTGCATTTATCTAGGAGACAAATAGAGACGATAGAGTGGCTATTTAGCAGTATTAGAACGACTTCTTCAAGATGTACACTTCTCTCTATATGTATATTGTGTGGAGAATAGACGAAATATATACATATGTAGCAGCCGCTCTCTGTCTATCTTGTGGAAAGTCCCGCTGGCCAAGGGGCGTGAGCGCGAGAGAGTCGGCGATTGTGGAACAGGAATTGATAGCGACCGTTGGGAACTTTTATCTGCGCCGTGGGAAGCCAGCGTCTTCCAACCGCACTCTCGAGCCACGGGAAAGTGCGGGCTGGCATGCGGACCAGGCTGCCAGAGAGCGTGGGATCCGCTTTTTTCCGCCGCCACGAGGATGGAGAGAAGGAAAAAAAATCGATGAGGAGGGGCGCGAAAGCTCTCGAGGGGAGTCCTGGGTGGGCGGCCAGCATCACACTCGCGTCGAGATAGTGTCAACCCATGAGTGCCTGTCCCTGCCGTTTACTAGCCCAATGACCCAAAGATCCCGGCGGGAGTTGCGCGGGCCACCCCGCGTCGCGTGACCTCCGACCCACTCTCCGGGCGGCCTGGCCCGTGGAGATTGACAGCTGTCCAAAAAACGTCAGTCAAAATGACGCATGGTGCTTTTTGAACAGGATACCAGAATCCACGGCGCACCCTGGCAGATTTACGGCCCGGGTGGGTGGAGGACACCCTGCGTTCGCCCCTTGTTCACCCTCGAGAGTGCGCGTGGATTGCGCACTGCGAGCTTTCCGCGCGCCCGGCCGGCAGGGTGGGTGTGTTTCACACCGCGTGCCTGGGGGTGGTCCTGACGCGCACGGGGCGCGCGAACCAGCCCCACGTTTTCCATGCCCACAACGCCCGGGCGGCCGGCGAACCTCTCCAGGCAGGCCTGCACGTGCCGCACGCGGAGTCCTGAAAGGGACACGCCAGAACCCGAGCCACGGCCGAGCAGTGCGTGGGACGGAGCTTAAGGACGCCCACCGGAAGTGGAAGGAGCCGAATCTGTGGGGCCCGCGCGGAGCAGAGCGTGGAATCACAGCAACTGAGCGTATAAATGTGGGCGTGTTGATCGCACGAGGCGACCGAGTTGAGGCAGTCCCACCTGTCTCACTCGCCGACCAGGCGCGCATAACTTGCCTTCACGGCTCGCTTCTGCCTTTGTTTCGCCGACGTCAGTGGAGCCGGAGAAGCGTCACGAGACTCACACACTCAGACGCGATCCGCACACACTCAAGGCTGCTTTGGAGCGTTTGGAGCAATTTGCTCAGTTCACACGTGCGAAGCCGCAAACGTACAATTAGTTTCACGAGACGTTTGCACCTTAACCCAAAAGTTTTTTTTTTAGGTTTTGCATGCGGTTCATTCTAAGCCACAGGCAAATAAGTGTGAAATTAGAGCGACAGTAATTGGTAGTAAAAAAAAATTGAGATTAATAATTTGTAAATAAAAGAAAAAGATATTTTCTTTTGGACCTTTTGCGCTATGAAATCTCAAGAGTGTTAACAAAACTTCTTAATTACCCGTGAGAAATTTTAAACGGATTTAGAAACCGGTCCTAATTGAAAATATCTGGAAAAAATTCAATGATAAGTGCATTCAGCAGATTAATCTTGAACAGCATACCTCGCGTCATGGGTTAAGGTTAAGTGGTTCAAGTCAAGCAGTAAACAATAAACTAAATTACTTGTAGTAATATTTCTAGCAAACCCTAACTGAGGTCAAGATTAGCGTCTGGACCTAGTTGCGGGTCAAGAATAGCTGCCAAACAGGAAATTCAAGTTTCGCGCTGTTTCTTGAAAAAATCTTGGCGGCAAATCGAGGGTTTGCCGATGGGCAGGGATGCGATTTCATGGGGAGGTTCTGAGGAGGCGTGCACGGTGTGAGGAGGTGGACGCCGACGAATTGGACGACAACTACGACGGCTACCAACAATGCAGCATCGCGGGCGATGCTCACAGACATTTCACAGGGGTTGTCCTTCGAGGACACTTCGCGAGGACACTCGCCCTCCTTCGCATGTCCTGTCGACGTCAATTTCAGGCTTCCGCCAAATCCTACCAGACGGCCAGAATATGCAGCTGCGTCGCAAGGACCTCCAAGCCACCCACAGACGTGCCGCGACGCATCGGCAGCACAATGGGTGCGGAGTGCCCGATACTATTCTTGGCTTGATTCTTGCGGAGAATAGCACGGTGGGAGTTTTGCCGGTGAGGACAGAGACGGTGGCACTTTTCCGGCTTTTCCTGGGAAAGCGGACGTCGCGACGGCAATCGCTTTCCGTTCCTTTTCACCAAGGCAGCAGAAGTGCTAGGAACGGAGCCGCGACGCCTCGATTTTCCCGACCCCGATCCCACATCAAACAACCACCTTCTGCCGAGGGGGTGGTTATTTTTAGAGCACGCGCCGTGGGAGATTGCGCAGACAGAGCGCGCGCGAGCTCACTTTACGCCGAACTGTCGAGCATGAAGCACGCGCCGCCGAGTCCTCAGAGGAGGGCCGGAAAATCCCACTTCTGACGGTGTGGCAGATTCAGTGGGCGCCGGGCGATTGGCGACGAAGCAAGCGTGGCGACTGTTTCGCCAGACGAGTTGCGAGATTGCTGTGAGATGAAAGATGAAACAGCATCCTTCAGGAACATTTTCTACTAGGCAACCATCATCTCCCCAGAGCGCCACGCGAGTCGTGATGGAGAGATGATTGTGGAGTTCGCCAGAGCGAGGCGGAAGAGTCAGCTGAGCAGCTAAAGGAAGGCCAGATGTTGATGGTTCGTTCACCTCGCCTCTGCTGCCGATGTGAGCGTTGAGAGCCGAAGCGGCTGACGAGAGTTAATCCCAAGAGATTCGTCACAGTCCTGGCCAAGGCTGGGTTTTGGTACATATCACCTAGATTTTAGCCCCAGTCTAGACCTAGGCTAGACCTAATAGCTTTTGCGCCAGTCGCCGGTGGTGAGGTTGCGGCTGTCATCTCCCATCTGCACATCTGCCGGAGAGAAAGAGTGTCGCGTGAAAAATATATGGCCGCCTGGTTGAGTCTGTTTTATTATTTCTCTTGTTCGTTTTTGTACGTCGCGCATTTGAAATATCTCGGGCGCCCGCAGTAACTCACGGCGAGACTCTATTGGCAGCTGCCGGAGAGCGCCCTCTCCCTCCAGCCGAAGGACTCCCGGGGGGTGGCAGGATGGGGCTGATTTGGCCGGATGGCGATTGAGTGGCCCTTGTCGCGGAAGGAGGTGTCGTTATCGCGCCATTGTCGCAATGTTACAAACGCGATTTTTTTTCGTTCCGGGATATAACCCGTTCGATCTTTGTAACCTTTGTAACAGGATAGCAGGAGCGGCACAGGGCGCAGCCGGCAGCGAAGGTGGCGCTGCTCGGTGGCCGAGTGCGCGCCCCGGCACGACGGCGTCCCGATGGCACGCCGAGCGGTGTAACATCGGGCGGGTTACAGGCGTCGCGACGCGCCAAAAAAGGATGGCGCGCAACTACAAAGAAGCACGAGATGGAACTTTTTCCGCGAAGATGTACGGCATAGTATGAAATTAGAAATTATTTTATGTGCCACTCACATGTGGCGGTGGCTGGCTAATTGCCCCGGCGAGCATCTACTTGAAGAGCGCAATTGATTGCCACGGAAGGAGAGAGTCTATAAATTCGAATATTCTAGTGTAGTCGACTCGGCGGCCAGAAGGCGCAGGAGGTCGCCGGGACGCGGTGGCCGGGAGGCGTGCGTGGTGCCGACCGTGATTGCAGCTTCGGCTGGAGCCACTAGGAGTGCAGACGGGGCGCAACGCCCGGCTGCTTCCCCGGCACGCTCTGTCGCTGGCCCGGCTACCCGGCCGCAAAAGACAGGATCTCGCGCGCGCGAGCGAAACCCTTCAAGCGCCACGTCGCGCCGTCTCGCTCGCGCGCACGGCCCGCCAGCGGATTTAGATACACACACCAAGTGCAGAAAGTGTCGCCCTTCGAGCGTTAATCCCTTTGTGTTGAGTAGGGCACGTTCCAGAGTCTAAATCTCCGACTAGGACTGCAGAAGACGCGTGTGACGTCCGTGGATTTAGAGGCGCAGAAGGAGCGTGTGGAGAGAGACCACGAGAGAAGTGTGTGCCAGAGGCACCACGTGAAATCCTTGTACGCTCACCTTCCACTCGGCACAGCCGCACAAAGTCACAGCTATTCCCACTGCCCTCTTTCTCTCGCGCGGCACACTGAAGAGCGACGGAAGCGCACACCAACGGCAAGACTTCCTGGGCTATCTCATCCCACCTACGTGTCGTCCCGAGGTTTGGGGCAATAAAATCATCCCCAGAAAATGCCCATAAACAATGCATTGAGTATGGATTGCCAATTTGCAAATAAACTAAACACAAAACCTTTGAGTTAGAAGTTTTCTTCTGTGTACCCTGGAATGAAGTACGCGTAAAATCAAAGTATTTCTCTGTCACTTAATCCACTCTTATGTAATGATTTTTGTTAAAAATACAGTCAATCACACGAAATTAAATACTTGCAATGATTCACATTGTCATTTATATTCTTCTACAAAATTAAAGAGATATCAGAATAATATTAAAGTTGTTCGTCTTTGCACCTATAAAATAATATTTCAAAATGTTAGTGGAAAGATATCAAAGAGTATAATGATGAATAGATGCTTGAAGATCCTCGAATGAGGAGTTCTAAATTTTCAAATGTGGATTCCTCGAGAGAATGAATATACAATTCACCATACAAAATCATCCGATGTGAACTTTATGGTTTCACTGTCCATTTGCACTTCATTGCAAAATTTATATTATATTACCTGCTAAAATGTCTGAAAATTATGTTAAAATGCCGTAAAACTGTAACGAAAATTGACGTGTAACACTAAGTCCTGGAATTGCTCTGCAATAAACAATCCATTTCGCGGAATCGACCACGCAAAATTGCCGTGAAGTGGTTCGATTGAGTAGATAAGAAGGGGCTCAAAGAAATCATCGGCTGACAATAGGGCAGCACTTCTTCGGCAATGGAGTCCAGGCGGGAGGAAATTACTATTGCCTAGAAACGCCCTCGGCGCGAGATCCCCTCGCTGGCGCTCCCCGCGGCTCGGCGGGCAGTTCAGTGGCTGAAGTGAGAGTGAAAGTGCAGGATGTACACGAGAGGCAGCGAAATCAGCAGCGAGGATCAGAACAATGCCACCGGAAATCCGCCAAATGATGACGAGTCGGGCAACAGCGAGAGAGATTGGGAGATATTTAATGTCCTGTGCAGCGAAGTGAGTGCGCGCCATTGTGTGATAATTAATTGTGTGCGTTTGAGCCACTAATTCACTCCCTAATTGTGTGTGCGCGGGTGGTTTTTGGGGAAATGTCCCGCCAGTATTTGAAAGGAATAAAAAATCCCTGTTTATGGCCATACCCTTATCCTGTGTCGCCCCCAAAATTTTCCGGGATGTTTTGCATTTGTTTTGTCAATACAATCCCATTGGATTTCATATAGGGCAGAAAGTGGGCCCACAATTGGGGAGAACGGCGACAATTCCCGTGCCTGATGGGATTACAGGAGGGAAGAGTCACTCACCTTGGCTGGGAATCAATGAATTCCGGAACATGGTTGAGGAATTCCCGCCGTTGCCATAACAGTGTTGATAAACTAATTCCTCCTGTTCGGTTTGGTGCGGTGTTCGTTGTGGGCTCGATAACTGCGCGAATTCGCGAGGAATTCCCACAGGAACTTTTACCTTTTAATCCACATTCGTGTCACTCTTGGCCTCAGTTCCCATCGAGAATTCACGGATTTGATATATCAAAGCACTGACGGCAAAATGAGGCGGAATTTTCCCACTCATCCTCCTTCTGTTCACTCCTACGATCATCATCATCATGTAGGACATCTCTTGTTGCTCTTCTCTAAAGTGATTCTCTTATTTATCTCGATCGTTCCAGCAAATCCCGGAGCCTCCCTGTCCGGTGGCTCTCAGCAGCGACCTGGGACACTCTCTGGACTTGGTCACAACACTCAGGAGTGAACTGGCAGCTTCCACCTACAAGAGAGACCGTCTCTTGGGAGATCTCTCCGAGACGAAGAGCGCTCTTTGCGCCAAAGAGAGCGAATGTGAGTCTCTGAGGGCTCAAACAGCCAGACAATCGGCAATGATTGGATCTCTTCAGGTGAGTTTCTGACA
This sequence comes from Phlebotomus argentipes, assembly GCF_947086385.1. Taxonomy (NCBI): domain Eukaryota; kingdom Metazoa; phylum Arthropoda; class Insecta; order Diptera; family Psychodidae; genus Phlebotomus; species Phlebotomus argentipes. Next base: position 2,541,163 of record NW_026776181.1, on the reverse strand, counting down.
AGAAAAAAAACCCAGTGAAAAATTTCTGTGCAGTGGAACTGTGAATTTCTGCACATTTCAATTGATAAAACTTTCAGGAGTGACTGAAATGCGTTTGAAAATCGATCAAGCGGCAATATATCTTGATAACAGTCAGAAAGTTTTCTAACAACTTCAAGAAGTTTGCTGTATTTGATTTGAATAATTAGAGCATTTATCAATTGCAGGCTCGACTGCAGGCTTCGGAGACTCGCGAGAGAAATGCCCAGACGCGCAATGAGACCACCGTGTCGACTTTCCAGCGCGACAAGAGATGCCTCGAGGACAAAGCCAAGGAGTTGTGCGCGAAACTGCGCCGGCTGGAGTGTGATCTCAGCGCTGAGGAGGCGCACAAGGAGCAGACCAAGAGTCAGTTCCATGATCTTTTGCGACGCCTCTGTCTCTGCCTGGGCATTGATGTCTGTGACAACACGGTTCTATCGCCGGACTTGGTCCTCACCAAGGCCGGAGAAATTGTCACGGAGCTCCAGCGCCTGAGGAACAAAGTCACGGCGACTTGCGAGACGCTGACAAACACGGAATCCGAACTGCTGACTGTGAAGAACACCTCCACGTCGGAGAGGCAGAGGATGCAGTCGCAGACGGACGCCCTGAAGTCCCTGGCGGACGATCTGGAGTCCAGGAATAGGCAGCTGGAGAAGGAGTTGCACATGACCAGGGATCGGCTGACGGACAATGAGCTGTGCGGTGACAAGTTGAGAGAAGAACTGCGAGGCTTCGAGAGCCGCTGTGGACGTCTGCAGAACAATCTGGAGCGCTTCCAGTGCGACCGATTGCAGTTCCTCAAACACGTGGCCAACACTATTGGCGTCCCTGAGCCCTGCGAAACTCTGGTCAAGGACAAGCTGCGGGAAATGGTGGGTCACAGCCAGCAGCTCCACCAGCAAGTGGAGAGTCTGAGGGAACAGATCGCCATGGAGGGCACTCGCCATCGGGAGGCTGAGGAGACCACGTCGTGTCGCCTGAGAGCCGAGGAAGCCCAGAGATGTTCCATTGAGGAGCGTTTCGAGAAGGCTCATGCGGATCTCCAGGCCATGCGGGCGGATCACACTTGCCTGGCTGAGTATTTAGTGCGTCTGGCGAGAGCTCTGTGCTGGAGCGAGTGTACTGAGCCACCAGCGCATGGGAACGACACCCACATCATGGCTGATGGTCTCTTGGAGCGCGCAGAGCGAATGGCGATCTTCTTCGAGAACCACGGCGGATCTCATGGAGAAAAGGTGAAGAGTTCGGTGAGTTTTTCGGAGAAATTCCATCTCATTGTCCCTTGTCTGTCCATCAGCACCACACATTCTGGGATCATCATTCTCACAATCACCATCATCTGCCCAAGTTGCGACGCGAGAGATCATGCCATGACATTCCACTGAAAGAGGTGAGGATTCACACTTGTCGATGGAGAGATTTCCCTGATCTCTCATTTCTTTGCAGAGCTCCGTGATTTACACTCTCCAGCGCAGATTGAGAGTGCTGCGAGAGCAGGTTCAGCGTCGAGATCTTCATCTTGAGCTGCTGAAGAGGAAGATTGCCCTCCTGGAGGACGGGGCACGCACCAAAGCTGTCCTCCAGACCGAGAGGGATGAGGCAATTCACAGAGCTCGGCGAAGCACGAAGAATGCTGAGAAGAACTTCCAACAGCTGCTGGAGGTGAAAGCCCAGCTTGCTGAGGTGAAGTCTCAGCTGTCTGAAGCGGCTGATTTCAAGATCACTGCTCTGGAGAGATCCAGGAAGATTGATGAACTCCAGGCGCGCCTCCACGACCTGGAGACGGAGAAATGCAAGCTTCAGTCGCAGATTTCCAACTACAAGACGCGAGCCAGATCAGCTGTGGAGTCCTCAAATGAGCGACGCTGTCGGGATGAGCAAGTTATCACTGTGAGCTCACTTCAAGCATCCTCTGAAGCCCTGTGTTTTTAATTAAGGACAATCTCTCTTTGCAGAATCTCAGAGATGAGATGACCAGAATAAAGACAAGTCTCGCCGACTGCAACCATCGCTTGTCTCAATTGCAAGCCTTCAGAGCATCCGTGGCTCGGCTGCTGCACATGAGAGATCTGCCGGAAGCGGATCTGCTGCAGCGTTTGCACACACTCTGCAGTGCTCACCAGGAGTTCACTCTCCTGTCTCGTCGCTACGAAGCCGCCTCGCCAGTCGCAGATCATCCCTGTCCGCGCTTTGACCACGACCTCCTTCCGCCGCCTGGCCACTGCCGGCCCATCTCCAGCGCCAGCCCGCATCACCACAGGCGCTTCGACGACTTCCACGACGAGCACTTCGACGATTTCGATGACTTCGCCAAGAAGTACTGAAAAGCGCGGGAAACGCTCGAGGTTCGAGTCCGAGCTGGCCGTTGTACGGTTTCGCGCGTGGGAAATATTTATTATTTACTTCTTGGTGTAAGATTTTACAAAAGGTATTTAGAGAATATTCACAAAGTGCTCAACATTTACACTAAACAGCTTGAAAAATGGCAAAGTAGGATTTATTATTCCTTTGATTTATTAAGTTACAAATACAAGCTTCTTTACAACCATTCAATGCAAATTGTTGTCTTCTTTCCTCTCGTTCTTCTGCTAATTTTTCCATCACGACAAACCATTCTCCATTTATCTCCTCTGTCTTTGCGTCATCGAAGTTTCGGATCCATAATCCTCGGCAAATCGCGTGAAAGGGAACTTTTATACGGCAGGATAACAAATTAAGAGTCTTCGTGAAATGCTTCACTATTTATTCATTGTCCCACTTTTTCTTCCTCCTCAGCCATTATTTGCACAGCACGGAAAGGAATTAATAGACTCAGACGAGGAGGAAGAAGGAAATCGAGGAAGGAATTTTCATCGGAAGAAAGGAAGTTTGTAGGGCAGAGTTTTTAGCTGCACTTTTGTCGAAATTAATGAGATAATAAACATTCAATGCAAATATTTAATAATAATTTGCTTCTAAATTTACTCCCAATGGCGTATGTTTTATGAGGCCGCTTGGAGCAAAAAAAAAATTAATTCAGGAGAGTAATTTAAATAGGGGATGATAATTAATTAATGACATGGATAAAATGTCACGAAATTTGCATGAATAAAAACAGTAATTATACACGTGGCATTGTATTGACAACATTTCAATACAATTGAAAATACAGAATGTACAATAATGCTCTGGTTAAGTGGAATAAATTGAGGATTGCCTCTCAATTGCTAGTGGAATATTTAATGATTTTGCGTGTTGAATTTATTTTTTACGCCCCCGTCAGGCACACTTTTCCCAAAGAGTGCTGAAAAGTGTAATAAATCGACTTCAATTCGTCGTTTTTCTCTGTGGTAATTTCAAGGAGCGGATTTTCGGTAAAATTCCCCTGACTTGGAGAGTGTCCAACAGACATTTCTGTTGGTCTCATTGTAGTAAATTAACCTTCCCACAGTGTGTTTGGGTCAATTAAAATTGACCTTTTCTTATTACGCTTCCTCCAGCGGAATGTCTGCGGAGGAAAAAGCAAAGGCAGTGCTTCAGCGAATTGACTCAGAAGAGTGTTTTCCTCGCCCACTCGCAGACGATGATTAGGAGGAAATTGAACAATCTCTTCAGATTAAATCCCTTTAACACCCACGAGGAAATCCCCGAAAGTCTCTGGGCTGTGTGAAAAGCCGTTGTCGAAGGAGAATTTCATCTCAGCCGAAGACCTCCTGACCTTTTCAATCAATCACTCTCGCGCCGGATGAAATTCATTCGGCAAATGTGGAGTCAAAAGTGGGAGAAAAAGTAAATGATTGAGTGGTGGAATCGCATAAAGGAGGGTAAATTGGCGGTTTACCTTTCAATGTGAAGGGGGAGGAAAAAAAAAGTGAATATACAGTGCAAACAAGTCGCCAAAGTGTGTTTATTTACAGAATTTGAGTGAATAGCAGTTCTATTTTGGTTTTATTACATCAAAAAGGGAGCGCTTGAGTTCATTTTTGGGGCAGGAAGCCATGGCAAATCGTGACAAATTCCTATAAATCCAATTTTGCGACTTTTATCAATATCCATAGGGATCCTGAAAAGGTTTTCCTATTGATATGTTTTGACTAATAATAGAATTTGTATGTATTAAATGTGTATTTATTGAGTTTTTCCAACTGAAAGTGATTTGAAAGTGACCAATGAACGATAAAATTCAGCCAAAAATAGGTTTGGCAAAATATTCGATTACGGCTCAAATTTATTCAATTACACGGCCTGGTACTCGACGTGAAAAGAACCTGTCACTTTATTGCCCTCTTGCGCAGCCCGGAAATGAGATTTTGAAGATGAAGGTGTCATTTACGAGTCGATGACGCAGACACTTGGGAACGTGATCCCTTCCTGCCATCCTCAGCAGTGGCCTTCGAGCACATGAGGGGGGAAACGGTTAATCTCCCAGACAAATCACATAATGAGCCTGAGGAAAAAAGTGTGAGAGACTGAGTGTCGTGGATCTGAAGTCAGCGGGACTTAATTGGGTGTTTAAGAAAAGCGCCGCTGCGGATCAAGTGCAGGAAGGTAATTTTCCCACCGAACAATTTAGCACAATTATGCATGGCGTGTAAATGCAAACACACTCACTTGCATTTAACACGCTGGAAATTCTCTTTCAGGCGTCCAGATTTGCAGCATTAGTGAGGCTTCTGCAAATTTGCTGGGGTTAACAAAAGAAAGTGGTGCTGAAGGATCAACAATCCTGGCCATTTGGAATTCAAAGTGTATCAACTGCATGTGGGGCATTAATTCAGTGATGCACGAGTGCAATTTGCATTCGCACGTCGGAGGAAATTCATCTGTTTTGCCGCCACATGCAAGATTCTCTTGAATAATATCCAAATCCATCAGTATGGATATTAAATTAGTCTCCACTCTTTGCTGAGCCTTTCAGCCAGATGATTACGTATTCCAACTAAAGTCCAGGAAACTGAGAATCATCAGCATTGGACATTTGAAAAATTCATTATGGAATTGGAGAGTAACAAAGGCGACAAAGTCTCATAAATCTTCTCATATGTAATTTTCCTTGTAATTTCTATAAATAATACAATTTCACCTTCTATATTTACAAATACAGCCTCATGGCTCAATCAAGATGTGATTTTGCCTGCAAAAGGAAAATAAATGCTCAATCTCAAACAGATTTCTGCGCTGCTAAAGGTCACGCCAATGTGAAGCATCATGAATTTGTTATTCATTCCATATGACTTCCCATAAATGAATTATTATTCGTTTTTGCTGCTGATTTAATTCCTCACAGGCAATGATCATGGCTGTGTCGGCCCAAGAATTAATGCATCGCCAGTGATTCGAATCTCTTTCGGAGCCTCATGCCAGATAATTGTTTACATTCCCTTTGTTAGTTTCAGTCGGCTGTGGATGTTGGGCAATAAATGTTTTGATTTCACGACAAACAACAATATTGACTGTGGAAAAACATGATTTTCTGGCCACCAAAATCGCCCCAGGAGGGATGCTCAGTTCGCGGAGGGTTCAAGATCTCTCAAGTGGGTCAGAGAGGCTGTCTAATTGGATCTCGCAAGCCGATGAGAAGCACCGATAAGACTCACGAGGCTTTTTCTCCTTGACATCCCCATGTCGCTTAATTAGCGCATCATTTTGCACCAATTATACCAGCAGATCTTCTGTTTTCGCTCGGCAAAAGTACCCAATTTCATGGCAAATTTCACTGATGAAGCTCCAAAATCGCAAAATCCTTCAAATCTCTGTCTGATTTAGTATACACAGCTAAAGCTCACAAGCACGCCTATGTGTGTCAAAAGCCCTCGTCGAAGTGAGATTATGCAACAAGAAAACACACAAGAAATTCCCCAGTGAATTCCTCGACTTTTTGATGCATCTTCGATGTTGAAAATCTCTCCGCCAAATGATATTTTCATGTCACTTTGGCACGGAATCTTCCAAGTGTTTAACCACTCGAGAGTTTCGATGGCCTAAGAATTGTCTTCTGGGAAAACTCTATGTCGCTTTCTTATCAAACGCCTCGGCTATTTTTCCACCGGCCAGACGATTTATTGAGAATTTCGAAGAATTTTTACACACTCTTATCAATACTAAGTGTTTGTGGAATCAATCACCTTCTCATTATCGCACGTTGTGCTCAAGCTTGGACTCATAATGCGAGGAAACAAGACACACAAACACATAAAATTTCGCAAGAAGGTGAGTTTTGTGGCAATAATTTATAAGCCTGCGGCGAAGAGGGGAAAAAAGTGGTATTTGATGCAAGAAAATCGGGCCGAGACTTTTTATCTGTCGGTCAAATGGTTAGAGAAATTTCAATAAAAAGTCACTTAATCTGCAAAATACCTTTCATTCTCACGTGCATTCCAATGTCGCTGAGTCACATCGGAGATGTTTTGGTGGAAAGTCGAGGCAGCTGAGAGCGAGAGAGAGAGAGAGAATTTGAAAATTCAAAATCATCTGTCCTTCGTATTTCCTTGCTGTGGCGGTGAAAAAAAATGAAACGCGACTTAATCACAGTGCTGAGAAGTAATCGTTTGCGCACGCCAAATGGCAAATGTTTATTTAATTTATCGCACAAGACAATGAACTGGGACATAATAGTCTCGTTTTGCGAGACAAAGACCACTTCTTTACATAATCCATTCATGAGTACACCATATAAATTGTTCTCAGCTTCATACTCAGTCTGGCAGATTTATTGAACGGACATTTTCTCGCTGAGATACAATTATGGCCTGAAAATGAAGCAAAATGTGGAGGAAAGTGGTGAGTTTTATGAATTTTTCGCGACGTTATGTTCACTGGAAAGAAGTGTGAATCTATTTTTAACTTCTACTCCTTCTCCATGGGGCTCTCAAGTATAGATTGTCGGATGATTTAGTCGTTCTCTGGAGGTGTTACTCCGCCACAGCACTCAATTTAATACTCTGTGGAACAAGAAGAGGAGCTTTGACCGCTCGAATGGTCCATTTTCCATCTTGACATGCTTTATTTGGCAATTAACCGCGAAAATGGCAAGTGAAATAGAATTACTTCATCGAAAACAACATTCACCATTGATGTGGAATAATAAAAGGGGCGAGTTTATGGGTGGGCGCGCAGAGGAAGCAATAACAATTTGTCTTGTGTCAACTTTCTTCAGTGACGAACGCGGGAAATCCTTCAAGTCTCACTTGCAAAAACCCTTTGAGAATGGCAGAGAGAAAGGAAATAAATTTTGCAATTTCTGCGGAAAAATCTCTTTCTTTCTCCATCTCTTGTCCACTGTTTTCCATCCAAATGCCTTGTTCTTAAATAATATGCAGAGAACGGAGCTTTTCTCTCGTCCCATTTTCACCTCATTCCCAGACACGCCAGCGTGTCCAATGATGGGATGGGGTAGAGAGGCGAAAAGAGCCATTTGGGGAGCATGAATGGGAAATAAGGAAGAGAGAAAACCCTCTTAAGAATGCAGTATGTTAGACATGAAACTTTTTAATTAATTTAGCACGCTTTTCTCATGGCAAGTAAGTGACATGGAGTATAATTGCGACTTTTTGGAGTGAAATTATCCCAGAGAGATGAAAAGAAAAGACAATGCTATGGCATGAATGTGTTGCAGGAAAACAACATCCTTTCTGGTTTACTCAACGAGATATGAATTATTCGCATCTGACTTCTGAGAGGGGATGAAATTCAACTGGTTCATCTAATTTGTATATTTCGGTGTACTCTGCATCCATTGCGTTAATTGGAATAGCATGATGAATTCCAGCATTATCTAGAGATAGATGAGTTTGAGAGATGCTCTGTGTGTGTTTGTCCAGCGCTGAATTACCTGCACAACGCATTGTGTTGGCAAATTGAGAGATATTGCGATAGTTGAGAACTCAACTGGGGCTTATTGAGATGACTTTGAGCATTAGGAAATTGCATCAGTTTTGGTAATGACCCCTGAAACACATGGTGAAAATTATTCTCTATACGGAATAAATCATCAGAGATCCTCTTGCTGCTAAGCAAACTCCGCAAGACCACACTTGAAATTATCACTATCGATTCCCATTAGATCTGAAATTGACTTGATGTTTAGCAAGTTTCTGAGAAAGGACTTGTGGAATTATGCTAACCATTTAAAACAAATGCTAGAACGTCGAGCAATTCTGGACGTATTGAATATCACAAATTATCTCTGCAGAGCTAATTAAAAATCAATACTCTGTGACGTTTGATACGACAAATAATCGTTTTAATGAACTTTTCAAACACCAATTAGAGGGTGGCAATGAAATTAAATTGTTTCAGCATATTTACATGTGAGTGACATAATTAAAATATCCGAAAGGGTCGGCGAAAGAGCCAATTTATGCACGCCCAGGGCCTGATGAATTAATGACCCATGTTGCAAATTTAATTATTTTTCTCCAATTACTGCAATTCACTCCAACATGCCAATGCCTTTCGTCCATGAGGCTTTTTTTTCAGCACTGCGACTGACGGTGAATCTCAGGCGGGCTCTTAGTGTCAGATGGAATGTCTCTCGGATTGGCGTGTCTCTGGGCAGATAAATGAGAATATAATTGTGGGAGAATGGGTCGGATCAGTGGCAGAAGTTGCTCCTGGCGCAACTAACAGTGCTGGAATGAATTAATTAATATTGTATTAACTATGCGGGGCTTTGGAGGAGCGCGCACAAGATTCTCAAACAACAGATTCTTCTCTCCCGTCTATTGTTGGCAAGAAGGCGCATAATCACGGCCGGAGCGAAGAAGTGGCATTCTTCAGGTGGCAATTTGCATAGAAATACTCGTGCTGTGCCTGGAGATTAGCATTCCTGCTATACATATTTTCTCTTTCTTCAGCTCTTGCACGTGGAACTATTCTTGACACTCTCCATGACGACAATGGACTCCTCTCTCCACCGCCGTGACTCATTTGTACGCGATGCAGGTGCTTAATTTGACGAGAGAAGCTTCGCCAGATTACATCACTTCTGATTCATGTTCTTTCTCTCTCGCGCGAGAACAGCTCAATTCTGGAGATGCAGCGAATTCGCCCAGGTTGTCTCTTTTCCGTGTCTTCGAGAGGTGCGGGATTTAATAAATTCTCGAGGAATGCACGCTGGGAGGAGACGTCTTGGCATTCTATCTCCCCCAGTCTCCAGTGTCAAAGTAATTTATCAAGGAGGAATTTGTTTGAATTTCCACAAAATATTACACACATCCTCAACACCAAGCGTTGGATGGCATCTTCCATTCTCCCCCGGGAATAATCTCTCCGCGGCATTAGAAGTCTCGCGCAGAACTCAATAATAAAATGGCATAATATTACTTCACAGCCAGTGCTCAAAGTGAAAATAAAGCTGAATTTTTGCGCACTAAGCAAAAAGCGCGCGACTAGAAGAAACACGGTCCATTGTTGAGACCATGACATGAATACAATTATGTTCATTTGAGCTCTCGGGCGTTCTCATCATTGGATTATCCGCGGAGAGCAGGCCGTTTGATGTTATTGTTGCCGCTTTTCTGGCACTGGCGTTTATGCGATGAGGAAATTATCATAGAGCCAGGAATTACCATGAGGACATCATGTCTTCTTCCGCCATCCACGTCACTCGGGGATGGTGGGAAAATCTGAGGAAATATGACGATGTCTCGGGGGAAGATTTGTCGGGATTACGATTGCTGGTGCGGGAGTGAGATAAATTGACAAAAAATACAACTAGCACACATATGGCACAGTCCTTGTTCACTGCCACCAGCCCTCGAGACACAGCACTTCCCTCCGCCTCCACTCGAGCTCAGGAAGTGAGCTGCACTCGGAGAAATTCACCGGACACATCTGCTTCTCATCTCACCACTTTCTCTCATTTCTGCAAATTGTATGCAAAATTCCTGATGACACTTTGTAGACTCATTTGCTCATGGCTAAAAAACGAGAAAAAGAAATCAAAGCATTTAGCATTTATTAGGAAAATGATATTTCCTGTGAACTTGGTTTTTTAACCAAAACACTGAACGACAATCAACTAAAAACTTTATCGCTTTTCTTGACCATAAACTTAGAATACATTTAAGAGTTCTTCAAGAGTTTTGGTTAGAGTTTGAATAGTTCAAAATTTCTCGGTTTGTAGAGAAAAAATGGAGGTTATGTTTGACTTTAGTACAATTTTTATATTAAACATCCTGAATCAAGGTCTCTATGCCATGGAAATTGCTCTATTACAGTATGAAAAAGAAATATTTGCAGATCATACGCAAAAACTGGATATTTTGGAATGTTTTTTGGTATCAAAACATAACATAACCTAGAAAAACAGTGTCAAAACCGTAAAAAAACACGGTCTTTAGGAAATGATTCAAGATAATCAAAGTAAAAAATATCTACAATACGTATCTCAACACCACATATTAAATTTTTATTTAAGTCTGTTATTATAGAATATCACAAATAAAAACTTCTCTAAATCCTCCTGATTTCGTTCCCACGCTGCCCACATTTTCTCCGAGTGCACAGCTGTGATCCTTTTCGGGTGATTTTTCCCGTGTCACAGGAAAGTAGAGCATTTCATGGGCATCTTGAGCATCTGGCAGAGCACTTCCCACCATCAGTCTATTATCCTTCGATGCCGGGCGTAGAAACTCATGTGAAAAGTGGCCTCGCTTGGCTGCCTTTCCGCCGCGGCGACCACCAACTGTACGTGACGTCACACTTTCATTGAGCAGCTCGGCGCGGTCTCTCTCCGGCTCTCGGAGAGACTCGGCTGCCGTGGCTTGGGTGCAAAGCCTCGAAGAGTCTGCCATGAAACGCTCAACTCATTCTCGCGTGGAGTTTCGAGCGCTTCTCATCGGCGTGCTTCTGTCGGCGCTAGTATTTCATCCCCGCGAACTGTGGATAAAGTTTTCCCGCTTCCCGAGTGCTTTCCCGAAAGTGGAAAGTGGCCAAGTGAAAGTGTGTGTGTGCCAGTGATCTCAAGTGCAGCACAGCTGGTGGACTGGATTAGTGAGGGTGATATAGAAGAATTCCGAGAGCATCTTCAGCTAAACCCCATAAATTGTAAGTACAAATCGGCCCCAGAGGAATCTTCGTCGCCAGTGAAAATTGAGTTGAATTGCCCAACATAATTTCCACTAAATAACTCTCGATGCTGGTGCAAATCTCGCTGTCTCTGATGTGGGAAAAAACTCACCCTCTCCGGGTGATTGTGATACAGTGGATGATCGAGAGCGGAAGAGCTGAAAGGAGCCGTTCACCGTTGAGTGGGTTAATGAATACAAGACAAAAGGCCTTTCACCACTCCTTTTTCTCGGCTCTGCTCCTTCTCGTGACATTACACAATATTTATATCCCTTCCGGCGAGCGCAGATATTAAATCAGCCCTCCTGCGGGCGGGGAGGGAAAATACCTCATGACACTATCGGCTGTTGACGGTAAATCAATGACTCAGTGACGCAAGCGAAGTCTCTTTTCGGGGTTTCTGTGGGAAATGTAGAGGAAAAATCTTAACTTCAACCGTGAAACTGTGTTGTTTATTGGGAAATTCACTGTGTGTTTCTCAGTGCTTAAGGTAAATGGAGGTGGTTCGCCTGGAAATTGTTCTTAAATCTTCATTAACGCGTTCAATATATGGAAGCGCATCAGGGCCAAGAGAAAACGAGAATTTCTGATCATTTTTTATTTAGGCTGAAGTGATATTCTGAAAAAATGCCTTATCATTGAGTGAAAGTCGGGCGGATTGTATGGGAAAAAGTGACTTGAAATGTTTCTGGTTTCACTTCATCACTATGCTAAATTCTGTATGTCACATAAAATTGAGAGAATTCTAAAATTTTAATGTGTAATTTCGAAATTTCCCATAATTCCCACTTATCATATATGTAGTTACTTTAAAATCTCTGTTTGCTCTCTTTGATCTGCATTGATACCCTTTCATCTTCCTCCACACTTGAATCCCTTCTTGAGCAGAGCTTACAGCGTTTTCATTGAGAGCTTAAGATTGGCTGTGTTTTCACAGGAATTTTGAAATTATTTATCATCATTACCGTCACTAATTCCCAGACTGATCAGCCCCTCGGCGTGATGGGATTAGTGCACAGAAGATGAGAGAAAAGAGGGCTAAAGGTGTCGATGTCAGAAGGTGAAATTCTTCACAAATCCCCTCCCCGGAGCCATTGTTCGCGCGCCTATTGGCAGAACTTTTCCTCAAGCGACATTTCGCTGTTATTTATTGAAGTACCAACAACTTGTACGCCTAATCATCAGCGAGATGCTACATTTGACGGTCGTGTTTAATTTCCTCTCTGGCTGATGAAGAAATATACACGCCGCATGCAAAAATTTTCTCCAAAGCCAAGAAGCGACACACTAAAGACCGCCTTAGTCACTCAATCGCGCTTATATACCTGTTTTATACTCTGCTAAGAAAAGTCGCGCGCCGAAAAGCACGTTCGCCATAAGAAGATGTTTGAAGTTCGCGACTGAATGACGCAATTTATCTCAAACCAACAATGTTAAATTAATTTCTGTGCTCAAAAACACTTGAGACGCGCTGAAGAGGTAAAAATTTCCGCAACACTGTCGCGAGATTAATTTGCCAATTATGCAAATATTCCAGTCGTATTTCAGAGCTCGAAAGAGGTTGAAATGATTTGGCGCAAATCGGCTTTGGTCATAGTGAAACACCTCATTTAATCGCACGATCTATTAAGCTCATCATCTGTCGATGATGAGGTATTATTGATATTTAATTGGGAATCGGACACATCAAAATGCCAGCAATCTGCTGTTCATCGCTCTTCCTCTCTTCCGACGTGCGATCATTAGACGCTGGCTCGGGCTCATGGCCTCATCAGTCTCTGTCAGGCAAGGGCTCCTCCTTTGTCAGGGTCAATCACAGGTGCAGCGCAGAAAAAACAGCCCTGACTAACCGCAGAGGAATTTTTGGGTAACTCATCACGCTAGCTGCACTTTTTGGCCACTAGCAAGGGGGAGATATTATGGTGATGACTTCAGTGCAAATTTTCCCAGCAGAAGCTGAGAAAAATATTAACTTTTAACTTTAGACGCCCTTTAAATGCTGTTATCAAGATCATTTTAAGAGTGATAAAATCGATATCAGCAAGTTTCTGGAAATATTTAGTTGGTTTTTGGTGAAATAACTTGTAAATTCATTTTCTAATCTTGCTCTCTATTTCATAAACTAACAATTCACTTGAAAAGGGTTTTTCCTGGGTTTCCTGAGTGAATACTTTGATTTCTCCAGAAGTATCTTGAAAAATCTTCTTGGGTTCATTGTTATGCTCATATTTTGGCTGTTTTTCACTCTTAAGAGCCTTAAGAAGTAAGGTTAGATGATATGTTAGAAAAGAAGTGAAGAGATAGCAACTGACTGAAAGATTTAAGGCGCTGTATTTGCCCCTTGGCCATTAGCATTTTTGGCCCTTGGGGAGTGCGGAAAGGCGTCCGGATGCAAGGTGTGTGTGTGTGCTCAGGTTGAGGCCAGGCAACCACAACGGACTAAATTAGTTTCACATGCATAAGACACGATATTTTTCATTCTCGCCACAGCTCTTCTCGGCAACTTCCATGCTAATCTCTGGAGGAATGTCTCTCTCTCTGGCCATTTCCTCTCGATGCAAAACTTGCTAAAACTTTTCACTATCTCTCTTCCCATTTCCTATGCAGGACATTTTTGGGAATTGCGCTTAAAATTCCCCTGTGTTACTTCGTTTTTCGGCAGAATTGCCGTCAAATTGACAGCGTCATTTTATCTTTTATCCCTCCAAGTCGACTTGGAAGCAATTTACACACCCCATTAAAGGCATTTTGGAGGTCAATAATGACGTTACCATAAAAGGATAATCTTCTGGAATAGAAATTTCCTCTAATATCCGCCCTCGGAGGGATGCTAAGTGTCCTAACTTTTTCACAGCGAAAAACCCCAATATCAGCACACTTTTATCATTTACCACATAAATTTTATCGCTCGTACGGAGTCCCCAAAATTGCGCCAATAATTTAATATGTGACTAAAGTGGACTCTCTCGCGACATAAACCGTCCGAGGGTGACTTTAAGCTCCACTCTGTCTTTGTCTGTGCAACAAAAGGTGAATGCTGATAAAAGTTTCAGACTGAAAATTAGATTAATGCTAATTCCGCCACCGTGGGACTTCACTATTTCCGTTCTGCAGGAGCGTTTGCGTGATTGAGAATGACTCTTGGAGTTGCAATTTTGTCGTGCTGTCTTGCAGAAAATCCCACAGCACTGGATGGGGGATTTAAGTCAAGTTCTCTTTCATAAAATTGCTAATTCTTATGCATTCAGCGCGCTGTGATCGTACAATAATCCGCACGGAAGAGATTTGCACAGTTGAAACTTTTTGGTGGTGTCTTTCTTAGAAGTGGTCAAGCGGCGGACACACGAATATAATCCCATGAAACTTCCAAGAAATCTCAACTTGAATGCGGGCAAAAATTCCGGAGCCATCTTTTAATTATATGGTAATTCTGCAGAGTTTCATTGGGGAACGATGATGCCTGGACGCGAGGGAATTGTTTTATTTCTGTTGCATTCTCTGCAGTTTCCTCTTGTTTCCCATTCACAAAGAGACGCGCGGTTTAGCTCATCATTTTTCAACCATTCGTCGTTCTGAGTGCATCATTTTATGGCTTTTAGTCGCTTCTTGTTGTGCACTGAGAAAAACACTGAAATTTCCAGCGAAGTTTTGTGAAAGTCATAAATTTTTCCAAATGGATTCTAATCAAACAAAGCGTGCATTAGCATAATTATGCAATTTCTTAACAACACTCGAGGCACTCTGGATGTGAATTTGGGGTAAATTTTGGGAGAAGTTTGCACTGTTTTCTCAAATTTGCATAAAATAAACGTCTTTCGATGAGTGATTGAGTGTTCTGAACCTGAACTACTACAAGATTTCAGTGCACTTGGCATTCTCTTCAGTGCAATGTTGATGCACTATCGCCAAGTTCATGGAACATTGCGCCCTTTTCTCGCCAATCCATGCAATTTCTCATGCTCGGGCGTCGCGCGCTTTTTCTGGCGACACTGTAATTTTTGCATTTTATTAATTGAGTTCAAATTGAAATGACAGCTGCGAGAGACGGAACACAATCATGGCAATTACATTTTGTGTGTGCAGCAAGAGGACCATTCTCGATACATAAACTTTTATCCGCAAACACGTTTTGGGCGGCGTTTTTTGACCACGGCTCGGGGAGAGAGAGAGAGATTCAGTGCAGAACCCCATGAATATTTTATGCACGCGCGAAAGAGCTCGATGGACAGCCTGATCGCCCGGAGCGACGAATATTTTGGTTGTGGCCCAGGAGACAACGACTTTCATATGTGAATGTCGTCATGCAAGTCTTTGCCGAAGTCGCGCTACGGAACATGATAAATTTATGCTGTCATACACTTTGCTTTCCTTCTCCCTGGGCGGATGGTTCAAGTGCAAAAGAGAGACGCTGCAAATCTCGTCTTTTTCTTCATCTCCCGCTGTGCGCATTTTGCTGTTGGATGGAACAATAAACTTTGGCACTTTCAGGACGGAATTTGTCACAATAGATGTGATTTGATATCGCACTCTTTCCACCATTTCCATCCCCTGTTTGTCACGGGCAGAGAAAAAAGAGTGTAGTTCAACAAACTTGCAAAGTACAATTCAACACTTGGCCATTTTGCGCGCCAAAATTGGCTGGAAACTTCTCGAATTCAACTGGGCGAGAGAGGATTGTTGTGAAACGCGACCCACAAGCGATTATTCGCAGCCTTTCCAGTGTGAGGTTTCACATGCAGACTCAGCCGAAATTCAATGTTATACCCAGTGAAATTCGTGACCAATCTCTCGGTGGAAGCAGATGCTGCTGGTTGGGCTTTGTTTGCCAAAGAGACACCATCTGTTTGCACCAGGTGCTCCAAAGTTATAATAACAGGTAGGGAAGAGGTGTGCGACACCTTGAAATTGATCCATTCCCCATTTGGGTTTTTCTCTGAATTTGATAAAGTACAAATTCACCTCTTTTCCCAAAGTTATTTCGATTTCATGTCTGCTGCAAATTCCCAAAATATTCCTATCAAATTTCACTGCGCACGACAATAGATGGAAAAGTTTATTTCAATATATACAATTTATTTCACAGGGGAGAGGCAGGCGAATATGAGATGGAAATTTACTTAAGCTATTGATTTCACAAACATCTATCGCTATGAAATTGCTCTCAGTTTTAAAAAATCAACCTCATGAATGAGTTGATGAAAGTTTCTTTGTTGTTATACAAAAGAAAACAGCGCGTGTTGTTTATTTTACTGTGTTCAGAGTCCAACACTCCTCTATATAATGCATTTCCATCGGTGGTTTTGTGAAAATAGACGCGAAGGTCAGCAGAAACACCCGCAAAGACGTCATTTGCAAACAGAAGTGCTTTAGATGCAGAAATCATCAAATATTGCAACTCTATTGTGCTGAAACTTTGTGACTTTTCCTCAATGTAGTCAATTTAGTGGTGCAATTTGCATTAATGTGAGTGTGTGGGGCTTTTGTGGGGAAATCACTGCTGATAAGAGCTCCCCTTTTGTGCGCTTTTCATATGTATGCCATGTGGATTTTCCCTTTCAACTCTGTATTTCCACATGCCGAAGGGCGACTAAGAATTGCGAGGGTTTCGATTGCAGACCTCGATAGGATACAATTTATCACATCAAATAAAAATTATCGTAAATGCGATATGACCGATAATGCCCTACAATTTTCTTTCTATCCTGCCTTGAATTTTCCCCATTTTCTCGCCCACCCCTCCCTCTCCATCCCATAATGGAAACCACAAAATGCTATGGGAAAATATTTCCAGAGGGTGTTCTTATTGAATTTTTCACCATAGGGAAATTGCATTTGACTGCAAATTGCAGTGAGGAAATCTTCGAGGCAATAATGTGGAGACATTTAAATTGGCAGAAAGTGAGGAAAAAGTCAGCTTGAGGTTTTCCCATGTCTAAACGACTGTTATGCGTCCAATGGAGTGATAAATGGTAACGAATTTTACGATTTCTTGCGATTAAGTAAATAGTAAAAGTAAATTTGAGGCGCATTGGGAGAAATTATCAGGTTTCAACATTTGTTTATCTCTTTTTGTTGACACACTCACTTTGAGATTTATTTTACACTTGACAGCATATCTCTGAGTCCACTTGCTTTTTGATTAAATTCCATTGCGCTTTCATAAGTGATCTCGAAGAATTTCGGGGTACTGTGTGTGTGAGTCGTTTCTGAAAGCGCAATACTTTTGAAAGTTTCTCTCCCTTATGAATATATGAATTCCTGACACACAGGCACGTCTCTGGAGGAAGTAAGCAAGGAAACTTATATAAAATGATGTGGAAAATATTGGAGTGAAGTCATATTTCAATATCTCACCATCATTCACTCTGTCTTCGTGGCAATATGAGCGAATATTGATATGAATCGCTGTGAGATTTTCTGACAATCCACGCAATGTTATAGTTTTCCTGGGCCATTCGTGTGTTCTGGCAGAAGAAGTTTTTCCATCCAATTTCACTGGGCGGGGGAGGGAAAAGTTGGTTTAATTTTCAAAGTTGCAAAATCCGACCCACTGAGATAACTTTGTCCCATTTGCAGTATGGCGAAAATGAGATGACCAAAAGTTGGGGCATCTTTTGAAGATGCGGACAAGAGAAAGTATCCCACTTTTAATGACTTCCATTGACTCTCCAGTCGCACAATATTTCATGTCTTTTCACCTTCCGATTGGTGCGATAATTCCAAAAAAAAACACTTGCACACCGGCAAAAAGCGGTTCTCTTTCACTCAATGCAATCACGATACAAGCTTAAATTATTCAATTCGGAATTCCATCGTAATTTATTCAAATTAGGCGGAATGCAGCAAATTCAGAGAAACTTAATTGTTCGTCGCGGACGCACTCAAACATTACACTCTGTGTCTTAATGCAACGCTGGAAGAGTTCATTGTTCTCGAAGAGTGTATTAATGATGTGGCACTTAAAGTAATATTTCATGTTAAACCCGCGTGGACAATATGTATGAGGGTGCAGGGGAATAATTTGATGAAGCTATCATGCTTCTTTCCAGCCCAATCACTTCTCTGTCTGTGCATGAGAAGATGAGTTGAGAGGAGCTTAGATGTTGGATATAAGCACAAAAGATGCTCAAATACAGAGTCTGATTAATCACATCATCGTCTGAAGGGAAAATCCTCTGAAATATTTGGCTGAAAATTCCTCTTTTCATCCCTCCTTGCTCAAATCTGCTTAAAATCCTTTTTTCACCATGTTTCACTCGCCCACCTGTTAAGCATAACTAGAAACATTCCCATGCACGCTTTTCCTCTCAACTCTGCGCCAAGCCTTTTCACACTTGACCTGCAAAGCGTAAATTAGGGGCTGTTCTGGAACGCATTACGTAGCATGTTCTGCCATTAGATATTCGCATATTTTACACATATGAGCTTGGGCAAAGGGCAATTTCCTCCGGCAGCACTTTTCACGGCATGAGACTCTGGGCGAAAAGAACTTGTGTGCAAGCACAATCGATGGGAGTTGCGGGAAAAGTTATGCCCGAATGAATTATTTGGCCAATTATTTTATTCAGAAATGCCAAATTATGCCAACAAACCCATCGGCCACAGATGTCGGAGGCTTTTTCTCGTCTACCCGAATAATAATTCAATTTGGAATTAATTACACCCGGGATATGTTTTCAATGATGACGATTCACCCACTCTGGCGTGAATATAAATTCGGTGCTTCACGCAATTTGGGTCATCGGGGTCTCCCTTTATTTGTCACATATGAGGGCACACAGAACTGGCTTTACACACTCTTTTTGGGTGGGATTGTTATGAGAAATTGCTGGCACGGAAATGACCCGAGCACAGTTAACGCCTTGCTCGCGAGTGTAATTTTGTTTTTTAAATTGCCAAAACATCTTTTTGGCGCGTTACCTTTTGGGCGCGCAGCAATTTGCGCCGGCGAAGGATCAAAGGGAAAATTGTAATATTTTAATTAATCCCGGAAATTAAACAATAAATAGCCACTCAGGCCATTTTTAGCGAGATGGGAATTTTTCCGAGAATATATCGTTAATCTTTTATGGTGTTTATTTAATCTTACATTACATATTCAACACTACTCGCGTTGAATAATCGCAGTCACACTTGTTATATTATATTTCTGGATTCTCGCACTGAAATTATTGCCATTGGGCTTTCCAAATACAGTGGATGGAAAGTAAATAAGCGGCAGGGGAACAATCTACTGACCACGTACTGTAATCGCCCGGAGACAGCGGCAAAAAACGATTGTATTGTGTGAAAAACACACAGTCATTTAGTGCTTTATTTATTTTTTCAATATTATCACACCTCTTTAAAATATGGCACAAGAGTTCGCAGTGAGACTCGCAGTCAGAAGATGACGAGGTGGATGCAATTTGGCGTGGAAATGGCGGGGAAATTGAGTCATTATTGATGAACCGGTGCACGTGATGGCTCTTAGGCGTCATCCTCCCAGACGCCGAAGGACGTGATGTGCTCCTCGCCCATTGACTGCGTCACCGTCACCTGAAAGTTGTTGTTGAATTCGAACTGTCTTGAGAGATAAGCATGTGAGATCGTGCTGGAATTTCATGCATCATTACATCGAGTCCGCCCTCCTTAAGGAGCTCATTGAATTGCCTCTTGATCGTCTCGCCCAGCTCACTGTTGGGCAGCTTCAGGCCACTCCTTATGGCTCCGCTGCGGCTCAGAAGAGTCACTTGGCCGTCCTCGGAGATGTTCACGAGCTTGTAGTGCACCCTGAAGACGTGCGGCACGTCGAATCGCTCCCTCACATCAATGTTGCGCTCGTAACTTTGGCGGGAGAGGGTGAAAAGCGGGTGAAAATGTGTGGCAAATTGAGACCAGCTGAAATGAAAGTCTCTCACCATTCGCCTGTGAAGAGGTCCATGGCAGCGATGAAGAGTTTGTTGTAGCCATTCGGGTATTTTTCCGCTATTCTGCACGGACGGCCCTCCAGAACAATGCAATCGTTCAGCGCCAGCGACGAAATGCGGGCTCGACGTGCAAATGTTGTCATTCTGTCTGTCCTCACGCACTTGGAAGGTTAAATAGAGACAAAGCACCTTGAGAAATTCAATTTTCTCCACAGACACTAATGGCACATTTATTCACGATCACACCAATGACAAATGATGTCCAATGTGCCGCTAGAGATCGAACAAGAGTCGATTATCTGAGCAATTGGGCCATCTGTGAGCCACTCTGTAGCAATAATAATTCAAACAGCAGCCGATAGACCGGAAGTGAATGCCCGCCCAAATCTGTCCACAGATGATCGTGCGGAAGAGCGCGAGCTTATTTGATCAGTGATCAGGCAAAAAATGCCATTCAAAAGGGGGAAAATTGAGTAATACGCGATATATTTCGAGATGAGCCCAAATGATGATCAATCGCAAGATACACAATTTCTCCGCAGTCATAGGAGGCGAAGAAAAGGAGCACAAGAAAGCTCACAGACAAAATGTTGTAATTGTTGAATAACCACCGCTATTTGGCTGCGGCAAAAATCTTCCCGCGAAAGAGACAAACTAACTGCACACGGCATTTCACCATTTATTGTAGCGAATATTAATGCAATCTACAATATTTATTGTGTACCACAATTATGAGAAAAAGAAGTTGTTTTTTCTTCTCGCTTACAGGTAGAGAAATATAGCGTGTCTCTGAGACGCACCAGAGAAAAAGTGCTTCTCTGTATCCATCAATCTAAATGCATTGTTGGAGAAATTTTTAATTAAATAAAATTACACCATAAAGTCTCCATCTTGACTTCCTTGGTGAGAAAAGGTGCGCAACTATGACATTTCTGTTGTGCGGATATTTTAGGGAGATTGTGTGGAAAGTACACGCGATTAGCTCAGTGATGATGGGGTTTATTGATGGCTTAAAAGCATTGCTATTTTCCGCCATTCGCAGTGCTTCAGTTGAGAGACGCGCAATTATGATTTGTTGAGTGTGAGAAGAAGAGTGAGAAGAGCTTGTAATTTTCCTATAGAAAAATTGACTATGCCATAAAATATGTGTTTTAAAATCATTTTAATGCATTAACGCTTCGAACACTGATTTACAGTCATTTGCATTTTCAATTAAAAGTTTTAATTTAATGGCAAATAGTGCCATTGCACAAAAACTGCTCTGTGCACAGCGAGAGATGTTAAATTTCAAGATCAACAGGAGAGATTCATCGCTAAAAATAATCTCACACTTCTCTGACTCACTCGCGCTTCAAGCTGTGAATTTCCATGGAATTCCACGTTTGGAAAATCAATATTTTTGAATATTGAATCATTTTGCAATTCGAGCTTTCAGCACCACGGTAGAAAATTAATTTGTCGCGGGGCAGCGACCGCGTGAAAATTGTTGAGCAATTAACCCCTCAGACAGTGTGGATTTTTCGCAATTGGCGAGATTATCCAGAGACGGAAATTGCGCCGGCATAAAATATTCAATATCATTTTGCATCAAATGCCATTTCATTTTCGGCTCCACATCAAATACTGTATGGGGCTTTCGGTGGGAAATTATTGAGGGTATAAAGCACGAGTCATTGATCAATGATTCTGGGTGGGGAAAATGTTTGCTCTGCACCTGATCGAGCTGGAGAATGCCTGAATTGAGCCTCCTGGGAAAAGGTGCTGGCGCTCATGAATAAATGTATGCTGATGAATCAGTCTGGGAAAGCAATATTCTCTCATCTGTTCAGCATCTGTTTGACCATACGAGCTGCCATCAGTAAATATTGGCAGTCTTACGTAAAAGTCACGAAGAGTGGAAACCTTGACTTTGAGACTTTTGTGCCAATTTTTTCCACTTTAATTTCCACTTGAATTGCTCATTTGGCGCACGAAAACATTCCGTGCTTGCTGTCGGATTTTATTTCTCTAAAAGTAATTTTCCTTGAGTGTATTTTTTTTCGCTCCGCAAATGCGGGAGAAAAACCATGACGAGTCATTGAATATTATTGAATATTCCGAGTTTTTCACAATCACCAAATCGATCGATATGTTTAGGGAAGAGAGTTTATTTTGTTGGCAATTTGTCGATGTTGTTTTTTTCCCAAATTAAAAATCAAATCAAAAATTTATGTAATTTTGCATAAATTCGTAAGCTCTTGTGCGTGCTAATTGTTAACCAAAAAGCGAGGAAAATTTTGATTTGGATTAATTGAACAATATAGGAAACTTGCGCAGAAATTATCCGGGAATTTTGTAATCCACTGGGATTTTATATGTAAATGTTTTATTTGCCAACACAAATTGTTGATTGGTGGAAATCGTGTGTGCTTTTTCTCTCTCTCACACACACTCAAAGGGTCCCTCTCATTTATCTTATTACAATAATCGATCATACAAATGTACACATCTTGCAATATTCTGTGATTGATTATGCGCATATTTATGTGTACGTGCAGTGAAGCGGCAAAATTTGCCTCCTTTACTCATTGAGCAATGTAAGACGGAAAAAATGATACAAGACAAAAATTTCTACCATTCTCACCTTCGCCTCGGACGCACAATGAAGCAGAATTACAACAATAAACACTTTGCAATGAGAAAGACATTAAAATTATCATTACCGCCGAGGGGCGAGGCGGAGAAAATTGCGCTGTGCAATGTCGAAAGGCATGAAAGAGTGGTCAAAGAGCTTTGCAATTGCTCAGGTCGAAACCGCAAAATAACTTGTCACAGATTCGTAGAAAACATCAGTAAGCAAATAGAGGGAAAATTTCTATTACAGTTTGTTTTTGTGGCTTTGTGACACCTTTTCCACATTTCTAAGGTGCTCGACTCTTGTCCCCGCCCCTCCGGAAAGGGCTTCACGAACGCACGAGACAGCTTTAATGCGTTATGTAAATTTATTGCTAAAGAAAATGTGTAATATTTTTACCTGTCTACAAAATGGCCTATGAATTTCTTAAAGACTGTGCAATAACAACTTGTTTGATGGCATTTTGTCGGGGTATTTTGCACTTTAAATTACACTTTAAAGAGCCTACAGGAAATTGGTCGTTAAGATAGTAGCATAAATAAAATGACTACAATTCGAAAAGTATATTCACATGACACGTTTTGCAGACGTAAATCCAAGACTAAAAGGGATTTGAAGAGTGGAAAATTTACTGCTTTTCGCTGATTATTGAACCTTATGCAGATGAAGTGATTTCCCAAATTTATGTCACAAATCTCTAAACGTACCTCTGCTGACCAACTCCCACACGTAACGTGAAAGAAATGCATTTAAATGACAGCATTACAGCGTCGCATGCATGTTCGCAAACGACGAGATCATTTACGAGATGAGATGAACAGACGGAAAATCCTTTCAGTGCATCGTTGCGTGGTTTTTAATAAAATTGAAAGGAATGGAAATTCAGTGAGTGGGAGTCTGGCATTTTTGATCTTTTATCCTCACTGTCGCTCCTTTCAAACGCCCTGCGGAAAGTCTTCCATTCGGGACGCCGGTTCTATTGATATGGCGGCTTTGTGCGGTTCTGTGGGCGGTGGCAAAAATGACACAGAGATAATGTAACACATCCTTCTCCGTGTTTTGTCATTGCCGTTCCCACACATTCGTCAAGTGTTACATTTTCCACAGATGACGATTCCATGCAATGTTTATTCACTGACAAAAAAAGAAGCCCCACTGTTTCTACCCGAGAGCTTTATGTTCTTTGCATGAGAGAAAGACTCTGTATTTCGCCACGGCAAAACTATCCCCTGGAAAAGTGGTGGTTTTGCTAAAAAAAATTTCACATTCCCAACTTAGGTGGAGAAGTTTGCTTTTGCATCATGGCAAAAGGGAAAAGTCCTAGGCAAATATTGATTTCCTTCCAAGCGGAAAAATTCATAGAGTGAAATCAATTGGTCAGCTTCGTCTGCGTTCACACTTTTTCTGAACTGAGAGCAAACATGCCCATTTTTTCCCATTGACAAGCAGGAAAAGTTGTAGTCGCAGTTGGAGGAGAAAAAAAACTCCGTGCATTGGATGTTATTTTCACTATGGAAAATATAGTGGAAGAGATTGCAAATAGCCTGAGTGGTCATAGCTTAGTCAGAGCTATCTTCTCACCTTTTCCACAACGCTGACGACAATCGTCAAATCTCGAGAGTATTATACGGTTGTTTGGCTGTCAAGACGTCAACATAAATTCTCATTCTTTATCCACAACTTGACGTAAATTTTAGGATATGTCTCACGATGTTTGTTCAGGACACTCTTTTCACTCCAGTAGAATTTGATAAAGTGAAAAACATCCCTGAAGAATCTCCGCTCCCCCGGGGCTGAGCAAGAATCTCGAGTTTTTCATCCACTCCACTCAGCGAAAGGGGTTCACCGAGAGAAGGAGAGAAAGATAAGATGAGGAGTGAATTTATGGACAAAGAGACGGAGTTCAAAAACATAAGGGGAGGGCAATTTTATCACTATCTATAGTGGATTTCGTCAAGCGTGAAATTTGATCAAACTTGCTCTCAAATCGCATTGTCTCCACTTGAATGGGCACAGCAATCTCCCCACGGGAAGCTGATTTCGGGGAAGATTCACATGGGTGACCATGTGAATTACCTCGATGAAATTGTGTCAATCACCTGCGTGAATTGGGAATCGCTGAATAATGGAGTGAATGATGAAAATTGCACGCTTAATACTGGGAATTAATTGGCGTATTAATTTATTGATGAGACACTGATGAGCTTCACCAACACTGCAAACATTGTCTGCACTTCAGCTCTGCCTTTTTGCGGAGAAGTTCTGTGGGAAATTTCAGCTCTCTGTTGTTTTGGGTGTGTGGAAAGGAAAATATGTTTGAGGTCAACAATTCAATTTCATTCGGTCAATGCGATCATTGGGAATTTTGGGGGAGTTGAGCAAGTTCCAGATGAATCGCGCTATTCAAAAGGCGCATGGAAAGTTTGAGGAATTCGTATTGTTTTGAAAAATCAATCTTTACCAATTACGCAAACCGGCTTAAAAGCCACTCCATATCTGGGAATATTCCATTCTGTATAGAACCCATCAGGGAGATTTCTCCGGAGAATCCCAAGCCATTGTCCAATATCCGAAATGAGTCAAGGCTTTCCCTCCATTTCCCACACGAGAGGCCAAAGCAATGAATGAGTGCTTTGATATATTTAGTTCCATGGCCTGAGTATTTAATCAAATAAAGGTGTGGTGTGCTGCTAACTTACAAGATAACATTGTTGAGGAGTTTATCTCTCACTGGCGCGCTGAAAATTGAATTAATAGACACCTAATTGAATTTTCCTGTGGCAAATGCGCCCACGAGCTGACCAAACTTTCAGCTAATATCGCTCTTCCTATATTCAGATGTCTCACGTCCGGCGTCGCCTGGGCTCAGTTGGCGACAGCGCCCCACCGAGCGACTCCTCCGAAGGCTCAGAGATCTGCGAAGCCGCCCAGGACTGGAGCATAGATCCCGAATCGGGAGATCAGTCGAATTTGGCCCTGAGGCGCGTTAATGGACTGTTTATTCACACCGACTCGAACCCAGATGACTCCATCAGTTCGGACAACAGTGGCATTCTTGGAGACAGCGAGAAAGCCCAAGTGGAGAGTTTCTTCAGCGGCCTGGGAACTGAGGTGAGTGCGACATTGGGAAGCATCTCACTTGGCACATGTTATTCAAAATATTTCTGATGAAGTCTATCTGGAAAATCCAACGGTTTATCGTGATAAAAATACCAAATGTTTGTTTACTAAGAATTATGATCACTTCGGAATCGAATGGGAATTCATTTTATGAACACTGAGCATCACGGAAACCAGCAGAGACGCCTTTGACTTGGACAAGTGTGCAGAAGGTCTTCCTGGTTTCCCATCCTGCCATCGAATTGTGTTTAGCAGACAATCCTTCCCATGAGACATGACTTGTTGTGTGCAAATTTTCTCAAGTCAATCAACAAAATGAATTGGATTTCCAGACATCGCCCTTCGAGAGCACTCTTGGCCTCTTGTGAGCGCTCAGCAACATATCTCCGCTAGACACATAAAGATTGATTGTTTACAGCATCGACCGTGAAAATACACTTTATTGTACACAAAAGCCAACCCATAAAGCGCTGCACAGTGTCTCTCGTGGACTTCTGATGGTGTGTGTCCCGAAAATAGACGCAAAACGCAGCACTGGAGGCTCAATGTGACCTCATGGAGGAGCGCGTTGTGGCCATTCTGCAAAATTAATTAATTAATCTTCGTCTGTGAATGGCGAAATGAAATTATAAACATTTATCCGCCCATGTCTGGCGATTTATGCTACAATTTGGGCTCTCTTTCATCTCTCTTCACGCGAATTTGGCGCGCGCAAGTGTTGGGCGCAATTATTGGGTGGAAGAAAAACGCACTTTCCCGGGGCCAAAATTAAATTCAATTAATCTCGCTACAATATTAAATGAATTTGCTTACGCATTCACACGAGTGACGCGGGAAAATTCCATTTCCATTGGGAATCAATTGTGTCAACAATTTCTCAATATCATGTGGGTGCGCGCGATAAAATGTTTACTCATGCAAAATGTGTTGTCGGTTTTATCACACTCAACATGCCTTTTTATATGGTGGTTTAGCTGGATTTTTACATCTTACGTCGCACTTTATTGATTTAGGCAGACTTCAATTTGCCTGCACAACTTCCGCCCAGAGGGTTTTTTGGGGAAGATTTTCACACAGAAAGTTTTCTGTGACAAATTTCTTTTGCGCTTTTCCCACCGCAACATTTATCATTCAAATGATCCATGTGGATTAATAGGTAATGTTTCTGAGGCACTCGTGAAATTTGAGGAATTTTCAAAGACGGCTTTCGCTGTACGCAATTTTCTCCCTTCCCAGTGTGGAAAATGCTCCAGTTTTGCGCGGGAAATTCTTTCTCAACCTCTTCTTTTGCCATTCTGATGGTGCTTATGATGGAAATTGAGAAAAACACTGCGGAATGGAAATCTCGTAAGTTTTTCCCAATAGAATTTCTTCATCTCACACTTCTTTCACAAATGAAAAGAGATGTGAACGAAAGTTTACCAAGTTTACGAATCATGCGTAAACAAAGTGTGAAAAATACATTGAAAACACTCTAAGATTAATATTCACTATTTACCGCGAGGAAGAAAATGTAGGGAAATTCCTTGAAGAAACACACAAAGAATATTTGCATAACATTTTAATTTTAAACTCTCTTGTTTTTCCTTTAATATGTTGAGTGCAAATTTTGATGACTCTATTAAATAAAATTATATTTTTCTTTCCTAATTGCTTCTTGTTTTGCCCAGTGATTTAAGTTTATAGCAAAAATTCCTACAATCAGTGCGCGCATCTCTGCTTCGCAGAACGCCATCCGCAGTGATGCTTTCGCGATAAGTGAGGCATTTTACGGTGTTTTCTGCACAATTCAAATGCAATTTCATTTAATAATTGAATTAATGTTTCATTCCGAGCCACTTTCATTGATTGTTTTCTTCTCAGTCCGTGGAAGTTTCTTCAATGTTGCAGCTGAAAAAGATCCACACCTTCCATGTGACCCAGAAAATGCATCATTGCCGAGCGTAATGTAATTAAAATTAAAACTGTGTGTGAAACACACTCTTGGCTGAATTATATGTTTTCGCTATCAGCATTCACGAAAGTGATAACGTTTATTTACTCCGCGCCAGATAAGGTCTATTTATCAGCACCTTATCGTGGCGTTTTTTTCCACGCAGGAAAAGCATCGCCTTTTTCTATGACTATAAGCGCATATAATATCATGTGGCCCAGAATAGAACAAAAAGCCGATGCTCTCAATAAGGCAAAGAAAAGTCGTTACTCTTTCGCTACGGCAGAGATTTATTTGCTCGATGGAAAAAAGGCGCACACTTTTCCTGTGTTGAGCTGGACTGAAAGGAAAATATATGCACTGCATATGGGCAGCAATGGGCGCTTGTTTGTGTCATTCTTACCCGCGGTGAATTATGGCAAAATCAATG
This sequence comes from Phlebotomus argentipes, assembly GCF_947086385.1. Classification (NCBI taxonomy): domain Eukaryota; kingdom Metazoa; phylum Arthropoda; class Insecta; order Diptera; family Psychodidae; genus Phlebotomus; species Phlebotomus argentipes. The sequence continues at coordinate 2,513,084 of NW_026776181.1, read as the reverse complement.
AGAAAAAGAAATCATATTGCTCGCTGGGAAAAATGCTCCATTCATCTTCATGGCACAATTAAATTGGAAATTCACACACAATTTGCACCAAATGCGAAATGGTATTTTGCATTTGGATGCAGTTGAGTGTGCTGAAAGTAATCATAGGTATTTCGCGATGATATTTCACGAGCAAACACACACTGAGAGGAAAACTCATAGCGCGTATCCAGATGGTGAATTATTACACACTTGTCACGAGACGCAAAGGCGCATAGTTTGGCCGCCAGAGAGAACTTGAGGAATTGCAAAAAAAGGCGCCTGATAACTTTCCCTCAAGTACAATTAGTAGGAAATATTTGAGATTTCGCTGCATTTTCCAATACTCTGGAATATTCCATCCAGCAACAGTTACGCCGCAGATAAACACTATTGGGGTTCTTTTCTTCACTCCCCCACACTAGAGCATCCCTCGACAGACTCATGAATTCCCATCACGAGCATGAGAAGCTGGTGGAAATTGAATTGTTAATATTTAATTTAATGTTTTATATGAAATTTACATAGTAATGCGTGCAATTTGAGCGACTCCACATGTGATGTGCTCTGTTTGCAGATTTTCGTCAGTTCGTCCCTGGCGAATTTGTACGAGAACGTGGGCAAGGATGAGTGGCGGCTGATTTACACGGGCATCCCGGTGCTGCTGCACGACAAAGGATCCGCCAAGTCGAGAAACACCCCGCGCGTCACATTCACCCTCACTGAGCGGGGCTCCTGCTTCGCCCTCTGGAACGACAGAATCGACAACTTGTCCAGCTACAAGGTCGCCGGCCCGGCTTTCCACACCATGTGTCTCTCAACCGGTGAGCAATTCGCCCCATTCTAGCAAGTGCTCTGAAATCTGCCGAAAAAGCGCTAAATTTAGGATAGTGTCTTAGCGGCGCTCGCGTTCTCTGCGCCAATTGACCAAATTACTGTTTCTGCACTCAGAAATACAGAATAATATGAAAATATTTACTCCATCTGATAAGGACTAAAAGTGTTCAATTGAAGATTAAAAGAGCTCAAAAATGATCAGAAATGTGTTGAAATAAATTGAAGAACGCAATTAACTGAAGATTAAAAACAGCTCAACATTCTATTCCAAGTTGAGCACATTTTCCCAGCAGTATCTCTGCTGGAAAACGTGGTTTCTTCAGCATATTGTGCTCGCTGGTGATTTTCTCTAATTTCCGTTCATTTTAACACGAATTATGGCTGTAAATACTGTTTGTCAGTCAAGAAATTGTGAAAAAATGTGTAAACAAATGCTCTTAATAAATTCCATGGCAGAAAAAGAAAATCATCATGAAATGTGTGGAAAATCGCGATTGCATGAAACACGAGAACATTAATTATTCCCGCGCAAAAAACGGAGCAGAGAAATAGGCAGAATAACAGTGATTTTGATACTAATGAATTCCTCATGGCTTTGCAGACCATCGGAAAATCATTGGATTCAGCTTCGACTCTAGTCAGGCGGCCCGGGAATTGTGGCTGTGCATCGAGAGGCTGATCAGTGACCCGGAAAACATCGCCCTCAGCACACCTGGCAGAAAGCGAAAGCCGCCAAAGAAGGTGAAAGCCTTTCAGCTGCCACCCAAATCGCAAATCTCCAATCCGTGTCAATTTCACCACATCACCAGTGTCACGCCCGAGGACACACCCCGATACTTCAGCCTGCAGGCCTTCGTGGCGAAGCCGCACAAGGCGCAGAGAGACCCCTAAGAGCCGCTTGCGCGGATAAGATTGTCTTATATGTCATCCTGTAGTGTTTTAAGGAGTATTTGAGTATGTTTTGTAATCCCTAAAGTAGACAGAAGGTAGATTTGTAAGTTAAGTTGATCATAGGTCGAGGGATTAGGCCTCAATCTCTGGAATCTGCCTTTATCAAGAGCGTTATGTCTGTTTTTTTTCGTATAAATCGGCAGTTTCAGTGTGACTAAGCATTGCGTGAATTTCGCAAAAACAGTGACAACAGACTTCTTTTTAACGACCTCTTAGTCATGTAGCTTAAAAGCTCGCATTTTATAACTTTGTTTCCAGAGGTAAGAACGCTCTTAGTAAGTTTATTTGCCAGTATGTTTTATTTATATGCTTCTTAATGACTATCTTAAAGCAATTTCCGCATGAAAATTTAATCGGAATAATTGCTCCGAATCACCAAAACACTTTCGGGTGTAATTACCTCTGGACTGCACTGTGCTTGCCACATGAGGAGCAAAAGCTTGCAATTACCAGAGATGTACATTCATTCTCTCCCACCACAGAACCACTGTTTCCACTTTAATTGGCCAATAATCCCTGTAAATAAATGATAAAGTGGCCGAAGATGGGCGAGTGCTTGGACGAGATTGAGGTTTAAACCCGGAGTTTATGGGCGCAAGCAAACCCATAGACTTCAACCCCCCAACAAGAGTTAAGGCTATTTTTATGGGCTCTCCTTTGTGTGTCTCCATCGTATTTTATTCTACATGAGAGAATTAATTAATGAGTCGGAGGTAAAGCAGAGGAAAATTTATTTATAGGAGGAGCGAATCCACCGGCTTCCATCCGGTGCTGAAGGGTGGGAATAACGACGTAAGTCTCGTGTATTGTTATTAACTGTCCCGGGGATCATTCTTTGTCCTAATTAGAGCAACACGAAGGCAAGTGCGAGGAGCTTTTAAGAGTGATTCTCATGCCCATAACGAGAGTCATGAGATGAAGGAGAGGGAAAATATCATGTCTGGAGGACATGAATGAGAAAGTGTTTCACACATAAAATTCTCACACAGAGAGACGTGAGAATTTGAATATTTATTTATGCAGAAAATTTTCTTACCTTTTGCCAACAATATTAATTTACGTGGCATGCAGTGTTTGCATCCCAAAAACGGAGAGTGAAAACCGTATTTTCGCCTCTTATTCAAATTTATCTCTCTCACACACACACACATACGTTTTTCCACCCCTTTTTCCGCGAATGCCTGGCAGAAGTGCCAAAAATGTTCTTTTATCGCACGACATCGAATATCTCTTTCAGTGAGAGATGAGGAATGTTTTGGGGAAAATGAAAAGTTGCAAAAGGCTTTTGAAAGAGTAAAATAAAAAGTTCTCATCTTTAACACTTTTCGCATTGTGGCATTTTCCGGGAGAATTGTGAGGGAATGCTAGAAAAAAGTCTCCAGAAGCGCAATGCACAAAAGGAAGAAAGTTTTTCCCCCACCCACGCACAGTAGTTTGTTGAAGATAAGAATGAGAAATGAAGAGAAATTTAGGAATGTTGATAAGTCCTTTCGAGATGGAAGAAATTTGCGGGAATTCTTTTTAAATATATCTGTGATAAAAATTTTCAAATTTACATATACATATATATTTACGTTGTAAAAGTATAAGGAAAAAAAAACACTTGACAAAGTATTTCTCTATTATGAATTATAGAATACATGAGAAGAAATCATTAAGTAATAGAACATAATTATATAATAATTATATATAGAAAATCAATGTATTAATCGTGAAAAAAATGTTAAGAGAGAGAGAGAGCAATTAAAAAAACACATTTATCTATCGAGTTGAGAGATGAAGTTATTGTCTATCATGTATTGAAACATTTCAGGAAAATAAAAAGCATTCTTTCTCAAAAACACACTCAAATAACAATCAAATGTACAGAATTTTGATCTAAATTGACTGCGGACAACACAATTTGCCGTCACTGATGATATCCAATCTGGTTTAGGCATTGCTCAAATACTGGGGACAAAATTAATTTTCAACATTAGGCATAAATGTGAGCCGACAATTGAGCCATCTCAATAATTTACACGGGAACTCTCGTGCATTTTGGCGAACTCGATCCACATAAGCCATCTCCAAAATGCCCACGGCATTGATTTTTCCCCTGGGATTTCATGCGGAAAATACCCACTTATGGCTCATAATGCCATCAATAAGTTTATTGGAGCGCCAAAGGGATTATTTTGGGCCAATTTTGGTCAATATGTTGACACTGTCTTTGGTCAGGTGCAATTCATGGGCTCGGTTTATGGAATTGTGGCAACATTTTGAATTTAATCAACAAGCTTTGGGCTTTAGTTGAATAAATATAGCGTAATTTGTGTTATTTTAACCACTTTTGAGTTTTGTTTATCGCAATTCGAATTACCAATGAATTATTTCATTCAAATGTGGTTATTTTGAAACAATTCTTATTGAGTTTTCGAGCCCAAAAATTGACGCGTGAAAATTTGAAAGGCCAAATTTTGCAAAAAAAAAGTGTTTAAATCGAAGTTTGCATTCTTCAGAACAGATTTCAACGCTCTGCAGGCGATGACACGTCATTTTAAGGATTGTTGAGAGCTCTTACAACACTCTTCTTTGGAGAGAAGGACCATTTTTCTTCGACAAATCTCTGGCTTATGAATCGAATTCGCCAGTCATCAATTCAATATTCTTAAGTGTCCTGAAGGATTCTCGCTTGCCTCTTGTCCCCGCCCTTGACATTTCCATCCAAGCCATTCGATTCTATCGAATTCTGCTGCTCTTCGGCACCCTCACCGCTCAGCAGACCGCCAAAGGACACGTCCAGCAGACTCAGGAGGCTGTCCATGGCTGAAGTCCTCGCCGGCGGAGTGGGTTTCCGCCTCTCGGGCTGCCTGAAGTGCAGGTGCTTCACGCCATTCGGCGACTCCTCGTTCACCACGCGCCGCACGACGGGATCCTCAGTGTTGACCACAGGCACGATGTTGGCGTGATGCTTCCGGTCCGGCGAGTCGCTGGAACTGTAGGTTTTGACCTGTCGAAAGTGATTCCGCAGATTAGTTAAGCAACAACATTCGATCGCCACATGCAAATTACTTCCGGGAAAAGTAAAAGTGAGACATTTGTCGACGTTGCGCAATCGGCAGGTGGTTACCTTCGAGTGTCCCTCGATGATCAGGTACATGGGGCCCGGAATGGGCGCCGGCGGCTGGTTGTAGTGCGAGAAGTAGGCGTCCGTGGTGAGCGTGGGCGGCGCCGTGGGAATGAAGTGCGTGCTGCTCTCCTGACTCGGAGTTGTCCTGACGGTCACGGCCGATGACTGGTGCACCTCGAAGATACTGGGGACTCTCTGCATGATGACTGAAGAGGAGGTAGAGGTGGCGGGCGGAGGGGGCAGAGTCGTGGGTCGCTGAAGAGTCTCCTTCTGCAGGATCGCGTGCAGATAGGAAGCCTTCGACGGCTTCACCATCTCTCCGTAGTTCATGGCACTCAGTGGCTTGGTGTAGCTGGACTTGATGGAGGCCTCCACCAGGGAATCCTTAGGCCGCTGCGTCCACGCCTCCACCGAGGATTGGTACTTTTCCGTGGTCTGCATCGGCGGAGGCATCAAGATCGTCGGCAGCTGGAAAGACAGTCGGAAATTTAGAATTCTTCCTTCAGAATCGCACTTCTTAGAGATGTCTCTCAACCTGGTAGAAATTCCTGCGCATTGTGAGGTACTTGAAGTCCTTCCGCGAGGGAATGCTGGGCTTCTTGGATGGCACGCCGAGGAGCAGAATCTCGCCGGACTTCTCCTGCTTGCCCGACTCCCAGTAGCGGACGCGCTCCAGGAACGGCGGGCTGTAGTCGTACGTGGGGTCATTCTTGAGCGGATCTCCTCGGCCCACAGGCAGCCACTCATTGTACTCCACACGCGGCGAGAATAGTGCTCGTCCGGAAACTGCGGCACTGTTGACGAAAGCTGCAAAGCAAACACACTGTTATACCCGTAAATATTTACCCGCAGCCCCGCCTCGAGGGACATTTTCTCCCTCGACGAGCAGCCACAGGCTCTGTTTTTCCTTTGTTGCACACATAAAAGGAATCATCACAAGCTCCCCAGTGATGCTGATGCACCGTTAAACAGTTTCCCACAATTTCCTTATCAGTTTTCGCGACAGTAGATTTTCTCAGGAAATTCATAAGAGCTTTTAAGTTCAGCTCCAGCGAGATGTGACGCATTAGGCATATATGTAAATAGCATGAGTAGAAACCTCCAAAAGAGCGAGATAAATATTAATTAGCGGCCAAAGAGTGAAGTTGAGCCCCGAAACATGAACAGCCAGAGTCACAAAAAAGCATTACAGGTTTTTCTCATCAGCCAGATAAATCACAAGGCATCTTTCTCATCTGCTCGTCTCAATAAATTCCACGGTTCAGCCTCATAAAATGCCTCAAATTACACGAAACATCGGCCAGAGTTTTGACGGGAAATCATTAGCCACGACGTGGCATGAAAAATCACTCCTTGTCTGTTTGTTTTGACACGCCGAAGGATTGTGGGAAGATTTTCGGTTCTTTCGCGCTCTTGAATTGAACATATGAAGCGAGTTGCGATGGAAAATGTCGCGCGAGGTGCATTTCAATGGGAGATGCCATCGTCATTTCACTCTTTGGCGCACTCTCTTGCATGCCGAGACTCGTGAACATTACCAGTTCCAGATCTTCATTGTGAGCCAGGTTAGTGTGTCGTGGCTTCACTCTGTGTCTCTCTCGACTATTTTTATTATTTTCTACCACTCTTATGCTATTTTTTCCACGCAGCGTCGATATTTTGTCTTGCCGCGCATTTTTATGCACGAGACAATCAAAAAGAGATGCGCAAATGATTTATTACGCAACCATTTAATTACACTTTACAGTTCAATACATTGTTTTTGTTGTTGTTGTTGAAATCCTTGAAATATTTCTATTCATGTGTATATTAATTTAAAAAAGAAGCAATACTATTGGAAGTCAAAAAAATGCAAAAGAAGTACAAAATATTTAGCAATTTCCAGTCTTCACGATTAGTTAATTTAATTGCGGATTTTCTACGCTGAATGAAAACACGCGAGACGTGTAAAATAGATGTCGGCGCTTCTTCTAGGCGGATTCTATATGGAAAAGCGGTGAAAGTGTCTTCCGAAGCGGCGATATTCTCCCCACAAATCAATCTCTCTGGCGATGAGATAAGGAATCGGCGATGATGGGCCTTCGAGATCTTTCCCATGGCACGCCAAATTGCAACAGTGTTGCTAGATCGGCGAGCGTGTGCTGCTCGATTTCTCATTTTGCCATCCGCCGCGGCTCGAAAAGCCATCTGCCGCCTATTCCGGTGCTCAATGAGAGTCGCATGGATAAATTTTACTTTTATTTACGTTCATTGATGATTTGGCGATCGGCTTTTCCCGCGCCATCGCCGTGAGTGATGGGGTCACGCGGAGAGATCGCTGGATGTCATCATTTGGCATCGGCTCACTGTGTGGAGTGGGAAGTGAAATTTTTCCACCTGACTCGCGGGCGCGCGCTTTTCATTGATGGCGGAGAAAATGACGAGACTCTGTGACAATTCCCATTGAAAGATGTGCGCGCGATCGGACAGTGGGAGGCTTTTCGCGCTTTCTCATGGCGATCCAGAGATCCACATTGACATTTTTATATATATACAATCTCGGCGTGCCTCTAAACGGCCAATGGTATGTTTTCATCTGCTGTGACTTCTTTTTTGCGCCTACCGTCGCGCACCATCTTTCGCCATTCCGCCACAATGTTCAATAAAATAGAATTCTCTCTCGCGCTCCGTGGTGATTCTCATCAATGGAAGTAGAGACACAGACACACTTCCAGCACACCAGACTGTCCGATTCTCGGAAATGAGAGAAGAAAACACAAGAGCGCGCGAAAGACACTCTTTCACCGCCATGTGAGAAACATTTCCCACTTCGCGCGGCTCATTCTAACGCGGCGCGCGCGATATGCTAACCAGCACTCCTTTCCCATGGGCGTGAATTTGGAGAAATGGGACAAATATTGACTGATTTGCTGCTGATGCACGCGGAGTCACACTCACCGGCCACTGGATTCGGCTGATCGCCACTGAACAGCGTCGACGGCGTCGTTGTTGCGTCCAATTCCACCGCCGCGCCGCATTTCATGACAATCACGAAGATGTGCAAGAAATTGAAATAGCGTGCGACGAACCGTGTGCGCTTCATCGTGTCAGAATCACCTGCAAAATAACCGAAATTCAACGTCATGATCAGCAAAGCACTCATTTGAATGAAAACATAGGATATAATGACACCACATTATCCCAACTCTCATCGCAATGGAGAGGAAATCAATGTCCTGCCAACTCCCACTTGTGAAACCACTCTCGCACTGCCCATAAAAGCCGCCGTGAGACTATCTTCGGAAGAATGAACGGCAATTGCCTCGGTAATTAATAAATTTCCCACCGGAAATTGCCAGAAAAATCAACCCCCAAATGAGACTATTACTCGCCTAATGGAGAAATAGTGGCCAGCATCTTTCGGGCGTGCTTCACGGACCATCGCACCTTAATAAAATTACGCACACTTCCAGCTTTTTCCCACAGCGACAGGAATCATTATTCCTGAGGAGGTGTGAGAGACGCTCCTTCGCCGGAGATAAAGAGTCATTTTGCCACCTTCGCAGCGCCAAACCGCCGTCTTAATCTCGGAAGATGGTTGTTAAGTGCTCGGAGGTGCAGAACGTGCAAGGAAGCCAGGGATTAGCGGGAGGATGATTGAATGGGTGGATACTTAGGGTCGTTCCCGGAGGGTGTCATTCACTGTTCTGACTCTTAATGGCGCGTCAATTTGAAGCTGTGGCGTCTGAGTGGTTAAAGTATGCACTGCAAAGTCGGCACGAATCTCTTACTTTGGCCTATTGAATCATTCATCAAAGAGGATGAAATTGTTTCATTGAACATTCCGCTCCTTTGGCGCTCGTTAATAGAGACGTGATGGGAAATTTTTCCGCCAATTCCGCTCAATGGCATGGAAAAGTGTCTTCCACACTTTATTGATTTCACGCAGGGATGAGGTGGTAAATGTGAAAAATTGGGCAATAGGAGCAAAAAAAGAGTTGTGCGGGTTCTGCAGATTGGCAAATATTGATGCTTTAAATTGGGAAATATGAGGGGAAGATTTTCACTTTAAAATTCATGCGAAAGAAACGTCCAAAAGCACATACAGTTTGCGAGACATTTATTGAGGCATTGCCATATACAGAATCGCTGTTGTGATTCGATCTGATAAATATTTCAATGAGTGTGTGTGTGGATAAGAATTTTTGCTCGACTTTTTATTATCACGGTCTCAGGTGTTGGATGGTGGAATTGGATTGAGATTTTGATCATAAAGATATGCCGGAGAGTTTTTGATTTGAAGAGTTTTTCCCTTTGTTCACGACTCCTCAACATTTCACATGCGGCAATATGGGAAAAAATCATTTCTTATATGCTGTATAAAGTTAAGAAAAATATATATCGCATATGAATTTGAAACCCATGAATAACGAGGGAGAGAGAATAAAGAGGCAACATTCTGGCAAGATGAATGAAGAGTCATGGAGCGGGCATCAAGAGAGCATCCCAAATGCCAGAGCCTCATTTATTGGGTGAGATTGCAAATTATCGCGTCCATTCTTCGCTCCCTTTTTCGCGCCTCTACAAAGTGATAAAGAAGCGACACAACAAAAGACACAAAATGACCACGAGAAACTCGTTTCGTCGCTGATTTGCGCAAATCAATTTATCAAGATATTGCCTGATAGCGCGGACGATCGGCGTGTGGGTGGCGGTTATGCAATGAATTGCAATAATTTGTCAGATTTATGCAATTTCATACGCATCGTCCTCCTTATGTCTACTCAATCCGCTGCCTTCCGCTTCCTAGAAGGCACAATCTTCACGACACAAGCCGATTGAGATGGAAGAAGAGTTGAGATTTTTAACACTTCATTTAACGCGAAGAGCACTAAAAATGTTATTCAGTTCATCCACAACTCTTAATAATATTCGTCGTTTGGATGTTTTTGTTTGGTCAAAATTACGAATAAACAGTGTTAGCAAAGACATCAACGCTTTCTGAGCATAAAAATGATGTCTAAAAATCTCTCTTCAATTACTTTCAATTACTTTTGGCGCTAAAATGTAAATATAACCTTATTTTTCAGATGTGCAATTTCATTAAATAATTCCTTAACCAGAGTTTAGATAGCAATTATGCTCCAGAAACTTTGGTCAAATTGGTCAAATTACTTTCTTGGGATTCTTATCTTGAATCTTTTCTTTCTCTTGTAAATGTTTTATCTATATCTTCAGCAACTCGAGGTGTCAGAATGGTCTTGAACTTGGTGAAAATCTCTTTAAATTTATAAGCACAAATTCGCACACATTCGCATATGATATGAGATCAAATCGTGAAATGTGCTCAAAGTGTTGCCAAAGATGATGGCAATGCGCAATTTATGAGGTTTTACGCATTGTTATCCACACAATAAATAACAAAATATTTGCCTGTCCGAAAAAAGCGGGCGAAGCGGCGAGGAAGCGGCAAAATGGCATGGATTTTGGAGTGAAAATCTCTCTCGAGAGAGCTTTTGATATTGAGCGATCGCACAAATGAGATTCTATACGGCCGCGAGAGGCGAAGGAGTCAAGAGGTCAGGCGAGTGATCAATAAAATATGGAATTCAAATAGCGCGGCGTATTGATAAATATTCCGCTGATCTCGCGTGTGGGTGAGGTTGATCTGCCGCCCTGCCTGATTGTCACTTCTTCTGCTCTCTCTCTCTCTCTCCCTCTCTCTCTCTCTGGGCCACAATCTCGCGAGTCCACTGTGCGCGCCTCATTTTCTATCAAGACAATCATATTCTTGGCGCGCGAACAACGAAAAAAGAAATTGTGTGTGATTTTCGAGAACGCGCGAATCAAACACTTTTGATGGCCTCTTCTCTCTGACCAACGAGATCTGCAGAGGAGATCTTTTCTGCCCAACACGCCGCGCGCGCGACCTGTGTGAGTGTGCCCGAAAAGCGACCAGAGAAATATATGCGAAAGATGAGAAAAAATCATTTTTTAATTTCATCGTCACGAATCTCAAAATGTTGTGTACCTTTTTTTCATGCGAGCGCGCACAATTTGAGAAGAAGAAGAAAAAAAAAGAAAAAATCGCCCTATTTTATTTTTCCTATACAGACATTTATAATCATATATACAGAGAGCTTCGCCTCTCGTTCTTCTGCCCATATTGTTACTTTCCATTGTCTTAAGACATCGCCACTTTTTCTCATCAGGCAAAGAAGTCGCGGTGTTGAAAAAAAAATTAAACACGATTCTTTCTGAATATCGCATATTTTGCCATAATTACAGATACGTCGCTTCTGCCCGGTGAGATAATGGGAAAAATCCCAGGGAAAATGTCGCGATTTGTAAATATGAAATAACATACAAAATGCTGGAAAATCTTCTTCACGAAATCACGCAAGCTTTGCAGAATTTTTCTCCTCTGTGCAACTTTCATTTCCATTTCACCTCCAGAGGAGAATTGATTGTCCAGGCGGGAGAAATACGCGATGAGTGTGTGTGTGTGCGGCTCAGCGGGAAATCTATTTTCAATTTTGAGCTTCGCTTTTGCACAAAAGTCCGTCTCGGCTCTTATATCACATTTATATGCAGTGTAAATAGATTTAATGGGGTTTTCGATGTAAATTTTCTGTGAGTGACACACACTGAAAATGTTCCAGAAAAGAAGCGCAGAGTTTCTTTTCTGATGCGTTCGTGGAGCATTGTGATTTTTACGCCGCATGGAAGTATCGTAAAATGGGAAAATAAATGTTTGCATAGAGAGATTCTTTCGCGCCCTTTTTCTCTCGCGCACAAAAACACTTTTTTTCTGCCATGCGCGCAGTGAGATGTCCTCGAGCCATCGTGGCTCGATCATGCGGGATATCAGTCAAAATTTCTACACTGTCTCCAGGGCAGAAGCGGCTGAAGATGATTTCTTGCGCACGCAAGTTAATCATTCTTTTTGCGTGGGAAAAAGAACACGAAAGTGGCGCAAAGGAAAGGAAAATCTTCACTCACTCTCTCGAAAAGTCTCTTTTCTCGATGGTCACAGAAAGGCGCACAGACACACTGTGTTCCGCAGGTCACACAAGTCACGCACGCGATCAGCGGATGAGCAGAAAGAAGTGACAAAGTACACAGGTAAATTGCATCACAGTGTCTTTTTCTTACTTCACCTTATTTAAAGCGCAAACACACGCGAAAAAAAGGCGAAAAAGTCAATGAGAAAAGTGTCTTTTTGATCTTGGGAGTCTGCTGAGCAAAAAAGAAAGACACGCTGATCAGCAGCAACGCACTGACCGACTGATCGGTTGACTTTGAACTGATTGGAATTGTGGAGATGAGGAAGAATATCGGCAATGACTCTGCCCGACGCGCAACGCACACCGGCGGTGCTTCGACTATTTCCCTTCCTCCGCCGCGCCGGAGAAAGACTTTCTTGTGTGTGTCTCACGATCAGAGGTGGGATCGCTGTGGATTTGAGATTGCCAAGATGCGAGATCGCATTGTGAAGATTTTCAGCCTAAAAGTGCACAAATTCAGCGTGAGAATGCAAAAATGTTTGCTGAAATCTGCTAAAAAATCAACTACTTCTTGACAGCATTAGTGTTTATGGAGACAATTATGCAAAATACTCTTGAAATTACTGTTGCAACATTCAATATCATAGACGTCGTATCAATTTTATCAAGAAATAAGAGCATACTGCTTATCGCCTCAGACTCCTCATCTATATCGCATCTCAACTCTGATCTGTGATCTCTGATGGCTGATTTTCGCCAACAATTCCCATTGACTCTGCGGCGAACTGATGAATCGAAGAGAGAGAGAGAGAGATAGCGCGATCGTGGAAACTCATCAGACGCGCTTTTCCCGCCACATTGTTTGCATGTGTGAAAAGTGTGCAGTTTTCCCCATAAATCACCCACAAGTCTGCGAAAGTAAAAACTTTCTTTTGTCGAGGAAGTGCAGAGGCCGCATTTTCATCACTGTGATGGCTTCAAACACTTTTGTAGTGCATGCGATGAGAATACGCGATGGAACAATTGAAAAATTTCTACAAGTGCACAGAGTTAATTATCGAAGAGAGACACTCTTTTGTCCAGGCGTGGTTTGCATACTCAAGCACATCGGGCGACCAATTTCTCCTCATTGATGATTTTCTGCGCGGAATTGGTTTGATTTTGCCATCCCGACTGTGGATGGCTTCTTCCGGGTGCCATTCGTTCGACACATTGTAAAAACTTTGTCCATCACGCAAATTCACCAGATGAGTTTTATTGGCAGAAAACTAGTAAAGTAGATGCAAAAAAAGTCACGCTTTTTTCGTACGATGAGTGTTAATCCATCTCTTTAATATCTCCAAAGAGCCATTTGTTATGAAAGACCCAAACTTCCTCCCTCTTTCTTGTGTGAAATATCGACCATAGAGTGGAGATCATTAAGATTTCACGGAAATAGATGCAAAATAAATGCAGTGATTTGTAGTCTGAACGCCAATTTTTGGGAAATTTTATAACACACGCGATGCAGCATAATGAACTTTCTAATAAACTGTCCGACTATCAATTAGCTGAGATGCGCAAGAATTTCTCCAACATGCTTGCAGTCAACAGTCTAATTAGGGGATTTTTTTTAATTCCACACTGATGAGGTAATTGAATATCGGCTGATAAGTAAACACAAACAATCTCTCTCTGACCTCTGCGATAAGCTCCCAGAGAATTTTCTTACAAATTGTCAGCTTTAAGTGCGATGATTTCTGAGAATCTCGCCAGTCTCGTCTGTGGATTTCGTTGGGAAAATGCTAAGAGAAGTGATTTTCGCGGTAGTTATTCTAGGAGTGACCTTTTGCAGTGAAGGTTTCACCTTGGGACAGAATCCTGACTGCAAATTGCCACTGCAACCCGTCCGATATGGATTCTTCGCGCCGCTCGTCTTCACGGCTGACGGAAAATTCGCATTCGCCTCCGACGACGACATTCTGCTCTCAGCTGGAGAAAGAGTGACCATTTCCTGTGAACCCGGACTGTTCAAGTCCTTCCCAGATAAGCGAACACTGAAGGCGAAGTGCGTGCAAGGAGAGGAATTGGGTAAGATTTGTCATTAAGGTGCAAATAAGTGTCTTTCGCCAGTGAATTGTTGGAGACAAATCAACTTATATTAAATGGCAATTAAAATTGAGATTAGGATGAATTCAAAATATGGGAAGATTGCCTTAAAATTACAATTCACAGAAGAAGAAAAAATGCTATTTCTCCCCAAAATACTTAATTAAAATTATAATTGTGATGCGGGAAATACCATAAACTTGGTGAAAAAGTTCAAAACACAATTCTATATTATATTTAGCGAATAAATTCCCCTGAATTTTCCTGGGTGAAACCCTCTTGGAGTTTTCCTGGAAGGCTTTTCGGCGGTGGGTTGGCACTTTTAATTAATTCTACTCTAATTGATTTCCTCCTTTTCCGCGGTCAGAGCTCGAAGATGGTAAACAAGAGACTTGGAGCAAGAGTTTCGCCTGCGAATTGCGCGCCGTCGAGGAGGTGTTTGCTTCTCGTCTGGCCGGATGTCCTCAGGAGGCGGAGAGCATTGAGTTCGGCTTCCTGAATCCTCACACCCAGACGTCGAACATTGTCGGCGAAGTGTGCTACTCAGCGCAGGAAGGAAGGACAATCTTCGTCCATGCGAAGGATTCTTCTGTGCTGAAGACGGAGAGCATGAATTATCTCAAGTCCGGAAGGCATCCCGAAGGAAGGAACAAGATCAGTCTCTTCAGAGCATTGAGACACGACAATGTGCACAATCTGCTCGAGGGGAAATTGGGAAGCCACAGAGTGCCAATGATGGGATCCAGACCACTCCTCACGGGCTTCATGCTGGACAATCCTCAGTTGCATCTCATCACCAGATTGACCTGGAACTACATCGTTTCCTACAACGACGAGACGCTCAAGGAGTGGGAGATCCTGCAGAAGGGAGTGCAGAAGCTGAATAACAAGGAAGAAATCTGGGCCGGAACGTCAGGTGTGCAGCAACTCAAGGATTCCTCAGGACATTCTTTTGACTTCTATTTGGAAGAGAAGAAATTCCCGGTGCCAAAATATTATTGGCTCGTGGTAAAGGAAGAAGATCGCACGGTTGGAATTCTCTTCAACAACACTCCAAAGAGCTTGAGGACCTCCGGAGAAGAACACCAAACATGTCCAGGACATTGCGCGGATATTCCATGGCTGTCTGACTTGAAGGAATCTGACGATCCTGAAGCTCTTCATTGTTGCTCTCTGGACAAACTTCGTCAGATTGTTCCGGAAATTCCAGACATATCCACAGACTCGTCCACATCTTCCATCAAAGCTGATAAAACCATATGAAAAGGTGAAAAATTGCATGGAGAAATAAAAAAGAGCAATCGATTGCCGTTTGTTATTATTTTTCAAAAATTGGTAGTCTTCGAAGCTTTCGAAAGCTCACGGTGTCAATTTCCGCGCGCTAACCTCAAAATGTCTGAAGTCGATCAGCATCAGAAAGTGTCGGAAATCAAGAGTAAAAGTGATTTGGAGGACTTCCTGGATGGCTGGGATAACTCAGAAAACACCGTCTTCTTCTCCAACATCCCTAAAAACTGTCTCAATAATCCCTGCGTCCTGGGAATCGATGAGGCAGGAAGAGGACCTGTGCTTGGTAAGCAGTTTCACACCTCCGTTCTGTCCAGATTCACATGTCTTTCCCTCCCAGGTCCTCTGGTCTACGGGATTAGCTTCTGCTCCATGACCAACACTGATGTGCTCAAGGATCTGGGCTGTGCGGATTCAAAACAACTCACGGAGGAGAAGCGAGATGCTATATTTTATAACATCAACTCCCAGACGACAGCTCTTGAGGACATGGGCTGGGCAGTGGAGATCATCAGTCCGCACTACATCAGCAATTGCATGCTTAGGCGCTCCAAGCACTCCTTGAACGAGGTATCGATGGAGTCTGCGATTGGGCTGATAAAGCGCGCTATCGCGCTGAATGTCAACATTGCTGAGATCTACGTTGACACTGTGGGTCCGCCGGAGACTTACCAGGCCCGGCTGTCGCGCCTCTTTCCCAACATCGCCATCACGGTTGCCAAGAAGGCGGACGCCACGTACCCGATCGTCTCTGCGGCCAGTATTTGCGCCAAAGTCGTCCGAGACGCCGCTCTCCGGACGTGGAAGTTTCACGAAGACGCGCCGGTGAATCCCTTCGGCAGCGGCTACCCCGGAGATCCCCTCACGAAGGCCTTTCTGGAGGACAACGTCGACGCAGTGTTCGGCTACCCGAGAATTGTGCGCTTCAGCTGGGCCACAGCTGAGCAGGCGCTGGAGAAAACCGCTCAGAAAATCACATTCCAGGATGACAACGAAGACGTCGGACAAAAGTACTCAGGCCCCCAGATCACCAGCTTCTTCAAGACCAGCGAGAAGACGCGCAACCGCTGCGCCTTCTTCCGCCAACGTCACTTGCAGAGCGTCCAGGACTTCTGAGTGTGTGTCAAGATAAAACTTCATTTATTCAGCCAGCCTAGGCGATCCGTTGAAAATGTATGTGGAAATAAAAAAGAGTCCCTCTCTAGTGCGCTGGAAAGCCGTGTCTCTCTCTTCGGAACCCAGAGTGTGTGGAAATCGGCAGCAGAGGAAGGAGATGCAGTATCTCCTTCCCAGTGCCTACAATTTCCTGAGGTCCAGCACGAAGACGCTGCCGTCCGAGGCGCTGGCGCCCACCTTGCTGCCCCTGGAGTTCCAGCACACCTCGAACGTGCCGCCGGTGCCTTTGTAGCTGTGCACCAGCTGCCCCGTCTGCGTACTCCAGATGTGGACGCACTTGTCGAAGCTGCCCGACGCCAGGAACTTGCCGTCCGGACTGAACGCCACCGAATACACGGGCTCCGTGTGCTTCGTGAGCGTGTGAATGCACACGCCGCGTTCCACATCCCACAGGCGCACCGTGGAGTCGAAAGAGGCACTGGCCAGGATCAGGTTCATGTTGGGATTCGCCGTGCCGGGCCCAGTCGGCGACCACTTGATCGTGTAGATCTCCTTGGAGTGCGCCTGCAAATCATGTACGCACGTGTCCTGCTTCATCGACCAGATCTTCAGGGTCATGTCGTCAGAGCAGGACGCCAGCAGATGACCCTGCGGATCCCACTTGATGGCATTCACCTCGTTCTGCAAAGACGCCAGATGGTTAGCAAAAAGAAACCTCAATTGCACACAAGACGGACTCACCGTGTGTCCCTGGAAGGATTTGATGGGCTTGTCCGTGTGCAGCTTGCACACGTGGATGCACATGTCCGTGCTGCAGCTGGCGAAGGAGTTGTTGCTCTGCCAGTCCACGTCCAGCGCGGGCGCCGAGTGGAAGCTGAACTGCTGCGTGCACTGGCCCGTGGACGCGTCCCAGATGATGGTCGTCTTGTCCACGCCTGCCGACAGGATGTAGTTGCCGCGCTTGTTCCACTTGAGCGCGAAAATGGGGCCCTTGTGCTGGCCGAGCGTGCTCGACAGGCGGCCGTCCGTCGTCCAAATGCGCGCGTAGCCGTCGTAGCTGCCCGTGGCCAGCAGCGTCCCGTCGCAGTTCCAGTCCAGCGACGTCACGTCCTTATTGCTGGGCACCTCCGTGCCGCCCTTCTGGATGCAGTGGCGCAGCACCAGCTGGTCCGGGCTGGTGCTGTTGTCCGACAGATCCCAGATGCGCGCCGTGCTGTCGCCCGAGCCGGACGCCAGCAGATCCGTGCTGGGATTCCACGCGCAAATGAACACCTCGCTCTCGTGGCCACGCAGCACGGTGACCTTCGACGCGGGGATCTCGATGCTCTGGTCCACTTCCATGGTGTCCGGCGGTGCGGGCGCGGCCACGGCCGCAGCCTCCTCGCCATTTGTCTCGCCGCCGCTCGTCGGCTCCGTCTTGATGGCCTGCTTCTGCTGGTTGTGCAGGTTCTGCCGGATGGCCACCACCTCCGGCATCACCGCGTCGATGAGCGTCAGCCCCTCGGTGAGGCGGTGCACATTCCCGTCCTCGTCCACGCTAATCTCCGCCTCAGTGTACTTGAGGCCCTTCTGCAGCATCGTGAGCAGCGCGGCCGAAGGCACGACGGCGCCATTTATGTTGCTCTGCGATATATGCGACTCAATCCCAAATGTGTACGCCGAGTGGTGGAAGCCTGCGCAAGAGAGTGGCGTCAGTGGAGCGCGCCCCAGCGACCCGGAAAACAACGGAAACTAACCTGACTCCTGAAGATAGCGGTACACCAAGAAGTTCACCTCATCGCTAGAGAAACTCATTGTTTATCGTGATTCTGGTCACTCCGTGATAACGCGCAACACTCACAGGTGCATTCTTGGCGTCCCAGGATGGCGAAAATAGTGATTTTGTTGGGATTTCTGGCAAAGAAGCCGCAGCCAAGTTTGACAACACAACAAAATTCCACCGAATGTGCGAAAAGCGACCGCCATGTTGTTCGAAAAAGCTCCGCCGCAGATTTCGAACGTCACGTTGACGCCGATGGCGGTCTTTCCGGTTTCCACCGTTCACTGTGCTTGTTCTCGCTCCGTGAGCTAAGGCCGATTTCAGGCAACTTGCACGCTTTGCAATCACTAAACGCAGCAGAAATGTCGACAAAGGCTGAACTGGCTTGTGTGTACTCCGCCCTCATCCTCGTGGACGACGATGTGGCCGTGACGGTAAGGAAAATGGGGTGGAAACGCAGCGGTGTGTCAACGTGTTTCCACACACGCCACTCTGCACTGTTTTCTCCCCAAATCACTGTGAAATGTCCAAACTATTACCATATCTTGCATGCATTTTGTCCAAAGAGCCTCATTTTATGAAAACGGGGCTGAAAACTCATTGTCTGTACTTGAGACTTCCTTCCCGGACGCAATGTGAGGTTATGTTTAGTGACAACCGGAATCTCTTTGGACCTTTGCAGGGTGAGAAGATCAGCACCATCCTGAAGGCTGCTGGCGTTGATGTGGAGCCCTACTGGCCCGGACTCTTCGCCAAGGCGCTCGAGGGTGTCAACGTGAAGGACCTGATCACCAACATTGGATCCGGAGTCGGTGCTGCGCCTGCTGCCGGAGCCGCTCCAGCTGCTGCTGCGGCTGCCGAGGCTCCTGCCGCCGCCAAGGAGGAGAAGAAGAAGGAGGAGGAACCAGAGGAGTCCGACGACGACATGGGCTTCGGGCTGTTCGAGTAAACTCCGGAAATTCCGTGACGAACTGAGCGGGCAGTACAGTTTTAATGTACAAAGGCCGCGAGGGCGGATGAAATAAACCTTTTTCTGTGAGAAAATGAGTGGTTTTTCAAGGCGCAGATTGATCATTTTCTGGGAAATGCAAGAAGATTCCTTGGTAAAGACAAAAAAAGGTGCAAGAAATGAGGTGTGTGTCTAGACTAGTTTTATGACGCGCGTCCGGGAATAGTGACAGCCTGGGATGCTGTAAGTTTTGACAGGTGTCACCGAAGTGGCAGTGTCGTTCGAGGAATCGCGAACAACGGGTGCTTAAGATGTTGCAATTTCGCTGATAATTGGCGGCGCGACGGGAAAAGAGAACGAAAAACCACACCTGACAGTGCAATGTGCGGACAGCGGGCGTGAGAAGTGGCGCCCGGGGTGCGCGAGTGCAGCAAAGTGGACAGACTCGGGGGCCCGGAGCCTCCCCAGTGAAGTTGATGAAAAGAGAAATTTCCAAGATGGCGGCGGTTCGCAAGAAGACCGACGACAAGAATTTGAAGATTCTGCGGGAGATCGTGTCGCTTGGCGGCAATCGGCAGTGCTTCGATTGCGGCCAGAGGGGCCCCACATACGTCAACATGACCATCGGGTCGTTCGTGTGCACCAGATGCTCGGGAATGCTGTAAGTGTGACGCCCTCCTTTGTCATCCGTCCGGAATCACCCGGATGCGCGCGGCCTCGCGGGGCCCCCAGGCGCGCGAGCAGGTGGCGAGCAGGTGTGACTCATCGCTATCTGCCGCGCCCTGGCGATCGGGTAGCGCCCCAGATGTCGCTGGCACGAGTGCGAGCGGGGCCAAGGGGAATAATGGGCACATCTCGCGGACGATCCGCTACTTGGCCCAAATGCCAGCGGCATTGTCGATTCAAAATCTGTGGCCAGCGAGAGTCACAGAAGCGTGCTAAATGTATTCCATCTGCATGCGAAAAGCGAGATTCATTCTTGCAAAATCCCCCCCAGGCATGGTTGTTTACACAACTGTTGCGGTAAACAAAAGCGCAAGCCCTTTCGGCCGGCGTCAACAATGCCAGGGCGCTTCGGCGGAGCTCAAATTCCCCGTCAATTGACGGAAGACATTCGATTGGAATTCGTACGGAATTGAGGGAATTTAATTGATTGTGATTCTATTGATTGAGACATTCATGGGTAGATTGAATTTGCGAAGCGGGTGTCGAGGAACCTTTCAAAATAGACACAAAAGATTCGTTGATACTTTATTGTGTCAATCTTTGGGCACTTCCGATGACCTCTCTTTAGATCCTTGAAGGCGAAAACTTGCGATAATATATTCCCGAGTGTCTCAATTCTCTTTCTAGACAATTTTTGCAAGTGAATTGCGCTTCGTGTTGCGACACAAGCCATGAATAATGGGGCATTTGGGGTGAATCATTCCTGTTTTTTTTCATGTCTTCTGCTGCTGTTGCCATTGGAACACAGTCCGATATTGAGCAAATACAACATGCTTATGCAGTATTGATTACACGACGAACTGTTCCAGAAGCCTGAACTTGTGGGACTTCCCTTGACTTCTTGTTTTTTTTTTATTTCAGAATTGATGCACTCGAGTTGTAATTGAATTTATAGGCGGTTTTCTCACATGCTTGAAAGTTGATTGAATGTATAAAAATCACATGTGAAGTGAACTTTTCATCGTTGATTGTTAATGTTTGATTGATGATTTTCCTCTCGCTTGGCAGCGCAATTTTCTCTATGTGTGCGATGTTTAATGAAAAATTCTCGGTTGACATGCTGATTGTTGTCAGCAAGGAGTCCGCTTAAGGAGTCAGCAGGGAGTTTGGCAATAATTGCCAATTTTCGTCTCTTTTTCGCCTCTGCTGGCGTCCATTTGCCGCAGCCCATTTCCAGGGCACAAAGTGGGCGGCCTGGGGGGAATTAACAAGACCTCCAGAGTGGCCGGAATGCGGAATGGGGCGCCGTGACAGTGTTAACATAAATAGGGAATTTATGGGATTTAATAGGCACACAGAGAGAGGACAAGAAAGCAGATCCCAGAAGCTGAGGACATTGAATGTGTTGGGACAAGAGATAGGAGAGCAAGAGAGAGAGTGTGTGTGAATAATGGTGAGGATAAACACTCTCGAATATCTCAATTGTGGAGCAATTTACCTTGACTGTTTATCATCTCAACCCTTGGCATTTCCCACCCAAAAGCATCCCAATTCACCCACAAAAGCTCACCAGAGAGATTGTGTGCGGATGATGATTTATTGGATGACCAAACCACATCTTATGCGATCATGAACAACACACAATTCGATTTCCAGCAACGACATTCTCTCATTCGTCCCTCTGAAATGGGTGAAAGACAATCTGAAAAGACCTAATAAGACCTTTTCCGCTTCTGGAACATGCAAGAAATGGTGCAGAATTTGTATGTAAAAATTGCATGAAACATTGAACATGTTTCGATTATTCAGCAAAAGACCCAAACTTTTTCAGAGGGAAAATCTTACTGAAATTTCCATATCGATGGATGAATAAAAAAAACTATGAAAAGTTGATTTTCAAACGTCGACAATGTCATTTCGCTATTTAAAAAGAACATTTTAACTGAATTTTCCACTCCTGACATGGATTTTAACATGAAAATTGATAAACAACCTTGAAATTGAAGAAAAACTCACCTTGCAAACTGGATTTTTTTGTTTTTCTCCTCCGTTCGTAGGAAAATTTCAATTTTTCAGGAGTGAAATGTTGAAGATATTCAACCGTAGATTGCATTTTGTGGATAGATTGGCATTTTATTAGAAATTCTCTGTTTTCCACCCCTATTCAGTGGGGCTGAGTAAGAGAATATGATTGCAGTGGTCTGTTGAACACTGAAAATGAGGTGAATATGCATTTGCTTAAGGCAATATAATCCCATCAATATTGTGCAGATTATGTGCGAAGAGTGCTTGAGATGCACCCGGAATGAGGAAATCAATCAATGCCATCGCTTTTTCTCCAACAAATCTCAAAATAATCACTCTTTATAGTTCAAGCATTGGCTATTTCGCACAGTTTTAATTGCTGCGCAATGTTGTTTAAATGATTCTCTCTCTCTCTCTCTCTCGTTCACTGTGTGTGTGTAATAATTTTTGAGTCCAGTGTCCCAAATCCGAGATAAGCAGGCACGCTTAGCATGATGCTCGGCAATCAGAGTAATTTGCTTTTGCAATAAGCGGAAGATTAGATGCCTTTGGCGTTGATTAGATAGTAAAACTGCTGTAAGGGATGTGCAATGGAGGATTTTTTGAGTGTGTGATTTATAATGGGTGAAGAAAAACACACAAAGAGAGGAGGAAACTAGTTAGATTCTTTGTTGCCTTCTTAAGTGCGATGAATAACAGATTCATCGCATGATTTGCTATGAACTTTTTGAATCTTGCATGAGAGGAGAAGAGAATAGAAGAAAAAGAGAGCGTCACATGTCATTAAACACCATGTAATCTGGAATGTCTCTCGCTGATGATCAACGACGCGAATTCACAATTAATAAATATTAACATCATTAGTGTTGATAAACAAATTAACGCTCGATGGCTGATGACGCAAATAATGTGTGTCGACTTACATTCCGAACATTCTATTCTCATAACTGCTCGGGAGGAAATTGTGCGCCTTGTCTTTAATCATTACACCATGAAGTATCGATCTGGTGATTGTATATTTTTCCTCCTTCTCTTCACCTCTCACTCTCAATCTTTCTCGTCAACCTGAGGTTTTGCGGGGTGGTTTCCAGGTAGATTTTCACTCAACAATGGAACTGACATACTTCCAGATTTGACCGAAAATGTGTGTGTGCGTCTGAAAGACATCCGGATGTTATTTAACAATGAGGGGAAAAAATGCTTTACAGGAAAAGAAAACATGGTTTGGCTTTTTTTCCAGCAGGGTTCAATTTTTTTTTAGGTCAAGATAATTAAATGCGAATCAGGGTGAAGTAAATATTCTGCTGAATTTTTTTCAATTCATGCTTTTATGTGCAATTTGCTGAAAATTTTTGGCTCATGTGAATTATTATGTGTTTATTTAATCTGTAAAAATTACCGTGTCAATTTAGTGGGTAAATAAGAAAATTTGGAGTAATTTCTCTGCAGAGTTTCTGCGTGTGTGTGTTTGTGTGTTTTGAATGATATGTTTTCAAGGTGGATTTGCGATAGACATTTTTTTTTCTGATTTGTTATTCGCACAAAAGCGGAAAGGATGTGAAATAATATATTGTCGAAATGTATTTTTTTTTATATCCATTAAGTGAATGTTGTACAGAAATTTGTAATTAAATTGAAAGTATATTTCGCTTTTTATTTCATACATTTTCAAATGAACGGGGCGAAGCAGTAAAAAATGAGTCATTGTTGGAAGAAAGGGAATAAAATGTTTGTGTACTGTTTTATATTCCATACTTGATGAATTTCACATAGGTAATATTACAGTTTTTTTGGCTGGTCGATTTATGACGCCGTGAATGGAGAGATAAAAATAGAAGCAGAGAAAAAAAAACTTTCCTTATTATTGAGCGTGTGGGGCTGATGAAAAG
Organism: Phlebotomus argentipes; assembly: GCF_947086385.1. Taxonomy (NCBI): domain Eukaryota; kingdom Metazoa; phylum Arthropoda; class Insecta; order Diptera; family Psychodidae; genus Phlebotomus; species Phlebotomus argentipes. The sequence continues at coordinate 2,489,401 of NW_026776181.1, read as the reverse complement.
TGGTTTTGGTATTTCTCGTCTCTCCGCATGTCCACTGACGAGGATGAGGACGACGATGAAGAAGAAGAAGAGGGTGGAAAAGTTTGTTGGACAGAGAAATTCTCTGTTTGTTATTGCCCATATTCACAACATTTAGTCCGTAATTCTATATATATTCCAGAATTGGAGACTTGCTTTCTTTTTCTATATGTTATGTGCGCCCAAAAAGAACTGCGGACGAGTAATATGAGGTACTTTATGGGTTTCTGCTATGGCATGATGATCTCCTTTGAATTCTCACAGCCTGTGCGGGACAACTGATAGTGTAGTTTCCTTTCTCAATTGCTCAAGCATATATACACATTTTTTTCGGCCATGTGATACTTTTCACATGAGGCCTTCTTCGCGATGAATTCTATGTATCATTTTCTTGGAATATATTTATTACATCTCATCGTCCTGTGCCACTTGAGATGTCTGTCTCTGTGTGTGTTTGTGTGTTCGCGAGGGAGACATTAAAATGAGAGATTTTTTTTGACAAATGAAGTGTGGGGCTTTTTGTTCAATGAAAGACTCTATTTTTAAGCATCTTGTTTACGCTTTCTCTCACTCTCTGGCTTAAGAGAGAGAGCGCACATCATATGGCGACTTTGAGCGCGATGGTTTATTTTTAAAGAAGTTCGTGACCTAGAGACTTTAGCAATTCGACAGAGATCACGCGGCTCGAAGGTCAATTTTTTCTTCTCCCACTTCTCTGCCTCCACTTGTGATCAATTTAACGTGTGTTGTAATGGCAAAACAATGGGCAAGAATCACTGGAAGAGATCAAGCAATGGCGAACATTCCACGAGTGTGCTTGTATCTTTGGCCTGAATTCAATACAATTGATACATTATAGCGACAACAATATTTGCAATATGTATGTTAAGTAGGCTCAAATCGGATATCAGTGGTAATCGCACACATAAATAGGAATTACATTCGGCCCACCCTTTTCCGACGCATCGACCATGACTAATGGGTCAAATATTGCAAAATTGTCACCAAATTCAGAGTGATTAATGTGCACCAGAGAAAATCAGTTGTGTGAATTTACTTTGGGTGTCTCGAAGGGATTGATATCATGCGAACGAAGTGTCTCATGACAAAAGAAATGCTCCATAGCATGTATGAAATAAAATAATATGGTGCTAAATTGAGGCACGGAAATCATATTTCCTGATTTATGATTTCTTTCTCCTTCACAATTTCCCACTTCGTCGAGGGAATATCAACGCAGCGCGCACGAGAAAATGGGTGTGAAAAAAAGAGAGAGAAGAAACACTTTTTATCCATAAATGCGTATGTTTAGAGAATTATACTGCGATTGTGGTTTTCAATTTCATTCACAAAATGATTGCCATTGAAGGCAAAGAGGAAGGACAGACAGAGATGGTGATAGGAGGAGTTTATTTATGAGAAACGCGCGCGCTTCCAGCACAAAAGTCACATTTTTATCAAGGAAGAGAGAGAGCAAGTGCGTGGGGTGGAATGGGTGATATGGGAGAGTGTTGGAAGAGGAGGAAAAAACAGATGAGAATGAGTTGGAATTTTTCCCTCTGTTTCTCTTACTCATCCTCCAGAAGCTTTGGGTTTTTACGGCCCTTCCTCGCCATCAGCCACACTCATAATTCACTTGGGTGATGCAGGATTCTTCGCGTGTGCCAGCCCGCAAATATTCGCTGATAACAGCGCTTTTCAGCAACACTCTTTCTCTCGGGGCGAACGCAGTGTATATATAGGTATGTGGACTCCGGGGGGATGACAAATGGGCGAAAGTGTGGTGGAGAGTCTCAACTTTGATCTCAAGAAACTATCTGTGAAAGACATGTTGCGCGTCAGGACAGAGAAAGAGAGAGAGAGAGAGAGTTCTTGCAATGCCCCGAGTACTGATGAAGAAGAAGAGTTACGGAGAAGAGGAGGAGTTCAAAGAGCAGTCAGACAATTGAGATGTATGGCAAGGATTTTAATGGAGGGTTTTGTGCAGAGCAATCATATGCAGAATATGGTTCGAAAAAAAAACAGCTTCAAGAGAGCTTTACCTGACTTGAAAATGTGATACATCTTTTGACAAGGGTTTATATTCCTATTAATTGTATATTTCAAGCATTAATCTTTCACCGTTTATATCAAATATTGACCTCTGTTGAAGGTCTTTTGAAAGAGCGCAAATTGAATCTAATATTTCGCTATATTAACACCTGAAATGTCTCTTGAAATTTGCATGAAGAAATATCATTAGAGAGAGAGAGGGCGACAGACACAGAGGTAAATTGAAAGGTAAAGCTGTAATGGGTCTATCTTGAGTTTCCGCAAATTAAATGTGAATGGAAATTGTGTTGGAAAAGTTTTCTGGATTGGGGAGATAATTAAGAAGAAGAGAGGGAACAAGTGGAGAAACCACTTAATTTACAAAATGTTTCTTCTTTTGCAAATTCTGTGAAGAGTCGCACTTGTTCCCAGTTGAAGTGAAGTGTGAAGTGTGTGTGTGTGTTGGCTGTGAAAAGGGTTATTGCGACTCCCCTTCTTGCTGTGGTGTGACACTGAAAGTTGACGGAATAGGAGAGAATGGACGCGATAATTTAGCCACATGAATGAACAGCAAGTATAAATTTCGATAATAGCACGCACAATATATTTTTTTTATGCGAAACACAAAAAAGAAACACATTGATAGTGAACGTACACGCGAAAATTCAATCAAAAACAATCACGATCGGATGGTAATTTATTGGTATGACTGGCGATGATGGCATTTTTTCGGTACGCCGAGTGGATTTTCGTGAATTTTCCCACAAACTCAATTAATTGATTAATTTGATAGTGTTTTATGGTTGTGGCGAATTAGCATAAGAGGCGCGTAGAGTGTTGATGATTTCTTTGTCTCTCGCGTGTGTCGCACAATGACTGAGAGTCTGCTTCGAACCAGTGTGAGCGTCTTTGGGAGTGTTATTCTAAGAAAATTGCCCGAGTGCGGTCATTTAAATACACTATATACGATGGTTTCTATCAAGATTATGCGCGACTGTCGGTGTTTGCTGTAGAGAGGATGAATAGCAAGTCTCTCGTGTTAATTGAGGTGTGTTTTTTTACTGTATTTCTTCAGCTCAAAGCTCAGAAGACATTGGTTTCTCCTTCAATAATTCTCGGAAAAATATATTTCACTGTGGAAGAATATGATGTGTCTTTCATTAACTTCCACCCACTGATAGTTAGAGGTGATTTCAGTGGGGTTTTGTTTGCGTGAAAATCACGAACTTTCAGAGTGCTTTTTTGGCTTTTTTAATGGAATTTGCAAACTTAAAATAATAGAAAATTAGTTGAGAAAACATCAGAGTTTGTGAGTTCTACTTTCGCTCTTTCTCTTTCTGTTGTATTTCAGGTGGAAATTCTGCTTGAGATGACAGAGAAAATGTGTTGAAAATGAGTGGGAAATTTATTCAACAAGACTCAATCATAACTTCTAAACACCACGAAGAATATCTCAATGGGATTCTCTTGCACAATGCCAAAAGTGTAATGGCATTTATATGAATAATAATGGAGCATTCGGAGAACAATGGTTAAACAATGGCAATAGTTGTATTTTTTGAAGTTTTGTCTCCTGCTGTGAATTTATTGCAGAAACTTTCATTGTTAATTAAAATAATATATTAGTTTTTCCATCTTATTTCCCCACTAAAAAGGCAAACGCATAAATAAAGCCTTGGCTGGATGCTGAAAAGCACGATGGAACTTATGATCATTTTGTTGCACATTTTCCGGCACTTTTCAGGCATCGTGAAGACATTGCAAGGTGACAATTCAGTGGGAGTTTCATGCAATGAGACACACTGCGGGGGTTGATTGTGTGTGTAGTAAACGATTCAATTAGAGTAATTATTTTGTGAGATATTTTTTATGCCACCTTCTCACCTGTTAATGGCTTCTAATGGAGGGCATTTGGCCTGTGTGATGGTGAGAAAAAATCAATATGTTAAGAGAAGGAGACGGAAAAAACTAAGTGAAGGGAGGAAAAAGTGAGACTCTCGGCGTAATGGGGAAAATATTAATGAGAGAAGTGGGGAGGAAAAAAGTGCGAGAGAAAAGTCTCGCGTGCTTACAAATATTGGGAGACTTTGCAAACTTTCCTTCTGGCCGAAAGAAGTTGGGTTGATGGAGGATGAGAGAGAGAGAGAGAAAGAGAGTGTCGAAGTTTTGCTCCGCAGAGCGTTTTCCTTGTGAAAACTTTTCACACTTACAAGAGAGTTTGTGATTAAAAAGGGATTAAGAAGAGTGGTTTTGTGGGGTGAGAAATAGTGTGAGAGAATGTACAAGTTGTAGAGCCAATTGAGAGAGGGCCATTCTGAGATGGAGTGACTTTATATGTCAAGACTGTCGAGTGACTTGAGCTGCACTTCAAGCACTCCAAAATGTTGTGGAAGTGATAATTGAAGCGTCTCACGTTCTCAGTGTAATTATTCCATCTTGTCTCAATCAATTATTTCTGTGCTGGAGATTGAAAATTCTCTGTGAGTCTATTTTTATTTATTTTTACTATTTTATTATTATTATTGTGTTCTGCTGACGCTGATGGCAAACAATGCCACCCGACAGACCAGGAAGACGTCGCCTTTTCCTGTTGATCAGTTTGGGTTTATTAAATTTACTTACCAAAATGATTCACCTTCTTCGCTGTTGACAAAGGTTGTAATCCAATAATTTGACAACAGCGAATTTTTGGAGGAAATCCGAGATATTGTTAAGTGCAAAACCCACACGAAATTGTCACATTTACAGAAGTAATCGCATTTTGTGACATCAAAAGAAGTAATTTGATGATTCAATTGTGTGAAGAATTCGTTCGGAATTCCTCTGAAATGTTACTCCTTATGCTTTTATCTTGGGAAATTCTTTCACATACTCATCAAGATTTCATATTCTATTGATAAAGCATAAATGTAATTAATTGGGTTAATGTTTAATCGTGAGATATTGTGTAATCCCGAGGAATATGTAATTAATTGTAGATTGAATAATGTTCGTAATGCAAATTGACAATCAGAATTTGACGCGATGATTTTAAGCTACTTATAAAGCCATTCTCATGGCATGGCTGAAGCCATGAACGAGTTCGTCAGCTGGGTTCGCGGCACTTTTTCTGCGCTAACGTCTCTATTTAGTGTTTTTCTTCCGTCACTTCTTTGCAACAATAACACGGACAGAGTATATAAGGTTGGAGTTGATGGTATAAATAAAAAGTCATGATAGAGAACCACCCATCAGCAATCTGAAGGCATATTTTTGTAATACATTTTCCGCGTATGTGTGTAGAATAAGTTTTTTTCAAAAGATTTATTTACTCTTCCTCCTTCAACTCCATGAATCATCAATTATTTTGGAAACTCCGAGTGTGTCTAAAGCCTGTGCGATATATATGTATGTAATGTTGTGAGGAGAATTGTGCACACATTTATAAATTATTTGCACGACTGATTTTTGAAAACATTTTTCCACCACTCAATGATTGGAGATGATCTCGCTGCTATTTGGAGAGAGAGAATATTGGTTTGATGAAAGAAGTCGAGTCATTTTGGGTGGAAAATTCGCAATTTGAACGGTTTTTCCTTTGGATGTGAAAGAAAAGCATTCAAAAGTGACGAGGATTGTAGAAAAACATGTGTTTCCAATGTGATACAACGGCGCGCACACAATACACTTTATTTTTATGGCGATACTGCAAAATGGTTTAGTAAATAAAACAACACGTTTTACGAGACTCTTTCTTGGGCACTCTTTTTTTTCTCTGCCTGCCTCTAAATTTATTGGGCTCGCTTTTTCTGCAGCGTGCTTAATTGTACGGGCTTTTCATCTGCAAATGCTCTCGTGTGTAAACAAATACTCACGAGATATGGCATTTTGTGGATTTTTCTGAAAAGGTGTGAGCGTGTGAGACATAGAGAGAGAAAGAGATGTGAAAAAAAACACTCCCACTTGATAAATTTGCAAATGAATTAGATTTTATTGCATGTAGATTGCACGAGGAATAAAGTGTACACTGGGAATGGATGAATTATTCTTTCCAAATCATCTCTCTTTCTCCTGTTTCTATTCTCTTGAATTGCCACAAAAACATCAGAGAGATCATTATTCTGTGTAATTTAATCAAAAATTCCCTTTGGAGACAAATAATAATTGAGAGTAGGTGTGTTTTTGCTTGTCCATGAACTTTTTCGAGAGTACTTTGTGCGAATGGAGTGAGAGAAGAGAGCGGAGGAGGGTGAAATCTTACAAATAATTTAACCACATCAACGCTAATAAGAGATCCCGTGACTTTTTCGGTCATGCAAATTGAGTTATTTTTTACATGGGTATAAATGAGCTCAATTTGTGTCTTGTGCAGAGTCGATTTTCTCTTTGTTTTCTCGAGACCCTCGTAAGTTTGGGGGGGAGGAAAAAAATTTGGGGAGAAGACAGAAAGAAAGATTCGACAATTCTCATGCTGCCTTCAGCAGTTTCGATAGGGAAATATGGAATTTGTGACGCAAGAGTGGGAGGAAATGCAAATGCTGATTGAAAGGAAAATTGAATGGAAATGAGGCTAAAATTGCTGAAGAGGAATGTGTAACAGAAGAGTCAACATGTTGACATTGCATGGAATGACAGGAGAGATCGATTATTGTCACAAATTGAATGATAAAGTGATTGTGAGGAGAGAGATAGTAGGAAAAGTTGTCTTTTCTTCCAAAGACAAGAATCACAAGCAAAGAGAAAAGAGAGAAATGACAGTGTTTTAAAATGCAAATTCCTCCAAATGGCGATGGTGACGCAAAGAGAGGAAAATTGTAAACTATTGTATCCAATATTGTGAACCCATTGACCTCATTTGGAGGCGATTGACGAGAGTTGTTCTGTTGGACGTGCGATGGAAAGAAATTAAGAAGGAAATAGTAGACAAACGGAGAGAGAGAGAGAGTCTATCTCTCTTGCGCCATTGCGATTTGGTGTGTGAGAAAAATGCAAATTGATATACAATTTGCATATGATTTAAGTCAAGGTTGTCACCATCATTGATCTCATCGGGAAATCATTTGCCTGTTATGTATATGAGAAGAGGCACGAGGAGAGAGAAAGAGAGATGCTGGATTGCAGATATAGAGTTAGTGAGTGGGGAAAGAAAATGTATTCTCACAAGTTTTTGTGTGCCGCTTGAGATAAGACCTCTTTTTCCCTGCTGTTTTTATCGCTACAATAAATTCAAGATGCTCAAGACGAGGGATAAAAATGGATTAAATCGCCCTTTTTTTGCCTTCAACAAACTCCTATGACGGGAAGACGTTGAGATGACCCAATAGTATGCCAATGAGTGCGATAGATTTGCATTTGGGACAATTTGACTCTTGCATAATCTATTTTGTGAGATTCTCTTGTAAGAAGATCTCTTCAGTGCATATTTATGATGATCATGAATGCATTTCACGTAGAGTTCAATCATCAGATTGTAATTGCAATGCATGGGAAAATGTTTATTTGGTTATTTGGCCACAACATCGACATGTCTCGCAATGTTAATAGTGAATATTTAATTGAACATTTAAAATGTGGGTTTTCCGAGTCATGAGAGTGAATCGATTCCCTTAAGCGATAAGTGCACGTGTGTCTCTAGAAGTGGAGGGATTAGGAAGAACCGCACGTAGTGGATGTTTGTGCGGTGGAAATATCGATGAAACATTTTCCTGAATTTAATCGACTGTCTGGGCACCATAACAAGATAAGGCATGAGTGGCTTGGAAGCATGTGAATTAACAATAAAATCATATTATGATGATGAATGTGAATGGCAGGAAATGTGGCGTATTTCTCTCTCTCTTCTCATCGTTTGAAATCCTATACATGATTAGGTATCATCAATTTAATATTGTAACCGAAAAAATATATAGTTGCTATTATGTGATATTATTATTAGTTATGATTCAATTAATACAATTTTCACACTCTCTTCTTTCTCTCTGTCTCGTCTTTCAGACGGGGAATTACGCCACCGCATCGCGTCAAGTCAATCTCAATGGCCACATTCACACCGGATGAGATTGATTTTATACGCAGTCACGGGAATGACGAATGCGCTAAGACTTGGCTGGGCTTGTGGGATCCCAAGAGGACTCGACCGCACGATCAGCGTGAATTGATGATTGACAAATACGAGCGAAAGAGGTGAGTTTTTTGTTCCATGCTCTGTTGTTGTTTTTCGGTATTTTTGGGGAATAAACTAGTTAGAAACTTATGAGAAAAGCAGATTTTGCAAATGGATTAAAAACCAGATTCGCTTTGCCTTTGTTTTTCACTCTACTATCCAAAGACAAACTTCTGGAGCGAGAATTGTCGGGGAAACTGAGAAAAAGTATCTGATAAAATGGGAAACTTGCAGAAGAATTTTGGCAAAAGTTTGTCAGATTGTTAGCGTCGATTATGTGAATTTTAATTTTGGCAAATTGAAATGAAGTTTGTTAAGCTCCCAAACATAGAATGCATAAACAATGGTTGGTGATGGTGAAGTTTATATTGCTATTGTCCTTGTGGGGGTAAACAAGATGTGGAAATGCACAGAAAGTGCTGGAAATTGAATATATAGAGAAAAGGTGGATATGAAGATGTGGCGTTTTTCCCTCGTGAAATGTGCGATTTGTGTGTTTGTTTGCCTGTGTTGTTATCAGAGGCGGAAATGGAGAATCTTCCTACTTTTTTCTCTAACAAATGCCTCTGTGTTGGCTGTGGCAATCTTTGCAGATACTACTTGGAGCCGGCGAGTCCGCTGAAATCGCTCGCATCGTCCCAGCAATTGACACCATCTGCGACTACCACGACGTCAGTGGCGACGACAACGAATAGTGTGACGCTGGACAATACAGCTGTCTTGAAATCAATCACACTGACGCCCCCGCAATCGCTGCGTCTGCACAATAATAAGAGTGCGCGCTCAACGACGAAAGGCACAGTGAATTTCCAGCATCAGTTCACGCCAGATAGTGAGACGAGTTTATTTAACTTGGGCAATAGTCAAACTAGGTTAAATAATAATAACAATAATAGCGTCGGTGGACATCAAAACGGCCTCACGAGTGACACAACAAGCAGCAGCAATCTCAGTGGAATAGTGGCAAATAATAATAATCATAAATTCACACCGGACACAGATTTTGTGGCTGATTTCGGATCGGCCACTATATTTAATGCAACATCGAGTGCAACAATGGTGAATACAACGGCCAAGAGTCCAGGCAAAATTGCCAATGGCACCAACAATCCATCATCAGCATCATCTGGTCAACAGCAGGTCAATGGGAATGGCGGAGTCAATGAGAATTTTGCCGATTTCGAGCACAACACCATTTACAATTCAGCAGGTAAGCCTAAATTCCCCCAGGAGCCACTCCTCCTTGTCTCCATCTCACTCGTCTATTTGCCATCTGCAAATTGTCCTGGCGTGTCTCTCATCTCCTGAACTCTCTGAGCTTGTGTTTGTTTGTCGTGATATGATGGGCAAATTGGGTGAATTGAACCTGAACCGTTTTATGGCATGATTTTACGATTCATCCTGGGGGTTATTTGGGGCGTGAGGAAATGCATAAAATACATCGTCAAATGTGACTCTCATTTGGAGTTGAGCTTTTGGAATTGTGTGTGTGTGTGTGTTTGGAAAAATGTGACTCTTCCCATGGGATTTTGCTCTCTTTCAATCTGGGTTAAAAACGAATGAGATTTTGTTGGTATAAAATGATTTTGTCGCGTTATATCAAATGCATAACTCTTGCATCACACGATTCGCTGTGAAATTGAACTGCGCGGTTTTTTTTTAGATTAGATTTTTATATCACAAAACATAAATGAATGACAATGGATTCAGTTAGAATCGACACTGTGAAATCGCTGAGAATTCAGTCACAAAGTGGCAAATTGTGAATGCATTATTTGGCAAAATCCTGGCGAGATTTGTGAAAATTTCATAGAGACTTGCAATCAATGCATTCATTGCATTCCAGTGGATCTTATAAGGCGCTTAAGTGGCCTGTTTGATGGCTGAGTGGTCCGGTGGAATGGTTGTTGGTGCTTCTGAATAATATTCCGTGGCATTTGCCTTTGCGAGGGCGCCTTTCGCTCAAATGTAGTGTGAATAAATCATTAGGGCGGGTGTTCTCGGGGGGGGGGGGAGGCGGCAAAACATAGCACTTAATTCACAATGGTTCTGTTCTTGTTTAGCCTACCAAACACCACCTCCACCGTCGACACAGTGGAGTTTCTGGCAGCAGTTCCAATGGCCTTTACAGCCTCCGGAACAGAATCGATGGAGTAAGTTTGGAGCGTTCGTGTATTTGTGTGTTTTGAGAGTGGCTTTGTGTGGTCACAACACCCCATTTCAATTGCTCTCTCTCACTCGTTTCTTTACCCCAAGGAAACTTTTCGCCCGTTATCAATTGCTTTGCTCTTTTTTTTGGGTTTTATACTTGCCTCTCCACCTTATTTTTATTTTTATTTCGCCAACAACTTCCTGCAATTGCGTGTAGAGCAATTCAATTTGATTTTTCAGTCGTGCTTGATGATTTTTTTTTCTTTGGTTTTATCATTTCGCACTCTATGAATCTTTGGCTTTAAGAAAGAGAAAAGTTAGTATTTGCATTTTGACGATTTAGTGGTTTTTGCATTGTTAGAATTTATTAAATTTTTTCCACCTTATTTTTTTTCTGTTTAGTTTAACTTTGTTCAATATCGCAAAAGAAAAGCATGTTTTCTGTTGTGCTAAAGAAATAAGAAGCAAATTAAGCATAAGCTTACAGTTTAATAAATTTTGAGTAAAAATCATTCAAAGACAAAAGTTTAGTGTCTGAAAAGAGGTTTTTATGCAGATACAACATCTTTGCTCTGAAGCTGACGGATTCTCTGCGATCTAAGTCTAATCCCAAAGTGTTTTTCGCTAAGACTTCTGAACACTCTTGCAGGTCTTCCCATGTCGCTGAGCTCAAGCACAAGCTTGAACTCGTCCAGTGGAGGATTCGCATCCAATTCGTCGCTCAACTCGACGCCGTCCGCCGACAGATATGCCGCCCTCAAGGATCTGGATGAGCAGCTGCGGGATGCGAAGGAGCGCGAAGTGCCGGCGAACTTTATGGGCGGCAGTCCGAATCCATTCAAGAATCCCTTCCAGGCCAGCGGCGGCGGCGCTCAGTGGGCGCAAAGCGAGGGGGTGTTCAGTGGGACGACGCCCCCGCTGGGCGCCGCTTTCGCGACGACGAATGGCTTCACAAATGGCTACGCGAAGCCCACGGAAGCGCCCCCGCAGTTCAACAATGGCGCTGGAAGCTTCTCATTCAACCCTTTCGCTGTAATTAATTCAGAGGCGCGCGCGCCGAGATGAGTTTGTCAAATTTATAATTGATTGCCCGTTGTTGTGTATTTTCAGACCACTTCCACCCATTCAACTAATCCATTTTTATGAACTCGAGGAAAGAAAGAGGCCATCGGGAGCCGCGCGTGACCCCCAGAAAAAAAGCGGAGGGAACAATGGACAATTTTCACACAGACACAAAAAAACAGTCTACTTTCGACAATTCTCTCTTTGTGTTTTTTTTTACATAATATATTTTATTATTATCAATTAAAAATGATAAAATTAGGTATTCATTTTAATGATGAAGAGAGAGAGAGAGAGATGTGAAAAAAGAGGGATGATGTTAGGACACAAGAGCAAAATTCATTTATCTTGCACACTGTCACTGTTTAATGAAATAATATCCCTGGTAAATAATTGTGAAAGAGAAGAGAGAATCATGAGGAAAATGTATTTCGGAGAATGTGAGAAGAGTGAAGGGAAAGAAGAACTTAAAGTAGTACTAAATATTTTTAATTGAACCACTACTATTAATACCGTCACGTTAGACGACAAGATTCATGCTCAATTTTAACAGATGATAAAATAGAATTTTTCAACTAATCCCTGACGTAATTCCACATCATTTTGGGTGGCATAGAATGGATTTCCGGCGAGATAAGAATGTCCACGATTGTTAGTATTTGTGTAGAGGAGATGATATAAAACCGACATATTTTACTAAATTTAGCGAGCAAGATTATAAGGAGAACAAACAAGTGATTTACTATATACAAGATATATATTAAAAATGAAGAATTATTATTGCTTGTGGCCTTAAGGAATCACGGTGTAGAGAAGTGATGCAAGAGAGAGAGAGAGAGAGAGAGAGAGAGAGAGAAGTGCTAGATTGTGAGGAGCAAAGTGTTGATTAAATTATTCAATTTCCGTCTTAGGATTATACAAAACACTAAATAGAAAGAAAAGAGATGATAAAAATCACATAAAAAAAATTAGTAATGACAAAGAATTGATGTCCAGAAAAAAATGTAGGCTATTTTATTTATATTTGTACATTATACACAAAAAGTGAACTTTTAGCATGTGACGATGAGAAAAAAAAGGTTTTAATCTGAAATGGAGAATAGAAAGAAAAAAAAATACTGTAATATTGCGGAACAATGTCAGTTTCACGGAAGATATTTGCGAGATAATAGAGAAATGAACAAAATATGACGATGAGAATCCCAAGTGATAATGGCAAAATGATCAAAAAAAAAAAAAGAAAAAATAGAAATGCTAGGCGAGATTAATGCTGGGATAATGCAGCAAAGTGTAAACAATTTAACGTTGTGTAGAGAGTTTAAAAAAAAAATCAAGAGAAAAATATTCCAAAGTTTTTAAAATATATTACAAAAGTATAAACGAATTATTTTTTAGAATTTGTTCTCTTCCCTCTTAAACTTATCTTAACCATAATTTCACAACCAACAACCATCAACAAAACACACACAATGTCAATCGCTAAAAAGAAGAAGAAAAAAAAGAAAAACTTTCTCACATTATAGAATATTCCATTTTGGAGGAGAGAAACACAGAAAACCTTTTGATTATAGGAATCTCTTTAGGCATGAATGACAGATGAAGGTATAAAAGAAGAAAGTGAACCAATCATTTACTTGTACATTTGTTTTGTTAATCATTTATTATTTTTTTAATATATAGAAAGCGAAAAAATGGATATTTTGTTTGTCAATAGCCGTAACAAGGCAGAAAACACGCTCTTATTCGCCTCGTTTCACGTCTTTTCCATACGCCTTTTTTCCATCTTCTTCTTCTGAGCGGCCCTTATTCATAAACATTATGTAATGGCATCGAAAGACCCTTGAAAATGTGATATTTTGCTGAAGCGCCTTGTGAAAGAGGCGCGCTCAGGCTGTGAATTTGCATAAAGGAGTGTGAGAGATTTTAAGAGGTTTTGCACGTGATTGAAGAGGGCACAGAAGAACGCCTCGAGAGTTTTGCATTGTGGTGTCATTTTCTGCTGAACCATGTGTTAACTAATTGTGAGATCTTTGAAGGAGCCCTCTTTTGGCTGTCTTCTTTGCTGCCGGCGCTCCGGAACGCGCTCGGCGAGAAAAAAGAAGAGATTTTTGGAAGAGACCGAAAATCTCTTCCAATTTCCGCAATATTTATTATTTTCCCAGAAGAAGAAGAAATGCAAAAATAAATATTTATGACTCAACATGAAAAATCGAGCATTTTGGGGTGGCTTTTTGTGGCTCTCAAACTGTACACTTTTGCTTTGGGAGTTTTGTGTATATAAAACAATTTATTTGTGCAACATTTGTGGCTCTTCTTCGGCCACACACACAGAAAAGATATTGAACACAACTCACCATCCCTATTCTCACTCCTTCCTGCACTTCCTCTCGGGTTGTTTGTCGATTGTGTTGTGGATTGCGCAGAGAGATTCCGCCGTTGGACTTCCCTCAGTTGGACACTCGCAGGAGCTGTGGAAAAGCGGTCAGGTGAGTACTCTGAACTCCTCCTGCTAATTGTTTTCCCGAAGACTAATAGAAAATTCTAATGTAAGAGCGTCGCTGGGCTTCCTCTTTAGTCAATCATGTGCAATTTTAATGTGATCAATTTCAAAGTTTATGCTTGCGAAGGCAACGCAAGGAAAATTGGTATTAAAAGTTTAATTTCAAGAGATATGTCGGATGAAAATCCGAGAGAGATGAGCTTTAATGGTATCGTGTTTGTCTTGACGGGCGTAAGTTTTATTAGATTTTCGCCTTGTTTATGTCTGGAAATTATCCGTCGACTGCTCAATGAGAGGCTTTACAGTTTACAAACTGACTTTGTTAATGAAAGGAATTATGCAAGTTTGTAGTTTACCAAATCACTACCTTCAGTCCATTTCACCGTTTACTCAATGAGAAATAGCCAAGCGGAGTATCCTAGAAACTTATTCAGCTTCTTTTATTTTACTTTCGATTTTTAAAATTGTCTTAAGAAAAAAAAAGAAATCGCACGTAATTCGTATCGATAAGTTCAAAGTGAAGAAAGCAGTGAAGCACTCAGTCTGATTTGGAGGAAATAAGTGCTGAAGAATTATGAAACTGTTCACATTTTATCCTATTAGATTATATCTTTCTTTGTTGAGTGGAATAATAGAAGCAAATACAAAAACTTTGTCCACAGTACATAATTGAGTTCCCATTTGCGAACAGGCGGCAATGGAGTTCGTTGCATTGTTTCCTCCACTGTAAATAGTTGAGTGCATGTTGAATGGGTGGCAAACACTGCGTCTTGGACACGCGCGCGACTCCGGCGTTGAATTCTCAATGAGACTGCAGAAAAGAACATGAGGAAGCCGTTGATCGGAAATAAGTGAAAAGATCCGACAGACAGTGTCTTCCTCTCGCTCTCTTCCTCCAACATTTTTGCCCTTATCTGACTGTCCCATCGCAATCAACATACATTTTCGTCAATAAACCTATAGTCCGTGATGAATATTCAATCGCCCGGCGGTGGCACCATAAATACACGCGCACAGAAGCTCACCGGGAGAGCCGAAGACATGGGTTTCATCCCTGGAATGGTTGTGGCATTGAGATGGCATCTCATCAATTTCATGCCATTCCCAGTGAGATCAATTGTTTGTGGCGCGCTTATCGTTTATTTAATTAACTTTCAGCATCAAGTGCACATCATGCCACGTCAAATACTCGGCCAGCGGCGGCCACAAATTACATTTGACGCCGTTTTGGGATGTTTATCGATACCCAACTCCACAAATCACCCCCTAAATCTCAGGGAAAGATACACATATTTGCAAGGGTGTTTCAAAGTGTGATTGAACGCAAGCGAATGGAGAGGAATTCGCCGAAAGCCACAGAATGCGAGTGATATAATTAAATTTAATAAGTTCTATTGGCCTCTTCAAAGTTACGAATAGTTCTTTACTCATCCAGAGTTAATTAGACACCTAATTGGGTGAAACTATCGCATCTTTCACTGCATTGAACGCAACGTCAGCAGATTCATCGGAGAATCACATTATTTGCAGTGTTTGAGTAAGTTAAGTGATAGCGAATGAGAAGTATAACATTGATGTAAAAATTGTAATTTTGTTTGAACAGTTACAAATATAAGTAGAAGACCAAACTAATATTCTATTGACATTTTCTAAAGGAATAGAATAAAACAAAGTGTCCGGATCTCTGCATATAAATGGCTTGTACAAGAATGATTTCCCCATTGAAAAGTTGCCTAAGCATATCAAGTCTAGAACAGTCATGTAACAGATCAGAGTAATTTTCCGGTGGCACTTCAAAGGCTTAAGCACTTTCTTCTAGGCAAATCCCACTGCAATTGATGGCAATAACGCACTAGGAAAAAGCTGTATGGTGAAATTTGCTACGCGAGTGCGCAAATTGGAACTCAAAACCTCATCTCCACCCCTGAAATCCAGCGATATGCCGGACGCAGCTCGGGTATCACATGCACAAAGCTGATATTTTCCACTGTCGCGTGCAATTCATGGCAAAGAGACTGGAAAAAGATGGACACGAAGGGTCGTGGTTTTGTGATTTCAGCACGAAAATCACAGTGATTTCCTTGCAATCGCACAGAGTCACTGTGGCGTGGGACGTCTCTGCTCCGTCTGCGATGGCATATTGAGCGTCTAATGTCTGTCGCACAGCATATTAGCATAATTTCATGTTGAGTGACGCGCAAAAAACTGCGCCAATGGGGGCAAACGTCGTATTTTTGCCAAGATGTGCTCTTAAGTGATTTTTTGCTGGCGTCACACAAAAAGTCATCTGCCAGTTTAATTGCAAAATAATTCACCTTCATGGGGGGATAAGAGCTTCACGGCTGTCTTCATGCCACTTTTCCTGCCAAATGCGGAGATAAAGGACACCATTTATTGATTTACAGTGGTGAATATTTGATGATTGAGAGAATGTGTTTCAATATCTTCAAATTTATGAATAATACAGCGGCTTTCAAATTATCTCTCTAAACAGAATCATGTTTAATCAATGTAATTCAACATAATTCTATTATCGTTTAACTCGCTTGACTTTAAAGACCGTAATCTTTATTGCATTCCTTGTTCTGCTGGCCACAGACTTTTAGTATAAATTGCAACCTTTCACGGATAGAGTGAGGAAATTAATTTTCCGGCGAGAAAGAAGTCCATAAAAAGGGTCCATTCCTTAACCAGCGACTCACCAGCTAAACTTTTAATTAATTTTCCTCTGCAGACAATTGCTGAATAATTAATTGTTTCGCATCCATGCCAATGGGCCTTCAATGCCGCGCGGCCTCTCGCATTTCCGCCCGAAAAGAGGTCGTCGAAGTGACTCTTCTTTTGGCACACGACGATGCAGAAGATTGGTGAGAAGCTGCAAGTGCACTGAGGAGACGAATGGCGAATGATGTTGTGAAAAATTGCAGGAATAACTTTGGAGTTCGGCAAGAAGAATGGACAATTATTGCTTTCTGAGTGGAGATGCAAAGATACTTGCGAAAACAGGCATTTTTTCTGCCACTCAACATTATTTGTGTGCAATACAAAACTGAGAAGACTGTTGGAGGAATTTGTGTGATAATAGAGTGAAATTTACACAATTCTCGAGCAAGAGAGAATTTATTGGTGAATTGAGAACTAAAGTGCATTTATAATTAAATTCGCAGACAGTAAATTATTTCACCCAAGTTCTCAGATGAGCGTAAATCTTGCAGGGACGGCAAAGTGTGGGTTTGTGTGGGTGAGAAAAATCATGGAAAATTGGATATATAAGGAGGAAAATGTCTTCCTTCACCCCATAAACAATTCGCATAATTTATTGACGCATTTAAACTAACCAACGATAAATGCCCATAAATATTTTCCTATGAATAATTCTCTGTCCTTCCACGGCGACCTCTTTTTATGGCCCCTTTTTAGGGGGCCATATTTAAGGCATCACCATAATGCGAATGAGCCCATTCTCTGGCAATCGTCATGTGTGCGCCTCTGCCGTGATAGCATCACCCTCGGTGTGTCTGGTATCTGCCATGTCCCATCGGCACTGCCTGAATAATTCCTTATGGCTCAAGTGCCTAATTAAAATAATCAACATCCGGATGAATTCCTCAAAATCACGGTGGAAAATCTACGCTTTTTCCACAACAGCCACGCGCCAGAGAACATGCCTGAGCTTTTTGCTCCGCGGAGGATAAGCTCCGCTGATGCGGCCGAAGTTTGCGAATTTGTGGCACTCGCATGGGAAAATGTGGAAAAGCCCTCAATAGACAATTGTCAAACGATGAATTGTGGCGGAATTGCTGAGAAATGTTCCGAGAATTACATTCGGATTAATGTGAAAGGAAGGCGAGCTTCTATGTTAGCATGTTAGATACTTACTCTGATAGAGCAACAATTGCGTTCTGGCGCTGTGCGAATTGTTATCATCATAAATAAAATAATGTGCAATATGTAGAATTTGCATGTTACAGCAAGAAGTGTGTGAGGAATGCATTCAATTGCATTACGAAGGAAAATCCAATTTTATGAGAATTACATCGTTTCTTATCTCGCCTAGAAGACTGAATAAGAAAGTGATTTTCACGTATTAACTAAAGAACAGCTGTTTAAGACTGAAAATCTAATATAATCATTGCACAATTTGTGTACACAGACACACTTGATAAGAAGTCCTAGATATTGTGTGGCGCTTCCAAACATGAATTTACATATTGGTTGACAAATAATAACAATGGAAGTTGATTTCGCACCGACTTTTAGTGTCATGTTAGTAATTTTTCTGAAATACAGCAAAGAATTAAGAATATTTTAATTCCTCCGTTGAAATAACGTGATTATGTTGCCTTCTATGCTGCTGGTGAAACTGAAAATTCCGCTACGACATGTGATGACTGGAGTCGCTGAGAGTTCTTCTCAATGGTTCGCTCTCTCACTATCATTTCGGCGGAACGCTCTCTTGCTCTCTCTCTCTGCTCTCATCTTCTTTGGCTTTCCGTCCAAACCTCATCAACGTTCCCTCGCTGTTCAGTTGCACGCGAAACCCCTCGGCGAGTGGATGGTTGAGCAGCTGAAGCCATCGGAAGGCAATCGCGACCCAGTATTTCAACCCTACGTCTTCAATTGCAGCGAGTTCCGCTCTTTCGTGTGACTTCTTCCCCGTATCCGAGATCGGATTGCAGAGTTGCGAATTAGAGTGTGTGCGGATTTCAGGGCACGAGTGGCAAAAAGTGTGGCTTCTTGTGGCAAAGAATAGAGACAAGAAATGGGCGAATAGGTGGGCGGAAAGATGATGGAAGGCAGAAAGAAAAATTACACAGTTTCTTGTGTGCAAATCTCATTTGAAGACTTGGTGACTCGACGACGGAAGTGATTATATGTGACGCGTCTTCCTGCCACTGTTCCTCCCCTTCTGTGCAAAAGAGGTCGAAGGTTCGATAAACTATACTCAAAGGGGTGGCGCGACGAAAATTCGCTGAAGTTTTCACTTTTCAATTCACGGGAGACGACAGAGTTCCTCTAGAGAGGGAGAAAGAAAAAAAATCTTGAAAAAAAAACAAGAGGCGCGCTGGCGGCCAAAAAAACCCAATGAGAAAACATGAAGATGTAATGGGAAAATAAAAATGATTGCTGTACTTTTGAATTATCTGCCAGTGGATTATTCTCTGTGAAGAGGACGTGAGATAGAGAAGAAATATTCGCAATAAATGAAATAATAAGAGTGGCACTGAAGAGGAATCGCATATGAAAAATATACTGGAAAATTCTCGCTTCGAGCTCAGTGTCTGCGGGAGTGTAAAATAATAATAAAAAAGAGTGAAATAGCTGAAATAACTCAAGTGTATCAGATTTTATTTCCTTTTGCTATTCTCTATACAGCAAACTCTCAGGGCCTCATTGACGAACTGCTTGGAGAGCGTCTTGGTCTGGGTAATATTTTTTTCCCACCCTCGAGGGGACATTCTTTTGGGGTGGCAAAAGAAGTGGATGATTGCGATAAAACACAGAGAGTGGTGAAAAATAATACAGTGGGAAAATAATAAAAACGACGAGGAGGGCGAATCTGAATGGATAATTGCGGACAAAGGAGCCACTAGAGAGTAAGTTTTGAGCAAAAGATTTTCACATCCCCTTTCGCGGAAAGAATTTGCCACAGAGAATTCGCCACGACAAAATCACTCAATCTCGCGTACAATAATTACAGTGAGCAATTGCATTAAGTCAATTGCAAAAGTCCTTGCACAGCGGCCATTCTTCAACCGAATTGCGACCCATTCAATCCCAGAACAAACGACTATTGACAAATGCAATTTTTTGCACAATCGCTTAATAAACTTTCAGCTCTCAAGTGGTGGATTTGAGGGTGAACTTTGCACAGAGCGAAAAAATCTGTGTGTAGAATTTGTCAAAGATATTAAATCCAATCAATTTCTGAATAAAAGCAATTTTTTGTTTTTGTTTTTAGGTTTTTAGGTTTTCCAATGAATATTGCAATTCTTTCCAATTCAACCAGAAACACTTTTGATCAATAAAATTATTGGGGCACACAAATTTTGCATATGAAGCTCTTGGCCAGGCAGAGAAATTTCGCCCATTTATTGTGGTTCTACCAAACACTGATATTATCAAAATTTTAGTGTAAAACTATATTTTCAAACTAGAAAATTTCCCATGCTGAGCATTTTCAGCATGAGAAAGGAAGTATTGTCGGGTCAAACACGCCCATTCTCTCCGGGCAAATTCGGGTGAAATAGATCCTTCCACCACGAAATGATCCCACAAACTCTCTGTGATTTATTTCTGACAAATTTTTCACCGGAAAGTATTTTTGCCGAATACATTTTGTCTGATTTATTGTCATAAAATGCATTAGTTTGAGGAGCTTCTATGTCGTAACCCAATTTTCCAAGGGAATTCCTGGCTAAGACTCTTCTTGGGATGCGCGTCACAATTCGTTCCAGTTGAAGTTGCAAGGAACTGTTATTGGAATTGCCGTGTGTTGTCTTGTCAATCGATCAACCTTAACAGATGTTTGAAACGCGTTCAACAGTTAACTGTGTGTAATTGAATTTCCTGTTACTAGTTTTGGCGGTTAAGGGTTGAATTTTATGGGACACAGAAAGCAAAAGCAATTTGAATATGTCTTCCCTAATTTGCCTTGATCTCATCTCTATATAAACCACATTAAACTGTAATCTGAATCTTCATTACATGGATGCAGGCGCTCTTGAATTTCTCAAGGCATCGGAAATTATTCCTCACAGGAGTACTGTGTCTATTAATTTGAATGAATAGAGTGGTAATTTAGTTATCATATTGTGAGGATGCAATTATCCAAATGAAATGACTGTGGAATGGTAATGCTGAGTTGAAATTTCATTAGGATGCTTATCTCACAAATGGACACACACCCCAAAAGTCTATTAAATGGCTGTGAATGTCTCACGTGTTGTATCTTTTTGAGAAAATAATAAAATTGTTCACTGATATCCGATGTTTTGAGCGCTACCACATGAAATGCCGTCCCGTAATTCATTCGCCTTCCTCTCCTTCCCTTTCTACCTGGCTATTTGGCGCCTAATTGATATGTGACGGAATCTTCTGGTTCTGCCAGGAGGATAATCAAGATTAGATTAATGTGTTTCATTCTCACATGAGCGCCATGTCGGTCTGGATGTACGCAGTGTACATAAAAATTAACTGGATGGAATCAAGAAGAAAATCTCTTGCCATTCATACTCGGAGGGGAGGCAGGGCGAGTTGAGAAATGCTGAGAACCAGAAGCGGAGAAGATAAAATGAACCGGATTAATGACACTGGGTTTCGAGTGTGATCAATTTTTTTCTCGCATCCACGGACTTTTATCTTGGCGCTCTGATGTACAGAAATTCACCCAATTTTAATACATTTTGAGCTTCCTCTCAATTGAGAGGCAAATCCACAGTTTTTGACGTTGGACAGGCGAAAGAGATGATAAAGGAAGTCAAAGAGAGAAGGTCTCTCCATTCACAGATGATGCCATGGAAAGTTTCTTGAAAGTTAGGAAATTTTGAAATTATATTTCTTGTCGTATTCTTTATGCCCTAGAATATTTCTTGGAATAGTGCTCAAATGCTTTCTGAAATTGCAATTGAATTAAAAGCAACACTTGGTTTAAATTTCATTGTAATAGCGAAACTCTGAAGGCGTCACATTGGATCTGATTTCTCCCTTGCTTCCAACGATCATTGTTCCATTTTTGTCGTTTGCAGAGGAATGTGCATATTATGAAAACTCCATTCAGCTCATATATTTTCTAGTTTTGAAAAGTTTCTCTATGGGATTAAAAGAGTGAATGGTTGAGTGTGACAGAAATTGCTCAAGTGCTCCACATTTTTGGGAAACGTGTCCATTTGCGGTGAGTTCAGATTATGAATTCCCTTTTTCCATATCCCTATCTCTCACTATTCTCTCTCTCTCGCACCCCCTGAGAGCCAGTGGCCTTAAATTCAATTTCGCCCGGACATGGCAAACAAGGTGAAATTTCAACTGGGGAGCGTCCTGATTACCTCAAATGGCAGCATTGAGTGCGGGTCGCAAGACCAGAAAGTACTCCCGAAGAATCAACATTTGGGAGCCAGAGTCAGGGGGTCGGGAATGGGCTGGCGAGAGCAGATGTCTCTCCACGTGGGAATAGCCGTGTACATGAATCCGACGTTAGGAGGGTTTGGGTTCGACAGTCGAGAGTGAATGACTTGCGAGGCCCTTTATGCTCACATTTTATTTTATTGTACACTTCTATGCTCGCCACTAAAATACACACACGCGCGCGCGAACTTCTCATATTTATAATGTAATTCTGTTTGAACAATTGATTAAGGGTTGCACGAGGGATACATATACACACAGATTCCTCACGAGGGAGATGAATCTGCCGAGGGGTGTATCACTCAACTGTGGCGCACGCACTCTGCGGACACAATGCCGTGTTGCAGTTTATGTGCCGAGCATAAATTTACAAGTGTCACTTCGCTGCACGCAAGAATTTGTAGAGATGGTGGCGAAAAGGATATTTATTGCATTCATTTGCAGATGAACAATTCCCACGGAGCACAGTTATATTACAGTTTGATACTTCGGGCGAAGACATCGCGAACATCGCAATGATTTTGGCGAAGTAAACAATTATTATTAATATGCAAGAGTCATAAGAACTTTGCCAAGTGAGCATCAAGTTAGATCTGATTTACAACAAATCTCAGGTCGTCACACTCCGTTGCTTCATTTCATATTTGAAAATATTCCTGTCATATGTATATACATACTTGAGATACCTACATAAACAAACTGTCTCAAAGCAATTTACTTTTCTTCACAACTCAACAGAGCTGCCACAAAAGTCAAGAATTCCTCACGCGAAATCCCACCCTCGCTGCGTATCTTCCCGCAGGAATGCGCGCGCGAAAGGGATATTCATAATTCCTTGAGGGATGAGGAAACTTCTTTAAGATTCATAATGAACAAACTCCAAATTAATTTCAAATTGTTTGCTCCCACGATGAATCCGAGATGTTATTGCACTCATTATGTCTCAACAATTGTGTTTGGGTGGGTAAAAGGAAATCAGGAGCGAATCGGGATGTCTGGGGAGATTAGAGCTGCGATTGAGAGAGTCATTAGAGGTATTAGGGATGGCGAACAAGGGCTGGAGTGAGAGGTTAACCCCTCGAAGGCAAACAATATTTTCGTATTTGTCGCATTTCGCTTCTCCTGCCAATTCGTATTGGTGTCCTGCGATAAGGTTCGAGGACTGACATTAGGGGATGGATAGTTGAATGGGGTGGTTTTTTGTGTGTGCCAGGCGCCCTGTGAAAGAAGTGGCAGATACATTGTGTGGTGGTGCAATTGCGCAATTTCCTCTTCAGCATCATCGTCCATTGAGCAAGAAATTTCGTTAATTCTGGTCCCGCAGACAAACCCCTTGGTTTTTATCAACGGCTTTCGACACACAATAAAGAAAGCCACATAGACACATTTTACACTTTTCACAGGCGTACTTTTGATAGTGAACATAAAAGGAAATTATCATTTGAAATGAGTGGCTCTACCCTCAAGTTTTCCACCCCTTCCTCCGGTATCCCTTTTATTCACTGTGTAAATAATAATAATAATAAGTGTGTGCCAAAAAGGGAGAAAGTTGAGCGAATTAAAATCACAAAGGCACGAAATTTGCATCCCTTATCGGCGGATGGCGGGAAAATTTAGCCTGAGCGTAACAAAGAAAGTAGAGAATGGCTCCATTGAAATGTATTTTTGTCGTTGTGATGTTCTCTTGCTCCTGATGAGGATGAGATTCGCTGATGCTTGGCCAAAGAGAACAAGTGGAGTGAGTGAAAGTGGAAGAGGGAGTGTTATGATGTTAAATTAATTCCAGAATTATAATACTCTGGTCGACAGCGATTTTCTTCATCTTTTCCTCCACTGGTGCCACTTGGGAAGTACATCCATCGCACCACCAGTGCCTCTGGCCCAATGTTTTCTCTGGGTGAAAATGCCCAGGAAAAAGGAAAACTTTTCCTGTTGGCAATGTATAACATTTGAATATAAATGATAACTTTTAGTGGCAATAAAGATTGTGGGGGAGAGAAATGCCTTATTCCTTCACAGCCTCAAAAGTGTGTTTGTGTGCGTTGGCTGGGAAAAGAAAAGCCGGGAAAAATTCAACCACCGAAATTTCCACGTTTTGTCTCTCTCTCTGAATTGGAAGAAACTTTTCAACGACCAAATTCCATCCAATATTTACACATTCGTAATTCATTGTATTATGAATATCCCTCGGAGTTTTCCATACTCTCCTGTGGCGATTAGTTACGTGTATAATAAATTCGTATTATACACGACGATTCACTCCTAAGCATTCTTGTATAGCAATAAGCTTGTGTGAGACTCCAAAGTTTGCCCAAAAGACTTTTCTGTTGCATGATAAATAGACATGCAAATATGCAGCTCGATCTTTTTCCCTCTCTTCTAAACTTTCTCGCAAGAAGATTTCTTTACAGAAGACTTGCTCAAACTTAGCGTCTCTATTTGGATTTTCTTCGTAAACTCTCTTTCAAATATTCAGTTCATGTCAATTGTCAGATGGGGAAAATATGGTATGGAAGAATATCAAAGAGGAAGTTTTGTGCATTGTTCAATTGCAAAGTTATAATAATATTTGGCTCCATTTTCATATGATTTTTTGATTAGAGGATCAAAACTTTTCTAGTTATTCGGAATTTCCACCGCTCTAGGTCATGAGTTTAATTGACTTGGTGCCTTGACTTATTTTTAAATACATTTATTTTTTCCTCCCGATTTGTTTCTTTGTGTCGCGTAGCGAATTTATCACATCCAGGAACATTAGTAGAAATTACAGTTTGGGCTTCTCGCTCTCGTACTGCACGCGATAAATCAATTGAGTGTTTGAGGGAATATTTTACAGGTCCCAGGTGAGTAATTAAAAGAATCGCCGAGTAATTTAACGTGTGAGGCGGAATTTCAATATAGCAGCGAGAAATTGTGTACAAAAGTGATAAAAGGGGACAAATGGAAGGGTGCGGGGTGAACGATTGGACAACCGGTTCGTCTCTTTGTATTAAATTGCGTTTTATTCCGCCACACGCGAGGGGATGAAGAATCCCCTCTACATGAGAGCGAATATGGTTTTTGATTTTGGGGTGAATTTTTCCCATTTTTTACATCCTCATATTCACTCGTACACGCTTTTCAAAAATCCAGGGTGCGGATATTCACCCCTGGCAGTTCCTCCCGGAATTCTCCTCTGCTAGGGGCTGCACAGCATTTTGCGCGCTGATTTTTGTTGTTGAGTCAGAAAGAGGATGAGATGGTGTAGACGGAGGGGTCGAGAATTTATCATGACACCCAGTGTGGGTAAAATCAAAAGACAGGGAAAATATTTTCCATGCGAGCACTGGAATAAATCTGGCACTTTATACAAGCATTTACCCAAAAGTACTTGTTCATCAGACGCGTGCTGAATGATATTAAATAAATCCTTCCAGTTGAATCCTGAACCCATGATTCCGCACGACACACCCGAATACCCAAGTTGTGAGGGTCGTGGAAGGGCGCCCTGGGGAGGGGAGGCGCACGATATGAGGGATGATTTGAGATCCTGGCAGCGCAAATGTCTTACATTATCACATTTTTATGTTTGAGACAATCATCGCCATGGGTGGTTCGCCTGCGATATTTCTAATCGCAAAACCACCCACAGATCAACAGTCCTCATTTCGTCACTTCTCCCCATCTCACCGCATCTCAAATCGATGGACCGCTTTTCTTTGTTTCTCCTCGTGACCATCGAGAAAACACATTCCCACCAAGAGAGTCACACGAGAAATGACTTACTTTTTGCCACTATTGCGCTTCAGCATAATTTTATCGATCAATTAGTGGTTGTGAACGATGACGAAGGTGAATTTGGCAGAGAGAAAAAAATTCCAACCAAAATTGATGCTGTGAAAAAATAAAGTTTAAGGTTTTCTCCTTCACTACACAGACGGGACGCAAGAGTCAAAAAGTTGCTCTGCAAAACCCCGAACTTCGTGCTATGAAAATGTAATTATTGTGCAGAAAATTTCAGCAATCTCTCTAATAAATCTCTCTTAACTTTGCTACACATTCTTCTGGTGAGGGCAAATATAAATTTTTACTATAGAGTTTAAGTTCCTCTGGAAGACCAAAAATTTGCGAGAAAAATGAGTGTAACGGTAGTGAAACATAAGACCATGTGTGCACAAAATATGACGAGAAGTGGTAATAAACAAAGTTAGTTCTAAGAACTCATATCTGCATTGTTTATTGACCGATTTTGATATAAACCTTGCATATAAAATAAAAGATAATTTGTTCCCCTAAAATGTTATTTACATGGAGAATTTGTTTGTTATTTATGAGTGAGGAAAAATGACCATTTCTTAAATTCATGAGCGAGACAAACAAGGTATTAAGAATCTTTTGTTGTCACAATCAATTTTAATTATCGTCTCCTTCGCAACCAATGCCAAGCGCCTGTTCCTTAAATGAATGAAAAGCAATGAAAAGCATATTGAATATGATTCTTAATTAACGCATAGGATAATGTGGAGGACCGTGGAAAATTATATCGAGCCACTTTCGCCGCCCCTCGGCTTTTGTCAGGGAGATGAAAGAACAAGATGAACCATATTAATGAAAATGTTTATGAATAATTTTGCAGCATTAGCTGTGAATGTGTCCTGCATGAAATTTTAATAGAAATTTTAGTGTGGGCATTAATAAATTCGTGACAGGGGATTTCTGAGCACTATGCGCAAGGTGCTGCCCAAAAAGTTCCATATGAATTCTTTAGGACATTCTCTTTAATCTTTAATAACTAGAATAATCCCCTAAATCTTCCAGTGCCGGAGATCAGGGTGGTTCAATAGGGGATGGTGTGATGCTGGAAGTTCCCGCTGGTGCCTGGATAATTGATAAAGAAGGCAATTTTGAAGATTATTTTGCATGTAAACAGCCCTATTTTCGCAATTTCACCTAAAAACTTTCCCAATGAATAAGATATTATTTATGCGATGCGGCTTTGGCTGGGACTTTTCCTCCGCCATGCGGGTGAAGTGGTTGTGTCTCTCCTCTCTGGGTAAATTAATTGTACACACTACACAGTACTACCGAATGGGTAGTGTGCTGTTGAAGTCCTGGAGCTTTTTGGGTGTTGCTGGATAATTTCTACCCAGCGAAAACTTCCATTCATGTGTCATGTTCTAATGGATTCTAATATTGGAAAAGTTGAGAACTGCTGTTTGAGATATTTCTCACTGTGGGCCCCATTCGTCAGCCCCACGGGAGAAGTTCCACCCCCGCATAAAATGCACATATGTGGGATTTATGTTGGTATCATATGTATCGATACAAGTGGGAGCATTCGCCTGGAGGGCGGAATGTGTGTGGCTAAATGGCGAAAAGTTCCCCCAACTTGACACTCTTTGCCGCACATTCGTGTGAATTTCTCCACCCCAAGAACCCAGAGAGAGTCACACGAAAGTGCGGTGGGGAAAGTGTGTGTGTGGGAAAAAAGAGTAACACCGAGGGCTGGGGAAATTTGCTCCCCGCAGACACGGTGGAGAGCAGATGAAAACAGCCCCCAATGAATATGAATCATGTACAGGAGTGCAAAAGTTATTTATGCCAGAGTGGCTGTGTGTTGGGAATGGCGTGGCAAAAAAGCCAAACAAGCTGAAATGTATCGAAGTTATTTAATCAATTTATACATTAGTGTGTAGCAGAAGTGTAATAAAATGGTTTTTTTCTGCATATGCAACATTTTGTGGCGGGAAATTCTGCTTGAATTTGATATTACATGTGAAGTGGGAGGCAACATGCATCGAAATAACTTTTTAGGACAGATATAGAGATTGTTTTCCGTGGTATTCATTGATGTGGACTTTGGTTGAAGACTATATTGCTATTAATTGAATACAGTGCATAATTTAAATTAGATTCTCTCATTAGCCAATGTTTACTTGGTAACATAGCAAATAAGAGCAAATTTCAGCTGTTATTCTCGTTCAGTATTGAATTTCCAAGAAATTTTAAAGTTTGCTCTCTGCGAGAGATACTATAACTAGAAATCAATTTAAATTTAAATTATTTATGCTTTCCAAATATTTATGAACGAAACGTTTTTCTAAATCTCAAATTCTAGAAAATGAAATTGCCTCGTCAATCATAGAAGCAGTGTGCATAGAAATGAAATTGAAACGTGTTGAACATATCTGCAATGTTCTAGCTCTTTAAACTTATGAGTTAGCTAGTTATTTGAATGAATGACATTAGACTTCCTCTTGCACATGTTGCAATGTGCTAAAGCTCTCATATTTTCCGAGGGAAATCATTTTTGCGCCTCTCAAACAATCTCTGCGGCGTCTGTTTTCGGCAGAAACTCTGATGATTGAGTTGAGAAAGCGCCTCAACGTGGGTGTGTGCAAAGTCTCGGGTGAACCAACAAAAGCTGTGTAGTTTCGACCCTAGCGTCAATTAGTGTGGATGTATTTTGGCGGGCAAATGAACGGGATGCGAGAATGATTGTTTTTGATACCGAATCCACCCCTTCAAAAGTCACAACTTGTGTACATAAGCAACAATTCAAGGCAGACGGGTTGAAGTGCATTGGCTTGAAGGCATGTGCTGTTTAGCTGTTGGCAAAAGATGAAGTTTCGAGACTTTTCCCGGGGGCAAAAGTTTTCCAGTGTGTTTAATTGGGGAAGAGTCATACGTCGTACATGGAAAGTTTTCCCCACAATATTGAAAATGTGGGGCACATTTGGAAAATGCAAATATGATGCATATGTACATAGTAGGTTGAGAAAAAAGTCTTTGTAAACACATTCCGGCAAAAAGCTCTTCAGAATGGAAACGCTGCACGCCATCCATTAGATTATCCAATTATGAATTCGATATGTTTTCTGAATGGATTCACATATTTCAACGTGGATCAATTTTTATCATCAATTCAAAAATGGAATTGTTCCACTTATTCCCCGCTCCGCGCTCACCCCCTCCCTGCTTTTACGGTTTCGCGATGTGTTCTCGATGGATAAAAAAGGCTCCTCCTCAGTCGAGTCGTGGAAATAAGAAATTCACCCTCATATTAGATCACTAAACGAAAAACTGTGTGTGGGGTTTCAGGCTGGGTGGGTGGCGGAGTGAAAAGAAAATGTTTCACTGGAAAATCGTGTATTAAAATAAATCGTCTCTCAGGGGAGCAACACAATTCCACTGTCAGATGGAGATGAAGAGCAGAATTTTTCAAAAAAGTACCAACAATTCCGTCAAAATTGGGTTGATCAGCTGAATTCTAAAAGACGTCATACACTACACATTACAAGGGATTCACAAGAGAGAGGTTTAGGGGTTTTCTGAAAATTTCCCGCCCCGGAAAATTTCGTCTTTCACTCTGAAGAGGGCTACAATGACGGCGAAATTCGCCAGAAATTCGCTATTAATAATTAAAACACGCACGATCCTTTCTGAGGGGTGGGATTTTGCTCATTATTTTCACTTAGAACCCCTTCTTGGCGATATAAATTGCCCAATAAGATTTATCACATTTAATCTTACCCCCAAAATTTCATGCAATACTAAAGCACTCTTATCACTATTCATACGGCATGAAAGGAGTTCTTTTAGTTTTCCCTCCGCGTGAAAATGCTCTCTCTTTCACCCTCATTTTTCCTCATTTTGCGCTGTACAATCCATCGCTATCCCGCTTCTTGGGCGCTTCTAGGGTGGAGTGAGAAATCCCGAATTCCGCCACTCGCACGGTGTGAATCATGAGCGAAGGTGGGCCCGCTTCTAGTGGGGAGATTGATTTCCCATTTGCCCTCCTCAGCCAGACATCATTTGACTTCCATGCTAGAATTTACACGCACACACGTGGCTGAAATCTGTGGGAAAACCATGGCGAGAGAGAGAGAGAAAAAAAGATGAAATTAATCCAATAAATTCACAAGCCACCACCCTAATTTATGTGCTGTGCGCCGCTATTCGGCGTCTTGGAGGATGACTTCTGTTGCGTGAGAGATTGATTTTCCATCCCCCAGCTGTTGGGCGAGTGGCCGGAGATGAAACAAAGAAAATTAGGCTTTGTTCTTCCACTTCACAGCCCACATTATCCTAAGCACACATTTTGGACTTGAAACTCCGTCAACGCAGGTGCTGGAGGAGGAATCCTTGCACAGATATACAAAATCCTGTTCATCACACTATAAACATGAGGGAGTCTATTCTGCAGTGACGAAGTATGGACTCAACGCTTCAGCAATTCAAGGGGAAATCCATTGAGGATTTCCTTCGACGTGATCAATTTTGATATATTGCAAGATTCCCGCATTCCTTCTGCACTCTCAATTTTTCCGAGCACTCGTGTTGCAATGTAGTTAAATCCTCAGTTCGCTCGGTTGATCGTTTGAAAATCTCCCGGAATATTTTATGCAAAATAAAGCGGAATGAAATTTATTGGACGCCCCATGGTGTAGAAAAGGGATGATGAACGGTCAGAGATAGTAAACAAAGAGAAATTAGAGAACATAACTCTGAGAAAAAAGGACTTCCAGAAAAGTGACTCTTAAATTTGGACAAAGTTGGCCCAAAAATTGGCACCGAATGAGAGAAAAATTCTATCGAATTGAAATATTTTAGCTGTAAAATGTGTTTGGCTTAGATTTGAACACATTCTGTGGCCAGCATTTAACACTCTTCTTCACTGTCAAGTGAGAAACATGATAGCATTTGAACGTGATCTCAATATTTCCACCTTCTTCCAAGGCGAGTCTTGTTCAAAAAAAGAATAGTTTGGACTGAAAATTGAGTCGCTGTTATTCCATTTGATTGCACACTCTCGAATCCATTGAGGAGAATTAATGCGATGGCTGTGGGAGAAGAAAGGCCAGCAGTTTCGGTCTATTGGGAAGGTTGAGAAAAAACGATGCATTTCCGCTGCGCCAAAGCCCCTCATCTAACTCGAGAGTCACGAAGTGCTCGCCACAAGATGCATCTCCGGACTCTATTAGCGTCATCCAGTGATCTCCATGGACATGGACTCAATTGCCATGGACGGATTAGCTGGGGGGAAGTGTGAGAATTTGTGCCAAGCCGGGCATAAAGTCACACTGGGAGATCAATCAAAGCCTCTCCCCTTTGTCCCTCAGTGCTCTAATCTCATTACAGCCTCTCGTCAATGCGCGAAATGACGACAGAGCGCATTTGTAGCGACAGTGACATGGAAATGGTGATATTTGCCCCATGATTTCAGGTGCCATGCCGGAGAAATTTCCTCCTCACGCAATCTTCGTCCGCCCCCGGTAACCCACTTTTGTGTATGACAAAATAAATTGATGAATGTGGCGTGTGCTGAAGCTCCCCAATTTCTGCCGAACCGCCGGCGTGTGTAAATTTGCTAATGAATAGGGTGTCGTCGGGGTGAGCATTTTGCAGGGGTTAAATTGACACTCACAAGTCCACATTGGCCCACGCACACACACCTTCAATCTCGGATGAGATGGAGCATCAATCAATTCCACAAAGTACAAAATTGTCCGTGCGCCGACACTGCCGCACACAATTTCATAGCCACCCCCATGGGACTAATTGAAATTGCACATCAAATTTGCGATGAAGTGACTGCTCTGGCACGGCTCCAGACATGCTGCTTGCACGCCGAAATGGGTCACGTATTTGTCATGAGGTTTGGAATCTTGCGCACAGAGGCAAAGAAGGCGCATCGCCCTCTGGATCTTAAAAGAATATGTTAAACAAACTTTTCAAAGATAATTAGACGTACTTCAACTCTTTATAGTTGAAACTTTTGGCAGGTTTTACTAGTATTTTGTACCAAATGAACGCGGAGTTATATTCGAATTTTAATTTTTCTTTCTCTTTTTAAATATTCTGTGAGATTTCTCGCTGAAATTCTTGATTTTGTTTTGTATTTATAAAGCTTTTTAAATTATTATTTAATAAGCTTTATTGTGTACTACTGCGAGCCTTTAATTGTGTGTATTAAAGCTGCTAACAAACTAGCTTTAAGTTACTATGATATAAGGCTTGAGAAGTCGTCTAGAAATTCAGTTTCATGGCAGTTTCAGGAAGGCAAATTTGGGAGGAATTCGAAGTCTAAACAGTCTCTTTTGTTAACAAATCTCACTCGTGGAATCTGCACTTCTCTGCAATCCAAGACGAATTGGAGAGGAGATTTCAATTTTGCGGATGCCACAATGAAATCTTACACAAAGGTTGAGAAATGCGAAAATCTGTCTTGGATCGAATGGCGGGCAGTGTGATTGCTCCCAATGGTCTTTGGGCGGATCCATCGCCCACCGAGGGAAACTAATCGTGTGCCATTTGAGAATTTGTTGATTTGGCAATTGATTCTTCAGTCTTGCCAGGGCAATTCATCGGCCTGAAAACATCCCCATCCGCTCGGGTGTTGGATGACATTGGTGCTCCCTGAGTGTGCTCCGCCTGTCGCCACTGGATCAAGAGGTGAACAGCTCAAGAGGGAGATTTGCCTGTTTGCCTTCTGTCCAATTCAACTCTCAAATTGTAGAATCTTTTTCAATTGCTGGGCAAAAGATGGGCATGCACAGGCGAGGCGATTCTTGCGGAGAGACTCACTGAATAATTCATTGGGACAATGCGGGAAACAGAGGGCAAGCATGAATAAAAGAAGGTACATTGTTGAGGGGAAAAGACCTCCCCAATTGAGTGAGTGAGGGCATCAATCTCTGAAATGTTAATTGTGTTAAAACGCAAATCGTGATTTGCGTTTCAATGAGGGGCAACTTCTTTATTTCGCCTCCTCGGCCAGCAACTTAAGAACATCGCGCTGACAAAGACCCACAAACTAATGAATGAGAGTGATTTCAGACGATGATTTTTATCGCACGAGCCACACAAAAACCATGCGACTTCTTGGTCTTGTGTGCGAACAGATTTGTGGCCCTACGGAATATTTATTTGGGAGGCGCAGCACAAGTACAATCGTCCCTCGATTCTGCCCCTCGGGCGCTCAGGAGTATCGCAGATAAACAAAAGAACAAATAAATACACAAATTATTGGGACGGCAGCACTCCAACTTCGCGGCGGGTCTCCGGAAGCTTGGGAAAAAGAGCCAGTAGACCAGAACGCTTCCGATTACACCCATAATTCTCTCCCGTCCGACTCTAGCTGCAATTTCATTCCAATCGATCCCATATTTTTCCCAGAATACCAATGGGCAATACCTCTATAGGAATGCTCTGTGACAGATTCACGCATAGATTGAGAGTGATTTTTTTTGATAAACAATCACTGTCAAAAATTATCAATTTGTTTGCGACTGAGTATTCAAGCGTGTTGATTAGGCGAATGCTGTATAATTTATGGCATTTCAAATGAGACTGCTTTTAGTGGAAATCTATATTCAGAAACACGAATTTTCGAGAGAGTTTGACAGTGTAGACGGCATGTCATTTTTCCATTGCAAATCATTGCATAGCACATGAGAATTTTATGAAAAATGAATGGCAGTAAATAAAAACAGCGAGTGAAAATTCAATCATTCACATAATTTGCCTCGAGGACGACTACTGATGAACTTAGTGCGGGGTGGATTTCTCAGAATTATTTTCCTTGCTAATGAGTTCTAAGTTATGTATGATAAATTAATTTAACACATTCCGTGCAAATGTTTATACAACATATTTGTCAGGAACTTCATTTCCAGCGCATTCCAATTAGTTTCCTATTCACAACTTGACTTTCCATATCTCTCAATGGTAATTTGAAGAAAAGAGAACTCATAATGGAAGGATTTCTTTTTCATATAGCAAAAAAAATGGCCTTTTACATATTTCCTCTGCACATTTTCACAAAAGACTGAATGCCTGGAAAAATGAGAAACATTTCACATCAGTAAAAGCTCTATTAAGTGTTGTTTGCCTGGTGAGCTTCTCCATTACAGAATAATGACATCATAACGCCCCCTTATTCTGAATTTTCATGAACCCTTTGCCAGGGTTTCAAAAATAAATAATATTATTGTCATCACTCTGATACTGGTAAGAATGAGAATATTTCGCTTTTCCTGGGAGATTTTTCTCTGATATGCTCAATTTCTCAAAAGGCCCTCTGGATACATTTTTCCCGGCGAAATTGTGTCGGAATAAATTTTGGGAAATATAATATCAGCAATAAAAACCATGATTTGTCGCACTCTTTCTGGAGTGCACAGAAGCACTCGATTGGTCATATATATTGGACGCTCGTACACATCAAGCACTCATGTTCCATGGGACTGGAAGGGGGTAGGAATGTGCCACCCAATTATTTAAATATACCATCCTGGGAGAGTGTGGGAGGCCACAGTAATTGTGTATTTACATGGATGCAAATATCATGGCTTTGGTGAGATATATGCAAATATTTAGATAGTGTCTCTTTCGCAACAAGAGAAGGGTTTCCTCGTTAGTTACATTTTTCATTCCCCAAACTATTTGATCTCCAGATGAAACTCTCCGCACTTTCCAAAGGGGACTTGAGAAAACATTATACACCCAGTTGACTGGAAACCCCAAAACCCCCCAGACGAGAGAGACATGCTTCTGAAAATTCATACAATTTGCAACATTAATTTCTTGTATTTGCGCAACACTATTCTCTTGCACACCCTCTTCACATCACATTGACTTTTTTTCCCTTCCATCCCTCAGCATTCCAGCTGCCGCAGGAATTCACTCGCTCTCAACTGATCTCGAGACTCTCAACTCAACTGTATCAACACATAATTAAAAGCGATCCAAACTACGACTCACCATCGCTAATTGATTGTAATTGTTTCCCATCAACGACCAACTTTTATTTCCCCGAGTTGGAACTTGTGTGTTTGACTCTCGGCGAAGATGTTCTCTATTCTGATCTGTGTGGACGCGTTTTCTGGCCAATTCCCGTAAACAAACACTGCGGCGGTTTCTCTTTCATCGTCTCAATACATCGCGCTTTGAAGAGGGAATTTGAATAGCAATTGAAAAGTTTCCGATATCTTTCAAGAGAGAGAGTTGTCTTGCAAGGCTTCGTTTGTTCAATCTGAATAGCATTAATTGAATGCGACAATCGATTTAATTCTTTCAACGTGCGATCAATTTACACCAATATTAATACAGTATAAATCATCTTAATTGAAGCTCAAGCGTCTTTGAGCTCAAAGGAATTATATTCTCACTGGTGGATTTTCTTTGTTAGGGCTTTTGTGATAAGCAGCTTTGCGTTGGAAGGGTTTGGCCAAGTCTCGGCGGAAGTCTTATGGTGCTGTTCAACCCTCGAGGTGAAAGTTTAAATCAATAACCAATGGTCCATTAGCTGAATTTATTCCCCAGAAAAAAAATGTATGTTTATCTTGGAGAAGAGATAAGAGCTCATCGTCGAATAGAAGCTCTATCTTGACAATCTCTTAGCAAAGACCAAGTTTCTTTAATGGCTCGCCTAATGTCCCATGATGTTTCTCTTCCGACAATATTTTTGGGAGCATATTTTTCGGTTTTACAAAGGAGAAGTCTTTGCTGTGCATAATCCTTCACTGTCCCACATTATTAGCACTAATGAGAAGTCTCAGTGGAAATTGGATTGCCCTGTGAAGCCACTGATAATGAAAGTCTGTGGTGAAACTATGGCGAGGCTCGTGGGAGGATATAATGGAAATCCCCTGGGGAAAAATTACTCAATATCTCATTGAATTTGTTGCAACATTTAAATGCTCGTACCTCATAAATCCCATGAGTTTGTGGGGCTTCTCCGGGAGATTTGCCTCTTATCTCGGGCCACCCTTCCTCCGCTCATTTGAAAATTTCGCGAACTGTGTCAACCCTAAATGCAGTAGTGAAGCGAGAGGCAGGCAACTGTGAAGCGTGGCAGTGAATGAGATTATTCTGCTTCCCGAGAATTTGGGATTTCTCGATCTCTGGGGCGTGTAATTTTTTCAACACACCAACCCAGACTTCAATTATTTCGTTTATTCTTATTGTATTATTTTTATTATGTTTCCCTCTGTTTGCCGAACACCGACTTGCTTCCCGTTCTTCAATGCTCTCTTGCCACTCTATTCGCTGCTCCCCGAAGAGGAAATTGGTGCGTGCGTGTGTGATATTTTGTTAAAATATACTCTGCGGCCCAAACTGCTGTGTGTGTTTCAGATTCTCCACTTTATGGAGTGACGACGAGGAAGGATAAAAAGTGCTCCGCATGCGAGAGTGATCAATAAATGTTGCTCTCTCAGTTTTTGGACTCTCGTGGTCGAATTCTATTAGATTGATAGAGGCGGGGAGCTCAATTGCGAGGAAAAAACGGATGGTGAGTGTGGTTAAACCCCACAATCTTCCTTCGCCCCAGAGCTGTTTGCGAGAGCCGTCAAAAAAAGTCATAATCATCTCAATCTATTCACCAAATCTGACCGGAGAATGGGATTTGCCCCTCAATTGGATGGATGAGATTTCCAGAGACATGAAACCCAGCCATCTGACAAGCACCTATTAGATCATTCACTCTGCGCGCCGCAGAAGAAAAACTTGCTCACCATCTTTAATTAACTTTGAAGTTAAGCCACACACAGCATCTTTTCAGCAGATGAAAAGTCGATAAATCCCAGCCAGGCGAGTGCCCTGCTTTAATTGAAGACACTCCAAATTGCAAAATTATCTAATTGCTGGCTTTCCTCCTGTTTGATTTCCGACCCAGAAGAGCTCCGGATCAATTTCTCATGTGGATTTAGTGGTGGAGACACTCACCTTGCAGACAGAGAGTACCTTGGAGATTGTTGCCAGGAGAATCACATTCGCAATTTTCCACACGTTAGTTTGAAACACGAGCTTAGAAATATTTCCCAGCCATTTGGGAAAGTTTTGCTCGTGAGCTCTAATAAATTTGAGACGGTTTCTGATGGAAAAGTCAGTGTGAAATTGGGTTAAATTGCAAAGGGAGTCTTAGATGAGCGAGAGAGAGAGAAATGTGAGAAGCATTTTAGCATGGGCACAAGTAAAATACTAATTACAAACTTATTTATCCGATTGATTTTTTTCTTTCATTCCTGGCATGAAAATTCGAGGCTTTTCCATATTAAATTGCCATAAACTATGGAATCCCATAAATAGTTGTCAGTGAAATTTTGCCGCCGCTGCTCGCGTATTCCTCGATCAGCGTGGCACGTCGTGGCGCACAAGAATTGGGAAATTTATGGAAATGGTTGTATTTTTCATGGAATTTGCAAAGCTTCTCTCGAGTGCCCATCGTCCGCCCCCCACAAATCCTCCACGTGAAGCATTTTCCAGGTTTATTGTTGCACACATATGGGAGAGAAGAGTACAAGCTGTGCTCGGCGAATGGATTCTTGACAATTTAATGCATCATTAAGTGCAGGAACTGTGTTCTGTCGTTCGTTTTGTGCACTGATTGCCCTCAGCGTGGACGATTCAGCGCGCGAAACTCGTTGGCAGAGAGGTCGGAAACACCTGCTGACTTTTTTGCATCGCCTCCAGGTATCAAGTGAGGTGAGGCTGCTGTGTTCAGGGGATCAGTGCTGCGCCCCATCAGTTCCCTTTACGCCCGTGATCCCGGAGCAAAAAGAGGGCTTGTTTATCGCGCCAACAAAGACCTCTCTTCTGCTCCATCGGCGTCATATTGACGTCAGCGAAAGAAATTCTCCGAAGGAGTGGATCCGGTTAGAGCGATTTGTTTAGACACATGTCGATCTCTCATCTCATCCTCCACACTTCCTGCCCTCCCGCAGGATTTCAAAAAGCGCTCCTTCTGTTCCAGCGCATCTTCAGCAAATGTTTGCCTTTTCAGAGAAATTCATCTTTTCCCAACTGACTTTGCGGTGGGATTCTCACAACATCGCCATATCGCTGAATCCTCGGCAATTGCACAGAGTGCCTCATTAAAATTCCCAGCATGATCGAGACGACTTTTTCCACCCTGAGACTTTCAATTAAATCCACGAATATTATTTTCCCCGTCTGCGTTGCGGCTCGTGATGTATTGCCGGGCTCTGAACAAGGAGAAAAATATTGATGCAGGAACTGCGAGATGCGCACAAATGAATGGGAGTTCAATTTCTGTCGTTTCTGCAAATTGACCTCTTAACTTAATTCCTGCAATTTTGCCATTGCCAGTTGAATATTGATTGGAAAATTGAATAAAACTTTCCAGCGAAATATTATTTCACTCAACCAGAAATACCTACCATGATAAAATGAAAATCCGCATACTTTGGCGTTTTTGCATTTACTGGGGGAAAATCTCACGAAATAAGGCATTATAAAGTTTCTTGTGATGATGATATTGCCCGAAGGAGTGACATCATAATTGATTTTCCACCGCGACATGCAACATTTTCATGGTGCACAAACAACACCGTAATTATTTTCTCAGGCCAACGAAAATAATGCACACATTATCTAGTCGCTTTTTTCCTGTTCCACACTTTCTCATGTCATCAGCATCTCTGGCTTTTCCCAGGCCTAGCTTTTAATTCCAAGAGCAGCGGAGGGAGGTTGGAAAGGAGCGCCAGGAGACTGAGTGCGACTAAATGCACCGCAGAGAGAGTGTATATTTCATACATCATCGTGCTCATAGAATGTACCCAAGCACAGCATCGTAATGTAGTGCCTTTGGCCTCGAGGGAGGCGAAGAGAAGCGGGCAAAAAATTAATGTGGTGCTACAGGCTCCTCACGTTTTTCCTTCCCGCCACTTTTTCCGAGCCCCTGCACGCCGTCTTCGCCGTCTCTCCCTCTCCCCTATGTGTGACCAGATGTGGAAATCTCGCCCGAGTCTGTGGCTGAGAGCCATGCGGCTACAGAAAAAATGATTATAATGTGAAAAATAATAAATCCCCACAGACGCTGACATGGTGTAATGGGAAAGGATTCAGTTCCCACACTTTTCAGCTTCCTCGCCCACAATGTTTGTGTCTCCAAGGCCTCCCCAGTGACTCCCCATCTCATTCGGCAGGTTGCTGATGGCTCACAGATTCCAGGCGAGATTCATCGTTATCACATGTGTCAGACTTTCTGTCGAGTCACTGCGTCTTATTGGTCTTTCTCCCAGAGCAATTCATTGCAAATCACTCGCAATACCGTTGCGTTTGAATTTAAATATTGCGCGCGCATTGCAAAAGAGCACCTCTCGTCATTTCCTGAAACATTGCCGGAAATTGCTCATTTTCCTGCAAATTTCCCGCCACACATTTCACCAGTTTTTCCTTGAACAAACATTCCATCCTCGTAACAAGTCCACTTGAGAGCGCTTGAAATTCCTCACCACACTTTTTGCCGCGAATATATTACAGAAGTAATTTTTGTGCCAATTAAAATCTGTGTGTGTGAGACACACAGTTTATTGCAAATTCATGTGGTCAGGAGAAAAGCACCGCCACCAAGACTGCCACATTGATATGCCTTTAGCATTACGGCGAAGATGGGAAATTCATGGGGATTTTTATGACAAATTCAGGGAATCTCTCGCCCGTGATGATTTGGGGATTTGGAGCTCTTGTGATGCCATAACGACTAATTGATGGCCCTTTAATTCGACCGGAAGCATTCAATCTCTAATTCTCAATTTCCCATCCGCACGCAATTTTTGGTCTTCCCTCTTGATCTTCTTTTTCGTCCTTTCGCACTCTAGGTCGGATTATCCTTTTTTCCTCTGCCCCGCGCGCGCGTGTGGCAAAAAATTTCTCTCAGTGCCGCCCAAAACTCTCTGAAGACACAAAACTTCCAACTTAAGATTTATATACATACATACATTGCTTGGGGAAAAGGAGTCCGGGGGGCTGTCGTGCCCCAGGAACACAGACCTCAAACTCTGCCTTGAATACAAAATTAGATGAGGTAATTTATGGTAAATTTTATACGCTATTACTTATCAGAATTATTTGAAAATCTCGTGCGCCACAAGTCACAAAGCCCAGCAAAATAAACATGTTTTATACTTTCAAATTAATACGACACATTATATCAAGAACAATTTTCCTCCAAATATGTGGAATCACAAGTGGAAGTATGGCTTTTTTATGTGCCTTCTCCTTTCTCATTCCATCCAATATTATGCTTGCGTTATGTGAAGGCAAAAAGAGCCACACTCAACACTTGAAAATGCAGATTTGTGTAATGTCTTTCTTTTCCTCCGCTGCTGATGGAATCTGGGGAGGAAATGATGAAAAACCACTTGAGATTCTGGTGCCTCTTTCCTCCCACTTTCATCCCCACGCGATGGCCTGAGGCCTGGTGCTATTAATAAACGATGATATGGCTTTTAATTTTAACTATCGAGAACCATTTAATTAGAACATCGGCGTGGCACCAGAAAAAACTAATATGAGGCCCTGTTTTATGGCTCTTTAATAGCGAGTGAGAACATGGAAATGAGCGCCTGTGAAAAGCCACGGGACAAATTTCATTAGAAAGCACACCAACATTGGACGAATGGTAAACAATTAAGAGACACGTCGTTTGTCATCTGAAAGAGATTAACGCGTTGGTGAGATGAAGGCATGATTGTCCAGTGAGCCGTAAACCTCACATTTCTGATGATGAGACAATTTCCTTCGGCACCCAAACGAACAACTGGCAGAGCAAATTAAATGGTGTCTGAGGTGAAAGAGAGCGGTCTGGTGAGGTCAGACGTGCACTTCATTAAAAATATCCAAGTGCTGTAATGATAAAATACCAATGAACACCCATAAAATGTGAGCTATCTATTTCCCATAAAATCCCACTCCTTCTCTCGCCCATTGGAAGAATGGGAGAAAGCGCTTGAGGAAGAGATGTTGAAGGCATAGGATTGGCAGCGTGTTCGATTACTGCTGAACAGACATCACTCAAGCTATAGAATTGCACATCGTATATGAAAGATGCCAATATTGAGAGAAGTGTTGGAATATTCAGAATTGATGGGAAAATCATGAAATGCGATTCCGCATGGCTTTTCTGCTTTAATGACACGCTTTTTGTTGGTTTTCATCATGTAAAGTGATTGAATATAATGTTGAATTTCAGTAGATAAAAGAATTTGTTGAAATATTTTCATATTTAATAAATTTTTGAAGCAGCAAAATTTGTGGAATCGTTAACTTAAATCTCTGACATTTTCTAACCATTCTTAACTACACGAGGTTATATTATATGATAAAATATGTAATCTCTCAGCTATTTGCTTGTAGTACTTAATCTCAACTCTTTACCACATGATTGTGCAATATTAATGAGGTGACATGAAGTCACGAAAGCTCTCGCATGACATGTTTTCAATCTGACGACGATATATATTGCAAAATTCTCATGCCATCTGCTAACAAAGAACCGAGTGATTCTTGGAAAAGAAACGCCTGCAAAGTGAAGCCCTTAAATTAACTTAAACTGCGACTCAATAGCTCGTTTAAGTGAATTTTACAAGGAAATTTATCACGGTCTTTTTGTCGAAAACCTCTTTGAGTGTGCGAAAAGAGACGTTTCTATGCAATTTTCCTTGCGCAAAGGGTAAATTTAAATGTATAAATAACGAGCACTCTCCCTCGTGGCTTTATGAAATTGTACGCCGATCAATTTCTCAAATTTGTCCTGAAACAAGAGAGATTCTTGTTTTAATGTCTTCTTGGCAAAGGCAAAAATTTGATGATAAAAGTCTCTCGCGACTGAAATGTGTCCTTATTAAAGATTTCCAATTCTCATCTCTGATTGCAGAATGCCATTAACCCAATTACTCGTCGTCGCTGTTCTGCTGACACTCCTCGACGGCCTGGCCGGAGCTGGATACCGAAAATGTCCAACAGAATGTGCCTGCAGTTCCGATATCAAAGGACGCCACCAGACCGTCTGCACAGGAGGTGAGTTGGCACATCTCTCTATCTCAGTCCCAAATGCCTCCCGAGGGATGTTCAACGCGATGGGATTCTTCATTCCTGGCGCGTCAATTTTTCCGTCCGCATATCATCACATTGCCACTGCACTGCCATTCACTTTTGTGGCTTTTGAGCGCCGTTGAAATGTGCATTTTGGCGGAAATAAGACTCCGTGGAGCAGAAGGAGATTATCACGATGGGGAAATTCGGGGAATGCCGAGCAATTCTGGTGAAAGAGAGAATAATATGAAGTTAATATGGCGATAAATTTCTGGCAAAGGAGACGCGGTTTAAGTTTATATTCTAATTTGACGATTAAAATTGTGCGGTTCCCATGCAACAGAGTGATATAATTAGTCTGATTTGTATGCATGACATTAGAATGCACGAAAAACTATGAGAGAAATTGTGAATTCCTTCTGCACATCAATTGACTAAGAATGTTATCAGTTCCATTTTAAATCGAAGAAATCCCGAGTGGAGGAGAAGTGTGAATATTTCATGAACGGGGGACACCCCAACACACACACACATTCACGCGCCGAATTAGGGAAATCGAATCAGGCCCCGAAAATTCTCAGATGCTGCATCGATGCTCAGTGGGGCAATAAAAATCAAGTTGAACAGCCCTCGTTGGCAAACGAGCGCCCCATTTGCAAATGAAGGCCGGAAGATATTGCGGGAGGGAAAGGGGAGAAAAACCTCAATTTTCACACCTTATCAATTCCCACCAAATGCCTCTTCTGTCGAATCATCTTCGATGGGACGAAATCAGGCG
This sequence comes from Phlebotomus argentipes, assembly GCF_947086385.1. Taxonomy (NCBI): domain Eukaryota; kingdom Metazoa; phylum Arthropoda; class Insecta; order Diptera; family Psychodidae; genus Phlebotomus; species Phlebotomus argentipes. The sequence goes on along the minus strand of NW_026776181.1, from coordinate 2,446,774 downwards.
GAATGAATGAGATTCCTGTGACGTCAATCGACAAAGACACTCAGGTGATTGTGATCCGAGGCCCCAGGAATCACATTAGCATCGGTCCCATCTTCAATGACTTCCGCTACCTCGAGGTGCTGCGAGTCACAGACTCCCTGGTGCCAGCCATCGGACAGCACACCTTCTGGGGCGTTGTGAATCTCAAGGTGAATGGACACAAACAGGTGTGACAATGAACACATCATCAAGATAAGCTTTGATCCCTTCCAGGTGCTCGATTTGAGTCGGAACAACATCACCAGCATTCGGGAGGACAATTTCAGGGGTCAAGACAATCTGCTGGAATTGGACTTGTCCGGGAACAAGATCGTCCGGATTCCGAGTGCTTCGTTCAGATACTTGAACGAACTCCGAACGCTGAATCTGGCTGAGAATTTCCTTGAAGAGCTCGTTCCACGACAATTTCTCAACCTGGCCAGCCTCAAGTGGCTGGATTTGAGCGAGAATCCTCTGGTGGATCTCAAGCCGGAGGTTTTCAGAGATGTGCAGGAACTGAAAGTTTTCCGATGTCGCCGATGTCAGCTGAAGACAGTGAATCCCATGCTGTACTCCTTGCTTAGGCACCTCACTGAACTCGATTTAGGAGACAATCTGTTCAGATTTTTAGACAAGGAAGAGTTTACGTATCTGAAGCGCCTGCGGACACTCAAGTTGGATGGGAATCAGCTCTCAGTACTCGTGGACTATTTGTTTGAGGGCCAGAGGAGCCTTCAGCACTTGGACGTGTCACACAATCGCATCGTGAAGGTGTCAAGCAAGTCCTTTGAGAACCTCAACAATCTCACCCACCTGGATCTCTCGTACAACAAGCTGATGGGCTTGGATATGGACACAGTGACGCCCCTAACCAGCCTCAAGGTACTCAACATAAGTGGTCATCTGCAGCTGGATCTAGTCGAGAGCAAATACGCCTTTCAGGTGAGAATTCACTATGCTTTCTCTGCCGTTATATAACCTCAGGGGAGCCACATTTCACCTCATCAACCCCAAAACTTTGCATTAGATGTGGCGAAATGTTCAATATATACACAGACACGTAAATGATATTAGAAAGTTAATATTTAATGCAACATTTCACCGAATTAATTGGCCTCCCATGAGTCTCACCTCTGACCTGAGCGACGCTTTGTAATGAATTCTCACTCTCGCCACAGTTGCTGGGCAGCCTGACGACGCTCTCAGTGGCTGAGATGGGATATCTGCCGGCCACTCTCCTGGACAGCGTTCCGCACCTGCGGGATCTCAACATCTCAGGCAATCACCTCAACGACGCCAGTCTGCAGATGCTGGGACGCGTGTCTCAGCTGCAACGTCTCGACTTGTCGCGGAATCAGATCAAGGGCATCGATATGCGCATCGTGAACCTCCTGGTGAAGATGCAGGACGTGGACTTGGCGTATAATCCCATCACCTGCGATCGATGCCACATGGGCGCTCTCATCGACAGGGCTCACACGGTATGAGTCATAAAGAATCACTTTCGGGTGGCAACTTGAGACTTTTTAGGGTGTCATGAAAAAATTATTAAGTCTTCGCGGTAGGAGAAAGAATTGTGCCAATAAAACCAAGCGCTCGTGCTGAAGAAGAGTGACACATGGATTTACCTTTGTCAGCATTTCAATTACGATGATGGAGTGGATTCCGGATTAGAAATGTGATATACTTTTGTGATTTAGCTACTCTGCAGAGTGGATTAATGATGACTTTATGCACATACGCAATTCAGATATGAAGTTTAGAGAATTTGGAATTTACAACACAATCTCAAACTTTCGGATAACAATCCGCACACAGATGAACTTTTAAGTGACTTTGTTTGCCGTCGTAAAAGGCATCATGCATATTTGCGAAAATGTGTACTGCTCATTTTCATTACTCTCAAAAATGTATGAATGATACACAAAACTCTGGCCTTTTGTGATCACTTTATGGTCAATATTAAATTACACTCTGAAGTGAAAATGAAAAGGTGAATATTTTACCAAATGTGCCGCTCTCACTCTTCATCAGCGACTCTTCTGAATGAGAAGACTTTTCCTCACCTGTGACTTTTTTCTGCCGTTGAAAATGTGAACTTTATACTGCATTTTTACGATTAATTTGGGCAAGAGAAAACTTTATGAATATGTCATAATTTAATTTGCAAAATGAAACTTGTGAGAGTGTCAGTGGCATTAAATAACACTGTTTGGTGTCAAGCAAGAGTGGGTTTTCCTGGGCGAAACACACCCTCGAGTGTGTGGGTTGTGGAGGACGGAATTGAGAAATTATTTACAGTGGGGAACTTTTTTTTTATACCTTTTTACAGCTCAAGTGGAGCAAACTTCCCAGTTGTTTCCTGCCCGAGAGCCACAGAGGCACACAAATTTCCGACATTGATGGCGCCGGACTGGACTTCTGTATATCTGTGGACGAGGAGGAGGATGAGGACACGAATGCCGCAAGCACGTCTCGGAACATCCTCAGTCAAGGTACGGGCAAGAATTCTGCACACCGCTCGCTCCCGCCCATGTCGTAAAGCCCAGGCGACACGGGCGAGCGGAGTGAAATTTGTACATAACACGCGCCCCACTGTTGGGCCATAGGAGCACATTAATTAGCCTGGGTGTTGAATAAATTAATTAATTAATCACGACTTAATTAAGAATATACATAAGTCGGCCCGGACTCTCATCCGATGGCCACAGTGCCATTTTCTCACCACGCCACTTCTTTCTCTCTTTGCAGGCAGCCTCAATATTTTAGCCCTAATAGCGGGATTAGTGTTCATCATCCTCGCGATGTTCATCCTGAGCATCGTCGTGTGCTACTCACGCCACAGGGCCAGATACTACACTCACGAGGACAAGAGAGGTGGGTCCCCACATTTTATCCATTATTACCGCTGCATTAGCATTTAGATGCTCGCCACTCATTCTGTGGCTCACCACAGGAGATTCCCGGGCCAATCACTCGCCCACGGTGCTCTGGTGATGTGGAGAGGAGACGCTGGACAGAGAGATTAGATACATCACAGAGACTACTCAGAGTTCCTACATAACACAGATATTTTCAGTGTGTTACGTATTTCTGTGCATGCAAAATCTCATAAACTATTTTCTAATTTAATCTCCCTCATTGTTAAATTTTTGATTTAAAGCGCCCAGAGTATCCAGTGAAAATTTAATTAAGCCAAAATGATTACCATAATTTGGTGTAAAAAGAGTATTTCGCATATTGCGCGAATTGTTTTTGACAAAATCATATGCCTAATTGTTAAATCAATATTGGATTATGTGATTACAAAAAAAATATATGGTTACCCAATTATGCACTGAATAATTTGTTAATTTTTAGTGGCATTTTGCATTTTCAATTCATTGTCAAAACCAGTGAACCAAAACATTTTTCTTTGCAGTGATTTGTTTCGGATTAAATATTAAATCTATTTTTCACTGACCGAAGAAATATATTGTTGGCAAAACTGCGAAACATTTCTCATCATACAGTTGTAGTAAAGAATTTTGGGTAAATTCACAAACAACATTTAATTTATTCGACTGACCAAAGAAATATTTTATTGGCATTTACTGAGACACAATTTTTTGGAACTTTGTGCTAAGAAAACTGTTGCAGCCGTTGATTTGAATCTATCCGTGTCTAAATTATGGACCGCAAAATGAGAACTTCGGCATTTTATTATCAATGTGAAATCTGATGCCATTACAGATCTCGGCGCCACGGAGAAGAGCATCGATCCTCCGGCCACGATCACCAGCAACGAGATCAACTTCAAGTTCCCCATCGACGATCACGTGTGCATCACGGACGAACTGTGTCTGCCACCGCCGCCGCCACCGCCCAGCAAGCAGGCGCCGACTTTGGGATGAGTGGAGCCGCGTCCCGAGGACTCGGGCGAGCTGTTCAGCTTGTGAGTTAGACATTCACGTGATATGTTAGCTTCTTAAGAGGGCATCACGGGGCGCGTCTCTCCTGTGCGGAGAATATCACACAGCGTTTTCCAAGGAGGAGCAATTTTCGCAGAGGGGAAGAAATTGGTGGGAGAAATGCAAAAATAACGATAATATTGGAATGTTTGCGCCATCTGTTCAGTGATCGTTTCAGCTTTAATTTAGTCCATACAAAACTCTGGGTGTCACATTTCCATAATCACTGAGAGTGTTATTTGCAAATATTCCAACAGTCGCATTATGCATTTTAGAGACTCTGCAGAGAGATGCCATATTAGATACATCTACATAATAGAAAGCCAAAAAGGTTTCATCCGGCTTGAAGGACCAAAAAATATATACCACAAATGATGAGTATAAATTTCTTCCTCATTAGCCAGAGACGAAGACCCGCCGAGAAAATTGCTTCTCAATGCGTATCTTAACCAAAGTCTGAGCCACTTTTTTCCTAGGATTGATGCCCCCAAATTTTCTGTATTTGTAAGTGTATGAAATTTATGATGACTATTTACTTTTCCTTCACCCCTCTTCCTGACATGTGTATTTTTTGAGCAGTGGTAATTACCTTAATTGTAATAATTTTCTACTGTGGAGGTTTTTCGTGTTGGATGCTCTCTTGTTTCACGGCATTTCATTATCCATCTCTATCATTTTCAATGGCTTTTGTAATTAATTCAGCTCCGTCGCTTGAGCCGCAGAGGGGAAACCCTCAAAATTCTCACTCAATTTGAGGTGCACCTCCGGAGGAGCGAAAAGGAACTGCGGAGTATGATTTAATGAATTGTGAGCTGAATGCCATCACACTTTATTGTTATTGACACAGAGCCAGTTAGGCAAGAAGTGGAGTTAAAAGGAAAGAGAGTGGATTTTCCCGCAGGTGAAATATCAAACTAAACATATAAATAATAGTAGTAAATGTGTAGTTATAAAGAGGAGAACTTTGACATGAAAATGGCTGAGTGGAAAAAGAGAGAGAGAGAGAAAAGCTTGAAGACATTGAGATGAGATGTAATGATGATAAAATATAGTTGTAGATGAAGAAAAGAGATTCAATTGGAAAAAAATGAAAAATTATTGTTAATTGTTTGGTGCCTTTTTCAAAAGAAACGACGATGACTCGCGCGAGTAGGAGAAAAATGTTGAACCATCACGACCACCACCCTTAACCACATTCACACAAGCTCCAACCCTGACTAACAGGGATGAAAGGGAGTGGAAAAAGCCATTCACGGGCGATAAAAGATCACTACATGACAAGTATTTAAATAATAATGAAGAGAGAAAAAAGTACGAGAAGACTTAATGAATTATTAAAGGAAGTCATTTTCATCCAATAGAAGAGAAAAAAATATATAGAATCACCGTTGTACATTTAGGAAGGTAAGATAGTGAGAAAAGTTATAAGATAATATTTAAATTAGGAGATGAAAATGTACGAGATTGTAATTTTAACAACACACTCTTTAGATCTTCAACACCCAGACTCTCAATTTCCCATTTGTGCAGATAATTTCCCATCCGAAATCCCCACATCACCTCATTTCCCCGCGCGCACACACACCGCATTTTCTTTTTAATATGATAAATACCATGTTTATTTAAACAGATTAGGAGCGAGACTCCTTCTGCTGAGAAGCACGTGAGATTAACTCTCGGGGGAGGAACATTTTTTCCCTCTGCCGCAGAGAGTGAAAAATTGTATTATGTAAAATTTAAGTGTGCTGAAGACAAGTTTACTGTAAGAATTACACAGACATAAATTTTATGTTGAAGAATGGGCGAAATGGAGTGGCTCGTTCTGTCTTTTTTTTTCTAGGTGACAAACCATGAGATTATACTTTGCTGTAATATGGATTTAAGTCTAATAAAGAATACATAGCGATAAAAAGTAGTATCTTCGCATTTTGTAATTTCTCTTTTAACGACTTTCCTCTCACGAGCTCGCAAAATATATTAACCTCAGGAGGAGAATTTATTCCATCGCAAGGCGCAGCAATTGTTCGTGTGGAACGTAGAGACTTCTTGCCCATATGCTAGACACTCTCGGCTGACGGAGAGGTAAGCAAAAGTTACACAGAGAGTCTTAGCAGTTGATGATAAAATGTAGATAAGCAATATGTAAATATTTGTCACTGAAGATTCTCCTTATAAACTCTAAACCGTATTATGCTTAGACCTTGATAATTTTTAATTAATTGACAAGTCTTCTATACTGTCTTTATTTCAACATCTCTATCGCTTGACTCTGTGGCTCAGTGACTATCAAACATGTACACCGCGGTTAATGATTAATGATTCAAAACGCCCTTTTACTCTTCTGCCAAGTTGAACGCCGAAAAACCACTGCCATGTTCATAAGTCATCGATTTTTGGAACATCTTTATCACTCGCCCGCAGGCTTGACCTGTCGCGGGTTTGATGTGGTATTTCACCGGGACGACGTTATGTGGTGAAAAGGACGATGGTAACATTTTTGCCTTTTATGCGCCACTCTTTTTTTTTCATTTCTTCGCACAGTCAAAAAGGAATATAGCCGACAATTTTCACGATGAAATGATGAATTTTTACTGAAGGGTGGCCGAGTGGTGAAAAAGTGTGTGGAATGCCGGCCGAACAGATGCCGCTCCGCCAGCCATTCTCCTTTTATTCCCACTGAATGGCCAGATATTGCCATCAGCACACTTGTGAGCATCCAACAAAACGCCAATATTTGCACCCATGATTCGCCAAACCCTTGCCATCGCACCATTATCATCGTTTTCTCTCCCATCTGAGGCATATTTTGACTGTGTGTCGCTCTCACATAATCACATTATCGCAGTCACGCATTTATCAGCAATTTTGAGCCTCCCTCACGCCTCCAACGATCACGATTAATGGCGAGTGGCTCGTCGAACTTGGTGGCAGTGCCACATAAGCGCAGAGTATCAATCAGATGCACTTAATGTGCCACTCATTTACTGGGGGTAATTTAGATGTTACTCCGCGGTGGGAGATTTAGTTGCGTGCTGTCCATCAGACCACCATTGCAGCGTGAGACAACAAAGACACGAGATTGAGACTTTAGATTTGGCGGAAGACACAAAATACAATGTTCCAATTCCCCACATGAACCATTCATTGTGATAAAATTAAACAATATGTGAAACATGTCGGCATTATAGAATTATATCAATTTTATGTATGAATAATTTGACACACAAATTCGCCAATTATTCACTCAGGAAATGTGTAACATTAATGAAATTTTTAATACCTCCTGTAATACATGTTTCAATTTACAATGCGACAGAAGTTTAATTTAATATAGGAAAAATGTAATGTTCTTTTTTGTAATTAAATTGTTTCAATTTTAATTCAATTACTTATGAAGCATTTCTATGGAAAAAAGTGCCGCGTTTATTTCACTGAAATTATTATCGTTAAGTTCCTCTTCTGGTGCAAGCGATTTGGGTTCAATTAATTTCGATTGTACCTAGGATTATTTTATGTTAATGCGATGCAACGTGAAAATTTTTATCCTTTGAGAAGTGCGCTCTTTCACTCAAAAACACTGTAGTTTTTCCCGCATGCTTCACAATAAATCACAATATGACAGTTTTTGGAGAGGTAAGCATTTTGCAAAGAGCCATAAATCAAAATAGGTGCTCGTTTGCCGAAGCTCCTCTATCAGCTCTGTGGTGTGATAATATTTGGAGCAATGAGTTCATGCAGAAAATCAGCTGAAGTTGATCCTTTTCGGTCCGGTTTTTGCCATCATCGGGGAAACGCGGGTGAAATTTTGTGTGGTCGAGGGTCAACTTTTCATGAGAAACTTTCGCCCATCAATTGGGCGAGCTCGAGAGCCATTGTCTTCGGCGGTGAGAGATGAAATCTTTGGCCGGATGTCGACTCTGCCATCATCATTAACATGCTCATGGCGCAACGCTGCTCGTTGGTGGGCAAAAAGAGCTCCTCCACGGACTTGAGTGTAATTAAAATTGCCGCACATTTTAGCCACAATGTTTTGATTGAGCGTGTTTTGTCACGGCCACGGTGCAGACATTAACTTTACATCAAACATTGTTGCTCGCGCAAGCCTCGCGATAGTCCTTCGGGGGGCGCATGGAAAAAATGAGAGAAGAATTTGAATTTCGATGTGCAGCATTTGCATACTGCCTTCGCATCCAATCTGACGTCTTTTGAAGTTGCAATCTCAATTCATTTGCAAGAGGATAAAAAAGGAAATAGGCGAATGGAGGTGCGCATGTAAATGCTAAGTCAATTATGTGTGAGCTTGAGTAGATAAGGTTTCACTCTTTTCATTGTGAATGCAGGAATATTCAAATATTCCCTCTTTATGGTCATGCAGTGGAGCCTCGCGGCTGCCCAACCTAATTCTCACACATAATTAACACTTCAACCGGAAACATGGAGTTCTTTTAATACTTCGATTTAGTGAAACTATATCCGCTGGCTTCCAAATTCCCAGTTTATAGCACTTCATTTGACTATCTCGTGCCAAATACGCTTTAAATTGTATTTTTTGCCCCTCAAGCGATGCACAATATTTTCAATGTATCTGCGCGAATCAGGACTTTTTTTGTTCACCAATAAAACATTTTGCTCTCCAGCCAAATTTCAATTTGATTCAGTCATTAAACCTCACAATTGTTAATTATGATTATTAGTCATAATTATTATTGTTTGATTTATTATTTCACATATTAATTTCAGATTGATAAACACCAAATTAAGGTATAATACACGTAAAGCTGAATTTCATTTTAAATTTCTGTGGTTTAATACTGAAAATATATCTAGCATATCATTGCTGCACATTTATAGAAAAGATAAACTTTAAATTCGACTTTCGCACATTGCTACTGAAATTTCTCTTTCGCCCAACAAAATTCCAAATAATGATCCAAACTTTTCCATATTGTTCAGAATTGCTATTTATATAAACAAGATATTCATACAGTTTTAATATTACAAAAAATATCATTAAATACGTATATGTGTCATAAATGATTACTTTCAAAATTTGCTCTCTGCTGAAATAAAATGCTCACGTGCGCTGTATTTCTGTCCAGCAAATGTGACAATTTTTTTTCCGACAGTTGGACAGGCACGGAAAAGTTTACGTGGCATCATCAGCATGGTGAAATGTAAATATAATTTCATAAATGTAATGAGTCAACTCAATTTGGCGATCTTTGGCAATGGAAATTATTCATATGTCGCTGATAGCATTGTGTTCAGCAGAGAATCTCGCGCTCGGACCTTTTTTCGTTATGTGTCTGGCGTTGCTGTGATTTATGAGACAAAAGAGAGCACTAATCTATGGTTGCATCTTTGCTGAGATGCGCAGTCTTCTCATATTTCAACACAGAATCTCTATTGAAATGTATAAATAAAGAGATGAAGTCTTGACGCCTCATTATATCACAATATTTGGATTCGTCATCGATACAGTCCGATAACACTTGGTGTGAGATTACATTTATTTACACTCTTCGACAGTCACAATGGTCCGTTGGGGAGTTAGAGTGACGAGTGACGAGGGATTCAAATCGACATTTTAATAATGGAGAGAAGGATACTCGAGAAAGGCGATTTTCCCACACCATCCTCGAAGCTAGAAACCCTTCTTCGGCACTCCTTTGCATCTCTCCATCCCCAAGCTCCAAGTGATTTACGATTTTTCCCCTCTGAAACACTTTAAATTTGAATTAGTTTAAGACGCGAGGAATGAGTATATTTAGTGAAATATTTTTCACTTCCTCTCTCCTTTCTCACAATTTCCCTTTTTAATCCTCGGGATTCTTCTCTCGATCTCCTCCCGCTCACTTTCTACATCTCCACCCGGGTAGAAAAATAATTCTCAGCATTTTTTTCCTTCGCTTCACTATTTTATCTTCCAGAGCTCTCTTCCTTGCTCGAGATTCTCTGTGCCTCATTTTCATGTTTCGTTCCGCATTTTCCTTGTACAACTCCCCGAACTCGCTGTGAATCTCTAAGGAGGGCACTTCCGAACGTCCATTATCCTTCCCAGAAGATTTGTGTATCATTTGAAAGTCATAATGTATTTTCACATTCATTTTTTAGCATTCCAAATCATCTTTAATGTTGTTTCAAGTAAGAATTTTTCCTGGGTATCTCAATTATCTTTGCACTTATTCTCCCGCTGTGTTCAAGCACACTGCGAAACTCTTTGGCACCCTATGTTGGCTTCCTCAAGGATATGTCCGTGGGATTTTCATGCAAGGCACCGCCCGGAAAAAATGCCATTTAATTCTTTGCAGAGGGGCCGGCTGAAAAGTATTTGTGCCCTACATATAATTAATGAAAATCGCGAAATGGTGTTGCCCATCACTTAATTAATTGAAGCTACACATGCTCTCGTCAATGTAATTAAGTTTAACTGAATTAGAGTGTAAAAGGCCTCCATCAGAGGACGGAGAACCGCACAAGTAATTGATTTTGCATACCTTTTCCATAAAGCCCATCAGAAGTGTTTTGGAATAGATTTTCTATGCATAATACAAATTCCGCATATGACAAGAACAGGTATTTGTAAGAATTCAATATCTCTTCTCTTGCAATTTCCTAAATTGCTTCTTTTGTGCAAAACGTAGAGTTCTTGCAACGACACTGTGTACTTGAAAATGACGGAATTTCTATTAAAACCTGTGCTGAACTCAATGGAAATTTCGTATACAACAATGCATATTTCCGTATTTATTCTATGAGAAAATAGAATGTTTTAATTTACTGAAAATCATTTGTGGCTCTAAAATTTTGAGACATTTTGCTGAGTTCTTAAGGTTTCAGAGAGAAAAATTGTCAATTGAGAACAAGGTTGGAAATGAGATGCAAGAGTTGAGAAGGGAAAAAGTGAAACTTTATTCATATTCTGCCATTCTTTTGGGTAATTCATTTGAGAAATTTCAAAAACCTCCAAACTTTATTTTGGCAACTATTCTTGAGCTCATGCAAGGTTTATGCAAATTAACTATTCATCTCAATATAAAACCAACGTTTAAGTTGACGCTGTATTTCATATTTGATAACAGTTTTAAGTCAATAATTAATTTTCCTGTGCGACAGGAAATTACGCTTCACCCTCGTATGTATTTATGATAATTCCTCTTTGGAAGTCTCTCTGTCCCATTTGACGAGCTCCTGGGAATCCCTTTCCCATTTCGCCAGCAGTTGTTCGATGGAGCTGTGCCAGCTATTAGAATTTGTCAGCTCTTTGAACCTTTTCATGATATAGTTTTGACGTGGTGAATGGGGAGAAGTGCCGTCAAACTTCTCAAAGAGCCCATCTAACTATGGAGGGAGCTTCGCAAGAGGGTATCCCTAATGGAAAAGACACACTTTGGCGTCTCCAGCGCAATTTTTCAATGGAAAGAGAGGGCAAATGAAGGGGTAGATCGAAGCGATAAGGTGTGAATTAAGTAAAGTGTCGTGCGTCAGACACTCCTCTAAGCACGCTTCCGTCATGAAGAGTGACCGAGGAGAGTCATAAATATCACCCTATTGTCAACAGTTTAATTAAAGGAGCGAAAACGTGATTGTTATTGAACAGGAAATGCAGTCTCTGTGGCATCAGTTGAAGAAGTTTCACTGAGAAGTTGTGAATTGAATTGTCATATCAAATATGAGAGCGTGTTACTTTGATGCCTCCATCCGCATTCACTCCTCCCCCAAGTTTTGGGCAAATTTCAAACCGACCACTTCCTGCGGAGGCACAGAACTTGAGACTTTGGCAGAGGGAGGAGTAAAATTTAATTTTCACCGTAGATCACAACTTCCCTGCACGGATTTCATATCCTTCTCTCCCTCTCGAGTACTTCATGCGGTTGCACTTAGCCCAGCAGGTGGATATAAGTGGCATGTGTTGTGGACTTTATTATGCAGGCAAGTCTCCGGATTACAGGTGGATCAGGCGAGGACTTAAAGAGTGATGTAAAAACGGAGTGCTGTTCCCGGACAAAGGGGCCACGCGGAATGTCCTGTGCATTCTTGGCAAACTTCCCATCAATGCATCTTTCTTGCTCCAAAAATCTCTCCCCGCATCGATGGGGAGATTGATGTTCCTGGTGAATTCTTGCGACTACTAATTGATCAATAAATGATAAATCTCGCATGACTGAGAATCTGACACGGGGAAATTGCTAAGAGGGCGATAAAGTTAATAGAGATTCATGATTTTCCAATCAAGACCCAAAATGAAAGAGGCGCTGAAGCGCATCCGCAAAAATCGATTCCTCCCCGGGCATAAGAGTGGCAATAAATTCATTCTCCCAACTGACAATTCAATAATAATATTTTCTAATCAACACACTCCGTGTGGCTTTCGCTGCGAAAGTTGCCGCATGTTGGGGGAATGCGGTCCGCACAGCATACAGAAACAGATACTACAACGGAATTCCTGCACTTTCAAGTGATGGTTTTCCCTGCTTTCCCTGCTAATTGAAGTGGGTTATTGCAAATTGGCAATAATTCTCATATGTGTGCGCTTAGATGTGGAGATGAGATGTATTCGAGAGGGTGAAAAAAGATTTCATTTACCCCGAATTTTACCCTTAATAGATCAAAATGGCAAATCAACCCATTGCTGATCTATGGCGGAGAAGGGGAAATCTTCATGGGATGATTCAGATTCCTCTGCAGATGACTAGCACCCCGGAGAATTCATTAGGAAGCGCTTCTCTAATTGATTCCCATGGAATTCCACCCGCTTTCATTCACGATCAACTGAAAAGCTCTGACAAAAGCTTCTTTAGCTGAGTGTTCACGTTCCCGGAATATTGACTTCGCCTTTGATGTTTATTCTGTGCTGATAGAATTTTTTTTTCGACGCCACTCTTTCTCTTCCCTGCGCTTATCATTGTGTTGAGCCAAGATTTTCAGCGGAGGAATCGCGCAATGCTTCAATTTCATGGGGAGTTTCTGGGACAACATCGTTGCCCAAGTGAATTACACAGAGAAAAATAGAACTCCTCGCAACATCGTCAATTCGAGAAATCAATAGCAAATGCATTTACAGCGGAAGACTGTGAGATTTGAGAAGGTTGGCTCTTGAGATCCCGAAAGTTGAGGAACAAGAGCACTGAGCATAAATATTCCACCTCACGAAATATGAAATTTAATTTAGCCACTATCAAGTGAAATGTTCAGTGTCTGGTATTGTGAATTGTTGATATTCCTCCATCTGTTTATTCGTGTTTTCTCCGCCAAGCAATAGAAGCGAGCGTCGAGTCTTGATGCGGTGGAAAAAAACTTCGAGAATATATTGAAAAAGTTAGCCAAAAACATCTTGAAAGGAAATTAAATTATTTCCTTCTTATTAATATGATTCATATGAACTGTACTTGCTTCGCAACACTCCTGGTGAGCTTTTTCTTCTCGCCACGGAGCAATATTTGCGGTTTTAGCATGCGAAGCAATGAAACTTTCGTCTGCCACTTACAGTGGCTTTGTGCTCTGCAAGATCCCATCAAATGGCTTATATCGAGAAGGATATTCGATAGCTGGTGATGCGAATTTCGCAATAACAATTCATGTCGAGAAATAGATATAATATATTCAATTAAGCTAAAAGCAATATTAAATTCCCAGTGGGAATATTGACTTTTGTGTGAAAACTTTCAACTTAAAGACTAAACTCTTCATTTCACTCATGATATCAGCTGTAATTTTATGATCAACAAGAAATTCAATTCAGCAAAATGGTGTAGTAGTAGTTTGAAAAATGCATTTGCAAAAGTTTAATCCAGTTCCAAATGCCAATTGGACAAACAAATCGAACTCATAAATATGATTAAAATGAGAACTTGTAGAGAGGAAGCACAAATGTGTTTTATTTTTGGTAATATTAAACATTTATTGGGAATTAGTTTCAATTAAATTGTTTGAATGTGATTGAAAAATCGATCAATTGCTGCATAGTCGCATGCAATGTCGCACGTGATGGAACTTGCTTTATTTAGTTTGGATCAAAAAGTTGTGTGAAAACATTTCCGTTGGTTAATGGATTTTTGCTATCATTCTTCCCAAGCAAAGTAAAATGCAGAAAAATACATTTCTAAGTCACATAGATTGTGTCGCTTAGATTGCTTTATTGTTAAATGCGGTGTTTTGCTGGCGGAAGAGCTTAGAAAACTGCAGAAATGTGATCGGAAGCGGGAGAAGACTCGACTTTCTGCCAACTCCTAATTGAAATGCCTCGCCATCCACGCGGTCTCCACAACAGGAAAAGTCTTGGCACGAAGTAAGTAAAAGATGACAGTGGTGAATGGATGAAAAATTGAACTTCAATTGAGCCCTGATGAATTTTCTCGCACGCGAGGACAAAAAAAGTATGGCAAATTTGCATTTGGGAACTTTTCGGCGCGTCTGACGTGAAAAATTGAATGCTGTCGCGCTGTGTTATCGTGCTTAACAATCAATTTTTGTGAAAAAGGAAAAAAGGAGGAATTCTTCGTCTGTTTGCCCGTCCGATAAAAGTGTCGGCGAAATTTCACGGCAGCTTTCCTCCAAATCGATCTGAGGAAAGTTTATCCGTTTTTTTCCCATCGCCAAGTTCTTGATTTCTCTGCCATAATTACAAGCGCGATGAAAAGCGGTTGGGCTTTTTAAAAAGTTTCCAAACTCGGATTATATTTACACTTTCAAGTGATTCTCCCGACAAAACAGGAGGAGAAAAATTAAGCAATAATTCAATTTATAGTGTGGAAAAGTTACTGCAAATTTTTTTCTCGCTTATCGCAGAAAAGCACCACAGCGAGTATTACCTGTAATAAGACATATGGTTGGACTTTTGCTTGACTTTTTTTCCGTGAAACGCGAGGGAAAAGTAAACTCTCCTGATCAAATACTTGATTAAATATTAATTGCTAAATTTGACGTGAAATCCAAGACTTTTTCCGCAGAAAATCTTCTTCGTTTGCGTTGTCTCTTCAATGCAAATTTCATCTTCTGTAGCACGAGCGTACTTTTAGTATTATTACACATACATTTTAATTTATACTCTCAGCGAGGTGAGGAATGTTCGCGTCGGTTAAGAAGTTGAGGAATGTGAAATTATGAGATTCTCCAGACTTCTTTCCATATCTTATTTCCCTGCCATCATCGCCGTATTACAGCGGAGGACAACATTGTAATTAACATCTGCTCCACATTTCACAGTACACCTTCCGAGGCGAAAGATGGATTCTGAAATTAATTTATTATTATAATTAAAATTTTCACCATTCTCAGATTTCAAGGGTTTCGCGACAGAATTATTTGCAAAATATAATTTTAATTTTTGAGTACGACAAAAAGAATATCAATTTTAGTTTATAGAATAAAACTCATATTTCAATTAAAATTTTTGATTTACTTTCGACTTATCAGTAACAGAATAATGATGAACAATTAGTCTGTTGAAATTTGATATTGTTCCGTACATGAACGTAATTTCAATTTTGGTTTTATTCTCTATAAATATCAATTTATCCATTTGTACACTGACTTATAGCCATTGAATATTCGTATGAATATGAAAAAAAAACAATATAATATTCTTACTATTCCTAATATCTTTGAGGTTTCGACCCAACAAAGAGTCCAACAAGTGAAGAATGAGAAGAATTAAATAATAAATGTCTTTGAGTAATAAAAATCGTCCGTGAGCAATAATTTAGGTAGCAATTCGCAAAATGTATATTTTTGCCACTTGTCCCATAAGAGGTTTTCCCGTGAAGTGGGCAAAGAATTCGCGTGGAATGCTAAGAATGTCTGCCATGAGGAGCGAGATATTGAATATTCGATATTCCCTTGGCCTCCAGAATCTTGGAATTTGAGCAATTTGTGGACCAGAGAGAAGATGCTGCAATTGTGGATATTCCCGCCCACATTTTCCACCCGTTGAGAATTTATTTAAACAAATAATCTATCTCTCTCTCTCTCTCTCTGTCTGGCAAATGGAAATGGGAACATTCGAAAGGGCTCCCAAATTGATTTGGGGGATTTTCTCATTTGAGCCAAATTTACGATAATTGCTCTATTGTACTTTTGGGATATTTTGACTGCGCGGGTGTGTGTTCGCTTCATCTTTTTCCCATCTATACGAATTATTTAATTTTCTAATTACTTTTGTTATTTATACGCCAATGACATGAGCTTAATGAGAATTTGTGCAGCTTTGCCTATTTTTCTGGTCTTTTCTTCTTTTCCCGAGGCCAATATTTAAAATGTAGAGTGGATTTTTCTGCGGTTGAACAAATAAAACGTGCCTCGAGGCATGGATGATTCTCTATGTCAGGAAAATTCTCCACTTTCCTCCTTTCCGCTTTGTAATCCCTCATCAAAACAAATCTACCACTGTCTTGGAGTTTGTTGTGGTCTCACAACAGTATTTAATAATTTACATAGTATTCCAGAAAGTTTGTCTCTCGCTCTCTCGCGTACAAATGCGGATTTTTATTTGCCTTGAATTAACTTACACAAAGTACACAATCTACTTCAGTATCTCTTTCTCTATTTAATGCTATTTGGAAATGGAAATCAGAAAATCATTTGACATGAAAACTCTGTGGAAAAAATCATTTTATCAAGATTATTTCTCAGAATTTCTTCTTGCTCCACGAAAGAACCGCTCAAAAGGGTGGACAAGTGATAAAAGTGACAGTAAAATCAATTGAATTCTCAACTTTACAGCATTCAATCAGCTGTAAAATATGCAATAACATTTTTCTTCTTAATGCAACTCTGTGAAAATTCCCATGTGAAAACCAAGAGAATTTCCAATGTTTTTTTCACGTCATGCGAAAATAATCCCCCAAATGAGATCAGTTGCGATTATGAGAAACTCCGCGCTTTGTGAATTAACCCCACACGACAAATTCTAACCTCGCATTTTTTGTCAAAGCATGGCAAAAGCCTTACTTGCCATCCTCCGTGCCTAAATACAAATCTTCTCTCATCTCTTTATACTTCACCAACAATGACATTTCCTGAGCTGGTGGCTAAACACCACACTAGGAGCTTTTGTCCGCACTTCCTCTGCCAAGTTCTCATGGATTCTTCTGCATCAAAAACGAGCTTTGGCGGATGAAAGTGTGATCGGGAGGTGTGGCATTTTCCCATGAGATTTATCCACTCGAATAAGCACGAAGGAGAATTTGGTGAGGCAAGAAAAAAGGCGAGAGAAGAGTGAATTTGTTGGGATTCCCTTCCATCATCCTCTTAAAGTCGCGCATTTTATGCACTGCGCTCTGTGAGCTGTAAGGATGCGAGTGAAATAGAGTTGGACAGGGAGCTTTGGATGCGTTATTAAATTTGCAATGAGGTTAATTTGTTTCCAATTCAATATACAAGTCAGTGGAGGAAAAGGATGCAGATAAAATTCTTATGTTTCTCTCTATGGCAAAATTCTCTCACTTCCTCTGTTGTAAAGTATGGAATTGAGCTTTTTAGTTGTGGTGTTTCCTCAGAAATTCACAGAATCGATATTTATGTGGCACACTTTTGTCTCATCCAATATGCAATGAAATAGTTAATTCCCTTCAAAATTGTTTTATTGAAAAATTTAAGGGTTGTTTCGCAATGGTTTTTCTCCGCGGATAATAAATTAAGTGATGAATTGACGTGTGTGCAATTTTTCAGCATCCTCATCGCCAATACTTGTACCACAATCAGCGAATTCTCAGTGAATTACATCCACATGCGTATACATATATTTGAGTTTGAGTGTCGCATTGGAAAGTGCTGAACCATTTAACATTGTTCATTTAATAGCACTTTTTCATCAGATGTTATTGCTAAATTGAGACATGTTATTTTTTCCAACCCCCATTTACCGTTCCACGGTATTTGCCATTTTGGGGGGATGTTTCGCCCGGGGTCGCGAGAGTTTTCGCCCATGATTCCCTGATTGATGGAAATAATTGAAATTTTATGTCGCTCGTCCGTGTTCGAATTTACTTTTTATTGTCCGGAATATTGGGCGGAAAAACAAGTATTTACCTTCTGACCATTTTTGGAGGTATTCCAAAATTTCGTATGGTATTTCGCAAGTTTTTCGCCCCATCGTATCGGCAATCATCTTCACGTCGCACCAGTAAAGTTTCCGGTGCCGAAGGGAAGTCGCTTTTTCGAATAATATTTCATATTATTTGCGATGGCAGAGCTGGAAGAAGGGAGTCAATAATTGGGTCATTTTCACCATCGCACGCTCAATTATGAATCCAGATTGCATTTTGACTCTGAGGGACTTTTGAGACGGTCTTCAGCCAAGGGAAAGAAGATGATATGACTCTGGCTCTAATCAAGGGGTCAGTTGTGAAATATCTAGTGTTTCGGTTCATTGCACGCACTAATGAAAAGAAAATACATAGGAAGAAACTCCATTTTCATGTGTATTTTGCTCATTTTGCTTAACATGCCGTTTTTCTGTGAAATTCATTGAATCGCCAAACGCGTGCACAGTCAAAAAGCTCAGCGAATACAGAGTATTTGCTCATGAAAGCTGCGGCTCTGAACTACAACTTGGAGTGGTTCAGTTATCCATATGTTATGAATGAAAGTCCTCCAAATGCATTCCCACATCAAAGCTGATCACTTTATATTGGATTCCACACAGTCCCATGTCGATGGAAGAGTGTAGTCAATATCAATTTACATATCAAGTGCTTCAGATGCCGCAAAGTCAATAACTTTCGGCGAGTTTCTGTGGCCTCGCGGCAACATTGTCTCTTGTACGCCAAATTAGGTCTCAGGAGAGGACTTTGGCCTGCTCAAGCGCCACACATGCGGCTGTCTCGTGAGCCTGGCGGAAGGGGTTGAATCCTCCTCAAGGGTCAGGTTTTCCGGCCTCGCCGCCCAATTGTGCCACTCACGGACTCTTTGACACCTTGGCAAGCATCTCCGGGGAGATAAAATCTCCACAGTGAGCAGGATTTTTCACAGGATATGACCACTGTCGCTCCGTCTTCCGGGCCGGCCGAAAGCTTGTCAATGCTATCCACACGAGACTCATCCCGATGTAATTTCAGCCTGAATTCTCAAGCCCCACCGGGAGCTGGAGAGAAGCATAAAAGTATAACAATTTCTCCTCTATTTGTTGCCTCATTCTCTGGGCGAAGCCACCACCTTCTTTAGTGTGTGTTCTGGGTGTTTGTTCGACAATTTTTACAATTTTATGTGAAGCCGACGAGGTGGTTTTCTCCCAGGAGATTTGACTCTGTTGCGTGGCAAATGGAAAATTCAATAATGATGGCCTATCATGAGGGGAGGAAGAGATTTCTTTTCCGGAAGCATACCGCACACAAAAGATCGTTTCACGCTCATGATAAGCCCACAATGAGGCCCTGAAAAAGCTCACGAAGCCTTTAGTCTGACTGGAATTAAGAATATAAAGAACTTTAATGTTGAAAATGGATGGTTTAAAGTGTTTCTTCTGCAGTATTTCTTACTTGTTAACTAATGTTTCCAGAGAAATAATTAGCTTTAGTTTCGTGTTTTGCATTTACTTTCATGGTAAGAAAATTAATTTCACAATTTACTTGAAAAGAATATGTAAACATGTCGATATCTTTATGGTTTCTATCAAAAGCCCTGTCGTAAATCGATGAAGATGTGATCTTACAGATATGATGTGTTTTAAAGCGTTGTTGGCTATCTTCTGCCTCTTCCAGAAGACTAATAACTTATGAAAATTTGTGAAAAAACAGCACAGCTTTTTAGTGCAAAATGCATAAGAAAACTAATTTCAATTGAAAGATTTCTTTCAAAACACATTGAAAAAGAAGCACTGAAGAGAGTTAAAGCCAAAAGTTAACAAGGTTGTTCACGACATTTAATAATAATAATTGAATCTAATATGAAATCGTGAGATTCGCGAAGTATTTGCACATGGCGATTTCATACACTTCTTCGCGTTAAGTGCAAACGTGAACGATGTCAACCAGACTGAATGGCGTGAAGGGTTAAGGAAAGGGCTACGAAACCCTTTTAATTCCGGCTTCTAATGCCAGAAAATATCTGCATAGCTGTGACTTTTTGACGCCAGACTCCAGCCTAAATGCGGGTTCTTTGTGTGCTTTCTTTGGCAAATTTCCACGATGTTATGTCATCACGGGATGAGCACATTTAATACAGGATTAATTTAATTACATTAATTTAATTAATTCACACCTACCTCAATTAGTTGTACTGCCGCCGTGGAATTTGACGCCGCCTAGTCACCTTGTCCCGTAGAATTTTTGGCTGATATTTGCCCACGACGTCAAATATCCGCCCTTGAGTCCCTTTCCTTCTGCCTCGCCACTATTGCTCTCAGTGGAAATACGGCGAGATGGAGGGATCGTGTGCTGGTGAAAGTGTGTCATGGCGAGTGAAATTGATACAAATTGTGACCAGAGTCCTCGAGTGACCCACAATTTCATCAGGTGATACTCGAAACCCTGGCGGAATCTTCTCTATACCCCCAAATTATCCCAATATGTTCTTGCTCTGTTATTTTCTGGGCGGCAAACTTTCTCCACTCTGCGAATTCCCCAAACATTTCATCCCTTTCTCTCGCCCTTTACTTTTGCAACTCAATTGCCAGGCGTATTCATCAATTGTGTGACGATTGAATTAAATGGTCACAATGGATGGAAATTCTCAATGACTGGCGATGATAAATGACTGAGGGAGGAATTAATTAGCTCGTCAAGTATCCTGGGCGAAGAAACCTGTAAACATTTCAATGCAGAGATGATGCTGCGCACGGCGAGCCACATAAATCACCCACTGTGTCTTAATTGGCAAATCTTTGTCATCTAATTAGTTTATGGGGAAACATTGCCTAATTTACACCTCCAACATTTCATCCTACACTATTTGAATTTATAATGACACGCAAAATGAACTCGTCACATTAATATATCGCTCTGTGGAAACATATTTCGCACACATAATCCTTCTTTTGCCCCATCAAACCTATGTTCAATACACACACAAACAATGGACCTGATCGCACAATAAACTGATGTTTCAGTTTACTGGATTTGGCCTTATCAGTTGCTATCGCAGTAAGAATAGATCTGTTCGAAATTTGCCATCACTCACAATGTTAAGGAAATTGCTGCAAACAATATCATTGTACGTATATTATCATGAATATTCATTTCCATATTCGATATGTGAAACATAGAAATTTTATGTTAAATTTATCGAACCTGAAATTGTGGCATTCATGTGTGAAATGCATTGCAATTAGGGCTTAAATTATATTTTAATATACAACCCTTCAGAACGTTTAGAAATAATTTCATATTTTTGGTAAATATGGTTGAAATTGAACAAAACTTTAAAGGGAAAATATTGGTAAATATGCTGTGAATGCGTGTGAAATTAAAAGCGCAAAAGTCTTTAATTAAGCAATGAGGGTTGATTTTATCCTTATACTATTTACTCATCAACTATTATTTTATATGTTCCGCAATTAATTTAAATAAATTGAAAACTCGCAATAAAAGCCCAATTTTGTGTACTATTTGCAATTTCTGGCAACTGGTAAAATTACTCCTCGAGAGAAACAACAGACGAAAGTATACAATTTTGCGCATTTCCCATATGGCAAATCAGCGGAAAATGTTTTTCCAGTCATAGTTATTTACATTTCTTAATTACTAACAGTCCGAATTGGGGATTTTTAATTAAGAGATCAAATATATTTTATTTATCACTCTGGTGTAATTGTGAGAATATTATTCTATGTTTGATAATTTATTACTTATGTTCCACGTGTTTCAAAACTCACAAATTTTGAAAGGGCCGCATTTTGAAAGGGAAAAAAAACGAGATAAGAAATATGCGAAATTCCTTCCAATAAATAAACAAGCTTGAAATGATGTCTGAAGAAAAATATCGATGAAATTTCGAAAGTTTATCCCATCCAATAAACCTTCTCGATGACTCTCCGACCGCCAATTGACAGAGTCATTTTTTTGGCCGCCTGGAAGATATTCGTCGATGACTGCTCTTTAACCTTTCCCAGCTTCGATGGCGTTTCGTTATAAATTCTCCTCATCTTTTGGCCCATTTTGTCCACATGACAGATTTGCGCGCGCCTATCATTCTGTTTTGGCTGTGGGAGGCATAAAATAAATGGAGTTAATTAATAATGAATGAGTGGGCAAAAAAATTCCCCGACAATTTCCTCTCTTCCTCACTTGCAAATGAATATAAATCCGATAATGCAATCAAAAAGTGGAAAATTCACATAGTTTTGCACTCGCTGCCAATTGGATTGTGTATAATTCTCAGGGCCAGAAAGTTCGGTGGCCCAGTGATGATGAGAAATGGGAAAAGCGGTGGGAAAAACGGCCACTTGTCAACCCTTCGCCATTATTGAACGCTATGAGGTGGGGGAAAATTAAATCGTGCAATTCAATATGTGAGCATAGAAAATTCTCATGATTGCCAGTGGAATTGGTGAAAATTTTCTCGCCAATTTTCCCGTCATTGAATCATTTGCAATTTTCCTCGTCTGCATCTGTTCCATGCGCAATGATTCCACTTGTTTACACCTGTTCTTCTTCCGCCAAGTGCACACAGGTCGAATAGGCAAAACTTCACTTGAGAATCATTTGCCGGACGATTAAATTATCATTTCGGCCGGGAGGCGAAGGGAATTCAATTAAAGGGCGCGCTCTGGGCAATTCACAGCCAATTGGTCGCTTCGAATGGCACTGAGAGAGTCATAAACATGATTTGCTAGTAAAATTGGTGGCGAAAGGTGCGAAAAAGGCTCATAAAAGACTCCTTCGGCGGCGGTATGGCGGCAATTCAGCTTCTCTGCTGAACTCTGGGGAGGTTTTTCCACGATACGCAGCTGTAATTGCACGCAACTAATACGCAACTGAGAGGATTTCATTAAAAATTGTTTATTTCTCAATCACTTGTTTTTTTTACAGATTTCAGCGACATTCTGGATCCCATTCACATCTCTCAATAGTCATCTTCCTTCGCAATCACAATTAACACATTTAATTTATTACCTAATGAATTTCCCTTCTTGCTAATTCTAACTTTTCTTCCTTCCGTTTTTCTCTCTTTTTTTTGTATAATCAAAAATATCGGCAGAAAAAACATCTTTTGATCAATTGCCGTTCCTCGCTTCTCAACGTCTTTTCATGGACCATCGAGAATTGGGAAGTCTGCATGAAAATCGTTCTGTTTGTTCCACAATCTTCTATATTAACATTCTCGGCAGAAAGTTTTCAAGTGATTCGCTTTCCTGGGTCACTTTACACGTCTTTCACCAACTGGCCAAAATGTTTTCCTTCATTGGGAATAAACAAAAATGTTTGACGAACAACTTTCCCATCATCATCAACCCACGATGCGCGGCCCAGCGTCCTTCTCTTTATACAATTTACACTTTACATACAATCATGAAACAATTATTGGTCATTTTCATCTCAGCTTCTTTCCCAACTTTTTATACACACACATACACGCACACGCTTTCCATCATCGTAATAATATAGAGTTTGAGAATTTTAATGTGTTTCCTCCTCTTTATTCATCTCTGTCGCAGAAAGATTCTAAAATAAATCTTATTTACAGACTTTTCTCTTTTTAGAATATGCCTAAGAATGCCTACATATATATTTTTTTCTCCTTTGTATTTCTCTTTCATCAATATCGTAAAATATTTTTTCTTTCTGTCTCTTTCTTTTCATTTTCTCACGCGAAAATCAACGCAATTTCACTTGCCTATTATTTGTCTCTAGAACCATTCTTTTTTCTTCTTCTCCTCCGCAATCAATTTCTAAAATCACTGCAAATTCCATCAAAAAACTCTCTGTTTCACATTCTTATTTACAACCCGTTCTTCACTAATCATTTAAATGGTTAATATTTCTTTTAAAAGGAAAACTTATCCACCTAATTTCTACTTTATTAGCATTCACTTGCAATCTCCTCTTTTTACAACGTCTATTTATATTTCCCTTAATCTCTCTCTCTCTTTTTCTACTCTTTCTGGTGTCCACATAACTTCTCAAATGGAAGGGAAAACTTGAGAAATACAACGTCTCACACGTCAAAAATTTCGCCTCACTATTTAATATATATATATATAATATGCAAAAAGTCATAATTGGAGAGAATTGTAAAGAATTTCATTCAAGAGTAACATTGTCACATTTAATCTTGCGCTGTCTTACAATACGATATCTATTTATTTTCCTTCTTCTCATCTCAGTATAATTGTAAAAATCAATTTGTTCGATTATAGTATTACTTTAAAATATGTAAATATTTCTCCTTATACTCGAATAATCATTAATTACACGATAAATCCGTACAAAATAAGCTTGCACAATTAAAATTAAAGGAGAGTTTTAAGGAGGGGAATGAGACATTCACTCAGACTTGTACATTTCCTATTGAATTCTCGTCGTTCGTCTTAAAATAAAAAAAAAGGCCTAACAAACATCTTAAAAAGTCAACGTATCAAAAAATTATAGCTAAACTCTGAAATTCACTTTGTTTTATCTAAAGAAAAAAAAATTATCATTTTTATTATACATTTCCCAGAGAGTAAAATAAATTTATTTTTTTTTCGAAGTTTTCGCTCACTCTTTGTCTATTAATCGTGTGTAAGAAATGTGATAAGAAATTGATGTTTCTCACGTTTAATTTGTAATAAATCTCTTAAGAATTGAGTTCCTAAAATGATAACTTATGGGATTCCTTCAATGATTCATTGGCAATTAATTTTATGGTTGTTCTTTGCTCTTTTGTCTCTCTCTCGATTTTTTTTTTAAAGAAAAAGAAAACAGTGTCAAAAGTGTCTACAAATTCGTGATGTAACGAATAAATTTGTTCATTACACAGTCATTTTCATCCAACTACTAAAATATATGTATATAGTGGAATATCTCTTATAGATTTTACACATCTTTCTCTCTAAATGTTGCTTGTATTTTATGTTTTTTTTTTAGTGTGAAACCAGATCATTTCGTACAAGATTTTCACATATGGAAATTTACAGATTCTCTCTTGATTTCATTTCTCTGTCTCTTTGAGTGTTTGACAAAGGATTTGTTTATCCCTCAAACATTGTTCACATTGTTCTCTGTAATATTTTTCTCTTTAAATGGTGCTCGGAGTGAATTTGGCAGTTTAATGACTTTGGCAGTTAAATGCACATTCATTTTGCACACACACCACCCACAAATAGAAGCTCTACCCTCTCTCGCTCTCACCTCGTGGAAATCATTATACACACTCTTATTGCAGGATTGGAGAGTTGGAGGTGGAGAGGAATTTTTCACTTCGTCAATAGACACTTTGGCAGGAAATGCAATTAAATGCAGAGTTGAGGGAAAAAGTTTCACTCTTCTTCATCTTCATCTTCAGCAACCACAGAAAACTTGTTGAAGGAAGTGGACTTCTCTTTTGCAAGACACTTAAATTTACATGAGAGTCTCCAAATGTTAAATTCATTCGCTGCTCCACATTTATTGAGTCACACTTCATATGCCTGGAGCGCGCGAATTTTTGCTTGAGCCCATTTTATATCACTGTTAACAAAAAGAAAGAAGAAGAAAGGGAAGTTGGGTACAAATGCATAGAATTCTTTCAAAGAAATAACAGACAAAGAAGTGTTCTACAGCGATAGAATGTGTGTTTCCCCTCTCACTTCACGTTCTCTCTCTCTCTCTCTCTTTCTCTCTTCCTGTAATTTCGCTCAATCCTCACCAATAATTTGATCTTCAGTATATAAGAAATAGAGCTATAACATCAAAAAGACAGTGCAGTGAGATCTCTTTAGGCTACAAAGTGAGACTTTCTGCCTGTGAAAGTCTCTCAATTGCCTACAATAATATTTGAAAGTGACATAAAGCAAGTTCACTCTTAACATCACCTGCTCCTCTTCACTGACCATTCTTCTCCTATACAAAAACTAAATTTTCCACCCACACACAAATGAGACGAGCATAGCGCATACATATAATCTCCTGGTGAAATAAAGCTGATGGTGTCTTTGTCGTCTGTCAGACTTTACTGTTTGGGTGACGAATTGGCATTTCATATGCATGCCGCGGATCAGGCGGAAATGCCTCCGAATATACTTCCGGATGATTGGCGCGACTATAATTCGGTGCTGGTGGAGCGGTGGCTGCAAATTGTAATTAATACAAAACACATTTTAGACTCTCTGTCGCAATTCAACACAAAATGTCTCTGTTCCTCTAAATGAAATTCCTCTAAACACAAATCGTAATTAACCAGAGACAAACTTTCAAAATATGTTTTATGCTAGTTTTTTTTTTACTTTCTGTCTTCTAAACATCAAAAGTAATGTGAAAAAGTCCACTACGAAATCATATTATATATTGAGACGCAAAAAATATGTTCTCTAAGCCTGAGGCACTTTCCTTCTCCGCATCTTTTTTTTTCTCTTTCTCCTCAGCGCACAAAAGAAAGATAAGAAAATGTGTATCTGAATGCTTCTCTCGCTGGAGAAGCAATTCGCAAACGGATAAAAATGACTAAAGTTCAAGCGTAAAGAAAAGAAAAAAAAACTCTTGTAAATTGCATTTCATATTAATTGAGAGCTCTAAGTCCTCGTCTATGATAGTCAACTTATGTACAATACTCTGCCTCGAGAGAGCTATTAATGGTAATCTAAGGGACAATCTCGTGAGAGACACACGCAAAAGATGACATGGAAATCATGCGACAGCAACACAGGTCACTTTTCTCTCTTTTCTACAAAAGGACAATAAAGCATGACACAGTGCAAAAATATATAATAAGCTAATTAGCAGTGAAAAGGAAACACAAAAACAATTCATTGGCAAGACAATGGACAAAGAGGCATTGAGAGCGCAAATGAAAGTGCAATAAGTGGAAAAGGAACCATCAAAGTCAGGAGGGTGAGTCTGAGCAGACCCTCACGAGCGCACGGGCTTGTAGAACACACCTTTCGGCGGATAGTACTGCTGCCCCCTCCCCTCACCATACCCATGAGCCGGAGCCCGGGAGCCGCTGGGGCCGCGGCTGCCCGAGGGCGGGCGCCGAGGCGCCGGCTGCACGCCGCTCCTGTTCATCCCAGTGGAGCGACCGCGTGAGCGCTCGCGATGCTGCGGTGGTATGCTTCTGGCGCCGCCGCCGTGATGGTGACGCTGAAAGGAAGCAGAGCTTTAGTGTCACGACTCAAATTACAGCCTTCTAATCAAGTTCGACGTGCACTTTCACTCACAAAAACCCACATTGGGATCATTATGTAGCGTTAGTAGTGCAAAATATTAGTGAATTTATCACGAAGACGCAATTTAAGTCGTCTAATCTCACAGTAGCAATATTCCAAAGTAATTTTCACGTAATTTTAGGGTTTTAATTGCCTTAAATGTTGTTTTTTGTGTGAAAACGTGAGCTAAGCCTCATTTGTATGGCTATAAACGACTTTAGTTGCCTCTCGTATCGGCTTAGCGTCTGTTTGTCAAGTGCTTTACAGACTACAAGTGAGGCTCAGAATGCATTTTAACCAACAAAAGCCTCACTTTGGAATGCGGCTCGAACGATATCACTGAATTCACTTATGAAAAATCATGTCTGTGATCCAAATAATACAATTTGACGAATTTCGAGCGTCTTCAGAGTGACATTGTGAGTGAAGATGTGTGCCAAAGTGCTGATTGTGTGATTCACTTACCATTCTCCTCAAGGTATTCATTGGGCCTCGCAGAGTGTCGCTGATCCTTCTCGCGGGTGGCTTTTTGGGATTAGAGCTGGGCGTGTGAACGGCACAGCACTTGATGAACATCCCCATGAAGATGATGAAGCCAATGCCAATGAGGATGACGGCGTACCAATTGTCCGTGATCCACTGCGCCACCGTGAAGAGTGTCTCCTTGTTGAAGAGCAGATTTTTCAGCCTCACCAGCGGACCTTCCGCGTCCACGGCGCGACACCGCAGGAACACATCGCAGTATCCCTGTGCGAAAGAAAGCCCAACAATTAATCAGCCAGTTCACAACAGATGATAGTCTTGTGGCCTCTTTTGTCACAAAAGTTCATGCTCAACTTCTCAAAACACCGCCATATAACACACACATATACAATGCGATCTTTTTTGCCGCAGAAACCGTAGCTAATTAATTTATAACTCAATGGCGGCAGGAAGTTGAGCAATTTGGATGTTGAGTAAAAAGTCTTCTAAAAGCCCTCTTCTTCCCACTCTCTCTCTCTCTCATTCTCTTCAGGGGGTGAAATTATTGTTGTGCAATTTGAAGAATGATTTTATACTTTCCACGAGGAATAAAAAAATACACACTCGAGACTATTTAGAAGTTTCGCAAAGTATTTTAGCAACACAGAAAGCAAAGCACTGAAAAAAGTTGAATGAAAAACTTTGCAAGAGATTTTTTTCGTCAACATTTTTTTCCTCACTCTTCTCAACGTTTTTTTTGTGCAGAAGAAATTCTTCCCGCCTCACTCAATTCAAGTAACACAAAACTTTTAAACTGCTTTATATGCGCCCTGACAAAAACAACACAAACTATATTTTGCTCTTAAATTGGATTCCTTCTCTGATAAAAGTCTGACAAACAATATTTCCTCTCTACTCAAAATGACAATTTTAAATAATCTTTTATGCTTCCGTCATTATTCAATTATTGTTTAAAAAACAATAACTCACAAAAGAAATTTTACTGAATACCAACAACGTCAATTGCACTTTTATACTGACCAACAGAAAAATATCGATAGGATATACAAAAAAAATGTCATTTCCACTTGCAATTTTTCTACATATATGTGTACAGTTGATAAATTAATTCTGTCATCAATTGTGGAACCTTTGCCAGGCAGACAATAGATTCGCATTTTAGTTAGAACGAGGATGTGAGAAATATGTAATTCTAGAGAGGAAATAACTGCGCTTTTTTGCATTCTGCCAATGGAAGATTTAATCCGGGGAATTGATATTGATGAATCCTATGAGATTCCCTCTGCAACCCAGCTGAGTTGCACGCAATTCACCCACCTGAAAGTTATCACATGGGGAGCCCGGACGCAGGTTGATTCCACCCGTGGGCAGGCCAAAGAGGTGAGCGAACTCGCTGGTGCTGCGACAGGTGCTGGTGTCATTGCCATTCTGGCACGCCAGCTCGCACAGCTTCCTCTTATCGATGTTGGGAATGATGGAGGACGTGAGGAAGCACTCAGTCATGTTCCACAGCAGACAAATAGAGCCCGAGCACTCGCCGGCGATGCACAGCTGCGTCCCATTGTTGCACTTCGTCTTGTCGTCCCGCGGCTTCGGCTCCGGACACTCGGGCGTTGTGCCGTTGCACGTGGAGCTCCACGAGCACTCCGTCTCCTCCTTGCACTTCACTCCAAAGTGCGCCGGCACGAAGCTGCACGACTCACTCTGACAGCACGGCCCCTGACTCGGACTGCACTGCGTTCGGGCGCGTCTCGTGCACCCGCGCGCCGTGGCATTGATGCTCAGATCACGTTCGCCAATCTGACGCGGATAGCAGCATCTGTCCTGGCACTCCTCATCGTTGAAGCCACAATCGCACTCCTCGCCACTCTCCACAATCTTGTTACCACAGAAAGCGCCCTCGCTGGCCAGGAAGCAGTTGCGCTTCTTCGTGTCTTCAATGGCGTCCAGAACATTGGAGATATTCCGGATGGAGCACGTGGAGAACTTGCTATTGTTCGGCCGATCGCCACTCGTGGCACTCGCGAACATGATGTAGTTGCCGTGCAGACCCCCCGGACGGCACTCTTGGGGGTAATCGTGCTGGTGAATAGGAAGAAAATGCATCAGTTTCAATCTCTTCTCTCTCTCTCTCAATTTCCGAGCGAGATACTCACTGGTGATCCGAAGTTGTGGCCAATCTCGTGCGCCAGCGTCAATTGAGACACTTTCGGTGGCACTCGACTGTTGTAGTTGACAAATGTGATGATGCCAGTGTTGAGAGATCGCTTGGTGCTCTGGTACAGCCCACCAACTGTCTCCGTGTACGTCTTGTACTTCTCACAGATGCCACCAGACGCCCCGGAAGCTGACGCCACCCACGCTAAGCCGAGCGTGCCGCCGGTGAAGTCCCTATGGGCAAAAGAAAGTTGACAGTGAGTAATGCAAGAGCGGCAAAAGTGGGTGTGCGGAATTTATTGCCTGTATGTGAAAACGTATGCCAAACAGAAGTCCTCATGATTGCCAAGGGAGTGAATGTTGAGGAAGTTGGACACATCGATGTTCTCCATGCAGAATGGATTGGATTCACCATTGTACGCCTCACTGCACGCCGAGTCATCATCGATCTTGATCCTCTGCACCTGTTGAGGAACACACACGAGATTGACAAATTTCCACTCACAGAATGCTTTCTTGCGCTTTTGTTCCTTACCTCAAAACGAATATTCCGGTGCTCCACGCGTCCATCGAATTTTGTATTGCGATAAATATAGTTCACGGCAGTGACATGGTGTGCAATCAAGGAGAGAATCTCCTCCCTTGTCTTCTCATCAATCTCATGCTTCTTCCCGCGATCGTGCTTGATCTTGGGATTCAAGGCGCGCTGTTGAGCGGAATAAATCGTCAAATCTCTCATCTCTCCGGGTGTTAACACATAAGGTACAGATACTCACATCAGCAATTCCCTCGCGAATGTGACGCCAGATAAGAGGATCTGTCTGAATGTACAATGAGCAAGTGTTGCGATTCTCCTCTCGCGGTCTCGTCGCCCTTCGCACGCGGTCGTGCGCCTCCTCGTGCTGATCGCCGTCATCTTCCACATCCGCAGCCCGCCAATTGGCTTCCTTCGAGTACTTCTGATGCGGTGGCCACTGCGTGTCCTCCTCAGATGAAGACATCCTCACCTTCTCGCGGCTGGACTTGGCAGCAGGCGCCGCCGGCGGAGTGTCATCGTCCACTGCAGCATTCTGAATACTATCCATCCAACTCGATATCTCATCAGTTATTCCACAGCCACCTCCATGACCTGGGTCAACCACAAGACAATTAATCATCTCGCAGCGTCTCATTTTCAAACAGCGAAGAAAGAGATAATTAATGGGCAAAAAGTCTCTTCTCTCTCTCTCTCCGGGCACTTTTCATTTCGAAATCATCCTCACAATCTGAATAATTTCCAGTTGCTGCTGTTTACAATATTTGGAGTCTATCATAAATCACAAAAGGGAAAAAGCCACAAGACAGAATTGAAAGCAGCTCTAGATTAGGGATGAAGAAATGCCAATGAAAATTGCTTAATTATAATCATATTATCTCATTTCAAAATCATTCTAGCAACTCTGGCTTAATTGAAATTTCTCTTTCTTGCACTCCTGCGAAAAGTCATGGGCTGGAAATTTTTTTTTCTATCTCAAAGAAGGCATCAAGAGTCAAATCATCATTTTCGCGTGCGTGTGTGGGAAAATTACATCGTCTGGCTGGCGGAAAAGTGGATAAAGATGATATATAAAAATGCTGAACACAACCAATCTCTCATTCTCTCCGGACTTCCCAATTCCACTTCACGTTTCATAAATCAATTTTTTCGGGTAAAATCCGTCCATGAATAAATTTTTCAATGTTGAAGCATTTAAGAGGGATTTTCCCACAGAAGAAAAGTCCCGACCGAGTCGCGTGAGTAATTGAATTATATCTGATGCGTTGAAAAGGCTTTGCGCACACGTTCATTCCCTCTTACCTTGTCTTACATCAGCATATGGATCTGACACATGGCTCTCTTTGTAAATCACAGAATGAATCCCAGACTCCTCTCTCTGAGTGCGATTGGGAAAATAGTGTTTTGCATTTTCCACAAAATACGATTCACGTCCAGTTAATATTCGGCCCTCGAAAACACCATCAATTATCGAGCCGAACACATGACTTTTTGGTACATTTAGCAATTCACCCTGATAAATGTGCGATGTATCTACTGCAACTGGACCATCTGAACCGTCAATCTGGAAAATTAACGCAGAAAAGACCGAATGATTAAGGATTCTCTCTCACCACTGATTGTCGGCTGACTCAGAGTGCCTTCATCATAAATCACAATGAAAAGGAGAGCGCGCTGAATGAATAAAGAGAAGAATCTCTCACCACTAAATTATCACTAAAAGTGGCCACATCTCTCTTGAGTCTCATGTGAAAATTCTCCCCGTGGGCGTCAAATCTCAGATACACGTAGGGATCTTTGGTGACAGATCGTTTTGCACGATTGTGACTCGCATGGACATGCTTTGTATCATAACTCAGTGTCTCATAGTGCGATATGTATTCATTAAGGCGTCTTCCTGCAAAGAGACAGAGAAAAAAGAAAAATCTATAAAATTCATGCGTGATTAGAGAGTTAAGTTCGCTCTGTGAATCCTCACACATCAAGAGACACTTCAATTCGGAGAATTTCAGACAGACTAGAGCTATAGTGGAATGACTAAACAGAAACATGGCATTGACATTCAATTTTATTGATATTCCTTATCAATATTTTCCCTCTTTTTCTCCACCTTTTTCCAGTATCTTCTCAAGTTATAAGAACACGCCAAATGGCATAAGACATTCTTTCGCATCGACACACACACACATTCCCGACGATTCTACAGTGAAATGCTTTCAGAAGTCAAAAATAAGCATATTTGAAAATTGGAAAATGGCACAGGATTCTCTTCTATTTCCAATATATAACAATTTCCACATTTTCCCTTTTTCACTCTCTCTCTCTCTCTCACACTCTGTCGTGTCGACAACTACACAACACATCTATTGAAATGTATATCGAATTTGGAAAAGTAGACGAAGCGACTTAAAGAAATTGCTATTATGCTGGAGATTTTTATCCTTTTTATTTTCCTCCTCACACCATTTTGCACTCCTTTTTGCCTCAAACCCACCCTATTCGCCCGCAGAGGATATTCACGTGTGGGCGGAACAAATATTCACACACACACAAAGAGAATAACACAAAAAATGTATTGGGAAGATTTATTGATCACCCTCCTTTTCCATTTTGATATTGAATCGCGCGCGCAAAGAAAACAAAGAGAGGATGCAGTGCGACAATTATTTTCAGCCATTCGTCCTTTTTTTCTGGCCTGTCAGCAATCCCTCGAGCTCTCGCTTCGTCCTCATATCTTCCTCCGCACGTCCTTCGCCGAATGTCGTCTGATAATCTCACTTTATTTATTCCAAGCGATTTGCATAGTATAATCACAACCGTCTAGTAATTTTATTATTACTGTCTCGTTCTCTGTGATTTATTTTCCCATAATTTACGTGGTGGCTGATTTTTTCCTCTCTTTCTCGCTCACTCTCTTTTGCGGCCAGTGAGTTATAGTGACTGGCTGACATAATTTTATATATGTATGAAATGTATGGCAGTTTAATATAAAAGGAAGATGAATTTCCTTTTGCTCGCAACATTTTCCAATATATATACTGCGAATTTTACTACCTACAAAACTTTTACATCTTGACACAAAGCAGACAACTCTTTGCTCTTTTCACTTTGCCACACCATCGAGACACTGGATGGCTGAGGGTAAATGGTGATGAGAATTACATAAACTCATCTCCAGCACAATGGCTCTCGGTCCAGATGCACTTAATTGTTGTCACTTTCTGCCATTTGGACCCTCATTGTGCTCCTAATTGTTACAATTATTCCCTATCTCAGCATTTTACCACTCTCGCAATTGCTACAAATTTCTTTCCAAGCTCTTCCAGAGTATCATCAAAAATCCAAGCACATGTTAAAATGGCACAAAAATTCTGCATACTCTCTATGCTTATCCACATCACACACACACAGCCATTCACGCTCTTCCTGCATAATGAGGCAAATGGCTGATGATATTCTCGAGGACTATTAAAAATGTTTTAAAAATTTCTCAAGAGCCCCGCGCGCCAACATTGCCTCCTTTATACAAGGGAAATTTCGTCTGTGTGTGCCTCCAAACAAAGGACATCATCAACCTCTTGTCTCCATTGTCTCTCCATACCATCACTGGATTTTGTGTCTTTCACATCCACACAAATCCACTTTAGCTTTCGCCTCTTGCGCTTCATTCACTACACATCCTTCTCCTCCCCCTTCGTGCTGTCGTGAAAATTTTATCTTCCATCCCATCCACTGTGGGTGGGGGTGGAAAGAAACATTTTTCTGCCGCAATATCGGCGGACGGGCTTCGTGGGAGAAAATCTTATTGGAGCAAGAGCGTGTCTCAAAAAGGCCGCCTTTTCGGTGGCGTATGAAAAATATCAACATGTTTAACATGAATATTGTACCCAAAATAAAGGAATATCACGTCTCCATGTTGCCTTCTTCATCATATATGTTTACTTACAGTCACTGCAAAAAAAAATTATGCAACCAACAACTGTTTCAAATAGAATTCCTCTGAGTAGAAAGCGAAGACCTATCATTGAACGAGTTCGAGTCTTTTTCTTCCTTAAAATTAGCATCTTTTTGGATTATAAAACGATTTAGACCTTTGATTCTCATTTCTAAAGAGAGATTGACGTTATGTTGGGAAATCTATTAATTTTAATTGAAGAGAGTTTCGATTCAAGAAAAGGTCGAACAATTAGCTTTAGAAAATTAAATTAGATAGATTCAGACAATTTTCAAAACATTTCTTTAATTTTCTCTAAGTGTTTCTGTTGAAAATTTGTTATTTTTCCATCAGACAGATAGAAATTCACCACAGAGTCAACATCGTGAGTACACAAAGCGAGAGAGGATGCACAGAGTCTAGCGCCAGCGAAAAAGCAAAGAGACAAAAAAGGAAGTTCACCCCATGCAAATATAGAATCATGCTTTGAGGGCATCTCGCCGAATTTCCCAACCAACTCTGCGGGAGTTGATTTGCACAATATTGAATGTGAAAGTCGGAAGGTGAGAGAAATGCCTTTGAGTGCGGTGGGAAAAAAAAGTGCGACAATTCTCAGATCATTCCATGGGTGTCAATTTTCCAGTCCCCGCTTCTTTCGCGTGCGCTGGTGTGACTAGTCAATTGAACAAATTTAAGAGGGTGTATTTGAAGTTGCCGTACAACGCTGCGACTCTCACTCTCTCTTGCACACTTCAAATCTAATCGAATTCATGTTGAAAATCCAACCACCCCTTTTATGAGATACAACACAATCCACCCTTCGATTGAGGACGAGGGAAAATAACATTCACTTCTCACACCAACACCCCCAAATGATCCACAATGGCAACATGAAGTACAGGGAGTACAACAAAGTGTTTCTCCCCCATTCGGCGAAAGAGGGTGTGAGACTGAGAAGTTCAAATGATGGGAGTTGATCTCAGGCAGAAGCACAAGTAAATTCGCACACACCTTCTCAGTGACCCCAATAAGGCCAAAAGGGATAATTGCGGAAAGGTATGTGCCACTCTCTGAAAGTTACTCTCTCCCTCTCTCTCTTTCTCTCCTCCCTTTGCCAGACCGGCGGATTTTAATATAATTAATGGAGCATGTAATTCAAACTCCACGACAATGCACAGACACTCTTTCGCTCATCATCGGGCGAGAAATAATGATGATGAGGACAAAGAATCCATCGAACCATTCACATTTTCCAACACGGACTTGATGAAGCTATTGGACATTTTTTGCACAAGGGTTGGTTGAAAGCTCTCCCTTCACCAACGGTCATTGTCACGATTCTGTGCAGAACATTTAACTCTCACCGGTTAATTGACAGGGTTTTGTTCTGTCTGTGTAAAACAATACACTCCACACAAATTGTTACTCAATCAACCATATAAGCAAGAAAATGCAGCTGCTCTCGCTCAGCAAAGTTGCTCTAGTGGACGCAGTTCATTCACATCAAGCAGGTGTCCAGTGGCCAGCTTCTTGTGCTTAATTATTGTCAAGAGAAAAAAAGAGACACTCACTCACACACTCATTACTTCTCTTCAGCGTAAAATCAATAAACTCTCCACGAAAGTAAGTATCATCCAGAGATCAAATACATTAAGATTGGCTCGGATAATTAATTCTGCAAAGGTGTGCGAAAAAAATTCGCCCATTGTCATCATTTTTCTAACTAAAGAAATTGTGGCAATTTGACGCGCCTTCAAAATTGGAAAAAAAGAAAATTCCTAAGCCATATACCAGCTTTCAGGGCATTTCAATTAAGATTGAGAATTTGATGGCAGAGAATTTATGGAGATGCCATTCTCCCTGAAGAGCTCTGGAGCACAACAAAGAAATTCTGTGAGGAATTTCAAAGACCGAGCCTTGGGGCTTTTCGACAGGGTGCCAAAATATATAATTGAGAGGGTAGCATGTGAAAAGTCCTTCCTGTGGCTCTCTCCCCCTTTGAATTTCCCCAGCAAATAGGGAAAGAAGCTGAAAAGGTATGGAGAGAATAACCTTGAGTCATGAACACAATAAGCTCAAAGTAATGAAATTCGTCCTTCAAAA
Source organism: Phlebotomus argentipes (assembly GCF_947086385.1). Lineage (NCBI taxonomy): Eukaryota > Metazoa > Arthropoda > Insecta > Diptera > Psychodidae > Phlebotomus > Phlebotomus argentipes. The sequence continues at coordinate 2,410,337 of NW_026776181.1, read as the reverse complement.
AGTCTTTTCCTCTTGCTCTCCACAATTCATTACCCTCGTGCAGATCAATTGACCATTGTTTTCCCCATCCTCACGTTGGAAACCTTCCGAAACACCATCAACATCAATTCAGCGAATTTAGCATCTTTTTAGCATTCGCACGTTTCTTACCCAAAAAGCATGACCATTTAATGGAAACAAATAAAACAAGGGAGAAGTGAAAATAAAACTGGGAGAAGCTGTAAAAGTTCCGGACAAAATATTTACAGGAAACACACCATGAGAGTGTGTTCCATGGAAAAGATTTATTGATTATTAGACAGAAAACCCCGCAGAAAACACTCAAGAGTGTTAGTTCAATTGAGGATTTCCCAAGTGTGTAAATCCACCCTCTTGGACATGAGAAAAGAAAGAGTGCCTCTCATAGTCAATGAACTTGCAGTGAAAATTTGTTGACCTCTCAACGTGAGTGTGCAAAAGAAATGTATAGCTCGGGGTTAAAGTTTATTCATCTCATGATAAATTCTTCCTCCTTCGCCATTCGCCAATTGAATCAATTGACTTTACTCCTAATATTTATCTTGTAGCATTACTCTCTCCGCACAGCTTCTCTCTCTCTCTCTTACTCTCTTCAATTTCACTTTGCAAATATACCCAATTGGCGGAATTCTATGATGATTGCAATTGAAAATCACACCAAAAGTCCAATTTTCATTTGCACGGGATATTAATAAATGGAGCAAATATTTATTTTTCAATGAGAGCTTATAAATTTCAATCTGATCATATTTCGGAATTATAAATTGTACCAATTCGCAAATAACAATATTCTATGACTAAAATATATTATGCAAAACCACTTTCAATATGACACAGTCTGCGTTATTTGACCGCACAAGTTATAATTACAATGTATATAAACTATTATTGAAATTATCACCACTATAATAAATATATTATCATCATTATGACAGTGGAAAAGCTAGACATGATTAAAGGCTACTTTTTGCGCCATTGAAATACATAGATAGAGTGTACATAATTAAAACTGATCCTCTTTGCGAATCTTCTGTCACTTTTACTCAATGTCTCTGACACAAGATGCACAAATTAACAACACAGTTCCAACTACATGAGTTTATCCAACTTTTATTTGTTGCTCAACAGATTAGAAAGAATCTGAAATGAAAGCAATTTCAGTTTCTTCAGCTTTCTTTCTCTCCAGCATTTGTTGCTTTTATTTTTCCATTTTCCACTTAATAATTTCCCTTGCAAGTCTCTCAGTCTTTTCTTCTTCTGCTATTTACGCAAAACGCTTTGTTCTTCCTTCTTCTCTGTCGCACAACTTTTGCCAAAAGCCGTGACATTTTTTTCCCCGCTTGACAGTGAAGGAAGATCAGAAATAAGAATATCAAACACTTCTCAGAAAATTAAATCTCTCCACGAGCATTCTTTTCTCTGCATAAGACATAATATTTCACAGGAAATCACATTTTTTATAAACTCACTAATTTTATTCTATCATAATATTATTTCAACCCCCTTTTTACCCCTACACAGATCAACATTCGACAGTAAAAGGATGTTTTATTTTTCCTTCCTGGTCCTCTAAAAATATCACTGAAGGAAATAATACAGAGAATTATTCAGTAGGGTTCGACAATACACTTTTGATTGTTTATATCTACCCCTCTAAATAATGATGATGACCACGTAATACTATAAATAATAATCAATTGCCGTCTCTCTACCATTCAATAAACAACCCTCAGTCTATTTTTGTCCCATTCCGAGACTCGAGGGAAGTTTCCGATTGACTCATCGATGAGGATGCGAAAAGAAAATACTGACTGAGGGGTTGAATTGGAAAACTTCCACTCCCGCACTCAAAAACATACTCTTCACAACCCCTGTACATATTGATAAATTCGTGGTTTGCGAAATACACATTGGCGACATTGGCTTTATATATAAATGAAAATGTTTGTCGATCGTAAAAACTTCTCAGTTGAAAAGAGAGATTTGTGGAACCCCACAGAATAAGGGATACTTTAACCATCGATATACAATTTCCATAGAAAGCGATAGAAAGTTTCACGCTTATCACAAATTCATGGAAATAACAATAAGAAAAAAATTAGACACTCCGGCAGAATTAGAATAATTCACCAAATTAAAGGGTGAATATTTCAAATATACTTTTAACATGGACTCTTGATGGAAAATTCACGATAAGAACTTTTCTGTACAATGAAACAATAAATATTCACATCTTCTCAATTGAATCGCCTCTCTTGAAAGTGAACCTCAAAAGAGATGAAGAGGAATATTTAGCATTTCCTCTCAAGGCAGATGTTCAATGTTTTTCCCCACCCATAACTGAATGTATGTATGTAAAATGGGATACAATTTATGCTAATAAGTCCAAGAGTCTTGGATGAAAAAGACAGAGAATTCGTGCTTGCTTCAAAGGATCATTTTGCAAAATAACTTACCTCCAATTTCTCTTCCGGAGCCTGAAAATACAGACAAAAAAGCATATTATTATCTCTGAATATTATTAGAATTGTTTTTGTGAGTGGGAACAAAAAGACTTGTTAACATAGAATTTGAGATTAGACTAAATCCACAGAAGATATTAATAGCGTTGAATCTATATTTAAACTAAGAAATCCTCTCATTTCCATGGATTTTCATCTATTTGGTGACAGAGCAAATATGGAAACTAGAGTCAATGAAATTCCCTCAATCGTCAATATAACTGGAACAATTGAATTGAGTAAGACAAGTAATTTATTATCTGTCTTCACGCCATTGCAATGGGTTAATCCCCAAAATAATTGTATGATTAATTGTTCTACTTTAATCACACGTCGTCGTCTCTAATTCTACCGTAAAACTCAATTCAACCACATTCTCTCCATATGGGATGAATTACGTATCTTCAGTAGATTCAGTTGAGCATAGCAACTGAATCATATTGACACTGCATGCGATGCAAAGTGACAAACTGTTGGACAAATTTACTCATGCTATCAGATGCTATGCACCCACTGTAAAACGGGATTATATTTGAAGTTGCTTCATATCCAGGTGAAATGTTCCCAACCACAAATTACTCAACCACCCTTACCAGGCATTTTCCCCATTGTCCCCCATATAATTTTCTAGCCGTATAAAGACCACCCTTGTCTTGCCCTGTGTTTATAAATAATGCAATTCACCACACAAGAAGCCCAGAATTCAATTGGTTACTATTAAATGTAATTATGAATCTATTTAAAATCCCCTCCCTTACTTTTCTATTATGCAAGAATTTCGGGAAGAGAAGGAAATTGAAAATTTTCCCGGGGATTTTATGCATATATTAATGACATTTTAATTCAATTCCCCGTCAGTATAATCTCTCTCTCTCTTTCGCTGGCAATAAAGCGCTGAGTATGAATCAATAGAGCGGCAAATTACAATGTAAAGATTCTCAGGAGTTTGTCGTAAGATTGCAATTCAATTTCATCCACGCCATTTCCTCAGAACACACAGACAGATGCTGACTCAATTGCAGCTTTATCACATTCTTCAAATTGCCCAATTCCCACGAATATTCCCACAATGATGGAATTAAAAAAAAAATGTATATTTACGTTTTCACTCTCGTTTCCGCTTTTACGTAAATGCAAATTCTTTTTCAATGCCACGCTTTATCAATAAAGCACACGCATGAATATGCATCGCTTTCCCAATTAAACAATCGAGCCTCTTATCTCAGACCACAACATTATATCATTCGAAAAGTGTGCAATATTTTTACAATCAATATTTATTTAAACTGATTCACTTAATACTCTACCGCATTACATTTATCATTTTTCCTCCCGCGTGCAAACAACTTCTGAAAATTACCCCAAATGTGAATTTGAGTGCCCTACAAAAGATGGTATAAAGTAGGTACTTTCCTCACTGTGTGAGCGAGTGTGTGTATTATGGGGCTGTTTGAATACGCGAAAAAGAAGGAAATATTACGCCAGAGTAATCGCTGGTAATCACTATAAAACAGAAGAGGTGAGGAAGAATTAACACGATTATTTTGGTTAGCTATGTAAGTCAAGGTTGCCTCTTTATGTGCGTTCACGAGAGCGGGAGAGAGAGAGAGATAGAGAGAGAAGGAGAGCATCTAACGTGCATTCACAAGTGTGTAATTATTATTAATGGATGAGAAGTAAAAATATTTATTACTTCATGTACATAAAACGTGTGTTTTCACATCACTCTTATGCCCATTATTCACCCAATTCACTGTGAAAATGCACGCAATATCTCACTTTGTGGCCTACGATGAGGATTTCTTGGCCGATGACATCATCTAATGGTAGAATTTTTGAGGACATTTTCACTCTATCGTGCTAATTCTTAATATGAGGCTGACAAACATAAAATTCACATTTTAATGAACCTTTCAGGTAATCATGATGAATGAAATTAATTAAAAAATAGAGCAAAAGGTTCAACACACCCTCATTACGGCAGCACAGGAAAGGTTTGGTTGATTTTTGCACTCATATGCTCACATCCGTTGCAATTTACAATAAATTAGTGCATCATGAGTTGAGTACTTGCCCACACATTTCAACAACCATAATTCTCCATTATATTCCACAACTAAATACACGCGCTGAGAGGAATATTTTGGGTAAAAAGGCATAAATCTCATTAGTTAGGAGTAACTAATGGACCATGTAATTTTCAGTAGAACACTGTTAAATCAACTGCAAGGCAGTTAATGGAACAATTTCGGGGATTTTTTCTTCTCTCTCACTGCCACAACACTGAGAATATACATTTCCCAACTTTTCACATAAAATCCATTCCGCCCAATTTGTATAATTTTACAAAATAGGCCTCGAGTATTTAGCACACTGTTTCTCAATTTCATAGAAATAATGCAATATGTATTGAGGAGAAAGAGCAAAGTAACTATGCAAAAAAAATCAATTATAAATGCAATTTTAATCAGAAATTCAAATTAATTCTATGTAATTATTCTGATGTTTAATCACTCGAATCAGAAATGATTAAACAGATCAGAAATTGCATTGCAAGCCTCATGATTATGTCGTTCACCTCATCTCTTTCCAATTCAACTGCGTTAGATGTTGTGGTGGAAATCACACAACAAACAACTGCCCAAGCTTATCATGCCTTTCATGGAGGAAATTGTCATTCATTCATTACTTTTGCCAATTTTGCTCCGAATTTTTCATTCCACACTGCCAAGCGAACCATGTAAAACTCACATAGAATCATTCACTCTGTTCAAACACGCTGAAATCTCAATGTGGAGTCATTTAATGGCCAGAGTACTTGAAAGAGAATTACACTGAATGGTCAACCATATGACGCAAAACCACCCACTCTGTATATTGTCACAAATTTCTCTTTTCCTCTCCCAAACGCTAATTGAAATCATTAATTTGCGTGCAACAGAGGCATTGCGCTGGGGGCAGTGAATATGACGAGTGATTTTCAATTGGGGAATTCTCAAGTGGCATTTCGAATCGTCCCATTTTAGGTCGTTTTTCCGGTAGAACTTCCACGAGGAAAAACCTACTTGGACGTGAGGGAGATTGAGGAAAAAGTCAAATCACAATGCTTGAATGGGTCAATTGATGTGTGTTTGTGAGCTGAAAGCAAAAGAGTCGAGAGCTTTTTGGTGGAAATCTTGATTTTTGCTCGCAAAAAGGAGGACTTGAAAAGGTGAAAATAGAAAACTGGAAAAGTCACTTTGAAAAACCAATTAACCACTTTTCATATTTTATATTAGCTTTTCAATTAATAACAATAGATAAGCATTGAATAAAATTCCATGGCAAATAATTGGGAATTCTATTGACTCACTCCTCTTTTACGACCCACTCTTTTTCTTCCTTTCTCTCCTCCATTGTGGTTTTCTCTCTTTCAGTCCATCACTCGCTCTTCTCTCTCCTGTGCGTCCGTATTTCCTCGCGCCAGAGGAAAATCCCATAAAATGCCACATATATAGAATACCAATTACGGAATTTAATGCTTCAATTCCAAGTGAATACGTAATAAGTGTTGGCGAAATGAATGTGCTAGACGAGAAACGACATGGTTTGATGGTTGAAAATTGTGCGGTGTTTTGGGAAAGTTTTTGAATTCATTGATGCCCTGCAGAGCAAAAAACCCATGCCTTTAAATTCTGAACTTTTTCTCCTTCACATTCATTGAACACATAAATTGTCGATCAATTGCGTCAAAGATCGCGCGGCATAATTGAACAAAAATTAGTGAATAGTGAAATTTCACCATGCAAATTTCTCTGTGAGAAATTGCTGTGATTTATTGATTCTCCTGTGAGTATTTTTTTGTAGACATCTTCATTACCATTTTCTCCATTGAAAAATTACATTCCGGATTTCAATTACGACAATTTATGTAGTGGTAAAAGTCACATGAAAAAGATATGTATAACAATGAATTTCGCGATATATTTTTGCAGCTCGTCAACTCGCTTAATGAATAAAAAATCTGACAAATTTACAGTATGATTTCGGGAAAAAGAATGTGAGTCATATTTTAATGGCAGTGCAATAACCATTCCTCCACAATTCACATACTCTCCAGTGTGCGTTCAACGACACTCTCTCTCTCTCTCTCTCGTCAATTCGAGTCTACACGATGACTCCCCATATTCAGTGACTGTGCGACGGAGTGACTAAAAAAAGACCGCACAGACTATGTAATAAAAGGGAATTATCATTGCTGCTATTGACCCCCCGAGCTTCATTATTATTACTATAAGTACTTGTGACAGACGATATAACGCTAAATAATAACATACAAGCTGAGCCGCCCCCGAAAAAATTGTATCACAGAACAATTCCAAACCGAGAAGCGATGTGACATTTATAGAAAAATACAAGAAGTGGGAAGAAAGTGGGAGTGAAGAGAGATTTTACAGCTTTTTCGCCATATAAACAATTTATGGATATTTTACTTCACTTGTATATTGCCTCTTTATGGTCTCCCTACACAGAAATTCACGGATGGACACATTCTTCAACTGCTAACACTTGAGGAAAATCCATCTCTGAAGAAATCAATTTTATTTTCCACTCTCTCTCTCACTCTCTTTCTCTCACTCTCTCTCTCTCTCTTTTAGTCTGCGTTAAAAATCTCAAGGTGACCCTATAGAATTGAGTGAAGGAATGAGAAAATGTAGCACAAATTTCTCACCCAACAACATTCTTCATCCATCCACCCTCCCAAAAAGTGTAAATTCTAAACCACAATTCAGGATGAAACTTTCGTTACAAGGATACGAAAAATAGCTTTTACACTGTACGACAAAATAACTTTTCCAAATTCAGTAGAAGAGAAAATAAATCATCTTCATCTCAGAACTCGCACAGAATATTCAGCGCACACTTTTGACACACACTTTATGTACACAAAATTGAAAAGGATCCCCATCAGTGACGACGAAAGTTAACATTCCAGGCATGAGTGAACTTTAGCAACGGAGCAGAATTCATATCATCAAGTACACAGGCGAGAAAATGTGTGCCTTTTTCATCCAAGACGACCAAATCACAGTAGATGGCTTTTCAGATGAACAGCATTTCATTACAGCAAGAAGCCAAAGAACGCCAAGCAGAAGATGAAATGGCGAAAGAAAGTGACTTTCTTTCTCTACATCTCAATATCCCAAAAAGGTCATCAATTGGCGCACAGAAGAGTTCTCTTTATACAAAGAAAAGGACTCTGAAAAGGGACTTTTCAATATATCGTTTCATGAAAAGCAAAGTCATCACATGAGGCGGAAAAATCTTCAGTCAACCAAACACAAGAGTCACAGAGAAGAAGCCAAATAATTGCAATTAAAAGTTGCACTATATCATATCACTTTCTGATTTATAACCATGTGTTCGCCTCTCGTGCTCGCGGTTTTTTATTAACCTTGACGTCGTCGTTGAGCATGGAACAAGTGAGAATTTCATTGAACTCTCTCATATTTTATTTTACACTTTTTGTACCAGCAGCACAATTCAGTAGGAAAAAAAACAGGCAAAAGACTAAACAGAGAAACAAAAAAGTGGCGGAAAAATAGCAAATTGAGGCTCCAATGTCAACCAGAAGTCGTGAAACTTCATCCTTTCATTGTTGAGTATGTTTGGCTAACGTCTTTTCAATGGCTGAAATCCACATTCTTTGACCATAATATAATACCGAAAGGGAAATTAATGAGGGTTATAATTGAAAATGTCGCGTATTCAATTCCACCCAGGAAAATTACCTGCAGAAGTGAGTAGCAAATTTGTTGAAAGTAATTTTGCCACAACTTTGGCACTTCTCATGACATTTGGCAGTGAGAGAGCTTCGAAAACTTTGTTGTAAATAAGCTCACAGCTTTTATATAAACACACACACACACACACACATAGAAAATTAGCGCAATGTAAATTACTTTGGCCAATTCTCGCTCTTTTATTATCCACCTAATGTCGTCATCAAGCCAAAGAGAGCTTCTCAGTCTCGAGCGGCATTGTTGATGTTGAGTCATCTGAAAATCTCATACGATGAATTCCCCAACTTCACATCCACACCAGAGACAGAGACTTACATTGTCGATTCTGTGCAAAATAGACTAAGAAAAACAATCACGTTCTCTTCTACCATCTTGTCACTCCCGCGGCAACATGACAAGAGACACAATCCACACGCTGTTCTTCTTCTGTGTGTCAGGCAAATTCATTACACCCATTGTTTGTTTATTTCACCAATTCAGAACGACAATATTTAGTAAATTCATATCATGGCAATTTTGCACATAACAAACATCAGAGAGTGAGAAAGAGAAAAAGGACATTTTATCACCCTTTCACTATATAGATTTACCCCAAAACTTTAAATATCCCGTAACTTAACTTCCAGCTCATTCACACAAGACGAACTTTTCCATCTCGACAACTTTTCACCCCATATCAAACTTCAGATTTATAGTGCCATTTTGTCATATCAAATGAAGAAGAGTCGAATTGCTGATCAAATGTTGATTCAATCTTTCCACTCGCACGCTTTATTCGCCGCATTTAACTACACCACAACTTTCTTCAGCTTGCCACTCGGCGAAATGTAGGAAATCATGTCGATTGGACTTCTCAGAACACCAGTAAATAAGCAAGCAAAGCAGATTAATTATATAAATTCAAGGACAACCATTTTTTTGCGGTGACCATTGAATTCCATCATGTTTGGTATATAACATTCAGTATAAAACATATTAGAGCACTTGAGATAACACAAAATACAATCACCCATTTTCACAGCATGACTAATCAATACTTGCCAGAACATTTTTCCCACCCAGAATTTACAGAAAGTATAAGTTTTTCTTATGAAAACCCCTTCTTTTCTTAGCAATTTGTCACTTTTCCGCTCTAGATATACTCAAGATCCTTCATTAAATGCAATCTATCACGCTCAACTGGGCAAAGTAGTTCAAATTGCGCAATTTTCGTCCATTAAAACACATCCAAAAGAAATTTCCATAAATTTTCATAACGACTCCATTTTTTTCGTTTGTTTTGACGCATTTTTATCAATCACGAGCCATGAAATTGCACAGTTAAGATATGTGTACCTCTGTTACATTTTTTTCCCACCTCATTTTTTCTTCTCTTCCATTGAATGCAAACTTCTCAAGAGACAACAATATAATAAGAGTGATTGTATAACTAGAGAATTTACGTCTTTCTTTTATCACAAGCCGCAAACATTCTTTTTATTGATCATTGACGGCATTATCTTGTGAATTTTCCGCATTTTATTCTCTGTTTTCCTCTCAATGCTGCTTCTCTTAAAGAGATAAGTGACGAAGAAAATAGCGACGAATAGGGTCAATTTGGGCTGAACTATGGAAGTCTTAAAAAAAGAAGTTAGATCGAAATGTCTATTTTCGTACTGTATAGCAAAGTCATTTAATCAATCAATAAAATAAACACATTAATCATTGATAGATTTAAATAAAAGAGACAATTTTTCTTCTTCAAGAAAATCCTTCTCTTCCCTACAACACACAACACAAGATAAACTCCCTGTGTTCTCATTTCTCTACTGACGTTCATCATTTTATCAAATAAAACCGTGTTTTCCTTTCATCTTCAGTATGTTCTATTAAAATGCTCACTTTGCACTTTTTCCCAATACAAATATATACACATAATTTTGAAGTATTTTCGGCCGATCGTCTCTCTTCCCTTCGTCTCTATGTCGCCATGAAGAGTTAACAGATTTGCCTCTTCTTTTTCTGGGTCATTCAACTCACCACACCAGTCGTCTTATGTCAACTAAAAACTGTTTTTCAGTGTTAAAGCATTTTCATGTGCCTCATTTCCATACTTTATATACACACCAAAGCACTCTTTAGCACATAACGTGAGTCAAAATGTCTACGGATTTTTCAGACCGCAGGGAAAAAGTGAGGGAACTTTTCAACAAGAGTGCATACAAAAGTGAAGTGTTGAATGTAGGCCAAATTGTAGCAATAATTCGACAGTTTTTTTTCTCCTTTTCTACAATTACTTCACTCTCTTTTTTTTCGTGTGGTTCTCACTGTTCTTTTACACCACGAAATTCCAGAAACAAATTCGAATATTATAGCAATGTGTGCAAAAATTAATTTCTTTTGTGCATGCAATTAAATTCCCCTTAGAATATAAATTCCCAGTCATCTTTATGCAAATCAAATTGCAATTTTGTGCCGAATAAAAAGTCCCTCAACAAAAGAGATTGATCACACATGGGAAATGAGTGAAAATTGTGGGTTTTTTTTTGTATAAATTTACATTTATGAACAATACGTGAGGAAAACAATAAAAATTTCATGAATAATATGAGCAATTTTCACTGAATGACAAACTATTTGTTTGGCAAATGCAATTAAAAATGTCATTCTTCTTCCGTGATGCTCTCATCGCTTTTAAATCTGAAGACCATTAAATAAATTCCCTCTTTTCCTACCCTCTAGACTAGACATTAAACAACCTGTTGGCGGGTGAATAGAACCATTTCTTTTCTAATTAAATTACATGGAAAACATCTATTGTCAAATCCATGGTATGCCATTTTTTTTAAATCCCTCCAGAATAGCACAAAAGGCATAAAAAGAGTCTGCAGCATGACTTTGCCACCCTTCGCAAAGCACAAACACACACACATTAAGTGGATTAGAAAAATTCCTCCATAAAAACAATTCGCGGAGGGTTTTCGTGTCAATTGCCCCGCGCAAGGAGGACGCTTGGCGTGGCACAGAGTCGGGGTGGAAAGTATAACAAAAATAGGTTAAACACAGTTAAGCAATTAGGAATGAAATTCATTCCGCAAGCTGTTGCGAAGGTTTTTCCCAGCCACAAGAAAAGCAGAGAGGATAACAACGAGATAAGCTATCCTCAATCTTTATGCGTCATTTTTGCTCTTTTGCCACCACTTTTCGCCTCTCGCATCGTGAGTTATTCAATTTCCTGTAAGCGCACAAGCAACAATGGTATTAAAAACACAGTGCAGAAGAAGACACGCATATTTTGAGAGGAGATTTTGCAATGTAACCTTCATTGTTCAGTGATTTTACGATAGAAATCTTGGATGAAAAAAAAAATCTCAAGAATATAGTTTTAAGTGTTTACACAATATTTCATTATAGTTCATCATTAGTCCACCATTCCGACAAGCACTCAACTCTCGCATCCTAATCGAATTTCTTGTCTATCCCCAATCCTCCTGAGACTGTCCCTCAATCTGGCCAATTGAATTTAATCAGTTTCTCTCCATGTTTTCTCTCTCGCTCTCTCACTTTCCAGGGCGAGAGTTTCGGAAAGGAGGACAAACAGAATTTCGGCAGAATTGACCCAAAAACTCCCCGAAATGACACACACACACTCACATGCACGGCACTTCTCTCCCTCTCGCCTGAGCCTCTCAGAGTTGTCGATTCTTGTTGGCAAAGTAGATTTCCCAGAGAAGCCACTTAACTGATTAGGCATTTTACCTTTCCATCCCAATGGCAAACAGATGAATGAGGGGCCGAAGAACAATGGAGAAGCACATCAAATATTATCACCAATATTTAATGAGTCTCTCTCTCTCTGTCTCTTATTCACTTACAAGCCACCCTCTTCATCGTCTTAATCAATTAGAATTTTCGCCCTGTGCCTTATTAATGACGTCCCATACTCGAGGACTCGCAAACAATGTGCAAAATTGCCGCGGTCAAAGAGATGAAAAGCATTTTCACTCGTTTTCTATACAATTTACAATTGCTTCGTTGCAAAATGCGAGACAAACACATGAAATTCAAGTTGAATTTCATGATCAAATGGGCATATTTTGTGTGTACTTTTGCTTTTTTGCAGAGAAATCGTTGTGAAATTCACAAGTTTTCCCGTGTTTTCTACGAAATACGCATTGACCATCACTCGGCAGATGAATATTATTTTTCTTCTGAGGTCGTCACTGAAGGCAAAAGCTTTTTTTTGTGAAGTTCAGAGATGTCAATCCGGCCTTCTTGCAAGCAACACGCGACGGCACAGGTAAGGAATAATTGAATTTTCTCCCTGTCACACATACACACGCACACATGATTAAGTAATTTCCATGCATAACTCACCACTTGCGATGAATGGCACGATCAACAGGAGCAGTATTAATCCACATTTCAGTGACATTTTCCACTCGGGAAGAGAATCCTCGATGGGCAGCCCTAATCCTCTGCAATGTGCGGCGAATCGCGTGGAAAATGAAAAGAGCCAACTAAACAATACACTGACCACGAGAATTTCATGTATGAACCAAAGAAAAAAGTGTCTCTCTCTCGAGCTTGCTTCCTACTGGGCCAGAAGCACCATGTCTCGCGAGATTTCTCTTTCACTATCACATCACACTGGCTTCACTTCTCGTGTGCGCCTCCGCTGGGGCTCTCCTGGGGGCTGATCGTTTCCGTCTCTCTCGGGGCTCAATTGCGGCCCATTTCACGCACCTTCGGCTGACACGCGGACATTAGTTTGGGATGTGCGAGCAGTGGAATTTCCTGGAGTGCCGCGAGAGGCCTTTGTCTGGAAAAGGAAGAGACTGCGATATGGCGCATGTCACCATTTATCCTCACTGGCTGACGTCTCAGTCGCCCTGCCGCGGATTGTTGCGCCCCTGCACTGTTGCTGCCCTCGCGAGTGCGTCTGGATGGCTCCTGGCCACCAACGCCAAGCGCCAGCCCGAGATCAGCTGTTTCTGTTTGTAAACACACAGCCACTGAGGACACTTGGAGGACGACTCCGCGGCGAGGGGGTGGGAAGTGTCCTCCGAGCAGGACGACAGCGCCTTCCAGTGCAAAATGGCAGCACCACAAACCACCCCAAGAACACAGAGACAAAGAGCCTCTCACTCGCCACGCTCAGGACTCCCCCGGGGGACGCTCCCCAACCGGATAAATCCAGTGTATTGCAATTATTTTGCAATCACCACGCAGTGGCGTGCAAGAAACAAGATGTCGTTTTGGGGGCGCCCCTGTGCCTGTATTGATTGCAGCGCTCCAGCAAATTCCAGCTCACTTTTCGTCCCAATTCACACCCAATTCGGCCACTTGGTGCACGGCAAACCCTCCTCGGTCACTCACTGTGGGTGCTGGCAGTGCGCTGGGGCGCTTTGGGGTGGTGAAACATGGGTTTTCGCCCAGGTTTTGCCAAGGAAAAACTGTACTCACAACACAAATCCACCTTCTGAAATGTCTCCGCGATGACTGAGACTGGAAAGGCTGGAACGTCTTCACCACACTGAAGAATCAACGCTGTTGGCACACCCTTCAAAACACCCGTTCGTACACTGCAAATGGCAGTGATATGATCGAAAAGAGACACGAAGAGTTCGAAAGATCCACAAACCGCTCAAGTATTTGATGAATAATAAAGAAAACACACTGATATTATTTCATTGAAAATGGTTTTTTGCGATATATTTCGTACACTGTTGTGAAATAAAGTGTGATATTCCTCGACAAATTCAGCGTGGTCAGAACTGGAAAATCGTGGAATGACAGTGGTGAATTTGGCGCCAGAATAAGACAACCAGATATGACAGAGCGAGAGAGCCAATTGTTCTTGCCTCAACCGTTCTCAATCGAAGCCCCTGCAAGTATGCAAAACTCACCTTCAACTCATTTTCCCATAAAATCAGCAGAAAAATCCTTTTAATTACTCTTTTATTCACTGAATGCTTTCTCATCATCCTCCTCAATATATATATATAAATACTACAGCACATTCACATTATAATAAATTATCGATTACAGTCCTATATATACAACATTCTGGGAGTGATTCTCTTTTCTTTTATTCTGTTGCGTGGGAAGAAAACAAGTGAAAAATCAAGCGGAATTTGTCTTGCAAATCTTTTGGGCCAAGTGTGCACTAAATTGTCCTAAAAAAAAATTAATATCTCAATTGCTAGCAATACTCATCGTAAATGGTCTCTTATTAACGATCTAAATTTTCTCTCTTTCGTTTCCGATAAAATTGAGGGGCATTATCATTACTTGCAATTTGCATGCTAAAACCTACGCAATTACGGCTAATTTTACACATCCTTTATCATTTTTGTCAACACTATTGAGAGACATCTAAAGTGGTTGATATTAACTGGGTCACAATCTCTCATGCGAGAGTGTTCTTCTTTGCGCTCCCCAGAGAAGTTTGCTCAGTGATGTGCTCTTCCTTCGCTCTCTTAAGTCACATTATTTTCATCAGGCGGAAAGTTTATACTTGGGAACGAATGATTTGGGAATTTTCTTCTCTAAAGCAGATAAATATCCTTATTTTGGAACAACTCTAATTAATCAATCTGCGAAATTCTCTAATACTGAATTTTTCTATGGGATTTTCTCTTAACTCTCTTCTAAAATATGTAATGCCTTTGACTCTCTTTCTCTTAAGTATCCTTAAATATCAATTGGGAAATTTCGCGAAGAAGCTCATCACCGGCGAGAGATAGCATGTCATCCTTTTAAAATAAGAGGGACAGGAAAAAGGTGATCACAAAGGACAGCTCCTGAGTATGGAGGAGCTCTAAATGACGCTCGAGGGCAGCTTCTCGAATGCCTGGCCGAACGTCTCGCGTCGCCTGGACAGCGTTCCCGCCGGCACTTGCGCATCCGGACAGCCCAGGCCGACGAGTAGCTCCACGAGCGCCGTCGTGGCTTCCAAGGAGTACTGGTGATGGTGCTGCACACCGCTGCTGTTCGCCTTCACGGACGTCGCCGCGACTGCGAGCGCTTCCCGAGCGTGTGTCAGGCACGTGCGGCCATCCTGGTCGAGCTGCTTGATGTTGGCATTGTGCTGAAGAAGGCAAACATTAATCAATGTGTCTTGGAACTCACACATTGCATGCAGGCAATAGTCACCCATATCAGAAGCTGCGAAATGGCCAGACTTCCCACGCCGCAGGCGACATGAAGAGGTGTCCGGAGGTCTCTGGCATTCAGCGGTGCATTGATCTGCTCAGGAGTCGCATGAGCCAGCAAGAGGATGATATTCCTCATGTCCGGCCTGAAGATAGCCTCAGTGAGTTGCTGCGCCACATGTCCCGCCTGCGGCGCCGGCGGCAGAAAGTCCTTGGCCTCGTACTTGCTCCTGATCCACGCCTCCTTCTCCTCACGCGTAGACACCGGCCCGGGCTTCACTCTGCCGCGCGTCACGCTGGCCTCCCACACGGAATTGGCCAGGGAATTGCCCACGGCCAGCATCACGCTCAGATGTCCCGGCGGCCACTCGTCCAGGCCCAACGAACGCACTTTGCTGATATGAGAGCCGAGATTGCGGTGAACTCCAGAACACTCAATGCACATCACAACACCCAGATTGAGACTTGCCCACTCGGGATCTACACAGAAAGAGAGAGTGTGTCATTAATCATCCGGAGGGTCAGGAGGTCAGGGAATATCTTACTGGGAGCATCGCAATCCACACAGTGACTGTTTCCGGGCACTCGACTCCTCACCAGCTGCATAGAGGCCATGTCAGTGCTGCTGTTCTGCTTCGACTTGGTGGATTCGTTGCCCTGGAGCGTCTTGAAGATCTCCTGCTCAATGGCAGCCACCCACTCGTCCCTCTCCTCCGAGTTGGCGGCCTCAAAGTGCCACTGCTTGTTGCCCAGCGACACAATGTAGAACTCAAAGCCGTCGGAATCTGTTAAATATGATGGAGAACTTGTCACATCACGAGCACTCTTCATTCCTCCACATCCGCAACACTCACCGTCATACTCATTGTTCTTCACGCCGCTGCTTTTCATGCGCCTGTGCCGCTTCTTCACGTTCGGCGTCTGAGCCTCCACTTTGGCCGTGTCGTTGATGAAGGTCTGGCTGTTGCTGTTGCTCAGCGCGATACCCTCATCGCCACTCGTCTGGCTGTTGCTCTTCCCCGGCTCCTTGAGCGTGTCGTACGCCGTCAGGAGCACCTTCTCCTTCTTCTCCTTCGCCAGCGACAGCCCACCCAGGCTGTCAGTCAGCCCATTCGCGTGCGCCTTGATCGCCGTGAGGGCACTGTTGGTGATGATGGACTTGGAGCCGCGCGGCTTCTGCCCAGGCACCTTCACGGTCACCAGCTGCAGCTGAATCTCCTTCCCATGCACATCGTCCATATAATCGTGCAGGGAGGGATGATACGTCAGCCGCCCATCGTCGCACAGCGTCACGTACTTCTTCTTCCACTCCTTGTTCAACGATTTGCTGCTGCGCTTGTACAAGTAGCCCTGCTTCAGCGGAATCGCGCGGCCGCTGCCCAACTCGCCGCCGTTCTTCAGCTTCTCGTCGCTCTTCTTCGACGATGGTATGAAGAGATTCGAGCGGCGTCTGCTCTTCCTGCTCGTCGTGGGCGTTGATGTGGGCGTCGGAAGCTCCTTCGGCGCCACATCCTTCACCACAGTGCCCGCCTGCAGCAGAAAATACCTTCGTTAGTGCTTCGTGAATGCAATTAAGGCTTATTCAATTCGTCAGAAGTAATAGAGTTAAGTGAGTCAAGGGTAAATTGAAGAATTTTGCAAAGATGTCCGCAAAAGTGACAAGTCAGATTATTTCTCAAAATTTACCGCTTCACAAATGATTAATTAATATTTTAAAATAACCAATTCAATTGTCTTTCAACTGATCAAAAATTGATAAAATTAGTGGTTTCTCAAAATGGTCGCCGATTTTCGCCATTGTGACTATATTTTGCAACGATTAATTCACCTGATGGAAGTTGTCCAGATCTCTGGTCACTGCTTGCGGAGCGAACTTGGTGATGTTGTTGTTCTCCGCGGCAATCGCCACGAGCGCCTGTTGTGACGATCCGTGCGAAATGGTGCCCCACTTGGCGTGATCCGCCACAGCGCCGTGCGCCACCAGATCGGCACTGATGCGAATGGGGATGTGATGACTGCTGGCGGACAGCGCGTGGTGGCGATGAGGCAGCGTCAGATTGCCGTGCGACGCAGAGATGTGACTCGGCGAGGCAGAACTTAGAGTGGCATTGCTCGCTGGACTGCCCGAAGAGGTGGTGAAGCCATTCGTGGGACTGCCGACGCCTCCGTGATAACTGGCAACGCCGAGACGCGTTCCCTGAGGCGTTGTGGGTCTCGAGTTAGTCGGTGTGATCGAGTGGGGCGCTTGAGGTCCGCCCAGTCGATGCTGCACAATCTTCTGACAAGCTGCAAGAGAAATAATGCCACATTCAAAAAATTTACCCAAATCAATATTAACACAAAGTATATCGAAAAACTCTACACACCATCGTGAAAGACACGCTCAACATTGAGTCCATAAGTTGCACAGGTTTCATAGTAGGAACACCATTTGAGGTCACTCGCCAATTTCCTGGCACGAACATCATCAATCACTCTGGGACTCCTCTCGCTGATCGCATCTGCAATTGCACACAGAATACACCAGTAACAAAGGCGCTCCTTTTCCTCCGCATCAGCGATTCTTTCTTACCTTGCGTCCCCACGAGTATGATGGGTATTTCTGAGCTATTCCTGAAGTGGGACATCTTCGTGAAGTAGTTGTAAACCGCATTAAAGCTCGCCTCGTTCTCCAAGCTGAAGACGAAGATTACAGCATCCACCCACGCTGCAAACTGTGTAAAAACCAATCAATTAATTACTTTCCAGCACGATTCCACCTTGATTCTATTCCCTCAATTTCTACTTTTTTCACTCGCCGGCCAGCCAATGCCTCTCACAATATTTCTGCATTCAACAGTTTTCTATAGAAAAATTACCCTCGAGCAATTCAATTCGAAACTCTCTTTCTCTCTCGCTTTACCACTAATGCGATTTATTCGGGATAAGAGACTTCTTTGGCTTAAATCTCAAAATGATCCACAACTTCGAAGCTTTCCTAAGGTTTCCTCACGACTAGAAATATTAATGTGAAACTCATTTTGCCGGTTTTCTCCCCTTCACGAGCTCTTGAACGCCTGCGCGGAATTTCAACCCTTTCATAGAATATAGTGCAGAAAATGCACATGAAGTGATTTTCTTGCCATCCTCCCTCGATAGACAGCATTTTCCACGTTCTCTTCGGAGGAAAGTGTGCGGAAAGGGAGAGAAGGCGAGAAGAGAAAATGTGCACAATACTGTCCTTATTGTGGCCTCACACAACTCAATCCAGAAGCGCTCCTTTTCAATATTTCAAATGCAAAATTCAACGCGCTTCTCGTGCTAAAATTACAGCAAACAGTGCAAAATTTCATGAAAAATTTCCTCAACAAGATGTTTAGAACTAATGTGAAAGATTCAGTAAATTTCACCCAATTACAAAACTCTAACGATTTACCAAAGCGAAAGGATGGAAAATTTCCTCTCTTTCTCTGCTGTTGTTTAGTTTTTTTTTCTTTCCTTTCCCTTCCCTCACAACAATTGCCTGTGTGGTGACTTTTTCCCTGGCAACACGACAAAACGATTCAATTCACTTAAAAGAGGGTTAAATTTTATCAAGAAAGTGCAGAGAAAACTTGTCGTCTCTTGAATGGTTCTTTCAAACTCTCTTTCCTCGCGTACAACCATCAACGTCTTGTCCAACAGCCAACGACAGATTTGAGAAGTAGCAAATTGCATTTGATTCCCTCCATTGTCACCATAATGTCTGGGCAGAGAAACTGACTTAATTTTTCCAATTGCTTCCTCGTTTTTTGCTCCTCTTCTTCATCCCTTCCACTTTTTTTCCTCCCTTTTACAAGGGGAAAATTGTCCTTCCTTGCATTTCATCTCGGATGAAAAGAGATAAAAAAGAGGGTGAAGACATGAGAAAGATGAGATGAAGAGCAGAGATTGCAAGCGGAGGAGTTTCCCATCTTCAATATATTGTATATCTCGGATTTTCCTCTATGTATGCATAAAGAAATCCACTATAATTGCTTTTTCATGTTGTGCTCGAATTCTTTTTTCATCCCCATTTTGCAAACCCTCTCGGATAGTGTCAGTGAGAGAGTGAGGCTGAATCGATTTCGCCTCATATTGTTTCAATGATATTCACAACATTTTGCAAAATTCATATTCAACACTTTTCCACTGCATACATTTACATAAAATTCCGCATTCACATACACTTTTTTTTTCTTTACTGTGCCACATTGGAAAAGCGGGAGAGCTTTAGTCAATATTTGAGGGAATAGAAAAACATTCAAGGAGAAAATATGACTCAACGAGAGCGGCTTCTTTTGCTGATCAATCCTCATCTCAACGTGAAGATTGTTTGATCAATTTACACTTGTGATTGTCTTAAGAACATCTTCTCTTGTTCTTTTTTTTCTTCTCTCATAATTCTCACATTTTCTGCGTCAATCGACACCATATAACGCTCGACACACAGTGCAAATCAACACTTTAAATCTTGTGCGCAGAAATCCCCCAAAATCCCTCTCAAATGATGTGAACACTTTTAAATACCAAAATAGGGAAGAAGAATTTATTGAGGCAGGAAAACAACCCTCGCAGGAACTTTTCCATACATATATTGTGATTTATGTTGAGGGTGTTGAGAGTCAATCACCCCATAATCCATATAGACATTGGGTGTGAAATGCATGAGAAAATCCCCTGCGGCATTCATTGCTCAAGAGCTTTATGCGATTTTCCTTCAAATTTACATCCGATCAGCTTATCTTTATGATTTTCGGCATTAGGGTTGCCAGACACTTTAAATATAGCCATCGATTGGTTCTAGCGGCAAAATCATATCACACGAGCACTTAAACTTTGATAACTCTCTGAAATACTACTTTCCTCAGGACATCAACAGCAACTTAATCTCCTCATATTTCATGCAATATCCTATGATGAAGAAAGGGCACAAACTGATAGAGCCGCAATGTAGAGGCAAATAACAACCAATTAATAATGAAAAAGTCCATTACAGAAATTCTCCACCCACAAAGGAAAATCATTTCCACCCTTCTCGAGACTGAAGTAAGCATGAAAAATATTATTTTTCCTCCCTTGTCATTAGTGGAAATCTTAATTTGCTTTTAATGAAAGTCACAAAGAGGAAATTGCCAGTTTCACACTCAATGGTTTTAACAACCTTCGCAAGAAATTCACCTATAACTTTTTATTTCATCTTCACTCTCTCCTCTTTTTGCTCCACCCAAACAGCTCACATTCTATTCCGTCATCCATGAATTCACACGAATAACTATTTTTCTGGTGTCTCTTCTCAGTGGGAAAGTGTATTTTTTTTTCCTTACATTCCCAATCCATTCGATATTTATGAGAATCATTCACAAATGTCCACAAGATGGGCATTGAGAAAATCCCCTTTTGGCCGTTGTGCACATTTTCCCTTCTGTTTCACTCCTCTTTCATTCCCATTTTTCCCAACAATTTTCACATCTCTCCATATGTATTAATAGAATTGCTCCTTTCGCAAAGCTCTCTGTGTGTTCTATCGAGAAAATGTCCTTATTTCTCTATCACATAAGAGACATTTTCATAAAGAAAATGATCAACTCAGGACTTCGTGAGTTCATCCCCAAAATGAGAAAGAAATGAGAGTGAATTCAAATACAAAGCCAAATACCATTTTAAATTCAACTTCGCTTTCATCTCTCCTGTTATACAAAATTAATCATCTCCCCTTATTTGACTTCTGTGATTGTGAGCTGAATAAATATAACAACCGCGCGAGGGTGTATTTTTGAGGGTTTCTTTCGCCACGCAACTCGCGGAAGCGCACAATGAAGGTGTTTTCATTTTTTTTTTTGAATGTGAAAAACTTTAACAATACATAATACCGACTAGCTACTGGATAAATGGCTCTGGATGGTATATTTCCAGGCCGCGAAAAAGGCAAACATTGAGGGGGCAATAGCTCATTTCTTTCACAGCCGCGACGCCATGGCGTCACACTGGCGCCAGCGGCTGACGTGTTTTCCGGCGTCCCGCGCGCCAATCATGCAGTCACGCACGCTCACCTGCATTTCAGGTGGGCCACCCTCGTCGCGGATCAGCAACAAATAGCTCTGGTTGTCGATGAACACCTCCTTCTTGAAGCGCCCACCCTCCGGCGACTCCTCCTGCATGTAGGATCCAGTGAGGTAGCGGTGCACCAAGGCGGACTTCCCGGAGCTCAGCGATCCCACAATGCCGAGCCGCAAGTCCGGTACAGACCTCGAGATTGTCCATTCCTGACTGTTGACGAATGAATCTGCGGAGAGAGAGAGAGAAGAACATCAGATTCACGTCGAAGCCACAATAGAGTTGAATATGTAGATAGATATGAGATAACAACAAATTTCCATACAAGAAAAACAATCTTATCTCGCATCTCCCATCACAGAATATAATCTCTTTCTTCTCTCAATTCACCTCTTCAGCTGCAGAGAACGATGAGAAATCAATGCGCGAGTCTGAGTTGCAATTTCATATTTCACATAAAATTGTATTTATTGTCCCTCTCACTCCATGTTAGGGCCTCTCGAGGAGCCTCAAAGACGAACTCGTTATACGTCTTTTAACATGTCAATCAAAATTCATTATTCTCTTCATATTCTACACGACCTCCTTTTCACCGCGCGCACATCATCTTCTCGTCAGACAACCAGCGACTCTGGCGAAAAATTGTGCGACACCATTAATTTGTAAATTATATACAAGAAAGAAGGGTTGAGCGTCTCACTGTTGTTAAGAGGTGCAAAATACACCGCCAAGTCAATTGTTATAAGGCGTTTCTCTCATGGCGCGAATGAGAACCACAAATTGATATTCAAAACCTCCCCTGAAGCGCGCGATTGACAATCTCCATGCCAGTTAATCAAGGTTTGTATTCAATATCCATGTCTCATTGTCACCCATTTTCCAGCCTCTTTGTCTTCTTTCATCTACACACAGTCTCAACTCTGTCCAAGTCAGTTATATTCATCTTCCCTTAAGAGAACATGCAAACATCCTGTCGCACCCTTTTTCCCCGTGTCCTTTTTTCCAACACTTACCAGCGCACGATTATTGTCTCAGATTTCAAGTTTAATGTAAACATCATTTACAGACAGCATTTGGTCATAGTGAAATGGCGAGGAGGTTAAGTGTTTGACACACATGGCAAATCAAGGATTTTGCACCACTTTAAATGCATCCAATCAATTTTTTTTTCCACAGACACACCAATTTTAATCAAATTTACGCAACATTCCTCAAGAGCACAACAAAAAAAAACCCCAAATTGGTGTAAAACCTCGTGATGATTTTGAAATTTCTCACATCAACACCCAATTTGATTGGAATTAAATTGATTGTTACACAAATTGATCATGCAGAACACAAAAAATACACATGAAAAACCTCCTCATTTGCCTAACATATATCTTCCTCTAATGAGTAACGCGCTGAGAACATTTGTGGAGTTGAAAGAAAAATTACCATCATGTATTCTGTCTTGTTTACAACCCAAGAAGATTGAGTAATTTTTAATTTCCACCAATTTGGGGATCTCATTTCCAGCACTGTCAAATGATAAATCACCAACCCTTTTCTTCTTCTTCCTCCTCACCCCGAATATCCTCTATGCGTCAATGAAAGTCGCGAGGAAACCCGCAGAGAAAAGAAGAACTATTTGGTGGACAGAAAAAAACCTGCCAGAGCTGTTCTCAGCCTAATTACACACACACTCCTTTCTCTCTCTCTCACTCTCACTCTTTCATTGCGACTTCCTCTGGTTAATCAAACTCATGTAATTCCTTCTTAGACAAATGACACGGAAAAGTCACCAAGAAAGTCCCTTATTTTTTCTCCTCTGCGCCCTAAATGATTAATCACATGCAAATTGGTGTCGCAAACACTCACGATTCTTAATTTATGCACACAACAACAACAATTATGGTGTCACGAAATGCATCAAGAGTTGATTGATGAGGCGAGCAAAAGGATAAGAAAAGGGACGATGAGAGATGTCGTGAGAATTCTCTCTAACAAGGATTAATCTACGTGCGAACTCTACTTGACCCATGCGAACATCTCTCTCTCTCGTTCACTCTATGCAAATTCCTCCCCATCTAATTGTCCAATTCATTCAGATGAGATCACTTTGGCGCCTTTTTGGGGTCAAAACACTGTTAAAACAACGGTGCACCGTGCTGACTCAGGAAGTGTAATTGAAGATATGTTCCTCACACAGAATTTAAATGATCTCTAATCAGTGCCTGCGGATTTTTGCTTTAATTGAGTCTCTCCTTATTCAGCAACACTCCTTGTGTACATTCTGCAGATTTGTCTGAGTGTGGAGAAGCATATGCAGCACCACTTTGTTTTCTCTCCCCCTCTCGATAATCATCATCATTCTCATTGTTATATTATTCAGTTCTTCACGACAAATTTTCTCGTCAACAAACACGTTTCATTCTTCCGTGGAAGTTCATGAAATGTGACCCCCTCTAATTGAGATTTACACCTACAACCGCCACGAACTCCGCAACTTGTTATTCTTCTTTTTTTCTGCTTCGGGGCATAATATAATACCACGGATGGTAGAAGACATTCTGTTTTGAGCAGAGGACACACAGTGATTTTCATTCAAGACATTAACATTGCGCAGAATTTATGTTTGACCAACATAAAGTCCCGCTCCACCCTCTACTCATTGCTTGCGTGGAACGTGCTGTTTGTGCAAAAAGTCGACGAGGGAAGGTTGTACATAAAAGGAAATATACGGCCATTAATTAAGGGACTTCACGTGCTTTTGCCACGGTGGTTGAAGCCAATAATTGATGCAACAAACACTCGCCAGCTATTTTCTTCTCTTTTCGCCTGATGTCGAAGGTGAACGTAATTGTCCTTCCCTGCGCGTGTGTGAGGTAATTTTGACAAGACATTTGTGGCCAAAACCATACATAATACAAGAAGTGATTTTCCAATAAAAACATTGCTTCCAACTCCAACGCCAGCACGAATGTGTGACAGGTATAAAACCTCATACTAAATGACAGTTACATTGAAATTTATAGGAATTCAACGGAAATCGAACGAGCAGCAATCAAATATTCAGCCAATAAGAAGCAAAACAAATTCCACAGAGCCTAAATTTCAATATCATCCCCTCTAAATCTTCTCCCCAGTCGAGGGATCATCATAAAAAATTCATGGGAAATCTAAGCAATAAATATAAAAGCCCTCCCCTGACCGAAAAACCGCCTTACTTTTGCACAAAGATGCGTTAAATTGCGAAATATTTGCATAAATTTGTGTACACACAGAGAGAGAGGGAGAGAGAGACGTGTTAATGTGTCCATAAGCATGTCCAGTCTCTAACCTTAGAAACCCTCACAGAGAGAGAGAAGTGAGGTGATAAATAAAAATCTGGTTCACATTCATTTTCCTTCGGACAATTGTGTGTTATAGTTTTATAATTCGATATGGTTTAGCCCCCTTTCCCAAAACACATTTCCATAATTCGCGACGTATCACCCATCTTTCAAGGCAGCACAATATTAATTTCAATTTTATTTGCGGCTATTGTGGACAATGAATGATCCATATGGAAAGGATATCCATGTCGCGCAGAGTATTTTCGGGGTTCGAACTCGCCGCGCACGGCCCTTTAAATCCTCCTCAGGATTGTAGCCGGACAATGAGGACGAGTGAACTCAATTTGCATTTCTGCAAGACATTCCTCGAGTGCCAAATTGCTTCTCTATTGCCATCGCACAGTGTGATGCCAAGCGAAGGACTCACAAGGAATTCTCCGGGGAAGCCAAATTCTCAAATTCCACACATTCTCACATGGAATGTAAAATATTCGCGAAATTATGCGCGATATTATTTAAACATTGCTAAAATTACAGAAATAGTATTAGTTTTCATTTGAAATTCAATGCAATATTGGCAAAATGGGCAAAACACACGCGAATACCATGAATTCTTGCCTAAGAATTCAACCAATTTATTCGCCTACTTGTCCACCTCTTGGTCATATCGCAACAATGAGAGCTCTTTGGCCTGATTCTTCGGCAATGGGTGATCTTTGAGAGACCCTCGTCTCTCCTTCACGTGAATTTGCCCCCTCGACAGCATGCCTATATATATATATTGCTAATTTTTCCCTCTCGCATATCGACATTGTTATTGTCCATTGTTGGCCATCCTCCAGAGGCAGCACCGCGCACAATGCCTTTTCACCAGACTGGTTTCAGAGCCACGCATCTTCTCTTATGTACTCACATAAAATTGCATGAGTATCACTCATTTTCTGCAAGATCTCTGCGAGATTCGAGGATCTCAGAAACAGCGAGACAACCAAATTCCAATGGGACACATTTCCGAGAGAAGACTGACCAGAAGATTGGCGCCCTTCTCACAATATCCTCTCGATATTGACACACACACGAAACATTGCAGAGGTTTTATGTGAATTTGAGCATGAGAAATCCTTTTGTTCGAATCCTCTTCCTAAATCACAATCTCTCACTCTCTTTCTCTCAATCTCCCGTTGCATTTGCAGAAAATTTATTAAACGACCTTCTTCCGCTTTTCAACTTTCGCCTCTTCAGCAGACAAAACTTCGTCATTTATGACTGCAAAATGTATATTTCATAAATTTGCCGTGCAACAATAAATTTACACTCTTTGCAACATCATTTACTTTCGGCTAGAAGAGGTGAGAGAGAAAAGAGGAAGGAAAATAGCTTCCCAAACTCATACTTATATATTGTTTTCACTGTCGATTTCCTCAATGCAATTTGCCATTTTTTTCTTCTTCTCCTCTCATACTCTTACCAAACAAGTCTCAGCTCGCCAAAGAAGAGTTGTAACAAATCAAAGCAATTTCACTTTTCTTCCATCGTGTGTGGGTGTTAATTGACAGTGCGATTCTCTGGGGCCGAAAAAACAGAACTGGAAGTTGTATATCAGTTTGCCCAAAAGGCAAAAACAACACCCAAAACACGTCCCTCATCTTCCCTCACGCATACTCTCCGATTTTTTTTTCTTTTACGAGCGCCATTGGTTACGCAAGGAGCCATTTGTTGCGGAACATAAAAATTATTAGTGACGGTCAGCTGATTTTCCAACATTTGAGAGAAGCCAACGCATCAAAAAACCACACACGACAGATGATTCTCGCTGACAACATCATTCACTCTTCCAGCGTCCAGACGGAAAAGAACTGACATGCGGGAATGCCTTGAAAAGGCGGTGGGGGAATTAATCAGTTCATAATTGCAAATTCAATTGCCATTCTCACTGTGATAGACATCAGACAAAATGTTTGGACATTCGCTTAATCACTAAAACAGTGCGAACAATTATTGCCAAGTCACTGTTGAAAATCGTAATTGCTTTGTTTGCGATTCTAATTTTCATTGCTATTCTGTGGTTTTTGTCCACATTTCAACATAACAACATTTATTGTGGAGAAATAATTATACTTATTGTACACAACGAGAAATATATTCAATATATCCCACGAAAAATTGCCTATACAAATTTCAGTTAATACAGAATCCCAATAAAATATCCTCTTTGCCTTATTGCTTCTATAATTTTCATTCCCTCATTCGCTGCACAAGCTTAATATATCCTCTTGTTTGTATCCTCGTATGGCAAAAAATTTCGAGGACATGAACAATAAAGCTGCATTAAAATTCGCTCGATGCGCAAAAGCTTTTGGCACGCATCCAAAAGGATTTTCACTTCTCTCGGAACAGCAAAATGACAACTAATCTTCACAAAAGATTGAGCAAAAGAAAATTCTTTCACGCGAAATTGTCCAAAAGCTCTCACTTAATCTCCCATTCAATATTCAGTCAAATTCAATATTCAAATGTGTGGATTTATTGTGCTATTCTCCACCATAAGCAAATTGCATTGGATGAGATTTTCAATGGCGGGAAGTGATTTTGGTGGCACAATTTCTCAATTATCGCCTCATTGTGTATGTCTTTTTGCTCAATTTGTTACCATTTCGGGTCAGACTATTTGGGATTCCACATTTGGTAATGCTGTTTACTTAACAGTGAACGACTGTTTGCGTGGAATTGTAAATTTTGTGTAATATCACCGCCCCAAGAGTGTCAATTACATTCTATGCTATCGTTACACATTTAAGGAGTGAACTTTGAGACACTTCCGGCAATTGCTTGGGCACACAGTCTTGCAGACAGTCTCTCTCTCGCTCTCCTTGGTGGGAAGAGGATGAGCGGAGTGAGAGATAGGAATACCAGAAATGGTCACGGCGGCTCTATTTTGGGTCATTGCTCCTCTTTGCCTCGGCACAACATACACGAAAATATACCTTCACCACATATGTAATGCTCAACATTGCTGGCTCATAAGTATTTTAGCCCATTCTGTATTGTTTCCATCGCTATCTCAATATCAATATCTCCGCTCAAGCTCGCTCAATGCCCACGGTTTGTTCACCCTCAGCAACTTTGACTGTTGCTGTTTAACTAAGATTTATCCCAAAGGAAAGCCCCAAAAACAATCAGTGGGAATATTTGCCTTTCTCACTCTCATTTTCACTGCCAATTGTTATCAACTACCAACACTCGAATGCAATTAACAGACTGATGATGATGAATAGATGGGAAAAAGCCACCCAAAATTCCCACATAAATCATACCAGACTTTCGTTTTTCACGTTCAGACGCCACCAGTGATTTCGTCCTCTTCACACGCAGCGACCTTCGTCGAATGGACCTGAGAAAAGTCTCCGGCATGCGAGAAAATCGCGGTGTTTCCGGCGCCTTCCGCTCGGGCAAAAAGAAATTCTTCACAGCCAGCATCTTATGAACTTCCACACACCGCGAGAGAGAGTAAGAGATATTCAACAAGTCACGGAGAAGTTTATCATATCGTGGAGATTAACACTGTTTAACTGGAGTTTGTGTTCCTTCTCAAGCACACACAGAAAACACACTCGTTCTCTCACTCTCTAATGCGTGATAAGATTTTCTGACTCTTCGAGAAAGTCTCGAGACCAAAATTCTATAGTTTTCAGTTCACCACGATGACAATAATTGTTATTTTTAGGTAAATTGCACACACACTTCGCGGAAATGTCGACGTTGAATTTCAACCATGTGTGAATCACAGTTTATGTGGGAGAAATTTCACACTTGCAAGTTGTCTTCTGCTCAGCAACGACTTAATTAACCACTGATCTGGTCTTTTAGTGCTCCAAAATCAATCCACCCACACGAGACAGCCCGTTTTCACGCAGAACGCGTTCCCGCCATCGAAAGCGGTCCGACACTGACTGACTGTTGAAACCCAACTGGTGAGCTTCGCGCCGAGAGAGGTTCCCAACTCGCAAGAAATCCAAGCCAATTGTCGTGTACCTTCTCGCTCTCACTCTCACCCATTCCGGCTCTTTTCGCCGCTTTCCTCAATCCTCTTGCCATACGCTCTCGATATTGTGATGTACGGTGCATATGAGGCTCAACGAGGGCCAAACATATCCCCATGCTGTTCGTCTTGGCAGGCATTTTCACTCACAAACTCTATATATTGCAGTATGCAATTCACTGTGCGGTTTTTCACTCTGACCTTCCTGCAACATATAGTTTATTCATAAGGTTGAAAGTTTCAGGCTCTTTCGTCAGCCACATGAAGACAAGCTAGAGAATTGATTGGGTTAGAAATAGAACACCTAAAAAAGCGCATGATTAGTGTAAAGTCAGTAAGTTTGACAGCTTTTATCACTTAATCCCTCAATGTTTTCCTCCATTTCAATACACGCTTTAACTTTCAAGCCTAAATCTCAGAGAAGCATTCATACTCTTTCAATTCCTCAGTGGATATAATGCAAGAAGACGTGGAATTAGCCGAAAAGTCATCCATTGAAGGTAAACTGTTGGGCTTCACCACACTCAAATGGATTTCATTCTTACTATTTGTACTTCTTATGAATTTTAATACATCACACACTTTCTGTCGAGTCACACCAAATGCTACAAAAACTCAAGCACACCAAAAGCCCTCCTCAACTTTATATCAAGAGTTGTTTCAAACTTGCCCAAAATGTTTCCTGTACAATTCGCCATGAACACCCACAGCGCGAGTCTGGCTGAGTATATATTTGAGAAAAGGGCCATATTGAGTGCAGAATAATTAATTTGTTGTTCTCGCTTCTGAGTCGCGGGTGACACAGTGATTGAATTCCCGTGGGAGGAAACTCTGCGTGGCACGACAGTCTCTCTAACGCTTCATCAATGTCTCTCTCTGGCCGCTCACATTCATCATGAAGCGTGCAACAAGGTGCAAGAGTGGGTTTAATCAACTTCTCAACCTTTTCCCCTGTCTTTTGCTCATTTACTCACGCAGGAGGAAAAAAAAAACACACCGCCAGTCAATTAAAATTCGTGTCATGGCACTTTTATTTTCCGGCAACTCCGCACAGCCACTTAACCCTCCGGTGAGGCATGAATTTTCGACCAGTTTCACCATCTGCAAATCAATATTGGACGATTGGGAAATGCCATTGTCAGAGTGGCACAGACTCTCAAGCATCACCCCAAAGCCTTCACTCTCGTGTGCAAATAGCTAAAGAGTGCCAAAGACACTTTCATTAGAGAGAAATTAAGCAAATGTTTGGGCAAATGCTTTAGAGCGACAGAGAGAAGAAATTGAGACTCCTCAAGTAAAGGGTTAAAGCCACTTGAAGAGACACTCAAGACGCACCCTCAGAAGAGTCGCAATAAAAGAAATTCAATATTTTTTCCTATGTCATCCTCCTCGATATTATGCTTTTGATTGCGGAAGGAAATTAAAATGTGCTCAAAGAAACATATTTTTTTTGGGCACCGCTTATATTCATAAAATTTTTACACACAACAATGACTCTGAGCCTCACATTCAGCCGGCAAAAAGGATCACTTTTCCATTTCTTGACTCCGCTCAATGGAGTCTCTTTTCTGTCTGGCAGTGAAAAGAAACTGTACTCCGTCATCTTCTGGGTGCCTTGAAAAGGATCTCATTTAATGTACAATTGTATGACATGCGGTTTTATATGAAATGATGAACAACACGAGTTTTGGTAATTTAAGAGAACGAGCGCGCTCTTATGACAGTCACATGCTTATTTTCCTCCCTGAGAGTCGATAAGGAAATGGATCCCTTTTCACATTTCTTCATCTTTCGCGCTCTCTCTCTCTCTGTCTCCTTCCCTCATTCGATATGAAATTTTATCCGTTTGCCTTGCGATTTTTTTTCTGGCAAAATGACAGAGGAAGAGAAAAAAAATCTAACAATATCAATTTGCATTTGCAATTTTTAGAGAATATCAAACATTACTTCTGTAACAGAAATTTACATAAATAACGCCATCTCACAAATTGTCTATGAATTCCCTCTCTCTCTCTCTAGAGCATAAATTACAAATTAGCCCAGAAAGAAGTCAGGCAATTTCATACCCCATTTCGTGCTCAAAAGGAGGCCCGAAATGCATTTTTATTGTCGCACCGGCATCTTCAACTTCAATTAATACCACATGACTGAGTGGTGCAGATAAAAATCTCACTTTCACAGTGGCAAATCAAACCCCTTTCTTCCCATATCCGCCTCTATCGAAGGGTGATCAATTTCACTGCGAGACACACACACCCCAGATTTGTGTATTTCTCCAGTCCACCATAAATCATGGGAAAGTTACCGGAGTAAAGCCGAAAACTGTCTCAGGAAATCTGGTGCAAAATGCACAACTTCAATATCTTATGATAATATCCCTTTTAATCAATTTGACACACTCGAATAGTGATAGAAAATTGCATGAATTTATGATCACAATGGTTTAACATACAAATTGCATCATTTATTTACTCGGGGAAAATCTTGATTTCCCAGCAGAAAAAAAACAGACACACACACACAAATACACAAATAAAACGCCGAGGTAGAAAGTCTATTCACCTTTGGAGAAAGATTGCGACATTTTGCTTAGGATATCAGAAAAATTTGCAAAAAGCAAAGTTGTGCAGAAAAAAAAAACACATCGTGCCTCAGATCAATGATTAAGTCATATTTCACCATGCCGACTCTTCCTCTTTGACAAATAACACTGTGAAATAGGAGATTTTTGCCGCATGGAAACACGTGTTGAAGAGAAAGTCAGCAGGAGGGATTTTATTTCCATTAATTGCACACATAAAGTCAAACACGATGGAGTTACAGAGAATGATTGATTATTGTTCGCCCATATATATAACTATTGAGAGATTCCATGGGGTGTTGAGGGTGATTAATTTGGCACAAAAATCCCTCTTGTAATTTTTGTATGCCTCAATTGTTCACCCACAAGGCACCCAGAGTTGCCCAGGGAAATCAATTTGTGTACTCTCCTCGAAACATCACATCAACGTTAATGATGTCCAGCACAGCATGAACTCTCTTCACGTCCGTCCAAAGCCTTCCCTAATGGATTGAAATGGAATTAAAGAGAGACATTCGACATCAGCAAAATTCATTATGCAAAATTCACCCCTTTTCCAGGGTTAGCAAGCCAAAAGGTAAAAAAAATTGTGTCCACCAAATGTCCTTCACTGAAGAGTGTTATATTTCGAAAGAAAAATATTTACTCTCCAAATGGTGAAAAGACAACAACTATTTTCAAAACGATAAAGTGTCCAAATAGAATTCTCTTTCAATCACCTCTCTTGTGTACTCGCGCGCATTTTTGCTCGTGCTCTCCGAAGTTTCAGCAAGAATATTGGAGTTTATTTAATGTGCGGAATGTGAAATAAAATGTACGCAATTCATGAGCATTTTTTTTCTTCTCCTTCTTCTGCTATATCCAACTGAAAACATTCCACCTGAGTACATAAAACTCATAAAACTGTCTATATAGACAAAGTTTCATATTTAGAGATGAGAGAATTGAGAGCAGAATTTTCAAAATAATTACATAAATATCAATTCATCACATCTCCAAAGTTAATCTCACTGAAAGTGAAACATTTTTCCCTCACAATTTGACTCATATTCTCCACTTTATTGCAAAAACTAAACACGAGCGACAGATGCAATTTTACGTTCACTTTTTCCGTGACATTTTTACATCCACTGTTAAACTTCTTATCTGCCATAAACGGACGTTTTATGTGCTGCAGAAAGTGTGACTTTTCAATGGGCGAAATGGTGCACGTTTTACCGAGTTTCCATCGCACACATGCAATGTCATTCAACCGTGCAACGCGCGCTTGACCCAAAAGTCACACGGAAAAAATACCAAATTATTAATATTTTGTCTGGTGAAAATTCACCTCTTCATTTTTCATGAGTTTCCCCAACATTGTGTGTCGATGCCAATGTCAATTATTTTCTCCATTACTGTGTGGAAAATAAACTGCCAAACTCAAATTGACTTGCACACACAGGGAGGTTAAATATGGCATTATAATTAGTTCAATTAATTTAATCATCCCTTCGGCACTGCCAACAGTTGCTATGAATAATTTTCACTTGTGCTCCACAATTTTTCGTGATGTCTGTCTCGTGCGTTCATTTCTTTGTTCAGTTGTCCACAATTAACTGGGGAATAGCATTCTTAAGTTTATGCAAAATTCAATTTAACCATTCATATTGCAATTTCTCGGCGAATAATAATTTTTGCAAATGCAAAATGGGAACACAGTTGAAAGTACAAACAACCCGTCACATTTATCAGTTACAAGACTTTATTGGCTAAAATGATATATATGGACAATAGAGCAGTCATCAGAAGGCTATAATTTGTCCGAGATGAGATTAGACGAGTTGCACTCATGATCTCAGAACGCCCATTCAATTCTTTTCAACCAACTCTTGAGAGATGCATTTTCCATTCATTAGTGGAACAATACAGGCTGATTCTCTTTCTCTATACATCACTATTGTAATTTTGAGGAGGAGATTAGACATCCCATGATCACAATTCATGAATAAGTTTGATATTTTCAGTGAGATGATTCCTCTCCAGATTCTCCTCTTTCTCTGACATCATTTTCCTCTGCGGCAGCGGCACTCATCATTTGGGAAACAACCCGAAAATCAACAAAAATTACTCACAGAATTATTATTGAGCAGTGGTGAAGTGAGAAGTGTGGGTTGATCGGTGAGTTTATGAATGAAAATTCAGTCACTCAATTTGCATTCAGACACACACAAGTGAATATTTATAGATTTATACAACTCAGAAATCTGACTCATCCAGTCGACTTGTCTCTGAAAATCGATAGCACTATTCAATGAGATAATCACCCTCGTTGCTGAGCGTGTGCCGGCAAGGACAGAAAAGTCACCCTCAAGAATACATTGGCTTTTCCCTCTGGAAAATTTTACTCCAGCGCTGCACGCGTGAAATTAAATCCTAAACAACCCATATCTCGACTTTATCATCGGATCCAGAAAGAGAAGTTGAGGGCGAAGAATGCACCACCCTCGCCCTATAGGGATGAAAATCACCGCCAGTGCAGGCGCATATTATTACTCTCATCATTCACCATTCTGCCCAGGAAAGAGCCCACACAGGAGGGTGGAAATCACCCTCCAAGGGGCTTATCAATCACACGCGGCGGCTCCCATCAGATACACTTGAATATTCAATTTACCACTCCGATGTCTCTCTTTCTCTCTCCTTCGCTCTCACCCTGACATATTGAAGCGTTTCTGCATGAAGAAATCATTAAATTCTATCATTCGAGACAGACAAATTTCCCCATTTGGGTTCAAACCCTTTCAGCAGAGTTGAACCACTAGATTTTGCCGAAAACCCATATCAAATTCATCTGTAATCTAGACAAACTCACAATCACTTTAAATTTTCCACCCTCTGGCCATAAAATGCGAAACTTTATCGATTGCACCGCCTCTAAAATGAATATTCCGTCACATGTCGTCATGAGACATGCAAGATTACGAGGGTGTCTAATTAGTTTTGGCGTCAATTTCTCGAGCCAAAGAGCATAAGTACCACAATTCACGGTTTCATGCCGGCAAAAATTGCGCACAGGGATGACGACGAGAGTCCTCGAAGAAAGGCCCCTCGTGGCGCAATTGAAACCAACAATTATAAATCATGACTCAGAGAGGAGAGTGTGTTTTGAGGAAGAAGGAACAAACACCGCCTGTCATAATTGCCAACAATGGCACAGCAGGAGTTGAGAAAAATTATTGGCTAAGGGATAAAAAAGGACATTAAAATATTAGACGAGTGGAGATTTATGCGGAATCATGGTGAAAAGCGGATTAAAAGTAGAATTCATCAACATTCCCCGATAATTGCACTCTCTTCTATGCATTTTTATACACACTCACACACGAAGCACGCACGAAGTTGGCAAGGGTGCAAAGGATGAAGGCTGCAATATTTATTCCGCAGTTGAGAGACTATAAAATAAATAACCATCCATTTGAATGTTCCTTTAAAGGATCGCTTCATCACCTTTTCCCATTGTTAGAATCATCAGTGAGGAAATTCGTCTTCTCTCACTACTTAATCTTCACGGCGATATTCCCGAAAATCTCTTCATTATCCGTGTGCAATCGCATGTAAAACGCGGTGTGTACCTTTTCTTGTTTATTCAAACATTTCAACTGGGCTACAAACTTTAACACACCCAGTGATGCTAATCCATCACAGACAAAATGCAAGGGCGAAGAACTTTTTCTCCGTGCGAGTGAGAAAAGCCTCAAAGATCCGCTTTGCGGTAATTCTTGCATTTGCAAAGACTTTAACAAACTTTCTGAATCTGTCTAAAACTGCATCTTGTAATTGGCTGAAGTTCTCTCTTCAGGTTTCTTCTCCTCCTCAGAAAACATCACGTGAAGAGATGAAATAATTTTGACGGGGAGGAACACATGATTTTAATGATGCTCTCGCCCCGGTTGAATATGGTGCAATTCCCCTCAATGAAATGGCATTAGCCATAGAAAATCCGTTGGATGGCACATGCTTTCTGCCGAGATCTTTTCTTCGATCCTTCTCCCTTCAGTTTCATTGCCATTGTCATGCTCTCCCCGTCGTCTTTTCCTTTTGCCCATATAAGACGCAACGGAGTATTTTTGTTATGCTTTTGCAGTGATTTCCAATGTGGATCGCGCGCGCAAATTTTCATCCCATGGCCACAGACTTTTTCGGTGCATGAAGAGATTTGAGGAGTGTCGGACAATGTTTTTCCAGGTAAGAGGTAATACCCAAGAGAGAAGACGCATTTTCGAAGAGGGATGGGTATTCAATCTTCATTGCCATCATGTTTCTTCTCCTCTTCTCTGCTCGCGTTTCAGGAGATGAGGAGAGAAACATATGTACATAAAGGGGCCAATGCTTATGTAACATTTTGAGGAATCCACACATTGTAGTCCAAAAGTGTCATGCCACACATTTTTTGATACAACCATCAGCCAAAATTCATTGGATGGCAAAAAGAAGAAAAGAGGAGGAATAGGGCAAAAATTCAATTTAGATTTGTTTTGTCCTTCTTCCTTATACACAAACATTACATACACACGAGATATTTGCTCTCCTTCCAAATGTTGACTCACACGTAACATTTTTCTCCTCACATTATGTACATCCAAAGAGAAAAACGGTGTGGCGTGTATGAAAAGGAGATTGTCGATGGTTTAACCCTGGCGTGCAAGGAAAAATCTCACTTTTTTTCCTTTCTTTCTCTACCACCCCAAAAACAGCACCCAAAAATGTGTGACACAATCTTTTTCTTCGCCCCCCGAAAATTCGCCCGGAGAAAAAAGAGCAGAAAAAACACACTAATTTAAAACGGGGCAACTTCATTGCAGTCAAAATCTCTTCCTCACCCATGCGACAATCTTCCTTTCCTCATACTTCCTCCGCTCTCATATCCGCACATGCCTCAAATTAAACTTTTGTGTGATATTCCCCATCTCAAAGGCCCTCAGCGAAGCCATGGGCATAATAAGAAAGCATGAGAAGTTTGGGAGACTCATAATTTTTCACAACAAAACTGTCCCTTTTTGCGCTGTGCAGCGAAAACAAGACAACAGTTGAGCAGCAAAAAAAAAGAACTCAAGCAGTTGCACTTTTTTCCAACTCTCCTCAAAAATATATAAAGTGTCTTGTGAATATTCTTGACTCTCTCTCGTCTGTCTGTCTTTCTCTAGCCAACCACACAATCATCCCTTAATTTAATATGATAGTGAATGGGCCATAAAGTACCATAAAATACGATGTTACCCAGACATACCCACCTCATTTCATTTTAAAAACTACAACTCACCATTTGCAGTAAATTGAATTATGTTTACATGATGTTTCACTCACAATATTTATTGGACATGCTTTTTCTAGTATTTTCACCCTGTTTTTTTCGAAAAAAATATATAAATGCATCACCTCTGATGAGAGAATGGCTTCACATGAAAAGCCACAGGGAAAATCAATTTTCATAATAGCATTACATGCAAAATTGCATGGAAAAAGGGAGTGAATGTAGGACTGGGATGTATAAATAAAAAGTGTAGAAATTCTCTCAAGAGATCTATTGACACTGTCCAACCCTTTTTGTAAGTCTCTGGTGTGCCCAAGAAGTCTATTTGATCTATGCGAAAGGCCTTTAGAGCTCAAGCGATTTACCCCCTTTCAGATGCACTGACCTATGAGGTGAAAATCTCCTAATTGCCTTCAATGCTTTTCCCATACAAATCTATCTTTATTGCCCATGCAAGAAGCCTCGGCATCTCTGACACGTTCCCTTTACTTTTCCTTCTCACAATGTGCAACACGTCAGAATATTTTATCAACAATAAATTCAGAGATTAGAAAAATTGATTTCACAATATTTTTCACTGTCAAGTGGCATTACGAGTATGACGGTTTTTTGTGCACTTTCCGTCCTCCTTTAGGGTGAAAAATCACACAAACACCCTGCAAGACTTTCACGTCAACCACAATGAAAATCAAATCTATCCGATATGTTATTGAAGAATTTATGAGAATTTTCCTCCATCGTGCATTTTCTCATCTTTTAGCTCAGTTCAAGCGATATTTTGGCCTTTCATGTGAAATATATTCAATTTTCACAGAAATAAAATGCCAGGTGAAAATTGTATGAGACGTGATGGAGAAATTTCATTCAATCTAATGAAAATATTGCAGAAGGACATGAATGCTGAAGGTGAGTCAAGAATTGCATGTCAAGAAATATTTATATTAATCTATGAATAACATAAAAATTCCTTCCTCAAATGAAAATGTGTGTTGAGAGAAATATATAAAGAGGCGTGACATGTTTTGCCACATCGTTTATACAATTTTGTCACCCTTTTCTCACTCTATCCTGGCCTTCTTCTTCTCCAGGCGCGCTCATCCTGCTCACACCTCCAGCGAGGCCATCTCTCTGTTCTGTATGAGATTGAGGAGGAAAAATGTTTCCACGCGATAGGGTGGAAAGAAGAAAAAGGACCAAGGGATTAGTTGGAATTACGTAACCATTCTTAGACGTGTCAAATTTATATAAAATATTATGCAATAATTGTCGCAATGAGATAAATGTATTTATTGGCCGTCCTCGCACTGCGAGAAACACTCGCTCAATGCACGTCTCGCCGCATTGGAACCCCGTCAGCACAGAGGCACACCTCATATGTCTTCTTGCTCCTCAAACGGCATTTAACACAATGTATGAATGTGAATTAATGTCTCTTGGATGCAAAACAGGGATTTTCTTGGCTTACTTTTTCACAATCAGCCCATCCAGGGCGCCTGGAAAAATATTAAATCATCTGCCATGTGCAGGGAAGGGACGCAAGAGGATCACTTGCACCACAATATTTACACTAATTCCCATGGCTTCTCAGCTTAACCACTCCGCAATGATTGTCAGAGTCATTTTCGCGCAATAAAAATGTTGGTAAAATGGATCAACGAATTACATTCTCTTCTTTCTGCCTCTTGCAAATTTCTTCTATTTTTTCCAATTAATTTTGCTGCAACAATTTCAAAAAGCTTTGGCAACGCAGAGGTAATTAAGCAAGATTTATGAGGCATAAGTATGTATATATGTTTCATTGAAGTGCTTCAATTAAAAGCTCCATGGAAGAGGACTTTCTCGGCAATGTAAAAGTTTTGTAACTTTAACCATAGAATGCGAAGAAAAATGAGAAAAACATTCTCACATTGGACAGGGTAAATTCAATTTTCTCCACTATTCTCGCGTGACTCGATTAATGTTCTGCCCATTTTGTCCCATTCATAATTAATCATCAACAATAAAATTGTTTCCTCACTGTCTTTTGTTGCTTCCAGGAATTTCTTTCTGTTTTTTTTCAAGCACTCCTCTTGCATAATTTTCCCTGTTTTTATATAAATTGAAATTGTTTATAAGTTCAGAAATGGCGCAATTATGTATTCTGCTTCAATTGAAAAGTCAGTCAAAACAATTAACTTGAGAGCTTCTCGCAGTCTTGATCTTCCGGTGAAGACAAGAGAGAAATGGGAAAGAAGCCTCAGAGTGTACTTCATTTCCTCATTTTATTTACATTGAACATGAATAACCATTTCACCTCCTCCCTGTGAACTTCCTCTGTCGTCCTTTTTACGGCCTTCTCTGTCCTCGTCTCCAGTCGCATTTCGGGGGGGAAGGAGTTGTTTAAATGTGAATTAGCCCAGAGAATCACAACAATATAAAACAAATAGATAAACACAGGTAAGAGAAATGTCTCTCTCACTGACTCTGTGAGTAAATTTAACAGAAGATGGCAGGACATTGATATGGGCTAATTATTCCAACATGAAGAGGCGCACACACAGCCAAAAAGGGGGAAGAATTCCTACTCTGCAATTTAAATTACACTTTCTTCAATGTGCATTTCAGTCTCTCTTTCTCCTTCATCAACTTTCTTCTGTGAATTTCTGACAAGGGTTCATGTTTTAACAAAGAACTCTCCTTCTCTTGTCTTTCAATTATGCACCAAATAGGGTTATATTTTAATTTCTTCTTTTTTTCGTCTTCTGTCTTCATCTCTTTATATATTTCTCTGACCTGAAAACTTTTGCCCATACTTTTCCACACAATCAGAGGAAACGTAAAGTGTAAGGAAAATTAGTATGATTAAAATTATGCCAGCAAAGGAGTGGAAAAGTTGAAACTCTTTTTTAGTCCCACAACTCAAATATTTGCCGAGTGTTTGTGACAAGAGGGAAATTCCGTGCACAATTTTCCGCACAGCCTGAGGAAAATAAGACGAGAGAGCGAGAGCAATGAACTTCTCACTTTGTACAGAGCTTCAAGAGATGTGTAATGAAACTTTGCGAGCTGTTTCCACCTCCTTCCGGGTTGCCTTTCGTGTCACTTCACCAGAGCTTTCCACCTTGTTTGCCAAAGACTTTTCACTTCACCATCAAACTGTACAACCGAAATCGTCTGCAGGAACATCACCCTTCTTGATAAAAGTTGACACAATTCTGCTTACCTGCAAAGAGACATGGAAAAGACAGAGGAATGTTAATATTTAATTAAATACACATTATAAGCAAGATGGTTCGAAAAATACAGCACATATGTCTTTTTCCACCGAGAAGATATTATTAATACAATTTTCCCAAACACACAACGTCCAGAATGAAAGAACCAAAGACCGCACATTTCGTGTTGAAAAGCAATTGATATAAATTATTGAAAATGTGTGAAGAGAATAAATTTATCTTCTCCTCTATTCACATTTTCTTTCTATTCATGAGCAAGAAGAAACCCATCTCTCAATGGTCAATTGGTCCGCATCCTTGGCGGCTTTTGTGAGACAAAAACCCTCTCCAGAGCACCACATTTTCCGTCAGGCCGTAAAAAAAAACTGTCACGACATTGAGAAATACTTCATGTGGTTTCATGCCATGTGCTTGAGCTGAAAATGACCCACATTTGTTTGTGAATTTGCAGCATTATCCATCTTCTTTGCGTCTTTCAACACTCTCTCATCGTCGTCATCTTCTGTCCATCAACTCACCCTTGAGCAGGCCACAGGACTGTGAATAGCACACACATGCCCCGTTCTCACTCAGGGTTGTTGACCTTCACCGCCGCCCCCAGAGGGAAAAACGTCTCTTTGGAAAATTTCCACCATCGAAAATTGGCGACATTTAGATGCCATTCGATTTGCCACTCCTCCAGGAAGTCCAGCGCAGAAGGGAACAATAATCGTGAACAAACAACACACACACAATTCCCTGATTGTTTTCCCGTTCACCACCCCCACTTTCACCCTCCCAGACTTTCTCTGCTCTGCTATCGTGGAGAGTTATTCGGAAATATTTCGCCGATTAATTGAATTGTCCATAAAGTCTGCCATTGACTCGGAAAATCCCCCCCGGAAAATCTCATCCATGGTAATCCGGCTGAAAAACACACTTCCCATCCACGGATAAAAATCCATCACAGAGTGCTGCATAAAAGAGAATCATTTGGTCAAATATTTGCCAAATGGCGACTCAATTCAAATTATCGATCACATGCTATCATAACAGAATTTACAGTCAGTCAATTGACGGGGATTACTTTGGAAAATGGATTTCATCCACACCTTTTTCAACACTCTTTCGCAGTTACCCAGAAAATTCAATTGTATTGAAAAAAAAACCACAAATTGTTGTGGTTTGGCTTAGAAATCTCACACAAAAATTGATTTTCTCTCGTGATTTGACCCATGAAATGGCATTATAAATCTCATATGAAGAAAACCTCCGCGTGTTTTTCCTCCTCAATACCTTTACAAAGCGCAATAACATGAATGTCTGAAGAGGTTCTGTACCGTGCATTTGAATGTTTATTGCACATCTCGACAAATAAATCAATTTTCCACATATATTCATCTTGGAAATTCACCAAGAATTTCCGCGGAAATCACTCGTTCGTCTCTGCGAAGAATAAAGTATATGCAAAAAGCTTCAACTTCTCGGGCAAAAATATATTTTTCCGTCTTCAACTCCGAGAGCAACATCTCTTATCTTTCTTTCTTCCTCGTTTTTTTTTTCTTCTTCTGCTCCTTGAGATATCATTGCGCGTGTTTGCGAAAAGTATTTCACCTTAATTCAATTTCATTCTCCCTCGCAATATCTAAATATTGTTCTTTAGTCCTATTTCATCTTTCTTATCCTTCTCACTGTTTTATTGTAAAATATATTCAGTGCATTTTGATATGTTTTCCTTCCACTTTCTCTTCTCGCTTTGCACAGGGTAAAAGAGAAGAAACCGAGTCAAG
Source organism: Phlebotomus argentipes (assembly GCF_947086385.1). NCBI lineage: Eukaryota > Metazoa > Arthropoda > Insecta > Diptera > Psychodidae > Phlebotomus > Phlebotomus argentipes. The sequence goes on along the minus strand of NW_026776181.1, from coordinate 2,368,631 downwards.
GGGAATAAAAAGTCTAAAACTCTGATGGATGATGTAGATTTGCCACAATGAATTCCTTTCCACTTTCATCCTGAGCTTCACTTTATTTTCCACATTGCTAAATTGATGAAGATGACATGACACAAAACGCTTCCAGCTCTTTTTTTTCTCCTCCTGCAACACGACAATTTCACAGAAGACAAGAAATTGATAACTCTCATTTCTGACTTCTCTTTTTCCCACTTTTTCCCACCGCCACCGGAAGAAATTGACATGATTTTCCACTGTTATTTAATTTCATCTTAAAACTCTCAAACATTCTGCAAAGCAATTTTCCCCGAGGCTCATGAATTCATCCTAATAAATTGTTAAATTTCCTCTCTAATTTTCACCAGCACTGAGTCAACATTTTTCCCAGCGCTTCAGCAGAAAAATCTAATAAAAACGATTTATTTCACACCGACTCTCAAGAGCTTTCAGCAGCCGTTCGTATTGCGCTTCAGGCAAATCTCTCCAAACTGTGTCCACGCTAAATTTCCCATCGCTCAATTGGAAACAGTTCCGACTCTCTTACACTAAGAGTTTTTAAGAGATCATGCCCTTGAGGAAAAATGCTTTAGAATTTCACGCCCCTAATCTCATTGAATTTTATTACTGAACACACCGAAATTTGGAGGGTGAAAGACACCCCCACAACTGCCGGCAAACAACCATTCTATGGAGGAAGTTTAAGATTGATGGATTAGATTAATTTCTTTCATACATTACACCCAAAAAATTGAATTATCCCCACAACAAGAACACACCGTCCTGATAAGCAAGAGAGAAAGAGTAAAGTGAATTTTCCATTAGATTCAACTAGATAACAATTCTATGTGTCATTACTAACCATTTTTCCACAGCTTAATTGCAACACTGACGCTCTTTCAACTTGCTAAAAGCACTCTCACACACTCCCACTCACTCGTCTCTTTTTATCGTCTACCAATCTCACTCAAATGAAAAGGATGAAAGAGAATGAGAAGAATTTCCTCCTGTGATAAAATGTTACCGAAAAAACACTCTAATTTAACAGAGAATGTTTCTCTCTAGAGAAATATTCAATGAAAATTATTTGGCATTTCCATATCAAACGGCAAAAAGAGGAGAAATTGGGAAACGAGAAAATTGCCTGTCTCCTCTTCATCCCTGCGACACAACATCACCAAAGTGCAAAAAGCTCCTATGCAATAGAGAAGATTCATCGTCATGTCAGGGTTGGTCAACCACTCGACTATTCGGGCCATTGACATTGATTTGCTGGCTTAACAGACACACCAGAACACGAGCAATATTCCATCTCTGACAGCTATTCAGAATGTATGTTGAATTTGGATTAAGACACTGTCATTTTGAGCTCAAAATTGGCCCGAGAGGACAAGATTTGGCTGTCCTGAATCAGCCCATATTTCGCCTTCGATTGAATCGTCATTCATCAACCGCAAACCATCCCATGGGAAATCCCTCTCTGAATGCTTACAAGCCATGGGTGAAAAACAACGAGAAAAGGGGTGAAAGCCGAGGAGAAGTGACAAGCGTCAGAATTCGAGGGTGGAATTCGAGGTGCTCGAGACGGAATTCATCAATACAAAACACCCAATTCAACATCGCAACTCTCTCTCTCTCTGGGCGGGTGTGAATGCGAGAAGCACAGCTTTGAATTCAACGTAACACAAAATGCACTATAACCATATAAATTACACTCTCGATTCACCCGAAATAAAGTTGAGTGTGTGAGAGATTAGCTCTCGAGCCGGAAATCGAAAATCACTCCAGACTGCACATATCTTCACAGAGCATCACCCCACATTTGACTCAGGAAATTACACTGCTTGCGAGAGATTCTGCTGTGTTTTGGGCTGTGCAGAAAAGAGGCAACCAAACACACAGAGCGCGCAAAGTGGGTAGAAAAATACACACTGGATGTGCGAGGTTATCGCCGCAGAGAAAGAAGAGAAATGATATGGAATTGTAGACACGCCAGAAGTGTGCCAAAGGGGCGGACAAGAGGCAAATCTCAGGCACACGCAAAGAACTGTCCACGCAAAAAATAGAGGAGACAACAAGACACAATCTTTTGTTATTATGATAACTCGTGACGCGTGGTAATATTCTCATCATATTACAATTATAATCCATTTTTTGCTCAGCCGTTCAGAACTACCCTGAACCCGCACGAGGCACGAATTCAGGGGTTCATCGCATTACAATTATCCATCATCTCGGCATTTTTCTCCTGTTCTTCTTCTATGCGGAAGCAGTTATAAATAAATTGCGGTGACAGGTTTTTTTTTTAATTCCTCACCACAAAATTTCTCTGACATCATTTTACCATATTCATTTGAGAATCCTTCTCCAGGACATGAGAAAAGAGTTACATTTTGCATAGAATGTAAATGGAAAAATAAAATCGATAAAACTATATTTAAAGAGCCAATATTAAAGCACACACCTCACAATTCGCCTCTGGCCTTCTGATGGCATATTCAAAATTTATAGTCTCACTCTTTCACATAAACAATTCAGCGTGATTTTGGGCGCGATTGCTGTGAAAAATCTTCCGCAACGTGATAAAAAAATGCGCAACTACACGACACACATTTTCCGCTGCTTGACCAGGGAAAAAAGCCATCAAGTGGCCAAGGATAAATTCGCCACAGAGTCTATTGAAATGTATTGATTTGAAGCTCGACAATGGCTTTTACAACACCATCGTAGTCTTCCAGTTACACTTTCCCAACACACAGTTTCCACTTTGAAGAATGACTTGAGATCGCAGCCTGAAAGGCTTCTCTTTGTAATGGTTTTGCATCAAAGGCCAAGAATCGTTGTATTGTGTAATTTATTAAATTATAATTCACCAAAGGAAAGCAGAATTACTCCTCCCTTTCATGTCACTTTGATAGCCCTTTTCCATGGGAAATGCAAATTAATCACGGCCGGAATTTTTGCCATGTCAAAGAAGACATCCTCTGTGTGAAAAAAGAGAACCAGCATAACGCTTTGCCCAGTGGAAAAAACACTGGATTTCAACATCCTGTATCATGATTACAAAAAAGCCACAGCGCATTTTTCTCCACCAGAATATGCAACTGTGTGCTCTGCAAGATGGAAAAATACTGGAAAATACGCCACAAAAGGGTGCAGAGAGTGAAGAAAAAAGAAGTGAAAAGAGATGTGAATAACGATAATAAAAAGGACGGTGGTTGTGATAAAAAATTGAATTATTGCACATATGACAGTGAGAGTATTTCTTCTTCCCCCTTTTCATGAATCCAATAATCCCATTTGAGGTTTTTCCTTCTCTCTGCGATTGTAGCGGAAAAAAACTGGACATTTGCTGTGATTTACATTTTCATCGACTCTCGTATCATGAATGTTCTAGCCGAGAATCACGGCAGTGAAAAACATTGTCCAAATTCACCTGACGACAGAGTAAACTCTGTTATTTGTCAAACGTGAAATTTCATCACAAAAGCACCCAGAGAAAGTCAGCATTATTAATGAATCTAAGAGTGAATAAATCTTCTATGTATGACTTGAGTTGAGTTGAAAATTACGAGCCTCATAGCAAGAAGTGTAATTAGATTCATCAATATTTGATTTAGTCACTTTTCCACACAACTTCCTTCGAGCCCATCAAGCTCACTCTTCCACCCATCCATAATCTCAGATATTGCCATCAATTATTCAGGAGTGATTAAGTGAAATCCTGCAATAAGAACCACACGGGGTGAAAGAAATTGGAAAATTCATTTATCCTGGAAAAGCTTTTGTTAAACCCTCCTCAGATTGTTCATCCTCCAAGTCACGCATCAACTCAAGTACTCCAGAAGTTGCGTCTACTCTCGCAGAATGTTTTATCCACCACCCCTAAAAGTCGCCCCAATTTTCGCAGAAGCCGTATTGAATGGGAAATTATATCACGGGCGGAAAATGGGTGAATTTTGAGACGCGCGATGAAGTGTCAGAGAGCTGAGAAAAAAGCCCACACAAAAGCACCTTCTTGGCCTCAAGACGCCTCCACAAATACCCATAATTATTGGATTATCTCCCAAAGCGACCTTAATACTCCACTCTCGAGATGATTCGCACTCTGACGAATCTAACCCATGAGACTCAGCATTAGAACAGACACACACAGACAATTTTGGTGTGAAAAATAAACCCGAGAGAGACCTTCGGAGGCTCTTCTCTTCCCAAAAGGTCGAATTGATTTTCTCACTCCTCCGCATGACATTTCGATAAAATAGTCCGACAAGTGAGAGAGAAAGAGAAGTTTATGTTGTTTGTAATGGTCTGTTCACCCTCAATATCACAGACACGCGTAAATTTTATTAATTCACTTATTTCCATAATCACTGAATTCCCCAAATATTTATCCCCATAATTTCCCTCCTCCAACAAATACATGCGAGCAAATTTTGTATAAATTCCTCTCTTGGCCGATAATGCGATTATCGCAGTCTCTCTCTTTTTTTCATTAGTTCGACAAGATCTCTTTGCAGCACAAATATGCGTTTTATTGCCGTCCAAATTGATGTTCTCCATAGATGAGAGAGTGTAACAATGACACTTCACAAAACAAACACATCTCATCTACTTTGTCATCAAGTCTGCAAAGCAATAAATTCCACTTCCAAGTGCTCTCTTTGCCTCCAACTTCACTGCTCTGTGTTGTCTCTGCGAATTTACTATCACATTAAGTGTTATTTTAATGAACAAAAATTTATATCCATGAAACTATTTGGAACATCTCGCATGTTTTCTCCCTCAAATTTCCCAATTCATCCCTCGAGATGAAAACATCACTGTGAGAAAGCATGAAAGTCGTCTTTTTCTCCACATTATGCATTTGCATGCACATTCACTGTTTCTCGCATTCAAATTGCTCTTGAGGGGAACTATAATCTCTGAGTTGATTCGAAGAATATGCAAAACTTTGATCACAGATATGAAATCAATATTAAATTCAATCCTCACACAATTTCTGTCTGGATTGCGCACGCTTTCAGAAAATTCCTGCATTATTAATATGCCAAAGTTTAATTATTTCCCTGGGTTTCATTTGTCCCCTCTTTTTTTGAATTTCATGTGGGATTAAAAAGTTTCAAGTACGATTATCATCAGGCTATTTTGTCATATGATGGAAAATCAATTTGAGGAAAATCCCCATTAGTCAATGTGAATCAATTGCGTGAAAAACTCTTTTATATTTTTCACCCCGCCAATCATGAAAAATTATATGCCTTTGACATTGTTGACACGATAAGAACTTGGAAAAATAATTCACATTGGATTTCCATTGTTTCTCACTTATGGATTTTTTTTTCTAGTCAATAAATCAAGTCGGCATTGCTGAACTTTGATCTCCCAAATTGACAAATAAATCTGCGAGATCACACAATTCATTCAATCAATAAATACTAACAACATCACAGCCTCAAGTTCTGATGATTCATTGGCAATGTCAGAGACTCTGTGGCACTGCAAGATGTCACGACGATGGGGTTGAATATTGAGCTGAAATGCTTGCGGTCGTGTGATAAGATGAATACGAAATTACCGCTCATTGTAATGCAATTGTGCCTGATCAATTTCATCCCTGCCCACCCCTAATTATGTCTGATCATGCACTTCAACCCTTAGCTAGCAGCAGGATTTGCCCACGATGGGAATTTGAATTTCCATGACCTCATTCCCAATCCTAATCCCATTTCTCATAAGCTTAACACAGTGTATATATATATATTCTGAATTCAACACTCAAACTTCCACCAGTTCAAATGTCGATAATGAATGTGAATTAGTGTCCATTATATAAATTACACATTCGCTCCATATAAATTCCCTATTATTCCACGTGACTGAGTAATTCGGTCCTCTCTTCTCCCACTTAATTGTGTGTGGCTGTGAATATAATGATGGAGTATCTTCACAACTGTTTGGGGTTGATGAAGACCCTCGAAAAGTTTAAAAGCAACTCTACTCGAAAATTTACACCGAGGATATCAATCAATAACGAGACTGAATTTCGCCAACAAACTGAGTCACACATTCTGGCAGTTAAAATGGAAATTTTCATATTTCATCCCATACAAATACTCTCATTTCACACACAATAAGAACACCACCATAGACATGGTGGCTTAATTCATGATGCCACTTAATGTTGAGCATTAAGTGAAGAGTGTAGAATTTGGTAATCCAGTCAAATCCATAAAATTACACCAGCCAGAGCTCCCAAAATTTCCACTTTCGCACACCCACACATGAGTGATGGCAAATTACAGTCATTGAGTGATGAAGCAGGAGATATTTCTCTACCCATTTAAGAACCATTTCCATCAACAGCACACTTGCAAAAAAACAACGCAGAGAGTGTTATTCAAAATTCACTTTCATTGGACAACAAGAGCTCCTCAAGAAATTCACCCAGGCTTTTATAAATGGAAACCATACCAAGTGTGATGACAAATAAGTCAACTTCTCATTTACATAGCTCATAATCATTTTAAAAGCCTTCTCACACCCAACCAGAATCATTGCGCACAATGCCAAAAAGAGAAGCTCCGCACTGAATGACAAAATATGTATATTCATCATCTCAATATTGCACGTGTGTTGGTAATCAAAATGACAATGAGCAGATGAGAACAGACAACAAATTGCACTTTTTCCCAACTGATTAGCAAAATAATTGTATACTTGTGTTGCCTCATCAAGTAAAATACACTTTTGCATACCATTTTTTCCTTCTCCTCTTACAACTTCTCTTTGCGCCTCACTCATTAACCCATTATGAAATGAGACATATATCAGAGGAAAAATCTACGTGAAGGAATCTCACATCGCATTCTTATCTTTCTGCGCGGCACTCTTTATCCCCCACCCACCATATCCCAAGGAATTTGTGATTAGAATTGAGGAAAGATGAGGCACGCAAAATTCATCAAGTTCTTGGCATAATTCCCTAACAAAAAAAATCCCCATCTGCTCTACGCGAGAGCTTCGAAACCACTTTGAGGAGCAGAATAGCAATTGTATGAAAAAAGCCGTTTGTTTTCGTCTTTAATCTCCTCATTTCTTCAATTGCACGCACACTTTTTTCACTGCCGCAAAGCCGACAATAAAATAGCATCGCAATGGCAGAAGTGTATTCGTTCTCTCTCTCTCTCTTTCTATGCCTTCAATTTGAACGTGAGTTTGAGTATAACAAAGTGATTAATTCACAAAGGTTGCTCATCACAAGATTTCTTGGTCATATCATGGCAAAAGATGTGTCAAGAATAATACTAAAAGTGTCTAGAAATTCAATAGTATGCATTTCTATTAGCTTAGATACTAAAAAGATCGTATATAATAGATATTCATGAAAAAATAATGGAAATTTCAATTTATGTAAGCTTCAGAACCACACCCTGAAGCTTCGCGCCGCCAAATGACATGCCCCTTTCATTTTTTTTATTTAATAATGCAATTAATAACACAAGCTGCGAATACAATATAAAAATCACCCCATCTTGGGTGTGTTTGCCTGGAGAGACATGGAAAAATTCACAGTAAAAATATCATTAGAAGTGTATCTTGCATTTCTATCACAAAAGAGATTCCTACAAGTTATTTTTCATACGTGCACATTTGAATTATTGAGCCAGAGTACACAGAGGGCACGAGTGGAAAATGCCTCATGATGTATATTTCATTTGTTGTGACTCTCCTGGCAAGAATGTGCGGAAAACTCTGAGGGTGGACGAAATTGAATTCTCCACGCGAGACAGGAAAATAGGATCGTTTCAATTTCTACGACTCCGACGAAGGCGCGCGGTGAAAAGCAACAGAAAAAAAATCCCTCCGAGCCTGAAGAAGTGAGAAAAGTGGTGAGACAAATTAAAGAGAGAGAGAGAAAGAAAAGTGAGAAAAGTTTTTCAATATAATTCCTCCTCGCCAAATTAGATTTTCCTTCATCGCACAGAAAATCGTATGGCAAAAGTGGTGAAATTGAGGCAAGTTTTCTTCCCCTCCCACACAGTAAATATTGTTTCGATTCACATTGAAATCACACACAAACTCTTGAAAATTTGATTGATTGACCCATGTCAATTCCTATGACATCTCAATATGGGCAAAATTACACCGTTAATGTATCAATTCTGCTCTCTGAGTGGCCACTCGATAAGAACAAGTAGTGCTCGCAAATAAACCCCATTAGTGAGTCAGCAAAGCGCGATGAGAATACGTAAATTTCGCACTATGTCATGTCTTATTATATTTTCTCTCACTCTGTTCAATAGGCAAAACGCCACTGGCTGTGAAATGTGAATTGGAATGAAGGGAATGCCTTGTGAAAATATTTATATTTCCACCGTGTGGAATATTCAATGCCACAGAGAATTTTTCCTGCGCGACGCCCAACTCTCTAAAAGTGAAGCAAATGAAGTCATTAATTGAAAGAATCTGACTTCTTCACACTCAATATTGCGAAGAGTGTGCGAGACAGTGAAAAAGAACCACTGTTTATTTATATTTAAGCCAGCAAAAATAAAGCCCTCGCGAGTCTTCATCGTTGAAACCATTTGAGAAAGCCAACAATTCTTTACATATTTGCACTTTATGTAACATCAAGAATGTGAAGATTTTATAAGAAAATTACTGACCCAAATACTCCACACAATCCCTTCCCATTTCCACCCTCATTTATCACCCTTAAAGATCAGAAAAGCCTTCGGGAAAATGTAGGTCTGAAGATGAAATACTCGCGGAGAAAAATGTCAGACAATCTTTGTAACAATTTGCTGTTCAACATGTAAATTCACTTCAACAGCAAACGACTCACGCCAACTTCTCCCCATCCAAGAAGGAATATACATATTAAAATATTTATGCAACGATAATAATCTTCAATTCTCCAACTCCACGGAAAACTTTGAAATTTCATTTTCTTCATTTAATCTGCGTATCCTCGCAATTTTTCCTCTTCCTCCTCTTTCGTCTTCTCCTTCCAATTCACTGTCGCAACCTTTTCCCGCTTTTCCCGCCTAATTGACTTACACAAAAATCTCATATTGGGCACTTTGCTGGGAAATTCCTTGAGATTTTCCAGTCCGCGCCTCAACTTCCTCGATGAAATTATTAATCAAATTAATCTCGCGCCATTGGATTTGCCTGATGAATAAATCATGCCTATTTTTAGCTCCAATTCCATCTCAAATTTCATACAAATGTCCGCCGAAATATTGTGCCCACTGTGTTAACTCCATTAACCCATTAGTGTCAGCAAATTAGCTAATTGAGCCATTTGTTAATAAATTGGAATAGACATCAAAGCACAGAAGATAAAATGTAAATTGTACCAGCAAAAATATTCAGTATAATTGAAGAAGACAAAGTCAGTTTAACTTTAAGCATTTTTCTCTGTTTTTTTTTCTTTCTTTCTTTGCAATGAAATCTCTTTTCGCTGTTCCATTTTCTCGTCACTCATTTCAAAGTCTTCGCCATTTTCGCGCAGCTTGATTGGATTCCTCAACGACGAACACTGCAGAAGAACTTCATCTTCTTATGCATTCAATGCACACAATTTCTTTTTGTCATTAAATCCAACTTCAAAAGTATCTTCTTCACCGGAAGACAAACCGATAAAGTTCCTCCATCAGACAATGCTAATAATTTATTTTGCCTCACTGTGATGCACACGAGTTTTTCCCGTGTTACAGGAGGAAATTTTATGGTGAATCGCTCTCTTTGAATGGAAAATTCTCCTGCTTCCTTCATTTCGCTGTGTGACAAAATGACAAGACGATGAAGTCAGCAAGATTTTGCTGGCGAAGTGTTTCTCCTCTTCCTCTTCGGGGAATTTAATGGCAAATTGTCTAATTCCCACTCGTGAATTGTCATTTTGTGTTCACCCTGCAATGAAAGCGACATGAAAAGCTCCACTCTTTTTCCTCCCCAAAGGAAAACCATCTCTCTATGTCACAAAAGCCTGCATTTTTCCTACACCAAACAACATCATAAATTTATCTGTTGCTCTTACATTTTATTTTATTCACTACCTAAACTTCACATGCTTCGTTTGTCTTTTATTACTCTCGAGCACATCGTGTCAGCAAAAAGATCCTTTTTGCAGTCTCTCTCATACACGAAACATGACATTTTATAAGGGGAAAAAGCCAAATTTTCATAGTGAAATAGAAGGAAAACATTGTGCAAGTGTTTTCGAAAGAGAAAAACGGGTAATTTTGTTGGCATATGCAAATGAATGCGGGACAATTCATTAACTTGATAGTCCCCAAGAGAACAATATGAATTAGAGTGTAGAAAACCGTGTGGAGACATTGAGGAAGAAGCCAGAAAAGTCATTTCATTGCAACACTGTCCAGAGCTAAGATGTTTTACAGACTTTCGAACATTAAACATCATTTAAAGGCTCTCAAGGCAACTCATATCATTAATCTTCCATCTATACTCTCATCCACTCTTCCCGTGACATTCTATCCGTTTGTGTAGTTGAAAGCGAAGAGACAGGGAAAAAGCCACAAACATCAGGTGAAATTAAATTGAAATTGTGTAATACCGTGTCAAATATGCAGAAAAAGAATAGAATTTCACTTTTCATGCTGCCTGAGAATCCCCGGAAGCGACTCACATCACTTTTCTGAACATCTGAACTGCAAAAAATCACCTCAATAACACAATTTCACATGGCAAAATATCACACCATCTCGCAGAGTCAGTCAAAAGGCAAATAAGAAGCGCAAAAGGAAAATATTTGAAAGGCAATTCGCGGGCGTTCAAATATTTGATTAGAAAACCGCAACTTAATTTGTCATTCGACTCCTGACGCTGTGCCCGACTTTATCAGTTTTCACGAGTGTGAGGAAAAAAAATCCCTTATCACCTTTTGCACAATTTGCAAGGTGGAAAAATGGCCAACGCACACATAAATCAGACGTGACAACTTGCTTTTACGACGCGCTAACCACTTTATCTATACAGATTCATTTAATATTTCACCGATAGTCACAACGCGTTGGCGGTTTCTATACATCAAATCCTATATGAATTTCTCTATATAAAACTCTTTCCATATTCATCAAATTTTATCTAAATTTATTGATTTTTTTTTCTTCCTCCTCTGACAAACTCGGTTTCACCAAAAATTTCGCCACGATTCTGTGTGTGTGTTTGTGTTACTTTCAAGCATTCACTTCTGGTTTGAGACAATTTTATGGGTTCAGAAGCTTCTACCAATAAAATAAATTGTCTAATTCTTGTGATTTTATATGAGCTCATATAATGCGAACAGATGTCACAATATCATGTTTCATTTTCGTCTTCTAGCGCTTAATGCGTTCTCACTTGTCTTGCGAACGAGTAGAAAAGGCAGCTGAAGACTCATGAATGGACTTAAAAAGTCGACAAAACCACCATTTTTTGGACGTTGTGCAACAATTTATCTTATCGCGCGCGAAGTAAACTTGACTTTTTGGAAACACCATGAAATTCACATGAAGACTTTTCTTATCCCAGCAAATTGCAATCATCCCACATATACTCCGGAGCAAAATGCCTCCCATAAAATGCCCTCACGACTCAAGGGAGGTTTGTTTAAAGTTTAACAGGGTATAACAATTAAATTCCGTGTGAGTGCGGAATAAAAAAAGGCCAGAAGAACGGTTTGTTTGTTATTCTCTCCTTTCTCGTGCCATCTCCGCCCATCCTTGCAAGATGCCATTCAGGAAGCCTCATCAAAGTGGCTCCGTGGCACCCTCAATAAATGTTGGGCTTTCACAACCCCACAAATGCGCCCTTTTGCTCGGCATTTGCCCTTCTTCTTCGTCGTCTAAAAACAGCCGACGCGCAATCCATCGCCATACAAATGGAATATTAAATACACCTGAATACATTCTCCCCAGGTAACAACACACCGACATAAATTGATGCCTCTCGCTTCCACCCTCAATGTCAGTCTCCTTCTCTGTGTGTGTGTCAACTCAACGTCGCGCCTCACAACCCACTTTGCATCACAAACCCCGCACGTAAGTCTTCATGGATGCGCACATGAGAGTGTAAATTTATTGTCATTTCACCCTCAAAGGAACTCTTTTCTTCTCAAAAAAAACTTCTTTTCTCCATCCGCAAAGAAGAAGAACAATTGAGGAGACAACAGGCAAAGCAGACCCAAGCCGAACTCATCCTTCAACTTCACAAACGCATTCCACCCGCCACAGAACGACCAAAAACAACGCATTAAATCACACAACCAAATATACCACAAAAAACTCTTCGGCATCGAATCTTCTCAATGAATTTTTCTTGCTGTGTTTTTTGTTTACAATTTCACACAAATGTTTTCCACCCAATTCGTCCACCAATAAAATAGACATAAACAATAATAAGCCAGTGAAACAGAAAACCCACAACAGAGCCCAAATGTGCAACAATGACGTGTGTTGCTATTTTAAGTGCGCCCGGATAAGTAAAAAGAGGCGTCACAGACGCGATGTCTTCACACAAGATCCTCATCACTCCATCCAATATGTTCAACACACCACTTTTGCCACTAATAATAATCACACGCATGAGGCGCGTAATCATTTTTTTCCCCATCCAACGAGAGATAATCATACGAGACAGAAGAGACGCAAGAAGTACCACAGAGCACTCGAGTCTTTGGGAGGCTGTTTTTTTGTCCTTCGCCGGCCCTTTTCACGCTGCGAACTCCCTCGCTTCTTCGCCTTTCTTCCGAGAAGCCAAGAAATGCGGCACAAGCGGCGCAAGCCGAACCAAAGTGTCGCATTGAAGCATTTTAGTGGAAGCATTTGCATGAATACATTCAAAATATTCATGTTTCTCTACATCTGTTTTGCTAAAAATTGCAATAACTCGTCGAAATGACTTTGTTTCTTCATGATTCCAGCTATTTTCCGCCAAAATATCAATGTTATTGAAATTTGAATTAGGAAATGTAAACAAAGAATCTTCAGAGGGATGAAAATTCAATCCTACACCACTGAAATACTGGCAAAGAAACGAGGATGATTCCTGTACGAAAACCCTGAATTTGATTCGAACTCCAATCGCGCAACACTCTCCTATTGGTCGCAGATCCTGCATGACCTTGAAATAGTCAATGCCAATTGGACAACGCTGTTTTCTGCTGCCGAAACAAGCTCCGAAACGCCTTTTATGGCATAAAGTCGCTCTCAATGCGATACGCAGGAGAATTGCAGCACTTTTGCATGAGCGGCGCCCCACGAGTGAGTGACATTCGGAGCTCATCTCTCCGGCCTAGATCGCTTCCGCGAAGAATGGGGACAGAGAGCGCCTCGCGCTCTCCTCCTCCGCGGAGTCGTGCTCTGGAGAGTCGTGCATTGGCGACGCTGGCAGGAAAGTGGGTCGCGCCCCCGTGCTTACCTTCGATGCAAACGACGTGATCGCGGATCTGCTGCGCGATCTGCTGGTCCTGGATGAGCTCGATGAGATCGTAGATGGCGTAGATGGAGGGATGGACACTCTCGAAGCGCTGTATCTCCTGCCGGATGGCCAGGGAGTTGGTGAGGAAGCTCTGCAGGTGCGGCCGGGAGTTCATCTTGGCGGTCGACGCGGTTCTTCAGCAGCGGGGACAGTCACAACATTACCCGCGCGGGCACGGCACGGCCTCTCGGGCGCCCCGCGGGCAGTTCCGGAGGACTGAGGAGCGACACTTGGCACGGAGACTCCGCTGCGACTTGGTGGTGACCTCAAAAGCACGCACCCAGGAAAGCACGGCGGCGCGGCGACTCACTGAACGGGGGTTCTGGCTCGAGGCGCCCAGAACGAGATGCACTCCATCGCACTGGGTTTCAACGTCGCGAGATAATTTAATTGCCTTTTCTAGCTGGACACGATGCGAACACGGATTTCACTAGATTTTGATTTTTAGTTCCACTGAAAACCATTGACATTGCAGAGGGCGCCGCGACCATCGAGAAATCGCTGAGTTGCTGCAGCAGCGCCCACTCGCGGCGAATGGCGCACGCAGTCGCGCACTTTCGCTGAGTTATCGCTTGAATTCGAAGAGGGATTTCTGGACGTTCACGTAACTTGCGCTTCAATGTGCACATAATTCAAGAGGATTTCTGAATTAAAGAAAATTAGCTAACAATATGATGCCATGCATAAATTAGAGAAGATGCAATTATTCAATTTTTGCCAGCAAGACATTTTTTTCTGTGCCACAAGTAATGCAATCGCCGGTAATCTTGTTATTTATTGATAAGAAATTAAGCACAATGTGCATTCAGAAAGCCATTAATAAATCACTTTCACCTAAAAAAGAAAACTAATTTTCAGTCAATTCACAAATCTATGCAAATTTTGAAGGCCCTTTCTCACATTTTCACAACATCTCTTCGTGGGGTTTTTGCAAAATTCATCACTGAAATGCGGGCGCAGAACAATCACGAGCAGCGCAGATGATCGCTCATGACTTCTTTGTCACATAATCTTGTTAATTGCCTATGGAAGGAGTGCAATTGCAAATGTGCGCCAAAAGTGACCTTCCAACAAATTCGCTGTTGCACAATATTCTAAGTTGGAAAAATTCAATTCTTTGTGGGAAAACATTGAAAATGAAATGAATGAGAGTCTGAGAATGAATTTTCCACCACACGCGCCTCTAATCACCGTCGACATTCTCAAGTGTGGCATGTTTTGGGTGTGTGTTCGTTTGTGGAAATTGTTTTTTAGAGACAATAAATGATAAGTTTATGTGCGCGCCCTATTCTGCATGCGCGCCTGAGTGAGATGGCGCGAGCGGGGAAAAGGAGCCAACAATGCTACCCGCATTTGTGCTGGGAAATCCGTCGTCAGTAGTGCCTGGAGATTTGCGACAAGCGGGCTGTTATCCCGGCCAGAAAACGGTGATCTTGCACAGGAAGAGAGTGAAAATGAGTGGCTTTAGCGCCAGTGCGTTGATCTTCCTGACGCTCGTGTGTGTCTCCAGTGAACCCACACCCAAGCCGCAGCTGGATTTGCCTCCGCTGCCGCCCAGCTCCTCGACTCCCGAGCCAGAGCAGCCCACAGTGCTGCCCAACAGCTATGCAGGCGAGCCAGAGGAGGAGGCGCGATCCTCGAGGGATTACGACAGCGATCGCAGCCAGAGATTCGGCCCTCCTTACGAGAACGACGACGCTTACTATCGCGATCGCGGCAGATACAACGATCGGGTAATTGATCTTGACGCACGCGATCCTCTTTCGCAATTCCGATCTTTATTCATTGATGCAAGCGATGCAAGCCGAGAAATTTCCCAGAAGATGAGCTCAGTGAGGCTTTCATCAATGACTATCACTGATCTCCTTGAGGAATTAATGAATATTTCATGGAACATTGCAAATCCAAGGGGGAAATGCTAAAATCTGTGCACCATTCTCGAAACCTCAAGCAGTTCTTGAGCGTCTCAAGAGAATCATGAGATCTTAACCAGAAAAACTAATGATATCTTGCCATAAAATTCTGTGTTTCTTGATTTTATCTAAATTCGAACGCCTGACTCTGCTAGTCAAATGAGTAGAAATGTTTCCGACGTAATCAGAAAAAAAGATATTTTTAGGAGACTTTTACTTACTAAATTAATTACTAATTAATTATTAATTTGAAAACAAGCTCTTAAGTGAAGAATATTGTGAACCTGAGCTGTGCACCAATCTTAATTGCAATCTTTTTCTTCGTGCATCTCTTTCAGCCTTATAATTATGATGAGCGAATGAAGTATAGTCGCGACGACGATCGATACTACGCCAATCCAGGATATCCAGGATCGTCTTACAACAACGACGATGATCGCTACTACGCCAACAGAGGCCGAAATCCCGGATCGAATCCCTACACTCAAGATGACGAGAAGTACTACAGGCAGAATCCGTACGACGATCGCTACAGGGATGATCGCTACCGAGACGATCGCTACCGAGACGATCGCTATCGAGACGATCGCTACCGAGACGATCGGTATCGAGACGATCGCTATCGCGATGATCGATACAGGGACGACCGGTACGGATACGACCGGGATCGCGGCTACCAGCAGCAGAACGACCGAATCGCCCGGTATCTGGAGGAAGTGGACAGAAAGAGCTCCGAGGAGTGCTTCCTCAACGTCGCGGCTCAGTGGAACTTCGAGACGAACGTCAATGAGGCGACGCAACTGGAGGCAGTGAGTATGATTGTCGCACGTATGACATTGACATGAAAAATTGCAAACTGAGAGAGTTCATTGTTTGCCCGTGGGAAGTGATCCATTGTGTGTCTGCGTGCAAGAATAGACAATGCACAAGTTTCTATGCGTCTCACATTTTTTTCCTCTCCCGGCAGCTCACCGCCCAGCAGCGCTACTCAGAGTTCCAGCGCGCCATCTGGGACAAGATGAAGTTTGTGGACAGGAGCACCATCTTCGACGATAGCCTGTGGCGACAGGTGAACCTGATGGGAATCATCGGCGCCAGCGCTCTGCCACCGGCTGAGCTGGACAGGGTGAGACTTTCGATGGTTCCTCGCGTGATCTTCGGCTGATCCTTTCTGTCGCGACTTTCAGTACAATCGACTGATAAATGATATGCTTGTGATCTACAATGGGGCGTCGATTTGCGGCTATGAGCAGCCCTTCCACTGCGGATTGCGCCTGCAACCGCATCTGAAAGACATCATGGCGAAGAGCCGAGATTGGGAAGAGCTCACGTGGATTTGGATTGAGTGGAGGAGGAAGTCCGGACGAATCATGAGGGAGCTTTTCGAGCAACTCGTTGATCTAACAAATGAAGCTGCAAGATGGAACAGTAATTATTAAAGGCAATTTCTCTTTACATATTTATATTAATTTCATAATAATATGCAGATTTTACCAATGCTGAGGAATACTGGAGCTTCCCATTTGAGTCACTTTCCTTTCGGGAGGAGATGGAGCAAGTGTGGAATGAAGTGCTGCCGCTCTACGAGATGATTCACGCTTACACCAGGAGAAAGCTGAGGGAGTTCTACGGTCCAGACAAGATCAACCGAAACGCTCCGATTCCCGATCACATCCTTGGCAATATGTACGGCCAGAGTTGGTCCAACATCCTGGATATTATCATACCCTATCCAGGAAGGAGTTTCCTGGAAGTCACGCCCGCCATGAACGCCCAAGGCTACACGCCTCTGGTCATGTTCCAGCTGGCGGAGGAGTTCTTCGTCTCGCTCAACATGACTCCGCTACCGCCGCAGTTCTGGATCAATTCGCTGCTTGAGGAGCCCCCGGATAGGCCCGTGCTGTGCCAGCCATCCGCCTGGGACTTCTGCAACGGCCAGGATTACAGGATCAAAATGTGTACGACAGTGACGCACAAAGATCTGATCACGGCTCACCACGAAATGGCTCACATTCAGTACTTCTACAACTACAGGAACTTACCGAAAGTGTTTCGTGATGGAGCAAATCCAGGTGAGATGGCCAAATTATTATTCAATTTCACGCGGAAATAGTTAAGATACATATTGCGCAATGGTATAATTTGCAACATTTAAACCACTTACTCTGGTGTAACACTTTTTTACTGCACCAATTAAGAAGGGGTAAAAAAAGAGGAGTCACGATCGCGATCATTCATCTTTTTCGATAAGATCGCGATACGGTTTTTTGCCGACTAGCGCGATTACCGCAGAGATGATGAGATCAATTGATTGGAGAGACAAGAACTTTCCTACTGATCTCAATGTGGCAATTAGCCGCTGAGTGCCGGCGCGGTCGCTGCACTGTCCATCTGCAGAATCTACCACGACAGTGAAAGTTGTTTTGCCTCTCTTGAAGGTTTCCACGAGGCGGTGGGAGACGCAATTGGCCTGTCCGTGTCAACGCCGCGTCACCTGCAAACGCTGGGCCTGGTGCACAAATCCGTCGACGACACGGCGCACGACATAAACTTCCTGTTTGCCCTGGCCATGGACAAGGTGGTCTTCCTGCCCTTCGCCTTGGCCCTCGAGGCGTGGCGCCTCGACATCTTCAGCAAGAAGATCAACAAGGAGCAGTACAACTGCCACTGGTGGCTTCTGCGCGAGCGCTACGGCGGCATAAAGCCGCCGGTTTTGCGCTCCGAACTGGACTTTGATCCTGGCTCCAAGTACCACGTGCCGGCCAACATTCCCTACTCGCGGTAAGTGCAATCTTCCATTTTCACTGCTGCGGTCAAGGCAATTCATGAATATCTGGGTTGAAGAGAACTGTATCTCTCAAAGATGGCAATTTGAGGTAAATCCCAGAGCGTTACGTATGCAGCGCAATCTCAAGACGGAAATTAGTTGCCTTTTTGTGTGGCCAATAAGTCCCAGGCTATTAAAGGCGCCATATGAAAGCTGTATTCACGAAAAATCGTGCACAAAAGCAGTGGGGATTTATTAATTAATGGTGTGTGAGGTAAATTGTATTTTTTTAAGTGTCTCTCACTTGATTACTGATCGCTAAATTATTCCAATGGAAAATGCGGTGGATAAAAAGTCACTCGATTGGAAATAACAATATGCAAATGCTGCACAGTGGGGCATAAAAGTGTTTCGCCTTTCTACCAAAGCCACACATAACACATTGAGACTGTGTTTCTTGCAAGTCTTGCGCCTCACTGTAAAAATCACTTGATATGTTGTTCTTTCACTTTTGAGAGCAATCACTCTCTCGAGATCGATCTTTCCCACTCTCACACAGTCAATTCTCATGCTTATTATGCAAGTATTCTTCACTCTGCGATGCCTCTGAGTGAGCGTATGGGGAAATTGAGGGACGACACCCAGTTTCAACAGCTAATTGCATGACGATTGCACAATAATTTGTTGCAATTGCGATCATCGACTGAACATGAACTTTGCGTCTTGCGAGCATCTTATGTTACGTGAAATTTTAGAAACTCCGCAGACTATTGAACGTCATGCAACGAGGAAGTGCTGGTCTTTGACGCGCTGCACTTTTCGATTGATAAACTATGCTGGCCGTTTTGTTGTCGGCTACAGAAGCTGCGCTGTTACGAAACGACCATTCGCAGTGAAAGAAAATAGCATCGTGCCATTTTTTCGCGAAAGAGAGTAAAAGAGAGAGAGAGAGAGATGACGAGGGAGATTTGCGGATGTTATTCAGAAAATGTAATCACCGCCGAAGAGAAGGTGAAATGGAAGTCAGATGATGGCAAACTACCGGCAGTTTTGGTATTTTCAGCGTCTTGTTTTATTACAAAAAACAAAATACTATGTTTATATTTTAACTATTACACAAAAAAAACATTTTTACAAAATATTTTACACAAAAAGAGGACTTGTTTCTTCGCCTTTTTGCCGTACAGTCGATCTGTACGCGAAATTCGAACGAAGAGATGGGTCTTGATGATGTTTAAATAGGTACTGAGTTATGGAGGAAGGTGATAGAAGAAGACAAGACATGATCACAATTGCTTGACAGCCCTTAGTGGTGGTGATGGTGGGACCCGAAGTCGTGGTGCTCGTGATGCTCGTAGCCGCCGGACAGACCCTCGAAGTCACCGCCATGATCGCCACCGAATTCCTCGCTGTGGCCGCCGAGGTCCAGCGTGTGGTCGGACAAGTGGCTGGACAGAGCGTGGCCGCCATCATCGTGATGGTGGTGGTGTTCCTCGTGATGCACGGGCACGTGCACCTTCACGGGGTACGGCACGTGTTTCTCCACATGGTAGGGCACGTGTTTCTCGATGTGCACAGGCACTGGGCGCTCGACGGGAACTTTCACTGGGTAGGGAACGTGCTTCTCGACTGGCACAGGGATGTGCTTCTCCACTGGGTAAGGATGAGGCACTGGCACCTTAACGTGCACAGGGACAGGCTTCTCAACGTGCACAGGCACTGGGCGATCGTAGGGAACATGCACGGGGTAGGGCACCTTTGTTGCGGAACAAGATCAGAAAATGTAAGTCAGCCTGGATTTGGCTGTAATGAAAGATTTCTCCTCACCTTCTTCACAACTGGGTAGGGCACTGGCTTCTCAACGTGGACGGGAACTGGCTTGGGCACATGCACAGGCACTGGGCGATCATAGGGCACCTTCACGGGCACGTGAACGACCTTCTCCACTGGGTAGGGCTTAGGCACATGGACGGGCACCTTAACTGGGTAGGGCACCTTCTTCTCCACTGGGTACGGAGCCGGGACGGGCACCTTTGTCGCGCAAGAAGAATTAAATATTAATTATTCTGTAAATGTATGGCTAAACTCGTGCGAAAATTACTTATTGAGAATTTGAACAGAAGCGCACGACAGCATAAAACTGAGTCGCTAAAGAATAGTGAAGAAGTATTTAACGCGGTTTCTCCTTACCTTCACTGGGACATGGACCTTCTTCTCCACTGGATAGGGATGTGGCACGTAAACCTTGACGGGCACTGGACGCTCCACGGGCACATGCACGGGGTAGGGCACCTTCTTCTCCACTGGGTAGGGCTGGGGCACCTTCACGGGCACCTTGACGATCTCCTTGACTGGATAGTGTACCACCTTCTCCACGGGATAGGGATGAGGAACAGGAACCTTCACTGGCACGGGCACATGCTTCTCCACTGGCACGGGGATGTGCTTGGTGACGGGATATGGAACTGGGACCTTCTTCACGACAGTGACGGTCTTCTCGTGATGATGATGGGATTCACCGAAGTCGTGACCACCGAAATCATGACCGTGTCCGCCATCATCGCCGCCGAAATCATGACCGCCGAAATCATGACCGCCAAAGTCGTGACCGCCGAAATCACCATGGGATCCATAGCCGGACCCGAAGCCATGCAGACCGCGCTTATCCTGCTTCTTCTCGCTCTCTGCTGGCTTGCTGTCCGCCTCCGTCACCTTCTTAGCGTCCTCGGCGTGCGCCAAGAGGACCAGGGCACAGAGACTCGCGATACCCTATGAGAAAAGGAATCACAGAGACATTAGAGACAGGAGACTTCAATGCGCCCACAGGCGACGAACACTTCACAGAAAATTCCACTTTTCGGATTTGCCACACAAAATCACTCGCGATATCCAACACTGAGTGGTATATATATTGAGGAAGGAAACTCACCAATAGTCTCATGGTAGGGAGATTAATCCGTTTTGTGTGCCGTGTGTGAAACCAGCAAGTTCACTGATGGTGCCTCAGTGGATGTCTTCGGCTTTTATACGACGGTGGGCGACCCATGAGTGGCTCTGTTCCACTCCATGCAACACACACCACTTTCCCCAATTCTCTCACCATCGCACACATTTTCCTCGCGAAATATTAGACTGATCGACATCAATCATATTCTCCCACTTTCAGCCATAAACCCACTGATTCTACACATTAGAGTGTTATGGGAAAATTGGCCAAATTGCCAGAATTATCGTCCCTGAAGGGTGAATTCCTACGCAGATTGAGACTTCCTCTCCACGGCAACAGCGCAAGATCATTGCACAACATCACTTGTCACAATTCACAATATAATGTGCATTTAATGTTGGTCACAATGCAATTAATTTACCCAACAGTCTTCATATTCATTTCGGGAAATGTATGGTCTTTTGGATTTCTGCGTAAATAATGTGAAGAAAATCACGTGAAAATTAATCAATGAAACAATTCTGCAGTGTTAAAAAAAATCTTGCAAAAGCAGGTCAAGTCCTAATGAGATTATTCTCTCCAACGATCCGGAAAGTTTTGAACCTTCCTCAGTTTATACATATATACTTGAAAGTGCATAAACATGATCTGTTGCCTTTCGAGAGCAATTTTTGGAGCTGATTCGGAAAATCCTATCTCATTAGCAATTTAATTTGTCCATCGGCATGAAGACATATTTTTCATGGATGTTATTTCGTGTGTGAAATGTGCAAAAATAGCGGAAATGGACGCGCTGCGTTCATGCGAGATGATTCACTCAATGTCTAACAAGAGCTCTCTTTATGTAAATTACCGCTTTACTATAACATATTCCCATTAGCATGATTAAGATACGAAATTATCGTACAATTGCTCACATTTTCATATTAACTGAGCCAATTAATGCTATGAGCACATTTTTTTCTTCTTATCAAATTGCCTGTCGGTGGGAAATAAGCTATAAGAGGCTTGTGTTGAGTGGAAGAAGAATGAAAGAGCGCGGCGGGTGGGAGGAAAATTGATGGTGTGCGAGAGACCATCGAGAGTTGGCAAGTGAAAGAAAGAAAAATTATGTATTGAAAGAGAGAAGTGAAGAAAAGTGTGTAAAACCTTTTTCACTGGGCGCGATGTTCTTGTGCACTGGGCGATGTATGTCGCTTTATATAACAAGATGAATCCAAAACAATAATATATGGGGCTGTGATGCGAGAAGAGCGCTTTTCCTGAATTGGGAAACTCCCAGTGCGCGCGCACGTCAACATGATGGTACAATTTTTCAGTCACTCAATATACAAAGGTTGAAATTACTATTATTTTCCATCATGTTGCAGTCACTTTAACTTCATTAAAGCTCCACATTAGACTTTTATTGTTGCCTCGCTGGTGCTTTTCTTAATTATTAAATATTTCCCTTACGTAACACTG
The DNA here is from genome assembly GCF_947086385.1 of Phlebotomus argentipes. Classification (NCBI taxonomy): domain Eukaryota; kingdom Metazoa; phylum Arthropoda; class Insecta; order Diptera; family Psychodidae; genus Phlebotomus; species Phlebotomus argentipes. The sequence goes on along the minus strand of NW_026776181.1, from coordinate 2,346,046 downwards.
CCAACGTCAAATGCAATAAAATTTCATATTTTATCTACACCCAATGCGCCATGCTTTTGCAAGATTGTACACCTTCTTCACGGTGGCAAAAATATGATGTGCAATATGCTTTCGGCACACACAACATATGATTAGCGAGATTGGGCGTGAAGAAAGACACACTTTAATCGACAGTGAGATTATGAGCGTGATAAGGAAAGGACAGAAAGAAGAATTTCAATGGCATTTTGAGAAATTTTTCTAATCTCCCAGTCTTTGAAATAACACTTAATAGCATTCCAACCTCGCGTTTGCAAGAGAGAAGGAGAAAAATGTTTCAAAGGGACAGGGACAAAAAATTGAAACAATTTTTTACGTTATTGGATTTAAATGGTAAACAACACAACAATAATGTAATTTAAGAGTTTCATTTCTGGTGATGCAACAACCGCTTTTTTTTCCTAATCCCCTTTCGTCTCAGTTGAATAACGAAATTATGTTTCTCTTAATCGCTTGGCAAGATGGGTGAATTTATAATTCGGATCATATTTTCTGTCGATCATCGCGCACAGCGGAAAAAAAACACACCACAAAACGCGATGGAGGCGCCGGGTAAAAGCTCACACAGTGCTCGCGAATGCCCGAGTTTTTCCTCAATATTCGCCTAATGATGGTGCGTAAGAGAATTATATATCATCTTCTCGGTTGCCCTTTGGCGCGCGCGCGAAAAGAAGTGCAAAGCAATTGACGCGTGGCAAAAACAATACCGGAAAAGTACTCAAATGTTTCTCTTTCATTTTTCGTATGGATTATGCATTGATGCAGGCCTGGATAGTTAATAAATTAATCTCATTTTCTCAATATAATTTCCCCAAACGCGCTTTCTCCCCAATGAGAAGCCAAAATGCGCGCAGAGGTTTTTCGTGAAGCGTCGCCAGACAGAAAAAAAATGTGTGCATTATAATGTGTTATGTCCGCTGAGATAACATCCAAGACAAGAAATGGTGACAGTTTTATGACAATGTGGATGTTGAGTCGCACACAAAAGTGGTAGTAAATTATTTCAAAAGATGCCAATTATGGAAGAATTTCAAGCAAGAAACGGAAGTGGCGCAGTTTTTTTTCTCTGTATAATATTCAATATTCCAAACTGTGGAAGAGCGGCGCTTAATTATATAACACTCTGTTATTCCTCCATATCAAAAGCAAGAAAAAATATAATCCGAGGCATGGCAAAAAAGAGCATTTTTTTTTCTTCATTACGATTGGAAATACGCGGTGATGAACATAAGAATCACACAACCAATAGAATTGGTGAAATTATGAATTGGTAATAAATTTTGTACAAAGTCGTGTTGTATGTGTAAATAGTTAACAGACCATGGCGGCTATTAATTGTTCATGAGATATTTCGCATTAATACAAAAGCCTCTTTCATGCCGTCCACCTCAAACTGTTGTTTCTAATTATTCGAATTAGATGCAGCTTTGACAGAGCTTTCAAAAAGTCATGAGATTAATGAGAATTGCGCACAGAATTTTTGTCAGTAATTTTCCTTGGTCGCTACCAAATAGTCAAACTCGAATGCAACGCCTTTTCGTAGTCCTCCTCAGGCTACACATCTTAAGTAACTCCTTTACGCAAAAAAGTGATAAAACCAGGTGATGCACGAGGTTTGACGATAAAACCAGTGCGCAATGCGGCAATAAAAAACGCCGCGTGCATTTTTTGCGGAATTCACTATTACTGAAAACGCACTCCAATTGCGCAGACACACATTTTTCAGTACACAATTGTCCAGCGGCATGTGAAAAGAAGAAGAAGAGGGTAAATGGGGAAGACATTATGAAAATATATGCTAGAGCGTGAGGCACACCTGACTTGGTGCTAAAATTGCTGCTTCCGCGCGCCACACTCTTCGCAGTGACAAATATTTCTGGCCGCGTGTCAGTGGCGCCAAAGCGCTGGCCATGCGCTGTAATCATGCAATAAGTCGATAGAGATCAATTTTTTGTTACCCATAAACATCACATTTACATCACGTCTCTCTAAAAGCCATGCCACCATTTCGCCGCTGACTCTTGCTTTCTTTTGGCACCGAAAGTGCTCCATAAATTGCATACATTGTTCGGCGAGAAATATGCATTCCATCGTCTATGATGCAAGTCCGTTTGCAATAAAAGTCATACACATTTCTCTCCGGTGAGAGAGTGAAGGAGAGAAGCGACTCTTTCTCTCGTTTGCTGAAATATTGCGGCGCATTTGCTGAGTGTGTGTTTTTTGCAAATGAGATTTTCACATAAGATGCCAGTTAAAGTGGCAATAATAGCATTTTCATTCGCTCTCCGCGGGCTCATATCAATTAATTAGCATTTTATGTTGCCCGGAGATCCACAATGTACTTGTCATGGGTTGTGTAATTTATGTGCATTCACTTGTCGCGCCGGAAAATGCCGCCCAAGAGTTTCCACCCCGTCGAGGAAGTGCTGCTGCGGTCATTTCCTCCCCGTGTATGCCTTTTTTCGGCTAAACTTGAAAAATGCAGAGAAATCTGCGAGATAGATTCACTGAGAGATCAGATTAATCGCTAAACGTGCTGATAGAGTTGATGAAATTTATGAGAGGATTTTCCTAGACAAAGGTTTCTATTCAATAACAATTAATTTTTCACTATTCGAGTGGAATAATAAAACGATTTTTCTGTAATAGTTTTAGTCACAATTCAAGAAATTACAATTCAAAAATGATATCAAAATCTTTAATCTGTTTGAAATTGATCTCACCAACTCTGGCATTGTTTTATTGTGTCTTGCATAATGAAACATGAACATAGGAGTTGAAAAGCGAAAAAGTGAAACGACGCGAAGAAGTAGATGGACATGTGCAATGCTTAGCAAGAACTTAATTGAGAGGAAAACACCAAATTGGAGGCAAGGTCGAAATCTCAATGATTTATTGTCGATTGTATAACAATGTCCATAAGCCATAAATGAGGCTCCAAGTTAGGAAATGACATATGCTAAAATCCGACCATTAAAAAATCTCTTCTTTTCACAACACGATAAGGTCACTGACCAAGATAAATTTTTCGGCACGCTGAGCTGAGCTTTATTTCAGGCTCTGTCGATGGAGATGCGGATAGCGTGAAAATTGATAAAATTAATCACTATGTACACTTGAGGGAGGTCTTCTGGAGCTGACCTTTCGCAGTGGAAATTGGGGTAATGTTTGTTCTAGAAGTCAATTTGCAATTAGCAACAAAGGCATTTAATACATAAGATTATAAATCTCGTAACGCTAAATTGCCTATTTTTTCGTACTCCGCGCACTGTCTTTAAGGAATTAGTCCGAAATGTTGCATAATTGATCTCTCTCACGAGAGAGAGAGACTCTCGACTCCTGTGCACGCTATTGAGTGCTATTATTATTTTATGGCACCGAAGAAATGTTGATGGATGATGACAACCGTAATATTTGCTTTTGAAGATTATTAAATAATCACCTCGAGAGACATTCGCGAGGTGAATTTGGAGCAAGTGATGCATGAAAAGCGACGATCGCTCGATTTTATGTTGCTTGAAATTGCCTCTGTTGCGCAAGCGTGATCAACTTGTTACAAGAGATGTTACAAGATAACATCCCAATTGATCAGCTCTTCACATCCTCTCCAATTAAAAGCACTTTTTCCCATTCACAATTTCCTCAGGTAATTGCCACTGATTTATTTAGAGAGAGAAAGAGACAAGAAGAAAAAGAGTCACAAACAGATATCAAGATTGATTGCAAGAAGTTGAAGAGAGCTTGATTTGGGATTTTATATTGCAAAATAATCTTACAAGAAGTTGTGACGATAAATCGTGAGGTTCATTTACGTGCTTGTTCACGAGATGACGTGGAAAAAAGTGCTACAGAAAAATTATTGTGATTGTTGGTTGAGATTTTAAAAAAGAGAAGAAAAAACTTAACGAGCAACCTTGTCTCTCTTTCCAAGCTTTTATCCACCTCTCTATATTCTCACTCTCACTCTCAGGTGTTATCTCAGGTGAAAAAACTTCACCTTAATTGAGTAGATTTTGTGCTTTTTCTACCTTGTTGTTTCATATGGGAATATTGCAGACATTTTCGCAGGCGTTTGGATAAAAAATAACGCCGACAAGTAGATGAATTTTTCAGTTGAACAAAATTTAATATTTTTGAAATTAATCCTCGAAAAACCTCTAGTAAATCTTCACGTGAAACAATTCAGCTACTTATTAGGAATATTTATAATCCAATTTGTGCACCTGCTTCAACGGATTTCTCCCCAAATTACCTTCTTTGACTCTTCGCAGAAATCATCAACGCTCAAAGAGTGTCTGAGAAATATTGCGCAAGCCACCAAACTGTCCATAAAATCAATTCTGTGGCAATCGAGTATAACTCTCCCAATTGTACTCCATCTCTCAACCACCTGTGCTCAGACATTGGGAGATGCCAGAGAGAGATGCCTCAATTACCGCATTGATTTGCCATTGTGCGGCTTCGGGCTAACCTTGTAATTGATTTTCGCAATTTGCTGGCCACTCTGTGAGGGCATTTTCAGGCTATTGGAATGGGAAAATTGCTAATCAAAGTCACATGCAGGGAACGATGATGGGCAAATCCCGCCAGTATTTCCTCACCTGGATGTGAGCAACACACTTTAATGACTGTCACATTGCTGGCGACGCTTCTCTTCAAATTTCGCGAAATATGGTAAAATTATGCAGCTGTTGATGATGCAAAAAGCGACTTTGCAACTTGTCCAATTGGATTAGTTTTTATGCCACGCAGTTTGCCTCCAAGAGAGCTTTTCACTTTTCATGACGCGCGAGCTTTGAGTCTTGCTCGTGGAGGCGTTTATTCCAATAGTGACACTCACACGTCTTCCTAGAGATCATTAGGTTTTTCTTTCGATTTCACACAGAGATTGGGGGGTTTTATGGAGACCCCATTAGAGATGCATTGTGTGATTTTAACCACATTGCGGTACAACACACGCCTGAGCTGTAAAACTTAATAACATTAAATATTGTAACATCTTATGACAAGGCAAAGAGACAACAAGTCATTTTATTGTATCTCCACTTCATTATAACTTGACGGTAAAAAAAATGGATTTGCACATATTTATGCTGCAACCGCAGTCATACTAAATAGGCGAACGTCTCTCTTTGGCACACATTTCATATGATCAGCTATGATTGCCGAGGGGTCAGTCACAGACCAAGTCATGAGACTTTTAGATTGTTTTGCAGCGCACAAAACACCTTGGCTATCAAATAATCCGACAGGATTATCTCAAAACTAGTTCAGAGAGCTTTGAAGTGAAGTAGAAAGTTTCCGTTCGCCCCCTGATCGGCATTCCTCAATGGCCAGGAGGTGCGAGGAAGAAAGTACTGGGCAAAAAAGCCACATTCCTCGCGAATGTGTGATAAAATGATCAGTGGAACTGAATTCCAATCTCTCAAATGAGCTCTCGATGTAAACGCGCCATTGACAAATCGATAGCGAAACTGTTGCAAAAATTGCGCCACTTCCTCTCCTTATAAATTGTAGGATATTGAAGTTGAAAATATACACCTGACTTGACCAAAGCGCTCTCGATCATAAACCGTCAAATGATCCACTTCTCGGGCTCAGCGGGCTAATTGCATTCGGTACACCTTGAGATGAGGAGGAAATCTATCTCACGGAGTTTCGCAAGTGCGCGCGCTGTCTGAAATGGGATGTGAACTAGAATTTTGCAACGCAGTCTCGCTCTCTTGTTGTATTGTAAGCAAAGGACGCGATGTGGGAACGATCACGAGCTGTTTGTTTTCATTCTTCAACTTTTATTTCATATACATCTCTTTTTTATACACAATTTAATGGTAAAAAAACACTATATAGGTACACAAATATATAAATTATACACAAGATCGGAGAGGGTGGGAGACAGGAGGACCGAGAGGCTGTGAGGATGTGAAGAGTCCGGGAATTTCATTTTGTGGGAAGAGGTCGAGAAAGAGAACTTCTTGGTGGGGGTTAAGTTGAGCGTTTGGAAGAAGACATCTTTCGCGTCTCTGGCAATTTCGAAAGGGGTGGCTTTTGGTGGCTTAGTGGTGGTAGGAGTACTCTCCGCCCAGGCCGCTGAAGCTGGTGTAGCTGCCATCGTGCAGATCGTGATGATGCACATCGTGGTGGAAATCGTGGTGGAGATCGTGGTGGGCATCATGAAGGTGGTGAACGTCATGAACATGGTGAACGTCTGTGTGCACGTGCACGGGCACCTTCACTGGCACAGGAACGGGCTTCTCGTGCACGACTGGCACGTGCTTCTCGTGAACGACGGGCACTGGACGGTCGACGGGCACCTTTAATGGGAGGAAAAATTATCCATTAATATTCTGCAAATGTGTTGCCTAATGTATTTGTCGTGCGATCACATTAGTTATTAGCAAATCTTTACCTTCACTGGCACGGGGTAGGGCTTCTCCACCAGGTAGGGCACGTGCTTCTCCACGGGGTAGGGCTGTGGCACGGGCACCTTCACGGGTACCGGCACGTGCTTCTCGTGCACAACGGGCACTGGGCGATCGACGGGCACGTGCACGGGGTATGGGGCAGGCTTCTCCACCACGTACGGCACGGGCTTCTCCACGTGCACGGGGTAGGGCTGGGGCACATGAACGGGGTATGGGCGATCAACGGGCACTTTCACGGGCACGGCGACCTTCCTCTCAACGGGGTAGGGCTGCGGCACTGGCACCTCAACTTTCACGGGGTAGGGCACGTGCTTCACGACCTCGTAGGGCTGTGGAACGGGCACCTTCACGGGCACTGGGACGTGCTTCTCCACGGCGTAGGGCTGAGGCACGAGCACCTTCACGGGGTAAGGACGATCGACTGGAACGTGCACGGGGTAGGGCACCTTCTTCTCCACTGGGTAGGGCTGGGGCACGTGAACTGGCACCTTTAATATCAATTTCAAGTTATTGAGCGTAGTAATATTTAGTGCCTTTAGTATATTAGCAGACTCAGACTCACGAATTTCACGTGATTATGGTTATTAATGAGAAAAATTTCCTTGACAAATAATGTGCAAAAATAGCACTGAAGAAAAACTAAATATCCCTGAATCCTGGCCGAACTTCCCTTCGTGCAAAAGACAGTCAGCAGTTTGGGTGACAATCCGCCAGGACAAAGAGCTCTATTGCGTGAGAAAAGAATGGCGTTTGTTGACGTACCTTGACGTACTCCTTAACGTGAACTGGGACGTGCTTCACCACTTCATAGGGCTGGGGCACTGGCACCTTAACGGGGTAGGGCACGTGCTTCTCGTGCACAACTGGGACGTGCTTCTCCACAACATGTGGCACTGGGACACCCTTGACGAGAGTTACGGTCTTGGTAACATCTGCAAGAGGGATTCGTCCAGAGATTGAGTAATGTTGGCGGAAGTGCAGGTCTTGGGCTCTACCTGTGTGTCCTCCCAGAAGGTATCCGTGGCCGTAGCCGCTGTGATCGTAGGAGGAGTAGCCTCCGTGGGCGAATCCACTGTGGTAGGCGCCACCGAATCCATGGCCACTGCCCAGGTATCCCAGGTCTAGCCCATTGATTCCGTAGCCGTAGCCCAGATTGAGAAGACCACGCTTGTCGAGCTTCTTCTCAAGGGGTTCGGCCTTCTTGGTCGCCTTCTTGTCCTCCGTCTCTCCGGCGCGCACCGTGGCCACCAGGAGGAGGGCACAGATACAATACTGCGAGGGGAGAGAAGACGATGAATCAGACACAAAGACACCATCGCATTCCAAGATGTATGATCGAGTAATCCCAATGATTTATTCAGGTCTCAAGCTCTCAATTTCACTTGTTGACAATATTGTCACGCGCATGTTGTTGCGTTGCGTTATAGAAGAAAGGGGAAGCAATAGAGTGAAAAATACAGAAAATAAATATATGTGGGAAAAGTGTGTGGTGCGAAACAATGACCGGAATTTTAGTGGAAGTATTGAAGAACTTCATGAATTTTAATTCACTCTTTATCGCCAAATTCACTCGAATAAAATTCTTATGATCGTGCGTCGTGAATGTATAATCCAAGTGTGGCTCTCATTTCAATTTTTCGCCCATTCGTGAGAGCGCGCCTCATCACTTTGGAACTGTATATGCTTTTTTCACTTTCATTTAATGTCGCGTGATTTATGCTCCTATCGAAACCGTGATCGCTTGAGGAAAACCAATATTTCTCTCCCTGGCAATTAATAGCTCAAAGCAAAGCTAAAAAAAAGAGAAAAATGCGGAAACCCACGAAACACTCTTGTCAATAAATTGTAATCTGTGGCGATCATTGATCAAACTGAATTGCGTGAAAATGAATAGCACTGAGACGGTAATCCTTGGGCTCGCGATCTCTTGGACTGGCGCGAAGGAGAACAACTCACTATTGTTTTCATTGTACTATCCGCGTGCAAGAATGGATGGAAAATGCGACTGGACGATTCCAGACGATATACTGGATGCTGAGATTTGCGCGCCAGCCGCTTTTATACCACCAATGAGTTCACTTTCATTTCGCGGATCCGCGCGGGCTTCGCGATCGCGTCCCCCCTCGTCGACGTCGTCGGCGGGGGAAGTCTCTGTGGCGTGTGCAAGAAGTGGAGGCTCGATCGCTGGCCCAGAACTGGAGCACTGAGGATCACAGGAAGCTCACGATCGTGACATTCATGGGTCGAAGAAGGACTTCGCCATCGATCACGGCATGATCGCGCCTTTGTGCCTTTTTTTGGCATAAGCGCACACAAAAGAGATTTCACTCGCATTGGCGTGACCTTCTGGCGTGCATTTTTTCCCTCGTGAGCGCGCGCGCGAGAAAAAAGAATGGACGCCAAGAGCTGAAATAGTCAAAACATTATTTGGCAATGACTCAATTACAGTGGGAGATTTTTATGCGCTCACTTAATTGCTGGAAGAAGTCCATTTGACCTCGCCTATGCCCAGAAATCCTCGATATCTGCGTCAGTGCATCTGCACAGAAAGTGCTGCATCTCTCCTGTCATTCATCGCCAATTAATACGTCCATCACGGGGGGAGCTTTTTTTGCTCTTGACCATCTTCCTCTCCCGCTGGAGATGAATCAAGCGTCTCTCGCAAGACGCGGTTTGTCTAGCATGAAAGATCATAAAGTGATCAGTGGCCATAGTGAATAGCAGACCGAAAATCTTGTGGCGAACTTTGAGCAATAATTAACTGCAATTCTTTCGTGGCTAAGTTTTTTGCGCGCCAACAATGGGGGAGTCTCTCGAAACAATGATCTAGTGCATTTGTGTACCGAATAGTTTGTAATGCAAACGTTGGCCGGAGAGTGAGAGGGAGATAAAGAGTCAGCACCACCTCCTAAGATGAAAAAGTATCCATCTCATAATATTCCCACAAAAGAACAACACAGTTTGTGAATCGTCGTGACGGTGAAAAATGCGCGCTTGCACGAGAAAAACGTTAAATTCAACATTGTATTTGTCTTATTGATCAATATGCAAATTGGGGGCAATTTTTTGAGGTCACCAAGTCGATTTTCGAAGCTGCCGAAAAGACACTCGAGCACCTAATATTGTCTGCGGTTTCAAAACAACCCGAAGAAATAATTAAAAGTACTTTGTCTTATTGCCATAACATGAGCGCGGCGTGCAGAAGTCTCTCTCGCGATCTACAATTCTCCTCTTAATGTGTCTATGAAAGATCGCTTTACATTTTGATTTATGGGACGGATTTCGCCGCATTTGTACTTGACTCGAATTTTTTTTCCTCCCCACAATTCCCATGCAATAATTCACAATTAAGTGAATAAAAGAGAGAAAAATCTGGCTGATCGCTATCGATCAATCGTTTTCCTCACTGCGTTTGTCATCTTTCGTCAAACGCGACTTTTCCGGTTTGTCACACTCTTGGGTTGTTTTGCAAGAAAAATGTCAAGCATCTCTTGATGATCGCACGACATTCTTGCAATAGCCGCACTTTCATTTTCACCGGCCATAGTCGAAAGGTAAAGCAAGATCATTTTCTATATGGTATTATCGTACAATGTTGTCAATCAGTTGATTAGGCCTGAGGAACTTCACACACGATCGCAATACCAGAAAAGTGTCGGAAGTCAGACCAGAGTTTGTCATTTAGTTTATTTTTAGACTCAAGATCCAGAGTAATTTTGTGAGAAAATGTCTTTAAAACCATTCGGCAAAATTAAATTTCTCAAATCTCTAAATCCCTCGCGTCAGTCACGAGTGTTTCACTGGAATTCTGATAATATTTCGCAACGTCTCTCGTCTCAATCGGCATCTCTCTTTCGCGCCAATCGTCAAAATCTGTGGCCTGACTTTTCACAATTGAGAGACGATCATCGCGCAGATTTCGGACACGATCTGAAAATGCCACTGAAAATTCTTGCCGAGGAAGAATAATGGCAATATTCGCGCAATGAAGCACACCTTTTCTGCATCAGCGTGATGGTAACAAGTTGACTCCTCCGGTGCGCGTGATCTGTGCAGTTACGTGATGAAGATCACAGATAGTGTCTCGCATTGTCCACATGGATTGTGGCTGTGCGCGGGGAAAAGCTGCCCCGCGCACGAGATGATGGAAAAAATGCCATTTGGAGGAGAAATGTTAAGTAGCCTCCAACGGCCGTTGCATAATGATCAGTTCAAAAGTGTTAAAATTGATTTGATTGGCGATTGAAAAGCGCTCAAGAAATGCATTAATTACCACCTATTTTTCCATTGGAACGCCCATATGGCCAGTGTCGCTCTTGCAACTCTTATCACCAAAGCTCGGCAAGGCGATGAAAAAAGTCGTGACATTATATGGAGAAAAGCAGCGATATATTTGGATGGGATTATTATATTTGACAAAAAATGCAAATTGAGTCAAACTCCGCATAATGCTTCATCTATGCGTTGTTTTCCATCGCGAGCTGGTTTTCTGTTTGTCTCACTCTCTTACATAAAATTGGATGATTTCAATTAGGAATTTCTTATGTGTGTCATTTCATCACATAAATTACATTGTTAAATACGCATTTTATCCATAAAATGGCTCATGTCGATGAAAATAATTACAAGTGTCGTGAAAAGTCATTTATAAGAAAGCTGTGTGCCTGTTGTTGCTCCATATGCAAAACACGACACAATCTGGTGGGTTCACTCCGCGATGCGATGTGAAGAAATATGCAGGTCTTTTTGTGCTGCAGGAAGCCCAAGGGGCGAATAAGTCATGGGAATTGCATGCCAATTAGAAGGTAAATAGCAAACTAATAACAAGGAGCTCCATTGATCGCAACTCTCAATGTGATCTTGAAATAGAAAGGCAAATTGTGTACTTTATTATTCACATCTAATAAGCCAGCGATCCTCCCCCTGGATGCGTGTGTCGCTTTGGCGGGAGAAAAAGTCAATCAAAAATGTAGATCAATTATACGGAAGGCGATTATTAAGTGATCATTTGTTGGGTGATGGACATTGATTGGCTTGCGCGATGAAGGATTAAATTGTGTGATAATCTGCCGCACAAAGTGGCTCTATCAAGTGGGATTTTAGGTGGTCTTGCAGAGTACCTTCGACTGTAAGGTCGCCCAAGATTGTGGGCAAAAGAAAATCTCTGCATGCGCGTCACCATCTCGTGCCGCTCTAATTGCACAATTAATATCACATTATTGGGTAGTGTATAAAATTATGCTAATGGCTGTTTTGACGACAACTCAAACGGCACACGAATGCGCCGCGATTCCGTGGCGAAATGAAAGTGGAAATGGCTGGGAATAGTGTTACTCGGCAATGCAATTCGTATACTGCCGATGACATTACTTGTTATGGCTGCACGATGCACCGCGCGAATCACGCTGCGGTGATCTTCTCCGTGATTGATTGCATTAGAGAAGCTCCTCCGCCGGAGTGCTTTATGTAACACAGCTTGGTGGAATTCATCATTGAGGAAATTGGCAGCCACTGGTGTGATGTCATCGCCGATCCTCGGTTAATTCTCTCATTTATCGCGCTTTAATTGATGCGCGCCAATGTGCAGAGAGACGGAAAATTGCGCCTCTCGCTGCTCATCTCGAACAAGATCTCGCCTCTTTGGCCATGCGGGCTGCCAGCGAGGATTTCCATTTTCTCACATGCCGCTCATAGCTCAGTTCCGAGGGGTCAATTGAGGTTTTTCCCTTCACACCGCTCTGCCAGCGTTCACTGCGAGACTTGATGTCTCAATGCTTGGAAAGCCAAGGAGGATTTATGCAAAGCTTTCAGAAGGAATTTCAGCATAGAATTTGCATTACTAAAGTATTCTTCTTGGGGACACAACTTTTGATCAAAATGTTTTGTCTCATTTCCTTGTATCTCAAGAATGGAAATTTAGTTGGCACACAAGACAACTGTCCTAGCTTGATGATTTATTGCGATTGCAAATGAATTTAGTGTTGATCTTTTGCAATTAGCTAAAACAGAGTCATTAGAATGACAAAGAATTGAAACTTTAATGAATAATAAAATAATGTTAATAAGTGCTCTTAAAAACCAGGTCAACTCTGTCATAAAACACACTAAACCAACACTATGCAAGTCTCTGCAAAACCTTCTCTCTCGCTTATGCTTAATCCCGAGTCAATTGCCATAAATCTGGGCATGAAGGAAAGTTCATTAAATTCCATTAGGATGCTTCTTGGCGCAGAAATGGCAATTGCTGAGGAAATTCAGTTGATGTATTGCAAGTGAAACACTCTTGGTGTCACTCGGAGCAAATATCAATTTTCCTCATGATTTATGCAGTTGCTCAGTGTGCGAAGTGGCCTGTGAAGAGATGGTAAATTGCAACAATGTTTCACCTTCTTGGGCGCTGAAATGGCAGAATTGAAAGAGACTGATTTAGTGTATGCGATATATTGTATGGCAATTGTGGCTTGTGGGAGTCGCGAGTTTATTTCAATCGCATCGCAAAAATGCAATTGAATGGTAATGAAACGGAACGAAATGTAACAATATTTCCCAAAATATTAAATAATACCACCACGGAGCAATTATCTGTAATCTCGGTGGGAACTTTTGGTGCGCGGCGGCGTGGAGATGAAAAATTGTTACACTTCTTATTCGGGCGCGCTGTGTGGCACAATGGGGAAAAATGTTTGGGTGTGCAGAGGAAAGAACAACTGGGAGGAAAGAAGGCAGTAAAACACGTGTATTGAGTATTATTGCATCATGAGCACGGCATAACAAATTAATAAGGCGAGATGGTATTGAGGAGAAAAAGAGACTCGCGGTGAGATGGAAAAAAGATCACGGAAAGAAGACGATGTAACACGATAAAGAATTCTTGCGCTCACGCCATCACTTGAGTGGAGCTGATGAGGGACAATTGGCCACGCTTGAGCTGCAGAATACAGTCCGCGAGACGGACTCCGTGTAGCCTCTGCACCATCTTCATCTGTGCGATTGTGCAAGTCTCAATTGAAGGTAAACTAATAAGTGTGCAGAGATAGAGAGAGAGATCGAATGGGGAGAATTTCAAGGTGTCCAATTATATAAAAATAGGAGACTTTGAGGAAAGACGTAACAATTGCAGATGGAAGCCAGAGAAAAAGCCCGCAATCATCTGATTGAGCTTCAATCGACTGTTTAGAGCTGAATGGCTATAATGAATGATATTAGTTCAGCCGTCCATTGAAGGTAATTTGATGTCATTCGATGCGTCGTTTATGCATTCGTGCAATTCAGAGCCGATGATCTTTATGTAATGGAATTATATCTGAATATTATCCAATCGCTTATGATGATCAATTTTCCGATGGCATTTCTCGCCGATCATGCTGAAGCAGGTGTCTCTAAGGCGCTCCTCGCAGCACGAAAAATGCCCGCCAGACGATCATCTGTGCGGCAAAAAGCGAAGTGGAATTGACACAGTGAGAGAGAAGGTACCACTGATCTACATACTATTAAACCACAAATTAAGTAATAAGATCACAATGAGAAAAAAGTGCGTACAACTTGAAGCTATTCACGATTTTTTTCCTCCTTCGGATGAAGTAACACGGCTTTTTCCATCTTCAACACTAAAGCTAATCATCTGCAGCAGACGACCTTTCTCTTTTCTGGGTCTCTGGAGGAGAAATGCCCTCTCGTGATCAATCAAGAATTGAGATCTCATCCGAGCGCCGCGTGAAAAATACCTGTGAAATTGCACAATTGGCTATTTTATGCTGCTCCACACTTTAATATTAGATTAATTTACCACCGCAAACCACTTTTTCTCACGATCAGCCGTGATCTGGGGTTTTTGTTAGGTGATACGATACTCTCTATGCAAAAAGGAATGTTTTACTATGCCTTATGACCATAATAATAATTGAAATCATTTAACTTTTGAGATAAGTATTTTTTCCTCCTGATTCGCTGATCTCCGAAAAACAGTGAAAGCTGAGTAATTCAAGATGTTCCGTGAGCAACTGCTGTGATGCAATTGGTTTAGTTACAATATTTTCTTCCTAAATATTTACTATTTGCTATGAAGATCGCGCGGTGTTTGTTGTCGGATTAGAGGGTATTTTCCTCGCATACAAATTGTGCGAATGTGATCTATTGAAGCGTGAAATTGGTTGCTGAATTGCGATTTTCCATCATAGATAATCAATTACACACATAGTATTTATTAGACAAAATGCATGTTAAATGTTTTTAAAAGTAACATTTATATGCTATAATATGCAACAAAATGCCAGTGTCGAAATGCATATTAAAATTCCTTTAATGTCTTTTTTGTTGTCGTTGATAAAAAAAAACAGCTAATTTGGCTTGATTATCCAATTGGCTGGGAGGCAAAAAGTGTGGCATTTCTCGCAGGCAATCTTCTTGGGAGATCACATATTTGCATTGCCGGGGCGATCGCTTGTGCGATAGAAAGGAGATCACTTGATCTTACATAAATGGTGGAAAATGTCCAAAATATGACAAAGACTCCAGCAGCAGATTCTTGCATAATGCGCCTTCTCCAGCACAACCGTGAATAATTGTGAGAGACAATTGAAATGAAGATCAGAGAATTGGCGCCTTGACATTTTCACTCTCAATTCGCCATCGCGCTGGAGTTTTCTCTGCAATCTCCCATATATATGCAATTATTCAACACTCCAGAAGCTGATTGACTCATCCGAAATTCTTGCAAGAAGTTCACACCTTTCACCCATTTTTTCATCGCTGAACTCTTTTAATTGTTCACACCACGATTTATTTCCCATATCATTGTTGTGAGCCTCAACAGTTTGCCAATAATGTGGACTCCACAACGTAATCAGGCCCCCGACTTCCGTCAAAAATCCCCAATGGAATTTATGTGGTATAAATTTGAATTGTATATCAGACAATCGGCCGTTTAATCAGGCGATCTGGCGAGATTGCATCACCTTCGATGGTATTTCTCTAGAGTATTCAAATAAATAGATTTTGCCGACAGACACAATATTGATTTCGTCGACTAGCCATTTGTGCTTTGGCCATAGAATAAGGAAGGGAAAGGAGGAACAGTCTGATCTCCAAGAGCAAAGTCTCTCTCTCTCTCTCCGTCTTAAATAATTCCCCCAATCGAGCGCTCATTTATCACTTTCCCAGAGTCCAGTGCAAGTGCAATAAATAGTGAAGCAGCTGAAGGAAGTTTGCTGCACGCTCGCTATTGCACACTGGCTTCTTGAGTGGCTTTCACCACTACTTCACGCCGTCGCGACGCGTCTGCGAGCAATAAAAGAAGTCTATTAGCTCAGTTGAGAGAACCGCCTCTTTGTTGCCCATATGCTAAGGCATCCGAGATACGGCGAAATGACTGTGTAACACCGAAAGTGAACTAGTTTGAGAGAAACCATATAATAATATTGAATCTGGCCGATCATTTGCCATTTCCGCGTCTCCATCTCACTCTCGCTGACCATCCAGCAAATTGCTCTAAGATGCATCTCTTGTTCTCACTGCCCTCCTTCGTCCACACACAGGTATTTCGTGGGAATCATCTTGCAATTCCAGCTGCATCGCGCCATGTGCCTCGCCTCGCGACAATTTGACCCCAGCGACCCCGAGAAGCCACTTCACAAATGCGATATCTATCGCCATCCAGAGGCGGGAAATCTCCTCAAGTAAGTACACTCTCTGTTTGTTTCTGCACTCCAATGAGGGGCATTAGTCGGCTAATTAGAGTGTAGCTTTTTGCACTGGGCAATATATTTTCTCAAGGGATTTCCCACACTCAAAACGTGTGAGACGCGCCGTCACAATGGACACAAGAAGGTGGCAGTTTTTAATGTGGCGAGAAAAAAGTTAAACAGCCACAGAGCAGAGTTGACGAACGACTAGATTTGCAGTAGAAAATCACGTTTTTCTCATCCCTTCACTGCAATTTCAGAGGTTCAGGCTTTTCTGGTGGTTATTTCAATTTAGAGAGACAGTGAAATTCTTCTATTTCCTCATTAACTCTGCTCCTGCAGTAAACACCTTGCACAATCCTTCTTTCAATCTATTCAAATCAAGAAGCTCAGAGCGTACTCCAAAGCTCACCTTTTCCACAACACCTGCCAGCCAGAAGTGGCGGGAGGTGGAAAATTGGGAAACACGGCTAATTAAACAGAAGTCGAGCAAATAAAGTAATTTGAGTGTTGTGTTGTTTTTTGGGTCAGAAATTGCAGCATCATTTACTCTGTATCTCAGCACTAAATAGTCTAAATATCTTTGACTGGGTATAATTTCAATTATTCTGTACGCTTTTGTCGACTGTGTGCGGGGATTTATGTGAAAAATGTCGGAAGCTGTCTCGAACAAAGCGCTATTGAGATGTTGCTCAATGGCGGTGAGAAGAAGAGACTCCGTAATGATCTCTCTTTGTGCACAGAGACCTCATGTCCAAGGGGGCCTCGCAGCCGTGGCGAGAAGTGCTGCAGGAGACGATCGGCGAGGGTCGACTGGACGGATCGGCACTCAGGGAGTTCTTCAAGCCACTGGAAGAGTGGCTGCGGCAGGAGAACCTGCGGAATCAGGAGTTCGTTGGCTGGATGTACGACGGAGATTACTGCAAGCACAGCATCGAGACGGCCAATCTGCAGGTCATCGGAGGATTCTACAACAGCGTCCAAAGGCTGCGAGCTTCTCTGCACATCATCGCAGCTTCCCTGGTGGGAATCCTTGGCATTCATCGACTTCTAGTTTGAGAGTGTTCCACATTTCATCCGTGACCATGATCGCGTGACGAACAGTCACAGATTACCCACATTTTCTGCATAAATGAGGCACACACAAAGAAGACAGAGGCGGCAAAAAAGCCATCAGAAATGCCGAGCATCATTGGCAAAGGAGGAAGAAATAGGAAGATCAGCGTTTCAGTGACCTTTGCAATCGCAAATCTTGCTGGAGATAAACCAAAAGATCACGCTCGGTTATTTATGCAAAACATTCTACACCGTCAAAGAATGCAAATTCAGGACTCAAGGAATTCCTCTCAATCGTAAAATCTCTGCATAAATCACGACAAATTTGAGATATTAAATTAAAACTGGAGATGTTATTCAAATATTTTGGCTCGTGTTTGCACTATCAGCTAAGAATAAACACATTCCTAATGAAATATCACTAGAAATGGGGTCAATTCGATGTGACAAATTCGATGTGAAGAGGAATTTCTTGATCTTAAAAATCAAGGCAAATCTTAGGAGAATCCACTTATTTAGCATATCTTCCTTCCTCAATTAAAACAAACATGTTTTGGCGGTATAAAACATGGGTTTCTCGCTCTCTTGGCATCACGCAGTCAAAATATATAGTGGGTGAAAATCTCTCTGGGAATGCCTTTGAGAAGTAATTCATCAAGAAAAAGTGAATTATGCTAAAATGTGGGAAATATTTTCCCTTTTCTCAATTGTTGGAAACTTTTGCCGCATGTTTCGCTGACGAGTCATTGAAATATTGCATAAATTATGCCTCAATCTTCAATGAGTTCAGTGTGTATTGTCTCTCGTCGATGCATTTAAGATATGAATAAAAAGAGAAGAAATTTCGACGCCCCTGATTGTCGCGTGAGGTCACAACGCGTCGTCCTTCGGGCAAAAAGCTCTCAAACGATCTTCTGTGACTTTTCCATATATCGTCTATCTATTTAATTTAATGTTTATATGTCTGTAATCTTGTCTATAATTTAACAAGCTAAAATATTGTGTAGGAACATAGAGAGGAAAAATAAACCATTCTGATGTTTGTTAACTTGGAGGTGAGTCTCGCGAGAAGGTGAAGTACGGATGAGAGTGAGTGCGAGTGAGTGAATAAACTGTTGGAAAAATCAATCTCAATGCAATCTTATACAGACTTCATTAACGACCCGTATTTGTGCGGTTCGATTGAGGCGCGATTGCAGAGGAAATTGCATTTTGAAACACTCTCATTTGCACCCAATTTCGAATGTCTCTTCTTGAGCACTTCTTCAACGCCCACAGCAGAAGAATTGGTGAGTGGTTTGAAGAGGATTAACCATCTTGTCAAATGGAAATGGAAGAAGAATCGAAGTGGATTAAATTCTGTTCGTATCTCACGTTGCTAATCACAAATAAACACCCCAAAATTGTATCAAAATATAAGATCGCATTGCACTAAATCTCTTCCAAAGCCCACACTTGGCGAGGCCAACAAAGAAAAGGAAAAATAAAGATATATTTTACACTCACTCCGTGAATGACAGAGAGATTCAGTTGTGTGATTCAATGGGGATTAATTTGATTGTGTTGTGCGACACTATAATATGAAATTGTATAATTTGTTGCTGGAAGGTACTTGACTGGTCGTCAATTTCATGACCACGTCGCTGCACTGCCAAAGGACGGAGATTGGAAGTTTCCCCCTTAGTCTGGCACTTAGAACAGCCTCCTCGAGACACATCGTTCTCAGTCACATTCTGGATCTTCACCAGGAAAGATCTCGCCACGTCTGGGACACCGTCGTGATTGCCAAGCTCTTGCGTGTGTGCACGACAAATTGGGAAAGCCTCATTGCGGCGTCAGATTATTGCGGCGGATTTAATTGTTTCGTGAGAGGTTGTAATTGAGAATAAAACAGAGAGAGAGTTTTGTGCAAGAGCGTCGCGAGGGGCAAAAAGGCCCTGAGTGATGTCGCACTCTGGATGACCGGAAGTGTCTAGTTGACAAATTTATGTTTCATGCAGCCCATAATCCCCTATAATTGGATAATGTCAATGTGAAGAAATACTGCGTGTGAAGTAGGTTTCGAAAGACTGGTGAGTCGCCATGATTTGTGCATTCGTGAACTGATTCCTGGCTGCAGATCTTTCGCGATAAATGATGATCTATCGCGCACTCGTTGTGCCAATCGCTGTCGCTCTGCTCGGACACTTTGTGACGAATGGCGATGATGGGACGTCAACAACAACGCACAGAAGTGTTCTCGATCATGTTTGCTATCGCGAAGAGAAGTGAGTGCTGGACTTTCGCGCCAAATTGCCTCCGCGCATTGCTAAGCGTTAATCCTCCTTTTTGCAGCTTCACAGAACTCGAGGAGAGACGAGTAACGCAGCCGGTGCGGATCAGGTCTCACGTGTGGTGCCTGGAATTCCCACCGCGATGCGCCCACTATCGCACGGAAATGAAGGAAATCATCAAGTGGCAGGTATTGTTCGTGATCATCGAGCTCCACATTTTCTCCGCGCGCGCAACCCGACACTGTGTCGATGGATCTTTTCACCATTTCTCGCGCGTAACGATCTTGTTTCTCCGGCAACTTTTACTTTCATCCCGCGTTTGAGTCCCGCGCGCGCGCGCGACATTTAATGTCTTATTTGAATGCTGCGCTCGCATGAGAGATTTCTTGCAAGAATACACGAGCGCACGAAAGATGAGGGTGTTAATTTGTACATTTCTCGCCCAATTGAGGGAATTTGCCACACAATTCTCGAGAGAATGTGGGAGTCTCGCAAGCACCACAATCTTGAGAATAAAATCTTCCCGCGCACAGTGGCGAAAATGTTGACCCATAACGCGCCGCGAGAGAAGTCATCAAATGCGCAGCCCCGTAACATTTATGGCGCGCAGAGCATTACACAATCGCGCGAGAGTCTTTTGGAATCTCTTCGAGAGCGCCTAATCCATTTATTAAATGCCCCAGCGTCACCGGAACAAAAGTGAAAGCCACTTAGAAATACGATCATCGGTCTCACACTCTCGCGTTCTTGCGCGCGTCTGTGACCGAAAGGCCGCGACGGCATAATGGTGCATCTCGTGGGCAATTGGCCAACATTTTATCGATGTTAAAATTGTCACGAGTTGCGGTGTTGCAATGGCCGATGAATCTTCCCAAGCAACGGAAGCAAATATTCGCCTTTGCATAACAACGCGCTCTCTTCAGTTCAATTTCTCACGTAATTATGAATGGCTAATTTTCCCATCGAATTCCCCAATTTGCGCACAGAACGTCACGAAGACGCGGCTCGTGGAGCACTGCTGCGATGGCTATGAGGAGGTCACCGAGGCCAACGAGATCATCTGCAAGCCAATCTGTCCGGAGGGCTGCCGCCGCGGCTACTGCCATCAGCCGGGCATGTGCGTCTGCAATCCCGGCTGCCTGAACGGCGGACTGTGCGACAGCAAGAAAGGCGAGTGCAGGTGTCTTCCCGGATGGACAGGAAATGGGTATAAGATGCCGAAGAAGTGTCCAGACTCCTTCTGATTCACATCTCCTCCTTTGCAGATGCGAACTTCTCCTGGCAGAGGCTTCGACAGCATCCACAACACCCCTGAAGCTCATTCCAGTGACAGAGAATCTGCCCAAGAACGCTTCAGCCTCCATTGAGGACCTCAATTCGACACTGGTGACTCTGGAGGACAACATAGAGAAGCTGAAGCAGCAGCTAAACACAACCACTCAGAGCGACATCTCTCTCATGGAGCTTCGCACGCCACTTCCGGACATTGTAATCACGCACGAGAGTGTCGTTCCCGCCGGCGATCACGTGCTGGAAGTGGGCACAGGCTCGGAGATTGTCGTCCTCGGCAATTGGGATCTCAATGGCACGCTCGTGAGGAACAGCAGCGATGCTGGTAAAAGTGGAAGAACCCAGGAGGATTTTCTTTATATTTAATGTGGCCCTTTTTCCTCATTTTCCAGGCGCTAGCGAGAGTGGAAGCGACAGCAGCACGATTGTCCTCCTCGCCACGAGTGTCTTCCTGTCGGTGATTCTTCTGCTGCTCTTCGTAGTCTTGCTGTACTGGAAGCGCAAGTTGGAAAACCATCCGGGAAGACGCTCCAGCACAGACAGCAATGCCAGTATTCAGGCCAAGGATGAACTGGGTGGAAAGATAGTGAATAAACCTCTGCCAGAGATTCCCTTTGTGGACATGAAGAGCAAGACGTCGCCACATCGGAAGAGTGTGCAGTTTGTCGAGAGTCCAATTCTGCACTACGAGGACTCTCCGCCGGAGCAGCCCAAGGAAGTCACTTTCACGTACAGCTACCCGTCCTCCGCCTCGCAATCCTCCGCACAATCCACGCGGGAGCATCTCTACGACGAGATCAAGTATCCCGTCTTTACCAGCGATGTTGTTCATGTCTGAAGTGCGTCTGAAGCTCCGGAAAGTGCCCAGGGAATGTCTCAAAAAACTGAAATAAAAATGCTAATAAAACTACAAACGTTGTTTCTCGCGATTGTGACTGCAAGAAGGCATTAGAGATGATAAAGCCACACGATAAAACCGAGAGGAAATCGCAAAATGCGAGCAAAATATTCAAGGCGAGATTAGGAAACCGCCATGAGATTAATCAGCGCACTTCTTCCGCCACAATTTCTTCCATCGCCTCAGTTCTTCTGTGAAGTTCAGCGCGAAAAGAAGGCACAAGATGAAAGTCCTCTGCATTGTGATTTGCCTGGCCATTCCGATGGTCTTGTGCCATCCGCAGGTGAAGACGCACCAAGTGCCAGTCAATCTCACCCTGAATACCACCATCTTCGCCACTCCAGCGAACAACAACACGCATCTCTATCCTTCGCTGAGGAATCTCACGGACATCACGGACTCCTGGAGGAATGCCGCCAACAGAACGCAGATGTTTCTCAACAAGACGCGCCAAGAAATGAGCAGAGGAATTTGCTACGAGGAAGTGCCGTAAGTCAGAGACATTTCGCAACATCTTGCAAAATTGTCCCTAAATTACACATTTTCACGCCTCTGATTAATTTCCCTTCTCAATGTCATCGCGCGCCGTTTTCACATTATTACAATTTTGTTTTCTTTCCTTATGCAAACCCACGGAAAGTGTGCACGAAGAAATAATACGACCTCGAAATTGCGTGATAACCGAAAAACCAACAAACCAGAAAGCATGACAAATTGGGTCAGAAGCACGAAATGTTCATCTCCACGCAGTCGATATTTCACGTGCATATCCAAAGAGACAAAAATATAGTGATAAACGAAGCAGATTTAGGCAATTTTCCTCACATGACAAACTATTGCACCATCTTTATGATATTTTTATGAAAATTTCACGCTCTTGCGAAACACGACCACAGCCACAATCACTGGACTTTTGATACTTGTGTATTAATTGATTGAAATTGCTCGTAACGCCAATATAATTAAAATCTCAGCCTCTTTTGTGCCGTGCTTCTCGCGCACTCTTCAGCCTATTTTATGGGCCCGAAGAAAGGCCAGCAGAGGCGAGAGTTGCTCAGATGTTCATTATGCTCTCCATGATAAAATAAGACGAATTGAGAGATTTGGGGTATTGTGTGTGTGCCTCTTTGAAGTGGAAGTTTTCGCAATGCGTCTCAGCATTTTGCATAATTCACATTTCACACGGCGCTTTTGTAAAGAATTATATCGATCACTGACGCTTCGAATTGAGACGTTGGATATATTTGAAATGAGAATTTAGAACGCATTTGGATGCTTTGAATGGCAAATCAATTCGCCGATCTCTATTGATATCTTGGACAGTTGCAAGGTAGTTAGAAGTGAGCACGCCTCGCTAAGGGGGAGATAAAATGATCCAAAATTATGTAGAATTCAACGGGAGTCTTTACTAAACCCTGAGAGAAGTAAGGAAATGTCTTGAGTTTGAAATCCAAACATTAAACAGATCAAGAAGTCTAAGGCGTGATAGAAGAGGAAAAGACAATTTGACGTGCAGATTTTAGTCCTAATATCTCCCCCTTACGCCAGAGCCATGGTTAGATCGCGCCTGAGCCCCTTTCCAGTCAGAGATCAAGGCCGATGCTTCCACTGAAGTGCGCCATTCGGTCGAGTCAGGAGTCAAGATCGCATCTCTCACCTCTTATCTGCGCCGATCGAGACAGTGTGAACGTGATTCGACTCCCTCATTCTCATTCCAGCACCGTCACTCTCGTGGCCAACCCACGCGGCAATATTCCCGCCGGCAACGGCTCCAATCCCTCGCTCAGCCGCATCCAGATCTGCTGCACCGGCTACGAGCGCAACCCGCACAACTTCCGCCTCTGCGACCCCATCTGTCACCGGTCCTGCGAGAACGGCCTGTGCGTGGCGCCGGACACGTGCGCCTGCTACCCAGACTACGGCGTCGATCTGGACGGCAAGTGCATCCCGGTGTGTCCGATCGGCTGCAGCAACGGCGAGTGCCAGCCGAACGGGCGCTGCAAGTGCAACAAGGGCTTCGTTCCTGATCCCACGGACAAGTTCTGCATCGAGGGCGTCCAGTGCGACTCCGCCTGCCTCAATGGCTACTGCACGGGCTACAACAAGTGCACCTGCCACGCCGGATACCTTCCGCACCCCACCAACGGCTACATGTGCATGC
This sequence comes from Phlebotomus argentipes, assembly GCF_947086385.1. Taxonomy (NCBI): domain Eukaryota; kingdom Metazoa; phylum Arthropoda; class Insecta; order Diptera; family Psychodidae; genus Phlebotomus; species Phlebotomus argentipes. The sequence goes on along the minus strand of NW_026776181.1, from coordinate 2,322,224 downwards.
CCCACTGCCCCGCCGGCTGCCCCAATGGCGTCTGCTCCGGACCGAACTTCTGCATCTGCAACGCAGGCTTCATCAAGGATCGCAGCACGAAGGGCAGCCAAGCGTGCGTGCGCCGCCTCTGAACCGCCTAACAAAATCGCACAATTTGTCCTGTTTGTATTCATTTATATTTGTCTCTCTCAACTATAATACATTTTACAACAAATTTACTCATTTTTACTGCGAATGTTCTTTTCTGCAAGAATTTTCACTTCGCACAAATGTACAATTATACTCATGTTTTTTTTTCTGTTTATAATCTCTCTACAAATACATTGACAATAAAATGCACATTTTTCTTTCTTTCTTCACACCTTTTTTTTGTGTGGTGTTTTCTTCTCTTTAAAAGATTACTTGGCATATCAAATTATTTTTCCTCACCTGCATCTAAATTATTTTTTAAGGGCTCTTTTCTATCCCTGATTATAACACTTTTGTTTAAATGTATTTCCCACCCTCAAGTTCTCCACAAAGAACGATCTTTAAATGCATTTTACTATCTTCTCACCAACACAATTCTAGTTAAACCTTTTATACAAACACTTTCTCTCTCTCTCTTTCTCTCTTGTCAATTGATTCACTATCAATCACATAATATCCTTTAAAAACGCCTACAATTAACTCTTCACAGGATGGCTCTTTGAGCAAGAAATACACAATTTCTCTTCACAAATCCACCCATGAATTGGTCTTTCATCTGATTCACGTCCTTCGCTACAAAAATAAAACACCCCTCAACAGACATTACACATTGAAATTCACCCCCATTCCTTGTTGTTTAGTCAAAGTTTGTCGTTCCAGGATATGAAAACATCGTTTGACGATCCGCTAGAGAAGAAATCACAGTCAAATTCATGCAATTCACGCTGAAGGACAACTTAACACTCACCAGAATTTGGTGGTTTCGGCTTCGGAGGTAATTTTGGTATCACCACATGAGGTAAAAGGGTGGAACTGAAAGACAAAACTCCCCTCAGTTACAGAAATCAGGGTAAATAACGAGTCAACATCAACTCTGGAGCAGCGTTGAAACATTTTTAAACAAGATTCTACGCCACGACCTTTGATTGTTAGACTAAATCGCTTTTATAGCAAGGATACTTGGAACTTGGCTTGCATTCTGAGTAGATCTTCGATTTCGCAAACCAAAAATCAAAGTATTTTCGTGCATTTTGCAAGGAAACTCTCGACAATGCTCCGAAGACTACAATAACACAATTGCTGTTCACGCACTCACCCGGCAATCTTGAGCCCAATCGCGCCCGCCACGCTGGTCTCCGAGACCGGCGGCGACGGCAGTCCTCCGGCGGCCTTCCCGTGATTGCGGTCCAGCGCCGAATTGCGCCTCATCATGATGGTGCTCGTGTGCGGCAGCATGAGATGGTGCTTCGGCGTGGTCTCCACCGAGGAGTCGCTGTAGTTATTGTACACACCCGCCGCCTCCGGCTGCGCCCTCGCGAGGTGGTGGCGCGGCGGCAGGGGCGGCGGACTGAGATCCCGTGGCGGAAGCTGCGGCGCGTCCGGCGCCTGCTTCACCTGCGCACTCTGGGCGCCCTCGAGAGGCTCTCGCCGCTTGATCCGCGGCGGCAGAGGCGGCGGCACGTGATTGAACGTGTGAGTATTGGGAACATTGACATGCGGCGATATGGGCAGCGGTCCAACGTCCGCGCCGTCCGCAGAACTGATCTTCGGACTGCCCGGAAGCTGGCTCTGTTGTCCCTCGTCGGCGTTCGTACTGCAAAAAGGCGCACAGAGAAAAAAAAACAATTGATCGCTCCGCTGAACGTGAAATTGCTCGCATTTAACACACTTTTATACACATGAAACTCATTTAATCCCTTTTAGCACACCAATAAATCGACTATCTGTCCAATTTAATGATGTTGGAACGTAATGAACTCACATTCTCAGCATTCATGCCAATGTCAGTGCTAAATGTCTGTCTCTCGGTAACCTCGGAAGTTGCATTGAAATCATTCATTGCTCTTTTTCTCTCTCTCTCTCTAAGTCGAGAATTGATTTTAAATTAATCTCTCGCGACACATATTTCCATCCATACACACTCTAATTGGACATTCAAATGGCTGGTAATTTGTACAATTCTCCAATGTGTGTTATTTTCATAGGAAAAACTAATCAATTACCAACAATAAAATAAAAACTGCATCTGAGATGAAAGTGAGATAAAGCCAAATCAAATGCCAACAGATGCTTATCATTTCAAACAAATTGTATAGTATACTATTTAACATGCCGTTTTATAAGCCATCTATCGATTACTCAACTGTTGTGGCATTATTATGAGGAAAATATTCATTTGAGAGAGCTTAATTCATACAAATTCATAACATCAATATTGCAAAGTGGCCTTTTTCTACCCACAAGATTATAAACATCGCAAATCGGAAACTAAACTTTCAATCAAGGGGTAAATAAGTGTCAAATTTGATTGGCGATCGACACAAATTCAAGTTAAAAGACATTTTGATCGAATTTTCTTCAAGATTAACTCCGATTCAGATTAATTAATGAGGAAAATGTCAAACAACGAGCCCGATAAGAGCATAAACAGTGCAATTCTTATTGAGCAAATCCAGTCAGATATGATATAATTTTAATGAAAATTCGAAAAATCAGCACTAAAATCAATAGATATTGTCAGTTATTAACCCCTCTCATTCAATATATTCAATTCATTCAATTATAGTTATTTATAGGAATTATCTAATCGAACAATACGTTAATTTTCCATCTGATTCAAGCCAAAGATATACTCACGTGATGCTTGCCGTGCTCCCTCGGACAGCATTCCTCACGATTGTCGTGGTCGCGGCGCCCTGCAGTGGCGTCCGGAAGGACTCCTGATCACAGATGCTGCCGCCTCTGTGGACGCGCGGACTCAGCGTGGGCGCGTCGCCGTCCTCGCGGAAAGACGGCAACACTTTGGGACTCACGATGGGCGAACTGCGCGTGGGCAGCGTGTTGCACGCCGTCTGATGGTCGCGCGGACTGAGCACGGGCTTCACGGAGTCAATGACGATGTTGCTGCAACTCGCCATGGAGATAATACTGTTGGATCTCTTTGGCAACTCGGGCACAGTGGATGGCACATTGGCGGCCGCGACGCTGGCCACGCTCACCTGATCCATCAGATCGATGCTGGAGGACGTGGCGAGGGCGCTGAGGGACGTGGATGGGTGGGAGACGTTCATCAGACTGCTGTGATGCGAGCCCTGAATATTAACATTGGCAAACACCGTGAACTCCTGCGACACCTGCGAAATGCCACTCGTGGGCGACCAATCGCCCTCACTGCTGCTCATCGCCAGGCTCTTGTGGCTGTACGGCAGCGAGCCGGGTAGTGAGATCAGAGACACTGAGCTGCCGCTATTGTTGTGCCGCCGCGGCTTGATGCCCGGCGATTTCAGTGTGAGTTCTGGCCAGCGTCGTGGGAACTTGGGCGCTTGCTTGTATCCTCGCGGTTCAATTCGCAGACTCTCATTGTACAGATAATTGCTGATGTCATTGTCATTCTTCCCCTCAAAGGGATCCAGCGTCTCCAGGAAACGCCTGATCTTCGGATCCGTCTTCAGACAGTACGGTTGATTCTGATACTGCTGAATCTCACCCGTGATTTCAGCCACTTTCCGCCTCTTGGAGAAATTGATGAGTTCCGTGTTGGGCAACAGATCGGGATTCCCCTCTTCGATGTGCAGAATATTGGTCAAGTACATGCCGAAGAAGGGAACACACGGTGGATTGATTGAGCGCAACTTCTCCTGATACTTGCGAAAGTGATCCTTATTGAGTTCACGACACTCCTCCAGACACTTCTTATACCGCTCCGGAATGGCTTGATAGGTGAGCTTGAGTCTGTACACAGAAGCGCTGCCCATGGCCGAGACCACAGACAGAACACCGTTGAAGTTGTTCAACTCCAGCAACACCATCATCACCTCAATGGCTCGTGTCACCATTGCGACGCGCTCTTCAAAGTTCTCCGCCTCAATAATAGACTTCTCGAGCCAACGCGTGAAATTTGTCGTGTGCTTGATGATTCGCAGCAAATTGGGACTCGTCAACTCCTTGTCACGCTTCGTCCACACAGAACCCACCAATTCCGATGGCTTCACATTCTTGTACAGCTCAAACTCCAGCAGTGTGAGCTGCCGCGCCAACTCGAGCGGATGCAGCGTGAGCAAATTGAATTCATTCTCCGGCACTTGCAAATGATACTCAATGGCTGGTGGACTGTGACTAAATGTAATCTGCTTGTGATTCTCCTCCTGTTCATTCTTCCTGTGGACAATCTTGAAGAACGGATCCACCCATTTCCGCATCGATTTGTCATTCACCGTCTTGAGGAATGCCAGCAGATTCTCCAGCAACTCCACATCGCGCTCAAAATCATAGAAGTGATGATCCACCCAATGTCTCAGCACATTCAGCACACGAAACTGCACCGGCTGCATGAACTCCTTCTTGTAGCGCTTCCAATCCTCACGCTGTGAGCACTTGTGCAGCTTATCCGTGTCCGATGACACCTCACTCGATCCACTCGATCCAATCGAGCCACTCTCGTACACAATACTGGGATCGGGAATGTTGAAGCGCTGGATTAGCAGTGTGAGCAGTTCCCGTGGTGAGCAAAACGACCTGTATGTCGTGAGAAATGTCCGCACGAACTTGAGATCAGCATAAATATGGTACGTGAGTCTCTCAATGAGCTTGCACAGTGTCGCCCCCTTGATCAGCGGCACACCCGTCGACTCGCGCTCCTCCAACACAATATTGTTGGGACTGTCGGGCACGGCGAACTTGTAAATGTCTTGACTAGGTAGCTTAAGTGGGTGCTTCTTCTCAATATCCAACAGAATACTGTCCAGAATGCGATCCAGCATCGGCTTCGTGTTCACCATGATTAGATCCGCCATCCAGTCGTTCTTGTGCTGCGTACTCTTGGCTATTAACACCACAGCTTGCTGCACGCGCGGCGATATCTCAAAGGCATGCTTCAGCTCATCCGTGTCCGCGCGATCGATCACCTCCACTTTGCGCATGAAGAAGCGCTCCTTCATGCGAAAGTCATAACTCTGCGCCGCGCCCACGGACACCGTCTGACGCCGCGTGTTGGCCTTGCACAGCACCAGCAATCCGTCGAACAGATACACTTTCCTCTCCGTGATGCGCTTCCCGGAGCCAAACTTCGCCAGAGTGTCCTCTGCAAAAGAAACACACTTCGTCTGAATCACACTCCAAATTACTCACTCGAATTTCCCCAGAAAGTCAGTATCTAACTCGATTTGAATCATAATCTCTCCACCCAATTAGTCATATTTTGTATGCAAGGCACAAAAAATACTAACAATCATTATACGCTAATTATACACACATTTGATGCGTGATTTATCGGTTTTGGACATCTCCGTTCGAGCGTCTCAAAATCACACATTCACTGCTCAAAAATCAATAAGGAAGATTTTTCTCACCACATTAAATGGGATTAACATGTTTTTTTCATTTTCATCTCATATGAAATCTACACTCTTTTCACGCTTTTTTCTCTCTCTCTCTTTTCCCATTTTTTTTCCAATAATTCCACATTATAAAATATTAATGACTATGAATATGATTAGCTTGAGAGCCAAAGAGGCGGAAAGAGACACACACACAACAAACTCACCTCTGATAAATTCGTTGCAACACTGCCCAACATCCTTGTCCCAGTGTTCAACTGTGTTCTGCAGCTCCTTTGTCTTCTCAAAAGCTATCTGTCGCCTCGCCCGACTGTGCATTCTCACCATTGACTCCCTGACGAGCGGAAGAAACAGCGAATTAGATCGGAAATCACACAGTTATAGAGAAAATTCATCTTCACACAGAAAAAGAAATGTATCTCAAAAGAAGAACAACGGATATTAGTCAAATTTAAAGTTTCAGAGAGCTATAAATTCAATTTTTTTTGGCAGTTTCTAGAACGAAGAATATGTTGTGTTAATTAATACAATTTAGAGACTTTAAACCCGATTTTCCTTGGATAACATGACGAAATATCATCTTAATTTTGTACTCACTTTGGTAAGGTGGAAACGATGTACTGCAGTTGACACTGGAGCGGCTTCAGCAGTCCCTGCACCTGCTCGAAGCTCTCCCTGTCATCGTGCGCCGGACTCTTTTCCATCAGTATCTTAATGTAGTCTAGGTACAAAAAAGCATGCCAAATGGGTCCCAAGAGCAGCTTCGGCAGGTAGAATTTCACCGCCTCGCGGAAACCGTGCCCGGCGGCGATCAGGGAGTTGGACTCGGGACGCGCGAGCAGATTGGCCAGAGCCTCCCTGGACTGTGGCGAGGTAACTTCGCGCGCATACTTGGCGTACACATCGAACTCCGCGGCCTCGGCCAACTCCTCAAAGCAGCTGCCCACGCACGGCGGCGTGTGCTCCTGCGACATCTCGATCACGTCCTCCAAGGAGCCCAGCAGCGTCACCGTCACCTCGTAGATGTCGATTATATTGGAGAATATTGCCTCTAATTCCTGCAAAACCACCACACACAATTTTAGCCTTTTTGCCTTTCAACACGATCATCTTCTGAGTGTTGAGTGGAAAAACTAAGCAAACAAGTCATTTCGACAGCAACTAACCTTGGAATCATTAACGATTTTGACTAGTTCCTCGCGAAACACACGAATAATCATGTGCAAGTCGCGCTGATATTGTTTCTCATCGTGAATCAACTCCTTGACGACCTCCTCATACGAGAGACTGATCCTCGGCGTGGGCGGCAGAGGACTCGGAGCCGCCGAACCCGATCCATCGCCTTGGTAGAACATATCCATGAGCACCTGTGAGACATCCAGAGATCAGCTGCATTTTCCCACACATTCCACATGCCACAAACACAAGAGCGAAAACACATTCTTCAGGCGCAATTGACGCCCCATCAGGGGCTAATCAATCGTCCCGAAGGACAGAGAAAATATATATTTACAATATATCTGGAGTTGGATAGAAAGAGAGATAGAGAGAGAGTTCCAAACGACAAAAGCAAATTTATACATCTTTTCTGCCAGCAACGGAAATGCATAAGAATGTGGAGAAGCGACAAATGAGGGGACAAAACGTGAATCATGCAGAGCAACCAAATTGTCAAAGGCAAAATTAAAAGGACCAAAGATTCATGTCAATTCGCTTATTTAGCTAGAATACGACAAAAAAAAAGAAGTGAAATCAGGAAACAAAGAGGGCAAAACGCTAATCAAACTCTTGAACGCCTCTCGAGAGGCACAAATACAATATTTGTGGCAAAATTTATCTCACACAGCTAAATTGTTCAAGAAGGATAATAAAATCAAGGATGAAAAACAAGAAGAGGATAGTAAAAAGTGGTTTTTCAATTAATAAAGAAATCTGTTTTTTCAACCTACCACCTTTTTCGATTTGTGAAAATTGATTTTGATTTGTGGTATTTTTTGATTTTATTGTTTTTTTTTTTTTGATAAATAAGAGGACAGCATGAAAAACATAATGATTTTTGCAACATATATCGTACAAATAATATTGATTTATGCGGAATTGTTGCTAAAATCTATCAGAAATTCTAAATATTAAGCTCTGAATATCATTTCAACATGTTAACAGTGAATTAATGTTTTCCCGGTAGATATTTAGCAGCAATCCTGGATTTTTCGTATAAAAATCACCAACTTAAAATTAGTAATAAATCAACTGTAAGTCAAATGTGTGATGAGACACGAAAAGAAGCATTCTATATCGTTAAGAGAGTCTGTCAACTAATGTCAGTCTGTGGACATCCTCAAAAGCCCTCCCCGGAATGCCCACAGAGCAGATAGAGAGAGAAGTAACCAGTGAAATGAAGCTGGAAACCAAGGAGACTAAACAGAAAAATAGTGTGATTCTTCCAAAGATCGCAAAAAGAAGCATCTCGTGTGTGACTATCTTGTGCTATCGCGTGATTTATCAGCTCTTCTGCCCAAAACTACCGCCAAGATAGAGTGTCTGCGAGTGTGTTGGAGGCATTGACGACTGCCCAGCGAATTTATTACTAATTTTAGCCGGCCATCTTCATTCTTCAGCTCTTGAGAAAGGGATGCCTCAATGCACAGTCACTCACCTTGTCTGCACACATTGCAATCTCGATGTCCTCTCGAGATATTTCAATGTGCTTTATGTTTTTCACATAGTTTCCGGCCAGTTTGAGGATGTCCGCCGAGATGTACTCCAACACAGCCACCAGGAAGACGCACACGGAGATGTCAATCTTGTACTGAAGCACTTCCTGTGGAGCGATAGAAGGAAAAACACATGATTATATGTCCGGAAAGCTGCGCCCGGAAGAGTATTTTGCACTCACTTTCTGCAGCATCGAGTGGACTTTATCCACGGGCAGAACTGACTTCTTCTTCTTGGACTTGTCCAGCGTCTCGAAGGCCTCCGTGAGAGCCCATTTGTCGATTGGCGTGGGGAATGTCTTGCCGATGCGCTCCTCAATGTCCTGCAAATAGAGATTCCGGAAAGACACTCTCAAGCGTCACTCTGTCAAAAGCTCACTTATGTGACTGTACCTGAATCGTGTGCGGCGGCGGCTTGGCGCACAGCATCGCCAGGAGCCTGGAATGCAAAGCAAAATATGTTATGAGCCCCAGCAGCTGGGAAATCTGGCCAAAACACAGCCTCACCTCAGACAAAGACTCTCGACGTAGAACAGAGCATCATCCTGAGCTGTCATGTTGGGATGCACCTGTTCCAGGACCTGCGGCGGCAAAACAACACAAATAACCACTGCACCGCCTTCGGGGCCGCCCAAAGACTCACCTTTCGCAGCGAATTCACGAAAACACCTCTCCATTTCATGGCATTTTCCACCTTTTCAAAATTGTAATCATCGCTGCCGTCACTCGATGGGAGGCCGTGCTGAGCGGAAAACATGTTTCAGGCCCACGAAAACACTTAACACACACTTGGACAACGTTGATTGAGACACAGTGTTGCGGATTGTGGACAACTTTGCACGCTCACATGGTGGAAAAGTGGGAAAATTCACGTGAAATTGGGAGAAAAGATTTTCCTCGATATTTTTCACAAGCCATCTTTGTTTCGGACTTTCGGAATGTGCCATAATTCACTTGTCAACGCGAGATTTTGGCTGCGCGATTGGAACGAGATTTCCAACGGCAGTCGAATTGGCACGAATTGGAGCGGGATTTACTGCGAAAATCAATGGTTTCCTATTGATTTGAGATGAAAACTATTAAAAAATGTTCTGTGTTGTGTGTTACATGAAAGCTGATTGATGAAGTGAGCAAAAAGTATGGATTTCCAATCTGATTTTATATAATGACTATTTCGTGTATCATTCAAAATTCTCTGTAATCCTTTATGATTCTCCAGTATTTCCCCTGTCTTTTTCTTATAAAACATTATCTAGGTGTCTCTCAATTGCTTTTCAGTGATTTTCCTCGTTTTTCCCAAATTTTCATGATGTTTGAAAATGGGCGCGTCTTGGGTGCCATAAAAGCTGTCAAGTTCATTCGCGCACTTTTCTAGCAGATTGTTTACATCCAACTCGGCATATTTTGATTGTGATTTCTCTTCACATTTCCATGATTTTCTCGTGGTATTCTTTTTCTAATTTCTCGAGTGACAAGTGAAAAAGATGCTGTGGACAATTTTCGGTTTGGTGTCGTGCATAAAACTCCTCTTCATGCCGGCATAGTATAAAAATCCGATGGAATTGCTGTAGAGCTTCTCTTATTTGGGCTTCTTTCTTTGCAGCCGGTCGACGGATTTTGAAGTGCACAGGAATTGGCTGGCAATTACACACAGTCTGCCTCTGGAGAAGTGGTACTATGAGGATAGAAGCGAGTGGACACTGGATTATCCGCCGTTTTTCGCGTATTTTGAGTGGATTTTGTCGCAATTTGCGAGGTTCTTTGATGAGAAAATGCTGATTGTGGAGAATCTCAACTATGCTTCGGAGCGGACAATTCTCTTCCAGAGGTTATCAGTAATCGCCACGGATGCTGTGCTGTTGCTAGGTGTGAAATCGTTAAGTATCTCTGACAAGAGTGTCGGAAAGACATTGAAATTGACGATATTTTCGTGCTCAGGTGCCTTCAAGGCGGTCAAAAGTGGTCGGAAAGACAGAGAAATGTCCTTCCCTTCCTGGTACTCTTCAACGCTGGCCTCCTCATGGTTGATCACATCCACTTCCAGTACAACGGCGTGCTTTTTGGCCTCCTCTTGCTCAGCATCGGCGCGATAATGCAGGAGAAATACGTCCAGTCGGCGATCTTCTTCTCCGTTCTGCTCAACATGAAGCACATCTTCGTGTACGTGGCGCCGGTTTATGTGGTGTACTTGCTCAAGCACTACTGCCTGGCCGGAAAGCAGCCGCTGAGGCGCTTGCTGCAGCTCGCAGCGGTTGTCGCCGGCGTGACGCTGATCTCTTTTGGTCCTTTCCACCGCCAAATCCCGCAGGTGAGCCACCCACACATGCTTATTGAATTTCAATTATTCATCCGTGACGCGAGAGTCAGTAATCAGCGGAGCAATTCGCCCGGAATAACCCAATTAAGCCGCCAGCGTCTCTTTTCGCCACCTTCAATAGTTTATTTATCATTGTATGGGCTTCGACCGCATGAAAAATGTAGCCAAATATGGAGCATTTGATGGCATTTTCCTGTTTCGCGCGATGTATTCAATTCAGTGGAGCGGAGCGGGTCTCATTTGCATACTGAGAGATACCTTTCCTCTTTCCGTGTCTCTGTGAAATTGTCTCATTCACTTTTCACAACAGAACCTCCGTCCCTTCGAGCAAACATTAAGAGTGTACGTGTGAACTTTTCTGCTGCAAAACAGTCTCACAGGGAGAGAAATAACAGGCGAAACGTGAGTTGCCACTGCCAGAGGATCAATTGTAGGGCAAGAGAAGGGCTTCACTTTGTGAGATTGAATAGAAAATTCTGGAGTTTACGCTAGAATAAGAGATGAAAGAATTGCTGATACAAATAATCGAAAAAAGGATTGTGAACACGATATTTTAGGTTGAATTTCGTAGAATTTGACTTAATTTGTCAATTCTTATGCCGAAATCTTTCATTTGCTTTCGAATAGAATTGATTTCTGTATCTAAATACGATTTATTGCTGATATTTTGAATATTTTAGCTGACATTTGTTCAGTTTACCACTTTAGAATATATTTTTTACGCTCATTTGCTGCATTTATATTCCCCTAAAATGTTCTGTTTATGATTCCCGAGAGAATTTTTTATATTGCCTTGGCTCTAGAATTGCTGGAAAAGAGTTATTTTAATGGCAATTGCTCGGAAATTGTCTTAAAAATGCAATGCAGCTCTAGAAACTCAGTAAATTAAGAAAATCGATTATTCTGTCAGAATGATAAGATTAAGTATAACAGGATATCAATGATTCAATTGTAGGAAAACGGAAAGAAATTACTTTTTGACTGATTTGTTATGAGTTACGCTGAAAGAAATCCCTTTACCCAAAATGTATCGCCCAAAAAGCGATCGATCGATTGTAGAAATTGAATGATTGGCAATAATTGATGCTCTTTCATCGCAGGTTCTCTCGCGGCTCTTTCCCTTCAAGCGCGGCCTGTCGCACGCGTATTGGGCGCCCAATTTCTGGGCCATGTACAATCTCGCGGACAAAGTGCTGGCGGCTGTGCTGGGATTGAGAGCACCGGGATCGTCCACGTCCAGCGGACTCGTGCAGACGTTCGAGCATGTGGCGTTGCCCTCCATATCGCCACTGACCACATTTGCTCTCACGGCGCTCTTCACGCTGCCGTGCGCGGTGAAATTGCTGCTGTGGCGCTCGGGGGATGAGAAGTGGCGGGATTTCGTTCGCGGCGTGGTTCTGTGTGCAACGACATCATTCATGTTTGGCTGGCATGTGCACGAGAAGGCAATACTCATGGCGATGATTCCGCTCAGGTACAGAGATAATTCCACTCGCACTCCTGTGCAGAGTGCACACAATGTTAAACCATGGGCAAATTGATGGTTTTTTCCCTCACATTGCAGCCTCCTGTCCATTCACAATGTCCTGGATGCCAAACACTTGATTCTGCTGACAATCACCGGCCTCTACTCCCTCATGCCGCTGCTGTTCCCGCCCGAACTCACGCCAGTGTCTGTGACACTGTGTCTCGTGCAGTGCTGCCTCACCCTCTGGAGCCTCACATGGCTGCACTCTGGCGTCGCATTCGCCACAATTGAGAAAGTCTACTGCAGTGGCTTTGTGGCATTGTTCCTCTACAGTTACATCTTCCACTTCCTCCTCAAGATTGACGGGAAATTACCATTCCTCCCCCTCCTGCTCACCAGTGTCTACTGCGCCGCTGGCGTGACGAGCTTCTGGCTGCGATACTACTATCACTTCCTCAGGGGCATCCCTGCCTCACCACCGGCGGTGAAGAATAAAGTGAAGACTAAATAATTTATGGCCACACTGTCTTTTTCACTCAAGCGGGGATTTATATATCTATCGAAGAGTAGCGCGCGCGCCCGAAACAGCCCCGGAATTTATTTGTGGGGTGGAAAATGCATTTCACGGCGGGAAGCGATATCGGTTGTGTGCTGAAATATCGCCACTTAAATTTATTTGTGTGTAAGCAAATGTTTTTTCGCTCCACTTACGAAATTTATGCACAAAACCCTGTTGTTTCTTATCATATTTCGCATAATTTGGCGGGATTTTCCATCATTCTGCACGTCATTGCGAGGAAAAGTCCTTCTGCATTGTAATGAGTTTCATGAATCATTCAGAAATTCTTAGAAATCTCATTATTTCATATTCTTTACATTCTTAACGTGGTCAATGTAAAATATATGCTTTACCGCATAAAAGCCTTGATAAAATCACAACACAGCTTGCAAACCATCACAAAGTGACAATATATGAATCAATGCAAGAGATATATGAAACATTTCACAAGTGAATTAGCAGAGTTATCAATTGCAGTTGCGCATTTTATTGCATGATTAATGTTTTATTAATTAATCTTTGGTCTTGACTAACTTTGCTGTGATGCTGATGATGTATTTCAGCGGCAGCCCAGGAGAGACGCGATCCTGCGAGGATATCCGATTTCTGGGCGAATCCATCGGTCATTGAACAACCAGTAGAGCTTCCGGCGGAATAAGAAAGTGCGGCCGTTTATTGTCGCTGCAGCGTCCAGATCAGATGGGATTCCGTGCCATCGCGCAATGCCTTTGGGATATCCGGGATCCAGGGATGAAGAGTCGTCGCTGAAGCGCCAGAAAATGTCGCCCGAGAACAAGTAAGTCTTGCCATTCTTTCCTGCAAAGAAGCGCACGTGTGTTTGTGTTTGTGTGAGAAGTTTTAGTCCAACAAATGCGCTGCGGGAAAATTAATTATGGATGTGCGATACTTGGAATTTATGTGAGCAACTCACCCCAAACTAGAGCAGCGTCTATGGAGGAAACTTGAGAGTCAATCCCGTAATCCGTGAGAGGTCTTGGACTTTCCTCAACAAAGTGACTGCCATTGTGGAGCCAATATTGATTTCCTGCGGACACACAATTGAAACGGTCGAGATTTCCTCTAATTGTGTGCTGAGCGGGTGGGACTTTTTCATGTGGGGTGGAGAGGAGATTTACCTGAGAAGAGAACAATGTGACCGTCGGAATTTCGTTCGTAGGCAGCATCCACTGTGTAGGGATTTGCGGCGGTGCCTTCGTGTGGGGAAAATATCTGTGCCACGTCGACAGGATATCCCGGCAGGATGTGAAATCTATTTGTGAGACGCCACAGAAATCTGCCACGGAATATGAATATTTCACCACGAAGCACGGAGACGGCATCGAAATTACCTTCGCAAATGCTCGCCGGTTCTCCTGCCACAATCGACGTGGGCCCGATGGCTGTCGTCGTTGTAATTGGTGTCGAATCGAAACGTGTCTGCATGAGAGGATTCCGAACGAGAATTTGCAATTGTGAAAGTATGAAAATTGCCCATGAAACATGAAGCCAAGGGGAAAACAACTCGCACGAGTCCATGGAAAGGACTTTCAGACGCAATGATTTGAGAAAAAACACGAATACTTATTCAGATTTGTGACAAAGTGATGAATAAATCTGCATTCATATTGTAGTTTTTGCAACAGTAAGTTGCACTGATGTGTAAAGGTAAAGTTTTCAAAGCTCCGCCCCCTCAAATGCCACGCCCATTTGCATAACTTTTGCAATTACATCAGTTTCACTCTTCTTGAACGTGATTTTACTGAAAGAGTCAGCTTCTGGTTCAACCCCTTGGTCATATTTTTATCAGAACTTCGCGAATTATCTTCCCCTTGATCATAACTGATATAGAATTGCAAAAATTTCGGAGGAAAATTGAGAAATGGAGTGTTTATACAATATTTCTTTTCAAGCTATGTGTTTTTCATGCAAAAATAAACTGCAATTGGAGTCTAGTTTTTCCTCTTTCACCTTTCAGCATGCCAAAGGGTTTGTTACTTCCGGATGAATGATGAAAAGCGACAAATATTTGATCCAATAAAATGTACATTTTGCTGTGAATTTAATAATCAACGCATGCAGGAAAATATTTCCAAAATAAATGCTCCGGATGGTATTTCAGTTCAGTGTGTAAACTGCTAAGTGGTAGATAGATATGCGCGCATTTTGAGGTATTTTCAATGGTCTGTGATATCAAACAGATAAATAATAATGAGAATATTTGTGGCTGTATTAAACCACAATTGCAAAATGTCTGTGACAAAATAAGCATTTTCAACATTGTCAGTGTGATTTTGGAGAGATGTTTGGCAATCAAAAACTAACACTGGATCAACTCTGCATGGCTTTCGCAGAGGGAAACTTTATGGTATTCATATGTATTGTGGTGGATTTTCAATGGCAGCGCTCACCTTGTGCTCCTCCACGGTCTCGTAGTCTCCATGGAATGAATAATAATGCTGTGCTGGGGTTGTACAAGGCGTCACATCATTGCTAATTGATTCAGTTGTCGGTGTCGCTCCGTCCCGATCGATCACAGTGGATAAATCCGGTGTGATTGTCGTCTCATAGGTGGATGTCGGGATAATTTGGGGGGTGGTTGGCGCCTCGTTTTTTCCCTCAATCACCTCATCACCCGGAAGCTGTGCTCTAACTGAATTCACACCGTCGGCACGCGGGATAGAGAGAGAAGTGGGTGCGCAAATTCAATTATTGCTTTTGCTTCTGTGTGCCAAAAATGAGACGATGGGAAAAAATATAATTATACGCGACAACTTACCATAGAGATTGTACATGGCGAGGATATCGTCGAAATCGAGGGTGATTGGAAATTGGGTGGGTCTGTAGTACGGGAACATGATTGAATTGTAAATGGGTGAATGTCCCAGGCCGAGTGAGTGACCCAATTCGTGAACGGCCACAGAGAGAAAGTTGATGTCTGTGCAGATAAAAAAGGATTACACACGTTTTCCTTTTCTCCCGCAACATCAGGCGAATGGAGAGTTTGGGGCAAATGTGACAACGATCAATTGTGCTGGATTTGGGAAATTTCCATTTTATCGATGGGGTGATAAACTAATTGAGGATATTTACCTCCATTTGTGATATTCTCGCTTCTTGTCCAATTTTCATCGCTGTCGAAGTGAATGTCACCGCCATATGAGCCCATTTCGTATGGATAGAAGGCATGTGCCAGAATGTATCCTGGTCCATCGAATGGAAACCTGACTCGTGGGAGGGAGGCTTAATAAAATACCCAACACACCTAATGGCTCGAGGGGCGAGTCATTGAGTAGCGTCTTGTCAATGTTCAAGAATGAATAAATTGCCGAACAGTCGATTTCGTATGACAAAAGACTGGTTTTTTCATCATACAATTATTTGTAAGGTTTTTAAGCGATTTCTCTGCCAAATTTGAACTCAACTTTGAACTCTATTTTGTAACTTAATGCTATTTTCTCGAGTTCCTGAATTTCGAATCATCGAATAAACTTGTTGATTTGCCGCAATCGATTTACTGGGGAAGACACTTATTTACGCCTCAGTCAATTGTCCTCAAGTGTAATTGAGCACTTTTTGGACTCTAGAACCTCTTACGATGAACCTCTTTCGATTTGTAGCACTTTCTCCGTCCTGAGCTTTCAAGTGGAGTAAATAACTAAAAGTATCTCAGCTGCACTCTTGCCAAACTCACGAGTGATTAAATATTATAAGTGTGCTATTTTAGGTGAATTTTCAAAATATCCCACAATCGATATCAATGTTCTGAGTAATATATTTTTAGGGGTGATTGACATAGATTTTCCTCCATCACACAGAAGCTCGGGAAAAAGAGCTTTGCGACTGACTTTGCGAGAGTTGAAAAAACCGTAAGCGGCAATCAATAAGCTTCTTTTCTATTTTCTCTGCCATGTTCTATGAAATTTGTGAGCATTGAAAGGTGCTGCTGAATGGCATTTTCTCCCCATCATCACGGTGAGTGCGGAAAACCACCCACAACATGTTGGAGACACATTTTACCTGTCGCCGTGGTAGTGACTGCCAAAAGCGACAATGATGTCTGCAGATGGATCGAAGACCTGAATGAATTTCAAATTGGCATACTGACCCCACAGTTCAAAAGCTCTTCCCATGTCACTCGACACTTCCGTTTCACCCAATTTTGGTGTCCAATTTGCTATGCTGCCCCCCATCGAAAGAGAAGTGAAAAGAGAGAAGAAAAGAAATTGGAATGGCGAAAGAGATCAATAAGCGCGTGTAAATTCCTCATGGATCCCATTATTTGCTAATTTTCTTCCCTCCCATTCTTACAAATACGTAATTTGTCTCTTTTGCCAGCCACGTCCTCCTACAACAAAACGCTTCCGTCTCGCGCTGGCGGCATGTAAATCTCGTACACCACATCTCGGCGATGTCATTAACTATCATTAAAGTGATATTAGAGGAAAAATTCATTTCTAGCGCTGAAGGAAACTTGGGGGTTCGGGAGGGATTTTTCCTCATACTTTGATCGTTCTATCATCAACAGCACCAGTTTGGGGAATTCCGCCGTACTTCTGTACCATTTTAATGGCATCAATCACGGCATCTTCGCTATACAGAGCCAGAGAATCCGACGGATTTGCATCTAAATAGCCGAATCGTCTCATAAAGGCAAACTGTTGAGAGATTACAAAAAGAGACGGGGAAAAATGAATTAGTGTTTGTGTGAGGGTGGATAAAAAATTATTTAATAATTTCCTCATCCATAAACACCTCTTATTTTCTCTCAGAATTACGAGGAGGAGGAGGAGGATATCTGAAACGCAAATTGTTGTGGCTTCTTGAGGGAGGTGAAGAAGAGTTGGGAGACAGTGGACGAGATTAGGCGTGTGATAAGAGATGAAGAGAGAGAGAGAGCAAGAAAGGTACAAAATGTGTCTTAGCAAATTAGCAGTAAATTTCCACTTCATCCAACATTACACATTCCTCTATTATAAATTCTTATAGCCGTTAAACTAACATGTACACCAACGCGAAACATCCGTAAACAAGTGTTTGGGCTCGTAAATCTCTGCAAATATTTTCATCTCTTATCTAGTGTTGGTGCAATTCTGAGGGGAAGTGCGAAGGAGAGCTGGTGAGGCATAAATTTAGCTCGCAATTCAATACCATTTCGGGCGATGGGAGGCTCGATGGTGGTGCGACTGGGGCTCCATATCCAGCCGATCTTGTATTACCCGACAACCACACAATGTAGGCCACCACAAGGCTTAAGAGCATTTTTCCGCCACTGCCAATATCTCAGGCCTTTACGCTCTCCTTTTAGTATCACACAAATCAAGCTATTAGGCGGCTAATTTTCACTTCTTCCCTTTGTTCCAAGGAGTGTTTCTCGTTAGGGTGAATGCGAATGGCTACTCAGACACTCTTGACGATCGTGCTTTAGCTACTGAATTGTCAGCGATATGATATAGTCATAATGTGCGAGATTTCCTTATCACGGCGTACATACATCTCAATATGTTGGCTCATATTGAGAACACTCCAGACAGTCTTTTGATTTATGGCATGCTGGACTATCTTGGGACTGTGTTTCGTACTTCCATGACGTTTTTTGATCTTTCGCACTCGCTGCAGGCACGTCACATTTGCTGATATTACTGGGGATATGAAATTGTGGACGTTTAGTGATTGCGGACAGAAATCGCGCAGGGCAGAGTGAGAGAGAGAGGGGAGTTTTGCCTTCATGTTTTGAAACTTTCCTCATTCATTGTTGTGATATCTCAGCTGGGTAAAGTTTATTCAATGGCCTGCAAGAAGTCTCTTCCTCGTGGCTGTATTGTTGTGTGAATTCACTGGATCTCCGGCTATATTGCCTTCCACCTGGAGACACAACAGCCGGTAAACTCGTCGCTTCGTGCGGTTGAATGTGCCTCTCTTTTTACCTGTGTGTGCTCGCGAGCAGCACTGTGGGAAAGAGATCTCCGTGGTAGACCGAAAGGTGTGCGATCGCTCGCCGACTCAGTCGTTCCATCGCAGGTAATTCAACAGGTCAATCTACCGTTTTGCCGCAGTATTGGTTGAGTTGTGGCCCAAGTTGGTACTGTTCGCGCGATCATAAGGTGAAAATAAGTGGAAATTTTACGCCCATAATTCTCTCTCTGATCTGGCTTTAATTTTGTGTGAACGCGCGAAATCAGCTCAACACAGAACAAAAAACTTGAGGTTTGATAATATTTTAATTACTTTCTCCGCAAAGATTACGTATATATTGTCGTTTTGTGTCGCGTTCTCTCGCGATGAACGCGTGAGCAAAAAGAGCCAAGGTTGGTGGCAAAAAGTGTGTGACGAAGATAAGAAATTGCGAGAAAATTCGTCTGTAGTTCCTGGCGATGGTATAAAAAGTGGAGAAAAAGTGCACAATTAGTTGCAATTATCATGGGTTATTTGTGGATTTTCTCCGCACACAGTTTCTTTACCTGCTCTGAGAGTCTCTGAGTGTGAAAAAATATGAATTGTTCTGCGGAAGTTTCTCTCAGTGTTTGATGTATGCTCAAGAACCTTCCATCATTCATAATTGCACTTCTTCTCTGGATGTAAAGCCCTTTTTGCCCTCGCCTTCATGGTCATGCTCTAGCATCCATTCACTTCCACACTGTGCGGTGAGTCGTTCGCCCTCAGACCAGCCATCTTCCTGTGGTTTCGACATGAAAGAAGTCAATTTTCTTGTTGGATAACTCAAGAGTGTAAAATTGCATTCTTAAACCCCCCGAAGACTTAATCCATCTCCCGGAGAAAGCACAGCAAGAGAGCTAGTTTTGTAATATTGTGTGATATGAATGTTTTACCATCTCTTTGGCTGCTCTCGACTCTCAATGTAATTCACACAGCAATTCCTCCATCATTCTCTGCTCGCCCCACCAAAGGCAAATAGCCCATCATCATCATGCCGAAGGAGCAGAAGAACACAGTGTTTCGGATATGACTATCTCTTCTTCAAGAAGCCAATGTTTGAGGAGCACAGAGAGAGAATTTATTCGTCGGTGAAGTGAGAAAAAAAGCGAAGAAATAATTTACTGTTATTAAAATTTCATGCACGGTACATTAAAAGAGTGCGCGTATGTTATGCGGAATGATGGGGATAACTAATTACACTGGGCGCTGCAATGAGATGACTCAAAAATTAGTCGGGCTGGTTAAACGCCATCAAGTAGCTTTAGTGGTGTCTTTAAGCAACATGATGGCACTCAAGACTCGATTCTCTGTGTGCTTTCGTCAATTAAATGGAGGGATAAAAGATGATGGTGCCGCGCGGAGACGAGGCAAAAAGAAGTCACGCGGTGGAAAAAGATGTTCCGAAGATGAAACATTCACAAGTCCAATTAACATATTATGAGTGGAAGTTTCACGGCGATTGAGTGGAAGAAGTTTCAGCAATGAGAGACACCCAGAAAATGGGAGTGTGGAGATTTTTTGGCTGATGGGAATGGGGACGATTAAATGCTATAAAACATGCATCAAAGAATCTCCTCGAGAGAATTCTCTTGTGCATGAGATGATGGCTGATAGAGGGCCATTAGTGTATGCGACCTAGAGACGGAAACACCGTGCAAAACATCTGAAGACAAGTCTCAAGACTCTCTTCTTCGGCACTTCGTGTTGGGTGGGAAATGGAGGAAATGGGCGAGGTTTTTCCAAGTTATCACAGCATTGAATAGCGTAGTGAATTGAAAGCCCTTTAAAGTTATTCACGCGGGTCGAGTGACTGAAGATGGTCATAAGATACATCACAAGGTGGAAAAGAAGTCAATGGCGAAGTGATCGTGTTGATTAGCGGCCGAGAAGAGCGATGAGGAGAGCCCAAAGTGGTCATTCCAGTTGGATTGCTCGGCTCTTTGTTTGATGGATCTGTGGTAAGACAAAAGACATGGGAGATAAAAGGAAGAGCAAGAGAAAAAGCGATTATCACGTAATCACACGGAATAGGAGAGAAACGCGTTGGTGAGCAATTGTATTAAATTCAGAGCATTGAAGTCTCACTGGGAAATTAATTCATGTTGTGTGGAGATCACTCTCAAGAGAAACTGCCCGTGTTGGTGGGCAAAAAAGAGGGCTCTTCTCGCACATACACACAGAGCCAATATTCAGCGTTCGAGTCAGTGATCCGTCAAGGAAGAGCAGCTGCAGCAAGTTGATCTCCAATCACTGGCAATGATCATGCCGACGATTGCATCGACGCTCTGCGTCCGATGAGGCTGTGCAGCAGTGTGGAAGATGACTGTGGCGCAGAAGAGTGTGAGAGGAGGAGGAGGAGAAGAAGAGGGTGAAGAGGGAGCCGAAGAAGCTGAAATTGACTTTTTCATGCAACCAGGTACAAACATTACACTTGAAAAGTCTTTCAGGTCGACATCTGAGCTTCTCATCTTTGGCGGTATTTCAGCTTCTTCCACTTCTCCACCTCTGCGGGTCTCCTTTTTTTTCTTCTCTCGCACCGCCACCCAGCGATGCCCGGGCAATGAAGATGACGCACAATAATTTTTCGTGAATAACAACATAAAATTTGTTGGATAATGTGAACGAGAGGGAGCGCAAGACATGAAAAAGAGCGACACAAGAGTGTTCTCCGAAAAAGAAGGCCCAAAACACATATCTTTTGAGATGCGGAGAAGGGAGAAAATCACCTCTCGAGAATTTCAATGTCCAAAATTATATGGTTGGCAAAGGAAAATTGGTCCCATTTCTCGAATCAATTCTCTCTCTGTCGCACTCTCTCGATTTGCCAATATGAATTGAGGGTATTTTTCGGTGCGGAATTGCTCGGCCGTTTCTGCCCAAAGGGTGCATTTTGGTGCCACAAGGTGTACACAGTTTCACCGTTGCCTACATATATCTGCAGCCAGAGACACTTTCACACTCGCGCTCACGGTATTTTGTTTTCTCTCCCCGCCGTGAAAATTACAGGGTTTGTGGGCCTTGCAGAGAGTTTCTGAGAAAAGCATTTTCGAATTTTAAATAATTAAGTGATTTGCCTAATTGAGTGGATGTTGGAACAGGTTTCCCACCTGAAATGCATGCGAGACGACAGCGATTTGGGTTTGTGGTGCTTTATTTTTATGGGAATTCTATGGAAAATAAAAGATAACTCTGTCGTGATAACATTGCGGGTAAAGCACAGGTGATTTGTCAAGCTATAATGCGGTAAACTTTACTGTCAATTTCTTAATCTTCAATCTAAGAAGATGCGTAGAGATGAATTCAATTAAGGGGTAAATAACAGTTGAATTGAGTGTCAATTTGCCTATTTATCATCCTAGATTTATGTCAATCTTCAAATTAAATGTTTACAGATTTATCAAATATCCACTCTTTTAATTTTAGAGCATTGAATGAATTTTTTGCTGTTATTCTGATAATTTTCTTCAATTGTCTTCACGATTACATAATTTGTAATATATAAAAGGTCTGAAAGATTGTTTCAAAGGCTCTAAATGACGCCACAATTCGCATTTTATTGCTGTCGATTGGCCAAAATGTTTCAAGTGAGAAGAAGTACACCGTGCCGAAGAATGTGCTTCCCTTGTGTTGTGTGCAGAAGGACTTGAAATTTTCGGTCTCACTGTGCGAAAGGTAGATTTCTGGCCGTCGATGCAGGAGTGAAATGTAGAGCGGAGGCATTTCGGTGGCATAACAAAGGGAAGAGGGGTTGTGGACCGCACAGTTTTAATTTCCGGTTCGAATTTCCACCATGAGCATGCTTGCGAGCATGTGAATGTCAGTGTTTGTCCCACGGTTTCGTAATTAAATTGCCACAGGCATTTTGTCGAATCTATTTGTGAGGGCACGACAGAGGAGTCATATTGTACAATGTAATGTGTGAATATTTTGCTTATGCATGGTCTAGTTTTTTCGGCGATTAGGTATGTAAATTTACCATTAAACATGGGGCTAATTAGTAAATATAATTAGTGCGTCAGAGGCGTCGGGAAATTGGATGAGAATGTGCGTTTTATTAATTTAAACAATGTGACTCTCTGTTTTTCTACCGCTTTTTGTTCTGCGAAAAGAGATGCTGAGGCGCACATGACTAATTATTCTGCTAAAGGATTTACTTCTTTGACATATAATGAAGGTGACGTGCTTTTTTTCGCACAAATGCCATCATGCAAGTGCTTTTTGGCGTGCTGTGTGTGGAATGAGGGAAGATATTCAAAGTATAAAGACGAAGTAATTAAAAACACGAGTTGGGGAGAACAATAAGGGAATTTAATAGCGAGTACCTTGTAAACGTGCTTACACCTTGTCTAAATTGCACAATTAACTTTTGGCATAGACACTCGGGCTCAACCTCTGGCAAGATTATTTTCCGCACTGCACTAATGCTCTCGCTGCCGCTGAAGATGTATGGAATTGCTTTGGCATTTGCCATTCGCCATGGGAAACTCTAGCACTCTTTCGCTCAGGGATGAAACGTGGCTTCCGTGGCGAGCACTCTTTGTCAGTCACCGGGATGGAAAAAAATGCTGCAAACATGATAGAAAAAGATGTGAAAGATTATCAGCCCTCGTACTTTTTCTATGGGGTGAGAATTGCATTTTACTGCATCTCTCACACGAAGCGTCGAAAGAAAGGCTGTCGTGGGAATATTTGAATGAATTTTTAATAAGAGACAGAAGGAATTTTATTGTGAAAACGAAAATACTTGTGAATAGACCAGTGGAGAAGAGGACGATGACCATATGTCATGATGACTCCTGAAATTGAAGGGACATTCAGCAGGAGAAATATACTTTTCCATCTGTTCACTCTTTTTCGCAATATCGCAATTCAACTCCCAATATTTGAATAGAGCAATAGAAGCAGCCTCTTTACATCACTTTTTATTGGTACAACTTCTTGTGCACATGAAACAGTGACTCTTGATAAATTACACCTGCTCATAATGCACTTGTCGCAACTTTATTTATCTTTTTACCAACGCTCACAGCGCTTTAATGTTGCATTTCATCACACACACAGCTCATTAAAAAATTCCATGTGTGTTTGCTTTTGATTATAACAAAAAAAAAAAGAATTTAATATGTTTAATAACACATAAATGCTTGGTTGGAGAGCACGAGAAGGCACGATTCGACCATAAAATTGGGGAAATTTCATTAAGATTGCTAGTTTAAAGCGGGAGCACAGAAAAGGGTGGCAATATTTGTCTCGTAATTTTCCACACCCCCATTAAAACATCCCTTCGTGCTTCTCGTGCAGGTTCCTCATGTCCAGAGCTCTGGGCGAAAGTATCGACACTGTGAGAGAAGGGTTGAAGGCTCGTAATTCAATATGAGGAGAGATTTGCGCAAATGATGTCAATGAATTTGCATAGATTGGAGGCATGATCATTGCGAGAGCGTGGCAAGAATTCACCTGCAAGGCAATTCTCCGCATGCAAGATTTTATATGTATGAAAGAGTCATGCGTAATGAGATTCTCATGATAATGTCGGATAATTGAATTAAACATTCGTTGCTCGATAATTCACTTTTACTCCCGCAGCGCTCAAGAATACTAATCTGCCAAGCATCTCGGGCCCTAATCAGCTCTATTATATTATCCGCTGGTATAAATCTATTAAGTGCGGAAATTCTTGGAAAATTTGCCTTCCTGCGAGTCATAATCTCAGTGTGTCGCCCAATCAGTCGATAAATTCATTGATGGGGGAGCGAAGAGAATTAGTCTGCGGAGATTATGCCTCTAATTACTGATTTATTTTATAGTCCATTAGCGATAATAGAGACTATGTCTGGAACATTGTGGATGATATTCGGGGATTAATCTCTGGGATTTATTTGCAATCACATTCGGTGTGTGTTCTCTTGAGTTGAAAATCAATTTGGAATTAAATGTGTGGAGGAAAAAGGCTGGCGCACCAAATTAATGGTGCTCGGCTTTATCGGAGAGAATACAAGACACTCCCAGAGAGAAGTTCCCAATCAAGACAGGCTTTTTATTACACTTTATGGGCAGAATCTTTATTGCTGAATATTAGTGCATTCTCTGTGTCTTCGGCGATCTGATAAAGTTCAGCCAGAAATTGATATTGAATTGAAGGTAGAGGGAAAGGAGAGCTTGGCGAACTGTTGAACCCGTCCGTCAATTGCGTATAAATCAGCGGCAAAGTGAAATTTCACGTGAGATCTGCCAAAGATGCTCGCCAGATTGAATCCAAAAGGTGAGCTTTACCTAATCAAACGATCCGCGCTGCAGAAATTGCCCATGTCGCTTGGCTTGAGAGTCATTAAAATGCTGTACCTTCGCGGTTCGGGACAGTGTTTTCGCAAAGTGGAAATGAAAGTTGCCCAGGATGATGATTGATGACGGCATCGCATAGATTGCAAATAGTCGCAAAGGCGAGAGAATGCGAGACTCTCTGGCTGTATTAATTGGATCTTGATTAAAAGTTAGAGTCGGTGATTTCAATTTAACCTTTTTCACTCGATGGTGCACAAAATTTATGTTGTTTGTTGGCCGTAAAAGCATCCGAAGGTGCAGCACTTGTGTGGAATCTCTCTCTCACTCGCCCTGCCATTCTATCCGGTTTGAGAGATTTTTCCCTGGCAAAAGCTCTTAATTGGAATTTTCTGGGGTCAATTGAAAGTTTTCTCTCGCTGTGGCGCAGCCATAAAATCAACTATAATAGTTACTCTCAATTTGAGTTTTGGCTTTCGGGCATCGAGTGTTTGTGTGTGTGTGCGCAATTAAATAAATGAATTTTCGCCAATGTCTCATGTCGCACATGAGCAACACGTCGTCTTATCTTATCTCTTGAATATGTGATTTAATCACTCACACCACTTCTGACAAGCACCGTGAATTTCCAACACGAGAGAAATTGTCGATGCACTCGCGAACATGTGACTGGGATTTCTTTGACTCACAATTGTCTGGGTGTGGAGCTGACGAAAAAATAGGCGAATTGCGTGTTTCTCCAGCATTTGCTATTTTCCGCAAGTCTGAATCGCCTCGCAATTTGTTGTCACTCTTCGTACAATGTTGTGTCATTTGGCTCTGAAGCTACAAAAGCGCTCTTTTTAATTATCTTTCAGTGGAAATCAGGTGAAAAAAAGAGTTACAAAAATATAATTTCCTGCATTCTCATTCCCTGTTTTGTCTTCACGTGAAAAGAAATAGAAAGTTCATAAGATGTTTAATTTGAAGGATGATACAACAACGGGGATTGTTTGAGAAATTCAATAGAGATGTTATAGCATAGTGCAAGAGAGCTTTTCAACAATTTTCGGTTCTTATTAAATATCAGGAAGTGTTTGAAGAACGATGAGGAGGAAAAAGAGCGAATTCAGCTGGCACATTCCCATACATTCTCCTTTAATATCTTTGAAAAGTTTGCTAAAGTAGAATGAAAGAGAACATTTGCACTATTTTCTGCCAAGAAAAATCATTCAGTGTTGGATTTTCATTAACAGTGAAACTTTCTTGTGGATATTTCAATCAATTGCCATTGAAGAATGTTTGCGGAAATGTTGTGCAGAGGCACACTTGGCGAGAAATGGAAGCATAAAGCAACAATAAGACTTCCTAAGCAGGCATTCTGTTCTAAATATTTTATGCCATTTCCGCCAACACTTCTTGGAAACTCGTTAGTGCCACACAGAGCTGAAAATGATGTCTTTTACCGAGAATTCACCTCGATCTGCGCGAGAGATTGTCTGGCTTGTTGGCATCATGTAGTGTTTAAAAATGAATTTGCATTCACTGCCATCTTAATTCATCATCTTCCATCGCTTCTCTTCCGCAGCAGACGTCGAATGGACAGAGAGGCAATTTGTGGATGATTTAGATGTCACCTCTGTCATCAGTGCAGGAGACGATGCCCGCTCGAGATCACCCATTCAATCACTCTCGCCGGCCTCTGCTGGAGAGATGTCACCCGCAGCCGCAGATGCTGCCCAAGCCGGAGCGCAAGATGTACAACGGCTTCGATGACTTCAATTCCATTCCGAGAATCCGGGCGGCCGACTTCACCGTGGAGAGCGGCTATCCGTACGGCGAGCGACAGTGCAGCCAAGACTCCGGGGCGTCACGTGAGGTCGCAGATGAGGATGACTATGCGTGGCGACCGCTGCCCCGCACACCCAGCCCCACGCGACCGCGCCGTCTCCTCCGGACGACATCATCTCAGCGGCGGCCGCCCGTCCATGTCTTCGGCAGCGCGGTGAATTCGTGCTGCCAGCAAGATTGCACACCTGTGATATCCAAATACTCCAACGGCTGCAGTAGCAACGACACCAGCACCTCATCCACTGGCCTCCCGTTCGCGTTTCAGGTGAGCGAGATTTATCATGGTCCAGCGGTGGCTCTCACTCATTCTCTCTACACGGCTCTGCAGGCCGTAGAGAATGACGCCTGCCACTCTATCTGTGTCTTTTCCACCTCACTTCCTCATTCTCCACACCGATAAGTGCCCGCGTGCTCACGCGAGAGCCCATCACGGGGTGGGGGTGGGAGGAGAATCAACAATTCCGTGAGAGTGAGGCGCTGTTAAATGATCCAAAGGCACTTTAGCTTAATTGCGTGTAAGTGATGTGAGGATCTAATTACTGAATCTCACTCTCTCAAGACGCTTCAGCCTCTCATGGGTTTATCTTCTCAAGCACTTGATAGTTAACGCTCTCCAAATGCAATTCCTCTTCAGCCACACCAAAAGAATGTTTGCCAGCGAGTACGAAGAGAGAAAGAAGTTACACAGTCACGTAAAGTCTATGAATAATTCCTCTATGAATATACGAAATATTTTATCTCTCAATAAAATACAAAAACTCAGGCTTATGATTCAAGATTGGCACATTTTTTTTTCTATCTCTTTCTGGGAGATCAATTGTGCTTGAAAGTCTATCATATTTCTCAATGTTTACGGAGAAAATCCGCCAAAATTTAATCATGAAATATATCGCGAATTTTTATTCAGCCTCGTCCAGAGATCGAAAATGACACTAACGACAGAAAAAAAATAACAAATACGATTTGTGTATTCTGTTGGAATGCTTTGGATGATACGCGACAAAAAATTAATTCTGCCGCAGTGTGTTCACTGAAATATTTATTTGTAATATTGAATCCACTGCGAATTTCCTGTGCGTCGCATCTCTTGTCGTCCTTGCAGTGGAAATCAGTGAACAATATTAGAGAGGATTACCTTTTTTCCACTCTTCAAAACTGAAATGGCTGAAATAACCGAAAAAGAGCTTTTATCTGGAGACCATCAATTTGACTTATCGTTCTCATATTTCAGATATAGAACACGCACTGCAAAAAATACAAAACCGCCCGCGAATTTAACGTCATAGAGATTTGCACTCACTCGGCCGACATTCCCTTGTTTATTGCTCCATTAATTGCTTAGTGTTGATTGGCTCTTCCCTCATTCATTCCCTAAATTGAGGGTTATTTCGCATATTCGCAAATTCAGGGGCTCTTCAATCCACAATACTCAACTATGCACTCGCATATTTCCCGCGCACTTTGCTATTTAATAAATTGATCGATGAATTTTCTGGCGGTATGCTTTGAAAAAGGAAAGTTATGGAAAAATTCATCAGCAATAATAAACATTTTGATGGTTTCAGAGTGCAAAATGCCGCAGTTTTACCGATTTGCTTCTATGGATGTGAAAGTCATCATTTTGTCTGAATTTCTATTTGCACATTGTGGAGAGAAGTTAATTCACTGAAATTGAATTTAATTGAGATGCTCTTCTTCACTTCTTTTGATGAATTTCATGCTCTTACTTTGTCGCTAAAGTAATTTGTGTGCATTTGCAATGTTGCTGATGAAGAACTTTCTGGCGCTTTTCTTTCGCAATCTATCAACCCCTGTCGAAAGCACTTTAATCTCACATACAATTTTCCATGGGATAAATGCAATTTTGTCACGAACAATATCCCAATATTGCTTCAGCGCACTCCTTTTGTTGTACATCTAACATTTGTTGTCGTGTTTATGCGGGGGTGGATTCTCAGGCGCGAAATGGATGGAATGCAATTAAAGCTCACCAAAGTGAAAATGATGAAACTTCATGCATAGAATGGGTGGATTCTTGGGGTGGTTTGCTACAGAATTTCATTGTGAGTTTGTTGGCTAAACTTGCCTCGCGATGCATCTGAGAGTGAGAAAGTTGCTTGATTCTTCACATAGCTTTCGCAACATATGAAAAAAGCCTTTAAGGTGTGTCTTCGGGAAGACGAGCAGAAGTAATATTTGATGAAGTATTTTCGCTTCTCTCTCAACGAGTGTCGTGGCGGAACCACTTTTAATGGTAATTTGAGCAAAATACTATTATAAATGCATTTTATGACGCGCTCTTCGAGCAAAATTCCGTGGCTTTTCATAATTTTCCAGCACAAAGACATTCATGGTTTCTCACACTCAACTCGCTCGCCTTGGAGCCAGAGTTCTTGTCTGTTTGGAGGTGATAAAAGCTTCAAAATTTCACCGAATTTCACTCTCTCTCTCCCCTGTCTGTCAATCTTGCCATGTTTTGCTTTGGTCGCTCATGAGATGAATAAAGAGAGAAAAACATGATGATTTTTTCCTGTTAATTTGGCGAAGCATAGTAATTCCATTAATGTGATTCAATTTGCCAAGTGCCAAAGGCTGGAGAGATGGATTTGCGAGGAGAGACACGGAGAGGGCAAGAGCATAAATGAAATATTCATGTTGAGGTCATTGAGTTAATAGGATTTTCATATTAATGGCTTTCACTAGGAGCCCAATCTAATCGGTGAGAGTGTGATTTGAGAGAGCACTACAAATCCCTTAAAATCGTGAATTATGAATCATTTCCATTAATTGCTAATTGTAGCATTTTCTCATTCATAGGCCGCATTAAACAGCATTACAGCATGTGTTAACTGTTCGCTCTATTAGGGATAAATTTTACATGATGGTTACATGACTTTGTCGTGTACTCTATGGCGTTCAACTTTTTTTTTTCCAATTAAAGAATTTTGCAAATTTTAAGTAGTTTGTCACGTAGTTTGGCAAAACATGGGCAGAAACTGAAGCGTGAAACAATGTGAACAACAAAGTTTTACCCCACTTTAGGCGATGCAATTGCCTCAACTTGCACACTGTATTATGCACAAGAACTGTATGAAAGTCCTGTAGAAAGTTGGAAAAGGATGGAGAGAAAATAGTTTTGAGATGACGAAGAAAAAATAAGCTATCAAACTTGAGAGAATGTTATATATATATATAGAGAGAGAAGTTTTTCTTATCCTCTTTCTTATGAATAACCGGTGCTCAACAGGATTAGCGGAAGAAGAAAAAAGTGTGTTATTTCCTGTCTTTTCTCACTGTTTGAGGAGAGAAGAAGAAACATTGAGTGATTGTTATTTAAATTCGTTAATACACTTTTGAAATGAAACAATGGCAAAACATTAGCGGGATTTGCGAATTGACGCCAGAGAATTTCTCAAATTCATGCCAGCTTTAAGCGCGCTTCGGGGAATAAAGATTAGAGACTGATAAGATTACTGTTGAGCGAAAGATTTTTCAACACTCTCTGCAGTATCATGTTTTCCCATCGTAAAATCATTTGAAATTGTTGAGAAAACAGATAATTTTCGTGGCAATTTTGAGAGGTTGTAAAACAATCTCGCGCGCGCAAAAGAAGTGCGTTAGCAAAACAGACCATGAGTTTAATGCCAATATTTCAGCT
Source organism: Phlebotomus argentipes (assembly GCF_947086385.1). Lineage (NCBI taxonomy): Eukaryota > Metazoa > Arthropoda > Insecta > Diptera > Psychodidae > Phlebotomus > Phlebotomus argentipes. The sequence goes on along the minus strand of NW_026776181.1, from coordinate 2,291,949 downwards.
GGCAAATTGCAATGGAAACCAACAGATGTCAATTAAATCATCACATGAACAAACATGAAATAATTGCAATGCATCACAATGAGAACAGCATTTATTGCCAATTACAGGCGGAACAAAAAGCAAATTTGCCCAGCTTTTTTGCGGAGAGAGAAAAAAAATGTAATGTTGCAAAAAGATGTAAATTTTGGAGAATGGCTACATTAATTGGTACTTCATTAGAGGGTTTCATGTCAACATTTACACAGTTAACTATAAACTAACTTTTGCAGTAGTTGTTCAAAGGATTACTCCTTTGTCGCCCCATCACTGTGTGCGCGCTCTTCATGAAGTGCGCTTGGGAAAGGCTCGTAAGCAAAAAGAAAAGCGACTCGAGAGGGAAGAGGCAAAAATGCGAATGATAAAAAATAATGGTGGAGTGAAAAGTTGAGGGTTGATGCAGTAAAAAGCTGTAAAAGGAGACTCGCAAATGATATTATTTAAATGTGTGACATAAAAATTTCCATATTTCATGACTGAAAATGTGCGCCCAAGAAGATAGACGAAGAAAACACGAGCCTTTTTTGCAACTATCTGGCAAAGAGAGCTTCAACAATCACTCATAGTTAATTAAATTGTTTGAGACAAACGGCGAATAGAGTTGCCTCGAGTAGCCACAAAAAGTGGCGACTGGAAAACCGCAGCGACATTCTTTCTTCATGACTGAATTTTTAAAATATTGCATTACATTTGGTGGAAAAGTCACGAGATGCTGACGCAAATTGGCAGGTCAATGTTGCTGTAATTTGGCCTATTTTCTGTGCATTTGTAGTACATAATTTGTTTGGAGGAAAGTGTTGAATTGGATTTGCAAAGTGTAATCTCAGAACTTTACACGGTCAATTTACAATGAGATGGAGTGAGTTTTTAACCTGTGTGACTTCGTGAAAATTGATTCTCTGCACCTTCTTTCCAGTCAGCAAACATTCATGACTTCTTTCACGATCTCCTTTCAGACACACCAGCATCAGAGACTGAGTGACACAGCAGTAAAAGGTGGTGTCAAGGAGAGGAAATCGAAATCGAGTGAGTTTTAATTTACATTCAATGGCGCAAATGCGTTTGAAAATTGATACGACAATTTATCGGGGCAAATTCGGTGTTGATTTCCCGTGTGCTCAAGATCTCTAAAATGGGGTGGCTTTTGTGACACCAGAATCCGCACACACACACAAGCGCTGAATGGGTGGGAAAGAGCGCATTTGCGAAAATGGTGTGTGTCGCTATTTGGTGGCATTAGAATGCAGAAACCACGCGTTTTGGGGTATTTTTCTCTTCTTGAGCATCTTGGAGGAATTTTTGGTCGATAGAGAGAAAATATTTGCTTTCCATCTATTAACTTGTTTACCTGTTCAGATGCGACAACCGCGTATCGCTTGGCACGGCGGGTGAGGGAGATTTATGGGAATTTGAAGAGTGTCTCTTCCTATATTCTGAATACTGTTTGCCATGAAATATTGACACTATCTCTCATGCATATTGATTCGTCATTTAATGCAGATCGCTGTAATAAGGTGAATAACAATAAAGACGCCGTGCCGTCCATCAAGTGCGTCGTCGTGGGAGATGGAGCCGTGGGGAAGACCAATCTGATTGTGTCCTACCTGGAGAATCGCTTCGTAGCTGAGCACATTCCGACAGCCTCTGACATCTACAATGGTGAGTGAGCACGGCAAGCAGCTTCTGATTACCACAGAAATTCATAATCCTTAAGCCATCATCTCCGAGTCATTTGCTTCTTATTCTCCTCTTCCTTCCCACAGTTGACGTCCAGGTGGACGACGCGCCGGTGAGAGTGACGATCTGCGATACGCCCGGACAGGATAATCTAGACGTGCTGCGAGAGCTCTCCTACCCGGACACCAACATCTTCCTGCTCTGCTTCAGCGTGGTGCACCCGGAAACGTTCCGCTCGGTGAAGTCCAAGTGGCTGCCGCGACTGTCGCAGTACCAGGACGCGCGAGTGGTGCTGATTGGGACGCACGCTGACCTCCGCAGCGACCGCAGTACAATTATACGATTGCAGGTAGTGTCACTCAGCGTGAGTGCTGATTGCTAATGAGTAAAATCCAATTACTTGCAGTGTCAAGGTGAGAAACCAGTTTCACTGACGGACGCATGGGATTTTGCCAGATCCATTGGAGCCAAATACATTGAATCATCGTCTCGTACAAAGGTGAGTGGACAAGATAAGACGATGACGCGCAGAGTGGTCAAGATTGGCCGAGTCATGGGGCGGTTAATTCCTCACTTTTCCGTTCTCTCTCTCTCTCGTGATTTTCCAATTTCCTGCCGAAAAATCGGTGAGGAGATTGAAGAAATTGAAGAGATTACAGATGAACGAATTTTGGACTGTGGCTTAAAGAAGTCTTGCTTAAAGAGAGGAAGAAAAGCACATTTTCATAAGCTCAATAAGAGAAAAAATATTATTTTTAAGCTTCAATTTATTTCCCAATTTCTTTATATGAATGTGAATATATTAAAGGTTAATCGAGAAGAATTACAAATATTAATTCTAACATTTGTTAATTGTTTGCAATAGTTTGTTATGTCATTTCTTATTTTTTCGCTTTTTCCTTAATTGGCTCTTCTTCTCCCAAAGTGATTTCAACAATGTCATTAATCACAGTTTTTACAGCCATGTAATTCTCTATTTTTAACTGATTGGTTTTATAGTCATATTTAATATATTTAGAATCACTCAATTTCATATTTTTTTCATGCGCCTTCTTGAACAAATCAATTAATTTAATTTTATCCTCCTTTTTGTGAGTGAGAAAAGTTCCGGGATAAGTTTTAATTCTGGTGACAATGAACGATGAATTTGAATCAACGGAGAATGACAAATAATGCCTTTCTTTTATTTCCTCTCTGTAAAGTGTGTAATTTACCATTTTCTGGCTCATCGGACTCAAAAGCACTTTCTGCGATGGAATCGTCACTGATTCCTCAATAGTGTCTGTCTTTGTAGTGGTTTCGGTATTTGAAAAGCTCAATGTTGGACTTAGTTTATCAATTATAGCCGGCAATTTAATCTGCCCAGAAAGTCCTTTAGTTTTTGCAATACTGAGTGATTCAGAGTGAATTTTTTTGTAGGTGAAAGAGTGACTTTGCAATTCTGCTGGTGAAGAATCTTTATTTTGGACGAGAGAATTTCCAGTACGCAACAATTTTTTAACCCTCTTTGTTTCTTCTTCGTTCAAAATTGATGTCATTTCAATTAATTTCATATTATCAATATTTAACATTAGGGAATATGAACTGTACTGCGGTCCGTCTGGGGATTTTTCAGTTTTAAGAAAGCCATAAATAAACTTCCTAAGTTTGGGTAAATCAACAAAATCCTTTTTAATCTCGATGCTTCCCATCACAAGAGGACAGGCGAGAGAAAGTATGAAATATCCAATAATAGATGTCATTGTGCAAACTCCCTGTGGCTTTTCTTGGCTGTAAATAAGTGCATTTTATTACTATTTCATCGAATCTCTTCACTTTTTCAGTTCATACTCATATATACATATATTATATCACTGTTTACCTAACTATAGTTCTGGAATAAGAACAACTTTAATCGACTGAGCAAGTTGAACAGCAGGAAACCACTGAGAAGAAAGAACTGAATCAATGCAATTAAATACACTTCTCAGCTGATCATTCTGAAAAACTTGCAATTGGCAAATTTCTCTGAGAGTTTCTTGTTCAAATAGAGAATGTTTATCTAAATCATTGCGCAAATTACACTGTAAAACAGAACAAACAGATTTTAGTAATAGGATGCAAATTGTGTTGCAAATACTGGAATATTCGTCTCTCAAACGTTCCTCTATTCCTCTTAAGTAATACACAAAAGGTAAAGTGTGCGGCAAAGAAACAATATTCTGACGACTTTTGCATAATAATCAATTATTTAATAGATTTTTAGGTCGGAATACACCATAATTCGCTACCCAAAAAGCAATACATCGCGCTGAATTCTCTGTCTGTTTATTTGAAATCGAAGCAAAACTCTCCGACCGTAATAATATTCGCAGGCAAAACATATTTTTCTCAGAGAGATTACGCATCAGGGAAAAAGGCAGTAAAATGAGCATTTCCTGAATCCGGATATTTTTGCAGAGTGGAAAATATGAATGGAAAACACTCTCGCCCATCGCGATTCTGGGGGATGGAATTCATGAATGTTTCAACGGTGATTGCTAAATAATTCACAATTCTCAGGCGAAGGGCGGAAAAGTGGCCATAAGCGGGTGGAAAAGTTTGGCGGAATTAATCGGTGGGGACTTCTTTTCTTCGGGTCATTGAATAAGTGAGCTCGTGACTAATTGATAAACTTGTCTCTCTCTCTCTCTTTCTCCATCCAGGATAAGGTGAAGGAAGTCTTTGACACGGCCATTTGGGACGCCCTCACGGCTCAGCGGCCGGAGCCGAAGCCGCTGTGGAGGAAGATGCTGTGCTTGGCGTGAGGCATTAAGTTAGAGCGTTAGTTATATATACTCCGAAATACTTTCCCCGGATTCTCAATAAATGAAGATGAAAAGCAAGTGTGGAGAGGAAAGAATTCCACCGTTGTGTGTGAGTGCATTAAAATATTAACGAGACATTCTGTCCGGAATAGGTAAGAGGCGGCGGGCGAAGTTTGGGGTGGGCTGTTGGGGGCTCATGAATGATTTATGCGGCGACCAAACATACCGAAATACCATCTCGATGGCCACTTAGGAGGTCCGCAACTTCTTTCACACTCCGAGAGCTGTGTGCAGCGGCTGGAGAAGGGCTGGAAGCCAGCGGGACACGGCGCAGGTGCCTGGCGGCTTGGGGAGGCTTTCCGGCCGCCCCTCGTGTGGCCAAATGTGAGACACAAGTTGTGTGGTGAATTCAGTGGAAGACGTGAGTCTGCTACCGACAGTGGAAAAACTTTTCAGCCAATTTCCAGTGTCTCAATGCAAAAAAGTCGGTGAGGTGGCACTTTTCCTTGCGCACACGGCCAGGTGTGAGGACTTCACCAGGAAGACACAGTGACTGGCCAGAGCGCGCCAAGGGAATCGGAGGCGCGTGTGAGTGCGGATGAGAGCGGAAAAACATAGAAAGAGAGTTTTTCCCGTGATATTTGAACAGGCTGCCGGCTGTTGTTTGAATTGACTGATAAAAAGCAAACAGACAGTATCACACGACCAGTGCGGTGAAGTAAACAGAGTAATAATAATAGGAGAGAGGGAGAGATGCTGCCCAGAATGACGCCTCCGCTGTGGATTCTGCTTTTGGCGTCGCTCCACTGGTCAGAGATTGCGGGCACTCAAGGTATGCTGAGCATTAGGGGGAAAACGTGTGTGTTTCCCAATAAAGATTAGATAGAAAACAGTGATAATTTGATCAGACACAGGCAAATACACTGTTTGGAGTACTGAACGTCTTATAAACAGGGTTAATCTCTATTATTATGCTACTTTTTAAATATACATTCACCTCTATTAGCTTGTATTTTCACGTGAAGCGATACAAATCAAATATTTTCAAGTTGAAATAATTTTCCAATCCTATGTTTTACTCAGATTTGAACCTGGAATCCTCGGATTACAAGCTCATGGAGGTGCGGAAATGCATGATAAATGCGAAATTATGTTTTCGCAATTTGCACTGAGCATTAGTACAGAATTGATTCAATAATATTTTAGAGCTTTCAGTAATTTTAATGATCAAATTTCAATTAGATTTCAATTAGGAATTAAGAATTTAAGGTAAAGAGTTCAAAATTGGTCACAAATGACAGTGAACTGATTGGGAATGATATTGATTAATTATCGCAGACAAATCGGCAAATCGACACTGTTTTTACCCCTTAGCTGAGCATAATTCTGATACACTTGCACACGTTTGAGAGGGCTCTCCAAGGTGATTATCGACACGAGGAGAGCATCTTGCAGCTTATCAGCAACACGTTGGCGCGGCACTCAGGGCTGAGGGGAGGAAAACCTCGAGACGTGGCGAGAAAAAGCCGAGAAAATCTCAAATGAAATATGACATTGCCAACATTTTGCCATCCCTCGCCGATGTTTATTCACCCACAAGTCCCTCGCTGAGGCGTGCAAAAAGCCAGCGAGAGCGCTTTAAATGGACTCTGGCGAGAGGACCAAAGAGCTGAGTAAGCATCTGGCAGGGGCGAAAATACGCCACACACCCAAATGAGCCACTCGGAAATCCATCACTCCGTCTCGGGGAGCACTTTTGGCATTTTCTATTTCGGGCGGCCGTCAGTGGAAGCAGAAGGACATGTACTTTCAAGGGGAGACGCCAAAAGTGCCTGACAATTGCCAGAGTCACGATACTCGCAGGCGGACTTGCTAAACGATTCAATGTTTCATTTATTGCTCACTCTTCTCGTCTCTCAGCTTTGGGTGACTTTTTGCACATAGTTTGGGCAGCTTTCATATTTTTCCGTGATGGCTTTGCACGATGGAGAACAGCACACGTTTTCCGTACAATTTCCCCAGCGGATTTATCAGATTGGCGCGATGTTTTTTTTTTGTCGGCAAAAGGAACTGTGAAGGGCTTGTAAAACATGCTTCAGTCATCGCATGTGCAAATTGAGGGCTGTGATTAATGCATAAAAATGTTGCGGAACAAGAATATTCCGTACCCAGAAAGACTGGGCAGATTGGAATTCTCGTGCGGGGAAACTCATTTTTCCCGTGTTGGCGGAGGAATAAAAAAAGCGACAGAGTCAAATAATAAAATGCAAATTTGATTCATGTTTTTGCACTCACACTCCTCAATATTTTACCCGCATTCGTGTTTCCAATTGTCCCGAAGCTCTTCTTCTGCTCCGGCACACGGATGGGGATAATTTAATTTCAATTTGGGAAAAATGTGCATTGTGTGCGCAGAGATTGAGAGTATGAACTTTTTTCCATCGCCCAGACACAGAGAAGTGTGAGTGGAAAATGTACTGCGGGAATTGTTTCTGAAGAGTCACACAGAGGCAGCGTCAAAAAACTGCCACAGTGTTTGGGCAAAAGTTTTAAATTGGACGTTTGAGTAAATTTATTTGGGCATTGAATTCTTGGTGTGCGCGAGGGTATTTTGATAGAAAACTTGCCCAAGTTGGATGGTTGGAATGAAATTTATCGGTGTCACTGAATCTGGGGAAATTCAGTGGAAAATTCAGGGTTGGAGAGACTATGTTAGCATTTAAATCATCCATGAGTGTTTCCCAAAAAGCGGAGAGAGAAAGAGTGATTTACTCACTGAATACACACTTGGTATTCCTCTTCAGTCGCACCGAGAATTTGTATCCCTTTCCCACAATCGCCTCCCGGCCGGCAGGGATTGCAAGAGAATCCGGGACAAGTCTTGCACTTGGAAAAACAGCCCATTTTTGGGATTTCCCCCCAAATCTTGGGATTTTATGTACGACCAAAGACTCATTTCAGGAAGTTAAGAGACAATCCGGCACGCATGAATTTTATTGTGTCATGTTGTGACACCCCCTCAATGGCTGAATTTTCAAGAAACTGATCGGATGTGCTCTTTAATTTATGGGGAAAAGAGCACATTTTTCCCCGAGTGCAACATTTATTCACTGGCTGTGAAGCTTCTTCATGCTTAACGATTTAACCAGTGGGAGTTCGCTTGGAAAGTGTCCTCCAAATTGCATCATTTTTCATCATTACATAGAAATATCATGCAAAAGTTCCCACAGGAAGATATCATTCAACGTTCCCTCCCTTTTCGCTTGTCTTTGCGGAGAGAGAGAGGAAATATTTTGATTTCAGCATTAGCACGTTCTCAGCCACTGCAATCCATCTGCCCGGAAGATTATTGGTTCGGTGAAGTGGATAATAAATTCCCTCTTGCCATGCCTTGACCATTGCCAGGGACCATTTCGCACGATGTGTGTGTGTGTGTGTTGTGCCATTTGCCAGGCGGAGGGAAAAGTTTGAAACTTTCCGAAGCTTTTCGGATGAATTCCCGCATGGAGTGGGATTCACTTGAAAATTTAGCACAAATCTTTTGAGACTTTGATGTTTTCACACGTTTCCCTCTCAAGTGATGCTCTGAAGGAGTTTGTCTTGAAAAATTTCATCTCTCGAGATGCTTGAGTGTTGTTTCTCTCTCTCTCTCTCTCGCTCTCAAATGAACAAACAAGGATGTAGGCAGGAATGTGCTGCATATTTCCCATAGAATATATTTCAATTATTTTCCATCGGGGGTCATTTGAATTCGAATGGAATCCCGTACTTGAGTAAAGAGGAATTTCCAACATCGCGTGTGAATGGAAATGATCAATTCTTGGGTCGCTCCGTTGTCCCTGAGAATTGGCAGTGTTGTGTGAAATCTTCGGGAAAATTCCCGCATGAAAAAGACACCCGAAATTCGTTATCACCCTCTCTCTTATGTGGGGCGCATTACGAATCTCAGGCAGGGGCGCATTATGGCCATGGACCATCGGAAGACCCGATAGTCGGTGTGGAGGAATCATAAAGCTTTCACTGAATGCTCCAGAGCTAAAGTGAAGGCTTATCCACCCACAATTCGCTGTAATGTTAAAATGTTGTCTGACTCCCCATCTTAGAGCGGGTGAACCTCCCACTCGACGCTTCCTCTTACGGATTTCACCCGTCGGATTACCGTGAAATACCGACACGAGTCAACGTTGAATTGTGAAAAATATCCGAGAGCTTTTTTTTCTTTTGCCTTTGCTTCAGAATTTTTCCTCTTGGCAGAGCAATAATGTCACGAAGATGATGTTTTGCTGATTTCTCACTCAGATGACACTCTCTCCAAAACCCGCTAACGATGGTGAGAAATTGGTCGAAAATGTACTTTTTAATTTCAACTCCTTGCCACCTGTCCCAGAGTGTCTGGGAGATGGTGATAAAATGGAAGAAAGAATGGAGGTGAGATGTGTCTCAGTCGATTTCCCAAAACGTGATCCTTTTCATGGCAATAAAGTAATGTTTTTACAGCCCATACACTGCCTCGACCCCCAGGGATTACCCAAAAAACATCTCTTGGGGCTGGCAAATGGTCATTTTACGACATCTCTCTTTGTTCACTTATCATCCAGATTGTTGTTCAACACTCCATGGAGTTGTTTAGATAAATATCTCCAAGCGAATCCTGGCGACTCAACGACCACAACCAAGAACAACAAATGATCCACAATTGATCGCCCCTGGAAAACTCTCTCGCTCTCTCTTACTTTCTCGCCGCCCAGCAGAAGCTCGCGTGTGGAAATTTGCATAGATGTGTGTATTTTCTGGGCAATTTTGGGGTTGTTTTATAACAATACAGCATCACTAATATAATATCCCGCCTCACATGCTCATAGATTTCACACTGGGTCTCCCCTTTTAACACTATTCGAGACACGTTTCGCCTCTGCATACAGCCATTATATGGCCCAGGAAAAAGCTCAGGCGAAGAGAGACACAATTTATCCCCACAACAGTGAGCAATCCGTGGGAGATTTGCTCGCTGAATAGCATTGCTATTTATGGTTGTTTTACACCCCGATTTTTTTCCAGACAGTCACAATTGTCTCCGTCACACAGGAAGCTTTTTTCCTGGCACACTGCAACAGGAATTGTAGCAATTTTCACTCTTTTATTGGGAGCGCAGGTCAGTGGATAATGACTATGGGAAAAGCGAGTCGCATGTGAGGAGGAAAAGCACATTTCGATACATAAATTGTGCCCATGAAAGCGCCGAAAAAAATACAATCACCGCTGTGAAATTTATGGTGTTTATTGAAAAAAAGGAGTTTGAAAAATAATAAATATGCCTTTTTGGTGCTGTTAATTCACATGTTAGAGCTTTAAGGGGAGCTTTAATTTGCAAAAAAAAATTAGGAAATCCACTTAAAGTGCACAAATTCCTTGGAAAAATCCTTTTGCTGAGGATTTCTGCCGAAATTCACCTTTTGTTGAAATATCAGGCGAGCATTCCCGGAATAATTCCATGTGAAACAGTGCAAGATACATTACATATTTCGCCTCGGCGGCGTGTGTCGATGCCCGAGGCGGGTCTACACTTTTGCACCCCACTGTGCGTGGCGAAATATTAAATTGTGAATTGCTTTTAAAAGGGGTTATGCAGACAATTCCACGGTGAAATACTGCCAAGATTCTCTCCTGGCCAAAATGCCGAAAACATACATGACTGGAATACATACGCAAAACTTCCTCCTCTGGCGAGAGCGCTTTCAATGAGCTTCGCAACTAATAGACAAGGATTTTCCCTCCTATATATTCCGAAATTTGCTAATGCGGAATTAGTTGTGATTACGTCGTGAAGATGCCGAGAAATTTCCCGAGGAAGCTCGCATCCATCTCGAAACTTAATACCCAATATGCAGTAATTCAGCTCGTGGGGGTGGCAAATGGTGTGCAATATTTCATTGGAAAGCACCAAAATACTAAGTTCTTGCAATAATCATGAATTTAATGAGCACACCAATTCGGCTGAGTCCCAGAGGAAGGGTGAATATACAGCATATATTGAGGGGTTGTTTTCTGATTCAATGCGTGTAATTTGTGCCATTAATTTCACCACCTCCTCGCACGGCGGCAGAAAGTTTCCCATTCTTTGTCTCTATCAGCGCGCCAAAAGCCCACAGCCTACAATTGGGAAAACACAGTCAATTAGGGTGATCGACAGTTGCTGAAATAGGGGCGGCAACTTTCCACATTGATTGTCCGGGTATCGAATTTTCCATGCAGCTCTGTTGACCCGCAAAAGTGCACCCATTGTGCACACGAGAGTGCTTCCGATATGGGCTCTGGCTCACTAAAGCACACACACACACACCTCAATTTCAATTAATTTGCACGTGATACAAAGTAATGTTTGGTGGCAAATAGAGGCAACACAGAAAGACACTCAACTATAATGACGCGAATTTTCTTTATCAAACATTGCACTATATAATTTAATTAACAACTGCGCACTATAAGTTATTTCTTCACAATTAGACGAAGGCAAAAACTAACGAGCTCTTCAAAAAGTTGCATTCAAGTTAGGCAGAGTAACGAGTTTCGTTGGAACTTTAAAAACATAGCGCAACTTTGCTCTTATAACAAATTGGGATTTAATAAGTATTTCCATTATGAGTTGAAATTCATAAAAGCATGATTGAAGCAAGCATGATCAATTAAATCAAGTTTTTCAATACAGAGGACTTTGCAGAACCCATAATTGATTGAAGAGCATCGTTATTCTGCAATGAATATGTATACAAAATTCACATGAGTGCAGTTTCGGGAAATTCTCTTGAAAATTCTTATTAAATTCAAGAATAACTCCAGAGAAATTTCCTCGTACAGAGAGAGAGAGAGAGAGAGAAAAATTCACTCACAACTTTCCTTCTGCCATTTCTAACTGCTCTCGTTGCCACAATTAATTCTTACAAACATTTTCTGTGTAATTATTTTAATGGGCAATTTGTGGTTTTCCCGGGGATTCTTATGCGAATACATGGCTGTAAAAATGAAATGCCTCAGGACGATTATTATTTGCCTTAATCACGCAAATAGAGGGCAATAATTACGTCCCACCGTGACTTTTCCCGTCATAAATCCCTCCATTTCTCTCTATATCGCGAAAGTTTTGCATAACAAAGCTCTTTTTTCAACATCGTGTCATTACAATACCGAAAGGGGACGAAAATAGCTTCCTCTCGGTCGGTGGTTTATTGACAATATTATGCAAATACCCTTGCAGATGGAATAACGCAAATACGCGAGAGCTTTGTAATCAGCAATCAAATGATTGCACAAACTCCCATGGAAATTCCCACCAAGGGACAATTGTGAGGGCAAATATTCGCACAGAGTATGGTTTAATGCCATTTATGAATGTGCTCAGTAGAGCAAAACTTTCAACTTTGACCCACGGGTGAATTTTAATTGATGACAATCCGCCAGAGAGTGAAAATTATTGAGTCTAATTTCCTGATGGCGCTTGCGGAACACCGAAAAGGAGGCAAAATATGGGGTGGAATTTGAGGAAAAATATATCTCGCCCAGAGGCAACTTCTTGCCACCTTCCATCCATGGGCAATTAATTAAATTTGTCCATTGAAATCTCCTCTGTATAATTCACAGTGTTTGACTTTGTAATTGAATTTAATTTGTTTGATTAATGTTGGACTCCGGGGTGAGTCTGTTGACGGCACAATCACGCCAAATCCCTAATTCGTGATAAATAGAACGCTTTATCCTCCTGAATTGGGCCATTTCATCCACCCTCGGTCCCAACCCCCGCGCTGCGTGCCAAAGTGCCCGAGCATGTCTGTTTTTCGAGCTTAATGAACTTTTTCCCGATTTTTTCCTTCTTCCGTGGCGCACAGAAAAGATCCCGCGTGGAAGCTGTTTATCGACGAAGGTGGATAACTTATGAAAATACCTACCATCGACTTTTATGGGCGACATTTTTCCACAGCCAAATTCATATGAAAACTTTACACCTGAGAAAAACAAGTCTTTCACTGAATATTCTCCTAAGCAGTCTGCAAAGTTTCTCGTATTTTATGTGCCTTTCTAAATTCAATATATTACTTTATTTCCCACGCGTGCTCACGAGCGACTTTTCCTCATTGCACTTTGTGGAAAAGTGGTTGGTCATTTAATGTAATTGTCGCTGTGCAAAATGAGTCAAAGCACTTTAATTATCCTCCCCTTGATGTTTACTTACCCTCAATTTCATCGATGATTAGCAAATTCTCAAACATTCAGGCTGGACTGAATTGTTTAGAGTGGTGCAATGAGGAATCCATTAGCGTGTCCATTACACTTAAAAGCTCCTCTCCACCCACATTTCTCCGCCCAAAAGCCACAAATTGAAGCCACTGTTATTTCACCGAAATGCGACACTGATGGCAAAATGGGAGATTTTGACAAGAAAACTTTCCCACACAGAAATTGCGATAGAATTCCCATAGTTTTAACTTCTTCTGCCACCTCCCAAAACGTCCAAACAAAGAGCTGTAACTTGTTGGTTTTACTGTGAAGCCCCGCCAGTAAATGTGCCAATGAATGTTGTCAGAGCAAAAGATTTCCAATGGTATTTCAATCAACTTATCAACAACAGTAGAGAACGACACAAGCAAATGTTTGCAGGCATGAAATCAATGTGGTTAGTTAACAATTTACCACACAATTCCAACATAAATTAATTTGCATATATACAAAATAGTATTTAATGGAGGAAAATATTTGGTAACAATGTATTATCATGATTAGTGCGGCTGCAAAATTCATATCAAATTTATGGTTGGGCTTTATGTTTCTTTTTGACCAAATTTAGTCGTATAAATTTAGCCCACCCCCAAATTTTTCTTTCTTCAAGCTGACAATGAATTGTTTGGAGGCTCGAAGACACTGCCAGAAAAGAGATCGCGTGCTCGGCAGCATTATCTCGAAGGCATGTAGTTTCAAATCTATTATCTTCCACTTCATTGAAGCGGCCTCAGGTGGATTTTCACCATTAGGTATTCACTCATATGCAAATTGGATGAGAAGTTGTCCTCTTCTTCCTTGGCTTCCGACGCCACATAATTATTTCTAGTGGCCCATTTTCGGGCCTCATTTTCCTGCATGCGACCCGAGAGGAATTATTTATGGCGCGAGTTGATGGACAGAGCCATGATCGACTGACTTTTCCTTCTTATATTTTCAGGAGTCGCTGCGCCATCACGCGATCGCGCGGATAATGTGAGTATTGAGTGTTCATTATCACCATTTATTATCATTCAATGAGTTTCTGGCGTGCCCCAAAATTCATCTATTCGCCACTGGCCTTGATTATTCATTTCATTTCAGGATTAGCGCGATATCAATTTATGACCAGATTAAATTACACAAGTCATAAATCTTTAATGAATATTCACGCCAAAATTAGTTATGATCGGGATAATCACAATAATTTGACTGTCAATGAAGTGGTTCGGCTAATTAAACTTAGAAATTTATGGAAATTTGCGGAATATATTTCAAAATATCACAGCTAAATATCAAAAATTATATTTTCCTTCGTGACAACACTGCACTTCGCATCACAGCTTCCCGTTGAGCTTTTAATTCCGGATCCAGCGTGTCATCAAGAAGTTCGCGGGGTGTCTGTCGTAAAAGTTATGGTTGGAAGAACTCCACATCTTTCATTCTCCCCCTAATAAACCGCCAGAGAATTGGCATGAAAATTCCATGTTCCGCCCGTTGAGAGAAGCAATTGAGGACAAATGGGATTCTTTTGCCAGCTGAAATGACACGCTTTTGTGTCAATATTGATTAACACACAATTTCACGGGATATTAGAGAACACAAGGATATCATCTGGAGAGTGATTCTTACCCTCGATGGGACTGGATATTATCCGGCAAGGAATAGAGTGAGGATTTCTTATTTCTGTGCGGTGAAATGAGGTGAATAATTGCGAGCAATTGGCTCCCGACAGACATCCTTATTATTGCGACACGAGGATTCAACTGCATGAGTATTAAATTGACTGGCATCTGCTCTATCATATTAATAATTGATGCGATTTAATTTAGAATTCTCAGCTGCGTGGTTTTGTGTTGCTTCGGCGACCAACTGTGGTGAAGATCAATGAGATAGAATAAATAATGCGAGAGGGATGAAAATTTTGGGAGCTAAAGAAAATTTTCGCAACTTTTCGCCCTTTTTAGATGGAAGGGGGGAGGCGAGAACTTTCCACAAATCCTCCGAAGTGGGAAAAAGGAAAAAGACGGAGCGAGGAAGTGAGAAAATTTACATGAGAGATATCTGAAGGATTTCCACTCACACGCCATAGTATTTAATATTCCCTCCCTATTGAGGGTCCAATCTCGAGGAATTCTCCATGAGAGAATTTCAAGACTTTTTTTTTCCTGTGGCCCAAGGGCGGCGCGAGGGAGGAATGGAGATCTTGAGGGAAATCTGCACGACAGGAGGCCACAAAGAAATTTAATAAAAGCTCCCCATCCCGCGCTATTGGCCAATGGAGTGGAATGATGAAATCAAATAAAGACCAGATGAATCCCTGTGACAGATTGACTGTTTGTAACTTAATCTGGTCGCTTCCCTCTCAATAAACTGTCGGAGGGCAGAAAAAAGGACTCGGAGAGAGTTGAAAGGAAATGAGTAGGTACTTTTAGTCCAGAACATGTGCCATCTTTCTCGTAATTGGTGTGATTTCCTATTCATGGCAACTCCTTTTGCTCCACCAATCGATTTCCTTTGTTAACCAGAAACAATATCCTATTTCAATATTTTCCTCACTCCCTCCCTGGCATTCCGATTCCTCTTTTTTGCCCTGCTTCCACTCAAGCTTTCGTCACAGAGCACACTAGAGCGGAAAGCTCCTCGTGGGGAATTCACTCAAAGGGCCAGTTCAGTCATATCGCATGAGAAAGAATCCCATTCTATTGCGTCTGCGAAACACAGAGCGAAGATGCCATTATTTATATGATTTTCATCCTCAAGAATTTTGCATAAACTTCACAGAAACATTTTCTACATTTCCTCGTGTTTTTTTTCTAGTGTCTCCCATTAAAAGAATCAACAGAGTTAAAGCAGTGCAAAAGCAAAGGCATCTCAAGCGACTTCATTGCAAATATATGTATAGATTACTTGAACCTGACTTTCTGAAATTACCAAATGTCTTTCCCAAAGGTGAAATAGGGCATTATGGCACGCCTCTTAGTAACTCGCATCGTCTTACAAAGGGCGAAGGCAAGTGCTCTATCCTCCTATAATAACTAATGAGGCAGGGCGCAAATGAAGCGATGACGATATGAACTATGTGCCTCTCCTCTATTCTCGGCGCACGGCATTTTCATACAATGGAAGGCGGCAGAAAGAGAGAGCAGAGGCGAAAGTTTGCCGTCGATTTTACGGCTGGTTTATTGAGCAGTGAACAATAAATGAAATTTGCGTGCGAGGAATCATGGTGTGTTCTAAGGTGTGCGAATGAAGCTCTTCACTTTTTCCACCGTGAGCAGAAAATTCAATTGACATATTCGTGAGACACTTTCATATATCCAGCACGCGGGGCTGACACTTGAGGGCGGGCGCCGCACTCGATGGGGTGGGAATTGATTCATTATATCCGTGGAGGGTGCGAAAGAAAGACAATCTCCCGGTGGAAAAGTTGTCTAACAACGTGCACGAAAGATAATGACGATGATGAGAATGAGTTGGATGGAGTGAAACAATTTTCATGCTTTGTCGTCACACGAAGGGGGGGCTTTTTTTACACGCGTTCACCTCACTCCCCTTCAGCCTTCACACGACTTCCAGAAAAATCGATAGAAGCTTATGCAAAACTCTCAAACGGGGACTCAGTGTGGCCTAATTGTCAGTGTGATTGACGCCAGAGTACGCAATTTGAGCCGTCAGGAAACAAACACTATTCACCAGAGAGATGTTCGTCGCACCGGAGCCTGATTGAAAATTAATAAAGTCCACCGATTGAGGGCCGTTTCTCTGTTTGGCCAGCACTGCATCGATCAACAGAGAGGCACACAGCTTATGCAAAATAAGTGACGCTTCCTCTTCCCGGTCTTTGACTTATTAAACCATGGTGCCGAACTCTCGACACACAGACGTTATCAGGCAATGGGACAATAAAGTCCTGAGTGAATAATGGAGGTGTTTTGAGACACTCAAGGCATCTCTCCTAAATGTCCGTCTCAAATTGAATCATGAGCGCAATATTGACCGACTTTTACCACCCGAAAATGCACTCTAAGCGCTTTTTCAGATATTTTTTACCGCCATCAACATCACTTCATATTCATAAATTCCGTCACACTGGAGTGAAAAAGGAGCTACCCAACGAGAGAGCATCAAAATTTATTCACATAAATTTCCGCCGGAGATATAAACAGAGTGGCCGGAAAAGGGGTTGCGGAAAAAGCCTTTTTTCTTTTTTTTCCACCAGCATGGTGAGATGTAATTAAATAGATAACATATTTAATACTCTTATCAAATTAATCGTATTTGAATTCCACCAACATTCCCAGCAGAACTTGGGCAGCTTAGAGCGTATGAGAGCGTGAAAATCCAAATTTATTCTGCTCACAAGTGAGACTTTTTATTGAATTGCTCCTGCTTAAGTTAATGAACGCAAACTGGGATTTAATCTACTCGCAGAACAATGTTCGAGAACCAGAAGAATAGCGCGCTAAAGTGCAATTTTACAGTATATCACCTATTGTTCGGCACACTGTAGCCATCGGCATTATTGAGAATGTGCGGTTTTGCAACAATGGGAAGCGATTAGCAAAGGAGTGTACTTTGTGTAATTGAAATTCTGCCCCTAACTTTTCTTATTTGCAATTAGTTTGTTACACAATTTTGAAGCTTATATAGAGAAAGTTTTGGTACATTTTCATGCAACGAAATGTTATGCTCATTTCAGATGTACATCATATTCGAGAGTATTTACCTTGTTTCTGAGTAATCCTTGTGTTCAATAGATTCAATTTTAATGAAATTCGAGCATAGAATGACAAAGAGAGTCCTCTTATTCTAGATGTGATTAGGAGTCCATGGGATTGCAAAATAACTTAGTCCAAACTTTGTCCTATATCATTAACCGCAAATTTAAATCAAATGCTCTTTTATATGAATAAATTATTTCAAATTGCCTTCTCAAGCTATGTATCTTACAGAGTGACTGCCTTTAAAAAAATTGCTGCTGTGTATAAAATTACAACCAAAGTATAAAATCCACCCTCCTGGGAAAAGCGACTTTAGAAAAAAAAAATCAGGGCACAAAAATGGCAAAAACGTGGAAATGGGTTAGGAATTAAATTATGCAAATTGTGTGAAATTTTTAATTTCTCCCGTAAATTCGGATGTAACGAATATTATGAAGAGAAGCCGCAACAATAGCCGAAATTGGCCATTTTGCGTGAGGCTCATTAAATAATTTCCATTCCAGTTACTGGCCAGAGGACTCTCAAATAAACAAAAATAGCTCTATATTTAAATTAGGTCGCTCTGTGGAGGATGAGTGACTAACAAATTTCATCATAATGCACAGACCCGGATGAAATATGAACCTCTGCCGTCCACGACATTCCCTCGGGTTGGCTGGTTCTGCGGCTGCCGCTGGGGAGGAAAAAGGTGCCGGACAGGAAGGATTCAGCATTTGCAAATTGTCTGAGGTTGTGACGATGGCAGACTTAACTCGGTCTCGGCTAAATTATCCCCCTTTGCATGGACACATTCACTGTCACCCAGAGCTTAAATTTACAATTCCACTCCATGCAATATTTCTTTCCGCCGCTTTAGCCAATTTTCAAAGCTCAGGAAGAGAGCTTTGCTGTGCCGTGAAAATTACACCGTTTTTACCGGTGGAGAAATTGTTTTTTTTACCGACCGGTGCAAATGACAGTACTCTAAAGTCTGTGCAGGAAATTTTAATGCAAATTAGGGATGACGGCACTAGAATTTTATACAGTCAAACTACAAGCTTTTGAATGTATGCAGAGTCACTTAAAAGCTCTTTCAGTGATATATGTGGAGAAGCATATTTTTTTGTATGTATGTAAAAATCTTTAAGATGAATTATACCCTTATTTATGAGGGCACTTTAGTTTCCCTGAAATGTTCGCCACGAAATTGAGAAAATCGCTCACACCCCGCAAAGCCCATCAATGGCGCCGCACTCTTCAGCACAAAGCGATCCTAAGAAGGCCCCATTTCAGCCCAATTTCGGCAGTGAATTTTGTGTTTTGGACAGCAATTTAGCATGATAATAAAAAGTAGTTTCACGGTGTTTTGTCATGTGAGAAATAAATTTAAAATTTATAAGCTCTCCCGCTGTTTGGGATCGCTCGGCATTGCTGAGGCCAGTCACATATCCGAGCCAGAGACTTTTATCGCATTTCTATTATATCTAAGAACGAGGAGCGGATAAGAGAATTAGGGCTCTGGCGAGGGTGGAGATGCGCGCAACTTCTACAATGGGATCCAATTTATTGAAAGAGCCAACATGGGCGCACGTGAATGGGCGAGAAATGAAGGCATGATGAAATTGTGCGCCTTGTCCACTCCTCTCAGTGTCCATTGAGATGAAAATGCGATACAGGCAAATGCACTCATGATGCAGCCAATTCTCGTGAATGATTGAGTACATCCTGAGTGTGTGTCCCAATTGAGTTGGCTCGTAATGTGCCATTTCCGGGTGAATTAAATGAGCGACAAATGAAGCCTGCAAGTTACACAGTATGCTTGACTCCTGTTCATGATCATTCAATTGCAGGCACAATTTTCACCTCACTAATGAACTCATCAGCAAAAACACAGTCGAAAAGCATCAAAATCCATCAGTCAGATTGACTGGGATGAGCTTTTTCGGCTTTTGGCATGTGATGTTTCTCTCCATATGCGTAATATACACGTCACAATTAATCAATCATCCTCTGGAATCCCTTCGTATTGATACAGCGATAAAGGAGGTGAAGATTGTTTAACTTTCGACACTCCCTGTCACAAGTTTGAAGGTGACTTTCTCCACAACACAGCCTGCGAAGAGCGAAATCTCCCTGGGAAACAATAAATACACCTTCAGGATGATGTATGTTTGGGTCCCGGAAGTTTTTACCTTGCTTGTCGAGATATTGTTATTCCCTCAATTGCCCAGGTTTCGGCATTATGTAGGACGAAGAAGAGATGAAGAAAAAAAGGGGATTTCACGGGCCTTATCTTTCTATTTTTCAATTTCTCCTCATCTCCTCAGCCGTCAAAGTTGCGAGAGATTTTCACTGCCGCGCTGTCACAGTGCCGAACAAGTCCTTTATCTATCTTCCTTGCAACTCGACTTGCGTAAATGTTGTTCCATGTTCCGAATTGGTGGGAAAATGTTCCTTCTGCTTGTCTGTGAAAATACAAAACTGCGGACCCATTTGGGTGAAAAAACGGCCAAAAGAGAGAAGAGCAATGTCGAAAATGTACTGTGAAAACTCATTAAAAATTGGGACACTCTTAATTTGCGCATCGCTCAGAGAGCAGCAGTTGTAGAAATGGGTGGCAAAAACAATTTCCCTAATGTGAAATAACCCTCGTCGACATATTTAATGTGAGATAAATTCGCATATTATATTGCAGTGTGTTCGCCGTGAAGTACCATTAAGTCACAATTATTCGAAATAAATGGATCGTGCTGAACATCGTCGCGGCCTGATGGGGTTTCGGCAGCATCGTCTAGAAATTTGTTAGTGCGTTGTTATTGTAATTGAAATAAATTAAATTGATGGAGCGCCCCTTTTGGCATGCACACGGATCCGGGGGTGGCTGAAAGGTCTCTCGACTTCCATGCGTCACATTAATCTTCGTCAGTGGAATTTCCTTGAGAATTGATGAAATAAATCTCTCTCCACTGGCGCTGTGTTTGGCTGCCTGAGGGAAATGATTATTGTTTAATTGAATATTTTTGATGACATTGAGAAATTTACTGGCAACAGCAAAAAGCTCCCTTTCTACCCTGAGGAAGTCAAACATTGGGGAATTTCGTGTGGAATTACTGAAAGGTATAAATTCGTACCAATTAATTCGCACTTTTGAGTGTGTATTGAATTAAATTGATTTGATTTATAGCTGTGCAATTCTATGTGATTCCATTCAAAGTTAAATGCCTTCAATTGACTTTGAGATTCACGATCTTCTGCCAAAGTGATTCCATTTAAACTTTAACTGCTAGTTCTACCGAGATAATTAAATGAGATGTTTGTGCTTGAGCGTAATCCGATTGCTAAACTATCTCATCGTCATGTGAACGAACGCATTGCTCAAAATGTTCACCTCTTCAAACAGAACAAAATCTAACACTATGTGAAGTGAAGAAAACGTCACGTCTCTCTATTTTAATATTTCACTCCTTTCCAAAGTTCATCCACCCATGAGAAAGAAGCTTCACGAGAGAGCTAGAGAGACGATATAAAGTTCAACAGGAAAAATACATATTTAGAGGGAAAATTTCTTGCTTCCAGCGTCTCTAATTCCTTTTCCACTCTTGTTTTTCCATTGTAGGTGGATGAGACATCAGATATCGAGGAGAATTTCATCGCCCTCGTGCCAGACCGAACTGATGAAATGCGGAGTAATGAAATTTCCATCAATCCCATTGCAACACTGGTGCTCTCAGAGTATCCTGGCCGCAGAGAGCGTGATTATAGGAATGTATCGATGAAATCCACCCCCAGCCACTCATCCAAATCACTCACGAGTCAAGAAGTGGAAGGTAAATTGCTGCTTTCATCCTTTTCTTTGCTCACTCCCCCACATAACACAACTTATAATTGCACAGTCACGCTATTGCGCGATTGTGCGCTTCTATTGGGGTGTGATGATGAGGCGATGGCCTGCAATAAGGTTCAAAGACATCACTTCAATTGCGTGGGTATTTCTCCGCCACCGAGTCATGAGGTGGGATTATTTTGAGAGCTCTGGTGAAAGAGAAACAGTAAAAGCGACGGGAAACACTGTGTATTGCAATTCTGAGAACTCACTTGAGCTTTCTTCTCTTTTTGCCCTCTGATATAATTGTTGTAAAAGGTACATTTTCCAGGAAGAAATCAATTTGATTTGAGAGGCATAATTGCACAACTATTAAGTCCATGAGCTTTGAGTGGCTTTGACATCTAAATTCAGAAAGCATGCTCACTAAACACACGAAATCGAGACAATTCCACTGGGAAAACCCCATAAATTGACCTCTTCTTGAAATTTGACTGAAGTTGTGGATGAATTGGGGGTGAAGCCCAAGAGAGCATCCCTAAAGTTCTCTTTCCCTGACAGACAAATGGCCAGCCGGCGGCAAGGGTCGAGGCTGGCACAGCCTGGCGAAGCAGAAATATCATTCGAGAACCGCTAAGCGCCACAACCGCAAACATCACCACCATAATCGGGCGGCAAAGAAGAGATCCCGACCGCACAATTACTACTTTGAGAGCGAGGAAAGTCGCTCGCCATACAATAGTCGCGACAAGTGGCCCAATTTGTTGCGCCTGCAGAGTCAATTGCAGCAGGAGAAGGAAGAAGATATTCCGCCGTACATGAAGAAGATCAACCGGCGCACCAAACAGCTGAGAGTGCTGATGGAGGGCGATCCAACTGTGGCGCCGCGACGACTCAGGCAGCCTCCTTTCCGGTTTCCAGAGCCTCAATGGATGGAGGAGAATCTCTTCGAGGAACAGCGCGCGAATGTGAAGAAGTCGCCCTCGAGGAGCGCGATCAAGGGTGGCTCGAGGAACTCTCTGCCGGGAGAAGAGTCGGAAGAGGCCGTAGAAATGCCAGCAATGCTGAAGAGCGCAACCAGAGCGGGAAACTTCATCTACCATCGCGTGCCATCAGCAAAGCCGAGCACGGGACCCACTTTTGGGCGGGTGGTGAGGAAGCAAGGCCTTCCCTTTGTTGCCATCACCGATCGTCGCGCTAAGATTCATCCCTAAGCATCTCTCTCCCTCACGTAGCAACATCTAGCGTAGACTCCAATGCCTTATACTTGAGAGTACGTAGAGTAAAATGATATACACGTAGGAATATATGGTCATTAACCTCACGTCAGACGGCCTCTTAGAGTAGATTTGCAGAGAAACGTAACATATCTCCCATGAATTTCTTCTCAGACTAAACAAGGTACAGGATTAGGAGTTGAATAGGTCCTTAAGAGACGCTGCATATGTAAGAACATAATGTATGTTTATCAGGGATGTGCCCTCTCCTTGTGGTGCTACTCTCTCAAAATGCCTACAATGCCTATAATTTCACTTGTTGGAGCTTCCAATCATGAGGATTTCTTACACAATATATTTACCCTTCGAACGCTGTAAAGTCGTCACAATGGCAAATATAATAAGAATACAATAAATATCGAACATGAAAGGTTGCATTGTTAAAATTGCTTTCCTCTGGCACATCCCATGTTCGAAGAGCGAATATTGAATTTCACGCTCCAGAAATAGTCTGAAATGAGTAATCATGAAAATTTTAAATAATCCACAGAATTCATTGAATATTTAGCAATTAGTCCTTTCATTCGACTCGCTAATTTAGCTGGATTTGTGGTGAAAGCAAATGTAAGTTCAAAAGCTACAAAAAGCTTCGAACAAATTCCCAAATTAGCTCAATATTTCATAATTTCTGCATTATTGCTCAATGAAGACTCGCGAAAAGCAGCCAAATTCGGCACATTAATTCTCACCTAATGAGATATTTAATTGATTTAGGCAATTTGTCAAGAAATGCGTATTTTGCGGTTGCCATAAATTCAAACACATTAAAAGTGTACGTAAATCAAATTGAAAATTGCGGCGGAGAAATTCAATGTTCGCCACATTTCAAATATAAAAGTATAGCGCTCTCCATTGACGGTATAATTGACTTCCAGAGGGAAACTTTTAGTTTGTTGAAATGTAGAAAAATTGTGACAAACACAAAAAGGATAAAAAAAAATGTCAGTAGCGATAGTGAAAAATTCCCCTATTTCGTTTCTATTTATAAAAGAATAATAAAGAGCAATGAAGTAGATGTATAAAAATAATTCTATACAAGTTCTGGTTATAGTTTGGCAAATAAACGGAAAAAAGTGTTTTATAAAGTTCTCTATCATGTCTTTTTGCAACATTTTTGATGCTGTCATGTGGAAAAATTTCCCATTGATGAGAAAGCGGCTGGTGAATTTGGAATTGAAACTACACATGAAAATCAATACAAATTTGCTATTCATTTATTTTCAGCAAAATTTTTTTCCTCTCACATTCTACAATTGTGGGTGTATTTTTTTTACACATTATTACGTCATTACATGCGGAAGGACACAAAACTGGGAGTTAAGTTTATGTCTATTTTTAATGTATATGATTTTCACTTTTCCATATCGCGGGTGGAAAAATTGTTTCGAAACGGAAAACCACGACTATGGTAGGAATTTAATTAAAAGTGTGGTGAGAACTTCAACATACTTTGTGCACTTAATTGCCTAACTCATGATTTTCAATGATGCCCAGAGAAAAATAGGACTTCACAGCAGGGTTTGTGTCAAAACTGACGAATATATGCCGGAAGTTTGTTTAATGAAATATTAAAAAATACTCATTTTTCGCATTAATTATAAAATATATCCATTTCGATAATTATGAGTCAAAGTAAATTGAGTTGTCAATCAATGGGCTCAATTGATGGATATTACCCAGTGTCAATTTCAGAGCGATAATTATTGTTAATCATTGGCAATTTTTGTGATGCCACTCACATTTAATTTCACTTTATTATCACTTTGATCGACACCGAATAATTCATTTTTCTCATGAAAGTAATATCATGATTGAAAATTAATTATGCACAATTCCAACTCTCACTCACTCCGAACAGCGAGCGCCAAATGTAAATCTTCACAGCCCATTTCGGGGAAGATACTCTCTTCTGTCTCTCAAGCCTTCGCGGCCGCGCTCTTGTGCGTGATCGCGTCGCGCGGCCGTGGATCCGTGATGGCGACGAAAGGCAGAGCGCGGCTCTCGCTGTCCAGCGCATTGACGCGGTGATAGCGAAAGTGGTCAATTCTGCTGGACAAGTTGGTCAGCTTCTCCGCGGATGATTTTGTACATGGCGGCGTGGCGTCCGTGGGAATGACGTTGGGATTGTGGCTCTCCTGGTCGAAGAACATCTCCTCGAACTCCAGCTCCTTCTTGCGCTTCCGCCACCACTTCCGCTCCTCGCGCGCCACCTTCTTCCGCAACTCATCCAACTCCTTTAGGCGCGCCTTTTTCCGCTTCCTCTGCCTTCGGTGCTCCGCATGGCGATGGTGATGATGACGCTTCCGCGACCGCTTCATAACGCTCCTCGCTGACTTTCCTGCGCCTCCGGCAGCCTGCACGTCTGCAAAGGGGGAAACAAGAAGACATTGTGCCAGCATGAGTGACACTATATTGACCTCCTTCTGTCCGGGGGACAAACGAGAGAAGGAAACATTCTCAATTGGTGCTCGACAGTTGTGAAATATCTTTTCAATGCCATTTCCACCCTCCGCATCCCAATCGTTCCACATTTATGCGAACGCAAACATTATTTCTCTTAGAAAAGTCATAAGAAAAGAACATTTTGAAGAAGGAAGAGGAAATTCTGCTGAGCATTCACAGTATAGAGTTAAAGAACACGAAGAAAAGGTAATTGTAATGTCACGAAAATGGAATCTCTTGTAGAACAATTTAGGCAAAAGAACATTTTCGATTGATTCCGCATGATAAGTAAAAACTTTTAATGAATTCATCTGGTTTTACGTACAAAACATTCTCATTTCAACTTTGGTGAGGTCAGAAAAATGTTTATTTTCCTCAGTCATAATTAATATGATATTCATTGGTATTCCTGTCTTCATTGCCACACGAGATATTTCCTTAATTGAGCACCATGAATGAGATTTGCACTACTCTTAATGAGATTCAGAATATCTTGCCTCATCTCGGGGATCAAAAGTCTCACTTGGGGACACTTTGGCGTGAGGACAAACTTTGTTAACCTCACTGGCAAACGCCCCCGAAATCTGCACCGAAACCAATGCAATAAATAATAGCAAATTCTGGCGTTAATATTGATTTAGTGCTGTGATTAGGTTTTCACGAGGGTGTTAAATACAGAATTCCACAAGCTCAACAATCCTTGAAATTACCATGCTATCTGATAGAATAATTAATGGCAAATATTTTATCGTCTTTTGTCGAAAAAGCGTGGGCGGGCGAGGTTGTGATTTTGGTGGGAACTCTGTGTGAATCGCTTTGGGGAGAAATTCCTCAGAAATCGGCAGAAATTCTCTGAGAAATTGATTTATTTCCACTTTCAAGAGAAACACACACAAATTCTCAAGGAGATTCTCAAGTCGAGAGGAAAATCTGTGGAAATGTTAATGGTTTTTTCTTCTCCTCCATTGACGGTTTTCAGGAGAGTACATTAAAATCGTGTGTTGAGACAAATGGGAAATTCTCGGGTTGGGAATATTGGCAATTCTGTCTTTTTATCAATCTCCTGCTCCTGGCAATCTATCACTTCAATCCACGATAAGCTTCCATATATAGTTGCGGGGGAGACTTTTTCAAGCGACATGTCAAACGGTTAGGAGACTTCTTTTGCCAACGTAAGGAGAAAGGAAGAAGCAACATGAGTTCTTTATTATTTTTCTCTCTCTCTTCCGTGCGCGCCAAAGAAATCAATACTCAGTTGTAATTCTCCGAAAGACATGATAAAGTTTTAATGATTCCCTCTTCCGTCATTATTCTTCTCCGCCGGAATCAAGCACACACGGCGGAAGTCGTGGAGAAGCTTCGACGGCACAGAGAAATATTGGGGCGAAAGTTATCTCAATTTATTATCTTACCAATGAGGGGAGATGTTAGCCGAAGAGGAGGACATTGATTATATTTGAGCTACTCAAAATCAATTGTACAGCAAAAGTTCGTTCAAATTCAATGACTCGATATCGCCGCGTTTCGAATCGTTCGCAATCATCGCATTTGAATGAGATCCAGAGAAGTTTCGCTCGTAATAAAATTGATAATCTTCCTGCAGGCGCTCACCCAATAAATCCACCCGCAGTTCTGCGAAAAAAAGTGCTCATGCAGAGAAAATTCTGCAATAATATGCCATTCATTTCCCCGCGCCACTGAAGAGGATACTATATCTTGTCTTCGGCCGCAGGCTACAATTATGTGTGATGGGAATCACCTGGTCCATTATCCGCATCGCATGATTTCTCACCTGAGACGTCTGAGGTGGCGAAATGAGTGTGTATCTCGGTGGAGTGTGGCAAATTGATTGGCTCCATGATAATCTCATTGTCGATATCAGTCGCCTCGAAGAGCGGCATCGATCTGGGCTGGTCGTCTCCCACGAAAGCCACAGCGCCGCCCAACTCCAGTACTCCTCTGTGGCGATGTCGCCGCCTCTGCAAGAGAAACCCCACAGGCGGGTCTATTAGACGTTTTTTTTGCCTCCACCCCTGACTTGAGGTCAGACCTGTGCAAACACGGCGAATAATTCATTTATCAAACATCATAAACTCCTTTGTGTGTGGCTCTTTTGAGAGTAATCCTTAGCCGCTCATTACACATTTATGACGGCCAGGAACATAAATTAGAAGGAATATTTGGAGAATTTCGGGATGATTCCCTTTCAGGATATGAAAGTCACGTTCGCGCACAACAATGCTCCATGCCTCGGGCGAATTAAGCGCAGGAAAGATGGAAAAGGATAAATGATAATGAGATGGAGAGGAGTCTCTCAGTAAATAAAATGATTTGAGGATGCGAATGAACTGGAGAAGGAAAACAGACTTCCTCACCATAAATATACATTTTATGAATCATCGCAGATGTATTTAGTGGTTTAATCAATTAATAAATCGTTTGCGTCATTGAACTCGTCAGTATATCTTCCAGACTCTCTCACGGACTTAAGTTTAGACAGCAGTTCTTGAACACCTTTAAGGATGAAAGCCCTCTCCTTTTCTTGCGAAAAAAACCCCATCCTTTTCCACACACGAACGTATTCTTGTCCGTGTCGGTGAAATGAGCCCGATTGCCGAGGGTGAAAGGGAGCGACATGGAGAGCGAGACACTCCAATTAGCTGCACCACAGAGTGTGGTAACAAGTGTTTTTATCCCCACAATGTCGGGGTGTCTAAAGGGGGCGATTTCTTCTCACGGAGACAATGTACAAGCAGATGTGGCGGAGAATTGCCGACATAAATTGCGCCACCCCCTGGCAGGCATTAATTGGGAAAGTTGCAGCCGCTGACAACCGAAATTGCCACCAACACGCCATTTCTCATTGTTCTACGTGCGCCGCTGTGCGAGCCCACGCTCACGGAAGAAATGCAGAAGCAATTAATATTTAGGCGATGCCTCAAGTTTAGGGGATGCATTTTCCTAGCGGGCTTTTAACCCTGCCGCCCAAACGCCCAAAAGAAAGGTCAGCGATAAGTCAAGCGGACAAGATATAAGGGTGGAAATAACAATTTGGGAAAATATTTAAAATACCCCCAAAGAGCACGAAAAGGCTATTCAAGATGCATAACAAGACTTTATGTGGCCCCAAAACAACAGAGAGGGTGGCTTTCAACCCCCACTTTTTGGCAGCGTCTCAGGAGTTCAGTCTCTTTCTCTCGGCTTACAATGAGCTGCCGTAAATTTCAATCATGTTTAAGAGTTTATTGTAAGTTTTATTGGACGCCAAATGGGGTGTAAACTTTCATGACTTTCCCCTTGATCGTTGAATCATGACCAAATTGATTTTCCCGTCGCGTCGCCTCTCGAGGACACACCGAGACAGTTCATTTCCGTGAGAATGAAAGGAAAATTCACTGTTCCGTGATATATTATATTGCACACTGTGTGCAATTTTGTGGCACATTCTCCAAAAGCGGAGAATAAATTCAACTTGTCTTCCAATTTAGATGGACACTCTCTTTCCGTAAATTACTGTCCCAGAAGGAAAGTTTATGGAAAATTAAGGAGTGATTTCCACAGCAATAATTCATCTCAACTGTGAAACAATTCTAACTGACCAGGCAAGTGGAAAATCATGAAATTTAAATGAGTGTGTTTCATTTATTTTCGAAATTTCTCACCCAAACTCACTTTCATGGTCGGCTAGAGGGAGTTGTGGGAGATGCAAATATATTCGCATTTGTTGTGTGTTGCTGTCCATGTCGCTACATGCGAAAGTGTAAGGCAAAAATTGATGATCGGGGAATTTTACGACGAAAAGAGCATAAAATTTATATGAATATTCCGTTACGCAGATTTACTTTATTTGCCGCCCATGAAACTTCTTGAAGTTGTCTTGGCCATTCCGGATAGATGGAATAAGATTTGATCCCAGGGACAAGGGTCCAATTTCACCCCATAAAAGCTCGGCATTTGCGAGAGTCCGTGGTCGAAAGCACATCCCCATGGGTCGGCATTAAATGAGGTGGAAAATGCACGTGATTATCTCTTGGACGCTGATGGATGGCGCCTAGACTTGAGTTTATTACACACTTCCTCTGTCCCGAGTTTACGTGTCGGAGGAAATTGCCGGGAATGGCATTATGTGGCGCGGGAAAAAAAGATATGTGGAGATTTACAATATTGCAAAGTGATTCATTTCTGGAGATTTTCCAGGGGGATTTTTATCTAATGTCAACATTTTCCTGCTTTTTATGAAATAATGTCTGGGGTGAAATTTGATCGCAGAGGTTTTGACGGAAGATCCAATTTAATGGTATCAATGTATGCAAAGATAAGGGAATTGGCATTGCCGGTGGAGCCTGGGTTAATCCGCCCACAGAACCCAGAGAGACACAATCATCTGTGCAACAAAGACAAAATCCATTCGGCTCTGCCCATGCCCAACAGTTAGATTTAGCCCGATTGTGTCTCGTTGGCTACAAATAATGTTTTCTACCTGCAAGAGAACGCCCTCAGGTGAGGCCACAGAGATGAATCTATCGTCGACCCTATTTTAATATTTCATACACTGTCGTCTTTCCCCATTGCCTCATCCATTTCCACGAGATATCTATGTTTCGGGTGTGCAGAGAATGCCTTTCCGATGAATAAGACACGATGAGAGGCCAATTTGCGTCAGACCTTCTGGGGCTTCATTTACATGCAAGGACTCCCCGCATTGGTAACGTCTTAGCAGGAGCTTCGCCTGCTGATCAGCCGACGTCGCAAGTCAAGGGCTGTCGATCACACAAAAGACTAAATCCCCATGAATTTATAATGCCAATTCTGTGAAAATGGGTTATTGCTGATATCGTTAGTTTGTTTGTCTTACGCCCAGTAATCAGGTTTCAGGCGGGAAGCTTCAAGGAAATCAAATCGATATTGAGGAGCGAGAAAGCTCAACAGTAACGCTCTTCGTTTAACGACTTCCTGACAAGCGTGTGTACCGCCATAAAATGTGGGAAATTTATTAGGTGCCAAAGGGTGACTCGATACAAATATTCGACAGCACTTTCTGCAGCATTGTATGCTCTTAATTAAAAGCTGCCTGCATCAGTGTAAGAGTTTGTATGATAGAGAAAAGAAAGCTTCTGCTTTTCCGCAGCCACGCGCAAACCCAAAGTCTACATCATATTTAATGCATATCTTTCGGTAGCTACAGTGAATTTATGATGGTGCCAGGAGAAATGTCTCGTGGGGATTTTCCAATCACGTTTGATATGCTCCATATCTTGTAAAGACAGTTTGTGAAGGAAAGTTTAGAGTGAATTTAATTCCCAACTTGATGCATTAGCTAAATTGGACAGCGTTCTCCGCACTCCGGCTCAATTTGATTACACGTCGTGGGCTTCTGGGGGCGAAAATCGGGGGGTGGAAGTGAGAGGATGTGACCTGAGACTGATTGAATACTTCCCTGGCAACACACACACATACACACGATTCAGCTGCTCCCCAGGACAAATTGATCCATTTTATGGCATTTTCCGACAAATTGAATTTATTGTATGGCGATAAGGAGCAATCTATCTATTCCGTCTCTGGCGAAAGATTTTTTCCCTACGCGAAACTGTGCAGAGATGAGCTTTGACATTCTTCGCCCCCGCCAAAAGTTGCAGTCGAAAAACGAAGCCTCACTCTTTTCACATTCAACAACTCAAAGCTCGAATGTCGCTGGCAGTTGGAAAAACTCTCGAGGATTCCACACACACACAATCACATACTCCATTGCGAATGGGAAAATTTTTCCATAGCGGAAATCCGTACAAGTGGATGTTCAAGTGAGGCCCAATTGATTTGAGAACATTTAAATGAGACATTGATTGAATTGAAACCGTTTGAAGGCTTCGCTTTATTAGGTTTTCATATTTTTTTGGATCAAAACGGCCGTAATTTAAATTTTCATGCTCGTGCAAATCGACTTTCCTTATCATCCCCTAATCTTGCTAAATCCTTTTCTCTTATTACATTCACCTCAATGTCTTAGAGATGGTGTTTGAACTCCTGAGGCGCATCGATTGAAGCTCTCTTTCTCTTGGTAATCTTTTGAGGGAAGCCCAAAAAAGGAGAAAAAACACAAGTAGGATTTCCAGCATTTTTCTCTTCGAGGAAGACTTGAAAATTTAATGGGAATTGGCAATTTATGATGAAAACTCGCTCCCATAGAGTCTCTTTTGCCCTCCTTTTTTTCTTGCTCAGCGCCTTGCGAGGTAACATTTCATGTCCAAAGATGTGATCTTTACGGAAAAACCGGGCGGAAGCACGCCCAATTTCAAATGGCACTCACGCGAAAATAAGAATGCGGATGGTCTCACAGAACAAATAATAAATCAGTAGCGCTTCCCAGAATTACTCTGTATATGAACCCAGACATGGTAAACAAGGGTGGTTTATTTTAAAATACAAAATTCCTCCCCCCGGAATTTATTGTACATTGAGAGCCAGGCAGAGATGGAAGGAGAGCACATTTGGATGAAATAATACTTACACTTGCTCGCTGTTGGACCAAAGTACCAGGATAATCTGCAATAAAAGAGATAGAGGGATGAGTTCAGGTGATTTTATTTTTCAGACTTGCTCACTAAACACCGTAAACAGACAGGTTCAAGGCAAATTCACGCTGCAATTCAACACTTTTTTTTATGAGTTCGTGAAATATTCAACCTGAGTGTGGTCGGATAAAAATGGACTAATGGAATTAGGTCAGCATGAGAGATAAAGCAAATATGTTGTCTATCCCAAAATAAACACTAAACTACAATTGCCCTGGACAATTGTTTGCAGCGACATATGTAATCATCTGCAAACTTTTCGATTTAATGAATATTTACTTTGCGCAATTTTATGTTGTTTTGCCAGCAAAGCCGAAGGACCTGTGTGTTCTCCATTGCCACTCACTTTTATATCCATACATCGGTGAGTTCGGTTTGAAACAGAAGGCACAGACAGAAATGTAAGTAATGGGAATAAACACGCAATGTCCACATGTGATCAATTCTAATGCTTTTCATATTTATTTATGGCTGAGGAAGAAATAATTCACCGCATCATTGTTGTTTGAGTATCGCAAGTCGGCCGATAAGTTCTGGCACTTTTTCGCGAAGGGAAACTCTAAGAGAGTTGTAAAAAATGGAGTGAATATACATAACCACAGAAGCAAAGTGCCTATAATGAAATCATATCCACAATAGAGCGCACATATTTATCGATTTTTAGGGCAACATGCAAATACAAAAGGGTGCGGGAAAGTCGCCGAGGGGCTCGACTACGTGGAATGTGAAACAAGTAGAGAATGCCGAAGGGCTGCCCGCAAACTTTCACGCTTCTCACTGGTGCGGAAGCCAGAACGCCAGGAAGGCTTGCGAGCTGCAGAAATTTCATACCTGTGCGGCCCTAACGATATTGTGTTGTATAAGTAGTTACATGGCAATAAAACTTATTGATTGCCCCGATTTTACACACGTAGCAACTTGCGGCGAGGGTGGAGCAGAAGAAGACGTCCACGCAAAGTGTATAAATACCTTGTGTGAGCTTCTGCGGGGCTTGACAAGAACTTGCACGCCGAGGCTTTGCCTGAGTGCAAACACAGAGGATGAGGTCTAAAGGTGGATTTTCGATGAGAGTCCCAAGATATACACATCACTATCGATTTGCCTCCCACTCGAGTTGCCCCTCAATTCAATCAACGATTGATCTTGGAGGAGATCCACCACCCAACTTGTGGCTTCAAAGCTCGGATCTGGGTGCTTTTTCACCTCTCCACTCTTAATTGATTAATCTCCCACTCAATGTTTGGCCGCCGAGACATCTTCCAGTGATCCACGATGGAGACAGAGATTGAAAATGCTAAAGTGAAAATTAATTACATCTATCTGAATGGAAGGAAGTCGTCTCAATTATTCAACAATATATAGAATGTCGTGTCCAATTTACGTGATTGCCAATTAGCATAATGACACAGGGATGCTGTGAAGTAAATCCGGGCCCTCCAGTCATTCCCATAGTGCGTTCTGAGGGATACCGGAAGGACGAGGACAATTAATAATAGAAAATCCGATTGGTCCATTGAAATGTGAAGAGAGAAAAGTTGATTTAATTGGCGACGTGACCCAATTAGAGGAGTTTCGCAAGTAAAATTCACTTCAATGTTGTCTTTATTTGAGGAGATAAGAAAATTTTTGGGGAATCAGAGATAAACTCACAAGGACGTGCGGTATTTTTATTCAGTGACAAAAACAAGAGAGAGCTCAATTTAAAAACCTCTGTGGATTTTATCAGACCGTAAAAGAGAAATAGTTAAAGTGTTATCAGAATTGAGAAAGTTTTAGTAATATAAAAGTTTCTTCTTGTACTCACTAATATGTTCTGATCATTTTATTCACGATTTTATCTGGAAGTTCTGTCTTCAAATGGGACATTTCAACTCTACCCTGAATAAAGATCAATTGAAGTGCAACAGCTGAAAGCAGCGCGCTCATCCCCATGAATGGTGGTTTAAGCACGTAGAGGCGTTATTTAGTCAATCGCACCACCTTTTGTTCATTGCTGCGACAACGCAATTACATTTCCACCCATTCGTGGGTACGAGTGTCTGAGGAAGGTGGCAAATGGACATACGATGTCACTGCAATTGCACCCACATATATTTGTATTATCCATCAAAATGTCCGTGGGAGAGTTTAATTAATTATGCGGCATTATCCAGCAGCTATCAGACACGAAATCTGCTGGTTCCTGGCCGCCGTCCAATGTATCAAATTATGATGAGGATGAAGCTGAGCGTCCCTGGCGTGGACAATCAAATTACCCCAATTGAATATCGTGTGAGCAGAAACAATTTCTCTCCCTCGCGCCGGGTAATTAAATCAAATGAAAATACATCATCCGACACGTCAATTATCATAACACATAAGGCCAAGGGGAGTGTGGGAGGAAGTGTCCAAGTCACCGGAGACCACTTCAATTTCATGCAATTGTCCGTGGACTGGAAGTAACGACTTTCACCCTGTGTTTCTCTGGGGGATGAGCTCATTTTTGCCCGGCTTCGGCGAGTGTTTGACCCCACGGGAGACTGACCGTGTGGAGAGAGCGCTCAGTTTGCTGGAAATTTATTGCAATCGCGCCAAATGTTTGGTGCGGAAGTAGCGCGAAACCACCCGACGAGGAGCGCTGAAATCACCCTCTCTTGCGAATTTGAACAGCAATTTGCATTTGATATGTTTCGCTTTAGCACAGAGTGCAAGGCGAGAGGCGGAAGAGGAAGTGGTACACCGCGAGTAATTCCGTCTGCACACATTCAAATGCATAAAGAACTTTTCATTTGCTTCCTCTAATTGCACGTACACAACTTGTGTATATTATTATACATATTCAAGTTGTACAAATGTTATAATGAGAAAATTGAAAGAGCGAAAGATGAAAGAGTTTCTGACTTTGTTACATGAAAGTACATCAAGAACATAAAGCCTCGCAGCCTTGCCACACATCCAGTCCTAGTATTGATCTCCTTTAGTCTTCCGGGATGAATGTAATTTGTACTTTGGTGAGATTAATTGAAATCGATTTCATGCATCTTCTGGCGGCCACTGCTTGGTTTTTAGGATGGGAAAAAACCCTCATAAGAATTATGTTATAATGCGGGAGTGGAATCTTCGACTGAATCAATCTTCGCCTGTCTCGGTGGTTTTTTTCTGAGCTTCTCATTTATATTTGTTTGCAACATGACGTAAACAGATGATCAAGAGGAAATTTAATATTCCCATCGGTCTGCTTTCCTCGTCTTCTATTTATTTTTCAATTTATCAACTCTATATGCCAAAGGAAATTGTGCGATTTCTCTCTGCGACTCAATGCATCTTTTCTCTTGAAAATATTGAAATCATTAATTGCAATGGGGTTCATAAATTAGTTCAGGCAGATGAAAATGCAGCAAACGGAGCTGCATGGAATCCAATTGTTGGTCTTCCTTTCAAAACACTCCAGGAATTTGCACTCCAGCAAGCAAATGACATTGTTTTCGGACTTCCTGGAAATATCTTATTGACATCCCTATGTTTGTCTCTCTCTCTCTCTCTCCATCTCTCTTTCTCTATATTAAGATACAGCAACTCGGCAATTTTCTGAGACGCTTTCAAAGCATCCAAGAAAAAAGAAACAAGCACGACAAACTGACGGGAGAAATATGAAAAATATGGTGCATGGAATGAAATAATTTTACTCGAGATGAACTGAAACTGAGCGTTTTCAACATCACGTTTTGAGAAAATTGAAACAGACTGCACTTTTTCACAATCCAAGAAAATGTGTTGCTTTTTTACACTTCCCCGAAGATGACGAATGGGAAATCTTATCTGTGTGAATGCTGCAATTTCTTCATTATCGTGTAATTTGCCTCTCGCGGGATGTTGAACTTATTTTGCTACGTGGAAATCCACCGCAATTTTGCTGATTATTCCACAGGGCTTTCCAGTGAAGCAGGATTTCCTCAACGATTTCATGTTTACACATTTGATGAATGGGAAAAGTCCTTTTGTAGCCACTCTGGGAATAAACTCAGTCCTGTCGAGCACTCTTTGAGCGCAGAGAAAAAACAGAAATAGTTGAAATCGTTGAAATAGTGGATTTAGAATGCTTGGAAAACTTGCTATGACCGAAAGAGTTCATTGTGTTCTCAACTCTTTGGTTCTATTCAGAAAATAACCATCACAAAGATGAAATGTATAAAAAATTCAAACCTTGCACAAGTAAAATGAATTCTATGGCATGAATTTAGAGAGAGATTTAAATAAATCTTTCCCAAATAGAATTATTTCCAGCTCAAATTTGTTAGTGACAAATAATTCGTATTAATACAAATTAAATTTCTAAAAATTATACCGATTCGCTGAAGGGTAAACACGCATAATTGAAAACTAAAATGGTAATGAAATATTAACAAGAGTGTCGCGTCGATTTTTAATGAATTGTCACAGCATTTCATGCACGTTTCATTATACATTAAATGTTCAATTCAAGAGAAAGAATAGCTGGAAAATTTAAATTTACAGAGCACCAGAGTGAATTTCCCTCTTGCCATTCATTCTCCATCCTGTTGAATGCTTTATTCAATTAAAATATATGTTGCAAAGAGTTTCACGTGAAGACTTTCTTTTATGTAGGACATAATAATAACGTTTTATCAAGAATTTTACGTGATGTGGGTGGAATATTTGGCAAAATTTAATGGCAGAATTGATTGCGAAATGAGTTTTTTGCATATTTTCCCATGAGTAATGATGAATATTTGAAATTGCGGTGGAAAACCAAATTGTTTTCTTTTGTCCCACAGGCGCAAAGCTCTATTGTAAACTCAATAAATGGTTGTCAGGAATCCCAGAGTGTTATAAGTTGCAAATCCCACGTGGTGTGAAAAGTTTGTCGGTGTCTAGCCTTGACACTTGAGCATATCGTAAGACAAAGTCCTCGACAGAGCGGCAGATGAAAAGCCTTTGAGGCACTATTTGCATATCCTGCTCACACGTCTCTGTCCCGTCATAAATTCCGGGCACGTTCCGAAGCTCACAATTCCAAGGGATGCAGAGGTGCTTGATGGGGCAGGAAAAGCACCACTATTTAGGTGCTTTTTCACACCTCTGCGCGAGTGCAATTTATCTGTCTGTGACATAAATCACCGACAAGGTGGATCGAGATGCCATTCCGAGATCAGGCACGGCGATTCTTGCAATCATTTTTTGATTAGAAAACTTTCAACACCTCTGAGCGCGCGGAAAAACTTTCTCAATTTCCAAGGTGGATGGCAGAATGGACGGGGCATCGCGATGAAATGGATTAAAATGAGAACAGAGAGACGTCGAGCAAAATAAGTAATTATTTACAGTGTGGAGAAGCCAGCGGATTGAATGGGGAAACTTTGCCAACTTTCTTGGGCAGCGAAAGGAGGGCGCGTCTGAGCCAGGCAAGATGAAAGCAATGATTTCGGTTGTTTCTTCATTAGCGCACAATTCTCACAATTTCCAAAGATACATCCACACGCTCTCCCTCTCCCCTCTCTCCCTGGAGAATTGCGGAAGAACCGCAGCGGGTGGAGAAATTTATGTAAACTGTATTTCCACTCGTAAACTTGTATTTATAATTTAGCCCTATTGTTTAACTTTGGCACAACAATTCGCGGGAAAAGCGCGTGATACACCCAAGGGTATTCGCGGATGAATTGAGTTTTCACTCAAGTCTGGTCAGAGGAGTTCAACCACAAATCCTGCCGGGATGTTGTGAAATTAAACAAAATGCCCCAATGTACAACATCTCTTATCTCTCAGGGTGAATTTTCTTGGCGAATTACCTTGTCCACAAGTGAAATTCACAGCGAAGATGAGGAGAAAGACGATGTCACTTAATCTCTCTTTCATTCTGGCAGCACGAATGTCGCAGTCGGCACACAAAATCCCCAGCAAAGGAACTTCTCACATTGCAAAACTCTCACGTGGGAGCACGACTTGGCAGTAACTCTCTGCGGACGTCTGCTTGGGATGACTGCTGGAAATTCACTGACACCGTGGCGGGAGTTTTGTTATCAGAGAACATCGAATATTCTAACCGTGAAATTTTTCACCCCACCGGAGGGACTCTCGCCGTGGAAAAACAGTGGGAAAGCTACATGGGGAGGAGGTGAGTTTGCGCCCAGCAGCTTTCCAGCGCCTCTCCTCGCTTCCACTCGCCCTCAGACTTTACTCCAACGCCTCATCGTCAAGTCAATGCATTTTGGCACTGGGATATTAATGACAATATCATTTGACTGCGTGGTGTTCCAATCGCCCCAGCAAAAAAGTCCTTCGCAATTTTGTTATGGTAATTATTAGTATATGTATATGTATGATGTTGATGCAATTCTTTCTGTCCAATTTTGGATTTTCAGCTCATTTCCATAATTCCTTTTTGAAATGACGAATTTAATCCCCGATTTAAGTCCAAAAGCTCAATCTTAAAAACTGATATTAATTCCTCCACCAAACTTCTGGATTGCAATTCGTGATTAACTCGAACGTCTTTATCGATCCACAATGAAGCGACTGACAATTGTTAGAATTGTAAAGAAATTGCACACAATGTTGAGGATTTTGTCGACGACAATAAAGAGAGAATCCCCAAATTGGCTCCGTAAAGTGTCCAATTAAAGATTTTTCATTGTCCTCCAGGAATCTTCGTGCGATCGAAGGCAAAATTGCAAAACGAGTCAGCACATTTTGGCCATACATTTCTTGAACACACACACACACTTCTCCCGATGGAAAAGAATAGAATGAGAGCATTGAGGATTTTCCACCGCACAGAGTCATTCTTCATTTCAACGCCATCCAGAGCATCTCCTTCTGTTGGGAGTTCTTTTTGCTACCCTTATTAAATTTCCCCATAACTGTGCTTTTCCACACTTTCCCATTATTTGATTTGCTCACTTAATTTTCCAGGCATTCGTGACTCCACGCGATGTGAATTCTCCAAACTTAATTGGTTCGTGCAAACCGCGCAAATTTCCATGTATTTGAAGGGCATATGCGACAAAATGATCGAAAAAGGCCTCTCATTTGATTCACATCATCAGCGAGAGGGTAGTGTGCAAATTGACTTCATGTGAGATGATTTAATAAACATGAGAGGGTGGCTTTTTGCACCCACATTGGGCCATGTGTTGATTTTCAACAGTTGCGGACGGGTGAATAGATTAAATGATGTGGCATCTGTTGAGAGCTTTAGCTCTGGAAAAAGTGTTTGGGCCTCTCGTTTTTACCGTATTCTCAACACCTTTTTTGCCACTGCCAAAAATCTAAACCAGAGCAGCAAAGTTTGCAGATAAGAACCCTTTCCTGGACACACTTTCATTAGAGCACACATTTACACTTTTGGGTGTGAAAAGAGAGCTGCCGAAATCACTTAAGTGAATGGGAAAGTGGCCCTTGACTTGGCCCGAAAATCCTACTCGTTCTCTCACTCTCCGGAACTCCCTTGCTGGAAAATTAAATGGCAAGATTCCATACACCTCTTCGTGTATCGTGGGAGCATTTGTTGCTCGCCTTGCCATCATTTAATATTTTTTTTCGTCTTCCTCATCGTGAGTGGATTTCGCTGCCTCGGAGAATTTATATGGAATCACTGAGCTGTAAAATAATACGCTCTCGAAGACAATATTTCTGGCGAACTTCCGTCCGCACAAAAGGTGTAGGAGGGAGCCTTCGAGGGGGGAGTGTCAGGTGTTTTAAGGCCACATTACCAGTAAATTGTGCCATGGTACGTGCAATGGGAAGCTCAATCATATAATTTTGCTCTTTTTCAATTTCACTCACATTCACCCAGGCTCTCATTCATAAATACCAAAATTGGGGAGTATAAAAGAGAAAATTCAGCCCATCAGAATTCTCTGTGTGGTCAATTTTCCATTTGGGGCTGGGTCGGTATTTTTATGAGCGAAGGATGCTTCAGAGCCGAAGCGAAAGGGTGGGAAAAAGCTTCGTAATTGTATCACACACATACATCAGAAGCATAAAAGCTCCATGATCACGTTAGCAGTGTTTGAGAGCATCGGAAGGAATGAGTATTTGAATGCGATTTTCGTCTTGTCGAACTTTCCACACCGTGCCTCTTCCCCATTCAACTCTTCTACGTTCCGTGACACTTTCATCTTTTTCCGCAATTCACGATACATCTCAAGGAGAGCGACATCCTCGCAGAATTTCAAACAGGAATCACGGAAAAAGTGCACGAGACAACAAAATCTCAATCACTTTGAAAGCGGGTTGTTTTTAAAGTGTGCTTCCAAGAGAGTTCTTTGTAGATTCTACAAGGAGAGAAATATAACCATTTTGTATTGAAGATGCTGAAGAAATGCACAAGTTTGTCGGCTCAACGAACCAACATACTTCGCAATTTCACACCAAAGTAGAAATGTTTTCCGTAGATGTGAAAGTTTTGGGGTTAATCTCCTGTAGTTTGCCATATCTTCAAATGTTTGCGACAGTTCATCAGAAATCCAATAAAGTCGGAGGAAATTTCCAGATAATACGATTTCGAGCCTTTAACATGTATTTTATACGTGAGAATTAGATTAAATATAGACGTAATTACTCGATTTCGGTCACTCGAAGCTGCTTTAAACGACCAGAGTGATATTTTATAGCCCTAAGTTCAATTTCCGTCCCTCGAGAGTCGCTTGGTGACAAAGACACCGTCTTAATACTTATCAACCATATCGACAATCCCAGAAGACTTTAAGTGGCAAAATTTCCTTTCAAACGCCCCAAAAGCCCTTGGGTGTATCCATAAAGCGAGTGTGGGAGTTGTAAGACGCTTCGCTCAAATACTGATGACTCAAGAATGTGAATGGAATCATGTCGAAAAGCTGCATCATTCGGCATTTCTCCTTCCAATGCTGAGAAGATTCAGTGCTGAAGGAAAGACATTTTAAATAAGAGTAAAATAAAAATGCTTCGTAAGTTGGAAAAGTGTGTCTGGTCATCATTATTCTTGTACGACGAGAGCAAGAAAAGGGATGTCGCCTTACCCTGTGAATGACACACATTTGAGAGTTCAAAATTTGGCTCATTCTGTGAACAATCGAAAATCTAAAATGTCCCGAAGTCGAGTAAAACGTGTCCAGGGAGGCTTTTTACAGAAAATATGATTTAACATATATGAAGGCAAAAATCTGTCGGATAATGTCAATATGTATCATGATATATTGATTTATTGTAGAATATAGAAATTGCATAAAGATTAAAATGGTGCGGAGAAGTTGAACTGAATTCAAATTTAATGCTGACCTCAGAGATTTTCCTTCACTTAAGTTCAGCTTCAAAGTGAGTTTGCAATAGTCCGAATTGGCCACAGTCCGTGAGCTTAACCACGAGTTTTGGTTTACTTTTTTTCCTCAGCACTCTTGCGTGACTTTCCAGCAACCGGGATTTTCAGTGGGTTGACAAAAATGCAAATATCAGATAAACCTTTCTGCCAAAAACTCATGGCGTGAGGCTTTGGGATTTTTTGTGGGATCGAGCATAAGGAAGACTCTTGATTCCATTCAAATTCATTTCTTCTTCCCCAAAACAGGCCCCACTTTCCACCCCTTTCTCACCCTCGCCGTTGAGTGGAATGGGCGCTTGAATGCGAGAAACTTTTCATGTTTCACTGGCGCGTTTGTGCTGTTTACAACTTTTCAAGTTTATTCAGATAACCCGTGCACTCACACCATCGCCGTGTGGCACAATAAAATCTCCACGAGCATAAGATATAAAGCCGAGGATGTATTTCCTGACATAATTCGTATTATTGCGCTTGTGAGATTTATTTCCATCTTGGAGCACCTCGTCTTATGCAAATAATGAATAAAGCTCTCCACATCACCAAAGCAATGCTAAAGACTACAAGATTATACAACATTTTCCATAAATGTGCCACAATTTTCTCCGACATGCGAGTGGGATCTCTTCATTATGCCATTTCTCAGCTTCTCTCAGGCGCATTCCTTCATTTAAACTTTCCATTCCTCACACCATCTTCACAACAATAATTATATGTACACAAACTTCCTCAGGAAGCAAATTCCCCAAATCCAACAGCCAGTGTTAATCCAACATTCTCCAATGCCATAAATCACTTATTGAAATAACGATAAAGACAATTGATTGGCAAGAAGTTTTCCACCCTAATTGGAATCTGCTTCAGGGTGCGTTCGGATTTCTCCAATTGCTTCTGCATTTGCCTAGAAATCGCGACGAAACTCAATGATTTCGGGGGTAAAAAACACCCAATATAGAATATAGAATCAATACGGATTTATTTTTTAAGTTTGACATGTTGAAATATTTACAGAATTAATCTTTTATTTCTAAATGAAGCATGAAATTTTTTCATGTCGTGTTCAAGTGGAAGAGAGAAAAAATGTCCAATTTGCAGTACTCAATATTCACATTATTATTTCCGATTTCCAATATAAAATATAGCTATATTTTTAATGGATTACAACATCACCGCGCTATAATTCGTATTAAAACCACTTTAATGAGAGTATCAAATGATTTTAACTCACTATATCGCCAAATCAGAGTGATTTCCACATAATTCAATTAATTCCACTCGGTCATTGAAAATTTCCTGTAATTTCGCAATTGGGTATTTTAATTGAGTTTCCCAGTCTTTTCTCCTCTATATTCTCTGACATGCCATTCGAGGTGTACAAATAATGCGAAAGCATATATTTCACATTGAAAAATTGATGAAAAAAGCCATGTCGAAGAGGAAAAGCTGAAAATAGATTGGGAGAAAAAAAGAATTGTAGGTAAAAAAAATAAATTAAATTTTTCCCTTTCTTTGATTCTGCCGAAAAAAACTCCCCTCTTCTCGTCATCTTTTGATACCCTTTGAATGATATGCGAAGCGAGGAAGTAGATTTGCGGATGCAAAGAAGCTCGAGCGAAATTGGAAGGAAGCACAATAAGTTTTGGTGGGAGGAGAAAAGTGAATTTCTTAATTTCAGTCCATGATTTTGTGTTTGGCAAATTAAATTTCGCTCAAATGCAATATTATCCGTTCTTCGTCGCGCATTTCTTCATTTCTGTGGAGCGAGGAATTCTTTTTGGATTTCCATACAGTTTCATCATGACTATCAACAGTCCAATTTTTCTCTCATCACCTCATCGAAAACGCTCTTTGAGACGTCATTCGCTTTTATTATTTCAATTGAAAATTCTTTGTCGCATCTTCACGATGTTACAATTCTTATATTGAATAGCTGTGCATAAAATAAATCTCTCCTCAAATTGATGCGTATTTCTCCATCAATTCATGTAATATTTATTTCACTTCCAATCCAATTGGAGACGTAAAGTTTTCCACCCAAGAAAACGGAAAAATACTACAATAGAATTCAGAAATATGTCCATATTTATTTATGATTCGACGAATTTCTCTGCGGAGTTTGACTTATTCATGCTGCTGAATTTTCTCAAGCTCAATTCCATAGAAATGATTAATTTATAATTGAAAAAATACGGCTATCTCCCTCTCAAATTATAATACTTTTCTCGTTTCACTCAAATATTTATCAATAGAGCAGTTTTTTCCCTGTCCCAAATCCATCATGATAAAATTTAGTAATGCAATAAAATGTTGAAATTTAATTTTTCTCATGAAACTTCCCAAAGAATGGTGAAAATTATCTTCAAATGAAGTCATTAATTATGGATAATTCGACAAGAATAGCTGAGTTAG
This sequence comes from Phlebotomus argentipes, assembly GCF_947086385.1. Taxonomy (NCBI): domain Eukaryota; kingdom Metazoa; phylum Arthropoda; class Insecta; order Diptera; family Psychodidae; genus Phlebotomus; species Phlebotomus argentipes. The sequence goes on along the minus strand of NW_026776181.1, from coordinate 2,248,685 downwards.
GGGGAGGGGGAGGCTGTTTTCAAAGTTTAATGCCAATCAGTGACAGAAGAGGAATGAATTGAAAATCTCGTCATTGGGACAAGTTAATAAAATCCCCAAGAGAATGTTGAGAAACTTCGCTCCCCTCATCAAACATTTATCCCACATTGTTTGTCGCAAGTGTTTAAGAACACGACATTAGAAATTTATCCTTGTACAATCTTCCGCTCAGGGTGCGAGGCGAGGAGGTGTAAAAATTGATCCGTCCTGGTGGAGGATAAGAGATGGAGAACATAATCTTTCCATTCTTTATTCAATCATTAATTACTCGCCCATCTCTTGCACGCACCTTCGTCGGATGGGGAAAATTTCTCTTTTTCCACTCAGGTGAAAAAATTAATTAGAGACAAAATATCTATAGACTTTCCCAACGCGTGTGCGTGGGAATTAATACGATTCTTCCTCTTCTCACCATCCATCTTCAGATTATTAATCAGAGAATAACGCAAGTGATCACTTACCTACCGCAAAAAGCTTTCGCGGTGATTTTCCTGCGCTGAGCAATTACTTTTCATTGATTTTTCCTCACTGTGCGAAAAGAAGCAAATTCGTTGAGTGCTATTTTCATTCAAAACCATATTTCGTCATTTTTAGTACACGCAATTGGCAGCCATGCGTGGATCTGAAGGTTCCTCTGGCGGAAAAGCAATCAATCTCCATTGTACGGCAACTGCGGGAGGATTTTCCTTTCGACACAAAGAAGCGACAAATTGTGTGATTTTGCGTGATTTCAGTGCTCAGAGGCGAAAGTCCGCGAGGCAAGCAAGTCCCCTAAGTGATTAACATTGTGATACATCGTCCGCCCAGGGAGAAATGGCGCTGAAGACGTTTGCTCTGCTGCTTCTGGTAGCGCTCGGTGAGTTTTCACAGCAATGGTGGCCGAATTCCTCACTATTTTTCCACTGTCCAATCACACGGGAAGACGGGGGGCTGTCGCACTGATAAGGCAACAGCCCGAGGGAGCGCATCAGTGGCATCCATACACAATCTGACGCATTCATGCGGTTTTATTGATTTTCTCTCGACTGCAGTTGGGCGAGTTCTAAAAATCGCACTTTCTCGCCTTTCGATGTGAGAAATTTCAATGGAAAAACATCCATAATTGCGACGCAAATGACGCAAATTCCTCCTTGACGAGTCATTTTTGTTGGTCTGTCTGCTTTTTGTGTTCTCAGCAAATCTGCTTGTGACTGTTTGGGGAATTTCTCTGCCAGAATACGCTCTGATAAAGAACAAAGGCGAACGAGAGAAAAGTCTTCCGGGCGAGAGTTGAATTTACATTTTTGCACACACAGCTTGCTGTGATGAAATTCAATATGTGATAGATAACGCTCTTTGCAGCCGCCCAGAAAATCCAAGCCGCGAGCGATACGGAAGCCTTGCCAGTGATTCCGGACAGCAGCACGAGCACCACGACTCCCCCGCCAGAGACAACAACGCCGACAACCACGGAATCCACCTCGACCACCACGGAATCCTCCACCAGCTCATCTACCACCACTTCCACCACCACCACGACTGAGCCGCCGACGACCACCACGGCCGCCCCGCCGCCGCCCACGCCGCAGCCGGGCCCCGTGCCGGCGCCGGACATGGGCAAGTGGCAATTCAAGAACGCCACCACCAATCACACGTGCATCCTCGTGCAGATGGCCGTGCAGCTGAACGTCTCCTACGTGCTGACAGGTGAGATAGCAGGACTGCGCTTCTGGGTTTGCCCAGAACTCAGCGGAATCGCCCCTGGTTTTCCCGCTTCGTGAAGCAGTCTGGAAATTTCCACTGCATTTCTGCGAAAGCAGAGAACTTGAGCAACATTTCAATGGAAAGCCTATTGATTGCTTGAGATGTTCTTGAGAGTTGAGAGTCAAACAGACTGTGGATTTGGCTTAAGCCAAATCAGAACTCTGAACAAGGCTTAGATAGTAGTTCGCCACAAACCGATGCACTTGAGAATGCATTCAAACTAAATCTTTGAATTTGGGTGAAAAATTGTCCGAAATTCAGCTTTTTTCAATAAAGCAGCAAATGGCTATTATTTTCACGTTACTTTGATTATGATTTAGCATTGAAAATGTCACAATTAAAAAACCATTAAGTGGAAATAGATTTTAGACTCGTTTGGAGTCTGAATTTTTGCTAGAAAAATAAACAAGCTATAAATCGCCTCATGGCTTAATCAATAAGTTATGTGAAACGTTTTAGAAAATCTTCAATTCTCTATAAATCCGAAGCCTATTTTTACGCTTTTTACGAATTCTTATCACTCAGACGAGCTTCTGTGTCTGAAACTTATCGCTGCACTTGTCTAGTAGACTGAAAATTGTTAACTCTATCTTGACTACTGAGAATGTTTCAAAGGAAATTGCCTCAATTCACTTTGGAAGTGGCAGAGAAAGTTTGAAACCTTGCAATTATGACTTAACACGAAGAGAGAGAGTGCAAGTGCATTCTATTTCCTCCAGAACCTCTCAATAATTGCCATCTAAATTGGTATTTTCTCACTTGATCTTTTTCCTTCACATAATTTATCTCGCGATTGTTGAAATGCAGAAAAGGCAGTTTTTCGATGAGTCACCTTCGGAGTGAGAAGGTCTATTTTAGACTCGAATGTCACATGATTGCCATTGCCAGATTATCTCCACTATTGCTGAGAAATTTTTATTTAAATTCCCACTCTTGATACGGCAGAGAGCGAATTCAACAAAGAAAAAATATCACAGCGAGTTGATAAGTGAATAAAGGAGAAAAATTGAGCATCTCGCTGGCAATCACGCGACGAATGGCAGAGGAAGAGAAGTGAATTCCAGGCTGACTTAATTGAAAATGTTATCCTCCAGAGAGTGATAAATTGATGAATAATTAATGCACTGTTATCAGAAGTCGTCAGCCAAACACTGTGAGAAATGTTTGATGAATTATTTGCTGACTCTTTGCGAATGAACACACAAAAAAAACTAACGAGTGTGAGGCAATAAAAAAAAACACTTTGCAATACTCGATGTTATGAAGTGCCTTTTATCGATTGACCACGTGAAATGTAGTCTCGCTTTGACCTCTGGAAGCTTCCCTTGGAGTTGTGGCTGTTACTCAATGCGTCATTCTTTCGCAGATAACAACACGCGGAAGATTCTGTACAATTTGCCAGCCAACGACACGACAGTTGCTTCTGGATTCTGCGATGGCGAGAAGAATGTTCTGCAGTTGGTGTGGAAGAAGTACAGCACGGTGAAGCTCACGTTCAGCGTGAATAACACGGTCAAGGAGTACGAGCTCACGGAGCTGCGATTTGATCTCAATGCCTCTGACATCTTCCCGGGCGCTAAAGGTGTGTTTGCGTGTGTATATCTGATCTCTCGCAGATTGTGTGCTGACGCTTTTCTTCTCTTCCCCTCGACAGCTAATCAGTCGCTGACGTTGGTGCACAAGAAGCATGAATTCATCACGCCGCTCACGATGTCGTACCACTGCACGCGCGCCCAGGCGCTCAATCTCACGTCGGCCGAGGCCAGCGACGAGGTGACGGTGCTGGGTCAAGCTCTGGTGTCGCGTCTGCAGCTGGAGGCCTTCCACACGCGCGACTCGGACGCATTCTCCACCGCCAAAGATTGCGATGCCATCGACACGCCAGACATTGTGCCAATCGCGGTTGGATGCGCCCTCGCCGGGCTCGTGGTCATCGTCCTGATCGCCTATCTGGTGGGCAGGCGCAGGGCTCAGGCGCGCGGATACCTGAGCATGTAAGCGGCCGGAAGAGAGAGAGAGACAGTGAGAGAGCAGCGAGGAGAATAGTCCACCCGTCATTTAATTCCCGAATTCCTTCACAAGAATTGGTTTTATTTCAACTGCGAGATATGCGTGTTTTCCTCTGTCAATTTTAACAGACACCGCGAGGTGAAAGAAGAGCGATAAATTTAGTATTCCTCATGAGTGATTGGCCCACAAGATTGGATGCTGTAGCGAGCGAAGCCGAGAGACTAGCTGTAGATTTTTTAAAAAGTCAATAAATTGGTTGAGATTGAGAGAAATGCACTGTTTCATTAGAATCTTCACAGAATTTGAATTTACAAGTGTTTGAATGAAAGAGATTCAGCGGGAAAGTGCAATGAAAAACGCCCAAACTTTCCGAATTAACGTCCGGAAAGTGCCAACAGCGCCAATAGTGGTGATCACTGGAAGCCCAATTTGAAATGAATTCAATATCATTTTGCTGCCACAATAGGGCGTGATTTGACAAAATTGGACGCCAAAGAATCTTTTTTCTGCATTTTCTCCCCAATAATTGCGCCGACACTGCAAATTTCCACTCATTATGCCAACTTGCGCGTGCAATTCCGCCAGAGGCGCCACGAGCGAGGCGTATAACGGAGTCTTCTTCTTCTTCGTGCGTAAGTCGTGGCTTAGAGTGGAAAACGCCAAAAGCGTTGCGCGAAAAAGGGAAAATCCGTGATAATTAAAGTAAAAAAGTCTTATCACACTGCAAAAGGGGATAAAAGTGAGTGCGTTGAGTGGTGTCCCAAGCGCTAAATGCATCCATTTCGGTACAATTAGTGCTGGTGTGTTGATTGTGGCCAGAGGGGTCGCCCCGAAAAGTTATCCCGAGAGAAAGAGAGAAAAATGATTGTCTCGTGATCCCGAACACTCTGTGCAAAGGCAGTGAAAAATTCGCCATTTTGTGTTCTTGTTTTTTAAATAACATACAAATTGTTGGGTTTTTCGTTGGTTCGTCGCTTCTTTTTTGGCCTCTTTTCATCACCCTCATTTCACACACCGTGCTTATCAACCCCCTCGGCGAGCGGGCGACACGGCAAAGGGGGAGCGCGAGCGGATATCACACACCATCCTCCCAGGCGCCACACCATTGGGCCAGCAGAGTTGCGAGAGTGACCGTCACGCGGGTCCGTAGTGATTCTCTCAGGGCGATTTGGGGGTGCCTGTGACCGCGGATGCACCCCACCGGACGTGCCAGCTGAGCGACTGCGTGGAGCACCCCAGGGGCCGCCAGAGGCCAAGGCGACACGGGGCCAGAGCCTCCAACAGTGACACGAGCGACGCCCACGGCCCGCCGAGGCGACGAGTGGACACCCCGTGGGCTCCCCAGACGGCCCACCCTCGCCACCACCCCCGCCCGTCACTGCATCAACACGGAATAAATTGGGTCAATAATCAAGATGGAGCACCACAAACTGATTCCATTTCTGCGATATTCACTGGCACTTTTGCTATTTTTAGCGATTTCGGCACAAGGTATGTTGATAGTAAAGCTCATATTTATTATGTCTGATCTCCTGGCCATCTCCACTTCCTCCCCGTGCGCGCCCGTGACGCACCCAAGGCGCTGCCTTCCGGCAGTGCCGCGCTCCCTCCCCGCCCGTCCGGCGTGCGCGCGGGCTCAAGCCCGACCCGCGTGAGCGTGCTGTGAGTGAGGTGTGACTGTGCCGTGTCCCTTTTCGCCACAATGCGAGACAACTATCATCGTCATTATCATCAATTATTAGGTTACGTAATTCGCGTTGGCATTGAATGCACCAGTGTTTGTCAAGTTAACTCGGACTTGTGCGCCTCCGCGCCGCCGTGCACGTGCCACTGGGGCTCCACGGGCTCCCCGAGATGTTTGTTGCAATGGTAAATTGCCATAATATTCCTTATCGGCCTCCAATTGTCTGTGCTTTATCATCTCTACTGTCCATAAAAAAATGGTTTGGGAAAGTCAGGGAAGTGACTCGTTGTTTGCCAGGCAATTAAGCCACAAAACCTGAGCCTCTAGTGTTGAATTCACAAGTCGTCTTGAATGAATTTGCAATCCAGGGATTTTTCTCAGGGTCATTTAGTGAATTGCAGGACATAAAATCACTCCCACTGCAATTTCCAAATGACTTTCGAGCGCCTAATCAATATTGTTCTAAAAGGTGGAAATTTGAAGATACAATCTCTGGCATTAGAGCATTTCGTTGGAGATATTATTTTCAGATAATTGAATTTTTCAACAAACAGGCAAAGCTAAAAGGAAAACTAATGAGTCGAAATATCTCTCTGGATCTTGATACTATCGAGCATATAAACATAATTTCTGTGGAAATTAGGTATAAGTCTGTTAAGGCACACATTGCTGTCCATATTGACAATTGCATGTCAAAATATTGCTACTCGTTAATGCCTTGATCACGCTGATGGATCATTTTTCACGAAATGCCGCTCGCATTAATCCCGAGATTGTTCTCTATATAGGCGCGATGTGTGTGAACATATGTGAGGGGAAATGCTGCTGAATGACTTCGGGTTAGGCGAAGGAGTGCGTGCGGGAAAGAGCGGGCAGATGATGAGAGTTTATTCAATGGACTCTGGCTTTGTGAGATGAGAAACAATTAGGAATTAGCGTGGATTGGCATTTTGTGTGTGAATTTACTCTTTAAAAATAGTTTCTCAAAAATAGTTTTTGATTTCAAACTCTCACTTCTCTCGCACTCTCTGTCGATATGATTTGAAACAATACGCGCAAGGCTCTCGGACCCACTCCATTCCGCTTTATGGGGTGATTAGAGTGGCTGTGAGTCACTCTGGGCTTCTGGGATGATGCTTCACCCGCTCTTCCACGCTTCTGTCGGGCGGGGGGAGGATGTGGAAAAGTTCAGCTGAAAGAGAAAGAGAGAGAGAGAGAGAGAGTCTTGGGCGAGTGTGTGGGGTTGGATGGAAGTGGGCCAAGTGAATATTTGCAAAATGTTGCGATATATGAAAAGGGTTTGGCCTGATACTGACTCTTTGGGGTTCGATTGGTGATTTGTGACTGCGAGGGGATGTTTTCCTGCGCGCGGAACAAGGGTAGATCTCAAGATTTCTCCCGAGAATCACTCTGTCGATCGTGCTAATGTGTATTTCGCAAACAATGTGTACAATATTAATTGTCTCGTGTCAGTTTAATTCCGCCTTCGCTGCAGTTTCACGATGTTATTAAATGTTGACTGAGGTTTGCCAGGATAATGTAGCAATGGAGTGTTATTTATTCAAAATTGTCTCGAATGAGCACAGCGAGTCGCTTCTTCGGATATATACATATATAAATTTCTTTTCAACCACCACACAACACAGTGTTCTCTCTCTCATTCGCCAGGCCATTGTACATTCGGGGTGGGAATTAAATTGAACAGGAGATTCAATTTTCATGGCATTTTAAAATAGATATTGCCACATGAATGTGTATGGATGCTTCTTCAACTATTTTTGGGTTTGATGTTGCCCTATCCTCCGCGCCGTGAATGTGTGTACCTAACACTGTCGGAAAAGGCAGAGAGAGAGTGACGAGAGAAATTGGTGGTTGTTTCTTTCAAATTGACCGATACTTTCTGGCAAAATCTGGCTAGATCAAGAGAGAGAGAGAGAGAGTAGAGAGAAGCAGTGGACAAATTCTGTGCAGGTTTCACCTCTTTTGCACGAGGTCAATGTGAAATATAACGTCACAAGTTTATTCTTTTATTATTAGCCAATCGAGTGAGTCCGCAATGTTGAATGCTCCGTATTTTCCTTTCATTTTCTTTCTTCTTCCTCTCGTCTCTTATTTTTCTCTCTACACTATGGCCTTCCCTCCTGGCTTCAATTTAGTGGTATTTTCTTTTTTTTCTGTTGCTAAACTGTGTGTGCGCGCTCGTGTTGGTTGGGGGGAGAGGGGAAAATTGAACAATTAAAATTGTGCTATATCGTCTATCTCTGGCGCTATGTGGCGTGGTTATGTGTGGAAGTCACTTGTTCCTCCTTCATCTGGCGATGCTACAGAGTCTCTCTCCTGTCGTGCCATGGCTTGACTTACACTCGCTTGGGTTTACACTTTGGTTTTGGCTTGGGTGAGATGATGGGCAGGTTGCCAGGCATGTGAGAACATCACATACACATAAAATTCACCATTGGTCAAATTACTCTTCTGCACATATAGATTGGGAATTGGATTTATGCTATATTATGATGGACTGAAGAGACAGAGATAGTTGGAGTTTTCCCAGAATTTCTTTTTTCTCACGCAACGACAGAAGGAAAAATGATGATGATTTTTTAATGTGTGAGGAAATAAAAACTTAATATTGCATCCTTTTGAAGTTTAATTAAGACTCTTTTCAAAATCAAACACAATATCAGTGAAATTTTCGTGAGTATTTGCGAATTCCGATGGGTGGAAAAATACAACAAATTGCTTGGCATTAAAGTGTGAATTGATTTAAGGGAAGAATGCTTTTGGAAAAAAAATTTGGTGAGACATAAGAAGAGAGAGAGAATCCCTGACGTTCTTTTCTCATCTGAAATCTTTTGCACTCTCGCTCTCTTTTGCTCTCTCTCTCTCCCTGTCCGTGGCTGGCAAATGGATAACACTATTTTCACATTCTCTCTTGCTCTCCTTGTTCCGCTTTCCTCAACTGTTAATACAAACTACTAAAGCACATAAAACGCGGCTCGGCTGAGGTGGAAAATGTGGAGGAGGTGGTAAAGAAAAAAGAACTACATAATTTTCTTCCTTTCAGTTTGTTCTTGTTGAATATTTCACAAATATCTCCAATGTTTACCTTCATCGAAATCTCTCGTTCAGAGGCAAATTTTGTGGGTGTTTCGGCGCGAGTGGGGGTGGGAAGAAGGGAATAGGAAATGTGAGGCGAGAGTTGAGTCTTTTTTCGAAACACGACGGTGTGTAAGATGAGCGTGAAAAAAGTGCGAGATGTATGTTAGAAGACACAGAGAGAGAGAGGGAGAGAGAGAATTGAGGGAGTGAATTGTGAAAACGATTTAAAGAGTTACCAGACACTGAACACGCGGTGTCAATTAGATGAGCACCGAAAGGCCATCGCGGGTCTATATAAAATAAATATAAAATAACTTTTCACGTGCTAATGTTGAATTTTAGCTGCTGAACAATTTATTTTTCTTCCTCTTCACCCTCTAATTCGATTGTTTTTTTCATTCACACGATAGTCCTTCTCTCGCCGTCACATGTATGTAGTGTGGCTTTTTTTTTGAATGACATGAAAAATTAGACGAAGAAAAATCAATAGTGAGCTATAATGTAGGAAAAATAACTTGAGCATGTTAAGTTCTGTTTGCATTTCAATGGTAGAAAATTGTGTAATGAAAAGGAGAAAAGTTTTCTTTTTATTATATTGTAAATTCCCTTTTAATAGAAGAGCATGAATCTGAGAATGTGAAAATGATTTGAATAAGAGGATGAAATGGGATGAAATGTTGATTTCGCATAACATTTTCAAAAGGAGTTCTCATGAGAGATTTGTTGTTTGTGTTGTGTGGAAGTGAGAGAGCGAGAGAAGAAATAGAAAAAAAAATCTTTGACAATTTGATTGAATTTCTTCTCTCCTTCCGGTGAGGATTTCACTGGTGAATTTTCCAAGGTGTGCGCGCTATATAGTGTAGAGAGAATAAAAGAATGTTGCGTGTCAATTGAATATCCTCCTTTGCATTTTTCACCTCTCCCACCGAGCTCTTTAGCCTGGAGAATGGCTTTTTCATACTCTCGTGCTCTCCACAACAAGGTGTAAATATCTCATGAGGAATCATCGGAATATTTTTCATCATTGTGTCAGTTTCGTGTGAATATTGCATTACTTTTTAACACTATGGGATTAAAGATGGATATATTTTTGGTTCTGTGTGGCATTGAAATATATGGGATTTAATGTGATTAGAAAGGGAAAAAGAAGTGACTCAAAAACAGTATGGCATTGAAGCACAAATTGTACTGAAAATTAGTCTATTTTATGTGTCAAATGGAATGGCAAATTTCAATATGCGATGAAGACTCACGCGTGTGCCAAAGAATTTTGGCGCACTCTATGTTGGCTAATTTCACTAGGAAAGTTCCCGTGAAAATGTGATCTATTATGAATTGATGCAATTGATGTGTTCTCCTTTTTTTCTGGTAATTCTTTAAGGTCTTATAAAATTCAAGTTGTACAGTAAAAGTCTCAGTCGCTCGATGTCTGGTTAGATATTTTCTTGAATCCCTCTCTTTCTCTTGTATATGTATGTCAGCATTTGTGGAATATTGTTTTTTTTTCTCATCTTCTCCACTCGCCAGAGTCTTCGACATTCCCTGGCCACGGAGAGATGAGAAGAATACTAGGAGGAGACGAGTTGGGTGGCGATGAAAGAGGGTGAAATATCATGTCTCCTCTAAATATGGGTGTCAACATGAAAATCTTATTGTTGGGCTGCTGTTGTTAAGCAACTCACACAATTGTGATAATAAAATTGTGTATCAAGTGTGTAACTCCAGTAGGACGGGGGCGGGCATGTAGCGCGGGGGGTTTTGGATGGGAAAATTGCTTGATGTTGGCATGAGAGCCAGGAAAAAAGAGTGTAGAATGGATGCCAGGCATGGAGTACGCAGAGCCGTGGAATTGAAATATAAATTACTAAAGAGTTGTGTATCTTATCAGAGGGATATCTTATAAGAGGCACTTGACTCACAATAATTCACTGATAGCACAATTTTTTTCTGTTGCCATATAAAATGCTTCACATGTGACATTATACGCTGAAGGATTGTAATTCACTCATCCAATGACGGAATTTGTCATCCGGGAATGCGCGCTCGAGAGAGAAAATGAGTGCACGACAGTGTTCGTGGAGATTTTGAGACATTTTCCAAGAGATGATATGCAAAGATAATAAAATTAATAATATATCACTGAATGGGATTGCTCTCGCCTTGGGGAATTATGATGCACACGAGTTGAATATGACGAGAGTGAGAGAGAGAGTGTGTGTGTAGGTTCTTGAAATTGAGAGATTACTGGCTTGCAGTTGTGTGTGGAGAGTGGTGGAGAAAAATAGATATTGCACATGAAGTGTAATCCACTTTTCCACTCAATGCAATTCAGCAATTCGTGTATATGGGTATCATTGATGAAAATATTCTCATGTAGCTGCAAAATTGCCCGTTCAATTCTGTACGGTGTGTGTTTCTGGCAAAAATTTCGCAGCAATACTAGTCACAGAGATGACTGTTTGGCTATTTCACATTTAATTGCTAATTGGTTTCTCTTGAAAATGGATGTTGAATATTTAATTTATGTGATGTTGCGAAGAATGATTGCATTCCATGGTTCTTTTTTTGAAATAATTACAAGTTGTCATTAAACTTCTGCCCACAGGATGTTCTGTATAGTTTGTGGAGTTTGGTTAATAGGTGACTTGTTCTTCCTTCGATGAGAGCGTGTTGAGCGGAAGATTTTCTGAACTTTAGTCGTTATACATACTTTGCATTTCAATCTACAATATTTATATTATATACACATATTAAATATGATGGGACGTGAATGCGAAATTCGAAACTTGTCGTTTTACATTTCATGGAAAATTCCTGCTTCTTTCGTCAAAGTCTTCCTCTCTATCTCTCTCTGTCTCCCTATTTGGTCATTTTCCTCTTATATCCTACCCTTAATGATAATGACCAATGAGTCATTAAGCAATGATTTACTGATTTGCAAGAGTGATGCATATGGGAAATATTTTGAGAAAATTGTATTTGCACACTATCTTTCTTCATCCATGTCACAGATATCTTTTTCTCTAGAGAATTGCGTTGTATGAAAAGGGAAAAAGAGCCTACGGAAAATTCCTATTATGTCTGCAATGTAATAATCGATCTCTCTTTCCTCTCTTGGTAATTGACGGAAAATGTCATCTCTGGCGTATTTATGTGCAATTGCGAATGGCTGAAAGTATCAGCCCTAATTTTGCAATAACAATGTCTATTGAGTTAGTGTCTCTTGGCGAGAGTGAATTGATGTGGCGTACATTTTCATTTCTTAAATGTACACACCAACACACACACACACACACACACACAATACATACACTGAAGAAACGCAGGACGAGGCGACACCAAAAGTGAGGTCAGGAGCATCTGGCGAGGATGAGTGGAGACAAGATGGGTTGTGTGGACTCCTTGCACACTGGAAATGATGAGTGATTTTTTTTGCTCATGCGAACGGAGGGCGGATTGATGGTGAAAGATTATGATGTGAAATCTTGAAATATGATGAATAAATAGTGTCAGAGAACGAGAGAGAGAGAGGGAGACAGAGAATATGCGAAAGATCGCGTAGAGGCAAAAAAACAGATTAAGGTTTGGATGGAGGAAAATTGACGAGATGGACTTTTCACAGAAAATATTCCATTCTCTGTCTCCTTTGCACATTCAGTCATATATACATATTTCTGCTTTTTCCCCATCACACACTGTCTCTCTTCTAAATGACTGTCCCTTTTTCCGCTTTTCCTATTTTCCCTCGTGTGTGTATGTGTGTGAGTGTGTGTGTTGGCCATAAAATTGTAGTTGAGAAAAATGCGTGTGTACATTTGTGACTCTTGTGGTTGAGCGTTGACCAGTGAGATATGGGATTTGATAAGGAAATGAGACACAATGTCACAAAATTCTCCACCATTCGAGAGCACATTGCCGCCGTCTTGACCATTTTCCATGAGAGAGTGGGAAAGGGTGAGTGGAATATGTGTATGTTTTTGGGCTGCGAAAATATTTATTCACATAGTATAATTTCATATTTATATTTACCAAATTGTTTAACAGTCGCCGAGAGACTGTCTCTGGGGCTGAAAGAGTCACATTATCAGTCGCCCCATGTTTTTTTTTATACTCTGTTCGCCTTTGCCCGGAGGAGAAGGGTTTCTCCTCTCGTGACATGATAAGAAGGAATGTGTGTGCGAGTGTGCATGGAGCTGAAATATTTAATGGTTGCGATGCTTTATGGAATTTCCCTTCAATATTCCTGCATATTTGGTCGTGTGCGACATAATTGTGTTGCTTGTTGTGAAGGTGAGACAATGAAAACTGTCCTTTCCACTCCCCCAAACATGCAGCAAGAGGAGGATATAAAGCAAATAATCTGTACTCAACTGTCTACATTGGGCCATCGCATGTAAATGTGGGTCAACCTTTTTCAATAACCTGCACTGTATCGATAAGTGAGTCCATTCAGTGGATGAAAGACGGTGAAATGCTTGAAAAATACAGCAAATTAATGGGGCATCATGTGAGTCAGGAGAACTCATATGTTCTTACCGAATCTGACGTTGAAGGTACACAAAACAATATAAAAATGTTAACATCAAATAGACTTTAAATAAATTTTCACCTTAGCAGTTTTAGTGAAAGAGCTTTCAGATTGCAATAAAGCTCAGAAGAAGATGAAGCAATTAAAATTCCATTTCTGCTTTTAGTTAAAGACCAATTTAGGTGGATTTTCATCCTGAAAGTTGGTCAACTCTATTTAAATTACTTCCTCCTGCTCAGAGACTTTTTGTATAAACATTTTCCACCTTGTTATTTCAACCATTGGAATTTTGTTTGCCCACAAAATCATTTTAGATTTAAACATATTAATTTATTATATAGTATGTGTAGGTGAAGTATATACACTGCAAGAACTTTTCTCCCGTTCTCTTCTTCGACTATGTCGTGCCAAGGTGACTTTAGTGCCGTAAAAAATAATATTTTATACTATTCGCCTGAAGAATGCACCAGACGTAAAATAGCAATTTCATTATTTTTCCGTCTGTCTGGGGAGTGTGGAAAAGCGAAAAGAGAAAAAATACTTTCAGAAGTGGAAGGAATTTCGTATGCTGATGTAACAGCATATGGAAATTCTGAGTTGCATGAAGAAAAATCATGAATGAAAAGCTGAAGAATTTTTGCCTTGAGATTCTCGTCTGCCTTTTATCTCACAGTATTATCTTTATCTCTTTCTTACGTGGCAAAAAATGTACTCCATGCATTTTTAATGAAGTTCAAGTGGTGGCGGATCTAACAAAACAAATGCTCTGAATTTTTTAACAATTTTCCAAACTATTTCATTCAGTACGAGCATGAGAGCAAATAGAGATTATGACTTCAATTGAGCGCCAAGGCGAGTGATTTATTTTTTACGCATAGAAAGTGTCTTTGATGCATTTTTCTCAGAATTTTTCTAGAATATGATATTAATCAGAGGGAAAATCATGTTCCGTTTCCCAGAATTAATACTTGACAAGTTCATAAACAAGTTTTTCAGGGAATTTTGAAAGAAAGGGTGTTTTTCCAAGGCTCTTCAGATAGTAGTTTGTGATAAGATATGTAGGAATATGCCGGAAATTAGACTGATAAAATAAGGTGCTTTATGCTGGAACGGCTAGAACATACAAAATGCCTCGTATTTAGGTGAAGAGATGAGAAAAATATGAGAATGAAAGCCTTGTCTCACTTAGAAAGGCATCCATTAATAAATCATTTAATCTCATTTTTACCATTTTTTTAATTTCATTAGAACTGTGTCATGTGCACCACTCAATTAATTGCACTTTTCTCACATTCCGAGGATTGAAGAAAATAAAATGCTTAAATTTGACGTGATAGAGATGAGAGATAGAATTGATTGACTTCATTTTTCCAAGGAGAGGAAAAATGCAAAAATGTTCACATTATCGCATTTATTACAAAGTTTGTGCCGTGCTTAGCGATAATCCCTGACGTATTTGTCTCTGAAAAACTGTCGTCAAGAGCGACACTCACACGCCTTTTTCTTCACATCTTTGCACCATTATTTATTTTCGTCCTTAAGACATCTATTAATAATTTTAGACGCTGAGGACAAATTCATTCATTCATCCTTTGAGCGCCAGATTTTTCTCATACTCTTTGCTGTGCGGGGATTTTCAATGACATGGAAATGATTTCCATTTCATTGAAAAGAAAAAAATTGTGTGTGAAATTGTGGCAAAAGAGAGGGAGAGAAAAAATGCGATGACGATTTTAAATGGGACGCAAAATTGATTCTCATTTAACACATAATTGCTGTTCAATGGAATTAATTGAATTGAGGAGAGCGTAACGGCAAAAAATTGTTACATGGCGGTGTGCAAATATTATTTTTATTGATCAAAACACAGTGTGACTGGGTGTCCTTTTGAAGTGGCGAACGGATTTAAAATTGCCCCGAGGAACCCCTTTTGTGCATGGTGCGCACAAAAAGTAGTCAGAACAAATATAGTGTGAGTTGGAATGAGTGGGAAATTCTGTATAGCTTTTGTGCTGGAAAATGGAATTTTATGCACTGGAAAGGGGAGGAGGAGAAAATGGGGCGAATTATTGTTAGAAAGTATGCCACAAATTTAGCAATTTAAGGTTTTAATACCAATTTAATAGTATACTTTAAGTTCCACCTATGATGTTTTGTCTGTGTGTGTGTATATTTGAAATACACGATATTAAAGTGTTCCCGGGAAAAGCTTCCTTGTGGAAAATTCAATGAGCGAAAATGTACCGTGTTTAACTTTATGCTCAGTGAGTAATCATAATAAAAAGTTTAGTTAAATTGGAGGCACACATAATATTGCTGAAAGTGTGAAAATAGGTTGATAGAGAAAGAGAGAGAGGAGTCTGGAGGAGAGGAGAATGGGGTGGAAAGTTCTGTGTAGTTTGAAGGCGGCATAAGGAATAATAATAGGAATTGTTGTTGTATAATCTATTATCTAAGTGTAATAGGAAAATTCAAACAATAACTAATTGATGATTTTCTCTCTCTTCACTGCTCTCACTATGCGGTTATTATTTTTGGATGTTATGCTTTTGTGTTGATTGATATGTATGTGTTGTGGAAATGCCCTCTTGCAAACTTGACTTGGGGCGGCGCGCTGTGGTTTGGGTCGGCAGACGGTGAGAACATCCTCCTGGCGACGCTGAGCGTGAGCCAGGCGCAGCCATGGCACGAGGGAAAGTACCAGTGCAATAGAGTCCATCCGAATTCGCACTACTTGAGAGTCGTGGTGAACAGCGGCAGCAATAGGGCGGATTTGCATAGACATCGGCAGCGGGAGCACCATGGGAGGGCGACCACGACGACGATGGTCGCTGAGATTGATGTCGTGGCGTCACAATTGACGTCGTCGAGGCCAGCGACTACAGTGGATCTGGACATTGGGGACGATGGTACCACGAGCGAGATTGGTAATGATGATGTCGACAGTCAAATTGACGCCGGCACGAGCACTACAGGGCGTGAGATGGTCGCTCTGGAGGATGACTTCGAGGGCACTGTGCTGGTGGGGTGGGAGAGCGATGGCGATGGCGACGGCGGAGTAGACGATGATTTAGTGGTTGATATTGAGGATGATGGGGGGAAGGGGGGGAAAATTGAGAAGGAAAATGCTCAAGTCAATGAATTGGCCGACGACAAGAGTGGCGAGTCCGCTGCGGGAGTCAGTGATGACGTGAGTGAGGCGACGGGACATCTTCACTACACGGTGGATGTGGTGGCAGATATTGAGGAATTATCGACGACGAGTGGTGTCAGCGCTCACGGAAGTGAGAGTGATGCCGGGAGACATGGAGTGGATGCAAATGGTGTGGAAATTGACGGTGGAGCGGCAGGAGGCGCACGTGAGACTTTCACAGAAAGCACTGCTCAAAAAGATAAACAACTGGAGAAGCTTGTCGTGAGCAAGGGTGAGAGATTAATCATCATCAAAAGAGCATCTCACACACACACACATATGTATAGAGGGTGGTTTCACTTGGGTATTTTCCGGGTGTGGCTTAAGAAATTGGGGATTGCACGATAGCCAGAAGAGCACAGGTGGGAAAGAGCTTAAAGTTTTAAGGCTTAAACTTTCTGGCAGTGTTTTAGATGAGAATCCCCAATTTTTTCACACTCTATTTCAGTTATTTCTTGCTTTATTTTTCACATGGTGGAAAAAAACTGTGAATCAGGACTTTTAGAGCATATAGAATTTCGGTAGTTTTTATGTGAAATCACCCTGTAAATATTTCTGCGAAACTGAATTGAATTATATTTGAACATTAGTATAAAAAATTCTACATATGTATTTCTCAATAATGCTCCACTCAATGATGGGTGGCTTTTGCAAAGAGACGTCAGATTATACATACATATATTGGAAGAAAAAAATAATGGATTCACAGGAAATATCTCATTTATAGTATAGTGTTTATGAAGTTTTCCTTCCTCTGCCCTGAAGCTTTCTTTTTCTCTTCAACATGATCTGTAAAAGCTGTGTTTTGAATGATACTTTGTGAATTAAGTATTATGTTTTGATAAATTGAGTTACATACAAGTTATTTTCAATTTAGTCCTCTGTATAGTTTCCATGTTTGCCTCTGCTGTGGATATTTTAGCAATTTATTCTCGCCTCTCTTTCGTACTTTGTAACATAATTAATTGTGGTGTGTTTGAAACGTTGTAAGTATATGAAGTCTCTATAGTCAATTTAATCTCGCCACTTGACGAAATTCATATGTTGCCACAAGTCGCTTGAAGTTTTATCAATTTGACGTTGATAGTGACCTCTTTCGATTGATTTTAATTGATTAGAGGGTCGTTCAAAATAGTCATTTCATCACAACATATATTCTCCCCTATCTTTCAAAGACACATCGATAGTCATTGAGAAGTGTCGCCGAAGAGTGAGAGCGAGAGAGAGAGTGTGTGTGTGTTTCCGTGAGAATGAATGTAAAATTATTACGTTCTTGTACTCGTCCTCCAATACTCACTAATCAATCAATCAGTAGCTAATTAATTGATAATGTTCTGTATTAATAAACACCACTGGGTCTGCGTGAGGGCGCGCGACTCTGTGTGGCGTTGAGAAATTGGAGAGCAATGGCGGTACTATGAGAAAGAGTTGAATGTTTGTAGTGCACTGAATTCCTCCGTGGCTGTTTGCCGTCCATTGGATTTAAGTGTGGAATGTTAGACTTGAGAAGAGACATCGACACAAATTCCACTTCATAAACTTGAAGCCAGTTTTACTTTTAATTTATGGATTTTTCTGACTCTCAACCCTCTTCGCCTTGTGTCCGAGACTCGTTCATCAGAGTTAATAGAATAGAACAGTTGGAAAATCCTTCTGTCTCACTTTCTCACTCTGTTTGAATTTATTGATGGGAAATCTAAAGTGGAAATGGATATTTTCCGAATGTGTGTGAGAGAGAGAGAGAGAGTAGGAAAGGCTGGAAAGGGAGAAATGTGATTTTTGTACACTTTAACTTCCTATGACGCCATCGTGAAAAGGGATTGTCGGCATTTTTTCACATTCCACTTTTTTGCTCTGCACTTTTCAATGTTTATGTCTTTTAGAATAGCCGGATTGACTCAAGTGTGAATTTGTGCTGATTTGAAGGGAGATTCTTTTGGAATGTGGCTGAATTTGAAACAGTTATTATAATAATGAATATTGCTTTAGATTTCCTTCATTAAAACTAATGAGATTTCTAATAAACACGAATATATAAATAGTTGCATTGACCTAGAGTATAAGAATCTAGTTTATTTCAAACTTGAACAATTTCTAAATCTGATAAAATTGTGAGAAAACGACTTTAAATAAAACTTCAATTAGGTACACGTAACTATAAAAAGAAAAAAGTGCACAACTTTAAAGTAAAGTCGTTTTTTCTGATTTCGCCAAAGCGTTCATCAGAGAATGAATTGTGCTTTTTCCTCACTATGTTCATTTTTCTATTTTTTTTTCACTGCTTTCTGATTTTTCTTTGTCAAACATTTAAATAATTCAGTGGGTGTGAGAATGTCGCTCACGAATGAGTGCGAGGAGAGGAAGAATTGAATAACTATACTAAGTTTGTCACACGGGGTGTGCGAGGGAGGAATTAAAAGGCAAAAGAGTCCTTTGAACGATGGAATTTTGACAGGAGAGAATGGGTGTTTATGTTGAAAGTTTCCCTTTGTGCGTCTGCTTGAAAAATTCCTCGTGACTTCACTCCGCACTATAGTTTGAGTTTTTCTCCATGTGTGACTCAGAAATTTTGTTGACATGATCTCAAATTTCAGTCTTCAACCCTGCGCTTCTTCTCGAGGGAAAAGTTTACTCAAAGTATAGTTGTCTTAAGTTGTGTGCTGTGCGGGGAAATGGAAAATTTGGAAGGGAAATTGTGGCAGAATGAATCTACACTGATGAATCGAATTGGGTTTTTGGAGAAGGGGTTTTTTCTTTGGATAAATATTGTGTGCACGCTGAGTATGAAATGGCAGAAAGAGAGAGAGAGAGCGCTAGAGGGGATTGAATTGAATTCACAAGATTAAATTGATGAGAAAAAGTTAATGTGTGACCATCAATTGGGGCAAATCGCCTTGACCGATGAAATAGAATTTGGATATAACACAACATAGCGCTCGAGCATGTGGCATTGTGTGGGGATTTTCCCTTTTAGCCACACTTTCTTCGCCTTTTTGGCGCAGTCATGGAAAAGGCCGAAACACAAAACATTCCCCGCATATAAATTATAACACCAAATTTATGTTTTACGCATCATTATTATGTATTTATCCAATTATTGTAATAAATAATAATAATAATACGTGCCGAAACGAGACAGAGAGAGAGAGAGGGGGAGGAGAAAGTGTGCTTGTGGGTGGGCGCAAAGTGGGTGGAAAGTGATGAAAGTATTTATCAATTGGGTGTGTATTGTGTGTTATGTAGTTAAAGGATAATATGATGAGGTAAACTTTCCCAAATAATATCCTCTCTCTCTCTCTCTCTCTCTTTCCTCTGGATCTACCATTTTTTCTGCCTCACACAGCCGCGTGATTATATTTGCGAAATGAGAGACTTTCCAATGGCAAAACCTGTTAATCACTCACACATTAATTTTATCCAGATATGTGCATATGCTGTGGAATTTGTTGTGTTGTTGCCTCGCAGGGGGTGGAAAAACATTTATACGTATGTGCGTTAAATGGCAAAAGAGAGAAAGTTTCGCATGGCTTGAACTCACCCAAAAAACAGTTACAGGGTAGTGTTGTTGGACAGGACACGTGAAAAAAGAGCGAAAGAGACAGAAGAGACAGTTGGGTGCGTGCTAACATGATGACGCGATTTAATGAATTAAATTCACTTACATACTCATATGTTATATGCTTTAGTTGGGTGGAAAGTTTGCTACACAAATCCCTCTTTCATGTGGGCATTCCTAATGACAACTCATCCAATTACCATGGGCTAATCCTGTGCGATGATGGGCAACAAAGTAACCAATTTCTCTGCATATAATGTCGCTCAATATGTCTTTGATTTCCCATTCAGCTCAGCCAAAATGAATCACCTGCAGGTTTTATTGGTTCTCCTCCGCCTCGTGGCGACAATGTTGGGGATTTATACATCACACGTGTCGCCTCAAAGTGCAATTGTCGAGAGTGCAAAGCTCTCATTTGAAGATTGCCCATGTGATGTCCTCATGTGTGGTGTTGAATGTCAAACATTGTGTCGTGTGCATATTTATATATTTTATTGAAAATACAATGAAATGACGTCAAATGACAGTTATTAGAATTTCACTTGTGACAACACAATATTGCTTAACTTTTGTGTGTTCTGCAAAGAAATGTATTTTATCTAGTCTGCGGTTTATTAGTGACATTATTTTAAGATCACAATTTGTTCTTTGGCATGAGAAGATGAGACTCTGGCTGAAGTAAATTAATCGATGTGGAAATTAATAGACGCTTCCGACAAGTGCTTTCAGCACTCACCGAAATTCCCCACGCCCCAAACTTCTGGGTGCTGAACAGTGAACGAGGGAAAAATGCTTGTATGATGAACTGAGGGAAAATTTTGTTGGCTTTTATAACTATTTATAATCGTTAAAGTTCATTTCATGATAGTTATTGTTGCTTTGAGGGCGAGCATATAAAGTAAGCGAGAGAGAAAGACAGTATGTAGAAAATGCTACACGAAGGAAGAATAGAGAAAAGCTATTTGAGGTACAAATTTCCAAATATTCTCTCTGTGTGTGACGCGATGCGTTGTTCTTGTGCCAGGATGATGTTTGATTTTTGCTCGATTTAAAAATATTATCTTACAGAAAGAAAGACAAGACTGAGAGAACGAGTGAATGTGCTTAGAATGTTGATGAATTCTTAGTTATATATGTGTGTGTGTGTGTGAGTGTGAGTTTTTTGCAGTGGAAAATTTTCTACGATAAATGAATTCTTCTTTGTCTGCCACTGTGAAGTTCTTCTTAATTTAAATCACATCCATAGAATATAAGGACTTTTGAGGAATATTAATTGATTACACTGAGAGAAAAAAGAAGTATCTTTTCTTCTGCATGAGTTTCATTTTACAGTCAAGCTGTTCGACTCTCTTTCAATTATTGTTGATTGGAAAAGCGTGTTTTTTTCCTTGCATTTTAGTCTGACTCTCCTAAAAATACACCCATTTTTTCTCACAATGAGTCTCTTTTTTCTCTCTGCCTTTGGCATTTATATGTGTTTCTGTCTGGGGCTCCCACTTCAATTATAATCATAATTGCATTTCGCCATATATTTCACTCGTCCGCATAAACGTTTTCTTATTGACTTTGCGGGCGGAGTGAATTTTGTGACCAACAATAAGCACTTTACCTGCGATGTGTTCATTCAACTCTAGTGGCGAGTGGAGAGACACGGATTTATATGACGGCTAAAGTAATTTATTGTCTCTGGAGGTGCATTCTTTTTGCTGTGCTCCTTTTCGTTGATTTTTAGATGCTATTCTCATTGCATAGTTTGTATTAGAGCCACTCTTTGCTTCTTCGCCTTTTTCGTTAGCAGTTTGATTCGGAGTTTTTAGTGTGGGCTTGAGAAGGAGATCCTTTAGCATACAGCGCAATAAAGTTGCAATGATACACGGAAACCACAAGATCATAGACGATATCTATCGAATAATTTAACCATTTTGCTTGTACATTTTGACGTCTGATTGCTGCGAAGCATTTATCAAAACTATTGTTCTATGAAATTAATTATTTCCTTCATAGGTGAAATACTGATGAACAGTTGATTGAGTTGCAGAGACCTTCTGTAGAATGTTGTGTTGTGCATTCGATGCTACAGTGCGCTGTGTGCATCTATTTACACCTTTTAATCTTGCCCTCCCGCTGCCACGAAGCCAAATAATTGATTTTCTCTCTATCGCGCGCGCTTGATATTATTTTCCTCCAGAGAAAAGTGCGTGTCAATTGAAAATTCTCATGCGAATGCAATAATAATAGATTGCATCGGTATTGACCTGATTTGTCTTAAAATGAAATTGATTACTGGGTTTTCTTGTGCGTTCGGTGGCGCACATCAGTGGTCTGTGGGTGACGACATTTGTGTGTTGGTTGGGAATGGGTAAATCACAATAATTAGCTGGTGGATCTACACTGTGGTATTATCTTGGCTGGCTGTGGATGAGGAATAACTGGCAGTGAATGAGGCAAAGTGTGGATAGGAGGAAGAAAAGCGTGGGATGATGTGTATATAGTGGGGAGATTTTGTGAGAGAATGTGTGATTCTCTTCCATGCAGAGACTCCATAAAAATCATTATAGACAGCCCACAAAGTTACTTTTCCCTCTTTATTCAGTTCTCCTCTAAATACTCTTTGTAAAATAGATATATATATTTTTTTAATAGCTTTTGGTGTGAAATATTTGCAGATTTTTCTTCGACAAGTTTCTTGTCTTTATTGATAGACTATGCCAGCATTTGTTTCAATAAGCGCTAAATTAGGCAATTCTTTCTCTTTTATTGTCCTTTTTCTACTATTATTGAATTTACATATATTGCGAAACTTTCCTATCCTGGTTTTCCCTATTCAAAATATAATTCCTTTGTGTGTTATTAAGAAAAATTTTATTGTTGTACTAACAATTTTCTCTGTCTTCTATTCTCCACTTTCAGGTGATGTTCTAGTTCCAAATTACGATCATACAGAAGCTAAATTAAAAGTATTTGAAATAAGACATCCACTGGTACTGTTCTGCAATGTAACAGAGGCAGGAAACCACGAACTTCAATGGTGAGTTGAGAAGAAGAAGAAAAAAAAGAATGAAAACTAAACTGCAGAGAGATGTAATAATAAAAAAAGCTCCCTTGCGCGCTTTTTTGTTGAAGAGAACCCAATATTGTGGTACTTTTATTAATGTATTCTCTCTCTCTCTCTTCTCCCGCAAATCCCAATGTGGACATTTTCAGGTCTAGAAACGGCACCAGTGTGGAAAATGTGGCGGAATTAAAGGGCAGATACACGATACTTAAGTCTGAATATAAACTCGTGATTGATCGAACCCAGGAATCCGATGCTGGATTGTATACGTGTAGCCTCCCGCATTTAGCACAAAGTAAAGATATAAATGTAGTCGGTAAGTGTAAAGAAAGGTGAAATCCATAAAGATGTACAGCTAATGGGTGCACAGAGAAATTGTATAGTTTGATTTTACAACTACTTTTCACTCTCAATGAGGATACTTAATGTGAGCACATTTGAGTCCCTTTTTCACTCTCCTCTCATGTGTGTAAATGAGGCGTAGTTGTAAAGTGCTCCAGCGTGTGTTTCTCTGAGCTTCATTGGCAAGTTCGGTGATGGAGGTCTTGCTGTAGTTCTAACCGAGTTGTTTTCTCTTGTTATTTTTGCAGCAAATGTCTACGTTAAATTACCATCTAATATGGCTGTAATTGAGGGAGAAAAATTACAAATTCAGTGTATAGTCGTTGGAACGAATCCAGAAATTAATTGGACAATTCTCGGTGAGTGTGAATTAAAGTGAACACGATTAAGAGACAGACAGAGGATGCGTAAAGTGTGTATCAACAATAAATCTTGAAGTTTGCAAATTATAAACTTCATCTTAATATCTGCGCTCCTCTGGCAGCGTGAACGTCATCGTTTTGGCTGCTTAGCATGCACACAAAGAATTGTTGATAGAGACCACGCGTTTAGTTTATGCGTTAATTATTCATATGGCAATTTGTATTTTGTTGAAAGGGGTGATAAAAGCGCATAAATGAGCACGATGGATTTTACTTAATAGTTCACCATGTCCTCTTAACACTCTCACTCTTGCTCACGATGATTTATTGGCGCGACGTAAATACGAGAGAGTGAGACAGAGGCTCTGAAATGAGTGAATTGCTGAATAAATATGAGTAACTTTGGGCTGCTTGAGAAGCACAATAAAAATCTGTTATTGCCTGTGTCGCGCAGTGTCTCTTGCTGTTTTGGAAACATGACACTAAAAATATGAGTCATTGAATACATATTTTCTGTTTCTATGTGCCTCTTTGTGTTGTATGGGAGTGAAAAGCCCCGTCATGTAGTGTTAATTTAATTTTAGCTTTACTCCATAATTTTCTTCTACATATTTACACAAAGAATATGACAATAATCCGAATAAGCGCAATTAATGTATGTGTGTGTGTATGGAAGTCCTTAATGGTTATAAATGTATGAAGGCGAAGGTGGGCCATGTTGAACATGAAATCAAAAATTAATTAGGGGAATGCCCATGTTATAATCACGTGTAAGTGACGGAAATTGGGAATTTCAACTTCATACTTTGGCGATCTCTAATTCGGCCCGCTTCATGAAATATCGCAACGCAGTGATTTTGAACATATAATTTTCCTCTTCCTCTGTGTATCCGTGAGTGTGTCTGTGTTTTAAGCGAAGGGACAGTTGATGAATTAGTGAAAATGTGGAAGGATGGCAAAAGAAACGTCAGTTCATCTTCAATGCTTTGGAGAGTTGTTCAAGTTTTAAGCTCAATCATTCACTGTCGGAGTGTAAATTGGAAAATTTTGCCAATGAAAACTACTAGGAAACCTAGAGTTTTTGGAGTGTTTTCAACACTCAAAATTGAACTGAAGATAAAATATCCAATGAAAGTCTGTCAGATGCAATGATAAATTAATTAAGTTATGCAACTGAAGACAAAACTCATATCATTTTTTTTCTGTTGCAAAGTTCAAGCATAGTTTCATGCTTTTCACCTGAGTCGAAGAGCATATATTCTCATCGACAATAATAATTTTGTGTCATTTCGAGTCTGTCTCGCCATTGAGGTCGCAATGCAAAGGAAGGAGACAGCATTTTCCTCTAACGTCACTTGCCATATAATTCCTCATGAAATACCTTTAAGCATTCGTATTTCTTTGTGACGAATTTCATAAGGTAGAGATAATCAATGAAATAGAAGCGAATTTGGGTCACACACAAAGCATTTTCTGGTATTGCAAAAAAAATGTGTGTGATTATTGAACGAAAAGGAAGAGAGAATCTACGAAATTGTGTGATTTCTTTAATTACTCTTTCTCTGTTTGCCCGCATTTTGGGTTGCGAAAGGACGGAATTATTATTTTTTTACTTCTCAGGATAAACTAATCACTTTTGGAGTATGTTTGGAGTGTTAATCACAGCTTTTGCGTCGCTTTTCCACAAATAATCATCTCGATAAGCAACTGATAACCTCGACTGATATGAGGATATTAAATGGAGGGAAGGATTATTAATTTATTCAGCCATCACACTGAGACGTGTTTTTTTTCTTTCTTTATCTCAAGTGATTGATAAGTATTAGTATGTAATTATACAGAAAATTCTCTTAGAATAATAATTGGCATTGAAATTGTATGCGAGAATATGTGTGTCTGTGCGCAAAATAGGAGTAAAAAGAAGTATCGATTTGTGTGCTATTCCACCCTCAAGCTCTCTTGTAATAGAGTTTAGAGGATGAGAGAAATAATCCGTGTGCGGGGATGAAAAATGAAGATGACTTTCTTACAACTGCAAGATTTATGTGGCATCTTCAATGCATCAGTTGGTGTATTAGTTGAAAGCTGAGCAAGTTGCTGAATTTATATTAATTCCCATCTTTCTCTTCCTTTTTCTTTTCCATTGCAGATAATATAACGTCACCTGAAGCAAATAGTAAAATATCATATTTACCAGATGAGAGAAATATTAAAAATGCAATTTTAGTGATTGAGAGTGCCCAACTCACGGATCGTGGGAATTATTCATGTGAAGCAAATAATTTAGCGACAGTGCATCGCATTACAAAGCCCGCGGTGGCTGTAACGTTTCTGCGAGTAAAAGGTAAATAAGAATAATGTGTATTTCAGCAGGAAAAAGGATGGTTTGGCAGATAGATACACACTCTTTTTCCCTCATCACACACTTTCTCTCCTCTGTGTGTGTGTGTGTTTGTGCGCCTTTTGAGCCATTTACTGGTTGCCGAGGCAGCACAGAAGCGAGAGAAGAGGGAAGGAGAGCAAGCGTGAGATTTGATGTCCTCCTTTTGTAGGAAAGGAATTTCTAATTAAAATCTACATATTTAATGCATCAAATGAATAATTTTTCAGGTAAACTCGCCGCACTTTGGCCCTTCCTAGGAATTTGTGCCGAAGTGTTCATTCTCTGTGCCATAATTTTAGTCTACGAGAAGCGACGAAATAAGGCAGATCCCGATGAGAGTGATACAGATCAGAGTCCTGAACAGTAAGTAGAGAGAACTCTTTCCATTGACCCAAAGATATTCTAAGTCAAGACATTTAGGGCGATTGATATAGAAATGTTAACTTTTGCATCAATGACAAGACCACCAAACAAGTGTTGCTTTAAAGAGATGCGCGATAAAGTGGGTCAAAATCACACAGGAGGGGCGCAAAATGTAATAATAAAAGACATTGAAAAGAAGTGATAGGAGAATCTTTAAATTTGCCATCAGTGCAAAGTTCTCACTAGACAGAGTCATATTGTTAAGAAGTCTCATTTATTTCCTTCCAAACTATTGTTTTACAACTTTATTCATGTCATCACTGGGTGAAATTTCAACAGAAATACCGTCTTTTTTTCGCTGATGAACCATTTGTTTGAACTTGTTACGGGAATCATTTCTGTCTGCTTGTAGAGCAAGAGAGAAAGAGTGAAGAGGAAAGGGAGAACTTTGTGATGTGGAATTGATTGTAGTTTTAAGTAACAAGAGAGAACGGTGGAGAAAATTATCAAGTTATGAATTGTAATCCTCAGTGATTTTATGGAATTTTCGAAAGCTTCACAGACTCAAGAGAAGTGGTTTTTGTTTCAAAAGTGGTGAATTCTCTTGGGTTCGATTTATATGAGAATATTTTGAGAAGGTGTGATAGATTTATTGTGAACACGGTTGGAAAGAAGCTCACGTAAATTTTGCAAGCAAGTTCTGATATTTTTCAAACAATAATTCTTGCTATTTGTTGACGCATTCGCGTGTTTGCGAGAAGGAGGAAACGGAGAACTTCTTCACCAACTAAACACAATTGAGAATCAAGCATTTTAAGCACATTTGCGTGGTGGTTGAGTGCAAAAATTAATATTTCCCAGCGGCTAAGCTAAGCAAGTGTTGTGGGGTGTTTTTTTTTAATTGTTAATGTGCCAAAGGTGGGTTTAGTAGTGCTTTTTGCGCGATGCAAGAGTTGAGCGAGGGGTGAATGAAGGTGGAGTGTTTCTACTTTGTATAAATACTTTCTGTATTTGCTCACTCTCTCGCAAAGGGCAAAGTTTTCCACTAAACCAGACGTCTGATGAATGAGAGTCACGTGCGAGCGGTTGAGTGTAATATTTGGGATTTTCATTCTTTAGTTGCGCGCGAAGGCATAAGAAATCTTTCTTCTACTTCTGCTGATGACACAACAATGACCAGGTTAAGTGAGGAATTAATAGTGAAAAAGTTCTTGTTGTCAAAGAACCTCAATATAAAAAAAAATGGACAGAAGCGTAGAGAAATTTAAAGGAGAAAATTGGGTGTTCTTAATTCAATGGGGCGAGAATTGAAACGAAGAATTTCTCACTGCGTCTTTAATTTGTTCTTCTTCACAACTCATATAACAATGTCACGTTCTTTTCACAATTTTCTTTCTACTTTATTGGTTTTTTTTTTCATCCATGCCAGTTTTTCACCATTTTTCCACTGACTCACTCGCACGAGTGAGAAAGGGAGTAAGAGAAAGAGAGAAAATGTGAGGATAGAAGGAGAAACACTGGAAGAATTCTCACACATATTCTTTATCCGTCTTGCAGTGCATTTGCATAACAATTTTTCATTCTCAATTGAGTGTCAAACGGGCTTTTACGGGTTTTTTCTCCCTTTTTTCAGTTTCTGTTTCCCCCCACCCCCTCACCCTTTCCACCCTCCAAAAGGAATATTGGTCAAATTGCGAATATATTTTTATATTGATTTAATACCTAATATTTTATGTATGTTTTTTTTGTGTGTGTTACAAAATTCACCAGAGAAAAAAAGCTCCTGTTTTCACTCCCAATAAATTATCATTTTGCTGTTTCTTTTTTTACTTGCAGAAAACTCGATCCACATGGTAAAGAGTCTGATGTGAGACAGAGAAAATAAAATTTATCAATAAACACAAGAGAAAAATGAGAACGATTTATTGATAAAAAAAAACTGGCATATAAAAGAGAAATGATAAAAATTGCGAAAAAACAGTGAAAAGGCGGTCAGGAGAATCATTTCAGTGAATTGATTAAAGACGATGAGGAAATGATGAGGAAAAGTGTAAAGGAAAATAACACATGTAGAATTTACACTGAGAAGAAAAGGATCATCATTGATCAGACATGAAAAAAAATAACACTTTAAAGAATAACACTAACCTAGGAAGAAAAAGAGAAACAATCGGAAAAACGATTATAAAAACTGTATAAATTCTTACTTTGTAGTTGAGGAAAAAAAAGAGAAAATTAGTGAGATAGAAAATCATCTGAAAACAAATTTCGTGAAAATATTGAGAAAAGTGTAATTAAGTAAAATTATAGTGAAGAAAAAGAATCATAGATGATCTTATAAAGAGAATTAATAAGTAGACACGAAACACAATAAAAAAAAGAGATTTGAAATAAGAATTTTCATGTAAAGTGAGAAAGGGAGAGAAAGAGAGAGAGAGAGAGAGAGTAATATTCCTAAAAACTAATAATTCACCTTTTTGATTTCTTGTTATTTTCATCTTTCTGTGTTTTCTCTTACATATGTAAGTCAATAAAAATATACATAGGGAGTAAACAAAAAAGAGAGAAATTGTGAGGAAAGAGAATTGATGAAAGGATGAAAAAAAAATCACCAGCGCGCTTTGTAAGAGTTTTAATAATATTTTTTATAGCGAACGCGCCTGATTATATAACTTACATATTAATACTATTGAATAATATTATAACGTATAAATAATATATTGCAAAAATCCTAATCTTGTTAAATATATTTCTTGTTTCTTTTTCATACACACACATACACAAAAAGAGAAATGCACATAAGCGAAATCTTTGTAACTCTTTGACTTGTGGTCAATTTCTTTAACGGTTTTCTTTTTGTATAATACATCTTTATTATTCGTAATATTAATATCTTATATTATCGTGAGAGAAAAAAAGAAGCAAGAAAAGTTAAGAAAAAAAAAGAACAAAATGAGAAATTTTACGTATAAACTGTTATTGAAGAAGCAAAAAAAATAATAATAGAATTGAGACAAAATAACGCGAAGATGGAAAACAAAACCACTAACAATCTTATTAAAAGAAAACAAATTGTTTGGAACAAAATTGAAGAAAAAAAAAATCGACAATTATGGAAGCGTTTTTATTGTTGTGAAATTTTATTTTAATTAAATTTGCAATTGTTGATTGGCTATTGGGAGAATTTAATGTTAAATAGATGAGAACATATAGTTAAAGACAAGAAAAGATGATTTTATAGCTACAAATCGCCTCAGTGACAAGGAGAGAAATCCTCAAAGTTAACAACACCGTATATTTTGATGTACATTAATTGGCGTTTGTACTTAAACACAGAGCAAGGAGGTGAAGATGACAGTGCGAAAAGTGAATTAGATGACGAATAAAAGACATAATGATTACTTGGGTTGAGGGGGTCAAAAAAAGAAAATGCCATCCAACTGCTGAATCAACCTTGCAATTCTAATTACTTGAAAATTTCCGAATGTACAAAGAAACTTTGTAGGTCTTTTAGTAATTAGAAGAGGACAAAAAAGAGATAAAAAAAAATCTCTCTAAGTTTTAGATATTGTTAATAAATTACTTGTAATTTGATTAATTTGAGGGCGATAGAGACCCATTAATTGTAATTTTTCACCTCCTTTTATTCCTTTCAGTTTTGTTGTTTTTGTAACCAAAAGAAAATTTCCCCTTATTGTAATTTTGTAATTGAAAGAATTGATTTAATGAGTGAATATCTCCTTTCAGTGCTTACAATCTTAAAAACCAAAATTCTCACTTGCTGTACTTATACTGAACTTTTAAACTCTTATTTTCCATTTTTATTTCTTATTATGCTTGGTACTTAAAATAAATTCTAATTGCCTATAAATTGGATTTGGACGAATTCTGCTCCAAATCTTGATTTATTTTCTAGTGTTCATTTCATTTCATAAAATGTGTCTCAAGACGCTCTTTTCTGTTGTTTATTAAAGAAGGAAAAAGAAATTAATGAGGTTGATTTTTATGTGAAAAATATCTTAACATGAGGAGAATTCACTCACATTAATTTATAATTGGCCAATTAACTCAATTTGAATGAATTGATTAAGTGAAGAGATTTTGAAGAATTTCCGCAAAATTAACCCGTAAGAATTATTGTGTTTTATTTTTTTTTCGATAAAATCTCTCTAGTCTAATCAAAGTTAGAAATCTAAAGTTGAATATTGAAGTAGATTCTCTCTAGCATGAAGAACAAATTGTAGTAAGAGATACATAAAAAAAGGCGACAATTCTATAATCTTTTCTTTTCCGGAATTACGACGAATTGTTCATTTTAACATGATTTTTAGTGGAAGGAGGATATTAAAGGAAGAAAGTAAAAAAAAAAACAGATAGCGAGTACGACGCATAAAAGCAACTACTATATTGTTATAGCCAGAAAAAAACAAGTTCTTTTCTTTTGTAAAAAAAATATATATATCTTACCATTATATCGTTTAACTATTATTTTTTTTGGAGACGTGTAAGTAAAAGAGAAGACGAAAAAAATCATACAACATGCTTTTTATTTGATTTTCACTCCTCAAATTAATTTGTTCTGTTGTCGGGGATTTTTTGCATTCCGTTCTCTTTCTTTTGCAGCCCTTCTTAAACCTTTTTCCTCCACCCCTGCATTTTCACACTATATGGAGTTGCTCACCCATCCTTCGCACCATCGGGCGCATTCATTCGCACTGTTTTTCACACACACAACTTCTGGATTATGGCATTTTTTACGGTGATTCATTTTCATCGTCGTCGTCAAACTTGTACATTGTTGAGGAAGATATAAAAGCCGATGGTTGTTCACGAGGAGATAAAAGAGAGGCACACACAATCGGAAGAATTGGCGGGCGCTTTGCAAGAGATCGCCAAGCTTTGGCGTGAGTGTGCGAAAGGGAGATAAACAGTAAACATATAAATAGATTTATATGAAAAATTAAGAGATAAGTAAAGGCGTTGAGGTGCTATTAAGTCATTAACTACGATTAACAAATTAACACTATTTAATAGTGAGCAAGATTTTCTTCTCAATACACACAATGAACAATGGTGAAGAATGATTAGCGAGCGATGGAGAGAACTGTTGTGGGGGTTTTGGAGGGATTTCTTTTCTGTGCAATATTAAAGGGATTTATCTGCATTTGCCTGCTCTAATGAATTAACACATTTTTTTCCTGTAGGTTATAAATATTGATAAATAAACCGGATAATCACGAGATGTTGTGGGCTTTTCTCGCGGAATTGCAAAAGCTTTGGAGAACTTTGCGTTGCTTCACGTCAAGTTTTCCTCCGATTTACTCTGATTTACAAAACTCCGAAAAATAGGCAAATTGAAATATTCGAAAAAATAATATAATTGGTTGATTGTAACTTCAAGTGTTCTTCGAATCGAAAAACATCTTGGAAATTGCTCTCCACCAATTCGGGGTGCTCAATTTCTTCCGTGAAAATTCACCACGAGAAAAGTCTTTGCAATCTCGACCACACAAAAATCCGCATCTAAAATGCCCGTAATTTGCTGGCAATCTTCATCACAAAGTAACTAATTGCCGTTTTTCTTGCAGGAAGAAGAAAAGGATGATATCTAAAAATTATGACTGAGAGTGTGTTTCAAATGTTCAGATAAAAAAAACAGAGATAAAGACATTATAGAAAGAGAGATGTATAGAACGAGAGGGAAATATGTTGGAGCCCATCAAGGTACTTTTGAGTGGATAGAGAATACCAGAAAAGAATATGATTAGAAAAAGTAACTTGAAACACAGAAGAAATTGAGAAAGCAATCAAGTGATAAAAAAATATGAGAATTTTCCTCTAAATTCGTTCACATAAGCCGAAAGGAGATGAATCAGGAGAGAAGGGAAAGAGTAATCTTGCAACACTGCACGAGCTTCAAGGATGGTGTGTTAAGTGTGGATGAAATCAGCGAAACGGGGAATAAATGCTTTAACTTCGTGAAAAAAAACAAACATTTAAACAGTGTGAGAATCGTTAAACATAAGAATACCGGCAAGAAAACATAAATAAATATGGACAATTCAGGAGAAGGGAACAGAGAAGGGAGATCAAATCAAATTTAGAGGGACGGAAGAAAGCACAGTTCAGAATGAGTGATTCAGCTTAACAGCATTGAAGGGGCGTGAAAAGAAAATCTACTCGTACTAGAAACTAATAAAATGAAAATACCTTTCACCTTGAAAATACATAGGACATTGTAAAGCAAGAAATAATATAAATATTACTAATTTAACATAAGTATAGTTTATATTTTTGCTTATTGAACGATACCTAAATTAAAAGAAAGAAAAAAAACAATTATTTATATTGTAAATAACAAGAAGAGGAGAAATTTCTTAAGAGAAAAATAGAGAACAACAAGTTTAAGGCGAGATTATGTGAAGTAAAGAAAAAATTCTAGGATTACCAAACAGTGAGATTAAAATTAGACAAAACAGAAAACAATGTAATTTCACTAGAATGAATGATGAGAGCAAAACTACTTACCCATCTTTTTCCTCTAAAATTGACGAACGGAGATTGGACAAAATTATTCTTATAACTTATGGTGAGCGAAAGAGAGAAAGAGCAGGAAGGCTAAATGATAGATAAAAGTCCTGAGTTAAACTACTGCGAATAGGAAAAAAAAATACCTTTTATTCTGTTTAGATAAATAAAACCAATTTAAATATTGTAATTATAAATTAGTGAAAAAGAAAGCGCGAAGAGAACAGAGAAAATGTGGGAGAAAGAAACTTATTGAAATTAGAAATTAATTATTTAAAAAAAAAACATATTTTAGATGCGCCTTTATTAATTGCGTAACTTAAGAGACAACTCTAAGAATTAAGAATATTTGAAGGAAAAAAAATCATTGAGGAAAATTCCGTGTAATCATTATTAAGGTGAAAAAGTTCATCACACGCAACTCTAAAAACAAGAGAATCACTTTTAAAAAGTAATGTAAACACACATTAACACATTATGTAAGTAAAAAAAAAGTTGAGATGAAGTGAAGGATCTTAAACAGAGTGTTCGCTTTAGTGTTAAACGGTGATGAAGAAGGATTCAATGAAGTCATATAAAAATAGTCACATGAAGGCAAAAATCTATTTCGAATCATGCCATTAAAACATCCCATTTAACAGATTAAGAGAGAGAAAAAAGGGAGAGAAATCACACCATTGAAAGGTCAGAGATACAACATATACCATAAACTCACTAAAAGATGAATTGTAGAAACTGTATTTCTCTTTACTAAATTTCATTGTAAAGGATAAAAGTGAGAAAATGATGATAAAACAAGTTAAATTAAAATTTTAACGTGTTCATAGCCTTTCGTATTGCAATAAGTAAAAATAACTTTAAAGAAAAAAAATGAAGGAAAATGTGAAGACATAAATATAAAAGTGAAATAATCTTAATTGCCATTGAAGTCACCACATAAGGATAAAAGAGAAAAAAACAGAAAATACATCCCTTAACAAACTAATAAAGGAAAAAAACACAGAACTACAAGCTTTCTAATTCGTTATGATTTTTTTGTTACTTAAATGTATAAAAAAAATAGAAGAGAACTATTATTGAAGAACATTAAAAAAAAGAGGTCTAATATAAGGTTAATCTAATGCGTAATTTAAATTTGAAAATGAAAACTAAGAAAAAAATCTTTGCACTTCCTCTTTAACATTAATATTTAAAAAATGAAATGAAAAACAACTACTCTTTAGGAAAAGAGAAGCAAAAAAACATAAAAAATATTATAAAGGGTATATAAATAAATAAAAATAAAATAAACGTAAACAACAACAGCATTTAGAAGCACTGAATTGTAATAAAAAAGAGAGAAAAAAAGTGAAAAAACAGCAGGTGACATATGAAAGAGAGCGAGAGAAACTCGGAATGACAGCAAGGGATAGAGATATTTAAAAAAAAATCGCATAAACTCCACTAACAAAATGACGATGAAAAATTAAAAAATATGGACTATTGCCAGATTATGATGAATTTTTCATTGTCATGTAAGGCATTATAAAAAAAATCACTCCCATGAATTAAATTTATATGATAGGTGAACTAAATAATAAAAGAAGAGCATGTGAAAAACTCTATCACGTGAGAATATTGTTATCTTTCTTTACAAAAAAAAAGAAAAATATATATACAAAACATTTTAGTTCTCTTCTTTGTCCAATTCCTTGGTTTTTTCAAATTGTTATTTAGTCTGTTATTTGTATAGAAAAAAAAATGAAATGAACATGAGTAAGGAACCTACAAGTTGAAAAAGGAAGAAAAATATTGCGGTTTCTAGTAAAAAAAAAAAAGAGGAAAAATATCTTGTATTCGATAAACGCTAAAAAATAAAGAGGAAAAAACCACCAAAAATTCTTAACCGTGAAAGTGCTTGAGAGAAAGAACAAACATTTCAATAGTACTGCAAAACTGATTTGAGGCCAGGAAGAAATAATGTATTCAATTAGTTATTGGACGACAAATGAATAGTTTCGAAAAGGATATTTGGTGTTTTTTTTTTTAATTTAATTTTAATTGAACAAAAGAACATTTAATTGGATTCTATATTTCGGACCTAATCATAAATAATTATTGAATTTTAAACAAGACAAAAAAAATATAATTACCATTTATTGATGAAAGGATGAACTATTGATTAGATATTGTTATTCTGTATAATGTTTGACCAATAAAACAGTTGATGAATTGACAAAATGGACCACTTTTCAATTGACGCGCGCTCGTAAAACGGCGTCTTTTCGCAGTGTTGCGGCGGAAAATCAATAAGGAATCCATCAAGGAAATTGAAAGTGGCTCAATAAAAAAAAAAACGAGGACACTGTTGAGCTTTCTTTACAGCGCGCTTATCGGCATTCGACATCGGCGGAGTGGCGAAGATGCGGATGGCAGGGAGAAAGTGGGTCACAAATGCATCAGATGCAAATTCTCAGGCACTCACGACGACCTTCCTCAGCAATCACGATAACCAACTTTGCCCCTAATTACACCCCCAAGACGTCCAATTAGCACAAACTTGCGGAACCTCTTCGCTGCACCATTAATTATGCACGGCAGAGTCAAAAGACAGCGCTTCTAATTCACTGTGTTTCTATTCTCACAAAATCACGAGTGTGTATTTTCTCCCCAAAAAGAAACAACGAGAAACATTCATACAAAAAAACATCAGCCGTGATTTGAGACATTCGTGGGCATCTCTTCCTCCTGTGTGTTGAGTAAATTCATCAAAGTGCATCTCTTCCACGACCATTACTGATGATGATCTTAGCTGCAGCACGACGCCGGCGTTGGATCCACTCCGGAGCGCTTCGTGATGTTGAGACGCGTGAACTCTTCAGCAGTCGTGGGATGAATTCCCACCGTGTTCATTAATATCTTCATCGTGAGGCCACATCTGCAGGACAAACGGCGACATTGATGAGAATGTTAGAATTAGCGCTTAAGTGAAGAAAGTTATCGACACTCGTTGATACAAATTGCGTGCAATTTCCTTCTTTTAACACAATTAACACAAGCTAAATTCGACAGTCCCAAGGACTAATTAGTCGAAATAAGTTATATTTTCGCCTTAAATTGTGTTAAAAAGGAAAATGAACGTAATTATTATCGATAAAGTGCCACTTTGCACAAATCTCCTTTCAACTAGTGAAAACAAGCAAGTATTCCTCTAACCCACAAAACATTGTCGACCCCAAATACGTGATTTAAGAACAAGTTGCTCTTGTTTCTTCAGTCACATACTGTGGTACTTCTACTCACTTGAGTGCTGCTGCAAATCCCTGGATCACCTCTCCTGCCACTGGACCAACATAGTGCAGCCCAAGCACCTTCTGATCGCCATCGCGGTGCGCCACGGCCTTCAGATAGCAGTAGCGCACGCTTTTCTGCGGCACGAAGAACTCAGTTGGCTTGTAGTACGCGTGAAACACCTCAACGTTGTCCTCGCCAAACTCTTGCACGGCCGCTTCCTCGCTCATACCCACGCATCCATACTCCAGCGGAGTGAATACTGTCGTCGCCACGTCCCTGTAGTCCATCAGATCCTCGCCGCCGCCGAAGATGCGCCGTGCCAGCAGCCGTCCCGCCAGAATGGCCACCGGCGTCAGCTCCGGCTGTCCATCGATCACATCGCCCACGGCATACACGCCCTCCACATTCGTCTCTTCGCGCTCATTCACCGGCACCTTCTTGTTGTCCTGATTGAACTTCACGCCGGCACTGGGCAGCTGCAGGTCCTCGGTGAGAGCCGTTCTGCCGATGGCGAACAACACGGTGTCGTACACATCGCTGCCCTCGACGCCCTCGCTGTTGCGATACTTCACCAGCAAGCGCCCCTCCGCTGTTTTCTCCACACTCGTGGGCACCGTCTTGAACAGGAAGCCGATGCCCTTCTCTGCCATCGCGCTGGCCACAATGTCTGCCATCTGCTGGTCAAAGCCGCGCAGGACAATCGAGCGCACCATCACAGTGGCGTCGTAGCCGAAGCCCTTGAGGAAGCCGGCGCACTCCAGACCAATATCTGCAACACATTGCCAATTGATTAACGTTATCAGGGTGATTTATCAGCTATCTCCGCTGATTTATTGCCCACTCACAGCCCGCTCCGACGACCAATGTCTTCCCCGGTGCCGTGGGCATGCTGAAGATGTCATCACTGGTGATACCGTACTCAATGGCTCCTGGAATGTTTGGGTAGCGCGGACGTCCGCCCACCGCAATCACCACGTGCTTCGCATTCAGCACCCTCTCCGTGCCGTTCTTCAGCACCGCCACCACATTGTGCGGATCCCTGAAGTATCCCAGGCCATTCACGTACTCCACCTTCCTGCAAAACGCCGCCGTAAGAGAGCACAAATTGAGATTCTGAATGGTAAATCCGTTAAATCAGCCGAAATGGCAATGGATTCGCGCTTCACTGCGCTGATAAGCGCGCGTCATGAAGTGTGCGAATCATGCTCGCGAATGACGAAATAAGCAGCAATTCACTCACTTGTCCCTGAGGTCCACTCGCGTGACCCAGTTCACGGATTTGATGTGATTCTGTACAGCCTCCGTGACCGCCGCCCAGTCGATGGCCACCTGTTCGGGGTTCACGGACCAGCCATACGCCTGTGCCTCGTGGATGCCCTCGCCCAGCAGGGACGCCTGGTGCATCAGCTTCTTCGGGATGCAGCCCACATTGACGCACGTGCCGCCGAGGCCCCACTTCGTGCCGCGCGGCGACGGCTTCACGAAGTCCAGCACGGCCACCTTGGCGCCATGTCCCACAGCCTCCTTGGCGCACGCCAGGCCGCCAGATCCGCCTCCGATCACCACCAGATCATAGTCGAAAGATCCTGCGAACAACAGACATTCTCACTCAAGCATAACCCTGACACTGACTCCAACTCACGCGGCGCCGGGCATTGATCGTGTGGGAGGAAGAAATGCGCAGCAGATTCTCCGGGGACCACCGAGAGGAGCCCAATGAAGCTCCAGACATGCCAAGTCATTCGAAATCACGCTCGACAGGAGTTCTCAAGTCTCCTCACCGCGGGGGATTCATGCATTCAGTACAGAAGAAGCCTACTTACGACTGGAGAACCGTCGAACACGTGAACATTGGCTGCAGGAGAAGTAATTCTGGTAAACCGGCCGAAGAATTCTCACGGAAAAATTTCTCAAAATCGCCATCTTTAATCACCAACCCACTCAGTGACTGCGGCGCCCCCTGACAGTTCTCCACCCGGCGCGTTGTCTGGACAGTCGCTTTTACCAGACATTTCTCAATTTCCGCGAATATTCCCATTAATTTCCCACCCGGACGATTTTCCAAGAAGGCGCACATTCCGCCCCATCGACCGTGGTGATTGAACAGTACGATAAGAGCTGAAGCGTGGGAAAAATCGACCGCAAGAGTGAGTCTGCGACATTCACCCAAGGCCGCAAGATATCAGGCAATTACGCCTTAAATGCCTATCTTTCAGCCCTATCAATGAATTCTGTGCTCATCACGGGTTGTAACCGAGGTCTTGGCCTGGGGCTGGTCAGATGTTTTGTCCGAAATCGCCAAGAAGCGCCGAAATTCCTCTTAGCCACCGTGAGGAATGCTGAAAAGGCCGAAGTAAGTTCTTTCCCACTGGCAAACTCACCACTTATCGGTGCCATTTCTCACTTTACAACACTCTGAGCAGTTACTGGGCACTTGAAATGCACGAAATATGCGAAAAAACGTGAACAAAAGCGCGAGAACAATTACAGCGAGAGTTTGGTACTCGATTGCCTTGGATTGTCGTCACTGTGTCGCTGGAGTCGCTGTGAAGGCGCATTTATATTCGCCGAGTCGTTTCCCCTCTTATCTATGACGTCATGCGGAGACTTTTCTGGAAGTGTGTGAAGAATCTGAGAAATTTCTTCGTTGCTCTTTACAGGAATTGCAGCAATTGGCAAAGGAGCACCCAAATATTCATATTTTGGAAATTGACCTGAAGAACTTTGACGAATACGACAATTTCGCCAGGAAAGTGGGAGACATTGTGAAGGAAAATGGACTGAATGTTCTTCTCAACAATGCCGGATACTCTCCCAAGTCCACCCGTTTGCCTCATACGCAGAGGAAGGATCTTCTGGACTGCTTCGAGGTGAACTCCGTTGTTCCCGTGATGCTGACCAAGGCTCTCTTGCCGCTGCTTCAAAAGGCCGCCAGTGCGAACGTTGATCGCGCTATTGGACCGCAGAGGGCGTGCGTGGTGAACATGTCGACATTGCTGGGATCGATTGCAGCGAACGACAGTGGCGGATTGTATGCGTATCGTATGTCCAAGGCGGCTCTGAACATGGCAACGAAGTCGATGAGTCGAGACATGAAAGGCGACAATATCATGGCAGTTTGCCTACATCCGGGCTGGGTGCGTACAGACATGGGCGGCTCGAGGGCGCCACTGGATGTGGAGGAGAGCACATCTAGTATGGAGAGACTCATTCGAGGACTGTCTGCGGAGCACAATGGCAAATTCCTCCAATACGACGGAAAAGAGCTTGAATGGTGAAATGTACAAGATAATTTGAAAATAAAGTAGATTTTTTTTTATAAGGTGATATATTTATAGTCATTTAAAATTAAATTTACAGTTTACTTCTTATTACTCATTTCTATAATTAGGGCTTACAAGTGTATTTTTTTCAATTTTTCCTTCTTATCCACTTTTTAAATACATTTATAATAGGTTTCTCTCTCGCACGCTAATTTTCTCATTTGACTCAGGACAGACAAAAATTGTAAAATAGTTTAGCAAAGGGGAAAAAAATAATAATAAATATAAATGACGAATAACATGGCATATAACAAAATAAAAAGTAGCTATTTCTCAAACTCCTCTCTCATTGTATTTTCCTTATACAATAATAAAAATATTTTGTGGAATTAATTCTTCACTCTTCTGTTGTGTGACAAAGTCGTGTTTTCACTTCTTCTTCTTCTTCTTTAGTTTAAATCATTTTTGTAAAGAAAAAAAAGGAAGATTTCATGAGGAATCGATGAAATAAATACAACAATTGAATTTAATGACATAAGAAATGAAACGATCATGAATCCCTTCAAAAATATCTCTTTTTACGGCTAATAAGGAGGAAACATAAACGAGGGATAATCAATTATCATTCGTTCCCGGCATTTCTGTACCATTTTTCTCACTTTACATCTATGTAAAAGTAATAATTTATGGATTTATATCATAAATACAATGTAATAAGATTAGTTTATCAACTAATGCTCATCGATAATCATGTATAATTGGCTATCTAAATAGAAATCTATTCATGTTTTTAAACTATTTCTTCTTTATAATTTCTTTTTTTTCTCATTTTTTAGTGCTTTTAGGAGTTTTTGAAACTTTTCTTCTTCACTTAAATTCACTACGATTTCTTTCTCATCTGTCTACACTTTTTTCTTTTAGCATTTAAGTCGTAAAAAATTCTGCCACTTTTCGCTCTCAGAAGGATTTTTTTTTCACTTTCTGTTCTTTTTGAGGAAAATCTTCAACGGAAAGACAAAGAATTTCACAAAAAAAACAAAATCATCACTTTCACTACACTTACAGAGTATCATAATATATATATGTATATATATATTTAGGTTTTTCTCTTCTCTTAGTAAAATAATTTTTATTGTATTAAAAAATGTTTCTCTTTTTGTATACTTTTTCTCGTCAATTTTCCTTTACAATCTAGATGATTTTTTTTCTCTTTGAAAATATTCTTTTTATCGTTTATTACTTTTTCTCATTACACTCTAGTTAACCTTATTTAATGTAATCTACAGTATTTTTAAATATATTTTTCTTCTTTTTTTTAGGTAAATCCCTTAATGTGTAGGTGTATAATGATTTTCTCTCTTTTTATATTTCTTATGCTTACAAAATATAAAGAACACATAATTTCCACATATTCCATCTTTTTTGTTTTCCTTTCTCTCTTATGCAACTTCTTAATCAAATCTCCTCCACATTTGCTATTTGGTTTTTAATGTTCTCTTTCGCTTTTCCATCGACAATCAATTTTTTCCCTTTCTATTTCTTTAGTTAGTGGCTGAAATTTTTTCCTTTTTCTTCATTCTCCTTCTGAAATGTATAAGAAATTGATGGATTATATTTACAAATATTCATTTCTCACTTCATTTCTTAGCTCTCAAACAACAATAACCTTTTTTTTGTCTTTCTTATTTGTAATAGTGAGTGTAATATGCATTTTATTACAAGGAGAAAAAATCTTAACTGCTTCTCTTTTTATGCTCCTAAAATATGTTTATGGCAGACCAAAAAAATATATATTTCTATTTTTTTAACACTATTTTTTTTCTTTTTCCAATATAAGGATTTCTTCTGTGTTTCTTCACTGTTTTACAAAATACACGTTTTTGCTTTCGTCTTAGGTAATATTTTTCTGTTCTCACGTCGTGATTTTCCACTTTTAAAATGTTCTCCGTTCTTTTTTCTCTTTTACTTTAGTAACTAAATTCCATCAATTCCATTATTTTCATCAGTATAATGCAGTTAATTTTTAATCTTCATTTACATGTAGGACT
Organism: Phlebotomus argentipes; assembly: GCF_947086385.1. Classification (NCBI taxonomy): domain Eukaryota; kingdom Metazoa; phylum Arthropoda; class Insecta; order Diptera; family Psychodidae; genus Phlebotomus; species Phlebotomus argentipes. The sequence goes on along the minus strand of NW_026776181.1, from coordinate 2,207,216 downwards.
TTTCATAATATTTTTCTTCCGTTACCATTTAATTAAAAAAAAACGACTGAATATCTTTAATTCGTTTTCAAATTCTCCATTTTTTCGTGTGTTTTTCTGGTTTCTTCTTTGCAATCAAATATCCTTTTTTTGCTGAAATTCTGTTTCCTCTTCATTATGTCAACTATTTTCTTTACCTTCTCCCTTTAACTTCTGTTTTTACTTTTATTATAAAATTGGCAGTTCATATGTTATATATTTCGATTTCTGTAGCACCATGCAGCGAAAATATACCGTCTTCTCTATATATTCTTATTCTTTTGAAAAAATCGACCTTTTCTTCTGTGTCTTGAAAGGTGAACAAAAGAGGTGTTCTTTTTCATCTTGCAATGTGTAAAACCGCGAGAAAATTGCAGGTAAAAATGTAAAATGTGAATAAATATACAAATCTAACTTGCGTTATTTTATATAAATCTTTGGGAAGAAAGAATGAAGACAAAATCGGTGTGTATTTTTTATACAATAAAATTGAGAAAAGGAATCTTGAAATATTGAGAATGTTGGTCATAAAATAAACAAAAAGTAATCATATTGAGACAATAAATAAGTTATTTCTTCTTATCATCTTGTGTCACTATAAAATTACGCACGAATAGAAAATGAACTGCAAGGATGATTTTTTCTTCGACTCTTTTCTCCTCTTGTGGCGAATGTGAAAAAGTGATGAATAAAATCTTGATAATCCCGTCTATATATATATTAACTCTTTTATGCCTTTATTCTCATTAAATGTCCCTTTAGAAATATTACAAAAGTATTCTTTTTTTTTAGTGAATTTGAACACATTTTCTGTTTCATTTTCTGCTCTTATTTTTTTTTTGTTTAATTTCATTCAACATCATATTTTTTTACTTCTCAATCGAATCCCACTTTTTTTCGCTATTTATCTCTACAAATTACACTGCTAATGAAAATTCTTACTTGTTACGCTGCGCATTCTTGCATTGTTCTTCTTTCCACTGAAATCCTTACAACTACAGCTATATTTTTCCTTTACTTTAGTTTACTCGTGAATGTGAATGAAAGTTCTATTTTTCAAATAGAAATCTACATTAATTCCTTCTTTTGTGGCTCTTTCTTAAAAGGTTTTGCTTGTTTTCACTACGTATTTTCACTCTCTGTCTCACTTTCTAATATAAACTAAGTTTATATCTTCTCTATATTCTCTTAAATATTTTTCTATATATTTCATTTAGTAGTAACATTGTAAGTTTACACCACTTTCTCTCTCTTTTTCTCTCTCTCTCTCTCTCGTCATTCCCTCCGCATTTAAAAGGGAAGGCAAACATAGATTCAAAATATGTATACAAAATCCAGGCAAATTCTACGTTTAGAATAAAGAAAAATAATGCAAGAACAACCGAAACAACTTTAATAAATATAAATCTTCAGTAAAGTTGCCTAATAAAATAAAACGTAATTATGGTAGAATCTAAATGAGTGAATAACGGTGGGTAAAATAGTTCGGTATTTCTTATATAACAAAATAAAATTCTTCAGAGGCAGTTTTCAAAATAGGATCGCTTTTCTTCGTTGTATTAACGGCCTTCCAAACCGTTGGATTGCAAATAATTTTTTTGGACTCAACGCATAATAGAGAATCATCAGCGAGAAATAAAGTGTTAATGAAATCAAGTGTTTTCTGTTGTTTTTACACCTAGCAAAATCTTCCCACTACTCTTTCTCACTCCTTAAAGACCTAAAGTATGTTTATATATGCTCTTCATGATTACGTTATACGTCTAACTTTGCTTTAATGCTATGCTCTTTTATGCTATTTCTCTCCCATATCTCTCTCTATTTTAATGTATGTGTAATCAAATCGAATTAGTCTCTTTGTTAATAGCCACTTTATCGAACACTTTGAATTGTAATTAATAATTGGTTGGAAATTTTCCTCCTCACACGCTTTACGCTATGGTACAAGATTCTCTCTGTCTTGTCGGCTAAACTACTGCACAATTCATGTGACTTTTGGGGTGCTTTTGGATGTGAACTCTCAATAATTTTATTGAACCTCTTTTGCATTTTCTCATGTTACATTATAATCAGTCAATTTGCATTTCTTGATCATTGTGTTTTGTGTTTCTTCTTTCGTCTCCTTTGCAGATTGAAAACATGAACTTCAATTTTCACCTCAAAAAACGGAAGATTGATTTCACGAAGAGAATTTCTCTTTTGGTTAATCATCAACTAAGCACAAGAAAAAAATATAGAAATGTTTCTACAAAGTGCAACTTTTCCCATGTCATTCCACTAAAGAACAATAAATTGATATTTTTTGTGTAAAATATTACTCTATATGCGAGAAAAAAAAGGAGTTTTCATCTTAGAATTAATGTTTTGCTATACATAAGAATTTACCATTATATTTATTACAATTATGTATACCATTAAATTAGCTTTTTTTCTCCTTTATAATAATATATACTATAATGTGATTTTTAAAGCATCGAAAGAAATTAAAGCTATAGCATGAAGTTTTATGTTTTCTCTCTCATTTTTCACCATAGCTAAATAATATATTCACTACATAATCCTTGTATAATTCCCATTCTTTCCGCTCACTTTCAGAGAGAAATGTTGACTTTTGTTCCAGCAAAATTCACTTAAGTGAGGGAAAAATCATTATTATCTAAATTAACAAGAGAAGAAGACATAATTACTACTAATAATTGTATACAAATTATGACAAAAAAAAATTATATGTAGAAAGAGAAAATAAAGAGAATTATGAATTCATACTAAAATTTGATATTCTTCAGTTAATCCACATTTCTAATTTCCTCAATCGTGATTTCTCTTTCTTCATTTTTTTCTCCCCTTTAATGTGTAACTCTTAGAAAATTCATCTACATAAATGGCAGTCTTGTGAGTAAGGAATCCACAAATGCTGTTGTCGCTCTTCTTTCACACAAATTGTAAATTCACCCTAAAATTGATCGCATGGACGATATTTTGGCGCAAATTCTCACTCTTGTCTTATTTCTCATCTCAATTTCTTAGCCATTTCTTTAATGTCCCTTCGACAGATGATCAGCAATTGATTGGATGCTCTTCTTCTTCTTTTTTTATATCTTCTTGCGGTCAAATTTCTACAAAATCTCTCTTCTCGCCGAAATAGACTTTGCAGACTTTTGTCCTTTGTACAACAAAATCAAAAAATGAACAACTTGTTTGTGGGGTTTTTCTTCTTCTTCTAGAGAATGGGAGAAAGCAACGGCGGGAAAATGAAGTGCTTTCCCCCCTTTTCAATGTGACTACAAAAGGGAATATTACTATATATTCATTATGATTGTGTAAAAAATAAAGGAGTGAAACACAAAAAAATAACAAATTCTATAAACAAAGATTGTGTGGCAATAAATACAATAGGGAAAAAGGGCGTGTGTTGTAGGAATTGAGTCTTGTCATTTTACCATTCGTTTGCTTAAATCCTTCCCCTCTACTCTCCTTATCTCTGCTCTAATAGTTTAGGAAAGTCTATAAAATATTTTTAATTAAAGATTTTCTCATCTCTTCGCTACAATCTATTGGAGTGGATAGTTGGATTCTTTAAACTTCATCTACGGTATTCCTTTGGATTAATCTTAGTTCATTATTAACATTTCCTCCTCTTTCGCTACTTCCTTCCGCCTTTCACTCCTCCTCCTTTTTCTTTTAAAGTATTGTGGCAGTTTTCGTGGGTGTTTTGAGATATATTCTTTTCATAAATCGTCTTTGAGGAATCTTATGCAACGACAGAGTATGTACAGTTTGTTTCTCTACCTTGTCTTCAATTTGGTGTCGTGGCCTTGGCGTTCTCACACTTGGTGAAGTCTATTTGAGCGTAGTTGAAGGCGACCGGCGCCACTTGAGCGCCCACCGGCGCCGCATTGGGACTTGGGCTGGCCGACGAGTCTCCCGATAGCGACGTGTTCTTCGAGGAGGCGCTCGAGGAGGACAGCTCCGTGGCCTCCTGGCGCGCCAGTGGCGCCACGCCGGCAGCGCCCGCGCTGCACGGCGGCAAATCCAAGCTGGCGTAGTGCAGCTCGCGCTCGCTCGTCACCGATGGCGGCCGTGACGAGATGTCCGCCACGGAGTCCGGGCGCGAGCTAGAGGACTCGGTGAAGGATTGTGGGCGCATCAGCGTGGCACTGGAGGGACTCTTGCTGCCGCACAGCGTGCTCGAGGATGACGAGGAGCCGCACAGCGTCGAGGCGGACGAGGAAGACGATATGGGGGGCACGTGGTCGCTGTTGGCGGAGTTTGGACGATTGAGACTCAAGCTGGAGATCTTCGACGTGATCTTGTCGCTGTTTACCGAGTTCGGTCTCGACGCGACGCGCAGGGAGTCAAATGAGCCATCAGACTCCTTGCCATACCTGCAAGAAGACATTAATCAGCACACTGCAGCACACCAATCCACAGGATTCACACACAAACACTTACCAGAAAGGACGCTTGAGTGACGAGGGATGCGTGATACGAGGACTCACAACCTTCTCCTCTCGCGCCGCCTCTTCGGCCGAGGCGATGGGGATGAAGCCCTCGAAGGTGTTAAGAGAGATCTGGCTGGAGTTGTTGCTCAGCGGAGTCACCCTCTTCGGCACCGTCGTGCTGGCGGTGGTCGTGGAAGGCCTCATCAGCACATAGTCCCCAGCCACGTCCTCAGCACTGTTCCTCAGCGGTGAGACTGACGGCGTGATCTTCCGCACGCCCACCGGTGGGCAGTTCACATAGTCCGGCACCTCCATCGACAGCCGCCGGATCTTCGTCTGTTGCGTCACAGAATCGACGTAGCGATTCTCCAGCATCTCCTCGGCATGGCACTTCCGCAGGCCCTTGCCCGAGCACTCCTCCGTCGAGATGCCCTCCATGGGCACAGGAGTGGTTGGCGTGGCCACGCCGCTGCTTCCGTGGGACACCTCCTCCTCGGCCAGCATGAGTGTGCCGCTGGTGCCATCCACCAGGCACTTGCGCGCCTCCACGTGCTGGAATGGTTTCATCGGGCTGCTCGGGCTGAACGGGAAGATGGCAGCATTTGATCCTGTTGGCGTCACAATGCCACTGTCCTTTGACTCTGACCTGTGAGCCGGCTGTTGACCCGTCGAGCCTCCGGTCAGCGGCAGAAAGGACTGCTGACTCTCACTCTTTCCCGTCAGCGAACTCCTGCCGGCATACAAATTCTGCTTCCCTTGCTGAATATTGATCGGCATGGAAGTCATCCTTTGTCCATTTCCCGACGACTCCCTCTTCGCCCCACCATTCCGCCGCACACCCTGAAAGCTCATGTTGATGTACTCATCCGACGCCGGCTTCTCAGGGATGGTGTTATTGTTGACAGTCTTGCTATTCTTCGGCCACGACATCTCAATGTACCCTTCGGGCGCACTGGACATCCGCGGCATGTCCACATCCATCTTCTCATGGATGCCCTCCACTGGGCTCATGTTCAGGTAGTCGTCGGACGTTGTGGAGGTTTTCGGAGAGGTGGCCAGCACCGCTCCGCTGGGCGCAGCCCTGCCCAACACAGGCGACATGTCCATGTTGTTGTTGTTCTTCACCAGAGATCGCAGCGGCACCGTTCGCGGCGACATGTACGACTTCACAGGAGAACTGGACAGGCTGGGACTCTTCGTCACCGCCACCGGTCTCATCTCCACATAGCCATCCGTGGTGTCCGCCGTGCGGCCGCCGTACGTGATGTCGTGCGGGAAGTTGCACGACTCTGAGGACTGCGATGAGAGCGCAGGCATGGGCATGGTTGACGTGGGAGTCTCTTCGTCGCCCCGCGAGAAGTCAATCTCCATGAAGTCATCCATCAGCTCCTGATTCGTCCTCTTGTCCAGCATCGGTGCACTCGAGGACTTTTTCCCACCTTTGGCCGATCCATTGTTGTTGGCTAGATTCGTCTGCGCAATGGTGGATTGGCTGTGACCACTCTTGTACTGCTCCGAACGTGGCACTTTGGCACGCGACCCAAGAGAGAACGCCCGAGCTCTAAGGCTCGAATTGTCCGTGTTCAGGAGATCTATGCGAAACTTCCTCTTGTTGTGCTCCATTCGACTGCCCACCGAATACGCTCGGATTGGTCGATCGCGCGAGGAGTTGTCCTCCTCATCGGGCGTAAAGCGCGCAAACACCTTCTCCAGCGGATAGTCGGCAAAGCGCGTGTCCGTAGACGGCGTTCCCGACGTGATGCTGGAACTGCTCGCCGCCGAGCTCATGCCACTCATGCCATGGTGTCGATGCGACGCATCCATGTCCACATACTGATCGTGCTGCGATCCACCGTCCACGCCCTCCTCAGCCAGACTCGAGGCACGACTGTGCACGCCCGAGCTCCCTGTATACACGCCTCGGCCGAAGTCCACACCCGGCGACATGGGCAGATACCCAGAGGAGCCCGTGGGATCGCCGGGCGAGCTGCCGCACGGACTGTACATCTCGATGTAGCTGCTGCGCCCTTCCACAGAGCCCACTGGCGGCGCCGGGCTGCCTTTCCGCTGGCCCTGGCTCTGGGCAATGGGCAGCGACAACGAAGTGCCATTCTGTGTGATTCCCCTGTGGTTCCTGTCGTACATGGAGTGCAGCTTCTTGTCCCCGTTCCAGTACTCGTCGGAGTTCTCCTCCAAAATCGCCGACTCCTGCGACATGCCACTAAACAGAGAGAGAGAGGGAGGGAGATGAGCTTGACGATTCTTTCGCCGGCAAGGCAATTACTCACCCCATATAGCTGCGGAAGTGGTGACCATACTCGTCCGGTGTGAGCGACTGCCCAAAGCCGTCAGTCTCATCGATGCTGAGCGAGGAGCCGTCGCTCTCCGAACACGCCCCAGACGGACTCAGCGGGCAGGAGTTCACCGGCGGGCTGTTGCTGTGTCGGTTGTACATGGAGTGAGGGCGATTGGAGGGAATCGACCTCGGCGGTGGCATCGATGTGTTGTTCTGCTGGCTACTCTCGCTGATGGCGCGATTTCGCGACGGGAGACTGTCGCAGCGCTCCCTCTTCATGGCCGAACCTTGTGGGGGAGGCAGACAAGAAGAAATTAGACCACATCTCCCCAAGGGCGCAGTACAACCATGAGACATATTTTCTCACTCCATTTCTCTCTTTCTCTCGAGAGAGAGTGAAAAAAGCTCTTAGACGCTAAGTTGGATAGTCAAAAGGAATATGAGGATGGTGTGAAGGAATGCGAAAATAAAGTTACTGTATTGTAGCAGTCATTTGAATAATGACAATGGAAAAAATTTCATGGTTCTGTGATAAATGAATAGTTATAATAAATCGAAAGAAAGCATCTTAATTGAGGTCAGTTCACACACACTCACACACACTTGCACGCAAATTTCAGCAATTTATCATTCAAGGAATAAATTATAGATGGAATTTTGCACATACACACTGCGTATGATAGTAAAAACGTGAGATTCACTTCTTGCCTGTGCCCAAATCACCATCCCGCAATCACTATCAAGAGTTAGTCCCGCTCCCAATCACTATACATACTGTTCTTGTGAAGAGTTCGTGTTCGGACAATTTTAGTCACATCAGAGGATTATTGAACACAAACAGTAAAGAATATATGCAAAGAATGTACAATAAATAAATTAATGTGGTAACAGAGCTTTTTACAAAAACCTATACAATCACTTATCGGGGAGTAAATAAAGAACACAGTGTTGAGGTGGTGTAATGTGATAACCTCATTCTCGCGAGGCGCTCCCTCAGCGTGACAAAAAGCACACTCTTTTTACTCCGCAGCCACTGTCTCATGTCAACAATTCAGCGCATAAAACCACAGGGAGAAAAGCTCACACAGTGAAGGATTATCATCGCAATCAAAGGGATGAAGGAGAATAAAAATTAATAACTCAATTTCGCAGGGCAAAAACTTCTCTCCACTCAACTTTTCCATGTTATGCGCTCACGGCATAAAGCTACATATGTTTCTCTGCGACCCAAAGTATATACCAAGATAATTCTGTTACAATTCCACCCACTCTCTTCACAATCTCGCGGGCACTTCGCACTGGTAATTTCTTGTATCCTCCTCAGAGACACTCCGGGAATGTCTTTGCATGCGGCAAGAAGAGATAGAGAGGGTGAATTTGCTCTGGGTGAGTGAGAAAAGTTCGGTGCGATGGAAAAAAGTTCAATCTAACGAACGCAATAAAATCAGGCAAAGAAAAAGATCTTCTGCTTCTCCCAAGGAAGGCAAAAATTCCTCCACTCTCCGGGCGGGGTGGGGGTGAAATGAACTTTTTCTCCATCGCTCCTCGTCGATGAGCTTTCGCCATAAGAGTCTTCTGCCATCACTCACAGGGCATAGCAACAAATATCCGAAAACCAATGGATACACTGGGTAATCAGACAAGTAAACAACAATAAGGCGAAACAAATTGTAAATAGGATGAGTGAGTGTACATAATATAGTGAGGAGGGCAACATAGTAGTGCGGCGCAAACAAATTCAAGTAGTGTGGCTTTTCTTGCAAGACCCTTGAATTATTTATTGGGGTGCGCACACCAACCCCCTCCGCGCGCTCAACATCGGCAAGGGTGTGAGAGTGAAAGGGAAAAAACTATAATATACCTACCAATATTAGAAATATGACGATGGTGCAAAAATCGATTGAACCGTATCGTGGAAGCCCCAAAAGAAGAAGAAAAAAAAGAGGAAAACACAAGACAGAAATGAGAATGGAAACCACCTCACAATATTGGCTAATATCAGTTCAGTGGGAGAGATGCTCTCCCATCTTTGCACCCCCGCCCAAAAACATAGTGATGTCACACAAATTGGAATCACACAGTGGAAAAATTTCAACCAGAGTGTGGAGGAGAGCTTCTGGAAAGCACAACATAATGCTTATGGTGAAAATATTATGTAGTGTTGTATTGGCATACTAAAGCCCAATACTAAAGCCACCCTTCGGGTCAGAATTACATTCCCAAAATACCGTCTCTTTCCCAAAACCGCACTTGATTATTTTCTCTTGCAAACAGAGCCACAGAGACTCTCTCTCTCTCTCTCTCTCTCTCTTTTGCCCATTCTTGTACGAAGAAATGTCTTCGGATGCTTGCAAATTGTGTTTTTCCAACACTCCAACTGTGGCGGCAAAAGGAGATAAACATGTGACAAACACTTGAGCCCTCACTCGTCTCAGAAAATGCGCATAAGATTGAAAATATACGATTAAGCTGGGGAGTATGTATAAAGTGAGAGTATTTATCTTATGCGAATAGTTGATAGTTTTCGGGAACATTCCAATTCTCATCATTTTCACCCCCTATCATTGTACTGCACACATCTTGTGTTATTTTCTGTAATGCCGAGAGGGTGGTTCAGGGCGACCTGTTGATGCTGTGAGATATTTAAGGGATTACAGTGTAATTTGCACATACTTCAGGGAATTATGTTGTGTATATAATTAAAAGTTAACACTTTAAGTATGTGAAATAAAAAAAAAAACTAACTGCGAGTCCTGAATTTGACTTGATCTTGCTGCTTGAGCTTCTTCATCAAGTGCGATGGGCATTCTGATGCGAATTGAAAGGTGAGACAAGTGTAATTAGTGTTCATGTCTATGCAAATCAGTAAAGGTTTTTCTCTCTGCGCCATCATTTGCATCTTGATGGCATTATCCTATGGATATTATTCAGATCAAATATTTATGGCTTTTCATGTGCAGCCAATGAAAATGAACATGTTAATTGTTCAGCCGCGCACCATTCACACCTTTCGAGGTGAGAGAGATAAGTCTCTGCGGCGTTGCACTCAATCTTGGCCAGCACAAGACTCTCTTCCAGGGCGCTTCACACACACTCACACACGCCACAAACTTCCGGTGGAGCAGTTGAAGAGAGAGATATACAACATTTTGGAGGCAGGGAGGGAGTGAGTGGCTTTAGACAGAGATACGTACTCCTCGCCGAGCTCGCATTTCGCGCGCGGCGCATCAACAGAGGCGATCCGCCCGAGAAGGAGGCGGAAGCTCCTGGGAACTTGCCGCCACTGATCTTCCTCGTCGGCGCCACACTCTTCGGCTTCTCGTCCGGCTCCGCACTGGCCAGCGCCTGATCCTCCACGATACTCTCCATGGACGTGGTGGACATGTGATGATGGTGATGATGAAGGTGATGGTGCGCGATGGGCGGGAAATCTCGCTGCTGATCGCGATTATTGTTCATCTCGGGACAATTGCCCACGCACGGCGGCAGGTGGTTGTTATTGAGATGGCCACCATCCGACACTGGCGTGGCTCCATGTGGAATTCTGTGCGAACAGAGGGAATTCGGAGCCCCGTCCATGGGACATGTGCAATTGACAACGCGCGGCATCGGCACCACGATGGCCGTCTCCTCCGTGAGCGGCAGTGAGCGCGTTCGCTGGTGCACCGGCTGCACGCCCGACCCGCCCGCCTTCGCAGATGCGGATGCTGTGACAGAGGATGAAGACGGCGCGGCGCTGAGCACTGCCGCCGCGCACGGCAGCGACAGTGCCCTTTGGTGGCATGATGTGGACGCCGCGACCGCCGCTGTGAATTAGAAGAACGGACAATGGCGCGATTTTAGACACACAGAGAATAGGGCGCACACATTAGGACCACAGCAGTCCCGGTGGAATAGGAGCCATGTTAGTGCCCAACGGAAAACGAAGAACGAGAGGTGATAAAGAGGAAGAACATTTGAACATAGAGAGAGAAACAATCTAATCTTGCAAATAGGGCGGAATCTTCAAAATACACATCATGTTGTTGGATTCTCATATTTCTTTGTATGTGTCGCATGCAAAATTGGGAAAGTTTACTTCTTGTTATTAAGCGCGATAAAGGAATTTTGGACTTTTGAAAATTTTGACCTATTTGCAAAATTGTAGAAATTTTGAAAAAAAAGCTAGAGATTGAAAAACATCCAATAAAAGCCAATTCATAGTGAATGAACAATGAAAATTTCTTATGAATTCGAGTGAAATTTATCCAATATGATCCTTAAGATTACTTCAAATGCCATTAAGTAGCCAATTTAAACAAGAAAATATTATGCATAAAGGCGGATATTAAAAAAAAAATTAGGGCTTCTGCAAAAGGAATTAGTAATACCAACGCAACGGCGAGCAGCCACTTCAGCAGAGAATTCTGTTACAACTCTCAGCAACAATTTAAATGAAGAGATTAAAATGTTAATGAGATGGCAAATGATTGTTATGGGTAAGAAAGTGAGTGAGTGTGTGTGGAAAGTTTGTCCCATATGAGTAGGATTATGCCTTTTGTGAGATATTTCCTCCATTATTCACTATCTTTGGATCCTCTCATCTGCGTGTGCTCTTGCCAGAGCTTTTCATCTGTGGTGTGTGTGTGTGTGGGGAGATTTTCATCCCGGTAAATGTGTATCTTTTGCCCTCCTCTCTTTTCTTGTTTGCAATGGCATGGAAATAAAAACCATCGCCTATATTTTACAATATTCTCCACACACGATTCTCCTTTATATTCCATTGTAGTAATAGCAATATTTTTTAACACACATAGAGGAATTATTGGTCCCACTGAGGAGAGAATACATAGTGTTCCCCATCCATTTGGCGTGCCTAAGAGGAAAATCCTCACAATATGAGAAAATCTCAAGAGTCTATTGCACATTTACAGCCTCTCTCTTTCTCTTTTTCCTCAGTCGTTTCCCTCTTTCCACATCGCTTTTACTCATTCTTCTTCCCTCACTGAAAGCGACGATAGTGTGCCTTTAGAATTATATAGAAGGATATTTGGTAAATTTTCATCCTATATCGCCTCGTCTTCTGTTCCTCGCCATTGACAAGGCAATTACTTTAAACTATTTTATGGCCGATGCTCTCGCCCTTAAGAAGACTATTAAATATTTTACAATCACTTTAGCTTCACAGAGTGACAATTATACTGCGGAAAAGGAAAAAAAATCCGTCCAAATTGAAAACATTAAAATGTGAAAATGCACAACCGTAAAATTGTCAATGAGTTTGATTAAATTAAAGAGCATTTGCCCCTCAAGAAAAAATAGATCTCCTAAAAATGCGCTGCACTCTGACAAAATAAATGAGATCGTTAAGCTCATTAATGTTATGAGACGGAAATACAATATTTCTGACACACACAAATAATTTAATTGCATTTTCTGCTCTCCTTCCTTAAGATTCACCAATATTATTTGCCCCTCTCATAGTGAATTATTATCATTCATTCCTTCGCCACTTTGTTGTCCTCTTGAGGCGCATCGTGGTACGAAAAAGAATCAACAACACCGTCATAATTAAGTTGGAAGCTTGGAAAAAATGTAATATATAAACAGTGGAAGAGGTCAATTGTGTGTTAATTCAAATTTTATTGTTTCAACGCTGAATTTTTTAAGACATATAAAATCCACAATCAATTAGAAGGCATCAATTTGGTTTCCTTCTCTCGACTCGCGCGCTCATCATCACCCTCAATGATGGTGCTTTACACCTCTCTTGTTTTTCTCTAATTGTTTTGAAAATCATTCCCCATAAGTTATTATATGCCCCTTTACATCATTAACTAAAAGACAAGAGGGAGCGCATTAGCAGTGGTTCGTTGATTTTAATTAATGCGCAGAGGAAATGGTTTGAAAATTAGAACTTTTAGAAGCATTTTTCTTATCTCTCCACACACGTATAAAATATTGCTAATGCATACACTTATTGAAACGCCACATTTCATACATTTTCCCTCACTCTTCTCCGTCGCATTTTGACGCACATGAAAAGCGCGCGCAAATAACATTCTCAATGACGATTTTTCACACTCTTTCCTCTCTGACGAATGCGCAACAATTGAGACTGTCAGTGCAATATATGGGTGAAATTTCCCATGGACTGAGAATCCCGGATTAAGAATTGCAGTCGCGAGTGCAATTTTTCATCATTGCACAGCCAGCGTGTGTGTGTGGAGAAGGGGAGAATGATAAGATGAAGATATTATAGATAATTTTCCCGAGTAAACGCGTGTTGCTCGAGAGTGAATTAAATCCCACTTCCAAGCCGCGAGTGGAGGAAATTAATAAAGCATTGTGGCGCCTCAAAGGTGTTTGTAAACAACAGCGTGTCAGTTCATGTGTCAGTCAATTTGTTCAGCTCATAATTATATATTGTAGCATGGAGGCATTATAATAATTCTTCTCTCTCCCTCTTATTCGCATAAATTCACTGGCATTTTTACACTACTGACTTCTCTCCATCACCCCATATTTAGCACAAGGAATCCGAGAAAACTTCCCACTCTCCTCGAGCAGTGCAGCAAAACTTATTATTTCGTTCAACACTTCATATGGAAAATTATAGAGCACAGAGAGCGATGTAAGCACGAGGGGAGAAAGTACATCATATCTCAGTGAATGAAGGGATGGAAACATCATGACTACACTTCTTGTGATATGAGCCAAAAATGGGATTGATTTGCTCTGGTGAATTGTCTCTGTTTCACTCATCAAGTGATTCTCCTTGAGTAAACAATAAGAAATCACAACGTGAAATTACTCTACAGTTATCTAAACAAGATTAGGATCAGTTCGCAAGTGTTGTCACAACTCGCGAGGGAAAAATATAAAGTATATGTATTGTGAAATCATCATCACACCTTGAGTGACTCCACTCTGAGGCTCTAGAGAGGAAGGAAATCAATTTGTAGTCCCTGGCGGAATTGTCTCAGTGACAAGAAATCCTCTCGTGTCGCCCAATTCGCACGCACAGAGAGTGCTCAAAGTGAAAACAATCAGTGCAAATGCGAGTGGGAGGAAAGAAAGCACGACAGAGATTGTGGGTGTGGAAATGTCAGGGCTAATTCCTAGCCATGTGAGCTCCACAAGTATTCACGCAAATGCAATGTCAGGGTCTCTCGCCAACCCTTTTTCCCTCCCTCCAATCCCATCATATGCACAATAACTGCATGCATAAAGTAACAATTTCTCCACGCAAGTGTGAAGTAAATATAAAGAGGAGACAAGCGCACCGCATTAAAATTTATGATGATGACGTTGAAATTGTGACTTTTCCAACTTAATTACCAACGTCAACATTCAGTTGGACAAATATGCAATTTTTTCCTTCACTGAATTTCCTCTCTTCTACTGTATGCACTCTCTTGTTCCTTCACGCGCGCGCGCGCCGAAGGAAAACTCAATTTGCTCCGAATGGAAAATTATTGCTCATTGAATAAATGGTTGTATTTTTCCATTTATTAATTACTATTTGTGTGGTGTTTTTTCCCTCTGTCTCTTCCATTTCTCACCAATCTTCTTCTTTTTTTTTCACCCCACGCTCGCCGCAAGATTATCAATATGATATCAATTGGCATGTGTTGGGAAATCCACAAACATTATACTCTCTATTACAACAGTTTGTGCATGACCAAATCGCGCGCGCACAACAGAAAAGATCATCAAAACTTCCGTTGGTAAGTTCAAGGAAAAATCGTGCCGCTGCCTCATGAGAAACTCCGCAAGCGGAATCGACAAAATTCAAACTTTTGCATGGCAAACTGAAGCCTCTCCTGCCCGCTCTGAGCAACTGATAAGAGGAGGTCATTAAAAGTGCAATTCGAAATTTATGCAAAGAACTCTCCCAAGCCAGGCACAACTGGTGATTATGGTGTGAATAAATCATTATCGATTTTAATGCTATAGTTTTTCTCCGTTTTCTGTGGCTCTGCTCTCAATGCCTTTTTTCTCTGTGTATAGTTTTTGCCTCCTCACAAGGGCAACAAATCCCGATAACGATTCCATTTTTGCATGAAGGTTTCTCTCACTCATCTCTCTCTCTCTCTCCCTCTCTCGTCACAGAGAGCTCAATTAACTTCCTCTAATGCCAGTTTTTATGCCCTCTCCCTATTGACTGTGTTTTCCCAGTTTTTGTTGTTGTTGTTGCCTTCGACACCGCACAAAAAAGCCACTGTTACACACTCTAATTTTCAATATTACATGTTCATTGATGAAATAAAATGAGACGCTATAAAACTATAATTATCCTTAATTGCTTTTATGACTTAACACATGACAAATCATGGGAAGAAGAGTAACGCCATAATATTGGTTACAAATTGAGAGATTTTTCAACTCTGTCATTCATCATTCTGCCATATATTAACTACTGCATTATCCTCAATTTGGCGCCAACAAGTGAATGAAACCCAGTAAAGTCTTTGTGGGACAAACGATGATGTTCGCATCGAAGTGTAACATTGTCAAATAAACCGTATAATAAATAGTTATTAATTCAGGAAATAGGTAGAAAAGAAAGAAGGTTTGGATGTAAAAAGAGATGGTATAAAGCGGGGTGAAAGGAATGCTGTAAATTCTGTCTAATGAAAACAATTTACAACTCAAAACTATGCTGATTATACTCTTCCAGCGCGTATTGGGTAAAGTGTTAATAAAGCATAAATTTTCTTTGTGAAAATTGAGTTCAACACTACAAATACCAATCTGGAGAGGTCAAACATCCTCCCATTTTTCAATCACTCCGTACTGCGTGATCACTGGGGAACTTCATCAAACACAATCGCTAATATTACTCCTCAATTCTCACTACTAAGAGTCTCTCTCTCTCTCTGTCTCTCTTTCGCGTGTGCACATTTAAAAGTATATCGGACACTTTGCAGATTATATAATTTACTCGCTGGAGAAAATACCCAAAAGTGGGTCCATACAGACTTTTCAGCAAGAGACTCAAAGTTTTGAGAACGGAGGATCAAAAAGTTGTAAAGTGTGTGGGATGACTAGCAAATGAGACTCGCAAGTTAATAAGAAAGTGGGTGCTAGAGCAAAATTAATGGTACCTGACACCGAATGACGCCTCTGCGCCATCAAAGGGCGCAATGGGGCCGTCGAGGGATACTGCGGATTGTAAGTAGTTCTTGTTATGGCAGGAGTAGTTGTTGAGATGATAGTAGAGCAACAATTAGAAGTGGTTGACATGACTGTAAGAAAGCAGCAATGGTTGTTTTTTTTGGTATCGTCCATCATCACTGGGTTAATACAATTCTCTCGCAAATTAGAACTCCTTCACACAAGACAACATTATATTTATATATATATAGGTCGGAAGTTAGTGGAGTTAAAAGCAATGCGCTAAAGGGGAAAGAAAATCAAATAGGATGTTTCACATTAAGGTAAATTAACTGGGAGCTCTTAAAAGGTGACTACAAAGGAAATGCATGTAAAATCAAAAAAGTAGATGTAAAGATATAATTTTATTATCTATTTGTGAGAAAGTTAATGGACGAATTTCCTAATAAAAGTTTCTTCATCTATTTTTCCTCTAAAGAACATATCGACTATCTTTAGTATTTTTTGTACAACTGAATTTTCCCCACCAGCGCTAACTCTCTTAATCCAGAGACGCTAAAAAGAAAGAGGGAGAAGTAAAGCGACCACCTGATGCCAATTCGACTAACGCCATGGCGAATCATTTACAAATAGCCAAAAACGAAAATTGGAAAAGTTTCCGTGATATTCCGAATAATTTATTTCCCTCATATGTGCTCTCACTAAACACATAGAAATAAATTAATCTGGCCTTCTTCTAAACTCCCTTCACTCTCACACACCCCGCGCGCACAGCATCTCCAATCCCATTCTTATTTATCGGATTAATCTTGTGCATCACACATATGGAAGAGCGGATGAGAATATATATTTGCGGCATGGCAACATTATCCAACACGTTAAACAATTTTGCACACATTTTGGAAACAATAAGAGGATTCTAGTTCTTTTTTTTTCTTCTTTCTCCACACTCTCACAAACCGCTTCAACAGACGGAAAAGGACATGGAGTGGGAAATTATACATATGTAAGTATATCTCTAAATCTGAAATATATTTTGCAAGTAGATTGCATAAAGCAGATTGCATGCATATAAAGTTCTGTGTGAATTCTTGAAGCTATATAGAGATAGTATTCAATTGCAGAAGTCATTATCCAAAATCATGCTTCTTATTTCACATCTTTCTCAGGGAAGACAAGGAAAAAAAAAACACGAAGAACACATGAAGAAATAAAGGAGAAGAAAAACTTTCTCAAGCACTTCAGGACTCTCTTGACAATTTCTCGTGTCAAGAGAGGACAATTTTCACTATGATGAGGAATATAATTTTTTATGAGCCAAAAACCATCTGACAAGACACTGACAATATTGCCCTCGTGAGTTAACTTTTCCACCCATTTAGCCCTGATGTCATACTGAGAATTCTCCTTAACCAAGGCTGAGAAATTAAGCAACTAACTTCGCATTTCCTTCGTCAAGGAGAAATCCTTAAAGATGATTTTGTGTGTGGTTTAATTGCATGAAATTCAATATAATGCAGCGATACTATTTGTGCTAAGCTAAGCTTGCGATTGAGACACATTGAATGTATTATAGCATTTTATCTGCATTATAAGTTACTTCTCGCCAGAAATGACATGAAAAAAATGCTGGTACAATTGTGATAGAGATGAAATGAATGAATTATGATGATTTGTATGGTGAGATTAAATCAACATTCGCCTCAATCAAATGAAAATATCCAATTAGACAAAATAAAAACAGGAGTCAAATGCAACCAATTGGCAATTAAAAAGACATAGTATATAAATTTTTGGATAATCATATGGTAAATAAATTTTGCATAATTTCAATTTGGCGTACCATCATGTTGACTTAGGATCATGTCCTCCTCGTGACTACAGGTCAGAGGATTCTTTTCTGGACTGCCTCCATCGTGGCATGAAAAAGTGTCCTGTTGTGCACTTTTGAAATTCGGGGCCTGAACAACTGTGCAAGCTGAACTACATGTACTAAAAGTAGACGCATTTGCTGGTGGACTTTCTGCAAATTGCACCAAAGAATTTTTTGTTGTTTTTTTCGTATCCTCTCAAATATTCATTTTATTTTGCATATACTCTATATTTTACTATGAATATACCTAACCCAAAAGAATTGTGTGTGATAATGCCAATTAAGACTAACATTTTAGCCTATGTTTCTTATCACTAAATTATATCAATTCCAATTGAAAAGATTTTTATGTGGAACCACATAAACATACGAAAAATAGATAAAATTTGGAAAAAAGCGTGTGCTTCTCTAATTGCCAAAGAAATACATTTTCTTCTATCCTTGCGCGAAACCGTTTCAATTGAAAAAAAAAAACAACGGACAAAGAGACACTCAAGAGACGACAGAATCTATTTAAATGCAATTTCTGTGCAAATTTTTTTACTCCTTCAGCTGACATAGTTTTCTGCCTCTCACTAAATTACATAAAATGTTACAGAAGAAATGAATGCGCAAAAGTAGAACATAACAAAAATTTCGAAATAGAATGCATTCACAATCAACTAAACAAGTCTTCCTCAAGAAAATAAATTCCGAAAATAGGAAACAGTAATAAAAATGATAAGTTATTTTGTAAAAGTGAAACACAATGTGAAATGATATAATTCAAATTGAAAATGAACGAAAATATACAATCATATTGATAAATAAATTAGGTTTAATCACAATTACGAAGTTACAGGTGGGATTAAAACACATATTAGAGATCTCTAACTACTCGTCTTAAAGCTGCACTCCAAAAAATACGAGGGAAAGGGTGAATTTCTAATACTCAATTCCTATGTTTAATTTATGAAATGCCGCTAATAAGGGAACACTAAATCATTTCCAAAATAAACGCTACAGTGCCAATTACGATACTTTAACTGTTATTAAATTGATTAATTAAATGCATGACCAAACACTATTCTACTTAACGCCACAACATCAATTATAATTCAAGAGAATAAAAGAGGGGAAGAAAATTTACAATGTGAGTGGAAAAAGAGAGAAAATCTAATCAAAATGTGTAACTATTAAAGCCAACTTTAGGTATGAATTCTCACTAATTATATTTACATATAAGGAGAAAAATTTCAGAAAAATCGAATTCATACACGCTAAGAGTGGATAAATGAATATGTGATAATCCACTGACTCTTTAGGTAGTTTCATTTCTCTACAATTAAGGGCCAAAATATACACTAGAGAGTTGGTGAAAATATAGGTTCTGGTGTGGATGTTTCGCTTCTTGCCCCGAAGGGTGGGCGGTGCAAAGAAATGAGAATGCGGGGGTGTGACAATATTTGACTTACCACCTGATGGTGAAAAATTCATGGGCTTCTGGCCGACATGGGTCTGACGCCGCATCGCCATCGAGATGGGCTTCGACGCCTCATTGGCTGACGAGGATCGCGGTCTCACTGGCCCAATGTAGTCCTCGCGATTCTTGCAGCTCGCCGATGCGCTACACACAGGCAGATAAATCAGGATGAGAATGTTATATTCGAAAAGTGTCTCAACGAGTCGAACTTACGTGATAATTGTCTGGTGCATGTTCTCCGCTATGAAGGGATCTTGTGTCTCCATCCAGAGCTCTCCAGCACCAATTGCACTGTGCCGGCCAACTTCCATGTAGAAGAAGCATTGAGTGTTGCCGCAGCGCCGGATCGTGGTGAGGAGGAACTCCACGCTGCCCAGCCTGTGGTCTCCGCCTGTTGTCGTGGCGGCTCCCACACGCACCAGCGTGAGGGACTTCTCCGTGAGACACAAGTGATAGTTCCCAATAATGCCCTTATCCTCAGCCAAACCCTTGCGCTGAACTTGAACGGACCACGTGTGTTCTGCGGGTGAGAGAGAGAGAGAAAAATTACATCATCTACACTCCGACATTTGACGCCATAACTTTGGGGAAGAGAACCCTTGAGAAAATCACCCCTAAACACAATTTCTCATGCCTAGAAACAGACGATGCTTCGCAGAGGGTGCGGAAAAGTGTATTTGGGTGTGCGAATGTGTCTCTCCTCCCCCACTGACATTTTCGGTATGCGAAGAAACTTTGGCCAAAAGTGATAAAAATACTTTGCGTTTGCCTTGTCGCTCTTCACTCCTACAAATTGGCTAATTTACTAAATGATAATTTTTATTGATGGCTCTTAAAGAGATTATTCAAAATTTTCACTTCAGCAGAATCAACACCATCAACAATGTAATCTGTAAATTATGACTGTCGTCTAGATGAAGCGCGGCGCGCGCGAAAAGGCCGGGGAAAAGGCTCTAAGGCAATATACTAGAGAAACTCTCTAAAATGTATATACACGCCAGACGAGAGTTAAGAAGCAAAACAATGAAATCATTACTTTTTATTTAACTCCACAACCAAACGAGAGAACCCACATCAATGAGTCTTATGCGTGTTTATTTGCGTTGGAGTCCTTGGAAAAAATTCCACGAATTTCTTCAATTTTTACGATCGAATTCAAATGACTTCTCGCAATTGCTCACCCAGAGCAATTTATATACCGACATAGTGAGAAAGAGAGAGAACGAATGGTTTGATTATCTCAAGGAATTGAAATAGTGAGCTGAGGAGAAAAGTAAAACTGCAGACTCTATGATTCAGTGAAAATTTCATTGATTTTCTTCCACTTTTCTCCCGTCTTCGTGTGCGACATTCAGCCATTTGAAAAGTAGAAGAGAAAACGTCAAGAAAATGTGATGCTCTCTGATAAAATATCCGAATCTGCCGAAATGATGTGGAGAAAATCGAGCGGCTGAAGAAATATCCAACCAAAATGACCAGCCATACCAATTTATTTGGTCGTCTCTCTTGTGCGACAATCGTCTCTCGAGACATGATGTTTTTGAATAAATTGTCTAACCATCAGGCCGGCAGTGCGGGGCGGGAAAATGATATCTGGCTTTATGCTAAAATATTCTTCCTAACCTAGCCTAAGAAAATTCAATTACGTAATCCACACAGTCACACACATTTCTCAACTTCTCCAATTTTGACCTTCTTATCACATTCAGCACATACACACAAACCGTCATTTTAGCTCCAGACATTCGTTCTTCTCTTCCTCCTGACGACGCCGGGCGGCGGCAGAAGTACACTCCACCACAATTTCCACCCCTCTTCCCCACTCCCCCTTTTTTGCGGCGTCGGAAACACACAGAGCAAAATAAACCATGTTGGATGTCTTATAAATTTGTTTTCTCCTGCTGAACACAAAATGTCTAACACGCACTACTCAATTCATAATTTAAATCCTCTAGTAAATATCCAGAGCTCACACACACACGCGTTTTCGAAGAGTGGAGAGACAATCTAGTGAAAATGGAAATTGAAGATTAGATTTTTCCATCTCACACAACCAACTATGTTTTCTCTGTTCCTAGAGCTCAGCAATGGGGGAGGGAGAAGCATCTTAAGCCGCAATCTCATAGATGAAATGCCAATGATAAGAGGATGTCAAGAGTAAACCCCGACTGAGAGATTTTTTGCCCTTCATCCTTTAGCACTGTCAGGATAAAATCAATGGAAATAGTTGTGAAAGGGGATCACATGATATTTTCTTCATTTCACTACACCCTCATTTTCATGGAAACACAAATTAATTTATGCACAATTTGGAGCACACGAGCCACAGAGCAATCTCTCTCTATATACATTTTCACTCAGAGAAATCATCCACCGATGCTAATCGATAGAGTTAAGGAAACTTAAGCAATTCCTTAGCATCAAACTCTTTTCAAACCACGAACAGATACAACAACTATCCTCGAATATCGCCAAATGTGATACAGCTTCCGTGATCAGTTCTCTTTTTCTCAGTGAAGTGTGTGTGAGAGAGATCAAAAAATTATACTCAAATGCTGCGGAATCACACTCGAGTGGTGATAAGATTGTGAGAAATTACACTTTTAAATAAATTGAACCACAGCAAATACTATATGTATATACTTTGGTATAAATTCGTTTTTACAATATTGCAATAGTTCACAAACCAGAAAGAGTGTTCGGGTGAAAAATTTTATGAGCTTTTTATTCAATCTCAAACTACATATAATCATAGTATAAACTTTAAATGACAGTGAGGAAGAAAGCGTTTCTCCCCAGAGATAAGCACTTAAGTGATTAAGAGAAAAGTCATTAGAAAGATTTCTTTTGTTTCACCTTCATGTCTTTAACCACGTGAAGTAATTCATTATGTTCTTAATGAGTTGACTAGAGTAATGGTCAAATATTCAAAAAACACGAACAAAGATATGACATTACGTATATAAATAAGATACGCCGGATATTAAGTGGAGAAAAATACTCGCAAACCACTTCCGTTTCGCCTTCATGAGCGAAATCACAGCCGGAGCGATGGACGGGAAAATGTGTTTGGAGACTGCATCTTGGCATCTCTTGCATTAATTCATTACGGTTGGAGGAGGATGCATTTGATTTGTGTGATGCTCCTCCGAAAAGCGACTCTCGACGATAGTATTTCGCCACATTTTTCACCATATACTGAAGACACACTATATACATATATATACACATCTTCTCCCAATACACTGGGATCTTCAATTTAGCAGCACTTCCTCTCATCGACAGAACAAACATTTTCAACTCCCCAGAGTCTCGAGGAGGAGACAAAAGGAATAAAATTGCGACAGCGTCTCACAACTCGACAGTATTTTATTATTAAACGTCTTCTCTCACTTCGCATATGAGGCAATGTATGAAGTCAGACCATAAGGAATTTCATTCATTTCCTATCTCGCTGGAATTATTATCGTCATAATACCTATTTATCGCTTGAGTAAGCCCCATCTCTCGGTGCTCTTGTGTGTGGGATTTTATGGGGTTTGCCAATCGTGAAACACTTCATTATTTCCAATACCCCTGAAATGTTCCACCGAGATTCACCTCCTTTTCTCTCACGCGACAGTCTCATCTCTCGTCGGAGGAAAAAATCCTCCTTCGCAATGCTAATTGAATAGCGACAAGTCATCATTGATGCCATCCAGTGTTACGCGCGGGAGAGAGAGAGAGAGAGAGAAAAAAACATATCCAAATAATTGTATAACCGTAAAGCCAGAGTCATAAATAACGAATTTCCGTACACAATTTATATTTTTCACTCCCTCGTGCAGTTGCGAGAGAAAATCTTTTAGAACAAATTGTGGGCGTTGTTTTGAAGACATCACAACAGCCACAGTTAAATGAGAAATGATTTTTCAGTCACAGATTGTAATTATGTTTTTTATTCTTGCCCACATTAGTTTTTTCTCTCTCTCTTTTCTTCCCTGTACTATACACACACACAACTTCTCCAAAATAAATGCTCTGTCATTGTTTTTATCACACCACGAGTGTATTTGTGTGTTGCCCAACTGAAAATTATTATTATTATTGTTGTGCTGAAATCATCCCATACATATTAGCGCTGTATTCGTGCTCAATTGCAAATATGATCCGGAATTCACTAGAAATACGAATTACTCACTCGTCTAAATCAGTTTGTTGTTTTTCTCGTTAAGTTATCTAACGCGCACAAGCATGTCACGCATTTTCCATACATCTGATACATTAATACGAATATCTATAGTCTCTGTGAGTCGGTTTATGCTAAGTTGAATTTTTGAATAAATTCTGGACAAAAGGAATTTCCAACTTTCCGAGCATTTCTATGTGTCATTGCAATAAATTTGACTGCTATCATCATAGGATCTTGCGAGTTGAATCGACCAATTTGTATATCTTATCCAATCTTACATCAGAATTTACAACCTTATCCCGCGCTTATCTTTGTGTTTTGCTTGCCTTGAGCTCGAGACCAACGACTTTTTGTTAGTTTTTAATCTCCCAATCACTGCTAATCGCCATTCCTCGCGATTTTTTTCGTCTCTTAATTTACTTCCATCGAAGAACTAAAGAAGAAATCTGAGGCACATTATTGAAATTCCTGCCAAACACTTTAGATACCTCACTGGCGTATCGTTTAAAATTCGCGATGGCTTGAAGATAAGCTAAATGCACAAAATATGTGCAGCACAGTCGTTTTTCCCATTTATTCACCTCACAACACATTAAATGTAGTTGAATGCTCTCCGTGTCTAGCCAGTGTTTTTCATCAAACCGCCACATTTTGGGACTCCATCCTTTCCTATACTCTAACATAATCTTTATATGACATCTGCTTTGCGGATGAACAAAACATCGCACAAAGAGCGGACAAATTGTCATCATTCGTTGCGATTCATGATAAAATGAAATGTGTGCAGTGCAGAATCCTGCAGAATAGTGAACAATATGAGATAATCTTGACTTATTTGATTGTTGTTCACTTGAAAAATCATCCCCCAAAGTAAATTTCCAATAGAATTTTCCAATATGCAGCAGTCTGCGCTCACTTTGCCAAGTATTACCTCTCAAGTAACATTAACTCGTGGGGTTAAATTCGAACAACAAATTTCACATGGAGAAACACTTGTTTGGCAAAAAGACAAGACTGTCGAGCACGCACATATAGATAGACATTTTATGCTGAATAGATTGTAAGAACAAGAACGAGAAAAAACTGCCTCCAATTGTCACTTGTTATTACAATTCTCAATTGTATTTTAACGATTTTAGCATTCTCCGCACACATTTTCTATATTGGATAGGAGAACAATAAAAAAAAAACCGACAAACTCTCTGGAATTCATGTCTTCTCTTTTCCTAGTCTGCTTTTTTTCCTTCTCTCCTTCTGTCAGGGCTCTCGCATTTAACCTAAACAGAAAACATTGCAATGAGATGGAATTTTATTCAATTCATTTTCTTCTACTCCTCTTTCAATATATTAACTTCACTTTTGAATTACGAGTAAAATAGTACAAATCGCATTTTATGCCTAGGGAGACAACGCCATACAGCAAATGTTGTTTACAATTGAAAGTGAATGCAAATGAAATTATATGCAGATAAACTCTAGTTAATTGCATAGTATTGAATGCAATTAGGTGAATGGGAAACACTGATTTTCCCACTTCTAAACATTATGTTGTTTTTTTTCCCTTTAATTTATTAGCTATTACAGATTCATTTTTATGTCTCTTTCTTTCAAATTACTCATGATGTGTCTTCTGACGATTTTCATTTCAGATTCTCCGCATATTCTTGAGTGACTTGAGTAGATTTGTTTCCCAGAAAAGAAATGATTGAACTATTATTTATTCACTCAATATAAGAAATATTATCTAGTCGTGGAAATAAAAAATTTATACAAAAATTCTAAGGAATATCCAAGTCGGCACAAAACGAAGAACATATTTGAATTCTAAAAAATTCATTAGGTAATTTCTTTTCACTCTGATTTTGTCATTTCAATTTTCTCTCCCTCCGTGAAAGTGACGTGAGTCTCTTCTGGGAAAAAGAGAAAACCACGCGCTATCTAAGAAACAAGGGTGATTTTTGCCGTTAAATGAGAAAAATAGCAATTACCAACTCCCTCCAAAAGCTCCGCGACACACTCATTCGGAATAATGCAGTGATGTTTAACATTCAGCAATTGACATAAATTACATTAGAAAATGATTGTAATGGCGCTTCCAAAAAATATATAGGCAACATTAATAAAAATACCATAAAATTGATAAAGTTTCTGGGAATTTCTCGTGTCCGTGGAATCCCACGAAAAATGCACTGCGACGCGATAGGCGCCACATTGGAGGCACATATCTGTATTGCCCCATTATACACTTGTTATTTTCTCCACCGAAGGAACTCCTTGCGAGCCAGCCCGACCAGCAGAGACGCCCACATTGCACTCAATGGTGAGAGGGCAATTTTTGCCGTGGTTGCACGCAATCAATATTGCACGGGAAATAACGTGAAATTTTCGCGTTTTCAAGCGCAGCACCAAAAAGGCCCAGAAACGCGGCGGCGGCAAGTTAAAAGACCACCGCAAGGCATCCATTTAGGGTAAATCCGTGCCATTTATTGAGCGATGAAAATTAAATGGAATTAGCACGCAGCATTTGGAAAAAGTGCCCTAGCTTTTTCCTGGTGCAAAAGAAGAAGATGGAGGAAGACATCTCTCATCGCTGACCCCGCACAGAAGTGCTCTTTCGCTCCGCAATCCCCATTAATCCAAGCCACGAGCCGCTCATCCTCCACCTCTTGCACCCCCTCTCAGTCACTCTCTGGCCGGTGGGATTGAGTCCATCGGCAAACACAACACTAAATTAATGATGGACACAACAGTTGTCAGCATTTATCATCATCCACGAGGAGAGCGATTGCAACAATGTCGCGTTTCTAATTTTACTGCCACACAAACTCGTGAAAAGTCTTCAATTTTCCACACCGCAGAGTCGCGCACAGAGTGTGTGGAAGTGATATCCAAGCAAAAGCAAAACAACATGCGATACATTCCAAGACGAAGAGCAAAAACTGTCTTGGTTGGAAAATAAACTTATGACTAATCGACATATTTTGCAATCATTGGCTCACGTTCTTCAATGAGATTTTCTGCATTTTTCCAATCTATTTTCCCTCCCCCTGTGAAACAATCCACACACACAAACCCACACACATACACACTAAAAACACTCTTCATCCAACTAAATTTATCTGTGAACATCCTCAAATTGTCACTACATCGACCTCTAACCATTTCATATTTTTTCCTCTCATATTGTCCTGTCAATTTTCTCGGACAAACATACATCAGAGAGAAAATGCACAGCCCAAAACATGACAAAACAGTAGAAAAAAAAGTGCACCGAAATAGCACACTGAGCAAATAAGTCGTCAAATGCAATGCAAAAATTGTGCAATAAAAGACACTGTCAGGCGGGTTTTTCCCGCCATTGGCGTAATTTTCATGCAATTTTGTGTTTTTTTTCTTCACATTCTGCAAATTAATTTATCGGTGTCAATGATTTGCGAGTTTGACATGAAATTATTTGAGAGAGAGAGAGAAAAAAAAGAAACAAGAGAACAGCGCAGAGACAATCAACAAAAAAAAAGAAACTAAGCTGAGGGCAAAAGGAACACCGCGATTTGCGCCAATATAGCGATTTATCGTCATATCGTTGGTGTATTGACGTCATAATGTTAAAGTGAGAAGGTGCAATAATCGCAATATATTGTTTACATCGAATTAATTATAACCATTAATGAGCATTTTCTGGAAGCACACTCTGAACAAAAGAGACCTTCAGTTCAATCAAATCTCAAAGCTGCGCACGAGAGCAGAAAATTTTCCAGAAAACTTCAGTAAAACCTAACGCGAACGCAAAAGCAACGCGCCAAAACACTTCAATGGATATTTTCCCGTCACTGAGAAAGTAGGTCTCTGCATTGGGGATTTGTTGTGATGATTGAATCATTATACAAAAAAGGCGACAATCTTATTGTTGATGGAATTTTCCAAGTGTCACATCAAAAATTATTATCTCCTATATTAACAACACACATACACACGCACACAGAAGATATTATTTCAGAAAACACTCCATTTTTCTCTTTCCCCACCAATTCATCACCCATTAATATTTCCACAGAGTCACAAATAATCATGTGAGAATTGACTGAAGTGGAGTGAAATAATTTCCCATTTAGACTTAACTTCCCTCCAACGCGTCTCTCAAGTCAACCTCTTATTCTTTAAGACCTTCCAAACTTTTTGGGGACATTTTTTCCACACTATATGAGCATTTGAATAGTGGCAGAAAACGTGACATAATAAAGAAAAAATAACGAAAGAACAACGGACCAAACACGAAAACTTGATGACAACTTGGGAATTTTGCCAAGTACGAGAGAGAGAGAGAGAGAATAGAGAGAAAAAAGGGAGAAACGACAAACACCGTCGAATTGTTCGACGTTATAGCGTTCCATGCACTTTACTATACTTCGGTCGTCTGTTCATTTGGTTATTTACATTTTACGCGGAAGTCCAAAATAAGTTCGATGACCGGCCAACAGACGAGCCGAAGGAAAAAAAGCCAACGCGAGAGCCAAAAGAATTGAAGTAAAACCCACATCAGACATCCACATCAATGTGTTGCCCCTTATTATATTAGGTATATTGTACTTGACTCGCAGAGCATCAATGCGAGGGCATCTCTAAATCAATTTTCTCAATACTCGCGGACATCTTGGGCACCACGAGTTGTGAAGGGCAAAAAACTTGACAAAAAATATCTCTCGCTCTTCATTATAGAGAAAATCCATCAATTCATTACTCATTCTCGCGTAAAGTACGCGATGTCCATTGAAAGACGCGTCCCTTGGCAAGAAAAAAAACAGACACTGATGAATTCATTAGAGAAAAAAGCTTTCACGAGACTTTTGCCTGGGGGATAATGCGTAGAAAGGTGTATTTTAACCACCCTCCGCATATAAAAAGGCTCGTGAGTCATTATAAGTAAAAAAAAATATATATATATATATACAGTCGGAAGAAAACAGTTAGCATCAGATCAGAATGGAGCCCAATTAGCAAATAGATTAAACACGCGAATTTACTGGATTGTTTCGTGACATTCCTTTTATTGCAATTTCTCCTCTTTTGCCTGCCGCATTAAGAGCCTCTCAACATCTCAGCCGAAGCTCTTCACCACCATTTGAAGACTTTATTATTCATCAAGTGTTTATTTATTTATGCCCTACATCTTATTCACGTGTCTGTCAATCAAGAAATCAAACACACAAAAACACAGACACACACTCACACATGGAAAATGCACGAGAGAAGTCAGCCAGAGGAAAAATTGTATAAACAATTGGTGAAGACCTAATTTGCTTGGCGTCTTTTCTCTTCTGATTTTTCATCATGTTGTTGATTGACTTTGTTTGGCAGAGGAAAACACAGAAAACATATAAATATATTAAGACATTCCAAAAATAGTTCCTCTCTTTGCGGATTTATCAAAAATTATTATTGTGAAATGAGAACTATATGTAAATGTATTAATACTGGGGTGTTGTGAACTTTTAACAAGTGTGTCAGACAATTTGATAAACAGCTAGAAAGTGACAGACTAACAGTTTCTGTCATATTATACTTCTTGGCGTGTGACTTCAAATTCAAGAGATGAGAGAGAAAAAAAACTCCATCAATTCATCTCTAATTCCATTTCTTTCAAACCATTCACGATTTGAAGTTCGCATGAGACAAGTCACAAAATGCCTTGTTGTTTGTATTTTTCCACCGCGTCTACTTGAACTGTGTGTTAAGCATGGTAGGCAAGAAAAGAACAAGAATGAAGTACATTCATCGCGCCAATTCTCCACGCTCCCATACACACTTTGTAATAAAAATAGTCATAATAAAAATGTACATACGACGGCTTTAGTAGCAAAGTATAGCGTCTCTCTCTCTCTCTCTCTCTTTCTCTATAAGATAAATTAAGGAGGAAGAGAATGAGCGGGAAAAATGTGGCGCGAACTTCTTGCCATCCTAACGAGCTTCCCCATTCAGCGCCATGGTCTGTCTCTTCGGCGCATTCAATCATAAATTTATCAAAATAACAGACCCCGCATACATGTGGAGGGAAGTACAGTGTCTGACGAGAGTGTAAATCATATCGACGTCAGGGTAATTCGCAAAGATGAAGAGGATGAGTGCGAGAAAAAAGAGGAGCTGCCAGTTCTCCTCCATCTCTCCCATTGACGCGAAATGGTATTTTCCGTGACGAACGCCCAAAGATGGGATGAAGAGACGCACGCGGGTTGAGAAGTGGGCATTAAGACAGAAGCCAACTCTATCCCTTCTTCATCCTCCTGCATTAACGACGCGCGCTTAAGTTTCACCACAAAACCAACACTCTCTTGTGTGTAATATGCAAATTGGCAGAAGAAATACACCGAAATGAAAAGAAAAAAACTCCCGCGCTCTTCAAATTCATTCATAAAACTCCACTTATTGCACTGTTTGGCTTGTGTTGGAAGGCAGAAAAAGCTTCTCATTCTCTCTTTCCCTCTCATCCTCCAACTCTGGGCGCTGTAGATAGTTTTATTATGTATTTTCTCCAGAGAGCTGCAACTGTATTGTCAGTGTTTATGCACATTTTCAGGCCTCAGTATCTCTCTCTCTCACACACACACACACTTTGGGTCTCTTCTTCTTTCAGCAATCGCTTTTTCACGTGCTCCCCAATCTCACGGGCTTTTCTTTTATTGCCCACATTGGAAGGACAGCGGAATTTTCCCGTGCGACATCTATCAAATAACTTTTCCACTCTCTCTCATACACGCAAGAGTGTATCTTGCGCGCCAAAACGAAAAAAAGAAGTATACGAAGTGTACAG
This sequence comes from Phlebotomus argentipes, assembly GCF_947086385.1. Lineage (NCBI taxonomy): Eukaryota > Metazoa > Arthropoda > Insecta > Diptera > Psychodidae > Phlebotomus > Phlebotomus argentipes. The sequence goes on along the minus strand of NW_026776181.1, from coordinate 2,177,050 downwards.
AGGTCACGCGGAGAAAACCCGAGGCGAAAAGGTGGGTGAAAATTCAAACAACCTTTTTGCCGGTGGCAGAAAAGACTCCGACGATCAGGCGAGCAAAAAACAAACTTGAACTTCTCAACTTTTCCTTTCCGGGGGTCGAAAGGTCAAGATATTAGGTGGTTTGATGAGTGCAGGAAAAAAATATAAATTTAAATTTCATTTAATTTCAATTTGCACAGAGATTTTCATACATTTTCTATAGTATTTTCAGCAGAAGTTTTTTCTGGTGTTGTTGTATTCATTTTGACAGAATAAAAACCTCCTTTATTTCCGTAGAATCTGAACTTTCTATTTTATTTTTGAAATCCTCGTGAGCTTCTTCGAATCATAGCTCATTTTTAATGCAAAAATATAACTATAAATTAGCAAATATTGCTTGCCACAGAATCTTTTTTGTGTGTGCAAAACTCTATATCAATTTCAGGAAATCATCACCTCATCCATAAGCAAGCTTTCTTCACAGCATTGTTACACATCTCTGATTTTTGCACATTTTAAGCGCAGTGAACCCAGACAGTTTCCACAATGTAGCGAGCACACACAATACTCTCCTGACGCCAACTTGAGGTAATCAGAACCATCCGCAGGTAGTCTCTTGGGGCTTTCTGCCCAGACGTAATGATAACTCTTATACACAAGTCGTCTCTAATATTGGTCGCTGATGCGAATTTGCTTACAAAAACATTGCAATAATTGCACTGAATCTTTTACCCCATTGTATACACACGAGCGCCGTACATATGTGCACAAGTCTGCTAGGGGAGCATATATTGTTTGTATGATAAACAAAATAGCCAAGAAATTGCTGCAATGAGAGGCAACATTGGTATTATAATGATTTCTCAACTGTTGTGTATTTCCCGCCATAATTCGCTAGACCAAATCAAATATTCTTCTCACCCACCCCGCCGTTATCGCCCGCTTGGTTAAGTACGACGTCGGGAATCATCAACGGCACATGCAAAAATGTTTCGCTACACTTCACATCGCCCTCCGGACTGTCTTCGCTGTGCGCGCTCCTGTGGAAAGAGAGGTGACTCTCTGCGGAATTGCAGACTATCCGCAGAGCAGTGGTGCCCAAGATGGGATTCAATCATTTTATCGCGACAACGCTCTCCAGGCGCGGGTCAATTAGCCACACAGAGCGCAAAGGAAGCCTCAATTGACCTAAACACGGCGAAGGGCGAAATGCCGCCCATCACTCATAATGAATTGTTAAAGTCAACCCTTTTTCTCATGTTTTCTCTGTTGTTTTTCTCCTCCCTTTTTTCGCCCCATCAACAACCCAGGGTATAAAGAGGCAAGACAACGCGAGTAATGAGATAATAAAAACGGAGGGAAAACAGGAAATTCATACATTATGAGTGCCAGAGATATAAGATGAAAGAGGTCATAATCTCAAATTCCCCGCGCACTGTTTCGCACAAACATACTCGCTTCCGAGCAAGACAAAAAATAATAATAATATTGTAAATAAATGAGACATCTAAGGCTTTGTTAGTTGACCATTTAATGCCATTTGGTCACACACGCGCGATTTTTTCCGCTCGCTGGAGAACAATTCCTCTTTTACCTTCTTATTTGAACTCATATTTTTTCTCACAAATTTTTCATCATATTTGTCTCTTTCTCTCTGTTGTACACACTTCCTTCCACGAGGAAAACTGCACAAAGTTTTGAAGTATAAGGAATGAAAACCATCGACATTTTCACAATTATTCATCTCCCATTCCACCAACACACAACGCACAAGAGACCGGAGAAATGTGAAGCAGTTTCGCCACCATTCATCCTTCCCTCGACCCTCATCAATTCCACATATACCTTCCACTCAGTACACAAGTGAGCAATTTCTGCTGGTCGATGATGGTAACGTGACTTTTGTAATTTTCATCCGGGATTTATTATTTCCATAATTTTGATTAAATGTGTACAGCAAAAGTACACAACTCACGGTTATGCGGCGAGTGTGATAGAGATAGACGATGTTGGCAGAAAATCGTGGGATAAATACTTCCTTCATAGCATATACCAACCAAATAAAAGTATTGCAATAAATATAGGGAAAAAAGAGAACCAAAGCGATTCACCTCATTTCACTAGAATAATACGCGAAGAAAGATAGTGGATACCATGTTGGCAGAAAGGCAACACAGCACCAGAAGAAGAGTACTTTGGAATGAAAGATGGATAAAAATAAGTTGTGGTGCTTCTCATAAAATAACACAAGAACCAACCATGGCACGGAAGGTAAAGAAAACACAACACTGTCTCTAACATAGAGTTCAGGAATTCTCAAGGAAATTCTGCCTGTGCGCGCTGAGGGAAAAAACCTGAGAAAGCGAGAGGAAATTCTATCCTTTGAAGAAAAATTTTTATCTCCTCCCTCAAGTACTGTTTTTACGCCTTGTTTTTCATTCCACCCAACCACTCTATTCACCGATTAACATTTTTCTCAAAACAAAACTGGCTTGAGTAATTTTATCCTTGAGCGTGTGTGTACACAAAGATGACACAAAAGTTGCCGTGTGCGATTGTCTCTCTTTCACACTAAAACAGTTCACCTCTAAAAATAAAGATCAAGAAACGTACGATGACAGAAAACAAGCATTAGAAACCATAAAAATTGTCACATAAAAACCATTTAATGATTTTATCTAATCATTCTCTTTTTCACAACATCCTTCTCTCGCGGCAATTGTTGCGCGCTTTCAACCTAATGAAATTCAATATATAACATGGAAAACTGTCCAAATTGTGGGCAGAGCTGAAAGCGCGTAAATTTTACCAAAAGAAAAACACATCCTAATAAGACAAGCCAAAAGTCAGCGTAGAATCAATATTAGCAAACACACAATTTTCTCAGGACCAATTTGGAGGATAATTCATCTTCAATCTACGCGAACTCCTACTCAGTCTGGTGAGCATCTCCTTATTTTCCTCCCAGCGGATTTATTATTTTAATTTATGACACCTATAAATTCCCGATGAATTTATTAAGTCGTTAAATGGATTTAACCATCCTTAGAGGTTCTTGTTTGGCGTCTCAATAAAGTCAATGTCCAGAAGGAGATGGAGCGAAAAATAGGAGCAACACCCCGTGACAGTGTGCTTCAGCACGACGCGGGGTCAAGGGAACAAGTCATCCAATTTCATTCAGGATATATATTCAAAAGCCAGAGCGCACATAAAACAAGATGAATTTCACGCCTTGGTGTGAAAAAGAAATCAATATTTAATATATTTCCATCAATTAGCAATTTACTATGGTGCTAAGAGGCATCTTATTTCTCTTTTGTGCGACTCCTCCAAATTAAAAAAGAGCGCAGCACTTGAAAAAAGTCAATAAACATTATTATAATTCACTTGTCATAAATCATCCTCGGTTAGTGACCAATGGGAAGTACAAAATGCCAAAAAATCAATGTGAGTCACCCAGCTTTTTTCCTCTCTGGACGGTGCGAAAAAATATATGCAAAATGAGGAAACAATGGTTAAAGAGTGAAACAGAAAAATAAGACTATTGCAGTATTCATTGACCTTAGCAATTTTCAAGATCATCGGCACGTTTCATGGAGTCCCACGATAAAAAGCTTCGAGGCAAATGTGCTCCTTCATCTACTGCTGGTATGGAGAAATAGACCATCACAAGAGACACATTCCCATACAGAGAGAACCATATAGTTCTGCGCTAGACCCCAAGGAGAGGAGCAATAGTGATATTTTGATAGTTATTTGTTATTTTAAATGACTATAAAGAAAATATGTCACTCCGTGTGTGGTGTTTATTGCTTCGAAATGATCTGTGCGCAAATGCTTAGAGAGCAAAATCGTAAAAGAAACCGACTAATTTTTATTTTATATATTTTTTCCAACATCTTTGCGGCATCTCTTCAGCCCCCGTTTTGTCTCTATGAGAACCACACATTTTTCAGGAGGCAAAGCACCAATAAAATTCCCCATCTACGCCTTACATTGACACCCCTTCGCGCTCTGCTCTCATCACAAAACTACACGGCGCGTCGTAGACTTTTTATGCAATCATTTCGGTTTCTCTCGCCAATAAAAAGGCCTCTGAAATTAATGAAAGGGAGCCAGAGTACAGCTTTCTTCCCGCACAGAATACACCATCAGAAAAAAGCATAGCGCGCCATACTGCTCGACTTTATTCCCATTTGGTGGTGGCTCTGCTATCGTAAATTTCAAACGTATATCGCGTGCTTGTGACCAAATTAAAGAGAATTTTGAAGCAATAGTTATTCACCCAGAGAGTGTTTTTTTTTATACATACATATCAGAAAGACAGAGCCCACGAGTGGAGTGAGAATGAGATGTTTCATTATTATGATGGTCACAGTGGAGCATTATTGAATTAAGTTACAAATACTCACGCGCGATTTTTAATTAATTTAACGCTTCGCTTTTTTTTCCTTCGCCTTCTCCACATCCCAAATTGCCCCCGCAACCTTCACACCAAACACGAAATTAAATAAATCTCTTTTCTTTATACTTTTTCTCCAGCCATTCTTTTTCCACCATAATGTACACAAAACTTTTCACCACTGAAACATTTTCACTCTTCTTCCTCCCTCATCACGCCAAAGGGTGAACAGACAGACATCTGATGAAAATTGCACAATAAACATTTTGCAAAGTTAACCGAAACAGTCAAATTAAGCGACAACTAAATTTTGTCACATACACAAAACTCGAAAAACCCCAAAACAATTCCACCTGTCAAGGATTTAAATTAGACCCTATGTTTTTTGTTGCTCCTTCTAAACCACCCTGTATTTTACACATCTCAAACCCACTTAATATTTCCTAATAACGCATGAAGCTCTCGCAAGGCGGCAAAGTAAAAATTTTCACAGTATTTTTCCATCATTCGCACTTGGAAAGAAAAATAACTAACACGAAAAGCCTTTTTATTAGGATGTCAAGGTGTGTGTTTTTTTTGTGTCTAAAATTTACATTCAACCTCGTGGTTTTCACTCTTTTCCACTGCACTTTAGTCATAAACAATTGTCTGGCATTATTAGAATTGAGAGTGGAAAGCAATTTTGTGTGCTTTTTTTCTCGCCTTTATCAAAAGTCTGGCTGTGCAAATAAAATTATATACTAACATCTCCCATAAGAACTCCCCAAAAGTCATCGAATGGCACAGAAACTATTCTCTCTCATGCCTAAAACATCTATTTTCATCTCGCGCCAAACCCACTCCAATGCAAGGTTAAAGATGTTGTTCTTCAATTCAAAACTTCCTCCATACAATGTTAAAATGGAACAACAATTGAGGGGTTGAGCGAAGTAGTAAAATTTGCATGCAATTTCTGTTGAAATGGTACACAATGTTAGCTGTGTCGGTTTTAAGTTAATAAATTACCAGCACTGTAACATCTAATTTCTCAAGACATTCTCACCATTACTCCTCCCTCTTCCTTCTTGGCCTCTTTGCAAAATAGGAAATGTAAGTACAATTCCTGTTTTGCGTCTACTCGCATTTGTGTAATAGGGGGAAAAATGCTTCCAGAGAGGTTCCCTATTACCGTACGTCCTTAGAGCAACGAACGCGTGTGAAACTGTTGATGTGTGTGTGCAGGGAAAAAGCCCCCGAAAACTATTTAATACTCATTTGTCAAAAATTATAACTGCTCATAAATTAGAATGACACTGAACACAACGTGACAAGACAAATGTGTGTTTGTATTAAATTTTAGTGATGCCATTTATAAAATTGAAAACACGCTCAAAAGTGGCCTCCCAAAACACGCGATATAGAGAGCATCTTCATGAAAGATCCGAATTACTGCAATATGTAAATATATACTCTCTAGCGGATTGAAAAACACTTTTGGAGAGCAGCCACTGTTTATATGAACGCAATCCACACAGTTGAGACAACAACAGAGCGACGCAACAACAAAAAATCTCTGAACTCTGCGAATTTCAGCATCAGCCGCAGATTAATCAGACCAGCGAATAGGGTAAATATAGCCGCAGATAGATTGGGCTCAGAGACACATTGCTTTATGCATGATTCATGTGATCCGGTTATTTGGCTCGAGAATTAACAAGAAAAGAGACGATTCAAATTAACATTCCATGCATTCGGTCAGACACGAGTTGCACATTTTCTCGCCGATATATTTTGGAGAAAATTCCCTCATTGTTGACCTTCTTGCTGTGCAGCAATCACGCCATAGCCAGAGAGAGGGAGAGAGAAAGAAAATCTCCGTCCAACGGCGCAGTGTCCCATTAAAGACAATAAAAATTCTGTGGGAAACGCGCGCGCTCTTCTGGGCTTGGCGCGTCAGTGGGGACGCCTGGTTATGGTGCGTTTTGCGCGTGATTTCAATTATGTGGACTTGTTTGTCCCCCACACCATGAGAAGTAGTCACCCAGAGTTGTGTTTCTGGCCAACCGCGAGGCGAGAGCACAGTTGGAGCCAAATTGTTTACAAAACAGCCGTAATTGGATATGTGACTCTCAGTACAATGATCATCTGACTCATTTTCGCTGCTTCGCCTCATTGTTGCGTCAGCCACCCAAGATACAATATATGTACAACATATCACATTGACACTCGCGGCGCGGTGAATGACAGCTTCACGCCAATGGGTGAAGAAAAGTGAAGAAAAAACGAGGAAAATTCACGACTTCTTTCCCAGTTGATGTCACGTGATGAGAGCCCAGGTAAGTATTGAGAACGAGCGTGGGATCGACTGGGCGCCAAACACGCGGGGGTGGATTTAAATCGCACTCCACATTCAACACCACGCGCTGCATTTACGCCTCATTTGCGCACTTACACACAATTCCAGCGTCTCATTAACAGTTCATTATATTGACACTAAAAAGCTCTTTCCGACTCTCTTCGCAGGCCAAACATACGGAACACATGAGTCACCATGTGAAGTTTAACGTACTTTTACTAGGTTTTGCCCGACAAATCAGAGCTTATCCGGGAAACCTAAATTCACGTGGAGGAATAAATTGGAAAAAAATATTCTGTTGGGAGACAAATCCCAATTTGATACAGAAACTTTCCCTTCCCTCTAAATAAGAAAAAACGAAAGAGGAAGACAACAACAAGCTGAAAAAGCTTTACAGTCAGTTCTTGAACTTAATAAGTGTATAGTTACTTTGGTGAAGTTGAAAACATTTCACAGGCACTTAATTTGATACTTTGGCACGTTCGTATCAACAAGTAACTTATTTTCAATCTCCAGGATCTGAAGTGAATATTTCCATGGGGTAAAAACAGCCACAGAGAAACTTAAGTAATGCCCTCAAAGGGAGAGCCGAGAGGGTGGCGAAACCTGCCTAAACTTAGTCAGTACTCATGAGTTGCAAGAGAAAGTGGAAACTTTTAGTAAAATACACACACCCTTCGACACTGTCCCTCCTTCCGTCCGACCTACATATCAGACTTTTTGCCACCCCCAAACCTCTGCTGTTTGCCTTGTCTATCTGGCATTGTTGTTTTCCGCCTTCTCGCCAAGAGCCGCAGAGCGTCATAGAGTATCATGCGGAATACACCATTGAATTCCCCACTTACTGTGTCCGTTACTGTGGACCCAAATACGAAAAAAGTGTACATTGTGGAGTGTCTGGGAAGAGAGAGAGTGTGAGAGAATGGCGAGAGAGTGACTGAGAGATGAGTGAAGCAACAAAGCGGAGGAGTGTATTGGAGCACACACTCTGCATGGATGGATGGAAATGAATGAATGAATTTGCTTTCCGACTTGCAGACCGTATTTCATTCATGATGGCGCTTATGAGCTCACTCTCTCACTCTCTCACTTTACGTTTACTTCGCCGAATGGGAGGCCATACAAATTCACACAAGAGTAGTAGGTGGATATATTGGATGTGTGTTTTCATAGTAAAGTTGCCTGGGTGCTCCTATTCTGTCTCTGGTCATTCATTCATTCCTCCCAACATTGATTACTGGCGCGCCACGTTGGGATTAACAATGAAAAAAAACAACAACCGCCACAATTTATCTCACATTACGACTTTTTATATCGCTCCCTAATCACACACACTACACCTCCTCATCAGCATAAACCCGAGCGCAATTCAAATCCACCTACGATATCTCCTTCTCCCTCACCAAATTATATATCAGAAAATCAAGCATCACTCTCTCGCCAGTGCGACATTGCCAAACCTTTTACCAACAATTGCAATTATAGGCAAAAAGCTTGTGGCCTGAATAAGGAGAAGCGAGAGAGGGAGAGAGAGAGAGGGAGAATGAGAGGAAATCGAGGTGCAATCCACATATTAAACAGGCCAACAAACCATACATCGTCGAATAATTTAATTAATTAAAATAGTACGTAACATATCGGTTGAGATCGTGAAATGAGGAATTTACATACAATTAAGTAACAACGAACTCGCACCTTATTTATTGGATTCATTTTCCACACCATTTCGCGCCACTTCTTCTTTAAATCCTCCTTATGAACTTTACAAACCGCCAAAAATCGCGGCTTTTTGGCGCGAAATTGCCACTAATCATCAAAAGTCATCAATATTTAATGAGAAAAGTCATGAGGAGTTTATTCTATATCTAAAAATAAACCACAAACAAGTCCCATGAACTTATTGGATTTACGGCAGTGGTGATCAGGACATGGCGTCCTCTTAATTCAACACAAATTAAGAGTGCGATCGACGAAATCCTCGCGGAATATTCAAAGAAACACTCGACATATCGAGTGGCAAAAATAGTTTTTTAGAAAAGAGACACTCTTCAACTGTTTTCGCATTCATCCTCTCAAAAGTGCTATTTTCACAGCTAACAGAGGCCAGAATGTCATATATTCTGTCACGTGCGACACTCTCGGCGAAAAAACCATAACAACATTTTACCTTTAACACACGAAGGCGCGCACACAATTCTAAAATAAAGTCACACAACTCACAGCATAGAGAGAAAATATTGAGAAATTTCCATCATCTCTCGGACCATAATCATTCCTCTGCCAATTCCATCCCCCTTGATATGTTGTCACTACGGTGAATCGTGTCCCATTTTACGCCCCACACAGACGCGCATCTCGCGCTACATCAGGGCGAGAATCTCCTCGGGTATGCGAAAAAAGACACAGCCGTCATTAGTGCTAAGCCGCATCGGTATTTCACGCTCCTCAAGACCATATACAATTTCAAAAATAGATCATTAAACTTTTCCAACTTACGGAGAGAGAGACTGTCTCGACACACCCAGCATTGGAGGGCAATTAGATTAATTGGAAAGGTGTTATCTTACCTGAAAAGACAAAAAGGCATAAATCAATTAATTGATTTTGTTGTGAGAAATCATGATTATACGCGGCGTGGAAAATTCTCATGTTGAGTTCATTTTTTCCCATATTTTCTGTTGTCTTGCACACACACGGGAAGGTTTTGACCCGCAATCAGCCCAGCCGCGATCTCAGCGCTTTAGAAATATATGTGTTGCGGAGAAAAATATATAGCATGTGATTTGGGATGTAAAAGAAGTAAACAATTTTGTTATTAGACGAAGGCCACGTGTAAATTGAGATGATTCTGTGTCAAGAACTCGCAACATCTTGTAGCCGCTTTTGAAGCATTTAGGCGAGGATTGAATAAGAAAAGATCGCGCGCGCGCACACATTCATATAGTGTGAATTCTTCACGGAATCTCGAGGAGTGACTTTGGCGAGACAGTTAAGCATGTGAATTATTATTGACGATCGCTTGACTCAGCATTTCACCATCATAGTGTCCATTTGATCTATGAAAGATCAGTGTGCGCACGGTGTTATCCCGTATGGTTAAATGGGTCTCTTCGCGCAATTCGTGCTGTTTTCTTTATCCGCCTTCGCGCTCTCTCTCTCTCTCTCTTTCTCCCTCTTCATGTACAAAATAACCTATTTGAAAATCACGCCATGGCATTCATGAAGCGCGCGACTTGCAAATTCCACAATAAAGTAAGAAATGCTAAATATCATAGAGGCAATTCTCATACCAAGTCCATCATATAGAGTGAATTTAGATGGTGATCTCATGGCATTAGAGAAATAGATCGAAAATTAAAATTCCCGCATCATAACCATTAGATCACCTCAAATTCCTTCCACTCTAAACACACATTCAACTCTTGAGAAACACCCTTTTTCCCTCTGTGAGTCGCGACGCGGGAAAAGTGCATCTGACACGTCTTGTCACACAGAGCAACGCCTCTCATGACAAATTTAGATATCAAAATAGCTTTTATCAGCGGCGTCATCATTACTGAATTCCCATTGCAGTTAATCACATGGCAAATTCCCTCATGCATCTCTCTCACATGAAATTCCCCTGTTGAATAACCCGTGCATCGTGGATAAACCTTATCCCGCCTGTTTGTTAACAGGGAAATTGTGAATAGTTGACGGAAAAGGTCGCTCTCCCTCTTCTATTTTCAGACATTTCTCGAGAATTTAGTACAAGAAAATCAATGAAAACGTCGCTATCTAAATATTTAATTCAATAGAGGAACAAGTCACCTAATAAGTGAAGTCAGAAAAAAGTTTGAACCATATGAAATAATTTAACATCTCACAAATAACATTATTTCACCCTTCCTCTCAATACACACACACATATAGATTACCCACATCATACTTGGGCGCTAAATAAGAGAAAAATATGGAAAAATTTTCCTCACACTCATATTTTCTGTGTAATTTATCTGGGCTTTCGTCCCATATTTTCTCCCTCTCGACTGTTTTTTTGTATTTTTTTCTTCGCTTCTCACATTATTAATATTTTCTCCTCTATATATGGGCTTGTTTTTACCACTGACACACAATATTCACTTAATATTTGCCCTCCCCCCATGAAATAGAAATCCACCTCTCGCAGTACGAACATCACGAGAGTTCAACCACCTTTCTCTAGATTCTCCCTCAAATTTCGTTCATTTTCCCCTTTGGAGAAAACTTCTCTGTCATGTTCTCGTTTTATTAATCACGACATGTATTTGTTTTCCTGCTCTGCGCACATCAATAAAATTAAAAGGAAAAAACCATGTCCTTTTTCACCCAAAATAACATTATGTACATAAACGCATTGTCCCACTGAGACCAAAATTAGCTCAAAAGAATATCTATTGTGAAAATAGAACTGAAAATGTCTCATCTGTCTCGCGAGCCTCTTTGACCTAGTATGAGAGTCCAACGTGAGCTATTGGATTTAAATATATTTCGGTGAAAATACATATACACATATTGTCTTCCTTAAATAAGGCAAGTTATTTTTACGCGCAGACAGTGGTAAAAAGGGAATTGATGTCGTCATACATTTATGAAGCATTACGGACAATTTCCACCTCATCTCCATGTGCAGAGAATATGCTAAAATCATTTTCACACAATTTAACACTCGCCCCATTGATGAATGACCGTAACTGTCAATAGAGCTTTAAACGCCTGTAAAAGGTCTGTCTCGGGTTTCTCTCTCTCTCAGCTTCTGTGGGTTCATATTTTCTCATTAGTTTCGCTGTGCGCCGCATAAAATTCTGCCACGAGGAAATAGACGCGCACTCAACAATGAGCGCAGCGCATATGAGAGATTTATTGCTGGCCAATGAGACATTTAGCAATGTGAGGAAGATTTACACAGCGCTAAGCATCAATGAATTGTTATTTTGCACAAATTTTATATTGTCACACATAAACCACAAAATATCGCATTCAATCACTAAAGTACCATTTTAGATGAAGATATAATTAGAGGCGACACATTCTCTCACAGCAATCTTGGAACCGTGACATGAAGGCAAAATTGAAAGCGACCATCTAGAACGAACTTTTTGGCACCTCAATTCTCTCTCTCTCTCTCTCTCTCTCTGTCGCAAGAAAATGCAACTTAATACGATTTAATATTGTCTCTCACATTACTCCTACTCTCAGCCAGACGCACTCAAGTCCCCCTAATTTCCCACCAACAACACACAGAGCCAGTATAAATTAATTTGTCGGGGCGAAAATTTTAAAATGAAAGAAACGGAGGAGCACAAAAACAGAGAGAGATCCATACACAGTTTTGAGATAAGAAGCCATTATCGATGAACAAAATAAATAATTTTTTGCACTGCAGTCGCGTCGTGTCTTTAGCCTCGCAACACAAACATCGTTTTGCTAAAAATACTGTGTTGTGTTTGTTAAGAAAAACCCCACTTCCATCCCCGCACTTTGCTAGACATTGTCTCTCTCTCTGTGCTGAAGCATTTCGGCGCGAGACGCGCGGGCAAGTCTTGGCGGGTCGTTCAAAAAAGGTGTGCGAGATATTCCATTCTATATGAAATTCGCTTTGGCACTCAATAAGAGCACAACAATCACGCCATAATCTCACAGATGATTATGCACTGATTTTGCTGAAGAGGTGTCCTCTTTATCGTAGCATTGCAGAGAACCATAATAATGCAACAACACAGAGTGCGTCACATGTTATGACGAGACACTCTTAAAAATAACATGTCACATAAAATAGCTATTTTTAAGCCACCCAACAGTGTGAGCGAGAGTGAGACAGCAATTGGTTAAATCTTGCAAAAGAGAAATTTCCTCTTAAGTGTCTTTCACCATAGCAAAATATAACTCAAGCAACGACACATTAAGTCTGTGATGTTGTGAATTGTAGAGGACACACAAACATTATAGCAACTATAGACATACACAAAAGCATAAAAACCTTATTTTATGGAAAGAGAGAGAAATAAAAACGTAAATAGCAATTACATCCAGCATTAATAGAATTCAGAGTCACACGATGAGGACAAATGAAATGCGAAAATTGCACACATATCAAAATATGATGAAATACTTAATCGATTTAACATGACTTTATAGTTCTCGACCTCTTTTGTCGCTCTGTGAGCGCCTCCTAATGAAAATATCATGAAAATTTTCATCATCGCGCGCGCGTCTCTGACCTACATACAAAAAGTAGTAGTACACTTTTTAATTCTCCCTTCAGACTATGTCGTCGAACAATTACAATTATAATCATTAATTGGTACCTTCATGTGCGGCATTCCCAGAAAAGCCTCTCTCTCTCTGCATATTCTAAAGCACACAAGCCATCGTCAATTATTTCTCCTATCGCTCTAATGTTTTACATTAATTTCTAGCAACTATTTTTCTGTTCTTTTTTTTCCAATTCTGCCAGAGCGCGCGCGATTAGAGGAAAGTCAACAACTGTAGCATGCACATAATTCTGTACCTCACGTCTCTCCTCGCACCCACTCCCTCACATCAATTTGACATTACAACACGCCAGGAATTTTGTACGCTTCTTCCTGTCACACAATGTCTTATTGTATTACACAAATTTTCAGAGATTTCGATAGAGTTGTCCCATGTAAAATGGAAATTTTGACGGGAAACACCCATTGTTTGCATTTACTATCGAGTTGTAGAATTTAATAAATTACAGGATACAACATTTGGGAATTACCTTGTCCTCACTACTTAAACAGATACACCATTTTCAGAGCCTCTTGAAATATATCACATTAGCTCCCATTTTGTCTGCCTCTGTACCAAAAACAGCCACTCAGTGACCTTCCAATTCTCCTAATAATCAATATAGAATGTGTTTTTCTTCTCATTATAAATTCCATTTCACTCTCTCTCTCTCTCCTTCTCTCTCTGTCTTTTACATTTCGTCTCTCAACAGTCCATTTCCCGCCCAAAAGCCTCACTATCTGTGTGTGTGTGTGTGTGTTTGTATCTAATTTGGATTTCAAATAATAATAGCATATCTAAGAACGTGTATAAAAATATTTGTGGAAAAATAGAAGCAGAGACTCTCACGTGGTGGTGGCAAAGGCAGCCCATGTACACAATAAATATTCCTCAAGAAGAAAAAAATTACATAAATAAAGTCAAAATGAGCATAACCTGACTGATAAGACGACCAAGTAGCGAATATATTTATATTACACTCCTTTTTTTGTTTGCCCAAATGTCTTGCTCGCTCTCATCAAGAAACTCATATGTATCAGACGAATATTTACACTGGCAGTTAACAAAATCCATATTATAATTTTGATGCGCTTTTTTTTCACCGCAAACGGCGCGCGCTTATCCATTGAATTTCTCTCACAGACACACAATTTTTCGCCCCGTCGTCTCATTTCACATAACACACTTTGCATGCAAACATTTATTAAAACCCAGCCAACATCATTGGCCAGAGAACAACTCCCCAAAATACACATAATATATGACAAGGTGTTGCGATAGTGTGTGCAAAACCCTCGAAAAATCCACGGTGTTACTGACCGATAACTTCAATTCTCGCACTTGAATACGTTTTAGCGACAAATTATGTATTTATACACCATAAATATGCATAATTATACTCTACAATGTGCCTTGACACTATCACGAGTGGAGGCAATAAAATGATACCATCGCAAAAAGTCTGACTTTTGGGCCTCTCCACACACTGGATTAATGTTATTTTTGCCTCGATATTGCGGAAAAGTCTTTAGTCTATCTCTCTCTCTCTCTCTCTCTTTCTCTCGCCTTTTCTCCCCATTCCTCCAATTCAGTCTCAGCAGGAAAAAAACCTCCACACATATGAGCACGGACTACTTCCGTCCTGTGGTGTGATTATCAGTCAAATCGAGGGGTGAATAGCACACGCAAAAAAACCGCCCAAAGACACACGGGAGAACTCTTTATTTCATGGTGATATCCTCGCACAGCGCTAATTTAATTTTCAATTCACCCACGAAGAGAATTATGAAATATTGTGGCTATTTCTCCTTCAGTTGCTTTTGCAGCCAAAGAGGCAAAAAAAAAGAAATTAAATCATGAAAAGTCTTTCTGTTGAGTGTTCAACGGAATAGCAATGCCACAACAGCCAGCCACACAGCACAGTCTTCTCCAAGTGAAATATTGTCGTGAAGCATGCTATAACTATTCAGTTCCTCATCCATGAGCACACGGCGCCGTTCCTCTTGTTAGAAAGGACAATTAATAGTTGGGAAAAGAATATGAACAGCTATTAGACTTCGTCATAACCTGTGCACAACGCAGACGGTGGCGCGGTAATGCCAAAAAGGGGTGGAAAAGTGATATAGAAAACAAATTAACTTGTTGACACATTTCCTCTCTTTTTTTTACCATTTCCCCCCCTTCTCATCGCGCCCGCGTCACTCTTCGCGGTGGCAAAAGTCAAAAGAACACCAGGGATGAATAGGAGGCTCTCTAATAAAACACCAACACCTCAAATTGTTCCAAGAATTATTTATGTGATTTTAGGGGAGATATTTCCTCTTCAAAAACATCACATGACATCCAAGCAAATGGCATGAAAAATATCGCCAAACATCGCTGTGAAAATGTGTTATATTTTTTATGAATTAAGGAGGACAAGAGGTCGGAAAATCTATTGAAAGCCATAAAAAACGCGGAATAGTACAAGGGAAAAAACAAGCATGAATGTCATTGGAAGGAATATGAAGCAGATTCGACATTTTGTATTTAGTCCAATGTACATCAACAGAGAGCGAGAGAGAGAGAGAGACGAAACTTTTGAGAATTATGCAAATAGTACAATTTCCTTATTTACATTCGGGTCTCAAGAGGGGAAGAGAGCGCAGAGAACCACCACAAATATAACAGAAAAAGCCGCAAATTGCTAAACCGCCTAGAGACAAAGAAGTATAGAGAGTGAACCTCAATGTTGAAGAAGCATAAAACTATAGCGAGAAGGCGAGAGAGAAAAACACGGACATTTGCGCTACATATCAATTCATGCCAGCCCACACTAAAAATGTATATTTACTAGTTTATATTTTGTGCAAAAATAAACTAAAAATATCCATACGACTCATACAAGTTGCCTGTGATTTTCCGGTCTGCAGTGAAGGAGATAGTTTGTCGAGACTTTGGCGTCTTTTTAGAGGCACACCGAAGAAGCATCGCGCGGGGCCAATTGCGTGGAGGAAGATCCAAATGGCCAATTAATGGAAATTCACACACACACAATCATTGGCGCTTCCTTCCTCTTTTTAGCCAGAGAATTTCTGGAAGCGCTCGTCTTGACATTCAATTCTCTAATATAATGTGTTATTCTGATGTGGACTCGATATCATTTGATGGCAATAAAATCAAGTCTAATTGAATAATAAAATTAATATTTCACGATAATAAAAATATTTTCATCCACACTTTTCAAAACATATTCACGCAATTAAGCGCTGACTGTAAATAAAATGTGATTTACAGCCCGGATTAAATATCCGTGGAGAAACATATATCAATGTTGTCCAATTAATCTCCGCTACTTCACTTTGACATGTTGATTGCACTCGCGGTAAAGTTAGTAAGTTTATATTGAGGGGGTGGCAATAATTGGCCAATTTCTGCCTTAATTCCACACTATGCCGATTGATAGTAAACTTTTCATAACATTGATTTCATTTCTCTCAGAGATTCATCTCTTCAAAGTTCAATTCCATTCATTTAATGCATGTGTCTCGTTCCAGTGTCAGATTAAGTTATGCATCATTAATTTTAATTTCTTCCCACTTCGGCATTTTGACGTGATGAGTACAATATGTGATCGCTAAACAGATTTTTATGGTTCTACACGCGTCTCTGAGGAAATTCTCCAAACCATCATCTCTCTTTCATGCAATCAATTGACAAATAGAGTATTTCTTTCAATACTCTTCCCCCATTAACACAGAAAAACGACAAGACTGAATTGAAAGGGAGAGGAAACTTTCCATACTCACACATTTTATTGCTCTATTTACACTGGATTTCAAATTGTCACAACAGCACAAGATTAATGTTATCGCCAACGTTTAAAGAGAATTTTCTTGCTGATATTTCAGTAATTTCTACATATCCTATGAATCATTTTATCTAAGCATTAGGATTAATATCTCATGTTTATTTTCCCAAAAACGAAACACTATATAATATAGCATCAAATTCGCGGTATCTCACACATAAGATCTGATGGGCAAACAATTATGCCTTTCACACCCATCACATTAAATTAATTTCTGGAAAACAAATTTCCCATTCTTACACACTCGAAACAAATATTTATCTCTAAATTAACGATGATCACTAATTTTCCGGGAAGCAACAAATCAAACACAAATTTTCATCGTGTGCGATTTCGAAGAATTCGCCATATATGTATAATATCTTCTGCGCTGCATCATTGACAACAAATGAGGGTATCAGGTTAATTTTTATCTAACTAATTGATATGAATTGAGCATGTAACAGAGGAGCTAATTTGCCACAAATTCCCATAACCTTGCGTAATACAGAATGAGGTGAGAAAATCCGTGTTGGAGGCAAATGAAGAAACCTAACATTAATTACACAGAGGGAAAACAAATGCCTCCACATTCGCCAAACTATCGCACTTTTGTTCATCGTGCAAAATGTTGATGGTATGAAGTGACTTAGGGAAGACATATAATTCACTATGTGCAACAATGTCTTGTGGGAAAATAAATATAAAGATGGAATCTCACATGGTGGGTTAACGAGAAGAGAGAGAGGGAGAGAGGAAGAGAGATTATTAGAGATAAAATATCGCAGACCTTGACAGTGCAGCACTGCAATAATTTGCATCTGCTCTGGTTACTTCTCGCTGCATTTTATCAACACTGTATGGCATACAATAATACACAAAACACCTCCCCAAGCGTCACCTCTCCCACGACATCGCAGAGCATAGACGAGTCTCTATTTATGCCCAGGCAACAGCGCACTCAATTCATGAGAAAATAGGCTCTCCACACCGAAAAGGAGACGAGACATTGATGTTTATTTAGCTGCATGTTCTCCAATTGCAACAAATTTATACAGTACAACACACATTTCCTAATGCTCTCCTTTACTTTACAATTGCAAAGCGCGCAAATAGGATGATGTGCGAAGACGTTTTCACAAAATATACTTATATACACAATCGTGTAAATATCACTTTTATTGAAGCATGCTGATGGCTGAGAAGACCTCGTGCATTGTGTCACAAAAAGCAATTAATGTCACATAACCTGCACACGTCGATCAATGAGATTGTGTACTTGCAGATTTATGACAAGTGGCAAGAAAAAGCAGTTTATAATTTTTCCTTTTGACTATTTCTTCAACTTTTACATGCGCATTTCCTATCGCTCTTCATGTGAAACAAACAATCAATGATTGCATATGTTTTTATTGATAAAATTTTAAACCACGAAACTTCTGTACATTCATAATGCTTGAGATTAAGCTTCTTCAGTCATAGATATGTCTGTAAATTCTCTCTTAACGGCCAATCAACAGTCACTTCTACACTGCATTTAGACGCATCACCAGGAAATCTATTTGCTTCTTCACCAGAGCCACTCATAAACATCAACAACACAATGTTGCACACTTAACACTCAGTCGTGCTATAATGCTAATCGAAGAGAATTAACATCGAGCTATCATTTACCACATGCAATCCATCAGTGTCTGTCAGAGACAAAGTCATTTGTCTAATTGACTTAAGGTACTGGTGTAAGCGAGATTTTGTGCAGCGCGGAATGACTTTGTTAGGCTGCCGCTGAGCTCTTTTCAACCTTAATAATTCCGCAAAAAGGAAATTAACTACAAGACCAAATCATTTTCTCACAATCCCTCGCGCTAAATCAGACGAAAAGTACTTAATCACAGCATGATTTTTCATTTATCTCTTCTCTCTGCTGCACAGATTGAGATAAATCGTCAGTCAAATTGACTGTCAATATCAATGAAACAGAGCCACAAATATAGAAACATTTTCTCTCAAATTTATGCGTTAGCATTCATTTCACCCCAGACCAGGAAGTTGCTAAAAACATCGTCTGACAATTAACATATTGCACACTGAGAGGCACCTGGATAACAAACTAAGCAAATAAACAATGTGTAAATTGAATTGTTGAACAAATGTTGCATCTCAATAACTAGAAAAAGGTGAATTCTAAACAATGTTGCACGAGACATCCACAATTCACCCCAGACATTTTTCATTGCATCTACTTAAGCAAATAATACCATTCAGTTGAAGAGACAGAGAGTGAAGAAAAGCTTCACTTATGCGGCCAACCTTCTTAACATTTTCTTCTCAACTTCATCTCGAACATCAAAGTGACAAACCAGTATTCTAACAAATAAGGAAAGATGCACCGCAGAAAAAAAGCAATGCCAAGAAGACACTTGCAGAATCCTCATCATTTTAACTGGGAATTTGTGGCCGTATATTGTATACACACATTGCGCCGGGGTATTATTGAAATTTCATACATTAAACATCTTTTCTCTAACATTGGCATGGAGAATTCCTCCCTTATTAATATTCTCATCAACCAACACAGGAAATTTGCCTTTCCTGCCACCTCTTCTCAGGCACGCTCTTTGCGAGTTCGGAGAGTTGCACAAAGAAATTGCAAATTTAATTAGCATCCATACAATGTTGCTAAGAAAAGAAGTATACGGTATCCCAGTTGTGTGTTGCCAAAGCAATGCGAGACAGACAGAGAATTTAATGTACAGTAGCGGAAATTAGTTTAGGACACTTAAGAAATTTAGGCCAATATCTTTTGCTGAAATTCCGATATTTCTTTCATTTTTGAGAGTCTTACGAGAAGGCAAAAAAATGATCAGAATCTCATAATCTTTCACGAGGGGATATTTCTAAATTTCTGAGGTGTCCTAAGCTAATTTTCGCTACTGTGTATTAAATCGTACTTAAAGTGAATCATCGTTCATTCTAAAACCTCCCCATATGTTTCCCTCTCTCCCTCATTTTTTTTTCTTAATTCCACATCTACAAGAATTAAATTACAAACTATAGCATTCATTTATTAATTACAAAAACCTGTACACTCCAATACGGTTGGTAAACAAAATGTGCATATAACTTGGTGTTATATGTTAAAGGAGGAAGATAAAAATGCGGTAATGAGATTTTGAATTGAAAGATTCACAACTCTGATTATGATCGCATGTGACTGTTGATTAATATGTAAATAAAAGTTACAATTAGTGCCACAATTACACACATTTTAGTCGACCCGATTGCGTGATAATGCAGCTTTTTCTGCAGATAAAATTCCCATTTTAAGGGAAATTCCACCCACTCAAAAGCAGAGAAGCACCCATCAAAGCAAATCACATCATCCACCCACATTTTCGTCTTCTTCCCCACATTCGCGCTCCTGTTCACGCCTTCTAGACACACTCTCGCACTTTGTGCAGATTGACAAATTGCCACAGGCCAAAATTGAGAGCCAAAGAACCCTATCACAGTCAGTGAGTTTTCAATTTTTCATCACAAACCACAACATCGTGGCGTCAATTGGGCCACAAGGTGGACACAATATAAATGGTGGAAGACAAGGTGAAGACAGAGCGTTTCGAGAGAATGGAGAGAAAGAGCAATTTGACTGTTTTATTGAGTCGATGCTTCAATGAGTTATTTATGCTCGCAGACACAAAATATCACCTGCTTCCGTCACACCTGGAGATTTTCGTCTCATGCGCCAACCTCTTTGCCACAAGACATTGAATACTCCACAATTACGGCGCAAAAGAAGCAGACACGAAATAACAAACCATCCCCTAAATCACTCGTTTCCATCTTTGTCACTTAGCCGGCAGATTCTGCGGCATTTTATGCACACAAACACACAGACAGAGTGGCAAATCTCATACATATTTGAGTGAATCAATTACCTTTTGGGGCGGATATGGAGTGCAACTCAGCATTCATGAAGGTGCATCTTCACTTTCTCCACTCCAAAGACAAGAAAATGTCAAGTTAAATGGATCACCGGGAGAATGACGGTAATATTTGCATTGCACTTCTCTGCACAACACATTTGTGGGTTTTTCTCTGTCAAGGAAATGTGCATGTGCACATAATACAAATATACAACAATATAAAAAAAAACTCGTGAGGAAGAAATACAATACTCAAGAAATTCACCTGCCATATTCAACAACGAATTTCCGCGGAAGGCAAAAGAGGACACAAACTAAGGCGCATGAAGGTAAGAGGAGATTTTCATGCAACAATGTTGTCGCTGGTCAAAATGGAATTAAATAAAATACATTGCTAAGCAAATATCCATTCATGTACGCGACAATTCTTTTCACATTACAATTTTGCCATCATTTGCATATTACAGGTATTTACAATTATAAACAACTCAAACGCACTGAGTGGCATTTGGGTAAATACCAAATGTTGGCAGATGTGTAATAAGTTCTGCAGCTTGTTATCCTTGTGCTGCAGTGGTTTTTTTTTTATTTCTTTCAATAAAATCTTCGCACCAGAATTATCGCAAATGTGACAATTTGTTGCAGATTTTTTTTATCGAAATGAATCATTGCCATGTGAAATAAAATCACATATTGTGCTATGCAAAATGATAAGTATCCTCATCATAAAACTTCAAGTGAACTTTCTTCATGGCAAATCTGTCTAACTTGCCAACTTTACTGGTGCATTTATGAACCATGATTTAATGCACTTGTTTGCCTGTGTTAATTAGTTGCGTTTTAAACTGATGCGGGAGAGTCATATTCACAGTTTGCAGTGGATCCTCTTTCCTCAGCATCACACCAATTATCTCTCCAAATGACTGCTTTAATGGCCGATAGTTGAATCCTCGAGCATGTGCGGATGAATGAAAATGACCAAGAATATGCTGCAAGACAGTTGAACTGCGACCTATCGTAGTGCTCATGAGAAGACACAACACACACTTCAGACGACATTTGAATCTCTTTTGCTTTTATTCACTATTCTCGCTTCCAACTCTTTGGATTGGAGTTGAATTCTCAACAGATGGAAGATAAAAGAAAACTTCAATTTCAACTGCAAATAATTTTGATATATTGCCTCATTTTTTGACAACAATTACGCGAAAAAAGAAGAAGTAATTACTCTGCGAATAACACACAAAAGATTATAGAGCAATTCGTAAACATGTGCATAATTGATTTAAAAATGCTCCTCTTATACATAAAACATGCCTTTTTCTGCGCAAAATTTAATCCACACCGCTTGAATTGCAAATAAGATTGGATTAGAAATTTCGCACAACTTCCTAAATTTGTCAAGTGTGAAAGACGCTGAACTCTGGACAGTGGATGAAAATCTATATTGGAAGTAGTAATTCTTCAGCACACACAAGACCATTCGTGTCAACATGGCAGTGTGTACGAAATCTCATTCCAACAATTTTATAATATTACACAGCGAATTCTTACAATTCTGATCGAAATGAAGAAGGGGGGAAGATAATTCCCACAAACATACAATTTATGTGTGCATCTCTGAAAACAAGACGCGCGCAATAGGAGAGAAGCACAAGAGATTCCTTACGTCCAATCCCCGCAGACAAATGAGCAACAAAAGATCGCCGTGCAGCAACCTTCAGAGATATTCAAAATGCACTTCTCGCCGTCGTCTCTCCTCGCAAAGAGAGGTTCTTTTTCCAACCGAGCCAAGCAAACACTGCAAACACACACTCCACATCCACACTCCCCTTGACATGGTGAAATTACAACC
The DNA here is from genome assembly GCF_947086385.1 of Phlebotomus argentipes. NCBI lineage: Eukaryota > Metazoa > Arthropoda > Insecta > Diptera > Psychodidae > Phlebotomus > Phlebotomus argentipes. The sequence goes on along the minus strand of NW_026776181.1, from coordinate 2,154,412 downwards.
ACGCGGCAATTGACTCCACACCACTCTGGCATTTGGATAGCCTTGTGACGTGATATCTTACACACGTAATTGCTTGTTATTGTCTACTCACATTTTGCATCGTCATTTTATTGCCATTACACAAGATGCAGTTAAGGAATTAAAACTTTATTAATGTTAGTCGCGCATTTTCTACATCACCCAGGAATAATGTGTCTCGTCTACCATCGCGTGAACAACACTCAAATGCATGCGACTCACTTTTTTTCGCCAACACTCTATATTATATTATCATCTCACTTCCCACCAGGGAGGTGAATGCGATATTTCGGCTATATAGCGAAGAGCAGGGCGCAGGCATTGCCCGAGATTAAGAGCATTTGATTAAGAGCGTCTCTCACTCTATGGAATCAAGAAATGAGTATGTGTACTGTCCAAAATAGCCCGTATCTTCGCAATCTTGGCGCGCAATTGATGAGATGAGCGACAAAAAAATGCCGAGGCTTGACGTCGGCAAAGACATCTCTCCCAAATGCCAAATAAAACAATTAAATTAATAGTGAGACAACTGCGAGAAGCACGCGGGACAAAAACTTCATATACAACAACCAGATTCCCCGATTAAGTCGGGGCGCGACAGCGTCGAAAAGTGCCGACAATAGCAATTAATAATGATATCCAACCAGGCGTCTCCACTCTGCCAATGGAGGCGTCTGTGCTCGCATCATACTTCCCTATCACTATGCAAAAACCAATTAAATTTCCACGAGACTCACTGTCTGTCCCCGTCGAGTCGCACACTTTATTCATTTTCTTGCGCGTCGCGCGCGTTTATTTATATGAGAATAGCGCACGATTTTCAATAAAATTAATTTTTCACACTTGTCCTCACTCTTTCTCCCTCTCTCTCTCTTTCTCTATCTTCGGTACCCCTGAAAATCTATTCAAACAACATATAGCCAAGTACATTGAGTCTGAAAACATTTGCCATTCAAATATTTATCAAGTGAATGTTTTCGGTTTATATTTGTGAACATTTCACTTATATTTAGTGTCATTTCGCAATTTTCCACATCAATTCCCCATGACATGCTCGCAATGGCGTCTCAATACAATTCATCCCTTGCGATTTACACCAAGAGGCACACAATGAGGACAAAAATCCCACACAAGTGTCCCTTTTAAAATAAAATCCATGCACATACTTTCACAATATCGATAAGGATGCCAACAACTTTCAAAATGCATCTCAAATGAGTATCAAATTGAATTCACCTAAAATGCATTAATGATGTTTTTCGCATCCACTCTTTTTTGCACACTGAATTAAATGCATTTGAAATACCATAAGATGCTATATATACACATTACTTTTCAGGTTTGACAACTAAGCCACACACTTCAATTGCAGTATATGGATAACCCAATAAATTACTTGACCTTTTTCCCGTGCTTTTTTCAGCTGAGCGCGCGAGCGCGCAAAAAAACGGCTGAAACTTTAGCATATCTTAGAGTGCATGCATTTCTTTTCTTCCCTCCGCGCGCGCGCACATGCACAGAATGCCATCCACTCCAAGTGCAGACTTAATAAAGTTTGCATGCCTGTGATTGCGACCGCTCTCTGCAACATTGTTGCATTCGGTACATAATCAAAAGGCCTGAAACACGCGCAAAATTGATAATGTGCGCCGCGACAGAGAGAATAAAAGTTGGGTAAATGATGAGGTGAGGAGGCTTTCGAGGGAATTGAGCAAATAATTTCCTCCATCTGCTCCACTCCTCCAGCAGCAGCACTCCGCTGCAGATATCATCATATATAGCAGCACAAGAGATTCACGCACAGTGCGCGGATGCCGAAGGACATGAGCAAAAAAACAGGCCGAGTCATCCGCGGACGCGGGAGAGCCCAAATATCTGCGCGCCATGAAGTAAATTGAAAGATGAAATACACAAACGTTAAGGAGCGCAAGATAAGGAGATATTTAGGGTGACGAGGCGGGTTTGGGAGGCAGCAAGAATGTACGAAGGGCAAGAGGCAAAAATGCCATGGAGGAATTTCGAAACGGGACACAATAAATCTCCGCACGAACACAAAATGAATTTATATGTAGAGAATGTACTCCAATCTTATACACTTTATACACTGTAGCACAAAACCCAAAGAAGACAAACTTCAAAAGCTTCGAGAGAGACAGAGAGATGGAGAATAAAAGCGAAACAAACTCTGCGCGATCGTCAAGACAAACCCAAGGTAAGAGAGATGATGTATTTGCTTCTTTCTCTGCATTTGTTCAAAAGACCACAAATGCGCCTCTTGCTCTTTTCCGCCAAAGAATCTTTGCGAAAAAGTGGCAGCAATGTAGGAAATTTGCGCGCATTTTTTTCCCACTTTGCGCAACGTCCCAAAAGACACCCGAAGGAGTCAGGAAGATCAATCAATAAAATGGGAATTGTGGTGGAAAATAAGGTGATTGCAGGGAAAAGGTGTAGAAGATGTCCCTCTCTGACTATCAATGCAAATTCACTTCCTCACACGGCATAATTCCTCGTCTGCGTGCAAATTTCACATAGAATCGACGGTGAATGAGAGGTGGGTTATATTAAAATGCTGCATAGTTTGAACAGAGCGGCAAGAGAAAATTTATTGGATCGACAATCACGATATCGCGCCATGGTGTATATATGGCAAAGAGAAATTATACATGCACAATATATAATTTCTGGGATGAACGAGAGACCGCGGAAAAAATGTGTGCGGCAGGGAAAGGCTCTCGGGTGTGCGAGACAGAGAGAAAGAGTGAGAAGATGGAAGAGAGACCGCGAGAGTACAGCAATAATAACAAAAAAGGTATCCACAAGCGAAAAACCTTTCGAAAGTCATAAACATGCAAGAAATGCATCCATTCCCGCGCATACAATTTCCACCATACTTTATCATCACCATGTTTCACGTATTAAAATATAAGTGTTATGTATGTTAAATGCCCGCGCGATACACTTTTTCCTACGCCAAACAGACCACCAGCGACACAGACATTTGGTCGACGTGTAGTCATTAGCATTATTCGCCTTTGGAGAGCTTTTCTCTCTCACTCACAAAATTACTACATATGCACAACATCACCGCCCAACGCGCTTCCACCACAACAGCCCTTCTCATTACACTTGGAGCGGTTTTCTGTGAAATGATTCACTGAAAAGTTCACAAATTTCCATTTTCAATAAGACCTACATATTAAAAGGTTTCATCTATTATCACAAGAACCACAAAGAGTAAAAAAAAAACTATAGAATATCAATGGATTTTTGCCGGGAAACAAGTATGATTTACATCCTCTCCAGATGTGATTGTGCAGATTGAACTTGCAATATTCATCACCTTTCCAAAATACATTTTCTCACAAATTACCCAATTAATCGAACCCCTTTTCTCAGTGATTCCTCATCGCTTGAGCACATGCGAAATCGGCGAGAAATTAATCCCCATTTCACATTGGACGCCTGAGACTTACCCAAGGAGTGCGAGACAACAGAAAAAAAGCCGCGCAGCAGATGGTTCACTTACCTGAAATTGAGAAAGAACAGAGAACAGAATTAAATTTCGGACAATTAAAAATATTAGCCGATCAGGCAAATTGATGGGAGAAAAAGTGAGGCTTGATGGTGTGAAAAATCAACTTCTTGGACACAACTGTGCGTGATGATGGTGTGAGTATTATATTGTGTGAACAAGTTGAGGAATGTTAAATTTAATAGTGTAGCTTTTTTCCTCTCTGCGCGCACACCTTCCTCGTGCACAAGATAAAAATATTCACCATTATAGAGTTATCACGCTTGATTAGTTTTCTTCAACTCGACGGGAGTGAGAGAGAGTGTCTGTGTGGCTGGAAAAGAACGTGATGGAGCGACAGGTGCGGATTGGAGCTTTAAATTTCAAGCTCTCTCACACAAAAACACACACACATGAGTGCGTTTACACGCCACTTTAGTGCATTCTTTTGACCCATCCGCGAGAGCAAATGAAAATAAATCTTCAGCAAGCCAAAACATGAGAGCATATAGCAGCTTTGTTGTGTCTCAAGGAAGACATTTTCTGCACAGCGCATTTCAACATTTATTGCACACAATAAATTCTTCAAGGCTCTTCTCAACAGTCCAAGCGCAGCGCAAAGAGACCAGCTAAAATTGCTACCAAGGTCGAAATTGTTTTTCCACATTAATTTATAATTGTTAACCCTATTGCCAATCACATTCCCCCCGCGTGCACGTTGGCGAGTTGCAATAACAATAATAAGAATGAATGGAATGTCGGCCCGATCTCGCGTCTTCCTCTCACCCGTGGTCACATTTGCGTGTCTTTTTCCCCGCCACCGAGAGTGCCTCTCGCGGTGTGTACTTGTTCTGTCGAGGGGGAAAACATTTACAGAGAGGTGGAGGACCCATAGAAGATCGCGCCCGAGAAGTTGGGGCGAAGTGAGAGGAAAGAAAGAAAACAAACATTCAAAGCTGACCAGTTCTTCATCATATAACGTGATTTCAGTGTTAGTTTTCAATATATGTATATACATACAGATATATGTGGATTTTGTTGTTAAAAGAAGTCAAGAAAGAGAGGCAACAACAATAACGTGAAGATCATCGATCGAAACGAGCGAGCTTCTCGATGAGAACCACCAAGATATCCACACCGCGCATTTTACCTGTGCGCCGAGAGATTCTCGCGCGCGCTTTCGAAGAGCCAAAGCCCCTGAAGAAGTGAAAAACATGCGGCCTGAAAAAGAGAACGCGCGGAAGGAGAAAAGTGACTCCAAAAGCAATTTTACAGAATCATCCATGGGAACTTATTTCAGCTCTCGATATATATTGTTTGTGTGTTATTTTCCGTCTCCGCTGGAATGTATTCATCGCATCTCCTCTCTCACTCCATCCAATGCCTCTCAGCCACTCATGCTCTCTCACTAAACATATGCAAATGACTAACACGCAAAAATGTCACATAATCATTTGCATTCCTCATTGTATCTCTTCCCTCGACAAGCACGAGAGAGAGGCAATTTACCATTCCACACACAGAGAATATCCATCCAGATGATTTAGAGTGCAGAATGTTAACACTAATTATATTCTTCCCAAAAAGTCCATCAACAGATAAGTCACTCGCATAAGACTATTGATAGAATTTGATAGAATTTGCATAGCTGAGCGTGGAGATTAATTCACTGCACAGTTCCACTATGAAGCACATTCCAATGAGAGCCAATCAGGAAAAAAGCGCGAAAACGTCATCAAACAATGAACTTTCAATGGCCCCATTTCTAAGATATTCACACATACAGCAAACCCAAGAAGCTAGAGAGAAGGAAAGACAAAGTCTCTAAATCAATTTCCAATATAAATTCCATGTGTGGAGAAATATAACAATGCAATAAAACATTCTTTGACTTCCTCTTTGGCACTTTTTTCCTCACATCCGCCGGCCCACACAAATCATATCCCAGGCGAAGCTCAGAATTTTCCAACCACGTGGAAAATGGCAATGCCAATTTTCACCTCTTCACACCGACAACGCAATGACTCAATAATCCACCCAATAAAATCCTCGCCCAGCAAGACATTCCATGTTTTACAGCGCTCTCAACGATGATGTCACTAGAACAGTTTCTCCTCTCGTTCACTTTTTTCCACACGATGTGGAATTTTTGTCAGAAAAACAGACAATTTATTGTGAGATTTTATGTGAGTCACCCACGAAGAAATAGGACTCGACAAATTCTCGTGAAAAATCATATACTGTGTGCGTACGCGCTCGATTCATTTATAAACCCTGCCCATGTTTGCTAAACCAATTAAAATTTTCCTTTTCTTTGATCTCCATTGTTGAGTCCCATTTGGTCAACACGGGCAATTCCACCAACTCGCCGCACACATTTCATTTTCTCACATCTATTAAAGTTGGACTTGTTTTGCATTCGCCTGAGAAAATTGGATTAGCGCAGTGTCAATGTATCAAAACTTTGTCACACAATTAAGCTTCGCAGGGAAGCTTTTGCCATGTGAAGCTTGAGAAAAGTAATATAAGGCACATGCATATGTTATTAGAATAATAAAAGGTGTGCATGAAATAATGGAGTTCGGCTACAATCACACCGAAGGTTTCATCTAAAAGATGAAAAAACAACCAAAACCATGAGATAAACACGAGAATTCCATCCATTGGAACTGATATGAAGCACAGCGTCTTAAAAGCAGCACAAGTTGGATGCAAAAAAGTCTGATAAAAGTACAAGAACAAGCAAATACATCACCAATAATGCGAATAATAAGAAATCGCGAGAATTCCGAACCACAAAAGGAGACACAGAAAAAAGGCACTAAGACGAGAATTTTCTATAAACATACTATGTGCAACGCCCTTGAATCATTTACTTTCTCACCCCGTCGCCAAGTGGTGACACCCAAGATAGTGCGCAACAATGTTGCACACAGAAGATGCATCTTTGTAGCTTTGGAAAATTGTCTCAGATTGCTCCTCTTCTTGCAATTCTTCAACCCAGAATCGCATCTTCATTCCCTTCTTCAATCGTGCAACTTCATTCCACACTCCACGAGGTATTCCATCTTTTTTCCCCGATATTATTACCATTCACCTGAACACAGAGAGAGAGCGACAGAGAGAGAGAGGAGAGACTCATGAGACCACAAGAGTGTACGAAAAGCATTGAACTATCCCCATTCCAGGTGCTCTTGATGGAGCATTTTTCAACTGTGTGGTGGGTAGTGTTTCACTTCTTTTTCTTCCCATCCTCTGGCGTTCATTCTCCCGTTTGGCGCGACTTCTCACGTGGGATCGTCGCGTCCAACTTCTCTCACAACACTCTCTCGCCACAAGATTGGCCGATGCAAAAATGAGGAATGTGTGCGCCTGGTTTCTCAGAAGAAGCACAAATACACCACCATTTCAATGAGGATCACCAGTAAAATTCCAGCAACGCGTATTAAATTGCCCCCAGATTGCCACTCTCTCTCTCCCTCTTCCCTCCTCCGACTCTTGCGCACGTTTGGCGCGCTTTTTTCTTCATAAACGCGCCAAGCTCAAAATTCGCGCGAAAAACGATGACCGCGATTATGATGAGAACGATGCGGAGTGGCCAAAGAAAAACACACACATTCGATGGTATGGCCAAAAACTGCGGAGGAATTCAAGTGAAAGGGAGCAAAAGAAAGACGTGAGATTGCTGCGCGAAAAGCAGCTGTGACTCCAGAGAGTTAATCACGCAGCTTCTGATACTTCCTGTAACACCACGAAAAACCACCAATGCGATAAATAAGGAAAATTTTCCAACACACAGAGAGCAAAAAGGCTATAAATTGCTCACTGACAAGTGCGGTGTCTCTCTCAACCTAATGCACTTAATCTCTGTGAGATACTCTCTCTGTGTCGTCCCTTCTCTGTGCACTTAAGCTTAATCCATTCGTGGCCTAATCATGTGCTCAAACAAATGGTGCTGCAGTGATTAATTATTCACTTCTCACGCAGTCAAAACTAATGAGGCCAATTAACCCCGAAAAAAGGCGCTTTGGTGGAGATTCTCTCGCTTCCCGCCCAGTGAAAAAACAACAACGATAGTAGAAACGCGAGACGAAATAACTTTGGGCGAAAGCACGAAAAGGAGAACATTAACCTCCGTGTGATTAAAGGAGATCGCTAATTCTTCATGTGTGGTAAGAAATCTCTTACGCTCTCTGTGCGTCTCACTCTCTTCAACTCACCTTTGAACGCACTTTTATACCGTGTGTCTCGCGTTACGGAGAGAGAGAGAGAGAGAAAACGGAAACTGTGGGTGTCTTTTTTGGGTACACCTTTGACGAGTAAAACCAAGATAGAGAGTCGCAATTTTGAATTACAAATTAATTTTTTACACACGATCGTTAGGAGTAAATTTTACCATTAAACCTGCCACTTGAGCAACTGTTAAATAAAAAAAAGAGCGAAAAAGTATCGAGAACAAGAGTTAATATATCGAGCATGATTAAAAATAGAGTTGAACTTGGTGATGAAGAGAGAGAAAGAGAGAGAGAAATTAATACCCAAGAGTCACGTATTTATAATTGTATTTTATGAATGAAATATTAAAATGAAAACAGTCATTCGGAGACGCAAAAACAGCAAAAGCCGTTTCGCTATGTGTACATTCCTATACCCAGAATATATAGAAAAGCCATCTTCGTGTCATTGAAATTGATAATGAAAGCGGATCTCTGGGTGTCAAATGTACAAATATATTGTGATAACTCGACGATGCATTGTACAACTTGTTGCTGATCCTATCATGATTTACTGTGTTGATTTCACAAAAATTTCACACACAAACACATACACACACACGCCATTTTCTGTGTGCAGTGCTGAGGAAAATTTTCTTAATGAAATCCAACACCATCGAGCTCTTATTATGACAATTTACACTCTTGAATTTGTGAAATTCATTCTCAATGAAACCAACACTGGAAATATTGCCAGAGAAATGCCAAAACCATTGGAATTCCAACGTCGTTTCTTCACACAGCAAATTGTACTAACAAGTGAAGATTGCCGCCGAAGAGAGACACGCAAATTAATATATTGATTTGGTGTGATTGTCAAATTTTGAAAAACATTTAGGATAGTGTCTTCAGCCACCAAAAAAAAAAACGTGCTTTTCTCTCACTCTTTGCTTTGCCTTTCCGTATCACAAATTGCCATCATCGTTGGGAATTAAATTTGCCACGAGACAACAAAGATCTTCGCGGGTTGGATATTTACAAAACAACACTTCATTCACTTTGTCTCGACGACTCCACTCGTTTCTGTCTCCCAAATCAAAATCCCCCGCCGAGACGACGTGTCTTCTCCCGCCCAACAAGTAGCATTTGGAAAAGGACACATCTCGAATAGGAATCAAAGAGCAAATCAAGGTGCAAAAGAGCTTTAAGCACATCTCTTTATTGGCTATTTATTTTCGTGTTCAAATATTTATTGCCACAATTTTCCTTCACCCTGATTTTCTCTCCCATTTCTCTCTCTCCCTCTCTTTCTACACCCAGTTTTTGTATCATTTAATATTCCATCTTGTACCATGAATTTGAATAGGAAGGAAGAATTTCCCTAACTCCCATCCTTTCTTCGCCAACTCATGCGGAACTTTATCGCAAGAAAAACATCAACAATCTCAATTGAATATCTCTCTCTCCCACCCAATTTCTCATGCCCTTTACCTCGCCGTCACAATCAATTCACTTTATATTGAATATGCACGGCGAAGCTTATGGCGAAAAAATCCATCGTGAAACATGATCTCTTGCGCCAAGGAGAATCACTTAAAACTTCATCTAGCATGAGAGTTTCTGCTGCCATCAACTCTCTTTTCGCATACGGAAATGTTAAAGCGGAGAAATTAGCACACGAATTCTTTTGCGCAAAAAAATCCCCACCATTTGACCAAAGAGATTTTTCAATCGCCAAAATAACAGAACATTCTTTCACCTATTTCTCCCTGATGTGCGCGCATACACATTTCACGCCAAATTTCTTACGGTGAGCGCGTCTATTCATCAAGACTTCACCTCCATCCCCCTCTCGCGCGGTTGGAAAGGTGCGCGATCTTGGCCCAAAAGTCCCAACTCATTCCCATGGCGAGCGCGTCTCTCCCGCCAAAAACATTCCCAGAAGATTGGCAAAAAGGCACACACACAACGCGCACAGCAAAAAAGGCACCAAACGATATGAAGACAATCCACAACAAACAGAGAATATTTACCGCGAAAGGCACTTTAAAAATACGCGCACGACACAGACCGACAAAAAAAGATCCCCGCGAGTGAAGAAGAAAAAAGATTTTTGTACATTTTTCAAATAATTAATTGAGACGCGCCATAGAGAATTGGGGGAAGGAGAAGAAAGAGAGATGAGTGTGCGCCACAACAGGAGTGAGAATCTGAGAAAAGCCCCAAGGAAGATCAAATGAGAACTCGATCTCTGAGGAATCGAAGATGCCGAAAATAGCATCTTCAGCTAGTTATAGCACAACAAAAGTCGCAACATTGTTGCTCACTTTTGCGCGCCGCTCTCCTGCCACATAATCTTCTCTCTTCGCCACGCAGTCTTTTCATCTTCAGACCGCACAGCAAAAAAATCATCTCAACTTTAGCCCATTGTATTGCCGTTAAGAGTTGAGAGGGAAAACAAATTGAAATAATGTTTTATATCTCCATTTTGCAAGTAATTTCTGCACCATGCGTTTTTGGCAATCAAATTGCGACGCGAAGGGTCAAAGTCCGGAAGTTAAAAATCCACAGAGTCAAATCGTCACTTTTCACCATTAAGGTGAGTCTGGGATTTTTTTTCTTTCTTCCTTTCTGTCTTTCAGAGCACTTCTCTGAGTCAGTTGAACGTGAGATGAGTATCAATTTCCGCCAAAAAGCTCTCTACAGAAGAAGAGGTCAAAGTCGATCGATCACTTGAAAGCCAGAGTCAAAAAATACAAGACCCAATCATTTCTTGCAAAATGTGCGCAGAATTTCCTCTCGCTTTATTACAATCAACCACAGAGAGACTCATATACAAACGGTCAAATCTTTAAACCCGAAAATGCGAAACAGCTAAGCGTGCAATTCATCAGGTATTTTGCGAAAGCCTTTGGCGAATTATTTCTCTTGTCTGACTTAGGAAAAGTCCGTAAAATCTCATACACACACACTGGCAAAGTCACTTCGCAATGACTCAGGAGAAAGACTCAATTGAGGAGCGTTATTTGAGAGAAGAAAAAAAAGTACCACTATTTTATATATCTTTGCAGATTATTTTGCAACGTGAGTTTGGTTGAAATTTCACTTGTGCGCGCAAGAAGGAGAGAAAGACACTTCCTCCAAAATAGAAAGGTTAATTTAGGCGGAAAAAGAGCTTTTGTCTGATCGTTTCCCATTTTGCTGGCGCTCTTTCATCTTACAACGCGGTGGAGAGAGAGAAAAAGGTCAGACTTTTTGCCGTTTCTCGAAAGAGTGTGGGAAATGTGAAATTTTCACGTGACACTCCTAATTTGTTAACTTGTGCAGCTTTTTCAATTTTCACCTTCGTGCTTGTGTCACTTTTGAAAGGGAGAAACAACAACCCTTCGTGGCGTGGCCCTTAAAATGTATTACTCCATGGCAATTTGATGGCATTTGCTTGGCACAAGAAATATAAAAAGGCTTTTCAATTTATTTCTCGCCCACTCAACATTCCATGTCACAGTGACATACACTCATTTCCTATTGTTTCAACAAACAAGCAACAAAAGCCAGCTGTAGTATTCAGCTTTAAGTTAACTTCTATAAACTCTCTTTATTTTGCTTAATATTGCGAAAAATATTATATTTACATGCTCTCTCTCTCTCTCTCTCTCTCTCTCCTTCTCCCTCGAGTAGCGGGAAAAGCTTTTCCGACTCAGAAATTTAATTATTTCCCCTTCGCCTTTTCCCTCCTCAATAAATTTTCAATTATAACCAATCTTCCTCATGCTCAAGTGTAAAATAACTGACACTATATTTGGTCTTCTTAATTAATATTTCACATTATAATGCAAATAATACGCGTCACCTACACCTTTATGGTCCATTCACCAGAGTTAAATCGACATGGCTCGTGAACACCTACAGCCATAGAAGAGTTCCCAAAAATTTCTCGCTATTTCGCCATTTGTATGCAAAGTACATTTATAAACAATCAATTATATAAAGTCACATTAGAGATATTCCTTTTCCACACACTAAATGTGAACATGTGTGTAACAAACAGGAGATGAATTATATAAAGGAAGGCATCAGTAATAAGAAACGATGGAGAGAAACCATACAGAGCGATACGTTTAGAATTGCACAGACGTAATCAAAAAAGGAATTGTTGTAAGAAGGCAGAAAAAATCATATATTATGTACAAAGCTTCGTATGAATTTGTATGAGAGATAGTGTTCAATTTCGCAGTTAATTGTGTGTATGAGTGATCTTGTGAAAAATGTTATTTTGTATTGAATTCAAATTTTCTGGGCTCTGAAAAACAACAAACATCTCATACACAAACATACACAAACACACACATATGCTTTATTAACTCTATTGATTTGGCTTGTATCATCATTTTTCGGTGGGAAGAAGTTGAAAAATCTCATATTCACTACCTTCTTCAATTGCACACAACTGTCCCGAGTGAGAAAGAGAGGGTGAGATGAAAAAAAGAACATAGCGCAGAATTGTGAGGCAAATTTTCACTCTCAACGGCGAGATTTCTGGAAATCAGTTCCCAAACAATTGACGTTCGATAAAAATACCATCCTTGTTACCATACAAGAAGGTAACAGCAAAACAAAGGGCAAACAAGAATAATAACTTAATTAAATGACGTGTGTGGGAGGTGCAAATCGATAATACGTCAGCTAAGTTGTGCTATCACAAGGCACAATAAGAAAACATCGCCATGGGCAGAAGGGTCACCGCGGGGAGACAGAAAGACACGTCTCTCTCTCTTCACAAATTGGAGCATGTTGAGTGGAAAACAATTTCACAATACACACACTCACACACAAGTGCACGATGTGGAGAAATGTTGATGAAAAGAATGGAAATAATGTGGTTTTTTCCACATCGCTATTTCTGGAATTCCCGCGCTAAACTTCCCTCTTCCTCGCACACCGCGCCCACTCGAACCCACATCAAACCCCCAAAAACATACCCCCGGCGTAGAAAACTCAACAATAGACAAAGGGAAGCCGCTTCGCACAAAAAGTCACATTTTCATCTCCGAGCCGCATTATGAGAACGCGCGCGCGGGGCAGGTGGCAAAAGGTGAGGAGAAAGAAAAGAAATCACTTGTCTCAAGGTCATGTGCCACCCACTCTCTCACATCATCCAACTCTTCTTGTCACCGAGCGAATCTCAGCGACACACAGAGTTTCGGGGCAAAAAGTGCTCGTCGTGCCAGAGCGAGAGGAGAGACGAGAGAATTCTTAGTCCGAGCAAACGATTAAGAAAGTTGCTTGAATTTATTATCAAAAATCTTTTTTTTTCCTTTTTTTCATAAACACGAGGAGGAAGAAAAAAAAATTTGAGCAGAGACAAAATATCACATACAATTCGCACGAAATTTCATCTGTATATATAATTCCCTATAACTTTGAGAAATCCACACGTCCCAGACATTTGTGATTAGGTGATGGAAATGTGTGCTTCCACCCATCATTTTCACACTCTTTCCTCACCTCTCTGTCTCAATTCAATTTACTCAACGACTGAGAGATTAAGCTGTTTTTCTTCATCGACCACGGGAGCCAGCAGTGAGAGTGAGAAGGAGACTAAAATCCACCGGCACGTAGAGGATATCATCGAATCTAATGTCGATAAGATAAATATAAATTTACACCCGTGGAAACATAAGCAATGCTGAGGAGATTTTCACAGGAATGTCCACCCAAAAGAGTCTTGATTAGGAAATCCGCGACTCAAAGTTCATCACACGCCAGAAGATAAAGCTCTACACACTCCAGAGCATTTTCCACATCGCGGAGAAAACGCACATTTCGTGGTTTGCCATCGCAATCTCAAGAGCTAATCACTCAGTGATAAATATAGACTCCTCTATAGTCAGTCGAGGGGAAAACCTTCCGTCAGAGTACAGAGAAGTTGAAGGTTAACAGCAGGGACTGTGTGCACCCGAAATCAAAAAAATCCCCAAGCGAAGAATTGCGGAAACCGTCGGTTGGCGCCAGTGCATCACACGAGTAAATTTGCGTGAAATTTGCGTTAAGCACACAACTCTTTGGCTTCACATCACAATGTGGCAAAAGTTAGATAAGTATTGTACAAAACATTGCAACTTCTTGGCACAATTTGTCTGTCTATATTGCCATATTTGTACAAAAAATGGTGAATGAAATAGTTGAAGAACACCACATTTTCAATAAGTATTGCCGCCGTCAATCGTCATCGACCTCATCATCATCGGCGTCATATTTATTGCCCAACAGCGTCAACCAAACACCTGTTCAAAGCCCATTAAATAGTCACCAAGAAATTATAAGAGGAGAAAATTGTCACATCTAGTTCTAATTGGATTTTCAAGTGTTATTTTTCTCATCCAATTCAATTTCAATGGGTTTCGCGCAGTGTCTGCATTTTTGATGTGCCGCACTTTGTCGCGCCAACAAACCACTCAAGACGCCTCACGAGTGTCGCGTAATAAAATGTGAATCAATATGACAAATAGTAGATGTGCCTTCGCGATCCCCAATAACAACACATCAGCTCTCTGCTGAACTCTCGGACGAAAAAGAGCACATTTAGCACTCATAAGATCATGTCGTCTCCCCTGCCATATCGCTATTTAGTGCGAAAATTGCACATATTGACAAAAATCATGCTCGAGATCGAGAGTGGTGGGCTTCCGAAGGCTCTTGAGAGTGTCTCAAGTGAAAACTAATGACCTATTTTCAAGCCCAAGAGACATATTCTTTCCCACACACGCAAACACTCACACGGATATGCAGAGAAAAGAGACGCAAAGGCCATCGGAAGAGATTCATAGTGTGAAAAAGTACACCAAATGACATGACAAACATAACTGCAGGATCTGCGCAAAGTCTCATGAGACAATTGAATGCTCTATTGATCCTGTCAATGCGACAATTGCACATAGAAGCACTCCTCTGTCATCTCCGCATGTCACTCTGTCTTCTCACTGTCCTTTGTGCCATAGTGTGAGAGACAGCTAGTGCGGTGAGGAAAAACACGATAAAACATATATGTAGCAATAAGAACCATATTCACCGCCACATTGTGTATCACAAGCAACATTTCTATGATTAGATTAGAAGCACGACACAAAAACTTAAACAAACAAACAAACAAAATTGTGGCGCCCAGCTTCTATATAAATAAAATTAAATAAATAAATATGTAGTGGCAGTGCAATTTATATAATCACCTTTTTCGCACCACACATAATCTCCTCATTCGCAAGTCTCTCTGCACGGAGAGAAAAAAAAAACCACCCATCACAGCACAGCGGATTTTCACGGAGAAGCTCCCAACTTGGCAGAGTGAAAGAGTGGAAGGAATTATCTCAGACACTCTTCCCGCCTCAAAGTCACGGTATTATTTCAGTGCAAAAATTTCCTGCATAGCAGATTGTCTGAGCATGTATGTCAAAATAGCAATAAAAATATGTGCTACAGTAAAAATTTGCAGACAAAACAATTTTATTATCTCACTGCCAGTCTCTTTCGCTCCCTCTCTCTCTCTCTGTCTCTCGCTTGAGATGAGCATCTTGAGGAGTGCAGAAAAGCGCGAAAAAATGTATTATATGCGATTTTAAGAGTCTCTTTTTACCCATGTTTCCCCACTTTAAAACAACCACAAATGATGTACACATTTCTCAAGCTCACAACCACCCAAAATCATGAATAAGTGAAGCATATAAAAGAGTCAAATGCCATAACTCTCGGGAATTAACGATGATTTAATTAAAGAGAGTCTGCAAACAACCATAAAAAGAGAAGGCACAACATACACCAGGTAATTTCATAAGAAAGCACGAAACATTGAGATTCTCTGGAACATTATTTAATTCATCACTTTCACATAAGCGCATGCCAATAATTCATGGGAATCCTGTGCTTGTTGATTTGGAGATTTGCAATGATCTATCACTTATTTTTGCCACCACCAGCAATTGATCAAAGTTATGTGTCTCCAATGGGTAATTATGCAAATTGTAAAATACATTCCAGAGTAAAATCATTCAATTAAGGCGAAGTAGATCAGTACACTGCATCGCCTTTTTACATAATAGCTAATTGTAATTTGCAAAGTAATAGGAACAAATAGTAAACAAATATAAAACGACAAATTCCTCGCATATTTCCCCTATGAATCCACAAGTCTCTCGCTTGTTTTATATAATTATAGCCACGGGGCTCGAATTTCCCTCACATTTAATCTTAGCGCTGTATTTCTCTCCTTCTCAATAGATACAGAACAAGAAGGAGAAAAAAAAGCACAGAGAGAGAGAGAGAGACACTCAAAGCCGCCCGAGAATGATTGATATTGGTAAACAATTTAATGGGCATGCAGTGCAATTTTACACCACACACGTAGTCATTTCTGAAATTGACCATTTACGCACCGATATCATCGTCCAATCCCGCAAATTGGGCAGATATTTTCTCACTCATTAATCAATGAGATATGATTTTTATTCACTTTAATAGATTCAATTGCCATTTTGTCATTATCCACTGATTTGTTTGCTCAATTGATCGCTTAACTCTCTTCTTTCTCTCTCTCTCTCTCTGTCTCTCCAAATTGCCATGTGAAATCAAAACAATTCAAGGCTTCAAACTCTCTGTCCTAATTAACTTTAGACCGGGAGAATGCGAAAAAATACTTCAACTAAGAGAGACTTCAGCATCAATTGGCGTTAATTGAGAGTCTCTCGATTTGTCTTCTTCCCACCCTTTTTCCTACCAACCAAACTCTGTGCGATCTGTGAGATTCTCCTCGCGGAGAAAATTGATTTTCAATCCACCCACAAACTGTCAAGTCACTATTTATACTTGGAAAAAATTCATATTATGGATTGCAGTAAACAAATAAAGCAAAATAATTCTGGGTGATTCACACCAGAGCGATCATGTGAGAAATTTATTTTCACTTCCCCAAAAATCGATGACTTTATCCCACCACTATATTTTCACTCGCAATGAATTTAATTACGCAAATTTCCCATGTTAACCATGAGGCCGAAACTTGCGAACGCAAAGGCAATAAACGCCACCACACGCGTACATTTTTGCATACAAAATTGTGTACATTTTCCCAAATACTCGGTGACTAAACTTCTCTTCTTCTACTGCTGCCTTTTTTGTGTGCGCTCTCTTCCTGCACCCACCACCTCCAATTGTATTTTGTTATGAGGCCAAACACCTCCTCTGGGAAGTGAAGAAACACACACAGAAAAAAAACCGAAGGCATGACACACGCGAATCTGGGTTTTATTTCTTTGCTGCTTAACTCACTTCATTTTCCCGAAAAAAAAATAATACAAAATACAAGCTGACGAAACTCCTTCTGATGATGATCACACACATGTCCAAGACAGCACAATCATATTTCTCTCTGATTCTTTTGGTCCCAAAAAGTCAACACGAAATTTATTTTGACCGCCAATGAAATGTTGAAAAAACGCTACACGTGTCTGATGTAAAAGCACAAAAAAAATGAAGACGAATTAAATCAAGGTGCGAGAGAATGTTTACATAGTCAGTATTGACTAAAGATGCCACCTTCTTGCCCATGACAATGTACCCGTAAATTGTTTATGAGATATCGTTGAGAATTTTTATGATGTGTGCGCTTCTCCTCTCTCTCTCTCTCTCACTCTCTCATTTCATAGAAATACCATAAAAAGCCCATCCAATCTTTATATTCTCCATTCGACATTTTCCATGGAAAATTCACAACTATATATAGGCGTGCAGAGACAAGGGAGAGCGAGAGAAAAATAATGTGTATGAAAACTAAAGCCTCCCATTTGCCTTCTTTTCTCAATTTCACCACAATGACCTCCAATTAGGCATCAAGGTCACACATGTGACAGCATCATGACCACAAAAGAGCATAGAGGGAATGTATAACAAAGATAATCTCGGCATTATCAAATTTCCTCGGACAATGCGTCTTAAATTGGGTGATAGAGCGAAAAAGACATATTCGCTCTGTGAGCGCGCCTCTTCATTCAAAAGACAGACACGTTTTGCCAGTTATTGTTCACTTGCCTCTATATTTTTTTTTGGCATCTGCAAACTAACCGGTAAACCTATGATTTCATTCAAAAAAAGGAGATCCCGATTGCAAATGCGACTTTCTTCAGGTCTACGCGAGATGTTGTGGTGTGACTTTATTGCGCCACTTCCGTTCATAAAAGCCCATAATGAGCCCGACAGAGAGCGCCTTTGGAGCCTCACAACTTGACCGCATCTCACTAAAGTATATTTGTATTTTTGCCCAATATATATGCATGTAATATACAAATCAAAATACAAAAGATATTCACAAACGTTTGCCGTTTTGTCGACGAACTTTACTGCCGGATGTGGATTGTTATTGCGTCGAAAAATATGTGTGTATAAATTGTCAAGTTTTCTCTGAGTGCGCACAATTCCTCTCTAATACCAGCACATCCATTAATTCATAAATACAATATTTTACATTATATATATATATATATCGCCTTTACACCATCATCACAGAGCACAATTCAGCAAAAGGAAGAAGAAGTCCAAGCAAAACAACTCAGTCAAGAGACAGAGATGCATCAATTGAAATATAATTCAATTTAGCCATTATTATTATTTTTCTGCCTCGGCGATTGACGTATATTTAATAATTTTCCATATCATCCAAATGCGCCTCTCTTCTCCCTCTCACTGTCGCTCTCTCTCTCTCTCTCACTCACTCTGCCCAAATCGACGAGAAGAAGCTCTCGCACACCAATCAAAACTGTTCACATTGGCAGAGGCGAACAAATACATGTGCGCGGCAATTTTGTGAATGAAATTCCTTTCTCGAATGGCGGAGAAAGAGTAAAAAGCAGCATAAAACAAAAATAAATAAAAATAAAGTGAAAACCAATTACACACACGGACAAACAGCCGCACTATTGAGAGCTTATACTGTACATAGTGTCCCGAGATATATCATTGCGCACATATGTATGTAACATCCGCATATGAACTCTATCTGAGGAGAAAAAAAAATGTGTTACACAAAACGGAACAAATAATTTAATGATTCGTAGTTTCTAATTAGATTTCATGTTTTTGATTGACGGGAAATTGATGTTATTTTCTTGTTTTATTCCTCCACCTTGTCGTGCTACGCAGTACATGTTTTGTATTTAGCCTGTGAGAATGACATACAAAATTTTTGTCACTTTAATGTTAGGCAAACTTCTCTGTGCAAAAAAAAAATTGTCACGACAGACAAGTTTATATTGCAAAAATAATGTGTATAAACCTTAATTGAAAGACAGCATTTGACATTCTCACCAAACAGTGCAACACACAGAGTCAAACACAATGCACAACCAATTAGGCGACAAACAGTCATTTTATAGTCATCCTTACGTCAGAATTACCATTCAAAGTACTCTTGACGTAATTGTTATTTTTTATCGCTAATTTTTCTCGCAAATTCCCTTGAATTGTTTGCCAGCTAATCATGACAAAACACTGCACAGAGTGACTCCACAGCCGGGAATCCCTCAATGCTTAAGCACTTCCCGGGAATTTTGCAGCGCAAGTATTTTTGATCAAAACAACGGCAGGAATATGAGAGAAAAAAGCGGATAAAATTTGATAGAGAAAAAAATAGCACTTGAGATGAAAACTGTATCAATGTTCATGTGAAAACAATGATAATCATTCTTTTTTTCTCTCACTTCACACACACACTCAATTACGTCCAATAATTATTGACTATTGTTTCGCATTCCGACAAATTGATTTTACGACACAGTTGTAAAAAAAAAAAAGAAAAATAGCAATTACTAAGCGTTGTATAAGGGAGAAAAAAGTTGTTATTGGCGCCGCTTATGAATTTCACATCGAAAGGCGTATTATTAACGTGAATAATATGAAATAATAATAACGTAAGCGAAGAAATCACGTAAATTCAAATCCACCATATGACTAAATATCGCTCATTTGGATAAAATTTACACTCTTACCCACGTCAATGGTGGGCACACGTTCTGCGTCACACACAGAGCAGATAAAGTGTCGCGGCAAAATGCGACTCAGGAGGTGCCATTCTTTGGCAATTTGTATGTAGCATCGCTCCTCAATGCGCCCCCAAACAATGAACGAGACAATGACACATCATCACATGTGGGGCGCGCTAATACTGAAGAACAAGAAGACAGACTCCGAAAAAGTGTCGTCTGATTTTCATCACAATCATCATGATCATCAGCATTGTACGCGGTTTGTCGTAATCAACAGTGTACACACAAACATGCGCCTATATGAATTCCATACTGTAGATTTCCGATGGAAGCATGTGACACTCAGCACACTTCACGACCGCCTGAGCGGGACAGAGAGCAGCAGCAACAATGTAATTTTTCTTGTATATCTCTCTTATCAGCGGCACCAAAGTATCAAGTGTGAGGGAGATATAGACGCAATTTGAGTGCGTAAATATGATTACCAACATTTTCAGAGAGTGTTTTCTTCAATAAGTCCCTCCCCGCGCGCGCACTCAACAATGGTCATACGTGAAATGGGGGAGAAAAAAACGGCGCCACAATTACACTACATTATCTTATTATTCTGTCACCTTATCGTAAATATTATTTGTTATTTCTCTCTCTCTCTCCCTCACACTCTGCACACTTGCGCCTTCCTCATCAAGAGAGACCACCTCATCGCTGTTTGAAGTGACACAAAAGTGTGGCAAAATATTTTGCCCCACGTTCCGCGCGCCATACTCTCGCCTTCTCCCGCGGAGACATCAATTCTTGACACATTTCTTCACATGACCAGAAAGCAGCACAAACACGTGCAATCATCAGCGGAAGAACATTGCGAGCAAGATCGCAAAGACAGCAAAAAGAATAACAACACCATAACCATAGATCTCCACACACACACTCTCCTCCTCAAGGCGGCGCGCACTTTCGAAAATTGGCTCAAACCGAGAGAGAGAGAGAAATGTGGCTGAGCGGCAGCAAAAAAAGAATCTATTACCAGAGAGAGATGAACAAAAAATTCGCAATTTCTTTTGCATACAATTCACAAGCATCTCAAGCGCGAGAATATCAAATGATGCCCCCTTTTCACTCCTTTAACTCTCTTAAGCAAGCATTCTTCCAATGATTATTGGCAGCTCTCATGAGGGCCACCTCAACAATTTCTCACACTTTGCATATACTTTCATGCAAGAGGCTCACTATTAGTCACTCTTGTGGCTTTCCTTTCCGTCTTCATTGCTTGCAAATTTAGAGAGCATCCAAAATCGCACGTTAATTTGCAACCTCAAGTTTTTTTTTTATTCTCTCTCTCCTGTTATTTCACCTCTTCCACATCATCACTCAATTTTTTGAATAAACATGTTCACAAATTTCGCACGGGCACAAATTATGGCGAAAAACCCCTTCCCGATGTGTCCATCAGCTTAGACAGACTTTCTTTCGTGAGGCGAAAGTGTATCTTTGTAATCACTTGACAAAAAAATAAATTAGCAAATTTCAATACACCGCAAATAACCATTTGACATTCGAGCATTCATATGTTTATTTTGGTTTTACTCTCTCTCTCTCTCTCTCTCTCTCTCGCGCGCTTTATCTGGGGCTGCATTACTTTGGGCGATTAGCAATGCGGGAAAAGGTGTCAGAGATTATGTGAGCTATACAATATGTATGCCTTCCTTATCATCATATCATGGCAAATGCATTGCGAATACTTTTGGGTGGAAAATTTTCACGGGTTGAGTTGAAAAAAGTCTGTCAATTGACGCCAAATATGTTTATTTATACACACAATCTAAGGGAGATGGCAAAAGTGATAGAGAATGGCACTCTTTGTCGCCATCCTTATTAGATTCCCTTCTGCGAAATGTTGTCTCTGCGTTCTCCTTTTGCCCATCAACTCAAATTTCATTGACGCAATTTTCCTATATGAGCTCTTGTGGCCTCTTCTCTCGTCTCTCGCCTCCCCCAATGTCACATCGTCACCCACTCACTCCTTCAATATCATCATTAAGGCATGGAAAATACCACCCATTGAAGAAGTTCGCCTGTGGGTGGGTGTTGGCGAAATGGAAATATATTTTTAGAATTAATACAATCTATTTGTGATGTCTAATTTTAGACTCATAGTTCTTTATACTCTTTCTCCTTATCTCATACTTTTATTCCCTCTCTCCCACATATACATATTACACTTTTATGCGAAAAGCCATAGTATCTCTCCGTGGGCACAACATTCTTGGGCTATTTACACTAATAATTAGAGCAAATTTTATACACAAATAGATACCAGTCTGACATATTGCACACAAAATTGCGTATTTAGCTTCTATTGCCCCATTTTTCTTCATTCCACCTCCTCCTCATAATATTCTCTGTCGAAATATGATGAAATTTCTATTCGAATTAATGAAAGACAACAGCAAAAAATACGCATAATTTTCCTTTCATTGTCAACTATTCATATCACCGCACAATTTCCATATCAGACATGGGCAAAAAGTGGCGACAAAACACTGGATTAGAGACAGAAAAGAAATCGAATAGTAAGACATTCTCAATAAAATGTGTCTGGCATTCATTTTATTCCATAGATAATGTCACACACTCTCTGTCTCTCAGCTACACCGTTTGCCAAGAAGGCGAAGAAGAAAAAACTCCTATCCAATTCACCTCTGGATGGAGAAAAGCTCAAGAACTAAAGTGGAAATTCTTCTCCATCATTTCTCGCATCCTTGAAAAATATTGGTGCATAAAAGAAGAGCGATAAACAAACAGCAACTGGAATTTTTTTACGCCAATAAGTCTACCGCAAGTTTGTCGTAGAGTTCTCTACACTCACTCTCTCTCTCTCTCTCTCTTTCACACTAAGAGCTTTTTCCCACATTCACCATTTCAAGTACGCAAGAGTGAATTTCAATATTATTGCCAGCAAGTGAAAGATAAATTTTCATGTCACCTCACAAGAGTGAAATGACTGGAGTGGTAAAATATAACCTTCGCTGTTTATTGCATAATTTCTCAAATGAGCTTTGGTCTGAGTATTTAGAGATAAACAGAAGTAAACATATATACTGCAAAATGAATCAACCATTGAGAGAGGGTTTAATTAAAATATTTAATAGTTTAGTTAAATTAGTCGTTTTTCTTGTGCAGTCTTCTTGCTCAAATACTCCCGGGAAGAAGTTGATTTCTGGTCGAAAAGCTCCGCCTGAGCTTTCTCAGTCTATGTATGTCTCCAACTACCCGTAAAAGCTGACTCTCCACATCCCAAAAAGTGTACTTTTACTTTATTATCATCGCTGTCGTTGTCATCAACTTGCACTGCGGCAGCAAATTTATAATAGTGTCCTCACTCTCTCTTTCTCTCTTTCGCATAGTGTGAAAATGTATGGGAAAACATAGATTACTCTTGTGCACACCAGCATTTTAAGTGTATGACTCTGTCCTTTCCACCCCTCTCTCACTCTCCCCGCTGTCTCGGTCAGCAAGCGCCGACGGTGAGAGTTTTTTCCGACCATGCACTGGACGAAAAAAGAGTTGAGCATTCCCTACGACAAGTGCTACTTAAATCGACTGAGCTTTCGGCACTCTCTCTGTGGGGCGAAAAAAAATGAGCACACACTTGCATAATTCTCAAGAAAAGCTTGGCAACGATTTGGCGCGTCCGCTCTGGAGTCAAGCATTAGGAGAGGAATGTGTTTTGGGAAGAAGGATGTTGGCTTGCCCATAAATTTCTGCACAAGTAAATTTCACTGAGGCTTTGCTGCGCCTCTTCATTGCATTTCACACAAACATCGCACAATAATGCAAAATCTCCCATAAATACTATGCATGTTTTCAGAAAAGGGGGGAGAAAAAGAGCATGTCGAGGTTGAAAAGGGCAATACTCGAAAGGGCCAAGAAAAATATGCCATCCGAGGGATGCTTGTAGGGCCAAGAAGTGGCTGTTGAATTATTAACAGCGACATTATTTAAAAATAAAAACATCAACAATTCACTTGGTTATTGCTCCCTCCTTTGGCGCATTCTGCTGCATGCCAGGGAGTCTCTTACTCGCTGTCTCCCTCTCTCTCCTCTTTTCTTGCATTGAAACCACCCACCGAAAAATTTCCCTCAGTCGAGAGAAAAGGAGCAAACTTTATGTAATAAGCCCCATTTTTGAGGCAATAAAATTCCTCTCTCGGCCAGAGACTTTTCGCATTTCGCCTGCAAGAGTCATTAACTGGGGAGTAACAATTAATAATGGTAAGTAATTCCGCCAAAGAAGAATTTATTGCACCACGCGCGTAGCCAAAAATAGCTAATTTGCACTTAGAACTCCTCTATCTCTATCTCTCTCTCTCTGGAGTCGAAATATTCTACACATCATAAATGGGTAAACAAGACAACATATAAAATAAAACATGTACTAAAGCTAGCACGGAAAAAAGGTGCCATGCGTGGAGACAGGAATTTCCATCATGAATGATGATGTTCAACATACACATTCCGACTCTCCATCATAATTCAATTATTTTCTTTTCCGCCACTCTTTTTATTTCTTCTTCTTCTCTCGCAACTCTCTGCGATGTGATTTATTCCCCCCTTGAGTGAATTTTGGTCTCTTCTCGCGCGCCCAAAAGAATCATCATGTGCGTATACAAACTTCCCAACACAAAATGTATGCGCTCTCTTCTTAACACACGTCAAAATTTCCGTCAACATCCAAAGAAAAAAAAAAACAACGCGCCTCCACGTGAAGGCAGAAAAAAGACTCTCGCGCGTGAGAGAGACAGACAAAATTTATACACATTTTAATGGAAAAATAATTGACGTATTTTTCGCGTATTACTTCTCATGCTTTCCCCTTCATCGCCCTGCCTATACTCTTTATCTTCCCAACCTTCAGGCACGTGTGCCCATGTGAACATAAGCGAATCACTTTGACCGAGAAAGAGGAGTTGGAAAAAAGGTTACGGTAATAGTCAAATTTATTGCACTACCAAAACTGTAACGACAATTTGCAAAAATACAAGTGAAAATTGAGATTTATAGTCCAAAGTCTACATGTGCTAATTAATACCATTTCCCTACCATTTATCAGTCAATATCACTTTTCCCCGAATTCCGTAATTGCCGCTAAAACATATACATATATATTGCCACGCTAAAAACTATCGACAGGTGAGATTTCATTGAATATATGAATGGTGTATGAATGGGAGTAGCGATTTAATTGGCAATGCCACGTTACTCAAGCTCAATTGATATTTATTTATACACTTTCATTTCAATCCACCATCCCTTCAGTGTGAATGGCAAATTTGAGGGTTGGCGAACAGAAATAGAGTTATTGTATATTTCAGGTCATCGAATTTTAAGTATTTATATTGATTCTTCAATGTGCATTCAAAAGGTTAGTATGTGAGAATAGAAAGATTTCATTGACAAAATCGAATAAAAGAAAAATGGGTCAGTCACTTTTTTATGCTCTTTTCCCCCCAATCAAGTTATTCTAACAAGCCAGCAGTGTTAAATAAAATAATATAAGAAGAATACCTGATAAAACATTAGCACACATTTTCCCAAATTTCCTCATCCTCATAACCACACGTGCGTGCCTCTGTTTATACTAAAATACTAAATTCCCCTTTTTCCGGGAGTAATTCATGTGATATTTAACTCGAAGAAAATTCATAAGGGCATAAATTAAATTTAAATGCCACATGTTCGTTTTCTATTTCATACACATAATTTCTCTACCTTGATATTGTTAGATAAATATTGTTCCCTTTACACAATATACACATATTTATCCCTTATCGCCTTGAAAAATACGAGTGAGAGAGAGAGACGATCGGGAAGGCTTCTCTCCGCACACCGCAAAACCACCCCCAGAGGATGGACATTGAAGGTGCGTGCGTGAGAGGCAAGGAAAACTGAGGGGCCGCACAATACTTCCGGAACAATTTAATACATATTTTATTGATGGTATTCCACTTCTGCTTCCCCTCCGCAAAACTCATACACAAAACCATCATCATCAGAGTGGCATTCGATAGAAACAAGCGCAACATTAAATGGATTTGTAGTACGTGAGTGTGTAACGTAAGTTTTAATAGTAAGTTGTAAATCGAGTGAATGAATGAGGCGCGCTCACAACAAAACAATCACAAAATGTGCCTCTTTTTGTACATCTCTTTTTTTTTCCTCTTCGCCTTCACGGCAAACCAAAAAGACTCTCTTCATGTGACGCTTTTTACGGGTTGTGGAAAGAAACGAAAAAAATGATTTAGCGGTCTCTTCATTCTTCAATTCTTTTCCTAAAATTCTTCACAGTCGCGCGCGAACGTTCTCATACTCTTCTCCCCCTCTCTTGAGCACTCTTTTTTGCGCCTCCTTGACTCTTTCTCGAGAGTGAGACCATTGACATTCGCAGGAATTTTCATTCGTCTTGATTAATCATCACATTAGATGGTTGTCATAAAAATTCTCAAACTAAATCGACCATCACACTCCCGGCTTCCCGCTCTTTTTCCCCACACAAAATCTCACGTTCCCGCAAAATCAAAACCAATAAAAATTTTCTCCAACACACACAGTTGGCGATTGCCCGTTTTTTTTTTTTGAGCGATTGATGGGTGCAGGAAGGTGGGCAGAGAAGCAAAAAAAAACCTTCACCTGAGTTAAGAATTTTGTTTACACACCAGGCAACAACAACGAGAAATATTGCGAGAAAGCTTCACTTGTTTTTCTCTGTTCACATTCTTGTTTGTTCAATGGAATTTGGCCTTTTTTATGCCACCCAACATTTATTATTATTTTTTATTGGACGCGCGCTCTCCTGAACAGAAAAAAATCGCCCATAATGCGCTCCCAAAAATATTATTTACGATTAGACACTCAGCAAGTGGCATCAATATTACGGGACGAAATCTCCACCATATGTATAAAATATTACAAATATAAATCCTCACACACCGTCAAATGTTGCCACAGAGAGAGCGAGCGAGAGAGCAAGTCGACCTGCACACAATTTATTTGCCATATTAAGTAAATAAATATACTTTATCGTGATAATAACATTGTACTTAAATGGCAAAAAGTCTTTCCACTTTCTTCCCTTTTCTGAAATATCACCCAAAACTAAAGTGCCATCCGATAAAAAATGCCACTAAAACGGTAAAAACAGAGTGAAATCTCAAATATCTTTTTTCTTTGGCTATCAATCATAAAAAAAAACTGCACTACTTTCATCTTTTTTATCACCATCAGCAAACTTTTGGTGTTGTTTAGGGGGAAATGCCAAAATTAGAGCATCATCTTAATTAAGAGTCACATTTATATGTTCAGTTAAAAAAAGCTCCATCACGGTGCGCAAAAAAATTTGTCTTGTTGGTAAATTTTCTGTGAGAAACTGTCACCAGAATCACTCTGGAGGTAATTTATAAATTGCCTGCCATGGAATGATATTGAGAGAGAGAGAGAGAGAGAGAGAGAAAAAAGGTAAAGAAGGCAATTAAGCCGATGACAAATTAATCACTCCAAGATATACGCACTGAAAATTTATGCTGGTGCCGAGTGAAAATATTTACAGTATATAGATTCTTCTGTGTGTCCAAAATACCCCTCATTGACTCTCTCTGCAGTCGCAGGAATGTCCTCTCATAGCATATCTCTACACTCCACCGCTCCGCTCGCAACATCCCGAGGATGGAGTTAAGTGTTTGATATAGCAATAAAATGTCGTTTAGCATTTACGACTCTCGTCTCTTTTTTTATGTGTTTGTATCACTTAAAACTTACTTCCTTATGCATATAAATGTCAATTTTATCCAGTGTAAGACGCGTGTCACCCAAAATTGCCAAGTGAATGGATAACACCGCCAAGTGTCGCCGAGTGATCGTGAAAAAAGCGACTCCACGCCACCCTCAGAGCCAGCATACGGAATTGTTATTCATTCTGAATGGTAGAAGATAAAACCGAGAGGGTGCTTTCCAACGCATGCCTCTTCTCGTAAATCAAATGAGAGGCCCTCAATAGTTTGGGGCCAATGCCTGTGCAAGTTGTATACTTTCTTCTATGACAAAACATGCTCTGCCGACCAGAGCCCACTCTCCCCTACATCATCATCATATTATCATTTTCCACCTCGTCCTTTGGGAGAGCCGTAATGGCGAGTGGGTGGTGAATAAAATGGGGCGCCTGGCTGAATATAAATGCGTGTCTGTCACTCACCGAAATTGGGCCTCGGCGGGTCACCCGTGGAATCATCGCCGCGCTGCAGCGACAGCAGACTTCTCAGCCATGTGTTGAGATCCTGCTCTGTGTCGAAGACGATGCAGAAGCAATCGTCCTTGGTGTACAGCGCCACCACCCACTTATGCTTGGTGTCCGTGCGCCGGTTGATGTTGAAGCACGTGCGCAGCACGATGGTGCGCTTCGGGTGGCCAAAGTTTGTCTTGAACTTCTTCTCACTGTCATAGTACTCGAGGCGCGCCGATCTGTCCTTTGTGTCACTGTATAGCACAAAGTACTTCTTCTTCATCGTCTTGAGCTTGCGATAGTAGCCCTGCAGGACGATGCCGGCGTTCGCCCTGGGGTCGTTCGTCTGTGAGGCCGTCATTGCCGTGGATGACAGAGCGCTGGCCGCCGTAGACGCCACCAGCGTCGACATTCGGTTCTGAAAGGACGTGGACATCGCGGCGGTGAGCTTCCGCCACGGTGGCCCATGAGAACTCGTCGATACAAATGCAGTCGTGGCTACCACTGGAAAGAGACAAGAGCAAGAGGGCGTCATAAGCAACCATTCTCTCTCAGACCCTCTGTGTAAAGGGCGTCGGCGTCAGCACTGTGCACACATCAACCATTCCTCAGCCAATATTTGAATGGAAAACAATATCAAAGAGCTTCAACATTTAACAAGAGCAAATAATTTCAATTTCAAGAGCTCATATCCTTGCCAATTTTACATCACTCTCAATTCAACTCCTTATATTATTGACTGCTTCACTATATTTCTACGAGTTTTCTCACAAGCGCCCGCCCCACCTCTCTGGCCATCAACGGAAGACTTCACAGTCAAATAGTGGAGAAATCATCTCTCATCTCAATGAAATGGCGAATAAGTAGTCTGCACCAGTGTTATTTATTCATGAGGCAAATATTCGGTATAGAGCAAAGAGCTTTTCTTCTTCATCTCCGCGCGTAATATTGCCCATCACACTCACACATTCTCGCCATTTCCCAATCGAATTTCTTACGCAAATAATAAAAATTCTGTCCAAAAACCCATTCCACATAAATATTCAATGGTCTCACTGGCCAAAACAAGTTTTTCTCTCCCTTCTGCCAACATCTTTCTCTATCGCACATTCCAGCAGCCAGAAAATTCTTCCTCCCTCTTCTCAAATTTCTTCACCAATTTTCTCATATTTATAACACCATTCTCCCGAAAGGATTCGCACTGCAATCGGTGGACATGATTTTCCAAAAATAAACATCCTCCAAAATGAGTGAAAGAGAGAGCGCAGAATATGAAAACTGACGCACACGATCCGGGCAAAATTATTCAATTTGGAAACACCGATCAACATAATCATGTGATAGTCATTATACATATTCGAGCCTTATTTGCAATATAAAACCATTTATCAAGTTTTCAGTAGGATTTTTATGGTCTCGCCAGAGTTATTTTAAAAACACTTATGAAGCTTGTGAATGACTCTTTTCCACCAAATCCCAGCCATCATCACTTCTTCAGCACACCAATAAATTTTATAGTTGCACCTATCTCACAAATTAGACTATTTATTAGTCTACATATTACCGACACACACACCGCGGCCAAATGTCACGCAACACAGCATTTATCCGTGTTGTATTTTTAAAGTAAAAATTTCGCCTTTCCGGAATTATTATTATTTTTCCACAACACATTTTCCAGCAAATTCTCCATATATATACAAAACAAACCAGCAAAAAAAACTCCCATTGAAAAGTATTTATAGATTAAATTTGAAAGATATTCAAATTCCCAGACAACGTTTTTTTTCATGCGCTCCTTTATATAACTTATGCTTCGGTGGCCGCTTGTGCGAAAAGAAAGATTTGCCGGTTGACCTTTTCAAGCCAATATCTTTCGTGGAAGGCTGGATGTTGTTTGGCTTTAAAACACACTCTATCTCGCTCGTACACAGATTGTGCCGAATATTTATTTATTGCTTGTAACCCAAAGCAGAGGAAAAAATTCACAAACACACTCCATCTTTTTGCCGCAGTCCCTCCGCATTTCTCGATCATACATACATATATGCATGTTTTTGCCAAAAAATCTCTAGTCACGGACAAACACTTGAAGCCCCGCTCGCACACATGGCGAGCCTGCATTTCGCGTGGCAGCGCGATGAAAACACCTTGCAGGCCGTGAAAAAAGTCAATCGCAGGGCAGAAAAAAATCCTCCCATTGAACAGTGCGAAAATATTCGTCGTAGTTTTTGAATTACCTTGAGGAGATTTTTCGCCATAGGCAATAATAGCGATTAGAGGTGGTCAAAAACACAGCTTGGGAAAAAAAGACACCACAAAGTACACTCAGAGAAAAGCACACAAAAAGCGCACAGCCAAGAGTGGGAAAAGTCAAAGACACTCTCTCGCGCTGGAGAGAAGAAGCATTCAAACACAAAACACTCATCATGCCAAACAATGTGTGTATAAGGATGTGACGGTGAAAAAGTTACACAATTTTTCACCATCGCGCCTCAACTCCAATTTCAATTTCCACACTCATTTCTTCCTCATCATCACTTTTGTTACAATCGTGTGTTGCCTGTTGAATTGAAATTTCATCTACATTTGGACTTCTTCGCATATTTTTATTGCCAAAAATAAAATTCGCGCGCGCACACAAGAAAGGCGCAAAAGTATAGGAAAGAAATCTTTTCCGTGTGTAAATTTTTTGGGTGAGAGAAAAGAGACTCTCTGGTGTTTCTTTCTCCCCAAAAAGAATTGTTGTAATTTTCGTGTATTGCGGAAAAGGTAGACGAATATCCAGTTTAATACAGTTCAACCAAATGCAATTTATACTCTGCTCACCATGACTTTTATCTTTTACCGCGCAAAATTTTTACGCAAAACTCACTCTAAAAAGCTGAGTACAACAGGCAGTGAACCAGTAAATTTCCACCTTTCATCTCTCCTGTTCCCACAGATTGCCGAAAAAAAACATTCATCGCTCTTTCTCTGTCTCTCCCTCTTATTCGCGCACATTGAATTGATGAATGAGGAACAAGTTTGCGAAAAAGTGATTTCTTGCCTTTAAAAACTCCTCATACGAAAATTTGCCACACACACACAACATGAAATATTGAAAACTATAAGAATTTCGCGTGAACGAGGCATTTTGGCTGAAAAATTGTACTAATTAGATTAAGCACGTAAACAAAAGTTGGAGAAGAGAGAAAAACGGCCAAATTACGTCTTTCTAATGTCAAATCTCCTTTGTCTCCAACGCTGTGCACAATTTTGCACAAACCATCCAGAGACTGAGAGCGAGAGAGAGAGAGATTTTTGCGCCATTACTCACCCAGTGATTTGTGAAATAAAAATAGTTTTACTTCCTTGACTACTAATTAAACCCCGTAGGGGTTAATTAAAACCAATAACATCGACTGTTTGTGGGAGAATTTTTCTATACTCATAAAAAAAGTAATATTTATTTATTTACAACGTTAACAACAGCCAGATAAATCTGCTTTTATCTCCGCAACACACGCATTTTTTTTCCTCTTTTTGTGTGTCAACTCTACATGCACATTATGCAAGTGGCAATAAATATTGACAATTAAAATATTGGAAATGATGTAATGCACTTTTGTGTAACATTTCATTAACACAAACAATGTGTGTTGGGATTTAACACGTGAAATGGTGGAAAGACGCGCTGAAAACTGTGGCGTTTCACACATACTTTGGCGGCAAGGTCAAAAATTCCAGTGACATTGAACCCTTCTCTCAACGGTGAGTGAAACAATTTGAGCTTTTTTATCACCATGTCTAAGAGTCTAAACAAATTCAACAATTGCCTCTTAATTTGCCTCACAGCTAAACAGGAGCTCTGCCGTCTAGAACGCTTTTCTGTCATTCGGCAAACGTGCAAATTTTTCCACCAAATATTTGTCAGCTGCTCCAATACACACGCGCGCGCCAAATCCTACGCACACACGCACTCGCGCCTATCTTGCGAAGAAATTCATGGGCACATTTAGTGGAAGAAGAAGAGAATGAGACGAGAACATGCGAGGGAAAAGGAGAATATCGTCTCGAAGTGCGTCTCAAGAGTGTGTGAAGCCTTTCTTGATAAAAATAGATAAAATGCGTAGTTTTCTCTCCCCAACATATATACAGCATATCATGATCTTCAGAGTGCGCGCGATGGTGTGATTCTCAATCAAAAATACACACCGTTGATTTAGCAGATGAGGGATGAATGTTCAAGCAAAAAATACACACATCGCGCGACGATGGAAAAAAGAGCTCGCAACTTTTATGAATAGTCAAAACACATGATTATTATTTGGCTAAACTTCTCCGCTTGACTCTGAATCTAGTCTATCCGAATTACATTCTTGGCAGAATTGGTCTGCAGAATTGATCAGCACTGACCTCGAAATATCTCAATTTGGAGTGGTAGAATCTCCTCAATTCACTATCTAATCTTTAACGACTTTTAGGCGAAACGGAATTTTTTTTCCCAAGTCCACAAGTCTTGAATTTTCACACACATGAATATGTATTAAATCCCCTCTATTTTTCCCAAAACAAACCACGCCAAAATCGACCTTAATAATCACACTTGAAATGCCGCTGTAGGAGAAAAAAGGCTCAGAAAATATCTTTAAGAAATAATGTGAACTTTTCAAGTATTTTTCGCGTCTGTGAACGCGAAAATGCCGATGAGCGAGAGAGGAAATTCACGAATGTCGCGATCATGATAACATCAACTTTATTCGGGTGTTGCTGACTGAAAGTTGGTTGACTTTCAGTCACTTTGATCGTGTTATTGTTTGTGCTTTATGTATTCACGTTTCACAAGCATGAGCGAGAGAGTGAGAGAAAAAGGCGATTTCCTCAGCTTGTTCACATTCGCCAAGAGATTTGTCACAGATGATGACCAATGCGGAAAGCTCCCCACATTCATAACCACCCTATATATAATCATTGTACAACATCATGCCATGGAAAGTATGCCCAGAAAATGAGGAGGGATTGTGAAAGTGTGCGCGCCATCCAATCCTCAAAATCGATCCACACCTTCTTATCTATATTAATTCGTAGAAGAGAAGTGGCACGGGGGGAGAAAGCACTATGAGAAAATCGTCTCAAATTCCGACTGTATCCTTGAAAAAGCTTCAACACATTTTTGTCACGTGTCACACCGAAACACGTCTCCCCGAGAGTGTGTCGGCAAGCTGGAGTTGGCGCAAAAGGGTGTGTGAATTCGTGTGTCCGTCTTTTTGGGAACTCGCTTTTCAAACAACACAAAAGCGCCACTGCAGAGCAACACGAAAACCTGACAACATGGCAATTGGGGGTGGAAAAACTTCTTCTTTTTCCCCTCTCCCTCTTCCAATCATCCATGAGAAAAGCCAGAAGATGCACTGAGATGGTTTGTGTGTTAACTATTAGCCAACAGTCGTCGGCACTAATTGATTTCTCCTGCTCTTCAAGCCACCCCAAAACTATCGGTGATTTTATTGGCATCACAGGTACACACTCTTTACAATTAGTTGCAATTAACAAACACACTGCATCCTAAGCAATATCTGTCTCAGTACGCAATGAGGAGACAGTGAAGGGCAATGCGCCAAGACGGAGAGTAATGAAATTACAGTCCATTGGAGGTGAAGCCGTAACAAAATGCTCAAAGTGATACTAATTTACCCTTGTAGGAGGCGCCAAACACAATAAAAACAAGCACACAGCAGAGTGATAAAATTTTCCAGGTTATTTAGATGACCCCATTCTCTGTGGGCCACCATTGAACAACATGGGAGTGAAAACAAGAGCAAAAGTGTCGAAATTGGGCGGGAGTGTTGAACTGAAAGGGCACACAATTGCGTCTCACTTCACCATTCTGTACTTTTCCGTATCATTTTCTCACACACACCTGAGCTTATTAACTAATAACCCAACGCGCGCGTACGGGCAAGTCTCTTCACAAGAGACGCAGAAGAACGGGGAAAAAATCTGCACACATGTCTCAAGGACTCACACGCGCCTCTCTACATAGGATGACCAACAGAGTCGCTCGCACCACCAGATTTCGTGTGTGCGGAGGCAGATAAATGCAAAGAAACCAGACAAAGAGAAGCACTCGCAAACAGATTCACCTATAAAGGTTGGGAATCTCTCTTGGGTTTGGGTTTAAAAATAGACAAAACATAGGCTTTACACACAAAAATAAAGCCATGAAGAAGACACACCGCGCAGCAAAAAAGGAGTCACAGAAGACTCGCGTTCGGTGGAAAAAGCATACCCATTTTGAAATTAATTCCTAGAAAAAAAAAAATAAAATATCACCTTTGATTTGTGTTGCAAATGAAAATGGGATCCAGGTGAAGATTCACGGGTTTCTCTTCTCCACCAACTTCGTCTCTCGCCAGTCGAGCCGTCTCCCTCGCACACTTGTATAGTCAATTTTTTTTGTGCCAAGATGATACACAAAACAAAAAGGTAAATAATTGTTTAATTCTGCTATTGAGCACACAATTACGAACACAGAGAACTCCGCGGCAGGAGAGGCGCAGAACTAACACTTCTTCTTCTCTGTCTTCCACCCGACAAAAATCACCCTTATTTGTGCACTCAGGACAAAAATGCCACGCTCTCACAACAATCACTGCTGCGCCGCTTTGAGCCACCCAAAAAAAAACTTTATATATCTAGGCTCTGGGTGAGAAATTCAATAATAGAGTGCTTTTTTGAATCAGAATAACAAATTTCAATGAAACACACATAAATTAGTTTCTTTTTCTCTCCCTCCTTCTTGCGTTTTTCTTCCACAATTTTTCTCCCTCTCACAAAATCGACAGGCGAGCAGAACACACACGGAAAAAAAATTGAAGAAAAAATATTTATAGGTTTTTCGTGTGTTGTATGTTAATAAAATAAACACGAAAAAATTATGAATTTTTCTTCAAAGCTTCGGTTTCTTTCTTCTTCTTCAACACACTCCTTTTCGCGCGTGGACAACGAAGAAAACACTTCGCACAGAATCTCTCACCAAACGCAGAATTATTCTTTGTCACACTGAGCAAGAAAAGCTCCAACGCAATTGTTTACAACGGATATCGCCCATCTCGCATGGCAAACATCCCTGATAAGGAGCACTGCGGTGCTGATACAAGCTGTCAGAGCACGTGTTGCACCAAAACACTCCTTCTGCAGCTCTCGCACAAACAAGTGTGTGCAGTGGTGAAAAAATGTTGCAAATGCAAACACACAACACAGTAAAAGTGAGTGGCTGAAATCACTGATTTATACTACATTCTACACATTGATCACACTCCAATCACGCCAGCATAGTGCATCGGCACGGACAACAGTGAGTGCTTCCCATCACACACAATCAGGACACTGTCATTGGTAGTAGGATTGTCACTCACAGCTAGCGCGCAAAGGGGTCACACGGAAAAAAATGCGAAAAACTGTTCGCGCCACTCTTTTTCAGCAGGCAAAACTTTTGCGTCGCAAGAAATACCACTCGCAATTATTATGTATTGCCACTGAGACGATCGGTAACTGACTGAGCTGTACAACACCACACCATCTCCACTCAAGTGGCCTCAAGATGGGGAACGCGACTGTGACTCTGGCGCACACAATCGTACAATATAGCATTAGAAGGCGCGCAATATAGCGACCGCGAGAATGTGGGAAAGAGAGAAAATGAAATTATTTGCGTGTATTTGATGTTAATTCTTTTTTCTCTCCACACCATCTCACTCATTC
The DNA here is from genome assembly GCF_947086385.1 of Phlebotomus argentipes. Taxonomy (NCBI): domain Eukaryota; kingdom Metazoa; phylum Arthropoda; class Insecta; order Diptera; family Psychodidae; genus Phlebotomus; species Phlebotomus argentipes. Next base: position 2,118,625 of record NW_026776181.1, on the reverse strand, counting down.
CGCCTGGCCGCAGCCTACCCACCATCGCACTCTCCACACACTACTCACTCCATCCCACTCCACACACACACACACACTCACTCACACTCTACACACACTCCCCCCGCCCCAAGCGCCACACTATCGCACTACCAACGCAGCAGCGTCGCGGGCACGTGTGTACGACACTGTAGCGTTGTTCAACGATCCCTCGCGCGCTCTCCAACAAAACATAATTATCATAGTGTGTCTCTCCAGTTGGCGTCTCGCAAGAGTTGCATGTAAAAAAATATAACGTAACCAGAGAATTTACTTCTCTGACACAATACATCATGAGCGAACACACTATCGCACAGCGTCAGCAAAAAATTGTAGTAAACAAAACACACACAGCCACACCAACTCGTGGGGAAAAAACATCAAAACATTGCTCCAACGCGGGGCTTTTGATACTAATGTGGCTTTTTCCTGCACGCCACACTTTTTTGCAGTGTAAACTCAAAGGCAAAACACTAACCCGCGCGCTCTTTCCTGTCTCTAAACTGCCAAGCATCTTCCCATTGATTTGCATAACAATCATTTGTACGTTCTTCACGATAAATCAAGAAATGCGAATCCCATTCAAGAAAGAAAACAGTCCTAATGTCCCTATCTCAATAGAGGAAAACTGAAAAATTTTCAAATACAAAATTAAAACTAAAAGCCCATTATGGAAACGTCTTAACATAGATTACAGAAAAACTTTAAAAAATAGTTCTTTTAACATAGCTCGGTTAATCTTATAAAACCCAGTTTTTCAACTAATTCGCATCGCTTCCCAAAGCGCGCCCGCCAAATCGTGCTGAGCTTTACTTTCCACACATAGCACTGAAGCTGCAATAAATCCATCCTGAGCCATCCAGCATCTGCAACACACGCCTTTGGAAAATGCCTGTCTCATATTCTCAGTGCATTTTTAATGCGGCCCATTTTGACGACTGGACAACGCGAGAGGCGAGGAAAACTTCCCAAAGTACGTGTTATGGCGCAAAAAAGGCACAGAGAGAGCATATAAATGAAAGTTTGTGACATGGAGTAAAATTGACAAACATAGCAAAACTGCAAATTTCAGAGCTCTCTCCTCCTTCGACGTCCTCTTTCTGGCGAAGCCCCCCATTTTCGGGCTGCGCCCTCGACACACACACACACAAACACAAACACACTCACACTCACATATGGTTCGGTAGCAGGCAAACAAATGACATGGCAAGGATGGGGGATTTCATTAGAAAACTTCACGACTACGTGTCTCGAATTTAAGGAATATCCCACCAGTGAAAATTTCCACAGAGAAAAATTCACACAATTCCTCGCCTCTCTCGCCCTCCCGCCAAAGCCATGCCTTCATGGCATATCTCTGTGGTGTGCACAGTGGAGGACTTAGAGCGGGGTGGAGCAATAGAGTGAAGAAAAAATGTATGTATAAAACTCGAGAGCCAAGACTAACCCCTTATTATTTAATCCACACCCCCGAAACTCACGAGAAATTCCCAACGACCCCGTGCCGAAAGGGGTGGGAGGAGAGAAAAGGGTCTCTCGACGACATTAAAATTCAATAAAATGCAATATTAAGTGAAATTGATACCAACGAGCGACATCAAATAGCGTTACGTAATTTGGGGCGAGTTGAATTGTGAGACGCAGAAACTTGGTCGAAGCTGCAAATATGCTTAATAAAGGGAAAAAATACGTGCTTCTCTCCATCAGCTACAAAAGCTCGCGCTCCAAACACAAAAAGACAAGAAAAAACCAGACATATTTTCTCTCCGTCTTGGCCACAGTAGAAGAAAAACAAAAAAAAATGTACAAGTGTAAGTAAAAGAAAAAATAGGGAATAATAATAATATTCCATCGCATTGTGTGTGATGTTTGGAGATAGGCGAAAATATATATATAATGTGGCAGGGGATGTGAAATTTCAGTGGGTGGGCGTAAATGTCGAGTGGAAAATCCTTGAATTTTCACCCACACACCTTCACAGGGTTGTGAAATTATTTTTGATACGTAATAAAATCTACTTACAGACGCCACACAACTCCCTCTTCTCCTCCACGTCGCGCGCCTTTTGCGTCGCACTCAAAGGGATTTTCCTCTCTCGCTTCACCCTATCAATCTCAATAATTCACCCCGTCTAGCACTCACCCCCACGATAGTCTCACTTCACCAACGATTTATCAATGAATACCAAAATCCTTATGCAACACAATTGCAGCTAACAATTTGACCCCAAAAAACAACACACAACAGAAGGAAATTCAGTCAAAGCTGCTCGCCTGGAAACGCACTGGAAAATTCACCACCATGAAAATGTGGGAAAAGCGTGGGCTTTTCTCAAGCTCCACAACGCAAGAAGGAAAACTTCTCACAGATATTTCTGATGGAGCCCCTATTCTCTCCCTCTTCACTGCAGTCACTCTGCACTGGAAAAACCGTCACTCTCTTCTGCTTTTCACCCCGAGAACAGTCTATCTATATGAGTTGCAGTCCACACACAGAACACTTGTGCGGGAGAAAAACGTTCGACGCCTTCGAGAAGCTCTTCTCAACACCGTGCGGAGAACGGCATGGAAATCACATTGGGTCTCACAACAAAAACATCTCTCCCCCATAATGGTGACGCGCCACACATTTCGGGCGTTGCGATTTGTTGTGATATGCGCGATAGCGCCCTTCTCCCTCAGCGCGCCACTGCGCATGGCCGGCAGAGCGTACACTATTGTGACGCTGAGGGACGCCAGAGTGGTGTGAGGGAGGCGAAAGCTCCCGCCACTGCACTCTCGTCTTGTTTTGACTATGGATTCGCGCGCGCCACACCGAAAGCTCTCACCGACAGAGCGCCATCGTGGTAGTTGTGCGCTATCCTGCACCAACTCCCAGTCTCTCCCGCCCAATTGAGCTTTCCACCCCCACCCCCCACCCTGCCGCACAGCTCGCTCCTGCTCGTAAATACGACAAGGAGGCGGCTGTTGTGGCAAAACGAAATCCTACACTACAATTATGCCACACACACACTGATGATTTTCACTACTATGCCGCACAATTTCGCACCCCAGCTCCAAAGTTCACCCTCTCGGCGTAAAAGCTCTCTCACTTCCTGCTCGTAGTAAACTGAAAAATTGCCAGCCCTTTCACAATCTCACGAGTACACTTTCTAATTGCATTCAACCAATTTCACTCAAATCACCTGCACTTTAACTTTCATCCAACTGAGCACAACTCAAAACCCAATTTTCTGACAATCTCCAAAAGTGTCACCCCAACCCATAATAAATCATGCTTTCCTGCACCCGCACACACGTTTTTTTTCTCTTCTTTTTTTTACGACCAATACGCCAAACTTTACGTTCACATGAAATGTTTTTGGGTCTTCAATTCTCTATCTCTCCTCACACACAACAAATTGATGGATCGAGCAGCAACCAGGAGAAGAAAAAACTGGAGCACAGTGCAGAGAAAAGTGCAAAAAGGACAAGGCGACATATAAAATATTCACAAATGTTTGTTCATCCATACGTGGAAAAAGTACCAAAGTGAGTGCAGGCCCTCATTGCTGAAAATCCCCCGGGAAATTTACTATATAGAGAACGAATGTGTGTGAAAGAGAGAGAGAGAGAGGAAAAACGTATACGAGATGCGAGAAAAAAGGTAGATTTTTCCCAAAGTTGTGCAGAGTGATAAATTCAATTTTGATTATATATTGAATGCATCTCAAAATGTACAGACACTCCGCTTCGCAACCCCATATCGTGTCTCTGCTGGCGCTCTTTTTTGCCAATTGATTCTTCTCTCTCCCCAACAAACATATTCCCTCCAATTCCACACACACACACACACACTCACACACACAAACACAAGCTCTCTCAGTGGATTCGCGAGCTGTTGGGAAATCTACACCGTGTGTGGCCTTTCCCGTGAAACTGCCACTGCCGTTCGGGGGCGAGAAAGAGACACGAGAGACCTACTAATACACCTCTATTGTCCCCAATTATTTTTCACCATAGCGCCATCTCACTCGAAAGCCCCTTTTTTCATTTCCCATCATCATCATCATTTTGAGTTCGGTAGGAGAACGCTTGTGGCTGTGTGCATGCGCGCCTATGAGAATCTTTCTCGGGGAAAAAAACACATCACCACACACATATTACACCCATGCATTAGTAAATACTACATTGAGCTACCACACTCTCTGCCGCTTTACGTCTTGCCGTTCCCTCGCCCTAAATTCCCCACGACGGCGAGTGGTCGCATTCCAGGTCAATGAAAACTAGGGTTGATCAATAATAATGTAATTGCGTAGTGTTATTAAATAACTCTCTCATAGTCGCGCACACACACTCTCGTGTCTCTCGCTCGAAGGTGTAAAAAACTGATTATCAATTGACAGTTTTTACACCTTTGCACGAGTTCAATTGACAGCGAGCGTGTGCTTTTTCTCCTCCCCCCACAGAAGCGTGAACTTACACGACACTTTGTCTGCGATTTGCACTCATAGAGATACTTTTCTCAGCCACCGGATTCAGCGCGCAAATCCTTCACTCATCCCTCTTCCTTCAGCTGCCAAACACGTGAAGTAATAGCCGCGAACTTCTCAAGAATGCGCTATCACGCAACCATGCTTGTTATCAAAGCTTGCAGAGATAGCAAAGGAAAATTTACGATTCATTGAATTTTTCTGAGAATCAGCAGAACAAAAAACTGCGCTGCTCTATCACTTGCACTGCCACACAACTCTCTTTTGGACAAGCTGTCGCACAGCGTGGACAGGAAGAAAAGCGATGATGTGCCGTTGACGTCAACTCTTCCGAGGAATCCCTAGCATTTAGTGTTAAAATTTCTTCTGCTGCGCCACTGATAAAACCCACCCGGGAAATATCAAAATGCCAGGAGTGGAATTTTTTCCGTCCACCAACAATTCAATGAGATAGTGTGAAAAAAGCTTACCATTGATTGTGAAACTTGTACGGCGCTTTTTCCTCTCTGGTGTGTGCTTTTCTCCCTTATGACAAGTGTACAGAGCGCGCAAAAAGAACTCTTTCTCTCGTTTCTCTACAACCGGAAGCAAGAGATAAAAGCTCACCGCCACCCCTTGGCGTGGCGGGAAAAAAAGCTGTGGAAAGACATCGGAAAGAAGTGAATTTTTCCAAATGTTGTCTCTCTTCTGCTGCTTTTCCTTCCCCCTCTCACTCTTTCACTCTGTCACCCTGCAGAATATCTTTCCGCCCCACCTTCAGCTCAACTTCACCATTAATATCTCAAGAGAGCCAAGCGAAAAGCACGACAGAAAACATACAGTCGCAACCCTGGAAGGCTTGAGAGCATCAAAAGATCCACTCTGTTTATGTACATTTTCCGGATTAAATGGATTGATTCGGAAAAGTCACAACACACAAATTACCTTTTACAAACTTTTACTCTCTTTTTTTTCTTCACTAAAAAGTGGACAATTGCTCTAGAGAGAAAAGGAATAAAATATTCCTGTAATTGCATTTAAATATCATTTATTTTTGCTAAGAAGCAGGGAAAAAATTCTTATAATTCAATTTTTCTTCTGCAAAAACAGTTTTCATTCAATATACTCTAATTCGTTGTACTCGTGTACTGCAAAAAGTGAAAAAATAAGTATAATTGAGAGAATTGTTTATCAAATAAGCGTTGCAATGTCTACACTTTATTGCAAATCATCAAACTTTTGCCTATTTGAGAATCTTCTGCGTTTCAGGAAGGCTTAAACGGTGACAAATTCTACAAAACAACACTCCATCTTCCAAATTAGATTAGCCTGAGAGTAAATTTCCTCCGAAATGGATTTCTGAGAAAAATTCCCACCGGAAATAGAATTGACAATTTTCACCCGTGATACGCAAAACGGAGACGGAAGCAGTGCGGCGCGACTCAAAAAAAAGCCGACAGGTGAATGAGATAATCTTTCGACAGAAGCGGAAAATTCATCAAACATTTATCGAACGCCCCGCATTTTTTTTCCCTCTTCTTCGCTTTTCGGCGAAACGTCAGAGGCGCGGGTGGGCAACAATTGCGGAAAAATGTAGAACAGGAAGTGTCAGTGGAGTGATATTTTTAGGACACCGTCGAGAAATCAGACACACAGAGAAAAACCCAAAATACACACATCGCGCGCGCTCTCATGGATGATTATAGGAAAAAAAGGGGAGGAAGAAAAGGAGTCCAAATTTCATTTATCGGCAAATATTATGGCCAACAAGGCCGAACGCGCGCGTTAAGATGGTGAACCAATTCTTCGCGCGCGCTTTCCACACCATTTTTTCTTCTCTTCCCACCCATCAAATTAAATTCCTGTGCAATAAATTTCATGAGAGGCATTTCCTCTGGCTTCACATGCGCCTCCACTCGCTCTCCCCCCACACACATCTCCGCACAGCCAGACGCAATATTGCGTTACATTACTTTTTGCGTCTGTCTCTCGTGCGGTTGCACGAAAGTGGGTTGGTTGATTCATAAGCAAAACAAAAACAACGCGCGGAGAGTGAGAGAATCGCATATGACGAAATATATATAGAGTAATCTTGAGAGTGCAGTGAAAACAATCAAAACATGGAGTTGGTTTGTGTGTGAAAAATCACAACACTGACTTTGCCAAGCCAAGTGTGTTTACAACCTCTGTGCGCGCGGAAAAAAGTGCAGGAAAATCGTAACTATAAAGGTGCACACATCGATGGCGCCCAGATAGACATTACAATTTCCCCGCCGCATTCGCATTTGTAGGCGCAATGAATGGAGGGAAAACCAATTGGAGGAAGGACACAATGACAACTCATTTGGAGGACACGAAGTAGAAATTTACGACGCCATTTATTGAACTTTTTGAGTAATTTCTCTTGCTCTCTTTCCTCACCAACTATATATGTATAAGCTCAACGAACAAAATACCGCATATTTTTCAAACATCCTCCCTCTCTTTCTCTCTCTCTTTCGTCACCATCTCACTCTCATCCCGTCTTACCCACCTTTGGATATACTCTCTGTTTACTATACTTCTTATTACACATCGCGCGCGCGTCTCTGTCACTCTCACGGTTTCTCGCGTGGAAAACAACACCGTTTGCCAGAGTGTTTGTGCGCCGCAGCTCTGTGTGAAAATGCATTTTTAAGTGCGCAATTGAAATTGGTACAAGTGCATGAGGTTAGATATATTCCTGCATTATTTCCCATCGCGTCTATCCATCTCGCTCACTTGCATAACAGATACAAACGGTGCAATTCTGCAGAGACCACTCCACAAAATTCATCCCCATCAACTTTTCCTCATCGCAAACACACGCGCTGGCTTTTTTAAACACGAGAGACAATCATAAAAAGACACCATGAATAAAAGTCCAATTCGAGGAAAATTTATCTCATTCCTCCTCAAAGTGGCTGTTTTGAAAACACTTGAACTTTCTGTGAATTATCACTCTCTCTCTCTCCCTCTCTCCATCTTACTCACTCACACTATGGTTCAGAAAATCCTCTCTCCTCAATCAATTGCAAAATAAAAATTGTCTGTTTGATGGAAATTGCGCTCTAGGGTTTTTGCTCTGCAAGAAGAGGCGGAAAAAAAATCAAAGGTTATATTGTTCAACATAAAACACACATTCGCACAGCGCATTCGGAGCAGATGGAGAAAAATTGTTGTGTATATAACATATCTCTCTTGAGCCTATGGCAAAGAAATTCCATTGAAATTGAGAGTACGAGTTTGAAACGTGAGAAATGAGAGGGCGAGAGATCACCAATTCCCAGCCTCCAATTGGAGTGAGTGAGTGCGCGCTGAGGCCTCGTAAAATGGGATTAGCAACACAACCTCCGCAAGCACACACTCTGAAAATTCCATCGCGAACCATTTCCCGTTTCAATGCAATGTGACACAATTTCAGGCCTCAATCGATATGCATAAGTTTCATTTTCCACGCGGAAATGCACGCGAGAGAGTTATGATTGAAAACTCTCTCTTCTCACGCCATTTTTCGGATGATTTTGCGTTGCGAAGATCCCTCAACGACATTCCACTAAAGATCTCCTATTTTGACGTACATAGAAAACTCCTATTAATAAAGCTAAACGTGTCTTTTCGTCCACAAAGAGTAATCTCGCATCATTTTTCCATCCGTGATACACACGAAAAGTGGAAAATATAACCTCAAATTGTCTCCGTGAGCATCAGAAACTTTATGATATTTTTAAGAGGCGAAATGAAGAAATTAATCAACTTATGGAGGCAAATTGCACGATTTTCCCAGATTTTCTCCCCCATCATAAGTGCCTCTGTATGTTCCATAAAATTGGGAGACTTTAGTGGAATCTCGTTGCAGGATGAATTGATAAAAAATTCACACACCGCACAGAAAATTGGCGCCGATCGGACAAACAGAACAGAAAAAAACACATCCAATCAACGTGCGGATTACGATTTCTATGGAATAAGTCAAAGGCATAACTCAATATCAAGAATGGTGAAACATTGATAAACACCCAGTTTTTCATGTTTATTGTGGGAGTTCCCGATGAATTCCTTCTATCAAATTCACCACACTTGTTCCAGCGATAAGTGGATGATATTGTGGCGTAACAAATATGAAAAAAACACTCAGGATAGCGCAGAGCTCTCTTGCAGCCACCTGCTTGACTTTACACGCCGAAGAATGTCTCTGCTTATCATCGACCACCTATCGTCGCTGCACAATCTACGGACCCTCAGCATTTATGGGGCCCGCCTTGAGCACTAATCCCCAAATGCGAAAGGAGGACTTGAAATTTGCTTGGCGTCACTTTACGATCCTTCTTTTATATGCCATCATCCCAAAACTTCCATCAGCCTTTGCCCTCGCATAAGAAATTACATAAGATTAAATTAATATTTGATAGAGATTCACAAGAGTGGCAGAGGGAGAGAGAGAGAAAACAATGCAATCTTTTACCAGTCATAAAATCCACTCGTGAGCACACTTCCCACTGAGAATTGCAGCGAAGTGCAATTGAGGGTGGGAATATGGTTAAAAATTTACCGTTCGCCAACACCCCACAAGATGTTTATTTTACGTTCTGTTTTGACGTGCATCGCACGATTGCAAGCGCCATTCCATGCGCGCCGCCCTTCTGAAGGCAACACACGCACACACTCACATAAAACACACACACACACAACAGTCAGAGCACATGTCACCATGTTCTGGGCGATGGAACAATTCGCTCGTCTTTGCGGAGAGCAAAATTCTCGAGACGAGGCAAATAGAACAAAAGCGTGTCTTGCGAGACGGCGGGAAAAAAGAGGGTGACGACCTGAGAACTCTATCGGCGAGCCAGGCAGGAGAGAGGGATATTCCAGACGAGAACACACAAATATGAGGAGGGTAGGAAGTCTCTTCTTCCTCATATAATAAAAACCCTTTCGCAAAAGCCCCAGACAAGATACACACGCTCTCTCACTTCCTCGAGACCTTGGGACAGTATTCAGATGAATTGAAAACACATATTTCAACTTTTCCCTGTTTTTTTTTCTCCCTCTCTCTCCCAAAACCTCACACAGAGATTTTTCGTATGGGAATATCAGCAAACACGCCATGCAGAACTTTTCAAAACATCATCAATTTCGAGAAAGTCGATGTTGAATCGCGCGAAGGTTGATGGAAAACAATAACAAACAGCAGAAAATATGGCAAATATGCTGGAATTCCCTTGCTTTGGAACAACTCTTGATTTGCGGACAGTTGTGCCAATACAACGCTGATTGGAAAGTGTGTGCAGTTGTAATTTAATCAAAAATTCTACGCATTATATTTGATTAGAATTTTGGATATTTTACCTGAAATGCAAAAAATTGAAAATCCATCTTGCAAAATAGCAAACAAACATTTTATCATTAATGGATTTGCAAACAGATTGCATATTTCAGCTGAATCATACGCTTCACTGGAATTGTCTTTCGCGCTTTGTCCCCCTATATAAAAGTAGATTTTAGACCCATTTCTAGTTATTTAAGATCAGATTTCAAGATAAAAAAAATCTAAAATAACTAAACAAAAATTACCTGCAAAAAGAATTAGTAAATAAGTTTTTGTGCAAAAGATTTTGCACTTGATTAAAGAAAAACCAAAAAACCGACTTCCTAATGATCCGTCCATAATATCAGATTTTATTTTAGTCTTAATTTCATTCCCAGTCTAGAACAATCTTCTCATCTTCAGTTCAAAATTCCAGCCCTAGAGAATATAAGAAAAAAACAAACCGATTTGTCACTTTTGCCGATGCCCTCAAAATGCCCAAAATAGACGCCGAAGATTGTGCCTAACTCACCGCTTGATCCTCCGGATGAAGAGGGTATTCTCGGTGTCTCTGCCACTTTTCGCCTTTTCCAATCCCGTCCGAATCACTCGCTGTTCCTCTTTCTCTCCCTTCGTCGTTTTCTCAGTGTATCGTCCACTGTCTCGCGACGTTGCCCTGCGTGCATCCGAGCAGTTCACTGAACATGTGTGCTGTCCAGGCCAAACTCCAGACACGCCACCCGGACAATAGCCCCAGACGGCGGAAATGGCGCTCTTCTTCTCGCTGGATCAAAACAAACGCACGCACAATCCAGGGTCGGCCCAGGAAGTCTCTCTTGCGTCACTCGCTCGTGCGCCCCAATCCGGGACTCCCGGAACTGCTTGCGGGCTGGCAAGCAGTGGCTCTGCTGTCGCACTGTCACGTCACGAGCTCACGCGATGGCGCTCTTTCACGGTCGATGCGTGCAAAACAAACGCCTCGAAAACATGGTGTGCTGCCACATTGGCTGTTTGGACCAGCAAAAGCCCCACTGGCGCTCCGTTCTCCCCAAATTCACTATTGTCCGTGCACACTGTCACTGTGCAGTGCAAGTCTGAGTGCTTTTCACGGCTTTTCCCACGCTTTTCACGCTGTTTTGCTGCTGTTTTTCCACCAAGAGAAAAAGGCGTGCTCACTCAAAACAAAACAACGACGCAAATGGCCACACATTGCTCACTGTCGCTCTTCTTCCGCTCTCGCGAGTGTGTTTGTGTGTGTGCACCACGCCAGAGAGCGCCCAGTTTTCAGCCTCGCTTTTCATCACTTTTCACCCGCATTCCCGAGATCTTTGGCCGAAACTCCACTGCACACCACTAATACGTGTCCATGGGTCCCACTTGAGGGCGGATTTGCATGATTTCTACCGCGAAAATCCAGTGTTTTGATCGTTTTTTCCACCACAAGTCTCGTCACTCAACTATCTTGTGCGAACGCTAGAGAAAAAGTACACACACTCACGCACCACCTCGCTGTCATCTCACTCTCGCGCATACAGTGGCCACTGCTGCACAGCCATTCGTCTCGCTCTACAGCTCACACACTGTGACGCTGCCTAGGATTTGACGGTGCGCAGAGAGAGAGAGAGAATCTCGCGCCACTTTTCTGGGCAAAACACTCTCGCGCCCCCTTTTCCCGCCAGAGAGAGCGAGTCGTGTGTGCGATGAGATTCAAAACAAAACGCACACACTCAAAGTGCGCGCCAGAAACGCAATTTTCCACTCTTTTTCACCACCGATAAGGCTTCACTTCAGCTTCAGCGGCGGACTTTTCACACTTTCTTCGATTTTACCATAGGTTTTGGGGAGGTAAAATTGAGTTGTTGTTCTGTTGGAAAAGGTGTTGTAAAACATTGTTTGACGAGTTAACCCATTAACATTCACCATTTTCTCTAAATTTTCTCACATTTTTATATTAAATAAAAACTCCCTTTTTTAAAGTTGATTTGCAAAGAATAGACAAAATTCCCCAAAAAAAGCTTAAAGCTTAAACTCTAGCAACATCATTTGAGGAATGTTTCTCATCCCCCTTTTATCTGCCTCTTCTTTGTCACTCTGCTCTTGTTCAAAAATGCCACCCCCGCCCACTCCATTGCTTTTTTCGCGTGCGCGGAACGACGGAAAAATATTAACCAGCCTCCCACGCGTCAGAATTCCGCGTGTCACATCAACAAATTAACGGGAATTTATGCGAATGTCGCGGGGTGGAAAATTCAACGAGGAGATCGTGACAAATTCCCCAAATTTTCCCCCACAGCGAACTGAATGCCGTCGATATAATGTGTCCTTTTGGGCCTCATCTCGCCCCGCAGAGAGACAGCATGAAGAACAATATTCTTTGCCTTCTTTGCGTATTTTGTGTGCTGAAGAAGGCGTTCTTGTGGTGTCAGAAGTGGGATGAACTCCGGTGATTCGGCTCTGTATTTTCGGAATATCAACTCTCGCGCGCGCTCCGGGTGAAATGGGGGAAAAATGTGGAAATGGCAGAGACATAATCTTGAAAAATTGTTGGCTATTAGCCACTTTTGTGTGTTGCTGAGTGTGAAAACTTCCTAAATTTGTTTTCACCTCCCAAATTCGCGCCCTTTTTTTTGTCATCCCGCACACCATCGCAGTATGCGCGCGAGGGTAAAAAATGGGGGAGGAATTTTCGTATATAGAGTCAATTTTCATTAGGATATCAATTTGAAAGCGAGGGAGAGAGGGACAAAAAAAGTTGACAGTTTTTTCTGTGTCGCGCATTTTGGCGCGGTAATTCGACAAAAGCCGGTCAATTGTCGAATTCAACAAATCAACCCATAAATATTCCGCCCTTTGCCGGAATTCTTGTTGCGCTCCACACCATCAATCTTCCCACGCACAGAGCATTAAATTCCGCTCTCTATCCCACAAATATACGCGCAGCAGAGCCCAAAATCACGCCCAAGGCGGACAGTGGGAAAATTTGATGGAAAATACGCCTCCAATTGACCTCAATTAATGTGCTGTGCGGGGGAGAACTCACTCGAGGGAGATCGTATAAATCCCATAAACAGGAGGCGAAAGACAGCATTCGCAGCGACCTGGCGTTATTCCGTTTTAATTCACCGCAGCGGAGGCGCCTGGTGGCCGAAGCAACCCCTCAATGGCCCCCGGCCGCCCCTCGACACGTCATAGAGACACACATTTTACAACTGCGCTGACTGACGACCCGATTTATCCGTTACTACGTCGTAGAATTCCCGCCGAGAGCTTTCGGAGGGGGTGGAGTGGGTGGCTGCTGTCGAATGGCGCCCACCAACACACGGCCACGAGAAGCCACCCTCAACATTGTCTCTGTGCGCCTGTGTTGCCACCCTCTGAGCTTTTCCACCCCCAAAAGTGCGACAGAGAGGAACTTTCGCCACTGCATCGCGAAGCGACGCTCCCTGGAACACATTCCACACGCCTTCCACAAGCCAGGCAAGCGACGCGGGAAAACTCCAGCCGCGACGGAGAGACAAATCGCCCTACACTCAGAAAAATAAGGGAATTTCGAAGGAAGGATCTAGTCTTCTTTGTCAAGTGGAAACTTGATTTAAATCAATCGGATTAATGCAATAATAATAGTAATAGTAAAAAGAGTTACTTTTTTCTTGATTTTTTAATATATTGACTTCCTTTTAGTTCAATATTTCTCTCAGTGATGAAGGGAGAGAGAGAGACAGAAGATTGAGCTTGAGTTCCACGAGCGCGATTTGGCGATTTTCCACCCCTCAGCATTCCTGAGGCCGCGTCCCGGAAGAGCAAAATTACCTCTGGACGCCCACTGAGAAGCACCGCGCCATGAAGCCGCCCTCCGGCGCCGCACTCGTGACCCCACGAAGGTGTGGAAGCGTGTGTGGAATAGGAATGAATGGAAATTTGAAATTTATACGCATCGACGGAGAGGAGCAATTTTTCCCAGATGAGAGGAAATCTTCATGATTTATGGCCACAATGAATAAATCGATAGCGCTGGATATTCTGCAAATTGTTCGCCGTGCGGCGTCAATTTTCCATCAATTTCTCAGTAGTTTTTCTCTCTTTCTTTTATGCTACGTGCTTGATTTCCCGAGGACGTGATTAGCTCACGTCTCGACACTTGAAATTCCTCAAGTCGCACGATTTCCAAAGATTTCCGAGCAGTGGCGAGAAAATGTGAGGAAATCACCATTTAATACTGCAGAGATAAATCGGTGTGTTTGTGGACAGAAGACACAATTTCACTCTTTTCTCAAGCTGCGTTTCACTAGAATTTCCCCAGGAGAGTTTGACTTCAAGACTTTTGCTGAAAGATGCCCTGAAAAATGGTGGGAAAATCACAGTGGAGCACCATGAAGCATATGCACGACGAGTTAACACTCGACTAACCCATACAATATTCACTGAATGCTTAACAAATAACTAGTTTTAATTCATAGTTCTCGTACAAAACTTAAACAATAAGAGCTGTGATGTTAATTCCAGCATCTTGAAAGGCAGTTGTGGTTATTATTATTAATGTACTTCAAATTGCTCATTATCACATGAATTAATTCATTGGCATGTAAATTTCAGTTTCTTAAATTCACTCTTATTTCTAATCCTTTGGCACATAATATTGTTCTGAGTGAAAAAATAAATTTGCCTTCATGGCGATTCTTTGGACTTCATTCCATTTCACAATAGTTATAAAGAAGATTTAAACAAAAAGATGAATGAATGTGTAAATTAACGCTGAATATGTATGTAATTGTCGTCATGGATAAAATAAAAAAATATATGTATATTCGAGATCTACTTTCTTTATAGGTAGAACAGCCTATCCTGCAGCATCCTCGCAGGCTCACGCTTCACGTGCTCACCTATTAAATACGCCAGCTTGTGCGCATACTGCAAGAAAAACCACATATTTCAGTCAAATGCAATTAAATTAAATGCGTATAAAGGTGATATATTTCATCGGCAGTTACTGTATTCTTATATCCGTTCAACTCACCTGGCAACACGCCGGCACACGAATCGTTCCCGGCCAGTTGTAGTACATGAACGTCAGCTTGTACGCCAACTTCTGCACGATGTCCGGCGACAGATTGGCTGAGTCATAGACGATGATGTAGTGCGTCGGCGAAACTGTGCCCTGGCGAACGCTCTGCGAGACCAGAAAGAAGTCCTTCATGTAGCGACGCGTCACCGAGTGATCCACAACAGTTCCTGGACGACAGTTGTCAAAGGACGTGGCCTGATTGCCGACGCAACGGAAGAAGCGCGTGTTGATGCGCTTCTGTGTGATTACGTATGTTAGTTTCGGCACCTGTCCGGCAGGATAGAGCGTCTGTGCCGCTTCCAACAGCTGAGGCACCTCAAAGTTCTCACACACCGGCAATTGTCCGTCACCAACGCCATCGCGGAAGACCACAATTCTCTCCGGAAGACACCCATTCGCCTCTCTGAACGCCACCAGAGAGTCTTTGATGGCGCGTCCCAGGCCTCGGCTCACTTCCTCTTTGATATTCTGTATGATTGACATGCTGAACCATCTTGTGAAGGTCCTGTTGGTCGACGACACAAAAGCTGTGACGCTGGATGACTTCTGCGTCGGATCGTGGTAAGCATCGACGCCACATATCATCGTATTCGCCATGGGAATATTAACACTCCACAGCGTGCCGCCAATCTTACAGTTCATCTGCAGCAAGATCTTCATAACTATGGATCTCACTTTCGACTCGTTCGCTTGCAGCATATTGCGCGCCATTATCACTTGCGACGGAACTGGTGTCTGATAGCAGCACACCTTCTTCACCGATGCATACCATTCAGCGCGCTGCGAGGGAAATATTATCACAATGATCGACAAATCTGGCTGAGCATGAATCGTCTCCTGAATCTGTCGCACCAAATCAGCCGTCTGTTCGCGCTGCACAACAACTTGCTTCGGATTCTTCACATCCATGCCCAGACATGAAGCATTCTTTTGCACCAGTGCGAGAAACTTCATCGCAGCATCCTTGTTCCGCTCCACATACAAGATCGCCCACGAGACGAGCGGCAGTGTTGTCAACACACGACGACTGGTGGCGTCGCGAGAGAAATCAGCCTTCTCACCAGCCGATCCTGTGTATCCCTCGAACTGAATCTGCTCAATTCCCAGCTCGCGTCCCTCCAGATTCAGGACATCTGCCGACAACTCCAATCCCCAGTCCTTCAGCACCTTCCTGGCGGGCTCGCACTCGCGCACATTGGCCAGGAACTTCCTCAATCCCTCGACGCGATGCTGCGGCGTCACAGAAGTGTACGCAACCAGATCTCTCTTCAGATTCTGATTGTTCATTTGCTCATCCGTCAATCCAGTGAGATAGCAAAGCTCCGGAATGAGACTCGTCACTCTCTCCTGCTTCTCTGCCTGTCCAGGCATGCGAACTTCCTTGAAGTTCAGCAGGAGTGGCTGATTCAGATCATTGATCGTGATATTATAGTTCCTCCTATAATACTCCACGTAATCGATTTCCTCCCCATTCCTCAAAAATTTATCCTTGGGAGATAGATTGAAATCAATCTCATGGACGCAATAAGTCTGATTGTTGTATCGCGTGAGTATTATCTTCCCGATGATTGTCTCTTTTACTTTTTTGTGAAAGTCCTGCGGATGACGATGGTAAATGTCCGTCATCAGCTCTTTCACCGTCATTGTGGAGAGGCGACGATGCGACACATCGAGATTCAGCATCAAGCCACCCTCGAATGTTTCCACCGCCGTGATATATCCTGGCCATATCTCGAGCTTGTGTTGCGGCACTGAAAGCAAAGAAAAGTCTTTTAGTATTCAGGATATTATAATTCACTTTGTGAACGAGTGAATATGCTTTTCTATACTACATAATCTGAGTTATTATGATTTAAAGTTTTCATATGAAATTTCAGTCCTTCTCAGTTTTACTTCTATTCGAAATTGCCTCATTTCAAGTTAACCACAAAAATAAAAAACTACCGTAAATCCCACTTTCCATTGTTTTCCCTCTCAATGTGTGTCAAATTGAGCCCTTAAATCGACTTTAGCTGTTGGATATCGGGCTTTAGCAAAACATAGAAGCGCTTATCGACAATTTTGTCTCCACCATGAATAGAAAAAATCAAGTGCAAGCAAAAAGCAAAACATTGTGCGCTTTTTAGTGTGTGTTGTTCGGCCAAGTGTGCATCATCAGCGCAAAAACACCATCTTTCCCTCCTTACCAAGCTTTGCCTTGGTGGGATCAAATTGCCTTCTCTTGTGGCGCACAAACTTGAGCTCTCGCATGACTCTGTTGAAGAGATTGTTGAGGAATGGACTCAATTCCTCTTCCGGCTTCTCCTTGATTAGCCTCATCGACACCGTGATGGTCTCCTTGGTGGCCTGCAGAGTGGTCGTGAAGGATGAGACGGGCGCCAGTCTGCGAGGCAGGAACAGATTGAAGCCACTGAAGACAAACACGGAACCAATCTCCGCCTGCAGCTGCCCGATGATCTTCACGCGCAAATGGATGCTGTCCACTTGCGGATGGAACTGCACACAATACTCGAAGATGCGCAAGTTGCCCGTCCACTTCAGGGGCAGATAATTTGTCATGGCACTAGTCAGAGAGCCTGGAAGAGAGAAGAGAATCTTGAGTTTGTATGGAATAAAAAGCCGCCGCAGAGATTTGGCTCACCGCTTTTCCCTCGATAAGACACAGGAGATTTGGGCCCCGCGGCCTCCTGAACAGAGGCAGCCTCCATCTTCTGCGTGACGACCGCCAAAGGTTGGCTTGTCTCCTCATCGTACTGGCGGGCGGCATCAAGGACGCGACGCAGCGATTGGCCGCGGCCGGCGGCCCGAGAGCCAGAACCGCTGGACTCGCCGGACACCGGAGTGGGGTTCAAGGGCGTTTCCGGCATGGTCATGGTCAGACGCTTCAGGTGACCGCGTCCCAGCGACGAGGACTCGAGCGTCTCCTCTCCAGAATCTTTGCTGACACCCAAAACCGTTGGCGCCGCCGACTGACCTTCCGGCGACTCCGCAGCACTGCCGCCGCTCAACTGCGAATCACCCGACGACTTGGCCATCTCCGCCAGGAGCCTCATCTGATGTCCACGTCCCTTCATATTCCCTTCTTATTCACTTTTGGCTCAACTGAAAACACACCTCACTTTGTTCACTCCGCAAAAGCAACTAAACACTTCTAAGCTCGTGTCTCGCCGTGTTGCACGGATGAATTTCACAACACCACTTTGCGACACCAGCGCCTTGCTGCGGAGAAGAGCTACACCACGCATTAAGCGATTCAAAAAAATCTTCCAACGAATTCTGTGGCACAGAAGAAGGTAAGTGAGAGAAAATGCGTAAAATATACGAAAATTTAATTCATTTTTAACACTATGAATGTACACAAATTACAACGAGCAAATAGTGAAACAGACAAAACTCGGGCGTCGCCCGCAAACGGTCAATTGTCTAGGGAGCGCCGCTAGAAGTCGTTGTCCCAGCCCGTGAGGTCATCCGGCGGCGGTCCGTCCGGATCCGGTGGATACACGTCG
Organism: Phlebotomus argentipes; assembly: GCF_947086385.1. Classification (NCBI taxonomy): domain Eukaryota; kingdom Metazoa; phylum Arthropoda; class Insecta; order Diptera; family Psychodidae; genus Phlebotomus; species Phlebotomus argentipes. The sequence continues at coordinate 2,100,263 of NW_026776181.1, read as the reverse complement.
AAGTTCGTGGTGTCCGTGACGCTCTTCACTTCCGGCCGGATCGGCGGCGTCAGCGTGCGCGTTCGTAGGCCCTCCCAATAGAATCCGTCGAACCACCTTGAAGACAGAGATAGAAAGAACGGAGAAAGGATGAGAAAATCAGCCAAAACGTGACTGCATTTCGATAAAAAGCCAATTTCCCCATGATTTTTAATTATTCATGCATGCCTCTTCTCTTTAATGACCTGTGTTGCCACATAATATTCCCATCCCTCGAGATTATATTGATGGAAAAAATTAAATGATGAGGTTTTTCACTAGCAATTAAAAGAGCATTATTCGTTGTATAACTATCAACAAGATCATCCAACAAGTTATTCACTTAATACTTAATGACGATCGACGTGATCAGTCGTGATTGTCTCATTACTTATTCGCCACTAAATTAGTCATTTTTTCCGCAGCAAACACAGTTTTCCATCACGACGTTTAGCAGCACTTTTGAAACGATTTTCGTTCTCAAATGCTTCTTTTTTTCACCAAATTAACACACTTATTTCAATTTCTTCAGATATTCAGACTTTTCTGAGGATCCAGATTCACTCACTTGTGCTTCTGGATCTCGCTAATGCCGCCGCGCTGGTATCCGAGTCTCTCGGCGGGATTATCGCGGCAGAGCTTCTTGATCAGCGCGCTGGCGTTGCGCGTGATGTTGCGCGGGAACTCGATGGCGTCGATGCCCTTCAGGATGATGTTGTACGTGCGCATGGGATCAGAGCCTGTGAAGGGCGGCGTGCCCGTGAGCAGCTCGAACATTAGCACGCCGAGCGACCAGTAGTCGGCGCTGATGTCATGGCCACGATTGAGGATCACCTCCGGCGCCACGTACTCCGGCGTGCCGCAGAAAGTCCACGTCTTCCGGCCGCTCTGCAGCTTCTTGGCGAAGCCGAAGTCCACCAGCTTCACGTAGCCCTGCACGTCCAGCAAGAGATTCTCCGGCTTGAGGTCTCTGCGCAAGGAAGATAAGAGATTGTCAATTAAGAGAGCTTGGTGGTGATAAAATTGGCTTTCTGGCGCGAACCTGTAAATGATGTTCCGGGAATGGAGATAGTCAAAGGCCTCGACGACACAGGCGGTGTAGAATCGCGTCGTGGCGTCATCAAAGTGACCTCGATCCCTCAAGATCGTCCACAGTTCACCGCCGAGACAGCTCTCCATCAGCATGTAGAGATATTTGCGATCCTTGAACGTCTTGAAGAGCTTCACGATGAAATCCGAATTGGCCTGGAGGGCAGCAGAAGTTGTGTGTCAGCATGAGAATAGCAAGAATTCAGCACGTTCTCACCTCAACCATGATCTCTTTCTCAGACATGATGTGTTGCTGCTGGCGCGTCTCGACAATCTGCGCCTTCTTCATCTGCTTCAGGGCGTACGATCGGGATTGATCACCGTTCAGCTGCACCAGTTCCACTCGCCCAAAGCCACCGACGCCCAGAGTGGCGATCACACGCAAATCCGTCAACTTGATGTCCCGGAATTCCTCATTGATTCTGTCGAGGGAAAATCATCAGATCCAGCAAAGATCAAACATCTCAATTAACTGCCATTCACGCGACTTTTTTTACCCATCTTCTTCAATCCACGACGCAGGCAATAAAGAGAGTTCTTGCTTACATAGAGTGTATGAAAAAGGTCATTGTATGGTCTCACCTCTCCCTCTCCAGCGTTCCCTCGTCGTCGTAGCGGTGCCGAATCTCCTCCAGATTGGATATCAGCTGGTTGAAGGTCTCCCGGTCGATCACGAGACACGTCACACCGTCCGGGGAGTCACAGATGATGTTGGCCGTGCGCAGATCATCGCCCTGCAGCGCCTTCTCGCCAAAGAAGTCACCCTTGCCCAGCAGCCGGATGAACTTCTCCTCCTGGCTGTCCGGCAGGCGGATCGTCACGCGCACCTGGCCCTTGGAAATGATGAAGAACGTGTCGCCGCGTGCGCCCTGACGCACGATGTAGTCACCTTTCTGGTAGTACGTCTCCTCCAGCACGTCCGAGATCTTGATCAGCGTATCTTCCGGCAGACTCTTGAAGATGGGCACGCTGCGGAAAGAGCAGAAGTACTCTTAGTGGAAGAATTTACAAGATTTCCCTATTCATTGCTTGTTTGTTAGCTAGGCACTGCTTAGATGTTAACCCAGGAAAATTCATCTTAATGCTTTCCTAGCATTTCCTAGATTTTTCGACTTAGATGTTAGGTTAGATCAGTTCAATAGGTCTAGAAAGTGCAAAAAATGAAGGAATACGCATTTTTAAAGCACTGCTGAATGTGTTGTACAAATCTCAGTCATATTATCTTTCCCTTGTCTAATGGCTTCCTACTTCGCTATTCCTTTACGCAAGGGTGAAAGTGTGCCTATCATTGAGGCAGGCACTCCTCCAACAGCACGCGACTGATCTTCTGCATAATTGCCAATGTCAAGCGCGATCACTTTCCCTTTCAGCCGGTCAATTTTATTAATCGCCAGCGCGCTTTTTCCACAGAATGCGCGCATCATTTGGTATTCACGAAGTGGGTGATCGCGCGAAAGGGCATTTCAGACATCGCGCGCGATTTGAATAGCCTCAAAAGACTTAAGATGAAGGCAAGAAATAGACACAAAGCATCATCAAGATGAGTCGGGGAATTTAATTTGCTATGCCATTTAGCTTTTATCGCGTCTTCCACGATCGCGGGCAGGAAACAATAATTTCTCAATTTAGCATCTCATGTCATCGACGACCTCAAAGCATTTGGAACGAAGTGCTCCTCTTCCTCGTCACTCTCTGTGCAGCAATTCGCTGCATCATTGTCCTGCACACACATCCGAGTTAATGGCCACTCGCGACACAGTCCATCACATGTGGATTAACTCCACGAGAGCAGACAGACAAGAGACTGTGTTGCAAAGTGAAGAGAATTCATTGCTTCACACTTTCGAGTTCAATGGTCCATGAATCTCACTCTCGGCAGCCTCGCGATCGCCGCAAGAAGTGGCTTAACGCTTTTTTCTTGCCACCACTAGCGATGAAATGTGTTTCCTTTGTATGGAAATCGCACTCTTCCCCGCGTGGATTATGAAATGCGAGACGCTTTTTTGGCTAAGAAAACAGAGATCCTCTAGTGATCTATTTTGCCATCTTTACTGCTCCAATGATCTCATGGTGAAATTGGAAATCGATTTTTATCGCCCAACCATTTATATTGCTTAGCGATGCTCTTGAATTTCACATCACAAATAAATAATCGTCAAGATGCAGGAGAGTTTCTTCTCACACAATTGTATATTTTATCACCCTATTGGAGACTTTATAATGGCAAAAAACAATGTTTTACACACTAAAAGTGAGATAAAACTTATGTATCTTGCATAAAATTTGTGAGCAAAAGTTTTGGCAGTGAAACATTTTATATTTTCAAATTTTTTTTTCCTTTTACCCACACATAAGATTAGTAAAACAAATATTCCAGTCAGAGCGACATCTGTACAATTTCTTGTATGGGAAATGCACAACAAAATGACTTAATTTCAACATGGAAAGTTTTCTCATCTTATTTCTCCCACGGTTTCCAGCATTTGCCATAAATCACAATATCGAAGGCAATTTTCTTTGATTCTCCAGCAGAAATTGACGAACATATTGAGGAATGCTATAAAATTGACCCACCCTGGAGATGTTTAATGTGTTTCATCAATCGCAAATGCTGTCTGGCATTTAATGAGCCCCATTAGCGCCAAGGATGCGACCTTCAGTGCGAAATATTGAATCAGAAAGTACGCCTCAATTGACGGTATGGACGCATTTGTCACAAAGAGAGGTGGGTTTTCGCCATTTGAAATGGCTTCACACTTGAAGGTCTCACGCCTGGTTGAGCAATGCGCTCTTTCCCAATTGTCCGAAATGTGTGTGTTTGCAAGCAATGCTGTGTGTCTCACTCACCTCTTGAGGAAGTCCGTGTACTCCGTCTGGCGAATGAGGCCAGTCCTCATCATGATGGTCTGGAAGCATTGTCTCTCGATTGCCCACAATTTGCAATCGTTCACAGCTGTTATGGTGGCTGTTCGCTGGCAATTGTACAGGATCGCCAGCTCGCCGAGCACCTTCGCTCCCGACAGCGTCGACAGGTATTTCCCCTCGCGCGACACCTCAACGCGTCCCTCTGCAAAGACATGGGAAAAGAAGAAATCAATGTCATGTGGATTCATATCCAATTTCCGACAGGTGGAAATTCACTGTTGACGAAGAGGTGAAAAGAAGTCATGCTTCTCTGTGTCACCGCGATCTCTTTCACATCCACTTCTCCTCGACACATTGTGCATAATCCATCGAACTAGTTCCATTCTCTCTCCCTCTCTCTCTCGCTCTCGAGATAGTCAACTATCGGTTGAGATTGAAGATGAACTTCTTGCAGCCGCGCGACACAAATCGCGTATAAATAATTCATGCTGAAGCGCACGGGCAGAAAAAATGGGAAAAGTTCTTCTGCGGCAGAAATGTCCATACCGCTAAGATAATTGCAAAGTATTTGGATTTATTAACTTCCTCCATGTCTAATTAGCCGCCAGAGAGTGAGATATTTTTGTCCAGTTGTCGGAAATGCCAAACGATTCTCCATTCTCATGGACAGTGTTGGGCGGATTGTTAACATTTTAACCCTTACGTAATTTCTTACAGAGTAAGAAATGCATTTCTTCTTCTCAAAAGATATTTTTATCACATAAATTAAAAGTGTAAAATCAGCAAAGTCCTCAAATCCGGGTAATTAAAGCTCAGTTTGTGTTTTTTTTAAGTAAGGCTTTCTTGCAAAATTCTTACATTTTACCAAATCTTTTTCCCAACTAAAAACTAAAATACAGTACAAACACAACACATCCTTCGTGATAATTGAATATCGCTGAACAGCAATGCAGCTTTCGGATGGCGAAGGAAAAATACTCCAAAGCATTGGTTATCTAAGAGCAATATTTCAGGCTACAGCAATAATCCCACTCATTTCGAAATGTCTCGCTCTTAAGTTTCAATTATCCGCTCCTCTCCACTCTTCATTGAACACTTTAAACTCCACAGTGACTCATAAATCATAATTTTCTTTCACCTTTTTGCCGATTTGCTCTCTACCCATGTTAATGGTTGGATGTAGAAAACAATCAAGTAGCAATTTCGATCGTCATACTTCTCAGCATTTTCACTCCGAAATGCATCGTGGAAAGCGAAAGAATGTTTGTCTCATCATTCAGTAAAAAGTGTTACAACTACTGTTTTAGCACTCGTCGCGCGGGCCTCCGAAGTAAGAGTGAAAATCTCACAAACGCGGTCCCACATTTAGATGGCCTCAAATGTTCTCAAAACATAAACAAACACGGCGCAATTCATCACGCCACGATTGACTAAAATTGAGGGTAGAATGATGCATCACAACATCACTTGAGCATGGAATTTGATGTCTTTTGCATGAACACAATGAAGACAATTATGATACAAATGGTAGAATTTAATTCAAATGGACGAAATTCTGCAATGCGTAACTGTTGGCCGCGCGCGTAATTGAGGCATTTTCTCTCCACTCTTCTCTACGCGCGCAATTTAAATAATTATCAAGAACAGTGGAGGCATTTTGCAAGATTTTACCAGCAGAAATTTATTGTTGTTTAACGGAAGCAATTTCATTCCAGTTATAGACTTTTTCTCCTGTGCGTCTGCCGCAAAGTTGGTTTTTGGGTGAGGCCAAAAGAGAGGCAGCAAAAAATAAATGCCCAGAAAAGCATGACGCCTGAGAAATGATGAAATATGCATCAAATGCATGGTAAGACATGAAATGATTCCGAGTGAAGTAAAAAAAATAGAGATCAGAAATCATTCTGCCAATAAATCACTTTGTTACAGTGTCTTCGAGAGGGTTTTGAAGAAGAAAACTGATCAACAATTCTGATGCTGTCTTGTTAACCAGTTCAAAGCCGAGAGAGAATCGTGTGTAATTGGGTACTTTTTCTGCTCCTCTTCTTCCGTCAGCTTGCCAGCTGCTCTGTAATCATCCAAGAGGTGAAATTAAGCCGCGAAATACGACCACAATTGAGACATTTTCATAACAAAGTCGGCAGAAAATTGGCGCTAGGGTGAAATATCTCGACGCCAAATGGGAGTGAAATTGCAATTGATGGCACACAGCAAGTCAATAGAATCCATTTCGCAAGTCATCATCAACACAAAAGACATTGTTCTCAAGGCATGCAGCACACCGGAAAAGTCTTCTCCATCATCCCGTGAGTTATTAAAGACGAATTAAGATAATTTCTATCACTCCTTCGCAGATTTATTAGGCAGATTGCGATCGGAATCATGTAAATCACGGGTGTATTTTACACGGAACTTTCTCATCTCTTCTTCTAAAAATGATGAAGATATTGTTGTGCAATCTGCGTGTGATTTTTTTTTGTGTGAGTATGTTGCAAACATACTGCAAAACAGATCTCTTTACTGCTAATCTTAACTCTCTTGTATATCGCCTCTTTATGACATGTGTAATTTCGGCTATGATACTTCCTTCCGACTCTCTCAATTTTTCTTCGCTGTGTGGCAAAATAATTGCACGCAGATTGTGAGATACATCCCGAATCCAGTGTAATATAAGACAAAAGAAAAGCCACCAGGAAATTGTAAATCTTAACAAGACGCGAAGACGATCGAAGTCTTAATGAAGTTGGATGTGAAACTAATTGGGTTTTATGTAATTTTTCCACTTGACTTGCGACGTGAGATTGACTCTTGCAGACTTCTTTATTGCACGGCCGGTTTTTTTTCGCCAACAAGCATTAAGAAGAAGACTGGCTGTCTCCGGTTTTGAAGTGCCGGTGAACATCATCATGAAAGGTGTTTCATAAATTTTAGGATTAGCACAGCTTCTTTATGACAACTCAAAGCTTGGCATAAAAGCTTCTTATAAAGTGAGTCCGGAAACTTATTGCACCGCCTAAATGTGATCCTGTCGTGAGTTTTATAGCCACTTTATTAATTCGAGAGCGAAATGCGTGAAGGTATGAAGTGGAGAGATGATCTGGGGAGAATGAAGAGGTCAATGCCAATAGTCGAGGGTAAATTGAGCGAGAAACTTTCAAATTCCAGCCAAAAAATTCACTCATCGCCGAGATATTTCACACTGATGTGCCTCTGTGGCATCCTTATCCCTCAACTCGTGAAATCCTCAACACATTGTCTCGCGGTGAAAGTCTCACGAAGAGATCACCAAAGGTGATAACAGCACTTTCGTGACCATCAAGCACACAAATTCTGAGTGTTAATCTTCCAATATGGAGTCATTCAAAAGAAATCCGTATCAATAGCGAAAATTTCTCTGGGCAATTATCACTGGATGGTGTGTATTGCTTCGAGCGTGACATTCTTCATCATCCTCTCTTAGCACCTCACACAAATTTGGTGGGAAAAGACGTCTTCCTCGGGGCGCCCAGACAAGATCAATTGAACACCTTCTTTCAACATCATCACTCAATCGCGCATACCATTCATCAAGTGGTGCCTTATTAGAGATTAGATCATACTCGATGTTGCGCTCATGCTGGGAATTTGCAAAGTGATTGCAAGGTTCGCGAAATACCTTTGGAAATATGCAAATTGGAATTGTGTTGATCTTTGTGTCCAGAAGGATTGCTCACAGGAATTTATCTTCTTATGATTTATTCAGTAGATTTCAGAGTTGAAATGCCAAAACAACATCTTCGCCGCAATGGTATTAGAGTTGCCAAGACATGAGATGGGATTTGAGAAAGTGTCTTGGCAAGTATCAAAAGATCATAAGCTATCAACTCTGCACGCTGCACAAGAAATTGTAATTCACAGCGAGACACTTCAATGTCGCTGCAATTAAGTCTAAAAAGAGCGAGGAAAAGAAATTACAAGAATGCCGTAAAAGTATGTGTGCTGGCAAGACTTTGAATTTCTCTCTTGGACATTTTTGTCGCAAAACAAGAGAGAAAACATCATATGTGTAATTCTCTGTACACAAATCTAACTATTTCGCCTCTGGGAATTTTTCCACAAAATTCTCTTAGGAAATTTGTGTGCATTTGCACGTAATTATCACCACAAAATCCCACTTGCGCGCACAGTTAGAAGTGTTGAGTTGAAATTGCGCGTGACGAGAAGATTGACAAAAGATTCTCTTCCGTGAATTATTCCTTTGTTTAGAGACAAAAAAAAACCACCTCAATTTTGCGGTAATGAGATTTCCAACCTAGAGAAGCAGAAGATCGCCAAAGTGTTGGATATTGATTAAGCAAGTTTAAGTAGTGAATGTACAAGATTTCTCGCAAAATCGCCATCATTTCACATTGTTGACTTCTGACTCAGATAAACGCGCTGATGCCAAAAATAAAATGTGACACTGTGCGATGGTGGTAAAATGTCAAGGCTCTGTTTTTTCCCAATTTCTGTCCAGCGTTGAAAGACCTCGTGGGCGTTCGAGGAGAAGAAAGACTTCAATTCTCGCGTGAAAACGATCTGTACGCGGAGAAAGTTTCTGGGGGAATTGTTCTGTCTTCCTAAAGTCAGGAGAGAGAAAAACTGCAAACAATTCCTTTCATACACTCAATTGTCAATTGATTCGTTAAATCTTTCTCCGGTGCGTTTCATTTATTTTCTTGACCCACATTCAATTGTTAAGAACACCGACGCGCGCATCTCTTTTCGGCGATGGCTGAGGAAGAGGGGAAAAAACGCGCTGAATGAGTCAATTGAATCGACAATAGAGAGGTCACGCGGTCTCTCAAATTCACTCAATGATGGCGAACGTACATTTAATGAGGAAATTCCCCAAATAGCAAGACAAACATCAGCACGACGAACAATTTGGAGAATGCACTTCAGAATAAGGTTTTATCTCCCATTCACACTCGCTATCGCCACTTCCGATTGTACTTTGCGCGCGCGCGGGTTTTGAAACGCCGCACACGATGAGCTAAATAGAGAATGAGCACGAGGAAATGGCGAGAAATGCTGAGCTTCGCTGGATTGATATGGGAAAATCAATATGCACAGGAAAAAGTATTGCAAGAGAGGCAGAAAAGAGAAAATTACCCATCCGAAAGAATGTCCATTAAATAGGCTTTAATTGCCGACTTTCAATTGCATGTTCTTGCACGATAAATAACTACTTTTAGCATAATTAAGATAAACAGCGCGCAATATTAATTTCCTGACGACTATCGAGCGCTTTTTTTTCTCTCTCTCTTCACATTTTCTTCAATTCCAATATCGAATTGTTTGATTAAGAAGCATATAAACATTTTAAATGTGCACTTCAAAGGGGAAAAAAAAAGTTTTGATAAATTCGACATTTACTCGCGCGCGATCATCAATTCCCACGAAGCATCGCGCATTAGAGCAATTTGATAAATTTGATGGAGAGGAAAAAGAAAATTTCCTCAACAAATTTTCAGCAGATTTACATAATTTCTGTTTTCTCTCTAAACAATAAATTTGCGCCTGTCTTCGTTCACCCGCAAAAACAATCATTTCAATATAATCTCTCGTGTCGATCAAACTGAATTTTCGCATTAGGAGAAATCATTTGACTGAATAATTTATTATTTTCACCTCGAGGTGCGTCTTTTTTTCATTTGACGGTCTTTTTTCCCTACAAGCAGAAAGTGAAATTAATATGCAGCTCAAGACACCAAACATTTCAAAGTCACTAATGCGGAATACTTATTAGCCAGCGCGATTGCATGGCGAAAAATTGACCATTATCATTTCCAATCAATTCGGAATTAATCATAAGTGGACGAGCATAGAAACATGATTGATTGACGAGCCAAACTGTGAAGCATATCTTGGGAATTTTTTGCGCATTTAATTAAAAACGCCGCGCGCTTCGAACAATAAATTATACATTTTGACAATTTCTCACAGGAAGTTTTCTGCTTCTTTTTTATATTGATTTGGGAAATATTAGTAGGGCAGGTGAATTAGAAAATGACAAAAACACGATGACTACTAATTTACATATTCGCAAAGTGTATCTGGGAAAACTTTCGTTGGTAGTTTTGCCCTACTAGTCGGATTAGGAGTGAATTAAGAGCATTTTGAGAGATGAAGAAATTGGCTGAAAGCTCATTTGAGCCCTGATTTTATCTTGTCTCACAATGTTTGACCACTTTTACTGCAAATATCCCTCGACAGAAAAAAATGTGTTCAGTGAAAACCATCGAGGAATGCAGTTGAACGGCAAGAAAAAAACCGGTGAGGAAGTGTGCGAAACGTCGAAAAAATTTCAAGAATCATTTAGCAAAGTCGATTTGAGCCATGTGAACATAGTGACAGTGAAAGTTACCACAATTGATCATGGGCTCAGGAGAGGAGCGAAGCATAAAAAGAACGAGGAAAGATAGCAGATTAATCCGCACATTAATTCAGATTCATGCAATGGGGAGCAAAAATGAAATTGATTCATTGCGAGATCTCTGGTGTAAAACTCTCTCAATTTCCACGGGCGCGCGCGCGGAGGAAAAGAGCGCGAAAAGTGATGGAATAAATGCAAGAGATTAAAAAGAAAGAGTTTTTTATCGGTTCAATGCCCAAAGTGCAGTCAAGTTTGGACAATCTGTGAAAAATAGCACCCAATTAAGAGCATCAAATGGGGCGTCAATCGAGACAGATTGCAGAGAAATTCAGCAAGTGTGTGTGATTGAGAAATTAATCAATATGAGCACTGCACAATGTATTAGATCACTTTTGGCCTAAAGCTAAACAATCCCAGGTGAATTTTCCCTCGAGTCTGGGAAGACGAGAGAACAACATGGCGAAAGAAGTGAAGAAACAACACAACACTCACTTGATCACGCCAACTCATGCCAATTAATAACTTTTCTTTTGTTGCAACAAAGCGAAGATATTTCTTGCACCAGCAATATTAATTATCAAGTGGTATGAAAGAGAGTAAAAAGGCAGAGATATTAGTTAATCATAATAATGTGAAATCAGATGGATTTTGCGCGATCCACTTCTTCAAATATATCGTGACTTGTTTCTCATATTGTTTCACAATGTCAATTAACGAACAAATGGAGGATCGCAGAATGCCTCATTGCATTTCTTGCCTCACTCTCTTACGTGTAGCAATGTTGTGTTACCTTTGGACTCCTTGCGGTGATCTGCCACGGGATCGAGGTCCTTGCTGCTCACTAGATTCCCTGTGCGCCTCTTGCGTGCGTACGTGTGAACCGGCACGATGAGTCTGGGCCGTGGAATACTGAAGGGATCCTCCTGAGCCGACTCCTGAGGCTTCTGCACCTCCTCAACCAGCGGCGGACTGCGTCGCAGCGGCAGCAGAGGCCTGGATCGGCGTCCGCCCAGTGAGATTGTATTGAACTTGGACGAACTCGAGGAGAATGACGAGGATTCGCTCTCGCTCTTCGACGCCTTCCCATTCTTTGCCATGGGATTGCTCAGCGTGCGCTCAATGGTCTTCGGCACAGGATTGATCCTCACACTCTTGGCCCTCATGATGCCGAAGAAGCCCTTCTTGGGCTTCTCCTCCACTGTCGCCGCCTTCTCTTCCTTCGGTGGCGAACTCTTGCCTCTGCCCGTGAAGTCAATCACCTCGTAGTCATGGTAGATATCACAGGGCTGCTGCTGCTCTGGAAGCTTCTGCACGGCCTTCTTGTGTCTCCTGCGGAAGATGTCTTTGATGTCCAGCGTGCCGCAGAAGGGCAGATGCTGCGTCGGTGCGCAAGGTTTCCGCTCGCTCTTCTTGCCATACACGCTGTCACTGCTGTCCTGCGACTCGCGCTCCTCGCTCGTTGTGTGCCCATTCGAGGAGCCCTCGCTGCCGGAGAAGTGGCGCACGAGTGGTGGCTCCAGCTCCCACTCCGGATAGCGCCTGTTCTTCCGGCGCAGCGTCGACGGCCGATAGCCGTTCAGCTCACGAATGGTCCGCGTTATGTTGGCATCTTTCGCCTCCAGTGCCTTAATCTGCTCCAGGGTCATCTGATACTTGCCCAGCGACGAGATGCCATCAGTGATGGGTGGCTTGCAAGAGCGATTGACCTTGCGGATGGTCTCTTGCGTGTGCAGCCAATTCGCCTCGTACAGCGCGCCCATCGCATTGCCGCGATCCAGTGACAGGCTCACGTCCACCGCCTTGCCAGGATAGTGGCGGATCTTCCCATCGCGGCCACTCGCGAAATTTCCCTCCACGATCACCATCTTCTCAGTCTCTCATCTCTTCACACAAATGTAGCCTATAGAAAGCGCGCGATCGTCAGAATGCTAATCATCGCCAGATTCTTCATCTCAACTTCGCCACCAGAGAAAAAACCATCGACATAATTTCTCGTTACGGTTCTATGTCTAAATTTATACCGAACGCGAGGCAATCGATGCCCTGTTTCGCTGATGCTCAGTTATTCCTCATAGCGTCAGCGAAATAATCTCCTTGTTTACATGACATATGGAGATCACGGTTGGAAATGGGGAAGCGAGAGACTACAAAGAACATCATGTCTTATCGCTCTCTGGACATTCTTTCGTCAATTGCTAAATCATGTGGAATTTTTTGCTCCAAATCACCATTATGCATTCTGCATCAGTAATGCAGGCTTCATTCTCTTCGGGGGGAACGTCAATTTCGGCCTGAAGTACAACTTTTCTCCGAATCTACGGGGAAATTATGCCCAAAATCTCTGCATTAATCAATTATAATGAGGCTTGTGCACATTCTCAAGACCTTTTTCGGGAAACATTTCTCTGTGTTATTTGCATGTCTGTGGACTTTCCATTTTCGTGTCTCTTCGGCTTTACTGAAAGACGCTGAATCGACAATCTTATCATTGCATTCTGGGCACCAATTAGGTTTTTACTTTCAAATTTTCATCAGCGCTGCACCTGCAGCATCACCAGCGTATAAATTGGACTTAATTGATGAGCCCCTTTGCTCTCAACTCCCTCGGCATCGTCGTGAGTCACAGAGAGGCGAGCGCGCTTGAGGCTGAAACCGGCTCTTGGCGTGTCTAGAGCAGAGCCGATGGCAAAAAGAACATGCAAATGTAATTCTTCACAGTGTGACGCAACTCGAATCCGCTTCCCGGAGGAATTGGAAATTCTTGCGCGTGGGGTCAATCATTCAAGTTCCTCCCATTAGTCGTCCGACTAACTGAGATTTTCTCTCGCCAGGCGCTTTTTGCATTTGGCCAGAACGAGAGAAATTGGGACACGCCAGAGCGACAATAAGCGGATTTTTCCCCTTCCTACAACTTAACTAAACACATAGTTTTTCTTCATATCATCGGCACTTGCTGAAGGGGCGCGCTTTGCATGCGCGCCGCAGGAGTTGCACAAGATCTCTCATTTTCTCAATGGACTGTCAACTCCCAGGCGTGCTAAACATTCTCTGATCACCTTCTATTGAGAGTGATATTTCTCAGGTGTGTAATTTGCCAACTTGTAGCGCACACAGTCACATTATAGTGACACGGAAAAGAGTGCTAAAAACGACCTGTGTGTGTTGATTTCTTCATTAAATATGTACACAACAGCGCCGAGTGCGATATTAAATTGAGAAAAGGGAAGGTCATTTTTTCTCCTCAGTCCGATTGTGTGTGCAAAAGTGCAGAAAAGTATGCTTTTTTCCTCTTTCTTCACTGTTCGTGACTGCGTGAAAAAAAGCCGTGGCACACGCAGGAGTATGGAAAGCACTTGCAAAAGAGACACTCCTTTGGCAACGAAGACACACTGTGCAATTTCCTGTCTTGCAGTGATTTCATTGCTTCCATTAGTCTTCGGGGGGAACAAAGACCATGGTTTGGACGTATCAATGATCTTGTATGTTTGGGAGAACCCACATCATCGCATCTCAGAGATCTCTTGTGCAAATAAATTAGAAGGTATACAAGCAAAAACAGCCTTTTTAAAGAACCCAACGCTTGATCATTAATAATACATGATCTGTATGACATTTCCTCATAAGAGCAGACCAAAGACTTAAGAATATCCCATAGTCAATATGAGAATGCTGGAGTTTCTTCAAGCAAATAATTCCACACCCATTAATTTTTGCTCAGCAAATTCATCTCGCAGTGTCTCTCAGATTCAAAAGGAGCATTTTTCCTGTTCTCTCTTTCTCCCTCTCGCGAAAGACAGAAAATCTGGCGATGGTTTAGCCTTCTCTTCGCATATAAACACACCAAGAAAGATCACCCAAAAGTACCCCGAAGTCGGAATGGAAAGGTCACAGCTTTACACTCACTTCACGTAACTTTGGCCGAACAAAAGAGCAAACACAAAACTTGCTCAAGTCTTGCTTGCGCGATCTTTTTTCCACTCGTGATTTTATTTCAATAATATATCTCTGCTGGCAAAGTTGAATTAAATCACTTTCACGTACAATTTACACACTCTTTTTCAAAGCCATAATTGGCCAAGCAGATGCCTTTTGCCTATCACTTTTTTTTCAACGCTGCGCCGCGAAGACAAGATCAAATTTCTTGTTGACACAATTATTCTTCGCTCCTGCGATAGAGAAGATGAGCGCGCGCGACTCTTCCTGAACTGTTTATTTTTTGTGATGACCGAGTGATGCGCTCAAGGCTGGCCTTTGAACCACTTTATGGGTGCGCGCACGATTGCTGGCAAAATATTTGATCTCAAGGGAATTTCATTGCACAGAGTCGCAAGCAAACAAACCCCGCGAGACGCAAACACTCGAGCGTCGAGAGCACTCCGTGACCAGCGAAGCTCCGACAGCGACTGATCGCATGTACGATCTCAGCCTGGTGTTGGACACCTCCACGACTTTGCGCATTTTTACCACAGCGCCAATGTCGGTGTATTTTCACTCCGTACTCACAATTTTCATGTGTGGCAAACTGGAAACGAAATCCCACCGGGGGGTCTCCAGCTGAGTGCTTTCTTGGGTACTTTTTCCGTCATTACGGGGCTTTTGTTGTCGATATTCACAGGTTGAGTAAGAATTGAATTGCTGAAAATTGAGTAAATGACACTCTCCGAACGGTGGAGAGAGCAAAAAAGATAGGCGAAGAATTTAAGTGAAAAGACACACTGAAGCGGGTTCATTTTTGCCCCACTTCAATGAGAACTACCACCAGTAAAGTATGGAAAAATTGTACTTGAGAATGCAGCGTGAAATTCACTGTGGAAAATGATGGATTCTCATCAATCAGCGGAATTGCTAAGGCTGAAGAAAAGCCCTTCTTCACCTGCAGCAGGAAACAAAAATTCCTCCAGTCTCTCGAGACGCTGAAAACCACCCAACAAAAAGGTTCAGTGGGTGGATGATGGAGAGATTGTAGTTCTCTCCAGTTTGTCTCTTTGTTTCGTACAACCATTTTCATTATAATAGCATGAGCTAATACCGCATACAATGTCTTTCTTCTCTCCGCAAACACCGCGCGCGACTTCATGCGATTTTGTGGTACAGCAAAATTTATTATTATTATTCCAGCATATCTCTTCGTCTCTTTCGTGGCACTGCTTGTGCTATAAGTAAGAAATTCACGGGGCAAATCGACAATATAGCCAATGTTTCTCGCAAAATTTATTGCAAGATAATTTTTACTAGAGAATATTAGATGAATAATTGACCTGTGCATTGCCACACCGCGCCGTTCTGTGTCTCTTTCCCCAATGCACTGTGTCTTGGCGGCAAAATGTAGGTGAGAGGCATTGTGACGGTATCAGCAAACAGTGACAAACAATACACACCAAATTAAATGCCAAGAAATGCCATTTGCCTGATAACATATCGACTTTTCCATTCACATTTCAGCTCTGTTCGCTGCTTTTGGTGCGCCTTCAATATGCACTTCAAATTGCCAATCGCGAAGACAATGATCAAGAAGCCACTTGATCAGTGCAAAAAGAGAGATATCAGATGAAGGAGAAATGATCGTGAGCTCCCTACTTGTTTATTGATCATCTTATTGATTTTTCCCGCCATTCTCTTCCGCTCAATCGTGATGTATTACGCGCCTAATCAAAATAACTCACAATTTTCACCCTTTTTATCCGCACGGAAGAAACCCACGCGCGCATTGAAAGATCTCCAATTGCTTCGAATGGCAAATAATATATTTTTTTCTTTCTCTTTGGGTCAGCATGAAAAAATTAGAATGCCTCAAATCATCTCCTTGACTTTCATCTCGCGTCAAATAAATTTCCTGTCGGAGCGAAAAAAAGCGCGCAGAGTTTCGTGATGTGTTAATAAAGAACTGCCACTCAAATATAGGATGCTCAAAAGAAGTCTATTTGGGCGTGTAGTTTTGTCGCAAATAAAGTGGTCTCGTGGAATTTCAACAAGGCGAGAAAAAACCCCATCGAGAAAAGCGAGTTGAAAAGAAATTAGCAGAGTATTTCGTGTCAATTGGATCTCAATTCATCTCATGGCGTGAGCCGCAGTTGTTAAAAAGCTGGAGATCTTTTGTGATTATCTGGCTTTTCCAGTCACAAGAGATGTGCATTATTATCAAAGCTAATTGTTCGATCACAAGATTTCCAGATTCTCTCAAATTACCCCAGTCACAAGGGAAATCATGGGATTTTCTCAGCCAGATTCTGCGTATTTCCCACTAGAATCTAAATAAACAACAACTTTCTGGAATTCACAAAGCCAAACAAGTCTCTTTCTCTAGAGGTTAGCGATGAAGCCTTCAGCTTTGCTTGAAAGTTGCAAAATATTTGGAGATCATGATCGCGCATCGCCACAAAGGCCAAAGATTTGGCATATCATCATTGTATACAGTAAGAGGCAAATATTATACACCAAAAAGCAGCCCAATGACCAATAAAGTAACGGCATAATTGAGTAAATATCCTAGCGAAATTGCACTTCATAAAAGCCAATTAAGAGATGAGTGTGAGTCAGAGAAAAAAAAAGCTTGGCATATGTTAAATAAACACATATACCTATGAGAGCAATTCGATTGGATTCTTAAAACACATCTCGTGGCCAATGACACAAATATTCATTCGCATTTCATGTGCGGAATATGCTGCATAAATTACATGTCTGTTTTCGAGAAAGTGAACGTCATTTGTGAATCAACAGATCACAGAGGCGAGAAATTAAGGGGGCATAATCAGCATTAAAGCGAAGAATGTAAAGTCGCAATTACATCACGATCGCCTTTTTCAATCACCTGGACAATCTGCCAGACTTTTGCCACCGTCGCCATGGATGATCGATGAGGAAGACGCGGGGCAGGAAGAAGTGGGTTCAGAAAGTGTCGAGAAAGTATCGGTGGTGGAATATTGGTTTTCATCCATGCGAGTGTGCAAAAGAAAATTTCGCGGGCATAATCAGAGAGAAGAATAAGAGAGGTGACTGCAAATCACTCTCACTCAAGATACAAGTCATCAAGCGGCCTCTTCGACATTTAACACAGCTTTGAATCTCTGTGATGGGAAAGAAATATTACAACTGCAGCCCGAAGCGCATTTTCTGGGTGAAAATAGGCGTTTGTTGGGCAAATTTTTAGTGACTCTACTGCACAATAAATAAGATGCGGAACGCATCAATTCCACTTTCGCAGAGTCGGAATGTCATCGAATGAAATTCAACGATTTGTGCGGTGAAAAACCGCTTTCCCTCACCGCCTTTTCTCAAGCGCGCGAGTCCGGTGAAAAATGCAAATTTCATTTTCATCCGCACTTTCAACCTCTCACTATCATCCCACCTGTGTGATCACGCTCTTGTCGCCAAGGAGTGAGAATCCACTGATTGCAGCCTTTTGTGTGTCACGAAAACGTGTTTTTCACCGCACAAAGTGCAAACACGTCGAAAATCAAACGGAAGGAAAGTGAAATTGTCGAGAGGCTCAGGAATAACCACAACATTAACCACCACATAAAAAAAATCCTTCAAACATGAAGAGTTGCTGAACTTGTTTAAAAGTTTGATGAGGTGAAATTACTTAAAATAAAAATACACAGTGCAATTGATAAACATCGCACAATTGAAAACAACTTCAAAGGTTATCTAATCCTCAAATCTCTGCCGCACACAGTGATCCAAATTTAATGCAATACTTTCTACGGCAATTTTTTTAATTCGTTGTTTTCGGCAAAATTTGTGCAGAACACATGGAATAATTGGCAATCACAATCAATCTATGCACATTTTCGCAGCTCTTCAGCATCGCACTGTGAATGCTAAACAAGTGAAAAGTGAATTGAGAGGTGCAATTTCGCAAAAGGTCACACTTTCAGCAGCATATCATCTGCATTTCACGCGATCAGCAACAAATTGCAGGTTGGCGAGCGATTTCCATAAGAGTGCAAATTTTGCCGATAACAAAATTATGCGAAGAAAGTTCAAATGTGTCACGAAAACACACAAATTCGCAGCAATTTGCTCATATCGATCATCTCATAGTTTCTCTTTTCATCGCAACAATTGAGTGCACGAAAGAGATTTAAAAGTTTAACACACTGTTTTACCCGCCAGCAAAGCTCCCGCAAAAGCTCAGCACAAACACAGAGTGTGGGATTCTAAGACGTTTTTGCCTGCACAAAGGCGATCACCTCGATCCACCTCTTAATATTAAGAGACCGAGACTTTCTGCGGTTTTGAATGCAACGAATAGCAATTCTTACCTTCCATGACATATACGATACTGCCGACATCGCCCTCCTTGATGATTAAACTTCCTGCCGCATATTGCACGGGATACATACAGTCGACGATCTCCTTGATTTGGATCATTTCCAGATTCTTCATGAAGTCATTGTCCAGGATGGCGGATTTTATGAGCTCGCGTGATCTGCAATTGGGAATAGATAAACAATGGTTACTCAGCCACATTATGAGACAGATAGTGGTAATTTATCGTCTACTCGCACGTGTCTAGACTGTGGAAATTTGCATTTGGGATGGAAAATGTGGATGAGAAGAATTGGAGAGCCCCAACAGGGCAGTTAAAGTGCGATTTATTTCACACTCGCGACAGCCGATTATTTCTCACCCACACCAGTTCTCGGGACAATTTGATTGATATGCTGGCCGAGTGGTGAGACAAAAACATCGGCGAGATCGCGTGCTTTTCAGGCGGCGCAAGATCACTTAGAGACATTTCATACTGAGTGAAACTGTGTGTTCCTAATTAATTAGCTCTCGCTGAATCACAATCCAAGTGCGATGACACTGTGAATGAATGGCCAGCAAGTTGCCGACCAAAGTAAAGATCTGGAGTATGAAAGAGAGCGAGACAAGTTTCCGCGCTGGATGATGATGGAAAAGCATGGCTGGGAATCTCTCCAATTTTCCACAGTGCGCAAACAGTGGTGTCTTGTGTGGAGGAATGAGCGAAAACCAGCATCTCTTTGGCGATGTGGCGAGTGTGGAGATATGTTTCTCCAGCCACTGGACAATTTATTGCCCAACGATCAACTTGGGGATCTCTCAATGAAATGCTTAATGCCATTAATCTGTGTTGTCGCTGTCTCTTTCATTTACTGCCGACAACACACAGCATACAAAGTCGACTGTCTATAATTATTACAACATCTTGCATTGACTTCTTATTTACCCATTTGGCGCATTGTGGGACTCTCTCTCTCCAACTGAGGGACAAACTTATGATCATCACCGGGATATTTGCATTTAAATTATCAACCATTACCGCCCATTTGCCTATCAATTAGAGAATGATTGGGAAGTGATGGTGTATCAAGTGTACTCTAAAACACTACGACTATCTGATTTCTTACTGGTGGGTTTTGGGCGTCTTCACCAGGTCGCCCTCCACGCCAAACGACGACAATGGCTCAGCACTGATGGCCGTGCGCTTGATGCGCGGCTCCAGCAGCACCCCAGACGCCTCCATCCAGCAATCGTACGCGCCCTCCGACTGCCTATTCCCGATGATCTTCTGCGTGAGCGGCCGCACGACCTGACGAAACTTGTCAATCTCGTTCTGCAGCTCCGTGATCTCCTCCTGCTTGCTCGTCACGCCGTCCTGGCACTGCGACAGCTGCCGCGTGAGTCTCATCACAGACGCATTCAGCTCCACAATCTCACGATCGCGCTCCGCGATCTCCGCCTGGAGGCGCCCTATCACATCTTCTGCGGCGTCTGAGGAACTTTTCACCACGCAATTAGTGCAATTGTGCCGAATCGTATCACTAGATTGCAGCTTGCGCTCACGTAGATGCCTTAGCTGGTCATTCTCGCACTTCAGCACTCGCACATCGCGCTCCAGGAGCACCAATTGATCATTCTTGTCGCGCAGATTCTCGTACAGCACTCGCAATTCACAGCGCAGCGAGAGAATTGTGTCCTCCAGGGATCTTCTCTCGCCTTTCAACACTGTCATGTCACACTTATCCATCTTCGCGAAAGGGTTCTTTAGCCGCGCGCACGTTAATTAATTCTCATTTGCATGAGGTTTCATCTTTCACACTCTCACAGTCTGTCTTTTCTCGTTCTCCGCGTGTTTTTCGTGTCGGTCTACTAAAAGCCCAGCAAGATTAGCTTTTTACCCAATTTCACTGATGGACTTCGCACTTGGCAATGTACAAAGTGAAGAGATATGCAATAACTTGAGCGAATTCCACCAGTGGAAAGGTGACCGAAGAGTCGTTTTTTTTTATCAGGATTTATGTTGCGTTCGATAAAAAAAAATTTGTGGAGCATTTTATATATCGTACGTGAGATTTATTGCACAGAGAAATATGCTTAATTAATAAGCCAATTAAGCAGCCCAAGTCATAAAGGGAATTGAGTCTCGCCGAGAAAATTGAAATCGATCATTCCATAAATTAATAAAGCACAATTTATTAATTTTTCGGTAATTGATATGAAAATTAATTGATTAAACTCGATCACGTTGTGCAACACACAGAAGCCACCGTGTGCGATTTTGCTGAGCGTTTAAGGGTGTTTCACTGTGCGTGACATTGCTCAAAAGGAAATCAATAGCGTGATAAGTGGAAAGAACGGCCGCATAGTTGTCCTATTTATCACCTCACAAGTGAATTGTGTGTGAAGAATCTGCGTGCAGAAAGTTTAATCAATAGAACTGCCGTTGGCATTGTCGTGGCAACACAGAAAAACAGCCAACCTTTGCAGAGTCCAACAGTGGCATATAAATTCCATCACATTCACAGGCAATTCCTTTGAACGCCCCAACAAGAATTGCAAGACATTTCTCACTCTCTCTCAAGTGCAGTTTCAGTGGAAAATTTTTTGAGTGCAGTGAAAGTGAACGCACACAATGTTGTGCTGGAAATACGATGATAATCTCCTCAATAAAATGTATCCTTATCCCTTTGCTCCGGATCACACATCGAGTGTGTCGAAAATGAGCTCGAGCATCCCACTTGTGAGACTTTTGTGAAGATTCTGGGAACTTTCGGGGGGTTTTCGCGGTGCTTTTGGAGCTTGAAAAAGTGACGATGAAGTGGCAGGCGACCTCTTTTCTCGAAAATCGCATTTTCGATTGTCGCCTCGTGAAGGATAATTTGATCAATAGTCGATGGAATGTTAGTTCGTTGGCGACTCGTCAACGCTGCAACTACAGGGCCTTTCAGGAATCCTATGTAAATTCATCGCGAGCTTTTCACGCTTTTCCCCATTTCATTTCTCATTCATTCCACAAACGCTCTCATCATCAGTCACTTCATCCATCGCCAAAAGCTTCACTCTTTCGCAGTTATTCACGAAGGAAAAGGGGCTTTTCTAATGCGCTTTTGCGTGCTATTTTCCAGCCCTGGAGCTCCACGAGTGGCCCCGATCAGAGGAATGAGAGTGCAGTGCCGCAGAAAATCGGGAGTTACTATCAAACCCCTCGCCCACATCCCTGGAGACCAACAATGGGCTATGAAACGATCGAACTGGCGCCCATTGCTGAGCATCCTCTGACAAATCAACTCGTGCATCCCAATTATATCCCCGTTTCCCTGACATCCGAGCCTCTGTCTTTCCCCAATCTCATCACAGGCTACGAGAAGAATCCCCAGCATGCAGCCAGATCGGCTCTCTACACTCGCTACACTCCGTCTGAGTGGATCAACTCTTGCATCTCCACCTACGCCGAGGCGGACGTCAATCGCCATCATTCCGAGCGCCTCAGGAGTGAAGCCATCCGTCTCATGCGAGAGACCGACGAGAAGACTAGCCAGGGACAGAGAGAGGCGGGCCGCAGGATCGGCGAGAGGGTGACAGACGTCACTTTCTGGCGCAATGAGCTCAACACAGAGCTGGAAAAGTTGATTGCGGAGTCCGCCATTCTGGCGGAGACGAAGCGGTCCGTGCAGAAAGCCCTGGAGGACACTGAACCACCCCTGAATGTGGCGCAAGAGTGTCTGTACCACCGCGAAGGCAGACTGTCCATTGAGAAGGTCCACGACCATGTGGAGAAGAGCCTCCTCGTGGAGATTGACAATCTCCGCAATTCCCAGGAGAAGCTGAAAGCCCTGCATGACAAAGTGAGTGGATATGTTGTGAAGCAGTAATCAACTGTTCAGTGACAGAGACTAATGGGCGGGCTCTCGATGCAATCTATTGCAGAATGGGTGTAATTTGTAAGATTTTATGGGAATTCGTGATCAAGTGAACCTTCCTTCTCTCTTTAAATTAATCTCTCTCTCGCAAGATTTGCAAGCAGCTCTCCGACTGCAGGGCCGCGCAATTCGCCCTGGAGGACGACATCGCCCACAAAGAGTCCACCCTAGGCATCGACACCGTTTGCCACCAGCTCAGCAACTCTAGTCGCGGCATCAACTACTATGGCGGCATCGAGAAATACGATCCCACCGTGAGCACGGCCGAGACCTGGTCAGCGGCCAGCAGCCACAGGATCAACAGATCGCAGATGGAGCGCGGCAAGTCCTCCCAATTGCGCAGCGACGCCGAAGCTATGATGAACGCCGTGGCGACGGCGGTTTGGGATTGCTGGAGCAACTCAAACAATTCCCTGAACAAGCGCTCCTCTGAGATGATGGAGGCGAAAAATAGGGTGCAATTGCATCTGCACAAGACGCAGCAGGAGATTTTCGACATTGAGAAGAACATTGAGCTGCTAAGGAAGGCTGTTCAGGACAAGTCTAATCCACTGAAAGTCGCCCAGACGCGCCTCGAAGCGAGAAGTCACAGGAATGGCTTGGAAATGTGCAAGTAAGGCCTTATCTTTCACTGCTGTTTACAGTTTTTTCTTAAAAAAAACACACACACACAACATTTCCAGGGACATGGCGCATGTTCGCTTAGTCCAGGAGGTCTGTGACATCCAAGACTCCGTGACAACCCTTCATCGGAAACTACAAGAGGCCGAAAGTCAGCACCAGCAGCTGCTGAAGACACGCGCAAACCTCGAGAATGACTTGAAGAACAAGACAAACGCCTTATTTATCGATCGAGAAAAATGCATGGGCATCAGACGATCTTTCCCAGTGCACAATCTCATCAAGTACTGAGAGGAAAGAATACGAAATTCCGTGTCGCTTCTGCACATCAGGTAATGAGTCACAAAAGATCCGCGCACTTTGTAAGAGCATCGTGTTGTTTTTTTAGTCACCGTATAACATATTAAAAATTCCCGACAAATAAAACATTTCGCCTCGAATGGAACAGGCCTTTTTCCTCTCTCTCGCATTTTGCCATTTGTACGCGCCTCATTTTTATGGCTAAATTCTCTCCGCGAGCGGCACAGTAAATCTACCAACTGACCGATAAAAGGAATCACACTGAGAGTCTCAGAAGAAATACCATTGCAGCGCGGTGGGGAGGATATTGGGAAAACTCCGATGACCATAACTGGTGTTGACTGACGATCGCGACAAAATGCCATCAAAAGACTTCACCTTCCACACAATGCTGCGGATAAATTAAGCGGCGGAGAAGTCAATTAAAATGTTGCGGCGAATATTCAAAACACGGTCATAAAGACTTTTGAATTTGATTAAGCGATAGCATCTGGATCTGTGCGAAAGTGCGCGTCCCTGTAAACGCTTTCGGCAGTGTGATTCTGGACCGCCCTGAAGAGGAACACCTCGACAAAAAGTCATGCCATTGACTCTGCGCGTCAGTCAATTTGGGATTCTGAAATGTGCAATTTAAATGAGTCTCTCTGGACGATTGGAAATGCAAGAAATCAATGCTAATTGAAGAGTCAGAAATTGCATATGGATGAAATGTGTGTTTAAGACGAACGCGATCATCAATCCACCAGCGAAATCGTGGAAGAAACACTGAGTTGGAGATAAAGACGTGTATAGAGTATTTCGCGTGCAGGTGAAAAATCTCCCTAAATTGCATCTGACAGTCAAATTGCACACACAAAATACAACCCAATGTATAATCGTAAACAGATCAATTTTCATATATCAAAACATAATTGCAACCAGAGAACGCCAAAGCGATAAATTCACTGTGCAGTGTATGGAATGTACAATACAGAAATCAAATTGAGATATTGTCGTTAAAATAAATTATAATTGCCCGCTATTATTAATAACATTGCGCGTTGGCATATTTCTTGTACACAACGCTTGATGGAAGTGTGTAAAAAATATTGAGATATTTTTATTTTATCTCCCTTTGCGCCTCTTTTCACACTGAATATTTTTTCCTCCCCGCCTCCCGACACTCCTGATGGTAAATATGCTCCGTCCTGGAAGACGACGATCGTGTTCTTAATAGCGTACATCATCATAAAATAATTTAATGTCATTATTAAATATTTCTCTTGGACGCAAAATTCACGCAGCTTTTTTCCCTTGCAACATATTTAATCTGATCATCTTTTATTTATGTCCGAAAAATCATGTTGATAATTAAGCGAGAATTTCAATTTCTCTCCCCAGAAACACCAGATTCTTGCGTCACACACGCGGCAGATGCGGAAAATTGCGAGGTGGAGTAAAAAGTGCGGGGAAATATATATAGAGGAATGAAAAACCCGATTGTCTTTGGAATTCCGCCCTGCGAAGAGGCGTGGAAGTTTCGCGCATAAAAATAATCGATAATTCGTGACAGATAATTGTTAACTTCTAACAATATATGCCAGAGAGCGAAGGAGAGGAGGAGAAAAAAATCTTCTCATGGTAATTGTATGGTAATTTCCGAGGGATTTTCACTGCTCTGCTATTGCACATCATATATATTGTATGTATGAAGAGATGCTGAGATGAAGCGTCGTCGCAAGAATCAATTTGCACAAATTTAAATTGACGATCACAATCGATCGTCGGATCGTGTTGAGAGGACTTTTATCTATCAATGAGATCTCTCGCGGACTTCAACGTGGGCTCAATTTGCGCGTTCGCCCTAAAATCATGCACTGACAGGAGTATAATTTACCTATTTTTTTTCCTTTCCCCCCAAAACATTTAACATCCTCTCAACTAAGAATTTATCGCCGCAATTTTCTGTGATTTTCACATTGCCAGAGTGTCACAAAGGAGCTCATTAAAAATAGTTTAACACACTCGTCAAATTAGATCTTTGCGCTATGGTATTCTTAGATCTCACGCTTTCGAGTCCGCGCGCCTGAGAGAAAACACACCTTCCGGTCAATCAGTAAATTTTCATCTCATCCGTCTCACGCACTCTTTCGCTTCACGCCAAAGCCTCGGGTCACATTCTGCCTGTATTTTATTTCATCTGCACAGCATTGCAATTTTGTGCAATAATAGGCCAAATAGGGTGCCTTTTTATCGCAACACCTCAACGCCCAACGGCAATATTGACAAATAGCAATCAACTAGAGCTTCAGTGGCATCCAAAGCTGAGCTTTCTCAAAATGTGCCAAGTGAAAAAAAAAAGTTCTCTGAATATCGAACAATCAAGGCAGAATGCATAGAATATCATCAAACAATAACAATTCCACCGGAAGCGTGTTTGTTATAAGTTGTTTAGTAATCCCTTCATTATTTTAATAGTTTATAACAATATTTATGCAAAAGAACGCAATAAAATTTCATAACTGGTTTTTAATTGTCGAGAATAAAATCACCTCTGTTAACTATTTAGAATGAGATTGCGAAAAAAGGCAAGAATAAATAAACAAAACGTTCTCTCTAAATGCCCCTCTCGCCATATCCGCAATTAATCTCTCAGGTGATAGGTCATTCGCGACCGAGGCGCGTTTCATTACGCCAAACGAGATTGTTTGCGAGATGCTCAATATCTCATTGATCGATGGTTTTTTTCATCACATGCCTCATATATTGAAGTCTCTCTCAATAAGTAATTTATTGATCTTAATTGAAGAGATGAAAACCTAATCTGGTCGAGTTGAGAACTCAAATAAAAAGACGCCAATAAGCGGCAATTGAAGTGAATGGAAAACAAATCAAATAGCAAGAAAGAGGGAGAGAGAGAGAGCATTTAATGAGAAACGATAGCTATCAGGAAGTTCCTCGGCTCCCGCTGAACCTTTTCTTCAAAAAGATTGCACAGGCGCATAAATCCAAGCATGAGACGCGCGCAGGTCGTAAATTATGAGAAAATCTCTGGGGAATCCGCGAGATTAGCGCTAAGAGATCTTGTAGATGTGAGAATTTATGTGCAATTTCTAGACCATGTCATGATAAATTGTATCCCTCTGCAAATTTGCACAGATATTGGGCATATTCTTGTCAATCACACGTTTGCCAGCAAATGCACACACAAAAGTCCACACACCTGAAGGGAGGGAGGAGGATTTTAACAGCCGCGCGTGGGTTTATCGTAGGCCGATTTGTATAAGTCATCGTTTTCATTTAATTGGCCCTCAAGACAAAAAGCATTCAACGCAATTTTATGAACATGAAAATCTATTTGCTTGTCATTCAAGCCATCAAAATTTGCATTAGGCGCGCGAGAGAGTGAATGGACTTCGCGAGCGATCATCGCAGCGATCAATTGCACAAATGTAGCAAATCTCATTGACACCTGTCACGCGTATTTCCTCGCAACTTCTCACAAACTCCACAATCTCATCGACGCGGGCAATTTTCTCGGGCCAAACAGAAGTCACAACAGAAAGTCATGTTGTGAAATAATTGAGAGAGTCATTTGATGTGATCTCAATTGAATCCGAAGTGATTATGCTCTCTGATGGCGGCTTAATGTTTTTGGCCTCGATCGTTGCTTTAAATCAACTTTTGGACATAAAGCGATCCAGTCCACGTTCCTCGCGTTCCTCTCGCAACTCCACTTCTGATCCACTAATTTGTTCCTCGCCAAATAACTCAACTTCGCGATTCGCTGATGAGTTAATTCCTCCTCTCGCACTCTGCAATCGGGCAACAAAAAAAAAAAACTCTCTTAGCGGTACACTTGAGACACACACGGCAAAAATCGCGATCATCGAAATGCACGATTGCAAAATTGAGATAGTTGAGATGAAAAAACGCGTGTATAACCGCCAACCTTCATTGTGTGATATTCTCTGCACACACATCAGTGGAAAATATTCTCCAGCAATGTCATTTGAATAATATAACCCCAAGTCAAGATCATTATCGTTTGCTTCTATCTTTTTGCAGGCATTTTCAGCTGTTTTTCGCGCACATGAGTTTTCGTGCGATGGCGCAGAGAAAAAATCAATTAAAAACTGCTGTAAAGAAAAGCTCACACTAATGATGGGAGGAAAGGCACAATGTTTCCCATCATTGATCACCGTGCGAAGCGTGTTCTGACTCTGTGAAAATGCTAAAATTATTATTTCCCCGAACCGCGTCACTAAAATAGGAAATTGGGTGAGAATGTTTCACTGCTGGTTTTGGGCCCTGTTCAGCACTAAATGAAATCTGAGGTGTCACAAGAGATATGACAAAAATTTCTCCACACACTCGACGAAAAACACCGCGCAGGAGAAAAGCCTTCAGTCACTCTTCTTTTAAAAATATCACCTTGCCTTCACAACTGTGGCATTTTTATTTGCACCACTTTGGCCATTCTAAACTCTATTTTTCGCTCTCAGTCTCAAATTAAAATATTTATCGTTGGCTATTAATCACTGAAATTGCATCGCCCACCATTTAAACTTTTCTGCATCAATTAATTAACTTTGCCATTAAGATAAATAAACACGAACAATGAGAGAGTCTCACAGGTTTTTCTCTATACTCTGTCACAATTGTCGCCACTCGGAAAATCAAGAAAAATGTCTTTCGGTGGGCTTTTCCACGCACGATTTCCGTGGGTGCGTTTCTCACCCCCCACGAAAAGTGCCACTTGTCACACAATCGCTGCTGATCAATTTGCAATCAAATTAGTGTCTTTTCCCGCACGAAAAGTGGTCAATTTTTGCACGGATGGCGAATGAGAGGCGAACGCGGTATTATAATTAAATGTTTGCGTTGCAGAGACTGGCGTAGAACTGTGCTGAGCTTTTCAGACAAGTGGAATTATGTCAAATAACACTGCTGCACGATCTTGGCCTCGAGTGTGTGCGTCTCGTGCTGATATTCACCAACACTCACTCTGCATTGCAAAAATTCTCCTCGCGATCGCCAAGGGAACGAATATACACAATAATACCTGAGCGCTTTTTTCTCCTCTCTCTCTCTCTCTCTCTCTCTCTCTGTCCCTCTCCTATTCTCTCTCGATCACCTGTTCAGAGTCAGGTAAATCGAATACATGCTTAATGATAAATCTTCCTACAGACTTACAGTTGTGATAATTTGCGACATGAACGCCGTTTCCCCCGCGCGCGCGCGCGAAATCGGAGAAAATTCAGAGATCAACGCACTTGTCTTTTTGTCTGTCCTCAAGCATTGACATGTCTTCAATGTACATTTTTTGCTCACATCTCTCTCTCCTCAAGTGTTTTTTCGCGTTACCGCAGAGAAACAAGTCTTTGCGCATTTTTTTGGCCTCCTCAGTCTCTCTCCCCACTTGACATGGCAGAGCAATTGTATTCAAAATACTTTTCCATAATCAAACATGCTCAAGTTTATGCAGACTTTTTTTTTGCCCATGATGGATTTACCGGGTGGAGATACTGCAAAAGGTAGGCAATGGCGCAAGTTGAGAATGAACAGCTTTTCACCATTGACCAGCGCAGTGAGCACAAAATGTTGGACAGATTTTCCTCAAAAACTTGACGCGCGAAACGCGCCGCTTGATCACATCAAAAGGCCCAGCGAATCGAAAGGAAACGAGGCTTTTGAAAAATCCACCTTAATTAATGTCAAAAGAAGGTGTGAAGCGTTAATAACCATTCACATTATTCTGCAGTAACGCCTCACATGGCGAGAATGGATGAAAAATTGCTAAAATGATGTTTTTGATGGGAAATTAGTCTTATTATTTGACATGTAGGTGACATTTATCCATTCATTTATCCCCAATCAATAAGTCCACATCGCGCACCAAACATTAATGAGCGCTTAAGTGAAATGTTAACATGAATCGATGAACTGATCGAGATGCGATTGCCACTGAAAATGGAAGCCGGCAATGTGATAGACGAGGTGAAATTTCGCACAATTGCCAAGAGTGTAGAGATCGCGAAAAGTGCGATGCCTGATCGAGTCACTTCTCAGTGCACGAATCATTAATCACTGGACCGCAAAATTCTGAGGCGGACAAGAACAACACCATGACGAAGCGAATTTTTACGTGACACGGAGAGAGAGAGAGAGAAATCAAATGAAAAGCTCTCTTGTTGAGAATCCCATCAAACTTCAGTGGAATGGAAGATGACGAATGATGGCAAAAAGATTGCAAGAGATATAATTGCATGAATTTTTTTCTGTTCATCTCTCCACAAGAAATGCCTCGAGAGCTTTCCTCGAAATTCCCAGTTGCAATTAGCCCAGCTCTCGGCAAGATAGAGAGAGATTCGCGCGCGGTGGAAAAAGAGCACATGAATTGCATAATTTAACATGAGTATCGTGATTCATAGGAGTGTAATGAGATCACATCGAATAAATTGACTCTTTCTCTTTTATACCATTTCTGTTTCACTCTTTTTCTCCCTGGGCTGAAACTCTTTGCTCAGCATCGCGCACTGTCAATCACCGAAGGATGTAAATCAAGATGCGTGAGCTGCAAGTGAAGGTGGAAATTAAATTCCTATACACACACATCGGCGTGCAAAGTTGGGTGGAGAGCATTGAATTTCGCATAAAACCCATAAAAATTGTACACATGGCAAAAATTGCATCGATTGCCAATATGAGAGAAAGCTGTGTGATATCATTTTCTTTGCGCATTTATTATTCATCTGCAATGCCTTTTTTGCTCCTTCTTATTCTCTTCTCTCTTTCTCTCTTTGCAGATCGATTGAATATGATAGCGACATTCATCACTTCCATCGAATGCATTTTGTGTGATGTTGCTTGTCATTAGATGTGGCAAAGCAAGTCAAACATTCTCCACTGTGCGATCTTAATTGAATTTATTAGCCTATTAATTACCCCCAATGCACAGGCATACTAATTAGCGATCGAAATTGACACAAGCTCACTCTCTCTGCGAATTCTAAGAAATCTTCATGATGTCATAATTCAATAAACGCAGTGAAAGAGAAAATAGTCTCATGCGACTCACACGCAACTCACGATTGCTCAAACACTTTCCTTGCAGGAAAATTGGAACAAATTCCAGTCTAAGATTCCAAATTCATAACATTTTCCACAATTCGATGTATTTTTCCTCAGTCAAAGCAATGCAAAATGCGTTGAAAAATGCAATTTTGCCAACATCCGAGATGGAGACGCCTGGTACCCGGCTGACATCATCGTGAAATTCTGACACTTCATCGCCTGCCGTACAAATTATCCCCATAAATTCTCCACTTGTCACAGTGACACTCAATACAACTCCACTCCAAAAATTTATAATTAAACATTATGGCAACATGAATCAATTTTAATTATAGAGATTTCATTTTTAATTGCTCACAATTGTCGAGAACACGCAAAAATACACTCTCTTGCACTCCCTCGAAATGCATATTAATAAGTCAATTTCGAGGAGTCTCTCCACCCGACTTGACCCACAGCCGCAGAAAAATCAAATATCTTCGTTGCCAATTAGCGCGGGTGATTTATTTACTCGGACGTCACGTGCCCAGAAGGTCGCTTACCTTTCACCCAAATCACCGCGCGTACGTGAATCACGCGAATGACCGCGAATTTGACAATCAGTCGACTCTCACTTTCTCACACGTTCGTGTCACGCATGGGAATTTTTTCACACATTTCAATGGCACAGCGCCAAAAGGTGACCAACCGCTAATGTTTCCTGTTAGACACTCGCGCTTTACGCCATCATATACAGCTCAAATGGAGTTGCCAGAGAGTCACCGTCAGAGGGACATTCAACCCCTAACCAGAAGGACTTTTATTGTCTGTTTCTCGTCTTCAGCTGAGCTCTTCTGGCTCTGCCGTATCGGCATCCTTTGAAATCCTTTTCCCTCGCAAATCGCGTGGCTAAAGAGATCTTCAAGTGTCAATCAACGTGATTGGATTTATTTTCTCAGCAATTTTGCGGCTTAAATCCCACCAATAAATCACTCAATTCGGCTTGCTCAATGAAATTCGCTACGGAGAGAGACGTTTTTTCCGCACAGAGAGATGCGGATTTTAAAAATTCCATCCACACATTGTGCTGGCATCTATTAGGAGCTGGCGTTGAATAACGTGTGTGCAATAAAGTGAGAATGCGGGAGAGTGTGCGATAAAATTATACTGTGAAATACAAACAACTCGGTAAAATGCCCACCAACAATAAATAATTACATTGTCGATTTTGCTGTATTGCATATAAACGTGATTTATTACATGATCTATTACCGTTTATGCTTTGCTGTGTCTCGACTCTCTTTCACTCTCTCGCGCGCCCCATGTTTGACTTCAAAAATAGCCAGTGTGTGAATTAACGTGTGATATCACGGGCAATATCGCAAATATGCAAATCAAGGAGCTGCTCGTACACGTTAGAATCCATTGTCTCGAACTTCTTGCGCTGTCGCTGCGCCACAGTCATTTCCAACTCTAGATGGACAATTTAATTAAATGGCTTTTTGAGCCTGTGCTCCGATGGTGACATTTAAAAGACACACGCGGGCACTTTAAATGGTGGCACAGAAAAAAGTGCTACACAGTTGATATGACGTACATTAGAAATTAATTACAATTCACGAGATAATTAGTTGCTGCAACTCACGATTAGTACGCCAGTGTCGCGCCGGTGAGGAAATGAACTTTTCAATTATTACCCTATAAATTTGCCAGCATCTCTTGCACAGCAGTCGGGGGCATCAAATTAAATTATATTTCTTTATGAGACACTCGAAGAAAATATCCAAGAGATAAAATGCTCTCCGCAAAATTAACCCACCCATGGATTATTTTAATTTATTAATATGAAATCGATCACTTCATTCATAAAGATCGCGATCCTGTGTATCCACTTATTAAACATTCATTTTCCTCGTAATCTCACACTTGTATCGCAACCAATTAATCACTTATTAATACCCACCCCACTTCACATGCCAATTAGTAATTCAATCTCTCGCGCGGTGAGGAATTGCAGATGCATTTTCGGCTCCACGATCCTCCCCCTCCTCGGTGTTATTTATAGCAACGCATAGGCCGAGAAAAATCCCGAGGAAAAATGCCTGCATAATGAAATTGCATATGGATAATATCTCACGCATAAATTACAGGTGAATAAATAATAATTAATGGCAGTAGATCGCATGTGACATTTATGCCTCTCAGTAAGTCAAAACTGCGCAATTGATTTCCTCCAAGAAGCCACACTCTCCACTTGTCGCATTTCCAGCCAGAACACTCTGGATGGGCACCAACCTGCAATTAGTCACTTATTAGCCTATGTGGCTCGGAGGGCAAAAATTTTTCTCCCCCTCTGGTGGCACAGCTTGGCTGACGGCGGAGACGAAAATGATGAGCGGCGGAGGTGAAAAAAATAGACTTTTGCACTTCACTTAAACTACTTGTATTGCAAATTTCTACACTTCAAAGGGCAAAGTTTCTGACTTGGAATTTAATTAACTCAATAAATTGTATAAATCACGATGTTATCAGTTGGACTGTCTGGTTAAGAGTGAAGAAAGTAGAAATCACACAAGAGACAATTAGATTAAATTTTGGTGCCCGAGCGGGACTTGATAAGGAACTGGTTTGGTCTTATCTCTATGGCGTGAAGCGCATTCGACGATATTTCTGCACTGAAATGCGTCAACATCCTGGGGGGCCGATGATGAGGGCGGGAGTCCCTCGATGGGCAATTTGGACAGCCTCTGAACTGCCCTTTTGTATTTACCCCTTGCTGTCCTGATCGTGACGACTCTGCATCGTCCATCTCTGCCCGGATGAAGCTCCTCGATGATGCCCATTGGCCATTGATGTGTGGCCATTGAATCGTCGCCGATGAGAACGATATCGCCAATCTTCAAATTGTCCGCTTCCTGCGTCCATTTGACTCTCTTCTGGAGAAGATGGAGATAT
This sequence comes from Phlebotomus argentipes, assembly GCF_947086385.1. Taxonomy (NCBI): domain Eukaryota; kingdom Metazoa; phylum Arthropoda; class Insecta; order Diptera; family Psychodidae; genus Phlebotomus; species Phlebotomus argentipes. The sequence goes on along the minus strand of NW_026776181.1, from coordinate 2,066,813 downwards.
TCTTTCCTCCAACGATGGGCGAAGTGCTGCAGAATCTTCTGGCAAAGTTGCCATCTGGAGAGGCGATTTGGCGCAACATCTGTGAGCGTCTGATCCGGGAGCGCGTTCAGTGGGCGTCCCACTAAAAAGTGACCAGGAGTCAATGCGAACATCTCATTTGGATCCTCGGAGAGTGGCGTGATTGGTCTGCTATTGAGGATGGCTTCGATCTGTGCTACGATGGTGTTCAACTCCTCAAATGTGAGAATAGTCTGTCCAACTTCTCTGGCTAAGTGATGTTTGAGGGACTTGATCGCCGCCTCATAAAGTCCGCCATGATGAGGAGATCTTGGTGGCGCGAAGTGCCAATTGATGCCCTTGGGAGCTGCCTCTAAAACAACGTCTGGCGATGACTGGATGTCTCGCAGGAACTTTGCCAACTCTGCGCTGGCTCCGCGAAAATTGGTGGCATTATCGCAGAAGATGTCGCTTGGAGCAGCTCTCCTGGCCACGAATCTCCGCAGCGCAGCGACGAAGCCCTCGGATGAGAGACTGCCGACAACTTCCAGGTGAATGGCTTTCGTCGTGAAGCAGACAAAGGCGCAAATTTACGTCTTATATGATGTACCTCCTCTCTTGTAGCTAGGACGCGTGAGGACTGGGCCGCAGAAATCGATGCCACACACTTTGAATGGAGCCACGTGATCTGTCCTACTCGTGGGAAGATCTCCCATTCTCTGCTCCTGTCGGATCGGCTTGGTTTTCCAGCACACAACACATGAGCGAGCGACGTTTCTGGTCAGATTTCTTCCTCCCAGCGGCCAATATTTCTGACGCAGAGTGGCCAGAAGCAGTTGTGGTCCCGCGTGCATGTTGTTCTTGTGTGTGTGGGTGGCGATGATCGTGGCGAGGCGACACTTGGGCAGAAGAATTGGATGGCGGGCATCGTAGTTTGCAGGCGATTGAGCCAGTCGGCCACCCACTCTGATGATTCCCTCTCCATCAATGAAGGGAGTCAAGTGGCGCACATGGGCGAACCTCCTGCTGGTCCACATGGTGCCATCGGCAATGGCTGATCTCACTTCTGCCAAGTGTTGAGCTTGTGCAAAAGATACTAGTTTGTGCTCTGATTTTAGGAGTTCTTGGGATGTAATGGGACCTCTAATGCGACTAGGCGAACCTGTCAGGACTCTTAGCACGTATGCTAGGATTCTTTGTATCCGCAGATAACTGCTGGATCTTTCAAGGATGGTATCAAGGATGTGACTTTCTGGGACCTGATTGATAATGGCAGTCGACGAAGCAATGAGCGTGACACTATACGGGTCTCGAGGCCAGTTTTCGGCCTTACCCAACAAAAACTCTGGGCCCGTCCACCATATAGATGAACTTTTCAATTCTGTGGGCAACATACCACGCGATACAACGTCCGCAGGATTTGAGGCTCCCGGTACGTGCTGCCATTTCGAAACGTCCGTCAGTCTGAGAATCTCAGCGATTCTATGCGCGGTGAAAACGTCAAATTTAATGCGGTTTGATCTGATTTGCCCCAAAACAATCGTCGAGTCTGTCCACAAGAAATATTCCGTGACTGAGAGAGCATTTCTGATCTTGTGGGCAAACTGAGAGCCTAGAGCTGCGGCACACAATTCCAATTTGGGGATGGTGATCGACGATGTGGGAGCAATGCGCGACTTTGCCATCAGAATCTGAGACTGGCGACCATGGATATCATCCTCTGTGACCACATAAGCCACGGCACCGTATGCAACTGAGCTGCTGTCGCAGAAGACATGCAACTCGGTGGACTTGGGAGACGTCAAAGTCGACATTGGGCGCTGAACTGTGATCTCCTGAAGGGTTGGAAGACCTTCGGCTAATTGTTTCCATTGGGAACTGATATGTTCCGGAAGCGGATCATCCCAATCCAACTTTTCCTCTTTCCAAAGGGCCTGCATGATCAATTTTCCGATAACGATCACTGGAGAGACGAAACCAAGAGGATCATAAAGTGACGCAATTGCCGCGAGGACTTCTCGCTTTGAATTGACGTCAATGAAATCTCGAGTGAGCTGGAAGACGAAAACATCATTCTGAGGGTGCCAAAGCATGCCTAGAGCCTTGGATTGCTCAGGAAAGATGCTGCGTACCTGTGAGGGCTCTACTTCCTCTGTGATTTCTGGACTGCTGACACACCATTTGGCGAGCGTCATGCCAGCGGAACTCAACAATTCTTTCAACTGCCGTTGAGTTTCAAGTGCATCGGAAATGGATGGGCATGATGCGAGACAATCGTCCACATAAAAATTCTCCTTCAGTGCCTTAGCAGCGAGTGGAAATTTTATCTCTTCTCTATCCGCCAGATCGATGAGGACTCTTGTCGCGAGATAAGGCGATGAACTTACACCGAAGCAAACTCCTCTTGCCCTATAATGACGAATGGGTTCCGAATCTCGGAATCGCCACACAATGCGATGGTAGTCTTTGTGGGAGGGATGAATTAGCACCTGAGGATACATCTTCTGGATATCACAACAGAATGCAAAAGGGTGTTCTCGGAATCTGAGGAGAATTGCGACGATGTCGGGCTGAACTGTCGGGCCCACCATGGCAACATCATTCAGGCTGAGGCCTGTTTGGGATTTTGAACTGGCATTCATGACGATGCGAACTTTAACTCCTGAGGAGGACTTCTTAGCAACAGCGTGATGAGGCATATAGTAAGAAGTGGAAGTGATCTCATCTGGGGGAACCTCCTCAAAAAATCGCAAGTCGAAATTCTCCTGCATCGCAGCGTGATATTGGCTTTTTATCTCTGGGTTGGCGGACAAACGACGCTCGAGACTGAGAAATTGTCTGGTGGCATTTGGCAAATTGTTATGAAGACGCACTAAACTGGGGCGAAAGGGGATCTTCACAACATATCCTCCAGTGTCATCGCGGACAGTGGACTCTTGGAAGCAGTTCTCCACGATCTCATGATCAAGGGTCTTAGGATGGGCAGTGGAAACTTCTTCTATTTCCCAAAACTTCCGGACCGATGAGTCGATGGAGGCCAGCGTCGTCCCAACATACGCGACCTGGTCTGATTGTCGCGTCTGTGACGAGCTAGCATGGGCGCCAGAAACAACCCATCCAAAGCAGCTCTCTTTGAGAATTGGCAAGCCTTTGCCCAATCTCATTATCTGTCTGGTGAATATCTCGTTATAGAATTCGTTGCTTATCAGCAAATCAATGGGCTGAGACACATGCCATGTTGGGTCGGCCAGGGAGATCTCTGAGGGAATGGCGATCTGATCCACCTGTACCTTCCAATTAGGCAACTTTTGTTCCAACACTGCGGGAACAATTTGGCATGTCATCGAAAAATGGACATCTTGATTGTCAACTGCCTGCACACAACATTCAGCCTGGAATTTGGACTTGGCTCCACCTCCAACCACCCTCCCAATGTACACATCGGACAGAGATTTGGGCAGCCGAAGTCTTTGGAATAGGGGCTGTGAAATCAGATTGACTTGAGCTCCGGAATCCAGCAAAGCTCTGCACAGCTGCGGAACACCGAACTTATCCAAGACTCGTACCACAACCGTCTCTAGAAATACCTTCACAGCAGGGCGAGAGGCAGTGGAAGAGCCGACGATGGCTGTGGAGTCAGACTGTGAAGTGTCTGTGGGCCTATCATTCGATTGGGTCTGCTGCTGAGCAGGAGTGGATTGTGAGGACTCAGACTGAAAGGCTTCGTGCAAAAGTGTGTTGTGGTGTTTGGAGCATTTCCGGCAAGTGAAAAAGGTACAATCCTTCGTCAAATGTGTCTCGGTGATACATTTTCGGCACAGTTTGTTGTTCCTGACAAGTTCCAGACGTTCTATGGGGGGCATGGCAATGAACTTGTGACACTTGAACAACTTGTGGCCTTCTTTTTTGCATCCAGGACAAGGAGATTGTGCAGTGGCAGAGAGAACTGTGGCTTTTTGTGGCTTGAGATGCTTATTGCTGGTTGGGCCAGCTGGAGTGGACTTGGTGGCCTGAGATGAGGATTTGGCCGGGTAAGAATTGTACTGTGCGATGGACTTTAGTCTCTCTCTCAGAAACTGCAAGAATTGGACCATCGTTGGTGATTGACTCTTAACCTCGCGAGACCACAGAACTTGGGTTTCATGGTCGAGCTTCTCCAAAAGCAAATAAATGACCCACGGATCTCTTTCCTTGACATCAAGTGCGTCGAGGGAATTTAAAACTGAATTGGCGGTGGCAAAAAGATCCGTAAGAGCATCAACTGAGGGAGTGGAAATTGCTGGCATCGTGCAAAAGCGCGCAATGTGATGATGAACAACAGACTGCTGATCGTCATATTGTCCCACTAATGTGTCCCACGCAACAGAATAATTGGCATCTGTGATGGCCAAACTATCAATCAACTTCTTCGCATTTCCCTTGACTGAGGAGACCAAGTATTGCATACGTTGCACATCAGTGAGGCGAGGGTTAAGATGAACAATGCTGGTGAACATGTCTTTAAAGTGATGCCAGACAGTGTAATCACCGGAAAATTCTGGGACCGTTAACACAGGGAGCTTCAAATGGGACTGATTTCTGACGTCGTGTGGTTCTGGCCGTGGACTGTGGGCCACTACATTGGTCAGCCTATCGAAAAAGTTCTGATTGCGCACCTCTGCTTGTGCTTGATGAGTAATGAGCATGGCAAGAGCTTTTTCTAAATTAGCAATTGACGAATCACCAGAAATTTGAGCTGATGGCTGATGATTAGAGCCAGAAGGGCCAGGGATGGGCAAAGGATCATCATTATCATCCTTCCGGTCCAAAGCATCACCCAAAATTCTCCTCAACTGACTAATACGCTCCATGATTCTCGAGTGCTCCTCATATTCAGTCACCGAATTATTTCCCGTATTCACTAGCTCTTCATGAACCATTGTGAGTTGAGCTTTAAGGTCATCAAGTTTAGTTATGTTGGAGGCAATATCTGTAGCCGAAAAGGAAGCCTCATCCTTGCGAACGGAATCAACATAATTTTCAATGCGAGTCAGGTGACCCTTAAGTGTCGCTCTTTTGCTCAGGAGAGTCATAATTAATCAGGGTGAGAGCGAAAGGAAAAAAGATGGGAATTGCACAAATTTTCACTCTACACTGTTACAACTTACTTGGCGTGTGAAGATTGATACGGCAGAGCTGAATGGCGGCGTGGACTGCACTTGGTCACCGCAAAAGCTGGTGGACGCCTTCGCAACTTGGACGGCGTTGCCTCGAAGGGCCAAAATGGATGGGCACCAACCTGCAATTAGTCACTTATTAGCCTATGTGGCTCGGAGGGCAAAAATGGATGGGCACCAACCTGCAATTAGTCACTTATTAGCCTATGTGGCTCGGAGGGCAAAAATTTTTCTCCCCCTCTGGTGGCACAGCTTGGCTGACGGCGGAGACGAAAATGATGAGCGGCGGAGGTGAAAAAAATAGACTTTTGCACTTCACTTAAACTACTTGTATTGCAAATTTCTACACTTCAAAGGGCAAAGTTTCTGACTTGGAATTTAATTAACTCAATAAATTGTATAAATCACGATGTTATCAGTTGGACTGTCTGGTTAAGAGTGAAGAAAGTAGAAATTACACAGGAGGCAAATAGATTAAATTTTGGTGCCCGAGCGGGACTTGATAAGGAACTGGTTTGGTCTTATCTCTATGGCGTGAAGCGCATTCGACGATATTTCTGCACTGAAATGCGTCAACACACTCAATGCAAATATAATCCAATCCATTTGGCGTGCACTTTCCAAGGCATTCGGAAAAAGGATCAGAAAACTTGATTAATACCATTTGCGTGCACTAAGCTAATTGTATCACGAGAGGAGAGTCATTCATTTGCATTTACCACACACAAGAGATCACTTGTCAATGCACTTCATCTCCCTATGCATAAATCGACAGCATAATATAATGTAAAACATGATGTGCATAGCATGTTCCTCGAGCCGCCAGATCATCCATCATCGATGCGTCATTAGCTTCAATTCATGTTTTCTCTCTCCATCTATGCGTCCTGACAATATCCCGGAAAAGCCACTCACCAGCGATCATCCCAAAATACGCCAAAGAGCACTTCCTCTCTGCGCAGGAAACTCTGCATAGCATTCTTTGGCGATCACGCAAGTGCATTCGATAAATTTTGCCCACCCACAAGAGCCGTGCGGCGAGTGTAAAATATTAAGTGCAAACGGGGCTTTTCTGCACTCTGAGAAACGCCTTTCTTGGGCTCAGCCTGGGCACCCACGGTGGGGCACTTAATTGCCATTAGACTCCATATACATATTCGCGCATATGAAAATTCTGCTAAATTCACGCACTTAGAGAAATGTGTTCAATTTTCCCCTTAACTGCCAAGTGCAATGATTTGAATAAATTGCATTTGAGAGACCCATTAATATCCCATCCTCGGCCATCTAAAGGCGCTCTCTTGTTGGATGTCCAAAAGGTGAGCGCAAGTGTGGAGTGCACTAACCAATTACAGAGATAGATCACGCTGCGATCATGCTGTATATCCGGTATAATGAGCATAGATCAAAGTGATTTAATTAAATGTGTGCAGGTGTGTTTCGCCGTGTGGAAATGCCTTAAAAAAGCCACATCTCGAGTGAAAATGCAATTCGATGCAATTCCCTCGGTGTCTTCAAATAAAGCTGCCGTTGGCGTTAGGTGGAGAAAATCGCCAATTAATGAGCAGATTCATATCGGTAAAATTAGTCATTAAGATCCCAATAAACTGTGGGTGGAAACAAATGCACGATCGTCAGGAGTGTCTTCAATTTATTCACCAATGCGTGGGCATTTCAGCGTCACTCACAAGGTGTGCAAGTCTGTTTGCAATTCCACCAAGAACCTCTCTACTAATTTCCACCCCAGGCTCGTGAGAGACTTTTCAGCAAAACCTCTTGTGTGTTATTTTCTCATGACAAAATCCCCATTTGATTTATGGCCACAATCAATATAATAAATATTTCCTCTGCAGAACGCGCCAGAGAGTGATGAAAAACTGGTAATCAGTGGTTGGAAAAGAAGAGAGATAAACAGAGTATCAAATGGGAGATAAAAGTCAAGCTTTCTGGAATGTTTATTAAATGACCATTAATGCAATTGCGCCGATTTCCAGCCACACAAAGAATGCTTGGATGGAAAAACGACGCGTGAAAGAATCAACACTGCCAGCGGAGATTATTTGCATTTAGAGATATACCAAACTGCGCGACTATAACCATTCAATATCACATGCTAATCTCATGATGGACGCGCGCGTTGTACCAGAAAATCCTTTTCCTCAATCAATCAAGCCACTTTCTTTGCGCGCATGTCACTGCAAATTACCCTCACGGACTAATGAGGTTATCGCCTCATTGAGACGCGATTGGATGAGCATTAACAATTTTTCCCGATAAATTGCCATCAGGGAATCTCTGTTATTGCCATTTTCCTCATAACAGCCAGAACCATGACCTATTTTTGATAAAAGCCCAACGCAAGCGCTGAGCCATATTGTGCCTATCAGTGCGACATTGCATGGAAAAAAGAGTCACAGAGATTGATAAAAAAAAAGTCTCATATTGTATTTTTTGCCTTGCCATGGAATTAATCATTCTTTATACATGTATTCACGTTTTATGCCTCGCGCAACTGCAATAAAAGATTCGCTCTTTGAATCATACTTTTCTGAAGGTTTTGTACAGTGAAAATTTGCAGTTGCACTCGAGATGTGCCATGAAGATTATGGGGTATATTTCTTAGAGAAGTCATGGCTATGAGCTTCTGACCGTCCCTGCTTAATTGTATATTTCTCTCAGTGCCTCAATAAATAAGTGAGATATCAGCAAGGAATAGAAAATATGCAATCGCATACGCGAAGTTAAATGCATTTTTGTGCTCGGAGCCTTAAAAAAGAAACATTTAACAAAAAAGCCAGTTATTCAGTGATCGTTTGTTGAAATTCCATTCAATGAATAATTTATGGTGAGACGACGTGGAAATATGTTTTGATATATGATCCATTCGAGTCTTTGGTCTCCTTAGCAATTCATCGGTGACACAATTTTGTCTCTCTCTCTCTTTCTCTCTGGCGTTCTTTCAACTTACAGAGAAAAATGCACATTTCTCATCCCAGCACATAAAGTCGCGAGAATTCCAGCCAAAGAGGAGACAAAATATGCAATTATACAAGGGACAATTTATCAATTCATTACCCGTGAATATTAATTTGCTCAAAGTGTCTCTTCCCGTGTCTCCGCACACAACTTAGGAGAGCCGGCAGAGGTGTGATCTTCACTTAACTCACGTGATGATCGTGTTTACTCAAGTGTTGAAAATTGATATCGGTGAAAACATCACTCTGTGTCCACACCCACATGAACGAGGGCATTAAAAGGGAAAAAATTGTGTAATTGAATGGCAAAAATACCGAGAAAACAACAAGGAAATACCGTGCAATCTCAATGGTCACATAATATGCAAAATAGCAATCTAGGGATGGATTTGACATGAGCTCTTTGCCATCCTTCTTCAGATATTCTGCCATGCGTGAGGTACGGGAAACTTAATAATTCAATTAAAAGTAATACACTCAATGCAAAAAGACGAACAGAGACCCTTCAGCTCTCTTTCTGTATGAGAAAAGATATGGAAACCGGCTGAGACGGAAACTGCTTGAATTTTCCTTTTTATTGCACCTTTGCAAATGCACCTCATTCTTCTCTCTCTCTCTCTCTCTCTGTCTTCCCATCGCGCTGAGGTATGATTTTAATTTATTTACCTATTGACAGACTGGCTTTTCCGGCTAAATCGCACATGGGAAAGAGTGATTTTGTCATCAACTCACCGTTCTTTCATCGGCAATGATGGCAACATACTTGTGCCATATCAAGCAATAGTCCATCATTATGCGAAGATATATTGTGCTTACAAAGAATTCTGCTTATGCATGTGATCTTCAAAAGCAATTAGGTGACTTTTAGTACCGGACAAACCAACTCATTACTTTATGAGACAATAATAGCGAAGAATGGTTCTATTAATTCTCAATAAATGATTTTTATCACGTGCCCACATGTCGGCGTATCAAACACGTTTCCAATTGTATGTTCTTTCTTTCTCATTGTATAAATTTTGTGACTCACAATGCTTTATAAATAGCAGATAAAGTGCGAAGTCGTGGTGTGAAAATTGCTCTTTTTCCATTCATCTGTTTCTGTTTTGCGGTTTGGCTAAACCAAAGGCACTTTTGCCATCTTTGCTGGTGGGCAAAACCGAGTCAGAGAGTGGAATTGTGACAACTTTAATGCTTTTTGGCATAATTTCCACAATATTTCAGCCTGCATCAATAAGCCATAAACTGACCAAACTTTATGTGCTCGTCTCTCAATAAACACCCAAAAATAATGCTAATCTCCCACCCAAATGTGCTGCTATCGAACATTCCTTCCGCCTTTGACCTGCTCTCCTACAATTAGATAAATTCCCGTGGACTAAAAATAAAATCCCCAGCATTTCACTTTCCAATATTACTGCCTCTCTTTACAATTTCTCGTGTGCCATTTGGCTACTATAAAGTTTTATCAGGCGCTCGGGTGGAAAAAGGCCAGGCAATACCAGAGCATTAGATAGATTTGAGATTTACAGAGAGTCTTATAATAAAATTTTATATGAGAATTCATTCATCGTGCACGCAAGTCAAGATCAAAGATACTCTCTCAACGGAATGTTAAACATGGATTTTGCAGAGATTTGAAGGGAAATAGAGAATATACATCATGTTATGCGCAATGTTCTCTCACTATTCCTTCATGTTCAACAAGACCTGATCACAACTGATAACCTTTCATGCAATTTTGCGGGCAATTTGATAAGAAAACATTCCCATAAAACACACAATATTGCATCATCGTGGAATCAGTGAAGATTCTCAGGAGAGCCATAACATTTATTCCTCTTAATTTGCGCGCAGAAAATCCGCGTGCCTGGTTAATTTACACTACCCAATAATGACTACAAATAGAAGTAATAATTTACCTTAATCCATAATGGCAATTCAACCCTGAAAATTACGTGAATTCTGCATCGTCACGACTAGTATGTTTATTGTTACAAATTCACCCAAATTGCCCATATATTTGCTCTTCAGCTCTTCTCACATGCGCAAAATATATTTGCAATATTATTTTTACACCTATTTATAGATTTTAAAGCGCTCCCCGTTGCAAAACACTTCCCGAATGTTGTGTGTAAATAGAAAACATTATATGGAGCTCCTCATCGAGCTCTCCTGAATAAATAATCATGTGTACCAGCGACAGTTTAGCAGGTTGATCTGTTGAAAGATCTATCGATATATTTATTGCGTCAAGCTGAGTAAGTGTGAGTGAGTGTTTGGGTGATTTTCCGTGAGGATCACAGGGAATATTTTGTAAATAAACGCCTTTTGCTATGTGAACAGTGCGAGAGAGTCTCAAAAGGGGTTTTTTTTTCAGTGTGAAAAATGTATGTACTCACCTCTCCTCCTTGTCGTATTTGGGAAAGGTGACTTTGAGGAGCTCCAGCATCGAACTCTCGCTCTGCGGCTCCGCTGAGATGCCTTGCGCTCGTTGTCGCTGCACAGCGCCATTGTTGTGGGTGCCCTGCTTCCGCGAGCGACTGAACGGGAAGACGCTCTGGAACTTGTCCAGTTGACTCTTGAGCTCGGCGATCTCCTCGTCCTTCCGCCTCAGGCACTCTTCCAGCTCCCGCACGCGGTTTTCACGCGCCACCACGGCCTGCAGCAGCTCCTTCTCACGGGGCGCCAGGTTGACATTGTGCTCCTCGTTGATGTACAGCGCGCCGATGTGGTCCGTGATGAGGGCGCCCGTCTTGATGAGATTGGGCTCCGACGCCAGGAAGCAGTTGTTGATGTAGAAGGGCGGCTGATCGGCGGCGGAGGCGGCATTGTTGTTCCCATAGTCCGATGGCACAGTGCTATTTGGTTCTTGCATCCTCAGCCTTTGCTTGTCCGGATCACTGACGTGAGGAGGCACAGTGTGAATATGGTTGTTGCGCGAAATCGATGAAGCGTAACTGACGACAGTGTCGTTGGGAGCACCAGTTGAATGGTTAATTGGACGCACGTCTAGTGCGGTTGCGCCACCGCACAGAACTGTCTGCGTTTCCTCGTCTACGGCTGGCCGCTTTGATGCGAAGCACAGCCCGTCAAAACAGACACGCATCCAAGCGATTTTTCCACTTTTTTGGCACAGCGACACAAATATTTTGGCAACACCTGAAAAGAGAGACATCACATCAAAAGGGATCAGAGTGAGCCATTAGAAGTCACATCATCTCCAGAGAGTCGCACAATTGCACAGCCTAGACCCACTTCAGATGGCAAATTTCCCTCTCTTGTCATTATGAAAAGTCACGTGAAAATGTATGAAATTAATAAAACGACCACTCATGACTCTCGCGCGATCTTTTCTCCATCGCATGGTGTGACAGAATAATTACGATGTATGGCAGTGCAAGCAATAAAAGCCACAAATTTACTGTCTCTCCAGAGGAGCCCAGCATTAAAAATAGAGTGTTGTGAAACAATAAAGAAATTAGCAACTTCATATGCATCGCGTGAATATGACGAGTTGCTCATTTGAAAGTTGACTGTCTCTGAATTAATGCCAATTTTGTGCCTTCTCCGGCTATCCCAGATCAGTTTACCACACACACATACACATACGACACGAGATTAATTGTGGAGAAGTGCCAATTCTGTGGTGAAGGAAAATGAAAAGATATAAAGTCTCATTCTCAGCTGAAAAATTACAGTATGTGGACAGAAATGAAGGGAAAAGTGCGGATGGAATTTTAAGTAATTGGCAAATTGCAATTAACGTTGATCGGATCTGCGCTCGTGTGTCAACTGCTGCTCAATTTGATTGCCGATGAAATTACTTATAAAATATACCCAAATTATCAAGGCAATAAAATTACAAAAATGCGACACAACAGTTAGCCAGACCCAAAGGATGCACCGCAAATAATGGTCACTCGCAGAACGAGAGGTGAAACTCAAGTGTACAATAAGAGTATAGAATTCAATTCATCGCTCCAGAGGAACAATTAGCGTATAAATATTTATGCAAACGTGCCCCCGCTTGTCTCAATAGAGCCGAAAGCGACGAGCCGCGTGGCAAAAGGAGCAACAAAGCGGATGGACAAGGCGCGTCTTTGGATCAGCCCGCGGAGGATCTGCGATTTGAATTTCGAACAGCAAAGCGAAGAATCGCACTGACAGTGAAATATATCAAATGGAATCACCTCCAACTCTGTGGAAGGCACACAAAAGAGTGCCTGGGCAATAGAAGCATGCGCCACAACATTAATTTTATGTTGTCGGTGTATGTTACAGGTGGTGTTCGATTATCGCTTTACACACCACTCAATGCAACATTAATCATGGGCCTTCCAGTGACATTAATCGGCTGCTGGTTTGTACAATATGCATAATCTCAATTGTACACCTCTTTTAATTTATACGAAAAATCGTTTCCTATTGTGCCTCACGCACTCCACTATCGCGCCTCTCTTCGCCACCTACATGCATTCAATTAACCCAATAAAACATTTTCAAGTGACATTTTCAGGTATTTCGAGGTTTCACCGCAGCTGGAATTTCGCACCGCGAGGAATTCCATTGTTGGGGATGAAAACACCACATCAGCAGCCATGAATTATGTCACGAGTCGCGAACGATCGGCCAGCGCAAATATATCCAGTATCAACTAGCAAAGAAGATGGATATCACGAGGCTCGACGAATCAATTAAAGTTCATTTGCAGGCGAATCGAACTCACGCGGTGATGGAAAATGTGTGACTCTCATGAATTTGCATATTGGCTGCAATAACATTTCTCTATTTCCATTTGGCTTTTTCATACTTTTATATATGTAGAAGCTCAACGGAAGGACTGCAGCTAATGTCATAATTCACTTCAATTGACAGAAATCTTAATTGAAGTCGTCCACAGAGAAATTTATTTTATTCCCTCGGCCAAATTTCAATTAATACTTCATCTTCAATAACATTCTATATATACAAGAATTCCTATCGCGCGCAAGATTGGCTGTTATCTAGTGGCGAGAGATGAGGATGATCACCTAGCACAGCTCATCGTCAATTCATATGCGAGATCATTTCGCCAAATGAGAATTTATGCCCTCTGAGCCTCAAAAGACAGTTATAAATGCACAGTAGTTGAGCGAGAAAAACGACAAATATAAAATACTGGAGATTTCTCAATGATGTTTGTGTGGAATGGGCATTGCAAAAGAATTTAGAGATGTTAATTGCCTATCAAAAGATTAATTTGTATGCCAAAGGAATGATCATGCACAGGGAGAGATTCTTGGCATTTTATTGCACACGTCTCTTCTCGAGTGTGAGGCAAATTTCAAATGCATGTTGCAATTTTCTGCGAATTGTATACACACACTTTGCGAAAGCAAAAAGAACTGCAAGATGATGCTATAATGTTTCTATTTTCATCATCATCATCTCTGATTATCTCTCAAGTGTCATTTGGTGTTTTTCCGCTCTCCTCATCCCAATAGGAGAGACATCAGCAAACAAACAGTCAATGAAAACAATCACATATCAATTGGCATGATTGAAGGTTTTATTGGAGACAGAGAGGAGCGAGAGAAGTGCTATAAATAAATCAGAAATGATCGCATTGTGGTCTAAGATATCTCCATTTGATTCTATGTTATCGCGCATAAATGGAAGCCACTCAATCTTTCCAAGTGATACAAATCATACACTTTTGCTACTGTAAAAACACTTTCCACCACAAAATGATCATTCATTCGCCATTCTGCATGTTCGTTCGTTTCTAAATGGCACACACGAGGCAAATTGTTGTAGAGAAAAAGATGGCAGATAATTTGGAGGGAGAGAAAAATTATTAGCACAATTAACTTCTTCATATCTCACATTAATCACTCAATCACCTTCTCCCAGAGCAAATAGCTGAAGAGATCGTATCTCCATCTAAACTGTGATAATCACTTGGGCGTATTATTATTGGCCTTTTTGTTTACCAGAAGAAATACCAGTTAGCAGGCGATGTATGTAAATATTTGACGATGCCTTATCATATTTTGCCAACTCTTTAGAATAGATTGCTAATGGACACATTCTCGAGGGGCGGCTTTGATTGCCATCGCGAGTGAAATTACATTCGCAGAAACATAACGCCCAGAAGCGCATTTGATGATCTTGAATCATGATGTGTTGTGTGTTTTTCTATGTGGCATTTCACTGTCAAAATCTCCGTCGCGCGGAAAAAAGTGCCGAGATAAACAAGAGTTGTGACTTAGAGGAGGTTTTTGAGCAAAACAGCGGAAAATTTTCACAACAAAGTCACTCACTTTGCACAAGAGTCTGGTTATATACGAAAATTTAGCATTTTGTCGGTCAGGCAAGAATGTGGATCAAGAACGCGTCTCTTCTCTCTAGAGTCAACCCAAAAGGAACCCCAGAGAGACAATGAGCCATTTGGGAGACAATTGTGCTGAAGCACACGAGGCAATTTCTGCCACACACTTTAATTTATTCAGCTACACATTTTTGGAGTTTTTATTGATCGCTCCCTCTCTCTCTATCTCTCACTATAAAGTGATTGGATTTTGCTGACGAATGGGGAATTTTGGTGTAAAAGTTCATCGCGCGTCTTTTCCCGCGTGAAAAACGCCAGTGAAAAAAAGAGACACGTGAAAGTCCACCAGATGATCGGGTTTTCAGACCAATAATAATTCTTTCTTTGAATAAATTATCTCTCTCACTCGCGAGAGTGATATGAAAGAGGTCATAGAGCTTTAGAGGCGACGGTTAGAGACATAATGCTCCACTGAGCGATAAGTGGAGATTAGGGGGGACACACTCGCAAAAAAGGCACACACAAAAGTAAATTAATCGATCGTTGGAATTGCAGCAGCTGAAAATATCACAAGATGTCGTGTAGTGTTGAAGCAACGAGATGATAATTAAAATTATAATGAAAATCAACATGTTAATTGAATTCACATGACAGAGGCACTCTCCAAAAAGAGACACAGCACTGTACACAGCTTTTTCCTCCTTAAGCATCACATTACACTCCGCGCAATTCGCTTTTTATGCTCTCGCGGGTCTCTAATGGTATTTTGTCAACATTTTAGCATGTCCATCTTATTTATTTGATGGATTTTTTTTTCAATCCCAGCTACTCTTCGTAATTGGCGAACAACACACACAATATCAGGCCGCAATCCTTTCACTCTCTGGCCCAACAATGATCTGACGTTAGAATCTGGGAGTTTTGTGACAAAGTGCGAAAATTCTCTGCTGGCCAAACTTCGTGAGAATGATATTTGTATCACCACCGCTACAAATTATCACTAATTTCACGGCTTGATTTAACTGGAAAAAATCAGGTTGTTTTCTATTTACTTTTGGCACCATTTTTTCACGCGACAGACAACTTCTAATAGAATCACAACTCGGACTGATCTCTCAACCTTGCGCAGCTTTTCAAGCTGCTAAATCACTGGATTTTGGCGGGAATTTCGCACTTTTCCCTTAACCCATCCGCAGGAACACCGAAACACCCCAGCGAGATTACGCAGTTGTGCCCCAAAAAGATGGGGTTGAAGAGACCAGAATAATTACCTCTCGTGTGAAAACGAGTTGGGTGTTGTTGAACGTTGTACAGCGTAAAACGTACTGAAATATCTGAAATATTGTTGTGTTGTTTTATTGTATGGTTTTAAATTCACAAAAGCCCGACAAATACTCACTCAAGACTTCTCATATCATTTAGTCGCGTTCGACTTTTTAGCACACCAGAGAGTGCCTCGGCGGCCCATTGGGTAGCACTTGCGAGCGCGCGGCCAGCAAATTGATCGTGCAATTGTACGATTGACAGTCACATTCTAGATCGCACCGCGAGCAATTGCTAAACTTCTTCTCGCGCGCGGCGGCCTGAATGGAAATTCCATGTGAATATGGTAGGGAGTCGCCTCCAATTGCTGATCTCCGTCGCCGCGGCATGTAAAATGCCCATTTTAAATTCATATACGTACCACGGTTGGCAACTCCCTGGCGTTGGATGCCAGCGAAATCCCACATGCACCTCACATCATCACACCGCGGTGAAAATCTCCGCTGCGCCGACTGATTGGCGGAGATGTTGTCACAAATTGCAATTGTTGCACCCCAAACATGCTCGAATATCGAATCGCCAGTGCAATTTTCGCGAATTCTCGTGCATGCATTTCGTCATATTTCTCTCTCTGTCTCTCTCACTCTCTTTGCACATTATCAATGATCACGATCACGCACAGCGCAGTGGCAAATGAAATGCACACATATATTTCGCGTTATTGCAATGCATCATCATGCGAAGGGCTGCGCGTTGTCTCTGACCAACTGCCAATTAACTTCTTCTCCCGCGACGAGCATTCGTCTCTGCCAAAAATTCCCTCCTCACTGATTATTATTTACGCGTAAATGAGGGCCCTTTTGCGAGCAATTTTGCAACATTGTACGCCATGCTTATGCAATGTGCTTCTCTGCAGGGAGAAATACATTGTCTGTGGCAATGAAGAAGGTGTTATTTAACCCTTTAAGATCTAATTGGACTTAAAAAAAACTTGTAAAATAACGTGGAACTTAAGGCGCTGAGCCGTTTTTGCCATTTCTGTATCAAAAATTCAATCTTCCGCCAATGACAATTCCTCAGCGCAGACTTCCAATTCGAAAAACAATTTTTATGTCTCTGAAAAAAGTCCATTACGCGTAATTTATTGGCCACAATAAAAGCTGCATCCCGGCATTTTGCTGAGAGAATGCACGCTGAGCAATGCAAATACAGTGGGGTTCCTTCGGGGGCCACAGCCGCATAGTCACACGCACAACGGCGCCCGAGGGCGCACTGGCGGTCCCAAGGGCGCCACGCAGCAAGTCATTTGACCAGCGCACACAACGGCAATCAATTATCACCACATTTTTGGGCAGTGCCCGCCGGAATTTACATGAAAAGTGCGCGATCAGAAGAAGTGACCTGCGTTTTAGCTGTCATCAACTCCACACATATTGGGCAATCACATGTTTGTACTTCTCTCTTTTTGCCGCAGCAATTTGACAAAATTTTTATTGTCAATCATGTTCGAGCGATAATATGAGAGCGGGCGCGAGAGTGAGAACAGGAGAATTGGAGGTAATTACTGTCGACGGGGAACAGTAAAATAATTTCTCACATTAATAGACTGTCTTTTGCGGGGTAAAGTCGCAGTGCAAAAATTTGATTTGCAAATTTTGTGAAAGTCGCGCGTGAATCTGCGACTGATTTAACAAAATGTTTAGTATTCGCGCAATGTGGGTGGAAATTTGCGGGTTTATTTTGAGGAGCTTAAGTAGTTGAGAAAATTTCACGCGATCGCACATCATTTGATTTAATTTATCCTGTGAGGAAGTCGGGGCAAAATAGGTGCACTTCTTCTTAATTCAACCGTGTGCGTCTTGTGCGATTAAAATATCACACTCGCATATTCATATTCTATGCAAATGATCATGTCATAGATGATATGCAACTTCTCCGTGCGCGGCTCTGCAAGAAATAACCCCTGCCCATAAAGATTATCTCGCTCGCGTTGCGCAGAGTCTGCGCAGTTTCTCCTCTCTCGTGTATTTTTCAACAATATTTATTAAATTCACAATATCCCTTATCAACCCTCGTGATCTCACACAGATCATTTTGGAGAGCCATGAAAAATTCCCCGCGGCCAGATCGCACTTCGCAGCGCGCGCATTTTCTCAAGACATACCACAGAAAGATATTTCTCCCACCCATAAAAGCGTACGATTAAAGATAAATACCTTGGCCATTGAGAATTTTCTCTGTCTCATCATTTAGGCGTACTCTCGCCATTATTGTGCCATCCTGGCAGGTGATCTTAGTCGCAGTTAAATAACTCAGTGGCTGCAATATGGCACGAAATTGACTCGTATATTGTTCATATTTATAACTTATTAATAGATATCCACCATCATCGCTTTCAAGTGGAGCATGGCGATGGCGGAATGCATATGAGACAGAACAGAGACCATTAGGCACTTTATTTACTGTCTCAATTGCTCAATAAAATATTTCCCTAAAAACTTGAAAATTACCATTAATTCAATGCGACATGGTTTCACCAGCGACACACAATTCTATGCAAATAGGCCAGCCCTTCAAAATGCCAAACAACACTTCTATTCTAACTTGTGCACATTTTGCTGCGATGGAGGGAAATCGGCGCAATATTTCGCTCTCTCTCCCATCTCGCGCGCGATTTTATTTGCAATGCGTTTGGCCACACCTTCGAAAAGCCTCCAAATGCTGCGATCGCACTTGTGATTTTATGTACGAATATTCGTGCTATTTTGCTCTCATTGTGAAACTATGCAACTGCCACATATCACTGCGATATTAAATTCTCATACACAATCACTCGACACTGAGACTTGGGCAGGCGAATTGCGAAGAATTTTTCTCTCTGTCGCACAAAGTGTGAATCGCCACCAAGTTGAGAGCAGAGTTGAGAAGGCAATTGATTAAAGATGTGAGAGAGCAAGAGAATATCTTTTGCAGTGCAATAAGCAATAAATAAAGCGATATTAGTATACAAAATAATTGTTTGAGAGTGAATTTTGGGCAAATATTAAAATGAAATCACTAAAAAAATCTCATGGAATCAACTCTGCTGTGAATAGAAATACATTTTATACATTCCTAGGCAACACATTCCTCAATTAAAAAGAAATAATTAGCGTTATTCTCATTTGGTGAACAGAAGCACATTCTCGCCCCACTTCCTTGCTAAAATCGCTAAAATCTCACATCTCAGCGTCTACAAACTTGTGGATTTTAAGTAAATGATCAAGATGATAGATTTCAAGAAAGCACCCTAATGATTGGCTTGTTACTTGGGAAGGTGTACCTCCCTATTTGCGGACTCCATCTCGATTCATTTCCACCGCTTCGCGATCGTTAAAATCAAGAGCACAAGAAAACACGTTAAACGAGAGAAAAAGTGTGCTTTTTATGGCCAAGAAAATATACACTTATATAGCCACAAGATGGGGCTTTTATGCTCGTTGACAATGTTTTTCATTTGCACTTCTTCACATGATCGCGAAGATCATTTTCTTTTATGACGCAGTCCCCATTAGACAAGGATATTCCTCTGGCTCCAGCTTGACCGCGCGTCTCATGGTGAACATCACTAAATATTGACTTTATTATATGAGACTGGCTTTATTTTCCACCGCTCGCCAAGTCAATCTATTTGCAATCTATTGAGGAGATCACTCCATCTAAAGCCAATAAACAAGATCTCAGCGCGATAAGCAGTGAAGTTGGGCGCTGATGGGGAAAATTTAATGGAGCAATTTTCACCTGCTCTCGCGCAATTCATTGTGATTTTAGTGTGTATTTTGAGAACTTCATAAAAGCACTCGCAAAGTGTCCATCGCACGATCAGGTGGCGCGTCTTCTGACGCATGAGGAGATCACACGGGATAAATAAGTGACAAAACGAGTTGGACAATGTGATCTTTCTCCTTCCCTCAGCCCGCTCTCTGGTGACGCAGAATCACTTTATTATTATTTGGTGGATTTAGTGTGTATCACCACGAATTTCCTTGGCAACACAGCACCGACGAAATGGTAAAAGTATATGGCAATAGTATGGCCATAAAATATTTCCTATTTTTAGCGAGTGGCTAAATAAATCAGTGATTTTATTGCTGATCCATGGATCACACCGTAACTGCACATTCCTATTTGTTTCTCCGTGCGAAAGACAAACAATTAGTCGTCAGAAATAAAACAAACAGTTGTGAAATTAGATATGGACTCAGGTTCTTGGGAAAATTCGAAATTTTTTTCCCCTGTCATCGGAAGCTATTTAACATGGTATTTCACATTAACACACGACGACCAGACAGAAAAAACTCGCCCTCAATGGAGAAATGCGATATGGAGTGAGAAAATTGATCTAGTCACAAACAATTTTTTGTCACTCAAACGGAATTTGTGGGTGGCAAAAAAAACGAGCGCCCGGAGAATTTTCCGCGAGTGGCGAAGGCAAGAAATATCTCTGTGAAGAATAAACAAACAAAAGAGTTTTTTGAGATCTTCTCAATTTTATAAATAGATTGTCCAAACAGGCTCTGATGGTGTCTTTGATAGTGTGTCGCGCACATAGCTGAGCATATGAGAGATGAAATGAAAAAAGAAACCCAGCAATTTTGTTCTCTCGAGGAAGATCATCTCTGCAGCGGTTCAAGTCACTCCCTTGATCGTCCTCGAAGTATGATTTATCAATGAGATCGCGTAAAAATACCACAGTGACAAAGTTAAAAATAGACTCAAACACCACTTTGAACTTGGCTAAGTGCGGTATTTTTACACAATTCAGAGATGAGACCTCTCTTTCTGCCGTGTATTTTTATATTCCCCAATCGCACACACTCGTGTGCTGCAGCCTATGCTTTCACACTGTTCGACATGTTGGGCAAAAAAAAACATCGTTTCACACCACCGAATCTGCTCTCCACTACTCCCTCATGACCATTGTATTCCAACGTTGGGCTCTGAGTGTGCAGAGAAAGAAGAAAAAAAGACTACGCATACGCGCGATCGCGGACTCTCGGGCGCACATTCTTATGCCCAGTTCACAGAGAGTGAATAAAAAACGCTAAATTATCGCCAATAAAGAGTCAAGTAGCGTCTCAAAGCACGAGAGGTCATCTGCATAAAATGATCTCAAGTGATCGCGACTGCAGTTGCATTTCAGAGAGAATTTAGAACTACACTGGCCGGAGAGTGAATAAAAGAAAAAAATGTGGTCGATTTCCATATGACGTCATGCACGTGATCGGTTTTGGCATCCGCGAGCGCGAGGATGACCTTTCGGTTTTCCAGCTTTCTGGTCAAATTGCCGCGATCGCGAGTATTGATCAAACGGGTGCGGAATTCCACAGTCATTTGGAGTGATCTTGAGAGTGTGAAGATCACACTCAGCTTAACAAATCATCAGGCAAAGCACCTGAATTACAATTGCTTAGAGAGATAGAATTGAGGGGAAAATTGGCAATAATTACATGATTATCGGTGTATTATGACACTCCTAGGTAAATTACACTTCCAGAGCTGCCAAGTTGAGGGCAGAGATCGCGTCGAATATGGCAGAATGATCGCGCGTCTTCACCTTTTCTTGTGCGCGGTTTATCACAGGAAATTTTTCCTTCGTCTGATAACTCTTCTCTCACTGATAAAATTCTACGTCACGCACACATCGCACTCTCACCCACACACTTGCTACGCGCCGCGACACACTCACGATATGCTGTCCTCTCTCTCGCTCTCTGTCTCTCTGGCCGATCTCACTCTCTGTTGGCCACCTTTTTCCGTCCACAATTGCTCACGGAAATTTCCCCCAGATCTCTCTCAGGTGGCACTCACGAACTCTTCACGCCGTCACGCAGCCCTCCAGAGACACCCCCGAACGCGGTGGAAAGTGGCAGAAAATGTGGCTGCACCGAGGAAAAAGATGCGATTTAAAGCACGGACTAGTAGGTACTAGCTTTCTGCCTATCGCACGATATGGAGGAGAATAAAATTGTCTATGGCGTGGAATTGCTACCTCATCCCCGGGCCCCGCGAGGCCCCCTTTTGTCTACCAACACACACTCGCTCGCCAGCACCAGCTTTTTTCCTCACGCCACCACCACCAATCCGCATCTCCTTCCCGGACTGGTTTCGATCTCCAACACAGCGCCGCTCTTCAGCCGTCTCGCTCACTCCCAGCCACTCTCCACTTGCTGATCTCCTCGAGAAGCGACACATGCTCGCGTGGCCACATCTCAGCGCTCGCAGGCTCACCCTGTCACGCACACACTGATCACTCCTCAGAAGTTCAGCCCAGAGACGAACTTTCCACGGCAGAAAAGCCACAGCTTTTCAGTAAAGTCCAAAGTCTCCCCGATAAGATCATCTTCACGATTGACCGATCAAGACTACCAAATTCACATCATTGACGATCTATTCTTGGCTGGCGGAATCATGAAAATTCATAGGGAATAACATTGTGCTCTGCAGTCACTCTTTTGCCCACCAGCTGAGCTAATTGTCAATTTGCATTTGTAATTTGGCGCCTCATGCGGAGGAAGATAGCGCGCAGAAAAATTGAGAACATTTCGCGCGTCTTATCACAGTGAGAAAGTGTTAAGGCAATTGTGACAAAAATAGCTGAATGCAATTTATGACCAGTTAAATCTGCTCACTATCTTTTGAGCTTCTCGCATGAACAACTCGTAATCAAAAAATTCACGAACACTTGTTGTCGATAATGACGCGGAGATTAGAAGAAGAAAAAAGTGTGATTCACGTGGCAGAACAGCTCCTGAAAAGACACGAAATGACCAAGGTATGAAGACACATTGACTCAAGAGACTTGCCTTCATACATAAATTATCTAATTCAATAATTTAAACTAGAGTCAACACTCCAGAAAGGTCTCCCTTTCGCCGTGCTGTGAAAAACCCTTTGATCTTGCCAGATAAAAACATATCTTATCCATCTGCATGGCATTAGTCCAGAAATGTATTTCTGCATTTTTAAATAGCTTCACAAACAAGTGGAAAAAATTATCTACAGTGCGCGATAATTGTATTTGTCTTTTTTCGCCTATAAAAGCTGATTTGAATAAAATTGGGGGTGAAAATCAGAGAGAGAAAGAGCTAAGTGGCATCCCTGGGCGCAGGAAAATTGTATATGATATCAGATATCAATGTAAATTTCATTTTATGTGACTCGCCAACCCCTTCTCGGCAGAGATCAAAATATCCCCAAAAAGGAGCTATTTATTATTCAAAGCGGCAGTTGTGCTCGCTCAAAATACGCCATCGTCTTCGTTTTCTTCGTCCTTTCATGTTCACCTCCATTCCTCTCCATACTTGAGATATATGGCGCACAATACAAAATGCAAAAGATAAGGGGAATGCTGATTTGGTAGCGCAAGTGAGAAAGGATGTCACATTTTGATCCAATAACATCTCACTTTATTCTATTTGTTCAACTTTTCCTCCAATTTGCATAAATACATTAATAATTCAGCAAAGGTAGATTTTATTTCTCCCATTTCAAGTGTCTTTTAGACGCACAAGCTCACGAGGTGTGCCTGTGCCAAATGGATCCGAAACAAGAGGCGACAGTTTAATTAACATTCGCCTAATCCTTTCATTTTCTGCCTAGCAGCTTCAGGGAATTATTGAAGGATTTCGCATTGCATGATTTTGATTAATTTCCAACACAGCGTATTGGCAGTTTACCGCAGAAAGTCCTAAATTTCAACCCTCTCTCAATTTAAAATGAACCCTCAGAGAAAAAGCCCCGCTCATAACTTCTGTTTCTGTTGAAACTGATAGAAGAATATTTGCAGACAAATTTCATCATTTGTCAGCACAAAAAAGGCACATTCAGAGAAGTAACCAACTCATCCATCCCTTATTCTCTCTATGGAGTGAATTGTATGTATGGAAATTTAACCACTTTACGAGATAATAAATCAAAATCAATGTAAGTATCCATTTATTTTTTTCTTCTCATCATCATTTCTTCTTCGCTAGCGCTTTTCCTTTCGACAAGGACGAATGCCATTTCGTCTTACATATATTTTTTTCGCGGCAACAACAAGCACAGAGAGCACATTCGCTTTAGTGGTTAAAATACTCCTCGTCATTGAATTTTCAAAGGGTTTTTGGCTGAAAAAAATGTAGGCCAAAATTGCGAGATGAAATATGAATTTGAATGACATGATTTTGTCGACTTTCCGGCGTAAAGTCATCGGAGATTTTTCTCATTTGATCTTCGCACTGGGTTCAGGACACACTGTCTTGACTTTTCGCGCACGCAAAAACATATCCTTCAAGAATAAACAGAACGCGCTTCAATGGCTTTGCGAGTGTGATTCATTCATTCAGTGACTGGAGAATAATTTCATATTCCTCATGGCTATTCAATTTTCGCCTAATTTCACTCCCTCGTGATTATTAATTTGCGAGTTTGTTATCATTTTTGATCCATTATTCGTCATGATTATGATTAATTGCAGAACAGAGTGGAGATTTCGCCGCAGAATCATCACCGCACGAGAGAGTGAAATTGAGTTAAGGGCGTACTGAATGCGAGGAAATGTATAGACAGAAAATTCTAGAGGGCACGAGAAGATGTTTGTTGCGAGAAGGCGGAAATAAAGAAAATTGTATATTAACTAACCAACATTTTTCCCTCCGCCTCACCAGTGAGATTTTTCCACCGCACACAGAGACTTCTTCTTCTCTCGCCCAGTGAAAGTCTCTCTGAAGTGGAGTGAAAATCATTGTGTGAAATTCAATAAAGCACAACCCTAATCAGCACATCAATCAGGCATGATTGCAAAACCAAATACAATTCTCTCGCTCAGCAATGTGGCGGCGGGAAAATCTCGAGAATGCCAATTGCCCGAGTGATATCATATTTGGCCCATCTGAACCTTGTTTTTATTGTTCCATTTACATTTATTTGTCGCCCCCATCATTCCATGGCAAATCAATGACGAGACCCTCGGCACACTGAAGAAGGTGTCATTGAGATTGAGGATGTAACTCAATTTGTCACACTTCAACCAATCCACAGAGAAAAGAGGATTGCAAACACAGGGAAGTACACAGAGAGGGTGACTCAAATCAAGGATACATCATCACACTTGATGGCTGATATTATCTCATCATCGCTTGCAAATATGTTTCTCTTCGCCTAATTCAATTGCCATCAGCATGGACACGGAATCTATATCTGATTTCTATACGCGGCAAAACATGGACTCATTTCCCTTCTTAATGTCTCTCATTTTATATGCATTATCATTATAAAATTACCCTCGCAAATGTGAGAAGCTGTGCCACTGAATATCCAGCACAGAAGGGCGCAGAGTTGCGCGAGATCAAAGAAGTAATTTTTATTCGCTTTTATTCTATCACATAACGATCCTTAATTGCGTTACGCCATAATTTTGACGGGCTCCGTTATTAATTCATGAAATTTTAAAAGAACTTTATCCAATTTGCTGGAATTCACCAGCCCCGAAGGCTTCATTTTGGCCCACGATAAAAGAGCAGCGCGAAGGGAGGAAAATGTTGGAAAAAGTGCCCAGAAAACCACTGAATGGAACTTTTTTTCCTCCCTGAACATCAGGAAGGACGGTCAAATTGTAGGAAAGTTGCTCAAGCTGTAATTTGCGAATTACTGCACAACTCAATTATCAACATCACAAAAAATACGCTCGTTTTATCGTACCAAGAGGCGTGCATATTTAAGGGAAAATTCGGTGTCGGTAGGAGGAAAACTTGCTGATATTTGGATAGAAAAAATATACTGAAATACTCACTTTGCTCGTGTCACTCAACATAATTAGTGTGGGATTTAAGAGAGATGACAATCAATAGAAATTTCATGCAATCTCCTTTAGCCAAAAACCATATTCCTCAAAACACTGTGAGAGTCTCTCGCGAGGAAAACGAGGATGAATTTTCCATTTGAGCAGTTGCAGAGGCATTTCCTTGGAGATCCTCGAAGGTGAAATGGGAATGAAAGTGGCGGAGGCGAGAAGCCATAAACCATCTCCCAAAAACATAAACCAATTTCCAAGAGGGCGGAATGAAAATCCCAGCCACTAGCGATTCAGGATAATTTACATCAATTCAACCCCTTTGCCACCCATCGAGAGAGCATCCCTGAATTATATCGCACCGCAGCCGCTCTCCCGGAGGCTGTAATGCTTATTATGCAATAAAATATCGTGATGTATGGCGGATGGATGCCGTACAAGTAGTTATTTTGCATATTACATTACCAGTAGAAACATGAAAATTTATTTTCCTCCAACCAACACACCTCAAGCCCATGAGAAAGTCATCCTATTACGGCGGAACAGGCGCTCTGCAGAGCGCGAGGAGAGAGTGTAGAGGAAGGCAAGCCTCTGAATTACGATTTATCTGGATATTTTCCACAAGATGAATGTTCTTCTTTCCACGAACACATTTCTCTTCCACACCAACACTCTTCGCCATCGAGGGGTGTAAAATATTGGGGTAGAAAAACCCCACAAGTAGAGATTTATCTACCGTCATGCAGAAAAAAAATCCTCTCGCGTGCATAATTATTGTGAATAAATAATTCACGTAACACTATCAAATCACACAATTTGTGTCCCCCTGATTTTGCCATTGAAAATCAACTTGCTGCGGAAAACAACCCTCCAAACTTTCTCAACAACACCCATGAAATGAATTTCACCCTCGACAATTTCACTGATAGCCTCAGAAATCTCGTGATTATGAATGGCCCAATGCGAAATATTACTCAGAAGAAGCCAACACACAAATTAGAGAAATTCCAACAGGAAGAATAATGTTCGGAGGCAGAAAGCAGTTTTCCCACCAAAATACATTCCTTGACGAACTTTAGGCGCAACACGAGCGCTTATGCGACAGTGTAAACGCAGCTGCGCAGAGCGCCAGAATGTTTTGTACATTGACACAAGATGGGTGTTAGTCCCTTTGGCGCAGAGGATAGCGCGTTGGACTTCTAATCCAAAGGTCGCGGGTTCGATCCCCGCAAGGGATGAGGCCATTTTTACTTTTTTACACCCTTTTCCTACATCCTCACCATCCATTATTAACAATCTCAGTGCATTGCTGGTAATTTAATGCAGTCTGAGCTCATAAATCGCACAACTTGAGCGTTAATTCACTCGCAAATATTAATGACTCGACCGAGGGGCCAACAAACTACAGGAAAACTTCCCTGAAACCCACCATTGTTGACAGGAAATGTGTAATCAATTAATTTTCACACAAAATCACATTTCTTCAGACACTCTATGAAGATTCTCCAGAGAAATGCCATCAATTTATTTCAATTTTGCCATCTCTTGAGCTTGAATAAGAGATTGCGTGTGGGCAGAAGCGACGAGAAAATTCATCTCTTAGCCGAGAAACAGGTGGAATGAGGGTGGCAAACAAAGGCAAAGTGGTTGTTTCTCTAGTAACATTGTTGCTATTATTCGCATTACACGCTCTGTGGAGCTGCAGAGGGAAAAATAGAGAAACTAAAACTCCCCTTTCGCGTATAGCCTTCGATATGAAAGCGCACAACAAATAAATCATCCCTTAATTTTGGATGAATGCAAACGTGGCCACGCCTTTGCTTCTAAAGTGTTTTACTTAGTTACATCCTTTGGCTGGCATTTCTCTTTCTCTCCTTCTCGCCATTATTTCTCATTTTATTTTCCTCCGCGTCCGAACAACACCCCCATAAAACTCACCCTCTCAGTGCCTCACGTGAGCATATCTTGCCGAGTCTCATAGTCCGAGACGATGTGGAAGAACACACGCCAGGGGTGAAGAAAGTGGAGTTTTTCACCGTTTTGCGTGCGTTAAATTGATCTCAACAATTAGAGAAATCGCAATTACTTCAATTTTGTGAAATACTGATTTTTTTCAGACACAATTTCCTCAAGTTCTTCACCCCTGCGCGCCAAGGCGAAGCACGGACGCCTTGCAACCCCTTCTCGGCGCTGGCTGGCAGATGGATATCTAATATAAATGATAAGGTTTCTCCTAGATTTACTTGGCAAACCCACACCCGGTGGCTCTAGCACGAAACACCGCGCCAAAGGAGGAGAGAATGATTGGATTTAGCCGGAGTTGGTGGATTGTGTGGGATTATATTGCGAAATGTACAACCATGAGCGTGTGTGTGTTGAGCAATTGGAGAAAATGGGGAATGAAATATTGAGGAAATGGAGCCAGCCAACGATATAAATGACCTAAATGGGGAGTAATTTATTTGAGCACACTCTGAGGGAGAGAAAAGCTCATGTCCGTTTCTTTTTCTTCATCATCTCGCCACCCCTCGCGTCCAGACCGCAGTTCCTTCCATCGTCCTGCCAATGTGGCCTTCAAGGAGGCGGAAAGTGGCCCTTAAAGAATTTTTCTCAAGTCCTGAAAACTCAAGGTTTTGTGGTGCATCTGAATTGAATTATGAGCCCTCTCTTGGCAGACACTCAAGGGAGAGAAGGAGAGTCACAATTAAGGTGTCCATCCAACCATGTAAGAAAACCCATTGGAAAAGCCCCACAAGAAGTTTACGACATAGTGTCCCACTTGACATATTGATGTTCTTCTGATATTTGCCAAGATGAAATTGTCCATTGAGAGTGTATTTGGATTCTCTCTCTTTCACTCGCATCCCCTCTTCGCTCTCTCAGACATTCTCTTGTACATACAACCAGAGCGTTTTAACACAATTGCGCGACATCTTAAATTGCCGTAATGAAATCAAATTTGAAAATTGAACCAAGCAATTCCATATTAAAACACCATATACAAATACCAATAAATTATGTTGCTATGGGGCGGTGCAAAGTATCATGACCGTTTCACTCAATTCCACTCCACATCTCACTCTCAAACCCATACGACCGTCTCAGTCTCGCCGGCATTCGCTGAAAGTGGTGGAAATCGCGGCGCAGGCATTTTGAATGATTTCCCCCCTCGAGAAAGAGGCACACAACTGCCTCTCTCCTCCCCGCAATCAAAGGCAAGACAGCCAGAGCGAGAAAGCTAGCAAGAGGCGTGGTCTAGGCTCTCACATCAGCGAGTGCGACAGAAAGGGCGAATGTAGGATATTGTGATGCTGATTCTCACATCTGGACCACACGCTGCAGCGCGACATCAAATATAAAATCCACACAATCATCGGCACGACTTTCAGTGCAAGAAATTCCCTCTGAGTGATCGTGCGGTATGACTTGGTGACATTCCGGAGGCAATTTCGCTGATGACACTTCGTCAAAATGTGGTGATTGTGACGGTAAAAATCACTGAAAATCAACTACACATCCACACACGCGCGATTGATCACCCAGAAAATCTCACAGTGACGCATAATGTTCTAATTGAGAATTTTTGCAAACCAAATAACAATAATAACTCAAAATCTGTGATATCTTGTGTGACCCAGACAGAGTCTCAATAATTGCCCAAAAAGACGTCAAGAATTCGTCGAAGCTGGTCACGAAAAGCCGCCCCTCGAAGGAAAACACGGTGCGGGGAAATTAACCCGCTCAAAGAAAATCATCATTTTCACCGACGGGAACAAGGTAAATGAGTGCAAAATCACTAAATCCACACCAAAAAAAAAACACTCAGAATGAAAAGCCACAGTAAAAGATAAAAGATATGTATAGACGCGTGATGTACGAATTTTCAGTCGATAGAGCATTTCAATTAAAATTTGTTAAATGACCGCAGCACCAAATGCACTTAATTACTTAATTATTCAAATGCATTTTAATTGATCATTTTTGGGTTTTTCATTTCCTCATTTCATTCACTCTCTTTCTCTCTCTCGCACTCGCTCTCATCGTCAATCCCGAAAAACCGCGTCACGCATAAAACCAATACAGATGCAACGATGGACACAATATTGCATCGCAATTGCAACAGACTGCATTTCGACTGTGTGTTGTCGATGGGTGGGATTTATGTGATTTTCATATTTGCAAAATATCACAACTGCCCAATTTCCCTCATATGAATTTATCCCATTTTCCTACCAATAATTCACTCAATTCTATAATTCACTACATGTAATTCGGCTTTTGCGAAAAACAATTTTACCTCTGCCAATTACTGATTGTCCAGGGGATCGTCATTGCCCACATCAAAATACGTGCAACATTAGAAAGAAATGTTTTCAACCATCAGCATTAGCTGGTGATTTAATTACTGGCTTTTAGCGTGTTACGGTTGATAAATGATAAAATTGCACTTTTACTTTTATATGGGCGAGTGTCAAAATCTCGCCTGAATAACCCCTTGGAAAAATTGCATTTCCCCATGAGTTTTGACCACTTTTCACATTTGAATTTTCCACATAGCCACCAAATGATTCGTAAAATGCGACCAAATCCCATTCATGCTGGGCGAAGAGAAGGAAAATCGGCTAATTGAATGGCTGAGCCACTTAATTACTTGCAAAATAGATTTTCAGTGAATTGAGAGGGAAAAGAAGTGCTCTCCATGTCGCCAAGAGAGTTGACAAAACGGAATTTCACCCTCATTGTCGAGAACATCCCTCACTCTCTCATTCCACTGATTCTTAGTGTGTAATTGAGTTGAAATGACACAATGAACTACCCGAAAACATTCTGTTTAGATTGCACATGTCATTTAGATGTTTGAGGATTACCATCTCGCCCCTCAAATCCTCCCTCATCATTAGCTTTCCTCTCACCCTTGCGCTATTCGAGAAAATATTTATACAAGTGATTTGGGTGTAATAAAACGCATCTTCACAAATAAATATTCATTGGACTATCAGAGAGGAGTTCTTGGTGTGTCTTCCTTATTGAAATTCATCAAGTTCCAATTTATTTCATGATGGCTTCTGCGTGGAAGCCACAAAGACGGAGGGTTAGAAGCGACGAGAGAGAGAGAGAGAGACTCAAGTGAAACAAGCAAGAGCAATTTAATAAAAAGCACTCAATTGACGATAATCAAATTTAAATATAAAATTGCGTCGGCTCAGAGGCAAAACAATAATGAGAAGTAATATTTAATAAATTCCAACCACTCGCTGTATCAACTCCACTTGGCCGGGCGGCACTTGTGGCTCTCCGAATAGTATCGCAAAGTGGATCACATCTCCTCATGCCAAATTAATACTTGTTAATGGTCATTAGACTAATATTCTACTTTACACACTGCATTTACTCTAGATTGAATGCCACGATATATTTTCCACTGTATTGCGGAATTGCAAATGCGATCGGCGCAATTGTGTGAATGCTGCAGAGGGAATTTTGCGGGAAAAATACACTCACGTGCTTGTGGATGAAAATTCAGGCAGTTGAGCAGCATCCTATAGAAGAATGTAGAACAAGAAATAGTGTTATGTACATATAATAATCATATTAAATTCATGTAGACTGTTAAAGATCGATTTAAGAGCCCGATAAGGATTCCATTATAATACACAACACACCAAAACGTGCAAATATTCACGGGAAAGGAGTTAATAAGAGAGTGTTCGAAGCACAAACTCCCATTCTTTCAAGGACCACTCAGCATCCAAAGAATGCGCCAACAAAGGGAGGCAAGAACTATGCAAATTAATATCAATCCCTCTTGGGAGTGTGAGAAAAAACGCGCGAGGACCGAGTTGGAGTACTTTTTTACGATTATCTCTTTCATTATATCGTCCAAGTTTTGTGATTTATATCTCCAATTCCATTTGAGAAATAAAACCATTGCGCGCCGTTTCCACGCGGGGTGCAGAACAATTGATATTTATGGCATGAGGACGCAGGTGTTGATGTGCAAATGAACATCCTGAAATTGATAATTAATTATCAAAAGCAATTATGTGATTGTGGCAATTATTCTCTTCACATCCCCAGCAAAATTCACGGGTGAGATGAGGCAGAGTTTTGCATGTTCCTCTGAGGTCTTTTCTCGTGATGTTCCTTCTCTCTCTCTTTCCTATCTGCGTTTTGAAAGGAAGTTGGCAAAGTGGGTGGAATGTTCTCTCTCGCTCCCTCTCACCCCGGAAACTTCCCTTAACCGCCCAGTGGGTGGCGTACTTTTGAAATTTAGCACAGAGATACACACACACACACAGAGTTGGAGTGTGTTATAAATCGTGCAAAATTAATGGTATCAAATGCATTTTAGCAAATGAACATTTTACCCAGAGTGTCTCTCTCACTCTGTATTTTAATGTGGGCAAAAGGAGAAGGGTAATTTATTCCGAGAGACACGAAAGGCGGGTTGATGCTTAATTACACGAAATTTATTAGCCACTTTGGGTACCAACACCAAGAAATTTACATATAATTTTGCACATTTGCGAAATTCACATTTCCTCCACACACTGATTTTGCAAATTTTAACATCCCCAGCCAAAATGGAGCCAAATATTTTGAGGAAAATATTTTGGGGAGAAACTTTCAGTAACAACAACAACTCAACTTTATTATGCGGGAAAATATTTGTATACATCGAGAGTGTCTGTAGTGAATTTGACGAAAAAAAAGAAAAATCATATTACATACTATTTAATAAACTCAATGACACCACAAAGTGATCAAATAAGAGAGACAGTCCAATGAAGACTTCATTGAATCGAAAAAAATACTTTTCCCTCATGTCAATTGCCTCCTTTGTAAATATACAAAATTGACTTTGATATGGCTTGTAATGGTTTGCCTTTTGTAATGTCCACAGCGAGTATATAAATTGAAAAGTATCTCAACTAGCAATTGGCTTGAAGTACGCGACGATTTACTGTCATCTGAGCACATCTCTTCAGCCGCGAGACGACACTCTCCGCATAAGACAATGTCTATCATCCACGCGCGCTGTGGCAAGATGGCATCATATATGATTAAAATGGCACGGCAGCGCTGAGCCGGACGTTGGTCAGGATGAGCAATGATCATAAATCGTCCAATCGAATGCACAGACGACCTTGCAATGCAATCCAATTCCCTCCCCCCACCCGAATGCACTTCTGCATTTGTCTGCCCGACCAGAACTCGGTTAACCTATATCAAATGGCCAATTATTTAATTTTGGCTCTTCAATTGATATTTAAATCATGGTGCGACACCAGCTGGAAGCTCTCCAGCACTTCCACATCTCGCCATAGTGTGGCAAGTATATCAAGTGCACTCGTGGGTGCACACAATTCCCCGCGTCTCTTGGACTCATTTCGGCCATTTGTACCGCCTCTTCACTCAGGCATGCGAAAAGCTGTGCGTGAATAATTGGGAATTAAAGGGAGAACTTCTATGGTCGCATTTTACCCACCC
The DNA here is from genome assembly GCF_947086385.1 of Phlebotomus argentipes. NCBI lineage: Eukaryota > Metazoa > Arthropoda > Insecta > Diptera > Psychodidae > Phlebotomus > Phlebotomus argentipes. The sequence goes on along the minus strand of NW_026776181.1, from coordinate 2,033,804 downwards.
AGAATAATGAAATCTGCGAAATCCGTGATCTTTTCTCCTCCTGTGTAGAAAATTCTGGGCCATTTCCTTACAATGCAGTCTCGAGTGTGCGTGATAATTCAGTAAAGGTCGGTCAGAGATTAGTTTAAATCCGGCGCGACTTGCAAGTATGGTTCCATGTCATTTCATGTGCAAATTTCCATCGAGGGAGGGAAATTGCGCAAATTAGCATTATTCCAAACGAAATGATTCAATTTCATTGGATAATATGATGTCGGGGAGCTGCAGCCAGCATCCGCACGTCGAATTCTCCGCAATTTGCAGCCGAGATGAGTATCGCCACATCAGTGTGCAAGGAAAGGCGCACAATCTTGAGTAAGACCCGCCATTCGCTGGGTTATAAATATACAACGTGGTGTCAAAATTTTATCAGATAAAATTGAATCAAGTAAATGACTTGGGATGGGCGCGAATTTGAATGTTGCCAAACGATGAGAGGGATGAAATTCTCGCGCCCGAGAATGGAGTTAATTGAGTCAACTGATTTTATTGTGCATGAGCCTCCTCTCTCTCTCTCTCTGATATAACATCCGTCATCATTTAAAACAATTGCCTTACAGAATTTGATTGTGCCAATTGAAATCGCACATGGACATGCCACGGAATCACATTTCATCAGCGTTATATTTACACTTCACGGATCATGACAATATTCCACGTCTCTTGCAAGGATTCACTAATAGATCGCGCGCATTCGAATACTTGTGTATTCTTGCAGAGCACATGGACACAATTTATTATCATATTGCGTTTGAGCACAGCTATAAAAAAGATAAATAAATTTCAGTTGATTGGAATTAATTAATATTCATTTAATTTGATCACAACACACACTCAACAGTGGCTCAAAAGACCAGCATCATATTCGCCGCCTTTTCAACATGCGCCAAAGAATGCCCAAATGCGACATTATAATGTGCTGTGGGGAAGAGATCATCCATCAAGACAGACTGAAATATTTCACGCTGGATGTGGAATTTATGAATCTCTCACTTTGGACCAACATAATTCCCCTCAAACGGGACTGAATCAATTTTAAAATGTATGTTCTCCACACACATGCAATTCATGTATAAATTAACTTTAATTGAATTTGATGCCGTCGAGAGCCTATAAACAAATGATGTCATCAACTTAATTTAACTCCTAACTCAATAGAGAAGCCCGGCCAATGATGACAGAAACCAGCGAAATGATATATCTTGAAAATTTTAACTCATCAAAGCGATGTGCGGCTCTAACAAGACTCTCTCTCTCTCTCTCTTTCGCAGTTGGGACCCGCAGCAGCGGGACGAGGAATGTTCTGCTACCACTGTCCACCTGCATTGCATCCCACAGGACCGCATCCGCCTCGACTACCAACCCTGGAGTACCCGTTCGCGCCGACACATCCTTGTGAGTAAAGAATCCGACTTTATTGCTTGTGGAAAGTGGACAGTTTTTTTTTAAGTTAAACACAGCTCGAGAGCTGTAGAATTTGTACAAGATGACCACTCAGACTGGGAGTTACTCTTAACCCTTTGACGCCAGTGTTGCTGGAAAAATTTGCAGATCTGATTAATCTTGAATATCTAACCTTTCTTGAACGCACTTAAAGTACAGAAAGATCAGGAGTAAATCATTTTTTGAAGAGAAAATACTTGAGTAAAATAATTGAGTCATATTTGTCTCATAAAGTTCGTTTTCAAATCCATTAATTTACGTTTTTAACACTGTTTTCGGGTTTCGTTCAAAACTTTGTCTGTCTTGAAGGGATAAGAAGCATCACTTCATGGAATGTGAATGCACAGTCTGAAGGTGCAGAATTTTGCTAATTGCACTTGATTTATCTACAATTAACTCCATTCCTTCAACTCTGCAGCTGCGCTAAGCCAGCTCCACTGCCTGATTCGATATGGTCTCTCCAGTTGGGATCAATTTCGAAGGCACCCCCAAATGTGGAAGTATCAAAGTGAATTTGCTCTGGTTACAGAGTGAAAGACATGTCTCTCCATTGCACTCACGACACATAATTTGGTTCATGGTGAAGCAATTTGTGAATTCCCACCCACCCAATGATGCGCCCAGTGAAATGGACTTGAATATTGTGTGTGGCACAAGTGGAAAAGACATTGGGAAATGCTTTCGACCACCCAAAATAAAATTACCCCTGATAACTTTTAAATTCAATTCTCCTCTCCACACAATTTCACCAGAGAACTCACGAAAATTGATCAATCGACTTTTCCTTTATCTGATGTGCCAAAGACACAGTGGAATTTGCACACTATTTTGCGTGCTAAAGAGGGTCAATATTCAAATGATCAATTAGTTTGCATTTTATTCAACTCACGACCGAAAATCTGAGCCTCTTTTAGCACAGACTGGCACAAAATGTCTCTTCCAATCATGCTCAGCGTCTGGATTTTAGACTGTGTGTAGAGTTTTGACAAAAATTACCGTGGAAATGGGGGAGTTGCGGTGAAATTCGATACTCTCGCAGAGACTCGAGGGCAAAGTGGATGGAGATGGCAAAAAAAAGTGCCAAGGGAGAAGAGCTCAAAGCCGCAGAATCTCTCTGGAAAACCACTCGCTTCAGCCACGACGGCGTGTGTGTGTGTGCATCATGATGGAAATTGGTTCAATAAGAACTGCCCGAACTACCCATGTAATTGGAAATTGGCATAATGCGCTTCCACATGAAACGTGTAAGTGAATTAGAGGCGATAGTCTCCGCAATTTTCCAGGGAAACTCAATTAGATGGATTTTCAAATGATGGGCGAGAGCAAATGTGGCAAATGATGTCAATTCGACAATTCAATTAAGGGTTCTCCTCGTCAATTATGGCACTCGTGGGCCTTCAAATTACCCCGGAAGCTCTGGCACACTGGCTCCATCTCTCATCTACACAGTCAGCAACTCTGCGTTTGCCAAGAAATTCTATTACGGCCTTCCACTCACACCAGTAAAACGATCGGAATCCGCAAAAGGCGATCCTTTTTGGGATGAATTGTGTGATTTGCATTTAATTGAATCGATTGATGAAGCACAGTCTTCGATCGGTGTCATATCAATAAATGCACATTCCCAGAATTCAAAACAATGCAAGCGATTGAGCAATATAATTTCTGAATTACGGCCAATGCATTGACACGAAATTACCATTCATCTCGCGACATAATGAAATCTTTCTCGAGGTGATCATTGAATCTCCACTCTCTGCAATTAGCAATTGATGCAATTTTTGCCATCGCTGCCAGAGCACCATATCAATGAGTTATACACACTCAACTCTTAATTCTTTTTGCCATGCAAATTGGGGTGTGTTCCAATATGTGTTCACACACTCTCTCTCTCTCTCACTCTTCCATATCTCTCTACACAAACTCTAAAAGCTCCGCGAGATTCTGCATTTGCGCCGCGCGGCGTGCATTCAAATAGATTTCATCAACATGCAACTGCGAAAATATCATTTCCAGAGATGTGTGTCCAACATCGTGAGAGCTTTCCAAGAAAAATCAAATTACCGACAAAAATTATTTTAATAAAATTTACATTTTCACTTTGATGATTGCAAGTTGACTCGCACTGACTGGGCTTTTTTGCGTGCGCGCCTTCTCTAGCCCAGGCTTCCACATGACATTTTATGTGCACGCCCAGTGTGATGATATGTTGCCAAAATTCATATATGCAATTTTTCCACTTGACAACATGGAAAAATTAATAATTTATCCACCCCCAGTGTTTTTATTCAAAATGTGCGAAACGGTTGGAAAATATTTTGTCAAGAACGGTAATTTTTTTTCAGCACAGGTTTGATGAAATTCGCATTTCCCGGTGAAAGGCGCTTTTCACTTTGGGCATGAAAATGGTGAAACTTAATCCGCACAAATTCATTGTAAAGAGCGAGAGAGAGAGAGAGAGAGAGAGAGTGAACGGAAAGGATAATTTTGCAATTTCCCTATTTGACCCAAAAAAGAAACTTTCTCCTAAACTCTCGTGATGGTGGTAGAAATTCAATTAGCAAGTTTGGAGAGTGTTGCAAGTCCAGCAGTGCGAGAGGATATGAATGTTAGATAAAATCTAAGCTGGTGAAACATCACATGTAGTGCGATATTAATGCAGTTAGAGGGTGGATTATCTCGTTATTATTTCACTCTGGTCGCTAGGAAGACAAGAGCGTCCTGGAGAGCTGCATTTGCGGATTACTCAGCACACCTTGCCATAGCATTCCCTTCCGGTCATCAAGGGTGTGCTAAGACGAGCAATGGGCAACTTATTGATTGGCCGGACATGTCTGTGTGAAGATTTTGGCTCAGGCTGAGAGAGAGTGAGAGAGAGACTTTTGGGCGGCTGTCAGGAGAAACTTAATAATCCTATCGTCCAATTTGTGAATCACCCTCAATCGACAAATTGAGGAGGTGAAAGAGACGCCCCCCGATCGACCAGAGAATCTAATTATTTCAAAGCAAGACTCTCTAATTCCTCTCCCTTGAAAACGCTTATTCACTTACATCCGTCCGACACACAAACATCACCAACAATGCCAACAAATCATGCCCCATCACAAGGATGCAATGCGAGTAAATTACGCGTATGCAATACCAATGGCTCTATCATCCTCTCTGTCACATGTGCATCACAACTGCAATTCTCTACGCCAAACACCCTGTCCGGCCATTCATTCACACTCACTGAGAGGATTGACCGATGACAGGCACATCTACCGATCATCCCTCACAATTCTCCGAGCCCAGGGTTGTCGGTTTGAGAGTGTCGAGTGCGAGGAGCAATCCTGGCAAGGGATCCCCAAATGAAGGGATTATGAATAATTAGCTTAGGACGATTTGGGAATTGTTTTGCTTTCCTCCCGCTTGACCATCATGCGCCCAAATGGACAAAGAACACGATGAGGGTTGCAGGCTGAGAATCCTTTTCGCATCGCAAATATCCTCATGAATAACACACAGTAATTGTTGGTGATGAGCTTATGAATGTGATGCTGCATCATTCCCTTCATGTTAATTATTTTCTGTAATTTTCTCCACACAAGAGACTCCATATAATTAAATTGGATTAACCTCACACACCTTCGCATATGTATGTCAATTTATTCTGCTGTACATATACTTTTTTTTTATTATACACGTAGATGAGTTAACCCCTCTTCGCGCCATACAATCAAAGTATTAATAAGAGGTGAAAATCGGGCAAAGTCGAATCCTCGACAAAAGCGGATCATCGTGGTCGGATGGAAAAAGTGGAAAATTAATTTCCTATTGGTGCTGAATAAAGCATCAGGATAACTCTCACTCTTCCTCGCCACACCGACTCACCCTGGGAATGGCCTGCAACACTCTATATTTCGCTGGTTTTCGTGTGCGCGCTCTGGCCATCAAAATTTCATGATGGAAATGTTTGTGCTATTATTAAAACGAAAAGCTAATGACCACCGCGGATTTTGTGGGGTGGAAAGATTTTACCCGGTGGGATTTTGACCGAGGCCAATGGTGGAGGCACGAAAACCAATTCTTGAATACTAATTCATTAATGAGCCCTAATTAAGCCGCGCGTATTGCTCTATATCCCGCATGCCGGTATTACTCTGTGCGAAATATGGAATTTTCATGTGTCTGCACTCCGCTCTGGCGATGCGATATAGTTTACCATCAGCCAGATAACACGCTCTCCTCTGTATCGCCATAACATGCATATAACACACCTTTCTTCCATTGCAGACACAAGTTACTCCTATCATCCTGCAATTCACGATGAAACCTTCGTCCGACGGAAGCAGAGACGCAACCGAACGACTTTCACATTGCAGCAAGTAAGGAAAAGAAAACCACAAAGTGTATGCCATAAATATCTAACGACTAACTCACTTGCAGTTGGAAGAATTGGAGACGGCGTTCGCCCAAACTCACTATCCCGATGTCTTTACACGTGAGGATTTGGCTATGAAAATCAACTTAACTGAAGCAAGAGTTCAGGTAAAGATATTCTTCATGCACACCCAAGAATATACCGAGAATTCAAGGGAAAATCAATTCCTTCAACAGTCCGTGCAAGGCGAAATGTCATGTGATTAATCCCATCAAAGTCTGTCAATAACAGAATTTGCCACATTAGCTCACAAGTAATCTAATCAATTACTAGATAAAATTCCAATACGAGACTCTTCTTCTTCCACTCCTCGATTCGCCGTCACGTATAATACATTTTTGCCATTGATGACAAAATGAAATAAATTTGCCGAAGGGCAGAGACGAGTGAGAGGAAAAACTTTGCCACCATATGCTGTAATGGTTACGAGATTAGATGATTTTTCCTCCTTATCGTATTTCATTGGAATGTCATTAATAAGATTTCGGGACGTGCCAAAGAATTTCCGTCTGGCGCTGGGAAAATATTCACACTTTCTTATGATTCTCTGTGAGTTTTAATTGCCACTAAATGCCCTCTTTTTTCCCTGACATGAGAAGTTCCTTTGTTTTTTTTTTTATTTCAACCCCTTGTAATATGATTTCCACTTGAGAGTGAAACCCCTTTTCTTCCTCTGCGATTGTTTTGTAATTGTATTTACACACTACAGTGCTCACAATTTCCTCTCTCCATGTTGTATTGAACGTTTGTCGAATAATTAGGCATGTTTTTATTTTCTTATTCATCACTCAACACTCCCTGAAATAATAGGCAATTTGGCCAAATAATGGAAATTCCTCTCAAAATAAGAGAGAAGTTCTCTTCAATAAATTGTTGCCACATTGCATTTTATTTTTCACGAGTAAAAATAATAGGGAAATAATTATTTATTAATTGTAGGCAAAGCCGGGGGGTTGAATAAGGAGTGCCCACTTGAGCTGAGGGCAATTAAAATTGCAACATTTCAGTTGTGAATTGGGTGTAAATTGCAAAACCACGGAACAACATCCAATTTGCATTTTCCACTCTTCGCAGGCGCAATGCACGAGGCCCTCAAGAGGGAGTTGGAGATAAAAGTGGTTGTGAAGATGGCGTCAAACAATTTTCCTCATTTAGAAATGCCATCTTCCATCCCTCCAAAGCACACTTATTTTGTTCATCGCTCAAAATGAGAATTGCATTGCGCTAGGAAGTGTTGGAGCACCACACATACATACACATATGGTAGAGAGAGCGAGCGAATGTAATGAGTCTTCAATGAAATGAAAGTCATTTCGCCTTTCGCAACTTGAAAACTTTACACAATAATGCATGAGTCCCCATGATAGAGTGGCGCATGAGAGCGAGAAAAACAGCCACACTCAAAGGGAAATGCGATGGGGAGCTCTGTGCCTTGGCGAGGGTGTTTTGTTTTTCCTCGCTCTCTCCTGTTTGCCAACAATGAATGTGTGATGCTGGAATATTGTTTGCTGTTAATATTTTATAATACGTGACATGCTCCGGGCAAATCAAACAAACTTCCACACTGTATTCCCACTTCTCCCATCTAAGAGACGCGCCTCGTTCTCTTTCTCTTTCATATCATATATTCACATTTGTTTGCGACACAATAATGCTGTGGGTTATTTCTGCAAATTTTCCTCCTCGCCAGAGCACGAAGCAGAGAAAAAGAGTAATTGAATTTTAATTTTCCTTTACATTCTCTTCTCCTCTCTTCCATTCTCCATGATCTCATCATTGTGGGTGATGATAAAAGAAAAATTTCATATTATATTTTCCTTCAAATGCTTGCAAGACTTTTAGATCTGCGCATTGAAACTCTTGGCGCTTTGTGAGTTGCATGCGATCTTGTACGGATACAATTTTCAGTATGTGTAACCTCATCAGTGTCACTATGTCACGTTGAACTTCTTGAAAACGCACCTCAAAAGCATCGCAGAATTTTTTTTTGTGATATGTGGAAAAAAAATTCAATTTGTCGCACACAGTCTGTCACATTTGATCTGAAATATGTCCAGCATCAAGTGAGACACGCCATAGTAATATAGTATAGTAATAAATTGGCCAAGAAGTGAGGGTGGGAAATGGCAAGAAAAAAGCTACTTGATGGTTTTATAAATTCAATTTGTGGCGGAGAGATAAAATTGTGGTGTAATATTTGAGGAGTGGATTGTCTGAATTACCCAGGAATTTTCCTCATCTTATTCTCTCTTCTGTGCCAGTGTATAATTTTCCACTGGCGCTTATTGAATTTATTCGCGCAGTGTGGGTAGAATTTCTTAACTCTGTTGAAGAAGAATTGGCGAGGAAGGAGGAAAAACACCCCATTTACTCAGTACATTTTCCACTCGCACATCTCCTAACTAATAGCTTTTGGGATTAGTTTGAATCCTTTTCCTGGACATCAAATTTTCTAGAGCAGCACAGTTAAATGTAATAATATTATTTTTTGATATTTGATACTTGGCATTTATGATCTCACTTTCTCTCTCTCTCTCTCTCACTCGCGTGAGATTCGCATGTCGAACTCGGAGGGTTGGAATATTTTGGAGAAGTTGAAAAGTTGAAATTGAATTTGTCAGTTTTGGGTCACGTGCTTCACTGAACACGAGAACAAGTCTCGCATATGAGTGGAAAATGATATGAATTGAAGGGGTTTCATGATATCTCTAACTGAATTATTTACTCCTTAAGCAATATCGCACAGTCGTCATGTGTTCTAATGAATATTCCACCCTCCCTCATCCCCTTCGAATGCGTAACAATTTTATCAAATTAGTCCTTTAATATTTAAATACATTTTACGAATAAATTCTTAATGCGTGATCTCGGCGGAATATTCGGAAAATTCACTTCTTCTTCTTCGCTACCCGAGGGGGAGAGAAAAAAAAACACGCCAGACGCGCGGAGGAGAAAACCAAGGCGAATTTAAGTGGCCACCCACTTTGTAATCTGACACCTTCACTTACATAGTGCGCTGGTGAATCCCTCCGAATTTCCACCCCACACGAAGAACGAGGGAGACGTGGAAAATTGTTCCATCCACCCTCCTTACCATTGCCACACTCCACGGGCGAAACATAAAGCAATCAAGGCAAGATCCCATGTTTGGATGAGATGGTGGAGAAAATTCATGGGCGGCAACAAACTCTGGTTTATCTGCGCGCCAGCGAACTCTCTCTCTCGCTCTCTTCCCCCGCGCGTTCTGCAACATGAGGAAACAATGTAGCAAAAATTGAAGTTGACTTACCCAAACGATTTTCCTTCTTATTGAATTTTCTCTCTCTCTGTTCGTGGCGATGGAATTTTCTTTGTCTCTCGCGCGCACTCGATATCATCTCACTTGTGTGTGCAAAGCCTGTAGCAGTGGAGGAAGAATGGAAAATCAATTTAATCTGTTATGAAATAATTTCTCATGAGTTCCCATATGATCAAATATATACAATGTTGAGATAATAACGACAATTTAAATATTTGCTCCAAATTCACTCAAGTGCGATATACCAATTCTCTGTCAACAGATTTATCCACTGATTGCTGTTCATTGTTTCATGCCAAAAGAGAATTTCACTCTCCTTCCAACATCGTGTTTATACTGAATAAACACCACAAAACACGCAGAAATTCTCCTCAAACTCATCACAATTATGGCAAACATTAGCCAAAAATTGAGTGTTGATGAGACTTTAGCACTTGTTACAGATGTTTTAATGAAGCTCATGCAGCCAAGACTGTGGCTCTAATCTATGCCCTTTGCAACTCTGCCAAACCCCTTTTTGCACCCCGAAATATGCTGCTGCCGCCTCATAATCCCACCGAAAATGCACCCAGCAAGAAGTCGGGCATCAAAGAGTGATTTAACAAATTCGTTGAGGTTCATCGTCAACAAATTGATACAGTGTTTAAGAGAGGGTTGGCATGAGGGTGAACGGCTGGTGCCAGAGTGGAGGAGAGAGAATCTTTTTGTGAACAGATGCGCCTCAGCAAATCGACTCACTTTTGGTGCGGTTTTACTATTGCGGCATTTTAAGCAGAACATTAAACATCCCCTCAATTCGGCGCGTACATTCGTCGGGCTAAAAGAATTATGCCAGGAGATGATTACATAATAACCAATTTTCATTATTTGGCTTATTGCCACCGCACAAACTTACACACACAGCTCGGAAGTGAGGGTGGAGAAGTCCTTTTGTTCTCGCCATCGATAGCAAGTACAATATAATGATATGTATTCTGCCCCGGAGGAGAGTGGGTTTTGAATAATGAGCTTATATTTGTTTGCGAGATAAATTGAAATGAACTAATTCTTGCATTACCACTCGACATCGTCATCTTGTGAGACAAATGTGACAAAATCGCAGCATATTTCTATGCAAATTATCCACTCAAGTGGATAAAATAGCCCCTGGCTTAATGGAAAATTATCTCTTTATACACTTCTCTACTCATTTCATCTCGTCTCGAGAGCTCCACACTTTGAATTCAATTTTCCCGCCCCACTGGAATGCCCAAAAGGAAAATTCCCTCAACAAATTCCGGCCTCATACATTAACGACATTACGCAAGGATGAAAAATTATCCAAACAACTCAATAACATTATCCATTTTTATCTCCTCTCTGTCGTTAGGTTTGGTTTCAGAATCGCCGCGCAAAGTGGCGAAAGGCGGAACGCTTGAAAGAGGAGCAGCGAAAGCGCGAAAGCAGCGGCGATGCGCCCATTTTGCCAGACAAGATCGAGAACAGCCGCGACTCCTCGCCAGACATCACGGGCGATCCGGATGAGGACAGGAGAAGCTCCAGCGTGCCACCGCTGAGTCCCAGAGTCGACTCGGAGTCCGAGAGGCCGCTCTCGTCATCGCATCTCACGCAATCAGTCTCTCAGTCCGGATCCGGAGGCAGTGCAGGCTCTCCATCGCCCGGATTGAGGTGCGAAAGCGAGCGCTAAACTGTGACTAACAATTCACACGATGAACTCTGAATCCTTTCAGCCGAATGTCGCAGAACTCCGCCGCCAGCCCCACAACTTCGCAGGCTTCAGACTCCCCAATTGAGGTGGGTGGACCCATCTCCCTGACAACCACCCGCTCAGTGTCCCTCACGACGCCCTCGTTCGGCAACAGCATCTTCACCAGCTTCAGTGACACGTAAGTTTGCATGCGCCGTGGCACTTTGCTCGCCGATAAATCTCAGCCGAAGCACAAGAGGGTGGCTCTCGAAGGTCACGTGTCGTCAATAGAAGTAATCCGAAAATTTTGTGTGTTCAAACACCATTGAGCTGAACATAAGTAAAATGCCCAGTAATTGTCCATAAGAGCTTCCAATGTCATGGACATATAGGAAATGGTAATGTTTCCTAAATTGCGCCCATTCTTGAACAAGATGACAAGAGAAGAGAAGAAATGTGGGCGAAAATGGCATTTATTCTGCTTGTCTTTTATAGTGTTTTGATAGTATTACATCGTTTCTGTATTGCATTACGCACCCAAAATGATAATGTTTCTCCCAAACATTCACCCCCTAATCGTGAGGGTGGAGCTCTTTTGACATGAATAGAAAAGGGGCAGCAAAACATCTTTTCAACATTGCATTCCATTTCGGCAGAATATCGATTGAATTAAATGCAAATCACGTTTGATTTCATCAGTCAGACAACCATGACGACAATCTCTTGCTCTTCTTCACTCATACACGAAGGCGATTAAAAATCGAACGTGCACTTTTTCCCATGGTGTCGAGGAAAGTGCAACTTTCGCAGATTAAACTGTCTCCTGTGAACTTTCTGCATAAGTCTGACAGTTGCCGAAGCATAAAAAGCCAGCAGAAAAAATATGTCATGCAAAAAGGGAAAAACGCCATTAAAGGGGGAGTGAAATATTCCGCGGGTGGAAATAATCACGGGAAATTCAATGAGTGCCTCGCACTCTCTTGTGTGTGTATGTGTGTGTGTGCAAAAGGACCCAGAACAGAGTCCTCAATTGTGGACCGACCAGTAAATAAGTTAAGTAGAGGATTGGACGAAAAGCTTTTAAAATGATTTTCTCTTTTTTTCCTCCCACTTTTCAGAGTTTTGTCCGCTAATTTTTTTTTACCTCTCTGAGAAAAATGTGCGGTTTTGTGTGTGTGTGTGTATGAAACTCCCTTTCTTTTAAACTGATGTGATCTCATTGCAAAAATCCCACACTCTCAAAATACATCGCGCGCCCGACAGGACGAATATAGACATTAATATGATAGGAGAAAGTAATCCTTATTGATTTCTGGTTAATGTGAGATTTCACATTTTCCCTCGCCTTTGTTTGTTTCGCAATAATCCATTAAAAAACGCGCGCGCGAGGGGCGAAAAATGCCCTTAAAATGCTATTATCTCAAGGAGAAATGACAGAATTTTTAATTTCGCCCTCTCAGACATGAAATAAAGTCAGCGACACAGGAGAAAGACCGGAAGGAAGTGAGAGTACCAGAGAATTTTACTTCTCCCACCCCTGCTTTTTATCCTATATAAATCATTAAGGGGTTTATGAGTCAATATTGCGTGTGATTAACATCTAAATTATTTGCTGTCTCAGTGACAAGTCGCGTCATCCTTTGTTATCTGTCCATCTTCTCACAATTCGCCACCCCTGATAATGCTATTTTGCATCCCTCGCGCATCCAATGTGATTTATTGTGTGGAAAGCATTCCGTCCGGAAGCGGAAACTGCACAAGAGTCATGTGAATGAGAACGTCCAGGAAAATCATTTAGGGCTTTTTTTTCTCTCGATGGCTTATATATGCGCAGAGATTAATAGAAAACATCTGATAATTCTTCATGAGATTCACATATTATACACAAAATTGGCATTCATAATGACAAACCAATATTATTTTCTCCTCTCAACATCTCTCTCTCATGTCCACCCTATCATCTTCATCACTTTTAATGACTCCGTTGCACCCTCTTGCATTGTTATTTAAATGCCTGGCTTCATCCCCCAATTCACATCGCATACGTCATTTCACGATTATTTTGAGTGTTTGCCTTGTGGGCACAAAAGGAGAAGCCAAACACACACAAAAAACGCACGGCACGCACCATAAAAAAGTCCTCAATTGCGCGAGGGTCGCTCAATTGAGAGCAGGAAGTCACAAACAATCGCCAAGTGTGATATTTTGGGTGGTGGTTTTGCATTATTACCCAGTGTGTAACTATTAAAAATGAGTGAAATTGGGTGAGAGATGCAATAAATATATTTGAAAAGCCACCCGCGGTTGTGGAAGTCATTAAGAGTGTGACAAAACAGCACGAGGCTGTTTATTGTATTGTCGTTTGGACATGATATTTTCAGTCACTCAATCTGAAATCGTGCTGCGATTTTCTACGAAAAAAAAAATAAACGGAATAACATCCTCTCGAGACATCATGAAATTATGGCTGGGTAATTAAATTCCTTCCTTTCTGATTGGTCAAGTGGATGCGCGCGCTCAATGGTTCTCAAGCCACCACCCCAAGGATATTTGTGTCCTCTCGCACATCAGTGCAAAGGTGCAGAGAGACGATACGTGCAAAAGTGGGAGAAAATGGTGGAAAACACGAGACGCGCACGGAGAATCGCACACGGAAGTAGAAAATCCTTTTTCCACCCATGTTGATATTTCAATTAGAAAATCTATTAAGCTACCCAGGGTGTGTTTAATTAAATTCCACCTCTCGTTTCAAAAACAGTGCCGAAACTCTCTCTCTCTCTCCCGTCCAAACACAGACATAAATTCTGCACAAACAAATTAAACGCAATCAAAACAAGATGAGAATTTCTCGCTTTTACAACATTTCCAGGCATTCATACACCTCTCACACAATATCCATCTCGTTCTGGTCTTGTGTGTCAAATTGAATTTTGTCATTTGAACAGCACTGGCAAAATAGGGAAAGCACCACTGAATGCCAGTCAACAAACCCACACAGCCACTCAATTTCGCCACCCGCACTCAAACCCCCTTTTCACGTCGATAAATGCTTTCGGGATTTTCACTATACTCTATATATAGTATTTCCACAGTTGCATCACAATTGCATGCAACTTTCTTTGTACGGTCAAATATACACAAATTCTTCAAATCCCCCATTTAGATTGTGCACAAGTTTACATTTTTAAATCTAATCTCCTCGTCTTCCTGCAAAATGCATGACTTTTTATTATTCCATCTCTCTCAATCTTAATGCATTTTCTGGATTTGGCCATGCAGAGAAAATCCGCCTCGCTCTCTTGAGGGAAATTCAATAAATAATTTAACATGATGGAGTGGAAAAGTGCCTCACCGGAATATATCTTTTCTATTTTGCGTAATCTTTTAAAGTAATTGACCCTTTCTCTCACTCTCTGTACACTTTTTCCGCCGCGCGTCTGTCTTTCATCTTCATCCCTCTGCAGTCAGGCGGAAGATAATTACCTCTTGCTCTTATTCTTGGAACAATTTCTAAAATGGATCAGCTTGACCTTTTTTCCCCGCATCTGCCATCTCTCTCTCTTTCTCTTCTGCCCTTATTAAATAAATGAAAAGATATCAAATTTGGAAGATTGCAAGTCCGGACAGTTGAAGTAGGTGGGATTTTTCCACCTCAAACTCCAAGCATATTTTCCACAATTGTTCACTTGAGCAATGAATATAAAGTCACATTAATTATTACATCTTTTGCCTGAATGTTTCTTTGCGGTGGAAAATGAGAAGATATGAAAAGTGGTCAAATATTAATTCACACAATTTTTTTCCCGACTAATTTCCTCGTCTTTGCCAACTTTGCGCAAAGAAATTGAATTGTGTGACTTCTCTTGCAATTTCTCTCGTCCTCTTCTCAACTTCAGTGTGAATGAGAAAAAGAGCAACATTTTTTATTCATATACACAACACTGAACAGATCATCTTCTGCAGAAGCACAACATTTCCAATGTTGCCGAGGGAGAAAACACACCATGTAAATGGCGGGAGTTGAGAAATTAGCTAATTAAATAATTAATTGCCGCATAATTTAACACAGTTGAGTCAAGTCTTTATGGATAACAATGAAGACACACTCATAAATTGATATGCATTATAGTTTCTCCGCACATATAGCGAAACTTACAATCTCACATTAAACACGGCAAAGTTTCCTTGGTGTAATTCAGTAGAAAATTGCCCAAAATTCCTAAGGTGTGCATGCGAAAGTCGATCCCAAAACTTTCAACCCCCGCCAAACGCTTCAAGCCGATGAAGAAACTGAGATGAAAAGTGACTTTATTATACTCTTCAGTATAATTATAACACTGAAATATACATTCACTTTGAGCGTTGATTGTAATTGACAGTAAACACGCCACATGCGGGTTTTCGAGTTCTTTGTCTCATTTCATTATTCAATTTCCTCACAAGTGTTTTAAGGGAGATTTCCAGAGTTACGAAATTTATTGTAGTTTGCAAAAGTCTTGTCAAAAGTAATGAGAAACACCTTGGAATCCCTTAAACAAACTTTCTCACCACTTTCCCAATGAACTCTTCGCCACATTTCGGGTGGCAAGTTGTAATAAAAACAGTGAAAAATGAATTTGTCTTCAATTGCAGATAAAATTTTGTTATGCCAATTTGGGTGTTTTACGACTACAAAAATTTATATTTTACGCGTGATCGCAAAGAGTTCATGCAAACTCACCATCAATATCCGGGTAAAAGGCACCTGAAACAAGAGAGAGAGAGAGAAAAACCTTATTAAGTCCCTGAGACGCTCGCTCGAATCATTTATTAATGCCAATAACTCGATGAATTGGCACAAAGACATGGTCGTAATAGACAAAATTCCGATGGTTTCAAATTTTAATGCTATTATTTTGCTGCTGTCGTGAATATTTAACGTCATAACTGTGTACACACGCTTCGCAAATTCGCTCACACTGGGTTTATTGTATTTCTCCGGGAGACACGTGAAGATGTGAATAATAAATTCTAGGGGTTGAGATGCGCAAAAAAGACACCCAGGTGGCTTCTAACAGCATTTTGACTCGAGTTCAGACTAATTCAATAATTAGCCAGATTAATTAATTATGATCAAAGGGAAAATTGACATTGGAAAGAAGCTCTATACTTTAGAGGGAAAAGCACTTTGGTGCGCGCCAGAGAAATCAATTGAGATCATGTGCGGGAAAGAATTCATTGGGTTGGGACGGACAAACAGATATGGGAGTATGGAAATTTATTTGATTAACTCCAATTAAAATTCATAAAGTGAATTGGGTATCTCCGAGAGGCGAATGTTTATTCAACTAATTCATTTGCAGCAATTAACCGAGCCACAAATAACATTCATTCGCCTCTGCGAAGAATTACATGCGGCATTCTTGCCACAGGATTTCATACTCACGCCCGCGTCTGTCCTCTTTGCAGGAACGGCGGTTTCCGCCCCGTGCTGGACAATGGCACTCCCAGAGCCACGCCGCCGCTCTTCTTGCCGCCCCACCTGGCGTCTCTCAGCTCGCAATTCGCTCCACCTCTCTTCCCAGCACTCAAAGGTAACACACTCAATCTCTGCCGATCAATCAATCACGCATTGATTTCCGCGCGACTACAAAAGTGTCCCGCCTAATTGAATTTCTCACCACGCGGAGCGCGTCATAAATCTCCGGCGCAGAGATGAGAAATTGAATTATCGCGGATCAGAAGCCACCTGAGCTCGATTGATTGTCAACTCTCACCTTTGCAGCTTTCCCGGGACTTTGCTCCTGTTGCCCCATCAAGGCGCCCAGTCTGCCCTCATCCACTGCCGCCTCTGGCGTGCCCTCGTCCGCTGTCATTTCCTCGGCGTCCACCACGAGCGCCTCCCTACCGGATCCGCGCTCCAGCTCTGTGGCGGAGCTCCGTCGCAAGGCACAGGAACACTCGGCGGCTCTGCTGCAGTCTCTGCACGCCGCCGCGGCTGCTGGGCTCGCCTTTCCGGGCCTCCACTTGCCGCCCCTGTCGCTCCACAGCGCACTGCACAGTCGCAAGAGTGATCTCCTGGCCGATCTGCCCAGCATTGGTCACAATAACAACAACAACAACGATTCCCCGATCACTCCGGCGACGCCCCAGCAGCCGCCACTCAACGGCGTCCTCCCGGCCGCCACGACGCCGGACAAGACAGCAAGCGACTGAGAAACAAACACACTCTACGCTGCAAAGACAAGGGAATAGTCATAGCGAACCAAGGAGAAGTTTTAGGACATTTTCCACGATAAAGAGCAGAATAATCTGTCATGGTGAGATAAAGAACACCACAACTTACCATATTAATCATGATAATTCTGTAATGTAATAATAAATTTAGAAAACATCAGCCAAATGCAAACATTCCAACACATATTCTCTAATGTCCTAAATAATAGCTGGAAGAAGAGTCATTTAGAAAAGAAAATATATCGAGAAGGAAGATTCAATAAATAATCATGTAAAAAATAATGTAATTTAAGACAGAAAATCTTTACATTCACTAAATTTTAACCACTGTAATTGTGTTTCATGCGAGAGTTAAGTAGATATTATATGAGAATAAAGCCCATCTTACCGACATAGAACCTTTAAAAGAATAGGAATAGATATAAAAAGAAATATTAGCATTATGAGGAAATAAAGAGTAATTTTAAACGTACTGTGCCAATTATTCATATATAGAGATAAACGCAAGAAATACAACAAAAAGCATGGGTTAGAATAAGAAAATCCGTAGGGAAGAGTACCAAAAAATCACTGAAGAGACACACTGAAAGTATAATAAAAATTGCGAGTATTATGCAGAAAATGTGCTTTTATCTCCAATTTGCTTCTTCACAACAGATCCGACAGCGTGACGTCCTTGCGCACCGCATTGTTATAGCCCTCCTTGAAGCGATACCAAATCGGACTCTTCACGAGGCCATCGCTGCCGCCCTCCTTCACGGACAACAGCGCCTGTTTCGTCACCACGCGCCCAAAGAAGTCCTTCACCACCTGCAAATGCAAACCGAACAATTGATCCTTTGCTGTACAGGACGCAAAACACACTGCTGGCGTCAAAATCTCCCCTCGTGCGCTTTTTCTCCGCCTGAGCCTTTCATCCCCAACCTAATCCTCGCATTATGTGAGAGTCATTTTTCAAAATTTCCCACAAACACACACACATTTACACATCCAAAAAAAAATCGTGTTGCACAGCAGACGAAAAAAGTAATTAGGCCTCTTCTTGTGTGCCGCATAAACACAGCGCGGTGGGAAAACTCATTTGCATTTTCAATGTGTGAATAAATTGGCAAAATTATCCAACTATGAACTTTTAATTTCGTCTGGCGCTTCCACAACATAAAAAACATACCCTTTATTGACAATTTTTTCAATTGAATGCACATAAAAGTAGTTATTGAAAATACTGCAATAAAAAATTCAGTGTCAACAAATTGCATGAGATTTCATTACAAAAATTGACATAAAAATGGATAATTATAAGCGATAAATGCGAACAATATGAATCAAAAATTGCCAATTACCAGTGGTAAATATTGCCAAAAAAAAGTCTCCTTGTGTTTGTGCACAGAGAGAGAGAGAAAAACCTCATATCAATATTAAAGCCATAAAATTCAATCAGAGCCTCTAAGTGAGATCTACAGTAAATCCCGCAGATTTCCCACTCCGCGCGCCAACACGAGAAATCTGCTCGTGAGGCGAAAATGGCGGTGATAACTTGTTATTATTGCTCCCTGAGAAATATAGAGAATTTTTCATTGGAGTGGATAATGGAGTTTTGTGCGAAAGGATAATGGAAAAAATATTCAGAATAATTGCATTTCTCCTCTCGTGGGATATAAAAGAAGTGAGATCTCTGCTGGATTAAATTGCCAAATGAGATTATTGATGCTTAGCTCTCGTGCCTGACAAATGGATTGCACGAGAAATACCGTCAATTTTCACTTCTCAAGGAATTTCTCTTTGCTAATGGAATTTCCACCACAGAAAAAAACCCCTTCGCCGAACTTTTGGGATATTTCTCTAAATCTCTTTCTTCTCTTCTCTTTTCTTTTGCCCAAGAAAAATATAAATCAAGTGTGGCTTCCGCACGTTCTGACTTCAGTTTCATTTTCTTAACAGTTTTACACGTTTTAAAACTCATTTTGGTATAAAAACATAAAATGCTCTCTTCCTCCCTTCAACCATTTTCACAATCATCTCTCTCTCTTTCCTTGCGGAAAATCGTGCGAGAACGACCAGAAAACAGCGTAACTAAGCAATTCAGTTTCCTTCCGGCCGCCATCTCAAACATCTTTTCCCGTCTGCTCTCGAGACTTTTACACGCCCAATGAAATTTCACCCTCAAACTATACATCTCTCCAAGTCATTTCTTCGTTCACATTCACCCCTCCTCAAGACATCACCCTTAAGACATTAGATTAACAATTAACGTGAAAGAATCAAACAAAGTGAAGACAAGAAAGAGAAAATCTCAACAACATTGAATGGAGAAATTAATTTCCGTGAAAATACTCTCGCAAATTCTTATTGTCTTCTTCTATTGAGGAAGCAATTGCCGGGGAGGAAAACAGTCTCGTGCAATGGAGAAAATGAAGAAATTCAATCAAATCCACCTTCATTAGAAGTCTTCAGGGATTTTCACGCGCCGTGTGAATGAGAATTACCAAAAAATCTCCAACTATTTCACTCTTTCTCTCTCTCTATCACTCTCTCAAGGAGTCACAATAAATACATAACTCCATTCACCCTCTGAAATGTCGCACCCTCTCGAGAAATGATTTCAAGCGATGACCATAATTTTTCTCAATGACCATTTAAGAAAAGTGGCCAATAATGATCCGTAAATTGTCCGTGAGAGGGAAATAAAATGTATTTTATTATAGGCAACAAACATTGTATATCGCACATTGAGTCACAAAGGAGAGGAAGAATATCATTGTGGGTGTCCTTTGAATTTTTCACCCGTCGCCCATCGATTGGATCGAATATTATAGCTTCCGCTCGAGGGACCGGAAGCGACATTTTCCATTTTATATGACGCGTCCTGAATGTCTCACTCGACAGATCTTCACTCTCAGTGTCATTCCTGGACATTTACACAGATACACACCCCCAATATATTTCAGCAAAAATATCATTGAAAGCCCAGCTTAAAATATGCACACTGTTTTTCTGTCCTTCATGCCACCAAACTATCAATGTGAAATATTAATGCAATCGCCAAAATAGATGCCTCCTCTCGTGACCACAATTCCCAACTCAATTCTCATCTATTCCACCTTCCTTCTCATCATCCTCGCTCGCTCACTCGCAGTGCAGACTATTTAATATTTATTTAGAATTAATAATTTTTTAGCCACCGTGGAATTCAATCGCGAAGCCATTTCACGCGTAAAATATTCCTCATGTCGATGAGAGAGTAAAATCGACAATAGAGAAATGTGGGGCAATCTACAGCATATTTCTTAGGGAGTTATCCCACTATATTCAAGTGATAGAAGTTATCGACACATAACGATAAGAATTGAATGCAATTTCCTTTATTAATGTAATTTTCGGGAAAAAATAACATTGATATGGACTAATTAGTCCTTAGACTACCGATCTGACCTTTTTCTACTTTTAAATTTGTGTTCAAAAAGTTATATGTATTCGCCCTACTTTCCTCTACATATTCCTATATTGAGAAAAAAAAACCGCCACGAGGATTGGAAGAAGAGTATATTGTTAAAAAATTGAAAATTGACTCTTCCTGACACTCTGAATAAATTACATTCCACACATATTTCAGCGCACATCAAAAAGTGGAAGTCCAGGAAAGCGCCAAAACGATTTTCCACCCTTCGCACCATGTGAAATATTCACAAAATATACTCTCCAATATTATTCCAATGAAAGATGATGATATATTCGTGAGTGGATCGATTTGAATTTCAATTGAAGCCACCGTCAAAAGTAAAATTACGTGGAAAATTGAAAACAAACTAAATTTTCTTATTCTTCGCAAATATCCACACCATTTTTCCTCCTTTCACACAGAGTGAAGAGAGAGAGAGAAGAGAAGAAAGGCTGTCTCTTGCCGGGAATTTCGCCAACGAGACACAAAATTGCAATATATTCTGAGTGAGAAGGCAAAAGGAAATTATTAAGGGGAGAAAAGTAGCTTTTTTCGTATAGAATCTCCTCTATTACGTCCATAGATAACTTAATAAATTACTTGACCAGAAGATGATTCAATCCATTTGATAAATTCACTTGAATACATCTTTAGATTCTACTAGTTTTCCACCCCTTTTGCACTCTCCTCCCCAAAGACATGGGCGAAGAAGTTAATACAAAACTTTACAACTTTCCATCATTTCCTCCTTTCTCGCGTGTGTGTGTGCAACGAAATCAATTTCGACAACTGTCTCCAATGCATTGAATTTCATTCTTTTTCCCACTCCGCCAACAAATTCTACTCCATCAACCCGCAAGAAATTGATGGAATTCCGAGCAAAATTGAGGGATTCATGCGAGAATTTCCACTCAACTTTCTCCATTTGCTTCAACCCAAAATTGGAAATAAAATTGTGAAAAATCTCACTCACCATTTCCTTGTATTTGGAAAGTCTCGTCACCTTCTTCGGTTGCAGACTCTGCAGATGATTGGCTTTCTTGCACACTTCACCGAGTTTCGGCTTTGCGCGTCGCATATTCTCCAAATCCACCTCGCGAGCGACAATTTGGCGTGTCCAGTAGCTGAGCGGCGCCTCTTCTGAGCCACTGAACACACTCATCAGCTCAATATCCGGCTCCATTTGGTACTTGAACGCTCCATCGGCGCCCTTAACTTGCATGAACTTCACACCAAGATCTGCCATCACTTCCACAGCGTGCTGCAGATCGGATCTCTCCTTGGGCGTCAGCAGTTGCAGAGACACCGATCGGATGCTGGGACTCAGGATTCGCCGCACAAGCGGAAGCGAGTCCAAAAGCATCACATTTCCCTCGCCAACGCTGCGCACTGTATTGCCAAGGCCTTTCCTCAGGGCAATCATGAGCATCTTGTGCGTCTGCAGCTTTTGCAAGACCTGCAAGAGGGAGGAAATTGCGTCAATTGTGGCGAAACAGGCTGAAGGAATCCAATTTCCACCCTTAAACACTGTGAATCGCATGCATGACAGCCATAATCACAAATTCCCTTTCATCACTGACCACATACTTGAGCTCAATTCTTCCTCAACTCGCCAGTGAAATTATACCGAAAGCGATAACAAACAGCTTCTAAAAGAACTTAGCAATAAACATGTTAATAACAATTACTCGAAGTGGACAATATAAGTGAAAGAAGAAGAAAAACTCTCCCAAATTGATTAAAAAAGCGATCATTTCGCGAAGATATTTGCCTCTCATGTTCTTCACTCGCATTCAGCAAAGTCTTCTAGTCTGTGAAAAACAGTCTAAATGATTTTATAAATTATGCAATCTTCATTAGCCTGTAGTGAGATAACATAAAAAGGTCTTTATGTCACAGAAAACCGCTCTAAATGCGCCCTGATTAATCTCCCTTCATCCCACTTTGCGCCCCCCAACCCTTAATCACGTGCACACAAACTGACCTCGAATCCTTTCGAAGGGAAGGCGATGGTGGCGCGCTGCAGAGTGGCGAGAAGGCTGTGCCACAAGGCGAAGGAGTAGGGCAAATAGGGATAAATTGCGTAGTTTTGTTGTTGATTTATCATCTTCTGCAGCATGTCTGCGAAGACGAACCAATCGCACACCTCTGAAGTGTTCCTCATCGCCGCGTCGCCGATCTTCTGGTTTAGGTAGTTCTCAAAGACGCCTTGCATCAGTCTTTCATAGTCGCCCCCGGATTGCACCACGCGCACAATGTTCTCCAATCGCGACTGCTGAGGCTGCATTTCGGACGTATTCTCGCCGGTGGCGTCGAAGACTTGAGGTTTTTGTCGCTGTGTCTGGAAGATACTCGCCCAGATGACGAACAGTCCCTTGTGCTGATCCTTCTGGCCAATGTTCCCCTTCAGAACCTCGCTCAGTGTCAACGGCTTCTTCGCGGCACTGAAGAACTGTATCATCGAGATGCACGATCGGATGTCATTTCCCGTCTTCTCGGCCAGCGACAGCAAAGCGCCAAAGTCAGTCTGTACGTTTTCCCGCACGGCAATGCTGATCAATCTCTCGGCCAGTCTTTCGCTCTGCAGAGGTGGGAAAGTCACCACGAGAGCCATCTTCCGCAGCTGCCGCAGAGCAGGAGAGTAGATATCGTTGCAGATGCATATAATTGGCCTCTTTAGGACATTCTTCAGCTGCTTGACACCCTTCTTGCTGCCTTTCTGGACAGGATTAAGTGCATCTGAGGCGAACTTGATCAGGAGATCGATTGAATTCGCTGGAGCACCATCGATTTCATCAAAGACAAGGCAATTCGGGCGATTATCTCTGTTCAGCACTGACTTCATTTGAGTTCCATCCTCCAGAACTTGCTTGAAGGCTTCAGCAGTTCTGTCGTCAGACGCGTTCACCTCTCGCACTGCATAGCCAGCGTGGTGAGCAATGACATGAGCCAGAGTGGTTTTCCCGAGTCCAGGTGCCCCAGAGAGTAGCGCAATCTTCTGCATCGGCCTTCCAAGGGCATCCAATTCGGTTGAGAGATTATTCCTAGTGCGAAAGTTCTTTCTCCAGCCGCCATTGCTCTCAAATTTCCCTGTTTGCTTGTTAAACGTGTTTAGCGGCTTTCCGGACGCTTGAATCTGCTGATTGTCCCTGTTGAAGACAACTTTATCCCACATCTTCAGCCACTGCAGTAAGCAGCGGTTGGTTGTCTCGTCCGACAGGAGATCCCGATAGCGCTTGGGACGGTATTTCTCCACCCAGAGACTGTCCAGAGACTGAACATTCACTTCCTGAATCTCTGGCGGACTTTCCTGTGCAGAAATCCGCTTCAGTGTGATTTCTCGAGCATCATTCCACACCTTCGCCTTCTCAGAGCCCAGCAGGGAGAATGTAAACTTTCCCACAAGTCCTACTTCGTCCACAGCAGCAGCCATAAACTCCTCATTGTGCGTCCGGACATAGATTCTCTCCCCGTCGCTTCGCGTGAGCGTTTGGAAGGGATAATTCGGCAGCGAATATGAGAGATTTTGCATCTTGAAGCGATGCAGTTGCTCCAAACGAGTCAAGTTACTGGACTTCATGGGATTCACAAGCTCCTGAGTCCTCTTTCTCGCCTCCAGAATTTGCTCAATCATCCTGAGATCGCGATCTTCCTCATTCTTCCGCTTTTTTTGCTGCTGCTTCATTTGCCACCCGGGGCTGAACAGATTCTCCTCATACAGCGCATCCAGGCGGCGCTTTCTGGCCCGCACAAGCTCCGCCGGGGCCGCTCTTTCAGTGGCTAGAGGCGTGGAGGCGTTTGGAAGTGAATCACTATCATCGAAAAGCCGCCGATTAATGTTGTCAATTCTGGAGATTTGTGACAGTGCCGGACTGTCCGGGAATACATCTTGTGTGGGTTTCGGAACTGCCGAAGGCTTTGCCGCCGGCGGATCAACGATATTCGGAGGAGCATCTGCGGAAAATGTATTTTTCAGGTCCTTAGAGATGAAAAGTAACCTCACTTTAGCACTCACCGAAATCTTCATCCATCATTTCGAGTTCATCGCCATACATGAGCTCGTACTCCTCCTCTGCTGTGGGATACTGCTCCATCCTGAACCACTGTGCTTCAGCAGAAGTGCCAAAATAATGGGACAACCAGGGAAAAACGTGAAAAACACAGATGAAAAGTGAAGCGGGAATTTGCTCTGGAAAAGACAGCACCAAAATCTCTTTACGGCCGATGGCGACATCACGCGGACAAAGGTATAAAAGATAAAGGAAGAATTTCATTCTTAGAGAACTTCTTGAATTATCTCAACATATTCTTCTCCTTGCTTCGTCAATATTTATTCAATAAATACAAAAATTAATTTTGGTGTACGTACAAATGGCAGTTTCTCAATTGCAGTGACTTTCCCGGAATTATATCAAAATCTTAATACAAAAGTGCGTCCAGTCTGTGGGAAATTTTCCTCTCCGGCGTTTCAGATGAGTATATCGTTGGTAGTGTTAATTGCTATTGGTGGCAAGTAAATCGATCTAATTTGCGACCGCAGCTTCGAGATGTCCGGATCCTCAATCTCGCGGATTAGCTGTGAGAACTGCACTAATCCTTCCCGGTTCGCCGCGAAGCCGTAGTTCTTGATCACGTCAATCTGGATCTGCATGACTATGGGGAAGACGAACTGCATCATCGCTATCATCTCCTTCCCGGCCACAGCCTTGGCTTCCGTGATGCGCTGGGAATTCTCCGCCTGATTCACACTCTTCAGGATGTCCATGAGAATCGACTTCCCCGTTTCGTTGGTGAAATTCGTGAGGTAGGACATGGCGGATGAGCTGCGGAGAAGCACAATGGGGCACTTAGCAGGAGATTCAGCACAGAAACTAGATGGAGATGGAATTCCAGGGATTTTAGGCGGTCCAGGAAGCAAAATCCCAACAAAATCCTCAAATTGACAACAAGACTGCGAGCAGCTCCACGGCGGTGAGTAGATACATCGGAAGCCGGAGCGATTGCAGTGCCATCTGAAGAAAGTGCATCTGTGCTAAAGAATTCTCTTGGCGCAATTATTTAGGGGTGGAAATTAGCTTATTTCGTGAAAATTTTGATATTGAAGTTCTTTTGTTATGATTTTTGCGCATGCTTCTAGTCAATGCACAAAATCTGCTTTCGATTCTTACCATTTTCTTGACTTTAGCGGAGACACAATCTCTAATTCCCTTTTCATTTTAAAAGAGTCTTTTAAAATGCATTTTCTCTTAACAGAAGAACACATTTACTGAAGAAACTATAGTAAACATTTAAGTAATTTCTTGCAAATACTTTCCTCTCCAAACAACATTTTCCTGTGACGGTGAAGAAGGAAAATAGGCGACATTCAACCATCAGATAGGCGTCTAATTAAGATAAAGTGAATCTCGTTGGAAATTCTGCCCGAATCTCGAGTTGATTTGCGTTATTTAATCCCCCATCAATGGATATTGTGCTCGCGAAAGACCTGCTTTTCATCTCGCCACTTCGCGACTGAAGATTCCATCTAATCCGCCCACCTGCCTCTGCATTATTCATCCAGATCAGCGCGCGGGAGTGACAGGAATCAGGACTGAGAGTGTTCGCACCGTATTTTACACACATTCCCAGGCTTTTGCGAGGGGCGCGCGCGATTCAGATTTAGATTTTATGGCCCGCGAATCACTTTGGAGAAGCGGAATGCGGAGGAAAATCGGGAAAAGCTACGAGAAAAGAGGGAGGAAAAAAGCAGGGAAAGTCGGTGTTTAAAAACGAATTAAATGTATGGGTATTTATGCGATGGTGAGGGATAATGACGATGCGTTTTCTAAGTTATTTAGCCACCCTCTTGGCCCAACTTTCGGGCCATGAATTTTAGAGCGCCACCCTCAGCGAGGTGGATGATGATGATGACTCTCGAGGGGGGAGTTTCTGTCACAAGAATGTGCATAACTTTTCTCAGACTCCCGCGCGCGAGATTACACTTATAATTTGAGAAAAGTGTGTGACAAAATCTTTAAGACTTTTCCTCTGTGTTCCCCAGAGGGTGAATCCCGTGCGCGCGGGATGAAGCATCACCCGCAGAAGTGGCGGAGGAGCGGAAAAGTTGCAGGGTGGAGAAAGAGAGAGGCAAAAATATTTTTGGCAATGAGGAAAATGCGAAAAATATTCATTCGAATAGAGTCGTAAAAGTTGATTGCCACTTCCAGCAGCTGTCGCCTCGAGGCTCTCGAAGGGCGAGAGAGTCTTCCTGGTGACATTACAGCACATGGAAATTGTGGAAATTCCTCCAGGAAACGAAGCAAAGTGCTTCCATTCGCTCTTCCTGCGGCTTTCTTCCCGCTCTCTCTCTCTCTCTCTGCCGTTTTTCTCCTGCTGATGTTCTCACAATTGAGATTCTTGCAATGTTGAGGTGATGTAAATTTGCGAAACACCAAAAATTCCACAGCATCGTAATGAGAATTTAATAGACTTATCAATTCAGGTCGAGAGAGCAATTTGTTATAGAACGCTGCTGCGTTTGGTGGATGCAAAACGAGTTCGAGCAATATTCAGTTAACGTTTAGAAGACTTTTGTGGTCAATTTGATCATAATTTGGTTAAATATGCATATAAATAAATTGACTGTCAATTGAGGCAATAATTCGCACTCAAAGCTAAATTTATTGTCAATTGTTAGGCATCAATTTTCTTAACAATCGTTTGAGTTTGAACTGAAAATTGTGAACACAATCAATTCAGAAGCTTTTAAATCTGCAGATTAAATTTCAATATTGAATTTTGCGAAAGAAAAACTCATTTTAACAAAAATATAGCGTTAAATTGTCAAAGTGATTTAAGTCTGGCGAGTGCTAAATTCAATGCATTTCACAATCGTTAAGCAAATGTTTATTTACTCTTGCGCTCTAATCCCAACAAAAACATTTATTTGCGTGGCATCAAAACCTGGTAAAGCACCCCTTCTCAGCTTGTTTTTCAAACTCAAACGAACAGAACTTGATTATTCAAAGATAATAGCCTTATCTATTACCAAAATTGTTTTATTATTTTTAGACTTATTTACACACTCTTTTCTCCCGCGACGTTGAGCAAACAATTGTGGGCGGAAAGCGATTAAAGACGCTCCGCTGGGGTGGGAATCCCGGGCTTGGGGGATGCGTAGTGTAAATAATCGCCACGGTGCACGTGTGAATTTTTCACGTGTGGGGGGCGGAAAATTCAGGAAAATCACATTCTAGGGAGAGAGGAGAAAGTGCGAATTTGGCGAGGGAGAGAAAAAATACTTGATTACATCTCATCGAGTTGAATTTATCGAGGTTTAAGTTCCAATTTACTTGACTTTTTGTGCTCCAGAATCGATTTCCCGTCGACTTTTTCGATGGGAGATTTCGTCCATGAGATAAGAGAGGCCTTCCAAAGGAAAATCGTCTCGAATTATAGAATTTATTTTTCTTCAGGGCTTTTCCTGAGCATTTGTCTGGTCTCTGCAAACTCCACCACGTTCAAGCGATTATTGGTTTTTGGCCTCTTGCAGATGCTGAAACAAAAATGGAAACATTGGGGGTTGATAAATATAGGAGAGGAGAATATTGAGAGAATTGCTGCGCCAAAGTCACTTGGATGGAATTTATCCACCCTTTTGCCAATCCCGAATTTCGCACACTTTTCTGTGTGTGTAAAAGGACTTAAAATGTCGGACGGGAGATTTCGTGGAGGCAAATCTTGAGTTTCCATCTCGTGAATGCCAGGCTCACGACATCGAGAAGAAGGAGAGGGCGAGTGAATAAAGAACATCACGTGCGCCTCGCAAGATAAAAAGTTTTTCACCAAATGCTATATATTTTCCTGGTGGAGCTTCAGCGTCCCTTTAGTCTCTCACACTTGTTTCCCATGGTTCTCTCCGTGTGTTCTTTTTTCCTTAAGGGAAAAGTGTCTTGTCAAATTGAGACGCAAGTCGAGAATTCTGACATCCAAATAACATTACGAGAGGCGAAGAGCATTAAGGTAGACCACCAGGCGTCTCCATCTCGTGCGAATTACTTCCTTCGTATCGTCAGGTGAATTTCGTCCGTATCAAGATAAATGCGATATGAAATAATAATGATGGTTCACTCATCTTTCTGGCGCCCCCGGATCTTTTTTCGCTGACCGAGGATGGCAGAAAAAAAACGAGATGATTCAATAGGGTGAAGCATGTAAACACTAATTTGGGTCGTGATACAAACACACACACACACAAAAGGAAGTGCCAGGGGAGAGGAAATGTAGGGTAAACAGTGCGAAAGTGGGTGAAAATTCGGTGTATTGGCGAATTTTGCGCTGGATCGGATCGACGTGGGAATATTAACAAAATAATTAAGTTACCCCCAAAGAGACTCCCCAAAATATAAGATAAATTAATTCCTACACTGCTAATTTATCTTGCTCGCTGATGAAGTCACGAGAAGGTATTTCACGGGTTCCAATTTCGATTAATTCCGAGTAATCTTTCCTCCTAAATTCAGCTTCTCTCTCTCTCTCTCTCTCTCTCTCTCTCTCTCTCTCGGGACATGGCGAATGTGTGTCATGTAAGAAATGTTTCGGGCAAATAAATTATTCAGTAGCCAGCAGAATGTGTCTGTCAATCTTCGGCGTGTCAAGAGGCACTCGGAGAGGCACGCACTCAAATCTCCGAAGGATTCCATCAGGATACGGCTAAAAAGTCAGTGTCATTAATAAGTTAAATTACTGCCCTTCTATTTCGGACGTTTTCTAGTTCACCGTTTAGAATATTTATGACACTGTTTCTGAACGTAAAACAATGCTGAATGTGAAAATCGGGCTTTCAGAAAAGAATTTTTATCAATTTTACCCTTCAAAAACCCATAAAAATAGGGTTTTATACATGTTCGTGCTTTTAAATTGTGTGTGACGAACTATTTGATGAACTAAATAGGCATTATAAAAATTCATTATCAATTCTACATTTATCCGACATAAATGTGAAAAATTTATTTATTTTATTTTACTTCTCAACTGAAACCAAAAATTGTTGTTACGAATACTGTTTTTGTCTTGAATTACGCAAAAACTCATATTCATAATTTTGCTCTACACAATTTATGTGAATATTTTTTTGAAATTAAAAAGTCGGACAAATGCTTTCTGCAAACTAAGTGTCGTTGTTGTTTTTCGAATGCTTGATTATTAACATTCGTTGAGACAGCGCATTTTCTGCCCATTAAATATGCAAAATCAAATAAAAATATCGGACAGGATGGCGAAAATAGCCATCTCTCAATATTTAATGTCGCGTTGGAAGATTTTCCCACTGTAAATTTGCATGAGTGGCCGTGAGAGTGTGGAACTTGTGACAATTTTATTGCCAAGAAGCTGTGTGAATATGGGCGAGAATGAAGATCTGTAGCGCCTTCACCTGGTGACTTCCTCCCTGCTTTCTCGCCCTGGCGGCATGTGAGGAGAATGGATATCCTGCGGGACTCTCCATTGTCTGCATTGCAGGTTCACACACACCGAAAGGATGTGCGAGTGCGACTCAAAATGGGTGAATGTCGCCTCCGCCGCCACAAATAAATTACCTGAAAAGGGGCTCTCTATGTATATTTTGGGAAATATGCTTCCGCGTCTGGAGGATAAATCCATTCAGGTGCCACGGATTTTTCCCCACGACTCACGGGTGAATTTAGAGTTTTGTTCTGCCGTGGAAATTAAGAGCGCAATAAATTCACAGTCTGCGATTGCTTGGAGTTGAGGAAGTTTGGGGTGCTTTTTGTAGTGGAAAAATAGGGTGTAAAAATTTTAATTACAACACCTTTTGACGTGTGAATCATGAGATGAAATATTGCAATCCTTGGATTTGTTGTGCCAATACATCAAAGACGAGCGCATTGTCATCTGGGTTGATCGAGAATCCACATCAAAGAGTTTATCAAAGAGCAAAGCGCGCGCCATGAAAATTAATAACTACACACAGAGCTTTTGTAGAAGAAATTTCCACCCCTTTCAATATGTACATAATATCACACTTTTGTCTTTGCGCCTCTCTCACGTGTTTGAGGATGAAGTTGTCATTTGTAATTATCAAGATAGATGCTCAACATTAATCCAGCCACAATTTTATCGTGTGCACTCTTTGACGCGCACAGCAAAAATTGATCCTCTTCACATGATGGTGGATAATGGAAAATTCAAGGGGTTTTATTCCTACAATTGAGATTGACTGCTGAGTATTTCGACGAGTGGTTGGGAATGTGCGGTGGGCGGGAAGGAGGAGTTGTGTAAAATTTAATTTCACCTGCTATTCTCCAAGGAGCCAGAGGACATGGAGTCAATACAGTGTTGACAGGATTTGGAGTGAATAATTGAGCAACAACTGAATTTTATAGCTCAATTTTGAAACTGATAATCGTCCATTATTTCACAAGGAATAATAAGGAGGAGGATCTTCACAAGGAAGATAAGGATGCTCTTCAGTGAATGTAACACAGATAGAGAGTCTCTTTTCGCGTGGGCCAAAGCGTGACTTTCTCCCTCTTGAAATATGCACAACAACCCTCTTAATGCGCCTCTTTGAAATCATGCCCAAAATGCGCACACAGCAATTTGCATACGGCAATATTCATGCATGGCAATAATAGCAATATGAAGACAATTGAACATTTAATCTGCTTAAAAGTGAATTAATAGGATTAAGGCTCAAATTCACCGTACAAAGTCGTACATTATGGCGAATAAAGGAAATGGAAAAAGGATTACACTGTGTATTTCCAAGAAATACAAACTCCACCGAACTATCTCTCTGTCGAAACTCCACCCACTCAAGCACGACAAAAGAATGAAAATTGCATGCGGGAAAAGTCCGCCTGAAAAGTTTTTGATCTGCTCTCGCCAAGGGGAAAGTTGAGGCTGCAGTATTGAACTTAATTTGAAATAAATCTGTATGCAAATAGAGTCTTATCCCCTGTCTTTGTACTCTCCTCCTTTTCGCATTGTCCTCGAGAGGACCACTCTTTTCTCCACCATTCAATTATATTTTTCATTGCACCATTACACAATGAAAGTCAAGTGGTCGGAACGCTCCAGCATCAGAACATGGTTAAGAATTGAGGGTTCACTTCATCTCCATTCTGTTTTGTGGAAGTTTCTCTTGTTGGTGATGCAAGGAATTGTCCATTCAGAGAGTCCTCGAATTGAAAGCAACGACATGTTTCACTGTCATTTGACGCTGGCATAATTAAATTGAGGGCAAAAGGTTTTGTGGTGAAAATTATGATTTTATGCAGCGCTATTTTGCAGCCACACGAAAAATACTAAGAGGAATTGCATTTTCAGACAACTTGCAAAAGCATTTGTTCCAATTCTCGTAAACTTTATGACTTTGCCTGGCGGAAAAGTTGTTTTGATGCGCATCAACCTGAATGTTTTTCTCCACGAAAAGACTGTTACGGATTTTTTTTGCCCCTCCAACTAAACGTGAAATTAAAAACTTCATGCTACAAATGTTGTACGGCTAGTTGTGCTTAATTATTTACTGGTGGACGCGGAGAGAAATCTTAAATTATATATGCAAAGGTGGAGGAAAAGAGGATGATTCATTCATATTTTTCCATGAAAATTCTCAGCCTGTGCCGTCCTTTTATTGTATAAATTATGATTACAGTGAAAATCGCTGCACAAAGTTGAAAACAATTGTAAGAAAGATAAATGGCCCAACTTTTGCCAGTCACCATTATTATGACCAAAGTCGTGCAGTGGCAACAATGGACGAGAAGAAAGAATCTCCTGCTTTTCCACCCTAATCGTTCATTCATAAATCCAATCTTTAATGTTGTCTCGCTGTTTGTTTTCCCAAACGCCCGGCAAATTTCCCTCGATGAAGAATAACAACAGAACGTGACTTCTTTTGATAGAACCAAAAAAAGCACAACGTCTGTTCGGCAATCTTAAAAATTATCCTGCAATATTGAATTTTATGTTTATGAGGAATACATTTTTGTGGAAGTTATATTGATGCTGTCGCACAAAGTCAAAATTAATCATCTGACGATGAAAGCTTGACGCTGTTTCAGAGCTTGTGCCGAAAGTTCATCATCAGCATCTTCTTATCTGGCGATGAAAATATTGCGGGCGAAGAAGTTCCATGAATCAAAATTTTCGCTCAATATCCTCCAAACTTTTCACATTACAAGAGAAGTAATTTTTTTTCCACAAGTACTCGAGATGACGTGATATTGATGTTGGGAGAGACTCTTTAAATTCTCCCTCATCTGACAAAGAGTGGACCTTTTTCATCTTAACTGCAATGAATTTATCCCTTAATCCAGCCTCAGCTACAGGGGAGAAGGTATTAAAAATATACAGAGTGATTTTCCCGCCTCCCCTGTGAATTAGTTGATTGCAATGCGATGTGAGAAATTTTCGAGGGTGTTTGAAAGCGCCGAGAGTGGTTTAGCCTCAGTCACTGGCTATGTAATAATACAATGACGCCTCGTCAATCAAAATACCCAAAGAGCCACGCAAACAATGCGACTTTTTATCCACACACAGCACCGGCCAAGTGATGAATTAGAGGGCGAATTAAACGCGCCCCGACCACTCGAAGGCGCGCCCGCGAGCGTCCCGTGAGACTTCTCTGGGCCGTACAGTGTTAATTTGTGCAATAAATATCAAAAGAGCGGCGAGGTGGTGAGAGATGATGATTAATAACTCACCTCCATGAATGGGCGAGAGTCTGCGGGGCGTCTGGTCCATGGAAAATGCGCAAAAAGCCAAGCCGCAAGTTCGGGCCATGGAAATTGATGGCAAATTAAATGGTTTTACTGGCGGCGCCCTGCGAAATTGTGTATATATGGCGCAACTTTAAACATACACACGGAGAACTACTTGGAAATCTCAATATGTGCTTTGTGGCTCCCCTGAGACGTTCACCCCTATCTCGGGTTAATTCCCACTCCGGACACTCGAGGAGGATTAATGCAGAAAACTAATTGGACTTATTATAAATTCTAATTGCTCACTCCGTCGATGCAAGAGCGCTTCGGTGTGGCAATAAAAGTCCGATAAGAGCAACGGATGACTTCCGTTGGGGCAACTTTCACGAGGCTGTCAGACGAGAAACAGCCAAAAAGCTCACCTTTGGGATGCAATTGCAATTTATTCTGGGTGATTTTGCACAGTAGATATCTCTTTAATTGACTCTATCTACTCAGTTAAATTCAAATTGCTCGTATACACTTGATGTTCTCTGCGAGAAAATGCCATGAGGGCTCAACTGTTGATGAATGCGAAAATCGATGGGAGAAAGTTTCCAATAACATGTGAACCTTCTTCAGACTGTGAAATTCTTCTCCATGCCATTCAATAATTGCTGTAAATACTGAACAACTTTGTTGAGGAGGCAAGAGGAAGCTCGTAAAGTTGCAAAGTTTGAAGTAATCCTGGGTGGAAAAAGTCCTCACTCTCGGATGCGGTGTTCCTTTTTTCCATCAGCTCTCCGGAAAACCACTAAGCTCCAGACTCTCTGAGTGATTTACGATTACCCACGATCGCATGCATAAATATAGAAGCCATTCTTTTGCAATAACACTTTCAAGTTCAAATGTCACTCACATGAACTCGCCACCACACCCATAATTTCACCCCCAGTTTGGATTCTCATGACTTCTCTCTTGGGCTGCACATTTTATATGGACAAAAAAGCTCCGCAACTTTGCATTTTCAACTCTTTTTTTCCCTGCGGTCAAGGGTTAAAGTCCCGGCAGTGGAGAGTATATATAGTAATGAATTCAGTCTCATGACGTGATTCCTTCACTGTTACGCCCAGTCACAAGTTTCAACTTATGACGTGGAGGTGCTTTTGTATTTTATGCTCTCCAAAGTCTCATAGAGTTTCATATGAATCCCATAAAAGCATCGAATCGACGGTTTGATCATTTTTTCCCACCACGCTCCTCAGCCTCAACTCGTTTATTACACAATTCAGAAAGAGTGGCTTGGTCCACTTGCTTCACGCTACACAAATGCTATCGCTGCAGCACCTGGATTGAAACGTTTTGTGGCTATTTAAAGAGACTTTTGGTTTTGAGTCTCTCTGACATTTTCCATTATCTGATTGCAAAAAGTGTGTGTATGAATCTCGTTCCTTTTTTTCCCTTCGCATTCCTCATCCTGTTACTCGAGGATATTTCGCCATTTCATAAGGACGGCAAGCAGATAGCATCAGCTTCCCTCAAATGTCCGGGGCATCAAGCATTGACATGATAGATTTATGGTACACTTCCAGGCCCTCCCTTGCTCCCACTAGTGATCACAGCCTCTGGAAGAGAGACGAATGTAACGAAAGTAAGTGAAATGAGGAGAAATCTGGTGGTATTTGTTAGCAGTGCCAAATGGGGATTTGGGAGCCTGTCGAGTGGCCCGGCAAAAACGGCAAATAATCCATTCACTCGGAACTACATGATTTAATGACCCAATCTATTCCCCATTATCGACAACTTACTGGCCTTTTAGCACTCCCTCGACTTTGTGCATCCACTTGACTCTCTCAGTCTCTCCTTCTCAGCTCAAGAGCACCCCCAAATTGCACCCCATTACACTATCGACATTCCTCTTCACTCCAAGATCCTCTCCAGAACACAACCCACACAACGATTTTTTTTGGTGGACGGAAAAGGAGAAGATATCAATTAGACATTTCTAAAAACGTTCAGTCGCAAGGAAAGTCTTCGGGCGTATGAAAAAATTGAAGGTGGAGGAAGTTTTGAGGCAAAGTGTCACATATTAACATTGCAGTCACGTATTTCATTAGCCGAGTCGTCGACGATAATAACCAATGTCGTATTAATAAAATCACTCTGAGGCTCAGACACTCCAGATGCAAGTCTCTCTATGATATCGCAAGAAAGCGTCAACTCTTCAGAATTGATGATGAATAGTGAAGAAGCGCAACTTGTGGAAATTCACGCCAAAGGATCAAATTTCAATTCGATCAATCATGAACTATTGAGGAAGTGAAATTCAATGATTTATTGACTAAATGATACGAAGTTTATACTATCGTCTTATTTGCATAATCACAAAATAAACTAAAACAATATGTAAATCGAAGATGTGTTGAATTAATTTTAAAGCACAGTTTTGCTGGCCTTTGATTCACAGAATCCTTCACAGGGAATCGCACTCTGTGGCTTATTTTGATAGTGTTTCACTCCATGTGTGTGTGTGTGTTTGGTGTATTTTGACAATCCACAGCCTTGGGATGATATCACGCTCTTCCGTCCAAAAACCATTTCAACTGTGAAAACATTGTTCAATAGTTTCCCCACATAGAAATGTAGTTTTGCCGAACTTTCTACGGTTAGGTGTGCTGAACATTTTGCAACAATAATACGATAATTTCGTGATGAAATTCAATGAGACTAATTAAGGAGCTGACAATATAGGATGGTCGACGTTGAACGTGCATCAAGAATTATTTCAACAGCAACCATAATCCATATAGCATTTCTGGGCAATTCCGCTCGACATTTTCCGACTCCGGCGAGAAAATCGCAACCATGTGACGAATTGTGGTCGCATTTGTGGTGAAATTGCATTCCATTTGGTGTAATGAATTGTAATTAAATTTAGCTTGGAGGAATATTTAGGAGACACTGTTGAATAATAATATGGCACAAAACATGCACACGAGAGAGTATCCTCTTGAGGAAATCACACTGCTGAGGGAATAAATTTTATTTTCCTCTCTCTCGCGTGCACTCTTTTTTGCCCACGATCGTGCTGAAGTTCAATGTCTTTTTATTTGCAAAATGAAGGCACTCTCATGGCCACTTCTTCGACTTCTCCAAGCTAAACCCACAGACAATTTTACACATTGATCAGACAAGCGTGAAATTGCACTTTAACTACCCCTTGAGGGGTGTGGGTGGCGCGCACAACTTGGAGACACCATAAGACGAAAGTCCACCAACAATACGGAATTTATTTCTTATTTTCAGCAGCAATTTCACACGACTAACGATTCGGGGGCGCGAATCTTTGCTCACCCCCCGCCTAGAAAATTTACATTCTGCCACTTGGGAGAAACTTTTCTCGCATCCTTCCGCGCTCTGGTAACTATTTAAAAAGCTGCAGACAAACTTTTATGCCTTCAAATAGACACTGGCATTGTTATCTGTGCGGTGCCCTGGAGAACAAATCTATGGCACACAATGAAAAGTGCTAAATCATGTAATGGAGCGCCTCTCGAACTCATTTCGCCTCAAGTGATTTCAACCTAAATTAACCTTTCACTGGGTGTTGTGCAGTGGCGATTCTCATGGTTTAATTTCCCAACCAAAAGTTCTCTGTGTGTGGAAATAGAAAATGAAAAATCTGCACAAAACCAACGTTGG
Source organism: Phlebotomus argentipes (assembly GCF_947086385.1). Lineage (NCBI taxonomy): Eukaryota > Metazoa > Arthropoda > Insecta > Diptera > Psychodidae > Phlebotomus > Phlebotomus argentipes. The sequence continues at coordinate 1,996,871 of NW_026776181.1, read as the reverse complement.
AAGCAAATTAAAGATTCAAGGCTTGTTACCATTGCGGACTTTCTCCTTTCCCCCCTCTACCTTTCGGTATGAATAGATAACGATGTGATTATTAGTTTTTCTGCGACTCTGAACGTGACTTAAATATTAGAAGCAACTTTGTGACTGTCTCTCTCTCTCTCTCTCTTATATATCACTTGTTGACGATGTAAATAAATCTGGGAAAAATGGCAGAGCAATTTAGACAAAACTTCTTATCGCGTGATGAATGGGAAAATGCCAAAAATGCTTAATCTACAAAATCCCGAAATTCATCCCGTCTATCTATAAAGCAATCCCCAAATTCAAGTATTGACTTGATTATGGGTTTTAACAGCTTGCAAAGTTACACTTGAACTCGGTGAACTTCTTAAAGTGTGAGTCAATGAATAAATCACTTCTTGAGGGTTTTGAGGTATAAGTAGATAGAGAAGTTTGTGCGGAGCGGCAAAATTTCATCGAGGAATTAAAGGTATAATTTGAGGAGTTGGTCGTTGGAAATTAAGAGGGGTGACCCTCGACTTTATGGGCAAAATTTATCATTTTAATTTGAGGAGCACAAGGAAAGTGCACAAGTTTTACACTTTCACAACATCGCCAGGCGGGGATTTCACATAAACTGCATTGAATCCTGTGTGGAGCAATATGGGATAAGGGTGAATGAGGGGCGCGCCTCGAGAGCTATGAAGAAGAGAAGTGTCGCTGTTGAAGGTATAGAGACTTTATTTAGCAAAATTGTCACGTATTTCATTATCACAGGGAAAGACTTGCGTTTATTATAGGAAGCTTTTCGTACACACACAACTTATGATTTTTAATTTAATACCCAGACTGACAACATTCTTACTTCATGGGATTTTCTCCTGTGCTCTTGATGAGAGTGCAGAGAATGGTGGGCTGGGGTGTGTGTCACCTTGATGAACTTTTCATCTGTGCATCGAGATGAGTAGATAAACATTGTATCCCGATTAGACGACAAAGCAACCAACAAGTCGTAACACTCCCCCTCGTTATTTGCAACGTGGACGTGTATTGGCTGGGGCGCACAGTGATCGGGGGGAGGCGGAACTTACCCCCTTCGGCCACTGTGAAATATTTAGCAAACCTTCAAAATACCTCCGAGCAATTATCATATTCATTCGAGAGCGTTACAACCCCAAAACGGCCACGTTAACCCGAGTGGGGTTTTCACGATTCATTGCCGTAATCTGATTGTCTGCTCATCCCCGGACCATGGCTGGCAGCTCATCTATTGCATTCCAGCTCTGCCCGTTAAATCTTGATTGCAAATTGCTAAACAGCACCGATGCTCATGGCAAACGGGGAAGTTCAGAAACCGCACACGAAGGCAGTTTTTTAGGCGCGGAGTCTGTGAATTGGTGGTCTTTTTCCCACCCATCGGAGTTATGAAGAGATAATTAAAATAATGAAATTGTACCAGTCTTCCGAAGGCGCGCATCAGAGAGATTTTTGGAGGTATAATTAAATTTTTCTCTAAACCCCAATGGAAGGGATGGAGAAATTATCTCAATTTTATTTCAAATTCCGCTCAAACAGAGTTACAAAAATTATCAGCGAAAGCTAAATTAATTTTCCAAAGTACATGGGAATTTTTGGGACTTGATTGATTTTTTATCATAAATAAATTTTACATTATATTCGTGCAATACAACAATAATCCATTATCCCTGAAAATAATCACGAAACTAAATTATTCAACGGCCAGACATTTTCGACTGTAAAATTCACTATAGGTGGAGTACATAAATAATGCATTGCACTTCTAGTCATGTCCAATTCACCTCCTTGATCATGTCACCATCACTGTGTCACAGTTCTAGCAATTTGCGGACGCTTCCTTGCTTCAAGTGCCGCCGGGAAATTTCGTTAGTGTCCGGTCACTGGACAATTTGTCACATTTCCGGCCTCGAAGCGAATTACTCGCAAGATTCATTGTTCCTCGTGTTGTGGATTAGACAAAATTTAGGGACGGGATTTCAGGCTCGTCCACTCAAAGACAAATTCCACTGCCATGCAGTTTTTTCAGGGTGTGTTAGACTAGATTGAAGAAATATTTGATGGATTCTGCCTGTCGGACTAGATTTGCATACATTTCCTGGGCATGAAATTGCGGAGATTGCTTTAGGAATTTACGTGATATTTTCAGCAATAATTCTTGCTAGAAACTGTTAAGTATTCATGCAATTTTTCCAACATTTCCTGAAAATTGCGCAGACGGAAAAGTGCAAAGATTGGTGCTCGAAATTCATCTCTCCACCTCTGATGCTGAATTGATGTTCTGCATTTATAGGTAAGCCATTAGGGTACTCGTCTGCACTGATTCGTGAATTATTCAATATTCAATCGGTGTCAGTTAAATTCATCGATTTTTGATTTCACATTCATTTCTCTAGCAATTTCTCTGCGCTGAAGGTGAGATTGTGAATTTGACGTTGTAAATTTTTGATGAGTTTTCCCAAGTTTCCCACTTTTCTCCCCATTCGTCCAACTCGAGTTGCACTCCAGGACATTATGTAACTCACTTTATTCCGACACTGAGCGAGAGAGAGAGAGAGGGTGTATCCAAATCCCAGTGTATTGAATTAAGTAAGATTTGGGGAACTTTATTTAACTCTCTGTGCGCTCAAAATTGTCTCAATCCCACACAAAGTGTATGTGGGAGCTTTTGAAACTTTCCTCCGTGCTTGAGTGGGTTTTCCTTGGGAATGTGCTATGAGGAAGAGTCTTGTCCAATGACATCTCTTTTTAGTGAAATAATAACATCATATATAGGTTAAGGAGTCTTTGTCAAGCGGAGATTACCAGAAAATCTCCTCTTTCACTCGCTGATCACTATAACGACTCCGTCAACATCTTCCGGGTTCTTGTGTGCGGCTTACAAAGTGGGTCAGCCAGAGGCATTGTTCGTGGAGGGAAAAGTTGCTCTCACTACTCTCTGTGTTATCCTCCTTTTTGTCTCACAGTGTGTTTTATGTTTTAAGCGACAATACCACGATTTTCTTCTTGAGCCCAAGGATTTAGCTCCACAATTTCGCTCAAGATATAGCAAATAAATGCTGTAAAATGGGAGTGAAACCACTCGGTTGAGACGATATTGCAGACCTTTCTTGGCATGGAGAAAAAAATCCATCTCGTCATCTATTCATCATGTTGTTCCCATGAAAGACAAATCAAGGAGCTCGAGGTATGGTATCGGAATGCCATGAATGGCAATATCAACAAGAGGAGACGTGCCTCGGGGCCCACCATGGGATTGTGTTAATAAACAGCCTCGGGGGTTTGGGGGAAGGTTTTCTCTGGTTCATTTATTAAGTCTGAATCTCTCAAATTCTTGAGGCGTTTCCTTCACATTGTTCGATATTCACTCACAGAGAGGGAAATGACTCAAGACATTGATGGAAGGTTCTTGGTGTCGACAGTTGTTGGGTGATAAAATACTACCATCACGAGTAATTATAATCATCATCAATAGTATAGGAATAATGTTTGTAATATTACCTTCCTGCTCTGTCATTCTGGGCACTGAGAAAATGGAAAATTTGAACTTGGCACTATGTGAAACATCATTAGAGTTTTGTCAATCAATCAACACGATATTCCCTCATTATCTCTGACCATTTCCACCATGTATATTTCTCCGATTTTCCTTTCGGCGCACTCTTTTGCCTAAATATTTTCCGCACGCAATATTCCTCCCGTTTCACGTCTGCCGTGAGACATTAGCGTCAATTTAAGTCCCATGAAAAAGCCCAATATTGCGCTATATTTGGTTGAAATTAGCAGGAATAATGGTTGTTGAAGAAAGCACCGTTCAAAGTAGTTTAAGTGTATGTAATAAACCAACTGTAATCCCGTTCCAGGAGTGGTACTTTGCATTTACAATTCACCTCCACTGTGGGCAAAAACGTGGCCGGAGAAGAGACGATGATTGGAAATTTTGTTGGAAAAGTTTTCCAATACCGCCCGCTATGGGTGGGAAAACGTTAATAAGAGGCTGAGGTGAAAGTTTTCTCATCTGTACAGGAAGAAGGGATGGTTTTTCCATACTCTCTCTCTCGCTCTGTCGTGATCTTTTTCCTCCCTGTGCCCACTCAGGTAACTTGGTCGTGTATTTTCATGCTGAATGTTTTCCCATTGAAAATCGATTAACTCTCTCGCACAGCATCTCTACATTAGTCCGAGTTTATTCTGCACTTTTAGCATGTTCCTCACACTAAGTTCTCGCCCTTTTTCTGCACTCGGCGGCAACTGGAGTACAAATTCGAATTAAAATTCCACCCCAAGGGCGTCTAGTGTGTGGCTGAAAGAGGAGTTCAAAAGTATCCCCCGTGGATGAAGTGGCGGTAAAATAATAAAATTATCCGGGAAATTTGAGGAGGGACGGAGTGTCGAGGGCGGTGAGAGTGGTGGTTTTAAGAGGTGGATTATGATGAGTTTTATTATCGAATTAGTATGGTATTCCACCTCAAATATGGGAGACAACTCTTCATCCACTAACACCACTTGATTGACACAAGTCAGTTCGCACTCGAATTGAGAGAGGGAAAAATCCGCCAGATAAGCTCGCCTATACTCATGAGTTGTGGGATTTTGCCATGATTTCATTACAATATTACTATGGATTGAATTGGATTATGTTTTCAGAGATTGGCGGTTTTGTGTTTACATCACTAAAGCTTATACAATAATGACTCGCTCATGGCGAATAAATTGAAAATACACTTAATTTTGCAGGGCAAATAGCGCAACTCATGCACAAATACTATAACTGTGATATTTCAGCGTGATGCCGCTTCAGTTGCCATGCCCACAAGCCAGAGGGGCTCCGAATATGGTTGTAGGCCCTCAACAACTTAATCCAGATGAGGGACACAATCTAATGCCATGGAATCTCTATCTAATTTAATAATGCGCCGAGAGCGAGAGTCATCGTGGAAAAATTGTGCCTCCATTAACACGAGTTTGCCCATTATTATTCGTTTGCAAACAAGGTAAACACAAGCTATTAATCATCCCCGAGGCCACCCCTATTCACCCCCATTCATTCGCATAAATTAACACCCACCCACATCCTTTGGCATCGAGCGCCCCACTTTCCCAAGTGCATGGCGCACAATTCACGTCACTGCCTTCACTATTTTATGTGCTGCGCCGGGATTGATGGAGCAGTGGATGATTTTTGAGTGACACATTAGCCTTTTTTGCATAACACAGACAGCAAAGCACTCTTTTATGTTTCCAAGCACAAGGGCTGACAAAAAGGCCGGGACTCTATATAGTGCATACAATAAACAAACTATTGGGGACAAAAAGCCGCCCGTGCGCTTTTAATTAAGCCGTGTAATATTCATATTCCTCATTTTTCCCAGGCTTTTTTTTTACTATTTGCCGTTACGCCGACAACTAAATATTTAACAGATAATGGTTGATAAATATTTTTGTAAAAGGTCGTCCTCAAATATTTACCGTGATTGAATGACGAGGAATTGAATAAACACTTTATTTACATGAACTGTAATTATTATGAGTTTAGAGGGAAATTCAACTGATTTGACAGGGTTTTTACTGTGAAAGGCAGTTATGTTTGGGTAAATAATCCTCTTTTTCATACAAACACGCCGTTTCTGAATGATGAATTTAGACCAATAAATTGTCTTTTCTCTACTTGCTGTATAGTTTTTGTCACACTCTTTCTCTCTCTAAGCTCATAAAACCATTCATCTCAAACATATGTGACTAATGAATATTCAGTGGTTGGAATTCATTTCGCAAAGCATGACCATGGGGAGAAGCATTTCCCAAAAGTGCTCCACCTTTGCATCTACAGCAAGGTGGAGCCTTCATCTCAATTCGTGCGATTTATATCCATATGTAAATACGGGGAAAATGGAACAAATATTTTGTTCTTTTCCATTCCTCGGCCGAGATGGGAATTTGCATAAAATTAAAATACATTTCCTCCAGCAACACTGGAGCTTGAATGGAACATTTTCCAATTTTTCCTCGTCCTGCGATGGGCGGGTTGTGACTCTCGAATGTGGATGTGTATATGTATGGCAAATGATGAGGGGCGCGCTCACGGAACAAGAAGTTTCCTTTTGGGCACCTCTCACACAACAACTCTGTGTGTGGATATTATTTTTCGCTCCCATGAGCTTTCACAATACCATAAATGGATGTAAACGGTGCAGATGTGACTCAAATCTGAACAACTCACTTAACGTAAAATTTACGAGACGACATTCACATTTTTTCCATCCATTCTCTCTCCCATGTTTGGTCTTTTCCTTCAGCATCTTCAGCTGTACTTTTTCCACCCTCTTCCGTTTTAGCTTTCCCAGCACACACACACACACTTCCATGGGCGTGCAATTGTTGAATGAGAGGAGTTTGTGTGTTAGTCATAGAGAAAAATGATTCTTTCATTTTCATTATTCCACTATCACCCAGCGCGTCATCTTCAGCCATAAAAGGGCGGAAGGGGTGGTGAAAATATAAAAGAGTGGAACACATGTTGGGCAAGGGAGGACGATAAAGGCAAATTTACGCACTCAGAGTGTCTATTTCCAGCTGAAAGAGTTTCACACACTCTCTGGAAAGTGTCTCTCTAAACAGAAGATTTTGCACTCAATGGAAATAGGGAAAAAAAAGTCGCTGCAAAAAGCGCATAGTTATTTACGACCGCGCCAATATTGGATGGAGAAATTATTTAAATGAGACAAGAACAGGTACACTTTTGGGCATGTTGCTCAAGTGCAGCTCCACATTCGCATGGCGAAGCGGCAACTTGTCGGAAGTCAAATATTTAACCACTCGTTTCTAGTGTTTCACCGCATATTGCAGTTTGGGGAGCACATTCTTCTCTTGGCTGCAGCGCTCCAATGTTCCGCCTGCCACAAGCGCAAGAGCAACATATGAAGAGATACTTCTATATGGTGCACAAAAGCTCTCCCCAAAGACGAGTGTGGGGCGCGCGGTGTTGAGCTTGTGGAAAATTCATATGTGGAAAAGATGCAGAGTTTCAACTTGTACACCTTATTTTGATGCGGTTATGCACCATGAATTCCTCTAAATTTACCCAACTTATGTTCCTTCTCTCCCGTTTCGCCCTCTTTATGGCTCCCTTCTGGGTGAGTGGTACAAAAGGGGAGCATCAATGCCTGTTTGTAAACATATCTGTTGCCATGCAGAACAACTCGCATGAGTTTTAGTGTGGCGAAACTCAAGGAGGATTAAACCTGCTTTATTTAAATTGAATTGAAATTAATTTACTGGAGATGGTTTTTGATGAAGACTTCTGGACGTATATTTGTGATTCTGCATGGAAACATTTCCTCACAAGAAAATATATATGTAACTTTAGCCAAATTTTATGCCCAGATTGAGTCTTTTGAATCCATGAACTGGGGAATATACGCCATAAACTTCTTTATGACTGAATCAATGGAACTCTGAAGGCTCTCCTTCATTTCCTCTTTCTGCAACGCGTTATCGTCTTTTTATTCCGCTGCCGGAAAAGATGTGAAAATCAATGTGAAAATGAGATGCTGTACGGCTCGACGTCGTTCCTCATCGAAGGGTAATCGAGAGTGAGTCGCTGTGCTGAAAAAAGGGATAAATCCCACATAATCTATTCGATTTACATAATCGCCCATAGAATGATGATCAATTTGATGAGAGTGCATGGCGGAGAAAACAAGGAGACTTAAGTTTTCATCATAAAGTGTTTTATTTATGAGACACAGAGTGTGATATATCCGAAAAGTGAGATTTTGGATACGGAAGCACCCCCTCATTTTCCACCCATCATCTCCCTCTTCCGCTCACTTTATGGCATTTTGGTCGGGGGTGAAAATTCACCGAACAAACGCACACAAAGGCGTCATGCTGTTTTATTTGAACCTTTGTCCTATGGGCGATGACTATCATCTCTCCTCGCCGAATTTCCTCAGAGATGTTATCTTTTGTCTTTCACCCCACACATATGTTTTATCCCGACTTTCACCGGCAATTTCCATGTGAGACTACGGCATCCCCGAATGCGAATCCTGCCCACAAGCCACTCATAAATCATATTTCACTGAGAATGGATTTCGATCTCATGACTTTTGCCACTGAGTTTCTTGATCTTGCATCACCTGAAATTATTTGCACATCGATGTCAGGATCTTCCCTTCGAATGTGTAAAACTCTATATACGCTCGGTTGGGGAGCGTGTGTGAGATTGTGATTGAATTTGTAGAAAATATTTTATGGTAATATTCTAGTCGACAGGATCCGAGACTCGGTCTTCCGCCGGGGATGTCTGTTCCTCTAGTTGAGCGAAAATTTAATTGAAACAACATCCAGTAAATCCTGGTGAGCTTATTCTCCGAAAATGAAAAGCTTTCCCCGTTCCCAGAGTGCCCCAAAACGGGACCTGCATATTTTACCAATTGGGATTTATGTTCTGTAGATGGTCGTCAGAATACATTATTGTTTGTTTTTCACCCACACCTTTGCCACAAGTCTCTGGGTGTCTTTTCTCTCTCTCTGGGTAAAACTTCTCTACAGAGGCAGAGGAGGTATAATAGAGGTAATAACACTGGAAAATGTTCCACAAGTTTCAGCCCCTTGTTCGAGAGTGAGGGACACAATTGAGTAATTTATATGAGGAATAATGTGAGTATATGTTTTTCCATGCATCCCAGAGAGACATTCAGTGAATACAGAGAGTCTAACTTCTGGGTAGAATTTGAATAATGCGACTTGAGAAATTTAATTGCACGCAACTTGCCTATGATGAAATGAAGGGCAAAAAGAAAATCCATTGCATGTCACATGAGGAAGTGATCACTGTAGTAAAGCATTCTTTACCTCCCCATTATCACGTTATCCACTTCTGTTTATATACGGAAATCTAAATAGATTGTGGTTTTTCATGCAGACACACTTCCCCTTTCTGGAAACTCCTCTCACACGCTGTGTCTAACGAACCGTCAAAGACACATTAATAATTATTTTTTTGTGGCTGTCCCTTCGCAAGTAACTTTTGCCCTTTTGTCCCCTCTCTCGACTTCGGGCCCTCTGAGGAGCGCTGGAATGGCTAGATTCATGCGATAGCATTATGAGCTCAACACACGAGATTAGAATCTAAATCAGACTCCCTACAAACAAGCCCTGTGGGACGTCTTCCAAACGCACGACTTATGATCCAAGATGATAAAGTGATCAAAATATTGCACCCCGACCGCCTTTGTCCACACTTTTAATTAGCAGACGCACCGGAATGCATGAGACTCATCCCTGAGGATGTTTCCCATCCGCCTCAACCGTGTCCGTGCCCTTGGGAGTGGAGTTCATAAATTTTCTCTCTACATTCGTTCTAGACTTCAACAAGCGTTCGCCCCTCTTCACGGAGAAATTTGAGACACAAGTCAAACTTTTCGCATATCATGCTATTTACATAAGCGAATAAAAATATAAAATCTGCTATTCAATGTGATAAAGTTCTTTTAACACTGTTTCCATCGACCAGCCGTTTTTTTGCTGACAAGTCTCCGGAGGGTGAAAAGACTGAACGGCGCAATTTCAGTACGAAATATCTTTTTCACTATAATACCCAGAAAAGCATGACAGAATATTTTGAATGATGAATATACAACATAACACTGTTAAAGATATTTAATTTTCATGTGTTCAGACACAATAGAACGAGTAGTATATCTAACTTAATTATAACTCAAATATCAATAAATTTAATCTTGCTCGGAGACATCCATAATCTTACTACAAAAAGCCACATTGAACGTCTGATTGCTTTTCATGCTGGGAAAATTATGGAACTTGCAAAGCTTCACAGGCCACAACAGAGAGGGAAGCTTATCAAAATTTGTGCTCTGAGACTAAATTGAGCACTATATGTTGTCGATTGGACATAAATTTCATAATGTATTTAAAGGAGTTAATTATGTTTTGTAAATTAATGGCACACTCCCACACAGTTCCATGAGAGTCGATAATTTCATAATACATAATTTGCTGAAATTAAGTGATTGAATTACAGCAGCTATTAGCATGGAAATTTCCGTGGTAAGAATATTTATCCTGTTTTCACGCGCAGCTTCTGTATTATGGAGCTGGATGCCTAATGCGGTACAATTTGTTGTATTTATCACCCAGGAGGAGTCTCTGTTTGCCATTCTTGGGCAATTTTCCTGCAAATCCATCACAGTCTTGTCGTATGAGATGGCTTTTGGGGATTGAGGCAGTAGAGAGGGGGAGAGAGAGAGAGAGAGTGAGGCTTTATGTCTTCTTCCCCAGCAGCACAACCAGAAGACAAACCATTTTCCTTCCGGGTCATCTGTATATCAGAAGTTGTACATGGCAAAAGTAAAATTCGTGATTTGTCACGCATGTAACCATTATTGAGTCATTTCATTTACATTATATGCCATTTAGGCGAATTGTAGGCCCGCATCGGCCGGGAGGGAAAAATCTCCGGTGCGTTTGGCAAATAAAAGGTGAAAGATGGGGAGGCGAATTTAAAGTTTTGCCTCCATCTGTGGATGCTCTTGGATGCCAAACACAAAAGGAGACGGTGTGATACAGCTATCATCATTTATTCAGGATACACACCATAAACCTTATCCTTAATTTAAATCTTGCTCCAACTTTATATAGTCAACTTAATTTGAATTTCCCCGTGTAATAGAAATGGTAAATGGGCTCATGGCCTCAGGCTGAACTTCCCAGTAATGGGAAATTATACAGTCGTCTCTCGTGGAAAATTGCATAGACTCTCTTCCCTATTCGTCTTTGCGATAGAGAATGCTGGCATGTTGTCTCTCTCACCTTTTTTCCCCGATATCCAACCGCATCCTTGACGCTCTTTTCTCTCTCTCTCCCCGGAAAAGTGCCCGGAGGTCTGAACTCCCACACACAAAATGCCACCACATATGGAGAATATGGTGAACTTTGCACCCTTCTTCCGTCTCAATTGTGTATGGGTCTTTCAGACAAAACAGTCACAAAATTCCACGGAAATCATCTCAGCGGTTCAAGAATCTCCTCACGTTCGAGTCAGTCGTCAAGCTCTCAAAGGGCTTTCACGTTAGGAAAAGAGATGCCCCGAAGAGAAAAATCATAGAATATTTTATGCCGCATACATTTTCAGGGCTCAATATCTATTGTTGCGATCCTTCACTTCCCTTTATTGGTCATGTCAACAACTGTGAGCGTGTCTATGCAATCAGCACTTGCAATCACGTCCTGTCAAACAGATTAATTTGATAGATATGACCGTTCAATTATGCAAATTGCCTCTGAAGTGAATTATTGGCTGCAATTGCTCTGCCCGCCCGCATTGGCACTGAAAAATCAAACGCGATAACCCCTTTTGTCATTCCTCTGCGTTTTCTTCTCTGGTGGCCTGATGAACCGTGTGACATGATAAATGAACGGTGACATGAAAATACCATTTGAATGTGAAATTGAAAAATATATCGATTTCTACCCTCGGCAATTGGCAGTGGAATATTTCGGGGAGACATGGACAAATAACATGAGAATATGTTCCCATTCGGGCGCACAGTGTTGCGGAGGAAAAAGGCGCTCTAGTAAATTTTAATTAATTTCATGACCAGTTTCACTTGTTATACCGTGTAAATTGCGTCTGTGGATGTGGATAATGAGTCCCTGGAAAGATTATATACTACATATTGCAGTTGTTTGAGAAGCAGAAATGGAACATTTGATTGTATCTGAGTTCCGAATTGCGACGCTATCAAATTATAAAGGTGAGGGTTTTTATTGAAATCGGAAATTTTCAGCTCAATTGGCATGTTTTTCGGAAGGTATAATTGACAAAGAAGCATTCCTCATACTCCGCATCTCGGGAAATTTATTATTTTCAGAGGATATTGGCAATTGGATGCGAAATGTTGTGGCAAGAAATGCCCTATCAAAATGTTCTTGCGATGTACAGAAATTTATTGTGTATACACGAGTCTGGAGAGTGGGAAATTTCTAAAATCAGCTTTTCACTTAATGAAATCGAATTGTGTCTGGGTAGAAATCCCCTCAATGTGGAAAAGGGGTTGCGATGGAGAATTCATCTGTGCTGATGAGTTGAACTTTATGCCATTAATCATTGTATTTCTCTCCTAGTTTTCTGTCTAACATTTCACCTTTGCCATTTGTATCTTCTTCATTGTAGAAAATTCTCCCGCTTGTTTGCCCTCTCGCACCACTCTCTGTCTCGTTTATATTGGCAAACGACATCGACGACAGAAATATAACGACGGGGGTGTGTTTTCTCCCCTCCACCAAAGTGCCTCATTATTTATCTTCTGCAGAAAAATCTTGATTCTGCTGACAATAAAAATTCTCTCTCTCTCTCTCGTGTGTTGGGATGTTTAAGAATGGGGTGGGGGTAACTAATGAAAAATGTCAGAGAGTTATGATAGTTGACTCAAGAGGAAATATTTACTTTCATCTTGTTACATTTTATGTGTGCAAGCAAATGGAAGTAAATCCTCCACATGTGGGATTAATTGAAGTTTGCAAAATGTTATTTAGTCTGTTGAAATTAAAGTTTTCCTTTGTGGTTGGCGAAAATTAATTTCAAACACTCTTTTACTTCATATTTTGCACTTGTTGTGAAACTGAAAATCAATTTGGAATTTTCTTACATTTTTCCTCGGATTTTTGTTCTTCTATATACATAAATTCCACTTCAAATCAACATAAACAATCGGAAGAGTTCAAACAAACCTTCAAATCGCATCATAGATCATTAAATTTACTCCATTTTCTCCTTTCAACTTTATATGCCTTTACTTTTAAAGCCTGTCATGAAGAGAGAAAAGGTTGGCTTTATAAATTTTCCCACTCAATTTTCTCCCAAATGTCCCAGCAGAAGTGACTTCATCAATTTTAGAATAGAACTCCTCAATGATTGATTGTGTCGTTCCACCCCTCTTATTTTTATATAAATTGTATCAATGCCTTATCCTTTCCGATTTACTCCGTGCACTGTGTGCACAATACGTCACGGCGTGCGGGGAAAGAATTATTATTTCACAAGGAGTAATTCCACCTGCGTCTTCGCCATTCCGTCCTTGTTTTGTCACCGATGGAAATTGGAGAAGTGGGTGGGCGGAAGCTGGAGCAAATCCGTGCATTTCACAGGTAATCGTAAACTTTTCTCTCTCTCTCTCTCTCTCTTGCTTGGCGGCGGTCTTTTGGGGAAATGTTCACCCATGTGGAAATAGATTAGGGCCATTTAATTGGCTACACAGTCGCCCACAGTGTCGCTATAAAACCACTGACAGTGCAATAAAAGAAGTCACAGCAATATTTCATTGATTTCAGCGATTCGCCCCATTTCCTGCGCTCCCTCTGGAATCTCTTGCTTGTGTCGGAATCGCGCTGGGGAATTGAAATAAATTCCAGAGGCAGCTGCTTCCTCACCATAAATTTGTGTATGGAACATCGACGAAATTTAAATTAAAATCTTCCTCCAAATTTCACCAGACACGTTCTTTGCCAACTCTTCTGGGTTTCATAGCCATGAGAGAGGCAAATGAAGTTGAATTAGGAGTCAAAAATAGAGTAATTACAATGTTCCATTAATTTCTTAAAGAGTCAAGCGGACAAGAAATCGCAGGAAAAACGGGAAAAATTCTTTCTCTACAATCCTCTTAACCAGACTATAGTAATTCTCATCATTATTGACAGTGTTTTCTTCTGCTCATGGGAGATTCTCCTGTTTCTTCTTGGGATATTTCTTCGAGTGAGCGGCAAAATAGCCCATAGAATTGCACTTCAGGGACAATCTATATCTATTGCCCAAGCTGAGCTCTCCCTCTTCCCTATTTGGCGAAAATGCTTAGGGAGGACTTTTCCAGTATCTGTCCTGAGCCATGGTGGAAGTCACCTCATAAAATATAAATGCGACAATCAATTGACCGAGAGTCAATGATATTTTTGCCGTGTGGGGAGCACAATAGATAAATCAGGCACAATATCTCTCGGCCGAGGATAATTGGTAGGAATTTATTGGGAAAATTTACCCCTTTGCTAAATTACCTCCCATTTGTTAATAGGACAAATGGTCAGAATATTTCTGCTTTATTGCTAAAACTTTCTCGCTTCCCTCTCGGCAGTTCTCCTTGTCTGTATGTGTGTGTGTATATTTTGTGAAACTTCAGCACGATCAATTCATTTTCATATCCATTTTGGGGCCTTGCTCAGAATACTTTTAGAAAGACAAAAGTTTGCCTCAAGTTTTGGTTTATTTTCAATTACAGCAAACTTTTAGCAAGGAAAATACTATATATGGTGAAATAGTTTACCTAAAATTCTACTTAAAATTTCGTCGCTGAACGATGAATTTTCTCAGTCGTCTCAAGTGTGTTTGATGAAGATGCTCTACTGAATTGTATTCAGTATTATTTAATGCCAAAATTCCCAATTAGGCATATTGCAAAATTGCTGTGTTCTGCAAACAGCTTTTGGTCAAATAAAGTGTTTTGTTAGCAGAATAATAAGCCGAGTAATGTGTACATTGTAGAGCCTCGAAGGGTGGCCCAACAATGGAATTGTTGTGGGCAATGGCCATTCAATATTGCAAATGGTGAACATGAGAACTCGAGAGTTGCGCCACAATTCTCTCACCATTTTCGTCTTCACCGATGCATTCCGCCAATTTTCTGTGAACTTGTACAAGAAGTAAAGGACAAATAAATCGTTAAACAATGGGAGGGAATCAGTAAAATCAGTTACTTCTGTCCTTCGGAACTCTGCTAAAGCTCGAATTCATAAGTAATTAAATCGAGGTCTTGTGTAAGAAACTCTCATGATGGGCCAAATGAGAGGAACTACATACGAAAAGTTCCCATGTCGTGTGGTCAGAATTTTCTCCAAGGATGAATATCACGAAAAGCTTTCAACACTATATTTTCACCCTCTCTCGTGTGTGAGACAAAGTCCTTGATGCATAGGGGGCGAATGATCTGAGAATTGAGTGGAGAAAAAAGAAGTTGTGGTTCTCAAAAATGTATATTAATTATGCTGATGACCTCCTTTTATGGCGCTCTTCTATGGGCGCCTCAATGTGAAGTTAGGGAAGGAAGTGGCAAAAGTAGGAAGAAATATAAAATTACCATATTAAAACACTTTCATTTATTTTAATGAATAACACCGAAAATGTTTATTGCGTGGAGGAATTTTTCAAATGTGAACTCGGGAGTGTGATTTATTGCATTCCTTCTGCCGAAGCACAAGGAATTTCCTGCCTTTTGTGCTGGAAAGCAATCAAATTTAGCATAGACCCACCTTTCATTGAAGAATTTGTTCATACTAAATTCCACGGTGGAACAATGCAAAAGTTCGGCGCAGGGAGAAAATTAAATAATTGAGATATTTTGTATTATAGACTATTTTCTCACGAGGAATGTGTAAGACATATACTTGATTCTCCTGCATGTTAAGGAAATTCAATCATGATATAACATTGCTGATTGAATCAAATTAATACATCGACCCTCAAAACTCAGGACTTCTTTTGCCTGGTGGACTTTCGTCCAGCTTGATTGATGAAGTGCACCAAAAGGAAAATGCATTAGGGACAATATGGGGATGAAAGACAAGGGGACAATTCGCAAATAGAGTGATTGATCACATAATTGCTTCACAATACTAATCTGATTCATTCGCCATGAGCATCTTCCGGGGTTTATCTCTTTAATCCTGCAGAGTTGTTCTTGAGTTGCAACATCTATTGATTAATTAGCCCCTTCGTTGGCGCCTATTCGTGTCATGTAACTCACAGCACAACAAGCAGAGTGGCGGGGGAGTTTCGGGGGTATAATTGGGAAGAATTTTTGTCAGGAGTGAAACTTTAGTGCAGAGGCGCGAAAGAAGCGACGGCAAAGTATTCAAATAAGGGGTGATGCTCAAAGCGCCATCAATTACCTTGTCGATCCCACTTAGTCTCCCCCATAAATCCCCACCGGGCGATTAAATCACGAGACAAACAATGCAAAACACTGCCGCTTCGGTGACGACGCCAAAAATTTATTCAAATACAAAACCACCCTCTTGTGGGGTCTTAAAACTAACCCCTGTCTCTCTGCAGTGTGGAATAGTATCACACTAATGGCTTGTATGTATTATTTACAGACTTTCCACCCAACTATGCCTCCGCCCGGTAAGTTGGCTGTATTCATTTTCACTTTAACTGTGTGAAATAATGTCTTAATGGGGAAAATCGACACCCCTCTCATGGTCTATGTGGTGCTGATATCCACCATGTATTACTTGGAGATTTATGTATTAAGTGTGAAGGATAAATATATCCTCGTTGAGTTCACCCCCGGGAATCCGGTGAGACAGCTCGAGAGTCCCAAAGATAAGAAGTGAAGTTTAAAAGGTGAGCAATTTCGCTAACAATGGTTGAAGAAGTGCTGAAGGAGGAAGATCGAATTTCAGCACCTTGCCATGGATAAGCATCTAAGCACGAAGCAGCTCATTTCCCCTGATTGAAATTTTGATTAATAGTTGGTAAATGAAGTGATTAATTCTCCAGTGTCGTCACATTTGATCGCTGAGAGAATTTGAAGGCGGTTTTTAATGATTACATAAATATTTTGCTATTATCCATAGACGTCCTTTCCTTAATCAGCTTTTTTCCTCCCCATGATGATATTTAACATGAATAAGCATGAGAGTCTTTACTGTATACTGCATAGATTTCTCAGCATTTCGAGTAGAATAAAAATCCCTGCTGAATTCCTACTAATTGAAGAATAATTTTGTTATCTTGCTAGGACGTCTTCGTTCCATTCACCCCCAGATTTGCTGGTAAAAAGGAGGGGAGCGAAAACGGAGATAAACCATTAAGAACAAATGGTCCGTCATTAAGCATATGGAGAACGTGTTGAAGACTAAATCCTCATCAGTGCTAAAGACTGTGACTGCCAAGTGTACTTCAGAATGCTCATGAATGGCTCTCGAAAGAGCGTCGATAATTCTGTTCTTCAATTTTGACGTGGTTTTCCGCTCGTGATGGTTTATCGTTGAACCAGAAGCGATGTTGAATGTTTGATGTAAAGTATAGGCAAGAGAAGGAAGTTCCAAAAATGGCATATAAAATTCTGTGAATTGTGCTTCACTCTCTCGCTTTGTATAGCTTGTGGATTATAGAAGGGTAGTTTTGGGGTGTAAAAAATGCAGACCGTCTGCATTTTCCTCTTGTGTTTATTTTCCCACCGAAAATATTCAATTTGTTGGCGAGAATTTCCTCTGCATGCAGAGGATTTGACTTATGTACAGTGTTGTTCATGTGCCAATCGAAATTGCATTGTTCAAGCAACTCTTTTGCCTTTCTGCAATTGCACACACACACACAATTCAAATGAACTATCGGACAACGAATCGTGTGGAATTGATTTTCTCTGATAGATTTATCTTGCAGTTCGCACTGTGAGCTTTTCGCAACATACTTTCACCAGGCGAAAGGAGCTTAATTTGCCACCCCTCATCAGGGTGTTGGGAGTGTGGGTGATAAGAGACGAAAGAATAACTGCAAATCAATACATGTGCACGTCCAATCAATTCACCAAGAGTGTTTATTAGACCGGAAGAAGAAGCTAAATTTCTTCACTTGGCTGACTTTTTCGTTTTTCTCTCTGTCTATCCGCATTTCCTGCACCCTCGTCCCGTTGCTTACACATAAAAAAGGGCCGAACTCAATGAACCTCAAAATGAATTGGATTGTTTACAGACGCCATCCACAGCAGGAGCTGAAAGCTCCGTTTCTTTGCCGCTCTGCAGCTTATTGACACTTTCTGTCGCCAGGAAGTTGGTCCAACAGAGTTCTTCATGGACTTGATCACACACTGAGGACAAAAAAGCTCGTCCAACAAACAGCACTCACGAGTTGACTTTTGCTCTTTCTCTCAGTGCACAAGAATTTTTTCTTCCCCACAACTTCGCGTCAATGGGCGCCGCTTTAGCGGAAAATAACATGTGAAATATTGCTTTGGACATACCATTGCGTCATTACTGAAAATACTCAGTGACAACGGGAATGTTTTGTACAATTTCACTGTCTCACCGACATAGCCAAACATGATACAGGATGTTTGAGTTAAAACAGCACATATGGAGATTGTGTTATTTGTGAGTCTGTTGAGATCATGCGACACGATTACAACAAATTTCCCTGTCACATTGTAATTTAAAGCAGTAAATACAATTTAAAGGGTGTCTGCAGGCTATCAACCCTCTCCCAAATGCCCTCTCTCGCTCTCTCGCAGTCGCGCCACTTTCATTTGCATCTCTTTTCCCGGGCGATATCATAACCACGATATTTATAACTACACGCAAATGACATTATTGTGTGGAAATATTATTAACAAATAGATTTATTAGGTTTTGCAGCGGAATCGAGCATGCAAAAATTGTCTCAGAACATAAATCAACAGTGATTTTATACTTCTTTCGAGGGCACTTTTTTCTGCTACTCCGCACAGCCACAATATTGTGTAAATTTTTCTGACTCTATCAATACTGAGTCCCTCCATGAAAGCCATTTTCATATATAGGAAAAACATAGGGAATTTTTAGTGCTTGCGTGCTGAGCTTCGATTTGGCGATTTTACAGCGATTGCACCACTAATGGGCGAATTTAATACTTCTTTTAGCATTGTAACAGTTCCGTGAATTGATAAAAATGGCATAAATATGCAAATGTGATTATTGAGATGGGTTGTTATGTTGCTATAGTCTGGAAGTTATTTGTGCATTTTCAGTTATCATTGACAGTCTCATGTAGATTAGGAGGAGTTATTATGATCAACAAATTTCACTGTACATTTATCATCTCCTGACAGAATTGATACCTTTGGGAAACCAGAGAGAGAGAGAGAGAGTGAACAAGTGTACAGCAATATACATTGAATTGTATTAATTTATTAGTAATGAGCATGGGTTTTGGGATGGAGAATGTAATTTGTATCAATTGCGAATGTGGATGAAGAACAGATTTCGCTAATTTGTGATTTTCAAAAACAAGTGAGAAGCCTTTGCTATAAAGTCGTTGGCAAACGCACTCCCAAGGGCGCAATATTGCAGAGATTAAGCACAAGCGTGGGCCACGGAATAAATTTTACAGTGATAAGCTGGAACGTGTTGACGCACAGGTAGGCACTTATACGACTGTGCCCGCGAAAATTACACGGCGCCAAATATAAATTCATAGCCCATAAACATCGCAATGGGTGGTGATGAAAGTGAAATGCCTTTCATTTAGACGGCGTGTAACTTGTACAATGAATATTAGCTTTCTGTGGTGGATTATTTTACATGTGAGTTACGTAGCGTGATAATAAAGCTCGGTGATTATTGTATTGCTGATTATATGCTGCCATATGCTCGCATCTCTGAAGGGTTTGGATTTCATATACACCTTTTGTCAATAGTCTGGCGCACGACGGCACAGGGAATTTAGCCAGGGATTCAGCTTTAAATGGCAAATCATTTAATGCTGAGCGCTTTAAATTATATTATGCAGCATCCTTGCTTCAGTACACAAATGAACGCCAATATGCAAGGGGAGAGGAAGAGAGAGAGAGAGAGAGATTGAGTGAATAAGAAATGTGAGCAAATATTCGGTTAATATTTAATTCTCATTCACAAAGCGATTATTGTTCATTAGAAAATTGGGTGGATTATCAAATATTCAGCGGGTGGATTTGGCTGCTGAGAAGCACGCGTACATATTTGCACATTGTTGGATATTCTCGGTTGGATTTTAAGTGAATGAGCCACATGTAAAAATATTTTTACGGCAAAATAACACAATACTCCCACTCTCCGTCTCCCCGTCTAAACTTTGTAATAATGTTATGAGCTTCCGACGTCCTCTTGTGTACGCTCTCCCTCAAAGGTGAAGAAGGTATGACAAGAATAAATGCCACCGGAGCCACTTTCTGACGCTCTCCACCCGGATTCCAAATTAGGTTTGGCATTTCCAGGTCGTATATAACTTATACATTCTCTTTCCTTCTCCTCTGTTGATATTATTTGCACACAGTGCGAGCTTTTTCCTTTCTCCACCGAGGAGAGTCCCTTCGGAGGCTGAAAGAGCGAGAGAAATAAGAGAGTCATGGTTGGAGCCCGCAAAGCCGGGTAGTTTGGGGCGAAATGTCACATCTTCTGTATGTAAGGAAGCTTACATACCCACTTTTTACTTATGTATGAGGTGCCAGACTTTGAACAGCGACGGGCGCATTTATGATAAATTCACGTCAGCCTCTTCGCAGTCACCTCACCAGGCACCTCCATTGCATAACTTTTCCATGAGCCCGAGACGAGGGTTAAATTATATTTTCGGGGGCATTTTTGTGCACTAAAAATTCCACCCACGAAGGAGAGAGAAACTTTAAGAGACACACAGAGAAAGTTTCAAAGCTCCGTCACAAGTGAGGAGAAAGAATTTGGCGAAAATTGCCCCGAATGCCATTAGGGCAAATCCGGAAATTTCTGTGTATGGTTCTATTTCATTTCCGACGACATTATCTGCAAGGCAACAAATCACAGTGTGACACTGCAAATGTCGTTTCCTATTATTGCCGCCGGACTCTTCTCACTGTAGGTGTTTTATCACATTAACTCCCACTGGATGGACTAATCCATTTGGCTGGAAGAGCCGCATCGAAATTCCTTTCGGAACGCCGTCACTGCGTCACACTTTACGCCGTGTCATTGGGTGAGTTTTTGCCAGAGGAACCATAAATGGGTTTTACTACTGCATTGTCGCTATGGCTTTAGTCATTATTTCGCAAATAGTAAATTACCTACAGCTTCCCCAGCTTTTATGTTCGCACCAGGAGATAATCAACTCGCTTGGTAAATGATACAATAAAAAAGTTTCCCTTATTTTTCTTCGTGGGCAAATAAATTCAAAAGAATAACATTAAGTCTGACTTGTGCTGAGGAGTCAACAGAACAACAATTCTTTGCATTCCAAGCTGAAATGAAGGTTATTAAAAGTGGCAAAAACCATCTCAAACTATCTAGTGTGAGCTGTAAAAGTTGCTCAGAAGCGGCGAAAGCAGAAGAGGTGGCTCGAGATAGAATTCTTAATTGCCAGCAAGGCAGAGAGGGATCGTTGTATCGCAACTTTATATTACTTAGGGGTTAATAAAGAAGGTAATCAGCTTAAATGTCTTCATCAAATTATTTAGTCATTTTGCAGTCATCCCCCTTTCTGGTTGCGTCGTAATTGGAAGAGATCAAACTAATGTCTTCCTACATTATTCCATGCAGACAGGAGAGAACTCTTGGCAAAGCCAGCAGATTTCTCAACAAGAATAAGAAGCTTCCTTCGCACTGAACAAAGCACGGAATATTGTTGAATTAAGTGAAAACTTGTGAATAACGTGTGGAGTAAATCAAGTGTATAAATGGAAAGAAATGAAAATAGAGTGGAAAATATCTCATTTTTAATTATATTCAGTATTGAGAGTTCCTGAGGGGATGTGGCAATTGGACATTTGATATTCACCCCGCAGTATTGCCACAGTGTGTATTATGTAAATAAAATGAGAACACGCAGAGATATAATCTAAATGATGCATTATTTGCCTGACCAACACATGCAATCCCACTTGGGTTGGGGACCACACTCTCACCCTTGGCGCGGTCCAATTGACCATCCAAAAAAATGCCACCATTACACAGTTATAAAGGCATAATTCACGCTGCGTGAACCCTAAAAATTGTGGGCGAATGAGTGTGGAGAAAGCTTTATATTCGCGCGGCGACTTTTCCTCCCCCGGCGTGCTTTTTTCCGACTAAGGGTTCACTCCCGAAAGAGCTTGGAGGCTTGTACACTCTGAGTTGATTAATGTGCGAATGATTTGCATTTCTGATGCTGGAAAAAGCCATATTTTCAGCCAGGCTGTGTTGGTTTACACTATGAGTGAGAAAGACGGCCGCATTCGTCGTAATAAATTCAACTTGAAAATCTGATTATATGGTCGTAAATCGATGGACGTATGGCTAATTGCTTCGCGTTCAATAAATCCCATCCATCCGAGAGTGGAAATGGAGAAGTGGAATCAATAAGAATGAGTATTGAAATGGAAAATCCAAGAGGCGACTCCTGGAGATGGTGAAATTTTCAATTTTGCTAAAAGGCACTGGAACACCACCCACTTTTCCTCTTATAATGTATAGATTCTTTCGCCACGTCGTCCCTCTATTTGTGGGTGTTACTGTGTGCGGAGTTTATTTTGTCGTATTGGATTTTTCATTGGGGATCCCAACAAGGGCTGCTGCCCATGGCATCCCAAGGCGGCACAAAGGCCAAAATCCTTCTCTGGCTCTCAAGAGGGATGCGACAGCCACACAAAAAAAACTGATGACGAGCGGAAGATGAAGGAGCAAATTTAATTTATAAGAAATATGCATGAAGAATATCCTTCTATTTACATATTTTTCCTCTGTGTCTTCCACTTTCTTTTCTGCATGCTTCTTCTTGGGAATGTTATTAAGAATAATTCCCCGGTGGAGGATTTGTCTTTCCACCATCCAATTTCATTGGATTCCGTGCTGTCGCTGGGATAAGTGTGAGATAGTTATTATCTCACCCTCAATTGGCGATCCTAAGCGCACAGCTGATTGGATGCAATGTTCTATGCACTTCACACCCTCAATTTTGGGCTGTAATGATGGATGAATTTTGTCAATTAAATGCCAAACGGGACGCAGCATCGCAATTTTTCATCCACAATAACTCCGGCTGATTGCATCCACATGTGCGCTCCCTGACGAAACATCCCCATATGAAATTTTATGCGCGTGCACAAATGATGAAAGGGGTCACATTAATAGCCAAACAGGAAGCCGACACCATAATTATTTTAACACACAAGGCACCTTTTATAGCTGGGCGCCAAATTAATTTCGCAACGCTGCATTTCAAAGCATTTTTCTCGCCCCCAACATACATATTAAAATGTTAATAATTTAATAACGAGCATTTTTCCCGACCAGTCGTCTGCTCGCGCTGGTGGTATTGTGTGCGACGAGGACTTTCGAGGGTTCGTCGTCCATTTCCAGAGACGTGGCGCGCGATGTTTGGAGGCAAAAAAATCCGCAGAATTTCCGAATGCCTCCCTTATGGCGGAGCACACATTCTTTGCGGGACAGAAGAGAGCAACAAATTGCTTGAGTCTGAATTTGTGGCTTCCACCCTCGCATCACGTGGCGAAAGTATACCTGCAATGCAGGAAAAAAGTGGCGAAAATTATATGGAAAAAGCATGTTCCACTCCGCAATCGTCGACTTCCGATTCATCATACTTGAAGTGTGGGAGTGTTTTCTTTTTCATCACCCCCTTTTTCGCTGTGCCACACAAAAAAATCCACACGCGGAAAAACTTGGACTGTGCAGAAATTTGAAAGCCTTCCGCACAAAGCAGAGGGTTGAAATTCACTTTCTGTAATTTTTTTATGCCTTCACGAGAGTTTACATCAATTGAAGTATTTCCTCTTTTCTCATACCGTGCATTTTTGTGTTAAAGGTGTGGTAAAGTGAGCATTTAGAGGATTTTTCGTACGTTATTCTGAGAGACAACATCTTGCAAATCGATTGGAAAAATGCTGCTTTGTCTCTCGCAACCACCAATATTTTCCGGGATATTCATCCCTCCCGACAACATATCAGACAGTGTATTCCCTCACCCTCAGGAATGTCTTTGATACGTGCTGTGAAAGATGAATGCCGAAATTTGAATATTTTGATTATCTCCCGAAGTAGCTTTGCTCCGGCGGCGCCCCATGCAATATACATATACACACACAGTTCGAGAAGTTTGAGAGCTTTTCCACCACCCACAAAAGCCCATCCCAAGAGACGTTGGGGCATTTATTATTGAGCTGCACAGCGGCTCACGGCCAAAGTTTCTTCTCGCACGTGGTGTGAAAAATCCGAGATGACAAGTGATTATGGTAAAGAAAATCACTCAAAATTGTTGTACATTTTGTAATTTACATGATGAAATGTTTATTTTTAGTCAACAAGTTCCACCCCGGAAAATCACATTTTTCCAATGCCTCTGTCGCTTTGCATTTACGATGTGGCGAAGTGTTTGTACATGCGCGAAAAGAAGTGCGAGAGGCAAAAATTCCACATGAAAATTTATGCAAATTTATATGCGGCAATAAACGAGAGCGTGACATGATGTGATGCTTTTTTCACTGCTTTTCTTCTCTCACTGGCATTCAATTCCTCACCGCACATCTCTTCAACTCTCCAAGATAATCGACAACTCCAGATGGGATAAAGTGGCAAAATTTCCGCGTATAAAAATCTCGCACTGTCATTCTCCTTATGTTTTTCCCTCCGCAACGAAAAGTCCGGGAAGCGCAATGGAAGTGCGCTGAGCAAGATTAGAGTATTTAAATGTGGGGCGTTTATGGCATAGTTCACTCGAAATAATTAAATCAAAGTGAAAATTCTCAAAATTCCAGACACCTAAATTGCCACGATAAATTCTAAACTCGCATCAACCACTATTTTGAGAGCCATAACTTGGCTAAATAATAAAAGAAAGCACATGGAAGGCGAGGAATGCACTTGCTCGCATGTGAAATATGATAGTCTCTCAAATATTTACCACTTACGGCAAGAAGTGGCGTACGGAAAACTTTTTCACAATTGGGGTGATTTCATTTTCCACATTTTCCCTCTTGGTCTCAGGAGGAGAGAGTCCTCAAGGACGTACTCGAGCTGAGAGTTCTTGGGAAGCACAATGCAATTATAAATAAAATAGAGCAGTTTATTGAATTTCTCTCATATGAGCTCAAATTTAAACATCGATGAAGTACTACATATAGGATATCATTTTCTTATTGCAATATTATACACAAGAAATGTGAGATTTATGGAAGCTCTCTAAAGAAAGTATAGTAACAAACATGCATTCAACATCACGCTAAATTCGCTCTTCTTTCTAACCGCATTTCAAAGTTTTTGCCAGAGAGAAAGAAATGTGGAAGAAAGTATGTGATTATTGCATCAAAATCCTATAACACAGAAGTTTTCCTCCACAATTCGGTGGAAACTTTTATCGACGACAATTTGGAAATTTTACTTTGTCATGAGTGTCTGTGTGGGGGTGGCATTTCTTGCTCCGGGGGAGAGATGCAAAAGTGCCAAGAAAGACAGAGCAATTCGAAGGGGGGACTCGAGTGGAGTAAACACGCGCTCCAGAAAAGGTTGAAAGGAGCGCAAATCCCTTAATCCATGATGGTTTTGCCAATATTGAGGAAACTGATGGTGAAAATCTGATATCAAATCTCTGCCATTTTCTCTTATATCTCAAGTTGCTCCCATAATATCCCTGTGTGTGAGAATTGGGGTGTGAGAATGGGATGTATAAAACCGCGTGAGTTGCATGCACAACACTAAAACTTTTCAAGTTCTCTCGAACCCGAAAATTCCATGCCACCCTTATCGGAATCGATACATTTGTGAGTCTCTCTTTTCTCTTCTGCCAACGGGGGAAATCTCCCCATGACAATCAATGTGTGTAAAAACACTCTGTGAGACTTTTATTATCACCCATTTCGCCCTCGCGAGACATTTTCTCCGTGGCACTCGTAGAAGACATATTTTGCATCCTTGTTTTCTTTGGTCTTCACGCAAACTTTTCTGAGAAATCAGTCTATATCTTTGGTCTTCTCCGGAACATTGCAAAAGTTCATCTAACAAGTTCTCTCACGACGTGAGAAAAGAGATGCAGAAAATCCAGCTTAAACTGTCTTCTATGCAACGAAAAACCATTTGCTGCTGAATGTGTCTTTCGAATAGCATATGAATTTTGCTGAAAAAAAAAATACATAAAATGATGAATAAATTTATAAAATAATACCAAGGATAATACAGTTCTAACTTCTTTGAACGATATGACTTAAGAAACACTCCTTAAGCTTAAATTGAAGTCAGTATTTCACCGTCTTCTGACTGCATGCGTGCTTCATGGCCATTTTTGTATACAGAGAGAAACCCACCCTTTCCATATGAAGAGTACTATTAATATTGCTTTAATCCCACATAATGACTTGTTCTCAATTATCTCCTGAACAGGAATTCCTCCTCAATTATCGTCTCGCCATTTCCATTGAGGTGAAGATTCTCATTTTGCAGGATTGAGGCGAAATCGTCGTGTTGGCTCAATATTTCTCTTGCTCATTTGAATGTGAAATATCACTTTCTGCCACTCTGTTCTCATGACGCTACATCACATTGTCGCAATTTTTGTGCACCCCGGAAGAAAGAAGTGCGAACTTGTCATCAGGGGTGAAGATATAAATTGGTTTCTTAGCGCTCACCCTCTGATGGAAGTGGAGTTTTCGCCCACTCTCTCGCACACGGCGAAATTGAATCATGTGCAGGAGAGAAATGATTTATTGCAGCAGAAACTGAAACTATGAAATGTACACACAACAGAGAAATTTTTCCATTCCAACCTCACCACCTTTAGCTATTAAATGTGGAAAGAAGGAACAAGTGTTGTACAGTGGTGAAGGATGGAAGAAATGGGTTGGAGGGAAAAAGTGAAAAGTTTACTTGCACAGAAGTCTTCCTATGTATTTTTGGACTACGACGAGAGGGTGGAAATCGAAGGATTTCCGCACCCAGAGTCCTTCGCTGTGCGTCTCAATGGCACAAAAGTGTGGGAAGACGAGAACAGTGAACCCACAAAAAGTGGCTGCTGTTGGCCTTAAATCAAATTGGCTCCTCGCGCAGACGACTCAGAAAACTTTCAATTGAGGGGTTGTTTTCGCTGTTCCTCCATTTGGTTCTGTTCCCTGTGAGATCGATGATTGTTTTCTGATTTATTTTTTTCCGTGCCATCCGCCTTCGACAACATAAAAGGCCACTTAAGGCGCGTCGCTCCCTTTTCCCTCACAAACCTCTACGGAAACTGCTGCGAAAGACGACAGATTATCGCACGACTTTTCGCTCCGCAATTCTCATTCACTCGCACAGCGCGCGCTATTCAAACAAGACTCGTCACAGAATATTCTACCTCGCATTTCACGTCGATGCCTTTGAATCACTCCTCGCGATTAGCAGTTTATTGGACTGTGTGCAAGTGCAATCAGTCTCGTGATCATTGATTGAGAGACTCTCCGGAAAATTGGACCTCTCGTGTCCCTCATGTCTAGCTCATAGTCCAACTTGCCGTTTATTTACTCAGCTCTTCTGTGGGCGCTCTTTGGCATATTCGCCCATGAAAGAGCTCGTCTATCTCCCGAAAGCCCGCATATTTCGAGTTATTTTACATTTCACAGAGTGATGAATGGCTTTTTTTCATATTTTGTCCACCAAACTCGCTGTCTGCTGTGGCAAACTTTCCATGAAAATCTGATAGTGAATATATCAACAAATATCCCGTGATTGTGCCCCTATTTTTTGGAAAAGTGAACTCATTGTTCGCAAGCCTCACTGTGATCCAAACGGGCTGCTTTTAAGCTCTATTTTCTTCATGAATCATGTAAATATTGCCGAAGCTGGCACATCTTCCAAACGCCTCACACCTCCTCGACTTACCTTCATTCCACATTTTCCAATTTATGCTCAAATGGAAATTACTGTTCGATACGATAGATGGATATTGTTCCCTTTGACAGTGAATTAATACTCTTCCTTTATGCTCCTGTGCACAGGATCGCAAGAAAAACATCCCAGTGACGTTGGGAGAATGGGAATGGCAAATAATACCGCAGAGGACATTCCAATATACATCCTCCTCGAATTTCCCTGCTTCTTTTGTTCAATCAGCCTTTCGAGCCCTTGGAAATTGTATTCTAACTGCGTCTGAAATGTTGGAATTTTTTTCTCCTACTGAGAATCGACGTGAATTTATTGCCATTCGCTCAACCCTCAGGCATTTTCCATTTCAATTGAAAATTGTGTGGCTCTTCCCAAATCAACCGAACCCTCCCATGGAAAATGAAGAAAGTCTCCGGGAAGTATGCTGAAAATTCATAAGTTCCCAAGGGTAATTATTTGGTGTCCCTCAACGTCCCGAAATTTTAATATTCGTCCTGAGTGGGAGAATTCGTTAAAAATTATACTCCACAGTACCAGCAATAGGAATGTGCGTCTGGTCAATTATTCCCCCGTGGAAGTTGCGGAGGAAATAAAAACGTGGCTATTTTTCCAAAGCAACCCCTATATTTAGCACTCAATCTCTCCTCCCCAGAAAAAAAACCAACCAATTCCGGTAAACTTTTTGCTGCACGTCGAAGTTCATAACATTTAATTAATCCTCATATTTTGAGCTCGATTATTGCTGATAACCAGTTACTGCGCGCATACCAATTTAATTTAATTACACTTTCATGGGATTTTTTTTCCATCCGCAGAGACATTTTATATTGACGTGGTGAAATTTCTCTGTACACACTGAATATTCCAGCATTGAGTTTGCGGTGGCACTTTTAGTTGTGTCAACATTTCACACTCTCTCATCGACTGTCGGAACACCTTCCTTTCTTATTCAATTGCAGGAATCAGCATTTTATAGCGTTTGAAAGGTGGGATTTCCCGAGGAAATGATTTCACTGAAAATTTCCAATTTTCTGTTACTATGCGCGAAATTATCACATGAATTGCAAGTCATCGAGTGACGAAAGATGCTTCTTGTGCTTTTGCAAATTTCATCCTCATGTAAAGTTTCAACGAAAGTTCATTCCTAATCTCGTCGCAATCGTCCCCATGAAGTGCTCCATGAAAATGTACACGATTCAACACTTCAGCAGTTGTGTATATTTGTATTTATTGTGAGAAACGAAGTGCATTTGAGGCATTAATACATGTGGGGAAATGCGGAAATTGATACAGAAAATCCCTCCTGCCTGCGCTTTAAAGAGACTCCCCCGAAGAAGCACAGCCAAAGTGGCTGTTATGGGCGAGGGAAATAAAAGGAGAAGACACACTGGGTTGAATGAGGCACTTGAGGGATGAGATTGATTCCGATTGTGCGAAGGGTGGACCCCAAATTGGTGTCGTTGGCATTAAAATCTCATGAAAATTGTAAGGAAAATGTCTTATAATGCAGACCTCGATTCAAATATTTTTACAGTAAATTTAGCAATTGTCCACCCCATTTTGGGGCTGCCTTTCACCCATTTTGCAGCTCGAGAGCATTCGGAGAATGCTCCTAATCTATTTTTTATTCAATCTATATCGCCGTTACCTCCCTGAAATACATAAGTTACAATACGTTCGTTGCATACTTAACGCGGGGTGGAAATGGGAAGTGAGTTCTTGGGAAATGTAATAGCTATTTTTCGGGGTTTTCTCCCCTCCCACATTCATGCGGGGGGATTCTCGATTTTCCAGGAATATATCCTTCCTCCCCTTTATTGCTGCGGGAGCGCAGAGATTTGGAATTGTCGACTATTTTGCACAAAGTGGGAGAAGAAAAAAATAAATTTATTTTAACTCCTCCCAGAAACATTTTTGACGTTCTCCAGTTGCTGTTTGGCTTTCCTTCGGGGTTTTTCTACAGGGTTTTTCTTCCCACATGCGAGCCGTCAAGAGAATGGCACTCGACAACGAGAGAATAAGACAAGAAATCGCTTTCCGATGAAAAAGGGGAAAAACTAATAAATTTATTTAAATTTTTTGCACCAGCGCCATCGATAAATTTGATTTTGCCAGAATGTTTTGTGATCAGCAAGTTTGGCATTTGAAATCCACCCACATCTGTGGGTTGCGATGGATGTGACATAAACCTTTTCAGTGTTAGACACCACACATTTAACGATCCATAAATTTTTTTCCAATAATAAATTTATGGTAAAGTGAATCCCCATAAAAACGCCCCTTCTTGCACCCGCTATTGTATTTCACCGGCAGTGCTCCAAAGTAATTTCTTCGCATGCATCAGAGGGAATATTTGCTGGCATCTTTCCACTTCGAGACTTTCTGAGACACTCCGCTTTCTTAATGCCGGAATGGCGACCTCAATGGTGCAGGAAATGGAAGAGACAATGAAGAGACCATTGATTCAGAAGCTTCTCCTTCAGCACAATCGTCTTCACGAGATCTTAAGCGACTCTCAATTTATTGTTTCAGACTGTCAAGGAGGAAACTCTGTGAACTTTGGCCATGGAAATCTTCCATTTCTTTGCAAAACAAGAATATTTCACTGCGCTTTACCATAATCTCTGGGTAATCGTGTGAGAATTTGAATATTTATTGCAGATCACAAAGTTTACACTGCTATTTGCAGTCACAATAGACTCTGGGCGAGACAGAAGGGAGCTTACAAAGTTACTAATAGGAAGAACTAATTGACATTTTTCTAAAATGTTAGGCACCTCTTCGAGACTGGGAAAAGCGCTTAGTAAACCTCAAGACGGTCAATAAGTCATTAGCAGAGTAAAAAGTTGAATGACTTGAGCAGTTAATTGATGTCAGGGAAAGTTTCTGTTTGATCATTATCTCATTTGAGAACAGTGCCAATTAATTTATTTCACGAGTGTTGTCTTGTCGCTTTTTTCCACCAAACTCTCCTCATTTCACCCCAAGAGAGGATCGTAATTAATTGACCAAATTAATTACACTCTCGAACTCATGTTTCAGTCACTTGTTTTTCCGTGGAAATTGGGGATTGGACGCGACAGTGATAACAGTAATCATGTTCCTTCGCCAGAGATGAGCTCCACCTGGTATTTTTCTCCGACAGTTGCCCTTTAGTCGGAGCGTGGCATTTGCATTCAGCCGAGAATTTTCCGGATGAGAAATAATTTATGGGGGCTTGGCAGATAAAATTACCAGCTCCATGGATTCATGTAGTGTCTGATGAACCGTATGACACGATAACTGCAACATGAAAAATCCATTCTGACTTTTATTTTCATCCCCAATGTCCTCTTTTTATTGTTTGCACGAGTTATTGTTGCAGAAACCGCCATATGCCGGCTGTGAGCTATCGATTTCCCAGGGAAATTCCGGCTTCCGAGTTTATATTACATGGGAATTATGACTAAGTATGGGAAATGGAAAATATGCATGATATTATGCGGATGATTGGTTCATCGATATGGATACAATTAGGAGTGACTGTTTATAAAACATGCCAATAATTGTGGCACTTTCCTCTCTTTCTCACTCACGGCAAATAAATATCCTGCACAGAGGATTTGTGACGTGTGCGGCTCAGAGGAAAAAAGGCATGAGAAATAGCCTCAATATAGTGTAGCAGGGCGAAAATATGAGCAAGTTTTATGCAATTTATTATATTAATGCAGCTCCCAGGTTTCTTATGGAGGAAAGTTAATTAAAATTTATCTCCCCATCCCCTCTCCCTTATCTCATAATATGTATATATGGCAAACAAATTAATTTGTTGCTCATATTTTCACTCATGGCACTAAAGGAAAATAGTGCAATCATAAATTTCCTCACAATTGGACGAGAGAAGGTATGAACGGGTGGAAGAAGTTTAACTCTTTCTCATGAGCTTTTTTTTCCTCTCTTTCGCTTTCGTTCCAGTGAAACTTTTTGAACTTCCCTTCAGGGTGTGAAAAAGAAAGTTTCTTTTTCCTTTTAACTCGTACACATTCAATTTGAAGGCTTCCAACACTGAAGTGTGGGCAAAATCCACAAACAAAACTCTGGGAATTAATGGTCAAATATATTTCACAAAATATTACCCTCGATTTGCATGGCATTCGGTGGAAAACAATTCAAAATGTGAGCACAAAACCAAGTTCTTGTCTCTCAAGGAGAAAATTATCACTGAATTTGAAATGTCGCAGAAATGAAAATTGACATTCAACCTCGCTTTACCATTTGCATTTGAAAACAACCCCCATTGCAGGGATGTAATCGATCCAATTCGCCAAAGCTGCTGCTCGAGGGGTTGTTCAGTTGGTAAATGAAGAGGTATTTGTGTTGGCAAAGAAGACTTTCTCGCACTGTACTATAAAAAAGTACTTACCATCTGCGATGTGAAGCATTTTTACTGCTTGTCCCTTCCTTTCACAAAATTCCAAAGGGAACCCTATCAAAAGACTGAAAGTTGTAGAATAGAAGAAAAAAGTATGAGGAATCTTTTATAAAATTTTTTTTATTTCTTCCCATTGTCGATTCCTTTCTTGGTTTCTTGTAAAGTTATACAGCAAATACAATTAAAGGTGTATATAATGATTGTATAATTTATATGCCACTTTTATAAATTCATCATTTTACCTCATTGTTTAAATATCATACCAAATAGAGATATATTAGTTGCAAACTTTCCTCTCTAATTATGCAAAAATGCAATCATTATTCCACTAGGGACATTATTTTCATCTACTAATTTTCATTTGGGCTTTTTTGTCTGTCCTCAATAAATTCACTATAGTTGAATTGTTTTTATGAAATCATACGCAGAGGGCAAGAGGAATGAGGCGATCGGCATTCAATAATTAAGCGGTGCGCAGCCAGGAATTCACAATGCGATTGTTTAAAAAAATATTTGCCAAATTCTCCATATTGTTCCATCTCTCGGAAATTATTTGGGGGTGGGGAGGGGGGGTTAAAATAGGAGCAAATATTTCATGAATATTGAGAGTCCGAAGGAGAGATGGGTGATGAAAAATGTGTGCCATGTAATTTTAGGGATATTTTACGTCAAAATTAACAAATTTCTCGCGTGCACTAACAATAACGAATTAAATTCTCGTAAAATTTAATGTCACAACAACAATTTCTTTTTTTCAGTTAAAATGTGCATATGGTAACGCAAAACATTTCACGATTAAATTGGCAAAATGCGGCAAATTATTGGCTCATTGATTTACTGCCTGTGCATTGTCACCATTCATTTTATTTCACGCTAAATTATCTCACTATTGTGCAAATTGAGAGTCCATCAGGTCGCGCTCAGAAGTCACTGACCTCGCCCTCGGTGT
The DNA here is from genome assembly GCF_947086385.1 of Phlebotomus argentipes. NCBI lineage: Eukaryota > Metazoa > Arthropoda > Insecta > Diptera > Psychodidae > Phlebotomus > Phlebotomus argentipes. The sequence continues at coordinate 1,963,857 of NW_026776181.1, read as the reverse complement.
CGGGATAGGTGCAGTTGAAGGGACTCCTGAGCCAGTGACACAAGGACTTGTCGTTGCGCTTGGACTTCTTCGCGTGGATCTTCTGCGGCTCACGCGGCTGCACCTTCGATCCCGCCGCCGAACTGAAGCTTGACTCGTCAGAGTCGCGCACAGTGGCGACGCTGTGATAGCCGCTCTCGGCGCGCCTTGATATTCCCGAGTGCTTGGACGTTCTCGGTGTCGAATCGTGGCCACTATCGTACGCCTCGGAAGTGGATAGTGGCAGTGGCGGAAGCTGAGGAAGCTGTGTTTGAGAAAGCAAGGGAGTGTCAGCTAGCATCTTGCCACAGTCTTCTTCTGGGACAGGCGAGGACGCCGGTTTGCTATCCTCCTGATCTAGCTGAGCGATCTTCTGCAAGTTCGGATCTGACGCTCCATCCGGATGTCGCAGCGAAGCGTACTGCTCCATTCCCGCTATTGCCACAATGCCGTTCAAACTGGGCAGAGAGGTTTGACTAGGAGATCGCGAGAGAGTGATAGATTGACGGCAGTCGCGGCAGCGCGGAGAAGGAGCTCTACACACGGGTTCGCTGCAAACACTCCCGGTGCCGCCGTTGAAGCGATAAGCAGGTTCGCTGTAGACACTTCCCGCATCTCCGCCCACCCTGAACACTGGAGTGACCTCGGCCATGGCCAATTGAGACGTGAAGATCTCCCGAAGACGGGCCAGTTGATCAAACTGGTGCCTGAAACGAGAAGATCCACAGATCGGTAATTCCCAGACCCAAAATCCTCATCGTCTGCAGAGGTCTTACCTAGAGTTATCACCAATGACACAATCGCTGAAAGTATCTCCAACGTGAAAACTGGACACGATAGACATGTCGCCATGACTGAGAGCGCTCAGAGGATGATCCGTGCCAATGCCGCTGCCCATGGTCTTTGCGATCTCCTCCTCGGTGACCTGTAGTCCACAGTCCATCATCTGCACTCCTGGCAGATTCTCCCTCGAGATGTGCCGCGAGCACGACGATCCCAGGTGCAGGCTCTCGTGCGAAATCTCCCTGGAGCCCAGTCTGTCGATCAAGGGCAGAGCTGGAGGAACCTCTGACGGACCGCTGTCCTGATCCTCCTCCTCCTGGTTCTCATTGGCAGTCGTGGGCTGAGGACAAGTGTTCGCGGTGTGTTCTGAGTGATTCTCCTCCTCTCTTTTGGCACCACTTTCGTGAGCTGATCGCTGGTCGTCTTCCGATCGGCTGCACTTAAACTGGGTCATGTGATATGTTGCCCTCTGATGGTGAGGAGACGATGGCGAAGATACGCACTGATGGCCGCTGTTGAGCATTTGAGACGTTTGGTTCTCCACCCATTGCCTGATCATGGACTTCTTGTGGCTGTCCATGAATCCATAGGCGCCGTTAGGATTGAGCGCACCAGGAAGACACCCCGCAACTAGCGTCTTTGACGCACTCTGCGTGGCAGTTTTGGGACCGTCGACCCACGTTTCGCACTGTTTCACGTGGTTTATTTCACGCATCAAGTGCCTAGCTTCGGCCACTTTGGACCTCGACACTCTCGGTCCGTCGATCCACTTCTCCTCAGTCACCTTCCTAATAGGACTTTCGTGGGGAGAATTCACCATGTTGGGTCGCCGCAGAGGAGAACCCTTGGGTGTGGGAACGTTCGATGCCTTGTTGAGACTCATTGGATACTTGTAAGGACTCGTTGGGATCTTCTGCTTAACCGGACTCATCGTTGTGTTCTGATAACCCGGATCGTAGACTCTCTTCAGACTATCGGTTCTCTGGGCAACAGCTAGAGTGCTCTGGACAATAGGTGCAGTCGCTTGATACTCTGGCTTGGGAATGACTTTCTTGGCCGGAGATTTGTTGGGCTTCTCAGCAGTTGTGCCTTTCAGGACCTTCTGCATGGCGCACCTGTTGTCTCCTGAGCTAAGACTGGGAAGGTAAACTGGTGGGTGTTCTCCGTCCGTTTGGTCATCACAGGGACCCATGTAGATCACTGTGTCGGCGGATAGGTCAGAACTAGAAGGGTCCGGACCCTCTGACGATCCGCCAGACTGATGTCCTGCTGCATTGGAACCTAGAGCAATGCCTTTGTCGGCACCTGACAGCTGAAATCGATGCTTTCGTCTTCTCATTCGATGGATTCTGGACGCTAACTGAATCGTTGTCAATGCATCTGAGTGAGTCTGATCGGGAGGGGTGAGAAAAGGGAAGTTCAGACAAAGGGAATTCTCTTAAAGCGTCCTTAAGGATTCTTACCTGCGCGTGAGTCACATGAGCAAGAACTGCCACGTGGCAGGTGATTGGGGCGAGGCAGTCTTTAAGAAGGGGCGTAAGAGGGTGGTCCCTGTTCGGCGGATGCCTTTGACCACTCAATATCGCTAGCAAAACATTCCCAATGCCCGACAGAGGCAATCCGCCGGCTCGATTTGCACAGCCCCCCAAGTCAATCAGGTGCAAGCGACTCCGGCCACCCGCCACTGCAAACAGCACCCGATGAGATTCGAAATGAAAATGCATGCATTCTTCCTGAACTTACCACCCCCTTTGCCGGCCAGACTGTACTGGTACACGTGCAGAGTGAAGATCAGAGCGGGTTCCAGGGCGCTGCTGTGTCCTCGTCCCGCCAGCGCGGTGTCCAGGAACAGGGCTGCTCTCTCGGCCGTGGGCGCTCGCAATTCAGTGGGGCCGCCCAGAAAATCATCCCTCAAGTACACACCTGGCGACTCGTCGGACTCTGCCAAGCAGTTTACAGGATAACATCAAATGGATGAGAGAGAGAGAGACAAGGCCGAGGGAGGGAGAATTGGTGCAATTCCAGCTCAAAACATTCCCGACAATGCACTCGTTCACATACTCAACGAGCAGAGTTGAAAACATCGCATCGTTGGGAGTTTTAATTCCATTAGAAAAAGAGAGTGTTTGTCTTTTGTGTTAAATTAACATTTGTCTTTAAAACATTTGACACAACAGTTGGTTCACAAATTTAACAAACCCCCATTTTGCCTGAGGATCATGAACTCTTCAACTCTGTTCTGTGAATTCAAATGGCTCAATAAATTCCACGAGGATCGTAGTGTTTTCATGTACATTCTCTGTTTAAAACTCTCTCTTTCGCTCTCCTCTACGAAAGGAATAATATATTGAAAGCCCTGCGAAACATTCTAGCTCTCTGTACGCTTACAATACAAACATGAAATTCCAATAAAAGCATAAAGCCACCCCAAAAACCACTCCTCCAGTGAAGTCATTAAGATAATTGAGAAAATTAATTAAAGTTCCGCGAGTATAAATCGTGGTGTATTTGGCGCGTTCTCTACATTTTATTGTGCCATCAACCACGAGAATGAATGCTAAAAGTTAGCTGGTGAGGCCCAGTTGGTGAAATTGTGCAAAATATCTGCACATGTGTGGAATAATGAAATAATAATCCAAGAAGATTAATGGAAATTGGTGTCATGAACGCTATATCACTTCACTGCTGATAGACAATTGCATTTAATGCGACACTTTGTAATATGTTTTGCTACTTGGAGTGTTTCAGGAAAATAAACAAGAGCATGTGAAAAACATAAATAAACTTCAGAGTGGTGCAATATTTTCCATACTAGTCTGTAAATCTATGAAAATCCACTCTTGTCAGCCTTTTAATGTGGTTCTGATGACACAGATGAATAAAATTACGTGAACTAGAGAAAATTACAAGCAACAGAATGGCGAGGGATGATATTAAAGTTATACATTGTGAGTCTATAAATTTTCCGCTTCTTTTCCTCTGCAATCATTCATGCCTGAAAAAGGCGTTTGGTGTGCACAAACCCAAGGATTTTGCGTTCCCTCTCTTGCTTATTACATTGCGTATAGCATCGTCATGTATCATAAATATGTGATTTTGTGCGGAAAACACACTGGGAAAATTCACCAAGAAGTCCCTCGCCATGTGGCATTCTTCATCATTCCTCGCCCACTTTGCATGCATAATTTAACCCGAGAATATGGAATGTCAGGGCTTTACCTGTGGCATGTGCTGCCAGTAAATCTCTCGAGCTCGATCCAGGTTTCGTGGCATTAACGCCCAATGCAGACACTCTGACTGAGAATCGCGCTCCAGACTTCTGGCGTCGCTCATTGATGCCACGATAGAGCCAGGAGATGGCACACGGAATGGCTCCCAGCTCTCCTGCACCACTTATCGATCCCATCATCGACTTGGATTGCCCTAGAAAGACGAAGAAGCGTGTGAGAGAATTGATATGACACAAAATGCATTTGCCGCACATCAATTTCTCATGGGCGCCCCGCAAGCGCCCTTCACAAATCATTTTCAAATGCAAATCAACCGAAATTGAGTTTGAGCGTCATCCCAACATCTCTCCCCTCATCCTGGAAGTTCCCACTTTTTTCCACCCCCATGACAAGACTTGATGCGCAAAGAGGGATGAGAGTTCACGCGGGAAATTTATTATGTTTACCGAATTACACGCAACAACAGTTCGCCGGTGGTCAAGGGGTGTTGAACTGATGCGCCCAACTGACGAGTCTCACACGCCAAACGATGGGGAAATACATATTAATGTAATTACCTGCCCCCGGATAGCCAAGCGCCAGCAGACATCCATCTGAGCCATCCAGCACGGCGGGAATCACGTCACTGAGCGCCGCGGAGCAGAGGTCAGACTGTGTGGGAGAGTTAAGTCGGTCAATTGTGGCGCTAGGTGAATTCAACCAGCTTACTCACCTGAGTGTCTTCAGGAGTGAAGAGCCCGTCGAAGGCAAACATCTTGGGCGCCGCCACCATCGGGCCGCGCTCTTGAGAGCCACCCTGATGGGTGGCCAGAGACGCCTGGCTGGGGTCAGAGAGCGTCACTTGACGCTTCTTCTTGTCCACAGACAAGTAACTAGAGGTCGTACCCTCGTCACAAGTGGCCGGATTGTCTGCTATGCGGAGCATTACTTTTACCTGGTAATGAAAATTGAGCAAATTGGAGTGGCATTTCACCGTTTAATTTTCATGATGGGGCTTCAAATACTCGACGCAGAGTCCTGCAGCATTGTCTACCTGTGCCATTATTGTTTGAGAGCATTTGAAAGCATTGAAAGCATTGAAACAAGTGACTTTTTTGTGGATGTTTTCCTATACACTTTGCGTTAAGATTCCGCACCGTGAAACATGTGTCGCAAATCTCTTACTTTATGGCTCAGGTAATTCCCGTGTTTTTTTCCACTCCTTATCAGGCTCATTTACAGCGGCTAATGAATGGTCACCGTGAGCCCTGGCCAATGGGTTTTACACACATTATTAATAGTATAATGCTTGTATTCTGTGACCACAGTATCGATTTTTTATGCAAATCAGGGGTAATTACTATGGTTGGCGCAGTGCCATAAAAATGGGCTACGACAAATGGGAATGGCCTAGGTATGGGCGAAATTGGCCATAATGCCATGCTATCCCACCTGGCCAGTGGAAAATCGCACTATTATCACTTAATAGGCCCTCGCGCCAGATTGGGGAGTGAAACCTTCACCTATTTTCCACGCCAGAGCTACAAAAAAAATCCCTTCTGTTCTCCTTCTGCCCACTATCTCATGCCAATGGCGCCCGCCCAGCGACTGTGGGAATTGAGTGTATGGTGAAAAGTCATGTGAAAAGCCCTCAAGTTCCACTCTTGTATAGTTTGGCGGAAAAAATATTACCCAGGCACAACTCCTCAGGCTCTTTTTTCTTGCTCCTTTCTCCTATTAGTTATTGTTATTGCAATTTGGTGTGTCGAAACATCGTTAGGAATTGGATTTATGGGTTGGAATTTGGTCGCGTCATCAATAGAAATGTTACGTGGATGAAGAGGAAGACTTGAAGAGAGTCTATATAATACAGAATGCGAGAAAAGCAGCTCATGGCACAATACAAATGAAATCGTCCATCGGTTGGTATTTCCTCTATTAACTTCATCACAAATTCGAATAAGCAATATTTAGAAGGGCGCACTCGTGTTGGGGTGAAGCCCTCTTGGCGGGGGTGTTATATGTGCTGTGTGGCTTTTGATAAGAAACCCTGATATTACATAGAATTATGACTGTGATAGGTTCTTAATTTACAATATTGTTGGATGGGTGACATAAATTCACTTATATTGCGATCGATACTAACTATTTATGCGTTCTGTATAAACGTGGTTATTTTATATAATAAAAGTGTGTTTTATGAGCAGTTTCACTGTTGTAAAATGTCGTCTTTTATGGTATAATTTACGTAAATTTTTTTTCTTTCACTCTCACTCTCGCCCTCGCCCATGGATTCTTGTCACACTCTCCGCGTGCCTTGGGGCTCCTGACATTATACCCAGAAAGAGTGAAGTGGGACAGGTTTGGGGTGTAGATAATGAAAACGAAATGTCGAGTAGGACATAAAGCTCGCTGGCAGAAAAAAGCTCAAATCGTAAATTTTAAAAGATCACAAGATTCTGTCGAAAATTCCCATTGCGCTGTGCTCTTTTTTATGGACGGGACACTCACACCATGCGTGTGTGTAAATGTGTCCCTAAGCACTGTAAATTGGGTCAAATGACTGGAGCCACGTGTTTCCAGCAACAAACGCCGCTTTCCAAATCAATTTCCCCACAGCAAGTTAGCAAGAGAAACCCAGTAAATTTTACGTCCATTCGAGAGACTTTTCTACCTTTTTTGCGGGTTGAACCCACCCCACACCCCAGCTGGATTGAATAGAATTTATTTCATTTATTTAGAGGCCAAGAGGAGATTTAATCAGTCGGAGCACTGTTGGGGTGAAACAAAGGGAATTACTTTTCACAGTACGCCAAAAAGCTTCTTAATTAGCAACGTCCTTTCGCCTATTCACTACGACTATGGGATGCTCTTTGATGTGCATACTCTTGAATGCTTTCATCTTGTCCAAAAGTGACTTGCTGAGGGATATTCTCTGATGAAAAGCACTGTGTATAGCAAAGCTGAAGCTCAGTGCTTAATTTATACATTTTACCTTTAATATTTCAATGGGAAGTGTGCACAAGAGAGGTTATGAAAATTCACTTACACTTGCAATATTTACAGATGAAAGGAAAAGGGAAAGGTTCAGCTCAGTCATACATTAGGCAGAGGAGAAATTCGGGAATCGTAAAAGACCACATCACGCATTTATCTCACCTTGCCAATGCCGGCGTTCTCTCTGTTGGCCAGCCGCCGCGATATTGCGGCCGGCATGGCGGGCGGGGTGCGCTGGAGGGCGCCGCAGAACCCCCCACGATCCGAGGAGCTGAAAATCTCCGTGGCGCGACTCTTGTGCAATCCCTGTCCACTGGACGTCACTTTATGGCCCTGGGGCATCCTGCAATGGCAAGAATAAAACTCAAATGACTCATGAGGACGATTAAGTGGCTATGATATTTATGTTAGGGATTCGTTCTGTCATTCCTCATAATACGACAGGCGGGCCGTAAAAAATGATGGCTCAACCACGGCGGAAGGATGTGTTTTTCCGCGAGAAGCTCCGCAAAAAGCTCTTGAGAGCGAGAGATGGTTGTTTGTCTGTACGTTTGTGTGTGTGTGTGCGTGGGTAAAAAGCTGATGGGATTTCTACTATCTGATTAAAATATCCGAAAAGCAAAAACCTTCCAGGCTTGATCCCTTTTGCACCCCACATCCCTGTGTTTCAACTCCGAGCTTCCCATGCTGCCTCAAATGATTTTATCGCTTCCCACTCTGCGCGGGTGCTCTTTTTTCGGCCGCACTCACATTCAATCCGTGTGTAGAGGTATACAAAAGCTCCAGAGTCATTTTTCGCATTTCGGAAATAAATACATATACACCAGACAATAAAATAAAAGAGTAATGTTACGAGTGAAAGGCATGGAGAGAGCAAAAAACACACAATTCTGGCTTTTCCATAAATTTAAAACTTGTCAATAGGAGGCAGAAGGCAAATAAACACACGTAGTCGTGAATAGCTTTCCCGATTCCATCCCCCTCTCTCTCTCTCTCTTTCTTACCCATCCCATCAATTGTGGATGCCTCTTCTTTCTCAACTCTCGGCATTTGCAGAGAGCGACGTGTACCGAAGATATCGGAAGACTCCATTTCCTTCTCCCCGCTTTTTGCATTCAAATGATAGCATCTGGGCCATATTTCACTTGTCACTGGGAATTATTAATACATCCCCGTCTTGCCATCGCAGCCCCATTGTCAGGCGGTGCTCCTGCACCCTCTCTCTAACCCATCCGCCCCTAATACACTGGCACCCACCGTCTCGGGCGTCTTGTGTCGCAGGTGTCATCATGGCTGTTGGGGAGACACACTCCATCCACAGCCCAGGCTTTCTCACTTCTTTCTCACCACTTGTCACTCTTTCACGCAGAAATTCACGTGGGAATTTCCGGGCTTTCCGCCCGGTCGCACTCCTGCAGGTTATTAATTCACAAGGGGCATTAATTAGGTTTAGAGGTGATGAAAGTACCCAGAAAGAACCACATTAATTCAGGCGAGGTGTTCATGCTTCCTCGAGGGAAGAGCGAGAAATTTTCGGCAATAACACGGTGACAGTAGATGATTTTCGAATTTATTATCATTTCAGTAGGTGAAAGTGGATTAAGAGTAAGAAGAATTGAGACCATTTAACCTTATGAGATTCACAGAAACACTCATTCTCACATGTGTTGGCGATAATATGTATGTATTGTTGAACACAGGAAGAAAGCTCTCTTTCTGATGTCAGGAGATTAAAGCCACTTTTAGCAACTTTTTGCCCCAAAACCCATTGTTTATGCACTTTTTTCTGCGGCCAACCCAGACATAGTTGAATGTGATTTACGGTACATTTGCGAGCGGCGGATTTAATGTCATTTAAATCCATAACCCCTCAAAATGAGACGACGCGTAGGGGATAATTTAATCTGATAGAATTTATAGCAACACTAAGAAGGATTAGCAAAGTAATTGATGACATCTTTCTGACATTTTTTTCACCACACACACTTTTTTCCCGACCCCCATGCAAGAACATTCCTCAAGTAGCTGTGCGAGATTTCCTCCCACGGCCCAGTGAAATCAGATTAAATCAACATATTTTTCCATTGCAGCCTTTTGCCCTTTGCCCACCCCCGCGTGACGTTACGGATTGCGATGCTGGAGGATCCGTAAAGCCCTGAGAATCTATTTACATATATAGACAGAGTAAATGCAGCGCGAAAGAGAGATTTCACATGATTTTTCTGTTTGGCGAATGAGTTTTTTTCGCCTCTGTTTGTCGCGAGGACATCACAGGGCGGATTATGAATAAATTTCCCATTCGTCATGTCAACACTCGGAGAAAAAAGTTAAGCTAAAACTCAAAGCTTTGCGCCTTCCAAACGTATATTTTCTTGTTTTCTCTTTTACCCCCAGATTTTTCATGTATATTTATGAGTGGGTGAATTCTAATGTGCGCCAAATCGCACGACCATCAACTTTAACGCAAAACGAGATTCGAGGCCCGGGGAGTTTTACACTCGCCGAGAGGAAATATTAATTTAACACCTGCCCTATCGAAGTTGAACTTTGCCTTATAACTCACGCTGCATATATTTGAATTTTATGTCTGCAAATGGAGTTAAAAAGTTAGCGTGATCGCAGAATTTTGAACAATGGCAAAACATGAAAATTTATATACGAAAGATTGGTTTTACATTCGGATTATTGGTGTAAAAAATGTTATGAAAATAACAATAAATATTAAATATTAAATATTTTCTATCCAATTGCATTTTGATGCTGTTTTTTCAACCATTTTTGCCCTCCTCCACCCCCAGGTCCCTAAGTTTGAATAGCTTACTTTCGACCGGGACAATTTTCGTTATTATTCAATACAACCTGGGCAAAAACTGAGGAATTCACACCGCCGAATCGGCTTCGGAGTGCGCACAAGGGATCAATCCTGTTTTTCATCCATTAGATATATAATAATAAAATTCTCATTTGTTTGGTCATTTGGTAAAATCTGTACGCTATTAATATTTAATGTTCAGTTATCACCATAATCAGTCAGCCATATAATCGCGAAACAAACAATTATATTCTATTTATTTGAATTGCATAATGGAACAGTATTTTCCCACACTTCGTCCGGGAAAAAAGGTGATTATTTGGTATCGAACGCTCCATTACAGAGGATTTATAGTTAGTTACTGTTTAGCTGAATCGCCATTAGAATTATATATGTGTAGAATAGTGCAGACCAAATAATGAACACGAAATGAAAAGTGCACTACTTAGGGAAAATAGCGCAAATAGTGCTAAATGTATTGTCAATAACATTATTATGTCCATTTTCACACATACCATAATGTTAATTAGAACAATAGAAAAGTGCGACCGCAGAATTTAAGCGGTTTACATATCAAGTAATTAACAAACATTGTGTTGCGAGTTTGTGACCAAAACCTAAACACAATAACACAATTGTCATCGCAGTCATAAAACATTTCAGATCAATACTGAGAGGTTTATTTGCAGGGCATTTTAATTACAATACTGCGTATATATAGTGGCAGTTTCGTGAAAGTAAATGCCGTGGAGAAAATTTTTCCCAGCTGCTCCATTCGCATTCAGGCATGGTAGCAATATTAAACCAAATAACAGAGCAGAAACAGCATTTTCCACCCAATATCTGAGATGAATATTAAATGACTGCCGAAGCCTATGTACAAAAATGACGGAATACTTTTCCTTAAGGATACACACATACACATGGGACACGATGTGAATCCAACTGGCAGGCAAAAGCTCTCCCTTTTGGGGGCACTTTGTCTGAGGAATGGCGCCGAATATTTACCGGGTTTTCGTATTACGCCACTTTTATTTTGCTACTTTCGCATTGTACGATGTTTACGTGAAATGGGAGTATAAGTGATCCACACGGCACAACAGAGCATCACATTGAACCGCGCCACACGTGGAATGTCATCCTCGAACCCCAACAACTGGCGTGTCTATAATAATAATAATGATATTAATATGGACGAGAGACAGACGAGATATTCCCAAAATTTAATTTATCTTTTTCCTATGATTCGTCTCTGTTTGCTGTGTATCTTTTCGCTGAATAATGGAGAAGATTCTGTGTCTCTGAGCTTCACAGCAATGAGCGAATTTGTGTAATTCAAGAAATGAAATGCAGGGTGAAATTCTATATGTTGCAGATGAGGTCAGGGAAATGTTTTATCATGATGTTGAATATGAAGTTTGTTAACAAGCACATTTTTAAAGAATAGCATATAAGGTACGTCATCCGAATAATATCCTTAAAATGAGGGAAAAAAGTCATATCAGACCAACTTCTCAATATACGTACACAAATTTCCTTGTTCCTCCCTTTTGCACAGGATGAAAAATCACATTCAAATTTCATTTTTCATCCCCAAAAATGTGACAGAGGCAAAAAAAGAGCACCTGGAAAAGACACATTGAGAAATCAGCCAAGAAAAGTCAGCTAATGTGGACTTTTTCCAGACATTTTTTTTCACCAACTGCAAGTCATGTGAAAAGCGCAGAAGACTTTGCCGAGCGCTCTAACTTAATACTCCCTCTTGAATAAGCGAAGTAACAGACAATCGCTCGTTAGGATATGATAAGATAAAGAAGGCAATTTCTTGAATATTCGTAAGAAATGCATGAAGTCCACTCTGTACGCATCATTGGCGAGCGTGTCGCGGCCATAAAATGGCTTTTCATATATAGACTGAGAAGTTCCGAGATGGAAAAGTTGACGGCGAGAAGAAGAAAAATTGTATGAGAGGAAAAAGTTCATTTGTTCAGTTTGGTACGTGTTCGTTGCCAGTTCGCACGTGATTGGGCTTCAAATTCAAATCCCACCACCGAAACTGACATTCGTTTGCTGAGGCGAAACTTTATTTATTCCCCTTTCCGCCACACTCACACTTCCCGGGCCGGAGCTTTTGGTCTGCACGGGGAATTTTTGCCCGGCAGAGAGGCGGAAACTAATGAAGTCAATACAGCAGAAAGACTCCATGGATGGGGAACTAAGTGAGGCCTTTTTTGCGGTCTGGCGGAGATCTTTTGTAATGAGATACATGACAGGATTACGTTGTAATCGTTTGTGCTGCTTTTCGAACATTCGCAGGAAAGAAAAGTTTTAAAACGCAGGTATGGAAAGCATCACAAGCAGCTTAGAAAGCTTCAGAAGAGGTATAATCGTATGCATGCGATAGAACAGGCAAATCCTTGTTTACACAGGAAATAGTAACATTTAGCAGTGTGAACCACTTTTTTCTCCAGTTTTGAATAGCCACAAATTGCGAGTAGCAGATCAAAAGGTTCTAATTTTGAGCCCGAAGCACCAACAATAAATCATCTTCGGTTGGGAGGAAGATAAATAGATGTCATTCGGCCATTTGCCTTAGAAAATCGTCAGAATTACCTCTTTGTGGCGGACATGTTCATACGTTGGTGTCGGCTACAATGTCAATTTGCGGCCCATTCGACTCGCTGCACTATCACTGAGTGGGGCGGTTGGGGAGCTCCTGTGGCCCCAGAGAGCGCCTCGCCATCCACATGCACGTCTCACTCAGTCCACAGTTTTAACCACTATTCTGCTACATGGAATAATCATCTGGCGATCGAGTTCAGCAAATTGAAATGGTCACTCAACGTGCGGTTATTGATCACAGAAGTAAATTGGGCCTTCCGTCCACTTCGGGGAGTTCCGGGAACAGCAAATTGGCAGATTTTTTCGCCATTCCCACACTTTTCGTCACGTTCTCACTGTCTATTCGCAAAAAAATCGCCTCTACACCATTTAATTTTGGTCTACAATGAATATGTTGAGCAAATAAAATAATCAATGACACTTGAAACCCACCCACTCGCCTTTCAATCAATTCGCGTGACTTTCAGCCCCGAAATTGAGCTCTTCGCTCCGCACTGACTTCCCTTTCCAACTCTCATTTCAATTTAGCAAATGTTCCACAGAAAATCTCATCGACTGATTTCACTGTTCCTTTTTGTGTATTTTTGGTGGAAAGTTTTTTTTCTCCTATTTTGCCCTCACAAATTATTTTCTCACTCGTTTGTATGAATTCAACGGAAGGTGGTTATTTGGAGGCAAACTAATGGACAGGGCTCGCAAGTGATGGATTTGAGTCCTCAAACGAGTGTATCAGAAAAGTCGAAGCATTTCAGTCGGGAATTCAAATTACTCCATTCCATCCCAACTATGGAATGCAATCCCCAACAGTTGTGCTCCGCAGCAAGATTGTTGACAGAATTGTGGGCAATAACAGTGATGAATTGGATGCCCCCACGAATGAAAAGAATTTTCCTGGGCTCCCCAACAGGGGGTGAATGGATTGAAAATTAATTACACGAATGTGGATATAAATGGAGTGATATGGGGCAGCAAAAAAGTGTGCGTGACGCATTAATGCGTTTTGATTTCATGGCGAAAAAGGAGGGAGTCCAAGAAGAGAAATATTTATATAGAGAACGGATGTGAAAACTCGCCTTTTCCTCACCCTTCGCGACGATACAATTCCAAATTGTATGTTAAGCTGAAAGCCATCGTGCCCAATGTGAAAGTTCACATAAGGCTCCCTTTCGCATTGATTAAATTTTGGTATTTAATTTTTATCAAATAAATGGGAATTTCTGTGGTTGAGTAGATGAATTTACGGAATTTACCATGTATATTTTCCCGAGAGCGTCTGTTTAATTTATGCACGTCAAATGAAAATGCTCTTTTTTCCCATCAATTGCGATGCTCACTAAAAATGACAAAAAACGCACGCATCTGTTGCATTTTCAATTAAATAAATATCCGAGTTCTGTCCAATTGATCTTCAATGTTTGATATTATGATTATTGAATTCACCCCCCGGAATATCATTGTGGCTTTAGGGTTGAGGCACTGACGAGGGTTGGGTTGGAATTCACTTTTCCCTCCCGATACAATTTTCTCACAACTCCCTTTGATGTGGCCATAAAGTGAATTATTGATGCTCCTTGCGGGCAGATTCAGAGGATGAGATTTATCTTGAACACTTCTTGCTTCCACCGCACTTGGTGGCTCGCCTGCGACTGAGGCATCGTCATGAGGGTGCTTCGAGTGCAGCAATGTGCACAATACATAGCTATGCTGCGGTAAAGACGAGCGATAATGTGGCAATGATTGAATATATACGGATAGTCACTGGGCTTATCCAAGAGAGCCAATCATGCATCGTTCATTTCAGCACCAAAAGAGTGAGCGAGATGCGATGGTTATTGAAAGACAAGCCATTAGCGCCGCCGATTAATAGCACTAAACACAATAAAGTGATGAAAATAGTGGCGTCTGAAGATTTATGAATAAATAAATACTAAATTGATATAATTCAGCTTAGCTTAGGAACATATCCTTATTAGAAATTATGTTCTTTATCCCGTCGGCTATTTTGACATTTAAAATAAATTTTAACCGATTTTTTCTTAAAAAAAATTTTATTAGAAGCACCACTATTTTCACCACTCATCTGTACATTTCTTCGTGATTTTCATAAAATGTTCATGATCACTGGCGTAGATTTGTTTATCCAATATCATTTCAATTTCGTATATCCATTAAATGACATCGTGAATATCGTTTTGAGTGATTGCAATGCACATTTCTTTCAGCAAATACTATTCAATTAAGATAAATATATCTTGCACTCTGCACAAGATCCATTTAGTCGCGGCTATTAAATAAATATTGACGCTCGAGGAATATTTTATATATACCTCAACAGCACAGAAAACACACTCTTTCTCCCGGCCAATTGATGGCGGGATAAAAAGAAAAGAAGAGTTCGCAAGAGATGGAATAAATTCCACGAATCACTTATATTTGTTATGGGTTTATTGTTGCTCTTTAGCTTATTGTCTCTGCAATTAGTTTCATCCACTGGGTTTATTGCAAAAATGCACAAATTACTTCACACTGTATATCAGTCTGTCTTGAGCTCTTGTGCCTCTGCAGGAGAGTCTCTGGTCCATTCACTTGTAGTATCAAAGTCTGGGAGGATATAAAAAGTGCACCACGAGGACTTGTTCCGGGACGAGTCGAGAAGCAGATGCTTCAAACACGCCGTTCAACGGTGAACTGAAGACCATCGCCGGTGGTGAATGAACAGTAAGGACTGTTGAGCAACGTGACGGCATGAAAATTGGGGAAATTCGAGAGTGAGAGAGAGAGAGAGAGAGCGAAGAAGGCGCAAGAGTGGAAATTCCTCTCTGAGTGCGACAATTCCACAGGGAACTCTTCCCAATGACTCGCTCTCTCGTGCACCCTTCCACATGTGCTCCGTCAGGACGAAACATGTGGAGTGTCCGAGGAAAGAATGCGACTGGCTAAATTGAGGAGTTATTTATCACCCAGAAGGCATTGAATGAGCCTAAAAGAAGGATAATCACGTTAGGGCGTTGATTGGGGAGAAATTGCGCCTGAGACTCGCAATGCACCCTTGAGGAGAATCAATAGAACCTCAGAGGCGAGACCAATACCATAAATTGTCACCTTTTTATTCTCACCCACTCACCTTTCAGCCTGATTGAGCAAATATATTGAGATATAGTCAGAAAGCAGCAAAACGGAGAGACAGAGAGAAAAGTTTATTTTGGCAAATGCCGTGGAATTTCTGCTGTATCCAATATTTTGTGAATCAGTTGAGAAATTTGCATGGAATTTGCATACCATTTTTAAGAAGTCATAACATTCAGAATCACAACTATAATATTTAAAATCTTTTCAGCCACTCTTTCGGAATGCTTTCTGCATACGGAATTTTGGAAGATTCCTCTCATTTTGAAAGCGCCAAGAGGCAATAAAATATGAATTAGGTTGATATTTTGCTTAAAGAATAAAGAGTGATTCTTATGATAAGGGTGAGCTCGATATTATGCTACTGAGGAATCTGAATCGGTCCACTAAATGATATCAATAGAAGAATATTAAATTCATTTCGAAATATTGGACAAATGTTGGAAAATACGGGCAATAAAATATTCGAGGGCAATTCTTCAATAACTAATAAATCCAATCATCTCTTCACGACTTTTCTTGCTCAATTCCCGTCGACAACAATTTCTCACACAGTCTTTTGCAATAAATTCCCTCCACGTTCAATTATTGTTTACACGCCAATACTTTTGCAGAGGCAGAAAAAAAAACACAGCGGCTGTAAGAATTTTCCAACATGGAAAGTGTAATAAATTCAATTAAAACCCCTTAAACAGTGACGGCAGACACATTTTCAGTGTCATCGAGCTCATTTAAATAAAGTAAATTGTGTCCCGCATTGCCATTATGTAGTCATTGCATATGTTCCACATAGGAAAATGCTGCTATGTACTGAGTAGTGGCCTTTTAGGGAGTTGTGTGTGGTGAAAATTTATCTCTCTGCCTCTCACCCGAAGCGTACAAGTTTTCCATCTCAATTCCTCCACTCTTTGCCAGCCGGAGTAATCCTACAACTAGCCACTCATCTAAATGTGCCATTATTAACCACGCCATTTCGCTTTTCGGAGATGTGGCGTTAATTAATGCGGGGGTGGCGGGGGTGCTAATCCGCAGGGGACACACTCGATCCAACACACACGAAAATGCACAATCCCTGTACCAAATTATTCTTGTACAAAATATGTAATTATTTTATTGCCGAGGACTTGTGCGAGCCCAACTACTTGCACTTTTTGCCACACTCACTCCAGCGGCTCCTGGCAAAGTCCCAGAGAGACCAACTGAACACGAAGACAAATCTCTTGCTCGTCCTCCCATGAATGTCCCCCATAAACATTTTGCACACATTGAGGGCATAAAGAGAATCTCTGTAGTATCGTGAGTGAAGTCTCAATTGTGGCCAGATGTGACCTCAAATCTCTACAATTGTATACCATCAAGGAGAGACTCCATTCACCGCTTGAAAATATGTCGCCAAGGGGCAAATCAATGGCCCAATTGGGCAAAGAAAAGCACCACGGAAGTGTCTCGCATACACACAGGCAAAATGATCAACATAAATCCTTGCACAGATGCCAAAAATGTCAGTTCCATCAATTGAGAAACGCGCTCAGATTTTCTATTTATCAGCCCTCTGCGTTACGCCAGGATGTTTGAAAATTAAAGCATCAAAAGAGACAATCAGAGGCGCTGGAAGGAGGAAAATACCGAGACCATTTCATCTGATTCGCACACAAAACGACAAAACGCCCGCAGCTATAACAGCTGCTTTGTGGTGTCTCCTTAAGCACAATAAATATATGCATAAGAGTGTTGTCTGTATCAACCACAATCTTCCGGATGAGTCTCCACCGTCGCTCCACCGTCAATACCATTCTGTCTGTCTGTGCTCGTTTATAGAATTGTCATTTGTGGAGCCCTTGTGATTGCTGTAAATGAGCTGGACAAACAATTTTCTTGCACCGCAGTCATTTTTTAGCCGTCACACTTTCACGGTGTTGTCAGGGAAAGAACAACAAAAGGTATGTAACACAAAAGACAAACACGAGAGCGCATACCTGAGAAACTGCGTTAACAAAAGGTTTTTCACCCTCGAGAAAATTAGCCCTGGGAAAAGTTTCTCTGACCAAATTGACCCAATTAGTTGAGGAATCTTTCATCAACACTCGCACGTCAACAGAATGGCAATTTCTGCGCAGGGTTAATTCAAACAAATACCTCAAACCACAAAGTTAAACATGGAAATTTGGTGGATTTTTCATGATGTGAAAATATGTGGCTCAAAGAATTTCACGGTAGATAAAAACATCTTCACGGCAGAACGTATCGAATGTTGTTTGGGTGCGAAAAGCATAGGAAGGCAGGGAGAATCTGACCAGAAAGAAGCAAGGAGAAGCACAAGAAGTCTTCGTAATCACCTAACATAAGACATTCAGCGGGAATTATTACTAAGTGGTATGTAAAATATTTACTAGGCTTCGCATTCACCTTTTCTCTCCCCCAAAACGTTGCGCGTCATATAAAGCGTTGAGATTTGCCTGAGATGAGACTCTCTGGGTAATAAATGGGCGTGAAAGTATTGAGAGGGTGCCAAAAAGTGAGACATGGAAAACAGTATGAAGTTTTCCCATAAAAAGACGTTGAGGAATATTGTCCAAAAATAAAATTTTTTCCTCTTAAACACTCTAAAGTGAGAAATTTGTTTTTCAAGAGAGACAGAGAGTGAAAATTTGCGCCCCTCCTGTTTTCATTCAATTTTCCACTCTGGGCGGGAGAGATAATATTTAGAAACATCTCATCTCATATTATAATTAGTAGGAAGGCATGGAAACCTCTTCGTTGCAATTAGTCACATGCCAGGCAATTTTTCACTCTTCCACAGGCCAAGCTTCAACATGACTTTGTTGCTGTTAACTGGTGGTGAAAATGACAAAAATCCAATTTCCACTCCAAATTATAAACTATATGGCATTCTAGAAACAGACACTCAATGAGCACTGTGAATAATGTGGTGAGACTCATCCACAAATACCAAACATACACACTTCTTTTTTTGAACTGTTTGCTCTTGTCGGAAAAATAACTCTAATAGAGTGTCAACGGCTGTGTCAAACAAGAAAAAGCGAGTGGGGAAATTCACGGAAAAGCCCATCGTATAATGGCAATCCATCTGTGGAATTTGAGGAATGCCGTAGCAAACCAAAAATTCATTATCATGCACCAAATAAGCGACATATAAGAATATAATAGGGGAGAGCATGGCTCTCGATGTGCCCTTAAAAGTTCCCAGAGCGTCAAAATCTCAGGGTGGGATTTAATTAAATCCCGAAGAGGGGCGCGACTCTTCATATGAACTGTAAGTACATGTCAAGAGCAATTTCACTTTGTCATTCAGTGTGGTGAAAATATTTTCTAACTGTTTCAAAATGCTTAACTTTTACGGGTGCAATTCAGAGCAAATACAACCACTTGAGATTTCTCTGCACAAGAGGGTGACGGATGTTCCACCCACTTGACACCTCTTCCGGGGATTTTCATACACGCTTGCAGGATATTTAATTAAACAAACAATCTGACGGGCGAAAGTCGCGCCAAGATATTTGCAGTGAGAAGAGCGGCGTGACGTGGCAAAACCTCTTCAAGGACTAATTACAATACCAGGCGTGATGCCTCGCGATGAGAGTGGATTTTTAGGACGAGTTTCCTAGTGGAAAGTAATGATAAATCTTGTCGGGATGTCCGAGAAATTCGCCCTGAAAATTAAGAATCAATTAGGACACTTTTGGCACGGATCTCTAGCAATGGTCGCCCAGAGATATGAAGGTGGCCCAGATGCGGAGGAGAATGCGAGAACTCCAGGCTGACTGTGTCGTCTGCACTTTCTCCACCCCCGCAAGGAGTCACCCACTCACACTTGCGCCCCAGCTGGAGATGGATGGCTGGTCTCTGGAGGAATTTCCGAGATAAATCTTATGATTTCAGCATTTTATTTCATTTTGACTGTTTCTGGATTTATATTACAGTGCGCCACAGCTGTCTCGAATGTGTCTTTAGTTTCTATGTAAGTTTTCAAATACAATAACACTGTGTGCAGTGGGATGCGGGTGGGAGAGAGACGGCGGGGAGCGTCCAAGTTTTTCTCTTTACGAGGGAGTTCGTGTATTTAGCTGAAGGGAGCTACTTATCTGGCTCCTTCATTTCACCATTTTCGGTGCGGGGATTACACACATGAACATCACTATGGGTGAACTGCGGTGCATCCAAAACTGTCACGGAAATCCCAAAAGTGAGAGTGAAGGAGATTTTCCGGAGGGCTGGAAAGTCTGAATTTTAATTTACTACCGCACTTGACAATGGAGTGTGGGTGGGATGAAGCGCACAAGACGTGAGCCCGGGAGACAAGTGGTCCCTTCAAAATTTCATGACGACTCCACCAGAGTAACAGTCGAAACGTGTTTAATTGCTCTCCGTGCTGATTCATGATGACAACGACACCAAACAAGGAGCACACAGGCTCAGTTTGGGTGTAAAAGAGCCGGAGAACAGGTGAAAATTTATGACTTCCACTCTGGACTGAAGGTCAGGCAAGGGTCGCAAAGACTCGCCATTATTGATTTAATGACTCTGGAACCGATAAATTCGGACCACCTCCTAAGCGCTCACACTTGTGCAGAGCTGGGAAAGTGCCTGAACGCAACTTCCCAATAGGATTACAGGCGTTGGCAGCGAGGAGAGTCTTGCCCGCAAAATGCTAAAGATGTTCGGTCACAGTATCATTTAATCTGGGATGTTTGGCACCCATAAAGCCACTGACCCTCGCTCCTCGTGACCCGAGAGCCGGTGCGAAAGAGATACCCAAGCGGAATATCATCATTTCGGGGCCTCGGCGCTCCTCCCCATTGATGGACAATGTAATAATGAAAATCCCATCCCCTGTCTTATCTTTGCGGTCGGCCAGCGTTGACATCGCAAAACACTTTGATTTCATTTTATGGAAGGCAATTAAATGCCAGCAAGTGGCCGACATTTATTAGCAGTAAATCATGTTCTCAATCCCAACACACACTGGCGATTCTGCTTGGCACATGATTAAATTGACTCTCTCGCACTCGGGAACTTCTGTATTGGATTAATCATCACCTCAGCGCGACTGTTAATCGATTCTGTCGCTTCTTATTATTGCTCGGGATATATTTATGTAAATAGAGAGACAAAGAGAGTAATTTCATACCTCACTGACTGGCTGACGGCTGAGGTGAGTGTCTCCAGGTGCAGCCGGCCGGTGTTCCGGTACTCAAACTTGTGGCCGACACTGTTGAAGATGCAGCCCAGCTCCACTGGCTCGGGTGTCAGATTCCCACCGACCGGATCGATGCGGCTCTCCATCCTCCTCATCACCGCCTCCTTGGGGGCCTTCGAGCGTGGCTTCGGCGGCGGACGAGCGTCGGTCTGCGGAGCGTCGATGACTTCGTACAGTGGCTGCTTCGGTTCAGCGAACAAGCCTCCTCGACTGGCAATGATGGCCATCAATTGGCGCTGCTGCGCCGAGAGGCTCAGGTGGACAGCTCTCTCGCCCTCCCGTGAGCCGCCCTCGAACGTGGTCTGGCTCAACAGGTGCTTCTCATAGATGTTGCTCACAGGACTCGCCCCACTCATCTGCACCTGAGCGCGCGGAAGGGCCCGGACCACTGGCTGGTGGATCGCCGCATGCTGCACAGTGGGGCGCTTCAGCGCCTGTCGCGGCCGATGAACGGAAGCCTGCGGACGAGAAGAGATTGAATTTCTGGGCCAAACATCACTCAAACGCATTCCTTATGAATTCCCGTGAAAGGCCATAAAGTCGCATGACATCCCGGCGCTCAAAGATAAAGGCCGTGGCATCTCTTTGATGGGTGTCGATGTCAAAATAAACGGCTGAGCGAGAGAATGAATTTCCACGAAGATTTCCATACTTTGGCGGAGCCCAGAGAGGAAATTCTCGAGAAGGCAATTAAATAAACATTGTTCGCTACACTTGGTGGAAGTTTGTTGATCTCATCGTGGAAATTCATCATCATTTATCAGAGGCAAAGCATTTCCATGTTTAGCAGATATTTTATTTAGCCTGACAATGGTTTCATTTCTTCATCATTTGCGAGATGTTTGATATCATTGGATTTTCTCATGAAAGGAGCGAAGAGACGTTGATCTTTGACTTCTCTATGCTTAGTCAGTAAACTAACAGGAATTCCAACTATATAAACAATGAAAAATCCTATTGTTGCGAAGTACATGAAACTTATGCGAAATATCCATGGCAAATCCTCTTCTGGAAAATCATCTTTGGGCGAAGAAATCGTTACGTTGTGTAAACATCCATCGGTTCGCATTGGAAGAATTGGATCCGGTTTCTTGGAGAAGCTACCAAATATGATAATTCCGACAACAACGAGGGAAGACAATGTTCCTGCAATCGCTCCCTAGCAAGCAAATCACAAATTAAAATCACAAAAGTATCAATTGATTGCGAAATACTCACTTTCTGATTTGCTCTCGGTATAAACATGCCCAAAGTGAAGAGTCCGAGCATTGATCCACTTGTAAAGCCAGTGATTGTTATCAGAATCGTATAAACAGTTCCTATCTTTTCCAATATGAAGACTAATGATATTTCAATTATCCCTATGCACAGAGTTATTAGCTTGAGAATGTTGCAAGTTTTGCGCTGAGACATTTCAGGAAGATGCGGCTGTACAAAGTCTTCATAGAAACACACAGTTGAACTATTGAGACACGACGACATTGTTGACAGCGTTCCAGCAAATACTCCGGCAATGAAAAGTCCTGGTAAGCCCGGAAAATGCTCAGCCATCTCGAAGACAAACAGTGAAAAGAGTTGGTCCCTTTTGCTGATCACACCCGAAGCCACAGGATCGCAAGATTCGTAGAACGCATACATGATGAGCGCTGATGCGAGTGTGAAGAAATGAAAGAAGAGGAATCCAAAGTAGTAACCAGTTACTACTTGGCGAGCTTTAGATAGATTTTTTACGCTTAGAAAGCGTTGAATTGATGTTTGGCTCAGACCAAAGGTTTGGGTGATGACTAAGGAATGACCGAATAGCATTGTCCAGCTTGATAATCGAACAGTCGGATCAGGATTGAAACTAAATATAAAATGATAAAATAAATAAATATACACAGATTCACAGATTGATTACTCACTCAAATAATATCAATCTACCACCGCGTTCGGATGCTTTCCACACATCATCAACTCCTCCGACAAGATCAAGTCCAATGTAGGAAATTGCTACGCAGCAAACGACCAGGAGAATCGTCTGGAACAGATCAGCCCATATCACAGCACTAAAACCGCCGATGGCTGTGTAGAAAATGCAGACACTTCCCAACACTACCACAGTCACTGGAATGGGTATTCCTAAGACGTGAACCAAAACCAGAGCTGGAACGTACAAATTGATCGAAACGTAGAGAGTTGTTGTCATCAGATATATAAAACTAGCGAGTAATTGAACTGATCTTCCAAAGCGGAGTTTTAGGTAAGCAAAACTGGAAGGTAGTTGTAGTTCATGGAAGATCGGAAGGAAAATAAAGGTTGTGAAGAGTAGCATGATGAAGATGGTGAAGACATAATGCCACAAGTAAGTTCCATAGACGTAAGTTTCCACTGAGAGTCCAATGATGTTGACTCCAGATACAAAGGTCACGATGAGAGACATGGTAACAGGAAGAACGCCCATGTTTCGGCTTCCGAGGAAATATTCCTCGGGCGTGTGTTGCTTGTTCTTTGACCAAACTCCATGGTATAATCCAATCAGGAATGAAATAACCAGCACGAGACTGAATAGCACAAAGTCAATGCCACTGAAGGAGGAAGAGAAATCACTACTAACCATGGCGAACTTGAAAGCACACTGTCGAACGAAACTTCAATGTAGACGATTTTATAATTCTGCGGCGATGGTCGCGGAAAAAAGGGGGGCTGTATACATGCCGTGAACAATAAAATATGTAATATCTATGTATTATATACAAAAAAGAATAGAAAAAACTGCTTATGACACATTAGATTAACGTAAATAATTCGAAAAAAAATCAAATATAACGTAAGTGTTTGCTATGAAAAAAATTAATTCTCTTTCTTATTTCCCCATGATAAATTGTTAATTAGCTTCTTTATAGAACTCGGTACAATTAGAGTGAAATGTGGCGCCCCTTGGCTCATCACCATGCAATGCTGAATGTAATTTGTCAAGAGTGGGCCACATTTGAGCAAATCAGATGGCACGTTCCTCAAGCGGGAGGAATCGTGGAGGTGTTTCCGGTTAATTTCGGTCTTGTTTCCTGACACTTCCGTCACCAGGAAATCGCATAAAGCAATAACTCCGAGCTGAGATTACACTTAAATGCAGTGGGATGTTAAGACACAATTTCTCATCCCCTCCGAACGTCGGCATTGTTGACTATGAATTTGGTGAGTTTGCTCAGCCATAAACGGACGCTCTTCAGTGGGTGGTAAATTCCTCTATATATATACAATGATGAAGAAACCACGCAGAAGAGATGCCAGGGAATGACAAATGTTAAATGAATTTAATTGCCTTGGGGTTGTCTTGCGACTTTTATGGTAGTTTTCATAAATTCAATTCAAATTCACTCCTATCAAAAAATTTACGACGCCAAATGGCTGCGATGCGGCAAATTACTTTTGTCACTCTAATTGCATCTCTTCTCTCGGCGGAGGAAATGTCCTTCGGTGGCATTTCACCCAGTTACAAATTGTAGGCGCCGAGAGAGAAAAAAATGCGATGAGGGCGCATTTTTATGTCATTTTGCGCATAATTAATTTTTACGATGACGAATTGTAATTAGTGCGATTGGGTTTTACTTACAAATACTTGAGCTGGTTCTTGAAACTCCACCGAACTGGAAAAGAAAAGAGTTTGCATAAGTTGTCTTGCGAAGCCTATTGCAAAGGATGTTTCAAGTTTTCCTTCGAAGGAAGCAAATCAGTGGGACGAAAACGTCTCTAGATGGAGTTCAATCATCAACATCAAGGACATTCACCTCTGATCCGAGTGTGTCTCCGGTGAAACTGCTCGAAGTGCAGCATAGTGTCTCGGCTGCGGGCGCTTCTTCGTCGCTTTCGCATTTTCCCGGTGGTTTCTCTCGCTTTTCCTCTCCATATGGGCTTCTTCTCTGCAAAGACAAGCGCGGAAAAAAGAGCTGTTAAAATCACGATGATGAACTTACTATTAATATCGGATTTATGAGCGCTGCACGGGCGAAATATAGACGCTTCGATAAATCATCTTCGTGGTAAACTAACATTATTCTCATCTCTCGTCACTTGGCCAATGAATCAATGATGTGCGAGCCATTAATGTTGCCTCAATTGAATCATAATCGCGAGCATAAATCGTGGAATTCATAGAGTGAGAGCGAGTGAGAGGTTTCCAACTACCCTTTTTTTCTCAAATTCCAAAAGGGCAAAAAAAGAGCGCCAGAATCGCGTGTTGAACAACGTCAGAGGAGAATACTCACTCGATCTTGTTACAATAATTCTCACAGTCTTGATATTTGACACCGCCTTTCTTGTGAGACATAAATTCTTGCGAGGCTCCTCGTGGCCGCAAAAATATTCCTCCTTCTCAAACATTTCATATTTATGTTTTGTGATGTGAGTACAGAAAAAACACACTCGATTTCTGTGTGGTCTCTTGTTACAGTATATATATTGTTGAATTGTAACAGCAAATTAAACATCTAATTGGTTGCTCTCACAAACGGATTTTCCTTGAAGTGGGATTTTTGAGTGTCTCATAAAAACACTACGATCTGCCAACGATTTATTATACACTTCACAAACCCAATACTTGGTAAGCATTAATCAGTTCTTGTGCCGAATTTATCAACCAGAAGACTTATTAAGTCATCAAGAGCTTTCGCAATATTCAATACCCAGCAAAATTTACGCGATAACGTCAGTTCCTTAATGCATCGTCCACTCTTCTGTCCAAGTTTCTTCGAGACACTTTAATTAATAAGTCCATTCTTCTTCAGTGCACTCTTATCAATGATCACCACCGTGAAAATAAATTTCAATTTACATCTCATTTAGCTGGGAATTTCATAAGAGCGCACCGACACAGGAATTTGATATTCACTCGCTTTTAATGGCCTTTTTCACCTCCACAGAGGCACATTTCCGAGCACATTTTATTAATAATGCCATGTACGAAATGCACTTTACATGGATGTTTATTTATAGGAGAGCACTTTTTGTCACGACTCGTGGAGGATTCTCATGCTAAAGAGTGAGAAGAGAATGGCGAAAAATGCCTCTAATAAACTCAATTTGACAGATTTCTTTGAAGACACAGCAGAGAAAATGTATAATACTTTTCGCAATGGAAATATGCTAAAGGATATTAGAATAATCAGGTGAATTCCATTTGGGATTTCAACGAAATCGTCATGAATAGGAGAAAATGTTTTCCTTCCTGAACCAACAGAAAAAAGGGCGGATTATTTATTATTCATTGATGACAAAAGTTTAAGAGGAGGCACATTATATGTGGGAAGAATGAGATTTTCAGGCAATAAGATTGAGTGGATTCGCTCTCTCTCCTCCTCCAGATTGATGCCAATCGAAAAACTTTGCCATTTCCATCATCGTTCATGTGTATATTTGTGGATGAATATCTCTGGCGGAGATTGAAATAAAAGGTCGCTCTCCTTTCACGGGGCTCGAGATTATCTCGCCAGGCCCGAAAGAAGTCAAATGCAATGACGAAAGACAAACAAACAGAGAAGCATATCGTGATTTTTTCGCCCTCCATCTATTTATTTATTTACTTATCACACTCCTGACGATATTTCATACACGCCGTGCCGTAGAAATGGGAGAACAGAGCATCTTGACTGATGGATCTTGTCTCCATGGGATCAGAGAGCCTTAAAATGTGTGCTGTCAAATGACAAGTTATTGACACGCTCACCAGTGATTTGCCTTATCATCATCCCAGCGATTGAGAGTGCGTGATATTCTTCAATCAATCCCCAATTGAGACAGGTGACGAATTCCTGCGGCGCCACCTGGAGAGGCAATTAGAGAATTTTTCACATAAACAGAATACCCGTGAGCTCATCAATAAACTTCTCAACGAATTTCTTCGTCTTATCGATCAGAGGCATCGTAAAAGTATTTATCGTTTATCAGTGTGCGCGCGGGAAACATGACCGCAAAACATCAAATTTATAGGTGAATATCTGTGGTATTTTGTACCATCGCGCGATGAAAGAATGATAAGAGCGCGTATTAGAATTCTTACGACTTTCCTCAAGCACCCAACTTTGAGACTCATTCGGAGCACTGCGATGTAGAAAGTTTACTTGCTGAGGAGAAATCCAACAGATTCACAGGGGTTTTTCCGCCAGATTTATCCTGTTCTGTTCGAATTCCATGGACAAATCTTTTGCACATCTCACCAACAAACGCATTTTTTTTCCAGTGAGGAAACTCATAACAATTTGTGGTTTTGAGGATCAGCATAAAGATTTTGGCACTGAGTTAATTCGGCGTGCGCATTTTATGGATTGGTACAGAGATGAAGTATCAGACCACCAAAGTTCATTTCAACAATCGACGATAAATCTCTGAAAACTTTTTATTCCCTTTTTCTCCACTTTTTCCCTTCTCTGTGGCCTTTATGTGCACACCAAGAGATCTTGATCACGCTCGGCAATACATCAATTCGGAGTCATCAGAGGGTGAAACTCCATTGGTTTTTCCTAAATTGAGCACTACTTTTTAAATGGGTATCACATGTCATCGCACAGCATTCCTGACTAGGAAATTTACTCCCTCACTCGAGATATCTCACGCTGAAGAATGCAGCTCAAGTTCATTCAAGGGGTTTTTGTGGAAATATTAGCTGGTGCGTTCTTTATTTTTCTATTTTCGTAGTTTCTCTCTTTTGGCCGTTTTTTTCCAACACCAAAATTTATGAAGGAGAAGTGATGCTCAACATGACAATTACATGTGTTTCATTCAAAAATGCGAAAGAGGAAACGCCTCAATAACATCATCTTAAATCATATCTTCGTCTTGCAACTGACAAAACATCGAGGGTGAAGTTTTTTTTATGCGCGAAGCGTCTTTTCATTAAAATACGACGAGAGGCCATTTAATGGCAGTTTTGGGCTGAAATTCCCACGTTAGCCAACAATTTCTGGTGCGTGGAATAAATATCACCGTATAAAGACGGCGCATATCTCATGATCTATTTATCAATTACAAAATGAAATGAGCCATCAAAAATTTCAATGTCCCAATTTAGAATGTCAGCAGCAACATAGATATGCAATACAGCTCACTTTCCTCACACCATATCAATAAATGTCAATATTGTCAACGACGAGGCACGAGAATTTCAGCAATAAATACCAGTTGCGTGAAATGTGCTTATGATTGGATCTTTTGATGTTTACGTACTCAGTGGTGAAGATGGCAGATTTAATTATCTTCTGCGAATTTCTTTTCCTCTTCTGAGGAATCAGAATTCACACTGAAATGCCATTTCATCGACTGCGATGCTCTGCATATTAATAATTCCTCACTCTCTTCTTTTGCCATCTTCCAATGCCATTTCCGATCTCAAGAGGCGCGCGGCGGGCGGAACGGAGATGTGAAAATAAGCAAAGACGGAGAGCACATGGAGAAGTGTGGCGGCGATGATGGAGGCGAAGAAGGCTAAATGTACACCTTATAGACTCCGTGAATGATGACGAGATATCAAACAAACGGGCCGGGAGACTCGAAAGTGAGAAATTTAGATAAACAAATATCTTGTGTACTGTTCACGGAAAAAAAGATGCATTTCAATTGCAGTGAAAGACTGCCGGTATTTGGGCGGGAGTCATCGAAGGCTGACTGTTTGCTCTCGCTGTGCGGGTGTTGCCTGGGATGAAAGATGCGGCAGAAGGCCAGAAGATGTGCGCAAAGTCAATTAATATTCCAAGGAAAAATCCAACATTCAGCCCTTTGATGTGTATTTTGGGAATCACACTCAATTGTACGTTAATTCTTTATACGCCCTGCCTTCTCTCTTTCCTCACACAAGGAGCCACTATTTACTCAAGGGTTCCGTTCTATTGCCACTAAATGTTGTTCTTTCCTGGGATGCGCCGATGATGAAATATACTCATGAGAGATCTCTTGGAACAGAAGTCAATGGGAGTCGAGTAAATAAAGAGTTTCACTCAGAAAAATCGATCTCTGATAATTAACTAGCAAATTCTCCTTTTTTTTCTAGGCTTTCCCACGAATTGCTGAAATGTTCTTTCTCCTCCAGAAGGCACTTTGCGGTGTAAATGCTTCTCTCTTGTGTCGATGATGAAATACTCTCATGAGAGATCTCTTGTGGAACAGTGCTGAGCACATAAAGAGTGAAATTCCTCGGGAAAATTGGTGGATTCAATCGGTGGCTGTTGTAAAAGGCAGCAGTTGCAGCCGCAGATCAATAAATTTACACAATTTACACCAACTGACCATAAATTTCCGTCTCACTCCTAAGATAACATCTCGCATGACTTTTAACGCATTCACGCTGGAGCAAGTGGAGGAAAAAATCGAGGCTCCTCGACTTCATATTGCTCATAATCGTTTTATTATTGTAATCGGACACTGGCCTGATGCATTGCAGTAATGATGAAAAGGAGTGAAAATCTCTCCTCCTAATGACTATAAAGAATCCTCACAGACTCGCGAGATGTTTAATTGAAGACGATATGTGGCTCTTATGAAATTTTATATGACCACAACACAATCTGAGAAGCCCCCCAATTAAAGTCCCATTGATGCAATTTCTTGCTTCGCCTCCTTCTTGTGCCCGTTTCCACGTCGCCCTCGAACACTTTCTCACTCCTCGGCCATAAAGTGCGCCACATTAAACCGTGTAATTTGGGTATTAATGAGTTCGATCACATAATCAGCTTATGCCAGTGCTGGCAATCGGGAACATTAATCAGTAACCCACATTTTTCGCTCTGCCAGAAAAAAAAACCACGCAGATAAGACCTTCTCTCAAGATCAGCGAGAAGAAGAGGAGCAAGGTGAGTTTGCTGTGTCGCGTTGGTGTACTAAGGAAGTGCAAGAGAGGCTCGTATAAAATTTCATTGCTAATTGAGTGCATACAAAATGGATTGTGATCGTTAAATACCAATCAAAGATCTGCTGATGTCATTTAACGATGTTCTTTAATGTCGAATCTAAAATTCACTTCGTTCTACTTGCATAAAATATCACACAGCAAGTTTGTGCACAAATTGATCTCTCAAGTAACATTGCCTTCAACATCCATACGCATAAGAAACACGATAGTGATCATTTTGAAAGGATCAATTAGAGATGTTTCTCTAATATTCATGAATGAATGAGAAACATCTGTTTATGTGATTGCTGTACAATCGCCAGATGCGGTCGATGCACCTTGACTGAAGTGCAAAAGTCAGTGGACAGGTCAAGAGCAATTACGGAAAGTGTGTGTAGGTAATTAATAAGCAAAACTCCGATTAATTGCTTGATTATGCATCTCGAGGGATAATGAGAGAAATTAATTTGTACAGAAGCCTCTTTTGCCGTGCTCAAATCCGCCAGTGAACAGACATGAAAATTTAAGCTGCATTTTCGATTCTGAAAGTATCATTTTGTCCATATTAGGCCGATGGAGCTCTGCATGCGTGTATTGGGCATATCATGCAATTTAAATTGTTCACTTTGTCACTTCATCTCATGCGCCATGAGATTGTCAATTTATAATTCAAAAAGTGCATTTTGTGTGAATTTATGAGGTTTCTCTGGCAAAGCATTCAAAGCCACAGAGAACTTAATAACTCATAAGAGATTTGCCCGAGAGATTATGTGCAGAATGCTATTAAAATCTGCGCATTCAATCGATTAAACATAATTCGATGGATTAACTGCAGTAATTGCTAGTGAATTGCACAAATTCCCTGGACTTCTCAGACTGAGTTGATTGTCATGCTTTGCCAGGCAGGAGATTCCAAGGCATTGCAATCATCTCCAGCTCGTCCGGATTTTCGCTGATGGTGTGAGGAGACGAGAAGGAATTCCAAATCACTCCATTAACATCAATGGTCGTCACTTTTCACGTGTATCATTTGTCAGTTTGTAAACAGTCCGCCGAAGGCTAAAGGGCGCGAGGAAGAGCCGGAGGAGTTTCTTTGATGCCTTTGGAAATGAATAACACTTCGTTAGTGTCATTTTCTTTCCGCCTCTCTTGGCCAATCTCGCGCGTGCAGAGAAAAAGAGCGTAATATAGTAAATGACTGTCTTAATTATACATGGAATGTTGACGAAGACTTTCAGCATTTCACTAACTATTTCACTTTCGATCCTTTTGAGTATGTCACAAGACATCACTCAAAAGTCCTTCACGATAAATTCTAAGCATCGCAGAGAAAGAAAAAAATTAGAAGATTTGTGGATAAAATGATCCAAGAAGGTTGAGAAAATATTCCACGGAATGAAAGAATCCGTTGTCGGTGCATCAAAAACGAGGAGAATTTCTAAAAAAAAAAGAAAAGCCTCACTTTATTTGGCAAATGCGGCACGAAATCAGTCGTGAGTCCATTAAAAGCTGATAAAGTTTGATTCTCCATCGATACGTGATACCGCCAAGAGTATCAATGAGTTAAATATTTGAGTTGACACGACTGGGATTTAAATTTAATCGCACTTTGAGCGATTAAAGTCATAAAAATTGTCTAAATCCATTTCCTGATAGTGATTTTCTCTTCGCGTTTTCCCCATTCACGCCTTTTTTGCAGCCATCGCAGTCGATGTGTTATATGAAAATTGAAGTGCATTCTCATGCTGAACTCAAATCCGATTTGTATCTCAGCGCAGTGCTTTGTGTAAACGTTTGATATGAGGTCAAAAGATGCACAAGTGTTCCCCAGTCACGATCTAATTGAAATATGGTTATGGAGACAAATTGGTGGAATGGACAAATTGTTTAAACTAGGAGAAATTAAACATGAAGTGAGAGTAAATTCACATATTAGTTCTCTGTGTACCAAAACTCAAGTGCTGGTGACAAACGTTCGATTTTTTCTCCAACTCAACTTCTTGTTTGTTTCCATTCTAACATAGCATCACTTTCTGCCTCTCTCTCTCTTTCTCATCCATTCTCATGGGCATATTTCTTTTTGGGCAGTCGCGGGAATGGAAAGTGGCGAGATTCATTTGAATAATTTTCTGTCGCCACATGCATCATCTCGTAATATTGGGACAGTGTACATTATAAAAGTGAGGAGACTAGAGTGGCTGTAAATGCAATATTTTATGAGGATTCTGCTCTCTTGGATGCAGACAAATTCACGCTGATTCTCTCCATTAGACTCGATGGCACAGTCATATTCATCCCCTTTCAATACCATTAAACTTTTATTCTGTGTAAAATTTAATTTCTCATAAAAGATCCATAACGCTGATCAATATAGGTAGATTGTAATTGGAAAGGGGGCAGAGTTGAATGATCCATCAGTGTAGATAAACCTTTGCTTCTCCTTTCGCCTCTTATTGTAGTGCAAACAAAAGACTTCATGCAAAACTAAAGGAAGCATGTTTTAAATTTCCATGTATAAATCTATAACTTTTGACTGGTCTTCTCAACTCTGTTAGAAAGCACGTGGGGGAAGAGCGAGAGTTTAGGATTAATTTCCAATAATTCGCCATTCTTCCTTTTGTGTGAAACGAACATGAATAGATTACATTTGTGACCTTTGTATTTTAGGGGCAATTTTAACGTTCTGGCAGTAAACGTCCAAAGGCGTCCACAATCAACCCTCGGAAGACGGGGCAACATAAAATCGAGACAATGGCGCATCAAAGTGATGATGAAAACACATGGCATTGCATCCCATAAATCCTCTACAAGGCCCTTCGATTGCACTTCCCCAGAAACATTCCCCTCACATTGCACAACAATAAAAGAAAGCGGAGTCCACAATGGCGTGAAATACATGGAAAACGAACCATTTATCCATGTTGATAGTGCTGAAAACAGACAACTCAACCCCCTCCTGCCAGACCATTATGCCTCTCTCAGCTCTATGAAGGGGAGCTTCCAGAAATGCTGAGACTCTTCATCATAATTTCCATATGGACTCCGCAGCGCCCCAACACTTGCACATGTCATGAAGAAACAGAAACCAAGAATCACATCCATCGTGACAATGTGAACACAATGTTCTGGCATTCCGCCCATTCTGACAAATATTCCCCTTGCGCGCGCTCCTGGGTGAATGGCGAGGCCTCCAGTGCACGATCCGAAAGTACTATTATTGACTGGTTTTGTGGCTTTGCCTCTTCCACTCATACTATTCAACTTGCGATGGAGGAGAGGGAGATAAGCATCACGAGATAACGACGACCCCATCATTATTTCGCCAATTCGCATACGATTTCTCCTTCCAAACAGAAGGTCTCTTCGTCTCTCCCTCGATTTATCAGAACCATTCTTCGAGGCAGAACGATTCTCTACATTGTGCGCAGCAGAATGTCAAGAATGACCTGTGCGATGAAGCGGCGAATTAAGAAAATGCATTACGCAGGGGTATTGATAGGTCGTAAATTAGTAGCATACTTCATGTAAATGCAGACATTTGCATAATGTCACCGCCAATTAGCTGTAATATCTCAATTGAGAGGTGTTTTCTATCATGTAAATGACCTGGGAAAACGGTCGGTGCAATAATTCGGTGTGAATGTCACTCGGATTGTCAATGAATAACGTCAAATTCGTCCAGAATATGATGTGTAAAGTTGACTTTACGTTTTCCCCTCAACTCTATAGATAGACAATGGGGCGAAGCAGTGAGGGTTGCTCTTGAAGGCGAACCACCCTCGAGAGCCCTTCTAAAGTCAGGTGAATGGAGAGAAGAAGAACTGAAGGTGGACTCTTCAGTGGGACTCTTTCATCGCTGCTTGCTTATTAATTATTATTGAAGTTGTGGAGAATGGAAAATTGTACAATAATAATATATACTTAAGAGATCGAACGGTTTCAGCTCCTTATCGTCAGTTTTTTTCTCCTCTTTTTGCAAACTCCTCACTTTTGTCTATTTCTCCCATTCGCTGTGCGAATGCGAAAGCGTGCACAGGAGATTTATGAAGTGAACCATCAGCATCAGTTGCACAGGGAATCAATTGATGAATAGAAGAGGAAGTTGGTAATTGAATGCACGATGGTAATATGAAAATAATTAAAAAAGGGAGAGATTAATACCATCTCAAGTACTAATTGTGACCATTTAGAGAGACTCGGTATGGCCGACGAGGCCGAAGTGGCAAAAGTGTAGATATTGTATGCTTGAGTGAACAAATTTTATCAGCTCTCGCTGCTCGCGACTTCCTCGAGAATCCAAAGTTACACGCCAGGGGGAATTTCTCCGTCAAGTGCTCCATCCTTATCACCATTTGTGTGTGGCGAAGAGAGTGGAAAATGTGATTAAGCAGTTACAGGCCATCAATTGAAAAGGTATTCCATGTGGCACAAAAAAAAAAAAATACACACCATCGAAAAGTCTTAATCAGTGAACAAATGTGTAATTAATTTGAAATTTTCAGGCGAATCAAATTGATTTATGAGACACACCACAAATATCTGGGACGTCACAGCCTTCCCCAGAAATTCCCATTTGGTGCATGGCAGAAAAAAAAGATAGTGCGCTCCATGTGAATGACAATTACCATAAATTTTTGGACTCCTTGGAAGTAATATAATCCAGTGCCTAAAGGTCAAGTTTGAGCTCTGAATATATGGCCAGATAAAGCAATTTACTATTAATCTTCTCCATACTGCGATGTGAGGGAGAAGAAATTAAAAAGAGTCTGTTTTTACTTCCAACGCCAAGAGGGGCAACAGATTTTAGCTCAATAGCCGCTTAGGGAAGTTCACGGATATTGTTGTTAACTAAGAAATATCATCAGTGCAAGACGCAATTTGTAATACTCACATTTAGAGGTTTATTAGAAAGATGAAAGAAGTGTAAAAAATCCACAATTACAATGTTTTATTGCGGAAAAATCGGTAATAATTCCTAAATTCTATTTACTAATACCTTATTGGACCCCTCTTGGAAATCCCTTCCTGTACGCCAAACATCTTCACCCTCGCTTTATAATGTTTTTGGTACTCAATCTCCGCAAGACAGCGAATGAAAAATGCCATCTAAATATGGTGAAAATAACTTTTCCAGCCAAGATACTTGAACTTCTCCGCTGTGCCGAACAAAAAGAAAGGAACATTTCCTTTCTATAGCGTGCAACATGAGTTTATTCACCCACTGATGAATGCAATTTTCTGCATTTTCCATCGAGAGGCACAACAATTTTCCACAGACTGAAACGTGCATGAATGGAGGAGTTGTGAAAAATCTCCCCTGCTCGAAAATGGAACAATGAGGCTGAGATTTAAATATCTCATGAGTGTTTGCTGAGGTGCCGTGAAATTGTTACTTAAGCCAAGGGAGAAGTGGATGCTCTCTCATTATTACCTTTTTCACGTAGACAGAAAATGTTCCATAGCCTGTACTTTAGTTGCGGATTTTCTTTCACACTCGAGCTTCCAGGAGAGATTTTTCAATCTCAACAGGCTCTAATTTTGAAGTAAAAAAAATTACTGATTTTCACAGTTGATCTTCGCAAAAGTCTCCAGTTTCACTCGTTTGGCGTGTTTTCTTGCTCTTGACTATGGTGAGCAATTTGATCTCTGAAACAAATCCAACTCGCATTGAAATGCGGTGATCGCTAATTGATCTTGCGTAACGATCGAGCGATCTCAAATTCAATCTTGTCACTGAACCACATTCAATTCGACTGAACAATATTTTATTGTAAACATGACTCAACTAACACTTCCCGAGGTCTGAAAATGCGGTGTCTTTGAGGTGTTATTTGCAAAGAAACAACCACAATTCCAATGAAAATCATTACTTTTGTAACATCACTTGCAACATTGTCACACAGCGATTCGTCACCGATCTATTTCCCACTCACATTCCTGAAGGAAACGCTCGGGAGTAAACACTGGTGGGTATTTCGAATGGCTGATACACACCGGAAGTAGTTGCAATATAGCGATAACCGGGCCTGAAAAACAGCGGTTTGGCGCGCTTTCAAGACAGACAGACGCAGACTGAACTGAGCGGCTCCGTGGTCGAACAGCGACTGATACTGTGAAGTCTCTTCGTGGCATTTGAAGGCTGCGGAATGCTTCATATCACTCTCGAGTACACATGGTTCCCCTCCGGATCGGAATTCTCCGGCAATGCAACTCGGCAGACTTCTGTAGAGCCTCCAAAGCGTGGTATTTGCAATATTGAGCCACTGACTGCTGTACAATGGGGACGTGATGGATTTGCAGACGGGCAAAGTGAGTGAAAATGGACCCAAATCGCCACCCTTTGCATTTTGATTTGATTTGATTTGCATCAGGTGATGCCAGTCAATTTGACGCTAAAGAGTATTGATTGTATTCCCAGTCAATAATTTATTTAAATACACATCGATTGCCATTGAAGACATTTTCCGGATATTTGCGAGAGTGATTTCTGAGGGTTGTGCAAGTCTTCCCTGCACTTTTCACCCACTTGAAATGGTGTTTTTCTCTGCCAATGGCTTCACCCTCGCACAAAACTCCCTCGCTATTTTGCTTCAAATCTCTCTCTCTCCGTTCCCCGCGTACGAGGACACTCACGCACCCGAAAGGATGCCCAGGAAGGTGAGGGTTGTTTGTGCACACAAGCTTAACTCCACGTGTGTTTGCCTTGGCGAGAAGTTGCATTAACACGGATGGATTTGACGCTTCGCACAGCATCAAGGCAACTCTTGAGTGAAATATCAAATGTGAGTTTCATGCGCTTGGGGATTTTTCCACCCCCACGACTTGACTCTGTGTCAATCTATTGATTTCCCACCCGCGCGCCGACTTATGAATGAAATTCCACTCTGAGCCCATCATCCTGATGGCAGGAAAATCCCCCACGGAAGTCGTGTTGTTTTTGACTAAAGTTCCCCGTGAGCGATTTGCGGAGACGCCAGTGCTGAAACCTCCAACCAAACATTGATATTCGGTCCGGTGCGTGTCCCTTTCCGAGCTCACCAAACAAACATTTCATCTCCAATTGAAATTGATCTCGGAAACGGGCTTAAAAGTGAATTCACTCAATGAAAAAGTGACTGCTGAACATTTAAGACGGCCAGAAGAGGAGGAAAAAGTGTCCCAAATGTGTTCCTCATTTTCTTGCTCAATTCATTTAATTTTAGCATAATATCATATTAAAATCTGTCAGCACTTCACTAAAGGATGGTTATTAAAAGTCTGTCGCTTCGAATCATCATCTCATGCTATAATAATGAATAATGATGTTGCAAAAGATAGTGTTCGGAATAACTTGTAAGGCTATTTTGCTTAATTTTTCAACATTTCTCTGGCGAGTTTTATTAGCCTGGATTTTCCTACGAATGTGCTGAATAAGTTGTGCAGAAAATTGCACAAGTGAAGTGTATCGAATTGGGTTCTTCTTTCAAGATGTTTATTCATAGAATCACACTAAATTGTGTTTTAATTACCACCAGAGTCGTTGCCTTTTTCTATTTACCCCGCCTTTTTACTGGGTCGATTGAGCAATTCGCCTGAGTATCTCTCCTTGTGCCAAAGCACATTTTCTTCGCCGTGCGGCAATGTGTCATCGTGAAGAATACCAGGAATCACACTTTCCTCCACGAGCAGCACTCATTCAATGGCTTTTGTATACAACGCGAGGAGAGTTCTTGTGGAACAGAGCGACGTGAGCACACGCAGGAAAGGCCAAAAATCAAACAAATTCCGGTGGATAATTGTAAACAGAATCTGTGTGCGGAATAAAAGAGTTAGGCGTATGTGGAGAAGAAAGAATTTCCAGTTCATTACACCGAATATCTATCATATAAATAACATTCGTGAAATGGAGTTAATAAAAGAGGATGTGAAGGAGGAGAGAAAGTCTAATTCTGGAAGAGGAAAATTATGGAGCAAATGAAGAACTTTTCCCCTTTTCTGCCTCAACATCTTGACTTTTCGCCTCTGGTTGAATGGGTTTTGACATCGAGAGCATCACGATCAATTTCTTAATTAGAGTCCTTTTCTGGCGAGCTGCGCATTGTATATGAATTAAAACAGTTGAGAGTGTCACATTCCCATTCAATATGTCTTCAGACACCCGTTCCTAACGTTCGATTGATGAGTGACATTCTAGACAAAATGCCATAAGAGACTGCAAGCCTCTCTCGACAAAGGGGCGTTCTATGCGAAGCCATAGTAATCATGTTTCTGGCCATGTTAACGCGTGTCAAGCAAATTGGGAACACATTTTTTGCCCACAGACAATAATGCTCGTCTTTGTCTATGAAGAAATACAATTTCAACTGCATACTTTATGCGCCCTGAAATTTGGCTTCCTTGTGGCCAAATTCATATTTCACGGCGAGAAACTCAATATAACATGCTTCACCCCCAAAACCAAGTGGAAATAATCAGTCAAATGCAGATGCTCAACAAAAAGAATCTCCTCATAATTTATTCATCCCTCCACGAATTCATTTAACCCGTGAGCCCTCTTGATGTCCTCTGTCGAGAGACTTTCGGCATATTATATTTGTTTAGACGAAAAAATACACATAATCATGTCTGTAGAAAAAAGTGAAATTCAACCCTCTTCATCTTCACGCTGACATTGAGCACCAGAGACTTTGTTAGTCACTCTAATCCATCCCATTGAATGATTTCACGGTGGCGGAGCCTTAAATTTACGATCCCCACACATTTCACGAATGCCACGTGTCACGATTTATATAATTTCCTGGATTGAAGCTCTCTCAGTTGAACTTCAAGGGTGAGTTTCTCAGCGTCTTAGCGAAATGCTTTATCGAGGGTTGAGAAATATTGGTAAATTTAATATTCCTTGCCAGAGATTCAGTAGTGATCAATATTCTCTGGCGCTCGTTTTCGCAACATCCCAAAAGCCTAACCGTCCATTTGCGAGCGCATTTGGGCAAGAAGTTCTAATCTGGCATTTATCTGCGAAGCACTCTCTTTCTCTCCCCCCCCCCACTAGACCAACCCTGAAGGCAGAGAGGGTGGCGAAAAAAGCCCAGAAGCCACGTGAAAGGCAGATACAAATTTCGATTGACAAAGTGTTCAAACATCCCGTAATTTGGATTGATATTTGTTGGCTCAGTGTGATTGTGTCAATCGATGGTGGAATGATGGATTTGGATTTGTTGAGCAAACGCGTGATAAGCTTCTGTAGCCTCTCTTTTGCGCGCTTTATCAAAATGCCAGATGGCTCGCCTTCCAGCAGCAGCGGGAGGACTTTTACCCGCGAGGAGCACTCCATTCCATCCATTAATCAATCAATAAACATTTACACACGCGTTGACACACTTCTATCAAATCATCTCGCGGGAATGTGTGAAAAATCTACCCTGTTTGATGTCACACTCGGTTAATTGTCGATGGGAAATGCGAAAATGAAGGTAAATTGATTTAATCAAATTACCTTAAATTTGCATTAAAGGTGTTGCTCTGAAAAGCCACCCCTTCGACAGCGATACTCGCTTGAATTTCAGCCTAAAACCCACCCTCGTGTGCACGATAAAGAGTCCAATCATAACAGAAATCCCGCACTTTGGCTCAATATCCTTTTGTGTTCTCAGCGAAAAATCAGGGGAAAACTCCCGCTGTAATTATTTATTCTGTAATTCAATAAGGGTGAATTGTTGTCCAATTTGTGAAGTGAAGACTTTCCAAGAGAGACTAACAAATCCCATTCCTGTGACCGTGAATTTATGCCAACACACAGTAAGAAAAAAAAACAGCATTCTCAACAAAACAGACGAAATCATCCGCATTTTTGCGACAAAGAAGGAAAAATTTCCCTTTTTGGACAACATCCAAAGCAGACGAAGGATGACTGAGGCAAAAAATCGTGCAATCAAGAAGACGTTATTAATCATTCCTTTCATCATCGGGACCCCATATGCAGGAAACTGAAAAGTTCAACCCTCGGATTGCAAGTCCCTCAAAATCTGCACTTGATGCTCGCGCAATGGGTGGATTGTCACCCCCTCGATATATTTAATTCTCCCTCGTCAACATCCGAGATAGATTTATGCGTGTTAATCGCAGCGGGTGAAAATTCTGATTAATATTGTACCTACAACAAGGAGAATTATTCATTCCTCGGCATCATCTTCGATTAAATTTGAGAACACGCACTCGACAAATATTCCCCAAATGCAGCATAAATTGAACTGACGAGATTTGAAATTTTCGTCACAGCGCCATCTGCAAGAATATTCACACAACACTCTGTGCTTTTCGCTTCGTCACTTTGCCGCGAAGTGAAAAGCTCTGAGTTGTGCTTCAAGGTAGACTTTTGTGTGATATTTAGAAATTCTACATTATTTGATGATGTTATCGCGCTATGTATGTATGTATGGCAGTGCATATAATTTGACATACATACATCATTGTGTGGTCACAAAGCAAATATAACACACAAAACGTGATAATTTATTATTCTCTTTGATATAAATATGCTGAACACGACCGCTTGTGTCGAGGGAAGAGATATTTTGAGCGCTCTGCTGAAAAACTACATTACAATCCTTTCCACTGCAGCATTGCTAAGGGAAAAAAACTGATGGAAATATAACAACAACAGTAATAGTGTTGTCAAGATACGTATTACATATATTTGGGGCTCAAAGTCATTGTGAAATGACGACGTTTGCGATGAGGTCACAAACCAGCATCGCATGAATTCAAGCTCTCAAATATGTTGGCTCAAAACGCATTAATAAGGGAATAAATTAACTCTTTTTCACCCACCATTATCATACATACAAACAACACAATATGTTGCATATACAATCTAATGCGCCTCGTCATAAACCTTCATACTCAAAGCAACTTTCCTCTTGATGCAAAAGAGCGGGTCTTTATGCATTGCAGCACTCACCCTAAACCAATAAACATTCATAAATTCGTTTCTTTCTCTAAATATGCTCAGCTAGGCAAGATATGTACATACATTGAGACTTGAGGAATGTCCGTAGGAGGGCAAATCGCGCCAGAAACCCATTCTATGATCGTAAAAATTGTACTGAAATGCCTGAAAAGACGTAAATATGCTGGAGACTTATTGTGATTGTGCAATGAACATCTATCAGAGGCAAATATGTAGTGTGCATTGTCCGAATGACTTTGACGATATAATATGGAAAAAGCACAGTGACAAAATGTGTTTAATTACAAATAAATCCTCTCTGCGCGCACTTCGCATGAAATTCCTCTATTGCCCAGCCCAGAAGCGATATTTCTGTATAAGTTTAACTTACATTTAGAAAATTTCCCAATTGACCTGAAACACTTTATACCTGCTTGTATTTCAAGGTTTGATACTTACAAACATAGTCAAGTCAGCTATGTACATACATATGGAGGTAATTTAGAGAGACATCGAGTGAGGAGAAAAAATGGTGTTCAGCTGAAATATTATTCATTCTCTCTGTGCGCCTTTCAAAATGTACAAAAACACACACACACACTCGCTTTGGAATTACATTTGCATATAATTTAATAAATAATATAAAGCTCTCGTCGAATATAGAATTAATAATAATAAAAATGCCTCGTTAATGTACGTTTTGTTCATTGATGTGGAAATGTCTGGAAATAATTATCCACTATATATGTACACACACGTAAAAACATTACACAAAGCATAATGCCTGTTTTTATCATTTTCAAGTCTTTCACTCCAGCGAGGCGAGTGTGTTGAAAACACATCATTCGTAGGTAAAACTCCGAGTTAGATATATTCGTCTCTAAAGCATATTTTTACTGCCCATGCAGAGAAAATGCTGGAAATATTGCTCACATCGCCAGAGTGAATTAAATTTTCCATCCATCGCCGAATGAGTAATGAGAACAATTGACGAGAATATGTATGGAGATGCTTAGATATGGAATATGGAATTGCTGAATACTTTACGTCATATAATCTACACTCTGGCGTCGTTAAAGGTAAAAGATGACTCAGTTGCGGGGGGGGGGAAAGTAAACAAATATTCTTTTTATGAAATCATTGTATAATTGTGTGAAATATAGAATAAAGTTATACACATTATGTAAAAATATTACATGTAAAAATGATTAGTTTGCAGTGAAGTTTAGAGACCGTGTTTTAGGCTTTGCCAGTACAATTGAGAGAACTTTCGTCTCACCTTGAAATCAATACAATATTTTATTCTCTCTCCTTCTTATTGTCGATAATAAATTGATTTTGAGCATCACAACTGCTTTTGTGACTGTGAAAATTCGTTTTGTTCCTGTTGGCGGAAGAAATGAGCACCATTTTGTGTGGCATTTGGCATGGATTCATCGTTCGGATTGCAGGAAAATCGGAAAATCTAACAATCACCTGTAAATTCAACTAATAACACACTAAAAAACTACCTTCTAGGCATTCTATTGGGTTAAGAAAGCAAGAAAATTGCACTCATTTCCAATGAAAATCAACAATATTGCACTGAATCTTCATGATTCAAAGGTTTTGTGTTCACAAAATCAAGTGAAAAAGGAGCGTAAAAGCGAAATAAAAAGGATTACAAGCAAACATAACCTTACATTGTCATTGTCTACACTCCCAAAGGCCCAATTAGCGTAGACAATGGGCGAAAGCGTAGAAAATGTGGGCATGGCTGCAAAAAAGGGGCAACAAAGCAGGACCAACTGATAAACAATAGATAGATTAACTAAAGATATTTATTAATTGCTGAATGATATAGAAATACATTATTGTGAAGGATAGAAATGGGAGAAAAGATAATATTTGTACCAAAACAAGATTATAAACATAAATATTAGGGAGAGAAATCAATTTCAATTGTGATAAAAATTCATAAATGGGGAATTTCAATTGTTGTAAATTCATCTCTCTCATTCTTCTTCTCTTCTCAACACGCCCTTAACATG
This sequence comes from Phlebotomus argentipes, assembly GCF_947086385.1. Lineage (NCBI taxonomy): Eukaryota > Metazoa > Arthropoda > Insecta > Diptera > Psychodidae > Phlebotomus > Phlebotomus argentipes. The sequence continues at coordinate 1,921,258 of NW_026776181.1, read as the reverse complement.
GTAAAACTCGTAAATCTACTTCTTGGTCTTTTTCTCAAAACATCGATGGAAAGTTGAAGAGAGGGAGGGAAAATGGGGCGCTTCAATACACCCGCGGAAATTCTCTGAGAGAATCAACACTCATGATTTCATTATTTGGGAAACTGCTTCATCTTTTTGGTGGCACTTACATCTTCATCCTCCAGAACACACAGACGTCTTTGATATCCGCGACCTTCAGCGCTGGCTCCTCCCCTACGCCGCGCCGCTCGGGTCACGCGCTCACGATGGTATCGTGATGAGGTTGCCCTCGTAGTGAAAACTCTTGGAATCATCGGCCTGCGCCATCGCCTTGGCCGTCTTGTCCTCCTTTTCGTGCACCTTGTGATGCTGCTTCAGCGTGTTGATTTGCGTGAAGCACTTGTTGCACTCACGACACCTGTTCAGCGGAGAGAAATGGGGTATTGCGAGAAGGACATCACGGCCAGACAGCTTCACGGGACTTACCTATAGGGCTTGTGGCCCGTGTGGATCCTCGTGTGCACGGTGAGGTTGCTGGAGAAGGTGAATCGCTTGTCGCAGTAGCTACACTTGTAGGGCTTTTCGTCCGCGTGCATCTTGAAGTGGAGCTTCAGGTAGTTGAAGGAAGCGAAGGTCTTATTGCAGTTGAGGCAGCGGTAGTCCTTGAGCTCCTTGTGCTCCTTCAGGTGCCTCTCCAGGGCGTCTCGATGGTAGAAGGGTTTGTAACAGTGGTGGCACTTCAGAGCCTGGCTGTCTTTCGTGTGGCTCAGCTGGTGTTGTTTCAGCTGGTTGGGATCGTAGAACACCTTGTTGCAGTAGTGACACACGCTCCACTGCTTCGCGTCCTCCTCCTGATTCGCGTGAATCTTCATGTGATTTCTGTACGTCGACATGCTCTTCAGCACCTTGAGGCACGTCGGACATTGAAAAGTGGGCTTCGGCAGCGCATCCTCGCGCACTACCACGATCCTACATGGAGAGACAAAGGACGACCTGCAATCCAGCAGCACAAATAGCAGGCGCCAGACAAAATACTCACTCGGGCTGTTCCTCGGGCTCAGCGCAGTTGCCACTGTACAGCATTGCGTTGGTCTTCTGGTAGTCCACGCTCAAATTGAACATGGACTCGATGCTGATCTTACTGTAGTCCATCCTGCAAGGACTCTCCACCACTCTCGTGACGGAATTGACACGGATTCAGGGCAGAAAAGAGCCACAAACTCGCACCACGAACGAGATCGATAGGCGTTGTTTGACACTTAAAATGTCTGCTGATTTTGACAGACGCAGCTTTTGCTGCATGCTTCACGGCATGCAGCGCAATTCAAGGGCAATCAATTGGGATAAATTGAGCACTTACTTGCATATTTGTTATGAGTTTTGTATTCAGATGAAGATATTGCCATAACGGGCTATATATTTCCTCTTCGGCAGGTACAATCATCAAGGAATAGTTCTTGAAATTTCAATATAATTTTTTGACTAATTTCACTGCACAGTGAAACTGTGATTAATACACACCCCGATTTATGCAGAATCAACTGAATATTCTCAACCTGAAACTTGTGAGAAACGAGAAGAACTTCAGGTAAACCTTCATCTGATATTCTCCTGGCACTGCTATGTATTTTGACTCTGGTGTTAGCGTTTCAGGTCCTGAAAAAATTCAAGATTAATTCTCTATTGCCAGACATATTCTTGAATGATATATGTACTTATGCGATCAGAATAATCCCGAAGATTCACTTCGAAGCTGACATCCCAGTTTTCATAATCTTCTTCGGTGACTGATGGCTTTGGTGGAACTTTTTTCGACTCCTTTATCTCCATATGTAGCGGGACGTCTTTTTTAGGTGCAATTCCCAGCTTTTCTATTTTGACTTCGGCTTCTATCTTTGCAGATTCGATTATGTCTATGATCTCGGGGTCTGTGGGGAAAACTGCATTCACCTCACGATTAAAATCTTTCCTCTCGTACGCTCTTCTGTTAGCTGGGTTTATAACACCAGCACACTTCAGCTCGGCATAAGAGGCGGCCGTGGTGCAGTCGGTAGAGAGCCGGACAAGAGTGCAAAGCGAGAAAAACAATGCACAACGCACCAAAATTGAACTCGGTACCTTGCAATCTGCAAGCGCATGCTCTACCACTATGCTATCGCTCCTATATGGATGTTTCTATTGGATCTTGTTCATGTCTTTCCACGTGGGTGGCTTCTCGCGCCATCTGCACATGTTCGAATGAAATTAAAGCAAGTTCGAAACATTTATTCCTGGATATTCCTAAATATTCCTCCTTTTAGGAATATTTAGGAATATTGGAATATTTGAGGAATATCAGGAATAGAATATTGTAGGAATATTTGGAATATTTGAGGAATATTGGAATACAGCCACGTTTAAAATCAGCTTGCGTACCCCTAAGTCTAAAAGCGTCTAATCAGACTCAACTGCAATGAAACAGCATATGACGACTGGCAGGTACAGCATACGCGTCGTCGCGGGCCGCAGCTTCGGCCCCTCGGCGCTTCGGCTCTTGTTGTTCTTGGCCGAGCGACAGGGCCGCACTCCGGGAGGCCCGCAAGGCGCTGTCAGTGGTGTTATTGATTTTCTGAAAAGTCATGTGAATTTCCTTCTTGTCCGCGCGTCCAGGCCAGGAGATGGACTACAGCAGGATGAGCATGGACGTGTTCAACTTCAACCTCGACCACCAGGCGTACTACACGCAATTCCCGATGGGCGTCGTGCCGCAGCTGCCCCCGGCGGACGCGCGCCTGGAGTGAGTGCTGGTCTCGGGCTGTGTGGGGCTCGCGTGGCGTGTGACGGGGCTAATGCGTATGCCTTTGTGTGTCTCTTTGCAGATCGGCGCCGCTCATCATTCCCAAGGTGGAGATCTACGAGCAGCCGCCGCCACAGGAGGCGGGACAGGTGGGGCAGCCGGAGGAGCCGGAGGGCGTTCAGGACGGTAATCCGGCGGCGGAGGCACTGCAGTGTCCACACTGCTTCAAGGTGCTGAAGAGCGCCAAGTCGTTCAAGAGCCACCTGAGGAGCCACCCAGAGAGCCGGCCGGAGGCGGAGACGAAGCAATGGAGCGTCTGCAACTACTGCAACAAGGTGTTCTACGATCTCAACCAGCTGAAGCAGCACATCGCCACGCACACGAAAGAGCAGCTGCACAAGTGCCAGTTCTGCTACAAGTCCTTCCCGGAGAAGGTCCACCTCACACACCACCTGAAGGAGCACCAGGAGCTGAAGGACTACAAATGCCTGAACTGCAACAAGACCTTCGCCTCGCTCAACTACCTAAAGCTCCACTTCAAGATGCACGCGGACGAGAAGCCCTACAAGTGTAGCTACTGCGACAAGCGATTCACCTTCTCCAGCAACCTCACCGTGCACACGAGGATCCACACGGGCCACAAGCCCTACCGCTGCGTGGAGTGCAACAAGTGCTTCACACAGATCAACTCCCTGAAGCAGCATCACAAAGTGCACAAGGACGAGAAGAATGAGAAGTGCAGCTTCTGCCCCAAAACCTTCCGCTACGCCGGCAACCTCATCACGCACATCCGCACGCACACGGGCGAAAAGCCGTACCGGTGCGAGTTCTGCGGCAAGAACTTCTCGCAGCTGGGCAGTCTCAAGGGGCACCTGAAGCAGGAGAAGGCGCGCCTGGGGATCCACGAGTGAGAGAGACAGACAGCCTGAGAATCTTCCCCCCCAAAAAACTCAAATCTCCTTCATGAATATATACTTGGGTGTAAAATCACTTTGTAAAACAGCCACTTACATTAGAGTTACTGTGCAATTTATAAGTTTCATCGTATTTTACCACTAAACATTGAGTAGATCTTATAGTCTCTAAAATGACTAATAAATTTTAAGTGCCACAGAGAACGTCTCTCAGTGTCGTCGGGGTCAAGGATCGATGCACTCAGCAAGATTGCTTTCCTCCTAAAGAAAGAAACCCATGAGAAATGTTTAAAATGCTATTTATTTAGTCAATAGTACGATTATCAATAATTCTTTCACAATAATATAGTTAAATATCAAGTAATTTATACATAGAGACAAGTGCAACTTCCTGCAACACTATTTGTCACCTCAAATCAATCGCCAAATGAACAGTATAATCATGCTAAACAGCCGGCGTTGCGCCGGCCAATGACTTGCAGGACTTGCGATTTATACAAAAAAAAAGAAGGAGGAAAGGATGTTCGGGGTGATGCTGAGGGGGCGGCGAGAAGGCGTGCGCGTGTGTTTACCGCTGCTGCTGATACACGGGAATGTTGGTCTTGTCCGGCATCGGCACACCACCGCCGTCCATGGATTGCGGCGGCCGGAACATGGGGCCGCCCATGAAGACGCCCTGCGGCGGCATCTGCGATTGCATTTGCGGCATTTGCTGCTGTCCAGCAAAAGCCTGTGGGAAGCTGTGTCCCGGCGGCGGCACGGCCGAGGAATGTCCGTTCTGCATCTGCGGCGGCACGGCCACGGGCACGGGCGCCTGGCTTTGCGGCGGCATCGACGGTGTGACGTTCGTGGCCAGACTCATGCCGGCCATCGCCTGGTGCAGCATGTGAGGCGGCGGAGCGTGCTGCGGATGAGACATCATTTGCATGGCCGGTGGAGGCATTCCGGGACCACTGGACGCCGGCGGTAGCTGATAGAGACCGCCTGGCGGCATTCCGTACATCCCGGGCATCGACTGCGGCATGTACATCGACTGCAAAGAGCAGAGGAATGAGTCAGTGAATCACGAGACAATGAGAGGCAATTGTCACTCACCGTAGGCTGCTGGCTGAAGGCCGGCGGCATGTAGCTGGGCGGCTTCTCGGGCTCCCGCATCAGCGTGTGATAGAGGTTGATCGCCTCCACGAGATCGCTGCTCAGCTGCGTCAGCTGAGCGTGCTTCCTGTCCACGCGCTCCAGCTCGGCGTCAATTAGCGGCCCCATCTGGTTCACCTGCAGCTCCAGCGCCAGCATCTCAGGCGTGTCCTGGCTGGGATCCTCGGGATTCGCCTCGTGCAGCAGATGCAGCAGCCTGTCAATCTTCTCCTCGTTGATCTCCACCGGCTCCTGCTTGTCTTCCTCGTCGGGCAGCGACTCGTCCTCGAATTGCACCGACTTCTTCACCTTCTCCAGGCGCATCGCCTCGGGCTCTACACTCAGATCGGCCGTGACGAAATTGGAGGGAAAGAGACCCTCGCCGCGCTGATTGTATCCCTTCCACCAGTTCGGGTCGCTGTCGTCCAGCACGTGAATGATCTCGCCCACCGTGAACGTGAGTTCATTGTCCTCGGCGGCCTCGAAGTCGTACAGAGCGCGCACCTTGCGCGGCTCCTGTGCGGCGGCGGATGCCGCGGAGGAAGTGAAGCTGCCGCCGCCGGACATGCCAATGAGTGGATAGAGCACTGAAGATGAGGACGCGCCACCCGCCGAGGCCTTGGGCGAGGCTGTCTTGCTCTCCTTCAGCGACAACTCAATCGCCTTGGCGATGTCATCCGCCTCTTGCTGACTCTGCACCACGTTCGGGTCCTTGCTGAATGTGGGCTGCGGCTTTGGCTTGTCGGCCGCGTCGCTGCTCTCCAGACCCTCGGATTTCAGCTTCTGGTAGAATGAGGGAATGAGATTGAGCTGTGGATCTGTCTTGAACTCGTCTTCGGACCACTTCTTCAGCAATCCCACGAGTTTTCCCGTCACCGGAGCCGAATTCTTCGACACGATGCGCCTGAACTCATTCTCAAACTCCCTGGAGGCGACTTCCAGGTGGAAATTCCTGCCGCAGTTGTTCACGCAGGCGTCCAGGAGGGTGATGGCTTGGATGACGACATGGGGATCGTTGTGGGCTAATCTCTTCATGATGGACTTGAGACAATCTTTGGCATTTATGGAACTCGATCCGACTTTATCACATATATCCATTATCACCCCCCATTGTTCTGTCGTATTCTTCTCGCTGGTGGCTTTTTCTGCGTCACGGATAAGGCCATTCCCCGTGTGCGGAGAGAGAGATAGACAAGAAAAACAACCATGAGTAATACTGAAAGACTGTCCGGAATGTCACAGACTCCCGGACAATGGCAATGTGCACTCTTTCGCGCCTCCTCCAGCGTCCGGAGGCGCACACACTGCCGCCGAGTGGGACCAGTGGGTGGCTCAGGGGTCATACGCAATCAATTGAATTGATTGGAACGGTGAGAAAGAGGGAATAAAGTGCAAATTGCGCTCCAATGGGCGAGAGATACTCACCAATGTCAGTATCGAAAGGTGACGAAGCGCCAAATAAGCCCATTTTTCACCTATTCTCCCGCCTAATCTACCACAAATTTTGCTATCAGTGCTTCCTTGGCTGTTCCGTGAACACAACTCTGCCAAATTTACGTGGAAAGTGCATGAAATTGAGGAGGAAAATGCGGAAAATCTCACTGCAATTCACACACAATAATGATCGCCAGACAGTACAATGACATTTGCAATTTGATTTGACAGCTCGCGCTGTCAAACGTCAAATAGAGTTTTCATGGCGTAGAAAAGTGTTTTCATCCTGTGAAAAATGCATAAAAATCTCGTGTTTCTGGCGCAAATCCTCTGGCTGGGCTGTGTCGTCGCCTTCCCGGATCAGGGCAAGTGGGACTTCATCATGACCAAGGTGAGTATCGAGCGGGAAACTAAGAAATCACCCTGAAATTGTACAGTCGGCATATGTTGAGTTCCGGGGACTCCACTTTTCCGCGAATTCTCACCAATTGCCAGCCATCTACGCACTCAGATAAGCTTTATGGCCATTGTTTGACTCATTGGCTGATTGTTTTCTTGTAGGAAATGTCGCTGAACACAATTTCCAAGTCCCTCTTCGAGGGATCCAAGATCTACGTGCAGAGTAAGTCAGCAGGACATGGCGAGGATGTTTGACAGTGTGAATGATAATTTTTCTTCTTCTCCAGTTACTTGCGAGTCCAAGTATCCGGACACGGAGATCCAGATCTCCTGGATGCTCAGGCAATCCATGTGTTACGATGGTCAGACGCACTACGTGAGTATATTTGGCCATCAAAATCCCCTGCGGAAAACTGTTCCCAATGCGCTTTTCCCTTTTTGCAGTTCCCGAACAGAGCTCCAGTGAAGAACGAGACTGAGCCCACAATCTCGGACAGCATCACGGAGACGTGCAAGCACGGCGGCCACATAATCCTCAACGAGTTCAAGTTTGCCGGGCATCCGGCGGCGGAGAGCAAGCTGGACACGGCAAAGAAGAAAGCCCGCCGCGAGTCGGGAAGCATTCCCGGCCCGAATCCCGTGTTCACCATCACGAAGGACGGCGTGTACTTCTTCACGCTGCGCATCGATACGCCGCCGAGCAACCCGCGCGAGTTCAATGCGTCCGTGCACGTGGAGATCCGCGGCCCGCATGGCTACTTGTCAGCCTTCGACTGGCCACTGCTGCCGTTCTACGGCATCATGTGCGGCATCTACGTGCTGTTCGGCGTGATCTGGCTCACGGTGTCGTTCCTGCAGTGGCGCGACCTGCTGCGCATCCAGTTCTGGATCGGCGGCGTGATCTTCCTGGGCATGCTGGAGAAGGCGATGTTCTACGCGCACTACCAGACCATCAACTCCACCGGAGTGTCCATCAAGAGCGTGCTGGTGATGGCCGAGTGGGTGTCGTGTGCCAAGCGCACGCTGGCACGCATGCTGGTGATCATCGTGTCGCTGGGCTTCGGTATTGTCAAGCCACGCCTCGGGCCGATGCTGCACAGAGTTGTGGGCACGGGCGCTCTGTACTTCGCGCTGGCGTGTGTCGAGAGCTATCTGCGCGTGGTGCAGACGATCAATGAGCCAAACAACCAGATTCTCGTGGCCAGCATTCCCCTGGCCGTGCTGGACTCTGCCATTTGCTGGTGGATCTTCACGTCTCTCGTGCAAACGACCAGAACACTGAGACTGAGAAGGTGGAGAGAGAGAGAGAGAAATCCACCAGTTAAATCTCGCTGGATGACTAATGGGTGTTTTTTGCTTGCAGAAATATGGTGAAATTGTCTCTCTATCGACACTTTACCAACACTCTCATCTTCGCCGTGATTGCTTCTGTGATCTTCATGCTGTACTCTCTGAAGTCCCATAGAATGGCGTCGTGCTCAGACTGGAAGGAGCTCTGGATTGATGACGCTTTCTGGCACATCCTCTTCTCCTCCCTGCTGCTAGTCATTATGATCCTGTGGAGGCCAACTAACAACAATCAGCGCTACGCTTTCACGCCACTCCTGGACAATCCGGAGGATGAGGACGAAGGTGAGACCTCACAATTTACACGTGTGTTGTGAAATGATAATCAATGGCCTTTCCTTTGCTGTTAATTCAGACGAAGAGGAGCAATTTGTGTCCGATGCTTATGGCGTGAAGATGCGAGGCACTCACGGTGTGTCGCCGCGGGCGTCGCGGAGCGCGACAAATGACGAGGACGACCTGAAGTGGGTGGAGGAGAACATCCCGGCAGCAATTGCTGACGCAGCGCTGCCCGTTCTCGACTCGGACGAGGAGATTGTCAATACGAAGTTTGAGGTGTCGAAAATGCAGTGAGCGAAAGCACAAGAATCCTTTAAGTCATAACATAAGAGAATATTAAATGAATTTCTACTGATAAGAAGCCTCTGTGCTGTTAATTTATATATATAGTGGCATGTATTATTGAGTATCGAGTGACATGGGCGAGTGCGTCATATTGAATAAAATATGAGTTGAAGTGCCGTTTATTTCTTTTTGTAAAATTAACTTGTGACTAATTTGATATCAAAACTACTATTTTCTGTTGTACTTGTAAGTGATGTTTTTCCTTGATGCCCTGCTGCAATTTTGCAGAGATGGGAAGTGAAAGGAGCTTAATAAATGATGAGAATCAAAATCCTGTAACAAAATGCCACTGTGAATATCACTACAAGTATTCCAAAGACAATTTTTCCTTTTCTTGTACTTACATTTGGCGATTGCTTTGTTGGTAAAAATCGTAAAAAAAAATATGGAGAAATCTTAAGAGAAGTGTGTGTCAGTGAAACTCCACAAGATATTTCTCTGTAAATATCGAGTAATTTTTTCTACTTTTTCTATAGTAATATCAAAATATCTATATAAGCATTAAAGAAAGTATGTAGTGCATTATATGTAAATAAATTAGTTTAATTGACTGAATAATTCATACATGAAAGCTCGTCTTTTGCCTCATGGAATCTCAGCGGACTTTTCAACAATCTTGTGAATTATTCCTTCAGCAAGCGGGCTCTCAAAGTGCATGCACAAAGTTTCACTTTTCTTCAAAAGACCCGACAAATTTATTCCCCTTCGGGGACTTTCAACCCTGCGTTTGGGGGAAAACCAATGGACTCTGTTGGAATCCCTCACAGCAACTCTGAGGTCAATTAGTGCTTGGCCTTTTGTGCAGCACTTCTGTTTGCGCAGGGACGAAGCACTGGGAATAGCCAGGATGCGGAAGCTCTTCAATTTAAAGAATATGACAATTCCTTGCCTTTCCTCCGACGAAGACAGACAGTGGTGTAGTTTATTTCGCTTTTTATAGGGAATTCTAGTGATTCACTTAACCCTTTGTGAGAGACAAAGCTTCTGCCCGCGAAATCTACTTCTTTCTTGACTTCTTTAAACTCTATGATTTGCTTTATCTCGAGGAAATTCATGAGACAAATATTTTCTCACTTAAATTCAGATATTTTCACGATAAGCTAAAGAATTTTTAGTTCCTGAAATGAAGCAATAATTTGTCATTATTGCGATTATTTATTATTATTTGTGGAAATCATTTTCTAGTCTTACTTCTCGTCAGAGGGTTAAATTGTTTCTGCTATTGATGATCTCGTAAGGAAACTTCATCCCTTCTGACTACACCACTGCGAAGAGGCATCAAATTGCAGAGATTTTGCCTGGAAGCTCAGCTGAAATTGACTCCGTGCCATTTGAATGGAAGGCATCTCTTAAGACTGCAGATTTATATCAGTCCAATTGAGTTAAGGAGCATGTGAAACTATATCGAACCGGATTCTCCTACGGGGATAAAAGTCGAAAGGCACTTGATTACACGTGAGAGCGAGACATAATTGAGTGCTTCAGAAGAGAGAATTTCGCAGATCAAAGTGTTAAGTTGAGGTATGTTTCGCGGCGGAAAGCTCTTCTTCTCAGGAATTCAATTTGATCCAGTTTGGATTGAAATCCAAATTGAAGGCGGAAAAAATTGGCAGACAATCGATTAGCCAAGAAAGAAGTCCCCGAAGAAGATTTTCAGAAGTGCTTATCGAAGGGAATTTTGGTGTAGAAATGGGTCAATTGAATTTTGAGTTTTCGTTTGAAATTCCATGTAATGCCGCAATATTTAATTTTATCGCATTTTGCGGACAGAAATGCGATTTGGTGTGTGTCTTCTTGGGACAGTTTCTTTATACCCAGCATCACTTCGTTTTCTGCTGAAACTATAACAGAAAATTGCTGATAATTCAATTCTTGGAGCGGTGAGAAAGTGTAGAGAAATATGCGACGGAACTCTTGCCGGACACGAGACACTTTGGGCGTCCCCTTTTCGCCCCAGAAAGAAATTAGGAGCCTGATGGCATCCACTTTGAGTGTCTCCACACCACAATCAGGCGTCGCCCGAGAGATGAAAGAAGCGGGCGTCTTAATGGAACCCAGGAGGGTGACAGTGTGTGCCTGAGAAAGGCACATTCTCTTGGTGCAAAACTTAGTTTTGAAAGTTATAAAAGCACCTTTCACAGCACTACTTTTGCGTTCAACATGAAGAATTTCACTCCGGGCCTTTGCTTCCTGGCCGCCTTCTCTATGCTGGCTGGCAAATAAGGTTAACAGGAAACTATGCCACCCACACTCTGGCCAGCAACTGCTGATAGCAGAAACTATCGGGCGACAGTACGTAATTTTCCAAAGAAAAGCGTTTGTTCAATTTTTATTCCTGGTTATTTCAAAGTTTACCTCACTTTGACCTCATTTTACTCTCACTTTTCTGCAGAATTTAATCATTTACACTCAGTACAGCGATGAAAATGATCACAATCACTAATTGCTCACCACAAAAGAGTGTTAATCAATAAAATTAATTGGTCCCAATTTCAGATAAATATCCGATTTACTATCAGGTGTTTGTGATCTTTCATAACAGAACCCCAAACCAACAATTGTTTTGGCAAAAGTTATTTATTTCAAATTATTGGCTTTCATTTAAAAAAAAACAATGGTCGAGTGAAATATAATAAAACACTTCTTGGAAAGAATACTATAAGTGGGGCAAATTTAACCGAACAGTGATTGCTAAATGTTTATATATTGTGGTATTCTTCTATAAAATTTCTCTTCAAGAAGAATATTTTTCCAGGAATTTCTTTAGGCACAATAGAACTTTATTATTAACAGTGGTAAAAGGTTAAATGGACTTTTGACAGCCTAATTTCCTTCCTATTTTTTCTCCTTATCAATTGTTTATTTTTGCAACAAATCATTAAATTTTCTGGCAATTCAATGCCATATTCTTTCCCGAGGGAACATTTGTGACCTTTTTAGCGCCCAAAATCGTTCGTATGCTCTCCGCATTTGACTTCCGCGCGCTGTTCCTTGTGGAACTCTTCCCCCACCACTTTCTCCTGCACGTGTTCCCGAGCGAGTGTGCTCGCGAGGGGAATCCGCGCGCGAGCGTCCTCAGCCGCAGAGCCGAGCCGGCGTGGTGGGGTGGCTGTGCAGGGCCGACGAGTGCCGATCCTGAGCACTGGAGTGGGGCGAAGCTTGAATGAAGTGCTTGTTGTTCTTCCTCACCACTCAGTCTCGTACTAATTCTTCCGGTGTGGGCACACGCAGCGTCTGAGCTCGCATCTGCAATCTCTCGTGTTACGAATCTGAGCGGTTCGCTGTTGTCTTGCGGTCGATTGGGAGAGAGGGTGTGAGAATTCTTGGCGAAATGGGCAAAATGTGCAGCTGCATTTGGGGCGACTGAGTTGCGAAGAGCAGTGAACTGAGTGGACAGAGAAAGAGCGAGAGAGAGAGAGAGAGAGAGAGTGACAGAGGGCAGTGCATGGATGTCCCCAAATGACTCCGCACTAGCATTTAATTTAGATATTAGAGGCAGAAGCATCGGGACAATTAATTGACCATTAATTCCTCATAAGTCATAATTAATGTAGATTGATTGTTGATTCAATTTACTCTCGAGTCCAGCGGCCAGAGATTATCGGAATTAATTAATTTATTGACCGTACACCAAACTATTTGTGTTTGGTGCAGACTTCAAGTTGACGGCCCGAAGTTGTTGTCCCGCGAGGCCCATCTGTTTGCGCTCTCTGTTGCGTATATTCTGCGTGTCCGCGGGTGGAGCGCGTGCGAGGGGGCGCTTTTCAATGAAAAATACCACAAACTGGTAAACACACGAGTGAATAAATAAATTTAATTTGGAAAAAGCAGAGGGTTGAAATGGTCGCAGTGTGAGATGAAAAGCACTTCAATGGGTTGCACACCCGCAGCATAAAGCACATATACATATACATACCATTTGACACAGTCAAAGGGACAGCGCTCGCACAAATTAATCTAAATTGAGAGGATAAATTATTGTGCAGGAGTTTAATGTGCCGTTTTTCCCGCTAAATGCGCTCACCGTCAACCCTCGAGGACAATTATTGTGCTGGGTGAATGTGCGGATCGCGTCTGTCCACTCGAAACCTCTCAAGTTTTTCCTCTCTCTCCGCGCGCGTGTTCCAGTGAAAGTGGAGGTTTCGGGCAGACTGTGAATTCTTCAGTGCTAATAACACTTGTTCGCCTCGAGGTGTTCCCAAGTGGACGAGGATTCAATTAACCCGGCTGACATTGCATCCACCATGGAGGCGAGAACGCTCCACTGTCTCCTGCTCTTCTTCCTCTTGCAAGGTGAGCAGCCTTCTTCAATCTCAGCTGTCACTCTTCACGTCTCTCTCTATGCGTGTTTTCACGGACATATGCGAAATAGGAGGCATTTCAGGACAATTGGGTCGTATATGACCCATAAAAAGGACAATGTTTTTCTCATTTTTCCAATCTTGTTGCATTACTTTTAAATATGTAAATATTTTCTTGACATATTGTAAATTTAGGGAAAAATATCTACCCTCCTAAGATATTTCATACTTTCTCGAAGCGATCCAATTTCTTAGAAATTGCTTATGCACTACAACTTGTGGCTTTTCTAAGAACCCAAAGAACCAAAACTTTTAAGAAATACTCGTGAATCCACAAACTTTGCTTACAAACCTTAGTTTCTTGTCTTGAAAGGGTTAACATTTTATGCCTTTGGGAGAAACACACCTTTCGTGGGTGTCAAAAAATTTATTCATTTCCCATTTTCCACAATTCATTAACCACCATAAAAACTTACCATCCTGTAATTAATCAACATATCGTTAAATTGCGTATCGCCATGTGGCAATTAATCAAGGAAATTCTGCGCAAAATTTTCCTCCTGTGAAATGTCCGTCGGGACAGAAAAATAGAATGTATATACAAGTGGGTAGTGGAATGTGGGTGGCCAAAGGTCGCTTGAATTAGCATCTAAATAATGCTTAAGACATTTTGTTGATGAGTATTTTTCGCTGAAATTCTGTGACTCGATAAACACTTGGAGAGCGAAAAAATTAAGGAGTCTTTCCTTAGGCAGGGATTAAAAGGTGAAAAGTCGAATAATTGCGCTATGAAAATACAATTCGTGGGTGAGATATTTATGGATATTTCAATTATAACAGAAGATTACAACATATTTTTGAATAAAAACAAGAGTTTGAGGAAGAATTCCAATTTTTGTACTTGTGTGAATGACCGAGATTATTGCGCACGTTTCGTTGATGATTCAATTGAGAATTTTCTGAATCAATCTTTTGACCACTCCTGCCTAGCATTTATCATCAACAATTTACTCTAATTTATAACGCAATTACCACACTTTAGTATCCAAAGTTAAATCCTCTGCACGCTCTGCAAGTGTGGCTAGAATTGGTCTAGGGTAATTTAGGTGGAAAAGGCGGTAAATACTCCAGAAAATGGGGTGAGTTTTCCTGCTGTATGTTGTAGACTTGCACCGAATTCTTTGCGGGCTGAATTATACATTTCACTGTTTAAAAAATCACACCCGAGAAAATTGCCTTCCTCCCCAAACCCGTCACTTGTCAAATATTTATTCACTCAACACCTAGCTTTCATTTTCCCCTTTCCTTCGCAGCACAATCTCCCGCTCCTTTTCCCCCTCCTTGACACTCACAGGGAGTTCTTCTTTAATATGTAGGTGGATTCAAATTTAGACTCAACGCTCAGAGAGTCACATATGGATGATGTTTTGGGGAGAAATCATCACAAACACTTCCCAGTGACCCTTTTCGGCATATTTCTGTCCCTCCGCTGCACTCACGTGTCGACCATGAGTGAGAGGAGGTGAAGAAAGAGCCACTTTGAAATTCCATTTGCGTGAAAATAGAGAAAATATTCCGGGTTTTTTTCTGCCAGTGGAGAAATAAAAAAAAAACAAGAGGAGGAAATCTCTTTTGTATGTCAACAGGAGTTGATTTTTTGTCGAATCCCTCCGCATCCATTAACGTCTCAGGCAAACGGGGGGAGAGAGGGCAGTATATTAATTCTAAAGTCAATATTGGAGCTTTTAACTCTTGTCAGAAGTTATAAAATATTAGGAATTCTTTCAATATTTCATTTCCGAGAAAAAGAGATTCACGTAAAAATGGAACAAAGTTGAGATGACGAGTGGGAAATATAGATAAAAATGATAATTTGCCATACATTACAGAATTGTTAGATGCACTTTTCACTTCAGTTTTGAGTGAAGAGGAAATTGTGTTGGCTATCTAGAAGAATAGCATGTTCTCTGTGCTCAACTCTGACTTAAAAGGTCAGAAATCTTCATTAGTGACCACGTTCTGGCCGAAATATTCTGTTTGATGAGGGCAAAATGTTGATAATGCGATACTGAAGTGGGTTCACGGGTGGAAATGAGTTTTCTGGCCACCCTAGCTCACCATTCTTGCCCTCACAATACATGCGATGCGGAGCATTTTCCGCTCAAGTATCTCAATGGACTTTTCCGGCTGCGTGTTGCACTCAACTTGCTGACTGAATTGATTAAAATAGCCAGGCAGAAGAACTTGAAAAAGCACCATCCGTGAGATTCAGTGGTGATGAAAGAGGATGAGTTTTCCTTCTATATCAAGGCTAGTTAACAGGCTAAAATGTGACTGGAGAAATTCAATTTGCTTGCACATTGCAAATTTCCCCTAATGTTACATTCACTTCCATCGCGTTCCCGTGCGAACTGGGTTGAAATTGTGAGACAAATTCAACACAGAGAATGCATTTGATTCCGATAGGAGAAGTGCAATCACAATATTTCACATACAAAACATACTTTATGCGCTTCGGCAGCACAACAACAAATATACCATCAGTGCAGGCTCGCTTGTGTGCGCATTTTACCACGAAAATGTTGTCACAACAATTTATTGGATGTTGCGCGCACAGTAAAGGAAAAATACAGTGCAATTATCCTGGAAACCTCAATAGATATGGTAATATGGAATAATCTTTAGAAGATTGAATTGTTCAGCACAGATTTGCTGTATCGCTCGAGGTGTTAATTTACCGTAAATACAGCAAATTACCTCGCCATCGGATTAATTTGCAGTGTGTTCTAAGAGAATGCATCTCTGTCGGATGCATTGGGGTGTGAAATTACGTGTTCCCTCCGCCACTTTGCGCACATGTACGCATGTTTCCGAAGCTCAAACTTAATTAATCACACTAATGGGTCTTTTGCAGAGCAGAAAAGGCCGCGCAAGAGTCACAAAATGAAGACATTAAACCGCGCCGTGAATTTCTCTATAATCCATAAAATTTCAAATTGGCCTTTAACGGAGTGTTCTGCTCAGCACGAAATGAAGAAGTGTCGGTCATTTTTCTCGGAGATTCACCATATGCACTGGCCGAGACTCGGCCCACAATTTCACTGTGTGTTTATTTAATTTGGCGAATTTGTGAAGTAAAATAAATTGTGGCAATTTATCTGGTTATTAGGGTGATTTTTACAAATATTGCCAAGTGAATTTCCACTACTTATTGTGCAATATTTTTGCAAATTTACGACTGACATGCAATCTTTAATTTATGGAGAGAAATTATACTTGAGCAAATTCATTTCCATGGACTGGGATTTATTTGCCACTTTTGGTCACAGTGCTTGAGAAATTATGAAACAAGGAGCTCGAAGGCATGCGGAGAGCACAGAGTAAGATAAACAGAATAGGTTAGCCTTATTAAAAGTGGATATCTTACGTCATGAAATGTTTTTCATGTCAATGTGATTCCTGTAATTTATATTACAAATCAGAGAGCATGCAACTTAATGATAATCTGACGAATATCCCTGAAGCTGCTCTTTGACTGTGTCAGCATAGAAAGTGATTAAAAACAAGAATCCTTTTGCAATTACAGGCAGAATTTATAATTTCCCAAGATGCCATGTCTGCGGTGGGAATAGTTGTCGCCTGGAAATTTGTACATAGCCAGGAATGGATAAATGTTGCGAGAGAGGCAGAAAGGAGGATGGAATATTAGATTATGTTAGCTCCTTCCCATGCTGTTGCACATCACAAGAGCATAGCTGCACACACACGGAAACGTGAATGCACGAGGCGGCAATGGCACAGATGGCATTTAGTATAATTCGGTCTCGAAAGCATGTTTCTCCCGCAGACAAATTAGTTTAGTTTGGGTATTTGTAAGTTTTGTTGCTCTCTCTCTCTCTCACTCTCCGTTTGAATTCTCCCCCGCGGGACATCAACTAATATTGGGAGACTGCGAAACTCTGGATCTCGTGAGGATGGCGCACAATGAGAGGGAGAGAGGAGTGCATATAAATCACCGTGAGGTGCAGCTCCAAGGGTGGCCGCGCGCGGGGGAGCGGCGAGAGACATGAGTTGGTGTCACGTTTTTTAAATAAATCCACCAACCGCGTGAAATGTTCTATAATGCAAAATAGCGAATGTGCGCGGCAGGGAAATCCAGCAAGATGGGTGTCCCATGTCGCCAGAGTGGAGAAGGAATCTCTGGGATTCTTCTATCGCGTGTTCTCCAGCAATTAAACAATGCTCCCGAATTCTCAATGTTTTCATTATATATTCCAATACGTGAATGACTCTCACCGCGCCACGGTAATCGTGATTTTATGAGACGAGCGAGAACAATGTCTTGTCGTCAAACTATTTGTTGCACAGTCGGAAGTGTTCTGATATGAGTTCCACTGGTGTGTTAGCAAATTCCCCTGCGAGACGACACTCACAATACCAGCTTCGGAACATGCTAACTCTGGCGTGATACGCTCATCCATTCGCTCGCATCGCGCCAGCCATTCGAGAGCATCATAAATGGCAGGAAGGTATCACAAGAGAGATATAAATCTGGCAATTTTTGCTAAATTACACATTTCTTTCCATGCCATCTCGTCATAGAATGTTGTATTTTCTTAATGACCTTTATAATTATTACTCATCAGACACTATTAAGACACTTGTGCACTGCTTGTTCGACATTTCCTATCCAAATTGTGACTCTTTTCACACAATCAATTCCCTCAAGTTGATCCAATTAATCTCTGTCGGTACAACAAAATCATTTATCTGCGGTTAAACGGGTTTAACTTGTCAATTGATACGGAAGGGTGCAAAACTTGCTTTACATTCCGCTGAAGTGAAATGAATAAAATGGTGAAATTTGCCACACAAATATATCAACATAACCCACACACTATATACAGTATTAATTGAATAGAATAAATTTAAATGCAGTTCCCAACTCTAAAATGCAACACATTTTGCTCATTTTCCAGCAAATCGCGTCACATTTTATCGTCGTTTTGTATAGTGAAATAAAATCAGTGTAACGCGAAAAGCTGGCAAGAATGTGAACTTGTTGACATTTTCTCTGTTGGCATGGCTCGGCGTTGGATTGCATCCTTTAGCTGCTATGGCTGTTGAGCAGCATTTTCTCGAATGTTAATATGGGAATTTGCTCGATGCCGCATGTATGAATGGCTGTGCACGCCCGTTGAGAATGGCCAAAAATGTTAGCAAACATTCCGTGGAAATTGCACATGAGCAAGTGGCAGTGAATTGGGCAGCTTGGCGATATGGGAGCAATGTGGGTCCCAATTAAATTGTCCTTTTGTTCACTCCGCATCGTCATTATTTAATGGAGCCATTCTGCAGAGATGCTTTCAGACGGGGCGAGTTTAGTCACATGCTGACGGTCGTTCACAATATTCGCATTCAATTAATTTATTTGCAACAGACAAATTTTATAATTGGGAACACGCGTTTCGCCAGTGTTAGGCGGACGGCGATGCGGGCGGCTGAGGCAATTTTTGGGGCCGCGCCTGAATGATGACGATGGCGAAAAAGCTCGGGGATGCTTCCTGCCATGTTGGCACATCGATTAATTAACAATTTTCACAACAATTTCACCCCATTTTCTCGCCACTTGTTCAACAATTTCCACCTCTCCGCAGGCGCCAAACTTGGAAGTCAAAAATAATCAAACATCCAATTTATACCATCATCGTGCCGATAGGGAGCATTTCTCCCTTGATTTCTCCCTGTTTTCTGGGAAACATTCAGGAAATTTGGGGGAATACAAATAATAATTTTAACCTATATTTCTGACTAATACGATGCGGGAAAGGAAAAGTCTTCAAATAATAATGGCAATTTTTCCCATAATTGCGCGGTTGACAAATATTAAAATTATAATATAAAATAGGCAATTGCAATCTCAAATTATAGTGTTACACTCAAACGTAAAAGAATCAATACTGGGGAAGTCAAGGGTATTTATATTTTCGATAAGGTGGAACTTTTGGCTTCCTGAAGTCCCTAAAAAGTCCGTGAGATCATCAATAATTGATGAAAATCAATGGTATTCGCCAGTAAAAGTGTTCAGCACGGACACAATTTTTCACTTTGTCCATGAATAATAAAGCAATCATAAAGAGTTATGAGGCTTAGCGTAAATAAATGCTTAATCGTCCAGTTGGTCAGCTTAATTGGCGGGGTTGGGTGGCATTTTCCAACATCAATTCTACGCCCTTGCCCCACCCCAAAAATCTATGTGCGTTTAGGCGACTTTTGGGCTCTCTATTGGGGCTGACAATGGACTGTGGGCGCGCCACCCACCAATAAAAAACCATGATGGAATTTATTTTATTGTATTCCGGTAGCATTTGCCATCGCCGCTGCCAAAGTGACGGTTAGGGGAGTGTAATCTGGGAAATGAATGGATTAAATGAAAATATGTTGATATAAATATTCATAGTCTTTATGAGTGTAAAGACATGGATTATGTCAGATTTGGTTATGTTAAATTCAGCAAAGGGTCTGCGCAATTTGGCGGGAGTTTATCTGAATGGGCGAGGATGGGAATTTCTGCTATATATGGCACTGCCGGGGAAATTATTCCACGCACATTAAATGGGTTGATAAGGGTGCTTTGCATGAGGACTTTATTCGTTTCTCTTTTCTCAGCCACTTTTTCTCACATCCGCAACCGCACAGTTTGGCGCAGGGTTGTTCACAGAAAGTATGCGCGCTTCCCTTAAAGTTTTTAATAATTTGGGACAAAAACTGATTACTTTGTGCGCGGTATTTTGGCTGAACAGCACTGTATTTGCACCTCAGCGAAATGGATTTAACACCGCGCGCCGCGTCTTTTTCTGCCCCTCTAATTCTAATCCATTTTTCACAATTCAGCCCCAATTAAAATGTGAATTTTCTGCATGAGATTTTCACCCACGTTCCCCGAGGCTTCCGGGGGAAAATTCGGCTTTTGGGGGTGAATTTTCCTGTCTATCATTTTCCCATGGTTGGTAGGGAGAATGTGTGTATCTCCATCCTTGAGGGGTGGAGAAGGAAAGAAGAGGACTACTAAGCAGGGTGGGATGGATTCATTTGATGGATAAAAATCTCATCCATATGAGGAGATGGTGTATCGATTCACGGGCGTATGATTTCGGCTGGGAGGCGGCGCGCAAGTGAAGGCGCCCACAAGGCTCCTCATCTGCGTTGCTGAAAAGTGGCATTATTACCCATCAAAATATCGTAAAGATCCACTCAGAGCCGGGAGGCGTAAATTATAGAAACGGGAGAGCGAGAGGACTCATAAACAAAGGAGTCTCTTCTCATTATACGAAGCACCACACCATGGAATTTTTCATCCATCATGAGATTCACGTCTTATTTTGTGTGCAAAAAGTCAATGTTAGACTTTTTCTTCATACATAAATTTACAAATATTACCACTGCATGTCGACCCTCGCAAAATTCACACAATCTTCTCATCCTGGAGACTTGAGAGTCTCATTTGACGCGAGAGGATATGGCGATTGTGGGATTTTACTGTCTCAAAATGTGAATTTTATGATATATCCACACTTTTCTTCTGAATTATTCCAGTTCTCGCAGGATTTCCCTTTGCCACTTTGCAGCACAAAATATTTTACAGCGCATGGAAGGAAGAGTGTAGAGATGGTCAGGATATGAATCTTGGTGTATATTATCTATCTTCCTCTGCACTACATTGATTAAAGCTCAAATTCAACGTCAAGCTATTATAAACATCAAGAGCCATGACAATAATTCAATTCAACTTGTGACAAATAAATGAATCTATGAAGTACAATCAATGTTCCGAGCTGAGAGCTTTTCATAAACCATCAACATCCAATTGAGAGACAATGCAGTCACCTTTCCTAATTGGTTCCCCCTTGCTGGCGTGACAGTGCTCAATTGCATCTTCATTTTAATTGAGAAATAGATCCATTTCAATCAATGAAAAGAGAGCAATGCTCCAATTTCCGCCAGCACTCAGCACACTCACAATGCAAAGAGCCAGAGAGAGAGAGAGAGATAGAGAGAGAGGGTGGAGAAGTGGGTGTGCAGAAAGAATTGAGCTTTTAGCATTGATGATCTATCAGCATCATAGTCATGCTCTCATCTTTTGCCACTCCACACATTCACCGAATCTCTCATGATGTCTGCAGCTGAAAAAGCCTGCAAATTGCCATTAAGTGACATTATGTGGAGAACACAATTCACCCAACACATCTCCCGCACCCTCTGGGGTGGCGGAAAAACCACCCCGAACGCTAGAGGCGCTCCACCGACGGTGAGGAATAAAATAAACTCGCAAATAGTTTGATGAAGCGAGTTGGGGGAGCGAAAGTTGCGGAAAGAAATGAACATTTCTGCTGCTTTGTGATCTGTGCGTGTTTTCTCACATAAATTATCCAATTTCCCCAAATAATAAAGTGCCAGGGTGAGTCGAATGGGAAACTTTTCTCGCACTCTCCTTTCATAACCCCTCAACACTTCTGCTGGGGTACTTTTTCGCACTTGTTAATTGAAAATCCTGGGAATGCAGGGAGAGAGAGAGAGTGCGGCACCTCACTTCCCTCAGATAGTGTTTATTCCGCATTATTGAATAGGGAGAGGCGAAGAAAAACGACAGCATCTCACAACTACGTATTATCCTTCCTTTTGCGCTTAAGCATCTAAAATTGGTGGGGAGCTCACGGAGAGAATATGCCACGTAGTATCATGAAATCTTCCTTTCACTTCTATCTCATTTCGCTCTGAACAGAATATTAACCATTCGCCACCCCAACAGATTATTCTCCCCTTTCGCCCCTCACTATCGCATTTTTAATATGCATGAGGAGGTCGTAATATCATTTTGGATATGTGAACCGTTCAAACTTGGAGATTTAATCACTAATCAAATTCCTTCAGGATACATGTCCTATGAAAATTTTCGATAAAATGAGCAAGACATATCGAATGTGTCTTAATCTCTGGCACAACTCCTCGGAGCTATTGAACGAAATCACTGTTTTTCAGCAACAAAATCACACCCTTCGGCTATTATACTATGCGGAGGAACTTTCAATACTCCATGTGCATTGAAGAGAAGTTCTTCCAGCAATACTCAATGGGAATTTCGATGTCATGATAGGAGAAAGTCAAATGAATGTTTGATATTGAAACTGATTCAATGATAATTTAACGTTTTTTTTTTTTTTAATAAATAGAACAAATAAGAAATAGTAGTTTCTTTTAGCAACATTTGGTTTGTGAATGAATATGCCTAATATGGGTTTTATTTATGGATGGTTCATCTAAATTCTCAAATCTCCAACACAATTCCGACAGAATTTGCCGGTGATTCAACTCTTTTATTAAGCAACTTTATAGCCTCAATTTAGCTTGAGAATCGTCGTTTTAAAAGTGCACAAAATAATAATATTTATGGATCAATTATCGCAAGTTAGCACTGCAGGGTGAGCTTTCTCCAGTACAATATCCGTTTATCCTCATTTCGAGAAGGTGAACAGGAGTGAGGCCAGGGCGAAAGAATATTTTCTTTATTGCTGTTTTACTGTAAGAAAACGCACACACACTCCACGTTAACGTGCCATGTGGATCTCCAGTAACTGGAAACGATTTGCCAAGCTTTATAAATTTATAGACACTATAGAGAGAGAGAGTGAGAGAGAGAGGAGAAAGTCGAGCCCTCTGCGCGGCATCTTGTACACATCAATGTACTGTGTGCATTACATACGATAAACGATAAATAAATTCTGAAATGTGTTGTTCTGAATTTTCAATAAATCACTCGCCTCACCGTGCAAAGTGTTTATGTAAGCTGGGGTGTTGCGAGTGCTATAAAAATGGGCGAAAGCTGTGTTGGGGTTGCGAAAGCACCGCGCGTTGCTTATTTTCATACACACGTCGCGCCGCAAAAAAGTTTAATCGCTGATTTGTCCCACGCTTTTTGGGGGACACAACATTGATGTTTGGGATGAAAGTGAGTTCGAGGCAAGCCTCATATCCACTCTGAAACAATAGATTAAAAACGTGGCGTGCAGAGAGAGAAAAAAGTCCATCCCCCGCGGAGCTCTCATAAATACACCCCCAATCACCCTCGAGTTACACTGTCACTCAATTTCAGCATTGAAAAGATGTATTGGCAATAAAAATGCGAAACACTCTGTTAAAGAGCAATCCCACCCGCGACAACAGCGGCTCAGAGTGGGGGTCAGTTATAAAAAATAATAAAATAAGGCCGGGTGTCAATAATAAAATTTCTTATGACTCCTGAGCTCTGCATAAGGAAGAGGGGAGACACATTAAAATTCGCAGAGAAAGAAACGACGCTACAGCATAAAAATTCACACCGAGTTGCGTTTATTATGCCAACTGGGAAATTGGAAAATATGTACATATCTCGCGCTCTTTGAGATTTGCTCCACTTTGTCGGCGATGCTGGGAAAGCTGAGAAGAAGGCGCAGTTTTTATAATTTTATCTCAGACTGAATTTTCAATTTGTATGCATTCGCGCTCTATAAAGCAAAACTCGCGTCCTTTATTAAGTCCAATATCCAGAGCTGCTTAGTTATGTCTTGTACTTTTCTCACTTCGTTAGAAGAATGGGTGAATTGACGGCTGTCTGAGAGCAAGTGTAACCCTTGCAGATAAAAAGCTAAAAGCTTTCATCAAGACTTCTCTAATGTTTGCATTTGAAAGCTCATTAAATCTTATATAGCTTTTCAGAGTTGCTAAATATTCCCTTTCGGCGAAAGTACGGAAATATAATCTGAAGAAGCGACACTTTGAGTCATCCATAAAGAAAACTACACATAATACAAAGAGTAGTTCGAAAGAGTGATTCTGCTAATGTGCTTCTTAATGGTGATGGCTTGAGGTATAATTTGATTAGCAAATGATGAGAGATTGTGTTTTCGCAGGGGAATTTGTCTGAGAATCGCCAAATCTTGCGCCGCATTACATGATGAATTTTCCCGCTTGCAGAGTTTTACAAAAGGGGTTTTGGAGCACACAAATATAGCGAAGAGGAAGTGTGTAAACAGTATAAAATGCAGAAGATGAATCTGGATGGAAACAATTCTTATTTAAATCCCTCTGGTGTCCTTGCGAAGCTTTTATTACCTCATGGTGTTTGTTGTTCAAACTGGAGGAATCTTCCATCTCTCATCGCACTGGATCTCTTTCAGGGTCCAATTTTCAGACGGAAAGAGAGAGGGAGAGAAAGAGAGAGAGAGACTAGGAGAAAAATAAACAATTTTATTCATTTATATAGCAACAAAAGTGGAAGTGGTGAGACTTTGTGTGGATTGGGCAAATTTTTTTCATGCAACATTTTCCATGTTTTTACCAGCCAAAAGATTGTCAGAAAAGATGTGAGCTTAAATAATTTCATAGGAAAAGAGCATGAAATTCGAGAATGCTTTCATTGCTGGGTGTATTTAATATTCAGCCATTTCATATTTGCTCTAGTAACCTTTTTTGCCCAGATGGAAGCCATTTTTGTGTTTATTCATGCTCAGACTCTGTCCATTTTGGCCCCATTTTAACCACACTTTGGCAAATTTTTGGCACCGACAGAATTCCGTTGATTTTTTCCCAGGTGAACAATAAAAAACGAAAAGGCGGAATGGAAAAGAAATTTAATCATAATGGAATTCGCTGCATATTCTCTTGTAAGAATAGTAGTCGTGTATTCTCGACAATATAGCAAAAATTGCCCTTCTCCGACAATTTCAGCCTGTAAGCGAATTCAAGGTTTTACAACTATTGTAATCGAAAGGAGTTCACTTTTTGACTTGCTAATGTGTTGAATTTGTAGGAGACGTTTTTGGATACACCCTAGAAAATTGCATTTCCCCTGCTTGGGACAATTCGCGCTCATGAATATTGAAGTTCATGTGATTTAAATATCTCAACTTCTGATATGCGGTTAACGTGAGAATCACAATTACCTTACATCCGAGAAGAGTTTGTCCTGGAGTTCTTGCTTCTTTGTTATAGATTCTCCAGTTTTTTTCTACCTCATTTTCCCTGCTCTCTTTTGTACCATTTTCTATTTCTCGAGCGCGCTGAAATCATACCTCCAAGGGGGTATTAAATACACAAATATACAAATAGCTGCAGGGTGAATAATTTTCCAGGACTTTTTTTTTGCCACCACGCGTATTTTCATTCCCTCTCTCGCACCGTCTATTTGGGGAAGCTGATGAGTGGTGGCGAAGAGTATATGCTTTTTGGATAAAAGAGAAAGTAAGTGGGTGAAAAATGTGAGCTTTCACAAAAGTGTTAAACACAGCATAAATATTTATTTGATTTAATTAAATTGAGCTTTTAGAATCTCTTCCCGCGAGGCGGCGAAAGGTTCGCAATTGAGTGGAAATAATTTTTATTTTTCCACCACTCTCCATCACCTAAACATTTTCAATAGAATTTCCGGGCAAAAATTGGCGCTCAGCGCATTCGAAGGATGGCTTTGCGCGCGTGTATTTGTCAGGAGAAAGTTCCTATTGAGCTCACAATGCCGCCCCGCGCGTCAGGTCGAAAGGTTGAGAAAAGCTTTAATCTTTTAATCACACAGAGTGGCAAAGCTCACTGATATTACCTTGGCGTGGGGATGGAATGGAATTTTCCAATGTATGTACACATAATGTAACTTTTGTGAAATTCCCTATTCTCCCACACCCGCGCACTTCCGCATTTTTTCACTTTCACCCCCTAAAAGCATGAGCCATGGGTGGCTGTGTGGAGCTCTCATGATTTTATGTTCTCTGTTTCACTTTCTCATATTTTTTCCCGTTGTCTCTGGTCCTCCGCGCCGAAATGAACCATTTTTATGTTAGCAGGTAACATGAGAGTGATATTTCGGTTATGATGTCACAACTTTTTACAGTATACACCCATTCTTCGTGCGATGGGGTTGGCACGGCCACCCTCCGATCCCACGTGAAACGACCCTAGCAAGAATCCAAGAGATATGAGTTAATGCTGATATCCGGCGGCTGAATGAGTGTGGCTTAAAAGTTTCCGTGCGGTTCAATTTGGTGTATTTTGAATGGTTGCCAAAGGCAGGTGAGCACCAGATAAATTCCCCGAAAACCCCACATCGAGAGTACTTTCGGGAAGCGTTCTGGGGTGTGAGAAGGGATGAGAGTTTAGGATTTACCATCACTGTATTCAATAGAGTGTGTGTAATTTATAAAAATTATACCATCTACTAACTCTCACGGCAAAGTCTTTAGCATGGAATTCGGGATTAAGAGCGTTAAAGTGTGTAGTTTGAGGGGTTTTCAAGTGCTTATCGTCAGCGCTCTTTATTGATATTATTGAGATATTCAGCGAAATTCAAATCATTACACATGGTGCCACTAACATTATGGTTCTTATATGAATTGTAACAAATTGTAACAAAATTGCAACAGAGAAATCAAATAAAAGTGGCAGTAAAATCACCAAATTTCATGCTGCGCGTACTCGAGAGAGCTTCTCACAGAAGCCAAAACAAGGGCGAACAAAGACATTTATGACATCATTTTTGAGGATCATTAAAAGTTATATGAAAGCGAAGCATTGATAAATTCAGAAAACATGTGAAATTGTGAGTTCATCGACTGTGTTTCCAACACTCAAACATCTCCATCTGAGAAAAACCACAATTAATATATTTATGGGTAAAAGTCTCTTCCTCGGCAATTCTGCGTGCAATTCAGTTGAAAATCACAATCGAATATCACCCTCCTGAAATTGATTTCATTACACAGCAAAAGCGGAAGAGTTTCATGATTTTATTTCCGCGGCAGGCGCACGAAGAGAAAGGAAACATCATCAGATTTTATTATCAATGAATATGTAAGAGCCATTATCGTGAAAAGAATCACATATTGATTTTCATACGTAATGATTTCACTGTTGAACATGCCAAAAGCCACCCGTGGAAAAAATGGCAAATGATAAAAGAAATTGCTTCACATTCGCCGAGGCCCTTTCCAGCCACCATCAGGATAAAAAAAAACAGCAGCACACAGTATTCATTTGTGAATCTCTCCCTCTTTGCGTTATTATTCAAATTCGCTGAACATGGCTGGGAATTTTTTTTTCGGAAAATCCACAATGGGAATATAAGTGAAATATGTGGTTTTCCATTCCATAAACTCTCTACAACTTTTATCGATCACCCAATTCTCAAAAGATTTCTCACTGGAAAATCTGTTTCAATGCACTCAGAGAAACAAAAACTCCACATATCCATTCAGAAGCACAAGCAGAAATTTTGGCGCAAATTCATTCGGCACTTCACACTCTGCACGCTTGTGATATAATGTTTGGATTTCTATTGTGCAATTGCGATTGAGAATCATGCAGAACAGATCATGAGGTGTGAAAGATGAATTCACTCCATTCACTCACATCGTCATTACCAGGGGAAAAGCGAGGCTTTTGCAACATGAACAATATTTTAACTTTGGCATTGCAGCAGTTTTGATGATGAAGAGTTTCCTTCGGAGCTTCTCCACAACTTTAATATATCGTATGACTGTATTGATGGTGTGTACTTTAGCTTTCCACCCTTCGCCACACTTCATAATAATACTATGGACATTATAACATTCCGATGCTCAAATTTTCGGATGTGTGCAAAGTGCACAAAAAGGGCATTTAAATATCTGAAATGCCAGAGCTTCTGGTGAAAAAGCTTCCCCACTTTTGCCATCTAATGACTGATTTATTTGGAAAGTTTTAATGAAATAAATAAATTTAGAGCATCATAAATGTCTCGGGTTGGGTGGAAAATTTCACTTCGCAACAGCTTTTCCGCACTCGGAAAATGCACCGAGGGGCGGAGCGGGCGTGGCGAAGAAGAAGGAGCCTCTCGCCAGTGCAGGACTGTGTGGCCGGCTAGAAATAGAGCAATAACTTTGTAGTTTATTACACTTATGTGACATCCACTATGCCATGGCGTTAATATCTTCCGACTCACACGTTCACTGGAGTGCTCCGAGTTATTGAGATACGGAAGAGGAGATGCCAGAGCAACAAATGTGTTAATTACTTCTTTTGCCGGGCTGTACGATGACTTGGAGATTGGATAGAGCTTGCATTCGATTGCTCACTTCCTCTCTCTATCGCACAGACAAAATCCAAGGCGGGTGCGTGACCATCTGAGTTTTCTTGTACGGATTCCAGGAAAATATAATTTATCCCTGACTGTTTTGCCACTTGCAATTTCCAATCTCACTGTGTCAACAGAATTGTTAGTTTTGCAGATTGAAGATAACATTTATCACTTAATTGAAATGAGTCTCTAAATAACATTGAGCACGATGGGCTTAGAATTATTGTACAACATTTATTATCACATTAACTGTGCTGTATATGACGAATTTTTCCATTTAAAATTAAACCGCCCAAAATGAGTTCATTTACACAAATTACACATACCTGATGGACTGCAATAATTCAAAAATTAATGACAAAATATAATTTTCATGGAAAAATACAGCCATACAATATATGTGTTATGAGAAGGGCGAGTGGAGAGGAAAAAGCATTACAACGCAATGACACAAAAAAATATCAATTAAAATTTCTATTTGATCGCAAAATTATTCTTGTAGAAATGCTATAAATGATTTTCCCATTGAAATACTTTTTCACGATTGTATTATTAATTCTCTTTGTTATCATTTGATGTTTCAAGCGCGGTTGTGACTCTTTTTTAGCGAGTGCAATTTAAACATCGATAAACTGTGAGTGTTTCTGGGTGAGTTGCTCATCTGCAGAGGACAGTTAATAATTTCCGGGTGGGTGTCAAATGACGTCTTTCTGAGACGCGCTCTTCTCTTTCTTAATTTGGCGGAGGTCACCAATTTTAATGCTCTCTGGCGTCTCTTCCCTCATGTTCTGCTCAGTTGAGCATATTTTATGGCCCAGAGATGGCAATTTTTGACCGAAAATGATTAATCATTTCTATTTTGGAGGCGCGCACAAGAGTAGAAAAAAAGGAGAAGAATAAGAAAAAGTTTTATTACCCTTTCCTCTGGCGTCGCCTTCATCTTCACTCACAAACAATTAATTTAGTCACAAACGAGATTCAGCCATATATATTCTTCTCTTTACCAACTCTTCTCTCCTCCATTGACTGTCTTTCAGGTCTTTCATGCATTGTGTATCCGCGTGTTGGTGTAACGTTTTACTTCATATGGACGATTGTTGTTTCTTCTTTGCCAAAGGGGCATAAATTGTGTGCCTAAATCGGGACAAAACCACCCTTAAGTGGGCGAAAGTGCGACAATATTCCACCCAGTGTGGGATCTCCGCAATCTTTGAAAACTCCGAATCTCCTCCGCATTTAGCCATGTTTTGCCATTCTATTTTTATTTCTCCTCACCCACAATATAAACTTGAGTTTTAGACCAAAGTTAATATGCTCTCTCCCTTTGTTTTTTCTTCACTCGCGCGTTGATATTTTTACGGCTGGGGTAGCAATCAAGGTGACTGAATACTGCCGGCGTAGGAGTGACACGGTGGCGTTCAGCACAGTGTGAGATGATTGATATTTTGCAGTGACGGTCTAAAAATAGTTTGATGGCAACAATGAAGTTGTGCGATAATACTTGAGAAATCATGAAAGCAAAAACCCACCCAACACCCTCTTCGTTTGACCACTCAAGCTCACTCTGGGTGGAGTTAATGCCGCGCATGCCAGCGCAAAGTGCAATATGCGTTCAACCCTTGGACACAATATATTTCTTTCTTTTTCGCCTATCATTCGATGAACGTGAGAATACAATTATTCTTTAGTAATTCCAAGGACTTCACTCAATTCATCCACACTTCAAGTCATCAACTGATGTGTGACTTTCGAAAGAAAGGCGCGAGCAGATGGGCAAAACATGCTTATGCCAAGGATGGGATTTTTTCTTCTTCAGTGGAATATCCCTCGTTAGAGGCGTATATATCCATATGAACATACATCGCAGCGAGGAAATAACAACTCTCAGTGGCGTGCAAAAAATCGTGAAATGGTATTGCATAAAAATCCACTTGGGGCGCACAAATAGACCGAGAGGGAGCAACAAAGGGAATATTATTTATAGTCTTTTCTATGCCCAACCCCACGCGATGGTCATAATTCAACAAATTAATAATTGTTCGATGCAGATATAGAGTGAGAACAATAGGGCGGCCCTTTCATGAGCATTTCTCTTTCGTTTCTCGTGGTGAAAGACAGACACAGTGCGACACAGCGAAGGGCGCTTTCTGGGAAAGAAATATGACATTCTCATGTTTCTTCTGCTGCCTGCTTATCACCAAAGCGGGTAAATTACGTTATTAATTGTGGCGCTTCCGATCACGAGGGTGTCACTGCGTGAATTTTGTGTCTAGCTGAGAGGCTGAAATGCAGAATTCTCTCATGTTTCATCTCCCGTGGAATTTCATCAGAGGCCCGCATGTGGACTTTTTTCCTCCTCGTGCCACTTTTCAGATAAATCTCCCATCATTAGGACTTTTTTGTTCAACTCCCCGCTTTAGCCGTTGCGACCTTTTTTTTCGTCAGTTCGCCTTGCGTGATAGAAGACATCACACAGCCAAGGCTGACAATTTGCAATAGATGAACCACAATGAGTCTCAGACGCCACGATAAATTGCTAATTGAATAATTGTTGTCAATTCACAACTTTCCGACCATAGTCTCATTGACAGGCGCACAAGAGCATGTTCAGTGGCACTGTGAATTTGTTGCTCAAATGCTATTTCTGTGAGATTTCCCAGGAAAGTGTTTAAATGATTTTGGCAGAAAAAATTTCCGAAATACGAGATGGAACAATATTTCAATTTATCGAGGCGGTTAATATTGGAAAGCGTTTGTGAATTAATTAATAATATTTTACCACGCACAGGTACATTTGTAAATAGTCAATATATGTATATATATAATATGTATTATCGCCCAAACTAATTGAATATTTTATATTTCATTTAAAGTGCACGAGTGCGAATTTTAAAAATTGGGATATCAAAATAAATTCAGGGTTTCTTTATTAAAAATGAATTTTTCACATTGTACATTATAATTTAAATAATTGCAGTTGAGAGAAGCTATTCCAATATGGATTTAAAATTAAAATCCAATGTAAAAATTATGATTTCTACGCATACAGTGAAAATGATGTTAGTAAAAAAAACATGTTTGTGTATATTCTTTACGTCTGATTGAATAACGCATTGAAAAATTGGTAAAGCTTTTGCCATTAATTTGCGATACGACGGGAATTTAAATTTATATTCTTCTACTGATTAAAATCATGCTTTCCATATTGTTCAACAGGATGATGAACTGCATGTTGTATTAATGGGATAAAAAATTAGCATGTATAAAAATAACATTTTGGTGGTGTGAAAAGGGTGGTGTTCATATCAAAACATCCAATTTATCTGTGAATAAATTGAAAAAAGAGAACCATAGATTGCAGTTTTTACCGAAATTACTCCACAGATGCTCAGCTTCTCTCCAGACGATGAGTGGATGGATGCAATAAAGGGAGAGGAATGTTCTTGACCACGTACCGCAAATACATAATTTATCTTATGTATATGACTCTCCTACAGGGCCTCAGTCGCCCTCGGCGTGCTAAAGCGTACATAATGGCGGCCCTCGCGAGACAGAGTAACTACCGTATAACTAATATTTATGGGCTACAAAATCCGGCTCTCTGTATTCCACGTACGCAGGATTATGAACCAGTAAATTATTTTTCGCCCTCCCGACCATTCGCGGAGCGCCCTTGCCAAAAAAAAACCCTACACAAATTGCATGCATTTCACATGGTAAATTTTTCACTTAAGCGCTCGGAACGAAAATATGAGCTTTGAGTCTGAGTGAAGGACCCAAAAAGGATTCATTTCGATGATTTTCACAGTATTTCCATAAATCACTTTAGCCAGAGCTTTTCTCTTCACGAACATTCGGGTCGCCTCGACGGAATTCTTATCAAATTTATGGAATGTCACGCTTGAAAGTTATATTAAAAAGTGGAGAAAATTTTAATTTTGCTCTGACACTCTGGAACTCTTGTGACTTTTCTTCGTAAGGAAAACCCTCTCGTTTCAGCACGTGGACCGCAAACTTGGCATAATTTGCAGGTGCATTCATTAAAATTCTTCATCTTGCCGAATCCACGCGGGCGTTTTTCTTCAAGGGTGGATAAATTCTAGATTTCAGAGCAAAAGTTGACTTGAAATATTCATGTTTTATTGCATTTGGAATTTGTTTTTGTATGTATTCTCATAATTTTTCCAATAGCAAGGGGCAAATTAGGTCATTTCGACAAGTCACTTATGTACTTAAAATGTTGTATGTTTGGTTTAATTCTATTAGTCAGAAGCCTTCCACCCTCAAGAATGATTACGATTGTTCGTGTGTCAGTTGTGAGGTGGAGAAATTTCCAATTTGAGACACTGTCCTATAAAAAGTCGAGAGAATGAAAGATAAAAGTTTCATTTCATGCGACAGAGATGTGGTTTTAAAAGTTAATTGATTCCCTCCACGAAATTAATTGATTCTCCACTTTTAGCGGTAAGCCAGAATTTATTACGCTCCCACAATTCTCGATTGGACCCCGTTTGAGAATATAGTTTCCACTGGGCGACCTTTCCTCTCCTCTCGGTCGCCTTCAATTATGTATTAGGGTGGCCACCTTGGGAAGATGAAGGGGTGGCTCTCACATAGATTCTCATAAAAGCTTTCGATTATTGATGATGAAGTGGCCACAGGAGCTTTTTAACTTAATTGGCCTTCTCTTTGTCCCCCTTTTTCTCCTCGCAAATGTAAAGTGTATAGATGGTGGAGTTTTATTTTCGAATATCCATATCTAAAGCACGTTCTAGAGAGGGTAAGAAATTCAATATTCACACTCATCATAATAATACCTCAAAAATACGCATGCGAAGCCCGAGAAGATGTGTTGCCGTGAGGGAAAAGGGCAAAAGTGTCGGTCGTCCCTTGCATAAATAGTGCTCAAATGATGCTTCTGAAGGGCGTGGAAAAATACAGACTCTCATCTTGATACTTTTCAAAATATGCAATATTATATCCGAAGAGGGAAAATACGATAGAGAAATGATATGAAGGGGCTGTTATTTTTTCTGACCTCCTCCGCCAGTGACCTTTCAGCGACAAGACGTGGTTTATTGGATATTGGATAAAGGATCAGATGAGAAGTCAAAGAAGCCTTTCTGAAAGTCGCTCGAAGAAATACATTTTCCTAGGAAAAGGAACTGTCAAACATCATTGAAATTTTGTTTAAAGCAAAATTCAAAAATGCATGGCAGAGAAATCAATGCATGGTTGATTTGCATTGTCAGAATAACGAGAGGTCGATCAATAGCAAAAGACTGACTGTAGGGCATCTGAGATAAAGAAAATTGGCATAACATCCACAAACAATTGACTTGATAAAGACGTCAAAATCGGGATAGAAGATTCAATGTGAAAAAGAGCTCGGGGCTGCATTTTTGTGTTGTGTCTAGTCACCTTTTTGCAGCTTCGCATCTTTTTTACTGGGCAAAAAGCCACAACTCTGCTATTGTGTCTCGTGCAATATACATAATACGAGTGGCGTATGAAAATTGATACAAAAGACGTTATAAAAAGACTGTGGGTGAAAAGTGAGGGAAAGCTCTCCTCGTGCGGTTCTTCGTGCATTTAATATCTGAAAGTCAATCTATTTCGTGACTCCAACAAAAGACACTAAGCCCAGACAAGTGGCTGTCGAATTTGTTGTCAAGCAGGATTGTGGATGGAGAAGTGGCAGGGTTGGGAGAGGGGGTGGCAAAAGAGGGGCATGATTGAATGGGTGAAAGGAATGAAAAGTGTTTGGCGCGGGGGAAGAAAAAAGCAAGCCACAAAAGTGGCTGCATGTTCAGAGCAACTTCGCATTCTGTGCCTACATAATATGTATACATAAACTTGTGAATTTGCCACATATGAAACAGACTCTACACCCATAAATCCACTCATTGTGTCATTGCTCTTCCAATAAAACCACGCGCCATTTCTTATGCCTGTGAAACCCTTTTGCCAATCACTCCAACCGTGTCTGTCTGGTAATTGGAGGGGCTGTCATTCTCGATGCAATATAAATGTCGATCAGACGCATTTTCACCCTCCCCGCACGTAAATACTCGACGGAAGTTTTCCCTTCGACGAGCGAAAGTTTTTCCATAAGTCCCACTGTCGTGCCTTCTTCTCGATTCGATAATTCAGCACGAATCTAGAATGACATAATGTGAATTTCATATAATATGAATGTATAGTTGCTTGTTATTCACACAGGAGAAGTAGTACAAGTTGCATGCAGTTTCACCTGCTCGTGAAAAGAAAAGACATGCTATTTGTCAACATAATAAGCACTAAAAATTTTATCGTGTAAGAGTTTTTTTTTATGTAGGTGAATTTCTCGGCAAATTCGGTAAACTTGATATGAGGAGAAAAGCAATGACACATCTGTTCCTTTGAACTACTTTCTCTGGACACTATCGATCAATTGGCAAGTCACATTCCTCAAATTTATTTTCCTCCCTCTTGTCTTGCTCTCATTTTCTCGATCCAGAAGAATTGCGTATAGAGGAAAATCCTCATGGGAGGAAAAGTGAATAAAATGCGACGACACGTTCTTTTATTGTTATCCTGTTGATTAGAAAAAAAACGATATGTTTTCCACCCACATTGAGTGGCTGTGCCGGATTTCAGCAAATGTAGTCCGTTTTTCTACCGAATTGGGATTCCATCTTCTTCACTTGCATACATATTGGGTGAAGTTTAATCGAAGTTTATTTGCTTTTGTGCAAGAGCAGTCGCATGCAAATGGCTCGACAAATATAAACTCGTGCGCGGAAATAACAATTCTTGTGGGTGGCAAATGTTGTGGATCCAAAGCTCGCTCTCAGTTCGACATGCGTCCCTCGAGGATGTCACATCATCTCGCCGTGATGCAGTGAAACCATGTCCTCCCTGCCAGCGCCCGGTATCCAGACCTGCACACGTTTAT
Organism: Phlebotomus argentipes; assembly: GCF_947086385.1. Lineage (NCBI taxonomy): Eukaryota > Metazoa > Arthropoda > Insecta > Diptera > Psychodidae > Phlebotomus > Phlebotomus argentipes. The sequence continues at coordinate 1,886,256 of NW_026776181.1, read as the reverse complement.
TTATCCAGAGGAGAAACAGTCAACAGACGACACTATGAATATGCATCGCGTGGGACTCTTTGGTGAAGATTGGGAATGGCCTGTGCCAGCGAAACCACATGTACTTTGCAAGGCAAACAGTTGTTCCGTGCATATCGACTGGATTAGAGCTTTAAGAGGGCACTCTGATGGGGCTCATCCTCGAGATCGTAAGTTAATTCGGGATAATAGGAAGCGAGAATGCGAAGAAAGTGTCCATCAAGTGGTACACCGGCTGACAATAACAATAAACCATGGCAGCGCGGGAAGAGTGGTTGGAAAAACCTTCGTCTTTTACGAGTGAAACCCTCTCAAGAGGATTGACCATTATTTCGCCACATTGTGGTCGGATTCTTGATACACACAACACTGGTTGCGGTGAAAAGAATAAATTCCATCGGGGAAACTACGATTTGCTCAATTATCAGCCCCCGAGCGAGTGAACACACAGCTCTGTTAGTGGAAAAAGAAGGTATCAATCCGACAGACATTAAGTTATTTCCTTCTTGTATCCTTTTCACATGCCATGTGGAATTCATTGAGCTGCGGTGTGAGAAAATTGGAAGAAAATTCACTGAAGTGTGACGAAATTATTTAATCTCTCACCAAGTTTTGCCTGACTTATCCCATTCATGTCTCAATGTTGTCCAGAGTGGCAAATCGAAATTGACGAAAACGGATTGTGGACAGAATTGAACCACATACATTTCAACGGAATCATCTCATTGTCTCTCCTCATTTTCCTCAGGCCGTAAGCAACCCATGTCGTTGTCCTTGTCGATACAACTCCCAATAATACCATCAACAAAAATAACAAGAGAATTTATTTCATTATTTTGGCATACTTTTCGCCAAGGCAGAGTGGCCATGGCATTCGGAAAATCCTTCACTATATATCTCTTCATGTTGCGAATTTCATCGATGATGTGGCAGAACGCAGTGTTATTGGAAATTCCACGTATAGTCAAACCCTTTGCACAGTAACTTTCTCTATACATTGAATCAAGAAAAATCAATTCACATTTGGTATAAAAGCTGTACATAGTGGAAAATATCCATTATGCTCTTTTTGTTGATATAGACAAATCGGTGTTCACATTGTATGTTTGGTCATGATGGAAAAGAGAAACGTATGCAGATTTTATCCATTTGTGGATGAAAAAAGGGACAAATTGTATTGAATAAATTCAGAAGCTTTTCCATGTTTCATGCTATTTAGCTTCCGGAAATAACTAATTCACAAATGTGCTGTTTCAAATGTGGAAAATGCCATCAAAAGTTATTTCAATAAATCTCTTTGATGCTCAAAATGTTCTAAAGATTGTGGTTAAATTTGTATTAATTCGTATATTTGTCCTTTTTCAGGTACGTGTTTATTCTATTGGATTTTGCCAAGTGAGTATATATAAAGTATTTGAGTTAATCTCTTTGTCAACCTCAAAAATCATCGCGGTTTTTGTTTGAGCTCTGCTGCATTTTTGTCAAATCGCTTAATCTCCTCGCGCTGACCATCAAACGGAAGTCCAAACTGGGTGCTTTGGCGGTGGCGAACTAATGACCCATTTAAATATTTATCACCCCAAAAGGGTCAATGTGATATTTGTTGATCTTTGTGAGCCAATTTCCCCGAATATTTTCCACCATGGCGGTTTCTAAATTATAGATGTTATCTGGCCTGCACCCGGAGTGTTGGAAAAAAGGCATGATGTGGAACATTTGATGCATACACCATGGTCATATATTTTGCGATTTTGACCACTGTAGTCCACACTCTTTGGCGGTTTGTCCACAAATTTCATCCGCCTACCCTTTCCAAGTGACAAACTCACCGGAATACAACTCTCAGTGCGTGGTTTTCCATTTTATTTGTGCATTTGGTCACGCTTGGTGCGTGATTGTTGGGGGAATTCAATGGGGTTTGAGCCGTGGGGTGCAATTTGTTAGAACAATACTTTGGGAAAATTGCGATATATAGTTCCGGCCAGATATATGTGTGTAAATTGAACTTGAGAGAATTTGCAAAGTCTGTGATTGCAAAGCCGAGATCAAAAATTAAATCCACACTATAATTGAATTATTTGAGCTCAAAATCCTTGCGCTGTGTATTGCCATCCGAAGATGTCTGTCTGGGGAATAATGCAAGAAGTGACATAATTATCATTATTATCACTAATTGCGTAATTGCATTTATTGGAGCAAAACCAGCGCGAATAATCCTTAAAGTGGCGGTAATTTGCTCTGAGTTGTCTCCCTATGGATAATTTGTTGTTGTGTTTGGTTGAAACTCCTGCTTGTAGCATCGAGAGCTACTCAATAAACACAATTTCGGGTGGTTTTGTGTGATGGTACATAATGAAATTAACCTCATCAGAAGCAATTATTGCCGACAATGAGTCGTTTCGAGAGAACACTTTCATATTCATGACAATTCCCCATAGACGGAGTTTCACCATATTACTTTTCCCCTCTCCCAGGAATTACACTCCGTGCTGAACAAGAGGGTGCCTCTGAGGGGGACAAAGACAGACGAGCGAGAGGGGTATGATAGTTGGAACTACTTGCGACTGGTTGAGACCATTGGAGGGAGAGAAAGTGGAGAGATATATAGAATAATTCTCAAATGATTGTGTGCGCCATGCTAAAGGATGATATGAGCAAAGGGAGCAGAAAATTGTTCCAACTTTAACAGCGATTCCATTTACATTTCCTGATGAGATTTGCACGGACAATTTACTCAGGGAATGAAAGAAGCGGCGGAGTCAAATGGGAATTCCTGGCGGTGCTATAAAATGGACAAGAAATACTTAATTGTCATCCATAAGTCCTCGCCGCGCCGTACAATTGTGGTCTTAATCCCCAATATGGCCAAATTACACGACCCTCTAGTTTTTTGAGCGGAGGAAACACCGCCAAAATGTTTCCATTTGCCTCCAATGCTCCGCCAATTTCACATAACTCTCGGCAATACAGGGGAAGTTGTTCGGAAAAACATGAGAATCCGCGAATCAACCAATTGATATACATCACTTTGCTGGGATAGCTTACCCTCTCTTGTGGAGTAGGGTAAAAGAATGAACTGAAGCTGAGAACTCGGCGGAGTGCTTGATGAAATCACAAGGGATTTTTAAAAAGGATCAAATGTTGAAAAATTAGAGCGCTTATTAACAGTGTATTCGGTAAATAAAAAATGGTAATTTTATTAATTGATTTCACAATTGGAATCCATAAAAGCCTCACAAAGCGCGAGCCGATACTTGCATCGCCTTTTTCGCGGAAAACCCTGGAGCGAGTTCGAACAATAATGGGAATCATACCTCGTTCCATCACATCCCCGCCTTTGTTGTTGAATGTGAGCATGTGAAAGCTCACACAATTGCGAGCTTTCAGGGTGGAATGGGGTGCCGATGCTCAGCTGGAAGTGTTGGTGCATTCAATACACAATTTACGAATCCGTCCAACAGTACAGTAAATTGCAAAACCGCGCAACACTATTGTGGAGGAGCTACTCCGTCGCTGAGGATGGGAGCGGAGTTGCCGCAAAACCCTCAGCACCGCATCTCCTTCCTGCCAACATTTCAAGTGGTGTGGCTCTGGTGGAATTTTGTGTGCAAAGAGTCACGAGCTCGCCATTGGAACATGTGCCAAGGACTCATGGCATTGGCTCCCAGAGTTGGTCAGACAGCTGAAGACAATGCGATCACGGCCGAAGACAAAAAGGTCTTGGCAAGTGTTGCAAAGTGAAGGCAATTAAAAGTTTCGTCCAGGGCTCAGTTTCAGAGGTGCTCTGCGGACAATCTTATCTCTCAACTATTGCCTTTGCATCTCTAAGTTCACCAACGAACTCCCCAGGAGACATGCCATGCGGAAAAAGATCCCGACACCTTCTACACATAGAGAATTGGTCACACTTTTTGGCTTAGATATAAAGTATCTTTCGAGAGGTTTTTACACACTCATCCCTCTTCTGGAATAGCCACTCTCTCTCTCTCTCTTTCTTCCTCTCTCGCTTCATCGCCATAAATGGATAAGGTGGTAAATTGACAAATGACCGTTGACCAAGCTCACTTCTGCATTGACCACGAACCCAATGGAACTGCAGCAGTGCCCAGAGAGTTCTGGCTGGATGAATAAATAGATCCAAAATGTGAGGGCGGTTCTGGCGATGCAAAATGACCCATATGCATCACATTATTCACAATGGCCATTGAAAGTGGCTCACCAAAATCGTCTCACATGTGACTTGAGACAACACAAGGAGCCATTCATCTTCGCCCATGCTCGAGATTACCTTTGCGCGAGTGCTCTTGGCGGAGTGGGATAATGGCAAAAGTGTGGAAAGGAGGCTCAAAAGAGGTGATTATCAGGGGGAAGAAAGGATGGTATTTTAAGCAGATAATAGCCACCGCGTGCAGAACTAATTTATATTCACGCGCGTCAGGCCATTAGCAGTAATTGAAAAAAGAAACTACTATTAGCTCCATTGCGTTGCTCCATTTAAGAGAAAAGGGGCGACGTGTTCGAGTTCCTATCACTTTCGAGTAATCTTCATTGTGAGCCAGCGAAAAAGGGGGGAAACGATTCGAGCAAGTGTAATGGATATTAATATAAAAATCATCGAGTCTATTTTCCCCGTCGAGAGTATTTGAGAAATAAATGGGGTGCTCTTGTTAAGCGATTCAGCAGGAATCTTCTTTGGTGTCTAATCTTGCGTTTTATTCTTCAAAAAAAAAAACCTTCAATTTCTAATACTGTTTAGGATACGTCTTGACCTTTGATAGAAAGTTTGTATAAATAAAAACCCCTTAATGTGACGAATTTCACGTTTCCTTTTTAATACCGCCAGCAGGGTTTTAATGGGATAATCTAAAAAGTCAATTTGCTATTCATAAGATCCAATATGTCAACAGTTCACATTTACATTCATTGATCCCGCCTTCCTATTAACCTCTAAATCATCGGATTTCGCTTTCGAGTCATCCTCGAGATTGTGTGCACCTGGATTCGCCAGGTCGTCACTAATCACATTTTTTATCTCTCTTCGGGGAGTTTTTTCTCGTCACTAAATGGTCTCGTCCTCGCAGACATTGGCACGCGACAAACAGATGGTCTCACGGCGCGTCTCGTATATTTAGAGAAAGTCTCAGCCTCATGAAATATTCACCCTCACTTGACGCTCGGTGTGAGATTAATTAATCTGAAACTCTCAAGTGTCTCGCTGTCATCTCATGGTTTAGCAGCACAAAGAGGCTTTCCAGAGGAAAAAGAAGAGCGATAGATTTCGGACCGAGAAGAGAGGAAATTGGGAAAATGTTGCTTGGAATGCAATGGTCGGAGGAGCGCGCTTTCCTAATGAATTTAATAATAAATTTAAATGGATGCTGAAACTCTGATGCCCGATATTTTCATAGTCGGTGACGACAGTCTGAGATGCTCCACCTCCTCCTCTCTCTCTCTGCCCACGTCCGGCATGCAGCCTCGCAATTTGCTGGTCCTCGTGTGGGAAACATGTTTATGAAGCCTTTTATGCACTTCGCATGGGAAATGTTGTGCAAAGTGCATATTTTAGTACTGGCGGACGTTAGTTGTGGTTTCCAACGTGAGTGGGTGATCATAAAGTAATTTCTCAGCTGTGCTGGCAGGACACCATATGCGGAGATCCTTTCTCCACCTCTAGAACCCAATGCAGCCGAAGCGCACATTGTTATCAGTTAAAGCGTCAAACTTCCACTGCCTGATGGCGCTTTTTCCTTGCACATTCCGACTCACACCATCAACCCCTTCTTTATGCCGCTTCCCGGCACTCCATGTCAAGTTGCCGGTGTAATTCACCCCTTGCTGGGCTCCAGCCAGCTCTCTCCGTGGGGTGATTGTAAGTTTTCGGGGCGAAATTGTGCCATACAAAAAAGACAAGTCACACTGTTCTTAGATTAAACTTCAGCATAAATTCCACAGGCGGCTGCCTTGCTCTTGGCCGGAGATATGGTGGAAGGGTTGGAGAATTAACAGTCGATGACCATCTGTAGACCATATGTTTCCCACTTACTATGACACTGTTGGACTTGAATTTTCCTGCCGGAATGATTTTTGTTCTAATCTGCAGAACAGGATCATTTCTCATGAGCATTTCAGGGAGTTACTGTAGCGCTTAAAATATGACTGGGTGTGCTCCAAAAGGAATTTCAATGTGGAATTAGTGGCTCTTGTAGAAGTGTATAAATAAACAAGCTAATGATATGATTTTGTGTTGCGATTAAAGAGAAAAACACATGAGAATCCAAAGAAGCCACAAATTCTGGGAAAGTTTGCAGCATGACTTTTGAGAGATTTCTTTAATATAATAAATCTCCTATTTAATCTTATCACTCGTAATTGGAATCGAAGAGAAAACAGGGGATTTCTTCTGAGCTGTTAGCCGATAATAGTTTGCTAAACAATCCAGAAACTTGATTTCAACTCAAATCTCAAAGTCTAAGTACCACAGTGTACACATATCACTTAAAACAGCCACACTATTTAGACTTTCATCCGCTTCGGTTGCCTCAATGCAGACAAGCTGAGGGGTTTTGATGATTGGATTGAAAGTTGGTTATCCGACAGATGGACTATCTGAATGGGAAGTCTCTCAAACTATTTTGCACACAAAAAGAAAACTTTTCCATTGCATTGCACTTAATTGTATTTCATTTAGTTTGTATACATACACCTCCGTACATTCTGGGGGCGAGGGAAAACCACGGGAATTCAGCGAAACTGCCCGAATGGCTGCTGATTAAATTCGAAGCCTCCACGCAATCCAAAGCAAACCGCGTGAATTAAGGCAAATTGGATAAATGTCTATTTCAATAGAGGCAGCATGACAAATTACTCTCCTGTGGCTTTTCGACAATTTCTGAGAGTGAAACTGAAACGAATTTCCAAGAGGGTGTTTTATTGATAATTTCACTTCCTCGGCGATCAGAAATCCTCTATTTGAGCAGCTGACGTGACCGCGTCGAATATTTTTCAGTCTACTCCGTGTGCATGTAATTTCTGATAAATAAACACATCAATATGTGACTCCGTGACTTATTTAATAGAGTTAATGAACGAGAACAAAGACTATTAGTGAGAGTCGCAGCTGAGGACTTTCTAGGTGTATTTTGGGTTCAATTCAAGGATCAATTAGATAGAATAATTATTGTGAATTAATGAGTAGTTCGGGGAAATTGAACAAATAGTTGTCAAAGAGTTGACGCTTCTGTTAATATTCAGTGCAATTTCCTATGAATATTTTTGTATAATTAATTTAAAACAATGAAAACATTTTAAAATTGGAACTCATTGTACAACTTCATTTGATATCATCGTTTATGTCGACATATAACACATCAATTACCTTTTTATGCATAATATTTCATGTCAATTTATTGACTAATTTCATAATAAGCTAGTCAGAGGACATTCGCGGTGTATTTATTTTTTCAAGAACAGAAAAGTTGATCTACCTGCGTCATAAATATATAACCATATAATGGTATGAACGAGAATATGAAATAAAATGAAATTTGTTCACCGCATAAATGTTTAATGAATCATTACCATAATCTGCAACAGTGGGGAGGCAAATTGCCACCTATTAGTACATAGTTTATGAAGGAATTGACCGCAATTGCAGTTGAATTTGCATGGGTAGCTTTATTTGATTGGGATTGATGGCAAACCAAAAATTTATTTCAACCCCTTCTCAATATTTACAATTAGAGAGTGCAACTACTCATGGCACTTCTCATTACATGATTTTGCATTTGCGTCCATTTGAGCAGAGCGATAGAGAGGGGGATGGGAAACAATAATAAATGTTTACATGTCTCATATAATTACGCACCACCATCAGAGTGCGCCCACCCTTTTTTGACAGCTTCACCAGGGCCCCGTGGCAGACATAGTCTGAATTCAGTTAGTGTGTGCATCTGGCGATGGGGCCAGAATTATGTCCCGGGTAAATGGCGACGCAGTGGGAGTGAGCGAAAATGTGCAGGAAGATTCGCATTTGTGGTGCTCACACGAAAATCCCCTCGGTATGGATTGTGTGTTTGGTGACGTGATGACCAGAAGCTAAACTGCATGTACATACATTATTGTGACACTATATACAGTGGACGGGATGCAATCCCGAGTAGATAGTGTGGAGATCAATAGGTTAATTCCTGTGGCATTGCACACAACTCTGAGGATGTGAGGCGCAACTCAGTTTCAGCGGCAAGTAGACCGTTTCCACCCACATCCAACATTTGCTGTTCGACATCACTTTTACTTGCCCCAACATTTGCTGCACTTCTCAAACTGCACTTCTCCATCTCTATTGACTCTTGATAGACAGTTGGATATTAGATGGGTGGCAGTTTACTCCATCATTATCAGTTTTGGGAACAGTAATTCGGCGATTTCTCTTTAATTCACCACCACCAGCTCTTCCTTATCACTTTTCTACTCTCTAAGCTCTCTTGAGAAGTGTGGAATGGATATTCCACTGAGTGAAATTAATTATCCAGAAACGCATCTGGTAGAACTATTATAATCATTTGGATGGCAATTATGGATGTGGAGAAGTGTTGAAGAACGCGACGATAAAAATAATTAGACATTGAAGGGTGTGGACTCAGTCTCAGAGCTCATCTCGCCCTCGCATGTTGTCTGACCCATTTTCATGTGTTATAATTTATGACTTCCTCTCAGTTGAATCCATTCACTCCAATATTCATCATCATCGATATAGGATATGAAAATTTGTATTGTTGCTCCCGGAGAGACCATGAAAACGTAAAATATGTTGCATTGATGGATCTATTGAAAGGTCTCGTCGCGAGGTTTGTCAGGCTGGACAAAAACGTGATGAAGAAAGGGAAGAATCTATTTCCTAAACTATTTCATTTACGTCATTAATTTTTTTCATGATTGTCTCTACAGTGTTTAGAGAAGGGTGTGTCTGTCATTTGCTGCGATAGATCGAGGGTCTTCCATAGAAGCACGTCACACCTGTCTTTTCTGCCTGCGGGGATGGACAGAAGCACACATTTCGCCCTCGCCTGTCGCATACTTGCCCTCACCGTAACCGGAGAATTCATCAGATAACTTCCAATAGTTTAGAGAATGAGATAATCCCCCTTTTAGGGTTATTAAAAAGTCTAGTTTCTAATTTATTGTTTTGCAAATTGCCATCATTTGCACCTAATGAGCCGAAGAGGTGGGCTCTTTCGCCGATAACATCACGAAAACACTCTGCAATTAAGATTAACTTCCAAGTCAGATAGCGCATTGAATTTTTTTCCACACACAACGGTGCCTTTTTTGCAGTGCATCTCGGCTAATTATTTGTAATTGATATACGCCATGTTGAGTTTATGACCAGAGTTTCTTCGTTCGATCATTGTGAAATTTAATTTCAATTAAAGCTAACAGGGTGGAGATTAACATTCCTCTCTTGCACTGCAAAAACTACAGCTACAAATTAATTTTAACATTCTCCCAAGTCCAGGATAAATGTAATGGCAAAATTGGATAAAATGCAATTTACCATTCTTCTTCCAACGCCGATTCAATGGTGTATGTAAAATTGCATTACTTCTGGCCATTCTATTGCCATTTAATGCAATTTTTGTCCCATTTAAATCCGTCTTCTCTATGTCTTCATTGCAAAGTGTCTTGCTGAATGTAATCCAATAATGCTACCATTAATTTGTACCCAACTCGCGTTCAATTCCCGGCAATTTTTTTTTGTTACTTGTCCAGGAATAGGGACAAAAATTTCACCCCGGAGACACTTTTTCCCATTGAAATGGTAGTTTCATGGCAACTTTTGCCACACCACTCTGCAAGAGGGTTTTCAGCAGCCAGTTGCCAGAGAGCCAAAATTTCACCCATTGTGGGACAATTACAAAAGTTGGAGAAAATGGGGATAAGTTGCTGCGAGGAGAAAATTCCAAAGGTAAATTTCATCTGCAAAGTCAAATAAAAGGGAATCCGGTAAAGTTCCACTGTTCATCGTCAATGTATCGCGTGAGTGTGCTTCTTTGTCTCTGACCCGAAAATGCTTCTCTTTTTTTTTCCTATCCACTCAGGGCACATCCTGTGGCCCAAACAATAAATATTTACTCAATAAATTTGAATGTGTCGGGAGGATTGCGCAAACAGGGAAGAGATTACACCGTGAAACCATGGATAGTGTGTGGCAAATAGAGAAATTCAAATTGGGTATCGATAAACGCCCTCACCTTTAATCGCCTCTCGTGTCATTCTCCTGGAGAGCAAATTGAAACCGAACGCTCCAGGTGATATTGCCAGCTGCTCTGGCTTCCACAATCACATTCTCATCTCCTTCCCAGACGCCACGTGCCGCACACGAGCGCACTTTTCTTCACTCCCACGGATCGATAATGGATTTACTGCGCGCCAAACTAGGACGCGTTGTAATTGTAGTGAGCGCGCCAATATAATTGTAGCATTTGCGAGCGCAGAGTCACCTTTCCACCCGCGATCGCCTTCGGGACTCGGGCTATCGACCTTCGTCTGCCATCTGAGGCCTACTGAGCAGATGAGGAGTCACGCGGCAGCTGTGTTTGCTCGGCTCAGCCAAGTGATTTGTTAGGACTCTTGTATCAATTAGAGCGAGAGAGAGTGCCAAGCATCTGATGAATTTCTTAGAGAAATATTTATGAAGCGCACGCATTGTGATCTAAATTAGAATTCTTGTATCGACTGCAAAAGAAAACATGCATGTTTATTTGTTCTAACTGAAGTGCATTTACATTGGAAGATATGCTAAATATACAGGAAGATCGATGAATATTGGATTATCAAAATTTTGGGTTTCACTTCAATATTCGCTGAAATGATCCTTGCATTGTCCAGAACAAATTGCTCTGCATAATTGAATTTAAATCACGTCAAGCATTTATGGTCATGAAAAAAAAAATGCAATTCTAGTGAGTTACAAACTTAATTTTATTTTAATTTTCCCGTCGACACAGTTGGAAAATTGTCCCACCATGTCCAAGAATTCCACTCGACCAGATTATGGAGTTCAATTAAAAAGTTCTCGCTGTAAATTTTCCCATGTCACTAACAATTAATACACGTAAAATTGCATGTAATGAGAATTTTTGCCACTTGACTGTGGACTGCAAGAGCGGGAATCCCACCAATTTTGCCTGTACGAATGAGTGAGAAATAATCATTGGTGGGAGTCATGAATTTTCGTTAATCGACAGTGTAAAAGGTTGGAAAAATAATTGGTGTAATTGAGTGGCAAATGAACGAGTATATAATGGGTATTGAAACCTCCCTCGAGGGTGGTTTTCATACCTGTGCCGAACACTGGCCATTTCGAATTAGGGCCCGATCGTGGGCGTGCAGAGGTTTGTTTGGGAGGATGGCCAGGACGAATGAACTCCAAGTGAGCGCCTCTTCTCGAATGCACGACTGCTGGGACTGCTGGAATTTACCATAAATAATGATGTAGAACGGAAATTGGTTTTTTTTATACATTTGTTTAATTAGATTTTTAAGTGATATATTACAGCTTTTTTTTAGTTGAGTGTATTTGGGTGCAAAATTCGTTTTTCTCTTGCGAATTCTCTGTAACGCGTATAAATTGAAATGGTTGCTGAGAGACACAAAGTGCCAAGAAAGCTTTTCTGCAGAATCTCTTGTAATCATTGTAGCGAGAAAGAGAGGAAATCTATTAAAATCGGGATTAAGTTTATCGATTAGTTTTGCACTTAAGTGATGAGAAGTTCGGATAGAACAAAAGGCAAAGTTGCAGTGCTGCGGAAGTCTTTTCCAGCAAATACCGTCTTTTCAATGTTGTGTACGAATTTTTAATTCATCATCACAGTATATCTAAATAATTCCAGCACAGAATATAAGATATTTTTGGGTTTCGTAATTTTCCGCCTTTAGATTTCTTATGTGCGCATGAAATAAATTTAAAGTGCACATTTTTCACTTTACAGAAATACAAAGAAATCAGAAAGTGGGAGTGAAAGAGATCCAAAATACCGTGGAATTGAATGGAAGAAAAGTTATGTGAATGAAAATAGCCAGAGAATATAAAATAATGTTGAAGAGAAAAATGAAAAGTTGAATTTTCAAATGTTCTTGGAGAATTTTTTCAGACACGCGTTTCAAAATCAGTTTCTCATAAGAGTCCTTTTCTGGTCTACAAATGTTTTTACTGTTGCTCCTCAAACATTTCTGAGATTGAAAAGTATTTTAAGCTCAGAGCTGCTAGTTTTTTACATCTGTAAACATCAAACATAAAAGACGAAGAAAGACGAGTAGATTTATAGAATAAGACACATCTTTGGAATGTTTTTAATGCTTTATTCCACTATGTTGAAGTCGGTGAAGTGCTTGTGCGAATACTTTGTCGTTTATCCCTTAGATAAAGGTAAAGCAAATGTTGGAGCTTAGCTTTACTTGCGACAAAGAAAAATCCCTCAAAAGTCATGTTAATTTTAAATGAATTCTTATCAGATCTTAGTGAAAATGCCATAAAATGAAATGAAATGGAATTACAAATAATGTGGATTGTATGTGAAATTAGGACCAAGTGAGAATTGATGTTGGATTTTACTAATATTGGTGGTCAAATTGACTCGTTCTAAATGCTAATTTCCTATTGTGTCATTGCTCTCATGATAAGGCGTCGCCATCCTTTCGAAATAAGAGGTTATATAACTTGGGTGAGATTTAATTGGAACAAACATCCGCCCACAAGATATGTACAAACATGAACACATTAGTTGGCTTCTCTGCCTGAGAAATATCTCACACCTCTTCATCATGACATCTATATTGTGTGCACTTTACATTGCTAAATCATAACTTGTTCTCCAGGTATTCTGGTTAAAATGCTTTGGGTTCCGAGAGAAAGCTTCCTACTGGTATTAAAATAGATCTAAGCATTACCTCCCATAGTATTTTAGTTGAGGAATAACTTAAGTTACTCACCTTATAACCTGGGCTACTAATATATATCATTCTGCTTTTATATCTTACTCAAAATAGTGCCCAAATTTTCCCCGTTCTCTCCTAAATATTTTGGCGATTCTAATTCTTACCAAGAGTGAGTAAATTATTGCTGCGATGCAAACACTGTAAGTAAATATGGCAATTAGTTTCCTGGCTGTCTGTCTTCTTTCATCATCCAATTTCACCCATTTGACATACCATTGATTCTGTGCCTCGTAAATATACTATCATATGTGGGCGCGCATTCTGTTTGAAAACCCATTGAGTGTTTGTCATCGTCCGGGAGTAAACAAAACAGAAAGTGATGAGGAAACATCTTTGCTAATTGATAATTAATTTTCCAATTGAGACGCACACACACACACAGAGCAGCCCCAAGACGCTCTATATGGAAATTTCAATTGCCACGCATTAATATTTAGATTCATGCGATACAGTGAATATAGGGACCAGACTCTCGGCGCTCTTGTGGGGGGTATAATTAAATTATTATATAATAATTCGCAAGTTGTAGGGGTATGATTGAGTCATCCCAAAGGGGTGGTTTAATATGTAAACAGTGAAAAGTTTGCCTGCCTTGGCGTGGTGGATGTCAGGTTCTATCACCATATCATCCACTTTCGGTGAGGAGGTGAAATCAGCAAAGTGCATACAAATGAGCATCTTTGAGACGTTTTACATAAGCAAACATCATTCCGTGAATTTTTTACCTCTCCCATGCAACACTCCTGGGTGGAAATGGCTCTTCTGAAAGGGTTGCTTGCTGTGGAAATGGAAAAATATGCGCCGTAGCCATTAATTTCCAATGATGTGACCATTGCAGAATTGTCACAGTGGAAATTTTACTATGTATGCAAATCTCTTCTCATTCCGGCGAGATGTCATTTAAGCAGAGCTCTGACGTTTCGCCTCTTCCATCCACTAATGCTAATTTAATTCTAATTGAAATGTGTAGATTTTCTCTTACATATGCCTGTGCCGAGTCAATTTTCTCGATGTCGATTAAAAATTGTGTTTTCTCTTTGCTCTCTAGCTGCTAAAATGTACTCCTTTGTATATCATAAGTTGGAAATCACCAATGGTCGGTCAGATTATGTAGATCAACTTACATTTTTGCCAAATATAACCCTTCCTTTAAACTTTGCACATCAACTCTACATATATGTATGTATATACGTATACTTTGGACTTTAAAAGAATGTCTCTCTTTTCTCTTGGCAAAATTACACGGCAGAATTCCACCTCTTCTCGTCTTACAACTTCTGCCAACGTGAGCTTCTTGTAAATTAAAATACCGTAAAGAAATCTCGAGGGAAAGGTGTGAGCCTGACACCGTGAATTCCATTCCGAAGATAGAACTTTCAGCTCAAGTGTGACATGTAAAAAAGGCAAGAAAAGAATTGTTGTAGTGCGACTTTTCTCCTCTGCAATTAACTAGAAATTGTGCAAAATGCAAATGAAGAAGTTTTCCACCCTCATCTGCAGAGAAACTTAAACTCATGACAATGTATTAACATTAAATTAAAAGACACCAAGTCCACTGCCTTTTCCCGCACTATTTTTCTTTCTCAAGACTATGTGTTTTGTTGTCGGGCAATTGTGTCCTTGTGAGAGCTGATTGTGGTCTGTGTGATATTTAAAATATGCAAATTATAATTAGAATGCTCTTATTTTCTACTCATTGGATTACAAAGGTCATTTTCTCATCTCTCGAATTGCTGTAGAGAAATTTAATTGGAATTACACTGGGCCATTAATGAGATTTCAGGGGTTGCGTGGAGGCTACGCAAGGGCTCTATCTCAAAGTGATTTTTAAATGCAACAAGAAGGAAAAGTTGCCAATAAATTTCCTACAAATTTCCTCCATAAATCCCAAATTATTCAGCATGAGTGAGTGGTGTGATTCTTTTTCTCGTAGTATTTATTCGGGCAGACCATGGGGGCGTCCTTAAACATCTCAAAATAATGGGAAGAGTTGGTGGATGAATGAGGAAATTACAAGTTAAATGGCTTTCGAGTTCACTCCTCCACGAATTAGAAATACGATGGATTGTTATGTGTATAAATTTGTTGCGAGAGCCACCCATGGGCCCAATTCTATAGGCATGCTTTATGCCACATTGAATTGAGTGCTTTTCTTGTGCAAATACCCATTTCATTTAAGTGTATTTGCTCAATGTTAAAAGTTTATTTAATCATTTCAAATAATAATTATCGCGGTCATACGCAGAGTCAGTAAATTGTGGTGTGCTGAAAAACCCTTTCTGAAATGTCTCGCAGCAACTTGCATGTCTCAAGTATTTGAACAATTAAACACAATGAATTTTAGCGTGAAACATTTAACAACTCCCCCCCCGCATCTAAACAATCCTTTTGCAGCACTTTTATTTTCTTTTCGCCCCTCTGGAGCCCTTCTATATTTCTGTGTGAGTCGCAAAAGAGTCCATTGGCTGTGGAAAATCCACATTGTACTTCCATCACAGTTCGCAGTCTTGACAATCATGATTGCGCGCCTCTTTGACGCTACATCAACTCTCGGTGCTGATTTTTATTTCGTCAAGTACGAGTATGAATGATTTAGAAGGAAATTCGCTGCGTGTGCCATCAATAAAATTGGAAATTTTCTTATGAAAAACCCCGTTAGCAATTTGAACAATATATTGTACATCATGGCAGAAGGGTTACAGAGAATTTCTTTGTGATGTCGATTCTCTCGAAATTTCACCCAGCGAAAACTCATTCGTCTCAAATGAAAATACTTCCTTCAGCCGAAGAGGTCGAATTCTATTGTCCAAAGGAGGCTCAGTGCGAGAGGAAAAAATAGCAGAATTCACGCTGTCTCTTGGGTTCTTTCGTGAAAAGATTCCTGCTTGACATGCATGAGATTTTTACGTTGCGTCTGTCTCCAAGACTCTCTTCCTCCAGGAAGCTTTCCTGGGATTTTCCTCCATAGCCAAGCAGTCAAAATTCAATATGTGTATGGGAGAGGTGGAAAGGAAGCACGAGAGATGAGGAACTGTTGCTGCGAGAAATTCGTCCAATTGGATCAAGATTGGTCTCCAAGGAATTTATTTCTAATATCATTGACGGTGTGTGGATTGTATGTCTCTCTGCAGGCTCGGTGGGTGGTTTTGGGGTGTAATCCCTTCGGTGACACACATCAGAATACAAACTCGATTCATTTTAATCCGATGTCGATAGGTAATACCCGAAGGATGAGGAAGGTCAGACACAGACAGATATATGGAGTCCCCAAAGACGGGCTGTTCCAGGACTAAGTGAAGAGGATCGAAGACGCGAGCGTGATCAGGTCTAAAAGTATTGTCGAGAATTTTCCCAGAAAATCCATTCTTCAAATTAAAATTAGTAAAATTACAGTTAATATTTCAATAGGAGAAGAAGATTGACTTTGCTAAAGAAGCTTGAGTCAATTTTGTCAATAAAATCGCCAATCTATTGACTCAGAATGCTTTTGAGCAAATCGCTTTTAATTGAACTTCTAAAGTGCTCAATAATTTCTAAGAATTGTTCAATTTCCCTTGGAATCCACTGTATCACCAACTGCTTCGTCCCATCTGTCTTTTGTAAAGGTATTACGTAAATTGAGGATATCCTATTGATTTTGTGCCAATTCTGGCTTCAACTGTTAGCTAAGACGTTCGCGCTTCTCCTGTCGTCACTCAGATCCTGAAGATATGGAGCACAGTGTCCTCTAAATCAATCATGTTTAGTAACTATTGTCATGTCATTGCTCCGATACACGCTCTTGCTCTTCCTCAGCGATACACTTATATGCTTCCAGGGTTGGGAGGATGCTGGAAATTTCCAGTGTTGGGTCTACAAACACCCACAGAAAGTGGCCCAAGAGACGCTGAGAAGATACATCATTAGACAAGCAGATTTCTCTGAGGCGGACTCGCTTCCCTCTGGCGACACAGTGCTTTAGCAGCGCTCAGGAATATCTATGGGTTTAATTATTCCACATTCCGATACCTTCGCACTAATACCATCCACACATTACTTAATGCAGAACTTGTAAATCCACTTGTATGTGTCTGTTTAAATTATTGAATTCCGAAAAGCTTTCATTAATTTTCGCTACTCCAAAGGAGCGCCTCAGTAAATTACTTTGGTCCTTTCGCTCGGGGTCGGGGTAAAAAAGGTCTGTCACTGATATGGGTGGAATTCATGCCCGTTTTCCACTAAATAAACTATCAGAAATTCCCTAATTAAATCGATAATGTGTCCCTCCACTCCCTGATAGCCAATTTCACCCTCCTATGCGGGGAACTTTTCATGTGGCGCAACTTTGTACTTTTCAGACAAACCACAATAGCATCTCGATTTACAGCCACACAAAAAGCATGGGAGTGTCGAGAGATCTAGTCGACAGGGAATCCGCCACAAATTACTAATGCGCCCTGAATAATTCATTAGCCATAATCAATTTCAAACAAACCCAGGGCCAGGCGAAACTATATGTATATGTGGGAATTGCTCTGAACATCCAAAGTTGTGAATCTCAGAACAATTTGCTACGAAAGCGCGTCCGCCATTATTCCGCTTCAGTCACAGTGAAGTGGTTGAGCACCCTTCCTGTTCCGGGGAATCGAAATCGGGGGTGTGGCGCCTTTCATCCTAGTGCGATTTCCATATAAGCGAGAGGGAGACCCGAGAGTAATAGTTTATTAATACTCCCAGTGCTTAAGTTTTGAACTGGGGGCGAACCAGAGGAATCGCTTGGGATATTTGGGGATAACAAAAGCCACTCAAGTAAGACACACATATTGCCCAATTTGCCGGTTTCCGCTGGAGTTAATTTCGCTCCTGGATTTCCCACTCACAGCTTGGAAGAGGTGTCACACTTGAGTTCAGTGCCTAGCGTTCGATTGGAAAGTGTGTGCATAAATCAGAACTTCATGATATTCAAAACTGTAATCTCAGATTAGTAATGATATTTGGCGGAATAAAACCATATAAAGCAACCATATTTTCCGATTAGAGACATCATTTTGCCCTCATGAAGCTGTCTTTTCGAGTTCATCAATTCATAAAACAGAATATGCATATCAATTTCATATTTACACATCTAGCTAGACAAACTCTTGATACTCTTCGTCTTCGTAAACTATATGAAGTCAATCGCCATAGTTACTGGATCCAGTAACTAAGAGAATGTGAATAATATGAATTAATGATGAATAATTCTCTTGGTGGAAACTAAAATATGCGCTTCCTGACTCACAATTGATGCTTCATGAAGGTATGATTTAAATTGCAAATGATGGTGAATTCAATTAAATTTCGGCTCTTCTCACTCGTCTTTACTTTCCCCGAATTTGTGCCATAAACCTGATGACGAGGAGAGCAAAAAATTCACACTGGAAAATGTAGGAAAGTCATTTATCAGATTTCAAACATCGTACATGAAACGATACGTATATTCGATGAGCAGAAATTTTCCATTTTTCATTCGCGCGCTGGATTAAAAATCACGTTTTTATAAGTACAATTTTTGGGGTGGGTAAGATTTTTTTTCTGCAGGAACAATGGCAACATTGCACACTCGTCTTTTATTTTTTTTTGTTTCCTTTGCATCTCGAAGTCATTTTACGCTTCTCTAGCTTTCTTCACAAAGACTTTCCCATTTCCGCAAACATTATTACATGTATGTATACATAAGTGTATAAACATAGGGTTTTCCCATTAAACAAGGACATCTTCCGAATCGAAACATGAATAAGTGTGAAGCTTTTCATATTATCACCCTGGAAACATGACATGTCATAAACCACATTCCAATGTATAGAGGTCATATTTTCAAAGGGCAATTTTCCCTCCAGGAAGTATCCCCAGAACTGAAGTAATGTGAATTAGGTATAATTTTCAGGCACGGAAAAACTTTTAGAATAAGTTAAAAAATTATTAATAAAATAACTACGAATGAATGAAACAGAAAAGCCAAACGGATCACATGAGCAAATGATTTGAATAAATTAATGATCTCATTATCTCATCGTTGAGCTCGCATACTAATTGAACTATAATAATTCAAAGTAATGAGTGTGTGGCTAAATTATACGTACAATAATTATGTTTTATGTGCTAATTTTGTTATTATGACGTTGCGAAAGTATGAGGATACTTTGGTAGCGCTTATGTCACAATTGTCTTGGCATTTTTAATAATAAATGAAGATAATGAAGAAGATTAGTAGTCGAAAAAATTAGACTGGCTTTTTCGTCACCCGAAACTATAAAATGCCATATTCGTATTATGGTATACGTATGGCAATTCCCCTCGGGCGGTCTGGCTTTATCAAACAGACATGATACACGATATTATGAAAATTTCATCCACGTGAAAAGCTTTTGTTGATTTTATGGGAAATTGTTTAATTAATTTATCCAGCACACAGTTAATTTCATCTCATGAATGCAGGTCATTTTAATTAGAAATCTCACGTTGTGTGACATGAGTTGAAAATGGTGCGGTTTGAAAGTTAATGGGTATGCGAATGGGATTGGTGACATGAAGGAGATGTGACGGGATTTTTCTCCATGTCTCCTGGCATTCAAGGAATATTAACAACATTTAATTACATTTCATGGCGAAACTCTTGTGTAACTTTTCCATGCATGACTCCTTGGCATTCCCAATGAGACAGTTCTCTTCCTGGAGCGTGCGATGCTATTTGCCATAGCAATTCTGGCCGGAAATTTTGAGGTACGCAGACAATTTAATATTAAAATCATTTACAAGTCACACATTTCTGTTTTTCTTCAACCCCCAGAGTCGCACCCCAAAAGCCTAGGCGTTGAATAGGGACCTCAATCAGAAATTCCAAACATGACTGAGCGGCACTTTCTATCGCGCGAGACAAGAACTAAAGAGCCTTTGAGGAATCAAAGGTGATGGGGTGCCGATGTTTAATTATGAATTCTCATGGGGAGATGCTGAATGAGGAAAAGTTCTTCACATATTTGCAGAGAAATAACTCGGGCATTATTCTGTCGGATGGTTGCGCGCAAATGTTTTTTGAATCAATATTTGATAAAACATTTCGTGCGTTGCTTCAATAAACAACCCGGCGTCTCCATCGAGCCATTCCGCATGAGGCCATTTGCAAGTGTGAATGACGGAGGAGTGAATGTTCCATTGAAAATTCATTTTGATTCATCCCCCAGAAACATTACAGGAGTGCTCCGTGTGTCATTTCACACCCGCCGCCCCGTCCACGTAATGTGACTCCATCCAGAGGCGCCCATTTCCAGGCTCCCAGTGCCATGAAAAAGCACATAAGAGGGCGAACCTTTTCACCTCTCTGTGTAACTCAAGGAGCACCCGGGATACATTTCCAGCACTGTAATTTTATACTCTTCTATTCTTCCCATTTGTTTAATGTTCTCTTCCAGATTTTTTGCCACCCCCACTCCAATACTCAGACTCTGTGCGAGTGGGGGAAGAGAGCAGGACAGAGGGCAGGAAAAACGAGTATAAACAAATTACTCCAGGGGTTGAATAACAATGTAAGAATTTCTCACTTGAAAGTTCATCTTTTGAGTCGGCATTTCCATTCTCTCGCTGCTTCTTTGTTAGGTCATGTGTCCAATTACAAAGAGGCTCCTTCTTAAATTGATACTTTTGTGCGGAATTTTGACATTCATCTCTCCAAAGTAGCCACTTTATCAAACAAGTACAACTTGTGGAAAACGCGAGGGAGTCAATAAAGTCGGTGAAGCCATTTAAAATGTTCCAATTTCAACGAGCATGAGAGTATTTTTATTCCATTTTCGTATTGGAAATAGAATTTATTTAAATTTGATTCTTTTGATGTTGCAACGATTGCATTGAGATTTTGATTCAATTCCTCCTGGTGTGCATACTAATAGATACTTTGCGGATAAGGACATAATTTCTATCATGCATTCAACACCTGACACTCAATAGTTCCTCCCGAACTGTCTGATTAACCCTCTGTTTTTTCGTCACACCCCTCGTCGAAGCTCACACATATGATGCGGATGCAATTCTATGCAGCACATGTCGGGAAAAACATCACATCACACTGTTTTACTATCAAATATACATACATGACACCGTCATCGTCATGATATGGGGTAAAAACGCCATCTCTGTATCACACCCTCCCCGGAATGCCAGGCACTTTTCGTGTAAGCTATAAAAATGCATTGTGCGACGCGCCGGCAGCTGAGGGGCAGGCGAGAGCATTTGTAATGCAATCGAACTGCATGATCGGGGTATGGATGGTATTGGCGCTTTTTGCTTGCACCCCAGCTGAAACATGCCACTGCAACCCAGCCCGACGGGTGATCCGGATGCAGTGGCGAACATTTGCGATACCATTCCATAAATATAAATAAAAGTGATGTGTTATTTATGAATGCCACGTTGATGGAATAACATTTTCTGCCACACACTGCGCGAGCACAAGGATGCGCTGTTGGCCAACTAATAAAGAGATGCATCTGGGGTGCCGCATTTTTGCAACGCCATACACTTAACTTACTTATTCATGATTACTCACGGCTTCGACGCCTGCTCAGAAATCACAGAATTCGGGTCGATTTTATCACTCTACTGGGAAATAATCTTTTGCATAATGCTGCAATTCTGTGAAGCTGACATTGCACAATAGATTTCTCAAATGAAGTGCTAGTCAAAATTTGGACTGTAATTTGGCATTTTTTATTAGGAACATTTATTTTAAGTTTTAAATGGTTTTATAGTTTTGATTGGCGTTAGTTTTAATGGTTTGAACCCATTAATTATGCATGTCATCAACTATTCGGGAAGCTTTTTACTCTTTTGAATCCTATTCGAATTGCAATCAATTGTGGCATATATTTGCTGAAAGGGTGCCATCAATTGTGATATAAATTAAATGCTAGACTTGAGTGTTTGCTTGTCGGAACACAAAATTACATGCATTTATTTGTCAAACGTGTTCAAACTGTGTCACAAGACTAAAGTGAGAGTCTTTAAGGGGCTCGTGTGGACTGTGCACTTAAAAATTAATGGAAAATGCTTTTAGAGTCATAAATATTAATATTCTTTCGGAGAGGCAAACTAAGGCCACGGGGGAAGATAGCAAAATTTTGGGGTCCATTTATTGTTCTCAGCAGACACGAAGAAGATGGATAAAATTTTGCTGCCTTGAGGGAATTGATGTGATATTTAGAAATTTCATCTTCTAAGCCGTGTTCAAGCTTTATGTCTTGTGTTTATCCAAAGTGTTAAAGTTCTGCGTGAGCCGTTGGCAAGGCGAAATCAAAGGGGTTGACAAGTCTCAGGGAGATCCTTCACACCCGAAAAGCCTTTGTCAGGGTCATGAAGGGGAAAGAAAGTTTCCATGCCTCTCGATAGAAAGTGTGTGAAAGTATAATTTATGAGGAAAATTCAATTTTTATCCTCTGCTCAAGTTCGAATTGCTGTTTCTTCTTTAGAAAATTGCCAAGCGACAACGAGGAAGAGCCTTCCGTTGAATGTTTACCATACCTTTGAATTTTTCTCAATATTTTACAAATTCTACCGGAAGAAACCGGATATCGGATAAAATATCAACCTTGAATTCCACATCAAAAATCAACTACAGAAAATCAATCTTGTCCTTTTGAAGTCTATTTTTCTCCACACTTTATCATCATAATGCTTATATTTTTTGCAACACGTGAATAAAGTGATCATTTATCGAAAATTGCTATCATTTCTCCTGGAGGTGAGCACCTCATTCATGATAAAACCCACATGAAGAGACATTTTATGCGTAAAGGAAATAGGCAATTTAACCAATATTGTGCAGTAGATACGAAATTCATGGGGCGTTTTGAATGCTTCGCATTCACATTTCACAGAATCGACTGAACATCCAATTGAATTCTCATGTTTTCACGATTATTATTGCATAATGAAACTGATCTATTTTGGATATTTAGCCAAAGTGCATTCATATTCAATATTTCATGAAAATGCATTGGAACTGCTGAACAAAATGCTAGCTTCTGGAAATATTTGGGGTTTCAGAAAGCTAACGCAATCATTCATACATAGAAAATGGATTTCTGATTTATTATTTAAAAAATATTCATCGGAGGTTAAATAAATTATAATTATGACGATTTTTCTTTTTAAGCTGTTTACTTTGTTATGGGAGAGAGAAAAGCCGAAAGGCAAATCTGTGAATTTTTTACAGCATAAGAAAAGGTTTCGAGGACATCATCTGATATGGAGCGGTATATGTATACATACATATAATATCGAATTGACTTTGTTGCGCGGGTAAATTTCTGTGAAAACCTCAGCGCCACCCTCCTGAGAGTCGCCCAAATTCTGAGAATTGGCACTCGGTGAAGTATACATTTTGCGCAAATTTATATGTGCCAGAGAAAAGTGTTACGGCCACAAATTTACCAGCCACCCGCGCGGCCCCTTGACGCGCTTCCTGGTGAACTTTTGGGCGTCGCTCCCGTGGGGGCGGCGAGGCTTCGGGGATGGAAGTGATGAAGAAGAGAAGTGGATCGGGAATGTGCGAGAGGAGAGTCAATAAATTTGAAATTTAAATCAAGAATGAGAAAAATATGTGAACGCTCGTATGTGCATTTAAATAAAACATATTTCCACCACTCTGTGGGTTTTTGGGTGGGCTGGAAATGGGGGGGTATTGCGAGGGAGCGGAGATATGATTTAGGATAAATACATAATACGCACATATGGCGAGACGTGAAATGAATGAGAATAATCCTTTTTGCCGCCGCGGAAAACTCTCAAGATTGATCCTGAGTTGTGTAGTGTGGCAAAGAAGGCTCGCACACACACAAAGTGTTGCTGCTGAGCTCCTCAACGTGTCCGCATACTTTTCGATTCTGTGCACACGGAAGAGGAGGATGTCTCACGGGATTAAGTTTTTTCCACTGCTCAGCGTGACCTGTGCGTGAAACTCAATCAGCATTCGATAAATCAATCGAATGGCTTTGACACTGAGCTTCCATGTCGCAGCCCTTCATTTCATGTTTCTTCGCTGGCTAACGAGCCACTTTGCCCGGGAAATGATGGAGCAACGAGACGCCCGTTTCATGTTTCAGGGAAAATGGCAAACTCTCACATGTGCTTATCTTGTTAATTTACAGCACATGAGGCAATATACATCGCCAATCGACATCACGTGCCTCACATGGCTATCTAAGAATGTCATAAACACTTTCCAACTTCCAAGCAAAATCGAAAATATCCGCATAAACAAGTTTCAGGCACGTGGAATCGCCGCCTCGAGGCGCACACTTTCAAAAGAAATAATTCATCCCGAGCAGTGTGAGAAGCGCCAAAGTGCGAATCGCGCGTTGGGAAAGAAATTTTCAATTGAGAGAGAAAATTTAATTCGAAATTTATTTCACCCACAAATCGCGTCACTTCATAAACCATAATTGCGCACGGCAGAAAGCCGCACACTCATCGCGAAGTGGCTGTGAAATATCCTCAGTAGGAGACAAGGACTATTGTTGGGAAAGTTTCCCCAATTAAAATCCATTAATTTGCCCATTTTGCAAATAACACAATCCAATATATTCGCCTTGTGATAGCAATCTTTCGCCATGGAGAGCTTTCGCCACCCCACAGGCAACCCTCATCAGGAAGCTTCGTGGTGGATCTTCTCGTCCGTGCAACTTCCCTCATTTCCCTCCACGCCGTCAACTGTGCCGTCCAAATGCGATAATTCATGTCACACTCACAGTAAATTTCTTCCGCTCTTCGCTCTCCCAGAGATCATATCGAGATCCAGCCCCCAAAGAGGCTGCCAATTGGAATGTTAAATGCAAATTGAGATGAGCACGCCATTCAATAGTATAAATGCCTTATCTGACACCGGAGATGCTCTGGAGATTTACTGCGGCCTCCTGTTTCCACCCACTGTTTTTACGGCCGTTCGGGAGAAGAAAAAAAAACAGAACACAGATATGAGAAGTCAAAAGACGTGACTGATGCCACAATGCGGTCTCGCTAACATCAAAAGGAAGAGGAAAGGAAAAAAAGCTGTCTCTTAGCTATGAAATAAAAAGACACTTTTGCGACTTTTACTTCGCCTAATCTCTCTTCTCTTTTTTCCTTTAGGAAAATGGTGCGAGAAGAAATGACGAAAAGCGCGAGAAAATGAGATGAAGTATTTAATCCCATGGTAAAATATTTTCCATGGCAAATTTTACTGGCGAAAAGAGACATGTTACGTTGAAAGGAGGCGCCAAGATGGAGGGAAATTAAAAGGCACATCTCTGTGTACCGCAAAAGTGACGAACATTTATAATGAATTCCCTTTTAGCTATGCAAATCGGCAAAGAAAACGCAAATTAATATACAGAAAAGCCACTTTGTCCCCTCTCATCTCACATTCTACTGCTCGAGGGGGTGTCGCAGTCACCGAAATCCAGAATTTGCAGTGGAAAAAGATGTACACAATAAGACACATAGGGACGAGCTCATCATATATATATCGTCCTGAATGCGCAAAGCAAAAGAGCACGCTAAAAAGTAGCTATTTGAAGCGCCAAAGCGTATAAACTTCACTCAATTTCCAGCATACCAACTCGCTTTCGTTTTCTTCACACGCTCAGAGAAGAGCAGCAGAGTTGAGGTGTGCTTTAAACTGATACTTAATGATCCTGTAGTGAATTTAGAAGAGAAAGACTGTTATGGACTCTATTTAGATTTGTCATTCAGGGGTTTCAGTTTAAAAATCCTAATTTTCCATGGCATATCTTTCAATCTCTCAAGTCTTTCAACTCTGCTCGCGAGGACCACATGACATATCACGAAAAGCTCGCACGTTGGGATGGGAGATGTGTCTCAATTTAAATGGTGTGTGAAA
Source organism: Phlebotomus argentipes (assembly GCF_947086385.1). NCBI lineage: Eukaryota > Metazoa > Arthropoda > Insecta > Diptera > Psychodidae > Phlebotomus > Phlebotomus argentipes. The sequence continues at coordinate 1,860,350 of NW_026776181.1, read as the reverse complement.
TGAGAAGCAGACTCAGACGTATCTTAAAGTTTAGCAGCAAAAAAAATATTATGGTAATTTACTTCACAGGCGAAGAGGATTCAAATGGTGAGGCGATGGTGGAAAATAACGCTTGGTTTGATGCAACTGCAGGGTTAATGCTTCGTCATTTTCTTTTAGTTGAGTGGGAGTTCCTGTAACCTACTTTAATGTTGATTACCACTCAAAGTTGCCTCGCGAGCACACACACACACTCACACCGGAGGGAAAGGGGGTGAAAAACACAATTTTCATATGCACATCTATCCATTTTATGTAGCGGAGAAGCGAATTTTCGAGCGAGCGCGTTGTGTAATTTCGCTTCTTGATGCCAGTGGCAATATTTGTCGAGAATTCTTAGCGGTTTGTTCGCAAAGTCATCAAATACATTGACTCCTATTTTATCCACGACATACACTGTGTTCTCTTAATAATTTTGTTGTTGCCGCGCGGCACAGTGGAAGTTTATGGAGTTGTGGCGTTGGGTCTGCGGGCAAAAAGCAATATCCTCGCTTTCTCTCTTTCGAAAAAGGCGCTCGGCACTCACCTCATTGTGCACCAAAAAGATATCTTATTATGGTGGAATAATTAAATTCTCTAAAGATGCAACTTTTCCAGCTGACACTGCACAGCAACTCCATTGAACGTGACTCGCTGGCATTCAATCGGCTGCACGGGAAACAGCCAGTGAATGGCAACAATCACAGTGGATGCATTAAACAACCTAATGAGATCAGTTACCTGAGCGTCATCTCCCATGAGCCACCGATGGGGTATCTTTTTGCGAGGAAGCCATCCATTTGCTCCCTTCCTGCGCCATGTGTCATCGCACAGGAGCGCCATTGAACAGTGCATTTCAATGGAGCTTCTCTGTGTGGTGCTTTCTGGGTGACAGCGACGGAGCATGTTCACGAGCAAACCTTTTGTTTTAACGTAATTAGAAACTTGTCTGACGCCTCTCAGATCCAATGTGCAGCGCCGCTCCATGATACAATCACAAATAGTGGCTTTTGGAGTTGGCAATGCCTTAATTGTTGCATAAAAGTGAATTTCACACTAGATTAGAGCTAATCTGCGACATGTTTACACATACAAACTGAATAAGGATCTCTATAAATAATGTGTATAACAGCTTCAAATGCAATTTCAGAGTCAAATTAAATATTCAAGATTGACATTCACATGCTCAAAAATAACTCTATAGCACTTTTGCCTGGAAAATTTTCAAATCCATGTTCAGCGCGACATATATCAAAAAGCTCTACTGGGGGGCGTGTATTGCGAGAGTGGGTGGGTTTGCATATATCGCAAAGCATATTAAACTACTGCCGAATCTTCAACATTTCGGGATCTCCTGTGGAGTGCCAGGATATTTACTATGGGTGGGAAGACAAAGGGAAAGCCTCTGTGTATTCATTTCACAGGAAAATCCACGCGGGCATTGTGATTGTTCCGCCACATTTCATACCCACTCGCACTTTCCTCCAAGAGCCCTTGTTTTCCAGGAGCACCCGACATTTGAACAGAACCGACTTCTCGGGTGATTTTGTGAGACGCGTTCTGGCATTTTGTGTGGAATCTTGTGAATTGTGTCGTGTGGCGTATTGTGGTATGTCAGAGGAAAGGCATTGGATGACGACTTATATTGGATTACGTGTGTAGAAACATCTCTTGTAAATCTTCTTTGCCTTTTTCTTCCTCCTGCGGAGACGCTCAAAGTTGTATTGTAATTTATGGGATTCTGGGATACACTTCTCTTCGCTCCTTCCTTTTTTTTTTTAGTTTCACCCCCGCAATACCATAGGCGATGAAGGGTAAAGGAGTGAGCACTTTCGCTCCCTTTCCAGCGCCATCGTCGAAGTCTATACTTTTGGCTGAGGCAAAAAATAATCTGTCAATCAATTACACTCAACGGCGCTGATGTCCGGAAGGTTTGACCAGTGGTCCATTCACTGTTTTCGCAGAGCGAAGGCCATTTGTCAGAATCTCAGCAGAAGCTTCTCTCACGTCCATCATGTTCAACACGGACCCAGATTGTATTCTTTGCCTTTTCACACGTAACCACTTTTAGCACCTGCTCTTGGCCATCAGTAACTCTTCCTCTGCCATAAAGGCGTCCGCTTTTCATTTTCATAATTTTTTCACTCTGAAAATTACGACATATCAAAGCTGTTTGCCTTGCATGGGAAGAAGAGTGAGGTGTATTCTAAGAAATGTATATGCACTCTCTACGAAAATGTTGACTCCGTCAATCAAGCTAAATCAGTTTGGAATAAGTCATGCTTCATGGAAACTACCAAACATGGAGAGCTTTGAAATGGCCAGTGAGTAAGTGAGATTGAAATAAAATGCAAGAGTGAAGCAATGTGAGAACAATTTACTCTCTTATATCGCTCAGTGTCTAAATTCGGACTAGATTGCATTTTAACCGAAACAACGATGCAGCAGATGAAGAAACTCCAGTGGTGAAGCGTGAGATAAAATTGGAAAACTTTACTAATTCATCCCCTCAGAATCTCGCTCTATTTCATAGACAATTGAACTAAATAATGCATCTCCATCCATCCATTCCAAAGAGCAAATCGATATAAGTTTAATTAATAGTCTCACACTGATTGAGCTTCCCTTTATATTCCACTGCATTTTCCACATGAGTCTCTGTGCTCCGCTTCGCCCTCAATTCTGGCACTGGCCATGCATTTTCCCTTACATAATACCCAAGCTGGGAGAGCATTGGGAAGTGAGTTTCTTCGTTTCCGGTCCATATATCGATTGTTCTCACTTCCCCGACGGAACTTGTTGTGTACAGCGAATACGGGCAAGAGGAGGAAAATGATATACTGATGACGTATCAATTACGGTTCAATTAGTCCAAACAATTGAGCGATTTCAACAATGGATTCTATTGATGAATGTGTTGCTGTCATTTCGTTGCTCCTCCACCGCAGGATAATGACAGCAGTCTGCACGATGATGATGCTACTTTGGCAAGAGGTACGAATGAGAAAAAGCGGGGGAAATCACTGAAAGGGACGAGCTTTCACCTCCATCGCCCAGATATTGAATAACATGGAGAGGAGCTTTTTTCACTCTTAGCCCTATCCCCTGTCGAGATGCGGAGGTGCTTGAGGAAAAACAGCGATAGAGGCGACGACTATTCGCTGAGTGCCCTGAATAGTACGCAATCAGGACGCTACAAGTCAAATTGTACGCAGAGCTTTGCAATCGTGCGTCGGTGCAGCTTGAATCGTGCTTTTATTGAGTGTGTTATAATTGATTCGCATGAAAGTACGGAAATCACATGCAATATTCCGCTGTCCAGCAGTGATTCACAGCGTGAAGCAATAAAAAGCACCTCTGAGTTGGGTGAAGAAGCGGATGATGAGAAAATACGGAAGAAGGGAGAAAAAAAGGCCATAATATTTTTCAGGACAGAGACGAAAACGGAAATCAGGATCGGATATCGCCTTTCTCTACCCATCACAGAGGAATTTTTCTTTAGCACAACATTATCTTTTCACAAACAGACACACGTTGTGTTGTCTCCATTGAGGACATGTTGTGTGTGGATTGCCGAGGAGGGGGTTGGAGAAGGAGTGCAAAGAGGCACTCAATTTCATTGGCCAAAATCATCATTATTTCAATTCACTTCCCCCGCCAGCCCTGCAATTTCTGGCTGTTCGGTGGGTGAATGGCAAGAAGCAACAGCAATAACCATCATCTATTCGATTTGTTTAAGTGTCTCCCCCATTTCGGCCCACCCTCTGCGCGTCACTTGCTCTCTATTTAATAAATAAAGTCGAATAAATTGAGATAAAATCGAAAAACAATCACCAGGAAATGGCTTGCCGAATAATGTGAGACGATCTTCTTGAGTGAAATTACATTTCCCCACGTTTCGCCGTATCCCGAATAGTTTTCATGGTTGTCCACGTACGCTCGGGTGGATTCATTGGACCCATTGCCACCCACTGAGCACAATTTGTCTGTGATCGAGGGCGAGGAGATCTGGTGTGATGAGGGACGAGAGATTGAGTGGCTGAGGCGAACAACAACCCCGATGATGGTGGGTATTGCGAAAGCAGCTCATAATTAAAGGAAAATTGAGACCACGTTTCAAATGGCATCAGTGCCTGACGATGATTAAATGAATTACTGATGCGAAACCAACACTGGAACAGCCATCCTCGATCTGCTGGTGTGTGTGGCTCCAGGGGAGAAAGATAATAGTATAAATAGTTAAAGAGAAAACGTGCTATCGATGGAGGCGCCTGGTCGATAAACTCTAACTTATTTATGCGCTCCTTTCAAATGCGGAAAGTGTAGCATCGCCATGAGATGCCAACGAGACGTCCTCCTCCACATCATCCGGATCCTTTTGCATGGCAAATGGACGGGAAATTCATGTGATTTTCAATAAATCGTCCGCAAATTGGACACTGAGAAACTACACAAATGCTCCATCGCAGCACTAATTGAATACCACTATAATGCTGCAGAATCGAATTAAGCACCACTAGCCACTCCATTGCTCTCTCACAAGCACTCTAATTCTCAGCACTTTGCTCCAAAATTCCGCCATTCTGACTGATTATCCGGCGAAATGGGAGAATTGTTCAAGTTGCTAACGTGACTTGTGATTCTTCTATTACGAACATCTTTGCGACAGATGCGATAAACCTGACAAAATTGACGTCATTGTCCAATTTGTAGCTTTGAGTTTTCATGGCAAAATAAAGTGCATAATATTATAAGTCATAGTCTGGAAGACTGGGTTATTTTTCGTATCTTATTCAAAAGCGCTGAAAGTCTTCAAAGTAGTTTTCAGCAACAGATTTGATAGACAAATTTATAGCTTTTAACCCAAATGACCGAAATTGAGGAGTTAATAAGGCTTGTGATCCAACACAATTTGTTACCCAACAGAAGGACACCCAATTGGATTGAAAATGTGCTCTAATGACTAAACTATTGAGGATATCATTGGAAATTGGCACAAGTGAATGTGAAAGGTGGCAATAAAATTTTACACAGATCGTGAGATTAATCAATAAGTTCGGAAGCGTCATCAAATCGATGAAACTGACTTGCCATCAGCTCCTGATGTGGGGCCAATTGACATGGAGAGCAATTTTAATCTATTTTTATGTGATTGCGTGATTCTGAAGCGCAATTAAACATGTTCCAAAGCGCTGATCTGAGGACGGCGGAGGGTTCATCGTCTAACAAGTGATTGTTTAAGTTGGACGAGCCACTCTCGAATGTGACGATGTTTATGGCTTCCAGGCGGTGTGCGAGGGAAAGAGGGGAGCATTTTTATGGCACGGGCAAAACGACGAAAATGGAAATAATGGGGATGTCGATTTGCTCCTCCTGAAAGCTCCCAATATCCACCCTATTTTTCCGCCAATCACACTGACTAAAGTTGTGCCATTTGGAGTATCTTTGCTCATCGGGTGAATAATTTAAATTCGCGTAATGACTTTTCCCCAAAACACTCTGCGAGTAACGCACAAAGTGAATCTGACAAATCGCAACATTCCTCGGTTGGTGCTCGTGTTGTTGTATGCTATTTAATCAGATAATCCACACATTGCCACGTTCACATGTCACCAAAGTCAAATATTTTGGCTTTTGCTGACTAAACATGGAATTAATCTGTTAAGAAAATATCCTCGCCTCTGATCTTCCAGTTCAAATCCACTCTTGCGCCATTGCGAATAAATAGATAAATATTTACACGCGATTTTGCCTCCTGACTCGTCTCTCAACTCCGTATCAACACACCCATTCAACAGGAATGTTGGAAGTTATACACCAGAGTGAAAGCAAATTAAAGTTTCTCACCAAATGGTTGAATAGGACACGAAGTTGCACGGCGTGTTTTTCAGTGTTTGCAAGCAGCGAGGAAATCGTTTGATCGTGTATCAGGAGAGCTTTTGGAAATGTAATTGAGTAATAGTTTAATGTGTCATAATCCGGCATTGTAATCCTCTTAATTTACTGACTCAGTGAACCATTGTTGCACCCATCAATCAATCACAATTGCTTCGTGAATATCTTGCAGGCCGGAAGTTGACAATAATTCCGATTGTTTTTAATACCAACTTCATTTAATTTTTCTCTCATTCATTGGAAATTGTCTTCCTGAACTGCTAAGATTCATTAAATTAGCAGTCTGGAATTCCAATTGAAGTTGACTCCTGATGAAATACTAATGAGGCTTCTCAGAGTCTCTGTGTGAGATATTCTTAACAGGATGCTCCTGAAATGAGAAAACCTATGAAAGTTTAGAATACTTCTTTGAGGGTTTAGCATTTTGCCAGGATGCTTTGTTGAGAATTTCAATAAAATCCTAGGCAAAAACTATGGACTGTGCGGTTGAAACATAATTTACAAGTTTGCTGTCAGAGTTTAGCAACAGTTTTCAAAGGATTGAAAGCATATGCAGCCTCACACCATCCAGTGGTTAACTATTAATTGACTGTTAAGAGGAAAGTTGGCTTGCTTGTTACACCCAGAATTCCCGTGATGGACTTTCGGAATAGACCGACTAAAGTCCTTCCCATGTTCTCATGGATGGATAGTGAAAAGGAAGGCGCGCGCGAGAGGAAAGAATCCAATCACATTTCCCATATACAGGCCAATTAAGTATTGTGCAATGAGTTGATTTTCTGTCGAATTACATTGAGCATCATGAAGAAAAGTTTTCATTAGATTTACTCCTCGAGCTCACACTGGCTTATGTCTTAAGCTCCCATGGATAAGGCTAAATACGGCGAATGTGAGTGACTGCGAAAGGCCATAGGGAGACTCAGAATGGTATTAACATTCACTGTGTTGTTCCGAAACTCCAAATCACACGAAAAGATCCCACTCGCAATCCCTTTCACTGGCTTTTCCGTTCTCTCTCACACTCATTTACGATCCCAACCCCATTTCGGGCTCATTGACACTGATGAAGTGGGAAGCAGAGCGAAAAGTTTCGTTATTAAAAAGCATACAATAAGTTTCTTCGACGCCTCTTTTGTGACCTTTCACCGCAATTATTCCCCGGCAAAATACCGCCCTGTAAGGATTTCAGTCACCTCCCATCCTAATCTCTATTAATTGACAATCATGTTGGGCATTCCTCGTGTTTGTCACTCGGGCCGCTCCGTGCGAGGGTGTAACGTGCGTGCTGGGCCAATGTATGTAAATAGTGGTGATATAATTGTTGAGCAACAAGACCTCGACTGGTCTTTCCTTCGGCCTGCCAGTCTTGTACATTATGTACGGAGCAGTGACGATGTGCTCCTAACGAGATTCATATTTACATGACTACCAATCAGGTCACGCGAACATGGAATAACCCCCGGCCGCTAATTGCCACCCACTTGAGGTGGACCGTGCTGTGGACGAAACACCGCGTCCTTTCTAAGCCACTGAATTCCGCGAATGCCGATATTTCAATTGTAAATCCAGGAATTTGTGTTTCCGCGAAGACTCTTTGTATTGCCTTCATTGTCTCTTGAAGTATACTTTTTTGCGAAATTCCCTTTGGAAAACCTCAAGTTAGATATGAATAATTATTCAACTCTCGCAGCTCTCGTATATCCTTTTTCTCCATATTAATTTAAGAAGCAAGAAAAGCTAGTGCAAGTCACTTCCTTGTTTTTGCACATTTGTCCTCAAAAATATCTTCCCGAATTGAGACATTTCGAGTGCACCAGATGTCTCACGACTGACTCAAGTGCTCACGTTCATCACCGTAAAAGGGTTACAAATCAAGACGTGCCGTCGAAATGTATTTCATTAAGCGTACACTTTACTGTCGAAATGCAAGAGTTCGGAATTGAATAAACAACAAATGTCAAAGAGTAATCGATTTGTATGCTTTCCACCTTTCTATAATTTTTTGTTTCAGTACAAATGGAAGAATTAATTTTTCATGCCATTTCCTTGTTTTTGGAATTATCGTGCCATTTTTGCATTCTTCGTAGCGTAATAAGCTCTTCAGGGCATTATTTGCGACACGAGTGTGTGTAGAAGTGGTGGAAATGCAGAAAAAGAGTTCATTTGGGTGCCAAAATTTCATATTTGAACAGTATAAATCCTAACATAATACTCACTTCTGCATAGCTGATGGACATGCGAAAGCTTCCGCTGGGGAAGTGTGCATCAAATTGAGGGTTGGCTGGAGCCGTGGTGCGATGCTGAAATGGCTACAAGTTTTCAGAGAGGTGTTCACTCATGAATTTTTCACGAGTACATTTTGAACCTCCGCGCCGCAGTTCGCTATCGTGTTCGCGAACGCTGTAGCTAGGCTGAATATGCAGTATGTTTGATGCATTTATTTTGTTGATCTTTCTCAATTTGTTCCATCATCGGGCTGGATGCTGAGGCGTCGAGAGGCGATTTGTGCGCCATGCAGAAAAAAAGTTGTGCACGGTGAGAATTGTCGTTGGAACATAGAAAGTCACCTGGCTTTGGCGCTCCATGTTCCAGATAGTTCAATTATTCACTGTGGCCCAGTTTCCATCGAGATTGAAATGGATACATGAAGTATATACACACTCGCATTTTTTCACTCAACTGTCGACGTTTTTGGGAATGGGCGAGCAAACTGTGGCGATGCTGTGACTTCGACTACTCGCTTTTTCCGCACTTCACTCTCCATACAGATAAGAATTATAATACAGCCCGACATGATTTCATTAAAATGAAGCACAGGAGGAAATTGGGTGAAAAGTTTCTGCACAATTCTCCCATGGGAGGATTTTGCGCCATTCACACCTGCCTTCTGTGGGCTTTGTGTCTCAATTCTCGCCCGTCGGGAAATTAATAAATACCACCACAGTGTCTCAGGTCGTATTTTTTGCTAGAGCTGCGCGCAATCCAGAGAGCTCGGATGCGAGCCAGAGGGGTGGAAAACAGCATGGGGACATCCTCTATCAGCCATCTAATCGTGCTTTTATAGTTTATTTACAACCCCACCTTCTCTGCAGGTGGATGTATTTTTCCTTCGAGTTTCTCAACTCCACGACAGAGAGTAATGCGGGATGTTTATTAAAAGCAGCCACGCTAATGTCTCTTCTCTATGCCCTATAAATATGCATGCAAAATGCCCAAGTATATAGCATGCAACTCAGGAGCGAGTCTCTTGAAAGCTATACGGATAAGAGAATGCAAATTTTCACATCATGTCGTCATGTGTAAAAAATCACTTCGCCATTGCAAGAGTTCTTTTTGCTCATTTTGAAAATAATGTGAAATTCATCTGGTGATAAATTATCCAGGACTTGATCCAGAGCATCAGCGGTTTTTGCATCCCTAAATTTCTCCCAATGTCTTTATTATTTTCGATAAGATGCACACTGATGAACATTTATTACACCCCAACTCTTGCAATGCAGGTCTCTCAAGATTTGTCGTTTATTCATTCTCTCGGAATGACGGAAGATTAATTACACGTAAAAGGCGCAGTCTGTTCACAGTGTGCAACCATATATTTGGCCCGTGATAGGATAAGAATTAATGGGATTTCTCATTTCGCCTCCGCAGAGGATCTTAAAGAGTTTTGCGGTGGGTGAAATTGGGTGAAAGTGAGAGAGGACAGTCTGATTAAATGATAACAAATCACTGGGCGATAGGGTTCAACTTTTTATATGCCTCCTTTTCTTCATGATTTATATTTCATGTACAAGGCTTTAAAATGGTCTTTCAAATCCTAATAACTCATACAATTAAACAACATTTAATAATTCTCCCTTTTGCCCCTAATTAGTACACTTACAAATAGCAATATAGATTAATTTCCCCACACAAATGCTTCCTCCAATTTTAATCTCATTTTTATGAGGGAAAATCTGCGAGGATTTATGTCTTCATGCACACCAAATTTACTGACATGGAAGTTGAATTGTAAAAATTGTGCAGATTTTGTACAAATTTCTAATAACAATAAAAGTTGGTGGAGCACTTGTAATAAAATAAATGTCGTTATTTGTTAGATTGTATGCACAATTGAGGTTTCACTTCCGAGCATCCTGCTTGACTTCTGTTGCCACCACAAAAGGCGTCCGATATCACGTCCGGATAGTAAATAACCACCCATTTGTATTTTTTACGGCTCTCGCCCTCAATGCGTTGTCCACCCACCAAAAATAGCACATGAACAGACACAATGCTGAATAATATTGTGCATGTGATACATTTTGAACGGGGATCTTTAATATGACACACAAGGGATGGTTGTTCAGCTGGAAATTGGTTTTCATGCCGCAGCATTCATAGCACGTGAAAACTAGTTAAAACGAGATGATAAATTAATAAAATTCAATTTTAGAAGATGCTTCTGGGTGAAAATATGCTCTTGTATTTAATTTTTGCCACCGTGTACATCATTTATAAAGTGACTCACCCCTAAAGCCAGGAGATGGAAGAGTTCATGCATGTATTGAGGAAAGAACAAACATCACCAGTTAGTGAAAAAGCCATTTAAATTTATCGTCTCAAAAGAGGATGCGAAGCGACGGGAGGAGCAGAAAAAAAGCCAGTGAAAGACATGAACTTGTCGCAGATTATTGTACAATAATTCGGATCAAGTGAATTCTAAAATAGTCTACTCTGGCTACCCTCGGCAAACGATCCGGCTCCTCCGCCTCTGCGGCCGGAAGGGTTGCGATAATGATGCTCTGTCGTTTTTTGCGACCCTTCGTCCTGCCCAAGGAGTCGTTATGGGGGGAAATTTGTTGCTCTCCGAAGGGGACGAATGGCAGGGAAGTGTCATTTTGGGTGGGCAAATGCGGTGCACGATGTGAGTTGGGGGCGAAATATGCTTGAAAGGGATCAGTGGGAAATTGAAACAAAAGGAGAGACAATAGAACTTTTTACCATTTTCTTCACTTATAGAAACCATGAAAATCCCTCGATATTTTCGTCTGAACATTGACAATGCGTTGGATTCAATTTTGGCGTCATGTTTTGCGGGGAGAAAGAGGAAAAAAAAGACGACTTTAATTCTATATATGGAGTTTTAATGTATGAAGAGACTCTTTCGAATTGAACAGTTTCATTTTACCCAGTAAAAGCTCTCCAATAAACTTCTCACCTGTTCAATTTGTCTGGAGAAGAAAAATGCCTACATAAAGTAGAGAGTCACTATGTGACTTCTTCCCACCCCACAAGTCGTCGCTTTCCGTGGCAAAGTGTGAGACTGGAAGATGGAAGAAGTGGAGGAATTGTTAGATAAATCACTTGACACACTCCACCCCCAATTTGACGAAGCTCTAGGATGAATCCACCCCTAAATAAGGAGTGACTGAATGATATTCGGAAAAGGGGTTATGGATTTGGCATGGGAAATACACAGGCATTTGCCTGGCATGAAAAATGGTGAATGGGAGAGAACATGAATTATTTTTATTACAATTCTACAATGAGTGGGTTGTGCTGAAATATGGTTTATTGGGGGAAATATTAATCCCATCGCGGGAAGATTTCTTCGCTGCGCCGCCGAAGAAGAATGGCTCTCTAAAATTTTCCCTCTCATGTCAATCTACGCTCATTTATTAAGAACTTAGGCTCACCCTAAACGCACTTTTCGTGCAGATCCTTCACCAATAAATGCCTCGAGATTATCTTCAACAGTGCTCGTGGTTAAATTCAACGATTATACGTCCTATTACTGTAAAATACACGGAATTACTTAATTGTGGATTATTAAGCGGCTCCGCTGATAAAACCGCGCACCACCCTCGGAGATCATGTGTACCACTGAGGGTGCTACCTTGCGAGGGTGTGAAAGGAGCGGAGATAGGAGAAGAGAAATGCTGCTGTTTATCAATTTAATTGTGGTGAATTGTTTGCAAAGCTCAAGCAAACGTGCGGGGAGGACGTAAATGTGAATTGATTATTTGCTGGGGGAGAATCTTCCCAATTGTACACGATAATCAATTACCGGAGAAACCAAAGCCACATATTTTTCCACAAGAGGGCGGGGGAGAGTCATATATTTCATTATCCTCAGTTCCTCCTTATCAATCCACAATCATGAGACGATTAAATTCCATTTTGCTTCGCCTCTCAGGCCTGAGTTCATTGGCTATAATTTAATAGAAGTAGATCGATTGGATACAAAGAAAGACTCTTTTAGATTATATTATTTCAACTACATAAATCTATACCAAAGAAGTCTAATAACAAGGGGAATTGAGCTTCTCTGATGACGAATGGATGCTCTTGAATCGTCAGAATTTAATGAAATTCCTATTCAAACACATTGACTATGTGTTGATGTTAGGAAAACTGAGATTTTTGGTTTTTCTCCACGAGATGTACTTTTCTCATTCGAAGTTGCCCAGCATTCGCTCTCGTTCTGCGAGGAGAGCTTCGAAATTATCAAGTGCGCTCAAATGGTGCCACGGAGCTCTTCTGCAGGGCCACCCGATACGGCGGGGAGTGCAACAGTTCATTGGATACTCGTCCCATGGCCCAACTGCCAAACTGATAAGAGGCGAACGAGGGTGAGCTGTAAGTGGGTTGGAAGTTGCGGAGTTTGCCGAACAGTGCGATTACCTTTTGATGCAAAAACAACAGAGCAGCGCGAGGAGCGAGGGAAGCCGTGGAAATGGCGAAAAAGTGCAAAAGGCGAACGGGAAGGGCAAAAGTGAGCCAAATGTACAGGGAAAGATTGGAACGTGTGTCTGACTAGGAGATACGAGAGAAGTAATCTAATCCACTCTTGGATGTTATTGAGTTGGATATCTGAGAGACAGACGGGAGGATGCTTTTCTAATAAACTTTTACTGAGGCACTGCGAATAAGAGGCAATCTATTGATTCTATGGACACCATAGCACAACACTTCGGGATGGCTCAAAATAAATAAAATCTCCACATGGACGGGTGGCACAGTATAAAAATGTTTCGCAGGCAGGTTTATTGGATTTTCATACAACATACTTTTATGATGCCTAACTGGAGCATGCTCTCAATCATTAATTTCGGTGCTGCTTGCTACGCTTCATTAGAGACTTTGGATAGAATTTGGTCATTTGGAGCCGAATTTGTAATCGAAAATCGATCAAAAACGATGGAAAATTTGAAATATAATCAAATTAGTCCGACTTTTTTGAAGATTAATTGATGGCAATGATGATTTGCCTCTGTGTTTTCCCAAAAATACCTTTAGATCACCATTAAAGTTTGATAAATGCAGTTGACTGTCAGAAAAACAAGCTGTTTGAAAGGTGTTTTATGTGTGGAAAAGTATACCTTGACAATTTACCTGTCAATATGTGAGCGTGTGTGATTACTTGCAGTTCAGTTGCAATTACAGCAATTTTCACTATCAATCATACAAGTATCAATTAGTGAATTAATTGCAAAATACAGTGAAGAATGTTACAAAAGAAGGCTGTTTGTAAGGTAACATGATTGAGGAGGAGGTCAAGCGAATTGCAGGCCATGGAGGGAAATAAATAATTAAAGAAAGGGGTACAGTTAGAACCGGAATTGCGTGTGGAAATAATTTTCTTCTTAAGCCCTCTCATGTTAGTATGTAAATATTTGCCATGTGTGGCAACTTGACTATAGAAACTTTTTCCATTTTCACAATCCTCTCAGAAGTTACACATATTTTTCATGCTAAGACGCCAGAGAGGGGGAGAAGTTGAGGCAATTTATTGGTAAAAATGAAAAATGTAATACGATAAATTAGAAAGAGTTATCAAGAGAGCGAGAAGGAGGGTAAATAATGGGGGGCAAACCTGAAATAAGTCATGATAATGTGCAAACTAATCTCAGTTTTGGCATGACACATAAGTGCTAATTTGTACGAAATTTCAATATTAAATCGTTCATATTAATATGCATCTCGGGTTTCTGCAACGTGTTTTCAACGTCCGGAAAAAATGTCATAGATTTTGCACTATTTTTCAATTCACCTCTTCAAACGAGGGATTCTTATCTGGTGCTCTAGTGAAAGTAGATGTAAATTGTTGTCATTCTCATTTGCATGATTATCACTTAATTTAATGCTTGAGAACTTTGCTGAATTTTAGTAAGGAGAGATAATATTAAAATGAGGGAATAACGTACAAACTTGTGACGCTCTTTGTACTTTCCACTCATATATTCATACAAAAAGAAGCAAACTGAAGGGAAAGAAATCATGTCACAGAAACGTGTATTGATTGTTAATTTGTCAATCAATATTTTCTGATAATTTCATAGATATATTTTTCTGCCTTTGTTCCCTTTTCCTCAGGAAATTGCCGTAGAATTGCACCTCCAGCCGCTGATTTTCCGTTTTTTTCTTCATTCCCTTTGCAGGTTCGATTGCCGCCCTAAGACTGACGGAAGTTCGCATTCCCAACCACACAGTTCGCGGAAGCCCAGCACGCCTTGAGTGCCACTACGAGATGGACGGGGAGGCTCTCTACTCCGTTAAATGGTACAAAGACGGCAACGAGTTCTATCGCTATGTGCCCAGGGACATGCCTCCGGTGCTCATTTTCCCACTGCCTGGCGTCTCAGTCGATGTAAGTTGCTGGAGTGTTTAATGATACTATAATTCAATTTGTCGCAAAGGCGACATGCCTCAGAGATGCTTTGTTGCCAAAATAAGCTCACTTTTGCCCTCAAAACTTCACATGCCGTTAGACATTGCAGACAACAAGTTTTCCATATAAATCCATTGTTTTCTTTGTTGTGAACTCTCCTGTAACGATTGACTAAATATCGACAAATGTGTATTCAATCGAGATGTTATTGGATATTTTGCCAATTTAATTTCACCAGAAAACAACGCTTTGCCGTTGATTCCGTATAGTTTTGGCTATTTTGTACAATGAAATCAATTTAAATTTATTCACAATGAATTAATAAATATGTTTGTTGTCTATTTTCCATGCAATTCGTGTGCAAACGGTCAATGTTTTATTTATTTAAAAGCTTATTTGACTTTCGGTTCATTAGCCTCTCAGAGCTTTAATATTGCGCATAATATTTGTTTATTGGGATTAAATTGAGAGACAAAGCGTGGGAAAAATAATTTTGATTTTCGGATGTTGAAAGATGGGAAATTCGTGGTCGCTGTTGTGAAGGATATCTCATCGTTTCCACTCTCTTTCCCGTTCAAGAGACTGCTGTGATAGCATTTGGGGCTTGTATTAATGCTCCATCCTCGGTTTCACTTTTACAGCTTCACAACTCAACGGACACTCTGGTGGTGCTGCAGTCAGTAAACTTGTCCGCATCCGGCAGATACAGATGTGAAGTATCCGCAGAAGCGCCCTCCTTCCAGACAGTCTCCGACCATGGCGATATGATAGTTGTTGGTAAGTTCTTTCTTTTGACACTCAATCCACTCACAAGTGGACGCTTTGACGCTCGACGGAATGCGCAACATAGAAAAATCACCACCATCGTAATATAATTTTAATGTGATATTTTGCTGCGGGATCAGTACAAAGTTAATGTTGCTGAATAGAGTGTGTACACTTATCTCACTATTTTACTGCTTCCCTGCACTTTAAGTTGTGCGGATTTCTCAGACAGGGAAAAATAAAACTATTATCGCATATCTCTGGAATTCACAGATTTTGCAAAGGACTGAAAGCAAGGTTTGCGTTCAAATTCGTTATGGTAAAAGTTACTGGATACATTCCTGGAACCACAAATACATATCTTCTTGCCAATCATTCAGCTGAAGCCTGTTGCTATTGTTATTCATTGCGTATTAGAATTTGGCTCAGCCCCTCTCAGAAACGCCCAACCCTCGCGATGGGGTGTAAAAGAAGGGAAAATGAAATGGAAGAGTTAGTGGGGAATAAATATAACAATGTTTCACACAACTTTTACGATTTTGATATCTTTTGATGTAAAATTTAAGAGATAGATAAAAGCTTTCACGAAATTATTTGCTGGTTGAAACTTCTTGATGTCTTCCTTAGCATTTGCCGCTCATCAAATGGCTCGGGTTTGGGGCGAGGGTGGAAGTGTTGATCATAAGGAACATAGTATCTCGTTGAATCCGACGCTCTCGCTCTTTCTCTCCGAGGGGTGAGTGTCGCAACTCTTTCCAAGTGAAGAGCCCTGGATGCCTCACTGCTCGCTTATTCAGAGTTTTGTGGATGCAAGGAAAAAGCTCTTGTCACTCTCTCAACACATTCCAACCCCCTGGACGGAGGGTGGCTCTTCTGGGGGGCGCTCGAAGTATGAGACATGGTTGTCTGATGGGCTGATATATGGTGGGACGGATGAAGGTATTGTACTTCGCTCAAATACCAACCCCATCTGTGTTGTATCGCCCGTGAAGCCGGAGAAAGCCACCCTCTCTGTGCCATCTTCCACTTGGCATTTCTCGCCATAGCGATGAAGATTTATGTCTTCACCGAGAAGGGGTGTTTTCGCCTGTTTACCACTACTTAGCACTGCTTAAAAGTTGTGTAAACTGAAGAATCCCTATTATGCATTGTATCCTGCACGGTCAAATGAGCAACAAACTATCACGAACAGGTGGGATTGGGGCGAGAGGAGACAGCTAGATGTGAAAACTAACTTCATAAGCACATTCATAAATACGATTTGTTCAATTTACTTCCTGTTGCGTCACGGCAAAAAAAACCAGCAGCCCTCATGAGTACTTTTCCACCTTCTTCTGCAATGAAGAATACTGCACTCATTCTGCACCATCAATTTAATAGAGGCAAACTTTGTCTCACAAACTTTCTTCTCTAGTTCAATTTGCAACTCTGCCCAGCCTCCGCTAAAAACTCCATTAACAAACCTCTCCGCATTGAGAAAAGGTATAATATGACGATTTCTATAAAGTGCGGGTGGAACTTAGAAGACACACAAACACACACACACAAAGGAGAAAATTCGAGCCGAAACTTTCTTCATCTGTAAATATAAAGCACTTTAAAAAATTGTTAGTATTCTAATGAGGCTTTGGGTGGAAAAGTAGAAAACCCTCAGAATGAAGTAGGAAATGTGTGTGGAGGGGAGACTTTTGGGGCGTATACTGTGGAATAAAAGAAACTTTTTGAGCATAAATTTGCCTCCATGAGAAGCTATAATTTTCATTTTTTCCAACTCTCATTTTCATATAAAAGCCCGGGGTTGGAGGTCATTTTAATGAAAATTTTCTGGGCGAAGTGACTGACTTATATTCGCCAGTTCAATCGATTTCCTTTTAACCTTCAATGGCAGTGTTAATAAAAGCAGATGATGTGTAAAAGGAAGTGTTTTCTGTGGAATGAAAGGCAAACAATGAAGATTGTGCTCTTTTCATTTTGAATTGTGGATATTTTTAAGGTATTAGCTATTTAATTTACACCTACTTTACGAATATGCTGTTTAATTATTATTATTATTACAATCTATCCACTCCATCTTCAGCTTTTCCTGTCCCGTTCGCAAAGCTGGGTGTTGCTGGCCGAGAAAGGCGACGGAAAATGTGTCACAATCACACAATTTCTGTGGCCAGTATGGTTTAGTAATATCTGGTGAAGTCATATCCCACATTCTCAATGAGACAGTCCCCATTCCAGCGCCAATGCTTACATTTCCCGCTCGGGGTGTAGTTGATTAGATGCCTGTTTGGGCTTCCTGCTCCCCCTAATAACAGTATACCATTCATATGATGATGTGACCAGACAATATCTTCCGTACTATGATTAATTGAAGCACAACTTCCTTCAGGTGGGTGGAGATGGGCTGTTGCTCTTGGCCAGTGCTCTCCAAGGGACACACTTGAGCTCATTCATACCTTCTTTTTCCACACGTGTAGTGCTTTGCAGCATCATTAATTAATATTTCCCTGGGTTTCGTCGGCCACAGTGAGAAAATATGTGTCTTCACATAGCAATTTATATAGGTCAACGCATAAAATTCAGTCTTATTCATGTTTCTGTCTGCTATCTTGCTGGATGTTTTATGTTTAACTTCCTCAATGCAGAAGGATGTAATAGGAAGAGGAAATCTCCATCTTCGCCTCTTGTGCTGGTCTTTTTGCACCATACAATCCTTCATCTATCTGCCTGAAGCCAATATCAGCAGTTGTGAGAGAGGGGAAAACACGGATTTTAGGATGACTATTTGTAGGTGTCGATTACACTAATGTCCTTATCTGCTCCATCACATCTATCTCGCTACTTAAATACTGCGTGAGCGCCAACTGGCCCCAGAGAAAGTAATGGTGAATGGTGGAAATCCTGTAACTAATGACCATCAAACAGAATCTGCTGGTGTCATATTTTAGTGTAAACACGCCACTTTTTTGCCCATATCCAGCATATCATGTCTTTTTTTACGTCATTTGCAGCATTTCCTCTGCATGGATTATTTCTGGCTGCCGTGTGCGCAAATGAGACCAAGAGTGAAAGAAACTCCGTGGAAAATTTATCATGAGATAATGACAATATTTAAAGTTCTCCGTCACACCTCGCCTTTAATCAGTATCGCCAAAGCTCTACACTCAGAGATCTGAGAATAAAGTGTGGAAAATTGAAAAAAGAAAGGAAATAGCTCGACATGAATACAAATTAGAAAGTCAATGTGGAAGCTTTATTATTCTTTTTCTCCCCCACTTTCTTCCACCCTTATGGATAGAAACTCATAAACAGGACTGACTTGAAAGAAAGTTTCCTGAGTGCTCTTCATGCTAAACATTTTTAAAGTTTTTTTTTTGCTCCCGCAGACTTTATATTTGACGTATCCAAGTTGGAGAACAACTCTTCCTGCTCGTCTATTTCAGCATGGAAAATATTTTGCCCTATAACTCGCTTCGTCGCAGAGCCTTTTGAAAGCGCGCGCGTGAAAAAGGAAGAGGAAATTTTCATCATAACATTATCATAGACTTTATGTGGAAGGCGGAATTATAAAAACAATAGAGATTCAAGCTTCCACTCGGATGACAGAGGCATTGCGCTGAAAAATCGAGGATAACACTATAATTCCTGGAAGAGTAAGGACTCAACCCTGAGTTGGTGTCCACGTGAAGTGTGTTCTTTCCTATGAGAAAATTGCACCCTAATGGATAGGAGAGCCTCAGAAATGCCTCCAAATGGGCTCCGGGGGCATTTTGGAGGGTAGAAAAGTGAATTTATGTTTGTCACTAAAGTGTTTTCATTTAGTTCATTTATTTTTAATGCGACACTACGACACAGCCAATACCCAATGAAACACACCACCTTCACCTGAACATATTCCCTAACAAGTTATCGATTAATGTGGATTAACAATTCATGGTGATGGTCTCCAAAAGCTCTCTCAAATACACACATTTCCCCCATGGAAAGTCAAACAAATACTCCCCATTCCATTGAGCAGGGGAATGCGGGGAAGGCGTAGTACGCTCACATACGCACAAATTGAAATTAGTGGTGAGGCGCTACGCAAGCATAATTCACTATTATGGGCGCTATTGGTGGGAATTATAGGCAAATTGGGAAATTTGCTCACAATTTAGCGCTTCACAAGGGGAACTTGCGCTACGCACTTTAGCTGTTGACTTGATTGGGAAATTTGCAAAATTCAGTGGCCCTATTTAAAGGGGGTTTCCCTGCACTAATTATTGATCAACTAATTGTTTGTGTTGGGGAGTAAATAATGAATGGATTTCTCATGGGGAAACTATGTATATATGCGGCAGCGCAGACAAAGGATGTTTGACTCTTCGACTATCCTGGCTGATATTCCCAGAGTTTATTTTCACACACTAAAAGCAACGTGTGACAGATGTTAAGTACGTGTACTCAAAAGTCACCCATAGTCGAGTTGAAAGTGAGATAAAGACTGGTAGAAAACGTCACCTCCTTTTGCAGCTCCTGTAGTGACTTTCCGTGCACTCTCGGAATATCGTGAAATTATTTTACTGCAGGTGCCTTTTGACTCTGCTGCATTTTAAATATTCCACATCCCAGAGGCGAGCTTAAGTGGGTGATGGGCGTGAAAAAAAGCGAGCAACCCACAAAGTGCTCTCACATGCACTTTTCCTTCAGAAACTTTCCATCTTCACTGCAGCGCGAGTTTCCTTTGAAATGCATGTGATTTTCACATAGTGAAGTGCACGTTATGTACTCTTAGTATCAAATACCCATTTTGTAGAGTATTTTTTTCATGCAACAAAAAGTCAACAAGAGTGTATTTGCCTGTCGCCCAAATCCCAAATATCACCCAGAACATCCTCAGGTTTATGATATGGCGCAGACAAGGAACAAGGACGTAATATTGGATGAATTATCCCGCAGACACTGAGAAATTGAGCAGAGGGTGTAAGCTTTATTCTACAGTATCGCACATGATAATATTTTGTGTGGATTACACACTTGAGAAATTTACAAACTGAGAGAGAAAGAGAGAGACTATAATTAAGTCGTAGGGACATGGAGGAGTCTTAAAAAAGACTTTGTCATGCTTGAAAAATCATATTCGCTTGCTTATTAGGTACTTTGCATGTCATGCGCTGTCGTATCCTTGTATATTGTGTGTAGTTATGTTTTGCTAGTGTAATTATGTTTCGCACATGGAACTAGCGGGGGTGTGAAGGGTTGAAATTTGGGATACGATGCTGGAAAATTCTAAATTTCAAAATATAGGCAATATTTTGACAGGTGACTGAATTTTTTTCCGTGCTTGTCAAACTTGGCTTCATTCTAAAAGTGTCAAATTATGGCGGAAAGAGCACCCCTCGAGCCACATATATTATCGTGAAGTCGTTCCATAAGCGCCCGTAGTATTTCACAAGGGTGGCGAGAGACCGAAAGAGTGGAAGTCTATTGAGTGTGTCACAGAGCGAGGGTGTATGTATGTAAAATACAGTGTCGTCGGTCCCCGAAAAATCTTCTCATATTATATTTTCGTGGCATTTGCCATAAATCCAGAGCACGACTGCCGCATTGCCACCCATTCAGCGGGATAATGATTTAAGCTTTCACTTTGACATTTTTAATTTTCCTTACGGTCCCCCAATGTATCTCCTCGGGCGCTGTGCAGAGCGTCAGGCCCAGGGGATCCCGTGTGCCCTTTTTTCTGCGCCGCCCCATGAAAGGACTCACCATATGGAGGCTTTGATTTATTCGCCACGGATTTGCGGGGTGCCAGCGATATGGCACAGGACCCAAAGACGACGGAGCGCTCACTTGGAAGCTCTTGGAATCACATTTTCTTTATGCTCTCTCTCACTCTCTCTCTCTCCTCTGCTTTTCATATCGCCAACATTTTCTGAAGATTTTCATTCACATGCCACTATGGCGCCCATTGTGCTGAGGATTCTCACTCACTTCCGCGTCGAAGATGACAGGGAGGGCACGAGAGGGAGAGACAGAAGACACCCCGGGGGAAAAAGTGAAATTTATTTATTTGGGGTACACCAATTTAAATGGTGGGTAGATGAAATGGGTTTATAGTTTCTTTCTCTCTGAGGCACTATATATTTCTTATAAATATACTTTCAACTCGACGTATATCTCTGTATTGCCAAGTGGAGTTGATATGTGGGTAGATAACGAATTGAGTACAAAAACACAGTCTGAATAGATTTAATAGATAGTAGAAAATTGCAGCCAATATGCGCATTTTGAACTGTCTTCTCGTTGTGTTATTGAAAGAGATTTTATTCATTGAATAACTCTAACAATTGTCGGCAATTCAACTCTTTTTTTGCCGAAAAAAGATCATGCAAACGTGAAGATAGAGAAAGTTGTTCTCTAGAAGAATATACTCAATATCTGAATATTATAATTCCGTATAGCTGTGAGCTATGTAGCGTCTTTCGGGTACAATGTCTGCCAACATCCGCCCTTGATGTAGTATTTTCAAAACGATATGCGAGAAAAACCTTGCAGAATTTATTTTCTCGGCGCTGAGAGTTTTATTAATCCCAAGGAGGGTTTTGTTTTTAGTTTTTCTCCCTCTTGTTTGTCCCACAGAGCCTTGCACACCCCATCTCACCCTCCGCCGTGGTGTGACATCCACGTGCAGGGTGGCGAGGGGAGCAGAAAAACAGCACAGAAAGGAAGAAGGGAGGCGCAAGTGGGGAGAAAATATTTTCACTCACCCAAGAAAGGAGAGCGAGAGGAAAGAAATAAGCGCGGTGACGTGTTCATTTTGTGGAAAAATAAATAACAACCCTTTTCAGTTCCTAAGCTCGTGGATTGTTAGTAATAATTCTGGGCAGGGTGATGTGTCTTTCTTCATCATCCTCACTTCGTGGCTGTGAATGGAGTGAAATAATCTAGCTTTCGCGCTCAATGGAGAGAGGAGTTGAATGGGGAGAGGAAAGAGACACGAGATGAAAGTAGTGAACCATCATCATTACAATTCGCCTGTTCCCGCCATGCAAGACCTATGCAGGGGTGTTTCGCCACATCTTGTCTATCTTGAAAGATTAAATTTAGTCATTTCGTAGATGGCTTGCAATATCTAGACATGACTTTAAAGTGTTATCAGCACTTCTTTCATATACTTTCTCTCTTTTCATATTCCATAAAATTTCAACCATTTCATCCATCCATTCGTCCCCCTTTTCACTCTTTTCCTCTCTTGCGACTTTTCCCGTAGTTTTCCTCCTGCGTCTTTGTGAAACAGGAGATTCTCTGACACGCTTTTTATTAATTTAAATATACATTATGCAAATTTCTGTATTACTTAATAAACCTGGGTGACAAGAAACCGTCCGGGGTGTTTTTCAGCCAGGATGTGAAATTTTCCGCGAAAACACCCAGGAAATCACCTGACTCCGGAGATTTTCCTATAGAGATTCGCATCTGCAGCAATCGGGGGTTAGTCACAACTTATAGTATTTCTGGGGAAGTTTAACATGATTAATCATTGCAGTGTCTCGAGGAAATGACAGTAAAATGCATTCTATTTTGCTGATTTAACTCTGCAACAAAGGACTTTTTCCGTAATCTTCACATTCCATCCATGAAACCATGACTCATGCATGTGGTTTTCATATCGGTCCATCTTGCGGTTGAACCAATTTCGGAGGGTGTGCAAATCCCCGAGTTTGCGACCCCTCGGCGTGAAATGTCGACACAGTGAAGATAAACATTTGACGAGTTGATACACTTCCACGACTGTGAAGCATTCTTGGAAGATTTGCACCCCCGTCTAAGTGCGGGATATTATAAATTGAATTGTTGCTTATATTAAGCAGCGAAGAAATATCCACCGCCACGCGATCATCCCACCGTGGAGAATGTCAAATGATATTATATCTCTCCCCGGCAAGTTCTTTTTGTGCAAAATCTACTCCGCGCGCAGTTGAAAGGTTGGGCGACGATGAGGCACTGCGTGAATCCCTTTTAGTGTAGTTTCGGAATATAAACAGTTGCCGTTTGTTAAGATTACGCCCGTGAAATATAATTCTATTGCTCTGGCTTTTATCTTTTCATATCTTTCATGTGAATCTCCCACTCGAGCACTGCTTCGCTCACCCTTTAAATTGCGACGGGGCTCTCCTGTCATCCACTGTGGGTGTTTTCAAGGCGAGGTATCACCACACTTTCACACTCCTACTTTCGCGCCAGTGAGTCACTCGCTATATCGCCCTTTATGTCTTGAGCCACCCGAGGGGGTGTGACGGAAACAAATGTGCTCTTCATTCAACCCTTCCCGAGTGGCGCCATCTCGCACACGGCAAAGAGTACATCGCATCAACCCTTTAAAATGCTGATGGAATCATCATAAAGTCAAGTTCTTGGTAATTTTTCGCATTCTTCCTCATTTAGTGCGTCAATAAATCTCTTTCCACACAGAAAACACTTTCACCCCTTTCCTGCCTTGTATTCTATCAATTTTTATAGGGACAAATCATTTATATCCCAATTTTCTCACATAATCTCCACGACGAGGCGAATTTTCCCATGAAGCTTTCTGCTTCGGGAAAAGTGCAAATCTGGCAGAATTTCCCACGCGATTCTCTTCTCTAGATATAGTTTGTATTTGTGACATTTTAGTTTCCGGTCTTTCGAGCCAAGGCGGAAAATGTTGAAAATACGACAGCAAAATTTACGAGGCACGTTTTCTAGGGACTCAATTAGACTAAATTCAGATTCTTGCAGAGTAAATAGTCTCCTTGGCAAATACTTGACCATTTTGAATGAATTACGGGGGTGTCTTTCGCAATTCTTAGGAATCTGGAGTCCGAAATATGTTTATTGCTTAATTGAATACTTGCAATTAGATTCCTGTGATATTCCAGGCGTATTTCGCAACGAAGTCGTGCAATATTAATTATGACTCACTCTGGGTGTGCTCCTCGGAAAGGCCGTATTTGACCTTTTGAATTTTCATGATTAGGCTCAATCACAGAGTCGGATTTCAAGAGAAATTGCTATGGCTGTAATTGACGAGAGTTGTGGCCTCAAGCGGTGCTTCTCAGGCCAGTCAATATCATATGGATTGATATTGAGAGAATGCTTTCGGGTCAGATTACGCCAGAGAGTTCCTTAACAAGTATGGCCAAAGGGTTCATTAGAGAGCCGAAAGGAATTGTCATTCTGATTGATGTACGAACATTGAATTCCTTAAAACAAATCTGTACAATGTGGGAAGATTATATAATAGTTAAAGAATTATGAAGCCACAAAGTTATTGGAAAATTCCTTCAATCTGAGCACTTTGGTTGAATGGTTTTTCTGTTAAATTCGTCAATTAATTTAGGGTAATTTTGCAGGAATTATTAATTAACCTCCTGGTAATGAATTGTATAATACACCGAAGGTTATGTGTACTTTATGGACGGCATCAGCAAGTCGAAGAACATTATTCTTGCTATGGGGAGAAATTAATGTTGATGGGCGTCGAATGGTGATGAAAAACAAATTGCGTTTTTCCAACAAGTTCTTTTGTTGCAAATGAAATTATTCTCTCTCCATATAGATTTTTTCTCCCTCCATCTCGCTCTCACTCTGTGGGCGCCCACACATCGAGATCAACTCTGTAGAATCGACGTCGCGCCATATATAGAAGATACACTGAATAATTTTCCTTTCTCGCTCCTTTTCATCCATTGTGTTATGTGGAAATTTTCTTGGGTGTGCTTTTATGCCTCTTTTTTCTCTCTTGCAGAAAGCTTTTTGTTGTGCCTCCTTAACTGTGGCGAAAAGTTGTTTTTCGGTCTGCAATAAAAGGACGCCCAGGCGCTCATATTTGAGGCGAAGGGAGAAATTAAATAATTTTTAAAATTTTATTTGCCTCCCGTCGAAAAGGCACAATTGCTATATGCCACAAAGAAAGAAACGCCCCTCGCATTTCCGCTCCCCGAGTTCACATGCTCACCGACGTTTGTGGGAACCTGTCAAGAGTGGGTGTATGAGCATATTTAACCAAGGGTTGGAGGCTTGAGAAGTAATCTCACGAATGATTCCACAGACTTTTCTACGAAATATGTACATGTAATACACATGCAATATCATCATCTTGTCCTTGTAAAATAATATAAAATCGATGAGATCATATTGAAAAATAAATTCAATTTTCTCCACTTAAAGCGCACTTCATGCGTCAATGCGATGCAATATGTCTTCGTCCTGCGTCTCACAATTATTCATGCTCTCTCCGGGGACAAATCAATAAGTGATTATCTCTGTTTCGTTGCAGCTCTCCCCGAGGAAGGACCGCGCATCATGGGCGGCAGACCGAGATACCAGATTGGCGATGTCGTCAGGGTGAATTGCACTTCGGGCAGATCCAAACCGGCCACTCATCTGAGCTGGTTCATCAATGGTGAACACGCAGATCCGGCCTTTCTCAGGAATTACAACCCTTTGATCACTGGTCGCGAAGGTCTGGAGACATCAACTCTCGGTCTGGAGTTCCGCGTGAGGCCGAAGCACTTCAAGAAGGGCGATATGAAGTTGAAGGTACTGAAAATCAACGGTATTAAGTGAAATTTCTCAATTTTGTGAATTAAATTCTGTTCGTTAACCTGTTTGTGTCATAAGATTCAAGGCGAGAGAATTGAAATGCTTCTCTCCTGACTTCAAGTTTTTGTATTTGACTTTTTGTTCCTCAGAAACGCTAAAATTATGAAAGCAAACTGACTTTATTTCCAAGAAAATAACGTCGCAAATTGAAAACATAATCAATTATTTCCACTTTTAAAGGACATATTTGTCCCGCCGGTCCCCAAAGGGTTAAGAACATGAAGAATGCTGCAATTCGACTTCTTAAAACACCTTTCTCGCTGAGAGTGAGAAAGGCGGCTGAGGGAATTGAGGGAAAGCGGTCGGAGTTGTAAATCGCTGTTGGAATTTGAGGGATGCTGACGCTCTTCCCACTTGTCATTGCAGTGTCTGGCGACAATTGCGACGGTGTACTGGCGCAGCAACGAGGAAAGTGTGGAGGGTGATAAGCCGCAAAAAGCTCCGGTCCTTGAATCGCGCGAAACCGTCTACGCCAGCAATTCCCGTGCTGATCGTGTTCAAGGTGAGTGGCACACGGCCCGAGGCGATGAGCTTCCCACCCTTCCCAGGCCAACAGCCATGAGTGACGATGAGCGTTTCCATTTCAGCAAACAATTCCGCTTCGATTTTCGAGAACAGTCACTTGAGACTTGTTACATTCCTGCTGACACTAGTTCTCACAACTGCCGGCACCAGTCCATTCCAATCGCTCTCCGGCAGTGATAATGGTGCCACTTCTGCCGCCAGGTAGCTCATCCCAGCGCCGCAGCACCGCCAGCGCCTCTTCTGAGGCGCCGGCGAGGAGTTCGCCCACGAGTGGGAAGGCATCCTCGGGTGCTCCTGCCAAGACGTCTCTGAATCACACTGAGATTCCACGTGAAATCCATAAATTGTGTACACCACGCCCGCCCTCTTGAATTTTAATAGTGAATTTTCCACAAGAATTGCCGCCACCTCACAATACAAAATGAGCAAAAGTGTGCACGAGTCCATGGTGAAATTATGCAGAGGTTTGGATAGCACGCAAAAGGCCAGCAGACGAATGGCACACACTATCTTGGAGGGATGAATGTAATTTTAGACGATACATATCGACATCTATTGCCAAAGAACCTTTGTAACGATTTATTTTCGTCTTGAAATTGTATTTTGAATGTACATGATCTTGAAATCAACATTTTCATTGATTGAATGGAAAATTTTTAACAAAACCATTTTGGGAAAATGGGAAAAATTACTGGGAAAATAATATATTGTCAGTGATGGCAGTTTTATTCAATATTTTTCTTTTTCTATCGAAAAAAAACAAAATTTTAATTATTATTCACTTAAAACTCTTTGGTAAATTGGCTAAAATCACTTTATTTTTCGTAATTCAAAGATTGAGCTTTGAAAATGTATTTGCCGTCACTGACTTTAGCAAATCAAAGGGAAATATCACTTCGAGAAGAAATCATCTTGCGAATCTCTTTTGAGGGCATTCTTTCTTAGTTAATAAGTTGCATTATACCAAAATTGTGATGTTTTACCGAGATGAAGAGGGAAAAAGTAATTTAACTATATCTTATTCTCTATAACAATTAATTCCTGTTCATATAAATGAGAAGAAAAGTGAATTTACCAAAAAAAAAGAGTTACGTGAAAACAATTTCGAAATATTAATTAAAAGTTGAATATATATGAAGCGATATGGGACATTAAATGTATCACTCTTGTGGAGTATATATCAGTATAATTGAATGGGAGAAGTCATTAATTTTTTAGGTGAAATTTTAATGAAGGAAAAATTTCAAATGAGTCAAATGAAATTCAAAACCTTATGAAATTTAATATCTTCTATACAAATAATATTAAAAATAAAGAGAAAAAAAGTATTGAAATATAAATGAGAAGAAAAACCCTTTTCTTGTATAAATGTTTTAAGATGAAATAAAGAAACTCTAACAAACATTGTCATTGAATGTAATTTTAAATTAAGACACAGAATCTATACAAATGGAAGTGTTTTAGCGTCTTTCTTTTTTTGTTTCAAGAGCAGAAGAAGAGGAAAATATGTCAAAGAATGGGAGAGTGTAATACAAAAGTTGGAGTGTCTTTGACAAATGGCTGAAAAGAGATACGCATTGAATATATATTGATGAAAAAATTGCAGTAATTCCTGTAAAAAGAAAATATTATTGTAAATATGAATGAAGAAGAAAAATCATGGAATAATATTAAACATGTTTTGCCCTAAAACTGCTAGAGTTTCACAATTTGTGTGTGTGTGGTGCAGAGAGCTTTCTCACCGCTTGTCTCAGCGCGGAAATCCCACTTGATGGTGCTCAGATGGAGGATGGAAGAGATAGTTTGTGATTTGGGAATATCGGATAGGATGTGGGATTCATGACAATATGTTTGCCATCATCTTTCTTGCTAATGGAGCGAGCAGAATCGTAGGCAAATAGAAAGCTCCGCATCACACTTTGCTCGCTTGCTGAAGCCACTGTTTGCCGAAGCTGTCTCACTCCACGTTCCGCCTCAGAATTGGATTCACTCTCTCTCTGTGAGTGTTGAGCTCTCGGTGAAAGTGCCCACATCACCGACAAGCCCGCTCCCGCCCATCGTCAAACGAGAGGTATTACAATTTCATTCTTTGCACACGATATTGTCGTTAATGGGCTCCTTTCTGGGGGAGAGCGAGGCAGACAAGGAAAAAAGCGGGAGGAATTTCTGAGGTAGAAGCTCCCATCCGAAATCCCAATCCATTTAGAGCCATCCCTCGGCACATCAGCAACAACAATTTGAGACATTCGCAGAAGGGGAGCCGCCGAGGAGGTGAGTGGAGCTTTTTTCGCCAGTGAAATTCCAATAAAAATGGCACTTCGCGCATTTTCCGCATTTTACTTGATATTTCGCGCTACATGCAGAGATTTTATTTGTGCTGAGCATACATTTAATTCCCGAGCACAAGCCGGAATGCAAGGGGTTGATTCGTCATCATTTCTTCAGTGCTTTCTCCATTAGAGTAAAGCTGTCAGTTAAATATCTTGATCATGTTAAACTCACTATCATAGTGATTATGTGCAAAAATGCGAGCTTTTTCTACACTTTGTGACACTCAGCAATTATATTGTATGTATTAAGAGAGGGCACAAAGAGTGAATGATTTTGATGTGAAAATCTCACTAGCAAACCCCTTGCAGAAGGGCTGTTTGCGAGGAACTTTATGTGGAAATTCCCCAAACGGTCTGTCCTCAGCTTTCAATTCTTGACAAAGACGCTGGGGAAGGAGGAGAAATGACAATTTTATTACGCAAAGTACAATTCTGTATATTAAAAATTCAAAACGCGTCTCTCTTGGCATATCCTCGAGTATGTGTATAAATAAATTTTTAGTCGTGAGGGATGACGGTTGATGATTGAGTCTGATCTGTATGTGGGAAAATCCTCCTGACAATGCAGTGCAGGCGACAGACATTTGGGCGAAAGAAATGGAGTTGTATGATTAAAATTTAAAGGGTTTATGCTTGCGTGATTTTGATTAAGTTATACATACATAAATTGATGAGAACTGAAAGGCAAATGCTGTGCATGAGACGTCGATGGTGGAATGCCATTCAAAACAGCACCCATGCGAGAGACTTCCTCCGGGAAGGCGCAGTTATGGTAAAAACGGGATGACATACAGAAGGTAAATTCGCAGACTGTCACTTGCACATTTTCACGCGCGCCCTCCGATATCGATGGTGTGCTCCCATTGTGCCGCCCTTAACGCCCACATTTTTCCCATTATTGCGCCCAGCGCCGTATATTGAAATGCAAACATGATTTCGATTTATACATTCACTCCTCCTCTTCACTCAGTAAAATTGTATGCTTCCACTTATGCGATTT
Organism: Phlebotomus argentipes; assembly: GCF_947086385.1. NCBI lineage: Eukaryota > Metazoa > Arthropoda > Insecta > Diptera > Psychodidae > Phlebotomus > Phlebotomus argentipes. The sequence continues at coordinate 1,830,553 of NW_026776181.1, read as the reverse complement.
TGTGCCCCTTTTCCCACCAATCTCTCCACTCCTTCTTGCCCACGCAAATTTCACCATTGCGCGATGACTGACTTGTTTACAGATGTGTACTGATTCTCTGTGAATATCAAGTCCTAATTGAAGTCGTCGCGACATCTTCAGATTTAATTTTGCTATGGCAAATTGAGAAAATGGGACATGTTATTGACACAAACTGATAAATGAGAAAAGCCAAAAATTTAATTAACATTTCAATTGAAGTATTTTCTTGGCTCTGTCTCTGATCTCTCATCCTTTTCCTCATTCGCCACTTACTTAGAGGAAATGAACATTTCCAAAGAGACACTTTTCCTCAAATGATATGTTTTCTGACAAGTCTCATGAGCGGAAGTTTCACAAGTTTTTTATGGCCCCACGAAAAAAGCTTTCACATTTACGAGTAGGGGAAGTTTTGACAGAGAGAATGGAATAGTTATTAAGTTTTTTGCGCCTGGTATTGACGAGCAGAGCATAAAGGATCATCCCTGAGATCGTAAAAAATCTTTTACAGCTTTCTTGTGCGCCTTTTTCCACCCCCCGAAATATCGCCATCTCGTGTTAACAATTCAATCACCAATATGGAAAGCTCATCGCTGTTGCGAAAGAGTGCGGAGTAAAATTGGTGAAAAATTTAATGGACCTCCTCTTGGGGAGGAGCATCAAACATGAGGGAATTCTATCATCAGAGTTCTCACGTGGGACTTAATAAGCAAAAGTTACAAATGTGGAGGAGGTTGTGTGCTGCAGAAGATGGCATAAACCATGAAAGATGAGTTGTGTGGAAAATTTATTTAGTGTGTGTGTGTGTGTGTATATGTGTGAATTTATATGGAAAGTTGCTCGTTTAGCCGTGATATTTCTGCTAAATTGAACGGTTTCCACTAAAATAATTTCTCTATAACTCACAAATAACTTTATTTATTGCGCCATTTCTCAAACTTTTCCTCATTTTCTCATTGTCTCAAGTACATTTGCCCTCCACCAGTGCATGCAAATACTGGGAAAGCACGAAAATATGCACACGGACTTTTATGCACTATCTTGTGTGTGCATTCTCCAGAAATTCCTAAACTGCCACTGCAATACCATTAAGATAAACTGTTTAATAAATTTCAGCGCAGTTATATTGCTCTGAATACAGCTCTCGGATGTCTGTGCAAAGACTGCGATGGATCCAACGCCAAAAGATTATACGTATACCTCTTGATCAGATGCCAATTAGCTGCAAACAAGCACGTTGCAGCGTGATTTTCCCGATTTTCCCCAGGGAAGGCTCACATTCGGCCGGAATTTGCGTCAATTTTGCGATGGACAGCACGGATGGGCAAAATTGATGGTGGTCAACGCAATTATGCGCCAGTTACGCGGACAACGCGTTTATTCTGAATGGGCTCGCATTCACTTGGGAGGCACACAAAAGTGGATCTATGGACAAGGAGGGCCACATATTAATCCACAAATCCGTCGCATTTCCCATATGAATGCGCATTCTTCGCAGAAATCCTGACCACGGAATCAACAGGACGACAAAGGTTGTAATAGTAGAGGAAGTGTAATCAATATTGCTGAATTCATAAATAATTACAGTGGTTTCGCGGCTCCATTTTATTTCTCTCTCTCTGTCTCTAATTAAAATTACAGAACAATGGCCACTCTATCGGCTTTTGTAATGAGAAACGAGTCATTGATGTTCTGATTTTAATTATGTAGCCGTCATGTAAATAGATACGCACTTTGATGAACAATTTGACAAATAAAAAAATCCTCAGTGAAATGTTCAATTAATTTCAGCAAAAGTGCATTTGAATTGGAGCTTTTTTCACCTTCTTTCGAGTATGTGGAAGGTTTTTCTATCTCGGGATTTAGCCATAAATTCGAATTTTTCATTGGCGTGAATCAGACTATCTCAGGTATTGAGCATAAAATCTGGTATCTTGAGTGAAAGAGTGAATCTAGCAGCTAAAGAGCTCAAGTACTGCATATATACACAATTTGTGAAGTGAATTGTAAATTTTTTGCCCGGGAATAAATCAGGAAGAAGCATTTTGCCACCCACCGCCAAGGCGACTCACGCCATTATTGCTCTCCTTCGGTCAGGATCTGGACGGGTGCGACAAGGAGGTTGGGTTGCCAAGAAGCAGCGATATGCACAGTTGAATTCCCATGGAAATCGACAGGCGGTGGATTGTCGAGAGTAACATGGTTTGGGTGGAGAGGATATTTGGTGTATATTTCCTCCACGATTCACTGCTTCTGAAATTTCTGAGCTGATGCCTCTCCTCAGATTCACCACGTTCTCTGGCAGCTGCGGAAAATATTGTGAACACCATATCTGTACCTCAGCAACTCCCCGACGACCGGGGTATTTATTTTGCTCCAACCGAGAGGAGGGAGTGAGGAATTTTTGCAAAATGTTTACCACGTCATGGATATTGTCGGAAGACAATCATGTGGAGCTTCTGCAGCAGGGAATGCATCTGTACTCTCTGGGCTGAGAATGGAAAGCCAAACAACATATGGGATGCACCGTGTACGCCGTTGCATCACCACAATACCAATAATAATCCATAAGTGTATGTGTGTAAGTTTCAAATTTCGTATGCAAAACAATGATTCACTGTTCAATAAATAATATTGCCGCTGGAGAGGAGCAAGTCAAGGGGCTAAGCTCGCATCTTTTCAGTACGGAAATTCGGCAAATTTAAGGGCATATCTCATCTGCAGACCCCGGGTTGAGGAATATTGACTAACAAATAGGATCTCGTACCATGAGAAGACATCGTTTCCCCAGCAAAGTGGATAAAATTGCAGACAGACTAATAGGCCAGAATCGGGCTATAAAGAATGGCGCGCGAAGCGACAGCTGAATGTGATTATGAAAATGGAATTTTCCTCCGAAGAATGCTATTAATTGAATTACCGCATAACTCAAATCCGATAAAAGTGTCTTTTCTTCTTGTCTCCTTGTCACTCTTCCGGTGAGGGGGACTGAATATTTCACCAGCAGTCCGACGTCTGCACAACTACTTTTTACGTCATTTCGCACAGCTCTAAACACATTAACCGTAAAGGAGAAGCCCAGACGGAGAGATGATGGAAGTTTTACACTTTTTCCCAGTTTTCCGCAACTTCTCGCCTCACTCCACACTCAAGCAGAATCCCAAGACTCTGAAGCCTTTTACCACAGCATTCGAGGAGAAAGAGCAGCCAGATAGGGAATTTTCACTTCATAGCTCCTTTGCAGTCTGCACCGAGATGACATTCTCCGTCGAAAGGGATGTCTTTCACATATCTCTTTATGTACTGCAGAGGATGCTCACTCGAGAACGAGCCTGGCGAAATGGAAGACGGTGAATTATACATTTCATCCGCAAAGCGTGTATCATTTCTTGTATTTTTTTCTTACAATTTTCCTTACAAACTGACATTCTCAGCACCATTCACACAGTCACACATCCCAACAGCCCCAAGACTTTGCACTTCGACACCAGACAAACGCCGCCCAAGATAATTATGGTGGCGAATAATTACAAATGCACATATTCAGATCATTTACATGTCATGCCCGAAATGAAACCAAGCGAGAAATTACTTTTCCTTCTATAAGAAAATATTCCTCAAGAGCAACCTCTTAAGTATATCAGTTTCAGCATTTTCTCTGTTGACTATTTGCTAAGTGCCAATTAAAAAATGAGGTTAGTTTTACTTCCTTTTGCAAATCCTTAGTTAATTAACTAACTTTTTCAACTTGTAACACTTTTTAGCAGACAATCTTGAGAAGATTTATTTCAATTCATCACAAATTCATATCAAAGACACAGTATAAAATAAAATTCTAGTCAAGAGTCTTTATAAATTCAGCACTCTGCAGATCCATTCTTCTCGTGGGCGAAGTGAAAAATTCAGCAACACTCAGGTGAATCCTCACGTGGAATCTCCTGTGAATGTCTCATGGAACTGTCAAACTTTTCAAACTCAATTTTTCCACGCCTCAGACATAATTTGCTTTATTTTCACTTGATGCACAGGCTCTCGTGCGGGCCTATCGCCGTGTTTGTCTGAAGAGAGTGGCGAGAAACTTGGCGCACACAGCAGAGGGGAGTGGAAGTTCGGGGTGAGATGTGGCTTCTTTTGATTTATGATGTGAGGATGAAATAATGAATTTTGTCGAGGAAATAATCAAAATAAAAACACTGCCGTCAGTGGGAAAAAATTGAGTTTTCAAACAAAATACCCGAAACAGCGCTTCACTCAATAATAAATGGCAGGAAGATATGGAATATGTGGGAAAAACATTGGTGTACATCTGTGTGATTCCGAGGCATCGCACGGCACAATATAGGACACGCAGATACGAGTGGAAAACAAACTGAGGGATTTTCGGAGGGAAACACGATAAGTTCATCGAAAATTGTGTTGGAAGGAATTTTGCGCAGAAATTATGGAATTCCGTGTATCCCAACTTTTTATTGAATAAACACATATGGATGTCCTGAGCTTGTAATAATTTCTTGGAACTCTGTTAGCTCTCGGAAGTGATTTTCCCAAGAAAATGTCAAACTCTCTATCTCTTTTGAAACTCTCTGACATTGCGTTAAAATCGTAGCAGGTTTTTTTTGTCATTTCTCTTTCTTAAATTCAATCTGAACTTTTAGATCCGGAAAAGAGAGCAATTCAATTAGTCGTAAAAATTCACCAAAAAGCAACTCAATATTTCTCTGTCCCTCGCATCATCGCAGAGGCTTTGAACCTCTGCCGGACGGCTGTGTGTATTGAGTGAATTGAGATGAATTTTTTGTGTCTCCCATCCACCTTTCACCCAGGTTGAGGCCATCTCGGGGAAGTGGTTGGGAAAAGGGTACTTGGTGTGGCGAAAGTGTGTATTTTGATTTATGACAATTCCTCGAGAAAATCCCCCACAATTTGTGGCGTAGAGTGCTAAGACGCGTTGATTACCCTGGAAAGGATTCAATAGCACTTAACGCTATTCCCATATTCTAATGGACAGTCACGTTATTCGGATGAATTTGCAAATTTTACATAAATTCACCCTGGCGGATTGTCGAGGGGTGGCCGAGGGTGTACGGCAGCAGGAAAGTGGAGCACACAGCTCTTCACCTCCACCAGCACACACTTTCCCACACATCCCTCGGGCGTATTTGCAATCTTTGCGATGGGTGGTGGCTGAGAGGTTAACTAGCTGCAGCCTTCCATTCGTCTCAGGAGGGCATACACACGGATGAATTATTGAAGATGTCGGCATACGTGCAAGTAACTCACATAATGTTAAGTATTTATGCGAGTGGCAGGCTCTCGGATGCATTTTGTATGCTCTCAGATACTCCAGAGAAGAGACACAGTCCCGGCATCACATATCAAATGAACGGTGGGGATTATATGATAGTTTGAGGCGCACACACACGTGTCAATATGCTCCTTGCCTCAAATATTGTCCCAACTCGTGTCGGTTGACCTCATGTGCTGACCAAAAAAGTGCCAATTATGCAAATGCAGTCCCCGAACTGATTGTTATCGGTGCAATTCAAATACCACTGAAATGTATCACTTTCGTGCGACTCCCCGCAGTCAATTATGCATCCGCAAAAAGTCAAAACTTCCGTCCAGTTTCACTTCCTAATGCATTCACTCTCTTTCACACATCCTCAGCGAGGCATGCAATTAAAATATTCATAGCATTACTCTTTTTGCCCACTTTAATCCCCCGCCCTGAGCGAGAGAGGTGTCTTTTTTGCGACAAAGGGGTTGCACTTTAATCACTTGTGACTCACCCAGATGACGCACTCGGACACGACCAGAGAAGTCAAAAGGATCAACTTTTATCCGCTCGCCATGGAGTAAAAGTTCTAATTATGAGGAGGACTTCAAAGAAAAGCGTATAATGTTTATGCAGGTAGGTTAATAGGCGGGACTAACCTCTAACGCTCTAGCAATGAAGCATTGATAAAAGAATGTTTAGTGTTATTTTAGGATCGGAAACTATAGAATATTTGAGGGTAAAATGAGAATGGATTAGTTAGCGAAGCTGATTAACTAATTAGAGATTTATAACAATAACAGTGAAGTTTACTTAGGCAAGAGCTTCTCAACAGACTAAGAATATAGCATTAATCAAACAATATATCCAAATCCTGTATATTCATTAATAAATGCAACCGTCAACATGGTTTCTGCGGTGAAAAGCGCTGTGAAACTCAATCTGAATATGGTGTACCAAATGGTTTTGAAGGAATTTATTCGATTTTTCCGTAAATATCACTTCGCCGTAATCACAGTTATTTATATCATCGTTTATCTGTCATTCCACTTTGTTGGTTCTGGCCATGCTAAAATAAATGTCACATTAATAAGGTATTAATTTTGTTGCATTTTCTAAGCATTAATTATAAATTTGGAGCACTCGCATTAATAAATGTTCAATTACCCTATATTCATATTTTTCTACAATTCCCCATTAATTATGGATGCTTTTGGGATTGTGCATCAGCCAGAAATAAAATATTATTCAATTTGTTTTACACCATTATATATTTGAGTTGCATAACTGATTGTGTGTCCATGAATGAATTATTTATCCATTTTGCAATGCATTTTAGAAGTCATTACTGTCGAGAATTGTGATAATGTGACGCTACAAAATAGTGTGCTCCGTGCTTCTTGATAAATGATGGGTATTGTAGAGAATATGCAGCTTCGGTGATCAAAGATTGCTCCTTAATTCACACCATGCGTCCGAAACGTGCAGAAGCTCAACTTTTGTGCATCGAACAGTTGCCTGTGATGTTTGGGAGCTTCTTCGAATGCCTCTCGTCCTGCCTTTGTCCGTAGACTCTCCAGTTTCGGGCTCTTTAGCATTTTCCAAGAGTGCCTCATGCGGAGATGGCCCGGATCCTATTGACCGTGGCCTTCTCCACACACTCCCCGCCTAATATTTGTCCTCCCGGGACGACCCTGAAGGGCGGGCGGATGTTTGTGGATTCCAATGACATACACAAACACCCACTCAGGAGAGTCTCAGTCGTTCTTGTGGTCGGTGACCGTACTAATTCAATTTAAAACGGCCACAGCTTTGTTTGAATTAGACAGAAAGGAGTTGGAGTGCGGAGAGCTGTATGTCTTTGCAATTTAGAGCGGGGAGACACCATCCTTTATGCTGTTGTGTCGGATGAATATGTAACGGAGTTCCAACTTTGGGCACTTTCCTTTCCCAACCCCGCACGCTCCCATTACATCCAAGAAGTTTTCCGTCACAGAGGAAAACTCGAAAGAACATCCTCTCTCCCCCGCTCAGCCCTGCCATTCGCAATGATGCTCTATATGATTAGAGAGGTTTCTTTATGGGTTTAGAATAAACTTGAGAAAATGGATGAATTTCAAGCACGTGGACAGCGCTCGAGAGTGAGAAAGAGTTATATAGAGTATACTTTGGGAAATTGAATTAAGCAATCAATATCCGATGCTCGGGAAGCGTTATTGCTTCAATATTTCAACAAATTCTCTGTGCGCCCTCGAGAGAATTTGAGGGACTGGTGTGTAGCTAGGACACTTACCATGGTTGGGACACACTTTTGGCCATTGGAATTACATAATATAAATTTTCCTCTGGCTGTTGGAAAAAAATTACAAGACCATAAATAAAATCTGTGAATGTGTCCGCAGTGGATAATGAATCTCAAACATGAATCTTAAATTCTGAACAAGATCCCAAGCCAATGATAAACTCTTTTTTTCTCTCTCTATATATTTGTATTCATGAAAACAACAAACATCATAAATGTTAATCTCATTCACGTATAAAAAGTTCTCTTTTTTCTTGTATAAACACGGGACAAAATAGTTTCCTTTTCCACGCTGAGTTTCATATTTCAGGTGAGAATAGGTGTGGTGGAAAAAAGTTGAAAGTCTCTCTAGTGAAAAAGTCTCTCCACCTTATCAGTCGTCATTATAGCTGGGCGAGAGCTTTTGGGGTGGAAACATCAAGTGAAAGTAAAATATCTGCATGAGTGGATTAACCACTTCCTCTCGAACGGCTTGAGTGGCTGGGAAAAATGAATTAAAATCTTGGCATTATAGTCTCAAACTGGTTGGCGTGTTTATTATCTGGAAAAAGTTTTCCGTACAGACGTCAAAGAATGGACTCATAGTGAGGCGATAGTGTGAAGAATTTTCGGCGTGCGGGGAAAATGAATTCATTTCACCTCACCTTATTATCATGTTTCTTGTTCATAATTCAAAAATTTCCATAATTTAGCGACTTTCTCATGTGTACATCGAACAATTCCGATAAATCACTCACCACATTAGTGGAGTTAACACACAGCAAATTGGCCAACATGCAAGGAGCGCCTCTCTTTCGTGGAAGAGGTGAGTTTTGTGAAAATCCAACCCTTTCCACTGGCGAGCCATGTCGCGAGAGGGAGTGAGAGAGAGAGAGAGAGAAAGAGATAAACATTCAGCTCAAGTGATATATTAATCTTCCTTCTTTATGTTTCTGGTGCGTGAGACATTTGGGATCTCGCTTCTGGGGCCTCCTATTGAAATCGCTCCTCGGGAATGAAGAATGCCACACCATTGGAGCCACCATATGCATTCTAATGAGATGAAAATACAAATTTTAGCATATTAATTTTTTCCCTCCTGCGCACCCGAAGATTTCGGCTTTCCACCGCTGAACGTGCGAAATCCCGAGTCAGGTTGCCCAAAAGGGTGACTCGTAAGCGCACCATTATATTGTAATGCCGCCAGGACATGCGACATCCCCATTAAAACATTGTCACTTTAATTTTCATACCTCATATCTCGGTGCGAGGATGGGAAAGTGGGACGACGTGTCATCCGACTGTGTCTTCCTGCCTTTGCCAGAGTGTTGAGCATAAACCATCCTCAGATTTGCATCCACGTAACTAAATGAAAAATTACATTTTTCACAGGTAAAATGGAGGACAAAGTCACGCGGAGGGACGAGAAGGGTTATCACGGGTGGGAAAGAGAGAGAGTCATATTAAAAAGATTTATGGCAGCAAGAGTCCGAAATGTTTTCCATGCTTTTATATTTTCTGCTAACACATTCATAATCTAAAGTGGATAGCATTGTCCATAAGGATGAAATTTGTAGCGGCCAGGATGTGAATTTATATTTCACGGAGTTTATGCTCTTGTGGTTTAGACTTTTGCTCAACAATGGAGAATTAACCGGTCTATTGCACTCTCTCGCGTTAGTTATTACAGTACATGAAAAAAAAAATTCGTGTAAAATTTACATATAAACTCTGCTTGAAATTTCTATTCTCAAGTCCTAGTGAGTGTAGAAGAAATATTTTGAATAGTTTCGAGAACTCTTTCACTCACAAGATTACCCGAATATCTTCCGAATTAAGCCTAAACTTTTTTCTCTTTAGGAAATACATATTAGTCACCGAGAAGCCGACGATAAATCGCCATTTGAAGATTACGAGAAACACTCTGTTTACTATGACTCACCGCACTTTCCGCTCCTTTTCAGTTTCGGCCACCCTCTATTGTTGCCCGTTTCGTGCAATTTTGGCCCTCTTGTCAATAACGCAAAATTGCAGATAATTTTTTGTTCCGTTCTTTGTTCAACTTTTTCCCTATCCGGCCACATTTTTGCGCCACCCGCGCTCACCCTCGCCCCCTCGTGTCGTGAGAAGTGAGTTGATTATCGCAAAATCATACAATGCACACTCGCGCAGGGCGGAGAATTTTGGGACAGCTGGAAAATTGAATTACAAAGTGGATTGTGAGTCGCAGTGTATTGCACAGGAAATTAGCGATTCCATTAGTTCCAAAATGTAATTGCACCAACACAACGCACCTAATTACGGTGAATTAATTTATGAGCTCTCACCCACTCGTGCGGTGGAGAGTTTAACGGATGGCACTGCACATAATGTATTGGAAATTTATTCAATATTATTTGCATATGAATTAAGACATTTATTTATATATGGAATTTAATGTTAAATTGAGGTGGACTTTGTATACAAATTTAATGGCTGAGGATTTGAGCAATAATCGTGTGTGAATTTCGAATCATTGCGCCACCCTCTGTGTGAGGGCGCACAGTGGGGGGTGAGTTGGTTTGTAATGCACCCGCAGACATTTGTATATGTTGGACGAGAGCTCATCGCGCTCCCAGGAACAAAAAGCTCAACGAGGTGCGCGGCTCGGGGGTGAAAGTTTTTGCGAGGGTGTCACATTACAGCATGTTCACATATTGCAGTCGGTGATATTTCACAGTTTTCCAAAATATCCCACAATTTATATTTTAATTTTATGGTCATTTCCTAACAGTTGGAAAGTGACAAACGAATAAAATACAACATGCAGTGCGGACGAGGAATGAATTTTTGGAAATGAATTTGCCTTTTTGCTTCATTTCACATTTGCCATTTAAATTATTGATTGCAACACTTTCAATTTGTTTAATTGAACTCACTCTCTTCGAAGCACTACACATTAATTACTTTTAATTCAATTTCAACCATTTTAACGACAAGATGGGATTTTTCTCATCCGTACATTTGTATTTCTAAGCCAAGTTTGAATTATTAGATTTATAGCACCAATTTCAACGTGTACGGAAATGTGTGTCACTAAGCTTTCGCGTCATGTGTGTAACAGTGTTTGCCAGAAGGTAAATGTTAGTTTTGGTTAATTGAAAATGGAAGAGACTAGAGTGAATTTCCCTATTTTCAATCGCTGTTAAAGTGCATCCCATGTTGAGGAATTGAGCACCATTTCAGATAACTTTTATTTAAAATTCACCAGTCTAAGAAGGAATTTTTGCACAAAACCATTCCTTTAATAATAATTGAACTGGGTTTTCCTCACGAGGAGAATTGAAATGACCTGAGTGAAAATAAGGGATGAAAAGTGCAAGACAATTGGAGTTTCTCGCCAATTCCAATTCCACCAGAATCACAGAGAAATAGAACACTTGTCAAATATATTAAATTGCTCTTCGATAGAAACTTTTTAATTCCCTCCTTGTCAATAAAGTAATTTGAAACTGATGGTGGAAGTGAAAGAAAAGGAGCATTCGGCAAAAAATACTCACCCAGCAACTCACTGAAGGTTTTCCAACTAGAAAAAAGTAGCACAAGAGTAAATCTTACGCCATGTGAAACTATTCGGAGAGGAGTTTCTTGTGTGAATTTCATGCTGGAACGCACAAGTCCAATCACATGGGATTGGCATATTGGTTCAACTGATACTGCGGGTCGAATCTCCCTGGATTTCGCCTCATTGCCATGAGAAAGCTTTTGCAATTGCCGATAAAAACTCATATCCCGCATTATTTTGCACACAAACTCCAGATTCTATCGATCATGGGCTTTTCTCGTCTCGTTGATGGCTGAAAGTTGTGAGATTTGCAGTTAGAAATTAGAAATGAATTGTTCTCTCACCACATGTCCAATCTTTAGCCTCTCACGAATGCTGAAAGCTACATCAAAACAGGTAGTAAAACCTTCAGAGTGTCTTAATATGGGAGAATTTCAGTAGAAGACAGGCTGCCAAGTGCCAAGAACGCTTTAGAATGAATTGGTTTACTTTGTACTGTTCAAATGTTAAACTCTGAGGCGAAAGCCGTACAATAAAATTTCATAAATATTAAATGCTGCGGTTTGTTCTGAGCTTTAATGGCAGATTAATTAAAAGTTTCTAAGTCAGTATGCAAAGTGGAGGAAGAAACCGCCTTGGAAGTTTGAGTGCGATGCAAAATTAAAAATTTAGGAAAAGCTATGAAATCTCAAAAATCACGTATGCAACAGAACTTCTCTAAGATTCCCAACCGCAAAACTAATGAAGTTTGTTTGTTCATTTTCAGCTCCCAATTTCCTTTTTTTCATATTCACCTATTCTGTAATTAAAATTTTATCAACAAAATCAATTATCAACATATTTCCTTTTCGTCCGGGCAAAAAAAAACCGCCAGCACTTAAATTATTCCCATTAATTGCCAGTACAGAGCACATTTTACTTATTCAAAAATTGGAGTGTATCTTCGGGAAATCAAAGATTTTAAATTGTTAATGAAGTTTACATCGACGTGATTTCCACGTGGAAACAAATCAAATGTCTTCATTGAATTACTTCATCACTTCTGTCCACATTGCTTTTACAGTCAACCCTTTAGCGCCTTAGTAAAAATTCATGGTGATTTTACGATCGGTAAACTTCACGTGAACTCGGCGGTTGGAAGAATACCAAATTACAGTGAATGCCATATTAAAAGATAATTAGCTTTTCCGTAATATTATGAGCGTGTTTTAATTGTAAATTAGTAATTTCAGGGTTGGCATTCGGTCCATAGGGAAATTGTAGGATTTTTAAAGCCTGCACAAGTTCGACTTTAATGCACAACTTTAGTCGACGCAGTGTATGCCTCATTTTGATCTTGTTTATTAATACCTCTTGCCATTTGCGCTGAAAACCTGGAAGCTGACACGTTCTGTTGATGAGTGGGTGGCTTTCCATTGCCATGTTTGTTTCATATTTCGCCAGGATACCTTTTACCTTCTCGTTTTGCTGGCAACGAGGATGGCATTTCGCCTGAGGTAACATTTCATCATTGACACAAGTCCAAAACATTTTATGTTCGTTTCTCGACATTTCCTTCGATTTGTCTGATCACGCGTCTCTTCGTCGTTTGCTACGCGGCGCAGCCGTGAGATATGATGGATAATTTTTCAACAATTGAACCCCCACACGAGAGGTGAAAAATATCCGGCAAATCACTCATTCGCGCGATGGGAGAAAAATTGCGTGGAGGCAAGACGTGAGATAATGAGGGTGAATTTGGGGGTGAGAAATTGCAATATTTTGTGCTACAGAGGACATGGCGGCGGCGAAAGGGGCGACTGGAGGGGTTGAAGTGATATGCAGCTATAAAAGTTTTCGTGTGCGGAAGCCGGTTGTAAAATTTATTGAGGATATTAAGCGGATGGAGTTTAATTACTCCCATGCCCGCCCAACACATTTGTGAGTATCTGCCACAGTCTTCCTCCGCAGACATACACATACACACTCATCTGCTCGCAGGTGCAGAGAACAGCGGTAGAAGCTGCAGAGTGGGTGGTGAGGCGCATTCAGGTGATTGCACAATGAACCATTTAATGTGGCCATTGTACCAAGCCAGACACACTCTCTCTTCGCCCGAAAATGAATGAATGCACGTGAATGTAAAAGCAATAAATTACAATACAACGAATAGCCACACAGTTAATAAAATGAAAAGCTGTTGTCACCCCGAAAAGCAAGTGACTCAAAAGGCACAAACATTAATAATTAAATGTGAATAATGTATCACTTTACATGGCAACATTTCATAATTTATTGACATTATTTATAAACCCATTTTGCACGCGCTACACTCGCATTATCTTGATAATTCCACGCCTTTCTCAGCTACTTCGAGGCCATCAGAATTTGCAATAAATTCCTATTTAACCCATGCATTAGCACAGGGCTTCACTGTCCCTACATTACAGGAGCATTACAGGACAAAGAAGTTCTGCGCACTCTGAAACACAGAAAACAGTATAATTGGCATTTATGAGAAAAATATGAACGCAGGTATTCTGTTGAAAAGAAAAAGAAATATATTTGATTAAAATGTCACAGGTTGTTAAACAAGAATTTTGTGAAACTTAACAAGATGTGGCCTTTTAAATGCCAGCAAAATACACTCTTCAGCTCAGTTTTTCCATATTATATACCTAACATAATTTCAAGAATTTGGAGGAAATTTCTATGCAAACTCTCCTCACTTGTGCGAATCTCGAACTACCTATTCACATATATACATTTTCTTTGCTCTGCAAATATGTAAGTTGAGCATCTTGGCTGCCTTTATTTGTTCCAGCACACAATTCGACGAATACACAATAACAGTTATGAGCAACTTTGCAACAATCAAAATAGCTGAAAGCGTTTTATGACGAAACTACGCTCTCGGCGAACAAGAAGCATTCGCAGTCATGGGAAGTTCCATATTGAAACCCCTAACATTGGGAAAATCTGCCAGAGAGACAGAGAGAGCTTTCCGCGCTTTGCGAGGTGTAGAAATAAGTTAACACTCACAAATGCATCGTCCTGGCATGGCATCCGTTGCACGTCTCGAAAACACCTGCAAAGATAAGCGGCAGTGAGGATATTTTCTCCTCTCCATCATCCATATGCAACATGCTTGGCAACATGCTCAGAACAAGCCATTCCGCGACATCATGAGCGTTGCTCTCCTTGGCAAATTTCATCGAATTTGCACAAAACTCCAAAATTGCAATGCGGCTTCGTTAGGAACAAGCGCGTGGTGCGGGAAATGTCGATGGAAATGGGAAAGCGCAGACACGGAATTGATAAGCTTTCTCATGTGCTGAGGACAAACAAGAGAGGAATTTCACCATTCAGCTCCACCCTCAGTAAAAAGTCACTTATTGCCATCATCAGAAATTAATTTCTCCCAGAGTTGGAGAGCGTCTTTTCAGAACTTTTCACCCATCGCTTGAAATTCCGCCCCACCATTCATCCCTCGTGGTTATGGATAATTTAGCAAAATATAATTTTCAAAGTGTCGCTGCAGCACTGAAAACGATGGATGGTGGCTAGAGATGGGGCAAACTTTCTCACAATCACCGTGATCGATAGCTTGCTACATTTTTTATGCGTGGTTGCTGAAATCGAGGGGTTTCTGCAAAATTTCCTCAGACAGAGAAGGAGCAAGATAGAGGGAAAAAAGTAATCTAGTAAATTTTCTATTGCATCTAAAATGAAAGAGCCTCTCACTATTAGGGAAATAATCCTTTCAAAAACGCCTATAATCGAAGTTTTCCCCACGGCAGATGTGCCATTTCACCTCTTCTTTGGGCAAATTTCAATTCTTTATTGTGTCTGTCGACAAGACAGTAAAACCGTGAGCAGCAGCAGCAGTGTCACCCCGAAGAGATTGTTAAAGTATCATTTGATGATTACATTTTTTTCTGGGTGGGTGTGCCATAAAGCCCACGGAGTATCCGAGTATGTCGTAAAAGATGATTCTTCAACTGGGCGATAAGGCAAAAGTGAGACAATTAAATTATGTCTCCGTCTCCGGATGAGTGCAATCTCAAGGCATTCGCGCTGGGGAAGTGACAGAACACCAAAGTCACCGAATGTCACTTGTCCAATGAGCATTGCGGCAAGACTAGAGCAAATTACCAATTTTATTGGCATCTCTTTTACGATCGGCTTACGGGCACCTCCGGAGATTTATTTCTCGGTCAAGTGCGGCCCGGGCGATGGCAGTGACACATAAATCAGGGGTTGAGGGAGAATGGATGAAAATTTCAATCACCACCGCATGAAATATAAAATAATAATTCACAGTAATAGTGCAATTTCACTTAATGTTTTGTGTGTTGGAATCCTGGGGCGGGCTTTGGGGGTGGGTGGACGTTTCAGCACACAAAAGGGCTCGGCGGAAGACAGGAAAATTCTAATTCATTGCCAGAGCAAGAGTCTGTACGAGCATGCAGTGAGAAATTTAGTGCTCCCCAACCCATTGGCAGCGAAAAGCATCAGCTGGCCGGGCACCATCGAGGCAAAATCCGTCGCTGTACAACTTTCAATGAAGCTTTTGCGCCATCCGCACACCACAGTCTGTCATCTCGTCCTCGTTCCCGTCTCATGCACCACCACCCAAAGAAATAATGAGACTCTGCACCACCTATTTCTTGTCTTATTTGTATCTCACACCCTTTGCAATTCCTCATCATTTTACACCATCAGGGCGCCTTGCAAAGGGTGCGTCATGCAAAGATCGGCGAACTATTATTGATAATTAGGAAAATAGCACCGCAGAAATTGGTACCGTGTTGTAACTCCCTTCTCTTCTCAATTATCTACATTTGCAGAGCAAATTTATTTTAATTAATAGAGTGAAATCGAAAACTACCCTGAGATACTTGAGCGCCCCTTGCGATGTCGCCAAGGCACAAGGCGAGGAACGAAGAATTGCACCGTGGAATTAATCTAATGCCTCGAACTACTATCGCGAAGGGGATTAATTGCGAATAACTGAATGTCAATTATGGCACATACTTTTGACTCATCCGCCGTCTCTGTCATCTGCACCTTCGGCATGTTTCCCCCCTCAGCTAATATAGGAATTCCTCGACATAATTCTGCAAATGAGGCTAAAAGACGCAGAGATAAGGCGCGAACACGCGAGAATCCTTTTGGACGGTCTCACAATGTGACATTTTCCATGATAACACCAGCACTTTTTAATTATTTTCTCCTCCTGCAGCACCGAACGTGCAATTTTCCACCCGCCGCAACATCACTCAATAAATTCTCATTGAGCCCCAACTCTCGCTGTAAATCACCGAATTGGGGTACATTGACTCTCTCCTTTGGCAATTATTGTAATTGATATTTATTGCAGAAATTACGTGGTTCTCAAAAAGGAATTGGCCGCTATATTACAGCAGTTGACCCTCCTCTTAATGAGAAATTTTCCATGTGGCGAATCGTAAAATGAAATCTCGCCCACACTAATTTGTTGATGTTACTGGGTTGAATAGCGGTGTCTAGACGTATGTTTGAAAAATTAATGTTTCCATTAGATTTGGAGATGATAAAATTTTTATATCTTTCATCATCAGAGCAGGTGAAAATTGAGAAATTCAATTAAAATCTTATGTAATTTCTTCGTCAGAAATTTATATGGCAAAAATATTAAAGGAATAAAATAAAAATTCTCCTACATAAATATGCAGATATAATTTCAATGGAATGTTCAATTGCTGTTCAAAACATTTTAAGTTTCCCTTTTGCTTGAAGTGTTAAGTCGCCTTTAATTCATCCCTATTAAAAACTTCTTGCAGTCTTGTTTTTCCCCTCTGCGACTTGGCGGTAAAATTGCAGCATATTGTCCATATAATGTCTCACACAAAATGTCTCCTGTTGTGCATAATGGACAAAAAGAGTCACCACGCTCTATTTAAATTTAAATCAGAATCATTTTGAAGCGCCGGTTAATGCATTTGCCAGTGGATATTTTTGCAAATCCTCCGTCAGCGTCTGGCATTTTGCATTCATTAAGACAATATGTGACGGAGTGCATTTGTATTTGTCAGCTCTTTCACAGCTGCAATTCCAGGAAAAGTGTTTTAACTTAATCCACTTTGAATTATTCTCAGCATATGAGAAAATATTTTCGATTCAATGTTCACTGAAAAGCTTTTAGGAAACATTTCATAGTATTCTACAGACATTTCGTTCGTTCTCTTAATCCGAATGGTTTTAGTGACTTAAATTCATGGCATTCGACCAGAAGTCGCTGCATTAGACAAATAGTTGAGTATTATGGAACATCTAATTGAAACAAAACTGTGTGGAATTTCGGGAAAAATGGTGCGATGCATAATTTTTGGCCACGAGTAGTGCTGGGATGACTCGCGGGCGCTCCTAGTGTGGACCTACTCCTCAGGGGATTGCCTTGGCCGAGGAAATGAAGCCATACAGCGAACGATTGGGGAAGGCAGAGAAGCGGGGAAGCGTGGAACCAAAAGAGCATTTTCGCCTGAAAAACTGGAGCAACTGAGCGGCGCATGCGCATCACCTTTAACCTCTCTTATGCTCCGTCCCATTCTTGAGAGCGGGTCAGAGCGTGGCGGCGAAAAGAGGTCGGATATAGCACGACAGAGCGCTCCTCATGAAATATTCATGCCTTCCCCGCCGTGAGTCGGAGAAGCCGAGCACGAGAGACAGCAAATGCGGAGAAGTCCAACGATTTTCACAGCACAACTTCTTCAGGCCCATGTCAGTCTTGTGCCAGTCCTCACTTCGGTGATTGTGCGCTGATCCACATCGCGTAGCAAAGAGATCTTCACAAGAGCCTCCAACAGTCGCATTGCGTGTCAAGTGTCAGCGATTATACCGTCGAGATCATCAGGACTCGCGAAAGTGCATCACTTCCAGCGAATATCATATCAAATCCGAAGCGGTCATATCAACTCTTAATTTAAGAGAGTGTGGACAACACTGAAGCGCTGAATTTTCACCGCATAATCCATGTTATTTTTGAACTTATTGGACTTATAGTGAAAAGTGCGCAAACACTTCAAAACTTTCATCTGAAACTCATATTAAAAAAAAAATCTGCAATGTTTAACTAAAAGTGCGCCCAGTGCGGAAAGTTTGTCGTTAATCATCAGCAATTTTCAGCTAGAGTTTCCAGGAAGAATCTCCCGTGAGGTGAATGTCACGAAATTATCTCTCGGCAGGTGGTTCGGCCTTCTGGTGACCCACCATGGAGCCATTTGGCTCGTCTCTGTCGTCCCAAGTGTCACCCACAATCTCCTCGGGCTCACACCTTTGCGTGGAGGGGCAAAAAATCTCGGCATTCTGTTAATTTTCCGTCTCTCTGTCACATTTTACATTTTCACTCGTACCTTCCCCGTAGTACTTGTTAATTTAATTATAGTTTCCACACCCATGGGCGACACACACACACACACACACACAAGCTTTTCCGGGGAAGCAGGGAAGAACACAAGTGACTAGTGAAATATCTAACACTGCGAGGAAATTTCGTTAATGTTTCGCGCTTTACTGCAGCTCTTGCTTAATTAGAAGATTATTGATTTCGACAAGAGATGGCGAGAAGTTAATTTCTATCCTGAATTATTGCTTATAAGTTGAGCTTATGAAGCTTTTCTGCAAGGACTTTTTCTTATCAAAGTTTTAATTTCCAATATGTCATTTTAAATCCACATCAAAAATCACCAGAATTGTACAAATCAATTTAAAAAAAAATTGTTGCCATACTATAAATTTCTAACAAATATTTTTTCTCAGTGCATTGAAAATTGTGTGGAAATGTCTCTTGTTGCTATATTAAAATATTTCAAATTTTCATCTCGGTTTTCCTCAACCACATACACGAGAATTCACCTCACAAGTCACATACAAATGTAGCGAAATAATGGAAATTTTGCCTTATGACGAAGAAAAAGGTGAAATAAGTGGGTAAAATTTATTCACATGCTTTCACTAGTTCGAGAGAGCTTTCGCCCTTCTGCGCCACATTTCCCCTTTTCTTCAGGCAATAATTGAAACATGCTAATTTTGGATTTCCCATCCACCGAAGGGCTTCTCAGAGCGGAAGAATACTCAGTCACTTAATGCATAAAACATGACCCACGATGATTATTTCGATTGTTGCCACCCGAAGTGCATCGAGTTTGAAAATAAACCAACAATTCCACAAGTCACTCGCCTTTGTGCAATTGCAGATGCTGAAGAGTTCTTCTCGCTGTGATTTTATACTCTCTCGTGGGGGTGTTTGATACCATTTGCAGCGTCCCGTCTTCATCTTCAACAATCACACCACTAATTACTCCCGCACATTTTCTCTAAGAGAAAAGCTCCAGCAAAGCTCTCAATGTGTTGACTCTCGTGAAAAGTGTGGCACAGAGTGTAAAAGTGGGCAGCATGAGATCCTCTTCAATTTTCCAAATTTACTTTGGATGTGTAATTGTACGAGACTCTCTCGCACCACACATTTTCTTGGAAACATCTCAAGTCATCCTTGAAGATGCAACACAGAGAAATCTCTTCAGCTAAACATTGCACCATATACCACTTTTGTGCTTTTCCAGATATACAAGAAAGTTTCTCACAACAATTTACGATGCTACAGTGTCAATTTCCCCAGCTAGGAATTTATTTTCACGGGTGGTTTCCCCTCCCCCGTTCCGTGCATGGACGCAAAATAGACGTGGATGTGGTGTGAGAGGATGTTGTAACTTTCAAGTGAAGCTCAGTGAGGCGAGAAAGACCTCTATTTTCCTCGGCAATGGCACAACTTCATTTCCAATAGGTGATATCTTGTATTGCTCTCGTGATACATTCGCCGGGGAGAAAGACTTGCGGGGCAAAAAGAAAATCATACGAGAAGTTCGATCTCTTACCCGTATATTTAAGCGGCTGGACAGGTTATTTCTCAGTAGACGCTCTTCTCCACCTTCATAGTTTTAAACGTGATATCAAGAGGTGTGCTCAAGTGTATAAATTTGCAGCTTTATCGACTTTATCTTGAAACATTGTAGTGTTTTATGAAATTGTATCAGATAATAAAAAACTATACGAAATTCTCAAGCGTATGATCAATAATTGAACAATACACACCATGAAAATGCCCCAATGCGAAGCCCCCAAACACAATTAACCATAAAATTACTCGTAAGTGAGGCCCTTGCCTTGAAATTTGTACACCCCGTGGGGCGAAAACTTCCGGATGAATCTCTGGGAATTTGGAAGGGGCGCAAAGAGGAAAAATTCTCACCAACCATAGCGAGAGCGTCGACACTGAAATATCACAAATCAGACACCCACAAACTTGTGCTGAACTTTTAATCACTTCTTCTGTACTATTCAGACTTGGGCGAAGAAACACAAGAGGAGAGAATGGCCTGTGGGGCGAGCGGTAACAAGGAGAAGTGTTACTGTATTATGAATAAGTGTATGTTAGTTTCTGGGGTGGGACATTCTCAAGCAGAATCAAGTTACACAAAGTTCCGGTGCCTTTTCCACACCAATTTTTACCCACACCCACGCGCTCCACTCCCCCCCGGGCGCCCTCGAGTTAATCTCTGGGTCAAAATGTCGCAGTGGAATTACAATATGGATGAGGCGGCCCGGGGAGCCACAGGGTAAGCATGCGATACACACACCGATCAGGCCGGACAAATTCCCTTTCACTCTGTCACACGGACTCTAATACATAATTTGATTTGTTTAACCTTTCGCCAGTGGGGGTGGCGAGCGCTCGAGCGCGCTTTTCGAGGGGGGGGTAGAATGGCAATAAAACAGCGCGAGCGAGAGGGGTATTTCTGTCAAATGGCATTATGGTCATAAGTTGCTATGAATAGCCAGTGGCGATATGGATTTTTCTAACTGATTAGGGCCTCTTCTTATGTACATCAGATTCTCAAATATTCTCTCTCTCTCTCTCACACTCTTTCTGATCTGCATATAAAGAATCCGTCGACCTTTTCCCAAAATCACAATCGAATATCTTCGCACGTGTCTCTCAGGTATTATGAATGCTGAGAAGTGACAAGAAAAGGGGAGCACAAAGCCTCTGTGGGCGGAAATGTGACAACATCATTGTCGACACTTTGCACGTGAAAAATTCCGGGATATGCCAAAAAAATCTCCCAAATATCGATTTTGTGTGAATTTTTCATCGGTTCCCACGCGAGAAAGAGAGATATCTCTCCTGTATGGAGTTCTTTTTGCTCTCCACCAAGCCACGCTATATATGTAAATATTGTAAAACAGTGGAAATCAATTTCTCACCATCATTCAATACTCTTCACACTCCGAGTCAAGTCGGGTGGCAGAATGATTCAGGAGGAAACAGGGAAAAACTGGTAGTTTAGAGAGTGGATGGAAAAGGATCACGAAATACAATGATTCAATTTCCACATTGAGATATTCCATGGACAATTTTCACGTGGATGAAATCGGGAAAAAATCCTGTTGCTCTAGCAAAATGCTCTCGCCATGGTTCTATTTACCACACAAATAGTATGTTTTAGTTATGCTATGTATTTCACCGTCTCCCTCGCGTTCATGCTGCCAAAGTGCATTGAGTGCTTCTAATGAAAACAAAACCCTCCTTGCAGGCATAAGAGCTGGGGTGTAAATTGATAAAGGTGATCCAGCAGCGGGACTTGATGAAAAAGTAACTAATTTGGCGTACAAACTGGCAAATGAAGAAATATTGTCGCCAAGAGAATGAACAGAAGCTCTCCACACAGGAACTGAGTAGAGAAATCGTGATAGTGTTTGAGTGAAAAAAGAAATTGAGGATTATAAATGACTGTGAGTTGCTGTGCTGGGGGACGAATCAGCAGTATTTTGGATATGAGACAAATAAAGATGTGGCCCATCATCGTTCTTCTGCTTCTTCTCGCTCCAGGTAAGAACTCCATGTTTTTCCTTTTTCACCACTCCAAAGAGCCACACAATCATGCCGGAGATGCATTTCTCCGCTGTGATGACTCCCATTTGTCATATTAAATTGGAGAGAAGAGGAAAAGTGAAAAATTTTAGTTCAATTTCCACGAGTGCTTTTAACTCCATACGGACAAAATTGTCTCTGGGGATGCGCCGTTCATATAAACAAACATACACATATACATATCTAAAAATGCAGGCAATCGTGTTATACCACTAATTGAAGTGGTTTTCAAATGGAAATAATTCAGAGCAGACGTTACACAAGTGGTGTTGTATAAAGGTTTAGCGAATGTGTGAACGATAAAATTACTCTTTGAACATTTTATCTCAACTTCGCCATAGCATTAGTGGTTTTGGTTTTTATTTTTAGCAAATACACAGAGTAACACACATGAAAGTAGGAGAAGCAAAATATGGGTATAGATATGATCAGTGAAAAGCTGCGACTTTATGGAAAAATACACTCTTACGAGTGAGATAAATAAATAAAATCCCGCAGAATCCTAGTGGCACACATTTTCATGCATGACATGACATTAAATGACGCTCTCTCCCTCCTTTACGATGCCATCCGATGGCAATTCTAAGATTGACGGGTTATAATATAATGTAATAATATTTTTTTCGTCCTATAAAATATTCAGATTTCCCCTTGAACATCGTGCTTGCCGCCCAAACAGCGCTTTTACACTTTCTTTTTCGCCAGGCCACAAAAAAGACACCAGCCAGCCCAGTCGCTCCACCTCTATTGGACACAGAGTGTCTTGAAAATGCAAAGCCGGAGAGGAAATCGATAGAGTGGAGAGTGGCAAAATAAATTCACAAGACATGGGGACAGAGGCGATGAATTGACGAAGGTCCGTCTACCTGCCGTCAGCAATTGTTGCCTGTTAACACGTAAAGGAGCCTCCATAATGGTTTTTCGCTGAGTTGTGGCTTACCCCATGCTGGCAATGTATCCCTAACCTACTCTCTCTCCGCTCCTCCTCAAATAATCAAGGATTTTCCTCAGACCGGTGAAAAGGCCACCCTTACAAGGAGTCTCAGACAGGCTTCTGTCGCTGTATTATTCAACTCCTTGCCTGTCCGGTAACAAGGATGACACACTAATTGAATGGCGGGAGGAAGTGCAAAATTCATATATTTTTATACTTTCCGCAAGTAAGAAGATTTGGACAAAAAGAAAATCGACACGTAATGATACAGTTCTTAATTTGATATTGAGAAAATCCAATTGAATTGAATCATTCCGGCTGCTTGCATAGCCATTTGATATTGAGATATATCAATACCCAAGAGTAGCTGACAGAGCAATCCCATCTGCAACAAGATGGTAACACTTATCGATATATTGCTGCACATCTCTCTGAGCATATATTGGAACATGGAGAAGTGAGGGGTTGGAAATTGAAAAATTGAAGGAGAAAAAAACTCCCATATATCCTACTTTTCCATCATGCAGACAAAGAGAGTTAACAAAATTATTGTACGTTTCTATAACTAATGCAATAAAGTACATAAGGCGGAAGGGGTGGTGCGCTGTGCGGGGAAAAAAGCGAGAAACTGAGCTCCAGGAGTGAAATATGGTTTTGGCATTTTGCTGAGCGCAGCGGTTCCCCAGAGATGTGAGGGGATGAGCGAGAAAATGGGTGAATTTGGTGTGCTGTTTTGGGGTGGTGCTGCGCCCCTTCGCTGTTGGACAGGGGAAAAAACGCACTGCGATGAACAAATCTTCCTATTTCGGCAGATTAGTGGAAATGTGAAACGCATAAATCACTAGACAACGGACTAGTGCTGCCTCATAAAGTGCTCGCGTCGAGCAACAAATGATGCCTTCTATTCGACATTTAATATGTATTCACAACATGACGAACTACATCCCGCACTCCCCTGCTGCTGGGGTATAATTAATACACAAGCAAACAGTCCATATCAGCGGCGGAACCCATCTTCCCACTCCGCTGATGAATCTCAAAGCGAGATTAATGATTTTTTGCGCCGTCACTTTGAACTTTCACATGTACATTATTTACAAAATATCCCCCGAATTCCGCTGCTCAATTTTCACATGACTGCTGTGGACGCCATTTGTGGGCTGACTAATCGCACTTGAGGTCATTTCCACACTATATTTATAGCCCTCTGAACATTGTGCCACAATTTTTCCTCCGCTGCATCCGATGCTCGTGCGTGCTCTGCGACAGATGACAAGAGACGACGAAGGAGGAAGATATTTAGAGAGCTATTGGATTGTAGACTGACGAGTAATTGCGGGAGTCGTTAACACTCTTCTGGAAAGTCAATTTGAAGCAGATTTGTGGTTCTTAGAACAGATTTTGCCAAGTCAATGTTATTAAAAGGCACGTCGTGAAATTTTGTTTTTATCGCATGAAATTTATTG
Source organism: Phlebotomus argentipes (assembly GCF_947086385.1). Lineage (NCBI taxonomy): Eukaryota > Metazoa > Arthropoda > Insecta > Diptera > Psychodidae > Phlebotomus > Phlebotomus argentipes. The sequence goes on along the minus strand of NW_026776181.1, from coordinate 1,806,084 downwards.
CAAGACTTACTCCAATTTCATACGCTTTTCCCGTTGTGGGAAATTCCAGAAATCATCTTGTATAGAATTTGTTGAGGCGAATAGAAACTGTTAATTAAGTTTATTGATAAGGAATATGTAAAATTCAACCTTCAAGTTATCGAGCATCAGTCTCAGGATGATTAAATTTGTCAAACTGGGGCAATAATTGAATTTTTCCTGTCATAAAATATTCAGCGTCATGACAAAAAACAGCACTTTAATAGCCCATACATAAAACGCCGCTTTCACGGTATTTCATTTCACCGTGAATAAATACCGGCCGCAATTAATTGAGGACTTTTATTACACCATTTAATTACAGCAGTAAAATACGCGCAGAAATCATTATCGAGCATAGAATTTTCACTCCTATGCGAAACATGAGTGTGAAATAATGGCACATGTGCTGCGTTGGCGAAAGTTGAAATGTTTATACGTGGTTGAGGGTAATTTAGGCGGGAAAAAGGCTAGAAATTAAATATATGGCGCTTGATCTGTTGACTCACGAATGGATATATTTTGCAGAAATTTATGCAGATTGCAAATCATTGTGACAGACGTTCAATAATGGCATGCGGTTTTAGGTGACTGCCGCATCCTGTCATCAACAGTGCGTCAGGCGATGGGATTACTTCCACAGCGCCAAATAGCTCTCCCAAATATCACAATTCCAGTAATGCGAGACTCCTCATTCGGAGGATTTTGGAGCTTAATTGCTTAATTAATACCGGTTTAATGTTACAATGGGATAAATGATCACCCAAGAAGGTTCGGGGCTCGAGCGTGTTCATTTTCTTGACCCCGTCCTTTCTGGCGAAGGGGCGGGTGTCCAATTTTCATCACTTCACAACACACTATAATGAATCCTTACAAGATTGCCCAACACTGTGACTATGTTACAAAAACTCTCACTTTTCTCGCTCCCTTTTTGCCGGATCAAGTATCTTGGAAACTATGAGGTTTTCGTGTAATATCGACTCAAGTATAATGTTCATTCTCACCACTCAAAGTGGGTTCACTTTATAATAAACTGCAATCTAAAAACTTTAATTATATTTGACCACGACTAAGTAGAAAATAGGTTAATTCAGTGATTTGTCAGGACTAATGCTTCAAATACATTAATCATCTCTGTAGTAAACCCGCTTTTGGACACCCAAATAATACGATATAATGAAATCGGATCAGCGACTTGGTGGTTTACACTTTTTATTTGTACATAATTTTTAATTTCCAAACACATTCGAAGCACATGTAAATTGAATAATTGAATTTTCTGATGAATAATTGAATGTGCGCGGGTTCATGGAGGAATTTTTAGTGCATTATTTAAAATTGGCCCACTTTGGCCTGTCGGTACGGAAAATACAGAGCCCAGTGTATATATATAGCTCGCTTTTCCTCCACTATCACTCATCCCCCATGTATAGTGCTTTCTCTGGCAAAAATATGAGCATTCGGACGTTTTTGCCATGCTCATCACACTATATATACCCAAAAACTCATTTATATTTCCCTGAGTTGCGCTGGTGAAAAAAGTCAACTCTGGGACTTGAATGAAAAAAAAAATTTAATAGATGAATAAGTAATAAAAAATTGAAATATAGAGGCATAAATTTTTAAAGCTCCATTTTCATTGGATACCAATGTAATACAGTGGACACGACGCAGTGGATATGTTGTCCCCGAGATGTGTGCCCGATTTCCACCGGGGAAAGGCGGTGTGGGGAATATTTGTGAATAATTAAAAATCGATACAACCACGCGGATTAATCATGCATTCGCCCGCCCAATGGGTGGGCCCTTGGGTGGCTGTGGACACGGCATCGTCCGGTGGCCGGGCGACGGGGATTGGCCTGAGAATTTAAGCTCTTCCAGCGCGAGCATTAAAAACAATTTTACAAATCAAACCACTCAACCATGAAGACAATAATTGGATTTCTCATCAGGAAGATTGGCAATCAGGTTGCTTTGGGGCGGAGTGATGTTGCTTGTTGTGTGTAATTGTACGAAGAAGGCTTGAGGTTTCTCTTTCACATGCCATAAGCCTCATCGAATGGTTTTCCATCCAACCAATAAATTGCCTTCCCCATCGTCTCACAGTTATATCTTACCATTGGGGCCATCTGAGCTGAATCACCCTTCCAGAAGGGAGATATCTTGTGCAACAATTCCTTGCACTGCGGAGAGGGGCTTTCTTATTTCCGCTAACTTACCAAATTAGGTGGGAATTGAACTCTCAGAGAAGGTATAAATTCGGACACCCTCTTTTTACCTCCTTAATTGCTTGTCTTCGAGCTGTTCTTTATGTGCAAGATATCGAAATTAACCGCATAATCTTTTCAAATTGGACCACATCAATTAGTCGCAATTTCACAATTGGAAAAGATATCACTCTTCACCACTGATGTATACAAATCCAAACAACATTAAATTAGCCTTTAAACCAGCAAAATAACACCAGGAAAATGGTTAACAATGAATTGAGGTGAATAAACAGCTTTCGCATAAATACAACTAAATTAGATTCAAAAGGTGTGTTGTTCAATGCATGTGTATCGTAATTTTTGGATTGAAATATAATTATTTTTATGAAATTACCATCATTCATAAATATTGAGATAATCACGTGAATTGTAAAATCGAATCATGATATTTTGCTCTGAATGGATGATTAAACTGGCTAAATTGCTCATATTCAGTCCAGATTATCTAACATACTTTAAACTATGGCATCCAATTAAAACATCCTCCAAAATGTGGAGAACATAGACATAAAGTGGCGCAATAAAGTGTTGAAATGCCACAATAATTCTCTCGGAGTCGTCAACAACCCGACATTCAGCTATTGGAAAAGCAACATGATTCTATATAGCATGTTCTTTTTCAGATATTATTTTCAGCTTTTTGTGCAAGAAAAAAAGCTAATGATTTAAAAATGGCGGCACTCAGCAAAAATAGAATTTAATCAGTGACAAAATTTATTTCATTTTCCCATTCATTGCATACATATCCACCCCACAATCCACTCGTAAAATCTATAATTATGCCGCAGCGATGCATCACCATAGTTTCTCCAGAGTTAACTCGGGCAATATTTCATAATTTTTTGTCCAACTCAAACTTCTCCAACGCAGCGAAAGGAGGGAGAAAGAGGGCACGATTATGCGATTTCATGGCGAACATATGGAAAAATTAGTGGCTTTCCACGGAGTCCGGAACTTTCTTGCACTTCGTCAGGAGATTCAGCACGGGAAAAAGTGTGAACTTCAGCAAATAGGTCACACGAAAGACCGTTTGCTAAGGCTTTCGCAGAAAATTGTGGCCATGAATAAGTGTAAAATTCTTTAGGTAAATTTCAAACTGAGCGCTGCATTTTCCTTCATATGGATACGAGAATTCCCTTTCTTTTGCAGCACATAATATAAAATTTACATTATATGAACGAATTTGATGCTTCTAGTGAGTACAGTGAATAAAATATCATCATATTTTGGAGTTTGAGTGACTAACAAAAAAAGGCAATAAAGAGAATTGGACTTGAAAAATCGCGCCATTAATTGCGATGAAGACGATGGAGAAAAATATGTGAAACGCCACAATTTCATCTTAATTCCTCATTCTATGCCATCCAGAGCATTATGTACAGAGAAGAGCTACCAGTGTATGTAAGGCATGTATGAGTTATGTTATAGTTTTCTCAATACATTGTCATTTGTATGTGTTTTCAGCTCGTTGAGCATTTGCCGCGTATTAATTAATTTTAATTAAACCTCTTAGTAATTTGAAGTCAACAAAGCAAATGAGCGACAATTTATATTTTGTCGTCTTGTGATTAAATTGCCTAGCCTCTTGGTTGTTTGTCATGCTCAGGAGGGCGGAATGCAAACAATATGGTTTCCCTTTCTGTGCAGTCCCTATTTACACACCATATTTCCCAATAGCATCTCATGCCATTTATTCACCACCGCAAGCGTCCTCCTGAATTTCCGTCTTCTTCTTGTCACTGCACTGGAGGAAGGAAATTACGAGCAATTCCATCGAATCATCTGAATGGGGGCGGAAGTTGGAGTTAAATATTTTAGGGTGTGAGTGACTTTTTATGCCTTCCGCCCCCTCAAATACAGGCCACGATAAAAATCAACTTAATTCCGTGCCGTTTCACGAAAAAAAACATGCACGCTGTTTCTCACATTCTTAGGTAACATGGTTTAATTAAAAGAAAACTAGTCGCTCTATGAGAATTTTTACGATGTTCTCGTTGCTTTTGCTTTTCAATTGCGACAATTCTTCACTCATTTTTGCAATCATTTTAACTGTATCCAAATAGTTTAGACAAATATTCTAATTTGTCCATATTTGGTTCACGTTTGCTGAAAATTATCTCAGTAATCAAAAATTATGTACCGTCATAATTCCACTCTCTCGACACAAAAAAGCAGAATTTTTTAATGAACTTGTACAATTACAGTGCAGTACATTGAAATTGTGCATCACATAAAAGTTCCCTCCTCTGTATTTCCCTCAGCAACAATGGTATTCCTTACATGGGCACAACTCTTGAATAAATAGAACCTCAACTAAGAATGAGCTGGGCTTAAAATGTACAAACTGCATGTACACTGTGAGTAATTATTCTCTCCTTTTCGCCCCGCTCCCTTTTTGCTGAGCTTTCACCTAAACTTCTGCCTGTCCGACGAAAATGTTTTTATCATTGGATAGTTTCTGGGGCGGGAAATGACTTGGTGGCGGCGGGTGAATCGAGGGGCGGCTGTTTAGGGAGCTCTGGTGGGATATTTATAATGCCATGGGAGAAGCTTTCACTACATATGTACGTGCGGTGGAAATATATGGTGGGCATTGTACAGTATAATGAGCTGCAAGTAGGTCAGCTAAATGTGTTAGAAGCAGAGTTATTATTTCGTCCGGTGTGACCCCCAACTGCTTCCCGCCTTGAACGTGATACTCAATTTCGCCCAACATTCGGCCGACACTTTTCCAATGCAAATGCCCAGCGCATTGACCACCAGCGACAATGTCAATACAGTTAGTATTCATGCCGCCCATTTATCTCGGCCACACATCAAACGCCCCAGTATAGTATATAGTTTTTGCCACATCTTTGTTCAGCACGAAGAATACCTTTTGACCATCATCAAGTGCATATTTCAGTGCGCTTTGTTCCATAATTCATTGGACGGTGGGGCGAAAGTTGGTCGACCACCAATTCGGCCAAAGCCACCCTCCGGACTGAAGCACGAATGCGGCGAAGCCGGTGAATGAATTGCAATATTCAGTGCCATTCGTCATTCGCCCGAAAAACATGACTAGGCATATGCAATTTTGGGATATTGTACACTGTGTGCACACACATTTTCCGTTGCCATTCAGTGTTGCACTGCCGCCGGATCATTTTTTCGCGCTACCAGAGTTTTTGTCGTTTATCCAAATAAGGAATAGCTTATGGCGCCATTAGTTGTGAAAGCATTGGCGATAGGAAAAAATTTCCTATCACCATCACCTGATATTTCTCAACTGTGTTGCTTTGGAAAAACACACCAAAAGTCACAGCATGCAAGGGAAAACTCCATTAACAATTGGAAAGTTTTCAGCATAAATTACACCGCAACTTCATGTGAAAATTCATTCATAATTATGCATTCAAATAACTCATGATTTGGTCGGAAGAGCAAGTTCTTATAAATCTCCTTCTGGTGTGCCTCTCCAAATAGGAATTCCAATCAATATTAATTCATCTGACGAGGAAAAAAACTTGTTTATTGATTTGCAAATCGGGTAGTAAAAGCAAAACGATGTAAATTGATTATTTGATTATCATTCAACATGGCGAAGGGAGTTGTAAAACTTTTACACGAGAGCCTGGAAAAAGCTTTAAGTTGAAGCGAGAAATTTTAATTAAAATAAAAAACAATCTTGAAAGTTTTCCACTTCTCTTTCCTGCCTCAGCGACGCACATAGGCGTAGCATGGGAAAAGTATGATTGATATCTGAGAGAGAATCTCTCGTGAAATCGGCCTATTGAACAGTGTCAGTCTTGTATGGCGAATAATTAAATTTCTTCCACTGATATTTAATTGAAAATGCATCGCCCGGGAATAGTACTGTCAGAATGAAAGTCAATTAAATTCCATGAATGAGATTCCCATTCGTGCTGGCGGAATTTTTTCATATAAGCCCAGAGATGTAATCATTCCCGATGAATTCGATAAATTTGAACGATGGGATGTCGCTATGAATTTAATAAAAGCAGCATGAGTTATATACTTACAGAAGTCAAGAGGTTCATAGAGCAGAAAGTGCCGCTTAAACATGTGCGAACTTCTCGAAATTTCATACTATTCATCCAGATAATTTGTCAACTTATTCTTTATCCAATCCGCACATACGCAAACGGAATTTATGCTGTACATCTCTGATTGTAGGACCATAAAGCATGGCGAAGGATCTCTGATGTGGGTAAAAAGAGCTGGAGGTGGAAATGGGAAAAAAAATCCACTTCTCACACTCATCTACATTAAAGTTGCTCCACTCTCGGCAAGAAATTTCATCAAAGTTTGTTGAAGAAGTTAATACTCTGGGTGGTAAAATGCGAAAGCTCAGCCGCCAGAGATGGTGCTCCAGCCAAGAATTATATGCTGGAAGCTCTCGACTCTAACCAAATTCAACTTGCTCGCCTCACTGGCGTTCATTCTCGGGAGTGGCAAGAGTCGCCCTCCGCAAGGAAGCCAACAAGGTTCCTGGTGGCGAAATGGCAGAATTATATTAGCACATATACACAAGATTTGATAGGTGCATTCGAAATCTTCAAGCGATATAACGTATGAAATTCTACATGACGACAAAGTTAAACAAACTCTCTCACATACACTGAATAGAGAAATTCTCTCTCTCTCTATCCTTCCCTCTCTCTCTCTCTCTCTCTCTCACTTCTCCGCCTAAAGATAGCGAACGTGGCTAAAGTTTTGCTCAGCGAGGAAAACACAAGATTGTTTTAAAATATTTGACTTTGCCGCGCTGTTTTCTCCAAGTTCATTCATCCGTTTTATCTGGGTTCAGAAGAGATTCATTCAAGGAAGACAATTGTCTCGGATGTCATGCCAACTTCCAGGAGAATTAATTCACAAGGAATACAACTCAGTCTAATTTTGTCGCCTCTAAGATAAGTGTCTTCAGCCATTTTCGTGCCCCAACTCATGATTATGCACTCAAACATGGGCAGAAAGGCGAGAAATTGTTTGCAACAAGTTGCATATTTCATCTTTCTTGCCAACTTTTTGCCACGATGTCGCTTTCTTTTCGCTATTTGCAGACTAGCTTTGGATATAGTAAAGTGATTCATGTCAGTGGCCAATAAAGATAGGAATAAATACTCATTTTTAAATATTACTAAAGGCAGATTGCTTATTAGTGGGTAAATTTTTAAAAAGAATTTATAACAAAAGCTTCTTAGAGCAATTATTATAAAACTCTGGAACAATCTTATCAAAAGTTCTGTAGCGTAACATAAATATTTCCCTTACATAATGTGCTAAAGCCCTGCAAATAAGAGAAAAAGTATTATTTTGTCAAATTTATGCATTCGTGTAATAATATTATTCATGAACTTTTTATTTGTGTTATTTATTGGGAAAAAATCCAGTTCATATTCACCAAACAAGCAGCCAGAAAATATTGTCATAGATGATATTTTGGTTTTATTCGAACTCGAGAGCGAGGCTTGTTTTATTGTTTCATCAACGAAATTGGTCATATTGGAATCAATGTGCGCGGAAGTAATAAAAAGAGAGAATTGCCAATGGCCAATGAAGTCAAATTGCAAATTAATCAAGTGGAAGGACAGCAATAGAGAGCAACAGAGAAGTCATAAAAGTGCACAAGTGCAGAGATATTGAGTTTGCCGGACAGACGGAATGCACTGATGACTCGGGCGGTCCATCAGTGACTCCGGGCGCGCAGTAATGTTCAAATTGAGAGCCCGATGTCGAATGCACGCTGAGTGGTGAGATGGAGGCGGGAATTTCAAATTGAATTTGGAAACTTTTTGATTGACGCCAAATTGAAACAAATAGACTCTCGCAGCGGAAATTGATCGGTTTTCGTCAGAATCCAATGAGAAAGTGGTGAAGATAATGAAAGGTTGTCGACGTCTAATGGAAATAAAATCATGTTTCTGTATACAGAATTCATTTATTCTCTATCAATTAAGCAGAGATAAAACATACTAGAGATGCTAAAGTAGTAAGTTCTCATGAAATTGACATAATTTTTATAAATATAAATATAAAAATTATTTCTCAAATTAAATTTATCGTTGTTTTATGATTTCATCATCATTAAAAGCATAGAAGGGAAAAAAGCTTATTTATTTCATCATGAGAGAGTCTAATTTAAAATTCAGCGCAAAAATGATAAAATTATTTAATTGATTTCCCAACCATAATCGCATGAAATGTGTCTGTCATAAAATTTGCTTGTGCATATTTATTTTGTTCATCAAATTAATCTGAAATTGAATTTCTGAATGCTTCATTTGCTGCTTACCTTCTAATTTCCTCTCTCTGTCTCCTCTCCATTTCCGCGGGCCTTTCATTTCGCTTTTCCGGGAGGATTTCAATGTGCAAAAATGGGGGTGAAATTACAAATCATGACTTGGGGGAAAAGCGATGAAAGCTAATAAAAATGCTCATAAAGGAAATGATTGGGTGTCTGCAGTATTAATCAATAGGAATTTGTTCTCCTTTTTTTTATAAATGCTCAGCGAATGAAAAGGGTGCGGTTTCGTCTTTTATTTATGCATGTGTTTCGTATTGAACATTGCAAAATATGGCGAAAAACTGAGCATTTTCCTCACTATCAGATTGCATCTTTTACACGTTTGCCCTGTTGGAGGATGATATGTTTCCCTATACTTCTCAAGTCTTTGTGTGCTTTGCCAGAGAGGACAAGCATAATCGGCTTACACCTCTGCGGCTCTTCTCAGTTACATCCGATAATTTATTTACAAACGCCACCATTCTTTTTCACTTTCCCACGCGGCAGCTTCATCTTTTCTTGGCGAATACTTGACATTAAAATCGCTTTCTTCCCGCTCTGTATATCGCTATTATTGCCATTATGACCTTCTTATTTTTGCCAGAAGACCATTTTCACATTCCACGCATTTAAAGTTATCGCGCCCTCTTATGATTTTTTGCTGCCACAACTTCTTCCGCTTGGCAATTTTCAGTGTGTTTGCGAGATGTAACGAGGTCGATTCGCTGGCGGGAAAAAATTTAACACCTCTATGACAACAAAAGAAAGAATAATAGCTCATACACCGGTGAAAAATAGCTCGTTTTCTTCATGTTGTTCACTTCACCCTCTCTTCATTTCTCATGTCGCGCAAGACGCCCCCATCCTGTCCCCGCGCATACACACTCGTCAGGCCACGTGAGGGGCACAAAAGCCCCCGGAGACTTTTCACTGCCCGAGTTCTCAGTATTTAGCTTTGGGCTGTGCACGGGGTTAAAAATCACTCTTACATAAGAGCCTCGGCCGCGTATGAAAAGCGAAAAAGTCACATTAATCTTCAGCAATTTTCCTCTTCAAAACAGCACAAAAGCAGGGTTTTTCCAGGGCCGCTCTGCTAGGCAAAAAGAGCCGTGGCTCTGAAAATTTTTTTCATCACTTTTCCACCACAAAGCATTTAATTTCAGTGTTACGATTATCATAGTTTAGCCATTACTGAACCGGAGAACAAAATCCATTGACTCTCCTAGTTTATTCCAGTAATTGAGAAAGAGATATCATTATAATATTTTGGGTAATTCCCAGTACGCATGAAGAAATGAATTTTCCCCTTGATTTTCTCTAATCGCGCCTCGGTGGGATGCGATTTGAAGTCTCGTGAGTGCGGGTCCCGCAAGACACGTATAACTCAAGGAACAAAGCCAAAAGCAAGGGCCGATAAAAAAGATAAATATAGAGAGAGAAATCACAAGAAAAATGAAAAACTGGTGGCGCGTGAGGATGACTTCTTTGTCTCACTGTAATTGGAGTGATATCTTAATCCACGACAACAGGGCAAAGTTGTCCTCTCCAGCACGCATCCCACAAGTGTGCTCCTTCATTTTCTTGCACAAGTGCCACGCTATAATCCTCCTCCAACGCTAATAATCTCACTTGAAATACCCTGCCGTCCATTTTTCACAATATCGAACTCCATTTGAAGGAGATGCGCAGCAACTGCCACATCATAGACGGGATTAAATGCTATTTCGTGTGGTTTTCTTTGTACGAATAACTTTAGCCGGAGTTGCAGATGATCTGGGAAAATATCCAGGGTTGCATTTAAGGCTCATAACTTTGGTTTCCATGCCAAACTGAAACTTATAATAGATTGTTTAGAGCTGTTCTTAACATTTTACGTCAAGGGGAAAATCATGAGAAGATATAGCATCGATTCCTCGTCAATTTGTAGCCATGTAACATGCTAGAGAGTTTGAAAAGAAAGTCCAATGTCTATATAATTAAGATTCCCCGACAACTTTGAATCAAAGAATTTATGTTTAATAAAAACGAACACGTTATAAGTGACTGCGAGAAAATCTTGATTTCAATCTTCATTACCATACTCAAGCCTCTATCCTTCAAACACCATCAATTTATACACATTTCTAAAGCAAATTTGCGGTGAATCTAGCGCCGAGCCTATACGACCGCCTCCTCAATCTGTTCCTTCCCTATGACTATCGCTTGGAAGGCAAATATGAAGTACAGGCACACTGGAAACCCCCGTTTAGATTTAATTAAATCAATAACCTGTACAGATTCCCAGAGAGTATGTTGGCTGAGCCGCAAGCCTTCGGAGGCTGATTTACACCTGTTTTGCAATTTCTGGAGTGACAAACGCCGAGTAGGAGGCGTTCGTTGACAGTGGACTAGACTTGTGATTGATGCACTCCTGGCATGTTTTCATGCTTCAAATATGATCTATTACGAAGTCTCTACTACGTCCGCAAGAGCATTCCCCCGCCTACCGAGCAAATTGCGGTTGGACACAAAATTCAAACACAAAGATTGGGCGAAAGGCACACACAGTTGGGCAAGAGAATGGCATCACATCATTCAATTATTGGGGGCAGCATCCGTGGGAAGGATTGCAAGTTGATTGCATTGCAGTGACCTCCGGGTTTGTCGGCTATTAAGAGTGCCAACATATGGGTCAATATGAACTTGGCACTGAGTAAAATTACACAGAACACCCCACAGTGCCTTTTCATTCCACCGGGCGCACGATGGATGCCAGCGAGGCTGGAGAGACACCATTTAATCGATTCTCAGCACTCATGGCTCGGGCATTAGACGCTTTTGTCCAGTCGGCAAATCGATTTATGCACTGCGTATCCATTTAATGATTTGCCGTTGTCCTTTTGCAACTAAGCTGCACTGTCATGGGATAAAAAGTCAGCATAACGTGATGCTCTGCATGGAAGAGGCCAGATAATGAGAGGTTGTGAAATTCCTCTAATCTAATTACATGCTCATGTTTGCAATATGTTAATAAATTATTCAAATTCTGAGCGAAATTAATATATACATACAACTAGACATTTCTATTAATTAAAAATTCTATAATTCATTAACATTTAAATACTTCACTCAGATTATTTGGGCATAATATGGCGAGGATAAAAATCTGGGAATTCATTGCGCTACTGACAATTTTAACTTTATAGTGATAATGTGAATTTTGACAACTCACGGGAAAATGCTATTGAGTTACAAATTATTTTCGCTCACATTAAAATTTTCCATGAATTCGTGTTGATGACACAAAGGAATGAATGTAAACATACCCGTTCAGTGTTATGATAATTAACAGTATTTTCAATTATGTACTATTATTATGCCGTAAATCACTGAATTATTTGTTGCAATTTTTCCGTTATACAGGAAAAATACATAGATTCCTCAATTTAGCATACATAATAAAAATTGAAAACACTGAAGAACATATGCTGAAGAGCATACTGAAACGCATGTTTTCCTAAAAATATATATATTCAATGAAAGTTGAGAATTTTTATACGAAGGTATTCCTATATGGATAATAGAGAAAATTCTCTGAGAGCTTTTCCACTTTTGTATGTGTTACAAGTGACTCCAGAGAAAGTTGCCTTAAGAAGTCTTGGGAGAAATTATAATGTTGAGGAAGAAACTTTTATTGCTGAATCAATTTGGACTTTCTCGTTTTCATCATTTCTTCAATTTCACATTGTGGGCAAAAATTGTATCTGTGTGAAAAGTTTCTCCATATTTGCAAAAATGTACGTGGTTGTAAAAGGAAAAGTTGAGGGAGTGAGAAGAGACGCAATGAAGATACACAATCATACTGCCAAGAGGATATAACTTTATGAGAAAAAAGGGTGAATAGGTGGTGTTGTTGAGAATTTTCTCACCCAACATTTCCTATGCATAATTTTTACGCAAATTGTTTTCTCTTTTTTATTTTTACATTCGTTTCTATTGTTCAGTGTTCAAAAGAAAGGCGTTTAAGGATTGTTGGCTTTGTCTAAATTCGGAGTTTTTTCCCCTCTAATATTTCTCATTGTTTTTCAATTACATTAGTTTATTGAATAATCATGGAAATTTTCAGTAGAAAAAAAAAACATATTAACAAATAATCTATAAAGATAGAGAGTTTGACAGCTGAGTGCTTTAGCAGGAGAAAAAATAGCATAAATGGCTGGATTTATGGCCTAATTTCGCATTCTCAAACTTGTACATATAGGTTTGCCATTTAACAAAGCCCCACGCATCCCTAACTCTGACGTAAAAATCACCGCCGCTATAACCGAACCTCGTTTACCAGGACACTTTTCCCAATCCCCGCTCCCAAGTGGCGATAAATTGAAGTGGAGGTGGTTGAGTCGGTGGAGGAAAAGTCTCGATTTCGGATGTGTGTAAATATTCATCAGTTTATTGAAAAGTTTCCCATCATCAAATCCTTCGCTTCTTTTTCGCTCCGCCGCCATGGATGGAGTTTGGGGAACGCCCCAAATTGCTGGTGGAGATGGGAAAACAGGAAATATATTTGTATTTCCACTCAATATACTCTAGAATTCAAATTGAACCAAATTGCTTTTGGGGTTTTGACTGTGAGGCAAGTTTCTCAGAGGGAAATCTTGGTTGGGTAATAGTTTAAAAGATATGGCGGAAGTAGCATCAAGCAACAAATCCTCGGTGGAATTGAAAATTTCACTACAGCCAGCAGCCAGCACACATATTATCATTTAGTATCTCTACTAATTGTACTATTAAATCAGTTTAATTCACCCCTTTCCCACAGTGCTCCAAAAACACAGAGTGAGAGAGAGAGAGAATGCTGTGATTGTAGATTTTCAATCTATCTCTGAGAGATACTTTGATGTTAGTTCACGAGTGACAAGTGAGGAGACTAACGAGAGACGCACAACAATACAGATAAGAGATTAATTATCCTTGTGTCAGGCTCCAATTTGGCTTTTGCTTTCGCATACATAATACATTTTGGGTCCATAGAAATCATTTCCGTCCTGTCTCCGCACTCAAAATCCTCCCTATCTCTGTTGCTCACATCCAAAGTTATAAATCTTCCCAGCTGTTTGGTATTCCTGTGATTTATTTCACAAAATTTATTACGATAGACACACTGTTACATACACTCACCTCAACCTTCTCGCTAAAAGTTGCAAAAATTCTAGATGAGGAGACACACAGCCATGGCAAGGTAAATGGTGTATGTGAAGTAAATTATGCATCAAACCATTCTCAGACAGAACTCGCCTAAACTGGGGAAACATTATAGGGAATGTGGAAGTTTTGCAGTCTTCAAATATGCCTCAGATGGGACGAAACTATGGGGAAAACTTTTGGACAATATACAAATAAGGCTGAGGCGGGAAATAAATGGGTAAAAATTTTGATCAATCTTCCATACAACTTAGATTTATCAGCTGCAGCCTCACATTAAACTCCCACAAATCACTGTTTGTGGAATTTGATCATTAGAATTCAGTTGAATTAGGTCAGTTTTCCCGGAAGCTACACATAAACTAGCAACAGAAGCATGCCAAAGTGCTAAAGTTGCCGAAATTGAAATTAGTTCAGAACCCGCCCGAGCCTTTGATCGTGTTTCGTATCCGCACAACTCAAATTTAGGCCGAATGGGTGGGGAAGAAATGACATCAGGTGCAGCAATTGAATATGAAGTCAAAAATAAATAAAACTTCTACATCAGAGAGAGAGAAAGAGAAAGACTTCATGAATAATTTTGAAAGAGTGCTTCCATGGTAGGAGCTTGCAAGTGGTGAATGTTAGAAAGTTTCTCTCTCTCTTTGCTCTTTTGATGTGTGGTGCAAAAGATTGGATTTTCCTGGTCAGAAAAATACACCATCCAACAGATGTCGCATGACATATAGTACTGTGGCGCAATTGAATAATCCAACACACATTTGCAAAATTCCCAGGAATTCTCGTCACAGGATTACGTATTCTGACAGACAGTCGCAAAATGCCCTGTTTTTTCAGCTTACAATGACATTTCAGGAGTGGAGATATATGTATACTACATTTTTCAGTACATTTGAAGTCCAATCTGTATTTTAATGGAAAGCCAAAAATATATCAAAATGTTTGATAAATTATGAAATTAATACTCAGTCTGTTTTCGATTAACTTTGAAGCCTAGTAAAATCAATAGACACAGTTAAATGACCGGGAAAATGAAGGGCTTTCAGAGCAGTGGATTAAATTCAAGCCGCGGAGTTTAGTATTTTCCAGGTTACTGTCAATTAAACCACTAAAATTTCAATATTGTTGAATTTCATGGATGGTTTCATTTGACCTAAATGGCGCTTTGGGTTTTGAATATAAAAATTTCCGCCACATTAAAATACGAGCCTGAAATAAAATGATCAATGCACACGAGATGAATCGTGGTGGAAATTTGGCACAGTAATTGTGAACAGTATGTCACTGTTACAGTCCCCACAGAAGTCTGCCCTTTACCGCCAAAATATCCCAGCAAAAAAGTCCTTTTGCTCATATGCGTGAAAGAAAAAACTCAGTGCGGCTTCCCTATAGAGATATTCAGAATATCAACGATATACGAATGACTTTTTATCTTTCACATATCTTCTTCAATTTTGCATGGAGTTCATGTTAGTCAAATGCTATATATTCAACATTTTCCCACCCCGAAATCCCGTGCCTCTTGCGAGAGTGCGATGCTGAAGGCACTCAAGAATGGTGGCGGGAAAAAAGTCCCTCGCCGCATGAGAGAAGAGTTTTGCGAATTTTTCTTTCTGGGAGCTTTTATAGTTTGGTTACTTTTCTCTGTGCTTGTTAAATCTGTATTCAAGAGAATCTTCACCAGGAGTCACATACATATTGCATTCGCCAGCATATAGAGCGAAAATATCAGTTGAAACAGCAGAGGGTGGATTTATACAAAATACCTATGAAATATGCATTCGGTGTTAGATTGAATTTTATTTCTACTCGCGCGGAATGTGCTTCAGATGTGATGCAGTTTCTGAAGAGGGAGAGAGAGAGGAAGAAGTGACAAAAGGATATTAAGAAGAAATGCCGGTCATAATTTGCTGTTACGTTACATGAACTTTACTCTAACAATTTTCACCCTTCTTGCACTTATTTTTATTGTATCAAAGCCACCATCGAATAAATTAATATCCAAATTATTGCTCTGTCTAAATTATTGCAAAGGTCTCCAATTACATGATAAAAATGCATCATACAAAATTGTTGAAAACTTGAAAAGTTCTCCTACTAACGGTCCTATCGCACCGTCTCTTATGGTGAAAACACAGCATTTGTAATTTGTAATTTGTCCGCGATCATCTCTTTCTTCCCCTCGCGTTTCGTGTATTTTCTTTCCTACTCTGTCAGCGTCCGACTCTGACATGTCGAGACAGCCACTGTGCGAGTAGGAAGGAAAATACACGAAACGCGAGGAGAAGAAAGAGATGATCGTGGACAAATTACAAATTACAAATGCTGTGTTTTCACCATTAGTTTCTTCGGCGCGCTCTTCGACGTCTCAATGCCAAAATGTTGAAAACTACAGCTGGAAGTGGAGCTGAAAGTTTAAAATAAATGTATCTCGTGTCGCTCGACAAATATTTGTGCCGTTGCTCCAGTAATGGGCTCAAATGATTCGCAATTTGAATGTATGTGAAACTCAAATACGAGAACTTTTCGAAACATTCCCTTCATTCCACCAATAAATACATTTGAATGTGCTACACTCTGAAAGAGTTCTTCTCCCGCTACTCACGAGAATGATGTTTTGTGTTCGTCGCCGAGAAATTCGCCTTTGTCGACAAAGGCGAAGGCAAAGGGAGGAACAGTCCCACAATTCTTCCCCGATGCTTCGAAGCTCGCATAGTGACGAATGTGTGAGACAGAGTCTCATTCTCGGGGAAGTGAATGAGAAGGAAAAATTGTGTGTTTGCACAACAAATTGATGCGGGTTTGATTTCAAACAGATTTTTTTGTGTTCGCCACCATCCCCTCGGAAAGCTCAACGTGCGCACTTCTCGTCGATTCCTCATGAGCAACTTCTTGAGCATGTTGCTCATCACTGCCTTGAAAGTTTTCGGGTGATGCTCGAAGATTTGCCACGCGGCGGGGAGAAAACAAATCGACAGAGATTCATATCGGCGTGATTTGAAAGCAGAAAGCGCCACCGATGAACAACTTTTCCTCCACTGTGCTTTTGTCACTAATTTTGATTTATTTGTTATGTGTTTTCACACAGTTTTCCAACCGCCAATTGTTCCGAGTCGCTCGTGAATTCAAAATCCCCACCCTGACGGCAACTTTTTGATTGCCTAATTGAGCAAAGGCACGCTCTTGGCGGGTATTTCAGCCGAAATGCAGGGAAAGCTTTTCCTGAAAAACTTTTTCACCCAATTGGGAGTCAATTTTTCCGCTCCTCTGCCTTTCTTTGGGCAACTCATTGAAACTCAGGGCACAGTTAAATCCATATAACCTCCTCTGCGCGTGAAGCACCTTCGAGGAGAGCAATAATGGATTGAAATTTCAGGGAAAGTTTACAGCGAGGCTGTGGCGTTGATTGAAAAGAAATGTACAAATTGAGGGATAAGAGGGAAATCCCTCCTTGAGACTTTCTCTGCCCCAACTTGGCAGATGTAATTAAATGATTCTCATAACTATACGCTGCGCGTCTTATAATTAACCCTGCGTACGCTTTGTGTGTAGAAGAAATCGATGGCTGCTCAGGTGCTCTGCAATTCAGCGTGATTCTCTTATTTTCACCAGACGATAAAGGAGAGCAATAAAATGATGCACAAGATTCGTAAAATCCTATTTGTGCTCTCAGAATACATCTGCGGAGCAATGTAAATTCCTAAAGGCTGCCTTGAGTGACACTTAACATGACTCTGTGATTGCCAATATGACCTTTTGTGGTGAATGAAGAATTCATAAGATTCCCACATTCTTTCACCGATTTCCAGCAAAATCCCCAGTGACTTTTCGCAGTGAGAATTTGAGCTGAAAGTACACTCCGTCGCTCATTTATTATTCACTCGCCGCTATAATTTTCTATTTCCACCCCCAAAATCCGGGGTCACGGCGCGGCGAGTGGGTGTTGGGTGGATTGAGTCACAGTGTTGCCAATGGGGCGAATGATGCATTTCAGACAGATCATAAATTTCAATGCAGATTGAGGGTTGCTCCGCAATCATTTCTCTTGCGCGGAGGGTGAAGTCCCAATAAATGGAGGGAGTGTAATAAATATATATCACTTTTCTGCATCGACTGTGCGCAACAAAAGTGGACAATGGTGGCTGTAATGCCAACAGTGGGGCGAATAAATCAGCGCTCGTCCACTTTTTAGTCATGCTTTACGGTTCGTTAAAATGTAAAATAATACCGAGTCGCGCAGTGTGGAATGTATCATATCACACTTTTTCTCATTTTCTCGCACTTTCCGTCCCTCTGTCTTGGCTCAGCTGCTGCTAGTCATGGTGCGGACTCACCCCGTGCGCCCGCCCGACTGCTGATGAGCCCTGTGGCGCCTGTGCAGCTATCTGTCACCCCCCGAGTGACAATGATCATGCTGAAGGGGCACCGGGTGACTCCCAGGCGTTAATAATGTGGAGTCAGGTTTTTATTAATCGCCCACCATCAAGTAGATTACGTGAGTTGCTGTACTCACTTTCTCCAGACTGTCTCTAATAACACTTATTCACCTTGAATCCTGCACACCAAGAGCAACTCTTCCATCCCTCTGATGAGCTACATTAATTCCCTGATATATTTTAATTACGTCAATGGTGATTCAGGGTGCGAAGCAAACTTTGCTCCAACAAAGTCTCACTTAAACTGTCAAACACTGAGGGAATCTTTGCTGAACTCACCTTGAGTATCTTTGGAATTTAGTATGCAACAGAAGTTGGCGATTTTCCATGATTTCTCATCTTACTTAACAATTCAGACAAATACGGCAAATGGCATTTGAAAATTAACTCAGTCGAATTATTATTCAATTGCAATTATGGATTTTCTCAGCATAATTTCTCTATTTCATCTCTGCATATTCTCACACTTATTGAGTTTCGAGCAAAGTGCATTTTGGTGGCTGTGGAAAGGGAGGGTAATGCATTTGAAAGTTCGCATAATGGGAAACATTAAATGCGCGCACCGCAACTCAATGTTACTTTACTGCATAATCAGGAGAATAGAGAGTCTGGTTGATAATAAGGGTGGAGCCAGACTTCCCGCTCGCAAGGGTGGCTTTGCTCCCGAAAGGGGTTCACAATGGGGTGTCGTCTTTTTTCCTAATTTACCCTCCACTCTGAGGGGTGCTTTAAATTTAGCCGCTCTCAGCGCACTCATCTCAGCACCTCCGAGAGCTCCCCATGCCAGCTATTTATCCGACAGAGGATGGGGCTTAATGAGATATTGTGTAGTGCGCTGGTAGTCGGCCAAAAATGGCAACAACAGTGGCTTCCATCGTCATTATCATCAAGAGGCGAGCGTTGCTGCGCGAAGCCTAAATTGAATTTAATTCGGAGTGGCTTTAATTTTCCATTTGACTTGTTTATTAATGCTAGAAAGTGGTTGCTGGTGTGCGATAATTCATTTGTTGCGGTCCTCTGCACTTTCTTCAAAACTTGATTAAAATTGCGCAAGCACAGACTTTTCTCATTTTTCGCATTGTAATTTTCTCGCCCTTTCTGCTCTTCATTCCATCGCGCTGAACTCCTTCCCAACTCCCAACTTGCCAGGGGATGTAAAATTGAAGACTTCTCCCCCGTTTTATCTCCCCAAAGTGACTGTGATTGGTGGAAATCAGGTCACACTCAATCACTGAATATGACGTTCATGCAATTACATGTGTTTGATATGGGGCATTTGTTGGATTTCAATTTGATAGATTTCGTCCTTCAATTAAAATATAATTTATTTATTCAAGATGCTCTAGAGATGTTGTGAGATTCTCATTGTGATGATTTCCTTATGTGTGCCCCGGGAATAATTTAATTGCGGATTTGAGGAAATTTAGAAAACACAATTCCTCATCCAGGAAACATCGCTTCGAACTTCCAAGCAAACCACAACTTTCTACCACTCACTGAGACTGAGCTCAGAGGCACAAAAGTAACAATAAGGAAGTTGAATTTCTCGGAAAAACCTTCAATACGTGAAAGAAAAACCCATGAAGAATAATTTCCCCCTCAATGCACTCAATATCTCGTAAAAAAAATCCACATCGATGATAAGGAGTGAAGAACAGATTCTTTCGCGTTATGAACATCAACAAGATGCCAAGCATAAAACGGAATGCTATAACCCATCTCAGCATGAGCAGTTGTGCTTACTCTTAATTACCACCCGATTCCATTGATGGCTCTTAAGTTGCTGCGAGAGCCATAAATTGAAAACAGCAGCAGGAGAAATCAAAGTGATTTGCTTGAATAAAAACAGCGTGAAAACCGCACAACATGAACAATTCATTGAAATTGATAGCAATCATTGCTCCCCAGCGCCTTGTAAACTCCGCCAAGAAGTGATTGTCTGCTATGCAAAACACCCGCGAAGATGGTGAAAGCATGCGGAATCTCAATCTTGATTTCCCAGACGCTTTTTCCACCACACTCAGGTGGGAATTAGGGCCCTTTCTCAGTGGCGCCATGTAGGGAAAGATGCATAAATACGAGGGAAGATGATATGAGATTTATTCCGTTGAGATGCTGAATCGTCACTAAGATTTAATTTTGTCTCGTGCGGCAGAAAATCTCGGCTTTATTGAGTGACTTTCGTTGAAAAATTCATTTTGTCACACAACCAATATGGAAAATCCCTACACAGTGGCGTAGTGAGATTACTGAAATTGTGCTTCTCTCTAGTTAAATTATTGATACCAAAAAGACAAACTTGAATGCATAATTACACTAATTCGACAGATCGTGAGGAACTTTCCATGGCGCTTCGCCCCCTATAGCATCTGCCTACGTCACTGTCGTGTCAGTGAGGGTGCGTTGGGATCATCTCTTGGGTGTGAGACAATTTGTTGACCGAAATATTGGGTGGAGTGTCACTTTTTGATCACCATTGAACCCTCATTTCATATTTCACCCTCGTCTCTCCGGATCCATTCTTTCACCCCCGCCCGGCAGACACTTTCCCCAGCCGTCTCCCCTCGATATATTGTGTGAGGTGTGCGTTTTACGACTTTTTTATGTATTAATATATGAACACTCATCATATCCGGGAATTGGTCTGGCGCACCGAATTCAATTTTACACTCATCGATCAGCGGCCAGGCGAGCGCTGGCCAGGGGAATCTTTGGCATTTTGATGGTCAGTTAGTTGCTCATTTGATTGGAAGGGTGGCTGTCGTCCCGCGGGGATCAGAAATCGATTCGCACGCCATCGGCCTGAGACCTCCGCCCCTGCCGTGTGACATCTACATGCGATAGGAATCTCAGGCCGTCGCTCTGCCCAACTGTGCTCGTAAAACAATCACCTACCCGGGGCAGCGGGTGCCCGGCGGTGGTTCACACAGAAGCACAAAAAAGTGTTCTCTTGTCACATAATCCAGCAACATTCGTCATTAGGGCTCGCATGATGTCCACTCCATTTAATAATTATGCATGAGTTCGTATTATTTTCAAATTTGCAATAAATCTGCAATGTTGCCTTTGTCGATACGGCATTGAGAGGGAGAAAATACGAGTATATATTTGTTTTTTGTGCATTATCGCATTTGCGCATTCAATGTGAATTGTAGGGTTGAGGGTGAAAACATGAGAAGCAATGGATATTTATGTACAGCGCTATTTATGAGCGTGTGTATACAAAGAACACGGCAATGAGATTTCACTCCCAACTTTCCTAATTCCGTGCTGTTTTGTCACACACACACACACACACAATACACTCTTCCTGTTCATCTGCGGTGCATTTGAAGTTTTGGGCTCCGCACCTGCATTTTTTCCGCCCCAGGAAGGCGACTCGGTTTCTTGGCGTCGCCACAACCGGCGAAGAATGGCCTATGATTGGCGACAGAGTCTCCCATGTAAGCATATAATAAATGCAATCATTGAATGGACGTAATGCTCCACTAGTCTCGTGCCTCGGGGAGGTCGAGTGGCATGAAAAAGGAATGACTTGGCAATTTGGGGGACAGCCGGAGTGCTCTGCAGTGTGACCTGTCGACCTGTGATCCCGTCTGTCGCTGCGCCTTGTTTGCGTTGCGGAAATCTCTCCCCCTTCCGATGTCCACATTGTCCAAGTCATGCGGCTGGCACTGCAGGCATCGTGGCCACGTTCTCTCACTCTCCCCGGGCCGAATCTCAACTCCTGACGTGGGTCATGCATTCAAATGTGCGGCCGGAATGTGCTTCCTCACGCTGTTGACGCGCGCCGAAGAAGTCACACTTCACCAGGCTTCATCTGTGACATCATAATTAGATGTAATTGGATAGATGAAGCACCGTGATAAGCACACTCTTTTATTAATAAATGATGATTCTGCGGAAATCATCAAATTCAACCAATCCAATTCCATTAACATTCGCCCAGCAAAGCGTTCAAGCGTGTACGAATCATTAAAAAGATTGTACAATTTTATTCTCTCAACTTGTTGTCAAACGCTAATTTGCTGCTTTATCAATGAGCATTCGATGGTGAATGTAAAAGTCAATTTATTTGAATGAATGACACCAGTTTCCAGTTGAATATTTAACAATTCCACTGTAAACTCACATAATGTGAAAAATGAATAAGTTGAGCGACATTCTGATGGTGACATCCATCCAAATCACTTCATTTACAGCTTCCACTAAATATTCTGCTCATATGGAAAAGTCTCGCTTGCCAACTTTTGACACAGAGATAGACGATTGGTTGCAACTGAACCTCCCACAGACGTCGCGTCACAAACAAGTATAAAAGCATGTAAAAGTTTTAAGTGTCGCAACGTTTGGGGTGTAATATTTAAATCCATCACTTTAAAGCTGGGAAATGAATTTTCACTGTGTGTGCGGCAATTTGGGCGAATTGAAATAATGATTCGTTGGGAAAATGTGCAACAGTTTGACGATATGCACTTGTGTACACTCGAGAAACTTTCTCTTCACTCCAGCACTGATCATAATGAGTCATTGTTGCTGAATGAGTCTCGATTGGGGATAAAATTCGCTAAAGGGTTTCTATGAATAGTTCGAAGTTTTATCTGTTATCCTTACATCATCGTTTAAAATTGAGTTTTTCCACTGACCTCTCAATGTGTTTTCTCTTTTCAGGTAACTTTAATGAAACACCTAATCCTTTAATCGTGTCGAAAGCAACTTATGACGGATAAAGCATGACAGTGAGTCACAGCCATGAATCATTAATGTGTCCCTAAAACCGTTTGAGTGCCATGTAAAATTCTAAATCTGAACTCTATCAAATATGAATCATGAAAAGTCCAACATTGAAAGTTTCTTGACGAGTAAAAATCACTTACACGGCAAATCGTGGGGCAAATGACCTGATTAACAATTGACTCTGACATTCATATTTAATTGATTTAGTGAGTCTCCCGCTCGTCATTTGCACGAAACAATCATTAGCGGAGAAAGAGTGATTTTGGAAAAATTGAAAACTTTTTCATATAATATATTGTACTTCATGAGTGAGTAAATATTTGTCGGGTAATTTTTTCATTCAGTGCCTGTAAATTTTATAGTCAAAAGCAATTCATCACTCAAATATTACACATAGCAAACCCACGGCACTCTAATGAATGGCTTCGGCGGTACGTGAACAAATAAAAATTTTATAATTACATTAAGTGGCCAGGATAGCGAGTAAGCCTTTTTTTCCCATCCCACCCCAAATAAACCCCTTGAAGCCCCGCAATCTCTTTAAAAATGTAGCGTGTCTATGACGTCGTACACTTTCCACATTAATGACGTGGAAACTCGCCCACAATCACAGTCGAAATCACGCAAGGCTTGGAGACTTGCGATGGGGGTTGAATGTCGGCCCCAAGTAAGTCATCAATTCATTGGCATTCCACCCTCTGTTTCTGTGTCTCAATTGACTCTTGGGAGCTGCACACTTACGCCAAAGCCGAACTCCGTCTGCAAGTCCTTTGTCAATTCTCCCACACTAAATCTTTTGCCTGGTTTCTGGCACTCACGAGCAAGTTTTTCGCAACCTCGAACAGCACATCAAAGTTCACTGATGGGAATAAATGAAACTATTCACTTCAATCTGAACTGAATTGCATGAATACAAAGGATAAGACAACTTTTTTGTGTGTCCTTGATTGGCTTTTATTAAAGTCTTGTGGCGAAATTTATTGAGATGTGCATAAATTAGGTTAAATGGCACTTTATAGAATCGCACATTTATTTCCTCCGGCACTAGGAAATATTGCTCTAAATACGATTTTAGTGCTGTTTTTGCCGGACTCGCAAATAAATTTCAAATGCACGCTGCAGGAAAACTATAAGTTTGTGCCCGTAAAAGCCAGCATGAGAGGAGCCAAAATGCCTGGCGCAAGTGAGCGCGAAAAGCCAAGTGTGAGGAGAACAAAAATTAATGTTTGACTTTCAACCAATTTATCTTATTTTGTTTGTATTTTCAACACCCCCAGAATTTTTCTTCGCCACGTATGAGAATTATGAATATTGTTTTCATAAATTTCCCACACACACACGTTCGCCCAAATTCCGCAAGATTTATTGCGATTTTCGCACTCGTGTGAATCTATACGAAGCGCTTCCGCCAACAAATGTCCAGGAAAACGAGCATTTTATCATATTGGATGTAGATGAATTGAGGAGTGAGAGAGGGATCAACATATGATTTTTCAATGAGATTTCGAGCATGAAATGCCCATTTCAATCCGCCTCAATGCTCAGAAGCCAAATGGCTGTAGTGCTTTTTGGGGTGCATGCCAAGGAAATGCATTTGAACAGAGAATGTTTTCTAAGGGAGCAATCAATTAAGGCATGAACGAATTAATTGTGTCACTGCAATGTCACGGTATTTCTCAGGCAAAAAGGGTGGTCTTACCTTCCCGCCTTTCATCGCCCGTCTGCAGAGTTGGATGAACGTTGAATGGAATTAGGTACATTCATCAACTTTCTCGCATATGTATATGTAGTAAAACTTAATTGGCGGACACTTTGACGTTTCAATTGCCCCACGCTGTGCAAATGCCACCACTGCAGCGTCTCGGCACTTTTCCACGGCTAACCACCCGTTGGGGGAGGTGATGGATAAATTACTGGAAGCAGCAAAGGCACAATGGAGTGCCCCTTCGAGTGAACAAATTTAGTGCACGCGACAGTGGAGAAATGAGCGATGCCACGAAGTGAGAGAGGGTGAAAAAGCGGATTGAAATTTAAATGTGCAGCAAAACAAATAAATTTTCACATCAGAAACTTTTCCGTGCCCACCCACAAGAAGGAGATACCCAGAGCAATTTTCACATGAGGGCAATTTTTGTAAAGAAATTGCGTGTCAAGTTATATTTCACGTATCAATTTGTTCTGGGAATAATTCGTGACACAATAATCAAGAGGTGAACTTTTCTACTGTGCCAAGGAGAGTTCTATGGAACGCGATATGACTTTCATCACTCAATTATATTTGTCTGTTTTTTTTTTATCTAATTTGTGAATTAATATCGGGTATGACTTTTCAGACAGTTTCACGGAAATTGCCTTCTTCGCATTCTTTCTATTGACTTTCCTACAATCTTCACCACGAGAAATTCCTCTTAAACCTCCTAGCAATTTCTTTTTATTTATTGTTCTTGCTATTGATTGAATTTAACTCTGTGGATATTTATCTTCGAATAAGTGAAAGCGGAAAACGACTAAATTAAAATACTGTATCTCTCATACAAAGGCACAGATAAATGCAATGGCAAACGGGATAATATATTTTGTATGGGGGATGAGTTCAAAGCTAACATTCGAAAGAGAAGAAAATTAAATTTTGCCCTTCTTCTTTTCGCTATATAATTTAATCAATTTCTTACTAAAACGCTAAAGTGAATTCTCTTCTATCCCTCTATGGCCCTTTTTTCTCACAAGGAAAAAGGAGAAAAAAAAAACAGCAACGAACAGCAAAACTCGGAGAAACACTATCCTTTCACATGATCCAATATCTATTCAGGGGATCTCTCGGTGAGGAATTTTCAAGGATAAAGGAGCGTGGTTTCCGGCAAAATATTTCTGTTGAAAAGCTTCGACATGCTGAGATGAATGCACGGTATCTCATGTGCATATTGAAGGTGTTTCTTAGACGTGAAATCATCGCGTCATGCACTCAATCATCCTTCTCCACGATACTCCCCGGGAATTTCCTGTTTTCTGTCATATTTTATGCATTTTACCCGATGCTCCAGATATTCTGTCACAAGTTGCTCACACGACGAGGCCATATCCGGAAATGGGGAAGCACAAGACGTGATGTATTCCATGCACCCAAACATTCAACAATGCATGAAAGAAGTGTGAAGGGAATTACTAAACTGCTGAGTGGTTCATTGAGACGGCAGGGCATTTTGTATTCACTGAATTTATTGAAAATTTTCTCTAAACCCAGAACTTGTGCTTCGGTGATCCATGATATGAAAATACCCAGTAAAATATCCAGAAAGCAAGCGGAAAAGTCCCAGATCATGAACACAAGCACTTTAGCTCAGCCACTTGAGGTGAAATTAGAAGGAGCAACTATAGTTTCAGAGTTGAAGCTCTTCGGGGAAGCCCGATAATCCCCAGGGGATTATAAAATTCCATGTCATTTTCCACCTCAAACTCTTCATGAAATATTCCAAAGACATTCTTTCATTGGAAAACTTCACATACGAACCAACTTTTACTCTGCATCCCGAAAGCGTTCTCGCAACTTGTGCCATTTCCTGTGATGCATTTAAATGGATCTCTTTTCAATTTTCACATGTCCAAAAAAAAACCACCGTCATAATGTGAAAAGCATTAGTGTGAATACGAAACGATCTGGCGAATTGTATGAAAATTGGTGCACCTGTCAGATGTTGAGGCATTATGAGGGAAAAAAAACACATTTTCGCACTTCTTCAGCCCCATTAATATTTGTTTAGGCGGCCGTCAACAATAGCCGAGCATATAGAACAATAATTCAAATGGTGTTTGAGCAATTTATTCTCATCCACCATGAATAGGACACACTAAATTCCACGTCGGTGCTTGCGCCAGGACCGCCCCAGTCTCCACCCTCTTCCAGAGATGGTGTGTTTGAGTAAATATTTGCAAGGACAAGTCGACCAAATAATTAAACGAAGAAGCGTCAACCCACCACATTAAGCATACTCTTGCCGGCTCAACTTCTTTGTCTCCGAACGCTAAAACTTTCCAGCCCTGGTGGGTGGAATCTCAATTTTCATTCTTGCCAGACACCCCAGAAATCATTCAGAGCGCGACAAAGGCATTCAACAGTAGTTGTGCGAATTACACTTCCAAACAAGTTACAAATATTTTCAAGAGTTTAAAAGATTCGCAAGTAAAATATCATCAAAGAAGGCTTGAAGTTTCCATCCCAAAGTGTTATGTAGTTGTGATTTAAAATAATCTAAATTATACAGTGTTTGATCAAAATTACTGCGCTGTTATTGTGATGAGATTTTATCATTTTCACCACGTTAATTGCACGCTTAAATTGAACTTCGTGACCTCACAATTAATTTCAGCACTGTCCCTAAACAATATCACTTCAGCGGGAGGAAGCAATCCATATAGCGCGCAATTCCACCCACACCAATTTCAGGGGAGACAAACGATTGCACAAATAATTAAGTCTTTAAGTCTCAGCGCTTTGTCAATAGCAATTTCCCCTCCATAAGTCCGAATATCGTGGAAATAATGGAAATAACTTTCGCTACGTAAAACTTGTATGGAAGGTGAATTTTATGAGACCGCCACCGTCTCGTATAATGAAAATGTACATTCACCCATCTAGAGACGCCTCTGGGGTTGGGGTGGAATAACGGCGAAGTCAAAGCAATATACAAATTGATATGAATTGAGGAGCTTTGCTCTGATTGTGTGTTCTTCATATAAAAATTAATTTCACTCCTTCCATTTTCTCTGGGGGTGAATCTACGGAATTTCCCAGCATATTGTTTGCGGTGGGAAAATACTAAGAGGAAGAGAGAGAGAGAGAGAACTGAGCAGCTCCTTTGCGTGCATTTCGGACAGTTTCTGGGGTGGATGGAATCAAGAAGTTGGTATGTGTACAATCAATTAGTCGCTGGGAAAAGCTCCTCTTGTCGTGTAATAACTGAGAGCCACAAATTAATTCGCTGGCATCCACCATCTATCCAGGCATCCCCAGGAACTGTCCCTTCTTCGAGATTCACGAATCTTAATTAATCTCCAACCATTTGTCTTCACTTTCTCATGGCAAGTTTTCCTCTCTTCACTCCTCATTGAACACCCAACCACAATCAAGTCCCCTCATTTCCTTACATGCCATTTCTCTGCACTTCACTCACGTGAGTGTCATGTACAGGCTTTAGGCTGCTTGAAAAATCACTCACTTCACATCCGCGCTGTTCGTCAGAACGCAAGATTCCATTTTGCATTTTGCACTTCGTCCCCTTTAAAATGTATTTACCCAGAGAGCTGATCAAAATTGGCAACATTGTTCCGCCATAGCAGGAAATTGATGCATTGCCAATGAGGAGGAATTTCCTCTTGAGTCACCCTGCAAAATTCATCATCCCTTGCTGCCAAGTGGCATCAATTTATGGTATGAAAGAAGATAAAAGGATGGTACTCACTATGTACATGCAATACAATGACTGCTGCCTTTCCGGTTCGTTAACCTGGCCTCTCGTCCAAGGAGTGTTCTTCCTGCAGTGGCTCTGTGTTATTTATTGCAATAATCCCTGTCATGTGAGTGAGAAGATATTTAGGATGCGGTCACAGAGCCTCTGAAATGATTGGTGGACGGAATGGAAATTTGACCACTTCAATTTGGGGATAATTTATCTGTAGCTATTAATGAGATTAAGCGACAAGGAGATGCCTTTTACGCAAGGCTGCACGGCTAAAGACCGCAATCAGACCGGCAAACAAAGAGCCTGAGTGGCCAGAAGTTCCTTCAGCAGCACGAAAATGCAAAAGCCCTCCTTGAATTCTTCGCTCCTCCTGATTGTTCTTCAAATTCAACAGCCTAAAGATATCACGGCGCAAGAGATGAATTAATTTGCAGCAGAAACATCTCCATGAGCTGCATGGGGTTTCTCTCTCTCTGCAAACCAAAGGCGATCTCATTGTCCGAGAGTGTGGCGGCATGGAGAATGAATTAACATGCAAATTCGGAGGGAATCTGATGATGTTAGAGGAAAATTATGCCACCAAGTTTTGGGTGAAGGACTCACCCAAGAATATATCATACTCCGGACACAGAAAGTCCAAGGATGAGTCGAAGCCACTCTTGTTACCCTTAATGTCATTGTTATCTCCATCTGGCATGGGTGAGAAGAGGTGAGCTTTGCACATGGTAATATCTCATCCTCCGCATGTACGGCGCCCTCTCACCGAACTTAATTACATTGTTGTGGATTTGGAGAGCTGAGGTGGTGCATCTGGAGCACCCGCATCGGCTTCAGCATCACCGACAGAGCCACAATATGCTGGGGAGCAAAGATGCGAAAACACGAACAATTAAATTAAATTGAGTTTGATTTCTTCACACGCCAAAAGTGAGATAGTGGCGAGGAATTTAATGAGTTTTCCTGCAACGTGCCTGGGAAGATGCGATGGCCTGACTCTTGGATCTCCATCACTTAATTGACCTTGTCAGTGTTCCTGACATCGGGCAGAATCAAAGATGGTGACATGATACTTTCCGTCACCAAGTTATTCAAGTGCGAAGCACCCAGAGGACTAGACTAGGAGACTGTGGTACAATCAACTCCCCTGGATATATTTAGAGTCGCCTTCAAAATACTCCATCTATGGTGATAAATTGCTCTTCCACAGTGCTGAAGTGTCAATGTGAGGATACTCCGGTCGGAATTTATTCTTCCAGCTCGACACTCTGGCAATAATTGGAACGTGCTTCAAGGGTATCCTCTAGGGCAGAAGCAAAGTGTGCGGTTTGCAACGATGCATAAATTGCTAATACAATCGCTGACCTGATAATTAATGCGAAATTAATCTATGTAATTGTGACTAATGTTCGCAGGCATTAATTATCCCACACGGAGCCACAAGCCATCCTGCTAATGCTCAAGCCCATTTTTAGTGCACTTTAGCGCATGGGAGCATAAATGGGTCATTATATGTATGTGTAACAATTCATGTATAGAAAAGTTGTAATTGGATATCGATTAGTTCCTTTCGCACATTTTTTATGCAATTTATATTTCAAATATTTGGTCTCTTTTGTTCGAAATTAATTTTAATTAAGGAAAAATGTCTGTTTGATAATGAAAAAAATTGTTCAATTTACTGAATTCCCAAATTTTATAATAATTATGATGAATATTTTTATGTTAATTTGCATACATATGCAAAAAATGTATATTATTTTCCACTATAACTAAATACTATGAACTGGTTTTTAAAGTTCTTCTCTTCACTGGAAAAAAAATCCTGATGGGTATTTTTTATTAAATAACAAGTTTACTGACATCAAAAGCATTTGAGATAATTTTGCATGCACCATACCATTCAATTTAAGCCTTTTCATATCTCTTAATGTGGCATGAAAAATTTGCTAAAGCCAACAAAGGATTGCACAACACACACGAATGGAATTTATTTCTATCCGCATGTGTTGGGGATTTGACTCCACGTATTGTTGTTGGGTATGTGTTGAGTTCTAAGATCAATAACCAGTTTCTATATCCTCAGGGTGGTATTTCACCGACATTTTCAGTCGTGTGTTTACAAATAAGCAAGGATTTCCCTCCTGGAAGCTCCCCATCCTGCTCTTACACAGTGCGCTCCTTTGTCCATTTCAGTGCACGATGGCGTGCAATGAATTCTCAAGTTACTTTCTATTTATACAGGGAAACGAGAACACAAAAGGCGAATCCCTAATTGTCAACTGATACTCTGCATAATTACTTGTAGCATTTTTTCCGCCGCTTGGAAGTAGCTATTTTCTCCCTCTGGGAGCTTTACATTTGTAGCAGTGAATAGAGCTTTCACAAAAGGCTGGCACTCATACAATTTCTGCGAGAGAAGCGCGGTCGTCTCTTTTTTTAGCCCGCAGAAATTGATATAATTCACAGAGCATGAGAGATAAATTAGATAAATTCAGAAAAGGCACATTTCACTGTGCGGAGATAAAAATGCTTTTTTATATGCTTCTTGGGGAATCTCTTAAAAAAATTATCTCTCTTTCTGTTCTTGCTAAAGCCAATGCCATGACTCTTCATATTCTCGAAAATTGACAAAGGAATCCACGCAAAAGCACCGCACATTCGCTTATGTGTTGAGGAGTGTTTGTGGAAACTCCTATTAAGGATTTTAGGTGAATTACAGGTATTTTTAGTGGATCACCTCAAGGTGACTTGCCAATATCAATTTACCCATGAAATTCCACATTGACTGACACAAATTGAAGCAAAACCCTGACCAATTCCATGTGACAATCCAATCACAAAATATACCTCAAGTTGTGATCTCTTATTTCCGCAACACCAACTTTTCCCACTCCCACAAACTGGAACACATTAATGGAAAAGAAATCACATGTGGAACATTTTCTGGTGACTTGCGATCTTTCATATCATCACACCGATGACAACTTAAACTAACAATCCCACGACTCACTTTTTCCACCACTCCGCATTACATTTCTCAGCGATAACGCTCTCACCCTCTGTCGCTCACCTCAAGACTCACCTGGAAGATGAAGTTGTGCGCCTTTGAAAATGCCAAGGGGCGGAGATGTAACGTATGACGAGCAGAAAGTTTATTTTCACACAAGAATGCAATAAACTTAGCAACGTGTCATGGATTTTCGTGCCTTTGCACAGTCTCAAATGAATATCTCTCAAATCTGGATGAGCGAAATTAATGTCACTTTAGCTAAAGTAAACCCACACTTAGTTGAGTGATCAGAAAGCTGAGCTTCTGCGATTGAATCAAATTCACCAACATCTGCATCTTTATATAACCTTAATATCATTGCAAGAACTTTACCGTGAAAAATTGAAAAGCTTCCACTGCAGCAAATTGTTTCGTAAACAACTTTCCCAAATATCCCGTCTAATTGAATCCGCATCTGACATTGAAAAGTTGTTTTTGCTGCTCCCCCGAAACGATAATGCTATTAGACTTATGAGGAAAATCAATGGGAGTGCGAGAGGCGGAGGAACAGGAAAACAATTTATTTAAGATACATTCTAGATGATGGCACACATAGACATTTGCCATGTGCTCTGGCTCCCCTCACCCAGCCTTTGTTGCTGGCACACAGGAATCGATACAGCTGAAAGAGATTTCCAGCATGCCTTTCCTCAGGACTGAGAGTGGAGAAAGTGCCTTTCGCTCCGCAACAATACATCAGCTGCTGACATGGAAAATCTGATGCTCTCGTCTTGCAGCGATAACAATGACTGGGGTGTTCGGGACCCTCGGGCTGTCTTGTGTGAGCCTTGATTGGCGGATGACTCTTCAAAGTCTCTGGCGAGAACCTCGCGCCGGACACTTTGGCAAGCGCTTGTCAGCCGAATTCCTTCACAAGCGAAAACGCGGACCAACACCGACAAAATATCAATTTCACCGAAAGCTGTGCTCCTTCAGGTCTGAAATTACTTCCTCATTATTATCCTTTTTACTTCACATCATTGCAAATTTTTCCCACCATTCTTCCGCTCCCCTTCAATCACATCGCCATTCATCGATGTCTCTGGGCCACGAGAGCTCCTGTGCGAGCTTTTTCTGGCACATGAAAAATAATCAATTACTCGTACTTTATTGCTTTGAGCTTTCATTCCATCTTTGAGGTTTAAATCCATCCCAAATACATTTTCCACCTCACTCACACCCACGCGCACCTACATGATTTATCTCCATCTGTTTCATGCATATTTCATTGAACTTTAAACGGCAGAATGGAAAATGTTCGGGATGATTTTCTAGGGTGGATCCGGCAGAAGGGTGGTAAAAAGAGGGATGCTCAGCCCTCAGCTCGCGTGGGGAAGGAAAAAAATCCACCAGTATTTACACAGCGAGTCTACATTCGAGGGCCATGGAGAGCATCAGTTGTAGAAAAATTTAATCAGACAAATGTGTGCAGGGAAACCCTGTGTTGAGAATGGTAAAATCGCTTGTTAAGACGCAGGGTGGAAAATGAGATGTGAAAAAGAGAGAGCAACTCTGGAAAAATACGTGTTCCTCAATAAGGGGGAAAAAAACAAGGAAGAAATCGAGCCGATGGGGAGCGCCTAAAGAAATTTAATTGCATTAAAAGTTCATCTGTAGAAATTAAAGGATTCCATCAAATTTTAATGAATACCCAAATAAGCCTCGACAACTTCTTGGGTGTGTCTGTGGAATTTCTCGGGATTCCACTTGAGCAGCAGCAAAGAATCTCATGAAGTTGGTGCGGTGAAAATTGCAATTGAGCAGAAATTTCACACGTTCGTCTGCCAATGTACTGAGAAAAAATTTCACACACCAGAATGGCGGAAGTTTGGTGTGAAAAGCGTACTTTTCCCAAGTGCAAATACCTCTGGTATCGCGTGGTTTCTGGCATGGGTGCGAAAAATGTATACAATAAATATTTCAAAACAATAGTGAAGCCAATAAGAATTCGCCCACACCATTCCACCCTTATTAATAACATCGTTTCGGCACAGCAGAGGCTCACCGTGTGGGCGCCCCATAAAATCTTTACACGCGGAAGCCCCAGAGTGGTTTGGTGGCCGCCTAAAAAATGTATGCCACATATTATGGCGCCAATTCACCGGCTCATTTTATGCGTGTGTAATATTAGCCGAGGAAAAAGAGTGCTGAAAATGCAGACAAAGGCGTGCTCATTTTGCTGCATTAATTATTCAGCGGAGGGCGTCTTGCAGGATACCCACACCGCGCGTCCTTCCGTCTGTTGGCTTCCTTGTGCCACGTTTGCGAAATAAAATTGCTGCTGGGATGCTCAGGAGTGGCGAATACACGGAATTTCTCTCATTTGCCCGCATACATAATATGCCAACACAGCCTTATGAGGGCAAATAATAACAAGGAGCAGAAACATATTTCCTGCCTTGTTCTTGATTAGTTGGAAATTTCCACCGAAAAATTTCGAAAGAATTTCCACTTGTCGACTCGGTGGAGTTTAACACTGGTACGCAAGTCTCGTAATCAGGACAATGCGTGGTGGAGAAGGAATGAAGCAACACCACACGGAATACAATCATTAATCAGCTAGGTGGTTTACCCACAGCCACCTCAGCGCACAGATCCCCGGAGTCACCTTTGCTGCCTGTTTGACGGCAGACCCTGCTTATTTATTTCAATAAATATTCATCGTACTTTCTGCTCTTTCGCCAGCCACCCACAAGGCATATTTTTCACTCCACTCACCGGGAGATTCATTTAGTGATTTTTGAGGGGAAATGTTGAATTTTTTCACAACACACTCAACAAGCAACGCCGCCTCTTGGAATATGCTTTGCGAGCAGAGTTGATTGCCGCATGGATGAGAGATTTTTCACGGACACAGCGATCGTTCACTATCATTCGCTGTTTTAGTATATGTTTAGGAAATATTTTTGAATAGAGAGTGATTGAACATAAAACTAATAGATTAATCTAGACATCTCAACTCTGCGCCGGCAAGAAGAATATCTGGCAGAGAAAGAATGTGAAAAGACCAGTGAATAAGGAGACAATGAGCAAAGGTTGTCCTGCAATCAATGGGTGTGAAGGAGGGTATTAAGTAAATTTTAGAGCACTGGATCCTCCTCTTATTTCCCAGAGGAAATTTTCTCTCCATCGAAATTATACACATAATGCAATACAGCGTACCTAGATATTTCACCCCCAACCCTTCATCCGCTTCACCCTCGACTGACAGTTCGCCACGAAATCGCCTGGGAGAGCAAAAGCACGGTTGGGAGAGAGAACCGCACAAGGACGAATCGCAGGTGAAATTGTGTTAAATCATTCAATCGATAAATTGGTGTGGTGTGGCATTAGCATTATTATCTGTCTCAATCGGGTCCCAGCGCCATGAACAACACGGCTTTTTCGGGGTGGGCATTAAAGGTGAACAGTTGGGGTTTTCTAACGATTTCCTCATCATCAACGCCCCATTCAGCTATTTGTTCATGTAGCACCCATGTAACCTGCACAACAATATCAAACAATAATCAAATCACACGTAGTTTTGTCGATAGACAAATATTATATTTTTATGAGTTTCCTCCTTGATTACCGGCTTCGAGGCAATCACACATGTGTTCATTGGCATTTACGGAATGTTCACAAATTTATTGCCACTCCAAATACAACACCCACAGAACTATTTGCAGTTCCACAAAGTTGATCTCGAACTCTGTGAAAAGCACACAGTGTGTGAATTAGAGATGTTTACCCATATTTCCCAACACACTCTTGGCGCATAAGCAGAAAGTCGAAAGTTGTTGATTTTTCATTTACGGAACCGCTTCACAGCTAATTAATTTTAATTAAAAACTAAAATTTACTCTTTCAGTTCATTCAACAAGATATATTTTGATAGTGTAACGAGATATTCATGCGATGAAATGTGACATTCATATTTTTAACACCGACTTCTTTCTTTTCTTTTCAGGTAATTCAAGATTCACTACGATTCCTTAGTGCTGAGTGCTGTGCAGAATTGTAACCGAAATGAGTAATTATATAAACTATTTATAACTCTGTGATATCATTCACGAAATTCACCCCAAAGCTATGGTAAATGCCAACTGTGACAGGGCATTAGAGATAAGTTTTGATGAAAAATTCAGTGTTTGTAAGCACTTTGTGATATTGAAGCGTGAAAATGCAGAAAAACCATCGCGTGAATCGAAGAATGGAGCAGAAGAAACGATGCCCCATTGAATCGCCCTTTAGGAGGTGCTTTATGGCACACAAACGATGACCAAGTACATGACAAGATGGTGAAATATTGCCATTTGACCTCGCATCATTTCATTCCTGTCATACTGCCACCATGCTCATCCTCGCCAGCCCTTCTTTCTGGCCAGTACGAGCGCCGCACTGCTGAATTGGGAAGAATGATGCGTGCGTGATGGGTCTCCTAACGAGCGTCATTGTGGTCCATGCTCACTCGGGGACTCTCTGGAAATCCTCTCTCTCGCTCTCTGGAGGAAATCTCTTCATCGAGCCACCTCCGATAAGGCAACGATGGTGAAAGGCAAACCCCATATTTCACGGACAGTTATTTCAAATCATATTTCACAAATTTTATTACGACAAAGCTATCCGTCAAATTTCCGGACGCTTCTCGTCTCATGCCTCATGTGGGACTCACCCAAAGCCCACCCATTGCGCCCCACTCGCCACATCCCGGCATCGCGACGGCGGCGATGGAGTAAAGCAAGATACGCTAAAGTAGCAGGATTAACTGGCTGAAACTCGTGAAATTCAATTAATCACAGAGAACAACGATTTATTCGCATATTTGTTCTCTGCGCTCCACATCCATTGGCATATGTAATGCTAAACAGACACTGGATAGTCACTCCCTTGCTCCTCAGCACAACTACCGTCCGCCACCCATTTCTCAGCAAGAGTGCGTCCCAAATATAATATTTCACCATTTCTCTCTCTCTCTCGCGCGCGCCGTACTAATTTGACGCGCGCACATGGAAAATGGTTAAATTAATTACACAACCACCACCAATTTACATAATAATTTTACTCCTTTTTTCCACTCTCTCTCTCGCACTCCCCATCTGCGAAGCGACTTCCCCGTGGGTTGGACTATGATTGTACGGATAGAACACACAACAGTCGCGAGAATTTCCTCGTATGAAAGTGTCAAAAATCCACCTTTCCCGAGTGGGTGGGAATATCATGGGGGAAAAAAGCTTCTGCAAAAAGTTCTGCTAATGACGGCAGAATTTTTATTAGTCTCTCACCGCAGTACACAACTGATTGTGTCACATTGAATATTTAATTAATTTGCAGCGACATGTCAAAAATGCAAGTATCGCCGGACAGTGCATCATTAAATCATTTCAAGACTTTTATGATTTACTGCCGCTGGAATTACGAAAAAAAATTTCATATGAACACAGAGAGCTGTTATGCCCTTGTGAGCCTCATTGTGAGAGGATCCAATGAATATTTGCATAGTGATTAATTTTGTGAATCACACTTGCCTAACGAGGAAATTGTTTCCAGTACTCAAATTGCTTTTTTTGTCGCTGACTTTGCACACGATGCGCAATTGCGAGAATTGTGAGCAGTATCTTCATACATAATCCTATATAGCGAAAGTGAAGTATCTCCTTGGTCCACCCTGATGGCCAAAGCTTCTCAATGAGAGCCACGCACAATGAGTGGGGATTACTTGGCCCCAATATAGTGGGTGGCTGTCACAACTTATGCTTTCGGCACATCATTCATTTCCGGACACCACACCGATTGAGCGCCAAAGCCCCCGCTCTTTGGGATGGAAGGCACACATCTTCGATATGTGATATCAACAATATATTGTGATTGATTGCCAACCGTTCATACAGCAAATAACTCCATCTATTTTTCATAAATACATTTTTTTCCGTGCTATGCGCCAAAAGAGATACATTTTCACGATAAAGCGCACACACACAACTAATATTTTTCAAGTGATGAATGATGAACCGCCCTTTCTGCAGTAGGTATATAACTTTTTAAACTGGCGGAGCTTGGAATTCACCTGGCATTCGCAACCCATATCAAATGATCATCCTCCAATTCAGTGCCATAACCCACTTACTTACCCAATTTGTATCTCTCTCGCCTCAAAGAGGTGCTCCCTGGCATTTCATTGACATACAAATAGTTGTACCTGCATAACAATGAGGCCCCATTGACGATTCCGATGGAGAGAGACACATTACGAGGGGTTTGTGGGGCAATTATAGGTCGCCCACGGTGGTTTTCACCTTAGCACAACGCCCCAGAAGACCCTCCGCATTCACTATTCAAACACCCACCACTTTTCGGGCTCGAAATCATTTCAATGGCATCATAAATAATTCCCCGACAAGCGAAGTGTATCATTCGATTCAGAGACTCATTCATTTAATAACAATTTGTATTTTTCTTTCCGTCATTTGTCAACCACTCTGACCAGAGGGCACACAGAGTTCAATGGGTGAATTTACATGGGAAGCCGCAAATCACGAAGGGTTTTCCAGCCAAAAGACCTTCGATTTGTGACACGTGCACAGTTGATAATCTTTCGCGGTGATCTTTAAAACAAACCTGTGCAAATATTCTGCACGATTTGTAGGTAAAAGGCACTTGAATACTATAAGCAAAAGATCTACCAATTTTTTAGGTTATTCTGGCCATATTAAGAGTGTAATTTTTGCCCAGTCCACCCTTGACCTCACGATCTGAATCGATTGGTGGCAGTGAGTTTCTGGGGCGATGTGCTTTGGCCTTGTTTCACCCACGGGCAATTCAATAAAACCGCGAGCAATCTCGCCACCACCACGCGCCTCAGGAGGAAGCCACCATGAGCCGGAAAAAGCCATAAGCGCCAGCTGGATTAGTGTCAGCTCGGGGTGTAAATCAAGTGGGATTAGTGCCGGAGTACTTGTTGTGCCGCCACATCGGGATACAATGTGTTCGCCTACGCCTAATCGATTCTCACTCCACGGCCCGGAGCTTGACAAAATGCGCGGCATAAGCGAATAATTGAGGAAAACTAACTGGAATCCCAAGTTGTTGCTGTGCCTCCGCACCCGGCAAGGTGTTAGGCGGATTAATTATCCTTGTCATTGATGTTTTCCCGCCTTCAGCAAGACAAAAAGTCACCCATTTGACACGGAATCAGGGTGAAAATCAATGATTTTTTCCCCGTCAATGCCGCACACCTGGTTCAATTTCCTCCCCTTGTACAGCATTCTTACCTCTACCCTCTGAAAAAAGCTCCCCCACGACATTAATTGTGCCAAGTGAAAGCAAAATTATTCTCGTTGAGAAAATTCCATCGCGGTGGCGAAAAGAGCAAAACAACATTGCGAGATTGTAAATAAAAGTGGGATTCCTTGAATTTTTCTCATCAAACTTTTCCACCCGGGTTTCATCACGCGAGAATCCGCACAGAACAGTGCGGGAAAATGTGAAACATTCCAAATTAAACGCTAAATAGAACGAAGAGAAAATCTGATAATTTGCGCAATTTTTCCTGTTTCACCCAAGAAGCTTTAAATGCACTTGAAAATACTTCCTGATTCTCACTAAGCGAATGTTTTATCTCTTATCTACACAGCTGTCAGCTCTGCCACTCTGAGAACTTTATTTCCTCGAGTCAGCGAAATTCGTGATCTAAAATAAAATAACTAAAGAACGTGTGGTTCAAAGGCAAGAGACTTTTGCGCATTGAGAAAGTCTCCCAGTGTTCGAATCTGTGGCAAAAATTGAGCATTCGGAGCGACATACAATAAAACTTGCGCTTTGCTCTGCTTCTGACACTCGCACAAACTTTATTTCAATTTACTAAGTTTGGCACGACGACGAAAACCAATAATGAACAAACAGAAATTGTTTACCATGGATTGCATATTTGAAATCGCGCGCGTTTGGTGAGAAATCAAGCGCAGATTTTGGTGTTTTCTTTTCTCTAACCGAAGTGAAAGAAGAAAAGTGGTGCGCAAAAGCTTTCGGAAGGGCTTTTCTGCACGCGAGGGTAAGAGTTCCTTCGGGATGATATCATGGGCGGTGGGTGGGCATGTCGATGTGGGTCTTCGCGCGTTTTGATTGCGGATTTTCCAATTTGAAGTGCACCAAAGAGATTTTGCCGTTATGGCGGGGATTTGCTCCTTCAATTATCGTCCCTGCGATCCGCCAGTGGCATCTCCGCCACCCACGGACTTACGCTGCGCCCAAGTCGCCCGGAAAATCCATCCCACACTCACACCAACATCCTCGGCAATTCCATCATTCTGCTGGCGACGTGGTACTTTTATTGCCATGATTAAATATTCAGTTCACGCGAACACTTCACCTCATCTTGTTAACTGATGGGCGTCCCAGGCATTTCATTTACTCTCACCACCCACACCCTGTGGCGAGAGAGAGAGAGAGAGAGCGGCCTTCATCCACAGGCAGCCCCAGGATCGGCTTTATCCGCCACTTGGTCCGCCTTTATTGAAAATCATGAAAATTGCCCTCTACGCCATATAAGAATTAATTATACGCGCAAAACTCTCTGTTTTCACTTCTCACCCATCACCTCTAATCTCACCCACACCGCCTCTGATATTCAGGACATCCGTCACCTCGCCTCACATCCCCTCGGCGCCGTCAAACAATGGGCGAGTGGGCGGCAAAACGTTTATATTAGTGCTTTGTTCATCTCTAAATGCAAAGAATAAATTTCCTGTCAATTCACCGTTGTCCTCTTCCAACTCCCGCAGTTCTGCTGAACGCGGAAAGTGAATGTAAGTAAGGAGTTTCGCTTTATCTTATTCATTGTCATTTGGTAACAAGAGGAAACGTGCGTCGGATGGTGGCTTGTGAAAAGCGAAAGGGTCACACGAGATAGCGGAGTCGAAGCGGCCGAGAAACGCTCCTCGAAGAAGCTCAAGCGATTGACGATTGATTTTGAAGATTCTCGTTGTGAAAATTAATTATTAGAAAGGGAAACTGCTATGATTAACGATCGATTAACGATGAAACCACACAGTTGTCGTGTAAAATCTCCAAAACAGCTAAGCTTTGCTGGATAACCACCTGTCGTAACGCTCCGCCTCGTCTGCTCACATTCCTGAAAAAGACATGGGAAAGTGAGATGAGGAATGACATAAACATGCGCCCAAGGAAGCAACTCTGCCGAGGAAACTTTCCACAAAATCTCCCACTTCCCCAGAACCGAGTCACTTGATAAAATTTAAATTCATCGCCAGCTCGCAGCCACTAATCAGGAGAAATTCAAAGTTCATCCCTCGCTCCACCGCTTAACTCCCGCACACCTTTCTTTTCCGCCAACTCCGCGGATGGTGCGTCTTGCTGGTAAACATCCACTGGATAAATCCCCGAAAAAAGGGGCGCTGCGGCGAAGGTGCGACAGTAGAGGGTTAAATATATAGCTATTTGGGAATTCTCAGCATCTCGCACAGCATAAATTATCCCATTTTGTGTAAGTTAAATTATTTTACAAGCCACTCTTTGATGTGAGCAGCTTAGCAAAAAGTAGGAGGAATTTTCTATGGAACCACATAATACTTCTCTCTCGTCATGTTAAACCGCCACAGATCATTTCAAATAAATCTCAAACACAAGTTGAAATTAATCATTATTATTTAATTTTTCCATATTTAATCAACAGTCCCAGAAATATCGTCTGATAAAAATATAACAAAAGAATTGTGTCACTGACCGCACAGTAATTTGTTCGCAAGTACATTAAAATAATTTGAACGCCATTCCATCTATTGATTAGATCGTATCGCCCAAAACGACCAATTTGTCACGGTGAAAAGAAAGGTCCCTTATCAAATGTTTCATATCATCCCACGTAGACTCGCCGCGAACGGCTGTGAATATTAATGTAATTTATTTTAAAGCAAACTGCAGCACTTGCCAGTCCATTTTTCCACTCTGTTACCAATTCCCATTTAATACTCGGATACCTGCTAATAGTTTCGGATTATGGCCGGGAAAAAATTGTGAGAAATCCCTTAATCCAATCCCACGGTGAACTGGAGTGTCCATAAAAGTGCTGTGTGGAGTTGGAAAGAGGGGTGTTTTGCAACTCCCCTGCGTTCGCTTTCTTCAGACTCCGTGTAAATTTCTGGGGGTTAGTTCCACCTCAGCCATAAACACGGACAATATTTGGGGAAGGTGTAGCGTGAAAAAAAGGAAAGCCCTCCAGGAGAAAATACCAGAGCAAAGTCCTGAAGAGAGTGTGTGAGAGAGAGAGAAGAGTCCTTTGGTGTGGGATTTTTTCCGTCCGATTTAATATGCAAAGAGATGAAAATTTTGTGTACCAAACTCACAGGTTTGTTTTTCCAGTTCACAAACCCAAGCACACACAGCCAACAATTAACATGAAAAAGTTTTTTCGTGTACTGCAGCCACACTCACATGATTACAATAAATAAAACACCCAGGATATTCAGCGGGAAGAAGAATGTGTGCTCATGAAACGGCATGGAAAAATGGAATGCCGCGAGAGAGCAAAATTGTGTCAGTTGTATTCCCACAAAATCCCAACTACAAAGAACGTGTGAGAGGTGAAAGAGAGTTGAGAATAAAAATTGTGAAAAGTGTGCAAAAAATAAATGATCTCATAGTCAGATTTTTCACCTGAGTGCAAAATTGTGCCTTCATTTATGTTTGATTTCATTAGGATGCAACCGAGGGATAGTGGATGCTGCAAATTATATGAGGAAAGTCAAAAGAGCATGCAGACCTGTTTTTATAGTCTTGCAACTTTTCCACCCCTCCCAGTCTGTAGTGGTGCAATTAAATCACATGAAACTGAATTACTGCTGGAACGGCATTTCTCTACCTGCATCAGAGATAATGAAGATAATTAGTAAAAATTTATTTATTTCAACCTGTGATTCTTCCTAATATATCCAGGAGATTGTGAAATGTGACGGCAACTCGAAATAAATTAGTTGAAACTCTGCATTTTACTTCGAAGAAAAGTCCAAGTTTTATCGCAATCTTCAAGACAACACTCAGTGCGATACTTAAATCGATAAAAATCCCTGTTGATCTCAAAAGAACCGACGTAACCAAAATAGAGAGCGTGCGATATAAGCTGAAGAGAGCGGTGTAAATAGTTACAGCGAGGAAGTCCCTTATATGCATAAATGGGTAGAAAGTGGCAAGAAAACATGGCTGAGGAGTCAGAAAATAAACAAAACACCACTTTGCCATAGTTTTAATATCGCCCGA
This sequence comes from Phlebotomus argentipes, assembly GCF_947086385.1. Taxonomy (NCBI): domain Eukaryota; kingdom Metazoa; phylum Arthropoda; class Insecta; order Diptera; family Psychodidae; genus Phlebotomus; species Phlebotomus argentipes. Next base: position 1,763,401 of record NW_026776181.1, on the reverse strand, counting down.
GAAAAGAAGTGCCATAAAGGAAGCGGATTACCCTGAGATGGGGCCGAAAATGGCGAAGAAGAGAGCAGATCCGCCCCATAGAAAACACCATCGACTCGAGTTTAGTCGATTTAAGTAATAAAATAAAATATTCTGTAGGGAAGTGAATCCCGTACAAGGAGGAATTTTGTTGGCAATTCTGTTGACTGCATGCTGCCCCCGAGGATCAATTCGGGATTTTCTCATGCTTAAAGACGCCCAGGGAAGGCCGAGAGTGCGGGGGAGGCATGAATCTCCGAGGGGGGTTCGAAGGCGCACATGGCAAAAGAAGTCGGTATCCACTTGAGTGCATTGATTGACCAACAAGGGAATAAGATTGCCAGTGGCGTTTGTGGAATTTCCCTTTTTGACTCTCCTCTGTGTGCTTCATCTTCCGTCAGCATATCCGTAATGGCGTCCCTATTGAACAATGGAGCATTTCTTCGGCACTCGTGTTTGTGCAAAACTACCGCCCACAAAGAAGTCCTCATGACGCAAATTTAATAATTAATTCCAACCAGAATTTCACTCCAAGGTATATACAAGGGATTAAATCTCAGTACAGTGATACGATTAGCTCAACTTTTCCTGGCGGACCATTCATCGCGTTGGGGAAGCGTGAGAAGTTTCGTTGCAGGAAAACGCCACCAAGATGGCAGGAGAGGAAATTGAAAGTTAGCCAAGGGATCATAATGCCTCTAGTAAAAATCTTACTTCTTCCCAAAAGAAAATAGACAAAACTTTCTGCAAAAGTTCATGTAATTCTCCCAGGGAAACAAGGTGTAAGAATTTTCTCATTACACTGCGAAAAGTTTCTCCCAACTAATTCACTTTGATTTTTATATTCATTACCATTAAAATTGCCAACAGAATCATTACTACACTTAAAAGTTATTTTTTTTCTTATGAAGCATCATTGCAGCGGATATCTTAAAAAAAAATCGCATACTTCTTCACAATTTTATCGTTTCCACTCAATGTTCACAATTTCTGGCGCGAGTATTTCACGAGAAAAAGGCACTGAAAATCAAAACTCTGTCTTCTGCCTATAAAAAAGGACGAGATTAGAGTTTTTAACAGTACTCAAGGATTATTTTCACTTGAGAGTGAAAAATGCGGTACTCCCCCGAGCAATGACATTTCACGCGGAATCAAATTATGGTCCATCTCTTTTGGGCTCAATTAAAACTTTTAATGACAAAAATTGTTTTCACAGCCTCGAGTTGCGCGCTAAGGTTTATTGAATTTTCTCCTCTACCACTTTCAATTATTGCATGCGCGAGTCACAAAAGCCACTCGCTCTGGATGCTAATAAAAATTCACACTTTGGTTATTAATAATTATATTATTGCTTTTCTATGTGAAAACTTTGGCAGAGCGCCTCGGAGATTTCAAGCACGAAAACTTTATAGCCAGACTTTATCCATTAAGCGCAAGTAAGGAGAATTTATCATGTCTTTTTAATGATTTTCACTACTTGTTTAAGGAAATCGGTGTGTTTCGATTCATTTTCCAGAGAGCACATTGACACAAATTGTGTCTGTGGTGCATTAAAGGGTTGTTCATATCGAACTTTTCCATCAAAAGAGCCCGTAAATTAGGTGCGATAATTGGATTCAGGGTGAGAGACAATTAGTCACTTGACACCATAATAAGGAGATAAATACTTTCACACGGCAAAAGGAAACCAATTGACCTAATGACTGGTAGCGATATCGTTCAAAAATGAATAGCAAATATGTGGAAGAAAGACTAACAATCTTTGTGTTTTCTTTTAAAAATTAACAGGCCGTAAAAAAGAGAAACATATAAATATTACTACTTAAAGTATAAATTCATGGGTTTCTTGAAAAGCATGATTTTCCAATTTTTCTACTTCATGAAATTCAATTGGAAACCTCAGAGAGAGAGATACAATATTTGAAATAATCCCTAAACTCTCTCCCACTCTTTTGTGCAAAAGCTATTTTTTCAAACTGATATGATATTCCCATGAGAGATAATAACTTCTTGTGTATTTTTGCCAATTTGGCGAAATTTGAAGGCAGAGAAGAGCTCAAGAATGTTTATCGCTGCGACATATGAATAAATTATTAGGCTCGATTTTGCAAGAGTTGAAATTTTTGCGTGGGATCGTGGAGCATCGGTGAGGGTATGGAAAAGAATCAATTCACTCTTTGGTATCTCAAAGTCCCCCGGGGGGAGTTGCATGGGGTAGATAAATTGAGGTGGGTTCGGCGTGGGTGGAGTCGAGGGTAAGACGAAGTGAGTGCCTAGTAATGGAATAACCCTTTAGGGTAAGTTTACACAACTCCGATGGGAAGTATAAAACAATTTGTTCAACTTCTAATTAAACCAGGAGGAATCTACATAGCGCCTAGCATTCATTTATAATGAGGAAAAGTCGATGGATATAGAAGTCTTTCTTGACATTATCCAGTCAGTTTCATTACAATTCCATTTCGCCCATTGCCGTGTGTCTTCCACAATGGGCTGCCATGGCTCTCTGAAGCGAGCTTCCGTGGAGAGTATTGAATAAATAATTTGAGCCATTTCAAATCTTGTAATTAGTCGAAAGTCGTCATTTTTTCATTAGCCACGAATGAATAATTCATTTAACCGAAACCCATAAATTTCCACTCTTTCTCTCTCTCTCTCTCGGGACCTTCTCTGCCCCCCTGCCTTGAGTCATCCTTTTCATTTTCCGGCCGTTCAGCTAGAAAACGTGTATTTGACTTTTGTGGTGAAATATCAAATATATTAGTTCTGCTGGGGCCGTTCCACTTGTGGCTCGAGCACTCTGGGGTACAACTGCCAATAAATTGGAAAGTATAACGCGTGGCATTAATTAATTAGGTTTCGATTATCCTTTATACGTTTTTCATACGGCTGTATTGGGCATAGCGTGTGTTTGTGTGTGACGGCAGGGAATCAATGGAAGTGATTTCCACAATTTATGAGCCACAAAACCTCCCACAAATTCATACATAGTGTGCGGCACAAGTGTTAGCCTTTCTTCCAGAAGCTTCTCCCTCACTTGCTCAGCTCTCAACTTGCACACCTTTTGGCCACCCCTTCGGGTGGACAAACATGTGTAATCGCACGAGGAAAAGCGGTGGATTAAGTCCACCACATACCATTCAATTTCCACAAGAATTTATTGAAACAATTCTGTAGGCAATTCTGTACGGCTTTCGCCAGGGACCAACATTGGATTCCTTCGGATTGTTGCCCATTCTTTCTCGCTCGCTCCGCTCTTTTTTCCAGGACACTGGGATAAAGTAACACAACATAACATTACATAAATTGAAACCTAAATCTTTTAAATGGACTACATCGGTTCACTTGAGTCTCTTCCCCAATCCTCCCACTGTGTGCAAGACGTTTTGGGGGGGTGGAAAAATCCCTCACGAGAGCTCTTTCTTGCCTCGGATTTCCCCTTTTGCTCCAAATTGCGGAAGACATAGTGCGTTGCTCCTCACTCTGCGCGCCAAGGGTGGCTTGTGGGGGCGGTATTGCCACACTTTCATTCATTCATTCTGGGGGATCCGGAATTGTTTACACAAAGAAATTCCTTCGATGAGCTGAAACATGAGGGACTTGTTGTTTTCTTTCCTTCTCGCAAAATTCCATATAATTTTCCCTTACAAATTAATGAAGAATTTCAAACATGTCTTTTTTCACTGAAGGTTCCCAGAAAAATTATACAGAAGAAAGTAGAGATTATGAAGAAATCTTGTAACATCAAATGATTTCAAGAAATTAAGCAAACGTATGATAAACATCTTTGGAATCATATTCAAAGACATCTTGCTAGTTAACCTCGCAAGATGTGCACAAAGTCTGCAAATTTCACCATTTAACGTATCTTTAAGGAGAAAACTTGTAATTTTGCGAATGGTTGACTTTACATCGCCGAAGCATTACTCGCGCTGAAGATTGTATTAAAAGTTTTCCCTAATTATCACCGTGCACGTATAGAATGGCAATGAACAATTTTCCTTTGGTATGCGTCTCCATCTCTTGTGGAAATTTACATGTTACGAAAGCAGCAAGAGAGAGAAGATTTCGGGTATAAAATGTCTTTTGTTTGCTCGATACTGCCACATGGTTAATTTAAGTTTGGTCCAACTTATTCCACCGTCTTTGTGGACTGTGCTGGTATATCTCGCCAGTATATTCGCATGGAGTGGCATAGGAGGAGTAAATATCTTGCATCTCTCTCCTCATACTTGATTATGATTTCATTGTTGGGTTTGTTTTGTGTGCAGGGAGGCAAAATGGGAATTTAGGATTCACATGTTCTCAGGCAAAATTCTGCACATAAACTATACTATGCCACCTACTCGCAAAGCAGCTCCAGGATTCTGCTTGAAGGGGAAATATGGAAAACAAACTATCATCCTTCTCTCCCACGAAAGATAGTTATGCCAATGGTAGCAAAGTTTGCATATAAAGAATAAAGTACCCAGTGAAGATGTGAATATTGCACATAAGGCAATTTCTGCACACTCTTCCATCCACTGCGTGGTTGTATCAAAGTGCACACTACTTAATCACACGGCAGATTTATTTCAGCACACATAAAACGCCTTTGTGCCCGTCTAAGATTCAACAACAACCATCTAACTAATTTGGAGAGAGTTGAAAACTTCAGTAAAGGTGAATTATTCACTTTAACGGATAGGTAGACCGCATGATAAAAGATACATCAAGCTTCTAAAAGCGACAATTTCTCAATTATTATTGTACATCTACGATCACTTATGAAATGATCTCACTTCTATCTCTTAACATCCAGTAGCGGGTGAACAATGGCGAAAATTCCCATAAATAAATGCCAACAACTCATTACAGGCTCATATTGACTCTCCTCCGTCTCTCATTAGTCGAGGAACGACCCTTGTGAAAAACTACAAGAACTTTCAGATGACTTGTGTCAACCTTCCTCAAGAGATTAGGTCACTGGCAATTTCAGTCCCTAATTAACTTTTCGCTCAGCTCATCCCAAATCAGTGGGCCTTTAAATAAACTTGCAAATCTCTTCAATAAATAAACCCCGCTGCCCCTTTTCTGCCACCCCCTATTCCGCTCATGTTGTGGAAATGCCATAGATTTAGTGCGGATGCCATGCTTAAATGCTGGAGCGAAATTATCAGCATGAAAATTTCATTCGTCAAATGACAGCGACAAATCATATTTCCTTGCATATGTATCATCTTTTCTCAGGCAACACAATGTGTTATTATTTGATATCCTTATGTATACATAAGACCCACCACTAATGGTTAGACAAAGGCTCATTGTCTCATCACTTTAACGCTATTTGCTCAGCGCTAGACGGTGAATGGCAATGTTGCCATTGCGAAAGAAGTCATAAATCACTGAGCTGTGACTCCCCTGTTTCATTCCTGATGAACACCATATAGACATGAGTATTTCTAATAGTCTTCGCTACTTGTGGTTGAGAGAATGTGCTGGGATATGGCTGCGGGGGATGATGTGGAGCGAGGAAAAAAGTGCGAGCAGAGAATGTGAGGGTGAGATTGAGTTCGGCCTCCGACTGAAGTTTAAGTATATCCCCAGGAATTGTTGCTATTATTCCAGGCGAGCTTAACCCGGGAGACGATTCGAAATGCTGAGTTTCCCGTGATTCATGACTCCTCTTATTCCCTCTTTAAGACCCCCGTCCGCCTCTGCAGCATTCCTCGGGGCTGTGATGGCTGAAAGTGAGTTAAATGTTAAATGCAGTGGGGATTGTCTACTCAAAGTCACTCACTTGAGGGAAGCGTTCGGTTTGTATAGAGATATTATTAATACAATGAAGTCGCATTAATCTTCGGCAATTCACTTTCAAGCTATGCTATTTTACGTTTATAAATAAATAAATTGTTGACACAAGAGAATATCATATACATTCTGAGTGAATAGTCAAGGAAATGATAAATGCATAAATGCGATTTGCATTGACAATATGACAATCTCAGCATAAATATTCACTCTATAAATTCACAGATTTTGCATATTTTATTTATACCACAAATTCACTGAATTTTAGAAATTTATCGCAAACAATACGGGCGTTCCGACATCCTCACTCCATCTGCTAATGATTGACTTTCTAATTGCGCATAGATTTCCCTTTGAAGAGTTTTTCAAGTGAGTATCTTCCATGACTTCAACATCTCTCTTTTTTCACCCTCATCCACCAATATATCTCCTCAAGAGTGTCATTATTTCAACAATGTCTCCCACTCACAATGGATTATTGTGACCAGACAGGAGATATGGACGGTGTGAGTGCACAAGACAATTCGCTTTAACGAGATTCACTGTTAAATTGCTGATTAGACAGAATTGTGGATTTCTGGGACATGGACTTGCCAATATTGCAAATAAATCCATAGACGAGCGTTATGTAAGCACAAAATTGAAACATTTCCATTGTGAAATTCTTTTTCTGACAGAAATTCCACGCTTTTCCAATTTATGCTGAAATTCTATTCATCGATATATGCATTAAACTGTGACGCAATGATCTGGATGCTTTTAATAATCCCAACCCCGAAATTAGTTCAATGTATTAATTTAATTGTAGCAAATGACAAGAATAATAAGGAATCATTGTTTGAATTGACGTGCTCTTCTAATTAGTGTCAACGCAGTTTAATAGTTATTTCTGCAGAACAATAGAATATTGTGAGGTCAGTGAAAACCAGATGAAACATATGTAACGTTTTTCCACCACAAGCAATTATAGTGTTCAATTATCGTAAAAACACCAAAATACAATGTACCCAATAGAAGTACCAATCATTAATTAGCGCTATGATGTGATATTCTTTCATGATGTTGCATCAAATGCTAATTGCTGGTTCAAAAGGAATATAATTGGAAAAATATGCAATATGCTACTTTGCAGTAGAATTATAAAAAAGAATTATCAATTTCTCTTTATTCCGTAACGAAATGTCCACTGCATTATTTCCGTCTTCTGTGAAATATTGCTGGAGTGCATTTTTACAAGTTCTTTTGAACTTTTTTCAAGAGGTGTGTTCAGTGCATCCTCGGAAACTGTGCTGGGTGCAAAAAGCAAATATACACAAGCAAGTGAACAAGTTTCAAATTCGCCCCTCAATGCGAATGCATAATCAAATTACATTGCAATTTAATGTAGCCTCATCGTGAAATTCATGTCTCTTTCAGAATGTAACACAAATGCAGCGCCCGAGTGAAATTTTATCTGTTCAAAGTGGGGCGTAAAGGGGTGCAGATGAAGTAGCGATACAAAATATGCCTTGCAGTGCGAGCATGGGGCTAGCATAGCTGAGGACATGTGAGGAGAGCGAGTTGGTGCCACAATAAATCACAAACCGCTCTTTCAAGCATTATTGTGCCTGTGGTTTTTCGCCGCTTTCACTGTCATTTAATTTAACCACTGAATTCGAATTTTCCATTAAACAAACACATCGCCTCCCGCCCACTCGCCGACTGCAGTTCCCAATGCCCCAAGACCACCACCGGGACTCCTCCATGTTGTGATCTACAATTCAAACGCCAACATTTACAGTGCGCCACAAGAGAGAAATTTTTAATTGAAATCCCATCCGTTTTCCGGACTCGTGCTAAAGGATTACTGTGAACTGAAATACATATGTACAAATGTAGATCAATCGATTGTTATTCCGGCGAACAATGGAAACTTTTATCCATCAATTGGAGTGCATTGAATTTAGAATTATTATTGATTCTTTAGATTAATCGCTATGTGTTGCGGAAGGATTGCACCTTCCGCAACATCTCCCAATTGGATAAGTATTGCAAATTTGAATAGCAATATCAGCACTTGAGTTGATCAAAAAAAACCCTGCGAGTTGGCAGTAAAGGAGCGATGTATTAAATAATTGGGCAAAGCTTTTAAAAGTGCCGAGAGAATATCTATTTCATGGAGGTATTATGGCATTTGAATAATTTCGCTGGGTTCCTCTGCTCTCTTTCAATTTCCCACCATTTGGAAGTTGATGCGAACCAAGAAACGCTGCTGTCCCCCGTCCATTCCATCCGGGTCGTAAAACGTGACCGTCGTTATTTTCGGGTTTAGTCCCTGGAGGTCACACAGCAAGCGTCCAAGGATCTAATTGCGCAAAGTGTGATCCCTTCTTCGGCATGGGCAATAGTTTCGCCTAGTGAGAAGACTCCTCACTGCGCCCCTTATCACGCCACTCACACCCATTCGATTATTTTGCTATTTCGCCAGCCCTGCTTCAGGTTATTGGCTAAACTGTGCGGAACACGTGACAACTCCTGGAGGCGGAAGGGACCACGATACACAATAAATAAATTTCCCCCCACGCTTCGGGGGAGACTGCAATAAAATTACGCACGACGCTCTTGGTGCGTGAGTGTTACACCCTTGATTAATACTACAATAACCGTAAAATTTATGCTCCGGTCGCTCCGGCACAAGTTGCCACCCAAGCCACCGGAAATTAAATAAAATTGCAGTCATTTCGTCATTTATTCAGATTGTTCCCAATGAAGACACCAAAAAGCTTTTTTCGCGACTCAAATAGCACCTTTAGACATTAGATTTTCATGGCTCTCCACAGTATTTTCACCCCTTTCTCAGGACATTGGCCACAAAAGTTCCTGTTTGTTCTTTAAACACATTGATTTTTCAAAGGCACAAATCTCTCATAATATCTGGAATCCTATCTATGCGCAGCATCAAGTTAACAGCCTCCACTCTGTGATTTCTTTATGTGCGAAATTTTAAAGGAGCATTTAAGCGGGAAATGATTGCGATTTCACTATCAGCCGCCCTCATCTCGGTTTTACTACACTACCATAAACATAATGAAATTATTGTAACGATTATTTTGTCATCTGCAGTTATACTTAATTGATATTGTTTTTATGGGTTAGTATTGTAATTTGTTGTCAGACTCTCTCGGCAATTTCCTCTCCTTCACCCTCCAGCTTCGGCACCCAGATAGCATCTGTTGGTTTCAAAGATGTCATAATTCGAAATACACATCGCGTTGCAAACTTTTTAATAATAAAAATTCAGCATTATGCTTTTTTGTGACGCGCGTTCTCTTCCTTCTTTGTAAATTTTATGCCTCCGGCAGGAAAGTTTTCACTGCTTTCTCATCGTTTAACTTCTTTTGCGCGCACTTCTTTTTTTTCTCACTGTGCAACCCATTTCCTGGGCTGCGCTGTGCTTGGCAAAGCATCACCCGAAGTGGAAGAACAAGAAGCCATGAGAGAATGACTTCATTTGCCAGAAAGTAAAGCTATGAATTTTCATGGGGGAGTATAATCAACCCTTTCGGGCGCGCTGTGGGTGAAAAAAGCGTGGATACTAATGTGGAGTGTTTTATGCAAATATTTGTACCACCCTTGAGATGATTTCGGGATAAGTGACTGAAGGTGGGAAGTATCTAAGTTGCTATCTCTACAGGGATCCCTTAATTGAGTCAGAAGAGGCACAGCCCGAAAAAAGAAGTGGCGCCCAATTCACTCTCCACAGCCTGACTTCCGCATTCCTCGAATCCCGCCCTCGCACTTTTCCCGCCGCCACCGACACGACAACCCCTCGCAATTCAACTCACTCGGAATTTATTGGGCGATGAAAAAAGTATGACATCGCATATAGTTTGGCTGGTTTATTAGCGTAGGTGCGCCATGGTAGTCCGCAGTACAATTTATCACAGCACCCGAGGAATGCTTCCCTGAATTGTTACAAATGGATTAACTTTTGGCACTAATTCCGTTTTAAAACATTTATGACGCAACGATAAAAACACTTAATTGTGCATGATTGTGAACGAGGCACGTTTGCAGGTGGAATTTATCATAAATTCCACGTGGTAAACAACAATTTACGAGAAATTGCTTTCTAATTCCTTCCTGGGGTCGGATTTCGGGGAGAGCAGTAATAAATTACATTTGAATAAAGTTGCATCTGATTTCATGAAAATTGTAAATTCTGCATTTGCACAGATTCGCGCACAGTGCCAATTGAAGTTGAAACTGCAAATTCTCTGCGGACGCTGCAGGGGTTTAGTGAGCATTCTAAATTTGTTAAATAATAGTTTGAAAGTTTGCAATGAAATGTATAACATTTGCTGTATACATAGTATAAATAATTGGTTTGAAATATTGATATTATAGGCATTTTAGTAGTGTGAATTTGAGTTTGCTACTCTTGATTAGGATGCTAAATTCTGCGTGAATTGCAAAACATCCCGAGTTAAAACATATTCTCTAATTTTTCAGACTGGCAAAGCCCAGTCTTGTGAATATTTTTGTATACGCAATGTTGCCTATTTGCTAATTTCTGTTACTCATCGCCTCAATTCATGCTATAATGCTGACGCATAAAGAATACAAGCATTCTGTCTCGTAAGTTAATTCAACCAACCATTCAACTAAGGACTGCAATGACTATCATCCGAAAATAGGATGAAATTACAGCGCTCGTGTTTAAATCTCGACGGAATGGATTTAAGCATCGGCAGATTTGAGATTTAGCTGATGCTGTAATAGGAGCGAATTGTATTCCCAGCTAATCCCACTTGATTCTGGAGGCAAGTCACAGTCTTGAGTTTTTTGGGTTATATACCATTTAATTAGTGTGTTGTTTGCTGGTACAGCCCCAGACCAACTCACTCGCCCTGAAAAACACCCAAATTTCAATGCGGTGAAATTGTTGTGAATGTAAGGATTTCATTTTAATACTTTCCACTCGTCCTTTTTCCATACCCATTTTCATGCCCGGGGAAAATCCGTTTTAATTTGAGGATGGGCGCTCTGGGACGAATACAGATGAGTGTGTCCGTATTTAGACACTGTTAAATCGCATTAAAAGAAGACGAATGGCATCGGAGATGTAACATGACTTTATGCACACACACACACACACACTCCACTCATCGGTTAAGAATGTGTCTCCCCATTCATCGGCACACCACAAGGAGCTTTTCTGGGTCACAATATTAATTTGGAGGACTCGTGAGGCGCCCGTAAAAGTGGCACAGTTGGAAGAATTGAGCCCCAGCAGCCGACAAGATGCCCTTCTGCAGAGAAAGAGTTCACCCCGCATTAAGGCGTGGGCCCCGAGCCCATCCAACTTTCTGGACGAGTAAACTCTTCGTGCCTCATTTAATTTTCAGTGAAATTATCATTTACAAATCAGCTTAACCTTCTGCAGAAACACCCATAGTATTGGACTCGTCGAGAGCTCAGACGGTGTGTGTGTGTCCTTTTCAAGGAGCAGCACCATGTTTTGTGCTTCGGCAAAGTTGTTTTGTGTCACTGAATTATCACATTGAGAATCAAATTAGCAAAGTTCTGTGTGACCAACTACTGGGGACATGGTGTTCTTATCAGTCCACTCCCTCACTTCATTAGTTTCCGCTTTCACAAAGTTAAATTTCACTGCCAGGGAGATCCTTTTTCCCAGATGATTAGCAACATGCGGAGGGCAACATTTTCGCCATGACACATCTCTCTGCTGGCAATATCGTGAAAATTTGTACACAAAACTTTCGAGAATTTTTGGCCTGTCCCAGTGGACAATTATGTGTGATGACCTTACAAGCAATCCACCAGGCCATTATCATCTCCTGTGGCCTCCGAGATGCCACGATAAGAGGGATGTTCCTTGGTATATTTTCCACGTACGCACAGCAATATTTTGCCGACTGCTCCCACCCCTCGTATCGCACTGGGCATCACTTCTATTGAGTTACCACCATTTTTCTGCAGGGGTGTGTGCGTGTCACTGGAACCGTCCGTTATCCAGCCTCGTCATCGCTGGGGGAGCTTTTTCCCGTCTCTTTAGAAATATTGTTTTTTTTCCTGTATTGCAAAGAAATGCCATGTTCTGGCTTTTTGTGGTTTCACAGGGAATTTCTTGTCTATGCTTCATAACTTGTCCCTTTGCGGATTACTCACACCACCAACTGAAGGGCTGTGCTTGTCATAGTTATTCCCGTTGAATTCACTACATTTTTAAATTAAACAACGTCTAAGGAGAAGTCCCTAAAATGCTGGTATTAAGAACTAAGAATCGTAATGTTCACCTTTGTTCTTAAAATTGAAGCAGAGCTGTAAAGTATTTGCACAGGACATGGAGAATTAAGTAAATTTTACCACTAATGACTATCATTCTTATGAGCACAATGGCGAATTAATTGTCGCTGCTGAAGAAGCTGGGAAATGTTGAAATCCCAGAACAGAAAAGTCACATTGTCATCCTGAAGAGAGGAAGTGTGAGAGAGAGAGGGGTAAATGGAATTTTGTCGTGAGTTTGGCGCAATGGAAGAGCTCAAATCTTGGGGTGGAGAATAAGCTGAAATTTGCCAGTGAGAGAGAAACGATATCCCATTCCTTATTCAGTGAAATCGCTGTCTCCAATTCGCGACATAATGCACATTGTATCGTCATGGTGCTTGAATAAAACATCCCCCGAAGCACTTTAATCTTCCCGCATCTCCAAGGCTGATGCCTCGCCGTCTAAAGCTCCCACGGTGTTGTTTTAGAGGGACATGGCCAAGTTCTCTGTCTCGTGCATTTGTATTTTATCCGATTTTGATTTCATTGCATTTTATTTTATGGCTTAGCTCCATGTGGGCGTTGCCATGTTTATGCTGCTCTCGAGGCTTCAGCACACGCAATTCCTTTTATTTCCCCCTTCATCATCATCATCTTTATTGTGCTTTTGACTGAAGCTCTGGGGTTTGGAATGTGTGGTAAAGACTTTGTTTACTCCCAAAGCCCATCAGCGCACACAGAAAAGTCTCGGCATTTGCCACTGACTCTGTTTACTCTTTTATTCTCACCAATGCCTTCGTCTTTGATCATCATGCCTGCACAAAGTGCAGTTCAGATATATTATGAAATGGCTATCACTTGAAAGCTTTTAGCCGCAGCCTTAAAATCAATAGGAAGTGTTGAATGGGTCTTTCGTTATTTTACGCTCTTCTTGGCTGTTCTACAAAGTTATCATTCATGATGAACTAGCTGAAAAAAGTTTGTTAGGCGAAAGAACACGATGTCTCTGTGATTTTCGCATAACAAAAGCGTGTTTTCGCGTCTTATTAGTCTAGACGCAATATACTTTATTGACTGCTCAATAAAATCTTTCATTCACTCGCACATCTGTCATAATTGTCGTTATTATCCATCCTGCCAGATTGCTATTGTAATGCCAATCGATTTCATGCGCGACAGACTGCAAATGTGGCAAATGAAATTTCGCCTATCACTAAGTTTTTCTTGTCTCTTTCAGACTCCAACGACAGTCTTCGGTTGACAGAAGTCCGGATACCAAACCACATAGTTAGAGACAACCCAGCCAGACTCGAGTGCCACTACGATCTGGACGGCGAAGCTCTGTACTCGGTCAAGTGGTACAAAGATGGCAATGAATTCTACAGATATGTTCCGAGAAATATGCCGCCAGCCCACGTATTCCAACTGCCAGGAATTTCCATAGATGTAAGTACCGATTAAGCCAAAGATCGATCTTCCTCTACGTCGCAATGCATCTCAAGTTATTTGATGATAACATAACACATTATCAGAGTGTCGTGTTTTCTTTCAAATTGCGCACTTTACCAATCGAGGCCTCTCTGCCTAAATTGTCGGCATATTCAAACGCAGGTTCAATAGAATTGCGCGAGGAGCGGAAGGCGCGCTACATTAAAGCCGTGTGATATTGAAGGTTGCCGCGTACGAAGTAATAAAAGAACATGAGAACGTGCATAGAAAATCTGCCTTTTGGTGCTTCACCCCATTTCGGCGGGCTGCCAAGGGATGGGAGCACACAAGGAATGCCCTAAAAGTATTTTTTAATGCATACCGCCTGGTAGAGCGCAAAATATGAAGGAGTAATCTGCCTTGAGTGGCTATTATGAAGATTTGCGACTGTCATTTCCGCAGTGCGTGGCTGCCTCTTGGCAAACACTCTCGACTCCCCGTTTGGCGGCAGAGGCGCCAACCGCAAGTGTGCTCCATCGGAGGAAATTTTCGGGAAGACACTCAGCGCCGCATGTGAAGCAACAAGGGTTGGGGGCGAACCTCCCCAACATGTTGATGCCATGTTCCAAGGGGAGAAAAAATGGTCGGGCAGCGTCTCAAGAGGCGGTCGGAGAAATGGAAAGTGTGCGGACGGAATGATGACAATGACGGCAGAAGTGGGATGATGATATGCTGGACTGAAATGGAACTGAACAGATATGCGGCCACTTAATTTCAACTTAGCCGTCGCTTGTGAAGTGTGGATCGCAGTCGGAAAAGTCCGCACATGAAGAATCATTGTGGCCCGTGGGAAAACCCCAAAATAGTCACTTGGTCCCAATGGGAATTTTGCTAGTGGAATACAAATTGGATTTCATCTCCATCGTCAAAATCGCTCTATTCACTTTAGAATATGCGATGTGTTTGCCGCCCAAGAGCTCGAAAGCACAATGGCCCACACAATTGCCTTGTTCTTTCACCTACAGACATTTCGCATAGTTCTCTCCACCCATAAAAGAGTCACTTGAAAATGAGTTTGGGATGAATTTTCAACAAGGCTAACGGCAAGGCCGCACAATGCCCAGTTCAATACATTATTTTCCGCTCTAACAATGTCCCAACTATTCCACAATTCCAGGTATAGTCTCGATAAAAATGCATATATATTTTGATTAGGTCCAGGAGTCAGAAGTTGACGTTGGAATTTCAAATGTTCAGGAGGTGTGTCTAGAAATTTCCGGACTCTGCAATTACTTGTTATGCGCGACTGTAAAAATATGACGAAAATCAACTGGGTTAAACTAACATTTACAATGAATTTTTCATGCAGTTGAGCATCTTGTTAAAGCAAACTGACGATATTATTCAGAAGAAAATGCAAAGTTATGTAGCAAGGAAAGCAGGAAAGTTTCCTATCAATTTTTTATTCACATAATATTCCTGTTTTTCCTCACATACGCACACTTCCCCTTATTTTATTATAAATGTCTTATAGCTTTCCCATTCCCATGCACAAGTTTCTATCACAGCCACCCCAGAATTATGGGGTGGAAAGGGGATAATGCTAGAGCTGTGTGGGGGTGAATTTTGGATGGGGCGAGAAAATTTATTGTTTCGCAGAAAAAGGCGTGAATTCATCACAAAAGGAGAGTCACTGGGAGGCAAAAAACAGACGCGCTAGAGTGGGAGGTCTTGTGTGAAAAATGGCAAAAAGCATTATAAATGAGAGCAAGAGGAAAGAGCATCCATGGGAAAGAAGGTGGGAATCAAATCAAAAGAGCAAAACACCATCGAAACCACTTTACTCAACAATTTATAGAAAGGGATAAAGTGTAAGTAATGCCCGTATCTGTGGCGCTATCCTTTCCCATTTCTTCCGATTCTCCGCGACTTGAGGGTGAGAATAAATGTGTAAAATCGCTGTTTTTACCTGCCACACACTCTGCCCCATTCACTTTTTGCAGCTGGATCAAATTAAATTAAGTGCTACTGTCGTGAATTTCTCTGAACGGATTCAATTAAGGGTTTTTCTACCACTATGTTCAATACTCTTTTCGGGAGAGATGAAAGTCGGAAAAAAAGAGGGCGAGACTCTGATTTTTTGTTTTTTTTTGCAATCAATTGCGATCAATGCTGTAATTTTTACACACACAAAAATGTGGTGTAATGAAAATTTCGTATTTATAAGTTTCTGATAAAATAGAGAGAAATTCTTCACTGAAACATTCACTGGGTTTCATTGAGATTTCGCACTAGTATGTGCAAATGCAATGTTTGTGTACGTAAATTGTCCACATTCTGACCATGTGCGAAAATTTCTGCAAGAGCTTTAAATTCTGTGGGAATCATTGTACACGGAATTCTCGATCTGCATCGTGTCAACCGAATAGAGTCTCATTACTCACATTGCTTTCCATGCATATCACCTCCCAGTGGAATTCCCATGGGATGCTGCACACACAGACCATTTATTTACAGCTTATGCTTTCATATTGATTGCAAAACTATCCCCAGTGCTGGGAAATTCTGTTCCACCCACAAGACTGCAGCCATAACATTTAATTTGCATATCGGAATGGAAATAAAGAATCGCCGAGAGCAACACTTCCGATATTTGTGTACCGATAAGACTTTAGAATTATTTTAAAATTTCATCGATACGTGCTGCAAACGTGAATGTTTTCACCAAAAATATATATTTTCTAAAGTTTGCATTTAGAGTCGCCTAATAATTTTAGATGCACACAGATTCGATCACTAAGAAGTGTTGTTTTGCTTTCAATTTGATAATGCCAGCAAAGGAATGGTGGAGAAATTATTGGAAAAGCTCATGTGAAATTGAAAATGCAAATAGATGGTTCCACAAATAGCAATTGAATGGCACGATATTTCATATAATTGAGATATGAGAAGGTTTGCGGTCTGTTGGAATTATGCACACATAAATTGTTTATAGGTTTGTAGAGTGCGGTAATAATTCTGCTGAAATCTTTCGCTCCTTTTTCAATGCTCTTGGCGCAATTCTAACTCAAGCTTTAAGCTATAACGAGACGACAGCAAATTGAAGTTGATATTTTAATGAATTGAGTAAATGCACAATTCCGTGTCAATTCAAGAGGGTGAACTGGAAAAATCGATTAAGTAAATTTACTTGTTACCCCGCTTCGAGGCACTCCGTCACAGAGTCCCTGTCGCCACCCACCGCATACATCATCATCCAACGTCACCCAGAAGCCACCCCCGCGCCGTCATCCCGAATGCGGTGATATATCGCTGTCCGAATTAATAATACCATCATCTCTGTGGTAATAATTTATTAAGGAGACGCCACTCTTTGCCAGGGTATTAGTCGATGCTCTTCTTGTTGCGTGTCCGGGAGAGAATTTCAAGTGGCGACACACTTTTTGGCATGACGGAAGGATGCTGTTCCGAAGGCGAGCAAAAAGGATGACTTCGGATGTTGATGACGGTAATGGTGAAAAATTGGGGACTTTGCGTCTCATGGCATTACAAGGGAACAAGGAATTACACTGACAATGGATGAAGACGATCATGTAATAGGATGTTCTCGAAGACAGTTTTTGCATCATCTCATTCTTTTCCATTTAACTACTTTTCCATCAGAAGCTCCTTACTATTGTGTGTTCAATAAGAAAATTCACCTAAAATTGATTATCAATGCAAAATGAATTTTCCCATTCATTCGCAACATAAAGCATCCACAGTCAGAGCAAAGTGCATTATTCATTCGATACTTTATGACTTCTAGACATGATTCAGTGAAGAAAACATCAAATTGAAGACTTATTTCCATTGTTATTTATGTGAATGGAAATACACCATAACAGTATGGCTGCAGCAAATAGATTTGTGAAAGAGAACCACGACAGACTTCTCCAGAATGATATTTCATGAAATGATAAAGATGAGAAGGGAATTTCAAATGAATCGAGAGCAAAGTGAGAGGAAAAAAAGGATTTTTTACACACTTCTCCACCTGTATCAGAACAAAATACTGATTTATACGGAAACATTAGTAGTACATTTAGTGTAATTTGTATTTTATTTGAATAATAAACTTCATTTCAGATTCATAATTCCACGGATTCCATTGTCGTGCTGCACAACGTGAGCCTATCGAGCACGGGAAAATACCGATGCGAGGTATCAGCTGAAGCCCCATCATTTCAGACAGTCACAGATCACGGAGACATGATTGTCGTAGGTAAGTGCCCCATTTTCCGGAAAAGAACCTTTGAAACCGCTTCTAGTTACTCTCTGTTCTCTTTCACACACTGTGTCAGAATGATTTTCATGCAAAGTATAGAAAGAGAAAACTTTCCCCTGGATTTCTTTCTACGTCAAAGACTTGAAACACATGCATAAAGATGAAAATTAATCCTATCGGAATCAATCAATATAGCTCATTTAATATTCCATAAGACGGAACTTGGAAACAAGGAAAGGAGATTGATTGCTTGTTCCAGCCACTATTCCGTATAATTTGTTGAATTCAAATTATTTGAATAGACCAAGAAATCATACTGAAAAGCTGAAATTCAATCTTCCGTCACATTTATTACTCAAACTTGTACGGAAAGTCCTGTCGGAGAAGTTTAAATGACTTTTCAAGACATTCATCTCAATACCGCATTGAGGTCATGTGGAATGTTTGCCGGAAATGAAATCAATAATTTAAATTAAGAAGCAAAATGTCAGATCAAAAAAAAACACTGCAAGAGTGCACACTTTGTGATAGCAATATAAAGAGTTGACAGCGTAAAGTAGAGAACTTTCAGATTTCCGCACTGACCCTTCGGACATTTAATAATAATAACAATAATCGTGGCTATAACTATGGATATAAAACGCGTTCATGTGGGATTTAAGCGGAAATGGCTTCGCATGTTACAATTGTGGAACTTAGCAATTCGCCCACAATGACGAAGTTAACCAATTTTGTGTGCATTTTCATTAGGTGAATATTTCAGAATATATACTCTATTGATGTCCGTTGCCACATGTATTAATTCCTGAGCTCTAACAACCCTGAAATAAATAATATTACAGTGGTGAAAATACCATCGGGTCAATTTGCATAACCAATTTCGACGACGGCATTGTTGCCAACAGTGATTTACCGAAACACATGCACGAAATATGAATCAATATGAATATGCAATAGAAAAAAATGTCTGATTCCTACTTCGGAAATGAACTCTTTTTGCAACACAATCTTCTCTAACACACTGTCCTGGGCTTTAGTTGCGAACCTGGATGAAGGAATTTGCCGGGTAGACCTTCATGGCAGTGAGAGTGTGTGACAAAATGAAATGCAATGCCGACAGAGGACTAAAAAAGGGTGTCCCTGGGATGAATATTCAAAGTGTAGTTCACTCCTGGATGCATTTCCCACTTACGCGAGTCTGAAGGGTCAAAAAGTGCCGCACAGAAAGCAAAAATGTAGATCCTGGCTCCTGTGCTATTGTTTCACTCTGAATGAGGCAATGGGGACGCCTGGTACCAGGCGTCGACACACTGAAACAATAACGCCGAAGAGCACATTCACGGTACCACGAGAATATCTACGGCTCTCGAAGCAGCTTTAATTCAGGCGACCTGATATGACAAATACTGCTGAAAGTGAGAGCTTTTTCCTACGAGAAGAAAAAAAATGTCACAAAACTGCGTGAGAAAAGTGAATAGGAGAACAATATAGGAGGTTATCTTCCTAAATTTCAGTACTAACTATAACTATTAAACATAATCATAAATCTACAAGTAATTTTTCATTTAACACAAAGCAACGCGCGTTATTATAAGTTTGCAAGGGGCCAAGTTTCAAACCCCGTGGCATTCATCTTAAGTCAACATCTTTGCCGTGTAATACAGAAGATTTTCCTTTATCCTCCACCACTCCAATTTCACCTTTCAATAGTCTCTCATATTTTTTCACTCACACATTTCCTTCACTCTTGCAGGAGAGCTTTTTCAGCCTACCAAAGCTTTACTCCCCTACATATTTCATCATTCCACCTCCACGGGCGCTGTTACACAATGGAGCCCGCGATTTTCCGCGGATAACAGTACACGTGGCCGTGGAGAAGAAAAGACTTTTCTTGCCGGGACATGTGAGAAAGCTCCAACAATTACATCTCATGGGACGAAACTTGAATTATACTTGCGGTCTTTCAGTCAAATTTTTCGCCTTCACTCTCAGGCTTCTTTTTTTCCCCTTATATAGCTTTTTTTCTGCTGAGCCACGCGGTGTGGGCGAAAGTGTAAGAAGTCGAGGAAAAAGGCAAGAAGATGGAGACAAAGGGAGCAAGCAGGGAAAAAAGAAGATGACAAGAAATAGGAAGAGACAAAAAGGCTTTTCACGTTATCATAATAGTATGAAGGATAATAGTGATGATGGTGGGTGATGATGAAAAGAGCTCGTTGGATCACACAAAATGTACTACTCGGAAAATCTCTCTTTTCTACACCAAAATATAATTGCAAATGGATGTCTTCTTTGCTGAATTCCTCATAGTTTTCCTCCCCACACGCGCGGTCGGTTTTTTTTTTCATCAGCTCCACGGTGGTTTCAGTTGCGAGATTGGAGGTGGGAAATAATAATGCAAAAAAAAGATGACGCTGAAAATATATAAAGTGTTGGTAGATCTGGGTTAGAAAGAAAGAGAAAGGTTTTCCGCTGTTTTGTCATTGTGGAGCGTTGGGAAAAAGAGGTAAAAAGCGTCAACTTTGCAGTGTGAAATGGTTAAGAGGAAGTTTGAGAAAAGTCGACCTAATTTTATTATAATTTTTATTCTTTCTTTCCACCCCTTTGTTCTCCACTGTAATTCGGCACTAATTGCGCAGTTTTCAGTTTCCACAATTTCCTTCTTTCGCCATAAAGCTTTCACATGAAGCTTTTTGCTTCTTGCACGCCCTGCGAATGTGAAAAAATGTTGACAATAAAGGCCAAAGATCTCTGCAGAATACTATCTTCAAACTTTAATAAAGACAGAATTAAAAATAAAATGTATGTTCTTCAGTTCAACTGGTAGAATGCAAAAATAACAAAGTTTCACTTCAGCAAGCAGGGCAAACAACGAAGCATGTAGAGTATATTGAGTAGTAAATTTCTTAATTAATTGCCACCCTTCATAAGCCAAAAGGGTGGAACATCCGGATAATTTTGAACGCTCCGCCGAGGATGAGTGAAATAATTTCCAATTGATGTACGTACAGCAATTACCTAATGTTCACATGATCTCCGCCCACGACAGAAGTTTGGCAGAGAATATGTCTCAGCAGAGGAGAAAATCGACAAGCATTTTCGTGATGAACAAAAGAACTTAACCAATAATGATTGTCAGACGCACATGAAATTTATCCACCTCGAATGTTAGTTACTTAATATCCATTAAATTAGCAATGGAAATGTGATACTGAAGAACAGGAGAAGGTGTTGGGGAGAAGCTTTAAGGTTGCTAATGAACATTTTCACCCTCGATGGAAAATATTTTGCCGAAAATGTTAATAACCCACCCCGCAAATGCGAAGCCTATTCATGGATATTCTATCGCTCAGCATGAACATGATGTCAGATACTGTGGAATCTTATTTCACTCACAGTATCTCTTTAATTAGTTGTTCAACTTTGACTCTTACCTTGTTCGAGACAACTTGACTCGGTATCATGTATCGATTTATGTGACATGGAGTTGTGCATGCTCTAATGGTGCAAAAGACATTGAAGAAGCCCTTTGTTAAATTGGACACTCGGGAGCATTTGGGGAAGACTTTGTACATTCAAGAACGCAAATGTATAATTTGTATTTAAATTTTTTTTTACATTTGTTTCTGACAGCGGAAAATGTGTTTAAGCTTAGCATTAAATGAGCAAAATTCAATTGCTTCTTACTGCAAAATATACCTCAACGAGTATTTCAATTTGCTTCTTCCTGCCGCACTCTAAGTGCATTTTTTCACTATTGCGCAAATCAAAGGCGACAAAATGCGAGGAGCTTTTTACAAAAGTGACGCAAAATCTTTGGTGTTGAAAAATTGTTGAGAGAGTTTGTGAAAAATATCAGAAACAGCAATGCTCTACATAAAAGCTTTGGGGAGTGCTTGTGAATGAGAAGTGGAAGTAAATGAATTATGTGTTTGCTATATCTCTCCTCAGCCTATGTAGCGTGAAGGGAAAAAAGCTCTTGGAACTCAAGCGAGAAATCCGGAATAATTTCTGTGTCTTCTGTTTTGTTTTCCTTCTCACATTTGTATCCCATCTCGGCACTGGTGAAACCGTCGAATCCCTGTTTTGTTATTATGTCTTAAATACAGAACAACAAAATAATATCTCCCAAGTTGTATTTCTGGCACTTTTTCCACGAATTCAATTTCTCTACTCTCCCCCAGTAATTTGGCTAATAATCAAACTTTCACCGTGCTTCGGAACTTCCCAACCGTATGGCCTACAAAGCGTGCGGTATATACCTACATAAAGGCCCGCATTCCCTGGGAAAAGGTGTTCCTTCAACATAATTATATCTGACAGAAACACACCGACTCACGTAAACGTGGAGAAAACACAATTCACTCATCATCATTGTCATCATGCTTCAAGAATCAATAATTTAATTTGTGTACAGAGACTCGGTGATTGAATTAATTTCAATAATATGTATGAGGGCTCGTATTAAAGCAATCTCCACGCGTGTTAGGAATTTCTTCATCGTATCATCTCAACGCCCAACTCCAGCCAATTTCTTCCACCCTTTTCATCGAATTGCCATGCACATTTCGTCTCCTCTCTTGTCCCTATAATATTGATGTAATACAGGTAAACATCTGAGGAATTCCTATGGACAAATAAATTACAAAATGAAGAGACAAGAGTGAGTTTATTCATGTCCGTTGCTACATTCCTTTCGATCGCCATATTCTAATTCGCCGATACATCAACGTCAATTGCAAGTGATTTCACCTTGCCAACAGTCAAACTGACTTGCACAAAGCGCACGCCATGTATTGAGGCCAAGAGAAAGATGTGAGCTCGTGTGTGCACTCTTCCAATGCCCTGCAATATTGACGGTAAACTTTGTTGCCCTCGCAAGAATAAATGGGGGCTGCAATGAGAGAAAAGAAGTTATTTCTGGCCATGTAATTTTGCCTGCCATCCATTTTCGCCGTAATTTCTGTGTTTGAATGAAACCCTTGAAATGATATTTCTCTAAATAATTCTATATATGGATGAATACCTTCAGCTGTACATGCAATAGTCATCGTAAATATGCATATTTCATGCTATACTTTTTGTGTCATGCCAAATCTCCTGTAAGACAAGACTCATGTCTCAATACTTCATCGCCATATAGTTTAAATTAAATTAGTGACATGCCAGATCAACTGTCGAACTGAACCTGGGACAACTTCAAGTTCCAACTCTCTGGGAACATTTGCTGGTCCGTAAGCCACTGTTTTATTGATCTGGAATTATTTAATAAAGTTTCTTTGAGGAAATAAGGGCAATCTCCTTGCTGATGCTCCGCTCAGTGGCACTTTGAGAGAGCGAGGCATCTCATGAATTTTGGAAAACGCTGGGAAGAATCCTCAAATAGACGCATAAAGAATTCTCCCACATTGTTTGCATCATTCAGAGGCGGGTGGATGTTTATTGCTCACTGTATATTCATTCTTGCGAGGCAAAGTAATTCCCATTTGCAGTGTGGGTTTTCCTTTGAGGGAATTATTTTTATTTGTTGATGGGGTGGTGCCTCACAGATCTGCGCTTCGCCCACAGAGAGTGTCTTGTGTGAGGAATGAGCAGCTCTGTTGCTTTCCTTCTGCGGCACGATGCTGATCTCAATTATATTCACACGCTGTCAGGAAAAAGGGTATATTGGCACCAAAACTATACAGCATCTCTTCCTATGGCATCAGCTGCGTCTCACTGTTATTCTTCACAGAACCCACCATGAGTTCACCAACGTGGCGAATAACAAATGCCAGATGGCCACTTTCCCACTGACAATCCACCCCACAGACAGCCCCAAACTGAGCATTCCACCGAACAAAATATCTTCCCTTGTGCTTCGCTACATTTTATTGCACACAAATAGTATTTAGATAAATTCCGGGCGCGTGTGTGTGTGACTATTATTGTGTGGTTTAGAGAGACAAATAAATGATAAGGACTCGAGGTTGAGTGCAATTATACGGACTTGAAGTTTTCCTGATGGATTCACTCCACCCACCAAAAGAGGAAATCCACCCATATGTTCAGACAGTCACCCTTTCGCCACCCTCAAGTTCCGGGTCTTCCAGCACAGGGATGGTGAGAATGATAAACAGGCGGCCAATTAAGTAACAAATTCCTTGAAGATGAATCAATTTGCGATCTCTTGTTCACAGGCCAACCTTCCGCAAAAGATGGGGGCTGCTCTACGTGTTTATCTCATTGGGAAAATATCCAAGATAGGGCCAGAAGGGAAAATGTCTTATGTAAACAACATTCTATTGTCTTACAATTTCTGGTTGAATTATCAAAATAATGACATTTGAGGAAGACAACCACAAGCCTTCACAATTAGATGAAGAAATACCCAATGCAAATACAGGATTAGGTAAATGATGCAATGCAACTGTCACAGAATTCAGGAAATATGTATGATGCACACATGTCTCTGAAGGGGGTAATCATCAGAGGACAGAATAATCCATGCAATTTAAATCTACGAATAATTGAGTTTCGTCGTTCCTATGGGAGATTCTGTGCCTAATCCCAAGATTTGTTATTAACTTGAGTATTTAAAACATGCTGTACAAGTCTATTGGAAATTCAAATGATCAAATGATTGCGAAAAGCTTTTAGGGTATGACATATGCTGAGATCCATCCAGTCGCATGATTAACCTGATTTACTTGATTAAGTCTTTTGTTGCAATAGCAATACCGAGCAACAAAGGCATCTTCAGGGAGGACTTTAGGCCTAGATAAACACCCTCTCCTTCGTGGTCAAGCTCCCATGGGGGAGATTCAATTAATCGGCCCTTCACACCCACCCCAAGAGTGAAATGACACCCCCTGGAATAGCTCACATTCATCTCCAGCCGCCCATGGAGAGACTCCTCGGGGGAGGCATCAACTCTGCTGCCAATAATGGAGCAATACAGCACACGTCCATCGTGAGCTCTTAGTATTCTGATGGCGTTCGTAACACCAAGATGTCAGACGATGTCGGTGCTCAAATGTGTTAACAGGCGTAGTTTGTATGTCACCCAAGACTTACATACAATGTATATTTGTACCTTATTATTCTCCCTCTCCCACGCTCTGGGGGTGGCTCACTTTCCAAAATACACACACCCACCCCCATAAGGAGTTGCCCACGTTTAGAGGGATCGTATCCGTGTTGAAAGTTAGCCCACCCCTTCTTTTCAGCCGAGTACATCCTGTAATGGAGATGGATTACAAGGGAAAAATTCCTCAAGATCACCTTGCGTGCTACGAGAATTCATATGAAATAGGAGTTGGAACTCCACTTGCTGTATTAACATTCTTAGTCAATCCATAAAGATTCTCTCGAAAATCCCTGAGAATTCCGTGATTAAAGTCCTATATCAAGTGTATAACGCAATTCTTATACAGAATCTCTCGCTGAAAAGATATTCTTCGCAGTATGGAATTTCAGTCATAAACAAAAAAAAGTGATTTAGCAACTTCAGCATAATATTTAAAGCGATTATTCCATACAATGCTTGCACAATTTTCTCAAATAGTGTCTAAACTTGCAAAATTCTTGCCTTGGATCATTTTCTAAAAATGTGAAACACATAATCTCCCATGGGATTTAGCATGAAATGCAGACAAGAGATCCCAGTGCAACTTGCTCTGCAGCGAACTCCACTGGAATTATAATTCCACCATCCAGAAAAGCACCATTGACGTGTCGATGTATTTTCTTGGCGCATAGATTATATACCAGGCGCCTCCATCGAACTGGGACAACTTAATTCACCATGGGAATCCCACTCTGACGATAAATCCTAGCCAGTCAAGCCAAGACAAAAAGGGAACAAACCATCCAGGAGCTTTAAGAGCAAGTGCTGCTGGTTTTTCATGCTATTCCGATGACTAAATCTTCAGTTCCTCTCAGGACACACTTTACCGCTTTTCTGCCATATGAACTTAAGATGACAATGTTGGCATTTCAAATGTGTTTGTAAAGGAAATATTTGTACATATGTATTTTTTTTTATAGTAAACAAAGATAATCTCACGAAGAGAAAATAGCAGGAAAATTCCGATATAATCATGATTTCCAGACATTACACAGTTCATCGTTATCCATGGCGAAACTTTTGAACAATTTGGCATTTCCATATCAACGCAGAGTAGCTGAGATAATAATTTTTACAACATTCCTTGCTCATGAATATTCCTCCCATTTAATGAGTTGCTGCATTATTTACGACATCACTCTGCCGCCACACCTTAAGAGATTTCCCACCAACTGATATTCTGCTGCTCTGGATTTTCTCCTCGAAGCCTCTTGTCAAAACATCTTTTCGCGGTTTTCCTAAAAATAAAGAGAATGCTCAATTCCGCCGCTCCTGAGCTGCAAAATAAGATTATTTTTATATCTTTTTAACCTTTTTCTGTACTGCTGTGCTTTGAAATACTACAGAAATATTGTGTATCCCTTGTATTTTTTATATGCCACCCAGACATTCCCTTTTTTCTGTGTTAGAGTGGAAAAACATTTTCCTTTCTTCAGCTCGTATTTCTTTTAACTTTATCTCTCTCGCTCTCTTCGCATTCGTAGAAATTCCAAGAGTGCGATTCGCCTTTGCATAATTTTTTTTCTTCTTACCTACATTCTCACTTGCCGAGGAAATTTCTTTGAGAATTATTTCAATATTTTCCAACAAATATGTAGAGTCGATGGAAGACTTTTATGCCTGAGTGAAATGACTCTTGAGCTCTCGTCAAATGAAAATCGAAGTCGAAAAGTCGCGAGCGAATATTGGGGAGCATGTCGAAATTGCGAAAAAGTGGATTTAAGTGTTGTACTTGTGCATAAAAGAAGCAATGATGTGAAATATGGGACGATGTGGGGGCGGCAAAGCGGAATTCCCGAAGGCTTCTATCATTTTCATGAGTTGCGGGGCTGAAAAGCCTCCGCACAAGAGCCTCCGATGTTATGAGAGTATACCAGAAAAAGGGGCGTTCGCAAGTGCCACATTACACTTTTTCACACGGCAAGAGCTTTCTTCTTCATCTGTTTTCCATACTCCCATGGCACTGGGGAGCAAATATTATATTACTTTTGAGGAGGCAAAAAGAATTATGATACGGCAAGAGAGGCGAAATAAATATCCAACAGAGAATCGGGGCGGAGAAAAGGTTAAAAATGTGTTATAAAAGAAATTTTCATAAATTTCAGCTTCCTTACATCTCTTCCGTTTTTTTTCCCCTTGTTTATCGGCAAAAATAAAAGAAAATGTATGTGGTGCAAATACAAGGCCATTTATCTGCCTAAATGGAATATAAAAGCGAATATTCTCCAAGTCTTTTCCACTCATTTCGCCGTCTCTTTCATGTTGCATCGTCATGTGTAAAACTGCTTAGTCCTTGACAGGGAGTTTTTAAGGGATTCTAAAAACTTTCCAATGATATTTGCATTGAAAAGCTTCAGCAAGAACATTTTTCTCACCCACCGTATCTAATTTACAAACAAATCATATCTGCATGACATCCCTTTACCAAAGTGTCAGCATGGCGTGATTTTATCCCAAGTTTCGCCGAGAGAAAATTACGACTTTAATTTCGCAATGGCGTGAAATTACAATTTATTCCTCAATCTCGCGTCGTGGAGCCAAAATGGAAATTTGTGCAGAAAATGGGACCGTCAGCAGAACTGCAACTCTTGGATATACTCTCGTCAAATAAATTTTTCCCGCCACACAATGACGATGTAGCAATGTAGTCAGTCATCCGTGAGGTTGTATAGTTTAGTTGTGTAAAATATAAAAATTTATAGTTCCGTTCTGCACAACTTTACACCCCTCGGCGCACATGCGACAGTCGCTCTTGAGCTTCGCCAGCCATAAATGGAGGCTGATGGACAAGGGCTGAACTCCACGGGGGTCAAAAATATATATTATGAAAATTACACCCTTTTGTCTGCCACACAAGAACATTGTGCAAGTCTAGCAAATCTCCAGCGAGATGCAGAGGCGGATCAAAACAAATCTTCTTTTTACAAGCTTATTCATTAATCGCTCTTGTGGCGCAATTCTATTGCGCTCAAACAGCGTCCAAAAAGTTCGTGTGTTTGTGGCGATCATAAAATTGTCCAAACAATAAAATGCTGTCAATTGTAAAATTGAATTTGTTTCTCTCATAACCCATAAATTTAATATCCGCCTGATAAAAAGTGGCATTAATAGAGTTGCAAATCAAGTTATTTTGAAAAATATGAATATATCGCATTTGCCCATATTGATGCCGAATAGCAATAAAATTGTCAATGGGCAAAAACGGCAACATGAAAAGCAGTTTTCGATGGGCATCACGGGATATTTTTGATTAGGGCGCTCGAAGGGAAAAATACCATCCATGGGGACTTGCAAAAGGGTTTCCATGCACTTTGTGGAGTAGGTCAGAGAGTCAATAAATCGGCTCAACTTTATGGCCTAAGTGATTATATCCACCCCCAAAGAAAACTTCCATGCTCGTCATACATTTTGGGCGGAAACCGTAATAACTCTCCTATATCCGGAGCCCCTTTTTCACCTTAATACCCTCCCTCGCCATTACACGGTATAAA
This sequence comes from Phlebotomus argentipes, assembly GCF_947086385.1. Classification (NCBI taxonomy): domain Eukaryota; kingdom Metazoa; phylum Arthropoda; class Insecta; order Diptera; family Psychodidae; genus Phlebotomus; species Phlebotomus argentipes. Next base: position 1,735,032 of record NW_026776181.1, on the reverse strand, counting down.
TATTTAACTCCCACATATCGAGCGGTTATCACCTGGTTATTATTTATTATCACCCACGCCGGCCGTGGAAGATTTGCCAAGTGGAGATCAGAAATTTTTACCTCCAGCCGCCCCAAAGCATCCCCACACAATTCATCCTGCGGCGGAAGTGGGATTTCTGGCCATATTTCGCGTTATGGCTCACAATGTGAATCGCTTGATTATTATTTGTTTCCGCCCATTTCAGAGATACCAATAGCAATTTTGCACTGACAAATTCGAATCTGCCATCGCGGCAGTTCAAGGCGGGAAATTTAGGGAAAAATGTACAGTGTTTTTTTTCTCAATTACACTATAATAACATATCTATAGATGACCTCTGGCCACTGATCGTTCTCCTCATATTCACAGTGGTAGAAATTCTTCTCTTTTTGTCCTCGTGTGCTTATTGTGCAGATAAAGTGAACAGAATGTATGCCAATGCGAAAAATATATAACAGCCTAGCTAGAATGGCAAAAAGGCAAAATATGAAACTCTGTGGACTATTTAAACTCGATGACCACAAAGCATTGGTGACCTGAAAATGAAAATGTGTACAGAGATAACATGAAAATGGAGACAGAATAAAGGAATACCCTCTCATTTATGTTCTATAGAAGCGAAATACAGAGAGTATTTTATCGTGCACTCAATAAAGCATTATGCTAAAGTGATTAAAACATACTGCCTTAGGATTATTAGGTGCTATTAGTCAAAAAGTGGAAAAATCTAAAGCTCAAGAATATTCTCAGAAAGCTAGTTTCACAGCATTATAGCACAGCTCACTTGCATCTCATTATAAAGTTTCTGAAGTGAGAAAAGTTCATCTTGCAAAAGTGCCAAAAGATACAATTCTGGGATTTTCCATTTCCGTCCATGGTCAGAAGATGAGATGAAATTTCACAGTTGTGCCGGAAAAATAGTCTCCGCTTTCCCCTATTTCAACTTGCATAATCACGAAAGTGGATAATTTGTCAAAACGCTACATGGACTGAATACAAAAAGTCCCTCCTGGAAAATTTTCAAATCTTTTTCCTTATATATTGGGTGGGATTTTCCGGCGCCCGAGGCTTTCTCGCTCCAGAACAACAGCCATTTCAAGCAATGCTCCATCATTTGGGGCCGAAACCATCAATGCGGTGATTTAGGATGGGCTTGAAGGTGGAAAAAAGGCGAAGGAGAATATTTGTGTGGTAATCGAAATGGCAGAGTCACGTCGAGAATGAGCAACCAAACCGCAATTCATATTCCTCAGCCCCCCTCTTTTGGGGTTGCTTCACACATGAAAATCAACCCGATCGCGCGCCTCCCTGCAACTTTCCCTCGCACAGCTTCAGGATTTATGTTCTTACTCCCCATTTTGTCGTGATTGTTTACATTGATGATGTGAAAATATTGCGGTTTTTCTCCTCAAGACGCGCAGACTTTTGCAAGGGAGGAAAGTGAAAGCGAATGCGGTGTACGTTTTGATTTAAACGTCGAGCAGAGCATTACTTTAAGTGCCTGAAATATTGCCGTGGCATTACTCAATAATTAATTCAATGCTCATCACAATTCCTATTCATTGTCACCAGGCGTGAGTAAATGGCAGCACAGCAGTGAATATTTGGGATCAACTATCAATTCACTCAGTCACTCCAGCACTGTAACTAATGAGATGCGCGCCAGATTATTCTCATTGGGGGATAGTTGGGGGCGTGGAACTATGAGGACTCCTTAGTTGTCTGCAAACCACATCCAAATACACTTGGTAATGCATTATGAATATTAAAGAGGGAATTGTGTGTACATTTATAGACGTCATGTACCAGATCCCGAAGATTCCATCACCTACGGTTGGAGATTACCACCGGAGAGTGGAGGATTCGCGTGCTTTTAATGGAATGCTAATTGACAGAATTTTCGCACTTGCCGAACTTGAAATGGATGTGAATTTCCTCCATACAACACGTGTTCGCATTCCCACTTGAATTATCATTTAAATAAGCTCAGGCACTCGACAATCTTGAGCTCAACTCAAGAGGTCCATCGCACTTAGATTAGCCTTGGAGACTCGTTCGCTATCAATTTAATTATAGATGATGCCATTTTTCTTAAAGCTCCCCACCATCGGCGACTTATGATCACTTTATGAGTGAAAGTTGTTAAATTTTTCCACGTAGCGTGACACACTGAGGAAAGTGGATGAATCTGCAGGATTGGAGGAGAGAAACTTGGGCCATTATAGCAGGGTGGCAATTTATTGATTGACTCAATTGAAATATATCCCAGGTGGAAATTTATTGAATGGGAAAGTGTGAAAATCTCACGATCAGATGCTACCCACTCGATAATTCGAGTGGATCTCTGGGAGTGAGTCAAAGTGAAGTGACTTTGACCTGGTATTCTCTGATGGTGAATGAGAATGGCTGAAGTCTCACCGATATTGAAGAGGTCTCAGAGTAATGAAGGAGTGTGAAACTTTTATACTTTCAACACTTCAACCTTTCCACGGGCAAATGTGCAAAGTGTTCACATCTTTCTTGCCTTTTCACGAGCCATTTTATTTCGCATTTTGTTGTATTAAATTACAAAATCCCAAATTAAATCAATGTGGCTTCAATGTATTCTAAAACTGTGCAACTGCGTAATCTCATTAATTTCCCCATGAACGCATAAATGGACATTTTGTCTCGAGCTAAAAGCCGAAACATGTGTGGAAATCATGTGGAAAATTGAGTGTGAAAAGTGCCATAGAAGTGGTGAGCTGCTCGCGTGAGGTTCACGAGGTTAATCAGCAGTACAAACATATTCTTTTGCACTGCAGCCATATCGTGGCGCGGGCATCAATCTCAAAAGTCTCATATATCATTTTGCGCGTACACACTTTGGGGTTGGAGACACGCTTCTGCGGGGACGTTTGGTGCGGATTGGAAAGCAATCTCCTCGTTATTCAGTTGAATCACGTAGAATGGAGGGTCAGCCTAAATGAGAATGTTACACAATCTTTTATCCACACCCATTGAGCAGCCGCCGAGCAGAGCGGCCGGGAAAGAATGAACAAATATTGCGTTATTGTGGGATATTTCATCCCCAATAAACTCGGGGGCCAAAAGTGGTTGCTCGAGAGCTTTTTAGTATATGCTATGTGAAGGAGAAAGAGCGCAACCTTGTAAACACTCTGTGGCGAGCATTGGTACAATATTTTGGTCACTAAAGCTAGTCAATTAAAATTTCAGCACTGCCAGAGGAGGGGCCCCGCATCACGGGTGGACGACCACGATACCAAATCGGGGACATCGTGCGTGTCAATTGCACATCGGGTCGTTCTAAGCCGGCAGCCCATTTGAACTGGTTTATCAACGGTCATCAGGCGGAGCATTCGTTTATGCGGAAGTACGATAACATTGTCACTGGCCGCGAGGGACTGGAGACATCGATACTCGGGCTGGAGTTTCGTGTTCGAGTCAAGCATTTCCGCAATGGAGACATGAAGTTGAAAGTGAGTTCATTTCATGCTTCTGCATATTATCCCACCACTTAGTAATGGGAATATTTCACTACATGGCGAATGGAAATCAAAGGGAATTTTATTTAAAATATCCAAATTCAAAATGCTTTATGCATTCAGTCAGTCAATCAATCATGTAACACTGCTCACTATGGTGTTAATCTACCAACAATCCTGCATTTCTGTGTAGCAAAGAACTTTCGAGAAGAGGCGAGGAGATTTCGCGGAGTGCTAAATGATTATTCATTGCAGTGTTTGGCGACAATTGAGGACGTTTACTGGCGGACAAACGAGGAGAGCGTGGAGGGAGACAAGCCACAGAAGGCGCCCGTGCTGGAGTCCAGGGAAACCGTGCCACCCAGCAATTCTCGTGCTGATCGTGTCCAAGGTATGTGCGATGGGTATCAATGGCGCCGCGACGGTGTGTGACTGTGAATAAATTGAGTGACAACAAATTGAAATTCATCCACCTCAGAAGCGTGTGGAGCCTTTTTTCCCATCATTCGCGATATATGGTGCACATGCCATGGAATAAATCGCGACCAAATTCACCCTAATCTCTGTCCACTCGATTCCATACGTATATTTGAGCGATACATCTGCACCAATAGAATCCTAAATCACTCTTTTGCAAACATATTGAACTTTTGAAGAGGGGCGCGCATTTCGGGAAATACACTCCCCATATATAGCATTCGCGAGAATTTAGGAGTTTCAAAAGAGAGAGAGATACCATTTCCCATTTGAATATGTAAATAGGATAAATATTCACTCTTCAACAAAGGTGAACGTGTCATAGAAAGAGCGTAAAAAATTGCTTTGTATCGTTTGCAATGACGCTGTAATGTGTGTGTTTTTTTTATCTCTTCAATGTTCAACGCGGGTGATTTTAAATGTTTACGCGTTAGATCAACCCGATCAACCGTTATTCGACATTGGAGATATTAACTGACAAATATACTGTCAATAGTGGCACGAAAATCAATGCTGACTTTCTCACCGCAACAAGGAGGAATGCGTGATGGGTGTAGAAAACACCAGAGAGTCACATTGTTCCGAAAAAGCTCAAGCGAAATGATGAGATTTCTCAAAGCATTTCCCATTCCGCAAAACCACCACGGGATTACACCTCTTTCAAATGTATTAATACTTGTGTGAAGCTTCCGTGTTTAATGCCATCAGCAGACATGAAGGAACATCAGGAAGATAAATGAAAAGCTCTGTCACACCTTCTAGCTTTCATTCGCTCCCCGCCCCGTGGGCGAACCAGTATAAATCTTCCGGGAAGGGCGCTGAGAGCAATTATGCCAAATAATTCACACTGACTTCTCTCGCCAGCTGGAACGGGTTCATCGCAGAAAATCCATCCAGATCATCTATCGCTCTTCTGGATCATCACGCTGGCGTGCATCGTGAGAGCGGCCGGAGCGGACTTCCATGAGATGCCTCGCAGTCATGGTGTGATGCCACTAAGATAACTATCTGCTGCTGCCCATCGACCGAGTTATCAAATTCACAATTAAATATACGATGAAACGCCATAAAATGCCAAAGAGAGATTATCAAGTAAGTTTTTTAACATAAAGAAGTATATATATATATATATATATATACAAGTATATGACAGAAAATCCCTTTTCTCCAAAAAAAAAATTTAGATAAAATTTCTTTCGTAACAAAATTACAATGAATTGAGACGGGAGAATGACATTTGTAATGTGACAGGGAATGACAGAGGAGTCATTCGAATTGCTCATCGTTCTCGTGAAAGTAAACTGAATTGTGATTTAAGTGAATGAATAAGGCAAGAAAATATTTAGAACAATGACGATTTAGGTTAAACTAAGAGAAAATCTGTATAGCTTTTAAGAGAATAGGAATTAAGATGAAGAAAACCTAATAACTCCATAAATCATTAAATTTTAAATGTAAATTAATGAATAGTCTAAAAATCGCCCTAATTACTGTTTGTAAATAATAGTTGAAGAAATATTTAACAATGCATAAGTTTAAGCGTAGGAAAATCTGCGAGAAATTCATGCCAGATTTCCTCAAGTGAGATGGAAAACATCCAATCCCAAGAGGTTAATGGGAATTTCTGTATATTGATAAAGTTAATTGTGTATAAATGTGTATAATAGTTAAATATCCCAGAAACGAGCAACGGAAATTCACTGAAATTCCATTAATTTACTAAATAAACAGTCTTTAATTACTTTTCCGTTTGCAATCTTTCACCACCCCAAATTTTGCGGGAGGGGGTGGAATGCAACAAAAAGGCGGGCTTTTAGCTGAGTGATGGCAGTGAAATAAAACTGAAATTCACTAACTTTCCACCCACTTTCATTTTAAACTCATAAATACAGCGGGTATTTTATTATTTTATTTTCCGAACGAAAATTAAATCCAAACCATCAAAGCACTCAGCCAGACTTTAATTCCAATGAACCGTCACGCCTTGCATTATATTTTCTCACACGGAGATTCTCAATTGAATGGAAATAGCCAGATATTTTTATATTAGAAAAGAAAGATAATAGTGAGATATTTTTTCTCGGTACACTAAAAGGAAAAGGCACATGAATATATTTATTCGAATAATAATGAAGAGAAAGAGAGTGATTAGATTGAGAGGATAGTTTAATAATTCAAATTGTAGATAATAAATATGAAAAGTAACGTTAAAATTGATCTTATGTAAAAAGTGACATGATAAATGAGACACATTTCAGTCAATGTACGTAAAAATATCATCTTAAGAAGAAAATTTATTATATCAATGAACTATGTGAGTCTATTGTCAATTTTATCAAAACATATTTCATCAATTTAAGTGATTTCGTTCACCACAATTTTCTCTATCAAAACTCTTAAAGTAAAAGAGTTGTGAAGTACATTATAAAGTGTATAAATTTATAATATCATGTGGAACAGGTGCATTTCAAACGATGTAGAATTTATTTTTACATCAAGTACAAAAGAGACTAATATTTTAAGCACTTATTAACGAAATTATTCCAAAAGGAACTCTCAAATAAAATTCTATTGAAAATCGAATCAAATTCACCAACATCATTTACATAAATAAAAATTATTTGTACAACAGATTGAATCAATTGTGTAACAAAAAGTGTTTTCAAGGAGTTTTTCCAAAACAAAAATCCGAAACATTGTTGTGTAAATTATAACTTTTTTCTACCATCTCTGATAAACATTTTCATGCATACATATATAGACATTTTCCATTTGATCGAGTATTTTCGTATATGCAGGTAATTTAAATTGGTGAGAAAAAATGCACAAAAAGTGCAATCGAATGAAATTCATCATGAAAATTCCCATCAAACGAAAAATATGATCATGATTAAACCTCATATATAGGATAAAAAGGGTTATGAATAAAAATAGTACATGAAGAAAATACACACTATAGAGTAAATATAGAGCATTGACGAGGCAAAAAAACATTCGCTGATTAATGTAAATACTCTCCGATAAAAAATAAATTACATTTGGAAAGAATGGGAATCTTTAATGGACGATGAGGTTATTTTTTATTCAAATCATCCCATTTAACAGAATTACTTACTGCAAGACATCATATTATATAATTTTGCATTCAATAAAAATTTAAAGAATTAATACCTCTTGTTGAAATCGTATATATGTAATGAAATGTTTGCAATTCGCTTTTCTGTCTTTCTCATGGTGTCTAGTCTTGACAACATTCTCAACAGGGACACTCCATTTGGGGTGGAAGGAAATGCGAAATGATAAATTATTATTAACCTTCTAACAGACATTTCTGCCAAAATAAGAATGTGGAGCTAATATCTGTCGATGGGAATAAAGTGTGAAATTTATAAATCGATTGGTAACCCAAATTTTTCTTCCAACATCCCAAGTGTCCAATATCTAGGCCTCGACCATCTTCTCCTGAGTATCCAAAGGAAGGCCCGCCAGTGCAACCACCCTTCATGGCACGTGACTGGGATTTTTCATAGACACAGGGCACTGTTCCCGGTGTTCACAAACTCTACGAATTAGAGGATGAAGAGGACTTTTAAAAATGAAGAAATTATTATCATTTCATGACTATTTTGGCTTCCTTTCACTTTGGATGACAGCAAATTTGTCGATTAAACGTTAGCAAACACCAGAACTTTAACATGCTGTTGAACATTCAGGTTTGTCGTGTGTTGCTCATCTATCCACATATGAGAGAAACACACAGAATACATATATTTTTTTACTACATAGTAAACATACACAAAACCAACCCTATATTCTAACCATCTCGATTCAAAATGCTGAAAATTTAAGCAAAATTCTGTATAAAGACGTCGAAGCACTCTCGAAATTTCCGATTCACAGTGAAATTGTATTAAGTGAAAACACATTCTTCTGCAAATTAAAATTCACCACGTCATGGTATTAAATATGTCTGGGACATATACTTGAGGGAAAATCAATTTCCTCAAATCTCGCATTCTGTCGCCTCAGCCACCATCTCCACATTGTCAGCCCACTTAATAAGAAAGCGACGGAGAATCCGTATTGACATCCCCCGCCAAAGAAGTCCCTCTTCTCCAGCATCTTCACCACCACAACCGCTTCGTGTGCCATGTAATCCAATAATATTTGCTCGCCAACGAACCACCCAGTAATTATTCTCAAGTGGTTCGATTTCATTGGTCACACTCAAGCGAGAGCGTCTCAATCTACTCAGGAGGATCTATTGATTCTCAGGGAGGACAAAAACCAAGTGGAGCGACTCCACTCGGATTCAGAAAGTTATCGGGAACAATTTCCGGATTGCAACGAACTCAAATGTTCTCCATATTGAGTCCAGAATATTGTGGCGAGCATAAAAATTAAACCCTTATTCTGCTGAAATAAATCAAATAAAGCATGGGCGGAACTCTGTTGGCGCCGTATTTCATCTTCTTCCATACACACAATTCCTCTGGAATCCTCACATAATATAAAATTGTGTCTGTGGATGATAAATAATGATGATGCCACCCACTGATGATAACTGGACACGGAGGGTGGACACGAAATGATGCAGAAATGTATTAAGGGTGAAAGTATGGGAAATGGATTCAATTGAATAATTCAGAGATTGAAGAAGTGTGTTGCGAAAAATATAATGGGATTTTCTATCACTTGCTCCAACTTGGCAGCTTCCTCACGCTTCACGACTATTCTTTCTCCCTGTCTCAATGCTTCAGATTAAATTTTCTAAGCTGATTTTACCTCTCGCCTCTTATACTTTTCAATAATCCGCTTTCATTTTTTCCCACTCACTTTTCGATATCTCTCTACAGTCCTTGTTTATATAAAACGACAAATTGGTATGTTAGAGGAGTCATCAGAGTAATGTTCGCAATCTATATATGTATAAATGACCTATAAAAACTCACCCAGTATTTCCTGAGATTGCACAGTAAAAGCGGAGATTGTGTGAAAGATATCATTTTATAAGAGCAAACTTTCCTCAGCTGATTTCTCTATATGTAGGTACATACATATAACTATTAGCTAAGGAGTCAGTGAAGTGTGTAATTTTATTTCCCGTAATCATCCTCACCTGATTCACCCATAAAAATAACGAGAGACTCCCACACAAATGGACAGAAAGGGCATGAAATATCCATTTGCTAGATCGTAAAAATTGCATGGAAAGGAGAATATAAGAAGCTTTGCATCTGGATGCAATTTCACGCGATTAAATCTCATGTGTATGCGATGTTTATTGCTCTTCGATTTCGCTATGATGCGCGCCATTGAAATTCTTCACTAGACACTGATAAACTCTCAGTTCAGTGATTTGTGATGCTGCTTTTTATCCCATTTTCAATTAATGACCATTATCAGATTACATTGATAAATCACATAAATATCGCCCACACTCAATTGCCATGTCCTCTTTTTTCCACAATTGCGCGAGCTTTGCCAACGCAGTTGAAATTGTTATCAAAGTTTCAGCAAATGGTTTAACCCCGCACACTCTCAATAAATTTTGCAAAACCTGCAAAGCCACAGTGCAGAGTTTGCCGAAAAAAGTGGGCCTTTCCACTGGTGGAATAAAATGGTAAAAAGTAGAATAAATAAACAAAGATATTGATTTACAAAGTGGTGTTTTGTAATTGTACAAAAAACACTGTCATTTCATCCTACGCGATAGTTTATTCGAGTTACGATTTCATTTACTGTTGTTGAAGCAAATTATTCTCCTTTTTTGCATACGTTCGCGCATTATCTTTGCTGATAGTGACACAGCAGTGAATTTAGTGTTATAGCTGTTTCATGACGACAAGCATTGAGATTTTGAGAAGCATTTTCCAATCTCCTGTGCATTTCACTGAAAATCCTTTCGCTGACTAAAAATTAATCAGTGCACTTCGCGATAAAAAGAGCGATAGAAGCACGCAAACTTTGACTGCAGATTAATATGATATTATCAAATTACTCAAACCAACGTCTCAGGAGTCAATAGACGAGAGTCTCGTGATTCAAAGTTGAGAAGTTGAGTGGAGTGTAAGAAGATTTTAGTAGTGGAAAATGAAAAACTAACATGATAGCTGCATCTGGAAGAAAGAAGACCGAATCTTTGGCGTTGGAGATTCATTTCCTTTAATAAATGCAAAAGCATAATGTTGGTGCAGGAGGAAAACTCAATTTTTCTCTACTCACACCCATGTAAATATGCACGGATGCTGCTGAAATGAACATGAAAACTTAATCAAGTACATTTCCTTTCGCTTATCTTCTTAGCTTTCGGAGAATTTTTTGCATAGCACACTATTTTTCTCTCCCCAAAAGAAAATGCACTTCTTTGGATGTTCCGTTCAATTCTCAAGTGAATATGTACTTATTTTGAAATCCCATTCTATTTTGCTTGACTCCAATCACAAAAGATGAATATAGAATAGCGCATTAATTCTTCCAATAATAATTAATCCCATAATATTAGTTGAAGTAGATTAGAATGAGAACATCATTCAGTGCTGAATGCCAATTTCTTCCGAATAATTTCCAACATATGGGATGAATTGCTCGCTATATGGTCTCACGATGGACATAAAAGATACCGCATGTGACCAAATTGTGGTCATATAATTTACTTTTATCATTCCTTTCAGTCCAATATTTCTGTGTGGTGCGTCTCTATTTGTTTGAAAGGAAAAAGTCCATTTAGGAGGTCATTCTATCCTTTCGTCCAGACACAATTGTCCCTGTCCGCAAAATGAACGATGCCCTGATTGAAGACAGAAGCATGAGAAACTCCACTGTTATGTGCTGATATCTCATGTATTATGGAATGGGACTTTTTGATAGTGCCGGGGAGTTTTATAGATATAAAACAGTGATTGTGCGACTTGTATTATCGCAGCATTTCCCAAATGCCAGCCATAGCGTGAGGAGGTGGAAAAACAAAGAGTCGTATAAATGTGTAGCCAGTGAAGGAATGAAAAGCTCAAATTCCTCTATATATTGAGTGACAATAAAAATAAGAGTGGAGAAATGCAATCGTTGCTCACTTTTCCATCGTTAAGATGCCTCCACCTCTTGGCGACAGACACCCAAAACCCTCCTTGACGGTGTGCGGCGGTGTGAGTTGTGAGAGCAAAGCTCCACCGACGGCGGAAGTGGCATCCACCCCTCACCCACTCACATGGCATTCTTCTGGGATGTTTTGTTGCCAGTGGCTGCGGATGGAAGATATGTGTAATCGCTTTTATCGGTTCCCCATATTCTTCCTCAATTCCTTTTATTTCCCATCATCTTTTAACACTATTATCATTACATTCTTGTTGTTAACTAAACGAAGCTCATTTTTAACATTCCTCTGTCGTCCCTCCTTCTGCACACTCTCCTGAAATCTCCGGATTTTTCGCAATCTCTTGCTGTGGTGTTTGCGCAACACAAATAAAAGTATTGCAATCCGGATGCAGCTGACAACCCACTGTTTGTTATGTATTTTGGTGGCGGAAAAAAAGCATTCAGGCATTTATCTACACCGCAATTCGCTTGTCCTTTACGGAAATTTGTGATTATGGACCAAAATCTCACAATAATTTTTCCTGTTTATTCACTTTCTGCAAGATGGACATGAAATAAGTGCGCGATTCGATTCGATAAGAGTTCAAGTTCTTGTCGGAAATCCCTGAACCAATTATTTGAACAGGAAATTTGTGGTGAAATTCGAAGAATTTCTTTCCTTAAAGCTAAACTTTAACACACTGTATCAGAAAAATCATTGAACATCTTTTGTATTTTCTCTAAAATCTGGCGCGACAGTCGAAACCTGCGATTTTCTTAAGAGATATTATAACCGTTTGTCCAAGAATATTATTACTGTACTCGTCAGTTTCAAATACAAGAACTTCCAGGAAGGGGAAGAGGGAGGATTTCGGATTAAAAATTGGCCATTTGACGCCTCGCATGATGTGTATGATTCATTATCGTGAAGTGTGACCGGACTGACAGGTAGAAAGGCCATTTCGTGGCCGGCCTGAGTGAAATACTGACTGAATACCACCTTTCACACTTTTATGATTTAGCGTGATGTTCCAGGAGTGAGGAAAAAAGTGCCTTCCTCTCACCGAATATCTGACAAACACTGCCCATAAAGCTCTTTAAGTGCCATTCATCATCAGGTGCACTACACACCATAGTATGTATAATTAAAATTTTAATGAAATATACTCACCTTTCAAGAACATAACCCACTCTCGCACTTGATTATTCACACCTTCAGCATCATAGAGTCAGACAGCGGAAGGGTGCTAAACCTCTGGGTTTTCACCCCTCCAGCCATCCGGCTTCTGGTGTGGGTGAGGAGGATTTTACAGCCGTGCCTCGTATCTGGGGTTGATAAAATTTCAGGGAATATAGAACAAGAATTTTACATAATGATAAAATTTTATATGAGCCTTTTATATCATTTTCCCATGGTATTTGCCATATTTTAATAAATCTGTTACACCCACAAGAATTTCACTGAATTTAAATAAGAGAAATTTGAATTCCCACCAAGATCTCTGTCTCTCTCTCTCTCTCTCTCTCTGTCTATATTTATTCACACTCCTTGGAAAGGTAGAATGAAAAAATACTTTATTGCAAGTATATACACACCTTCTCATTGCCACTCTCCGCACCCCTTCTCGAGGACAGCGCTTGGCATTATTCCTGCCGCTGAGGGATAGTCTATTGAATAATATTGTTATATAATCACCACACAGTGTAAAAAGACGGGTGATATCGTTGCGCATTGGTAAGAAACTCAATTATACAGTCCGCGATAAATGGCAGGAAATTTCATGACAAATAATGGATGGAATTCCTAATAAGATTCTTCTTCTGTGGTGAAATGGGAGCGAGACTGCGTGCTGAATTGAATATATTGCCGATGACATTTCTTTAATGCATTCCCTTCCCGTATCTATGTCATACATCTTCGCCCAGGAAGGAAGCGCCCAGGCTACATTTTGCCACATGCACTGACTGGCATTCCGTCTGACGTGTTCTGCAGCGAGCCAAGTCCTTGTCAATAGCTCAAAGTCATGCTTATGACAGTCCGATAATAAGTGCATAACAGAAAAAGGCACTTTTCTTCGTCTTTCCGTCTTTTGCAGCATTTGTCAGAGTGCTTGGAATATTTCTTCCACACAATCCTTGAGAACATGATTCCGTGTATCTCAATTTGTCTTGGCCGATATCGAGTAAATTGTCACTTGAAAATTCACACTACGACTCTTTTTCTCTCTTTCGCAGTTCATTTTGAAAAATGGCAAAATCTCTACTTTCCATAAAATATGCTTGTAGTCTGTAATTGACAACAACTTGTAACTTTATCGGCATTTCACCATATTTATTTCCTCTCCTCAAACTTCCGTGATCCCGCAGCAGGAAGTGTGAAAATCCCGGGCATCGCCTAGTAACTCTCCGCATTCAGCCATGGAGAAATGTGTGGTGAACTCTCTGGCAGTATTGAGAGAAGGGACGAGCCATAATAAATTATACAGTGGAGAAATTTATAACTTGGCTATCATTATAAATAAATACATAATACATAAATAAAAGTGGAACACCATGCACAGAAATTGAGTTGTCATTCCGAATGAGCGGCACGTACGTGTGCTATTCAATTCGTGAAAATATGCCATCATTTATGATTTTCAATTTGCTCGCCTGCGAACATCACGGCTGTTGGCAGCGCAGAAGTCTCGCGAACTGCCCTCCAGAGGGTTGTATTGTGATAAGAGAATGATACTCTTCCGGAATACACTCGACCTAGAATACACAATTCTTCATACCACTTCCCAGAAAATGAGAAGCGGCGAATGACTGATGCATGCAAATTCTAAGTAAATATCGATATGCTTTTAAAGATAAATAACAACAAAATCTATGCAAAACATCTTCATTGCACTAATTAAATAAATGATTCAGACAATAAAAGTAGAAATGCATATGAAATTCTTTTCACTTTTGCACAAAACCTACAAATTAAGTCCAGTGTAAAGTGTGGAAAAACATATTGCCTGTAGGTTTCCACCTCTAAGAAATATATTGCAAGTTCTGTTCTCATTTCCATGAATCTTTAATTAAAATGCTCATGATCATTAATCTGTGTGAAGAATTTCAATTTATGGAGAGTCTTCCATTTAATTGACCCACTAATAAACAATGTACACATTTTTGCAGTGATGCTTCATTAGCCAGCAGTTTCTGGGCCAGAGAATGCCTCCGTGTTGAGCGAAGGTGGAAGAAATTTCATCAGGTAATCTATTAATTGATCACAGGAGCAATTTGTACTGTGTGGTGTTCAGATGGAATTTGTACTGCGAGCTTATCAAAGAGCGACCAGCATCAACACCCTCCCGTTCAATTCCTCTGGCTCCTCACACCCTCTCGGTGCAATATATAACCTGCAGAGCGCCTCTGCTGAGCCACAAAGTCAGAAAAGGGGGTGCGAAGGGCGCACAAAGGTGGGCGAGAGCCAATCACTCTACCCATGAATTCCTTTTGCGCCGGAATCGAAAGTATGTGTGAGAAAGAATCGAAGGATTGAGAAATAAAGTGGTGGCAGAAATGAAATATACTTCCCACCCTCCGGAGCAACTGTCCAGGGGCTGATACAGAAGTGAAAAAAATATACGACATCCCGGAGGATCGTTTGTGTCTAATCTGACATATAGGCGTCTATTTATCATCGATAAGCACATTTTGAATAAATGTCTGTGGTATGTGTTTTGATTTTATCAATTGAACACCACAATTCGCTTCTGCCACCGGAAATTTGAGCGGGAAAGAGGGGGAAAAGTCCTCCACACTATCCAAGACAATTCGCCATCTTTCATCTGGAAAATATTTTCGAGGGAAGTTTTCAACCCTCACTCTCAGAATATATGTTTGAGTTCACTTTCCGTTCCCAAAATTGAAAAAAAATGTGTTAAATCCAATATTCAATCATCACTATTCAATCTCTTAACCCAGTTTAAAGAGCTAGCTTTAACGACTTATGTGTGATGCATACGAATGTATGTAAATATTCCTCGAATATATCTCACAATACACAATAAATTGGGAAGAAATCATCATAAACATCCATGCCACATGATGCTAATAGCCTTGGTGAATTCCACCCGCTCTGGAATTTCCTCGACAATATTTTAATGTCATTTTACTTATTTTGAAATATATTATCAAATTTGCTCCACAACTGCCACAAGCAGTCACATCACAAAATATTCATGACAAATGAATCTCAATCACACGGGAAAGGCACTCGGCATGGAGTCTCGCCCTACGACGCTTCCGGGTGGCGTTTTTCCACCCCACACGCCGAGGCGGCACACCAGCTGGACCACGACGTCTTCCGGGCTGGCATGTGTCCCCGAGGATTTCGCCTCTGCAAGCCGGCAAGTTTTGGCTGGCGCGTGAATATTTCACATTGGAATATTCAGTTGCGAGTATCATCCAAATGTAATAAGATGTGGCATTTGAATATCGTCGGGACATCATCGCAGTCGCTGGGGACAAAGGACCCGACACCCGATGGTCTGAGATGAAAAATACACAAAGAAGTCACAACACTCAGGAGGCGGTGTGAGTCGCGTTTTCGTCATGTTGTCGTCATTTTCCCACCCAATGCGGTTTGTATTTTTTCTTCTTCGGCTCCTCCCCCGCCCAATGTCCCCGCGGGGGCACCACCACTACCAGGGACACTGCGAAGGGAATTCTCTCCGCCGCACGTTGCCATACATTTCGGCTGGGGATGCCCTCGAGGGCTTGACATGTACGAATTCCAAGGAGCGTGATGATATCTAAATTTGACGTCTTTATAAATTGTTGCGAGGCAAGGCAAAAAATGAATAAATGGAGCTGCTCGATGGAAAATCGCCACTAGGTATGTATGTGGTGATTGCGGGTGGCGATGGTAAATAAGTCATCATTGTCAAGCTCGATGGCTTATTTCAAGAAGTACAGAAGAATTTATTTACTAACTGTGCTGACATTTCATATTACCAATCGGAATTTAACTATAATTTTTTGAAAGGAAGTAGGATAAGAGATCACACTTAAAATCACTGTTAATTTTCTACAGATGATATAATTCAGTGCAAATGTTTGCCCGATGAGGATCTATATATAATATATATTTTATTTTACAAAAGTCCAGTCATTTGAACTTGCCAAAACATTTTCAGCATTTCACAAAACTCTCGTGAATATGTGCAAATAAAGTGAAACTTGTCTTTTCGTTAAATTTGCCAACATCAAGAGTGACTGATTCCTATTCATAATACATCCTCTTCGACCCACTTTCTCGCCCCTCAGCCTGCCGCTGGTCCTATTGATGGGTGTGTGGATGCATTTCAAACACTCACAATGGATATAAAGCACATCACGTACCATTTCCTGCTGAATTCCCAACTCCCTCTCTCGCTCTCTCTCTTTCTCGCTCTCACTCCTGTCCTGCCGAAATCCCGAGAGTGCCCAATAATAGGATCAGCCCTGCTCCACATATATTTTTCATTTTCACGGATTGAAAAATACATGCAGGAAAATATTGTGAAATATTTGTCGAAGTGATACGTCGAAAAATAAAGCGTTTTATTTCGAGGTGGTACAAGGACGTGCCCGAAATAACCGATAAAATTCCCGCCGAATACCTCGACATGCGAGAGCATTCCTGAATTATGAGGTTTTCCCCATGATTTCCCCCGCGCGCATGTATAAAATCTTCATCACAATGTTGGATGGTGGACACATTTTTGCATATGTGGAGAGAAAGTGCGAGGGTGCGGAGGAAATTGCGGACAAAAGTACAAATCGTGTGAATTGATTGTGGTTCAATTTGAATTGAATTACCAAATAGATTGTCGCTGCCTATGATCAATTACATTGGCCTCCACTGTATTCCACAGTTCAGCATTTTCCATCATATTACACCCCAATGGGACCATTCGGCATTTGGGGAATGATTTTACACACCTTTGACATTTTCTCTTCCTGCCCCAATTTGCCTTTCATTTGAATTTTATATCATTGCTCAAATATCTCTGAGGGAATAAATAAATTCTTTTTTCCTCCGTGGAATTCGAAATGTGGTGGTAAATTTATCAATAATTTGGAGCATTAATAAGGAGAATAAAAAATTTCACAAAATCTACAAAAAAAATATTATGCATGTTGAATTTTGTTATTTTTTCAAACTTCAAATTTTGTTTGAGTCTTGGCTAAGAAATTCTATTCGTTCGAATTTTCAAGACACATCAGAAGACAACATTACCGATTGTCGGCAGAAATGTCCGATGAGACCAGCAAATTGACAAATTCCTTACAAGGTCGTCGTGTTGTCAAATAGGCATTTGCAAAAATTTTCTCTCACGCAAAAATCACGGGATTTTCGGGGATTTTCCGTGCTCTCAGAGCATTTTGCACTCTGGAAGCGACTGCCAAAGGCTCCCAAGTGCGTGACTGCGTGGCACAGTAGCGTGGAGACACGATTGCTAGTGATTTTTTCGTCCAAAGAATGATTTTGATATGACGTGTTGCCTCGAAGAGCAAGAACCTCCAGAATTTCCATATGTCAGACGTAAAATCCGCCGAAGCTGATAAAGTAACTGATACAGCGAGTGGGGAAACTGGCGAGACCGTGGGGAGGAATGTAACATTTCAGAATCAAGGTAAGCCGCCCAGGAATTGAAGGTCTGCCTCTGGACAGCACTTCATCGGATTCTCTCTTTGCAGACGCAGCGAAATCCGCAAGGAAATATCACAGAAATATGATTATTTACTATGGAAAAGAGGTAATCTGTATAATCGCATTAGTACTGACCACGTATGCAACGCTGCAGAATAAGTGAGTGGCTTCTTCAGCACTTCCGGACGCCTGATTCGCTCACGCAGGCTCTGTTTTTTTGCAGTGCCACCCGGACGTCGCGCCCGCCAGTGCCAAGACACTTCTTCTCAGCCGGATCGCTGGTCAGCGACTCCCCGGATGGACGCTTGGGCCCCACACAGACCCGCGTCACGTTGTCAGAGCTCTCATTCGTCCTGTACTACGCTCCGTGGTGCGGGAACAGCCAGAGAGCGCGCGAGGCGTACGACCACGCGGCGCGGCTCTTCTACAGGGACGCGCATTTCGCGGCCATCAATTGCTGGCAGCCGGGCGGAGAGTGCAGACTGCAGTACTCGAAGGTCCAGTCCTGGCCAGTGCTGATGGCCTACATGCCCGGCGGCCTGGCGGTGCAGTTCAACGGGCAGTGGCTGCCCAAGAATCTGGTCAAGTTCGTGCGTTCGCTCATTCAACCCATCCAACGTGAGTATCTGAAGGGCTTCTCTTCCTCTTGACATTGTCACTCTCTCTCTCTTTCTCTCTCTGGACAGGCGTCAGCATTCCTAACGAGCTCCTCAAGATGCTCACCGGACACGATGCCGTTGTCGTAGCGTTTATGGACATGGAGAAACACCAGAAGGCGTACCAGATGTTCTTCCAGACAGCCGTGAAGTTTCTCGAGCGCGATCCCGTGCGCGAGATGCAATTTGCCGTCGTGACTGGAGAGTCCGCGAAGGCTTTCGGCGTGGACACAGTGCCAAGCATTCGGCTGTATCAATGGAACGAGACACTTGAGTACTTCAACTCTACATGGACAGTGCCCAATATCACATCCTGGATCGTGGATCACAATCAGCAAGTGACTCTCTGGATGTCACCGCCGGGCACCAAGTCCAAGGTGTTCGCGCAGTTCATCAAGCAAGGCGCTGGGCTGCTTCTGTTCACGCCCAGGAACTTCTACTGGGACTGGACGGACGGCTACACGATGATGCGACAGATGGGCATGGAGTACTACAACTGCCTCGGCGACAAGTGGATCAACGAGATGTCGCGGGAGTTCATGACGTACCAGCGGAAGGATCATCACTACAATCACGTGGAGTTGAAGGACATGTGTGAGGATCTGGTGAGGAGGCTGCAGCGCCAGAGTCCGTTCGGTAGTGCATCACAACCGCCACGGCATCGCTCGATCTCTGTGCACTTCGTCAATGTGCTCAACTCATCCAAGAACGTGGAAAGTGACCTGTTGCGGGACATTTGCCACATCGAGGAGGACGCCGTGTCCAAGTATACACACCCCGAGGCGCCTTCGTGTCACTCGCGGAGCGTGCAGAGTGAGAGGCGGCATTGCGACGGAGACTTCTTCGAGGAGTTGTCCAGTCACGCGCAGCCCTCGATGAATCCGTACGACAAGCGGAGTCCTGAGGGCTTGCGCAGCATCGCGCACAGGCGACAGTGCGAACTTCTGTATCACGGCGAGATGATCCAGGAGGCGATCTTCTTCAATGCCAGCCAATCGAGCGCCGACCTGGCAGAAGGTTTCTCTGGATTGGCGTGCAAATACAACAAGACAATGTCGTTCATCGTGATCGACAGCCTGACTTATCATCCGTTCGCCGAGCGCCTGGGCGTCGATGTTCTGGCCCAGAAGGACAAGAGTGCGGTCTTTATCATTGACCCCGAGGTGCGTCTTATCTCCTTATGACTCTCAACTTTGCAAAATATATTAACAAATTCGTCTCTTTGTAGAATGAATCGACATACTTGATGAAGGAGGAAATCTCGCTGAAGAATATCATGCAATTCGTGCGGAACTTCTTCCAGCGACGTCTCAACAGACACCTCAAGACTTCAGACGCGCCCACGCGATTCACCCACATGTACTCGAACACCAATCACACTGGCATTAACTTCCACGTGGTGTCGGCGAGGAGCTTCGTGGAGAGTGTATTGGAGTCCTCGAGTACGGATGTGGTGCTGTTCACGTCCACAAATTGTGCCTTCTGTACGATGATGTCGCAAAATGTGCTGCAAGTGGCGCAGATCCTGGGCAAAATTTCTCACTTGCGCTTCCTCAGCATCGACGGCGACCGTAATGATTTGCCGTGGCAGTACCAGATGGAGTACTTTCCCACGTTGGTCGTCTTTCCCGGTCACAGCAAGGCCGAGTCGCGCATCTTTCCCATGAATCTGCCCGTGACTGTGCAGAACATCCTCAGCTTCGTGGTGGCGAATCTGGAGCGCTCCAGTCGCCTGCAAGCCATCGTGCTGGCGTGTCGCGCATCCAAGAAGATACCCTCGCTGGAGCATTGCATCGACGTGCTGCGCGTGGAGGTGGAGGATGACATCTCGGAGAGCCTGAGGCAGTGGCGATTGAGGGCGCACAAGCGCTCCTCCATTCTCAGGCGCCTGCAGCTCCTGCGCGAGCTGTACTTGCATTTGTACAAGACAAATCAATTCTGTGATTTTAAGCAATTAGAACAGTCGGTGAGGCGCATTGTTAAGATTTGGAGTTGATGAAGAATGTGAAGCCTTTGTTATGAAATTGCTCTGTTTTTTGCCTGAAATGAAATGAGCGGACGTGAGTTAGTTCCAAATGACGCAAAAGGACTTTCATTACGCTTGGCAGATTATTGATTTCTAATGCCCATGAGTCGATTAGGGCTGGTTGGTGCTAATGACTGTCTCTCTGTGATTAGCGCTCCGGCACGCAAAAGGCACCGGACGCATGGTCTTGAAGGACGAGCCAAAGGGACAGAAAACTCCCCAAAATTACATGTTTCAAGCTTAGTATTCGCAAATTTTGCATGTTTTTATCATCAGAAGGGAGAAATATTCGCGTAAGTTATTCTAGACTTGCAAGTTATCCTGCAATTTTGTATCCTTCTGGTTACTTGAAACTTTCGTTGAGCGTTTTTATTCGGAAAACACTCGGCATTTGTGTGGGAATGTGAAGGAAAATTCAATCACTTCCACAGACTAATCAGGAAATCACGTAAACTTGACCACTAATGCCGAATAGATTTATTGATTCTCAGGTTAATGTCTGTTTAGTGGTCAAGCGAAAAGGGAGTGAAAAGCTGGGTGAATAGTGAAATATGGGCTGCAAAACCTCTTCTTCAGTCACGCCAGACATCGAACAAATTGCCAATCAAAGCAGAGCCATTAATGTTAAGGTGATAAATTGTTTCATTAATTAATCATGACTATTTCTGTTATTCTTGACTATATATTATTTCGTCTCAGGATGGCGAAACATTTGAGAATGCCTTTCAGAAGCTGGATGAGGAGATCTTGCTACTGGAGATGCGATGTCCAGGAGCCAGATTAGCCACAGCAGAAGCCTGGGTGGAACATCTTGAGAGCCTGAAAAGACAAAACGAGCTTCCGATTGATTTCTCCGATGATCCCTTCACTGTCCAAGACACGAAACCGTCTCTAAGCAGCGAGAAAGAGGATCTTCACAAGGTCCGTACTGTACGTATATTAATTCCCAAGTCTTAAACTGAATTCACATTGAAATACAATCATGTAAATAGATTGCTCTTCAGCTGGGAATCACTGTCGATGGAAGAAAAGCAGTTGAACAAGAGGAATTCATGGCCAAAGTGAGTGCGAGATCAATACATATCACTGATGATCAGCTGCATTTGGAGATGATTCAGCATGGTGAACAGAGAATTGAGGATTTGAAGCAGGAATTCACCAGGTTGAAAAGTCTTTACGAAGAACAGGATGGACTTTGGGGTAAAACTCTACGTGTTTTTGCTCAAAATTATGAGACTTAACATTCTCTAATCGTTACAGCTTCAATCACTGGAGGAATTTACAGTTCTGCTCTGGAAGAGAGACTCGAGCGGGAATTGTCTGAGGCTCGCCAAATGCGTGACAGACTCGCTTCTGTGGCTGAACAGTGGAGAACTTCCGGAGCTTTGCTTCAGGCAGCCACAAAGTGTTCACAGCAAGTTATTCAGTATTGGAACTTAATTCCTCTCACCCGGAAGATGGACGATAAATTGTCTCTGGTTCTGGACTGTCGACATGCTCTTCAGGCTGCCATTAAAGCGTACGAAGGAGCACAAAGTGCTCTGCCTCAAGCTGAGATCCTCCGCAACAGACTTCTGGCGAGCGTGAAGAACGCCAGTTTGTACTTGATCACTGACATGGTGAATGAGAAGAAGTACGAGCAGGCCAAGAAAGCATTCGAAGACTTCCAGGAGATTCTGACCGGCACTCTTTCATGGCTCCAGAACACCTTCTCAGAGAGTCTGGGGAAAGACATCCGTGATTCCGAGGAAGTCATGGTGCAATTGGCCAAAAGACTGCGCCAAGAGAGACTCAAATTCATCGCCACACAATTCAGACACGGCGTTTATTTGCCACGGAATAAGGAGAGGTAGCAAGGATTACCTATCAGGAGTTAAGATGAGATGCATCTCCTGGTCGGGTTTCGCGCCCTTTGGTAAGTTCTTCGCCTTCCGTCGTCTTCTGTACCAACCTCTGAGGAACGGCGCCAGAAGTCTCTCGTCTATATCGTCATGTCCGCCAGTCAGAATGCTCACAGGATAGCCCACGATGAAGACAATCATTGCCCCGATCACTGAGTAGTACATGAAGCCGATGCGGAAGATCCAAGGCACGTTTGAGTTGTCGTGATGCTCGTTGAGGATGATAGATGTGGTGTTGGCGAATTCCGGGTTGTTGCAGCCTGTGAGATTGAACGGAAGACTCGTGTACTTGAGATTTCCTTCCATGATGTTGAGCTGAGCGCCGAGAACAATGCCACTGACAATGATTAGGGAGGCATAAGCACCCCAACGAGCGCCTGTTGTGTTGGCGCGCGGACAAACCATGCCCAGAGTGAAAATGCCAAGGAGAGTTCCAGCCGTGACGCCTCCGATTGAAATTCCCAAGCTGAAGATATTGCCTAGCTTTTCAACGACGAACACGAGGCCAAGACAAGTGGTTCCGATTACGACCACCAACAGCTTCATAATGCGACTGCCCGTTTCGTCAGACAGCGAAGGATATCTGCAGAAAAAGAAAAGATGCTCAGTGAATTTCTTGGTGAATATGCAAGATTGGAATGTCACTTCATTTAGAGATTTGCGAAATTTGCAAGGTTTGTTTATAAGATATTCTTCTCAAAGGATTCGTCATGATTTTCTAAAAGATTTATGAAATTCAAGAATGGCGTGCCACTCAAAAGTGATATAAAGCAACTTCTTGCCATTTGAATACATTCAATTATTTTTAACTCACTTGTGCTTCACGAAGTCCATGTAGAATGTTCCCGCCAGAGTGTTCATGCAGCTGGACATGGAGGACAGCGCGGCTGAGAAGATTCCCGCCACGAAGAGGCCAGAGAGTCCGGGAATGGACGAAGCAACATCCAAAACGTAGTAGGCAAAAATTTGATCGGCTTTCTTCACAGATCCGTTGCTCACGGGATCACAATCCGCGTACTTTCCATAAACTATCAATCCGTTGTAAACCGAGCAGAGCTTGATGATAATATGACCGATGCCGAAGATCCAGACGACCTTCCGCGAATCCGACAAGGTGGGAATGGCCAGGAAGCGCTGAACGCACTCAGGCGAGACGCCAATATTCGAGATCCACATCGTTGTCAGTCCAATGCTGACCATCCAGAATGACGAGCGCACAAAAGGATCTGTGTTCATACTGGAAAATACAAGATTAATATTATTTTTAGATACTGGATGAATTTGCACAACAGATTTATCTCCCGATTCAATGCCTTTCAGCGTGACATAAATTACACGACATTATCGCAAGAGCCGTGAATCATAGACAGTGCAAAGAGATGAGATTTCAGATGCTAAATGGAATGATCAGATAAACTCACTCGAAGATAATTATCCGCTCTCCGCGATCGGCAATTCTGAACACTTCGGCGAATCCGCCCAGCATATTCGTGCCCATGATGATCACTACAACCAGAGCGCCAACCATGAGGAGGAATTGAATCTGAAAACGAGCCACAGATCAGCACAATTCGTCGTGAATTGAATGTAATTTAGACACACTAACTATTTCAGACTCTTTCGTTTGGTGGAATTATTCACAATTGCTCTTGAGCGTTTGACTTCTTTAGTGAATTGCGTGAGCCGCGTGAGCAGTAAAGCAGCAAATTTTATCATTGATTGGAAATTAATATTTAGAAAAAAAAATCATGAAATTATTGGATAATTAGCATAAGATAATAGAAACCGTTCACGTATTAGGAAAATATCGGTTAAATCTGCGGTTAATAAATTACTGATAAGTTAATTATAAAATCACTTTAAGCAAGTGAATATTAAGTAATCTAAAAAAAAACCTTTGCACTCATTGTTAACTAGAAAAATATCCTAAAATCTCGTGAATTGTAGAAATTGTTCACGCAGTGAATTATTGGATGTCGCATTGAGAGAAGCTCACCGTGTCCGTCCAGACAACAGCCCTGATGCCGCCGATCGTGGTGTAGAAAATGCAGATGACGCACATCACGGGCGTGATGATGTGCAGATTGATGCCCGTGACTTGGCTGAAGGCGATGGCGGGCGCGTAAATGAGCACAGGAACGCCCAGGATGGTGCACAGCGTATACAGTCCGCTGGCCAGGTTGCGCAAGCTCACGCCGAAGCGCTTCTCAAGATAACCATAGCACGAGGTGATCTGCAGCTCCATGAAGACGGGCAGATAGAGGTGTGACATGGCGATGGTGACCACGAGTCCGGAGATGGCGCACACCCAATACTGCGTCCCGTGAAGGTACATTTCCGCCGGCACGCCAAGCATCGTCACGGCCGAGATGTGTGTGGCCGTGAGGGAGATCGCCACCGGGAACACCCCCATCTTCTTACTGCCCAGCAAATACTCAGCCGTGGTGTTCTGCTTCTGCGTGCGACAGAAGCCAAAGTACACGCCAATGAGGCCCGAGATGGCCAGCATCGAGCCGAACACGATATAATCGTACACACTGAAGTACAGCTCCATTGCTGCCAAAGGAATCGTCACGCCGCGGCAGTCACTGGCCTCCTACTAAATCCCATCGCGCAGCATCGCAGACTTTTTATCACGCTCGCAACCTGCTCTAATCCGAAAGCTCCTCATACCGCGCGCCTTATCTGTTGCATGGGAGGAAATTCGCAGCTGTAAATCACCGCGAACAACACGTTGTAAATCTCCGGCGCAGAGGAAAACCTCCACAGACGGCTCCCGTTCTCCCTGCGTCTCAAAAGTGCATACACACAAGGCGACACAAGCCCAAAGTGGTTCAATCAATCCTGCGTGGGTCCTTTTATTTCATTTCATTTCATTTCTCAAATTCAAAATACTCATCATCTTCAGCTATTCACGCGGAAAATTCAGCGGCGGGACGTCTTCTGCCGGAACAGGACTGAATGCAGAGCGTCAATGTCAACTTCGAGAGCCTCTTTTGAGGACTTGCTGGATTGTCTGTGCAGAAAAAAGAGATCAGCCAGCATTAAATATAGTTGAGAAACATAGCCATAAAAGTCTGATACTTCAAGATTAATCTCAACATCTTCTCAGCGCCTGAGATAAAACTCCACGGAACATTTCATTGACCCTCAAAATACGCAGCACTTCGCAAAGTATGACTATTCATTTTGCAAACTCTTTCAACTTACGCAACGCCTTAAATTACCTTTTTCTTTCAACATAATGCTTTCTCACTACAGATTTCCCACAATTTCTAGAAGAAAGTTCTGAAAAATGCATAGAATTAGTGCCGCATCCCAGAAAACAGTCCAAATAGTTGTGATAAGCAATGCGTGCGTTGACTTTTGAGGAGCTGGGATTCTTGTGAACAACAACTGATATTACGGCTTATTATTTTTTCCTATCGATCGCAATGTGTGGCTTTAAGTGAAATTCCAGCTCCTAAATTCTGTGATGGTTTCAGTGTGCGTCTAATCATTTTCATCAAAACTTTAGCAATTCTTCCATTAATTTGCTTACAAAAAACTTTTCCCCATTGCGAAATTTGGACACCAAACTCACCTGGAGAGGCCAGAAGGGCGCTGGACAGTATTGGCGGACTTGGGATTCACCAGCAGACACTTCATGGGCAGTCCGTCCAGCTGGCGATTGTGGTAAGTGTCCACGGCCTGCTCAGCGTCCTTCAGACCCTTGAAGATCACTTCCGCTACGCCGGGACGCACGAGACGCGCCTCCATAAGCTGCCCGATGTCCTCGAACAGCTCCACGATGTCGTTCTGTGTCACGGTCGGATGTAGATTGCTCACCACGATGCGATAGCCGTCCGTGGCGGGCGGCGGAGATGGCGTTGGGTCGCGACGCGCGAACATGCCGGCCGAAGCTCGCGGATCGGGGGCGCGCTCGAGGCGGGTGCGCATCTCATAGCTCAGCTGTGAATTCTCGTCCGGAATGTAGCGCCGCTCCACGATTCGTGGCGGGGAATCGAGGCCGCCGCGGCGAAGAATGCCCTTGCGCGGAGAAAGGGACTCCGAAGGGCCCGGGTAGACCTGGAGACTACTGTACGGCACACGAGGAGCATCTCGGCGAGGTAAATCATATAAATCGAACGGATCCGAGTCCGCAGACCAATTCATCGGCCGTCCGGCGCCCCCGAAAGCAAAGTCGTTGCTTACAGTGCGGCGCAGCACGGGGGATTCGACTGGAAAAGTGATCTCGTCGGACTCCATCCGATCGTGGTCAACATAGCCGCGCGGCGCTCCGATGTACAATGTATCTCCCGGATCATTGTAACCTCGCGGCGTGACATTCCGCGGTCTTGGCCTGCCGCCTCTTGGTCCATTCGGCAGTGGAGCATTAATTTTCCTCCCAATCTTCAGTCTGGCGTCACTCTTCCGTGCGATTTCACTGAGTTTATCCCTGGCATCTCGAATCTTCGAGCGATTCCTCTGGATTATCTTCAGCCTTGCGTCAAAAACCGCCGGCTTGGCTTGATGAGATTGCTTCGCCTTCTTCACGCCCTTGTTCTTAACGCTGTGCGGGAAACAATTTTCACCACGTGTTAGACAAAAACAGTAAATTTCACAAGCAGCAAAACTCAGGCAAAACGACAAAAACTCAC
The DNA here is from genome assembly GCF_947086385.1 of Phlebotomus argentipes. Classification (NCBI taxonomy): domain Eukaryota; kingdom Metazoa; phylum Arthropoda; class Insecta; order Diptera; family Psychodidae; genus Phlebotomus; species Phlebotomus argentipes. The sequence continues at coordinate 1,708,079 of NW_026776181.1, read as the reverse complement.
CCCAAATCATTCTTGACATTCTTGGCACCTTTCTTCCCGATTCCCCCAATTTTCTTCTTCTTTATGATATCATCCAAGCTCATGTCCACTTCCATCTTGCGGAGCAGTCTTTCGGCTATCGTTAGAAGTACATCAAGTGAGAATATTTGAAGATATTGCCAGAAATTTGGACATAAAATGATTGAAAACACAAACCAAATGCGAGCCAAGAAAAGCAATGGCGGATCCTGTCGAACTGTCACTCAACTGGCATGCGAGCGGCGTCTTTTGTTGTTTTCGAAAATCCCATTTTCCGGTTATTTTGCATGTTCACGCATTTCTGAGGAAAAATGTTGAAAAATATATTGAAAAGTAATATAAAAGTGTACCAGAGCCTCTTTTGTAGAGGCAAAGCTGATCGGAATGTGCTGAAACTCATGGACAGGGAAATTATACAAGACATCTTCCCTGACACTGCCAGGTTAGGTTCACTTGTCCTGGAAATTTTTGATTTCACTGAAAACGCTGAATTTTCATCCTTTTCAGCGATGACATGAGGAACAAGTTCACCAAAGAGACCCAAACTCTCTATGCCGGCTTCGATCCCACCGCTGAGAGTCTTCATGTGGGAAATTTACTGGTCATTATGGGACTCTTACATTGCCAGAGGAAAGGTCACCAGGCGATCGCTCTACTGGGTGGAGCAACTGGAATGATTGGCGATCCATCCGGCAGGAGCACAGAGAGATCACTGCTGGATGTGGCCACAGTAGAGAAGAATCTCTCCAGCATCGGGAAGCAGATTGAGAGCGTGTTTGAAAACCATGCAAAGTACTTCTGGAACGGTGACCAGGAGAGATTGTTGTCTCCGAAGATTCTCAACAATGCTGACTGGTACAGATCAGTGAATTTGGTCGACTTCATCTCCACCATCGGACGTCACTTCCGAATGGGTTCAATGTTGTCACGATCGTCTGTGCAGGCGCGACTGAACAGTGACGCCGGGATGAGCTTCACAGAGTTCACTTACCAGATGTTCCAAGCTTATGACTGGCTACACCTGCTCAAGGAACACAACTGTCGCTTCCAGCTTGGCGGGGGTGACCAGATGGGAAATCTGAAGAGCGGACACGACCTGATAGGCAGGATGGACAAGAGACATGTGTACGGAATCATGCTTCCCATCGTGACTAACGAGGAGGGCGACAAGTATGGGAAGTCAGGAGGAAATGCCATCTGGCTGGATCCACAGAAAACCTCCCCGTTTGCATTCTACCAGTTCTTCCTGAGAACTCGAGATGCAGACGTAGAGCGATTGCTCAAGTTGTTCACGTTCGTGCCGCTGCGGAAGATAAAAGAACTCATGGATCGCCATCGAAATGTCCCCGAAGTCCGGGAGGCGCAGAAGAAGCTGGCGCAGGAAGTTACTCTCCTCATCCACGGCGAGGAAGGCGTGAAAACGGCTGAGAATGTCTCCGAGGCACTCTACGGAGGGAATATCAATACACTTGGCGAGCTGAGCTACAGCGATGTGAAAACCACCTTTCAAGGAGCGACAGTGACTGAACTAATTATGGAGCCAGGACTTTCAGTGCTGGACGTGGCTATGAAGGCGGAATGTTTTTCCAGCAAAGGTGACAAAATCACTCAAAATCATTCCGAGATTTTAAACTCTTGTTTTCTTTCCAGAGGATGCCATGAGAATCATAACTGCCGGAGGCTTTCGGATAAACAATCAGCGGACGACGAATATAGCTGAAGTCCTCTCTCCAGGGATTCACATTCTCAAGAACGGGATCACATTGCTGAGGGTCGGCAAAAAGAACTACTACGTGGTAAAGTGGGTGTAGAAATTTCTGTAGCGTAATAATAATTAAAGTATAATTGTAATTCGTTATGCAGAGCGATTTTGAATCGCCCCACTGCGAATCGGGAGAGCATTTTCGCGCTGCGCGAAACGTCAAAAAAGTGAGCAACTTTTCGAACATCATCCGCTCCGCGACTGCGGCCATTTTAGTTGAAGTGAGAATCGCAGCTGTGGTGGACGTGTTTTTCCGCAGTTCAGCCAATTTGTATTTGCCAGAGTGCCTCATTTTGGTGGAAAGAAGCGCCCCAGTTCGCCAATTGCGGTGACATAGCAGCGAAAAGTGTTGTGTGACCCCCTTTGTGACGCCCAAAACCCGAGTACCGCGCCGAAATGTCGGAAGAGAAGCAGGAGAATGGCAGTGCGAGCAATGGAGATGTCCCGGAGATTGAGCTTATAATAAAGGTGAGTCTGTAGCGAAGGGGCGCGCGTGTTTTGTGCCGAGGGCTGGGCGTTTCTGGACGGCTTTTGCACGACGGCCTTCAAAGCCGCATAAGTCTGCGGCGCACGCGAAGCCGCCGCCGCCGCCTCTGTGTGCGCAGCGGCGGCAGGACAAGCTTCTCCTCATTGTCGTCTGACCGTGAAAAGGAGGCAAAAGAGCCAGACTGCCGATTCGGGGAACTGTATTTCTGACTTGAGGAGGTTTCTGTGAGTGAAAACAGCCGATTTGAAGGATTCTTGCAAAAATCTTGTTAGGCGTGGTTCGACTCAAGTTGGATAGATTCTTATAGGAAATTCAAGTGGAAGTGTGATTATTTAGTACTCAGTGGAAGATAATGCAAGGAGCGTGAGTTTCTTTCATTTGCTTCTTCGAAAACCTGTGATCGCAACACGCAAAATTCGAAAATTCTGATCTGAAAAGCCAATTCGCCTTAAAAATAATTTAAATATGAATTTGTGAATGTAAACAAACGTCCTGCAAGGCAATGACAAAGAAATAAACGAAAATGGTTTTTTAGTACTAATTTTTATAAACCATATAAGAAGACGAAAAGACATTTTTTTAAACTCCCTTCGTATATTTTCTTTCTTATGGAGTCCAAATAAGTGTCTAAATTCACGGCATAAATTGAATTTTTGCAAAATTCTTTCCTGAACCTTCGAATATCGATCTTGCTTGTTGACAATACCTGTGACCAATTGCATAAGAATCCAATCAGTCCGTCTACACTTCAGTCACATTTTACCCACGTAAGCGCTAATTGACTGACGTCTTATCGCACTCGCTTCCAAACTCTTCATAGATCTTGCGGTGAATTTCCGCGGAAGGGAAAATAAATATGCCATAAAATCAACTAAAACTTCCTGTGTGTGCGAAAGGAAACGAGCGAGTTTTCCTGCACACCTCTCGAGTGTGTCTCCAAATGAATGAGTTGTAAAAATGGCACTTTGCCGAGTGCCTGAAGGAAGACAAGGCGAAAGGAGAACAGAAATTGAGATAAGAACAGCAAAAAGATCACAATTTATCACTTGATTTGTCTCTGCATGTCTTTTTTTTTGCTTGTGTTTCATGGCAGAGGTGACATAAAATTTATGGCACGGAAAAATTGGTGAAAAGCAAAAGAAGTGAGATTTCAAGAGAAATAATCGCGCGATGATAACATGCAGAGACTCTCGAGCAATTACAAATTGCGACTCTTCGGAGGCTTCAAAGTATGTGCGCGCGAAAGAGTGAGAGATTAGAGAAATTCCATAAAACACTCCCTTTCTAATTTAAATAGTATAATCATGACTGCACACGGTGGGGCGGCAAATTGGATACAATTTAATATATTTACCTTTATAAATATAAATATAAAAGAAAGTGTAAATGAATTTGCGGGCGCGAGAAAGAAGTAAAAAAAAAATGTTTGGCTAATTGTGTGTGCACCAAAAAATGTATATATGTTTAATTGCAAATTGATGAATCAAGTCAAAAGATGCTTAATTTAATACCTGGTATAATTTGTTATTAATTGTTTCTTATGGACTGTGAGAGAGGGAGAGAAAAAATTCATGTCAGTGTCTCCGAATAGTTTTATTTAATGCTTATTTCTTCGCCGAAATGGCGCGCAAATTGACTGTAAATTATGAGTCTTGGGGGGAACCTTTGAGCATCTTATGAAATTGTCCGTGAGAGTTGTTAAGTAACTAACATGGCAAGAAGAGTATCACACTTTTTGTCGCAATTTTCGATAAAAGCTCAGGCAAAATGAATGGAGAATTTATTAACTTTTGCAGACTGACCCAATTTTCCTCGTTATGCAGCGTCACAATGCTTTGCAATAAGGAAAACTTCCATATTGTGTCAATAAATTTGAGGTGAAAAGTACCTGAAATGCTTTGCACAGTTAGAAAAGGGCATAAAAAGCACAATATTTGTATAAAAAAAAAACGGATCACGACTTGATTTGAATACAGGCAATATTCTCTGATTTATATTGATAGTGACCTTCTTGAGTAACACTGGATGCGCTGTTGAAATACACACACACGCTCACACACTTGAAATTGTCCCACAAATCATCTTTGGCGCGGTACTGAAGAACAGATGATAAAAAGCAAATCAATTCATGCACTTCTTTGCACGATTTGCGTGCTGATATATTAGAAAGTTATTAATACATAATTGATCATAAATATTCAAGCATTTCTCAGCTGTGTATATGTGTGTGTGTTTGTGTGCATATGTATAATCTGTTTAAAGTCTTTTTTCATTATGATTACCGCGGATTTACCGTGCTGCAGAGGAACATAAAGTCATGGGTGGCTGTCAGAAAGAAGAAGAGATGTACTCTCTGTTCTCTAATATGGGAGCCAAGAGTGTGTTTACACTCGGAAAACATAGGAGAACAAACAGAGCGTCTGTATGTTAGTTGGAGTTTTATTGAAACTTCAAATTACACCCCATATTTTTTGCTGGTTTGCGCACAACTCAAGAATACTCTTTTTTCCCGTTAAATCACTTTTTTTCCCTTCTAGTGTGTGTCTCTCATTCAATTCTTCAGTTTTTTTTTCTCCATTTACAAACGAAATTGTGTGCGTGCACACATGAAAAGAATAAAAAAAAGTGGGGAGATAAGATAAGAAATAAGTACGGAGAACACATCTAATCATTACACGAAAAAAAGAAACAATAAAGTAATAGTGGAAACCTTCAGCAATTTTTCTCTATGAATGTATAAAAGTACCTCGTGTTTGTTTGGCGGAAAAGCGCACAGCATAATTCCAGTAATACTCATCAGGCCAGCATTGATGACTTAATAGTGTGTTATAAGTTTCAGTGATAAGACGAATTGAGTGACTGGGAAATGAATTGACACACGAATGTTCCACTCACTTTCTGATTTCTCTCTCTCTCTCTCTTGTTTTTCGTTTCGCACGCCTTCAATGGGCCTCACAATTGTCGATAATCAATTGGGCTTTAACAATCTATTTAATTTATCATTTTTCGGCGTGTTTTGTAATTCAACCATATCGAGGTTGGGCGCAAGTACTTGAGCCCTGCGTTAGAAAATTTAAAAGCGCTTCGGCGACTAGTTGAGATCTGTAGTCAAGAGATAATATTGGAAATTACGTAGTCTTCGTGGTATTTCTCAAGTAGTCGCCTTAAGAACGCATGTGATAACTTTATCTGGCATTGTAGGTCTATAAAATTAAATCTAGGATGTTTCTTTTAATTTCGTTTCTTTACAATCATTCTATGTGACACATCAGCTGTCATTCCACTGTTGTGTTGATAAGAGAAACTTACATATTTTATCATTCGACTCTGTAAAACTTATAAAATGCTTCTTCTATCTGAGAGAGAAAAAAAAACCACGAATATTAAAATAGAAGGCACAAACAATTCTTGTTCAAGAGACATACATTTTGCCTCGTCACTCCAAGTGTTAATTGTTTTGTGAAAAATTACACAAGAATGTGTTAAATGTAGTGGATTATGTGAATTATTTTCATCGTCATCTCATATTATCAGAGAGTACGGCAATGAGAGACAGAGAGAAGAGTGAAATATAAGAGTTAGGGCGACGTTGAGATATGATGAGAAAGAGTGAAACACTAAAGCTTATGTGTGAATTTAATATCAAATTCATTTCCAACACTGAAAGTGATGATAAATGAGAAGACATGGCAATTTTTGTAAAAGAGACTCTCTCTCTATTTCCCTGTCTCGCTGATCTTTCACTCTGCATTTCTTCTCTTTCTGTTTTACGTGCGGAATTTATTTTGCGACATAACGTTAAAAATGACAACAACCAGTTTTTATGCTGGTGGATTTTATTGAATAGCAGCAAAAGCGCGCTACTCACAATAGAAGGTGAAGATGAAGGCAGGAAAAGAGTCAATGGAAGATGGAGAAAAGGAAGGTGATGCTGAGTTGGTGGCGAAGTATCAAATTCACTTTCTATCAAACTAGACATACTAGTTTATATATTTATTTTATTTATACATACAAATGAGGTTTTTATTGGCCGTTATGTGTCGCTATCGAAACCATGATGTGGATGTGCGATGAAGAAGAAATTTGATGGGATAATTAGGATAGAAATAATAAGTAATGACTCACTTTTCCATATCGTATGTTCCTTCAATTGCATATATATCTTAAAAAAAATACGAGATGTAATGACTGAAGGCCTTATCTTGAAAAGGTGTTTTCTTCATGTGACATAAAAGGTGTGCAATGTGTGATGATAAAAAGGGAGATGAGGAAAAATTTGTGTGAGAAAGTCAAGTTTTTACTCTCGTGTATTTCTCATATTTCCGTCGATTGCCAACATTGGTATTTTATTATAAAACTTCCTCATTAATGGTGTCTTCTCTCTTTTTTTTCTTCTTGTCTCACTGTTTGAAAGGGTATCGCACGTTATTTTCGATTGTGGAACATGATTGAAAGCGAGTGTGTAAATTGGCATTCCAATCTTATCTGGAGGGTATATAAATTTGATAGGACCAATCGCCAAAATTAGACGCACTCCTTTTATTCTTTTATTTAACATCTTCCCAAATGGCAAAAACGATCTTTCCGGGCAGATTAATGATCAATAAAAGAGAATTATTCTCATAAATAAAACCCAGCACTGCGACCAGTGATAAGATGAAAGCATAAGCGTAAAACTTACGATGTTGCAGCAATTTTCAGATGAGTTTCCAAAAAAAAAAACATTAATTAGCACTGTTAATGAAGGACTCGTTGAAGAATTCCACATGAGACTTTGCTTAATGATAAAAATTTCCCAATTTGTCTTACGAAAAGCACAAAACTGTAAACTCATGCGATTCCGCAATATTTTATCGTTAACAACTCAAACAATAATTGTTGAGTGAGAGAGGGTCGTTTGTGTTGTTCACTCATTTACCTGTCTCCTTAATTGCAACATTTTATTTAACACTAAACATAAACGGCATACTTTATCGTGTCCCTTTATTTACGATACGTTATTCTTCGCATGACTCATCAATTGGAACCTGTCTATAAAGAAAGTGATGTAATTTTTTGATAGTGTGATACAAAAGGGAAATCGATTAATGTAATTGCACAAATGCGAGAGCATAATATTTTATGAGTGAATTAAATGACATTAGTGAGAGTATTCTGCGGAGAAAAATATTGCAAAATTATACAAACAAATGTGTTGAATTCAGCTCCAAATTGAGATTGACATGAGATGTGGTTGATCTTTGATGCTATTTGAAATAATATTTGTAGTGCACGAAAGGGTAATTTTGCTCTGGTGAATTGCACATGTATTAATCACATTTTAATGGAAGGAGTGTTCGTATTTTCGTTGAATGGAGGATTAATGCGGAAACCTTCAATCAGTCTTAATTTCATTACTTGTGACCTTATGAAATGCGTAAGGTAGGGAAAGAGTTTGAAGAGTTTCTGGTAAATTTTTGCTTTTTCAATCTGGCGCTGTAATTTACGTTGGGTTTTCATTAATAATTTCAATAAGCATTATAGTGAAAACCATAATACCAATTTGAAGCGTATGAAAAACTCGCCACGTGCTCAACACACAACAAACAACGGTAACAAATCATATTTACTGTATAGTTTTCATAAGAAATGGTCGGGAAAATAGAGATTGACTGGGTGAATTATTCTGCAATGAAATGCATTATAATATTAAGATTCAAGAGAAGTTTGTAAGAAAACGAAGAAGAAGGCGAATTCTTATTTTTATGCCTTTGAATATGAGGTCAAGGCAAAATGTGAACTTCATTGGCTGATGATGATAAAATTACAATAAATGGCTTCCTTAAACAGAAGTAAGAGTTTACTATTGTTGAGTTATGGCAATAATTGGCAAAATCTTGGTTGAAGTTGTATATTTTAATCATGAGAAATGGGTCATTAGTTAAACAAAGTGATGCAACTGTGTAGACAATCTCTTTATCTTCCCATTTAAGCATAATATTCGTTTGGTGAATATTTGATCAAGTAAATGACTCAATATTTTGAGAAGGTATTCTAACAGTTCCGACTAAATTATCAGGCAATTTAAATAAATACTTGGATAAGGTTCGCCATAAAATGAAAGCTTACGAGCAGAAGAGGCGTTGATGAATAAATACATATATATGTATATGTGTGTGAAAAAGGAACATGTTTTATGGGACTTTTTCACCTTCTCTTTGGCGGTATGGAGAAAAAATTGAAAATGACTCACAACCAAACATGGTATTAAGATCAACACTATATAATAAATTCTGTCTCGCGCTCAGACTGTTGAATTTCTATAAAGGAAAATATAATCACTTATTGGCTCTCCACTGGCGAACGAGAGTGTGTATCTGGTAGTAGCAAAATGATGTGAATTATGTTGAGAGATAGCAAAAGGAATTCACTTCTAGATGGAAAGGTTGATTTATGTGTTTTGGTACATGGTCATTCTATATGGGAGGGAAAAGAGTGTGTGCAAGAGTGAGAAGAGAAGGTGGAAAAACATTGCAAAGCGCGTGTCTATCTTATTAAATGGTTGAAGATTGAGTGTGGAAAAAAGTGGGGGAGAAATATGTTAAAGAAGTGATGATGTTTTTTTTTTCTTTCAACTATTCCTCTCATTCATTTGTTACCTTTATTGCTACAGATAATTCCAAAATGCTAAAGATGTGTGGAGAAAGATGTGTGTAATTTTTTTCTGCATTGGCTTTTTTGTACACACCATCTCTAATAGGGGGTTGGCATGCAATTTTGCGATATTTACTTTCTCACACATATTTTTTGTGTTTGGGCTTTTGCAAAATATACTGCATTTGGAGCCAATATCTTAGAGAGAATGAGAACGAAAGAAGAAACAATGTGGCTCTAAAGTAAGTTCTGATCTTCTCTCTTTTTCTAATTCATGAGTTGGAATTTCTTTTTCTAACTGTGGAAAATCTCTTTAAAAAAAATTCAGGGAATTCTTCACGAGAGAGAAACCATTAAAGAAGAAAATCCCAGTATTATTGGTTGGGTTTTGAAAAATCCCTGGTATTTTTCTCACTTTTATTCCATTTAAGAGTTTGGAATTTTGGTGTGACATGCGGTGGTATTTTCACGCGAAAGTCGCTTCTGTGTTGCTTGCAAGTCATTTGAGATGAAGTGAGAGAATGATCTCTCGCTCTTGTTTTGTTTCTTTCCGGGCTTTTGTTATTAACTAAATACATACATATCTTATGTATATGTTTCGGATGGTGCAAGTGGCAATTTACCACGTATATTTTTGTTCTTTTTATGCCGCCAAGTTTTTCATTTGTACCAAACATTGTGGTTTGCAGTGTCTTTTTGCCATGTTCAATTGACTACGTGGAAGTTTTTGCACTAGCATTTATATTTGCCGGATAGATTCTATACTTATGTTCGATTAAAAAGAGATTTATCTTCAATACGAATGTCCTTCGCATTTCTTGGTAACTCTGACATTACAGAGATGGTGAAAAACAGTATATATCGTATAAAATTTTATCAGAAAAATTGTAGTACGTCAAGTGTGGAATATATTCATGAAATCAAAAAGATAAAGAGAGAGAAGAAAAAGCTCCATGATGTGAGAAGAGAAAATTGAGAAGTGGGTGGAGAAGAATTAAAACATTTCATTCATTTATCAATTTTTCTCTCCTCATCGCGTCACTCCCTTGCTCTGTGTGTATATATGATCAATTCCCCTCTTTGTTTTGCATTTTTGCATTATTATTATAACTTTTCTTGGTGCCCATGAGGGAGAGAAAGATAAATAGAAGACAGAAAAATTATACAGCTTGAGTTGCGGGAGTGAGAGAAGAAGAGAAAAAAAGCGCCTAGCGCATCTAAATTTAGCGATGATCATTGATTTGCAACAAAAACGAAATCAATAAACAACTCACTTGAAAAATCATCATCGCATCATTTTCATGATCACTAAGGCGCGAGTGAGGTAAATTATGGACTAAATGGTGATGAGAAAAAAGGCCTTAATGTTATAATTATTTCAGTTGGAGTGAAGAGATGATGGTGATGGAAAAGTGCGCGATACTAAATGAAAAATGTGGTTTAGAAAAGCTTTCATGCCGCGCGCGCGCATCTCTTTTGCTTGGCCACACAAGATATGGAGTTGGGAATTTCCATTATTATTATAACTCTGTATTTTTGTGCAGCGCGCAGCTCATTTGGTAGTCATGAAATCGTGACTGCCAAAAAATTTATGTGACTTTGCTAATTTGAAAAAAAAAAAAAATCTCTCGTTATGATTAAAAAGCAAAAATCAGTAAATCAACTTCTTGACAGTCAATTTCACTAATTCTCTCTCTCTCACTCTCTGTGTCTTGTGTTTCCGCAAAAGATCACCTTCTATTGCGGGTAAGAAAGGAAAGATCTTTGACTATATAAATTGAATATAAATAGCCGAAGACAATACATGCTAATTTTGGGCATCGCCAAGCGTGAAATGCATATAAAGATGGCCATTCGATGAAATTGACATTAACACTGGCGAGAGTTCGTGTACATAAAAGGGCAAATTAATGAAGAGTGATGAATTAGAAGGCATTTGGCGGTGTCCATAAGGAATGGACAAGCCATAAAAGCTGAAAAAAGATGCAGCGAATAAATTACGTAAACTACAAAAGTTCATTGAATTAATTGGTTTCGCTGCTACACAATGAAGTTTGCCTTTTAGTGAGTCATTACTTGACACACATCTTTAAGACGAGTGTTAAACATCTGACTTACGCTTTATGATCCAAGTAAGAGAGTAAATTTTCAGAGAAGAAAAAGGTGTGAGTGAAAGAGTGACTTTTGAGTAATAAAGTTTTATACTTTGAGAAAAATGGCAGAATATAAAATGAATCTTATATTGTTATTGAGACAAACTTACATTACACTTTTTGACAGATTATTGTAAGAGCACACAAGACTTGTGACTTTTCCCCTCCTTGAATTTGTGAATATATTCGCCGCGTCTCGTCATATTCTTGAAGTACATTTTGTAATTTCAATGTATGTTATGTGACGATGATGTCATGTTCTGCGATATTTGTCGTGTGACTTTTTTCTCCATCTCCTTCTCTTTATTCACATGCTTTTTCTTCTACTTTAATTTAATATTTCAAAGTGAGCGAGAGAGAGAGACTTTATTTACTTTTCAACGTGGTTTTTTTTCGTCTGTAATGCTCAAGAGAGTCTCTATGGAAATTTCACCGTAGGAAAACTTCTTCATATGTGAATTTTTATATAAAAGGCGTGTTTGTCATCAGTGCGTCAACAAGAGCACCTTTGCTTCAATGAATTTTTAGATCATCTCTTGGGTGGAAAAAAATATTTCCACATTAAATTTCACAGATGGAGAAAATGGGAAAATATTTACCTTGGGCAAGAGCCCAGAGGTACGTTTTATTGCTCTTCTAAAATGGAATTTAAGATTGGGCGCGAGTGAGAGAGAGAGAGAGAGAAGGTCTGTTGAAAAAATTATATCAGCAAGTTTCATCTCTATTTCGACCTCTTGCGCATATTAAATTGTTCTTGGATCTCCGCGCGCACTTTTAGTCTCCCCAATCTTCTTCCCTCCGCCGCCCCTTATGCTTTTTTAAGAGGTGTTTTAATTTATGTAAATATGTTAAATGAATTTTTTACTGCAAATAAAGAGGCACCGAAAGAAGTGTAGAGGAAGGAGAAAAAATAGTGAGGGAAAGGGCAGAAGCAGATGCTAAATCATCATCGTGTCGACACAGAGTGTCGAAATACAATTTTTCAAGAACATTTAAGAAGTAATTCAATTGTTTTGGGTGCACTTGGGGCGAACAGACAAAAAGGTGAAATTGCAACAGTGAATGAGTCGAAAAAGAGAGAGAGGGAGCAAACACGAAAGGAAAAGAGTATTTAAAGTCGATCTTGATGAAGGAATTATCGTCATGAATTCTTTTCTGGCTGCGCCAACTTCTTGATAGAAGTGTGTAATTATGATCATATGATCATGCCGAATGAAAACTGTTGAGCGCCTTTCCGTCCACCTTTTATCGATAAGTCAACATCTGCTTCGTGACTTACTGGATGAGGGAAATTGGGGAGAGGAAGTGGCTGTAAAAGTGCAAATTGACGCTGGAAAGTAATTCCGAAATGTGTGTCAGAAATATTTGATAATTGACCAATCGAACGGGATGAATTTCCTCTCAACAATTTCCTCATTTTTCATCATTCGTACAAAAGAAGAATGGAAAAAGTTCGTTGGAGATGTATAAGAATGGTGATGTTTGGGACGTTGACTGAATAGAAAACTAACATGGTTGATGACAATAAAAAGTATGGACTGAAAAGAGACGCGCCTTGTTTTCACAAAGTCAAACACACCACAAAATATTCTCTATCCTGTTGATGTCTCTGGCATATCGAGTGCGATGACTTTAATATAAAAAGCACTTTGCAGTGATCAGAATTTAATTAACGCTTGAAAATTGAATCTCTCTTTGCGTTTTGATGGTTTTCCAAACACTCAGATATATCTGAATTCAGTCTTGAGGATATCATACATAAGCAGCACAATGCCATCGAGAATCTTCTGGTGAATCACATAATGTTCAGAGGAGCAAAAAAAAAAGTGTGCTTAACTTACGAGTAATGTGTCTTCAAGCCAACACACTCGCTGGCCGATTGTCACCGTCATTGTACGAGGGAAATGCATGAAATGGGGAAATTAACATATTTCTCTCGTCAGTTCTGTCTATGTCTATTTAATCACACAATTCTCTGGTTCCCAGTTTGGCAACGGCGTGGGTGGTGGAATTCGTAGAAAAGACTCAATTTGCTGTGCTTCTTTTCTCATTTTGAGCGTGTGTAAATTAATTTGTCTTGTCTTTTATAGGCATCCACCATTGATGGACGAAGAAAGGGAGCTTGTCTGTTTTGTCAGGAGTACTTTATGGACTTGTATCTTCTGGCCGAATTGAAAACAATCAGTCTAAAGGTAAATTTCACAATACATACACATTTAATTGTAATATAAGCAATGCAATTGACTAGAGAGGAAGTGATGAGACAATGTGAAGAGCGCATTTTATTTAAAAAAAATTGTTTTGAAAGAGAAAACAAAGTGAAATTTATGTATTTTACGGGGAAAATCCAGTTATAGTGCTTTAATATTCTGTGTTTTGATGGGAATTTGTGTCAAAGACACATTTCTAAATTTATATATCTCTGGGTATAAATTCTCTCATTCTGTTATGGTGCTTTATTCTTTCTCTATCTCACTTTCTGTGCCGTTTCTGTTTTGTGATAATTAATTCAACAGATGGCAAGAGTAGAGTTTAAGGATGACGTCTTGCCGAGCGCGACATGAGAAAAATGTTGGTGAGAAAAGCTCTGTGATTCATAATCACTTCCTATCTGTGCTCACTTCTTTTTTGCTAATTCTTCAATTTTATTGATGATATAATTGTTTAAACACGTAACATATCTTCGTAGTCGCTTGTTCTATAAATGAGTGGCTCTAAACTCCGGTGTGTGTGTGTTTAGCGAAAGAGGGGCAAAAAATGATGATGGAGTGCCGTGAAAAGTTCTGCGAAATGTTAATTGCAACTCACTGTGTTTTCTTCTCTTTTCCGTCGCAAGGTCACAACAGTGGATATGCAGAAACCACCTCCAGATTTCCGCACCAACTTCGAGGCAACACATCCACCAATTCTCATTGATAATGGTCTCGCCATACTGGAGAATGACAAAATTGAGCGGCACATCATGAAAAATATCCCAGGCGGATACAATTTGTTCGTGCAGGACAAAGAAGTGGCGACACTCATTGAGAATTTGTATTCCAAATTAAAACTAATGCTAGTGAAAAAGGACGAGACAAAGAATAATTCACTGCTGGCGCATCTGAAGAAGATCAACGATCACTTGGCGAGTCGCGACACGCGATTCCTCACCGGTGACACAATGTGCTGTTTCGATTGTGAACTGATGCCCCGCTTGCAGCACATCCGAGTGGCTGGAAAGTACTTTGTGGACTTTGAAATACCCGTGAGTAAATTTGGTTGATTTGAAGCATTTATTCACGATATATTGCACAAAATATTGATATACGCGAACGCGCCAAAACATTTTGTGCACAACATTCTATTACATGTCAAGAATTCATCTATTCGCTCCAATGGCATTTACTTTCTTTTATCTCTATCTCGCTTTTATGCCTTTTTTTCTCTTCTCACTTCACCTTAATAAATTACACGTGAGAGATCTCTGAAAACGCACTTAAAAAGGCAGATTCATTTGGAATTACATACATATACACAAATCTTCCACAAAAATGCGTCCGAAAAGCTCAATAAGAAATAGAAATCATGTGAGAAGAAAGGAGAGATGAAATGTGCACGTAATCTTATTTTTTTTAGTGTGTGTTTGTGTGCAGAAAACTGTAAAGTCGGATGAAAGTGAAATAGTTTTGTGACGAAATTTCACTATCAAATTATTGGCCATTTCACTCCAGATTTATTCAAATTCAGTTTGGTTGTTAATTATTATCTCATCTGTGGCGGTGGTGTAGATAATTAAGATTTTCTCTCTCCTTCTCTCTTTATCTACGATAAATTTTATGTGTTGTTTATGTAAGACAAAAAGCACAGTGAAAAGGCGGTTGTATTGATTTTTCTTCTGTATAATATTGCATAAAAATCAATTTTTTATGCAAATATGGCAAAAGTTGAGAATGAGTGGAATATACAATTTGAGGTGGTGAATTAGAATTTAAAACTTGCATTTTGCTCTCTGATTCAATGATTTTTCATTTCAGTGTGGAAGAGAAAAAGAGATTTGTGTTAATGGGATGTGACCCTCACTTTATGCCACCCAAACATTCATGTATAAAGTGTAATTTCGCGGAGAGAATTGTATTTTGTATTCAGATTGGAGTCACATGACAGTGGAAATGTGGGATATTTTATTAATGCACCTCTGCTATGGTTTATTTTATAATGTTACAGACACACCTGACATCTCTTTGGCGCTACATGTATCACATGTACCAATTGGACGCGTTCACGCAATCGTGCCCCGCTGACCAGGACATTATTAATCACTACAAATTGCAACAGGTATGAAATCTTCACACCTTCAATGCCTAAACTCTCATTTGCTACAACGTTAGATTTCCTTGCACATACGTTAGAAGCTTGATTTCTATCATCTCTTTAGATATTACTTTCCATTTACTAATTGATTGATTTTTCTTTGCATTTGACTTCCTACTCTTATAAAAATGGCATGATAATACTAAAAACAAAAACAAATCAAGGCTAAAGGTGATCCAAAGGTACGTCAAAGTGGTAAAATGAAGAATCATCTGCCTCTGATTGTCTGTGATGTGTTTATCATTCCCGATTTCCAATAAATAGACCTTTCCTATTGTCACGAAATTAGCTGATAGCATCGCGTCAGCAATTTCGGCGCTTGATATTGCGATAGTGTCTAAGATTAGTGGTTTATGTGATAGAATTGGTTGCGTATTGAGTGGAAATTTTAGCCAATGTTTTATATGATTTGCGGTTCATTGGGTCAATTCGTGCGAATGATTGATTTCGTGAGAAATTTTTCAATAATAATTCTGGGGAAAACTGATTAATTTTAGCCCATTATTATTATTTAATGTTTGGTGAAGGAATGTTTCTTGTGTGGCTTTACTTTTGTATGCTTTTTCAAAAATAAAACAAATCCTTAAATGCTGAATTTTTCTACCTCTGTAGGTATTGTCTCTTGTTTGTAATTGTATGTGTTGGTTTTTCACTGAAAACACAATCACTTTCGGGCAAAGGAGTGTGACTTATTTTACTTTTAATTTCAATTGCAGATGCTTAAAATGAAAAAGCACGAAGAATTGGAGACACCAACGTTCACGACATCAATTCCAATTGATATTTCTGAGTGAAAATTGAGCAGACAGGCGGGAGAAGAGAGTGAAGGGAGAGCAGAGGAAAGTTTTGGCGCTGCAGCGGAAAATCGCCCCCACAGAGAGTATTCCGAGAACATGAGAGGCAATGAGAGATCACAAGAACCATGAGAGAAGCTTCCGACGATTTCAGCAGATACATTTTCAAACGAGCATGTGTTTTTTTTTTAAGTGAATACACAACCAGTTTCCTTAATTATCGACAGAAATAGAATATATGCAGAAAAGAGCTATAAATATTAATATATTAAATGTAATATGTACATGAAGAAAGCTATTTGATAGGGAATAAATTATTAACAATAGAGAGAGAGTGAGAGAGGAAAAAAAACGAAAATAGAGCATGCAAAAAATTTTGTACCAACAGAGAAAAAACATTTTCCGAAACTTTTTTACCAGATAGAAAGAGCAAAAGATAAAATATATATGATAAAAGTGAGAAAAAAGTGGAAAATTCTTTTGTACTGTAGAATGGATAGTGAAGCAGAGAAAATACAATGAACTGAGAAAAGTATAAAACAATCAAAAATGATTTGTAGAATTAATAATAATGAGATGTACATAAAGTTTATTTTTTTAAATTTTAAGAATGAAAAATGTAATATTTGAAGTTATTTCTCTTTCAATCTATACAATATTTAAAGGAGAGAAAGAAGGATATCTGTTCCACTGTTTAGTCTATTAATGCCAACAAAAAAAATACTTTTTTTTTCTTAATGTCTTTTTCCCTTCGCAAAGAAGACGAAAGTTTGTATGAAATAATAGCTCTTGAAGAGATATTTGTCCGTTTTCTTTCTCCTTTTTTAATTGATACAAAAATATTATTCAAATAAAATGGAATTTGCCATAAGTTTGTGTATTTTTACTGCGCCCTTTAGCTTTTCCTTCATTTTTTTCTATTTACAATCTGGATTGTAGATGATTTTCCATTTAAACAAGATGATTGAAAATATTTTCAATTTTTTGCCCTTTTATTCCTCACCATAAAATCCTATGAAATCAACAATATTGGTCGTGTTTCGTAAAATCTCATTACAAAAAAAGCATTCACTATAATTTGTACGATGAAAGAATCGGCCAAGTTCTGCGATAGGCGTCTTTGGGCAGAGCTGCCTTCAGGAAGATGTGAGTCAGATAAGCAGTGATGCCCCAAATCTTGGCCGGAGTGTTGACGTAGGCGGGAATCACGAGCCCTGTCTTGAATTGCGTGTGCCTGTGATTCTCCGGGGCAATCAAATGATCCAGAGAAACGTTGAATACTCGCTCGACTTCCTCGGGATTGATTTTCAGCTTCAAATCACTGAAATTCTTCACACTCCCAATCACAGGGTAAATTGTGATGGCTTTCTGGCCAGAATATGGCACTTTGAGGGGCGCTGCGGTGCCCCAGACGTCAATAAAGCGCCTTTGCAGGCCGATTTCTTCTTCCGTCTCCCGCAGAGCGCAGTCTTCCCACGAGTTGTCCGTGGGATCTCTCATGCCGCCCGGAAAGGAAACCTGGCCAGTGTGCCTGGAGAGATTCCCAGAGCGCTGAGTATACAGCAGCGACAGGATGTTGTCCTTCTCCTCGCAGATGGCAATCAGGACCGCGGCCGCTCTCTTATCTTCGCCTGAAGACAGTGGGAAGAAGGGCTTTGCCATCTTCTCGAGCGTCTGCAGGCGATTCGCCGGCGACAGGATGGCTTCATTGCAGAGTTGCACAACGCGTCCCGTGGGCATTGTATTGTCTAGAAGGAATATCACAGGATATTATATTAGAACTATTTACATAATAAAACTTATCTATGAAATTATGCTTCAATGATTTGACGTTTCACGCTGAAGAAAATGTTCTCCAGATGGCAGCATGAGAGATCGCGCCAAAAAAAGAAAAGTGCGCATTTTCGACTACAATCATTTTTTTTGGGTTTATTGGTAATGTTTTGAGTATAATTTCCATAAGTTTTTAATATTCGCACATCTGAATACACGTCTGATATCGACACTTCGCCTATCAATTGATAAATATGTTAACATTTTTTCTCACTACAAGTTTTCACCTATAATTCTGTAGGTTTTTGGCATTCTTTAAAAATTCTTGGTAACAAATGTAACAAAGTCAGTATATTACGTTTAGTAGACAACATGTTTTTTACTGTTAATATACCTGCTTACGATTTGGCATCTAAGAGTGTGGATTACAACCTACTAAAAACTTATTTATCTACTTGGTTTATTTATTAACATTTATACTTTTGGTTTAGCATTTCAACATCTTTGACTATTACACTAAATTTAGACGATAATTTTCTCTTTGACACCTTTTCAAATTGAGGGAAATTATTCAATGAAACCGACAAATTGCTGGTCAAATGCAAGAAACATTCACAATCTTCCAAAACCATCGCCACAATTAACACACATTCTACGATGATTCTTTGCTCGTTGATTTGCCAAATATGAGTGTTGTGAACAAATTAAATTAGTAAATCCAACACTTCAACGCCTTTCAACACATGGAAGCTCTAAAAATGTGGCAGAGAAAGGAAACGTTGAAGGGACAGCTTAGAGAACGGTCTCCATTTCGGCAATTTCCGTCTTGTAAGACCACCTGAAGAGGTTCTGATCGCTTCCGCCGAGACTGAGATTGCCCAGCAAAGGAGGACGACAGCGATTCTCCTTGTATGCCGCACTCAGGAGGTCAGAAGCTGAAGACAACCTTGGGAAGGAAGCCAAGAAAGCAGTCGATTAGCGTGTTTTCCTGGGGAAATTAATTGATTAGTCACTTTATCTGCGGAGGCTTTATTCCGTGATGATCCATCGTCTTCTCTAGCTGTCGAATCCTCAACCTGGCCATGTCCAGCTCGTGCTTCACCTTCCACAAGTGAGTGTCGCAAATGGGATCGCTGCAGCGGTGCTTCCTCAGTATTTCTTGGGCTTCAAAGACAGCGCCGCGGAAAGTCAAGGATTTGCCCATGGAGAGTGAAATGAGGGCACAACAGCCGCCCCCATCGGACTTGGCCAGACGCTTCCGGAAGTATTTAAAGTACACATGCTCGAGAAGTAACAGGAGAGCTGAAAGGATATCATTTAGCTTGCTGAATGGTTCCTTTTTCAACGTCTTGAACTCACCAGCGAGAAGAATTCCTGCCATCAAGAGCAGGAATGCCGATAAGAACTGCTCAAGAGCCAGAGGATCTGATGATTTGTGCTCTTGTCTGCCTTGACGGCACGTGCCGGTCATCCAATACCTTCGCAGACGCTCGAGATCTCCGTTGGCGCGGAATTCCAGGAGTCTCTTGTTGAACATCTCCACATACTTTGAGTTCCTGCTGAAGGCCAAACCGTATCCCGTCATTGCATACCAACTGCCGACAGTCAGAAGGCGACAATCCTCATCCTGCGCCACTAAGTAGTCCAAAACAGTGCCGTCGTAGATAAACGCATTGAGATTCCCATTGAGAACCGCAGCCACGCCCTCGGCAACGTTGGATTTGTTGTATCTGCAAGCAAAGAGAGAACGGATTCACAGACGCACTGGCGAAATTCAATCCTCGGAAACAACTCACTGTGACATATAGTAATGCATATCCTGAAAGTACTTGGCGATCGTGGAGTCAGTGTGACTCCAGGGAATTGTCCCAAACTTGAACACGGGCTTGTGTGAATATGGACGCGAGAGTCTGTGATCATCCAGGCCTGTGAACTCGTGGAATTCCTCTCTGGTGATCATGAAGGCGGCCAAGTTGGCGGTGTAAATGGCCAAGAAGACAACAGCAAACATCGCCCAGACGTTCGTCATGGCTCTGGCGGTAAATCCTCTGGGCGAATCCACATGCACCGCGGCCTGGAACAGCACAGCCCAGACGAGCCAGTAGGTCCTGAACAAGGAGAATCTGTACGGCATCACCGATCCCGTGGTTTGGACAGACAGCTTCATGTCATAGCCACTCGGCGAGAGCCACTCGAAGAGGAAAATCATGAATGTCGCCGCTTGGATGGCCACAATTCCCACCAGCATCCACGAAGCGGTATCAAAGGGCTCCAGAAAAGCTGTGGGCGAGATGATTCCCGTCCTCTTAGCCACCACAATAGCGATTCCCGTCTCCATGAAGGGCTCACTGAAGTCCACAACTGCTTCGCGTTCGGCATTGATCATCAGCGAAGTCAGAACCATGTCGGTCTTGCGATTCACCAGATCTGCGATCAATCCATTCCACTTTCCATTGATCAGCGTTCCCCAGCGGCCGTCTTCGACGCGTACCAGTTCGTAAGTGAAGCCCAGTTCTTCGGCAAACTTCTCCAGCAAATCGATGCAGAATCCGCTGCAACACTGGTAGAAAGAGCTATTCTTGTGCGCCTGCGACACATCCACATCCGCCATGTCCTGGTCAGAAGCCACTCGACAGAGAACGCCTCTGTCCATCAAGCACTTCCCGCTCACGGGATCGGCAGGGGAGAGATTGATGTACGGCGCTTCCTCTAGGAAAGTTATCTGCAAATGAAATTCACTAAAAATCCTTGCCTCTTCAATTCTTGCTAATCAATTCTATACCTTCAGGTGAAACTTTTCAGGAACTCCCTGAGGTGGAGCGTGAGAGTTTCCTGGCCACGCAATGTCTCTGATGTCCAATTTCTGCGGCGCCCATGATTTCCATACTCCAATCTCCTCCCAAACAAGTCCTTTGGTGTTCACGCTCGGTCTGAGATTCATGATCTTCAGCTCAGCTGATTTCAGATCTCCATCGGCAGTGAATTCGATATTGGGCTTGTTCAAATCTCCCTCAATCGACACATTCCGGAGATGCTTGAAAAATCTGTTTGGAGTTTAAAGAGAAGGATTAGAAGAAATTTTGAAGGAAAACCAACGCACATGATCAAAGATTTGCAATCTTTGCTGGTGAATTTGACAAAAAGAGGCCGAAAAAATACTTTGATCACGTGTTGAGTGAAGAAACGATTCTGTGAACGATAAATTTTCAGCAGTTTATGGAACACATATTTCTTAGTACTCACATACTTTCATTCAGAAAACATTAGAAACTCTTCCAATTTTTTATCACATGCTTGATTTTGGCTTAAGAAGGGCGTTTAAGAGTGAGGAAGAAGTAAATATAGAATTGCAAAGTCTTACATTTCGCCGTTGTCCCAGCGCGCCTTTCCCTCGTTCTCGCACGACAACTGGTGTGTGTTGAGCTTCCTGCCGTGATTCCCGGGCTCGTTGAGATAGTACTCTACGCCGTAGGCGAACACCTTGATCGCCGTGGCGATCTCGTTTACCAGTTGTCCGCTGGACGTGTCGAAATGAACGCCGAGCATCCCGACGGGGAATTGCGGGTGCGTCTGCGTGTTCTCGATCACGCTCTGCGTCACCACCCAGACATAATTCTCGCCCGTGAGCTTGAGGTCCTGCGCCGCGTGAAGGATGTCGATGGCCTCGTTTTTCGTGGCGTACAAGAGCATAACGCGCGCTTCACTGTTCACCAACTCCATCAGATCACTGGATCGCGTGACAATGATGGAGTTGAGAATGGTGAATTTGAAGTGATCCATCTGGGCGACCCTCTCACGCACTGCCTGCACGAAGTCATCGTGCCCGGCAATCTGAGAAGTCACCACAGAGAACTGGTGCCACTTGTAGCGCTCCAGGATGCTCAGCATAGCCGCGCTCTGGTGCTCAATGCTCGGCGCCAACTGCAGCTGCAGCGTCGATTGCGACGCGCGCCGCTCTAGGCCCGAATTGTCGGCGTTCCACGAAATCACCGGGATACCCAGGTAGCCGGCCAGCTGCAAGAAGTACTGGGCAGAGGCGGTGCTGCGCCCATATTGCTCATAGTTCATCATGTAGAGAATCGCAGAGACGTTCACCTGGAAGACAAATTGATCACTCGCAAATCATTCTTTTCTTAAAGAATCACAATTTTCGCCTTAGCCTAGAAAGCTTCTTGATCCTTTGACTAAACCACGCAATGAAGATTCTGCACATTTTCCGAAATATTTTCATTTTTTTTAATTTCTGGAATTTCTACACTGTTTTGTATTTATACGATTTAGATCAAAATTAAACAAAAAAGCTTTTCTTTTAATGTGAATCTAATAATTTGATACTTGAAGCTAAATTTGAGTATTTTAGCTCTACAAAACTTCGTGTTTCGACAGAAATTAATATTATATTCTATTAATTATATAAAAGGCGAGTGAAAATCTGGTTAAAATTAAAATTTGGCTATTGAAGTTTTATGCAAATTGGACACAAAGGCTTCCGTGCAGCTTTTCATTAGGCGAAGTTCGTAATTTCAGCAGAATTAAATTGACGTCAAACCTGCAGGAATTGCTTGCAAAGCGTATTGAGAATGGCCGTCGGGCTGGGCGTAAGCGACATCATGTCAAAGTGGATGTTCGCCGGCTGGAAGCCGTAGTCCTTGAGGAAAGTCAACTTCTGACCTCGCGTCTTCGAGAGCGCCAGCACGGCTGAGTTGACCGCCCGAAGGTACTCTCGCTTGCCGAAGTTTGTGTGGGGCGCAATGAGGCCGATGTTGAGCTCATCCTTGCTTGAGGACTTCGTCGACGTCCCTGAGCGCCATCCCGAGGCATTTTCCACCGCCACTCCACAGAGCATGACAATTACGATGCATAGACAGATTTCAACCCTCATTTTCTTCCTCTTTGTAAATTAAACTCACACGCCCAATTGGCGCTCGCCTCCCTTTTGTCTGAGGACACCCAATAATGAATTACATAATAGACCAATTTTCCTCTTCCTGACAAAATTGCCGTGATTTTCCCTTGTAATCCCTTCCGGGAGGGATGCTCCGTGTGAAATGACTCGCTAAGGAAGGTTTAACCAATGTCAAATGCCACCATTTGTCCTTTTTCCGCAACAATTTCAATTCAAATCAAAATAGTTTTCTACTAGCGTTGGAAAATCCGTAAGGACACAGCGAAGGATGAAGAGGAAAGATTTCTGTGGGTATTTTGTCAAAGTCCACGCCCGAATTTTTCACACACTGATTTCCTCACACCCTTTTTCCACACCACAGAAAAAGGGCTTTGCAGTTGCTGAGTGTGTTGAGGAGTCAAACGCCAAACTCCAACTGACTGCTCTGCATTTGCGCCTCTCCAGCTTTACACGGAGTCTCTCTGTCCTTCATCTCATGCCACAGCATCCCTCTTTGCGTTCTTTCGCATTTCCACAACAACGCCACGGCGCATGATTGGCAAAAGGGGAGGGAAAGCACTCCACTGATAAGAGGAACATGTGGCAAGCTGACGTATCAACAAGCTAACAGGTTTCTGAGATGATTGAGTCACTCACCTGAGACTTTGACCCTTTCCATTGATAAACAACACCCTTTTTCGGATTCAGATGGTTGCAAAACGAACCGTTTTTATTTCAATCCATCGGGTTCAGAGGTTTCCAGTCTAGAAACCACCGCCGCCTCCCCAGGAAGCGTTCACCACGTCCTCCTCGTTCCAGTCCTCCGTGGTTGTGGTCGTCGGAGGCACAATGGGCACCTCATCGGCCCAATTCGTGGTCTCCGGCTCCGTCGTCTCGCCCTCGTGCGCGGTCTCGGTCTTGGGCGCCGGCAGAGGTTCCTTCACGGCGGCCTCCTCCTTCTCAGCCTCCTCTGGATCGCGGTAGAAGAACAGATCCACCACCACGTCCCACTTCTTCTCACGCGAGATCTTGTCGCGGAGACGGAGCACCTCGCGCGCCAACATCCACCACATCAGGCCGATGGAGTAGATGGATTTAGTGTTGCACGGAATGGCGATGTCCACAAAGCGCAGCGGACTGTCCGTGTTGCAGAAAGCAATCACGGGGATGTTCACGTAGGAAGCCTCAATGATGGGCTGGTGATCCGTGGAGGGATCAGTCACGACCAACAGACGAGGCTCGCGGAAAGCCGGCTGGATCTGATTGGTAAACGCGCCGGGGGTGAATCGGCCGGCAATCGGAGTGGCACCGGTGTAGTTGGCGAACTTAAGCACAGCTCGCTGGCCGTAAGGACGCGAGGAGATCACGTAGACCTGCAAGGGAAGGCAAGAAGTCACATTACAAACTCATGTCACTGATTGGGAGGAAAATATTGGCACTTGGAGAATTCTATCAGTGAAAAAAGGGGTCATCAGACTATGTCAGACCCGAAAGATGGAAACCATCATTTAGTGACTCTCCTGTGCTGTTCTCGAAGACAACTCACACTTCCTTACCTCCGACATGTGCTCGATGGCAGCGATGGCGCGAGCGGCCAAGAGGAGCTTCTCCCAAGTGCGCCCCAGATTGATGATGTGCACACCATCCGGACGCCTCTTGAAGACGTACTGCTCCATCTACAAGAGCCCGGAAAAACACATGTGAAAACACGCGCTTCAATGAGCGATTTCCGGAAGCTTGTCTCACCTGGAAGTTGACCTTCTCGGAGCCCAAGTGGGTTGTTGCGGCCAACATCTTGGTCACATCGTCCTCCTTCAGGGACAAAATATCAAGTCCTCCCGACATTCTGACGTAAAAGTGAGCAACGAATACCTATAAAGGGTGATAAAAAAGGAAATTGTCAGCCCCTCGGTCTCGGAAAAGTTAACCCCATCCACGTGGTTCAGATATTTGGAGTGAAATCTCAACAAATCACAATAAAACTGCAAAACCTCCACATGCATCGTGCTCGTGAGGGATTCATTTTGCAATTGAACCGTAAGATACTCCCTAATATTAAGTAAATTTGAGTAAAATCGAGGAATTTTCACTCACGTCTTGTATCTGCGGCTGGAACTACGGGCAAAATGGCCGAGAGATGCTATAATCTTGGCCAAGCAAACACGCTGTCAAAAATTATGGGAAACAGTGCCATGCTATTTCGCTCCTTTCGTGTTTGTACTGATAAGAAATCCTCGTGCAAAGGCGTTTTCCAACTAAACGGCGGCATGAAATGTCCCCATTTTCACCACAGAGTGTTTAGTGAGTGTCCGTGAGTGTTCTTCAGTGAGCGTAAGGTGGCGCCGAATGGTGAGAAAGACTGGAGCGGAGGTGGAAAAAATTGAATTTTTTTGTTGGAACGCACTCAAATTCCGGAGATTCACTTGCATGCAAGTAAGTTTTCGCTTCCCTTTGACACTGGCAGCGCATATTTCCAACTTTGTTTGCGGAGGAAAGCCGCATCACGCAAAAGGGTTGTTTTGTGGCCTTTTTCTCACGCGAGGCGGGCGTTTTTCTGTGTGAATTTGTAGTGCGGATTATGCACCAGGCTGCCGTAAGGAGATCAG
Source organism: Phlebotomus argentipes (assembly GCF_947086385.1). NCBI lineage: Eukaryota > Metazoa > Arthropoda > Insecta > Diptera > Psychodidae > Phlebotomus > Phlebotomus argentipes. The sequence goes on along the minus strand of NW_026776181.1, from coordinate 1,682,618 downwards.
ACACTGAAAAGGACGGTAACTGCGACATGGAGTACGAGAACACCGAGACGGCGCTCGATTCGAGCGGCAGCCACCAAGAGGAGGAGAATCAAAATGGCGAGGACGCCGCAGACGTCCAAGAGGGTGGCGAGTCGCCGGAGAAGGACTACGTGTCCGCTAACGATGACGAGGACGAGGTGAATGACGAGGAAGGCTCAGAGGAGGCCGTGGAGGACGCTACAGCCAAGAAAATCAAAAAGGCGGGCAGAGCCAAGAGCGCCGCGGCGGAGAAGAAGAAAAAGAGGGGCAGGAAAGCGAAGAATGCGAACGGCGTGAAGAAGACGCCTAAGCGATCCACAAAGGAGAACAAGGCACAGAATGATCAGGACGACGATGATGAGGAATATGAGGTGAGCCGAAGGTGATCAGAGTGAGTGGATGGTGTTGTTTTGAGCATTTGTTTTGATTTCGATTCAGGTCGAAGATATAGTGGATCACAAAACCGTTCGCGGCAAGACGCAGTATCGCATCAGATGGAAGGGCTGGGGCGAGAACGATGACACCTGGGAAGCAGAAGACACCCTCTCCTGTCCAGACATTGTCGCCCGATACAAGAAAAAGGTGAGCATCGCATTTATTCCTGTGACAAATTCGGAGATTGTAAAGATGCTGCTCAAGAAGTTGCTTTTTCAAGACTTGAAGAGTGAAAAAATCGATTTCCAACTTGTGGGAAAATAGCTTTTGCTCTTTTGTCCCTAAAAGCATCGCTTCTTGCGCTTCTCACAATTCCTTATCTTTATTAGATTTATCACTTTTTTCATTGTATACAATTCATTCAGTGACATTATACATTTCGTATTTGGTCCATTTGAAAGTACTCTAGCCCGATCTTGCCTATGTTGGCCCCGTTTGCACTGAGAGAAATAACGCAATATTTCAGAGATGCCCAAAACGAGTTTATTTTGCATAGATACTTTCTGTGTCAAAGAAAAAAGGGTTACTGGCATGAATAGAACGCATAACAGCCGCCAGACAGCGCTCTAGTTCCTTGCCGCTGATTGGTCAAAACTGCTTTCGTCACGGTTGCGTCATTCCCATCTAGGCAAGCCAAGAACGCCGCTTGAGATGCCACAGATAGTCGGATGTTGCTGAAAAGCCTACTTAGCAACACTGTGGTTATGTCCAATATAATATTCCCTTGGCATGGTTTCTGCGAAAGCTACTGTGCTGTAATATAAAAAAAAAAACAGTTCAATTTTGATTACGTGCACTTACTTTATTGTTTCAATAACTCTAAAATCTCAGTTTTATGCTACACAATCTTACCCAGTTAATCCCACGTTTCACATTGAAATGGCTTTCTGATTTGCCTTTTTTAGAAAGTTTTTACCGGGAAATGGTTAGAATCGAAAAACAATTGTTTTATTAGTGCTTCAAAGCACGAATTGGCTCACAAAAATGAAAAAAAAACACATGAAAATATTTTCTGAATTTCATAGAAACTCATGGTAATTAGAAGTAAAAACTATAGATTATATTCAAGTCGAATACGAACATACATAACATAAAGTACATTGGAACAATTCTGATCAGAAATAGAGGTTCTGTGGGAATTAAAACTATAAGAAATGCCTTGAATACGAACACCTAAGAAATTGATACAATTTTTGCAATGTTTTAATAAAATGAGTAATATTACGACACAGAACGGATTTTAAGCAAATAGTAATGCGTTAAAACTAATATTTAATACTCTAAACAGTGTAAATTGGTGAACTGATAGGCTTTCAAATGCGTAGAAGGCGTAGAAGTATGGCCTAAAATGAATATCAGTGGTTTCTAGCAACAGGTGATTGAATTCTTTCCACAGTGTTAACGAGTTTCCCCATTTTCTCTTTCAGGTTGAGAAGGAGGACGGAGGCAAGAAGGCTGGGAAAAAGGGGGCCAAGCGCAAGGGCATCCCGATCAAGATCCAGCCGAAGGCGAAAGATCGCAAAGTGGAGGACGAGAACCCGGAGAAAGAGTGGGAAGTGGACAAACTGATCGATGTGCGCTACAAGAAGAACAAGAGTCGGGAGTTCCTGGTGCGATGGAAAGGATGGGGTGCGTCGTATGATAGCTGGGAGCCCGAGAAGTTCGTCAACTGTCCGGATTTGGTGAGAAAGTTACTGGATAAGCTGGAGAATATGAAGAGTAAAACGCCCAAGACGCTTCGCACGGCACCCAAAAAGGCGGAGCGCTACTCAACAAATGTAAAGTCAAAGGGTGTTCGCACATCACGCAGACACAACAACAAGCAGAGGTAAATTTCCATCCCACAAAGAGAAAAAGTGCGTGGCAGAATTTTACGATGATATTTCTCACGACTTTTCTTTCTAAATGCTCTCGCCTGTGTTCGGATATCCAGGAAGACGTACTTCGATGCCGAATAAAAGAAGGAATTATAAGATTAATTACTAAAAGAAAATTTTTGGATGGATAAATTGAATTAAGTTCTGAATGACGTTAAAAAATGGATGAAACTACAAATTAATTTTACAATATAATTTCTTTCTGAAATGAATTATTTACTTTTAGTTTATTGTTTTAAGATTTATTACACTTCAAAAGAAGTGAAATACAATTTTCTTTCCATTGTAGAAGTGGTAAATGTATACTCCAATAAAGACGAGAAAAATTGAAAATATAAAACGTGCAATGCAGTCTTCAAAATATAACCTTAACGTCTTTTCTGATAGGTTTTGAATCATTTCATCGCCAAAATGAGTTTTCCCTTGCTCATATCTGGAAAATGTAGTAAAGATGGATTATTGTTTTGTTAGCCTTAATGCATTAAATCGAAAAGTGCGTTTAGAAAAGAAGAGTTTAATAGATGTAAAGAATACTTTAAGTCGTATTTTATAGTACTGATAAGTTATTTAAGCTTCGATTTTTCCTACGAATTTCTCTTGTTTTCCTCACACTTCAGTCTTCTGGACAGAACACGGGATTCTCGATATTTAGCCATAGAAAAATTTGAAATGAGAATATTGTGTGTTCGAATAAAACAAATTAATAATTTCTAAGAGTTTGCTTTGAAGATTTTCTTTTTGATTTATATTTTCTCTTGATTTTTTTTTCACAATTTTCACTAAGGATAGCTGCCCTTTGAAATTGTGTCTTTTGTGATCTGCAAATGATTTTTCACATGATGTATAAATTTCTAACGATCCAGGTACTAATCTTCCATCATTTTGTAGACAGTGATATTAATAGAATTATAATTTTATTCTACGAACCGCAAATCAAATTTATTTGTTGCATTTATGAGGATAAATCGATATAATAAATTTGCAATTTAAACTTGGCCGAATGAATAGAATATCACTTTGACCTCAGGTAATTGACTTTTAACCTTTGTGCAGCGTCATTCCTCGGAGGTAAGAAGTTGAAAATACTGAAATAAGATAATGTAAAATATTAGTATATGTATTTTATCATTATGTAGACCTTTTTCTGAAATATTTTTTTCTTCTAATAGTTTCATTTTATATTACAAAGATTGCGCCGCTATTCCCCTCACAAGTCTGTGGCATTTGAATGGCTGCTTTCCCATAGTTTTCAATCCTCCAGAAAATTCATGACATTCAAGTCGTCAAAATTAGTCAGATTTTATCGAAACTATGAGATTTCTCATAGCTTAAAATATGTAAAAGCATATAAGATGTTCTCATGCAACGCGATACACGAGTTTTTGCGTAAAAATATGTTCACAAATGTAATTACGCGCGAGTTTTTTTGATTTCGGAGATATTTGGCGGTATAACAGAAAGTTGCGCGCTCGTGAAATTCAGCGCCGAATGACTAGAGGGCTCCACATATCTTCTAAGCAAATTTGGTGTGATTTCTCGGTTTTCACCAAAGTCGCTTTCCGTTTAGCGAAGACACATTGAAAAAGCTCTCAAATTTTACAATAACTTTCTTTATGAGAAAATAACTAACATTAATATTAATATTTAATAACTAAGAATTTTTATGATAAGCCAGAAATCTAATGATGTGAATAATTATATTTGCACCAGTTTTGAATTAACTCGATTAATACCAGAGTAAAGCACAATGAAATGCAATAAAGCAGTAGAATGAAGAAGTTTGCTTTCGGCAATGTTATTGAATAAATTACCATAAATCAGTGATAATGGACAATAAGGTGCATCAGGTGGAAGAAGGTTAAGCACTAATTGCTCGTGCCCCATGTTAATCGTATGACGAGCACAATAAATGTATTCTTGTCCTCAAATTGGAAGAAAATACGAAACAATTTATTCTGTAATTGACCAATTTTTTTGCTTCTTCGCTGCGCGTAGGATTCATAAAATTCCCCGATATTGGAAATTTCAAAAATATTTGGCCATGTTTCGATGTTAATCCAATTACGTTCAGAGACCTCAAAAAATGACGGGCATAATTTTCTTGTAGGAAGGAAAGAAACACATTCAGTGTTTCATAAAACGCAAACTAATTACATACCTCATTAATTATATTATGTGCATCGAGTACATAAAGTGAAACAATTTGCACTATTTCGCTGTTAAAGATGCCGATAAGAGAGTTGATAGTTGAAGAAAAATGGTGAAGTGAAGCTATGATGATTGTAACGTTCAAAGTGCTTAAAGAAGTATTTCATTGCTGAACTCTAGCCTCAGGAGCCCTTCCATGGATGGTCATTTGGATCGATAGTGGGGCCGATCAGATGTCTTTTCCCTCTGCCGAGTCCTTCAATAATGAATGCGGCTAAAATGTGGCGCGGAATTGGGTTGGATGTGGTGTGAGGCGCACTTCCTAAAGGTTGTCTCTTGTGCTGAGAATTTTACGCCTCCGTTTTTCTTTAATTTTTTAGCACGCGCGAGAGACGCTAATTGAGAGGCAACGCAGAAAAATTTCCGTGAGATGTTTGGGTGATTAGAAAGCGGAATTCACGTATATTACTTCTTAGATAAACAGAAAGTCATTTAGTGAGATCGATGACCAAAAAGATGAGCTCTCAACACATCAATGCATCCCAGATATTTAATCCAATTTCCCAATATAGAGACGCTTTGGCTCTGTTCTCAGGTTATCTATTTAAACCATTTTTACAAATATATAATGTAGTTTATCCATTGAGGTGACTTCTTCTTTGGTTCCCAACATGTCCACACGGTTACTCTTCACGATCACATGCACTCTGGCTCACTGCTGGCGGAATTCTTGGTGTTTGGGGCGGGAAATGGCGGGAAATGTGTCAGCAGGACGCGCGTGGGCGTCTAGGACTGCACGAGGAGTGTGAGCGCCACGACGCCCACGAGGATGGGCAGCGAGGAGGCCGTGGGAAAGGCTCCACTCTCCATGGCGCTGGCCTTCTCATGGCTATTCTTGGACTTGGCCACGGGTTTTGCGTCGTCCGCCTGTGGAGGGATCTCGTTGGCGGGCGCCAGAGGCGGCATGGGGGCCTTCATGGTGGTCGAGGACGCCAGAGGACTGCTCGATGGCTGTGGAGCGGCTGCAGCCTCCGTGGACAGAGGCATCGCGGCCGATGACGGAGCCACGGATCCCACTTCCTGTGCCTGATCATCGGGTGGCAGCGTGACGTAAATTGTGGATCCGCTGGCTCCACTCTCACCGCCCTGATTTGCGATCGTGATGTGATCCTCTTCAGCCATACTCGTCACCATCTCATCCAACTCCTGCGCCTCATCGGAGGGCGCACCTTCGGCCTGCAGGGCACAAGATGTTGCCGCGAGCAGGACAATAAAGTAAAACACCCACAAGAAATTCTCCATGGCTCTAATCTCTCCACTCTAATCTGCACACTTTCTACAGCAGTGTCTCACTGATGTGGGAATAGATCAACAGTCCAGATTTCACTCCACACACTTCGATGGTCGCCACAGAACTGAAACGCTTTTATTTCACATGCAAGTATGAAATAACTGGCGATGAGTGGGGCGCGCTCCACTTTGCCGCGCAGTCGAGGAGGCTTCAGACTCATTTTCAGCACCACTCAGGCCAACCAGGTGGTCGCGCACGGATCCACTTCCCACGAAAAGTGAAACAGAAGCGGGTCAACCCCCAAAACCGTGTATCCTTGGTGCACACCCTCATTTGGGTCAATGTCGCGGGGATTCCCCGCATAATACAACTTAAAAATTCCACACTTCCTGTGAAGCCGCTAATCGACAGGAAGATCTTAACGCTTCCTTTCTGCATCCAATCTGCAGCAGAGATTGGATGATTATTATCGATTTGCTAAAGTGCCTTTTCTAATCTTCAATTATTCAAAATTTCGAGAGAAGCATAACGTAGTAGAGAGTAATAACCATTGCGGCAGATTGGATAATTTGTATTAAATAATTGCGTGTATAATGCGTATGGTTCGTATGAGTTCAAATATTCAACCGAAACTTATGATTAAACATTTTTACTAAAACCTCGAGATGCAAGCAATTATTAAAGGAAAACATTCATTTCATATTTCAATCGCCAAAAGACTGAAATTATTATTTTGATTGGTATTATAAAAGCTTTTTGATGTCTAATAAATTTACACGTTTTGTTATTAGGCGATTGATTAGTTTCATTATTATTGCTATTATGCAGTTGAATATAAATTTGGAAAGTTATAGGAAAAGAACCTTATTTGCTTGAAAGCAACACATCCTGCTAATTTTTTCTAGAGTGATCAAAAATAGAATTTTCAACCTCGAAACATTAAACACGAGACTTTTTAACCATATTCAATCAAATACCAGCGACTATTATTGGAAATTTTCGCTTTTAAATTCCAGGAAGACTCCATTCACCACCAATATTCAATAAGACTTCAATTAAAAGTGAATCTATTGGCATGTTTTACTTACATTGTGCGAATGATGCCCCTGAAAATGGTCTAAGCACTTTGTAGGATTGCCTTTGAGGAAAATAACTCCAAGTCACTCGCCCCAAAAGAGTGCTGGAAAGCATTAACATGAGAAAAAAACGCCTCCAATTAGTCGGTGAAGGTTGAAAATTTCCCCGCTGAAAGAATTTTGAGGCACAATATTGTGTGGTGTGGAAAGATTGATGGATTTGGAAGTTCTTTTTTTCGGTGGGCCGGGATTTTCCACCCTCGGAAAGTCTGTAACACAGACAATGATGTTCCATTTTTCAATACACGAGACATCAGCCCTTCATGACGCCACATCAGGTGATTTTCCCACCCAGAAATAAGGACGGGAGGGGAATAATTATTTTGAAAAGACGTATTAAACACTGACCTTCACTTACACACACCTGATAATATGCCTAACCTGCGATGATGTTCATAATCCTATTAATTCTCCTTTAATTGGGACCGCTGTATTCATTGATAATATAAGACAGCTCATTTTTTCATGTTCAATTCAATACGCTTCTTATATTCGTGGTTGTTTCACAGTAAGGTTCAATTTTATCCATGAAGAGATTCCAACAACTTCCCCTCAATCAGTATAAATTGCAAATTTATCGACAAAAATGTGTGTATGGTTTATTTCTTTCTTATACAGTTTTGTTGTGTGTGTATATATAAGTGGTTGTTTTGTTTTCTTCTTGTGTAAACTCCATTCCAAAGTCACAAGAAAAAGGAAGAGAATTGAGAGGTGCAAAATTTTTTTTACAAATTAATTATTCATTGTGTGTGTCTATAAATTAATTACAAACTAAATTTCTCACACTCTCGCATAAATTGTAATTTTACGGCTAAAGCTTAAGACAGACAGAGACAAGGAGATAGTAATATAAAATCACCTCGAAAGAGGAAAAAATCAAGTCAGTACAAAAATACCTGTGATAAAACCTAAATTATGTACATGTAATAAAAAAAGTGGGAATAATCCTGGGTGTAAAAGGGTCCTCGAAAAACCAACATCAGTCATTTTGTTAGATATTATACCTTCAATTGTTCAATTTCCTATAAATATTTCATTATATCTCTACTATATATTCAATTCATCAACATTGGAATTAATCTGTCTCGATTATTACGCATCTCAAACTACTCGAGCGCGATACAGTCGCAAGAACATACAGTGGTGAGCACGAAGAGCACGTCCCAATCAATTTTCCTCTCCTCCAAAATTGATTAGCACAGCGGAAACCATGAGAATTCCCAGTGAACTTGTGCTTACGTGCTGGCGAGGCGTTAAAAAAGGTATTTACTCGACTTTTCGCAAATGATTTTCACGCAAAGAGTGAGCAAAGATGTTTTGCTTTGTCGTATTTCATATTACTTTTATATGGAAAAAGTAAATAAATACATTAATATAGTTTTGTGCATTGCAACAATCATAAAACCGCGTCACGAGGTCGCGCTTTGCTCAGCACTTGATCTTGAAGCAATAAAGAAATTGCCCGCTGTTTACGCGCCCTTCTGTTCGCCGCTGGATCTTCACAAAGTCTTATTGTCACTATAGAGAGGGTGAAAAGTGTCTCTAGAGACTAATGAATGGGCATAAATACAATGCAGCCGGCTTCAGTTCTGCTGCCTGATGGGATGAAGATATTGGTGCTGAAGAGGCGGCGGCGGTGGAGCCGCCATGCAGTTCTGCTGCTGCTGCTGTTGCTGCTGCTGCTGCTTCGCCGAGCATCCGTAGCCACTTCCCGGAGGAGGCGGCGGCGGCACTTGCTGATGACCATTCCCCGAGGGCTTCCTATCGTTCTGCCCGCGCGTGCAGGAGTACGTGTTCAGGGGAATGTCTCCATTGGGCTGCTGAGACGCACCAATGCGGCCCGTTGGAGTCAGAGAGGATCCGTGGTAGGATCCGTAAGAGCTGTCATCCGATTGCGCAGATTGTCCTCGATTGCGAGCACCGGAAACCCCATAAACTGAGTCAGGTCTCCTCGATTCGCGGTCATATTTGAGCCCATCTCCTGCACTTGGAGCTGTTCGAGTGCCATAGATGGGCTGGAAAGTCTGGTTCTCATTCTGACGAACGGCAGTGCGAATTCCGTAGATACTCTCAGAACGCTGCTGCATCTGGTTTTGGACGTTCTGATTCTGTAAGTGGCTGCTCTGTGTCTGTGTCACGCGCAGTGGGTAGAGGCTCTGGGCTGGCACAAGGGGTCCTGGTCGTGGAAGCGCTCCCATGTCACGGTTGATGGCAGTGTTGCTCTTTGTGTAGACAGACTGAGACCGATTGAGATTCGCACGCGTGAGTGGCGGAGATTTGCAGTACAGAGATCTGGTTCCTCCATAAATTGGCTCCATCTTGGTCTGCGGCGCCGTCGAGTAGAGATTTTGCGGATACGGGCCACTCGTTGTCACTCCGCCAGCAGATCTGTAAGTGTTGTAGGCCGATCCGTGGAACTTTGGCAAAGGCAGAGTTGGCTTCTCTATGTCCACGTGATAGTCCATCTCATCTTCGGATTGCAAGGATGAAGAGTCATTGTCGCCGGAGTCCTTGGAGCGCTTCTGGTAGCGCTTCGGGCTGAAGATGTACTCGTAGAGCAGGCCACACACCATGCCTCCAACCATGGGCCCCATCCAGTACACCCAATGATTGTCCCACTTGTTGAGCACAAATGACGGTCCCAGAGACCGCGCGGGATTCAGGTAGGGCATCTGTAATTAGGTATTCCTGTATTCGAGAGTCTCTGACCGTGAATTATCTCAATCAATGATTATTATATAATGAAATTCTCATTTACATTAATCAATCGATATGCATCGGCTCTCGTAATTATTGGTCATTATAGGTAGTAAATCAATGATGGGGGATGTTCATAGTGGCATGTGGAAATTGCTTTCAAATTATACTAAATGAATTATTATTTCATCACAAAAATAACCCGAAAATTGACACAGCTTGGATATAGAAATAGAAGAATATCACATTTTCCAAATAAAGCTAGAGAGACTCTATCCATTTTGCTATCCATTAAAAAACCTCTTCCTCCAGAACATGAAAGCTCACATGTCATATCGTAGGAAATATAGTCAAATCTCTGTATGATGACAATCAACCGACACCACCAAAGGACAAACCATACATTTGTACATATTAATTCAAATCAATAAATGTGTCACGAGGAAATTTAGGTCCCCCGTAATCAATATTTAATATCCTGTTAAGTTTGTGTAATGACCGCAGTATATATACCTATATCTAAAATGGGCACAAATTGAAAAAGTCTCTTCCATCCAAACTGATTAAATATTTACTTCTGATGGACAAAAAAGTCTAGTTATTAGTTGGAGACAGTTGGAAGTTTTAGAACAGTTGCACTCTGATCGATTTTGATGGTGCGACTGTAACATTTACGATGTGAAATGGGTCATTGCAAAAGGAGAGAGTCTGCAGCGTTTCCTCAATTGAGTATGTGTGTCCCAAACGAACCGAAGGAGTGCTCCATGGTCGTGATTCTTCCTCAATTTCGAAGAGGATAAATCTCCGGGATACGTTTCGCCCTCTTCCACAAATCGGCCCAGGTAGGAGAATAAATTATAGAAAAATGCGAAGACGATATTTGATGTCTTTTGTTGAGCCATATACGACATCCTGAACGAATTATTTGTGATCCTTCTGTAAGGCATAAAAGAGGGATTCGTGACAAAAGGTGAGACGCCATTGTTTGCCCTCGTACAAGTTTTTCATCTCTTTCTCCCTCTCACGAAAAGGACCTCTTTGGCCATCATGCAGTTAATGCAATTCACAAGAAATTTTCTTTTAACTACTTTCAAGGTGGGTCAAATTCGATAAATTCCTCTCAACATGCGCGAAGAGCAACAGAAATTCTTTAAGAGTAATTTCAGGCGGTCTTCCTGCTTTGATATTAAATTTCTTTCTCATATTTTCTTTACCACTAATTGGTCTTCGAAAGACATTCTGAGAGCAGGTGCTCTGACTTGCTCAGCAAATCATCGATACTCACGGAAACGAAGCTGCAAGCACTATAAGCAGCGCCGATGGTCAGTGAAGACGCTCCTAGATATCTTCTGTACGACTCCGTGGAGACAAAATACGCCAGCACAACGACAAACGTGAGAATAAACTCTACTCCAAAGCGCTCCCAAGCTGCCAAGGCGGAACTGTGAGAAATCGCAGCCTGAAGATTCCCTTGATATCCCGGAACAGTCACACTGGAAAGACAATAAAGCGCTGTTTAGCATTCACCATCAAGTCAAATAGGATGTTGATTTTCACAATCGACTTTCATTTAGAATGTTATGCTGAAAAATTATTGTGTGAGTTGGACATTAAAGTTGATTGCAAGTGATGTAGTTTTGGCACGAAAAATGTTGGCAGTGCTTCAATAATATCATGTTTATCATCGATACTTCTTCCACATGAGATTGTTTTACCAGGGCAATAAGACAAAAGACGAACTTAATCAATTTAAAGTAGCATTGTGAATTTAGATTCAAATATTCGTATTAATCTAAGACACATACATTACAACCTTATTTTCTGATCAAAATGCTTAAGTAGATTAATGCAAATAATACTCTTTGAATATGGAATGAAGTGATAAATCGATAAACATCTTTGCTAATAAACCGCAATCCCATAAGTATACTTCTTAGTGTCCTCTGCAGAATAACCACATTGTGAGTTAATTCCGTGGTAATTTCTCCATCGCCCGAGGTCCCTTGAGTTGGCCAGAGTAAAGGGCAAGTGCAAATAAATCAAGCGGCAAATTTGAGTGCCCTCCTCGACCTCAATTGTGTTCCCTTTGTCTGCATGCGAGGTGCAAGTGAATTGGAAGTAAATGAATAAAAAGCATCCTAATTCAAATGAACACAGATGCGATTACTGACCTACAAAACTGAGTCCTTCTGCGCCACATCAAATAGCATCTGAGCACCCTTATTACTACCCAATTGTTTCCCATGCCATAAAAAAGTCCTTTGACACACGATTTATGAGTATTTGCATAAAATCTCACCCTCTCGCTTAGTGGTTTTAGTTGCTGCTTCATCTCCAAAACCCTTGCGCCCGATGGCGAGTGGGAAAAAAAGTTTTTTGGGTGAAAGAGTGAGGATGAAAGTGCCGTATCATTGCCCAACAATGAAACCACTTGTCCATATAAATATAGGGAGAGAAGCCACAGTGAAATGTTTCAATGCAAAACTCAGACATTTTTTTCATGCCACAAAAAAATGTATATTCTTGTATTTACCGAATGGCACAAAGACTGGAATATTTGCCTTTATGATTTATCATTTTTCTTTTCTCTCGGATTTTTGGCGCTTAAAAGATAAAAAATGGATTCGATGAGAATTATTTGTTATACCAAATTGAAAAGATTTCGAATATAAACGGAATAATGCTTAGAACTACATTTTGAGGGTAAATGAAGACAAGAAAAATACTCATCAAGATATGCCTAAAATTATATTTGGCCTATTTCGTATGAAAATCACAAGTTGTGATAGAAAATTTAATAATTTTTTTAACTGGCATGCTTTTAAAATGTTGCAAATTTTCAAAATTCAATTTTAAAAACATATCACAATTACCTACGTGCAATTTTTTTTGAGATTGATGTGAAACGCAAAAATTTGAATGCCTGGCAAATGAAATTTGTCATGTTTCGCATAACACAAAAATTTATCGGACATAAAAATATGTCATATTTTGTACACTCACATGAAAGAGCCAATAAATTGTACTGCAATTGGAGTGACAAGATTGTTGGTGATGAGAAACGCGCATTCAAATTTGAGGTGATAATTGCTAACGCGGGGACAAATGAAGTACAATCAAGTACCTGAGAAACTAATTACTTCCCCCAAAGCCTTTGGCCACTGGAAATGGAGACATTCTGTGGTGATTCATTGTAATTAGCCGGCTTAGGGCTCATTAAGCCACATCCTGACCCAGATTTCACCTCTCCTCGGCAGGGCCAAAGGCTGCACACAGTGGATGAATGAGGCAGAGGATTTTGTAATTCCCATGCAGAACATTTAGGAGCGACATAAATGTAGATTTTGTTGTGCTGTGCCTCTGGCGTTGGCATAAAACCCCATCCCTCTGCAGATGATGCGCCCGACAAAGTGTGGGAATGTTTAAAGTAATTGAACAAGTGCGGTCTTCACTACATGTTCACATGGGAATCATTGACAGACTGTGAAGAATTCACCCAATCTCGTGAAAGATAATTCATCAAATTTATCCGCATCAGTGGCCACAATAAAGAGATAATTACTTTGGCGATTCTCACCCTATCAACACAATCTATCCGTTGAGGGGTGGAAAAGACTTGAGGGTGGGATTTTAAAAAGTGCAGTTTAAAAAATTTGCAGCATGAGCGAAAATTAGGCGACATTGTGACCTCATGGCGAGTTCAACATCCTCTGCCCACTTTACACATGTTTCAACCCGCGAACCTCCCATCAAAACAATCACCCAACCTCAGCCCTAAAAACATCTTCCCCTCTGACTGACTGATACACTTCCATCCGGGCAAGTGAAAAAGTCTCTTGAAATTTAATTCAATTACACAGAAGATCAACAAAGCAATTGGCCATTAATTTAGCCCACGAAGGGGTGAAACCGCCGAGGGTCGAGAGTGAAAGTTGCTGAGAACAAGTGTTCGAAGGCCCTTTTCCCAACCACTAACCCATAAATTTTCCCCTTCATGTGAAATTGATACTGTTGTTGTTTCCCAGTTGACACCCCTCAAGAAATTTTATTGTACCACCACACAGCCTTCCAGGGACATGAATAGATTTTAATTTTCGATCATCTAGACACCGCGAAAGGGAGTGAATATTGCCTTGCTTTTTGCGTTCTTCTATCAAAGAAAAAATTCACGTCTTTTCCTTTTCTCCAAACCCCAAACCTCCCACTTCACACCACAAGTGCGAAGTTAAATCCATCCATCATCGCGAACAAAATTCATTTCCTTGGGATTTCACACGCCCCACCATCGGAAAATCACCAATATTTTCCCTTTCCCAGCGGGAGATTCCCCCAAAGTGTCGATGGAAATCCATTCGAAATTGTGTGGCCCATTTTCCGCCTTCTCACTCCCCATTCGACTCTATTTCGCCTCAACTTGATCACACAGCAGGAATTTTATGCCAAATTGAACGCTGGAGAAATTTCTGGCGTGATAAGTTGCGACCAGTTCTCAAACATAAAACTTTTGTAATTGAAAAAAAAAAAACAATAACCTATCACAGGAGCGAATTTGATTTCGTTTGCAAATCGCGTCAATTCTTAGTATTTGCTTCACCATGAAGGAAGAACACATCCCAAAGAATAAATACTTTTTCGATCGACTAAAACCACCCTCTTCACTCTTCCTTGTGATTTTCCCCTGAATGTCTAATACAAAACTCAATGTGCTGAAATCTTGAGGACTCCCATTACCATAAAGACGAATACTTGAGGGGCAAAAAATGACCAATTTGGGTGAATATCTCCTGCCACGAACACCTGGCAACCACACTTCCGGTGTATTTTAGTCCACCGAGAATGTTTTGATTATTCCATGCACACGTTCTGCCATTGTCCCCACGAAATAAACACCCTACCACATTCTCAAGATTTCACTGGATGTCACTGCCTTTGGACAAGATAGAAGAATGAGGCCAAAGAATGCCAGAGATGATGGCTGTGAGGGCAGCAAAAAAGAGCAGCAGCTGAAGGGTCAAATTTCAAGACAACTTTATTGGATGGGGTTGCAGAGACAATCGAGACAATTAATCCTCTCTGCGGCACACTTCCTGGTTCTTGAGGCGCGCGGGAAAAGTCTCAACTGAAATTTTTAATAAGATCATATTTTCCATGTGCGCCGCCGACGAGGGAAAGAGTGAGTGGCTCCGAGAGAGAAACACCATTACGCCACCCCTTTGTGCTTATCAACCTAAACAGCCCACATGTGTTAACATTTTTTCAACCCTTTTTTGTGTCTCATCCGTCTTTTTTGCTTCGCTGCACCCTCAAATTAATCCTTCCGCGTGGCATAACTTCATAAGCAGACGGGAAAGTGTGGATTTTCTGATGTATCTCCGACTGTTTTCCGAGCGGGTGCGCGAAAAAAAATACGTTTATTGGGATTAAATAAGACCAAAAACCAAAAATGAACCGAATGGAAGAGGAGTCTCTGTAAGTGTTAATGGGGAAAACACCCCTTTTTGCACCAGTTAGAATGGAAAGTCATACAAAATTCTATCAACTCCCAGCGTTTCCCATCACCGTTATGATCTATAAATTCTTCCCTCGGGAAATGCACTTTGCCTCCCAATAAAACTCTTAACACTGCTTATATATATACAGTTTCGTGGCAAAGATGCAGTCTTCGTACATTCTGTGAGAATTTTTTGTCTAAAACATTTTCCCTTTTGCCCAAATAAATCTGTCGGTGGATCAACTTCGTAATATTTTCGCCATACATATAAGAGCGCTATTCACTGACTTTTCCTCGCACGATGGAGACCTTTCACATACAAATTTCAAATTCAATTTTAATAAATTTCCCATTTCAATGGTGTTGCGGCGAAGTGAGAAATGGAAGGCAAAAGTTGAGACTTGAGAAAAATACTGAGCGAGTTCTCTAGGGTTGTTCTGAGAAGAGTCAAATGGATTTGACGAAGTCAAAAGAGTGTGGTGTAATTAATTGTGAGTCTGCTTGAGGAACACATTGTGAAAAATTGGAAGAAAAAATATGAGGCATAAAGAAGAAAGAAAAACAGGAAAACATGCAGATGCTTTCAATTTTGTCATTATCATCCGAAGTCTTTATCTGAGTGTGTTTCGAATCATATCACAGATATTGTGAATAACCGGTGGAAAAAACATTACCCTTCAAATCATAAATCTGCCTTATTTTTACTTTGGCACCCACAAACAGACTAATTACTAATATCAATATGAGTATAGAGAATTGTTTACAATTCTATAAGGAAATATATACAATGGAGTAAATATAAAATACTCATGAGAATCCCAACTTCCATCTGCTTGCGCTCCTTATCTCATCGGTCTGTCTTTCCTTGTAATCTCGCATGCTGTTGACAGAGTCAAAGAGGGTGGTTATAGAGAGTCTGTGAGGTCAAAATTACAGTACAGAAACTTTTTCCGCGCCCCATTAGCTACAGAAACTCACATTTCGATGCACGAGAACGAAATTGGGCCGGTCACGAAGGCAAGAGTGCCATAATACGATGATGAGGTGAATTGTGAAAACTCTGTTCAGTGTGTATTTTTATATGATCTCTCGACCACCTGCTCCTCCACTTCACTGGATTGTGGACACGATTTGTGCATTCTTTGCCAATTCGCAGTGCAGAATTTTAATAGCTCTTTCGCCACTTTTGCCTCTGTTTTCGTACTGATGGGATTTTGCTTAGAATGCGTATCTCATTGCGTCCCAAATCTTTATCGCGCAATTAGTCCACGCAGGTTTGCCACTCGATGATGAGGCGAAAAAACGCGGTTTTTCGTTGATGATGAAAAATAAAAAAAAAAATATTCTGCTTGGCGATCAAAAATCTTCCCGAAAAGAGAAAATTATTGCTCTCGAGTGATGAGGAAGGTTCCAAATTGAGTGTGTTGCAACATCGACAATCTTTCGGTGCGCGGTTCATTCTCTGTCGAAGAAACCACCTGCCCTTTTTTGTGTGCAACACACACTCGTCTGAATTTTAATTTTGTCAGTTTGTCGATCTCTCTTTCGTCCGCTTTGGTCTCACATCCACCCAGAAGCGCGAGAGAGAGAGAGAGGTGGTGAAGGATGAAGGAAGGAAGCCTGAAAAAAGGCACATTCCAGTCATCCTCAATCAATTAAAAATCGAAAATCTTTAATTAATCCCTGCGCGCTCGCAAGGATTCCGCGCTCGTCTCGTGCTTTGGCAATCTTGCAAATCACAATTTACCATATGCCTTGCATTTCTTAGGCTGTCCAGTTGCTTGCCAGAGAGGGCAACAGAGCCTCAGATCGAGGGTTGCATTCAGAGGCCCAAATCTAATGCCACCATGTGTTGCTGCTCGATTCTTTGTTAGAGACTCTCTTTTTTCCCTCCTCCAACATCTTTCTGACAGGCACAGCGAAAAAAAAGACCCGAATCTCTGTTACTTCTTTGATTCTTCTCTTCAGCATGGTCGGCTTTTTGTGCCATCGAGACACACTGAAAACATCTGGCCTATGATGCCTTTTATGTCTCTTTTCATTCAGGCAACTACCCTGAGATCATCTCAAGATACTCTCACTCCATCTTCCATCCTACACTCTGCCTCACTCGCTGTGCCCATTGCAATAACCCATGATATCTACTCGCCAAGCAAAGGATATAAATTGGAAGATAAGGCGAACGTGGAGCAATCATGAGTTCCAATTTTCATCCCCAAATTTCACCGGAAATTGCGATGCAGGCAGAAGGAATAAATTATGCATTAAGAGCTGAGTCCATGTTTGAATTTCGGTGAGGGTTATTATTTTAAATTGTGTAAATTACACCCGAGGCCCCTAACACGTGTCCACTAGGATACTCTCCACTCACTTCTTTCGTGCTCACCCAAAAATGAAACTTCACCTCGCTTAGCAAATGTCGAAAACCAGAGAATACTGGAATTCGCACGAGTCCTGTTTTGGACCATCATCTGGTTAGTCGTTTTACATCCGAATCTTTTTAATTTGCAAATAACTTTATAAGCCCATGACTTGATCCATAATCTCTGAAGTCGTGGAAATCATGCAAGTTCTCAAAGTTGCTCCACTTTCCCCTATTCTTTACAATTTTAACTCAGTTTCTTGTCAGGGCAGATGGAAATTGAGGTATTGTATTGAGGAAAACAATTATTTTTGGCCACCAATTTCAAAAGCAGTCGTTTGCGGATCATCAATTAAATATCGCTTATCACACACGAAATTATTGAAAAGAAGTTATGGGTATAAAGAGTAAGAGATTAAGAATGCAATTAACCGCTACGACGCCATGTGACTGAGGCGACACGAGAAGATTGTTAATTTTGGAGTCTCTATAGCGATTTTTATTTGTATATCGAACGTACAGAAAAACCACCACCTGCCTCTGGTTTTTAACTCCTTTCTTTCAATCTCTCTCGCCACTTTTTGTGGCCTCTCTGCACACTCGCTTCTGCTCAGAGAAGTGTTTCTTCGTCCTCTTTTGGGGCCCATCAGGCAACTTTGAGGGCTTTGGACCTTTTTACAACAAATTTCGTTGGTTTGAGCATGAAAATCACTCGGATTTTTGTGTGTACAAAACATCTGTCTGGCTCTTCCTCTCTTTCAAACCATTCCAGCCAGAGAGAGAGCATGATGGTTGAGAAGGAAGCAGCAAGATTACTGGCAATTTGACATGGGTACTCACCCGTATAGAAGAGCTGCCCCAGCAATTCCTCCTCCACATTGCGCCGTGATGTACATGACTGCCCTCAGAGGCGACACCATTCGCACCACGGAAAGGGCCAAAGTCACTGCTGGATTGATATGAGCGCCTGCAAGGACAAAAGAGTTGAATCAACTGCATTTTCCCTCACACCAAATTGTGCGCTAATTAAATAATTAGAGAGACAACATTATGGCGAGTGATCGGTGTTTGTCACACGATCTCACCCAGCAAAAAACCGGGAGCTGTGGCGGAAAAGATCACAAAGATCACCCTAAGGGGGAGCATTCCAAGGAGTAGAATGACTCTCATCAGGGACTCACGCTAGCCCCAGTGCAAATGATAAGGAGGAATTTTAATTGCCGGCGGCATCCTGAAAGTTTCACCATCAATATTATCAAGAAATTCACGTGCAGAGCAAAAATTGCCACTCTCAGACTTTCCATCATCTCTTGCGCGATATCAACACTGTGGCCAGCAAACTTTTCGGCCTCGACGCGTCAGCCCCAGCCAGATGATTGTGGAAGAGGGAAGCGCAAGAAAGTGTAATTTTACATCAACATCTCAACCAGGTAATTTACAATCTCATGCGCCATGGAAATATGCAATAAAGTGACATAAAATTTGCATAAAATTACGACAAAGTGCCCTTCTTTGCTCCCCCAAGAAGGTTGTCGCGCCGAATTTACCGGGCCAAAAAACTTTGGACACATCTGGATTGGAGGTTCTGACTAATAAAATGCCTCTGGAAATTCTTCACCTCCTTGTGCATACCACATTTCGCTAATCACCTCATGAAAACGCTTCACGAGACTTGAGGAAAGATATTAAAATGAAAGTGAAGGACGAGACATCGTGTTCCTCAGGATTCACGTCAAGCTTGTGGAATTCTCTGCAGATGAGCATTCTCAAGTTTAGTCGTAAAGTTTAAATAGAATAGTTACACTTGGCTTAGCCCTTTTAAGTCCATGTCAATCACTGACTCAGAGATAAGCATTATAATTCACAGCCAGAACATACAAATGAAGCATGAATATTCATCATTAATTTCGCAGCATAATTAAATGCTATATGGTTTTGAATAATTTCCATCTGCAGTCTGCATTTGCTTTCAATTATCGCTCTTCCATGGGAATTCCCTAACACACCAAGGAAGAGATTCGCCCGTTCTAAAGCTTTCCCAACTTTCATCATCAATATAGCTCATTTTAATGCAGTCACAAGGCATTGTAAAATGAACTTAAGAACTCATCCCTAATGATATTCCGCACAAAGTAATTTCTCGGTGTGCAAGGCGCCAAAATAACCATATGCAAATATTACACACAATTTCAAGTTGTGGGGAAAAATTCTTACTGTTTGCTCATCTCGTTGAGAATGATTTAGTGGAATTTTATGAATGTTGCAATGAGATCTGTAAATCGCACAATTTTGGTTAATTTACGAGCGACAGGAATAAACGGTCGTCTCTTCCTCTTGCAATGCAGTCAATATAGTTGGGCGGTGCACACCCTTTAAGAGAGGGTGCTTTTGACCAACTCCTCCCCTTGGAAAATGGGGGAAAATGCAGTGCTCGGGAGATGTGAAGAAAAGCGGAAGAAGTTGTTGGAAATAAACTGGGAAAAAACCACGCGCAAAGGAACTTTCGCATTTCACGACAGAAAATTCTTCTGTCCACTTGCCAAAAAAGTCTCCCCTTTTCGCGCGCTCGTCTTTGGGAGTGGTGAATGAACTCTCTTGCCAGCAGATATGGAATTAATTCCCATCGTCATGGGCGAATTAAATAGAAAATCAATTGCACATTTTGTCCCACTTTTTGTGTCCATCAAATGCCATTTCCCAGAATACAATCATCCCCAGAGAAGCTGAATTGTGGCGCCTCTCTGAAGAACAATTGAAATCTGTAATTGCATTTGCTCAACTGCACGGGATGCTGCCACCCATCCGGGGAAGCAATTCGTCATCACAACGGCTAGTGTGGGGGTGGCTCACCTGAAATGTGCGAGAAACACTGAGTGAGAGTTGCAACGGCAAAGCCAGAGGCCAGAGCAGTTGCCAAGAGGACGCTAGAGACGCTCGCCCCGACGCCGGCACCCGCTGCGGCTCCGCAAACGATGAACACGTAGAAAAATGAGGCAATACACTCGGAGATAATGGACCTGTTGCGAGAGAAAAAGCACACACAGTTTAGAGTTTAGCGACAAACTGGAGGAGACGTGATAACAAGGGCAAAAGACATGCTTGACTGCGGATATGTTCAGCTTTTCCAGCACAATTGAAGATGTATTTTTCCCCGACTCAAACATCATCGGCGAATTTCTCATTCGCTCTTTATGTAAGGCAAGAGAAATGGATTTCGCAAGTCAAATGAAATGTGATATAATTAATCGTATATTGAAGATGGGACTAAAACATTGACTTGTGGAAAGTGCAATGATCGAGTTTATGGTCGGTCAATCACGATTTGATATCAATTAATCATTTGAAATCACTTCTGACAAATGTAATTTCTTCTATCAGGAAAAAATTGGAATGCGTGGGAAAAGTTTTTTGACAAATCACTGAATAATTAGGGAGAGTTTTTCGAAATTTGTTATTTTGCAAATTCAAATATTCTCTAAGTGCATATAATTTTCTCATTTTCAATGGAGAAACATTCTGCACATTGGAAGTTAGCAGTCTTGAATTTAATCACTCTTCAGTGTGGTGAGCATTTGAGAATTCAGTGCCAAAATATTTTCCATTCATAATCTCTGCCCGGAAAGTTCTTGTTTTCGTCTTTGTGCATTTCACTTGTGGAAAGACGCATTTAATCCTCTTTCCCATCAGTAGAATTGCTACATATTTCTGTTCAGCTCTTAACTGCAAACGGACCGCATTCTCGTGGGAATTTTTGGGGAGTGCACAAGACTTACCTCCAGAACTCAAGCGTGCGGATCTCAGCCTGCATGCTGGGCCGTGAGACTCTGCCTCCAACGACGATCACGGCGCCCTGGTTCTGCTCCTTCCGCAGTATCTCGAGGCGCTCAAAGAGGGACACGATGTGGTAATCGAGATTGTGCTCCGGCGGGAGCTGTAGACTCTCCTCGGCCATCCCTGACGAATGCGCGCTCCGCTGATGAAGAAGTGCACTTGCAATTCGGCAATATTGGCACAAACAGTTTGGGCGCACAGGTTTTTGCACGCCGAAAGTATCCAATTACGCGATGAGAGCACCAACTTGCCCTGAATCTCTCACCCAGAAATGAGACACTGGAGGATTCACATAAGAGTCATGACTGTGGAAATTTTGTGGTTCCCTCGTCAAGCAGACACACTCTGAATTGGGTGTTTATATGTGCAAAAAAGCCACTATGAAGACCTCTAATTATTGCTCTGACCAGAATTTATGATGAGTCCATTGAAATTTGAGTAGCACAACAAGCAGACAATTGGGACTCCTTTTCCTCCGGTCAGTGAAAGGCCAATTGTGTGTTGGGAAGAAATCAACTATTCACATCAGGCAAATGATGCCAATTATTCAATTGATACTTTTATGAATAAATGAATGTATCACCGCATGAGACACACTCTTCAAAAAAATTTCACTCAACGCAATCTTCTTGCCACTCGAAAGCAAAATGCAAAAATCACAAATAGGCGCCAGACGGACGATCCGCGTTTGCCAAAAGGAGGGAATGCACGTCCGTGCTGTGCAGAATGTCACAGGGAAGTGACTGCGAGTGGAACTGGATGAGGCATCTTCCACTTCTTCTGCTCTCTGCACTCGCTCTCTCTCTTTTCCCGTCATCCGAAGGGTGAGAGTGTGTGAGAGTCTCTCTGACACGCTCCCTTATCACACAGAGAACTCGCGATGCAGCGGATCCGGCAGATGTACTTCACGATGTGTAGCATTAATCAAACAATTAAGTGCATTGAGAGAAAGAGAGAGAGAGAAAGAGAGAGATTGTGTGTAGAATATAGTGTCACAGACATTTCTCACACAACTACAAACTCTTTCAATTGATCTCTGAGATTGTCCTATCAAGGCGTTATATTTACACACAAACATAACACATCAATTAGAATAGAGTGAGAAGAGTCATCGGATCGGAGGACATGACTTGGCTTTCAGGATTTCTTATAAATTGTTGAGAGACAAACTTTCCACAAGTTTAGATTTGATTTCGAAGTCTGGTGTGAAATCGAATTATCAGCACGAGTATCAATTCTAAATATTTGCCTATATTTTGCTTTCACACGCCTTCTCGACCCAAAGAGACGAAATGGAAACAGGCGGAAAAGATTGGTTTCCACAGAGAAAAACCAAAAAAGTCATACAAACTGATATGAAGGTGTTTTGATTTTTATGTTGAAAATGTAAATACATCCCAAATTATCTTCAATGAAGAGAAATAGATCACGTGAACATCACCCTTAAATGCATCTCTTCCTTGCAGTTATTGGAAAAATTATCAAAACACTAAACACACATTTAGAAGAAGATTATAGACATTTGCGATAAAACGACAAAAGAAGAGGTTTCCAGAGAAACTCCCTGGGATTCTTAAATAAAACAATGTAGAGAATTCACAGACTAAATGAGGTCAGCTGAACGACATCTAATTAAGTTTTAATTGACGTAATTAAATTGTTTAGCGAAATAGTGTAAGTTTCGCTAGAAATCGCTTTACGACCTTGCTGAAGGGTCCGCCAGTAATTGAAAGGCTAAAGAAGGGGAACATTTTGTGGAAGAGTGGCAGAACTCTTCTCTACAGCACTGTTGACTATCTTTTAGGCGGGAATATTAACACTCTTACCGATTATCGCGCCATCTGGATGGACAACACACAAACATACTTTTGAAAGGCCAACGAGCAATTGAGCGCGGGAAAGGCCAAGAACCTCTCACGTGTGGATCAATTTCTCCCTCTCCTCAGCGTTCTTATGTTGTGTTGCCCTGCCGCCGCTCTTCGGGGTGTGTACTCACCAGAGTTGCACTCCGTCACGAGCATGATTCACATGGGATCAATTAATTGAACTCCGGGTGAATTTCGAGGCAGAGCTTAGAGGTCAAAGAAGCGCTTCCGAAATGATGCACTAATTGACTTTAATTAGTCGCATCTCTCGAGATGATGCCTCAGTTCTGGTGTAAATCCACCAGGCATCAGCCGATGATCTCAAGAGGGGCTCTCTACGCTCCTAAAGACAATGGGTGGGGACGAGGTGCACGTCATGAAGAGCGGGACGGCTGCTTCAGGCGGCAAAAGTGAACGTTTACACACCGCGCGCGAGTCTCGCCAGTTGGTCACACAAGCAGTCAACCTGTGGACGTGTTGCGGACGCCAACAATGTTCGAGTGGTCGCCAGAGTCGGTTGGGCGTTGGCGGATTTTGTGAACGTGGCCATCCAGGTCGGACATTCGCTGGTGTGTTTTCAACTCCAACATTAACCGCCTTGTGTCACACAGTTACCCTAGTGATGACTCGGATCCCTTATCTTATCTCTTCACCTGCTTCTTGCCTTTCCTTCCATGCTTTTTGTGCGCTCTGTTTGCCACACAAAAAAGTCATTCTGTGTATGGACAGGTGAAAAGTGCTTCATTCAGTGTTACAGTGTCTCTCTTGCCCTCAAACAATCCAATTTCTCGCAAAATTCCTCAGTATCTCTCTCAAAAGAAAAGTGCTTTTAGACTTTCACATCTCACTCTAGCAATCATCATCGCAATTTCTGTTCAATTCAGTGATAAAATGCAGCGAAACATCGTCAAAAAAGTGCATGATTTCGGCCTTTTGCGCCTCCATCTTGGATAGCCCGTGAATCACTCATACCTGAGAGTTTTTCTTCGCTCTCTTTCGCTCTACCTGGCCAGAAGTGGTGACGTCAGGAACCTGTTCGGCTCAGAGTCACAGTTTTCCCTCAATTCACATTTTATCCGTGCCTTCTTGCCTCTGTTGCACAATCATTCATTCTAAGCGTTCCTTTGTGCACACTTCTTTTCATCTTTACGTGTTATTGCCTGCAATTCGATCCGTCGCCACAACAAACACTGGCATTTAACGTTAAAATCACTGACTAACACTCCACTCGCCCCACAATAAATTCCCTCATCTTCTCTCGATCAAGTTCCGCAAAGAAAAGTGAAACTCACGCATGGATTTTCCTCTCAATTGCAGCAAATCCAGAGCCAGAAGGCATAGAGTGTAATTATACTATTGAAATAAAAACGCCCTGCGCTGGCGGACGCATTTTGAAGCCATACACAAAGTGCTAGCAAAACAAGATACCAAATTGTTTTGACGCCATTTTTGGTGGCGCGCATGAAAAAACGCCCAAAACATTCGCGAAGAGACTATGGAAACTGGTTTGTCGCGAGTGAACAAGTTCGCGAAGCAGTGAAGCTCCCAAAAAAGTGGCCACAAGGAGTCGCCAAGAAGATGGCGATGCCACGAGATCTCAGACAAAGTGTCCAAAATTATTTGCCAAAGCCCAAAGTGCTTAGCAGCGAACGATGGCGCGGGTGGTTAGTGATATTGGGGGTGATTTGTGTGCTGCCCACAGGAATTAGGGCGCAGTGGGATCAATACACAACCAGAGATCCGAGATTCTATTCTCGCGATGGTGTGTACAACTATAATCCACCGAATCCCGGGGATCCAGAGTACAGGTAAGCTCTCAAGAACAGCACAGAGGAAGTCATCAAGCATGACGGAATGCATAAATTAACGATTTATTAAGACTGGAATGAGGGCAAACATACCAAGATCAGAAGCCTCTGTAACAAAATCTTTGTAACGGTTCAATATTTCGGGGACAAAAACCGAATAAAGATCACTTTTTGAGTGCTCTCGTAAGTTTAATTAATATTGCGCTGAGATCTTTCTTCGCCTCATGAAGATTTCGTGAAAGCGATAGAGACAGAAAATGAACGTTGCGCAGAAGCTTCCACAGAAATTTCAGTGAAGTCTTAAAAACATTATTCCGATGATGCATCACTTTATTTTTCGTATGTTTTATGCATTTTGCTGACACACGATTTTCAATATTATACTTGCTCGTAAAATTCCTGAAATGTGAAAGATTTCTCTTTCTCAATGACCAGCGGAGTGATTAAGAAATGATGTTTCACTTCCTCAATTTAAGGACCTACACTTACAACGACAGACGATATGGTTATTACCAGCCCGCCGGTTATGGGCACCTGTATCCCGGTCAGAAGAAGCCTGGACAGTATCCAAATCCGCATGACACACCACTTGGTGATGATCGCTTTAAGTTCGACCCGGTGAGTAAGATTTACCTGCGACAAGGGGGAGATATTGTGAGCTGAAATCAAGACAACGATTTAAAAAATTTCCGGTTGTGCAACAGGAACATAACATTTTCTCCCTGCTTTTAAGAAGTTCATTTATTTTGTTCTTCAGGATATATAGAAGCGATGTTAAAATTTTAGCCACATTATCTTCCCCTTGCTGCCTGCAAAACTCATTGCACACAGCACTTGAAACAATGCCTTGCATTCAAAAGATGCGCTCTAGTTTGAAATCAGAGTCATCATTCAATGATTGGATGCTTTTCCCACGGAAGATGGGTCAGTGCGATTGCACATTTCTCATGCTGCGCAACTCAATCTTTGTCTTGCAGAGCGATCCCAACACATTCCAGACACCTTTCCCAGGCGTCCTAGGCGGATGGCGAGAGGATCTGCAGGGAAAACTAAGGAGAGACTCTCTCACACTCGATCGTGATGTTTTTGTCACCACCAACTATGGCCAAGTGCAGGGATTTAAGGTCTACCTATATGACAATCCTGATCCTCTGTCCTTCTACCGGCCGTGGCACAGCACGGTGGATAGGATAATGGGTCAGTGCTCGGTATTCCTGGGCATTCCCTATGCCTTGCCGCCCACACACGAGGGGCGCTTCAAGCCGCCGCGGCCTCATCGCGGTTGGCAACTGATGCAGGCCGTGGATTACGGTCCAGCCTGTCCGCAGCCCGTGAGATACACAGGAGCCACGAAGGGCATTCGGGACATGGACGAGGATTGCCTCTATCTCAATGTCTTCTCGCCGAAGACCGGTTCTGGAGTGCCCCAGAAATACCCCGTCATGGTCTACATCCATGGCGGAGAGTTCGTTCGAGGAGCCTCCAATCTCTTCCCGGCGCACGTTCTGGCGTCCTTCTACGACGTTGTCGTTGTATCCATCAACTACCGCTTAGGGGCTCTGGGATTCCTCTCGACATTCGACGAGAACTCCCCCGGAAACTACGGGATTCTGGATCAAGGCATGGCCATTCGTTGGGTGTATGACAACATCGAGGCCTTCAATGGCGATCGACACTCCATTACGCTGTTCGGTCCGGGCGCAGGAGCCGCGTCCGCCGGACTCCTGATGGTCGCACCGCAGACACGCAACATCGTGACGAGAGTGATTGCTCAGTCTGGTTCAGCAACAGCCGACTGGGCGCTTATTGTGGACAAATATCGAGCACAGAACACTAGTATAGTCTATGGGAAGCTCCTGGGTTGCTACATCGAGTCGTCCTACCGCCTAGTCGAGTGCCTGCGACTGGGCCGCAGCTTCTATGAGATTGCAAATGCGGAATTCGCTCCAGACGTGGGCTTTTTCCCCTGGGGACCAGTTCTGGACATGAATTTCACCTATCCAGGTGACAATTGGTACGAGGGCTGGCGAGAGAAGGACTGGCAGTTCCTCAAGGAAACCCCCGAGGAGTTGATAAAGAAGGGACAATTCAATAAGGGATTACACTATATGACAGGCGTAACAATGCAAGAAGCGGCATACGCAATATGTAAGTTCAAAATAGCACTATCTAGTTCATAGATAAAGGCCTTATCACTCACTGGAGCTATGCTAGATAAGAATGTGTTTGCCGAAAATTAATAGATATCTTATCTAACTATATTCTTGGTATATTGCATGATTCAAAACCATCGTTATTCTTTTCTCGTTCTTGTAATCAATTTTAAAGCCAAAATCACTAAATTGACTAACATATCAAATAAGGACTTCTTTAAAAGTAAAGACATTAGAAATCTTTATCAAAAAATTGTAATGAATTATATAAATCCAAATTCTAAAACATAATTTATGTCATCAATTTTGAACTAAAAAATCTCTCTTTTTCCAGTTCAAAATGAAACTTTAGCACCTTATTTCGACATCAATGAGGAGTTCGTGGACCAGAAAATACGGGAATTGGTTCTGAGATACAATTACACCTTGAATTTAAATGGAACCTA
Source organism: Phlebotomus argentipes (assembly GCF_947086385.1). Classification (NCBI taxonomy): domain Eukaryota; kingdom Metazoa; phylum Arthropoda; class Insecta; order Diptera; family Psychodidae; genus Phlebotomus; species Phlebotomus argentipes. The sequence continues at coordinate 1,655,060 of NW_026776181.1, read as the reverse complement.
CGAGGCGATCAAGTATATGTACACTCATTGGCCAGATCCCTCCAATAAAACCTACATTAGGGAGGAGTACATAAATGTAGGTCATCGTAGTAACTTACATATATATCACAGAAGCATTTTACAAGACTATTTTCATTGCAGTTACTTTCGGATTTCATCTATCGTGCTCCAAGTGATCAAATGACAAAGCTTTTAGTGGAGCAAAACGTCCCTGTCTACATGTACGTTCTCAACACCACTGTAGAAGGATTGCGCCTTCCGGAGTGGCGCGCAGTGCCCCACAATGCGGAGCATTATTTCCTCACCGGCGCTCCGTTTATGGACGTGGAATTCTTCCCCAAGCGAGATCGTCTGGACAGGAATATGTGGACGGACAATGATCGCAATATGAGCCACTTTTTCATGAAGACATTCTCAGATTTCGCCCGCTACGGCAATCCGACGCCTCAGCAAGTTCTAGGCTTGCACTTCGACAAGGCCATCAACGGTGAATTGCGATACTTGAACATCAACACCACATTCAATTCCACGATCAGGATGAACTTTAGGCAGAAACAGTGCGCTTTCTGGACGCACTACTTGCCAACTATCGTTGGCGTTCTGGTGCCCACCTATCCGCCCTCAACAGAGTTCTGGTGGGAGCCGCAGCATCCGCTGCAGATCGCCTTTTGGAGCATCTCGGCGGTTTGTCTGTTCCTCGTGATTCTCCTAGTGATCTGCTGCATTCTGTGGAGGAATGCAAAGAGGTGAGTTAGATTTCAGTTAGTTTATAGGTGATTTTGAGGGTGTCGGAAACAGAATTAAAAAAAAGCTATATTTGGCAGAATATCGTTTATTTTAGCCTCGGTAATCGATTCACTCCTAAATGTACTTTCGTCTTTAAATATCATTGTAATACAGTTCAATTTTCAAACCTTGTCTGCTTCATAGGCAATCTGATCGCTTCTACGATGGCGATATCTTCATGGTGGACAACACGGGAGCCGATGGCGATGCCGCTGGAATAGAGAACATCTCCCAAACACATCCGCTGCGATCGCGTGAGAATATCTACGAGTATCGTGACTCTCCTGGCAAGAAATCTGGCCCACCCACTGACATTTCATCCTTGCGCTCGCCCAGTTCTCTGGGCACCACGCACGTCACCACAAAGTCAGGCAGTCAGAGCTCGCTGAAGAGTGCCATCTCGCTAAAGGAGGGCGTGCAGAATGGCAAGGAGCCAAGCTATGATCGCAACTTGAACAACAAGGGCAAGGGAAGCGACGGCAAAAACTTGCTGGCGGACTTTGAGAAGTCCCGCGAAGCCATGACCAGCAGTCCGGTGGAGAGCACCAAGACATCTTCCCACGGCACTCCAGTTCCCGCCAGCCGGAAGACTGTGAAGACCAGCAAGACACAGCTGGTGGAGGGAGTGCCACAGACTGAGGTCTAGCCCTTTGTTCTCTTGTCTTCTGCTACTCTCCTGCCCAAACATGAAAGATTGTGCATTATTTATTCTTAAGGTATTATTTGTATTCTCTCATCTTTCCGTATAATGTCTTCAGACCACAACATTTAGTGCACAAAGTGCTGCATTTTTATATAGCGTAGATTTTGTATTAATTTTTTTAGTACAAAAAAAAGTATTTTTCATAGAGAATAAATTATAGGAATTTAAGGCTAATAGCTATGAGTAAATATATATATAAATCTAGTATTGAGGGAAAAGTATTTTTTGTAAATTTTTTCATTCCCGACTCTCTTGACATCAGAAATCCGTCCAATTTCTTCCTCTCACTCAATCAAGTATCATCAAATTTAATATATGACTCATATTTATGGAGTAACATTATTGTCCAAGAGATGATCTCGATTGAGGAGAGACAAGAAGCATAGTTGATTAAGCGTATTTTATAAGATCTTCACACATCGTCACCTTATTTTGTAAGTTTCGCTCTTGTATGACTGTTAATGAGCCTATAAATGTATTTTATTTTTACATTGCAAAATCATAGAGAAAATGTAATGACCAATTTTGTTTTGCTGTGTGCAGAGAATAGTTTCTTCTGTTCGTTTTGTTCTGTATGTATTTGTGATCGTCCATGTGCTACTTTGCTTCTTCATTATCTCGCGCGCGCATTAAATGTTTGTAAAAATGTACTCGCTGTGTCGCAATAAACTTATTTACACGACCATTCACTGTACATTGAATTACGGATACATTTTTGCATGCTTTTCCCCGTCAACACTACAATTTCACACTACATCCATATTTACAACACTTTCATTGATAAATCGTGCGTTAAATGCATCTTTTTTTATAGATTCCTTTACTCTTCAAAGAAATTGTGAATTGCAGGTAAGTTTCAATTATATTCTTTTAATATCTGCCTATCAAACGAGAATCTCTCAAGGAATCTCTACACTTTTTATAAATGCAAGTTTAACTAAAAAAAAATAACAAATTATTGCATCTTTTGTGAAAAAGAAATCTTCAAGAAAAGGATCATTTATTTAAGATTATAACTCTTGACGCGCAAAAACAAAATTTTCTTTTAAAATATGTGCTCTTCAGATATTCTTGAAAGCATACTTAAGTAGACATATTTGACAACTCCTAAAATGAATGAATATTTTATTGTGATTAGCGATTTCTATTATTATCAATTTAACTATCACATTGTATTTACCAAAAAAGGTAATAATATTTTTCATCGCGTTTTATATCCAGTAATTTGGGAATATTTATAATCATGTTCTGAATTTGTTGTTAAATGATATGTTAATTCTTTCTTATTTGAGCAATATAATCATAAACTTTTATTACATCTCTTTTTCTCACTTCTTTTAATTATAAATCTTCCTAAATCTACAAATAAAATGATCCTAAAAATAGAGGATTTAGTAATGAAAATCACACTAAACCAACTTTCCTCTATTTACTATTAGCTCAGTTTTATGCTAAAATATATAAAGTATTATATTATATTTACTTTCAATCATTTCTTTAGAATAATATTGCTAACTAAAAAGTACTTATAAACTACAAGCGTTTCCAAAGGACATTCTTTCCAGATTGTTAATATTTCTTCTTCCCTTTTCTTATATTCATATTAATACATTATTTAAATATTTTTCTCTATAACATTAAAAATGCCACTTTTTAAAAATGTATATTAAAGAACTTTCTCACATTTCTTCATGCCTTTTCAAAAATTCAAAAAAAAAATATCATCACTCTCACATTTAATATAATAACGTGACACAAAAACTATAATTATATAAAATTCAATAAGGAAAGTCTTAGGAAAAAAGAACAAGGAATAAAGGCGACCCATACAAAATACCGTGAGAGGATTAGATAGAAAATGGCACTGGACAATATTCTCGCCGTTAAATTCTCTTCTGATTACCAATTATATTGATTTAATTGTGAATTCTTTTATGTCAAACTCACATGAAGATTCTGAGTATAATCATTACTTTCACCAGACAATGCGCGTTAAGTCTTGCGCGTGTCTTTGCTCTCCGAATCCAGTTGTACATCCAGGCTCTTCCTGTTGGACGCCGGCGGCGTTAGGAGGCCAACAGGACAGGAGTCTGACAGCACGGCCGGCGAGGCCTCTTGATTGACCGCCACATGTCGCTCCATCATCAGTTGTTGCTGCTCAAGCATTCGCGCCTCCTCCTCGCGTCGCTGAATGACTTTATCCTGAAAAGGAAAAAGCCGACAAATTGTAGCAACTCATAGAGAAAACCGTGTCGCGGGAAAGTGTGAAGAAACGCGCGCGCACACAAAAAGCGCGAAACACTCCAATTTCGACGCGAGAAAAAGGTCATCGAACCTCACAATAAACTGGTCAGGTATGGAATTTGGATTTCTCTCTGCTATTTCAGGCGCGCGGGCTTCATTCATAGCCAAAATATCACACATTTAGTATGGAATTCCATGATCAATCAAGCATTCAAATACTTGTGCGCATCTCTTAAATTAAGAGATAGATGAAAGACTTTCTATGAATTCTATTTTCTATGCGCCACAGTGTGCCAAAAAAAACAGCATTTTTCTTATCGATGGAGGCGAATCTATCAAAACAATGTTGTTGAACTCAAGAGTGAAATATTACTTACAAACATCTCCAGCGATATTGTGTGCGTCTGAATCTTGTAAGATTCATCTGTGTTGGCATTTGGGCAGAAATGTCCAACGCCATATGACACTGGCAACGTTTCGCTCTGCTCCAGATGGAAAATTGTACTCGGATCGTCACTGATCACTTTGAAGAAAGGCTCCATCCATTTAGCACATGCTTCAATATCTTCCCATTCCAAGCCAGACACTCGCGTGGCGACTTTCCTGGTGTTGATTGTTTGAGAGAGGAAAAGAAAAAAAGAACATTTGGTAGAGTTGATTTTCTAAGATCATTTTGTGATAGTATTGAAAATAAAAAAAACGCCCCATTTTACAGGCACTTTTCAAGTTACGAAAACCACATATTCTTTATACTGAAGAGCGATAAAGGGGAGATTATCATGAGATCACGATTAACCATGAACCATATATAGAGATAATCACGTAAAGTGTGCGAAAAAAATCATTCTCATCTAATCAATGTAGCTTTTTCTTTTTCAAGATGTTATGATAATATTTGTGTCTACAGAAAAATTATTCATTTACCATTGTTTTTCACCCAAAACTCCCACCATCATTCCGTCTTTTGAAAGCATTGCCAGAGATTTTCAAAATTAATTCCATTACATCATTGCCATTAGCAGAAGAGAGCACACTTACTTGCTATAAACATGACTAATGGCCGCCGAGGCGACGACTGAGTAGGGAAAGTTGAGGATGCCCATGTCCAGCGAGCAGAGATCCAGCAGTTGGCAAGTGTGCGTGTACTCCATGCCAGAAAACTGCGGATATACGAAGGCATCGTCCGTCGTCTCTGCAATTACCAGCTCCTTCACGGGAGTGCACTTGTCCGGAGTGAGGAGCGAGGCCACCGCTTCCGGATTTACCTGCAGCATTGACGATGGTGCCGTGCATGGACGAACGGCAGGTGTCTTCTTCCACAGCTTTGATGGATCTGTCACATGAATCTGCATGTAGATGGTTAGCCATCCCATCACAGTCACTGTACTCATATTCCAATCCAGAGACTGCAGAAGAAGAAGCTCCTGCTGAAGAATGTCACTCTCACTGCACGCACCATCAGTCACGTAGGCAAATTCTCCAATCTTGGGCGGGTAGATTTCCTCAACCTGTAAAAGCACGCGCCATGTTAATATTTGCCTCCTCACAAGATTAAAAATAAAAAGGAGAATGTTCATCGCAAATTCACCTTTGCGGCCACAAACAGACACGTCACACCGACTAGCTGTAACCTCGTCTTGGACACAGCTGTGTTTCGCGAGAGATAGCGATCGATGTAGTCCATGGCCAAGGAATATGTCTCCCTCTTGAGCTTGTGGACATCGCACACCTCGATCAGCCAGTCAAGCAGAATTGCCCGCATCCGTGGCATCAGTCCCGGATGCTTGTTCAACATGTTGGGTTCCCTCTCCAGCCAGTCGTGCTTATCCTTGTTGATCATGTTTCGCCACAGCGCCGTGCCACTCGCCCATGAGAACTCCGGCAGCGGACACTTTCGCTCCACACTTGGCGCCGTGTAGTAGCTTCCGCTCTGCGCCGGACTCTCCTCCACCCTCTGCGTCTTCAGCTTCTTGCGCGCGTGCGGCGTCTGCTCGCCCGCCCACACGTCCGCAGACACTTCCCCGGCATTCTCCACATCCTCACTGCCCGACGGACTGAGCGTGTTGGCCACCGAGGCCGGACTAGAGAGACTGCACTCCACACTAGTGCTGTACACATCAGACATCGCAGGCGAGGAGCTGGACGTCGTGTCCGAGCAATTGCAACTGCCAACTGACTCGAAGGGCGACAGTGGGTCTCGGTCCCTCCGTTGCTTCGCCGGCCGGCAGTATTCGGCATTCTGAAAATCGTATTTTGCAATAAAAAAGAAGCTAAAATTGCCTACTAAACTAATAACGACGATATAAATTAAATTAAATGCACATGTTCCCTAAGCACTACTCTGCACAGGACGAAATAATTTATTGTTAAATGCACTTGTAAAAACCCTTGTAAATTCCTCTTAAAATAATTGATATTTCTTATAATTTCATGTCATTATCCTGAATAATTAGGCTTCAAGCAGAAACAGGCCAATCCCAATGCAAAAAGACTCTAAATCGAACCCGACATCTTCTTTAAAAAATAAACTTTGAAGTCACAAAACATTCTCGAAATAGACAGAGAAAATGTAACATCTCCCTCCCTTTCCTAACTATTATATATTATGGATATACAGCAGAACCCGTAGAGCCCCTATTTCAAGATTTCCCTTCGTAAACAAGAAACTGCATAAGAAACATGGAAAGAAACCTCGCAAACTATTGTTGAGCTTGAGACAATACATAGAGAACAAACCGATAACCTTCGAGGGACAGGTAAAAACAACCCTTGCAGCCTTTTAAATGGCCACCATATTGAGGATTTAAAGAGCACCTCAAAACCGTAAAGCAGCTGTAAAACATGATTTTTACACAAGGTTCTCTTTTTTCCTTCAATCTTAGCATTCGAATGGATGCTTATATCAAGCATGGCTTCACTTGACTTTTGGCGCGCAATTTAGCCGAACACATTTTTCCACACACTTCGTGTATTTTCGCCACTTTGTATACGCTTTTCCACGATTTTATTGGTCGCTATGGTGAATATCGGCCAATAAGGTTTTTTGATTTCAGCCCTAAACCTCCTGGCTATCTAATTGCCGGTATATGTATGTATGTATATCTTCTACGATATTCAATTTTTCAGTAGCAGAAGAAAAAGGGGAGAAGAAGAGGGTAATGGTATGCGATCGGTACTTACTTTGCCGTCTGTTGTACTTCTTCGTTTTCTCTTTACAGCCACCACCTTTCGAGCCACATCCTCGGGACTGCTAAAATGCCGAATAGGCGAGAAAAGGGGGAGAAAGAAAGAAATGTCACAGTTAAAACTCAAATACCACAAAACTTTTTGCCTTCATGGAGAATTATTGATGTGTAAAACGAAAAAGAGGGTCTTTTCGGGGTTGCAGAAGCCTTACAAGCACACACACTACACGAAAATGCGTGAGCCTCTTCTCAGAGACGCTCTCTCTCTTTCTCGCACTCTCTCTCTTTTCACCTCTCCCCTCTCATCGAGAAAGAGAGATGGGAATGAATGAGAAATTGTACACTTTCATGCAAATACAATAAAAAAAGTATAACCACAAAGTGTGATAAGATATTTAACATTCTTAACTGTTAAGCGGAATAGTTGAATTTCCCCCTAATTTCGATCGCATGTCGATCGTATGTGCAGTTGGGCGGCCAGAACTCACCTATGACTCTCCATATCTTGGCAGCTGCCGCGTGGGGTGCTCTAGAGCTCCGCACACTCACGCCCTGACTTCTATGCAGCGACTCCGCGATGATTTAGGGCCACGGAACACTCTTAAGACACAGAAAAGCGGCAAAAGATCACGCGCAACTGCAAGGGCACAAAGCACAGAAGATGGTTAAATGGCGCAATGCTCCTTTGGGGGCGCCGCCCTTATCATGCACAACAGGACTCCTCTGCAGTCGGCAATCACTCTCCCTCTCTCACTATGTGGCAAGGCAAGCCCGAGATTCCACAAGGCACTGATCGACAGTCACAAAGAAGGGAACTCTGTAAGCGAGGGAATTCACTCGGCGTCCCTTTTTTGCCTCTTCTCTCTTTGGCTGCACGGAAATTCCCCTTCGCTCTAGATTGCGCCTCGGTTGTGTTTGTGACCTGAGGGTTGTTGAAATTCCAACACTGAATCGCCACCCCTGGGTGTCCTTTTCTAGCCAGAGAGCGCTTCTGAGAATTTTTTTTCGCCACTGAGAGTGTGAATGATCTCTCCGGAAATGGCTGCCACCGGAGCACGAATTCAAGCAAATTTTCAACCACCTCTCACACCTCAATCAGAAGCACCACACCGGAATTTCCACACTCCCCAGACGAGCTGAGCCCCAAACAATACTTTGAGCGTATTTTCACGAAAATCCACTGGGTATTTTTCCCATAAAATAGCACTGAAAACCGGCGAAAAGTGTCACTTGTTCAACACGTTCCTATGTCGCCATTGGAAGATCTATCAAAAACCGACTGGGATGAGAAGGCGAAGATGGGCTTTTTGGCGGGTAAGATATATACCCCGTTATTGTCTGGATGAACCTCAAAATCCACCAAAAATGTCCACGGGAACACACTCCACGCCACCCCGCACCCTTTTTCACACGGAAAATCCGCAAAATCCCGGAAAATTGACCGCGAAGTGAGGCTTTTTGCGCCAAAAGCCAACCCCCATTGAAGCTTGACACGTCGAAGCATCAAAAAAATTCCTTTTGACAGCCAAGTCATTTCCTCATCCGATTTTCCGCCAAAAAAGCTCTCGCGGAGCGCCATGGGGAGACTCAGCGACACTTTTCCCGCCTCCCGCGGCGTCACAATTTCCACACACTGGGGCGCTTTCCCTCGAATTTCCACGATATACGCGCGCGGGTAGAGTAACTATCGCCACAACACACTCATGGCGTCATGTATTTCTGGGGCTCTGCGCCGCCAACCACAGCCCCCGCCGACCCGCATATTATCTCATCTGACTCCCCAGATCCGTGAGATGCCGTAGAGAGTGATACCGCTGGAGAAATATGTTAATTGCCACAATAAACAGAGAATTGCTGCACGCGGTGAAGCATTTGAAGGTTAGCATTTTGCCACTGCCACTGCAAGCACTCGGCGAAGCGACTTTTTACCTGTACGAGCAAATTCAGAGTCACCATGCCACGCAGCTCACGCCGCACTTATGAAAATTCACACTGCAGACTATTTTGGGGCACTTTTTCGCGCAATTTCAATAAGCATTTCACATCAAAAACGGAGCGAAAGTTTGCGCGAAACTTCCAAACAAACTCTACACTGACAACTGGAAAAGCTCCCCTCCAAAGCGCCACTAAATCGGCAATGCTCGGCCTCTTGGCGGCCATTTGTAAACTTCGCAGCTGTCGTCGGCGTCAGCTGATTGCGATCGTTTCTCTTCTCATATCGCCCTCTCGCTCAGTCTACTCACGTTTGGGCTATTCCCCTCTCATTCACCGCATCCCTTCGCAGAGAAGACCCTTTGAGAAAACAATGCGACTTCTCGGCAATACCTCTTCTTCGTGTCGTAAGGAAAGCGCCAGATGCTGCCTTTTCAAGACCGTTGAGAGACCTTTAACTGCCGCCTGAAATCCTTGCGTCACTGCAAGAACCTTTCCGGATGCTTGCGGGGCCAGAGACACTGAATTGTGCGGAGTTGCTTTAAAACTCTCGCCGTGGCAATTGGATTCCGCTGACCTTGCACTTTTATCGCATAAATTAAATGTTACGGTCGCTGACCCACACTTCCTCATATTGCTTGGCAGTCTTTAAGTATTGATAAAACATTGGCTCAATGTACAAGTAATCTATTCATTGATTCTCAGCCAGGAAAGTCCTGACAATGAATCCTTTATATCGGGGACTCCTTGAATCCACGAGAGGCGTAATCTGCGGGTTTTGTCCGGTCTGACACAGCTGGATAGCCAGGATCGCCAGGAACAACAGCTTTACGAGACTCAATGACACGCCAGCCTCCTTTCCTGGTCCAATCCTAATTGAGAAATGCACGAAAGGCATAAATCAGCATAGGATTTCTACTTGAGATTCCAGAATTTCTTACATTTTGATTGTATTTGAAGTAGTAGAAGCCAAGGTAGAGTGCTGTCAACGTCATCAGCCCCTTCCCTGCCCAGAACCGAATAGTGTAGGCGCGGTAATGGCCCTAAAAGCAGAAGAGTTCCAATCAGAATCTCCCGGAAAGAGGTTATGTGAATTATGTAATGCAACTACCAGTGCAGGCGTCAGTTTCTCCCACAATTTGTTAAGTGGCCACTGGTAGAAGCGGCGAATGGGATTAGTCAGCTCTTGGTGGTATTGCGGCACATGGACTGGCTCATGGGGAGCGAGAATTTGATCCTTGAGCCACTGCTTTCTCCAGGCTCGCTCGGCATCGGTCATACCGAAGAGACGCTCGCGTTCTCTCACTAGCCGCCCCGCAATTGCCATGGGCTTCACGCCCGCCGTCTCAGAAGCGGGTCCCTTGCTCGCCATGGTGGAAAATTACAGGGAATTAGAGAAAAATTCACTATTTTTCTTCTGTGTTTCCTTCACTTGACGTTTCCACGCGCTCGGGCGGGTTCGCAAGCCGATCGGGACACGACGGCGAAAAAGCTCGGGAATAGTTTACTAGTTGAGCTGTGTGGGGGCAGCGCGATCTATCGTGCCAGTGATCGCCCGTGGTTTTCTAAGAGAGTGTTTGTGAATGCTGTTTATTTTGCATTTCATGAAGAAATGGCTGAAATTGACGAATTATTTGAATGCTTCGAGGAGAACCAAGCTCTGAGTACTGAGCAGGTGCCTATGGTGGTAAACGATGAGGCGGAAGAGGAAACTTTGACAGAGTGAGTATTCCCGCACATGTGCCATAACCTCATTTGTGATTCCGGAATATATTTTAATGGTTTTTCTCGCATTCACAAGAAATACTTCAGGTCAGAAGCGCCCCGTGGAGGAGGAATCAGAGAGTGGTCCCACGTCGAAAAAAGTCCATACGGAATCTGTGCTAGATGACATTAGTTTGGAAGTTTTAGAGTCTCGAATCACAATTCATGTGATTGACTCTCCGGAGGCATGCACACATGAAGTGGCTGTGTACCCGGGACAGGAGTACATTCCACTAGAGCCCCTGACGGGTCCACCGGCGAAGGAGTACTCTTTTGTACTGGATCCATTCCAGAAGGAAGCGATTTTGTGCATTGAGAATAACCAGAGCGTCCTCGTGTCTGCTCATACATCCGCCGGAAAGACTGTAGTGGCTGAGTATGCCATCGCCAGATCACTGGCGGCCAAGCAGAGAGTTATTTACACAACTCCCATCAAGGCGTTGTCGAATCAGAAGTACAGAGAGTTCCAGGAGGAGTTTAAAGATGTGGGAATCGTGACTGGAGACGTTACGATAAATCCCTCCGCCTCGTGCCTCATTATGACCACTGAGATTCTCCGGAATATGCTGTACAGGGGCTCGGAGATCATGCGAGAGGTGGGCTGGGTGATTTTCGATGAGATCCACTACATGAGGGACAAGGAGAGAGGCGTAGTGTGGGAAGAGACTCTGATTCTCCTACCTGACAATGTGCACTACGTGTTTCTCTCCGCTACTATTCCCAATGCCCGGCAGTTCGCTGAGTGGGTGTGCCATATCCACAAGCAGCCCTGCCATGTTGTGTACACGGAATTTCGTCCAACGCCTCTACAGCACTACCTCTTCCCGGCCGGTGGCGACGGGATTCATCTGGTGGTGGACGAGAAGGGGCAGTTCAAGGAGGAGAACTTCAATGTGGCCATGACAGTGCTCCAGAACGCTGGAGATGCGTCCAAGGGTGATCAGAAGGGCCGTAGGGGTGGCGTGAAGGCGAACAGCGCAGGCGGAACCAATATCTTCAAGATTGTGAAGATGATAATGGAGCGGAACTTCGCGCCGGTCATCATTTTCTCCTTCAGCAAGAAGGACTGCGAGGTTTATGCGCTACAAATGGCTAAACTCGATTTAAACACGGCTGAGGAGAAGAAGTTGGTCGATGAGGTGTTCAACAATGCCATGGATGTGCTCTCGGATGAGGACAGGAAGCTGCCTCAGGTGGAAAATGTGCTACCACTGCTGAGGCGCGGCATAGGCATCCATCACGGCGGATTGCTGCCCATTCTCAAGGAGACAATTGAAATTCTCTTTGGCGAGGGCCTACTGAAGGCACTCTTTGCCACGGAGACCTTCGCCATGGGTCTGAATATGCCGGCCAGAACAGTTCTGTTCACGGCGCCAACGAAATTTGACGGTAAGGAGTTTCGCTGGCTGACTTCCGGTGAGTACATTCAAATGTCCGGCCGTGCTGGGCGCAGAGGACTTGACGACAAGGGAATTGTCATCCTGATGATTGACGAGAAGGTTTCACCGGCTGTTGGCAAGCAAATTGTCCAGGGAAAGCCGGATCCCATCAATTCGGCTTTCCACTTGACCTATAATATGGTTCTCAATTTGCTGCGCGTGGAGGAAATCAATCCGGAATACATGCTGGAGAGATCATTTTTCCAGTTTCAGAATCAATCCTCCATTCCTGATCTGTACAGGAAGGTGGAGCTGAAGCAGAAGGAGTTACAGGGTATTCATGTGAAGGATGAACACGTTGTGGCGTCATATCACAACATCCGGATGCATCTGAACACGTTGGGGGAGAAGTTCAGGAGCTTCATCACGAAGCCTGAGTATCTGGTGCCATTTTTGCAACCCGGACGGATGGTGAAAGTCCAGACAGAAGAATATGAGTTCGATTGGGGTATCATTGTGAACTTCAAGAAGCAGGAGTCGAAAGTCAATCCTCTGACTAGTAAAACCATCGTCATTGTGGATGTTCTGCTCTATATGGATGATGACTACTCCAAGGACACACTGCCGAAGCCCTGTCCATCGAATAAGAAGGGCTCTGTTGAAGTGGTTCCGGTTCTGCACACTCTCATTGCCAAGATTAGCTCACTGAGAGTCTGGTATCCGAAAGATCTACGACCGGCAGACAATCGACGGAGTGTGCTGAAGACTATTCAGGAGGTGAAGAAGAGATTTCCCCATGGACCATCTCTACTCAATCCTGTCAACGACATGAACATCAAGGAGAAGGAGTTTGTGGCAATTGTTGAGCAAATTGATCAGTATGAGAAGAGACTCTTCAGTCATCCACTTCACGAGGCACCCGAATTGAACACTCTCTACACGCAATACACGCAGAAAGTGCAGATTGAGGCTGACCTGAAGGCGGCCAAGAATGCGCTGAAGGAGGCCAAAAGTCTACTGCAGATGGATGAGCTGAAGAACAGGAAGAGAGTGCTGAGACGATTCGGTTACTGCACGCCGGCCGATGTGATTGAGTTCAAGGGACGCGTGGCGTGCGAACTGAGTTCAGCCGATGAGCTTCTCATCACAGAGTTGATCTTTAATGGAATCTTCAATTCTCTGACAACACCACAATGCGTGGCGTTACTGTCCTGCTTTGTGTGCGATGAGAAGGCTTCAGAGCAGCCAAAAGCCGCCGAGGAGTTGTCAGGTAAGCAAGAAAGAGGTAAATTATAATTATCGATATAAGCTCACACAATGTTGAACTCTTTTTCAGGACCCCTGCGTCAAATGCATGATTTGGCCAAGAGAATAGCCAAAGTGTCGGTGGAGTGCAAATTAGACCTCGACGAGGATACATATTTGGAGCGCTTTAAAACATCCATGATGGATGTTATTTTGCAGTGGTGCAAAGGATCGTCTTTTCTGGAGATTTGCCGGACAACAGAACTGTTTGAGGGCTCCATTATACGATGCATGAGGCGTCTGGAGGAGTTACTGAGACAAATGTGTCAGGCGTCGAAGACTATCGGTGATACAGGGCTGGAGAATAAGTTTTCCGAGGGAATAAGACTCCTGAAGAGGGACATCGTCTTCGCGGCATCTCTGTATCTGTAATTGTATATAAATTAGTTTGATTATCAGCAAGAATAGCGTATGGAAATATCTGAAATATTTTAATTGAATATTTAAAAGAGTTAAGGATTTTTGGAAGCAAATACAAGTGAGAATAAAAATAATAATATAATTCATTATTCTCTGCGTGTGTGAAATTTTTAATTTTTATTCTTGTGACAATTTGACGATTCAATGGGATTTGTGTTAGGATTTGTAACACGAATTTAATTTTTAATAAAACAAATCCTTCAATTTGACTCAAAACGAATTCAAAATACAACCGTCCGCGTGACTTCTTGAATGCGCCCGAATACGGGAAAATCGATACTTTTTAGTACATCCGCTGGCGAGTGTTGTGTACTGTCATCGGCGGGGGGTTGTCGCCACAATCATCCCCATCGTGTGGATGAGCGGAGGCACGCACACCAGGAGCGCCCTTGCGAGTGTGTTGGGGGATTTGTCGCTTTTTTGGCTGATGGGATAGTCACGCGTGCGCCGTGGCGTATAGTAAAAATTCACATCGCGTAAAATACCTTACGTGGAAAAGGCGCTCACAAATTGCAAGAAGGGATATTTTCTGCCGGTTTTCCCTGGAAAAATCAGCAAAAAAGTGAACAAAAAGCGTTTCAGGTGTTCGTGAGAACGTGAATCTTCTGAACAGTGTGCAGAAATTGTGAATTTTCACACGTTTTCTCTGGTTTGGGGGTGATTTTCTGGATTTTTCACATTGCCACTCCGCTCAGGACTCCTGCGGAAATCGATGCCAATGCATTATTGGCCTTGAAGTGGGTGAATTGGCGAGGGAAAAAGGCGCCCCACGGTGGTTGTGACCAGGCAAGAGCGAGAGAAGGGCGCCAGGTGGGATTAGTGAGCGACATACAGCTTCGCGAGGGTGGCCGTGGAACTATGGCGCTACTTTTATCAGCCTAATTACACCTCTCTCTTTCACCCACCAAAGCCCGTCAGGAGAGTGCGCCCCCGCTGCGAGGGCGGCTGTAGTGACTTGTGAGTGAATCACATAGGAATTTCTGCCCGGAAAGAGAATGAAAAGTGCTTGAGGAAATTCCCTGGAAAGTTGCGAAGAGTGATTGTGAGAATTTTCTCCCAGAAAAGAATTCAAGAATATAACTTCGTGGGGTGGAGAAACCACCCAGAATATTTTCCCATAATTGTGAAAAAGAGTGTCTCCCAAGAGAGGCGTGCAAATGACGAAGGAGTGTTCAATAGGCACCAGTGCGAGAGAGTGAAAAATGTTGTGTAAATTTCCCAATTAGTCTGTGACGTGTTTTATGTGCAAGAACGCAAAAGGACATCCCCCAAAATGGATACAGCCATCTATAGAGTCGCTCTGCTGGCGCTCCTCGCGGTCACGCTGCTACCTCAAGTTGCACCGGATCAAGATGAAGACATTCCCCACAATGAGTAAGTATAAGTATTCTTTCCACTTTAACCTCACCGCAGGATTATTAAATGTTTTTGTGAAATCAATTGACACGTTTCTTGATATTCAAGTATGAGAGTGTATATGAAAATCGAAAAGTATTTCTATTTGGATCATTTCGTAGAGAAGAGAGACAAAATAAAGTGTTTTGTAATAATTTACAGTCTTTGGTAGTATAAACCAAGTACAAAAAGTTAGAATATAATAAAGGTTTTTTTTATGTCACTGTACGCCAAATATAAATAATCTCATTTTTCCTCTGAACTTTAATTCAGCAAGCAATTTGAATCTGAAATAAAGACTACAACAAGCTAAGTGTTAATGCAATAACTAAAACTTTACAAAATAACATATACATATAAGTTTTGTATGAAGCGCAGTGAACAGTCTGGAAAATAGAATAGAATTATTATTTTCTATTCCCTGGGTGAAAATGGCCAATAGAACGTCAAGCCCATGTTTGGTAAGTTAACTCAATTATGAAGCAAATATAAAACTTGACGCTGTGAGTCGCATCGGCTGAACTCTGAGGACGAGGAAACTCGGAGTCTCACTTGGTATTATCTGTGCCTTAGGAATATTTCATGAGTTTTCCACCCTGTTTGAAAATAGTGCAGAATGATTTATTAATTCACTCGATTTCCGCTCTCTCTTTCTCTGAATTACTCCTCATGGCGCCAAAATTCAAGGCGCCCACCGCCGCCCGCCTCCTCGATGCTCGAGTGACGGTTCCAGGGCGGAATGTGAAATGTGTGAGTGAATAATAAATCAATAAGCGGGCAACAAAAGACTGGAAATTGCTTGCTCATTAGCCACGAGACGATTCCACCATCCCCGATGGGGCCAATTTTATAGAGTGACCCCCTCCTTCCTCCCCGCCCTGCTCAATTATGTGGCTAACGACTCCACTTTGGAGGGCCTCGCACATACACTGATTTATGACCCGAAACATCAACCCGAAAAGCACATACAAGGGAGTGAATCAGCCCCCCGTTCAATTCGATTTTATGTGTGTGAGGTAGTCCATACCTAGGCCACTTTAAAAAGGTGAATCATCGGGCACAAAAGCAGCTCTCGGTCAAACTATTCCCAAGGGGGAGATGATATGATGTCAAGTGGTGTACAGATCAGCGGACATTTGCTTTTCTGATTTTTTTTGTTGATGATTGACGATTCATTAACAGACAGAATTCAGTTACTAAACAACCTACAGGAATATCCTTTGTGCGTCTCTAAATCATAAATACTATAATTTATTAGCCAGAATCTTGAATGTGCACTTAAACAAAATTGCAATTGATAAGAAAAGTTGATAAAATTCGTTTTTAATTTCTTTTCCTAATCAAGGATGACAAGATAATTGACACAAACACTGCTTTTTGACGAGAAACTAATTTTATAACCATAGCTTTGATTCATATCTTCAGAATTTCTACTAAGGCATGAAGAAATAGTTGAAGTAGACTAAAAAGTACTGCGGATGAAAAGAAACACTTAAAATTTTAGGCACTGCTCAATTTGTAGCAGTCGTAATGATGTTTTTTAAATATAAATTAAGGTACAGATTGCGGCCACACTATCTCCCCCTTGACCATTCCCTCGCCGGTCGCCTGGAGCGATATTTACTGCCGCCAAATGTGAACCATTCTGTGGCCAAGGATTCGTGGGCTTTTGTGCTGTTCCCGCGAAATTGTCAAGATGACTTTTCGGGGGATTTTATTGGGCGATTTATTGCTTGTAAATTGCTCTTCGATTGAATATTTGGGGATGAGTTGAGAGGTACGCACTCGGGGATTTTACAGTCGCCTCGGCACAAAAAAAACCGGCACTTTAGGCGGGAAATCTGCAAGAGCATTAATTTTGAGGGAGAGTGGAAAGCTGTGAGTCTGAACGGCGGCGCGAAGGAAAAATATTTGTGTGATCAAATTATGAGATAAATTCCAGCTTTTGCTGTTCGATTTTATTCGCACTTTCTCAACGATGAGAAATGTTTTAATGCACAAGAAGACGGGCAATTCGAGCGTGTCAGAAAAACATTGTGAAATTGTATTTATAGAGAGGCGAAACGTTGGATTCACTTTCTCATGGTCGCATTTTGTGCCTCGCAGAGGAAATAGGCATTTATGGGGAGCGATTAGGATCAATTCCAGTGAGATGTCGAAAAAAAGAGACTTGCGAATCAAGTGGAAACTAAAAGACTCTCTCTATTCTGCATTCTCCACACCATAAATTCACGTCACACTGGCATTATTCAATAAAATGGCGAGTTCATCCGCAGCTCCACTTGTTTCCGGATGTTAAATGATATAGAAAAATAGAGGAGGATTAATTATTTGATAAAAGGCACCGACGAAGAGTTTGCGTGAAAAAGCTGCGGGAAAGGGTTTGGAAATTAGTTTTATAAAGCGTGGGTTAAGTGGTGAAAACTTTAAATGAGCTTTTTGTGGCTTTCTCGCATTTCACACACACACACGTAATATTTTCCAAACATGGTAAAAAACATATTTCATTCTCCATCCATGTTTGCCCGCACTTTAGCGCGGCGAGAAGGGGTGGCACAAAGAGGGAGAGAGAAAAAGTGGCCATAAGGGAGATGCCCAACAAATACACAATAAATTTTCTATAACATCCGAATGATATCAATTATAGCACCCAAACAAGATACGGAGGAAATGCACTCGTTGACAGAATAATAAATAGTTGTTCCATTTGGCCCTCCATTTCTTGTCCCGCCGCGCCTCACAATTAATTAGTCTCTCATGGAACCTAAGTAAAAAGTCATCTCTTGTTCTTCTTCTCTTCTTGCAGAGTACGGAATTGGGCACTAAAGTTCGGCGTGGACCTGTGGGAGTTTGGCAGGCAATTTACCAAGATGAACGACATCAAAATGGTAAGAAAACAATATTCTCAAAAGCATCCAAAGCATCATTCTTTGAACCTCTCTTTTGCATTTTGCCAAATTGCGCAAATCTCATTTAAAATGCAGAGTACGTGCATTTAATTTGCTCCACTTTCGTGTTATCACGTAAATATTTAGAGCACTAACAAGTTGAGAATTTCAAATGATTATAGAGCCAAAAAGCTAGAATTTCTCCACCTAATTTGGACACTCTTTCAATAAATATCTTATATACATAAATTTGCTGTCAGAGAAAGCTGATATTAATTAAGAAAAGAAAAACATTTTTCGCTTAAGTATTTTTGCAAAAAGAAAGTCATATGACATGTATACTAGATAGGAAGTTTTTGTAAAAACTTCCCTATCACAGTATTTTCCTCTCTCCTGAAAATTCGTAAATTTATAACATAAAATATAGTCCGTGAAATGTTGAAATTTCTGAAAAAATTGGTCGATGACCGAAAGGCAAATTAATATTACTGTCCTTGATGAGAAGCCTCAAGCGCTTGTGCTTCTGTGGCTTGTGCATCTTAGTAGATATTGCATTCTTGGTAATAGATTCTTGGGCAAATTCATGCTTTTGAGCGGTAAACCTCTGCTATTCAGCATTACTTGAGATGCAAAATTATTAAATATTGCATAAATTAGTGACTACATCAATTGTTGAGGTCTTTAGCAATTGACTCCTATTCAAACACATCTTGCCCTTGAAATCAATGATCAGGGAATAATAAAGTGGAGAAAATTGAAATTGAATTAAGGCGAAGGAATAAAAAGCAGAGGCGAATCGCATTAAATACTTGCAACATGTGTCTTTAGTTAAGTGAGGCACGTAATACAATTTGTTTCCCCACGAGGGAAATATTGCGGAGGGTTGGGTATCTTGCAGTGACCCACATTCCATGATCATGAGGACGAGCGACTTCATGTGTATTTCCGTCTGTGTGGGGGTGAAAATCACCCGACCCCCTGCAAGTCAGCCTTTGGGCGAAAACGGACTGAACGGGGGAGGGGGGCATGTCTTACTATTTTATTTTGGCCAGATGGACGACGAAGAACGCGCTCGCCGGAGGCAACTTGAGTGCGGCTTTCCCGAGTTTTACGATAAGAATTTTTTAATGCCTTCTTTCTCCACATCTTCCTCGTGTCCTCACACAAGATGCTCCGCAGCACGAGGACGAGAGGACGAGTTTCAACGTTGAGCTTTTAATATCTTATGGGTGGAAGACGCGCGCGCGAGAGCGAGAGGGTCTGAAAATTTAATTTTGCACGAAGAAAACTGTGAAAACTATGTGGAGATCCCATCATTTTTTTTGCTTCGCGCGAGATGAAATTTCTTCCTCTTCTCACGAGTGTCTTTCTCGTGGATATTTCATGAGCAATTTTGAAACATTCATTATCGCAATCAGCACCCGATAAAGTTGTTGCTTATGGCTTGAGCGCTTGAGACTTTTCGCCCAATTCCAGCCATATTCGAGGAGACTTTTGCACACAATGTGACAATGTCAGACTTGACAGAAGCGTGATTTACAGCCACTTTTCGCGCAGTGGTAATACGGAAAATAAAATTAATTGAACGAAATACTATAATTTTTTTTTGAATAATTTCAATTATTGCAATTTGGTGGTGGTAAAGCACGCGCTCAAGATGAAGTGTAATTAATGCCTCCATAAAGCGTCTCATTAATTTGTCCATTTCTGGCTCACGGGGCTTCCTCAATTTGCAGAGGAAAAGCCAGTCGGAAGGAGGAAAAGATTTACCGCCAATATAGACTTTTTCACTCTGTGGCATTTGATGCTGTAATGGAATTAATTAATGAGCAATTTCTCTTGATAAATCACCTCCAATGCGATATGGCCAGAGGTTGTGTGTTAAAAATTGTGGTGGGTCGTTAATTAAATGAGCATGTTTTGAGACGATGAAAGAATGGACGAGGGGAGAAATGCATCCATGGGAAGCGAGAGGGTGAGAGAGAGAGAGAGAGAATAAATTCTTGCCAATGACACTTTTACCCTTTTTATACTCTGCCTCAATTTTCTAGCTTGTTTCCCATCGCTGCAATCTTCCCCGCGCCGCAAATTTCTGCCGGAACGAGAAATAAAGGGGATGTGGCGAATAGTATACCTACATGTATAAACTGATGCATTTTCTTCTTACTTTCTCTGTTTTTTCCATGTGGCGACGCTGCATAACGTGTTTTTTCGGCCTGCACCATCACCTAAACGACTCCGCACACACTTTACAGAGATATAAAGACTCTGACGTTGACGTAGTGAGAAAGGATGGAATTTTACTACTACGGGAAATGGCAGCTGAAGTTAAGAATTTCATGGATTTCAAAATGAATGCAGTCATGGTGAGTAACTTTTATTACACACATGCACACACACACACACACAGGCACACACGCCAAACTCCACTCATTTCCACGGAGGGTCTTTTCTTTTTTTGTCACACCGCACAAAGCCTCGGAAAAGCTCCCTCTTCTGACATCCCACACTCAATATTTTCCCCATCAAATGCACTCCATTGAGGACGTTGAAATGGATGGTGGCAAAGTCGGTGCGAGAATTTGAAAGAAATTCAAGAAATTACGGCTTTTTTCTTCACCTCCAATTGCGAATCCATCAGAGGGCTTCTTGTTGAGGAAATATAACTATTCAGCACCTGCTTGTTATTTTCTGCAAAATTTCTTCTCCTTGTCACACACCTTTTCACATTTCCTTTTGTGTGACTCAATTCTTTGGTAAATTTCCGTTACTGAACTTTTGTGAGAGACGGGCTCACTTGAAGTGATTTTATTCTTCGCATTTTTCTTTTGGTGAGAAGCAGAGAAGTATTGGATATTAATTTGGCAGGAAACTTTTGTCAGAAGAATCTTCAACTCGAAGTTGGAAAGTTTTTGATGAGTGAACGTGAAATGTCTAATTTATTGACGAGAAATTTTATTATGAAATTCCATTTTGAGAATCGCTATAGAACATGAATAGATGATTCTGACATAAATACAGTAGATGAAGTTGCAAAAATTCTCCTCTTTGGAACGAGAAAATCGTGTCTATTTGAATTGCAGTCACTGTGCACAGTGAATCTGCGTTGAGAATGGGAGAGAAAGGATAAATATAAACATGAGAAGTCATTCTAATGATAAGGAATACTGCGACATGACACTTAAATCACCCAAAATCCACGTGTCTAGCACGTCTGACTCCTGCTGTAACATCTCCAGAGTGGAAATACAGTGTAACAGTGGAAAATGTGCTCGGAAAGTGTGTCTCTATTTCACAACATTAAGTTGTCTCTCGTATAGCAGGTGAAATAATAGCAGGAGGAAAACTGAATAAAATGGGAAATATTGTGCAAGAAATATTGGATACAACAGCGACGAATTCAGGTGAAATGAATATTTTTGTCTGATAAAATGGAAATCGATGCCAGCCAAGGCTGCGACTTCAACCCTCGCCTTTTTTACAATTTGTTTTATTGTGCTATTTTTTCTTCCTTTCCGTGCCTCGCTTTCCCAATTCAAGGCGTTTAGCGCATTTATATTTTAAGGATTTTATGCCTTGTAATGTTTTCCAATACCTTAAATGCGGCCAAGAGAGACAGAGAGAGAGAGAGAGAGAACTATTAGATTCCTCACATTTTTCCATTCAAGATGACTTGGGATTTTGTCCTTATGATGCTTGGCCCCTTCGAAATCCTTCTTGCTCTCAGTGTGGCGAGACAAAAAGGCGAATCAATATGAAAAGTTGTGGATTTTTCTGCATATTTTATCCCATGTTTTGGAAGATGTTTCCCACAAAACACAAAAACTCTCCCCCACTTTTCAGGGCGAAAATATATGGGAATTTAAACATTGAGGAGGATAAGGAGCAACGCTCTCTGAATAATATCTCTTCGGATTTTGCATAAAAATCGAAGAAAGAGCCGAGGATGAAGCGACATGGGAAGTTTTCTTCCTTTTCACTGTTCTGATGTTGGGAAAGTTTGAGAGAGAGCTTATGGGGGAAGTAGGAAGATATGTACATATATACCAAAGCTTTTTATTGCCGGGAAAAGTCACGAAAATGGGCACTACACAGCGGTCATTTAGTGCATTTGTCGATCAATTCATTGGCACATTGATGGAATATTTCCGGGCGCAGATAAATGTGCATTATTACCTGATTGCAATCAATATTTCGATGGATGGATTTAAAATTGGAATGCAGGCCATAATTGCTCTACTTTCGATTTCGACAGCATACATATCGTTCTATTTACTATGGCGAACGTGACAATGTGGCGTTGCAGAGTCTATTAGTGGTGGCAAAGAGATGATGTGTCTCTTTTGCATCTGCCTCGGATCGGAATGACTGCATGTGGGGCGTGTTTGGGAGGACAAAAAAGCTGCGTCGTATCTCACATTTATAATACTTTGTCTGCTCCATTCAGCCATTAGCGTGAGGGTTGTTAAGTGGGTGGGTGGGTGATTGAGAGTCAGACAGACAGATACAATTGTTGAGATGTGTGTCTGTGCCTTTGCCGCTGAAGTGGCATGATGAAGAAGCATCCCTCGAGAGCACATTGAACTTGATATCTCTGCTCTCTCATCCCTCGCGCGCCTTACTTCATCAACCTCGCGCGAGCTTTGGCAGTGGTGTGAGCGGTTGTTGGAAGAAAAAATGGAGTGTGGATGAGTTAAAATCGGCGAAGGGAAGCGGAGACATATAAAAATGAATAAAATGACAATCGCACGAGGAAATATGTGTGTATAGAGTGGGAGTGTGTGTGTGTGTGTGTGTGTGTGTTTGTGTCTGGTAGGGTGTTGATGATGAAAACTGAGATGGTGAAACCAAATCTTGACTCACCGCGTCATAAATAATAATTAATCTTCATCACATCAGCAAATATTATACAATCGTCGATGGTCGGCATGTCAGGGATGTGAGATGGGGGTGCTCGATGTGTGGGTGGCCTGTGGGCGGAAGAAGTTACCACAGGAAGGAGATTTGGTGGTTGGGAGGACTTTCGACTTGCTTCACTCTCTCAATATGGCTCATAATAATATTAAAATAATAATTAAACTCACACCCAACAATTTCTCACATAATTTGCCCTCATTCTCTGTGCCCTTTTCGCATATTAAAGGGAAGAGCTTTCTTTATATGTTCATTCCTGTCACTTTCAACAGTTAAATTATTTAAATTATGACTTTTGCTCACTCGTTTTATTTCAAAACATATCAAAGAGACTCAAAAATACTTTAATCTTGTTAAGACAAAGATTTAATTCAACATACATATTCCACCCACATCCTCGTCATTCTCGCAGAATAATTTTAATATATACTCAATTATAATGCAATCAGAAATAATTTATTCCCTCTCCCAACTCAGCATAATTAACAGCTCTTTTCACAATTTACAAACATATTCAAAAATGAAACACTTTGTTTGCCTAACACACGCGGAAATGTAAAGAAAATTTACCCACGAAAATCGTTAATTTTAATTGTCAGTTAATCAGTTCCCGCACTTCTATCTCTACCAAACGCGCCACCCACTGTTTTTGGCTGGTGGGAAATGTGTTTTATTCAATAAACTTCCGCATATGCGTCGTCGCAGTCCTGCTGAAAAATCCACCCCATCTCTCAAGCCAGGGTCGAAAGGAATATGCTTAAAGAATGCCCTATATTCTCGCTGGAAAATTCCTTCTTTGAAGCACTTGTCATTCTCAGCAGCCTTTCTCAGCTCTATTGTGCATTTTTTGCGAGCTTCGTTGTATTTTTCACTTGTTTGATGAATGAAATGTTGGTAAAAGTGATTCTGCCGTGAATTTGTTTTATCTGCGCAAACTTGAAGGTCTCGTAAACCGAAAAGTAACGGTTTTACAAGATCTAAATTCCATCTCGTGATGCGAAGTCTGCGTGGAAAACGATCGATATAGAGGATAATTTAGGAGTCAATTTGGCGTCCTTCTTCCTGGATGGTATTGGTTTTATTAGTTTCTCCGCGGTGTGTATTGAAATTTGAACTGAAAAAGCAGAGAGTGTGGCGAAGAGAGTGAAAAAATGAGAAACAGAGAAGCAGAAAATGTCAAGTGAAATCAATTCCGAGCGAAGAAATATGGTCTCTTCCATCCTAATCTCCACACGCTACTCTTGGACTTATGTAAGTGGAGAGAAATTTCACTTAACAAGAAGCGCCAGGAGGTGGATCGGGGGCACAGAATGAGAGAAGTGTGTGAGGACGAATTTTGTTTTGGCAAAAATCCCAGGAAATTAACACATAGGGCACAATTTATTCTTCCGGTGACTGTTACAATGTGAATGAAAAGGTGAAGGCGAAGTAGATGTAGCAAGAAGATGGCGGGAAGAAAGAGGAAAATGAGTGTCGCAAGAACGGAAAACGCACAGAGTCTAAAATTGAACCCAAGGGAGGATGAGTGCCTGCGTGTTTTTCCAACTGGACCATCTTTTGCCGCGTCTCTTTGCAAAGTGCGCGCGGGATGAGAGTTTTTCTGTAGCAAATTTCTGTATTTGGCTTCTATTTAATTTAGTGTTAATTGCACAGGAGATTTATGACATTTTATAAAATTAATTTTCTGCCCTGTTTTGCTATATATTCCCTCGGCCTAAAAAACATACACACGCTCTCTCTCTCTTTTTCATGCGAAGGCGCGTGAGAAAAAAGTCTCTTTCGCCCTCCCTCGCTAGCAGACCATCCTGTGAATGGGTTAAAACAATTAAATTAAATTAGTGTGACACCGGGAAGAGATTAGTAGTTTCACAGAGTGGCAAACTGTGTGTGAAAATTTGGGAGAGAGCAAAATTTTTCATATGTTTTCCTGATGTCTTTGGCGCTGGATAAATTTATTATTCAATGTGAAGCACGGTGAAAGGTCATTCATTTTATGAGTCTTTTATAGTCCACTCTTAGGTTTTAATTCTACCGCCCACATTAGCCATGTTACGTACAGTTGAGAAAATGTAATTAAAACCTTCTCTCTCTATTCATAGCTTCATCAAAATCTCCCTGTTTTTCTGGAGACATTGGCCGATCTATTAATTACTCTTTGATAAATGAAGATAGACTTAAAACATTGATGCTACTGATAATTGACGAGGTGGCTTCAATTAAAATATCGCAACTGTGCTTGTGTATAGTTAAAATGAATGAGAGGAACCCTTTGACTTTAGATTGAACTCTGCAAAGGATCATAACTTTCATAGAAGGTTCTCTCGCAGTAATAACTGATGAACATGGCTTTCAGGCAGTTTATTATAATCCACTGAGCATACATAGATTCACATAGAAATACACAAACAATATGAATTTTAATATCTTTATTTCATGAAAGAGAGGCAATTTTCGAAATGATTGAAAATGAAGCTGAATTTTGTCATCGAGAAATATGAAACGCTATGAAGAAAAAAATCCACCCACAATTCCTTCTCATACACACACTCTTTTGTCGAGAGTTTGTGTTGGAGAATCGGTAAGGGTTAAGTGTTTGAGTGCTGCTATCGTCTCTTAGAGAGGGTGAGATCCAATTCAAGTAGCATCAAAAGACAACTCAACGTCGTGGAAGGCACCACGAAGACCACACGGCTCATTATTATATAAGAATCAATAATTCCGGAGCACTCACAGAGGCATCTTCGAAGACGTGAGACAGAGAGCATATCGGAATGCTGTGTTGTCTCACACTTTGCGTACACATATTCCCTATTAGGGTGGCGGAAGTTTAATGTGTCGCTCTTGAGGAGAAATCCACACATACACACCTCCGACAGGGTGGATTATTCCTCCTTCACTGGTGGGAAATCCATCGAGGAAAACTTAATATGAAGCAGAGACACTTCACGTATAGTTTCACCCTCTCTCTTCCACATACACACACACACATACGTTGTGGTCCGACTTGACTTGAGTCAGGAGTGTGGAAAGAAAAGCCGAGGAAAACTAAATCCATGTACTTGCGGAAGGACTCACGAGGGTGGGTGGAAAGTCTTTGGTCGTATAGCAAAAACAGGGGATGAGAATGAAACATCGTTTTGGGGATGAAATCTGTGCACTTTTCGATATACACGCTCTCACCCCTCGGCTTGGAATTATTTTGCCACGACACACGATATTTCTCCACCCCCTGCCCAAAAAAAACTTCCGTCACACTCAAGCAACTCCCCAAGAAGACTTCCTTCATTTCGCAATACCCCGCAAGAGGAGTGTGTTGATGCAGAGAGAGAGAGAGGGATTATTGTTACGATTATGATTATTAGAATGTACCAGGGAGTTGAAAATTGGACTATTTTTCTCCCTCTCTTCCGCCCCCAAATCGATTCGAAGAGTCTGCTAGAGAGACAAAAAAGACTCTTCTTCTACGCTCTTATATGCAATTTCACCATTATAAGTGCTTCCAGAGATTACGTCTTGGCTTTGAAGACAAAATCCCGATACGAGTTCAATTCCCTCTGTTTCACTTATCACGGCATATTAGATGCTGAAATACGGTTGAGCGATTCATCAATTTCGTTGGGTTTGACGATACGAAAACAGCAATGAGGAAGATTCAGCACATCGACAATACAATCGCTGGTCTCTACGTTTAAATTGAGGAAAACTATACTTACTGACTATTTACTTAAGTAAGTAGGTCAAGATAATAAGAAATACTAAGTGTAATAACACTTAGATCGTTCTCAGAAATCCTAAAAGCCTGCCATAT
The DNA here is from genome assembly GCF_947086385.1 of Phlebotomus argentipes. Lineage (NCBI taxonomy): Eukaryota > Metazoa > Arthropoda > Insecta > Diptera > Psychodidae > Phlebotomus > Phlebotomus argentipes. Next base: position 1,628,337 of record NW_026776181.1, on the reverse strand, counting down.
ACGGAAAATCTAATATCACGCAACCAGTAAAACACGCATTTGATCATCAATATTTCTTGTATATCACAAACGGTGTCACATGCCAATATCCGGTTTAATAATGTATTGTATTCCATAAGAGCAACGAGACACTAAAAGCTCCCAAGAGAATCCTAATTGTTCCCATAACAACAGAAGTCATGCATTTGTGTCGAATGGGTGTAAAAGGCTGGAAATGTCGTAGTAAAGGCACTTGAAGAAATAAAACAAGACAAGATGAGGCATATTGAGAGAAATAAAAGTCAATGGCGAAAACTTGTTGACAAATTCCACAATTGATAAACCCTTTTCTCCGTGTATGTGTGCCCTGAGTCTTGGGTGGAAGGGGCGGAGAAATCAAATGAAATGGGTAAATTGTGCGTCATATTGTAAAGTTTTGCTGACACGAAAAATCTGTTCACCACCATGGCTCTCTTCTCTGCGTTGAGGTTGAGGGTGAGTGATGTGGATGTGTATGATGTTGTGTGAGGTGGACATTTTTCTATAACACAACCCACCCTCTCTCTCTCTCCCTCTCTCTCTCTCTCTCTCTCACTCCCTCTCTCTCGATTGCAAGATGGTGTGAGGCGAAAGACAAAAACTTTCCTAAGTAAATCATCTTTCTTGTCCCTGACTGTTGGTCTCACAGAGCATAAGTTTTCCCCAAGGGAAAATAATTTGCTTAAAATCTGTACACTACTCCCAAATTTTCCAGAAAAATCACTGACATTTCTAGAATTTTAACTTTTTAGGTTGTTTGCTCACCATTTCTCAAATTAAAATGAGTGTGTGTGTGTGTAAATACGAAAAAACCAGAACATAATAGCCTTGATATAAGTTTCACTTCAGTTCTAATTGATATGCACGCAAACAAGTTTTTCAAGAGCATCTCATTACCACCTTCAAAAGACACCCTACTTTGCTCTTCCAGCGCCCCGGTTATTTGATATTAAATTAATTTACTGCTTAGGTGGATTCTCCGCTCAGAGAATTGCCCTCGAGTGTGGAGAACCACAAACAAGCTACGCGCGCGATTGTCTCGCGAAACACTTCGCAGAGAGACAATTGATGGTGAAACTTTTATACATGGACATGATGAAATTTTCCAGTGAAATTAAATTGATACATAGACGCACAGATCTATTGAATATCACAATAATCTCTCTCTCTCTCTCTCTCTCCTTCTTCCTCTCTCTGTCACTCTCGCCAGTTGCGATGCCAAAATTGCTGGAGGAAAGAAGTGTATTCCACCCCAGCGATAGGGAAAAAATATGAAATTTGCAAACTTGGGAAAATGTTTTATATACCCACTCTTCCTCCCACCCTCGGCAATTTTTTCCCATGGATGCTCAGGATGAGGAATGAAGACTATTGGGTGAAAGTGTCGAAGTTGCTGGGTGAGGAAGGAAACAACAAAATTTCATTCAATCATCTTTCCTCCTCGCAGACACACCACTTTCCATGATGAGGGTGGCCAATGCCTGGGCGAGGGGTGGCGCACCGACAGCGGGTGTGTCACGAAATAAATCAGACTAGTCTTTCAATTTCATAATTGCCACATTTCTGTATGTCTCTCTTTGGACGATAACAGCAAAGGCCGAATTTCGATTCACTCGAAAACTGTCAAATGTCAAGTTCACAACTATTAATACGGGAAAATCCCATCACATGTTCAAACTCATTTTCATCTGAATTTAGCACTCAATTCACATTCACAGAACACAGAAAGAAGATCGAAATACACACTGAGCTATAGACTTTAAACACGCAAGACCTGATTTGAATTATCATTTAATGAAAAATTCTATTTTTAAACCTCTATTGAATTTTAAAACAACACAACTCACTAAGGTTGAAAACTGTTACCCATAAAATTTAGGTTTTTGCTGCGCAATATACAGTTGCTGCCAATGAAATAATACATTTGAATCTTCAATAAATTTTAATCGAGTTTTTAAAAACTCAGAGCGAATAATTTTTATTGATTTTGACTAAAAGTATCACTTAGTAAAAATCGTTGCTGTATGTATAAAGCAGTCTCTGAGTTTTCATGATTGATGATGGAGAAGTGAAAATTTTAGTAAAACTTTCACTTCAAACATAATTCCCACATGTAGTGAAATATTTGAGATGCTTTTCCAGTTGACTAAAATGCGCGACAGAGAGAAGATATTTGCAAGTTTGTTGGAAATTTTGAGGCTCAGTTTTGCCGCATGCAAGATTGAAGGAAATTCACTAGCAACTAATAGAATAGAATTTGTGGTGTTTCTCTCTCGCAACAAACTGCTAACACTCACTTTTTTTCAAAACTCCGCGCAAAGTATTTCAAACAGAAGTTTTTGGGCCATGCATATTCCCTATTGAGCCATTGACGAACGAGCCAATGTATATATATATATAAATATAAGAATGCCTGGCATAAATACTTGAAAACTTGATGATGTATATTAAGAGAGGGTAGGAAAACTGAGCCTGCAAATTTTCATCATGCGATTCCTTACAAGATCTTAATATTGTGCCCTCAGTCCTTGGTAAAGTTCAATTCCAATTAGACTTCCACTCGGGCGGGTGAGGAAGATTAAAAAGAATAATAAATTTCCATCTCAGTGCAGCTGAGAATGGGTTTCACAGTGTATAAAGCATCTCCTGGAGTGTTCTCATCGCGGGAAATAAACAAGACATTCAAACTTCTTATTCAGTAAGGATGCGGAAAAGGAGATTGAGATCTTTGAGAGTCTCCGCGCGACTCACACCATTGCATGAAAAGTTGTTTTTCTCTTGGAAAAGAAACTCACCCCGCGCGCTCCAATGTTGGAGTGGAAACAGGATAACTATTCGATAATGAATACCTTTGCCTTCTGGATCAATATTTGATTAAAGTTTTCTCCTCACCAATTGTGCGGTGCAAATAAGAAGCTGAGCGACTCTGGGTGAAATTGAAGCAAAATTCTCCTCCGTATATATTTTCTATTAAAAAGTACGTGAGTTGAATTCAGGGTAGTTTTCATGGAACTTTTACACTTTTTTATGTATGTCTCTTGTGTATGCGCGACTCTTCTCACATTTTCCGTGTTGTTTTTATGTCCTATGCGGGGCAAATCATTTCTCACCGCGGTGATAACAGTAGTTGGAGTTTATTTGTGGAAGTTGAGAATGTAAATAAAATATTGAGGTGAATTGAACCGCAAACGAGGTGCCATTGACTACCTCTTGTGATTTACATATACACGAAAGGTTTATAGCTGAATTAGGGCTGTGATCATGGTAGAATTTATCCAAATGATAGACCTTGAGTGGCTCTTGTGTCGCACTCACGATCGAGTTTCGCTCCCACGATTCGTTCTCCACCTTTTGCCACCCTCTGAGCAATTTCTTGCCACACTGCGAACGACGAACAAAACCCCATCAATACGCTGTAGATAGCAAATTCCAAATGTCTCTACGAACGACATTTCAACCTCCCACACTCGCCGAAATGTGTGCAATGTGAGACGATTTGGGGCGACAAGAGAGCTGAAATGCTGGGGGAAGACAGTTTGGTGGAGCTGTTCTTTCCAGAATCGTCTCTCTCTCGCCTATCGGAAGGGCGGACAGAAGCTCACAGAGGGGAGCTATCGACGTGTCGAGAAAACACCCTCACAACGAAAGAGCACCATATAATGAAGGGGTGATGTGCGAGGATCGCTCTCATAGCACCATTTTTTTTCTCTACTGCAAAGTGCATTTGTCGTGTTCGCCTCGTGTTGTTATCCTCAATTCGCCGCCCCGATTTTCCAGCCCCAACCCTTGGCGAATGCCTCCGTTTGTCAACTCAATCAGTAGCTGCACTTTACTACTCTTTCTCCCTTCAGACATTTTGAGGGATGTTTAAACATTTTAGATCTTTCTCCCCGGGCTATGATTCTGCCTGAGCTGCACATCTTCTCCAAATATGCCATCTTCAAGACCTTCTTTCCACCCGAGTTGCATCACTTCATATGTGTCTTTTCATGAACACACATACACTCAATTGGATACGAATTTGAGATGCCCCTTTCTTGTGCGCGGTTGCCTTGTAAATTGATGTTGACGAAGAAATGGAGCATTTACCGAGATGATAGTTGGCAAATATTTGAACTGCACTATTTCAACTCCCACTCCATAGATTCCCCAGATCTTCAATTTAGATAGAGTGCGGCAAAACTCATCACGATTAAGTCCTCAAATAAATTTTGTATCGTCTCATGGTTATTTTATAATCACATCCCTCTCTCAAACAGAGAATAATGGACTCGGCAGAACAGGCTGCCCTGTCCTCGGAGACCGACCAGGAGCCGCAGGCTCAAACCCAGATCCACAATGCAGCGAATGGCTTCTACGACTCGCGTCACTTGAACGAGTACGCGTCCAATGGGCGGCTCGTGGAGGGAGCCAAGGAGATGCTTTTGCGGCCAATGCGGCGCTTCGAGAGACTTCCCGTCAACTTGACTCTCAGCTCCATTCTCGTGCCGCCGGGCATTGATGTTAATGGTGGGTACAGGAATTCCCGTAGATATCCCTCGCAAAGTGATGTGATTGCTGTGGTGATTTACTCATGTCTCGTCCTGGATTTAGATGCTGACGTGCAAGCTTCCATTGCCTGGTCCTCGCATCTGGATCCACTCTTCGCTAATAATATGGAAAGGGATCCTGCGCTCTCGTGGCAGTATTTTGGATCGAGCAAAGGCTTCCTCAGGCGCTTTCCCGGCACCGCTTGGCCGCCTGATGGACAAAAGATGGACAAGGACATCAATGACTTCCGCACGGAAAACTGGTTCGTGCAAGCTGCATCATCGCCCAAGGATATTGTAAGTCTCCTTCTGTGAGATCATTCAAGAAGATCTCAGTAAAATTGTGATTTGAACCATTTTTTCAGTTTATCCTTGTGGATGGCTCAAAGTCAATGTGCAGCTCCAGCAATCACCACTTGGCTTCGGCCACGGTTGGAGCAATTCTGGACACTCTTGGTGACGATGACTATGTGAATGTGGTGACATTCACGGACTCAGCCAAGGCTCTTGTGCACTGCTTCAGCGACAAAATGGTGAGAGCCACGCCGGACAATATCAAAGAGCTGAAAGTTGCGGTCGACAGTATGGAATGCGAAGGTTCGGGCAATTTCACGGCGGGTCTTGAAATGGCCTTTCAAGTTCTACATCACGTAAGCAAAGAATATCTTTATATATTCCTTTATTTTCCTCGCGTAAATGCAACTGTCGTGTGAAATTGAACTCAACACTTACATTTCCACAGTACAACCAATCTGGACAAGGAAGTCAATGCAATCAGGCCATTATGTTGGTGACCACAGGCACTTCGGAGACACACGACGATGTGAGTTTTGTTACATTTCACTCCATCTCCTGTTGAGAGATTCACACACTTGAAATTTCTCTGTCTGCTCTGTCTGCACAAATGTAATAATTCATGTTCCGTCTAACCATCGTTTCCTTCCTTCCATCCGTTCGCACGATCTCCTCGCTCCTGAGCGGTTGTGTATATGTGTTCTGCGCCCAAAAATTGCCACCCCTTCGGCTTCGCTGTTCTTCAAAACGCAAAGAGCTCTTACATATTCATTTTCTATGAATTATTATGTGGTCCTTCGCAAATGGAAAACACAGTTTTCCTCAACAATAATTCTTCGTCTATTGCCTCACCGCGCCTCCTGTGTGGGGGTGGTGAATGCCTGGGAAATTTGCATTGTAATGCAGCAGAATTTTAATGAGGCAATGTGAAGGCGGATGAAGAAGGTGTCTCTCTTCAATGTCATTTCCAATTTTCCCCCGTTGCCAGATTATTCGGCACTATAATTGGCCCCACATGCCCGTGAGACTGTTCACCTACCTCGTCGGCAGCGGCGACTCCAGCTCCAGGGAAGCGCTGCACACAATGGCGTGCGGCAACAAGGGCTACTACGTGCAGATCAGCAGCGAGGAGGAGGCCAGGCGGCTGGTGCTGGAGTACGCGCTCGTCATGGCGCGCCCGATGGTGCTCTACCAGGCCGACCATCCAGTGCACTGGAGTCCCGTGTTCATTGGCGGTCGCAGCGCCGTCCTGGGCAGAGATAGCGAGAACCGCCGACGTCTGGTGACAGCCGTGACGACGCCCGTCTTCGACAGACGGAATCACTCACAGCGCGTGGCCAATCTGCTCGGCGTTGTGGGCACTGATGTGCCCATCGAGGAGATCCAGAAGATGATTCCCCAGCACAAGGTGAGCAGGATGAAAGCTTTTTGATATGACTTTTTTGGTCATATCATTGTTTTAAATTCCCAATAAACAAAATCGAAGTGCATGGTCAGTGGTGGTCAGACGCGTACAACACATGATATTTATGGGTGAAAATATATATCAATGAAATGAACATCGTAGCCAAACAACCGCCCACTGAGCGGCACACAATAAATGCCACCCATTTTCATCCCCGCCCTATTTTCTCTTCTCAACAGCTTGGCGTCAATGGCTATTCATTCATTGTGGACAACAATGGTCGAATTCTCTATCATCCCGATTTGAGACCACTGGTAAGCCATGAATGATGGTTAATTTTTCAGCCCACCCACAGTTAAATGGTCTCTCTCCGCAATGTCTCATTGCAGAGTGACGGCTCGCAGTACAATAGAAGATTAAAACCAAAGTACACTTCCGTCGATTTAACTGAAGTGGAACTACCTGAGATCGATACATCCGGCAATGGCGAACGAGAGAGTGAGAACACAAACTTGTTGCTCGATGTAAGTTTCCCATCTCTTTTCCACTCTAATGAGACTTTTTCACCGGCGAACAGAGAAGTGGTGTCACTTTGACATTATCACGTTATAAATTTATGCAGGAAAATTACTTCCAACCAGAAAGACTATATCAAACACATCGAATTGGAGGAAATTAAATTGCAAAGTTGTGAATATTTTTACCAACAACTTTTTATTACTATTGTACTTTGTCATTCAATTTTAAAACGTAAAACCATCTCTGTCTTCGCATTATCTTTAGAATTTCATTCACTATCGACCGCAATTTATAAAGTTCCCCCAACAAAAGGGAGCAAAGTCTGTGATTTGCTCGTCGGTGGTAAATTCTCGTGTGTGCGGAATGCACAGAAAAAAATCGATAAGTGTGAAATATTAAAATTCTTCATGGGATTTTTTCCCATCATTGCTCCTCACTTTGCGCTCCACGTCCTCGACATTCCGTCTATTTATTCTCTCTGTCCCTCTCTCGCCTCGCACAGATGCGCCAGGAGCTTGTGTCCCAGAAAGAGGGTGAATCGGAATTTGAAGTGCTGCAGCATTTGGACATCATGAAGCGAATTTCACTTCGTTCACTGAGGTACTTCTATGGTCCTATTGACGGTACACCCTTTTCGCTGGCGCTCGCATTGCCGGAAAAGTATGGGATGCACGAATTGAATGCCCAACAAGAGATTCGCCACTCTCACATTAATGGTACGTGAAAATGTGATGTGGAGTTGAGGAAGCTTCTTCAATGGTGGTGTTTTTGCTCATTGCAGTGACTGAGTATTTCAAAGGTAACAGCTGGAAGGTCCATCCAGACTGGGTTTACTGTGAGTATAACAATATCAATGATTTGGAGCGCGAGCGAGAGAATTCCGGGGATTCGTTCTCACACGAGGAGACCTTTGAGACACCCGAAGATCAAGTGTTGCACTTTCTGGCCAGAGCTGGGCGCCCAGGATGGAAGTGGATGTCGGTGAGTTGTGCAGAAAACACATAAGATTCTCTGAAGTGGTAAATATATGTCACAATGCGTCTTGACACACTCATCCTCTTCCTCCAGGTGAGACCACGATCTCCACAGCCCCACCACGGGCACGGGGGCATTCCAGTTGGCCACTACTCGCAGCACTTCAATTCCGGTCAGGGCTCGCGCAAGGCTGAGCCCTATTTCTGCGACCGGACCCTGATTCAGAGTCTCGTGCGTGATGCAATTGTCACTGATGGATTGGACAGGGGACCCACTCATCCCACGCGCAAGGAGGACAAACAGTAAGTCACACACTTTTGCCGAAACTTTTTCATCTCTGCCAGTCGTGAAAGTATTCCCCTCATCATTTTTCTCTCGCCATTTCTTTCTTGTTTTTCCTCACGCCCAACCTTTCACCCAATGTTTTCTGTAGTGAAATAGTGAAAGTCTATGAGCGAGAGAAAGAGAGAGAGAGAAATGTACATTTTTCATATTAGATTTGCCAATGAATTATTTCTCGATAAATTCTCCCCTTTTGCAATTTATTTGGAATTTTCCACCATTGGCCAAGTTTTCCAGAACTTCTCCACAAGGACAATTCTCAAGGGAATCAAAAATGGAATCGTCATAGTGAATACATATGTATGTGGCATTATAGAGAATTCTCAAGAGATTTTTGACGAATTTTCCACAAGATAAATTTCAATACGTGTCGTGTGAAATACAATTGAATCTATAGGGAAAATTTAATATTTTAAGTCAACAAAAAGTTGCTTCTCTATTATTGATTGTTTTTTAAACACTCAGTTTTCTAATTTGGTAATTAGTAAATCTCTTAAATTTATATTTAGGAATTGCAATTGGAGAGTGAAGAAATGAAGACAACAATTTGGCAAATTTAATCATGTTAATGAGAAAGCTGCATGCAAAAACTATTTTCACCTTATCACATGCACAGAACAATTTGAGTTTTTTTTCTCTTATCCTATGATTTGTCAACATTACGATGATGAAGTGGAAATGAAAATATTTTTTTACTAACAAGAGCACCATTTGCACATTTAATTGTATAGCCCAATCGCCACGTTGATGGCTTTGCTGCACAGGTAAAAAATGCTGAAAAGACCATTTAACACTGTTTTTCTCCTGCAGCGCGTTAAGATCGTGGACAAGAAGTGATAATTGTGCCTACACAGCATCGCAATATGATGAATAATACTGAAGTTCTATTCGGTCTTGTTCACTTGATGTGTGTGCTTTGATATCAAAATTGTGTGTTGAAGAGTGGGCGATAAAAAGAGCGATACATCTTTGATGAGATGAAATGACGGAAACTTTTGTGGTACACTGGAAAAAGCTAATGGATTTTCTTCGTGTTCTTGCAGACAAGGATACCAAATGTTCGGCGTAACGGTGTCGTTTGTGGCGACGCGGTCAGGACTCTTGCGCTGGGTCGATCACATTCCCCATCCTCCAGACTCGCCGGAACCGTGAGTGTTCTCTTCCTTTATCCACTCTTCTCGCGATCCTTTTACTCATTTTCGTCATTTCTTGCGTGACTTTTCAGGCATTTCAGCGAATCCAACACCCGAGCGATGGACATGACATGGTACAAGAGAGCTGTGGATCAGCACGCCATTGAGCCAGACAGTTTCGTTTTCAGTGTGCCCTTTGACTCGGGCTACACGGGCAAAAGCAACGCCACTCTCGTTACGGCCGCACACGCCATCTTCATTGACCACAGAGGCCACAAAGCGCCGGCCGCGGTTGTGGGGCTTCAATTCCAGCACGATTCTCTCGCCAGACACTTCATCAACATCACATCGGCGGTGAGTGACCAGTAATCGAAGGGGTGTAAGCATCTCAGCGTGTAGAGAGGAGCTGAGATGTTTATACTCCTCGCCAAGATCATGCATCAAACATATTTCTTGCTTTTCTCGATTTCTTCAGTGCACCGCAAGTGGTTGCAGGAAGACCTGCGCCTCGGATGAGCTCGATTGCTATCTGCTGGACAACCATGGCTTTGTGCTACTCTCCGAGGACTCCGAGCACACTGGGCGGTTCTTCGGGCAAATTGACGGTACCATAATGGACTCCCTCGTGCAGGATCGCATCTATAGAAGAGTGCCGCTGATGGACTATCAAGGAGCGTGCTCGGACAGCGACAGCTCCTTTGCCGCTGCCGGGCAGAAAGTGAAGCCCCCAAAGCCTTTGTCCTGGCTCCTCGATTATGGCATGTCTTTGGCCGTGTCGTGGCTCTCGTTGATGCCAGCGCCGATCTCCGCTTGGTCCAGAGCGCGCTACGGACCTGAGTACACGGACCAGGATGAGGACGATATCGACGACATAAACTACTCTGACGACTACGACACAAACTTTGACTATCCGCCCATTAGCAATGACTACGTAACAGCACCGGAAATTGTGAGTAGAAGAATGAATGTAAAATCTCTCTGCAAAATTATTTTTATTTTTTTTACACTTTTGATAAGGTTCTTCAAATTCCATACAATTTTATTTTCTGTCCAAGAAGATTCTCATCTTCAAAGGATATGTATTATGATGGTTCTTAACAGCCTCTTTTCCTGAAGCAGATCTTCGAGAGACCAACTCAGCCACCACCAAGGCCTGTAACTCCACCACCTGGACCGCGGGTCATTCCCGACCCAAATCATGCCAGACCATGTGACCTGAAAACGGATCTGTACATCCTGCAGCCGGACAGGCTGAATTCGAGCGGGCAGAGCAATCCACTGAAGGGGAAGCTGACGAACTGCCACTCATCGGGCTGTGAGAGGCCGTTCAGTGTGCAGAAGATCCCGCACAGCAACCTCATTCTGCTGGTCGTGGACACGCTGTGTCCGTGCGGCTCAAAACAGCTGGACATCGAGCCGCAGGAAGTCACTGGAGGACGTGGTGAGTGTTTGGAGAGGCGTCAGTGATGACGGTGAGTGCTAATCATGGTGATTGCCATTTTGCAGGCGCTTGTGGGACGAGGCGCCAGGCAAAGGAGAATCTGCCGCGAAAGCGACCGCAGAAGTGTATAAATTACCATCCGGAAGAGACGGAGATTCAACAGTGCGGTCGCGCCACGAGGCAAGCCATTAATGCGTCCCTCCTGTCCACCATCTTCACGTTCACCCTGCTGTGGACCGTGACACACGTGTGATTCCACGAACTCGCGACAACTCCACGGACATACACTTAATGGGTGATTGAGGACTACTTACTGAGCATCTCGCGGGAGGCACAGGCACAAAAATCACGAACGGGTTCTATTTAATTTTACTACCGAATACATCGATGGTAAGAGTTTAATTAATCTTAACGTAATTGATAAAAAGTTGGAGATAAAAGGCATAAAAGCAAAAACTGAAGGAGAAAGAATACCAGTCACACACTAAGATATAATCGTTAAGGAAGAATTATAAGTGAAAGTAAGTTATTTAAAGTACAGATAAATTTAAAAGAAGAAGAAAAAAAATGTGGTACCTTTATTGTATGACTGACTGTCTACTATTTACATTAATTAAATGATGACATAAATTGATGAACAATAAAATCGTGTGAATGACTTAAATTAATTATACATTTTCAATTATATTGACGCATGAAAGTGGCGTGCAACAAAAAGAGAAACACGAAGATCAATTGTGCAGAAAAATGTGTGGTCAAGCACAAGATGCTTTTTTTGTAAACTTGCGAAAACAGAGTTAATTAATTTGTGAGACAATAAAGAATGCAAAGGCAAAGGAAACAATTAAAGAAAAAAAATTAAACACTTTTATTAAGGAGGTGGAAAAGAAATTGAAGAGACTTTCTTCAGTGGAAAAAATTAGTAGAAATTAAATTTCTAAATAATTCTCTAAGTTAAAATGGTGGGTTTGGGAATTGTAAGTTTATTAATATATTAACTAAAAAAAATTTACATTTTATTGGTATGTTTGCACTGTATAAAATGTACCCCAAAAATATAAGTATGAAAAATGAGATAAGAAATCGCAACATTTCTATAGAACATGTTTAATATGATAAAATGTAATGAAAATTTAGTGAGAAATTGAGTTTAGTCCAATTCGTCGCAGCGATAAGTATTTGTATACATCTGATTTTCCCAAGAAAAGTCGAAGAAAATGAAATTCTACTTGAAAAACCTAAGGAGAATGATAGTAAGAGAAATATGTTTAAAAAATACAGGGCTTAATATTGGAGTAAATAAGGTAAGAGGCAAATTGAAAAAAATGAAGCAAAAATCTCTTATATTTAGTGACGCACACAAAATTATATCGATTGGACAGTAAAATGAGAAAATAAACAATTTAGCATGGCGATAAAAATCCACACAAGAGATACGATCCTGTATGGCAATTTTGAGACATTAAAATGAAATCTTTGAGGACACGAACAAATTGTTACTGTAAATAAATCTTTGAAGATGACAAGAGAGCAGAATAATGTTAAGAGGATAAGGAAATATAGTGAAAATTGAGCAAAATGATGTAGTCAATGCGCAAAGGCAGCAATTTGATGACTGAAAATGCAACTGAAAAGATGTGTTTTTAGTATGAGAAATTGCGTGCTTTCGTTTTGCTAAATCAACACACTGTACAGAGTCTTCCATTAAAGTAAAGGGAGGTGAAAGGATATTAGAAAGGATAAAAAATGAGAGATATTATTGATTTAAACTTACTTATATATTTGAGAGAGAAAAAATTAGAGATCATTAATTCTTATTGAGAAAATTTCTAAACAAAAAGAGAAGAAGGAACTTGAAGTAAAGGCGCGTCAGTTAAATAGAGCGAAAGAGGAGCAGAAAGGCAAACAATTTACATTATACAGATTATACTATTGCTATTATACAATATTACCAATTATACATATTTACAATACATATTAAAAAGAATGGAAAACTCACATAACAGATCACTATATACAATTGAAGGAAAAAAACAGATTTAATTCCACTATATGTACTTTTATTACCTTAAATTGCAAAAGAAGAAAACCAGAATATCAAAGAAATGTATTTGCACTCTGTAATTTTTCAATTCATTAGTTTTTTCAAAGAATATTTTTATTACAAAAGAGTATAAATAAAACACTTCAGAAAGCACCTGGTTTAAAGAATGTATTTATAAGAACGGAAAAATAGTCACTAACACTTTGAATCTTGCACAAAAGAACACATTTTGATTAAGGATCATTTCTGATAAAGCGATAGGTTGGATGAGGTTATATATAACAATTTTCAATCCAGAACAGCGAGAAAACAGAGAATGACAAAATTCTCTAAAAATTACACTTCCCAGACACACAACTTAGATAGAAATTCAATATTGAAGGAAAGTAATCAGTATTCTAATGCGTAATTATATTGAACGAAGAGGAAAGGGAAAAGAGCGAAAGAACAAGAAAAAAAATATTCTTTTACCATTGTTTTAATTAGTTGATATGCAATAAATTTCAGAGAAAATTCATATCAGAAGAAGAAAAATCCATGTTAGGAAGTAACGAGAAAAAAAATGCAAACTATGGATCAATTGAAGTCATATCGAACAAAGTCACTAGAAAAAAATGAGAAAAGGTAATGTTATTTGCGAAAACCCACCCAAAAGAGTAATTCTTATCAAACTCTCAACATTGCAATGAAAGCAAACATTTCCATTTTATTTCTTCGCTTGAAGTCTATGAACAAGTTCTTTGAGAAAAAAAACCTCATTCAGAAATCTTCATCGTTAACCCGAAGCAAAAAAGTATTTCAATTAAAAATATTGACACAATAAATTAAGGATTTAAAGAAAAAAATACATTCGACATCAACTTCTTAAATGTGAAACAGTCTAATTGTGTTTTGAAAGCGTGAAGAAGTGACAAGGATCACTTTGGATTCAGACATTTTAGCGCAAAAGAGATGAGAAAATCAGAAAATTATAAATTTAAAAATAAAAGTATTGTAATTATAAAAGTTTGTATTTTTCTCAATTCCTTTTCGGCGCTTTTCGCGTTTTAGGTATCAGAGACAATTCGGAGCGGAAATAATTAATAGATGACCTTGTGGATGAACTGCAAGAGAGTGCAAGAAAACTGAAGATTGTGTCTTCAGACGTTGCATTGGAAACCTCATCGCCTTAAGCATGAACGCATGAACAGTCGTTTAATGAAGCGCTCGTTTAATTGATGCACATCGCAAAATTATCGATTTTTAGCAAAGGAATTGGCACAAATTTTTAAAGTACTGCTCACGAAGGAATACACACAAGAAGCCAATGAAGATAAGAGTGTCTTAGCCGTCTTACCGTTGTAGCATTCGCGAGAAGCCAAGCGACATCTAGTAGCCAGGTGAAAATCAAAGCAACTTGTATTTTTCCTTCTTTTTAATTTATATAAATTCACATAATCTTCATCTTCACTCTTGTAACCATTTTATGATGGAATCATTCCACGATTTCTCTTCCACGATGATCCCTGCTTACGATTGTGGTTCGCCCTCGATGACTTGTGCACTTCCTTTTTGTTCCGATTGGTTAGTACAGCCTCAGTCTGGCCCTGGCCCTTTGCCTTCCCGACAACATCTCTCTTAGGATTGCCGTACTTTTGTTGTCTCTTCTGTTCGTACTTGGCACGAAGTGTCTCTGGATTCTCACAGAAATTCAACGAATTCTTTTTAACGCTCGTTTCCGGCTCGGTTTCCTCTTCTTCATCCTCAGACTGACTGGAGATCTCATCAACCAGAACATCTCGTGTCGATTGTGGCCTTTTAGCCGTCGTAGAGAATTGCGCGTCAAAACTGTCATCATATTCATCATCATAGTCATTTTCCATAACCATTGAATAGGCTTCATAGCGACTCTTCAGCTCTTTCACGTGACTCTTATCATCGAGCAGATCTTTAGCTGTCTTTGGCTGCCCCGGAAAACCCTTTCCGGTCTTAATGATACCTTTTGGCTTCTCCTTCACCCTTACATCGTAGTCATCCCCATCGAAAATATTTATCCTGCTCACTCCAGCCTCCAGCAATTGCTGTTCCTGATTGTCCGGCGGAATGTATATCTCAGTCTTATCGCATTTGTCCAAATCCGGAGGGAGATTGCCTTCCAGTACCGCAGCGATGGCAGACTCTGTATTCTCATAACGCGAAAGAAGTTTCCTCACAAATCCATCACCAAAGTCCGGCAAAATGTCCTGCACTATCTTCACTTGTTCTTCAATATCGACTGACGATAACTTGGCGTCCTGCTCTGTGATCATAGGCAAAGCACAAGCGCCTTCTTCCTCCAAATCAGCACAACCATTTATGTAATTTGTTTTTGTTGATTGCTTAGGAAGCTTCGCGAAATTGTTCTCCTCACCTGAGAGGAATGCCTGAAGTATGAAATCGGCTTTGAATGTATCCCTACAAAGAGAAATGAAAATGATGTATTAATAAACGTCGCCAGTACATAGGAACAAAGTGGAATAAGTGTTTTGTGCAATGTTCGTGATTCGCATTGCGTGGCTCAAATACAATCACTATTTCGATAAAATGTTGTGTTGTCAATGAATATATAGAGCAATTATGACTAGCAATTTTCGCCAATATCGTCTAAAAAAAAATTACGTTTACTCACATTTTGGGACACGCCTGACGAAGAATTTCAATGTCATTCTCAATGGGATAGAAGCTCTGGTAATCTGTCACGAAGACATTATCCGAGAGACTTAGCGTGAAGATGGACAAAAGCGCCTCTACAAGTTCCAAGACCTTCGCCTTCTGATTCTCAATAAGAATATTCCCAATAAACGTGTTGACAATACTGCGAAAGGCCGAAAGCAACTCAACACGTGCTCGGTTGAGTAATTGCACGTACGGTGATTTCTCGTCATACATGTAAACACATCGGTAGAGATTAGGAATGAAGTTATCGTAGACGCTTGTTATTATCTGCTCCATATTTATCTTCACGCAAATATCTCGCGATGCCGGGCAGACGTCCATCAAAATGCTGAGACTTGTAGCGCAATCCAGTGTATGAAGGCACAAGTCATTCAGCAATTGAACTGTCTCTGACGCACTCCCCTTTCCTAATTGCTCTTCTATAGTCGCAAAGCTCTTCTGAATAAATCTTAGCGCTTGCTCCAGATCACTCAAGTATTTTGGCTCAATTTTCACTATATTTTCGAAGATCTTCTCCAAAATACCGCCATTTGTGCGCCCATAAGTTGTCAAGAGATCAAAAAATAGTGGAATCGAAATCAGGTAATTAGAATAGATCACTGTTGCCAGATATTGTTTTGATATCCACTCAGTGTCAGAATCTTTGTTCGTTATCAATCGACATACGACGGCCAGAACTTTCTGCAAAATCCTCGCGTACAATCCAATAATCTCCTGGTTACTTGTTATCGTCGGAAGTGGCAAATAACACGGAGTTGATTCTTGGAGAAAGCTCGTAATACTGTTAATTGCCTCTGAATCGAAGAGCATTGTTGTCCAAAATCTGTAAAACAAAGCCAAACAATGTGATAAAGCTGTTTTTAGACAGTCTACACACTACACGTGATTTTAAAAATCGTTTACGGCACATTCAAACCGACAGCACGACTGATTAATATAAGTATTCCTGTAATTTTCTCTTCAAATTTTCATCATAAATATTCATTTATTACAATGACTACGTCATTTAAGCAATCAGTGTGGTAAAATACTTTATAAATTGGATGAATACTGGTTTTTTCCACATTTTCGGTATGTTCGCAATTGTCTAATAATTCATCTTCAGTATTTTTTTACCTTATCATTTAATTGCTTTCTATATGATACTATAATTGTTTATAGTAAGTATTATAAAATGCATACGAATGTCTGATGTTGGATGACAGTCATATTGCAAATCTCTGCTAATTGATAACACTTCCACTTTCCACGTGAGAGAAACACTTTAGCTTTACTGTTTATTCTACTTTAAGAGAATCATCGTGATTGTCAAATATTGCGGCGTAGCATATAATATTCTAAGGCACCTTTATCAATACAAAATGGTATAAAAGCAACTTGTCGAGAGGTTGCATCGCTCACTTGAGTTAAGTGCTTCTGGTGATCACGATGGGAATTTCAGTGGAAGATTATCTATTGCTAGTGTCACTATTTTTCACAGTTCTTGTGACAATTTTCTATTTTTACGCAAAATATTCCTATTCCTATTGGGAGCGCAATAATGTGAAAAGTCTCAAGCCATCCTTCCCCTTTGGCAACTTCGCGCCTGTGTTTTTGGCTAAGAAATCATTCAATGAATACATTCGTGAGATTTATGAATCAACAACAGATGATTACATTGGACTGTACGCTTTGTTCCGGCCAATTTTTGTTCCTCGCAACTCCGAACTATGCCGAAATATCATTATCAAGGATTTTCAGTTTTTCCACGATCGCGGAGTTTATGCAGATGAAAAAATTGATCCTCTTTCTGGGCACTTGTTCTCGCTTAGTGGTGAAAAATGGAAAAATCTCCGCGCCAAATTGACTCCCACTTTTACATCCGGAAAACTTAAGGCGATGTTCCAGACCCTCATTGATTGTGGAGACAGTTTGGAAAAGTTTCTAGCCTCCGAGGCTGATTGCAACGCCGAAGTTGAGATGCGCGATCTCATGGCGAGATATACAACAAATATCATAGCTTCAGTTGCGTTCGGCATCGAAGTGGACACAATAGCTGAGCCAAATGCCCCTTTCAGACACTTTGGGAGAAAAGTGAGTTTGTAGATAAATGAAGTTTTTGTGGAAAAAATTATTATTTTTCAAATCGTCCTTTTTCAGCCATTCGCTCCAACGGTGTGGAATGGCATAAGAAATGCCTTATTTCTTATCTTGCCGAGAGTCGCTGAAATGATAAAGTTGAAAACGGTGGATGATGATTATGAACAATTCATCTTTTCAATGGTGAACCAAACAATCGACTATCGAGAGAAGAACAATATTAATAGAAAAGATTTTATGCAACTTCTTCTTCAACTAAGAAATACTGGCAAAATTGATTATGGCGAAGACTGGAATATCAAATCAAACAAAGGTGAGTCACACGATAAACTACGCCATTTCCAACTTGTTTCAAATTAAAAGTCATAAACACACACTGAATGTCAATCACTCTTCCAGACGACGTGAAAAAACTCTCGGTAAACGAGCTTGCCGCCCAAGTTCACGTATTCTTCCTGGCCGGCTTCGAGACCTCATCGACAACCATGTCCTTCTGCCTGTACGAATTGGCCCGAAATCCTGAAATTCAAGCGAAAGTTCAGACCGAAATCGACCAGGTTCTGGAGAAATATCAGGGAAAGTGGTCTTACGACGCAATAATGGAGATGAAATACCTGGAATGCTGCATCGACGAAGCACTGAGAATGTATCCTCCAGTTCCTCTTCTCAACAGAGAGTGCACATCAGACTACCAAATCCCTGGCACAAAGAGCATCATCAAGAAGGGCACGGCAATCTTTATTCCCATCGCCGGACTCCACTACGATCCACACCACTTCAAAGATCCCACAACCTTCCAGCCAGAGAGATTCAGTGCGGGAACTCAAAACCTCAATGCTTGCAGTTATCTCCCTTTCGGCGATGGGCCGCGCGTCTGCATTGGATTGAGACTCGGGAAGATGCAAGCTAAAATCGGTCTGACTATCATACTTTCCAAGTTCAACATTCACCTCGGCGAGAATCTGAAGCACGGCAAAATTAAATATGCTCCAGAAAGCATCACTCCAACTCCCATTGGCGGCCTTAAATTGCGAGTCTCCCACAGGAAATTGTAAATTATCAACAAAGCACGCAAATGGAATTTTTATTAGTTAAACCGTCTCTCTTGTGTAATCGGAAATAGTTTGAAATATAATTTTTGTACTTGAGCACTGATATTAGTAAATAAATGTTTTGTAATTGAGGAATGACGAATCTACAGTCAAATAATATGGTAGACATAGTGTCAATTAATTAGAACTCTTAGAAAGACTTCCACTTAATCCTTATTTATTAGAAATAACAAACACCGACAGCGCAAATCTCTTTAATGTTAATGATAAAATAAGAAATTGGGCATCTGTTATGTACTTCCGTTCATTGATCCTTTACACATATTTTCGAAATTGAATGACTAATTAAATAAATTACTATTAATAAAATACTCATTATGAAAATCTTTTTGGTGTCTTAAAACATATTATTCTGTACATGTTTCAACTATTCTTGATGAAACATCTTCGTTGATAATGTTTGAAAGACTTGAAATCTTATGATAAGATTACATAGGAGGCATTAGGGAAAACCCAGAGCTAAAATTAGACTTGATTAACAAGAGTCAAAACATATCAGTAAAATGAATATGTGTTGCGATATCCAATAGTAAAAATCATTACCGTTATCATCACAATTATAATGGTAATGATTTTTCGAGCATGAGTCCATATAAAAATGTCCGTTAAAATTCTGTAAAATTTGACCTTCGTGACTGGCTCAAATTTATAACAAGATGACTGGATCCATTTCTATTCAACTCATGCTTACTTTATATTTCCAGACAATCTTTCTGATCTCAATTTCGCATATAAATAAACATTCGCAATTGTATAGGACCAGTCAGTTGAAATTCGGCAGTGCCACGATAGTCATGGCGTTAATTTTTGATAGTTTGCTGTTGTACATTGCGATCTTGATCAGTTTCTGTGCAGTGGGAATTTATTTCTATGTTAAAAACATCTATTCGTATTGGGACAAAAGAAATGTGAAATCTCTCAAACCGATCTTTCCCTTTGGCAACCTCAAGGATGCTTTGTTACTTAAGAAAACGTTTGCAGATGTGTTTTCAAATTTATACTACAGTACAGATGAACCAGTTATAGGGATTTACGCAACTAATAAGCCTGGTCTCTTGGTTCGAGACACCAAGATACTTCACTCAATCATGATTAAAGATTTTCAGTACTTCCACGATCGCGGTGTGTATGTCAATGAAGAGGATGATCCACTGTCTGGACATCTTTTTTCATTACCCGGTGAGAAATGGAAAAATCTACGCAGCAAACTGACACCAACATTTACATCCGGAAGAATCAAGGCTATGTTCCAAACGTTCCTCGACTGTGGAAAAAGCTTGCAATCATACCTGGGTAAAAATGCTGATGCAAACACTGAAGTCGAAATGCGCAATTTGATGGCCTGTTACGCGACCAATATTATTGCTTCTGTTGCATTTGGATTAGAAACAGACACAATCATCGAACCTGAGGCCACATTTAGGATTATGGGTCGAAAGGTAAAATTCAAACTCTAGTAAGTGTTTAAAATCAAGCTCAAAATTATTGTCTTCATTTCAGTTTTTCGATCCGACTCTGAAAAATCTCTTAAGATTCACTTGTACTTTTGTCTTACCGCATTTTGGTAAAATGTTCAAAGTCAAAACTGTGGAAAATGATTATGAAGCTTTCATCTTTAAACTGGTCAAAGATACAATGGATTATCGCGAGAAGAATAATATCGTTAGAAAGGATTTCATGCAACTCCTCTTGCAACTGAAGCACACGGGAAAAGTTGATTACGAAGACACATGGAATATTGTTAAATCAAATGATGGTAAGAACACGAAATCAGAAACTACACAGAATCACATATGTAACAAATACGAAATTTTTCTCTCTTGATACAGATGACGTGAAAAAAGTATCCTTTAATGAACTGGCCGCTCAGGCTCACGTGTTCTTCCTGGCTGGCTTCGAAACTACCTCAACCACGATGTCTTTCTGCTTCTACGAACTGGCTAAAAATCCTGACATTCAAGCCAAAGTTCAGACCGAAATCGATGAAGTAACGAAGAAATATGAAGGCAAAATTACATATGAATCAATGAACGAGATGAAGTACTTGGAAAACTGCATCAATGAAACACTAAGAATGTACGGTGTCGTTCCTGTCCTCAATCGCGAGTGCACCAGAGAATACAAACTCCCCGGAACTAACATAACAGTGGAGAAAGGAACGCGAATATTCATTCCCTCTCATGCAATTCACAACGATCCTCAGAATTTCCCAGATCCAGATACTTTTAAACCAGAAAGATTTTCCACTGATGAGTGGAATTCTGCCGGAGAACTCAAATACATGCCATTCGGAGACGGACCGAGAGCTTGCATTGGATTGCGAATGGGAAAACTCCAGGCAAAAATTGGAATTGTTCTTATTTTATCCAAGTTTAACATTCACTTGGCTGAAAGATTGCAGAAAATGAAGACACTCAAGTATGAATTGAAGAGTTTCACACTTGCAGTTGAGGGTGGAATGCATTTCAAAGTATCGCACAGAAAGTCATTTTGAATACATAAATTACAAGTATAAAAACTGTTTGTAACAAAAACTATCATAAGAAACGTATGAGATATAAATAAAGGTTGTTTGACTAAAGTAATAATTTTTTAACATCAATTTGGCACAATGTAACAATAAGAGAGATTATAAAGTTTACATGGAATTCAGAGGATTTATTCACAAAAGATAATAGTTTACAACCGTGGGTGAAAATAAATCTATACAAATGGGATAGGCACAAAGTAGAAGTATCTGAAAACCCTCTATGTATAAAGAAATTCTTCTTTAGAAGTAGATGGCAAAGGCATTCACACTCTTATAAATGTGCGAATAATAAAGGAAAATTATTCCACGATATCTGTCGTCATTTTACGGAATATAATTCTCCATCATCAAATCTAATCGATTTTTTTTAACTCTAATCCTACAAATCTTTTTTTAATCCCTTCATACCTGTATAAGTACACGTACGCGATCGTGTGGGCCAGTCAGTTGAAATTCGGCAGTGCCACAGTCGACATGGCGTTAATTTTTAATAGTGTGCTTTTAGATATTGCGGCTCTGCTCAGTTTGTGTGCAGTGGGAATTTATTTCTATGTTAAAAACATCTATTCGTATTGGGACAGAAGAAATGTGAAATCTCTCAAACCGATCTTTCCCTTTGGCAACCTCAAGGATGCTTTGTTACTTAAGAAAACCTTTGTCGACTTATTATCGGATTTATACTACAGCACGGATGAGCCAGTTATTGGGATTTACGTAACTAATAAGCCTGGTCTCTTGGTTCGAGACACCAAGATAGTTCACTCAATCATGATAAAAGATTTTCAGTATTTCCACGATCGCGGTGTGTATGTCAATGAAGAGGATGATCCACTGTCTGGACATCTTTTTTCATTGCCCGGTGAGAAATGGAAAAATCTACGCAGCAAATTGACACCAACATTTACATCCGGAAGAATCAAGGCTATGTTCCCAACGTTCCTCGATTGTGGCAAAAGCTTGCAATCATACTTGGACAAAAATGCTGATGCAAACATTGAAGTCGAAATGCGCAATTTGATGGCCTGTTACGCGACCAATATTATTGCTTCTGTTGCATTTGGATTAGAAACAGACACAATCATCGAACCTGAGGCCACATTTAGGATTATGGGTCGAAAGGTAAAATTCAAACTCTAGTAAGCGTTTTATAATCAAGCTCAAAATGATTGTTATCATTTCAGTTTTTCGATCCGACTCTGAAAAATCTTTTAAGATTAGCTTGTTTGTTCCTAATACCCCATATTGGTAAAATGTTCAAAGTAAAATCTGTGGAAAATGATTATGAAGCATTCATCTTCAAAATGGTCAAAGACACAATGGATTATCGTGAGAAGAATAATATCGTTAGAAAGGATTTCATGCAACTCCTCTTGCAACTGAAGCACACGGGAAAAGTCGATTATGAAGACACATGGAATATTGTTAAATCAAATGATGGTAAAAAAACGAAATCCGGAATTACACAGAAACATATATGTAAGAAATACGAAATTTTTCTCTCTTGATACAGATGACGTGAAAAAAGTATCCTTTAATGAACTGGCCGCTCAGGCTCACGTGTTCTTCCTGGGTAGCTTCGAAAATACGTCAACCACGATGTCTTTCTGCTTCTACGAACTGGCTAAAAATCCCGACATTCAAGCCAAAGTTCAGACCGAAATCGATGAAGTAACGAAAAAATATGACGGCAAAATTACATATGAATCAATGAACGAAATGAAATATTTAGAAAGCTGTATTGATGAGACACTCAGAATGTACGGCCCTGTTCCTGTCCTCAATCGCGAGTGCACCAGAGAATATAAACTCCCCGGAACTAACATAACAGTGGAGAAAGGAACGCGAATATTCATTCCCTCTCATGCAATTCACAACGATCCTCAGAATTTCCCAGATCCAGATACTTTTAAACCAGAAAGATTTTCCACTGATGAGTGGAACTCTGCCGGAGAACTCAAATACATGCCATTCGGAGACGGACCGAGAGTATGCATTGGATTGCGAATGGGAAAACTCCAAGTGAAAATTGGAATAGTGCTTATTCTATCTAAATTCAACATTCATTTGGGTGATAGACTACAGAAAATGAAGACACTCAAGTACGAATTAAAGAGTTTCACACTTGCAGTTGAGGGTGGAATGCATTTCAAAGTATCGCACAGAAAGGCATTTTGAATACACAAATTACAAGTATAAAAACTGTTTGTAACAAAAACTATCATAAGAAACGTATGAGATATAAATAAAGGTTGATTGACTTAAGTAATAATTTTTTAACATGAATTTAGCACAATGTAACAATAAGAGTGATTATAAAGTTGACATGGAATTCAGAGGATTTATTCACAAAAGAAAATTGTTTACAACCGCGGATGAAAAAAGATACAAATCGGAAGGACACAAAGAAGAAGTATCTAAAAACCCTGTATGTATAAAGAAATTCTTCTTTAGAAGTGGATGGCAAAGGCATACACACTCTCATAAATGTGCGAATAATAACGGAAAATTATTCCACGATATCTGTCGTCATTTTACGGAATAAATTACCTCAACGTCAAATTTGATGGATCCTCTTTTTTCTCACTCTAATTCAAGAAATCTTCATTAATCTCTTCTCACCTGTATAAATACACGTACGCGATCGTGTGGGCCAGTCAGTTGAAATTCGGCAGTACCACGGTCAACATGGCGTTAATTTTTGATAGTGTGCTGTTGTACATTGTGGCTCTGCTCAGTTTGTGTGCAGTGGGAATTTATTTCTATGTTAAAAACATCTATTCGTATTGGGACAGAAGAAATGTGAAATCTCTAAAACCGATCTTTCCCTTTGGCAACCTCAAGGATGCTTTGTTACTTAAGAAAACCTTTGTCGACTTATTATCGGATTTATACTACAGCACGGATGAGCCAGTTATTGGGATTTACGTAACTAATAAGCCTGGTCTCTTGGTTCGAGACACCAAGATAGTTCACTCAATCATGATAAAAGATTTTCAGTATTTCCACGATCGCGGTGTGTATGTCAATGAAGAGGATGATCCACTGTCTGGACATCTTTTTTCATTGCCCGGTGAGAAATGGAAAAATCTACGCAGCAAATTGACACCAACATTTACATCCGGAAGAATCAAGGCTATGTTCCAAACGTTCCTCGACTGCGGCAAAAGTTTAGAAGCACACTTAACAAAGAATGCTGATACAAACACTGAAGTCGAAATGCGCAATTTAATAGCTTGCTACGCGACCAATATTATTGCTTCTGTTGCATTTGGATTAGAAACAGACACAATCATCGAACCTGAGGCCACGTTTAGGATTATGGGTCGAAAGGTAAAATTCAAACTCTAGTAAGCGTTTTATAATCAAGCTCAAAATGATTGTTATCATTTCAGTTTTTCGATCCGACTCTGAAAAATCTTTTAAGATTAGCTTGTTTGTTCCTAATACCCCATATTGGTAAAATGTTCAAAGTCAAATCTGTGGAAAATGATTATGAAGCATTCATCTTCAAAATGGTCAGAGATACAATGGATTATCGTGAGAAGAATAATATCATTAGAAAGGATTTCATGCAACTACTCTTGCAACTGAAGCACACGGGAAAAGTCGATTATGAAGACACATGGAATATTGTGAAATCAAATGATGGTAAAAAAACGAAATCCGGAATTACACAGAAACATATATGTAAGAAATACGAAATTTTTCTCTCTTGATACAGATAACGCGAAAAAAGTATCCTTTAATGAACTGGCCGCTCAGGCTCATGTGTTCTTCCTGGGTGGCTTCGAAACTACGTCAACCACGATGTCTTTCTGCTTCTACGAACTGGCTAAAAATCCTGACATTCAAGCCAAAGTTCAGACCGAAATCGATGAAGTAACGAAAAAATATGACGGCAAAATTACATATGAATCAATGAACGAGATGAAGTACTTGGAAAACTGCATCAATGAAACACTCAGAATGTACGGCCCTGTTCCTGTCCTCAATCGCGAGTGCACCAGAGAATATAAACTCCCCGGAACTGATATCACACTAGAGAAAGGAACGCGAATCTTCATTCCTTCTCATGCAATTCACAACGATCCTCAAAATTTCCCAGATCCAGATACTTTTGAGCCAGAAAGATTTTGCACTGATGAGTGGAACTCTGCCGGAGAACTCAAATACATGCCATTCGGAGACGGACCGAGAGTATGCATTGGATTGCGAATGGGAAAACTCCAAGTGAAAATTGGAATAGTGCTTATTCTATCTAAATTCAACATCCATTTGGGTGAAAGATTGCAGAAAATGAAGACACTCAAGTACGAAGTGAAGTCATTTATACCAGCAATTGAAGGTGGAATGCAAGTCAAAGTGTCACACAGAAAATAAGTTGGAATACTATTTACATGCCATATTGTCAAGAAATTCACTTTTGGTCCAACAAAGCTGAAGTAAAAATTATTGATACATAATGAATTATAAAGCATGTAGTAATCAGGAATTATTATTGCTGATATATAATATTTTTGAGGACAAAAATTGTATGCCCTTTAGGTCTTTCAGGAGACTGCTTTTACACAAATCTTAAAAATTATCTCATGAACTCATTAATCTCCTAATTGCACAAATATATTTTATTATAAATGTGATTAATATCTTGTATTTTCTGTTATTCTAATACAACTTCTCTTTATCACTGGAAATCAAGCTTAAATAACCTTTCGATAGTGTGGTAGATCAAGACGATCGCTCATGCTCAAGAGTTGCTAGTTCGAAGGAGCTTTACAATACATAAATAAAAAAAAACACTCAGATAAAAAATACAATGTTCATGCTTATCGATATTTCCACCACTTACAACTGAATTTCTTTCAGTGTATGATTTTAGCAAAATATTAAGCTAGTAAATACCAGAATATTTATTAGAGCTCTTCAAAATCTTTACAAACGTTTTTTGTCTTGACGGTGCGTTTACACTTTTTGTGAATGACTAATAATTTCCCTTCGACTCATGCTTACTCTGTATTCGCAGAACCAGTCTTCTTTAATCTCTGCTTTGCTGTATAAAAACCCAAAAACCATTGTTTCGGCCAGTCAGTTGAAATTCGGCAGTGCCACGGTCAACATGGCGTTAATTTTTGATAGTGTGCTTTTGGATATTGCGGCCCTGCTCAGTTTTTGTGCAGTGGGACTTTATTTCTATTTCAAACACATCTATTCATATTGGGACAGAAGAAATGTGAAATCAATTAAACCAGTCATTCCTTTTGGCAACATCAAGGATGCCATTTTGCTGAAGACAACTTTCGCAGAGAATTTTGTGGATATATATAATAGCACGGATGAGCCAGTCATTGGCGTTTATGCCATAAATCAACCTGGTCTCATGATTCGTGACATTCATTTAGTTCGTTCAATTATGATTAAAGATTTTCAGTATTTCCACGATCGCGGTGTGAATGTTAATGAGGATATTGATCCACTGTCTGGACATCTTTTTTCATTGCCCGGTGAGAAATGGAAAAATCTACGCAGCAAACTGACACCAACATTTACATCCGGAAGAATCAAGGCTATGTTCCAAACGTTCCTCGACTGCGGCAAAAGTTTAGAAGCACACTTAACAAAAAATTCTGATGCAAACACTGAAGTCGAAATGCGCAATTTGATGGCTTGTTACGCGACCAATATTATTGCTTCTGTTGCATTTGGATTAGAAACAGACACAATCATCGAACCTGAGGCCACGTTTAGGATTATGGGTCGAAAGGTAAAAATACATCATATAAAATGTTCACAATTGAACTCACAATTTTCATAATCCTTTCAGTTTTTCGATCCAACTTTGAAAAATCTCTTCAGATTCACATGTACATTTATTTTGCCACGATTCGGCAAAATGCTGAATGTGAAGTCTGTGGATAATGATTATGAAGCTTTCATCTTCAAAATGGTCAAAGATACAATGGATTATCGCGAGAAGAATAATATAATTAGAAAGGATTTTATGCAACTCCTTTTGCAACTGAAGCACACGGGAAAAGTCGATTATGAGGATTCGTGGAATTTCGAAAAATCGAAAAATGGTAAACATAATTCTAAAAATTGCAAGAAATGTAGTGAAAATGCAATATTTTCTGTTTTAGGTGATGTAAAAAACATATCTTTCGAAGAACTAGCCGCTCAGGCTCATGTGTTCTTCCTGGCTGGCTTCGAAACTACGTCAACCACGATGTCTTTCTGCTTCTACGAACTGGCTAAAAATCCCGACATTCAAGCCAAAGTTCAGACCGAAATCGATGAAG
Organism: Phlebotomus argentipes; assembly: GCF_947086385.1. NCBI lineage: Eukaryota > Metazoa > Arthropoda > Insecta > Diptera > Psychodidae > Phlebotomus > Phlebotomus argentipes. The sequence goes on along the minus strand of NW_026776181.1, from coordinate 1,600,926 downwards.
TAACGAAGAAATATGACGGCAAAATTACATATGAATCAGTGAACGAAATGAAATACTTAGAAAGCTGTATTGATGAGACACTCAGAATGTACGGCCCTGTTCCTGTCCTCAATCGCGAGTGCACCAGAGAATACAAACTCCCCGGAACTAACATAACAGTGGAGAAAGGAACGCGAATCTTCATTCCCTCGCATGCAATTCAAAATGATCCAAAACACTTCCCAGATCCAGATACATTCAAACCTGAGAGATTTTCCACTGATGAGTGGAACTCTGCTGGAGGACTCAAATACATGCCATTCGGAGACGGACCGAGAGCTTGCATTGGATTGCGAATGGGAAAACTTCAGGCAAAAATCGGAATAGTTCTAATTCTATCCAAATTCAACATTCATTTGGGTGAAAGACTGCAAAAAATGAAAAAATTCAAGTATGAGTTGAAGAGTTTCACGCCAGCTATCGAAGGTGGAATGCATGTTAAAGTGACTCGCAGGACTCATTAAAGTATTGTAATTATGTGGCAAAACAATAAATCAAAGGCTTCGCTTCATATTGCACAGATAAGATAATTCGATACCACTTTACTTTAGCGATTTTCTGGGGACTCTCTTTTTTACAGATAAGGTTATTATCGTGTGAATGTCAAGTCCAAATGAAGTAAGCAATCTGTGTCTCCCTGCTAAATATATGTTTGGAAGTATCCACAAAAAAGATAAAAATTGACGAAATCATCACGAAATCGTTGTTGTTATTATGAAACATGAGCAAAAAGAACAAATTCAGCAGACGAAAGCTCCAAACTCGTGATCATATTCATTTTATAGCCAGAAACCTGTTCTGGTCTCAAAAAAAATTCGTAATATTTCGAGAAATTAAGATATGTGCCAGTCACTGCGCGGGTTTGTTTTGATACACAACCACGCAACACAGTGAGATCAATATATCAGTCGATTACATTCAGCATATTCGTTTCTGGATGTGATAATAATTTTTTATCTTATCGCCGCGGTTGATTTAAATAGTAGCGTGAATTCAGTAAATTTCACAGTTGCTTTGCATAGTTCTACGTGAGCGTTTGGAAATTGTTCTCGAGGAATATCATGGCCATTGGCGTGTTTATTGTGAGTTTCATCGTTGCCACCGTTGGCGTGTTCTATTTCTACTTGAAGGGAGTGTACAAGTATTGGAAGAAGCGCAATGTTGAGTTTGTGGAGCCGTCCTTTCCCTTCGGAAACATGAAGGACGTATTGCTGGGAAGGATAGACCTTGGAGGAGCACTTCTAGACTTCTACAACCAAGCCAAGGACAAATTCTTTGGAATCTACCTAATAAATAGACCGTGTTTGATGATCAAAGATCCAGAACTGGTCAAAACCATAATGATAAAGGACTTTGATCACTTTGTCGATCGTGGAATCTTCATCGATGAGGAAATCGATCCACTGGCTGGAAACCTGTTCTCCCTATCTGGACACAAATGGCACAAGCTCCGCGTAAAGCTCACACCCACATTTACCTCAGGAAAACTACGTGCTATGTTCCCAAGTGTTATCACAGCGGCGGAAAACATGCAAAGGCACCTCTTGAAGAACATTACCGATCGAGGACAGGACAATATCTATGAAGTGAGAGATTTGTCGGCCAGATTCCTCACAGATTTAATAGCGTCTGTGGCCTTTGGAATTAACGTGGACAGCGTCACAGATCCCAACACGCATTTCCGCAAGATGGGACAGAAAGCTTTGGCACCGACATTCAGGAATGGCACTGCCATTGCCTTGTCTTTCATGGCCCCAAAACTCATGGAACTCTTCCGACTCAAGCAAGTTGAGGACGATGTCGAGAAGTTCATGATTTCCGTCGTTGAGCAGACGGTAAAACATCGCGAGAAGAACAACATTTTCCGAGAGGACTTTATGCAGCTCCTCATTCAGCTCAGAAACAGTGGAATAGTGAAAGAAGACGGAGACTGGAGTGCTGAAACTGTTGATAGTAAGTAGGAAAAACTTGGCATGAAGTTTTTCGTCTGTAATTCACTGCAATCTCTTCCAGAATTGCAACAAACAATGACTCTCAATGAAATTGCCGCTCAAGCAACAGTATTCTTCTTTGCCGGCTTCGAAACTTCATCCACAGTCATGTCTTTCTGTCTTTATGAATTGGCAAAGAATCGGGAGATTCAGGAGCGCGTCTATCAAGAGATTAAGCAAGTTTTGAGTGAGAATGACTCGAAATACTCATATGAGAGTCTCAGGCAGATGAAGTTCCTGGAAGCCTGCATGGATGGTGAGAAAAATTTATAACTCTTCAACAATCATTCAACTAATTTTCCTCCATTTCAGAGTCAATGCGAGTTTATCCACCTGTTCCAATGCTCCTTCGCATATGCACAAAAGACTACCAAATTCCAGACACGAATGTAATAGTAGAAAAAGGAACAAACATCCTGATATCGCTCTTAGGCCTCCAGAAAGATCCAAAATATTTTGAAAAGCCAGATGTCTTCGATCCAGAACGCTTTCTTCCACAAAACCAGGATAAAATAACTCCCTTCTCCTTCCTGCCGTTTGGAGATGGTCCCCGGAGCTGCATTGGGGCGCGAATGGGGAGAATCAATGCAAAAGTTGGCTTGGCCGTGCTTCTCTCTACATTCCGCTTTGAATTGGGTCCAACAATGGGCAATGAACTAAAGATGCATGCTAATCAAGTCATCATGCAGCCCGTCGATGGTATTAAATTGCGATTTATACCACGAGAAGTTAGATAAAGACTTACCTGTGAAAATCCAACTTCAAAAGACTCTCAATTTCCATTTCGAAGAGTTGGGTATTTTGTATCCATTCTCCGATTGCCTCATCATTGGTTGTCACTTCCAAATCCTCCATGGGCAATGCTGTATATTTGGCACGGTATCTCTTCACGGCAAATTCCTCGCTCTGTGGAAAATCCAGTGAGATTAGGAGTGAATTTTATTAACATTTTCATCACTCACCATGGCTGGAATTTGGCATCCCTCCCAAGAGAGCTTTAATTCCTCCAGCGGCTTGTTTTCCGCATTCTGCAAGTTGAGAAAAATGTTATGACTAAGTTTCTGATATTTGCAGAGCTGTTAATTTACATTAAATTGATAGTTTTTCATTTTTTCTCTCAGCGAACGAAAACACCTTTTCACACCGAAAGTAGGGCTAGGTTCACTTCGCCCCATTTCGCCCTTCGCCGCTGTGACGGTTCTTGTTGTTTGCATGTTGACATGACAGAGGCGCTGATGATAGCTTGAAGCCAAAATTTAAAGGCTTTCCCTCCAAATTATATTCTCAGCGAAATTTCTAAAAAATTATATACATTTCAAGAAAATCTATATTTTTCATACGAAAGTGAAAAAGACTACATATGAATTTTCAGTTTCCTTTATTGCCATATTGAGAAATGCGTAGAATAAAGCAATTGAAGAATATAATAATAAAAGCATTAGAATTGTGCAGAATAAACATAAAAGATGCAAGAGTTTGCCAAAGTCATTGCCAAAATGTCTATGTCATCATAATCCAATCCATTTAAGTGCGAGCAACGTAAGTGTTTGTGAAACGAACACTGCATTCACCAACTCCCATGTTAGAAGTCTGGTTTGCAAAGTCCTGAAGAGTTCTGGCTTGGTTGTTCCTGTCGAATGGGAAGCCCATCGCCCGGCGATCAGGGTACAATTTGTTGCGAATGCCACAGAAGGCGTAAGAATCGCTGCACTGGTCACTTCTGGAAGATTATATTGAGAGAATCGATAAGAAAAATAATTAATTGCGAAAATAAGATTGTACTCACGCATCGATGTTTTCATTGACTGTGTCGTCATTGAAGTTGGAAATCATGACGAAAGTATCCATGGTGAAGCCTTCTGGAGAGCCTTTTGGCACCAGAAGATGATTAGGCCAGCCACAACCGCAGAAGTTAAACTGATCCTGACCTAACGGACGCCTGGCAGCAGTTCCAATGTTGCGGAAGGTTCGATCGTAAGGGATTGTCACGTTAGACTCTTCATCTCGACGATTGATGGTGTTCACTCCAGGACTCACTTCAAGAAAAGAAAGAATTATATCTCTAATTCTCTACAAAGAGTCTTTGAGATGCAGTTCTGAGAGAACTAAATAAAGCTAATCTAATCTAATATAAATGTTAATTCAGATAATTTCCTTACAATTCACGGTGAAGCGATCCATTTCGATCATGAGAACTCGCTGGTCCCTGAATGTGAAAGGCATTCCACGTTCATCAGTCCTCGGGCACATGAAGATCCTACAGGTTCCTTGACGAGTAGCGCCTGAGTCATTGTTAACCGTGATTCTCCAGGAGAACGGAGCATGCTGAAGATGAGTGAATTGGGCGAAAACATTTCCTTGTGGGCCAAAGTCCAAACCAGCACCCAAATTGAGTTCTCCTCGTTGCCAGTATGTCAAGATCACATTGGCTGGTGTGTTTCGCTGAGTCATTTGGCAAGCGACTGACTGAACAGTCACCCCATCGAATGATAGAACGTTGGGAGTGTAGGGTTGCAGAGTGTTCTTGTGCTTCTGGAAGATCTGATCGATGTAAGCGTGCCAGCGGTAGAAGATTGGATCTCTCATGGCTGTGGTCACATCTCCCATAACACCAAACTGTTCCAAGAATCGATTGTCTGGATCATGGTTGTAGGCGATCACGTTGTGGCCCATATTGTGGAGATTTCCGTATAAACGAGGATTCGGAGAAAGGATTGAAGCTTCAATCATATCTCCAAGTAAATCTATACCACGCGATTCGTCCAATTGAAGTCTCTGACCTGATGGCTGTGAATACAATAAGAAGTAACACAATAATGAATGTTAAAAAGAAAAGAAGAACTCACCGTTTCAACATATCCTTGATCAATGGCCTGTAAGATTCTATCACGCCATCCTTCCAAGTCAGAAATTTGCACCTGAGTATTGTCTTCAGGCCGGTCGATATCTTTTAAAGTAACATCTGCGAATCTTGGTGGATAAGTTTGATTGTTGGAAGAACGAGAAAGCTTAGGAAAATATCCTTCCGGAACAGCTTCTCTAAGATTGTTTAGGCGTCGCACTCGGGCTAAACGGTTGCAGAGACGCTCAATGTTGTAACGAGCGATGATTTGAGCGTGCATGTAGTAGAAAAGCTCTCCTCGACGATCCTTGCGAACAACCCGCTCCGGTCCATCACCGGGATAGACAAGATGCCAATGCCAGTGATGAAGATTCACGCCAATGTCCTCACGGAAATACGCCAATCGCTGTTCTTCCTCGCGTTCAGAAGCTGTGTAACTGGGCGGAATGACGATGGGACGCTGAAAATAAATACCATATAAAAGTTACCGATGGAATTCTATTAGTAATTCTAAAACTAAGTGATTAAAGTAACTAAGTAACTAAATTCTAATTCTGAGTAATTCTATTACTTACCCTCACGCCATCAGGAACGAAGGCATTTTCTTCACGAGCTTGAGGAAGAACTTCGGGATCCACAAACTGATTGGGAAAGGTCTCAGCCACTGATGGAATCGGCGTGTTTTGCGTATCAGCGCGGTGTTGCATAGCCACAGACAATGAGTATTGATACATTTGAGGATTTACGCGATCGTGAGCATAAGAAGCGTACGAAAAGAGAGTGTCCGTATCTGGTGCGTCCAAGAAAATCTCAATCAAGCGTCCGGCAATTTGTGTGTGCTTTCGATTGAAGAGGCAGAAAGGCTTCTTCCTGGGCAACTCCTCGGCAAAGTCAAGATTTGGCGGAGCGCGTGATGACACTGGTACTGTCCGGTTCACATCGTCCTCGCCGAAACGACTCTGGATCTCCGTCGAGACATCCTGGTACTTCTCAGTGTAGTAATCTGGTGGTACATCCACCCTCACCTTACCAGTTTCGTCACTCTTCACGCCGAAGATGGGCTCGTAAGGGCGCTGGAAGAGCAAAGCCAAATCCTTGGTGTTGGACATTGTGAAGCACTGAAGAGAGATTCTCTGGACAAGTTGTTAGAACAGCAGAGAAGCTTGTACTGACTTTCTTTGCTCTAGTCCTCCGGCTTTTATATTTGCATTTGACCACAAGAGCGATAAGAACTGTTGGGAAAGGTCTTTAGTGAAATGTTGAGTGCATAATCAACATCCTGACCACAGAGAGTATCATGAGTGGTAAAGAGTTTCCTCGGCTTATCTGACCAAAAATGTGGTGAACACTTTTTGGCAGCAATGGTGAAGAGAGAAGAAAAAGAGGCTGGAGTAGTAAAGGCAATGCTTTTTGCTTTCTTCTCATTTTTTTCACTTTTCGACTGCTTTTCGAGGAACAAATTATTAGATTGAAATATGAATTTTTGCAAGTATTCTTAGCAATTGTACATTTATTATAATTTTCAATTACAGATCCTTACTTTTTATCATATTATCAAGACAAATTCAGATATCTGTGTAAAACAGAGGTAATAAATTTAAAGGCATGCATAAATAATATGAATAAGCACATACTCAGCTTGTGCTTTTGTGTGAAATGCGGAATGCGGGTGATATTTTTTGTTTAATTTTAATTCAATTAGAATAGACAGAATAATTGCACATGAATCTATCTGATCATAATCCAATCCATTTAAGTGCGAGCAACGTAAGTGTTTGTGAAACGAACACTGCATTCACCAACTCCCATGTTAGAAGTCTGGTTTGCAAAATCCTGAAGAGTTCTGGCTTGGTTGTTCCTGTCGAATGGGAAGCCCATCGCCCGGCGATCAGGGTACAATTTGTTGCGAATGCCACAGAAGGCGTAAGAATCGCTGCACTGGTCACTTCTGGAAGATTATATTGAGAGAATCGATAAGAAAAATAATAAAAGGTAAAAATAAGATTATACTCACGCATCGATGTTTTCATTGACTGTGTCGTCATTGAAGTTGGAAATCATGACGAAAGTGTCCATGGTGAAGCCTTCTGGAGAGCCTTTTGGCACCAGAAGATGATTAGGCCAGCCACAACCACAGAAGTTGAATTGATTATCGTCTGTGGCACTTTGGGCAGTAGCTCCAATGTTACGAAAAGTTCGGTTATATGGAATGGTTATGGCAGAATGTTCATCTCGACGATTGATGGTGTTCACTCCAGGATTCACTTCAAGAAAAGAAAAGAAAAGAAAGAATTTTTACCTTATTTGCAAGGAACACCGTTTTCTCTATACATTTCACAGTGAAGCGATCCATTTCTATCATGAGAACTCGCTGATCCCTGAATGTGAAAGGCATTCCACGTTCGTCATTCCTTGGACTCATAAAAATCCTACAATACCCTGTGCGAATGGAGTTCGATTCGTTATTCACTTCAATTTTCCAGGAGAACGGAGCGTGCTGAAGATGAGTGAATTGGGCAAATATGTTTCCTTCAGGTCCAAAATCCATACCAGCGGCTAGATTAAGCTCTCCTCGTTGCCAATAAGTCAAAATCACATTGGCTGGAGTGTTTTGCTGAGTCATTTGGCAAGCGACTGACTGAACAGTCACTCCAACAAAATCTAAATCATTAGAAGTGTAAGATGGTAAAGTGTCCTTATGCTTCCGGAAGATTAGATCCAAATACGAATGCCAGCGGTAGAAGATTGGATCCCTCATGGCTGTGGTCACGTCTCCCATAACACCAAACTGTTCAAGGTAATTATTATCGGGATCATGATTATACGCAATCACATTGTGGCCCATATTATGAAGATCACCGTACAACCGAGGATTCGGAGAAAGGATTGAAGCTTCAATCATATCTCCAAGTATATCAATGCCACGTGATTCGTCCAGTGGAATTCGCTGGCCTGTTGTCTGTGAAAACAATAATAAAGAGTAGAAAAAAAGAAAGTAATACTCAAGGAAGAACTCACTGTTTCAACATATCCTTGATCAATGGCCTGTAAAATTCTATCGCGCCATCCTTCCAGATCAGAAATTTGCACCTGAGTATTGTCATCAGGTCGATCAATGTCTTTAAGAGTAACATTTGTGAATCTTGGCGGATAGGTTTGATTATTGGAAGAACGAGAAAGCTTAGGAAAATATCCTTCCGGAATGGCTTCTCTGAGGTTACTGAGATGACGAACACGACCCATGCGATTACAAAGACGTTCAATATTGTAACGAGCGATAATCTGGGAGTGCATGTAATAGAAAAGCTCTCCTCGACGATCCTTGCGAACGATCCTTTCTGGCCCGTTAGCTGGGTAGACAAGATGCCAATGCCAGTGATGAAGATTCACGCCAATGTCCTCACGGAAATACGCCAATCGCTGTTCTTCCTCGCGTTCAGAAGCTGTGTAACTGGGCGGAATGACGATGGGACGCTGTAAAATGAATTCCAGATCCCAGCTACCAATGGAATTATATAAGAAACTTCATTAACTTACTCTCACGCCATCAGGAACGAAGGAACACTCTTCGCGAGCTGTAGGAAGAATCGCTGGATCAAGAAACTGATTGGGAAAGGTCTCAGCCACTGAAGGAATTGGAATATTTTGGGTATCAGCGCGGTGTTGCATAGCCACAGATAAGGCGTACTGATAAAGTTGTGGGTTCACGCGATCGTGAGCATAAGCAGCACAAGAGAAGAGAGAGTCCACATCTTTGGCATTAAAAAAGATCTCAATCAGACGACCTGAAATCTCGGTGTGCTTTCGGCAAAAGAGGCAGAATGGCTTTGAAGAATATCGTGGCAAATCTGCGGCAAAATCCAAATTCGGCAAATCTTCCAATGTGACCGGAATTATTTTCACATTATCCGTTCCAAAACGAGATTGAATCTCAGTGGAAACATTTTTGTACTTATCAGTGTAAAAATTTGAAGGCACTTCCACTCTCACGTTTTCCGATTTATCATTCTTTACGCCGAAAATGGGTTCTAAAGGGCGTTGAAAAAGTAAAGCCAAATTCTTTGTATTGGACATGGTTAAGAACTGGCTAATTTCACTATAGACCTTTCCTTTTATACCCATAACTAAATGCAGTCATTTAATGGTGAATCGACTGAATGCATGCATGCATTAATCCACATCCTGACCACAAAATGCGTCTGAGAAGTGGTAAAGTTTCCTCAGTTTATCTGCTTATCTGTAAAGTATTATTCATAAATACTGGTATCATACACCTTAAAGTAGCTTTAAGCTATTGGCTTTTGATGTGTCGATTGACTGATTTTACAAATAGATGAAACTGGTTTTCTTCTTAAAGACCTTTTGTTTTAGACTAGTGAACAACCACATAAGAAAATAAAATGATAACAAATTTTTGGAAACTTCTATCCTAACCGCAATTTGGTAAAGAGTTTCACATTGCAATGCGGTTAGTGAGTTTTAACAATTGGTAAAGAGAATAATAAAATGTTTAGTGAATGTTATTGCATTGTATTTAATTAACACTGACATTGTATTTGAGAAAATTGGCTGCATTTTCACTGTTGGAAAGATGAAATTGAATCATCAGCACCAAATACGTCGTCACGGCTGCCACAATCTTAAGAAGAACAAGAGAATAACAGAAAAGTTTAATTAGGTTCAATATGTCTTGAGAGCAACTTACCGAAGTGATTAACTTGGAGTCGAGTTTGAAGAAGCCGCATGCACTGAAATTGACCTCTTTGTGCCAAAGTTGAAAGGAGAAAAGCTGGACAATGTGGAAGATTTCTGGATATTCCACAGCTTCTCGGATGCTCAGAAGAGCGCCTCCAATGGCTTTAGAGGCGTTCCTGGTTGAACTACAAACCATCACATTGGCCAGAATGAGTAAGGCTTGAGTTGAGGTCCAAATTAGAGTGATTGCCATCATTGGTATGTTGAAATTAATGGCTTGAATGGATGTGGCAAAGATGTAATAAAGCTGGACAGTGATAACACCAAAGGCTGCTATGACTGACACGAGAAGATAAGGTCCAAATGCTCTCTGGACATCACAAATCAAATTAACAATGCTGCAGTGAATTCCTCTAAGGCTTTCCAGGTGAGTTCTTAAAATCTGGAATTTTTGTTGCTGATTTGTTAGTCCAATTTTATCCCAACGTGAGAGTTTCTCCAATGATCTGTTCATTATCAAGATCTTCCTCTTGATCAGTCTAATTAGGTTGTAGTACTGAAATTCTTTCATTGTTATAATGAGAATTGGAGTGAAGCAGATGAAAAAATAGCATAGTTGAAGGTTTATCTCGAATCCTTTCACATAAAGTCCACTTATCATAGCACAAAGACACATCGAGACTCCGGCTGGGATGATCAATAAACCTACTAATTGTAGGTAAAGTTCCCTTAAACAGCCGTGGTAAGAAATAGATATTCCCAGAAGACACATTTGTTGATCAATCTTGGCGATTTGCTCAAAGATCTTCACTCCTAAATCTCGATAGTAAATCCCTGTAATTAGTGCCACCATATAAACACAAAAGACGGTGTAAATCTGACCCCAGGACGAGAAATTCGCGATTGAGTTTAATTTCTGCATATCTTTGTGATGATCCTGAAGCTCTGTCAGGGAGATTTTGAAGAGGAGCATGAGAACTATCACCAATATTGACGAATACACTGTAGAAATCGATGATTTTGAAATTCGCGGACCAGTTGGTGACTTCCGAAGTACAAGAGGAGTTAATCCACAAATCCTGGAGATTCTCAAAATGGGACATATCGTTAGATAAATCGAATTTTCACTGTGAACAGGCTCTGCACTCTTCACGTTGTACATCTCCAATGGCTGTTGAAACACTTCTGACCGAGAAATTTTATCTGATAATCGCTTTCACTCTCCTGAATTAAACCGCTCAATCAATATTTATGCAGAGAGATGAGAGAGAATTGAAGAATTCTATTCAGCCACCATTTATCTACGGGTAAAAAGAGAAAAGGGTGTGTTTCCACTCTTCACTGGTATTACGCATTAGGCAAATTAAAAGTAATTTGATCCCTCTAAAACTACGCTTCCCATGAGAGCGTTTTATGACATTTCATTTGCTTCGTCCAGTTTGCACTTCACTTTACGATTAATTGATGTTCATGTGAGTAAATATTTGATAAAATTAGCCTTTATTGCGTTAGATAAGGAATAATACATTTTTTACAAGTTTTACATTATGCTTCCCCGCGTCGAATCACTGGCTGACAACATACACACAAAATTTATGCTCAACAGTTTTCTGTTCATTCAGAAATGGTTAAGAGAAATTAAATCTCTTGGGGTCATGAAAAAATCGCGCACTTTTCCACATGAGAGGAGGAGAAGTAGCTGAGAGAAAAGCTTGCAATTGCAGACAGCGAAGATGTTGTGATGCATTCAACAATATGTTGAATATCCGGAAGGGCACTTGCGCGGGAAGAGAGCGCGCCATTGTGGGCATAAAGTTGATGCCACAGGTGCGAATTCAGCGAAATGCACTAGCGAACAATTGCTCATTTAAATAGTCTATTCCCGCCTCTTTGTCTCCTCCTCTCACTTTCGCCTCGAATGATTCACACTCACGCGCCCACAAGCACTCCCTTCAGCTCTTGATGACACTGTATCCGGAACTGATCACCACATCGCGCGTGTCTGGCGACTCCGCCAGGATCACGTCCGGCTCAACGCGGCTCTCCACGATTTCCGAACCGGCAGACTCCATGGGATCTTGAGTGTCTAGTGAGAAGATTGTCGTGGACTCTTCAATTGAATCCTCATCTGACCCTTCGTCATGATCCATTTGCTGAATGATTCCACTGTCCACAACTGTTGCCTTATCCAGATCATCCGTGGCGGCATTGGCTTCAGCCACGTTTACAAAAGCAGAGGACAATTCTCCGCTCAGACGATTCACTGATCTCGAAGGGATGTCATACATGAAGATCTCCTTGTCCGTGTCGTTTTGAGGATTCCTAGAAAATAGAAATGCATTTAGTAGAAAGTCAAAAAAGGAATGTGCCGAATGATTTCTTTAACTTACTTTGTCACAAGCAGAACTACGCTCTGGAACTCCACATCAGTGGTGGCTTCCTTGTCCAGCCACTTCTTGAAGTTCTCTTGGGAAGGTTTCTTGATCAACTGCTTGAGAGCATCTCCGGCCAAGAATCGCACTTGCTTGGCATCAATCACATCCCTCTCGAAGCGTCCATCCACGGTGTCCTCAACAGTTTGTAGGTTGTCCACAGGCGCCAATACAACAACACTGCTGATTTTCTTGCCCATAAGCTCCTGTGGGATGGGGAAATGAGCTCCGTTGATCTTAAGCGGCAGGTATCTGTTATAGTTGTGATCGCCGATGTCCACCGAGGGCAGAACTGTTGAGTCTTGCTTAATGTATTTGTCAGAGATGGCCTTCTGCGAGGCTGCGTCGAATCTCACGACTCTCAGGTCCACATTCTCCTTGTCTGAGAGCGCCGGAGTCGCTTCGTCTAGCTTCGAACGCTTCTCCTTGTCCGGATTGGCAAACACTTCAACGCGGTTGGAGCTAGAAATTTGAGATGCTCCGCCGGCGTTGAAGAAATTCGCCAGATGCTCTGGCGGGAGATTCTCAAGAGCAGTGTCTCCGATTTTGTCGTAATCGAGAACACTGATGTCGGCATTGTCCAGGATTCCAGAGGAGAGGAGTTGTTCCCGAAGATCATCAGGCACCTCGTCTGGCAGGATAATATTCGGCGGGGGTTTCTTGGTCGTTTTCTGTGTTGTCGAGGACACTTGCTGTGTTGCTTCGGAAGTCCTCGGAGTCGTTGGCTGATAAGTACTGGCAGTGGAGACTGTTGAAGGCCCTGTAGTGCCTCCATTGCGACCGAGAATATTAACTGTTTGGAGCTGATCTTGACCCTGGTCAGAAACTGGTTGTTTGTTGTAGAATCTCTGCTGCTGCTCCTCAAATATGGGAAACACTTCAGAATGGAGTGTAGAGACACTCTGGCCAAGATGTTGCCTCTGATTCTGCGTTGTGGGATGAGAGTTTGGAATGATCTGAGGCTGGAGATTGACCTGGATACTGTTTTGCCTTGGCGGATCCCTCAACAATTGTGAGATCTGTTGCTGAATGTAGGTTTGAGTGGGATTCGGAGTAGTCTGATGGTATGCTTGTGGTTGAGGTGTCACAGGTGGTTGAGGAGTGCCCAAATGTCCAATCTCATTCGCCAGAGGTCCGATGTTGGGTCTCTGATGCGTCTCTTTGGACGGCTGGGAGAAGAATTGCTGCTGCGGCTGCGGCTGCGGCTGGGCGGAGAATTGAGGCTGACTAGAGATGTATTGATTGACTGTTGGCACATGCTCAACGATGTGCTGTTCGTACTTGGCAACTGAGGGTATCAATTCACTCTCAGGTCCCAGATTCTGAATGATTTCCTGATTGTGATGATGATTTTCTTGGAGGCTCTGCTGTACTGGTTCGCGACTGAGATTGGGAGCCTGTTGTTGGACAAGTCCTCCGCCCTGAATGGCTCCTGGAGGCGGTGGCGTGAAGGAAAATTGCTGATTGGACACATGAGAATGATGTTGATGGTTGAATTGCTGAGGAGGCCGGAACTGGGATTGTGACTGCTGAGGCTGACTAAACTGGTGGATTGGGATAGGGATTGGACGCTGTGGCGGAGCATGTGGCCGATACTTCAGGGGCTGGTATTGATGATTCTGGACGGGAGGAGTTTGAGAAGGAGGAGGTGGCGGTCCAGGGAAGCGGATCTGTTGCTGTGATGGCTGAGGAGGAATGTGTTGAGAAGGAACGTGTTGAGAAGGGCCGTGTTGAGAAGGACCGTGTTGAGAAGGAATGTGTTGAGAAGGAACGTGTTGAGATGGAACGTGCTGCGAAACATGGTGCTGTTGAGGCGGGAGTGGTGGTGGAGGTGGATGCTGCTGAGGTGGAGGTTGGAAGAATGTCGGCTGGGATGGTGGTCTCTGGGAATAATGATTGGTAGGAACGGGTCTGAATGGTGGAGGAGGACCAAAAGCCGGTGGCGTGGGCGAGAAATGAGGCGGCGGAGGAGGAGGTCCAGTGTGCCTAGGAGGTTCCTGATGTTCCTGGTAATGCTGATTGTGCTGTCCATGTTGATTATGCTGAATATGTTGATTATGTTGATTATGCTGCGGATGATGTTCCTGATGGCGATGCTGCTCTGGATGAATGTGAGGCTGATAACTATAGCGATGGTGAGTACTGAAGTACTGCGAAGGAGGAGGCCCAGGAGGTCCTGGTGGTCCTGGGGGTCCTGGAGGCCCCGGAGAAGGCTGATGGAAGTTCTGCCCAGAACGGAATTGTTGAGTCGGAGTGTTGGGCAATGGCAGTTGGAGATTCGGACTCACGAGACCCTGATGCAGATTGGGCTGTTGATAGTTGAACTGATCTCCACCGAAGTTACGTCCCTGATGAACAAATCTCTGCCGGAATTCTGTGGCCTAAGAAAAGGTTTAGAATGTTATTGTGTGTGAAAAGTGTAAGATTCTTTTCAACCAACCTGAACATTGGCTTGTTGAGGAGGAAAAGACACTGATCGTGGCAGAGCAATGATGGGCTTCACCACGCTCTCCACTCGTTGTTCCTGGAACTGATGGCCGGCTTGGGACTTGTCTTCAGTGTTGAAACTCACATGGATTCCACTGTTACTATGGAATTTCTCAGAATCCGGATGAATGATCGTCCTGAGAGTTGTGGTCTTTAGTGGAGGAGGCAGGGTGACAATCAGGGGCTCTTCGTGATGGTCTTCCTCCACTTCATCATGGCGCTCCTGATGATAGGCCGTGGGTGATAGAGCTGGAACAGGCTGATCAATGATCACACCTTTATGGCCGTCTTTCTTGTATTTCACATAGAAAACTTGGACCTGAAAATCAACACAATTAACACTGAAATCTATGCTGAAAATCACAATTTCTAACCTGTTCCTTCTTCTTCTTCCGGGGATGAATCACTGGTGGCGGTGCAGGCAACGTCTCATTGCTATCCTTAATGATGATCTCAATTATAGGCTCTGGAGCTTCGATGTACTGCGTGTGTGGAGCATAGGAATGGCTCCCAATGAAATTGCTGCCCTCATTGACGTAGTGCGGCTGGTAGTTGAATGGCACGCTGAAACTCTCCTCGTACTTCCTCTCGTGCGGCGACACTGGGAAAGATCTTACGTCTGGCTGGACACTGCCTGTCCTTCGCTCCAGGATGCGCGGATACGTGAAGAAGGCGGGCGTGAGATCGTCGAAATTGCCGAACTTGTTGAGTGTTCGCTTGTCCCTCAGCTCCTTCCCCGTCCTTCCGCTTTTTGTGACTTCTGTGGCATTCTTCACCTCCTCCGCGACGCTCATCGCCAGCACACCCAAAATCTAGTGGCCAAACGAGCAAATATTTAGTGACTTTCTCTCCAACTGACACACGCTCGGCTTCTGGTGAATCTCTCTTCGTGATCATCAATTCACTTGGGCAGCTATGAAGAGCGCGGTTTGAAGATGTTTTTTGCTCAACCAGAATTGCTCATAAAATAGAGGAGAGGTTGACTCGAAGAGGAAGTTCAACACCTTTTTTTCTAACATTTAGTGTACTCTCCAATTAATATCAATGTCTTCAGGAAGAAGAGGCGAAGGAGAAATTTTAGGGTGTCAAGTTTTACAGTTGTATGAGTTGTATAGAAAGAAAACCGTCAGTTTTGCTTATGTGGATATGAATATATTGCAGTTAGCTAACGAATTAAAAAAAATTTCATATAATATTTCATATTTAATTCTAGTGCCTGGGCTTTCGACGAAACAAACTTCTAAGATAACAATTAGCGATAAAGGCGTGCACATAAAACATCAATAAAAATAAATACCCAAAGCGTTGATAAAGATATACATTCATGAATAAATTGCAATAAATTCTATTTTAAAAAATATTTATTTTAATTTTTTTCCTCCCAAGAAACTTTAATAGCGATTACTGCCTGACATTTTCAAAATATTATCTTTGTCACTATTTCGAAAAGACCCCAATTACAGTTGACTTGCAGTTTTTCCCGTAGTTTTTTAGCTCCTTGAAAGACTTCATGTGCATTTCCTGTGCTCCTTGACAAGTTTTCCTGGTCTTTTTGATCAATTTTGACAAGAACACAACTTGAATAAAAATGACAATTAAACTAGTGCCGCCATTATTCGTCAGCAAAAGGTAAACAGAATAAATGATCGTTAAGAAGATATACACAAGAGTGAATCCGGTAGTGACAAGCCAGGGAAATACTAGGCAGACATTGTCACGAACAGATCCGGCGATTAAGAGTGAAGACGAGACGAACTAAATGAGACATGCAGCAATGAATGCTCCCAGAATAATCTCCCAAGATGTATTGATTCTAAAAGTTTAGGCGCGATCCGTGACTATGTTCAGGAAGAAACTGCCTGCTGACTTTATGTCGCAGAATGCAATTAAGGAAATCACGAGCATGATGACGGAGAATAGGACGCCAATCGATCCCACAATCACTCCTCCAGTTTTAAGGACGAAACAGCAGCACTTCTCTAAAATATGCATGATCGCAAAACTGCCAGTTTTTCTTCTTATTTCGCACCAAGTTTAGTCCACGCCTCTGCACAAAATTTGCAGACTGACAAATCAGAACGAAAGACTTCAATTGTACTTCGTCACACACGTTTAATTCACCTTCTCAATATGATATCTATTGCCACCCCATACATCGGCAGGTATCAGGGCGGCAATTCTTAAGCCATTTCTAGAGCAATAAACTTTGTCAATTCACTTCAATATCACAGAGATACGGAGATAATTCATTCATTATTGCACCAAAATGGTGCCTTTCATGCCATAATATTAACCCGGAATTTTCGAAAGAGTTTATAAACATGTCGCTCTCATAGAGAGACTCTCCAATTGGCCTCAAGTATGAATGTTTGCGAGAGACCAAAGATAAACATCATTATACAATAGTTAATGCAAATGAGCGATGATCTTCATAATTTCTCCAAATAATTGCCATGTTCTCTGCTTGGAAATTTCCCTCCTTTTTTTCAAAGTAAAAAAGACAAAGATGTTTTTGTTGATGGTATCCGCATACGAATCACATTGAGTAATAGCGAGCCAAATTGTCAGAAAAGTGATTCAACAAGCGGATTTCCATATTCTCAAAAGGCGCGCGCGCTTGCGATGCGGAGACATAAATACAAGAAAGACGTACACACAACTACCTGAATTACAACAATTGAAAATATTTCACGTGTATAGAGATGCTCAAGCCGAGATAAGCGCTTAAATGCCTCCATCGCGAGATTACAGAGTTGGAAAGATCGAGATCATCTCACAAGCGTTGCAAGAAGAGGTGAAAAAGTATCCGGCAATTGATTGAGCCTCTCGTTAGATGAGGCATTTTCCCAAAAGTGGAGATGATTAATGTACTTTTCACCCTAATTTTTCCACCAATAATTACATGGATGGCCGTCTGGCATGAGAAAGACGGCGCAATAGAGCTGTTGCTAGTCGTTGTGGGCGGATATTACATAATCCAATATAGTTATTAAAATGCAATGTGGCGGGAGATTAAACACAACGTCTGTGTACTTTACATCTTCTCGCGCTCGAGTGCCGTGTTCTTTTCACTATCGACACAACTCGAGTGATGAATAAAAGAAGAGCAGAAGAGACTTTAATTGTTAATGCGAGTTAAGATTCTCTTGGTAATCTCACAGCAATGACAGCAAAAATTTGAAAGAAATCAAGTGTAACAAAATTTCAATTTTCTTTAAAAGTGTCTAGTCATTTTGCAAGAAAAAGCGAAAATTTATTTGCTAAATGGAATACGAACTCCAACAATTGTCATACTCAATTTCAATTTTTCATTTTTATTTTATTGACTTCCTGGCTCAGTGTCAATAGCCGTGGTTTCTTGATAAACATTGGCACGTTGCCAAGAGCGACGCATTCAGCGATCGAGACGAGTGTCTCTTGGTCAATGAGCGGAGATGCGAAAGGCACACTTTGGATGGTGGCAGTAAATTAAGTGAGAGATCTGGATCAGTGGCCTCACAATTATGCTGGATCGCGCGCATGAATCAATATATGTAACATAACGAGATTAGAGACACTAAAATATCTCACTCTGACATAATCGGACACACTTCACTGGAGCACGCAAGAAGATCAAGTTCATTGCGTGGCGGCAAAAAGAAGCCAATGTACATCTCTTTTATAACATATTACCATCAGATGGGATTGTTTGATCGTGAGGCAATGCATCTCTCCTAAAGATTATAAAGCCACTCTTTGCGCTTCCCCGCTGACCCCAAATTTCTCAAGTCAGTCGAGCGAAAGAGGAAGTTCTCGACCTGAGATAACAGTGTCACTCCCAATATATTGGTGTTTGATGACCGAGGCAAGTTGGCTCGCTGAGGTGTGGATTATTTATGATCCATCCGGAGGTGTCACATGGAAAATTACACACATTTTCACCAGTGTCCGCCGCGCTTTTTGGACCACGATTGGGAGCAAATGAAACACTTTCACCAATTTTGATTTTGTCTCAAATCACCATTCAATTAGCCACCCGAAAGTAATTAGTAAAACGGATTAATTGAAGAAATTGTGATTTCGTCACAGATATGCAGGTTTTCTGTTTGGTTTAAAGAGTGAGGCAAATGAGGTCAAATTGGCGGGCAAAGGCGCCCTTTTGTGGCGTTCTGTCCCTCGGAAATCATCAGCGTGGCAGATCGTGATCATGTGAAGAAGACGCACTGAACAATGGACTTTTGCGCAGCGCGTCTGTGCAATTTTTGCCCATTGACTTCGGAATTGCTTTCACTCCAAATCCGTTGAACCTTCATTCACATACTCTTTGTTGGCACAAAGGAGAGAAGATTCAATGTGTGATGACACTTTGCACTTCATGAGGAGTTTCAATGAACTATCTGGGCAATTTCACGTAGTTTTTCTTTCGCGTCAATCGCGATCGAGAGTGTAACAATTGGAATTCTTCAATTGTGTGGGAAAATGATGTCATTTTTTCCATCTCACATGGAATTCCAAACATTAATTTTCTCCGTTGACTCAGCATCTTTCAAGCCCTCGTCGATGGAATTCCAGATGCTGTGGTTTGACCATCGGAAATCCAACAAATCATCCACTAATCGTGTGATATGTCTTCATTATCCGGCCGCATTTCACACCCGATCTTGTCTCTCGATTGATGTGCTTTCGGGAGAGAGATTTAATTAGAAGAGAGAGATAACATTCTCGCCGCTCTTTAATCTGTCCACTAATTGTAATCCCAACGATTTGGGACACGGATCAACTTGGGAGCTTAATTGATTGTGTGACGATTTGAAATACAACGTGAAAGGTTTTCCGCAGTATTTTGCCTTAGAATTGTAGAAAGCACTTTCGTGTCTGACCATCTGGAATACGTGTGTCTTTTGTTGCAAGATGTTCTTGCGAATCTCACATAAATGCGACATATACATGCCACAATATTACCACCCTTACCGACAATAGAAAAATTCAAACAAAAGTTTGACCCAGACAATATTTCTTAGTCTAGCATTCTGGAATTTCTATGTTCTCATCCAGAAGACAGAATAAAACCTTTAATTTCAAATCCTCCACTTAGACATTTTGCACCTGACTGTTGACGCCCCCCTCGAAATTTTCACCTTGCTTGGCGCAGTGTCGACTGAATTTTTACGGGTGTTGAGATCTCTTGTGCGTTATCGCACCATTAAAATCGTACACCTTTGCGCCGTTTGACTCTCTTTCTCTCCCTTCTTGATGAAAATATAAAAGAAGTGACTCAAAGTCGTGAAAAGATATTTAATACCGCCGAAAATGAAGCGAGATAGCCCAGAAAAAGTGGACGGTCCACTTTTTCCCGGGCGAAGAGACAAACCGCTCGCGCGAAGGTGGAGAATAAGAGAGAGATGAGCAATAATATTAAAACAAATATGAGAAAATGATAATTTCTCTGGGATAATCAAACACGAGGAAGAAGGTGAGAAGAACTGGAGAGGTATTTTCTGTTTGCCGTTGGGGTCGAAGAAAGGGAAAATTAGGTGCGTGACCGACTTGTTCAGGTTCTCATCATCATTGGGAAAGAAGTATGATGAAAAATATATGCGTCTTGAATCCATCGATTGAGCTTGATTTCACATTTTTTCGGATGCTCGCTGGCGGACAATTTGCATGATTGATTGGGTGACGAAATGATGTCCCAAATAGTGTATCCGGATGCACTGCTCGCGCAGATTCTGCACTTTTGGCGGAAAGATGTGAAGATGCACGATGGATGGAATGTTGAGACTTGTGTTGGGGAAATAAATGGCAAAGGTCGTGCGCAGTATGAGAAAGAAGCCGAAGAGATTTCACTGCCAGAGACAACCACGAAAATCCACCAACTTTCATGTGATACTCACAATTAGCATAAGTCGCATTGTTGGACTTTCTCATTCAGCGTCTGCCAGTGACTTCGTGAGTTATCCTTTCATGAACGAGATCACACGGATCGCGCGATCAACACTTTAGTTTTCGACACTTCTTCCTTTCGCCTCTGTGCTGATGATAATCCTCATGGAAAATTCACTGAAATCCAATCTTTGTCACGCGATTTTCCACACACTAAAGTCTCTCAAAGACTAAATCACTCTGAGCAGAAGATCAGCCACGATCGTTCGATGATCGCCACTGTTACTTGAATGGCGAGAGCAAGAAGCGTCCACCGAGCTTCACCTTCGATGCAACACTGCCGAAGACGTTGCTCATCTTGGTCTTCCGTGTCTCCGCATCAAAATTCGACCCCTCTCCGCGGTCTCCCCATCCGCAAAACGCCACAGTCTCACCGTTCCCTCGACGCGATCGCTGAATTTTTTCACACAACAATAGTGCGACCCCATCGCGAGAGAAAGGTATAAGAAAAACTCCAACACATACGCACAACATGTTGGTAACTTTTACTCTTCGCTTGTGCGAAGATGCTTCTTCCTCAATTGATTTTGCCTCTTTTTTCAATTGACCATCGCCAGCAATATTTGCCTTTTATTAATGTTTACTGTAAATGAAATTTAAGGCTCTTGCTGGGTATTTAATTTCTATTTCCACACGCTCATCTTTTTGGTGCATCTTCAATTTTTGATATTTTCACTTGGCGAAGAGAAACTCTGTCAGACGTCGTTAGATATCAAAGAAAGACACTGGCAAATATTTTGCCAAGGATCAGGCTTTAGAGTAAAAGTTGTTTTGAGCTGACAGAAGCTGCAGACATTTGAATTTATCATCCAACAACATGTGTTGTGGGAGAGTGAAGAATTTGCAATGGGAAATCTGCGATACATGAGCAAAATTTGGGTTTAAGTTTTGTCTTGGCAAAAATAGTGTTTGTAGTGTGAGAAATGTGACAAATTTTGACATTTAGCACAATTTTTAAGCTTCAATGTATATACTTTTAAATGAGACAAATATGTATTATTGCAATATTTCGAGTTGATTTAAAATTTTTAATGCATTTCTCAACGCTAATTTTATCGCTTATGTGTCATATCAATGAAAAACAAAATGCAAAATTTACGTATGTGGTGCATACTGTGTAACACACAAGTTCAATAAAATGTAATGAAAATACACAAGATAAAGTAATCCATCAAAACTGCTTAAGTAAAGATCGTCTATGCATTGAAATAATAAATTAATAAATAAATAATCAATTCATCAGCCTAAGCTTGTTCTTTCATTTGGTAAAAGTTGGTCTGTAAAGTTCAAATAATAAACTCATTCATTCTATCTTCTTGGTTCTCTTCAAGTCATCATTTTTCAAGCGCGTCTTATACAATTCTCATGTCTTGTTCGTCATTTTCAAATGTGATACAGTGAAGAAAAATTCATTGAGATTAATGCTCCTCAATTGGGCCTTAAATGGTTTCGTGAGAAACTTCTGTCCATTGAGTGATCGCTTCAGGAAAATCGCGCGTAAAATATTCACTTAGGATACTTAAGATGGATGGAAAAGGTAGCTTCTAATTTGATTTTAATTGACTCAAGATAGACAATTGAAGTGCAAATTTGTGCTGAAAAACATTCCTCAAGTCACTAATTTGGGTTTTCTTTTTTGTCTCGATGGATTTTTTCTCCTTCGTCTGCATAAAATATAAAAGTGAAATGCGTATTTTTTTTTTGATTGTTCACATGCGGAGTCAATGGTGAATCTTCACTGTCCCTTTTCCGAATAGACAGTCTCTCATGGCAGGTGAGTTTGACACCGCCCAGTTTGGGATCAATGTCACGATCACGCATCGTTCCGCCATTCATGCTGATGATGTGGGGCCTTTTTGGGACTCCGAACACAATGAAATAATGGCGCAAAATTGGACAAAAGTGAAGGTGAATTTCGATGAAAGGCAAATTGGGAAAAATCTCTTCGCATCACTCGTCCGCCCGCAATAAAATGTGAGGGGAATTATCATTAGATGTGGTTATTAATAAAAGTGAACAGATTTTTTCATCAAGCGTGATCATATGAAATATCAAGAGAAATGTGTCTTGACACCTCTTTCAAAATTACGCTGGGTCAATTTTTGAAAGTTAATTCAGTCACGCGCTCGCTAGAGGGCGGACAAAATAAAATGCATCTAAGGCAATATGGCCGCTTGCAAGATGTGTTAGTGAATTTACAGAAATTTCCACATGATCACGAAGTTGCTGGGCATTTTGGTGTCATCCTCTTTTGATGAACTCACCTCTGCCTCGTGAAAGTGATCTTGTGGTTTTTACACGTACCGCAAAGTTGATCTTCGTGCTTTTAATCACTGCTTGAGCGTTATAGCGAAGATCACCATCAATTGAGAAGTTGCCTGTCCAATTAATTATTTAACTCTCATCGTGAATCTCTGCCTCGGCTCTCCACCCACTAAAACTCATCTTCGCGCAATGGCCAAAATTGAGGCACATTCTCACGATCGCTCGTGCTCAAATTTACTTTCTCCGATGGATTAATTTGTATTACATGTTTGTCTCATAGGACAAGCCAGATCATTTCCGTTTTCCTCCACAATTAATGTGATGGCGAGTCAATGAAATTCTTTGCATACAAAGACAACACGAGACATTTGACATGGTTCGCGAAGCAACGGGAAAGAAGACGACAAGGAAGTCAATCAAGAGATCTTCACATTGAAATCTCTTCTGAGAGTGTGTCCATCGACTTGAAAAACCAGTAGATTTTAAGGAGGTTAGTGGCCCACAAATCGCGCTCGCGCCAAAAACCCAGCCAATTATTGACTTCCAACAAAAAATCCGCCAAATTTCATCACTGAGCATCACCACGTAGTCTTTAGCCAAATTGATCGCGCACGATTTTTCGTGAATGACCATAGAGATCTTTAATTGATGAATAGGCCTACATTCAAGGATTTAAAGCAACTATCCTCAATTGCATATCTTTCACCAAGTCGATAAGCTCTCAATAAAACACTTTTCCTCGTTAATTTGAAGGTGTGGGATTAATTAAAAGGCTGGAAATTAAATTGAGAGCAATTAGTAATATGGATATGATTTGGAGAGTGAATTTTACAGTGTTTGTTTAAAATGTAAGTGAAAGGTTTTATGTTCGCACAAAGTATAAATTGAATATAATCATATAAAAATGGATTTGTCAGTTTTCTCTAATCGCATTGTCAAGATGAAAGCTGTTTTACATGAATACTTTGCGAGTGATCTGCTCGGACATACCAAATAGAAACTCCACCCACTCAAATGCCCCGCCCTGATATTCGCATTTTCCATAAAAGCCAAGAAAAGATTAAGTAATTCATGACTATGAAATATAAAAAGTGAGAATCTTCGACAAGAGCTCATCTTTTCTCCGACTGAGAAGTGATCATCATAAATTATCAATTTATTTCACAATCATCAGTCGTTCTCGTGAAGAAAGAACACGTGATAATAAATGGAGCTTCATTCACTCAATGAAATACGTTTTTTTCTCCTGGTTCACATCAAGTTAAATTTCTTCTCCCATATTCGAGGAATCTCGTTCGTTCACGGAGATAAATGGCATTGAAATGAGAATTCCTAACAGCGCACGATCTCATAAATAGTATTAAATTTGTAATTTATCGGCGTCCACCTTACCAAGGGAATCAATGATTGAAAAACAGTGGTTCTCCGGAACGAAGATGCACAAGATCGATGAAAGTCAACAATAATGTAATTATTATTCATTGCATGGTGAGAGCTAATATTTTGACATTGAATATACATTACGATTTATTGATTGAACTTCTCTTCTGGCGCTGGGATCGTAAATGTAATCCGCCTCCAGACGGAAATCTCTGCTTCAATTCAAGAAACGTGATCGCAAGTCAATAATTCCATGATCTCAATTCTTGATTTTGAGTTGATTTTTGCGAAATTGAGACAATTTTGATTGCTGAGCAATTTCATGGAATCTCCAGCCGGAATTCACGTAAAATTCCGATAAATTTTCAACACACCATTTTACATTCACAATTGTTGGCACTCGGCATTTTTCTGTGAGTGGAATTTTGATATTAAAATAGCGGCGATTGAGCAAAAAAGTGACAACTTTCACCGTCGCGTCAACAAGTACTTTTAATGCTCGACAATGATCTCAAGTGATCGCCAATAAAAGTGGTGTACGCGATGGCATATAAAATATTACTTTTCCCAAACACACGTTCCGGAAAAACTAATGCCGTCACGAAGAGACTTTAAAGAGATTTATCATTATCATTTAAGAACACTCAATCATAAGAAGTACTACTTTTTTATTTCATAAAACTAGACTTGACGATTGTAGTTAAATTCTCTTCAAAGACTAATCAATAAAGATGCTGCCAAATAAATTTTTATAGTTAGAAAATTCATGTATGGACTGAAATATGTCGATCTCTCTTACATTTTTTGAGAAGAAATTTGTCATTGAAGATTCATTTGCAGAGAAATACACATATAACTACTTGTCCGTGGGTTAATTGTAAGATTTATGATCCGAACAACACATATTAAAGAGTGACAAAAAATCACAATTAAATTGAGACTCTCTTTTTATTCAGTTTCACTCGAAAATTTGCTCATAAAACCCATTTCACGCTCTTTTGCTGGCGGATCAATTTGAAACGGTCCTCATGTTGAAATCCACTCATTTTGAGTACTTGAAAATTGTGAATTGATCAACATTGAATTGCAGTGGCGCTCATCAACGGAATTGCGTGAGTTTTGTCCAGAAAATTCACGCGCTGGCTGACTTAACAATTGAGAAAGAGGCCGAAGATGGTCAATTAAAATTGCTAAATTCCCACCATTCGCGAGAAAGAGAGAGAGAGAGAGAGAGAGAGAAATTTGTATTAGAGATGTATTAATTTCTCACAATCACCAATTTCATAAGCGAGGCGACAGGACAAGGCGTATAAATTTAACTGCTGAGGAATGAGATCAGAATTATGCAATGATGCAGACATTCTCCGCTGGAGATTCTCTTGGACATTCATGTGCTATTTTATTTATTACCTAATGCCAATTACTGGAGATCCGTGGAATGAAAGGCACATGCACAGAAGTTTGTGGCGGGTCTTCTAATTGATTTTGAGCTGTGGAACAACAAATTGCCTCTCTGGCAATTACTCGAGATCACCTTTTTTTCTCATCACCTGTGCGCGCACCTCTTACAAATGACTTTCACTCGTTCGCACAGTGTCGATCTGCTTTTCCTCCTCCGCGTCGATTTCAGCTACTGGAAACTCCCACACGGCAAATTGCAGGTGATCCTCATCAATCTGCAAATGCCAGTGGCCACAGATCTCCTGAGGAATCGCCTGGGAAGATCGTTGAGTTTCCGCGCTCATTTCCAATGCAAAATCACGCGATAGAGAAGTGAGATAACAGCTGCGGCTTTACCTTCCCATCAACTTCTATTACGTTGAACTCTCGACCGAATAAAAGATGTCCATCTTATGTAAAATAAGAGACGAGCAATTTTTCACCATTTCAATCATCCGATTAAATAATTGCCTGCGTCTTTTGTGACTCTCTCGGCAAGAGACATTCTTTTTTCGCCAACAAAAGAGGCGCCCATTAAATGTGTGGCATTTTTACTGCGTCAATTTCTTTATGGCTCATCGTGACAAAGTCTCTGTGTCTTGAGAAATTTCGTCACTCGTCGTATAAATCACTTGGGAATCTGCAATGTGAGACTATGGGAAGGTGTGAATATCATAATAAATCATGGTAATTGCATATTTTACACAATTTCATGTCTATCTAGATATGATCTCAAATTATTTGGTGGCAGAGAAGAGCAAATTTTTGGAGGCCAATGAATTGAATTGGTTTCAACGTGAACATTATTTCAAATTAGTTTTAAAAAGACTTTTTGACTAATAAATCAATTAATCTCTGACTGACAAATTCTCTATACAAATTATTTCAGTGGTAAAATGCTAGAAAAATTGAAATTCAATAAACTCTGTAAAACCTTCGGCAAAAGTGAGCTTTTCGTGCAGAACACCTACTTGAAAACCCGCCCAAAAATCGAAACGTTCCTGATGTATGCCAAAGTGGAGCTCATGCCGCCCACACGGGAAGATCTTCCGGCGATCAGGGAAAACTGTCGGCGCCTCTTCTGCCGCTCCCTTCACGGCTCCTGGCGGCACGTGACCGTCCGCGAGGCCTGGCTCAACGCTCTCGTGACCACAGAAGTGATCCTCTGGTTCTTCGTCGGGGAGTGCATTGGCAAAAGACACCTCGTAGGTTACAATGTCTGAAATCCATTGATCATGATTTCTCTTAACGTTTGAAATGAAATCTCACCTCTCACGCGCAATAAAATGGGTGTTTACCGAAAATTGAGTGCAAAATGTTACTATTTTACTACTATTATTATAACCGTCATTTTAGCTAGTCTTCCTCTATGATTATAATGTGTTTTCAAGCTAAAAGGTTGTTTAGGCGTAATTTGAGCGCGATTTCGATGTTCTACGCCACTGCCAAGATCGCAGGTGATCGTCTTTAATGAAGAGTATGCCTGAATATTCAAACCGGATGTCTTCCCGCTCAAGAGATCCAATTTCGCGATTCTCTGCGATGGCAAGAGAACACGCAAAGGTGTAGAAATGTCAGGAAGTGCAGGTGAGATCTTCATTAGCGTTTCAAACTGCCACGATCATAGTCATCGATCAACGCGAGCGCGGGTGATCGTTAAGAGCATAGCTTCATCGCGATAAAGTGGTTAGTGAGATGAATTTTGCAGTCCGCCAATGTAGAGACGCCTTAATTAGGGAAAGATTGTAATTTTTCAATTAAATGAAGCCACACTATTAATTGATTACTGCATCAAGATTGGTGATTATGGCTTTTCATCAAAATATTGCACAATCTTTTTGCTTACATTAAATCATCGGATTTCTATGAATTTTCACTTTTTTCAATCTCCGTCACGCGCACATCTCAATCCCTCTTCATGGTCCCAATCAATGATCAACAACTCTTGATCCATCGGCTCGAGAAGCTTAAGAAAGTCTCTGCGCAATGACGGCGAAGGAAAAGTCTTCAGTATTGATCAATTCGATTATCTTGGCAAAATGTGATTTGGCTGATGCGCGATGAAATGATTATCGTCAACTTTTACTTTCGTTGCTCATCTTTGACTCGCGTAATTGCATTCATTCACTTCTCGTCATTAGGAAATTTATGATGTATCGACTAGTGACTTTCTTAATTTTGTGGTTTAAGGATTATGAAGTGCGCGATCCACTTGCCATGTGAACGCAAGTACCAGGAATTTGGAGTGAAAGTCTATAGATTCTGACCATTTGGTTATTATTCAACAATTTGTGGGGGACACAAAGAAGTTGAGGCGCGTTGTGCAAGAAATTTCCTACTTAAGAATATCTTCACCCAACAGGTTTATCCACACCTTTTTATCCATTTCTCAATCGACGCTTCAACGATGTTTTGTGCCTTCCATTGCTATGCCTTTCCATTTACCTGAAGATGTTAATTACGCGTCCATTAGGCGTCTGGCTGAGCGAAGGAGAAGCAATAGCACCTGCCCTTCTAACGCTCTATATGCTTCCCGGGAAGTAACAATGGAAATTGCTGTGAAATAAAGCGACACCGTGACTGAAACTCACATCTAAATTCCTAGAGATCAGTAAAAAAAAAGATCCTGATTATCAGAGAACCTGAACAAGTGAAACTGCAATTGATGAAAGTGAAAATGGTCAGAAGATGTGCGACAATCTATGAATGATGGATAGAGATACTCTCCACAAAATACAAATAAGTCCATAAACACAAAACAAGTCTCTTCGTCAAATAAAATCACTCCCACAATTTTCAACGGTTCACATTTGATGCCTTTGCTGATGTGCCAGTCACGCTTTTCCTCGGCCGTAAATAAATATTTGAGCGTATCTCATGTGTATGAATGTTTGTGTATGTTTGCGTGTGTGAAATGAATGGAAAGGACCACCTTTGGCATGGTTCTTTCGCACCTCGAGGTTAGGACTTCCGTGAAGCTGTGCGATGATGAATTTATGCAGCAGACAATTTCTCTTGTTTGATCAGCGCACGTGATCAAAAAGTGCCGAGGAAACACGGCTCTTTGCATGCATGATCAGATTTACTGCCTTTAACTAACAAGGAGTCAATTAATCGGGATGTTTTGTGTAAAAGGCCAAATAAAGAATTAATTTGAGAATAGATAATGAGCTACTCTTCCTAATGCAATTGGCCTACAAGAAATAATATAATAAATTGAACTCGTACATTTTAAAGTCACTTAGTTTCAACTATTTCCTAATAAATTTTACAATGAAGAACTCATTTGCTAATTTTGATTGAACCTGACAGTTGATTTTTAGCGAATATGAACGTTACATTCCTGCCTTTCCTTCTTCTCGACTGGGAAAACTTTGCATGACTCAGCAAGTGAAGAATGGGCGGTAAATTGCTCACAACAAACCCTCCAAATCGCCACCATCAATCATTGTTGTAAAAATTAAAGTGAGAAAAAAGTGACGATAAATGTGAGCTGATAAAAGAATCTCAGCTTCTCTCGCCCAACAAAATGTACAGTGATGTAAGATCAAAGTGTATTTTACACCGCGAAGCCTTTCACTTTGAAATGCAAATTATTTCTCATCTTCCAGGGCAATTTATCATCATCTTATATTGCTGGGTATGCAAATACGGACAATTTAGTGAGAATCTTCTCACACTTCCGTAATCCTCATCATTCGGCCTGCGGGGCTTTTGAGTGTATGATGATCGACAAATATTTTAAAATATATGCTTAAAGATGACTTACAATCAATTTCTTTTCGTAAGCCTTGCATTCGACGATCAGAAAACCTATTTTAAATGCAATTTGACATTTATTTCCTTCTGTTTAATTGCCATTTTTTGCTGCATCTGAAACGGAAAGAAACGAATAAATCAATAGCAATTTAATAAATAATCAATTAATCTCACCATTTCACGCCTGAAGTGTTACTAAATCATCTTCAACAGATATATTCTTCATCTTCCTGAGTTTTCGCTGCACGACAAGATCAAATGCACTTTGAATTGTTGTGTTCTCCGGATGCATTTTCTGGTGTTTCTTGAGAAGACGCTTTTTCAACTTCTCCAAATTCATGCTGTTGCTGTTCTTCTGCAGAATCGCTACAAGGGTCTCTTTCCAAGGGAACTTTTCTGTGCTCTCAGCAGAGTTTTTGATCTCCTGAACAACTTCCTTCCTTGTCTTGGTCCTTTTTGCAGGAGACTCTGCGGTTTCTGCAATTGTTTCCTCTTCGGGCTGATTCACTTTCTCTGTCTTCTTCCGCTTCTTTTTCGGTTTTTCCTGTTCTTCTTCCTTCAATTCTAAAGCCTCCAGATCTTTGTTCTCTCCAGAGTTCCTTTTCTGCTTCTTTTTCTGTTTTTGCTCTTCTTCCGTGGCATCTAGAGTCTCCAGACCATTGTTCTCTGCAGATTCCTCGCTATTTCCATTTAAGACGGAGTCCTTTTTTCTCTTCTTGCCTTTCTTGTTCTCCTCCTGACCATTCACATGTCCATTGGTCTCCTCCGGAACACTATTTGATTCCTCCTTCTTGTTCTTTAGGTACTCTTCTTCAATCAAATCGAAAATCCTCGTGGCATCATATTCAGACGTCTGCCGGGAGACGTTTTTCATGAAGTTGAGGAACTTAACTTTCTTCCGGGGCACATTTTCATGCTTTGTTAGCATCTGGAGCACCGCCTGAATTCTCGTGGACAAGTCATCACGCTGCAAAACATTCTGAATGATGTCCGTCCACGCTTCCTGCTTCTTCTGACCCTTGTTCTGCGAGGGCTTCTCCCGGAAGTCCTTCCCGTAGTACCGCTCAGCCTCCGAGATGCACTTGGTGTGCCCCACGTACTCCTGACCACGGAAATCCTTCAAGCAATCCACACATGTGAGAAACACCGGAGCTCCTTGACACTTCTTCCACGCATAGTGCTTCTCCACTGCTTGCTTTTTGAGGCTTTCACCGCAGTGATTGCAAGTGAAGAACACCATCTTGATCTCGATAGCACTCTAAGCGGAGAACTAGGCCAGGAATATTCTCAAATCCCGAATAAAAACCTCTCAAAACACACGCTTCTTTCCGATTTGGAAACTTTCCACACACGTGGAAACAATGATGAAGTTGGCTGCAAACCATACACTGTAAACAAAATGCGTTCGTTATTACACTGCAAATCAAACATTTCCATAATATTTTCTGCTCACTAAGTGAAATAACGATTTGAGAGATTGTAATTAAGTGTAATACAGATAAATAAGTTTCTTCTTCACGCCAATTGTTAAGCTGTTATATCAAGGAGTCAATCAAAGGTTTCCATGCCAGTCTTTGATGAATCATCGCTCCTCCAGAATCACTGTTTCCTGCGGACACAGGCGCAAGTTCTTCAGCGTCTCCTCCGTGTTCATCGTTGTCAACTGCAAATACAGGCAATTAGCATCATTGCATCACGTAATGCAAAATCTCGCCAAACTCACATCTTTCCTTGGCCATCCGGAGAACATTTTGTATTCCGCCACTGGAAATCCCACTGATGTAATGTAGTTTAGAAGTATCTGCCAATAAAAGACCATTAGACAATGAATTTCAGCAATATTGAAGACTTTGGCTCACATTCAATTTGGTATCGGCAGTAAACCTCCGCTCCAGAAAATCTCCACTTGGCTTTCTCACGCGAATCTTCGTCACTCCGGCCGGATGATTGGCATCTGGTTCAACGGGCAAAGTTCGCTCAGCCTGAAACAAACCACAGACATTTCTCAACGACAATTTTGCAGTAAAAGAGCACAAAGTGAAGAACAAAAACATTTTTTCTAGAACTTTTTCTACAGTTTCTCACATAGAGAGTGAAAAAAAAATGCATTCGAAAAGAGAAACTAGGCGAATATTATTTGAAATCCTCACCTCGAGGCGCATGGCTATTCTCCTCGCCTCCTGTTCGGCCTTCTCCGACTCCAGACGCTTCCGCTCCGTGGCCAGCATCTGCTCACGCCGCTTCTTCGCCTCCTCTTTGGCCCGATCCGCCTCCAGACTCTCCCTGTACGCCATGTCCTGCTCCAGAAGCACTTGCTCGCGCGCCGCCCTCTCGCTCTCTTCGCGGATCTCCACGCGCTGCTGCTCCGTATAGAGATCAATGGACTCCATCAGTTGCGACAGCAGATCGTCCACACCGACATTGCCGTGTATCACACTGAACACTTCGCAATTGCTGCGACTCTTCGAGATGATGAGAATCGCCGGCAGACGATCGATCGGGATGTTGCGCACCGTGAGTGACGCCGGCGTGCCAATAGCTCCCGTGATCGCAGACAGAAACATGTTCTTATTGCTCTCGAATGTCAAATCCCATCCGTAGAGGATGAAGTTGTGCATCAGCGTCTGAATGATACTCTCGCAACTCAATAATTGACCGCAGAATACATTCGTGAGCACACTGCTGTCATGGTGAAGGTAGATGGCCAGCAGTTTCCTCTGAGAGCAGACAAAAAAAGAGTGTTAAACCTCTATTGATCTGATATTGCAAGAAGACATTCTTCATATGCAGCACAGGTAGATATATAAGATCCATAGACTTACATCTTTTGCCGGCTTGTGACATGCTTCAGCAAGGGCATCAGACAAGGTTCCCTGGTAGAATTCCGGATGTGGTTCACCATATCGCTGAATGTAGTTCTGCACAAATTCAATGCTGCCAATAATTTCATCACTCACTTGATCAGGCACTGAAAAGAGACAAAGTTCCGTGAGAGAGTTTCAAGCTAAACCTCAGCTGAGATACTAACTCAGGTGTTTGAGGCGATTTTGCGGAGGAGATTCGGCAAAGAGATCGTCATCCGCATTGAAATCTTCCGAGGCGTCCTCGTATTCCTCCATAGAACTTTCCGAATCAAGCTCTATCGTACTAAAAAGGAAATGAGCATTAATATCTATATTAAAATAAGAGATTCTACTGTCTTACTTATTCATTGATCTCGTTTGCCTCTGAGATCTCTTCGTGGAAGTGTTCTCAGCTGATTTTAATACTAAATTGTGCTCGAGATCAATTCCAGATTGCTGTTGAGAATTTAAAGGCGCTTTGTTAGGAACAATTTTAAGCGGAAAATGTGAAATTCCTTACAGCTAGTGAAGTGTCATTGGAGACATTATCCGGCCATCCTGACCACAATTGATGCCTCACCGCGATGTCAGTGATGGAAAAGACGTCAGACTTCACCTCGAGGATGGTCTGAGTGCCTGGGTATTTGAGCGGAATCGTCCTCCCATCCGGCTGGATGTTGATGTTCAGGTTGAACGTCTCATTGAGTCGTGACGGTGAATCCCCGTCATCAGTCAGATCTGTGAGATCCGTGAGATCGAGGACATTCTCTCTGGCCACGTTGAGATTCTTCAGGACGGCTGCACTGTTCTGCGCGTCCCGGTGGCGAAACGGAGTCAATCCCGTGAGTGCTTGGCGACACGGCGGAACACTCGTGGCCTCAAAGATGCGCGCTTTGAGATCGCCCACTGTGGCGTGATCGGAGATCACGATGTTGTGCACGCGACTGTTGAAGTGAATCGTGAAGCTAACGTCTCTCGGGCGTCCCTGGGTAGCGTCACTCGGGAAGCCGTTGTTGGCAGAGGTTGATGGTCCACTGGAGCGGCTGTTCGTTGCCGGAATGTTGTACACAATGCTCACTGGTGATGAGGAGGATGGCGTGCCCGCCATGGGCTCCACACTCGAATTAGAAGTCACATCGAGATTGTTCAAATTAAGCTTCTCTGTCGCCATTGAAGACGACGCGACGCTGTAGGGGGGTGGATTCTCCATCGGCGGATCATCCTGAGGGATGACTTTGTGAATGGCCGTCTGAAAAGCAAATACAAAACATCACAAACTCCTTCCCGGAAGTCCCAAAATACACTGTCATACCAACAAATCCCAATTGCTCTCCTCCAGCAGGTAAATAGCCTCACCCACGTCGTCAATCGCCGTGATATTCTACATAGACAAAGGGAAATCACATTTTCCATTATTATTTACGCCGTTTGACCCTCAGAAAGGGAGACAAAGGAAAATTTCAGAGTCATTTGAGGGCGACATAACCAAGTTTTTACGCCACGGGAGTCTCATACAAAATATCTCTGCGCTTCTTGAGCTTTCTCACCTGAAAGTTTGCCAGTGTCTCTTCTCGATTCTCCGCCATGCTCACGCCAATGCAAAAATATACGCAGTATAAGGTAAAAAGCACTTTTTCGTATAAATTTTCCTGGAAATTTTTCTTTCAAACTCCCCTTCTCACGACTGAAGCGCTAGCGGTCACTTAAGAGAACGTCAAATCGGCCTCTTAGAGATTCTCGTGCTATCTAGCGGGATTTATAGTGTTCCAATCTCGAAAATATCCAATAGGAATTGCGAGGACTGAAGTAAAAATCCTATTGCTGGCCGAAATATTTCCCTAATATTGTTCATGTACCAAATAAATGGCGTATTAGATTTCCAACATAAATTTATTTGGACAATTACACGTTATCGACACAATATTTTTTTATAGGTCTTTAGTGTGCATTGGGTTGTTTCCTGGATTCTATAAACTTTCCCTCATACTTTTGTGAGATTTCAACACTCATCAATGTCATACATGTCGTCCCACTATTACTTTTTCAGTTTTAAATTGTATGAGCGCGATATAAGGCCTCGCATCACTTTGGTCGCCGAATTCTGCTCCCGCGCAGACCTCTGCCATCCTCCAGGGCACCCGCACTGCCTCTGCTGGATTGACGTGGAACTCGTTGACATCGCCGCAAGACGTCAGACGGTCGAGAGAGTTCAAAAATATCACTGCGTCGCTGAAAAAATTGCACAATTTTCTCAGTGTGTTTTCAGTGTTTATCTCAAGAGGAAAGATTGCTCGTTTCTCCGTGAGAAAGTGTGTCTATTTTTCCCATTGCCTTTCACGTTGTCTTCTTGCATCTCCGCTAATATTTGTCGTGTTTTGATTGTGTCTTCAAGTGCCAAACTCAGGACTTGTTTGACGCATTGCGAAAAGCGCTGTGGAGAAATTATAGCAAAGGCGGAAAAGTCGGCCCGAATTTGTGTGCAATCCTCTTCAATTGGACTTCCTGTGGTATTTTTGTCCTGAAAATTCCTGCAATTACATTCTGTTTGGCAGGCAGAAGCTATTGGTTGACAAGAAAGACTGTTCTGTGAAGTGAAAAGTGTGAATATTCGGTGAATATTTACTTTCTTGCCATCTTTTCTCCCAGACTGTCGTGCTCAAGACGAAGAGGAGGAAACATCGCGACTTGTGACTGTGTTTTGGTGTTTTTCTCCCAACATCACGACTGAATGGATTTTATCGTCGAATCGCCGTCAATTTCAACATCTCTCTAAACTGCATGAGGTAAGAAAACCGTCGAAAATCGAAGGGTCTCCAAAATAGACTGAATTTCGTGTGTGTATGTAGAAATTGGGAAAAATTCGTGGGTTGTTTAAGGAAATCGATGATCGGACTTGACTACTCGAACGACTCGAACTATTTTGGAGTTTGAATTTTCGATGAAAAAATGGCACCAACACATTGGTAATAAATGAAAAGTGGCTGTTTACAAACATTTCTACTCAATGTGTAAATAGAATTACAAAGAAATGCCTCACACTCGTGCGGAAATGCAGTTTAAGAAGAACTCCTCCGCAGATTGAGGGGTTCGCACATAATACTTTTTCATGAATTTGATTCATGATTTGTCAAGCGGTTTTAAAATTTATATCGTCTCCATTGCTTCATTGGATGGTGAATAAATCTTCAGTCCATTGAAACTTTAAATTAAAGAGCCATGATTGATTAGTAGCTGTTTGAGCAGTGATTTGCCCCTCATTCGCCGTCTCAATGATCTGGACGACATTGACACGGCGCATTCAAGTTCCCTGGCCCAGCATAGCCAGAGCATAGCTCTCTCATCTGGCGCTGAAGTGTGTAAACAAAGTGCTGTGAGTGGACAAAGAATGACTGCATTCGCGGCGGTGAAGGGACTTTAAGAAATGTGGTTTAGCCGGCAAAGAAGGTCGGAATAAGCCAAAACTCACGAGAGAAAGAGAGTTCATTGTTGTCTGTGGCTCTCGCGACCAAAAAGAGGGTGGCGTGCTGACGTCAGCTGAGTGTGGAGGCACGTCAAAGCGAAAAATACCCATGCAATCATTCGAAGCTTCAATAATCAGACTGAAGATTAGATGAAAATGTATAGATAAACACTCGATTAGCCAAAATTTCGGGGGTTGCATTGATGTGAAGTTAATTTGAAGTAACCAAAACTGCGTTATTTTAACTTTGGCGAGGAATCAAAACAATTTTCGGTATTCCTCTGAGTTACACTTAGTTTTCTAGCACTGATTTCCCTATGCCGATCGCGGAACAGAGTTGTTCTTCGGCTCAGCTCTAAAAATGAGTCAAAAAGTGGAAAGCTACATGATACCAGAAATGACTAGAAAATGCTGAGACAATATGAGTGAGAATGTGAGATTTTTCTTATAATGAGATACAGACGTTTTTTCTCCATTACAATTCTTTCATGCTTTTTCATCGGCGCAAATTTCTATAAATACCACTTTGGACCATGTCATTTTTTATCATATTTATAGTTGAACTCTGTGCATGGATTGGCAATGTTTATCTTTGGCTTTAAGGTCAAGTCTCGCGGTATTATAAAGTTGATATAACCACCACTTTGTCGATTTTCTTGTCTCATTCGATAGTGCAGAAAAATGTGTTTTGTTTACGTGAGTCGGATAAAAGAAAGACAGAGAGTGAAACACCAAAAGAATTTCCAACACGAGTGTGTGAGCTAAATATAGATATCTTCTGTTGCTTTTTGTGTTACTTTTTATGTTATTTTGATTCCTCTTTTTATTTGCTTTTTGTTGATTCTTTTTTCTCTATACCAATTCAGCTCTGTGCAGTGTCACATTTATTATTTAACATAATATTTTCTTGCTGTAATTGTTAACAAAAATAGCTCAGCAGTTATCATTTTTTTATTCCCCACTCTTCTTTTAGACGTGTAAGAAGGCAAGATCGCGATAAGTTTTACAAACACTTTGTCGCCGCCGCATAGCAATAATAATTGTTCGGGTTTTTTTACTGCGACATGAGGGCGTTTTGATAAAATGTACAAGAGTGTTGTGATAAGGCGGGGAAATCTCTTGAAATTGACAGGGGTTAAGCCATTTGGAATGCATTGACTTATTTCGGGGTTTGATATTGATTCCGGGGAGCTTTCTGAATGTACATAAAATACAAGTTTTATGACTCATGCCAAATTTGGCTTAAATTGAATGCAAGCTTTTACTTGCTAAACACTTGCTAAACGTTTGATAAATGCATGAAAATTTAATGCGTTAGACGCCAGAAACTGTGTATTCGACTATAATCTAAAGTTGTTAAATGTAGATTTGTTGAAATGCTAGGATTACAGAAAACTAAATTAGATATGAATCTGACTGACTGATAAGTTAATATGTGCTAAAGTGCAGACCAAATTGATTTTCCCTCCCTGAAGCCATTTGGAAGAAATCGTTTGAAATCTCTTTGGTAAACTTGATTCAATAACTAAAGTCGCAAAAATCCAGCTAGTTCAGTCCCAAGTAATTTATTGAACTTTTACAAGCTTCTACTTCTATTTCGCCTAATAAGAATCTTTTTATCCCATATATCTAACCAATTCTAGTATTGAACGGACGAGTTAGTCTATTCCAGTCCATTCGAGTCTATTCAGGCCCTGGCTTCGCAAAAAAAACATCTGATGTCTGATGAGATTTGCAATAAAATTCTTGTGTCTCGTGGAGAAATGTTAATTTGCTCATTGACATTTGCTAAAACGTGCGCGCTTCCCTGTTGTTCCAGTTACTTCATCTGCAGCCATCCGGATAAATGCCACGGGGAGTAAGGCATAGCGAGAGAGGCTTGAGTTGATCTGCCAGTGTTTTCAGCTGATGGAAAAAAAGTCTCCATCGTGTGGATCTACATTTCCACGTGATAGAAGCACGCGCTTTATTTTTCTAGCACATTTGCACAATATTATTACTCATTATAGCCCAGACACATAACAAGTCTCACGGTTTTTCTATCCTCCTCTGCAGAGTGGGTGGTTGACTGGCGCCTAGTGTCTCTATCAGGTGCTCACACATCGTTTTTCCATCCCTTTTCACCCCGTCGCGCTGGATATCGCCACTTCCACATTTGTATTTACATTTCACCATCATTTAGTCACTCTTCTTCGTCTTTATTTTTCTCGATGAGGTGCCAAGAGAGATACTGAGAAACGCGCGATCTTTGTATCAATTTCTGCATTATGAGCAAACGAACGAACGAAATGCCAACAGCAAAATGATAAATATTTAATCAACACATACGACAAGGCTTTGTGCTGATGAAAATAGCTAAAGTACAATTAAAGACGTATAATTAGCGCCAATTATTCATTCACCATAGAAAAATGTGATCATGTGACACAAATGTTCAGCTTTCCAGATGAGCCATATGCAAATATTTGACTCGATTTCTTGGACTCTGTGTGCCAGAAGCTCAGACGACATCATTCGCAACCGTGCAACTGAAAGTCAACACAAGAATTGTGAATGTGTGGCACGAAAAGACGTAAAAAAAACTTTATCGCAAAAGTATCCTTCAACAACACTTCCCGTTTCGATTACTCGCAAGCACTGTCTATCGGGTCATTGAAGATCTTTTTATACCTAATCTGAATGCCAAAACTCTGGTAAATATAATTGAGAAATTTGGCCAAAAATTCAACTTTCGCCACTTGAGCCCCTTAAAAGTCGTTTCGAGTTGACATGATCATTGTATAAACGACTCGAAATGTTGATAACCTCAGCGGACTTAAAGATTCCAAAAAAAATTTCTCATACGAATTGTGGAAAAATTGCGCATTATTTCACTTTTTCATCATTGTAGGTGGTTTTAAGAACAGAACATCACTGTAGATTAGATTTTCTGTTCAAACTGCTTCATGAGACCTACAAAAAAGTGTCTTGTTGGCTGAAATTAAATTTTAATTTAATGTCATCTTTGGTTTGTTTGTAATCTAGATTCTTAAAGCCTTGATTATGATATTATGTCTAAATTTAAGTAGAATAACCTATTTTTTATTTACTTAGACTATCTTTGAGACAACTATTATATATGATCAGTAAGAAGAAGTATTATTGTTTCGTGTATTGATAACATTATCATTTTAATATTGCTATTATTAATTTTCACTGTTATATTAAATGTGATTCGAACTCAAATCCTTTGGAACAAGAAACTTGCTTTGATGCTATTGATCAACTCTACTATATTGACATTTTATCTTTTTCCTCTAATGCAAATTTATAAACATATTATGAATAGTTATAGGCATGACTCTTGAATTGTCTATATTTGCTTCATTGATTTCGGTTGAAACGATTTTTTTTCTGCATTTCACCAAAAACCACTGACATGAATACTTACCTTCCAGGAAGTGATTACAATTGCAAATTTGTGCACGCCTCCAAATGAGATGCTGGAATTTAAAACGGTGCTTTTTGGAGGTGGCTTTTTCTCAGAAATATTCTTCACGGGCGCGCAATCTCTTGTTATGTCGCACTTGAAAAGATAATGCGCGTCTCTTGTGTGTACGTGAAAAAAAGTCAAGTTAATTGGTCTTCAATGAGTTTTTGCCACGAGGTTGGAAGTGAGCAATGCGGTGGAATTATTGATATTTTAAGTGGTTGATTGATTGAATTTCAATTGGCCACAATGACTTCAATTACACAAATTGAGCTGACAATCTAATTCCAACTCGTCGGTTGGGATGGAGAAAACAGGTGGGAAGATTCGAGAAACGGGGGATCAATTAATTTGCCAATGGAAGGCACACGATTATTATTTATAGTGTGTGTCTGCTGGTTGTCAATTAAGACCATGGTTGTCTTTCGCTGCGCCCCGGTCAGAGAATCAATTTAGCGCTCTCCCTCATGTTTTACAGCCTCGTTCGCACTTTCTTGCTTCCTTCGTCGACTGTTTTACTCGGCAAGATTATGCTTAAAGAATTACTTGACGATACTGTGTGGTTACACACCGAGGAAGTTCATTGACGGTCGGTGCCATTTCGCAGTTTATGTTCCTTCGTTTTATTCACAATGGCTAAATTTGTATTAGAAGCAAAAGTCTCTCCCCAATTCCTCATGCCCATGGCTATTGAGGAGAAATTGCACCCATAATTATGGGTTTATGTATTTATGAGATTCTATGCGGTGAATGAATCAATTAGTAAACCATGTATTGATGCCTTGCAGACATTCTCACCGGGCATGGCAGAATGGACAACGAACAGCCACACCAGGAGCTGGTGAAATGTGTCCTCGTCGGCGACACGGCGGTCGGAAAGACGCGCCTGATTTGTGCCAGAGCGTGCAACAAACACGTTTCACTTTCGCAATTGCTGTCGACGCATGTGCCAACTGTGTGGGCCATTGACCAGTACAGAATCTACAAGGATGTGAGTATCAATAGAGCTGCAAATTGCACGCCCTGCTATCTCTCGCGCCAGACATTGCACTCTCTGTTGTTCCGCCATGCAGTCGGAAGGGTTACTCAAGCTCTTCCTCACCACACAGCATCGCTGCTTGTTATGGCGAAAGGCTTAACCAGGGAAATATTGGTTGTAATGCACTCATTACACTCTATTTTTCTTCCTGACTATATAGAAGTTTGTATCAAAGACGTAAGTTAGCTCGATTGTTCGTTTAGTATTGGGAATAAGAGTACTTCGAAGTGTTTTCTGTTTTTTCATAGTTACCATCGAACTTAATTTCATCGATCTTGTCTTATATTCCAGTAGCGTAAAAAATTAAGCAAAACATGAAGATATCAACTACATGATTATTATTAATTGCCTCTGTTCTGATAGCAAGAAAACTCATTTGTGTAGTTCATTCGCCATATCCACGCTAAGAAGTCTTGCTTTTCAAAGTTGCAGACTTTAAGTCCAAAACTTACAATAGTATGTGCCTCTATGTGCAACGATGTGCTATACGAATCATTCTCATTGAGAGTCAACTGGGAATTTCTGCTTCTGAAATGGGAGAGCAGACGAAGAGGGACAAATGGAAGAATAAACTTTAATGCATTGGAAAGTGGATGAGTGCATGAGAGTCTATTCATGCTATTTATGGTGTAGAAGTGAAGCTGTTTGAGTCTGCAAATGGAAGTATCAGACGGGAAATAAGTAAAAATCTTCTGTAGAAGCTTCGCGCGCAGAAGAGAGAGAGAGAGAGAAATTGACCTGTCTGTAGGGGGAAAAAGTATTGAAAATTAATTTAGAAGCGATTCAATAACCGCTGTAGCTTGAATTGATGGGAAAGCATTTACTTTATGGCGCGCGCAAAGTGCAGAGTTGCGTGGTGAATGAAAAATACTCATTAAACATTCAGTGGCCGAAAGCGGGAAATGAGTAAATTTATGAAAATGTAATGGCGTGCGCTTAAAAGGGTTGACGAAGAATGAAAACCTCGTGTTTGCTATTTATACTGCTGAAAGTCCATCTATGAAAGCGCGACATGGATGAAAGGAGAGCTGCATTGAGGATTACGTGACTACGTGGACGGCCTAAAGACATAAAAAAAAACTTTTCTTTCTGTGTCACTTTGTCTGCAGTGCCGAAAGAATTGTTTATGACTTCCGTGTGATTCGTATAAGAATATCATTTCTGGCATGTGCAGATCATTAAAGATTCGAATTTATACGCATCTCTACATTTTTCCATTCCGCACCTTTTTAGTCAAAACACTATTCGAAAAACAGTGGTGAGATTAATTATTCAGTCACCATGCTATTTTTGGGCAGCTGAAAATTAGCACCCATTTAGACAATTTAGACAAGCGAGACAATAATTTCGCACGCTGGTGATAAAAAGAAATTCCAAGAGATGATAAATGACGACAGAGGTGCAGCATAGCGATCAATATACAGCGTTTTATTCTGTCGGGCACGATGATGATAGTCTGTCTGACGTGTAAAACATAACGTAGGAAATGCATTAATAATTGCAAAGCTCGTGCTTGATTGTAAATAACTTGGTCAGTAATATCCATTCACTTTCCTCAAACCTTCAAAGTAATGCACACAGAACAGTCAGTTCCATAAAAAAATGCTATTGTGCGCAAATGAGCATTAAAAATTGCTTGTTGACGATTGTTTGTGAATCACTTTCCGCTTTTTCTAGCACATTTATTTCCCGATAACTAGCTGAACAGAGATTCGCAATTGTGTTTAATCTAAAAGATACTCTAGCAGACATCCAGATCTTGATATTCGTAATCTCAATATTTTAAAACATCTGGATAGTTTCAAGCTGTATAATTGGTAGAAACCTAGTTTGTACTCTTCAATAATTGCTCAATATAACGATTGCAGGAAAAAGCGGAATTGCTTTTGCGTGGCAGAATCTATTGAGATAATTTGTGTGGTAATTGTTCTTCAATTTTATTGTACGCTGTACGGTAAATTTTCTTATTATACGGTACATGTACTTAAAATTCTTCTTCCTACTGTATATTTTTTTTCTTCCTTCACGTTATCGCGTGGATCGCATGTATCAAGAAAGAATATTTAGATGTTTTTGACGGTATTTTAAAGTTGCGCGATGTTGTTTTGCGACAGACAAATAAGCTGTGTGTCTTAAATTCAACAAAGCTCCTCTAGGTCGATCACTCGCGATAGAGTGAGAGAGGGGGTGAAATTCCTTAGCAAAATGCGTATAAATGAATCTCATTCAATTGAAAGATTGAAAAACACGAAGAAGGGAATCTATTTTTAACACCAAGCGTGCTGTTGCGATGCCTTGCAGGTGCTGGAGAGATCATGGGAGGTTGTGGACGGCGTGAATGTCTCCCTGAGACTGTGGGACACTTTTGGGGACCATGAGAAAGACCGGCGCTTTGCCTATGGACGCTCAGATGTTGTTCTGCTCTGCTTCTCCATCGCCAATCCCGTGTCGCTGCGCAACTGTCGCGCCATGTGGTATCCAGAGATCAGGCGCTTCTGCCCGCAAACACCAGTCATCCTGGTGGGGTGCAAGAATGATCTGCGGTACATGTACAGGGACGAGACGTACTTGTCCTACTTCGGCGATCGGAGTCCTTT
Source organism: Phlebotomus argentipes (assembly GCF_947086385.1). Taxonomy (NCBI): domain Eukaryota; kingdom Metazoa; phylum Arthropoda; class Insecta; order Diptera; family Psychodidae; genus Phlebotomus; species Phlebotomus argentipes. The sequence goes on along the minus strand of NW_026776181.1, from coordinate 1,558,266 downwards.
TGTGAGGTGAGCAATTTACCGCAAGAAACGTGACGCAAATTTGAAATTTATGCTGACAATGGTTAAACAATGAGATTAACTCTTCCGCAAATATTATTCTTTATGCCATGTGGTAAATATTTTCAAAAATGTGTTAGGTCACGTCAAATTGGACATTTAAATGAATTATAATGCTTATTTTCTTAGCTTTAAATGTTCGTTTCTCCCTCTTTGACAAAATTCGCTCAGGAAATATGTTAAAAGCAGGTAAATTAAAGTCAACTTCTTGAAGCTTCTGTAGTTTGTGGCCTCTTTACACACTTCCACCCTTGGCATGCTGCGAGGGAGTCTGTATTCAATCCTTCTTGTCTGATTATCTTCTTGCAGGGCGGCCAGGAAGTCTGATCTCGTAATGCCGGACGAGGCGAGAGCCGTAGCGAAGGATCTCGGTGTGGCGTACTATGAGTCGAGTGTCTTCACTTATTTTGGTGTGAATGAAGTCTTTGAAAATGCCATTCGAGCGGCATTGATCGCGAGGCGACAGCAAAGATTCTGGATCACAAATCTCAAGCGCGTTCAGCGTCCGCTGCTTCAGGCGCCCTTCCGACCACCTAAGCCTCCGCCCCCGGAAGTGACAGTGATCACAGGCACGCATTCAAAGGATATGTTGACGATGCTCAATGGCCAGCGATACACTGACTTGGTGCTTGTGGTGGGCGCTGTGCGATTTCCTGTACATAGATTCGTGTTGGCGGCAGGATCAAGTGCTTTTCACAGGCTTCTGACGATGGAATTATCGGATTTGGGCGCCAGGAGCAGTAGTGAGTCGAGCATGGTGAGCTGGAGAGGTTTGTTTTTGCGTTAAATGTATTGTAAAATTGAGTGCATTTGATTGCAGGTCAGTTCAACGTACGGTGATAATTCAACTGCCGACTTCAACGAAGACACGGAGTGCCTTCTGAGATGTGATCCTCAGTCTCGAGGTGCGGTCCAGCCACTGAGGTAAGTTAGCTCTTTAGGTGGAATTCACTAATAGTCTGTTAAAGAGCAAGAAGACTCAAGTAGTTTGCAATGTTCCCAATCTAGGATCACGTTTACAGAATTTCAAAAGTAATTCTATTTTTCCATAAGTAATTTCGTGTTACTAGAAGTTAATTTAAATTCAACATCAAGTCTTACGATATTTACAGCCAGTATGCGAAAATAGAGATCAATTCTTGGAAGAGGCAACAAAACAGGTTGTTTGATTTTCTCATTATTGGCATCTTATTTTTATACATTGTAGAATGTGGGAGCAATTGAAGCGTCGCTCGAGCTATCAAGCACTTCCGACGCACGAACCAAAGAAGCCGCCGAGTGATCTCTTCCGTGAGTTGCATCATCCCGTGTTCCAGAGCATCCGCGTCATTCAGACGACCGAGGGCAACGGCGGGGGTTCGGCTGGGCTCTCCAGTTTGTCCCTGCGCGCTCAAATGCAGACCATCGTGAGCCTGAGCAAATTGATTACGCCGCAGGCGATGCAACAGTGCCTGAAATTCATCTATTCGGGGAGCATCGATCGCGAGTGTCTAGACATGCAGGTGAATTGGGATCACATGGGAGGAAAGCACAATATCATTGCATCAGAAGAGCTTGGAGTGGAAAATCACCTGGCATCTCATTTATCACAATCTCTAGACTTACCTTCTTTAGAGACACAACATGCAAAGAAATACAATCTCACAGAGAGAGTAGATTAGGAGGAAAAATTCACAGAATAGGGTGATCATCTACTTTGGGCATTGAGATCTCGAGTGGATGGTCATTCAGTGCACAAATCAAAGAGAAACTGTACAGTTGAAATCATACTTAGTTGACTTGAGAGATATTGATGTAATTCTGTGTCACTTTCGACGTTCTTTCAGACCGCTTCAATAGGATTACTTCTGGTAATGGAAATTTGTAACTTGTCCAATGTTCAAGAGATTATAATTTTTAGTGAGAAAGAGTTGAGAAAGAAGATTTAGAGATGCAGATGATGTTGTTGATGATTATTAATGCGAAATGCCTATAATAATGTTGCTCTCATGTCGTCCTTTTTCAGGAAATTCGACAGGCAGCAGATTTTCTGGAATTACCACAATTGTCGGTACTTCTCTCCAATATTCAGTCCAATCAGAACTTCATGAATGACGAGACAATTCAACACTATTCCACGGTGAGTTGGCAGTGCTTCAGTCGCCAATTAATACCATCTGACCCAATGTGTTGTTTTTTTTCTCCGCACAATTAGTGTGTCCGGAAAAATCTGGAGAAATTATGTGTGAATAGTGGATTGTTTGGTGACTTGAGCTTCGAACTGGACGATGGTCACGTGAAAGCTCACCGGGCTATTCTTGTGGCGCGCTGCGACGTCATGAGAGCTATGCTCAACGGCGACTTCCGGGAAGCTCATGCCAATGTGGTGAGTCACGAGATGATATTCTGATCTTCTGGTAAACTCTTCTAATGCTTGCAATGATCTTTCGCAGATTGTCTTTCCGGGTGTGACAGAGTACACATTCCATAAATTACTGTGTTATCTCTATACAGACGAAATACCTCCAATATCTGCGGATAAATGTCTGAATTTACTAGAATTAGCCAATAGATTATGTTTACCTAGATTACTGAATCTTGTAGAGTGTCGCGTTATAGAGGATTTAACGAGAATGTCACAAAGCGAGAGCAGTGAAGCTGTGGAGCATTGCCTGAAACTCCTGGAGCCGGTGAAGGTGAGTCAAAAGATACTTCATAATCTCTCGAACAATGAAAAATAATGCTTGTCTTCGTTTCAGCTCCACAATGCCCATCAGTTGGCCGAATGGTGCATGTCATACCTGTGTGTCAACTACAACATAATCTGTCGCGTGTCGCCCAAGAGCTTGAAGGCTCTGCATCCGGACAATCAGGACTACTTGCGGGAGCACCGCTGGCCGCCGGTGTGGTATCTCAAGGACTATGACTATTACCAGCGCTGCATGAATGAAATAACGAGAGAGATGAAGGACAGCAAAAAGTCGCCTGACGATGAGGGCTGCCTGTGCTTCTCTGGAGGTAATTCTTTGGTTTAATTTTCTCTTCAGTTCGCTCCTTAGCACTGCCTGTCCCGCTTTCTCCTCCGCAAAAGAATATTCTGTGTAGTAATTGATATTTCGTTAGTTCCCCTGAAAGCTTTTATCCTCTTTGGCGATATTAGTGAGTTCACAAAAGGATTAATATGTGGAAAATGGGAAAAGTGTTTTGTTGGCTGACAGGCAAATCGAGGCGCACGGCGGACTCTTCGACGGTGGGCGGCCAGCAACAGCGTGTGCCTCTGACTTCTCAGCCGACGCCAGCCGAGGCGGAATTGGCCGCGGGCGGCCTCTATCCCAGCCAAGACAATTCCGTGCATCAAATTGAGGGGGACATCGAGGCGGACCTCAATCTCTGACATCCACCAATCTGGAGGTGAGATTAAGTTTTCACTCAGTTCATTTTTACTGTCCACGATCTATATAAATCCTCGACTTGTGATCTTAATTATGATGCGACGAGTAAATTTTGCAATCTGTTGCAATTGAAGGTTTTTGACAAAAGAGTTTCTCTGTCTTCCTTTCAGGTCACTCCACTTCGTAGTGACTTTTCCCATTCTCCTCTGCTTCATTGCCAGCATCCTGAGCATCCTCATTGTCTGTCAGCTGTACACCTGATCGTGTGCGTAATCTAGGCGATTCATCTTCTTCTGTTTGTGTGCAGATTGAATTCTGCCGAAGTTTTGTTTACTTAAGAGAGTGGCAAAAAGTGGGACGCACACGCACCAAGAAGAAGGATCAAGAGTATGATTTTGAAGAAGAAAAGCACATAATTTTATTCCTTTTATACAGTACATTAAGTGATGGATAGATTTTAATACTTTGTAGACTTGATTTTTCGTGCAGAAAATGTTGTCCGTAGATTTAAACAAAGTCAATATTTTTTGAGACATTTAAGTCAGAAAAAAAATTGGTGAATGAAAGATTTATGGTGCTTAAGAGAAAAGATGATGTGAAATTTATTTTTTAACAAGAAATTAGTTCCGAAATGCATTTTTCTACATTTACACTCAAAAAAAAGGTGAATTCTTAATGATACCAAGAGATGAAAATTGCAATTGGTAGAAAAATGAGTGTGTTTTCCTTAATGTCTTGAAGCATTTGCATTTAGAATTAAATGGGACAAATTAAGAAAGATTAGGATGCATTTTAGTTTGAAATCTTAGAATATTTACATTAAAAACTTTACTAGAATTAATGATATCGATATTAATGAAAATTTTTGATACGTGAAGAAAACATGAGGGTGAAACATTTTGTCGATTAGTGTAATTCAACTAACTTTTTAATTATGAGTGAAAATCCTTTTAACATCATTGATGAATATCTCTACGTAATTATACTCTTTGTATAAACTAAGAAACTACGTAAAAGCATACATAAAAACACAACAACAAAACATCCAAGAAACTTGCAAAAAACTGCCTGACGAAGAAATTCACTAAATAAAATACCATTTTTTATTGAAATGCTTGATGGAAAATATACTAAAAGTAAATTGTCTAAATAGAAAAGAATACTGCAAAGAGTTTAGCTAAAATTAGTGGAAGGATATTTGATTTGTGATAAAAAAAGAGAGACATTTAGTGTGATTTTGAACAAAACAAAATCACACGTGAGGACTGATGAGAATGAAAAAAAAAAATCAGAAATTCTAGGGAAAGAGCAATTGTATAAAAACACCAATTTCCCTCTTCTTTTCACACCGTCAAAAATGCGATTTACTGCTAGGAAGGGAAGATAGGAGAAGTTCTGATTTACTGGAAAATTTCATCAGCTTTCCAATGAATCCTCACTTGCTACAGTCGGTTCCAGAAATGGCTTAACGGCAGAGTTTTTTCGAAACCCTTGCATTTTTCGTAGTAACTCATGTAGAATGAGATTAAAATGTCCTGCAGTTCTTCTCCTATCAATGAATGAAAAAAAAACTAGGTGAAACATGAAATATTATTGACTGTGCAATATTTAATTTAGAAACGTAAAGAGAATGAGATAAAATGAGAATTAGCTCAGCTTTTTAGACATGTCAAATTAACTAATTATTAAATTTAGCTATTAACACTTTTCAATATTAAAGAGAGAATAAAATTTCTTATATACATTGAAGAATGTGTGCGCTTACTTACTATTTTCGCCTCGATGAATGATTCAAGACATGAATTATTAGCAGACTGGCAATCAAGTGGACATTAAGGAGGTGTTAAAAGTCCATCGTAAGGAGTGAACTTGACCATTTGTCGTTTGGAAGTTGCGGTGACCAAAATGATTCGTCCGGAGGACAATTTGAGCAAAGTGTTGAATCCCAATCAGCGACAAATGCTGGATGATGAACGTCGCATCGCGAAGAAAATCAAATTGCTGAATGAACGTGAGTGATTTGAAGGCATCTACGTGAGATTTCTGATGAAATTTGAATTATTTTGGCAGATCAGGGATCAGCGTCGAAAGTTTTTTTGAGGGCGCAAGAGCAAGAAAACGACCCTGAACTCCTGGATTACCATGATAGCTTCTACAAGACAACGAAAAGTCTGCTGGTGTTATTCCAAATTATGGGCATCATGCCGATCATGAGAAGCCCTTCAGGCACAAATCTGCCCAGGACGACTTTCCACTGGAAGTCCAGGGCGTTCATTTGGGCGTACTTCATATACGGACTGGAGACAATTGTGGTTGTCTGGGGTAAGAAAGTTCAGGATAATCACATCCAAATCTGATACTCTTCCACTGTTGCAGTGGCTCGCGAGCGTATCGCCAGATTCTTTTCCACTACGGACAGGCGCTTCGACGAGGTGATCTACAATGTGATCTTCATGAGTATCCTCCTGCCTCACTTCCTGTTGCCGGTGGCGTCTTGGCGCAATGGCTCAGAAGTGGCCAAATTCAAGAACATGTGGACCGACTTTCAAGTGCAATATCTCCGAGTCACCGGCACTCCAATCCTCTTTCCCACTCTCTATCCGCTCACGTGGGCGCTGTGCTTTGTCTCGTGGGGTCTCAGCATTGCCATCATCCTCTCGCAATACTATCTGCAGCCGGACTTTCAGCTCAGCCACACTTCTGCTTACTATCACATCATTGCCATGCTCAATGGCTTCTGCAGTCTTTGGTACATCAACTGCACAGCCTTCGGCCTAGCTAGTCGAGCACTGTCCAAGCACTTGATTGACACACTGAAGAGCGAGAAGCCGGCAGAGAAACTGACGGAGTATCGTCATCTCTGGGTGGATCTCAGTCATCAAATGCAGCAACTCGGACGCGCCTATTCCAACATGTACGGCATCTATTGCCTCGTGATCTTCTTCACTACAATCATAGCGACCTATGGTGCCTTGAGTGAGATCCTAGATCGCGGTGGAACCTTCAAGGAGCTGGGACTCTTCGTCATCATGATCTACTGCATGAGTTTGCTCTTCATCATCTGCAATGAGGCTCACGCGGCCACAAAGAGTGTCGGCCTAGATTTTCAGGACGTACTGCTCAACGTTAATCTCACAGCCGTGGACAACGATACACAGCGCGAAGTTGAGATGTTCCTCGTGGCCATTTCTAAAAATCCGCCAACGATGAATCTGGACGGCTTTGCCACCATCAATCGTGAGCTCATCACCAGCAACATTTCCTTCATGGCGACTTACCTGGTGGTGCTGATGCAATTCAAGCTCACGCTGCTTCGTCAAGCGGCCAGGACAAATTTCCTGGCCTCCCTAAAGAGTAATGTAACCTTGCAGAGAGTTGTTGATTGAGAAGATATTTAATAGAAAGAAGAACGAACCCAGAAGTCCAGGTATAACCATTTCGTTTCGATTGCATTATTATAAATAAATGAACGATGAAGTGTTTTAATTAATTCATGTGACGATCATAAATAGGAAAATCACCCGAAAAAGCAATTGAATTCCTTTAGGCTTTCGTCAAAAATGCATAAAAACTCCTTCAAAATATCATTTATTACACGGAGTAGTGTTTTATGGGGCATAAATTGGTTTAATCACAAGAAAAAAAGTTTCTTTATCGCTTTAAGATAAATAACCAAAAACGGGATTATTGTACAATGGTGGTTTTTTCCTTACCATGTATAATTTTTCACATCTTACATAAACTATACAATCGAATGGGGTGTAAATTCAAGAAGTTTCTCAATTCTCTCTCTCTCTCTGTTTCTTGCTCTTTCGCGACCACTTAAAGATTTAACTGACACTGCTCACAATTATTTCCCAGGATGAAGAGAGAATTTACACGAAATTATAGCCACAAATCGAAAGGATTATGAATTGAGAGAATGCTAGAGTGGCGAGAATCTACGGCGAGTCGTAATCAGAGTGTTTCTGCCGCACCTTTATGAAGTCCACGCGTGACATGTGGAGAGCTTTTTGGATCATTTCCTTCTCTGTCATTTGCATATCACCTGTAGAAGTAAAGATCATCAGCACGTGTGTGATTTTGGGCTGTTCAGAGTCACTCACCGTCGTCCGCATAGGAAGACTCGAGAAGAGATTGGTAAAAGAGCGACAACGGCTTCTGATCGGGACTCTCCTCGCGACTCGATGGTCCTGGCGTCGATGTGGGCGTCCTCTCGGGGCTGTTCGATCCGGATTGTGGCCGTCGTTTCGCCTTCTTCCCGTAGTTGAGATCACTGTCCCTTTGGCCACTTTCTTGGACCGGTGTCTCGTCTTCCAGACGTCGTCGTCGGCGCCTCTGCCGCTCCGCCGATGACGAATTGGCCCCGTTCTCGCTGTCGCTGAGCCTGCTACTGGCGCTCTCGGCCGACGAAGAACACCCGCTGAGATCCATCATCGTGGAGGAGCCCGCCCCCAAGTGATTCCCACTCACTGCCGTTGAAGTCACGGTGGAACTGCTCCCGGACGATTTTTGAGCCTTCTGCTCGCGACACCACTGCAAATACGACTCACGGGCGATCTGCTCCTCAATCGCCTCATTTGTAGCCTCCCAATCCGTCGTCTTCAGTTTGTCCTCGAACATCGTCTGCTCGATCTCGAGATCTTCACTGAGGCGCACGGCATCACGCACTTGCTTGAGATCCAATTCCTCGGGCTTGTAGCCTGCCAGGCCCAGGCCGACGCCCACGGACGCCTTGAAGGGATCCAGGATAGCGTTGTAGTGAGAGCAGCGCTGGTACGACAAGCGCAATGGCTCATAACCATTGTCACTCTGTCCGGAATTGAAGATGTTTATTGGCTCTGGAAGAGAGAGTCATCAAATTTGCATGGTTTCACAAAAATGAGACGACAGATAAGGCAATTTGCAAACACTTTCAATCCCTACTGATTGATGCCAATGATAAAGTTTGCCAACTCACTCGTTTGATAGCAGTACAGCTCCACGGGACGATTGTATATCTCTGACATGGCCTGAATCTCAATGTGATTCCCATGGACGTGGTTCTGTCTTTTCCTCTGCACGTAGCTGGAAATGTCCTCAGTGACGAATTGTGCGAAATATTCGCGATTTTGGTACTGAAAGTGCACAAAAAGAAAAGATTAATTGGTGAAGAAAGCCTAGAATGAGGAATACTTACAATGTAGTCCAGAGTCTGTTGTCTTATCACTTCATGCATGTCTTGATCGCCATAGATTTGGAGTGAAATGGCGCGGAAGAGACAAGCTCCGTCCTCGACAATCTCTTTCACGATCAACCCACGTTCCGTCATGGCTTTTACAAACTTTTCATCCCGCTCTGTCCACTCTTGCGGCGTCAACTCAGCATCCCGCTGGCCAATGTGCTCGTCTCCGCTGTTATAGCCAGAGAAGGACTCCTCCAGGAGCTCCATCACGCCTCCGGATACATTTGTAGTGCTGCTATGACTCGTTGTGGCGCTGGCAAGGTTGTTGTTGTGCGGACTGGAGCTTCCCAGTGGGAAATGGGGACTCTTGGAGTGCTTCTCGCGCTCCCCACGTGTATCTGTCCGCTTGTGATCGCGCTTCCGGAGACTACAGCTTTTCTGGGGCGTCCTGCGGTGTCGCCCCACATTCTCCTCATACACATGACTACTACTGTGCCCTCGCTTTTCGCGCTGCGGACTCTGGAAGACACCGTGAGATAACTGTCAATTACACCGCCCAGAATTCCTCCCATGCCACGGCATTCCGTGTAGTGCAACCTCCTCAATCATCTATAAATATCAACTTACATTATTCTGAGTCTGTTCCTCTTTGTTGCCCTCTTCTGACGACTTCTGGTTGATTAGTGGTTTTATCGTCATTTTGCAGTTGACTTTTACACGCTTGTAATTGCCCTGATTCACACCCTCTGTGCTTTATTCGACGCTCTAGACGCTGCCCTTCACACTTCACGCGATATCGACATATTCTGAAAGGGGGAAAGCAGGTAAAAAGAGGACTTTTCTCTGTGAAAAAACCTTACATACCTCAAGAAGATTGACAGCCATATTGGAATTTTATTTTTTCCATGCCGCCTGAAGTTAGCAGAGAATCTCTTCGGAAAATTATCTCTCACACCCCGAAATACTGGAAATTTTCACATCTAGCATGTGTTTAAGACTTGTGGGAAAATCAATGATGCTCAGGGAAATTTCTTTGCAAAATTTACCACTTTGTTTATGAAATAAGGGGACAAAATTTTCTGGCGCGCTTTTTCACCTCCGGAAATTCTCTCCGAATTTTCTCGAAACGTCACAGTCGCCATATTGCTATTTTTCCAACAAAAGTTCTGCGAAGATTTTTCTCACGCGGAAAAAGCAAGGAAGAACAGTGGCAAGAGGCGTGAAAGTGCGTCCGTTTGGTGGAAAACGTGCAAAATAGCGCCCAAGACGTGTGCGGAGGTACGGGAATGCGGTGGAAGGGCGCCCTTGGTGATATGATTAGAGTGCCAGGCGTTGAGCGAGTGCTTGATACGGAGAAAAATGATATTCCGTCTTGATCCTGACGTCATTGGAGAAAATGGTGAAATAATTTGACGGCGGTGCGATATTGAGAGAGGTAGAATTATCAACTAGCGCGTGAAAATATTGCATTTCAAAAGCATGGAATGCACCAGTCATCATCAGCTTTACAGGTGAGTTTGGCCGTGTGTTTGCGCCTGCATTCGGGCTGTTTGTACCCCGTGAATGACCTTGAGCACTGAGGTGTGCGAAACTCGTGAATGAAAACTCGGAGTCCCCGGAGTCTTGCAACCGGTCAGTTCTTTTGGATGACATAATGAATCCCCACGCGCTTGTCTTTTTCAGATCCCTCCTATCGACGGCGAGGCACTTGGATGAGCAGAAATCCTGGGAGAGCCTCTCGCAATTGCTAGGCGAGGATGTGAAGCAGAAGCGGCTGTCGATTGTGCGGAAGTGCGAGTATCTAATCTACCAGGACGATGAGACTGTGAGTCCGAAGGCGAGGGTGCTGCTTTGGCGGAAGGGCTTCTACGAGCCCATCGCTATGGCGAAGCGTTTGGTGCGCAGTAAAATTCCCACGCTGGAGGAAATGAAGAGCCTTGAGGAGTTTATTTTGAGTGCCATTGAGCGTCTGAAGGTGATCTTTATCACAGTTGAGAGACGCTTTGATCTGGATCTGAAGTTCCTCATTGATCTCGGCATCTTTGGGTGCGCCGATGTGAAAACGGACGTGGAGAAGAGCGAGAATCTGTCTGTAGCTTCCAGGAGCTACGCTCTGGACACAATTCACGCCTTGGCCATCTCTCTGGGAGATTTGCATAGATACTATCTGGATTTCTCCTTCCCAAACGCGCTTGGGACTGCAGAAGAAGCTGCAGCGTTCTATTTCGAAGCCTTCAAGTTGAATCCGAAAGTGGGAATGCCACAGAATCAACTGGGAACGCTGCTCACGGACAAGAATCATCATCTGGATGCTGTTTATCATTACTTTTACGCTCTGGTGTGTTCTGTGCCATTCGATCCAAGTGAGGAGAACGTAGCAAAGATCCTTTTGGAGAATGCCAACTATCTGGAACATCTGGACATGGAGCAAGAGGACTATGAAATGACAGTGAAGGATTTCCTGGCGCGATTCATACTTGTGGCAGACATCTTCTTTTATGACAAAGAAGTGGCGGACTTCAGTGGACTTTGTCATGCTCTTTTGATTGATCTGAAATCGATGTTGGAAAAGCGAAGAACTGTCCTAACATCAGACATGCTGTACAAGATGACAGCAATCATGTTTTTCTGCATGGCAAAGCTGCAGCGAGTGAATTCGGAGAAAGTGCATCACTTGAACGCCTTCCTCCTGGCCATTTGCGCTCAGATGATTGCCTCGTGCATCCAACAAGTGGAGGAGTTTGCAGGGCATCGCGAAGAGCAGAATAGTCAGTTTAAAGAAGCTTACTTACATCGCTATGAAGCTTACGATAAGCGTGTGCGTGAGGCGCGCAAAGAGCGACAGAAGGTTCAGGACAGAATGCCAAAAACGCCCTCGGCTTCTTCATACTCAGACAGGAATAGTCTCTCAGTTGGAGGAGGATCCAGTCAGATGGAGAAGGGAGTTCAACAGACAACTAAAGATGCCAGGAAAGTCAAGTCAACGAAGATGAGAAGACGTCGCAAGAGGAGACAATCTTCTGTCTCTTCAGAGAGTGATCTCACGTCCAATTTTGACTCGGAATCTGAATCCTCAGATGTCTCTTCAGTGCTTTCAGACACTGATGATGAGGAGGAGCAGGAGACGAATGCTTCTGTAGTGGAGAAGGAGATCTTCAATGACTTCTCTATGATTAATCTCAATGGATTGACATTCAGTGATGTGCAGATTCCTACCGATGGGGAAGATGATGACGTTGTTATCGAGGAAGAGACCATAATGTTTCCTGGGAATCAACCTGAAGTGGATGTGGAAATTGACAGAGAGGAGGAACCTTCATCAGAACCACCAAAAAAGATGAAATTTAAGCAGAAGTTCCACAAAATTGATCCAAACATCATAGTTGAGTTCGCCCAAACAGAGATCACTCTTCAGGCGCTGAAGCTACTGTTTGAGTGGCTGAGGAATAATCGAGAGATCGTAATAAGTTGCCAGCAGACAAATCCTGAGTTCATCCATCAGACCATGGCCCTCCTCAACTACTTTAACATTGACATTTTCACCAGCAAAGTCTTCTTCGAGCGACAAATGCTTCACGTGGCAGAAGTGAGAGAGGATCTTCGGGGGCTGTTTGACGAACGCCTGCACATCCCAATCCGGGAGGACATGGCGCTGAAGCACTTTTCGCTCTTTGCGGCCAATCAGGAGCACTTGGACTGGGAAATGTCGGCCAAACTCGCAATATCCACGTGTGAAGAGAACATCTTGAGACTCTTTAAGATGCTGGACTTTGGCTTCTACATTTGCAAAACCTTTAAATTCAATTATGTATTTTGCACTAAGGCCAGAGTTTTCGTGGAGAACTTTCTGGCGAAGAAGAAAAAGCGTCCGAAGCGTGCAAAAACAAAGAACCATGACTCACGCGTGCGCATCTCGAGGCCGAGTGATGCCTCTGAGGAGGATGGCGACAGCAGTGGCGGCAGAAGGAATCCAAAGAAGGGCTACTTGAGGAACCGCAATGGAGACAGCGTGATCAATGTGCCGGACAATGAGAAGAACAGCAAGAAAATCGAGGATGGCGATAAGAACGAGAAATACGCCTTGATGGGAAAACTGTGGCTGAGGAGCGAAGTGAAATCTCTGGAATCCAAGGTGAGTTCGTCTTATCGTTAATAGCATTCCCAAAAGCATTATTATATTTTCTCGGTTATGAGTTTATGTGAATTTTAATAACTACTTTATATGGCTGAGTTGATAAGAAAGTTAGAAATTAATGTTCATGTGAGACTTTTGTCCAAAACTGCCTTGCATACTATGATTTACTTCCAACTAGGAGCATATTTATGTGATGAATATCGAAATACCAATTCAAAACTATGGCGTTAAATATTACTTATTAACATTTTCCACAATGTGACATTTTTGGATGTCTTTTCATTTTCGTGTCCATCGACGTGCAGATCAAGAAGCCAAACGGCCTACACTTGACGCCCTACTTGATGATGGACTCCAAATCACTCACGGAATTCCAGGCGACCGTGAAGAGTCTGGTGAAAGCGCGCAAGTTCGTTGTTCTCATCCCAAATGCTGTGCTATCGGAATTGGATGAACTGAAGAAGCATAGCGACGGCGCCAGGAATGTCATCAGGTGGTTAGAACATGAGTTCAGCAAAGGCAATCGCTTTCTTCGCTCTCAGCGTGATCACGAAATCCGCCCTTTGCCTCTATTGAAGATCCCCAAGAAAATCGGTGAGTTTTCAATAAGGATATATTTAATGTTGAGTGTGAGAATGTCTAACCGACCGTCTTGTTTTCGGCAGATCGCGAGGCTTCTGTCTTTCTGCAGATTGCCCAATTTTGCAACTACATTGTAACGAATCAAATGAATCCCGATGGCAGTACAGATGTTGTGACTTTGCTGACTGGGGAGAACTTGATGGAGAAAAAGTGCCCGCATTTCAGCTTCTACGGCATTCTGAATTCCATTCCCGTCAAGTTCGACCAAATCCAGGGATTCTATGCCAAATACAGGAAGAAGTGAGTCCACAGCTCGATTTCGATGGTCAAGAATTCAATGACTCTTCAGTGGCGCGCCGCACTTGTGGACCTGGAGGTTGCGAAGACTGTGTTCAGACATATCTTCTCCTCCTAAGCCAGTGGCGATCCAATTGTTTTGCCGTTGCGATGTTGGAAGCGCATGTTCACCCTGGAATTGTGGCGACACTCCTCCTTAGCATCTTACCCTGGAAAACGATCAAGAACATACGGGGCGACGAAACACCTTTCTGGACGGTTGTGCAGTGCGGCAGGAAAGCACTCTGTTGACCGCCTTACTTTATTCGTTCTTTTTCTCACTCTGTTTTCTGCTCAATTTTTAATCGTCCTACTATTTTGTCTTTCTGCTTTTACGATGTTAATCTTTAGAGATATTTCAATGGAATTAAATGGAATTACAAATTTTGTGTATAGACTTGTGCGCGATCTTCGCATGTCCTATATTTTTATCACTCCTGTACAACACACACACGCACTTTCCGGGATGGGGAAGAGATGATTTACTTAGTCTTCTTGGCCTCCTTTTTGCCTCCACTACTGCTGCTTCCCTTCTTCTCGGTTTTGCCTTCCTTCTCTTGAGGATTGTCGTCGTATCTGCAAAGAGCGAACGCTCGAGTCAATTACACTTGGAAACGTAATTATCTTCGTGTGGACTTCAAGTACCTAAATCTACGAAATATTTAAGTTCAAATTCATGTTCAATATCTCCACGTGTTCATCAGCATTAGAGAATTGAACCGAATCGAAATTAACCGGCTCGTTTGCCGCCGCTTGTTGCATTTACAGCGGCGTAACAAAGAATGCTGAATGTGAGTATTGCAATTAATTTAACTTTGACATGTGGGGAAAAAGTGTTATCAGAAGACACTTTAGTGTGTCGAAAAAAGGGTTTTAAATTCGATTTTAAAAGCAGATCTCCAAGGCTTACGGCATGGTATCAAAAAGAATTCTTGTAACAATGAGATTTTTTCAATTGAGTTTTTAGTTCTCTATCGCCGCCAAATCACCTAGGTTCAGGTTTCCAATTGACCTCAAATTGCAACGCCCACAATTTAGCAGAATGGAAGTCATTGTCCCGCGCGACGTGACGTCAGGACGTTTGTCCTGACGCATGCTTATGACTCATATACTCACGCAAACATGGTCTTGATGTCGCCTTTGACGAGCGCCACGGCCACGGGCGTACCAATGCAGGCGGGCACAAGGTAGAGCAGCGCCGGCTGAGCGTGTTTGAACACGTGCATCACGAAGATGGTCGTCATGAGGCCCAGGAAGTACGCCACGAATGTGGCGTAGAAGTACAGTCGGCTCTTGCGCTTCAAGCTCATGTCGAAGCGCAGCAGGAGAGCGATAAAGATGCCAGGGATCACGATGTCGCCGAGTCCTAGCATGGCAAAGTTGCTGGCGCTGAGGCCGTTTGTGAGGAGATCTTGCGGGAAGACGAGCTTGATGGGCGCCTCGAAGGACTTGGCCACGGTGACCATGACGTTAGTGCCGAATACCCAGAAAATGTCGTACACGAACAGCCCACTCAGCAAAATGCAGCCGGTGATGACGTTGTTGAGCCGCAAAAGCGCCACGGCGTTCACGGCGAACGCCACGCCGAAGAGATTGTTAGCGATCCAGTGCTTCTGCAGCGAGTACCAAATTCCCACCAGCGTGGACATGAACAGGCACGCCACGTCGTAGGACGTGAACTTGTAGTTGATTATGTCCTTGCGGTGGTTGCCCTCGCCCTCTGTGAACTGAAGCTGGAAAGGGATGTTGGGAATACTCGTGGGCACCAGCACGTTGATCACGGGGCTCATCAGGTTGCTGAGAGCCAGCACGCCGAGGCAGAAGAAATAGCCGGTGAGCAGGAGATTTATGTAGTCTCGTGAGAAAATCTTGAAGAAGAGATACAATCCGAAGAGGGACACGGAAGCTATCAAAGGAAACATCATTGCGTCCTTTGTGTTCATCCGCTCCGTGCGGTCCTTCGACTGTGAACTGCTCTTGTTGAGGGATCTAACGGAGCCGAGGAAGATGGGTAGCATCGCCTGCAATGGAACGCACACAAATCCTCAGTCCGGAGCTCGAGATTGCTTCCGTGGAAGACTCACCATCACCACGAGACTCCCATATGCCACGGCGGTGCCCTCTAGAGTGGCGGGGGGCTTCCCGCTGGACGTTGTCGTCTCTGTTAAGTTCTCGGCCGCCTGCTGCATCACATTCTCCACGATATCAGCCATTCCTCCAGTTTTTGCACGCCTAATCACACCCTTTTGCAGCTCGAAAACAAGGAAATCCAGGGAGAATGACACGCACTCACAAATCGAACGTCGCCGAGCGAAAGACGGTTTATGACGTGCCTTTTAATCAGTTGTAAAATATGTAATATAATACAATCCGCGCGTTTTATTACATTTCAGCCGTAGAAAATTTTCCCATCAGAATGAAATGCTTTTATTCAGTGATATTCACCTGTATCGCCTATATATTTTTGTTCCTGTTGCTTCTTCTATTGTAATGATTTTTAAAGAAAAGAAAGGGAAGAAAAATTGTGGCTATAAAGTAATTCATAAAATTTCAGCGGAGATTTTAGAAGAAAAAACGAAAAAACCCATAATCTTCATCATCCTTCTTCAGTGAAATTTTTGATATTTTGACTACAAGCAAACTACAAGGAAAATTCCATTTCTCCTTAACATTGAAGACTCCAATGTTACTCCCGAAAATTCAATGATTTCAGCAAATAAAACTCATTTCACTTTTGCAAATTTATTTGTTTCAATTTCGTACAAGTAATTCATAAGTAAAAAGCGTAAAAAGTCAATCCCTCTCAAACCGCAAATGAAAAATAAATATTTTTTCTAGCTACAAAATTTCATTTTCACAATTTTACCTATATGTATATAAAATAATGTATAATTAGTTATATAGTCCCTCACACCACACACTCAATTTCATACACAAGTATTTAAAATTCTAGCACGTTTAGCACTACTAAATATGCATGAATCGCATAAATCAAATCGAATTAGGTATTAGGGAAAAATGTGTCGAGACGATGTAAAATTAGATTTTTTTTAAATACTACCTACTCTTAAGCGATTTCTAATAAATATTATCAAGAAAGGTACATTATGAAAATTTCACGCTGTTTTAGGAATCAGTGGTTTTCAGTTTGTTTTTCTTATCAATCATGACCTGATACTCTTTAGGATGCTTCCTCTTCTGATGCATGTATTTATTCGCGTTGCTGTTAAACTGCTTTGGGCAGAAGAGGCAAGTGTAGAGGATCTGGTTGTAAGTGTGGGTCGCCATGTGTTCCCGGAGATTAACTGGCTTTTTAAATGACTTCTTGCAAAGGTTGCATTTATGCTTTCTTTCAACTATGTGAGTATATTTCACATGAGCCTGAAGAGCCAAACTATTCGGCGATTCCTTGTCACAAATAGCACATCGGAAAATTTTCCCAGATTCGTTCTCAATGTGACGTTTCATGTGGAGCTTCAGCTTAGACTTGTGACTGAATCTGTGACCACAGAGAGTGCAGGGAAAAGTCTCGATCTTCTCACCAGTGTGAAGCTTCATGTGGCGCAAAAGCATATCCTTATTCTTAAATGTTCGCGCGCACGTTTCACACACGTGATAATAGTCTTTTGTGTGCATTTGTCGAATGTGAATCTTCAGGTTGCCCTTTATGGCAAACGCCTTGCCACAGTCCGGACAAAAGTGGCTCTTATCCTCTTCCCTGCAATGTACATAGCTGTGCATCTTGAACCGAAATTCCGTCATGAAAGACAGTGGACATTTTGGGCACTTAAATATGTGCTCCTCCTTTGGTGTGTGGCTGTTTAATTTATGCAATTTCAATCCAATACTGTTCTTGAAAGTGTTATTGCATTCATGGCATTTGAAGGCATCCGGGTTCAAGTGGTAAGCGCGATGATCCAGGATTTTTGACGGTCTGTCCAGCTTAACATCGCAACAGAAGATGTATCCTCTTCTCTTATGGCTCTCGCGAAAGTGATCCCACAAATCTCCCAATTTACCAAATGATTCCTCGCAAATGTGACAATCCATACGGAAGAACTCCTCAATATTGCGCTGATTCTCCTCCAAAATCTTCTTCTTTAAATCCTTCTCGTTTTGTCTTTTCTGGGCTCTTAGTTGTGATTTGCTGGGTTTTTCAGATGGCTTTACTGATTCCGCAGTACAATTGTTACTGGCCAATTCCGAATTATCCGGCGTAGGCATAGACAAAGATGAAGATTCTTCCACAATTACTGAAGATTTTCTGGGTCGTCCTCGTTTCTTTGGCAAAGGCTCTGCTTTACTCAACTTTTCCTTTACTACTGACTCTTCCAGTCGATTTATTTCTACCCTCAGATCATAGCAAATGATTGGAAGGTCTTTAATATCCACCATCTCGATGTCTGGTTTGATATCGATGTCCTCAATGATCCTCCACTCCCCATAAAGATCTCTGAGGCACTTCTCGCCTTCGCGGATTCTCGACACGAAGTCTATGCAAGCCTTCGCCGAGTTCAGGCATTGTCGGCAGATAAACTTTGGCCAGTTGTCTGTCTCTTGAATCTAAAACGCAACAGAAGAATAAGCAAGGAAACCGACAAAAGTCTAGGAAAAATTAAACCATCAATCCGAAGCAAGATTTCAGGGATCCGTGAAGATCATCCTGGAAAACTGAGGAATAATCCGATGTCTTGCCAACACAGAAGCGACACACTTCGTCACTTTTTGAGGTTTCACTCTCCACTGATAAATACAAGGATGAATTACTGCCTATATCTTGTATCTTTTCCATTTTTGCTTTTGACTAGCTTCTTGTTTGTAAACAACTTGGACGGCTTCCCCTTTTGACAGCTGCAGCAGCTGCAAATAATCAAGGGTCAACCATTCTCCGGATGTGGTGTACATGATTATTACAGCAAACTGCAGTTACATAAAAAAAACTGAAGAGTGCTGAAGAATTAATGCTGAATCGACTACTTATTTGCTTATAGAAAATTTGTGAACAGCCGTATAATATTTGTGCACCACATCGATGAATTCGCATCCCTTGTTACACTGTTTTGCTTTTCATTTGTCACAATAATGCTGACTCGTCTGTGTCGTGTTGAGCATTTGTGAAGATCGTAAAGATGCAGGATTCGCAAAGCCTGAACTTCGAGATCTCAGTGAAGGAAGAGATCATCTCAAAGAGTGACGAAGTGTGTCGCTTCTGTGTTGGCAAGACTCCGGATTATTCCTCAATTTTCCAGGATGATCTTCACGAATCCCTGAAATCTTGCTTTGGATTGATGGTCTGTATTCCGGATTCTGGGTTAGTTTAGTGATTCCTTCGCTTATTCCTGTGTTTTTCAGATTCAGGAGACAGACAACTGGCCAAAGTTCATCTGCCGGCAATGCCTGAACTCGGCGAAGACTTGCATAGACTTCGTGTCGAGAATCCGCGAAAGCGAGAAGAACCTCAGAGATCTTTACGGAGAATGGACAACTTGGAAAGATATTGAGAGGATTGAAATAAAGCCAGACATCGAGATGGTGGATGTCAAAGAACTCCCCTTACTTTGTGCTGACGTGAAAGCTGAAGTTGATCAACTGGAGGAATCAACAACAACCCGGAAGAAACCTCAGAAAAAGACAGTTCTCGAGGAGACTTTGCCCAGAAAAAGAGGACGACCCAGAAAACATCCTGTGCAATATGAAGATATTCCAGTATCCTGTGGTGATGATAAAAAAATGCTAGGAAAACTGGCTGGAAGACGGGGACGTCCGAAAATCTCATCTTGTTCTGAGGATGAAAAGCCATCAAGTCCCCCTCTAGAAGCTGCACATGACACCATGAAGGAAGAGCAGGAGGCCAAGGAAGAAGATAAGAATTTATCAGAATCTCAAAGCTATAAGGAATTATCGGACGAGAAATCCAGGAAAATTGAAGAGTTTTTTAAGATGGACTGCAATCAATGCCCTGAAAAGTTCTCTAGATTCAAGGATCTTCAGGCCCACTATCGATCTGTACACAAGAGAAAAGGATATATTTTGTGCTGCAAAGTGAAGTTGAGTCGAACGGCTAGAATTCTTCAGCACATTGAATTCCACATGAACCCGAACGTCTTCAAGTGTGACGAATGCGGGAAGACTTTCAAGAACAAGCTGGGCTTGCAGCAGCACAAGGTGAACAGTCACACCCCGAAGGAGCTGCACTTATACAAGTGTCCAAAATGCCCGAGGACTTTTATGCATCAGCAGCGCTTCAGGACGCATTCTGCTGTTCATGCAGAGCAGAGGAACCACATTTGTCCGGAATGTGGCAAAGCATTTCCCACAAAAGGCAGACTTAAGGCTCATGTTATGAATATGCACCAAGAAGTGTCCTATCACGTCTGCGAAATTTGCGCCAAGATGTTTAAGAGTAAGGACTGCTTCCTTGATCACCAACGAACACACACTGGAGAGAAGATTGAGAAGGTTCCTTGTCCAACTTGTGGCAAATTCTTCAGCGAGAAGCGGTTGAAAGTTCACATGAAGCGCCACAATGAGTCTGACGAGGTGTTCCGGTGTCACCTCTGCGACAGGGAATCAAACAGTCAGACATCCCTGAATCGGCATATAAAATATGTTCACATGAGCGAAAGAAAGTACAAGTGTAATCTTTGCGAGAGTTCCTTCAAAAGGCCAGTTGATCTCCGTGAACACATGGCGACTCACACTTCCAACCAGATCCTCTACACTTGCCTCTTCTGCCCAAAGCAGTTTAACAGCAATGCCAACAAGTATAATCATCAGAAGGTGAAACATCCGGAGGAATATCAAGCTATGAAAGAGAAGCGATTCGCTGAAGCTAACGCTGCTCCATGATAAATTCCTACCCTGATAATTTTGGTTTGTGAAACTCTAAATGCAATAAAGATACTGTAAGGGTTCTAGAAATTTAATAACATTTGGCGTGTTCTACGCATAAATAAAATGCGTGAATTTTAAAAACTCGCGCGAACTACATATTCGCAGCCAACTTCATTCTTCAACACAGCGCAGCGTAGAAAACATCAACAAAGCGGCGGTCTCGTGAAAAATGGTAATTATACCTCACATACTCCATTGCTTGATGCCTTTTAACTTAATTTCCATTCTCTTGCAGTTGTTTTACTCATTCTTCAAGTCACTCGTTGGGAAGGACGTGGTGGTGGAGCTGAAAAACGATTTATGGTGAGATAACCTTAAAATTCACCTTCCGGACAAATTCATCTAAAAGTGCGCTCCTCTTTCAGCATCTGCGGGACTCTGCACTCCGTGGACCAGTACCTCAACATCAAGCTCACCGACATTAGCGTGACGGACCCAGACAAATATCCGCACATGCTCTCCGTGAAAAACTGCTTCATCCGAGGCTCAGTTGTGCGATACGTTCAACTGCCCAGCGACGAAGTAGACACACAACTACTTCAGGACGCCGCCCGGAAGGAAGCGGTGGTCAGCACGAGGTAGAGAGAAAGCCCATGTCTTTTTATACATATATAATTCATCTTCTAGAATATATATTACAATTTCAATTGCTTTTCTCAACATACTCCAAATGATTTATTTGATTCCGTACATAAAATTAAATCTGGATGCGACAAAACTCCCTCTCTAGATGCACTATAATGACTAGGTATCATCACAATTATTTCAATTAAATACACTTATCCTTCGCCTGGGGGGAAATCAATGGGGGCTGCAGCGACAGGGAGTTCGGGGACTCTTGGGCGCCGGGATGTCTTATAAAAGTAGGAAATCCGTGTCACAGCAGCGCGTCTCATTGGTCGGAGCTAAAGTAGGAGTTTTGCATGAGATACAGCTTGTCGATGGGGTTTATCACGCCCGCCGTGAGAGACACCAGGCTCTCGTGAGCGCCACCTTGGCCGTGTCCTGCCTGTAAGTCCAGGTTTTGCAGCGAGAGTGTGTCCGACGTGCCCTCGTCCAGGTGATCAAAGCTGCTGCCGTCCAGAGACACGTCGGAACTGCAAAAACTATCCCCAGAATTACCAGGGTAGTCTGTAAGATAAGGAGAAATTAATTGCGCACGCTCTAATAACTTCTGTCTTTGGGTGAGTCAGATTTAAAGTGGCGATTTTAGAATTAATTTATGCTTTTTAAAGTCAAGACAAGCCCAAAAAATATCATGCAATTAGACAACAAATCAAATTTTCAGATTTAATCAAATATGCCAACATTTGTCACTATGTCATGAAATGTAGCTCATCAAATTCTTACCGTCTGGAGAGTAGGGAATGTTGGGGTTCAGCGGTTGACTAGCAGACCCGAAAGAACTGTCCAGACCGATGTAGTGCCCATGATCGCTGTTGGGCGACTCTTGCTTTATGCCCTTCTCTTCCTTCACTGCGTCGTCTTTCTTGTCACCGTCTTGCTTCGCCTTTCTCTGAATCTTCTTCATCTTGGCTCTCTGGTTCTGAAACCACACTTGCACCACGCGCACCGACAAGCCCGTGTCCTTAGCCAGGGCTTCTCTCACCTTGCGGCAGGGTTTTGGCGACACCTCAAAAGATGCCTTGAATTGACGCCTTTGGGCTGATGTCAGGATTGTTCTGGGCCTCTTCGGGCCTCGTCGGCCATCGCGAGGCCTCACAGAGTCGTCTAAAAGCATATCATCATCATGCGGAGACATATAGAAGTCCTTCTCGTAGTCTAGGCGACAGAAGAGCTGACCGGCGCGCACAAAGTAGTGTTCGCCCTTCTCTAGAGGACGACAACAGATGCCACAGATGAAGCAGGGCAGGTGATAAACGTAATTCTGGACCCGCATCACCATGTCATGCGGCAGAACGCGTTCACTGCACCGAGAGCACTTGACGCTGAAGATTCTGCAGTGGAAGTTTTTTAAGCCGGGAATTTCAGGATTAGACTTAGTTCTTTCTCACCTGTCATAATCTGCCTTGCAGTAGAGCTTTGTGTTCCTCGAGTAGCAGGAATGATTGAGTGGAACGCCACAAACGCAGCACGCTAGGCAGTGCTCATGCCAGCTCGCGTCCGCGACTCTCATAAGGTATCTGTCGTGAATTTTCTGGCCACACCCCTCGCAGATCTCGTAGTTCTTCTCGCATTTGATGCCCACTTCTGCAAATGTTCATGGAGAAGACTGATTTATTGTTGGCCATATGAACGTGTTTAATCTAATCAGGCAAACCCACACTTGACAATCAATATATTGATGGTATTTGCGTGATAATTCTATGCAATCACGACAGCTTTTCACTTTTCCCGCGGTTTAGGGCTCGAGATAAGAGATATCGTTCTCGGGAAATATCACAATAATTTCTCTGGAGAATTTATTATTTATACGATCACTTTGCCGCCAGTCAATTCAAGAGATAATTGATCTAATAAATATTCAGTACACTTAATGAGCCCATTGAAATCAATTTAAAGTTTGAAAATCAATTGGAGAGATGATAGAGAAGCTCTTTAAATGCCACTCCTGAAGATATCACCCGAAAATTGACTTCCTCTTCGATTAAGGTAAACACAATCCATCGCACGAGGAAATAGTTTGGAGTGCAGAAAGAGCTTTTAGTGGTTTTCCTCGAGAATGTTTCGC
The DNA here is from genome assembly GCF_947086385.1 of Phlebotomus argentipes. Classification (NCBI taxonomy): domain Eukaryota; kingdom Metazoa; phylum Arthropoda; class Insecta; order Diptera; family Psychodidae; genus Phlebotomus; species Phlebotomus argentipes. The sequence continues at coordinate 1,535,035 of NW_026776181.1, read as the reverse complement.
ACCTGCCGGGACCGTGAGAGTGGGTGGCGAAATTCACTCCCAAAAGTCCCCACATCAAGAATGCGATCAAAAACACCGTGTTTCGCTTAGTTAGAACATGAATTTATAATAAAAAGCCTGCACCAAAAAGATCCGAACAAATTTCCGCCGCTACATTGGTGGAGAGGGGGGTTTTTAATTAAAAAACAAGCCAACAGTAAACTGATTTAATTGTCCCATTGTATATGCAAAATGCCATAGTTCTTTTTCCCGCACTCTCGAAATTGCAGAGCGCGATTATCCGTCCTTTTTTGCGATGCAACGCGAAAACTTGTCTCTTTTTGCACCAGAAATAACAAATAACACCATTAAATTGGTGGGTGTTTATTATTATGACGACTGTTGTTGCAATATCGCGTCGTCCCTTAACACTTCTTCTCAAAACATTAATGTTTGCATTCTGCGTGGTTCTCATCGCGTTTGTGCACTTTAAATTTAAATAAATCAATCAGTTATTTCGTCTCATGTTTGTCACACATTTTGAAAAGCACAAATATACAGATTGTTGTGCACACACAGTGACTTTAAGGATATGACTGCGTGAACTCGTTCAATAATTTTACCTGAATTTTAAGACGGTTTGAGAAATCGTTTAAAAAATCTGTTAGAATTACATATTCTATGGGAATCATAATTATCCTAAACTTTATAGACTCTCTAAGTGTTCATTCTTGGAGATGGTGGATTTATGGATAACGCATTTAACATCGTGTGAATATCTAATAGGTGACCTTCAGTATCTACATATGAACGTACGTATGGTATGTATGTGAACAATATCTACTACAATATCCATTCTATTTAAAGATCTATATGTCATTATGCACAGAGGTTCGGTATTTGAGAAGAATATTGCCTCAAATTTTTATGTTATACCTTAAATATGATGTTTTTGCCAATCATTAATCATGATTAATAATGAAAAGATAGATAAATCAGCCCAAGTGAAAACACAAAAGCGGTAAAAGTATATTTTTCGTGACTGTCTGAATTTTTTGCATATATTTTTATTGATTTCAAATAATTTTACAGTATTGGAGCTCTTGAAACTGTAGTAAACACATAGGAAGGCAAAAAATTAACCACTGGATCGAGATATTAAGTTAGCATTCGAATCTGATAGTCTTTTCACCGAACTCAATACAACATGCAATATTTCGCTTACATGAATTTATATTTGTGATTTTCTTATATAAAAATGTAAAACACTTACTAAATCTACCTCACATATAATATAAAAATCAGATTTGAACGATTTAAAGGTTTCTTGAGGTTTGTTTCAATAGTGGATAAAACTCCATGCATTGAGTAATCCGTTCTTTTCATTAAGACGCAATGAAAAGGAATTGAGTTAAACCTGTCTTTTGATTTATTTAAACTCTTCTTCAGCATAAATCACTTTGTATTTTAAGGTATGAGAAGGTAAAAAAAAATTAGTCGGTACAAGACAGTCTAGTCATGATTGAAAACTCTTCCGTTGGCAAATGTGTGCAGCATATGCTTCATACCTGTTCGTCCATTGCATTCGAGGGAATTGGAAATTGGCTCATGATTTTGCATGATTCCCGCTGAATTCGGATTTGGATAGAATTCCAACATAATCTCGCGTTCTTGTTTCACAGTCAATGGTAGTGTAAAATTTCCTCAATCCGTCACTCTTTATCTTAACATCAGAATTTCACTGTATCCATCTTGATCATGTTCCTCATCGATTGTCCTCACCATTAATCCACTACTTGTTGGGGCGCTCTTCTCGCCCCAGAGTGAGAATTCCTGTAAAATGTTTTCACTGCCTCACTGGCATTTTTTCAGTTCACACGTTTCACTTTTTGTCACTTAATCCGAGAGTTTTTCACTGCATTCTTACCGTGTCACAATTTTTGGGAATTCACGTGCGAATTTTTGATGAATTTTTGTTTTATTCAGCAATCGCGTGCGTGATATTCTTGAATCAAACAGTGGGGTGATTTGTGTGGCAACGGAATCACGTCCAGAGCGTCGTGAGGCTGAAGTGCATGTGATGATGGTGTCTGATCCGAGGGAAAAGTGCGGACGAAGTGTGTGACAAAGTGATGGGCGAGGGACGTGGTGAGACGAGGGCTTGTCCCCTGAGTTCCCGTCACCCAAAACATCAGCTCGACGAGGTATGTGAACAAGTTGGTGACTGTGTATTGAGTTTTTGGCAAGGAGAACAAGGTGGTGACACCCTCCGGAGCACGCATGCACGATTTTTGATGTAGTGACGAGGAAACGCCCTGTTCTCTCGTCATTGGCTGCTCGTCTCTTCTCCTCTTCTTGTGCCCATGGCTCTCTGGGAAAGTGCAAAAGGCTGAGACGCACTACTTTTCCCCGATTCAGACGACCGTCCTTTTCCCACCTCGGCTTTTCTCTGTGTGGAGCACGAAAATCAGTGGCGGAAAATGGATGGAATCCCTGAAGAGTGTGGGATTCAAGAGGATAAAAGTGACATGCACAACTTTTTCCAAACACACAACTTCAATGCAAAAGTCCGCACTTTTTGCATCGAAGTTCAATGCCTCGAGTTATGCGGAATGCATTAAATGTCCAGAAAGTTTTCCCTATGGAGGAAATTGAGTGAAGATTTTGGGGAGTTTTTGGCTAAAGTAGCACTAACTTCAAGTGACCTTCTCTATATTATTATCAAGAAAGACATCTCTGCTCTTTTAGGAGTAATTATTTGGGTAATTACGCTCTCGAGTGATACAATTTCCAAGTTCGGAAGAGATAAGAAAGACTATTTGGCAAAATTAGGCCAAACCAGACAGTAATAAAGGAAGACGGAAGAGAAAACAAAAATTTTAACAACCCTTTGGTTTGGAAACGATCAAAACATTTTACATTAGACAGAAGTTTCACACTAGAAACAATCCAAAAACTCACTCATACATAAATACAGTGCTGAAGAAGAAAATAAGCCCAACATAGGCTACAGCATATATGAGATAACATTTTGATTGATTATGTTAACAAAAATGGTTTTCACGTTGAGTATAATTTGCTGATGAACAATGTATACGTCGTATATTAGGTATCTGTAACATATTTTATGACATTTAAGTTAATATGCAGAACATGCTCGAGTATCTAAGAAGATGCCTATTAATTTTATATCCATGAAAATTGGCTGCGAAACAAATTGATACCATCTCACGCTTGTAACTTTCCTTCGAGATTAAATTACGTTTGGAAAAACTCCGAAATGTAATGAATAGCCGGGTATTTTTCATTTGTCCAAAAGGCGCGCACAATTTGGCGCACAAAAAGTGCTACAAGACAAATTGGTGCCTCGCAGAAAAACGGCAATATATACCTGAAAGTCGGAGAAAAGAAAAGTCAAGGGTGTGTCAATTTTCCAGGGTGATGGAACTCCATTCCCGCCTTCACGTCTGCCTGATTAACGAGCCGTGGCGCTTAATTAAGGAGCGCCTCCCGCCCATTGATCATTTCAATAAATTCTCAGAAGAAATGCCCATTTGCTGGGATATAGCAGAAATTGCTCTCAGAAGAGAGACATCCACATTAAAGGGTTGGGAATGCTGGTGGGTGTTTGGTAGTGACCGCGGAGATGCACAAGATTTTGAGGCCCCGCAATTGTCTATGCGCAAATTGTTGTCCATTTTCCACCACCCACACAATTCCCACCGCACATTCGAATTTGTGAATGTGCAGAAAATGGCAGCAAATACAAGTGTTTGCGGTCATGTACTTCCTTCCACACCATGTCTTCCATTGAATTCTGGTCTCAATTTTCCATGCGATTTCGGAATATGTAATTTATCCCATGCTGCACAGGGTTGTGCAGACATTTTGTGTGCAGAGCTTTTCTGATACGTTTTCAATTTTTCCTCCCAACCCTGTGCGAACATTCTTGCATTTTCTCATTGGCAAGAGAAAGGAAACTACGCCATGCTATCGAATGATGGCCATTATGTGATTTTCATTCCAACTTTTCGACCTGAAACTTTCATGTTCTCTTTGCCAAAAGTTTCTTCTTTCGCCCAGGAAAAACTTTCACTCCCAAGAAGGATTGAAACTCTGTCCAAACTTTTTACTGAGAGTGTCCCGAAATATTTCGAATATCTGGCTAAGCTCAAGCCTCTCTTGAGGGCAACTTTTGGGGGAATTCAAGTCATTTGGTTATCTCATAAGGGTTTTAACAGCACTTAAAGACCTCTGAAAAACCATAACTTTTCCCAGGTAAGACAATGGAAAGCTACCATACCTTCAATTCAGCATCTTTGACAATATATTGATACGCATATCTTCTTGGGGCTGTCTTTGGTCTCACGTGCACCCCATGAGGTCGTTTTGGGGGACAATTGCCCGCACGTGCTGCCGGATGGAAGCTGCTCTACTTCACCACCACCTGTTCTGCCCATACAAAATGCCATCCCTCGCCCTCGACAAGACAAAAAAGCCGAGGGTGAATTCGTCTTGCTGAATTTTATGCTATTTAAATGCCCATTTTGTCACAGTTTGGACGGAGTTTTGACACACAATCCCAAATATAATTGCTCTGCCCTACAGGAAATGCCTCAAACTCGTGTTACACGCTTTATCTAATACCTCTCGAATTTGTCACCAATTAAAATTGCACCATTTAGAACGGAGATGCTGAGATAAACTGCATTGATAAGTTTCACAACAACGGATTTGTATTCGACTGGATCCTGGAATATACAGATTTCCCGTTTTCTTCTGAGTTATAAGACATTTTTTATGTACTGAACGTCGCTTTGGGCTCATCCAACGTGCGTTGGATGGAGAAAAGATGGTCTCGAGGACTTTAATAAGAGGATATAGAGATATATTTGTGTGTTTTTCAGTTCAATGATTCTCTCTCTTCACGGCTTTTTTCCCCATTTATTCGCTGCTGAGCACGAGGGAAGGTTGGAGTGGTTCGAGGACTGCCGGTGGGACTTTTGAGAGGCTGAAGAGACATCCCAGCATGATGATGATGGCTCAAATGGTCGATTAGGCTCCTTGATTTATTTCGAGTTCCAATATCGCAGTATTTATTTTCTTCCTTTCCCACTATTTCGCTTCACTGAACATCCAGACTCTTTCACTTTTACCAGCAGACAACCAAATATTGACACTCCAAAGCCTTTCATTCGGGAAAAAATGAGTGTGTAATCCGAAATATAGTGGAAACTCTTTCATTGCAGAGGATGTATGGAGTAATTTTTTGAGTAGCGTAGTTCGCCTAATCAACCACTTGAGTAAACATATGGCAGAATATTCATATTATTTCATTTTATTGGTTTGCCAACAAAGAAATAGAATTAATTTCGTACGCGATAAACAATATTATATCGTTCAGGGTCTTCATTAAAATCCGCAGAAATTGAGGTGCGTGAAATGCTTCTTTTCCCGCCAGAAATTGTCAGGTTAATGGCAAAATTATTGTAATATTAACCCAAAATTTAATTTTGAAGATGATTCCTCTGAGGAAATTGGTCAATTTTGGGCAAAAAGAGATTCTTCTTGCCATATATTCACCTTTAACTTCCAAGGTATGGTTTTTTCCCAACCTAGCCCAGAAAATAGAGCATAATTTTAATATTCCTCGGTTGCATTTTCCTCCTTTTCATAACTCGCGCGTCAAATTATATTCATGCTCCTTTGAAAGTTATGTTCTTCCACAGTAGAAGGTACTTTTATCCTTTTGACGCCCGTTCGCCGAGGTACGTCCTTAATAAATTACATCTAACGTGCGTTGAGCGTCCTGACAACTGCACGAGGGAATAAATTTAAATTAAAAGTCCCAACTTTGGGATTGATATTAACAGCACAGTCTTTTCCCTGTTTTTCCACAGTTTGAAGAATATACGTTTTATTTTTTGTAGAATTACAGAGGCATAAAGAGGAGGAAAATACCTAGCAAAGTGCTGAATAAAAGCTTATTTGGAGGGAGTGGGAGGAAAGTTGGAATTCACATGGAAGTGACAAACAATTCACTTCCGACAAAGGCGCGTATCTTTGTCATTCTATCAAACAACACCCTCTCATCCGCGTGTCTCCCATTTCCCAGGAGGAAAGCCCCGCAACATGAGGAGTTCAAGAGGCACAGACAAACATTTAACACAGAAAACAGTGGAGACGAGAGGACTTGTCGCAATACGACTCAAAATACAATATATTTGTAACAACCTCCGCTCTTCTGTCCTGACTTTCTAATATCGTGCGCCACACAGCCCAGAAGAGCTGGAGACAATCCCATGCCGAACAACCCCAACTCCATCCAATTGCCAACAATCACAGAAGGAGTGTGTTTGCCAAAAGACACGGTGTGTCTCACAATTCAAAAGAGATGGGAAACTTTTGCACAGCGCAACAAAAACAATTAAATGAAAACATTTCCCTTCACAACCCCGCCAGCAAGAAGTTCTCTACAATTTCCTCCACTGCACCATTTCACCGGAATTAATATTATTCAAAATATCTCCCTTGTTTGGCTCTTTGAGACAATTCCTCCTTGCTTCACCTCCGCTTTCTTTCCGCTCATGAAGCGCGATACAAAGCGAAAGATATTTGATTCTCAGCAAATGAATTATTTTTCCATCTCTTCTTCTTCGGCCTGGAAAATCCTTTTATCTTTCTTTGTGTGGAATTAGGAAGAAGAATGAGACATTTTTGCTGATTCGCCTTTTGCTATCAAGGTTAACTTTTCAATTTATTTTGCAAAATTATAAAAAAGAGATATTGGATCGTATTCTCAATTTATTATTTACTAAGTATTAAAACAAAAAAATTAACAATGTGAATATTTTTTCAATACATTTTTAAGAATCAGGATTTTATGGTGTTTGAAGAAAAATTTAAGTCTGCGTTGAGTCAGTTATTATTTTTTCATTATTCCACACAGGGTTAGAATAGCATTAAAAAAAACCTCTGTCTCTGAATATAGCAGTATTTCTAAACGAGTTTCCACAAGTGCCTAAACTAACTCCAGTTTATTGCATTTGTAATTTTCATAAAAGTTGCAACATTTTTTATCAAATGGTTTGAAGTGGGAGACGACTTTCAGTGGGAAAATGTGCAATAAACGATTGAAAGAGGAACACTTGAGATATTTATCGCTTTGTTGTCATAGATCAAATATCTGTTTTGCCGCCTTCTCGCCCACTAATTGGCAATGGGAGTCACTCGAAGAGGACGTCGAGGATGTAAATTAGCCATATCGCAGAGATTTCCCATTGAGATCTCTTCGGGACAAAGTGAATTGAATTGCTGGACAAATAAAGAGGGACTGAATGATTGAGATGAAGTTTTGAAAGGGGTTCAGTTTCCCAGTCTTCTCGTCGTCAGTGCGGAAGGTTTGATTGAAGACACGGAAGTTCTGGGAAAAGTGCGAATAATCCTGGTGGCAGAATGTGAGAAGTTGCTCAGGGATGGAAAGCGCCTCCTGCTGAGCGAGAAAGACGCTTTGGCATTGTAGAGCGATTGTGAGCGTTACACCCTGGGATTACTCGACTAATGCCAGGGAGATTTGGCATCAATGATAGGGACTTTTGCTTCTATATCGGAATCGATGCCCGGGGTTGAGGCACACGTCGGAGATATTAAAAATTCATCCTCCTCTTTACCACCCCCTCTATTGACGGATATTCTCGTGTGTATGTCGCCGAAAAGCCGTGAATAGACACGCGCCCAATTGAGCTTCTCAAAGGTGTACATTTCTTGTACCTGCTCGAGCGCATGGCCGTTCTTTCCTCGGGGATTAAAGAGATACTATGAAAGAGAGGGATTTTGCAGTCACACACGATTAAATTCTGATCCTAGGGTGGGAGAGTAACTTACAAGATGGGCACAAGAAGCTGTTGCCTTTGAAAACGTTTCAGCGACATTTTCACACGTCGTCAGCATTATCAGTAAGAAATTGTGTCTTTTTCCGGCAAAAACCGGTGATAACGAAGAGATGAAATTGTTTCACACGCGCGTTTGTGGTTTCGCAGAGAATTGCCAACATATATCGTTTCTGCGTGGGATTATCGAAGTGTGACACGGATTTTCTCAATGGTCGAATGAATTTTGCATTATGAGGCCAGAGAAATGTCGTCCAAGGTGATATTCTCACCCCCAATTTGTCCACTTTTTCCTCGACACGTGTCCGGATGAGGCATTCAATGATCCGGCGGTGCAGTCAAAGAGGTAAACAGAGGAGAGTTTGCGGGTCACGTGCGGGAAGTCTATCGACGCGTGACTTTCGCCAACCCCTCAGGAAGGCGACTCACCATGTCAATATTGTTGCCGATCTTTATCGCCGCATAAAGAGCGCCAGATTCCCATATTAAATTGCTGAGATGGTGCACTAAATTGAATCCTCACACATATTCACGGGCGCACGTGTCACTCTTTAACCCCGCACATGCACGAAGGCAACACCGGAGGCCAATCAAGTGTCCCCCCGGAATTTATTAGCGCGGGTCAGGATGAATTTCCAGGAGGCGTCATCTCCTAATCATATTTAATGCATCCTTATTTTCATGATAATGAACTGAAGGCGCGATAATTTATTCATAAATGTGGCTTCTGATTTGGTCTCCTTTCAAACCGCAGCGGAATAACTCATTCTAAATTCATTACACTCCTTAAATGGGTTAGAAAGTCGATGAAGTACGATTTTAGGATTAGGATCTATTATAAAAATATATTTCACATTAAAATTACACTGAGAAGAATGAAAGAATTTTAGAAATGGGAATTGAGCATTGTTTAAAATAACTTTTAGTAAAAACACTAAGAATGAGCTTTAAGATATTGTAGGGAATGTTCAAGTGTGGAAACTCATGAGATTGGACAATGAGAGCAAGAAGCCATGACAAAGAAAATCATGAATTTGCGTGGGGGCAGAAAAATCGATGGAGTAATTCGAAAAATGCGAGTGGGATGCGAGAGCCTCCCTTGAGCGTTTATAATTCCAGCTGAACGAGATGACGCCTTCAAACAGTACCATTTGTGAGTCGCCCTCTGAATCTCTGTCCTCCCCCGGGCCGGGTTTTATGTGTGATGCCAGGGAGTAAATAGGGGGTGGATAGGTAGCGTCGTGCTGTAAATATTCACCCCCGGTGTGTTCCAGAGGCGATGGAGCGCCGGCAAGTCGAAGTCTCTTGCCAGAGGGTGGCTTTTTTCCATCCCCTGTCGATGGTGGAAATTTTCATCTTCGACGAAGAACACCCACAACGACGTACAACTGCGTTTTCAGCAAACATGGCGAAAATTCTTAAGGCCACCCTCGCACGGAGGAAAAATAATAGGGAAATGCTTATGTACAGAGAGCGCCATTCAGTGTGTGATACATAGGGTTTTTCGTGAATCTCATATTATTCGATCCACCCTTCTTTGGAATTCTTTCCAGGGCTTCTCGCCACATAAGCTGTGCTCCTTTCTGGAAATAGAGATACGCCATAAAATCATCTCCCTCAGCAATGGAATCTTTATGCGTCGTCTGTATTACATTGAAGGTCTGACGCATCCTTAAGCTGATATTCCACTGCCATAATCGAAGCAGTCTGGGCAAAAAGGACGAGATATAAATTAAAAAATGTTAATCATCACCTTTTTTGTGATGAATATTCATAAATCCTCACTGATGAGCAACGAACAATCCGAGAATGTCTCTTCACCGACACGAATCTCGCGAAATCACTTCATTTGAATATAAATTAAGCTCCTCAAGACTCTTTCCAGAGCAAAGAGCATCATCTGGGCGCCAGGAAGCCTCCGTGGCTTTACCCCTTCAAGAGATACTTCTCATGGTGAATTGTGTGGTCTGAAAAATCCTGTGTAAACTCAAAACACTTTCAGCGGCACTTGAGATCCACGGGAGCGATTTTCATAGTTGAATAAATCCTCATTTATGCTCGAAATCACATTGGAGAAGCTCATTTTCTAATAAATGCTTCAATGACACAGAAACGATCCCTTCTCTCGAGGCGTGCAGATGGCGAATGGGTTGCCGATGTCCTGGCCATTTTGAAGTATTAGGCCATCATAGTGCACATCACCGTGCACTCAATGTTCATACATTCCTTCTGCGCCTTTGCGAATTGCCCCAAAAACATTGAAAGTTCAGCCATTCACATGATTCTCAAATTTCTGTCCTCATCTATCACTACGCCAGACAGACAGGACTTTTAATAAAAGTCAGGCGAATGGCGTGGGGAGCAGGACAGCGATTGGGTAGGAGAGCTGGGGGTGTTTTATGTGCTCCACGAAACATTGCGCGAACATCAATAGCCGCGAGCAAACGCCATGTATTCCAGTTGAATGCCTCCTCTCTTGGGGCCACACTCAGACTTCGCCCACTTGTACATTTGTCAGCCCGAGTCCTCGGGATGGGGAAGAGAAACTTTGCTGCCTCCGAAGATTGATATTTCCCAATGAATTTCATGATCCTTCTCGATGGTTGATTGATTCCTCAAAGGGAAGTGTTGAATGTTGAAGGATTCCTCATTCTTACTTGACTATACATATGCAGAGTTCTAAGTATTGACAGTGAAGAAATGAGCATAAAGCGAAAAAAGGTCGGCAAAATTAATTAGAAACGAATTGACCGCATGAAAATGCTGGGTATTTGTGTCATTATGCTCTCTTTTTCACATAATTCATCAAAATGTTTCATGCAATAAATTACCATCATTGAGAATCAGCGATTCGGTAAATTTGATTGAAACACATACATCAGGGAGGTCGTTTGCTGAAAAGTGAGGACCCTCGATGGAAAACGAGGCACCCTCGTTGGCACACAATAGAAATACCACATTCCTCAGTGTCAGGGTGTTTTTATGCCTTTCTCCCCAAACCCATGCTTATGATGATCGCATTCTTTGAAATGCGCCGCGGGTCGAGGCGCAAATACCATGTTTGGGCGATTAGATAACACACCACGAGTGACAAGAGACAAAAGTGATAAGGCTGATAAATTGATATTAAAATACATGTTGAACAGGTGGATCAATTCACATGAAAAAAGGCGTCTTTCGACCTCTGACGATGTGCAGTGCAAAATTATAGTCTTCTGTCACACTTTTAGGGGTGGAACTGTCCTCCTCGCAGTGTGACAAATTAAAATATGCCCAACATCATGAAATGTCTCTTACCGTATTCTTCCACAGTGTGATACACAGAATCCCAAACCCTCATTCTTGTGACATGCTACAGAGCTCAGAGAGTATGACGAATCAAATGTCGCGCTCAATTTCCAATTCTAATTTATTATTTGCCTTCCTAAAAACACTGTCCACCTGCATGAGACGCACCCTTGGCGAGGGGTTGCAGAAGCAAGTGGCTGAAATTGCTAGGGTGATACGCTATTTTTCGCTAATCACATTGTTACTCTGTGAAATTAAAGAAAGTGATTTGTCACATGAAAATTGATTTGATTTTGATGAAACAAAAATTCTACCCTCAGCAATTCAGAATCATTTTTAAGGGAGTCGGGCGCGTTCTCTGCGGTCACAGGACTTTCTTATGGCTCCAAAGGAAATAGTATGAGTATAAAATCCACTAATCGCATATCGTTGAGGTCGTTTGGCGTGGCTTTCAGCGATGCCGCCAGAACGACTTGTGCAAACGACATTTTTATTGTTGTGCCCAATGTGGTTTATGTTCTTCCACGTGGGGGTGGCTTTTTGCCGGCAAAATTGCCCGGGAATTAGTGTGGGCCCACTTTAGACGACATAAAGATTCTGGGGCTTGAGCTCGATGGCATTATGTATGCGAAATGTGCGGCACTTGTGGGGTGACCTTCTGAGAGGGGATGGCGAGAAAGTAGTACATTCTGCGAGTCGTTCCGTGCAGAATTTATTGATATGACTTTTCTGGAAGGCATTTGATGGTTATATCTTGGTTTATTTGGTGACATTTGGTCACGATGGCCTCCCACTTTTAATGAATGCAGAAATTTCTCGAGAAATGCCCAAAATATATTGTGACATAGGACTTTTTCCAACACTTTTATGTGCGACAAGAGAACAGTCAAGTACCCTTCGATATTTTCGCAGGACCAGAGATTAATGTCTCTTACTTGGTAAATAAACAAGTCAAAAGAAAGAGCACATCAAAAATGTTTCAACAGTGCCACGCGATACTAATTCCTAGATAAATAAATTTTCCAACCGGGCTAAATAAACAAAATCCCTGATATTTATTGCTGAGCCAAACGACTGGCCTTTTGTGTGTGCCTTGGCTGTGCAATTCAATTGAAGGTTTAGGGAAGAGTTTTGGTGGGAATTCCACAATCTTGGGAATCCCACTCGATTTGCAAATAACAATTTGCAGAGAGCAAAACTACTAATTAAATTTTTAATAATACTTTACTGAATGTTTATTCAATTCTTTGCAAACTGTGTATTAAATGAAAATTAGAGAATTTCCCGAAAGCCCCATCTTCAAACAGTTAAACTCTATGCGAATAACATCTCTATACCACTTTGCGTAGATGATACCACTTATGGCGCTCGGCAACTTCTTGAGATTCACAAAGTTGCTCCTCCTTTCGATGTTCTTTTGGGTCAAACGAATTTCCTTGGCCAACAATATGAGCCGAGAAATGAGGGAAGAGAGTTTGTGGGTTTCGCTTAAAGGTTGGAAATTTAATCGGAAGTTTTGCCGCTTTCACCATCATTATGGGCGGCCTTCTGGGGTGGAAAAACCGCATGGCTTTTCACCGAAGATTCTACACACAACAAATAGGGAAAGTGGTACATCTTTGCCGAAAACTTTTCCCTCCTCAGAATACAAAACCCTCCCGCACATCAGCAGCATTAACATTGTTGCCATACAATCCTCAACATCGCACAATTGACTTGAAGACAGTGGCGCAAATCCCTCAGGAAAGGGGGCGGAAAAGGAAGCAGCCGAAAGTGATATTCAACTCTGAGCTCATGCTTTTTATTAACCAATCATTGTCGAATCATCTTCTCGTCGTCGGCGAAGAAGTAGAGATTCTGCATGGAATAGAGTCGGTCGATGGGATTAACAAAGCTGCCTGCGTGTCCACTGTTGAACTGGTTAATCATGCTGTGGAAACTCGCCACTTGATCCCTCATCATCTGATCCGTATCTGCATCAGAAAAACACCCACACACGCAAAAAAATGTCCCCTTGAAACTCAATAAAATATAGAATTGAGGGAAAACTTTCACCGGATATCCTAATGTTCGGGAGTGATTTTTCACATACAGGAAAGGATAACGAGAAGTAAACAATTGAGGGGATTTACAGGTGGCTCATGTATTATGTGTGTTTGTGATGCCAGAAAAGCTACCCCAAAGTGCTATTTTATTTTATTACAAATTTCATGCCAGAGGAGAAAGTTTGCCCAAAAGTGGGTGCAAAAAAGGGCACAACAAATAAGAAATGAATTTTTGATTAAGCACAGCATATCATACATTTTAGGGGAGCTTTTATGCGGTGCATGAGTTGTCAGCTAATGTTGGAAAAATCACGGTTCAAACAGCATTTCTTACCATTTGACATTAGATCGGGCCTTGGAGGTTCCATTTTTATGAAATTCTCCTCGCCAGGCGACATTGCAGACGCCCCAGATGTCAGAGAATCATTATCACCTGAAAAATTGATGAAACAAATTATATAAGGCATCTCACTGCCTCTATCGCCATTGTCTTAAGCTCACTCTGCGGATCATCTTTGATTTGCGTCATAATCTTCCGACTACTTTTCTTTGCCTTATCCTCTTCCTCGTCCGCCGATTCGCCTTTGCATTTCTCCTTCTTTTCCATCTTTTTCATTTTGGCGCGCTGATTTTGGAACCACACCTGAAAAATGTGAAAACAGTTGGGGTCAGGCAACCACACGAGACCGACATGGACATTTCTCGCATGAACACCCCCAGAATGCACACGATGCGTGTTCTGTGGCTGTTCGCGTGGGTTCATTAATAGCACACCTGTACAATCCGGAGGCTGAGGCCGGTGTCATTGGCGAGGCTCTCGCGGGTTTTCCTGCACGGTCGCGGGGACACGTCGAAGCAGGCCTTGAATGCCCTTCTCTGCTGCGTGGTAAGGATGGTTCGCGGTCGCTTGGGTCCCCTTCGACTAGCGCGGGCAAAATCCTCGGAGAAGTCCTCGGGATCATTGTACACAGCCGCCGAGATGGACTGCAGCATCTCCACCTCCTTCTCATAGTCGATCCGGCAGAAGAGCTGTCCCTGCTTCAGGACATAGTGGTCACCCTTCTGCAGCTGCACGCCGCACACCACGCACACGAAACATTTCAGGTGGAAGAGATCCTCCGCATCTGTGCGCATCACAAACTCATCCGAAGAGATTCTCTCGGCGCACGCCAAACACTTGTTCTTCACGAACAATCTGCAATGAATCAGACAATTGGACATGTCTTCCGTCGAGCAGCTGCACCAAGTCGTGCCCTGAATTGGCGCGGGAGTCTTAAAAAGGGGTTCAGCAGAATGATAAAAAGTCACCCTTCGTGGGTTGAAAAGTTAATGAGGGATGCAGCAATTCATCCCTCATCACTTTAATTTCTTCATCGGTCCAATGTCACTGTTTACTCATGACGCCCGAAGCGCTATACTCCCGTACAGTGACCAAACAGCGCCAGGAAGAGATTCTCATATATTCTGCCCTGTCGTCCAAGAAAAATAAACAAATCCTCTTGCTCAGATTTATTTTCCTCCAGAGCGACACACTCTCATATATATTGGCTGAGGGGATGAACTTTCCAATATTCTTCATCTTTTTGTCGCCTTTGAAAGAAAACTCATCTATTTTCTCGAGCAAAAGCAAATAGCTCGAACCCATTTCATCGACTTTGCGAGGTGAAATGAAACCATTTTCCCAAGTCATATAAAGCGTTACCTTTTCAACGTCGCTGCATTCAATTTAGGAATGTTAAAGACTCAAAGGATGGAGAAAAGAGTTGGCAAATATATCTTTTGGCTAAATATGTAATAGAAAAGGCAAAGATTTTTTCCCTTGACAATTACGTGAAAAGCTAGAAATTTATATGTGCATTTCTGAAAATTTAATCATATGAATAGATTTTTTCATTGTGTAAATGGAAAATACTGACTAATCACTGTATCAGCAACTGTGCAGTTACCAAAAGGTCACTTAACTTGGGTAAAATCCCACGTGGTCACTAATCGACTAAATTGGATTGATTGGCATCGCATGGCAGAGATTTAATGTGTGACTTATTTGATCGCCTTTCTCCATCACGCAGCCCATAAATATGAGGTGAAAGAAGATAAATTAACCCCTTTCAGCAATAATAGCATCGCAAGTCAGTATATTTGTCATCACGGCACTCATTTGTCTCGTTCACCTCCGTGATTGCCTTACAGCGTCGCCCCTCGACAGAGCCATCGCGGCAATTTGAGACACCCAAATTGCCGCCCAAATGTGCTAAATGAGGCCCTTCATACCTCTCATAATCGATGCGACAGAAGAGCTTCCCATCTCGGCTGAAGCATGAATCTCTGAGACGTCCTGAGCAGGAGCTGCAGCAGAGGCAGGACTCGTGGCAGGTCATCTCTGCAACTTGCATGATGTACCTATCGCATATCGGCCGGCAGCACATGCCGCAGAGCGGCGAGTCCTCTCTTATCTTGGCGCCTTCCGGACACTTGACGTCCATGGGAACTGAGTCAGGTGGTCATCCAAGGGGGAAAAGTCAATTTCATTTAACACTGCCTGCGCTAATGGCTGGGAATCCCATCGGCAAATATTGGATTTTTAGCACATTACAGCAAAATTTGCATACAACTGCTGGCGACAATTTGTTGCGGAGAAACTCTTTGTTTCCGATTATTGGAAAAATTTGAATAATTCCACGAATTGTGGGGTTTTCCTTTCGGCATGAGTTGGAAGTTCAATTTTATGGTATAGTGATTGCTAATCGCATTGAGATTAGAGGGGTAAAAATGCGCTATAATCTATTGAGTAAATCTTAAATATCTCATTGGCAAGGTGTCGATTGAAACACTTAAAAAAAATCTAAAAGTTGTATTTTGATGACAAAAAAAGAAAATTGTATATCTCAAATCCTTTACTCCGCATCTTGTTGGCTCCAAAGAGTTCAACAAAATCGATATAACTTCTCATTCTCCATAACACATCAAAGATCCTTTCTAACTTGCAACTGTATGAAAATTTCCATACAAAATTGAACCGAAAGGAAGCCTTGGCGCCCCTCCTCAATACTGCCGGCATACCTTCATGCCCGAACCGCGTCCTCCAATATTAAACGGATGAACCATATGTTTCCCCGCACAGCAATTGTCTCTTGCAGCCCCGTATCAGTGTCTCCTGTAATAAGCTTATGAGACACTCTCGGCCAAAACACCTGTTCCCTCATCGCGAATGTTGGAAGTCAATATGACAAATCACAGTATTATTTAATCCGATTATGATATTTTGGCCCTTACATCCGAGACTTGCGAGGGTACATTTTAATCTCTGCACAAAAGCAAACATATTGACTTCACTTTTCGCCTCTTTGCACTACATCAAACAATTAATCGCATACAAATTGTTCTTCAGTGGGATTCTCAGCCTCAACAGGGGGTGGTATGATCGGAAAATCTCAATTTTTTTCTGTTACATTAAACGCAAGATAAAATACAATGAGAAAATTTCCGACGGTTCATCATGAAGCATATGCTGCATGGGTGGTCATCTTATTAATAATTTCTCAATTGCTGGTGTGAAATCATGAAAACTCACTGTAAGACAGCATTGTGCAGGATTATCTCTTTCAGGAATCCTGCAGATTGTCTAAAGATGCACTTTATCTGCTTTGAACACTTGATTTTTCACTGAAAACTCTCAATAAGACTGTTTAAAGCCATCGCAGGCGGGAAATATCACTTGTTGTGGGAAAAAATGCACGTAAAGTTGGGGAAAAAGGTTACAGACGCGTGAAAATACACTCTCCTGATCCTCCCGTCTCAGCATTATGTCGAAGAAAAGGCGCCAGGAAGGCGACGGTTGCCATTTTTCGCCATTATTGCCATTTTCATTACATTTTCCTGGGCGACGCACGCAATCTTATTGAGTCACGGAAGGTTTTCCCAGCTTCAATGGCATTTTCTCCCTCAGTGTGCACAAAGTGGAAAAGAGACGACCAATTGTTTTTGCTGCTAGACGCTCCTCCTTTCCTGGTAAAGCACACGCCCCTCAAACTTTGCACGGAATATGTGGAAAACCACTACAGACAAAGTTGCGTACCGATAAAACCCGATTTGACGGTTTTATTAGCATCCCCATCTCGTGATATGGACATTCAAATATTGAGTCAGTGTCATAAATATAGTCTTAAGAAATATTCGAAAAAGGGTTTGACTAGAAGTATTACATATCGTCTTTGGTTTTCCATATAAGAGCACTAACATCACCTAATTTTTTCTTTCTTTTCTTTTTGAAACTATTCACAGGTCTTTAGAGATCATGATCGAAGCCGGATCGCGCGGAAAGTAAGGGAGGAATCTTTGGTCATGGTTACTGAATACTGCAGACAACAGATGAGCTTGAGTTCTTATTGTTGAGACGCCTCTGCATGCCCTCAATGTACACATCTCGATTGAACAGTCCGGCCGCCAGAGGCATTCTGCAAGAGGGACAGAAAACCAGACACACTCACTCACACGGTCAACTGACTAATGCGTTCAAGTGACTCACGAGTCCAAGCCCGGTCGAATGGCATTCCGGAAGAGCGCCCAGACGGGCTTGTGGTCCGATGTGACAATGCTGGGCACTGAGTCATACGCCAGACACTCCACGGTGCTCTGCATGGGCAGCAAAGAGCTGCCGCGTCTCAGGCCAAGAGGAGCGGAACGGTACTTGAACAGGATCCTGTCTGTATACGCAGGAGCGCGCTGCTTGCTAGACGTGTCGAACTGCTGAGTGCCAGGATCGTACTGCAAAGAGTTCCAAATTAAATCAAAATAGAAAAATTTAATTACTGAAACTAATAAATCACTGGAATTGAAAATCAATTCTCCCTTTGAAATACTTTAAATTCAATGATCATCTGTCAACAATTAAACTCACTTTGTAGGTTGGTGGGAAAGTGATTTTGGCCTCTTTAAATCCCTTGAAAGCTGCCCCATCGGACAGCACTGAAGTCAACTGATCCGTGTGAAGATATCCGTGCGGCAAGTGAGCCGGTAATGGGAATTGCGTATTCTCTATCCACTCCAAGAGCTTCTCTCTCGGCTCGCCGAGGCGGAAGTTAAGGTCTCCGCACCAGTAGACGCTATCAAAGTTGTGAGTTACGTCCTTGTTCTTGTGGCGAATCACATAATTCCGAGGCAGATCGAGAGCGTGGATGATGCGCTTGATGTCCTGTACGCGTTCCTTGACTTTTGCCTGGTGGGCAGTGAGATGGGACGTTACGAAGAGCATTGACGTGCCGAAGAGACAGAAGGAAATAGCCACGGCACCCTTAGTGCGGAATGCCGTGCCCGGACGGACACTGAGGCTGTCATCTTCGGGTAGAGAGCAGAACCAGATCAGGTCGCGGCGGATGAAAATGGCCAAGTGTAGGGTTCCGAGCGAGGCAGAGTGCAGGAGGATGTGAGAGGGTCCCAGAGTCTCTTGAAGAGTGACTTCCCACTCGAAACGCTCTGAGCAAGACTCCTGAGTTCCGATACTGATGATATCTGGCACGTGATCCATGCCAACAGGCAGAACAAAATCATTCATCTGCTTCGGTGGATTTTGTCCATTCATATTCCACGTTCCCACAAATATTTTCACTTCTCGGCTGGGCAGAACCTTCTCCAGTTCATGGCCCCCAAGGAGGGAATTGTAGGAGAGCTTCCCATGCAGGTAGTTCTTCTCTCTGGCCTTTTCAGTGGGAATGAGATTCAGCACTTGTGCTGCCATTAAAGTGTTCCTGGCCAGGGAATCTGCGCTCGTGGGCCTCTGTTGAAGGGCATTTCCGCTGACACCAGGCAGAGTGTCATAAGAATATGAGCGACTCTTCCTGTGTTCAGAAGCTTCATTGCTGGCTATGTTGGGAGCAGACATGTTTATCTGCTCGATATCCATTCCTGGTGGGAAGAGTTTCTTCCTAAGACGCGACCTGCAAGCTGACACAGCAATGGATTGTCGCTCTGGTGGAGTGAAAGTCTGATTAAGCTGTCGAGAGGATGAAGATCCATCGTCCAGACTGTAACTGCCCTCGAGCATCTTCGAATACCTCTTCTTTGGCACTTCCTCAGCCAGACCACCGATCGTGGGGCTGTTGGGTGTGCTTCGGGAACCTCTTCGCACTAGACCCGGGGGCGTGAGAGCTCGTGAATCAACAGTCGAACAGCAAATCCCACTGGAAATGTGATCACTGAATCTATTGGCTAACTTCTTCGGTGACTTTGCATCACTGCTTCGCTTCCGAATGCCATTGGCATCCACAGACTCTGCGTTCCTTGCCTCCTGCACATCCTCCTCGGCTGTAACATCATTCTGGGGTTCAACTCTGGTCGACTTCCTTGCAATAATGCCCAAGAAAGTCTTCCTGTTGCCCCGACTAGATTGTCCATTGGCCGTCTTCTCCATAATCACAGTCGTTTCATCAGAGTATTCCAATAAGATGGAGTGCCATCCAACTCGTATCACTTGATGAAGCACTTGAGGCCCTTGTGATTGTATATTGTGTCTGAAAATAGAATAATCATCAATAAATTGCCTTGATTTTTAAAATAGTGTGCCTTCATGTGACAGTTTATAATTAGATTCACATTTCCAATACACTTCCTGCCTCACTCGAGATTCCGTGAACTGCCTCACCTTCTATGGCACAGTCTACAATCGATAAACTAATGAGACACTTGCAAATTAATCACGTTTGATTACATTTTGTATTCGCAAAATAGAGGCGAAAGAGCTGCTCTCTGCCTCAAAACAAACAATACACTCGCGCAAGACCAGCTGTCAAAGCGCGGTCAAGTTCACGCGGTATGGTGAATATCGAGGCCCGTCGAGCCGAGGTGGTGAACATAGCAGTGACAGCTGTCCGGGAAAAAACGTGATTTTCAAACGCTTGTGAAATCTCTGCTGGAGCCTGGGTCACTCTTTATCGTGTGCTTCTTACTGCCGAAACTTGAGTGTTTTAAGTTTTCAAACAAGAAGTGATGTCAGTGCAGACAATTCTTCTGGACTTCTCCATCGACCCTGAGCGCCTGGGCGATGAGGTTTCTCGCAAGGAAGTGCGCAAGAGGATCGAAGAGGCCCTGGAATCATACCTTCCCGGCCTCCGGTTCTCCTACGATATGATCACGGAGGATGGCTATTTCTGCGTGTACATGGACAAGACGGGCGTTGTCGTGAGCGTGCGCTTCTTCGTGAGCCAGGGCCTCATCACGGTAAACGTGGAGTACTTCAAAGCGAACACTGAGCAGCCTCGCGTGAGCCTGGAAGTGAGTTGATGGCATCTCGTCTCGTTAGACCTCTTCTTTCCTCGGGCGGAGGCTTTCCTCTCCACTAACCGTAGAGACTTTTTCATTAAGCTGAGGAAAATTCCACCGCGCGGATTTGCTCCGCGTGAAATCGAGAGAAGAAAATCAATAACTCACGCCACACACACACTCAACACACAAAAACACACACACACACACATCAACAATAAAGCATACACACACGCGAAATAAGGGAGAAATTCGAGCCAATAAGATCATGACTGCTAAGTTGTTTGCAAAAATCTCAGTCTGCTGGTTCTGCAACATGCCGGATTCGATAATTCATTTTCAAAAATTATAATACACAACATTTTTTAATTAACCCTAAGAATAAGTCAAATTATGAATCATGTCTGAAAAACATTATGAATTACCTTTTCCCATATTTTATGCGTAAACAAATCACCCTTTTAGGCTAACAAGGTTCTGAACAAAGGACTTGAAATTGATATTTTTTTTTATTCATTTCTCATCTTTTATTCAGCTTACGTTCTCATGCTTGGTCTAAAATACTTTCAAAATTGGAGCGATTTTGGTTTTTTCTTCTTACTTTATTTTCTAAAAATATCCAATAAGCATGCAAGAATTCGCAAACTTTCACTACATCATATCATAGGGACGTAGGAGCTTATGGAAAAGTAGGAAGTCAATCTGAAGTAATAAAAGTGTAAAGTATTAACACAATCTGTACTTGTTTTGTAAGCAAATTAGCAGTCTCTGATCTATAAAATCATCATTTTATCTAGACGGCAAATATTCAAGGTTGTCTTTATGAATGTCTTTCTCTTGTTTTTGTAGAGTATAAAGTCACTGGAAAATAGTTTGCGAAATTATTTGGGATCAGAACGTTCGAAACATTTGCCGCCGATAAAGCGAGGCACATATATTGATGTGTATTTAACAAGTTCAGGTCAGCAGACGTTCAGCAAACTTTTCTTTTCCTATCAGACAAAATGTTATTACTGAAAAGAAAAATTTTACTTAAGACTATTATTCCAAATGATTCTCACATTTTTTGCCGGCATGCAAATTAATTCAGTTGATTGATAAGTTTTTTTTTCACTTTCAAGTTTAATCGTTTCCCACTTTTTTACTTTCTTTTCTCCCTTATTTGTGTTTTTTTTTTCTTATTTTTGTTACTGTTCAAGTTACTATTTTCTCGTTAAATGAAATTTGTGGAAAAGGAATCCAAAGACTGATTAGAAGTTTGCAGTTGCTAAAAGAATCGGCGCAAAATTTCTCTGTAAATTTATCATCCGACTTTCTAGTGAAGTGAAATTGATAAAAGCATGCACACTTGTTCCTCTTTGCCACAATACAATTGTTTTATGTTCTCGATTAAGAGGAGACTAGATAGTACCGAGTGAGATACAATTTCCAATCAGCAGCGAAAGATGTATTTTTAGCTATTGAGTTTCTTCCAAGATTTCTTTTTGTCTTTCTTTTTCTTTATTATAGTCAACACGTGGTATCGAGAATACTTTGATTAAAACACTGAATTTAATTCACGGACACTCTTTGCTACCTATTAAAAGAAGTCCACTCTCAAAGTATTTTCCCACCTCAGGTAATTGGAAAGAATTTAATTTATTTCTCTTTTTATTATAATTTTGTGTTGGGTCCTGTGTAAATTATTGTACAATATCAAATTGTGCAGATAGACACAATTTCTGTTTGTCCTGGCTGTGTTCTTGTTTGCATCCTTTTCTGTGCTTTCTTCCACAATTTATGGCTTTCGTTCAATTCCTTGTGTTCTTTCAGTGTTCACCTTTGTTTTCGCTATTGCTTTGTTCTTGTGATATATTTTGTCTATAAAGTATCGTACAACTAAGGTATTCTTCAGCTGACATGTCATGAAAATTCTATAAAGCAATTCTATCTACATTCGCTACTCAATGCAAACGAACATGTGAATTTTAAGTCTTTGAAATATTGTTATTTATATTTTATTTTTCACTTTCAACTTTGGAAAAAAAATAAATTAAAAAATTAAATAAATTATACTACTATAATATAGTACAGATGGAAATTTGAGAAAAATCAACTCTGTGTTAGATGCAACTAGATTCTTATTGGAAAGAAACTTTCGCTGTGTTCATGGAGAAGTTAAGTTGAGTGTGACAAGAATGATAATCCACATCACCGTAATGAAAGAAAATGCTTGTTTGACTTTTTAACTTATAGCGGTACTTAGATTTTAAATGAACTTTGGTCTCAGAGGCCGGAGATCACAACTTTTTTGTGGATTTGTGTGTCCACCTATACATAGGACAAAAGACATTCTTATAATATACTATGTATTGAATATATACCTCTTTTTCAATTCTTCATTTTAATCCACGTGGTTCCCTTTGAGAGTGACCTTTTTTATTCTTGCTTTCTATCTCCCCAAGAGCTAAACTTCTGGTGTCAAAGTATACGGGGTTTCGAAGTTTGTTTCGCTCATATTAGCTGCAGTTCCTTCTCTGAAATGTTTCGTTCACATCTTAGTTTGTATTACGTCCTCATTATCGCATATTTCTTGGATAATATGACTCTTGTTTGGCTGGTTTTGCTGTCAAAAGCAGTACAATCATTGAAGTGTTTGTTAGTCATAATCCTGTGTGGAATTTTGCAAGTTTGAACACTACAAACATAAAAAAATATGGAAATTACCATTCTTTTTTTTTCAAATGCAACATAAACATATATATTTCCTTATAAATATTTTACAGCGATACATCCATAGTGAGCGATACATCTTAACTTGTTATCCTGGATATTCAGAATTGACTTCGCGGTAGTGTGGAAAGTGCCCTAAGGCTAAATCATCAAGAGTTTCTAGTTTATGGTGGAGGTGTAGTGGTAGTCGTGGTCGTGGTAGTAGTGGTTGTGGTGGTAGTGGTGGTAGTTGTAGTAGTGGTAGTGGTCGTAGGCTCGGTAGTGGTCGTGGTAGTAGTTGTCGTGGTCTTCTTCTTCTTCTTGCGGATACGTTTGCATCGTTGATTGACACAGGCCAATCCAACGCGACATGGTGTCTTGAAGTTACAGTTACCACCTTAGGGAAGGACATTTTAATATAGGCTTCTTCCTACAATTGGAAGGAAATTAGTTGCACTTACCAACACTTTGTTTCGCAAGGCATTGTCCAAATTTGCAGTATCGATTGTAGTGACTGCACTCAATTAGGAATGGGATGCATTCAAAGTGTTTTGGCGTATTCGGGGCTCCTGAAGTTTCGTCAGTTAGGGTCGAGAGGGAGAACAGAAGTCCCACAACGAGGATTGGAAGTACTGAAGTCATTTTTGCTGCCTCAGCTCACAACTCACTGTGTCGAATAGTTCAATCCTTGGGTCTTTTATATGAATTTCATATCGCTATAACTTGTTTTTTTTGCCAAATATCTGCCGAAAAAATTAGAACGACAACCTTAAATTATGCGAATCAAACGGGGCAGAACGAAAGGATGGAAACAAGCAAGCTTGTGGAATCTTATGTGAATTCATTACTCATTATCGGAGCGATTGTGGCAAATTAATTACGAAAAAGTCACATATTTTTCTAATACCGCTAAGAAGTGGATGAATTATATTGAAATTGTTTATATCGAGATCACTGACCTCTGTTTGTTTGATTGGACAGGATTTTAATTTCATTTCCAATTTGTTACATGAATATACTTTTACACATTCTACGTTCTTGAGGTGTTGAGATAATATTCTTTATCGCAAGCTTGAATTATTTCACTGTTTGACTGCCTAGTCTTTGGAATCTCAGGTAAATATTTGTGCTCTGTGAGTGAGAATTTTCATGACAATGCCAGCAAAGAAGCCATCATAAATCTAAGCGTGAAACAATTTATTTGAGTGATGATATTCTATAGATGAGCGCCTGATTGAGTATGACATTGACAAGATGGTGTTCGAGAAGAGATCACCCTTCCAGAAGGTCCAGATAGTTCACTCGAAAGTCCTGGGCAATATGCTGGTTCTGGATGAGTTGCAAAGTAAGTTCTCTTATTTACTGTAACTAATATATTACTACTACTAAACTAATGGTTAAGCTAAGCTAAATTAGTGATACATTTACAAGCTTTGTGAGCACTTTAATACCATTGTTTCTTTGTGTCTTCAGATCTTGCCGAGGCTGATTTAATCTACACTGAGACGCTGATGATGCGCGGTGTTGAGCAGTACGAAGGCAAAGAGATCTGCATTCTGGGCGGAGGCGATGGTGCTCTGCTCTATGAATTGCTGAAGGAGAAGCCAAAATTCGTCACAATGCTGGAGATTGACGATGTCGTCATGCAGGCGTGCAATGAACATCTGAAATCGATCTGTGGAGATGTTCTGGAGCGGCGAAGAGGCCCCAATTTCGACATAATTGTGGGCGATTGCATGGTTGCTCTGCAGAAGTATATAAAGGAGGGTCGCAAATTCGACTATGTCTTCGGAGATCTCACGGATGTGCCCATTTCGCCCACGCCGACGGGAGAATTGTGGGATTTCATCCGGACATTCCTCGAAGCTTCCTTCAAAGTGCTTAAGCCAAGTGGAAAATTTATGACTCATGTAAGATTTCTCATACTTTGTCAATCTTTTCTATTTTTTTTTAAACCAACTCAATCTTCTAGGCAAACGGATCCAATTGTCCGGAAGCGCTGAGGATGTACGAGAACGAGTTGAACAAGCTCGATCCAACTGTAAAGTATACAACTAGCAAGGCTTTCGTGCCGTCTTTCATGGAGGAATGGAATTTCTACCAAGTTTCCTTCGCTTGATGGCAGAGTTTCACACGTATTAGCGTTTCCTAGTTTTCCGTTTCCAATGTAGTATTTCTCGCTTGGACGAAAGTGTGTTGAGTGTAGAAAATTATTATTGTCTCGAATTTCTAATGCAACTAATTGTGTTAGATTCATACCAAAAATAAGACAGTGAATATGGCAAGAAATTTTTAATCATCCTGAACGGAAAATTTGCACTGCAAAATGTCACCAACGCCAAACTCAATCTCATCTCCATGCTTGATTGTTGACGCTCCTGCGGGAGTTCCGGTCAGGATCACATCATTGGGCTCCAGTGTCATGAATTTGGAGGCATAGGAGATGAGTTCTGGGATCTGAAACAGCAGATGAATTACTCTATTTGCCAGATTAAATAAATTTTTAGCCCACCTTGAAGTACATTTTCTCCGAAGATTGATCTTGACGCGTTTCTCCGTTGATTTTCAACCAGAGTTTGACATCATTGGGGTTGGGAAGTTCTTCAGTCGTTATGAAGCGACTTACTGGAGTTGCCGTGTCGAATCCCTTCCCTAAATCCCAGGGCAGAGACTTCTCACGAGCCTGCCCAATGAAGCACATTCCCGTGAGGTCCAGAGCGAGACAATATCCACCGACATACTTTCCAGCATCCTCTATCGCCACGTTCTTGCATGTCTGACCGATCACTACTCCCAATTCCACCTCATGGTAAACCTTGGTGAACACCCTAGGCAGACGGATGGGCTTGCCCTCCTCAACGTACGACGAGATCGCCTTCAGGAAGAGAATCGGTGCCTCTGGCGCGTTGTCAGTGATACAGTCTCTGCGGGACAGGCAAATTACTAGGTTATCTGGTAGCTCTTGACCCTTCTATTGACCTTGGGGTTCTTACTTGTAGTTCAGCACGGCACCGATGATCTTCCGGCCATTCTTTGCGAACTGCTTCAGGTTCACCTGTGACATTTCTCTTGGGTGATACTTTCTCTTCAGTCTCCGTGCCAAAACGAGTAGTCCAATCACTGGGCCAGATTCAACTGCTCGATAGAGAGAGTGGAAATTAATCAATTGCTAGCTTGTAGCCATGTCGAAGGCGTTAGTGTGGTTGTGAGACAAGAAATCAACTCAAGATAAGGTGGAATGTAAACAATTCATAGTTGACTCTGAAACCATAAAGTCAAATATTCAATTCCCTTTGCTGGTTTTGAATTCATTATCATATCTAGTATCTATCCATGTACTGTACTGCTTGGTAAATTACTTCTTGAATATATTATTGCAAATTCCACACAAAATTTCCAAAATCACCCTATATTTCAAACCGCCATACTGTCGGTAATGTAGAGCAGGGTGTCAAGTCAACTGTCAGTCGTGGCCAAATGAAAACTCATCACTTTTGTTTTGCTTCACTTTCTCGCAATTCCCCCTGATTTCGCTGATTTCCATGAGTGTTTTCACGTGAAAAGTGTGCCTTCGAGTACCAATAAGTGTCCTTACAGCCCATCCACCATGTCACTGAGACTGATTCGCAGCAGGGAAGTGAATAGGGCGCAGCGCCAAAGGTTATCAGCGCCGTCTAAGCGAAAGGAGGAAGCCAGGACGCCTCAGGCTCGCATAAAGCGTTACAAGTCGTTTCCGGACGTGTCCAAGAGTCGCCCGGGGCGAGACTTCCTGGTCAAATCCAAGTCCGAGAGTTGCCTTGCCAGTGAGGAGGGCAATCAAATCGATGACACGAGATCACGTCAGCTTTCGAATGCCAAGTCGGAAGTGTGCCTAAAGACCATATCGGTGCACAGCACGGCCTCGGGCGCCGTGTCCAGGAGCTATGTGAAGAACGTCCGAAAGGGCGGCGATTCGTCGACCAGGATGAGCTTTCTCACGCCACCGGAGATGCAGTGTCGCGGCTTCGCAGACACAGCTTCAATCCGGATTCCCATCATTGGGTACGAAGTCATGGAGGAAAGAGCTCGTTTCACGGTAATTAACCAGCTCCACTAACATCTGTTCCATGAATTTGATGCGCAGAAACTGTCCTCTTTTGCTTCACAAGCATTTTTGGCAAAGTTTGACTTTAAACTACGCATACCAACTATGTCTGATTCTCCTGTATTTTCCTTCAGGTGTTCAAACTCCGCGTCGAAAATCCCTTCACGAATGATTGCTGGCTAGTTTTGCGACGTTACACAGACTTCGAGCGACTCAACAGCAAGCTCAAGTCCATCTTTCCTAAGCTTAATCTCGTGCTGCCGCGCAAGAAGATCTTCGGTGACAATTTCAATAGTGTATTCCTGGACAGTCGCGTGCAAGGACTTCAACACTTTGTCAATACCATCATGGCAGAGGAAACGCTTAGGAATTGTCAGTTCGTCCGGGAGTTTTTCTGCCTTGACGAGCCGCCCACATATTCCGAGAGCATGGAAGAGTGTCGTGTAGGGAAAAGTACAAAGGGGAGATCACTCGAATGGGGGAGAACTCACGATTTTTCTGATTGCAGGCAATCTTTGAAGCCCAAGAAGAGACTATAGCACACTTGAAGCTTCAGTTGCGCAACAAGGACGCTCTCTTGATGAATTTGGAGCAGAAACTGATGATGGAGATTAACGAAGTTGAGAAGCTAAAAGCATCACTACAGTGAGTGTCGATTTCTCTTTCCTCTACAGCTTCTTTTTGTACTCAATAGAAATATATTAGAGTCGGGAAATCGTGTTACTAGGGATAGAAAAACGCTAATTATGTTAAGAAAATCACAGATAGTTTTGTTCAGTACTGTTTGAATTGCTCCATGCAATCTCAGATCCTGTTTAGCTAAAAAGAATAAGTAGTTATTTGCTTTTATAAAAGACAGTGAGTAGCTAAATATTAAATTATGTGATTTATTATACTTTGCAAAGGCAATTTGCAATTTTTTATAGCACGATTAAGTAAATTTTCGCCCTCATTCATGAATATTTCAGCCATGAAAACCATTAAATCATGAAAAATCAAAAAGTGATGCTCATTTATGATTTTTGGCTAACATTTTTTGATGTGAGCTGTATATTTAGCGCGCATATAATTTTTTGTTATGCCTGTAAAGCATATTTTTAACTCTCTTGACTGATTGCGTGCTCTTTTCTCTTTGATTATTTTCAGAGCTCTCCAGGAACACCTACAAATGTCTTCCAAAGATGAGAAAATTCCGCATCATTCTCGAAATGATTTCGTAAATAACAACGCGAGGTACTGAAATTCCTGATATTGTTGCAAATTCTGGCGTTAGAATATTTTTATCAACACTCTACATATTCACGGGAGAAAGGTGATAAAGAGAAGGAACTCATCGTTTTATTATTCAAAGAGCATAATTTACATCACATTTTTCGTGTATTTTCCAACGAGGAAGTATTGATGAAATCTCCAAGTGTGGCCTTTTCACACTTTTCTTTTTTGATTATTATAATAATTAGCATAAACTGTTTACCAAATATTTTATTGTGAGTCTCGTTGGATTCTTCTCATTCTATGATTATTAAAGTGCGATAGTTTATCAGCAGACTTTCTTCCTATGTTCACAACGTACACAGTGGATTCGAAGCCGATGAAGGTGATTTCACATATTGCTACTACGTTAAAATGTACTCGCATTGTGAGCTATAAATAGCCCTTAATAGTAAACATTAAGAGATGAAGAAATGGTGACGATGAGTCGCGGGAGGTCACCGTACGAGCACTTCAAGTGTCCTCTTTGCGGACTGAAACGGAGCGTATTTTTAGCACTTCCATTAAATTGTTGTGATTTTTCATCCGCAAGCCATGGGGTGTGTGCTTTTCCTGGACCACAAAAGCCTTCACTTAACACTGAAGTTCACAAAGCAGCCAAATTGATACAATTAGACATGATTATGAAGAAATTGGATCTACAAATAGTCTGGTGGTGCTAATAATAAACAAGATTAATTTTGTAAAGGTGCATAAGCGGAGCTCTTGGATCGAAATCTGCATTATATTGCCAGTAAATGTTCCACGAGTTTAAGTTTCTAAACAATGATCATGTGCACTTTGAATAGAACTAGCCAAATCACTATTGATACAATGAGAGAAAAATACGACTAAACACAAGTTGTGTCTAAAACCAAAGCCTTTTTTTCAATGAATTTGGGTCTTTTTGTGTTTTATGCACATCAAAATCGATCAAAAATATGAATTTACTTTAAAAATGTGCAATAAACACTTTACAATAGACTTTTTGACTATCAAGTCATTTTAGTCGCATCACAATGTGACTAAATGTTCATTGACACTTGCGTTATACGGCATCAGAATCCTGATCTGAGTTTGCATAATTAATTTCATCGCGATTGATTAACAAATTGCTGGCAGGAAAGCCTTTTAGCCACTTTGGTCCATCAATAATAATGCGAGCAAAATAGTTCTGGAGCAAATTGAGGTGCTCTCCGCGGTATATATGCTTCCCCATACAATCAACAGTGTTACCAGTGATTACTGATGGGAGGGAAGCTAAATCATAAAGCGGGTGGTTTTCATTTTGACAGCGCGATTCTATCAGGGGGTGGAATACATATTTCACATGATAAAAATCGCCCACTCGTAGCAATTAACTCCCAATAAATTTATCTTGACGCATTAATTGATGTAGAAAAACCATATGCTACAAGTGATTTTCGTCCTCGGCTCAAAATAATCACATTTCAATATCAGCTGAATGAATAACAAGCCCAGAGGCAGGGCATAAAATATCCACGACAGCGCGAGAGAGCTGTTATCATGCCGATATCGCTGGGCTGTGATAAAAATAGTTGTGGAGCTCTTGTGTGACCTGCAACTTGTGTGTTAATCCGTGAAATAACGCGCGCCATCAGGAGACACATAACACCGAGGTAAAGGGCAATGATTGAAGGACAATTCGTGATGGAATGAAGAATTGTGGTGGACTTTTTCAATCACATGCTCCCGACAGCAAGTTAATTTTCCTGAGAGACAACTGCACACACAAAATCTCTCGGCTGTCCAGCGCCATATAGACAAAAGCTCGTTGAAATTGTATGCCCTATTGCGCCACTCCTGCTGCACGAATCACATTGTAAATCCTCTTAAAGTGAAGAGGATTATTTTATTTATTTATGTTATTTCACTCCATGCGCCCGAGGTTGTACATCTTCAAAGAGCATCTAATTGCCTTTCGCTGCCTTTCTGGAGGGAATTGGATTTTTGTGTGTGAGAAAAGTTGTTTCTACGTTAATTTTCTTGTACAAGTTATTAACTTCATACTGCAGTTGTAATGGATTTAAAGTTATTCAAAATAAACGCTTCATGAAAACGGCGTGATTATCATACGCATTTAAAAATAATCAGTACATAGTATTCTAATTGCCGTGGAATGCCAAAATCGAACCTAAAATATAGATTTCTTACTAAATTATATGTTATTTTGAAGGTTTTAAAAGCCGCAATGAAATGATAGAAATACTCTTATTTTTGTGCTTAACACTAATTGTGGTCTCTTTCAAGCTGAATTGTAGAAATGGCATAATGCGAAATAATAGCATAATAGGTATTAAGTTTTGTTCTGTACGCATAATAAGATATATTTAGTCAGTTTTCTTTGTAGGTACATTTATTAGGGATTGTTTCATTTGCAATGTGTAAAAAAACTACTATTCAATTAGTTTTTCACATCATTTAGTCTTTCTTTTAAACATTCAGCTTGATATTAAACTTGCTATTTACTTAACTAATTTTTTTTGTCTTAACTCTGTACGGTTTTAGTCCTTTCAAGCCACAAAACCTAAGTATAATTTTTTTCTTAAAGATTTCCTTCAGTCAATGCTTACTCAAGCTAGGATTTATTCTTTTTGTCTATATTTTTCTTGAATGTAGCTCTTGTGTGTGCCTCTTTGTGTGCCCACCTCATTTACACATGATTTTCACCTGAGATACGGTGAAAATTGTTATGTGTGGGTTTTAGGGGTGTTGAGACGGGAATCTTGGGCCCTCAAAAGGTGAATGATAATTTCCTGTCGGAAATGATGGGGCCTACAAATTGAGTGGTTGTAATTCCTCAGTAGTCGCGCGAGCCAAAGGGCTCATTGCCAGGAAATGAGGGATGCATTTGCAAAGTGCAGATAAAACCTGCACCGAAATGGGTGAAATTCATAATACACTCTCGCCCTCCGGCTTATGCATGAATCAATAGCCGTTGGGGGCGGTGGCGTGCCCCACAAAAGGAAGAAGGATGGCACAGTTGCATTTCCCAACTCGGGATCACAATCCCAACTATTTCATGATTGAAAGGAGCGCGAGCTGGGGTGGTGCTGAAGGGGAGGTGAAGAATATGCCACAAATGCGTCGACTCGGTGTTCTTTCTCCAACCGATTTGTGTTCACCCGTACAGTGCCATGCGGACTTCTAGGGCCACGGCAAGGTGCCGCTAAGGAAAGTGAGGGAAAGAGAGAGAGAGAGAATTTTTCTTTTGCAAAATTGACTGCAGAATCTGAGGATGATTGCGGGTGTCCTCAGGGGAA
This sequence comes from Phlebotomus argentipes, assembly GCF_947086385.1. Classification (NCBI taxonomy): domain Eukaryota; kingdom Metazoa; phylum Arthropoda; class Insecta; order Diptera; family Psychodidae; genus Phlebotomus; species Phlebotomus argentipes. Next base: position 1,503,270 of record NW_026776181.1, on the reverse strand, counting down.
TTCATTGGGAATTTCATCGAGGATTCAGCACGACTTCCTGTTCATGGCGAAGGTGTTTCATGCCTTTCGGGCTACAGTGTGAATTTTCTCCACTACACATTCATGTGTATAAATATTCAGTGGCCGACATAACACATCAATTTCCCGATTTTCCTCGTCGACACTGGCGAAGTCACGAGTGTGAGGATGAACTTTTAGTTCGGTGACGCGATTCGTGCGATGCGGACGTGTGTTTCTTTTCGATAGTTTTCCAACAAGGAAGAGCGTCTCTATACGCTGTTAGTGGCAGCCTTTTGTGATTCACACGCGAAAATTTCATTAGTCTCTGGAAAAATTATTAGTTCTTTCACAATTTTTGCAGCCAGTGTCAGTGCATTTTTTAACAATTTCCGCAACTCATTCGCCAATGGTGTGAAAGGCGATTGTGATTCTTTTAGACGGACTTTTTAGGGTTGTGTGTTTTAAAGTCAACGGTGAGTCTGTTTGTATGTTTGCTATATTGCCACCCCTTGTCAATCAATTATTGAGTCATTTCCACAGTGAGAATATAACAATCGACAGTGATGGAGGAAACTAGTTCGGAAACACTTACTTACCTTATGGTTCATTGCATGTGACCTAGGAAGTCTTTAAGAAATAAATCCAATATCACTCTCAAGTTGGCTGGAAAAACATCAATCATACATCCTAATCTCTGATCTTAATTTACAATAATTCTCACTTTCACTACCTTCACTTCAGAAACTGCCAAATCATAATCACAACCTCGCAATCTGCTGGACGCACGTCGTGGCAGTTCTGCGAAAATTCGTGAAATGTTTCTACCCTAGAAATACATATATGATGTTCTACAAAATAATTCTATTTTCATCTCTTTAGTCATTTACACTGCGATGCTTGTGTGTGTCGTTTTTTCACTTTATGCTGCAAAGATGAAACTAAAATGGCTATTTATAAGTCTTCCTCCACTTTTGCACGAGGTATTTTGCTCTCTTGATGGAATTTCCTCGTGAGGAGAGAAAATTCTCGAGATCGCGTCTCTTGTGCGGGCTTTTCCCAAAGGCGCGCGACACCGGGAGCACAAGCTCTGTGTCTCTTAGCATACCTCAGCGAACATTAACTTTTGTCCAATTTAGTGCATAATATTGATTATTAGGCGGCCCCCGGGGGCGAATGAGGAGCTGCAAAGGGTGAGAGCACACTCAGCTCTAATGTACATGCGGTGTGCGTCCACAAATTGATCATTCGCCTCCCACTTTCCGCCCCTGTGGGTGTCGCGAAGGGTGGGAAAGTGGGTGATTTTTGTCTATTGGGGTGCCTTTTTCCGAACAGCCACCGCTTTTCGCAGCTTTTTCACGTTCTCATCCACCCTGATCAATCACCTCACATAGCAAGTGGAAATTTATTTATACAATGAGAGTGTTTATTTTCAACTTCCGCCAAATGGCTGGGGTTCATTCTCCCGCTGGGGTGGATTCACAGGTGGGCTCGTACCTTGTAGTTACCTGTAGTTCCGAATTTGATTATTATATTCACTGGCATACGGAATCAGAGCGCTCCAAGAAGAAATCGTTAAATTACCAAATGAATTTATCGAAAAGCAATTAGACTTACTTCACGTGTAAACAATAATGTCAGTATAAATAGGGACTCTTGAAGCTTTAATATGTATGTACATAGATTGCACGTCAAATTTTCTCAGTCAGAGAAAGAAAAATGTATAACTTTAAAAAAATCGGTCAATTAATTTGATCATATTGTGTGAAAATAAACGAAAATCTGCATTAGAAACCACTAAAAGAAACAATAAGGCAAAATTTGTACGTTTCAGAGATTTGTAGGTTGTGTAATGACCTTTGTAAAAGTGCTACTTTTACACATCAGACGAGAACTTTATTAAATCAATTTAATAATTCCGAAACAGTGTTTTAGGCAGGTCGTCGAAGGTTACTAAATGAGCCATTAATGCTTGTCTCACAAGGATTTTATTGAGCAGTGAATTCAAAAAGTATATATGGTACATAACATATCTTTCAACAGCTCCATTCTGTGATGAATGCACGGAATCGGTATTCGAGTTGTCTTGTTCACGAATAGCTCAGAGTTTTGCTCTATAAATAACATTCTCTCGTGTTTAGAATAAAAGCTTAAGTTTAATCTCGCGTCATTTTTTGCGTTCTCCTTTTAAAGCCCCTCAATGAAATGTAAATCTTTCAAGCATAAACAAGCATTTTATGTTAAAGACTTCCGTGACAAAGGAAAGTGCAATTATTTGTCATGAAATATGGGTGTTTAGGCGAAAGAAAAACCGCCGCGCTTAACCTTCTTACCGGCGGATCCGTTTTCCACCGAATGTCTATTAAATGCGGGCAAAATTAGTATGGAAGAAACCCCATCGAAATCTGTGCCTCTTAAATCAATATTTGCAGAAGGTGGCAAGAGAGCTTCTAAATGCGGCATTTGGAACACTTCCAGCAATGGGATGCCATCCTCCTTCTGAGGTGTTCCCCACATCACAGAGGTTAAGGAGGGTGGAATGGCAGTCATTCTGGCGACACAATGTCAGAGACGAGCAAAAAATCGCGTCTCTCTTTAAATTTTGCTAATTCCCTCGCGTCATTATTTTAAGTCGTTTGCCTGACAAACCAACAAGTTCATCAAGTCCATCGTGAAAACCGAGAGTGGAAGGAGACAAATCTTTTAACTGCGGAAGATGATACTTCAGGGAAATCCGTGCGATAATCCACTGAGATTTCAGCTGTCGGAAGTTCTACGCAAAGGGGAAAGGGAATTGATTAAAAAACTTGTTCGAGTGAAAATTCCACGTAAGAATTTTAAAGAATTTCATCATCAACTTTTTCCCTTTGGCTTTTTTGCACTAAAACATCGTCAGGTAAGCAGAAATGATGAAAAGAATTAAAGGTGATCTCCTGTAGGACTCCAGGAAGAGAGGTTTAAAATCAAAGCTTACATCTTTACTGTAATAAAATTCGATTTAAATCGAATTTTGGTCAAAATTTGTATTTCAGATATGTACAACTCAATTTAAAACTTATAATGAAAGCCTTCGTAATTTTGATACAAATTTCAGTCGTGCTTACAAACGTTTTACTTCAAAATTCTCTTCAAATAGTGATGAATTTCACTTGAAATGTAAACTTTTATTCTCCTAAAACTGCAACTAAACATAGAGCAGGCTTGGGTCAAAGTTAGGATTTGAACGAAAGATAAGAGAACGTATTTTATGATATAGTTCGTCCCATAAAACCTATTAATTTGACTGTAAACGAATAAGTCCCTTTGGGCAGATCATCAAATATTACCGAGAAGTTCAGTGAAGGGAAAAGAGTGGAAAATTTAGACGATTTCCCAAGGGATCAGCCGAACCCTGTGACAACAATTGCAATAAATATCTTAGCAGATGCCTAGACCAGATAGAATGTATATGCTCACCAGTTGAAGAGTCACGAAGAAGCAATTCAAATCACGCCCACTAAAGATATCGATATGGGTGTGAAAATGCCAATAAGTCCGAAAAGTAAGAGCGCGTGCGGAGGTGGTAAAATGCAAAACCACTGAGAAAATTGTTAAAATATTTAAGCAGTTTACAGAGATCGGATGAGACATAAAAACCAACATTATTGCTTATGGAAGCATTCTATTTACATAAAAGAGCGGTTAAATGGCGAAGGATACAGTAAATGTTTAGATGAAATATTCTAAAATTAACCCATTACAGCGATTTATTTGGTATAAATACCGCAGTAACATTTCTCTTCGACCCAGAGACCATTTGCCGGGTTGGACACTGAACGACTACGAGGTCAATTTCGATTATTTAGCTCTTCACACCAACTTGACGATGCACTTTCAGCATGTTAAATTTACAAATGATGGGGAAAAGCACTGAGGTGTGTCAACGAACCCTTTAACATACAGACATAGCTTTCAGCACAGGAAAACGCAAAAAATATGTGGGTTATAATATCAATATAACAACTTACTATGAGTTGTCTCTTCTTTTTAATAAAAAAATTCTTACGAATTTACGACTAAGAAACACTTTTCATCTCACCTATTCTGCAAAAATGTTCGGTGGAGTGTGGAGGAAAATTGTGACTCATGAAATATCAAGTTTCTCCACCTGTGGTCACCCTCGTAAAATGGAGGACAAAATCTCAGTCATAAAATACGGCTTACATCTCAGCTAAGCCTGCATCTGTTTGTTTTAATTGAATAATTTATGACACATAAAAAGTGGTTGAAGAATCTCAATTATTCCTGCTGAATTTTCACACACGGCAAATTGATATAATTATACAAATCAAATTGAGGTCATTTTACATTTGCTTTGTGAAACTTCTGGGAATCTGTACGGAATTACAGACTCACCTTGCAAAATGCAACTTTTTGCAGCTACAGGGCAACTGTTTGAGTTGCAGAAGCGCTATTTTTGTCGTCTCATGAGAGCGTTCATGAATATTCATCAACGAAAAGGGAGGAAACAATTAAAGGGAAAACCATTCCAACCCTCCGCAAGATGGGTTCTCTGGCAAGAGATTACAAGGTAATGATGAGAATACAACGGCAGTATTGAGTTATCAGGCAACCTAGTCCACATGCATTAGCTTGGAAAGTCTCATGGAATCATGTTCGTACAGCATTGTCTATTAAGTACATGGGTTTTGTCATTTATCTGTGTAAATGGATCAGATACTTTTAAAATTTTGCATTTAAGTACAATTGAACATCATTTCAAATTAAAGGTGAAGAAATTTAAATAAATTTGTCTACAGTATTAATATAGCTAATTCTACTATATTTATTTAATTCATCACATTTTTACCCACCTTTCTCTTTAGCCAATTTCTGATTCAGTCCCCACTCCAGCTCACAACTCGTTTAGTGATATCGCATCTTATTGTGTCGCATTTTCCAATACAAGATGCTCTGGGGTGGATTCGCTTGTAATGCTCTCATGCGAAGTGTCTGGGGAAAGTGAAGTTTTCTGTGATGACGAAGTGCGAGATATGATTTGCAGACAGATGTGCTCGTGACACTTCCCTCTTTCCCCGGAAAACCGACGCTGGTGCCGTTATGAATCGGATGTGGAGCTTTTAGCACAACTGGATTAAATTAAAATCCAATCACACGCAGAGTGGCATGAAATCTACAAAATATTGCATCCCTAGTAAAAATCAGTCAATATGCGCCAATGTCATATGAAAGCGATACTTTCCTGCATATATTCAAAGAAGACAAATTGAATTGTTCGTCTGTCTCGTCGTGCGGGTATTTTTAGACATAGATGCTGAATCCAGTTCAAGCGTGCGAGGAGCTTACTTGGGGTTTTCCCCGAATTGGGAGAAAGAGGCCAGAAGGACAATGGATGTTCCTTTAAATTTTTCAACAGATCTCTGACACAAATCTCTGTGAGGGATCTTGAATCTTCCCCAGCATGCAAATTGACAGACTCTCCCAAATCCGAGTGTATTTTCAACTTGCGTGCCTCACATTTAAAGCCACTGACTGTCCGAATGAAGACGGAAATAAATTCCCACGTGATTTGGGACAAGTCAAGAGAAAGAGGAGTGTTTGTATGTCTTTCGCAGAGTATTTAATCCCATCTCCATCCCCCTTCATTTGATTGATTTCATGCGAAAACGCGTCTTGTTTAAATTGGAACATTGAGCGCTAAAATATAACCACGCGAGTTGGGCTCTCACTTTTCACTTTGGCGCTATTTTTTCGCCCATTCCTGTCTACACTCCCGCACAAATGTGCTGAAGCCGCACTTATTTTCATTGTGTTTACAAAACATTTTTCTTCACACATTTTCTCATAAAAATTTTCAATGATTTGTAATGAAAAGTGCTCTGAAGAGAAAATTGGGATAAGGGAAGTGTGTTATTAAAAAAAAGAAGCAAGAAACAAGCTGTCTTTGTCTTATGAAAAATTGATTCCGATGTAATATGAACTTATATGATATAACACCGTGCATATAGCTTCAGATGTTGCACACTATGCTGTTTAAACCATAGTTATGATGATGAACTTACAGGAAATATTAAGAAAATGATCATTTGCATATGACTTATGCTTTACTCGATTTTGCTTATAGCGCAAAAATGATTTTTACTATCTCTCAGATGATAGCCTTTTCCACTCTCATCTCCTCATCAAACATATATAAATACGTCGTATTCACCACATTTGAGCAATTGAGACGAGAAATCAATTTTCCCGGGAAATTTTATCAGCCTGTAAGAAGTTTTACGCCTGCCTACATTCAACGAAACACATTGGCTGATAATTCATCTCACATTCGAGCTCTTTGTGCCATTGCATGCTTAAGTTTCCCCCAACTTTTCACTAGAAGACACACTCTCACTCTGTTTATTGTATGCTTCACCCGCACAATTTATTGGCGATATCCATTTATATGATTGACACTGAAATACACGCCATTCACTTTAGCGTCTCGCTCTCTTTTGATAAATTGTCACTCATTCATTGTGGAAAATGAAGTGATTCAAATGGGGAAAGAATGTAATTCATGAGACAAATGTTTAGCCAACAAATTCTGTCGCATGAGGTGAATTTTTGTGGTATTTCGGCGCACGTTTTCCATGGAGGGAGACAAAGGCATGCAAGCGCTTCTTGCCTCAGGAATATTTGCTGGGTATTTTGGCGTGGAAGTCAGGTGTCGAAATGGCAGTTTCGCAGTTCTGAGGGTGGGAATGGGAAGTGGAGCAAGCAAATACTGGAGAAGCTTTCGAGTGAAATCTCCTGGATTTTTCCTCTACCACGTCTTCCCTGTGACAATATAACTTTACACGAGGGAAAAATTCTGCGCCGAGGGGGAGAATTTTCAATGAGATACGCTTCTTCTTGAGCTTGAGAAGGGCTCACATGTGCCGATCATCGTAAATTTAGCCTTACGAAATTTAGGATTCCACAAGTGAGAGAGAAGAGACAGTTTCTGGATGAATAAATGAGTAAATTCTGCAGGGTGAAATTGTTATTCTTTCCTACAACTTCAAACAACTTTGTCTTAAAGAGGGAAAAAATCTTACAAAACACTCTCTTAAAACACCTCTAACTTTAGTCATCATTAAATTGACCACAATTTCCCATGGTGGAAGTTTTTCTCTTTTCCTTTCATTTCAACTCAAGAATTTTCTCCACGCGACACCGAATTTATTATACCAGGAAAAGAAGTGTGCGTGTTTCGGTGATTTCCGAGGTATTACAAAATATCCCTCAATAATTCATATGACTGAAAGGCAACAATCCTACTATAATTGCCCACTGAAGCCCACCCTTAACGCCATAATTTAGTGATAATCTCCGGGTCATTTCTAAACCGAGGAATTTACTCTCAAGATTAGTGTGCACACGGACTGCATTTAGTGGCAATTTTCCACGCTTTTGCATGTGCGGCTTTTTGTGGTGTGTCAGTAAATATGAAGGCATTATCAACACTCGAATGTGACCACTTATCCGCAATTGGATTGCGTGATAATTGTATTTTTCGGTCATTTGGGAGTGAGTGGGTGGAAAAACGCGAAAATGACCGTGCTTCCTGCTATATGTACTAAAACTGCAAACAGTTGCTGAATTATTACACTAGAGTTGCTGTAGTTCTAGATTATTTATGACACTGTTTTTCACATACAGTAGATGTCTAATGAAAATTCATCAAAATCTTGTTAGAAAATCTCATGTTTTCAAAAAGGATGGATATTGTGAAAATTTACCGATTAGAAAATACCAGAAAATCACACACATAAATGTTGTACCATTATGAATGCCTATCAACTCTGCCACTGAAAGCATTGTTGCTATTCTATGCAATTGATGTTGAATAATGTAAAAGTTTAGCATTCAAGTAACAATATTTCATCGACTTTTAAACAGCCTTTCGTGAGGATTTATCGCAGTTCCCTGTCTGTCTGACAAGGTGTTGTGTGAAGATGTGGCGTCATTCAAAATTCATTTCTATCCTCACCTCGATTGTCCTGTCACAGAAACACATTTTTAGTGGTTATTCCTTGAATGACAAATTCATCAGCAGTATCGCCAGCATGGCTTTTGATTTAGTGGTTCTTCACAAGGATCTGAAATCAGTATCTGCGATTGAATTCGTCGAATGTTCATCTTTGGAGATGATTTTCTTTAAATGTTCTTAGATGGAATGTTCTGAAACATTAAAGTCCATTTCCTCAATAGAGAAAACTGCGAGATTGCTTAAGATAAATTACAAGTTAACATGAGACTTTTTACCATATCCGGCACTCGGGTGAAAATCCCTGTGAAGCCACAGAATTTCAATCAAGAGTTACACATGATGTTGAGAAAGTAAATGGAGTTTCCGCAAAGTTGAAAATTGTGATAAATTCATTGCGAAATCTGGTGCGATTAAGTTGAAATATTTAAGGTGGCAGGAAGTGTTGAGAGCAGAGTCGACAGGATTGGGAGGGGAACTTAAAGCACAGCCCCTCGAATCTACTCAACTTTCCCATTTGATTCACTGCGTCTGGCTTGCAATAGACACACCGAAGCGACTATGTAATTGCACAAAAGCAAGACTTTCACCACGCAAATCGATATGTAATTAAATTTTCAAAGTATGTGATGCAAAAGTAAGCCAAACTTTGAAATATTTTTCTAAATAAAATTAGAAGATATTATTCTATAGCAATATTAGGGGCGTAATTAGGAATTACAAGACAAATAATTTTTCGTATTAAATTGAAAAAGTTATAAAAATGTATAGTCTTTTTGTAAGAAAGTTTCATTTTCTACATTTCACTACTTACACAAATGAGAAAAGATATTTAACAATTGAAATGTAAATGTGCAATATAGGAAAATCAATTTTAATTAAAATCTATTTTTGTATTGAATTTATAACATGACTGTCATGGATATAATTTTATTGAAAATTCAATTATTAGCCATCAGCAATGTATTAATGATATTAATTTAGCTGGATTGAATGGTTTTTATATACCGATTATTACAATAATTATATGTCATTCTCCCTACGGTACCGTCAAGACATAGCACGTCTTCCTGGCATAAGTAGAGTTGCTCTTTTATTTATAGGCACCAATTTAGGTTGACATATCGCCTAATTTAGAGAATGAGTATACTTTGTCATTAATTAATTACATAAATTTTCTCTCCAATAAATTGAATATGAGCACCAGCGCAGGAAAAGTTTCTTAAATTTCTCTTTTACTACCAAATTTCAGCATAAATATAGAATATATCTGAAACTGTGGCCCGAACAAAAGCATAATCAAGTGAATATCACTGTATACATCTCACAATGGTACAAATCTGCTTTAAAAGAAATTTAGTAAATTTGAATTCATTACTGTAGCAGTTTATATTGAAAATCCATCAGAGTTATTACATTTTAAAAAGCCTTTCTCAACTTTATTTTCCAAGAGAAAATGCTCATTTTCTGTTCCTTTTCAAAATCTAGTTTCATGCAAAGATTGCCTAGAGTGCTATTAAGCTTTTCATTTTTCACGGCAAAAGCTCTGGTGTAATTAAAAGGCCCTCTTCATTGCCTCCAAGCGTTTGCTTAGGCGATGTGATGAAGGGACTTGCATTGTGAGGCCATTCAGCAGATTGATATCTTATTTGTATAACTCATGTGGTGAAGTTTTCTACAAACACCCTGTCAGCCTTTCACCAGGTCCCTTATCTCTCAGTCAGGTATAAAAATACATTTTCCACCTCTTTTTTCCTCCACTTCTTTTCAGTCCAGTACAGCCAACAAATCTATGACGATGCGGTGCGGATAGTGTGAAGCAAATTAAATGCCATTTCAAGTGAAATAAATCCCTGTCAGCCAGTGGCAATCGAGGAAGGATCGAGCAATAGAAATGGATGACATATCTCCGCACTCGAGGATAAATTACACGAAAACACGAAGTGCTTCAATCTGCGCCCCAGCCAGCACGAGTCTTGAGAATGTCCTGCTGCCGCCATCGGGCAGTGGAACCCCAGACAATGGGACTCCGAGCTACAGGCGTCGCCGGCCGGCAACGCGATCGCAAAGTGCCAGAATCACCGGCGCCAGATCCGTAAAGCGGAAGACACAACCGCCGCCCAGCAATCTCCAGGAGACCAGCAGATCACACTGCACCAGTGAACCTAGGCTCAATGACACAGAGACGCCACCACAGCGAAGAAGAGGATCTCAGAGGAGGCCAACTCACACTCAGAGTGAGCATTTCTATAAAGAACATAACTATTTGGAATTTTTTGAATTTGGCCAATTACCTAATTATTGTCAATGGAAATCCAATGATATAATCTTTTTTTCTTATTGATTTTTCTCAAATATAATATAATATTGATCTTCGAGAGCTGTGAACTAACAATATTAGAATTTGACAAATGATACGAAATAATAACTAATAAGGCCAACCTTTACTTAAATTATCATCTGTTTTACTGATCTTTATCTTACTTTTGTATATTAATTAATGACTACTGAGCTACTGTGTTAATGAATAAGCACTGACCAGAGTCACAGACTTCCTAAATAAATTGCTTCAAGTGCAATTCCTCCGAGGAAAATTGCCATGAAAATTAACTTAAGAGCCATTGAGAGAGGCTTTGGGAATGGGAATGAGGTCGAAAGTTTACAAGAAGGCTCGCGGCAATATGGAATTATTCACGACGAAGTCATTTAAAAAAGGGAGAGGAAAACAAAAGACAGTTTGGGCCTTGTTCCCAGGGATCACCAATGAATCCCAGAGGAAATTGCGGCAACTGAAAATGAGATTGCAAATGACTATTTAAATTAATGCCGAGACTCCGGCATTTGCAAGATACAAACTACATTATTTCTCATAAATCCGCACCCAGAAATCCAAGTGGGAGAAAGAGCAATTCATGCGAGAGAAAAATATAAATCCCACGCCTGACTTTTCGAGGGTTTGGGATGAGATAAAGTGAATTTCTCGGATTTTTCTCCGTGCTTGGTAAAATGTATTTTGGAGTCCACGAAATAAATGATGCACGATGAAAAGAACAAGAATAAACGCAGATAAATCATTCGTCATCAGTTAAAACATGACTTTTTCAATTTATCCTGCACACGCATTCATGAGAAAAAGGAGGAGAAAATCGCACAAAGAAAAGCCGCAGCTCGAGAAAACTTTTTCCCCAGTCCTGAAAAAGAAGCCTCGCTGTTCAACTGGGAAATTGCTGGGAAAATTTCTACCCTCAATCGCTTGACGCGACGCGGCTTAATCAAAAATCAATTGTTCATTTGCAAAGTCGATTTTACACAATTTCCGCCCTGTTTTCATTCCACAAAGTTTGCCCATAAATTGGAAACAATGTGTGCCAAATGTTTATTCATTTGCGCTTCCATTCACCCATTCGGTGTCATTATTCAAATAGGCGTCCTTGCGAGTCAATGCAAAGTCATTCCGACGGGAGGCTGCAAAGTTTGTGGGGTGCCCAAGAAAGGATGTGTTTTGTGGGCGCGCCTCGCCAGACAGGATAAAAGTGTTTTTCTTCACACTTCCTTGTCAGCTTCGTTGGCTTTATCTTGTTTGGCAGTGAATCTTTGGAAAGTTCGAAAGTTAGGAAGCTCAACATCCTTTTGCAAAGGGAAATTGGAAACGACGAGACTTTTTAGCAAATAATTTTATAATGCACGTCACGAATAATGATATGAGAATGTCATATTTTGCATGATTCTTCATATTTTTGTATCAACTTGTAATTGAAATAGATCAAATACAGTTTAATATCATCTTTAGAAAGTGTTTATCTGTGGTTTTGTGGCGTGCTTAAAAGGAAATTGGAATCCGCTTATCCCAAGCGATTGAATTCAACTCATCCCATGGGGTGAGAATAGCATTTAACCCCTCTCGATACGCTATCAATTAAAACACGATAAAATCTTGTTTCACATAGATAGGTATGTGTAGAATTACAGTTTTACTTTACGCATCTCTATAGGTCAACGGAAACCAACCACCACATTTCTGGATGTCCCTTCCAACTTTCAATACAACCCAGCTGATGACGATGATGACAATTATCGACTGCGGACGTTTAGCAGTACAAAAGGAGGTGAGTATCCTCCGGAGATCACGTAATGAAATCCCAGGATTGTGCGGATAACAACAGAAAGTAATTCCGTAGAGTAGAAAAATCCGTGGCAAAAACACATCACAATTATCCTCTAATCTTCTTCTCAACTCACCCTAAACCATTTCGCCACAATTTGTGGGTTGGATAAAATGGAAATGAAAGCAGCAAAGCGTTAAATTGAATTGATAAACCGCGGAGTCTTTGGGTTTTGCGGCCTGGCACAGAGTAATTGTATCTCATCTTCTCGGTTGATTCACCCCGCAAAGGCGTCATCAATCGTGGCGACTCATTTCGACGGAGACGCTCCAGGAGCAACAGTTTGGTGCCCACGAGTCCTATTCACGCGCGCGCCGAGGAAGCCGTCACGACAGCCGCCAACGTGGAGACTTTTCAGGTGGCGATGCTCGGTGCCCCGGGAGTGGGCAAGGCGGCCCTGGTTTCCCAGTTCCGCACCTCCGAGTGCATCAATGCCTATGAGGGACCAGGTGAAAGCATTTCCTGTTTAAAAGTATTATCTTTTTGGCCCTATCATGATGTAATGATTATTGAAATTTATATGAGCCTAACAGATATTTTATTTCTGAGGTCTTCAATTATATATTCTAAAATATATAGGATAAAAATATTATTTTTAATGTGTTTGAGCTTGTAGAAGTATAGTTGTTCTACTTTTCATTTCATACTGCTTTTGCCATTCCTATCAGTTATTACAGATTTTATTCACATTTCTCGACTATGACAAAGTTTTATAGAATTCTTATCATATCTCATATTTTCGCATAAAACTTTGCTTACGATCCCATAATCTAAGTTTTTAATATAATAGCAAATATGTCACGCTATTATAGATCATATCTTGTTGTCTATTACAGAATCAATAGACGAGCAGAATATTTCAATAATCCTCAATGGAATAGAATCAGAATTGAATTTCTTAACATGGCGTGGAAACAAGGTGAGTTCGAAAGGTTGATTGAGTGGGAAATATTGCCAAATATCAAGGGAATTGTGAATAATTTGATTACCACCCCAAAATAGATCCATGTAATCATTATTTTAGTAGAGTGAATGAACGAAAGGATAACCTCATAAAGGCAATTGCCTAACTTGACCTCAAACTGCTTCATATAGATTTTCAAATAAAATATTATTGCCATCGGAGTTGCTAAAGAGAAAGATAAATAATTTTTATGTCCTTTGGCACTCCTCTTCCAGGACGAATTGGAGAAAGCTGATGCATTTCTTGTGGTCTACTCAGTGGTGGACAAGGCCTCATTCAGTCGCGCCGAGCAGCTCATCTCGATGCTCCAGGACATGGATCTCGTGAGATCTCGTGGTGTGATTCTCGTGGGCAACAAGATTGATTTGGCCCGATCTAGAGCAGTTTCTGCTCAAGGTAATTCTCCACGCTCGCGCGCCCAGTTGAAATGCCGTGACATTAACTATTTACTATGTGTGTGCCATTTTGAGGGCAAAAGTGCAGAGGAGGAAAATAATTCCATGTCCCGGCAATTCAATTAATTAGAGAGCAAACTGCAGTGCGAGAAAAAAGTAAAGGGAATTTTATTCAACTCACACGATCCCGACTCAATTGAGCGCTCCCGCGAGGAATGCTCTTAATTTAAAGAGCGCTCTTCATTTCAGATGGAAAGTGCTTGGCGTGCACCTTCCGTGCCAAATTCATTGAAGTCTCCGTGGGCATTAATCACAATGTGGATGAACTTTTGGCCGGAACGTTAACACAAATTCGCTTGAAGAAAGAACACAGTTTGCTTCAGGTGAGAATCTTTATCTATCGCTTCGACAACTTTCCTAAATAAATGTGCCATTAAAATCCTTTCAGGGATCAAGAGAAGGCTCTTCGCCGCACTGGTACAAGTCCCGGAGCGTAATGAGAGCCAGCATGAAGGCTCGTCAAATGATTACGTGGATTCTGGGCAAAGAAGACTCAAAATTCAGGAATTGCGAAAATCTTCAGATCCTCTAAGAACCCCGCTGAGTGAATGGACAGTTTTAGACTTAAGACCTACCACTATAAATGTTAACAATCTAGAATCCTTTACAGCTAAGGAACAGATGAGGGTAAGATAAAGTTGTAGCTAAAAGCGATAAAGTAATTGTGAAACTGAGAACGATTCTAAGATTCTATGGTATAATAGTTCTTGTTGTGTTACAATTCTGCGATGATGAGCGATTATTATGTGAAAATATCTCTAATTCTTCCACTTGTTTAACTAAATGTACGATATGAATGGGGAGAGACGGACAGTCAAATGATTAGGGGTGAACAGACTGGGGGATTAGCAGCTTCGAGTCCACATAGAAATTTCAGGTCTATGATGAAACTTTTCCCATTTTCCCTCGTCAATATTTGACACGATTTCTTCGTTCTCTCTCTCCACTTCCATGCCTAAGTAATGTAATTTATTTGTACCTTTTTATCAGTCTCCTAAATTGTCATCCTTGTACAGATTCACATGAAATTATTCAATATTTCCATCCCATTTTCATCCCCTCAAGTCACTTACATTCCCTCCAATTCACATCTTTTTCACGCCAACACAATCAGAACAGAATCATAAAAATTGATTGAATTGAAGAGATGCAAATAAGAATGAAACTTGGTTTTTTTCACAGCCATTTTATTGTGTGCGGTTTCTTTAAAATGTCCTAAGAGAATTTAATCAAAAGATTTTGAAAACAAGAGACCAATTTTAGCACAAAGGTTTCCCCATTTTCATGCCACTTTTCACACGGGATTTTCCATGCTTTCGACTGGTATATGAGCCTTAAGAGGAGTCGAAGAGCGCTAATTGCAATTTCTACTTAGTCTAAAGGCATTGAAAGATGTGAGTCTCAGTCTGGTATATATGTATTACTTAATATGTATAACATTGAAATACAGTGGCGCAATAAACTAATAATAAACATAGCATGAAATTAAGAGTATCTACAGTATCAATAAATTTGACTTTCATACACAATTTGTATCTTAAATATATGTTACGACAATGGCGAGAAATCAATGAAATCATGCTCCAAATGATATTCTCTCAATATTTTCTTATTTCTTTATCATATGTGCAGAGTTTTCAAGTGTGAAATTTTTTTTCTTAGTATTACACTGTCAATCTCTTAATATTTTCTTGTTTTTCTCCCAATTTAATGTCAGAATTTACTAATTTTTGACAAATTTACCACTTCACCGAGTAATTTAAATCTCATTGGCTCACATCTCAACTTAGTGGCATTTCAAAAAGGCATGTCTTGAATTTCGCGAAAATTAGAAGGGTTATATTGGGTGAGATAATTTGTAAAACATGAACAAAATTGTGGCGCTTATTGCCATTGCAAGAGGTCATGGAGGAAAAGTTCATGAAAGAAATTCTTTAACTCGATTTTCCCCTTCGAAAATTGGAAAAGCCAGTGTAAGTGCGTTGAAGACGCCTTAGATAGATACATTTTAGCCGAGTGTGAGAGAAGAGATAATCAAGTGCCTTTCCCGCTTAATTTTCTTCAACTTAATTCGTTATTAAAACTTTAATCAGCGACCAAATTGAATTGTGTGCAAGGAGCTGAAAATGTCGCACATTGGCAAGGAAAGGAGAGAAGAATTGAATTACTGGGAAAATATACTTTGCATGCTGTCTTCAAATCGATATTGAGCCATTTTCTCGGCTACTTTTATTGGCATCTCTTTTGATTAGCTTATCATTCTTCCTCGTTTCTGCACCTCATTACAGCTCGTTGAAGTTAACTGTCGAGAGGATGAACTTTAACTGCCATTGCCCATTAAAGTTTCCTTAGGATGCTGGCTTTTACGACCACCCAGATGTGGATCCATGAGATCTTTTAGTTCATTCTTCAATTCCCAAAGCGTGGAAATGCTTACTAAGAAGACAGAGTACATTATTTTCTCAATGATTTGAGCTTCTCTACTTTTCATCGACTGAGCATTGAGTGAAATGCTTTAAAAATACAAATATATTCAACCTGAATTACTTTCTAAAGAGCCTTTTTTACACACTGTTGACCTTTTCTATGAACACATCAAATTATCATCAAATATCAGAGCCGCTTTGCGTGATAATCCCAAAAATTGTCACTTTCTCTTCTATATCTTCTTTTCTAAAGTAGATTTTCCGGGCTGAATGAAGTAATTTCAATGTGTTAAGCATGTTTTTTCGGTGTTCAGAAAAGAAATAGGAAAAGTGAAGAGATCCCAAGGCGCACTTGTACTCGAAATTGAGAAAGAAGAACTCTTTTAATGAATAATTCATGATTGTTATATTGCCGTGATAAGTCTATATCTATAAAATAGATAGTAATTAAGATACTGTTTGTGAGGAAAGTGTGAATGAGGAAATTTCCGCTGGGAATGCGGGAAAATTTCTCCAAGAAATTGATTGAAATTTTGCGTGCGTTTCGCGCCTCCAAATTGGTCGTCATCATTCACACTTTCCTTGGTGTGCGAAATCGCACGAAGCTATCAAGAGCGAAATTGAATGGATATTTTCTGCAATTTTCACTCCACCCAAAGGAAATGCCAGGACATTTGGAGGAAATACACAGCAAGAGTATAATAATGCGAGTAACATATGTAAATGACGTGATTTGACAATATTGAATAAAAATCAATGTGAATTGGGAGGAAAAGCGGATCTCGAAAGACAGCTGAATTCGTGTGGCTCAGCTTTTCTATTTATCGTTGACATTTTATAAGCACAATGGATTTGAAGGTGATTCTTGTGAGAAGTGGACGAAAAGCCAGCAAAAGGTCGAAGGTGGAAATATAATATTGAACTGGAATGTGGCCCACAAAGGAAATATTGGTGCTGGCTAGGAATTTAAATCAATCTCAATGACTTTCGTTTCTTTTTCACAATCCCACACTTTTCACAAGACGAAAGAATTGGCAATATCAATAAAGTGGAGTCAATTGATGAGTGTCCCGATATTCGTGTTTGGTGCTGTGCATGTGTGGCATATAAGTGACAATCAACACACCTGTTCAATTTCTCGCCTTATCGCATCCCATCTCTGGGCTTTCCTATGACTTCTATCGAACGTCTGACTCGACAGAAATGTTTAAAGGAGATTTGTCGGAGAATTCTGATTGCTCTCATTTCAATTGCCTTATATTCGCTAAACTAAATTCTACACAAAAATATCTTTACTATGTATTTGTACGACTAAATTCTTATCAAAGTAGAGAAAATGCATGAACAATTGAGCGATTTGCACATTTTCCCATGCACAATCTTGCCTTTTGCCCTTTGACTTTCATGAGGGCCCACCAGCAAACTTCGATTAAGATTAGAATAAAAATCACCCCACGTGATTAAGTTCTGATGGCGCTTATCATCTAAAAAAAACCCTCTGTTTTTGTTTTCCAAGTGTGCGAAAGCTTTTCTAGAAAGAACTGGAAAGACTGGGTAAGCAAGTTGCATGGAAATTTCCTAATTGAGTCCCCAGAAAATATTTTCCACACTTTTATTGCTTGGGTCCAAACAACATCTGCAAGTGTGCGCTCGGGAATCACCTCAAGAGTTCATGATGACATCCTTCGATTGCTGTCTCTGCCTCACACTTGTCACACACTTTCCCATGGCAAATTTGCGCGGTTTATCGTCACGTCTTGACCCCTCACGCTGTGCGATAACAGATCACAAGACATCGTGTATTTTGTCTGGTCGAGCCTGTCTCTTGGCCAGTAGCATTCGAAAGCTCATCCAGACTACATCTCGCCTTCATCATGGCCAGATCAGAGAAATTTACGCTTGTGCTTTTTGTGATAGTTCTTTTGAATCTCATACACACTGGTAAAACTTTCATTTCTCCGCAATATAGTGACAACAAAGTATTAAAGGAAATCGCTTTGCCTTATCACAGGACACTCAATTCCAGTCCAAAACACCCATTTGACGGAGAGACATTCCCACCACATTGGGAGGATGTTTTGCATACCCCACAGCACCTTCCTGGACGACTGTAACTGGTGCAAGTGCAATGATCAGGGAAATCACTTTGTCTGTACAACTGAGAGATGTGGAAATAAACACAGAGTAAAATCCTACGGTTGAATAAAGCGCCCTTTTCCAAATTCTTCTCTCTTTTACTACTGCCCGCCAGGAGATTGACATTTCTTTGGCGCGCACTGGGTGATCCAACCTCAAAGTAGCGAAGGAGTCGTGATAATATTATCAGTGCAGAAGAGCCATCAAAACAAAGTGAAATAATGCAAAGTCCACAAGAGATTCAACTGCTAGGGTAAGTAGATTGCAATTTACATTTTAATCTTGTTGTTGACACTGAAATTCACTTGCCAGTGCCGAGGAATTAGTGCGAAAATCTAATGAAACAATTGCGTCATTCTGCACCGGATCAAAGAAGAATTTTCCAGATGGAAGCAGTGCAGAATTCCAGAAATTGGGAGAATTGTACAGTAATTTGAGAGATATCCTCTCACAAGAACGCATTGGGACAGAAAATAATCGCTTAGTAGGAGAATATAACAGTTCCACGAGGAAAATTCTATTAAGAAAAATTTTTGGAAGTATACAATATTTCGGCCATGCAAATGAACAGAATGAGACTTTCCTAGAGCCTCACGAGGCTCTTTACCTTCTGGAGATGAATCGATTAATTATTTACTACAATTCTGTCATAGTTTCACTCGAACAAGCCTACGAAATCTTCCTTCATGCTCAAGAAGATTGCTTAACTCTCGAAGAGTACTTTGTATACTCTTCACTTAATAAACTGGGTTATATCGTCAGAAAATTCAACCCAAACATTATCTATTCCATCGGGATTGAATGTCCCCGAGGTTCACCAAAAGGTAAAAGGAAAATCACAGAGGATGAACCTAGTTCTTCAAAGAAATTTAAGGCAGATGAACCTTCTACAAGTTACTCTGGAGAGAGCACAGTTAATGACTTAATCAATCTATCACCTGAAATGGAATTCGAAAGCGTCTTCGAATCCTTCAATGTAATAAAATTAACACCCGGAAAGGATAATCTAGCGAAACAAACATTAAAATTCAGCTTTGATCTTTACAATCCGACAAAGATTTACAAAAAATCTCAACCTCCAGCGCCCGATTACAGAATTCTCGTACTCAGGTAATACAAAAGAAGTCTTCCTTACATTTAACTGAACTGAATTTGTACAATATTTTCCCAGATCTGACCAAAACTGTCCCGAAAGAGACGATTTAATGCAACTCTATAACAGCTGCGAGACCAAAGGCCCTATTATCGTTGTTTACCTAGACAATAATCTTAAAATGAGTGGATTTCTCTATAAATTTGCATAAATGTAAATCTTATCAGTGTGTGATGTTATTGAAATAAACTGATTATCAGAGATTTGTCCTTTGAGAACGGTCAAGAATTATGAAGGCGTGCCCCCGACCCAGCAGATAAGTTGATTCATAGTTTACAAAAGAGTGTACCTATTAGTGTACGAATAGGTACCAATATTCTAAAACAAATTAAAGTTTCGTCACCCTTGCTCTTAGATAAAAATACGACGAGTAAAAGCGGTAAATTCAGGTTTCACAGATGTTTAGTTTGAAGTGAAACAAATAAAACTATATGACGGGTTTGTGGGTGTTAACATCCTAAACCTCGTAACACCGCAGATAACCGGTTATTTGTAAGTGCAGTGTAGCCGTGATCCGTTCATCTGGGTCGCGCATTGTGGAGCTGTCAACAGCCGGGCAGTTTGTTTACATCTCGCGGAAACCGCGGAAATACAGTGTTTTTTGTGTGAAAAGCCGGAAAACCCCACTCTAATCATGGTTATTGAGAAGCGCAAAAAACTCTACAATACGGTTTTATCGCAAACCTTCTCATCTTGTGGGAACTTCCTGTTTGCCGGAAACAATTTTGGTGACGTCTTTGTTTACAGGTTAGGATAGCGGTCGCAGTTTTCCTGAGACGGCCTTTTGCATTTATTCCTTGAAGTATTCCAGATATTGCGGAAGTGCCGAGCGATGAGGAGATTATCAGCAAAACTGCACCATCTCTGGAACCCATCCAAGTGTTCAGCGTGATAGATTCGGGTCACATTGAGAGCTTGGCATTCCACAAAAACTTCCTTATTGTGGGACTTCCGGGAGAGTTGCGAGGCTACCAATGGTGCAATGAGAGCAAGAGAATCAAGAAGCAACTGTGGGAAGTTCGTGTGCCGACTGGGAGTGAGTCGATGGAAGCTGTGGATGTGAATGCACTCTGGTTAAATGATGAGAACGATGAGATTTACCTTGGATGTGGAGACTCGAAGATTCTGGGGCTGAATCTTGACAATGGACAGTTCTTCAGGACTTTCACTGGCCACAAGGACTATATACACTGTCTCCAGGGACTGTGAGTTGATATTGAATAGCTCAATGTTACAAAAAATCATTCTATATTCTGTTCTCTCCAGGGACAATCGCTTATACTCAGCTTCTGAGGACGGAAGCATAAAATTCTGGGATGTGAGGCAGAAGAAATCTACAGGCTTAGTAGAGCCTTACAAGAACCACGAACTCTTTCGGCCGCAGATGGGAAAATGGCTGGGAAGCGTTGCCTGTTCTGAAAACTTCTTCGTTTGCGGCGGAGGACCAAAAGCTTCTCTGTGGCATACACGGACGAATGAATGCACCACAGTTTTCCCCTTCTCGGGAGCACTTCACGTCTCCGGCTTCATTGACGATACCGTTCTTCTGGCTGGCCAAAGCTCCAATGTCGTTCAGTACAGCCTCAATGGTGATCTCTCAGCTGAAATCCCAGTTTCCTCGCCTGCAACTTACTCAGTCATCTGGCAAACGACTCCGACGAAGCTGATGTCCATCGCTGGTGCCCAGAATGAGATCGATATCTGCCTAAACTTCAACTACAAGGACATCGTGCTTAAGTTGTACGCCAAAGACGCCAGCGAGTGACAAGGCGACTGAATTTGATGGGTTTTATTCTACGGGATTACATGATAAGGTAATACAATGTCAGTCTTTCACTCACAAAAACCCATGCCCAGCCACTTCGGCGGGAATGTAGCCCTCGCCCCCGTCCCTGGTCTTCACGAAGAACCACTGTCGGCAGGAGTTCTTGTCTCTGTACTCCTTGCACGCCAATAGCGTCACCACATCTCCTTTCCGAACGTTCACCGACTCGGACATATAGTTCTCGCGTACCGCCAACAAAGTTTCCCGGAGCAGAAGAGGCGACTTGATGGCCAGAGGTGCACGACGAGGCTTAGGCAGCAGCGAGACATATTCATCGTGGATGTTAGGCTTTGGAATGCATGTAATCTTCACTGGAGCGGGCTTCTCGTAGAGTTTCGGCTGACTAGTTGCCCGTAGGAAGAGTGCATCCACTTGTTTCTCCCCGCAAGACTTCGAACGCTTCGAACGCGGCGTCCGTGCACCCTCAGAACGCGTGCCGCGCATTTGAAGCTCCTTCTCGCTGTCCGTCATATTTCCTCCGCTAGGCTTCGGGAAAATATCGCCGTTCGTCTCCCAACAAGCCGGTGGCTTTGAGGTCCTGGAAGAAGTAAGAGCGTTAGAAATTAAATCAGATTTATTGGACTGCGAATAGTGACGATGAATTAATAATAAGATTTGGTCGTGTTGCAAAAGTTCAATGATGATTGAAACGTTTAATTACCTAACCGCTGGAAGGATGCCGAGAGGAAGGCAAGAGGCATAGTTAACGTATCCTTCTTCTGCATGCGGTGTCTGAACGTAGAGCCAACTTTGGTTCTTGAACACGGCATTGACTACCATGCCAAGAGGAAGAGGAATCTCAAGCTGATAACCACCAGATCGGGTCTGGTACAACGTGCTGGCCTCAGACAGCACCACTGGGATGTTCCCAGGCGATGATAGAGAACACTGTTTGAAAGACATATTGAACTTTGTTTTTCGTAAACTAGACATGATTCTGCTCACCTTAGAAAGAAAATCATCGACATTTGTAATCTCGTATCCGAAGCGTGGACAGCGATTCCTCTCACGTCTCTTCCTGTGTCTATGCCGCCGATTCGCTTGACTCGGAGCAAAGAGACTCGGCTCTGATCGAGTATTCTTAAGCCCACCCTCGAGAAGTCGCTCATTGGCGATCAAACTGGACTTGCTGTTGCCACTTAGCGAATTCCTATCTGACTCTGGGCAGGTCTTGTGGTCGCTCTCGCTGAACAAACGTTCTCCGCGTGATTTCTTCCGGTGTTGCAGCTGTTTTCCGGGTCGATGCTCCGATGAGGGCGCCACTGGGGGCGTTTGGTGATCGCGCAGGACCCACGTGAGGGATATTCGGGGCCGACGGAGACTGACGTTCTGGCCCATGACCTCTCGGCGGGGCGCTACTGGATGCCTGGGCGGCTTTGGCGCACCCGCGACGAAACACGGAAGCTGAGACACTCTCTCGCGCACATCCTCAATCTCTTCGTAAACATCAGACGCAGAATTCGGGCTGTTACACACTTCTGGGCAACATCTCACCAGATCCGGCACGAAACGGGCATTTTGTGCTACAAAGAGTATTTTTTTCTTACAGTGTTTTGAACGGAATTTTAAGTCTGCGATAAGGGATTTAGATACACAATGGTCTTCGTTTCATCGTCACATTGCTTCAGTCACCACTGTTCATTTCATTCATTAGGGCGATTGTCCTGGAATTTGAGTACCTGCTACAAGAGGATGCTTGATGGCTTCATTATCGGACGAGTCGCTTGAGGAGTCTTCGGAGACGAAGATAGTGTTGTGAGTGGTCGGCAGCGCTGGAAGGGGTCGATTGACTATTTTTCCACCGAAAAGAAGAGGTTCAGAGATAACAATTGAACTAGAGCACAAATTTCACTGATGCTGAGAAATTCCCATTAGCATTGATTTATCATCTTCACACTCTCTTCACATGGGAACGCGCAATTTATGCTTCCGCACAGTAGATCGTTTTCGTGAGCGGCGCAGATGCAAACCAACAGATTTACAGATCACGATAGGAGAGTTTGATTGATACACAAGAACGACGAGAGTCGCTATCTTTGCATCGCCACGGCCGCTGGTTTTACTTCAATGGCACACACACGGAGTGTAGGGAAGTTTACTGAGGCTAGGGAATTTCACGAGAAGTTCCCGCGCATTCTTGTGATCCACCCGCGTGAGCGTCTGAGAGGCAACTGAGGAGTGTTAAGATATTTCTTCAATCATGCATTGGATGATCCATACGGATCCCCGAGTTGTGGAGTGGCTCGTTTTGTTGTTTATCTCGCGACGAAGAATATGAGGATGGAAGAGAAGAGGCGAATAAAGTGTAATATTCCCATTGCGCCTGGTCAATTTCTCAATAAACTTTCCTGATGTGTGGCTTCAAACATGAGATGGACGCAGAGTGGGAATGATTCTAGATGTAAGATAAGGATTGAGCAAGAGGGGATTTTTCCAAAGTTTTAAGATCCCAAAGATATATCAATTGTGCTTTGATATTTCATTCATATCTCAAAGAACACTTCATAAAATAAAGAAATAAGAAACATTTAAAGCGATTTAAATGTAAAACAGTAAAATATATTTGATAAACACTTTGTAGAAAAATTTTGATATCGCTTTGGGTAATGAAACGATTCTCGTTCGATTGACTTTACAATTTGTCAATTACAGACAAGTCCCATATCTAACAACAAATCTGACAAGCCATATTTTCAAGCGATGTATTATCAATCTAATCAAAGCGCAGTGCCTCAACTCTGTGGCTTGTGTGAGGGCTCTCATTGACTCCCGAGTGGGATATTGTCCCGTGTCGCGGGTCGTTGGTGATTCCATCTGGGGATCAGTTAAATGATTTGAAACCTTTCCCATCTTCCAAGCATATTTATGGTAATTTAATGATTCCCTCGGAAAGCATTCACGCGCATTTGGTTATCTATCAAATTACACATTTTATAGAAAGCGTACATTTATCAGGCGACTGCTGAATGAAAGTTTCCTACCCTCCGAATTGCCATTATACTCCATTTAAAAAGCCATTCCCAGATACAAAGCATTCGATCGTGTGGCGATTGGAATATTTTATCAAAATGTGTCGTGGATTTTTTTAAAGACAGACTATAAGAAAAGTCCATCTTGCATTGATGGGAATGCATTCTTCAGGTGTGTGGGAAGGGAAGAGGTAGAGAGTGAGAGAGAGCATCAAATGTATCGTTGTCCTACATTTTATCACAATTCTTCGCTTGTTCTTCAATTAAATCATTTTCTCCATTCAAACAACGTGAGGCATTGCAGAGAATCCGCTATCACGAAATAGTCATAATTCAACGGCATGTTAATAATCATAAATTGCACTTCTAAGAAAATATTCAATCCACCACCTGATTTATTGGTCATCGCAGAGAGATTCCCATTGAGGCAGAAATCCACCTAATCAGCATTGTCTTCGTATGTGCTTCTTTTGGATCTCTTCAAAGGTCACACTGAGAATCCCCGTGGGTTTAATTCGCCACTAAATAGTCCAGTTCATCGCGCTAGAATACCTGAATATTATCAGTAGATTTTATGGAATTCCCATCATCACATTTGAAAGTAATCAGATAACAATAAAATGCAAGGTGGTCTTCACCGGTCTTCAAAGAGGAGAAATTCCTCATCTGCAGGTCAGCAGAAAGCTTCAATTTTCCTAGAGACTTTTATCATTTCTATGCACAAGCCTTCCAAAATCGAAGATCGCGAGAGTAAAATAGAGAGATTTCTGCAATTTCATGCCTGTCTCGATGGAAGAAATATTCCATCACGGAAATGCCCCTTGAGAAGTCTAAGGAATTTGCAAATGAGAGTGATCTTTTCCCAAGCACACAGCCGTGCTCCTCTGATGGATTGTGGTGCAGACTTCAGTTCAAGCGTGGCTCAAGGGGGAAATAATGCTCGTGTACCTATTTTTGTTGAGATGCATTTCCTTCAATTTAGCTGCCCACGCAACAAATGAATTCAAAATTAAAAACTTCACTTGAAGAAACAAATTTTTGAACACCTCTTATTCTTTTAACACATCCACGCACGTCTGACGAACCTTGCTGCAGTTTCTGTGATGATAATTCCCCCTTGGCGAGACCGCGTTTTTGAGTGTTTTCCTTCAGCGCAGGCTGGGAAAAGAGTCCCAATCGCGAAGAAAGACAAAAGAAGGAATGATTCGACGCTGAATCTTTCGGTTTTTTTCTTCAGCCTCGCCGCAGATGAAATTGAGAGAAGGAGGAGGATTAATAGTTAGATCGTGAGATGCGTGACTCGAGTCGGTCTTCTCTTGAGCTCATCATCTTTTTCGCAAAACTCTCAACAGTACACTTCGCTCGCGAGAGAAGTTGTTGTGGCCGTGGCAATTTAACTGGAGAGGACCGAGGCAAAGAGTGGGATTTGGTGGATGATGAAGGGCTCAAATAATTAATATGTTTCTCCACTTTGCCAGTGTGGCCCCAAAAAAGGGGGATTTCCTTCCCATGGCCGAAAAAATCGGTCCAGAGTTCATGCCTGTTCCCACGCAAGGCGAGATTCGATCGCAAGGGTTCAATAGAGTCTCCTCTATTTTCGGGACGGTGATTTTTAACCCTTCCAGGTAAATGTCATCCATCACTGACATTCAGAGGCACGTGCCAATTAAGTCCCACCGCCATATCATGATAAAGTGCCCAGGAAGACCACTATAATCCCCCAGAAATTCCGCACAATTTCTCCCAACGAAGACAAGCGCCCTTGAGGCATGGATCAATCCTCAATTTCGGTGCGATATTCCCCAATCAAGAGATCACGTTCAGTGATTGAGGATACAATATCGTGATTTTTTATGAATTCCTTTCACACTTGCTTAATTCCATTGGGAATTGGTTTCCTTACTGATGCAATTTGCCAGCGAAAAGTCGGCACGAAAGTGTAAAATTACTCTAGGGAGAATGATATTCGTGATCCACTTATCAAAAATATGTTCTCTTCCTCGTTCTCTTAAGAGCACTTCTGCACTGGCGATCTTGGAATTTCTATCTAGATTTGAAGTGTTGAGAGTTCATCTCTTCACCTGAGGAATTGGACTCTTTCACCTGGTGAAATGCGTACGAGAAATCAGAGAAGCGTCATCTTAAACTGGCAATGCATTAAATATCCAATATTATTATACTATTATCATATTTTATGACACACTCATAACATTTATCTTCCCAAATGATCCACAAACAAGTGGAAGAAGTGCGAAAAAGTCGGGAGAAGTTTGTTAAATTTTTCCTTCCAGAGTATTAGGTAAAAAACCGCAGAAACACACTGCATTCTACAGTCATTTCGTGGTTTTCTATATCGCTTTTAATTCCTCCGCATAGCGTCCACCATCGAAGACGATCTGCCATGAGTGCCGAGGTGTGCGGTAGAGGATGAAAAAATCGATTTGACCCCGAACCACCAAAAGGTTAATCGACAATCCACCGCGAATCGTGTTATAATAGCATTGGCCAAGTATCGAAAAGGAGCATCTCTGCGATGCACTGCGAAATGCACTCTGTGCGCGCCCCACTTTGGGCATCACTTACACGAATTTGTTGGATTTTTGCACAATTTCGACAGCATTTCGCGCTCCAAACTGCGGGACTTTTCGATGTCAAGAGCAGTGACACTGAAGACTAAATGAACAATTCCAGGTGCAATACTCGTGGCTTGTGCGAAGAAAAATACTCCGGGGAAGCCATGCGGAAATTAAAGGGAAATCTACAAGGGGTTGACCACTACCAATTTAATTGGAAACTTCCCATGTAATATTTCATATTAATAGCTTTCATATCTTATAAGCTAAGGTATCAAATGTTATATTAGTATAAGTGTAAACTCGTTGATTTATGAATCAAAGTCTGAGTTTAAAAACGTGACAACCTGTCAAGTTTTGCTATAACTGTATTGAATTTACATTCGAATAACTCTTTTGCAGCCTTAATACATTGTCATACATAATATTTTGGATTATGACGTTACTTCCGAAACTTTAAATACTTTTCATACAAATTTTTCGTTCATATATGATTTTACTAGAAGTAACAATAAATCTATACATATCACAAGTTTGCCATCTAATTATTTAAAGTTGCAATACAGAAACATTACGAGATTTTGTTTCATATGTTTGAAAGTTCATTTGAGAGTGCTTAGAAGCCCCTTGGCAGTCATAATTTTCCGCTTTGGTAGCCAGACAAGAGTCTCGAGCATACTCTCCTCGCAAGACACCTCATCTCACGGTGAGATATCGACCAAGAGGCGGCCAAGGGGCGCCGGGTGGAGTAGAGTAGGAGGCCCCAGAGTCAGCTGAGGCGCTTTATGGAAAATATTAGCATTTCTTCCCGCTCCGCTGAGGCCGTGCATCACAAAAAACCGCCATGGACTCATAGAACCATGCCAAAGAGGCCCGAAAGGCACAAAATCCACACTTTTCTCCGTGGCCACAGTTCCGCATTAGTTCTCCTCAGAGTTTCTTCTTTCTCTTCAGCCATGGCAATCCAAGCAAAACGGCGTGGGTTTAGGAGCTTACAAATTTTCGAGGATTCCACACGTTGAAAGTAGTTCTTTGCCACTTTTAAATGATGGACATTTATGAGACGCGCTTTTATTCACTGTTTCGACCACATTTTAGAGGATAATTCCATTTCAATAAATAAAATATTGATGCTCGATGGCGTATAAAGAGGCACATAAAAATTTTCATTCCTCATTCTAGCTGAAATTTACGATCGGGAACAGATCGCGTCATTAATTGTGTGGCGATTAAAATCAGGCGGAAAATTTGCATATTTCTCCCAAAATGAAAGATTGTTGAGGAAACCCGCGTGAAAGACGATACTTCTTTCTGGCTACGAGTGTTGAGAATGTCTATTGGCCATCACATGCCACGATGGGAATGCTAATCGACGAGTATTCAATGATTCCTCGAGAGGTGAATTTACACCAAAGACAAGATGATTGCTCAAGTGGTCAATTGAGCAACATTTTGCCTTCTTTGTTTCCCTACTTGTGCGCAAAGACGCGAGTCAGCTGCCAATATTTGCGTTTTCCCACTTCCTGTAGGGATGGACTGCCCCAGAAAAAGAAAGGGGAAAGACTTGCGATGGTTTTGGATTCAGAGAGTGCAACATTCGTTTCAATTCGCTGAACAATTTACTGTGAATTACAACTCTTTACATGTAGAATGAATTTCTTACAGAACTCAAAAGCAAGATCGTAAAGATCACACATAAAAGAAGAAGAATGACAAGCATTTTTATTCAAATCTGCAATATTTTTCCACACTCTGTATATCTTGAGAAGTAAATAATGAACTCAATTTTACACTCCAGAGAACTTTGCTTCCTAACTTCTTTGTTTGCTTGCACGATGATCACGTGCCAGAAGTGGGGCGCTTTTTCTTGTCCGTGGGGTAGCCCAGATGACCGAGACTCTTCACTTGGTCAAGGAGGTCTCCGCTGATGGCGCCATAGATCGCCTTCTGCAGTTCATTGTATTGAAAATGCGGTGGGAAAGGCATGTCTTCCAGGGCGCACACGTGAATCACTCCATCTGCAGTTCCCACAATCAGGGATCGTCCGCACTTTGAGAACCTAAGCGAAATGAAACAAAGATCGGAAAGTGAGTAGGATCGATCTAACAGGAAATGGTCTTACTTGATTTTCGTGAGAGGAGAGGAATCGAATTTGTGAGTTGAGGCAGGTTTTAGAGTCTTCCTTCGAATATCCCAGAGTTCAACACAGTTCCGACTACAGCTGGCTATTATAGTGGCATGAATAGGACTCCAGAAGGCACAATTGACAGCATTGAAGCCACTGGACAGTTCAATAACTGGCGTGAAGACGCCCTCGACCCACACTCTAATGCACCAATCACTGCCGCACGTTAGGAAAATCTTTGGGCTCCACGGAGAGTACTCGATGCTGTAAACTGAACCCTTATGTACCTGACACACGCCTATATGATGATGGGGATAGTTCAGGGAGCATGTGTGCAGACATCCTTCATCGGTGCCTACGAAGTAAGTATGTTTGCGTAGCGGATGAATTCGAAGACAGAGAGCTTGTGGATGGCGATAGGCCTCCATCAAGTCTTTTTTCTTTGCAACAGGCAATCCTTCTACAACTCCTTCAACCCGACTTAACCGAAGAAGTTGAACAGTGTCAAGAAAGGGTCCAGAAGTGAAAGAATACTTCATGATTCGTCCATCAACGGAAATCGTCAGCAACTGACCAAACTGACTGAATATGCCTTCTCCTGGTAGCCAATCAATTTGCCAGATGGACTCAAAGCCAGGCGCGGTTTCTCGATCAGTGGAGGCTATTAAGGATCCGTACTCATCTGTGAAGTCCCGAATCTCCAAGCTTCCATTGTAGAGTCCCACAGATAGCATTTGTGGGTAGAAAGGTGAGAAAGCAACAGCACTAACAGGAGCGTCGAATCGAAACTGGCGCTCAGGATTTACGGGATTCTGAAACAGGGCACTGGTATAGTCATAAAAATTCTTAAAGCTACAAACGGAAACCACAAAATCAAACCTTAATACTCCATATGCAAACAAAGCCATTTTCTGGCTGCTCTCGCGTCGGTTCTAGGTAGAATAGGCCATATCCCACTGCTAGAATGTCTCTGTTGCTTTCACACCAACTGAAACTCGTGACGGCGTATCCCGACAATGATGTCCACTGATAGGACCAGAGTCTTTCCAGAGTGTAATGATATTTCACATCAATGGATAGAGGATCTGGTAAATACATATTGCGGAAGCGTTTCTGTTTTTCACGGAAAACATTTCCCGCCAAGAGGCGTTGAATAATCATTGCAGACAAACGGAAATTGGCAGAATTGCTGTAAAAGTTGATAGAAAATCCTTTTAAAAAAGGCAAAATATACAGCATTTAAATGTAAATACACAGAATTCAATATTTTCAATAATAATTGAAATAAAAATCGATAAAACATTTTATAACGACAAAAACTTTCTACATTATTTAACTTCTGGGCTTTCTCACTTAAGAAATTGTCCTGGATCTTCTTCTCCTTCTCTCGTGTAAGTCGTTATGACGATCTTCGTCTCCTCACTGACGTCTAGACTATGGGATGATCTTGCGAGATCCTCGTAAGTGTCGAACATTTCGTAATTCGACACAAAAGTCCCTATATCTTCCTGCTTAATCCGATCTGTGTTCACGGCTCGGGATTTGTAGAGACAGTCCATTGTTTGAGCCTCGGAATTGGTTGTCCGTCGATTCCTGCCCTTGCCTTTCGTCAAGTACTCATACTTCTCATTTGCTGCAATGACTGTGGCAGCTTCTTCGCTATCCCGCGGGACGGTTTCACTTGGATTCTCGAAGAGAACGATGTCATCAGTCTCACGGAGCAGGATTTTGATGAAAGTTGGCGGCTTAGAGGACTTGTCTTGGATAGAAGATTCACAAGGCTTCACTTGAACCAGGGCTTCCTCCATTTTTCTGGTTAGTTTTGTCGATTTTATTGATTTAACATGCAACAAGTGCGTTTCAATAAACTCTTATTCGCCCTCGTATACATATGTATATAAAAAAAAATTATTTTTTCCGTATAGAAAATCAATTGAGGAAACACCATGATTTCTTCCTGTCGGGATTTTTTTTGAGGCGGAAGATTCCTGAAAGTCAATTGAAATTTGAATTACATATTAAATGATATCTCTTATATTAAGAGAAGAGACTCACTGGAAATAAACTTTTCGAAGGGACTCATTTCGATGGGAATGGGAATTTCAGCGCAGAAGTCTTCAAAATTGATCAGAGCGATTCGCCTGAAAAGCTTTGTAACGCCAGCAGTGTCTTTGCAAGAAACCTCGAAGTATTCTGCGCCAATTTCTTTCGCCACTTTCTGACCTCGCTCCGAGATTTCCCGATACTCGCAAGGCGTCTGCAATAATTTGAGTCATTTAATTGTGATTTAGTTGAAATCGTTGAAGTTTAAGTACTCATGAATTAATTACTAATCGCACTGAAATAGCGCATAGATAGAAATCTTACCAGGAGATCAAGCTTGTTTCCCACGAGAAAAGTGGGAGTCGGAGAATTTCTGACCGTCTGGGAGTGGAGTCTTGCAATGGAGATGTAGTCAATGGCACTGGCAATCGTGGAAGGATTGCTCATGTCGAAGATGGACACGATTGTCGAAGATCCCCGATAGAAGGGAATCGCTATGGCGCGGTATCTTTCTTGGCCAGCAGTGTCCCACAATTGCAGCCGATGTTCACAGTTGAGCACCACGAATCTTTCTAGCTGGAAGTCGATACCCAAAGTGGACGTGTAAGAGGGATCGAACTCCCCGTAGTAGAATTTAGTGATGAGCGAGGTCTTCCCGACTGCGCTCTCGCCCACGAAGATCACTTTCCTCATCGCGAGCATGTCGTCAGTGGGCAACAGCAGCAAATCCTTGTGTCCATTCGTGAGCTCCAAACAGTGGCTGGAGAAGTCCTCATTCACGTACGGCGTGATGTTCAGTCTATGCGGGCGCTGAAAGTATCGGATCAGGCGCTTCTCAAGCTCATCTCCAGACAAATATCTTCGGATCTTCCTCATATTGGTGGGCGAAAGGCGTCTAAAACGAATCAGTAAGTCTACGGATGTTTCACTAATCACTGCAACACATTTCTTACATCATGTACAGAGATTTACGTTAGTGAACCAAATCTAAGCATATTTTCAGAGAGCCTCGAGGCACTCTTCACAGATACTGAAGAGCAACTGAAATATTTTCCTGGTTCAGAGAAACTAATTACCTCTTTGCAAATATTTTCGTGAGTCTTTCTGCAAATCTCTTTGCCATTGTTGGCCTTTTTTCTTATCGCATTTACTCAAGTTCATGGAATTTGCTCAGATGTTATCACAACAAATGACAAAGGGATAGTTAAAATCAATTAATCGTCTTACTCATAAGCTCTTTGTAATAAATATGAATTTTTTGAGAGATAAAAGACAAGAGTCATCTGCAAGGAGATTTATAAAAATTCTTGACCTAATTCTATGAATCAGTTACAAAATTCAAACTTTTCTTTATCCATCAAATAAATAGTTCAGAGCATTTTCGCCCCGAGCGCTGCAGTGCGAGTTCCGTTGGCAACTGTCAATGTCACATTTCTCTCTTTTATCCAGAAAATGGCACCGAAAAAGCCTACTGACAAGCCCGGTAAGGATTTTTCGCGATTTTCAACGTTTTCCATCGCAAATTTACCTTTTCCTCCTGTGCCAATGTTTTCCGCAAGTGTTGATTTACCAAAAGAGGGTGTTTTCTTTGCGAAAAGGCACTTTTATGTGTAAAAATTGGGTGTGTGTACAAAACGCCACGCGGTCGGAATGGTTTTCTCTGTAGTTCTTGCTCAGGGTGGAGGTCAAAGTGGACTGGATAGTAGTAAAATTGCCATTTGATCAATAGTGAAAGTGTTGGCGACAAAGGATTACAGTTAATCGGGGGAGATCTTGTGGAATTGCTGGGAATTGCACATGGAGCAGCAATCCTGACATAACCTCAATTTTATAGCGAGTGTGATGATTGTTTATTTGCTATTCACGGAGTTTTTCCTTTTTATTTGCTTGCAGCGGGGAAACCCGATGAGAAGAAGAAGAAGCCTGCCGCCGCTGCCCCAGCAGCCTCCACTTCGGGGGCCGCCAAGCCGGCAGAGAAGAAACCAGCCGCTGCAAAGCCCGCAGCATCGGCTCCGGCGGCGAAGCCAGCTGAGAAGAAGCCTGCTGGCGAGAAGAAGCCTGCGGAGAAGAAGGTAGCGCCCGCCCCGAAGGTAGCCACGGCCCCTAAGGCTGCTGCTGCCCCCAAAGCGGCCGCTGGAACTTCGAAACCCGCCCCGGCGGGTGATAAGAAGAAGCCCGCTGAGAAGAAGACGGCCGCCAGCACGAGTGCTGCTGCTCCCAAGAAGCCAGCAGAGAAGAAAGCCACTGCTGCTAGCGCCAAGAAGCCCGCTGCTGCTCCGGCTGGGGAGAAGAAGGCCGCCGAGAAGAAGACCGCGGCTAAGAAGACTCCTGCCAAGACTCCAGCTGCTGCTCCGGCTGCCAAGAAGGCCGCCCCAGCTAAGAAACCCGTCGCTAAGGATGCCAAGGCTAAGAAACCCGCTGGCACGAAGAAACCTGGAGCTGTGTCGAAGCCTGTGGCGAAGAAGCAGGCCGCTGCCAAGGCGAAATTGGCCAAGGCGAAGGGAGCCGCAGGACCGGCTGGAAAGGTGCAGAAGGGAACGGCAAAGACCAAGGCTGCTGCTGTTGCGAAGGCTAAGAGGACAGCGACGAAGGTGAGTTGAAAGTTTTTGAAGGATGGTTTTCCATCCTGTGACCGAAAAGTGATGATAATTCTGTAGGAATCTCTTTGAGGAAGCTTCAGTGAAAACAACCTAGCAATGTCTGATGAATAATCCTAGATAAATCCCTTAAATCGGGCATACAATCAGTACTGAGACATGTTCTCTTTGTAGGTTGTTAAGGGTCCAAATGGCACGCGCACACGCAAGATCCGCACGTCCGTGCACTTCCGTCGCCCCAAGACGCTGAGGCTGCCGCGTGACCCCAAGTACTCGCGCAAGTCGGCGCCGAAGAGGAATAGGATGGACGCGTACAACGTGATCAAGTATCCGCTGACCACGGAAGCGGCCATGAAGAAGATCGAGGACAACAATACGCTCGTGTTCCTCACGCACCTGCGCTCCAACAAGCATCACGTGCGGGCGGCCGTGCGCAAGTTGTACGACATCAAAGTGGCCAAGGTGAACCTCCTCATCCAGCCGGACGGCAAGAAGAAGGCGTACGTAAGGCTGGCCCGGGATTATGACGCCCTGGACATTGCCAACAAGATCGGCATCATATAATTCTTTCCGCTCCGCATTTGTTGTGGACCTAATATAAAGATGATTAAAGGAAAGATGACAAGAAGTGTTTTTGGGTTTTATTCCTGGTCTCTTCTGGCGATGCAATTTTGATTTGGTCTAATTAAAAGCGGCAAACAGCTTTCTCATTACTTGAGGAGATTGAAAGTCGCAAAACTAGTTTCTGAGCGAGATTTCAGTTCGTGTATCTAAAAGGATATTTCTATAAATAACAATAAATCGACTAAAACGTCCCAAAAGTGTAAAGAAAATTTGCCAATATTTGGGTTTTTTTCCGGACATGAAATTTTGTAGCTAAAAAAAATATTCATTTCTTATCTGTACGAAATTGAAACAAATGAAATTTTCAAAATTGAAATGAATTTTATTTTCTGAAATCATGAACTTCTTGGACTGTACATTGTAAACTCCAATGAAATATCTATGGACATACCTAGGAGAGAAAGAAATTTTTGCTATAGGGCGATCTCTGTAAGAATTTCGAAAATCTTTCTGAAGACGACGCCGAAACTGCCGAAGCCATAATAAGCAGTGATTGAGTCAGGGATAGAAAGTTACAAAAAAGATATTAACAAAGAAATGATGGACAGATTATCCAACAATTTGAAGAAATGTGAAGAAGAAACTTCGTTTCAAGCTGGAAAGTCTGCGAATCAGGAAATTAAGGAGACAGCAGACGAAACTCGTAAAACACTCGACCCCACCCAAGAATTGGAGGAAAAGACGTCACTTTTGATATTAAATGACGACTGCCTCTTTTCCCTCTTCGTCTACCTGGACATATGGCACTTAGCGATTATTGTGGACAGAAATCGTAATTTCAATTTCGATTTGTGCCTTTTAAAATTAACCACTTGGAATAATCTCGAGCATCTTACATTTTCTGCAAACTATTTCACG
Source organism: Phlebotomus argentipes (assembly GCF_947086385.1). Lineage (NCBI taxonomy): Eukaryota > Metazoa > Arthropoda > Insecta > Diptera > Psychodidae > Phlebotomus > Phlebotomus argentipes. The sequence goes on along the minus strand of NW_026776181.1, from coordinate 1,468,351 downwards.
CAAAACACTTTGCGTGCGCTCTGTTCCTTCACCAAGTTGAAGGTGTTGAAATTCCGAGGGAATAGCGCTTTGAGGGATGAACATCTGATTCACCTATCGACTTCGCCGAACAGCCAAAGTCTTCAAGAGGTTGAAATTTTCGGCTGCGAAAAAGTCACCGAAAATGGTCTAGTGGAGTTCCTCAGGAATTGCCGCTTGCTGACACGCATTAAACTACACATAGAGCTACAGGAAGCATATGGCGTTTTCAGAAGCTTCTTGTACCGACTGTTGCCATTCCTAAACGAACGGCCCAAGACGCTGGAAATCACGGAGATAAATATGATTCTTCATGAAATTCCGGAACATATTCGCAAAAACTCTAAAATAAGATTGATACAACATATTCAAACGGGAATCTATTGAAATATAAAGGATATAGGCGATATAGGCATTGGTTATAAGCAATAATGTGAGAACCTAATGTTAAATTTGTGTTGAATGAAGTATTAAAAAATTGAAGTTATTTTTGAACTCAGAGTTGTTTCTTTAATACAACCATTACAACAAATAAATATCTTCGTTGTCTTCTTTTGTTATGAAACAGGTGAGAACAGTCAATAACAGCAGCAATAATACCTAAAATATTCTTCGTTACATGTTTTCTGGGTTTTCTGCATCAGAAAAATTTTTGCGTACAGAAATGTTGCCAATTATCGGAATTATCCTTGAGATTGTTCGGATTTTTCTATTTTAAAGAAGTATAAATGGTTTGTATTGTATATTTACGAGAATATTGATGAATTTTATGTTGTAGAAGTCATCGTATTCTCGTGCTGTCGTGCTCCCGCGGTCGCTATATTTCACAAATGTACACAACATCTTAAACTCTTCGTCCCTTGAGTGCATAGCGCGGGTTTTGCGCGTCGCCGAATGACATTTTGAAGTGTCAAAAAGTATAAATAAATAAGCGGTTTTCGCGTTTTGCACCAGAGAAGAAAATTTCTAAATTTTCACTAAGTTTCTGCAATATATTAAGCAAACGACATGCGGAAGTCAAGGCAAAATCCTCCAAAACCTGTGTGCATAGTTGATGGATGTTCTACGACGTCTGTCACTGGAGATTTTAGTCAGAGCAAGAAAATCTTTTTCCACAAGTAAATTTTGCGTCAATTTCATTACTTTAGCTTCCCAAAGTCAGAAGATTTAATAATACAGGTTCTCTCCTCTTAGGTTTCCCAATAAACCAAGCAAGAGGGAAGAGTGGAAGAGAGCACTGAATGTGAAGAGTGTCACTAAAAAGAGCCTTGTTTGCTATAAACATTTCAATGCAGAGGATTACAAGGAGAGCAGTTCACGACTTACAAGAAATGCTGTTCCGCACCTCGGCTTATCTAGCAGCAGCAGCAGCAGTGGAAGTCTTAATCTCGAGATCTCAGTGAAGGAAGAGATCATCTCAAATAGTGACGAAGTTTGTCGCTTCTGCGTTGGCAATACATTGGATTATTCCTCAATTTTCCAGGATGATCTTCACGAAACCCTGAAATCTTGTTTTGGATTGATGGTCTGTATTTCGGATTCTGGGCTAGTTTAGCAATTCTCTCCCTTATTCCTGTGTTTTTGTGTTCCAGATTCAGAAGATGGACAACTGGCCAAAGTTCATCTGCCAGCAATGCTTGGACTCCGCGAAGGCTTGCATAGACTTTATGTCGAGAGTTCGCGAAAGCGAAAAGTGCCTCAAAGATCTCTATGGGGAATATAGATACACTGAAAGCAGAAGAAAGACTGAGATTAAACCAGAAATTGAAGTGGTTTACGTGAAGCCTGTGTCTGACATCAAAGTTGAGAAGGAAGACTTAAATGAGGAGCAACCATCGAAGAGAGAGAGTCCTGATCCGCAAATTCCGCAAGAAGCTATCAAACATGAGGCGAAAGAAACTGAAGAAATGACTGAGGAGGCTGATGACCCGGATCATGACGCCCAGGAGGATTTACTGCAGCCTTTGAATTCCACGGGGAACCTAGAAGACAAATACAAGAGAATTGAAGATTTCTACAAGCTGGAGTGCAATCAGTGTCCGGAAAAATTCTCCAAATTAAAGGAACTTCAGGCTCACTATCCAGCCGTTCACAAGAGAAAAGCCTACGTTTTTTGCTGCAAAGTGAAGCTGAGTCGCCTTTCCCGGATGCTTCAGCACATTGATTTTCATATGAATCCCGACATTTTCAAGTGCCAGGAGTGCGGCAAAAATTTCAAAAATAAGGTGGGCTTGCAGCTGCACAAAGTGAACAGCCACACACCGCAAGAAAAGCACATATTTAAGTGCTCGAAATGTCCGAGGACTTTCATGAACAAACACCGACTGGGAAATCATTCCTCCACTCATCTGAAGGATTCCGAGAAAAAGCATATTTGCCTGGAGTGTGGCAAGGCGTTTCCCGCTCGAGCAAATCTCAGGATTCACATCCGATACGTGCATGAGGAGTTCTCCTATCACGTGTGTGAGATTTGTGCCAAAATGTTTAAGAACAAAGAGTCCTTCGTGCGACATCAGAAAGTACACACAGGCGAGAAGGAAGAGACTTTTCCGTGTCCAATTTGTGGTAAAATCTTCACCGAGAGGCAGCTGAAGATTCACATAAAGCGCCATAACGAATCTGACCAGGTGTTTCGGTGTCACATTTGCGACCGACAGTCATCGAGCAAAAGCTCCCTAAATCGACACATACGAATTGTTCATGGCGAGAAGAAGTACAAGTGTAATCTCTGCGAAAAGACATTTAACAGGCTCATCTACTTGAAGGAGCATGTTGCAACTCACACATCGAATCAGATCCTTTATTCTTGTCTCTTCTGTCCGAAGTTGTTTAACAGCAACGCAAATAAGTATGTTCACCAGAAAAGACAGCATCCCGAAGAGTATGAAGCGATGAAGAAGAAGAAAGCTTTGGAAGGTATTGTTGCAATTCCTTAAAGGTTGACTTCTAGGGAACACTCCCTAGAGAAGAAATCTCTGAATATCAACCTTGTTTGCACAGCCTTGGAATTAAATAATGCCTTGTCCTATTCAGTTGTTTGATTAGCATTTCTAAAGAATTGAAATTACAGTTCAGTTCAAATTTAGTATTTCGCACAGATGATCCTGAAAGAGAATTATGTATTACTAGTTCTAAGGAAAAGAGCCTTTTCTCCAAAATAACACTATATTTATTTTGGACTTGAAAATTTTCCAATAAAACTCTCATACTTGGCTTTATTCCATCTTGTCCATCAATCCAGAATCCGGCCAGATTCCTCTTTTATTTCCATAAACATTAATTGTAGATTAGAGTAATAAATAATTGTATGTTCCTCTCCTACATTGTCCTATCTTCTCTCACACAGTTCTTGACAAATTATGTCCTTTAAATAATTTTTTTCACGCACTTCTATAAAAATAAATCACAGACGTGGAACTATCTTTTCATTTTCTTTTACAAATTTTCTTCTCTTCATCCCAAAAAACTGTTCTTGCTGAAAGACTTTCTTTTTCTTTTACACAAACAAAAATATTGCTAAGTAATGTAAAGTGAATGTAAACATAGAATTAATATAAAAAAAAGAAGAATTTGCAGAGAAAGAGAAAACATGAACACTACAGCTAAAAACTCTTACCAAGTTTGCAAAAAATCATATATGACTAGGTAAATTTATGCTTTCCTACAATTATCAAATTTAGGATCTAACACTGTCGTGGATTGTTATCCTTTCCATTCTTCTGTCGTTACCTCTTCCCACTGTGACTCTCAGTTTCACTAAAAAGGATGGGACTTGTCTTATAGGCGGTTGTCGAGCAACATCTCTCAGGCCGCGCATTGTCATCACGAGAAAAGGGGTTCAATTGCAGAGAAATGGAACACGAAGAGCAGCTGTAGAAACTTTACGAGAGCTTATATTCAATGTTGAACTAGAGAACTTTCTTTAGGATTGCGCCTGAGAGTGTTTCTCCGCCTTTTTTTGTCATCTATAATAGGATGGATTAATCGTTCAAGTGAACATTTTAAACATCAAATTTTTCACTGCTTCTGCAGCAAATTCTCACTGCTGCCACTCAGATTTGGCAGAGACTTGAACAACGGTCGACTCCTGGCCGTCTCGCCGGGCAGCAAGATTGCCTTGGCGGAATTGGCATTGAGAGACAACTGTGATTTCTTCTGTTGCTGAATGTCCAGCTCCAGCATCTCCTGAATGTTTAATTCCAGCGGATCGAAACTACTGCCAGCTTCGAAGATGATGTCCGTGATCTGCGGTGTGGCGTCGCATTTGGCAGGAATTGAGGGCCCCAGAAGATTTGTAACATTGAAAATGGCATCACTGGCAACTGGATCTGTGGAATGCTGCAGGAGTTTCGTGTCTGAGAACCGTCTAGTGTCCTTACTTATTCCCTCAGTTATTTCCAATGGATTTATTCCCACACTTGAGTGGCGACAAGTCACTTTCGGATACGCTCCGTCATTCAGGATGTCTCGATTCTCCAGGAAAACTGCAGAAGAGGCATTTCCCAGTTTGAACAAACTCAAATCACCCGTTCGACTCGTTCCTGGTGCCGATATTATGTGCTCTTGACTGGATCTCGAGGTATTTCCAGACGGTTGCTCATAAATGTTGTGCACAGAATCGTGGAAGGCGAGTGGAGTCATGCTGCCAGATCCTTGGGGGCATGGCTTGAAGGACATCTGACTCACATCATCCAGCGTCCAGTCGCGATCATAGTTGAGATGATTGTTCTCAATGTTGGCCACAATCTCTCCATGACTGGGCGGACGGGCGTACATCTGACCCAGATTGGCTGCTGTGGCACCTACAGGATAATTCCCTGTTGTGGAGGAACTCCCGTTGCGCGGAAATGGCCGCTGAGACATCATTGGAGACGAAGACTGAATCTGGTGGATTTTCTCAGGAGCATTCTGAATGAGCAGTATTCTGTAGATATAAGATTGAGAGTTAGCCATATATCTGCAATTCCCATTTCTAGGTATTGTCTCACCTATTTCTGGCCCTCCAGCGATTGCAGAGATGCAAATATTGCCGACACTGGATGTACATGAAGACAACACCGCCCGTCAGGCCCACCGTGACTACGACAAGCTTCGTCCAAAAGGGCCAGCCAATGAGACCCCTCTTGACCTCTTCAGCTGCCCTCTCAATCAGGACGCAAAGCGACCAGATGACACAAAGCGCTGCGGCGCAATGGAAGAGCACAGCACAAAATAGACGACGTCTCTCAACGCCCGACATGTCGAGGCTGCGCCACTGGAAGATAAAGAAAGACACTCTCTTCAGTCACTTGCGCAATTCTACATTCCAGCTGTTTGGTCACAAGATCCAATCCAGTCTGGCTGCATTCAACCTCCGCGAGAGGAATTAGCATTTGAGGTGAATGGATTGGTGAATTGCCCAATACAATGTATATGGTATAATCTCTTTCTCTCTCTCTTGCGATCAGCGTTATATTGATGAATATTTACTGAGGTGTCAGGAAACCACACATCCGCCTATTTCATCGCTCGCTAGACGATAAGATTTGCAAACTGCAGAAACTCAATCGATAAAGTGGAGGGGAATGATAATTAAGGAGATACGCATAGCGAGAGATCATAAATGATTGATAAAGTGTGAAAAAGGCAAATACACGTGATCTCTTACATATTGAGCATATTGAGAGAAAATCTGTGTGGAAAAATCTGAACTGAAATCAAACCTATCTACAATACCTCAAAAGTTTTTGAGTTCGTTCTTTCGTAGACAATAACGCATGTCTTAAAAATCATTAATTGTGGTCTTAAGTGTATTAAGGAAGATTTAAATTCAGTGAATGCCATTAGCCTTGCTATCACAGAGAATTAAAAGTGGAAGAGTTTGCACTTTTCAAGCCAAGAACCTCATAAGTTATTGTACAGCTTGGGAATGTTTTGCGATTTTCATCATTTTTGAATAGCTTTGGCAAAATAGCAAACTAATCACTTCACAATCGTGTAACCTATGTAGAGATTATCACGGAAAGTAGAGAGATAAGAAAACCAAAACAGAAATAAAGTTTAATAGGGTAAAAGTGCTTCTTTTTGTATTTTTCTACAGAGTGTTCTGAACCTGTATCGTGCGTGATAATGCCAATTGGGACACGTGATGTCATGGCTTTCCTCTTCTTAATGCGCTGCGCATATAATTCTAAAGTTAATAGTCTCGATTGTAATTTTCAAACAAGGAGGGACAAAGGGTTTTTCGGGGCCACTTACCTCATTGAATGGCTTAATTTTGGTGTGCATAATGAATGGGAATTTGCATAGTTCGCACGCGTTTGTCTCCGAGGCCGTGAGCCATTGCTGAAGACACGCCTGATGGACATACTTGAGACTCCCTGAGCAGTAGCAGGGCGTGAGGAGGGGATTCAGCGGGTCACTCTCGCAGTGGCAAATCCGACAGATATCACCGCTGCTTTGCGACGCCTGGCTGCTCGACGAGCCAAATCTGCAAAGTAATACGAATAAAACCCGTCAAAATACGCCTTGCCATTGAGCCGGAGGACGTAGGGAATTGCGATGACCGTGAGGAGTGAAGTTACACTCCTAGAGGAAGGCAAAGACTTTAGCGTCATCATATGACGACAGTCAAGAATGTGTCGACTGTCTTGACCATGTACAGGACAAAAATAGAAATAAATAAAATAACATGGCACTTCTCAGCACCACCAAATCGGAGAATGACTCTCTCAGAGTGGGACTTAATCACCAAAAGTCACAGTGAAGGACTCACTCATTAATTTCACTGATTTCATTCAAGAGCACACACAAGCCTTTTCCAACCACAATTTTTGCATATATATATATGTATACTTTACCAGCCGGTGAAAGTGACAATTTCTCGCTTCCCATTTTGCGCTCATGAACATTATAAATCTATTTTTGTACTGTCAGATAAAATTACTTTCCCATTATGAAAGCTACTCAATATCGATTGGTATATTGAGCGTTTTTATTGAGACACAAGCACACATTTCAACTCAGCCGCGCCATCAATAAACGAATGACCCTCAGCAACCATTCAAGTTTATTTTTGATAAACTAATAAATGATTTTTTTTTTTAAATAAGAGTATTTAAGGAACTCCTCTTTAATGTATATTTAAGAAGTTTAGAGTATATTCTCAATAACACATTCTCTTTGTCATCTTGAAAATGTGCGCGAGAAAGCCATGTTTTGAGATTATCTCATGAATTGTGCGGAAAAAACGTGATAAATACACAAGATTCATCGCTAAAGTTCAGTGTTATTTACTCAATGAAATCATATTTTGCATATTTTTACGATTCCACCTTTCAAAGCAATAAAATAAATTATATATCGTGTTTCCTGCAAAAAAATACCACCACATAAAATGTATGCACCATGATATTTCCTGGACTCAAATACACCCTATTAACCGCCTTTTCTTCCCACCAACTTTACTGACTTTGAACTCCAAATGAACATTTTATCGATTTTTGCCCAGGACAACATTTCTCATTGTCCCTCTGTCAATTAGTGGTAATTATTGCAAGTGAAATTGTCCTATAATTTGTATGCTTCACTGAAAGAAACCATTCGGTGTGGTTTTTCTGTCCACCGTGACCCTATTGATTGGCGGCCTCGATATTTATTCCTCCTCTCCACGAACGGACACACTACTTTTTTTTCGGGTGGGCGGCAGGAGGGGTCCTTGGAGAGAAGCCTTCACTTTTGTGCATTGGCGACAGGAGAATTAAAAAAAAAATGGGACTAAAGACGCGCCTCCACTATTGTCCCTAAAAATAACAAAAAATAAAACCATCTCTCTCTGTCTCTTCTCATCTTAGAGACTACAAAACTATTTCTATTGACGCTATGAATAAGTAATGAAAATGGCCCTGTGCTTGGGTCATTTCCACCAACGTGTAAATGGAACATGACAGCGCATTCCTTCGAAATATTTAATTATTTACACTATCAAGAATAATTGAGAGTGTCGAACATGTTGTGATAAGATAATTACGATGAGAGACACAAGCGAACATCCCACCAACACTTTCACTGTGCGTCTCGATGGACAATTCAATTGATTAATCCCAAATGGTGGAAAATACCATTAAAATGCTACACATTCCCTCATCGTTTTCACCAAACATGCACTTTACTTCTTTCGTTTAGTTCACAGAGAGCAGTAATGAAGAGAAATAATTGAATGTCGAGTAACACTATGTTGCTCTTCTAATTGAATTTAAAATATTTATTTAATGGAAAGAAGGAGAAGAGCCATAATCCGTATGTTTGCAAGATCACTAATCCTATGGACGTGACTTGAGCCCATTCCGCTGCTCTAATCTCGTGTTAATAGATAATTGTAAACAGAATTAAGAAAATAGAGACTGTAAATCCTAGATAGACTCAAGTAAATCCCCATCCACTTACGATATCTAATCAAGAAAAGAATATTGATAAACACCAGATAGCGAATAATTATGATTCTTCAAGTTCTAGAGAAAATTGCCATAGCTCGAGATTTTTTAAATTTCTTCCTCAAAAGATATGAATGTGATTATTTTAACAAGTAAAAGATACTCTCAGCAATGTAATAGCACAATCGGATCTCTATTTTGGACACCGATCAGTCACACCTTTGCCGTGGCGATTCGGACAAATAGGCACATGAAAGGTAAACAAAAGTGCCCATGAAAAAATCCGCATAAATTTGCAAATTGATGGCAAATGGAAAATGTGTATAAGAGAGTCGATTTTGCAATAATTCACACGGGGCGTAAGGAAGTGATTATTCTCACACGTCAGTCGTCGTTTTTCTTGTAACGCCCGCAAAATTATGTAATGGAATTTTGCGGTTGATTTGAGATGATTTCTTTCAATCAGTCCTCATCTCAACAGACGGACGAAAACAAAATAACAGAGACAATCATCAGAATGTGTCTAATTGGCTAAACCGCCACAGTTAAAGTGCGAGTCGGAGGCATTTTTTGCGCCATTCCTACTTTACGGAGTGATAAAAGATTTTTAGCGTGTACATTTTTCTTCTTCATGTGTGCAGAAAATGAGTTCGGCCCCAATCGAGAGAGCTGATTTTTTTTTCCGAATGTCAGAATAGTAATTTCAAGTGAAGTCAACAATGCTGAAATTAATTTGATGTGAGAGTGTGTATTTTCCCAGACTGTTAGAAAAAGTTTTATAGATTTGCCGATGCTGTCGTGAATATCTTCAGAACTGTTGTGTTGTGTAATTGCCATGCAATCTATCTCAATATAGCATTTCTCGTGAAAACACGACAGCCTTCAATTTTCTCACTTTTATCGCCTTTTTGCACTACTCGAGCCCATTTAACTCCTTGCCTAATGAATAGTTAAAGTCAGAATTGAGTCTCTTTTTTCGTACTAATATCTTTAACAGTCTCACTTCGTCTCCTCAATAATAATCCCTCATTGAAATTCTCCGCGTGGGGCTTCGTAGAGCGTGAAAAATTATCATGTTTCTTCGGCAGAAGACGTCAAAAGGAGAGGGACAAAGCCCCCAAAGAGGCCGGATAAATAAATAGAGAAATGTAAACACTCTTCATCGTTCCTTCAACTTCTTCTGGACGACAAAATAGAGCGAAAAGTATATATTCCGCATTCGATTTTTCTTTTGACTTTCTGTTAAGTCAATTACACAATAATTATTGCCCAAATACAGTCTTGGGAATCACAATGAGGCCATGAGAGATAAAGTCAACGACATTTAATGAATTTACCACATTTTCTGCACATTTTCCCACCAGAATTCTCCCCGCCAACTCGAGAACATTCAATTATTTTTGTCAAGCGAGGAGTTTTCTTCATGAAGTGTGGTCATGAAACTCCCCGTTTCTGATATCATCGAATTATCAGCTATAGAAGAAGGCGAAAGATAGTGTGCAAATTGTGTGAAAAGAACCAACAATATCTCAAGGAAATTCACTCAAATGCGATAATATTTCAATGATTTTTCCTTTCTTTTCCTATTTTTTTTCTTCATATTGTGAGTCACGTTTTGTTTGTTTTTGATTTAGAAAATTTCAGCAGAATATCTGTGTAATAAAATGGATTTGTCTCATCTCTTACACACCATCTTATCTGTCCTATTTTGGACAATTTTACGGGCATCTTCCATCCATTCCATCGCAGGGATTAGCCCGTAAAGAGAGACATCCACACGATGTCTTTCGAGTATATTTTCCTGCCTTTTTATTATCTTTTGATGGCATTCATTAAAAATAAACACAAAGTAGAGACTCTGTTGTTTTTCATTGGAATTCCCTGCAAGTTTTCTTCCAGAAATCACAGCTATCGCAACTTAAAGATTAATTTCTTTTAACAACACTTAATTTCTAAATGTGAAATTGACTCATCGCATAAATTAGCCTTTGGTATTCACGACCTAAAGGCAGTTCTTATCACTTAATGACATCAAGAATTCAGCTGACCTTTTTGGACTACATTAGTGACTTGATATCACATTTAATTTGTAATATTCATTGACATTCATGTAATATTCATTCTTTTCTCTAAGCTTGCATCAAGTCTTGTAGAATTCCTTATGAAGTGGATTCGACACGTTTTAAAAAGAAGCATGAAATCAGCTGACTATAGAGCAAATGAGGCTCCATTCATATTAATGTGCGGGATTTTCTCTTTTGAGTTGAATGTTTACATTTTAGCATAGTTTGTGAAGTTAGTAACACTGTAATCACTTAATAGGCTTGTTATTTCTGTATTGAAAACTATAAAATTAACAAAGGTTCTTTCAAGTTCTTAAAACTAGAAAAACCAACAGTTCAGGTAATGAACAAATACCGAGGAGTCAGTGCATTTAGCTAATTGGTAATTATTTTTATTCTAAAATTCATATGAACGAAGCTCAAGTTCACCCTAATCGCAATTTTCACACCAACTTTTATTATTTGTTATGCTTGTGAATCCATTTCCCACAAGCTTTCCCAGCTTTTCAGTTTTTTCTGATTTTTTTCCGTCCCCTATTTTGTGTTCGCCATAAACGTGATACATAATCTCTTTGAATTGGAATCCTAGGAAAATCGTGTCTGGTTTGCGCTTTCCATTATTTCACGAGAAAAACACTCTTTATTGTTGTCGGGCATCAGCTGATTGGCACCGATCGAAGCCTCCCGGATGGGCTGTCTGCTCGAAGTATGCAATGATCGTACGGAAAGGAGGACACAGGAGAATTCACTCACCTTACGACATTTGGCATGTGTCCCGCGGTCGTCCCGACGCTCCACTCCACATTCTCAATGTCAGAGGACGTTTTGGTGCTGTCGCCGCTCCTCATCCTGGTGAAATTCCAGGTTTCAGCTTCCTCCTGAACGTCGATAGAGCCGCTTTTCCACCTTCGAGCGTTATATCATCCTCCGCCCTCACGGAAAAGTGTGAAAATTCCTCAGCAGTCCTCGCACGGGTCACAACAAAACAGTTGAAAACAGTCACAGATGCCAATTAGCAAGCATTTTCACCACTTTCACCTGCAATTCCCACCGCCCAGTTCTTTGTCACTTCACCAATTCACACTCTTGACGGTTCGACGCGACGGAATTGCGAGAGAGACTGATTTTTCCAAGCGTTTTCTTTTTGTGCTGAACAAAAAATGTACACATGATCGAGTTCACTGATTGGGGCACCGAGGGCGCTTAGATAGTAGTGTTACCCGCGTGCGCGAGTCAGCGCACCTGCTGGTGAGCACTTGATTTTTCAAATTGAAATTTAATGCTCGCAGCGGTGTATCAGGTATATAAAAAAAATTTACATATCCGCATAATATTATTGCAAACTTTAGAGACAATAATGTGAAGTGTGTGGAATTACGTGCATTTCCCGTTCGTAGGAAAAACTCACCACTCTTGTGCAAAAGTTGCTGAATTTGCGACTTCTGGCAACACCGGCCACGTCGCTGCTGTCAGTTGATGTGTCAGCGGTGGTGAAAAAGTGCTGGTGTAAATCATTCGTGATATTTTTCGTGGATTTTCTGTATGAAAATGTGCCCTGGCGTGTCTCTGTTATAACAGAAGTTCATCTTAGTAGCCTTGCCAAGGAAGTTAATCAAAAAGCAATTCAATCGCGTGGGCAGAAGGTGGCAGAATCCTGTGAAATCCGCCACCGTGTTTACGTGTGCGAAAAAAGCCCCTAGTGCATCAATTCTTATTGAAAGTCCTCCCCAAGAGCGTCTAAGGTAATTTCCTCAATTACCACTACCATTATTCACTATCATTCACTCTATTTGGACGACCAATTGGTCAGTAATTGACTGGGAAGTGTCTGGCCGAAGTGTGAGGTTATGACATGGGAGTTGCTGAAGGAAACTCTAGACATAAATGAGATTTTTGGGTCAATATCACTCACTTATGAAGGTTAATTATAGCATCTTTTGGGCCTCTTCTAACACCCAAAACGGGCGCATTCAACTTACCTTCGCGAGACGCATCGTGTCGGAAGGAAAGTCATAGAGTCGCCAAGGTGAGTGTGCAGAAAAGGCTAAGTCAACCTTCAAATTGGTTCCAGTTGAACTTGAGATGCCAGGAGAAAAAAGTGGCCAAGAAGTGGCTTGTAGTGCCCTGGATTATGTAATTGGTCGAATAACTGTCTCTGACCCATTTTCCAGCCGCGAAAGACTCACTTTCGAGCGAGTTCACTGAAGCAAAGAAACTCCCAAGTGAGGCATTTCGGTGAAATTTCACGCCAAGTACGCGAAAGATTTGATAAGAAAGTCTGATGAAATATTTATGAGAATAAATGATCTCAAGGGGAATCTGTATTCCTGGAATGCTTGAAATTCTTATAAAATTTTGAAAAACAGTATTCGCGGTTCTTGGAGCAACAAGGAAGGATTGTAAAACTGTTGTGTCAACGTTTTCTCTAAAAATTACGCAATATGTTATGTTTTTCCACTATTTTTTTTTAATATTAGCAAATTGTGTGATCAGGTGGATCAGTAATTCTATGCATTCAATGTCTCTTTCCAGGCTCTGCGTGTGAAGTGTTGCGAAAAAGTGCGGTTAACATGTCGTACGATCAGCAGCGGCAACCGTTGTTCCACAATCAGCTAAACATGCCAAATGGGGCGCCTCCGCAGATGAATGCCAACGGACAGTCAATGTATCCACCGAATCTGTCACAGCTGCCCCAGGCGATGCCACCGATGGCCCAGAAACTCCCGCCACAGATGAATTTGGTGAATGGGAGCGGAACGACTTCGCGAACGGCGTCTCCGGCCTTCGGGGGCGCTATTCCAGCGTCTCAGCTGCCACCGGTGCCCAATGCTGCGCCCCAAATGCCTCCTGGAAGTGTGTGGAACGCCCAAAGGATGCCCCCGAGTGCCAATATCGCCACTAGTCAGAGCAACTTCAACAACAATGTCACGCCAGCATCGCGACCAGCGCCTCCTTCATCGGCTTTCGCGCCCCTCAAGACTTCCACACCCAACCAGAGTTTTAATGTGGCCGCAGGGATGCAGAATATGACCCTCAACTCCAATTATGCGCCGTCGCCGGCAAGACCTACGTATCCGCAGCAGCCAACAGGGTGAGACTTCTGACTCTCTTCTTCTGCTAGCCTAAACTAACTGCGAAGTTTTATTCCAGGCAACAGCCCTTCAATGGTCAAGCCCACCAGCAACCGCTGCAGTATCAGAGTCAGCAGCCGTATCAGAACCAGGGTCAGCAGCAGCAACCGCAGCAACAGTTCCAGAACCAGCAGCATCCTTTTGTGAATAATGTGGCTAACATGGCCAGTAGTCATGCGGGTTTCAACAGGCTGTGGGGCAATGAGTCGGTAGACCTGTTGGAGAATAGGCACATCCTGCCGCCGGAGAAAGTGCAGCCACCGGTAATAAGGCTAAATCAGCAGTTCCAGGAATCGGTCAACTGCAGTCCCGAGTGAGTAAATTTATCTTTTTGTTGTGGATTGATAGTCCAGACGGTCTTTTTGCATACAATCACCTCTTGATAAGGAGTAGACAGAAACTAAAGCGAATGTCTCACTGATAACGTCGAATTATTCGAGTTGGTATAAGAGTGAAAACACACAGTGTTTTGGGGTTTTATTATTCTCTCAGAATAGGCATTTTATCTCGGGGTTTTTATCTCTTGTTTGTAAGAAGAATAGAAACTGGATGTTTGCGTGGTTAAGCAAATTGTTGATGAAGAATTTCTAATGTAATGCGGAATAATTAGTGATTGGTATATAAGATAGTTATCTTGATAATTTGAATTGGAAATTGATCATGTAACAATATTGCAGCTACAAATGCACTATTTATATTTGCACGCGCATTTAAGAGAAAATCTGTAATTCAAAACTAAGCATCTTGTTTGCCAAATTGCATTGGAAAATTATAATTTGACCATCGTGAAAACTTTTTATTTCAGTTTTAGTGATGGACCGCTTTCACAATTGTTTACGTGACATTTTAAACAATTCCTTGGGGGTTTCTCATGAATTCGACACCTTCATTCTTGGTATCGAGGATTTTCTTGCTGAGCAAAGTCTTGCCGGTCAATGTGATAACCTTCGCATAAGTTGCTGTTGCACCATCCTTTTCAATGGTCTTAATCGCTAAGATATGCTCATTGTTAGTTCCTGGGATGAACTTGAAAGAAGAGAATCCAGAGGCAGGATCATTTTTGTTGTCAGTAATCTGAAAAGATAATCCCAAATTGTTTGAAGAATAGATTGAATTAGACAAACTTTTGGCTATTGTCTTACCGAAACCGCATTGACTTTGGTGAAGTCTTCATTGGCGGTAATGATCTTATTACATCCTGTTGTCTCTTCAATTTGTCTACTGTATTTTTCAGCTGTACACTTCCTGGGCAGAAATACCCACAGTTTCTTATGAGATGACCAGGTTACGGCTTCATGCCAGACAAATCCATTAGTCATGCCAAGAGCCTTTTTCACAGCTTCGTACTGCTTGTGCCAGTCGATGCTCTTTACTTCGCCGTTCCTGCTGATTTCCTTCACCCACATACTGTCACTGTTTGTTTCCTTGGTTTTCTCATTATACCACATTAGTCCTGTGGATCCAACGTACATTTTGTCTCCCTTCCTTGTTGCCCATTCGGCTTTCATGCCCTCCTGCTTGTTGCCATTGCCATTGGCAAGGATCACCCAAGGAATGAGATTTCCACCATATTTTACCTCAAACACGATACCTGTTTTGTCGTCGACTGTGAAAAGTTTGCTGTTGAAGTTCAACAATTCGGACAGTTCAGCTCCTCTGCCGTTGTAGGCGAATCGCGTGAAGTAGTGAAGATTCTGACTCTTCATGGTCAGATCATAGTTCTCTCCATTGTCCCTCAATTCTCCGTATTTGACGATGCTGGTGAACTGCTTTCCCGCATCCTTGATAGAATCTTTGTCCAGATCAGCAATGACGGCAAAGGGAATAAACCTAAGCGCTCGCGGGGCGGCTTCAATGATTCCAATGATCAGGCAAGTGATCAAGGCGATGGAATAGAACTTGAGAAACATTGTGAATAGGCAAGACTTCTCTTAACTGAATGGTATCTAAGGGTGCGGTATTTTATACTAATTTTCCATAGTAATGGAAAAATGGTGATCAACAGATTTGTTTGTTTATCTGGAATTGAGAAACTCTGTTTGGTTCGGGACATTACTCAACTCTAAAATGTAGAAAACATTGTGAAAGTAATGAGTGTAGGAATACAGATGGTCTGCAATTGGAAACAAGAATATCCGGTTACTTTGGGTTAGATCTGCTGACTCTAAAGGGTTATGTAGAAGAAAAAGAAATATTTATTGGAGAAATATTTATATTCATATAATGTCCCATAGATTCACAAGATTTCATCTTACTTCCACCATGTTGATTTATTTTTGCAAATTTACTGAATCTTTCTCTATTTAATTTACTAAGTGAACATTTAACACTGATTTGATAAATATCATTTCTGGCATATACATATTTTTGATTAAGAGAACTTGTTATAGTTACTTATCTGAGGAGAAGAAACACTGTCAAAAGGATTATTTTCCAGGACACAATTTCCAAAAGGTTTCCTTGGCTAATGACGTGCTTGAAAAAAGCCAAACCTTCGTATTTGTCATCAATTATCTTCGTCTCTGGAAAGAGAACTCTTCCTTCGAGATCTATTGCTATTATTGACGTTGTGACGGCTTCTGGAGTCTCAACAGTTGTTAATCCAACAATGATTGTTTCATCAGAATCTGGGAGGAATTTGAAGCTTGAGAATCCACGCTCTGGAGGCTGAGGATTTGCTTGAATGTCTACGTGTGTAATTGTGGAGAAATCTTCACTGGCGAAGATGATTTTGTTGCATCCAATGTAGTCTTCGGTGACGTTAAAGATAGATTGGGGAGTGCATTTTCTGGGCAGAAAGATCCACTGGTTATTGATAGGTGACCAAACGCAAGCTTCGTGAACGATGAATCCGGGAAAGGGCATTTCCAGGCTATTTCTAATCTTGTCATAGTGTTCGAACCAGTTCTCATGAATCACTTTACCATCTTTATTCACTTTCTTCACGTAGAAATTGTTGCGATTCTCAATTTCACCGGTATTGAGGAAATTTTCCCTTGCATTGGATCCAACATAAATGTGATCGTCTTTCACTGTGGCCCATTCGCACTTGAAACCGTTGGTTTCGTTGCCGAATCCGTCACCTAGAATCACCCAAGGCACGAGTCGATTGTCTGTGACGTCAAAAATTATGCCTGTCTTGTCCTCAAATGTGTACATTTTGCCATTGAAAAAGAGGAGCTCAGATAATTCAGATCCTCGGCCATTATGAGCGTATTTGGTGACAAGATCGAAGACATCTCCGGTGAATTTGATGTCCAGAAGACTGTCATTGAGCACTTTCACTGTTCCAATGTGAATATCCGAGAAATAAGTATTGGGTTGAACGGGAGAAATTGCTTTTTGGTCAAAATCTCCTATTATTTCGAAGCGATACTCGTCATCGTATTCCTGACGGGGATTCGGCAAAGCGGAAGACAAAGTCAAGATTAAGATCACACACAAATACTTCACAAATGCCATAGTTTCGCTTGACACCCAAGATTTTTGTCACTTGTTTCAACTGTCTCGTTTGATCAGGTGGAATGAGATTTGCTGATTCTATTTGTCGCATTTTAAGCACACCTCTCTTCTCTCTTATCATCCAAAAGACTGCCGACCAATCATATTTGATGCGATCACACGTGAAATGTGTGACGAAATGTCACAGAAGATCACGTTTAGAGCATTCAGTACTCATTCATCAGCACTTGAGGGAAATAAATTCATCTTATGGCGTGTTTTTGGCAATGAATCGATCCATCTAAATGTGCTTCTTTTTTCTATTTCAGCATTTTTCGATGTACTTTGACGAAAGTACCGGAGACAAAAGAGTTGCTGAACAAGACGAGACTTCCTATGGGCATTTTAATACATCCTTTCAGAGACTTGAGTGTGAGTAGTGAGAGAGAATCTATAGTAGAGGAAATAAGCACACTGTTACTAACGCAATTATTGTAAATTGTTTGTTTATAAATCTAAACTCGTGACGAAGTCTATTTCTTATCAGAACTATTCTCTTTGCTGAATTGTTTATTTGGTATCATTTATTATGAAACGAGGTGGTTTAATCAGCTTTTTAGATCATCATAAGAACACAATTCTACAGTGAATTGACAAAAATTGCGGTGGAAACGGTAGTTATTGTGCAAAATGTCTATGATGTCATGCAATTTGCTAGAGTGATAACGCAAATTTGCTCTTTCTGGTTATCTAAGAACTACTCTAGGCTAGAGTAAACTTAGAGTATTCTTAGAGAAGACTTTTGTCATAATGCTCAGGGGCATTTGCAGTCTAGAAAAATTGCATTTTAAATTGGTTTGTTCCAATGATTTGTTGAAAACAATTAGCGTTACAAAATCAAATAACTTAGAATAATATTTTGCTGTTTTTTGAGTATTAACGTGAATTAAATATTTCGAAATGAATCACGCTGGTTCTAACATGATTTCATATCTTTTCTCTTATTTGGTAGAGTAGGTATTTATGGATATGTTTAATTTTCAGAATCTTCCAGTTATTCAGTGCTCCACAATAGTGAGATGTCGAGCTTGTCGCACATACATCAATCCCTTCGTGCACTTTGTGGACTCCAAGAAGTGGAAGTGCAACTTATGCTACAGGGTTAATGAATGTGAGTGTAATTTAACTAAATTAAATCTGTCCATTGCTTAATTTCCTCTCTGTGTTCTTTGCAGTGCCAGACGAGTTTCAGTACGATCCGGTGAGCAAGACGTACGGCGACGTGACAAGGCGGCCGGAAGTGCGGTCCAGCACAATAGAATTCATCGCTCCCAGTGAGTACATGTTGCGTCCACCGCAGCCGGCCATTTATCTCTTCCTGCTGGACGTGTCTGCCATTGCTGTGCAGTCGGGCTACTTGAACACTGTCTGTGATACCCTGATGGAGCACCTCGACAATTTGCCGGGCGATGTGAGGACGCAAGTGGGCTTCATCACGTTCAGTAATACCGTGAATTTCTACCACTTGGCGGAGGGCTTCAATCAGCCGCACGAGATCACAGTGCTGGACGTGGAGGATGTCTTTCTGCCGTGTCCGGACAGTTTGTTGGTGAATCTCAAGGAGTGCCGAGAATTGATCAAAGATCTGCTCACGCAATTGCCCAAGAGGTTTGGTCAAGGGCACGAGTCTAAGTGTGCTCTCGGGGCGGCTCTACAGGCGGCCTTCAAGCTGATGAGTCCCTCTGGAGGTCGCGTGACAGTGTTCCAAGCTTGCCTGCCGAATTGGGGCCCGGGAGCACTGCAATCGCGTGAGGATCCGAACAATAGGAGCGCCAAAGAGGTGCCTCATCTTGGGCCGGCCACGGATTTCTATAAGAGACTCGCACTGGAGTGCTCAGGGCAGCAGATTGCGGTTGACATCTTTCTCCTCAACAGTCAGTACAGTGATCTGGCGACGCTGGCGGGTGTGAGCAAGTTCAGCGGTGGATGCATTCATCACTTTCCGCTGTTTAGTCATGGAAAAGTGCAGCAGGTGGAGTCTTTTAAGCGCTCCTTCGAGCGCTATCTCACGCGCAAGATTGGTTTTGAGGCTGTGATGCGCGTGAGATGCACTCGAGGTCTGGCAATTCATACATTCCACGGCAATTTCTTCGTGCGTTCTACGGACTTACTGTCGTTGCCGAACATCAATCCCGACGCGGGCTTTGGGATGCAAATTGTGCATGAGGAGAGCCTCTCGGATCTGCGGAGTGTGTGCTTCCAGGCCGCTTTGCTGTACACCAGTAGCAAAGGAGAACGACGGATTCGTGTGCACACACTCTGTCTGCCCGTAGCGGTGAATCTCACGGAGATTCTCTATTCTGCCGATGTGCATTGCATGGTTGGACTGTTGGCCAAAATGGCTGTTGATCGCTCGCTGACGGCCGCGGTGGCGGACGCGCGGGACGCACTCATCAATGCCACCGTGGATGTGCTCTCTGCCTTCAAGATTGCACAGAATCTGCCATCGGGACTCACGGGTCAAGTTATAGCGCCTCAAAATCTCGCCCTCTTGCCGCTCTACATATCGGCAATTCTCAAGCATGTGAGTTGTTGAACAACGGAGATAATGAAGACATTTATTTTATATTTGTTGTTTCCTTTGCAGCCCGCTTTCCGTGTGGGAACGAGCACGAGACTCGATGATCGTGTATTTGCCATGTGCGAGATGAAGACTTTGCCGTTGGATCAGTTGATGAGGTACGTCTATCCGGACTTTTACAATATCGACAGTCTATTTGAGAACCCCAAGGCAAAGGTGGAGCCCAGCAGAATGCAATTGTCGGCGGAGAAGTAAGTTGATAAAATAGTTAATTGATTGATCCATAATGTTAATGATTCATTCCGGCTCATGCAGACT
The DNA here is from genome assembly GCF_947086385.1 of Phlebotomus argentipes. Lineage (NCBI taxonomy): Eukaryota > Metazoa > Arthropoda > Insecta > Diptera > Psychodidae > Phlebotomus > Phlebotomus argentipes. The sequence goes on along the minus strand of NW_026776181.1, from coordinate 1,448,388 downwards.
GGATTCTCGATCAATCTTCTTGCTGGACTGTGGAGCGCAAATACTGATATTCGTGGGGACAAATGCTCAACCGAACATTGTGACCAGTGTTTTTGGTGAGTTTCTTTTACATTTTTTTTTTTATTAAAAAAAATAGAGAATAAATAACATTTTTCTCCGTAATTTTCTAGGCGTTCCATCTGTGAATGATATTCCAGATCTATTCTTCACGCTGCAAAACACTGGAACGCCTGAGTGTGAAGCATTACATGCATTTATTGAGGGTCTGAATGAGGAGAAACCATTTGCTGCATCCATTCAAGTTATAAGGTGAGAATACTTGCTAATGAAGGGAATGTATATATTTTGTGAATTAACATTCGTTACATTTTCCCGTGCAGAGATTCGAGCAGCTACAGAAGCCAATTCACGGAGAAATTGTTGGACGATCGTGCAGATAATTCTCTCTCATATTACGAATTTTTACAGCACTTACGGTGCCAAGTAAAATGATTATTTGTATTAAAGCCGCGAAAGAGAAGGATAACATTCAATTACGACGAAGTTACTATAAATGACTAGCGGAGTTTTAGTGGTTTAGGTTTATAAACTAAAAAGAGAAATAGAAGCAAAGCAGTGAGATGAGAAGTGCAGTGCATATTTGTAATTCGAGCATATTAAAGATAGATGTTGAAAGAAAAGTTGAATGAGGCGAGAAATGCGCGATGGGAGAACATGTGAGGTAAAAATGTATAGAATTGAATGAAATAATGCAGTAGAAGGAGATACATAAATTATACATATATGGAGGATATTTTTTAGTCTTATTATAGCAATTTTCACGCATCGCATTTTGTTTTGTTATCCATTTTGGTCATAAGGTTTTAATGTGGGCGAAGAATACCAAAAGTAAAGGAAAGAAACATAAAACACTCGGAAGAAGACATTTCTTTTATTTTCAATAAACATTGCATTGTGTACAGATTTATTCTGTTTTATTTACTAAAGACAAATGAAAATTTAACAGATTAAAATGTGCTTTGGCGAAGAAACATTTTCCTGCAAGAGTGCAAATGATTTAACTTTTTCATTTTCACATAATGTCATTTTCTAGGATTTACATTCTCTTATTTATTCTTTTTGTAAGATAAACTTACACATTTAAAAGATTTTTTTTCTTCCTTCGGAACAATATAATCGATATGTCTAATGTGAACATAAAAACTGTTAAAGGGGACACAGAAATAATCAATAAACTCTGTCTTAAATGTTGAGAAGGTTGAGAGGAAGGTGATGCAAGTAATGGAAAGATTCAATAAATGGCGTAAATAGGCAATAAATCTCATTGTGTTTTTCTCTTTATCATCTTACAACATCGGTATATTTTACACAAAATGCTTTTTCTTTCAATTATTGAATTTCTTATTCCACTACAATTACTTTTTTACGTTTTATATTTATTGTAATCTAATTATAATGCCATTGAATGACACAAAGATTGGTAAGAAATGATCCAAAAAAGGATGTCAACAGAGGTTGAAAATTCTGGAATGTGTGGAGTGCGTGTCAATAGTTTTTTTTTCTTTATTTGCCCTCAAAGAAAAGAAACAGTAAGAAAAAAAATAAGAGAAGCAAAAGAAGCTGACAAACATTTATTCACTTCTCCAAGCAATTTGTGCAAAAAGTTCTTCCTATTTCCTCGAGAGACTCTCTTTGCTTCTTCTCGCTTACTCAAAGTCAGTGCTTTTCATGTGATTGTCGGAGTTTTTCTTATTACATTTTCATTGTTATTCTAAAAAGTACTCTAAAAGACATTTATTGCTTAACAAGAATTCCTACTGGTTTTATATTCTTAATTCATTTCCTCTCAAAATACATCTGACAACTCACATCGTAGAATTTGGAAAGAAAACGAGTATTAACAAGGGTGAACTTTGTCCATAATAATATTTTCTATTTGAATACACTCGGCGACATAAGATTGTGACCACATTATTGGGCTAAATCATTGCGGTGGAGTTCATTTGATGGATTAATCGGTGTTTGAAGGCAACTTTATTTCACTATTATTGCCTTCATTAAATCAAAGTGATTCAATGATTCAATTGTATAAATCTGCCGAGTGTACAATTTCTTTGGCTTTAACATTACTTGAGGTTCACAGTTGGTTGGAAATGTTTATAGTCTCTCCTAAAAGTTTTTTTTACGGTTTTTAAACGACCAGAGTGACGATATCAGTTGAATTTTAGAGAATCGTCCTCTTTTGATGGCCTCATGGCTGAGTTTAACACTACAACTAATTTGATGGTCGCGTTGAGATGGGAAGCGTCTTGAAATGAGTGTGGTAGAGTATATTCTTAATTGATGCAAGATCCTATTTAATCCGCCAGAACATCTGTAAGGAAAGGTCCAGATCAAATATGTTTCCTCACTGAGTTCCATTACAAATCAGAGAGAAACTCAAACTTTAACCAAAATAAAAGATTTGCAAATAAAAAAATAATAACTTTATTAATAAAAAATAAACATAAAAGATACTATGAAAGTTTATTGAGTAATGCAGGAGACGATTGACTTTCGTTGCCGTCGTTTCTGCGTCTTTTCATGTATCTTTTCACTAGTGGAGCAGCAATTTAGAGCCAGAGCCTCTTTCAGTAAGTCCGGCTGGAAAGCAGGCCTTTCTGGGGATGGTGTTCTGAGTTTCACGGGCAGGGATGTGGGCCTGGATGGACATAGAATCCACGTACCTGCTCTTTCCTCCTGGAACTCATCCTCATCAGATGATATTCTGTCCTCCACGAGCGAAGACTGTCGCGAGACGGACTAGAAAACAAAAAACAATTATTTTTTTTAGAGCAAGTATTAATGCAAATTTTTGTAATGCTCACCGTATTAAGTCTCCTCCTTGGCGGCGATCTCTTGTTCCAAAGCGCCTCGAGCTGGTCAAAGTGCTGTGATTGTGCGAGGGCGGCCTGTTCCGGGCACAGGCTTGTCTGTGATGCCAAGGACTTCATCTCTGCAATTTTCGAGATCTCCTCCATGCTGGCCGATACTGAGAAGCGCCTCTTCAGTCTCTCATCCACCTGAGCCATCATCACCGAAGACGTGAGATGGCCATACTTCTTCTGCCATGTGTACGTGTCCAACGACACCTCCTTCTTCAGCAATCGTCGCTGCGTCGGTCGCTTCGGTCCCGCCGGTCTCAGGTCCTCCACATCCCTGGCCGGAGCTGAGTAAGTGGGGAGCTTCACATAAGACGCCGGTGTGTTGTGGAGACAAATCACGGGGAAGTTCTGGCTGTCAACTAATTGAATCTGTGCCAAGAAAGCGAGTGAAAAGTTTCCCGAGAGTTAATTCACTTGGCGAAAGTTGTGGGATCTCTTTCTCAGTCTCTCAAGGGGGATCTGTTGATTCCACTTGAGGAGCACTACAAGTGGACTTTTGGGGCCGCTCGACATAATAATGGACTCAGAAGTACAGTTGACGGGAGGACTAAAGTGCTCCTTGACTTCTCCTTTCTCGAATTCATGATTCCTTTGCCTCAAATCCTATGCAAATTACCATGCATTCCACCTTCACGTGAATTTCTTATTCACCGTGTTGATGGGAATCCAGCCCAAAAGTGATGAATTAGCCCGAAATGCCGCATAATTCCTTCGCACAAAGATGGAGACTTAATAAATCTACGTTTTTGTAACTGAAAATTTTGATAAAATCGACATTGTGACAAGTTTCACTCCAATCTCAAGTACTCATGAGCCACGAATGGCCTAAACGTGATCTTAAGCGCTTCCTAAGTGGCCAAAACGAGACTGATAAGAGCGTCTTATTTAAGAAGTGAGAATTGGACACTCCAAAACCCATTCCACTTGATAAAACGTTCGAGTAAAGGCGAGCCTAAATTTTGCCGTGCCTCCAAAGTTATGGCGTTCGTAAAAGTATTGTGCCTTGTGGTGATCCTGGGCTGTCTGTCCGCGCAATCCTTGGGAGGGCCTGTGGACGTGCAGAAAGCAGCTGGAGAGGAGTATGGCTTCGAAATTGTTGCGGATTTTGACAAGAAAGCAGTTCATGAGGACAAGAAGAACACGTACGTGTCCAGCAGTCGGATAGGATCAGTTCGAAAGATCAGCGATACGCAGTTGGACATCACATTTGAGAAGAACGCCTACGACATCATGACTAAGTATGCCATTGGTGGGCGAGGAGCGGAGCTTTCTGAGCTGCTCTTTTTCAACGGGAAAACCTATACATTCGATGACAAGACAGGAATCATCTACGATCTGGTGAATAATGCTCTCGTGCCCTGGGTGATTTTGGGCGATGGAAATGGAAATGAAACCACTGGTTTCAAATGCGAGTGGGCCACAGTGAAGGATGATCATCTCTATGTCGGCTCTGTCGGTGTTGAAACTTACGAGAAGAGCAACGTTGTGGATCGCAACAAGATGTTTGTGAAGAAAGTGTCTAAAACTGGCGAAGTGGTTCATGAGAACTGGTTTAATATCTATGACAAGATGAGGAATGCTGTCCAGATGCCCTTCCCAGGATTCCTCATTCACGAGGCTGTCATGTGGTCGGCTATCAACAAACAATGGATCTTCATGCCGAGGAAGTGTTCAGCACAATCCTATGCAGATGTCGATGATGAAAAGATCGGTTGCAACAAGATGATTTTTGCCAACGAGGACTTATCTTCGTTCACATCCAAGGATATCCAGGCTGAACCACTGCAAAATGAGCGAGGATTCTCCAGTTTCAAATTCCTGCCTGACTCCAACGATAAGATCATCGTGGGACTGACAACAGTAGAGAAAGGAAGTACTGTTAACACTGCAATCATTGGACTTGATCTTGAGGGCAAAGTTCTGTACCCAGAGACCAAAGTCGTCAATGATAAATATGAAGGATTGGCTTTCTTCAAACATGTTCTCGTATAAACTAGTATGAAATTCAATAAACCAACGATGTTGTGCTTAAAGACTGCAGACAAAGTGAACAATGCTTATTCAAAGGTTATTTAATTATCTCAAACCCTTGACTTATACTACTCCGAATGTATGCCAAAGGTGAAAGGAATGTTATCTCAATTTAAAAATACTCACGAGTATCCTTGAGCATTCCAGACTGATGTCGAATCGCGTGAATGGCACATGAAGTTGAAGCGACGTGAGCGCAAGTCCTCTCTTTGTTTCCCACACAATTAGTGTCTTATCATCACTTCCAGACACCGCTGTCGTGCCATCAGCTGATATCTTCACGCATGTGACTTGCGCCAAATGGCCAGCCAATGTGTGAAGTTCCTCTCCTGTGTGTAAATCCCACACGATGAGATTGGAGTCCTTTGAGCCCGAAATCACTTGATTCTTATTCGTTACGGGCACCGCCACGCACGTCACGGCATCCGTGTGTCCCACGAGAACCTGAGCCAGCTTCCCTCCCGTTGCTTGCCATACCTTCAGTGACATGTCACGCGAGCCCGTGATCACGTAGAGTGAATCCACGGTGATTACAAAGCAAGTTATATCATCTGAGTGGGAAACAGTGTACTTCTCATCTTCTCGTGTCAGTGACCAAATGCGAAGACTGTTGTCACCGTTTGTGCACACCTGCAAATTCAATTTGATGACAATTAAAGACATTTAACAATTGATAATTATTCTCATCTTGTGGCCCGTGAGACTCTTGAGAGACGACAGGTCATATTTGTGAGATACTGCAGAAAGCTTTCGTAATTTAATTATGAACTAAATATCAATTAATTCTGAAGTATATTACGAGAGTGAAAGCAATACGATGTCACCAATTGGCATTGATAATTCAATTAATTAACACTTCCGCCGGATGGCTTGAACAACCATCAACGTCAGTGACAGCATTGTTTGAATTCTAAATGAAGCTTCAGAACAGAAGCGAAAGCTATAGAAATAATGAGTGTGTATATTCGAATTGAAAGCATGAACATTTTCAAACCATCGTCATCATAATAACCTACGCCCACTATTAAGCCCCGCCTGTTTAACGTCAAACTCACCGCAAATTTCATATTGTTGGTTACGGCTAGTTGCTTATGAGGTCCTTGAACAGTTTGCAAAATAGCTGCAGAATCTGCTACCCACACATGCAAAACTCCATCCCTGTCGGCTGACAAGACTCTCCTGGAATCCATCATCGCGACAACAGCGTGAATAGTCGCGCCATGGCCTTTGAAAGTGGTCACAACTAATCCTAGAGTTAGTCCCACCACAATGACACTCTTGTCCTCCGATCCGGAAACCACGAACTCTCCGTTGGGCGAGAAACTGACCGCTGTCACAGGTCCTGAATGATAGTTCAGGGTCGTGGTGACTTCCGGGGTATTAAGTTGCCAAATAGCCACACTGCGTCCTGAGGCTGAGGCGGCTAATTGGGAGTCCCTGGAGATGTCAAAGCACGTGATGGGCACATTGCCCACGTTGTATTGCTGCTTCTGTGCTGAAATATGGCGCGAGGCTTTGCGCCTCTTGGGTCTCAAATGTGCGAAAGAATCCTCATGGCGGAAGGAGTAGAAAGTGATCTTATTCCCACCGACCGTGATGAGGAAGTCATCGTCATTCGTGCAGTAAACCGCAGTCACTGAGCCCGGATTTGGTGGCAGAGATCTGATAATTCGTCCTGAGTGCATGTCATATATCAGAGCCTTGGTGTCCTCACATCCCACTATTGCTCGCTGACTGTCCTGGGCAATACACATTCCTCGGACCTGCCAAACAAGTTAATCTGTCAAGTTGTCTCCGGCCAAATCACGAGAACTTTATCGCCATGTCTTCAACTTCCTCTACCCAAAAAATGAGGGTGAGAGAGGATAAATAAAAGAACAAACTTCAGCATATTTCTTGGCCATTACACATCGCACAGGCTTTTGGGAAATATTTCGCACGATTTACTCTCGGCCAACATTCTTCGGTTACTTCTAGCATAATTATTCTTTTCACTTCGATGTGAAAGTTACTTTTTGAGGGGTGCGGCTCTTGAGTTTGGCAGCAAGATGTATTTCATTCCCATATCAAATATAAATAAATTCACGAACAAATATTCCAGGAAATATTTATTCTGGCCCTCGGGAAATCTTTTGAAGAGTGTCTCAAGTGAAAAAAAACGAAGAATTGTCTAAGTTCTTGAAAAACAATATTTTAATAAACGATTCGTCCGCATGAAATAAGTGAAATTTGTTCAAAATCCGCATTTGATTGCCCAAGGAGTACGCGGAAAAATAGAAAATACTTTTTGAATATATTTTTGAAATACCACTGATGTTCAGGAAGAAAATTAATTGGGTTATTATTGCGGAATTCAGAAAGACGTTTAATCAATTTTCATTTACGTTTTACACAAAATCTATTGGCCAATATCGGATCTGCGCTGGTCTTTGTCAGTCTTACACATTTATGTTCTCACACCCTGTCTTCGTCTAAATAAATAAACATTCTCTAGGATACCCAATTACCTTCGATTTATGTCCCTTGAGCGAATGTAATTCTGTTCCGGTCGCCAGCGCTCGCAGATACAATCCATTATCTTCGCACAATGCCAGCAGGAATACCTAGAGGGAAAATAGGGAGACATTGTAAAGCACCTCAGCACAAAGGGATGGTCTATCCATTCACAATTTTCTTGTTTAATTTTCCCACTTTTCTACTCAATGAGCCCAACACCCATTTTCTCACACTGTGCTAAGTGTGTTGCATCGTTGCTATTGAATTGAGAAATCAATGTATACCTTCAACTCACAACAGCGGAGATCCTTTAAAGAGTAATTGAGTTTTTCTCCTCCTCGTCAAATGAGCTTTCTTCCCTCTCGAAGACTTTTAGCACATCATAACAAATTGCTGGGTATTAAAAGGAAATTTTCGCCCATGTTTAGATACTCGTTTCACTTTTTTCTGGCCTTGTCTGGATAACTCAATAGAGGCAATTTTTCACGAAAGACGCAGAAAGAAAAGTTGTATTTCACTCTAAGATAGCCCGTGGGGTTGATATGATAAAATCGATATCAAATAAATATCAATTTAGCATTCCTTTTGTCCAACTCACCAAATATTTTTTTTCGATTCAAGCATAGAGAAGAAAAAGCCTCAAATCTCAGAGAAGAGATTGTATATAAATCAGGGCTTTTTATCCCCTCCTTTGATGGGGATTTCTGAGGGCGAAATTGCAAAGAGGCTTTTAAGAAAAACTTATTTTGAGAGAAAGATTTTGACACAAAATTGAGTTTCCCACCCATGAGAGGGATTTAAGCACGGAATTCGCAGAATTGGCGTTTCATGTGAATTTCGGTTGTCTTAAGCGCCAACCTTAATTACTTCCGAGTTGAGTAAAACTTCAAGAGAGGAGACTTTGTAATTCAATATATCACCTGCGATGAACTCTCAACGTCTTATAGGCAAAGCGTATTCATTGAATTAAGAGCTTCAGTTCATTAATTTATACCCAAACCCCGGGAGAAAATGCAAATGTTTGCCTCAAATTGAAAAATCAATTTTGGAATAACCATCAAATTACATTTATTTAACTTTACGTGATAGCTTTCTCAAAAGCAAACGAGATATTCTTATCGTTATCCTTGCAATATCCATTTCCAATCTAAGAATGACATTTGTATTGAGAGTCTCGCTCTGCCGTGCTCAAATGGAAGTATCAGATTCCAATTATATTTTCCCAAGGCAAAAACTTTCTCCATGTGGCATTATGTAATGTTTAGGAGGAGTTCCACTGGTGTCACAAAAAAAAGAGCAAATGGAAAATCCCACTTTATATTAATCGTTTCTTGCCAGTGACATTCAATTCATTGGATATTAGCATAAAACAGTCTCATGGGCGAATCTTGTATCGCCCCCTCTCACGTTTAGTTCGAGTCAATCATGGAGCTTTCACCAGATTTTCGCTGAAAGCTTTTCCACTCCACCCTCTCTCTCTGAAGCACTCAGCGGAACGCAATTCTCCTGGAGGTATTTGCTCATCTTGTGACTTCTCTCGTGTGCACGTAAAGCACTTGACAATTTTGAATATTGTCTATGATAACAATTTAGAAATAGAGTGTATTTAAGGAAAAGAGTAAAAGCACTTCCAAGAAAACAAAAGAGGGGAAAAAAGCAGAAGAGATGTATGTTTATCGGAGATTTAATATCATGTTCACAATACTAAAATAATAAAAAAATTTCACTTTCATTCTTCTTGTGTGAAAGCTTTCGGTAAATAATAATGAATAATCGAACAAACTCTGCGCAGATTATCTATAATTTTGAAATAGGTTTAAGTTAAGGTTAAAGTGTTCAAGTTCCGTACGCAAATAGTCAAAGTATCTGTAGCGATATATAGATTTCAGTCACATTATCTCTCTCCTGAAATTATTTCTGCACCCACAAGTGTGCCCATAAACCAGCAGTGCATTGTTGTTCATGTCACATAAATTAATGATGATGCCTTATCTCCGCATACGGAGTGTTTTTGGTTCCATTTCCCCAGGTTGGAGGTTTGTAGGAAATCTCATTATGGGTTACTCAGACGAGTCAATATCTCAGCCCACAAATTAATCCCCTTCGCCTTTTCAATTTCACACTAAATTGAACTTACGCGACCACCTAATCAAGTTCCTCAACCCACAGTGACCACAGTGAAATTAATTGATCGTTCAGACACTCACCGAGTCGCTGGAAATTTCAAAATTCATTATCGGACTGTTCAATTGGATCGTGTTGAGGAGTGTAAAATTTTCCAGAGACCAGAGGCAAACCGTGGTGTCGGTACTCGAAGAGACCAAGACATCGCTTGCATTGCTCACGTGAACGGCAGTCACAGGTCCTCGATGGTGGTCGATTTTCATAACCTTCAGGAGAAAAGAGACGTATGAGGCACACAATTTTGCCACGTAATCCGTTGAAATGAGCTCACGGTATTAAAATTGGAATATCAACACAAATTAATCTTCTGGGAAAGTGGAATTGAAGGGTTAAATTACAAATAGCATGTGAGATTCATTTATTTCGCGAGGAAGATGGATGGACGAGTGTGAAAACCGTCTCTAAATCGCGATTCAATCCATCATTCTAACAGGCTATAGTAATCTTTTCCCATATAAAATACTATATTCGTGTTTGTTTATTAGCAAAATGAAATATCGATGCGACTTAGAAAAGCACCACAATTCAGACTGACACGAAATTACCCTTCGAGATGTGCTTTTGTCATGGCTCACTGTTTCCCTCTTAACATCCAGAAATGATTCACTTACCAATTTTCCCGTTTCCATCGATGATATTATGATGCTAGAATCGTCTCCGCCACTAATGATATATGTATTATTCAAGGCATATGTAACACAAATGACAGCAGCTATGTGTTCCCTGTGGGCAGAGAAGGGAAGTGCCTCGTAAAATGTTGCACACACGGGAGAGAATGGATAGAGAAAAGAATGGGGATTTACCATATTCGCTGTTTCATTGTCAACGTCCTCATGTCCCAGAGAATTACAGATGTATCCTCTGATCCGGTTATGAGATAACTCAATTCCCTGGCCACGGTGAGGCATGTCACGGGTCCGCTGTGCCCTTAAAAGTCAACCCAGAAAAGTACAATTGATGGGCGAAAGTGAGAGGATTTTCACTCATACCTTTGAATGTGTGGACCAGACTGTTGTTCATGATGTGCCACAGCTGAACGTCGCCCGTTTTGGGACCAATAATGAGGTGTTGTTTCGATGGTGACAAATCAATCGTGCGGATTTGTCCGGTGCCCGACACGGTCATTGTACGAATTTGCGATGGCAGAGGAACTGGAAGCCATCCCGACAGAGGGACCAGCAACTACAATCGTAAGAAAGGGACACTCATGAACCTTTCGGTTTAACTTGAAAGAAAGTCAATTGATTGTCAATGTAGATGGTGACGCTACAAATTAATAATTGTAGATATTGCTAAAGACTTACAGGCACAGTGTAGCCATCGCACCAGGCAGTTGCTGATCTCACAGTGATGCTGAGGAGGGAATTGTCATTCTCGTCATGCTCAGAAATGGGTCTGAGCCATGAAATCACCTGCAAAATTATTTTCCACTTAGCATGTCTATCCCAAAACTGTCCCTCTGGATCTCACCTGGGCGCCCAACTGCATGGGATCCCTCGTGAGGACATCACTCGACTTCCTGATGGTGTAGTAAATCAGCTCGATGTCCCTGTCGAGAATGTGACACCGGACATGCTCAATGAGGCACCGCAAGTAGCTGATGGAGACCGTTTGGAGCTGAAGTGGAACAAATATTTGGATAAATGATTAGAAGAGACAAGTCAGGACGTCATCTTCACTTTATATCTTCCGCAACATTTCACTGCAGAGGAGCATTAATCGACCAGAGACGCAAGAGAGCATTTTATTTATGATTATGTCCAAAAGATTGTTTTCTTATGGAGCATGAAATCTTTTTATTACACCATTGGACATTGGATTTTCTCCCAATATTATTACCGCTAGGTGGAAATAAATAAAACATCCTGGCAATTCAATTGACAGGGAACACACATATAAAATTCCATCTTGGAAGATATTGAGCATGAAATTTCGGTAATATTCACAAATTTTCGGGTACATCCCTTTCGTGAATTCTGCTCTGAATCATCCATTTCACCTCTCTGGTATAAAAATAGATTTGTTTTCTTCTCAATCTTCGAGGAATTCCCACTCTTTTATTCCTCATTCACTTAAAGTGTTATTTATTTCGTTGGCAAACAGGAAGAAAATGTCTAAATATTTACAGTAATTAATAGGACATACTCTTCTGCCTTCTGCCAATATTGTGAAATTACTATAGCCACTCGCAAAGGTGATTGCTCGACAAAATCCAATTTGCAGAGCCATTTAATAGCCAAGAGTTGCGTTTACTCACTTTATTGTTTCAGAATTTCTTTCAATATGTTTCCTTCCTGTGCTCAAGTGAATCAAAATTGCTCAGTATGTATGTATGTAAATTTATCGAATGAAGAATTCGTCTTCTGAATTACAGGATCCCTTTTTATTTCGCCGTGTAAACCATATCCACACATTCTAACTTTGGGTAATAAATTTTATATTTAATTTGGAACTTTTCATGATACTAAGGCCAGCAAATTCTATCAACTTATAGTTAATAAATTCATTGAAAATCGTAAAGCGTTCGACACGTTTTGGTGGCTACGCTTAACCTTTTGAATTATAAATGAAGATGAAAGGTGTGTAATAAGGTCTGTAAGGCGATTTATTGCCTCTCACCACAAGGACTGTCTTTGAACATTCTCTTTGATATATTCTCAGCAGGACATTTTAATAAAGCAAGACAAATCAATACTTAATTAGTCAGTCTGTCGTTCCAAATATTCATTGAAGTACAAAGAAGTAGAAGGCACTCACCGACGCTAAGAGAAAGTCGAAATTACACATAGCGATGGTCTTGAGCTTCTCCGTGTCTTCGGACCGCATCAAGTGGTGCCAGGACTCCTCCACGTGGCGCACACTGTAGGATAGCTCTGCCCAGGGTAGCATATTGCTAGGCCGACTGCTCACAGTCTCCTCATGAGCAGTGGGCTGCAGATGTTGCTGTTGCTGCGGAGATTTGTCTGTGGGATGACTGATAGTCGTCTCGTCACTCTCCTCACCGTCCTGACTGAAGAAGATGTTCGCTAGCTCCGTGTGCGCCAACCGCCTGGCCTCCTCATCCATATACCGTGACTTTGCAATTTGAGCACACAAGTCATGACGCCACTGGAGCAACACCTTGCCCGACATCAATTTCTCCCGAATCAGGGGTTCTGTGCAAATTAAAATTTACCATCACACCCAGCGCACATCCTTCTTGCATTTGGGATGAATGAGTATTATTTCTGGCTTTTGTGATCTCTCAAGGATAACCTGAAACATCATCTATTGCTTACAGTGAGATTTTCATCAGGAGCACACTACGCGTGTTTCAGACATTTACAGAGTAAACCGAACACTGTAAAATTTATTGAGGATTATATTCAAGATGAAACTGGATAAATTCCAGTAAACATGAAATTTGGATGGAACACATGAGTACATTCAATAGAAAAGGCGCCAGAGCGTATGTTTACCTTGCTCAGGCCTTCCATCAAAATTCTTAGTTAAACTTAAATCCTCCTCAAAGTACAGTGTCACAACCCTCACCCTGAAATACCTTAATGTACAAGTGATGAGAATTCACAAATCTGCCGAAGATTTCGCTCGGCACTGAGGAAAGCGGAAAGAAAAGTCCCTTCATTGGGATTTGCCAGGGTCGTCATCAGAGCACATGGAAAGGGAATCAATTGAGCGGAAAAGGTATAATACTCACTCATTCGATTGCGGATTGCCCGGAAGGTGGAGAAATTGAAAACTCCCTCGTTGGAATCAATGAGTGCGTCGCTGTTGTGAATTGGCATGAGCAATTCCAGCAATTCTGTTTCACTCAGCCCGTACTCCGTGCACGAGAGGTAAGTAGCCAACCTCGCTAGACCTCTTTTTCCGAATTCACCCTCAATTTCGCGAAATAGGCGATTCACGTACGTTTCAAAGGCCTCATCCTGTCGCATTCGTTTCAATGTGGTCCTGTTACTCTCCTGAGACAGATCAAAGAGGCTTTCGGAACTCTTGAAGCGCTCCTTCTGGATGGGCGTGAGCTTGAGGGCGTCGATAGGGATGGTAGTTGAGCAGATGAGGAAGACATTGGATGGCAGACTAATGGGCAGCCACGATAGAGCGGCCACAATGTCACAGTCAAGCGGATTGAGCTTGTGGAGATCATCGATGAAGAGAAAGAGCACGTCATTGGGCAAATCCTCGCAGCGTTTCAATAGGTTTTGGAACCAGTTGTTGATGTAAAAAGGATCAAATGAGGCATCCTTCGGTAAGTATCCCTCGGGAATGTTGAATATTATTGAGATTTGCTGGCAAATTACTCGCAATAGCTCCAAACTGTATGCCGACCGTGGAGTTTTTGACCTGGTGAAAATATCCTAGGATCGATCTCTGTTTCTCTAGATCATATGTATGTAGGTTTAATAACTTACGCAAATCTTATCACCCGGTGAACTTTAGCGTTGTCGAACCATCTCACGACCTGACCATATAGCTCGGCGATGAGGCTACTCTTGCCGGACCCGTGGTGACCGTAGATAAAGTGTGGTGCATGCCTGGACCCGGATCGATAGTGTTGCATCACATTTGACCGCAATCTCTCGGGCACCGCGGACGACAACAGACTCTTGCTGGTTTCGTGCTCGCCCACAAACACCAAATGTATCGAATGCTCGTGAAATATTTCCTGTTTGCGCGGAAATGACGGTGTATGATTACGAATTTATTACAAAGTACATTTTCATCCGATATACAGGGATGTTGTTTGTGTCTGGATTCATGCTTTTAGTGGTTGTGATAAATTTATTGATGTTCGAAATATTTCACGCGTTGCTTATTTACTAGTGAGGATAAAATGTCAATTGGATATAGGGATGATTTAATATGCAATGGGCTCACCTGAACTGTCTTTTTTCTGCCCTTTATACAGTCTGGATCATTGATGAGACTCCGATCGATTGTCGCCCTCAATTTCTCAACGATGGTGGTCTTGAACACAGCCAAATAATCTTCGTGACTCTCAGTGTCTGGGTCAATTTCCGCCGCTTCACCCTCAACCCTGTGGGTGGGATAATAAAATAAGCGCCCCTGCGAAAGGTCAAAGGGTGGATTGGGAGCGTTCGGACGATATAGAGAGAAATTTTGGGTGATTCACACATGAAGACATTCAACAGAGTCACGCAGAAAATTGACTCCATTCGGTGAAATTGACTAACAAAATGTGCTGGTAACTCACGTGAGATTTTGCATGTTGTCCGGCGATAGACATTCGGTTAATTGCTTCTTGATTTGTTGGGCACCATCACGCAATGCTGATGGCGAAGACCACTCTCGGAACACCGCCATCATATTATCTCCACGAGAGCATCCTGCTAGTGTCACAGGGAATTAATTAAGTCACACCATCGAGGACATACACATACAACTCACCGAGAGCCGTGTCAACCTCTCGTTCCAGCGCAGATTTCAGCATGAGGCGCATTTTTTGCGCCAGCACCTCATCAGGGAAAGTCGATAAGCTCTTTCGCAGTGTCCTCTCGAGCACATCCTTCATCTCCCGGCACGTTTTCACCCATTCACGCTTCTCCTGGTGCCTGCAAAGGCAGAATAATGAAGATTTTGGAACTCGTGTTGCGCCTCTCACTCCAGAAAACGCGTTCCCCAAATCGATGAATATTCTTTTCTCGAGCGCCAAATTGAAATTGAGAACTGCGAAGGGCTTTTATATAAAATTTATACGGATTTTTCGCCGATGGAGTACCAATGAGGCGCCACCAGGAGGGATAAAATAAATTTGCATTAAAGTTAGAAAATTCGACGATTTATGTATTTTTTGTATTCTTGGTTAGCATGAAATTGAATATAGAAAGTTCTATTAAATCATCAACCACAGTAGAGTAAATCGACCGAATAGTCATGTTTTTCGTTATTTCGGTTAATTCATAAAACTTCACAAACCTCTCAGCAAAATTTATTGCTTCAGCACAAAAGCTTTCTAACTCTGCTCCTCAACTCGTGACGTGACTTTTGTGTTGAAAATTTAATAAGTAGGTATACCCATTGTGGAAGAGAACGTCAATTTGAAAATCCATGGCTCACCTGACGGTTTCTGTTGGCTTGAGGAGATTGAAAACATTGTCATTGTTTTGGTCACTGTAGCACGTCTGAAGAAGGTTTCTCTCCTCTGGACAGCAGTTCTTCTGTACACACTCAAACACGTCTGCCTCGATGGAGGTAGGCAGGACAAACGAGCCCGCATCATTGCCAATAAGTGCCTTCCTCACAAAAGAAACGCAGAATCTTGTTAGCATGTAATTAATGTTCACCTAAAGATACTCACAAGAAAGAAGACACTCTTTGAGTCACGCATGCAAATTCGAACTTCGCTCAAGTGGTCGTCCAGGCGGTAAGGATCTGCATCTACGATTGCCTCTCCGCCTCCTGTGCCGAAGTGCATGTCGACGAATTCCATCTTTTGCGGGAATTTCAAATGACGTCATAGAATGAAATTGAATGCATGTTCAGTATCTCCGCTTGAGTACTTTCGAGATGTTTTCCATTACCTCAATTTGTCTATCGTCGTAAAATGATTGTATTTCCGGGCCAACGACTTCTAGCAGTACACGTCTCTCCTCCTTAAATTCTGCAACAGAGTTGATGTGGGGCAAGATTTAGGGGTGTAGGAATTTTTCTTGTCCAGGGCATTATCGCTTTTGATGGGCTTTCTTGGAGATTTAATTGGATTCCCATGCAAATTAATTGGATTGTGTCGACCAACTTTTTAATCGAAGGCACTTAGCGTGAAAGGGTTGCAGATTCACAGAGTGAAGCAATTGATTATTTTTGTAACTAGTATGCTGCAACTCTCTGTATATAGGGTACAGTTCTTAGAGCGCAGACACAAATAATAATAATAATAACTCTCTCACTTAAATGCTTTTAGTTATGTATGTATATTTTCAAAAATATATGACTAAAAGTGAATATTCTTCTCTGGGACAGATTTCTGTCAGTCAGCTCTACAGAGTTCACTCAATCGCCTCACTCTGTGTGTAGTTAAATCATGAAACAAAGCACTTTGCCCTCCTTTCTGACTGAGAAAGCCAACTCATCGCGAAGGAGGCTGGCAATATTCCATCCAATTTCCTCTCTCTAGAACATTTATTAACTCTGTCGCTGATATAAAATGGGGCATATAATGTATTTTGCAGGGGAGTGTAACACACTCGTGCCGAAATAAATTTCCTCGGCGGACTAATAGAACGTCTTTGGCACAGACAACAGTATGATCTCACCTCTCTTATTGCTGGCAACGTAGATCTTGATGAGGCGGGGGGCGGGCAATTTCGTGTTTCCGCTCACCTGACCCCGCAAAGCACTTAGAACTGCCTCCTCCACGGTCACAGCCATCGTGTGGAGTGAAAGCAAGAGAGCCTGGCGAAATTACTTCACGTTCCCCGGGTGTCCCTCATTCATACAGTGCCTGGAAAAAGGAGATGGGAAATTCAATTTACTCTCATCGGCCACGCAATATGCTTCGATAGAGAAAGTCATTAAAAATCATGACAAAGGATTCCGAATCTGATACACGCCCCGTGAAAAAGCATAATCGCGGTTTCCTAATTTCCACATTTGGTTCTTCGTCATTTTTCTCTCTTCGGCGGAGCCGAGAGTGCCCCAAATGTGGCTCGCAAGGGGTGAGAGAGAAATATTGTAATTTTCAGACTCAAATTGCGGAAATGTTTCATGGTGAGTCGTATTTGATTATTCATCTGTGCAGTATGTCCCAAAATGCCTGATTGCTAACTCCAAATGCAAACAACCGCCTTTTAGCAGACTCGTCAAATACCACAAAATTATACATTTATCGGTCAATCGTATCATTAATTGCATCAATCGAGCCTTCATTGAGTCATAAGTCACGCGAATATTAATTTGGAAATACTCTTAGGCAGGAAAAGAACTAAATTGTACGTAAATTGCAGTGGAAACAGTTTGCCCAAACTTACGTAAATATACATGCATATCATTGACTAAGAGTTTTTCGCTCTCATTATCTCAACCTATCCATTAATTGAAAAGTAAAAGAATTAATTACAGTGTATATTATTCCAAAACTTGCTGTATCGCCAGCAGAGCTTTCCTAGTGCAAACTTTGTCCGTTATGAACAATATGATGGAGCAAAAGGGCTTTCCAGGGCTGAGCTTCCGTTTGCTATTGGACGGAGAAGCCGCAGAGGGAAAACCCCTAAGTAAATATTAAATGAAATGTTCCAAACCCCGGATCCCAGACTAACCCTTTGCTGACCATCTGGAATATTTTGAGGATTCTTAATTAAAATTAACCTTGCACTGAGGTTAATATTTGCTGAAGGATAATCAAATAGTTCCAACTTGTCCTGCCCTCTTGAGAAAAATGCACAACCCAATGGATTAGTGGCATTAGTGGGGATTATCATGGGGTTCGCCTAGAAGCTCTTTCATTATTAGACTTAATCTCTTTAATAGCGTCCCCTTAAATACTGGGTTGAGGAGGCAAAGATCAAAGGGCGAATTAAGGAACAAACTTTAATGTTCGCGTCCACTTAACTTAGCCATGGGAAATTGTCTTCAGTGGCATAAAAGCACCAACATGAGTCACATCATCGTAAAACTGAGCATCTGTGAACTCATTGCGTCACTCGCGGTTTTCGGGCGAACCAAAAGTGGAGCTCGAGGGGTGCGGAAAAGTGCTGAAAATCACTCTGGGAATTGTGCTGAAAAGGAGCCACACAAGCGCCATAATATCGTCTCTATAGCTATCAATTTGAACCACCTGTTGTGCGTGCAGAAGGCACTCCCCGTGAAGAAGCGGTGGGTGTGGGTTAATGTGGAATTTTCTTTGGGTTTTCACGTACGCTGGAAAATAAATGGATTCGTGTACAATCAATATTCCATCATCGCCACCAGACTAATAAATTAATGCAGCACCGCGGTGTCCTCAGGAAATTTGCTAATTCATCAAATCATGCCAACACTTTTAAGCAGAGAGATTCTTGTATTGAGTCACGACACTTCACTTTTGTACCAGAAAACAGAAGTATTTCATCATGATTATCATTGTATCAAGTATGCAGATTTAGATGTCTTTAGTTTAAAAATCTTGCTATCTGTATGACAGAATATCAGTTCATTTCAACTAGATTGCTCACTGTGGCAGATGAAAAATCTTCAAATATTGACTATACTCCTGAGAAATATAGTTACCAATATTATGGTAGTGCATTTGTCATTGTGTCAACTTGGAAAATCTCAATGATGTGTAAAGGATTTGTGATGTGACACATGGGTCGCATTCCGTCATGTTCACAACATATGTTGCCACTAAGCTTTCCGAGATTAGTTGAGCTGTTTCCAACCAAGTTCATCATACAATTCGCATGATGTCACTACTTGGAAAATTGTCACGGAAGGAAGCAAAAGATGTCGTAATAAATAATTTCTTTAAACTTTTGCTCTGCTCTGGAGATCATTGACGCGTTATTCATAAATGACAGTTCTCAGTCTATTTATTTGACATAAAATATGTCAAACGGAATTTAAAACTTCTTTAGGACGTCTTTCACATCTCTCTCGACCCTTTTCCTTACACAAAACATATTCACCAACCAAGTAATATGACAAGAGAAAAGGAATTTCGCATGCAAAATAACCTGTTAAAGAAGTGTGATCAAAGTCATAGTATTTCAAATGAGAGACATTTGCAGACCTTTTTCATCCAATTAGGTGGAGTTCATACTCGGAAAAAAACACCCATATCTTATTCATGTAGAGGGAAATGCTGGTGGGATGAAAATCATAGGTGGAAATTACATTTCGCTCCAAGTGAATAAAATTACGCATAGGGGTGAAAATCAATAATTCAGCGGGTTGGAAAACAAGCCAAAAGCGTCCTTCTCAAGCTTCTGAACACCCTTTTTGTCTGATGCGAGCAGCTCCCCTCGCATAGGGATGCTGATTAACGTTGGCAAAGAGGGAAGATCTCTCCATTCAAGCCAAAATGTATTCCATTGAATAAAATTTCATTTCTAAACTTGGACAAGGCTGCAGGCGAGGTTTTCAATCAAAAAAGCTCTTTAATAAGATGGAAATAGTCTGGTATTCGTTTTGAGTGTAAAGGTAAATGTTTTATGGAGGGAAATCTGATATTTCTCATAGCATTTCCTTTAATTTATGTAATGTTTCTATAAAATGCTAACAAACTTTTTATTAAAGTTGGCTCCTTAAAGCTTTCTTGCTGTACCGAAACCTCTCAACTGAATGCTTTCAATAAAAACAACCAGCAATGAGAATCCATCCTAGGGAAAACTCGAACATTAACAATCTCAGGATGTTTCAAGAGTATTCCTCGTCGGCATATTAACACCAACACTCAGTCTTGGACGAGGGTGAAAAAAGGGCGACCATGAAGTTGTTGAGAGCCGTGCTGGAAAACTTTTTTCCAGCTATTGAGAGGAAAATTTCCATCTGAGGATTGGATTAAAACTGGAGAGTGGAATGGAGACATAATTAGCACAGTAACTCTCTCTCTCTCTCACATGATGTGAACTTTTTAGGAGATTCGCAAGAGGATTGTATTTATGTGAAAAATTCCACTGCCACACGGCGAGAGTTCAGCTTACCACCAACAGTCAGTTCATTTTGGCCGGTCTGCCAATTAAAAACACGGAAAAATTCCCACTAAATTTAATTAGTATCAGTAATGAAATGAATTTCATCTCTGCGGGTGCATTGCTGAGTACTCTGTATGGTACCATTATCGTTGGAAATTAAATTAGAACGTCCTAAAAAGTCATTTGTGAGATTCACAATGGATTGCACCGGGATAATCGGATTTCGTAGTTTAATTGAATGAAAAAGAGTTGTTTTTCTCCTAATTAAAATGATAATATTTTATGCCAACGAAAGAAGAAGTAAATGAAGCACTAATGTTTACGCAAATTCTGTCTGACAAGCTGTTTTATTTCATTATAGTGAAATACAGTGTGAAACTTCCCCCAAAAATTCTTTCTTGTCTTATTGCTGAGAGAAACTTTATGCTCTTATTTGCAATCGGAATAGTTAATTACATTCATAAACTTCTTACGATTACTGGAAAATATTAAATTTTGATTCACTTTTGATACACTCGACGAAGAAGTTCCATTTGAAATTGATTAAATAGAGCGCAAAATTTCCTTTCTTTCTTTGAAACTACATGTACGTGATGACAAACAGTGTCATCACCACATTTCTGTAGTATGACAAATGTGTTTGTTGAATTTTCGTTTTTGCATTTTTTGCACTCCACCATTCACGAGAGCATTTTCATATCAATTTTAGCTGTGGCATGTGTACTGCGTAACGTATAAATTGACTGGAATTTCAAGTTGCATCAATCAATATAAACCATAAACGACAAAAAATTTTCCCAGTCATCCATAAATATTATATGTACTCTCTATTGTAAGTCAAGGGCCGCTGGCAATAAAGAAGGTCTCAATAATAATGTCATTTCAGATTTCTTATAGATAAAATTGATTTCATTTGTCACTAGGCAAGGAGATTAATTGCCATGTGAGGTACGTTTTAATCATTCGCCGATGGCAAATGATTGCCCTCGTCAATCTTCCGTTACCCATCAATAGGAAGTGTGACAAAAAGCTCTTCGCACAAGTCAATAAAAGCCTCCGAATGAGCTCACTTGATGGAGGGAAGAAGCTACATAGCGAGAGATATTATTTTGCCATGACAAGAGAAGCTGGAAAGTACATCAATTTGGTATTTTGCACAAAAGCCTCTTCTCAGCAACACACGAAACCATCGTAATCGAGTTGGAGTTGTTCCCATTACAGATTGCATAGCAAGGCGCGCGCCTCTGCATTTGACACATTTGGGTAGGGAAAGTTTACCTATCTCCGACTCTCAATTTCTATGTGCAGAGGAAGTCTCATCAGGTGAAATTGTGTATGTGTCTTTGATCAATCAAACGGCGCAATTGTTTGATATGCGAGTCACACAATTTGCCAACATTTGCATCCCACTCGATTGGGTGCACAATCTGCTACAATATTTAGCCATATTTTCGCTCACTGTGTGGAAGAATTGAGCAAATAAACTCAGTTTAGTGAGACGCACTCGCCTCGGGCGCTTTTCCATAGCACCAGACTAAATATAAGTACAGTGGAAAGCGATATAAATTCATTTCTCTGCAGTCGTGCCGGTGGATTTCATATTCATCCCACCCGCATTGGAATTAAGTACACACATAGCAAGGGGTGTGAGAAAAAATGCAATAAAACTCAATTGATCTACATAAAAACACGTTCTGTCCAATAACTGATGCTTCGAAAATACCTACCGTATTATGATATTTTTTGGTTTGAATTGGAAAAACTTTATGAATTTAGAACTATTTTTCGAAATATTTCCAGGTAAATGCGCTAAAACCTAATTAGAACTTAAGATATTTATTGGTTATTCGATTAAGTCATGTGATATTAACATATATTTTCTGTATTGAATTAAAATCAACAGTCATATAATATAATGAGAAATGTATCTTGTATTTTCTTGGAAAGACGGATAAAATTGGAAACCAACCTTTTGACAAGCTCTCAAATTAGACCTGATCTTGGGCATACACTTAAAATCCGTACCTTGATTTTCAATATCTCCCCGTGAACCCTATATTTTTTATTAGAAAATATCTTGTGAATAGATGATGAATCTCCGTCAAGTGTTCAGTATAGAAAGATTTTCAAGGGTTTTTCGTGTTGAATTTCATCTTCCAAGAGTCTGTATACAAGGGGAAAGTCGAGTGAACAAAAGAATGAATGTTAACACACTTTTTCACTCTCTTTCAAATGTATGAAGCTCAAGAGTGTCTCCTTTGTATTGCAGCCTCGTGCAAAAATAACACCTTCCCGACGAAATTGAATTTTCAAGTGTGGGTGAGTAGTTTTGAAGCCTTCAATTGTTTATCAGTTGCCACAGAAAGCAAGTATGGAATTCCAATTGTGTTCACCACGGGAAGTCCGCTTATACATTTCACTCCACACTTTATGTATAAAAAGTTTTCTCAATTTTTTCAGTATTTAATTCAATTGTTGGGAATTGTGGAATTTATTAAACTGTGCAATAATTGTCAAAAACTGTATTTGAGATTTCTGTAGATACTAATTTTGCAATATTGTAGACGTTGTAGATAGAAATGCATAGATGTATTTTTTGAGATTTATCTCTGATTTTTATTTATTTTATGTTGCAATGTCGAAAGGTATTTCATCGAGAAATCCTTTACATCTTTTGAAAGCTTTTCCATATATAATATATGGCAAAGCGCAATCACAAATTGCAGTCTGGATTACGAAGTAAAAACTTCAATGCAAAATCATATTTCAGCGCATTGAATCGCGATTTTCGGCTTTGACGATATATACGAAAAATTGGATTTTCACTAAAAAATATATCTGAAATCCCAAGGAACGTATTCTGCATAACAAAGAGATCTTAGTTCTGCGCCTTATCTTGCTCATGTTGTAGGGATATTCCAATGGATTTCACAGTAACAAAGCCAACCACTTAACAATGCTTGAGAGAAAGTTTTCATGGAAAGAAAGTGAAGACATTCAACAAATTTCAGTGAGGGAAATGAAAAGTTTTCCCTAAACTTCTGAGAATTGTACAAGAGATTCATTTGCATAAGTTAATTGTTTAGATTTCGCGATGGAATCAAAATTGGAACCTATTTTTTCACTTCTCAGAAATATTCCTATTCATCCTTCAGAGTCACGAAATGAACGTAATCTCGACTATATTTACGTCTGGCAACTTCTCAAACCTTCACTATTCAACCCTCGTTACACAGTTGTGAAATATGGCAGAGATACAAATTTAGGAGTGAGAAATTTCACTGTAATAAATGTGTCTCAACCACCCTTCTTGCTCCCTTGACATTTTCTCAAGTTACATTAATTTTAATTTCTCAAGAATATTCATTAAGAATGAAGCAGACAATTAGTTCATGATATTCACGCAGATTATTGCCTGAAATATTAAAATATTTTACCCCTTTTACCCATGTTTTTCCAACCACTTTGAGGTGTGCATTAAAGATGAAGGGGAAAAGATGTACATGAGCACCCATTAATGAGGTAAATACTTTTAAAGTTGAGATGTATTATTCAAAACTTTCAAACAATCTTTCATGTATTGTTCATTGGTTTTAGAGTAGAAGAAGTTTTTTTTTTTAATCTCATCTCAGTAACCGTATTATGTATATAAATACGCTTTGCAGAAATAAAGTAAGATTGAATTGAATGCATATTGTTTTGCTTCCTAGAAATTCTCTTTAATATTATAATCATTTTCAATATATTTCGCTGATAAATTGTTCTTCATTGATTGATACTAGATCCACAAAACACTTTTATAACGCGATACTTTTTCCGTAAATGAAAAACATATTTTTGAATGCCATATTGTTTATTCAAAAGTTAAAGGTTATTATATATTACCCCTTTTCATCCAAGCACTACATATTAGTTTTACATGCTGGACATTGTATTGGTGATCCATGTTTTATGCGAAGAAATCCTTTCATAAGCATCAGGTTTACCACATTCGAAATAATCTCCCCACGAAATGATTCCAACGGCCTGATCTGCTACCACAAGAGCACCACCAGAATCACGCTGGGCAGGTCCTACTAAATGTCTTCCCTTAGTGCACACCTTCCTTATCGTTATAAATGGGTGATTGTCTTGGTGTAATGCCAGCTCGCATTGAGCATTAGTTACAGTTTCTACTTCAATCCATTTGAGAACATCTGAGTTAGGACCCAACCCAGTTGCAACGCAATTCATGTGGCCTACAAGATAATCGTAGCCAAGAGTGATCGGACGAACAAGATTAGTCTCTACGATTTTCTCTGAGGTCTTCATTAGACCAATATCGTTGTCTCGAATCCATCGATTGTAGTTCGGGTGAGGAAACAGAGCAGACACTCCGTAGACAGTTCCATTCGCAGGATATTTAGATCCAGCAATTATATGCAAGTCTGATGCATCCTTTCTGTAGATACACTGAGCAGCCGTCATTACCCAGTGAGAACTCACGATGAAGCCACCACAGGAGATTTTATCAGGAGCGCATTCTGTCTGTCGAGCTTTCAAAAACACGTGGTAGGGAAACTCTTTATCCTCAACGAAATATTTGTTTCTGATATTAGACTTCGGTTCGGCAACATCTAAAAAAGTTAGACTAATGCACAAAAGATAGAATGCACCGTACATGTTGCTATCAATTCTCTTCTCAAGCTGTAATGAACTGAAAAATGGAACTTTGGCATTGTCTTATATAGCACTACACAAAGAAATTTCTGAACGTGTCCACTGAGAAAAAAAATACCTTTCGCATTTTAAACATTTTTCGTTTGCAAGTATTTTTTAGAGAATCTACGGTGAAAATTATTCAAATTCCCAACTTAGCTCTTAACAATAGAAATGCAACAATTCCCGTGCTTGCACCACTAATGGCTTTTCATGATTATAAATTGAAATCGAACAACAGGTCAAGTGGTGTAAGTGAATTTCCTCAATGTCACAGAGGAAAACCCGAATTTCCCTCCTAATCATATAATCGATATCATCTTCAAGTTCTACTGTAACTTTATGGATTCCAACACGTTCAAGGAGAACTCACAATGCTTGAATATTTCAAGAGTCCTCTCGCCTCTTCACTTCCACTCCCACGCTC
The DNA here is from genome assembly GCF_947086385.1 of Phlebotomus argentipes. Classification (NCBI taxonomy): domain Eukaryota; kingdom Metazoa; phylum Arthropoda; class Insecta; order Diptera; family Psychodidae; genus Phlebotomus; species Phlebotomus argentipes. The sequence goes on along the minus strand of NW_026776181.1, from coordinate 1,422,997 downwards.
GGGAATCGTCCAAGCATTTCCATCTTTTCCCGCACTGGGGAAACTTTCTTTCCTGCCTCCCAGAGCTGTGCTTAAAAAAATATGAGATTCCTCCTCTCATATTTACATTATGATATTGAAATTTATTTTAATTTAGACCAGATTCCCCACAGAGATACGCTACAGCATAGCAAAGGTACACAGAAATTCCTTCAGCACAATTCTTTCATTGCGGAAATTAGAGTGTATTTCAATTGCTTGGGAAATTCTTTCAATATCGATAAAGAATTCGTCGAAAGACAATTCGTACTTCCATCAATGCTTTTTTTTCATCATCTGTAAGTGATGATTTGTATGTTCTATTAATAATATCGTGTGCGAGAGAAGTGCTCAATTAAATCAACAAATGTGTAGCATTTTCACAATAATGCTCTCATTAACCAATTTTGATGTTATTGTTCCAACATTTGAAACATATGCGCTATTGAAAGCACACATCACTTTGCAACGGGTATGCGAGGAAATTTCTCTAAATAATCACCGGATTCCTGCAGTGATTCATTTCGGATAATTTCCAAATTAGTCATATTTTCAGATAAATTCAGATGAAATTTTCATCAATTCAACTGAATTTATATGGCACGGAAAATAATGACAGACATAATAATATCGGATTTTTATGCTTAAACGCGCCAATAGAATTTTTACTAATTCTATTGTCTTTCGGATTATGTATGTATGTATTTCGTTCTTATCTACACTACAAGAGAGATGAACTTCAATCAACATTTTCGTCATGATAATATATTTGCTTGAAAACTCACGCAAATAAATTGTCATGTTATTCGAAAACGATCTATCTCTTTCTCTCTCGCCCCCATGGTAAAAATATAGACATTAAAGTCACATTTTCTCTCTAATGAGAATTTTTTGACGATTTATTTACCTGTGCGCAAAAGAAAGTTCCTACGCTGTTCATTATCATGGAATAGACACTCCAGTACACAATTTTCTAGCGCACTTTTCCAGGCAGAAATTTTCCCTTTGAGGTCACGGGACAAAATCCGCACGACGAAATGTTATGAGGTGTGTGTGCAAATATGAGGAACGTGCGCGCTCTTTTCCACTGTATTTCACTGTAAAGTTACACAGAGTTCGGCTCTTATCCAAACAGTCGTGTGTACACAAAGCGAGGAGAGTATCTTGCCGAAAAAATACACAATAAATTTCCATAAATAACTTATTAGAGCATACAGCAACACTTCTTCACTCTGTTTATTGCACTTGTGAGTTGCTCTGCCATTCACTTAGTTTTCGGGGTGTTGGGGATGGACTTCAAGTTCGATTCAAGATGAGTTTCTCTCCTCCTTGTGACCGCAGGCAGTTTTCTCTGTGACTTGTACAGGGTTAAGAAGTTTTAGGGGGAAAAATAGACTGTTAAGGGATCTCTCCTTCCATATCTCATGAAATATTCGAAATTCAGCCAACTCACATTAGCCTAACTTTATCTAAACTTCCGAACTTTTACCATCTCCAGAACTCACTATTAGTGCAGTTCTTCCCTCGCGTTAATGAGTTTTTGAAAGCGCGTCTAAGTTTCAAAAGGCGCCTAAACACTCTGGGGAGTTCAGACTGTGAGGTCAACATGAAAACAGAACCCTTTGTTACATCATTATTTTCGGCGGCACCCAAAATATCCGTGTTCAAGCGATAGATTAGAACGATGCCAGCGCAAAAAATCGCACCACCACACAAACACACCTTTTCTGGGTGTCTCACCTGGCGTGGGACAAGGAAAGCTCACCCGTGAAAGCACCGCGAAGAGCTTTTTGCGTATGAATTCCTTGAGCGGCACGTTGAGACTGAAGGCTCTCTTTTCCTAACAAGTGGATTTCACCTGGTGAATTCTCTCTCGGCGGCTCTTTTTCAGGAAAATGAGAGCCAAAGAGAAGATTCACTCCGAGAGCCAAAAATCCCCACCACATACGAAAGATAACGCAGAGTCAGAATAAGCGCGAGAGAATTTCTCTACAGAGTGGAAGTATTTGAGAGCTTCATCGCTTTTATCTTTTGCTCAAATAGTAAAGCAAATGAAATTGATTAAACGAGATTATTGGTCTTTTCTTCCTGCTATCACACGAGGAATTTACTTATCACATGTTCACTGTATCAATTGGGAGGATCTCTTCCTGAACGCTCCTCTCGGAAAATCCCCGCAAAGTGGAATGTCTATCTATTCTTTGACTGTGTTACGATTTCATAAGCATGTTTTCTATGTTATTTCGTGTGCGGATTATGTGAAATGCCGATGCCCCTGGAAATACATATTCCAAGTATTTGCATATTATATCGAATTCTTGATATGTGCCGACAAAATGTTGGGAAATTAAAGCATTGAGCTGTTATAGATTATCATATTAATCTAATTGTTTAATTTTATACACAACAAGGAGATTTTTCACTGCTTTTACTTATAATGTCATTACAGTCACGAACACGATTATCTGTGTAATAAAACAAAATAGAAATGTGTCATAAAAACTACCTGTTCTCTTTATACACTTTTTACCTTATTAATTTTTTAATTATAAAATAAAGTCAGCATCTCCATCACGTAGTCGACAAAAACAGCTTTCAGTGAGAGATTTGCGGGATAATAAATTACGAGGCGCGTTGAGAAATTAAGAGATTATTGATTCACTGAGCCCGAGGCAGAAAATGAGAGATCGAGAAATAAAAGCAAAACCCACGAGAATTTATCAAAGGAATGAGCTTTGGAGTATGAAAGTAATCTGGGGCCCAGACTCTGTACCGCGAATCATTAGATATCTCGCTTTTCTTTTGTCTTCTCTCTCCCTGATGATGAGCATTCACTGCCGAGGCGCGGTAAGGATTAGGAGTCGTTTTTCATTCTCAACGCCGAATATTTCGAGAAAACCAGAGCCAATTTCCCTAATGCAGAGCCTTTCTGAGGCAAAGACAGAGAAAAATGGATTATTTTCTTTTATTTCTCACCCCTCCCGCCAAATATGTATGTATATATTCCGAGGGGACAGTTTAATTTAATTTTCTCATTGTGTGTGATAAAGAAAATCCACCCACACATTAATCAATGCACACTTTTTGTGCTGGTGAAAAGGCTGAATTTTAAAACCGCACGTCTCATGACTGAAAAGGTGTAGCATGAACAACAGAATACTTTCATGTTCCAACAAACCGCACACTGCTTTACGTGATTTCGACGTTTTATGCTGCCGGTCTCACTCATTACATAAATTTCAGTGGTGTATTATTAATTAAAACCGGATACCAGGCGTCTCCACCACAAAAGCTCCGCGAGGGACGCCTCAAGGGGCGGCGGGACGCCCCTTTGCTCATTGCGTGACGCAATTACTCGCCTTTTCCATAAACGTTTAATTATTTCGGTGTCATACACTCTTTTAGTGCCTTTTTTCCACTCGCTTGCGGCCCTGCGTGCATTAATATGCTCTACATAAACCGTAAATTGTGAACTTAATATGAAATACATATATTACAGAAAGTGGCAATCTTCCGCCCGAATATCGTGTCACATAAGGCGAATTTATCACAGTCAACATTGCAAATCGCGATTGTAATGTCAGGCAATTTTGGGAGGAAATGTTCAATATCTATTGAAAATCACTAGTAGAATTTATGATACTTCAGTATTACGTCTAACTTAATAAGAACAAAATACACTCTCTTGGTTCTGATGTTATGCCTTAAAGACTTGGCCTCAGCCAGCACATTAATGTGTTATTAGAGACGAAGTTTCAAATGCCTGCAAAGTTCCATGAAAACATATCCATATTCTAAGGTATCTTATCGCTGCCCAGAGATTGTTTCTAGCAGTCAATGTCCTCGTCATGAGTTTCAAATAGGGAAAGTCATCATACTTCTCGTTTAAGAGACTCATTTGCAAATATCATGGGTAATCATTACACGAATCTATGCAATTGAAACGTGGCTATTATTTTGTGGCGCTCAGTGGCTTTGAAATGAAAAGGAAAATATTATGGTATTGTGTGAATTAAGCTGTGTATTTTCCGAAAACTTCCATTTATGACAAAGGGCAGTGTCATAAAGCAGGAGCTGAAAGTTTCATCTCCGTACAACATAATTGTGGATACTCAGCGTGCCATGCAAACTGAGAGATGTGAAATGTATGAAGAGAGACTGTCAATTTTACCCTTCCTCTCTACACCCAGGGATTCACTTTGGGGAGATTAGGCGGGGGATGAATTGCTCTCCCCTCGGAATGGCTTTAAATATCACAAGAGAGAGACGCACACTGAGTGCCACCAAACACGGGAAATTGAGAGCCCCAGACATAGTATATCTTCGTGCCTTTTGTACTCCATGTAATTTATACTAACGACACAAGAACTCCATGTGCACATTGTTGATATCATGTGCAAATAAACGTGTACTAGAGAATAAATTTTTTCCCTAATTGTATTTCAGCTACATAAAGAGTTTTTCAAGAATGTCACTGAGATTATTCGGTAGCTCAGGTGTTTTCGGAAAAAAACACCATAGAATGGTGGCTTTACTGTGTGTCTCCCAGGAGTCAGAGAGAACAAAAATTTAGTTTGATTTTGTGAAAATCACAATTCTTGAAACAATGTCAACTTTTGTCATTGGGGGATGATAAAGTTTGTCCTCATCTGAAACTTTATCATCAAAAGTTGGTCATCGAAATGGAAAATCACAACATAGTAAATGCATTACAATGGGATTAAAATTGACACTCAACGTGTTTGAATTATTTAAGTGTATTTGCTGGACATTGTCAAATATGTTAATGTTGGAATACACGCGAATGACACTGACAAACTCTTACTTACACATTTATTTTGACAATTTATTGCATGAACTAAGTTTAAATTCAATTCACTTGTGAGTTAAAATCATTTATTGATAACTTTAGTTAAGTAATTCACTACTCACGATTTATAGTTTATCTTCATAAGGAGACGTGCCACAATTTCCTCTTAAATTGAAAAATGCAGAGAATTGTTTGAAATATGCATATCACATTTCTCTGCAAAATAGGTCATATTGTGTTTGCTGAGAAACACTAGAATACCATATTTTCATCGTGAATTTACAAGGAGCTAATAAAGTATTATTTTACATCATGCACACTTATTTACTGTCGCACATGTCAGAACTGCAGATCCTCAATCCAAAACAGAATTTTTATTTCTTAATGTCTCTCTTCATTGTTGTATTTTTTTTTTAATTACAAGTCATGTCATCGTGAAAAGAAATTTTCACAAAAGGGACCGAAAAAGATAAGCCTCGGGTGAGGAACTTTTCAGCAAAATCACTGAAGTTGCCCAAAAATTGATTCAAGAGATTGAAATCTTTGGCTTTGTCAAGGGATTTTAGCACAAGAGTAGAAATCCCTCATTCAAGCTTATTTTATTTCGCCACAACATTGTTTATGGGTGTTTATCTGTTGTGAAAAGCTCCCAACGAGGGGTTGGTTTGCTACAGAGAAAAACCACAGAGTCAAATTTAACGCCCATTCACTGTTTTAGATTAACGTAAAATTGAATTGGAAATTTTTCTTTATCACAAAGCATCGGGATTTCTTCGTGTCAGATAGGAAAAGGGATTGAGGTTTCTCTATATTGTAAAGTATGAAATTTCATTGAAGTTTCTGTAAAAATCTTTTCCCTCTTCAATAGACAGTTTCCTTCCTCATAATATCGATAATAACTTAATTATAGAGTTATAAGAAGACACGCTCACAATGAGGAAGCGTATGCATCTTTGCAAGTCGAGGAGCACTTCATTTAATTGTTTACCACTCCAGCAATTTCCAGCATTTGGATTCAATGAAACTGATTGAAAAATAAAAAAAAAAACGAACTGACATTTCAGATTGTCGGGGTTTTTTTTATTCACTATCATATTTATATTCTGTTATTTAAATTGCAAACAAAGTGCAACAGTCATACATATTTTAAATGCAAATGTGATAACGGACGACTTAGCCAACGACATGGACAATAAGCTCCTACATATGAGGTAGTAAAGTTGTAGCAAAATTCTAGAAACTGAAAGCACTGCTGAGCCAGCTTATAGCCATGAACACGTTTACAAGTTACTCTCACAATACCTGCTAATCTGTAGAGATTAAAATTAATATTTTTGCCAAAAGCCATACATGTACTTTGTGCTTGTATATTGAGCTGTAAACTACACATTTCTTCACAATCTTTGTTCTCTCGCCTTCCTTCCGTCAACTAAACTTTCCAATGTTTATATATTACATACCTTTCCACTCACACCGAAAGCCCTGACAGTAAATTGTGGAAATAATTTAGTGAGTGTTTCCTATACTCAATGCTAATTTTGGGGCGAGACCATAAATTCCGCGTATTCCATAATTAAACTCTCCTATTTATGAAGTGGGCTCTCAGGCGCGCTCTGCGAGTGGAATAAGTTATTGTCCTATTCAAACATTGTTCTTTTCCCTCAAAAGCTCAAGCAGGAAGTGTGAGAGAAAATAAATATACAGAGCTCGAGCGTCTCTTTTGTGTACTTTGCGGATGGCAGAGTCGAATTGAGTGTACAAGAAGCTCATCTCATCAGATATATGCAAGGAAATATGGTTACATTCAAGAGAATTCATTTGCACTTCCCCTTCTCAATATAGCCAATTTCCTCAATCTCATCCTCAATCATTGAGGCAATCGTGCAGATGAAAGGAAATGCATTTGTCGATGGAGAAGAAAATACATTATTTTGATCTTCAAGTGAGCAGACAAACATGTAGTAAAAAAGCTCATATTCTGTGTGTACTTGAGATGGCGGTAAAAATAGGTAGCATTTCGGTATCTGATGAGCAGACAGACCTAAGCTCTTCTCACGAGAGATTTGAGCTCAACTGGAGTGAAAAGATTGCTCAAATAGCGTGAAGGTGTAAAATGCAGAAATCCCCACTAAACGGTGTTGTGAACAATTACACAACTATTCCAATATTGACTCGCTTTTCCTTCACACTCCCATGAGATATTCCACAGGAATTCAGGAGATTCTGAAGGTGTTGCCTCGTCACATTAACCTCAAAAGGTCACACCGCACTTTTCATTAAAACCACCAAACCTTTAAAGCCCTCCACAAAGTTTAGAGCGTCTCCCGAACGAAGAGGTTGTCAGACTCTTGGAAGTGTTATGTAAATTTTCAAATGGATGGTTATAAACTTCATCACTTCATCAAGCTATGTTTAAATATCAGAATCATAAGAAATACCTGATACGTATATTAAAAAGGCCATAATCAAATGCCATTCACACTTCTGTCTCTAACAGAGAGATAAGAAAAGCTCCGGTATAATGTTTTTCACGACCCCAAGTTTTGCATATCGCTTTACATCCAATAATCAAGATCTTCCCATAAAAGTCAAACAACTTTTATATGAAACCACAATCTCTTGAATACAATTTTCCCCATTTTTCACTGATTTCAGTTTCCCCCCGAAAGAATATCAAGTGTCTAAATGAAAATTGTCACGAAATTATCAGGATATTTGTTACGAAATTTTCACCCTTTGTCCTCCTTAAAAATCAATGGAGAGTCAGTGAGTGGGAAGTGCGATAAAACTAGGGTTCGGGAGTGTGAAAAAGTGGTGTACATTTCGAGGAGTTTTGATTGATTAAACCTTGTCATTTATTTATGAAAAGGGTTAAGCATGACACGCTCCGAAGCGTCTCTTAGGAGCTCAAGAAAGGCAATGGTGCTCTCCACCCCCTGCACAGCGTGTTCAGAGCTCAACGTTAATGATTCATTATTTTCCTCTGAATCTTCTCGCCTTTTTTCTCGTCTGGAGAAAATGAGCAGGGATCCTGGAGACGCTCTTGTCACAATGTAAATGGTAATTTCACTCAAATGCTCGTGCGACCATCGATTTTGTGCCCTTCATCAAAATTTGAGAACAATTTATTATTTTCTTGTGCAAAACAGCACGCTAATGGCACAAGGACTCTCAGTTATAGTCTTCAGACCTTCATTATATTGTCATGTCGGATGGCAGAGAGCTCCAGGACGACACAGTGGCTCTGCAAAGAGAGACATTTTTGCCTCTGGTTCCACCCTCCAACTTCCTCTTTGCGTGAAAATGTGCGTGATGATGGCAAAAGACCGACATTTGTGGTTGCGAGATGAATGCGAGAAAGAATAATGTTTGCCAGGAGGGTTCAAGGATTCCACCTCGCGAAAGATGTATGCAAAAGGTGTTGTGGCGTGCAGAAAGGGGTGGAAAATGAAGAGAGAATTTACATGTTAAAAAATTTCCCTTTAGTCACACATGCAAACAGACATATATTTCAGTTGAGAAGAAAAGCGATGTTGGTGGAAAAAAAATTTCACAACTTATTTTCCTGTCACAGCACTTGACTGTAAGTTTTATTCACTGGGTGAGACACTGAATAGTAGCTTTCGGTGAGCATGTGCTCGTGATGCCATGTTTTAAGCCACCCAAAGACTGTTATGTGTAAATTTATCGCATTTTGCATCATTTATATGTAAGCCAGAAAAATTGCGTGAAAGATAGTGATGAGAAAATACAAAGTAAAGTATTGAAGGCTGAATCTGTTCGCATGATGCTCTACTATTATTATATTGCATTAAATTTAATGCCTTCTAATCGATTAATCTGAAATAACGCTCAAATACTTTGGTATTACGAATACCTCCAACATTTGTTCAAACAACATACACATATTTAATTTGATCGGACAATATGAACAGGTACAGCAGTTGGTAAAGTAGATAATTGCCGATATAATTGCACTTCCGTGTTAGGTACACAGATAGTAATAAATCTAATTTCGCAAATGAAACATTACTTATTTTATACTTGGTTTTACATGTTATTTTAAAGATACCAAAAATCAAATATTTATACGCTTCATGAAATATTCTTACACTCATTAAATCCTCAATTTTAATGAATTTCCTTGTCGACAATGGGAATTATGTCATTACTCACAATGAACATAGCAAATTGCAAGAGCAATTTTCGTAATTTCGTTGGAAACATATTCTCCCCTTAAAGACACCACACGTATCTCCATGGTGGATGTTAGTGTATTGTGGGAAATTTAGCAACATCAGTATAATTAGGGAGCTCCCGAGAAGCCGCCTCCGCAAAAGGAAGGATGAAGTATCAAACGGAAAATTCACTGACCTAGTTTCGGGATTTCCATAGGACTGAAGGTGGGTGGATTTCATTGATTGGCATTGGATAAATTAAGGATAATGCAGGATGGAGAATGAGCCTAAACAGTTTCCCAGAGGCATGATTAAGCTGTGTTGCATTTGAGTGCGGTTGTGATTTACCTCTAATGCAATTGTGATTTGTATTAAATTACAGGTATAATACGGAAAATACTGTTTGTATTTTGCACCTATGTTACTGGTCTATCGATATTGTTTCTGATCTATAAGCACAAGCCAAAGCTTAAATTGATAAGCAAGAAGTTATATATATATATATATATATATATATATATATATGGCAAATTAGTGACTGTGTTTTTTCTCTTCAACTCCGTTTGGGTCGAGACTCAAGAGCTGAAAGGTGTGCAGACTTGTTGAGGGAGGGAACATGCTGCAATTGACATGATATTTATCCTTAAATTGAACAATTTATCACTCTGTGTGTGTCATTTTCTCTCCCAACATTATACGATACGCAGACTTGCGATACTTGTTGTACCTTTTGTCTCACATCACATTTCATCGTGATACAGAAAATCCATTTCACTTTTTGCCCAACAGCGAAATTCAAACACAAAGAGACTCACAAAAGAGGATCCAAATCCAAAATTTCCCATCTCCTGAGTGAGAGGGTGGGCACAAAAGCGATTGAAGAGGGGAGGAGACAAAAAACTTATCCCCTTTTTGCAACCAAAAAGTGCCCCAATAAATTGATGTGAAAGAATATTATCAGTGACACTTTATTCCTTGCCATATTTCATCTTAACACCTTCTCACATCTGCCCGAGTTTCTTCTGTTCCCTTCAACAAATCCCCACTGCCGAAGAAGATATCTGTTGTCTAACATTTTGATTAGAAATTTCACAGTTGATTTAATCGAGACATGGTAAAAGAAAGCTCACGTCGAAAATCCAATATTCGCGCCATAAATTTCTCACTCACTGAGAAAAGCGACATCGGAAAGGTTTAAAAGTGTGTTGTAAAATTTTATTGCTATAACTCAGCATTGAATCACATTTTTACAGTATCATTTGTAGCTTTTATGTAGAGAATTAACGTTCAGTGATTTGTTTAGTCGAACATGAAGTTCATCATAGAAGCGCTGATTAATATATTAATAAAAGATGTCATTATTTTAATTGAATTTTGCAAGGGAGTCCAAAAAATGGCGGAAATTCTTTATCTCTCCCCAGATTTTGGGGATGGGTTTGTGTTTGTTTTGTAGTGTTGTTTAAAGGGATTTGCCATGCGGCTCAAGTCGTGCAACCAAGAACGCCACCCCAAAACTAATTAATGTCAAACACGCACAAGTTCATATCTCTGGGATTTTCGGTTAATCAAGATTTATCATATCTCCCCAGCATTGAGCAAACAACCCCTGACATTCACCCTGCGAAATGCTCATGACATTGACTTCTTCAGGGCAAAAAGTGAGCAAAGTTGTGCTTTTTTCGCCTCTTCCAGAGTCTCATAAGACTGAATAGGCATCCATGGATAAGTTCAGATATTCGATGCGTGAAAAATCGCAGTGGAAAATCCCTGAATCAGAATTTCAATTAAATCAGAAGTATAAATAAAAAGCATCTTGAAATTTGCCTCTCGAAAGCAGTCAACTAATCTAAAAATGGTTATTTCTGCAATTTTCTCTCACATAGAACTTCTAAAGCACATTATTTACCATGTGAATCTTTTCTTGATATGTATTTAAGTACATAGAATCTGACTGAAAGTCTGCCGGAGCTCGTGAATGTTGATTGAGTTACAACGTTTGTAGATCCTGATTTAGACTTTGTAGAAACATTGCTGTATTTGTTCTTCTTTCATTCTCTTCACCCCTTTTTTGCTCCCATTTTCCAGACACTCACAGTAAAAATTACATTTCGTTTCCCGAATCAAGTAGCGTATAAACTTCCATTATTCAGAATGTTGGAATGGAAAGTGAAACCGAGGGTGAAATTCTTCTTGCTTCCATTGACGTGTAAGAAATTATGGTGATAAATACTCAATACTTTTCTGCATTTGACTAGAAACACAGTTTAGTTAGTGTGTCTAAACCGTTTTTGCTTCTAAATTTTTGTCTACATATTTCACATTAAGTGGCAAAACTTCCGACAAAATTTCCCGATTTCCTCATGTTAATATTACAAACTTTTCTCATTGTAGTTCTGAACAATTGACATGTATAAGAAAAATTTTACACCGTTATAATGGATATAAGGAACTTTTCAGGCTATATTTTTCTACATCTCAGCACGTTTTATCAACAAACTTGTACTTTTATGCTTCGCGGCGATATTTTTTCTTCACCGAACAAAAGCATTTGAGGAAAACTTTTTAGTTCCTCAGACCAGGAGCTAATTAAAATCCGTATCCTCAAGCGTGTTGATCGAACTAAGTGATGCTTAGCACTCAGTGGGTCTACAATGATCAGTTTCAAGGATGAGTGAAAGTTTCCTTCCCCGGAAGATAATCAAGATTAGCCGTGGAGCAAGAAAGGATGTATCATGTTAGAGAAAAAATGGGATAAACCACGCTTTGTGGAGACCGAAAGAAGTTGACTGCCTTCAGGCGTTCTTCTATTGTCGCTCCATCACATTTCCTTCCACCTCACGACCGTATTTTGTTTGCTTAATGAGAATCAATATCACCATCGAGGGCGGACTCGATGGAGTGCCTTTTCGGGAGAGTGAGACGAGAGGTCCTTTCCAGATCCTGCTGCCATGAAAATTTAATGGCCACACGTTAATAATAGGGGCAGGTGGTTAAGCAAACGAGAGCTCGAGCTTTTTAAGTACACTTTTTCGTCGCTCGACTTTTTCTCTTCCGCCGCATAAATAATTCTCTCTTGTTCGGGTTTCACCCTCAAACCCTCTTCAGCTCCATTCCACGCAGCGAGTCAGATTTCCCGCATTTTTCCCTGAATCACTCTTTTCTCCAACAGATCCACTCTCCCTCTTGTCCTGATTCTGACAATAGAGGACTTTTTCTTCGCCCACGCAAATCCAAATTTGTTCATTTCTATTTACCTTTATCTGTTGAATGCATGAATGACACTGAATATTTTTTCATTTTGCTCAGAGTTGGACAGAGTCGAGAACAGATCTTTAGATGACGCAGTTTAGAGATTATCTGGTTGTCTGGTTGACTGTTACAAAAGTATAGTCTGTATTACAAAAACGGACCGATCTGAAAACTTGTTCATGAGAGGTGTAATTAACTTTAAGGTTCAAAATCAGGAAGAATTCTTAGGGCACGCAATTAAGTACACAATGAAATCATTAGAATTATTGGAATATGATTCTTCTTGCATATTGAGTATCGTTATCTAAACAATTTCTCAGTCTTATTTTTCCACCTCTCCCTTCATTTCTCAGAGGAATTCATCTTTAATGGAGAATACAGATCCAAGAGGCTGAGGAGTATAAAATATCATAGACAGATATAAATTGATCTAATGTCTGGATCAATTTAAATGCGGGGCGAAGAATTTGATTTCTGTTCATCTTGACATTGAGGTTTATCTATACTCAATTTTTATCTTAATATTTATTGTCATGAGCATTAAGATTGTCCTCCAAAGGTTGTGAGTAGTTTAGAATTTCCCATCCAGGAAAGAAGAAATGAATAAAACATACAAGCATTTCTTACATAATCGCACAGTTATATCATCCAATCTTGGCGTGGGTGAGAAAATGATCTCAATATTTTCTCAAGTTTCCACATAGCACAATCAAATCCATATAACACTGCTTGACGCGGGTGCGGGGAATCAAATCGGAATTCTGTGCCTCCCACCGTAACGCCACCCACCTTCCCACCTTTTTTATGTGCACCCATCATCAATAAGATTGTAATTTCGCATAATTTATTATTCACAATGAAAGAGAGGGAGAGTCGGCATTCCATATCTCTGAAAATGTAATTCAATCCATTCACGCACATAGTAATTTACATTGCCAATTGATGGTGATGAGGGTGGGCGGATGAAGAGGGGTGAAAAAGCCTATTTACGAGGGGGTTTGGAGAGCATATAAAAAGTCTGGGAAATGGATCGTGAAAATATTTTTTTTCCGCTGCATGGAAGACAATGAACACACATATAACAGAGGGTTGCTTGTCGTCGATCAATTAAGTCCAATTAAATATTTATATGTTACTCTCGTATGCGAGAAAAAGGGTTCAGCACAGAGCTTTGGAAAGGACATAGAAATATAATCACTATATGCCACAAATTATTTTCTGCAGTTTTTAAATATGTAATTCAACTCCTGTGACGGCACTGAAAACTTGAGAGACTCTTGAGTGCTTTGATGTATATTTTGTAGGTACATAGAAGGCCAAAGGTGAGAATGAAATATATTTAGCACACGTTTCATGCAATTTTCATAATTTCTCTCCTCTTGAGTGTGTCGCAATATCTTGAAAAGTCTTGCCTTATCACTCTTCTGTATTGCCTTGAAATGCCATAAAATGGTAAACAAGAACTGATTGCCAAGATGAAAAATTATAATGTGAAAATTTATATCATATCTGAAAAGTGTCGCCAATGTTGAAAAGACAAGAGCTTCGTGTGCCAGCATAAGAGAATATATTAAATTTGAATAAAATTATCCCTGCAGTCACTGAAATTTAATGCCTTGTATACTCAATGGCGAGATGATCCGCGATAAAAATGAGATTTACTTTGCATACATAAAACTTTCAAGAAGGGATCAAAAGATGGATATTCACGCGAAATGAAGTAATTTTATTCATCTTTATGCGATAATTAAATGTCTTTCTGCAATTCTAATGAATTCACAGCGGATGGAAGACAAATTATTAGCTTTTCCAATCAAATTTTTCTCACCTTTTCCACATTTTCACTTAAATATTTGATGAGAAAGGCAGGTCGATAAGCCGTCAATCGAGAGAAGAGTTGCAAAGTGTGTAAAGGCGAGGGATAATGTTCGGGGGACTTTTGCATTGTTGGCAGCTTTTTTGATTCCTCTGCATATTTTATGAGGGTGCCAGGTGAGGCGGAAGAATTGACCCAGATCGATACCTGATTAATTGAAATGCTCTCTGGCTCGAGAACATATTGCCAAGACCTTTCATGCTGTTGTGTGAAATGGATTAACATTATATGCATATGCTGAAGAGGGTAGATTTCATTTGCGAAACAAGAGAAGCTTTCATAGGTAACTTCGGAATTGAGTATCAGAGAATTGCAAGAATGTGTGTATACATATTAATAAAACGTTTGCAACAGAATTATTCAACCCTGTGAAGAGATAAAGAAAGGTAAGGAAGAAATAATAAATGACGGTTATCGTTTAATTACAAAAGTCAACTTTCTCAAAATGGAAGGTAAACACATTAGCACGTTTCGCCAATTGAAACGGACGAATTATGATGACACGAACGAAGGAAGGCTATTACTTAAGTCCCCTCTATAATTGTTCTCTGCACAAACCTCTCACATTTTCCACCATTTTATACTCTTTGTATTATCGAGAAGAGTATGGAAAGGTTGGAAAAATTATGTTTCAATAGACTTCATAAATAAATTTACAAGAATCAGGGAAAACAAAATATGTTTTCAAAGTCTTCCATAAACCACGAAACATTTTGAATAAGAATTATATTCTGTTGGCTTCTTTAAAAATATTCTCCTTTTGGCATGACATAAATCCGATATGTGTGCCAGAAGAAGTTCATGGTGAAGAAAGATAAGACTTTTTCCCACTCTGATAATCCATCTGCACGCCAATTTTAATCCCTTTCGGTTGTCCTTTCAATGCCTTAATCTTGAACACCTTGATGTGGTTTTCACTTGCTCTCGAGAGTTGAAGCTTGGCAAATCCGCAGGGATTTTCTGCTACCAGCGACCGTTTTGCATTAAACAAATGAGGAAATACCACTAAATATTTTAAACTTCCTCCATTTGCTCAGTAAATCGACCTACAAGCAGACATTATATTTGTCTCACAAGTCTATATACATTTGGATTCATATAAAATGTATAATTAATATTAAATTTGTGCCTGTGGCTTTGGCAGGAGGTTGAGATGTTATTCAACATCTTTGCTGGCTTTCTTGGACGGGAGAACAGCCAGTAAAACTCAAATTAATAATTCACAGATGAAGAGTGAGAGAAAGAGTATTTTTCCACCATGGAATTTCACGTAGAATGGCAAAAGTTCTGGTCGGATCTGAAATATGACTTCTCGCAAGGATATAGCATTCGCCAAGTCAGTGAAACACCGACAAAACTTTCCAGCAGAAGTTCTAGGACAGCGGCAAGTGATTAAACAGAGCCTCACAACTGTGCCATGCCAAAATGTCCCTGGATGAGCTTTGTAAAGCTTTTTCCTGGCACTGTGGCCATGTGCAATAAATCAATTATCCCTTCCGTGGCTGGGATTAGAGCACAGGCATGGTCAGGGATAAATTAATGCTGCTGAGAGATTGTATATTGTGAAGCATGTTAGCTAAAGTGCTCTCTAGCTGAGGAATTTTCTCAATTTTCCACCCTCACACGGAAAGGAAAGCTCAATGCTGTCCTCGGGATGTGGTTTTCACGGAACATCTGCTCGGCTTCCCATAAACAGTCCCACAATGGCAGCCGCTGAGATCGCCCAAAATTGCACACAATATCATGAGATTAATGGACCGACATTTGGATTCAATTGAATAGATTAGGTACAGTAGTGAAGATACCGGAGGACTTTCACAAATAAACTATAGTGCTTTTAGTATACATGAACCATGTCAACACTAGACAATTATTAGGAAACACATAACACATTAACAAATCAATGCGCTGATCTTAAGTTACCCTCTGACTTTCTTACAATTAACAAGCTATTGGGAGTGTTAATCAGAGGAGTGGTATTTCCACAAAATCCTAGGTATTCCTCGAGAATCTTTGGAGAAATCTCAACTCCTGGGGCGTAATTAGGGGGTATTTCGTGTCGCCACGAAAGAATGCCTTCCCTCTCCATCCATTTCCTGCCCTAATTGCTGTCTTGTATCAATCGGGGCGAAAAATCGCCTAATGAGTGATATGCCGGCGCTGCTCCATCGTCATCAGAAAAGAGCTGACAATGTTAGGAAAGAGATTTTCAACTCCACGATGGAATTGTCTCGCAGTGATAACGAATTTATACATATTGCGAAAGACAAAGTTGGTTGTAAATTAATTTCAAGTTTACCTTGTCTCACAGCATCTCATTTGCGCATTGCCATTCAGAATTTTGCCAAATATTATTACTTGAGCCTCAATAAATCCTAAATATGTCACACAATTCCTCCGGAATGTGATTAAATCTTAAATATTCACTCTGATTGAGTTGCTACATACACAACAAGAGATTCCAAAACATGTCATAATGGTGTAAAAATTCCCAAACTGAAATTTTCATGAAAATACTTTTGATGCCGTTTTCACATTCTTTCAGTCTCTGAATGCCTTTTTAGCTGTGTTGGAAAAAAAATGTCTCCGTTTGGCCTGATCAATTATTTACTGGGTGAAAAGGTGAAAGGGAAACTGTCGCTGGTGAACAAACAAAGAATTTTCCAGTGTCACAAAAGAAATTCCAGGAGGATTGACGAAAAGTTTTACCATTGAATGAGAATTCCTCACAATTTGGTGAATTTGTTTTAAATTGTTTAAGACGCTTATATGAGAACCTTTTCAATCACACGGAATTTGAGTTTGTAACATTACAATGTGACCTCAGAAAGTCCAATTTCTCACGAACCACACACATGCAAAACGAGTTCCTTTTATTACATCCCTCAACCATATTTCCCCATGGCATTGCAACTAAAAGTTACTTAAAATTCAATTCTTCACTCGTAAAAGGAACCCTAATAAAAGTCTACAACGGAATAAAATCGAATATGGTCTTCCTCTGAGGTGGAAATATAAAAATGAACTGAACCTTTATTCATGTTTCATGGGCGAGACTGGAAATTTTACCCTAATTTCATGGATCAATCACAATCTACATTCCTGGAATGAAATATTTCTAAAATTTACCTTTACTAATCTTATGTGACGATGCAAAGTGAGCATTATGACAAGCAATTTAGAATTGGAGCATGACACAGAGTCGGAGATAAAGTACCTACACACGAATGATGACCAAGTTTCTCCAGCAAACAATTAAACTGTCCTCCACTTGGCGCAATAAATTTATCACCACGACTCGTAAAATATCAATTAAACAGCACAATAAATTCACCTTGACACTCTCAAGGAGATCCGCACAGATCCTTTAGCGCACATGAATAATTACTTGAGTCACAAACTATCACTTGGCCAGCAAATATTGACGAGAAGCGGTTGCAACGGACCTCCAAAGTCCGATGATGGATAATATCCTTGCTAATGAGAGTGAAAGAGAGTGCCAAATCCACGGAGAGATGCAAGGATGTTTCCTCTGATAGGACTTCGACTGAACTGAAGCGCTTGAAAGCTCCGCCGAGCTTTTTACTCACTTTCGCTCTACTTCTCCTGAACTCTCCGAAAAGAACACCGCAAGAGAGCGCCCGGAAAGCAACAGGACCAAAAGGAGGGGAAACTTTACATTTCTGTGGTGTTACTTTCGGAAGGAAAATATTATTTAGTGAATTCATAACTCTGTTTAATAAATTAGCAGATGATTTTTCACACAGAAGGTGTATTTTGCATGTTTTTTTTCTAGGAAAATATTTAAATCCTTTTCGCATCTTTTGTTTCAGTAACTTATGTTATCACACAAATAATTGTTCTATTCGTTATCGATTTCCTAGTGGATTTCCTGCTATTTCTAATCGAAATGAACAGATGAAATTTTCATGCTAATTTTTTGTTTTAAATTCGGCAAAACTCTTCACTCATAAAATAGAAACAGCATTTTTCTGAAAACTCTAAAAAAAACTGAGTGAACTATTTTCAAATGGCACTTGAGATTATTCATTTTAATCTCGTTTGGCATGCATAAAATCGTAATAATCGTGTTGAAAATTGTTCGACTGAAGCTAAAGTTTCACTGCAAATGATATAGTGAGAAAATAATAAGCACATTTTGGGTCACCGCTCGCCACCACAGCGACTCTCTACTAGAGGTCGCCACAATCTAATGGTAGTCTTTTTGAATAATATTCAGGAATAACGACTAGTTTGAGTAATTCTCAATACATTAAATAAATGCACACGTGAGATAAATTCCCCTATCAAACATTGCTTGCACTCAATCACAAAAGGGATCGAAAACAGCACTGATAAAGGTTACGTAGTTAAGCAGAGAGATGGAAACATATTCTAGCATCACTGTAAACAAAGTAAACTTTCACAGTGATAAGATTTATGCAGCGACAAAAAAATTGACAGTGATTTTTAGGTGGATCCCAAAGACCGAACAAATCCGCTAAATGCTACAAATTAACGAAATGTTTAGCGACATGCTTGTGAAGTTTAACATCACCTGTTCATGGGAATTTCTTTGATTCATCATTTAAAGAAAACATGTCTTTTGCCATTATAAATTTATCTTTGCTGGCCATCTCTTTATTTATGCAAAAATCTCACTTGGCTCTTCAGTGTCTGACCCAAAAAACGCCACCGCATTAATTCGATACGAAATCATTAACTTTTTCGTGTCTGTCTTCACTTTCGCTCGATGAAGCGACAGATTATGTGATACATACAATGAAAAACTCTTAATTTCTCGCCTAATTGTTATATAAAAGTACCATCTTGGGCTGATTACTTAACTATTATTATCAGTAATAGAATAAGAAACACTCTCCGACCAAATTGCGTCTTTTCGGATAACCCTTAAAAGAGATTGGCAATATGACGACTAGTCAGAGGATAAAATTTTGTGCGATTTGACATTTGCTGATTTTTACTGAGATTGAATCGTTCTTAGGAAAGAAAAATTTTCTCAAGAACCTTCCAATTTTAAATTAAATGCGAAGTAATGACATTTCACATGTGACTAAACGAGTTTAAGATATGTTTAATTAATCTGTTGCTTTTTTGTTCTCTTTTTGTCACAAACAGTCACACATTTTTGTCATAATGTTCTGCTAATGACTCTTTCCCTGTACATCTCATTAGCTTCTTTTGCACTATTCACTTATTACCTTCAACAGACAAGCAATACATGTTCCATTTTCCACAACGACAGTTCTTATTGACTTCAAAATTTGATATAAATACCTAATAAAAATTGTTTTTTGTTTAGAACTGTCATCGAAATAATTGATATAAAATAATTAACTTTTTCACCTGTTGACGGATATGTAGAAGCAATTGTATTTATGTGATATTAAAACTAGAAAAAAGCTCATTTTCCAACGGAATATAAATGGTTTGCCTTTAGTCGATTGCTCAATCATTTTATCAGTGGATAAAAGTGAGAAACTCCCTCAACATGAGACTTTTAATAAATTTCGTTAATTCCGCTAGATTGATTATTCTGATTGCTTTCTTGGTATCTCCCAATGAAGCTGTAGTTTGTGACGATAAGCCAGCAGAGTTGGAGTTTATGGAACCCGATGCTTGCTGGTTTGGACCTGGAATTATGAATTACGACGCCATGTTCGAATGCGAATCTGAACTGGTGAAGAAAATTAACTACGCCGCTTACAATCCTCCCGGCCAAATCTGTATCATGGATTGCATGTTGAAGGAAGACGACATTTTGAAAGACATGAAACTCAATCGTCAGAAGTTTCTCGAAAAAGTGAAGGAAAGATCAGCAATTGACTTTAACACTTGGAAGACGGCAATAGAAACGGCGGTAGACAAGTGTTTTCCTCTGGCTGAAAAGAAGCTTGCCACACTCAATGCCAATAGTTATGATGATTCTAAGAACTGCAATCCCATCCCGAAGAAGCTTCTAACCTGCATCAACGCTCAAATTCTTCTGAATTCTTCTACTAACACTGGAGCACTCGACGATATATATTGCACGGAACTGAAAGACTTCTACAAAACGTGTGATTTTGTATTTTAAAAGGATTTCGTACAATAAATTTTGGCAATTGAATGAAATTGATTTTCTCTCATATTATTAACGCCATATTCATTTGACTTTGTCAAACCAAAATGTTAAAAATTTTATGTTTTTGTGAAAGGATAGGAACACTGGTTCCTATCCACATGCCATTTTGAAATCGATGCCAAATATTGTTAAGATGTGTTAATCACAGAGTAATAAACAGTGGAGATATAAAAAAAAAATATTCATTTGATATGAAAATCATTAATTTTTTAAATCACTGAAAGTTATCCATGACATGAAATAATAAGTACAAAAATTGCTGATTTCCTGGGTAAATTCGTATAAAATATCTGCGTATTTGATTTCATATTCAATCGCGCAATCAGTATCGCAGTGAAAAGTTCTAAAATGATAATCTCTACAACTATTCTTCTGATCAGTTTGATCGTTTTGTTCAGCTTATTAACGCCCGTTATCCAAGCTATTAATTGCGATGACAAGCCGGTGGAAGTGTCGTATTTAGAGCCTAGTACTTGCTGGTTTGGTCCTGGAATAATGAATTACGACGCCATGTACGAATGCGAGAACTACTTATTATCAAAGATGGAGAAGCGTAATTACTCTGAAGTGCACATCTGTGTCATGGATTGCATGATAAAAGATGGTGATGTTCTCAAAGACATGAAATTGGATCGTCAAAAGTTTATCGATGAAGTGAAGAAGAGATCTTCAATCGATTATGATGTATGGGAACCTACAATAATGGCTGCAGTGGACAAATGTTTCCCTTTGGCTGAAGAGAAGCTCGCAACACTCAATGCCAGTGATTATGATGATACCAAGAAATGTAATCCTGTCCCGGATAAGCTTATGACGTGTATCAACGCTCAAATGCTTGTAAATGAACCTAAGGATAATGGATCAATTCCTGATGTGTATTGTACACAGCTTAAAGATTTCTATGCCACGTGTGATTTCGTATTTTGAACAATTTGTAAAGGTTTTTTGTTTCAAGAAGAAATAAATGTTTATAACAATCATAAATCCTTTAATAAAAGAATAATGTTCAATTTCCCATTTCACTACTTTGTACTCAATTTGTTGGTCTTAAACCAAAAGTTATGATCAAACATTACTCTCGCTCGTTTGTATCATTTGAAAAAGTGTTGAGAGACAAAAACAGCAATTGCTTCTCTAAATCCACTACTTACATATGCTTTGCCGTGCAGAAAGCCGCTTTTAGGCATTATTGCCGTGGTGCTTTTCGTGTGCAAGACAGAGTTGGCGATGATCTGTCTTCGCTGAAGCCAGTCAGTTTACGAGAAACCTTCGTTCGATACGGAGTAACATTTTCTCTCACACTCGAGGCATTTCAAATGACTGCAGAAGTATCTTAGAGACACAATTGGCGATTTGTCATGAATTTAAAAGTACAGTGCAAGTGATCAAAAGCACACTTTCTCAGTGAATCGAAGGCGAATCGAGATTTTTTTCTCTTTCCTTTTTTAAACTGTTGCTTATTCAAGTGGATTAAGAGTGTTCGCAAAGAAAGTGGAACACTTTCGGTGCATTTTATCTTCGTGGAAATACTGCATAGTTCAGTGATCATATATATATATATATTCTATAAGAATTCGTCATGACGCTGATGCGACACTTTTGGACGGGACGATGTTGGGCTTCCACGTCAGCGTCAGCTGGAAAGCCCAGCTCTTCAAGGCAAGGCTCACCGGCCTACTCCACCTGTCTTCACATGGTCGACGGAGGATCACCGTCGATCACATCCACTGAGGATTGGGTCAATGCAAAGCCATACGAGCAAGTACCCGGGCCTCGACCCTTGCCACTCCTGGGCAACACTTGGAGGTGATTTTCATAGACGAATAGACAGAAGAAAAAAAAATTAAGCTTCGATTGCGATAATCGCGGCACAGTTCCAAAAGTGCACTCATTCCACGAACTGGAATTCAAACAACTTTTCCTACACATTGATCTCTCGCGAGGGGAAAAAACCTCTTGGCGAGGTATCAGGCAGAGGAGGTTGTAAGACTAGAGGAGAGCCTAAAGCACGGCATACACGAGCAGTTCGATTAGCCCTCGGGTTATGGTGACGAAAGTGAGAAAATTTCTCCCTACCTTACAAACTCATCATGCATAAAGTAACACAAATAATTCCACCTGTGGCTGTGCGTTAATGGAAAAAAAAGAAGTGCCACTCAGTATGAAATCTAACAACAAATCAATTGATGTCTTTTCTATTTGTACTAAGAGAAACTTAGGCAATCTCGTAGGTAAAAATATAATTCCTCCATGGGCGTGCGTCTCCGAATAGCATACCATTCCAGAATGATCGCATCGATGGCATCTGTCCAACTCAGTCACACTGGTCGCAGAGATTCAAGTCACACTTGACTAATTTGAATATAAAATCAACATTTACATTGCGTAAATTCAACATGCCATCTCGCCATCGTCCAATATTATTTTTTAAATGGTTTTTCACATTTTAAAGAAAATCCTCTTCCTTGCGAAAATCTTCTGCCTGTGAAATCAAATGCAATGGCAATGAAATACTTGCCCTTTGGCGTTTCACGCGAGTAATTTTTTCGAAAGACACTTTCAACAACAACTTCAACATCGAAATGCCTATAAAGTCGTGCCACTCACAATGGCGGGAATTTTCTCATAAAACCACTCACAGGCCAAGTGATCGAGAGCTCGCTGACGTCGTGAAACCGAAAGAGGCTCTAAAACCGGAATTTGGAAGTGCAACAAACTCCTGTATAAAAGTGAAAAGTTGGTCAAGGTGAATCTTAAGCGATTTATCACCTGTGCATTCCTTCTCAGTCAAATCTGCTAATCAGCAGATCAGCCAAAATCGCTCAACCGTATTGAGAATTGTCAGTAAAACTTTCTGCGATTCGTAGAGCAAAATCACGATTTGTTTGTCTGATTATTATCGTTGTCGATGCCATTGCGAAATCTCTTGTATGATGTTTGTACATTTTTACCGCAGAAAATATGGAAAAGATCACAAATTAGTGAATAATTTACAATTCATCGTTTTCTTCAATGTGCAATTATTAAAGATTGTACGTATTGTGTGTGTGTGTATTGATATTTTATCACGTCCGTATAATGACTTGTTATGCAACAGCATTGAATGATAGAAAGATCACAGCAATTCCGTACACCAACCTGCATATTGTAATTGAAATGACAAAGTAAGAGGTGTATATGAAATCTTACATATGTATATCGAGAAAAACTGATAAAGACTTTCGTTATAAAAATTGTATTATATAATATTGCAGTGCAAGTAGATTCAATAAACCAATGTAGACTTTAATTAGACCATTTATATGGACGAAGTGAATGAATTATAAAAAAAATGACTCAGTCTTTTCATAATAAAGCCTTTTCTGTTTAATTCTTAGTCACGAAAATAAACTAACAGACACTTGGGTGGTAATCGTAACGAATGCAGATTACAGACCGAACTCTCTATCCTTTCACTCTACTTCTGTTTTCTAAACTTGTCCTATTTTTTTTTCAGACTCTTCCCTTTCGTGGGACAGTATAAAATCTCCGACATTGCTCGCATCTCATACATTCTGCACAGAGATTACGGTCGAATTGTACGGTTCAGTGGATTAGTGGGACGCCCTGATCTTCTGTTTGTCTACGATGCCGATGAAATTGAAAAGGTGTGTTCCACAATATTTTTTCGTATTCGTGAGCATTCAAACACACTTGAAGCTGTTGACTCTCTTTCCATCACGAAAGATTGTCAATATTTCGCAAAATATAGGGACAATCGCGCAAGTTACCAAGTCGCAAGGCATGAGAAAGAGACGTGATCTGCGGGTGAAGTAACTTGCAGGGCTTTAATGATTCAGCCAAGACGTAAAATTAGTTGTAATTGATCATTTGGAATTTCTTATGAGTGTGTTCCTTGACTGAATATTCAACACAATGGACTTTCTCCTGCAATCTTCAATTACATTTCCTCCACACTTATTCAATTCCATCTAATAAGCATCTTTCACTCTCGTACTCGCAGTGTTACAGACACGAGGGGCCAACACCTTTCCGCCCATCAATGCCATGTCTGGTGAAATACAAGAGTGTCGTCAGAAAGGATTTCTTCGGCGATCTTCCAGGTGTTGTTGGCGTGTAAGTTTATCCGAAAAGAAAACTCTTCAATGTCAAGCTTCAAACCTCACCTGTGACATTAATGAAAGAGAGAATGGAAAGCAAAGAAGTTTTTGTACCGTAAATCGAACAAATTGTAAGAGTTTTTTCTACACAGTCTCGATCTGTTGCCCGTGAAATTTAGAAACAGGGTTACTCAGATTGTTTGAATCTAGAAAATACAAATCAATTGATACAGAAATATTTATTAAGTTACATATAATTTGCATTAAATATGCCGATTGTGGCAACATTCAATTAATGATTTGAGTGATTTATGAGTGAAATTTGAAACATTTTTTCTTGTGAAATTATTGCTAAAATTCATGAAACTTCAACGTCAATATTAATGACTTTCATGCATTTTCACAAGCATACATTTTTACTGGATAACTCTTGAATGCCGCTCATTTTCATATCATTAAGATACTATTTTATATACTTTACAATACGTCTGCGATCAATGCTTGTTTATAGGCTCAGTTTTACGACTGAGACACTCAAATTTCTGGGGCATCAATAATAGCCTGAAGAGAGATTGGTCAATCGAATTTGATGTCTCATGAATGACACTTTTTATTATCTTGGCGATCTCTGTAACTGTTTAACGTGCAGCCGCATTCGACTAAAAGAGGTCACGTGTCATTGTTCATGGAGTGCATAGCAGTATTTTAACAAAATGGCACAGGCGAGCCTTGAATTTCTTACGAAATTGATGAAAGTGCAGTGCAATTAAGATAATGCTGCATTGTATAATCCAGACACGGAGAGCCGTGGCGAGAGTTTCGATCACGCGTCCAGAAGCCCGTCCTCCAGCTCTCCACTGTTAAGCGGTACGTCACGCCACTTGAGGAGGTGACAAAGGACTTCTTGGATCGCTGCGAGCAACTGCTGGATGCCAACAGTGAATTGCCGCCGGATTTCGACAATGAGATCCACAAGTGGTCTCTCGAGTGTAAGTTCATTGGACGCCCGAGTGATGCGTCACACGTGATTGAGCACTAAAAAATGAAGCCGAAGAAAAAACCATGTCCGCAAATAATTGAATGCGACCTCGAACTTGATGCATGCTGTATTGTTAGGTATCGGACGTGTGGCGTTGGACACCAGACTGGGGTGTCTGGAGCCGAACCTCGCGCCAGACTCTGAGCCGCAGCTTATCATCAATGCCGCCAAGCACGCCCTGCGAAATGTGGCTATTCTGGAATTGAAGATGCCCTTCTGGAGGTACATTCCGACGCCTCTCTGGACAAAATACGTCAACAACATGAACTTCTTCGTGGAGTAAGTATGAATGACGTTTATGCAAGTGTGAATAGACAATTCAAAGAAGATAAATTACATAAAGGTAAGGCCAACAATCACTCTTCGAACTGTGAGTGAAAATTCGTCTGTGCGAATCCATCAGTAAGCACAGAAAAACCAATTAATGACCTCAATGACTAAGTGTTAAGTTAAACTTTCATACAACTGTACTTTAATAATTCAGACGATGAACCAATTGAAGATAATATGTTGCAGTCGATTGTACCATCAATCAACTAAGGCACGGTCATTATCACTATACACAAAAACCTTCATTTCTCTAAGCCTCAACACTGCTCAATTGGGTCATATTTTGTGAGTGGTAAAGCTTAGAGCAACGAGGCCTCAGCATATAAGGTCACAATCTTGGCTTTGGCACTTTCTGTCCAAAGGCAAGATCATTTTTCACAAGATACATTGGTGTGAAGAAGAAAGACTCGCGGATGATCAATATTTACTCCGTCGTATTTATCTTTCCTATTTATCGCTACATAATCAGTAAAGTGGGAACGTTTTTTTCCTGATTAGCATTTAAGCACGAAAAGCTTCATTCGCCGAAAGAGTCATTCGATATTTCTACACACTATATTACTTAGCGAATTGAGTCTCTAATACTAAATACTTATGTCATCATTGTTGTGCAGAATCTGCATGAAGTACATCCAGAATGCCACTGAAAGGATGAAGTCCGGAGGCGGCGGGAGCGTCATGGAGGAGCCGTCGCTTCTGGAGCGCGTTCTCAAAGCGGAAAATAACGAAAAATTGGCCTGCATAATGGCTTTGGACTTAATTCTCGTCGGAATTGACACGGTGAGTGGGTGGCCTAATTGCGGGTTTCCCTTCGCGCTAATACGCTGGATTGTCTTTCAGATTTCTATGGCAGTCTGTTCGATTCTGTACCAAATCGCCACGAGACCAGCTGAGCAGGAAAAACTCCATCAGGAGATCAGGAATGTCATTCCGGATCCTTCCGCTCCCCTAACTTATCAACATCTCGACAAATTGATCTATCTGAAGGCCTTCATTAAGGAGGTCTTCAGGGTCTACAGCACAGTGATCGGGAACGGACGGACGTTGCAGGAGGATGCCGTCATATGTGGCTACCGAATTCCAAAGGGAGTTCAGATGGTCTTCCCGACGATCGTGACGGGAAACATGGCGGAATATGTGAGCAATTGCAACTCCTTTCAGCCTGAGAGGTGGCTTAAGGCCAATCAGGGTGGCGTCGAAGGGAAACTGCATCCCTTCGCTTCCCTGCCGTATGGCTACGGAGCCAGGATGTGCTTAGGTCGCAGATTTGCCGATCTCGAGATGCAGATATTGTTGGCAAAGGTATAATTAACCTTAATTGTTCGGCTCATATAAAGTAACATTGAACTTATCTCTCGCTTTTTTCTCCTCAGTTGCTGCGAAGCTACAAATTGGAGTATCACCATGAACCACTAAAATACGCCGTCACTTTCATGTACGCCCCAGACGGCGAGCTCAAGTTCAAAATGACCAAAAGAGATAGCTAAACTTCACCCAAATTGCCAACCAAAATTAACATCTCCACTCGAAATATTGTTTTTATATCATGTGAAAAGAGCAGATATTGCAAAATATATCACATTGAGAAGGAATTTGCCAACATTCACTGTCATTATTAAGTAATTCTTTTTTTTAGTTTGGGAAAGTAATAAAAAATCACCTTTATCTCATATTTCTAAACGTTCATAATCACGCATAAAATGCGGTATTAGGTAAGTGATAATATGGAATAAACACTGGGTAAGTGGAATTAAAGATATTCGGCAATTATAGGTATAATATTTCACGGAAAAATTTATCAGAATTTTAGAGCCAATAAGAAGTACAACTTTGTTTTACCAATGTAATTTATTCTCAAATATCTTCGTTTCAGTTGAATGGCACGAAATAAAAGTATAATTATCATTTTCTTTTTAATGTAAAAGCAATAAAATATCGCGCGTAAAACATCCTTGAATCACTCGAAAATTTTATTTCAACGTTTTGTCTTGTATATAAATCCTTTTACAAGTTTACTTTGGAAATGTGTCTCTATATCATTTTAATTATTTTAGTATTGAGGTGAAGTGGAAAAGTTGTGACACATGCAAAAACGCAAAAACCATCTATTTAAGGCCCCCCAACATGTTTGTTACAATTGAAAAATGTCAAAATGTTTCTTTCTTTTTTTAATGCGTGACGCTTTTGAAATATATTTGTGGTTTTGTTATCAAATTGTGATAAAAAAGAACTCATATATAGGTGATAAAATGCAAAATCTCTATAAAGATTAATGAGTTTGAAGTTGTGTTTGTTTGAAAATTTAAAGCGCACTTTTTGAAAAATTGGAGGTGAAGAGTTATTTAAATAATTTAAAAACTTACTTACAATTACCTTCAAGGCTGAATCACGCGAATTCTTTGATCTATTGCAGCTCGACACATTGGACAGTTTGTCACTGAGTTATGACATCCGGAACAGACACAAAGATGACCACAAGGGATGAAGATGATCTCGACCTGAGAGACAAGTTCCATTGTAGTGACGTCAACTTAATGTTTCTCAACAAACTTACCTTTTCATCCATGCAAATGACACATTCAGCAACAACTTCTTGGTACTCCGAATTACTGTCGCTTTTAGCAGTTGCTTCAGAATCTGACGATCTCTTGGGGCTCTCCTCAGCCTCAGTTGGTGGCGGAGCGGAGGGCTTCTCAAAGCCATTGTCCTCACAAGGACGGGATGAGGCTGTAAAGTCTCTGATGGATTTGAGTATTCCCGCGCGATCCTTTTCTTTCTTTACGCCAGCTTCGATGAGGTCTTCCTCAGTGATGCCGTCAATAGCCACAGCCTTGTTCTGCCACAGACGCGACAGGAATGGCAGGCAGTGCACCACGCCATTCAGCAGGAAATTGTAGCCCAGAAGAGGGTCCAAAGAGTGGAACTCAAGTTCCTCCGGCTGAGCATCAAGCAATCGCTGGTAGTGAAGCAGCCAAAAGTCCTGTCGATCATCTCTGCTGTTCTCCATGAATGCGAGAGTGTCTTGCAGTTGCTGCCTGCGCTGCTCCTGTTGCCCCAGCAGATCCATCAGGATAGCTGTGAGGTTGAGGCGTCTCTCTGAGAGATCCTGGATTTGCTCCTCAGTAGCCAACTTTTTCTTCTCCATCTCAAAGCGACTCATCGCCGCCAACTGTCCCTCCACAATGCGCAACTGCTCCACAAGTCCCCAACTTCGGGCGTCGTTTTTGGAGATGAGCGTGGCCACAGCGGCCTTCTGCAGTTCCTCATCCCGATTAATTTCCGTCACAATTTGTCGACGATCGTTGCTGTTATTGCGGAATACTTCCTCCAAGATGTCACTCGTTTCACACTCTTTCGCCAGGACACCACGTGACACCTCATCACGTTTCTCCTGATAGCTTATCACACGATTCACCTCATTTGCTAGCAAGTCTGTCATCGCTCCAAGGATCTCCTGCTTCCTCAAATCACTCTGATGGATTCTCAGTTGCTCCATTAGTTTTTCCTGCTCGACACGCTCCTGCTCCAGGAGCACAGGATCTGGAGCGCCTCTCAGGGAAATTAGTTTATCCATGATCCCACTCCAACGCTCCTCTTCGCGCAGAATATCTGTGATTAGACGATTGCGACCCACTTCCTTTTCTTGCTGCAATTGAGCCACCTTCTGGTCGGACTCCGTTTGCTGATGCAGGAGCTCCTTGAGCAATTCTTCACGCTTTCGCTGCTGCTCCATGTGCAGCCTCGCTTCAATCTCCTGATTCTTCTCCAGAGCTTCCCTCTCGAGTCTCATGAAGTGCTCCTGACGCTGCCTCTCCTCATTCTCACTCACTCTGCTGGTCCCACGCTCGGCAGCCAGAAACTCTTCAGTGGCAGCAATGGCAATCTCCACAGGGCCATCAACAGCTGTACACTCGCCCGTGGCCAGAAATTGCAGCACAGCTAGAGTTCCGCGCTGAGTGACTTCCTTGGGCGGATACTCAACGACGTCCACGTCTAGAATGAAATCCACAAGACTCTCGCATGTAGAGAGATGCGGGGAAATGGTCCTCAGCTCGGGGTTGCCACTAACATTGAGGATCCTAAGCTGGAGCATACAAGACACTTGTTCAATCGACTGAAGGCAGTTCTCAGCTATGTCCAGAAGCTCTAGCTTCCGCAAACGATTGAGAGTGGGAGGTAGAGTGGTTAATTGGTTCTGTGACACCACAAGTTCCTGGGAGAAAGACAGCAGCTTAAATTACATTCAATTTTGGTTATTCAGCACACTCACCCTGAGATTTTCCAACTTGTATAGTTCATCGGGGAGTTTCCTGAATTTATTGGACCTCAGATCCAGCGTTGTGAGAAGGGAGAGGTCCGCGAGGGAACTTCCACTGCACAGCAGAGACGAAAGTTTGTTCTCGCTGAGCAGGAGGCTCTCCTTCCTCAAGACCTTGCATAGGACGAATACGCCCTGCGGGACCTCCTTCAGATTGCACTGGCTAATATCAAAGACTGCCTCCGGGGTTTCGCGGGCCTGAAAGACAAAAACAGTCCGCATTACGTGGTCACTTTGCCAAATGTCCTCGGGCTGTACTCACCAAGCACAGTTTCTTCTCGAGACGAGCCTTAAAGTTGATCTGGTCAGGATTGGCTCGAAACATCGTGTTCGGCGGTGGAGAGTCACTATCATGACTAGATATCCGACAACCCATAAACTGAACTGAGATGACGCACTGATTTTGGGATGGATGGTGAAATCAAATAAGGGTGACTTCCAGGAAAAAACGCACTACAATTCCTCAGTCATGCACTTGACATTTGCTTCGCTCCTACAGCTTTGGTCTCTATTGCGTGATATCACTGGCTATCGGGGGACACTCTGCTTCGCGCTACTGATAGCATTTTTGGTGATTTCGTCTGTTTTCATGGGGAAAATTGAGAGATTTTCTAATCAAACTGCAATCAAACGCACACACAGAAGTAAAATGACATGAGGTATGAGCCGAGCCATCTTCGAGAGGCGACTTTCGGAAGCAGACTTTCGAAGAGTGCCGCGGCTCGGGGAACCACTATTATTCTGAGCTTATTTGCCCCCAATTGACCAATTATACTAGCGGTTTAGCAGAAAGGAAGTTTAATTGTAATGTCAGGCGCTTCCATACTAAATTCAAGTGCGTTCAAAGGTGAATATCTTTCTACTCGACATTGCGCGCCACTCCGAGATGGCAAGCAACGGAATCACAATCTCATCAGCTGATTGGGTGTACGCGTTGCGGGTCGTTTTGTCACAGTGGCGGTGAGAATACAAAAACAGTGTTCAGCAAAGCTCTTATTTCTCAGGATTATTCCCACACTTTCGCCGCCTCTGCACTTAAGTTGAGTGATAATGTACCGCCAGGCGAATAGGATTCTCTCGGGCACCCATCTGACTGCTCTCAAGGTGAGAATAGCCCGTGCAATATCACTACCGAAATGTGCAATAAGAATACATGCCTCGCATTCTTTGTCACCTTGCAGAACCAACGGAATTACCTCTTCACCAGTCAGCTTCGCCAAAAGTCCTCCACCCCCATCAACACAGTCATCATGTTTGTACCGCAACAGGAGGTGAGCGTCCGGCGTTCGGCTGAACATTGCCGACATAACCTCACTGTTGACTTCTTTCCAGGCATGGGTTGTTGAGCGAATGGGCAAGTTTCACCGCATCCTGGAGCCGGGACTCAACGTGTTGCTACCCATTGTGGACCGGGTAAAGTACGTGCAAAGCCTTAAGGAGATTGCCATCGATGTGCCCAAGCAAAGCGCCATCACGTCAGACAACGTGACCCTCAGCATCGATGGGGTGCTGTACCTTCGAATTCTGGACCCCTACTACGCCTCCTACGGCGTGGAGGACCCCGAATTCGCCATCACGCAGCTGGCGCAAACCACGATGCGTTCCGAGCTTGGTAAAATGTCGCTGGACAAGGTGTTCCGGGAGAGAGAATCACTGAACGTAAGCATCGTGGATGCCATCAACAAGGCAGCTGCCGCCTGGGGTATCATGTGTCTTCGGTATGAGATCCGGGACATTAAGTTGCCTTCACGCGTCCACGAGGCCATGCAGATGCAAGTGGAGGCGGAGCGGCGGAAGCGTGCGGCCATCCTGGAGTCCGAGGGCGTCCGAGAGGCTGACATAAACGTTGCTGAGGGTAAAAGACAAGCGCGAATTCTAGCATCTGAGGCGCAACGCATGGAGCAGATCAACCAGGCCAATGGTGAGGCTGCAGCGATGCTGGCTATTGCGGATGCCAGAGCGAAAGGTCTGCAGATGGTGGCCAAGTCTCTAATGGCGAAGGACGGGAAAAACGCCGCCTCTCTGGCGATTGCTGAGCAGTACGTGTCAGCGTTCCAAAACCTCGCCCGTGAGAACAACACCCTCATCCTGCCCCAGAACGTGGGCGATGTCTCATCGATGGTGGCTCAAGCTATGACTGTGTATAAAACCATACAATCTAATGGAAATGGCGATCCGCCTAAAGAGAGCCCCAAGAATGGCACCAGAATTGACGATTCCACTGGAAGCACTGACTCTATTTTGCCCTCAGATGTTGAAATTGAAGCCAGGAAATCCCAGAATCTGGCCAAGTGAATGAATCCCAAGTCGCTCCCTCAGTAGCTTAAGACTATTCATTTAAATAGTGTAAATAAAGGAGAAACATTTTCTAATTAAACCTCTGTTGTTATTTGATCTGAAAAGCAAGATATTTGCAGATTGAAATTAGCAATCAATGAAAATTTGATGAAAAGGTAATTTGGGAAAATTAAGTGAGAGAGATACAAGTTTTTTAGAGTTTGGGGATTGTAAGAGCCGAAAGAAGTGCTTTTTTAATCAACCTTTCATCATTTTTCTAATTAATATTATGTACACTTAACTTAAATTTACTTTACGTCTAAGATTAGGCTAATATCAGTCTGAATGTCTAATCAAGTGTCTCCTAAGTGAAGTATTCTCAGAAATTCTAGACTGATTTTCGCACCTGAGAAAATAAAAACAGATCAAATTACTGAAGATAGACAAAAGCATAAAAATGACTTCTTCAAAAGAATATATTTTGCTGAATAGCCGTGATTTGTATTTACTGATGGATGCGCGCGAGATTCTAGCCACTCTGCGTTGATGTCGAGCGCTAAGCCTCGCGGGCTGGTCACAAAGCGAGTTTATCACTTAATATCGGAGATCTACTCGTGTCTGTTCGTGGATGCCCCAACTGTCCACTTTAGAAGAGTGGCACGTTGTCGTCAGTCGCTGGCAGAGTTTCAGGAGGAAAAGACGCGGTGTGTTGAAGAAGCTCTTGTGCCCAGAAATCTTGGCGTGGCTGGAATTGTGCCTGGCCTTCGCTTCCTGTGGACGAGGTGTGCCTCAGTGTAGATTCTCGGGAAGCCACTAAACTACAATTGGCAACTCGCGAGTGTCTTTCGTGTCAGTGACGATGAGTCAATTGGACTTGCAATTGCATTGAATTTAATTATTCCCATTTTGCATACGAAACACAACATCAGCCCAATATTGAAGTCAATCCGACAATTCTGTGTGCAGTTTTCCAAAAGTGCACATTAGACATGAAAAGTTTTCATGCCAACTTGCATATGAGTTACCATTCGAATTAATTAATTAAAAGTGGCCACTTTTTTCCGCGCTTTGCGAGGGATGTGAAGTGTCTTAATTTCACTTGAATGCGAGAATTTAATTGCTTTCTCTGTCTCACTTGTTCTATTTGTGCGATTCTCAACCAGTCTCTGTGTACACATTTATTTACATAATGCTGTAGCCAAGAGTCGAGAAACTATTTCCAAAAACCTCAATAAGATTCTCGATGTGCGCGTCTTTTTGCCTAAAAGCCACTTTCTTTTTCCCCACTAAAAAAAACTTGATTTCTCGGATATTTATTTCGTTTAGCCATTTCAGTGGTACTTTAACAGCTTAATTGATACCAACATCGAGTTTCTGAGGCGCGAAGTGCATTGAAAGATAAAATGTTGAGATTTCAGGAATATTCTGGCTAAATAAACATATTTACGGGAATAAATTTCCTTGCTGCGTTGTACATTCTCTAAAGTGGTGCGGATAGTGACTATTTGCACGCGTGATTTCTCATCTTGTGAAGGGACGCTTGCCATGGGCTAAACAGTATTCACGGAGATCTTGTTCAAAACTCTGGATTTTTCTCATTCTGTATAATGTTGGGTTGGCGTGGACGAAGAAAATATGCTCTGTGGAGTTACTGAAAGACGGGAGTAAAGTGTGCAAAAGCGCTTAAGAATTAATAATAAATCTTGCGAGTTTTCAAACAAATATCCACAAGAATTCTGTTAAATATTCCCCTCACTCGAGCCGATAATTGAGGCGCCACTTGTATTTAGCGAAATTATATGCAATTAATGGAGTCGAATAGTCGCGGACTTTTAACACTTTTTTTTTACTCAGAAAAATCTCCACAACCGAATTCCATCTGCTCTATTGCCGATTGACGTTCTACTCTGAGCCTGTTTATTTATAATTTTCGTCTCTACATACATATCCAGTCAGTGGTGATATTTCCCATGTCGGGCATTTTTTGAGATGCGAGAGGCGGGATTGTTCGCTCCAAGACTTGAGTCTCGGGGCCGCTCCTTTATGGTTTGGTTCTCCTATAAGACCTCAATGTTCACTTATTTTATGCTCGGCGAGGTGCATGTTTGGCTTTCTACTCTGTGTGCGTGGTGAGGGTATTTGAGTCAAAATGAGCCGAAGAAACGACAGACAACCAGACGCCAACTCACAACATTCAGTATCTTATCCATTGATATATTTCTTAAAGCAATTAGCGAAGCCATGCTGGAGGTTTTCCTTTTCCCCACAGACAACAATTCGACTGGCATGAAGTGGGTTCTGTAGTTTTTGTGGCTTTTGAGATCTTAAATATTGCAGAATTAAAAGATCGTAATTTTTCCTTCATTGCCTACAATATGAGTGGTTTTTTATCTGACAGGGCTATTCACTTATTTTGCAACAAAATTAGAAATTTTTATCTTTTTACTATCTTGTACGGCTTTTGCAATTATCTGCATATATTCGATACGTTTCGTTATCTTTTAATTTGATATACACTTAAGGTGAATTAATTTGTTTCTCGAGATAATTGTCAAATAATAAGATTTTGCTTGCATATTTGTAGAGAAGCCCTGTGATTTTCGTTCTTTGGTGTTCACTTCGTACGAATGAGGGATCGTTTCTCAGCACGTCACACACTTTCAACTTCTTTAAGAGGCAATATTTTACCTTCGACTTCATTCCCAGTTTGACCTTAGAAGCGCTAACACGGCACACTATCCTCCTTCGGAGAAGCCATTTTCTCGCCGATATCATTAGCATGTAAATGTGCAGAAATTGTGGAAATGAACTCTTCTTGGTCACAGTGACGGTGAGACGACAGCCCAAATATACTCTTAGTGCCTATTTGACGTGGTGACGCGAACGATCTAGAGAGAAAATAAACTGTACAAAGAGTGTTTGTGGGATGAAAATGCAGAAAATGCTGGTGTCACTTTGTTTCCTCTTGTCAACGCTGCTGCACTTGGGACTCACGTCGTCCACGCTGAAAGGCGCAGAGCCAACGGTGAGTGGGGACTTCTTTTTTGTTTTAATCCGGAATTGCAATTAGGAGTGTACATAGCTGTCGAGAGATGGGCGGAAAATGCTTTCGCGGGCTAAAAGCAGTTTCTCCACTCAGGTGGGAAATATTCTAATCAAGTCACTCAACTCTATTGAATATTCAATTTGCGTTATTCTAATTAATGAGATCATGTATATAAAATAGTACTCCATATCTAAAGCAACCCTGTACATACAGAGAAATGCATATTTATGGAGATCATAAATACATCTATCTTCTCTTAACTTAAGAGTCAGGTCAAGTTGGGTCTCGGAGTTAATCATAAGGTTATTAAATTCCGCACACACGTGTGCCAATTAATTCAGTTTCACACTGATTTTCAATAAGACTGAGTACCTTCTCGGCGTGTCCCGAAGACTCCACGGCTGGGATTCTGCAGGTGCGCAAGAAACGAGGCAAGAAGTGGAATGGAAGAAGTTAAATGGGCCGGTGAGAAAAAGGCATATGAGGAACAGAAGAGGCAGACAAAAAGTCCCTCTTCATTTGGGTTGTGGTCAATTCTCTTCTCACATAAACACTCTGGCGAATATAATAGAAACCTCTTGAAAATTTGTAGTCACGACGTTCCTCGAGTTCTTGAGCAGCTCGTCTCTGAGAATGGAAGGGACAAAGGAGAGGACGAAGATGAACATCTGGCCGGAGTCAGGCTGTCTACAGAGTTGCTCTCGCCCAGAGTCTCCCTTCTTTTTTGCTTCGTTTCTTGCACTCTCAAAAGACGGGGCGGTATCCTTTGAAGGTGAATTCCCACTCACCTTCGGCTTTGTTCTGCGCGTTTCGTTGAAAATTCTGGTCAGATGAAGGAACTGGATTTCGTACTCCTTTCGCGATTCTCTTTTTTCTCCTTCTTTCGCCCCGAACATCACACCTTCTTCACACACCAAAGATTGGGCGAAGGAGTTACTTATAACACTCAAGACGGAGAGAGGGAAAGCGAGAGGGAGAGAGATGGAGTGTGTACGTGTGTGATTAGGAATCAATTTGACTTGACGAGGCTGAAAAAAGATCTAGGTCTTGTTAACATTTCTCTCTCAACGCTCTCGTGTGTTAATAAATCTTTCGCGTGAAATAGTCGAGGGAGAACAGAAGACTTCAATCCTCGATGGGTACTTCTTGCCTCGCAACGAGAACACTTGCTGACTTCTGTCAATGAAACAATATTAATTTCACTCTTCTCTTTACCATTAAAATACAAAATAGAGATTTGGTGGCAGTGGCACAGCATGACGACTGCACTGTATTCTCGAATTTTGGTAAACATTTCCCATTTACCAAAATGGTGTTCACTGAATTTGCTTCAAGATTACTCGAAAAGGTATCCTAGTACTCTGCTTCAGTGAAGACATTTTTACAGAGTCAGATGAGTTAAAAATCATAGTATTATATGAATGTAGTACTGCTAGATGTTACTATATTCGCTATCGCTTTCAGGACAAGACAATTTATGAACAATATCTGAAATTTGATGGTCTGAAATATCACCTTCCGCTTCATGGAATCATGAGAGTTTGCCTAATAAAAGTCTGAAACTGTATTGTATACAATTTGACTATTTATTTGTCTAATATCCCAAATCGAGAAACATCTCACGTTGAGAGCAAGATCCGACGGTGAGCCTCAACATCTCGAATGTCTTTACAAATCCATTCACTCACCCGCACATTAATTGTGAAGCCGTCTTCAGGTGAAAACACATAATGTATTTCCAAAAAGAGGCACACGAGAAACGAGAGAGATTTGCAAACATTTGAATGGAGTTCCATTCGAAATACATCACTTATCGCGGAACAAGAATATTTTGTGGTAGAAAACGTCCATATTTACGGATTTTCTGCTTCAATGCAAATTTGCTGTTAGCACATTCAATCAATATTTATCTATTTGTCATAGCACATCAATTACATCATCCTAATTTATTTTTTTACACACTTGGCAGTGAAATAAAAATTCATGCTTCTTTTATTTATCGAAAGACATGGACAAAAAAGGCAATTCTTCAGAAATATTTTTGAATCCTCTCGAGATTTTGTTGCGGATGA
This sequence comes from Phlebotomus argentipes, assembly GCF_947086385.1. NCBI lineage: Eukaryota > Metazoa > Arthropoda > Insecta > Diptera > Psychodidae > Phlebotomus > Phlebotomus argentipes. The sequence continues at coordinate 1,385,539 of NW_026776181.1, read as the reverse complement.
TATAACATGACAAACACGAGGCGATGACAATAGCTGTGAGGGCTGTGAGTGAGTCGCACCCTAATTTGCTTCAGCAATTGATATGATGCTCCATAGAGAGGTTGAAAATAAACAAGCGCAAAAGGCGAAAAGTTGAAAAAACAAGAAATGTGTGAGTCAAATGTTAATTCAGTTTTAATTTAATTCACGCAATTTTGGATGCCTTAACCACCACCTAAACATTTCCTGCTTACGGTTGAACCATCAATCTTGATGCGGAGTTGATCCATTTAGCCTCCCTTTGCATACGCAAAGCGCATGGGATTTGTAGGAAAAAGCCCGGGCAGAAACCAGAAAGAGTGAGAGTAAATTGCTGAGCTTCCGGCGTCTGATTTGCTCGTGGGTGGTGTATTTCCAATTAATTTAATGATTAATTCTCATTCACTGTTATTCAGTCGGTGTGCAAATGCGACTGCAATTACAATTTACATACATTTCACATGCAAAGGCATATAAGTCTCTCATATGGGACGGCATTTTCCACACTCTCGTATACGTACACTAATAAAGTTCATAGGCAGCTTCTTTAGCAACTGATGGAAATAATCTGTTTGTAGATTTCTAGTCACAATAAACACATTGGTCGCTTCTGCCCGCAGTTGATTTATGTGTTGGTCGAGTTAGGATAAAAAGACGCGCTTCGGAAAAAGGATTTCAGCGAAAGTCTATGTTTATTTGTTATTATTTTTCGCGGAACAATAAATTCTCCCTACCTGGCGCTACCATTGCAAATTGTGTTGAAGTATTATTAGCTTTGTTTACATCCAAATTCACTTTGATGTAAAACCTCTTCTGACCGATTTTCCGAACGGAGCGCAAAGCCACCTTGTTTTGGAGTCTGATAAAATGCCACTCATTTCAATACACCAATGAATTGATAAAGTAACTTTCCCAGCTTTACTTGCAGACGCCTGGCAGACAAGTTGATGGAGGCATTAAATTATATATTTTTTTCCTCTTTTCTCCATAAACATAATCTCTATGGCAATGGCTACTTGATTCATATATTGCAAAATAAGACAGCGTAAGTCTCACTTTATATTATGTGCAGCTCTGACTGCTCGATCTATAATGTGTAAGATGTGAGAAAAGAAATATACGTATTCATGAATATGTAGCTGATTACATTATAAAGTGTTTTTATACATACATATATAGTTTAAAGAAAATTGAGCAAAGTATGTACTTTGCAAAGTTTTTTTCTTCTTAATACGTGATTTCGAGTAAGAATTATGATCAAGGATAAATTTTATGGTCCCATCATTTTGTCTAGACGCGAAATTGAGAAAAATTATTTATCGATGTGTGACAATATATTGGGTAAAATCTCCTCGCAGTCTGTCTCACTGCATAATTACGGCTTTGAACTTTGCACTAAGAGCAGAGAAAAAAAGTGGACTAGGACGAGTTAACTGAAAGCAAATAATAGCATAGAATGGGCACCGTTTTAATGTTGATCTGAGGTGCGGTGCTAGCAAATTTACTATCTGACATGGTGGAAATTCAAGGTGATTACGTTACGGCTATTTGTGATAATTCATTTAAATTTATTCACCCAATCTCTCTCTATTGAAATCATTGTCTGGCCGCGGGTAAATTGAGAGGAATCTTGGGCGCTTTATCCAAAGTATCATCATTTGACACGCTTTCAGTCAACATCTAATCCCTGGAATGTCTCATCGTTCAAAAATCACAGTCTCAAGTTCAGCTTGAGCGCTGAGAATCGATGGCTTGTGGATAAAAGAGCTGAAACGCTATTAATTAATTATAAAACAGCATTATGATCTCATAAGTGTGATCTATAAGAGAGATGGCGCCAATATTATCGTTTTATTAATGTGTTCGTGCGCGAACGAGTTTTTCTGCATATTTTTTTCGTGGGGTCACATTAAAGCAAATAATGCGTGTAAAAACTAATATGGAATGTGTCGTTTTCATTTTTTATTTTCCACATCGCGTTGGATTTTATTACATTGAAATTCCCAAACTCATGTATTATAAGATTCAGGCCGATGAAGAGAGTTATTGACATTGGAAGCCTCAGTGACGCATGGCAGAACGTTTTTAGGCATTTCTTGCGTTTGCCCGGTCATTTTCCAAATCTCAAATGTACATACGATTTCTTTTCTTATTCTTGCCAGATATCTGAATGCGCAGCTAAAGGTGGAGAATGCAATGAAAGCAGAGGAAGGCCCGTTTGCGGAACAGACAATCAAACCTACCCGACGCGATGTCACCTCCTGAGAGCGCAATGCAGTGGTCATCAAGTCAGTCTCAAGCATCGAGGGAAGTGTAAAAGTAATTATGCTTTTGAGGGATAAAATAAAATTCAACCATTCGCTGATAAATCGACTCTTTTTGCAGACGAATGTGCCGCATCGAGGAACTATGCTCTCGCTCACAGGTCTGCGATGAAATTCGTGCCTAGATGTCGTGCTGACGGAACGTACGCCGCTGTGCAGTGCCTAGAGGATGACTGCTGGTGTGTCACACCACAAGGAAAGCCAGTCAGGAATACCACCGTGAAGGGAGTGAAGCCCGTGTGTATACGGCCAGGAAAAGTGAACACGAGGAGATCACCAGATGTGCATTTGCGCATGAAAAAGCCCTGCACAAAGATAGACAAGGCTCAGTTCAATGCTAACCTAATTAAGATGTTCCACAATGAATTTCAGCGGTACAAGAAGAATCAGCAAGGAAGTGAAGATCGTAAGTGTAATTTGAAAATGAACTCGAATTTGTTTATCACATTCCAAGACTGAACTTTTTACTGTCGCACTTTTCTTTCATAGTTCCTGGAGTATCCGACAATATGGTGTTAGAGTGGAAATTTATCGGTCTGGACCGCAATCGTAACAACATTCTGGACAAAGGTGAGTTTCGCGAACTCAAGAAGCTTGTGAAGAAGATTGTGAAGCCCAAACGGTGCGCCCGCGCTTTCGGCAAGTTCTGCGATGAGGATCACAACGAGAAACTCTCCAAGAGTGAGTGGAGCAGCTGTTTCACAAAGGATACATCGAACTGTGAGTTTCAAAGTGTGCCTGAGGGCCCAGAAATGACCTCAAAATTGCGTAGGAACTCTGGAGCGCGATTCTAATCACTTGTCTGGTGCTTTGTGGTATCGAGCAGTAATTCCTTGTCATGAAACGCCAACTGACACACTCGCGTGGCCCATGTGAGATGCTTTGTAGTGATTAACAGCTCCCAGAGTAGATTCATTCATATGAAAGACAGTCATTCATGGGTTCATGTTTAATCAGTCTCTATCAAAGTGAGAATGTTTACTAACTGCACTAAAGTCGGAGCCCATCCGGTGTCCGCGATCGCGTGAAAAGTCATTCAGTTTCCCTTGTTTTATTCACCATGCTGACGCCGGCATCAGCTGCCAGTGGCCATGCTGGCATAGCTCAGGAAGACTTGCTGGAAGATGAGGACGATGAGTACTACGAGGATGAGTACGCGAGCTCAACGAATGACCTTGTTGATACCACCGAAAGCCGCCCATTCCCTACGAACAAGAAGCCCAGCTTCTGTATGTATCCAGTCACAATTTATGTCCAGCAGCACATATACGAAATGGACTCTTTGGGCCAATTGACTCGTTTCAGTTTTGGTTAACAAATGTAATTTTATTAGGTTTTGGTCTCATTACATTGAAATTCATTATTTTGGTCACTTAACAAATTTTATTTTGACTAAAAAAAATTTTAATTCGACAACACAAAGAGTTTCTTATATGTGTTCATAATGTTTTATCTTTTAAGTTTGATTTATGTTCTGTTGATTTATCCTTTCCTCCACTACTGTGTAGATATTTACTTGCTTTCATTTGTACTTTGAAATAGTGCTGCAAGGGAAAACAACTCTGCAGTTATCTGGGGATGGAGATACTCTAGGGAGGGATGCAAATGACGGTGAATCCGACTGCCTGGCAGACAGAGCTGCAGCCCTGGATGAACAGAAGGTAACATTAACTACTTTTTGAACAGATATCTCCTTATACAATCACTCAAGTAATGATCAAATATGCTAAAATACACATATGAAAACTTGTTTCGCCAAACGATCTTTAATTATTCTTTTTATAGTCCGGAACAACAGCGCTCTACGTGCCTGAATGCACTCCTGACGGAAGATATCAGCGAGTGCAGTGCTATAGATCTACAGGATATTGCTGGTGCGTACATGAAGACACTGGAAAGAACATTCCAGGCACCTCGACTAAGGATAAGAAGCCACAGTGCGACGCTATCTATTCGCCCACGAGGCCAATGAAAGGATGCCCGGAAGGGAAGAAGCTGGACTTTCTGAAGGAACTCAAGGCATACCTCAAAGATGAGCTCATTGGTAATGCCAATAGCGCCACAAATACTACAAAATGGAACAATGAGGATGAGAAATTGGCCACTCTGAGCTTCGTGATCCTGGATAAGAACAAGAACAAAATGTGGGAACGGAGAGAGTGGAAGACATTCAGGGAATTGGTTATGCCTATTAAGTATGTTTACCAGCAGTTTATTGTATTAGACTACTCATTGGTGTTGTTCTGTCTGCAGATCACTCAGGAAATGTGGCAAGAAACTTCCACGATATTGCGATGTGAACAATGACCGAGAAATAACACTGTCAGAGTGGCTGAATTGCTTGCAAACAACTCGAACGTCAACAAACTTGGGGAAAAGTATTACAAGTATTACAAAAGAAACAAAAAATCAATATTGCGCCCTTAAACTCTTCGACTGTATTTTTCTTTCTTCTGCAGATGAATCAAAACCACTTCAGTCAAAGTTTCGAGGGCCAAATCCATTAGAATCATATCTGAAGAGTGACTAAACCGCAGCTCATCCGCACTATTTATAAATTCTCAGTGCCATTTTTTATACATAAAACATGATAGTACCAGTGATTGTAATTTGTATGTCCTTTCACCTGCAAACTCCGCCACAAATCTCATACTAAGCAAAAAAAAGTTGTCAGGTAAAAAGTAATTATTGTGTGCCAATAATTAATTATAATTTTTTGTTTATTTATAAGTTCTCAAATACATTTCACTAGTTTTTGTCATAAAATTGCAAAAATTAGACTCATTATGTTCTGTTTATTAATATATTTCACAATTTTTCCTCTTACAATCTTTTTATTACAAAAAGATATGTTCACACTTCAAGAAGAAGAAAAAGTGTGTGTGATAAAAGTGATAAAGTATTATCAATTTTTTAGTAATGTATTTTAATGCTGAAATTAAAAAGCGAAAATATGCTCCTTTATAATCAAACACTCAATGTAATTAAAATGGATGGACTTTATAATTTTAAACTTCTTCCCTCATCTCAACGAATACCTTTTAAATATACATTAGCAAAGAGCAAGATAGGTATTGTGTGAGTGTGACAATTGTTGTGTTTCTCTTCTCATGTCGTCAATACAAAATGTGTGGTCCCGTATAGTGATAACATTACCAATTGTTTGTAACAAAGCTCCTGGCAGTGTCCTAAAAGCCAACAACACGTCTCATAAATCTATGTTAATGTCTGAATAATGAAACAAAATTTGACTTGATTCAACGATAAACAGGCTAAGAATCTAACAACAATGATCTAAAATCAACAGAGTATACAGTGAGATATAGAATCTCATTAATTCATGTCACTGTGTTCATATAAAGTAGCCAATTTTCTCACTATTTAACAACATTCTTCACTTTATCACGATTTGAATTGGATGATGACATTGGATTTCCGACTGAGGAGCCTCCCTTTGGATTTGTGGTTTCCTCTATCGAATTTCTTTTGGCATTCTCCAGTTCCTGCTTCTTCTGGATCATCCTCAGCTCCGTGGGCGTGAGCATCCCGCGCAAAATGGTATCATAAGACACTGAAATGCCTCTGTTGGTCATCTTCTGGAAAAGTTTCCAGCACTCGCGCTCCTTGGCTGTCTTCAGGTTGTCTGGGCTCTGCTCATCCTCATTGGAGCTGCATTTGTCCTCGATGATCGCCTTGGAAGTCACCTTGGCGAAGGTGTTCTTGGCCGGAGCGGCGGGCGCCTTCTTGAGCGACATGAGGTCGTCTCCACATCTAATTGCAAGGAATAGAGAAGGCCAAAAACAAACTCATTAATACAAACTGTGGTAATTCACTAAGTAATGTGTCTTCTCCATGAAAAATCTCCGTCCGCCACTCGAGCATCTCGACACTGTGTGTATTCTAATTTCAATGTCACCGCCAATGGGCACAATCAGACCCTTTTCCTCGACTTTTTTTTCGCGGGATATATTTGGAATCAATCGCCGATTGAGACGATAAATATTTACGTGCTCCCTAAGTTTTGCTTCTACATGGCAATTTGAGAGGGCTTTTACTCCACTTTGCGTGCTCGCGATGGTAATTCACTTTCATGCAGAAGAATAGTGTCATCCAAAGTCACAAGATTCATTTCCATATTTTCCCTCTTTATCCGCAACTTGCGTCAACAGCTTGCAATAAACAGATATTTTCCAATAAATTTTCCTCGCCAATTTGATTGGTATTGATTTAAAAGTGGAGATTGACTTGGAAAAATTTCAATATAACACCTACCTTAAAATTAATTAAGTAAAAAGGAATTAAATTTAAAGGGCACTTTTCATAGTAAACTTATTAAAATAAAGTTAAAAATCAGATAAATTCAATTTAAATAATTAATTTACAATTAAAATCGCGTGTTTGCCGAACCATTAAATTTAATCATAAAATACAGCATTTTCCCAGAATTGGCGAAGTATTTTACACATCCAGAAAGTTCTACATTACATTTCTGTTGCAATAAGATTAAATCTTTCTATGTATTGTGGGTGAGAATTGATAGAAATAGCCTTTTATCGCACGATGTTGTATGGTGCAAAGCAAGTGCATTGAACCGAAAATTGGTTTTCTGCTATCTCCGCTTGTGTACTTTTAGATAGACTGATTGATTGATTACCCAATAAACAAAACTGGGGGCGATTTAGTAAAGAATAAGAAGCTTCATCTCACCCCTTGTCGTAGTCTGTGATGAAAATCGATCCTGGAGGAGCCGTTGGTGGTCGATTAGACCTGATTCGAGCCGCCAGTGGAGCCACAGATCCGCGACGAAACATCGATGAGAAATCTTTGGGTGGCGACGGGAAGAGGTCAGCATCATTGTCTTGGAAGGACACAGATTTGCCGGTTTTCTTGAGTGACGGTGGTCTCACAACGATCTTCTCGGACTTCCCTGTGCCTGACTGGCCATTGTCTTCCCGTTCAGAGTCACTTCCACCGGAGCTGAGCAGCGAGACGAGTGTTACGATATCGCATCCGATAGAAGATCTCGCTCCTGATATCACGGAAGAGCCTTTGCGTTCGGTAATCTTTGAACTCCCTTGTGAATTCCTCGCTGGCGAAGTGTCGTTTGTTACAGCATCCTGGCGTTCCAGACTCTTTCGAGAGGACATCAGAAGGTTCTCTTCCCTGTCCCGTCCGAATTTCCGTCTGCGTGCAGTTTTTCGTCGGTTCTGCGGAGGTTCTGCCGTTGGTCTGATAGGGGCTGACATGGCCCTAACCAGTGGAGGACGCTGACCGCGATTCATCTTACCGGAGTTGGGCTTAAGGACGCTCTTCATTTCTCTCAGAGACGGATCTTGCACTTCCTTGGCAGCCTTAGAATCAACTGATGCCTGCACCAGTTCATTCGATGGACTCTCAGAGTCACTGGCATTGATAGCCTCCGGTTCGGGGATGTTGGACACTTGAGTGAGGACGATATTGAGATTGATGCGATTGTCCCGACGATTGAGGGCTTTCTTTAGCCTCTCGGACAAATCGCTGCCATTTAATTGCTGTCTGCAAATAAGAGGGAAATAAAAGTTAGTCGAAGTTATTCAGAGAAATCTTATTCTCGGACATAACGTGATCCTGAACGTGATATTATAACTGATAAGAAAACTAAACAGACTTCACTTAATACTAAAATGATCAAAATTCGCGCACACACAATGAAAATGCAAGTTTAATTAGCAAAAGGAATTACACATTATTACAGTAAATCGCAATTCCTGAAATATTTTGTCTTTTTTTCACAGCATTGTATCGCACAATTGTCGTATTTGTGGTTAATTGCAATAAAGAAAGTAGATATAAGGTTCAAAAGGGTTCACATGGAATATTTTCCAACCAGAAAACTTTTCTCATGTGGAAGTTAAAAGTTGGAAAAACTTGCAAACTAAGTGGAATTTTTACACGACACAATTTATGAATGAAAGCCATACACTGAATAGTATTGTTATGGAAAAGTTTTCGCCTTCGTATATCTTGTATAGCGCAAATGGAATATATTTCTTTAATCCAATAGAGTTGTTTCTTTGCGAGTTCGATTTTTTTGTTACTCACTCGTTTTTCGGAGCGACTTCAGGTTGGCGTTTCTTGGGCCGGAAATTGGACTCTGAGCTCTTTGCTTCCTCCCGCAGAGTGGCTGGATATTGTCGCATATCCTGATCCACAGAGAACTGCCTCTGGAGTCTCTCTGGGCGCCCACGAACTGTGGCCGCCACCAGAAAGCCGTCCATGCAGGACTTCTGCCTCCGGAGGGTTCCACTGGGCCACGGGGTGCGATTCCCGCCCGTCATTGCTCTGGTATCGGCCACGGTTCGAATGCGACTGACGGTAAGGATTTCCTCGGCAAGGCGATCAGCCAACAGTCACATGGCTTCATGCCTGGCAGCGATATTTTGCTCAAACATTCATCAAACTATCAAGGGTGGGACTCACGCTCCACGTTTGAGCTTTCCAACTTTTTCAGTCTTTCCTTTTGTCTCTCTTCCTGACTTACAGTGTCGATTAGTGTATTTGTCTCTAACAAATCCAGAGCAATAATATCGGATGCTAGAATTCACCTAATTCCATTGCCCTAGTTAAATCACCAAGGCTGAAATTTAGATGAAAAAATCTAATATTCGCCAAGTATACGTGGAGTGCAGAATTCCACCCTGGCCGTTACCATGAAAGTGGAACTAGAGTATGGTAGTGAACGAGGTTGGGGCATGTTATTACCCCACCCCACATGCCTGTTTTGTTGTTCATTGAATGAAAATTGGGAAAATCCAATGATATGCACAAATTTGTCAATATCAGGCCTTATATTTGACGAAGAAGCAATTTCAGCTGTATGATTGTGCACAATCTAGCTGCTAAAACCTGACCACGCCGTCACATTAACCCCAGAGAAGGGTATGTCCTTGCACCGAGCCTGAAGTTCACATTCCGTATTAATTACATTGCAAATAGTTTACCCAGGAAGTAAAACTTATTTGCATACATATCACGATACCCAATTCCATGGAGAATTGAAATGTTGTTTGCAAAAATCTCTTCTCCAGAGAATTCTTATCAATTTAAGCGACACATTTCGGGACTTCCCCGTAAAAAAAATTGCGAGCAATATGATTTCAGTATCTGATTAGATACGGTATTACGTGGCAATGATTCCATCAGTGTGCTGTGATAAAGTATTGAAAAGTAATAAAACATTTTTGAAAGACGGAACTTATCTTATTTGGGTATTTCCATAGTAACTCATTCACTGGAAATTTGTTTTATGCCTCAAGTAGGGGATGGTCGGGAATATCGGCATCTTTTTTTCTTCTTCACTTGTTTGTAACGAATATATTGTTCGTTTTTCGCGTGGCTCATTCTACTCAATTTCTACTTCAGTATAGATTGCGAAGTAATAAGACAATTTTTGTGAACACATAACGAACATTTATTTCTTTCATAAATCATTATATTTTTATTAAAGTTTTTCAAGTTTCCTTCTTTCTATTATATCTGTTTATAAGTTGATTGTAAGAATAATTTACATTTTTAGAATGTCCATGATGATATTTGCAAATAGTTCATTACTATCTCTAATACAAATATCCAAAGGTGTTTCATTCCTGCAATTCTTAGCCATTAAGGCTGCTTCTACTGCATCATCTTTTACTGATTTCAAAGTTTCAATAAATTCAATGGGCTTTGAATGATGCATTGAGTTTATGCTGCAATCCGAAAAGTAATGAAACGCATTACACCCCTCTTTATCAACGGTTGTGTATAAGAACTCAATATCGGCTTCACTTATCAAAGGAATAAATATACCAATGTTTTCTTGATGTAGGGGAAGTTTTCCTGATTTGTCTTTATAACAGAGTAATTTTGACAGCTTATCTTTAACTTCCTTTGAATTTGATAGATTTTCTACGTATTTTTGGAGACTTGGCAGAACACCAATATTATTCAGCAATTCCTGAGAATGAATTTTAACTTTGACACAGTGAAAGAAATTCTGGTTACGATCATTTATTTTTTCTAATGCATCCAAAATGATGGTAAAATTGATAGAAGCAAGTAATTTTTCTAAATAAAAGTGATTATTTTCTACGGCGCAAATGTGAATTGGTAAATTGCCATAAGTATCCTTCTCAAAAAACTTCTCTAAGAATAAATTGTGAGCTTTAAGGTAGTTCAAAACGAGGTCAATAACTGTCGTTGCTTGCTTATTATAAAGAGCCTTGACGGCATTGTGAAGAAAAAGGGTTTTCTTTTCATTCGATTGGTCCCACTTTAAGGCGTTGTTGCAGACCTTTTCAACAGCTCTTTTTACTATCCTTGGTCCTAAATGAACACAGAATCTTAGGTCTTTCCTAACTTGATCAGCAAAGTTCTCTAGTTGATCATAGGAAGGCAGATATTTCAAGAGTTCTTCATCTTCGTGATTGTCATACAAGTACTTTATGTAGTAAGACATTGTATAAGGAATTTTTTGTTCTTTGTGATAATAGTCAACCAAAGATTTCTCTTCAAAATGCGGACTGTCCGTCAAAAATATAATTTCTTCTCTAGAAAAGAAGTCAAGGCATACTTGAAAGAGTCTGTTTTTTCGAGTGATGAACAGCGGATATAAAATAGATGATTCGTCTGGCATTATAAAATTATAACCCATGTTTTTAAGAATTAACAAACTTTTCTCTGTGAAAAATTGCGGAGAATTTTCATATTTCTCAGTTTGTAAATAAAATCCATCCTGCAGTAAATTTTCAAGCAATAACAAATGAACAGGTTCGTCTTTATTTGAGAGGATTGTGCGCCAGAACGTTTTTAAATACTCCTCCGACTTGTGTTTATCACTTTCGTAAAAGTATAGAAAATACATATACTGGATAGGGAAACAATCGGGATTCAAAATATTTACCAATTCGTCATTAATTTCGGCAAAGTAATCATTGGATATAGAATATAATTTATCAAAATACCAAAAGAACAAAATTTTGGCTTTCTCATTACTTGAATTCCCACTTAGAAAATGATCAAATGTGTTTTTCAGGATATTTAAAACTTCATGGAGATAATCTCTTACTGAGGAACTGTCATATCTAGAGTGAGTGACATAAAACTGTTCAATTGATGGCATATCTGCTAGTTGGATGCATTTTTGCAAAGATCGTTCTTTGCAGGTATTCAAAAATTTCCACACTTTTGTAACATCTTTACTTTGTTCAATGAGATTCAATAAGACTTGGAAGCGTGCTGCAGATATGTTGGAACTGAAAGGTAAGTTACGAAGCATAAAGGCGGTCTCAACAAGATCAAAGTATTCCTTATCTTCCTTATTTAGAAAATTACGCACATACGATAATACCCTTGATAGGTGTTGATCATAAAAAGAATACGAAAAAATTATCAAGTCTTGCAAAAAAGAGAATAAACAGTTGAAATCGGAAACATTCGATTTAATAATTATCTCATTCAATTGAATTTTTTCTAGCAGTATTTGATAAGTGAAGTCCTTGACAGGATGACAAAATGCCTCTCTGTATCTTATGCTACCTGGCATTTCATATTCGTACTTCATTTCGTACAAATGCTTCATGACTCTTTCGTTTCCTTTTTGTATCTCATCCACTAAGCTTGTAGAGATGAAGTACTCAGCAAAGGTAATTTGCACGAAGGACGGTTCCTTATCGTTAACACGAGCAACGAATCCTCTTTCGAGTATCTCCGAATCATCATCGATTTCCTTCGATAGCGAAACCAAGTGGACTACGCCTAAGTCTTTGGCAGCAATTGAAGCGTAGATCTTCCTGACTCGCTCAATTTCCTTCATTTTCCTCTTGATAACATAGTTATTTGTTGGCGGGATTCCTTCCTTCTCATAATACACCCGAAATGATTGTTCAAATATCCTGTTATAAATGTAGAGGACACTGAATTTTGCGTATTTATTTTTGATTTCCTCAAGATTTCCCGGAGACTGCTCATAGTCGTCAAGGACAACATCAGCCATCAACTTCAGAATTAGAGGAGTTGAGAAAAGACTGTGTTTCGTTCGTAATTCAGGCGGTTGATCTGTTAATTGCAGTTCAAAGAAGTAAACTATATCTTTCATCACCTTTCCAATTGATACTCTGACAGAAGGTTCAGAAATATAATGCGCGCAGTATCTGTCTAAAAATTGAATAGCGTCGCCAACATTATAGGTTGAGAGATAAACCTCAGAAAAATTTGTTAGTCTCTTTAATACGTCAGTGCAATGCAAACGACCGGAAATGAAGATTTTAACATTTAGCCCGGATATTTTAGTAATCAAGTTCAATACTAACTCTTCATAAGTCGGCATTATTTCATCAAACCCATCGAATATCAACAAAATTGCAGGGTTCTCCAGAGTTAAGTAGTACTCAAGTAGTTCTCGGTCAAATAAACAATCATCATAATTCATAAGATTATCCAGAAGAAACTCTCTCGCTTCTTCATAAGAAAATTCTGATGAACCAGCCTTTAACTTATCCATAAACACATCCGACAAAGCACGTAGTTCAAAGAATTCAACCCAAAAGTGCGGATTTTTCCTTTTAAAATCGGTCATCATTTTTTGCAATGTTGATGATTTTCCCATACCCGGACCACCTTTCACGATACAACGAGAATACTTTGTAAGAATATTGTCAGTCAAAAAATCATAGCCGTCCTCTGTATTAGAAAATCTTCTCTCTATGAATATCACTGGTATTCTATTCTTCGGTAAGCTTTGACCCATTTCAAAAGCATTTTTATTGTATAACTTAACAATAAATTTTGTCAGAAGTTCTATGTAATTATTTTTCATCCTATTCTCAATACTTTTCAGATTTATTTTGTGTTTTTGCAAGGAAATTTCCGCATTTTCTATGAACTTGTCAATTGTGTTCTGAGTCAAATCACTAATAGAAAATTGAGGCAACATCGGATGATCGATAAGATTTTCTTGGCGAGTTTGGACGAAAATTATATTATCATTATCTCTTAAAAAGCTTGGCACACAATCTTCATCAACCAAAAGAACAATTTTCTTTGTATATGAGCGCAAAGCACTTCTCTGCAATTGATTCAGTCGTGATAATGGCACCAATAGTGTATCCAATGAATGTTTATTAATACTCTGAAAAACTCTGATTGTATTAATTTTGAGACTTTCCTCGCAGTCAGAAATTATTGTATTTTTCACTATTTCTGATGCTAATTCATCTTTAAATTCAATTTCAAAGGGCATTTCTTGTAGAAAATTTGCCGAAATATCTGTTAAGTTTTCAACTTCGAGAACGGTCTCCATTAAAACACATTCGAAGTCTGCCTTTCTGAGTACTTTACGTTTCTTATGTGGGCCTTGGATTTCGATAAATTGCAGCATTTTTCTGTCTAAAACATCACGGCGCCACTCTTGATTTGCCACAATGATATCCTCCATCAACATATTATTAAGTGCCTCCAAGTCTTTGACATCAGGCGACTTTACGACAAAGATGAAATTATCAATAATAAATTCGGCCATCGTATCTGCGTCTTCTATCCCGATTACATTCAAAATAGTCTTTAAATTTTCTTTAGAATTGGAGGTAAACTTTTTGATCTCAGTTCCTTTCGCCACCATTTCACAAAACAGCTTATCAAATTCATTATTATTTTCTAAAATTGTATCGAGATCTGTCATATCGATGGCAGTGTTGGTCAGAATCACAAATTTTTGCACACAACCACTTCCTGATTTTCTAGTAATATCAATAATAGCCTTGAAATATTGCTTCAAGTTGAACCTGTTCCAGAAATCTGTGTCTCGCTTACTGAGTCCTTCTGACGTCGTCGCGAATAAGTATCCCTTGGTTATCACTTTCTTCTTGCTATGCACATATTTGGATTGGACCATGATTTGGTGGAAATGTTCAACCGCACCGACTTTGTACTGGAAAACCACATCATCAAATTTGGGAATATTCTTTACTTCGTATCCAGCGGCGAAGTCATCGCAATTCATCTTCCTCATCAAGAGGCAGAAGTGCAAGAGAAGCTCTTCTTGGTAGGTAAAACCAATATCACCACAGACTTCTGACTCATAGTCCTCCTCCAGAAGGTAATCCATAGTATTTTCTGCTGAAAAAACAAGCAATGTTTTGCAAAAAAATTGTGAAAAAATAATTCCTCTCCTTGCAATAAAAAAAAATCTTATAGAAAAACTAGTTTAAAAATTTTAGTAAATATATGTATACATAATTTACAAACCTCTTTAGTGAATTTTCGGAATTTCCTATCTACAGCCCGCTTACAATGCTTGTTTGTGTTTGTGCGTCTAGAGCCAATTGTCATGCCCTTGTTCAAAAATTGCTCTTCTCAATAGCTAAAGATCTTTTCTTAGAAGATAACGCAATTAACTGATTGTTTCTACTCTTGGCCACAGTTTGCATCACAAATGAATCAAAATACTACACTTTTTCTTAGGTTTTTCGGTCAAAAAAAATACAAAATTCGTGCACATGTGAACAAAGTTAGATGGTTTTAAAAAACTGATTAGGCGGAGTGTGTGCGAGAATATTTATGCTCTGAGACTGCGTATAAGTATTTATGATAACATTTTTTCCACGCGTCACACACACTCTCCTTGTGCGTATTTGTGTGGAAGCATGGGATTCTATGATATATTTTGCTCATCTTGCCCAGCTCTTCCCTACAGCCGACTGTCGAATAATTCAACCACCTTTTCTCCACCCAATGCGCGCAATTGTAATCGTTAGGCACCAGCAATTTCACCCTGAAGATTTATAGCTCGAATTTGTCAATGATGTAAAATGTATTTATAACAAATGATTGCGACATTTCGATACACTTCCGAGAACCCCATCGATAAGCCTATATTTTATCAGCACACACCGCGGATAATTGGCCGCAAGAAGGCTTCTCGAATTTGTCACAATGAATATGTAAGAGTTTTATTGCAAATCCGAAGCGCGGCGAAATTGATTGGAGTTTTATTGGAGGGTGGAAATGGGCTGAGCGGATGTTTACCGTACCTCGTTGATCAAGGATGGCCCTAAAACCCAAATATTGATGTCAATAGTTCAAAACAAAAATTTATTAAAACACGCAAACACCA
This sequence comes from Phlebotomus argentipes, assembly GCF_947086385.1. Taxonomy (NCBI): domain Eukaryota; kingdom Metazoa; phylum Arthropoda; class Insecta; order Diptera; family Psychodidae; genus Phlebotomus; species Phlebotomus argentipes. Next base: position 1,370,068 of record NW_026776181.1, on the reverse strand, counting down.
GACATTCCATCGCAATGCAAAGTATGTTGAGCTTCTTGTTTATTTGATGGTGGGACATTTTGGAAAATCGAATCATTTCAAATACTTTCACTATCTCGACGGTATCAAGGAACGCTAACGTGCACTCGGTGCTCCACTTTCGTCATGTCAGGAGATAATAGAACGATTTTGCATTTCAAACCACGGCAATTTAGCGATTTCGATCGTCTATGATTCTATATGCTATTTAGAATTAGTAATTGAGGGTTTGATTTGTGAAAGAGTTCCTTGACACTGCGCTTCTTTTCTACGCCCATCAATGCCATCAATTATAAGATATTTAATGCGACAATAGGACAAGGTGTCCTCTCGGATACAGATGAATTTATATAAAGAACAAAGAGGTTCTAAGTGCAAACTAATATGCGAGGAGCTGTGACGGTACTTTGGAGTATCAGCTCCCATTATTATGCCACAGTTGAAATTTGTTTATATATATAAGATAGGCAAAATCGCTCGTCTTCATAATTTGGCAAATTTTGCTGATGAAGAGAGCCCAGAAAGCGAAAGCGACCAATACATTCGCTTTAAATTTGATACGACATTCCATAATTCATCACATCTGTTGACACATATTACGATAATATAGAAAATTTGCAAGCGGAACAATTTCATTTCTTCGATTTCTGGAATATTCGATTTTCACACAATCAAGAAGAGATGCTTGTATATTTTTACTGGAAAGTAAACTACTCACTCAACCACTCGAAAAAGCATTTTTCTCAAAATGCACATACACTGTGGCAGACAATATAAACAGAGTCAATGAGTATGATATCGGTCGTTGGAAAGGTTCTTAGCACATTGGAGGACAAAATCAATCAATTCCCGAATAATCAAATGCAATAGATCTAGGAGTAATTTATCTCTCATTTATACTTTCATCATTTACTTTATCATAAAGTGTGAATAATAGAAAAAAAATCCATTAAGTTACATGTAATTGTTTGAATTAATCAATTTTAGATGAATCGACGGCTTAATCATGGCAATTGTTAGTTTCAAACATTTCTATTAACAATTTGTGAAGATTAAGTATAGTTTTAGTTTTTTTTATGTTTCCGCGGGCAAAAAGATATTAATGATGATCTTAAAGTAACTCACAACTTTCCATGCGACCAAGAAAAACGCCGGCTTCGTTGTATGGAGCGACTCTTGTGCTTAAGTGTGCGTAACTCGTAAGGGAATCTGCCTGTCAAATCTCATATACAAGATCACTCATTGAGTGCTAGTTTAGCGTGTAAGACGTGACTGAAAACCGTAATCTATTATATTTTAATTCAAGTGCAAAAAGTATTAAAAATAAATTGAAATTTAAGTTCTCAAGATGAATGTGCAAGAACTTACAATTTTCACTGGAATTACCCACGCAATTAATCAGTTCATAACGCTGGATTCGAAAGATCGCGAGGAGTACATGAAACACTGTAATGTTGTTAGGCAATCCATTGATACCGAGTTGAAGAACAACAGTGATTTGTACAAGAAAATAAGCAATGGATTTGAGTATGCGGGAAGTTATCGGGACAACTTGAAGGTATCGAAGCCTAATGAGTATGATTTGATCATGAAAATGAAACTTCCTTTGTCCCCGGATAAAGTCATCGTAAAACCTGATAAGGCGGGATATCTGACAATCAATGTTAAGAATTTGCTAGAAGAAATGGCAAAAATACCAACCATGACTGAAGCTCATAAAGAGTTGGCCAAAATGACGGACAAATTTGGCTATTTGCTTCAGAATAAGTGGCTAGCGTGGTTGGAAAGCAAAATTCATAATTCTGTCACGAGCGTCAAGCAACTCTTAGCATCTGAATACACGTTAAAACATGAGAAACATGGACCAGCGCAAACCCTTAATGTGACTTCGAAGAGAGATTCTCATATATCCTTCAGTATTGACTTCGTCTTCGGCATTACCTTTGATCTCAGCAAATGGATTGCAACACGTAAGCCCCCAAAACTTGCTAAAGAGGAGGACAAGTTCTACATGGCCATTCCAAAACCAAATAAATTAAATCCTGGTGAGGAGAACCGTTTGTGGATAGCGAGTTATCCCGCACAAGATAATGTTATTATCCATAATAAAAATCGCCTCAAAGACGCCATTCGGTTCATCAAGGTAGGAAATATACATACTGAGGTAACAAATATTTCAATATAATAATACAATTTATATCTAGAAAATCCGAGACACTCAAGTTCTGCCGAATCTAAAAAGCTACTATATAAAAACCGTTGTTATGTTGGAAACTGACAAAAGACCTGATTCGTACTGGAACTCTTCTTTTGACATCGTACTTAAGGATATGCTGAATGCTACCATTCAACGTTTCGAAGAAAAGAAGATTCCGTCGTATTGGAATAAGAATTTTAATATTATCGAAGGCTTAAACGACGGTCAACGACAAGCCATAATTTCAAAGTTGAAGAAAGTGAAACGAACTTGGGATACTGTTGTCGTCAAAGAAAAGATAATGGAAACCATTCGTAAGCCACAGTTATGATTTTATTTTCAAAAATTAGTCTCTAATGTATAGTTTTACAGTATCTCCGCATGAAGTTGAAATCCTTTCGACAACCATCAACGTGTGTGGAAAAATATAATAATGAAACAATCAAGTACCTGCATAATCAACGAAAGGACTTTAATTTGCCATATTATTTTATCTTATCTTATCAGGTATTTTCAGTTTTATCTAAATACTTACATCACTAAAATTTTAATTATAACGTACCTTCCAAAAATGTATTTGTTCAAACATCACTATATAACCTAATCATTTTACTTAATAAAGTTGTGCTATTGCTTGATAACTATATGGCTACGAATCCATGAGCCTCCTTAATGAAATCTGCTCCTTTCTCTGCAATCATGATAGTCGGGGCATTGGTATTTCCACTCGGAATGACGGGCATAATACTAGCATCAATAACCCTCAAGCCTTTCGTGCCTTTCACTTTTAACTTTGAGTCCACAACACTTTCAGGATCTGAGACAGGACCCATTTTTGCAGTTCCCACTGGGTGATAATTGGTTAAGACAAGATATCGACAGTAACATGCCCAGTATTCGTCGCTGTTAAATTCCATGGCATCACATTCCGCAATGGGAATAGTAAGTAATTCAGCTTCGTGGTTTAAGAAAGATTCCGTTTTAAGGAATCTCAGATAAAGTCGAATACCCTTGATAAGAGTCTCAACGTCAGAAGGATCTGATATGTAATTGGGAATTATGCGTGGTTTCTCTCTAGGTTCAGCGCTTTTTAACAAAATTTCTCCTTTAGACTTTGGCCTGAGACCGACAATAGATACAATAAGAACATCTGAGCTTTCAAGTGCATTTGCAACAGTTCGTACCACTTCATCAGCATATCCCACAAGTTTGTATATCGTCATTATGCCGTTACTTTGACCTTTTTTCACGAAATTATGATGGAAGAATGTGTCAGGATATATATCGAGTGGATCATTAACACTAACATGACCTTGCATAAGTTCAATACTTGCAAGAGCACCCATGTGACTGATTAAGTACTGGTAGAAACTCAGCAACACTTCAAGTTGCGATGGTGCGGCTTCTTTTGACTGCAGCTTCACGTAAATCATTATAGTTGGATGATCTTGTAGGTTTCGACCCACTGATAAATCCCGAATCACCGGTATTCCCATGTCTTGCAAATGACCAGCGGGACCTATTCCGGACAACATCAGTATCTGTGGCGTGTTGATAGCCCCTGCGCTCACGATTACCTCTTTTTTCGCGAAAGCCTTTAGGATTTGTCCTTTTAACGCCACGCTAACGCCGGTCACAACACCAGCGTTGTCGATTTCTAGATTGAGAACAAAAGCATTCTTCACGACGTGAAGATTAGGTCTATCCTTAACGGGAACTAGAAATGCTTTAGCTGTGCTCTCTCTCACTCCTGCCCTGATCGTGGACTGACTCATAGTGAATCCTATCTGCTCGTGTCCGTTGGTATCGAGGACAAATTTGAAACCCAACTCACGAGCAGCTGCAAGGATAATTTCATTGATTGTCTCATTAGAACTACTTAATTCCACTGACATTGGGCCCGTAGTTGAATGATAATATCCTCCATCCTCGTTTGCAATTTCAGGATCTTGATTATCTTCTGACTTCTTGAAATACTGCAGAACATTGTCCCATTCCCAGGTTGGATTTCCAAGGCTCTCCCAGTTGTCGTAGTCACGCTTGTTTCCTCTGACGTACATCATTCCGTTGATTGAACTTGATCCTCCGAGCATTTTTCCCCTGGGCCAGTAACCGCCCTTTGGGAAGTACAAACTATATTTGTCTGATTTTTCAACTCTGTAATTCCAGTCGTATTTCGTTTGCAACATCCCAATGACAAGTTGTGGAACCTAGAAAAAGTTAATGTATTATGTTGCACTTAAACTGTGAGGAATATGTTATATATTTTACGGCGGACTCTATTGGTGGATCGTCTCCAGCTTCCAAAAGCAACACCTTCCAATCAGGATTTTCGGTCAAGCGATTTGCAACAACCGAGCCAGCAGAACCTGCGCCCACAATTATGAAGTCATACACCTCAAATCCTTTCCTTATCACGACTTCGCCATAATCCCTTGGCCACATTTCCGGTGGCGAAAGAGAGCATTGCGAAATGCTTAGATAACTGAAGAGAAGTGATAAGTAAGTATTCACTGCTCCCACACTGAGATCAGGGCACGAAGAAGAGAAACACTCCATCTCGCAAGAGATCCAAAGGCAGACTGAGATTCTTGTAAATGGGAGAAGAGAATATTAATCGACAGCCAAATAGGCAATTAATAATCAAATGCCACAAACGTGGCAAACCAGCAGTCTTCGGCTTTTAGGGTATTGACTTATCGATTCTGTCTCGAGTTTTCCTATATATTTCATACCTTATGATCTGTGCATTAACTTATAAGAGAATTATGCCTAATATACATCTTGGCTACCAAAGGCTTTGTTCACCAATCATCTTGAGGAAGACGATAAGTCCAATTATCGCTACGTATCACAACAATTCCTGGGCCATAGTATGGGATCACGTAGGCCGAACCATCCGCTGGTCCGACCACTTGGGTCGCTATCAGAATGATGTCCACGAGCTGGCCCAGGAACATGAAACCCAGGGTGCAGAATTTCAGCATGCCAATAGCCGGGTAGCCCAAGTAGAATCTGTCGGCGCCAAACATCCCCAGGAATATCGAGAGCAGAAGAGCTGTGTCCAGGCGATAGCCATTCCTGAAAGAGTGACTTACGATCAGGAAAAGCAATTCAGGCAGAGACCGAGCATACTAACGTCCACTTGCACGGCTGTTCTCTCGTGAAGCTGGCATTTTTGGTTTCTGTGCATGTGATTTCGTCCGCTGCTACGCACCACACTTGAAAACAGAAGAAAGACAAAGACTTTAGTTTCAAAGGTACTTCCGGAAAGATATCATCGTGATCCCTACCTCGAGCCTTGTTCTCCTTTGTGCAGCCGCGGATTTGTTGGGTCTTTGGGTCGATGTAGTTGTCTATGTTGCTAGGATCTGGACAGAGGTACTGACCCATCCGGAGTTCACTGCAGTCCACCTCGATGCCCCATGAAAGTGACACGAGGCTCCCGATCACGAGGCAGCTGAGGTAAGATCTCACCGTGGGCATCGTTGCAATTATCCGACTCAGATCCTAACGCATCTCAGACGGCTTATTCCCATGTAACTATTTTTATTTTCTAGGATCTGAATGGCATCTAAAGGGGATAAATTATCGCGTGAACAAGCCAAAACTCATACTAAGCTCACTGTCAAAACATTTGATCTGCGTTACCGACGTTCCATCCAGCATATGCTTTATGTGCTTTGCTTTGTATAACATGTGTTATACAAATTCAAATCTGAACTGATTAATCCATTAGAGCACAATTTTATTTTTAAATAATTTCTACGAATTTATAATACACCTATGACTTTTTCTCATCAGACATATCAAATTGATCATTAACTATTCCTAATTGTTGAGGAGACTCCAGGTTCTCCTCGTGGCTGTTCTTCTGCGCCCAAGGTTGCAAATCGCCTTTGCAGAAGAACCAGTAGATTACACAGCCTACCAGGTAAATTCCAGATGAAATGTAGAAGACTATCTGCCACTGCTCTTTAGTCTTGTCGCTTGTAATTACTCCCGTCAGCAAGGGACTAACAATGCCCGGAATGGTGGCGAAAGTATTGGAAATTCCCAGAATAACCGATGCATGATTTGGAGCCAGGTCTAGTGGATTCACTCTGCAAATAGCACAATAATTAGTATATTTATGAGTAAATTGAATCCAAAACTTCTATCTTACATGAATCCTGACCAAGCGAATGCTCCAAATCCCACAGCAACAGTTATGCAAGCCACAGTTCCCACGGGATCTAAGAGATAAGCCGCCAGCATCATGAAGACGGTCTGGAAGAGAAAAGCCCCACAGTTGAAGTACTTCCGGACCTGAACTGTGGTCAGATATCCTTTGATTTGAGTCCAGTCCGCCAAATAACCCGAAACCCCCAATAGACAACCCATGGCGAGGTAGGGAATTGCGGACACAATGCCAGTCTTCTCAAGTTGAAAATCTAATGTCTCTTTAAGGAACGTGGGAAGCTGAGTCAGTAGCGTGAAGAATCCCCAATTCTCAGCAAAGTGCGAAGCAATAATTGCCCAAACCGCCGTTGAGGTAAAAATAGCTTTCCAAGGATGCTTTATAGCTTTCTTTTCGGTGTGACCGAGGCTGTTCAAGATGTAATTCTTCTCCTTCTCCGATATAAAGGGATCGTCTTCTGGGCCAGCCTTGACTATGAACATCCACGCAATGGCCCAGACCAGGCCGATAGCGCCGAAGAAATAGAAAACACTCTCCCAGCCCCAGGCTACGGCCAGGACGCCTGATAAAGGCATTGCAACCACGGTTCCGGCGTAATTGCCCGCGAATGCCAGTGTGGCCATCCGGGAGCGCTCATAGACGGGCGCCCATCGGGCCCAGACAGCGTGGATGCAAGGGAAGGTAACTCCCTCGAATACGCCCTCAATTATCCGCACAGCCAGGAGCATGTAGAGACTATGCTTGGCAGCTACCGGCGTAAGGATGGTCAGGAGGGCAGTGACGCCGATTCCACTCGCGAACACCTTGAAAAGATTTTAAAATAGAATGCTTTATCAATCCTTTTTTACATAGTATACATTTGAAATAGGGACTATTCAAGTAACAAATTGTACGCAAAACACAATCTACATAATGATAATAAACATCAGTTCAACACGATTAGTACACAGTTTTCTCAGACTACAGTGTACATTAATTATGTGTAAATTGATTTTTTAGTAGGTTTAAATGATGGGACAGGTAATTAATTGTTTATGTGTGAAGCAATTGAAAGAACTATTAAAATGCCTCCGCCGGAAGGTCGAGATGCCACTAATCAGCTAATCTCTTAAGTTAAAATGCTGGCACTAGATCATATCAATCATACACATAGTACTAATCTATGAAGTATCCCAAAGTGTCTCTACACTTTGCTCCTATTATTAATTTTAAGTCACAAGATCTTCTTCTATGTTATCACACTCTGCGATTCAGCAAACTGGACTTGTATATATGTAGAAATACAAAAAGACTTGAACGAAAGATTACGAAAAGGCGACACGATCTCGCTGATTAATGGTAATTGCACACCCAAAACGTGTTTTGAAAGTGAATTCCAATCATTTCGTCATCACACCACTTACATAGTGTCCACCAAACTTGGATCCCAAATATCCTCCCATCAGTTGTGTCGTGATATAGCCGTAGAAGAATGAACTGAGGACTAATCCTTGTTGTGTTGAGTCCCATGGAAAATCCTGCGTCTCAATCACTGTGCCATTTTCCATGGTGACGTTCTTCGTCTCCGTCATAGCCACAATGGCCACACTGAGATTCACTCTCAGGGAGTAGACGTTGAAAAATCCGAGGAAGGCCATTAAGACCACAACATAGCGTCTCGCCTTCCAGAACTGCCATGTAATCTTATCAGCCACGAGAGGATCACTTTAAATGAAGAGAGAGAGAGAGAGAGACAGAAGGTGGCTTTAGAGATGAGATCTTCCTTAAGCCAAGTGACCAATTCACCTGCTTTCGTTATTCTTTTCAATAGCACTCGCTTGTCTGTCCACTAAATCTTCACCGTTCACCGTACGATTTTCCAAACTCTGTTGGCCCATTTTTAGATATTTTCCAAATATTTAAGCGCTAAGCAAATATCACTAATTCATTCTTCATTTACACAATTGTTTCGCCTTTCGCATTCAACTCAACTTCACCACGGTTGGGCTAAGACTAATTTGGCCAGACTTGCCTCGCAAGTTATCACCGACAGTGATAAAACACGTATTCGCTGTTTTGCCGGAGAGATGTGTTGAGAATGGGCATTCCATATAAGATACATTGAGCAGGAATTATCTCTTTGAAGCACTTATTTAATCCAATAAAGTTTCAAGTGTTTGCTCTAAAGAATTGCGTGTGGGCAATCTCTAGAAATTGGGTTAATTTTCCAATAAATCATATGTATGTATACTCAAATATGTGCATCTCATAATGAGAGATTGCTTGCATTGTCATATTCAAAAGGCTTCCAAATTGGTCCAATTATCTCTTAATCACTGGCAATTTACTCGCATTGTCAAGCACATCGCGATAGGGCTCTTATCAGTAGCGAATTTCTGTGAGTTGTATTTACATTTCATATAAAAAGACATACTTTTGTGACACTTTCTTAAACTTGTTACCAATTAAAAGATAAACATAATAACACGTGCCATAAAATCATCTTTATTGCTCTATCTTAACACATAAACACCTGATTGAGTGTGAAACTTTTCTCAAGTTCACTTTCAGGGATAAATATTGCGTATCAATAGTGCATTGCTCAATTCTATGCAATTAAATTCGCCATTGAAAAGAAAATCCTTGGAAATAATAAATTAGTTATATTCCTGCATGAGATTTAAGGAAGTAAATATAAATTTCCCTCACTTGTTCACCCTTTGCGATTTCGGAGTCATCAAATAGTTTGTAAATTGTACATAAAGTGTAAAAATAATTAATAATTTAAAAATACTCTAAATTTATATCCAAGTTCCGTTCACCTGAGAGCAAACCTTCAGATTCTGTTAAAACCACTATAAATCGCAAAACGTGTAGCTAAAGGGTGTCAGAGTGTCATAAACACAGATCTTAGCATGTTTCAAATAGTTTTCACAATCATTAGGAAAAGAGTGGCACAACGCCAAATACGATGAGGCATCGTGAGAGGAAGTTCATGTCATCTGCCCACATTTTTCGCACGCGGATTCCTTTCCCTCGAAATACAATGGAAATTCACGGAACACAATCACGCAAAAATTGCCCCACGTGCGTGCACGATGCGTAGTTCCGCGGGGTAGGTGTTTAGGCTATTCAGGAGTACAGTGGGATGCCCAAATATAAATAACAGCCGCACGCCTGTGTGAGGAGCAGTCTTGTTTCGTGACGCGCAAATGAATCAGCGCACAAAAACAGACGTTTTGAGGAAAATCGAAGACAGCCTGAGGCTCAGTCGCCTAGCGATCACCTACTAGATCACATTCATCGCACAAATACTGGTTGAGATATTTATTTTGCGCACCGCGAGTGTAAATTCTTGTATTTAAAGTGGGCTTTAGTGGCCAGAGCCGCGCAGTGAAAGTAATTATATTTTCGATCTATTTTCCGCCTGCATATGAATTTTATTGCATCGCTCAGACTCTCGTTTTCGCTGTGAGATTGCAAAAGTGGAAAATGACGGAAGAGAAGGAGAATCTTCGCACATTCTTCTGTGATACTCTTATGCAAGAAAGCTGCCAGCGCGACGATCCTGTCCAGCATCTCTTCGCCAAGCAGCTGTTCATTCAGAGTCCAGGAGCGGAGGAAAGGTGGGTGACTTTTGTGATTGGCTATTCTTGGAATGGCGTTAGAAAAAATTTGCGTTGTTTCTATTTCCTTCATACCGAATAACACCTCCATTGTGACCGTTTTTGAATGGAATCTCAGTCCCTAATGAATAACAGGCTCGCGTGTGGATGTATTAACACAAAGATCAGAAATACTTGAGATATTTGGGCGCTCTGCCAATTCATCAGACTTTATAATCTCATCACGAAATTTATAATAAAGGCAGAATAATTTGTATATTCGCTGAAACATGTGAATTTATAAGCTTCTCCTCTTGAGAATGTGAGGATTCTCCATGCATTTCGTGTGCAATTGATTGGCGTTTCGTCAGCATCTCTCGAAAAAAAAGGCCAGACCACACTTGACTTGATCACTCAAAGCCAGGTGTCAGAGATTAGATCTTCTGTCTGTTTTCCGCCACGCGAAGTAACACAATTCATTAATCTGGCTATCCTTCGCATTGATAAATAGCGACAACACCGTCTTTAATGTTCCTCACGCACTGTTACTGAACTACCGTGACCTATAAATGTTGTATTTTTCCTCAAAGAAATTCCTTGCCTAACACATTTTCTGAGACATTTGACAACCCTGCTGAAGCTTTTATCGCTTTTATCATCCACACCACACGAAAACGCGAGGTATTGCCAAAGATGTGTGTTCTGCATTTTGTGAAAATATGTTTATCTGGCATCAAAACAGATTTTGTTTACCATTTTTTGTCCAATGGTCGCCATTTCTCACGCACAAGAACTGCGCTTTTAATTTGCTTGAAGTATTATTTTTAAGATTGTATTTTTAGATAGAAATTATTTCGTTATGAGTCATGGAATGTTTGCATGAATTCCCGAGTGAAAAGTGGCGAAATGACAAGGATGGATTCTTGGGTAATCACGAGAAATAGGACAAAAATATTATTATAGCCAAAATGTTTTATGGTGGATTTATTTCCATTTATCATGATGTTTTGGATTTTATATTTGAGAAAAGCTTGAACTAATTAATTCATTTGAATTATAAAATTTAATATTCAATGATTTTTCAACGATATTCTTTACTTGATCAGGCAAAACCTTCCCAGCAAATACAGTGGCTTATCCCAAATACTGCCCTCGCTGTACTTGTGTGGTGCTGGAGCAGTTCGTCCGGAAACCATCTCAAGCCTCAGAATCACCTTGATAGTGAATGTAGCGCCTGAACTGCCGGACACGCCCTTGCCAGAGAATCCACCTGCCTACATGCGAGTGTCCATCTTGGACAAGGGCGACAATGATATCAGGAGTCACTTCGAAGCGGTGACTTCGCGGATCGAAGAGGAGAGACTGAACGGAGGCGTGACTCTCGTGCATTGCGTGGCCGGGGTCAGCAGGTCAACCTCCTTTTGCCTCGCATACTTGATGAGGTACTTTGGGATGCCCTTGAGGGACGCCTTCCTCTACGTGAAATCCACGAGGCCGCAGATTCGGCCAAACGTTGGCTTCTTCAGGCAGCTGATAGCGTACGAGGAGGAAGTCCTCGAACTCTCCACAGTGTCCATGATCTTCATTGAGGCCATCGGACAGGAGGTCCCGGACGTCTACGCACCTCAGTATCAGGCCATGGAGGAGTTCTACAGGAAACACAGAAAGCACGCGAGAAGGAGAGATTGACAAGGCAAAAGAGCAAGACATTTCAAGGCCATAATTAAGAAGTGATAGAGAATAAAATAATTTTAAAGTAAAAAGAAATATGTGTGTGTGTGATCTCTTATGCTAAGAGTTTCCGCTACCTCTCGTTCTTATATTGACTACATTCAGGCTCTTTGAGCAAAACCAAACAGTCAGTGCTTGAGACGACTTTATGCAATAGATTAGTCACAGATGAACTTTACCGCTAAGCGATGATGTGCAATTGCTCAACAATAAAATTTCCGGAGATTTGAGGCCAGCAGAATCCCAGCATTATCTGGAAAATCCCTTGCTCACGACTTCATGGCGGCAAAAGGTGGGTTGATCCGAGATTTGTTGGTGTTACAGATACAAATGCAGAGGTGGATGACCACAATGTATGTATCTGGGGAATGTGGACTATATGTACATTGTATATACGAAGGTACAGTAATGGGAACACAATCTGTATTGGACCAACCATCATGACCTACGCCTCTCCCTTGGGTCTATTTTTGTTCATCAGAACGTCTGGTTTATATCACCGAAATCTTCCCCCATATCGTGAAGCTGGAATGTTCCTTTCCGTGCTTCTCGATGTGAAAGAACAAAAGAAGACAGAGGAAGAAAGAAGCTAAAGAATTATTTTAATGTGTGATTGGGATGAGGAGATGCTGTCTCGTGAGTTCTCACCAATCGCTCGTCCGACTATACAGACGGTATCAATTTGAGGCTTTAAAAGTTTCTAACTGGATTTCTTCTTTGTATTTTTCCCCACTGAAGAGAGCGCATCACTCGAGAGCATTTTCCACCTTTGTCGACATTCACAACCGGATTTCTATGACACAGTGTTGTAAGATAGAAAAGAAAAAGCTCAACACCGATGAAGAATGTTCTGTTACTTGAGTGGCCTATTTTTCAGCCGCGCCACTCTTCCCCACACGAAATTACCAGCCAACGGAAATCGGGGCCCGTAAGAACAGCACTCCAAGAACCCGCTCCGCCAATGACAATCTGCACAATTATTCCCATTTTCGAGACAATGAGCGTGCAGAATTCTACACTCGCGGCAACTATAGAACGGAACCGTGATGGACTCGAGTGAAAGGTGGGCTTTTCTTGCCTCATTTGCAATGCTAAGCCTTTTCGTAAAAATCTCCACCGCTCGCTCAATTCGTCAAAATTCTCGTGATTTCAGCAAAAACGGTCGCCTCAGGTCCATGAACTCTTCTCATGTATTTTGGGTAAATTTCCACATAAGAGTGTCTCATCCGACGCAAGTTTCACATTTCTTCGAGGTGTGAAAACACAGCGTAAATATATTATTGTCTTTGAAATGAAAAGTCCTGAATTTATCTGGATAAATATTCATGTCACCTGAGCAGTGAGAAATAAAAACTGAAATTATATGAACTCCAGTGACTGCAATTTCATGAATATAGTTCGCATTTGTTGTCCTATGGATGGTGTGCAAATGACATTTAATTTTAACGGTATGAGACTAATTCACGGACCGAGTTTATCTTTCTGATCTGCATTTCCTTGAGATAAAATGCTGAAATAATTTGAGAGGAAGTCACATATTGGTGATTAAAATTTCATAGCAGATCTTTGCTCAGCGAATTTGCAAACTGACTGTTTCTTACTTCTTTTAATTAATTGGAAAATTGTCCATAGAACTCCAAAAGAGCTCCAATTGAATTCCTTTAGTCTAGAGAGCTTAAGACATTGATTTAATAGTGGATTAGTCTTATATTCTCAATTCAGTCATTTAGGTTCTTAATTTTGCAATTAATATGAAGTTTAAGAAAGTATATTTTTTTAATACAATAAAACTCCTCGTAAAGATGATTAAGGCGATACCGTCACTCTTAACTGTCTTCCCAGTTGAAGAAGTGGTTCTTCAAAATACCCATTTCAGGTTTTCTTGCCACTCCAACATGCTTTACGACAAGACATTTCCCTTGGGATTTTGGAGTACTCGCGGGAGTTTAGGTGCATTCGCAATGAAAATGCACTCTCTTGCGCACTTTCAAGAGAGTGCAAAAATTATGTTTGGGTCTCTGAAACGTAAATCCGTTTGTAATAGTTTGCGATCGTGCTGCTATGCGCTTATAAAATTTCATTTGGTAGTTATGTTCGTTCACTCGGTCGCTCAAGTTCATTGGCATACTTTTTCGTTCGAATGAAAGAAAGAAGAATGCTTCAGGTTATATTATTTTCTTCATTTTCTACACACACACTGATCTACGCGTGTGTGAAATGATCAAATCACAGAGATCGTGCCTTATATTGTGTGGTGGGAAGCTGCATATGAGCTAATTGTGGTATTCCTGGAGAATCGTCTCGGGAAACTATAGGGATTTGTCAAGAAAATGTGGGATTTTGATGATTTGGGACAAGCAAAACAGTTTATTGTACACTGAAATGAAGCAATAAGAGTGGAGATAACAATTTCAATTGCATACCTGCACTACGAAGCGGCACATAATGATCGAAAAGGTAGTGAGAAGACGTTTGAAGCTAAAAAGAAAAATCGAACTCATTTTTCTTCACCATGACTCTTGCCGCGTTGCTGTAAAAGTCTGTGAACGTCTGTAGTTCAAGTTCGTACATTGACACCATTTATGGCGTCTTTACGGTTGCAATTTGCCAGCAAAGTGGAATATTCACCAATTGTATTCCCTATTCTTTCTAATTCCAATTCGTTACACTTACTATTATATAAAGTTCACATCCACACTCGAGCCGCTCCGCGCAGCCTCCAAGTCGCTCTTCTCGCCAGCCATTCATCCAATCACACAACGGGCGGAAGAGTCGTGAATGCTCTTTTTGAGGTCAAAAGTTCAAACGGCATAATTTACCCTTGCTCGAGAGGCGCATCGAAGGCTCTCTTTCTCACGCGTACATTACAAATTCTTTTGATGGAAAAATAGAGTGATTTATGTTGCATGTTAATATTTTCAGAGATTTTCATCTCCGTTGAATCTCTTGCGAGTATGTGTATATTTCATTTTTTTTGCTGTTGCGAAAGCTAATCAATACAACTAACTTCAATGGTCATTGAGATGGAATAAATTAAGAAAAGAGCACCACTTTCTATTACATATTTTTTAGCAGAAGATTTTCCTTCATATTATCATATGTGTATCGGAAAAGAATTTTATTATCACCCTCGATTTTTTTTTAGGTTTAACAGGAAAATACAATCGAACGAAGTTCATAAATAAGTGGACCTTTTTCATTGGTCCGATCATAAGCAATTGATTAGAATTGCAACTTTGATTTTTATAAAAAAAAAAATTATACTGAGATTTCAATTCTTTAATACCTTATTAATACCTCTTACTACTTTTAGACACTAAAATAAATACAAAGCAAGCCATATGTCATTGACAATACAGACCATTTTTTTATTTACCGAAATTTTAAATCATTTCTCAAATAATATAACACAAATATTATTGTCATTACTTTCATATCAGCGAATAATGATGAAAATAAAGAGGAGAGAGAATAAATTAAATTATACATACAAATTCACTGTTCTAAAACTAAAAGGGCCACAGTGGCCGATAGGAATATTTTCCCGGGAGCGCATAGAATGAATGTTAATTGGATCAATCGCGCTAGATATAATTCAAATATATTTCTTAAAATGAATTAATGCGAACACAAGGAAACGCGAATCAAAAGTGGGTGAATGTACTGTAAACTGTTAAACTCTGCTAAATGTAGCCATCGGAGTTGATACCCAGTGCTAACGATTTTTTTCTTTTTTTACCTTAGACGTGCGCGCTTATATTTTCTCATACTCCAGAGTATTTCCATGACTCTCAGAGTGCTTCTCTCGCGCCATCCATTTCTCTTCGCGAGAGTAGCGCGCTGTGAAAATGTTAAAAAGTAATTGCATAACTTTCATTCTACTTTACCATCCAGAGTTCATTTGCCTCTCGCGCGCCGTGCAGCTTTATCACCAATTCCAATTCATTTTATTCAAACATTTCGCTTCAGACTCACACGTGATGATCGAGTGCGCTTTCCTTCGTTCTGTGCTTTCCGCGCGAGAAAGCTCTTCGGGCTCGCGAGTCGATATATACTGCTATGCAAGCGTTCGCGAACAAGAAGGCATTGAACCCGACTACTTTTCTTGCCACTAAAATGGAACACTTCACACAAGAACGGCCAGCGAGTGTGTCTTTCGCCTTCTTGGCCATCGAGAGACAAACACACGATCAATTCACCACCGCGAAGAGGGAATGTGAGCGGAGAGGCAGCGAGAGCAAAGTGTGGCAAAAGAAAGCACTGAAAAAATGATCGTCTCTCTCACCATCGCACACTCTCTCTCTATCTGCATGATCTTGATCTGCGCCCAGGTGAATACATGTTGGCAATACCAGCGACTCTCTTTCACTTCTTCTTGTGTATGTGAAACCGTTTGCTTACGTTTTGCGCACACCGAGACCGAGCCTCGGTCATTGGCACACATTTCAGTTTCGTAATAGAAAACGCAACAGTACATCGATCTCTTCTCTCGGTGGAAAAATTGTGTCAACAGTCGCGTCCGTTCATGCCACGAGAGACGGTGATACCGATGGAGGTGCTGTGGTGATGGCGAGATGGCGGCATCAAGGGGAGATCGGCCAGCGAGACCTGGCAAGCTCATGACCATAGCCTTGATCCTGAAAATTCTAGGTCAAGTTCAAACTTCCAGAGAAAAACTTCAATTCAATTTTCTGAACAATGTGGTGAATTTTTTTCTTCATATTATCCTTCTATCACTAGTTCTAGAATCTGTAGACTACTGAACATCATTTTCTCCTTGCTTATTCTCATTTAATTTTAAGCTATTCTCGTGTCAGGAACATTGAAATCCTCTCACGATGACGAGATTCAGAGTGATTTAAAACGTTTAACGTTTAGGAAATTAAAACTTTCTTAGAAAATCTAAATTTTGTAGAACAGATTATTTCTATTCATTTGTTCAGAATAGTTTAAAGAAGCATGTTTTGATTCTCTATTCAATTTTCTTTTTCATTGTATTCCTATTTTCATTTCCATTGTAATTAATACAGAAATTATATTCTCAGGATATTCATAACTCTATCGTAGTTATCTTATAAAATAATTTATGATGGAAAAAATGCGATGCACCTTTTAAGCATGTAAATATTTTATAAAAATCCTTCTTGCCACGAATGTCCTATTCGCTTTGTGGGGTGATAAAAGTTCATTGCCAAGTGGCCTAATCACCGTTGAGACTCTGGCCACCTGGTATGACTGCAGGGCATCCGTGAGGTGCATCTGCCGAGGCAAAGCGGAGAAAAAAAGCGAAATACTTTTGGATCTATGCACGATGGGTAGTGAAACCATCAAAAGAGTGGCAATTGACTGATGTACGCTTTTGAAATGAAATCGCAAGAGCATGGACATTGTTTAGAAAGCTCTTCAGTGGAATGAAAAATGAGAACGTTATTCATTTAAAGGCAATGAACGGTATACCGAAGAAAGAAATTCGCGGCAACATTGATGACTCTTTGGCTTGTCTGTTTCTCAAGAAAAATTCAACATCACCAGAGTGAGACAGTGATAGAGCCGTATAGAAGCGTCTTCAAATTTAACAGTTTCGCTCCAAAAGCAACTTCCTGAAGCTGCGTGGGTGTGTTTATGGAAAATTTTCGGAATGTAAAAGGCAGTTTTCCGGCGGAAAATGCAAAGACCAGAGGCGTGAGGAGAGATAGAGAGGCTGAAGTGGAGGGAATCAGAGTTCGAGTCATCGACCGCGAATGCGAATCTAGGCTAAACGTTCAAGAGTTGTAATGAAAACGAAAAGTACCGTAAGTTACCGCTACTTTTTACCTTTATGTGTTGGTTATGCTGCCCAATACAGGAGAGCTGGGGTGCCCTCGACATGCTGTGAATGTCAGATGCAACTCCCAAAGAATAAAGCACTCGTGGCAATGTTGTGTGTCCAAATCATCATCTCGGGCCAAAAATGTCGCCCTCAAATGTCGAATAGAATTCTGCATCTCCCGGAAGATTCCTGGTTGAGATGAGGAGTATATCTCCAGGGCATTCTGTGGGCTTCTTTCAGCCACGCTCGCCAGAGTCAATAACCTCATATGAGGTGTAACACAAAAGCCTCCGTGGAAAGAAAGCATTTCTAATAAATACAAGCAGTGAGCGCTCAAATTACAAAATTCACTGTTATATTACAGTTATGTTGCCCTAGAGATTGTTTTGGATGCATGAATATTATGCCTACATCTCGATGGCCATCTCTCACCTCGAACTGCAACAAGTTAATGAAGCAACAAAGGAACTGCAATTATGTTACAATTTTAAACAAGAAGAAAGAAAATGACTTCAATTCGTGCTCTATGTATATGACAAAAGAAAGACCTGGAGTTTTGCACTCAGAATGATGAGAGAAACGAGAAAAATGTAAATAATACGACCAATTGTAAGATTATTTTTAATATTCCTTTAATAACAAATTCACATGAAACAGCCAAATTTAATATTCTTCTTTGTAGAACGTTGAAAATCATTGCAGTAGGTAAACACCGCATATTTACTTAATGTGCTAGAGAAAGTCTCGAAACGACAGGAAGAAAGTCCTTCCAAATGCAAACAGGCAAATTCTAGGAACACTTTCCTCTGTATTTGAGTGAATGTCCATCGGTCAATTGATTTATGGGCCTGAAAGTGAAATAAACACACAAAAATAGCCGAAGAGACACTTTAGACTCTCTTCTTTTGAACTTCTTTGTACCTCCATGAAATTCGCCACGCGCTTTTGTTCACATCCATAAGGAAGCGAGGAGACATGTGGAATAGGGGCATTTTCGGAGAATGGGAAATTCACATGTTCTTAAGCAATATCAGAATTGAAGTTCTGTCGAGAAATGTGAATTAATGTTAATGGTTCAAGACAATACTCTTCATGCATCCGCGGAATCTCTCTTCTAGTGTTACCTTCCCGGGTTGGATACCGTTAGTGCGGTATAAGACTTTGAGAGGAGGTTTGTTTGAATTTGAGGAAAAGGGCCCCGGAGAGAGCACACACAAAAAATCACATACAAAGCAGAAAACTATCAAATTCTGTCTCTCACGTTTTTTTTTCTTCTTCAACCTAAAAGGTTTCATTGAACATCTTTAGGACCAGGTATAGGATTTTGGCTGTAATGTGAAAGTTTGAAAATTGAAATATTACCGATATTTATGTAATATTTATACTCTGTAACTCTATGTGTAATATGAGTGAATAGATAAAATGCACATTAGTAGAATAAATCAGAAATATTGAGTTTTCATTGTGCTAAAGATTATATAAAAAAATTAATTGCAATATCCAATTTTGTCTTACAAATCAATCTCCTAAAGTGTATTTGCCCCAGATATGAGTGTACATATGTCTAAAAAAAAAATTGGGAACGCTATAAATTGAGAATTGGGATGTAACATTGAAATGATGAATGAGAAAGCATTTCACTGCTGTCGAAATATGATATCACAATGATGCAATTCCGAATCCCGGTTTTATTAATAAATTTCCCTGGCAGACAGGATACTTTTAATGATGCCCATATTGAATATTCCGGATGGTAAATTATGACGGGCCGACAAACACCCCCTGCTAAACCATGTGCATAACGGTAAACCAATGCATACCGAAAGGGTTTTACAACTGAACCCTTTTTCTGGTGGCGGCGAATAAGGAAGAAAGAGAGTCCATTTGGTGATGACGCCTGTAAAATGATTGAGGTTTGAGAGTACCGTAATCTTCCCTTAAACCCTTTATTCACCTTTTCTCGCTGAACCTTTTTCAACACCCACCAAATGTATGTTTTTATAGCGGAAGGCAATCAGTTATTCGGGTGTTTGAGGATCCTCGGCATGTTTTCTTCCTTGCTGAGCAGGTAAATTTTCTCAAAATGGGAGTAACAAAGAAGCAGTGGATAAAAGGTGATATTTCACATTATATTCTCGGTCCAGTTCAAAGACTTCACAAATATTGTCATTTACTTGGAAAGAAATGCTAAATTAAGACGCACGAGGCGAGAGTTTATGGACACAATTAATTACCTGATAATACTTTTAGGGCAAACAACAAAGTCTTATATTTATTTTGGTGGTTAGTCTCCTTTGTAGTATTAAAATGTCGCTTAATTTCTCATTGATTTGAGTGATTTGTGTTGGTCGCTTCAAGAATCACAGTCACATTTAGTTGCTGTTGCCTATATATTGATGCTTTTATCTTTCTGTGCCTTCTGTCGTACAATGTTGCGTGGTGAAAGATACAGTTTTGCATCCCTGTTTGGAGATGGATTACTCATTCTTGCTGGAAGAAAGGTCTTTATTGTATTTCGAGCGGAAGAACCGTAGCAAGAGCGGGAGAAAGGAATTAAGTATGTTACGAGCAAATATTTCGATCAGAAATATGTATTCCCCCCGAAAAAACTTATCGCATAAGAATATTCATTTCTCAGAGAAAGAAAATACAACTTAGTAAAAATTCGTGGCAAATTCCACAGCGACTGGTGAGAAAAATGAGTGGCAAATATTTAGTTAGCCCTGCACGAAAGTGTCTGTGAGTCAGAGTGCGATCGCGGTCATTGGCCTAACATACATTCACCGGTTTTGCTGAGTGTTTCTGATCTGCGGAGAGTCAATAAAATATGCTTCTCATTTCGCTATATATTTCCTCAGTCGCGCAATGGCCGCGAACTTGAAACTTTACCCACTCACACAAGCAATCGCGCCGAGCTTTCGAGCGCAAGAGAAGGAGAGAACCTTGTGTAATCGTCATGGTGTTGATCGTGACACACGAGAACTCCCCTGGAGAAAAATTTTTTATGTAATTATTCCGTGAATGAGCTCCAATTGCACTGGCAATGAAATGATGCCTTATGCTGAGGAGAGAATGCTTATGCTCTACGAGATCTTTCACCAATCGATTCAGCACATCATTCCTGAACTGCACTTTTCTTTAATATCGCATCGCTGGATCCCAGGCAGAGCTGGTCGGCAATTTTCTCCACGGGAGCGCGCGTTTCATGAGCACAGAATCTTGTGGGTTCTAATAATAGACAGTTTTCTTTTGAACATTTATGGAAAGACAAGAAGCTCGTGAGCTTCCTAAAGCTGTAGAATGATACAAAGTCGTCCCGACTGAGGTGTTGAGTAAGATTGGATGTGATGTCGATTTTTGGCGTTTCCACTCTTGGCCAACAAGGAGACTCGCTCTGAAACGAAAGACTTGAACGCCAAACGTGACGAACCTCATTTCGCTTTTTCGTCTCTCACCATAAATGCGAAGAAAAAGTCAATTGAGAAGGCATTCACAGCAGAAAATCTATTCTCGCTCTAGCATAACTCCAATTGTAAACCTCCACATTCTAACATTTCAGTGTATGTATGTGGGAAAATATGTACAATTTGGTGTGGATTCTAACGGTACAATTTAGCAAATCGTTTTCATCATGATGGTACCAAGTGAGGTCTTTGAACTCCGTGACTGCTTTTCGGACTCACAGTACCAAATCTTATTGGGTTTTTGACATCACCAAGCACTGTCCATTATCTGTCGATAATAAAAAGTAATTAATTTCTCTGTACACTTTTCGATTTCTATCTTTAACGACCAATTTTCGGTCATTCGCTCCTCATTTTTCAGTGTGATTCGCACCAAACTCTTAATTTCATCCCAGTGACAAAATATTTGTACATCTAGTCAATCGTACTCAAAAATGTAACTAGGTCCTTAGAAAAATATTTGACATGCGACGTATTTGCGAGGTTAGTTGTTTGCCGAGCTGATAGGAAAAGTACGAAATCTGAAAGTGTAATTTGATGTCATCTTCATTCAACTCTCTTTCGTCTACCAGTTTCTTTTTTTCTGACATTCAGGAAATGCGAAATCACTGGGATATTCCCATTTGGCGATGGTTCTTCGAAAATATTGTCTTCCTACCATGTCATTCTTGACGACAGTTGCGCGCAAAAGAAGAAGAACACGGCAAGAATGGGACTTCGAACTGCTTTGTGGCAAAAGATCTACTGGGAAATTGTAGAATATTCGTAACCACCATAGTGATACTTGTAATAATAAATCTATATTCATGGGAATTATACCAACTGGTTGAGGACTAAATTTACGTGAATTTATTAAATTTTGCGGTTCATTTTGTGCTTATCTCAGTAATTTCATCCCGAAATCATTGTGGCAAAATATGTATTCATTCTCTCTTCCGCTGGCGGTTTCGCCCTTTTCGCTTGGCACTGTACACATCTTTTTCTCAAGAATACTTTTTTCATATTGAAAGCAATGTCTTTAAGACGCTCAATCTGTTGAATACCGTTAGTTCCTCCTCGAAAGACCAACACATCCACTTCTTTAGCATGGGCTTCTTGCTCTGTACACTATTTATTCTTTCCTCCTGAGAGAGTCATGAGCATTCTTCCACTATGCCTTCGGAGGTATTCCGAGTAAGCGAAAGAGATTTAATTTACCATCACAGCTCTTCGGCTCTGTGTTGGTGCTTCCCGAGTAAAGAAGAGGCAGAATATTTTGCTGTTTTCACAGGTGTATTTGTGATGATGTGTGAGAGAGACTGAATGGTGTACGATGGAAGAGAACGAGAGAATAACATTGGAGTGGGGAACACCTTGACCGTCAAAGCTTTCTCCCGAAGCAAGTAAACTAATCCAAATCGAAGACTGTCTTCCGCGATTCAGTTTTCAATACGACAACGCAAGATATGGACGCTGTTACTCGTCAACTTGCTAAACGTCTCTTGAATGCGGAGTGACTCTCTTATCCATTTCTCCGGATGGAAAATGTTTCGCCGCAGTTCATAGTCAGTGTGACTCAGTGTTTCTACATCTCATCCGAAAACTTGTAAAAAAAATTACATAGTGTTTACGCAAATATTTGCATTGTGGTGTTACTTTTTACGCAGAAAGATGAACCATTTGGATTGTGGCAGTGAAAATAAAAGATACCTTTAAACAATGATCAGTGATCAGTGAATTCAAACTCAACGATGAACAGTGAAGTGCCAGTGTTGAGCGATTGAAAGGATATTTATGCCTAAGACATACACTCATTATCACGGACAATGGACAAGAATGGGAATATAATCTCTGTGCTCTCGAGAAGAGTCTTCTAATTTGATCAGCAGACAGGAACTTAGAGATTACCGACCATCGGCAACTCGACAGTGATTCACAGGTAAGATTTTTGCAATACACTTTTCTGGCGATCTGAAACACTGAGAGAAAATATTGAAGTCTACCAAGATTAGGCAAACTAGAATCCAATTCACCTTGAGAGTTTATTGGCACTAAAATAATGAGCACATTCACTACACACGAATAATTTAAAAATATTTGTGTTTAAAATTTGGGAGCGCAGTTCACAGAAAAGAATTTAAGCATATTTCTCAAAATTTATCCCAAATATTTATTTCATGATCTCATTCATGATACTGTATTGCAGAAATAGATTTAAAATCAATATCCAAGACACGAACCATATATATATGTATATTCATGTGAGGTGAATTGATTTGTAGTTCAATGGTTCAGCTGTCGAGGCTTTCCTCGGTGAAGAGATCAGTGCTTCTGTTGAAAACGACCATGATCGCTTTCTCTCAGCCATGACTTAGCTGTCAATGACTTCATTTGAGGTCGGCTGACATTTTGCAGTTCTAGATCTTGGCTAAATATGATGTGCTCAGAAGTCCTGAATTGTTTTATCATATCGAATTTTCCGAAATTCTATTAATTGGAAAGAAAATGCAATCCAAACTTTGCAGTTGGGTATGTTTTGCAAAATGACAGCTGTAGACTTCATGGAAATTTCCACAGAGGGTACTAACACTGTCGGCTTAGGAAAGTGTGGTTAGATTGGTTAAATCATCATTTCGGCGCGTACTTTGACCCGAAATTCACATTTTTGGCAGTGAAGACTGGGCATTTTTTCGTGATTTCGCAATGAATAGGCGTTCAAAAAAATAGCAACCACGAAAGTTCATCAATTGCGCGCTTACATCATGAAAGCCACGAGGTCAAACGTCTACAATTACAATGGCAGCCGTTCTTGTGGTGAACATTACGATATCTTGCAGCGTGTTAATATACAAACGTAGAAATCTGTCTCGATATAGCGTATAATATACAAAGTCCTTGACAATGACTTGTTGATTGTGACTTTGAGATGATTCTTATTTTTTCTTAAACACACGAAAGATAATGTTTTCCTTTTTCTCTTATTTTTTTTATCGTCAAGTATTAGTCTCTGTGTGCGTCTACATGGATATATTCAAGTGGGAGAAGAGAGAAAAAAGATATAATTAATGGTGAATTCTTGCTGTTTTTCTTCTTCGTCTCACCATTTACTTGTTTTTTTCTATTCTATTGAGAGTCATCTGAGTGAGAAACTTATGACTTGTGAGGTAAATTCTAATTAGCGCGTCGGCTGAAAAATCCATATACCGAGAGAGTGTCTGAACTCTCAGCCAAATATGTCAATTGATTGGATTCACAATAATATTTTCTCTCGCGACAGAGGCCTTTTTCTACGACAAAACTTGATTTTCTGGGCATTTCTCGAAGTAAAATTCGCCGCTGAAATCTGAAATAGGATCAACAATGGAGTCAATAACCCCGTTTTTGTCTCCTCTAACTATACTTTGCTGTTATTTGCGAGAAGGTGTGTCGATTCTTCATAGCCATGCTTATGGAAACACTCTTCTTCAAACCGTGAAGAAGGTCTCATAATCAGGATTATGCCATAGAACTTCTCAAATGTTTTGTTCCCCCAAGAATTCTAATGGTAGAACTCTTGAGATGTTGATGTTTCGCAAAGACGAAAAAGGTTAGTTTTCTCGGTGGGAAACTGGTTCCTCCAGATTGATTCTTGCGAATGAACTCGAGAGTATTCCGGTTTCTCATCTAAAATCCATCTTAGACGCGTCATAGCAAATGTTTATATCATTTGCATGATTCGAGAATTCTTCACCGACACCCAAGGACAGGGTGTTTTGTTTCACAAGCACTGCACTCCAACGAAAAATATACACTGCCGACACTACGTCATTTCAGTGGCTACACTCAGGTGAATTGTACAGACTTCAACTTCTCCTACATCCAACGAATATCTATTTTTCCCTTACTACAATATGATTTTTTACATTTGTGGATAGGAATTTATCTTTCAAATAATTATGGTTAAATTAAATTTGCTCTTCTCTATGAGTGGAGTCACATATGATGAATTCACGGAAATTCTTTTTCCGAAAAACCCTATCATGAAAATTTACAGTAAATGGCGATTTCCTTTCGCAAACACTTTACAATAAATCTCACCAATCTCACATTTGTACTTTTCCATTTGCCAAAATCGAGTTACTTTTGTTTGTTCCAAGAAAGGAAATTTAAGTGCATACTTTTAATGAGACTTGTGACCTCAACTCACTTTTCTTGTGTTCTTGAGTCCAACCAAGCGTTATCAAACCTCGAGCTGAACGCATAAAGAATGCTGAAAAAATCCACTGCGCACGCACATTTTCTCTGAATGCACTCAATATCTGCAGAGGAGCAGAAAGTGCTGATGTTCGCTGCAGAGATGGTTTGATTGATTGAGGTGAAATTAAGACGAGGTGGAAAAGGAAACCCATCAGTTCATTGGCCATCTTTACTGTAATAATTAAGAAGATATGTAAAGCGAAAAGTTCTTCTTCCTCATATGTTTTCCTCCTCAACAATGTTCTGCTTGGATAATCGACGCAAGCACCCAAGAATTTCAACTGCGTGTCTTATTCAATTTTTTTCCTTATTTCGTGAAGAGGCCAGTGAGTGCGAGCGAGACAGTGGTTAGAATTTAAAATACTCATTCACTTCTTACCAACATGCTGAACATTGCTCGGTAGTCTCATGTGCCATCATTTGTTGTTATTACATCGTATATAAAAATATAAGAATGAAAATGTATAACAGGGCGCGCGTAAAGAACATTCGAAGTGCATAAAGTTCTATGCTCGGACTCCAGTCTTTTCGACGGTTAGTATGGACTGTGCGCGAGGGTCGTTGACTCACAGCCGATGACTTTTGCCGTGTGCTGAAAATGTTTAAAACGACACCAATTTTCGCTCACTTCTTGTGTGTAATCTTTGGCGTTACCATCGAGCAGCTCACACTGTTGATGAGTTGCTTCCCAGTAATTCATTCTCTCCTCTCGCGTATCGCGAGTCATCTTCAGCACCGTGAATCATTCTAATACTAAGCGCTTAGTCGCCCAACACAGGCAAACTTGGCTCTCTAAACACGCCTAATACAATTCTAATGATAGCCACATCTTAAGTTAAGAGAGCCTCAAGAACTGCCAATGTGAAAGTCTTGTGCATGCAATGCCATATTTACCTGACTAATGTTTGAGTGCAAGTGGACAAAAATATTTTGGGTATTTGCAAGGCGAATTTTGAGCCGCCCGAGAAAATGACTTTCGGAAATGACAGAAACTGAAATTTTATTAGATTTTAATTGCGCTTGTGGCCAAATGGCAGTTGTCAACATATTTGATCGATGAACGAGATCACACAAAGCTGGCAGAGGTTTACACAATGTAGGTTACATGTTCCCAGCCGCGACGGTCGAAAAAAGAGCCACACGAGGTGAGAGGAGAAGCCACACAACCGTTATATTTATTTATGCACTTTGGCTCAACATGAGAAATATCTATTGACTGTCTCGGCCACAGCATAGAACGGTACATTATAGTTGTTTAGATTGATCTCTATAATGAGAATATACCGGGAATTGCTATATTTTAGACGTGTGGTCAAGCATGCAGTTAGATAAAGCATGAGAAATGCTCCAAATAATACACTAAGGAAGCGGCGATGGAAGTAAAAAAAAAGAATCCTTTTCAACTAGAATTTCAGTAAATAAAAGCATGTGTAATTCTCATGTTTTGTGAGAACATAAATATATTCTAGACATTTTGGTACTATGTAGTTTCTCAAACTAAGATTTGTGATACTCTATCCTAAATTTCTATCTGTTTATTCTACATATAAAACATTTTTTACAATTACATTTGCTCACGATAGATGAAAAGTTAAGTGAAGCAATAAAAATTCATATTTAAACCTCTAACCTGCATCACGAAGATATTTATATCAAAAATTTTCTCGCAGTGTTTCACAAACACTTGAAAATTCGCTGAAGCGACAAAAACTGTCCCATGTAAATTCTCTGAATTTAGTCTTTACTGTAAATTCCAGCATCAAATCACTTTTCCTGTCAAGAAAGTCTTTTGTGACCGAAATGACCATATGCCTGCCCTTAAGTAGCGAGCAAAAGTGACAGAGTATTGAAAAAAAGGGTCCTTTCATGGGCAGTTCCTGTCGAAGGCGGCATTATTGCGGGATGGGTTAACAATATAGAAATATTCATATATTTTTAATCTGCCATTTGCCAATTGTTGTCCATTTTCGGGAATCCTTTCGCTCGGACTCTATTCACCATGCAAGCGAGGAGTTCTTTGTCTCATGGGATTTTAGGACGAAAGGAGGAAAAGGACGAGAGTTTGCTATTGTCCATGTAGAAGCATGTGCAAATGGTAAACATTTTCCTGGAACTCCGCTCATCAATCGCCGTAATTCCGCCATTTCTCCGCTCTCAGCTCGTCCGTCTGTCTTCCGCATTCGCTTGAGGACTCAAGTTCGAATACGCTACCAATTTCATTTCCTCACGACCAACGTTGAGGCCATGCCACGAAAGAGAGGCGCAGTAAAGGCGAATGTGTTGAGATGAGCACAGATTCGATGTGGAGAAGCTTTCGAGGTTAATGACCGACCTACTCAAGCAGCCGCCGCGCTGCTTCGACATTGCCTCCCAAGAGGGCACTGATACCCATCCGGAGAATTCACACGCACAAATTGCTACGTGGATGTGCACTTGCCGCGGCCGCGAGAGAAAATCTACACCACAAATGCGGTCATCATCAAATACAGACGCCCGTTGCATGACTTTATAGGGCAAACCCTCTCTTTCGCGTATCTTGGGCTCTTTTCACCGTCGACAATCGGAGCCGCAATCAACCTTTTTTTCTGCTATTCAGCGCACTCGATAACCATCATGAGCTCGTGCCAAAACATTGGCACACCCAACATTGATCCTTTTCTACTCCGAATTCAGAGTGTCTCGTTTTTGGGTAGGAAAAATTGAGATGCATTTCTCATACGATGCAGGAGTATCAGTATAGCTAAAAATTTTCTTTTAACCCAATAATACAAAGGCTACACCTCATATAATACATGCATGCTTTGGACGTGATGTTATTTTTGAATCATGTGCAATTCAGAGAAAATATGACCTATTGTCAAGTCTATTATATATAAGACAAAATACTCGTAAAAATAACATTGAAGACATCTTTTTCGTAGCAGAATTATGTGCTATACTCGCAGATTGTCTCGTAATGAGAAAAAAAATTATCTTGTCAATTAATAATAATAAAAAATCATAATTCTCTTATCAATATCTTTATTCGTTTAATTTTCTAGTTATCAATTAATATGTAATTTACAAACTTTTCATTCTGTTTAATTTCCAAATTCTGCACTCTGCCCAACACACTGTCCTCTAGCATTGCATGTGATCCGAAAGCGATTCTCTTTTATTTTCTGTCGTGACTCAACATGGCCGGGAAAGCGCCAGGATTTTCTCAACGGTTTCCCCTCGGGAGCGGTAGGAGAACATCGATGCAGGGAAATGCCCGGGAATTGAGGAGAGGGATGTAGTTGAAATTAATTTCCATAGTGCGCCTTCATTGATCAGTTTTCGGCGCAAGCGAGAGTGTAACTTTCTTCCGTGGAAAATGCGAGTAGTTTCCTTGAAGGGATGCGCTAATCAAAGTGATTTTAACCGACAAGTGGAATTTTTGGGTACTTGTCTAATGAAAGTGTCTGAGAATCTGATTTGAATAGAACTGATAACGGGAACACACAAGAAGGAGAAAAAAATTAAAAACTGAAAAAATAATTTTTAAGTGTTAAGTTGGATGAATTGTATGAGAATTCTATTAAAATTTATGTGACAGTAGAAAAAGGTGCACTAACTCAACCTTTTCTTCTGTATAAGATTCCATGGTAATGTATGTCAAAGTTCCATGAACGGAACGCTTTTTCGTTTTTCATTGGGAATATCGTGGCTAAACGGGATGAGTCGGGAAAGAGGAGAAAACATTAAGGGTGTGCTCTCGGTTTTCACTTGTCTGTGGTCATGGTGACGTCGACGTCGCCAGCGAGCGTCAGGTTCATGACCCCGGCAATAGCTACAACCGCTGTATATGTATGCTGGAGCTTTTCCAACACACCGAACGTCCCAATAGCAGCCAGATAGCGTTGGAAAATCACAGCAGCATTATGATAACGCCCGCAATCGCCAACTCGGCGGATTCCAGCAAGAAAGCTCCTTTTTGCTGTTGTTCTTCTCAACATCGGATTAATAGTCATATTGGCTATTCAAAGTTGGCGCAAAAACTTCACAAACTATGAGTTTTATCACGTTTTTTTTGAGAACATTGACCCTAGAATACTTTCGCTTTTCTCTATTTGTTCTCTTATTATCTGGAATTTTGTGATAACAAGTTGGCTTTATTGACTGGCAATAATCGGAATATCTAAATTTGATAATTTTTCTGTCAGAGTTTGTCGAAAAGTCTTTATAAAATAGAAGTCCTTCTATTGAAGAGTTCTTAAATGTTCGTCTGCTTGTTTCAGAATGTTTTTTTTATTTATGTACACGGTAATAGAGGAATATCGGACTTTATTTTTATTAATCTCAAGGGTTTACGAGACTATCAAAAATTCTGTCATTGACTACAGCTAAGACAGAAAAGTATAAAAATTTCTATATACCTAAGATTATTCAAACATTAAATATGACAAATTTAACGAAAAAACTCCAAGTGATGTTTTTAAAATAATTTCATTTCTTCTTTATACTGATGTCATAAAAATAAGGTTATTTAATAAACTACGCGATTTATGCGAAGAGTGTTAATACAGATCTGTCAAATAGACTCATTTTACTCTACAAAGAATGTTTTGTGAGCGATTGTCAAATATTTTCCATTTGTCATAAAAAGCCTATTCTAAAATAAAAATTTTCGATATTTTCAGTAATTAAGAATTCTCAAATTCTGAACGATTTTCAATCACGTCATCATATATTCAATTATAAGCCCCAGGCTTGTCAATGCATTCAAATACATATGTGATTATGTAGCAAAAAAGCTTCCCAGTCGCCCAGAGCTCTATCTATATAGTCCCTTTGATATTGCATTTTGGGCGAAGTGAAGTGACAAAATATGTATGCAATAATGGGCGGATTTTCGTCAATAGACCCCCTTTGAGCGACTGGGGGGCTCTTTCTCTCATCGAGCGGGTTTCGGCATGATAGTGTTGGTTTGAAAATAGAAGCTCTCTGACATGCGCCGCTGTGAGTGCATGTCGCTTGTTTTTCCTCGGATATCCCACACTTTTCGCTCCCCCTGACGTGAAAACTGTATTTGGGGGGCGCTTGTGTGTGTGCATGTGCATTGTGTTAGACAAAGAGAGCACACGAGAGAGGAGTGCGAATGAGAGAACCTTGCTCAGCACAAAGCCAAAGTGTTGTGTTAGGTCGGAATCAGTCTCTCGAGCATCGTTAGAATTTGTCTCATGTTTGAAAGCTGCACTTGCTCGCGAATCTCTCCGCACAAGAATCGCCTGCATATTATAGCTTTTTCTGGACATACGCGACAGAAAGAAGGGATATTTAATAGAGTGAAAAACTCTTGCATTTGAGGATTTGCAAGTTACCAGTGAGAATTTAATCAGCGGTGAATAATAAAGTGTATGTGAACTGGCGATAGAAGTGACCTTGCTGATAAAGTCTTGGAGAGCATAAAAATTGACTAAAACTAATAGAAATTGTAATCATACATGTGAAACTGTATTGTGAAGTCATTTGAAGTGATATATGGCTGGGTTGACAATATTTCTCGCGAAAGTCACTTCCGCGAAGACACTGCATGAATATATTGCAGATTCTCCGTGATATTGACTGCAAGGGAGCTTTTATTGAACTTGGCATTTGACTATGGCACCCTTCAAGGCCTCAGAAATATTGGCTTTGTCCTGGAAACAGTTACTAAAATCCACTGAATAAAAACTTTGGTATACTTTTAGTAGAGCAAAAAATAGAGAGAAAAACGCCAAAAACTAGGAAATAGACAATCTAGAGAGCTTATTGATGCTCTAAAGGCTGCAAAATGTTAACCGGGCATCATGTGCAATTTGTATTCAAATGAAAAGTGAAAAGGCAAAATGGCCGCCCGGAAAATGCGAGTGAGAACCGGTAAAAGATCGCTGGCTGCAGCAGTTTTCATCAGGATTTCCTACTGAGAGGATTGGGAGGCGTTCTTGTGAAAATGTGTCTATTATTGAGCAATATACTGACTTTCAGCGCCACTTACCATCACTCAAGCTCAAAGAGTTGAATTCTTTTTCGCAATTTACAAAGGGAAAAATTGCCAGCAGTGAGAAAAGCAAATTTCAAAAGAGAAATTGCCACCCCCTTTCCAAAAATCCAAGATGGAGAGCGAGTACGAATATGTAAGTTGCGTTTGCTGTATTTTGTTTATTTCTCTAAAGCATCGCACATCTTTTATATATATGTGTGTTGAGATTTTTTCGCCTTCGCAAACACTTATGGCAGTGCTATACTCACCCTTTCGATTGCAAACAAATTGTCTTGCGCAAAGTGCATTTTTCAAGGTTACGACATTATGTAGTCTCCCACAAACTTTCAGGCATCCACGAAATATTCAATAAGAATCGTCAATTGGAATTTATCGGTTGTTTTCTGGAGAAACTCTCAAGATCTATGAGTTTCATATATATAAAAACCCGAAACGGCGGAGTAAATAAAGTTTTTAAAGCAACCCCCAATCAATAAACAAGGCAAGTAATAGTGCAGGTCAGAAAAATCCACAATTTTCCATGCTAAATATTGAATTCATGCTCACCACTATTGCACGTCCAGGCGTGATGATGTGGGTGGGAAGTGAAAATACAGAGAATTAAATTTGAATGTGTAGTTGGTAGAAATACGCAGTTAAGTTTGCGTCCTTGATCTTCACATTGCTTATATGTAATATTTTAGTAAATATGAAAAGCGAATCTGTGTTTTATATTCACATGCTAATTGCGTCTAAGTCTACACTCGAATAGTACTTTAGACTTATAAGGCCAATTGAGTGTCTTGTGGGAAAAACACGTGCGAAAAGTATGCCTCCTCGATCAGCGGAAATCACTTTCCTGTCAGGCTCTGCATTTGGAGTAAATGCAATCAATAAATAAATTTGCAACATGCTATAATCTCGCAAATATATCTTAATTTGTTTAGCTAACTATTTGGCCTTATACAGTGGTGTTTGTATAAAGTGGAACACTTCCAGCAAGTGGAATGCTTCCACTGCCTATCAAACACTGCAATTGAAAATATCTTTACTCTGGTCTGTATACTTGAATTGTGAAAACAATTAATTATGCAAGTAATTTGGATTCTATCTCCAAATTTTCACATTTCTGGGGAATTTGGACGGAAATAAGATGACGTGTACCTATTTTTTCGACACTTTCTGTAGCACATCATTGATATATATCCAACACATTCGACACGCGGTAGTGTATTCACGAATCAGAGACTGAGACTGTTGATTTGTGTAGTATGCATCTTTATAATTAGGTGCAAGGTTAAAGTCGCATGAAGTTTCCTAATACAAATCACGATGGTAGATTTTCTCTTATCGCTTCACTTCCTTCTTCTTCTTCCAGACGCCAATCAATTTTCACTTGCTCAGTCCTTTTTGGAAGCTATCTCTGTACATTAAGGAAAACTCGCAAAGGTGCAATTTAGTTGGCTTGAGTTGTCGGAACTTGTAGAAAGAGTTGCTTCGCGAAGTGTAGAGAAAATTTGCGTGAGAATTTTATATTTATAGATGTACGAGGAAATACAATTAGACGTGCGTCCTTGACTCCCAAACTCTCATTTCTCGTGGTAGAATTTTCCCTGACTGCATCAAGTGCAAGAGTGCAGAGAAGAAAACACTCTGTGGCACATTTTATTTTTAGCTAAGCAAAGTGTTCAAGGTTTTCCGCACATTTATTTTTTTGCAAGCAGATCATCGTACGATATTATGCAAAATTACAGTCATTTCCCGATGCCTTTTCACGCGAGCAGGTGCCATTTAGGGGAAATCTTTAGATGAGATTTTCTCCTCGTCATTGCGTGTGTGTTGCACACGGAAAAGGCACTTCACTTCAGACAGCAAATGGATGCGCCTGAACGGGTTTTGGCGGTGAGACTCAAATTGTCAGAGCATTAGTGGAAAATCGACTAAAACCTTGGCTGTGATTACTGGAAATGAGAAAAACGATCAATTTAGTGTAGTTTTGGATTGTCATGGAGAATTAAATGAAGCAATTATCTAGCGGCTTCACTTGTGGGCATCTCAGGTAGACTCGTAGTTTCTCAGCGAGCCTCATTTTGAAATATCAATGAGATAAGGATCTTCAAGCGTCTGCTTAGAATGCATATTTACTCATAGTCAACACACTGACCGACGAGCTTGTCGGACGCATGAAAGCGAGTGTATTCTCAATGTGACCCATGCCGCTGATAAGTCTAATTTTCTCTCAAGCGTTTTCCGATTTTCCCAATACCTGCACGTATAGAAATAGCAACTGTGCGGCTCTGCGAAAATGCGAGAGAGTGAAGTGCAAATAAAAAAACCGCCAAACACACTAAAAGTCACGTTCAGTGGAAGCGCATATTCGACTGAGTATTGGTGCTGAGATAAGGTCATATTCATATCAGACTTTATATAACTGTCACACGATGGGAGATTTGGATTATTCAAATATGATGCTGAGTGTGAGAGTGATTGGCAATCACGTGTTACTGTACAGCTAAAACTTACCATTATCAATTCATACATATATTGAATGAAAAAGAGCGAATTATTTCCCGCTTATTCTGATGACTCTCATTTGAACGCCGCGCATTTGAGCCGCTAAGTGAGCGTCCGATGTACGCAACTCTGAAGATCAAGTTCAATTCAGTTTTGCGAGAGTGTGACTTGAGGTTAAAGGCTGGAATGAGTGTGTGAAACCATTGTAACGATTTTTCAAACAAATCACACTCTGAATAAATCTTGAAGATAATTAAATTAATGAATAAATATTTAGATTGGAAATGCATAACTCAGTCAGACAACGTGATTATAGCATTCAAAAAGACATTTCGAACTCGTAATTATCTCGAAGTTATGAAAGGATTAGCAACTATTCCAGAATGCACATCCTTTCGAATATAGAATTGGTTTTATATGAAGCTTCTAAAACAAAAACATTAATATTCATTTTCCGTGATCTCTGTATTTCCTGAAAAATCAGGTTGGTGATCAACATTAAATCATCATCAAGTTAGATGAACTGCGAGAGTTCAAGACGAAAATGATGCAATTGGTAGGCCCATTGTTGAATACGTGACTCTGGAATTGTGATGCAACTGCATCTCTGGCCCGGTAAAGGTATTTCACAACACATCCAACGCGATAGTTGCACAATTGACAATGACAAAGGCAATGACTGAGGTCATGTACCAGTTTAAAACGCCCATCGTGCACTTTCATTTGGATTTCTCTTCTTCCTTTATTAATGCACATGTTTCGTGGCCATTTCTCAGTCTCCACAACCCTTGTCGACCATATTTTCGGGGGTTGGCGGGGTGGGTTCGTAGCAGGAAGTGAGAGTGCAAGGCATGCACTTTCCTATACCATCGACAGAAAGCTTGCAAGCTCACGAACACATGGAAAGTGGGCAGCTTTCGGGGAAGCTTCGGGAAAATCGCGTCGGATCGAAAGAGAGGCATTTTGCGGCCTCACATTGAGCTGAGCGATTGCCCGCTCTATTTTTTCTATGATTTTGCCAGAGATCGTCGAACGCAAGTGGAGAAGAAGTTCGTCTTAGATGGAAAAGAGTTTCAACAATCGGTCACCAATATATGTACACGGCGAGAAAGCACATATTGATCCATGTAAACGTCGAGTATTTCTCTACTGACCCAGTTATGCACCAGCCACCAACACATGAATTGAATGGTGATGGTGGTGTGCGCAGTTGCATTCTGCACCGTCTCGGCTGCCGTCGCGCCTTTGAGAGCAGTGAAAATCGCAAATTAATTTTCCTTTTGACGGAGAATCCAGGAACAACTTTCCACCCGGACGCCAATCCTTTCGAGTGCTCACCACCACACCCTCGTTGCCTATAGGCCCCGAACCGGTGCTGGAAAGTGAGCATCGACACCCGAAACTCCATTTTCCTCGTGCGACCAAACTTTTCCACTCGCCCATTTCACTTTTCCGTGTTGGATGGCCTCCATATTGCTGTTTCCTATGCACTGCTTTAATTAATGCTGGGACATGACAGTATTTTAGAAAAAAATTTTTTATTTTTTACCTGCAATATTTGACGTTTCTAAACTATACAAAATATAATATAATTTTGGAAATAATTTTCTGAAATTCAATTATAGAACTTGTACCATGAAATAAATTATATATGAATGAGATAATTTAATCTGAACGTCTTCCTCTAACTTTAAATTTATTTCATCTCTAAAAAATATTGGGATTATTACAAGTATTTTTTTTGTTAATACATATAACAAATTTATTATTTGTTGGGCAACTATAGTTCTATCCTTTTTCAACTATAGAAGATGCCTAAATAGAATCATATGAAAATCATTTGAATAGCTAGAAATAAAAATGTTTTGTAAATTTTTACTGTGTTGTATAGACTAAAAAAACAATGTATTTCTTACAATGTTCCTTATCCTTGTCTTGCAGGAAGAGCTGCACCCGGGCTTTACAGTTGAGCTTCTACCGCCGGTGATCATGAGCGGTTCTGTGATAGTATCCGCCAAGGGTTGTCCAACTGGTCCTACCATTCCTCCCGAGAATATGGACGTATCCAGTCCCTCGCGAAGTCCGACGCCGGGCGGTAGCCAGCAGCAGAGCCAGGAGTATGACGTCACACGGATGCGTGAGGATGACTTTGAACGTTTGGCAGTCTACATTGTGCCCGACGTACCCTGTGAACGGGGCGTGGCTAACCGAGCGGAGAAAACCCTACCGCGAAGTCTCACGCTCAAACCATCCTTAGTCCTATCAACACCAAATGTGCCGGTAAGAATTCAGGATGAACATTTGATTGTAGCTAATTATTTGGCATTTCAGACTGAAGGTGTTTGGAGTACCGGCGTTATTCCAAGGGGAACAAGGTTCGGACCCTTCGAGGGTGTTCCTACCCCTAACTTTCCCAGCGACAAGAGGTCCTGGCGGTACTTCTGGAGAGTAAGTACTAATTCGGAGTCAATCCTTTATTTGCATTCTGCACTCTAGCTATAGGCTTTATATATGTACATATTTACTATATACCATCTATCTGGTCCACCCAAACTTTTTTCAACCTGTCGACCCGGAATCTAACTACTTCAAAACTCCTTTTAACCCTCCACTAAAAATTCTTCTCTATTTTCATGTTATCTCAGGTGGAGGGTACAACACATGTTACATATGGGAATATTAAGGTACTTTTCGGATGTTCAAACTATTGATGTCCAGATTATAAATCTTCCATTACAAATCATTGCAGATATTCAAAGATGCTGAGTTCTACTATCTGGACGGATCGGACACGAGTCACGCCAATTGGATGCGATACGTAGCGTCGGCGTACAGCTTGTCTGTGATGAATCTGGTAGCGTGTCAGCATCAGGAGCACATTTACTTCTACACAATTCGTGATATCATGCCTAATGAAGAGCTAATGGTGTGGTATTGCCGTGATTTTGCTAAGAGACTGGGCTACGACGTTGACCCGGAACGCGCGACGTACAGTATATGCAAGGAAGAGACAATGAAAAAGGCGTACGGGATGCAAGCGGCACCCATCCATCCGGAGATTGCCTACAATCACATGAAGTTCGTCATGGGCTTTCACATTCCTCGACGTACCCCCACGCCGAGTCCGTCGCCGCCACCCACCGCCCAGCGTCAGCATCAGACCGTAGTGCATTTAAGGGCGGAGGTGACGACTGCGAGGGAGCAATCGCCACTGAGAGAGGGTTGCAAGGAGAAGGACGCCGAGTCGCCGGTGAGCCAGGTGAGCAAGGACACAACCTATGAACACCAGCTCACGCCGACTGACGGGTCGGTGAGATCGGATGAAGGATACCACAGCAATGGGTATCACGACGATGGATTCACACCACCTGAGGACTCGAGCGATAGCGAGAGTGAGAACAATTACGTGTTAGACTGCTCAAAGAAGACTCATGCTCCGAAGGAGACCACCGTGATCACTCTGAAGGCTGAAGTGGCTGATAAGAATGAATATAGGAAAGTGAAGATGAAAATGCCGCTCAAATATGAGTTTAAAAATAGTAAGAACATCAAATTGGCTGAGGAGAAGGAGACACCCAAGGAAGTGACAGTAGAAAAGATCGCAAGTCCGAAGAGGGTTGTCAGTCCAGCCACCAGTACGGTGATTGTTCTGGACTCCACACCGCATGCCGTTGTACCTATAATGAAGCCCTTTTACGAAGCCGAGACGACTTCGCCACCCCCACCGGCCACGTACATGAGATACACACCACCTAGCTCTAGCATTTTGGAGACTATCCTCACCGGTAGCCGACCGGACGAGGTCAGGCGGCAGCCGAATGCCACCCCACCACCCACCTCGCCCACTGAAATGGCGTACTCGTACAAAAAGTCTCAAAGGTACGGCAACGCCTGCAGTCCAGACTCCAGTTCGAATTTGCAGAGTCCGATCGCAGTTACGCAGATCACGTCTGCAGCACAGACACCTCGATTTACGACGGTAACGCAGAAGGAACCTTCGCCGCAGCCTTCAACGCTGATATATTCGGCGGTTCCCGTTCCAACGACCTGCAATGAAAGCTCTAGGTCCCCGACCTACACCTACGGCATCTACTCGAGCGCGGGAAGTAATGTGATCACGCACACACCGTCGTCCTCGTACTCACCGCACGAGGGTCAGTACGAGAGGTTAGGCAGCCACTCCTTAGCCTCCTCCCCTGGTCTGATCACCCTCCAAAACGGGAATCAGATACAACTGTCCCATCACCTGATGACCCCTCTGACCCCCCTCCAGAGACTATCCCCTCATCGGGTCTCCCCGCCCTGCAGCATAAGTCCCGACGGGATGTCGTGCACTCGAAGCGGCAGTCCTTTGAGTCCCAATTCGGCCGGCTCTCGAGGATACCGCAGCCTCCCTTACCCGCTGAAAAAGAAGGACGGCAAGATGCACTACGAGTGTAACGTGTGCTGTAAAACCTTCGGCCAACTATCAAACCTAAAGGTCCACTTGAGGACACACTCAGGAGAGCGGCCGTTTAAGTGCAACGTGTGCACCAAGTCCTTCACTCAACTTGCCCATCTACAGAAGCATCATCTGGTGCACACTGGTGAGAAGCCCCACCAATGTGATATTTGCAAGAAGCGATTCTCTTCCACGTCGAATCTCAAGACTCACCTGCGCCTGCACAGCGGACAGAAACCCTACGCTTGTGACCTGTGTCCGCAGAAATTCACTCAGTTTGTTCATCTTAAGCTGCACAAGCGACTACACACCAACGATCGGCCGTACGTGTGCCAGGGCTGCGACAAGAAGTACATAAGTGCGTCCGGATTGCGAACGCACTGGAAGACGACGAGCTGCAAGCCCAATAATATCGAGGAAGAGTTAGCACTGGCCGCCGCCGCAACTTCAGAATGTTTCGGTAGGTTTGACATAGAAAGTAATTGAAGATTTAGATCAGATGTCCCTGACTGACACCCTTGATATCTTTGATCTTTCTCATATCTGTGTCCTATTTTTGTGTCAACAGCGGGCGCACCTGAGAAGGATCACGGCGAACCGCTGCAGCATGAGATGTACGAGATGCACCACGTGAGCGGCCATACGCACCTGAGGCACATTGGACAACCGCCGCCCACACTCATCACCATCGCCAGCTCCCCGCACCATCAGAATCCAGCGCAAGTCACGCAGATGCGGAACCACGTGCCCGGACTACAACAGAGCGTTCCGGGGTCACCCGGTTCAAAGATCGTGACCCTCACGAAGGATGGGGCCACGACCATCCAGCAGGGGCCGCATTACAGTCACGCGCAGAACGGAGACTCTAGGCCCAGTGTAATTGAGTCCAGTCAGCCCCTTATCATTGAGTGCACATAGGACAGACTCATCCAAATAGATATCAGTAATTACTAATTAGTCACTGTATTGAATGTGAAGAGCAACTAATTAGGAATATGGATATTCTGACTGATTAGATTAATGCTATGAAGAACATCTTATTGGAGAAAATACTGTAACATAAGACTCATTCACTCTAAACCACTTGACTGATGGTTGGGGTTATGTACATATATTCAATGAAAATTTCATGTATTTAGAACCACAAAATCATCACAATTTCTGGAGCTCAACAAGCTGAGATACTTCTGGAAATGTAGGCTTTTCATTAAGAAAAATGAGACATTTTCTCGAAACATTAGAAAGCTGAATTTGGAGCAAGGTTTTAGAAGGTATCAGGCGCAAGATCAAAAGAAAAGTTTGTATCACAAACTAGATTTGCTGCCTTTGGGAACATTTATTTTCAGAAAAAAGCACAAATAGCAATTTCTGGTGAAGCCTAAACTTCCTGAGTATATCGAAGAGTTGGGGTAACGAAAATAATGTGAATAAATCTGTACTTACCCCTATAAGCACCTATGATAAATGTACTGTAATATCATCCGAAAGTTCCACTGTAATTTCTGTTACATTTGTACACCTCCATGTTTCCTATAATAAAAATGTCCTATAAATCTCACTGGTAGGATTTAGATAAGAGATGTAAATAAATTATGTAGATGAATAGCGTAAAGATCTGAAAATATAGCGCACTGTAAATGTAAAGTGTAATGAAAAATGAATTTCTTCCAAAAAGTAAACAATATTAATACTTTTATTTTATGTTCTATATTTCTTCCACTTGATTTTCTCTTTTACTTTCTGTGTCATTTCTGATGGAGTATTACAAAAAAAACAAATTAAATACTAATTAGTATGTAAGAAGACCCTTTCTATTTATTGAAACTTTACCGTATAGTGTAAACAGAATATATTTATATGCTCTTTGTATTTTTTCATAAGTAAGAATGGATATAAATTAAGTGAACTACTCTATGCATTATGTCATGCATATACACACATAATAATAAACTATTAAAGAAAAATGATAAATGTCATAGAAAGATTTACAATATTTCCACACAAACAATGAAGGAGAGAAGAAATCCTTTTAAGGTAAAGAAGAAAACTATATATAAAAAGAAGTAATATGGAGAAATATAAATAATTACATCAAAAAATTAGCTGAAGATCGGTGCTTAACCTGCAATATTTAGGGTTTTCTATAATATAGTAAATATATTAAATGTAGTATTTAAAGTGGACAAAGATCAATGGCATAAAAGTTGATGGATATTGTGTATAATATAGTTAAAATATGAGAGGAAACTTAATTCAGATGAAACAGATTTTCTATAAATAATTGTATTTCTGTGGCCAAAAACAACAGGTATAAAATTTCTTATACGACATACTTAAATGTAAAATTTATTGTTTCCGTCGTGCTCGTCATCTTTAGGGCCATAGGCAAGAAAATACTGCAATAAAGTGGCAGACTTATACTCGAAATCTAACTAAATTTCTGATGTGCAAATTTATAAAAGAAGAGATTTGACAGCATCTGAAAGTGTCAAAGTATCATGAAATCTTTGCACTTTATTAGTAATTCCTCTGCATGCAAGTCACCAAAATTTTTTCCTCTTATAATTTTAATTTCATCCTCCCTTGAATTGATAAAGACAATAAGTGTTTTCTTCCCAC
This sequence comes from Phlebotomus argentipes, assembly GCF_947086385.1. Classification (NCBI taxonomy): domain Eukaryota; kingdom Metazoa; phylum Arthropoda; class Insecta; order Diptera; family Psychodidae; genus Phlebotomus; species Phlebotomus argentipes. The sequence goes on along the minus strand of NW_026776181.1, from coordinate 1,329,313 downwards.
CGATATTTTCTGAATTTCTCCTTGTGTTCGTTTTGAATCCTGACTAAAAGAAGATTAAAAGGAGTTTTTGGCATTAGTCAAGATAAGAGTAGACAATTTTCCTCATTTTAATTGTCATTTGAGGCTATATAAGTGTATATTTATTATTAGTTATCATTTTCTCATTTTTGTAGCATTTTTTTTTGTTTCTACTTTGTTCAAAAGCGAAAACATGTTTATGTAATTAATGATTTCACCAACGAATTTCATTATGTATGTACCGTGTACACAGGAACATATTCTTCTTGACAAAATTCTTTATGAGATAAATGGAATCACAGTTTTCCCCTCCCTCAGATATTCTTTCCCAAAGTATCCCAATCTTGTGTTGCATAAATGTTTTATAGAATTACATTTTAGTATGACAATATTTATACGATTGATGAGAAGGAATAAAATATCAAAGATGTACTGTGTATTGTAATTATTGGAATCATTTATTGTACAAAATGAACTCTAGGATCGCTTTCGCACAATGTATAAAAAAAATATTTTGCTGCTCGATCATTGGAAAAATTATTTTAGGTCGCCTCGTGGGCATGTTTATGCTCGAAATGGAAACATTTAAAAATACTAATTACCGTCCCAAACCGAAATCTGAAACTTCAATACCGTTCAGCATACCTATATTGAACCAAGCTACACAATTTGAGAAAACAGGACGGTTTTCGAAAGGAATGGGTATTTCGAGAATCACAACTAAGGAACACTCTTAAGCAATCCAATACCTTTTTAAAGCCGTATTTGGTAAAAACAATTATAGAAATAGGAGGCAAATCAACGAGAGAAATGCGAAGGTAACGCATCCAAAATTGATGTTTCTCGCAATATATTTTGATTACAATTATTGAATGAGATTCTTCACACAAATTACATCAGGCGCAATTTGTGTTCCTATACTTTATTTACTTCGCAACTGAATATACGTAGTTAGTGAAAATAAAAGACTGGTGCCTTTTGTCCACTACGAAAATATTATTTTGAACTGAATAGCTCTACAAACTTAAACTTACCTATAGCAAGATATTCAATCTATCAAACTATTTATGTGTAAAATAATAATCTTTGTAATATTGTATGTTCCAAAGCAATAATCAATAATAAATCTATCGTGTAAAAGAATAATTTGAAATTTTTGTGTTTTTTCTACCTCCAAATATACGGTGTGAAGTTGAATATGAATGAATATTTTGGCGGAAAGCAACCAAGCGCCACCTGACGGAATTTAAGTTAGATAAGCGGTGTTCATTTCTACATTTTGTTTTGTTATTGTTCAGCAAAAAATGATCTATTCCTGAGAATGCGGACTACACAACACTTTTGATTACATTGGTTCATTACCTGTGAGTATCATTTTATCTTTTATTGTCGCAAAAACTCGCAACGATTCGTTGACTAACCTCAAACCCAGCCATAAATCTTTGGTCCGCCGAGGGTCGATCTCTCTTTAAATATTTATTTGCAACACTGAATAAGAAATGCTTTGAAGCAGAACTGCAAACAATTGTTAAGAATCCACTGAGATATTCTCTGACTCAGGCGTTGTCTCTTTATCGTGGTTCCCAACACTTCCGGACGCCTTGTAGTTGGAATAGAAGTTGTCCAGAATGTATCTCCAGTACCGGCTGCGAATTGTGTCGCACTCCTCAATCATCAGATCGCAGAGACTGGTGACGCGATGGGCGTACTCATCTCTGGTCCCCTCCTTTGTTCGTAAAGCCTTTTCGATGTACATGTCGATCAGAAAGGCCAGGAGATGAGGTGATCTGGATCCGGAGTCGAAAAGCTCTTCGCAGAAGGCCACAACTTCTGGATAGTGGTCAAGAGAGGGATCCTCTGACTGCTGCAGTATGCCGCGTAGGAAGTTCCACGAGCTCTCATTGCCTGTGACCAGACGGATGCGATTCATGGCGTACATAATTTCCCTGGAAATCACATTTGTGTCAAATCCGGTGTGCTTAAGCACGAAAAACCTCTGATTCCACGCTGAATTGTTCCGTACGTCATCCCCCAAGAGTCTATCCACGAAGTTTAGCTCATTGTCGAAGAGTCTGGAAGCAAAAAACCATTAAAATTCAACCGGAGGTCACTTGAGCACTTCGCAATCCCTACCTGTATGTTGATATGACCCACTGGCGGTGCTGCCAAGCATGGTAGTTCTTCGAATCCACACGTAGAATCTTCTCAGTGAGCTCGAGCTCCTTCCCTGGGTCTTGAAGCCACTCCACGATGACCCTTCGATGGTGCCAGACTTGGTAGTTCTTCCCATTCGACTCTATAACGTCTGCCACGTAGTCCAACTCATTAGAGAGGTCAGCATTCAATGCCTTCAGAACATCCCTCCTGCAAAGCAAGACCATCTCTCACAAACTCCCTGCCGAAACACATTTAATTTCAGGATCCTCACCGATATTGCCACACCGTGTAGTTCGCCGGATTGAGCACCAAAGCGTCCTTGGTCAATTCCAGAGCCCTCTCGGACTTCTCTCCGGACGCCACAATAGCCCGGAAGTAGTTGTAAACGTCCTTGACTGGAAAGAGAGGCAGTCATTAATGTCTTTTCACAAGCATGAGACTCTGTCCTGACATTTGTCACTGTAGGCGATCACAACCACCGGATTTTCCCCATCATCCTGCTCGATAGGCACCACGTCTGACCATTCCGGTCGCTCACAGTACATCTGCCACTCTTCCGGCAACTCATCGTCCGAACTTGAATCTCCCATAGCTAAACAATTACTGATGAGCAAGACTTCCTCAATACGCGAAAAGCACCGAATGCCCCCTGACAGCGCAGTCACACAGTGTGTCCCACAAAGAGAGCAAAGAGAGCAATGAGAATTTTGCCCACATTCAAAATCAGCCGGCGCAACCGATACACTGTAAATACACATTGAGTTGGAAATCATGAAGAAATAGTAAAATACATGTTTGCTGTTGTTAAATTAAAAGAAAATTTATTGGCGTAAAATCTACAAGAAATACCTAATCTGTTAAAAATACAGCGCCATTAGATAGTGTCAATATATTCAGTTAGTATTAGAATATATATAATTTAATCTGAAATTCGAAAGACCTAGCAAGATTTTCATGTTATAAATCTCTTTTAACTCCTTTTTTTCAATAAATATAAGTAAAAGGTTGAGAAGAAGTTCCAACGTAAAAAACTACAATTTCGTTTCATATTTTCCCACCTAAACTGTTATTCCTTCCTAAATTCTATCACCTTTTTGGAATTTTTCATCTTTTATAAGTTATGTTCTTGTCGATTGGACCATTCCAATTGCATGTTACACTTTTTACGTGTTCTTTCGTGTTTCACTAGTAATTTTTTTTTAATATTCTTGTGAGATATGACTATAAGTAAAGCACATTTTTAATCATATTATTTTCTCCTTTCTGTTTTTAAAGTTTGCAACATTTCCTCGATATTCCAAGCATTTATTGCTCAAACACATTTTGGTATTAAAAATACTTTATTAGGTTTTTTTTTCCTTAAATGCTAAAGCATTTTTATGTTGCTTGTTAAAAGTATTTTTTTTTTCTTCATTTTTCAATTGGTTTTTATTTTCTTGATAAATATGCATTCTCCCTCAGGGCTATCTAATTCGTGGTGGATTTTTTTTTAGAATTCACTAAGAAATTTTATGTAAGGTTACGCTCAATTGCCTTGATTGAATAAGTATTCTAAGAAAAAAGATAAAACAAATTTGGTTCTGTGGTAAAATCTTTCTTAAGTGTCTGTTTTGATTGAATTTTCGCCGAAATGCAGTTTTATTGATAAATTAAATCTAATAGACATAGGCAATTTAGATAATAAATTTAAAAAATGGTAATCTCTTTTTAATAAATTCAAAAACCTTTGGCAGCCGATGTCGAAAAATTGTCTTGTGTATAGATTTTATCAAGTCGTTCTTTAGTAAAACGTTTTCAAGAGAGTGTCTGAGTATAGATCGTCTTATGCTCTTTCCAAGAAAGCCATTTTAACGTGATTTGAGGGAGGGAAAAGGTTAGGCAAAAAGGAGAAATTATTGACTTGGAGAAGATATATCATTTTGGTCACAATCACGCCATCTTATCCACCTTCTTCGTTTGCTTTTGAACTTTGTGGTGTTGTATTGTCGAGATCACTCGTCAATTCCACATGAATATCCTCGAGATGATCCCCATTTTCACGCACAGAAATACCATTGACGCTGTCTTGGTGTGGACTAAGAGTGGCTCTGACGCTGGCGAAGGCCCGCTCAAAGCCTAGCTTGATGTAGAGACTTTTGGACGCATCATTTTCTGGTCGGATCACAACAAATGGCTTGTATCCGCGCTCCACCACTAGCTTCGTGAGCGCTGCCGCCAAGTGGATTCCGTAGCCTTTGCGCCTGAACTCAGGCCTAGTCTGCATGCTGCACATGGCGCCATAGTACGATTGTACCATCCAGGCAGCCAGCTCGCCCGTGCCCACGCAGAAGATGCCGAATCCTGGCAGAGAATTCACTAGCTTCTCGAATACCTCAATGCACTCAATCTCACTGGCCGGGTACAGATCGTGGATGGCTTTCACGTTTTCCAGCGCAAGAGGACGCATTTCCACTTCACTGGACGGCAAACTGTAGAGGAATAGGCAAAATCATGTGATCACTTGCTGTGTGGAAACAATTTACATGGAATTATCAAGAAGCAATAACCCCTTACAAATCTAACTATACCTAAAACTCTACAAAGATCAATTTTATTTTATTCAGTTCTGTAGACGCAGATTAATGGATAGAAGCTCAATAAGATTTATAATGAAATTATTTAAGTGAATTTTGAAGTGGTATAATAAGCTTGGTCGGTGATCTAACGCAATTACAAAGCTCCAATTGGTGCATAATATTTATATGATTTCCATGAATGCACAGAATACTGAAAATTTCATTTAGAATTCAGAGATGATTGGGGCACAAATTGTCCTCTTCACATCATGTGATAGCTTAGCTATTCCCAATCAATAATAATCGCTCAATTACTGAGCAAGAAGCTTGCTAGATGAGCCACGTTTTACTTATGTTTAAGCTTAGCAGAAGGTCAAATTTATATTTACAACTGAAGATTTGAATAAATTGACCCTGAAATCCATAAAAATTTAAATGACGCACTCTTTTCATAAAGGGTTCCTTTGGTTGCTTCTATTCGAATGAATCTGCTTCGAATCCGTAAATTTATTGTGGAAGAGCAGAAGTGATAAATTTTATAGCTTTGGCACATTGTTGTAATACCTTTCTAATTCGAGACGATCCGGTGGACCTTTGCAGATATAAATATCACCTATGAGCTTATCGATGCTACCTTGCGCTGAATAGAATTCCTCAATGCAATCCATAATGGCAATGTGCGTAAAATTCAGGTACAAAGGCTGTGTCCACTCGATCAGGACATCCTCTGTCCGCAGCAATTCGACATGTTCCAATTGCGAAGAGGGACAAAAGATGCCGAAACTCTCGTACACTCTGTTATTGGGCTGAAAACAAAAGGAGGTGACATTGAATAATTTGATTTATCGGCTATATAGTAAATAACTCACGGTTAGCGTGCATCCTGGAAAATGCAGACATATCGGCTCCGCAGGCCAATTCTTCGACACGTAAAAATAAAATTGCCAAACTCGGTTATTCAGGTACGTCTTCACCGTTTGATGAAACTGTTGCGGGGAGAAAAGAGATTTGGAGTAGAATTTAATTTACTGTATACTTTATTTGTCTTTTAATATGCCTTGTTCACTGGTGTAAAGCTTTTGACCTTACTGACAAAAACCATAAGTTGTATGTGTGGCAGAAAAATAGGAACTTTCTCTTAAGGTGGCAAAAGAAATTCTTTTCGGTGATAGTTTATGCAAATTTTTCATGTTGTATTTTCTCGTAATTGAATTGATTTTCAACCTTGACTTTAAAAAGAAGAAGGAAAAAAAACCTGCAATGTACACGAAATATAGACCCAAATAACACGAAAAATATGCATATTTCTCCCCTAATAGCTTTTCACTTTCATCGTGATTATCATAAAGTTTGAAAGTTTGCCACTTTAACTAGTCGAAAATTTCTAGCAATTCAGCAAATAGTGTTTTCTAACTGTGCCTCTAATTTATTTCGTGAAGCGAGACAAAGCAATCATTTCACATTCTTTAATATTCGAAAGTGTCGAGTGAGGGACAGAAAAAAGCTCAAAAGCACGAAATGCGACATTTTGCCACCCTTAAAGTGCTATTTCACGAGTGGCACTAGCATGAAGGTTAAACATGAGCTGCGTGCTATAAAATATCACCCAAAGTCTGATGATAATAATTTAAATGGAATAATCGTAAAATGGGGCGCATAAAATGTCTATTGAAACACGAAAAGTTTGCACAATTACACAACAAACCTTTAGCGATTCCGGTAAATAGTGTTCCAACACCTCAAGAATTTGGGGAAGCTCATTATCGTGCACTAATCGAAAGTTTTTCCCTTCTGGTATGATTTCCATTTCTGCAATGGTAAAAAAGAAATTGAAAGATTTCGATTTGAGAATGTCTAGAGGGCTTCATTAGTATTAGAAAGTGTTTGTGGGTGTGAATAAATTGCATTTCTAGCAATGTCTCGTTGACATGATTTGTAGCTTTTCTCCATCTGCGTGTTATGCTACTTTATGTATATGTATTGTTGTCGCTTGGCATGCATAAAAGTGTCATGAAGAAGCGGAAAAGCATCTTAAAGTTCAAATAAGGAGTGCAACAGGACGTATTGTCACGTTGAGTTTAATATTTAAACTACACGAAAATTATCTCCAACAATGCAAAGTTTAATGTCTTTTCCACTATTCTTAAATTAACCTGAAAGGAGGAAAAGATACAATTTCGAACATTTGTTCAAGAAAAACTGTTGAGCTTTCAGCAATTGCGAATTCTCTTCGATAATCTCATGTGTTTTATTTAGAATATTGTGGGATATGAAATGGATTTTCTTTAATAGTTTGAATAAATTGTGTTTGTTCATTCATCTTTTTGTTGTTATACCGCAAATTCACTGAGAGACAAGTAAAATCCTTCCCTTGTACTTTTGAGTGATTTTGAAAACGCAAAAGTTCCATAAAAGTCCATAGTAGACCTTAAATTTCACCCTAACCCTTCTTGCTGAATTCCATGTAGCATGTAAGGAGCGTGTGAAGCAGTAAAAATCGATTCTGTATATTTACAGCACATGTAATTATAATAGAAATTGCGAGAGGTGTTTTTGAATAAATGCCGAAGAGAGCGAGAGGCTTTTCGTCCACATATGTAGACTCGCGGGCAGACTTGGATGTCCATGGGAAGGACAAGGTCATCCCGGAGGGCAAATCATATCAATTACAGCCGCACAATCATGGTTTTTGAGACAAAGGACTGAATTCAATCACTCTCAAGTCCCGCAGTACCATGGCAGATTCCCGTGGGATGGGAATTGCGGTTGGCGCTCTTGTTTGAACATCAGAACACGTGATGAGTGTGAAAGTTGGGTCGGCGAACCGGGTGATGGGATGAGAAGGAAAATGGTGTCTGCATTTCCATCGAGAGCACCTTTATCGGGGGATACACGTTTTATCATAACCCTCATCGCTTCTCTATCGCACACTTTCGAGGCTATTTACTTGCGATAAATCATACTCCTCTTGGCATTCCCCTCTCGAAATTATGGACATTTTGCCACGATGATACATGGGCAATATTTTCACCTATCTCCGAATTTCTATGCGGCGGAAGAAATCAATCGAGACGCTGCCTCGTCGAATGTGAAGCGGAGAGATGATTTTTTTTATTTGAATTCCTCCTTTTGACGGTGCATTAGCTACAATCTCAGTGAGTTGGACGAAAGGGAGAGGTTTTGGTTTCTGGCGAAAATGGGTGGGAAAACAAAACTGTCGAGGAAGGGAAATCATACAGAAATGCTCGTTTGGCTTGAGCTTTTTGGGCGCACAATTCGATTTACTCTCTCTCTTATTGAACAAACTTTGCGTTTACATTGGATATTTATTGCGTTCTCCTTCCTGGCTTTTCTTCTCGCGCGCGCTGGGATTAGAAACATCCCGATTGTGAGGGAATTTTCGGTGGACAGATTTGAGGTGATTTAATTTGCCAGATGTGCCAAGCATAGACTATAATATTAGCTTATTAATAAGATGTGGTTTAGCTATATTTATACATATGAACATATGTATGTAAGAGAGGGAGAGGCAAATTACGTTTGAACCGTTTGAACTGGAGAGACAGATTGGTGACAATGCCGAGGAAGATGGATACAAAATGTTGTCAAAATGAAACATATCTCTGTTTCTCCCACAAAATAATAATTTGTTTCAATGCGATGAAAATCAGCTGATAAATTTAATGGCCACTCTATGGACCATTAAATCGCTGAACATAACATAAAATTTGTATTTTAGTCGTCAATTGCTTGTGTCCATAATTTTGGACCGTTTCTGATAGACAGAGTTTATTGGTTATCACTTTTGAAGCCATATTATGACATAAAGTGTAATTTTATTTTCACGTTAGGTGCACAAAGTGTAGAAATAAGGGCATTTTCAGGGGGCAAAAGTACTTACATTTATATTCACAACACTACACAAAAGAATTTCTACAGGAACGCAAGTTGAGTGTGAAAAAACAGAATCGTAGATTTTCCCTCTTGATTACAAACACACGCTCTTAAGAAAAATTAGGATTTATACAAAAGAACTTCTTATTTTCTCAAATCACAGCTCGCTTATTAATTTCACTTGTGAATATTACTTTATACTTTTATTTACAATCTCATTATAGCAAGTTTTATTAACAAATTCTTGATTTCTTTATGCTTAGTTTAGTAAGTTTTGTATTGGAAAATATAATTCTTCTTATGTCCCTTGATTTTTTTTCCTCTTTCTTCTCAATTTCGCCTATGATAATGTGATTCGCTTTGCAATGTCACTGTACCGGGGGTAGGCCTTCAGGAGGCGACGGGAGCTTTTCACAAATATTCAATTCGTGGCTATGCCTTATCCTTGCTGTTGAGGGCTTGTTGTTGGGTTGGGCGACTTGTGAAATTTCACCCCCAGAACACCTCCAATGGCCCCGGCCCCTTGCAAATTCTCCCTATTCACTTTTTTTCACCTAAACCCTAGCCCCAATTCACACTCTGTTCCCAGTTGATGGGGTTTTTGGGGCACGGCCTGAAGAGCAGACGATTTTCGGTCTCTTTTTTCACGGGATATGAGAAACGCCCCGGACTTTTGCTAAGTCGATTTGCGATGGACTTGCTTTGTGAACTGAGGACTATGGATTCCTCAGGACAGAGCAGAGAACTGGTGAGAACACTGAGAGACTTCGAGACGGGACACGGGCGCGGTATTGATCTGAGGAGCGACCGTGCGAACTGATGTTCGATGCCGTTGACTGGAAGCCTTCTGGCTGGCGGATAAGAGGGATGCGATGTGCGCCTGTGTTTGTGTACACTGCAGCGAGGGGTGAAATTTTGCCATATTTTCAGTTTGGGGTGAATTCCTGGTCACACGAGCCGCGTTGCCAAATTTTATCCATCTCGCCAATTTGTGAGTCTATCCGTCACGAATCAAGCACCGAACACTTTGCACACCTCGATATTGGGGGGATTTTGGGAAATTTTCCACTTGGATGTGGAAATCAGAGAGACTTTCTGTGGTGGAAATCGTCCAATGTGGTGATTGGTGAAAAGGGCGAAGGGGAAGGCTAAGAACTCGGCAGAGTGCTGCAAAATAATTTTTATTTATTACTATTTCTTGAATATGCATTACAATATTTGCTTTTGAGATGATTGAATTGTGAAATTATGATTTAAACAAGTCAGGAATTTTCAAAATTCTTCGACTCATTTCTATAATAAATCATTAATTGCACTGCTGCCCAACCCTTTAACGCTCTTTTTCGAGCTTGAATCTCTGAAATCCACGAGTGAGCTTCCAAAATGCGCATAACATAGTCACATGGTCGATGTGGGTGTGAGGAAGAAAGGAGCGTCGCGACGCTGGTATGATTGTGAATGTTGTGAATATATGGTGAAATATTTACCGACGGTGCGCGCCTGCGTCGATATTGTCATGATTTCATTTACCAACTTCACCACACATGCAGAAATATTTCCACAACAGGTCCGTCTCTCATTTGTACACTGGGAGGCATTAGAGCCTGGCATCCTGCCCACTGAGAGCTTCTCAAGGCGACACGAAAACAGGAATGGGAGTTTTCTTCATTAAGGAAAACAGTATGAACCACCCAACATCCTGGTGATTTTTTCTCCTCCAGTAGCTAGAAAAGAAAGAAATTGTCTGGCCCTGAAGCGTCTCTTCCACGTCAAATTGGCCCAATTGTGTTATTCGCCTCGTGCATTCAGAAAAGGTTCCTACTTTTGCACCGAAAGCTTTCTAAATTTGCATGCTGGAACTTTATAAATTCATTAGAAACATCTAGTCCTTTCACTCCTTGTTCTGGTCACTATTTCTAAATAAGCGACTATATATTTGTAGATCTTGCAGACTAAATGACGCCGGTAATTATATAGATTTTTCTGTTCTCTGAAAGATATCCTTTCAGCACGCAGACAAGCCAGCTGCTAAACTCACTATAGGTGAAGTATATGTGAAGAGTTAAGCTGTGTACATTTGCTTTTCGAAAACATTAATTTGCAAGGCTAATTTAAACTCTTGAAAATATACAAAAATTATAGAGCCAATTCAAGTGGCATCACTACAACATTTTCCAAGTTTACCATTCTTAAAATTCTAAGCAGGACTCAAGCACTGTGCAAATCCCTTTTGCTTTGCACTGTAAATCCCGAGAGAAAGCCAGTGGGCAGTGTGTGGGCCTCGCAATAGGAAAAAAAAATCAGCGTCATGAAAGAGTTTGAATTTGAAGGTCAGAGTAATTTTGTGAAATTAAGAAAAATCAATGCATTTGCAGCGCTCTACTTTGGCCACTGTCGGCTCTCGCTCGCAATCACAATCACACGGTGGTATTTCCTCATGAACACATTCATTCAATTACATACATGGGTCATGCCACAGAAGTTATGCATGTACAGAATCCTCAATGACTAATTGTGCAGAGGAAGTTTTCCACCTGAAAATGAATATTTAATTGGCAATGCAGGTGAAAAAGTGCCCCGATGTCTCGCCGCCGGCTGGGCCACGAGTACCGGCGAGTGCCTCGCGAGGAGGACACTTCGCGAGATGCTGTCGATGGCTTCACGGAGGCGCAATTTGTAATGCCACCACCGAAAATTCCCTGGAAAGCCATAATTTTCTCCACTTTCCTGTGCATTACCGGAGCGGTGAGTTTGATTTACGAGTTGAGGTCAAATGCATAACTGATGCGCACTTCCTTTGTGTCCTAAGATATCCCTGGCCTTTGGTTTCCTGATCGCCATCGGGCAGATTCACGAAAAGTACCTCGACCGTCAGCTACCGCTCTTCATTCTCGGGTCGATCATGTTCATTCCCGGCTCTTATCACGTAGTTGTGGCGTTCAGAGCGTTTAGGAATCATCCAGGCTATTCCTTCGAGGATATCCCCGACTTTGACTGATAGCCATCATTTCAGATTTTTCGACAACAAAGTATTTTTGAAATAAAATATAAAATTTTAGTCAAAAGTTATGGAATCTCTTTGAAATCAAACACGTTGACTTTCATCTCATCTCGACTCACAACGAGTATGGAAATACAAGGAGGAACAACTTGTGGGAATGGGTGAGGCACGCAAGTAGGCGTGGCCTCTAGCATATTTGTATACTATAACGATTAAAAAAGAATCTACTAAGTTTTTTTGTAGCAAAATTTCTCTGAAATTTTCTTCATGCATGTTTTTCTTATGGCTTGAGAAAAAAATGCTTTAATTTTGCCTTTCAATCTTATCATATTTAATTGATATCGCATGATATGCCACACCCTGTAATTTTTTTCATTGTCAACAACTTGAAATAGTCAAAACCTGACTCTTGAAAGCACATGTAAAGTATGTTTATATACAATTCTTGCAGAAAACCAAACAGCAAAGGTAATTCTTTTTGATTTCTCGTTCCAAAATCACAATGTCAAGCAAGTCATTAAAGATCCTATTTGCTCAATCAATGAAAAAATTTCACTCAAGCTAATTTTTAGTGTCTTTGGGATAATTTTTATACAAATTTCAAATGAAAATCAGGTATGAAAAGACACTGTTTTATGGCACAAAAAAACCACCCAATGGGAGTTACTTCTCCTTTTTGCCTTTGGAGGTCTTTCTCGGTTTTGCTACAGAGTTACTGGCATTGTTGCTGCGCCGCAGAACAACTCCGATAATTGCTGCAGGAATGGCGAGGATGAGGAGGCAGCCAGCGGCGATGCACAGGGTCACGTCCACCAAGTGTAGCTGCCAAGTGGCCAGGTCGAGGGCTGTGGGTCGCAAATGACGGGCGCCACGAGTTCTCAGCACCATTTCAATGTTATGCACAGCTTTCTCGTCGATGGGCGTCAGATTTTCCCTCAGAAGTCCCGCTACGCGATCCGCATTCAATCTGTATGTGTCATTCTTGAGCATGTCCTCAACAGCTTCCCGAATAGACTCTTCAGTGAGAGTGTCATAGTTCAAAGATCGCGCAAAACCAGCCTCCACCGCCAAGCGGATGTTGTGGTGCTGATCAGCGTGCAGCGGAAGTCCCAGAATGGGTGTTCCCGAGAGGACAGCCTCGTAAATGCCCAGCAATCCTCCGCTGGTGATAAACAGCTTGGTATTGGCTTGCGACAGTAAGTCCATTTGAGGCATCCATGGCCCGACTATCACATTATCCGCCTGACCAGACATCTGTGCTTCCTCCCATTTCCAGAAAATACCAACTTCCGGCATAGCTTGGAATACCCGATTGAAGGCATCGCGCTTGTCTTTCGGCATGTCTGCACTTCTGACGTGGGCGCCCAAACTGAGCACAACGACTCCTCCGATGGCCCGCGAAAAGAAGTTCTCAACATCCAAAGGCAGTTTCTTAGGTGGCCGCATGTGAATCCCACCAATCTCCACGACGCTGGGCATCAGCGCGCGCGGATAGTGGAAGCCCGGGTGAGAATTCACGAGGATGCAGCTCACGTTGTGGATGAGCTCCTCAAGCGGAGGCAGTTTGTCGCCCCGAGACTGCAGCGGAGCGAAGAAGCGCTGATAGAGCACCTCCTGAGCCGGTAAGTACATGTATCTGTAACAATGTTCAAAATTATTGGCATCATTTTTTTTCAATGTATGGCAAAACAATGACTATTTCTTTTCAAATGTATAACTACTTATTTAACTATATGTTCTTAGAACCTTGACTTTTTCTTGACCTTCTTTTTGAAATCGATTGTTCTTCGAAAAATCTAAATCCGCAGTGTAATTCAATTACTCCACATCACATCTCTTCCCATTACCGTGGTGAATTACTGAACTTTGCCCGAAAAGTCAACTGATTGTGACGAAATTTTTCATTTAGCCCAATCACACTTACTGGTAACTAATCTCCACGAAAACGGCCAGCAGGGAGTTCACGATTCGCTCGGGCAGCGACATTTTGTTGGACAATGCTAAGAAAATGTTGGGGTTGTGAGCAGGATTGTGTGGATTGCCGACCATTTCGTCAGTCCATTTGCTACTGGCTGAGGCCGAGATTACGACCGAAGGCACTCTGTAATGGTGCGCCAGGCCCAGAAGTGCATCCATCATGTAAGAATCCACGAGCAGGAGATCGAAGGACGCCTCAGAGCGTATCAATTTCTGTACTTCCGCGTGACTGAGAGTGAAGTTGGCAAACTCAGCGGATCCGTAGATGGCTTGTGTAATGCCCTCGAGAACGGACAGGGATTCGTGCATCTCCGTAAGACGCTCTTCTGTCCAAAAGAACTCCTTAGCACCGTGCAGATAAACCTCCTGGACATTGTCGCGCTGCTCACGCAAGCGGAAAGGCGTCAGGAAGGTAATCTGAGAATAGGCAGAGTGTGTAAGCAGGTGAAAGAGGCTGTAGTGAAGGTTTTTACCTGATGACCACGACTTTCCAGTGCCCGGACGAGTGTGTGGCCGAGAATGAAGTGCGCCTGGCTGGGAATGGGGAAGACGGCAAGAATCCGCTCGCACTGCAGGACATCTGCAGCGTTCAGGAAGTAAAAGAGGAAAACTAGTATTGCCTTAAACAGCATAATTGCGTGGGCGAGTGTCTCCTGGACTGATTGACGTGGAGGCCGGAGAAGGCAGCGTCGTTATCGATGATTGTGATAAGATGTAGTGCCACATGGAGCTCTACGATATGCCTCGCCAGTATATCTGCGCATCACACGTCCCTTCACTTGCCATCACCATCATTCACCGCGACAAATTGAATCCTTTTCACTCCCGGAGATTGTAAACAAGCAGCAACAGTACATGTAAACACACGAGAATGAAACGTCAAAAGACGGACTTTCCCGGCTGAGCAGCTGCAAGCGAATGGCGACGAGATGTGCTATTCGACCGTATTCGACGGCGGTTTCACCAACATAATCGCGTTCTAAATTTGTTCTAGGATTGCAGCTTGTCAGCCGGGCACAGTGCTGGGGCATCACGCGCAGAACATCGCTGGCGAGTAGAACAAAATTGCAAGTGACGCCGGAAAATCGCTTTTCCTCAGCATTTCTGTGAGAAATCCTGCCCAAAAGTCGTCCAAGATGAACAAGCTGGTTACTAAAGATGCAGGTGAGCACTTATTTGACTGTTTGTTGTGAAAAATAATGGCTTTCGCTGTTTATTCGACTGCGTCCTGATTGCTCGTAATCCATGCAAATTACATCGATTAATCCGGATTATATAACGCTTTCCAGAGAACCGAGTGGAGCTCGACAAGCCTCTGTGGGATCAGACGACGTTCCTGGGCAGATTCAAGCATTTCGCCTGGATCACAGACTCACGGACGTGTTTGACGTCAACGGCGGAACTGAACAAGGCGAAAGCCTTGATTGAGGATTACAGGTGTGAAAATTAATTTTGCCCCCTTTCAAAATTGGGCCTCCAAATCCCCAAGAGGCGTTTAAGTGCGCTCAAGCACATCACGAGGAAGACGCGCGAGAAGGCTAAATTTAAATCAGCCGAACAAGACAGTATTGACTCATAACGAGATGCTGAACATTCCAAAGTTGAGAGCGAAATTGTCTGTTTCAGGGCTGGAAAGGAGCCAAAGGGCACCACGCGGGAAGAGGTGATCTACGCCAGGAAGCTGTACGAGAGCGCCTTCCATCCAGACTCTGGAGAGCTGCAGAATGTCTTTGGGCGGATGAGCTTCCAGGTTCCGGGGGGAATGCTTCTCACTGGTGCCATGCTTACGTTTTATCGGTGAGTGAGAATCTCAGCAATTTCAGCTTTATTTGGATTTTGCACTCTTCATCTCAAGTCATGCACAAAGGCGTGAAGATAATGGAAACTGATAGAGATTGCAAACATTTTGCGGTCACAATGATTAGAATATTGCTTCACTTCTTTCTAAAGATTATATCACTCGTGCTGTATTTGTATAATTCACCACTCAAGTCAGTTCTCTTATTTTTATAAAATGCCAGATTATATTCATTGAAGAAGGAAGCGATATTTGTCTCTTTTGAATATTTTGTGTTCATATATGATTGATAAACTATTGAATGGAATTTATTGCTATTTTAGAGTTTATATTTTTCGAGTAATCAATCAATATTCTTGCAACTACTTGCAGCACAACATCAGCTGTTGTCTTCTGGCAGTGGGCCAACCAATCGTTCAATGCCCTGGTCAATTACACCAATCGCAACGCCAACTCGCCGATGACGGTGAACCAGATGCTGCTGGCCTACGTCACTGCTACCACGAGCGCCCTGGTCACTGCGATCGGATGCAAGAGCGTCTGGCAGAAGAGTGCCGGGCCCTTTATTCAGCGCTACGTGCCCTTCGCCGCCGTGGCGGCCGCGAATTGCGTGAACATCCCGCTCATGAGGCAGAACGAACTTCTGCGGGGCATCGAAGTGAGCGATGAGAATGGAAATGTCGTGGGCAGAAGTCGCGTGGCGGCGGTAAAAGGAATTTCCCAGGTTGTCCTGTCGAGGATCACAATGGCTGCGCCGGGAATGCTGATCTTGCCAGTGATCATGGAGCAACTGGAGAAGATGCCGTGGTTCAAGCGAATGCATATTCTGCACGCGCCATTCCAGACCATCGCCGTGGGCTGCTTCTTGTCCTTCATGGTGCCCACGGCGTGTGCCCTGTTTCCTCAGCAATGGTGAGTACTTATGCAATTTATTTTTAAAGATTTACCAACCTTTCATAAACTATCTGTGCTGTCTTTTCCACTGCAGTTCACTGAAAGTGAGCACAATTGAGCGATTTGAGGATGATTTGTATCAAGACATAAAAGCAAACACCAAAGGAAAGACACCGCAAATTGTGTACTTCAACAAAGGACTGTAGATTAACATTCTTCAGGCTGCAATAAGCTAAGATATTTCGAGGCGACAATAATAATCAATTACAAGAATAACGCGCAGTTCACAAATATATTACTTAATAATATTGCAAATTTTTTAAAGCAATAAGTCAATTTGTTTACTTTAAAATACTTGTGACGTGAAAGACTTTTATTTGTGATAATCAAACTGCTCGTTTAACTCATCATAGATTGAATTCTTTTTTGGATTAGCATTAAGACAGAAAACAGTGTGAACTTTGGCGATCACACATTAAATTTTACTATTTGTTCTTTTTATTGACTAACAACTCATTTCATCGATCTGAATGGTTTCAATTGGATTTCATGATTCTTTGATGAGTGAAGGTTTTGAATGTAAGCTTTGTCTTTTAACACAAATTTGACTGCGGAATTCACAATTCCGCACAAAAGGAAGAAATTTTGAAAATCGTACTTAAGGACAAAATATCAACTGGCTATGACGGGTTGAGTTGATATCATATAATTTGCATCAAGTCCAAAACGAAAAAAATAAAATCAGCACAATGATATTAACTTTTGTAAAAATTTTACTTTATTCCTCTACAAAATAATTTTATTTTCTTTATAATTAGACATACAAAGACATTAGGCTATGTTGAGACTTTTTCTTTTGAATATATTTTATGTTGCGTAGTACAAAAGTTTTGTGTAAGAACGAGAATAAAGTTAGACAAAAAGTCACCAGTAAATAATTTAAGCGCCCACAATGATCAGGACTTGGCGAAGTTGTGCAGAAGCGCCGCGGCCTCGCTCATGATTTTCGCGCTGGAGCGCACGAGGAACATGAGGTGGCACTCGTCGTACACGGTGAGCTCCACTCGCGTCCTGACCAGGCCGTGCAGGACAGTGGCGCGCTCCAAGTCTAGCCAGCGCTGAAGCGCCAATTCACGCTCGCGCGGTGTTCCTGCCAGCGTGACGTCAGAGGGGCCCCACAGTGCGAACTCGAGAATGGACTTGGCTTTGGAGAGCGACTCCGAGCGCTCCTGGCCCAGGATGTCCGTGAGAATGGGTGTCAACTTCGTGGCGGGTAGCATTTGTGCGAGGGCCACTTGAGCGCATTGGCAGAGTGTTCCCATGGCTTCGTCATCGTCCCGTGTGGTGTCCGAGGAGAGACTGCAAGAGAGGAGAACAGGGAGTGGTGAGATTCTTCTGAATCCTGTATGCAGCGTCCGGATTTCTCACCTCTGGAGAACGCAGAGTCTAGCTTGGGCTTCCTTGTTGTCCACTTCCTTGCAAAGGATCACGTTGGAGAGCGTGAGTGGCATTTCCTCGATGGCCTTCGCCTGAAGATTCTTCAGACCATTGATGAGCTGCAGCATCACGAAGCCCACTTCACGACACAGAATCTCATCTGTGGTGTTGCATAATCCCGTGGGATTCGGCGTGAGTGCACTCACAATGGAGTCCAATTCGTTATCTTCGGCCTCATCCTCATTTAGCACCGACAAATTCTGCACAGAACCGCGCGCATGCATTGGCGCAGAGTCCTTGGCGGTGGAGAGATTGGGAATTGAGCCGAAAGTGACACGGGAGGTCTTTTGAGACTCCACCTTAGACTTGAGGATTGAGCCGAGAGACATCAGGGTGTCCACAAGCATCCGAGGAAGGACGGAGATTGAAGCTGCACAATTGAATGGCGTATTACATTATCATGTTCACAGGTGGAAGTCTAAATTCGGATTTATACTACCTTGCACCAGGCGCACTTGAATGCTGGGCATCAGCGGCAGGAAGTTGCTGGGAACGAGGTCGCAGAACTCAGTGATGGGATTGAGAGCACCGCTGGCAGCTCCGGAGAGTTGCTTTAGTTCTCCCGCCACGCCGGACATCTGATTGCAGTCCGCGGTGAGGGCGAGCGTTACTGGCGTCTGATTGGGGGCCCACATGGCGGCGTGGAAGGCCCGGCGACCGATCACAACAGCTCGTCCACCCTCGACGATGGAGAATTCGTCGAAGCGCAAGTTCATGGAGTTGGCCAACGGTCGCAGAATCATGGGAATCGGAGGCGACTGTTGCAGCTGCAATGGAAGAGTTCAAATGTGTATATAGCGATAATATATTCTTCTAAAATCTTGCAAAGCTCTATGTGAAATTCCATTGAAGACTTTTCACCGAAGTTGTGTGTCTTCAAGCAATTATGATGGTTGAAACTTTTAAAATGCAATACTTATGAGCAATGTTCACGAAGGGATCTGAAGAATTCACATTCATTTGAGAAACACAGAGAGAAAAGTTGAGATAAGAAATCTCAATTCCTAATCTACCAAATTCACATGAAGTTTTCAATGATAAAATGCAATAAATGAAAACCTCATGTATGCTTCTCTATAGCGCATACTTAATTGTGAGTCTTCATGGAAATGTTGCTCTGCAAATTGGCGCGATTCCACGGCATGGATTCCCTTTCATTACATTATCATTTTTATGTTGTTCGTCTGAAGGCATAATAAAAAATAGACACAAGAGAGGGCAAGTGCTTGGAAAAATGCTCACAAGACAACTCGCAGTGAATTTCACGCATGCATTCCGCGACTAGGGCCACACAAATAAGATTCCTCATTGTTATCACACACGGCTCTCAGGCCGATGGTGAGTGAGGAAACGGCAAGAAATCCGGCAGTTTGTAATTCAAATCGACACGAGATGACGCGCGGTGACGAAGGAAATGAGCACAAGAAGCCATTCGGTGGGAATTTTCTCAGTCGATTAAAATAATTGCACGGCAGTGTCTAATGAATGGGAGGAGTGTTGCGGGGGGCTTTTTGGAAAACCATGTCAAGTTGAGAAAAATATGGTAATTGAATTGGATCGAGGGGCGGACAGAGAGCATTCGACGGCCTGACATTGGCTCTCGGATCACATTTTCCAGCTTGTTTTCTTTGTTTATTCTTGGTCAGTCATCAAAGTAGATCGGAAATTGCAGGGTTGAAAATATGAACTTAATTATAAAGCCCCTTCAGAATACAATATTTCCCGAGCATAGTAAAAGATTAATTAATAATACAGAACGTCTTGCTCTTCAAGTGCGTGTAATATCATATCAAGCACTTGAGCACTGTCGATGTGACTTTGAGTCGTTCATTGCACTTTTTGATCGCGAGCATGCGTTTTGATGGTTTTGATTGTCGAAAACATAATCTATCAATATATCACTGTGTTCATTTTTTCAACAAGAGAAATCATGTTAACTATATCCATACACAAGAAGCGGTGGCGAATTATGTGGAAAATTTTCTCCACTCCAGGGAAGACGGGTGGAAAAATTTTCATGTTCACCAGTGTCTTCAGCATAGCATAAAAAAGTAAACCATCAGTCTGTTTTTCTTCATGATTCGCAATTGGCCAGAACAGAGCAATAAACTGTGAATGCGATGGTGAGGAGCATAAGTGAATTCATACTTGAGGAGATAATATTTCGCTCTAGTGAAAGTTTTAATGAATTTCCCCCCTTTCCATCGTTTCTTTGATTAAATTAAATTACAAAATCGCACCAATTTCATTTCCCTGAAGTGTAAAGCGCGCGCGGAAGGAATGGCAGACATTCGATATCAACGCATTGCCCCCTAATTAATGAACAACATTCCGGGCCGAGAGTTGCACGGATGATTACCTGTTTTGTAGCCACAATGTTAAGATCACGATTTGGCCTTTGGGACTCTCTTCGGCGCCCGGTCAGCCGTTGACTCCACGCCCAGACCTTGACCCAAACGCGACTCTATTGATCGGTCATCAATCAAAAGCCCCATAATCCGCCACTTGCCTCACATGAAAATCGAACCCATTTCGTCGTAACAATGCAAGAGCACAAATTCCTTCCCACAATTTGTGTGGCCCACATAAAGCCGCTGAGTGAAAAGGTGAGATGGCAAAAAGATGAGTTTCTCCACATTACAATTTTCATGCAGATGCGAGATGGCAACAAAAACGACCGATTCATCTGTAAATTATCTACATATTAAATTATTGCTGGCAGATGAAAAGTTTGCAGAAACAATATTGCGAAAAGAGAATCTGTCGATTTTCATTTTCATACGGCTTTGCGCGTGGAAAAGCGGCGCGATTGAATGCAATTGAATTTTACTTTCTCACATTGTGCCGTGACTCTTTCTTCTTTCACGATAGTTGCCTTACCTGATCGAGAACCTGAGCCAGGGCCTCGTGATTGGCCACCACAACGGCCCCATAGTTGTCCTCCAGGTTCTTGTGCACCACACTTCGACCCTTCCTCATCCTCAGCCGATTTGTGGTCTTCATTTGGCGCGACTTTGCATTCTGCAATGAACAGAGTTACCAATCACCACTTCAATCTATTTTATATGCATTTTATTTGATGCTGAGAATGCAGAAAAATTAGATCTCGAACTGTTTTGCAACATTCCTGCCAGTGTGATAGAATTGCAATAAAAATCTCTATTTTATTAGCATATCTTGAAAATTTTATCGCCAAACAAGTTTAACACTTGAAGCTTTTTTTTCTTTCATAAAAATACTGATCCTTTGCTTTTCCCTCGAAAACAATGGCACAAATTTGCCCACTTTCATAGAAATATTCATAACTTTCTCGATGCAATAATTGAAAACTTACCATTTGGCCAGACCATCCGTCTTGGGGATCGCCCATGGCCACATCTCCTCCGGCCTCGCTTCCGCCACAGAAGCTGTACGGCGAGTAAATCTCGGATTCGCCCATTTCAGATCCGCAATATGACATGGACACTGTCCTGGGCAGATTGGCTGCAAAGAGAGAATTGTGAATTAGAGGAAATTCATTCTT
Organism: Phlebotomus argentipes; assembly: GCF_947086385.1. Lineage (NCBI taxonomy): Eukaryota > Metazoa > Arthropoda > Insecta > Diptera > Psychodidae > Phlebotomus > Phlebotomus argentipes. Next base: position 1,307,999 of record NW_026776181.1, on the reverse strand, counting down.
TGCTCGTCAATAGTAAATTGCTGAGGGAATTTACGATGCTGTTGGCATCTCGATTAGCTTGCAATGTAATCAACATTCTCTCTTCTCTCCATAATCACTCAACATGGCTTTTTTTCTGCCAACCGCTCGCGAGCGCATCTCATTTCCTGTTTCCAGGGTTGGCATTTGGATTGCACATGAGATTTTCTCGAGAAAATGCTCACAGACTGCGGTCTGGAGTCAATTTGCCATGCAGAAATTGGCAATTTCACTTACCTAAACTGTTGCTCGTGTGGAATTTCTGCGGTGCATCGAGACTCAAGCGGTAAGAGGCTACAGAGCCGCCGTAGATTGAAGTGCGCTCATCGCAAATAGCCGGAAGACTCACGCGGTCCTGCTTAACCATGATTGGTTCGTAGGTGCGCAACTCGATGTCACTGCTGCGAATCTCAACGGTTGTCTTCGCCGGATGTTTGTCACTACTGAAGATGGACGGATTTTCCGCTATATTGCCGTCGGACAGACTCATGCGATCCTGAAGCATGGATTAATTAGATTATAAATCAATACATTGATCGTCTGTTGAAATACCTGTGAAACTCACCTTCAAATAGCTGTCGATGGTGTTGGACATCTTCTGCACAGAGCTCTTGATATCGAGAGTCTTGGGCCTCGCATCGCTGATGGTCCTCTCGAACATCTCCACCTTGCTTGAGATGTTGTGCTGATCGTCCAGCAGTCGCCGCTTCCGCTCGTTCATCTCACCCGGACTTGCAGAAGGCTGACTGCGGGCAGTTTCACTATTGTGTTCACTCTCCGCAACCTCTTTCACTTTTGCTTTATCTTCCACGCTCTCCAACTCGCCGCTCTTGCCCGGCTTCCCGTCTGTCGATGCTTCGGAAGCGTCACTAACGGATCGCGAAAGATTCGTGTTCTGCGTCTCGCGGGACACGCTCGACGAGGACACATCGGAAGCCGTGTCCGAGTAATCTTGGAGCTTTCGGGGTCGTCTTCTGGCCAATTCCAATTGTGCTTCTCTCTCTCGCATGCTGGCAGTGCGTTCGGGCTTCCGGGGTGCGATAGAAGAGCGCACTTCACCCAAATTGGCATAAACAGTGTCCCCGCGCTGTTTAACGCTGTCTGTCTTGTCCTACAATTGGAGACATCATCAACAAATTAGGCGAAAGTCCTTCCGATCTTCAAATTAACTACCTGGACAATGTGAGATCAGAACTTACCCCATTAATCTTCTCCATGGCCTCCAGTTGTTGCTGTTTTCGTCTCAATTCTGCGCTCTTGGGTGGCGGCGGTCTGGCCGGCTTGCTGACTTCCATGATCCTCTGCGGCGGCGCTGGCGGCTTTCCGGTCACAACGCCGGGCTTGGGCTCGTCTCGCACTCCCATCTTTGATGTGTCTTTCACCTTTGCATAGAAGAAGAAGATTTATTGAGATCTGCAACTCATCTTATATGATTAATAACCGTTAGTCACGATTAAGAGGTCAAAGTCTTAGGTCGTTAACTGATTGAGATTCGGTTGTACAAGGTTGAACTGTTTCACCATCTGTGTTCATATCGATAAATCATCAAATATGACTGGTGAAGAGTTTTCCAATCACCCTATATTTGTGCTCGACAAGAGCTCTGAGATCACTTGCCCCCCATTGAAATGTTTCAGCAACTCTTTCAGTTCGATTTTGCTCATCCTTGACTCAAATGAAATGGCAAGTGACTGGTCGGAAGCATCTGAATCATCACTATCGGGAATTTAATTAACTTGTTGTGACTACATCGTTAAGTATTCAAAGTTTGTCGTAGAAATTTGCTAATCTGTCACCTTTAATGAATTTCATCACTCAAAAAACCAGGCAAAAGTAAAAGCTTGATAATTTTGCAAGTCTAATTATCATCAATCACAAAGTTATATGCAAAAATTTCACTCTCACGCCATCGACTTTGGGACGGGCTCTTATCAAGAGCAAAAGGAAAGTTTGAGACTCACCACTTCCACTCCGGAGGTGTTGATGTCAATGGGATGAATGATAACCAGCCTGGGTTTGGCTTGCATGGCCGTGCCGGGAAGTTCCTCGTAGATTCCCCTCTTGCCAGCGTCCTCCATTGTTTTGCTGGAGCCCATTCTCAGGAACTTTCTGATGCTGAACTTTGCCTTCTTGGGCTTTTCCATCAACAGATTGTCCTGGGACAGGGACAAGCTCTTCCTGGGCGCAGGCTCGGGTGTGCTTGGCCTCGCCTTTTCATAATAATTGTGGGAATTGAGAGAATTCAAGCTGCGGAATTTGGGATTTATCGTGGCACGTTCACGCTTGTCCTTCTCCCGGACAACAGGACTTGAGGACTTCACAATTGCCGTAGGATTCCTCGTGTATAGCGTTGGCGATTGCTCCAGAGGCAGAATTTTCGAATCTTCAACCTTTGGCTCCGGAATGTCCTTCTTGGGCGTCATCTTTGTGATCCTGGCGCCGTCCTTCTTTACTTCATCAGGAGACGGTGGCGGATTGGGAGCTCGACCCTTCTTAGACGCCTTGCTAGGATCATTGCTGTCCTGCTTGGCCGTGGCTTTCTCGTCCGGTGATTTGATCATTGATTGTAGTTGCAAGATGACTTGCTGCTGCGCCACGCTGCCTTGAGGCTTTTTCGTGAAAGTCTTCACAATATTGACAGCCGGTTTGCTAGGCACCTTCGGCTTCTCCATGGCCAAGTGCTTCTGCAGACTGTGCAAGAACAGTGACCGAGGCTCCACATTTGGCGGAGGTGAAGTTGGCAGTGCAGGAGCTTCTCCGTTCACGTCTGGATCTGAACTCCCATCTGGTTCTCCGGCCAATTCACGACTTTTCTCCACGCTAAAGATGTCATCTCGTCCCTGCACCTCAATTACCTCATAATCCGTCGACGAAGCTGTCGTAGTGGTGGCCAGAGAAGTTGTTGGCACTGTCTGAGTTTCCATTCGAGACTCCGCCTCGACATTCTGGTACTCATTGGCCACGATTCCACTATCAGATTCACTGCGATTGATTGAGGACATTTCCTCGTCACTGCTGCTGTCGAAACTCGATCCTGTTGAATCCATGGCATCCTCAGAAGACGTCTTAGTCACAATTAGGCCATCTGAGGTGATTTTGCCGGTTATGAAACTGCCATCCTGAAGATCATACATTTCAGAACGCTTCTTGAGGTGCTGAGATACTGGCTTCGTGGACAGGCACATATCTGTAATGAATTGACTGGAAAAGAAAGATGTGCGACTCGGCGCGTAGGTCTTCACTTCTGATGGTTTCTTCTTCTCCTCGGCCACCTTCACCTAAAGAATAAATGCAAACATTCCTTACATTTAGCACTCAACTATTCGCAATGATCTTACCTTAACACTCTCTTCGCCATCGGGAACATTTTCGTAGCTTCCGGACGAAACCGTTGTCGTCTCCACCACATCATAATATTCCGAGATGCCATTCTCAACATCTGATGAATTACTGTCTGTGTCCACGTTCTTAGCATAGACAGATACTCGAGGCTTAGCCTGATCCTTACTCACAGGCACGTGACGAGAAATAGGTCGCTTTGTATCGCCGAAGGACTTGTTCAAATTATTCTTGATCTCCAATCTCACTGACAAGTCTGAGGACTTCAAATCGGTCTCATCCTTCTTGTTTTGCAAAAGGTTCGAAGTCTCTTTTCCAAACTGATTCTTCTCCAGTGTCTCAGAGATCTCTTCAAGAAGGGACTTTTCAGAGACTGAAACAATAGCTGGGGAATCATCATCCTCAGCTTTTTTAGGCATCGCCTTAATGACAATACTTGTTGTATCTGACTTCTTTTCTGCAGGCTTCGACGGTCCAAACAATTGCTTGATCTCATTGACTTTATTTGTTGAATTGAATGGAGTGACAGTGATCTTGAGGGTTTGTTTCTTTCCCTCGCTATCCTTCTGTGTAGTTCCCAACTTAAGAGCGGCAAAGGATCTTTTAATGTTTACCTCAGGATCACCTAAGAGATTTCCATTATTCATATTGAAGTCCGTGTTGGTCTTAGTCAGGCGCTGCAGATCCTCGTTATCATCATAAACCGGTGCAGGTTCTTCACTCTGATCCGGAATCTCGAGAGTCTCAGCATCAGAATCCGTATCTGAGTCTATCCAATCCCCGCCAAATCCGATCACCTGGCTCAATTCCTTTGGGAAACTGACCTTGTTCTTCTTTCGCTTTCCGCCGGATCGCATGATCCCCTTGGGCGGCGCCTGCCTCATCGGCGGGATCTTAATAGATTTGGTCAGACTCACATGCTCGTCCTTGGATTTGAAGCAGTTAGAGCAGAGATCCTTCTTCCAGGCGTTCTGCACAAAGCACGGACACGAGACTGACGACATTTTTGATTGCTCAGAGTGTCATCTTCCTGCAAATAAGATGGAAGTCATTAGCCGGGAATGCGAGAACTCGCTCCATTAATTGGCTGAGATGCCACACAAGATTCCTCATAACTTAACAACATTATATTGTTACATTAGGAGAAGATCTCGGCACAGAGATATTTGCATACAAATAGACTTTCAAAGAAGAATGTCTGTATAATTTACACATCATCTTTAGAAAGGCATATCATAAAAAAGTCATCGCAGAGGCAAGAAAGCATGCAAGTTGGGAGATTCTTGTGACAGCCACCTGAATATAACATGAAACGATTGAAATCATATAATTAGAAGGTCAATTACAACCCATATTTAATTGATACAAAGATGTTCCGATAAAACATTTTATTAGGAATACAACACAATTTTCTGAGTGAGTTTGGAACAATAATTCGAGGTGGAATAACGGAGAAGTGTCTGTAAAGAAATGAAGAGTGACGATCAAAGTGTTTATGAGAGTATTTCTCCGCTCTTTTATGCCTGCAAATTTGCCGGACTTTGGCCTCAAAGTCTTCGCGTAATATATTTTGTGCACTCCAAAACACATCATACGATTATTCTTGTATTTATCTTCTCACCACAGAAATCATCTCCTGGAATCACTCTGATCAATCTTGCGTACAATTTTGCCATTCTCAGCCTTTACATATTCGTTTTCTACAAAAACATCGATCTGGAGTTGTACGAAAAGTTTCTTCACATCACAAATTCATCCATATTCATGTATCTCACGAAGCTCCAAGTGCTGGCCAATCTTCTGCTGGGCTTCATCAACATTGTCCTAGCGATGGTTCACTTTCGGATCCTCTGGATTATTCTAGATCGCTTTGACGAGATTAATTCAGTGCTGTCGCTGCACTTTGGAGCCATTTTCAGCCAAGGAATCATCAAGAGAGTGAATTACATTGCGGTTATCGTGAATCACTTGATTCTTGTGACCTTACTGATGATATCGTGGTTCTACTACGAGAAAATCCTCAACATCTCATCCTATATTATGTACCTTTCGCTGTACATGGGAAATTTGCCCACCCTGAGCCTCTTTAGCCAGTGTATCCTCTGCAATTTCTACGTGAAGAGACGCTTCGCGCTTATCAATGAGTACTTTGAGGAAATGGTAATGCCCGATGTCCAGAAGAACCCAATTTCAGTGTTCAATTTCGCGGAAAATCTGACGAGATTTCAGAAGGATTTTCCACTGACGCTGAAGCAAAAGAAGGCTGTGATGTCAACGGGATTTTTTGGGCTCCCGAAAATGCATAAATCTAGTGTGAACGTCTTGTGTACCCTTGAAACTTCCGCTCTTGTCCAGAAGATCAGTATCCTGGCGAAGCTTCACGACTCCTTGTGTGACTGCATTGAGCTCATCAATCAGGTCTTCAGTGTTCCCATTCTACTCGCCTTCTCAACAATGTTCATCTTTAACCTAATCGGATACTTTTCTTGCTACCGTGCTTTCTTCAACGCTCAACATCAAACATCAGTGATTACGGCAATTACAAATGTTCTCTGGATATCTTATTACGTTTTCCTGAAGTCCGTAATTATTCACGTGTCTCATACCATGAGTAGAACCGTAAGTTAATCAAAATTTGGTACATATGTCCATGTAAACAAATTAATTCGAGGTATTTTTTAATAGGCAAAACATACAGGTGTGATAGTTCACAAAATAATAAACTCAACAACCGAGAAGGAACTTCTTACAAAGGTATCTTCCATCCTTCAACGATTTGTGATGACTTATTGTAATACGTTTTTCAATTTCAGCTGTCAACAATTTCGGATCAAATATTAATAAGCAATCCCGTGTTTAATTGTGGTCTTTTTACATATGATTGGACTCTTATGTACACTGTAAGAAATCCCACACTATCTTTTAGACATAAATCAATATTTTTATCATTTCCTGATTTTTCAGATGGTGGTTTCAACCACAGCTTACTTGGCATTTCTTATTCAATTTGATTTGCCTTAAGTTTTCTCGGACAACGCAATTTGCATGATATACTAAAAATGTGTCTAAAACTATTATAATTTTGGTGGCAATTTTTTTTAATGTTTGGACGGTTTTCAAGAAATACAAAGAAAAGTCAGAACTCAACAGAAATGAACTCTTATGTTGTGACATTGTCCAGAATTAAATATTTAACATCTTGTGTTACAAATGATACATAAATCCATAATGTAGCATATGGATAACAACACTTTTTATGTAATTGATATAAAGATGTTCCGATAAAACATTTTATTAGGAATACAACACAATTTTCTGAGTGAGTTTGGAACAATAATTCGAGGTGGAATAACGGAGAAGTGTCTGTAAAGAAATGAAGAGTGACGATCAAAGTGTTTATGAGAGTATTTCTCCGCTCTTTTATGCCTGCAAATTTGCCGGACTTTGGCCTCAAAGTCTTCGCGTAATATATTTTGTGCACTCCAAAACACATCATACGATTATTCTTGTATTTATCTTCTCACCACAGAAATCATCTCCTGGAATCACTCTGATCAATCTTGCGTACAATTTTGCCATTCTCAGCCTTTACATATTCGTTTTCTACAAAAACATCGATCTGGAGTTGTATGAAAAGTTTCTTCACATCACAAATTCATCCATATTCATGTATCTCACGAAGCTCCAAGTGCTGGCCAATCTTCTACTGGGCTTCATCAACATTGTCCTAGCGATGGTTCACTTTCGGATCCTCTGGATAATACTAGATCGCTTTGACGAGATAAACTCAGTGCTGACGCTGCACTTTGGAGCCATTTTCAGCCAAGGAATCATCAAGAGAGTGAATTACATTGCGGTTATCGTGAATCACTTGATTCTTGTGACCTTACTGGTGATATCGTGGTTCTACTACGAGAAAGTCCTCAACATCTCATCCTATATCATGTACCTTTCGCTGTACATGGGAAATTTGCCCACCCTGAGCCTCTTTAGTCAGTGTATCCTCTGCAATTTCTACGTGAAGAGACGCTTCGCGCTTATCAATGAGTACTTTGAGGAAATGGTAATGCCCGATGTCCAGAAGGACCCAATTTCAGTGTTCAATTTCGCGGAAAATCTGACGAAATTTCAGAAGGATTTTCCACTGACGCTGAAGCAAAAGAAGGCTGTGATATCAACGGGATTTTTTGGGCTCCCGAAAATGCATAAATCTAGTGTGAACGTCTTGTGCACCCTTGAAACTTCTGCTCTTGTCCAGAAGATCAGTATCCTGGCGAAGCTTCACGACTCCTTGTGTGACTGCATTGAGCTCATCAATAAGGTCTTCAGTGTTCCCATTCTACTCGCCTTCTCAACAATGTTCATCTTCGACCTAATCGGATACTTTTCTTGCTACCGTGCTTTCTTCAACGCTCAACATCAAACATCAGTGATTACAGCAATTACAAATGTTCTCTGGATATCTTATTACGTTTTCCTGAAGTCCGTAATTATTCACGTGTCTCATACCATGAGTAGAACCGTAAGTTAATCAAAATTTTGTACCTATGTCCATGTAAAAAAATTAATTCGAGGTATTTTTTAAAAGGCAAAACATACAGGTGTGATAGTTCACAAAATAATAAACTCAACAACCGAAAAGGAACTTCTTACAAAGGTATCTTCCATCCTTCAACGATTTGTGATGACTTATTGTAATACGTTTTCCAATTTCAGCTGTCAACAATTTCGGATCAAATATTAATAAGCAATCCCGTGTTTAATTGTGGTCTCTTTACATATGATTGGACTCTTATGTACACTGTAAGAAATCCCACACTATCTTTTAGACATAAATCAATATTTTTATCATTTCCTGATTTTGCAGATGGTGGTTTCAACCACAGCTTATTTGGCATTTCTTATTCAATTTGATTTGCCTTAAGTTTTCTCGGACAACGCAATTTGCATGGTATACTAAAAATGTGTCTAAAACTATTATAATTTTGGTGGCAATTGTGTTTATGTTTGGACGGTTTTCAAGAAATACAAAGAAAAGTCAGAACTCAACAGAAATGAACTTTTATGTTGTGACATTGTCCAGAATTAAATATTTAACATCTTGTGTTACAAATGATACATAAATCCATAATGTAGCATATGGATAACAACACTTTTTATGTAATTGATATAAAGATGTTCCGATAAAACATTTTATTAGGAATACAACACAATTTTCTGAGTGAGTTTGGAACAATAATTCGAGGTGGAATAACGGAGAAGTGTCTGTAAAGAAATGAAGAGTGACGATCAAAGTGTTTATGAGAGTATTTCTCCGCTCTTTTATGCCTGCAAATTTGCCGGACTTTGGCCTCAAAGTCTTCGCGTAATATATTTTGTGCACACCAAAACAAATCATACGATTATTCTTGTATTTATCTTCTCACCACAGAAATCATCTCCTGGAATCACTCTGATCAATCTTGCGTACAATTTTGCCATTCTCAGCCTTTACATATTCGTTTTCTATAAAAACATTGATCTGGAGTTGTATGAAAAGTTTCTTCACATCACAAATTCATCCATATTCATGTATCTCACGAAGCTCCAAGTGCTGGCCAATCTTCTGCTGGGCTTCATCAACATTGTCCTAGCGATGGTTCACTTTCGGATCCTCTGGATAATACTAGATCGCTTTGACGAGATAAACTCAGTGCTGACGCTGCACTTTGGAGCCATTTTCAGCCAAGGAATCATCAAGAGAGTGAATTACATTGCGGTTATCGTGAATCACTTGATTCTTGTGACCTTACTGGTGATATCGTGGTTCTACTACGAGAAAGTCCTCAACATCTCATCCTATATCATGTACCTTTCGCTGTACATGGGAAATTTGCCCACCCTGAGCCTCTTTAGCCAGTGTATCCTCTGCAATTTCTACGTGAAGAGACGCTTCGCGCTTATCAATGAGTACTTTGAGGAAATGGTAATGCCCGATGTCCAGAAGGACCCAATTTCAGTGTTCAATTTCGCGGAAAATCTGACGAGATTTCAGAAGGATTTTCCACTGACGTTGAAGCGAAAGAAGGCTATGATGTCAACGGGATTTTTTGGGCTCCCGAAAATGCATAAATCTAGTGTGAACATCTTGTGTACCCTTGAAACTTCCGCTCTGGTCCAGAAGATCAGTATCCTGGCGAAGCTTCACGACTCCTTGTGTGACTGCATTGAGCTCATCAATCAGGTCTTCAGTGTTCCCATTCTTCTCGCCTTCTCAACAATGTTCATCTTCAACCTAATCGGATACTTTTCTTGCTACCGTGCTTTTTTCGACGCTCAACATGTTACATCCGTCACTGCTATTATAAATGCTCTCTGGATATCATATTATTTTTTCCTGAAGTCCGTAATAGTTTACGTATCGCATTCCATGACTCGAACCGTAAGTTGGATACGATATCATATTGTTATTACAGTGAAATAATTTGAGGTATTTTATTTGTAAAGGCGAAGCACACGGGATCAACAATTCACAGAATTATAAACTCAACAACCGAAAAAGAACTTCTTACAAAGGTAATCTTCCTTTCTTCAAGGATTTGCTATGATTTACTGTTAAATATTGTCCGATTTCAGCTGTCAACAATTTCGGATCAAATATTAATAAGCAATCCCGTGCTTAGTTGTGGTCTTTTTAAAATTGATTTTACTCTCATGTTTACTGTAAGTATAATATGGAATGATAATTTTCAAAATAATTTAATATTAAAATGCGCAATTTTCAGATGGCGGTTTCTACTACAACTTTTCTGGCATTTCTCATTCAGTTTGATATACACCAAAAACAGAGAAGTATTCTGTAAATGAAGCTGTTTACAACTGCCTTAAATGTGTTATATATTGCCATGTTCTTTGATACATTTTTTACACTGTAAATTGTCCACAACATTTCACACAGAACTGCGAAACAATGTGGTGGTTTTTATTGTTTTTTTGTGCAAATTTCCCAAATCTGACGAATGTTGATTCGTCGGGAACTCAATTTGAGTCTCATCGCGGAAATTGTTGCCATTTGGGTGATTGACTCAATTTGCGGCTTTCTTGTGATTCCATTTCAATTTTAGACACTCTGCCAGACCAGATAAATGGCATAGATAAATGACGACTCACTGGGTGTATCTCTTTAATTGTGTGAATCGGATAAAATGAAGAAAAAACATAGTATTTGCTCTGCTCGTTAGGCGGAAAACGGAAAGTGAAAGAAATACGATTATTTTCGACTTACGTGATTTGTTTCAAGGTGATTTTTCACTCCTGGCACGAGAGTGAAAGAGTTGAGGTGGGAGGCAATGTGACTACGTCACATCCTGAAACACACGACCATCTAGAACAGTGACTCATAACAGTTCTTGAACGGTGTTAACATGACCAAGAAGCAATCATATGGACGAAGAATTTAATAACAAACTTCATGCCCTCATTGGTTTCTGTGTGCAGAGATATCGTTTTTTTTCTTCATTAAAGTTATAATTATTGATTTGGAAAACACTGTTGCGTCTTCGATTTTCTTTGTTTCTGCCCATTTTTGCGTTTGGTTTCTGCCAAGAGAACCTCTATTATGCCATGCTATTTACGTGTTTCTCTATCTTTTCTTAGTTGGTCATAATCGCTCAATAATTTATAATGTTGAACTCAATTAGCATTCTGCTCAATTAATACAGAACACCACTCTTGATAATTGTGTGCTTTTTTTAATCTCATGATTGGCAAGAAAGCCGCAGCAATTAAATTTTCTGATTGGGCACAAGTGTCGGGCTGAACAAAAGGTGTGTCTATATGGTTAATTAGGCTTTCTACAAATTCTGGAATAGTTGGAAGTTTGTCCCTTTCGAAATGATTAGTAAATAGTGGACGTAACGCTCTTGCCATAATTCCTATTCCACTTTTTACAAATTAAGCATTTAATGGATTACATAAGGCTAATTAAAATTTTCACTTACGCCCGGAGAATGATTCAACAACTGTTACCCCATATCTTCAAATATTTAATGTTTATGGTTTATGTGTGAACACCAACAAGCCGGAAAGACAAGAAATCTCGTCTTAAAGCAAAAAAATGCATAACAATCAGTGGCTGAAGATTCTTTCTCACCACCGCAAAAGACTATCGTTCGATACGCTTCGACCTACTTAACTTTCAATCAAATCGCCCCGGATCAAATCTTCAATGAATGGGTGGGACTAACGATATTGCAGCGCATTGGCAAAAAAGACGCCTCTCAACAATGCCTCCGAGCCGTCTTCTAAATCATCTTCTCGTTCAATTGGCATCTAATTAATTAATGATCGGAAAATATGAAACAAAGCCGAAGAAAGCGTAAACTATTATGCAAAGAAGAAGACTTTTTACTACATACTGCACTGCTGGAAAAATCACACGAAATAATGACAAATTAATTGAGGCGTTTCGTACGAATTGCGCCACATTGTATACCTGAAATTGCCGCCAAAATGAGGTGGCAAGGAAAGCGAGAGATCGTCTTCTCTGAGGGAATTGTAATCTACGAAGAGAGTGAGAGAAGAAATTTATTAGTTCCACTCTGCATCCGGATGACAGAGGAAGTTTATTGATGCTTTGAGCCGTGTTCTTTGCCAAGAGTTTACAGATATTGTAATTGACGTGATAAAAAATACCATATTTTGACCAAATGTGCTCCTCTTATTCTTTGGTCGTCCTTTTTCATTCAGTAAATTTGTTTCCGTGGGAGGAAGAATGACTAAACTAAGCGATAATTCGCATAGCAGCTCTCTTGTCACGTTTTTCGGGTCCACTTGCATTTAGAAATCCCTGACATTTTCAATGTCTTGCTGAGAAGGCAATAAAAGAAGCATTCTCTCGCTGTGGAATTCACTTCTTCTCATATCCAGCAATATATATTATTGCTAAAAATTCTTTCCTCCACAAACACTTCATGCTGGCGTGTGACCTAAAATTGCTGATCGAGTTGAACTGGTTGTAAATAATTTACACGATTTGATATTCAATAGAAATTCAATATTTTCCGGGCACCTCCTCACCTGGCCATTCTGTGCCTCTCCACCATCAATCTTCACTGGCGTGCTCTTCTTTTTCACGCGCTCCGCCTCGTGTACAGTTAAATATCGACAAGTGGTTCATCTCGCGGTGTTTCTAATCAATCTTCGTATCAGATTCTAATTTTGCAATTAGACTGTTGAAATCGGTGGAGAAGTGCGTTCGCGCCAAATTCCTGGGAAAGTGCGATCGCAAGGCTTGGATGGAGGATCACCATAATTGGCCTCTATTGCATATAGGCGACCGTTACAAGCTGATCTCCGATGGCGCGAGATTCTCTTCTTAAATATGCCATGACGCGCAGGAGCAGTGCTACATGTCCATTACGCTATGGAGCAATTACGGTATATTCTCCCATTGGATCGCGTACAAATTCTTTGGCTCGATCTCAAGAATATAACAGTTGATTAACAATTTATTAGTTGAAGGAATCTCCAGCAGAATACTGTAAATTCCAATTCCATTTGCGGTCGAAAATGGGAAAAGGTCAATAATTTTATTGTCTCTGGCACATGATTTAACCGTACGACTTTATCTCTTGGCAAACACCATTCGATACCTCTAAGACTTTCCTATCGCTGGGAGAGGCGCTCAATGCAAATACTAGGGAGTGATGTAAGTCAATATTTTGCACAGTGACTAAGAGCTCTTGGCCACTTTTCACCGCGATGACTCAAGTCCATTCATCGCACTGTTGCCTCCAAAATCTCCGCTTGGCCACTCGAACGAGCGAAAGAGTTTAGTCAATAGAGGAGCACATCTGGGACATGACAAATGGCTAAATGGCCGAATCTTGCCCTCGAGATCATGTTTGCAAGTCTACTTGCTTCTGGATTTCACACACTCTAGTCACACAGCATCATACAGAAGAGATCTAAGCAGCTTTGCTTGCTCTTAACTCTACGCAACACAAATAGCAAGACAACGTGGAAATACACATTATTGTTTCAACAGAATATCCTTAAATAAAAACTAGGCATATTTTCTACATTTCAAAGGTGATTTCTTCTGACATAATGCTTAGATTTAAAGCCAAGTTCAATCGATTGATTCACTTTGGTGAGCGTGTGGATCAATTGACGGTTAGTTAATTTTTTATTACCCATCAAAATGCAATGTTCATAATTCTATTAAACCTCTCGACTTTGATTGTGTGCACATTGCAAAAACTCATTGAAAATCCACTGCAAATTTGTAATGAAATAATATCCATTGAGCATGTTTTTTCCCCTGTCCTTCAATTCCTCTGATGGCGTCTCCATTGTACTGAAGCGCTTTCACAATCAACCAAAGATCGCATTTTCCCGCAACATTGCGCAACGCTGTGATGGCGAAGAGGACACGCAAAAGAGTGTCCAAGAAATCTCTGATGATGATGATGACAGAGAAATTAGGAACCATTTCGGGTCATTACCCTATTTCGATGGCGTTCTCCTTTCAGCAAAAGCAGGTGCGAAACCGGTGTGTCTTCGCGGGCACTCCTCTTATCATTTGACCAGAGGAGAAAGATGCCAGTATCCCCATAAAGTGAACATGTGTAGATGAGTATATAAAATAGTTGTAGGTTTTAGCGAAAAGAGGCATATAATAAATGAATTTGGAATGGAGCATTATTATTGGTGCGTATCTTTTGAGTGGCTTTCATTCTCAATGATGATGTCTTCAGCTTGACTGCTCTCAGCATCTCGCTGGATGTCAAGAAACTCTCGAGACAGATTAAAGTTAAGTGAAGTGACCTTCGAGGTAAAAAATTCTCTTCACTCGCTTGGAAATCGAACAAAATTCGAGAAGTGGCTCAAGAGAAGTAATTCCAATGTCAGCTTCGAAGCCCGTTAAACTGGATGATTCTTGCAAATGGTATTGCTAAAATGTCCTAGAAAATATTAATGTAGCCTAAAAACATGCTTAGAACTCATTAATGTTTGTGAATAGGAAATGAGGCGAAGATGCCTTGTGTTCTGGTTGACATTTGCTTATTTTATGTTAAAATAATGGCTTGAAGTGTGACACAAATTTGCAAGCGATCTCAATACGAAAAAATTTGCTGTTTTCTCAGAGTTTTCTATCTTGCACAGATAAATCATAGTCTTTTAAACTGCAAAAGGCCAATTCATCAACGGCGTGATTTTCTCCAATTTTCTCTGATTGTCCAAATGTCTCTGGACTGCAACAAATGCCTTCCGGCTCACTCACAATCAACTCAAGAGAGAGAGAAATTGATCTTTTCAATCTTGATGATAACAATAGAGCCCCTTCCCATCCACCAAATCCACTCATTCTCCCACAATTCCCATCATCAGAGACACTTTCGTGGAGATTTCTCGCCTGGAGTCAAGATCACGAACACTTCGCATTTCGTGTCACTTAATTCATGCATTTATTATCTTCTTATTTTTCTGTTTTTACGAGAGACGTAAAAATATTAAGTCACTTTAATACAGTGACTGCGGTATAATTCGTGAAAGTTAGAATCGGTAATTTTAATTACTGACTCGATTTTCAATTCGTTGCTCTCTGGACTAATTTCTGCCAATTATTTCATTTTTTCTTGCTTGGTAACTTCTTGGTAACTCCGATAGGTTCAGCAAATTCCTGGTTTCTGACATGGGAAACTCTAGCACGAACTCTCCGTCACTGTGAAGTCTCCATAAATCTCCATTTTGATTTGAGAGGGTGATAATTTCTAAATTTACATCACACCTCGACGGAGTGGCAGAGGATTGGAGGCCCACGATCACTTAGTGATGGCACTAATGGGGAAATTGATATTTCTTTTACCAACATGAAAAAACATATCAATCACGGATTTCAGTTGTTGAATATTCAGAGATATAATTGATCTTTTTGGTGATTTTCCAAATATTTCACCTCTGTGATGCCGAAACTCGATCCACCCACTGAAATATGATGACTTTCTTGGGTGTTTCGGAGGAAAATCACACACTCGGTGACCAAAAAAACATGCAAAATTAGCTATTCAAATGGCGATGTCAGCGCTATACAAAGTGATCTAGCCTAGATGTCTCTGAATGTTGATCATTGCATCACATTTCAGCCGTGTGTAAATCTTTAATTAATAAATATTAGTGAATTCTTGCCTGTTAACTCTTCGGGACACATTTATCTATATGACTCTTTTTTGTCATGACCCAATAATACAATTCTCTTAAAATGTGTAACTTTCCTGTTCCCCAATTTATTCAAATGATATCTGAAGCACGGAATCCTAAAATGGAACTTGAAATTAATTAATACAGATCAGACAACATATCAGTGTTCATTTAATTTGGTGGCCAGAGGATTCGAATGTGTCTTGCGCTTGACAACTCAAACTCAAAAGAAACCAAAAGTTCTACCTCCGCTCAGTAATTGTGAAGAAACAATTTAACTTTTATTCTCGTATGATGAAAGATGCTCGGCGACGAGGCCATAAAAGTGTGCGCCCAAAGACTGTTCTCTTGTGTTAAAAGTCGATCATCCAAATGGCTCAAAGGAGTGATGATGCTAAAGATGAAGGCCTCTTTTTGCCGTATGGCGACCGGAGAAAGAGAAAGAGTCTCAGCGATGGTGAATGATTGGCGGGCTCGGGAGGGGAAAACATGGTAATATTGGAGGCAGTGAAGCACGAAGTTGAGGCATTTTCTTTGGTGCCAACCATAAGAGAGAACCACCGATGAAGAATGCAATATTCCGCCTCGTCGTCCAGACAACCACACACAATTTGAGGCACTCTTTTGTATGTCGATGAACTGGATGATGTTTTGTAATAATTCCACACACTTCTCTTCTCTTTTCATTTTTTCGCGTTTTTAAATAATTTCGGTGGGTTTTTACTCGGCCGTAAAAAAATTATATTCTTCAACTCGGAACTTTCTCCTCTGCTTTTCTTCCACCAAGAAAATCTACAGCAAAGCGCACAAAGAGTCAATCCCACTGGAGGATTCTCGAATTGTGTTCGCTCTTATGTGAGCATCGACTTCCGAAATTGAGAAAATTGCTCCGGCATTATTGCACAATGAGCAATTGACTGTCTGTGCAATGCTATTCAACTTTTAGGCACCAGCAATTTGTTGCTCAAGGCATTTTTAGGATGTGTTCCACATTCGTGGGGTCGTTAAATTGAGTGCAGCAGTTGGTTTTATTCCTTCAATTGTGACATCTTTCCACGCATTTGTCTTCCAACTCAGTACACGCAAGATATTAGCTATAAATAAAGCTGTTGTCGGATATTTCTGGCCCCTTCGCATCGCATAATGAAAGGTGTGACTCTCTAATTTCAGTCTCTCAGATATCAACCAATTTCTCCACCGAAAAACTATGCAAGCGTAAGTCGAAAAAGTGAGTCAAAATGCGAGATAAAAAATCACAAGGTGGCTCAGTCAAGATTCATTGAATTAAGTCACTTGACAACTCCTTCAGAACCATGTCAAATGAATAAAATATCCGTGATGGTGTCAAAATAGGCATTCTTTAACATATCGCACACGCTTTGTGCCCAATCTTTCGCTCCCGGAATACAAGACAGAGTCATCTTTCAGACATAACACAGTTTTTTGTCTTGCATAAATGAGGAAGAGATGATCCAGCGCAGATTGTATGACAATTCTAATGCGTGAGAACTTGATTACGAAAAAGTTACATTAAAAATTCGCATATTTGACGATATCTTAAGTGGGACATTTTGGTCAGAATTTCATTAATATTGCTGTACATTTCTCACGAGAGCTTCTGCGCCTTGGCCTTTGTTGAGGACCACAGCATTTATCGTAAATTTTTTATTGATTGCCAGCCAAACTTTATCAATGAAAGAGGAGATATTATTTATCAATCAACCGCCTCTAGCTTAATGAGTTTCTAAAGTGCCCCTTTTGCCGGCTCTTTTTAGTAGTAAATGGGAAATGTTTTGATGCCCAGTAAAGTGTCATGTTACATTCCTTGTGGTTGCACTTGATGTGAACCCATGAGATGGAGAAATAAATGTTTAAATGTTAGAGATACTGATCGCCTTTTTTGCTGCCGTTGGACATTTTCCGCTTAAAGCGACTGGTTTGACCTTGTTCGTGGCTCATTTTTCGGCCATTCTTCTTCTATGCCATGGAGATTAATTGAAAGTCTTCTCTGTGACTTGGGGATTTTGAATGGCACTTGAGCGTCCAAAGAATTAGAATTTCCGCTTTAATGGCCACTCTAACGATATATTGGGAATTTGCATTTAGATATGATGTCCCCAAAGCTTGTTCAAAAAAAAAGGTTAAAATATAAGGAAGAGATCACAAATTTATTTGATATTCACGACACAAAATGCCTCTCAATTTAATTCAATATTTGACCGGATTATCAAAACAGCGCACAAGTGTAAAGAAAAACCACTTTATTTATTATACCTCAAATGAAAGTTCATTGTGATTCAATGTTTGAAATCATGAGATTGCAATCAAATTAAAAATTCACAGAAATATCTAACTTTTTCTGTGTGCGCCAAAAGTCGCGCTCTTTTTCATTGTAAAAAGCGATATGATTTAATGTTTTGAGGAAAGAGTCTTGACTTTTGGTGAAAAAAAAGTGTTTTTATTCAATTTTTGAAGAAGACAAACGGGGAAAAGGCACAAAATCGCGCGCCTTTCACAAATGCTTTCTTACGATGAACAAGACGCCAATTCGTGTTAACAAATCATTTACGCGCGATTGCTGAATAACATTTTTCCTTGGACATTTGAAATTCCTCCTTGAGGCGCCCTCGTATCTTTTGCTCATCTTTGAGTGTCTTCGCGAGAACAATGAGCGTCTTTCATGTCTGGTGCAGATTCTCAGCAGAAGAGGGAAATTCTGTGGGCATTTTTTGCAAGAAGTGTTGCGGAATTTCCTGCACTTCTCAATGTCTAAAATTAAATCTCAATGGACCTCGCATGGCGATGTAATCCGACTCCAGAGAGAAAGAGAGTGAGAGATGCCCAGCGTCTGTTCAGAATATTGCAGCTGAACCAATTTCTTATGAAACACACTTTCAATTACTCCAAAAGACCTCTTCACTTGCCGGAAATTTCAATCCCAATAGATAAATGCCACTGAAAAATTGCCTCATTTTCATCTCTTTCTCCATGCCATGCGAAGAACATGCATTCGAACGTCGCACTGGAGGAGAAATGCCCTCTCGATCTAATCTCGCTGTTCCCAGCAGAAAACAACCGACTTTTTCGGAGCTTGAGAAAAGTTTTCGGTTGTTTTGGGTTGAAAATAAATAATGAGCAATACGGAATTTTGAAGATAATTAATATGTGACACGGAAAGTGTAACTCGAATATTTCCCCTTATTTTTAAAGCAAGTTTACATTTAAAAAATTGCATTTCTATGTCGCTTTTGCGGTAACACATTTTTATTTACTCAATTATCTTTTAATAAAGCGCAAAGCAATTTGAAATATGAAGTGTACCCTTGTCTAACACAATAACTCCTCCCTTGGACATGTGTATGTACAGCACATAGCATAGTACATAGTTAAGCATAGTTTGTGGAATGCCAGGAATTGAATTTCACAAAATTCTAAAACACACAACAATTTAATTCATGAAATGTGCTAATTTTAAATCCATTCCGAGCTGAGCTTGTGCAACATTTCGAACCAATTCCTCGACCGGAGGATTTTCGATGACGGCAATTGAGATTGCTAATAAAAGAGCCACCAAGTTCATCGCCCTTTGATCCAAGTCGAGCTCATTTTCGGTGTGAATTTCACAAGAATCTCGCGCCGCGACTCTTAATTTTCCCTCTCGCGGACAGTCGTGCAATTGATGGCATTTGACTCGATTGATGCAAATTAAGTCAGGCAATTTTCGAAGACATTGAAAGCGCTTTAGTGGTTTTGGTGCATAAATGCATATTGAGTGATACTCACTGCGGGAAGATTGTGTGATGAATCCCAAATGTGTGGTCAGAGAGTGGCTGGAAAATTGCAGAGAGAGGCAGAAACTCTCGAAATAACCGTTTCACAGATTCACAGGTGAAAATAACTGTTACTGTCACTTCTTGGTAAATAGCCAGATGTGCGCGCGATCCAAGATGCTGCCGCGGAAATTGATGATGATGATGGCTTGGGAAAATCTGGCGACACTCGTGAGCCCTCAATAAGTGGTCAAAGTATCGCCCGTAAAAATCTCTTCTCTTGCTCAGCAACTTATCAACTTTTTCCCCGTGAGCACACGCTTCAATTGAGCCCCTTTCTCACTCGCGACTCTTTCTCTTGGCTAAACCGCTCCGAAGTAGGTTAAAGTGTGGATTTCGAAAACGGTGTGATCGCACACTGCGGACACTCGCCACCCCCAAAAAATCACTGGGTTTTTTTGGCCAAATTGATCTCGTTCTCACTGGTGCCACACTGGCTTAATCCCACAGGCACTGACACTGAGTCTGAACCGCAATGGAGCAACTTTCTTCAGCACCGAAGATGGGCGCATGAACGAAGGCGACGACAGAAGAACTCGCACTGATCGCAGCGGAGTTTCTTCACTTTGAGCCACTCTCGCGAGTGCACAAGAGTGGGAATGAAAGGCTGATGAAGCAGTGGAATATTTCTTTGGCTCTTTGAAAGTTTCGCGAAAAGATAGGAAATATTTTCAATGTAAATAAATGAAAAGAATGAATATGAGCATAATTTTTAAATATTGATCAAAAACAATTCATGACTGAACCATCTTCTCTAAGTGGAATAAGAAGCGGAGGTAAATAATGAATATTGCGTCTTCGAATGATCAGTTTATAATTTTCATGGAAATAATGAAAATTTCAAAGACTACCGCAGCAAAGAGGCGCAACTCGAGACTCACACATGTTCTTGGAACTTTGACCACGCATCGAGAAAAGTCACACATGCAAATATTTTCCCTTGCGCGGCGATAAGCAAGACAAGAAGTGCAACTTTGCGACCAAATTGGCAGAAAAGAGAGTTGATTTCTCGTTGATTTTATATGCGCAAAACTGCACCTAATTGCAGATCTAAATCGCTTAACTTGCTCGATATGGCAAAAAAGAAATGCCATTGACACTGTTTCTCGCTATATTTCCCTCTGGCTCATCAAATATTGATCAGAGTGGATAACTTTCTTATGAGATTTCTCAGGAGTCTCCATTCTTTGGCCTCTGGGCGTTAATTGAGATAAATTGGATGCGGGTGATGATAATGATGAGGGTGAATAGTGAACATTTTGTCACTTATTCTATCAGCTCAGACAATATTTGGAAGTTCTGTGTAATTATGGCCACTTCTAAAACGTTATGGAAAATTCTGGGAAAATTCCATTTAAATTCCCTTTAAATACAGTAATTCGCATGAAATCCGCAAGAGGTCTTCGAAGTCAACAAAGAGTACGTGAACTTGAGTGAAGTTGGTAAATGTTTTTATATGGGAAAAAATCGCAAAAGATTCTCCCGGAAGTACTACAAGTCCACTCAGCTTCCTGCTAATAATTCATTTGACTTGGATAGTGATTTGGATGTCCAAGGAGTCATCAGGTATACACGAAAAAAGCTAGAATGAAAAGCTTATAAATGTAGGTTATGTTTATGTAATGTTTTGTCCATTTCAGGAGGATTTATTCTGCTAAACAGGACCTAAAATCATCGACATACCTCTCAGACAGTTTCTCTGCACTACAGAGAGTTCAAGAAACGCATCAACACTTGAAGGAAATCAGTGAGATTGTCTGCTTAGGACTCGGACACTTTTCCTGCTGCGCCTCGTCTCGATATCAGCTGGCATTCATTAGTTTGCTTCAGGAGCACTTCTGCATCAGTGATATCCTCTTTCAAGATCCTGCTTTCAGCCCTGGTGAAATAGACATCATCAGAAGCCTCAATTTCACAGTGATTCCCGGCAATTTGGAAGGGAAATTGCACGTTGATCCTGCCAAGATCTACCTGTTCTATCTGCCTCATTGCCCAAAACAACTTACAAACAACCTCTTGTGGGAAAACTGGGGAAAGCAACTCGCCAATATTGTCCTCCTGAGCAACTCCTTCAGTGGAGTCTTGATTTCTCAGCCGAAAAAGGCTCTTCAGATCGACGCAGGGTTGATTTTGAAAGCTGAAGACTTCACAGAAGAGATTCCATTGGAGAATACCTTCACCTACTCGGACGTCTTCAACGACACTTCCATCCACGTCTTTCCGAAGACTGTCATAGCGGAGAAACCGGAGAGTTTTTGGGGAGATAAAGGCTGTGCACCTGTTTATTGTGATCCAGAGTTCATCACTGAAGCCCTAGGGAAAGTACATTTGAAGGATGGCGACTCCTGTGCAAACACTGAGATCTCTGCTGAATGAGCTGCGCCTGGCAAACCCGAACGGAAACATAAAGAATTCACTTGCAGCCAAGTATGTTCCATGTAGTAATTTTCCATACACTCTAAAGACTTTAATCCGTTCCCCAGATACATTTTGACGCAGTTCCGGAAGTACAAGACCACAGATCAAACACTATGCAAGGCAAAAGAGGAGATGCACTTCCTGGGCCAAACGTACCTGTGCTACTTGCAGAGCCGACGTAACTATCAGCGCATCCGGAAGGAGTATTCGGGCAGAGGAGAGCGTACAGTGGAGGACACGGCCAGTTTGGTGGGCTTCAAACTCCCTCACGATCCCAAATGAGCAGGAAGACAAAGATTAGTGTTGAAAATCATCTTTATAGCAAAATAAATGCAGGATGGCATGCGAGCTTTAGACATTAAATATCACTTGTGGTGGAAGGATAAGGGTCAGCTTATCCGCCGTACTCCTTGCGGATGTACTTGGCGATTGTGCTGAGCTGCATGTTGGTGGTGCCCTCGTAAATGGCGCCGATCTTCACGTCGCGGTAGAACTTCTCCTGCGGGAAGTCCTTGGTGAAGCCCACGCCGCCCATCCAGTCGATGCACTTGATCGTGGCTGTCTGGGCGATCTCGCTGCTGTAATACTTGGCCATGGCGGCCTCCTTGGTGAAAGGTTTGCCCGCCTCTTGCAGTCTCGCCGCGTTGTACGTCAGCAATCTCGCGCACTCGATCTCCGTGAGGACACGTGCAATCTGATGCTGCATGCTCTGGAAGGAGTAGATGTCCTGGCCGAACTGCTTCCGTTCCAGCAAATACGGAATCGTGGCGTCCACGCAGCCCTGCGCCAAGCCAACCATTTGAGCGCCGATCGCGATGCGACCCTCATTGAGGAAGCCCGCGGCATATTGATAACCCTTGCCAAACTCGCCCAGCAGATTCTCCTCGGGCACCTTGACGTTATCGAAGTTGAGCACGCACGTTCCTGACGCGCGGATACCCAACTTGTTCTCCTTCTTGGCCACCACTAGTCCAGGTGAATCGCCATCGACGATGAACGTAGTGATTCCCTTGTATCCCTGTGGGAACGAAAAAAGACCTCAATGAGCAAACATATGAAAAAAGAAGAATCATATAAATAACTATAGCTTGTTAACTAGAAATCTTTACAAGTCTCTGGTTGTTTACAGAGTAATTAAACGTAGACTAAATTTCCCGAAAACAAGTGATATTCTCTTGCAACTGTTATCTTTTATCATTTTTTCTATCTTTTGCACTGATAAAACTCTTACTTTTATTGCTGTTTGTTTTTCAATTTTACCACTCTGAATCGCAATTATCACAGAATTTTAGCACCCTAAGGGAACAAGAATTACTATTATGTAATTTAGAACAAGAATGGGATACTTACAGCCGATGGGTTGGCGTTGGCAAAGACCAGAAAAACTCCTGCCACGTCAGAGTTGGAGATCCACATCTTGGTGCCGTTGATAATGTAGTGCGAGCCCTCCTTCTTGGCCGTTGTCTTGAGTGAGAAAGCGTCTGAGCCTGATGTGGGCTCCGTGAGGGCGAAGCTGCCGGCACACTTCTGCGCCAGGAGCGGCAGATACTTCTCCTTCTGCGCCTTGCTGCCCACCTTCATCAACAGCGAGTTGACCAACGTGTTGTGGATGTCCACGTACGCCGCCACGGCGGGATCCACCTTCGACAGCTCCTCCACCACGATGATGTTGGTCATGAAATTGCAGCCACTGCCGCCCAATTCCACCGGGATCTCGATGCCCATCAGACCCTGTGCGAACAGCTCGTCAATGATGGACTGCTCGAACAGATTGTTCTCGTCCATCTTCTTCACGTGCGGCAGGATTTTCTCCTGCGAAAACTTGGCCACTGCGAGGCAAGAAAGAAAAGTGCATTAGATTAGATGCTTTAGAATGGGAGGCGCGATGTCTATTTCAAGCACGCGCGCATCTCCGCTCGCGACTAACAAATCTGTAAAAATAATGTTTGAGTAAATCTGCCCTCAGACCTCAGACGCATGTCTCTAGACAGATTCAATGACGTATGCACACATTATCAGTACGTGCAATCATAATTAAATATTAACCACATAACAACACATCATTTGAATCAATATCTTATCTATATTAATCATGCACGCTTTAGCAGACATCCTCCCACCAGTTTATTACAGCAAATCGCGTATTTGCACAACCGATTCATATAAAAGAGAAGTCGTATTGCAATCGATTGATAAAGAGGCTGATAAAAGGATATTATTATTGCTAAAGTATATGAAATTAAATTTACTAGCCAAAAATGTAAGACTTATGTTCCAAAAACCGGCGCTTCGTCCATAAATCTTATCGTGCACTTGGCGAACTTCATTCGGCCGCTACTCTGTTCGGCTATCTCGCGCCTGTTGCGTAATCATTGCGCGCATGAAAGTGAAATTCTCGCCACAGTGAGACAACTATTCTATACAGCGTTGGCGAAGGTCGCAGGTGCAATGTAGGTCAATTTCTCACAGTCCCAAGATCAATTGTACTTTCCCGGGGAAGATCTCGAGGCGAGAAAACACAGAGATAAGCATCACTCTCTCCCGGGGGTCGACTTTGGCCGATAAGATATATTCGTTCAAAATTAATCGGCTTATCTCTTCCCCGCAATTTGCCTGCTTGCGTGGTTGTTTTTTTCCTCACGCGAGCCACACAGTGAGATAGACAACACTATATTTGAGAGTGTGCGACTGGTTATATAATGAGCAGGCAAGAAAGCCTCTGGAAAGGTCTAAATGATCGCAAGGATCCTCTCTGCAGGTCCTGCCTGAGTAAGGACTCACCTGTGTCCTTCATCATCTGCTCGTCGTCAGTGAGGTGGGTTAGGGGCGGAATCTTCTCGAAGGCCGCTCCTTCGCTGTACAGCCGACCATTTTGGGCGAGCCTCTGGCAAATCTGAAAGCGATCGAGGATCTTAGAAAACCGCCAAGGGTCGTAGAGTATGATTGTCTCACCTGCCTCAGAGGAATTCTGCGCAAATTATTCATGATTGAGAATTTACGAGTACAACAAAGTTTTCGGTACGTCCGCAGAGCTCACAAGTGATTCCAACACTGAACGTAAAGTTTAGCTATCGAGGAGTTGCTGAGTCGCTTTTTCGGTACACTCAACAACACACACTATGATGAATTGCCTCGCGCTCGGCCTCAAGCAGGTTTCCATTAGCATCAATTGAATGTGAATGCCTCAATTTATTCACCGACGAAAACACATCATATTGTCTTCCCATGAGAATCACCTTCCGCAGTTTCTGCATCACTGATAAGACATGGTTTTTGGTCCCTAAATAAATCCTGGAAACTCCAAATTCTTCCCAGCACAACAGAGTTTCCGGTTTCAATGCATATCGTGCCTACATAAACTTTTGACAAACTTTGTGCACTTTCAAGTTTCGCTCTGAATTATGTCAGTATATGTATGCTTACCTTATCTCTCTTCTTTTTCCACTGTAAGTTTCAAGAAGAATTTCCGTTACAATTTTTGGTGTCTCTTTCAAATTAGAGCGCCATTATCGCGGATGTCAAGTGTTGCCATGTGAGAATTTCGAAAATCTGCAAATCCCACAAAATGGCCACCACTTCCGCCAGCTCTTTCTTTCTTGAAAACGTGAAGTGAAGACAAGGTGAGTGTGTCAAAATAATGCATTTTCTCGCATTTTTACGGACTCTGGCATCTATTTTCCACTCTAATATTCTGCCCAGAGACAGATTGTGTGTTCCTTTTGTGGAATTATTGCTGGTGTTTGTAAAATATGCGTGAAAAACACATGAAATTCCGCTAACCTCACATTCAGTTGCATGATGCCAACACTCATGAATTTCTCTGTTTATCCTTCTCCAGTTCTTCCTGAAGATGAAGTTCAACAAACAAGTGTCGTCCTCGCGGAGGAAGAACAGGAAGAGGCACTTCTCGGCGCCCTCGCATATCCGCAGGAAGCTCATGTCGGCACCCTTGTCGAAGGAGCTGCGCCAGAAGTACAACGTCCGAACTATGCCCATCCGGAAGGACGATGAGGTGCAGGTAGTGCGCGGCCACTACAAGGGCAACCAGGTGGGCAAGGTTGTGCAGGTGTACAGGAAGAAGTTCGTGGTGTACATCGAGCGCATCCAGCGCGAGAAGGCCAATGGAACCAACGTGTACGTCGGCATCCATCCGTCGAAGTGCCTGATCGTGAAGCTGAAGATGGACAAGGATCGCAAGAAGATCCTCGACCGGCGGGCAAAGGGACGTCTGGCGGCCCTGGGCAAGGACAAGGGCAAGTACACGGAGGAGAGCGCTGCCTCGGCCACTGCCATGGATACATCTTAAATCCCTGGACTGGAATAAAGAGGAAACCCAAGCGAGAGTATCAAAAAATCTTTATTAATTGGTAGACGCTTTCTGTGGATTCGGGCGTTTACGCCACCGATCGTTGAAGCCCTCCCGATTCCTGGCAATCTCAATGGCCAGGAATTGTATCCGCACAACCAGAATTGCGTTGTCTGCCGAAAATTCTTCACTGGATCTTGGCCTCAGCAGCGTCCCGTAGCTGAAATTCTCCAGTTTGTTAAACTTCTCTATGAAAATCCTCCACTTTGCCTTCTCCGCTGTGCTTTTGAGCTCATCCTCGTTCACTTCGGCCACATCAAAGTCCGGAAATTCTTTCCGAAACGTCCGGTAAATCACGTCGTCGTGTGGCGTGAGATTCAGGTAGCGGGGATCCACACTGCAAAGCATCTGCAAAAGACAAAGGGTAATAACAGAGCCCTCAACTTCACCCCTCTGCGTGTGGACTCACGTTGAAGTATACTTCGGCGTGTTCGTATGCCTTCTCGGCCCAGAGAAGCTCGAGGCTGTGGTCATTCTCAAACTCTGAGGCTGGTCGCGAGAGGACGTCCTATAAGAGAGTGCTCAGGTGAGTGTTTGGAGGTGTTTTGGGAAGTTTAAAAGGTAATTTTGAGAGAAAAACAAAACTTACCATTTTAAAGGTTAAGTGACAATGAAACCACCCGGCTGAGATGGTGTCTTCGAAAGTCCTCTTCGATATGATGAACACCTGACAAGTGCAGAGTAACTAAGTACTCATTAATGTTCATAGTACAATATTTTACGGAATATATGCTATCGTATTGTTTGCATAGATGATGAAATACAATAGCAAAGGTGTGATAAACATTTAAGGAAACTTCTTTTTCAATTACCCAGTACGATAACAAGGACTAAGAACTTCTTGTGTTTCTCCATGTTTTTACGGTATACCAACGGCTGCGACAGTCAATTTTTCGCTGTGCTTTTCGAAAATGTCAAAGAGGCGCCCGCGGATGTGACAGTGTTTCTCCGAACTGCGTTTTGAACGCACACAGAAGAGCGCTGTGCTGGAGCTGAGGGTGGTTCACTATCAAAATAATCCCTCGCATTTCCTCGCGAGTGTCTCGTGGCCGAGGTGGTCCACATTGCGGACTCTGTGCAGTGCTTTGGTGTTGTGAGGTGTGTGTTTGGGGCGCGTGGAGTGCCCGAGATGGCAGACCAGAATCTTCAGATGCTGCTGGAGCTGCTGAAGAAGAGTGGCAACAACGAGTGTGCTGATTGCGGCAGCAAATGTGAGTACCTTCCCCCGAATGGGGCCCTCCTGCGGGGGGTGCAGCTTGGGTCAGTTAGACGAGAAATGTGTGTCCACCACGCGTGTGTGTTTGTTTACGCCAACGTGAGGCTTGGCCCAACTTGGCGGGGGGTTGGAACGTCGCAGATACGCACGCGGGGCGGAGGCTCTGTCGGGGGCTCCGTAGCGTATGGCGAACAGGCTGTGGAAGAGTTCGTCGGGCACGGGAGGAGGAGGGCGAGCGAGAAAATTCAAAGTTAGGCAGATTCACTTAACAACCACAGGGATTCTCAAGGAGAACACACTGAAGATGGGATATGGAGCGAGAGATGAGAGCAAATTTTCACTAAAGATTTTGCTTATGCTCCAATTTCAAATGAATTTCACTGCCTTTCGTGACGTTCGTGGTCAAAATCACGGTCCAGCTTTGAGAATAACAAGAGAGACGAATTGGAATGTACTTAAACATATAAGAAACTAATATCTAGACGTTGAGGACCATTCCTGACTACCAAATAGTTAAGACTGAAGATCAGTGCATATAGATCATCTTCAGAAAATGGGGGTGAGCGCGGAAGTGTCCGGCCGGATGACAATAGCTGTGAATAGTGGGCGGGTTGCGGGTTGGGAGTACACCACACACACGCCGCAGTACACCAGCGCCGTATCGGTGTACTTACAGTGTCCGTGAATTGAATTGATGACGACAATGACGAACACAGGCGCACGGCCTCGTAGCGCCGTCTCACAGACATGCACCAACACCAGCCCGCAAAACGGCCATGACTGCGTATTTTAGGGGTGAATGTACTCAGTGTTGGCGCGTTCTTTTGCCGTGCCGAGTGGGTTGGGATGGGATGGGGTGGAGGGAGCGCGCGGTGCGAGGCAGGGCCCATCGAGGGCCCGCGTCACACACATACAAGCGCCACTGACGCACTCGAGATGGGAAATATTTATCACTCCCCAAGAGTTCACGGGGCTGGGGTTGGTCGGGGGCGCCGAGGTGCGTCCACCCCCAGTTCATTCCACCCAATCAATCGGATTCGCCTTGGGGAGGACCAACTGTTAGACGCTGTCGAGAGAGCGTGCAAAAAGCAGCCCTAGAGTGTGCGTTTCGCGCCAAAATGCCTCGTGTGTGTTGCTGAAAGAAGGGGAATATAAATACATGCCATTTGTGCCCTTTGCACGTTTATTTCGCCGAAGCAATTCTACAACTGAACTGGCGAAGAGTGTGTTGTTTGTCAGAAGACGACACTTAATTATTAAATATATGGACAGGAAATGATATTTGCGAGGACAGACGGTGTCGTTGGGGAGATTGTTATCTAGATTTTGTGCCCTTCATCGCGATACTTTAGTGCGAGAAAAATTTGCAAAATTCAGATGGACAACTGTTATTGGAATGAGATATTAATGTTTGAATTCTAACTTGCCCCGCCCAATCGGAAGCCACGCCTATTTGCATGTCTGTATGGCTTTTGCTCCTTTTACTATTTTCCTATTATCTTCTTATGGAAAATTTACTTGGTTTTTGAAAGGGCGTAACTAGCAAGGATTTATGGTTCCCAGTGCTTTTTGATGTTACATAAGTTTGTCACTTGGTAGAGGCTAGATAATTTTTCTACGCCTTCAAAATATCCCTTATTTGTTTATGAATCTTCTACGCACTATATAAAAGTAATTGTGAGTCTCATGGGATTAGTATTTGTCCGAAAAAAATGGAATTAATCGACAGTTTGGACATGAGATGTTGTGAAAATCGAATTCGCAACATGCTCGGCGTGCACGGCCATGCCAGCTCAGAAATTGCGTCGTTTGCATCTCCAAAAGGGCAGAAGAAGTTCCCGCGCAGTAGTTGGTAACCTTGAATGGCGGCAATGCTGGATGAAGCGTGTTCCTTGGCAAGGAGCAGCTCCGGGTCGATATGGAGCTGCGCCGGGGGGTTCTGGGGAGGCGAAAAAGAAGGTGGCTTGCTTCATCTGGCGTGTCGTGAGGCGGGCGAGAGAGATGGAGTACTTTTTACGATACTACGTCGGGGCCAACGGCCGCCGCCGCCCCATTTGTGGCTTCCGGGAGGGCGCGCGCGGCGTGGGCGGGGTGGCAGATGATGGATGAATGATGTGTCGAGGTGGCTGCGGGGAAGGGCCGCTGTGCGAGGCGCGACAGTGAAATGGGCAGAAGAGGAGCGATGAATCTGAAATATTTTGGCGCATAATGTTGCGCAAATGCAAGGAATTCGAATTATTTTCAATTCAGCATTTTTGTTTTAACGCGCACACACAACACATGTATAAATCGTGGTTTAGTGTGTCCTCCTATCTCTCCACCCCATCGACATACTTATGCCTCTTGGCCTGCGAGAGGCAGTTTCAGTCTCTTGGGAATGGAAAAAAGGGGTTGATCATTTGTCACAACAGTAAATTTCCTCTGAGTCACAAAATTGGCATTTGAAAGTTGATGATTCACATAGAGAGTTTCTTTTCTCACCACGCAAACTGTCCACTTAAATGCGTAAGAAGTTGCTGGAATTTGTATTATTCCCATCAATAAATACATTAAATTGCAGATTACATGCGATAATTTTTTAAATTTCAAATTGAAGTGAAATAATATCAAATACTAGTGCACTGCAAATTCAGGGGTCACATATCACCGGATATTGCAACCGAATTGAACAAATAATTAGTCTGCAAAACTAGTAATTAGTTTTAAAAGAAGAGTCATCACGTGCAAAATATTCAGGTCAGACTCTGATTTTCATTAAAAAAAAACCCAATATATTATTCAACTTTTACTTCTGAACTTTTAATGAAAACCGCTCAGAAGTCTCAGAAGATAAAACTACCGCATTCACGTCAAAGAGCGGAGAAGTTTTCAAAGTTCAATTCTTAAACCAGTTGCAGACTTTTTTTCCAATTGCAGTGAAACTAATTATTATCCAATAAGAAACTCATTAAATTCTGAAAATGAGTATTTTTCAAAAATTCTATTTCGCATTTTCGCGGGTAGAAATGCCCTAAAATTAATCATTGGGCAAACACTATAATAGGTAAAATGTAACTGAGATGCTCTACTAAACATAGCAATTTATTGTCTTCGACCATAAATTGCTCTGCCTTTGACGATGTTGCATTTGTATAGGATTTCTGTGGCATGATAAGTGAGCCTCAGCGGATTCTTTCAATTTCCTCTTCCATGCTAAATGCAACGCATTAGCGCGCCAAATGTGGTCACATGGCCATGGAGTGCAATGGTTCTTGCTGACCTTTTCGGGTGAGTCGCGTCAACAGAAGTTTGTACATTGGAATCCTTAATTTGCTCACACGTTGATTTCTTGTTATGAATTCCCTTTTCCACATTACAATTGCCTTCCGTAATTTGCCACTCATTGCATTGTTTATTGCCCATGCTATTGACATGATGGATGGCGCGATCCTTTAGTCGCTGCTGTAGACTTGGCTGTGCTGAGTTGTTTTGTGACCAAATAACGTGGGACGCCGCGAATGCGGACGGCATCTTTCTGCTTAGCCAAGTGACTCGTGGTGTGAAGAATTTCACTTGTCGCATCGATTTATATTTTGTTTACATTCCTAGACGCGGTGTATTTAGAAATGCTGATGTGGAAGATATTGCAAGTATCTCGTATATAGTGTGGAATTGTGTAATCGAGAATGGCGCGAAGGGGGGAGGCCAGACCGTGGGGCACGAGGAGGAGATGGTAAGAGAGGAGACATGAAACAGCCGCCAAAAGACACCCAGGCTATTTCTGGGATCAACTAAAAATAGTGACGATGGGAACAACAAGACGCATTTTGAGACACACATCCGTCTGTGAATTCCAAAGCGACACCCAGAGTCAGTCACCGACCAAATTTGGAAGTATAGCGTGGACAACGTTTACTGAGAGGGACTTTCGGGAAGAGGCTCTTGCAGATTGCAGATTTTCGAACTAATGTACACTTGTGCAAAACAGTGCAATTAATAATGGTCATTACTCTTTCTTTCATGTCTGCAGATGTTGAATGGGCATCGTACAACATTGGCATCTTCCTGTGCACTCGTTGTGCGGGTGTGCATCGCGCCATGGGCGCTCACATCTCCAAAGTGAAGCACTTGAAATTGGACAAATGGGAGGACAGTCAACTGGAACGGATGAAGGAGGTTGGCAATGTGAAGGCACGTCTCAAGTATGAGCAACGGGTTCCGGCCTGCTACAGACGACCCACTGAAGACTCCCCCCAGTAAGTCAAACAGTAGCGCGCTTCTCGCATTTTCGCCTCGTGTCCAGAGATATTGATCTGTAGACGAGAGTGCTGTGGAATTTCTGTGGTGGCCACGAAAAAAATAACACGCTGCAGTGATTTATGGGCCGAGAGGGCTGATCACTGCAGTGTTTCCCCTAATCTAATCGCTCGTGAGAGTTGCTTTTTCACGCGGATTAACGCGGGGAGATTTGAGTCACCTGGGGTTACTGATACTGAGATAATCCTATCGGAGCGCAATAGCGGTAAAAAAGGGGGCCGCGATTTTAGGCCACATTATAGATATTGGCCCACATTTTTCATTGAGACCTGGGAGAGATGGCAAATAAGTCACAAATCAATCATTTTTTTTATGGAAGTACAGTACAGTGACGAGATTCGCGCGGCAGATAGAGTATAAAATGAGATTTGAAATATCATACAAAGCTGAAAAATGTGCTTGTGATCAACGGCTATAATGTTTGATAAGACTTTGGATTCTAGTATTTATTTATTTACAAAGAGTTCTTCTTTCTTTTTCCAATAAGACCAAATTTCACCCCGAAGTCGCTACTTTATTGAATTTTTCATACATTGTTGCACTGGCACAATGTTGCAGGGGAGTGTGTCAATTATTAATGCTTGACCTATAAAGTCGGGCTCGTGTGGAATTGTACCTTTAATACCAATTTAATAGTTGACGCTCCATTACAATGTATGAATCGATCTGCATAAATAATACCTACAATAAGGGATAATTGCCCAGAGGGTGAGTCCTTTATTAATGCCTTGCCATTTAACACCTCCAACTCGTTGCGGTTGAACTCTTTCCTCGCAAATCAATATTATTGTGTGGGTGTCACGTGTGTGTGATGCACGAAGAGAATTTTATTAAAAAAAAAAGTATCTCCCCGCAATTCTAGGAAGAGAGAGAGGGAGTGAGTGTTTTTCACATAATTCCTATTCATATTTTCATCATTTTATGATCCACAAATGATGTTGTGTTTTATGATTCATGCATTTTCTCATTTGGAAGCATGCGGAAAAAGTGGTAATTGAGAGAATTTTATATGAAACAATTCCCAGAAAATGTTCTACCACAGAAAATTATATTTAAATAATAAGAAGTTTTGTGAGTGAAAACACGAAATGATGGTTTACAACTCGTGCAACCAATACATAAATACACCGGCAACCATTGAAAATGCAATAATAGATGGCAAAATGACGTCAATCGAACGTAATTGCTTCTACGAATCATAAATCCTGTTTACGACACTGCATTCCCAACCTATCAAGCGGCAGCATAATAGAGATGCACAGCGCATTTCGCAATATCTTCCTCCATGTTTTCCTCTTCTTCATTTTCCCATTATGGCCTTTTGCTTTATTGACTTTTTAATGCCGAGCGCGCGCGGTTGAGAAGGAGGAACTGTGATTTCTGCAGGATTTCTTGAGAACAGTATCGCGATCAGTTGTCTCTAAATGTGTTCTCACTCTGTAAGGCATATAATTATGCTTTTTCGGTGTTCACAAAATAATACTGATAAAGAGCTATTTTGCCGCCGTGCAGATTAAATTTAATTCAAGACCATGTTGTTTATAACCAATTTTTCATGAATGTGTCTCTCTCTCTGGGTGCTTTTTATGCTGTAAAATTTTGAGATAGGAGAAAAAGTGCTGGCGATACTGACAAATGAGTCAATGGTTGAAAATAAATCTTGTTTTTGGTTTCTTCCTTCCGGTGTTCTGACCCCAAAAATGATGGTATTTCGTGTGTATTTACAGAGAACAGGCGAAAATTACGAGTGAAAGAGACACAGTGATAACGGAGACGTTATCATTTGAGTTCCGGTGTTGAAATTCCTTCCCTGAAAATGACTGTATAAATAATTTATACCGCGATAGTTCAATTGATGACTCTCTATTGCACTTGTTTGCTCACATATCCACCTTCTTATTATCTCTCGCTCAATTTCTCTCCCATTCACTACACCTTCCCGTTGTGTCTGTTTTTCCACATTAGCCACTTATTTATTCATGAATAGAGGCGACTTGTTTTTTTTCGCTCACTTATGCGATATTCCCGTTCGTGGCGTTTCCTATTATGATGTCGCGCTGTTCCAAATAATATTGCCATCTCCAGTGCGGCGTGCTTTTATTGAATAACCTTTTCGGAGTGTGATTGCAATTCGAACACGATAATTGCGCCTCACGGAGTCCTGTCCGTAATAATAATAATAATATTCAACTAACTGACCTTTTCAATCTGTCGTGGATAGAAATGTTTACCCCAAAAACTTTTACGCATAAATAAATCCATCGAGAGGAATTGTAACTCGTCAAACAATGGGGCAGATTATAGGAAATGTTTATGATATATGGCACGATTAAAAGGATGTATACTTGCCATGTAAACACTTTTATTAACATTCAAAATTCATAAGGTCACTTGCAGTGTTGGTACTTTGCTTTATTCATATCCTAGCTATAGATTTACGAGCAAACACCACGGAGATGAGATAAATTACGCCATTTCATTTCATTTTCAATATTTCAAAAATGTGTTTTGTTACTAAAAATAGACTTTTGTATCGTTTTAATAACAGTTAGTGATGTTTCAGTGAATTCTTTTCGACATTTCCATTGATTTTTGTAGTCTCTAAAATGATCTACAATTTAGATGTGGAATTGAAAAATATTTTTTTTTTAGTTTTATTGCTTTCGAAATGAGACATGCTGTGGTTGTAAATAAAGAAGGAAGCGACCGTAAAAACAGTTATTCCCATGATTTCACCCGAAATGACCCAATCCTTGGAGAAGAGTAAATTAATTTTTTACTTTATCTCATTTTCACAGTAGCACTGCTAATTATTGATCCATTAACATGCGTTAAGTGTGATCATCAACATCTTAAATTCACTTTTATATATCGCTAACCGCGCGCACGATTACATTGACCCAGAAAGTTTATTTATTTGCTCGAAGAGGCCAATAAACAAACAAAATATTATTAATGATCTCTCGTGTGTTGTCTATTAAAGTGCGAGACTGTGGCATTCATGTACTGAATTCTTGAATTGCAAGTGCCTGCATTTTGGGAAAAGCTGGGTTAAGAGTTGGAAAAAGGGCACACACGTGGAAAAATACTGATGCTTCGGTAGCATTTTAATAAAGCACACTTCCCACCAAAAAAAAAGAAGCTATTTGTGCGTATCCATGGCGCATTTTATCGTCTTGTCACAACAAACCCAAAGTGAATCGGTGTCTTTCTCACACAAGCACCTCATCTCTCTCAGCCATGCCACGAGCCCATTCATTAACGAAGAGTCGAGGCGCGAGAAGAGGCAGAAAAAATTTCAATATTAATTTGACACAAATCACGAGATAATTTCTCATGTCATCTCTCACTCTGTGTCACACTGCTTGGCAGCCATTTCTCGGTGTGTCCACAAATACAAAATAAACTCATCGACAGACACACGGATGAGTGAGAAAAACACTCAAGCATCATTCAATAATAACAATTTTCCAAGACGAAGACGTCAGATACTCGAAAGAGCACACATATGTATGTATATGTATATGATGAAATAATGAGAAAATACACATAGTTTGCATTTGAGAAAATGATCACTTTTCATGGTAATCAGTGAATCACTCTGGCTGGGCTTCTTTTGCAAAAACAAGGCACTTTACAGACTGTGTGATTCACTTCATTAAATAGTACATTTAATTTGGAAGCGAAAATATTTGTTGAGTTGAGAGAAAATGTTGAGATTGCGAGGAAGTGTAGTTGGACAAAGAATTTAAATGGCAAATATAGGCTGTGAATAGACTTCTATGCTGCCGAGCTACAAACACGGACTTCGAATTGCCTAATCTGTACTTGCTAAATAAGTGTAATAAAAAGAATTTATATTCAAACTAGAATCATGTTAATAGTTGAAGAATATTTAAGATTTTCACTTGAGAATGTCTCGAGAATACACAGTAAGCCGTTGAATATGATAATGGTTCACATGTGAATTTGCCTAATAGGGTTTACTCAGCCTCGATATCTATGAATGCACATTATATCCTGCTCAATATCAGAGTCTCAATCTTGCAGTCAATCTGGCTGTGAAATTATTCCACCCACTGTTTGGGTGGGAAATAACGAGCGAGAGCGAGTGCAATAAATCAAGTGATTGGCTATTTTGCAGAGTGCTCATCGAGCAGTGGATTCGCGCCAAGTACGAACGCCTGGAGTTCTCCCTCAATGAGCGACCCAGTTATACTTCTGGCCACATGGAGGGCTTCCTCATGAAGCGCGGCAAGGAGGACAGTCGCTACCAGCCGCGTAAGTTTGTTCTGTGCGAGACGGATGACACGCTCAAGTACCATGTGAAGGAGAGCAAGGACCCAAAAGCCGTCCTGCGAATATCTGAACTCAATGTGGCATTCGCGCCGCCCAAGATTGGCCACATGAACTCCATGCAGCTGACGTACTTGAAGGACGGCTCCACCAGGCACATTTACGTGTACCACGACGACCCGGAAGTGATTAATAACTGGTACATGGCAATTCGCTGCGCGAAGTTGCACCGCCTGCAAGTGGCATTTCCGTCCGCGTCCGAGGCGGAACTCGTGCATCTGCTGACGAGGGACTTTGCCCGCGAAGGGTGGCTGCTCAAAACTGGACCACGACCCTCTGATGGCTACAAGAGACGCTGGTTCACCCTGGACAACAGGTGAGATTCGCAATGAATATGTATATAATGATCCTTGAACTCCTGAAGAATCATTTGCCTCGCTTTTCCCAAAATCCAATAATGTTCCATGGCCAGTATGCTTTAGTGTCAACCCAAAAGCCATAATCTGAAATACAATCTTGCATTTACGATTATGTTGATGCTGGATGTTGAATATTGCATCAGACGAGACAATTGCGATTTATCAAGTTACATTGTCCGAATGATAAGAGATGATTTTTATAGGTCTCCATCCAATTATTTATCGGAGTTTACGACTGTGCGCTTCTTTCAGGAAACTCATGTACCACGACGACCCGCTGGACGCTTATCCGAAAGGCGAGATCTTCCTGGGCCACCAAATGGACGGCTATAGTGTCCGAATAGGGGCACCGCAGGGCGCCAAGGATCAGGGCTTCAGCTTTACGCTCTTCACGCCCGAGAGGGTGTTTAATTTGTCTGCCAGCACTGAACAGGAGCGCGATGAGTGGATGCACGAGATCCAGAAGGTGCTGGAACGTCCGCTCACGCCGCAAGACAGCTCAAGTGAGTCTCCCTGTCCTGTCTTCAGACTTTCACTTTTGAGTTCTCTTGGCATTTGCTTGACTAACAGGCTGTCCTCACTGATGATCCTCTTCTGAAATGATTGTGTGTATTCCTTCCGTAGGCAAACGGAGGAGAGGCTTTTATTTCATTCACCGTCTCACGAAATTACTCTATGGAAAATGATTACTTTTAGCCTTGACCTCAAAAAAAAAACATGAGAGACCCACCAAAAGTCACACAAAAACCTTCTCATTGCAAGCGTGAAAAGTCTGAAAATTGGGTAAATAACCATAATTATTTTGCTACCTTTTTAAAAGCACTTTCTCTCTGTTTATCTGTTATATTTTTTTTTGGAAAATACTGTCTGCTCTTAGATTACAACACTTTCAATTGGTTGCGGTTCTCTTAAGCTTCCCTTTGGGTGTGTTGGAGCAAGAGAAACAAAAAGCTCGTGACAAAACTCTATACGATAAAACCACGTGAATGTCTGGTGAAGGGGAGTTTTTACTGCTCCGCAAGTGTATCGTCTTTTGTGTGTGCAATTTCGTCTGTGATTATTTAATTGTTTGTCTCTGAAGAGAGCGCGAAAAAATATTACAAATAAATATGAATGTGAACAAGAGGAATAAAAAAACATCGGGCGCGCGTGATAACAAACTTTCTATGGACAATTGTTTTCTCAATTGATAACCTGCTGAATGTGTCTTATCGCGTCGTTTATCGATAGTGCCCGCAAAGCCTCATTTGGGGAGCTTCTATCCTCTTCACGTGAGAGAAGCCCTGAGGTTTCGCAATGACGCGGCACTTCTAGTCACTAAAATTAGATGTATTTGTTTGCTTCGGGGAAGATTGTCACTTGAGAAAAACACGAGAACGTACAAAATAATAAAATTGCAATTGGGGCATCTTTCTTTGCTCAAGTGCGCTCTGTAGACGTCTTTTTTTGTGTTGTTGTCATTGCAAAGAAGGAAAAAATATGCAAAAACAGCGTATTGGAAATAATTCTATCGCATTGCACAACGATGTTAATGGTTAGTTTGGGAAGAAAGAGTGAATGAAGCACAGTGGAGAGCAATTGAACTGACGCCAAATTTTGGAAAATTACTCATTTCTCATCAAATTAGCTTAGTGCGAAAGCTCTTGGCAAATTCAATAATCTGTGAATTATTTCCAATGCTGCACTTCTTGCTTTTTCTCTGCAAATATAAGAAGAAAGATATATGGTGAAGGTCTGTCTCTGTGTCTCTCCGTATTAGTAACAGAACACTATGTTTTTTCTGCTGCATAGAAACCTCGCTTGTTCACATTTCACTAGATTAATCGTCTGTTTAACCTGATTTTTTTGCAGTTTCTGCTAGACTCATTCGGAAGCGAACAGGAACAAATTCAATAAACATCTTCACGGGACGATAATGAAGGATGACGGTGGCGAGATGGCACTTTTAGAGCTGCATTGCGTCTCCGTGAATAGACTTTCTCTTATCCTATCTTATTTATGTACAAAGATTAATTGGAGAGTGACTTTTATCCTGTTTCGGGGAGAATGATTGTCATGCTATTTTATTTGCTGATTTTAAAAGAAAATAATTATATTTAAGTGTTCCCTATAATTGTAGAACAGTGGTCCCTCGTGAGGCTGAGTGGCCGTGGATAGAGGCGAAAGAAAGTACCATAGTTGAGAAATCTCAGAAGGATGGTTTTCTGGGAGGAAAAGCAATACAAGTCACCACCGCATGTAATAACATTAAAGAAAGAAAAAAAAGTAATGTAGATTTCCTAGTGGAAATAGTAAATAGTGGATGAAAACACAGTTGAATGGATTGATAAATGGCAAAAACAACTGGAAAAATACTCCCAAATAATAAAATAAATAGCAATTTTTCATGTAAAGAAAAAGTAAGAGGAAAAATTAGTGAAAATTAACGATACTTTCTAGCT
Source organism: Phlebotomus argentipes (assembly GCF_947086385.1). Lineage (NCBI taxonomy): Eukaryota > Metazoa > Arthropoda > Insecta > Diptera > Psychodidae > Phlebotomus > Phlebotomus argentipes. The sequence goes on along the minus strand of NW_026776181.1, from coordinate 1,269,177 downwards.
CTATTTAAAGGAAAGATAAAACAATTTTTATTTCTTTGATTGTCATCACTAGAGATAAATTTATTGTCCTAGTAATTTAAACGGAAGGTCCTTTTAGGAATATTGTGTAAAGTTGTAAAAGAAATTATATCTATTTATATGACTTATCCATTTTACATATAAAATAATAGATAAACAAATTCTTACCTACATTAGGTATTTAATTTTCTTATTTACAAGTCCATCTGTTTGAGATAGTGGTAAAAAGTTTAGCACAAAGTGTAAGAATTTCGACAATTTGGCAAATGATAAAAAAAGAGAAAAATTGTAGCTTCTTTACGATAATTTTAAGAATTTATATTATAAAATTAATGAGATTGAATGATTACATGAAAAATTTTACCAAAACAGAATAATAAGGCCTTTTTTTTACTATCTTCACGCATCATTTCTCCGTCTTTCATAGGAACTCTCCTCATAAGCTAATCCATAAGACTTAATCAATTGCTCCCATTCTCTCTGTTCCACCGTTTTTTCGTACTTCAATTCGCCGAAATACGTTTTCTCGACTTCCCGGAAGTGGAGTTTCTCAAAAAGTTTAACACTCGTAGAGTTTTTCTCGCCAATGATGGCAACAAACTTCCTGATCTGTAAACTACGAATGCAGTAGTTCATCATCAGGAGCGTTGTTTCTAGGCCAAAACCCTTCCGACGGGCGGTAGGTTCTGCTATCATTATTGTTATTTCTCCTGTCGGGACGCTAGTCTCATCCTCATTTGGCAGGAGAAATACATTTACATCTCCGACCATAGATTTTACCTCATCTGCGGTTTCCCGGTACAGATTCTTATCCAAAACAATAAAGGTGTATTCTGCAGAACACAAAAAGAGTGTTTTTCTCCAATAATGAATAGAAATAATCTTCTTACTATCTGAATCATCCCTCCAGGACTTCTGCATTTGGTATTCTTCTTCGAGAGACAAAGGAGAACTGCTTGTTGCTTCCTGAAGTTCTGGGCTCTTCATCCACTCGTGATATCTTCAAAAATATACTAGCAATTATTACTCAAATAGTTGAAAAAGATTTTGGAGGATTTCATTCTTACTTTGGGACATGGTTTTCCTCGTAAGGCACTAAAATAACACGACTGGACACTATTTTCAGGCACTGCTTCATCCTGACGACCAACAAACACCCAACCAATAAAGCGAGGTTAAACTCGCCACTGGAAAGGCGCTCAGCTTTCCAGGCGCCAACTTCAAAAAATACTCATAAATCACTTGCATTCTTTATTCGGCAAGAAAATTATTCAGAAAATTATTCTTTAATCCTTTTTCTCTTGTTGTTTCTTCAATGAACTCAGCTTTGTTAGACAATCATCGCGCCAAGCGCGTCTCTCAGCCAGTTTGTCTAGAGAACACATTTCCTCCAGCTGCTTGGCCACTTCTGCTGCCTGAGGTCCTTCCATCCGCGGTGTGGGCCCCATTGTCTCACTCACAGCGAAGATGGTCTTACTGTAGCGATCGCAATAGCTCAACATACCTTCTGCGTTCAGATGAGCTGTTTCTAGAGGACCCAGGAAAGCATATCTCATGCCCAGACCGTCGGACATCACACTATCGATATCCTTTACACTGAGGATTCCATCGGCCACGAGTCGCCACACCTCGTTCAATATTGCATACTGAATCCTGTTGAGGGCAAATCCCTCGATCTCCCTACTCAGCGACACAGGCTTCTGCCCAATCTCCTCCATAATGGCGCGTGTCTTCTGTGCCACTTCCGGACGAGTCCATGGAGCCGGAACAACTTCCACAAGAGGCACGTAGTAAGGGGGATTTACTGGATGAGAGACGATGATTTGATCGCGATGCTTCAAGTCCTTGCTGAACAGTGAAGGCATGAATGTGCTCGTAGAGCTGGACAGGATCGTCCGAGAGTCAACATACTTGTCCAATTCCCTGAAATTTCACAAGAGAAGACAATGCACTTTAGAAATTTGGATCCTTTGATGATGGAAAGACAATAGTTACTCACTTATAGACTTTCAGTTTAAGCTCCAGGACCTCTGGGACGCACTCCTGCACGAAGATCGCATCCTTCAGCGTGGCAGCGAGATCCGTAGATCCTCGAATGCAGGAAAACTGCTGAACAGCGGACAACTTTCCCCTGAGAAGCCCTCCAGCTTCGAGTTTCTTGAGTTCCGCCTGGATATGTTGCAGCGCTTTGTCAACCTGCTCAGGAATGATGTCGTAGATGGTGACTTGGTAGCCCACAGAAGCAAATAGCATTGCCCAGGAGCCCCCGATCAAGCCACTCCCAATTATTCCGATCTTCTCACTTCGCGATGCCATTCCTTTGCCTCTGACCTTCAACAAGCGACTGAGCTGCGCAGTTTGATCACCGGAGAAATCGAGCTATTGGAAAGTGACCGGCACTTACAGTTAAAATGCCAGTCTCCGCGCTTTTTTGCCTTATCTGCCCGTCTCTTCCGTCCCGGATCCCAGGAAACCCTCAGCTCTATCTCGCTGTTCTATTATTCAATTGAGATAATGGTGTTTGTAGCTGTTTCCCCTCGCTTATCAGCCGATTTGGCAGTCTTCAGTTGAGATGATGAGGCGGCTTTATTGCACTCTTCTCAAAAGTCTGTAAATCAACTTCTTACAGCCAACCTGTTTGCCCACCCGAGGCGCGGACAAGGGCAAGAAGCGGTGAGACAGCGATAAAATAGGTGAACTTTCGCTGAGAAATGCAAACTGTTTTGTCGCTCTGTTGAATTATATAAAGGAAAAACAAATACTAAACAGAGACAAAGCGCATGCGCCAACGCTGCTTTGACGAAGAGAGGTTTTAAAAACCACAGGAAATATTCAAGAAACTGAAAGGAAAATTTCACTATACATTTCTTTAGAACAGCGAGTGATCATCATTATCAAATATTGTCTGAAACATCCTGAATCTGGGCAAACAATCAGAATACTTTAAGTAGAAAATAGAAAGGATTAATTCCTCTCTAAACATTTATTAGATCTGTAAAAAAGGTTGTCACTGATGCGAGGATAAGTTAGCTTGTGAAAAATGATGTGCAAATACTTAAGATTGTGCTGGCCATTTCACTTGGTGATGTTCTTTTCGGCCGTGCCTGTCCACTCTTCGTTCAGCTGCACAGTCACTCCCAAATCCCTGAGCGCCGATTTTACGTCATACGTGATACTGGGATGCTCTTTTAGGGCGAGATTGAGTACGTCCTCAGCTCCCTGCAAGTCATTTCATTACACACTAGAGACTGTCTTTGCTTGTGAAATAAGCCTTTGAGAAACTCACTTGAGAGATGAAGGCGTTGCACTGATCCCGCGAACGGGACACCATATTTCGGATGGAATGGGCGCCGGATCTCTGCACGAATTTGCTCTTCTCGTGCACTTTCATGCAGCCCACAATCACTTCAGCAGCGCCAGCGTCGAAGAAAGCCTGGCTGTTCTCTTTCACGCGCAGCGTGAGCATAGCGATGGCAGCCAAAGCGTAACGCACGAGGGATTCATTAGCCTGATGAGTGCTCAAGAGACTGGTGATTAATGGAGCTGCGCCCTGTTGAATAATCTTCACTTTCACAGCATCATTCCCGGCTAGAGCTTTGAGCAACTTCAAGCCTTCGCGGAGAAGTTTCAGACTCTCAGAATGCTCTCCCATTGCGCTCAGAGTGAACTTGAGTCCTCCGGCGTCCTCAACGAGCAGACAATACTCATTTCTCACCGTGAGAGTGGCAATGGTCAGCAGAAGATCACTCACCACGTCTCTGTCGCCTTTGAAGTCTACAAAATATAGAGTGAGAATTGGAAATGAAAGTCTGAGACAGTCAATAAATCCACTCACCATAGAGCAGTTTCGTAAGATCGGCCAGGCAGGACTCAGCAATGGTCCTAGCATGCTCATGAGCCTTCCCAAATTCCACCCGGATGTCATCATCCAGAACTAGGTTCCGAAAGAGACTGCACAATTCCCTGACAAGCACTGGAGATCGCGTCGCCAGGAAATTCTTCAAAGTCTTCACGGCGCCCTCCTCTATGATCATCTGACGATTCATCTCGTGAAGGATGCACACCTTCTGAAGCCATCGGAGGCACTCCCGGACACAGGATTCATCAGTTTCCGTTTGCAAAAGCCGAATGGCTGCATGTAGGCAATCATGAGTGAAGATGTCAGGTTGCTTTTCTGAGAGAATTCCGAGATTTTCAAGGATTCTGTATAGGACTTCCTTATCGCGAGGTTCAGAGTCCAAAACTTTCTTCAGGGCGTTCAAGAGAGCATCATTTGCGCCATTTTTCGCCGCCAGGACACGATGAGGAAGAGTCTGTAAGTCAAAACATTGTTATTTTGATGAGAGACATTCTCAAGGCAAAAGTCTCACCTTTGAGCACTCCTCTGAGATCACTTGCACCTTCTCCAAGAAGTCTTTCCTGTTTTCCTCAGTCAGTTGTTCAATCTCCTTGAGTTCCTCAATTCTCTCCAGCACTATTGGCCGTCCTGTCTCGCTGTTCACCTTCAGATCAACTATGATGTTCGCCAGATTCACGCCCTGTGCCTGAAATTGCTTGATGGTCTCTTCTTTGGCCTCTTCCACGGACATCTCGAACTCCAGGACATTCTCCTTCACAGTGTCATCGAAGGTCTCCTGGCTGATGACTTTGGCCATTGTCTTTCCAGCGGTGAATCACAGAACACAGGGAAAAAAGAGAGCGACTTTCACGTAGGCGAACTTGTCTTTCTGCACTGAATTCACCACTCTTGGCTTTATTTGGAAGTGGTGGACTGAATACTGGATCACTCTTTTGCTTTTTGCGACTGCAGAGCTCAGAAAAGTGAGTGAAATTGGCCAAAGAGGCAGTGAAGTCTCCCTACTTTCCAGTCAGCTGGCCAGCCATGAAAACAATGCGATTTTCCAGAAAGCGGTGAACCACCAACACATGCGACGTGTGTCACTTGCTGTGCGTGTGTTAACACTTCCATTGATGAATCAACTCAACGCGTGTTTCTTGCAATGGTTTCGTTTTTCACTGAATCCACGCAAGAAAAGAGCGGAATGAGCAAAGAATTTTAAGATTCTTTAGAATCCCAGATAAAATATACTTTTTGCTTTCACTGAATTCAAACAGAAATGGCTTACCTTGAGAAAGTTTCAGGGAAGGATTTTTCTATGTCGAATTCTTTTCGAGGCCCCAGAAATTGGCTCAAAAACCTAACACACCAAATAAACGCTAGTTTCCCTTTGCAATCTTTAAATGTTTATTTGAAAATTCATATTTAATTTTAGTTAATATACAGACAAAACATGTAGAACTCTCTACACTTGTATAGGATGCGCATTTACCAAAGTTTATCCATCGCGATTTGCCATTCTTGAATGTTGAATTTCTTAGTCATCAAATCAATTGTAAATATAACAAGTAAAGATCCCCCATTTGATTTAATGTTACATGAAGTCATCGTAATCATCATACTCTTCGTAGCCATAGTCCGTGATCTTCGATTGCTGCCAAGAAAAGTGGTGAAATTGGCGTGTGAGATGCTTTTAGGGCATTTGTAGTTTCATTTTATATACTCACAGTGTCTCCGTCATATCTCAATTTAGCTCGCGATTTGGCCTTGCCCTTTTTACTCTTCTCCCTCTCCATTTTTTGCTTCTCCGTGTACAAATTGTCCACTGTGGTTTTCACCTTCTTCAAGTCAATCGAATTCACTGGAAGAGAAGAAACATTAGACTTATCAATTGTCGTCTTTGGAAGGCTATTTGTCGTTTCGCTCCTTACAATGTACACAGAGATTGCGAACTAAATCTTCAACAAATCCCGGAAAGTCATCCTTGCTCTTGAATGTGGACGCTTTTCTGCTTATGGCTTCGGCTAGTTCAGTGAATTCCGCCTTATTTGTGGGGTACATTGCATCGATTCCCTCTCCGGACAGGCGTTCACCACTCACGCCCAGCAATTCCTGAGCATTCTTCAGGTCAGACTCCCTCTGTTCCTTCTCGATCCTGAGTTTCTCCGCCATCTGCTCTTCCGGTGTCATGGCCACCTTTTCCTGCTCCAATCTCTCCGTCTCTTCCTGTTGGAGACGCTGCACAACAGAAAGACAGTTTAATACTCTCCGTAAAAATTTAACACACACTCTGGCCTTGTTTACCTCTTTTTCTGCTATTTTATCCTGCAATGTCTTCTTGGGTTTCGCTTTCGTTACTTTCGCCTCGACTTTCTCCTCATCCTTCTTCTCCTCCTCATCCTCCCAGTTGTCCTGCAGAACAATGATAACAGCTGTAAACTCTCTGAAACACATAACCTCACAAATCCACGACATAGAATGCATCCGGATGGGACTTCTACCGGGTGCAGCCTCACCTTCACATCGTCGTCCTCGTCCTCGCCCTCCCACTTGTTGACATGTGTCTTCGGCGGAATCGCACCCCGATCAATTTTGTCGGCAATTTGCTCTGCAAGTGTGGCAAGAGAGAAAGTCAATTCCGGATAGGAGAAATGTGACACGCATCGCGCCTCCTCACCCCAATCGTCATCCATTCTGCAGCCAGTGCTGTGCAATGCGATCTACGCTTGTTTGTCCAAGGATCCGGGATCACTGTCGTCAGAAATTATTACTCAGGTATGAGCTTAGGGGCTGTGAAAAAAGTCTTGATATCGAGAAAAACTTAGACGTGTGTACTGCACATTCACTTTTCCACCTGACGTTTGAGGTGCGCGCGCGCATGACATTTCCTTCCAGGCTGTTGACACTTCCAGTACCGGAGCGGCAGAAATGTAATTCATGGTAAATACCAACTGAAAAATAAGGAAATTACGTCTACTTCGTGAAAATTGGGTCATATTTTGAAAATATTACAATTTCCATGAATATTAGCGCATTTTCTTTAACGCTCGGAATTTCCAATATTCCAATGTATTCCACATGGCAACCCTCCTGTATAACGCACTTTCCGTCGCACATTCCGTCCGCAGTGGCGCTTTCAAAGTGTGACAGCTGGTAATCAGGAAGTGATTTTGAGACGAAAGTCTTCCTTTTCCAGCCTTTTTGCAATGTTTTGAGACGTGCAATCCCAAGATCAGCAATGGCATTTCTCTGTCCAGTGCGCATACGGCGTGGGAAGAAGAAAAAGGGTAGGAAAAAGTGACGGAAACGCAGTGAAATGAGCCAAATTGTAATGCAATTTTGTAATCTGTCCATGTCAGCACTGGGAGCCGAGCTGGACAAGGATCTCACGCTTCAGGGCGGCCTGGGACTGAATCATGGCATGGGGCGTATCACGGGATCTGCCAGCATTGAGACACTGGTGCGTGTGGGCATTGAAAAGGAGCACGGCCTGAGTCCGGACTCAAAAATGGTGGTGATGCACGACTTCACGCCGTGCGTGGACGACGAGCTGGAAGTGAAACGCGGGCAGATTGTTAACATCCTGTACCGTGAGAATGACTGGGTGTACGTGATTGGACAGGACACGCGGCAAGAGGGCTTCATTCCGCACTCCTACTGTGCTCCTTTCAATACCCAACTCGCAGATTTGGCCATCAAGAAGAAACTGCCCAGAGACCAAGTGGTGGGCTTAACCACAGTGGAGATCAACGAAGGGGCGCCCGAGATTGCGACAGAATTGATGGACGACTCAGCACCGGGATTGATGGGTCTGCAAACCTCTCTCAAACACTCTCAGGCAATATATTTTTGAGTTAATATTGAGGATGTTGAGTCAATCAATTCTTTTTTTTCTTTCAATCCTGTAGGCCAGTTTGAGTTCCGAGCCTGACTTCTTGCCATTCGCCAAGGACCCCAGCGGTCGTTACATCGTGCTTTACACCTTCATTGCGCGCGATGAGAACGATGTTTCCGTGGAGCGCGGAGAGTTTGTGACTGTACTGAATCGGGAGGATCCGGACTGGTTCTGGATTGTGCGCAGTGATGGCCAGGAGGGTTTTATCCCCTCTGGCTTCGTCTATCCCGCCGACAATGTGCTTCAGGGCAACGTGAAGGCACCCTCAAATGCTCCCAACAATAATAACAACAACAACAATAACAGCTTATCTACGCCCAGTTGTCCTGCCAATCCTGCTCAGACGGCTGCGCCGATTTCCGGGGCCACAGCAAATGGCAATGGGGCTGGTCAGCAGATTCTGGGCGGCTCTGAGGATCTGCGCTATCACGGCACGGAGCTGGTGATGCTGTATGATTATAAAGCACAGGCTCCGGATGATTTGTCCGTGCGCCGTGGCGACTGGATTTACGCCGATCTGAACAATCAGACTGTGGATGGGTGGCTGTGGGCGTACGCACCGAAGACGCGAAAGTATGGCTTCATCCCCAAGGCGTACGCCAGGCCACCGGCGATGACTAGCCTGTAGCGGCAGCACTGAAAGGTGAGTTATTGCGCCCTGGCGGTCATTCTTCAGTATTGTCTTGAGACATTCATCGAAATCGACTCAATGGCTCACCAGCATGCAATGCTTATCCCCGGTGTGCAGATGCCTTTTAAGCCCCTCCTCAGAAAGCTTCCGACGGCTCGGGAATCTCCAGTGAAATGCATTTAATGGATATTTTTACACTGATATTTTATTTTGTATGCTCTACTAAAATTTCTCTGATGTATTTTTTTTATACAAATTATAATATTTAACAATCCGAATCTTTTCAATGGCTCTTGGGCGCGACAATGGCCTGCCTTTTTATAGTTTCCGCAAGTTTGGCCTTGGCGGCATTTATTTGTTCTTCGGTGACTGTCTGAGGCAATTTTAGGTCCTCTTGCTCCCGTCGAATAAACTCTAGATTCTTGATTTTACGCTTCAGAAAGTCCACCTGCTGCGATTCCAAATGCTTCTGGTAATCCAGTAGCTTCTTCTGTATGAGTTCCTCACAGTGCGTGTCAGTCAGCTTCCGGACAGCATACTTTCTGCCTAGAATAACATGCTCTGCCGCATAAGGTTTGTAAACCAAATCCAACTTTTCCAGGATCCACTCAAATCTTCTGTAGTCCCAACGTCTCATATCGTTCAGATTTTTTTTCCGCTTTTCGATCAACTCCTTTAAGTAGACCTTCAACATTCTGTTTCTGGGATGAACAGCGAAGATTTCCTGCAATCGGCGAATTCTTGCCGTCTGATCGGCGATGAAAGTCTCCATCGAACCCTCGTCTTGCGCGTGTCTCTGCACCTCAGCCTTCATCTGATTCCTCAAGTAGTGGCCAGTCTTCTTTCCTGGGTATCTCCCGAGTGTGAAGAGCTCCCGCACAATGTCATCAGCTTCGGCTAAGAGCTTAGAATTCCGGTATTCTTGCACCGGCAGCGTTAGATCCACACGAGCACTCCCACTCAAGTCGCCACTCTTTCCAGGATGCGTGCAGCAAATCCTCTCCGGACGAACCCACTTTATGGGCAGTTCGGGCTTAAAGAAGCGCACCTGGTGATTACGGAGCCCAGGAAAGGGCACAATTTTCCTGAACAAACTCATCCTTTGCCAGCACGAGTAAACTGGAAAAGACACACGATGACAGTGTGCTACTTCCAGACTTCCAGTTATATGCGTCAACAGCGCGAAAAATGAAAATTTACTTTGAGAGGATATTCTGTTATTACTTTCTAATTGAGAACACTCCCTTGTACAATCCAATTCTAGGCAGATCTTCAGGGTTTTTCGAGGCTTTTCCGTGATGCAATTCAGTGAACTATCATACAATCATACATTTCCAATATTTCATGAAATTTTGGCGTGAAATTTATATTAGTCCCGAAAGCAAATTTGTATAACAGTAGGTATGTCAGATGGCTTCTTAGTGTGTGCGTTGATTTCCCTGGAAAGTATGTGTTGAGTGTGTGCCTGCAAAAAATGCTCGAAATTGCTGATAAAAATGCTATCAATGTGAATATCTGCCGCTAAAGTAGTAATTGGAAGTTCACTGACACAATTGGGTACTAAAAAGTAAGTAAATTCGCACCAAATCACACACTTTTGGGACTCCCAATTGGGCCCCCGTTGACAGCCTTGTGAGAAAATCTTGGCGAAAGGGAAGAGAACACGCCTTATTGGAGCAAAAGTGAATAAAAATCCCCATTTCAGTGCCTTATCCTAACACCCAAGCATGAAACATTGTGAGAAATTCTAGAAAATTCGCGTGAAGAAAATGCACAAGGGGCGAAGCACCAGGAAAAGGGGCTTGGTCTTCATGGCTGTCAAGTGGTCTCGAGAGAAATCACGGCAATTTTCTTCAAATTAGCTACATTTTCTACCTTCTGGGAGGATTTTCCACTTGAAGCGCCCCAAAGTGCCGTGAGGAAGTTGTGCAATCTCACTTGGAGACTTTCCAAGTGAACCAGAAAAATGCACATACAAAAAGGGAAAAAAGAATCGATGAATAGTGGAAAAATTTCCATAAAAAACACACAAGTGCGGAGTTCAACGACTCTCAAGTGCGCCAAGTGCTGGGATTTTCATGAAAAAATTTCAGGAAATTTGCTGTTGCGAGATTCAAATGGCAGTCCTCAAGATTTGACCTAAAAACGAAACATATCGCGTGAAAAATGGAAATTTTCATCAAGAGAGTGAACTCATTTCCATCAACATTGCATCACGTTAACCCATTACAGGCATATTAGAAGATATAATAAAAAATTGGCAAAAAAAAATTTAGAGAACTCTTTGAGAGATTGGCTTGAAGTAGGTATGTGTATCTAGAAACAAATTGAGACAACAAACTAGCGAATAAATTGAATGTTTAATCTATTCCTCACTTAATGAATAATTCACTCATTAATGAATTGTTTCAATGCAATCATTTTTTTAATCCCGTAACAAGTCATATGAATTACATGTCAAGAGATGACGCAGAACATACAAAGTCACAAAATAAATAGGGACCGTAAAAGCTTTAATACCTCGACTGTAGGCTTTAATTACTGCTAATATTGGAGTCTTCTTTATGCTCTCTTAAGGTTGATTATTCATACAAGTAAATAGCTGAAAAAAAGTATTTCAAAGTTTCAAAGCACTGCAGTTTATTTTTACATCTAATTCTACTGATTAAGAGTTAATATATTTTATTAAATAAATTCTATAAAGTTTTCACGAGACTGTCTTGCGATTTACTCTCAGATCTTTAAGTTTCATCCAAAAGATAAGAAAATCATCCGGTAATTAATCACGCGAATCAATTGGAATTCCGTGTCTTCACAACAATCAGTGATGATGAGTGCACAAACTAATTAATGTCTAATAGTGGATCCCCTGTGCACGGCACTCTACTAAATTCTATTAGCGTTGGAAAGACTGTAAAGGTGTGACGACAGTGGTGATAAGAGCTCATTGAGATAATCATAGTTGAAACCAAGAGCTGAACTCGATTTTTTTTTCTAATGCATCCGCTTCCCATCAACTGATAATGGCAATTGGAGTGGAAATGTGGAGAAAAAGAAGCACTCGCTTGTTAATAGGAGTGTTGTCTGGACAAACAGGCCGCAGTCCAATTAATCTATACCTTGTAGCTGCACATTGGCACGTTCTCTCGCCTTCACCACACCGATGTGGGTATTTTTAGGCCCAAAACTGAAAAGCGAGAGCCATTGAGGAGCTGTGAAGACTCATTCGCGTCGAGTGGAAGCCTCATTCATAGTGTTTGCAGAAAATTCAGTGGGGCAAAAATAGCCTTGGCGAAGAGTTGCTGAAACTGTGATTTGCCGTCAATTGTCTGCTCCATAATTATACAAGGTGTGGCGCATGAAGTGCTTCTTGCGAAGGGACAAGGCCTAACTCACCGTCTCTAAAATTATGTCAACAGTGGCAAATGTAGTGCAAATGTTTTCCTTACTTCGGCTCTCCACAACTCTGTAATCCGTTTGCCTTTCTTGTGCTTGCGGGTGGGAAATCTTTTATCAGTTGATCCCCAACGCGTATTGTAAAACAAACAGCTGAGTTTTAAAATACATTTGTTAGTAAAATGTGATTCAGACTCAGCGATTATGTCATTGTTTATTCTGTTTGCCATTTAGCATGTGTTTCTTAACTTTTACCGAAGAGAAGAGCGCTGAAAAAAGTCAAAACAAACAGACAAAAAAGCCGAAAGAGAACCAAAAATAGCGCTTCTTTTTATTCATTCGAATTTAATCGTCGCAATTCTGTTTATATTGAGGTTCACAAGTTTAAGCTTGAGTGTCTGCGCGCCGAATATTTTTTCGAGTGAGGAGAAGAAAAGTGCTGGGAAAAATAAACCAGTCTTGATAATCGGTATCGCAAAACGCCTTCTTTCACGCCCAAAATGGCACAGCCTTGACATTGAAAGTGTTATTTGCGAAGATGTGACAATGAAGGAATTGGATAAATTATCACTCTCCGATTTGTTTGATTTTTCTGGTGTTGGGCAAATGCTTCTCTGTAAAGCCAGATGTTCAATTCTTTTCGAAAAATTCCAAAGTGCTGCGCCTGTTATTTTCCATAATGAAGGAGTAGATTTGCAGAACGCTATTTTAGTCTAGAGAGAAAATGACTTTTGAATCGGCTAAAAGTTGATATTTTGCTATAAAGACTTTCCTGTTGTTTAATCAGAAGACAACAAACAAGAGTTAGTGCAATCGCTGAGAGGTCAAAGTTGGATGTGTACAAAAAGCAAGTGCGCATTTTCAGAAACTGTCCATTTCAGCGATTACAGCATTAATGGAGATGCTTCCTACAATTTGCGTTTATTTCCTTTATTTAATGCATCCTATATAATACTTTGTATCCCTTCAATTATCATCTTTGTAAGCTACTGATATCAATAGATTTGTGATTTTTTATCGAATCCAAAACCTCAGATTTGATCGCAACAACTTTGTGGTCCTGTTGCAACTTGACTTCATGAAAGCGCTTGAAACAATCCCTTTCGATCTCATTCTTTGCAACTGTGTCATGATTCTCTCACTTTCATTGCTACTTTCCGTTGTTTCAAAAGTTCTTGCGCTCTATATTTTCTTCACATTTTCTGCGAATAGTATCAAAATCTGAGTTTAGCATTGGAATTATATTGGTTTTGCGTGATGAAATGATATTCTTACCTTTTAAATGGATTTTCTAATTTTACTCCTTTCGCATTTGCACAATAATTATGGGTTAAATAAGGATCTCATGATTGATTGCTTCGTGACGATGATTCTTGAGCAAGTTGACAAGGTGGTAATTGTGAAAAGTGTTGATATAGCATGAATAATAATTATGGCGATCCCGTGTATTGATTTTTTCGCTATCAGGTCTTCTTCTTTTGGTTCCTTCCCGTCTGCATTTCGGCTCCACTTCGTCATCGTCTACTAGTGAGAAAAATTATGTTGCTCCACTTGTCGCACGTGCTGCTCGGCTAAGGGGAAAAGTCCTTCGCTTCGAGGTATTCCTGGGGAGAGACGGAAGATTCCTCCGTCGTCTGCGTTGAGGTCTGGAGAGTGCCATTGAGGCAGGGAAGGGTGTGAAAGGGGAGTGGAAAGCGACACACAGGAACGTGTGTGTCTCTTGAACAAGGAATATTGAGGTTCTCTTTGGCCTTTGGCGCGCATGTCCTTCGCTATTGATTACACATTGAGGCAAGACTCTGGGAGAGAGCCATTGAAAGTCCAAAGCAATTCCCAAAGTGAAATCTCTCAGTGTTGACGATTCCTGGGTTGCATCTCTTTCCTGATCTCTTACACGACTAGACTTGCTGGAAAAGTGACTAGGAACTGTGAAAGAATTTCTGCTATTTCTATCACACGGGGTATCTCACTGAAGGTAAGAAGTGTATGTGTGTGATTTATTTGGGAATGGTGAATGTGGGTTTTCCTGTAGGAAAAGGCCCAGCCCATTTTACCTTCAAAAATTGCGTCGCTTTTTCCCTATCATTGTCCTCTTTGTTGATTTTCGCTCTCATTTTTTTCATTAAATTGCGACCTCAAGAGCCAATTTCTTCACCCCTTAAAGTCTTTGTTCGGACGTTTTCCCTGTTTTCAGCTGGGATTTTGAGCGAAAAAGCATAAGAGGGGAAGAATTGTGACGCAGCAGAAAAATTCTGGTGATTCTTCAACCATTGAACTCGGTGGGTTTGGTCATGGTGGGTTTGCTGTGCAAAATTTTTGAGGTGGTGAAACGCCTTATCTTCAATTCTCACCTTTTCTTTTCTCCGCGAGAATATTCCATCCAAGAGTATCTGCGATTTTTCGCGGATGTGACAAATAAATTGGTCTGAATTGATTTCAATTGCTTTCCAATGTGCCTCTGGCGGTGGAATCATTAGTTATACATGATTTTTCTAAATGATTTCTTCCATCCTTGGCATCTCATTGAGGATCTGGGAAGTCGACGGAAGACATTGTGATGATAGCCTGGAAAGAAAAATCCATCTATAAATACAGTGGAAGTCGTCGTGAGCGTAATTTCTAAAATTAGTCAAGTGGAAGGTCATGAGGAGAGTTATCAGATGCTCAAATGGGTCATGATTTTGCAGTCCAGCCAAGACCAGATTTTGCGATCAATAACACTTGCACATTTGCTCACACACTATGTGATTGGCTTCTGATTAAATTACAATTTGATCATTTCCCTAATGGTTTTTCTGCTTCTATCGGTCGAGTTCAATTCATCGACTCTCCCCCAAAATTTTATGGTCACACCATAAATAATTGTGGCTCGATTCGCGAGTCATCAATGTTGATAAAATGGCCACATGAACAGCCAGATTTGCAAGATATGACAATTTTCCGTTCAATTGTGCAGATTTATGAGGTTTATTCATTTCAAAATTGATCAAGTGTAATCTTATCATTTTTTTCGGTATTTTCATTAAAATGCGAACGCCTTCTGGCAGAAATATCGAGGCAATCCATCTTCCTTCATCATAATTTATGTTGTGTCCCTTCTTTTTCGCTTTCTGCTTAGGCGCAAAGATGCTCAGTGCGTGTTTAGGCCGAGGAGAGAGAGTAAATGTTGAATAAAGAAAAAAGAACGACGGGATGTTTGCATAGGAAAGCTGGTTTGTGCAAGAGCGAAACCATAAGAGCATTTAGTCAATATTTTGCGATAAAATATTGATTTTATAAAGAAGGGGTTATTTATACAATTTGCAAAACATTCCGTTCACAACTATTTGCGTATGTCTCTCTTTTTTTTAGTAGAAGCTCTAAGTATAAAATTTGATAATCTTATACTTGATTTATCTTTATGACCAATCCGTAATGCAGCGTTATCATTTCAAAGTTACAATGTTTCATTTTGACACTTTTGAGATTCCGATCAGTATGATCATAAAATTATTTCCGCACTATTTTTTCGTGAAAAACCTTCGTGAAAAAAATTCAGAAAATATTGTTTGCGTCTTTTCCTTACTGTCTTTCTTTGTGATTTAATTTTGGTCATAAATACCAATTCCATACAGAAGCCTTGAATAGCTCTGTGCAAAAGCAGAAAGCTTCGAAGAGTTTTCGTTTATAGAATATTGCGTTCTGTTTGACATCATATTATGTAATATTCAGCCACTCTCACTCATTATTCTGTCTGCTGGTGTGTATTTTCAGGAAGCATCAATCTCCCGGTGTGACAGGTGCATCGATTGAACTTTTTCGGAATGATCCATCTCAGCGTGTGAAAGGATTAGCCACAAACTTCCAATCTCGCGCGTGTCGTGAATTCTTCTGCGGTGTGAGTCTCTAAATAACCATCAGCCGAAGCACTTGGGGAGGCGTGAGGAAAGCAGTGACATTATAAGAAAACGGAACACAGGGAGAGCTCAGTAACTGCGTAATTTTGGCTGAGCGTGATTGTCGAGCTTAGACTCTCCCTCGCGCGAGTGGGAAGAAGTGTGAGTGCGGGTAATTGTCTTGAAAAGGTGGCTCGGCTGGGCAGAATAGAGTGACTTCTTTTCAATATTGAACTGAAGGCGCCACCGTTCACATGCTAAATTATCGTTTGGTGTCGACACATTTCCTCAAACAGCCGTAGTTTGTGTGAAAAGACTTTACGGAAAAATGTGCAGAGATCGCGATATGTTGTAAGGATATTTCTCGCCCGAAACTGCCGTTTGAATTGACAAAGACTTTTGAATTTGTGAACATTTTTTCCTTCGATAAATCTGGTGAAACAGCACAAGGGTCACAGCACAATTTCTGACCAATTGGACCACAAATCCGGAGATCCACTTTGCTGCACAGCTGAAGAGCAATTGTCTCATAGGAAATCATCATCTTCTTGCAGTTGCAGTGAAATTGTCCAAAATCGAATTGTTTGCGAAAAACATTTGGGAGTCAGTCAAGGCCTGCATTGTAAGTAGACTTGCCACACCTTTTCTTATCATGTTAGTCTGCTTGAGGAGAGACACTTTGACCCATTGTAACTATATCAGCATCGGAAAATCCCTGTGATAAGATATCGATTAAGTATCAATGACGGAAGAAAAGCTCTTCAAAGTCCAAACAGTAGGAAAAAGAAAAAAAAAGTACTGGAGATAAAAGAGAAGGCAAGATGAGAATTTTGTAAACAGTATTTCTTGTCACACTGTTTCCCATCAAACTCTCAGTAAATATTATCTTAAAGAATTTTTGCAAACGAGCCAAACATTCTGAGCTAAAAATACGTGCGTTAACGATGAATTTTTTTGTGATGCTAAAATCCAATGAATAACAATTCAATTTGCTATCCATCGCTATCGATTTGCACTCTATTAAATACACGATTATCACTCAATTAGACTTTAGAGCATATGAGTTTTGTGACGAACATAACAATGTTATAATGGGTAAGATTTACTATACAACAGAATTTTTCCAACCACGCAATCTGCGATAAAGTCACAAAGATAGAGTCAACATACAAGCATTTTCCAGTTCCATTCGATAGCAAACTTAATGCAAACTCACTTCATCGGATAATTTTGTGGTGTATAGAAGAACCGAGAGTGTTCTGTGTGTGGTTTCACTTTAAAAAGGGGGATAGAGTGAAAAGAAAAGCATCAATTGAGGTGTGATTTTCTCTAAATGGGCTGTATAAATTCTACTTTCGTTTCACCGGCAAATGTAAGAAGTTCAACTGTACCAAATGCCAAAGAAAATATTATTCAATATCCATTAGATGAGTTTCAATAGCTGTGAATGATTGAAAAAATAGTGAATGACAGAGTCATAGGTTCAAATCATGATTTTCTTCTTGAAGTGTTTGTTTATTTCTATTTTGTTTTAAAGTTTTCACAATTTTGATGGATTTATTTTAAGATCAGAACTTACTGTGAGGGTTTAAAATTATCACATGTTTTTGTGAACAAAATTTGGTTTTTTCTATTTTAAAATAAATTTTCGTCTCTATTTATTCGGAATATGTCATATTGGAATTGAGCGTTAAAGCTCAATTCCTTTGTAAGCCTCGATAGTCGAGGGCTTGTCACGTACATAGTCAATTTCCCCATATTTTAGATTGCACTACGCCACTGATGGGATGAAGTGGATATTTATTTAGAGAAGCGTGTAGTTAGAATATTTAGGTATGCTTATTTTTGTAGCTATTTTTAATGCGTGAAGAGCAGAAAAAGCTTGTGAATTTTTGTTGAATTAATCGTGAATTAAATGTTTTCTCTCGTGCTCAGTTTCGACTCTCTTTTACGACTCTTGCACGTGTAATTGATTTAAAACATGCAACCTGTTGAAAATGTAATCAGTGTATTTGACTATCATTAGTTACAATTGACATGTTATAAATTCATTGACAATTGACCGAACTTCGGAGGGAGTGGACTAATATATTTAGATTTTGCGCGAGAAAAGCTCAGCGTGCATGTATTCATGTTTAGTAGAGTGCGGAAGCCAGAAAAGTGTCACCTTTTCTCGTAAAAATTCCACACACGCAAAGGGGGCAAAGGAGACGATTTCTTATGTGCAAATGTGGCAAAATGCCGTGTAAATAATTTCCGTCAAATCGATTTATTATCTCGACGTGGACTCGATGTTTTGAGACGCGATACTCAACTGTGAAGGACGTTCATTGTCAAGAGACTTTGCGCGATAAGTGCACTTCCAATACTACAAATTGACTCTTTATTATTCACATAAAATGCAACTGTGTAAATTAGTGAAAGAGTGTCGTTCGTTTTCCTCTTTTCACGCAGAGGCAAATATGTACATATAAATTGCTCTCGTCACAATTGATACAATGAGAATTATGGGAGTTATTGTTTAATATCTCGTGCTAATGTGCATTCATCTCACCCCAGTTCATCAAAAATACAATAATAACAATCATTGTGAAGAATTTCTAATGCAATTTAGCGCAAAGAAAGGCGTAAAAAAAGGTTAGATTGTGTGGATGGACAAAATGACGATTTACAAGGTGAAGGAAAATTGCTGGTAATTTAATTAGAGCCAAGCAAAGTATTGCAGAATGAGTTGTCAGCATTTTCTAAACCAATTATCGTGTGTGAGCCACTCTCATGACGAGTTGAGCTCACAGTTTTTCCGTCATTTCTCCGCTTTTCTCTCTGTGATGGAGATTTCGCAGAATGCGAGCAATTACACGATAGAGTGTTCACAATATTGATTTATTCTGCAAATATGAATGCTTAAACTCGATGGCATCAATCAAAAGTGTCGCGCTTTTTATTCGCACACATAGAAAGTCCGCAGATAAGAACAAAACTGATGTCGCATATGTGCAATAAAAACTTTGACTCGCTTGAAATCAAGCAAATTGGGCTAAATTGCTGGCAAAATAAGAATTTTTTGTTTTCCAACTCACAAAATGCTTTTTGCGTCATTTGTGCCTCATTGTCTAAAGCCTTAAAGTTCTCCAAATTAATCAATTCAATGTTCTCGGTAGGAATTAAATTATTAAATAGATTTTCTCAATAAAATTAATTTCGGTTATAAAGCTCATGGAATTACAATGAATTGCTTGGAGGAATTTAATTAATCGTGGTTTATTGTTATAGTTTAAAGTTGTATAAAACAGGTAATAGAGTGAAATTCTAGGAAGCTTTCCAAAGCTTCATCTGATGACAATACCATGAAAACAATGGCATTTTAGTGTGCAAAACCTCGTGCATTCCTGGAAAATTTCGATAGGCAAACAATTGCGAAAAAATTCCAATAGATCCGCATGAAATTTCTACCCTTTTGTCATTTGCAAAGTGACATGAAACCGAAATGATGGCAAAGTATCAAATTTCCTATCATTCTTATTGATTGACCCAGAAAGAAAGAGTAGTGGAGCCTTAAATAAATACGAATTAATTTTGAATTCATCGAAATACACAAATGGATGATGATTTTTTTTTGGAATCCATTGAGAGGCATAAAGAGGTCATATCTGACAAAAATATACCCTTGTGAAATAGAGATGACAGCGGATGAGAGACACTTTAATGAGAATTAAATGGGGAAAAAGGCGAACGTATGATTTATTTATTGTATTCCAGCACTAACTCTTTCTTAGATAAGATACAATTGCGAGTGGGTGAAAAAGTGTTTTATCACTACTGTTGCGTGATTCCAAGACACTAGATATGATTATACATACCATTCGTCGTGTCGCTGTCAACAGTAGCGGCTGTGCGATAGAATTAATATAAAGTCTCTGTTCAGTTCAATTTCCATTTCAGTCTACATCTCGCAACTCAATTGCTGGAACAGATGCTCTGAAGATTGTGAATTTCTGCCCGAGAAAAGTGTTTAAAATCTCTCATACTGCTTTTTGTCGTGGGATAAAATGATTCTGCTGTATTTGGAGCCACTTCTGGTAAAAATAGCCGCTTTTGTGGGCAGTTTCTCAATTATTCATATTATAGAGCCCAATGTTTCTCCTCGAATGTATTTCTGGTGTGTTGAAGCTGTCCTCTGAGGATAAATTTTCGCCAAAAGCGACACGTGAAGTATTCATGAGGAATAGGTGTAAAATTCAGTGTAGATATTTTACGTGAGAGAGTTTTTAATATTTTATGAGGCTTCACATGTTGTCTGAAACAAAAACGGGCATTCACTGAATTCGTGGAGTAATTAGAATTGGTGAAGCGACGATTAAGAATGTGCCGAGTGTTTATAATTAAACTGAATATTAATTTTATGTCTATCATAAATCTGTGAAAATGGGTGCCAAGTTATTTATATGGAAATATTTGTGCTGCACTGTAAGATGCTTTTATGGGAAAATCTGAAAATACCTAGTCTAGGTCAACTGAAGTAGATCACAGAAATTCGTTAATGAAATGTCACTTAAGATTAGGAATAAAATAATTGCAATGCTCTTTTCACTTCGAAGTCCAGCCCATTCTTATGCTCCGCCTTCTTTTAGTGATTTATTTTACATTAAGAAATCCAGTTGCAAAGGGAAGAAAATACATTAATAAACCTTTTTTTTAATGGAATATGTTTGCAAAGTTGAGAACCTTGTACAGTTCAGACTCACTAATTATGACCAAGAACTCCGAATGGAGTTTATAAGAGATATTTTGCGAAAAATTATCGCTTCTTTTCTCCATAAGAAAGAACAAATGTTTCTTGTTTATTCCATTTCCGCGCCTCGACAATATTTAATCAAAAATGCAAATAAAGTTGCTCTTGACGAAACACCTTCGCGGATGGGGAACAATAGTCGGTGTGAATCTGTCCAAAACCAATTCTAATCGGGATTCATCTGGTTCACTTTCAGTGCGGCATGCGCCGTCCGTCTCTGGATCATCACGATGGCGACCTAAGTCGTCTGACATCAGCATCCTCACCGGCGGAGGGCAGCATAGCACCGTGTCAGGCTGACGAGGTGAAGGTGGACATTGCGCCCTCGTATCTGCCCAAGATCATCGAACCGCTGGACTGGCACAATACACGCAAACGCAAGGAAAGGCAGGACAGCACGTCTTCGCAGACGCAAGATCGGAAATTGGTGCGGTCCAACAGTGAGGAGCATATCAGCGTACCGGATGTGGATGTGATTAGGAGAGTGTCGTCGCATGAGGATTTTAAGAAACCACTGCCACCTCACATCGTCACTCTTGAGTCGCATCATGGCGGCGAGCGCGATCCGGGAGTGGAGCCGGCCAGGATGTCGCCAAGTCACGAGGCGGATCGGTCGGATGGCGAGCATGAGAGGAGGAGAAGTAGTGAAAGATTCTCGCGCACACGAGCGCCTCCGGGGAGGAAGGCTCTGTCGCCGAGAAAGCCAGCCAAGCACGTTGTGGCCAAAATGAGGGATCGCGATGAGAACCTGTACAAGTATGACAATTCCGCGTTGAAGCATGAGCGCAGAGGTTTCGTGAGTCGCGAGAGAAGCAAACCGAAGGAGCCAGAATCATCGTCATCTGACTTGCTCTCGCCAGTGTCCGATTTTAATGACAACAATCTCATCGATCTGAATCAGGAGACGGAATCCACGGTGCCCCAGGAGATCCTGCCATGGAATGTGCCATTCCACGAGGACACGCCAGTTGTTTGTCCGCGCTTCGCTGACAACACCTTCGATCATGTTCACGCCAGCGAAACTCTTGCCAAAGCCCGCCGTGAGAGTCAATCTTTGATTGAGATGAAGACGGACAAGTTCACGAGCATCGAAAATCTGAAGACGCGCGACATCATGAAGAAGATGCCAAATGTCGCCATCACTCCGGATGAGCGTGTGAAGCAGATAAACAGCCGGCTGTCCAAGCTGAAGAAGCGCGTGGCGCAGTTCGAGGAGAACTTCGAGAAGGACTATGGCTACAAACCGCCACGCATTGAGACGATGAACGACAAAGCAATGAAGAGCATAGTATCGGAGATTCAGAAGCTGAAGCGCGAAAAGCACTGCATCAAGAGCGATCCAGTGATGGAAGCGAGAGACAGTGCGGCGTCAGAGCAGCACGGGGAGATGAAGCTGAGTCAGATGCAGGAGACGCTGACTGACATCGAGATGGTGAGTTGACATTCACTCTATTTGCCTCTAATCTCTGGATATTTGTTCGTGCCTGAAAGTGGGTCACGCGCAAGAGGAGTGCAAGTGAGAAGATTTATGCACTTTCTGCGCAAAAGCTCGTGGAAGAATGCAAATTTCTAAGGCTTTCATAATATTAGGTAAAGGTAATTTCTCAAATCACATTAATTTTTCAAGGACACGTAATTTTTGACTGATTGAAAGATTCATAAAAACTACCTAATAACGAAACATATGTATTTTGTGGGCGTCCAAAATTACGGCCACGAGCTGCTGTTTTACTCACATTCTATGTTTAATTCAGTATTCTGAAAGAACTACTCAGAATCTTCAGTTGGCGATGAGGCTCTTCAACAATTAATTGACAATATTTCCGTGACACTGAAAAGTCATCAATGCCGTGTAAGATCAATTTCATCACTAATGCAGAAGGGTTGACATTTATAATTCATTAAGATACGGGAAATGTGTGTGAACTCGTACAAATGCGAGTCAATATTCATAAATATTTAATAAGGAATTAATTGGTCAATAAACGTGAGTGTTTAGGCAGAAGAAAGTCTGTAGAAAAACTTTATTCCATTACAATCAATATTTAGTGAAGCTTTTGTCCACTCATATGAAATAAATTGCGTCTTCGGCTTTTGTGGGATGAAAAAAGTATGAAGATGATTTATGCGGTGGTAAAAAATGCCAAAAATGTCATGTGAATAAAATAGAGACAGTATAATTTTATCTCTTTGCCTAAGTGCGATACGGTAATTTATCAATATGATTGAGATTATGGTGGTCACGAGAGAAGGGACGAAGAATTGAGTGATAAAACGCTGCGAGTTGTCGTAAAACACTTATTTAGATTTGACTAAATTAATGCGATATTTTATCTCAACGCAATGATGGCAATCTCAGGCAATATTTTGACTTTGCCTCCACAAAGTGCGGTTATTAATAGACAAAATACCACCAAGAATAAATGACACTTGCAATTTACTCGCCAAAATTTCACAGTGCCAAATGTGGTCTTTCGTGCGTGGGCAGTTGAGCCTCATTAGCAAATGTGATAATAGTCATATGTCTCTGTTGAGGATGGGCGTGAGATGAGGAACATTCTGGAGAGATTTGGCAGAGAGAAATGCGTCTTCTCCCACGTAAATGGAGTGTTTTTAAGTGACTGAAGAGGACTTTCTTTAGAATGTGCGTGAAAACATTTATATTTAATGAATCACGGGCAAAAATAACCACACTCAATTCTGGTGAATATAAGAGAAAAGTGTGTTATTCAGTCGTTCATTTGCCTTCACCTTTTGCAATGAGAAGATTGCCAAAGGACGGTCCTTGATCTTATTCGCAGAGAGCGAAATAACTTCCTGTTTGTAAGGCAGACTCAATATTGAGAATTATTATATTTAACGAGGAGAAAGACGTTTGATGTCAGTCAAAAAAAAATCGAATAGAAACTTTAGTACTTTCATAAATACACTTGTATTGTCAGACATCATAGAAAGTCACTATGAATAAATGATGGGAAATTGTGAATATATGCTAAGAAGTCATTTTCATGTCTCTTGACAAAATTTATCATCATAATTTATGTATTTGACATTGAAATAAATATTGCCATAAGTGATTTCGTCGATGTACTCCTAATCAATTGCGCAGTGCTCTTTCTTTCTCCCAAATTTATTACACAAATCAAAGAACGAGAATCACTAAATCACGATTTTGCATACATAAGAAGTGACGTGGGTTAGAGTTTAAATTTGAGTGAACAAATATTTTTCGAAGAAATTGCTTCTTCTCATTTCATTCTAAAAATTGCCATCAAATAAAGCTCTTAAAATGACTTTAGCAGCACAACGCGCGCCTGGCGAATGTTTATATGGGAATGTACATAATTGCGTTAATTATTCAGCTGTAGAGTTCATTTGCGTATGTTTGAGAGGGCAAAAATTGCCCCAAGTCTGTGGCGTAAGGAAAACATGGCATTAAAGTGGAACTTTCTGATAAGAACCATGAGTGAGATTAGGCATCTGAATTGCACCAGAATGAACGGGTTTCGCAGAACAATTGCAAGGTGTTTTCCAAAGATTTCTGCTTAAAAGCAACTTATGAAGGTTTCTCTCTTGAGATTTTGAATCAATTTTCCTCAATCGCTGTTTTTTGCAATGCTTTTTTAATTGAAATTGTACATTTTAATTTGACCATTCGATGTATTTTTCAATCACTTCCTCTGATCCGATTGACCTCAAGTTGAGTCGATACTTGAACTTGCTGTAAAGTACTAAGAAAGTAACAACTATGTTGTTGTATTTCGAAATCGATTCAGAGATTCGTTCTTCAAAATATTTATTTGCCCTCTAATACTTTAAGGTTCTTCAAGAGCGACGCAAGGATGAAAATCGTCCGGCTGCTGTTGAGGAGTTGTCAGTGGAGCAGCTAATGCAGGAAAAGACGTCCATTCAGCGCGGTTTGCTCTACTTGGAGTCCATCTTCGGGCGTCCCAGTTCGCGTGAGGAGAGAGACTTGGCGCGTCCCTTGTATGACAGATATCGGCAGGTGAAGCGGATGCTGAACAGGAGTTCCGTTCTGAATGGATCTGGAGTGGGTGTGGCTGAATTGCCCACGATTCTCGAACACGAGGCCATGGCGTTCACTGTGACTGCAACTCCCTCGACTGATGTAACGCCGCCATCAGTTCCGTCGGCGGTGGAATCGCCATCGGAGACGACTGTGTCCTCCAGCAAGTCCACGGACTCCACAGAGGACTCGAGTGTGAATGAAAACGTGCACACGCTATCGATTCGGGAGTTGTGGCAGCAATTGGATGCGGTGCGAGACGAGAAGAGAGACCTGAGGCGCACCATAAAGGAGTTCGAGCATTCATTCGAGAAGGAGAACGGCCGCAAAATGCTGAAGAGTGACCGGAAGGCCATCGAGGAGACTTACGCGTTGTACAAGCAGAAGAAGGGGAAATTAAGGCTACTGGACGCCCTTGTGAAGAAGCACATGTCGTACTAGAGCAACGAATCCCTAACAAAACAGTGGTGAGCAGAAAAAAAGCATCAAATCTGTGTAGAAGATGGGAAATAATTTAGTGATTAAGTAATATTTGGAGATGAATTGAGGAATGTCATCCAATTTGTACGACTTTATTTGTAATATTTTGTAACAATGTTGATTCAAAGTTTAGCACTAAATTTAACAGAGATTAATCGGTAAATTTAGTGATGACAAAAGGAATCCTTGCAAAATGAAGACTAATTGAAATCATTGCCATATACATAAAGTGACATTTTGCAGTGTGTTACCTTTCTTCTGCTCGCCACTGTTGAATGATGATATTGAGAACATGTGGATGGGGAAAATATGATATTGCTGCATCTCAAATAATTGTGCTTTGAGGAGAACAAGATTACAGTGATGAGGAGAATTCTCTATTTAGAAAGGATTTAACACATAATCGTAGTGCAGGATTTTGGCGTTGGTTCTAGAATGGCAATTTCTTTGCGAGAGACGTGCGCTCTACACACATTTTACGATTACATTTAATAATGTACAAATTAAGGCAAGGAATCACAAGATTTAGAGAAACAGTCATCTTTGATTTGATGCAGGATTTCTTAGGAGAAACTTTCACTCATTCTCGATGAGAAATATCGTTTTTTCGATTTGTATTTTAAGCAAAAAAAAAGAAGAAAAGAAATAAGAAGAAACAAATCACAAGGAAAACAGATATTGAAGATGAAATATATGAATTATAAAGAAGCATACTAAAAAGAGAAAACATATATGTAATGATAGAAATCTGTGATAATTTATTTTTTTCGGATTTGTAGTTTTCACGGAAAAACTGTTTCATAATTTTTATTTTATAATAACTTTTCTTTCTTTACTCTAACTTTTTTCCCAATTTGTTGGCAAACTAACTTGTAAAGAAGTTAATATTGAAGATGGAGTTGAAAAAGAGCAAAGTTGCATATTATATTGTCTTTATTTATAATCATAATATTTCTCATGTACCTTAATAAATTATTAGATTGTATCTTTACTAGCTTTTATTACATATTTTTTCCATATAAGAAACAAAAAAATAAGTAAACATCTAATTTGATATGGAGATCAAATGATAAAATTGAAGATGGAAAAAGTGTAAGATTTCACAGAATTGATATTGACTTGATGAAATGTAACAAAATAAGGACTGTCTTCTGCATGGATATCAAGAAAGGGGAGAAGAGATGTAGAAGTATATTTTTGAATTATTCACCATGTGAGCATTGTGAGGAGAAATCACACGATATTTAGAGATTTATGTAGCGTACTTTTGCCCTTCCCTTTACTTTCTCGCCTCTTCGCAGAAATTCACACCAACCAACCCAGTGATTAACAATGCATTGATCCAATTTCAATATTATTATACAAATTAATACTGGCGAAGATGACTGGGAAAGATTATAATTTTCTGTAATGAGGACTTATTATTGACATATATATTATATACATGTATTTTATGATTAAAATTCAAACATAAAAGGTTTTCAGAGAATATTGAAAATGAATATGCTGTGTTTCATTTCTATCTTCCTTCGTGGATTTCTAAGATGTGTTTCGCTGAATGATTGTTGGTTTGTTCTTGTTTATTTAGCGGCGACACAGCAATGTGTGCATTTACTAATAACCGACTAAAAATACATTGAAATCCGAGCTCGGCGTCGGTCCTGAACAACCACTGAGCACAGTCACCAGATCAGTCACGGTTTTTGAGCGTAGATATTGAATTCATTATTCCTTCGCAGCTTGCAATTTTTTTTAAACATCAGATGCGTTGAGAAATGTAATTATAGGCACTGTACTTCTTTCAGCAGAGACTTCGCCTCTCTTTAGTATCACTATTATGTTTTCTAACGAGAGATTTGTACCAATACAACATCCATAAGAACACTCAGGGTGCTATAAACCACAGAGTCTCGGATAACAGAGGAAAATTAATGTTGTTAACGCGGGCAAAAAAATATATGTAACTCGGTCACGCCTACATGTATACCTCTGTTTAGAAAGGATAATACGATTTAAGTCTAATGAAACTGTTTCAGACGTTAGTAGAATGTTTTGAAAAGCTAACTAAAACGCGTTGTTTTTCCAGACACAGGTGGCACTACGTCGATAGATGCGTCTCACGACTAAAAGCCATCTGTAAGCGAGCACAATGTTACGTAAGTGCTTCCGAGACGAAGCGCTGAGAATGCAGAACGCTGAGAGAAGAGGCAGCAGAGAGTGCAAAATTGTTGCTTCAGTCACTCGGTTGTTGACAATCTAGTCGTGAGGGCGCAAAGTGGCGACTCTCTCGGGGGTCTCATCCCAAAACTCAAATTGTGCCCAAAGTGCACAGAAATACGTAATAAGAGTGTGTGCGCCAGTGATTAGCAATGTCCGTTGGCGAGGAGATTGGCAGCAAAATGAATCACTTGACACTGATTGAAGAGTTATCAATTGCCGGAACGGATTCCATACAATTACAATGCGTTGTGAATCGATATGTAAGTTTATGTTCTCAGTTTAATTTCAACCAGTGGTTACAACCATATCAGCGCTGAGCTGATTGTATTGCCATGTTTTCTTTCTAATTTGGAATGTGATGTTCCACTGAAGATACAATATCATGTTTCATGTGACATTTGAGGCTCAAACCCAAAGGACATTTGAATCCTTTATATCCAAATTGGATGTTCTGAAAGGTATTTATTTGGTATATAAAGTTGCAGGATGTGACTGGTGCTCCAGTGGCCTTTCTTGTGCCACTCATTCCCACAAGTGATGAGGGTCTTTTACAAGTGGTTGGCGGAAAAGTTTTGGATAAAGAAATTCGATTTTCGGTAAGTTCTGCAAATATCTGCTCTTTGCTTAATGAAATAATAAGGACAAGGGAACTGCTGCGAAATTGCTTATCCTAATCTCATTTAAAACTCTTTTCAATGGAAGGCAAAAGAAAAAAAAAACATTTTGTGAGAAATCAGATTTAAAGTTTGTTTCGCATTTCATGTTCTCTTTACTTTGATAAATGGAAAACAATGAAAACTCACACTCTTTTCAACTGAGAATTTGTATATATATTCTCTCTTAGCATCTTTTTATTCCCAGCTCAATAGAATAGTCATGAAAATGTGGAATAACAATAAAGAAGCGAGATGATAATAATAGACGGTATATTACGCAAGGGATCAAAAGTCATGAAAGGAGAAATTTAGGGAGTCTTTGGGGAATTGCAAGAGCCAAGAGAAATACTTGATAAATGAGAGATGAATAAGAGTGAAGAATAGAATATTTTTGTGGTTTAGGCCAACATACATATCTTAAAGCGGATGTTTGAGGCTACATGAGAAGTAAATTCAAGGTTTCTTCTTCATGAATATGTTTTGCATTAGATATGACTTGTAATGGGTGATTTTTTTTTGTTCTGTGTATCTAAACAGTATTAGCACAAACAATAAACTATATCTGTGTAACGCAACTATGCGCATAGATAACGAAGAATGGAGAAACTGAGGTGTATGAGTGTAATCAGCTCTACATTTTCTGAACAATATTTTTGTCTATAATCATACTCTATATTGCGTGCTGGCAAGAAATTTATTTGCTAATCCCAACTTCACTGACCCACTAAGAACCACAATTACACTGATGAGCAGCACTGTCCTTCCATACTGCTATCAACTGTCGTGGAGATAAGCAAAGTTGGCACAATTTCGAATGTTTTAATACAATATAAGACGAGATTAGTTTCTTCAATCTTGGGATGATAGCTTGTACCCAGAGTATATTAAATTGCCAGTATATGACACCATATGCTCACACCATAATCATAACTTCCAATTGAGTTTTATCTAATTTGAGACAAAAAAAAGTTTCGGGAAGATGTCATAAGAGAACTAAACGAGAGTGTGAGACCCAGATATGCAAATTTTATGAAGATATTTAATACTTCTGTGTAATCAAGCAGTTGTATTTTGCCAGGTTATATTCGAAGGTTGCCTAAAAGAAATATTATTTCAAGATAGGCTTCGCAATGAAATTGAAATCCGTTGCAAGAAAGCTTCACGATCAAAAGCTTAGGGGAAAAAATGTAATTCCAATCAAGATAAATAAAAATCTGTGGAATTACATTTGAAATGCCTCCATAATTACGGTCTATTTATCAGTCAAGAATAACCTTGATTCGTAATTCAAATAGAGAAGAGTGATGGAAAATTAAAAATATTATTATTACTTTCCAATAAAAAGTGTTATTTGATAAATTTGGAAATGATACGATTGTTTGGCATTCAACTGCGCTGTTCGCTCCTGCCAATCATTCCGGTCAAACTCTATTTTATAGTTAAGATAAATGATAAGAATTAATTGAAGTATAATTACAATTCAATTAAAATCACTTGAGAACTCTAGTCGATAATTGTCTTTTCTCACTTTTATTTTTAATTGTAGGTAACATCAGATGATGTTAATAAAGTAACCAAGAATGGATTTTCATTCCTAGTCAACGAGAAACACAACGAATTTCTGGAAATGATCGAAAAGGTAATTTTTCTCTCAGTGTATATCTTCATGCAAATATCTAAATTTATTTATATGAAGTGAATATATAGAATTTGTGCAATAAAATCACTGGCGCTTCATACTGTTAGAGAGACCAAAAGCTATTTGTGTACGTTGCACTGAAACTTTTTCTGCTCTTCCATTCTGTGTACAGACTATTGGGAAGGAACAGAACATCTTATTGTTTGACATTAAGCATCCTCAGAAAAGTCCAGGAAGTGGTAACCATCACGTTGCTCTTTTTGTCAGTCTGGTCATTGAAGATAAGAGCACCACAGTGAAGCGTGAAGATTACGAGAAAATCATTCAAGAGGTGTTTAGGTAAGAGTAGTCAGATCTATTCTAGAAACTCTCATTGATTTAAATATGAAATAATTAATCCTTGAAGTCTCAAATCGATGACCTATTGGATAAAATTTATGTTATGTCACACAAATTGTGTTCATCCAGATTATCTTTAATCAATACATCATCTATGTTATATTTTCTATGCTATTATGCTGCAATTGTATCCTATTTCAGATACACTCTGGGTCATTTGTTGACAGCTTTTGAGTTATTTGAGGAAAAGCGAGTACGGGACCAGTGCCAAAATCTTCTCAGAGTCGCTCGACGCTTATTGGGAAAAATCGGTGAGTTTTCCAGTATTTGCATACATATTGGAACAGGAATAAAATTTATATCTCTTTTCCGCAATTTTACTGCGGGGTGCAATTTAAATAATCCATAATAAAATGTGAAGGGCAAAAGGCAGAAGTTACAAATAAATTAAACACCCATTTTCGGTGGGGAGATAATTGTTCAATTTCTATACCTATTACAAGATGGGACGCTAAGATTGCATCGAGGAAAAATTTAACATACAAAGCAAAAGTTTTCCCATCACACGTGTTATCAAACGAAAATATTTTCTTTCATTCTCTTCTCTTTAAATTGTAGTTGTGAATGAATTTACAATTTACACTATGAATTATGTACACTTTTGAGATTTTTCAGAATCATTCATTGAAGCCTGTGGGGAAAAAAATATCTATCGAATGAGAATCATGAAGTGAAAAATTGTTAGCTCGAAGCAATGGAAGTGTTTTAATATGGGAAATTTCACCTTCATATCCCTTAAAGCATAGGTATTTTTCTTTATTCTTGCAATTCGAAAGATGAGATGAAACAATAATTATGTCTTGTTCAATGAAAATCAAGTGAAGGCTTGGAGAATTTTATCTGTATCACTTAATTTTCCTCCTATTCACTAATATCACATTTCTCGGACAACAATTTGGATGAATTTCTCTTTTAATGTATATTTAATATCTCACATGATTGCTTTGCAAAAGTAATGCAATCTATAAAAGCCGCAATATCGTGAAAGATAGTGTAAACTTCGCAATTTCATTTTTCACACCCAATCTCACGTCGATTTGACTTGTATCGATTTCTCCCCATCCAACGATATTATTTTTAATATAAATATAGAGCAATATATTGGATGTATTTGTTCAACCAGTTTATGACATTTTGCCTGTTACCGAGCCCGTCCCAAGAGGCGGAAACGCCTCGGAAAAAGCGAGACTCTCATCACGTAATATAAAAGTCAGATGATCCCTTGTCATATCCCCTCCACAGCCAGGGAAAAGTGTGCTTTAACATTGCGAGTTGAAAATGTGGAATGCTAAGTGACTAGTCGTGAATCAAAAGGGGGAAAAGTCAATAGAGGCTAACGGAGAGAACAAAGGTACATATAGAGAGATGAAGTCGAATGGAGATGGGCAGCAAATTTATGAAAAGACGTTGAAAATGATATCAGTCTTAATTTAGCGATGATTCTCGCGAAGAATGATAAAATTCCTGGAAAAGTCAAGAGATCACTTGTGTTGGTGAACAAAAAATATACGTGAAGGGTTGATTGGTGGGAAAACAAGCAGTGCTTGGCAAGTGCTACGCCCTCTCCTGTAGAAGTATGAATAATAAATCGAATAATACGCTTGTCGAGTTTATCAGACCATTTTCAAAGTACAGGAAAATATTCGCAGAAAGCGCTCTTTAGATATTAGATTATAAGTTGTGAATAGCCGCAAGAGGCCACCGGCTGACGCCAGCCGACCTATTTTAGGATGGCTGTCAACTCCTCTTCATAGATATATAATATGCACGTATATACAGAAGTGTGTATATATAATTTAAACGTAGAGTGAATGTTTAATCTATTAAACAATTAAACTGCTAATTCAATCGATAATTCGCCTGTCATAAAGCACTTTGTCTTCCTTGGATAAAGACTGTATAGAGTGTATAATTAAATTTTTCCAATTTCAGGTGATTTGGGAAAACTCATGCGAGGCGTGATGGCAGAGGCGAAGGACTTAGCGAATGCTGAGCGTTGTTCTCTGTTTTTGATTGATAAGTATACTGGCGAGCTCGTATCGAAAGTGTTTGATGGAAATGAAGCCACCGAGGAGTTACGGATTGAGAATGGCCAAGGAATTGCTGGACATGTGGCGAATACGGGAAAACTGCTCAACATTCGCAATGCCTACCAACATCCACTCTTCTACAAGGGTGTTGATGAATTGACGGGTTTTAAAACCAGGTTGGTGTGTCACACTTTAATCCTTTTCCACCTCTTTTAACCCATAACCTTTGTACGTGTGAATATAGATATCCTCTTTGTGTACCCTTGACTCTCGTTTCATTGACTTTCTGCCATGGGAAAAAGTGTTTTTGCAAAGCAGAATCCTTTTTTCCCTAGTGCCAAAAGTTGTGGGCTTTGCTCATCGTGTTTTCACAGCAGTTAATACTGTTTTGCTTTTACTACCGCCTCTTTTTGAACAGGAGTATTCTCTGTTTTCCCATTTGTGACGAGGAAAATATCATCGGAGTCGCTCAATTGTGCAACAAGGTGAGAAAAAACATTGTGTAGCGATTTAAATATTTAATGTATCATGAAGTTATCTGAATTGGAAAATCTCCAGAAGAATTTGCAAAGTAACGCACTTTCTATGGAGACAAAAGTTGTAAGCATTTTATAATGAAATTCTTAAAATGTCTCTCTCTCTCTCTCTCTCCTCTTCAGCTCCTGAATTGGCTCTTATTGTACTTTAGGTCCATTGTAGCAATATTCTCGCTTCTATTTCCAGGCGAATGGCTTTCATTTTGACAAATGCGATGAAGAAATTGCCACAGCATTCTCCATCTACTGTGGCATCAGTATCATGCATGCTCTGGTTCATGAACGTGTTCAGAAGGCGGAAGCGCGCCACAAGCTATCCCAGGAACTTCTTCTTCACCACATGAAGGTTAGTCACCGATAATTCAGCTCACTCTGCTGTCCTTTCCCGCCCCTGTGCATCACATAATTAAACTATAAATACACATAAAGTGACAAAAAGTGCTCCACACGGATGGCATTAGCCAACGCAAAAAGGTGTCGCATTTAATGAGACTCTATATTCAGGATATCGAGTCACTCTCCGTGGGTGAGAAAGTTAAGGACACTTTAACACACGGGCAATTCACGGGAAAAAGTGTACGCAAACAATATAATGACTTTCTCACTTTGAATCCTCTTCGTTCAATATTTATACACGAAGCAATTTCAATTTTATATAACACGCTAATGAAGAAATTCTCTCTCTTTTCTTATGACAAAAATTAAATAAAGACATAAAATATCCTTCAAATATACATTACATATCTACCATTCCTTTGTTCGAGACACAATTGTATAGCGAAACAGCGATAACTCTGTCCAACGGAGTGAGCCATTATCTAATTATTTTAGGTACCTGAAGATGATGTTCAGTCGATTCTTCTGGACATGCAAAACTTTGGAAATAAGATAGACGCGTGTGCGTTCTCCTCCTTCGACTACTGCCCACGCGATATCGAGAGAATCTCATCCGTTTACATGTCCTTTCAAATGTTCAGCGATTTGGGACTTGTGCAGAAGTTCAAGATACCTAAAGATAAGTTATTGAGATTTCTGCTGCTCGTGCAGAAGGGCTACAGAGACATGCCGTATCACAACTGGACACACGCCTTCTCCGTCACCCACTTTGGCTTTTGCCTGTTGAAAAATCTCCAACTCATCGAACGTGGAATGGTGACGTAAGTTGTTGAGAGTGAAAAGGGTTCAAGCCTATACTTAGTAAATAATCTGTGTGTGTATTCGTATTCCTGCTCCTCTCATATTCAGGGATTTGCAAGCTCTGGCATTCCTGGTGGCATGCCTGTGTCACGATTTGGATCATCGTGGAACTAATAACTCGTACCAGAAACACTCAAGAAGTTCCCTCGCGAAGTTATACAGTTCTGAGGGTAGCGTGAATGAGCGACATCATCTTTCCCAAGCGATTTGCATTCTAAATGACGCCAATTGCAAGATACTCGATTCACTCGACAATCATCAATTCAAGGAGTGCATCGATGTGATTGGAGAATTGATATTAGCCACGGATTTGGCACAGCATTTTCGCATCATCAGCAATTTGCGCCAATTAACAATGGAGAATCTCAAATTGAAGCCAATGCTCTTCCTCTCCCTCCTGATGACGTGCTGTGATTTGAGTGACCAAGTCAA
The DNA here is from genome assembly GCF_947086385.1 of Phlebotomus argentipes. Lineage (NCBI taxonomy): Eukaryota > Metazoa > Arthropoda > Insecta > Diptera > Psychodidae > Phlebotomus > Phlebotomus argentipes. The sequence continues at coordinate 1,235,116 of NW_026776181.1, read as the reverse complement.
GCCTTGGCCCACCACGCAGTTTGTGGCGGTAAGCTGGGAATTGGATTGTAATTCGTTACAATTATAGCAATAATGGCTTCAATAGAATTCTGCCCATTAACGTAAAACACATTTATTTATTCCTATACTATCATATTAGAGCTTATCCAAAGAAAACTCTCTTTCGTGACAGCGCAAGAAAATTGGAATTGGAAAATTCTGAAAACTAATCAATAAAATGTTAATCCACCCATTATTTCTCTCCGGTTATTATCACTTCGGGCTCCAATCGCCCCAATGAAAGGAGCTGAAATTAATTTGAACCTTGCGGGCAATGCCAAGATCCATTGGCAATACCTTTTGAGTGGATAATGACCGCTTGCGCTCGAAGTAGCCTCCAGTCATATTTTGATTCCTTTCATTGTCTTGCAGGAGTTGGTGTATGCAGAATTCTTCGCTCAGGGCGATTTGGAGAAGGAGATGGGTCTGTCACCCAAAGAGATGATGGATCGCCAGAAGGCGTGCATTCCAGAATTGCAAATCGAATTTATCACCACTGTGGTGAGACCAACTTTTGAAATTCTTGCCCATATCTTCCCAGAAATAACACCTTGTCTTGACACTATTGACGACAACCGCCGAAATTGGGTAATGCTGCGAGAACAGCAACCATACTATAATTGTATCACACCATGAGGCGAAGCTTTTAGAAACAATTTTACATATGTGTGAAAATTTACAGTGCATGAAAGTGTACAGAAAGAAAATTTTGGGACGCAATTTTCAGCATACAAATCATTTTTCTTTTTACACATTATATATTTCTTTATGTCTTTCATTATTACTTACTATATAAACACTGCACTACTACTAATTAAAAAAAAATCTGTATTATATTTATCATAAAATCTCTCTGCGGGATAAGATGCGGATTTATCAAAGACGTAATATATGTGAAATTAGGTTTCAAGTAAAGCGAATTTTCTGAGAAATAAAATTGTAAAAGTATTGTGATAAAATATATATTTTTGATCTTGAAGAAATTAAACATTTAATTTTAATGAAAACGCTGATAATAGTTGGATTTCTCATTCTTTTCAAACTCAAGAACTTCATGATTAAAAAAAATCGTTACCCTTTAGGGCCAACAAGGTTCTGAACTAAACTACTTTCTTTGTAAATCTGTATATCTTTTTAATGAACAAATATATTTCTGATTCGGTCCTAAAGGGTGAATAACGAAATTCAAAAATTCAATAATTAGATAATTTCTTCGAATACCAAATACTTAAATGACCTAATTTTTACAAATAAATCAATTAAATCAATCGTAGATAAATAATTACGGTGAATGTCACAATTCTAAAGGTTCGAATAATAAAGTTAGTATCAATTTAAACTTTGATCAATATTCGCAATTATATATATATGTATATCACAATTAAAAACCTATAATATCAGAATAGAGAATAAATGTTTAGTCGTGCAGTTGAGATTTAGTTGCAGAATCAATTAGTACAAAAAGTGTCAAAATTTAGAAGTAAATTAAGAGAAAACGCCAAAACATAGAAGAAATATGTATTTTTCAGGCAATTCACTTTAACCCCAGCGCTGATATAACCAGAAAATCAATCTAATAAAAATGAACTTCTATTAGACAGATGCGAAAGATGTGAATATTCTAGTCAATTCTAGAACATACAAATTCTAAAAAGAATGTCACGCAAGGGTTAAACAATATATTCTGTTTTATGAGTGATAAAGAATGCAATATTAGTAATACCTTATACATACTTTCCAAAGAAATGTATTATGTGGCGGGAATTCAGTTATCAGAATGTAGAAGGAAGCGTGTTATATGTATATGGATTGTGTTTTATATAGAGTTGTCAATAAATAAAACGAAGTTTGAATATTTAAAATATTCAGGAAAGGAAAGTATGCATTGTACTCACTTCACCAAAAGTTTCCACTCTGGCGCTGGTATTAAATTACGCTTTGTTGGCTTCAGGAATTCCGGTGAAACGTTCTCCCCATTATTTCGTTCGGCACTTCTTTGTGAGGTATATCAGTCACCGAAATTCACCAATTATTACATGTTAAATAGAATTTATAGTCTCTCCATCAGTATACTTTTCACACCTGACCGGCTTGTGCACACTTTTTGCGTTAAATTTGTTTTCTGAAAAGTGTCTAAAAGATGTTACTCGCCGGAAAGAGAACTTTTCCGTCATTCTTTACAATATTCACACCTGGTGTCAAATATATCACGTGTCTCATCCCGTACTTGACATTGAGAGTGTCTTTTAGGTGATTTTAAAGGAAAAAGTCGTTGCATAAAGAAATTCTTTAGATTAGTTTTAAAGAAATGTCAACTATTCGCAGTACAAACGCTGTAGAAGTTGCGAATTTTTTCAAATATTCTTGACTCAGCATCTCAAAGCTGACAGCAGCAAAGTCATCTTGAATAATGTTTGAATGTTCTTTTGCACTCAATAGTCAACCATTTGGAATATTCTTTTCAGCACACGGCAGTTTGTCTGCATCAGGATCATTGTCCAGGATCACGATGCATTGAGACTCATTGGCGAGTTTAATTGAGAGCACAAGACTCAATTTACCTTCCTCAGGGTTTGGAAATTATACTGTTGGGAATACAGCTGGTCCTGGACCTGTGTTTCTCTCTCTGCTCTAGTGAAGCTTCTCTTGATAAAGAGCCATCCAACTCTATGCATGGCTGAGTAGACAAATTTCATATGGCTCATGATATTGCAGCCATCAATCAAGACTCTAGGGATGGTTTTTGAGAGCTTCTCCATGTACAGTTCCACCATTTCATCATAAAGATCATTCAAAAGTGACATATTAGGGTTGTCTACACTTCGACTTTCTAGTCATGGTGATAAATGTTTAAGAATCCCACCGTGATAGCCTCTCTCGTGTGGCAAAATTATCTGAGTACTGTTTGTCCAGTACATCCGTGTATTCGTTTTCACTCTTAGGACTAAGCAAAGCCGATATAGCCACAGTACAAACATATAGAGCACAACTGGCATATTGCTGTTGCTGCCGATGAGCAGCACTTTGCATACACCTGAGAAGAGATTGAATCATTTGCAATACTCTCAAATTTTGTTCATTGCATTGAAGCGGCTGTCGTGGCGCCACGCAGAATATTGTCTAGCGAGCAGGAGCAATTTCAGCCTCTCCTACTCACAATCCCTCACCAACTTTTGGATCTCCGCCAGGGTGGTTTCATTATTATACTCACTCTAGTCATTTCGTCACTTAACTCGATCGATCCGGAATCAAACTGATGAAAATTCTCTCCGGACATCCTCTCTTTGTGGTGGTTTCGTTCAGTATCTTAAATGGTATGACGGATAGAAGAACGTAAATAACGTTACCATTAGGCAATTCAAACAGTGATAATTGATAATAAAACGCGCCTTTTATGGGAAAAATATTTTTAGAGCTATTCTGTATTATACAGTTCCATCAAATTGCTCACCCAAATATCTCTCAATTTGCATGCTTTTATCACATTTCAAATATGTATGTATATAAACGATATTGTTTATTTACACACAAGGCGCCTCGTGAAAATTATTCCAAAATCCAAATACATTCAATACTTTTAAGACGTTAATTAAATTGTTTTTTGTATCAGTATGTGAGAAGTCAGGGTAGCGGAAAATCATCAAACACTAGACAAGCACACGTGTATTTCTCAATTTTCTCATATATTTCACGCCTAATAAGTTACCGATATAGTGTAATGATTGAGGAATTTAAGAGTATAACTAGTGATTCAAATTGTTATTAAGTGAACTCACTAAGAAAACTCTTAAAAAAAATTCTCTTTAAAGGTTTAAGTAAATACAAAAATTATTTTTTTTTACTATTCTCTTGAATAATCTACAGGTTTACTTGAAAGTTTTCTAGTGTTTTATTACGGTAACACAATTATCGATGCAGCATTTACGTAAAACTGAAATTCCACGGCATGGAACTATCAAGGAATGGCAGAGAGACATATTTAATTTACCATGGCAAAATTTGTATTATGAGAAATACACAATTTTGCTGAAGAGCCCTGTAAAGTTACAAGAATATCTCCCCCTGATTTTACAGTAAAAGCCTGCGCACACTCTCCAGCACTTCCCCACTGGCAATAGAGCATTTTCCACACTTCAGTCAGAAAGACAGCGCTTTGTATTGCAGAAGAAGATATTTTTTCAGTAAATATTCTCCATGTTGTAGAATTAGTTGAGTTTGTGAACACATTCCGAAGCAATTTGTTGATACATTTTACTAATTTCAAAGTGTGAACTTTATCTCAAAAACAAACACCATTTATATCGCTATACTTGGGCATGATTATAAAAAAAAATATTGAGTTGGCAAAATGCAAAGTTTTGTTACTGTGAGTTTTTCTTTGGTTTTTCACTCTAAAATAAGAATGTACATATGGTAATTTGGTGGAGTGCTAGAGAGGCACATGCCTAGTGATAATTGATTTAATTTTGGGAGCTGACTTTACAGGATTTGGGACACATTCATGAATGTATAATAAAATCCACTATCACGAAATCTTAATCGATAAATGTTTTCATATGATCTAATTTCACAAAACATATGACCAATGCGTAATTCAAGTAATACAACATTACAGTACGAACATTCTGGGGAGAGTTCTTTAAACAAGTGGGAATTTGAGTGAATGCGAGCCACGTTGTGAAGTAAACTGATTATAGAAATCAAATTGACTGCAGTTAATAAAATATTAATTTGACTCAAATCGACAAACTTCGCACAAACTCTCTGTCGTTACACACGCGTCCTGATATCAAAGTTTAACATACCCGAGGGATATAAAAAAAATCTGAGAGTAACATTTGTGTGATTTCACGTTGAGCATTTCAATCGATAAGATTATGGCTCGTATTGCTGACGACACTGACTTTGAGATGCTCAAGTGCCTCGTGAACAGCAACGAAGGCTGGACGTTGGAGCTATCGAAAGCCAACACGGAAGTGTGGACGCGTCCCGTGGTGGGATGTGATTTTCACATGGTAAAAATCAACACCTTGTTTGACGACATCACAACCGACACGCTGTTCGATGTCCTCCATGACCCAGACTATAGACGAGTTTGGGATACCCACATGCTGGCCAGTGAGGAGATTGGCATCTTCAACGTCAACAACGATGTTGGATACTATGCAAGTCAGTAGAATTTGTATATAGAAAAGATCTTTGTTGATGTGAAATTATTAAGCAAATCCCTTTCGTTTGCAGTGAGTTGTCCTCCGCCACTGAAGCCACGAGATTTCGTGCTGATGCGCTCATGGCTTGACACTGGTCCGCATGGCGAACAGATGCTCATCTCCCGGTCTGTCACCCATCGTGATTGGCCGCCCAGGAAGGGTTACGTTAGGGCTACGTCGCACATCACTGGCTTCCTTCTGCGCTCTCAGAACGGTCAGTGCATCTTGAGCTATGTGGCTCACTGTGATCCCCAAGGAGCCCTCCCGCCCTGGCTAGTCAACAAGGTCACTCACACGCTGGGGCCGCGCATGATTAAGGATCTCAAGAAGGCAGCCCTCGGTTATGTTGAATGGAAAAATTCACAGACACACTTTCGGAAACCGTGGAGGTACCCAGAGGAAATTGCCGTGCCACGGATTTCATTATCAGAAGTACGATAAGAAGCTACATGTAAACAAATGTCTAAATTAATAATATGATTATCTTCAGTTTAAGGGTATTGAAGACAAGCCTACGGAAAATAATGTACCTTGTGAAGATATGATCAGCAGCACAACCAAGTCAGCAAAGGAGAGCAAGAAGAAGAAACGGCTATTCTAAGGAAATGACTAAGAAATCTACATATGACTATAATTTAAATTGTTACTTTAGTTTAGAAAAATATTAGACATCGAATTTTCGAAACCATGCCCTAAGATATACTTTCTCTAGGCAAAATCGAAATTTTAACAAGTATTTGAATTATCCTAGAAACTGTAGGTGTATATTTCTGTGTAAATCACGGTGATATTTTTAAAAGTACCTTAGGAGGCATACAACTATTTTAATATAGAGATTAAAGCAAAAAAAAAAACCGAAGATAAGCATTGTTAATTGTTGAAGAGGAATACTCGTATAACATATTGTTGATCAATTGAGAGGACAAGACGATAATCTTTAACTTCTTTTCTATACTCACACGCTGTCTTTTCTCTAAAAAAAATTACAATTCTCGACTCGAACGAATAAGTACGTCTTTTCTATTTTAACAATAGATTTTTTTAAACTTTCTAACGACAACCTTCCACACATATATACATATAATGTAATTATTGATAGCATGTGAGCTAAATTATTACATAAATTAGTCAATATAGACTGCAATTAATATGTATTTATTGTAAATGTAAAACGTAAAGTGAATAATTTTAGAAATAAACAGCAACGAAATTTCGAGTTCACATGGTTTAAACCTTATGTTAAAAGTTATTGACACTATGTAAATTAATCAATTGCAAATCCAATTAATCCTATTCAATTACAATTTAAGCCAATATCGGACTTATTGTTTTTTTAAGACGAAATGACTGCTATTTAAACTATTGACGAAATAAAGGAAGATCTGGGAGTTTTCTAAACTTCGAAGTCTCTTTCATATCGACAGACCTTGAAACACTTTCTAGGGAGAGTGGGAAATGTCAACACCCGAAATCCTTCAATGGCCACAAGAATCAACAAGTTTCTTCAATCACACTTAGAAGAATGACGACAGGGGATATAAATAAAGCCATAGTGATGATTGGCCATAGGAATTAGGATTCTCGAAATATTTGCTATTAAACCAATGAGGAAGGCGATATAATTAAGAGTTAGTTTTACCTTCGTGAAAAATCAGTCGTCATCTTTTCCTTCTTTAGCAAAAAACAAACAAAAAAGGCATTCGAAATATCATGATAACGTCACAACATGAATTTTCCCACCTGAATAGAGAAATTAAGGCAGCGATGGAAAAGGTAGAAAATTCAGATAAAAAATACTAGATTAAATCGATTTATCGATTTTTCTGCATGACTCCAAAAAGATCTAATTAAAACAGTTTGTAGCCTTAAGTTGGCGTAAAGTTTTCCACTCCATTTTTCCGCTTGATACAGTTCACGAGGAAGAAGGAAATATCATCACGCGCCTATGTTGTCAATTACATTCTACAACGATTATAGAGAGATACTCCATGCGAGAACTTGAAAGCTCATGACATCGTTTTCATCATTTTTTTCTTCCCTTCTCGCTCTAAGGGCATTTCTAGAGTGAGAAAAAATGTTAATGATTCCCAACCACCTCGACGGCTCGTGTCATTCATATAGAACACCCACACGACTCACACATGCAAACTCGACAAATATCTCATTACTATCCACCCTCTGAGACCACTGCCACCCTTAAGAATCAGTCGGAGTCAAATCTATACACAGAATACCACAAACCAGTCAGCGTTTGCCCTCGTGACGATGAACATCCCCAACGAGAACTTGTAGGCGGCAGTTCAAAGAATTTGGAAAATTTTGCATTAGTTTGTGAATTGATCACACGCGATAAATTTACATTATCACGCGCTCACAAGACAAGTTAGTTCCACAAATCTCGGTGCAATTGTAAAAACATTGAGATCAACACATATGTGGATATTTGTCTAATCACACTGTGTTGTCTTTTACTGCATATGGTGGCAGTTAATGGGTGGAAATTAATTATGAAACAAGACTTGTCACCGCCATAAATGATTGTATGTGGTAATTGTGAAAATAGTTGAACGATCAGTGTAACTTGAGTTCTGCCTCTGTGACAATGGAGGAACAGGAGAGACTATCTCTGGACGAGCTGCCCATGTACAATATATCACTGTCGCCACCAAATCGATGGATTAAGCGTCTACTCCACGTGAGCGACACTATTGTCTCCTTGCTGATTATCACTCCTCTTGCCGTCGCTCACTGGCGCGGAACGTGGACATTTATGGACTATCACGAGGAGATTTTCCCACCGTGGCACTGCTTCCTCCTCGGCAGTGTGCTCCACACGGCTTTCGCCCTACTGCGGGAGTCTCTCCACGAGGAATTCTCCACAACGAGCGACACCAAGTCCATCTGTCGCACCATCAAGCATTTCATCATAAGCAAAACCTACACATATATCTTCAGCATTGCATGTATCCTGCAATGGCGCGGAGGATGGGCTGTTCTCGACTATCACTTTGGTCACACTCCTCATGTGGCTATCATCGTCACTGCTGTGACCTTTGTCATCCTCGTGGCCATTCGGTGCGTCCGCAACACTCTGGCCCCACCATTTGTCATCATCATGGACTACAGGGATTCCGCCTTCATCTTCCCCACGAGATTCCGCATCGAAGGTGGCCACAAGCCGGGACTTTATGTCCTCGACTGTGCATTTTCTGTGCTCTGTGTTGGAACGTTGGTGGTCTTCGTGTGGCGTGGCGTTTGGCTTCTCATGGATCTCTACTTGTTCCCCACGGATACCCATCTTTCAGCCTTCCTGTCTCTTGTGCGTGTCTTTTAAAATTGAATTGACTTGAAAATTGAAATTGACTTGAAATTATTTGCATTACATTTTCCATCATATTTTCCTCCATAGGCCATTGGATATGGAACCGTGGCAGTAATCTTTGCCATTCAGCCCATCATGAGGTGGACGTGTGAGCGACTTGAAGGTTTGTGGCGTGTCGCTGCTACGGATGTTTTTCTCAGCCTAAGTTTCGTCGGCACAGTGAGCATTTGGCGAGGAGTGTGGTACTGCATAGATTTCTATTTCCTCCCACACTACCTAATAGAGAGTATTTGGATAACACACGCGGCTTCCTTAATCCTCCTTGCCTTTCTCAATTGCTCCAACTCAGTGCTCCTTCGTGGCGTGTACATTGATGCTGAGGAACCCGCTGGACAGTGTGTAGTCTTTCCTGTGTATTATATCCGTCAACTATTTCAAAAAGAGCGATCCAGGAAGCAAAAGCGGCTCCTTAACACTCTAGAGAGACACGATAATAACACTTTTCTCCTCATAGAGGATCCAACAAATAATGTGAGAAGTAATAAATATTGTGAGAGTGAAAATTTAAATAATAACACCAAGATAATTGATGAAGAACAATGTGAACCGATTTTTCAAGAGTAATCGATTATATTGAAAAACAAAGAATTCAAGTGTCGTGTTAGTAATTATAGTTCCACTTCAAAAGCACCTTGAAGCAGCCAATGTTAACAATTAATTGGAGAATTCATGTGATAACGTCGCTAAAAATCCATAAAAATGTCTATGCTCTTGCACTACATCACTCATCACAGAAATAATTTAATATGAACTTGAAATTCTACTCTGACGGATAATGTTACAGTCTTCATATCAGGTCAGTCAAAAAATTACAGTGCATTTTGCCATAAATACCCTGTAGAAAGCTTTGATTTTTATTTAGAGGATAATTTGTGCTTGATGAGTTTTTATTAAAATGAGATTTCAATGAAAGCATTTTAGAGAGCAATTCGGAATATCACATAACTTTATTTAGGGCTCATTTTTTATTATTTCCACGTATCGTAAAATAAATCGTAAGGCGTAAAAAAGGAGAAGGAGATTATGCGCAGAGCTTTTACCCTGACCCAGTAAATTGATGAAAAATTTCCTTATCATTCGACACTCTTCAGCGCCCTGGAGGACATGAAAAATAGGACGCGCAGTATTCTTTAAGTCTCCAGATGATGATTTAAAAAGAACATGTCACACTCTATAAAGTAATTGCGCCTCTTCGTGGAAGATTTTCGCCAGTGCGTGACACTCCCAAGAGATCAGAATGTATAGTAGAGAAGACTCCAGTGAAAATGTGTATTTGAGGAAAATTACAACAATTGTGTGGCTTCATGTACAGTTACATGACCTTTTCAGTGAAGTTGGAGACGATGTGTGTTTATACATAGATATGTGGTTAGGGAAACACATTTCACCCCAACTTCCTCAAAAACACATTCAATCTTGCACTCAACGAGAGAAAAACAGAAAAGCCCACCCAATTATGTCATTATGATCATCTCCAGACTATTCTCATTGTGGATTCAAATAATTAGTATGAAGACGAAAAAGAATCATCGCGCTCTTTACGTAGATCAAGTAGTGAAAACAAATCAGGTAAATAGCCAGAGAAGCAGAGCATATAAGATATAATCCAGTTGCGAACAACAAATCATTTTCAGTTGATTCCTGAATCCCAATATCGATCTCCACACTCGCGAGTGTCTCTATTTTTCCTCTTATTAAGTAAATTCAGCAACATCCTAATTGCAATAACCGTGTCTATATTACCAGTGAAATTATTATTAACGCACAAATATTCTTCAAATCTATTTGTGTGCCATTATACTCGGTTAATAAAATTCACCCCCACATCGACCTTAACACTGTGTTCTTTGTTAAGTCTCGCTATAGGAGAGATATTATATTAAATATTTGGTGAGACATTAATTTTCTCTTCCTTTTTCAACCCTCCCATTTCGTGTATCGCATTTGCGTTTCCTGCAAAAAGAGTGTGAAAGTATCAGTGTGACAAAGATTGATCCTTGAACTTTTGTCATTTTATACTAAAAGAAACGGATAACCCTGAGTTGAGACACCTGCGAGGAGATGGAGAAACAACCTCTTCCCACAGGAAGCGACTTCTTCACTGTGTGGCTCTCATCACCGCCTGACAAGGCCACCAAGCGTCTCCTCAATTTTGGAGACACCCTCCTGTCCTGGTTCATCATTTCACCCCTCGCCATTGCCCACTGGCGTGGCACGTGGGATTATATGGATCAGCGTCCGGACAAATTTCCCGCTTGGTATTGCTTCATATTGGGCGGTATTTTGCACACAGCCTTTGCCCTTCTCCGCGAACCGCTCCACGAGGAATTCTCGCCACCAAGCAACGGCAATAAATCCCTCAAGAGGACAATATGGCGGATTTTTGTTACCAAAGTCTACACATACATCTTCTCAGTCGGCAGCATAATGCATTGGCGCGGGGGATGGGCCATGATGGAGCTTCATTTAGGTGAGAATTACTTCCTTTGCCACTATCCTTCACACTTTAATGTGTTTCACCACTCTGTAGGACCCGGAGTTTGGCCAGCTGTAATTGTATCATTCATCACACTTATTCCACTTCTTGTTCTTCGATCGCTGAGGAACTCATTGGCACCACCGTACATTATTTTGATGGATTGCAAGGACGTCGCATTTACATTTCCCACCAGATTTCGATGTGAGGTAATGTGAAATTTATTATTCCCTGGCCCATTAAATCAAACCAATGGGAAAGAAAGCTATGTTGCATCATTTTGACAATCTGCAGAATACGCATGACGTTAAATTTAAATTTAACGCAGTGAGAAACTTTGGGGAAGCTTTATGGTTTTAATAAATTCACAAACGCAATATTTGCACCCACTAGTCAAATATTTTACCTACACACCAACTGAAAATACATTGATTATCTTGTATGTCGCAGAGAGCGAGAGAGATCATTTGACGTGACATCTCTCCAATGTATCCCATATATGAGGAATTGCCTCAAAACAATACAAGTTCAAAACTCTTATAAAGCTGATAATACTATGTCGCATGGATAACCACATATCTACATACACACGCAAACTGGCCAAAGGGAGAATTAAACGGAATATTCAGAGTCCATATAAAAGTTGTCGACACAATGAGAGTCTCTTCAGAGTGATAAAATTGATAATAGCACACGCGTCTCTGTGTCATTCGATAACGGGAGAAGATCGCATGAAAAATCATCTTGCCCATGTACTAAATTTCCTCCGTTCCCTGCAAAACCCTCTGACGGTATCCTGTTTCTCATTATCTATCCCATTGAGTGAAATAGTGCGAATTATAAAAGGCGGTTGTTTTCACTCAAATGAGCCCAAGAGCCAAAAACACGATCCTCGATTACAGTTAGATGCCAGAGGGACAAGTGTGAAGTGATTTTAGAATCTCAAATTGAATAATTCCCAGTATAATATATTAATAAAGTGTGTTCATAATATGTGAATGGAGCAGAGCAGAAATAAAAGAATTGCTTGAGTTCAGGTGCCTTATCAAGAGATCTGTGCTATTTCCAAGGCTATTTTTCGATAATATTCAGAATCGATCAGAGCACGTTATTTGCAAATAAAGTGCGTATCCATATGGTTAATAGTGAATGTAGTCATGATATGTGAAATTACTGTGCCTCATGTCTAATGCCGAGGACCAATGAGCATCTTGAGTTATTATAATATCACTCAAAAAGATTTTCAAGTGTATCAATAGTATATGACAAAATCCATTATAAACAAACTAAATAAAAGTCTTCTTGAGCAATGAGTATCTTCGTGTGTACTGTGGCAAAATCAACAGTTCCGCAATAATAAATCAACCCATGTGTGATTGTGTTGATTTGTTGCACTTGTTTAGCCATGGCAAGGTTGTGTAAGTTGTGACTCTTGACGAATTATAGGAACAATCAGTAAGAATTCAAATCCAGAATGCGTGGAAGTACAGCTGGATTAGCTGACGGTGTTCTTAATCCATCGAGAGACGCCCATGGCGTGCTCCTGGATTTCCTCGACACAATGCTCTCGACCTTGATCGTGGGACCCCTTGTCATATCCTACTGGCGCGGCACATGGAATCTCATGGATCTCTATCTATTCGCCGAGAGGCCCGTGATCAGTGCGTTCGCCTCCCTCGTGATCGGTATCGTGGGCCACCTCGTCTTTACCCTCTGCCAGGACACCCTGAAAACTCACATTCACCCTAATCGCCACAGGGTTGCCTACTACATCAGCTCACGCATATACACAGCCCTGTATGGTGTAATATGTATCAATGGGTGGCGAGGAGGATGGCAACTAATTGATTGCTACACTTCCCATAAAGTACCCACTGTCCTCCTACTGACCATTCCGCCGGCATTCTGCCTCGCAGCACTTAAGACTCTGCGGAATCTCTCAGCTGCACCTTTCACAATCTCAATAGATGCTCCAAATGAGTACTTTGACATTCAAACCATGTTCAAAACATCGGTAAGATAATCATGCTAATTAGCAGTTTCCTCAATTCATATTAATTATGCGTGAGCAAAGCATTTCTTGTGATGCTTCGAATCGCATAATTGTCATACAAATTACACAATAAATTTCTTCATTTGAATTATGAAGATACATTCTAGTGATTACATGAAAGGATCATAAATCCTGCGAAAATCCTTTTTCTATGTAATTACTATGAGGAGAATAAATAAAACACATTGTAACAGTAGATATATGACATAACATAAACGAAAAATTCAGGAATTCGAGTACTTAGATAATAAAAAAAAATAAGTAAGTGATATCACGATGATTATTTATGGTTTAATTAATTTTTTGTAATTATAACAGTGTATTTCTAAGAAATTTTACTACCATTTATTTTTTTTATGCATAGTAACAACTTTCATGTAGGCCCAGGTGTCCAGAAAGGAAGAAAATAGCCAACCTTTTATTTCACTTTCATTTCAGGGCGCTCGCCAACCACTTTACTACGTTCTTGATTGTTGCTTCTCTGTTCTAATTATTGGATCCCTCGTGGTGTTTGTTTGGCGTGGTGTTTGGGTGTTCCTGGATCTTGTACTCTATCCCAGTGATGCGAAACTCTCAGCATGGTACTCATTGGTAAGTCCATCTGAATTTCCTTCCTTGTAAATATCAATAATTTCCATCGGAATTCTCCCTCTCGACATTGTAAGATAAGAATAGAGATGCTGATATTATGTATTTGTACAGAAAAAAACAGACATGTGACACGTATATTATCAGCGTTGAAGATATTAATCAGTTGACTGGTTAATACTATTCATCATCCATTATCCTCATGCTTAGTAAATAGTCATGCTGAGAAAGATTCTCAAAATACATATTTGACGAGAGTCCAAGTGAATTACATCTCTAATGGAAAACTCCATGAATTTTGTACAAACAATTAACACTCAAGTATATTTATCACTCAGTTTTCTGTTCTCATTTTTATAGACTGTTTTAGATAATAAACAAATCTTATCCATTTACAATATTTACAATATGACACAAGGAAAATATATGTGCAAATTATATTCATTTCACCTGACACCCCTTGTGACACCCTCACTGTGTCTACGAATGACGAAAATAATTTGAAAATGTATGATTGAACTGATTAAGTCTGCCGACAATAAATACAAATGTCGAATGGAAATATGTGACTTACTCAACACTCTTTGCTTTCCGCAGAAAGATAAATTCAATTAATCCGATTGCCTTTTGTTATCTAATCAAAATTTCGATAACACTCACTTTATCTCACCATTAAATTTTATATGACAAGCCTCTTGGTTGGGATATTTCCTACAAACACATTGAGAACATCTCCATTGACAAGATGAGTTGCTGCGTGTGTATTCTGCCTCAGTATACGCTTATCACCAGATTTTAATGTCTTTTTCTTCTCAATCCCTTTAAAGGCCATCGGATATGGAATAGTTTTCATCACATTTGCTCTTCAACCTGTTATGAGATGGACTTGTGACAAGCTGACTGGATTTTGGCGCCTCGCCATTGCGGATGTCTTTCTCTTCTTCAGCTTCATTGGCACAGTTAATGCATGGCGTGGTATTTGGCAGCTTCTCGATCACTATTTTCTCCCAGGTGAGATAAATCTCCACCCACATTTCAACACTAACGACAGTGACACCAATTTGTCCTTAAATACAAAATTGCAGATCAGCGAGCTCTCAGTGATTGGCTTACTCACGGAATCTGCTTTATACTCCTCGCCCTCATGAACTGTGCCAACACCGTGCTGGTGCGCGGTGTCTTCCTGGATGCTGAGGAGCCCGGTGGAAAATGCGTGATCTTCCCTGTGTACTACATCCGACTCTATTTCCAAAAGGAGCGCACGAAAAAGAACCAACGCGTATTGGACAATATGGAAAAGAGCGAAGGGGCAAATACATTGTTACTCCTCGAAAAGCCTGCCAATAATGTAGTTGTTGTAAAGAATACTAACGAAAAGAAGCCCATAAATAATGAAAGTGCAAAATAATGATATTCATTTTGATGATAAAATATGAGTGGAAAAGAACAAATTTAGACAAGATATGTTATCAATAACAAAAAATGAAAGCAAATGTATGGAAGTGCAAGAGAACCCTCTTAAACGGTTGTATTCGATTGGCTGTGGGCGCAAGAAGATGATGATTTCGGTGTCTTTACATTAAATTATATTAATGAATGTGAAATACCCACTAATATATTGAATTGCAAATTATGTCATTTAATCTCTTGATGGAAGAGAATATTATATATATATATATAAAGTGATACAATTGCTAAGAAAATTGTTGTATATGAAGAAATAAATTAACTGTCTCATATGTGAAGTGAGACATATAAGAGACATGTCATTTTTGTTTTTCATTTGCCCAACAATTAATTGCACAATATGGCAATTTGCTCTCGTGTTTGAGAAGAGGAACAACCCGCGCTGTAGTCAACAATGGACCACCTAGGGAGTTTCCAACGGGAAATATCCTCTCAACACCGACGACGGCACAAGAGAAAAACCCATTCAACTTCCGACCATTTGATTTTTCCATGGCCTACAATTCACAAATTAGCCCTAAATCCAGACCACTTTTAATCACTTAACTAGCGGAATTGTCAATTAATATATATTTTTTTTAGCTCTTCGCCAGTTCAAAGCAAAGCGATTAGCAATGGGCCATAAAACAGGAACTGCATTCTGGAAAAGTTTTCCCTTCGCTAAATACGAATAGACCCACAACAAGTTGTAAATAAAAACACGCTTTCGCTTATATCTCAGAGGTAAAAACGAACATATTGGTATTGTTTTATTGCCTCATGACCTCTTATCGTTTAAAAAAAATCCCAATGATAAAAAAGCCGGGTAAAGCAAGAAAAAAACAACAAATGGAACCTTTATAAGTAAAGGCAGTAAAAGCTTTTAATCATAAATGCTTACTTCTGAAAAATCGCGCATGTATGATTTTTTCATCACTTTTCCCCAATTATTTGCCTTAAATTTTAATTCTACGACACTATGCAAGTTTTGTGAGTTTACTCAGAAAGTGAAGAGAGATTTTTAATTAATAGTATGTATGTGTGCCTCTCGTTAATGTTAACGAGAAAAGAGTATCATGAAATAGTCAATCACTCGCTTTTATAAATAGTCTCTTCAGTTTCGATCATGACCACAATGATTGAAGATCATCTCAGTGTCTCTCCTTAGTACTCTACAAGATTTCTAGAAAGTACTCTATTGTGAATAGTTTTGAGCGAAAGATTTTGGATTGTAAAAGGACCTTCCACAGTTTCGTGCCAATAGAATAATAACAATAAATCAAGAGAAACTGTAGTGCAGTCAAAATGGTTGAGTTGAATATATCTTTCGTATCAGTGGAATTTGAAGTATTTGGTCATGTACAAGGTACTTTTGGATCACTGTTGCAGACCTCCAATGCGAAATTGCCTACAGACTCACCGCCACATGAAATGCCATCATAAATTTTTCATCATTAAGCGTAGAGGAAAAATTTAATTGACATAATTGATATAAAGTAATTGGTGTAAGTGAAATATATGATTAATTTGCGCGAATGAGACGCATTGACACAAGTATATTTCATTTACTGAAAAGTGGCATCATTTATCTCTATGCTAAATGCAATTAATTGCAAAACACGCAGACCCTCTTTTATATCTTCCATTTCTCATTTCATGCTCCATCAATCAACGCTACTCTCCATCGCACCTGGACGCGCAACGCCAATGGGTGCTCGTCAAAAGGATGTGGCTTCACAAAACACTGCCGAGACATGTGTGTTAAGCGGAAAATTGGTGGTTGGGTGAAAAACTCCAAGACTGGCACGATCTTGGGAAAAATGCAGGGCAGCAAGGAGGCGATTGATGAGATGTAAGCAGCAAATGAGTGCATTTCTGACACAATTCACGTTCAAAGTCCGATCCATTGCCAGAGCATGCAACTATTCTCATAGAACGCCACAATTCCTCCCCATAGCATCATGAAAGTGCTATAATCTCTGGTTAACATTGTCTGATCATTTCTCTAATTGCAAAGAACTAAAATTGCGCAGTTTATGGATGGGAAAGGAATGAAAATCTTCTAAAATACCCACCAACGAGCTCCTCATCTTGTCTTATGCAATGTGTTTTGGTCTTAGCCATTGAGATACGACGCCACAGTAAAGAGAATTGCTAAAATAAACCTAAACGTTCCCATTACGATTTACACGAGGATTCCCATGCCAATTAATGAATAATATCAATAAAAAAGCATAAACCGCATACCAAGTGGACTGTTTTCCTACAAAATCTTCAAGACGCCTCTCAACAATTGAGGAAATGTGAAAAAATAGCTATGCTAATTGGAGTGGGTTGTTGTAAGTGATTAATTTCCTTGAAAGAGAAATTGGTCAAGGTTCAAATTATGGTTTATTGTCAAAGCACATGAACTATTTGGCAACACGTAAATGAAAATAGCTTGATAATGTGATTAACAGCGGGGACTTTCTTTGCAAAAATTGGCTGCCAAAACACTGATTACTCGTCTAAGCTAAATGATGATCTTTAGCGTGGCTCATCATTGAAGATCATTGAGGAAAAATATCACCAAGGTCAAGTGAAATTCATCCTACTTCATTGTCTCTCACTTTTATTAAGCGTCTGTGGTTATTAGCACACCAAGCAGTCT
The DNA here is from genome assembly GCF_947086385.1 of Phlebotomus argentipes. Lineage (NCBI taxonomy): Eukaryota > Metazoa > Arthropoda > Insecta > Diptera > Psychodidae > Phlebotomus > Phlebotomus argentipes. Next base: position 1,217,272 of record NW_026776181.1, on the reverse strand, counting down.
TACCTAAAGCGCCATTTAGCAGGATTGTTAAATAAATTAAGTCTTTTTTTCCAAGGTGTATAAAAAAATTTGTTTTTATCTCCTTTATAATAATTTTTCCTTGCTTTTATATGAATGAGATGTTAAAATTTTTTACTTTCTGTAGTTAGGAAGTTGTTTCAATTGAAGCATGTCTTACTCGGAGTCTTTAACTTCTTACTGTTCTTTTTCTCCTTAATACGCATTCCAAAAGCTTTCTGATACTAAGCACTGAATCATGTGTCTATGCTTTGATTACCATGCAATCACAACAATTTGCTAATACAATTTTTTATTCACAATCATCACCAATTTCGAGTATTAATCACAAAGAGATAAGACGGATTTTCCTCTTTTTCTTGCAGGACAAACTGGCTGACAAACACTGGATCGCCCGGATGCCAGATAGAAAAGTGCGAGTTCAGGAATTGGCTCACCTTGCTTCGACCCGACTACCGGGATTTTGCAATTCGATTCTAAGAATCCACAATACCCCGAATCTTATCAAATAATCTAATTTTAAACGCAAGAGACCACGAGCAGAGCTAATTTTCGCGGTGTACAAAAATAGATAGGAAAACAGCGGAGAGGCCATAACCTCAACAGTCGCCGTCAAACTCTTGCGCGATGTATTGTTTACGGTGTGAATTCTGATAAGAATAACATTTGTTATGAATTCTTACCTGCTCTGGATGAATAAAGGAGAGTGGATAATTTTTGAATAAAGGTATTTCTGGAAATACTTCTCAAAACACAGAGAAGAGATTTATTACACGGCGGTTTGAAAAAAGTGCGTGCGGAGTTCGTCAAGTGTGCATTGAATGTGCGTGTGTGTGAGCGTGGTGAATAAGAGGGGAATAAAAACAGCTGATTTTCAAGTGTATAAGCTCGCTCAAAGCGAAGGTGTTTTTTCCGCTTTTCACAGCGATATGTCGGATTTAGTGGAAAAGCTGGACGATGAGGAGGTGCAGGAGATTCTTAAGACAGGCACGGATCTCAGGCAATATTCGCAGCAGATCGAAAAGGAGTTCAATGAGGTGGAAAACCGCTCCATCAGCGACTACATCAAAGAGAGCCAGAACATTGCGAGCCTCCACACACAAATTCGGGCATGTGACGACACCCTGGAACGCATGGAGAACATGCTGACCAACTTCCAGCACGTCCTGAGCAACATCAGCACGGAGATTACGTCGCTGCAGAAGAAGTCAGTGTCCATGTCGGTGCAGTTAACCAACAGACAGTCTGTTCGGGCGCAGCTTTCGCAGTTTATCGAAGACATGGCTGTGCCCGAGGAGATGATCGCGGTGATCATGGAGACTGCTGTAACGGAGAAGGAGTTCCTGGTGAATTTGAATCAGTTGAACCACAAATTGGCACTGGTGAAGGAGCTGCGATTCAAGGAATCCGCTTCCGCTAATGACGTTCAAGATGTGCTGGAGAATCTCAAAGTGAAAGCCATGGCCAGGATCAGAACATACTTGATGGAGCAGATCCACAAGTTTCGCAAACCCATGACCAACTATCAGGTACCCCAGAACGCTATGCTCAAGAACAAACTGTTCTTCGAGTTCATCTTGTCAAATGAGAGACAAGTAGCGCAGGAGATCTGTGGTGAGTACGTGGACACCATGAGCAAGATTTACTTCAGCTACTTCAAGAGCTACTCCTCGCGCCTAGCCGCTCTGCAGTTCGAGGAGGCCGCATCGAAGGATGATCTCATGGGTGTGGAGGATACAGTTAGCAAGTCTCTCTTCTCCAAGACGACTTCCTTGAAGAATAAGAGCACAGTGTTCACCATTGGGAATCGCGGGGATGTTCTCAATCAGCAGCTGGAGGCGCCAATCCTAGTGCCACATGCGCAGCAAAAGAACAAGGTATGAGTTCATAACAAGAGGGGTTTATCGCCATTATTTCATCCGTCGTTCTTTACTTGCAGTACTCGTACGAGGCGCTCTTCCGCTCCGAGCAGTACGCTTTGGTGGACAACGCCTGTCGGGAGTACCTGTTCGTCACTGAGTTCTTCATGGTGCGCGGATCGCAAGCCCAGGAGCTCTTCAACCAGATCATGGGACGAACACTGTCACTTCTGATTAAGAACGTGGAAACATACATTGCGGATTGCTTCGACTGCATCGCCATGTTCTTGTGCATCCACCTTATTCTGCGCTATCAGCTCATGTGCCACAAGCGCTGCGTTCCGGCATTGGACAAATACTGGGACTCCCTGCAGGCAGTCATCTGGCCGCGCCTCGAGGTGATCTTTCGGACCAATATCCAGAGCGTACGCGATTGCGATCCCACGCGCTTCACGCGCGAAATGGGGCCACACTACATTACCAGGCGATATGCGGAGTTCTCAGCAGCCATTGTGGGTATTTCTGAGCACTTCCCAAATGAGCTCATGAGTCGGCTGTTACTGGAGTTGCAGAACGAAGTGGAATGTTTCATTCTGCGCATGGCGGCAATTTTTCCGGCGCGTAAAGAACAGCTCATATACCTGATTAACAACTACGACTTGGTGCTGGGCGTGCTCATGGAGCGCACCCGGGACAATAGCAAAGAAGCCGAGGCCTTCAGGGAGCAGCTTACAGCACGCAGTGGCGAATATGTAGAGGAGATTTTAGCGCCCCATTTCGGTGGGATCATTCAGTTTGTGCGAGAATGCGAGCTAATGTTGGAGAAGGAGCAAACTGAGGAATTTAGACGGCAGGAGCGTCGATCACTGGCTCTAGTTGCCAATTTCTCAGCCAACTGGAAGACAGCTCTTGAGGAAATTAACAAGGAAGTGTTGCTCTCCTTCCCGTCCCTCGTCACTGGCCAGACTCTCCTCCAGCTCGCTCTTACCAGCCTTCTCCAATACTATCATCGGTTCCACAAACTTCTCACGCCCAACGCGCGCTCGCAGCTCGTAAACATCCACGTGATCAAGATGTTCATCAAGAAGTATAGCGGATCTTTTAATTTGTAAATATCATTCCTGAATGTTTTATTTTATCCACAAGAGTGTTTTAATCCTCATCGCTCAGGAGCATCTCCACGAGGTCAGCATTAGAGCACTTTTCTCCATCCAGACGCTGAGGTGACTTCCAGCGCAGCAGCGTTGGCAAGAAGACGAGGTGCGTCCGGGGATCCTTCCGGAAGGGACAGTTGAGGTCCTTCCAGTATGTCCTCTCGCCTACGTCCACATGAATAAAGTGACTCTCAGGGGAGGCTTTCTCCAAGGCACTCATAACCACCGGCTCAGCTGGAAAGACACTCTTTTAGAAACCCCGGGCACCTGTAAAAAATCCCACCGGTATTCACCTTTCACGCAATACGGGCACCAGCTTTCGCCATTCTCTTGTTTTCCGCCACTGAAGAGGATATGAATGGTCTTCTTAGACGTCTCCAGTTCGTCCACTATTGGAGGAAAGATAGAAAATTGCTGAATATCATCCCGCAGAGATAGAACAGTCTGGAAATGCCACTCTTATCAGCGGAACTCCAAGTGGTCCAAGTTGTCTTGTCAGAATACGATAATTTCGAGAGATAAAGATTCCACTCACCCAATTTGGTGAACTCCTCATATCCTTTAACATGATGTTGAACCGCCATCCTTACCTGCCTGGAGAGATTTGAGAAAAATCGGGCTATTTTGGAAGATTTTCCAACACACTTTCTCGCCCCAACAAAAGAGATAACTCCTCTTCGATTGCAACGCCTCTTGTGTTGGTTCGTCGAAGGCAGAAGGAAAACATGGCAGACACGGAAGAGGACTTTGAGATGTGGCTAAAGAGGAAATTGCGCCAAATTAACACGGACGAGTCCATCTACGGGCCCTACATCGTGGGAATACTCGATGGGGATGGTGAGGAGCAGGTGGAGGAGAAAATTAGCGCCATTGAGGAGCTCCTTTCGGGAATAATCGTGAGTCTGTGGCTGAGGAACTCTCCCAATGCCTATAAAAGGACATCTCTCAGTGAGAATTGCTACACAAAACCTCCGTGCTTTCAGGATAAGGATGTCACAGCGACGGCTGAAGAAATTGTCAACAAGTGGAAATCGGTTAGTACGGAGCCGGTGCAGGAGAAGAACAGCAGTGAAGATGTAGACACTCGTCTGGCGCGCCTATTGGAATCCAATGTGGTCACATCAACGGTCCAGCGACGGCAGACAGCGGAGGAATCTCAGATTCGTGACAAAATACTAGCTCAGTACAGCCAAGTGCCGGTTAATCTCGCCCCAATTGAAGCTCTTCATCTACTGACTTTCCTTTAACTCGTTATTTCAGCTGTCGGATGAGGAGGATGAGGAACGGGGGGCCACCGCAACGAATGGCGATGCCGAAGGCCGGAACGCCAATGTGGAGGCTGTGCAGCAGATGATGAGAGAGCGGCGGGAACAGGCCCGACTGGAAAGTCAGAAGAAGAAAGAGAAGGACAAAGAGGATCTAAAGCGGCAAAAGCAGCTCCGTGAGGAGAAGAAGGAGAAACGAAAGAGTGTCAAACAAGAACGTCGGCGGTAGCAATAAACGCAGATTTTCCTTGAGTTTTCCAATATTTCCTATTCGGGCTGTGTTCTGGCATGCAAGTGAGATATTGACTGTTGACATGTTTCGTGGAATAAAAGGTTTCCTGAACGCGCCAAAGTCAGCCCCATTGCAAAGATCCAAGGATTATTCATAAGACAATCTCGAGCGTTTTCTTTACTCATCCAATGAATGTCTTTCATTTTCATTCTTAATTTGCGTAAGCTACATTACCAGCACAAATTAGCCATGCAATTAACATTGTATGCTTTGTGGAATTCGGGAAGGGCTCAGAGTTTGGAGAGAGATTTGGTTTACATAACTGAGATTGGAATTGAGTCGAAAGAAATGTCCTCCGAAGTCTTGTACATGGCGACAATTTCTAACTGGTCAGGTCTTCTGACGTCAGTCAATCTGTCAAATTGTACTCTCGACGGAGTACATTTTTCATAGAAATCAGCGTGAAAAACCACGTTAAAACCCATTTATTGTTGCTAAAGGCAGACATTGGTGTCCAAGGAGTTCACAGCAGATACTGTTTAGTGCGGATGTTCTCTGAGAGAGCGAAGAATTCAATGAAAAACTCGGTGGACGGGCGCTTCTGTTCTTTTCTTTTTAACGCGCGCGCGTGTGTGTGAGTGCCAAGGAAAATATCACTTTTCTTGTGAGTTTCCCCCGCAGCTCTTCTCCGCAGTGAATACCCGAATTCGCGGGTGGCGGTGCGTTGCAAAGTGCACAACGGGGCTGCCTGAAGCCCGAGGTCGGGGAGAGGTCTGTGTGACTCCCTCTGTGGCCATCTTGTGTGGATACCCGACTATTTTGACAATCACAACGGCTAGTGGACAAGTCTAGCCCCTCTTCTGCCCGACTAGTATGTTAAAAGTTCATAAAGGTGAGTTGCATGCCCATGTCGTCCATTTTGCCATCCTTGCCGTTGTGATTTTTATGGCGATCCGCGGAAAAGGCTCTCTGGCCCCCATTTGCACCCCACGGGTGCGAGTGAGACGGCAACATGCCCGTGTCAACCTTCAAAACAGTGGAGTCGCGTGTATCTGTGAGGAGATATATCGATATGCTACGCCAGCGCCATCACTCTTGCGGTCATACTTGACACTCGCGGCGCTACAGCCATCTCACTCGCACCCAAAGTTTCCCCAATGCCAGGAGCTCCACTGACGTGCCGTCTCCTTCGCACTCGTTCGAGTTTCTTCGCGAGAAATGTGTTGTGCCACCCAGAGCACAACAAAAGGCAAGATGACGAATTTTTCCACCTCTAGAGACACACAATTTTGTGCGCTCCCTGTTGTTTTTCTCTCCTCGTATCATTTTCAACATCGCGAATGGCATCTTCGCAAATGCTCTGGGGAAAGCTCTCATGATGGCCTCAGGCGGCGGTGGAAAGCCCAAAACGCGAAGGCTCTCGGTGAAAAGACTGAGACGAGGCTCAAGGTCACTTTTGGGTGGGTGTCGCGGAGATTCGGGGACTTTTTGGTGGGATAGGTCATGCGCATATTGGGATTCACCCCAACCACAGCAAATGCATCCCCATACTCGGATAAATGGGGGTTTGTACGTGGACTGCTAGGGTATTCTAAAGAGAATACTTAGTTGCTCTGCACAAATAAACACAATCTATGCACATAATGTCTTCGGAAATATGTATAAACACTGAGAGTGAGTGGAAATATCCATTTAATGAGGAATGTCAGGTTGTATTAGGAGAATCTATGGAAGAGTGCAGAATATGCTGCCCCAAATTTGGCACACGATCATCGAAACTCTTAGATTAGTAGATTTTCTTTGACAGTTTATTCATTCGATGGTTATTCAATTTCAGTGTTTAATAGCTATTTCAAATTAGAATCAGCAGTATATTAAGAGAATTGTGAAATCTTGAACACAAATTCACTATGATTTCACTCTTTGTATCTTTTCGGTGAAAAATGGAGATATTTGGTAAATTTTTAAACTATTCTTTGCAACAATAGAATCCTCTTGTGGGTTAATTAATTTCCGAAATGGACAATTTGACACGATCAGCTATTGGATTGAAGTTTCGAATAATTCATGAAATGAAATTTTGAAAGACACTAAAACAGATTTGGCCATAAATTTCCATTAAGCAGTGTATAACACCACACACGTCAAAGAGTAAACAGTGGAGAATCCAGTGAAACGTCAGCAACATTGCCAAATGTGTGAGTGACGAGGGAGAATAAGAGAGTGGGACAGCGAATAATTTTCGAGGTACAAGATGTACATATGTGAATAGTGAAGAAAAAGAGCCGTCAATTGGATGGATGAAAGAGAATCGCTGAATAATGGAGAGATTTTCTCTCTAGAATATGGAGAAAATTCTCAAGTCATTTGAGTGGATTTTTCAAACACATCTTGCATCTCACTCTGGCATTCAACCCCGTTGCGATTAGCTAAGGGTTGCCCGAGGGAGACGAACAAATTGTTGTGTGGTTGCGAAAGGTTCCCTCTTGAAAAATCCCAGTCAGATTCATGGTCTCCTGGTCGATTCAGGACTTGTCGTGTTCTTCAAGGGGAAATTCTCGAATGCCGAAGGGATTTTCAGGATTCCCTCGCGTGGTGTATCCTTTAAAATGCTACTGTTCCTCCGGGATCGGAGCTAAAGGCAAAAGCAATGGCCCCGAATAGGCAATGTGAGTCACAGTGTTGCGAAATTGGACATTTTATTTCAGTTTAGCACTGCTTTTGTGGAAATCACTCTCATTTGGCGTGTTTTGTCACGGCTCTTTTCCATTCGAAATTGACTTGTCCACACAACATCAAAATATACCTCAATTGAGGCATAATTTGAGCGCCTTTCGTGGAAGACCGACAAAAGCCACAGAATTTTCCGAGAAACTCGGAAAGAGACATCAATTGTTCGTGTTTTCACTCATTAATTGACGTACAGTTGAAGGGATTTTCATTTTCCAGGAATGCAGACAATTACTCATTTTGCCTAAAATAAAATACATTTTTTTTTTATCTTGACAAATTATGAATTTTGAAAATCTACCTGCTAGATTTAACTCTGAGAAAAATAAGCACCGACACAGGGAAAAAAATGTATGCTCATGTGTGTACTCAATAGTGCCAGCGGTGCCAGCAGAAATTCATAATAATTATTGCAACACAAAGCGTGAAGGAATAAATTACTCACAAAAAAACGACTTTTTTGCAACATCTCATATTGAAGAAATACATAAAATGTTTACACTGTGTAGAGATATTTTTCGGGAGAATCCGTTGGGAATGATGGATGAAAAGCTGCCAAATTTGGGGATCAATAATCGCAAAAAGTATGTCTGAATTCAAGTGAAATGTTGCCCTTATTGACAAAGTGTGTAATTGTGGTAGCTTGGAGACAAAATGAGTGTATGCAGAATTATTCACATGATTGAACATGGTGTTTTTGTTCATATTTGATGCGGCTTTTGTTCGCGAAACCCTCTATTGAACACTGAAAAGTATTTTTGCACAAATTTATTAGTCATCGCTGGACAATTAATAATTCTTTGAGTTGGAAAAAAAATCTGTAATGAGATTTATTGGGAGGTTTTTCTAAGTTCTCTTGCAGTCTAAGAATACTTTTACATTTAATTTCTAGTTTCACAATAAAACGAAAATTCTGCCAAGGGATTATTCCGAATGCACAAAGCACTAAACTGAAATAAAGTGAAGTTATGTATAGTGATAATCAGAATTGTCAATGTAAATATAAAGTATAGTGTAAAAGTGCGAGAGTCATATTCATCGTAAAGCAAATTACATGATGTTATGCAGAAACATTGGAGAAGAAAACACAATTTTTCTGACTGTAACATTGCAGAATGCATGAAACAGCAAATTTCTTCATTTTTTCTCTTCTTCATCTCCTCTCGCTCAGGGTTGAGCTCTCTATATATCATTAAAGAGGCAACTTACATTTTTAATACATCTGTATTATTATTTTCTGCCAACACTGAAAGAGAGTCTTTTCATTCAGATCATGAAGAAGGCGAAAGAAAAGACAAGTAAATAAAAAAAATAATGAAGAGAGTGAAAGAGAGCGAAATTAATAATTATTTTTTATCCGTTCTCATGAATACGAAATCTTTCCCTCGATTTTGCGTACTTTTCTTTTGATGTATTTTTTCCATTTGCGTCTTCGCCTGAGAAAGTGCAATTCAGTCGAAAAGTGTGAAAAATCTCTTTCAATTATAGTCTTCGTTTCTGTGCTACTCGAGGATTTTCTAGGGAGAAGGGAAAAATGTGTTTTTAGTAATGTGAATGTGAGGTACATTCTAAAAGGGTATGTGCTTTTTGAAGGGGAGGGAAAAGTGTAGCTATATTGAGCCATTAAAAATAAATGATGTAAATTTAGTGCATTTTTAATGAACACTGATTAAATTCAGACAAGTTAACTTGGAGATTCATTAAGAGAAATTTAGTTTAAAGCTATTTTTCCTTTTCAAGTAGAGAAAGGACTTTGAGGGCTTTAATAGACTTTACAAGAACAAGAAGTGTTTGCATTTAATCTTTGAAATTGGCCCAATGTAAAGTTACATAAGTTTGTTTAGAGAAACCACATGTCTTTTGGAAACTTTGGTGTTTATTAACTGAATGTGGAGGTTATTTTGCGTCAACTTACAATAGTCCTTTTCTCAACAATTTGGAAGAGTGTAATTTATATTCCTTTACAGCAAGAGTGCATTTGCGTGCCGTTCACCCCTGAGGAAGTGGCCAACCAGGCAGGCAGAGAATGCATTGGGCATTTTGTTAGTCACTGCAGTTGATCTTTCTCTACCTGAGTTACACTTACTTTTCGGGTGAATGCAGGAGACAAAAACGATGGCAATCGAAGAGGCAAACATAAAATTGGAATTTCGGACTGAATTTCCTTGACTTTGAGAACTATTTCTGACTTTCCACAGTCATGCTTTATTTCCTTGGCACTCCACTTGTTTTGATATCTCACCATCGATTGGTGAATTTCCCTAACAATTTTCACGTTCCTCTATACTTAATTGCCGACTAACTGCAGCATTTGCATCATTCATTTCTGCAAATGAAATGCTCTCGAAATAGATCTGTGGAGAAATCAGTTTACGCGGGTGCCACAGAAATCAGCAGTTTTCAGTGAATCAGAAGTGTTTATCAAGATAAAATACTGTAAGATATTGCAGTTGTTCAAAGTTGAATAAGTTAAAAGCAATCTTAAATGATAAAAAAAACTCGATATTAATTTTTCTATATTTTTATTAACGAATTAAATTTTTTTTTCTTTTTCTACTTGAAGATATTTGCAGAAAATTCTTTTCAATTTGTCTAAAATGTATGCTTGTCTTCTTGGCTCGTCAGTTTTATGAAACATAAAGAGGAAAATGTGTAATATTTGACATTTAATACCTAAGGCCAATTGATCGAGAGCCGAAAAAGAACCCATGGAACATGTGAACGAGCATTGCCGTCAGTAAAATTGATAATTGCCAAGTGTCTCTCCCCTGAGACACTCCAGTGAGTGCTCCATTACGTAGAGGACGTTGTTTGAATGTGATAAGATCTATCCAATAAGTTCAACACTGTTGACATGAATGCATAAATATATGATAGGTTGTCTCGAGAGATTATTGGAAATCATGTTCTTTGTCGATGTGGGTAACATGGGAAAATTTTAATATTATACTTTGACATCACCCACGAATAAAAACCATTATTTTGTGATGCACACGAGTATCGCACTGAGGAAAATACATGAAAAGTACAAATTTTTTATCTCATCCACTGGCTAAAAATAACCTCCAGTGACATTGACGTCTCATCTATCAAAATTTATACTCGCGATATGTCATTATATTTTGTGACGTTATTTTTTTCTTCTCGCGCAAAGGTCGTCAAACAAGAAATACGCGAAATTGTGCATCTGAATATCCGAATACAATATCACAGGGGGAATTCAATTGTCCGGATATTACGCTTTAAACACTGTTGCGAGAGTCGTGACAAGTCTGACAATTCGATAACAGCAAACATGGAACCAGTTTAGGGAGGATTCCAGAAATTCTTGGTTAGATGTGGTGTTATAGCTCGATATAACCTCAAAATTTGCTTGGTTTGAAGGCACTCAGTCAGTGGGTTCTTAGTCTAAATATGAGAATGAGTCATGATAGGATTTTTCCCAATAAAAACATGGAAAATAGAAAAAAAAAGGAATGAAGAGTGGTTGGAGAAATGGATTTATTGAGTTTGTCGTCATTATCAATGTCTTCCTTCCTTCCTTTCACAACAGGAAGAAAGACACTCACAGTTGGTGGTGGATTTGCTTGAGATTTTCACCCCATTTTTTCCACTACGCTTTTCCCCATATAGCATGAGATGCTAACCATCGTATAACGAGATGGAGGTTTGCTGTTTTACGCAACTTTCGGGTAAGAGAGAAATACTGTGAGAGAGAGAGTGAGAGCTTTTTGGCGACCACGAGAAAAAAGGCACCACCAGTGAGCAAACAAATGGTGAAAAATCGTGTTAAGGACCTCAGCGGGAGGGTCAATGGATTACCAAGACGCTTCTGGTGATCATCTCAAGCATTCACTGGTAATTGCAATGTTTATTGGGACGAATGTTTGTGTGAAATGAGAAAATTCGAGCATGAGCAACCCAAATGATTTAAAAGTCGAATGAGAGAGCCAAGAAGAGAAAAAGGAATGAAATAGATGGCGGAGAGATGGATCTCCAACACATACATGTACACATCATGGCATCTATTGGAATTTATTTATTTATTTTTTTTTATTGCTCAAGCTTCTATTATATATATTTGCGAAATTTTTCAAAACTATTCACTTCTGCAGAGACTTAATGAATTAAACGAATAAGTTGAGGACTTAGAATTGTGAATTTAGGGTCGAAATGGAACTCCACATTTCAATCAATATTGGCAAGAAAAGCTTAGAAATCATGACAAACTTTCCTGTACTCTGTACTTATGGGATGTCAAGAGTGAAAAATTGCGCTCTCCGGTCTAAGTGGATGCTATTTTTGGTGTGAAAAGGAAGATGGAAAATGAGACAAAATTGCCACAAATACATGTGAAAATGCAAATGGAAAATGTTCACAATGACACAGGAGATGCGTTGGCAAAAATTTTTCTGGCATTCACACCACCATCGAGAGTGAGAAGACGCCTGTGTTGCTGTGGAATTTTCAACATGAGAGACCCACACTGAAATTTCCTACGACAAACTCAAATGAATGGTTAGGAAAAAGAAATTTTAATGCCAAAAATAGACACGGAGTTTCTTCATCTTGACTCATGTTGTCTTTTCTATTTCAGACAATCACTCTCGATATGCGTTCACAAAATTCGACATCAAAATGCATTAGGTTTTTCGCACAAAATGTGCGGGCTGTGAGGAAATCCCCTCGCGGGAAATTCACTGAGTCCTTGGTTAATTCGATTGGGATTAATTAGGGTTGAGGGGTGGGAGGAAAAAATTGTTTCACTTCCTATCCTGACCCAATTTACTTCAATCTCTTCTCCTGTATTGAAACTATAAATAAATCTTCAGAAGGCAATATGAGAGGAATTCACCGAAGAAATTCATAACAGTGGATATTAAATGACCCAAGGAGTTTAACCAGTAATAATATAAAAACGTAATTTATTTTCCAATAAATCATTCAGGGCTTCTTTTCCCAGAGAGGATTGATTTCTTTCCCTAGGCCTTTGTATACTATAAGTCCAGTTTCTCAACTGACAATTTTTACAACTCTCACTGGGGCATTGGGTACTTTAAAAAACCATTATTTATTAGAATTGTATAAATTGGTTTTGCCTTTGACTTGGTGTCATTATCACACCCTTTAAAGACAAGCGGGTGGATCACGAAAAATCTTTATTTGTTGAAAAGTGATAGAATAAAGGATTGTATGGGCACATTCAAGTGTTCACGAGAATAAAGTTTTCCTCACTTTTCTAGCCATTTACACTGTCTTACACACAATGACTATTTTATAAAATGCACATATAATATTTTGAATGAAGGTCCCACGTTACACTGTCAAAAAGCACTCCTACACTGAAAGTGGATTTGAGTGAATTTCGTGGATGAGAATCACTCAATATATGGCAAGGAAGATTATAAAGACACACGATGGAAAAAGGCGAAAAAAGATTGCAGCTCTAAGATTATAGAAGTCATTGATGCGATAACCTTGCGACGACAAATGAATTTGTAATATTTTCATTGCTTCACACTTCTTCATTGCTGGGATGGGGAATGAAAAGTGGATGTATCGAGGGATAATTGGCACATCCACGGTATTTTGGTTTTGTCCAGAAATGAATCTGGTGAAGCGAGGTGAGGTTATTTTGAGGGTGAGTGCAAACAGCTCTGGCTCACCCTGTAAATTTAATATTAAATAGATGTTATTTAATGTGAAATTTTGGATACTTTTGGGAATGTGTGGAGCTTTGGGATTTATATTGGGTCCACTCTGTCCTATGCGGCAGGCGTGCGAGCGAATGGGAGAGGTGCAGTTTTGAGTGATTTGCGTGTGTATTGAGTGGTTGGTGTTTCTCAAGGCGTACTACAGTGAAAGAGTGTTGGGAAAAGGAGGTGAAGAGCTAGGTGACTCGACGGTAGACTGTGTGCTGTGTTAGTTGCGCGTGTGTGTCGTCACCAAAAGCTCCCCACTTCTCGTGATCCATCCGACCGGTTGCTCTTACTCACTCTCTCATGTGACAACGTGCATCTATCCGTTGCACTTGACAATTTTTCTGACGACGCAATTTGTAGCACCCGACTTCAGTATGAGTTCGCATTTCATATCGGTTGGATGGTGATATATCTGCCTTTTTTTCCACACTTGCTATCAATTCAATTTGACTTTAGGGCATATTTTACCTTTGATTTTTTGGTACTGTGATCCCTCTGGCCTCCAGAGGTGAGACTTTCTCCTGGTAGTGACGTTATTGCGCGCCCACAAATCAAGGATAACGGCTATTGAGGTCGGAAAAATCGATAGGAAAGGATATTGAATAGTGGAAAACACGAAATTCACTGCCTTGAGCCACGAAAAAGTGAGGTGTAGTGGATATAGAGTGACAGTTGTAACATTTTCCCTTGGTCTGGAGTTCCGGAAAGGTGTAACATTATTTGGGGTAGGGAAAAAGTGTCGCCTCAAATTGACGTGCATTTTTCCCCATGATGTGCCACTGAAAATGTGTGAGAGTGGTTGAGAAGCGAGTATGAAATTCAAGTGACGTGGAATGTATTTTTACAGTGATGAAAATACATAAGAATTTAATTGCAACTGTATAACAAAGGTGATTTATATGCAAATCCACAGACACACTTTTTCCATCCAATACAGTGGAGGATTTTCGGACACAGGTACATGACTAATACATGGAAATGTGTTGGAATTGAGGCTTTTTTCTCTTCTCGTGGATGATGAATTGAAATTTGGTGAATTTTCACGCTGTGTGTGTTGAGGAATAATGTGAAATTCATGGTGAAATAATTGAAAAATATAGAGTAAACCGATCATCGCAATTTGACAAGTGATTTCCGCTGATGAGTGACAGTTGTTAGTTGGAAAAATTGCCACCTTGCGTGTATTTGTGGTTATAAAATTGTTCTTCCAAATGGAAAAGAATTCACCTGGATGATTTACTTGCACCTCTACGCGGTGCCCCTTATTAACAACTAAACAGGACTGGTGATCCTGATATTTGTGAAATACTCTGTCCTGCGATTTTATTTTGACAGTGTAGTGCAGTTGGGACAAAAAGAGTGTCCTAAAATCAAGATTTTTCCACCATAAACTGGACAAAAGAGTAATTTCTCAGGTAATTGTTGAGAGAAGAGAGACAACTTGCCATCCAATTATTTGCACATTCATCTAAAATGTCGAAAATGCCTCACAAATATTGACAACGGCTCACTTTTGTCAGGGTGTTGGAGAGGCCAAGTGTAGGGAAGAGAATTATGAAATATTGTATCACCTGTGGCGTCTTGGCCAATTCAGTGTCAGGGAATGAATTGAGAATGAGGTACAATTAAAAAGAGCACGAATTTTGAGTTGTGTCGTGGGGAATTAGTGGCAATGTGGCCAGTGCTAATAGAATTACAATTTGCTCAAATAGGGTAACACTTTTCAGGGTTAGTGGCTTTATAATGCTGAGGAGAAAATAAGATTAAGGTACTTTTCCTAACAGTGTACGTATAATAAGCAATGTATTGCTATTTTCTTTCTATCTCTCTCTCTTTAGCCGAGTAAATATTGAGGGAGTTTTCATGGTTTGGCAATATGGGAAAATTGTCAGAAGAAAAGCAGCTATTAATAGAAAATGTCACTGTTTTTTCGGGAGGGGAGAGATTTTCGCATGTGGTTTTTCACAAGCGAAGGAAAAGCAACAAGCGAGATGTGGAAAAATAGCTATAATTGCGGACTGTATGCGAAGAATAGTAATAGGTATGGTATAGTTTTCAGTCGAGAAGCACTGCGAAAAAGATGTTTTGGTGGTGTTGCAAGGCACTTGGTTGTGCATGAGTTGCTTTCGTGGCTTGGAGAATACATGCACACCAAGTCACTGGTGCTTTTCCATTGTAGTGTTGGAGGCGCGCGCGAGATTCGCGAAGACGTTTTTGGAGGCACAACACAATAGGTATTGTAGAGGAGAATATGGTTGAAATGGGCACTTTTTCACGACTGATAGCTGGATAAATATAGCATTAAATATGTGCAAACTTTTAAAAGTATGTTGGTGACGATAAGGGAGAAGGAATTTGTGTAATGTTCCTTTTATTCCACACTTCTTGCCCACTCCGCCTGGCTGAGTTTATCAGGCACGTCACATTTTGTGGTGGAGTGAATTAAACATGTATAATTAAATCAGCTCAAGTTAGGAGACAAGACACTTAAATGCTAATAAGGCAGAGGACAGAAAAGTGCTCAAAGGAGACACTTAATTTTCCATGTGATTTATTGAGTTTAGTGTAGAGCGGGGCTAATTTGGATAGGCTTTTCCTTTATAGATAAAAACACGGGGTTGCAACAGAATTCTAAGGTCACATGTTCACTTTAACCTCGCGCGAAACGAGAGTCTTACTGCTTGACTTTGGCATAAATATAAGAAAAATGTAGGTACTATGTGATGCTGCTTTCTTAGATTTACAAGAAAAAAGAAGATTTCTCAAAATCTTTTCACTCTCCAAAGTGAATACGTTTTCCCATATATTTTTTCTCAATTCTCATCCGGTCGAATTTGGTAAATTTCCTATAAAAACGGAGTCAATTAATCGTCGAGGAAGTGTGCGTTGGCAAAGGAAATGGACGGGAATCATTGGTGAATTTTATTAAATTCAAGGATTATGGCGAAATATATTAATTATGAAAGAAGCGTGTGTTTTGCGGTGCTGAAATAAAATTCGCGAATTTGTTCCATTTTAGTGAATTTTGGTGTGTTGATGAAGGCAAAAACGGAGGCAAGAGAGAAGATATGAAATACAAAAGTTTCCATCCATTCTCTCACCATTGGTTCTAATCTATAGTCACAGGTTATGTATTAAATCTATTTCATCTCTCAATTTTCTGGAATTACATAAGCCGTGTGGAAGGAGGCGAGAGTGGAACGGAATGAGTTGGGAGCGATGTGTGTGTGCAAGGGGGAGAGTAGAAGAATTGACGCGACGTCTCTTGTTCACAGGTGGTATTCGATCCACCACAAAAATAATCATTGCAACCTTATCATTGATGAGAAACATGATGGAGGTTCATGGGTGGCAGAGAGGGGCATCAATAAACAATCTATATAGATAAAAATTGATGTCTGAATTGAGGCAGATACGCGATTGATGAGTGGCCGGTTGCGGGTAAGGAGAGGAAAATAGTGTCACAATGACGAATCAATGCTACGCGACAAAGAATCCATAAACAATGGTTGGGAGGAGGAGGAAAAAGAAAAATGCTCAATTGATGGAGTACAAATGAGGCCAGAAAGGGTACTAAAGTCGCACCACCCGACGTACAACTCAATATTTGCCATTTAACACCCACAATTGGCGGCTCACTTAGACATTTTCCAGACACTTTCGAGACACTAGTACGCCTCCATTCGATCTAGAAGAAATCGACCCAATGGCGCGCGTTGCCTCCCTTTGTCGTCTCCACTTTTCTGTTCGCATAGAGTGAATCACCTGCGAAAAGGTGTTCACCCAATAGAGGGGACACAAAACTGTTGTTGGAAAATGGGTGATTTTTGCCCATTTTCTCGCGCGCGTAAACAATCGACTCTCTTGTGAATTTGCTGGTTTTTACAATATCCAAGGACATCCGTGAAGACCACAAGAATGATTTCTGGCCGTGTCGCTCATTTTATATGGTTCTTCGGCGCTTTTTGCTACCATGTGTGAAGTGTGTATGTGCGGAGAGGAGAATTAAGAGAAAAATGAGGGCTCAATCAATGTGTCTTCGAAGCAATTGAAGTTTTGTGGGTTTTGTGGAATGTTTTCATGATTGTGTGGTTTTCCGACTATTTTAGATTGCGTTGCGGTAGAGAAATGCTAAATTAGGTCTAGCTCACACGTCCTGATAGGGAGGAAGTTGAACAAAGTTGTTAGGTTTTTGAGCGAATCCGATAAACTCTTATCTACAATGCAATCAATGGTTGTGAGACAGATCGGAATTGAGAATGATTAATGCATACAAAATAATAGAAATGCAAAACATAAAGAAAAAGAAACTGTGCAATCCATCTTTGACAAGGGAATAGCAAAAGGGTGTCCAGTAAATTTATCTGAAAATACTCTCAAAACCGTTAGCGATTCTAATTGAAAGTTTCCACAAGGTTGTGGTTTTTCGTTGAAATTTTGATCGCTCAGAAATGGAGGATGAGGTACATTAGCTACACTTCCATTTCCATAAATTTCCATTTTATACTTTTCAGCTGTGTCGCTTTTCCATTGGGCTTTTCCCCTCCCCCCAGCATATCGGGTGAGAGGCCTCCAAGTGGGGCCTATTTTTTCGGATGGCCATGCGAGTGCGAGGCAAAAGGCGGTTGGAATTGTAGAAGAGGTGGCAGAATAAAAAAGAAGTTTGACAAATTGGTACGATTTGCAAATAAAATGGACATAATATTATGCGCGAGTGTGGAGCTGGATTTGGGTGTCAGCATGAGAGCATAATGCTGGGTGAGAGAAGGAAAAGGCTAATTCAGCAAGACGCTAAATTACATAATGAGTGTGTAACTTCTGGAAACAAACTAGTTACTTTACAATTCTCTCGCGCGAGCTCTAGAGCTTTTTCTTAGAGGCGAGGCACTGTGATTATTCTTGTGGCACCTCACACGAACAGTTGGGAGGGCGGGAGACGAGATAGACGGAAAATTGACGGGGAAGCAGAGGAAGAGCCGAGATATTGATGGTATGCTGTACACCTCGGTTGTTCGGTGTTGTTTGTTTGCGATTATGACTAACGTATTAGAAGCGCGAAAGAATCGGGAAAGGAATTGGTGCGAATGAGAGGGAATGCCTGGATACCTTACAAGTTGTTTGGTCGCGATGAGGAGTGTGAGTAAGATGGAGCAAGCGAGAGGGAGAGAGAGAGAAGGAGAAAAAATAATTAGATTCATATGTATGAAATACAACACAAAGCCACGGAGCCACGCAATCCAATTAGAGACTATGAATTAATGGGAGATATGCTAGAGTCAATTAAAAATATAAAAGTCTAAAATATTATTTAGAGAAAAAAAGCAGGCAGTGAAGATAGCGAATGGGAGAATGAGATGGGGGGATGGAGCATTGGAAAAAAACATTGTCTATTTTTGCCAGTCCGGCCATCTCGCTCGCGCTCAGTGAGCGCCGCTGTAGAGAAATAAGGATGACATGCACTTAACTACCTTTTCAACTAATAATTTCATCTGAATGTGTGAGAGAGACTTAATTCTAATTTTCATCATTAGCGAAATATAGTGTCTGTTGGACGTTCTTTTAATGCTATTGCAAATGTTTCGGCCAAAATGCCGAGGAGGAAAACAGGCAAAGTGTTTTAAAGGAGATAGAAGTCATTTGCAATTAAGATTGACAAGTGTAGAAGAAGGATATTGATAGAATTTTGAATGTGATTCACCATGAAAGTCAGTCTAAGAAAATTGTGAATGACTATAAAAGATTGATGGTAAATGTTAAACGAGGCGAAAAGATGAGTGACCAATAAAGTTACCCAATTATAGTCACATTAAAGTCAACATGTACATAATTATTTTTAATTCCTCTTTATTAAATGTCAGAAGAATATTTGGGGGAATAAGGATTGGCAGGAGCGAAGGAAAAAAGTAAATGAAGCAAAGTTTAAACACTGCAAAAATGCTTAACAGAATTTTTGATTAACTTTTAAAAGTTTATCTTTTATGATAATTGTAAATTCATAGATGATTTGCTATCTAATACAGGGATAGGTTGTCCAAGCATTAACGGTGATGAGCGCCTCTCTGTCGCGATTAAAATGATATAAAATCTCAGCGTGGAGAGATAATCTGGAGAAATGTATGGAGGCAGTTGTGAGAAATGTAAAAGATTCCTCTAGATATGCATATGAAATGGATAGAGATCTAAAGTAATTTGTGAGATAACGGCGAACATGACTCGAGGTGGGCGTCGACGTGTTAAAATAGCTCTGGAGAATTAGCATAAAATCGAGCCATGAAAGTGAAGAAATCACCTGGAGAAATTCCGCGGGAGCGCGTCGTGGCCACGAGAGTGACCTATAATTTTTCATCCATGAGCCCACGGGCCAATAAATGGGTCTCTTGCTTGGGGTACCGCGAAGAGGCTATGTGAGATTCTCGAGACAGATGCAATTTCTGGAACCGCTACGGTTGAGACCGGTTTGACGAATGATGATTCTGTGTGTGGTTTTTCGTTAGACATCTATCTTGTGTTCTTCATCTCACAGCGGCGATTTCGTGGGCAAGAAGGAGAGGCCATGAAGCTTATCTTTTTCAGCTTTAAAGGCTGATTAGAATGATCGAATTTGGGCGCTTTCTGCGCTACGCGTCTAACGATCGATAGAAAATGGAAGAAACAGCGCGACAATGCCTAATACCACTCTCTCTCTGCTATTTTGTTTCAGGTGGCTGGCGTTACAGCGACCACGGAGCGTCCTTCAGCTCCACCAGCGCCTTCGCAGGGTCCATCACCCGTGCAGCTAACAGATGAACCCCACATGTCAATTGCGGCAGCAGAAAATGCAGGGTAAGTTCACAATTATTTGATAATTGACTTGATTGGTTAATAATATTTTTGATAAAGAGAAGCACTGAAGAGTAGCTTCAGAAAATTTCTTGTTTGCCCTTATGTGATGAAGCACCTCAAATATAATTCACCTGTATTGCTTGAGATTAAATTCTGAGTCTTATGGTCGAGTTTATCATGATAAACTGTTTCTTAAATCAATTGGTGTAAACGTTAAAAAGGATTTCTCTCTCTCATCTTTAATCGATTAATCAGATATTGTTCCTTCGGTCATATCCTTTCTAACAGCGGCATTACGGTGTCTTGAGATGGTTTTTCTCATGCAAAATTAGGGCGGTCTCATACGGAGGATTCATGTGCAAATTTGGTCTGAAAATTTGCATAAGAATTAAAGGGTGCAACTTAATATGGATCAAGATATTTGCTGCTGTCTGAGATGAAAATTTCTGAGGGTTAAAATGTATGATTTTGAGAAAGAAGATCGGTGAGAAATTTCAATGTGCAAAAAATCACTATCACAAAACATGGAAAGGAACAATATAGAAGTTTCTTTCGGTGACGTCTGGAGATAACACTGTTTCACATGAGGCTTAAGTAGATATAATTTTTGCTGTTTCACTATTTTTTCTACTCGTCTCTCGTGACAGTAAATTGCATCATGTTGCATGTATTGAGACACTTTCTCATGTGAAATTTCTTTTTTTCACTCACTTTTTCGCGATCTTGAGGCGTGGAGTGAATTTTTCACGATGCATTCTCCTCACACTTGATATTGTTGTTTTTCTCTCATTTTATTTTTCATCTCAACTCTAATTATGCGTGTATGGAAGAAAGAAAGATGGTTGAGTTTGAAATGAAAAATACAATTATGTGGATCATAGATAGTGAGCTTGGAGAGTTTCCACACAGTGTTTGTATATATGTATGTGCAATTTTCATGGTGAGTGACGCACTGAGTGAATCTATTTGCGTGACTGAATGCAGTTTCAAATGCACTTTCTGTGTGATGAGCGAGAGGGCAGAGATTGAACAGTGAGATGGAAGGAGAAAATTTCATTGGATTTTTGGAATGAAGAAAAGGAACCAACAAAACGGTTTAATCTTCGGGATCAGTCTGAAATTAGGCGCACGTTGTATTCAGATCTGATTTTTGAAGTTTTCTCCGCATTAATATTTTCACAATCAAGAACCTTTTGATAACCAAATTTACCGCACACACTTTCATTCTGTTTTCCTATTTTGCCATTAATATTTCTGAAGGAGTGTTGAAGTGTGCTGAACCTGAATAAGAAATTCCAGCTGATTAAAAGATAAGAGCTGCAGGAATATTTGAAAAGTGTGCGAGATTAGATACATACTTGCAATATTTGAAGCGCCTTCGATTGCGTACTTTTACTTAATGTCGTGTAGTTTTACTCATTTGTAAGTACTCTCACTGAAATGACTTTTCCATGAGCTCGAGAATTGTGTGTGAGTGTTCAACTCACGGCGACAAAAAGGTAAATTAATCCGTGGGTGTGGAGGAAAAACAAAGCCCCTCCGAAATCGTGACGATTCACGAGAAATGTGACATTCTCTTAATGCCGAGGATTGTGTGTGAGAAAGGATAAACAAGGATGAGGATTGGGATGTTGTGTG
This sequence comes from Phlebotomus argentipes, assembly GCF_947086385.1. Taxonomy (NCBI): domain Eukaryota; kingdom Metazoa; phylum Arthropoda; class Insecta; order Diptera; family Psychodidae; genus Phlebotomus; species Phlebotomus argentipes. The sequence continues at coordinate 1,195,852 of NW_026776181.1, read as the reverse complement.
TGGTGTGGAGTATAACGAGCCGTGGGGGATTTTTCGTGATGCAACAAGAGACAATTTCTCATTTTCTCTTTTAAAGAAGGCATATAATATTGTGTAAGATCATTTTTCGTGTTGGCATGAGATTTATGAATGAACAAAAGATCACGAGGGGATAAAATTGAATTCACAAGTTTTTAATCGACATTTAAGGCAAATTGAAGCATTGGTATTTATATTGGAAGGGTTATTTCGTTTCAGTTAGAATTGTGATGGTTATTTGCGCTAACAGTGGAACATTTTCATTGAATGTCATCAAGATCATTTCGAACTTAAGGGCCTTATTTCGAGGTAAAATAGCAAACAAATCTCTTCAAGTATGATTTGAGTGACGAATTTTGAGACAGGTTCTCAGGCTCCTTCACCACGTGTCCCTCTTAAGAAGACTGATTTTTTTTACGTATACACAACCGTTTCTCCCACAAGTACAGTATATTTTTTGTGCTGTGTGCATTTTTATTACTCCACAACAATTCATTCAATGGCAGTACAAAACTCAAGTATTGTGTAAGTGATATTATTAACAAATCCCAAGCAACTTTTCAACTGAGCTACGCGAATGGAGCGGGAGACGGCGGGGGTGGGGGTACTGTTAAGGCAACAGAAGCGGGGACACACCATGAATAAATCCATACATTTCTGTTTTTGGCGCTGTGTGTGTTTTTATTTTTCATGGAGGCCTGTGAGCACTGCCTGTCTCTCTCTGGCGCATATCACGTGGCGCGCGATTGAGCGAGATGACGCGCCTGAGATGGTGTCAATGTGGATGCTGGGGCTCCACAGGAGACGTGGGGGGCGAATGCCGTGTTGTGTCGGCGTCGCGCAACTTTATAAATATTGATCGAGAGCTTTTACTTGGTCGATTCTCTTGGCTTCCACACGATTGTCACGGCGTCCCCGAAACCTACGCGCCATCTCAGTCACACACGCGCACAGCCTCTGCACTGTCTCTGTCGTGTGCTTTCAGAAGTGGGGATTGATAGCAAGTGGTGACGTCACATTTGGCATTAAAGTATCGTCGCATCTGTTTTGCTCTCTCCACACCACACACTCATGTAAATTCCGCGTCGAATGTGAACAGCATTTTTGGGGGACAGCAGCATCACAGAGGCATACCATACTATTTTTCACTCAATTCTATCTTCTCAGCACATCCCATTCTTCGCCTCATCCTGTTTGGCCATCCATTTTTTCGTTTTGCGCCATGAATGCTGTGGAGAGATTCCACAATGCCCCACAAAATGGGGTGATCTCTCCATCACTTGAGTATCTCTATTCGTCACTCCCTGTGACTGGTCATGTTTCTTGATTTTTATCTTGCACTTGGCAAAAATGTCACGAGAAAGTTCCTCTCAGGGGCGATTTCATTGACTATACTCATGGAAATCGTGAGATTATTCAATCATCTGTACATTAATCATATGTGGGGATTCAATGTGGCCAAAAATGGTGAAAATATTGTCATTATAGAGTGTCTCGTTATGGTAAAAGGAAAACTATTTATCGATCACCACACTTACAAATCATAGAAATATTCATACTTATATTCACTAAACTTCTATTTCAAAAAAAAAATTTTATTTCGTTGTTTTATTCGAAAAAAAAGACATTACTTAATCAACATTTTCTGTTTTTTATTAATCTGTAGTCGTAATCCGCGAAGGAAATCAAATTTTCAATCTCTATAATGAAACGCCAAAAAATTATACTCTCATTCTTTATATCTGTGATAAATGGTTATCGTTTTGGAAGGAGTAACTGGACGTTTCATCTAGTATATAGGGTTGAGTTAAACATTATGAATAATTATTATTTAAAGAGAGATTTATCAAGAAATGTAAATTAGCAGTATAATTCAACTATAAAAATATCTAATTTCCACAAGTGTTGAGAGACTGCTTTAGAACTTTTGCTCACTGAAACAATCACTGTTGATGTACAAAAATATTCATTAGACGGTGCTTCTTTTTGCAAATAACATGTGACATGGACAATTGCATGATTCTCTACTGACGTATTCAGCGGAGAAGAGTAAAAAGAGCGTCTGTTTTTTCCTCAGTCCACGCAGAGTGGCTTTAAGTTGTGAAACCGCTATGAAAATTATCATTTGGCTTATGTGTGTTTTATTCAAAAACCGCTAAATTATCTCACCACGCTTCCGAATATATGCCTGTCAATGTGAGCTGAGCTAACAAGTGGGGGACTGTGGTGCTTAGAGTACCTGATAAGGTTGTCCACACATTCGATTTTGATGCCAGATTTTTTTTTTTTTTGTGAAATTGAATTTTTACGGTCATTCCTCAAGGAAATTCCATTTGAAAGTGATACACTTTTGATCTCAAGGATATGAGTGTGTGGTTGTCTCTTTCGTTTACACTGTAAATGGGGGTGTTTTCGATGAAGGAGGGCTTTGCGAGGCGTGAGAAGCTCACGGAGAGCTTTTTCTCCATAGAAACACCCTCCAATGGTGACGCTTGCGTGATAGAACGTAAACAGTGCCGGGGAGAAAACTGTGTGATGTTGCTGGGTGGCAGCGAAAAGCTCACTTGAATTGCGTTATTGTGATGTGATAGAATGCAAAATTTTCCCAATGGTTGTGTAGATAAAGAAATTGCGAGATGATTTCACAATTATTTTGCATTTTTTCAACCCCCTCATAAGGCATTCCAATGGGTCACCACGGGGGTGGCTTATGTTGTGGGTGGCGTTGGAAAATTTAATTATTTGTCGTGTGGCGACGGAAGGAATTTTTCCCCATTAAATTAAATTCCCAATTGTGCATTTTCACAAACGTGCGCCACAATTTCTCGGTTGATTTTTTTTCCATTCACATTCTCTCTTTTGTATTGATTTTTTCCTCTTCACTGTGGTGATGCTGCTGCTTCTCGACTAACCAAACACTCTTTCCTGATTTGTCAGTATTTTTCCTTCCGAAAATTTCCTTCACTTGGTTGTATTTGAGATCGAAAGGGGGTGGAATTAGTGAAGAGTCCATTCATTTAGTGAGAAAGGGTCAATGACTTAAATGTTTGGGTCTCTTTTGTCCTCTGAATGGCGCGGGTGGGACGGTCAGGGGGTTTTCATTGTGTCACTGTGGACTTTTCTCACCAATACTGGCGATGGGCAATTGATTTTCATGCCTTTCCCGTTCATGTGAGTCAGGAGAGAGAGGCGCAAAAAAGCTCCGTCAATAGAACATTGAACTTGAGGCAATTTTCTCTCGCTTCTCTCTCTCTCTCACTCTCTGGGCAAACACGTGTGCGTCTATCGAAGGCTCAGGCAGAATTTTCTCGGGAGTTTCACTTGGAAATTTATTGTCTGTGGACGCATTTTTGGCCACTGGAGGATCACAATTGATTTTTCATGTCGCACCGTTTGGTGCAAGTGTGAGTGCTTGGCGAGCTGTGTAGTGTATCTCGTGTTAAAGAAAAAAAGTGAATAAGATGAAGAAAACGAGAGCTTCAAATCTCACTTGAGTATCTTTTAAGACAGTCCCAATGTAATATTTCTCTGCGGCATTCATGATAGCAAACCATGTGTGTAGTTGTTCGCCTTTTTTCTTCACTTTATATTGTAAAACAGAAAGTGAAAAATGTGTTTTTTCACTTTAATACGAAGAGGCAGACTCGGTGGAGAGTGATAGTGAATGAGGGAGGACTGAAGTAAAACCTTATGTGGATGAAGGAATTGTGTAGGTCAGGAATATGGAAGTTCTCCTCAATACTGTGCTAATGTGCACAATATAAAGTTGAATGTGGTACAATGGAAAAGTTAGAGACGCCATAATTTTTCCTCTGTTGATTGTGCCATCCGATTTTCTCAAATTGAATGTCCATCACTGGGACTCATTTGAGCTGGAAATTGTGTATTTTGTGGAATGGTTAGATTTTATTGAACTCTTTGTGGACTGCTGAAGTTTTCTGAGACTATTTTTATTCTATCAGCGGAGAAGAGTGGTTCTCTATTTCCCAACCCGAAAATAATAATTCAATGTATCAAAAAGTGACCGGACGTGGTCTAAGAAAGTACCAACAGGATACAATTCACGACTAACATGAGTTTCTGCATGTAAGTAGAAGTTTGTGTAATCTAACAGATTAACTCAAACTGTATCTTCAGTGCATGAATCACATTTCTCTACTAATTCTTCATTCTTAGGATGAGCAAGAAATGAAGAGTTTGTGCGAATTCATAAACAAAACTTTGGTTTTCATATTTTGCATCTGACTAAAAGAAGAAGAAAAAAAAACAGAAAGTCCTACACAATAGATATAAAGTCGAGTTGTCTCTACTTGTATTTAGCTCAAAATCGAATCTGTCACAATGCTTATAATGATAAATGTTTATTATATTGCTTAAGGTTATCCCGATTAACCGATATTTCCCAAACTATGCCAAAGACGAGTTGTCACGTGAGAATTTACCATACACTGTATTCTGCTTTTTATCATCAAGTATTTTGCAAGTAAACAAAGCAATGCCAAGGAAACTCGAGTAAATTGAATGGGATTGTTTGGCCAAGAGAGGCGAAGAAGTACTCTTGAATGGCAAGAGTTGTTTGTGTTAAAAAGGCGACAATTTAATTAATTTACAGCGTCATTGGATATGATGTTGCGGAGCCTCTCCTGGCCTGGATGACAAGTCTGGGTAGTCTGTTGGCACTGGGGAGGGTGCCTCTCTGTGTCTGTGTGCCTATGGCCGATCGCAAGAGATAACGAGGGACATTAATGTCGACAAGACAGTCATAAAAGTGATAGATTGGCATAAACTATTTAAACAAATGCGATATTTATGCAGAATGGCGTCGTTGCGTTTTCACAAATTGCAATCTTTATCCATTTATTATGTGTTTTATTGGGCGCACGATTGAGCAGTGGAGGGACAGAGAAATTTCTTCATCTGCTTCTCAAACTCCAAATTTAAGAAATGTGATGCCGTTTCTGGCTCCAGTGAGCTAGACTTGAGAATCTAGCCGGAAAGTTCCATAGCGGTGCCTTGTCTGCCTATATCAGGCTCACTTTCGGTCTTATCTACTGATATCAATCGGTTTATCTCACTCACTTGAGAGTGCCTCTTCGCGGTGCCTGTTTTTTTTCCACCAAAATACACACACGCGCCCAAGCTCGTTCCTTCACCCCCAAACGCAGTTCGACAGTAAGGTTAAAGTTTACTGACCGTCACAAATAAATACAGTCACATTCGGGGGTTGTCGCACAAAATTCGTGTGAATTTTTATACTCTGAGGTAGTTTGTGTGTGTGTCTGTTGGAAGATTCGAGAGAGAATTTTGTGCGCGAGTTTAGTACCCGAAAGAGAGAAACATGTACACTTTTTTTTACATAAACCCAAAACACGAAACTATATTTCCGAGATGAGAAAAAGCCGAGAGAAAATGTTTTGTGATAAGGAAAGACGCGCACTTATGGAATATGCATTGTGAGGGAAGGAGAGACAGAGAGGGTGAGATTTTTGGTAAAATCAGTTTTCTCTGAGAGCAAGTGAGAGGGAGAGAGAGAGAGTGTCAAAGCTTGAAGAGAAAACCATGACCTTGCAGTAGGGGTGTGAGCTTTTGAAGCTTGCGATCAATAAAATTGTAACACAAGTTTCAATTTATTATGCCCAACTTCAAGCACTTTTAGTCGTGCTTATACACAATTTTTCATGGCGGTGTCGCTGAAATTACCAGGAAATTCAATTACGTTTGTGCCACTGAGAAACCTCGAGGCAAAAATTTGGCAAAAAAGCAGAGAGAAATGCCGATAAAGTCTCGATAGACAAGAAAACCCTGTTCCAACTTTCAGCATGAGGTGACACAGTGTCTGTATTTTTAGTCATATGCGGAAATTTTGCGAAATACTGTAACAAAGAGGCGTCACGTCATCACTTTTCACTCTCTTCTTACTATTTTTGCTCGCATTTTCTATTTTTATTTAAACAGGTGAGTTTGTGACGTGGGGCAATGTTGAAGATGTGAAACGGGCATATGCTTATGATGCATATTTCCTACTGCATTTTCTGCAACGTACTATTCTTTTTTCACATGAAATGGCAAAAAGCAAACTGTTTTCTCACTGGTAATGAGATATGTTGACTTTGTTGATGAAAAGTCAGCGTAAATGGATTTTACTGGCGGCACAATATTTTTATAGTATCTATATGGAAGAGGCAAATATTTGGTAGTCTTTAACATAGCCGGGTTTTGTGGAAAATCGGGTTAAGTGCAAACCACTATACATTAGTTACTTTCATAGATAAAAAATCAGATCAATAAGTATGTAATCAGATATAAAAAAAAAGTCTAGTAGAAACATAAATTACATTTAGTTAGAGAAAAATGTCTATTTCTTATATAAAATGAACAACTTTGTGCGAAGAGTGTCTATATAAATCCCAGTATTTCTAACTGTGTGTTAAATTCCTCAAATAAATCATACAATGAACAATGTGAATTTCTCATTACCGACAGAATGATAAATATATTTTACACTAAATATAAACGTAGCGTCTTGATTGAGTCATTTCCATGACAATTTTCCGCCTGATGGGCGTCTGGGGGCGGACAAGTAAATGGTAGCTTTGTGGAAGCTGTACCTTGAAAATTTATCGCATGATTTGAGAAGTGTTGATGTTGAATCAACAATTTGATTGCAATTATGTTCATCTGTAAATAATGATTTCGGGGTGAGAAATACTCTCTCTGTCTCTCTGTCTGTTTTCTCTCTTCTAAGAGAATGCTTTTACATGTTGATTTTTGCGTGTCTTATTTTTCTATTTTCCCTTCCCCAATAATTTGCGACATGAAAGTGGCAGAAAAAAGTGTCAGTCGCGCGCTTCCATTTTGACCGCGAATAGATGGTAAATAAAAAATGTAGAAAACATACAAATTTAATAGAACAATTTATATTCATGGTGACTCGTTTTTCGGTGGCGTCTATTCAACAATTCGTTTGATTAATTTGCACAATAGCTTTTACATTTTTACGGCATCTCACAATCTATGTGACGAGTGGTTGTTTTCAATTGCAAGCAAAAATAAAACTCCTACACTTTTGTAATGCTATTTTTCCACGGAATTTTCTTTTTCTGTCATCAAAAGCTTGATGATTGAAAATGATATACAGAGAAGGAGAGAGGGAGAATCAGTGCTAAATTTGAAATCTTCAGTATCAATCTCTTGCCGTACAGTTTCTTTTCTGCCTTGTGTGGAGATGAAATGTGAAAGAATGTTAGATTTGATATAAAAAGACACATGATTGTGTGCTTCTTTCGAGTCTTCTTCTCTTCTTTCAAGGTTGACAGAATTTTCAATTTTCCTTCATCTACTTTTTTTTTCTGAGGCTCGCGCTCAATCTAGGTGGGAGTTTCGTGGCTGTTTTCGTTCTTCGTCAGCAGAAATTTGTGTGATCTCATTATGCTTCTCTCTGAAGGTTGATGTGATGAGACATTTTTGCTATTAGTTGTTACTTTGGGGCGAAATTTATTGCACACTTTGGAGGAGATTTATTTCAAAGGAAGGATATTCATTGGAGCCTAAAGAAACTTTTTCAATGGGAAGTTTGCACATGTTTTCGATATATTTTCTTTAACTTTTTCCTTTTCTTTCTTCACGATTAGCCAAAAATTCGTAATAATTTCAATTGAACAAGATGATAAAGTAAAATAAAACAGCCTTTGAACGAGAAAGGAGTGACATTCCTTGTAGATTTCAGCACAAAATTAGGAGTGAAAGACAGAGAAGGTACTGCAAAAAAGCACGAATCGATTAACGCGGGGTTATATTGTTGTATAGACATAGATGTAATATGAAAGCGATTTCAATCAAATTAATTGTCTCTGTGTGGTGTAATTTTATGTAACGAACTTGAAGTTAGCTGTATATTTTTTCGCTCTTTGTCTTCCTTATGTATGTCTCGTCTTTTTCTCCATCGAACGTTTTCCATATGAGCTGCATGACCAAATGGTGATTCAATCATGAAACCGAGACCTTAAAAGTGAACGTGAATCGCGAATATTTTTGCTCTGCATCACGATTTCATCAATTTAAGCTTTATACTGCGCTGAATGCTTTCTCTGTCGATTCACCTGATAATTGCAAGGTGGTGAGAAGAAAGTTGTTATTATTATTGTTTTATGGTGCTTCTTGAGGGATTCCTCTGAAGTCCGTCATTACCTTGCTGGCTACGCAAGCAATCCTTTAGCACATTCATCAAAAAATAACAGAGAATTGCATAAAATTCGAATGAGAGGCAGAAAACGATAAAAAAGAGTTACGCCAGTCTGAAAATGTTAAAATAAAATCTATTCTATGACCCACATTGATTTCATCCGTGACCCAATTATTTTTTTTCCTCTGTTTTATGCATTTTTTATCTCAGCACATTTTTTTTATTTCTTCAACAACCAAATTGGGCAAAAATGTAAAGAAAAGGCGAGTGAAGAAGTATATAATTGTTTCTCTGGCCGAAAAAGACTGATGTGTAATTTCGTTTCTGCTGAACTGTGTGTGAAATCAGACTCGATAAGGCATAGAGAATACTACAGAATATTGTTGACTCGGTGAAATTGTACTTAGTGTGGATGGATAATTGCCTTTTTCAACTGGCATTGGGTCTCAAAATGCAAAAATATGTGGTAGACAAAGCTTCAGCTGGCGAGAACAAATTCTTTGACAATTGCTTCATAAAAGAATTTCCATTCTTGCAAAGTCGTACGAGTTTTAGGTGTCTGTGCTGTGTGCTTTGGGGAACTTGTTTCTATCTTACAATTGAGTGGAAGTGGTCTGTAAGAAAAAAGAGATTTCTTGAAAAAGACGTAAGAAAAACGTCTGATGTACTGTTAAATTGCCATAATCTTAAAGATTTGTTGCTCGATGGCATGTAGTTCAAGAAAGAGGAATATAGCGGCTCAAGAAGAGTTGCAACAATGAGAATAAATTAAGAACTGAGCACGATTTTTAATAAAAGTCGTTATATTTAGAGAATCAGTAAATATTTGTAAAATACGTTTTCCAGACGTAAGATTGCCCAGATATTCCCTCCTTGAGTTCAAGTGTCTAGTCACCGTTTTGAGAGGCACAACACAAGGCGGAGAGAAGACAGGCATAAAGACGAAAACATGAGGAAAACTACGCAAAATTTCCATACATAATTATTTCTCTTTCTATTATCTTTTACCTACACACGAGTCTCGGTTACATAATGAATGGTAAGCAAGTGGAATAGTAATTTAACTGTTGTTGAACAGAGGAGTCTCTATTTTATATCCCCACCCTTTTGCGCCTTCCCTAAAAAACATTCATTTATTGATGAATTACACTGTTCTTTTTTGCGCGCCCGTTTTAGCAAATTAGTTGCTTTTTTCCTTTACTACACACAATCACTAACTAGAGTTTCAGCATAACACATACTTCTAAGACGGCACAAACGTGGGAAAAAACGGTGTGCGAGACTAACAAAGAAAAATTTCAAGATCCTAATCTCAAAACATCGAATTACACAATTCACTGAAATTCACTCATAAAAGAAGAGGAAAAATACATGATAAAGATTAGATTCAGCACAGAGATATTGTACTATATCACAAATATAATCAAGTGACTTTGTGATATGATATTATTTTTTGGATTTCAAGTGTTAATGACAAATTAGTGACAGAACTAAAGAAAATATGAAATTGTGAAATTAATATAGTGACTAATTTTGTCCGAAAAGTTTACTAATATCGTTTAGACTAAATATTTTGAAAAGTATTAGTTTATTTAACACTCATATAAAGTGTGCAAATAGTCAGTGTGTTCAATAAGGTCCCATTGTGTATATATTCCACCCTGTATCCCTTGAAAAAACATTAATTTCTTTTTCTCTTTTCGTAAGGCAAATTCTTGTTGAATTTTTCAACCCATGGGATTTTCCACCCTCATTTCGGTAGACATCTTTGTCGGAAGTCAGTCTCTTGGGGACGTCTTGAAGTTTGCACATTGTGAACATCACAATTGTTGCTGTGCTTAATGACCCATCAATGCCTTGGTTGTGTTGTACAAAAAAGGATAACATGCGAAGTACATTTTATCTGCAAAATGTCTTTCTTCGGGCGCCCATTGAATTCTGAAGCGTGAATTAAATGTATTTATTATTTGAAGGTCTCGTGAGGGAAATCACTTGGTTTGTTGCTTCTGACTGATTTTCAACAATTCCTTAATGATTTTCTGTTGTTGTTTTATTGATTAGAGAAGGAATGAATGAGTTATGGGCAAAGTGTTGCTTCTACTTATAGAGTGATTTCGAGTCATTTGATCAGATATTTTGACCACTCACTGTTGGATCTTCAGATTGAGAGAAAATCTGTGGGATTCATCATTCGGAATGATTAAATATAATTTGAGTGTATTTCATTCTGTGGAGCTGGGGAGAAAGATGCTGTATGTGATGTGTTTCTGAGACTTGTGAGATGTCACATTTGTTGCCTTCCTACGCTTCTCCCCTTCAATAATAACAATAATTTTCTCTCTCTCTCTCTCACTCTTGCCATATCGAAATTTATCGCTGAGTTCGAGTGGGAGGAGTAGGACAATAAAATACGCAATTGCGGGAATGGCACGGTGCTTAGGTGTGTGCTTGTGCCTTTTGTATTCTCTCCTGTTCTTCACTTAACTTTGTGCGAAATATCTGGGTGGAAAATTTGCACGTAAGGACAGGTGGAAAATTTGTCTAGAATTTTTCACGTTCGCTTCGCTATTGAGATGGATGAGCACCGAAAGTATGTGTGAGTGTGAGGCGCTCGATGGTGATTCAGAAGATGCTGAACACAAAATTGTTGGTATATTATTGGCCTTACTCCAGATCCGCAACCAAATGAACACGACTCTGACCTACTGACACCGTTTTGTGGCGTCGCGGTATAGGTGAATTCGCGCACTCAGTTTCAATCGAAATGATACAAACACGAGCTACGTAACACTTGCATTATTATGCAGTCGCAGAGAGCGGCAATTTGGTCGCCGGTTCGCCTTCGCACGTGGAAGTGAAAACACATTGAGATCAGAAGGAAGATGCTAGGTTTCTTTGTCGTTATAGCAACAGTCTGGCGCCCCCAGACTTGCCACACCGGTCGCAGGCCCTGCAAAGTGGGGTGGCGCGATAATTGTTTGTCTATTTGCGCGACAAATCCTCTGTAATTGACGCCCTCGCTGGCAGGCGTGGAAATATTTTGTGGGGATTTTCCCAAGCAGGACAATGGAAAATTTGCCTGAGGAACTTTTCCACAGGCTGCCGAGGAATCCCGATTGATAGGACAATGAACAGAGAAAAAGACTTTCAGATGGTCACAGAGACACTGTGTGACTTTATGGAAACAATAGATTTACAGAAAATTCTTCAATTATGAGATGGTTATCATGAAATAAATTTATGGATATTTTCTTCATAATGAAGAATAAAATATTTAATAGTATAGTTTTCAAAATTTTCAAAGTTTCTTCGACCTTTATAGTATGTTATTTTGATATATTGTAATAGTTTTTTTTTTAATATAAATTCTCATAAATAATATGTTTTAATTGATAATATTTCTAATTAATGTATTGAGGGTAAATGTTTGCAAAAAAAAAAAAAAAACGCAATATTGATTTAAAATATTTTTGAATTTAAAACTAGTTTATTTATAGAGGAGTACTTTATTGTTTTTTTTTTGATAGGCTTGGTAGATATATATGCACACGTGTGTGTTTGAACAGATGGAAACAAAAAATGGGGCAATAAATTTTACTCAAAAAGTAAAATTAATTTTCACATGTACTCATAATTCCCGGTGCAGAATGTAATGTAAATTTTTCCCCTTGTACATTATTTTCATCAATCAACATGGCGAGTGAATAGCAATTAGATGTGCAACTTTTCCACTCAATATGCCTCTGTTGATGATATTGGTCTCTGGGAGGGAGAAAAGTTGGCAAATGCGTTTCAATGGCAATTGATTTTGATGGAAAAAGTCGTGTGAAAAACTTTCTAATTTCAATCTACCTTGAGCAGTCTCATCTTCACACTTTCTCGTCCACTTTCGTTTTCAGTGTCGGCCGCTTGTTTGCACAGAGAGTGATTTTTGCTGATTTGGCGCGTCCTTCTTATGCAACTCTTATAAGTTGGTTGTGACGAAAAATGATGTGTAGGCCAGAATAGAAAAAAAATGTTTCAGATGAATTGGCAATAAATGGCGAGGATTTGTGTACAGAAATGGTGGTGCTTTATCATTTGAAGGGTGCGTGTGTGGTGAGATTAATCACTGGTTATCGCGTGTTGATGATAAGAAACAAAAGCCAGTGTCTCAGAAGCTCTCTTGTTGCCACACATTTTTTTCGTCTTTCTAATTGCTGTGTTTCCTTTGGCTCTCTTGCAGGCTTGGCCCGTGTGATCTACCTCTGCCGGATCAGTGGGTCACCCATTCCCACACCCAATTATCGCATCTTCAGTCACACTCCGTCGCCACGACGTCCGCGGGTGGCGTCATTCCACTTTCGCTGGCGTCTCCAGCGACAACGGCTGCACTTGCGGGGCTCCATCACCACGGGGCGCCGCAGCAGCACTCGCCATTGCAGCAGTCGTCGAAAATAATGAACGCCGTGGCGCCGGCGGTGGCGTGCCCGCCAACAAATGCTGCCACGAAGAAGATCCGCAGGAAGCAGGAGAATAAGCCACAGTCGCAGATCAACAAGTGCAACAATGAGAAGAGACGCCGTGAGCTTGAGAATGAGTACATCGAGCAACTGGGCGAGTTCCTGCAGATTAACAAGCGCGACATGACCTCTTGCAAGCCCGACAAGGCGGCCATTCTGAATGAAGTGGTTAAGACGGTGAGTATTGGCTTTGTTTAAAATTGAACTGATTATGCTTACCCTTTGTTCTTTTTTTGCAGTTTCGCACTTTGCTGGAGAAGGGCAGTCGCGATCTGTCATCGTCCAGATGTACCAAATGTCCGCCTGACTGTGCTGATTCGTGCACAGTTCATCCGGTGCAGCAAGGTGATGTGTCCTCCACAGAACCACCACTGCCGGAACCCTCAGTGAACGGCCAGTCACCAGAGATATCGGCATATTTTGAGGCCGTGGAGCACTACATCTCGTCGGCGGGCTGGGTGTTGTTGGAGATCAATGCCGAGGGTATTATCGAGTGTGTGACGGAGAACATAAAGGACTTGATTACGTTTACGCGAGCGGAGCTCAGTCGACAGTCAATCTATTCGTACCTGCATCCGGGAGATCATGGGAAGTTAAGTCCCATTCTTAACAACATGTCCTTCGCGGTTGGTTGGGGTGGCACAGAGGAGGACTCACAGTCACCACAACAGCAGGCGCAGAGTGCAGCGAGCAATCAGGCTGGCAAGAAGTCCATCAAGACACGAATACGGATGCTGGTGAAGCATCCAGAGGCGGCTGGAGAGACTATTGAGCAGAAGCAACAGCGGATGGATAAGTACGAGGAGGTGGTAATCATTGCGGCACCCGTGAAGGATGACGGGGATGAATGCTCGTCAGTACTGTGCTTGATCACGAGGCCAGAGGATGATGGGCCACTGGAGAGTGGATCGACACTGCCTCAGCGCGATCTCGAGCAATTGACACTGAAAATTGAAACAAGTGGGAAGATTATAAATCTCGATGCAAGCACTCTGCGCGATACATTCGCCCAGAATCTAGCCAAAGAGCCATTGAGATCAATTCAGGATCTCTGTCACGTGCAGGATCAGCATCTGCTGAAAATGCATCTCAAGGAGGTCACACAGGGTACCAATTCTATGGCGTACTCCTCGGCCTACCGACTTAGGCTAGGTGGCCCGGATGTCTATATCCATGTGAAGGTAACGTCCAAGATGTTCCGGAGCACTATTCACGGCGAGAGTGATTTCATCATGGCTGTGCACACGATTCTCATGGATGGAGATGCAGAGACGTCGCAGATAGCGGGTGGACTTATGGGGTCCGGTGTGGCTGGACTGGCGTCTCACCTTGCTGCTGGTGGATCTGGCAATAGTGGAAGCAGTAGCATGGGTGGACCGCTAATGACGAGCGTGATGAATGGTGGTGTTGGTGGTCTGCAAGCATCCACGGCACGCTCTACTAGCGTCGTCACGTCCTTCTCCAGTCCACCCGCCTCAGATTGCAGTAATTTCTTCGCCACGGAATCCCTCATCGACTTCGACATACCCCATTCGACTATCTTGGACATGGATGCCGTGGGCGTGGCCTGGGATACCCGGCCCGACTCCAGGGCCAGCGTGACACCTGTAAGCACTCCTCGGCCACCGTCAGTGTCGGCTTACAGCCCTGTGGCAGCCCCCATCTGTCCCTCACCGCTGACTTACCATGCTGGCAATGCTGGAGGTCAGGTAAGTCCGCAGAACAACAACAACAGCAGCAGCGTGAACAACAACACGAATGCCAGCTTTAGTGGGAATTTCGGCAATTTTGGAGGTAGCTTTGAGGAGAAGGACAAGTGTCAGATGGATGGTATGGCACAGCAGCAAGCGGGTCAGAATCACGACTCCGAGAGGCTGAGGAACTTGCTTACGACGAAGCGGGGCCAGCCAATCGGAGCGGCTGGCACGAGTGCCATGGAGACTGACGCTGCCACGCGCAACACCAATCGGATACTGAAGGTGAGTGGCCAGGTGGCAAGAGTGCCTCCTGAGACTCATCTGAAGTTTGTGTCGTCCCAGGGTCTCCTCAATGCTGAGGAGGACAAGGATGCGGCGAATCCAGCGTATGGAAAGATGAACACAGGTGCTGGGCCGGTAAGGATGCCGCCCGGCCGGCAGAGACCAGTCCCTGAGAGCAAGAGCAACAACAATAACATGCTGCTGCAGGTAGGAGTAATATTTAGAATTGACTTGAGAGATTTGTTGAGTAAGATGTGCAATTTCTTACAGCTTCTCAATGACAAGAGTGATGAAGATGATCCAGAAGCAAGAGGGAATCGTGTGCCCAGTGAGCTCTTGCGGCAGCTACAGAAGGTGAGTGAGTGTGAGACAAAGTTGTACAATAATAAATGTCAGAAATTGAATCCGAAGGAGGACACGCCAAAGGAGCACAATCATGGCAATCAGCAGATCGGGAATGAGGAATTGATCCAGCTGTTGCGGTTCCAAGGCAACGATTACGGCCGCAAGCGCTCGTCGAATGAGCCAGATGAGGGTGGGGCGGCTAAAAGATCGGAGGAGAAGCCATCGCTGCTGCGTGAGAAGAACAAGATGCTGGCATCACTGCTGGCCAATCCGTCGAAAGCTCCAACAACGGTTCTCCCTTCGACGGCCATGCAAGTGAAGATAATTCCCGATATAACGCCGTCCAGTATTAATTCGCGGGTGACAAATAACCAGCAGCAGCATCTCACCAACAACAATACCATCATGAGCAACAATAACACAAGTAGCAACAACCAAAAACAGATAGTACAACCGTTGAACCAAGTTCGACCGCCTCCGCCATCAATTCGCAAGCCTTCCGATGTCTACCTCAACCAAATGCCAAGTCAGCAGGATATTAGCAAGAATCAGCAAGTGAGTTAATGCTTGCGTGAGTGTGTAGGAATGAAAGGAAGATTAATCATGACTGTTTTCTGCAGGTGATGCAAGCGCCAGTATCACATCCACAGGATTTTCAGGTGGAGTCAGGTTCATTCGCTACATCGACTGCCGTAACTCCATCCCAGCCCCACCAGGAATGGGATCCGGAGTTGTCTGAGATTCTAAATGAAGTTATAGACATTGTACCAGATACAAACTATCCCGACAATGACCTCAACAATATCCTAGGCACCGGTAAGATCTTCTATTTTCTCCAAAATGTATAGCCATGAATTTAACCAAATGTCTTTTCTCCATCAGCTATTAGTACAATAGACACCTCCTCGGTGACATCGGCGCCAGTCCAGAGTCAGCAGCAGGATCTTAACGAAAAGCTCATGATAAATGCCATTCAGAAGTCTCTGATGCAGTTTGAGAACAATACGGTGTTCAACAGCAGTCCACCGGCGTATCCTGCTATGCATTCCGGACCGTCACCCAGTGGCTCTGTTACCACGCATCAGCAGAGTCAGGGATTCCCGGCACCACCGCCAATCTATTCACAGCGCTCTCAGAGGATGCCTCAGATGCTGCCAGCAGGCCATCAGCAACAGCAGATTACAGCTGCGAGATTTCAGCTGATGCAGCAACATCGCTTGATGCAGCAGCAGCAGCAGAAGGAACAGCGCGAGAGGCTGTTGCAGCAGCAGCAGAAGCAACAAATGGTTGTTCCGGTTAATGCGACAGCAGGAGCTGATCAGTTGTGTGAGTGTTCTTTTCGAAAATATTGGCAAATCGTTTACATCATTTGACTTTGCGGTGAATTCACATACTTATTGCACAAATGTACTTTCAGGTCTAAATCCTGGGATGACCAATATAGAATCCCTATTGAACAACACTGTGGCGCCTAATGTGTCGCTTCAGAGAAGTACGAGTGTAGTTTCAGATGCTCAATTGAGTCCGGGATTTTCACAGCCAATGATGCAGGCACAGCAGCAGAATTCTACCCAACGGACACCGTTCAGTCCACAGCCCAATCAAGGTATCAGAAATCTTTGCTGTAACATTGACTACGGGATTCTAAGTTGTTTCTGTGGTTTTTAGGCTACCAGCAGGCGTCCTTTAGTGCCAATAATGGACAACGTCTGTCGCCACAGCAGCAACAGCAATTGGGAGGATTCTCTGGTGGATCTGGAGCGAATGGAACTGCTCAATTGTCACCGCGACAGCCACCTTTTGGCGGCCAAGGTGCCATTCATCAGCAGCAGACGCCACAAACTGTTGCCACATCTGTCCAGCAGCAACAGCAGCAATGGAGTCAGCAACAGCAGCAACAGGCCAATGTGAGGTTGTCACTGCAGCAACAGCAGAATCCCATGCTCAATGCTCAACTCACGGTGAGGCAATTCATATACATATTACTGCAGTGATACATTTACTAATGGATTTGCTTTGCATACAGAATGTTGTTGGCTACAACTCGCGTCAGTTTCAAACGCAAAGGCAGCGATCTCTGAACTCACCAGGCACACCAGTGAGTCGCCAGAACTCCTTCCCTGGCCCTGAGGGCTTCCCTGGGCCGCCGAGTCCCACGCAGACACCCTATGGAGCGTCAACGGGTGGAAATGTAGTGCCTGGCCAAGCGGGTGTGTTCAATCAACAACAGCTGAGGATGCAGAGGCAGGCCAGTGTACCCCAAGCCACACAGCATTTACCAGGTGAGTGGCAGGGAGTGCGGCTCCGCGAGATGTCCGTTTTGCTTTACAGGACGACCGGATGGTGTATGGGCAGGAGTGTGTGAATGTGGGGATGAAAAGCTGTTTCCCTCTCTTCTCTGTCTGTCAATTATATTTATCACTGAATGTCCCATCTCCTCCAGGATCCCCGAGGTCTTTTGGCGCTCCCGATGCCACGGGATATGGAATGATTTACAACAATATGCAACATGCACAAGGCTCAGGGGGCGATTTTTATGGCCGCCCACAGTCCGGTAAGGCGCTAAAAGAGGCTAAAGCGGGTGGCATTATCATTCCTTTATCAAATTTATTCTCTTTATTACACATCTCTCTTGAATTTTGCATATGGGAAGACATGCAGAAAAGAGAGAGAGAGTGCCTATTTGAGATTTGATCACATTTTTTTTGTTAATATGAGGAAGTGCATCACACACAGGTGCATCATTTGGTGATCGGGATATTCGTTTTTGTTTTCTTTTTTTTGTATATGTTTCATATGGCATTTATTTTCTCATTGTTACATGTTTTTTACTGTTACTATATACATACATATATACATTTTACTGTTCTTATTTGTGAAGCAAGAAAGAGCCTAATTGCACCCACTTTATGTAACGCGCCTTTTGCAACATAAGATTCTATGTTAGTGTCTTTATATTTGGTTATAATCCATCTCACATATTCACACAGGAGAACACCATAAGCATTTTTAATAGTATTTTTATTTATGTATTCAGTCGGTGGGTTTGGTTGGTGGGGGATTTTCCCGTGTAAATGGGAATAATCTCGATGTACAGCAAGTATGAGGATAAGATTTTGCACTCTATATAGATCAATGATGATTCTGATAATTTAATTTTTGACCACAAGCAATCAAAGCGTCTTCAGACAATGTGTTACACAAATTGAACATGCAAAATTTTGAGTCCTTGAATTGAATTGTCAGAGAGACTCTTCTGCAAATGGTCTATCTCTTCTTATATTCTCACTCTTTGATGGGGGATCACACAATAGAGCAAAAGAGAGAATCTGTGATTAATGCCATATTTTATCTGTGCGTGAGTGTTGTCTGTTGCATCATATCGCAATGAGTGGAGCTGTGTGAGAGAGACTAATTTGAGTATGTACAGAGAAAGAGAGTGAGAGAGAGCGAGATAGAGAGAGAGAACGAAGTCACAGAATAATTCATCATCATCATCGCACGCGTGGATTCACACTATTTAAATTTATTTATATTTATTCAGGCACAGAGTTGGGTGGACTGCAAATTTGCAAACTACATATTCAAAGCGATTTTTTTTTTGTTTTGAAAATACGGCCAGTTTCCCAACTCTGTGCACATATATTCTTGTCACTTCTTATTCCTGCTACATTGGTGTGTGGTGTTCGTTGGATGCGAAAGAGCGCCACGCTTCGATGGTTAATTGATGTTGGCATTAACGCCATCATGGCCGGTTCTCTTGTGCTTCCAGGAGCCAACAATAACGGGGCGCGTGAGTTCCTGCGTGCTCACGTGCAGAACCGGCAAACGGGCCAGGTGAGGACGCCGCAGAGTCCGCACAGTGGCATGGGCCAGAGTCCGCTTGTGGGCAATCCGGCCAGCAGCGGGAATCCCGGCGGAGGCAGCGGAGGAGGCAGTGGAGTCGTTCAGTCGCAGCAAATGAGCACGGCGCCTCTTCTCAACACTCCCCCCGACCAGACGATGGGATTCAGCTTTGACATGTCGCAATCGGGTGAGAATCCCTTAGCCTAACCTGTCTGATCGCTGGTCGTCAGTGGGTTTCCCTAGATTTATTTATGTGGAGAGAGAGACAGAAGGTGTTATGCTTTGGTTGTTCCCGTTTGTTTTGATTAACTAACCAGGGTTTCAACGGTCAAGAAGCACTGAAAGTCTTCTAGCTTAAGAAAATTCACGAACAATTTTAGATTGTACATTTACAATACTGAAATGGAAAAAACTTTCAGAAGATCTTAAAAAACGCTCAATTTTTTATGTAGAAAGACAAAAGTGAATCATAAAAATAATGAGAGAATCAAAAAATATTTCTCATGGTTTAGCAATTAAGAGAAATAGTATGTTAATTTGTGATTAAATTCAACCATGAGAGCATTTTTTTTTTTGGTTTTATCAATGGCGAAAAAATGTTCAGTCTTCTTGAACGATGGGAACTCAATCCTTTTCCGCTCCCAGATTTTAATAACTCTGTGTGGATTTTATTTTGGCGGAATGAGTGGATGTGATTGAATGTTTAATGTTTTGAGTGCAGGTGCGGCTCATGTTGAGGGTAAATTGTCAGCTAATTGGTCACCGGATGATCCTTCTGGTCTGAGGGTAAGGAAGCTGCTGTTGTGAGACAAGTTCTTTTTACTCTTTAATTTTTTAGCACAATTTCTCAGTGGTTTGTGAACAGTTCGTGTGTGGCTTTTTCCTATAGAGATTGTCAATGTGGCATCTTTATACCCTTGAGAGACAGAAGATGACCGTGGGTGGATTCCTTTGCCAAATATTTGCATGCCTTCTGTGTGTCTGTGCCTTCTGATGCTGCCTTCTAGTCTTTCATTTGACTTTATTACTCTTTAATGTCTTGCGTGACACAATGGACTGATGGATTCCGTTTGTCTTTGTAGATTTCTTCGGAGGTAGTGTCACTCGGTGACCCTAAGAATTCGTGTTTGCTACTCCAGAAACTCCTATCGGATTGAGCGTGGCCTGGTCGTGAGGAAAGAAACGAATTTGATGGCTAGGGTGTGAGAAATTGTAAGTACACTAGAAGGTAGAAACTTTACAGTGAAAATGGGTGGGAAACTATTGACAAGAATTGTGATGCTTTACTGATGAGATGGTTTGAAAACTGTTGAAAGAGGAACAGAAGATATTTTCAGGAGATGTAAATATATTTTAAAAATTATAAATTGTTGACTACTAAACCACAAAAAAAGCGAGGAGAGAGAGAGAGAGAGCGAAAAATGATGGAAGAAAAGTATATATAATATATATTTAAATGCAAGATAAAATGAAAGAAAAAATGAACAAGTTTGAGGATGAGAGAGTGATAAAAAACGTGTTTTCTACACAAAAAGTTGGTGAGTTGGTAAAGAGAAGAATAAAATACCTCTATTTTAGTTCAAAAGTTTGTGAAATAATAAAATTCACACGAAAGGATGCGGAGAGATAAGAAAAATGGTTTACTAACAATAACAAAAGAAAAAAAAATACAGAGACTCATGAAGAAATACGAAAGAGGAGATGTGAAATGGAGAAGGTGTTAAGAAATACAACACTGACTTAAAAAAAAAGAATATTTTTCTGATACCGCAAAACAACAAATATAAGTTAATTTTAGGGTACTAAATAAATAATGAAAATGTGTATCTTTTAAAAGATGTGAAATGAAGTAACATAGTGGATATATAACTTTTTTAATTGCAAAAGAAGCATAGTGAGTTGAAGAAGATGGAGCGAAGAGGGAATGTAAATAGAGAGAAGATGTCTAAGAGGAGGAATAATATATAATTATTTGTGATATTTGTGATTTACTATTAATTTACGAGAGTAAAAATAATTGAAATACATAATTGATAGAGGAAAATACACAAAAAGCCCACAAAAAAATTATTGAAACATTTTATTAATATAATTTGTTACGAGGGAGTAATTGAATATGATAGAGTTAAAAAACATACATTAATAATGTGAGAATAAAAATATGTTAATGACTTAAAAAAAAAAACAAGTGGAAGAACGAGAGAAATATTAATTATTGATGAAACCTTAGTTTACCACATCTCCAAATCATTTTTTTTTAATGAAAACAACACAAAACAAATCTTTTTCTTTTATTGAACGATTGAGGGAAAATCGCGTGAAAATAATACAGTTGTGTACAAAATTACAGCAACACTACAGTTAAAACAAGGAGAAAACAAATTTATATTTAGAAGAAAGTCTATATATTGCTACTGTAATATTTAGGAACAAGCGTTGAAAAGAGATGAACTCACAATAAATATATTTCAAAAAGGAAACACTTGAGGTGAAAGGAAAATTTTTGCAAAATTTTTAAAGTCATCGCGCATTTCTTACAAAATCTGTACTGTTTAAATAAAATCATGTCTCTTGTACATAAGAAGCGACTTCGGACAGTGTTTTTCTTTTGGATTTCTCATTAAGGATAAAATTAAATTAAAAAAAAACAATTTTATTTTATCTCAACTTTTTAAATCTAATGATAATATTGTGGAAAATTTGCAAAAACGGTTTCGCAATGATCACACAAAATTCTTTCTATTGCTACAATTTTAAGGAGAGAAAGAAAAAGTGGAAGATGTGAATAAAAAACTATTAAGAGATGAAGAAAAACATTTAAGAATAGTGGACAAAAACTTCAGATATTTTTAGCATATTAGATGAATAGAAATGTTTAAAGAAGAGATTAAAGAAAAAGGTAGATAAAATGGAAAAGACTGTCTGTGCCCGATAACACACAAAATTTAAAGAAAAAAAAAGAAACAACACTTTGGGACGAAAACAGGCGATAAAAACGTCTCAATGGTGGAATTTTTTGAACAATCTTTAATGCAAAAACGTTGTTGCATTCTTTGTTGTCAATTTCATTGCACTGACGAGAAATAACCGTAATATAAACAGCAAATAGAGTACACATAACAATCTTTTACCCATTTTCTCAAAGCTCTGTATACGATCTATACTTGTTGATTTGATATCATCTCAATGTCTTTGAAATTATCTATGACAAAAGGCACTTTTAACCCTCGTTTTCTTGATCATTGAAGGGACATTTTACAAAAGAGAGTCATAATAGGATTTTCTCTGTCTCTTTCTGTGGATGAATGTTGTTATGTGTGACAAATTATGCAGTGAACGAAATTCTTTTGAGATCAGGAGATCAGTCAATTTCATATTTTTTGTCATCTGCAATTTTTATTGAATCAAGATTTAATTGTATTATCTGAGAATGAATGAATTCACATATAACGAAAGATGATTTGTATTTTATTGCTCTAAAATGGTACATTTTTTTTATCGAATCTGAAATAATACTGAAAAAATCCCTGATATTAATCGAATGTCGCTTACTGTATTTTCAACTACCTATAAATTTATAAAGCAAAAGAAAAAAATGATGGAATTAGTATTAAATTGGGTTAAAAACTAAATTTATACAGCAACTATATATTTGTAATTGTTAGAAAAGTACCTTTCTAGAGTGGAAATTTCGAGAAAGCTCTTTTTTCTGAATTACCTACGTTTTTGGACTTTGCAACACTTCAAACGGTAAAACACACGATACAGCGTATGATAATGAAAACATAGAAAAGCACGTAAAAACACTGTAGAGACAAGAAATAATACTGAGAGGAAAAACAACAAAATAATTTTAAAATAAATAGTACATAATTCAAGTGCATTACAGGTTATTGACAGATAAAGAAAACCACAAGTAATAAAGTAAAAGAGAAAAGAAAGAAGCATCGGAAAAAATCTAGCATGTTAATAAACAAAAAATATAGCATGAACAAAAGTGAATAAGAGAAATATTTCTATATATACAAAGAAAATAAGATAAAATTATTGTGCATGACGAGAAATCACAGAGATATTCTTACAACAGATTCACAAAATAAGAAACTCTTTAACAAGAATATGTAAAAAAAAAAACGGAGAAACTATATTTTCATTCAGAGACAAACATTTTTGCAAGCGACAAAGTTTAACAAGATATGAGAACGTAAACATAGCCCGTAGAATCACAAATATAAAAAGGTAACATTTTCTAAAACAAGCCATAACTCTTGAAAAGTAATAATATTCACTGCCGCAGAATCTAAATATTGTAGTAGATTTTGAATGTAAAGAACGATTTCTTTCGTATGTTCTCTGCTTTTCTTCTTTTGATTTTATATCATTTCCTTAGTTTTCAGCAACTCTTATTTGAATGTCAGAAAAATCCACCGGTCGAGAGATAGAGAGAGAGAGCAAGAATTGATTTTCCTTTCCCTTTCAGTTGTTTTTCTTTTAATTTCAAAGTCAATTTTTCTTCTGTCTGTTTCTAATGTTACAACTTGTTATACAAAAAAAGCCAACACGAGCGTGCGATAGAGTAGCAAAAGTGGAGGAAAGAAAACCAAATCAGTAAAATATTTTCATAAACTAAAAATGTAGGTACTATATAATTTAATTTAAAAAAAAGGAGAAAAGAATGCGAAATAGATGAAAATATTATCGTCAACATACAAACCTCATTCACAGTAATTTTTTTTTCTTATATATTGTAAAGAGAGAGGAATGGAGTAAAAAAGGGAATTATAGAGAGAAAAAGTAATTTGTTTAAATATTGTGTATATATTAAAAAATATATTGAAAAATAAAGTGAGAGAAAATACTTGGAACTGCTTTATTCTCTCTTTTATCCTCTAAATCGAATAGAATATTATGCTGCAGACACTTCCCGGGCGCTCCTTCTGTTCCTCATGCGTCGGCGTCCCATTCGACGCATCCGGCGTCTCATTCCTCTGCGCCCGCCACGTCGGCGTCTGCCGCCGCGGAACCTGCGCCGTCCGCGGAAGCGTCGTCTTCCACGAAACCCTCGCCTTCCGAAACGCCTGCGGTTTCTCCTCCTCCTGAGCCTCTGACGACGTCGCCAAGGTCTCAACACGCCACCTGGACGTCCTCCTGGTCTGCTGGTTCCGCCGTCAACATCGTAATCTTGATAGTATCTATAATAGACAGAGAATTGTAGATTTCTATCATAGATATCTTGATTATCTCCGCTGATTTTGCAGAACCATTCGCCAACGTTGTATTTTCGTGTCGTATAAAATTTTCACAGTTCTAATCACCATGTTTACTACATGCATATTGCTTAATCTGTATTTAATTTTATAGTTTATTTTTGTATGAGAATTTCTCTCTATCTAAAACCACATTTTATTCTTGAGGTCATGCGAGGTTTAAGAGAGAAATGCTTGATAAGAGATCACTTTGCAAGATAAGTTTTCTGGCTTAAGTGTCGTGTAACTCGTGAAAAATTTTAGACACAGCAAACAGAAAAGTGAATTATCGCGCAATTTCCTGCATATTTGCTGAACAACTGTAAAAAGATGGTTAATTGACATCCACAACAGGTGGTGGATAGAAGAAGCGTGACTAATAATGAGAATTGAGAACTTTTTCCCCTAATCACTGATATCACTATAATTCGATAATTTACCGTCACTTTGTCCACTAAAGCCAATGGCTCTTTTTCGCGACATTTCCTGTGAGCGATTTATGGCCACATTGTGGAAGCTTGCGCAGTATGCAAGAATGACGCAGAAATTGCGCGCATATCCAATGTTTTTTCGCGTTGTTTCCTAATACTGGCAGAAAATTCATTTGCATTTTAAACAATGTTTTTCTGAAACGACGAGGAAAGAGATCACGCAATAGTGACTTACGCAGGAGAGTCGTTGCCGTAGTAACTGCCGCCAGAACTGTAGTCATTGTATCCTGTTTGGGTCCCGGGATTTTGGTAGCTGCCGGAATTACCGCCAGGAGAGGTTCCGTAATTTCCATAATTGCCTCCTGTTCCTCCAGTATTTCCGCCGTAAGATCCATAATTCCCACCCGGCAGATTCCCAGTTCCTCCAGTATTTCCACCGTAAGATCCATAATTGCCACCTGTTCCTCCAGTATTTCCGCCATAAGATCCATAATTTCCACCTGTTCCTCCAGTATTTCCGCCGTAAGATCCATAGCTACCTCCAGTGTTTCCGCCAATGCTGGGTGGAATATAACCCGGTGGAGGTGTTGGGGCTGCTCCGTAATTGCCGCCTATGGATCCGCCATAGTTTCCAAAACTTCCGGTCGAGCCTGCGCCCGTGGAATAGTCCACAATGGGCGCTAAACCGCCAAAGTTCGAACTTGATCCTCCTGAATAGTCTGTAACTGTACCAATGCCAGTGGAACTGCTAGATGAATAGTCTGGCAAGGCGGGCAAGGAGCTCCCATAGTTGCCCCCAAATCCAGTGGAACTTGCTCCAAATGTATCAGTGCCGGTTGAGGAATCCAAGTTCAGGGCGCCCTGGATTTCTGCCCAAGACGGGTTCAAGCAGAGTCCAAAGAGGACCAGCCAGGCGATCGCTCTTCCTGGCATCTCGCACGATCACTTTCGCCAGACTGCTGGCATTTCTGGGACACAAGTCATAGCCTCAGTGGAGCAGCTCGAGGACTCCATTAAAAAGTCATTAATTTAGAACGGAAATCGAGATACATTTTATGGCTTTTTCGGCACATTTTCACTCCCTCACGAGAGGTCTGGGCGGAAAAACGATCGCATTAGTTGGGCCACGGGGCTTCCCGGGTCAATTTCCCATACTTTTCTTTGCCATCTCTCTTGGCCGAATAATTTCTTCAGCACATCAAGTTTGAAATAAGAAAATTCACAATGCTTCAGTAGGACAGAGTGTGGCAATAAAACTGTAAAGAAAAAATATGAAACCAATACCTTTTGAAAATTATGTATTTATACATGTGAAAATTCGGTTAATCCGCAATGCGTATAATATCAAAGATATCAACTCAATCGCCGCACCCTGTATAATTTTGATATAATTTTATGACATAATCTCTATCGAGTCGTCAAACCGTGATCTTTTCGCGATTTTTGGAACATTCGGAAGCACGTGCGCAGTTGGAAAATATTTAATCTTAATTGATCCGCCACAACTTGTTTTTGCTAATAGAAATATCACAATATTGTCATGCAAAGATGCAAATGTGCCAAAAAATGTGAATAACTTCAGTGCCAAATATTTCATCTTCTGCGGTCAGCTCGGTCAGCCAATCATGCAACAAGCGATAATATTGTCGCATGGAAAATTTACACCTGGATTGTGGCGCGTGAACGGGTTTTGTGACTGTTTTTGGCCCCTCGGTGTTGGAAATTTTCAGGCAAACCGGCAAATTGATGGCCAAATCCTCTCTCAAATTTCGAGTCACTGTGGGTTGTGTGTGACCCCATTTCGCAGTGGCCACACTGAGGCACTTATTATCAGCGGCTTCTTGTATTTTATCACGCGCTGTGGCCCCCTTTTGCGCCCCAACGTGGCAGAAGCCATCATTATGCCAGGCAGACTCTTCAAATTGTAAATATTTAGCCGGCACAGACGAAAACATTGACTCAATTTCCAGTTCTCCGCGAGAGGAGGAACTGCAAAGGAGATCATCGGAAAAAAATCCACCTTTTTTGTGAGACGGGAATTTGGGATGGAGTTGGGTGATCAACAAGAGACTTAAATATTCACTTTTTCTCCGCTCACAAACTGTGAAGAACAAATAGCCGAATGGTTTTTCTTTACTTTTCGATGACTAATATCGATATTGAGCAATTAAGACGAGCTTTTCCATTGTTTCCTCACCACATTGATATTTTCCTGACACACCAAGTCTGGCATTGATAAGGAAATGTGCGAAATCTCTCGCTTTTCATGCTTTTCTTCCGGACTTAACCGGTACAGGGCAAAGAGTGAGGCCCGTTATCATTCTCTCGCCGTCGAAAATGTCCAACGTGGACAATTTTCCGGCGTAAATTCGCACACGAGGAGCCACAGAGAGACACCCAGAGTCGTCAACAAACTATAAAATCTCTTGTGTGTGCCTTTCTATGCTGATTATGTAGATTACGTGCGCGCCTCCTCGCAGTATTTCGAAGCCCATGAACTTGTATATGTCGGTGTGTTGTTTTGAGGAGGGATTTTTTTTCTGCCAGTTGTTCATTCCTCACCACATATGATAAGAAGCTGCGCACTGAAAAGACGACTGAGCAGCACAAAAATACGTCGTAGTTGAAAAGGCAGGCACGCATTGGTCGGAAGAGTTGTCCAAGGCCCCGAATTTGCCGGAGAACCGGCGGCAAGAGTTAGAAATTGCGCGCCAAAATCCGCAGGACTCTCAATGGGCTCCGCAGGAGATGTTCTGGGGACTTGAGAGGATTTCAGAGCGACTGCAGGGTGGGAGAGACTCCACTCCTGGCGAGAGAGAATCATAAATATTCGTGGTGTGTTGTGTTCTCACTATCTCACTCATGCATTCAATGAACAGTGAGTGGAGAAAATATTGGGACACTTCCTTATCAGTGCACCCGAGAGAATTGCTGATGAAATCATCATAATTTTTACACTAGCGATAAAGAAGCAAGCTTTCAAGAAAGCAAATATTGGTTGAGAAAAATACAACTTTATGTGCAAATATCAAAATAATTCACATGGCTGAATATTTCTAGTAAAGTAAGCGTTTCAGTAGTTAAAAGTGTAAAGCCGAACACACAATATAGAGAATATGCATGCAATTTCATCTTGCGAAGGATCACAAGAATTTAATAAAAATTAAGGCAATTTGAGAACGAAAAAGAGTTTCAATTGATTCCCATTTCAGTTATGAGAAAGATATTAATTTTCTTTGGTAAAAATCTTCAAATTGTTAAATTCCAGCCAATAGTCCTGTTAAATGTGCCTTTTTTCTTCTCTATGTACACATTATGAGGTCCTGCACACATTGTTAAGTGCAGTGTTTATCTTAAAGGCGTGCTTTCATGCAGGGAAATTAAGCAAAAATGCAGGTGTCGCAGTCAAGATACTTCAGCTGATAAACAAGTTTATTAGTTTTCTATATTTACGCCTCGAATAGTTTTCTTTTATGATTACTTTATGGGCGTGCGCATACTTCTCACTGCCAGTGTAATTCTGTTGATAGCGAGAGCAAGAGCGACTGGGAGGGAATGCTCACGGTCACACACACAGGCTCGCAGATCCCCTCCCAAATCTCTCTCGTGGTGGAGCTTTAAAAGTCTCCCACGAGCCTCAAAGAATTTTAGTGCGTGTTTTTCTGTTGGACCTCTCAAAAGTGTCAACACACAAATCGGTTCCGCAAAGCTGTAGAAGAAGCCACATCCAGAGTGTCGCACTCGCTAGAGAGTACAAAAGCAAGAAATTTAAGATATAGAAAAGATAGAACATCCCGTGAACACTGCCAAGCATGTCAGCATCCCCAGTGGCCAGACAGGCGTGCTCCCACGCCCAGACGATTCCCTCGAAGAGAGTCCTCGTGACGGACGCCTCGCAGATGCCGGATGTCTACTCATCCACGCCAGGAGGCACTCTCTTCTCCACCACGCCCGGAGGTAAGGATTTAACTTGGCTATTGCGTCGTGGCTCGCGAGACCGCGTGTTGAATTCTCCTTTGGGACTATTTTTGGCCCGTGCGGTGATAAATTACGCGTATGAAATGTTATTTATTGCACTCCTGCTCATCTGCCGACGTCGTAATTTTGAAAATAAATGAAATGGAGCTAGGAAATAGACGAAACTATATAACCGCAAGAATGTTTGTGAGTTCATCGGACGCTTGTTTAGACAAATTAGCCAAGAAGTAGGAGGAATTCCTGATCAAATTAGAGTCATGAAGATAAGTCCACCACCCACGTATGTAAAATAGTGGGAAAAGTGGAGAACAAGCGGAGAAATGAGGGGAAAGTGGATCGAGAAAAGTCGAGGGGACAGTGGAGACGCCGGGTGGTGTATTATTTGACACGTAAAAAAATTGCGGCCGGCAGTCGATTCCCCAATCTAATCGCACACACGCTCTCTGCGAAGGGGGGACATGAATATTAATGCTGAGTCTCGTCTGGGGCGCCCATTTTCGCTGCCAAGGCAGCACAAAATCTCCGTCTCGCAATGGTATTGCTCAATTGCGTCGAACGAAAGTGGAAGGTCATTGGGTGAATTTCAAGTGTAGCCAAGTGTGGTCATCCAGATCGTCCACTGAACCTGAGACCTCAGACAAGGTCCGAAAAACCCAATCCGGTCACAGGTTGGGTGAGAAGGTGGTAAGCGTCGAATGTGGGTGAGAAACAGTAAACAAAAACATTGACTATTTTAGAGGGGGGATTGCTAAACAGATAAACAATTTGTACACAATTCTCAATGGTTCTAGCTACTAAACCACTTTATTAACGCGACATAATAAATGTTTTGTTATAAATACTCGAGGAAAACCGCTGTTTACGATACACTTGCTGTTATTGACGCTAAAAGGGTATTTTAAGAACCTGCTCATAGTGTAAAAATGGATCTTGCTGATCGAACGTAGAAATATTGGTTATACATGCGAAAGAGGGTTGATTTCTGGTTAATCGACATTCAGAGAGTCTCTATTAAAATTCTACACACATTGCTAACCCCTCGGCATATGGCTTTTCCTCATTCTTTCTCGCACTTGCGGACAAAATTGCCGATAATGTGAACGAGACGGTGCTAGAAAATAGAAGTGGCCACACACACATTTATTAATAGCTTGAATATGCTTCCTCAGGCACTCGCATAATCTACGATAGAGCCTTCCTTATGAACCTGAAGAACTCTCCACTGAGTCGCACCCCACCGAAGAACCTCCCACCGGCTCTCATGCGCGGCTCTCCGCAGAAGAGCGACACCTGGAAGGCACCCAACCAGCCCAGGAGGGCGTCCAAGGATCAGGCGGCACGCCACCATGACCAGGAGCAGCAGTTTGACATTGACATCTAAGCTGGAGCCAATGGGAGAGGTCCGTGGCCGGTCAGGAAGAGTGTGTCCTCAAGGCTGGAGCAGAGGAGCCACACCTTCGGCTTAAGATTGCTGACACGCAGTTTGTTTTTCAAGAAACACTCTTCCACTTTAGCGCGACCAGCCAAGCGGGCTGTTGCAGGAAGGAGTCAGGAGGGAAGAGGTGTCACTATTAAGTCTTGTTTGTAAATAATAAGAGCTACTATAACGTATTTTATGCACCATGTGCTCAAGAGCGGAGATTCTCTATTAGGAAGTTGTAAGAAAGGAATAAAAAAGCGATATAGATTGCTGCTGATTATTGTCACCTTTGCGCAATTGCTGCCTATCTACAAGTTCTGTTTTTTTCTCTCAATTTGACAGAAAAACTTCGAGTAATAATGTAGATAATACTGAGACACGATAATACTTAATTAGACTACTTGTTGACCAGCGATTGCTCTTGATTCTTACGTCTCTCCTGGGACTTTGTTATATACAACTTTTTTGTCAGTACACACAATTGAAATGTGATAACTCTTAGATTTATACGTCAATGCAGACGGCGATAATTCATAACTTTTTTCCCTCGACTACGATATTTGCTTGTAATGTTAGGATACTTCACGTTGCATCGTTAAAAAGGTGAAAAGAAAAGCCAATATTTTTGTAATTCACCTCACGTTAAATTCAAATTCGCTTATTATCTAAGTAATAAAAAATGATATGCTTCAAATCATGAAATGTGTGTCTGAATCTTTCCAATCGGTAGTGTAATGTTCGCCTGAGTGTAGGCAGAGTGTGGATAGTGGATTTCCCGCCGTTTGGTAAATCCTGGATATTCTTCTGCAAAACCCAGTGGATTTCCCACTCACGTCGCCCATGAGCCATCCAAGGTGTCGACAGCAATTGAGGGCAGTGATGAGAGGAAAAACAATCATAATGCGCTTCTAATTGAGTGCTGATTAGCTTTATATGG
The DNA here is from genome assembly GCF_947086385.1 of Phlebotomus argentipes. Lineage (NCBI taxonomy): Eukaryota > Metazoa > Arthropoda > Insecta > Diptera > Psychodidae > Phlebotomus > Phlebotomus argentipes. The sequence continues at coordinate 1,164,968 of NW_026776181.1, read as the reverse complement.
AATGTCGCGTGGCGAGAAGCATCAGTCTTATCTCTGTGCTCATCATGAGATTTTCACTCATTCTCTACTGTTTTCTGTTGTGGAAACTCTCCCCATTGTCTGAGGACTTTGCCACAGGAAAAGAGATTCAGACTAAGGCAAAAACTGGGATTAGTAAACTCAAGGAAAAAGGATTTATTACAATAGTGAAAGAGACTTGCAACAGATGCGGAGGAGGAGGAGGAGGCGGTAATCGACGGAGACGACGTAGACGCCGGAGAAGGAGACGCCGAAGACGGAGGCCGGTCGTCTATTATGGTGGAGGATATTATGCGGGATACTACGCAGACTATAATTATCCTGGAAATTACTATTATTATAATTACCCAGATTATTATGGAAATTACGATTATGCACTTCTGGGGCGGATGACAAACGGCACCGCTTCCACGCGATCCCCAAACAACAAAGGGATTCCCAAGCGTGAATTCAGCGTGCAATCTGGAAAGTTGAAGAGGGCCACGCGGCGTGTCCAGAAGAGGCATAGAGGCCAGAAGAGACCCTGAACTCGCTCCGATCAATCAGTCTCTGGGGCGATCGACACTCAGAAACACAATTGAATGGAGTGTTGTGTCTGAAAGTGTCTCCATGGATCACTGATAAAATTACTATGCACACACTCTCAAGTAGACCCCATTTCGCCCCATGGCGATAAAGCCCTCCCGATCAATCACGTTCGTGATCTCTGATACGAGTCCGATGTACGTGTTCTTTCTTCTAACTGAAGCCCTGCTGGCCACATTACTCATCATTCCGATGTCCGGATCTTCGAGGAAAGAGTCTATTTCCGGCGCCGCTGCGTCACTATGGTGATGAAGTGATGTTCCGACGAGGCAGATAAGAGTCATCTGTTGCCGAGAACATCGTGCGTCAGAAGATTACGTCTTCACAGAATTTACAATGCCTTGGTAATCGTGCCGAATCATTTCCCCTCCGCGCGAGATCGGCCAATTAGATAAGTGATGCCAATTGTCGCAGTGGCATTGGGAGGCCCTCCCACGAGAGTGAGCGGGACACATGGAGGAACTCTGGCCAGATTCTGTGTCACCATGGCCACTTTCCAGTAACTTTCACTCGCTTGGCCGGTTACTCTTTCCGTCGTTTTCTGTCCACGAGTCTGCAATAAAAATCGCCGAGGAAGAGATGACAAATTATGTGGAAGGATTCTCCAGTGAATATCCTTGACTCATTGTGCGGTGATAATTCTTCCACAATGGGAGGAAAGCAACATGGAATGCCACAAATTCAAGGAACTTCTCATTTGTCTTCAATTAAGAATATCTCATATCGACTTTTATTAGCATTTTTTAGTCGTTATATCTCGTTCTTATATAACTAAGATTCTCTGTTTCTTGTACGTTATCTTCCTCGCGTGCACAAAAAAAATCTCTTTCGCAAGACTAATGAAAGGGGGTTCGCTAAGTGGGGAGAAATTAAGCAACTCACGAGCGAGGATATCAGGTGTGTAAATAAAATAATAAAAGGGAAAACATCACAGAAATTATCTCTGCAGGCAGCAGTCTTTTTCGTTGGTCTCCTCTCTAACCCTTCAGTGGCCGTTGATGCTGGTGCGGAAGTCCTTTCGCACACGCCACAGCATCAGTTCAATGCACGCCCGACTGTCCTCGAGGCTATCATGTCCCGTGGCTGCGGTCTGAATGTCCCTCTTGAGGAAGGTCTTCGCCAGAGACTTGAGGGAGCGCCTGAACGGCAGTCCGGACGTGTGTGGAAATACCACTGAAGTGTCAATAATGTTCCTGTGGATGATCTTAAGCGCTCTCAGGTCATTCTCCAAGCCGTGTCCCACGAGAATCGCCTCAGCGCTGATCATCTTCAGTAAATCCTGCTGCACTTCCTTCAGTGTGCGAATATTGTGGCCGCGCGCCACAAAGTCCTGTTCAGAGATGCCCGAGAAGCGAGTGTTGTAGTCCACAATCTGACACTCTGGACGCACCAGTCGCTCATACAGGAGTCTCCCATCGGACGCCACAACAGAGACTTTGCACAGTTCCAAACCACGGCCTGTGAAGCACATTTCACAGTCCAGTCCAAAAATCTGATGTTTCCCATCGAAAGCGCCATGACGAGTGGCCATAAAGCCCTCAAAGGGACCATTGAGACCCGTCTGGAGGCCATACCTGGCAGAAGAAACGGAAAGAAACATGAGTCCGGGTCATTGAAGATATACCGAGTGTACTTACCACACGTGCAGGCTATTTGTGGTGCATCCTCGGCTACCAGCATCGCCACCACAGCAGGAGAACTCCACTCGGCCATACGGAAGGCAATCCACGCGCTGAAGCTTTCCCCAGTGGAAGACGCACTGCTCATGGGTCAAGTACTCCCCATCCACAGTGACAAAGAATCCTCTGCCGCAGCGACAGCATCGCTTCTCCTCACTTGGGATGAACGTTACTGTGTCATCCAGAGCATCCTCCCCGTCCACTGATGGCGGACTCGATGATCCACTACTCTGGCCACTGTCCTCAGACAGCAGAGCCTCCTGCGATGGTTTTTCCAATCCATCGCATTCATTGACAATCACTGGTGCCTCACCGTGACTGGCGGGCACGAATTCTGCTGCATTCACGTCAAAAACACTTCCACTGGACACGATCGAGGCCCTCTTGAGTGCGAAGAACTCTCCTGGGGAGCTCTTGTAGATGATCGCGCGACGGCGATCCCAATCGCATAACACTGGAAAGCCCAGCGGACGCAATTGGTGTGGCAGGAGAACGTATGATCTCAAGCAGGAAGTAAGAATGTCCTCAGACATGTTGAGCTTCGTGTGCTGTCGCAACGGCGGCGTGAGAGTCCAAATCCTCTCCTCGTCGCATCCGCTGAAATTCACACTCTTCCCTTTCTCCCTCCTTCCGATGGTCACCTTCTCCACAGACTCCTGACTGTCTTTCCTCTGGTTTCGGCGCTGCCGGCGTGCTGCCTTTGTATTTTTCCCACGGAAATTGGAACCCTTCTTCGGCGAATCCTCACTGCTGCTGCTCGCCACCACGTAGTACTGAAGCTCCTTGTCCTCTTCCTCCTCCTCCAAGCAATCGCGAGTCACTGTGAAGGTAAACAAAGGAAATTTTGTTGAATTCTGCAAAATATTCTGTACCTACTAACATTACAAGTACAGAATATGGAGAGTGTCTCAGCGCAATAAGCTGACCCAAATCGACATTCCTCCCGGTTTGATATCAAATATTTGCATGAATATGAAAGTGGGCAGGAAAATGCGCATATTTCCGGCATTTGTGGGACACACACACGCCGTGGAAATGGGATCAGGCCTGTTGAGCGCCACCCAGATACCACGTGTGCAAATGCGAAAAATCAGCATAGCCGGGTGGGTGCGAGTCGCCCGGAAAAGACTGGACATATGTGCATTATAATCAATTGTCGCGTGGCGATCGTAAATCAATCTTACCTTCACAGGTGGTTGATTTCTCTCTCCAGCGCTGCTTCTTGCCCTTCCGGCTGCCGAAGCGTCGACCACGAACATTCCTGGCCGCACCATCGCTCGTATCGCTACTGCCATCGTCGGACTTCTTCTCCAGCAGATTCGCCTCATCGTCTGACGAAATTCCACTGCTGTCCTTGCGCTCTTTGCGTGCCTTTGTCTCCCCCTTGGGGCTCCTCTGAGTCACCGTCTCACCGCCAGTGGCATCTGCAAGAGAGACAATTGAGTGAATTAGATCATATGAACACAGGTGTTTGCTCAAGTGCCATCAGAGACTTCCTCAATTTGCACACGTGGTATAGCGAATTTTGGGCTGTAGTGGCAGAAAAGAGGCATTCTTTGTCACTTCCGGAAGAGGCAATGAGTGGAAATGTTATGGATAAGAAAAGGCAACACACTTCCTAGTCTCTCGAGTGACTCTATAGGTTGAAAATGCACCAATTATCGGGCTGTTTGGTGCGCGAAGAGGCGAATTTCTCAGTCATTGGAGTGAAAAAGGAAATAATGGACGCTCAATACCACGGATTTTTCATGAATTAATTCCAAATTTGCACGAATTAGTGGCTCAGTTCTTTTATCGCTCAATGCATACAGAATTATCCAATTTTGAGATTTCCGTTTCAGGCTTCGCGCATTTATTACTTATTCATTGTTACCCATTAACGAATTATGTACTCAAATTATCATGTGTGGTTTTTCTGGAACTTGTTCGTGGATTCTTCTCGCACCACTTCATCCATGAATACGCGCACTTGAGATTCTCAGGCGAGGAGGAATTGTCCCAGAAAATTGAAGGCTCCCCATGAGTCAGAACCAAGAATGATTTTCGAGGTCGCATACATGTAGAAGGAACAGCGAAAAAACCCCGTTGATATGAATAAATTCGATAAATTGTGCCGCCTCTCTTTTAGTGTGTTAATCATCTCAATTGTGTACATGAACTCAATTTTTCCTCGTGCCGTGATTAATTTGAGAGGCGTCAAATTGTGAGAAATTCGCCTCTTTGGAAGAGAAGAGAGATTTCGTTACTTTCACCTGCATGACTTGGAATTTGTCAATGCTTCTTGCTCTGAATTGCATGGCGAGAGAGAATGCCTCGCGAAGAGAGATCAAATGGCAGGTGAAAGAGTCTGCACGGGAAAGAGTCAATGGCCTCTAGCGCTGTTCCAGTTCTAGATAGAGAGCCCAATCAACATTGTCATCTTCCAACACTCTTCCCAAAGAGATTCTTTCCTCTGTGGGTCAGTGAGTCACAATTGCACACTCCGAATGGAATGTCTTAGCGGGAATTTCACTAAGAGACACACTCACACTCAATTTGCCTCTGAGAATCCCACCTCAATATAACACAAAGCGCGAGCAAGAACTTCATTGAAATTCTATTTTAATCCATATGTTAAATTCCTCTCTCTCCTTCGATTGACGCCCCCCTCACGCCCCCCCTTGATCCCTAAGAAAAAAGTAAGCCAAAAAGCAGCGACTCTCGACTCAGATATTGCCGAGATCAAAAGACGCCCCAATCAGCGAAGGAGACACACCGGAAATTCTGTGTGATTTACAGCAATTTCCCAATTCAATTAATTTAATTCTTCAGTCATTAGGTGGCCATTTTCAACGCTTCTTCGGCTCTCAAGTGGAGCGAAGAATATCTTGGCTATTTTTGGCACATTCAACATCAACACTGAGCATCTCAGAGCAGAAATTTTGCCTCTTCATCAAAATAAAGAATGCGTCACTTGTGAAACTCTGCTTCGCCCACAACACTCTCGTGCTTTTCATTCTCAAAATCCAACCCCAGGGGCCACTCATTGAGCCACACTCTTCTTCTCACGGCGACAATGCAGCCCAGACCAGAGGTACAAGGCACAGTGCTAATGATTAGCACAAGTCCCGCTTGTTGCGTATTTCAAGTATATTCTCTCCAAGTGCGGAATTAGGAACAGAGTGATGTGCCGTTTTCCTCATTTCAACTGGAGTGCCTCTGACCTCGCAATGCGTCGCCCCACTGAGAAATAGAACAGATTATGCTGAGATATTTGAGGCATCTCACTCAAGATCTCGCGCACGCATTCGTGGCCGGATGTTGGGGAGGCGAGAGGCGGCAATGGGTAAAAAATAGTGGTGATAAACTCAGATGTAATGTGCACCCAAGAACTGCTCTTATCACGTGAGTTTTTCGCAAAAGATTCATGGCGAAAATCATAATAATCAGCTGACTGAATGATATTGTGGATTTTCATCATCCACGTTGAAAATAATGATGATAAATATTCTTACTTTTTCTCCTCACTCGACGACAACAGCCAAGAGCAAAACACAGGCCAAAGATTGTCAAAAATAAATACATGATGTGCTCGTGAAGATCCATTTTTGCGCGCCCTTCCGTGCACGGATAAGCTATCGTAATCGCCTTGTTGTTCCGTCTTCTCTAACGCTGGCCAAACACGCACTTAATAAGTCTGACCACTTGCACGAAAATACGGCAATAGCGCACGATATTGTTTTCCACAACTGTTCCCGCGCAATTCAATGTTTGATCACTACACCGATTTGCGAGTCGACAGGAGTCCTTCGCTAGGGACACGGAGAGTGTGTGACTCCCTGTGAAGTCAACGCCACACTGAACAACACACGGACTTATCGTCTGTGCAGATAATCTGAAGTATATCTGTTGGGTGTTCACCAGTGAGCGACGAGCACGAGAACATTTGAAGGACCATGTGACTTGCGATTGTGCGAGACTTGTGATCTTCTGTGCCCCTTCGTCAGAACTTTTCACATGCCCTCACAGCTTGTGCATAATCACTTCGATAGAGTTACAATGTTGCCTCTCTCCTCCTCTTCTCGAAATCACTTTTAATCAGATACACATACACACACGCGGGCAGACTTTATGGGTTTTGTCGCCAACTTCCTGATTCTCAAAAGCTTAAGAGCGCACTCAGTTGAGAAAAGGCGATATTATTCACATGAATTGAGGTTCAAGAGAAAATCCATTGAAATCACTTGAAGGATTATTTTGAGTTCTCGCCACCTCGTTCACATGTAAATGTCTCTGTTCATGGCAATTTATCTCGCAATGTGACCGAATCTCCATGAGAAACTTTTCCATATCTCACTATATACAGCGTGGAAAACAACAGTTTTCCTCCTTTTCTTCTCCACCTATCGTTCCCACCCGCGCGATTAAGCCGCCCAGTCCGAACTCTAATTACAAGATCACGGTGAAAATACACTCAAGGTGGCCCACAGGTGGAATTGCAAAAAAAGGTGAACCGAGAGTCGCACAACTTCCAAGAGATGTGAAAAGTGAAATCGATTTGAACTTGTTGGGAGTTTTCAACTAACTGAAATCATCGCAACTACTTTTCACACTGTATATCCCACCACCACGAGCCGCAGGCCAGCGCATGGTGGGGGCAACGCGTCACCAGCTGCTCTTCCCCACGCGATCGCACACTCGCACCCAACGCCGGCACGCCGTTGCTCACAGTGTACCTGGAAAGCGCGCGAACTTCTTCGAGGCCGGAGGATCGCGGGAAAGATGTCACCCATTTACTAGGTCGCTGAACGGATGCCGTGCGTGGCGTTGTTTGATTGGGTGAGTCAGATCATCGAATTGCGCCACATAAAAGCATCCATGAGAAATCCCTGGCTTCTCTCTGTGCTTGCCCCACACGATCTCGCAAAAATTGCGCGACGCAGAGAGGAATTCACGCTTATGCATTGCGTCATCCAAGCGTATATGAGTCTGAGACGCGCTGTCCTTCACCTTCCTCCAGGCCATAGATCTCTTCTCTTCTCCTTCCCACTCTGGCGATTCTCCTTATCAGGCGCCACAAAATTGTGCACGATGATATCATCAGTGCGCGTCCGCATGCATTCGCAAGGCCTCTTTGTCAGGCTCACAAGTAATTATACATATGGAAAAAAAAGTAACAAAGAAGACTCACTCTGTGTCCATGAACGCATCCGCGGGGCTGGTGAGAAGTGTCGAGGCGGCTGGAGGGCAGGATACTGTGGCCACACCATTGTTGGCGGCATCATGCCCATCTGAGTTGGATTCACCCAGCAAACATACATCCTTTGTCGTTTCAAATCCTGTCTCTGAATTATTGCTTCAAGTCTTCTCTTTGAGGAATCTCTCAATCATATGATTTCTATCGACAGTCACTGCATTAATCATCTCCCGGGAATACGAATGTGTCACCCTTCTTCGCGTTAAGTCACACTTTTCACCCAAAAAACACTTTTTGCAATACACTTTTTTAACCTCAGACACACTCAGTGTTGTCCTCACCAGGATCACCAAAACTGCACTGTTTTGCCAAATGATTTGATGCAAAAATCACAGAGATGAACTACTCGAGATGCTCACATGCCACAATTCAGACAAAGACTACACACAACGCTCTGACCGCGACGTGCTTATCAAAAGCTTAAACACACACAGAGAGATCGCGCCGAGAGAGAGACTCATGGCGTGGTGTTTATGGGGAATTTTGCTCTCGAAAAACCCAACTCTAGATGACGATCGTGCGATCACGACGAAAATAGCCGCGCGAGCGGAGAGAGACTTCAGCGATTTTCCAGCAATGTGCCCCTTCACGTTGACGTTTAGCGGGAAAACTCACCTGAATAAAACATGCTGATCACTCGACGATCACCAGACAATTGTGGCAACTTTCCCGCACATTTCCCAATCATACACTTCCATTCCATTTCGCCCTGCGATGCGTCATTTGTGGCAATTTCCGATTAATCCAGGCGTCCGACGCATATCAAAAGTGTAACGTTCTTTCTTTGTACTTCAATGTCTCAGATATCGCACTGAAAGAAGAGAGAATAGGGAGAATATACAATTTCAGAAAAGAAAACAACGACTTGGCATAAATATTCAATAAAATTGAAAGATGATAATCTTATCTTTATCTCTAAGTTGTACGCAATAAGCATAAAATAATCTCATGATCTAGTTTCAGATTCAGCGTGGGATAGTATAATTACGACTGAAGAAATTAGAGCACAGTTTGTTCCAGTTATTTCATAAACTTTAGTCATTGATAAGCGATTATTTTTTCCAAAATGTTTTTTTAATACTGTGAAGCACGAGAAAAATTATGGCATGATTAATTTGTTTACATTAGAACTCACTAGCAGACAGTCGAAAAGATCGAATGATAATCTCAAGACAAAATTAAATTTTTCAATATGAGTTCTTGAATGTTTTTTTTCAAATTTTCCAAATATAACCAAATTACAAATATTTAATAGTTTTTTTTTGTATCGGCTCATAGTTAAAAAAGGAGGTAAGGTACTTTTCCATATTCAAATTATTGTACGTTGTAAAACAACTTGGATAATGAAATATCGAGGAATTCCTTGAGTATCATTGTGTTTATACAGAATCTTTGTATATAAGAATAAAATTGCGCGCCAAAATGTTCAGTAGAACGAAATATTGCAATCTTTCTACAATTATTTGGTTATCATGAAATTTATCATTAAAGGAAAAAGTGTGTTTCATCGCATTTTCATACTTCAACTTAAGCAATTGAGACTAACAATTACGTGAGAAAACAAGTCAGATTGTCGTGCGAGACACACGCTCGGTAATGCGATAAAATACAAATTAATGATTCACATAGAGCCACGTGGAATATTAAATAATTACTGAAGTGTAAATACAAAACAACACGTATTATTTCGATAGTGGCTCTGCTTCCTATCATATGCACAGTGACAAATCCTCTTTGTGCAGAAGCAGGCTCTTTGTCTCGTCGGGTCACCGAGAAATTAAACACATAGGGTGAAAATTTAGAGAAGTTCTCGTCATATCATTTTTGAGGCCGGTGATGTTTTCTCAATAAATATTCCCCTCTCGGCAGATAAACTTATCATGTTTGTCCTCTGTTTCTTCTCAATTTTTTTCAGCTACTCTTCCTGACAACGTCAACGTGACGAAATGCGTGTAAACATAATATGGGCTACGAGTGTGAAAATATTCCAGAAGATGAATTGAGACCTTCTTACGTGTGGTGTTACACTTTACGACTAAACCGAGTCGCACACTTCTTCCGGGTGCTCTTCTGTGGCAGTTTCCTCATTTAATATGTGCTTAACAAAAGAGGCACCCCCACAAATTATCACGTCGACAAGTGTTCAATTAATTACACTTTATCGTCCCTCAATGGGAACCAACTGCGAATGTTGAGCAATGAGGAAAAGAGAATATTGTGACAGAAAACGGGTCGACAAACTCAGTGGTGGCAAAGGAATTGGTAACAATGGAATACGGGGAGGAAATTGACGGCAATATCTGACCTCCAGCCTCCACAATGATGGCGATCGAGAGCCAGAGAGACGTGTGCAAATAGACGAATAATATGCAAAGCATGTGTCTGATCACAAACTTATAGGCAGGCAATATTGATTCAGCGCAAGACTTGAGTGAATTTAAACATTTTCACACATTTCCTCAATGATCATCACTAAAGATTGATGACTCTAATTAAATAAACAATTTACAGAGTATGTCATCCACGGTGAATCGCCCGCGTGACTCCCGCCGAGACTCAACAAATTGGATAAATATTGTTACTCGCTAAAATTATTATGTTTGCAGGGACAAATTTGCACAGACAACATTTCGGCACACTAACTGCAAATACGTCGATAAACACCTCATCATTGTCTCAGCAGTTCTGTCCAGGAAGTTATGAATTCTTTCGTAATATACACTCTTCAACCTGTTCATGATCAACAACAGACAATTGATTAGAGATTGCTAGCCTCACTTTCCGCTATTTTCACATTTAATACTAAACAACCACCAAAATCATGATCTGAATGTAAATGATTTTCTTTGAAACATCGTGTGTGTGTGTGGAGATAAATTAATTCACAAAACTTCAATGAAATGTTTTAGCACGAATTAGACCCAGAAAAGTGCTTTAAACCCTATAATTCCACCGCGAGGACACTTCCGTGCCCCATAAAAGCCTCGAGTTTATCATCAAGAGCGTGAACTTTTCTGTTCTTTATATGATAAAAGACGGAAGAAAGGTTCCTTATCAGGCAAATAAAAGTGCAAAAACCTCTGCATTTTTTTTTTACACAAGTGAGCGCAAAAGCTCATCCGCGAAGGTGGAGAATTTTCGCGCAAAGCGGGAAAAGTGTTCTTGAGACACAATGGCAATGTAGCAGAATATCTGACCGTGGCAAATTTGCACACATTTGCTCTTCTTAAGGTTGTTTCATCAACATTTCATTCCCCCCTTTCTTTATTTTTGTATAGACCACCAGAGAGTGGAAATCTTTGCTTCATTTTTAAAAATATATAGCGCTCTTATATCTGCTCTCACGAAAAACACAGCGAGAGAGAGAAAGAGAGAGAGAGTCCGTGTGTGGGCTGAGGGTTACTGAATTCTACGTTTGTTATTGCCATTCATCACATAAAAAAAAACGTTCATACACAGACAAAGGAGGAAAAAGCGTCTTTTTCCCCTTAGTAAACAATGCAAAATCAGGCAAGCAACTGGAGACTGATAAGAGAAGTGATACTCTTTCTCCTTAGAAGATCAAATTAATCTACGATAAGAAGTTTGACTGACAGACAATTGCATGTTGCCACAGAGAGAAAATTTTCACGTGAAATTCCCTACAAATATTACATCAGATTGGGTGATAAAGCACTTACAAAATGTGTGTCTTTTTTTCTAAAAATACATATATGGCTATATTATAAAGTACAAACACCTCTCCATTGCCTCTGTTTTTACCATCATATTCAATATCACGGCATTCTGTGGACATTAAATTTGTGATCTTGCTTTACAAAGACTAGCTATAAGCAAAACGCATCTACTGCTGAATACTACTGTTCGACCAATCAAGTAGAGAAGCATTTGTTTAAATAGGCGGAGCATTTTCGTGGGCGTGATCATATAGAAACATCCTAATATAAACAGATAATTCCTAAGAGAAATGTGATGACATAACATAAATCTATAAGTTTCTATGCAATCTTGAGTACATCAAGATTATTCAATATAATGTTGATATAATGCAAAAAAAAAAAAATTTTTGACAAAAATATTTACTCCCACTGCGATTTTCAACATCTGTTTCAGGAATTTTCAGCAAGAAGCGTCTGAGATATTCAATAACAAAATTCCTTTAGACTGACAACCATTTGAATCTCTAAAACTGCAGACTAAACACACGTCGGATATGCGTGTTTAATATTCTCTTCTTCTGGCCAGATCCACGACTATGAAAAACACGATTTTACCATATTTTGATATTCTTCTTGCATTCTTTCGGGTTTTTACCGTTTTCTCAGCATATTTGTCCACACGCTTGGCTCTCGAGACAAATTTTTGCGGCAAAACAGCACGCCAAAGAGGCAAAATCACTTGCGGCTCATTAATTCAATTAATTTGTCACAAACTGAACATTTTCTTGCTATGGATTTAAATTGATGAGAAAATTGCGCAAATCACAGCGATATACATTTCAGGCCCCCTTTTTCCCGCTTCGAGACCACGAGACGCACATAAATTAGGAGCAGGAGAGGTCAGAAAAATTTGTCATTACGGTATGTGATTGAGCATTTTGGCCAAATATGGGATGCACTCAACTTATGGAGTGACTGTGGCAGCAAATCAATCACACCAGATCGTGAGTGACATATTGCCATTTGCACAACGTATCAACTCGCTCCCTTGGTCACAGCAAATTCAAAAAACATGTGAATGATTTTATTGATAAAAATTTCCAATCGCACGACTGCATGTTATATATTGCAAAGATGAGGCATATTAGTGGCCTTTTTGCCTCCACCACCAGACAATTTTATGGCCACGACGGCGCGCGGTGTAGTATTCATTGTGAAATAATCGCTCGCAGTTGCATATTCCGTCGCAATTTACTACTATTTGCTTTTTTGTTTGCCAAGAAGAAGGAAAAAGAATGTTGAAAAACAGTTGTGTGTGCCTCTTTCCCGCTTATTCTGGGAGCACACTGATAGTGTGGCTAGTGTCGCTGAGATGGCGCAGCCGGCGTCAGAGGCAAAATCACTGAGCTGAGCATCTGGTTTTCTCTCAGTGTTAACGCCGTTTTCAGCTGTAACGCGCAGTTGATAAAAGGGTCAAAAGACGTCGCCACCAACAGTGAGGTTTCAGTGCGGTGCCAAGTGTTTTCAGCTCTCGGAGATTGTGGATTTTCTCAATTTTCCAAGTGATATTGCGTTTGCTTTAAATTGTAAACTAACCTACACATTCTTGAGTCATAATGCCACGACGAGGACGTTCAGCCAGCCCTCCGCCAGCTCCCCAGAGACGGTAAGGAAGCACCCCATCATTGCACCTTTCTGCACTGTTATTGCATGAGAAAATGCCACGATTTTCTACTTGTGCCGTGATAACCTCATGAAAATACGCATCAAAATATCCCAAGGTGATTTCTGATTAGGAGATCCTTCCGGAAATTAGTGAAATTCCCCTGAAAAACACCTCGTTATGTAACATAACCTACAATAGAGTGTTGTGGAAAAATACCTCCCGGAAAGATCTAGAAAAGCCCGAGAAAATGCGTCGAGGAATTTCACCAAGTTGCACTAGAGATAACTTCTGACTAGGCATCATCCGATTGTTTATGACGCTGTGCCAAAAATAATTGCGTGACTTACCGAGTCTCTTTCTTCAGCAGGGCTGCTTCACCACCTCCGGTGCCTGTGGCTCCGCCGCCAACTGCTATGGCTCCTGTTGGCGCTGCTCCCCAGCAGCCCTCAATGTTCAAGCAGATGGCAGCCACTGCTGGAGGAGTAGCCGTAGGATCTGCCATTGGCCACACCATGGGCCACGCTTTGACTGGAATGTTCAGCGGAGGAGACAAGGAAGTGGCTCAGCAGCAGCCACAACAACCAATGAGCAATGGACAACCCGGACAGTACAGCTCCCCGTGCAGCTTTGAGATCGAGCAGTTCCTTCAGTGCGCCCAAGGCCAGTCCGACCTGGGCGTGTGCGAGGGCTTTAATGAGGCCTTGCGACAGTGCAAGACACGCTACAACATCGCTCAGTAGACATCTGGCTCCTGTCCTTCCCCTAAATTAGTAGTTGGCTAGCTAACTAAAGCAACCAGGATGTCTGGAATCAATCTGGAAAGAAGATAAATCATGAAAATCTGATGTGAAATTAGAAGAATTATGTTTAATCATATATTTACGTTTTATTTGCTAATCTACAGAGAGAGTTTCTCACGCCACACTCGCTTCAATTGACGATTGTTCTCCTCCTGTTCCAGCAGCTTCGTGTCCAGTTCCTTGCCAATTCTTCTGGTCTCCAGAACAATTCCCTGGCGCTTCTTGAGTTGCTCATTTGCGTGCTGCAAGGATTTATCCGCTTGTCTGAGGACATCATCGAGATTCAGAGGATCTTGTCGTCGTTTCTTCAGCTCAGGCTCACCTTCGTTTTCCAGTTGGACGGATAATTCATCCAGTGTGAGCCACCAGGGAGTTGTGATGTATCTCTCGATTGTGTTGCGGTTGTAGACAAATTCTTGAGGCAATTCCGTTGTTTGGAAGTTCTTCGTGAGTCTTTCAAGAGCAATTATCTCAACTGGACGCAGCCACGAGATACTCTCGTCGATCTCTGTCGCTAAGAGAGGCTCCATAATCCCATAAGTTACGCGATTGAGGCTATCCGAAGGCAGCAGCGGCGTTAAGTATCTCCTCAACTCTCTTTCGATGTCCCTCGAGTGAAAGACTTGTCCACAGAATGTGAACGAAGGAAGTCTGAGGTTGTCCAGAAATTGATAAAACTTCTTAAGGCGACCTGAAGATCGCCAGTCCTGCGGGAAGTATTCCCAAGTCATGAAGGTCTCGCCTATACGAGAGGGCACAAACTGCCGAAACTCGATAGGGAATTCTGGATCTGCATCGAAGTTATCCAATTCTGCTTGCTTCTTGATAGTTTCAATGGCTTCGTTGTAGAGTGAAATGACAAAGTTGATGTTGTGCGAAATTGCGGCTAGTTTGGGATTCACTTGAGCTGAGAGGTGAAGGCGCTTCCAGAAGACACTGCCCAGCGTTTCATCCAGAAACACTGACGTCTTCATCATCTCCAAATTGTGCTCATAATTGCAATTCCGAGCACAGAATTTGAGGCAGTCCTGAAAAACTGCACTGAGTGACGTTGAGCACTTGCGCCGATTCTCATCGTACATCTTCAGGATATATTTTGAAACATCCTGATTCTCCAAATTAAGCCTCTCCTCCACTGCTTCAGGCGTGAGTGAGTGCCCATTATAGACGAAAAAAGCCACCGGAAGACGAAAATTGATTGAAAGGTTTTCCAACCGTTTCTGAGAATTCGTCAAATTTTTCGCAGTGAGAATAAAGATGATCCCATGTGCCATTTCCTTCTCCAGATTGAGCCTTGTATTGTCATCTTTAAGCTGATTAACTCCTCTGACGATCTGCACCGATACAGCGAGATTCTCCTGACAATTCTTCACTCTCTTCTGCTCTACGTAAAGACAATTCTTCACTTTGCTGCCACTTGAACGCAGAAATATTCCATCCAGCCATTTGGTGATGTACGTTGTGAATCCTGGAGTCTCCTCACCATCGTCTGGAATACACACCAGTAACTTCCACCAGTAGTGTGACTTCAGAATTCCTCTTTCATTGCTCTTCTTCGCCTGTCGCAGGAAAATTTGTCCAATTTCGGCGAACATGTCAATGCTCTCCGTAGGAGACCGACTGAGATCCAGATCATCAGGTACTCCACGTCTATAACGAGACTTCAATTCAAGCGTGGCATCTTGATGCGGATGCCTGAAATTCTCAACTTGGGCCTCCAAAGGCTCCGTGGGCAGCCAAATGGGCGTGTTATTGATAATGTTCCTCTTACTGATTTTCTCATTCACAAACTCACGCCAAGCTGAAAAGCATCTGGCCAGGTTTCGATACTTCAACAGCAGAAGGCGTCTCTTCACGATGTACTCCCCGCAGACTATTCTCTCCGCCAATTCATCCACAGTCTCCTGGATAATCTTTTCCGCTATCATCGCAATTTCCTCTAGAAACACCTCATGTGAGTGGATTTCCTCCTCTGCCACTTCTTTGCAGCTTTCCTCAACTACTTCCTCAATGATCTCTCTGTGAATCTCCTTGGAAGCTTTGTCAATTCTCCTTGTGCGCTTCATTTGTTGCTCAAGTCTCTCCCTTTCCTTCCGCAATTCCTCCTCCTCACGAAGATCTCTCAATCTTTTCTCCTCTGCTTCACGTTTTTTCTTCTCTTCGGCTTCTTTCTCTTGCTTCAGGCGCTCCTTCTCTTCCTCTTCCTCTTGAGACTTCCTGGCGGCTTCGGCAAACAGCCCGCTTGGAGGTTGTGTATTCAGTGCGTTGAATCCGCCAAAAACATTCGTGGCAGGAGTCTTGAAACTAAGAGAGAAGGTCTTCGGCTTTGGAGTTGGTGCAGCGATGCCGAGGAAAAAACTCTTTACCTCTGGACTTTGGGATCTCGGCGGAGTTTCCTGCATTTTTGGCAAACTAGCAGGTCGATTGAAGACTGTGGAATTCTGCTTCGGGGAAATTGGTGGCGATCCTGAAGGGATCTTGAAAACATTCTCAGCTGGAGCATCTGGTTCATCTTTAACTCTGCTGAAAAGTTTGTCAATGAAATATCCTCGTTCATCAAAGCTGTTCTGCGGCTGGTGATTCTCAAAGGAGTCTCTAGATTCCAGGACACCATTGCTGATGGCCTCTCCGACAGAGCAAGCTCTTTTGTGCTCCACTATGTTGATGGCACGGTCCAGGAGGAAAGGTATGTCAGGGTGATAGAAGCTGTTCTTGTTTAACGTCACCTCATCATCATCCAGAGAAGTGGCTAGGCCGTAATACTCACAGAACTGCGCCGTACTCTCGATGTCCTCAAAGGCTAAGATGTATGTGAGATGTCGCAAGCCATATCCCACCGATCCTCGAGTCGTGTAGGCCTTGACAATCACCTCAAGAGCTCTGGCGCGCACTTGATTGAAGTACCTGATGAGGATGCAGGCATTCATGTAACTTGTCTGCCTCACTAACTGGAAGAACTTTACGTAATTGTTGGCTTCCATGGCAAGGAACACTTCAATAGCGAAGTGCACTGGCTCAGATTTCTGTACACTTTCAGGCAGTTGCTTCACCTCCCACAGGAAATTACTATCCTGCACATTTAGCAAGATTATGTAGCTTCGGAACTCCGCTTCATTGGGGCACATTTCGCCTTTCAGTGACAAATCATGGTACATGTACTTCAGCGATTGGAGGCACTTTGTCAGGTTCTCAGTGTTGATCTTCTGATCAAACACCGATGGATCCTCAGCAATCAATCTGGCTGAGCAGTGAATGTGAAAGCGAGCGCATTGCTCCACCAGCACCACTGAGTCCTGGCTGCACAATTCCTGCTGCGTGATGTCTTTTCTGATGCTCCTCGTGCGATCCCACAAAAAATGAAACCAATCCGACATGCTGGTCTCCTCAACATCGCACAGATCCACAATACTGTGCAACAAGTAGTTCATAGTCATCCTCAGCACGGGTTCTGGTCGCAATTCGTGCGGCAAAGCAGATTCCTGATCTGCAGAACTCCTCGAGTACTGCTTCACGGCGTACTTGTGATTGAGATTTCCTCGTGAATCCAATTCATAGGATGCCACTTGCTTCTTAGCCTGTCGCATGAGACGCTCCTTCTCTGGACACATATCCGGGCAGATGCCCTTCGTCGCTTCCGCCTTCCTAATGTCCATCGTCTTGATTGTCGTTAATCGCATGAGTTTGTCTCTGGCATCCAGAACGCGATACTTCTCTTCTGACGTAAAGGCTGGTTTTCTCAACACAGCCTCAATTTCCGCTCTTGTGGTGGGATTTACAGCAGGCAAAGATGATGCTGGGGCTATTTTCATCCCTCCATCTGGAGTCTTTGGCACCGTCTTCATTCGGCGCTCAATTCTCTCCTTACCACTGACTCCTGGAGAAGAGAAGTGAGGCTGGGGCTTCGTAGCGACATTTCCCATGGCCTCCAACTCTGCCTGCACATCTGGATCCATATAGTCATCCAACATCTTGGGCTTTAGTGTCTCCTTGGGTGTGAAGAAAATCCGGAACTCGTAGTCATTGAACACTCCGCCATCCATCAAAGCATTCTCAGCCGCTTCCGCTGTCTCATAATCTACAGTGCAAGTGTATCTTTTCGGCCTAAGAATGAAGCGCCGAATGGCTCCAAATTGGCCAAAGTGCTCCTTGGCGACGGTCTTGTCTAGAAACTGCTCCGGGATCTGTTCACAACTGGAATCAACAACAAAATGTCAAAGCGATGCTTTTCCTATCATTTTACCTGTCTTCCCACCTGATGGACTTGTAATTAACACCTTCATCGGAGGGCTGGGAGTCCGAATTGTGATCAGACATTGTCAAACACTGCGAAATTGACGATTTTAGCAGGAAATTTACACAAAAATACAAGACATGGACTCACAGAAACTCACGCTCTTTTGTGAGGTTATGTCGCGTCGCCGGTTCTCTTCAGCATGCTCAGCGCCCTCTATGGCGCCAAAGGCTTTTGGCGGGATGAGAGCTTCAAGAGGAAAACGGGCTTGATCGCATGCCTTTCAGCAATATCAACAATTGCCTTGCCTATCTCCATGTAGACATTATCGAGGGTGGATCCTTCACCCCTACAAGAATAAAATATCAGTGTCACTCGGTTATTGTGTGATAATGCTAACAATTGATTATATTATCTCACTTTTTGTGCCTCTTAGTCGCTTTCGCTTTCAAGCTAAAAAGAACCAAGCAAAAATACCTTGTCAGAGGAGATAAGATTTCACTTCAATGGAGAATAATAAACATGATGTCATTATACTTGAGGATTATTGTAATTTAGCCACCCTTAAATCTCCTCATATCGCAGTAAAAATAGAATGTGATCTTTTTAGGACTTTGTGGGGGTGGTTATTGAGGTTTCTGCAATGAAGACATAGACTGAGGTGGCATTGTGAGGAAGTGAGTGAAGAGACATTCGTTTGAGTAATAAAGCGTAATTCGTGGTTTCGCACCTATTTATCGATCAAACAGCCGCAGAGGAGCTTTTGCGTTTCCGCAACACTCAATTGATAAGATAATGAGTGATTGCAGTGAGTCTAAACATTCTTTCACAACTCAATCGTCTCAGAAATGCCGAGGCCTTTAAAGTTCAGAAATCAATTTTTAGGCGCTGACAAATTATTGATTAGGAAAATTCCCACTGATTTTACAGTCGGTTATTGAGGAAGGGGTGTGGGAGAGGCCCTAAAATTCTCATGATTACTCACCTGGACACCTTGGGCGATGGGGATGCGTGGGTGGACGCCCTGTCCTTCCGGTCCGACGATGCGCCGCGAAAGACATCGCGAATCGATGGATTTTGCACAACGCTTCGTGACTGTGAGTTGGATATCGCGAGCTTTGGCGCCTCCACACACTTTAGTCGGTCGTCAGTTGTGACCGTGTCCAAGTGCTCTGTGCTCAGCTCTCGAGAACTCCCCCCAGGCGCCTCGTCATCGCTTTCCTGCCCAGAGAAAGACACCACAGCAATTGGATAATATTCTATTAATATTTCTCGCCAGAAATTAAACAATTCTCAACTAATTCTTCATTCTGTGCCCAAAGGAAGACAATTTCAGCGATGGTAAGTTGCCAGAAGATCTCCTCTTGCTTTAACTCAATGGCTCAAGATACTGTGATTGCGACGAGATTTCCACCAGACGTTGGAGAGTGGTTGAAGATTTCATCTAATCATCGCGTTTTATTTCAAAATTATTTATAGAAATCCTTCTTCATCGTGAGAATATGTCAAGAAAATATTATTTTCGATGAACAAACATTTTAATAGGCATTTTTCACACGAGTTTCTCGAAAAGCAGCTCCACAGACATTAAACCGCAATGTTGGAAAATGTGATTTATTGTATAAAGTGAGGATTAATTTAGATTGTGAGTTCAGCTAAAATCGATCTATAAATCCGTGTCTTATTCTTAAGAGGGAACAGACAGGCATCCAGACAACCGGTCAGCCTTCACCCAAACTTCCCATTAACATCACAGAACCCTCTCAGCAATTCACATCAATTGGCACAAGAATGTGGCGAAAAATTGTCCCACAGAAGATGATTTCTCTGTGAATTTTCCGCTGATGAAAATTCCCCCTTCCGCGGAGTTTGTGTGTGAGACACAATTGGGTTGTGTTTTCAAAGTGAAACTCCATCTATTTTTAAAATGTATCCAAGAGCCTCCTTCAAACACCAAAATATTGTCTACTTGCTTTTTATCGCCACACTTTTTTTTTGCTTCAGTGTCATTAATTTTAAACCATTTTCTCTCTCCTCCATCCATATGCCTTCTTGCCTCCTATCACACACCCTACAAACGCGTAAATAATGATGAAGTCATCCAATCAAATTTGCATTAGACAATAAAATTGTCGACTTTAATTGCACCCCAGACGACAATTATCTATTTTATCTGATGTGCATGTGAATCTTCTACAATTTCTTCGTTACTGCTTTTGTGTGACATTCAAAGACGAGCAATTGAGCAGGAGATTCTTTGATTTACTAATTGAGTCTATAAGCAATAGCGATGAATGCTAGGGTGTCGCAATTACTAGTATTCTTGTATTACAGTGCAGCTAACAGAATTCATGTTAATTAAATAATGCAATAGAGAAATATATTGATCTTCTTCACATTATTTATCCCGAGCTTTTCGCATTCATTACTAAACCAGTAAGGAAACGGTGAAAAATATACGATTCATATTTACATGTGAAAAGGAAAATTCTTCGCAATATATTGTCAAATCGAGACACCCTAGCGGAGTATCCCACTCTCCTCAAGAGGTGACAATTCAATGCGTGTGATGTTCATCAACATCGGTTCATAGGTATAGAAAATTACACAAGAGTCATGCGGCGGAGGTAGAAAAAAAGACTTGTTGATGAATCAAGAAATTATTGCGTAACTGACACTTTTAATTTCAAGCGCAGAAAACAATACGCATTGCGGCCGAAAATCCATCGGTATCGTGGCATTGTCTATGTAAGAATTCCAGTCTTGAGACCCCACATTGCTGATGACTCGAGTCAATTCTCTATGTTTATATCTTGCACTCAATCACCATTTCCTGCATTCGCTATTGACTTTTCTCATTCGCTGGCTTCATCAGTTCAAATGATGTTTTTTTCCCTCACTTCTCGTCTTGTCGAAAACTTACGTCATACTCTTATTTATAATTTTATCCACCCGAAGCAATATTCAACAATAATGCTAAATACTCTCCTCCAAATATTGCGCGCGCGAGAAGACAAACTCATATTTGAGCGATTGAATTTTATGATCTACAACGCACTGTCTCTGTATGTTCTCCCAACATATGATAGATCCCTCATGCAAAACAACTACTTAAGAAACATCAATATTTCACACAATCTCTATGCGAAAATGTGCATATAAATGCCGAGAGAAAAAGAGCTTTAATGAAAAATTGCCAACCAATTAATCTTGTTCCTTTCCCCTCTTTCAGACGGACGTCGTTTGTGGCAAGTGTAACAATCCAATTACACAAAATGTAAGTATTAACGCCAAATTAATAAATTAGTCGCGTGACCATTTTAATAATTTAATTTAATGATGCGCTCATCAATTTGCCACACATACACACACAAATTACCGACCATCTCTTCCCAAATCATGCCTCATTCATTGACACTGTCCGGGTGTGGGCAGAAATTGATCTCATCGCCACTCATCTCCAAATAATAATAAGGAAATCAATTGCACGTCAGGCGAAATATGATGAATTTGTGTACAAAATCGTAGAGCCAAAAAATTTTCCATTTAAACCAACACACAAAAGGTTTGATGAGTGAGATCTCTTTCTCGCTCTTGCCTTTTCATTCACAAATCACGATGAAAAAAGGCACTATAGTGAGTTTATTTTGTGATGAATTCACTATTTTTAAATTTCCAACCAATCTTTCTTTCCCCTCAACGTTTTATGGTTCTGTCTTCAGTCAAATGATGAACACGCCGTTGCTGAAAATCGCACGGAAATTTGGGCCATATCCTCAATTTAGAAATCTTTGCCACTTTGAAAGGTGCTTTTAAAAGGATGGGGTCAAAGTTTTCGTGTCAAATTGATTAGATTTGTTAGCATTTTTACTCAATCTGTTGTGTAAAATTCATTAGAAATGCTTGGAGACACTCCAAATCAGTCAGTAAATCAAGTGATTTATTTGTTTATACAGTAGATTAAAACATTTCTCTTAATATTCTAAAATAACCCTCACGTAAATTTGCCACTAGACACCAAAATTTCCTAAAATCAACCACAAAATTTACGAAATATCTAATTTGTCTCAAAATTTGCATAATTCGGTGATAATGGAAATTTCAAACGTGATCTTTTCGGTAACTGATCAAAACAATTTTGAAAAATTAGCAAATCTTATGAACGCCTTAAAGAAATGGGTTGAAAACATAAAAACACTATGTGACAGGGTATGAATGTGTGTGCAAAAATTGAAAGGAAAAGTTTTTTTTCTTTATTTTTCAGAGTCCAATGTTTTTAACTCAAGAGACGCTTAGACAGTTGTATTGAAAATACTTTTAAATCCTCCCCAGATCATCGCACTCTGCATTGGCCTATAGTCTCTATTCTTTCTGTACATATGATCACTGGGCGAAAAATATCATCTGTTTAGTCTAACCATCTCCTCCATGGGTTATCAGTGATTAATTGGAGGCCGGCTGTACTTTCAGATCCTCACAGCTCTTGGAAAATCTTGGCACCCGGAGCACTTTGTCTGCAAAGTATGCGATCGACCCATCTCGGAGGGATCCTTTAACCAGAAGGACGGCGAACCCGTGTGCTCTGGCTGCTACATCAGCAAATACACGGACGTGTGCTATGCATGCAAGCAACACATTTTATCGGCAAGTCAATCGTATTATCGGCCAGAACAAGTTCCAATTGCATAACGCAGAGCGCGGGCATAATTATGTGAAAAACTTTTGGAGGTGAAAACCACTCGTATTTCCCGCAGCGTCTCTTCAATGAAATAATTTGTCGGTTGGAGGGAACCTTGGTGAGCGTGCCGTGTCTTTAATTTTAGCCTCCTCTCCGTCTATATTCGCTGTGGCACAAGAGGAGTCTAAAAAATATAGAATAATGGACTAAATATAGATTGAGATTGCTCTCTCCCACCCTCTGAGGCACGGTGATTCCAACTTTTGCCGTTTATCGTGCAATTTTTTCATGTTTTACTGCCATTTAGGGCGACTCTGCACAATTTCTTCCGCCACCCACGTAAATATAGTGAAATTTGTCAGTGCCACAAAGCAATATTTCCATTCTCTGCGTGCCTTTCTCGCCGGCGAATGTCTATAATATAATTGAAATTGATGGCATTGTGATTAATTGATGATGAAAATAGACCACAGGAAAATCATTGATCCTATATACAGTGAATATTTTGAGGCGCATGGGAGACATTAAAGATTAAACGCTCAAGAATTCTTGTTTTCGTAAAAGGAAGGACAGAGAAATCATCAACTATTTTTATAATTAACTGACAACCACGCAAAACATATTTTATTCCGTTCTTCCTTCCACCTAAAGAACTTTTTATAAAAGATCACCTTTTTAATAGATGTAGCGAAAGACATATGAGCAATGTGGTGAGAATCCCTTGAGAATACTGGCCATGTTTTGCTCAAATTCAATGACACAGCGAAGAGAGTTTGGGTGTGATAAGACATTTTATTCCCACAATTACTTCCTGAGTCCCTGCCCACGCAATATTTGGTGACTTTATTGCCAGATTATCGCGCTCAATAAAACTCCTAAGAGATTGCCCAGTAGCACGGATCTTACTAAGTGGGACAGCACCTTTTAAGCACTGGTCACAATTGTTTAAATGTTATACTATCAATCTAGAAGCTGTGTGCACAAGACAACACAGTGACCTTATTTGGTTATTAACAAGATATTAAAACAAATTCAGTGTCAATTAATTGTTCATCTCTGTTGTTATCTGAAGAATTACCATAAAAATGTGATAACACACTATCACTAATATTCTAAACGACAAGAAAATTCCAATTTAACACAATCCTGGTATACTTCACAAAAACTTTATTTTATTACGCATCCTTCCCACTTGAGATTTTCAGAGCTTGCGTCATGCTGATGTGCTTTCCTGCAATTGAGGAAATAGGTGGCATTCTTTGCTTATCAACGTTTGAGTTGTTTACAACAATAAATCCTCCAATTGGTTATTTAATGACTGTATCGAAGCATGAGAATATCGGTTTAAAGTGGGATATTTTCGTGAAGTACTCAATTATTTGATTTTTTGAATTCTCTTCCTTCCAGCAGAAAGTAATTAAGGCCATGGACAA
Organism: Phlebotomus argentipes; assembly: GCF_947086385.1. Lineage (NCBI taxonomy): Eukaryota > Metazoa > Arthropoda > Insecta > Diptera > Psychodidae > Phlebotomus > Phlebotomus argentipes. Next base: position 1,140,983 of record NW_026776181.1, on the reverse strand, counting down.
GACGTGGCACGAGGAACACTTTGTGTGTGGCGGGCCCTGCAAGAAGGCCCTGGTGGGGGCCTCCTTCTACGAGCGCGACGGACAGCCCTACTGCAAGGATTGCTTTGAGGCCCAGTTCGCCTCTCGGTGTGCCGGCTGCTCCAATGCGATACTGGAGAAGGCCGTGATCGCTCTGGACGTGAAATGGCACAAGGATTGTTTCAAGTGCCAGAAGTGCAAAGAGCCAATTTCCGGCAACACCTTCGCCGTGCAGGACAATAAGCCCCTCTGCACCGAGTGCGCCGGCATTTAAGCCGCCTCCCCAGCTTTTCAGAGCTTCTAAACGCAAGAAATTCACATCAATATAATATTTATCCGCGACACAGATAATTTGTTGCCATTAAATTGTTATGTCTTCAATTATCCCGCAATTCTTCTTTCTTCATACCTGGAGATTCAATCTAAGAGACTGGCTGGGAGTGCGATAAGACGCTCTCGCAGATGTCTTCCTCTGCGGCAGATACATAGACAGGGAATCCTGTAGAGCTGACGTCTTCTTCTTCTTGGTGGAATTTGGTTTGGACACCTTCATCAAGGGTTTCTTTGTCACATCACAGAATTTCTTACTCTCTCTTATCAAGTCCATGCACATATCACTGATTTCCTTGATCATTTCGTCATTCCTGTCGAAGATTCGCATTCTCAGGCAGGTATTGATGCCATCCAAAACTACCTGGCACATTTCCATGAGCTTCTTCTGTTGCATTTCATTCGAATAGTTTGTCATGTTGCTGCAGTAGAAGCGAAAAGCACGGAGAATTGCAGTAAATAACTTATTGGTTTTGTCCATGAGCTTCCGAGATCTCGTGGAGGAGATGTCAGCAGTCAGGCAGGACACTCGGTATAAGTAATTCCGAGAGAGGCGAGTGGAGAACTCCTCGAAACGTCTTCTCCTCCGCTGGGCATCAATTTCCTCATCTTCATCAAAGCGGACACACCTTTGGATGTGACTCTGGACGTCACACAAGCATCTGATTATCTTGTCTTGAATTTCAGTAACGTCCAGGATAATATTTTGAACTTTCTCCTGCTCATTCTCCTGAGACTTCCGAGTAATCTTGACATTCTGTACTGATTCACCGTTGGTGATTCGGGTTTCCGGGAGAACATTTGCTGGGAGTTCTTCATCTTCCAATACACATCCAAACTTTTCCCACAGTATCAAATTCAGAGTCTCTTCAATGAGCCCCAATTGCTCATCTGTGAACTCCGTGAAGTCCTGAAAAGAGATAAAATGAGAGAAATGGTCCTGACAGTCTGCCAAGGAAGCCTTCTACATTTTCACGGTATCCCGGTGATTCCTTTACTGAAATTTTCGTAGTAGAAACTCTGCTTCTGCTCGCCAATGATCCATCGGAAGAGCTCGTAGTCAGAGCTTCCATGGTAAGTCTCGTAGAGTGTAGTTTTCCCACTGAATTGCCAGGAGTTTATTGTTTACAAATTGCACTAGATTTGGGTTAAAAAAAAACACTCACGTTCGTAAACCGAATGAGCGCTCCAAGCGGAGAACAGCTCAAAAACTCCGCGTGGGAAATTTGAATATACTTAAATAACGTAAAATCCTACGTCCACTTTATTAAAAGGGCATTAAATACAAAATACTCGAAGTAAAACTAAATAAAATGCACAGAAGTACTAAAGATGGGTTATTCGTGAATATCATGCAGCGTTTCCCGCTTTGGTCAGTCGCGGCCTCGTCTATCAGCCGAAGAAATTGCTCACCAAGCTGTTGAAGCCACTGGAGATGGAGGACAAGATGCTAGAGTCCTGCTGCTGATTGGTGGGTGACGGAGGCGGCCTGTACTGCGGCGTTATCACTGGACGGTAGTATGTGCCGTCATTTCGCTATAAGAGAACAGTCAAGGAAGAGTGCAATTGACGCGGGTTTTTTTCGAGCAACTTTTAATTGAATCGCAAACCAACAACTTTCACCTCTCTCCATCCATCTAAGTCAATTAATTCGTGTGGCTGGGCTCTTGTCACTTCCTCCACCACAGGTCAGTTCATCCCCTCTGTCCCACATTCCGCCCAACACGCTTATATACAATGTATACAATCAACAAGGCAACAAACATCACGGCTACATTATTGGTTTTTACATAGAGATTCAAATATTGAGGAACACACGCTGAAGAGAACAAATTTTAGCAACAATTTGGAGAGGATTTCGTGGGCGGTGCGGATTACTATTCAGGAAATTGTATCTGATCGGCGCTCTCCTGCGCTGGAGGCGGTCGCGGAATGGGTGTTGTTGTTGTGGTGGTCTTTAGTAAATTATACATGTGATATCCCTACAAAAACACACGGAAAATAACCACATTTTACTCTTACTTGGCCATCACCTCATTTCACGGGGCACTTTTGTGCAGACGAGTGAGAAAAATGCAGGTTAGTGAGTGATACAGTTGGTGAGTAAACATCTGTGTCGTTTCACCATCAGCGATGGATTTTCTTATACCATTTTTGCACTCAAGTGCATTCACATGATCCAAAGAGATTTCAGATAATTGCAAATATAGTGAATCACTGTGTAGGGGAATGACGGGCTACTTTCTCACTCAGAAGAGACTACTTCTGTTTAATAGAAAATTCTTGGCTTCACACTACTTCTCCTATTTCAAAAAGAGTACAAGTACAAAAGGTTTTACAGGTTACACTACAAACGATAGCGCTTAACTCGTTAAAAATGACAAAAAATGAGTTTCTCAACTTTTATTATTTGCTCTTACAATAAAACCGGATAAATGTCTTGAAAATCCATCACTAAATGAATTATATGACTATGAGTGATGAGTAATGCATGCTTATCGTTGACTTCCCAAACAATTTCACTGTTTTAAGTGCTTTAACTCACCTTGGCTGGCTGCATAGTGACATTGAGGAGTGTCGGATGTTGATCCACCACCATAAAGTCCACTTCACGAGGGATATAACCATCAGCGTAGACCTATAAAATAAATGAAAGGAACAGTTATTCAAGCAATTAGTTGAAAAATACGATGAAAAGATGACAAACCTCAAGCTTGTACACTCCAGGCAGAAGAATCCTCCAGAATTCACCATATCTCGTGGTCTGGAAGCCCACATCGCGTCCCTTGATTTTCAGCGAAGCCTTCTCAATGGGTGTTCCACTCACATCCGTCACGAAGCCCTGCACTCCCCGATGCACTTCAGCCAGGAACTTCACGAGAGACAATTGGTTGTCATCCCAATACTTGCGCAGCTCATGAGCAGGCGGATACTTGCAGCAAGACACTTCCAGAGTCACCTCCATGCATCCATACCAGATGTAGTTGTAGTCCTGCATGCCGCCTGTGAGTGGATACCACGCGGCGCCATTTGTGATACCATTCTCGAAGGAAGGCGAGGTGGTCTTGCAGGCCACACCACGACTCATCTTGGCATGATTGCTGGCATACGTGAGCGACAGGTGGCGGAAGATGTCATCATCCGGCGTGATAGATGGTGACGAAGCATAGCTCTGGAACACTGTGCCCAAGAGGGGACCAGCACACGTGAAAGGGCAGAAAGAATAGAATCATTGTAGAATGAATCACTCGCTGCTGCAAACAAACTTACAAGAGCACAGAGCAGATGACCGACAAATCCCTGTTTTTAGGGAAATTGTTCATGGACAGACATTGTGAAAGAAAGTTTGCAATATTACCAAAGGAGAGAAGACAGTCCCTGGGTCACCCTGTGTTAGCATGAACTTGAAAATAATCACCTCATGCGCTCTTGCATTCTCGCGCCCATTCATGCTCAGCCCATTCACACCGGGAACTTTCTCTCTCGACGCCAACCAGCCACGAAAAGCGGGACAGATCAAATACTTACTAGAGTTCGGGGTGTTATCATACGGATAACTGGCCACGAGAGCGCCCCCATGGAGTGAGCCACTGAGCGTGAATTGTATCTTGGAGATCCACTCCTTCACAGCATCAGTCTCCGGCTGTCCACGCTTGTTGTTCGCTTTAAAGTAGTCCGGGAAGTTGCGATTGAGATCAAAGCCCCGAGCATTGTAGCTGAAATGTCCAAGAGTTCAGTGTGAATTTTTGCACGATGAAGAAGCGAAAAGTGCACTCTTTCTCACCGTCCCTGTCCACCATCGCACGTTCCTTCCTTGCTCACACCGAAGCCGTCCGGATTGAGCGAAGGTAAAATGTGAATTCTCGTGTTATCCAGCAGCCATTTGATATAGGGATCAGTGGTGTAGCTTGTGACAAAGTACTGTATCAAGTGTAGCATCAGCTCGCGACCGACAGCCTCATTCCCATGAATGTTGGCCACATATTTCACATCTGGCTTGCCCAGCATGTGCTCATAAGGCGACGCCGAGACCACCATGACCCAGAGATCGCGTCCCTGGACGGACTTGCCAATGGAGTATAGGGCAGTGAGATTGGGGTAGCGAGCACTGGTGGCGCGCAGGAATCTCGTCATCTCCTCGTGATTGTGGTAGACAAAGTCCAGAAGATGAGCGTCCGGAATGTAGGCACGTGGTTCTGGAAGACTCACATTGAGGCCATTGCTGAAACTATCCTCCACGCTCAAATTCTCCACCAGACACGCACACAGAACCACCAGCAGAGCCGGCAGGGTGATTCTCTGTGAAGTCATCACGGCTTATCTCCTCGCGCAACACTCGATGGGGAATTCCTAGAGACAAGACAGAATTGCAAACATTGCTTTAGTCTCCGTGTAGTCATTATCACTCGGTAAAACCAGTTTCATTATGGATAAATGGGAATTATAAATCACGGAATTCAGTGGATGTTCTGCGTGGTATAAACAATAAAAAAAGAATTTCCGAGAAGGGTTAAAGAGTCAGTATAAATTCCCAAATTCACATCTTTGTGCGAAAGAGGAATCATAAGATGCCAATCATCTCAATGTTTCAGTTATGAACGTTATGAATGTAAAATGTTAATTTATTAGATATGAATTAATCGATCGAACAAATACAATATAAATGGCATGGAAGAGTGCTGATTGTAAGATTACGATCCAAATTCTGCACAATTCTCAGATTTTTGCGATTTTACTTCCCTCATAAACAGTTTTATTGAAACACCGCGATTTCTCGGAGCCAAAAGACGTCTATGCAAATTACTTAGAGTGGCTCAATAAATTTTAATTTGAACATCGTCTTTGATAAAAGCATGTCTTTTTGGGCCACACACTTTACAATAAACATTATGCAAATACGATAATTTCAATGACTTCTCTATAGTTACACAAAAGCCCGTCACGGAATGAAAAACAAGAACAAAATTGGCGAACAACAAAAGATCATTGAATTTTGGGGCTGTGAAGAAATTTCTGGCGACAAGAGTGTGTCTCTTCATATTCATTTAGCAAGATAATTGTGGCGAAAGAGGAATAATGAGCAAGTGAGGTGGAATGAAGCTTCAATGTGTGTTAAATTCCATCTGAATTGAGAATTATGTGGCAAGAAATTGGCATCACTTCACTGGAAGGCACCTTAAGTGAAATTTACATTCAGCACAGAGCCAATATCAGCTCTGAACTTGACCTCAAAGTATGATTCTCAGCCGTGAAGATATATGAAAAAAAGATTTGCTTAAAGAGCTGCATCACAATTGTCATGAAAATTATTTCCGTGTCATGAATTTACACTCAATCCTCATCATTTAATTGCAATGAAAACGAACAAATTACAATTGAACTGAATCTCACAATGTACTCTCATGACCCAGACCCACATTTTCTCTCTCTCTCTCTCTCTCTCTCTCTCTCTGTCTTCCCCTCTCATATACACATTCTTGGGCGCTTCAGCATCTTCACAATACGACTTCCTCAGGAGATTTCATCTTCTGAGCAATTGCATCGCTTCTTCACCCTGACCTTGACACTTTTCATTCTGGTCTCGAAGGATAGTCAGAGAGAGAAAAATCCATAATTCTGTGAGAAGAGATGAAGAGGGAAAAAAAGACTCACAGAAGCTGCCTGTCGACTCTTCTTGACCTTCACGGAATTTCTCTGCCCAGAAAAAAACACTTTTCACAAATCCCTCTCAGACACACTTTCCTTCAATTCAATAACTGCCTTGCCTCACTACTAAATGAGTGAATCCATTAAAATTCTTCCCTATTCCACCGTCACTCAAAACCACTGGGCATTTTCTGGATTCCAGCACGGAGACAAAAATGCGCCCGTGTGCTTCTCTGGCAGCCACTGAACACCAACTAACCAGACACTCGAGCTCACCAGTCAGCGGAGAGCATCTCCAAGTGGAGGAAAGTCAAGCGGAGGACAGGTTGAGAAGCTCATGGTGGAGAGCGAAACCGGTAAATGCCACTGGGAGAATTCTCCCGTAATGCAAAGAAAGGAGACTTCTTACAGTTAGCGCGAGACGCCGTGAGAGAAGATGAGAGACAATGGATTTGAAGGTTCACGCCTATGACGTCAGGACGCCTATTGGCATTGACGACAAGGTTAAGATTCACCCACCCCCACACACACGGGCGCCTCTCTCGCCACCTTCGTGGCGCTCCTGAGCCATTTCTTTAACGGTGCGCATCCACGTGATTCTCAAACGATGCCAGGCCGTTAATGGTCACTGGGCTGACCGTCATAACGGGAGATTGCTATTCCGTTCCTCCACTTCCCTGACCAACAGCACACCATTCAGCAGTGGAGAAGCTTCGAATATCCGCAGAGGCGAATTGAGACAAATCAATAATGCCTACACAACAGTTTAGAAAGTGATGGGCCTTCGTCATCTATACAAAAGGCACTGCAAATCAAATACATCTCAAATTCGTGCACAATTCAAGACGAAAATAATTTCTCACAGTATGTAATGACTCGCAAATTTCAAGAAGTTTATTAATTGATGACGAAGTGTAGAGAATAAACTCTGCTGAAAAGCAACACGAGAAAACAACGAGTGATAAGAGGTGATGTGTTCAAACATTCTAAACCTTTCAACCTTGACATCAAGCTCATTTGATTACTTTCTCTAAATTATTGTAATATTGAAAAAATAAATAAATGCCAGTGCGAAGGTGGAAGATTTAAAAAATTGAAAGCACAGTCAATTTTCAACTTTGTAGGTGAACTTTCGCAATTCTAATTTACAGACAACGCTCATTTGCACAATTTTGACAAGATATCCTCTTTGCCTACTTTCTTGAGTATTGTAGATTTCTTGATCTGCAATTTTTTCCCGGCAATGAATCCCGCCCATTTGAAGTTTACCCCACTCGAATGCCACGCCTATGAATACGTTTATTGTTAAGAGAATTATATTGACTTCGAAATGGTAAAAAATTCAACTTTGTAACCAAGAAGTCCATCTCTTGAGCGATCATTGAGAGAGTTTGTGGTTGAAATGAAAATCTCAAGTTGATTTGAGGGGAATCCAGTGATCTCAACATTTAAATAAATATTTATCTTGTGAACTTGTGGAGTTCAGACAGTCTAACAATTCTCGAGAATTGAAAACACCATCACTCAGCCAAACTCGAGCACCAACAGTGGTGAAAACTGACAATTTCATGCACATTTGCAAAGTCACTCCCCATCTAAAAAATAGTGATTGAAAGTGAAAGAGTAGCGAATTTCTGTGTTGATAAGTGAGAATTATATCGAGAGTGAAAATTCGAAAATTTAATTATATTTCTCTTAGACACTCTTTTCTCTGGAACTGCATGTGACCCCTTCGTATCACTCGTCACCTGGGACTCTTTCTCACACTCGTCAGTATTCATGGCACGAGAAACCACTAAAAATAGTTTAAAAAATAACATTGTCTCTCACACTATCTCGCAGTTGTGTCGCGCACATGAACAGTGCCAATGAAAACAGGTAGAGGATGTTCACTTCTAGTGACTTTTTTGGCTCAGAGTGTTTTTTTGGGCATTTCACAAGATCTCTCGAGTGTTTTTTCCTCCTTGCATCTGTATTTCTCAAGTACCCATAGTTGCCCAACAGAATGTCTGCATCATCGTGAAAGAGATGCAAATTGATTAGCACTTTTTGTTCAATTCCCGCCCAAACAGATCAAGATCGCAGATGTTTTGACTACATTGTGGCGCTCGAATTTCACTTCAAGCGCGATCACGAAGCATAGTTTTGATAAAGAAAAAAACAAATAACTTCTGCATTGGCTTTTCCGCTGGAAAAAGAGGTCAATATTCTTGAGATCTCTGATAATCTCGCGCAAGAGGTGGCAATAAAAAAGGGAGAAAGAGTGTCGGAAGTGATCGTTACATACCAGCCAGCTGTTTCATTAATAGAACCCCTCCTCGAAGCCCACGAGCAGTAAATAAACCCACGGAGACACTTGGCGCGGTGTCAGGAGGATGGGTAAATACTCTTAATTGTGTGACTATGATTTTTCTCAGTTCTCTCACTCGCTCTCCGGTCCTCTTCCACAATCTACGAGCCTCGCACATTGTTATTGGGCTGAAGGTATAGCTCTTAATGTATTCCGCTCTCCAAATCAGTTGGTGTCTCTCCACGCGATCACACTGTGCTGTTTTTCCACGGGTCGCTCTCACCGCTATCAGTCTGTAAATGAGAGAGAAGAGATTTTCTGTAGACTGTGCGCTATCTGTGCCACACAAAAATGCACTCAATATACTGTGCTGTAAATCCCGTGAATTGAGTTCATCACAGAGGTTTGCGTCCTGAACACTATATTGCGCCAAATCCTCAACCACGGAGGGATAAATGCCGCAGGACTTCACCCCTCGTGGCAAATCACACACCAAAAAATCGATTTACAAACGCAACGCATGCGTCCACGAGCCCTGGAAAAGGGAAGAAGAGTCTGTGGAGTTGTTTTGGACGGACGTTGAGATCTGTTGTGCCCCCAAAAAAGGTGTCCAAATCCACCCACATTTGCCAATTGGACACTGAGTGTGAGCATTTGAAAAATGCCAGTGAATTGTTTAGTGAATTGATGCCAATTAGCCCACAAACTGCCTCTATTCGAGTGTTGTGAAAAGCACCAAAAATGGCTGGTATAGTGCCGCAGAGTCTCGTGAAAATTTCACCCTCTGACACCCTTTCTCATCCACCCTCAGGCATCAAGAGCTACAGCATGGATCGCGAGAGGGACTACATCGGCTTCGCCACTCTGCCTGAGCAAGTACACCGAAAGTCTGTGAAGCGAGGTTTTGAGTTCACGCTCATGGTGATGGGCGAGTCGGGCCTGGGCAAGTCCACCCTCATCAACAGCCTCTTCCTGGGTGACCTGTACAAGAATCGCGCCATTCCCAACGTAGAGGAGCGCATCGAGAAGACGACACGCATTGAGAAGAAGACGATGGACATAGAGGAGAAGGGCGTCCGCCTCAGGCTCACCGTCGTGGACACTCCAGGCTTTGGGGATTCTGTGAATTGTGACGATAGTTGGCGCGTGTGCTCGGCGTACATCGATGAGCAATTCAGGCAGTACTTCACTGACGAAAGTGGTCTGAATCGGCGCAACATCCAAGACAATCGCGTCCACTGCTGTCTCTATTTCGTCCCACCTTACGGACACAGGTGAGACACCGCGACGTGTACGTTGCACTTCCTCCCACGCGCCGACAGAGACAATAGTCATACTCTCGATGAACAGAAGAAAACGCCCCGGAAGGGAGCACACATTTCTTCGTCAAATTAGCACTAGAGGGTCTCCCATTGAGGATAAATTGGCTATAAATACTTATTTTTGCTTATTAAAAAATTTAAATCACAAAGTGGCATTGAATAGGGATATAAAAGCAAACATTAACAATATAAAATTCTTTTTCTTCGATATGGGAAACATTTTTAATCTTTATGCTGTTTTAATAATCTTGAATAGTCAATTGTTCCTCAAATGATTAGCCCCCCCCGAAGTACCCAAAAGCGCTTAGGGAAACCGATACAATACAAATATTGTTCAATTCACTTTCTCTTCGGGTCATTAGCTTGCGGCAGATGGATTTGGAGATGCTGCGTCGTCTGCATCGGAAAGTCAACATCGTTTTGGTGATCGGCAAGGCGGACACGCTCACGCAAGCGGAAATCAAGAAGCTCAAGGAGCGCATTCTGGCCGATCTCGAAGAGAACAATTTGCAGCTGTATCAATTCCCTGACTGCGACTCTGATGAAGATGAGGAGTTTAAGCAGCAGGACAGGGAGCTGAAAGCATGCTTACCGTTCGCAGTGGTGGGCAGCAATACAATTCTTGAGGTAGCTGGCAGGAAGATTCGCGGCCGCCAGTATCCATGGGGCGTTGTGGATGTTGAGAATCCGCAGCACAGCGACTTTATTAAGCTCAGGACGATGCTCATTTCGACGCACATGCAAGACCTCAAAGACACTACGCAGGATGTGCATTATGAGAACTTCCGTGCGCAATGTATCTCGCAAATCAGCCAACATGCTCTCCGAGAGCGCGGGAAATTGAAGAGAGACTCCGTGGCGTCCGCCAACGAGGCTAGCATCACCGAGACGGACCGGCTGCTATTGCAGAAGGACGAAGAGGTGAGTCACTTTCGCATTGAGCCAGAAGACTTCTGACCGTGGAATTTCCTTTGCAGATTCGCCGGATGCAGGACATGCTGACCCAAATGCAGGAGAAACTCAAGGCGACCAATATGAAGAACGACAGCGTGATCGATGTGTGAATCACGCGAATCTGCATCTAGTGGGTAGAGAGACCTCATTAATCATCAGAACCTCCTATTTATCTCCTCCCAAGAGTCACTAAATAGCATTTAAATATTCTCGCGCAAAATAGATGATTAAGAATCTTGGTATCACACACATTAGGAAAACATCGAGGAAAACATTTAAAATGTACTTCAAACGCAGAAATTTAGCCCATTTATTATTCATCATTCTACCACCTATACCGATGAACAGACGAGTTTTCTACACCAAAATACCAATTTTTTCGTGTGATTTTTCTCTAAAGTTTTCTTTTTTAGCCCAAGGACATTTTTCTACTTATTACCTCATTTTCAGCATGGAACCAGCGAAAGCACACTTTTATCATTTAGAGAGTTTACAAGAATGACTTGTAGTGATTGTTAAAGTTAGAACAATTCTGATTTTATTGATATTTTAGAGATAAAAGAGAAAATAAACGGTCAAATGCATTTTGCGCAAAATACTGGACGGAAGTTGACGCCATATTGCAAACTTCCAGTGGAAGCGAATATTCCAGTGAGTCGAAAATTCACCACGGCGAGGAACATAAACAAAATTTTCTTCCGTCTGCTCGATTTCCACGGGACTCTCGAAGTTCATCTAATAAGTTGTACGTGGTGTATGGAATAGCTTTTCTGCACGGTAAGAAGGTAAGAAGCATAGCTTTGACTGCTCGAACTTTTCTTTTTACTTCATTATAACCTCACTTTGCAGGGTGCAAAACGACCGCAATGACAGACGTGGAGCTCCAAATGGGGCCCTTGGAGGGAGTCACCTACCCAATCAAGGTGCAATACTGCGGCAACTGTTCAATGCCCATCGAGGTAACTGCTCAATACCCCTACAAACTTCGCTCTATACCTATTGTTTTTGCTTTTCATTCAGTACTGCGAATACTACCCGGAATATGAGAAATGCAAGGTGTGGCTAGAAAAACACTTACCTAGTGAATTTGAGAAGGTGAAGATTGATGACCCCGCTGAGGCGACGTCTGCTAATGCTACAGATGACGATAAGAAACGACAGAAGCGTGGCGGAAAGGGCATGATGAAAACAAAGAAGAAAGACGATGGACCGAAGAAGATCTGCGTCTTCCGTGCGCCCCGTGGAAAGAAGAAGTCCGTCACCGTGGTTACTGGATTGAGCACTTTTGGGCTGGATCTCAAAGTGGCAGCCAAGTTTTTCGGCACAAAATTCGCATGTGGCTCCTCCGTGACGGGAGACGATGAGATTGTGATCCAGGGCGATGTAAAGGACGATTTGTTTGATGTCATCCCGGAAAAGTGGCCGGAGATTGATGAGGACTTCATTGAGGATCTTGGAGATCAGAAACGCTAATTTTTCAATAAAGCTTTGATCATACCAGAAGAGTTTTTTCCACAATTTTCAATAATTCCGCAACTTGTTCCTCCGTTAAGCGCTCTTCGCTATCCTCAACAAGAAGCTGGATGTGGAGAGGATTGGTGGGTGGATCATTGGCCATCATGAAGCACTCAGAATTTGTGAGATTGAATTTCTTCACAGCTTCCCGGAACTCTACTATCTTGTCTTTTGACTGAAATTTACAGGGTGTCTCTTCGAGGTATTGCAGTGTCTGCAAAAGAAATAGAAGAAAGAGATTTTAGAAATCATGTGCAGGATTTCTAAGGTACCTAATTGTTTACTTCATAGCAGATTGTCGCCAAATTCCTCAGCCCAAATTTCTTCTTAGTGTCCTTAGTTTTCAGCGCTGTCATGATTTGGTATGTCTCGAAATTAGTCAGCGGCGAAAACAGGTGATTTCTTCTACAAAGCACCAGTTAAGATAATTCATTTATTAGAAAACATCTAAAGAGAACACACGCAAAAATAACTTACATTTCCATGATGAAGGAGGCTTTCTAAGCAGTTTTCCAGGCAGCCGACAAACTCACCACTGTGTTTACTGGCTTTCGCCGGAATTCGCCGATTCGCCGTGAGAGTGACAGTTTTGGTGGTGAAAACGGGGATAAATGGCTTCGCATGCAATCAAAGTGGCTCATTTTCATTGATTTTTCGCGTGGAAAGACGTAAAAAGAAGTTTCTGTAGTACCTGAGAGCGTGCGGATCAGTGTGGGTGCAAGAAAGCTGGTGAAACGGGGTTGTGGAACAAAGTAGATTGTTTCATGGTCATTTGCGACGCCCTGTGAGTAACAATGGACAGCCCCACGGAAGAGAGCCTGGAGTACTGGAGAGACAAGGCCACGTATTGGAAGCATGAGCTGGATGAGTTCACAGAGAGCAGTCATCAGCTGGAGCAGGAGTTGGAGTACTCGCTGAAGACCAGGGAGGATCAGATCCGAGAGCTGCGTCTGAAACTGAATAAGCAGCAGCAAGACAACGAAATACTGCGCCTCAAGACGATCAAGTGTGAGAATGAGATCACACAGTTGGAGGGTCGCTATCAGGCGGAGCGCAAGGAGAAGGAGGATCTGCGGAAGCACATGCGAGAGCTGGAGCAGAAGAATGACGATCTTGAGAGAGCGTACAGAATTGTCTCAGAGACCATGACAGAGTTCGAGCGCTCCCTGAATCGCGAATACGAACGCAACGTGATGCTGGAAGTGGAGAAGGAGATGGTGGAGGAGAGTGCCCAGGAGAGGAATCAGCGACTCATGGATGAAAATAGAGGTGGGTTTCAGCAGAAAAGTGTCTGGGCAGCGAATTGTATGCTAACTAGGATGTTTTCGTTGCAGATCTCAAACAAGAGCTCAAAGTATTCCAGAGGCACCCCAACAACAATGCTCAAGCGGAGGGTGCCGTCACATCTGAGATCCAAACAATGTCGCGTCCCAGAATGGCGGCAGACGTCGTGGCCACAGGTGTCCAGGCGTCTCAAGACGGTCAGTCTCACCGAGACAATTCCATAAAACGTAAGATATCCTTTGCCTATGCCACCGTGAAGCGATCCTTTCGCCCTGCATGCATTTTCCCCCAGACCGAATCCTAGTCGAACGTCTGGGCGAAGGCCATTAAAGTGCCATCAGCTGACCCTCATTCCTCAGGGTCAGCCGTTGTCGTTAAAGTATTAAGCACACACTTTTACCTCTTTGTTTTACACCAATAAAATGCACGATTAGGCCTCTTTTAGGCCTGACTTTTACCTACGTATCTTTTCTTTTACTCTCCTTTTTCTTCTGTTTTATTTCTGTTTCCTATTTGTTTGCCTTTTGGCCAATGCGTGGTTGAGATTGTGGGATTTCTTGTCTTCCACAGAGAGCACCACAGCGACGATTGCATCGGCGGACCGCCTGAAAAATGGAAATGCGTCACCGAGCAACACCAGGAATGCTGCTCTGGCGATTGTGGCGGATCTCCTGCGTCGAGTCAATGTAGGTTTCCCATGAAACTTCTTCTCATTTTCAGTCTGTCTCTGTGGATTTTTTTCCTCTGTGGTGTCGGCTGGATGAGAGCCTTTTGCGGGTGCTGGGATGAAAGTTTTGGCCAAAGAGAAGCACCAGTGCATTGAGGGCCACCTTTGGCTGTGATTCTCTACCTGGCCAGTGTGAAAAAGTTCAGGCTAGTGGTTTAATGGCGAAAAAGTGTGATCTCATAGTGAGCTTCAATATCGCGATTACTAAATTGCACACATTCAACAACCAAATTGAGAGGAAACGCGTAATGTTTGGCACTGTGAAGTATCGCGAGATCGAGGTTTACTCAGAGTCCACTTTTTGTGTAAGCATCAGGTTTTTTTTTTACACCCACCTAATGAATCACAGCTGAAGATTGCATGCGATTGTGAGGAGCTAGAGTACTATAGAAGCCACCTTTGCAGCTCGAGAGCAAATTGCTGTGCTCAACTTGCAAGAGATTTCGGTGTTCGTGTGTCGTTGATCCATCAAACCCAATTCCTCAGCACACTTCCCCCATTGAGAATGCATCAAGCAGTCCGGGAGCGAGTAATTGGTTTCTGGAACGAATCCAACAGACGACCAGTCGCCTCAATAAGGTTTGCGCCCACGCTCTCACGCCACTAACCCCAACCATTGGCTTCCGGAATGCCCTCATTTGGATCTAACGACACTCGACTTGCTCCTGTCTCTGTTGCTAACATTTCGTGAAGACAACTTCTCTCACACTCTGTGCGCTAACATGCCCGATCCACTGCCAACTAGCTAATAGTCTTGCACTGTTTCCCGTCCTCTCCTTGCAGACAATCGATGCCACGCTTAAGGAGTTGAAGCAACAGCCGAGAAGCACTGAGGGGAGTCACCAGGTCACGAAGACAGCGTCATGTGATAACAATATTCATATAAAGTGAGCACTTCCGGGTCCGGGAAGTGCTCCTTGTGCAGTATAACATGAATTTCAAGTGAGAGAAATCCAGAGAGAGCCCATATTTATTTATTTTAATTTTTTTTAATAAATCACACTCACTCCCGCATCTTTGTGTGTAGTACAAAGGGAAGATTAACGAGTGGAGAGGATTCACAAATAAATGTATAGTGAAATTACAGAGCCCGTTCATCACTGTGAGAGCGAATGAAAGAGCATATCGTTGCACTTTTGTTATTGCCAGAGTTTTCGTGGAAGGATATCTGTCTCGCCGAGGAGGGTACATTGCTCAGGAAGCATCAAGAAGCAAGAAAACTCACACTTTTCGTAATATACCAATTTATTAGAAATTTTTAAAATAAAAATGCTTATCGGTAATTTTGTAAATATAGTAACTAAACAGAAAAACAAGGTTCAGTGTAGATGTCACCATTGATTAACACAATTTCTCCCTAATCTCAAATAACACTTCAGCCACTCATATTTCCGATTTCTTTTTTTTATACGATATCCTGGAAAAATCAACTGGATTCGAACATTGCAGGTCTGACGAATTGTGTTAAAATAAAATGAGTACAATTCGATAAAGGGATTTAATAGTAGGGAAAGTGCGATTGAGTCCTTATCATCTGTTTGGCATTGAATCTATTATTTTGGAAGATACATTTCTCTTATTGATTTTTGGTTCATTTCCCATCCGAAATTTCCAGCAGAATTCTTTTGTCAGGAGATTTGCAAAGGTTTTTCCTTTCTGATAGAGAGACGTAGAAAATTCTTTAGACGAGTGTGTAGAATGAAGTTTTTCGCTTCTTCTCTTGAATGCCCCACAATTTCTCAGCAAATCCTGGCATCTTTTCAGCAATTTCTCTATATAGTCCAAATACAAAGCTTGCAATCGAAGTTTGATGAACGAAAGCTCGTTTTGCGGCATAAAAGAATGTAATCTATACACACTAAAGTAATCTATCATCACTGCCTGAAAGTTCGTTTGTTTAACGTGAGCTCCTGGGCGGCTCCAACTAATTCAAAAGCCTCCTCACAAATGAAATGTACAGTTGGGACAAAAGACGCCGATGACGATGGGAGAGCGGCGGGAGCTCACGTGGGGCCTACATTTTGGGCACAATGGACGCCGTGGCGAGGTTGCGCATCTTCGGGTAGCTGATGTTCTTCTTGTCCAGCTCTGCCTGCGCCCACAGGATCAGTTTCAGCAGGTAGACAATGCGCGGACTGGTGTGCTCTTGGTTCTCCGACTTGAGGATGGCCGCATTGAGCTCACTGGCCACTTTCTGACGATGAGACTGCTCCAGGAGGTCGGCGAACGGGCACTGCTGCGGCTTCTCGAACGCCAACAGCGCCAGTGTGCGCTCCAATTCGCTCAGCACCTCCGGATTGTTCTCACCGGCCTCGGACATCTGTGTCTGTGCGAACGAAAGCGCCTCTTCAATCTTTCCGGCGCGGATCAGCTCAATGAGGTGCAGTTGCTGCAGGTGGAAGTACAGATACCGGTCGTTGTCCAGCAGCTCCGGATGGAGTTGGTTCACGAGGTGCGTGGCCTCCTGGATCCGCCCATTCTGCACGGCGTCCCGAATGAGGATTCGGTTATCCAGGGAGTTTAGCTCCACTGTGGGCTCCACGCCGGCCTCCGCCTGGAACTTCTCGGCGGCCTCCTTGAAGCCTTCTGCAAGTAGAAGACACCCGGAATGGTGCGTAAAAGTGCTTCAGTCTCCCCCTTTGTTTCAGCCATCTTACCTGTCACTAAATAATTCATTATCATCTTATTCATCTCCGCCTGTGGGATCTGGTAGCTATTCAAGCGCGTCATCCACTCCTCCAGTGTTGTCGCAGAGTTCTCCGCGTTCTTGTTATCATTAAAACTCATCTCCAGGCGATTTTCCTACAGTTTTTCACTATTTTATCCTTGTCACTTCACCTCTTGTGTTATTGTTTGGCGGTGGTGAATAAAATTGTTCCCAACCCAATATGAGTTGTGATGACGCGGGAGGAAATAAGATGGAATTGTCCTATCGGAATCTAATAGAAATAGAGACAAAAAGCCAGGCGGGAACTCAAATGTTGGGAAGGAAAATTGACTGCATAGATAATTTATTATGATTCTGTATAATATTTTCAATAGCCAAACCAAAGAGAATCCACAAATCTCAACATAAGGACGTCCTGGAACGACAGTTCAGTGCCAGTTAGTAGTAGAAATGAAACCTCAATCAAAGATGGTCGGACACCAAAGTAACTGCTATTTATTCATATATTGTTAGCCTCTGATAATGTCACAATACATATAATTAGAAAGTTTCTCTGAGCCACATTTTGTCATAAGGTGTTCTCTCCTCTTCAATGATTTATTCAACATAGATGCTTTTAACACACTGATATTCGTCCAATGTTGATGATATAATTACATTTAATCCATTTTGCACCCACCATTGAGATGAAAGATGGGATCTTTTACAAAAATAATAATTCCTTCTTGTCACCCTTTCTCATGAGTGTTGGCCATAATTGGGAGGGGTTTCTTTTCTTTTCTTTTTTTGGGGGAGAAATTTGGGGAGAAGATCGGGGATCAACATTAATCGCCAGGAATTTGTCGTTTGGGTCACATTTACACTTTAAGTAGGTAATTCTTCAGTATGTGTGTGTGCTTTGCTTTTCTTCTGCTATATATTATTCATGTTTATGTTTTAAAAATATTTGTGGGAATTCCCTTCCTCTGGGTTGTGCAACTTCTTCTTAGACACCATGAAGCGCTTTGCTGGGAAGCCTGCAGAAATAAAGAGAGATGATTGATTTAGTGGTCTCAGGATTTGATTTGGTTTATCTCACCTCGGTTGCCAAAGCGTCCAGTTGGGGCTTCTCGGTAAACCTCGTAGCGTGGCACGGACTCAATGGCGTACGGAGGAAGATACTCAACTGGGGCATCTGACCAGTTGTTGAACCAGTCTTCGCGCTCGTTCTCATCGACAATTGGTCCAGTGAATTGAGCATAGGGCGGATATCCGGCAGGCTCGAGGACGTCCGGTTCGTAGAAGCGATCGCGAGGATCGCGTTCTGAGCCTTCGAACAGGGAAGCAAGAGCCATGACTTCAGTTGGACTCAATTTAGAGTGGCGTTTCGGCCTGAAACCATAAGGAAAACATATTTCGACTAATGAAATAGTAGATTTTAAGAATTTTATCTTAGAAAAAAAATCAATTGAAATTCTCAATCACAACTCAATGTATTTCAATGAATTTAAAGAAAAAAAAATTGTATGGTATGAGAGGAAATTGTGGGTGGAAAAACGTTTAATAAAAATGAATGAACACATTCATCTCCGGATGATAAATTGTATAAAAATCACACAAAGTACCTCTACTTCGCGTCGCGCACAGTGAAAACACGTTTATGATAACAATCTGCCATATTTTTCGTCCCTGATAAAAGGTTCTTATTTGAAGTGCTCCACTGCTTTTATATTAAGGAGCTGTGTGAAAAATTCACCACAATAAAAACAGTGATATTGAATTACGTTCGTGATTTGATTGCTAAATGTGAGATTTTTCATCCAATTTTCCTCTGCGAATATTTGGTATGGCAGAGGATAGGAGCAAAGAGTTGATGCCAATTAATTTGCAAATACAATAACCGGGGAATGGATTTTCAAGCATCATACATTAAAATTCCATTGTGGGAAACTTTTTCATCCCACCGTCAGGGATGTTTTGTATGAAAGCCTTTTGCGTGGGTGCAGAAATATTTTCAGCTCATTCTATTTTCGTTTGGCGGATCGGAAAAAGGGAACTTTTCCTTTCACCCCCGAATCGGATATGGCCGTAGCCTGAAATATTTATGGTCCCATAGTTTGTTATGAATCCTTTTGATTTATTAATGGAACGAATCCATATATTTTATGATGGGAAATCACTTAGTTTTTGATTTTTTTTCTATGAGGCAGGCATTTGACAAAGGTCAAAGTTCTATTTGCTCATTTGACTTCTCTTGTCTCCGTCGAAATTGTTCTTTCCAATTTACCATTTGCACAAGTAAGTTTATTTTTAATTGAATTTTCCTTCGACATTTTCATCGCGCTTCTGCTCAAGGAAAGGTGATTCTCTCTTGTTCTACTTTTTTTCATTTCCTCGTGCTCGGGAATCAGTTTTCCGAGGAAAATGCCACTCAGCACATAAAATGCTTTGTATTGTGTGCTATTTGCGAAACTTCTCGCTCAACAACAATCTATGATGATGATGGCGAGGAAAATGAAATGTATTTTCCAATGGCAGATGGGAGAATCCTTGTGTAATTTGATTTAAGGCAGAGGATGTAATGCGAGCCTGCTTCCCATTCAGTTCATATACACACTCTTCACCGCTCCCCTCTATTTATGAGAGTTTCCTCACCAGATGCGTGGGCGGAAAACCCCGTTTCAACGGCCAAACTACCCACATGCAATAC
The DNA here is from genome assembly GCF_947086385.1 of Phlebotomus argentipes. NCBI lineage: Eukaryota > Metazoa > Arthropoda > Insecta > Diptera > Psychodidae > Phlebotomus > Phlebotomus argentipes. The sequence continues at coordinate 1,121,540 of NW_026776181.1, read as the reverse complement.
TTTTTCAGGATGTTTGAAAGGTGCGTCCCGTGATTTGAAATGCAGGAAATTGGTATATGAAGAACTACGAAAATTCCGTGAAATATTGTGCTCTTTATCCGCATGTTTTATTCATTGTTCAAGTCAGTCTTTCACATCATCGCAATTTTGTGAATGAAGTTATTGCGTAATCACATATGTGAGGTAATATTAGCATAAAGGGTTTCTGTCTGTTAAGGAAAAATATTGATTGGCATTTCTCAAAACCAGCTTCTATTTTTCTCTCTGTGCGAATGAAAAGATAAGCAACAGAAGGATATATGTATATGTACATAGCTCTCTAAAATTAGGAGCTTAACTGAATGCTTTTTTCCTTGTTCTACTCATTAGTTCTAAATATTCTCTTGTGTCTAAAATGTGAGCAAAAGCACATATTATGTAGATAATTAAGACTAAAATGGCGTGCAGGAAAATAGCCGTTAAAAAAACACCTGTTGCACGACTTTTGTCATCAACACTCACATCAAATCTGTAATTGGATATTATGTTTGCCCGGGACAAATGGCCAAAGCGCACACAGAGACTATTTCACTTAATATCTCGCACTGAAATTCTTTATGCTTTCTCTCTTTTGTATCCACCTTCGGAAAAGCGCTCCCCTTGTTTGGTGGCTTTTCTGTGGACATGTTGTGAAGCTTTTGCCTCTTTTATTTCGCTTTTTCACACCATTTCGCCTTTCAGGGCTGATTCTGAGAATTCAATTTAATGATAGAAGGCAATTTTGACACCAGAGAATGTGTGTATTTTGCTCATGTGTGTTTGGCCTTCGCAGGGCAAATGAGAAGCTCTGTGGTGGACATTGAATTGAATGTCATAGAATTCATTTAAAGGATTCTTCGCCCACAAACCCGTTTCCCACATTGATTCTCCCTTGAAGAAACCTAGAGAGAAATTACAGAGTGAGAGAGAAAGCGAATAAAAGGGAGAAAATCAATAGGTAAAAGCAATGGCTCGAGATCGAGATTATGATTGATTGACTTTGTCAATCTTATATAACGTTATATTGTAATTTAAACATTGATTTATATTTAAATGATATAAAATTGTTATACTGTGGCGCCTGCAAAATACTGACTCTCGAGCTTTCTCCCTCTATCGATTCATGATAGCTTACAAATTGCGTTGTTTGCTATTAACATGATGATTCTCACACGTGAGAATTATTTCCCCGGACGCAGGTTTATCATTTGAGCCGAACATCTGATAAGCTTGTAATGTGTTCCAACACGAGATTCGTATTTTATGCTTATCTAATGGAGTGTTTCATGACCTGTTGATGCTTTCCCATCAAACTTCACCAAATTTTTCCCACTTTATGATAATTATGCATAAAAGATATATTTCAACTCTTCAACAGATCCTCCAAAGTTCTATTCATATACACAATTTTGTGGAAATGGAATTACTTAATCAATTTCTCATCTGACTTTTCAACATGAGAAATGACTTGAGAATCACCCTCGAAAGAGCTGAAATCCTTTCTCAACAATGAATAATTATGAGTTTGAGGCCTCATGTTTGTCGTGAAGTTTTAATTGAACTCAAGATACGAAATGGAAATACTTCCAGATGATGCTCTTCGGTTACAGCTGCTATTTCGGAAAATAATATACACCTCACTAAAGTTCAGGTATCATCACAAAATTATTCAGCTATAAATTGTATATTGTGGATTCTAAGGTGAAAACGATGAATTCGTAAGGCATTTACAATGAGTTCTTGATCAATTGATTGGCGTATTCGGGTTAAATGAAAATTGCTGCTTAATTGGTATTCTTTTTCGCACAGAACAGCACTTCTCTGCATTGGCTCTGCACATTAATCCATACAGTGAGGAAGAGAAGTGTTGCGTAACAAAAAATCAATATCACTTAATTATTTATTATATTCAACAAAGCGATTGACATTAATTTTTTTCAATTTTAATTATCTTTTTTTTTGTAAAGTGGCCGGCAATTGGCATGCTTAACAATGAAGTTAAATCCAATTAGGCACTTTTAATTAAATGGTTATCAATAAATATAATGCTATTATATAATGGAATTATATTGTCAATTTCACTCCTATGTAAAAGTATTTAGGCTATATTATACCCCAGAGAAGTCCATAGTTGATATGCAAATAATTCTGCCCCTAAGATTTCTGAGAAAGATAGATGTCAGATAATATTGAATAGAATTGGTATAAAATGGCATAATTATGAGTGTAGTCACTCCTCTGTGTCAATAAAATTAAAAATATATTTCCAAACATATTTATAATGGCATATATAAATCAACGTTCGCTTATAACGTTGGGAATTTCCCGTCGTGCTCATGAAGTCATTTTTATATTGATATATTTATTGCATTTGCAAGTCGTGACATTTTTCTTCTTACTGTTTCTCTCTATTCATTTTAAATTTGCCTCTGTTGAAGTCAGTTCATCGCGAGATTTACAAAAAGACGGATCATATATAGATGAAATTCTCGTGCTCTCATGGAGGGATTTTTCGTTAGTTATGTGGACTTAGCTGTGTTTATCGTGTCATTCGGTGTGTCACTGTTAATCGGGATATATTATGGATTCGTGTCGAAGAAGCAGCAAAATAGTCCTGTTGAATATCTCTTGGGTGGCAAGAAGATGGGCATTCTGCCCGTGGCGGCATCACTAGTGGCCACTCAGCTTTCTGGGCCGTCGCTTCTCGGGATGCCGGCGGAGATTTATGCCTTTGGCACGCAGTACTGGCTAATTATCTTCCCAACAATTCTCATGACAATCGCAGTGATTAAGATCCATCTGAGAGTAATCTACGAGCAGGGCTCCTTGTCCAGTTTCATCTACATCCAGAGGCGCTTCGGATGGCGCGTGAAGAAGATGATGAGCGCCATTTATGCGCTATCCACACTTCTCTTCCTTCCGGTGGCCATCTATGTGCCTGCCCTGACACTCAACCAGATGACTGGGCTGGACATTTATGCCTCGGCAATGGTTCTGAGTGTCCTGTGCCTCTTCTACACCCTCTTCGGTGGCATGAGAGCCATTCTGTGGACGGATACGCTCCAATTGGCATTGATGCTGACGGCCACGATTCTGGTCGCACTGCTTGCTGTCCACACAGCTGGTGGTGTCCAGAAAGTGTGGGAGGCGGCAGATCGTGGAGGTCGATTAATTTTCTTCAAGTAAAATCCTTACCATACAGTTCTATTACACATGACAAAGGGATTGGATGGGATTGTGTGAGAATGGAGCATAAGGTGTACATAACAATCTTTTCATGTGCTTCAGATACGTCTGAAGCTTTGAAGTTCTTCTTTAATTGAAATATGGTTTCTGTAAATCTGTATCATCTGAGAAGAGTTCTCAATAATGCGTTATCGGATCGAAATTATCGCTTAGCAATCTTAGTGTATGGAATTTTGTAATTATTGATACGTTCGAATCGTGAATTATAGTCTATAAATTTTAAATTTGCATACTTGTTGATTATTCATCTCCCCCGTTTAAACAAACAGTGAGCAAACTCAGGTCATTATTCATTATATAAACTAGATATGTAAAGTAGTACGTTTAAGCTTTAATATTGACATGAGGGATTGTACACCAATTCAATCTATTGTCCAATTTCTCTTGATTGTCTGTGCAATTGATTTGCGGAGACTTTCGTGCAAATCAACTCATGTTCTTTCTGACTCTTGCAGCATGAATGCCAGTCCTGTTGTGCGAGTGTCCTTCTGGACAATAGCCGTGGGAAATCCATTTACTCTTCTCTTTCACCTCGGCCTCAACCCCACCAGCATTCAGCGATACATAACTGTACCGAGTTTTGAGGCTGCCCGGACAAGTGTCATCGCCATGAGTGTGGGTTATGTGGTCTTTCAAGCACTCTTCCTCATCACCGGATTAGCTCTCTATGCAAATTATGAGGCGTGTGATCCTGTCACTGAGGGTGTTATCAGGAAAATTGATCAAATTGTACCGCATTTCATAGTGGAGAAGAGTGACCATATTCCCGGATTGGCAGGATTGTTTGCAGCTGGCATTTTCTCAGCCAGTTTGTCCTCCATGTCTTCATGCTTGAACACACTCTCTGGTTGTATCTATGAGGATTTTCTCGCTACAACATTTCGCCACTTCACTGAGAGTCAGAAGAGTCTCCTGCTGAAGGGAATAGTCCTCGTCATGGGAGTGATTCAACTGGCTCTTGTATTCCTCGTGGACTCCCTCGGAACAATGGTCTTCCTGCTCACAGTGTCTGTGGTCAGTATCAGCGGAGGAATTGTCATTGGCATCTTCACAGCTGGAATGCTCTTGCCAAAGATGAACTCGTGCGTAAGTAATTCTAGCCACTCTCATTGCTCTGAGAAGGACTTTGAAAAGAGTGTGATGGCATTTATTGAGATTTACAGGGAGCACTTTGCGGTGGCATATCTGCGCTTGTCGCCGTGGGAAGTATCACGATAGGAGCGCAAATGCGTCTCAAGGAACCTACTCTTCCGCTCCGCAGTGACGGCTGCTCAAACAGCACATTGATTTCCGCTCCCATTGAGACGCCTGATCAAGAGGATGTCAGCTGGATATTCCGCATAAACTACATGTTTTATGCACTCCTGGGTTTTGCTCTAGTTTTTATTATCGGATATCCTGTGAGTTTGATGACTGGCGGGGAGCGAGTGAAGGATGAGAGACTCCTTACGCCGTGTCTCAGGAAAAGAAAGCCAGAGCGCCAAGACATTCAATACAACGCAGTGAATGCACAGAATAATAAATAATAAATGACATGCAATCTTGTGTCCAATTATTGATGATTCTTAGAATGAAGAAAGAAATCTGCGTCGAGAGAAAATAATCCGAGAAAAGTTCTGTATAATTCGGATCAAGAAATTGATTGCCAATGTAGTAACACAATGTAGTATACCACACGTATTTCTATATGCTTCGACAATTTTTTAAAGGTTACGCAACGTTTTTCCTTTATCACCTGACGTTATTGTTGGCATTTTACCATTTTTTTTTGTAAAGCATACAGAGTACGCTTGAATTCACGTTAATCATTCATTCATGAATTTTCCTCCACTGGAGTTTTGTCAACATAATTTCAGTAAGAACAGCAATTACAGGTATTTTCTAGGGATTTAGGGTCGCACAAGAGCATTTCCCTCTGAGTGAGAGCTTAAAATTTGATGGTGTACTTATTAGGTGGGTATTCAATCGCACGTATTCGTGCAATTTAGCAAATGCTGACAAAATAGACAGAGATTTTCTTGAAGATTTTCAATTTCCATCCATAAATATGAGAGAGAGAGAGAAGTCCCCCCATTTTGCTTTTGAGTCAATTTGGAGGGTGGAAAAATATGAAATTCAGGCTCACCTCATGACTGTGCGTCTTTTGGGGTGTTTCTTGTCACTGGAGCGCTTCTTGCGATCAGCGTAATACTTGTAGGAGTACTCGAGGGGAAGTGCCACAGGCTCCGTGTAATACTGGGAGTTGAGGATGTTCTGGAGATTGTCATAAGCAGCACCATGTCGATTGGCCGATTCATAGATGTCTGCCCAAGGGTGAAAAGTTAATTAATGCCATTTTAATTAATGGCTAATAGACTCACCATCCCAATCTTGATAGAGACCAAGAGCGGGCTCATCCACCCACACGCCGTTCGCCACACCACCGACCGGATATTCACTGGGGTATCCATATGAGGATGCTGGTAAGTTTTGAGCGACAACACCACGCTTCTGTGGCATCTTCTCCACCCCATCGGGGACTCCCTGTGTGCTTTCCTCCTTTGATGTTGAAATCGATTTGAGACCTTCCGGAGATCTCTTCACTGCTGCAAATCAAAACCAGCAAATTTATAATCATCATTACGTATAATCAACACCCTTGGTGAAGCAAAAATATGACACAGTGTGCTACAAATTGAGGTCGATTTCATGCTGAGCCAGTCTCTGATTGCCCACAATTTTCATCATAACTTCTCCACGAAAGGACTCATTTTCCATCCCCAGGAATATTGGCAGTAGTGAATTTTCTGAGAAAGTCCAGTCATTATCCACGCTATCTTCGCACGCGCTCTCATTTCCTTAATAAATTAATGCTTATTGATATTAAATTGCTTACAAGGCAATAAATCCCTCTGATTTCATAGAATTTCACACAAATAGTTCGTGGAAAGGAACCAAGTATTCTTCCTTATGAACTTTCATAGCAATCAAATTCACACCACCTTTGATTAAAAAAGATATTTAAGGATATCAGTTTAATTGATTTTAGTTCGTGGACGGTATTTTGACAACTTCTATTGTACTTTAATTTTGCCATAACAGTGAATCACCCAAAACTAGGTCAAGATCATCTCTGAATTTCCGAGAGGAGTTTCGGATTATGAGGATCAAACAATTTGACCAATTAGTGGGAAATCTAATATTCTGTGGTATCAAAACACTGACGTTCATCATGCTTCTTGCTTTATTTATTTTAATTAATATTTCATGACTATGAGCAATGCTAGAGCACTTATAAATAGGCTTTTCTTCCGAACATATTGTGGGTGTTCGTATTTGAAAAAGCTTTTTATTAATATAAGAAAATAATCCTGAGAAGACTGTCAATGCACTTTAGGGCTTTCGCACATGGGAAAATTCCTTCTTCTCTGCGTCGCTGTCGAGCAATAAAAATCCCTATTTCTTTGAAAACTCATCGGGAACGACAATGAAAAATCTTTTATTGAATAATTAGCCAAAGAGAAGAGCACAGAAATGAGCACCGCAGGGCGTCACAGTGGGAGAAGAGTGATGGCAAAAGTACATATCTTGTAATAATAAAAGACTGTTCCCAAAAGACAGAGGCAATTTCTCGGACATTTCTCTCTGCCATAATTTATCGCTCACGTCTATTTTGTTGGCACGTTTGCGTCAAGGATTCCATCTAAATTTGTCCGGAGGACTCGTGGAAAAATCAGAGAGATTCTCAGCTTATGCCCATTAACATGGTGTGGTTTTTTGGCGAGAAAGATACCCTATGGTGACCTTTATCGATTTTAACGCACTCCCTCCCATTTATTCCTGCTCGTGGGCGGATTTTACGCTGTTCTTCATCATCTTTGATTATGTGTATTGCGATTATTTTCATTAATCCGCCATTCATGCCCAACCGTGTTCGATACGCGCAGAATTATGTTAATGAATGAAATAAATTTTCACTGTTTATCAGTCTGCCGCGCGTCAACCAGCATTTATCTTCGCCGCTTTTTGCTTCATCCTCTCGAAAAAATATTTTGTGTCAATGGGATTTTTATGAAAATTATCTCGTAGGACGTATAATGAGCCCTGTGAACTGCGTGTCGTTTTGCTGAAGAAGTTCTCAGGCGTCTCAAACATCTTTCTGTCTCTACGTTCTCGTCTTGTCCTTAGAAGTTACTGTAGACAATTAATTATGTCTCTCTCTCTCTTGAGACATTCATCGCGAACAGTACGATCTTAGGAATAAAATTATACTTCTCTGTACATTTCCCGGAATTTCCTTCATGTAAAACTTTTATCGTAAAAATTATAATTCTCTTCTACATACATATGTTATCTGTATGAGGTTTTATCAACGAAAACGGAATTTTGATATCATGCATAAAATCGATGAAATCAAGGAGAAAACTATATTTGTGAAAAAAAGCTGATTTAGAACAAGAAGAGCATTCAAAAACCTAAATTTTCAGTCCTATATAGATACAGCTAGATTTGATGTTACAGCATCATATTGAAATCTACAACTCAAAGACAAAATAATCAATTTCGTTCATCACTTCAACAATCTCAGTCTCGTCTAGAGTATGGAAAATGCTACATCTATATGTAATGCACTCAAGTGGGTGGAAGAGGCATTTTCTCTCGAGAGTCACTCTTGTGATGCCCGCCAGTAACCTGTTGTTCGCCCCATTCCACGGGTGGAAAAATTACGCATAAAACTGACTCTGGGTGGAAAATTTCCGAGCCAGACGGAAAAATAAAGTTTTTTCACTCACTCTTGCTGGAATCTTTGGTGGTGTCCACGAGTACAGAAGTGGGAACACACTCCGCCACGACGATGATCGCCAGCAATGCCAGACACGAGTTCTTCAGTCTTTTGGCCATCCTGTCCTGCCCTCTGACCACCGGGAATATGGGAAATGTGCACGAATTCAGGCAGTTGAAAACAGACAGAAATGAGGGAGAATTTTATTAGAGCAGTGCTGAAGAGAGGATTCCAATGATTTCTCAAGGATTTTCTCACACTCCTCCCGAACCACACAACTTTTTTTTACCTTTTGGCACTGGTGAACTGAAGCTCAAACAGGCGATAACTGTCGTCTCCTCGTCATTCACCGTGCTATTATACCTCTGCCAACTCTAGGCGTACACTTCTTTGAGGGGATGAATACCCTGGAATGCGCAGAAGCTGGGAAATTGCAAAATTTCCTCCATTTCCATTGATACTTTTGCGCGGGAATATACTGAAAATCCCGCGAGGTGTCGCTGGTGGCAACTGAAGGGGAACAGCTGTCATCGATATTTGCTCATGACGTCGCTCAGCTGCGGAGGAAAATTGGCAAAAGAAGTGAAATTTCTCACAAAAAGTGCGTAAAATGTACTAAAATCTCAGCCCAAGTGGTCAGAAAAGGTGTTCCTCAGTGATCAGCACGTGAAGCGCGTGGGAAATGGATGATAATCTGTGGTAAGTGTGAGTTTTCACAAAACACTGCCACTTTTCCTTGAGTGCGAGTTTTTGCGGTGACGAATCCGGGCCATTCTTATCAATCTCCTTATCTCTTTCATTGCTCCTCTTCCGACGTGTCCGGCTAGGCTGATGGAGCTGGAGTCGGCGCTCCTGGACGACTGCACTGTGAACGACATCTACTCAATTTGCAATGGGAAGACCATTCCGGAGACTCTGCGGCCGGACGTGTGGCAAGTGTGCCTGGATGTGCGCCACAAGAGCGACCAGCTGGTGTCCTTCAACGAGATCTTCGACTTGCCATTCCAACGCCAGCTCCGCGGAGATTGCGAGGCTGTGGTGAAGCGCCTGGGCAATGATGACGAAGACAAAGTGTCTGTTGTCTCGGATCTCGAGTCAATCCTCACGTTCTACTGCAAGAATCGCAGCCTCAAGTACGAGCAGGGCAACGGATGGATTGAATTGCTACTCCCGTTGCTGTCCCTGAAACTCCGAAGGTGAGATTCGCTGATTTTTCTTTGTGGGAAGCTCTTGAAAGTGCCCAGAATGCCCGAAGAGACAGGACAGAAAGAAGCCTCCGGAGAGAAAGAATGATAGATGATCAATTTATTGCCAAACTCGTGCGCATAAATTAGGTTTTGCCACTATAGAAGCAATTAGAGCCAATTATTCAGAGATGACTCGTTTGTGAATTAATGTTGCAATATGTTTCATGCTCCTACACAAAATCACGAAATTACGTTGAATATCAAACACGGAGAGAGCGAAATTCTTGAAAATTTATGCAGAAATTCGTAAAATGAAGAGTGAGTGTTTGATTACAATTGCAAGGTGTGAAGAGTGTTTCAATTGAAGACGTAATTTTCGTATAAAAGTGAGGAAAATATGATTATTTGAGAGAAATTTAAAATCATATGCTGCATTCTCATGTTCTTGATGTTATCATCGTTTAAATTGCCAGGGAACTAGTCTGCAGTGTCTGGAAATGTAGATTATTGCCACGCTTTGCTTCAAATCCGGTTATTCATTTGAAAATATTTTAGGATTGCATTGGGTGAGTTTCTAAAGACACTTTCTGTGCAATTTGCAGGTCTGATACTTACAATCTCTTCGAAGCCATCCGCGATGCTTACATCCCAAAGGGTTGCGTGAAGCAGGGCAACGTGTTCCACCTGTTCCGCCTACTCATCCTCTATCACGACCCTGAATTGTGCTCCATGCTGGACACGAAGCGCATAACGCCCGATCTCTACTCGCAGTCGTGGTTCCAGAGCCTCTTCGGTGCCACTTGTACGCTGCCGGTGGTTCTGTCGATGTGGGATTTGTACTTCCAGCAGGCCGATCCGTACCTCGTGTTCTACCTCAGTCTCATCATGCTGGTGAATGTGCGCGACAAGATTCTGGCCATGAAAGATGAGTCCAAGGAGAAGATTGTGGAGTACCTCAGCAACATGCCGTGCGCCCTGGAGCCGGACGATGTGGTGGACTTTTGCTCGCTGGCACAGTATTATGCCATGAAGACGCCCTCATCCTTCAAGACGGATCTTCTGCAGACACTGTTTGGCGCCCATGTGGATTCTCCACTGGATCCAATTGTGGCTCAGGCGCTCTGTCTGCCAGTTTCTGTGTACGAGCTGGTAGACAATGCGTCGATGGAGACTCCCCATCCGGAGGCCGTGCGCTTCTTCCTGGTGGACTGTCGTCCGGCTGAGCAGTATAATGTTGGCCACTTGTCCACGGCATTTCATCTGGACAGCAATCTCATGCTGCAAGAGCCCGTGGCATTCGCCACTGCCGTCCAGGGTCTTCTAAGAGCTCAGCGCCAATCGATTGAGGCGAACTCCAACGCTGGCGGTGAACATCTCTGCTTCATGGGTTCTGGACGCGATGAGGAAGACCAGTACACACACATGGTGGTGGCATCTTTCCTGCAGAAGAACACCAACTATGTGTCACTCCTCACGGGCGGCTATGCGGCCATTCACGAGTACTTTGGCGACCACATGATCGACTGTCTGGAAGATCACGATGTGCACAGGTATGAGAATTGACCGCAAAGTTGACTCTTTTATTTTCTATCTCTGGTGACTTTGTCTGTGCAGATGCTTGGTCTGCTGCGGTAACTCTTCCCACGCGAGGAACAACAATACAGCAAAGAATTCCAGCAACACTTCGGCACAGACGTCTTCAACATCACAGACACCTCAGGCGAAGATCACGGCGGATCTGTTCAGCAAGTGGGGCGCTTCGCTTAAGTCAAAATCGGCCGAGGTGAAGGGTAAACTGTTTGAGTACATCGTGAATCCTGCGACGAGTGCCAACAGTGTCAATGCCCCGAATGTGGTGGAGAAGCACGTCTCGGCATCTGAGAAGAATGGCCGAAGATATCGAAATGTCGCTCCGGTATTCAGTATTGACGATGAGAGTGAAGAGCCAGCGCATTCACCAACTGGAGAGGCGGAATCCGTGCCTGTGGATGAAACTGACGCCAAGGAGATTGTCCAGTTGCAGGCCTTCCTCAAGCAACCGGACGTTATCACGAGTTTCCGCTGCCAGGAAGTGCAGCTCAATGGACGCATGTTTGATAGTCATCTCATCGTGACGAAGACACACTTGGTGGTGCTGCGCGACTTAGGAAAGGGGCAGAGTCAAGTGATCGTGCGTCGTCATCTGTCCAGCATTGTTAAAATCACCGCCAAGCGACGTCACAGAGACTTGATCACATTCAAATACGGCGTGCCGGATGGTGAGACACTGCTGATCACGGACATGGATAGATTTTTGATTCCCAATGCGAGCAATGCCACAGAAATCGTGTCGCGCCACATCGTGCAACAGTTGGAAAATAGCAAGAATGCGTAGAAATCCCTCTAACCAATATTTATATTTAAAAACCTCTGTGTAAACTACTTTTTGTTGATTATTTTAAATATTTTGTATAAATTAGATGTTTTATTTGAATGAAGAAAGTTTCCTCCTAAGGTTTTTTGCTTCTCCAATCATTTAGTGCAATATTAAAAGGCCTAACAGAGAATTAATGTGTCTTCAGCGAATTTCGGGTTTTCTAGTTGTGTGTGTGTTTTTTTTTATAAGATCGTGAATTGGGTGTATGATTTTCGCGGGAAATATTCCGAATAGCAATCCGCGCCATCTGCCAGAAATCAGGAACACACAGCAAGGCGAATTGAACGCCACCACACAAGACGGCGGAGGGCAGTACTAGTGCAACAGTCTGAGTGTTTGCATCGCGACCAGGAAAATTGGAGGATTTTCGCTCGATACACATTGCAAATTATCAGTATTCCCGGTGAAAATCAATCTCGAGTGTCTCAGGCACTTGTCAAATTGAGTGCACTTGGAATTTTGAAGAGTTTCGCATTGTGTCAGGCGTTAATTGTTCACATTGGACTTTGTTTGGAGTGCTTCACATACTTTCTACATTAACTTTTCTACCCAAATTTCTGAGGATTTTACTAATTCGCCACTTTTTTGGACTGTGTGACTGCTATTGTCGCCTGTGGAGGGGCCATTTGGTGTGCAATTTGCGGAGGAGATTGAGGAAAATTCCAGACATCAGAGCGAAATACACGCGAAAGCGGAGACAAGGTGAGTTGCCTATATTTGGGGTGGGGAAATGTGAGGTTATGTGTTCCCCCATGGCGAGACTCCGCCACTTTTTTCTTGCCACTCTTTGGACCAAAGCTCTCTCGCTCGCACGCACGCACATGGTCATGGACGATGAGGCGCAATGAAGAAGTTTTGTGTCTCACATGAGGAATTTATGCTCTTTTTAGCAACATTCCGCTGCAACAGCTAATTTTGTATGCCCTCGAAGACGTGTGCACTTTTGTCTCAATAACGGTGCAGAATTCCGTGCGAGAGTGAGAGGGAAAAGAGCAGCCGAAAAGAGACACTTTAGCGATATTCGATGTTAATGCGCGCCCCACAAACAATTAATTAAGTCCAGCGTGAACGATTCGCTGGGGGAAGAAAAAGGGTCGTCGCACTTGGGAATACTTGCGCAGAAAATGCAAGGAGAGTCTAGAATTTCTACAAGCGGAAGTGTCTTGAAAATGTTCCAAATACCACAATTAAAATGTATTATTTTTTACCACACTTTGCATGCTTGATTGTTTGTCGCGCGATTTCCCATTCATAGGCTGTGGACAACAATTGAATTTATTCCTTTCCGGATAATAAGTAGTGAAAAAGCGCGATCGAGAAATTTGCTAAACCCTCAGCATTTGCGTCAATAAATGTCTGTTTCTATCTGCAAATAGCACTTGAGATGCCAGAGAAAAAATCTCGTGATGTGCACACGTGATAATGGCAATGTCAATGTCGAGAATAATGTTATTTTCTCAACTGACAAATTGGGTGAAAAAAGTTTGTCGCCTCCGCAACAATTACTTGGTGCTTTTTCAAGTGTTTAGCAGATATTTCCAAGTAGAACCAGAAAAGAGCCATAAGTGGTGAAATGAAGCACAAAAAGAGGGCGAAAAGTAGAAAATTTTCCATGAGAAAGCAATGAAATGGTCAAAAAGAATCAATTGAGAAACACAATTTGGATTGGAATAAGAATATTTGAATCAAATTCTATTTCAATTTTCTTAGGCACTTCATCGCTGGCATTCATTTTCAATATCAAGTGATAAAAGAGAATCAATCAACATCTCACAAATTAATTCGTGTTATCAAACAATAAAAAATTGAACAAGCCCTAGACAATTGTTCAGGCTTGTCACGTTTTCTTCTTCTTTGTTGAGACAGTCCGAAAGGCTATGAAGTTAGGAAAATCTGTTAATCATGAGAAAATATGTAAATAGTTGACATATAATTATACTTATCATTTACTTCCCATATTCTACGATCTGTTTGGGAGTGATTTCCTATTTTCCCTTTATGCGACTCACACTTATCAGATGAAGAAATGATCTTTGAGAGTTTCATCATGCTCCAGAAGCAGACACACTGACAACTTTATGCTAATTTTTCCCTGAAACCAAGAGAGAGAAAAAATCGATTCTTCTGGTTTGCTTTGAAATTTTCGTTATCGAAATTGAGATAGCGACAAAAATTGATACATTTGTGTGCTTTAAAATAATCACCTTTTCTTGGGTAAGAGGTGTAAAAATAGCAAATTTTTGGCTTTCACTTTTGTACTTGATCCCCTGAGGAAATCTCAAAACTTTATCAGGGACACTTATCAGGGGAAGTCTGGGTGTTTTTTTTCTGTCGTTGGCAACACGCGAGAAGGAGAGAGAATCTTCTCGAGGAGTGTTTAAAGTTGATTTTTCTGTGTCAATTTTGAAGGGAAATTAGCATGGAGTTGTTTTTGATTGATATCACCACATGGAAACACATCCCAACTGGCTTTTACACACAATAATATTTGATCTCCAACCGTGATTTTGGTGTGTGGATCGCGCTTCTTCTCATTTCTACGCAAATTAATTCGTTGATTCGTCAATTGTCGACCTATTTGCCCCAGAAATTATCACAAATTTGACTTTGACGAGTGCGAGAGATTCTTCGTTTCTTGTCAACACCTTCTGGCTCCGATGGTTTTTTTTCGGATAGAGGGATTGAGGCCATGCCGAGGCGATGGGGTGGTACAAGCGTCTTTGTAGTCCAAAAAAGCGACGAAATTAGCATAGCAACTCACTTAAAATTCAGCAGAAGATTGCGACTCATGATCTCTTTTCTCCAATCTCACATAATACTCCAAAATACGTTCAGTGAACTGCGCGCCACACGCTCTCGCGAGACGCGAAATTGTTTGTATTTGATGGAGATGCTTTTTCTGGATCATGTGAATGACATGGCTTGGTGAAATATTGCGCGGAAAAGGATTTGTCTTGCTCCAATTTGAGGCAACAATATTTATTGAGGATCTTTCGCGCGTGATGTTCTAATTGATGGCCTTTTTCTCTCATGTGCTCTGTTCAGGTCAACTGACTAAGAGGTGGAGTGGACTGTCAAGTAGATTCCTGTGCCAAGAGAGCGAGCAGAGAAATGAGATCTGACGGCCGGACAGTGTCCGAATGGGAGGACAGTGTTCTCTTTGATGCTGACGATCCTGACTTTTCGAACCTCACGGCCAATGGGAATGGCATTCTCAGCTCAAATCCACCTCTTGTGGCAACAAGTGCAACGGAGCGTCTTCACATGTTGAACACATTAATGCGAAAAGGTGAGTATTTCTTTTTTGTTCCACTCAAAGCCATAATGGGAAAGCTCTTACATGATGAACAGGGTTAGTTAAAAATGTTTATGTGTGTTTTTTTTTTACTTTATATTCCAAATTGAAATATACAATTTTACGATTTGCCCTGTTTTTAGATGTTAAAAATTCAAAAATAGTGACCATAAATTGTGACACGTGGATTTTATAGTTTCTTTTTCACTTCATTAATTATTTAAAGCAAAACCTCCGACTTTATTACATACATATATAGGTATGTTGAGAATGGGAGTGTACAATGAACGAAGAGAGTCACAATACTGTCTCAGTGTGAGGTTTTATTGCATGAGCGTGTAGGTAAAAACAATGCCCCGCAAAATTGCAATTTTTTGTGTAACTGTCTCACTTATATGAAGAACTTGACACCGTCAATTTGCCGAATCATCTTCAATGTTTGGGGCCATGCAGAAAATGTGTGAGCGTTGATTTATATTGCAAGTGACACGCAGTGAGTCGGCAAGGTGACACACTCTTTCGGGGAGGGCAAAGAGCATGTGTAATAATAATATAATTGAAGAAGTATTGTATATACAATGAAAAAATTCCCTACTCAACTCGACCACAGACGACAGCCTTTCACGTTTCATTCCACCATCCAGATCACCTTCTGCCTCGGATTCCATTCTCATTGGGGCGACACAGTGCCACTTTCAGCGAGACTACCCAACATTTCCCAAAGGTGAAGTGTTGGCGTCACTTGGGCCGAACCTACACATAAGCTCTCGTTCAATTGGCGCCCTTCACAGAGGGAATTCTGTAATAAAGGGGAACCACTGGGTGAAGTAACCTTTCGAGGGACTCGCCTGAGCTGTTGAATACTCAATAATTTACGGTGAGGCAGAATTTAGTGGGATTGCACTCGAAATAGAACAACCGCCCAAAAATACTACCTATGCGAGACAGTCTGATTGAGTCTCAAACAGAGTTGGTGAATTTATAGATGTGAAACCAATTCTGGGAACATACTTGTACTTGTCAGAGAATTGCTCTCGATAGTTGTGAAATATTGTCCGAACTGTCATAAGCCTCGATCCAGTTCAGTTTTTGTTGTGTAACTCGTTTTTTGAGTGGCATAAGACATTTTAGGCAATTACTAGCCTATATTTTTTGGCAACATGGCAAATTCTTGGAATAAATAGAATATCATAGAGTAAACAAAATCATTAACCTTATCTAGAAAAGTAGAGCTAATCACTCATCACCTCTGATCTTTGGGGGCATTTTTACAGGGCGAGTCTTTCTGTGTTTGGCAAATCGTGAAGTTGGGAGACAAGGTGTGAAACTAGTTTTCTGTAAAGGTGTCTTATTCAAATGTTATGTATCTCACCAAAAAGCCAAGTGAGTGGTGATTGCAGTTCACCCACTCGAAACGGAAATGTTATATTGAGGCTTTTCTCTCAACCTCTCGCAAATGGCTTTGCCATGAATGATTTATAAATTGCTCACAATTGTCCGTGCATGAGTGCAGAGGAAGAGGTTTATTTTCAATTTTCGGAATGACTTATCTTACCGAAAAGACGACAGACAATCTTCCAAAGCTGTCAGGAGACAGGTCAGATAATCTTGGTGTGGCCAAAAGAGGAATCTATTTATAGGATTCCCGATATTTCATCAAATGGCAACGAGTCACCTCATTTAAGACCTTTAACACCACCTCCTCTGAGCGTCGCTCTGTGAGTTTTTGGGGGCCTGTGGCAGTCGTGATAGCGAGTCGTTTGTTTTGTTGATAAAACATAACAAATTGTTGAGAACATTTCATCATGTTGACGGCTCTCTGTCAAAGCTGGAAATGAGTGTTGTGGGGATTTATATTTTTCTCCTTGTTTAATCCTATATACAGAGATTGTGAGAAATATCTTCTTTTGCACAGCAATGACGAAAAAGTGACTGTTGCTTCTTCGAATTAGAGCTTCACGGTTCTATATTTTATCGCAGTTTATCGCGAAAAACACCTAAGCAATTTACCTCTCATTACTTTTCGCTCTTTCGCGCAGCTTCAATATTTGGCTCCATTAAAGCAATTTCGCAAATTAATTTAATAAATTGATAAAAATTCGGATAATATTAATTACGGACGCGGTTAATTCGTGGTATATCACATAATTCTATGTGATAGTTGTATATTTTTCTTTATATGTAAAAATTTCCCAACACAATACATATTTTGCCTCACTGGCAATCAACACATTTGAGGCTATTTATTGAATTATCTCGCAGACGAGCCTCTATTTTGTATTTGAACATGATATTTTCTATCACATCTCGATGATTCTGCATTATATGCGGAGTGGAAAACAACTGACGTATGATGAAAGAAAATGTTCGTGTTTCTCGTATTTATGGCGTTAGAAGAAGATGCGATGAATTTTTGGATGCGCGATGTGAATGAATGATGGAATCTTATATATGAGAGTTGCAGTTTTGCCAATTGCGCGTGAATTATGAATGAAAATACTATAAGATGCATTGAACGAAGAGGAGGGAGAAAAAATCGGAATTAATTGCCGTACTTTCTCACATAGAAATAAATCTTTTTTTTCTCATTGAACATCAATGCCAATTGATTGGAATTTATATCAAATTTCTTCAATGATATTTTTATACTCTCAGCTAGAAAATTGAATTGAAACAAAAAGACAGAGAGGCAAAAAATGGGTTCTTTGTTACCCTATCGTGACCTAGACGGGCGTTAATTTTCTCCTGATGTGTCAAAAATATGTCTGGAGAAAAGTGGCTTGTGTCATATTTTTTTTCCATTGTTACATTTGACATGGTTTGTATACTTAAATATGAAATTCAGTGAAAATTGATCGTTGCTTACCCGACAAGTGTCTTCTTATAATATGTGTATGTTTTTTTTTTGGTAAGAGGAAGAATTAAATAGATTGGCAAGAAATTAGCAATCTGAGAGACAGTGTATAAATTATGTTTGTGGCGATCTTTTATAGCAAATATCAAGGCACATTGAAAGTGTTTTGGGTGAATGTACGTCTTTCATTTTTTTTTCTCGTTTAGCGCAGAGGGAAAATCTTGGGGTCAATAACACAGCATGACATACGGCGGAAAAGAAAATTTTCTTTCACCAGACACTTCCATAAATGTTGTCGAGATAAATTAATCGCCAGTTGACACGCTGCGTTTGTGGTGAAGAGATGGGGAGATAATTATGAGGAAAATGTGGGTCTGGGTCTAAAATTTATTTATCTTGTTCACGACAGATGGGAAATGCCAACAAGACATGGAAATTTACGGAAAATTTTATATCACCGCCACCACCACTTTTTTTCTTAAGTGAGTAAGTAAAACACGGCAGATGAATTTCGTGAGAAAAATAAATTCACTGACATGAGAGAATTTTATTATCTCTCTCCCTGAAATGCCCTTGGAAAAATGATTAATGCTAAAAGTGTCGCACAGTTTCCATCTCATTCAGCTTTCAACCGTGACACAAAATGCATCGCATGATAACTTTTCTTTTCCCAGAGCTTTATCACGCGTGTACCAAAGAAGGAAGGTTGTGTGTGCAATATATTGATGGAAGAGAAGGAAGACATTGGGCAATTTTGTGGGAGAAATAGCAATTTATTAGTTTATTTGAAATTTTAATGGCTAAATGCTCAAACTAATGAAATTGGGAGTGAGAAAATGAAAGGGGAAAGTCTGTATGTATATCCGATAAAGTATTAATGTCGATTCTTGTCGATGCTGTCGATAGTCTACTTGAGGCGAAATGGAAACACACTTTTTCCATTTCAGAACCAAGGTTAATCCCATTATAATTGATATACACTCTTGTATTATTTGTTGTAAAGCTTAACGATGGCCTACCCGGCGGGCAAAGAAGTCGGGTTTATTAAATTGATCGCCTGGGGTTGCAAAAGATGCCCAAAGAAAAATGCATTCTCCGTCTTAAAGTGCGGAATTGCGTATCTTGTCTTTTTTTCGTTAGGATTTCTTCGCTAATGTGTTTTGAAATATTTCATTTCAATTTATGGATGTTCGTACAAAATTTAAAAAATTAAATATTTATAAACCTCAAATTCTACTTTTTTTTGCTAAATTGATCGACCCATCTGCATTCATTGGCTTGTATTTTTTTTACTTCTATCAGTTTAAAATATTCAGAATTACCTAATTGATTTTGACTTCAGTCAGTGATACGCAGTTCACTGAAATTTCATTTTTTATAATACATTTTAAACCTTTTTACATTTGGATTATGCTTTTTGATAGTTATGTATCATCTACTCATTTTTAATATTTACGTCTTATGGTTTCTTGTTGGTATTGGACTGGTGGTAATGTTTTTACTCTTATTTGGAGGCTTCTGACTCTAATTGAAAGTATAGTTGAATTATGTGCATTGTTCATTCTTCTGGCTGATGAGGAGCTATTTCCGGAGTTGACTCATTAATCAGATGGATAAAGTCAATTCAAATAAGTGGTAGAGTATAAAAAAAATACATTCACTTGCGTTTTAAAAGATTGTCTGAAGTGTGAAATTACGTTATATCGTCTACATTTTAATATACAGTTGATAGGGGCGATATTTTCAAAACAATTTTTATATTAATTTTCGCATTTTAATTTCCACTCGGTTTCTTGTGAAGTATAAAGTCCAAAAGTTGGCATATTGCTATGTATACGGCGATATGCGTTGTTACATTTTTGTTTTTCCTATGCATACCTTATGAGCACGTATCGAGATCGAAAGTCAATATTTTCTTTGGATACAATATCCTTGAAGTCAGCTGGGCTCTGGGGAAATACCATATTTATAGATGATCCAGTGGAGAGTCATAAAGGTGGAAAATTGTCAGTTTACTCAGTAATCGAATTTTAATCAATTTATTATCACACCCTCACGAGAATTGTGTGGCTATTTTGAGCAGATCAGTCAGTAGCGTCACATGTGTGAATGGTATAGGAAATGTTGACCAATACATGTAACATTTACAGCAATTCCCCATCAATTACTCGTCAATTGTGTGGTGGAGGAAAATTTTCATGAATATCTTTTCGCACTAAACAGTCTTTTTTGTGGGCCTCCTGCTCATTTTGGCGGTTCACAAACAGAGAAATAAATAGAATTATTCAAGGAATTTTTGCATTTCAAAATATCTATGGCTTACAAGTGTTGAGATAAAAAAAAAAACCCGCCGAAATGTTTGGTTTTGCAATCGGCTAGGCTATAAATAGAATACTTGTGCCTAATTTTAAACTAGTTTCTTCCATTAATATTTAAACTTGTGTGGCTCTAATATTGACTCTCCTGAGAGAAGATGCAAATAATCGCGAGAGGCAACCTTTTAGTGGGATTTTTTTTCTCGCTTATTGTGATTCTAGCTAGCTTTTTTTTGTCTCGCGCTCTCTCAAACATGGTGTGCCAAAAGGAGAGGTGTTCTGGTCTTTGCAAATATTTTCCTTTGAAATTGTGATTTGCGAGTGGAATTTTTTGTGCATGCAATTATCATCCGCAATTGACTTTTTTCTCACCTGTATGGTTAATTAAACTGTCGATGAGCCTTTTTGGGTATAATACGCAATATTTCCATGAGAAGAATAAGCGGGGCATTATGAATAATTACATATTTAATAATGAGTCCGCGCGTTGTGAATTATAAATGAAAAACAAATACACGAGCGCAAAATGTGCTCAATTTCCGGAACATATTCCATAAATGGATGCTTATTTCTTTTCAATCGTCCAGCAGCAGCATAAGGCCAGAGGTTACGAGGGTGACCCGTGGGGACACACATAGCGTTGGTTAAAAAAGTTTATTCTGTGGCGTTTGAACTTGACTCCATAATGAGCCCCCCGCAATCGGTCAATGAATGAAACATGAGTTCACAAGGAATATTTTCAGAACTTCTTCTGCTTTCATGAATTGAAATTTTCCATCACCACAAACCATTTACGGTGTGAAGATGTCGTCGTCGCGTGGTATTTGGAAAACTGTCAGAGCACTTCTTCTTTATTTTTTTGTGAGATATGTAAGTATATTTTTGGGAATAGGAGTGCCTCTCAAAAGTGGACACCTGTTTTGTCTATTTGCAGAGATGTGCTTCTTCGGTTCGTGTGTGCAAAAAGCACAAGACACACACACACACAGACTATACTTTCTGACCATTGGAATGAAAGTAAAAATAAAAATTATGTAAATGACCCAAGCGAGGTGAGGAAGTCATTAAGGCATTCCTCTTTTTTCTTCACTTCTTATCAACCACTAATGCTCACATAGAAACAGAGTAACTGTGTGAAATTTGTGTTTGGGAGAGTTTGTTTTGCATGCCAATAAAGCAAAACAATGATGATCGTCCGGTCAAGTGGCGCGAGTTTTTCACTGTGTGCCATGAAATTAAAATGTGACTGATATTCTTTTTTCCTCGGGAAAGGGAGAAGAGTAGAGAAAAGGAAAAATGACAAGGGGCGAGTTACAGAATTTAATGAGTTGCATTGTCAGAACCCACTATAGAAAGCTTTAACATTAAGAAATGTCAAGAGATGGATTAGCGTGAGTGATTTTGTGAATTGTAGCAGAAATCTTGTTTACGGTAGTAGATCTTTCTCTTTTTGGGCACTTTATCATTGCTTGAGTTATCAAGAGGTACAATTTCACTGATAAAATAATGTGTGACAAACCCCTTGACGGAAACCTCATGCAGTCTGTGTGATTTTCGAGTGGTATTTTTTTTTCTTTGGCACGTGGCCATTCATGAGTTAAACGTCAGATTACATTCAGCACCATTTTAAAAAATCATGTGATTCTTCTAATGTTTGATGAAACAAACTTTCCCAATTGTGCGACAGTCAGAGTCAGGAAAACTGACCTCAAATGTATAGTGATCTTCAGAGACAGAGAGAGAGAGCTTTGCAAAATAATTAATATCCATTTAATCCGTAGTATTATTGTTGACTGCGGTATCTTTAAAAAAAAAGTATTTCCGTGACATTTCTCTCAAAAACGTGGCGCCTTAAAAAAGACATGTTATGTATATTTTTTCTTGGTCAAACTGCGTGACTTTCTCAAGGGGATTTCAAGGAAAGAAAACGCTTGTGGGAGAAGTTGAAAAAAGGTTAAACAATGCAACTTTTTACAGTGAGATATTCTAATCAGGCGACAATCTAATCTGAAAAAGAGCTATTTATTGCCTCTGAAAACATGTGTGAGAACCAATGGCGACAAGTATGATTCAATAGTCACGTTTACTAGGTAGAGACTCTTCGCTGATAGCCCACCTGATGAATTTGCCCCCACTTTTTCCTGTACATTGCGAATTTCCCTGGGGTTTTTTCACCAGCTTTTCCGTCACTCATAACATGTGATTGATGATAGCACAAAGTCCCAAAAATAGCTGAAAAAATCACAGTGGCAAAAAAGACGACAAGAGAAGCATTAAGTAAATTAAAAAAATACGCTTTTGATTGTCTGCGAAGAATTATTATTGATGATAAGGGTAATTATTATTTTTTTTCTATTATTCGACAGGAAATGAAGAGAGTGAGAACAAAAAAATCATCTGGAACATTTAATCATGAGTCAGTGATTCTTTCACTTTTACGAAGTTTTATTGTTTTACTGGAGTAGAAAATATTTGTGGCTTATTTGCTCTTATAAAGAACTTCTCATGTGACATTGGGTTGTAAAGGTACATATAGTAAATATTTTTAGGAAAACGCGATATGACGAAATTGTGCGCATGTAAATAAAAATAATCACGTTTCTGGAGGACTCAACTAGAGAGAGGTTGATGAACACAGTGTGACCGATCCTAGGTTATAATGCTACTAACCTTACAATGCAGAAAAAAACGGCAAGACAAATGGTCGTAAAGCAGCAATTTCTCAGCAATAATTTTACTGGCAACGAGTATCAATTAGTGAAAACAAATAGATTACTTTAGAAAACATGGTGGAATGTGAACAAAAGGCAGTCCAATGATTTTTTACAAGCCATTATTAAGGTGAGCATGAAAAAGGGGTATCTTGTGTGTCTGAGGAAGAGTTCCGGATTGAAACAATGTCAGTGCAATTTGCGTAGTGAAAGAGAGCTTATTTTGATAACTACGTTTATTGTTTGACTCTAATTAAACAAGGTAAAATTTATACAAAGCATGAGAGTTCGAAATTTTGTGTTTGTATGATCAAATATAAATACCGCTCGTGAATTTGTTCATGTGATATTAAATAGTAATACAATATTCGCTGTATTTCTCTATTAAGTAACAATATTCATGTATCAGAAAATATGTGCAAACTAAAGACTTATTTTTTTCTGAGAGTTTCTCTGCGTATTTTTGTTTTTACTTTATCACGCGAAATTTCTTTAACAATTAAAAGCAAGCGTGGGACATATCGGCTGCGAGAACCTTATATTTCTTCCACTTTGAGAAGACTTGTGATTATTCACAGTTTTATGACATTCTCACAATATATACGAGTTCACATTGTCACTATGAGGATGTCACTAGATCAGCTCGTGTATCTCTCTCTCTCTGAAATCTGTTTATTTTTCCTTCTTTCCCGCTCAGATGCGATTGTGTGGTGTAAATTACACACATGAGAATTGTTTTGTTTTAATTGTGGCACGCGTGTCTTTAGTGCTAACATGGCAAAAACTTTCTGCAGACGCTCATGAGACTTAAGTGTGCGAAGTTTACAATTTCATTGTCTTATCTCTGCGTGAAATTTAACAGTTCTCCCTTTTCTCCCCTTTGCAATCCTATTTTGCTGCCTTTGGCGATATCTCTCTGTTTATTTTTCTTCTTGGTATTGATATTGCGCGAGGAAAAAGTGCCTTTGACACTTCTTCTGAAGTGGAGACATTAAGATAATTTTTTTTGTCGTCACGTCTACTGTTTGAAATGGCAAGAAATATAATCATGAGATGCCATATTATTTATTAATGTAAGAGTAAATCATATCTCTGGAGCTTTGTGAGGAGTCGTTGCATTGTTGCAAATTGGTGCTCGGTGCTCGTGTATAGGAGGAAAGCCGTGAAATTTAATTTGCTGGTAGAAATGTAGGATTGCAGAGAGCACTTCGCCTAATGAGAGACGTTGTGGCAAGAAGGAGGATCGTTCAATGGTTGTTTTCCCATTATATAAGATGGAATGGGAGAAAATGTAGAGTAATTATTTTTATAAATATGGTCTCCATTACAAATTGATCTGTTTCATATACTGAAGGTGTTATTCTTGAGCCTTGTCAGTCCACAATTCTCACTGTAAGTGTATGTAGGTGATCATTTCGCATTACATTTTTTGTTTGTACATATTTATTATTACCGAGATTTTGATTCTATTGGGATTTTGGTTTAAGGTATTTTAACGTATACAACAAAAGAGAATTTATGCAGGAGTTAAAATAATTATGATCATGTTTGTGGCCTAGTGTTCCACTTTGACGCCACATATCATCTCGCGTTCCTGTGACATTTCATCACCTTTCCAAAGGTGATGAGACGTGCATTTATTTTGGATGCATCACCTTGTTGATTGACTGAATTAACTATTGATTCAGCTCATTCTCACGTTATCCCATTAAGACAACAACATGAATTTATAGCTTCTCATCAGCAAAGATCTAAATATGGTGGTAAAAAAATGTTTCATGTGTGACACTGAGTCACTTCGGTATTGATGAAGTGAATGACAGAAATCACTCAGTTTCACTAATTAATGAAAAAAATTCATTTCATCTTCTGTTCGTGCATTGAGAAATTGATAGTATAAATATGAAATTATCGATACTCTTAACTGGGATTCTCAAGAATAATGTTGATATTGCTAAAATTATCTTTCTAGGCCAAGTGAAGTGTTGAGATGTAATTTCTCGCATGTCCGTGGCAGTGAATTTACAACTTGAAATTACATAAAATATGCGAAAACAATATTCTTCTGCATCTGAAAATAGAATTGCGTGGAAATTGTCATAAAAGTTTTAATGTGCAAGTGAAATCTTCAAAACATTACGTGTTTGTGTTATTTCTTTGCACATTTCGCTGAATTAGCATGAAAAACTTTTCCATGTGATAATTTTCTATAATTATTTGTGTGATGGCGAAGAAGACTTATGTTATATATCGTCAATTGTGTGTGAGTCAGAAAGTTATAAACTAAAGTTTCTTTTGACATCATTAAACTTGCTAAATTAACAAGATTAGTTAATTATCTTTTTTCGTCAACGAGAGAGTCCTTGCGGTTTGTCCATGAGGAAATGTGACGAAGACTTTGAGAATGTCTCTGTGAAGAGCTTTGGAGAGACAGAGTCAACGTGCGTGAGTTGTTGATGTTGAGTCCTACATTTATTTTTATGTTTCCCATCGCGGTTGTGTTTTTCAAAAATTCACAATATTATTGTATATAGAAATGACGTCTCACATGTCATCGCATTTCCTTATTTATCACAACCATCCTCGCAAATATTGCGCCAATATTGTGTTTTAGATTTCTTTTTTTGCACGCTCCTCAATTGGTGTTTGGATGCAAATAAATCTAACATGATAGATGGCAATATGTGGCAGAGTGTTTTGCAGTTTCTAGCAAAGTGATTTGACAACCAACACATATGTCTTTGTTCCATTTATTGATATTCTCATGAACATTCAAAAGTCTGATAAAAAAGAGTTAAACCGTTGTAGTTAAAAAGTGCTGTATCGCACTATGATAGATGTTGACGCCTTCTCTGGAGTTTTAATTTGACTGTTATGTATCTACTCCAGTCACCTTGTCTTGTGGGACAATTTTCAATCTTCTTCCTGCTTCATTGAACTCATGCATCTTTTGGCCTTTGTGCAATTGATTTTGTGTCTTTGTTGAGCTTCAATCTCAGCTATTCTTCCGCTGTTTTTGCTCTAGACTTTCAATTATTATCCCATTGACGAAGTTATGTGAATGGCGTTTTTATGGGTGTGTGACCACGAAATTCAACCAATATAATATTTAATATGTATTTTTCACATACATATTGTCATATATGACGTGTGGCGAAATTATTTAAGCTGCAAAACATATGGCGGAGTGTGTAGTGACAAGAGAAAGGAGAGATATTGTTAGGTGATGAAAAAGGCAATCTTACGTCGTTCACACTATTAATAAATTGCTCAATAAAAGCGATTGTGGTTAGGAAAAATGCACTCATTCGATGAATTTTGCGCATCTCTTCCCTGATTCTCGGTAATTTCACCATATATATTTAGCATAAACACACACGCTTACAGTGGGGGAGAGAGTAAAGAGACATGCAAAGCATGGGCGTTCTGCAGACAGCTCGCTGACGAGGCATTAAATCACGGTAATCATAACAGTTCGAACAGCCTCGAATATTCTGAGGAATAATAAAGCGTGATAATTTGGTTATCTTTCTGAGAAGTTGTATCAATTTCTGTGACTTCTGCTCTCTTTTCTTCTTGGTGCTGCTTAGCCAGACAATAAAGATATTTTGTTAAAAAAAACAATTGCAGAAGCAGTTTTTCTATTACGAAATATGCGTCTTATTTTGTGACTTTAGTAGAGCCGACAGATGGGACTATGTCGTGTATCTGTCTGCTTGCTTGTGTATTTCATGTCAATAAAAACTTAAATGGACGTCTTTTTCTTAAGTGTTAAGACGTATCGGATCTGTTATGCCGTAAATACAGCTTCAGTGACATCAGAAAGTTCGTAGTAACACGTCACATGGAGCTTTATGTATAAATTGTATCCCTATTGTATTCGTTTTCATTGTACTTAGTAAAGCAAATACTGAAGTAAAAGAAATAGAATTACCGTTGGAAGTCTACATTCTACTTACTAACATCCGTTGCTGGAAATTTCGATCAATGTTGTTAGATAACAGCATATTGCTTAACCTACACTTAAACGCTTGAGGGTTTAATGCTCTCTTGTTTCTTTCCTAGCTGCGTCAATAATTTTATAGTTGAAGATCAAAATCAAAAATGACGAATAATTTTTGTGTCACCTAATTGTATTTCCCTCATAGAACTTTGTTTATAGTTCTTTCTTATGTAAAGCTATAGAAAATCCCGAGCAACAAGTTTTATTTAAAAGAAAAACCCCAGTAGATTTCTTAGATCTTCTAGCATTAAATTGGTCTGTTGATTGGAAAGCCCGCAAGTATTCTCTGGACCACAGATTCGTATTGTTGCAAAGGGGAAATCGGTTACTCATCATCTCGCAGTGAGTGCCAAGAACGAGATTGGGAAATATGAACGCGGGGGAAATGGTTTGTGGATGAGGGAGATTGGACGGAGAGGAGAAGCCTGTGATAACGACATAGGACGCCTACGGATTCTTTTTGCCGCCATACCGCACATGAATTTTCCCCACTTTGGAGTAACGTCACAGACAATCCCACCATTCGACGGGCCCCGGAGAGGCGCCAATACTCACACACACACACACTACCATATGGCTTATGATAAAGTTATAAATACTGTGGGACTTCCACGATTCATGCTCAGTCGATAAATGTTAAGCTTACCTCTTGGTTGGTGTCTTTCAAGCTCCCATTAGTGGTCTGTTAACTTTGGCTTTTTTTGGTCTTTGGCGTTTGCGATTGTGGATTACAATAAGTTTTGCAATTTTCGTGGAGATTTGAGATTCGAGTGCGCGCGTTTTGTGGCACAATTTGCAAATCATCACGGATTCGCGAATCCAGTGCGAAAAGCTCATTTGCCCACGGAAGATATAACAAGAAAGGAGTTTTATTTGTCTTGTGCGGTAGTGTGATTTTTTTTGGATAATATCAAATGTAAGTTTGACTTTGGTTTGTGCTTTTCACCTTACAGTCAAAATAAATGTTGGATTACCTATAAGCATATTGTGAAATTGGAGAGAGGGAAAAAGCTCCTCAAGGTCTCATCTGAGAGCCACAATCCGTCTTACCGGCGACAGTAATCTCACGTTACTCTTTTCTGGCGCCACAAAGTGTTGTATAGTGATTAGTCGAGCAGAAACTCTGCATATTTTACATTGTATAGTTGTGTATATTGAGTTTTTTTGTTAAATTCGTATTCAGATGCTCGATAGTATAGTGAAAAGGCGGACTTATGTCAGGTGCCATTAATTGACTGGGGCTTTTTACTGGCGGTTTCTATTTTTTTGCCAAAATCTGCAAAATGCGCTTCAGAAAATTAGTATTTACTAGACGTGCGCGAACCTATGATCGTTGAGAGACAATTGCTTAGGCCAAAAGAACTAGTTTGCATTCAAGACTGGCGGTGGGTAATTTATGTAATTGACTACATGAGAGTGTTATATAAAATGGTGTGTAGTGGGAAGTTAGTGAGGCTTAGGGAAGAGAGAATTCAAATTGTGAGACAAGAGGAAGATGCCACAGCTATTCTTAGTTGATTTTGCATGTGATGGTTCTTTGTGCAAATTGCCCATGTCGCGAGAAGAGTGTCTGCGGGGCTCAGTTTTCGCCAATTGAAACCTATTGAATGTGTCCAACACGCAAATGGCATAAGAAATTATTAATACTATGTGTTGGCTCCTTTTTGGAATGCGCAGCAAATGATGCTGGTCATGTCCAGTTCACGGCAGTAAAATCTGTTCTTGTCCAGAGAGGCGCGAGATAAAATACTTGCAACTCCTCTCGGAGATTGTTTTATAATGCCAAGAGTTGGGTGGTAAGGAAGAAACAATAAATTGCCATTTAGTCTGACATTGCTTAGAGGAATTTGCAAAGTCTCCTGCAAAGTACACTTAAGTGCATATGCAAAAGAGGAGAAAGACACATTCATTTGTGAGGAGAGCAATTATAAATTTGTACACTGTACTTTTGCTCGAAGGCAAATATTTTTCTATCTATACATTATGTCAATTTACACGGAGAAAGGAACAAATCTCTGTCTTCCTGAAAGTCCACACCGTGAGTGTGTGTGTTCGCGAAGGTGGGAAGGCAAACATATATGCTAAAAATCATTTAGAGTGAGAGATATGAACGTAAAAAAGAGAGGTGAGAAACGATGGTGGCCAGAGAAAGTGATGCCTTCATTTAATCAGGAAATGATCAATTTCATTTTACAAAATTTCAACGCACTTTGAGGGGTTTCGTGCATATAAAAAAGAGAGATACACACTAATCCCGATTTGGCCTTTGTCGTGATATAAAATGTCGATTTTCTCCAGAGAGCAAAGATGCTTTTTGTGGTTCAACAAACTCAAGAGAGGTTAATTGCTTGTTTTTTAGTCAAAATTCGCACAAGGCCAATGTGGACCAAACAAAATATGTAAGGAACTACTCTTGAGGCTTTCCACCCTCACAGCATTGCACATGACTCAATGCGATCTGAATACAGAGAGTGTATTGAAAAAAAAGTCCCGCAATAATATTTGCATAAAAGAAGAATAAAATTATCGAATAAACATTTGACGGGGGAATTTCTTGAGTATCACAAGAACTTATCGATTTGTCATCAAAAAAAAACTAGTACAGCGGAGGAAAAATCCCACAGAAATTCATTCGTTGTGAAGGTGAAATTCGCATGAAATTTACATAACATTTTTTATACATGTACAAATATCTTCTTCGTTCATCGCTTTTGATTGAGTGGAATGAAGATGTTTCATTTACACAGTTTTTGCTTTGGATTTGATGCAATTTCTGTGGATTGCAAGGTAATTTCTCCCTCTTGAAGACACTTTTCGCTTTTTTTTATCATGTACAAAGTGAACACTTTGGCAATATATAATTTGCACACGTTTTCAGTGGTTGGAGGAATAAGTCGCAGCGGCGGGATTTGTCGTCTTCATCTTAATATCTCGGTTTTGTTTCGATCTCAAATTGTGCTCAATTATGTTTTTATTCACTTGACATCATCCTGAACACGTGAAAACGTCTTTAATAAAAATGACCTGTCTTTGTTTAATTAAAATAACACTTTTTCTTCTAATACATACTCTGTTTTATTTGCGCATAAAATAAAGATACTTTTATTCTTTGCTTGCAAATGCGAATATTTAATTTAGCTACACCTGGGCAAATATGATATAAATTGTCAAATATTACTGCTGGATCTTAATGTGTTCTGACAAGAACTAGAATTAATCTAAAACCTTCCAGTAAATTTCATGTGGAACACAGGTGTTATAATATAAGTCATTTTCATTTACACGACCTTTTGACAAACTACGCAGTTTGTTAAATTTTCAGATCTATAATGGATATAAGAAATTTTTAATTTCAATTGATTGATTTAAGTGAAATCTGCGCCGCTGAAGCTCTTGCCTTTTATTCATATATTATCTAATATATACTGCGATATTTTAATTTAACAACACACTCGAGAGAGTGTTGAAAGAGTCTTTTTTCTCGCCTTGACATAAAACACTTTTTATCCAGGTTGTATGCGTGTGTTTGATTTAATAATTCGCATTTACCAACAGTGAACAGGAATTACACTCTATGGTACAAATATTAGTTCAAGTGGTGAATATTTAGAGCAATTTGTCACATATAAATATTAATTTCTTTTATCTACAATTTGCACTGTTGCTGCATGATTTAATTGGCAATATGCAGGGAGACTTATTGTGTGTGTCGCTCGTGTAATTAATTGGAAGTCAATGCATCGTCTTTTTATATGTGAATCACGACAGAAATAGGTATGAATTTGTGGGATTACTTTATGGGTGTCTCTTTTGTCGGCATTGTGAGTGCAATTAAGAGAAAATTGACGACTTGTCGACACAGTGGTGTATTTTAATAGCCATGTACAGCGAGAGTGAGAGAGAGTGAGTTCAGAGAATTCAGGCGCTATTTGTGGATTTATTCGCCAGACGATAAGCGCGTGTGATGCAATTTTCCGGGGGCATTTTTCCATGAAAGATTGTGGGTGACATTCGCCGGGTCAGAATGATTATCATGCTTTGTAGTGGTGTTAGCGAAAATTTGTGGATTTGGAGACTCGGGTGTGAGATTAGGAGTATTTCTCGCGTGATTTACTCTTCCACATCATGATGGGAGTTGGGAACAGATGTTTAGTGTTGGGAAAGTGGTATAAATTGGACTAATCATGTGAGAAAATGCGCGGTCGTTTTGCTAAATTTCCGACTGTAAAATTTTCCATGCGAATCCAGACACAAGAGAATTGGAAATGGTCTGGAAAACTGGCTGTGTTGAGGTGCGGGTTGAAGCGAAAACGCCTCTTTGGGTGGTTGATGAGCGCAAATCAATATCCGAGTGGAAAATTCCACGGTAAGGTTTTGGCATTTCGAAGTGCGATGGTGACGAGCATCCTTTTCACCCTTGTCCTTGGGGTGGAAAACAAGATTAATAGACTTTCACAACAATTTTGTGGGTGAGCAAAGGACAAAGGGAGGCGGCAATGGAATATGTTAAAATTGTGTTGGGTAATAATATTGAATTCCGGGTGTTTAGCATGCTGTAATGTTCTATCACGAGACGAGGAATTTATTTAATGAATTGTGGGCGTTCATTCATGTGCCCACAACAGTCAATTATATTCTCGTGAAATCTCCGTCATGTTGGAGTGAAAAGCGAACTCCTCCACTTTGTCAGCATCAATGGTTTTGCACACGATATTCAATTTCCTCGTAATATTTTGCTATAACTTTCTGTTTTTTTCGCAGCCTTGAAAGACAAGACGGTCGCTTTTATCGTTGCCAGAGATTCTGTGGGATTTTCCATTGCAAGGATAGAGATAGGGATGTTGTCTGAGTGTGACAATTGCGGAAGTCTCCAATGACTCCTCACATTAGGTTTATTAACAATCAATTTTGGGGACTTCCTGCAGTATTTTTCTGAGCATTTTCACGTGAATTTCACACTCAATCGCACCGAGCGCGTTAATCAATCTAATCAACCCAAATAAATAGGCGAAAATGAGTGACAAGTCGCGAATTCATGGAATGTTAGGAGTCACACTGTCAAGAGAGTCTCTTTATCAGTACGCAAAAGTTGCTCTAGAAATGCTCAAGTTCATTCACAATGTTTCCATGTGAATGCAGCGTGATAACGTTCCACCACGCAATTTTCATGGAGTTAAACTATTACCGCCAATCCATGGAGAGATAATTGATGAATTAAAAGTTCATTGGAAATGCCTTCCAGGCTGTAATTAAATTGTTGGCTAGTTGGGCGTTTTTTTTTTTGTTATCAGAGGAAGTCTCAATATATTTGTGGGTCAAGAAGTTTCATGTTTTTCTCTCTCTCTTTTCAGTGCCTTCAACAATGTCCGTTGCGAGTGTTCAAGCACCTCATTTGGCCGAATTGTGCTCGTCTCTCGGGTGAGTGTCTGTCTAGTCTTCTAGTGAGAGCAAAATTCAGAATGATTCACCTGAAATGATGAATGCTAATTGCATGCTCATTTGTTATTCTAGTCGCTCGAGCTTGAGTGTCTCATCGTCACTGTCTGATTTGGTTGGGAGTCCGTTTGAGATTTCGGCGGACAATGTCCTGACCATTGAGGATCTGCGCGTGCAGATGGGCTCGTGCTTCACGTGTGGAGTTTCCTGGGCGGAGGATCACGTTTCGCTGGACTGCAGCGAGTGCGGTGGCTACGGCCTGGAGCGGCCCTGCCCGCTCTGCGATGGCAGCTGTGGCAGCACCTGGAAGAGGGATTTCACAATGGTGAGTGTTGCGAACAGCCACAAATCCACCGTCAAGCCGATGGAGGGGGAGAATTGTGAAGACTGAATTGTTTCTCTTCTGCAGTCCCATGCTTCCGGAAAGGCGAGGTGGCAGGGATCGTGCCCGGCGCATCCGATCAACCTTCCGCCTGCCATGGTGCTGCCCACGATCGTCACACCCGCCACAGTTCCACCCACTTGTGGGGCCACGCGGAATCAGTTCCTGGCCCAGGAGCTCTGCGCTCGGCTCGAGAAGCTCTCCACGCAGACGTGATCAGCTCCGTCAAGGCGAAAGTGCCTGAAAGGCCGACATGAGAAAGAGAGCATTATTCGGGCTCACGTTGCAGTTGAGCCTGGGATCCTTCAGAAGTACTTTAATGTTTTATTTTTCCTTTTTCATTTGATATAATGGAAATGTTTGTAAGTAAATTATATATATATATTTGTAGTAATTCTCTGGAAGAAATCTTGTACACAACAAACTTTATTGTCAAGGGCGAAATTTTGACGGCAATGTGGCACTTTTTTGTGCTGCAGCTTGTCGATTTTCGGCGGGGATGAAAATCTTATGCTATATAAAAAAAAAAAACATGAAACCCTTTTTGTAAAAATTTGTGAATATATAGAGGAAAAATATTGCAAAAATTCAATAAGACTGTGGCGCCAAAATGCTCAATTCTGGACATTAGTTTAATTTTTAAGGGTGGTGAAAAAAAGGGGAGAAATATTTGAGTTTGTGCATTTTATTGAGTGTCATTTGATATTTTGCCAAGATTGTAGCGCTACAGTTATCAAAATTCCATGTGAAACCAATCAAAATGCTCACTATTTGGCAAGTGAAAGCAATATGTTAAATAGACCGTCAAATGAAGCCTATAAATTTTCAACAAATGGAATTTTTTTTTTCTTTGCGAAATAGCAACTAAAAGAATTGTATTGGCATTTATTTGGACAGATAACGTTTATAAAAGTGTTTAACTACAAGCTTTTAGCGGGATTTTGTGAGGCGGAAAAGGCATTTGAAGAGAATTTGTGGGCATATTTCGATAGTCTGAACTCTTTTTTTGTTTTTCAAAATTCAGCCATGCTACAAAGTAAGAAAAATCCCATCAAGAGTGGTTGATAAAACCCTGAAGAGCAGCAAGAGCATTCTAATAAGTTAATTAAATATTAAGAAAGCCCCATTATATTAAAATTTAAGAATGTGTGATATTCCGGAAACAATTTATATACTGTATAACTTGTAATTATAAATTGAAAAAAATGGAAACCTATAAAAGAGATAAAATATTTACACGATATAATATATTGTCAAAATTGCAGGAAAGGAGGATTTGTATTGGAAGTGTTGTTTCTTTTAACAGAGAAATATTCTTCTGGTGAGGATTTTCTGTGAAAATTTCCAGTGATTTTTTTTCTTTAGTCTGCATTAATTAAAACTATCGCACATTTTTTGGAAGGATTTCTTCACAATCTTATTTTTCAAGTGACAAAATATGTTTTCTTCTTCCTCACAGAAAATAATTATGTGTTCCTGACAGAGTAAATTGCAATAGCGAAGAAGAAGGAAATGTTGAGTTTTGGAAATAAGATTGACTAGAGAGATGATTTTTAAAGACAACAACTCACTACCATTAAACGATAATTTGTAATTTATGTTAACGAAAGCATTATTTCTAAGTTGAAGATGACTTTATAAGCACAAATCACTTGACATTCAGAGAGTCTCACATTTTTCATCAAGCGAATTTTTCTTTGATTTTTTTCTTCCCAACCTTTTGCTATAAAATATAACATTTCAGACATTGAAGCGCAAAAAAGACCAAAGATGAGCAATATAAAATTTTCATTGTGATGTCTCTGAATTTGGTGATGGGCTTAATAGAGAATTTTACCTTACTAGAAAATGTCTTTTTTTTTCGTCATTATGCAGAATAATTATCTTCAACACTAAATTATTATTTATTAGCTGCAAAGCAAGAGGAAAATAGAAAAAATAGATGAGCAAATAAAAAAAACAGATTTTTCTTTTGTTCTTTTAGAATTGGAAAGAATTTCTTATGCAAAAATACCACTTATACCTATAAGCTACTCTTTTTATATTGTCAAACGCTATGATTTCATTTATTAATAAATATTTCTTTTCCATTTTATTTACGAATTGTCTTTTACTCCTTTCTGGCGAATCAGCAAAACTGACAATCTGCTAATTTCTCGATGTATTGTGTATTTTCGAAGCAAATTGAAGGAATCGTTGAACAAAAATTACTGAAGAAAATCACTTGTCTGATTTCTTTTCTAAGTGCAGCTTTCCGCTTTGTGGAATTTTCTGAGAGTGTCAGGAAGTATTTTTGTCGATCATGAATCAAGATAATCACGTGAATCCAGATCTACAAACTGTCGAAAGGCAAAATTATATGTATGATACTGAAGTGAATGCGAAGAAGACACCAGGAAGAGAGAAAGAAATCGCTTGTGATCCAGAAGGTGAAGAAGGCAAGAATAACTTTTGGAAAACAATAGAAGAGAAGAATTTATTCACATCTCTGGATCGGATGATTGGAGACATCATTGGTGGAATCAGTGAAATGCAATTGAAAACTGAATCGCCACCGTCGACTGGGAAGACGGGAAAGACTGTGAAACTGAATCGGGGTTATGAAAATCTGATGGAAGCAAGAAAGTGTGTGGATTCTCAGCTAGAGAATATGTTGCACATTCCTTGGGTACATTCGGATCAGCCCAGAATTTTTGAGACTACTTCAAATACGTCCAGGAGTCAGAAGAGCCAGAAATGCTGCTCGCGGACATTCAGATGCGAGAGCAAAGACTATGAGAATTTGAAGAATTGCAGAGACACTGTGGCCAAACTCTTGAACCGAGAACTTGATACCATTGCCAGAGAAAGAACTGCACAACACTCTGGTGGCTCAGGATGTGGAGATGGATACTTTAAAACTCTGTACTCCCGGAATGTCTCACCTGAACCCATGGAAAGTGTCTCTTCGGATACCATCAAAATGCATCGCAAATACATTATTGACAACATTTTTGCACTCTGTCAGCAACTCAATGAGCTGGAAAATCTGTATAAAATGTAAAAATACCGCAAATCAATGGAAAATTATATTTTACAAAATGTTAAACTCATTTGAATCTGCGCGCTCTTCGGGGAAACATCGCAAACATCGCCAGATGACATAGCGGAGTGGGACGGATTTGGGACACTGTCATTTGGAGTGTTTTGCGAAAAAAGTATTCCAAAATGGATAAAAAGCGCGTAAAGACCAAAAGGCGCAAAGATGTAAGTAATTCTGGGGTGGCGGGCTGTTCTTGGGCATGTCTTGAGTGCAATGAAGTTTGCCCGGAAAAGGGGCGATGTTGTTCTGGCAAGATGTGACCTTTGTTCACCGCGACTGTCTTGGAATGTGGCGCCCAGTTTTCAGGGCTTTTCCTTTGCTGGACAGGAGAGTTCAAACCCAAATCCACTTACTGATGGATTAAGGTAGAAATTTGGGTGGAAAGCCAGGCAGAGGGATGGATAAAATGACTAAAATATGCCGAGAATCACGCGCTGGAAGCTTCCAATGTCACTTGCAGACGTGGAATGTTTTCTTCCGTAACGGGAGTTTGGTTTTCTGGGTCTTATTAGCATGGAAATGGCCAGTGTTCCACTTCTGCCTGATCATATGTTTCATGCTTCTTGCATCAGTCTTGTGACGCATTTGTCTGTGAAAACAGTCTTATTGTTGCCCTTTTTCTCTCTCTGTTTCCGGACACAATCTGGCGCTGTACGAACAGGAGTACACGGGTCCGGGTGGTGTGGAGGAGGTCGTGGAGAAGCCGCCGAATGAGGAGTACTCGCTGGCCAAGTGGCTGAGACGGAATGTGCCCACGAAGAAGACCAAGTGTCTGAACCACAATGTTGAGTACTTCACAGCCTCCAAGGCCCTGGACGCCCTCATGGAGTCCAAGTTCGCCAAGGGCAGCAGCCCTCTGCTGCCTAGCCGCGAGGCCGCCATCGAAATCCTGGACAGCATGCTGGTGCACAAGTTCTTTCACCGTGCCAAGAAACTGCCCGTCACCGATGAGGAGCTGCGCGGCCGCAAGAAAGGCGACGAGAAGGCCAAGAAACCCGTTGAGGTGGAGAAAAAGGAGGTGGAGAAGGGCACAGACGCTGAGAGCAGCCACGTAGAGGGTGGCAAGCCGGAACGTGTGGACAAGGAGAAGAAGAAGCGCAAGATCCGACTGGACATGCATCCGGAGCAAGTGTTTGTTGACGGTTCCGAGGCATATGTGTGGATCTACGATCCCATTCCGCTCCACTATTGGCTCTTTGGCGCCCTCCTCGTGGTCTTTGTAATCGTGATGTGTCTCTTCCCGCTCTGGCCCACTCCGCTCCGTCTCGGCGTGTACTATCTGAGTATTGCCGCGGCAGGATTCCTTGTCTTCATCCTGGGATTGGCGGTGGTGCGCTTCATCGTATTCTGCGTCGTGTGGCTGGCCACGGGATCCAAGCATCACTTCTGGCTTTTCCCCAACCTGACGGAAGACGTGGGATTCCTCGCCTCCTTCTGGCCACTCTACAAGGTAAGCGTGTCATTTATATCCTCTGATATATTTGCCAATTGTAACAGTCAATGCTCTCAAGTTAAGCGTTGATCACGAACTGTGCCAAACAAATCACGAAAAATTCTTGCATGCCATTAAAAAATCACTATTGAATATATTTCCTGACTTCTGGTCACGAGTGAAGAATGGATCTGTTAAAGTAAAT
The DNA here is from genome assembly GCF_947086385.1 of Phlebotomus argentipes. Lineage (NCBI taxonomy): Eukaryota > Metazoa > Arthropoda > Insecta > Diptera > Psychodidae > Phlebotomus > Phlebotomus argentipes. The sequence continues at coordinate 1,084,196 of NW_026776181.1, read as the reverse complement.
TTGCGGAACTCGTTAACTATTTTGACCCTTTTAAGGAAACAATTAACCAAAAGTTTAAAATGCAGATATCAAAACGATTGATTTCTATGTAACATAATTTTTATGTATGGTTTTTTGTGGTCTCCTTGCAGCATGAGTACAAAGGTGTTGAGGACAAGTGTAAAAAGTGCAAGAAGCAACATAAGGAGAAAGACAGCGACGACGAGGACGAGACTTGTCCGTTGGCGAAAAAGAAGAAGGCATCGAAGGAGAAGGAGGACGCAGACGACACTCCATCCCAGGCCGCAGAGGCGACAAAGGAAGTGGAGGCGAAGGACGCCGCCGACCACAGAGACGAGGAGGCCGAGAAGAGGAAAAGGTGAGTGTGAGAGCTGGCATTTGAAAGATGATGTGACATGACGAGAGCAACTCTTTCAGCTCTTTGACTCCGTCTGAGAGTGAATCCGAAAGCTCTCAGAGATCCTCGACTGGGAAGGACTTTGAAATTGTTGACTCGACCGACCTGTCACCAGAGTAGATTGAGTGTGTTGGGGATGGTAAGAGAATATTATTTAGCACAAGCATTTCCAATATTAGCTATTATATTATACAATATATTATATTAGAGAAAAGTTCAAGGATGAAGAAAAAAGAGAAAACCGTGGTGTGATTATTACAATATTCTGCAGAAATTTATCGGGAAACACTTTTTTTCTTATCAGAATGAGAACAAATCTATAAAAATGTTAATTAGGTGAATTTATATTTCTCCTTTTTTTAAATTGTGAAACACAGAACTGACAAAGTTAAATTGCAAGCATGGAAAAGAGAAACTGATAAAGTAATCTGATAAAAATGTTGGCAGCAAAATATTTCAATAGAAAATATTTGTGAGAATGCTAAGGCTTGATATATGAGCTTCTATCTCGATGTGGGGACGCGTTGCAATCACACTGAAGAATTTACAACTTTACGACTTTTTCCTGTGAATTTTTTTTTAATATATTTTTCGTGAGGCTGACGAGAGCACAACAAACAATAAAATAGAAGAAAAAAAATTCCATCAAAGTCGTGCGAAACATTAAAAAATTTTAATTGCCAGTGAGCTTCGCCACACGAGAGAATGTTGCGAAAGGAGTCCTTGTGGCATCTCTTCATTTTATTATAATATCCCCAAGAGAATGTACATAGAAAATAGATGTGTTTATATATTTTATTCTGTGAAATCTGGCTAAAGATATGCTGTGTCTTCTCGGTGGCAGCATTCAGTGCATTGAGGAGAAATATATTTGAGTGTGCTAAGAAAGGAGACACCTTTGAACAGTACAGTGCAATCTAATCGGCATAACATTGGTAGAATTTCCATTGTGCTTTTCTTTTAACTAATTGGATGTGTAAATTTGTGACTAAAAACAAAATATCAGCCATAAAATTATTGGATAAGGGAATTAATCGTGAAGAGAATCTCAGAAAAAAGGAGAATATGAAAAATGAGAGATTATCGTGTAAAAGTGTTAGAAATTTACTAGTTTTGACGGGGAGGTGCTTTTAAAATACATATTTTAGTGTAGATAAAGTACAATCGTGTTTCCATGTTTAAAGTTAAACATTGGCTTCAATTTTGGCATCAAGATGAAAATCTAAGATCTTAGGTTCTGAAATGATGCATACAATGATGAACAAACTTCCAACAAATCTTGAAATCTTGATATTGGCAAAGTGTGTTTTAAAACTTTTAAAAGGTACATAATTTTTTATTTATCTTGGTGTCATAATTGAGCTTCTTCGTGTAAAGAGAAAGGAAAAAAAAACATTTAAAGCAAATTAGATTCTGTCGCAATTTTGTTGCACTGTACTGTATTTTGTGAGGAACTGAAAGGCAAATTTTGTATAATCTTATATTTATTTATTTTTCCCAAATAATAAAATGCAAGAAATATTAGATAGTTTTGTAAGGAGACAGAAAAGAGAAGAAGAAAAACTATGAAAAACCAGCATTGAGCAACAGTGTTAGAAAAATTGCGGATTTATGTTTTTGCCTTTCGAAATAACTTTTTGGCGTATATAGTGATTATCAGTTTTCCTTACTTGTTTCCTAGCGAATAAATATTTTAGCGAGTAGAGAACAATAAAAGAATGATTAATAAAACATTGTCATGCATGACATGTTGTTCTTATGTTCACAAGATGACCCACTGAATTGATTGCCACCCTTTCGCACTCACCCTCGCTCAGCAAGCACAGACTCTCCTCTTGTTCAGTGGAAATGCACATTTTCTAAACAAGAGGAAGAACTGGGTTAATTGTTTTACAGAGTGAGAAAGAATCGAGCTTGGATGGCATAAATGCCATGGTATTTTCATATCGGAATATCAAATAAGGAAGAAATTTTCTCCATTGCTAGAGAATGAGACGCGCAAACATTATAGTGCTTCGCTTTCAGTTCCAATTAAAGTGAGAGATGCAGTTTACGAGTGAAATTACCAGGAAATTCTTGAGGTGTTCAATTGCACGTGAAAATTACGCACTTGAAGTGGTACGAGGTTCTTTGACGCACTGCCAAGAGCAAGTTGCTGATTCACAGCGGCTCATCATGTAAAGGATTTTACACCCTCCCTCAGCGCCCTAAACGATCAGAAGCAATCAATGTTATCTAGTAATTCTATCACAAATTCTCTCTTCACTATGAGGCAAAATACACTGTCGATGGGAAGAAATTTCTACAGCATTGTGAATATTTATTAAAGCAACATTGCGAGGCGGTAAAAGGTATGTGTAAAGACGTGAAACAATCCCTCAGTTTTTCCTGCGAAAGACAATTTACATGTGGGTGGCAGAAGTAAAGCAAGAGTGGGTGGCGCTGTGGTGATTTCGGTAAATATTGCTGTGGAATTGTTTACACCATGGACGGAATTTTATTGCACATGAAGGTCGACACGTGGAATTTCCACCAATTTGGGCCCTTTCTCGCGCAATTTCCCACAAATTTCTTCGCTCTGGCAAAGTGCGTCAACTTCTTTGCTAAATAAACATTATGAAGCGTCTTGGAGGAAGAGAGGACTGTGAGTGACGCATCAGGCAATGCGTCTTGTTTACCGATGAACCATGCGAGAAACCCTCGACTTTTCTCCCCATTATGTACCTGTCACAACGCATTTCACCCCTTCTCGGTGCGCTTCTCTCCATCCACGGTCGGATGGTCAGGACGAGGAGCATCTGAAATTGAGCTATTGCTAGACGCAGACACGCAAATGTTATCACAATGGTTGCATCGCAGCTATGTGTTTCCTATTTATACACAATATTCCACGGACTACAGGGACTCCCCTTATCGTTATAATTAGGCTTTATGGCATTCCCGACTGCCAAATCTCCCTGGAACAGAGAAATGGGATTTTTTTTCATTCACTCGCATGTGGCCATCCCGGACAGAGTTGAAGTGAATACAGATGCAAGATTAACGGCAAAGTGCGTTGAAAGTATGAGCGGTTGTTGCTCAAATGCTAGAATATCATTTAATCCCAACAATATCTAGAAATATGGTTTAATAATCTTTTCAACGCTGTTCTAAAGTCAATTGGACAGAGAGGACACAAGCAGAGTGACGAGTGTGCGTGAAAACGACCTAATTATGGAAACGTGTGGCGTGTCAGAGTTTTCGGGATAAAAGTCCCGTCCTTATTTTGATGGCAGATCAACATGCGTCCCGAAATTTTCACATCCTCTAAACAAAGAAGACAGCATAGGAAATATACAACAAAGGACTGAGGAAGATTGAAAAATGGGAAATCAGTGCAAAATCTCAGACGAGGAACACTCTTATGGCTCAGTTTCTTCACCTTCAAACCCTTGGATGGCCTTTCAACTCTCCTACATCAATTTTCATCCCTCTTCTCTATATTATTGCTGTCGGTTCCCTTCCCTCGCGTTGCCCTCTTTCGGGGAGCGGCTCGTGCATGTTTGACGGTGTCGCCGGTGGCTTTTTGACCAGCCGGTGTCAACGACTAGGTGAGACCACGGGCATCATCCCCTAATGTCCAGCTATTAACAGCTGATGGTGCGACACCCCCAGAACTGTACGGAAGAATTAATGGCACAATAGGACCCTTTTTTCGCGCTCAGCACGAACTCGGCCAGACAACAAAAAGCCGGCTCATTGAGCTGAAGAGAAGAAATCCAATGTCTGGCGGAATTGAGGAAGTCATCGAGAATCTCACCCCCGCAGCGGGTCGGCCTCTTGCGGGGTCACCGAAGGTCAATCCCATGTTTGGCCACGCACTCCTCTCTGCATTTTTCATGCTGATTTGCTGCCCTAACCGTTGAAAGACGGGCCCGGAAGAGGTGGTCGTGAAGACATTTTATGGGTGAAAATTCTAACGCGTTCACTCCCCTAAATTGTGTGATTTTCCTGTCTCTCTGAATTAAATTCCATGCACAGCGATATTCACGCCAAAATATACGCGCGCTAAGAAGCCATGAAAATTCCATTCGGCAAGTGTTTTACTACCATTTTAACCCAGAAAGCTTCTCTTCCTCATCTCCTGCCAATTCTTCGGCCGAGTGTTCAATTTTTTTTCTCTCCTCTTTGTCCAATTGACACAGCAATTCATTTGTCGAAGCACTCAAAAAGAGGGCTTGGCTATTACTCTTCGTCTCACCTTTTTCTCTGCTTAATTAAAACCGCTGAATTTCCCGAGCTTTTCCTTCTTCCTGTTCTGCTGCACAGACATTTTTCATGTTCTACGGCGAAACGGATGGAAAACGATAAAAATTGAATTTTCCAACTCTCTGTACTCTTAAAAAAAACGGTGAGGAAGGGGAAGTGCAATGCAAATGAATAAGAGGTTTAATAATAACGTTCGGAGAAGGTTTTCTCTATGTCCCGCGGGAAAAATGTGAAATTATAAATCACATTGTAAAGTCATATGAAACATCATAAATTTCGCTAATGGAAATAAGTCAAATAATGAGACCGAGACTTGTTTCTAATATTTAATAACTCGATTGAGATTCTGCCTCAAAATTTCAGAAGAGAAGCTCTCGAAATTTGTATTTTCAGGAAATTGTTTTATTTATTCATGACAAAAAAATCCTCGCGAAATAATATTACTCCGCTTCATCTCGTTAAGCAATTTTAATTGTTGCATAATTGGGTAAATTTCTCACTGTTCTGTAGGAAAAATTGCGTAAAAAGTTGGTGCAGATTATCATAGAAATGAGCATGAATTCCATCACACAATCTAAAGAGGCATTTCAACCCCAGCATTTGGTGGTCATAAAATGGTGATGAAATATTTAATAAACTCTGAAATCTCACATATATATTTTCGTCAAAATTGCTATGAAGAAACGTTGATATTAATCATTTGTGTCAATGATAAGAATAATTCATTTTCAGGGAAAAAAGGCAAAGTGAATGATGACTATTTCTGTGATTGGCACATTTTTGGCAGACACTGACCAGAGCGGAGGTGAGGAGGGTGAATTTTAATGTATCAATTCTTGGGGAGAAAGTCTGATGGCGCGGTGTCGAAAATCCACCCTCTTCGGCGGAAAAAGAGCAAAGTACGGACGCTTAACGCTGTGCGGCGGAACAAAGCGGAGTCAGTTGAAGCTCGGTGGTCGTTGGAAGCGGACAGAAAGGAGCAAAGTTCTCCACATAAAGTGCGTTTCACTACAATTTCCCTCACAGGAGGGATTCCTCTTCTCAGAATTATTACTGCAGAAAGGACAACAGAGAGTGCCACATTAAATCACTGCGTGGAAAGTGAACGAAAGAAGACTGTGAATTGAGTGGCAATTGTTCGCTCTCTAGGCCGGTGATTGTCGGCGAAAAGGCGCCCAAGAGCGGGGGAGATATATAATTTTGTGGACGCAAGAAAAGGTGTTTGATTTGCACGTTAATTGAGGCATCGGGTGAGGGTGAGAAGAAGCCAAAAAAAATCAATTATGACGCATTTTCGAGTCCACCCAGCGAAATTCATCCTCTTGATGGTGTTTTTATCAGCGTCATGGGCTTCAGGTAATAATAGTGGCGGAGGAAAGGTCGCGATAACGCGACCACCCTGCCTTCATTACTTTTAACACCTCCAGGGACTGGGGGAGACGCCGATAAATCGATTATGCCCGCCCCGTGAAATTCGCACAGTGGACCGTGGCGGTAGACATTGCCCCGAAAATTAGCGATAAAGCTTAGATGGGAAAAGTGCCAATGATATTCCATCGCACTCATTGTTATATTATGCGTGGGCCATCATGAAGGGCAGATTAGGCGCACTTCTCGTGTGAGACGACACATTATCAGCAACAGTTTATCATTTGTTTGTAATTAAAATATATCTCAACATAAACAAGAGGATTCTCTTGCACGAAGAGAGCAACGCCGAGAGTGTAAATACTGGTGACACTCTCACAATCTTTTGGAGATGCCATGGGAAAGAGCGTCAGGGTGTTCGTCATTCATCCAGCCACAGTAATTGAAAATGTTTGGGAAGAGTCCACAAGTGCTCATCAAAATATGTATAAAAGAAATTCCTCAGTGGAAATTTGTTAGGGAAGAGGATCTATTCAGAAAATTCATAGAAATTCTGACTTTTACGTACGAAAATGTGACAAAATAACGAACCTTGTTGCTATAATATTACAGTTAGCGCCAGAAGTTTTTATTAAAACTTTCAATAACGTCGTAATAGCCGAATAACTTAGAAAATTACTATGTTAGCTGAGCTACTTATAGCAGTGCAGTAGCATTTATCACTAACTAATAATAATATTCTTATTTGAAGATCGTTCTGATCAGAGCCAAGTATTCATCAGACATACATATATAGGCCCATATAAATCATCTTCTAATTTATAGCACAACTTGCTATAAAGTTCTTGCGGAACTGCTATAAGCTTTAAGAGGATTGCATTACAGATTCCATAAATAGTGTGTGTCACACTCAATGTCTGGGCAAATTTGCATTTGATAGCGTTTCATGAATGAGAGTCTGGACTGGACCACAAATGATGGTGTGCGCTTTTCTACCATGGCGCGGTGGTGACTCATTTCAACCCCTCGCGTTTTTCCCTCCACTTTGCTCTCCACGGTGAAATCAGCATCCAACTCACCAATTATTACTCAACAGTGAATCACAAGAAAAGTCTACTGTTTTTGTCATGAAAAGTCATGAAGAGCTAAAGCTGTTGAGCGTCATTGTGCTTATATTTTAAGCCATGTCGCAAAAATTCATTTTACATTCCAACAATCAATTTATAATTATTGTCGACAACAATGAGCAACTTGTCACACCAGCCCTCTGGCATTTCTCTATGCGATGCAATTGAGTGCAGAGGACGTGGAGGATGATGAAATTCAATTATCTCGTGAGGGATGATTTATGCTTGCTCCACATTTATTTCACGTCTGGAGCCCTTGTTGTCGCGAAGTTTTTCCCTCCAGTGCCTGCACTTGTATTTAAATTCAAGTGCTTATGGTTCTTCATATTCACCTCAATGTATTTTCCAAGCTGGGGTAAATTATGGACATGTTTTCAATGGAAATTGCAAGAATATTGCGAGAAAATGAGGCGCAAACTATCAAATAACAGTTCTTCGAACAGAACCATTTAATCAATGCGTGTCATAATTACGCAACGACAGGGAGAAAACAAAGAGAAATTAATCTTTGGCCAGTTATTAAGAAGTGGACAAACCCCTTCGTGGCCAACCACTCTTCACGTGGCGGAATTTTTCCACAGAAAACGCAAGTGTGGGTGAGAGTGAAATTAATATAAATCCTTTTTTCTTGAGCTACCCATTTTTTTTCTCTGGTAATTACACACTCTCAACGGATTTTAGGTGTTGCTAGTGCGAGTGGGTGGTTGAAAAAAGCGCGCCAAGTCACACGAGAGTCTTTTCGGGTGGTAAAAATGGTTGTTTGTATGGTTGATGAGAGACTTCTATATGCGAGACGTTTGTGAAAAACAAGAGGCTCTAGTTTGTTCCTCGGCACAGGCATGATGAATTGCGGGTGGGAATAATTTAGTCGTATTTTCCATTGCCATCGTCTCCAGAGGTTTGAGGACGAGCGAAACAGAGTGCTAAAAGTGCTCTGCCACTTTATTCTATCGATTTACACATAAAAGTCGCGAGCGACGCATTTTTGAACTTCCTGAGGGCGGAGTGAAGAAGGGGTGATGACGCTAAATCGTATTTTTAATAGTCAAACGTCGTATTATTCATTCCAGTGCTCCCTTCCCGCCAATTTGCCACTTAGTTTTCGCTGTAATTTACTTGGAAATGCCCTTGAACTCCCACTAATCGCCAGCGACAATTTCAAACGATTTATGAATGAACGCATTTTCACTCCCCCTCTAATGAACTTTACCAACAGCGCAGACTTTTTGGTGGAATGGCAAAAACCTGCTTGTGAAATTTATCGAGCAAAATCTGTTCCATTTGAGATAATTGAGTCACATTTTATATCCTTCTCGCTTGTTGTCTCATGTCTGGAGTGTGCCGCAAGATATGAAATCAGATGGAAAAGCCCGGGTTTCCCTTCTTTTGTGTATGCTCCAAAAGACGCCTTTTCATCATTGTCTGCCCAGCACGCAAAAAAGAGGCGAAGATGTGCAAAAATCACCAGTGAGATTTTTCAAGTTTTTTCAATGAGGAAACAATTGGCTCAAAGCCAGAACTTTGCCATTGACGATGAACTGAAAAGGCGTGATATTGAAGTCCTCAGGAAGAGAGCTTGTGTACTGGAAACCTTGAGAAATTCGACTATCTTCCATTGCTTTGTCCTGCGAAGAAGAATAGCCTGAATTATGAGATGATTATCGAAAGACACTTCTGGTTATTGACTTTGTTCTCCATTGGAAAAGTCATCCTTCTGGTTTCACATATTCAGTTGCATTTCTTAGTTTAACAATATCAGGATATACCAGGACGTATATATCTGCACGAATTTGAGATTAAAACATTTCAGGATTAAGCGAAAATTTATATAGCTAATTGAACCAGATATTTATTGAATTTAGTAATAATATAATGCATGTTAGAGCAAAGTGGAAACTATTATCAATACCAATATTTGGTGAGTCTCTCCAGTTCGATATTTAATTACGATTTTAATTAAAAGCAACGATAAGACCGCATTGGGAAATGAGTTTGCGTATCAATGCAATTGATGCTGGCTCAATGCAGGTCGAGGGCACTTTGTGGAAACTCCACTCCTGACTCAAATGGAAACCCTTCAGTTTTCTGCGTGATTGGCAGAGATTGATAAGGAAAAACAAGCTTTTTGCGACACCACTGATGAGTGACATGTGAAAAGGGCGGACTGGCAAAGTGTCTTCATTTCCGTCCGTCGCGCTTTTCTTATATGCTCAATTCCTTCAGCAACAGACACCAATTTAATTCACCCAAGATAATTTAATATAGTACCGTGTGCACTCCTTTATTGGGCGATAAAAATAGGTCATTGAGTTCGTATTTCCAGATGTAGAGGGAAGTGGTGGTAATTTGCACGATCTTGCTCTTTCAAATTAACTTTTCTGCGGCGTTCTGTGCGCGCAGGGAATATAGTTTTATGATCATTCACGATTTTATTGACGAGTATAAAGTTATCTGTGATTGATTCCCGCAGGAACGTGGGGACGCACTCCTCTGCGCGACGTGGAAATGACTGTGCCAATTGGCGAGGAGATGATGGAGCTCATCAAACACTCTCCCCTTGTGCGTCTCCAGGCGAATGGGATGAAATATCACCTAATTGATCCGCAGAATTGGGTGACTATCGACGAGAAGACTGGCGACATTTTCCTCACGGATGGATTTCGTGGTGTTGAGCTGGGGAGAAAGTATTCCGTGAGCGTTGCCACCCGAAATGATAGCTTACCAGCGACAAAAATCAGCGTCTCACCGATGAAAATCACCTCTCTGGAGGAATTCTGTCGCAAAAATGGAGAGCTTTTCTGCTTCTGGGACTCAGTCACGTACGCAATTCCAGAAAGTACTAAAGCGAGTGGGAAAATGGAGGAAATTGGACCCTTGGCACCAGCCTTCCTCAGGAAAATCTGTCCAAATGTCTCGACGAAGTACAAATTGATCAACGGTAGTGACTTTTTGGACATCAGAGGGGGATTTTTGATGAGAATATCACCACTGGATCATGACACACTCAATCCAGGACCCACGATCTCTCCCCATGTGCAGTGTTCAGTTACCACGGCATCTCACGCACTGAGCGAAACCTTCAATCGAGTCCTGACGGTGAATATTCTGGACAGGAATGACAATCCTCCGCAACGGCAAGATGATCATCGCATCACAATCGATATTTCTGACCCGCATTTCACAAAGGTGAGTAGTGAAACACCCACACTTTCGTCTGAATTCAATTAATCTACTCCCCCATTTTTTGCCTGCCTCAAGGGGTCAGAGAAAAGCACCTCCTGACCACCAGAATCTGCCGTGCATTGAAATTCGCACCTCATGAGTATTGTAATTAAAAAGCCCACCTCATTTTTCACCCCCAAAAGCATCTCCCTCGAGGATGACCTTTCACTGGCCTCATTTCACGCGACGTCGCACGCGTAATATTTCGAGAAATTTGCAATTCTGGAATTGCCCCCAAAACACCTGGAAACACCCACACAACGCATTTAATTGATTTAATTTGCCGCCCACCTGCCTTGGGGGCTGAGGTGAGCCCACTTTCACTTTTGGCGCGAAATATTTTGCAGCGTCACGATTTAGTTGGGGCGCAAGGAAAAAATTCCGCCGCAGAAAAAGCACGGTTTAGAGAAAGGGTGACGACTGGGTGGCAAAGTTCACATTTGCCGCCCCCCTTTTGCTTTTCACCATACATAAATTTCTAATTGTATGAATATATCGTGTTTCATATGATTTCCATATTGAAAACAAACACCAAACTATAAACCTTTGACTTTCAGGTGAGGTTTTGAAAGATTCGTGAAATTTAACAAATTATTTAACAATTCTTCAAAACACTACTACAAATCAAGACTCTTTTTATGTCGTCGCATAGAAATTAATAACATGACACAAAAAGGGGAAATAATTCTGTTCAATCTTCACAATGGCTATGGAATTAAATTTTTATTGCTTATTGGTATTGGAAAGTTTCATGAAACCTGTTATCATTTGCATAGTCTAATTCCAACCCTTCTGGCGGTTGGTGAAAAAACTTTTGGGGTGTTTTTCTCTCTTGAAGACGGGTGGAGCGGCCGCTGAGCAATCACGAAGGGGGTTTCTTGACCCCAAGGGAGAGATCATTCTGTTCTCCCGTGAAATTTGAGCATGTATCGACCTCCCCGGGACGGGACGGAGATGAAATATGCCGGACACACCACTTCCGGGATTAGCTGGAGGAATACAAATTCAATTTCCCGCGGGAATGACCCTATATTCTGCGAAATGTTGTATAAACGCCCACCTCCACGTCGAGTGCCACCACAAAATACACAATAATTTAATTAGACGCTCACAATTCACATTAACTGTCCACAGTATGTAATTGCTGTCCATTTGCTATATTTGCCGACCAATTTGTCCTGAGGACTTGTATCTCGGGTGAGAAAGATGAGGTGGAAAAGATGACGAGGTACGAATGTCCGGTGACAAATAGTCAGCAATCACGCAAAGTTCAGTGCTTTGAGCGAGTCGTGCATCGAGGCATTTATCAACTTCTTTCCATTGCTCAATTTTTCACCCGTCTCGAGTGAGGAATCTCCCATGATTTTTCATCTGCTTGCAGGGTCGGCAAGTGGGGAGTCAGAACGTGATTTTTCTGGACGGCGACTCGCTTCAAGTCAATGGAAAGATGACGTACGAAATCCTCAATGATACCCTCGAAATGCTCAAACCTGACTGCAAAGGATACGAGGCCGATCACAGGGAACCTAAGACATCGGTTATCAACTGCAGTGAGTACTCAGAAATCACAGACGAATTGTTTTATTCCTACTGATGATATTTATACATAAATTATTCGCTTCTTCAACAGAGTTGATCTTTGCTCGTGACGGTATCCTGCGGAAGAGTCCTTATTGCATCATTCTGCGAGCTAGGGATGCAAGCTTGAATACGAGACCAAACTCCGCAAATTCTAGTATTTGCATCACAGCCGATCTGTCCCTAATTCATGAACTGGACGGACCTACTGCGATGGCCTTGTCCTCGGGCGCTCGCCAAGAAAACACCAGAAAGACAATGCTCCAGCAGAAACGAAACAACCGACGAAACTACATTAATGCACAAAGCGAAGCAGCAGCAAAGGCAGCTCTAGCAGAACTGGAAACCGAGACGGCTAAAGGAATAGTCTATTCCCATGATATTTACGTTTTAAGGACAGCAACCAACATGACCAGAGTTGCGCAGCCAAATAACATGATGGATCTCTTGAAAGTACCTTCAATCAAATTCAAGTGAGTTTCAACAGATTAAGTGAAAATGAATGTTACATACTAACACTTGTTATCCTCCTTTCAGAGTTACCAGTGATCCAATAGAAGCCTTCGGTATCACTCCTCTGGGCGGCATAATCTTCGTACGCAACACAACTGCTCTTCAGAGTGCCCAAGAAACCATTTATTACCTCACAATAAGCTTCCTCAAGCAGACTCAATCAATGGTGCTTCATGTTCATGATGATTATATGGGAAATGGAACTTGTCAAGTCAACGCAACGCATGTTCCTTCTTGTTCTGAGATGAGTACCAAAACCACATGTGTCAAGACATGTGGAATTGGTGTAAACGGAGGCAGTTGCCAATGGAGAAATAACGATTATCCTATTCAACTGACTTTGTACTACGCCACTTGTTCACCGAATTTCACCCACTGTCCGGATGGTATCTGTGACCCTCTAGAAGAGATTGGCCAACACGCTGAGCATTATCTCTGTCCGCAAGACTGCACGAAGCATGTTTATGGATCTGGGAAGCTTAATGAGAGCGGACTAGGCATCTATTCAGGAGTGGGAGTGTGCAGTTGTGACGATATGGGGAAGTGCTCGTGTGGAGCCCCAGCGAGTTCGTATCCGAAGAGGGAGAAGAAGCCCAAAGAAAAGTCGAAAAGCGAGACTGGAGATATATTGGCGAACATTGAAGAGGCGGGAGTGAGAAATGGAAGAGTGTACAACATTTCAACGCATTCACCTTCATGGGCATCCTTCCAATGTGGAGCTTCGTGTTTGAGTCTAGTCATTGGTGTTCCGCTGATTTTATTCACAATAGTGGTGATCTTGATCATCACCAAGTGTGGAAATGACAAGAGATGCAAGAGAAAATCCCTGCCAGAAGAGAGAATCGCATTCTCTCCCGATATCGATGGAAATAATCCTGATCTGCCTCTAGTTCCCATCTCTAGTCAGTTTGTCTTCAAGACCGATCCGGATTCAAAGTGGGAATTTCCAAGACTGCAACTAACCTTGGATGTGACTTTGGGTGAAGGGGAATTTGGCAAAGTCGTTAAGGGTTTCGCATCTGATATTGATAATCGTCCTGGCGTGACTACAGTTGCTGTGAAAATGCTCAAAACTGGAGCTCACTCGGTGGAACTCTTGGCTCTCCTTTCGGAGTTTCAACTTCTTCAAGAAGTTTCACATCCCAACGTCATTCGATTACTAGGCGCTTGCACTCAAGCCACCGATAACCCTCTGATCATAATAGAGTACGCAAAGTACGGTTCCCTTCGGAATTATCTGAGACTGAGCCGCAAGATTGAGTGTGCGGGAATTGACTTCACCAATGGCGTTGAACCGGTGACTGTTAAGGACATCTTGTCGTTTGCCTGGCAGATTTGCAAGGGAATGTCCTACCTCACGGAAATCAAGCTAGTCCATCGAGATCTCGCGGCGAGGAATGTTCTGTTAGCGGAGGGGAAGGTTTGCAAGATCTCAGACTTTGGTCTCACTAGAGATGTCTATCAGGACGATGCATATCTAAAGCGGTCTAAGGATAGAGTTCCTGTTAAGTGGATGGCACCGGAATCTCTAGCAGATCATGTGTATACGACCAGATCTGATGTGTGGGCCTTTGGTGTGTTAGCATGGGAATTGATAACTCTGGGGGCTTCACCGTATCCTGGAGTGCCACCTCAGAACCTCTATCATCTCCTGAAGCAGGGATATCGTATGGAACGACCCAAGAATTGCTCTGACGACATTTATGCCATCATCAAGTCATGCTGGGCGGATGATCCTCTGGCCAGACCGGCCTTCAAAGTCCTTGTGTCTCAGTGGGAGAGGCTCTTGGGCAACAATGCCAAGTATATTGAATTGGAACAGAATGCCATTTCGAATCCCTTGTACTGCGCCGACAATGATCGCGAGATTTCCAATGTGGAAGTGCCAGAAGATTGCCTAGATCATCTGTGGTATCCACCCAATTCCATCTTCTCAGACCCAGACAATGATTCCAATGTCGCCACAACGGGAAATAGTGGACAGACAGACACCACAAACCTCACCGAGACTCACCTGATTAAGGGCTATGACACACCTCGGCCTCTGATTGAGGCGCGGACAATTGATCAGAGGATCAAGTATGAAAATGAAGTGACAGTGCCGACAACAACCAAAGGTTATGTTAATCAACCGGAAACCTTAGCAGATAGTGAACCGACGCATCTGGATCCTAATCACTACGAAAGCCCCATTGCCAGGGGAAAGTCTTATGTGGACATGACAGCCACTCATCCCCCCAGGATCAGTGGAATTACCAATAATTTGGACAATTCAAACCTGGACAAGAAGTTGTCCAAGGATATTTCGTTTAAATTTTTCAGTCTTTTAGGGGATTCGGATGGAAACGCAACGACTATAGTTTAGGTTAGATTTGTTAGCAGGGGCGATTTTTTGATAAGCCTAAGAAGCTAAAACTCTAGATCAGGGGAAACATCTTTTATTTTCATAAACGTGCCACATTAAAGAGGTGTGTAACATCTTTCGGATATGTTTAGGATCACTCAGCTCATACTAATCTTTGCAGTGATTTTAAAATACATTTGATCCCTTTCTTTATTTCTTTTTAATACTTTTCGGCCACGTGCATCCTTGCTTTCATGGCCAATTTTCTTATTTAACAAATTGTTAAAGTCTAAACATTTGAAATTCATCTAATCATTGTTAATGACACTAGTGTCTGTTCATTGCCGGACTGAAAATGCCAATTGAACATCTGAAATACAATTGAATGCACTTTGTATGTACCAAATCTGATCAAAAATTTGTAGAACAAATGGCACTTCTCATTTTTTTGTCGAAATTCAGCATTTGTTCAAAGAGGTGTTACTCCACTCGATAATGATCTAAATTCCCCTTGTTTATTTGCTTTAAAGATACATATGTATAAGTTTGTTGAAATATGGCTGTATTTAATGTGATTTTCATTAATCAGAGACTCAAGATCTCTTCATTTTCGTCATTTTCTTTAAGAATTCTAGGGCGCGTCACTCTCAGAAGGTTCTTTTTAGCATCGGGTAGAGGGTTGTTGAGGACCAGAAGAAAGGTGTATCAAGTACTTGAATAGTGTTTAAGAAATCTACCCATAAAATGTATCTCGATGTAAATGTGCTTAAAAATACCCTCGAATTGCATGATCATGAATAAATATGATAAATTGTAATCACACTCACATGTTTCTTTCTTCTATTCCTCATTCGGAACAAGAAGATTGATATTTCCTGCTGTTGTGGTACCAATGAATTGCTCTTCATCTCCACGAATGGACAATTTGTCTCCTGTGGAAGCAACAATGCGTTCCCGGATCATCGATGTTGGTTCCCACCGTGATGATTGGCAGTTCTTACAACTGAACTTGGGCATTCGATGAACTGTGGCTGTTCTGTTCCCACAATCGCCGCACTTGAAGAATCTCTTGTCTGTATCGATGACTTTCAATGGATGACGCTCTTCCAGGCATCGCGGAGCTGCTGAAAAGGCCAGATACTTGCACTTTCTGCAGGCAACAGCCTTGCACGCCACTTTGTACGTGGAAAGCATCTTCTCCTCCAGTGCCTCCTTCTTCTCCAGAGTGTTGAAGTACTTTTGGGTCTCCTCACACTCTCGGCGATCCACAAGATCCATATGGGATGATGTAGCAGCCATGATTCGCTGGATTCTATCTCTCTTGGCCTCTTCCTCAGCTTTGGCTCGCTTGGCGCTCGGCACATCCTGGTTCATCTCCTCAAGAACTCGTTTCTTGCCACTGTCAGTGCCTCTGTACTTGATAAAATTGGGATTTGCCTTGTCTATAGGCTTCTTCTTCAGAACTTCAGCTGCTTTTGCACGCGCCACAACCGATGCCTTTGTCGAGACGTCGATTGTGAAGGAGGATTTGCTCAGAGTGGGCGTCATTTTGGAGAAAATAGCTATTGGGGGCTTTTCTGGTGCTGTTGGGGTTGTTGGAGGCGTCACAGGTTCAGAAGCCGCCTTGAGAATTGCCAATCTCTGGATATCCTTTTGCCTTTGTGCATTATTTACCTCGGCAACAGCGTCAGCACGTCTGATTTTGTCTTGACTTCGCTGACCTGGTGAATTGGCAGTTGAGGAGTTCCTTCCAAAATACTCAGATAGAGAAAGCATTCTCTGATTATCCTTAGCCACTTGCTTGGCATTCTTCTTGGCTGCAATTGCTGTGAATGACTGCCCACCGTAGAAGACTTCATTCTTTCCGAGAACCTTATTCCTGAGCTCATTCAAGCCTCTTCCGGCAGTGGCAGATTGGAGCTCAGAGCGCTTGGAAAGACTCTTGAACTCCTTTTGCATGTGGAAGACACAGTGATCACACACAGAGAGATTCACGATGGATGTGCAAGGCTCTCCATTCTTCTTTTTGCTCTTGCAAATGCCCAGATCCTTTGATTGGCCCAGTAACATCAACTTCTCAGGCGTCGCTATGGATAGATTAGCCTCTGTCTTGTCATTCCGTCGCTCCAGGATATTTGGATTGAGGACAGCCACCACCATTCCTTGCGGAGTCTTCCAGAGATCCCTGTGAGCCGCCTTGAAGAGGAACAAACTGCAAGTCTTAATATCGTTCTTGAGATCAGACAACGTCCATATAGAGTATTGATCCCCCTTTTGAGATGTCCTGACCGGACTCTTGTTCACGATGGCACCTCCAAAGACCCAATCCCTTGTTTTGTCCAGACGATCCACGAAAGTCTTTATCCTGAACATCGAAACGGCTTCTTTATCCTTCATGCGCTCCTGCAAAAGCGTGCTAGAGATTAGAGGCTTCACCAGGCTCATCCCAAATATAGGATCTGTGTAAACAGACAAGGTTTTCTTTGACTCCATCTCTTCCTTGATCTTTTGGAGTTTGGGAACTCCTGGCAAAGGTTTCTCTGTCTCCGGGACCCTGGACACTCTTCCCAGAGCAGGAAGCTGAGGTGTGATTTTCAATTTATCACATCCCAGAATATTTTTCGATACTTCAAGCTCAATATCTTTGATCTTTCTGTCTTCATCCTTCTTCTTCATGCTCATGTGAATATCTCTACCGTACTCATTGTACTTCTGCTCCAGGAAATTCCTTATTTCCTCGTCATCAGAAGAGTCAGAATCATTGCCAATTAATATCTTATCAAGCTTTTCTCTCTCCGGATCTGGCTGCTGTTCTTCCGTGAGGAAATCAAATGTCCGGGAAGAACTTGGAGTGGGTTCCTCGTCGTTACAGATTTGCAGAAGCTGTTGCTCCAAGTCGTCCAACTCGGGGTCATCATTCTGGGAGCCAAATTGAGGCTCTGAAATGCTCATTCTGGGAATCTTCCTGTGCAAAACCAGAAAAGTGAGGTTGTTTTGCATGCAAGGGAACATTCATTTTGTACACAAACCTTTTCTCCACTGATATTTCACACGAGAATTATATTATCTGACCTTAATGTAATGTTAAATTATAAAATCCACACAATTCGAGTAAAATTACGTGAGTTTTGACTCAGAATGCGAGAGAAAGCGCTTTCCCTCCAAAACACACGCTCCCAATAAATTCCGGAAATCTGACAGTGGAAAATGACAACACCGAATCCATCGAAACGCCATAACCTCAGCGTTTTGTTTATATTTTGCTGGGAACGTTTCTGTGCGAAAAATCTATTTTTCCGTGATAAATTCTGATAAAGACGTCGTGTTTGATACGTAAAAGTGATCCAGAAACATGAGCGGTTCAAGTTCACGTCGAAGACGTCATGAGAGCTCGAGTTCGGAGAGTCTGGACAGCGCAGAAGAGGAGCGCCTTCGTGATATCAAGGAAAGGGATGAATTCGCCAGTAGGCTGAAGAAGCGGGATGAGGACAAGACGCGGCGGGTGCTGGAGACGTCTTCGAAGAAGGCTTATGAGGAGGCGGCCAAGAGATTGAAGTTGGAAGTGGAGGACAGGGATAAAATGCTGCCACAGTTGAGAATTGCCTCCCGAAGGAAGTATCTGGAGAAGCGGAAGGAGGACAAAGTGGCAGAACTGGAGGCTGACATAATTGACGATGAGTATCTGTTTGATGACACCGTGCTGACAGCGAAGGAGAAAGAGGACAGGGCGTATAAGAAGCAAATCCTCCAGATTGCCAAAGAACATGAGAAAGCGAGGGAGTTGGAGCGCATCCAGCGCTATCATATGCCGCAGGATATCAAGAAGGGAGACAAGAGTGAATATGTTGAGGTGGATGAGCGTGAGAAAATGCCTAATTCTGAGCAGAAGAAGTGGGAAGCTGAGCAATTGGCTTCGGCGGTGTTTAAGTTCGGAGCGAAAGACGCCGGATCATCGCGACAACAGGAGGAGTATGATCTTTTGCTGGATGATCAAATTGAATTCATCCAAGCTCTAACTCTCGAGGGCTCCAAGGACAAGGACAAGGGGAAGAAGGTGGAACTGACGGAGGCACAGCGTCGGAAGATGGACATTGAGGACACGAAGAAATCCCTGCCTGTGTATCCATTCAAGGAAGATCTGATTGCGGCGATTGGAGAGCATCAGATTCTCATAATTGAGGGCGAGACAGGTTCCGGGAAGACTACACAGATCCCTCAATATCTCTATGAGGCGGGCTACACGCGGGATTCCAGGAAGATTGGCTGTACGCAGCCCAGGAGAGTTGCTGCCATGTCCGTAGCAGCTCGAGTGGCTCAAGAGATGAGCGTGAAGCTGGGAAATGAGGTGGGCTACAGCATTCGATTTGAGGACTGCACGTCTGAGAGAACTGTGATCAAGTACATGACGGACGGAACTCTCCACAGGGAGTTTCTTTCTGAGCCAGATTTGGCTTCCTATAGTGTCATGATCATTGACGAGGCGCACGAAAGGACTCTGCACACGGACATTCTGTTTGGCTTGGTGAAGGACATTGCACGCTTCCGGCCAGAGCTGAAGTTGTTAATTTCCAGCGCGACATTGGATGCTGAGAAATTCTCAGCATTCTTTGATGACGCTCCCATCTTCAGAATCCCCGGAAGGCGATTTCCTGTGGACATTTACTATACAAAAGCGCCTGAGGCGGACTACATTGATGCTTGTGTGGTGTCTGTCCTGCAGATTCACGCCACGCAGCCTTTGGGAGACATTCTGGTGTTTCTCACTGGTCAAGAGGAGATTGAGACATGTAATGAGATGCTGACGGACAGAGTGAAGAGGTTGGGATCAAAGCTGAAGGAGCTCATGATTCTGCCGGTGTACGCGAACCTCCCCAGCGACATGCAGGCAAAGATCTTTGAGCCAACTCCACCGAATGCCAGGAAAGTTGTCCTGGCCACGAATATTGCTGAAACGTCCCTGACAATTGATAATATCATCTACGTAATCGATCCGGGATTTGCGAAGCAAAACAATTTCAATTCCCGAACGGGAATGGAGACTCTGATGGTGGTGCCGATCTCCAAGGCGTCGGCTAATCAAAGGGCAGGACGAGCTGGTCGAACAGCGCCTGGGATGTGCTTTCGGCTATACACAGCGTGGGCGTACAAGCACGAATTAGAGGACAATACAGTGCCGGAGATTCAGAGGATTAATCTGGGCAATGCTGTGCTGACACTGAAGGCGTTGGGCATCAATGATCTGCTGCATTTCGACTTTCTGGATCCGCCGCCGCATGAAACGCTGGTGTTGGCATTGGAGCAGTTGTACGCTCTGGGGGCGCTCAATCATCACGGGGAGTTGACGAAGTTGGGCAGGCGAATGGCGGAGTTTCCCGTGGATCCGATGATGGCGAAGATGCTGCTGGCCAGTGAGAAGTACAAGTGCTCGGAAGAGGTGGTGACCATCGCTGCCATGCTCTCTGTCAACAGTGCCATATTCTATCGGCCCAAAGACAAGATCATTCACGCCGACACGGCGAGGAAGAACTTCAATCACATGCACGGTGACCACCTGAGTCTGCTTCAAGTGTACAATCAGTGGGCGGACACGGACTTTAGCACTCAGTGGTGCTATGAGAATTTCATCCAGTATCGCTCTATGAAGCGAGCTCGCGACGTCCGAGAGCAGCTGGTGGGATTGATGCAGCGCGTGGAGATTGACATGGTGTCAGGATTGCCTGAAACGATGAACATCCGGAAAGCCATCACGGCGGGATACTTTTATCACATTGCCCGCTTGTCCAAGGGTGGGAATTACAAAACAATCAAGCACAATCAAACGGTCATGATCCATCCCAACTCGGCGCTGTTTGAGGATCTGCCGCGGTGGGTGCTCTACCACGAGCTGGTTTTCACCACGAAGGAGTACATGAGGCAGGTGACGGAGATTGAGAGCAAGTGGCTGCTGGAAGTCGCGCCGCACTACTATAAGCCCAAGGAGTTGGAGGATTCGACCAACAAGAAGATGCCCAAGACGGTGGGGAGGTCAACAATCACAGCTTAAGGGAACTGGGCGAGTAATATTTCTATCGTAAATAAAAGCTTTCATAGAGACTGGAAAGCGTTTATCCTCTCCCGTTTGGGATTTCCTTTGGTGGAAAGCATCACTGAAATCTTCCCTCGTCATGAGATGATAAAACGTTGATGGTTAATTAAGTCGATTGTGAGCTGAGCACTGCCTGGGGCTCATAGGAGTGGGTTGGGGGTGAATTTTCCACATTCTTGACCCACCCATACAATGAAATACTCTCCACGCCTCGATAAATCCCGTCGACAAGCTGATAAGTGGCTGACAGGGACGAATTGGGAAGGATTTCTTTTAACTCTCCCACTTTTCTTTATTAATTGTCTTATAAATCAAAACATAATAGATCACTCAATTTCTATACATGATTCTAGAATTTCTTTTTAAATAATTCTCTTGCGGTTACACACAAATCCTTATCAGTTAAAAGTCACGTTGAAAACAAATAAAAACTATGTCAATTTCTCTGATTGTTAAAAAAAGACATGTGCCAAATGCGTCTCTGACTTCCATTTCCTCTTCAGTACAATATCTCTTCGTCTTCTTCAAAAAGAAGGGAGGAAAAGAGTCGATGCGGGATGGTCTCTGAGGCTCTCGATATTGTATGTGATTTTAGTGCTCTTCAACTGTTGAATATCTAGTGGGTGGGATAGAGAGAGAGACAGAGCTTTCCCAACCCCCGGCAAAAGCTCTCCCGTGACGTCACAAATGGAATTTGTGCACAATCTGTGCGCGCTCTTTGAGAAGCGATTCGCACTGCGTGTGTTGGTGTGTGCCACCCAGAAAGCCCTCTCCACAGCTCCACACACGGCCGCCGGAGCTTTAAAAGTCTGTCACGGCCAGCAGTAGCTTTCAGTACCTTTCAGACACTCGAAGTGGAGTGGCATAAAGCGAGCTTGAGGTGGACTTTCGCGCGTGATTGTGTGTGATTCCCTGCTAATCTTTTATGCTACAGCTTTAATCTCAAGTGCTTCTGCTCCAGTTCCTCTTTTGTGACCACCATCCACCGTATTTGAGGTGAATTTCAATTTTCCGGAGTCACAGAGAAAAGCTGTGAATTATGAGATGCTCTTTCGGCATTTCATGTGCGATGCTGTGAAGATGTGTGATTGAATTCAGTGGCAAATTAACTTCTTTAACCCTCATACATTGCTTTCCATTGCTAACACAGACTAACTGGGTGGAATTTTGGGCCACAATGGTGGAGGACAATCGATCTGTGAGTAATTTATGCCCATATGATTGCTTTCCTGGCCGACAGAAGCCATTGGGTGTGATAGAGAGGAGAGATCTCGTGTGTTTTAATAACTGCAAATTCGATTGTAAACCATTGTCTGGAGTGTGAGTGCCTCTGGAGATTGCGTAATCTGACTCGTGGTGTGCTTCAAATGAGGCCTTGATGCACTTTCCAGCCACTCTTATTCACTTTTCTACGCAAGAAATCAACCCAAATCTAATCACATTGACCATAACTGACAAAAAAAAACCTTTTCCAGATCGACATGGAGGCGCCGGAATTCAAGGAGTTTGCCAAAGAGATGGTGGATTATATCGCCAACTACTTGGAAAATATCCGAGACAGGTAAATAATGTGATTCATAGTGAAAAATCCCCCCTCGAATCAACGCCACGCGAGAGATTCGTTGGGGAATTTCAATTCAATATTTCTCTCCGCATTTTTATTCTTATTTTGCTATGGGTCTTTACAAAAGCATTTGCACAAGAAAACCTGTTACTCGCGGGATTTACCTTGTGTGTCAAGGTGCTTTTTCAACACCTCTTGCGCTACCTGATTTTTCTCCCACTGCTCCACACACGCAAGAGAGCCCCCAGGTGATCTCTTTTACCGCCGAATTTCCCCACATTTGCACTTCCGACCAATTAGCAGCAATCGCAATCGCGCCTATTGACTTTGGGGGGCTTTTTCTGGTTGTATTGCTCGGTTTTCTCGCGTAAATGATTTGCTGCTGTGCTAAATTCCAGTCAGAGTTCGCAGAAGTTATGCATTTCAGTTCAATGACTGACTAAATTCCATCCAATTCAATACTAGGCTGATAAGAAATATTCCTTTATTATACCATCGAATGTGAATTCTAGCTACGTGTTTTTATAATTTGCACGATGCTGAGCGTGAATAAACTACATTGTTGTATAATACGCAAATAAATTCTGTACACGATTGAACCTGTTTCATTAGAAATAACAAAAGATCATAATAATTTCTTATTCCTTTCCTATGCAACTAGAGTCTTAGAAATTGGCTTTGATAAAAAAAAAGAATCATTGAGGAATTCAAGTGTGACGGACAATTTAGTATCAAATTACAAGGTATAAATTGCTAAATTGAATGTTAAGTCGTAACAAACATTAAAAAAAAACATGCACAACAATTTTTAGAGTTTTTGTCTAATCGTGTATTTCGGAACAAACTTGATTTTTTAAGCTGAGGCCAGAAATCACTTTAACATTCAATTATTCATTAAATTGTCATTGCTACAATTCTCTGATTTATTGTACAAACTATTTCTCTAATGATCAGAATTATCTTCAAGGAGGTCTCTTTCTATTTCTGCTTGAATCGTGCAATTAAATTTATCGTGTTAATTGAATCACTGGCGAGAAATGCTTCCTGTCATTATTGATTTATTCGAAAGTTAGACTGTGTGAAGACTCAGAGCTCAAACTGAAGTCGCTGATATGATTTACTCTTAAAATAACTCTCTCTCTTCCAGTTTGTCAGTAAAAAGTTAAGCTAATATTTTGAACATTTGAATTGTGGCTTCTGTTTATACTGAAATTAGCATTTTTTCTTCTCTTTGCCGCCGCCTGACCTCTAAGTTATGATTCTTGATTGTGTTTTTTGTATGTTGATATTAACGCTGGAGATGCTGATGACTCAGAAAATGTGTGTGAGATTTCAAGTTCATTGGAAGACATTCACCAAGTGCGGCGTGTTAAATAGTGCAAAAAGTTGTGTAATAAAAGCGAATATTTAGGCATTTTTTGCAATAACATTCGCTTTCGCTCCTCTCGAGAGATAAAATGCATGTATTATAATAAACGGACTGTCATGATTGTACAATTAATTGCGATAAAAACTCTTTATCAGCTGCTATACATAACTGTGATTAGAATTAGTACGTTACATCAATAAACATTTGCGCTATCTGTGGGCATACAAAGGTTCCTTGAAACAATCGTGAAACAAGAAACATTGATTTTGGTTCTTTCAATGCTCTCAATTTATTCTATAAGATCGTGAGCTATAAAACCACTGATTCGCAGTAAATTGAGACATGTCGAAAGCAGAATATAGAAGTATTCTTGAGATTTCAGCAACATTGTCGCCCCTTCACCACGAACCGCCAAGGCTTTTCCTTGTGATTGACACTCTGACTGACCTCTGACTTGATGACCTCCTCTCTCTCTCTCTTTTCCAGGCGTGTTCTGCCCACCGTGCAGCCAGGCTACTTGCGCCCGCTGATCCCCGACGAGGCGCCCCAGAAGCCCGAGAGCTGGCAGGATGTGATGGCTGATGTGGAGCGTGTGGTGATGCCCGGGGTTACGCACTGGCACAGCCCACGCTTCCACGCGTACTTTCCCACCGCCAACTCCTACCCGGCCATCGTGGCTGACATGCTGAGCGGCGCCATCGCCTGCATTGGCTTCACTTGGGTAAGGCACGCGCCAAACACATCGACATATATTCAGAATATAAAAGTTCATCGCTCGATTTAACTTAAAAACGATAAAGAGTGGAATGATAAATGCTTAAAGTGTATAAAAATTATGCATTAATTTGGCAAAGAATTTAATACTTTTGCCACAGTGCAAATTACACATAGTTTATTACTTATTTTATTGTTGAAAAGAGTTTAAATGTGTATTTATCATAAAAAAATTATCTTGTAGACAATTTCCATAGTTTTCCAAGACAGTTTAAGGCATACCGTGTTGCTAAGGTCAATTAAGCATGTAAAGCCTGACATTTTACATATATTCTTATATGCAGATCGCCAGCCCGGCGTGCACAGAATTGGAAGTTGTGATGTTGGACTGGTTGGGCAAGATGCTGGATCTTCCCGGTGACTTCCTGGCATGTTCTGGCGGCAAGGGAGGCGGAGTGATCCAGGGCACCGCCAGTGAGGCTACTCTGGTTGCTTTGTTGGGCGCCAAAGCTAAGACAATGCAACGCGTAAAGGAAGAACATCCTGAGTGGGATGAGGCGACAATTGTGTCAAAGCTCGTGGGATATTGCTCACGTGAGTAACTCAATTTACAAAGAGACGCTTGTGCTTCTGGTATTGATTGACGGTGTGGTTTTACAGTTCAGGCGCACTCTTCTGTGGAACGCGCTGGCTTGTTGGGTGGCGTAAAATTGCGCTCTCTGAAGGCGGATGAGAAGAACAGTCTTCGTGGTGAAACTCTGGAGGCGGCTATTAAGGAGGATCTGGCAGCCGGGCTGATTCCTTTCTACGTCGTAGCCACGCTAGGTACGACAAACTCCTGTGCTTTCGATTGTCTGGAGGAAATTGGACCGGTTGGGAACAAGCATGACATCTGGGTTCATGTGGACGCCGCATACGCGGGATCAGCTTTCATTTGCCCAGAGTACAGGTATCTCATGAAGGGCATCGAGACGGCTGATTCGTTCAACTTCAACCCGCACAAGTGGATGCTGGTCAATTTCGATTGCTCGGCTATGTGGCTCAAGGATCCGCGCTGGGTCGTGGACGCTTTCAATGTGGACCCGCTTTATCTGAAGCACGACATGCAGGGCTCAGCTCCGGACTATCGTCACTGGCAAATTCCACTTGGACGTCGATTCCGAGCCCTAAAGCTCTGGTTTGTGCTGCGTTTGTACGGCATTGAGAATCTCCAGGCACACATTCGTCGCCATTGCGGCTTTGCCAAACAATTTGAAAGCCTCTGTCGGGCCGACGATCGTTTTGAGATTGTCGGGGATGTGAATATGGGGCTAGTGTGCTTCCGCCTCAAGGGATCCAATGAACTCAACGACACTTTGCTGAAGCGCATCAATGGTCGCGGCAAAATCCATTTGGTGCCCTCTAAAATCAACGACGTATTTTTCCTTCGTATGGCCGTTTGCTCGCGATTCACCGTGTCTACGGACATGGAATTTTCCTGGCGGGAAGTCTCAGCGTCCGCTGATGAGGTACTTGCGGACAAGACGATGAAGAACGGACACGCCTAAGCTAGACAATTCACAACTTCACACCGTATTTATGAGTAACACTTTAAATCGAATGGGAACAATTTTTCTTCTTTTTGTGAAAATATACATACATCTATTGATAGATATTAAGAGACAATAAAGCTTTCTGTGTATTGAAAGAGTGTCTTTTTGTGCAAGTAGATAATTTTTTCGGCTTTAAAACGTGATGTTTTTGGCCATTTTGGCGGGACAGTGAAAGGTTTGTGTCTTGAATACGATTTCTAGTAATTCTTGCAATTGTTTTACTGTGGTTGGCAAATAAATAATACAAAACTGAGGGCTGAGTCTTGAAATTCGTCAAAATCAGAATCAGTGGAAATTGACTGATTTTGAGAAATTTGCGAGTCTTGAGTAAAAATCAGTCAGAAATCGAGTCAAAATTGGCTCAAAATCAATCAACTCGTGTTGACATGAGAACATCGAGTCAACACGATTGCTCGATGTCTCAATTTTAAGATTTTAATGCAATTTAAGTATCAAATTGACATCGATGGCATCGGAAATGGATAATAGAATAATTATTTTAATTGTTTTTAATATTATATTGATAATTTTCCTTATTATTGCTGAGATATAAGCATCTCTTTTCTTGCGCTCGCGTAAGAGGCTCAGAGACGGAGAATAATTTCTTTCCATGCGCGCTACCTAGTCCCTGAGAGTCCCTCTTTGCAGTGTCGAGGCAACGATAATCCCAATTTTATTATGTCATGCATAATCCTTGCCATAAACATTTTCAGTTTTGAAGGTATATTTAATTGAATGGGATTCCTAAATTCTTCGTCCTTTGCTTAGTGCTTAAGTCTCATGAATTATGAATCAATGAACTGAACATGTGAACAGACAGTACAAATCCAAGTGTAATCAGAAGGTGAACAATTGGTTGGACAAAAAAATTGATGGAGAAATTTTAGCAAAGGAGAAGAAGTTGATCTCCATCTCGTGGGGCAACTCAAGATCGCCCGCAGAAGTCTCATTCTGCTCCTGGGACTTCTCGTATAACCGCAGGAGAACATCTGTACGTTAATAATGCACATTATTCACATATTTGTCGCCTGAGGGTTAATTTTTGGTCTTCTTAAGGCGCTGAAGACACCCAATGATGATTCTTTGGGGGTAAAAGTTAAGTTTGAGCAGCATTTTTATCATTTTCTACCTCAAACACCGCAACTCGGCCCAAATCAAAACAACAATATGACGTTTCTGCCTGCGTTCCGAAAGCATTTTCCCTCCCGAAAAATTCCGAAGACTGATTTTGACTCAAGACTCACGAAACTTTCAAAATTGTGATCATGTCAACAAGTTAAAAATCGATGAGGTTCTGTTGATTCTGATTTTAACCATTTTCAAGACTCAGCCCTCTGGATTTTCTGTCTTAATATTATGATGTAACAAATAATCAAATATCTCTTTTTCAAAAAATTATGAGTTTATGTTGCGTATATTTTAGAGCGAATCCTAGATTTTAAAATGTATTTTTCTACACTCGATTGACTCGTGGTTTGGCGAAGTACAATAAATTTTATTATTGACCTTTTCGTAAAATTTCATGACGTAATTGCAATAATGTTTGAAAGTAAGAGCGTTTATAGATCGTGCAGAATATTGCTATCTTTGATTTCCGCAGTTACTTGAGGTCGAAGAGAACTATTACCTCGGCAATTGATGGCTTTCTTCTCATTGCTGTAGTTGCTGTATCACGCCGGCCGCTTTCTTTTCTGTTGGCAGAAGTCAAACAAGCAAATTTGTATTGAGAAAAAATGTCTGTTTATTCTCAAAAAAGGTGGCGAAAACAGAGAGTTTCTTAGCTTATGCAAACAAAAATGGTAAAAATACAAAGAAAGGAAAAATATCTCTCTCTCTCTCTCTCTCTCTCTCTCTCTAAAAGTAATTCTAGAAGACACACATGACCAAAATACAAATAGAAGATCTTCAATGTAAAATTATGTACACCAAGAAAAAAAACACTAATTGTATCAAATTCACTGGAGCCTCTCTTCGGACGACATAATGGTGATCTCTTTGGAGAAACGATCGCGGAGCTTCTCTGAAACTTCTTCAGCAGCGATTTGCACTTCCGTGAGGGCCAAGAGAATCTCTTCGACGGCAAAGTCTACATCCTTCACCTGAGGATCTCTGCCACAGATGGCGAATCTGATCACAAGCTTTTCTTGAACGTTGCCGTGAATCATGTAGATCTTCTTGCGCTCTGTGATCTTCTCGAGAAGCTTCTTCGTAGCGGCACAGCCGTTGCGAAGACGGAAGCAAACTAGGCCCATCGTTGCCTCGCCGATCACTTCGAAACGATCATCGGTTGTGATCAAGGCCTGGAAGTGTTGAGCCAGGTGGATCTGGTGTCTAATGTGATGTCGAATGGCCTCAGCGCCTACGGTTCGCAATGTGATCCAGAGCTTGAGGGCGCGGAAGCGCCTTCCCAAGGGGATTTGCCAGTGACGATAATCGGGAGCTTTAGATTGTCCCTTAAATGAGAAATATAGTGTTTGATTAAAATTTTCTTTCGATGAGAAGCTCGAGGTTCCAATGAAAGTCTTTGACAAGTAACGTTTGATCAATTTCAGTCTCTTTATACATTTATTTTAAGTGTGTTTGGCATTGATTTTTTTTAGGCACGATAAAATATATTTTGCTAACACCTGAGATTCTTTATAGTCTTGTTTGTTATAATAAATGCGTAAGCAAACATTTGTACTTTAAGTGATTTGAATAAGAAAGATTATGAATTTGTTAACAAGGATTTGAAAAAAATGCCAAAATAAGAGAAGATTAATTGCAAAACAGCCTAATAGAGCAATTAACAAGCAGGTAATATTTTAATGATATGCGAAAGCGATCATGAAGATTAACTTTTGTAATGCAACTGGTTTGTCCTTTGATTAGGACACTGGAAAAATTCCATAAATACTGAAAGAATCTCTTATGGAAACCTAAACAGAAATCATTCAGTCTACTAGTGATCCGGAAAAAATCACGAGTTTATTATAAGGGCACGGCATGATAGCATTCAAGGGGTTTTTGCACGTTAAGTCACTCAAAATCCCTGAAGTGTTACATGAAAATTTTCACTGGAACTTCCGCTAATGTGAATTCCTTGGTCAATATGTAATACACAGTATATCGCACGAACTTTTGAGACTCAATGAAAGCACAAATCGTCCCTGATTGCATTTTCTCAATCAACTCCCCATTTTCCGGGAAATCGCGTGTCGAATGCGGACTTACTTGGTAGCGATGCTGCAAATAGATGCGATCGACGTTGAAGGCCTGGACCAGGAGGTCGGCATTCTTGAGCCACATTGCGCAACAGTCGAAGTTCACCATCATCCACTTGTGCACGTTGAAATTAAAGGACTCCGCCAGCTCTACGCCCTTCATAAGGTGTCGATATTCAGGACAGCAGAACGCCGCTCCGGCGTACGCGGCGTCGATGTGGAGCCACACATTGAATTCCCGGCACACCTGGCCAATCTCCTCGATGTCATCGAAGGCACAGGTGCCGGTGGTGCCCAGTGTGGCGACGCAGATGCTCGGGATGTTACCCGCAGCCAGATCTTCCTCAATGGCACGCCTGAGCGTGTCTCCGCGCAGGGTGCACTGACCATCCGTGGTCAGGAGACGCATGGGCATGGCTGACAGGATTCCCGCCTTCTCTACAGCGCTGTTGCTCTGATCACTGGAATACGCCACAAGACGACCTCTGACATCGCTCTCGCTCATCTCTGGGTTTTCGATCTTCATCTTCCGGACACTCTGTTCGCGCGCTGCCAGCACGGCAATAAGGATGGACTCACTGGCAGAGCCCTGAATCACACCTCCGCCTGGGCCGTTGTGGCAGTTGAGGAACTCCTCGGGCAGACCCAGAAGCTTTCCCAACCAATCCATCACGATCACTTCGAGTTCCGTGCACGCCGGACTGCAAATCTGCCGGAGAAAATCCGAGAAAGACAGAGAAAATATGTGGGTTGAGCAAATATGACACACTCAAGTCTCTCTGTTGCTCGTTGGAATTCAAATTATTCCTCAAACTCACCCAGTTGAAGCCCACAATGCCAAAGCCGGAAGAAAGGAGTTCTCCCACGATGGCTGGATAGGAGCAGGCAGTTGGGAAGTAAGCATGGAAATTGGGTGACTGCCAGTGAGTGATTCCTGGGAGAATGAATTTCTCCATTTCTTTCATAACTTCACGCCAATTTTCCGGCTGTTCTGGCAGCACTTCTGGGAGGAATTTGTGCAAATAGCCAGGATGGACACTAGGCAAAACATCCCTGAAAGTATAGACAAATGCGAAATGTGCGTAACAGATTTTAGAGGTGTGAATAAATTTGTGATCATCATTGAGCATCGGCAAAACCCATCTTATCGCATGCTTCATGGATATAGATCGCAATCGTGGATCAATGTATCGAATAGTGGGTAAATTGAAAGTATAAACTGAAAATTAATAGCATTCTAAGAAATATATTATCATCTCATCGCCGTAAATCAATGATCGTACGCGTATTTTTACGAAAAAAAATCCATTAAATTCTACTCACTGATCGCGAATGTTCTCAAGATAATCCGCCACAAAGTCCACTGCAGCTTTTCCAAATTCACGAAACTCATTGACATCCATTGTCTGTTGAGGAGAAGATCTGAGCACCACAATAGAGAGATGAAGAGACACAGAGCACGATCACTTGTGAACTGATCCGCGGTCGTTGGCGAACTGAAGATCACTCGCGTACCTTAGTGCGCCTTTAAATCACCTGGAAATCTCTTCCTGAAGTGGAATCTTGTAGAATGAGTGAGAGTGGATCTCGGGCACTTTCTATAGCCGATTCAGGCACGAACAGCAAAAGTGTTTTGACTGGACCAACGAATGGGGCTCAGCACGCGGCCAGAGGTCGAACACGAAGTTTTCCCACCCAAACTCACTATTGCACCGCGATTCTTGCGTGAGATTCCCCGCCTGAGAGAAATACGCGCGCTGAGTAAATACTATTCACTGGGTTTATTGCACTTTCTCCCAACGTATAGTCATATAAAATTGCGATAAAAATTGAGGTGGGAAAGACAAATCAATGCAGTTCAATGTCAATGCCGAGGAAATTGCTGACCATGCAAATCACTGATCTTCACTGCAAGTGGCGAATCTCTATATACTCATCGTTCGTGTGAAGTAGACTTAACGGAAGATCAGAGCGAGTTTGTGAAGGCTTGTACAAAGTGAATCAACTCTGACTGGGAAGTGTACACTGCATACTATAGTTGGGATGCTCACTTGTGACTTCTCGTGACACATCAAAGATGCAAAAAATTCACCACATTTTTCGCTTGTTTATTCCCTTGATAGATCACAACTTAATAAACTAACAATATCTACGGATTTAAAGGCACAAAATAAATTAAATCAATA
The DNA here is from genome assembly GCF_947086385.1 of Phlebotomus argentipes. Taxonomy (NCBI): domain Eukaryota; kingdom Metazoa; phylum Arthropoda; class Insecta; order Diptera; family Psychodidae; genus Phlebotomus; species Phlebotomus argentipes. The sequence goes on along the minus strand of NW_026776181.1, from coordinate 1,052,686 downwards.
AATTGTGGCTAATGAATTAACTATAATGACTAAATGCAGATTCACTGTGTAATTGTCTCATGTGAGTCACATGCGACGATTTCATTGTAGTTTTTTACGACTTACATACATTGTTTGTTTTTTCCTTTTCTCTCATTCTCTCAACGCTGAAACGGCGCAAATAAAAATTTAATTCAATTTTTCACGTAGAGCTGAATTATCCAACATCTCTATCCATCCGAGCCATGAGGTCGTGTGGAAAATGTGCAGTGGAACAATTTGAAGGGAAATTGCACGAACATGTCTGTTTACTCCACAGGGAATTATATATATATATATGTATATACATATATATAAGCATAAATAAGCGTAAAGGGAAAATGTTACACAATATCCCTCAATTTATCCACCCACCACCCCCAAAAACACCACCCATTCCCATCGCATGAACATAGTGCGAACAATTTTGCCACTGCAGGCATGTTTCGAGGCATCCTTTAACAGAACTCCGCCATGGGTGATAACACTTGTGTGGGAGGGCGCAATATTCCATCCCCCATGAGGATAAGCTTAAAGTTTTACACACACCCGTGTGGAGAATGTTCAAGGGATTAAACTGGTGAGTGAGTCTTTCATTATTTACTCAATCACTTCTCATTAAGCTCCAAATATTGCGCTCGCTCGCAAAATCTCATACGGCAATATTGAGTATCTTGAGACCCCCATAATGGGTTAATCTAATTGTTCTCTCTCATCTCCGTGGAGTGTCTTGAAGGGATTTACGATACAGGGGCTCTTGACTCCTTCCAGGATAAACATATTTGCAGTCCAGATTGAAGGACTAACAATGGCGAAGCGAGCTCGAAACGGACGTTATACCGATGAATAAATAACTTGTCATCGGGTGAAATCTCCCCAAAAAGCACCCCTACAGAATATTACCCAAAAGCATATCTAGCTGGGATGAAATATGAAGTCGGGTTTTATGGTTCCCATGACAACCCTCACCATCATCCCTGTCTCCTCTATTTAGCTCATTCTTAAAACCATCTCCCATTTGCGTGAGGAAACACTTGTACGCGGAGTTTTCCGGGAGAGACCCCGAGCCAAATGAATTGGATTTCACTCCGAAGGATGGTATTTGTGAATTCTTTCAACTGCTTCCCTCTTCACATTGCCTCCAAGACTTTTCTGAAGTAAGGGGATATTCTCGATTGGAATTTTTAATCAGCTCAACTGTGGAGAATCATAAGCAGATGAGTCATTTGAAATGTAAGAAAGAATCGATTTTCACTGAATAAATATATACTGAATATAAATCCATCTGATATGGTTAATTCATCAGGTAAGTATCCTTGAACGACAGTCTAGAAAAGCTTGAAAGTAAATTTCGCAGATGCGTCGAGACGCAAGCACATTATGGTTATTATTATAGGAAAATTGGAAATCGTTGTTTGGTGAATATTTTATCACTTGTGGAATTCAAAAGATCATAATCATAAAGAATATGAATTTTCTTCATACTTATAAGTTGATATGAATATTCAAATACTTATAAACATTTCAGGATAATGCAGAATTGCTCATAGAGTTCATTTAATGCTAATCACATGACAGGAGCGTGACTTCAACTCTCTGCTAGACTTAATTGCAGATTTAAAGAAGAACTCGACATAACTTTGACTGACATTAGAATCCTCTTTTCGTTCCTACAACAAAAAGCCTCATGAGAACAAAAAATACCTCTCTGGTTAACCACAAAATGACTGTGTGTCGGAAGACACAATCTCCAGGCGAACTTTAATGTGCGGATGGTTAGGAAAAAGCCTAGGCTTTTTGCATTTCATCCCTGCTTTTTGCGCAGAGACGAGATGGATGGTGAGGAGCATTGCGCTGACATTTATATTGAAAAAGGATAAAAAGTGGCGAAGAAGAAGGGGTTGAAAATGGATGGTTACTCCACCTACTGATACCCATTTCTGTGTCGGGCTATACATCATCTTTCGGTGCACTCACCCCTGGAATGGAGGGATAGTTTTGCAAGAAAAGCCGAGCGCGAGGGTGGAAAATGGGAAAATTACTGAAGATGGGCGGGTCGCTGTTCGCTCGACCAGCTTAGCAACGCGAGGGTGGATCCAATCCCCGCCAAGCCATATCGGGACACGAGGAAGGGATGAAATGGCGAATGGGTGCGCATGTGAATTGCAATGTGGCTCCGAAGCTCAAGAATGCAGCCTCCTGGGCCTGCCGTCCGAAGTTTCAGCATGATAGACTCTGCACACTGACGGGCTGGCCGGTGATCTGGTGAACTGTGCTGTTAAATGATCGGAACGGATTTGTGATCCACTATTGTGTGACCAATTGTGAGAAAGACCCATTGATTTTGCTGGCTTTTGAAAAGATTGAAACGCAGATTCATGTTTGCCATCCATGGAATTTTACACTTTTCAGTCGTCAAAATATTTTCCGAGAATTCACACGTGCTTCAGTCACCTTCTGCCTGCGTCTTGGGCTAGGTTCCGTCGCGTCTCCACCTGAGATCATCAGTCAGAAGCAGCCGTCCAGTGACGATCCCGCGGGCACTGCTGCTCCGACACCGCGCACCGCGAGATTGACTCAAGGGATCCTGAAGTGCGTCAAAATGATCAAATTGGTGTGTTTCTGAGAAAAAGTGAGGGTTTTATGAGTGTATTAATAGCAAATATACACTTCGCGTCAAGGTGATAAGCTACTTGTGTTTCCAATAGAGTACATATAAGTAGTATCTATTTTTTCCATATTTATTTACTCTTTTTTCCTCTACCCACTGATACATACACTTTTGTCAAAGAGATAACACGCAAGTGAAGAAGCTCACCAGTTCCTTCGTCACATATCGCCACAAAATGAACAGTACATTTCAGTGTATGACGGACCGTGATTGACTTTCGAGCTCGAGGATCGGGAATCTCCTGGTCCGTGACTCTCTGTGCAGTGAAGGATTTATCAGTGAAAGCCGAGGCCAGAGTCCTCGCCAAGTGATCTAATGTCGGTGTGCGTGACTTCATCGGCGAACGGGGCCTCCATGGCTCTGCCCCACTTACCCCTCGTGTCCTCAATGATGGGCCAGACACACCACGCAATGGCGCCAGCGAATCTCGCCGTGGACCAGCAATCCTCTGACCACCCCAACCCCGACATGCTCCTCGCCCTCATCGCTCGCAACAAGGCCCTCGAAGGTAAGCATGTTTTGCGCGCTCCCGGCGGCATGCATAACCCACTTTCCATAAACGTGAATGATAACAAATCCACATTGAATTTCTGCACTCTTTCCCATCCATTCACCACCATTCTGAAAATTCTGGAAAAATTCCCCATCGTTCAGTGTCAGAGAAATCACTTCATTGGGTATGAATCTGATTAGAGTCTTTTCGTTGCCAGCCCACTCACTCCTCCACCTCCGCCCGTGTCCATGCTGAAGAGATAGTGGCGATATTCCACGCAACATACATTTGTATTTTACAGGGTCTTATCGAAAACCTGTCATGTTCAAAAACACAACACTTCAATAGAACGTGAGCGATTATGACAGATTTGTGAATAAATCAGAAATCAGTCGCTAAATTGTCATTTCAAGTGCGATAAGGAGACACTCTCTGCTTTTTTTCTCCACTCAACACCACTCACCTCTAATCACAATTGTACGTATTAACTCGTCAATGTGTCGTGGCGACTTTCAGCCATTGCAACTCGATGTGTTTCGAAGCAGAAACTGTATTGATATTGCAAAATTGATTTGGGATTTCTATTGTCGGAGTAGGAAGAAATATTTTATTTAATATTGACTCTGCGTACATAGAGTACAGTGGTGGAGAGGAATAGATGCTATAGAATAAGTTAAGCACTTGATTAATGCAAAATAAGCTCATTAATTCCAACAATGATGGTGTGCACAAATATATTACATATTCGATCAAATTCAATTTATACTAATAATCCATTTCAATTGTGATATTTTCGAAAAGCTCATGGAGTTCAGCATCAATTTTTGTGGTCTCATATGATATTCTACCTGTTCCGTAACAATCATATTGATAATCTAAATTAAAGTGGCAAAAAACTTAGAGATTTCTTTAGATTACAGTTTTGCCTTATCACACTGCCTTTCACCACTTCATATCTTCGGCTGAGCTTGAGATTTCTCGTAACGGATAAAGCTTTCTAGAAGAAGCCTCAGTTGAGGATTAAGTTCGCAAATCGTCAGAGTGAGATTGTCCAGGGTTATTTCGGGTATAGCCAGCTTAAATACCCCTGGCTCTGGTGAAATACCTAGATTATGGGTGGCTCAAGAGCACCCACGATGACGAGCGTTGTAATCAATGAAATTGTGACACAATGGGTAGTGATTTCCCATCGTGTGACACCTTTTGTGGCCACTCGAGTATCACTTACAAGAATCTCTGGCTCATGTTTTTCACCACTCTTCTAATCGTAATATTTCTGAGAATCTTATCACGACTTGTTCTGCTCGGCCACAGAAAACACAAACTATGTCTTCTGCGAGTGGACATATTCTGCCGATGGTTATCTTCGGCACTGTGATCGACTTGATAGTCAGTGAACAAGGTGGCAGGAAGACGCATTTGGTGGCCAAAGAAGTGATCTTTGTACCAAAGAAATAAATCGATTTAGTGCGTGATAACATTTACATCGAATTGTTGTTGATCTGAAGGAAATGTTATAAGCTTGCACAACGCACACTATTATATAGTTTTCAAAAGTGGAAGATTAGTGATTGATTGTAAATGGCTCTTCACACAATCTTTCGAAATTTCAAGCCTTGCAGTTGTGTGAAGGGGATTAAATTGATTGTCAGAAGGATTAGACAGAAGGAATTTCATAAGAATGAACCAGAAAGAACCTGTTAAGAGAATTCTGAGCATTGGATGCAAAATCAGGTCGTTCAACCCAATCTTTTTGTGAGAGAAAACCCTTAAATTCTTTCCCCTAAGACCGCCAGACTCTTTACATATTCAGACCATTTTCTACAACTCTGCAGTAAAATTATTAACTTAATGTCTGTGGGGATTTTTTCCTGCGCTCGTGTGCTCAAAAGTGAGTCACGTTTCCCTCGAGTGGATTTTCTACTTCGTGAGACTCAATTTGAGAAGTTTTGCAGTCTTGAAGATCAATACGGCGGCGAAAATGCACTGATAGTGAGTTTTCTTGTACACATTGCTCAAGAGCCGCTGTTTGTCAGAAAAAAGCTCATTCTGTCTCTCTCTCTGTCTCTGAGTACTTTAAGTTGAAAAGGAGGTTGAATTACTATCAGAGTCACGCTCTTATCTCCGGCCATTTGTATGTGGAAACACGTCTCTTTGTAACACCCAAACAATAAAAGATCGATGCTTTTAGATTTCCTCCGCATCCCCCTCGGGAGTCGGATTGATTGTTCTACGAGGGGGTGTGCCAGGATGGAAGCTCTTCGGACAAATCGACAGCACACAAGGAGGGTTGGAAAAAATGTCATGGAAAATGGCACAATGGCGATTTTCTTTTTGTATTCTGCCAATAGATAAAAGAGGGATAGAGAGATTTTAGAAGCGACTCATGTGGATGCCTTCTTCTTGAATCCTCGTCTTTTCGACACAAAGAAAGGCGCATTGATTGAGACTTTTCTCCCCTCATTTTGGGCATCTCGTTCCATTGCGAAGGCGTTTTCACCACAAGGAATCCTACCGCTTACGAAAACATCCTACAGGGAGACAAAGAAAAAGATACTTTCGTCGACAAGCACTCTCGTGTGATCACAATTAATTGATTTCTGTGTCCATTAGCCCGACAATTATGCACAAAGTGTGTCTAATTGAATTCCCCCCGATGAGATCCAATGTCTATAAAATATGCATCGACCTCACTTTAGGCTGCCACCCATCCACAGCCTTTTAACTTAATAACATACGCCCTCACGTGCGTGTCGGGTGGGTCACGTGAGTCCGCGAAGGGGGCGGAAGAGCCTGGCGTTTAGCACTAAACAGGAAAAAAGAACAATGATGAGGAACGCATGGGCGGATAGGGTTTCAGTCGCGCGAGTGACCGCGTTCCGTGGGAATGAGACTCCTTAGCTGGTTTATGCGATAGGCTTCAATGTTTCAAATATTTCACGAATATTTCGTGTATCTATTCTCGAAAGATAAATATCAAGACGAAGATCAGATTTTAGACCATACTTTGGCTAGTTTAATCTCCAATAAACTGAATATCCTGGTTAAACATTTCAAAAACATATTACCTTTATCAAGAATTTTCACACGATATGTGAATTTCTGATGTTGGAAACCTTATTGTTGTGAAGTAACTTTTGAAATTTGATCGAGTCTTTTTTGTACATCACACCCTCTTGCCGTTTATTCCTCCAAATCCCATAAACCTTACAGCATTCAGGAAAAGGATATTGTGTTTCACGAGACGACACACATAATATTGATAATGTGTTATTTTGTCCTCCAGTGTGTCTTTTTTGCCCACTCTAGAAGGGACAACAATCGGCACGTGCTGCTGCAGAAGGTGGAGGAGGTGCAATTGCAGGGTACTTGAGGGAAGACTTTGACTGATGGCACCACAAAAGAGCGCGCCTCACTTTGTGATTTGTAATCCACGGTGCACGCATATGGTTGTGGGCGATGAAAAATTGGTTGCGTTGTGAAATATAAGAACATCTGTGCCTCTGGGGCTCGTCAGGATCGCAGGAAGAGCTCAGGTCGATGCTATCGGTGGTGCTTTATCGTCTAAATTCACGGAAGGTGATGGTTTCAATCACCCTTTTCTCTTGCAATGGTCGGGTGAGGGTCGGAGGCAACAGCATTAAGTCAGGTAGTCAATCATCATTTCGCGACGCAGCGGGGTGGACGCCAGGGTCTTTGTTCCGGGAGGGTGAGAGCGTGGATTTTAGGGCAGCATGACGTGACTATTTGGCGTGGTAGCAGCAGGGCATTTAAATGTTATGGCAACTAATGGTGGGACGCCATTGAGGATCATCTGCTTTGAAATTGTGATGATTCACGGCGCTTGTTTTGCCCCATATTCATGTATCTTACCACCTACAATCGCACCTTCTGGCGGGATTCCATTGTCGAGAGGGAAAATCCTTTCTACCATGTCAGCAGGAGACCAACACAAAAAATCTCTACACTCGACTTCCCTCTGCAATGCACCCAAGTGCCCAAATAAATATTGACTGTTTCCATAACTATGTTTGAAAGCATACAGCACACAGCAATTTCAAGTAGAATAAACAAGAATCAATACAGCAGGGCAAATATTGAATGGTGAATATTAAATAAAAAGAAGTATATAACTTATTCATGGAATTCCAACGTATAGGATTTGGATCACAGAGAATGTGTCAATTTTCAATCAGTTAATGTTCCGGAAATCCTTGATGCATTCTCTGAATGTAGCATCTTCCGTCAGAAACCGCCCAAGTAATACGACTGAATATCCGGAAGTGTGCAAGTGTGATGGGCACGTGTCAGTGTTTAGCTGTGGTTGCGCGCAACTCGAGCAAGTCTTCACGCAACCTGAGCATTGGCGGACCATTGTGATTCTTAGCAATTAGCACGCCGAAAATGTTTGCTCATTTTTCAATTATTTCCCATAATGTGGCTGGTTGGGTGTGGGAAAATTCAAGGGTTTTCCGCAAGTGGGGAGAGAGTTTAGTGCCCGAGGCGGAAACCTCAACGAAAAAGGCAACTGTTTGCATATGAAGTCCGAATGGATTTTTGCCTCGAGCTGCAGACAATGTGTGGAACTCTGTTTTGAGTTTTCAATGGGAGGGAATTCGTCTTTCACAGAATGTTGATGAAAAATCATGATGTAGAAAAAATCTGTAGCGCCAATGAAATAGAAAGTCTTCCTGGATTAAATCATCCAAAAATACCACAAAATTCGTTTGAAGTGGGTAAAAATTTAGAGTCTGTAAAAACACAGAAGCACCATACATTTCTGCAGTCATAAGTCTTCCATAATTGACGTTTTCTGGCTGAATTGGGATGCCGAGGGACGGGGTTCTGATGAGCAAAATGACTAACCAACAGTTCAACCCCTGTTCGTATTTTTTCCTTCATCCTTCGGGGGAAACTTTGGAGGCTTCACTGGGAGAGGAACGGCAGAAAAACGTCACATCAAATAATCAGAAGGGGTGGTAAGTTATTGAATTAAGATTGATATAAATCCACCAAGGATTTTCATCTATGAGAAAAATTTCATCCTCTGCCGAATATGATCTTCTCATCTTTCTGCTATCGTCCTTCGGGACGTTTAGTTGAAAATAAACACAATTTGGTTGGCGTATGAAGAGCTGAACAAATAAAATCCTAATTTGCCTGGAAAAATAATCCACAGCTCTGGAGGCGCACGTGGCGAAGGCGGGAGCGGAGGCTGTTGATGAGGAAACCCACCAAGAATCCCTCGAGAGTCGCGTGATTGGTGATTTTATCTCCGTAGAGACAACACGTGTCGATAATTCAATATAAACTATGAGCATATTTTATGGGCACTACACAGCCTCTCGGCATCATTTGCCAACACCACCAGCGCAGCAATTGGGGAGGAACGCCGAGAATACCAGAACAATTCCCACATTATCCAATGGAAGTGACCTGAAAAGTGCCTGGCAGACGGAAAACCGATGGAGCCTTTTGTATTTTTAATTCAATAAGTGTTTTGTATCATTTATCAATGGCAAAGCCGAGGCGGATATGGATTGAAAACCTGGCAGAATGGAGAGAGAAACTGGGCAATAACAAGGGGGCTCCATTTTGACCCCAAAACATCCCACGAGAGGTGTGGAGCTCTTTCAGTGTCGTTCGAATATTCTGCCTCATATTTTATGTTTTTCAGCACCACGAAATTCTGAAGTATTGCTCACTTGCGATATTTGTAAAACTATTACTCGCTCTGGTAGTCTTATTTTTATCTACATTTCTATGTTATGCCAGATAAATGTGTAATCTTTCCAATATCTTTGTTATTGTTTCTGAATATTACAAATTAAATATTTCTTCTGAAAACGAAATGTCGATTTGTGACAAAAAGGATAGTCTTACCCACTTCTGGCATTGAAGTCTCTAAGATTCTCTAAGAAGAAAGAGAGATGTTGGAGTTTTGAAACAACTTTAGTTTATAATATCTTTTGGTATAATCGTTATTCACTTATTGAAGCATTTCCTCATGTACATGTTCAATATATGGTTGCCGTCATTTCTCACCAATTGACCCGTGAATCGGTTAAAGACGAATCTACACACAAAGAATGTTCTGATAAACATTCGTGTCTCCTGGAGTTGCAAGAACTAGCCTTAATTAAATTATGACATTGAATGTTGAAAAAACAAGCGCATAAGTCGAGTAAAAATTGCTCAAGTGCATGGCAACAAGATAATTTAATTCATTGCCCAGTATTTTATATGTGATCCTGAAGTTGGGAGAAGCTCTGGAAAACAGATGTTACCATTTTCCATGTCATTTGCGGATGATTTAGAGACATGGCGAGGATGTTCTCCCGAACTCGTGCTGTGTGTGAAATGTCATGGTAGGAGTGCTAGAGAGAGGGTGGTTTTATGACGACCAAGAGACAATTCCTGGGGGTGTCGTAAAAGTCTCCCATCTCACAGGGATAATTTGATAACAACTTGAAGGGTCGCATCCTTGTCTCGCTGTTCCTCAGCCCACCCGCCGAGCACTTGAATCCATCACTTTAGAGTGTTTTAGCGTTGAATTTCGCACGATTAATGACACGGAACTTGCAAAGTTGGGAGCGTGGAGTTATGCTTCGAGACATATGTTTATATTTCGCATATTCTACATGGAACTATGTGAGAGTCAAAAGGAAATTGTATAATTAGTGTTAAAATTTTACACAAAGACGACTTGTGCTGGTGGTTTTGGGTGACTTTAACTTCTTCCCTGGTAGAATTGTTTACCGATAAAAATGAGGTGACACGAACACAACTCATAAATATAATGGGCCACTCTAACGGCAAGAGGGTGACAATTTTTATGACGCAAGGGGTTGAAGAGTCATCGAAAGCCGCTGAAGAAAGTGATCCGGAACGCACGCAATGATGGACACTGACTGATTATGGATTTACATAACACTAAATATCGGACTCTTCCTTTTCGGGACACGCAAACGATGTCTCGATCGGGGTAATTTACTCAAGTTAATGCTCAGCGATGGTGAAGTGAACAGATGGTGAGGTCTTTTGATGGATTTCACAGTCAAAAGAAATCCTCCCGCCCACGAAGCGATGATTTAAAATCAAACATTAGTCCTGAAAAGGGGTTGGACAATCAAAACTTGTGCAGTGACTGTCAAAATGAAGAAAGGCGCGCAAAAAGCCATGAAAAAAGTTTACTCATTTTATTATTACGTCCTTTTGTGTTGTGAATGCCATATTTGTGGGTGGTTGGTAAAATGTTGGTAGAAGTTTTTTTTTCATGCTGGAGTTTCTTTTTGCATAGGGGATACAAACACGAAGAGTCGGAAGCATTTGCTGAAAACTTTAACGATTTACGGATATATTGTTGACCACTAAAAGCTCCATTTTCATAAACTTCTGTCCTCTCTCTCTCTCTCCCTGCTCACTTCTTTTTTTTGTAACATCATCACCATCAGATCAACCTTTGTGGGATGGGGAGGAGAGCAACAATAAAAGGCGGAATAATTACGTGAGAAAGACACAAAGAAAAGTCCCTAACCGGGGGTTTGGTATTAGGAATTTAAATAAACATTTGCCATGCTCAAAGCTTCCTCTGTGGAGACGGGATTATCAGTGGTTGGAGCACAGCCGCAAAGCCACAAAGCTCTAATAATAAATTCTCATTGTGTCCAAGTACCGTGAATTATTAATATGGAATGACAGAGTCTCTGATCTGCTCTCCTGAGTGGCCACAGGTCTTCACCCTAGGACTCAAGGAGCTCCAGTTGTTGTGCCAACTTTTTGGCTTCGGGTTTTGCAGTATGAATTAGTGATGAGATTCACTCTTTCACCTTCCAACTTTCCACTCCACCTGATAAGACGAGCTCCCAGCTGAAAGAATATGGCATCACCCTGAGGAAAAGTTTTCGGAAAACGTTGTATCAACACCACATGAATTTACTATGAGTTCTGCATATGGTGTGGGTATGATTTTGATTTTGTTAATTGAATTCCCAGCCATTCATATTGCATGGGCATCACAAAGGCACACACAGAGCGTATATGTACAAATTACACCATGCGTAATTCAATCAATTCACCAAATTCAATCGTATGGACAACGTCGAAATTGATTGTTCTTTTTTCAATAATAAATTAGGTCAGTGGCTTTTCTAGTTTTCCCATAATTTTAAGGAAATTCGTTATATATTTTAGAGGAATTTATCTCAATGTGCCATTGAAGGAATTGTATTTATCAGCATTCATTCAAATTTTTGCGTAACAAATAGCCCCTTTTTCTATATTTACTATGAAACCCTTGGTAACCTTTACTGGATGATTGCAACTATATCTGGCATGTGTATCTTGGGAATAATACTTGGGAATTGATTAGTATTTACGAAGAAGGCGGAACATTAGAAGATACATTCACACAGGATTATATCAATTTACTCTTCTGGACACCAGCCAGAGTCGTAATCCTCTCAGGACGTCTTTGAAATGCAAGGAAGAAGAGGAAGATTGTGCCTCTCGTTTGGGTGAATATTTGACCAAATGAATAAATATTGAAGCAGCAGAACTGACCACACAGGCATTCATTGAAATCTCAAGCAATGGGAACAAGAGAGCCCAAAAGCAATCATATCTCTGTAATCTCGTAATGATTACGCTTCTCTTGGCAACAATGGAGTCACTCCAATTTCCCAGAAAGGATTTTCACGAATTGTCTAGAGGATATTAACAGATGGCAAGCGATGAATGCACCAGCAGCGAAAAAAGGGTCCAAATGACTCGAAATGACTTCCACTAAGCTCTCAATAACAACCCAGTTGCGGTTCCACACGCTACGTATAGGTTTCAAGAAACTGTTTCCGACCCATAACGCTTATGGGGAATTTACATTGGATGCGTTTCACTTTTACCTCGACGAAACGATTTCTTGAAATGTGTCGGTGGGTAATCATCCCTTTTTTTTATTGCCCCTACGCTCGGGCGCGGAGGGCAATAAACCTCGAACAAAAAAAAGGATAATTGCCCTTCGAGACATTTCAAGAAATCGTTTCGTTACTAGTGCAAGAAATAATTTCATACTTACTACAGGAAACAATTTCGCAATTCAATCAAGAAATATTTTCATTCCTATTGCAAGAAATAATTTCGTAGTTATTTCTGGAAGCAATTTCGTATTTATTTCTTGTATGGAATCCAATACAATTAAAATATATATTTTTGTCCAAACGGCAGTGTTGATTATGCTGAATCTGGCCATCTTTAGCACTCTCCGGCGTCATCTTATCCCGGATTCCGTGAAATTTCCCGCGGCTTCATTGTCCATCTGAAAAACGATAAAATTATTAAATTTTACTGTTTATACGCGCAGAATTTAGATCAAATTTTCTCTCAATTTATTTTACAACAGCATAATCAATGCACATTTTGAAAATTCACCAAAATGTACTTAAATAAATGCAATTTTTCTCACCTTATTATCCGATGAAGAACTGCACTCTACTTGTTCTGCATTCAACCACGACCAGAACTCAACTAAATCGACAACTCAGATGAGTTTTAGTGAAGGAATTTCCCAATATTGCTTCATCCCGACACCCGAGCCTTGTTTTATGACCCTTTTTTCATACTTTGCATTTTCTCTGCCTATTTTCTGTAAAACAGATGTTTTATTGCACTACTTTTCTCCCTCGAGCGCATCATGGAATTTTGAACCGGTTTCAGGTATTACGAGAAACTCTTCCGTAAACGAAACGGAGGCATTTCTTGACCACATTCGGAAATAGTAAGAATACTTGGTCTTATTCGTTTCTCCTCTGAGGGCAATCAGGTAGAGTGCCGAAAATTGGGTAAATTTTATGAAGGTCTGAAATTTCTGTGGGCCATAAAATTTAGGGACACCATATGGCTTATTCTATACATGTTTGATCTGTGAAACAAGAACGAAAGCATTTCTTGTTGGGAATCAGAAACTTAAACCTTTCTCATTTGCATCATGTTCATAGTCGGAGGGCAATAAGGTATTATTGCTCTCCGATTACCCTCAGAGACAGAACAGGAAACAAATCCGCAACGGTTTCACATCCACTACCGATGAGTATCCGTTTCTTGAAACCCTTACGTAGCGTGTGGAACCGCAACTGGGAAGCGTGTCGAGTGAGTCCCGATGTCACCCTAAATACTCGTCTCCTCCGCCACATAAACAATCAATACATGGGGTGTTCCTCAGCCCCTGACCATCCTGCAAATTTATTCAATTGATTTGATGCATTTAAACACTTAAGCGATGAAAGTGGGCTCCTCACTCTTCTGCTCTATTTATTCATGTCGCTTGTGACTTCGGATCATGAGAGGAGATTTGAGGCACAAAAGAGGGCTGCAATCAACTCGAGGAATCTCTGTCGAGTGTACTTCAACATCTCATGATACAATATTTTCATCAAATATTGTCATATTATCACAGGACAGGATACAAATTAAATAGAGAGATATCAAGCGATATATGTTTATCTTCTCATTTTGGAAATGAAAGTTGAACGTGATAAAAGGAAAATTTCTAGCCCTTTGATGAATGAACAAACATCAGAAATGATGAATAGGATCTAAGGACTACATTTGTCAGTTTGCAACCAAAAAAAACTTCATAGCGGAGATTTATGTGTAAAGTGGGTCATGTTTATTTCCAACTTGTCTGTTTTTCGCATTGCAAACAATCCACCGGATACAGTATCGATCCGCGGCGGCACTCCCCCGAAAAGGCCGTCCCAGGTGCTCACAATGTCGGTGTGAGTGTCGATGAAGAGAGTGTGTATTAATTACCAGAGCGAGAAAGTGCCTGTGGATCCTCAATCTCACCCCGGATGAGCCTGAGTGCTTGGAAATTAATGCAAATGGCATCGTTCAGGCAGATTCATCAAACATTAATAATCCCAGGCGACGGTCGTGCCTGACTTTTTGGGCATGAGCCACAGTCATTATCGTTATCGTGAATATGGGTGGCGTTTTGGGCGCACGTTCACGATGTCTCATGGCACCTGATGACCTTTCCGACTTCTTTCTGGCATCCACAGGCATTTAATCGTGACGAAATGACGCATAAAAAGGTCAATTCCATCGATTTTCTCACACCCTCCGCAGAGCTTATATGGGGTGTTCGCTTTTTTCAACACCCAGGCCATCAATTAGATAAATTGGCAGAACCACTTTTCGCCCTTGCACTATACTAATTCCACGCACTTATGCTCGGAATTCACGCTGGAAAGGGGTTCCATTTGTTGGGATTGTGTCACCAGCTTCATGGAATGCTTCCCCACGGATTATCCTATGTTTGTCCCAGGATTTTTTGAAACATAGAATGGGGAATGTCGCCGTTTTCGTACAGCAAATAAGTCCATTTCTACAAATCACCTCTCCATAAGACATTCCACTGGCAAATGCACTCAATAGATTCTGTTCCAGACTTTTGAATAAATTAAGAGTAATCCCACAGATATCCATTTCAATGTAAAGTGTGTGGTACAGTGACTATTTAGGGGGTGCTCAGCTCATGTGGAATATATTAGCCCTAAGAACCTGCGTGAATAAATACAATCCTCACCAGGAAATCACCCTCCAATTCACTAATGCTGCAGATAATATCAATTCACCCTCAAGCAGAGTGATATTAGGGGTGGAAACTTGTGCAAAAACCCGAACTATCGCGGAAGTATCATGAAATATTCAGTGCGACTTTGACGGATTGTAAGTGGTTTGTTGGAATGATTTTATTGATTCATTATATTGCTCTTTAAAGAAAAGTTTAATGCAAGAACCACAAAAACGAAAAATTGGAGTCGTAAAGAAGAGTTTTTTTTTTAACAAAAAGCAATTTATCTCGCAATAAGTGTTAACTTAGATATCGTCGAAACATTTCTTTATCCTTGTGCCTCTCCCTTTTCCTTGGGTTAAAGAATGTATCTCAAGAAGAAGATACTTGATGGTGAATTGTGCGTGTTGGATGCACATCCATTTCAAGATAGTGGACAGAAATAAAAACACGTTTCAGCATTTAGTGACTTTATATCTAATTAGTGCAATATTTATGGGTGAAAGGGTCCCCAGCAATGGCTTTTTGCACTGATTTCCACCGCCAGAAGCTCAATTTGATGGAAATTTATGGCAATACTCTATCCCACTCATTCTTATGTGGAAAAAGGCACCAAAGTAGGAATTAATAGTCTGCGATTTAAGCTCAGTATTGAATGTTGGTTTATCACTCGTGATATTTGATAACACATGGCCAGTTGAATGGTGTCGAAGAGATGGATTAATAAATCACTCATCAATCACTGCTTGGGCTAACACGTGAAGGAAAGGGTGCGATATCAGCGACTCTGTAGAGAAGTTCTCTTGTCCATCGATTAGAGTTGCTAAAGTCGCGATATAGAGCCTCTCGGATGGGGCGATGTGGGGAGGGCTACGCCTTGGAGTGACAAAAGACACGCATTATACAGTTTTAGTGCCTCGGTTCTTGTAATGGTCGATGGGGATGCCCGTGGCGAGGAAAAAACGTCAATAAAGCTGTGGGGATCGGTGAGGGTGAGTAAATAGAAAATTGGTGAGGAGTTTTCACCCTCGATGGCGCTAAAGAGGGTGAAAACCACACCCTTTTCAGACTGCCTGGCAACCAATAGGGTGGATTCGTCAGTGAATTTCCACCGCTCTCGGAGGGGAAATTGGTTGTGGCAGTGAGCTCTTCCACCATGGATCAGTATCGAGCTGGCTTTCAATCTGGACTCATCTAACCATCCGTGTTCTGTGATGGTGTTCTCTTTTTAACTGTGATTTGTTCTTTGGTGTGATGGAACTCCTCAAGTTGATGATGGCTGGGAGGGATTTTCTAGCCAGTCGCTCTCCCAGTCCGGACTCTAAATATCCTCCGATTTGCCTGGAAGCATTACCTAAATTTCTCCTCTGTACGGAATATTAATATTTTTTTTTTACAATGTTCTCAAATGAATTCACTAACCGTGATTTTCTTTCTATTTCTTATAGCTACAATCCCAAAGTGCGGTGGATGCCAGGAATTAATTCTGGATCGCTTCATTCTCAAGGTGTCGGACAGAACGTGGCACGCCAAGTGCCTCCAATGTAGTGAGTGCCATGCGCAGTTGAATGAGAGGTGCTTCGCGAAGAACGGACAACTCTTCTGCAAAGACGACTTTTTCAAGTAAGTGTCTTTTCCGCCTCGGCCACAAAATCACTTCGTGGCCCTCAACCGAGATTCCTGGCTAATAATAATGACCACTTTCACGTTTTCGGGTCAAACAGACGCTATGGCACCAAGTGCTCCTCCTGTGATCTCGGCATTCCGCCAACGCAAGTCGTGAGGCGGGTGCACGCCAACGTGTACCACATGCAGTGCTTCGCGTGCGTGATATGCGCAAGGCAGCTCAACACAGGTGATGAGTTTTACCTGATGGAAGACAGGAAGTTACTATGTAAGCCCGACTACGAGGCGGCCAAAACGAAGGGGGTGTACATCGATGGCTCACTGGATGGGGATCAGCCGAACAAGAGACCCAGAACTACCATAACGGCCAAGCAGTTGGAGACACTCAAGAGTGCCTACAACAACAGTCCCAAACCCGCCAGGCATGTGAGGGAGCAGCTGTCCCAAGATACGGGATTGGATATGAGGGTGGTGCAAGTTTGGTTTCAAAACAGGTAAATGATTGATTTTAAGCCGCAAAAGATAGTGTGTTAATCTGTGAATTTTTTGGTGCAGGCGTGCTAAAGAAAAGCGATTGAAGAAAGACGCGGGCCGAACGAGATGGAGCCAGTATTTCCGATCAATAAAGGGTGGTGGTTCGCCTAGGCATGACAAACTCTTGGACAAAGACGAACTCAAGGTGGATTTGGATAGTTTCAGCCATCATGGTTAGTTTTTGAAGTATTTAAGTTCCCCTGGCGGATTAATTGATTTCCTATTTACTTTAGATTTGAGCAATGACAGCTACAGCACAGTCAATATGGGTCTTGAGGACGGAGCTTCACCACACAGCGGTCGAGGATCCTATGTCCACGGCAGTGGGAGTCCTCCGCCGTATCTGTCCAGCCACTCACCTCCGCCCATGGGACCAGGACACACCTACGCTTCTTACTCGGACAATATCGTCTACACACCGCTGGGTATTGTTTCCCGATCCAAACTCCTTGTTTCGAGACTTTATTCCAAATCTTACAGGTCAGCCGGTTAGTGGAATTCTGCACAACTCCCACCATGGACTCCAGGGTAGTGCCGTGTCCGATCTCAGCAATGACTCTAGTCCAGCTCACGCATACCCTGATTTCCCACCAAGCCCTGACTCTTGGCTCGGGGACTCTGCCAGCAATGCTCCGGCCATCAATAGCACTTCACACTACTGATATTCGAGGCACAGTGTCCATAGCATTCTCGGCGGAGAGAAATGATACTGGCATACGTACGCCTAGACCGTGGCACCTACAGGAGGTTCGGACGCCAATGCCAGGGACCTCGATGACGTCTTGTGGAAAGCATTGAAGCTAATTTATGAGATAGAGACAAAGTAACTCTAATGTGTGCATTAGAAGAATTTTGCGCGTTAGGAGAAAAATTGGATGCGTGATGTTTGGATCCAGACATTTCAATCTTCAATCCTTGAAGGAGAGTCCAATTCTCAGAGAAATGGGCGCGATATAAAGAGATTTTTTTCCACAATTTAATTAATCTTACCAATTTAACAAATTTTACCAAAATAGTTTTATTAGAATTCGAATCTAGTCTTTAAATTAAGAGAAATGATAAAGAACACAGAAAGTAAACTCCAAGTAAAAACTGTACAATAGAAATAAAGAGAAACAAGAGAAGTGAGATAAATCCAAGGATACATCTAAAGGAATTTCACGATTTAATCAATATTTGTGTTTGATTTCAATACTATACTAAGGATCTTGTTAAATGCCTTAATGGTAATTCTTTGTATTCCATTTGTAACCGCGGGATTTCCCTTGTCTTAAATTCTTAACTTAGAGTTCCGTTGTAGCAACTCCCCAATATTGCTGCATCCTTGTGTCGGGTTCTAGGGAGTCATCCTCTCCCCTTTCGTGCATCACAGCGAAATCGTATTCGAGATTGTAGGGCATTAGACGCTGTAGAGAGCCGAAATATGCTGCATTGGGACCTCCATTCATTGGATGGATACGTCCCGAATTGAATCTCATTGCTCTGAAGAGTCCATTACTTTGGGGGTGAAAAGACCTTGCACTTCCGAAGTGCTTCGAGAGGAAGGGCACATTCGATCCCACGGGAGTGTGATACTGCGAATACAAAGATTTGGGCGTAAGCTCTGTCTGGGCTGCTAGCTGTGGTGAGCTTGAAGAAAGCGCCTTAACCTGCGCCCTTGTTAGATTCGATGAGGGTTGACGCTTTGTGAACGCGCGGGAAATTGTATTGAGCTCTTTGTCGAATAGAAGCTGAGTGTTTTGCTCAAGCATGTACTCCCAGCATTTGAATTGCTCCTCAGACATGGCTGAATCGGATTCCTCCTTCTCCCGCTCTTCTTCAATGCGAGCCCGCACTGCCCTCACAACCCCACCTCTCAGACTTCTCCTTTCATTTGTAGCATAGTTTGTCGAAGATCGTCGACTGGTGACTGAACCTGTCTCGAGATTCTTAGGCTTCGGATTAGCTTGATTATTGTGCTGGCCTGTTAATTCACTGGCTGTCTGATCACTCTGACCGCTTGGCGAGGATCTGTCGCTCCTGTTCGATGGTTGCCTTACAAAACCACTTGTTATGTCTCCTGAATGACAACAGCTATTGTTAGATTCGCAACAACATCCGCACTTACAAAACCCCGCCATGACACTGGCAGGCTTTCCCCGGATGGTCTGTCGCAACTCCCTCATTACGATGTCCATTTCAGATCCAATATTGTTGAATTTTACAACAATAACACTTAGGTTCTCCTCAGCTCCGTAGCTTTGAGAAATATCTTGGAGTCTCTTTGCAGCTAGGATAACATTTTCCTCAGATCGTATGATAGCGGCAACACCTGCTGCATCCACAACTTCCCATAATCTCCTGTTCGCTATCACCAGGTACTCATCTTGTTCACCCAGGACTACTTCGCAAGTCTCTGGATCCGGAATAACAAGAGGGAAACTCGAGCTGCTCCCAATCTGTCGATTTGGCATTGACAAAGTTAGCTTTACGTTCCCACATCGTCTGATGAGAAGGGCTGTTGACTCTCCAACACTTGCTACCCGTAAGACATATCTCTTTCCAGTTTGAGGTGAATATCCCGGAGATTCTGCGCATTTTGTACGAGAAATGTGGCAAAGTGTAACGGAAATTCCACATTTTTGTCCTTGCTGCTTCAATTCTCGGTGGGCTGCAAGGAGAGTGTACTTCATGTAGTCTGTAGCGGTCTCCTTGACAGTTCTTTCCTCAAGGAGTAGTTTAGGGACGGATTTGGTGAGAAAACTGGGAACAACACGACCTCCTTCCCCGTCGAACATCCCAAACAGTCCTTCTGCGCTGCAGAATCCGGGAAGGCGTAACTGACTGATGAAGAGCTTAGAAGAAGTGCCGGATGTTTCTGAGAATCCCACCCTCCAGGGAGGGTCGAATTCCTGAGAGTCGTGGTTCACGGAAGGGGTTGATGGGAGGCTGGCACGGTTCTTTCCCGAGACGTCCACAAGACTCATTGGGCGCTGTGATTTGCATGCTTGGAGTTGCTTAGGATCAACCTGCAATGAGATTAGCTTTAGATATAATAGGACTCACAGATTTTTCATTGGGGTTACTTGAAGTTGTGTATTGCAGGACAAATCCAGAAATTGAAGCTTTCTTGGAACCAGCTGGACAAGATTAACTTTATCCAGTTGATTGTGAGCTAAGTCCAGGACTCGGAGGGTGCTGAGTTTCGCCATGGGTGGAACACTCTGGAGCTGATTGGAGTGGACCCTCAGGACCTTCAGATGGGTCAGATTGGCCAGATTGTCCGGTAAATGCTGAAGGCGATTTCCTGATAGGACCAACTCCTCAAGATGGGACAGATTGGCCACACAATTCTCGGAGAATGTGGTCAGACGATTATATGCGGCGTGAAAGACACGCAACTGAGTAAGATTGCTCAGAGTGTCCAAGGCCCGATCGGTGAGTTGATTATTGGTTGCATATAAGCGTTCTAAGTGACTCCGACTGCCATCAATGATGGGCAGGCTGATCAAACGATTGCTCGCAACGTTGAGCAACGTGAGAGATTCGCAGGCGAAGAAGAAGTTCTCGGGCAGATCCACAATGGCGTTGCTCTGAAGAAAGAGCTCCCGCAGGTGTGTCTTGCGACGAGATATGACGGGCAGCGACTTGAGGCGATTGTAACCCAGCTGCAGTGTTGTTAGGTCGCCACCGAACAAGTGTTCCGGAAGAGCGCTCAGACAGTTGTTGCTGGCGAAAAGAGTACGCAACTTGTGGCATCCCTCCAGCCATTCCGGAAGACTCACGAAGGAGTTGAAGCAGATGTCTATGTGACGGAGTCCTGAGGGAACTGGGGCCACTATGACCTTCTTGAGATTGTTATTGCCAGCAATTAGAGAGGACAACACCCGCCCATTCACAGTCAACTCAGTGAGATTGTTGCGAGAGCATCGCAGGGACTCTAGTTTATCCAAAGCTGACAAATCCAGGACTTCAATTGAATTTTCGCTCACATCAAGTTGCGTTAAGTACTGAGAAAGAAAGAGTTGCTAATTATATGTATTATTTGGACAAATTTATATGTACTCACTCCGTAATTCCCAAGAATTATGCTTCCTTTCAGTTGATTTGCTCTTAGATTGACTTTCGTCAAAGGAGGATTCTGGTCACTTTTGCCTCCTTTCTCATCAACGAAGTGTCCATTGGTGATCTTGTCGCCTCGGTACACATCAACTAGACCCAGAGTGCGCATGTTGCTGAGGAATGGTGGCACCTTCTGCACCTTATTGTGAGACACTTGCAGGGATTGCAGGCGTTTCAGATGCTTCAGAGAATCAGGCAATTCCACCAGTTCATTGCGATCCAATCTGAGCTCTGTCAAGCTGAAAGAAAAAAGTGGATTACATGCAATCTTACTCAATGTGGGCAAGAGGTGTGCTCAAGAAGCGTGTCCAGCCTCTTCAGCATATTCATGAGGAGCCCTCGACTGGCCACAAGAGAGCACAGAGAGACTTCTTGGGGCGCAGTGGAATGAATTGGAAAAAGGGAAAGTACTCTGAGAGGAATTTACATATTTTACTCTTAATTTATGGCGCGATCTTTTGCACAATATTCACAGCTTTTCCGAGCGCACCTGCAATGACCAATTAGGAGTGCTCATAAGTACGAAATAACTTCAATTCTTCCCCAATTGCGTCCGCGATGTTCACCCGCATGGATCATAAATTAAACAATAAATCCCACTCAACAGTTTCCTAACACTCACTTTCGACAGTCTTTCGTCAGGACTCTGATCTTTGTGGACTCCTGGAAAATTATCCCATAAAAACGAACACTTTTCTTGTGAAAGTCAATGTTTGAAAATCACTTCAAATCAACACTTGGGAAAACTCTGCGATATCACGAGAAAATTTACGTTCCGTGCAGACGGTCCGAATCACAATGAAGAACTGATGGATGGTCGAGGTAAAAAAGCGAAAATTCATCCATAGGAACCGAAAAAAACACTTTAGACAGAGCTGTACTTCATCTTGAGAGTGATTTACTGTATACATTTCACTCACTTCACTTGCTCAAAACTCCGGCCACTGCATTTTTAATTGATTCACCCGAGAAATCCACTTCAATGCCGTTTTTCTTAGGCGTCTTCGTGCAATTTTCCTCCTCGTTTAACCATTGTTGTTGTGTCTCTCAAGTGAAAATGCGCTTTTTGGATGCAAATTTCCATTCATTTAACCGGCAATTTAGAAGAAAAGGGAATGTTTCTTTTGTGTTTCATAAATGTTTCATCGATTTGAATAGTAAATGGTTCAACCGAAAAGGATTTTCCAGATATTATCAATATTTTCATCCCCAATATGACTACAAAGTCTCTTAAATCACCTTGTTTTATAATAGAGTTGAGAAATTCAACACAATTTTCTTCTCAATGCTACGAATGTTCAATGAAATTATACTCTGCATGTTATGAATGGTCTTCATAGCGTGCAAAATCACCCCTAAAATCCACTGAATGCCAATTTCTGGGCGACTCACAGTCTCAATAACCAACTCTTTAACTGTTTCTAATGTCTCCAAAGCACCTCTGCTTGGCTCGAGCGACAATTAAAAGCGTCTGTGGCGGAGAGAATCACTCGCGTCTTTCAGATTCTCTGGTGCGCGCTCGGTAAGGAAAATAAAATGAGTCACTGTACCGTGAAAGACACAATACTTGTTGACTCTTTATTGCCATTTGTGATGTAATCCACAAATTGTGCCCGATTCAGTGTGTGTAACATGAAAAAGTTTTCCTCCACTCGCCGTGACGCGAGCGCGCGCGTTTCAAGTTGCGAAAAGAGGCGGCTCAAGACGGCGCTTGGAGGATTCTCACTCACTTTTCCAAGTCGGCCAACTCATCCGGAAGAGATTCAATCTCATTGTCGGACAAATCCAGCACCGTGAGCGCCGTGATGTTGAGCAATGGCGCCGGAAACGATGTGAAACCGTTTCCGGGCAAGCGGAGAATTTTCAGGTTGGGAAATTCAGCGAGAGTCGCGAGGGCGATTTCTTGGAGTTTGTTCTGACCAGCCAGCAGTTCTTCAACTGTGCTCGTGGATCTCAGGACGATCTCTGGGATGGTCTGTAGTCCGGATCCGCCGATGTCAAGGCACTTTCCATCACCAATCTCCTTGGCGGCCTGTTGAAGTGTGGAGAAAAACACTCTTGAAACTCTTCTTAATAATCCAACAGTTTCGTGCGCTCACAAATTCATCATCCTCAGAAATGCACTCAGACACTTCAGATCCTTCAGATTGCCAGGAATCCAGAGAATCCAATTCTATCTCTTCAGAATCTCCAAATCTTACGCGATTCTTTACACTCTTCGCGCTTGATTTCCTTACTTCCGGCGTCATAACGCAAGTTAACACCATTATTGATAGCAATCTTCAATGAACTTTAAGGAACTTCTTTTCACCAAAAAAAAAACTACTAGACGTGAGAGAAGTCTTTTGGACTACGAGTGAATGTTCCGGAAAACTCTGCAAGACTACAAAAGCCAGCGAAATATGATTGTGAGTCAAGCTTCAAGTCGTGATACGGTTTCAGTCATTATGTCGTTTTGCTAAGCAGTGGCGGCGCGAGACTTCCGGATTGCAATATTGCTTTTCCTTCGTTTGGATGAAAAGTCATGAATTTTATCGATTTTGTGATTGAAGGAAAATAAAAATATTTTTCTAACATTATACTGAAGATGTTTCTTATTAGTTTTTCGTAGTCTTCAAGAAACGCTATTGTTTTAATTTACAAGAGGTTTGTAATTATGATGTTAAAGACATATAAATTTATGTGGCGTATTAGGAAGAGCTGTAAATCGACATCATAAAATATGTTAACTTATAGAAAATATGCTACCTTTATGAATGGAATGGGAACTACAGTAGATAGCATTTTTGTATTTCTTTTCCTGAACTGTGGAACCCCTTTTTCATATTTCTCTCGACTCTGTTCACGAAGCAAATTAAGCGGCAATTGCGCTAACGCGAAGTGAAGAGGTGAATGCTGTGGTGATGTCTCAACAATCGCTACTGAAGAACATTGTTGGCACGCGTCATAGATCACGCTCGATAGAATTTGGCTCAGCGGGTTCATCTTGAAGATGATTTCTCAAGCGGTGGGATCAATCAAAGCACCGTAAAAATGATGCCACAAGGACAATCTTTGCAATATTTGCATAATAATGTAATGATTCATTGTTACGCACAACTAACTGTGCCGAGTTATTTCTTCAGGAGTTGACCCGTGAGTTTTATACCTCCATCAGCCAGTTGCTCCAGAGATCTCGTTCCCAGGACTCCTGAAAACCCAAGAAGAGTACCCGGTCGGAATCTCCGTTGACAGAGGACAGGCTCGCCGAGCTGTGATAGAGACTACCCACGCTGGCACTGGGAAGGTGCAGAAAGGCGTCCGCGTGAGACTTCGTCATGCCGTCCACACTCTTCGGCTGAATCTTAAGTATGAGTCGATTGTAGCCGGGCGAGTGCTCGTAGATGTCCGCCCCGCCCAGTTCAAACACTTCCGGAGATAGACAATTGTTCCCTGTGAGAAGAACAATCCATCAATTACAGCGCAGGTGGGACAAGTGCCGGAAGGTTCTTGAACCCTTCACGTGGTTCGGTTCTTTTGGTATTGCACAAATGGAGGCGCGACTTGAGAAAATTATGGGTAATTTCTGAGTAAATTATCACCTGGATAGAGGATCATTTTGCTGCCGAAGAGTGCCACGGATCTCTTTCGCCATTGAGGAAAAACCAATCCTTTCAAGATCTCCACAACGCCTGATTTCATAATTCCTGGACACATTGAAAGTTCAGCTGGCCCGATGTGAAATCGAACCAAATACTTCAGCTCAGGATCGATACTAAGTCGCGATCGTCGTGAGTCGTCTGTGAAGCCAAGGGCCTTGAAGAAGTTTTCTTGCAGAAGAAAGGGTCTCTCGTCGGAATCTAAACGCCGGGAGGGTTTCCCACCCACCTGAACCCAGAGTGTGTAGTCCACTGGGAGATCCATGTCCGCCACAATTTGCTCTACTGAGCTTGACGTGAGCACGTGTACCATTCGACTGGGATCATCCTGAGCAATATCCGTCCTGTCTGGGCCGCAGAAGACCCTGAGCCAGCCTGTGGCGAGATTCTGGCCAAGTCCGAGACTTTGGAGGGACTTTCTTGTGAGAACACTCTTAGGCGAGGACTGAACTGAGGTTGTGGAGATGGCCGAGTAATTATCCTCACTCGGGCAATCCATATACTTCGACCTCACCATCCTGAACACCGCCCCAGGAGTCTCACGATAGAGGACATCCATTGCAATGGCCGAGTCACTCACTTCATGCTCTGTCGATTTCCCAATTCACTCCGATTTGCAATGAAATCCACGCAAAGTTCATTCGTTCCACAACTCACTCGGGTTTTCACTATTTATGATTATTAATATCATACAGCATGAAACTGAAAGTTATTGGTGGGATTTCACAAGCATCATTGCTTCACTTTTGCACTAAAATCATAGAGCTCATAACTGAATCTCTTGCCCATCTCTTGGACTTGGGGATTTCATAGAGACACTGTACTTCACACCTGTTTTCACTACACATTTCCCACTTAGACTGCCGGCAAAGGCGCGCACAAGGAACACAGTGCCACAAAGTAACTTCTCCCCTTGTTGTGGAGTTCTATCGCAACCGAATAAATAAACAAAACTAAACGGAGTTCGTTTCACGTTTGGCTGCTGACCGTCTGCAGTGGGTCTCGAAGGTGGAAGGCAGACAAAGACACCTTTCTCACTCTGGCCCCCAGATAGTCGCTTCGCCTTCCCGTATAAATTCACTCCTCAGACGATTTCTGGTGGGAAAAGTGTCTGTATATTGCAGAATGCTTCACGGCAGACTGCTAAATAGAATTTTGATATTTTCCAAATATTTCATTTCAATTAAAATTCCAGGCAATATTGAATTAAATTAGATGGAGAATTGTTTTTATGTGTCCAAAATCTTACCGAACTATTTGCAGAGTGAGGAAGCACAGAAATGAAATGAAACACTAAAAGCAAACACACAAGTTCATTGAATTTGCACAGGTTGTTTTTGTCTAATTGGCAGAATGAGGAATTGACCAAGATAATTTATTCACAGCGCGCGGTACAAGAAGTCGAGTGAATTTGAATGTAAACAAAGCGCTTTAGACAAATTGAGTCATTGACCACGGAGACAAATTGCTTGAGTCGCCAAAGTGGACGTGAAGTGGGAATAAAATTGGTGGGTGTGAAATTCACGGTCGGGATTTGTCAACAAGTGTATGAGAATTGCAGCCCTAATGGCGGAAATGTCGACCGGATGACACAAAATTCCCCTAACTCTCGAGATAGTTCTGCATGAGTCTCCAATGTGTGTCAGGATAAGGCTGAGTGAACCCTAAAATGAGAACTGGAGGGAGATCACTAAAGCGTGTCGTCGATAGACAGTCTGGTCGTAATGAGGGACATAATTTTTTAATTTCGTATAATTTTGATGCCCTTTACAAGCTCATGGTTTGCAGCGGGCAAAATCCAATCACAGTGAACATTATAAAGATTTTGAGCACACTTTCACCACAAGAAATCGTGAACTCAAGGCTAATCGTGGATCTTGTGGCGACAAGTGCAAGTCGCCAGGCAATTCCTTTGGCGTTCCTTGCCCTCCTGAGTGGCTGTGTTGCATAGCCATCCCGGCCACTTGTTCAATTCATGACAATTTGCCCAAAGATCCGCGGCATGACAACCGTTCTTGCATAATCTGTAAGATAGAAAATAGGCATTGAGTATACTAACTTTAATACTCCCATTTTTAAAGCCAAAATCTAACAGTCTAACTGCAATTTATCTTAAGACACAACATCCATTCTGAGTTCTATTCTCTCTTCCCATGATTTGACATTTCAAATCTAACCACTTCGTCAAATCACAGTGCTGAGAAAGCCATTTCATAAATATCGGCGCTTCCTGTCTTACATTTATTTGAATAATCACGGCAATTTGGATGATGTTGTCTATTAAGAGCCCGACAAGGTGGGCATGACGATGTGGATTCTCACCTGACTCGCTTGGAGTGGCAATGATGCGGGCAAGATTGACACGGTCGTCCGATCTTGTAAGGAAAGCCAAGTTTTTCTTCGTGATTTCCTCTGCAAAGCAACCAGAGAATCATTGTTGGAGTCTTCTTTGAGGAGTTACGAGTGGGTGTCAAACTCACATGGGACAGTAGTTGCAGACGTAGTTGTAGTAGGTTTTCCCTCGGAATCCTCTAGTGCACTTGGTCAGACCGCATCCGACCTTGTGCGTGGCCGCCCAGACCATCTGCGTGTAGTGGCCGATCACGTGTAGGTCATTCTTCGGGGAGCCATAGGTGAAGTTCTGTCTCTCCGTGAACCACATCCGCAACGCAAAAAGCCTGAAAGATCACAAGAACAGGTGGATATTAATTGATTAGCATGCAGCCATAATCATTAATTTTATTGAGAGGAAAATTTTGCTATATGATCTGTAAATATCAAATTTAACACTCTGATAGAAAAAAATATGCTAATGACCCGCTTCATTTGTTCCCATAACTTGAGTCCCACTCACATGGCATTTCGCATCAAGCAAAGTTCAATCATTACAACTCATTCTGCACTCACCACGGCACCTTTTGCGTTGACACGAAGATGTTCTGACCGCACGCTCCGAAGTTGTCTATCCAGCGCCCTTTGGGTGTGTCGTGGGTCAACAATCGGCACTGATCTGCCCACTTCTGCGCTGCCCTTGCAGCTCCATGATGCCACTTCTGTTGCCCGGGAATCAGAGAGAAAGATCACGCGTGAATAACACAAACCAATATCCATAAATTATTCAGCAACTAATGTGACAGGCTGGAGCTGAGTCCACAATTTCGGATGTGTCATAAAGTGTTTGTTATTTC
The DNA here is from genome assembly GCF_947086385.1 of Phlebotomus argentipes. Lineage (NCBI taxonomy): Eukaryota > Metazoa > Arthropoda > Insecta > Diptera > Psychodidae > Phlebotomus > Phlebotomus argentipes. The sequence continues at coordinate 1,024,845 of NW_026776181.1, read as the reverse complement.
AATCAAGAAACGATCGCGACTGGTCGTTCTTGGGGCACTCGGGAGAGTTCTCTTAAACAGATGTCTCGTTGGGGCGAGACTCTACCAGACTTGCTGACACCTTAACCCAATGCCAAGTGGCGAAGAGTGTGGCTTCTCTGGCTTTTACGATCGTGCGCTATCGCGAGGATCATTGTTCTCGATCTCAATGAGCCAATAAAAAAGACATAAATCAGTGGCTTCCACCCAGGGAGATTTTGGTGCAGTTTTGCAATATTCCACATTTTTACGACTCTCAATGTTGCAGAAAATATTGATTTCGATCGTTAGTTGATATGAATGAGATTTCATAAAAAAAGCCTTCACTTTTCACTATCAAATTGCATGAAAAATTGCTATTGATCTTTTGAAAACCCCATTCTAATCAATATTTTATGAAAACATGAAAATTGTCTTGATCTTTGACACGTTTAGTGCTCCTCAGAGCAATTGAGAGTAATTGAATTCAATTAATTGGAGGCTAGGCCAACAGCGATCGCAGTTCTTAATGATTTTTGTACCATAATCAGCATATTGGAGGCGGGTGGAATGACTTTAGTGCGAAAATAGTCGTGCAGCATGACGATGCGTTGCTGAACTCTCCTCAAATGTGGCGCAATGAGTTTGGGGGAGACGCGATCGCCGTAGATCCTTGGCTCTGAAACGAGAAAATTTATACAGTCTGAAGCACCATCCCAGAGATAAACCGCAAATGGCAAGTCCACTTACTGTACTCGGATCGCCAGCAGTTAGATAAGCCCAATGAAATGACCACAAATATCCAAATTGGGCGAAGCATTCTTTCTTCACGCGCTGATCTCCTTCCTGTGACTTTGTGATCGGTGGTAAAGAGGTAAGATCACGTACACTCCCCGAGAGCACACAGTCTTTGTTATGCAAATAAAATCTGGGATGTTTTGTGACTACGATTGCGAATATTTGCCAATCGCGTTCAACAAGAGCATAGACAAGCGAAAAGCGCGATCTTGCGACCAGGTGTGTTTAGCTCAGATCTTCTGCGTGGGCGATGCGCGAAATCTAATTCACTTAATTGGTCGACACAATTATTACATGATCTTACGAATGTTTTCACACTTCTTGATTAATACCCTTCCTCAGTTCTGTGGTCATTTCCACAACACGATAAATTACACTTTCGCTTTCGATCGCTCGCAAGATCGTCGCTGAACTATCACGACCGCAAAATTTGTCAACTTAACTCGATCACCGATGGAGCGTAAATGAGAGAGAACGGAGAAGAATGTGAGGCTGGAGTCTGAAATCTCGATCGCATTTTGATGATCACACAATTTGACACTGTGGGTTAGATGAAATATTTTCGGAAAAATATGAAAAATTTCAATGAAAGAAATAATATCATATGGTGCAATTTTTTGCTTTGCATAAAAATGTCCTGAAATATTGCATTTCAGAGAGGTTTCATGAAATAATCATTTTTTAATGCAGTGAATTTTTCCATTGGACGAACTCGTACTGTTTCTCGATCAATTTTCACACTTCTTTTTCCTCTGATTCTCCCTCTGCATTATTTACGATACCGCGTGGTTTCTTGAATGGAATTTTCGTGTGGAAAATGATCTCTTTTTAGGCGTTCTGGTTCATCGTCTTCCACTGGCATTTACAGAAAATGCAAGACAACGTTATGAATGAGATATTTATTCATAATTTTCGACTCGAGTGGAATATTTTAAGAGATGATTTTAAAAGTTGACAAAGTCCAATTCTCTTCGCATCCTCAAGGTCAGTGTGAGCTTCTTTTTCTCTGGATTCCAGGCTGCTTTCTTCCTGTCCGGATCAACTGGGTGAGGCAGAGGGATTTTCAAGTGATAAATGGGAGTTTGCAGATCAATTTCCGTCTCGGTGACCTTCAAATCTATTTGATCCACTTCTCCAGTCTCCTCAGAAAGGTCAATTGTGATCACCATGTCCTCACAACTGCTTGTGGCTGTCGTTTTGTTGCTCATCTGAAGAAAAACATCCTCCACTTTCACCTCTTGCTTGTAAGCTATTTGATACTGAGGCCTCTTTCGTGTGTCCAGCTCCTCATTGTGCACTTCCTCGAGAGCTTCCCATTCTTCGAGTGTTCTCGGGAAGTTTTCCTTGATTTTCTGGACTGTTTGACACACTTTCTGCTGTGAAGATTCGGTGAAGAAACTGGCTGGTGTCACCGAAGATTTCTTAGTGGGTGTAAAATCCTCACCATCCGAGTCTGAATCCCTTTCAGGGGGATTTAGAAGCTTATTGAGGAGTATCAATTGGTCACCACTGCCTATTTCGTCCATTTTCCTAAGGAAAAACTAGAAAATGGATCAAACAAACGACTTGTGTTGCCAAGGAAGTTTGATTTAATAATGAATTTTGTGTATTTGCTAAGCTTTTACAGCGCCCTCGGTTGAGTGGTACCGCAAATTGATAATGTTTATTTACTGCATACAAGAATGAAGGAACAAACGCACCCAGTTGCGGTTCCACACGCTACGTATAGGTTTCAAGAAACTGTTTCCGACCCATAACGCTTATGGGGAATTTACATTGGATGCGTTTCACTTTTACCTCGACGAAACGATTTCTTGAAATGTGTCGGTGGGTAATCATCCCTTTTTTTTATTGCCCCTACGCTCGGGCGCGGAGGGCAATAAACCTCGAACAAAAAAAAGGATAATTGCCCTTCGAGACATTTCAAGAAATCGTTTCGTTACTAGTGCAAGAAATAATTTCATACTTACTACAGGAAACAATTTCGCAATTCAATCAAGAAATATTTTCATTCCTATTGCAAGAAATAATTTCGTAGTTATTTCTGGAAGCAATTTCGTATTTATTTCTTGTATGGAATCCAATACAATTAAAATATATATTTTTGTCCAAACGGCAGTGTTGATTATGCTGAATCTGGGCATCTTTAGCACTCTCCGGCGTCATCTTATCCCGGATTCCGTGAAATTTCCCGCGGCTTCATTGTCCATCTGAAAAACGATAAAATTATTAAATTTTACTGTTTATACGCGCAGAATTTAGATCAAATTTTCTCTCAATTTATTTTACAACAGCATAATCAATGCACATTTTGAAAATTCACCAAAATGTACTTAAATAAATGCAATTTTTCTCACCTTATTATCCGATGAAGAACTGCACTCTACTTGTTCTGCATTCAACCACGACCAGAACTCAACTAAATCGACAACTCAGATGAGTTTTAGTGAAGGAATTTCCCAATATTGCTTCATCCCGACACCCGAGCCTTGTTTTATGACCCTTTTTTCATACTTTGCATTTTCTCTGCCTATTTTCTGTAAAACAGATGTTTTATTGCACTACTTTTCTCCCTCGAGCGCATCATGGAATTTTGAACCGGTTTCAGGTATTACGAGAAACTCTTCCGTAAACGAAACGGAGGCATTTCTTGACCACATTCGGAAATAGTAAGAATACTTGGTCTTATTCGTTTCTCCTCTGAGGGCAATCAGGTAGAGTGCCGAAAATTGGGTAAATTTTATGAAGGTCTGAAATTTCTGTGGGCCATAAAATTTAGGGACACCATATGGCTTATTCTATACATGTTTGATCTGTGAAACAAGAACGAAAGCATTTCTTGTTGGGAATCAGAAACTTAAACCTTTCTCATTTGCATCATGTTCATAGTCGGAGGGCAATAAGGTATTATTGCTCTCCGATTACCCTCAGAGACAGAACAGGAAACAAATCCGCAACGGTTTCACATCCACTACCGATGAGTATCCGTTTCTTGAAACCCTTACGTAGCGTGTGGAACCGCAACTGGGCAATGAGATTAATCATTAGAATTATTCGCTTGACAAAACTGTTGCAATTCTTTTTTCAGTGAATTCTAGAATTATTTTGTCATTCGCCTAAAAGCTCCATGAGAACTCTCTGAGCTGAGAGACTTCCCAAAGTAGCGAAAACTGATGGGAAAAGAAACGGTCTTCATTTGCTCATTTTGTGTGAATTACACCGTCTCAATCTGATTAGGTTGTCCAATTACGAGCACACGATTCATCATTCAAGTGATTTCGACACAGAGGTGCTATTTTTCTTCAATATCTCATTCTTTACAGCTTCCCAAAAGAACAAAAACCTGCTCAATCTTCGTCTTTTTCCCATTTAATTTGTTCCGCACACTCGTGTGGAATGAATTGAGTCCTGGCTGTGAAGTGTCTCGGATTGTGGAACTGGAAGAAACCTCACACAAAACACACACACTAGTGCAGAGGTATACTAGTTTTGTTGGGAGAGTTTCTCTGATATTTTTATTTTCGGCTTCCTAACAATTTTTTATGGTGAAATTGTGCAATGATAAGTTGAAAAAATGAGACATAAAATTGTATGTTTTCTCAAGATATTAGTGTTGAAAATTAGCTTTTTATGTATAGCTAATCGAGGAAAATTTGAAGCGAGTGCAGAGGACTTTCCAGTGAGGCATTCAAACCGACCTTCCAGCGGAGAATTAGAAGCACAGTCAGTCGATGCTGAACTTCTGTGGAAGACAGTTCTGTGTTGTTCGCAGCCGGTTCGCTAGAAAATTGTGTTTTGGCTTATCAGTGTGAAAAACGAGTGGAGCGTCTTGACTTTCGCCGATGCGGATCAGAGCGATAATTCCGCTGTAGAAGGGTTGAAAGAGTGTATCTCTCAAGTGTTAATTCAAAGTGCTGATTGGAGTGAACAAGATTGCGCAAAATTGTGCGCTATCGGCTTCTGTGCAGACATTTTCTCTGTGAATTTTTCTCTGAAAATTGCCGGCTTGAGTGAAAAGTGCTTTGGTGTTTAGTGTGTGTCGCCAAAAATAGATTATTAGAGCCATTTAGAATCCAATAAAACACCGTGGAGGCATTTCCCGTTGCTGCATTGCGTGCATCTGGAGTTTTATACTGGATAAACATTTCTCTTGGGATGCATTTTCCATGTGCGCCGTCTGTCGTCCCGTCGAGCACCAGAAATGCTGCAATTGAGCATCAATTGCAGCACACAACGTGGTAAGTGGAGAGACATTCTATTCTATTTATTATTGCAGTCGCCTTTTGGATATGAGCGCGCGGGGACAGAGATCACGGATGCGATATGCGGCTTGTGTTGTGCATGGAAAAAAGTCCTCTTCGGCCGCCCCTTTCTTCCCATGGAAATATTTATTTGGCCCACGATGACTCGCTGATAGATTTGTTTGTTTTTCTCTCAGTTTTCCCATCCAGTCTCCCTCTTTCTCTCTCTCTTTCGCCTTTCTATTAATAAAGACCCCGTGCCATTGTACCGACTTTTTTTCGAGAGCACAACCTCGAAAGAGAATGCGATGATGAGGAGGAAAAAATCGTACTCTTTTGTACACAAATGCAGTGGAGGTTAAATCCAAAAATCAGGGGAGAAAATGCCGCGAAACTGGGAGAGGAAGTGGAAATTGGCTTGTGGTTGCTGGGATTCTCGATGCAATTTGAGATTGATAAACAAGAAGCGAAGCAAGTCAATCAGAAATCGTGGAATATTGCTTGAAATTTCATTGTGAATGGGATTTGAAGGCTTCTCTCCAACTCAAGCACGCTTAAATGCATTCATTGAATAAGATTGAAATATTTGCTAAAGTATTTGCAATTTTATGCTTGGCATAAGAACTTAAGTCCTTCAATGAATAGTTGAGACTCTTGAGTTGACTGCTTCTGTGTTTGGACAGATGTCGAGACAGGATATAATAACAATGGCCAAGATAATGGCACAAAAGAGATCAAAATGTGATAGGTCACATGTAAAAGGATAAAAGAAGTTTTTCGTCTCGAATTCACCTTTCAAGGTGGATTAATCTCCTAATGAGCATCTGAGATGCGACGTAGAAATTCTCCGAAATTCTTTTTCAAAACAATTTGCTGAGTTGCAGAATGGGAAAGTTTCACCATTGAATGATTTTGATTTGGGGAGTGAATGATTGACCAGTAAATGGGAGAGGAAAACAATTCGATATCTTGTTTATCTCGTCAGCTAAGCAATCTCTTCTGCATTATTACTATTCTTATCTCACGAAGAGAAAAGTTCCCATCTGCCTTTGGGTTGAGCGCTGAATTTTTTCTTGACCATAGGTATTGATATATTTTCGATACTGTTTTTCTTGGCACTGCGCGCCTCTCAGATTCATGTATGATTTATTGTGCCTGTTTGTAGTGTTTTGTTGACGGATGAGTTTGGGATTGAAAAACAAGAAGATTGTGGGAAGACGAAGAGGAGAAACACGAGACTTTGGATGATTGGAAGAGTAAAAATTCTCATGCTGACTCGGGAGAATTGACAAAAACAGGATAGAAGGGGTGAATTTGTGGACTTCGTCAACTTAATTGGATTAACTAGTAATTTTCGGCACTCAGAACAACACTCTCGTAATTTCTGAGGGTGAGAGAAATTGAAGAAAACTTGCAGATGAATGTGTCGAAATAGATTTACGAATTGAGATAAGACGTTGTGATGTTTAATTCAACCTCCGAGATTGTATCGCTAATTTTCCTGAGTGCACTTTTATTTGCTTAATTGTCTTGAATTACCTTTGTTGAATGAATGGCGCGAAAGTGCGAAAATACTCATAGAATTTATTGCGAAATTCCTCTGACAAATTGCCTTTTTTATCGTCCGAATGGAGGAGAGAGAGAGAGAGGAAAAACGCTGAGAAGGGAAGAAAAATCTCGTGATATTTCCACTTCCTTTCCGCTGACTCTCCCTCTCGCTCTCCGCGCCTCTCCATGGTGCTCGTATTATGACGATGAATGCAGTTGAATGAACTTTCTACGGTGCTGAGAGAGGCATATATATAGCATTGAGGATAAATAGCTGCGGCAGTAGTTTCCCTTTTCTTCATCCCTATTTTATTTCCTCACTCTGTCTCACTCACCTTTCTCTCTCCGGAGAGCTTGGGCACTTTCTCGTCTATTGTGGCGATAGTGTCATTCTATCCACTTGCGCATACACGAAGACTGTCATTTCGCTACAAAAACACCCCTTCCGGGCACAATTTCCCCGGGAGACGGAAGGCGCGCGTGATGAAAAAGTGGAGAGAAGAGAGCCAGAGCGAGAGACTTTTGTGCCAGCGAGTCAAAAACGGCGTACTAACATTTCAGAGGGGTCAGAAAATAATCAATATTGGGGCAGAGAATTGATTGCAAGCTTTTCAGAATGAGACTGTTGGGCTTTAGTACACCTTATATCATCTTTTGTTTACCATCCAAATGTGTCTTTTGCCTGATGTCGTGCACAATAAAAGATAGCAAGGTAAATCACGCGAAAGTCTCGCCAATTTCAAAGTCTCGAACAGCATAATTACCAATGCGACACACAAAACAGGGTGACTTAAAGCGAAATGAGTACATTCAGAATTTGATCCGATGTTATAATGTGGCCTGAAGGACCTTTGGATGAGTTCTCTCGAAGCAAGACTGGGTGTTAGTGATAAGAGCAAGAACTGAACTACATAGAAGTGCATCCGTGAAGAGTAGTAACTAAGAGAAGCCTGCTCGCTGTTTGGGAAGTAGCAATTGCTTGATATACTTTAGGTTCTCTGCTAAAATAATACTTGAATCACCTTGTGTACCTTCGGCTCCTGCTCTGCTTACAGCTAGAACCACAATTGCGACTTTATGTGCAGAAGGTCGTTGCGGTTTTCACGGAGTTTCGACATGACTATGCACAGAGTGAGGGTAACTCATTAACATTCCGCCCCATTCAGGTTTATAGTTTGTGTAGTAAAAAGTGCCCCGGAGTGAAAAGGTACAAAAGGCCAGGGGGACAAGTTCTCGAATGAGGGCGCCAACATTCGAATGAAATTCATCATTTCAATTACAAACACAACTCGTAAATCACACACATTCAATGTTGATTCAATCTCATCGTTCGCGTCTGTGGCACCTTTTTCCAGCCCCTCTCATTTTGGGGGTGGGTCGATAAATGTGCCATAAATCAGGGGTAGGAAATTAATGAGGTATTTTTTCATTAGGTTCTCCCGTTCTTGTTGTTTTTATCGGCGAATATTTGAATTTTTGATGGAGCATAGCAAATGGCCTAATCAATTTATGGCGAGCACAACTGGGGGATGACATAGATGATTGTCTGGGTGATAGTGCGTATAGTAATTTTTATTGATTTGTCATCAAACTCGTGCTAATATTTAATTGTCAAATAGCTCTATATGGACAGAATCTCATGATCTCCATGTTTTATTTTAATATCAACACAACTGAGCTTTTGAAAAATAGCATTTGAATTGATTTTCAGAATAAATATGTTGATATATATCGAATGTTGAGCTCACACATTGGAATGGTGTACATATAGAGTATTCGGTAAACATACAAATTATCATTTGGTGAAATGGATACTGCGTTTGAACTGAACATACGCAGTGAATGATTGAGAATTTATCTCAAATATTGTGTGAAAAGATTACCAAAAGGATTAAAGGAGTTGGTAAATATTTCTCGTGAGTTACCAATCAAATAGAATTTGCTGATTTTTTTAGCTTTTTGTTTTTTCAGAGTCCATTAGAAGAAATATTGATGTGAAAAGCTACATGTGGGATAGAAATTTCTTAATTTCCTCAATTTGTTGGTTGATGGAACGCCTTCTAATTTCCAAAATTACCTGACAACTCACAAAAAAGCTAGTGAGATGAGTATAAAAGACTCAATGATAAATTGCTTGCAATCAAAATTAATTTATATCAAGTTCTTCAAGTGGTTAATAAATGGGAGAAATATTTCTCTCTTTTTATTGTTTCTTCAGGCTGTAAAAATGTTCTCACAGACTCGAGCTTTTATTCATCTTCTGTGTCTCAACAATTAATTTTACTTCTCTAGTGATACTTTTATTCGTCTTACTTCGCTCTTTGAGACATTTCTCAGTGCGCTTTTCTGGGAATGAAATCTTCAGCTAATGCGAATAGCAATGCATTGACTTGATTTTGAAACAATGTTATCAATTAATTTAGTTTTAAATATATAAATGCGTTAGTTTTACATGCCATTAACATATTTCATTTGTTTTCAGAGCAAGCAAATTGGGCTAACAATAGGCACTTGTCCAATTATCCAGTCCTAGTTATGCTATACCGACAAAATCTTTGATTTATTGAAAGCCGAAAGTGTGTTAATCCTAATCCTCAGATCATTTTGGCTCTGGAAGAGCAACATAGACATTAAATTATGCTCCTCTCAATCATCCTAGAACGCGCGTTTCAGAGAAATGTGGCAGAAGAGAACGGCAAAGAGGAAAGATTGTTTATAGAGCACTCGGAATAATTGATACAAAAATATGAGAGAAGAAGCATTATATGCCGCAGATGTTTTCGTTCATTTATCCAACGATGAACATTTCACGTACACCCACACTTTTGACTTCAGTGTGACCACGTATTCGTGAGGAATGGGGTGAAAGACGCGCTATGGAAAATTGCAGCCAAAGCATTTGTGGCATTTCTACTCCCTGGCAATATGCTATTTGAAGTTCTCACCCTGTCGTCTGTCCTGGTGTGGGCTGTAGGGCCAGGATGTAGTGGCAATTTTCATGAGGAGAGCAGCCCATGGGTGGAAAAAGTCGAGCCAATTCATGCATTGTTTTGTACACTGCGGCATAGAAATGTAAACAGCCTGAAACCCAGACGAGACACAACAAAGAAGCAAGAAATAAATTTCCACATTCGCCCTCTCACTCTGACGTGTGGTTGGCCCTTTTCCTCTGTCTAGGCGGTGTGAGGGAAAAATTTTGCCATGAGCACGAGCCGCACTCTTACAAATGAAGGTGAATAGTGAAATTTAATGCTGTTTCCCTTTTTCTATATTGCTCGATTCCTATCGCATCAACGTCATCCCGGATTGCAAGGGTCCCATCCAGCGAGTACAATGGGTGCACCCTTCAATGAGTCTTTTCACCCTTGAAGATTTCATTACCAATTTATCGACACACCATGGGTCTGATTCATCCCATTTATGAAGCTCTTAATCCCAACACCGCACGAAGACTCTCTAATCCATCGATCGGAAAACTTGTGAAAACTCCTCGGTGTGTACATAAAGTCTGCTTGCGGATGGAAAGGAGGCTGAGGTGGGTGAAGAAAATTGCACGAAGAGTTTATCCATGGAACTCCTCAGTGAGATGTATGACTTTTCCTCCCCCATTCATTCTCGTGGTCAAGAGCTCCTTTCGTGTTTATTGAATTCACACGCAACTCCTCCCCGTGAGCTTTCTACCCCTCATAGGAAAAGCTCCTTCAGCCACAAGCACGATTATGCTCGATGGAGAAATTGCAAGACAAGGGTGTTTGAGTGTTGAAGAAAATCTCCAACAGTCCTTCGTGTTATGTACTTCCACCCAAAGTAACAAAGCATCATGGCAAAGGGACAATGATCAAAGGAAAAGTGCTCAATGGATGTCACGATTGAGAATTATTGCGAAAGAACAAATATGAGACTATCAAGGGAAAAATGGAAAATTGTACACAAAGTGTTTTAAAATGAAATATAGAAAATTTTAGTTGGTAATCCTTTTGTCAAGGTATCAACGATACTTTTAGGAAATGAGATTTGAAAAAATTTTACCATGAGGATTTAGTTTTAGGCCATTAGAGCTGTTTTAATCATACTACATATTGATCTAAATTGTAAAAATTGATCGGCGTCTTGCGTTACTTGAGATATTTGGTGTCATTTACTCAGTTTGTCAGAAGTAATATCATAAATACGTACATGCACGACTTACCGCGCAGTGTTAATAAGTCGGAAAATATATTGGCGCGCTCGTAAAATCTTCCCTATATAAGTTTCTGGTCACCCAATTATGCATGCACTCCTCAATTCAGCCCTCGGGCATGATTATAGCGAAAGACTGCCCCAACTCTCGTCGTCTTTAGGGAAATCATGAGGCTGAGGGACAAAATGTTCGTATATCACCCTCTTGGAGTGTAATTTTTGTGGAATTTCAAATGTTGTGTGCAACGTTTCGGGGGATGATAGTGGGAATTGTGTGTACGTCTCACTCTGTCTTCAGTCATCAAACTCTCAGACTGTCTCCGCTCTCTCTTTCACCCTCCGTCTGTCGGGCTGACTCTGTAGTACGATGTTTTTACTCTGCATATTTCATATGTTATATGAAATTACGTAGTATTGGAATGGCGAGTGTATTTACCCTAGAATGTCATGGTGGTTGTGGATGGTGAATTTGGTCGCGCAGTCGCAGCGATTTAGAGTTGTACGACGGATGAACAAGTACCCTTACTATGTTAGGGGATGGTGGGTGAGTGAGTGCGACAGAGATGGGCAGATTAACATCCGGCACTTCGGGAGTGACTTCGTGCATTTGCCGTCGACGTTAGGGGTGGATTTTATTGATTTTACGACAAAAACGGTTTTTGGCTTTGAGCTACAAAATTTTTCGTGCAGCTTTCCCGAGTGTGAAGTAGGTACGTTTTCATCGGGTGTATCACAACTGAGACGGTGGTGTGGCATTTTTATCACTTTTCACTGGACTTTTCTGGCCAAAAAGTGCTGAAAATATCGCGAAAAAGTGCACAAATCCACCCACAGTTGTGGTAAAGTGGAATTATAGCGGAAATTCACTGGGAATTCCGTGAAAATTGTGAAAATTGCTGCCCATTAGTTTGTTCCTGCGGTGATTTCGAGTGTGTGACTCAAAGAGTGTCAAGTGCTGACCCTGGAGGGAAGAAAATCAGCAGGAAAGTGTCAGTAATGACGCTCTTTTGATAGCTTCTGCCCAGTTGGTGGCTTATTGGGGCGTCTTACCAAAGATTTACCCGTGCTCATCACCATTTTCCGGGAAGTGAGTGAGCCCTAGCGAATTGCTCTCCTCAGTATCCATTTTCCGCAATGTGTGGCCACATGTGTGAGTATTTCCTATCGCAGTGCTAATTTATGCATTTTTGCGTGTCTTTAGTGCATTTCTTGCAGTGTTGTTTCCACCCTTCTGAGATTGAATTTCATAGTACTCATGGAAATGCTTTCAATGCGTCAGCAATTCTCATGTGGAATTTTCTTTCGAATTTTTCTAAGTATATAACAATGTATAGTTTAGAAAATGTAAAAAATTCATACGGAGGAAAGCTCCTAAGTGGCTTCTCAAGTGCATCTTTGAGGTGAAAACTCAACTGCCCAAATTGTCTTCCATCTTGCAAGAAGTGGGAGCTTTTCAAGTTGATTTTCTTGCACACCCTCCCCAAAATTTCACCATTTCTCACATTTCTCTCTCAGACTGTTTCTCTCTCTCTTCCTCTCATATTTTTCATTTGTGCTTTTACTCCTGATTGTTGAAGGAGAATGTTTATGTATGCTGCGGAATGTGGAATTCCACCATGAAAATGCCTCTCTCCCAAAATGTCCCCTCTCTCTCTCTCTCTCTCGCCTGGAAAATGTCGCTCATGAAGGTGCTTTTTCCCAGTCAAAACCACCCCAAACATTTTCTCCACGTCTCTCTCCATTCTGACTCGTGTTGGAAAAAAAATGTGGGGTTGATTTTTCCATCTTTTTCACCGACACGAAGGAAAAATTGTTCGATAAAACTCACAATAAAAGTCATTGAATCGCACTGTTGGGGGGCTTCTATGGTGGGTGTCCGTGTGCTGCCCCGCCGAGGAATCCAAAGAGAAAGAGAGAGAGAGAGAGTGCAAAATCCTTTGCTACCATATTCATATACACACAATGTTGAGAGCAGAAATTTTCAACTGCAGTGAAAACTACAATTTTGATTTAATTTGCATAAATAATGCCGGCGCAAACCTTTTTACCGAAGCAACCAAAAAACCTATTCTAACTATCCGAACTTTTATCTCTGGCACACAGATAAATAAATAGTGCAACAGAAATTTTCATTCCTCCGTCAACAAAATACATGCATTATGTATGTACATATGTATATAGCCAGAGTTTTTGCTCAATAATCAAATTGCAATTTTGTTGTGTCTGAACTTTTGGGGTCTGTTTTTCTGCATTTTCACACCGCTCGAAACCGTTTAATGCAACGGGAGACAGAAGAGATACATAGTGACGAAAATCACTGTATAACTTTTTATGCGACAGTTTTTGCTCTAATAGTGCATCTGTTCGGTGTGAATATGAGGTTTTTTTGGGTGCATAGTTTTTCTAAGGGGCGAACTTGTGTACATTGAGATGAAATGAGGGTGAATTTTGCAAGATTTTATTGATTCGATGGCTGATTCTGTCATTGCTTGATATACTGAGAGGGGAATGCTTGCAATACTCCTCATGAAACTTCACATTTAAGCGGAGTGTTTCATACTATAAAGTCGTGCAGAATTTGTGTTCCATGTGTCATTGAAATAGGGATGATGAAGGAACTAAAAAGTTATCTATTGCAAGCGCACAATGAAGTGCACCGATGATTTACCCCTTATTTCCACCGCCGTGTGAATAAATAAAAAAGAGTCTGCAAGAAGAAATGAGTTTCGTGTGTGGTTTTTTCGGGATAAAATTGCGTGATTCAATTTACTCGATAATTTATTGGGGAGGTGTTGAAAGGTTGTTCTACGGTTAAAAAGCGGCCTCTTCCCTGAAAATTCTTGTGCACTATGTTGAAAAGGTGCGTGAATGGGACGATTACAGATGGCCAGAAACTGGCAATTAAGTGTAATTGAGGTATTTTCGATAGTTTATTGCTGTCTTCTCTGAATTATAGTGCGTCTAGTTTGCTTCATATCCGATCCGACTCCCTTCTAATTTTCCATCTCACCGAATTTCCATGTTACACCCAGAATGCGGGGTGTTGAGGTGGCATTTTAGTGCCAAGATGCATCTTTTCACATTCGGTTGCATGTGGTTAGAGAGAGAAAATTGCAATTCACCATTTTGAAGCACTTTGCAGCGAAGCTGTAGCTGTTTCTGGGCCAAGTGACGCGTTTGGAATATCAAATGATATTTGAGATGATGATTCAGGATTAAGGTGTGCTTTACTCTTCAAGTCAACCTGACCACAAGCAATCTATCGTGCTCTCGAGACATACATAATCCACACTGAAAGCATTTAGATTTCTATCGAGAGGTTTTCTTGCTGAATTAATCTGTCCAATCGGTCCAATCGATTCTCGGATCGCTCCAAAAGTTGTAATTTATGTTCTCTAACTATCTCAATTGACATGATCACTATCTCAGACTTAAGGTGATGAAAATTTCGAGATATAATCCAAAATTCCGAACTTTCTCATTTCATATATGGATGGAATTTGAAAGAATGGTGAAATATTTCGCTGATTTTCGTGCCTTTTTCTACTCCTCAACGGCATGTTGAGGGAGAGTCTGCAGAGAATTCCGAGTATATCTCAAAGAGTTACTCCCAATATCGTTCGTCATCGATGGCAGGGGAGTGCAAAAAGCAAACGAAGGTGGAAGAATAAGCGATTGATGACCGATATATTATGCGCCTCACCTTAATTGCTAATGAAATCCCGTTAAAATTATTGATATTGGGTGTTCTTCGATGAAATACACGCCATACCAAAAGTCGCTCTCGCTCTTCACCTTTTGCGCGATGTCTTTTCAACTCCATGGCGCTCGATTGATGTTTCGCTCGCTCGTCTTGTAGCTTACATATATCTTCCTCCCCGGAGGGCAGGAATTATTGGCGTGTTGAATTCATATGTGTTTTAAATGCCTCCATGTGGGAGTCAAAAGCGAAATATATTGGGGAGATTTTAATTGAATTATGGGGATATCTCCCCATGGTTCAGGTGTGAACTGTCGTCGTGTTTTTTTCAAATTTACTGTACGACATCGCAGTGAATATTCCGCGGTTCTCATAGGCGCATCGCGTATAGAAATTGCCGAATATGGAACTATGAGAGAGGAATCAACCCGTGGAAAATGGCAGGTGTGTGCGATGGAAAAAAGAGGCCTGAGAGACAACATGCTATAAAGCAGAATTTTGAGAGGCCGAAATCACGAAGAATGGGCAGGAATTGGACATGAGAGTAGCAAAAGAGAGTTGCTCATTCAATTAGCATAAATTAATTCATTTTTGTTTAATATTTCTCTGCGCGTCGGGCATGCTTTTCTCACACTTCTCAATTAACTATATGACATAAAAGCTCCACGATCCGCCCTTTCCAAAACGTTTTAATGCAGGCTCTTTGCCGGCTATTTAGACGTCAAAAGTTTCTTGTGAAGTCATTTAGCGCAGAAACTGATAAATTTATACTTTCTTGTCTGTGATTTTTTCTGTTACTTCTCAATCACTAAATCAGCCATGCAAACAGTAGTTCTCGTGTTCTCAGGAGGGGTGTGGAATTCCAATGAATTTGGTACTTTCTGAGGATTGGGACGCACTATCAATTTCCGTTGCTCAATTGGTGAAGTATTTGGCTAGCAATCTGTTAGATTCAGAGTCTCAATTCGCTAATAAATTTTGCTGTCTTCTGGCAATGTGTGCTTTATTCTTCCAATGACTCACCCCGCGCGTGTTTTTTCTTCAGTACCTCAAGAATTGGCTGTTGGTGTTAAAATGAGAAAAGAATGATATGTTGACACATGAGATGATGTGTTGATGACGTTGAATACTGAAATGATGTGGTATTTGCCTTTGGAAATTGGAAGTCAATCGGGTGGCTTGAGTTGTCGATAAAAACTCTTCTTATTGTGTGATTGAGCTCAATGGCCACTGAGGCGCAAGAGTGGCTCGAAGGTGTCGATAAATATGATAGATGCTTTTAAGATCAAACGTACACAAACAATCACATTAAATTGTGGTGTTATGTTGATGCCTCCTCATTGAGAATGGTTCAAATGTGCTTCTTCGCTTTTTTACGACCCGAAACTGCGTCTGCCTTAAGTGATTTCCACACACAGTGTTATAATCCATTTTTGTAAGATTAGATCAAAAGGCAAAATCATCTCCTTTATTGGGACATTTCGTTATGGTCAATACTGTGAGGCTCTTGGCTCTTGATAATGCCATAAATACTTCGAAGATGCATACAATTTATTGGGACTATGTCTTGAAGAAATATATCTATGTGTTCTTCTACAAAGTCACGCTTTATTGCCACTGGGATCTATTTTACAGATTCACATCACAGGTATTCCACTTAAAATTCCTCACTTTACAACTATGATGATTGAGAAATGCAATTCAAATTTGAAAAGAAGATTTATCTGCGGGATAAATTTGTGGGATTTGCGCGCATTTTTGGTCTTCACCAAATCGGGTAGACAAATAGAGGTGACACACCCGAAAGTGCTCGATATTACTATATTTTCTGTGACTTTGGAGCAATATTCTCTCTCCAAATCTCTTTCTCATCATTCTGGAATATCTCTTGAATTCTGTATTCATCTTTGACTGGTTTTTCAAGTGGCTTAAGAGGCGTCTTTCTGGATGAAAATGATCGATATGGCCAGCATTGTGGAGCCTTTCTATCATCGCATGGCATTTTCAGCTTCCAATTCTATTCATGTGTCGTCTTCAGGTGGTTATTTATGGTATCTAAATTGACAAAAGTGTTAATATCACAAATTATTGTAATGGAATTTGATCTTCTTATAATGATCCTAACATCTCAAATCGTGTTTCATTGATTAAAATCGGATTTTATGGCACCCAACGAAGGCATGTGAGATGGAGAGCAAGATGACATCCACGAAGTCACTACAAAAACCTCATTATTGCTGTGGTGGTCGATGAATATTTTCGTTTGCTCCCCGAGCCACGGGCAATCCTATCACACAAATTTATCTCCTCACTCTTTTGGGCTCTTATCACGGAGTGTGGCAGAGCAGAAGATTCATGAGGCGACTCATGTAAATTCCACATGGGATTTTCTCTATGCTTTGGGAAGACAATTTGACACATGGTTCACACATGGCGATCCATTTTTTCGCCACACAACACTTCTTGGTTTCTGAGAATCATTTTGGGTGATGGGAAAAAGACAATAATTCAACCGTGTTCTTTGCCATTTTTCTACAATTTGTGCATTTTCGGTGTGTGTGTGTTTGTCGTCCTGGCGCACAAAATGGGGAATTGACACTCTTGTCTGAAATAGTCAGTACGATATGTTATTAATTTATTTGAATTTTGAAAAAATTAGGTCAAGTGATTATTGAGAAATTTCAAAGTTCAGTTTTTGCGTTTTAGACACTTTGTGATTAGACAATGATAAGCAATTATTGCGCTGAAATTTTATTTTTCCACAATATGATTTAGGGAAAACAGAGAGAATCATAAATAAGAGTTTTCCATTGAGTTCAGAATGATTTTTATCAATTTCCTTGATATTTCTCATTTATATTTTGTCTTTAACGGACAATGTGAAATATTCCGTTGAAAATATACGGAATTGCCTAGCTTTCCTCTATGTATTACATTAAATTTAAACAAGTCTATAAATCTTCTGCTCAATTACTCAACGCGACATTTTCTAATAATCAGTCTCGTTTATTTACTCAAATGCAACTTTGAGTGCAGTTAGCGAGATTGCGAATAACACAATATGGGTCAATGTAGCTGTTTATCTCTAATTATTAACACAGCGTTTTTGCAAGTCAATTGGCGATAATAACATCCTAATTCAGCATCTCAGCTTCATTGACAAGGAGCCTCTCGTTTATTTAAGAAGTAGAATAAACAACGCAGCGTGTTTGTGTATTCATCAAAACAAACCAGAGATAAGGAGTGCTTTCGAATTAATATATTTCATCTCGTATCTAAAATCGATTGTTAGTAATGGAAATGACTTGTTCGGCTCCCAATTTGGATTGGCAGTGCAATATTTTTACGGGATATGAACTGTTATGGGAAATTTGTGTGGATGGCTTTCGCCACGGGATTTCGACGTGGCATCAGGTGGTATTTTCAGTGAGAACGTCTTGGCTTAGGGATTTGTGGAGATGGAAAAATGTTGATAATGTCTTAATAGACAATGGAGAAATATTTCATGATATAATTAATAATAATTTACATTGTTATTGTCCTGCTCCTTGTCACATTCTCAAAATGTGAATTCGTCACCTCCATTAAGTTGCCTTGTTCTTTGGTGGGCAAATAATGATGATGATGATGAGTGAGTATTGTTGGCTGGATGAGAGAGAGACTTTAAGCAATGCTGCGGTTGGAGTGAGAAATTCAAATTTACTCCAGTTCTCATTTGCATGAGAAGATTGTCAAGGCGAGATGGAGCGAAGCTGTGGAAAGAGAGAGAGAGAGAAAAATTCTGGACTCTTTAAGTGCTTTTCGGTTTTATATCCGTAATATTTTATATATACAAAATTCACATGAAATACCGCGCGACGATGAAGAAAATTGGGATGAGGAGGACGCGGAAGATGATGGCATGTGGGACAGGAGGGGGAGAGATCGACACGGAGAATTATTGGGATACCCAGTGAGATTTCGATGAAGGTGGAGATGGCATAGTGTTGTCGGGTTATTTACCAAAATTAACATATTTATGGAATAAAGTTCCTCAATTCAATACCAAAATCAACTCACTTCGCCGCCCCTCGGAGCACAGGCTCTACACTTCCCATTTATTACTCCCATTAATACACAATAACAATATTATAGGAATGTAATTATTTAACACTGGGGAGAGGACATTTCTTAATTTTTAATGGCTTTTAATTAATTTTTATTAATCACTCTCCTATTATCATTAACACGGTAAAATCCACTCTTCGCATATCCCACTGATAAATGACAGAGTTTTGTCGCCAGTTGTTTTGCTGACAGTGAAAAAGTGATATTACAAGCATATTGCCCGGTGGGGTGCTTCAAGAGTGGCACCGAGGTGCAATTTGGGGGTGATAATGATTGAAATCTGATGCATATTTGAGAATCACGAACTTTAAATTTCCCTACAATATCTTTCTGTGACACTCTTCTCGTCAATTCCGCAAATAGAGATGCGAATAGTGCTGTGATAGATCAAATATTGACTTCTCGTACTCAATTTTCCACCCTCTTTCTACCCAATTTTACCACATCGGATTTTTCTATAAATCGTGCTGGATTTAAATTGAGTTTGAGGTAGACGTTTCAGAAGAGAGTATTGGATTTCCAAGCATAGTGGAAAATGCAATTTTCCTTCCACAGATAAACTGAAATGCGCTCATGGGACCAAATAGTCACACCGTAGAAATGGGATGAGAAATATCAATAATCATTACGGAATGAATCTAAAAGAATATGTGGAGCTTTTGTGAGGCATATCTTATGAGTTCCATGCAAGATAAATGTCGAGTCATTAGTGACTGGAGTTTCAGAAATAATTACTCTATTAGACAGATAATATGCGGTATTGAATTGAATCTGAATAGCGCAAAGCGGTGGATTTAGTGCTCATATGAGGTTGAATTGTAGGGAGAAGAAAAGGCAATTTATTGTTCTCTTGTATCTCCATTTGGAAGACATTTTCACGGCGATGTTTGTCTATCATTCCATCCACTTCTTGCACATGGTCATTTAAATCAATTCCGCTGATCACAGCGTGAAGCGCTTGTATTAATTGTTCATTATTAATATGGTGTGCCCCAAGAAGTCGGAGATTTGTTCGGTGTGTTGTAAAGTAAACACCAAAAGCTGTTAGTTAATCGAGTGTCGGCCTTTTTTCTGCCATCGTCTTAATTCACTTCGACTCAGAGGGCAAAAATGAAGCGCCGAGTCTGGACCGACGCGACGAAAATCAATAAGTGAGTCTTCCACGGTACACCCGTGTATTTGAGATAGGAAACACGCGGAAAAAATATAAATAATAATCATGCGACGATGCCAAAACTAATTACCATAAAATTTAATCTCTTTTTTCTGGCCTTTTTTGCCGATCAATCCCACGGTTGGGCTACTCGTGATGGTGCGATAGTGCGAATATTTCCATCTCAATATAACCCTTGTCCGTGTATTATCATAACTTGTATTGGAAAATTATTCTGAGCACTTTATTTGAGGCTCTCTCAGTGGCTATTCGAAGCATTCGAAATGGTTTTTGCATTCATAGAAATGGAGGGTTTCGAGCTATAGATTGCAATTCTTGTTTTACTGCCTATTTGCAGAACTCAATATCATGATGGTTTTCAAATTTCAGTTTTAAAGAATTCTGACAAGTTAAGCAATTACTTTTCTACAGCCTATAGAAGGTTAAAATTATGATTCTTTGATAAAATTTTGCTCACGAAAGTCTGCTTGCGATCTCATCAGGGAGCAAGCGACAATTAGATTGCCGGAGTTTTGATCACAAGAAAGTGTATATCTACACCTTTGGGGGGCCTCGATGATCATCTTGTTCTCTGGCATTAGTGTCATTATACGTGATTTTTTCCCTGTTGAAATATTGTTGGCCTTTTTGTGCGCCTTTTCTTCCGCCGCTGATCATAACAAATGGACAGACGCGCTGGAATGAGAAAGAGGAAGAATTTGTTGAATGTATTATTCATCGCAATGCACAGGTGTCATGTGGGAACAGAGTGGAGTTCCGATTGTCGGCGGTGGTGCCATTGAGGAGCCCCCCGGAAAAAAATCAATGATTTTGTCATGCTTATGCGGGTTCGCCTATTTTATGTCTGTTGCCTTTTACAATTCATTGATGTCCGACATGAGATATACGACGCGATATAGAGAGAGAACAAAATCGATTTATTGTAGAATAGTATCATGCAAATTTATTGTCATTGATTGTATTGTGGGGACACTTTTTCTCACCATTCCATTTATTCCCATATTTCTCTTCTCTTTGGTCTGAAGAGCCTCTATGGGAAAAAACTATTTGATTATTCGGCGATTCAACAAGGAATCTCTTCTAATGTGCGGCCTTTTGGGTGAAAGCGCTCCACGATGAAGCGACTGATTAGAATTGACGTATCTGATCTTGCGAAATTACTCCACAGAAACCAAAAACGCTAAAATGAATATTCGCTGGATATAAAATACCCCTAATTGAGTCCATTTGTATGGAAATTCATCAGCTAATGTTACTTCATGTCTTGATGCCATACTTCTCAATTCATTCTCCAGATTTTCAACAGCTTTTTGCCGAGACAACAAAGTCACACATTTTTTCATGAAGTAAATCTGATTTAATCATTGTTTATCACCTTGACTGTGAGAGATGTTGCAATGTTTTCTATAAAGAGGTTAAATTTCACAGATATTAAGATACTTGAATTATGTCCGCTTACAGCGATTGCTGATTCGTGCAGCATCTCGGCTGGTGTCTGCGTAAAATCAATTTACAATAAATTCGGCTATTTCTGAGGAGATAATCGATTAAATGACTGAATTTATCTGCTGCACGTTGCGGACAAAAGAGAGGCTGGCAGAGGATGAAAACAATGGTCATTGAGATTTTATGTTTTGCCCCTCGAGCATCGTGATAAATGTCTCGATGTCAATTAATTGTATTTATAGATTTAATGGTGAGGAAAGTGAGAGACAAACACACCCAATTGAATACTCACCCACTGATTCCCTGCCACTAATGAAATATTGTTCTATTGAATTTCAGGTGATGTGACTGAAACGACAATGGTGTCATAGTGTGGCGCTATTTTTCCGTGCATATACACATAAGTTCGTCAGCGAGGCGGCGAACACAGCTGGAGTGGGAAATCAGAGGAGATCTCGTATCTGAGTGGCTTCATTAACCGGATGCCTGTTTGGACTAATGACTTCAAATGGTGTGTACTTATGCTACCGACTGTTGTGCAGAGTGAGTGATTCTCAATTGCCGCACTGAGAAGGGAAAAAGGTGAAAGAGGGAGTGTGAGACAGAATCGCGGGTGATTTGGGAAGATATAGTTGAATTGTGTGACAGAGAGAGTTACTAGTGGAGGCCCAATTGCCGACAAAGACTGTCTAATTGGAGGTACACGAATACTGTTGTTCCGACCTATTGACTTATCGGACGATCGGAGTTCCAACATTATCTCAGACGTAATGTTGGTTCTCAGTGGTGGTGGAAAGATGCGCAAGAAGAAAGAGTGGCGATGGTGTGGTATTTTGCTGCTGACAACGCTTCTGGCAGCAGTTTTGGGCTCTGAAGATGCCACACAGACGCCTCTTGCGGACTTTGAGGTGGCCAGGAATGCCTTGTCTCTGGTGCTGCCGCATGACACATATCCTGGTTATACAATAAAGCAGCTGGAGCCGTCGAATGTGACTTCCTTGCATCAACTGACGCATGGCCAGACGCTCAATTTCCGACTCCTCGAGTCCTCCTACTCCAAGTACTTCACCGTCTTGGAAAATGGGGTGGTGATGACAACGGCAGATCTGTCGCCACTTGTCAATCAACCAGTTCACCTCACGGTGCTCGAGGAGACGCCCAATTCAACGGCCACGCATCACTTGCAGCTTTTTGTGATGGACCGAAAGGATATGTTGAGGTTCCCAGGAGCAACTTTAGACACCGTGGGCGAGGTTATGGAGAATCAACCAGCAGGCGTACCTGTGCAGGGAATCCCTCATCTACAGGCCAATTCCGCCAGCGGCAGCAGATCCATCAGCTATCATATTATTTCGGGCAATGACGAGGGCGCATTTGCCCTTAAGGATCTGACAACGGAAAAGGTTGGCAACATGATATCCATTGGTGAGGGTGAGAAAACCGATGGGGTGATCTTGGTGACGACAAAATCTCTGGACAGGGAAGAGAAGAAAGACTACACGCTGACCATTGAAGCTGCAGATTCGGAGGGTATTAACAAGGCTATTGCCAAGATTGCCGTCACTATTCTGGATGTCAATGACAACCGACCCGTGTTCACGCGCCCCGAATACAAATTCTCAATGGCTGGTGTAAAGAGCAATGATCTCCATGGGAATTCCTCAGTTTCCTGGCCAAGATTCAGTCGATTGGGACATGTTGAAGCGAAAGACGATGATGGAGACAAAGTAGCTTATAAGCTCCTCACGCCCAGCAATTACGTTATCATAGTGCCACAGACTGGAGAACTCCTCTTGGCCAATGAGCCTGATATGCAGGAGATTCTTGTGGAGGTGGAAGCTCATGATCTGCGCTCTCCTAGTCTGTCAAGCGCCAAACCGGCACGAGTTCTCATAGAATTTGTTGCTCCTGAGCCCATACCCATGATTGTGCAGCATCTCAATCATGACGCCATCAATCAGCACTCGCATCGTCGTGATAAGCGTCGTGTCACGCGAGCAGTGCGTCCAACAAAGCGAATTGAATTTACGGAGTCCGATGGGGATGTCGATGGGAAGATTGTGTTCCAGCTAGAGAAGGAGACGGACAGGGAGACGTTTAAGATTCGCGATGAGAACATTTGGGTGGGCGTCGAGGCGAATGGAGCGGTGAGAGTGAGGAAGAAGTGGGACTACGAAGAGTTGGGACCCGAGAAGACCATCGATTTCTGGGTGATCATCACAAATTCCGGACACAATGGTGAGTCCATTTTTCCTCATTATTATTCTCTATATGGGTTGCGGTTGCATTTCCATGGATTCGTCAGAGTTGGGTAAATTGTCTACATGAACATTAGGTCAATATTTAATGTTAGAAGTTATAAGAAGACTTTCTTGAACACTATAAAGTGTAAATGAATGCAATAGCAATTTTATCCTAATTTGTTTTAATTTTTAAGGCGAAGAGTTCACAAGCTTCACTGTTTACTGCAAAAAGTAGTAATTTGTTGGTTATATAAATAAAAAAATGAATTCAGTAAATGGTTGTCATTATTTAACATTTATAAATATAATATAATTTCTTTTCACACTGATATTGAACAACATATCAATTCTTGGAATATTCGACACTGTTCCGTAGACAATTCACCCATCGCTTGTACAGAATCATCTCATTTCTCTCGGGTGGGGTTTTGCTTGGGTGATGAAATACATAGGGTATCTGGGAATGGATGAGAAATCTCAGGACATTTTCGGGCTTGGCGAAGAAAAAAGTCATCCAATGTATCAGAAATTACGCCTCTTGGACGCTCTCTTCTCGTCTCGAATCCATGAATAACAATTTTGTCCAGGAATGAGAGCACTCCATTGTATGGCCGCTGGTCCATGGGCAAAATATCCAATTTGCAACATGAGATTCATAGATGATTATTATGATTTATTTATCGACGCAGAGTTCATGGGAAATTTTCGTGTGGGACCCACCCATATTCACCACTTTTCACCCTCCCTGTGTTGTGTATGTGTGAGTCGCTGACGACGTCATTTTACGCTGCGCCTGGCACATGGCATCGCCAGCCACACATTTTCAGCTCGAGCCTCTCTCGGGTTTCACAGGGGAGCGAGCCACGGAGTGAGGAACATCTCAATGCTGCACTCACGCCCTTATGTAAGGTCGACTCATTCAATGTGATTAGTGGCATCGAGTAAGAAGTTAGAGACCTCGTAAAAAATGAACTATTTCATTATTACTTCTTAACCCATCTGCGCACAAAACCCTCCATGGTTTTGCTGAGTCCGAATGTCGAAAGGGTGTCGGCTGAAATTGTGGGAAACACAACAAACAAACCATTTTGAAATTCAATTAAGCCCGGTGTGTGTACTCAAAGGGGGATTGCAAATTGAAGTTAGAGAGATTGCGAAGCTCATTTATAAAAGGGAGACGCATTTATTAATAAGCGGTGTTTTGGACTAATTTGTGTGCAAAATGTTTTTAGAATAAACTGAATATTTTAGGCTGCGAGTGTAAGTTGTTTTCATGGTATTTGCAGGTTCTCTTAAGTTAAGAGATGTTGTCTTTAAATTAATTAACATTTGAATTATAGCATTCGACATACATTATAAAATGTCAAATTTGCAATTTTCATTAACGATTGTTATTTCTATCATTTTTTTTAATTACATATATGTTTGTCCCTTATCTTATGCAGCCAAATCTTTGTCAGTCACTTTGATTCTCTTGATGGGTTAAGCTTTTCTTTCTTTAACGAATCCCGTGGATTTACGCATGTAATGCTCTACACACTTCATTTTATGAGTATGCGTTGGCATCGAAAAAAGGGGTTCTTCAAAAGGTTAATCCCTGAATTTCTATTCAAACCTTCCAAAGATCATAATTATCGAGTTCGTTTTTTAATGGCCCTACGCTTTTGATTACTTCAGGGTCTTGTCCCTCATCTGCTGTTGGTTTTTGGCCATGCTCAACAATAAATTCATTGATGGGCTGCCGAGGGAATCTCTCTCACTCTCCAGGCGTTGATGGTGTTGTCAATTCACTTTCCTGAGTCTCCTCTTTGAGCTTCGTATGCAGCAGAATTTTGTGCGATGAATTGCATTATGAGCGATGATAGAGGAATAATTCACTTTCAATTAAGGCGTAATTGTGAACACTTTACATATTGGTAGAATATGAGGAGAGGGTGTTATAAAATGGAATTAGATCATTATAATGTAGTTGGAGGAGAGTTTGTGTAGTGGCGTATATTATTTTCAGAGTGGGAGAGTGACATAAGATAAATTTTACGCCTTGCTAACTCCAGATAAAGTGGGGAAAAATGTATAGGAAGTTCCTAGGAGAGCTGAAAGGATACCACGGTAATTAATAATAATGAGGAGGACAGTGTGTGAATGAAGCGAGTTCTTGTCTTGTCCATATTTCACGGTTCTGGAGAGATCGACTTGTTTTTCACTTTAGTTTATTTTGCAGAGAAATATGGCTCAGAAAAAAAGTTCCGAAAATACTTCTCAGATCCTGTACTTGGTCGCCTCTTAGCTCTATCTCTGTCGTACTTGTATTTCCTTCCCCCAGAGATTTTTATTCTCAACTTCCTGTTCTTTCACGTTTCTATGCTTTTCTCATATTGTCCAAGGGAATATACAGTTTTTTTTCTGCAGCTCCGCAGGGTTTATGTTTTCTTCG
Organism: Phlebotomus argentipes; assembly: GCF_947086385.1. NCBI lineage: Eukaryota > Metazoa > Arthropoda > Insecta > Diptera > Psychodidae > Phlebotomus > Phlebotomus argentipes. Next base: position 998,978 of record NW_026776181.1, on the reverse strand, counting down.
TTGGCATTTTTCTCTGGACCTCTATTCACGGATTTGCCGAGAGGGAAGTGTGAGGACTTTTTTCACGGCTGTATATATATATATACTTTCTATTCTTACTTGTGCAACTCCACGACGTCTTGCCATCCACTCTGCTAATCTACGTCTCTGTTTTCCTTATCTTCTCTGCTCTGGCCCTTCTGTTCAGTGTGAAGAGACTGCCGTGTGGATGATGTATTGAAAAGAAGTTCACGAGAGTGAGAGAAAAGAATGCAAAGTGAAAAATCAGCTTCCTCAATGGATGCTGGAGGTTTCTTCTACTTCTCAATTACATCAAATTTACCACAAAAAGCCCGCGACCGGCGCTGCTCGAAGGCTCGAGGAAGACAATGTGGGCCTGCTGAATATTATCCGAGTTAATAAATTGGTTGTACACAATAAGCGTGAATGATTTAAAAGCAAAAATGCCTCTAAATAGACTTTTTTTTCTCCCCACAATGAAATCTATATATGTGAAATGGAAGTTAGAGTGTGACTGGGGAATGTTAATTGAAATCGAAAAGTTCCTAAAGAGTTTTCTATTAGAGTGTTGTCTCTTTTAACTACGATCAACATAAAGGAGAATATAAGTATGTACATATGTACTGATAAATTGAGGATGGCAAAAGCGCAATGCTGTGAAATCTGAACTCACGATTTTGAATACTTCCAGACAGGAAATAGACCGGAAATTCAATTGAAAATATTACTTTTATCCAGTTTTATCGCAGTATTCTGTGAAGTTTGAATTCCTTATGTTGCTACTATTAAGTGAATTTGATTTTTTCAAAGAATTCAATTGTTCTCAGGCAGATTGAAGTGCAACTCATTTGCTGAAAATAGACATTTCGATCAAGTTGTTAGAATGTCCGTTCAGTGTGAAAAGAGTTAGGCGGAATTTCGTGATGCCATGCATGAAGGAGTAAATGTTAAATTGAAAACTGTGCGACAGTCGCACAATTTATGCTAATGTTGGACAATGACTAAGACCATTGAACTGCACCGTGGCAATACCATTGCGATAACGAGCCAGAGTGGCCGTATGGCACCCAAATCTCTGTGTCTCATGTATTAATGTTGGACTTTAATGTTTGTGCTGACGAAGCGACAATTGATGTAGTGGGCGTGAGAAATTCTCGATCTGCATGTCATTAATTGCGAAATTGCAAAATAGCCATGAATTTATTCGTTCGACAATTTCCATAAACAAACTTGCATGCTCCACATGTGCGTCAAGTGCCTGGAATTGGAGTGGAGTAGAGTGGAGTGGAGAGAACGATGTCCAATTGAGGCATGAGTTTGCAAGACGGCGGAAAAATGTATAACATTTCTGACAATGATGACATGCAGAAGATACTCTCGGCTCCTCATACAATTCCCAACGAAATGTCCCGCCGTCAATTTCAATAAAGACGTCGCCTAGAATGGAAAATTGTGGGCCACATACTGAGGCTTCCTCGAGAGATCACCCTCCAATCTCATTCCTCTGCCACAATGACATGTCTGACGTCACAATGACTGCTAAATGACTCTTCACAGTGCTGCCCAATGAGGGCAAGGATGGAGGGTGAGGAAAAGAAACACCCAGTGACACTGAGGCATGAACATGTTTATTTTCTCAGCCACTCTCCATCCATCTTACATGGGATGATATCACAGCAAAGTAGATGATAGTGCACTTTCTCACCTCAAAGACATTCCACTGTGACTGGACAAGATTCGACCTATTTTTTTTACACTCCTCTGTCTTTCTTTCGTACGTGATACTACACCGAATTCGAGAGGTAATTCCACCGGCACGATTTCCACTGTGTATAATTATCTATGAATTATTACGTGCGGAACTACCTAAATATGTTAATTACGCCATGGAGTAATTATGCTAATTATTATCTAATGTCAGGAATAATTTTGGAAAATTTATAATTGCAATAAAGGTACTATTTCTTCTTGGCCTTTTGACATTTATTAGCTGGATGAAAGCACGAATACATTTTGTGCACCTATAATAAAATCATCTAAAAATGTAAGAATGAAAGTGTGAATTGACTCAAATCAATTGCATTGCGACATATGTGACTCTGTAAATATGCTTCGGGTGAAACAGTTTCATGCTCAAGGAGTGTGTTACAGCAAATAATTGCGCTCACGCTTGATTGTCCGGCAGTGTATGGTTTCGTCATGTGGGTGCGTGTGAACATTTAGCCATATCCATGCACTGTGGCCTCAGTCAATTAAAACAGGACCCCTCTTCGTGTGCCGCCTGCTCATTGGGATGCCTCTGGATTAAAGAGTCATTTTCGATGGGCCGAATGTCAGCTCAATTCCACACATCATTTCATTTCTCACACGCAAAATAGCCCATGGTGTGTGCGGAGTGCTGAGAAGATGGGAATGAAATGGGCATCTCTCGATACATTGGCTGCGGTGGTGAATTGGAAATGATGATGATGTGGTTTCAATTTTGCTATTACGGAAGAAATAATGTGTGTTCCCTTTCATATTGTATCATCTCATTGTACCATCCATGGGAGAATGATGGGGAGAGATTGCTTGAAAAATGGGTAAGACACAGGATGTTTACTGGGTATGATTGCCTCTAAATTACTCCATACTGTACATCCAATTGATGAGTGGCTTGTTTTTATACACAAGACAAGAATTCCTATTCATTTTTGTTCACTACGGGCACACATTAATTCTTCATGGTGTTCCGTTTTTGAAATTTATAAGTTCTTAATGCTGAAATTGACGCCAATTTATGTAAACACATTGAGGACCGCGCTGGTGTGGAGCAAATGAGAATATTGTGTTAAACAATCCAATTGGATTGCAATGTAAAAAGGCCAACATGGGATTCCCATTGCGTCGTTCTTTTACAACTCTTTTCTTTCGCTTCAATAGAAGGGTGTGATTCTCGTGAATGGTGTGTATTGAAGGTGTGTTTGGGAATTTATATATTTTCTATGCTTTTCATGAAGTTTTCATGGGCCTTCACAGGTTTATCACTCGCAGTGTTGAGGTTCTATTTCACATTTCACTACAGCTGAATATGAATGTGTTCAACCCTTTGGCACCTTGTATCGCTTCTCACAAAATTTATCCACCTCTTTACGGAATAGTCGTGAGTGTATTTTGTGATATTCTTCACCTTCTCGCATGATATTTGCCATCCTCTGTGCAGCTCTTCTTCAGAATGGAACGTGCAGAGTCAGCAGCATCACTCTTGGGAGATTGGCTTGGATCTGCAAATGTAGCGCATGAGTGGGGCTCGCGTGTGGTGAAAGGTGTGGGAGGGTGGGAATGATGCTGCTGATCTCCCAGAGCGATCTTGGCAAAGTAAAAGAGAGAGAGAGAGAGAGATTTCTCAAGTCGTGGGTCGTGGTTTATGCGACCTTCACGTTTTGCCAATCTCACCGGTGAAGCTGCATGGATGCGAAGATGCTTGAAAACACACATTGGAAATGTGATATGAGCATAGAGATTGTATTCCTTCCTCAACTTGACTCACTTCCCCACCGAAATCCCGCGCCAAGCTTCAAGTTCCCATTTAATTTGCGGAATCATCGCACAAAAGCGCGCTCCGTGTGGAGAGTGTGAAAGACAAGAAGGCAATTTTTATTTGTCCATGTTTTAATATAAATTTACAGTTTTGCACACTCAGAGGAAACCGCATGGGGTTTTCTTGTCAGTGAGATTGGCATTACAGGCTTGTGAAATAAAAGCAGAGCGTAGGAAAATTGGCCAGATTCCTTGATCACATTTACTATAGAGAGTTTCTTGCAACAAAAGAGAACTAGAAGTACTTTGAAATGGTATCTAGTGGTTTTAATTACATCTAAAATGTTCACAATTACTTTGTAATTCTCCGAAATTTATCACTTAACGCAATTTTCTTCATTTTTAACTCTGCTTTCTTCCGAATATTAAGGAAGACGATTGGAATATACAATTTTCCATATTAGTGTAAAACATTCTAGTGTCTTTCTTTCAGTGTAAAACATTCATACATATATATTTTCATAAGTTGACTTCAAACACGAAGAGAAGTTGAGAAGAATGAAGTGTGGATGATGAGAAGTCTAGAGAGCATTTCATGCATTTCTGCAATTATATCTCTTCAATCTCCACATATCTATAATCTTTTCCTCGCACTTTGTTTTCTGTGATGAGAACCATGCCAAGAGGATGCAAAGTTTGTTAAATGAATTTGACTGAGAATGAATTGCAAATGAGATATTTTCCCTATAAGTTTATATGTCAATATATGTATGATGATGTGATTTTAGGGTAGGCAACGCAAAATTAGACTTCCCCTAAACAAGAAGAGTATTTCCGATAGAAAATTTATGATATGATTTTCCACTTGACCAAATAGAGTAATTTGCTGGGGCTTCGGTTAAATGTCTGTCGTTGTCTCTTTGGTCGATTTTAGTGGGATTCTTTATTTGATGGGGAGAATTGGGAGGGCCATGTGGAAAATAAATTGTGTTAACTTTATTTCTTTGCTATTGTCTATATTATCTAGAGGGGCTCTTCAATTCCCTTCTCAAGTATCTGCGTGATTTATAGAAATTGCACTTCCAATTAGTTTTCATTCCTCATGGGAGATTTTACCTTCACTGGCCATATTTTCTTCAGCAAAATGTGGTGATCCAATGAAAATCCTTTCTAAATACTTGTAGAATTTTTATGCCGTCATCTTTTTATTCAGCTTCTGCTCATCAGTTGGAGATAATTAAGCTAATTGAGTGCTGTATGATAAATGAATTTGTATAAATGTATTTAACATGAATATCCGGTGTGACGAGGATTTTTTATGACTTATGCATTCATGCTTCGAGTTGTTCACTTTGTATACAGGCAACAATTTCAGGGCAGACAAACTTCACACACTGATTTGTGTACATTTTGTCTGCCGTTGCAATGGGAATAAATTAATGCTTTTTCTGCTGATGCCAGAAAGAGTGACGGTTTTTTATTGAACCAAATATACATACGCACATATGCTCGATGATGATGTTTTTTTTTATGAAAAATCCTACTAATTGTGAAAACATGCTGAAATATTTGCACGTTTCAAGTTGATTGCATACAAATGTAGAATTTGTGAAACGTGTCGATGTAAAAATTGTCACGTATCAGCTTTAGGATGAGCGAATCAATTTCTGCAGACACACACGAAGGGCTTGCAATGCTTTCTTATATTTCTGAACCATCATGGCAAAATTGCACGAGACACCCTCAATCTTCTGCCTTTTTTCAACTTCTAGCCTGTCTGTCGCTGTAATGGGCGTTTTTGATCTAAGAGAAGTGGAGTGTGTGTCTGCCTACAGGGGTGGAAATCACCCTTGATCCACGTACGCGAGGGTGGAAAAGTTTGTACTTTGGAGAAAGTTGAAGAACTGCGACGATGGGAAGCGAAACTGATTGTTGAAGAGGTGGAGAAATTTAGGGAATATAGTATATATTGGAATTCTTTCAAAGAGGAAGTATTTAAACAAAAATTATGATATAGACACACTAAGTGATGCAACTTTTCCTAAAAGCATTTTCAAAAGTATTATTAATTGCTCTTAAACAAATACACTTGTATAAGTTTATGAGTTGAAATAACAATCCTGAAACTTGCTGCAGAAACCTCCCGCTATAAAGCGTCGATAAGTTTTCTTACCCATAAATTTCAAGCTTCTCTAGAATTATATGAAAATTTAGAAACCGCATCTGTGAGTGGTTGAGAAGTTTGTGAATTTATTTGTTGAGAGATAGATATTGGAGAAGAGTTATTGTATGTGTGCCGAAGAAAGTCACTATTTCGCATTATTTTTCCGCCGTGTGTTGGAAGTCGTGCTGATAGCGGTTCGAATGCGAGGGCTAAGGACAGACAGGGCCCTAATAATGAAGACGAAGAGGGTTATGGCGTTTCCATGGGCAACGCAAGGGAATTGTACAAAGATTGTCCTCCACGTCTCTCCACATGCCTTTGACAATGGATCACTCTATGCGGTGCTTCCAACATTTGCTGCATCACTAAAATATCACAAGAACTCTCAACTTTGTCGACGAGAGAGATATTCTTTTGGCGATGAAGGGGTGGCATGATGAATGGTGTGGACTTGTGAAGGTATACATATATAATATGGAATGCCTATGACTTTGTAAGCACTTTCTGATGAAAATTTTATCCTAGATACACCAAGAGAATTGAGAAGGTGGGGTGCAATATGCCAAGGGTGAGTCATTGCGATGAAATATTGAAGAATCACCGACGAGAGAATGGTTGGGAATCGACTTTGATACTTTCACCCCAAAATTTGCCACGGAAAATCCAGGCGAAAATAGTCGAAATTGGCATCTAATTCGGATTTTATAGCCAAAACTCTGAATTTTCTCATGCAATATCTCCTTGTTTATATAGAATTGAGAGAAAAATTGAATTTTATCGCTTTAACTGCCTGACAAGCTATGTACATATATAAGACGGCTAAGGTGATATTTTAGTTGATTGGAAAAGTTTCAAAAGGAGGATTAACATTCAACTCCTTTCCTCGGAATTGAAGACTCTTATTAGGCTTTTGAATAAGTTATTCCCGATGTCTTTACCAATAACTTCTCAAAAGTATCTTACTATAACTGTTAGGAAATTAAATTTGTACCTACTATTTCGTATACATGTATGTAATTCTGTATGTTTGTTAATCCAGAGCGTTGTTTATTTGTCGCTTGTTTTTATAACTATACAATACATTAGGCGTTTCACTGGCATAACACTTCACTTCCAATGGACAGGACGCTATTACAAACTGAATATTTGAAAAGTTATATCGTTCCTTTTGGGAAAAGGTTATACGACAAACTTGCAAGGAAACCAATTAATTGTTTAGTTTATCCAGGAGCTTTAGGCAGAATTCATCCAATTGCACTTTGAGTGTATGCAGAAACTTTTCATATTAATTCTATTGTGTATCAAATCGGTGTTGCTGAACTCATTCGATAGATTTGAAGTGTGGCATAAGTCGATAAGAATATTCTTTGGGCTGATGGGATTTCAGACACTTCTTCGGTACAGAACGTTGCCAATGTGAAATGGGGCGTGGTGCAGAAAAATCGATGAAAATTCTTCAATGTTGTATCTGTGTAATCAATTTTATTTTATTTCTTCTTCGTCTAAGAATTTTTGGAGGAGAAAATTATGAGGGTGACGTGAATTGCTGAAGCTTGAGGGGTGGTTTTTCCCAAATTTTCCATGGGGATAATGGTATGTGTGTGTGTGTGTACGTCTGTGTGATACTTCTTTTTGGGTGAGTTGGCATAAAGTACCATCGTGTTCGGAAACGTATATTCACAGCATTCTCTCGTAGACGTATTTTTGTCTGTGCAAATAAATTATTGCTTAATTGAATTCCCGCAGTTTTCTACATGAAAGCCATAGAGTATATTCAATTGTAGACATTATGTCTTGAGGACGTTTTTCCTCCCTCGCCTTTCTGCATTTCTATTGCTGTGAATTTAATTGCTGTGAGAGACAAAAACGGAAGATGGTAGAAAGATGAGGAATTCTCTGAAAGACTAGCCAAGAATGTGATGGTTTGTGTTTTAATTTGTGATTGATTGTGGTTGGGCAGTGGAGTGAAATCGATATGCTGACTTCTTGTGTTTCTAATCTCGTGTGAGGAAGAAATCAAGCAAATGTGAAAGAAGTAATTTGTGTTCCCGACCACTGTTCCAAATGGAATTTTTATTGTGCCATCAAGAGAAATTCTTCGTGTAAGAGCATTATAGGTAATTTAATCAGTTTTTAACTTTAGATCAATGGATAATAATGGCAAGCGAAGTGGGTGGTTTACAGTGAAAAATCATTTTGGAAATACAATATGAATGACCACAGACCAATTTGGGATGATTGAATATGGTATGGACATATTCTCAATGAGCTTTAATAAATGCAGAATTGGGTTAAAAAAGGCCTAATTTGCTACCAACCGCACCGTAATTCAATATTTATCAGGATTTAATGGGTTTACCGAGTCTTTGTGAAGGTTTGACGTGCTATTCAAATAGGAAAAGTTTCATATTATGAGAGAATGTCTGGGAAATATTAATCTGGAATAATATGTGAAAGTAATTTCTTTCTCGATAGTCGAAAAGTCTTATCCACAATGAGCTTTTCAAAGGATCTGATCAAGTGAGAAAGTCTTCTGGTTTAATTTGTTCAGGAGTGCTTGTATTATAGGCATGAGAGTGAAATTGACTGCGTGTGTGACGAACAGTCAGAGTGAGAGAGAGAGAGGAAAGAACATTAATAAGATTTATGTTACACCTTGTCATGTTGAGTGTATCTGTGTGAGAGATGAGGAAGAAAGGTAAATTACAATATATTTTGGTGTTCTTTCATTTAAGCTCGTCAACACGGCTTTTATGCGATGTGATCACGATATTGAAATCAAAAGCGCTTTTTTCACTACGCGCGCCTCTCCATATGACCGGACACTATCATGTAATTTTATTTATATGCTCAAATTCTCAGATATATCGCGCTCAGTATTTTTCACTGGAAGCCTCGGGTGTGCTGGAATATTTTGGGTGGGACACCAAGAAGAAAGTGTAAATGTAATTAATTTCGACAGATGGATATACGATAATGCAATGAAGTTTATTGGTTCTACATGGTGTGGCGTTTTTCTCGTTCTCCAGTTTCCCCCACATTTGACCCACAAAGAGTGGGAGAATTCCGGAAATTTTCTATGGCTTTCGTTCTCATGAGTTCCATTTATTGATTAAAGGAACAATTATTCTTAATAGCAGGGATGATATTACGAATGGTTTTCGTGTATAAAGCGAAGAATTCTACGGGATCATATACATATATCGATGAGCTTTTGTTTTATATTTTATTGAAATCTATATTTATAAGGAAATAGCAAATTTGAACTCAGAAAGAGCGGCGGCAATTTAGTGTAAATCTTTTCACACTGTGTTTATTCCTATGGTACAAACTCTTAAACAGTTTGTATAGCTGAATTTCGTCTCTATTCCGAGAATCTCAAATAAGACTCTCTTCTATTTATTTTTCCTTTGAATAATTTCTTTTCTTTGAAGTAAATTCCTCTTGATTTTCCCACTTTGTGACTTGTACAGCAGGTGAGATGTTCATCTATTTGGCAATCTCTCACTTGGTGTTGGCACTTTCCCTGTTTTCCTCCACTTCCACGTCAAAACAATAACAATTTGTTGGAAAGAGCGTCAGGGAAGGAAAATCAATAGGGAGGAAAATTTGATACAATATTGAGGGGATACAGTTCGGAAGTTTCCTCCCCTTGGAACAATGCGATTTTCTTGCTTCATTTCACGAAGAGTGGGAGTGTTGCAGAATTGATAATTGATTTCTGGATTCCCGCCCCGTCCAGACACAGATAAATAAGCTTCAAGGTGAGAGTTTTGCCAGTCTGTAATGGCATACTTTGTGTCACATCTGCATTTCTCCATGGTTTTCCAAATCGCATAGCAGAGCGTTGAAGAGGTCGAATTATTATCTTATCTCTGAGTCGCGCGATGATCTTTAATTAGCATAAAGTTCCCGGAATAAGTGAGAGTTTAGAATATTGAAATGGAGTGGAGATACAAGACTTAATTACAATGCCGGGTGGGCGTGAGTGTTTCTTTTTCAATTCACCGCGTCAGCCTCATTCCATAGTCAAATTAGAAATTCTCGCGTAATTAATTACCAATGTCTTTTGTCTCCGGCAGCACGAGACAAGAATTAAGGTGTGGGATGCTCGGAAAAAGCACTCTCAATGGGATGTAAATGATGCTATGTGTTTGCATAGCGTGCATGTCAGCAGCAGGACGACTTTTCTCCTCAATCTTGGGTCTCTTATGACATTTTTCCGGGTGTGAGTGACGTTGATGTGCTTTTTGAGGGGAGAATATATGGTGAGCATGTCCGTCAGGAGCTCTATATCGTGGCAATAACGTCTGAGAGTGCGTTACAGGAAAGCTTGAGAGCTCTGAAGATGCTCAATCATGGACTTTTCCACAATTTCACTGACTAAGTCTTTTTATCGAATTAATTCAATTTTGATCGATTCCATTCGGAATTGATGGATTTTGTCGATGCTGAGAGAGAAAAATGTTCTTTTAACAAGATTCGATGTAATTAATATTTGCTATTCTTTACATCTCAGCAGAGGAATAAAACTTTTATGGATATTTAATTGCTTAGTTGAATGATGAATTTTAAATGGCAAAACTCGGTAGGAGACAAATATAATTCGCGATATTGATTTTTCTATCTGAATCATAAATACTTCCCACATAAATATTCTGAATTTTTCTGAATTTTAAAATCACATAGCATTTATTTGTGGAGAAATGGTTATAAAAATACGAATGCCCAGATATAAAACAGTCGATATTTATTTATTCAAATACAAATGCATGAAATGAATTTATATCAGAGACAATAAAAGCATAAGCAAATTAAATAATAACAATTAAAACAGAACATCTCATAGAAATACCGAAAATTCGAAAGTAACACGACATATTCCTATTTAAATATATGAAATTCATTATTCAAAATGCATGAGAGAAATTATAAAGTCAGAAGCGCTGGAAACAAGACCTAGTAAATTCACATAATTTTTTTTAATTAACTACATATATTATTTTGAGTATGTAAAATTCAACTGCAGACTTTATAATGCGCTTCATTTATATAATTGAGTCCTTTAATCAATTCCTCTGCCTTTTTTTTAATACAAAATTGTGGGATTCAGCAGAAATGCTGGAAATTGACTCACTCAATGTGACGGAGGAAAAAGTGAAATTGAGTGAAGACGTTAAAGCCACATTTTGCCAGAAGGTTTAACATGTTTAGTCGTGTGAATGGCAGACATATTGGGTGAAAGAGTTGAAATTCAATTGATTTAGTCGCAACGACAATTCAATTTTCAGTATAATTGTTCTGTCGGATGAATTGGATGTGTGTTGTGTACTTTGGGATGGTAGATTCGCGCAGCAAAGCGCGCGGGAAAGTCTGGGCGGACATTGAAAGGTGGAAGTCGCGAAGGGGATGAGAAATGAGATAAAAGTTCAAGTGGAGGAGCTTTTTCACATCGTGTCACTTCCTTTGCTGTTGTGTTGTTGGGGTTAAATTGAATGGTAATATTAATTTTCTCATTTCTTTTTCATGGTCTTCTCGTGTGGCCCGAAACGGAACGATATTTGGAGCAGCTGGTCTCAAATGTAAGTGAAAAGGGAATGAAATTGAAAAAGTTTTTCCTTCCTTCTGTGTGCATTTGATATGATCATTCCATCTCGTGCTCGAGGGGGCGATTCCTTCTCTGTGCACGGCCTGAGATAGGAAAGGAAAGAGAGTGATGATATAAATGGCTGGAAGGAGGGAAAATGCCACACAATACCTGGAGAGGGCTCTTTTGTGTGTACCATTAACCAACTCTTTTCTCTCTCATGGTTTACTCTTCATGTCCGACCTTTTACGCAACATCCCAACATTCCATTGTGCAGACACTGACAATCAGCGAGTTATAATTCACGTCAAAGATGTAAATGATGAACCACCGTATTTTATAAATCGACCACTGCCGATGCAGGCTGTCGTTCAACTGAATGCGCCGCCAAACACTCCCGTGTTTACACTGCAGGCAAGGGATCCGGACACTGACCACAACATTCACTATTTCATCGTGCGAGACAGAACTGGAGGAAGGTAATTGATGGCCGCGGCCGATGAAATTGACCGCTCATGCCAATTGATTCATTGAATTTACTGCATTACACTCAAAAAAACCCACTGAAACTTGACATCAATGTTAATTTGCTTATCCCGAACTAATTTGACATGATGAAGTTCACAGATTGAATGAAAACAGACAGAAATTTACAATGGATTAATTACATTGCTTTGCGTGTGTGTTTATCTGAAATTAATGGAAACTTCATTCGGTAATCAAAATAACTCATCATGATTTTGAAGATTTCTTTTTCTTTAAATTCCACACAACAAATTCGATTTTGTTAAAATTGAATTCAAACTCAAGTGATAACTCAAATGATAAATTGAGTACGTGAATAGAATAGTAATTGCAAATGACCTGATTTTCTGATAAATTTCTGATCAACTGTATGTTGATTAATGGAAAAGATTCGTCACCAAAAACCGACAAAAACTATTTTTAAATAAATTTGATTAATTTGATGTCACATAAAATTGTCCATTGGTAAACCTACCAAAGAATATCATTGTAAAATTTTAAATATTTTCAATTGCAATGTGAAAGTATTTCAGTTTGTGTGCAGAGTTTGCAGAGTGCAAATCAGTGAATTACTTTGTCTGCTCTTCTCGACTGTATTCCTCACCACTAATTCAATTTCGCCTGCGTTCAGATTCGAGGTGGACGAGAGGTCAGGTGTGGTGAGAACCCGCGGTACGGACCTCTTTCAGCTTGACATGGAGTACGTGCTGTACGTGAAGGCTGAAGATCAGAACGGCAAAGTGGATGAGAGGCGCTTCCAGAGCACTCCAGAGGAGCGCTTGTCGATTGTTGGCGGCAAGAGGGCTCCGCAGTTCTACATGCCGAGCTATGAGGCGGAAATTCCTGAGAATCAGAAGAAGGATTCAGAGTAAGAACAAATCCCATCCAATTCCTTTCACTCTTTCACTCCTGATTTTACAGAAAATTTAAATCCATAATTAAAGGATCTAATTTGAGTGTGGGAAAATGCGCGCGGATATTGTGGTTTTCCGTGATGAATTAAATAAAATCAAAGGGAAAATTTATGTAAGTGGACAAACTGGTGATTTTCAAGAATCTACCTCGCGAAAATGGTTTATTCTTGGAGGATTTCATTGCAATTTAGAGAGGGATTAAATTTCTCAAGTATACTTCATCTTGTTGTGAGTTTTGAATGGGGAGAGGAGCTCAAAAGTTTCGCAATAATGCGCACTATATAGCCGACATTCGCGGTGAGATGTTCTAAATGACGTCTTGAGTGTATAATTTTCAAAATTTGACTTCTTGGGCAACCTCTAAATAGCCAAAAATGTGTAATTCTACGCGATAACATGCAATTTTATGCTGATTTTTCACTTTTACAGACTTCAATTGAATGCTTTACATTGTCATAAGTTAGCGTGGTAAGAGATCTGAAAATTTTCACGAAAATCGGTGTAAATTTCCACGTATTGGGGACATGCAAAAGTTTTTTTTCGTATTATTTTCAAATTAAAACCATCATTGCCAATTGGTTGAGAATATTAATTTCAAAATTTCACAGAATTTCCCCTTATCCTCGTGGTAAGTATGTATGTGCCCCAGTTGAAAATGTTTCCTCAAAGTATTTAGAAGACGATTGACCGTACAAATTGATAAGCCTTCTCATGGGCGTAGCCAAAACCACCCTAATTATCAGATTTCTTTGACATCGACAGTTATTAAATAAAAGCAGTACATTATTTTTAGATGTAATCTATTTCAGTAATAATTATTTAGTTGGAATTCCGTATAATATTCAGAGAAGTCAAATTCTTCGAATATTGATAGAGAAAGAGCGATTTTAAGCGGAATTACATAAGAATAACTAATGAAAATCTTGTAGAAAATATGGTCAAATGATATTTGAGATGCTAAAATCATGTCTATTTTCATGAAATATCGCAGATCCTAACATAACAAGTTTTTTTTACAGCTTTAAGGGGTGTGACGAAAAACCTTCTTGGCTACGTTCATTGGCCTCTCTTTTGGTGTACCCTTTCTGTCGTCTAAAATTGTTAATGTGTTTCAATGTATGTTTGTAAAGTTGAAAATGTGAATCTGGAGTCCCTGATTTGTGAAAACTTCTGCATGTACCTGATATTTTGTTGTGTAATTTCATACAACTTTCGTGCAATTACACCCAAAATGTGTAATTTTGATAAAAGTGTCCCATTCTCTAACCAATTGGCCAGGTTATACATAAATGTGTGTGTGTGTGTGGAAATTTTGCAGCTCTTGTCACTTTTATACCATGCGAAAAATTACACATTTTCCCTTTACTGTGTATTTCGTAAACTTGTGGTAAAAAATACTGTTGACTTTCTACACCACTCGAGGGTGAGTGCAAGATGCATGTTTCTAATTCGTACCTTCTTCGCAGCATAATTTCCGTGAAGGCGAAATCCTTTGCCGACAGAGAAATCCGATATACGCTGAAAGCTCAGGGCCAAGGCGCGGGCACTTTCAACATTGGACCGACGTCTGGCATCGTGAAGCTGGCCAAAGAGTTGGATTTTGAGGATTTACGCCAACCGCACGTGTACTCACTCGTTGTGACAGCCACTGAAGATTCTGGTGGATTTTCCACATCAGTTGAGGTAGAGTGGACCACAAACTATCATGTCGGTTGTAAATCACTGAATCTTTCTTCCTCTCACACAGCTAACGATTCGTGTCACTGATGTCAACGACAATGCCCCAAAGTTTGAGCTGCCTGATTACCAAGCTCACAATGTGGATGAAGACATACCACTTGGCACAAGCATTCTCAAAGTGAAGGCGATGGATGCAGATTCTGGGGCCAATGCGGAGATTGAATACCTCGTGTCGGATGATCACTTTGCCGTGGACTCCAATGGAATTATCGTGAACAACAAGCAACTGGATGCTGACAACAACAATGCATACTACGAGTTTGTCGTTACGGCTAAGGACAAGGGAGAGCCATCGAAGACAGGAACGGCCACAGTTCGCGTGTACACGAAAAACAAGAATGACGAGGAGCCCAAGTTTTCTCAGCAAGTTTATACACCGAATGTGGATGAAAATGCTGGGCCGAACACACTTGTAACGACGGTTGTTGCTTCTGACAAGGACGGTGACAACGTGCGGTTTGGTTTTGTGGGCGGTGGCACAACCAGCGGACAGTTCGTGATTGAGGAGATCACGGGTGTGATTCGTCTTCACAGCAAGATGATAACTCTCGATCGCGACAAGTATGAATTGAATGTGACCGCCATGGATGATGGATCTTGCTGTGTCAATGGTGATGCAACAATCCACACGTCAACAGCTGTCGTTGTTGTGTTCATCACGGACGTGAATGACAACAAACCTGTGTTTAAGGACTGCGGCACATACTATCCGAAAGTCGAGGAGGGAGCACCGAATGGGAGTCCTGTGATCAAGGTCCAGGCAACAGATGAGGACAAGGGCGTCAATGGGCAAGTGAAGTACTCAATCGTTCAGCAGCCCAATCAGAAGGGTACAAAGTTCACAGTGGACGAGGAGACTGGCGAGGTGTCGACGAACAAAGTCTTCGACCGCGAAGGTGATGATGGAAAATTCGTGTCTGTGACGGTGAAGGCAACGGATCAGGGGGAGCCGAGTCTGGAGGGTGTTTGCTCCTTCACAGTGGAAATAACTGATGTCAACGACAATCCGCCACTCTTCGATAGACAGGTTTCTAATCGCTCAACTCAGTTGATCATTGATGATTTGCTACCACAGATTACCATTAGAGCAATTCTTGGACAAAATTCTGTCCTTTTTTTTATTCACTCTTCAAAAGCTTATGAGATAAACACATATATGGGAAAGTCTTCTTAGATTTACAGTAGAAATTCTTGAATTATATAACATTTAAAGTTTGAAATGAGCAAAGTTGCAATGGATTAGTAAACTTGAAAAGTTTGGAATAATTTATTAGATGTGTGAAGAATCAGAAATTGCAAATTGAAGAATCTATTTTCAATTTAAACTTCCTTGCGATGTGTATGTACTCGATAAGAAGGAGCGAGAATATAATTGGATACCAATAGTTATGTAAATGAGGCTACAATTGAGAAGTTTGTCCAACAAGTTTATCTCAATTGTTTTGTGTGAGCTCTGAAAAAGTCTCTCAACTGCGAGTATCTGAGGTAGAGTGTTTGAATGTCAATGATCACCTGAAAGTTGGAGTGTTTCTCCATCGAAACAAACCCCTTGAATAACCAATTTGGGCTCTTATGTAAACTCTCTCTCTTTCTCTTTATCCAAATATACAGAAATACGTGGAGAATGTCAAACAAGATGCGAGCATCGGAACGAACATATTGAGAGTTTCCGCCTCTGATGAGGATGCTGACAACAATGGTGCCATCATTTACAGCCTCAGTGCGCCGTACAATCCCCAAGATTTGGACTATTTCGAAATACAGCCAGAATCTGGCTGGATTGTCCTCAAAAAGCCACTAGACGTGAGTAGCTTTCCACTGATTCTTGCCGTATTTGAACATCTCTCTAAACTGCATTCATTTGACGCTCATAATGCGGTCCATCGGTGCGTTTCTCGTTCCCTCGAGGAACAAGAAGCCCAAAGATTGACCATAGAGACGAGAGATTCTGTTTTAGCCTTTCATTTTTCAAAAACTCTTGTCGCTCTGAGCAATTGAGATGAATGTTTATGTGAATGCGGCGTGAATGTTGACGATAATATTCTGAGGACGATTTTTGTTACCTCCGTTCAGTCTCTCTCTCTGGTTTTATGTAAACACAAATATTTTTATTTAATAGCTATTAATATTTGTAAAACACTATAATAAGATATGAGTTATGACCAGAAGAGACTCTCTCGAGAATGAGAGGCACTTTGACTATGCTTTCTTTTTCGTTTGATGAACAATTTTAGGGATTATTTATAGGCAACAACATTCAACAAATGGCTGCCGCAGAAATTCAAATATTGTTGAGAAATTATTGAAGAAATAACATTTAATGATAGTGATTTAGCAGAGAATATTTATTTTAAAAACAATATGGGGATGCTTGTGAAATTTGAGAGGAGAATAATTTCTTATACATTAGTTTATTTTCTCGTTTGAATTACAATTTTGTAACGTCAATACAAAGTTTGATAAATTGAAGTTTTGACGTTGCAAAAGTGTATAACTAACAAACATAATATTCTTTAGTCTGCTTCTTCTTCCTTACAGCACAATTATTTTGAGTTGCAAGAATATTTATTGAAATAAACAAAATCAATTTCAAGACAGAAATCATATTTGATTGCAAAAGGACAATATAAACGAAAAACAATGCAAGATGAGAGAAAGTGCATTTTATCACAGTTTTGACTTGAGTTTGTTCTTAACTTTTCCGTTCAACTTGACAAATTTTCACTATTTTGGGATGTCATGTCCAAATCCCAGGGTTTTGGATGAGTTTTGTATTTGATAAAAAGCTATAAGAGACATTATACGAATGCGCGAATTAAATTTAAGTGTTATAATTTATTTAATTTTTCTTTATTTAAGAGCACAATTAATGTACTGTTGTGTTTCTTACTGATAAAAATAGTTTTATCTTATTTTTGAGTTGTTTTTCAACAGCACATCCTTGCAATTTTTCTTCACTATATATTTCAATTTAAAAAAAAGAACATGAAAAGTCACGCGAAGTGTGATTTTAGCCAAATCTAAAAGAATGCAATTTTGGCTGAACGGTAAATGTCATTATTTTCTTTTTAAAACATTTTCACAATATCGCCACAGGTGAGCAAAAGAATTTTTGATTGCTCTAAAAAAAAGTAGAACAAAACATAACACATGAAGCAATGACGTGATTTTCTGCTCATGTTGATTTTGTTTCTTTTTGCGAGAGTGAGAAGAAGTGTAATAATCTGATTTTTTAATTCACTAAAAATATTACCATAAACTTTTTAAATACATGTAGCATAATGTGGAGGAAACGGAAGAAATTTGATAAAAATTGCGATTTGGTTGCAATGGACAACAAAACAAGAGTGTAAATTATAGTGTTTTTTTTTGTAATGTTGATTATGCGAGAAGCGCGTTGTTTGAATTTGTAATCAGGGTGAGAAATGGCAGATGTTTTTTGGGTCAATACCATTTGTGACCACATCGTTGTTTTTGTCGAAGATTTTCCGGGCTTTTTGGGCGCACATTGTTGCGTCATTTTCCATTTTCTTAGGTGGTGTGACAAAATAATTGACCTTTTTTGGAGTCCACACAGTGAAAATCGTCGTTTGGTGGCAAAACAACAACTCGACCATCGTCCGGGTTTGACGGAAAGAAGTCATTCGCTATTGAATAGGATGCTTGTGATTTTTGTGACTTATTTTTGGCCATTTTCAGGGTGTTGTTGGTCTGACGGCAGATCCTTTGATGCCCATAGTATTTTTGGTATCACCCAAGAGCCCATTTTTTTGGGCACTGAATGAATTGAAATGGTCTAAATAGTCCTTTATTTCATTTCTGTCATTCAGTGCTGAAAAAAGCTGGAATAGAATCTGAGGCGAGACAGAGTGTTTTATGCAAATTTTTCCTAAACCTTTCAACATGAAGAAAAGAGTAGAGAAAACTCTTAAAACAAAAGACAGAGGACATTTAATATGAAGAGAAAAAAACACATATTTTTGGTATCGATATCATTTCCACCATTTTTGGCATTGGCGTAAAAATTAATTTCCTTGATATTCAAAATTTTTTTTGTTAATTGAGGACCAATGCACAACATTTTTCAGTGTTGGAAGAGTGACATTTTCCTTTCGTGTTTGGGGCAAAGCATTAACCAAATTTTTCGCGGCAATTTTTGGACGAACAAAGTACAAAAGCGTTCATCGTGGAATTAATATGGCGGTATTTATTTTTTTAATGTTTACATTTGGTTTTTGTGTAAATAAATAAATGAAATACGATTTTTTTGTATACAAGATTTCCTCAATCACAATCCTTTTCCACCGTGAAACTTTGTTTTTATTCTTGTTCAGTGTTTCTTGTTTTTATCTCTTTTTTTCTACTATGCAAAGATATTCAAATAATAATCATCGAATACTCCAAATTTCGTCCAAATACAGAACATATTTTTATGTTGGAATGCTGTCAATATTTTCCTCTGTTTTCAGTTTTTTTTTAAATTTATTTAAAAAGAAATTTTTTGTTAAAATTATTCTTTCTTATTTTGTCCTGATGAAATTGCATGAAATGCCTGCTTGTCATAGAAAATTTATGTTTAATGTGAAATAAAGAAATATTTTGGTAAAATTTCATGAAAGAAATGACAAATAGTCTGAGTTGAATGGCCTTCAGTGGCTTTATTTCTTGAAAATGGAGAAGATTTATTTAAATGTGAATTTACTCGAGAAATACAGCTCATAAGGTGACATTGGGCCATGGATATTTGAAATATTTCTTTAGTTTGTCATTTTGTATTATGTATATTTAATTTCTCTTTTAGGTTTGCTTATGATGCACCATTTTCTTATTGTTTTTAATAGTTTAATGTTCAAATATATCGAAACATTTGAGATGATAGACTTATACTTAAAGTTAAGAATAATATGAACTTATTTTCTTTTTTCCGAATTATTTTCTGTGGTTTTTGTAAATGGATTGTGAAAACCATTTTGTCTCCGGAAGAGATGCTACCCTGTAAGTAGCAATTTTAAAGGGGAATTGTGACTGTCTGTCGCGTTTCCTAACAAACAGCTGTTGAGGATGGATTTTCTCGTGAAGAAAAATTAAAGAAATGTTGGAGATATTGGCACAAATTTGAGAAAACTCGTCCTTAGTGGTATTTTGTGGCCAGTGTAACATAACAAAGTCATGAGTTCACGAGGAATTTTTGTTTTGTTTTCGTTGATTTTTCATAAAAGTAATATCTGTGGTAGCCAATAATGAATCTCTTTTAGAGATTTATGAATTCAATCATAAAAGATTAAATTACTCGTTAGGCATATTTCCCATTGAATCTCGCTATAATGTTATTCATTTCGCCTGTTTTAATCCTACCCTGAGAAAAAGAGTTTCATGTGTTTCATTGATGAAATTTAAAATCACTGCACAGCGTGGGCTGTGATAAAAATACACAAAATACAAACCATTTATCATTTATTGACAGTATTCACATGCATTTTCATCCATGAAACACGTACAAATTAATTTATGTACCCATTTTGTTCAATATTGGTTTGGAGACATTGACAAAAAATGTAATGGTACAAATAGAAGTGTTCTTTTCTGATAAAACATGTTGCTGAATTTGGAAGCAGTAAAAAAAACAGTGGATAAAATTATTCAAATGATTTGTGTGCAAATGGGACTTTTTTGCACTCACACTATTGCAGCGCGCATTTTTTTTACAATCTGGCAAAATACGTCAATCGTCACATCCATAAATCATTTGAATACTTTTTATACAAACTTTCAGATTTTGTTTTAAATTCATTTCAACGTATTGTTCATCGCTGATTTCCTATTTTCAATTTAAATCATTATAGATATAGATGATAGAAGTATATAATTTAAGTCTATCAATTTGATTTTTGAGGTTAAATGTAGTTTAGGAAATTCTGTTTTTCCTTATAAAGGCTCAATTATTTTTGCCATTTAGAATCAGAAACCTTTATCATTCTCCTCGGTCTTTGCCAATTTCATCTTCCATTTCTATATGTTTCTTGTTCCAGTGCTATATTTATGTTTTGACAAATTCTTCATCCTTTATTTTTGTGGAAATGAAATGACAATCTGTGTTTTATCCCTAATCTTCATCCTTAATTTTGATTTTCAATGTTTTGTGTGTGTGTTTTCCATTTTATTTTCGTCTCCTTTTCTATATTTTTTGTCTTGCTATAATTTTGGAAAGATGAGATAAAAGTAAATTGCTAATAAAGAACAACATGCAATTATAACGAAAGAAATAAGGAGAGAAAAGAAAAAGAAGGGAAAAAGCTCACACTTCGTCCAACGTCCTAAAGTAACTATACATTAAGTGATTGATAAAATGAGAGAAAATCACAATAATATGTACAATTTGTTTAGTTATTGAATTTTATTTGTTGCTTTTCTTTTTCTGTTCACACCCCGCCATCTTTGTGCGAACAGCGAGATAGATACCGACTGAGGGTTCGTGCCTCTGATAAAGGGGAACCACCTTCGTACGCTGATGTCGACGTTGAATTAGATGTGGTCGACAGAAATAATAAACCGCCAATTTGGGATAAGAGTATTTACGGCCCCATACACATTAAAGAAAATGTCACTGTTGGTACGGTTGTAACATCAGTTAAAGCAAGGTTGGTATCGCAAGCTAAACAACAAGCAATAACACTTTGTAAGAGACTCACATTTGAGATATTACTGAGGATTTGAGATGCGGCGCGAATGAGAGAGAGCTTTCAGTGCAAAAGCTCTCTCAGCGCCCAAATCACCCAAACACTTTGTGTAACGTCCTGAATCAATGATCCCTGGAAACTAACCCACACTCACATGAGACTAACCCCTGAGAGATGAGAAAATCACCTCAAAGTCCTCGCTTATTCTCACAAAAGACCATCCCCAATGTAAGTATCACGGAAGAGCATTATAGAGGGTGACCCAAGAGCCAAAAGGAGTGCTCGTGAGTACTGCATCGGTGCCTTATATTTCTCTTATGATAATCTATATATTGCCAGAGTGAAGAGTTCGGCGATGTTAAATATACACCGGAGCCAGACTTTTACATATAATGTATTCTCTCTATCGGATGGCCAGCTGGTTTATTTGACAATCGCTGAACTCTTCAGCGCATAACGACAAAGAGAGAGTGAGAGAGTGTTCTATGAACTACCAATAATGATGTATTTAGCTAATGAGTGGTTTAATTTGGTGTGTTGAATACTAACATGATATATAATTTGGACACATCATCAGGATTGCGCCGAGCTTCTATTTGATAAGACACACTGCAAAAATTTAAAGGGCGTCGCATTTTGAGGTCAAGTGATATATTCGAGTGTGTTTGGAAATGCTTTGCAAAATTCTATTAGTATCTTTGGATATGAAGGTACGCTGTACTATTCACTTCCACAGCCTGATAAAATATTTAATAAATCTATAAGTAGGGACGCGATTGTTTTGTGAATTTGAGTGAATCGAAATGAATTTCCTCCAGTCCATGTATGCTTATGTGCATATGTACATATATGTATAAACTCTCATGCGATGTGCGATGATTTGGAAGTTCTCTGGAGTTTCTGCATTTTCACTCAGAATGTTCAAGCCGTTCAAGCTTTAAAACTAATCGTAAAATATGCGTTGGCATAATATTCATGACTGAAAGTTCCTCATGTTTTTCCATTTCTAACCAAGACTGAATAACTCAATCATAACATTTGCGAAGTTGGAGGAAAAAAACACTGTACATTGGATTGAGAGTTGAATTGCGCATGGAATTCACAGAAGGATTGCAATCTGTACGAAATGAATGCATTCTCTTATTGGAGCACATTTCAAATGGTGTATTCTGTGTTTATGATTTTCCATAAAACACTCGATATAAAACTCAATTGACCTCAAAATAAAGCATCTTAATAAAGTTTGGTTTTATGTTTTAAAACTTCTGTCTCACTCACGATATACTGATAAGTGATTTTCTTTTCTATAATAAGATATTCTAGTGTTTGTATAAAGAAAATGCTGAGTAATTAAGCTTGAGAAGTAAGCTCTTATTTTTGCATACAACAGCGGCCAACGAAGAGTCTACAAATTTTATAATTCTATGCCAATTTTTCAAAATGACTTTTTTGATAACCACTTTTTTGACGAAAGACGTTAAAATTGCAATTAAGATGTCATCTAATGATGTGGAATTGTTTGTTTTTTGACTTTGCCGCGTTGTGTGACGATTTTACCAATGCCCCGGACAACAGCGTGAGACGTATAAGTTAGAGGCGATGGCCCAGGACAAGGGCTACCCGCCACTCTCTCGAACCGTCGAGGTGCAAATCGATGTGGTCGATAGAGCAAATAATCCACCTGTGTGGGATCATAATGTTTATGGGCCGATGTACGTCAAGGAAAATATGCCAGTTGGTGGAAAAGTGGTTTCAATTAAGGCCAGGTCTGTGTGGTTTTCTACTCATGCAACTAACAAATTTATAGATTATTTGTTCCACTGTTTGCTTCTCCACCACTCCTTTTTGCCAATTAAGTTCCTCCTCCGCCTTCCTTCGAGCATCACATTTCTTGCATTTATCGTATTTAGTAGGTCGTTTGAGCTGTGATTTCTTCATTTCGCTCCCCCTAAATGAGACGTGTTCTCTACGTGAATGAACACACTCAGTCTGGCGACTTGGCAACTTCTATGTATTGCCATGCGATTCGACAATAAGTATTCAATTCAATTTATAGATTTTTTTTGCATAATTTCACCGAATTTTCAACACAAGAGACACAAACAGGACGGTTCAACAAGACTGAGTGTGTAGCCCTGTATTTTTTCAGATGGGGAGGGAAGTGAAGAAATGGGTGTTTCTATTATTTAATTTCCATGCACTAAGTTGTGAGGATAAATTACTGAGAAAATTCAGGAATTTGAAGACTGAATTTTATTAAATTTTTCCCCTCAATTGACGTGAATTATATATATTTCGGGCAAATACAAATTTTACGCGCATTGAAAAATTTATAATGGTGAAATTCCTGATTTTTCCGCTTTTCATCTTCAAAGTATATTATAATTTTCCGTTTGAGTGTGTCTCAGTCACTAAAAGTCTTAATGAGAATCAATTCTCGTCTACTTTTCCGGGGAGGTAAGTTTCCGAATTCCCACCAATACTCCCCACATGCCCCCCGAAGAATCTTGTGAGAATAATTTCGCACAAGACAAGTTGAGAAATTTAATTGAATTCCTCCTGAGATGTTTTGCATTTTCAGCGGCAATTCCGTACAATCAATTCAATGACTCCATCGTATTTTTCCCATTCACTGAACTTCTTTTTTTTTGTGGGATGAGAATTATCCCTAACCTCGGGCAATACTTTTTGAAAACACACCCACTCAATCGTGTCATGTCTTAATTTTTGTATTTTGTGGCATGATATCGTCTAGTGGTTGCTATTTTTGTCGTGCAGCAATGTCTCTCTGTATTATCTCCTTTTTCCTTGTCTCAATATATTGCAAACAAGTTGAGACAAATATTTTTGCTCTTTTTTGTATTTTGAAGATATTATAGTTGTTTTGCACACCACTTCAAGGAGAGCTTTTTGTCAGTTTTTGCCAAATGGAACGAGCTTTTGATTTTTGGTTCCACACCAGAGAATCTTTTTCTGTTGTTGTATTACATTTTTAAAAGGTATACAACGCTCTATGTCGCGTAATATAATTTCAATGTGTATCTCCAATGCAATTTTATTAACGTGCTATTTTTCCTTTTTGTTTATTTTCCCTCTCACACGGTGTGTGAATTTCCTGACTGTGCATCGGGAAACCAATGGCGACCGCATCGATGAACATCGCAAATGGAAAACAATGCGCATGGAATGAAATGTGTGTGTGTGTGGAAAAATCATGAATTGCAAAATTTTGCCTCGATTAGCTCTGGCATAGAGGGAAATCCGACTGTCTTCTATCGACTTATGCCAGGCTCAACAGCGCAAACCAACAAGTATCACACGTTTTACTTACAACAAAGACCGGACAATGGCGACACATGGGCGGATATAAAAGTCAATCATCCCTTGGACTATGAGAGCATCAAGGAGTACAATCTCACCATACGTGTCGAGGTAAACAATTTTCTATAATTTATTTTACCAAAGCGAAATTCATGAGCGGTCCCCGATGAAGAAATACAATGCACACTGATATTTCTCTGCTCTGCACACAATTCTGAGATGATTTACTTTAGCCGTATTCCTAGAATCGATCGTTTTATCTGTTCATTCGCTGGGTGTTTGGGAAAATTCATTGGGTAAGGATTTATAAATAAATCATTAGAAGACTGACAAAATATATGCTCGTGAAGTTAATATACTTCTTTGAACTTTTAATGCAAATTCTTTATCATTCTTTATAGAAATACAGTTGCGAAATAGATATTACAGTATATCTTTATAATGCGTTCAGTTGGATATATATATATATATATATATATAAATCGTCTTCTGTAATTAACAAACTCTCAACATTTTTAAGCAGCAGTTCTAACTCTCTCGCATCTTTTAGGGCAGAGCTGAAAGCTACGATTGTAATATAATTTCCTCTGTGTCCGTTTGGATTTATTTCTTGTTTCAAATTATAACACTGCTATGTGTAACAGTTGTTCAATATAATAATGAATTTCACCAGAGGGACTCAAGGGTGAAGAAACAGTATAGCAGAAGGGCAGTATAGTGTGAAGGCTGTTCCCGTGGTCTTGACCAATGGCGTCAAGCAGAGAAATTGCGCGTTTAGAAGACACGACAAAGTTCTAAATTGAGACATTTTGGGTGGAGAGGCTGAACTGAAAAGTTGGTTGGCGAAGTGCGAAAAAATCATGCGCATATTCCTGGGGAATGTCTTAAATGTTCCTTAATGAAGTATCAAGAATGTGAAGTTGGGTTCCCTTCGGTGGTGCAAGGGAGCAAATATTTCACCCTGGAAAACCCCGAAAAATTCCTCTGTGAACATACTTTAGCCGGGAGTGAAGAATGAATGGGTGGAATATATTTTCTCGGGGTTGTTTTATGACAATTTTCACCCATCCAGAATTATCTTAATTTTCCACCGTTCTTCTCACTTCCACCTTTTGCGAGTAGGCATTTTTGGAGCGATTTCACCCCACGTGACACCTCTTGTGAGATCCTTCCTGAATGTTTACCACTACTGAAAACACACTGTTTAGCATAAAAGCTCATACTTCCCTCTCTGACTCTTTCCATGGGGCGGAATTTTTGTGAGCTTTTTTTTGAGGGTCGGGTAAAAAGTTGATTTATGAGCTCCGACAACAGGTAAATGTAGAGAGGCTTGAAAAATTAGCTTACAGAGCAAATATTAGCTTAGATGGTTTGAGGGAATAATATTGAGCTGCAAGGGTGCGAGGGAAATTTTTGGTATTTTTGCCCTCGAGACATGTCGTCTTTTTTTCTGCGTCTGCCTCTTTACCGATAATACATCATGTGGGGAGTATTTAGGGAAAACGACGTTTTTTCACCTTTCGGCAAAATCCTTTTATTGGATTCACACATGATGGCAAAAATCGTTTTGAATTTTGTGATTGTTCTATTTTGATATTTGAGAAGTTATGGCAAAAAAAGTGCCTGAGGCCTGAATGGTGAATATTCGGCAAATTCATCTGAGAATTAACCGTATTTTATAGAAAATATGGTTATACATTGGCAATGTTTGACTTTGTTGGAATTTCTTGCTTGAGTTATAAGAGTAAATATTAAAAATCTCGTGTAATTTAAGCCTTGAATTGCAGCTAATTTATTATGTATGTATGTGCATAGTATGCTTGCAGTACTAAAGTTTCGCTGTACGATTATATTAATTTTGTTACGGAAAAATAGAGCAGGTAATTTTCACGATAGAAGTGTTTACCTGTACAAACTCCAAAGACAAGTGCATGTCTCTGAAAGTTTTAATGAAGAGAGCTATGACATTTCGCAGAATGCATTGTTAAGTCTTCAGGGTGCTTTCCAGCCTGGCTGGCATTGGTGCCGTCTGGGGAGTTTGTACTTCACCAAACATCGCCTAGATTTATTTTAATTAATATTACCTCAGGCTGAAAGCGCAAAAGCAGAGAAGTATTTTCGGTTGCAATTTGGTCGTGGTTAGAAAATCAGGGGAGAAGGAGCTCCAAAAGCTCTCTGTTTTTTAATTCACATCGCATGTCATTCTACTCGCCCCACGATTTTACTCTAAAGTCTTTGTGTTTCTCTCTTCTCACACAAAAATAGAACAATGGTGCGCAACAGCTTGCATCCGAGGCCACAGTTTATATTATGTTAGAAGATGTTAACGACGAAATCCCATTGTTCACGGAACGAGAGCAGGAAACTGTGCTTGAGGGAGAACCAATCGGAACTAAAGTGACTCAAGTGAATGCCATTGACAAGGATGGAACTTTTCCAAATAATCAGGTGAGTACCGCATTGATGGGAAATAAGTATTCTTGGCTATGGTTGCTGAGACGTGTGGATTTTATGCATTTGCCATTTGTTATCTGTGGTGGAAATGTTTCCAGAAATTTTCATGCATTTCCTCTATCGTGTTAATAGTCCTTTGCAATTTAACATTTTAATTTAAAAATCAGTACCATAACCATACAATATTGCAATCTTTTAGTTATCGGTTTATTTGAGGTATAAACAAAAGAGTCATTTCCGTTCAGAAGTTACGTGAAAGTTGTGATTTTTCATGTGACTGCCACGTCATCTGCAAACATGAACTCTAAACTTATTGTGAAGTAACAACAGCCCTCAATTCATGCACTTTTTGCATGTTGCAACCATTCCTTGTGCATCATCGCGATTATTGTTGTGTTTTATTGCTCTCTGGGAATTTTTATTCTCCCTTCGGAGTAATTGTGATTTCAGCTATAGTGAAATTGCGGGGAAAATATTAAAGTGGAGAAGCATAAAAAGTGGGGCAAACTTTAAATAATAAAAATTCCCCCAATGGCATCTCCAGGGGTTTGAGTTGAGGGGTGAGGAAGAAAAAAGAGTTGGGTTGGAAAAGTGGTTTGGATGGGGAAAATTTGATGCCATTGCATGGGTGAAATAAATTGCACTTAAAACGACTCTATGATAAGGGATTTATAGCGGTGAGATTGATCTTGAGAGGTATTTTATATGCTACGGCTGGGGTCACAAGTCTTGTGCCTCGAGTATATAATTTGAAGAAGAGAACATAGATTGTGACAAATCCTTTCTTCAGCCATAAAACTATCAGCACACTTTCATCGCCGACAGTGTGGGCTTCGCTGGGTGGATGATCCCATCCTCTTGTTATGCCCAATCAATAAAAAAAACCGTGGCGAGGGTTTGAAAAGACTGTTTGCTCACGCCGAGATACCCGCACTCTTGTGAATCTCCTTCGCAGCCATTGTCTGTGGTGGGGACTTTGCTCTGTCCGTTGCCCACAAGTTTCTCTCAAGAGGGTGGTGTTTCGCCTTTGTTCGTCGCCTTCACCCCGAAAACCACCATAAATACGTTAATGTACAAATTTTATTTGCTCGGCATAGTCTTGTGGATTCTCAAGACATGACAATGTCTTCTAAATATTTTCCTCACTCAGTTCCATCGATATTCTATTCTGTACATGTAGTTTTCAATGTCGGGCCCAAGGACGATGGCTTTTATTATTCAAATAAACCCCGAAGAATTTGTATATATGCTGTGTGTTGAGTTCTCTTCAGGGAATATGGGTTGCTGGGGACGTAGTCATGTCTGTTCTCCCATCCCAGATGATTTCTTCTCTTCTCTATAGTTCGGGGATTTCGTGAAAATTGAGAAGAAAGCACACTGCCTTTCTTCCATTCGCAATCATCGAATTCACCTCCCATTGCTAACACATAGTTTATTGAATTATTTGATGATATGAAATAGGACAAAAAGCTCCCTGGGAACCTTTTTTCCCTTTTGAGAGGAAATCTTTTCCGTACCTTCCGAGGATTTTCTTAAATGGTAATAATATAAGGTTTTTCACGTATTAGTTTGAAATGTGAAGTGGTGAATCCACACTGGAAAATGTGATGATGCACATAATTGATTGTTGAACTTCGCTGCACAGTGTGGAAATTAATGTGACGCTGTGGAGTGTCTCCTCTTTAACCTTGGTGCGCACATTTCTCTTAATTTATTTCAAATTGATCGAAAAAAGTTCAATTAGAGCAATTGGTGATTAAAAACTATACATTTCAAGTGCACACTTGTCGGAGATTTTCCATTTGATTTCATGTGTGAATGCATTTTAATTGAAACACTTACTATGCTTTGTGCTGTGCTTAATGACAATATATTAATTAATAATAATGAACATTTTTTGACTGTTAATATACTGTTGGTGTCGGTGGTTGAAAGTGCCTCTTTCGATTTTCAATCCTGCTTAAATTTATTTATTATTAGATTATTAATATGACAAATGTTTATGTGACTATTTGAAATGAAATTATCTCTCTTCAGCCACATTTCTTATTGTCGTAAATCAAGAGATCACTTGGGGTAATTTGCAGTAATATCCACTCGTCTCTAGCACTGCCCGTGTTCTCATGATACCTTAATTTATGGGATTACACCTCCTAATGATTTCACTTCGACAGGTTTACTACTACATAGTGGATTCGCCGAGGAATGAGGGCAAGGAGTTCTTCGAGATAAACCTTCAGAGTGGTGAAATTTTCACAAAAGTAGTGTTCGATCGGGAGAAGCAGGGCGCCTATGCGCTGGAAGTGGAGGCGAGAGATGGTGCACCGTCGGCGCGTCCCAACAGCAATGGACAACCAAATTCAGGTAAGTCTCTCATCACCAACTCTTAAGCCCCTGATGAAGATGATTTGATTCTTTGTGCGGACGCCCTCTCAAAATCCATCAATTAGTTTTGGGATTTTTGGATTGGATGGAAAACTCCCTCCGGGTCTTGCTCTATGTAATTTGACGTATCAATTGAGAAGAGGAGGGATATATTCTCTTTTCATCACATGAATATACGCGAAAAGCTCCCGGATTGGGGGTGGGCTATATCTGGTAGTGAAGAGAGATGAAGAAGCTGAAGTGTGTGTTTATTTGAGCTGGACGTTGGGTATTGAAAAAGTGCCTTCAGCGGCTATAGAAGAGTGTGAATGTGGGTCAATTGGTGCTTGTATCATTTGAGTTTTAGAAATTTAATATGGACGATGGGCGGTGGGTGGAAAGTCCTAGGCGCGAACGTGACTTTTGCTGAATTGTGTGCTCCACGAGATGACTTACCGCCTCACCCGACACTCTCTGCAATTGCGAGGGTGGCCCCTCATCATGGGAACCCATTTAATGTCTATGAAACACTTTGGTGTAACATTTGAGCTGGGGAAAAGATCCACCCACTCTATAGTGTATCCAATGATGAACTTTTGCCACCCTCTTCCAGCTCTCCTTCAAGTGTATTTAAGTGTGTGTATGTACACATAAAGAAAATGACGATAATGAAGTGTTGATGTGAAGGGAATTTTGCCGTGACGTGAATGGTACTCTGTGGCAAAAGTTTCAATGACGATGGGAAGCTCTCGGGGCATCTGGCAAGAGAGGGTTAACAGACAATTTATATGACACTTTCACGACTCGATGAGCGAGACTGTTGCACTTGAAAATGCCAATAGTGTATCAAATGTCGCCTCTCGAGTGTCGCTTATTGCTGACCCCATGAATTGTTTCACTCCTAATTCACATCATGTCCTCAGGAGAGCCGACCGATGAAATGCTTACAGAGCGCTAAGAGTGGCTCAAGTTTCCCCTTAAGCGATTGCTTTTGTCGCAATTTCCGCTGATTTCTTGGGGGAGTTGCACTCTGAAGATGCTCGCGGGGATGTTTTCCGAATTAAACCGATCACATTGCATCCTATGAATATATCTGTTAGGGTTCACAATATGCACCGCAGAAATCTTACGGAAGAAAGAAAGAGAATGCTAACAGCTCTCCATTGTTCTCAGTCTTTGTCTTTCCAGTAGTTTTACACGATACACTTTAATGTAGCATTTCACAGCATGGATATCAGATGCTGTAATTTTTTGCAAACTTGCTGATCTCACACTTCTCACTTCCAATTAATGGCAATTTTATAATTAGAGTGCCAATTAAAATTACAGAGGAGACGAAGAGAATTTTTGAGTGAAACACTTGGTGAATTGTGCGCACAATTCCAAGGGAGTGGAAAGTGTGCTCTCTTTGAACACCCAGCAAAAAACCTTGTGATGACGCTGATAAACGGGCAAAAAGCGTATTTTCTATTAAGGAACATTCTGCAATACTTCAATTTCTTCATCCTTATGGTTTTTTTTTCGTCTCGTAATTTTTTCCCGCCTGTTAAATTCCACAACAGTTCGCCAGAGAGTTCACGGTGGTTGCTTTCAGAGGTTGGCTATAGTGGGAAGAGATTACGCTGCAGAAAAGGAAATTAAATATATAAAATGGGTCGCATGGTACAGGGTGATTATTTTGGGGGGTGAGACTGAGAGACAGAGAGAGAAAATGTGGGGCGGGGAGGATTCTCTGGTACTTTTATGGGAGAATGTGTTAAATCTATAATCTTTCGCTCTAGCAGTTGTGTGTGGAAACTGCGTCCCTCTTTTGGCAGGCACGCTGTCATGAGGAAGAGAGCTTAGAGAGCAAACACTTGGCGTCATAAATTTTTTGAGTAAATTAATTATTCGTTTGCCTTTATCATGCACACACTTTCCGGTATATTTAACAAAATCCTATCTTTAAGTCTTGTTCCCATTTGCAGATATATTCTGTGCTTTATGATGTTTAATTAGAGCTTCTCTCGTCGTTAAACTTTGGTTTTTTGCACTTTAAAGCTACAGCGTGGGCACTAATTATAGGTCCACTGCCGGTATCCGGGGTGTAGGTAGTCTGGGACAAAATCAAAAAATATCAAATATGGCGTTTGATTGCCTATCCATAGCCAAAACAAAACCCCCAATATGAGGCCCCTCCGCCGGATCCTAGGGATTCTAGGGAACTTTATCACTTTCTGGGCTGGCACTAATTATAGGTCCACTTGGGAATTTTCACTATATCTCAGTGAAAAAAAATCGGAAAATTCTGAAAATCATAAGAATCCTTCATTTTGAGCCCAGAGACCATTTACCATCGCCACACCCCGCCTCGGTCCTCCGTGGACCCCACTATTTAAGGTCTTTGCCTTGCATAACACGATATTCCAAAATGGCTCCTCCGCAATGGGACGGGGGGCCCAATGCCCATAAACTGCTTCATAGGGTAAGACTGAAGCCTTTTGAGCATAATTGGGCTATCTGACCCCGATACCATCCTTGAATCCTGGCCTTAAGCACTTCTTCCAGGGTCTTTTTCTGCTTCTAAGAGCCCAAACCACCCCAAATCCCGGACCACCCCCAATGAAATGGGGCGAAAAGTTCTTAGGACACTTCTAGGAAACCCGAGGACCCTAGATCCGGGGACGGGTAGCGCCTCGGAGGGAGTGCCCTAACGTGGAATGAGAGCCAGTCGAAAACCACCTAAAAGTGTATGGTTTTTCATTGAATTTCAACTGGCTCTCGTTCTACGTTAGGGCGCTCTCTCTGAGGCGCTACCCGTCCCTGAATCTATGGTCCTCGGGTTTCCTAGAAGTCTCCTAAGAACTTTTCGCCCTATTTCATTGGGGGTGGTCCGGGATTTGGGGTGGTTTGGGCTCTTAGAAGCAGAAAAAGACCCTGGAAGAAGTGCTTAAGGCCAGGATTCAAGGATGGTATCGGGGTCAGATAGCCCAATTATGCTCAAAAGGCTTCAGTCTTACCCTATGAAGCAGTTTATGGGCATTGGGCCCCCCGTCCCATTGCGGAGGAGCCATTTTGGAATATCGTGTTATGCAAGGCAAAGACCTTAAATAGTGGGGTCCACGGAGGACCGAGGCGGGGTGTGGCGATGGTAAATGGTCTCTGGGCTCAAAATGAAGGATTCTTATGATTTTCAGAATTTTCCGATTTTTTTTCACTGAGATATAGTGAAAATTCCCAAGTGGACCTATAATTAGTGCCAGCCCAGAAAGTGATAAAGTTCCCTAGAATCCCTAGGATCCGGCGGAGGGGCCTCATATTGGGGGTTTTGTTTTGGCTATGGATAGGCAATCAAACGCCATATTTGATATTTTTTGATTTTGTCCCAGACTACCTACACCCCGGATACCGGCAGTGGACCTATAATTAGTGCCCACGCTGTATCATTCAAATTTCTTTGAAGTGTTATTTCTTATAGTGTTACTTACTAATTGAAAATCAAGTTTGAAGACTTCAATTATTCGAAACTGTATATTGTATTGAAAACTGTCAACAGTATTCTTTGTTCTGGCAAACTTAAAATTAACAATTTTCATTGAAATATTTAATTGCGCATGTGAAAACTTCAAACTTTTCAAATTTTTTGTTTTACTATAGAAGTTATAATGCGATGCAGAAAGTTGCCATAACTTTTTGTAAGCACAAATCTCATTTCTTTTGATCCTATTTGCGATTCACCCTTGAGAGCGCAATAAATGCCGGTGAATTGATGTAAAATTGTGAAGAGTCAATCGAAAATCAATTGCTTCTCAATTTCATTCATGAAATGCCAAGGATTTCTCAAGAAGTTTTGCAGTAAGTTATCCATCCGCATTCAATCTGCCGTGAAAAAGTTCATGCCAGTGAAGATAGTGGCTGTACTATATATCGACAGTTTTGTATTCTGGATATTTAAAATTCAGGGCGAAACTTTTCTGTTAAGAGCCGCGCGAAGAACAATGAGGAGATCTTTCTTGGCTGTCACTGTGAAATATTATTGAGCAGAAAAATCTCTAAATGAGCAAAGACACCGAAAATTGCCAAAGAATGGTCAAAGTTTTATATTTTTGCAGCCGGAAATTCTACAAGACGAACAGTGAGAGTGAGAGAGAGAGTTGCAGAAAGTCCTTTCAGCAGGAGCTTTTAAATACGAAATATAGATAGATAGGAGGACAAAAAAGGGGCAACAGAGGAAAAAGTACAACGCTCACACACATTAAAAGTTCGATAAGACAGACTTCATGAAAAGTTTCCACATTAATTTAATTCCTTTTCTCAACATATAACTTATACACCCGTGAACAAAGCAGAATGCTTGCCATCTAGGCGACCCTGAGGAAGACAGGAGAGTCATTTCTCCTAATTTTTATTTATTCCTTACCATGGCAAGATATACCTCTTTCATCACAGACAGCATCGAAATTGATAACAAGTCACATTTGCTAAATGAGATTTCCATTCTTTGCAGAGTCACAGAAAAGTCTGGCAAATATTTTGTTGACTGGCATTTAATTACCTGTCTTCATAAATTGGTGAACAAGCGCGAAGTCTCGCTATGTTTACGTGTCTCTTAATAATATACAAAACAAACATTGGCATGAATTCATAATTGTTTTTTGCATAGGGCAAAAATTAAAACCGCAATTATTATATGGGGATGAGGAGAAAAACACTACGGTGCAAAAATCCATTTTGCAGCTATAATATTGCGAATAGAGTTTAATGTAAATAGAGCGAAAAGCGCTTGAAAATATCCAGTGATGATTAAATTCCTTCCTATTCAAATATTTGAATATCCTTTTTTTTAACGCTAACACAATACGGACACCATTGATGGAATTAAATTTGGTGATTTTTTTTCTGCCAATATAGCCGAGTTCAACTAAATTTCTGTGTGAAATTTTTTTTGGCTCATGATGTCTCATAATTCTACAGAGGAAGAGGGAAAAAGTTCCAACCGATTTGCTTTTAATATCATCTTCTTATTGCGATTTCCACCCATTATTTGTCCTCCAATGCGCCATTTTCCATGTCGAAATATGATCAAGCAACAATGATAATGTTTACTTCTGGGAAGCTTTTCGGGTGGAAGAAGCGGAAAGTGCCTCCAAAACTATTTAAAGTGCAAATTTATGGTATTTTTCTCTCATGGCATGGCAGAAAGAGCATCACGAGAATGTTCTTCTGATATATCCACCATCCGAACAATGAGCCGTGAAAAATCATGGAAATTTTCAATGTGACGCCAATATGTGTGTGAGTTTGTGGATGTGTGCAAAAATGGGCCAAACAAGAGGAAGAGGACAAATTGCAGAAATGTTAATTTGCCACCCTTGGCTCTTTGACCCGGCTTTTTGCCACAAAGTGCGAGCTCAAGTGCTTTTCTGCTTTGGTGGGGAAAAAGTGCCATAATGAGAAGAAGTTGATGAAAAAGAGCGCACTATTTAACTTTCAATTTACTGTGGTATTCCACTCATTTCCCCACACAGGATAGTTGAATTCAAATTACTCTTGGGCAGAAATCTCTTGAAAAACACGACGTCATTCGTTGCTCAGAGAAGAGATAACTCTAAAGCAATTTTTTCTTAGAAAAGTGTAGGAAAATGTGCTTTTTACCTATATATTTCACGCTTTGTACATCAGAAAGCTTTCCCAGCATACTATAAAGTTATTCAACACCTAGAATTTTTGTGGTTGTGTGTAATAAAACTAACATTCGTCAACTGTTCATGCTTCCATCTCATAGAAAGTGTCGTAATTATATTTATTGTGCATATGGCCATTTGAATTCATTTGAAAAATTTCAGCTGTTTCAAGTATTATAATAATGCTCTTACGAGTGTAATTCCATGTGTTAAATTTTTCGTTGGTATTTTAATCAGTGATGCAATATTCATTTGACAATAAAACGCTATGATAAGAGATTTTTTTCGAAATCGGCTATAAAATCATGCTGAAAGCATAAAACAATTCTCCATTCCATGCTGAAATAGACAAAGTACTGATGATTTTATCATTGGCAATAAAATAGAGGATCATTGAGGATTTACTTGAGTGTACATACCCAGGGTGTGGCTTTTGGAAATCCCTTTCAAAGTACGATCTTTACCGCTTCCAACACCATACTTGACACCCAGTGTTGCGGCAATAATTGCGGGAATTTAATTTACGCGTTGGGAGAAAATTGTGTGTGTGTGTTGCCGTGATTTTGCCAGGAGGAAGTGAAACAGATGACGGAAATTGAGGTGATTTCGACCACAATTGAAAACTCTGAGAGTTGTGTGTGTCTATTAAGCCCAACCTCGTTGTGGGCAATCGTGAGAATTTCTGCGGGAAGCAAACTGAGTTCCTGACAGAGGGCAGTGCTTTTTTATGGCGACAGATAAAATTTATTCACTACCACAATCGCTATATAGACATTGGCTGAATTATACGACTTTCCAAGTGGTGGTAAATTTTAATTAAAATTGACAATTTAACTCTTTGGTGAATCGCCTAACGTTTAGTATGGGATGTTTTGATGTTTTTCAGGCTTCCTCTAGGGGGTTGAGAATAATTTGCCATTTTGTGTTTCACTGCAATTAACCTTCTCGAAGTGTCTTTTGTATATATGGATATGAAAAAGCCCTGTGGCGCTAAGAGTGGGTGGTATCAGAGGCAGATATTTCTCATTGCCTAGCATCAGAAACACATATTTTATGCTATGTACATTTGAATTATTTGTGAGCTGCGTGTAATCTGGGGTATTTTTTGTAGAGTAAACAAATCAAAAGCACACAGTTGTTAAGATTTCGATTATATAGCACCCAGAGAGTAATCGGATTACCAATGAATCGTTCCACTGGATTTCGTGCAGACACACAAAATTTCGCATCCGTAAAGCGCATAACAACCCCATAATGCGGGTGGATTTTATACTTCTCAATGATGATTGTGTATATTGTTGATGTGGGGGACGTGTGGCAGAATCTCCATAAATGACCGCCCGAATGGGCCCAATGAGAGTTTTATCGGTGGAAAATTGTACTTTGGGGGTATCGCGTGTGCTCGGGATTGAGGGGAAGAAGAAATGGTGAGATGAAAACTGTGTGCATTCCAATCAGCGTTATGAGCAAAATTGCCAATCTATTGCCAACCAGGGGCTGATCGTTAGCCAATTGAATGATTGTGTGCATTATGAGAAAGTTCGGGAAGTAAGGTTGGAATTTCTAAAGAAGCATAAAAGCTCACATAATTCTTTCGAGTCAGACGAAAACATTGCATGAAAAGCACTTCCGTAGCTGATTATTCTCACTCTTGTTGCTGGGCGTAATTAAATCATCGGGTGGATAGGATAATAGTATGTATGAAAATTGTTGCTTATTACAAAGTTACTGATACTCTATGTATGATATTATGTATTATGTACATACGAGTGTGAATTATATGTTCCGCGTTCTTGAAAGTTCTTCAGTTTGAGTGACATTTTGACGAAAATTTATTTTCCAACACGAAAATGCATGTCAGTGAGGAATTGTCTAAATTTTACATACTTCTCCTTCTGTATGTAAATGCCAATGAAGGTAGTAAAATATTACAATTTGATTTTGAAATTATCATACATTGTCAGAGTGTCACTATTCACCGAAGATTGGCCTATTATATAATCAATTTATTTAGTTAGCTTGGAGGTGTGCAAAAGCACTATTTCTCCGCCCTATTCATTGCGTAGCTGCATATAAACTCATACAAGTTTAAGTCAAGGTAGACAGAGTGGATTTAATATGTAGTGAAGTGTTTTCATTAGTATCATGAACAAGTTTGTGTCAGCAGTGAGTCTCGCAACAAAACACATCCCTTCAAATTTACACCCTGAAGCACCCAACGCGAGACAAACGTGAAAGAGGATGACTCTGGTGAATTAATGCTGGCTGCGATAGAGAGAATGTGCCCTCTGGGTCCCAACATCACCAAATTTCGTTCGTAGCCCACGGTGAATGCGGGTGAGTCTACTTGTGGCCATGGCGAGATGGAGGAAATGCATCAAAACGATAATTTATGATGGTAACGTGAGAAGATGGGCGAAAAAGCCTCCCCGTGCTTTCAAACTTTCCCATTCACCATGTGAAGACCAAGAGATTTCATTGTAAATGAAACATGCAGTTGAGATTCTCACATGATGTATCTTTGAGCCACAAAATACATGCTCTCGCTCTCTCTTTCTGACTAATACATAATATAGATCAGTATCATGTACACGACACTCCTGACACTTAAGATATCATCTCATTGCTTTGCTCTCCACCTCAGCATCCGGTGCCATTCGCTTTTGGAAGCTCCTCTATTCAATCTTCAGCCCTTTTCCGCTCATTCGGAGGATGTGACAGTGAAGAGATGAGAGGGTGGTTTCCATTCTGACCTGCCGCCATGGCGGAAGACGTGAAATTTTACATGAATTTCAATCTCCGGAAGACTTCAACTGATTGATATGACCGAGAGAGAAATTGAGGCTTTCCAACTTTAAATGATCAAGGATTTTCAATAAGATTGCAAAAACAACATTTGCTCTTAATTTTTCATTCGTAGCTCTTTCATAAACATGTAAGAATTTCTTTAAGTTTCTTTCCTTAATCTGAAAAACGGTAAAATGCCAATTTAGGAAAGCTAAGTGCCCCCAATTTAGAAACCTTGGCAATTTTTCCACGATACATTTACTTTCTAAAGCACTCATTTTACCGGTAAAAGATGAATGAGCTTTCACCTGAATTTTCTTTATACTAAATCTGTGAAGAGCATAACATTTTTCTACTATCCAATCTGGACACACACATATTCTTTCGTTGGATTGAATGATTCTAAACAAACTTAATGTTTGAATGAATTTTCTGAATTAAAAAATAATTAGGCAAAATGATCTGTAGCAAAGCACATCCCCAATCTTTTCTCTATTCCATTTGCGCGATCTCTCCAGCACTCTCCATAGGCCATGAATTCGTTTCGTGTGCACACTCCACCATGTGTGCCGCACATCTTAATATATAATGGGTGAGAGATGGTACGAAATACTCTGCAGTGCCATTTGCTACAACTTCATCCCATCCGAAAAAGCACCCATACTTCAACATGGCAGTGAACTTTCTGCAAAGAAATTGATTGCCTGTGCGAAGTGCATTTTTGAGGAGTGCAAAGAGTGTGCAACATAACAGTGGAGAATATATACTTGTGCTTTTGGTCGATTTACAAGTTTATTTGGGAAATTAACCATCAGAGAGATTCCCAGGCTACATCTCTTTAATCTTGCCAGCCTGCGGAGGGAATAGATGAGAAAGGCGGGAGTCTCCAAATAAATTTACTGAGAGTTCACTCTTGCCGAAGCAGAAAAAACGCTCTTGCAAAAGCTCTAGTCCAGGAACTTCTCTATGAAATGTGTGTGTGTGTGTGTGAGTTGAAAGTGGAGCGACAAATTCTAATAAATTGTTCCCAATTTTCAGATATTTCCCCCCACAAATTCCACCACTAGGGAGGAAAAGCTCTGAGACATTGCGCACACATGTCGCATAAATTTGGTTAAAGGCACACAAATCTAGGGGTGCGCAGCAGTGCAGGGAAATTTCATGCTTTTTCCCACCAACACACCGTGGCAAAGTGATTTGACTGATGTATCGCCCATCTTCTGAAATGAGAGGCTCTCTTCAGCTCCTCTGGAATGGCTCAATTGTGGCAAAAGCCACCATTTCAGACGGAGATTGACGTCTCCTTTGCAACATCGCCCGAAATCTCGAGTCCACACGGCGAAAGAGAAACCAGAGCCCAAGAAATCTATCCATCCAACTTTTGAGTGTCTCACCCATTCGGTCTATGCCTCACCCACTTTGCCTATAACTCTAACTGCTCACATAAGAAAGCTCGTACACAGAGCTTTGGATGTATGAAAGCCACAATAATTCCAATAACTTCCAGTCACGTTTCACTCATAGTGATACAGGACAATAAAAGATAAAAGGAGATATAAGAGAAATATCCTCTGCTCTTACTCAACTCACATTCCACTACAAGTCAACCAATATGTCTTCTTTGCCAGCGTCGGAAATATTTATGTGTAGATTCACATGCCGAGTACATGTGAATGAAGATGACAATCCAATATAACACATTGAGAAGATCACATTAATTTCGTGACAGAAATATCGGTGCAAAACAACGCGCATATTTCACATGACGAATCACGTTCAGTGCAGAACGGAATATGTAGCACGAGCGATTTGTCAAAATGTACTTATCAGTCAAGAATTAAATTTCGATAAGTGCAACGTACATTGAGACATTTTCACTGAAGTTTTAAACAAGATTTATCAGTAGATGAAAACACGTGATCGTGACATAATCAGGCACCATCAGCAAGTTTTCCCATTGTGCTTTCCGGAACGTCTTTCAAACAATAATCTTCACCTCGAAGATAGGGAAAGGAGACAAAGGGAAAACTGTCTAGCGGTAATTAAAATCTTCCTTTGTACTCTTTTCCCATCCGTTCAGCCCTTCACCGTTCTCTTCACCTTCATCTACCGTTTGTCAGTGTTCCCGAAAAAATTCATCACACCTCCAAACAATTATTTCTAGCGATGCCTCGACAGTGTTGATCCCCTTCTTCGTGACTCTTGTGATGTGAAAACTTCACTGATGATTTTTCCACTCAAAGGCAAACAAAGGCGTGCAAATCTTTCGCCTCTTGAATTTAAATATTCACTGACACGGAATCCTATAAAGAGGTGAATTGTGGGTGGATTCTAGAGGAAAATCGCCGGGAAAGAGGTTGGGAAGAAATCAATGATACTTTTTGTGAATTGAAGAGTTCTTGCGTGTGTGTTTTTTTGCTTCGATTGTGCATAAGAATCAAAATTATACACAAAAGCATTCTAATTGCTTGCAAACAGGGCAAAACATTGTGATCGTATTATGAAAGTTTTTGTTGAAATTGCATAGGTATTTGTTCATTGTTTCAGAATGGCTCAAAAGGAAATAATTATTGCACACTGAACTTTGAACTAGCAGCTAAATGCACTTTCACATAATAAAATCACGTTTTCTAATTATACATGAGCAAACCAAGCATTGAAAAAGCTCCTTACAATGTATTTCGAAAAAGGTAAAGCTTGAATTCTCCATAACAAAACATTGGCTCTGGCATAATCTGCATTAGCATGCAGACTATGAAGTACTAATTACTGAATATAGCACGATTCTCAAATGTGGAAATGTTTCTTTTATTATTATTATTGGAAAGCTATCTTCATTGAGCTTTTTTCTGAGTGATTCGTAACGGAATTAGCCGATGTGAATTAAGAAATCCCAGTAGAACACTTGTTAGGGAAACTGTAAATTGGGTGTCTGTGTGGTTTTGGAAGGTTTGACATGTAAGATTTCGCACGCTCCAGAACGTGTGTGTGTGTGGGTCTGTGTGGCATAAGGAATATCATGCACGGTATTTGACTTGCCATTGTTTCTCGCCTCAGAAAACCCAAGTGAGACTTTGGGGGGAGAAACACAGACTTCCCTCGGCCACGATGGGTAGACAATTTGTGTGTATTACGTTCTACATATCTCAGCATGAATGGTCTCAGATACCAACTCTCATCTGCCACTAAATACACACATAGTGACAAAGATATTGCGAAACGGATATTAAACCAACTTTCTCTATGCATATAACCGTACAACATTGTTGCATCTGGCATTGGGGAAAAGCATGGGTTTGATGCTTCTTCAGATCAGTTTGCACTGAATGCAATTGATGGCATAGAATTTCCTCCGAAATCATCTTTCTCTCGTCATTTCTAACATTTTCCTACTGCGAAATTTCATCTCCTTTGCTTAATGTACAAAATATGAAGCTGATAAGAATCGATGCTCCCAAAGAATTTCCCAGTTGTACTGATGAGAGTTCCGGATTTGCTGACAGGAGCATTTCATGGAGGAAATTAAGACATTTGAGTTGATTTTACATGCAATTTTGTTCACTATATGTTTTTAGCGTTGGTGGAATGCTATAAGTAAGCAGTGTATTATGCATAAAGCAAATATATTTGTTAGGGAATTTAATGAAAATTTTCAATAATTATTGGTAATGGAAATTGTATTTCTCATTATTTACTCATATTCCGAAAGCAATTTGTGCGCCCCAAGTATTTTGGCATCTGAGAATTGCTCCAATTTGGCCGAGTGTTTGGGAAATTTCTCAATTTTCAATTAAGGCATGTTTCTCTCTTGATAGTGCGCCCAATGTGGTGAACAAACATGGCAAATTTATTCCTTGCTCTCCATGGTGTAGGCTTTTATTCAAATTCTCGTCCACCTCCTCTCAAGATGCTATACAGAAGAATTGGGACAAAATTCAATTCATTGGGTCAGGTGCTACTAGAAAGCTCAGAGTCAGCTTCTTTCGAGCATTATAACTCATCGGAAAATCCATGGCGATGGAAAATTCATTATATGAGAATTGCAAAGATGGTAAATTTCTGTGTTGAATAATGAATGTTTAATGTTGTGATTATTAATATATGTGCAGATGAAAGGCGAGAGAAGGGATTGAAATTGGGGACTCTTCAGTGGATTATAAACTCACAAAATGCAGTATATATAATTTGGTTATATGAACACACCATTGGTGTGGAAATTTACTTCATTACTCCATTTTGGGCTTATGACGAAATCTAATTATGTCGAATTTTAATAAATATTTCCAGTAAATCGCGAATTTCTTGGAACATCTGCAACCGTGGTTTTAAATTAGAATTCTTGTGTATAATATTCAACAAAACATAATGACTTATTTGTTTGAGATAAACTAATAGCTTAAAATTTATATTATCGGATTATTCTCTCATGTTTATGCACGTTTTGTACAGTTTATAAAGGAGAAATATGGACTCGAAACGTTGGTAGTGTGAAAACAAAGAAGTGGAGCATCAGTTTTTAAAGAGGAATGTGATGAATTTGGGAACAGCGTGTGAGTTTGGGCATATAATTTGTCAAAATGAGTTATCTTCGTCTCGACGCATCAAAAGTTCTTTCTTATTTTCCTTTATCAAAACCTCTAAAGAATTTTTGGCGGAAAATTATCTCAAACTTCCTGACAATTTAATGGTCCCTCTTCACAACATCCTCTCCCTAACAGCGTTGTCCAGAATGTATTGAATGGGCGAAAATTCCTCGAGATGAAGTGCGCGCCCTATTAATTCACAATGATTTATGATTTTATTGCTCACTCTGTGGGAATCTCTCGAGGGTCATTCGGAAATTCCTTGACCTTCCAATCCGGCCTGAATCTTTTACATTATCCCACAGTGTCTCATTAGAGCGACCCACTGTCGTGGAGATTTTCACATCGTTGTCGCCGCCTAATGACTTAATAAATTACATTTCTGACGATGGTTGGTGAAAGCTCTTCATGTGCCGGCGGTGATTAGTGAAATGAACTTGTGTCGTGCATTAACAGAATTAACAAAAGTATGATTAATTTCACATTCTCCGGTCGTGCGAAAATGTTCTTCGTGATGTGAGATTCGTTGTTGCAAGTTGTCAGTCATTCGAGTGAATATTGCTTACAGTTCCTTGTTGAGCTTTTACAATTTTCCCATATCACACATAATTTTGCGCAAGTGTCAAGGAGAAAGTTTGTGATGTAGCTAGAATGCTAGTCACATGACTCACATGATTTGCATATCTTTTTCGGAAATGCTACTCATTTGTGAGTTTTGATATTTTGAAGCTTTTATTATTGCACAAAGGGAGATAGATAGAGAGAGAGAGAGAGAGAGAGAGTGAGCGAGAATTTGAGAACAATTGCAAGCCTTGTACAGTAATGATACTGCACAATGCCATTATTTCGCCGCCTGATGGTGTTTTTTCTGCAAAATATTTCCTGAAAGTTCAGCCGAAAAAGCTTTCTGGGATATGTGAAATCTCTACAGTTCTCAATGGAGAATTCACATGGAAAGCTTAGAGCAGCGACAGCTTTGAAAGTTGGCACAGAGAAATCCAGTGCTTCCGTTTCACGTAAATATTTTCTCAGATTTTTTTTTACGTGTTGTCCTCATGTGAAGTTTTGTGTCATCTTTCACGTGCGGAAAGCGCTCCGCAATGTGTATTTTGGCACTTTGGTAAAAACATAAAACCCCCATCAGGAGATAATTCTTGCTCTATATGCACCTTCTCGAGCACAGGCTTTGCCATTGCAATGGTAATATTTGCTGAATGATTAAACATTGTGGACTGAGGTGAGTTGAATGGTGAATAGTTGTGGGGAAAGTTCTCATATCGCACACACAAGGTGTACTTGGAGGCGGATGAATGGCAAATGACAGTTGATAGCATGGAAAATGCTAAAGTAACAGGATGTTGTCATTTCCCCGTGTATCTCTCGCTCCGTTTGTGATCATAAATTCTAACACGGATCTTCTACTCTCATTTCACCCTTTTCCCTCTCGCCCTGCAGCATCCTCAGATATTGTCCACTTTGGCTATTTTATATATCAAAATGCATGTACATTGCCAGAGAAGTCCGGATAGGAAGGGGAATCTGGGCGAAGCGTTCGCAATTCTTCCTTGTGCCTTTTTTCCCAGGGATGCTCTCCAGAGATATTTGGGTGGAGGGAGGTTGTCAGGTGGTAGTGAGATGTAGAATCAAAGGCGTCGCCCGTCTCGGTGCCAGACACATTCAAGACAATTTATTGTTTTAAATACCCCCAACGACTCAGTAAAATCCAAAATTGTAATGGAGAAATAATGCTATCCAGAGTCCACTCACACAAACTTCCACAATCCATATCTTTTTCCCACTCTCAAATTCTACAAACTGTGAAAATCCCACCCGGCTAAGGGCTCATGGAGGAGTGAACGTTTCGTGAAATTTATAAAATTATAGAAAGCAAATATGCAATTTTAAAACTACAGACAAAATCGCACATATTGCTTTAGTTCCTATTAAATTCTCTTTCAAATGACTAGATCTTTCTTAAACTGGACTTTTTTTTTTAAATACGCGTCGTTTTTTATCATGATATGAAATATATCATTAAACCACTATAGATCTCGTAACACATTATATCAATTGACTGTATATAATAATATGCTTTTCTTTCCTTTTCAGGTATGTACGACCATTTAATCGTCATGAAATGTCATAATATAAGGTATGTTAA
The DNA here is from genome assembly GCF_947086385.1 of Phlebotomus argentipes. Taxonomy (NCBI): domain Eukaryota; kingdom Metazoa; phylum Arthropoda; class Insecta; order Diptera; family Psychodidae; genus Phlebotomus; species Phlebotomus argentipes. Next base: position 954,519 of record NW_026776181.1, on the reverse strand, counting down.
GCTCTTAATGCGATTCAAAGTGAAAATTTCAGATATTATTTCAATGAGTGTGAAAACCTCTATTGCTTTTGAGCACTCATTTGTGGACTTTGCAGATGAGACCGAAGCACACACATTCATTCATTTAGGGCGTAGTAATATTGGAGTGTCCCAGAGAGAGACACACTGGAGAAAATGACAAGAGAGTAAAATTTAAATTTCAAATTGGGTCATCACATTGGCTCTAATCACCCCTCAGCGTTGGTCATTAAGTATCCCATATGATCTGTTAATAATTTACTTGGGGGAAATCACGTGAAATATGTTATAGATGAGAAATGATCATATCATTCGCAAAATACGAATCATAACTCAATGCGCTTCAAGGCTCAACATTGTGCCGGTGTTTCAACTATAAATATGGCAAATGTATACAATAGTTAGGGCCACATTTGTGAATCATGATGAATTTTCAATGCTACCGAATCCATTGATGAGAATTTAATATCGTATGTATTGATTTATCGTAGGCAACTTCTTCATGTTATCGAACTGACCAGAATTCACTCTTGGGAATTTCTGCACGCGAATCACGCTAGAGAAATTCCCATTTTCTTATGTATGTTCTTTCTGCTAAAGATTAATTTATCATGGGAGAATTTATATGATTTCTCTAGCGGTATTCTTGCATTGTGTTTGAATTTTATAATAAATGTGTAATTTAAATTTTTCTAGAAGAATATCTTTCACTTTATCTATGAGATACATTATTTGAGTCTCTGATGATCTTTAGAGTGAAATTCATAGGATAGCAAAATAATATGTATACGTATTCGCGCTTAACATGGTAATAACAAACAAAGCAGAAGCTTTGCAGGAAAGGAAACGTGCATAATTACGAGAAGGTGGATAATAATAGAATTGTTGAAATTCTCAACACGATTCAATTAAAATATTCAGAAGAAATTACTTGATAATCTAATTTGAAAATTTTGCAATACTCCCCGTCCCATCCCAACTCCGTGGGGATTTCTGTATGTGAAAATTCCATAAACTTTGGAATGAAGTCTCACCCTGAGGTGTATGTGCGATGTATTGAATATTAATTAGTAAATTCCATGAATTCAAATATGTCTCAGGTGAATGATAATATTACTATATTTGGTGGCTTATCACAAATCTTCTCTTGTGACAGTGTCGGCGGGCCGTTTATGCGCTGCGCTGTTGGATGGGAGAGATGCCTTAGGGGATGATTTAGTCGTGATAGATTGGGAGATTTCTCTGACATATTTTGCACGAGGCGTGTGAACCCTTTTTTGACCAATATACAATGCGGTAATTGATAAGCGCGTGGAATGAATGGGGAAAGCAATTAATAAGGAAAATAATGTCACAATTAATTGATCGAGAAAATTTATCGTCGAAGATCATTTTCCCTTCATCCATCACATTTCGACATCCATCAGTATACACTTTCTCTTCTCTAGAGAACAATCCTTTTCCATTAGAATATTGATTGAAATCAATGTGAGTATAATTTAGCAATGAGGTCATATACCAATTAGTGGTAGTGTAATTGAAATCACAGATTTTGTCGAATTGCGTGTCGTTAATTATCAATTTATGCCTAATCCTTGGGACTTTGGGTAATAATACAATATGCGTCATTTATGGAGAGTTCATCTCATGTACGAAATAAATACTTTGATGAGACGGATATGACACAATTAATTATTGCACATTCATTGCCTTTTTCCACGTCATTTCTTTTATCTAGAATAAATGCCTCATTACAACCCAGTGGGCTGGACCCACCTAATGTATTGATTTGTTAAGATGTGTGCATAAATCCTTGATGAAGAGACAGAAAGCTTAATATCACTTGTATTTGGCCTTGTTAGAAGTTGTAATTGATATTCTCTTACAAAGATCCTCATTTCAAAGTTATTTATACTATGTGACCAAATGAAGATGCATGTGTATGTTTAATAGATTTATTTACGTATGTATATGGTCAATCATCTTTCTCCAAACATCTCAATAAGGGTACTTAAGTTGGTCTGACAACTGAAGAAGCTCATAATTTACAAAAGCATCCAGATTTAGGAATTGATTGACCTGGACTTCTGTGACTGTTATGATTTTGATCCTTAGTTATACCGATGAATTACATAATCATTAATGCCTTCACACAAATGCAAAGTGGCTTCTTATCAGACTCGGACAGTTTGATTACATTGCATTATGCGCTTATGCTTGTGTTGAGAAACATGAATTAAGATGACCAAAAGATGTGATTCTTCTCCTAGTTTAATTGATTTCTATGTTGAGATATTAGAGAGTATTAAATTATTTGCTAATCAAAAATCATTTTCTCTAATGGCAGTTAAAGTTTATGAACGATGGTAGGAATTTTCCAGGTCAAAGTACACAAGTATCCATATATATATATAAACTGGAGGCCAAACGAGGGAATAGTTTATCTCAGTGAAATTAATAACAAACAAAATGTATATAAAATGCATAAGATGAGTTATGAAATGCAATTTAATCGTCATTGTGCCATAATTCCAACTTGTGCTCACAACTGCTCTCTTCTTACTTTCCTAATTTGTGCAAAACGTGAATGTGTGTGCTTGCAGTACTTGCAAAACTTTTCTCACTGCAAAATTTCATTCCTAGTATTACTTTCTGATTGTATTTTCAATGTTTATATACATCCATCTTCGGGGTCTACATATTAATGCTGAATGTACCTTTCTCACTCTGTGCTAAACTCTTTTTGGAGCGCGTGCCTTATGGAGCGTATCTTGTAAGCTCAATTTACACCCTTTACACCCAGTTAGCTTATGGATATACATAGAACATCTTGAGAATCTCCACTCGCCATCGCGTGAATATTAAAATTGAAATGAAGGCGTTGTCATTTCAATGTTGGACAGCTCAGTTTAATTAAAATGTCCAACGATAAAAGACGCGTTTCTCATATTGTTGGATGGTTGAAGATGGGAGATTGAGTTCAGCTTTGCGCCATCAGTAATGATGAAAGTTTGAGTGAGACACAGCTGAAGAATTTTTCACCAGAAGATATCTGGGTAAACTGGATGGAAGACAGATATTTTGGTATAGAGAATGAAGAAAGAGAGTTTAATCATATTAATCATTTTATTTTTGTACGGATCATCATGAAAGTAGATCAATTTCTGAGACTCTAAGTCAAGTTTGAATATTTACTGCATTTAAAGTAAAATATGTAAAAACCTTTAAGAAAATACTCATGTAACGTCGCTATTATATTGCGAAAAAACGCACAACTTATTTGGATTTCACAAAAACTTTGCAAATTATTAAAAAAAAAAATCATAACTGATATAATTCTCATATTCAATATCACCTTTTGGTGGTTTTCCGGTTATACACTGTTTATGCGAACGAATGAAATCCATATTTGAGCGTGAACGAAATACGGGATCAATGGATAAAGTCCATAGATTGTGTTTTATGTCATGCTGATGAAAACTCACGATCTTTTAGCTAAGCATTAGCCGGGCTAATATGTTTTTCATCGACACGGGTATTGAAGCACAAAATTCATGACTTTCAAGCTCATGCTGGCGAGAAATGAAGAAGTTATATGGCGTGTGAGCCAAAGTGAAAATTATATTGACTCACTCCGTGTATGTATATGTATCTATTGAGGATGCGGGGAAATTTGTTCAGACATCACATCTCGATTCTGCTCGTCGTCGCGTTTCAACAAAAACGCCAATCTTTGCTGGTTAACCCTTGACGTTATGGCTTCTTTGGAGCGCAGATGAAGACTTTCCTCGCTTTTCTCTCATACTTGAGCGGGTGCAATAAATATAATATTGGCTTTTTTGCGCCAAAACCATACGACAAAAGATCACTCCTGCAGCTGAGGATGTGGAATATGAAAATCTCATCACGATGAGGCTTTGAGGGTTGCTAAGCGTGAGTGGCGCTTGTTTATGGTGCGATGGAAAACTTAATTTTGCTCCATATTCTTCTTTATTTTCAATTATCACAAACTTTCTGCGTATAAAACACACACTCGATGGTCAATTTCCTATATTTTATTTATTTATTATTTGATTACACACATACACATATAACATTTTAAGTGTTCTTTCTTTCTGTCGAGTGTCACATTTCAGCAAATTGTTTGAGCTTTTCCATCGTATGTACAATGTTAATTTATGTTTAGAATATATGTGGGAGTGCGACATAGAGCTGTGCTCTCTGTTCTGTATTTTATGATTAAAGTTTCTCACTCTCCTGGGAATTGTTTCAGTGGGATTTTGTGGAAAAATAATCATGAGGAAGTTTTGAAATGATTTTCCAAAATCCCGTTTCGACATTGGAATTGACTTCAAATGTACAAGTTTTGAACTGGAAGATTCAGGCATTCTCTCGTAGAGTGTCCCGAGAAATAGGAGCTTTCCTTATACTTTATTTTTATCCCAAGGCTTTTTGCTGGGCTCCTTGTGCACGAAGATGTGTCAGTTATGTGAATTTTATATGAGTTTCTCTATAAAACTCTCTTACGTTTTGGCCTCGTGGTTTTTTGCTTCTCAATTCTTACAAACTTCTCATGAAGCTTCCTCTTCCTATTCACAACTCACCCTCTCGTGTCTCTACGATAATTGAAATCCTATTTTTTTCTGGCTGCCTCAGAAATTTACGTTCAGGCGATATGTGGCCTTTCCGCATATAAGGTGGATTGATCATAAAAAGGCAATATTTTGCCTAAAGTAGAAATAAATTGACTTCTAAGACATGCAAGAAGATTATAGAGCTAAAAGAGATATATCTTTTTAGCGTATAAGAATTTATATGACAGAAAGTTGGATACATAAATAGACGAAATTTCATACATATATTTACGTGTCTTAAGAATGTCATGAGGTTAAGTGAGAATGCCTTCTAAGACGAATTGAGTTGACAGAAAAAGTGAAAGGAAGGAGTTCATAGAGACTTTGAGCTCTATAAACTTTTCACTTCTTTTAAATACAACGCGCACACACACTCACACACAAATTCACAACATAATCCCAAGGTCTGAAATTCTCTCATCCGCATTCTTTGGGTTGCGAGCCGACGAGAAAAGAGCTTTTGACTTTTTTAGCACAATACATTATTTTCCATTGGGTTGTGCTCAGTGGAAGCGTGGGTTGGAGGGTGTTTGGAAAAATGCCGCTTATTTAGAGGTTTTTATTTTCTTCGTTGGTAGCTTGTGTGACAATGACAAGCTGTGTTGCGACATGACATTACTAATGTAGAAAATACCACCCTCGCCAACTCCCTTGACTTGTGGCTCTGTTTCGCCTTGACAGACAGCTTGATTTCAACTCTATGGCCTTTTTTCCACGACACAATACTTCCTCTATTATGGCTTCATTCATCCACCAGTGCACAAACTGTGGTCTGGGCTTTGCACAGGCTCTCACATGACAAACACAATTTCCCGCTTTTGATGGTGAAAGCAAAATATCTAAATCGCGTAATTATCATGCAAACTATTTTCTTCATTAGCAAATGACTAAGCAGAAATTGAGGTAAATTTCCAATTAATACGTATGTACATTCATTCTATTTTCATTGCAATGAAATTAATTTAATTTGCCACCAATTGGTAAAAGTTCACATGGATTAATTTGAGCTCATTGAAAGTGAGAAAAAAATCATAGAATATGTGACATCAAAAGCGATAAATTAATTAGTATCAAATTCAGATTCAATTATAAGAGGATGCGAGGCGGTTAATATATTGCTGTCATTGGTTAATATGAGCTGCGCTAGCAAATTAAAAAAAAAATGGTATTTTAATTACTCTCATGTCTCAAAGCAGTGAAGCCATTGTTCTTTCTGTATAAAATCAACTCTTGATTTTGCCTCATTGAAGTAAAATGTCGAGAAATTTATAAGTCATTTAGCAATTTCAGCTTGAAGTTCTTTTTGGCACAACCCGACCATTCTCAGTCGTGTGTCCTCCCCTTTCTTGTGCTCTAGAAAATTCAAAAGCTCAGTGTGAAGATGCCGAAATGCATCTTCTCGCTGTGGTGCGAAGATTCGACATTGAAGATGATCAGCATTAAAAGTGGGCTTGCGAGAGGACACAAGCGAGAGAGAAAAGGGAATAGTTAAAGTTTAAAGATAAAATAATGGGAAAAATGAAAGGGATAATTAAGATAGATTTTAGAGGAGTTGAATTCCGAGGAGCTGTGGAACGGTTCCAAAGCTCCCAAGCTCATTCATCATGAATTTTATCAAGATTGAAGAATGAAAATTTGTGTGGTGTTACAAGCGAGAAAAACTAAGGATAAATTAGCGGGCTGAAATCTGGGGAGGAGGGGTGGTTTTGGAATCAAAATTACTTTGGCACATGATAGATTATCCCTTAAGAGGAGCTTTCGCTTCCTCGCCAGCCTCGGTCTGACACTCAGTTCTCTTCTCCTAATTTATTCTCTACGGTTTCACATAAATCGCAAACGGATAAGAAATTATTTAACTTTTTTTTATACTCATTGTCACTTAGAATAGTTTCGAAATTGTCTGCGAGATTTTGATGACAAAAATTAGAATAGAAACTCATTAAAAATATTTTCATCTACTGCAATACATTCGTAAAGGAGCAGAAAGTAATCAAATAAATGTATTTTTAACCAGTAGTTGTAGAAAAAGAGCTTTTGTGAAATTATAATAGACATGCACATTCTATGATACATAACTTTTATCATAGCCATAATTAAAATATTTCACTTAACATTTCTCATGAAAATTTAACGAAACTTTTTTGATGGTAGATTTCTAAAATGAAGATATGGGTATTTTAAATACATGTTGCACAAATTACAAAATGAACAGAATGTATTTACAGTGGAGAAATATGGAGTCTTTTTACTCTTGATAAATTACATTTGCAGTATATCAATATGCATGCAAATGGAATTGTTTGGACTTCTCGTAACAAAAATCACACCGGAACTCGCGAGTGGGTGCATTAAACAAATTTAAATACCATAAAATGCTTTATTCGCAATATTAAACGTAAATAATTGTAATTCAGGCGGAAAATTTGCATGAGGCATTCAGCAGAAAATACCAAAACATGTTACAATGTTGTCGGAATGGCAAGGATGATTGATAGTGCTAGAGTTTGAGGGATGTTTTGATCATCAATTTATTAACTAGCAAAGTATTTTGAGAGACACTCTGTCGGTATAGCTGAATGATTTACAGTGATTTTTAGTGTTCAAAGTTTGCGCCTTTGTTGTGAATGTTGTATATATTATACAGTTTAGATTATGTCTTCATAATCTCAAGTGATGTCATTCAAAATTCATGCTAATAAATGTGCACTAGATCTCTTCTCTCTATTAATTATTGAAATAAATTCGCGAATGAATTACCAAGAAAGCTTTGAATTTTCTGCTCATTTAAACTCACTCTTGCGATGTTTTCCAGTTTCTGTCAAATATGTATATTTGTAACTTGTGACTAAATTTTTGCATTTTACTGGGGGTTGAAACACGCTCTTTGAATGTAAAGTGTGCTTTTGTTTGAATGAGGATTGCACCCCAAAGAATTGTCTTCGGCAGGGTTTTCCGTGAAATTTTCTAAATGCTTCAATTCGCTTTGTGTATTGGTAAAATATGAAAGTTTCTCTTTAACACAAAAATTTCCTGGAAATTTTCTGTATACTATATGAGGATGACAAGCTCTCAAAAGTTGAAAAGTCACACGCACGATGTTTTTTTGTCTGATTCCGTGGAGTGGGTATATATATGGATGGGAAAGGGGAAGAGACAGCACCAATAAAAGAATAAGTATAGCACTTTTTGTATGCTCTAACGATTCCACTTTGTTTCGCATAAATGCCATGACTCTGGCGTGACGATGGTGTGAAAAGGAAGCATCAAATTCCCAGCTATAAAGCCGTCGGGGGTGGCGGAAAAAGTGGGTGACCAGCCCACCCATTCCTGTGACGCTATATTTACATATATAGTGACAAATATTTCGTACGCATTTTCATCATTTATTCTGGAATACTTAACCCAGTCAGCAATTGATCACATTGCCCCAACTGCGCACGGCTGGGAGCTTTTTTCAGAGGGGTGGGTGGGCAGAGCTTCACCCACTTTCTCTCTCTCGCTCACATTCTCTCGCGCTGTGGCGCGTGAGAGGGAGAAAATCAGAGAAACTCCCAACTGTGTGGCAAGCTCGGAGGAAATCCACACAGCCGCCGTGGTCCAGTGTTTAGTCTCTATTCGCAGTGACAACACTACGGGCGACGAGTCGTGAAAGTTTCAACCCCGATAGTTGAGTGTGAAGTTTCGTGAGAGCTTTCTGTATACTCTTGTGTGCGGTCAACGAGGGAATTTGTTGAGCGTGTGCTCGGGAAAGAGACTTTTAGTCCCAATTTTGATGATAACCAGAGTGCTGAAAATCTGTAAATCTGTGCTGTGAAAGAGGGAATTTATTATAACACACTGAGTGATTGAGCTCTTTCAGCGTAAGCCAAAAACGTAAAGTGAAAATTGGAATTTGTCATGAAAATTAATGTTCATGTTGGAATCAACAAGAACCGTGAACTCTAATAGTTATTATTGAGTGTAATTAAATCCACTGTACGAGATTAAAGTGACGCCAATTTATGTTAGTATATTTTCTATGTCACTCTGATGATATCCACAAAATTACAACTCTTTCATCTACCCCACCCAAAACGGCGCTCTCATTTGTCACAGCTTCTCTGTTCCCCCGAAAACTGAAATCATTTAGGCAATATGAGAGCCCTGCCGGTGAGAAATGTGATCTGCTAAGAGGTTTGTTTAGAGCGAAAATCCATACGTTATGATTTCCACCCACTCCTCATTGTCAATAGGATGGATGAATGATGGAAGTATGACAGCAAATTGAGCAGTATGAGACTCTTGAAGACTCATCAGGCCGTTGCTTGGTGCCTCGACCGGAATAGCGCTCAGGAAGAGCTCTTGACACTCAATTGCCTAGAAATTGTATTTATGTCTCATCTTTCGTGGAACGCTTAGAAAACCCTGAGCGTGGAATTCACGTTAATTTAAATTATTCGAGAGAGTTGCTTTAGAGGATGGCTCATTGATTTTTCTTCTTGTTGCGCGATAATTTTCATATATATGTATATAGTGTGTAACATTTGAAATTGCATTGAAATTTAATATGATCACAATAATGGATTCGAATTCGGTTTAATCCAAACCACTGGAGCGACAATTTCAATCATGCCGCTCCGGATAGTAACCTGTTTTCATTACTCACCAATTTCTGTGGTTTTCTTCCCCTTTTTCGCTCTATCTCATTCGCCAGAAAAGGTGAAAGCTTTCCATCTGTGTGATTTTTATATGTGGATTCGCCGTCTTTAAATGAATAGCCATCACCAATCTTGGCGACTGCCTTCTGCAAAGCTGGCTAGGCGATGGAGGCGACACTTCGCATCAACCGCACTATATTGTCTCAAGAACGAGACTCACTCTCTTCGTGGTGTTCGGCAGAAAAATGGTGACTCAGTGATGAAGTGGCTGAGGGAGGGAAGATTCCTCTGTATGGGGTTGAAAGATCACTTGCCGCCGGATGAAGTGTGGCCATTTGAGTTTCACTTCCGTCCGTGATTGATGACACCGATAAGGAAATACAATTTAACTGACTTGGGTGTGTGTGAAAATAATTTTTCATTTGATTAAAGTTGCAGAAATGTGCGTTTTCTATGGCCACGTCGTCACCCACCGTCACAATACATTGTACACCACGCCATCCTACCCAAAGTGTAATACACTTAGCCACTTTGATGGATGATTTCCCCAAGCCTTCAACATTTTGATTAATGTGTGAGTGTGTGTTGAAGTAAAGAATTTCTTATATGTGGCATCCACAAGACCAAATGTGAGATGTGTGGATGGAAAATGCATGAAAATTCCACCCACTCTCTTTCCACACCTCTCTACATGAAATGAATTGAATTCGGCGCTGTGGATTCCTGTGATTTCTTTCGCAATGAACAGAAAAGCTTTCCTCATCGTCTCTAATTAAAAGCTCTGACAGTATTTGAATAATGCTGATTTCTTCTCTGAATGCGACACATTCTTTAACCGATTGGAATGTAGAGAATTATTTAATGAATACTGTTAGAAATTTGGCTTGTAATTCAAGAGTTTTTGTTGTTTAAAATGTCGTATTAGTCACTCTTATGCATGTATATTTCATGCATTATATGTGTAAGCAGAAATCGATATGTGCTCTAATCATATTCTGCAGTAAGCCTGTAGGATCACATTGTGTTTCGATAAGGGTTAATTTGATTTAATAGAGCATAATCGATTATTCCCACGATTGAAGAACGGATTTATTAAGTTCGTAATGTCATTAGAAGCTTGTGATTCTGCATCAGGCGGTAGAATTTGTTGCCTTTGTGATTAATCCCCGACAATCCCTTAAATTTTATTTAATCATTTATGTTAAACCTCAAAATGTACTTTGAAAATTACGAAAACCGTTTCAACTGATAATTACGTAATTTCGCTAGACACTTTTCAGACCATGTTTCGTACTTTAAAAGCGTCTGCCGCGAGATGCGCAAGAGTTCAAAGTAGCGAGAGACCGAAAAATGTGTAATGTTTGGGGCTTTAGAAAATTCTCGTATCAAAGCTAAATCTCATGATGAGGTAGCTTTTCACGGAGAACAACTCTCGTGTTTCTTGCGTCAGGAAAAAATAGGTTAAAATTGTATGGAATTTCTTGTGACTGGTACACAATTTTTGCATATAAACACAAGTGGAGAGGAAAATTATGTTCATGGGTACTAAATGTCCTCATAATTCTCCATCTCTTCATTAGCATTCACTATTCTATCGTGGCGCCTTCGTAACTCGATTTGAATAGCGCCACATTTGAGCGCTCTGTGTGAGAAAAGAGCTCCACCACGAAAGCACACTTGCTGGGCTGCAATTTTTCAAGCAACATCCCGCAGCCTCTTGCAGAAACATGTTCGCCGTTACCACTTTATTTATATTGCCAGAGAGCGAAGGAAAAATAACTACACCCACACCCTTCTAAATTGATTTTCAAGCATCTATTTTGAATTCCACGAGAGCTTTTTGCGTTGAATGGGTAATTGTTGCTTACTTATAGTGTTGATACTTAGCCACCCCACTTTCTCTCTTTCTTCGTTCAACAATATTCGATATCCAGCCCTGGGTAGCACCAATTTAGCATTAATTTATTCAATTTGAAATAAATTATTCAATTTTTAACCCATTTATTGGCTAAACGGAAAAATTTAACTATATAGTGCGAACAAAGGAAAATGACAAACACTGCGTTAATATGATAATTCGAAATAAATATTTTCTAACGCTTTTTCAATGTAACTAGAAAAATCTTATCATTTATCTATATACATGTTATGCCTTCCAAACCAACCATTTCCGCTACCAAATCAACTCAGCGAGTTAAATTATAATTTATGTGTAATAATTTTAATTTAATGTCATGACTTTGATTGAGTAATTTTTTTTGTATATTTTTGCTTTACCCATTGATTCTGAATTTAAAAAAAATTCTACCTACTTAAAAATATTTAAAACCACTTTAAATGTCATTTTTCATTCGAAATCTGATTTAATAGTAAGGAAGAAAAACTACGAATGGAATCTAAATCATAATCAAAAATAAATTGATATATGTTTTGCTGAATAGTTTGTATTTTGTCGAATTGAATTCCCTTTTATCCTAGTTTGTGCATATATAGGAACCCACGGCTTTTGGGATAACTCCTCATTCCACGCTATAATTAATTTCGGATATTAATTATCGCCGAAATACGCTCTATTCGGGGAATTAATAGTACATTTTCACAGTGTCAAAAGAATTATGATAGATATGGGTAGCAAGTACCGCAATATACAATTTTTTCGCGGTCGCAAGTGATATTAAATTACATAACTCGATATGAGTTGGGTGTAATGAGATTTTTATTATTGACTAAGTCATTGACTACGTGATACACATTCATTTTCAAAATAAGGTGTACAGCTAGTTTTTTTTGAGAAACCTTGTGTTAAAGGCAAATTACTGAACTTTTTCTATTTCTCCGAATATTTATCGATATTATCTTGTCATATAGCTAGAAGTTCTTTAAAACGCTTACTCGAAATACTTTTAACATACAAATTGAGCAATATCCAGGGTATTTTCATTTAATCTGATACCGTCCTTTCTGAGCAAGTCAGTTACGACAAGAACAAAGCGTTTTTCCCGAAGATAGTCTATGCATTATATCAGTATCTCGAGTTTCACAAAATCGTTTTCATGCACAACATTTGATGTGTCCTCTGTTTTGCATTTTACACTCTCCTGGCAGCTGCAAATAAGCTCGAGTGGGTGGAATTGGGGGTGGATTGAATAAAATGAGAAGAGTTATCCATCACAAGACGTACTCTTCATTTTGCAGTCCTTCTGCCAGTATCGCCCAAATGAAGTGAATTAAATTGCAATGGAGATATTCATCAATGGTTCTGAGGAGTAAGAAAGTAGATGGCTCATCATCATGTGAATTTACACTCTAGCGAGGGGTTCTGAACTTAAGATAAATGCGATGAGTTTATATCACTTTGTATAGGGATAACCTAGAATAACCTCCCTTCAGAGTTGACGTGAAGGGTGAATGCAAAGATGTCTTTTCACATAAATTTCCTCATATGCACTATGTCTGTACAAGTGCAATGAATTGAAATTCTCAAACCACTGTCTGCATGAAACCTTGCTGGGAAACTCCCATTCTTAGAATGAAAGGAACAAAGTCAACCATGCCCAGCGTCATCTTGGCTTTACCCACCGTAATTTGTATGCAATGAAAATGACCAGAAATGAATGGGACTGGCTTGGAAGGTGACACAGGACGCTCTCAACCAATTTCCCATCCCATTCATGGTGCTGCCATCTCAGTGCAGGGGTTTGAGGAGGTGTGACGAACATCTCTACCTCAAGAAGCTTATCAGCGTCTTTATCGCGCTGTCGCGCTATGATAATGAAACACAAGTCTCTCTAAATGTCTGAGATGCTGTAATGACGAAATCGCTGATGAATGCTTACTGAATGGGTTGCTCTTTGGAAATTTTACTCGTCGTGACAACTTTTGAGACTATTTAACAGTATACATCGATGTAATTTAAATCGCCCCTCCTCTCAGATCCCCCAATTTAAATTTCACTCTGTAATTCATCACTCTTCACCGAAATCCATCCCTCTCGGTGATAATTACGCAGAAAACCCATTGACAATTCACTCTGCCATGGAAATTTCAGTGTGGCAACCATGCAGCACCCCAAAGTTGCAGCACGACGCGTGGACTTTGTGGTGATTTTGCTAAACAGCTATTAATTATTTTCCTTAAACTCTAATCAGTTAGTTTGGTGTTATTTAGTGGGGAAGGGGGCTTGAATTAGTTGTTTAAATTGGAATTTCGCCAGTAATTACGCGATTTACGAGATAGCATCATACCATAGTATGTTTGTAAATATGAGTGAGCAAGAAACAATGCATGATACACATACAAATTGCTTTTACAAAGTGATTTGCAAAAAATTCACCATCTGTAAGCCATTCACATGGTGAGTGTACAAAATTTTTGGAGTAAAATACTAACGGGTTGTTCTTAGAGAGATGAAATGCGAGTTTTCATAGTTTAAAAAATTTATTTTCACTTCTGTAGAAAGCTGTAAAATCATATTTTCTCAGTTATGTGTTTACTTTAAGTGGCCAAAATAAGCAAGGAGACCATTATTTCTTCGAGACAACAGTGCAGCATGGATGAAATTTGCTAGTTCAGATTTTCTATTTATACATCTCATATCTGTACAGCAATGAGTTTGGCTCGTTTTGGCCATGGAAAGAATCCAAGAGCAGACCCTTGGAGTTGCTCGCAGTGTTGTGCCTTTACATGGTAAAAAATACCTCTTTACATTTTACACGTAAAGAATGTGTAAAAAATGTAAAATGTAAAGTAAAATGTAAAATGTCAAGTAAAATGTAAAAATTCTTTTCTGAAGTTTAAAAACTACTGAAACGTCCCGTGGAATTGCAGAAAATACTTTTTGTCACATACGCGTGAAGTCGCAAAATTGTAAAGAACAGTGAAAACTCAGGGAAATCTGCAAATTGTTGGCATAATTGAGTAGGTAAGTTATAATCAAAAACTGATGTTCCAATACATTTGTTTGATGGAATATCGAAGTTTTTTCTCTTATTTTACAAGAAAATTTGCTAACTGAACGTATATTTTTGTATTCTTTTCGAGGTGCTTCTGCTGCCGATTAACCATCAAGGAACTCCAGCAAGGAAGAAGAATGTCCATCCAGAAATGGACAGGCCTATAGAATGTCGGATCGCATTTTTAAACTTCATTCTTGGATTTTGGGCAAGAGAAGACGATTTTCATGCCGATTGCTTCATTTCGTTGTTTTGGTGCAAGATTCATCATCAAAATATAACATGTTCTTGATTATAAATATACTTTATTAACTTTTTTTAATGTCTTTTTGCAAATTAAGCACAATGGAAGGTATTGTCCTTTTTCAATCACTAATTCAAATCTGAACTTCTGATATTTTTCAGAAGATTTTCGCCCTGACATATTCACGGAATTACAACTTTCGTCAAGAATGAATGAAAGAACACAATTCACAAACTTTCGAACCACGACTAACGAAAAGGATGTGACGGTTGCTTATATTCATATCCAGAATGCACAGCGGGAAAAACCCATGTTTAGCAAATATCTTGGCATGAGACTTCCAGGATTGCACGAGATTAAATTTTTGCCTAAGAACCATAAAACCGAGAAATCTGTCTGCACATTTTGGTCTAAATTACTTAAACGAGGGTAAAATTCACAAAACTCTTAATGATTTTAGTAAAAGAGTTGAAGTAAATTCCCAATATAAACGAATGTTCCATTCGAAAAATTGAACTCAATTTTCATATTTTACATTTTTTCTTTACATGTAAAAAATAAAGTGTGTAAAGAAAACATTTTTTACCATGTAAAGAATTGTGTAAATGTAAAAATGTAAAAAATTCGCCCAACACTGGTTGCTCGTGCTTACTTTACAGTGATTTCTTTTTTCACATCAACTTGGTTGTCACTTTTACTGGCAAAAGGCAAGTCAGACACACAAAAACATTTGTAATTTTCCCTTCTATATGAACAAGTAATTGCAGCAAAATACCTCCATGTAGACACCCTCTATAGTTCAGCCCCATGAGAGAGATCCCAGGAAGTGTAGGAAGAAATTGCTGTGAAGAGGGTGCGACAAGAAAGCAAAATTAACAAAGAGATTACATGAAGTGTAGCAATGAAGGAAGCATTTCCTAATTGATTTTTTTGCGACGACTTGTGAGATTTCATCTTCTAAGGAGAGGCTGTGAGCATAAGAGGTTGTATGATGTATGTATATAATAAAACCTTGCCTGAGCTTTACGATCACTAAGGCGCGTCAAAGAGGAAGAAAAAGTGTAAAATAATTATTCTCTGGCGCATGTTGGAAAACTGGGCTTCTTTCTTCAAGGAAATGGCAGAGAATGACGGAATACCTAGAGCATAAACGAATATTGTCTTGCATGGTAATTTATATTTTACGCCGGAAATTGGCTTGGAGCGTGCAAAAATGGAGATATTCTAGCCAGCAGTGGTAAATTGCTTATCTGCTGAAATTGCCTGAGATTGACTCAATCTTAAGATTGTCATGCAGATTGCATGTTTCCTTAAATGGTCCTTTTAATAACAATCTCACTGTGATTTAGTATTCCTCCACATTTTTGTAAAACTTTACAGTGCCTCTTGAGGTTTATTGCTTTCGTAGTACACCATTCTAAGTGATGGTAACTACCCCTTCTTGCGGTAAAATAATGCGAGTTGGGAGCATGTGCTGGCAAAGACACACGGCGTGTGTGCTCTAAATGCAAAATGACACCAGCGTTGAGGGTGTATTTTAGGTCTCAACGCCAGATTTTGCCTTGTTATCCTTATTATAATTCATAAATGTCCAACAGGGCACCATTTCCACCAGACACTCTCATTAATTTCTCACTAAAGACTAAAGCTTTCTCTCTACCGAACAAGAAGTTCCCCCTGGTGCGTTCCTGAAACAGCGCTTCACCTGGATATGTGGGAGTTTTACAGAATTTCTCTCATTCACACTCACTTTCATTTAATATTACTTGCGTAATGACAACACTGTCATTGTAAAAGAAAACTTTTAATTGCACCCAACTTGGTATGAGTTGAAGATTAGTGTATAGTGCGGCGTTAACTTTTCCAGAACAGAAAATCAATGAAGGAAGTTTGAATAGCGGAATATTGAGTATGGAATACAATTGAAATACGATTATGTGATAAATATTCATCGGTATATGCTCAATTGTTTCTTCTTCATTTGATTTCTTGAAAAATGCTCTCGATGTTGAGTTGAACGTCTTGAGAGTAAAACTCAACCTAGCAATGAAGAGTTTTTCATTCGAATTTATAGTAGTTTTACCAAAACTTTCTCATATTCAGCCTGAGAGATAAATTACTAAAGAATTCATTCAATGAAGAAATTTCTCTCACTTGTATTCTTATAGTCATTATAACCAAATTTCTTGTTCAGACTTGTTCTAGTGAATTTTGAACGTGAAATTAGATTATAAAATATGACGAGGTAACTCGAAATCGCTTGCTGCTGCGAATGCGATCGAATATTAAAAAGTTTTAGCAATATATTATGAATTTGTCAAAAAGGGCTTTGATTTATTATAATGTAAAAATCACTGTGATATATTTTAACGAAGAAATCTTGCAGGAATGTTGTCAACAGCGAAAGTCTTGGTGTGACAGGGATGGAAGGTCAAACTCTTCCAATAATTGCTTGTCTTTAAAGCATAAGTCACACAGTATCTGTCATGGAGGGAAGAATTTATATGAAGAGAGGAATCAGTTTGTGAACTATCACAAATTATTTCCGATGCTTTCCCCATTCAGTCCTCCTCATAACAACTTTACCCCACTTTTTGCGCCTCTTCTCCCTTTGGCGTATTTTTTCCATCTATGTATATCTCGAGAGTGTCCTTTGGAGAGGAATATAATATTTCAAGAGTTTTGATGGGTGAGCAGCAAGTTTTTCCGCTTCGCAGTCTTATTTTTCGCGAGTTTTTTTGTTCGATTGTGGGACATGTGGCGCTGTTTTTTATGCCCATCCAGAAACGTTTTATCTATCTGTCGGGACGATAAAATAAATTTTATATCTGCGATAACAAAATTGTAAACAAACGCGTTTCCAGCCAACGAGACTTTTTGTGTGTGTATATAAAGTATAAAATATGATATATTGAATTTGTGAAGCGAATGTAATATATAAAGAATTCTACTAAAGATTTGTCCTTAGCGTACATCAGTTAAAAAAAAAACAGTGAATTTTACAAGAATAATATATTAATGATAAATAAATTTGTGATTGGAATTAAAAATTAAAATTTTCATATCATAACATTTCACAGCATGTTTTTCGCAGTTATAGGAATAATATTACGCTGCATTCCGCATTCTTTCACTCAGTAGTACAATACGCCGTTATAGTGAGACACCCAAAGGCAATGACTTCTAATGGAATGGTTTTGTGTATGTTCTTTCTCTACAATCCGGAATTCTGGGAAGTTTACTAGAGTTCATGTGATGGAAATAGACAGAACAAGGCAACGAGTGACTTCGATATTACTCTGTGCATATTTTATTTTCACAAACACTCATTTTTACAGTGAAAGAATCATGGAAATATTATGGTAGATAGTTTCAGGCAAAAGCGAAGAAAAATTCTTCCTTTATTCTTGTGAGCAGTCATCTATGTAAACGTATACGAAAACTATTCAATATTGATTTTTGATTGAGTTTTTTTTATGTTAAACAGACAAGAATATGCGTAAAGGATGCATAAAGATTTTTGAGAAACAGTCATTGATATTCATGTAACTTCATGTAAATATGAGAATTGAATTCCCATTTAGGTATATTGCTTAAAAGATTCATGAATGCAAGTTGTTTAATTATAGTAGTTACTGAGAAGAAGCAGATGTGAAGAGATATTTAATGGAACTTGATGTAGTAAAAATATATAAAGCAATACTTGTAATGGAGTTGTTCTAAAATTCTCTTTATGCACAACTAACTTCCTAAGGCAAACTGTTGGTATTAACAACTTTGAGTGCATTTTATATATGAATTTTACATGAATGTAATGGAAAAGCGAAGAAATTCAAAGAGATACTTATAGCAAGTATGAACACTATAAATTTTTGCCAATATATTTTAATTTGTTATCATTTAGGCCAATAAAGCTTAGTTAATTTTCTGGCTGATTAAATATTATGACATCAATGGTGAAACGGTAAACATGTGACATAAGTAATTGTTTCATATATAGTGTTTTTGTGTTTCGACTCGATTACACTTTTTCCCCAGGAACACCCCGGAACGCATTGCAATTCACTTGTAATAGTCTTTTAGACCTCCCAAATACAGCTTGGTAGACCTCTGTGCTGGGGGAATAGAAGCAGCCCATCCACAGTGACAGTATATGGGTTAGCGTGGCAGACAAACGTGTCGGAAACCGCATATTTTCTGATCCTCTTGCTCTTTTTTTCTTTGGTATCGCTTCTTTCATTGACATGACTTCTCCTTGGCGTGGGGTGTACATTTGTCGAAGGCACGAGGGGGTTATAAATGAAAAGAATACCCGGGCAAAACAAAGAGAATATGTCTTTTCACATCACTTCTCGTACTCACGCCTGAACTTTCCCGCTGGAGCTTTGGTGACACAGACAAATGCTGTGAGTTGAGGGCAAACATGTGTGTAGAAACTCTTGCTCGATCTCCTCCTAGGGCACATTTCACTTTTAAATTTGTTCAAGTGTCAAAGTGGGGTGATTTTTACCCTCCAGCAAGCGTTCATTCGCCATGAAGTGTGGTGTTGCGTTGAGTGGTGTTCTCCGGGAAATGTTGAGTATATGTATTTGCCATGAGCTTTTTTGCTTCTGCCACATTAGCAACTACATGAGTGAACACTAAAATCTTAATTTTCTCTTTTACTGTTGTTGCTAAGGGAAATTAACGGGACCCATACCGCGTTTTGTCCTTGCGCAGAAAGTTTATGTGACCTTTTATGTCTTTGAAATCATCGCAATTTAATTTCTGAGCACTGTAAAGCGATCAATTTTTTATTCAGTGACCTTCAAATCTTCGGAAATGGGCGAAAGAAGACTTTTCAGGCTGCTCTGTGAGCCAATAATAGATATCGTGAATTCTTGCGAAAAATTACACATTGATCACAGAATTTTATGCAAGCGCATGAAATGACGTACAGATTAATTAAGCGTAGGAAAATGTTTTGTGAAGTCTCGAGTGGAAATGCAGGGTTGTCAACACTTTTTCATGGCGACAAAAGTCGTGCATATGTTGAGTTTGTGAAATTGCTATGTAAGTTGCGAACAAATTCACTTCTGTATCGAAAGTGCAATATGACGAAACGGAGCAACAAATATTTCGAAAGCTTCATGTTGTGTGGCAATTCCTCTCCAACCATTTAGTCACTGAATCCGCAGCTCTCAGGAGATGTGCCAATGGGTCGTGCGAAAAGTTGGTAATTTAAGCAAACAGTGAATGTATGTCAAAACTTGGTTTACCAAATATAATCTTGCACACAGAATAATGACCCCGTTGATACAAAATTCGAGCTTTAGTTTCGAAAAGAGAGAGAAAGAGAGAGTCTGCACGAGGAACCGCAACTTTCAAACACTAGAACAAAGCGAGAGGGCTTTTAACTGCCTATCTGCTCAGATTTTCAGTGAATGGGCAGGTTTTTTTTTCCTTCTCCATGAACTTGTAATGAATTTTTTTCCTCGCAGTTCACATTTCACGAATTTCAGGGGAGTTTTTTTCAACACCCACCGAAATGTTGGGGATGAAAACTTTCAGCACTGAATATATCTCGCAAACGTGTTCAAAAGAGGGTGAAAAAGTGGAGTTCATGAAAATGATAAAAATGTGGGATTTCAGAATGGGTGGACTGAACCGAAAGCACAGCAAAATAGCGTGACTTTCGGGTCAGAAAAATAATTATTTGTGGGCTTGTTGGAAATTGAACATATGCAGAATACACACATGTTGAAGCTGGGTAGACTATGCCAGAGGGCGAAAAAGGCTCTTCCAGTGCATTTTTCTGTGCTGTAGGAAGTAATTTATAGATTCACTATAGTTTGTCCGTTACGATTTTCTAACATTTTCTGTCATTTTCCATTTCACGGAAACTCCCTTTGACCCTTGCCGTAAAACACAAGGGGGATGTTTTCAATTAGTGCTTTTGTAGCGAAAAAGTGCGCTATTTATGAAAGTGGGCATTCCAAAAAGGCAAAAAAATTTCATTAATGCTCTATCGAGAATGAGAATAAAGCTTTGTTTAGTCGTTATGAAAAAGTCCATAAAATTCATTTCAAGTTAAAAAGTGCGATGTGTTAAATTAAATTTCATTACGCAGTGTTCGGAAAAAAAGTTGCTGAAACATTATCCATATTCATGTGCTGTGGATGCCAATATTGTACGCTTTTCAAATGAATATGGGTGTCAGAAAACTGTACCAATTTTTGGTCCACTTGCATTTTTTATACTGGGTGTATCATATTCTGTAAATGAATAAATTTAAAGTATTTTGATCGCAAATCAGACTGCAAGAAAAAAGGGGTTTGAGGGAATTCCATCTTTCTATAAGATGCTTTAGCCATGAAAATTTATCAATAATAATAAGAGTTTACATTTCCTTTGGTATTCTTATCTGTGACAAAATAAGAAATTTCTATGTCACGACTGAAGGAAAAGATTAAGAGTCATCCCTCAACATGTTTACAACATGAGCATAAAATCCACTTGATATGCTGAGACTGGGAAGCCACAGAGCGATTTGCTTTGCACTGAAACTCTCAGTCAATTTGTACAAAAAGCTCTACATGAGCAAAACGAGTCAGAGATTATGGAGTCATGCTCTTTGAACTCTATAAATTATTTTAACAATGTTGCTGCAAAGTTTTATTCCATGTGTCTTTCTATGAAAATCTCTATGCGATACAAATTCTCTGCATAAGCCAATGTGAGTCTTCACTTTTCATGAGTATTTTAAGAGGATTTACTTTGGGCTCCTGTAGTTGAGAAAAAGTCCCTAAATCACTTGAAAGAGATAATTTGCTTTATTTGATGTTATCTCTCCGTATGTGCACTGATTTCCCTTTGAACAGGTGTTACCAAATTCCTAACAGTTGTAAGAAACTGATGGTCATGGTACACAAAGAGGTTTGTTGGGGGAGAGAAAATCAACACACTCGGTTTTGTTTGATTGACACTCCATCCAAAAGTGTAAGCAAATGATGGTGATCTCGACACTTGAGTATTTACCAATTAATTTATAAAGTTAGTTCATGGTGGGGATGAAGCAGGAAGCAATCTGCTTGTGGGGGAAGTGAATATGTGTGCCCATGCAATATCCGTTGCCAGGGTTAGGAGCATCCAAAATGTGAAAGTAGGATGAATGCCAAGTGTAGAGAGAATGACGTACATTTAATTAAACTATAGCAATTTCCATCGCGACTCTAATCTCTGCATATTAATGAATTGGTACATGTCTGAGCATTGCATATTGTAAAGCTCTCAATTAACTGAAATGATCTTTCAGTACTGCCAAGGATGGCTTCCATAGTGCGATGGGTGTCTTTGTGGGGATGGTGGAGTGCGGAGCAAAAGTGTCTTGTAGAGAGATGGTGAAAGCATACAACTTGAATCCAAAATGTGCTGATGAGGCTGGCAAAATGGGTGATAGAGTTTGGATAGTGTCATCATTTGAAGTATGTGCCAAAGCGTATATTTATAGTGGTTGTTCATGCTTTCCTCTCTTTTTCTTGTGACCATCCCCTAATTTCGCCGCAGGCGCCTACCCAAGAACAAGGATCCAAGTCAATAGAACAGTGTCACTTAAATACACTTGTGGGGTGAAATTTATTGAATAGCCTCTGGGATGCCGGCAAAATACACAACAATGCATTATAAGGCAAAATTCATGGCAGAATGTAATTGTTTACATAATTCCCAGGGTGGTGGTGCTTTAGGGCTCAGGCGGGGGGAAACGTGTTATCATGCAGTGTATGAAATCACCCGGTGTGATTTCCCAACCATAGCATGTGCGTCACATGAGGTGGAAGCCTCACGGCATAATGTATTTTGCCGTAGATTTATAAGCAATCAGTTAAAGCTGATTATTTGCAACCGATGCACAACTGGCTAAAGTAGATCGAGATGAAATGTGTACATTTACTCACTCGCTTTCTCATGCATTCTCTCTTCCCAAAATTCATCATGACCCTTTTTGTTTGCACAACCACTTCCTCTCTTGCCCAGACTCTACCCAAAAAGAGAACAGTTGTGGCCCACCTCCGACCCCAAAGTGCCAAAACGCAATGATAAATGACACTTTGGGGAGCCGCAAAAGGTGAATTTAGGTGAGAATTTTCAAAAGGCCATAGAGCGGAATCCCACCAATTTCATTTGCTCTAATATATACATACGTGTATATCCTAAGCTTTTAGCGTAAACTCGAGTGATAAATTTTTGTGTACGGCAAAAAAACTCAGTATGTATGTAAGCGGAAGGCATTACTATTCACCGTATGCTCAATTTTTCAAAGTTAAGAAAAATACATTTAAAGGAAGGAGCAAAGAGCTCATTCACTGGTTGATTACAGAAAAACTCCCTTCTGGGAAGATTTGAGGAATAAACGGTTGCTTTCAAGGAATCACTCTCACATCATCTTCTTGGCACTTTATCCCTAAACCTTTGACCCCTTTTTGAGTGTAATATGAAAAATATCCCCTCAGAAGTCATATATTTGGCAGGAATGTTTCTCAAGTGACTTCTTTGGCGGAGTAAAGCTATCGGAAAAGCATCTACTGATAGCAATTTGTCATTCAGGCAAGATTCAACTTATTTTATGGAAATGATAGTCCAGTTGAAAGAACTTCTTGCATGAGGATGAAAACAGGTCGAATTTAAAATATTCAGATACGGTGTTTATTTCCATAAGACCAAAGTAACATCGCACTTTTCTTTGTAATTGAAACTGTAAATCATCCACATTACAAATTTCCTAGTGTGGGAAATCTGTCGGGTTACTTATTCTTGAACAAAACTAAGAGTGGAAGTCGGAATTTCCTTTGAGGTTTGTTGAGAAAGTTTGTCACTGTAATTTTCTCGGACGATCTTCTCAACAATAGTGCAATATCTAAGATATTTAGTGTATATCTTTAAAATTAATCATTAAGTGGTTTTCCATCCTCTCTGCAATTTGGTTTTGGTTATCCATATGTCTGTGGCAGGATCTGTGGTGTGGTGTTAATTTATTTGATTCGGAACTCAAGCACAAACCACCTTGAAGATGGTGATCCGTGTCCTCTCCAACAGTCTCCAGCATATACGGTGTAGTGAGAGTTGAATGTCATAATACCAAGGTTTATGTGTCACTTGCCCTCTCCATGTGTGCGTCAATTGAGGAAAAGGGGTGGCATCCAATTTGCCCTACATCACCCCTCAAATTTCCACCCTCAAATCCAATATATATCCATTTTCCATCGTCCTCAACTCTATTGATGGCGGCGGGGGCTTTTCCTCTGATATCGGAAAAACGTGCTCTCAGTGCTAAATGCCAGCGTCTCCACAGTGTTGAGGGAGGCTTTTTGTTGCGTTCGCCCAGTGATAAAGAGGGTTGCTCTCGGGGATGTTGTCTAAATGGTTAATAAACATAAATATTTCAATTCGTGATGGGATGGTGGCTCTTCCCCCCTCACTCTCTCTCTCCCTTCATTTTTACTTTTCACACTGCCTGCCTTTTTTTTCGTTCACATGCCAGAAAAAAGATGGAATGAAAAAAAAGAATTCTGTCTACGTGTGTTTTTGTTGTGTTGTCTGAATTGTCTGAATGTGTTGTTCGCTTGTGAGATGGTGGTAAGAATGAGGGTCGTTCATTGGTTGTTTTCGCTGTGTTTTTTTTTACTGTGCGTATTCGCCGGCACGAAAGGAATGTTGGTGGTGTGGCTTGAAGAAAATTCATCCTAAATGTTGTGTTTGCCACTTTATTTTCTACCACTCTCTATTTGCCCATTGTTTGTTGCTCCGTCCTAAATGAAACATTTAGCACCCATTGTTCAAAAGGAGCATCCAATTTTGGCTTACACTTCTTGTCTTCACAGCTATTCTCACCATCGCTTCCCCTGCGCTCGCTTCTCTTCTCTGGGCCAGAGTGTATCACGATGACCAATAAAGCTCTCTCTTCGTCTTACATCTTTCCTTCCGTTGTGCCCATGGTGAAAGAATTTCGCCCGAGAAGAGTAGAGAGAACAAAAAGTTTCTACTGAAAAGTTTATAGGAATGCTTTTGTGGACTGCGAGACAAGTTTATCCATGGGAAAGTGTGAAATATCAACACAGCAGTGAAATTGTCAGGTCTTTGTTGAATTTGTTAAACATACATATTTTTCTGTGCTACATAGTAGGAGTAACTGATATTGCGGGAAGCTTTCCGGTTGCACATAATAAATTAATCCTTTTTGTTTCATCTCTCAAAGCTCCATGAGTTGTGATTGTGATAAAAACACTTTCGCCGCAGTGCGATTTGTCGTAAAATGAATATGATATGGGAATTGAAAAGCACTTTGATAAAATACTCTTGCAAAATACATTTCCACTTGTGGTAATGGTTTTTTTTGTCAAAACATTCCCACAAAATCTCACCGCGTATAGAAATCACGGAAAAATTGTTTAGTGTTTCGTTCATTCTCTCACTCTCTCCATTGCCAAAAGCAGTGACACCATTTACCAGGATCTGACGTGTTAGGTGAGAAAAATGATTTGTCGTTTCACTCAATTTGCCCCGAAAGCTTTCTTGTGGAAAATATATGTAATACCTAAAACTTTACTCAATTTCTTCACATCAAATGATTGTGTCGAGGGTGTGGCGTAAATTCAAGCACAAGAAGTAGATGAGAGCGAAAATGAATCTCAATGTGAAGTATAACATTTTGCCATTATTCATCTACAAGTGGTGTGTGAATTCAATTGTACTGCGTTGATGTGTGTGTTGAGCGCGGAAAAAGTTCGCACTGCTTTTCACAGCACGAACCACAAAAAAAATGTTTCACAGAGGCAAAGAATGAGTGTGAGATAACAAGGAATTTGCATCATTTTTCCCCCTTTCACCAATTTATCATAGTTGAAGATAATGTGCTATTATTATTTATGTGAGTCGCAGAGAGAAATGGCAAATGGGGGTTGACTCCATGGCCTGAGGGTGGGAAAAATTCACTGAATATGAGCAATTAGGGGTGGAAAGAGCTGCGAGGTGGTGCGGAGGGCGAAAACGAAGTGCTATGGTGCGTCATTTCATTCCAACACTCGACTTGTGACTTAATGTGTTTGGTGTATCTCTCTGACATGGCAGAAAATGTTTTCGCAAGAGGCGAGAGTCCAGACGAGGAAAAGCTCAGTGCTGAATATCACGAGGAATTTCATTAAATAGTAAAGATGAGGGCCACGCGGAGTGGGGCTTTTCCTCTTTCTCAGATAACGGAAAGAATGGCGCGGTGGTGATGGTGGGGAATCCATAAGAAAATTGCTCACAACACGGCGTTCCATCGCCCTTTTTTGCACCCGAGCCTATGCCTCGACACTATTCACACTCTATCCTCCCCCTTTGTAGGCCTCCCACACCTCCGGCATGCTCACATATTTTTGCCTTAAGAGATCCTATTACATTTATCCAAAATAAATAACGAACAATAATTCATTGAGGCTCTCACCCATATAAAGGACCAGTCTTGAATTCGGATGTATGCTGGGAGGCTGAGACATGATGATGATGATGAGGCTTTGGAGACGGGGCGAGGGTCCCCACATGAGGGTGGGATTGTTGGTGCGTGCAGAAAGTGTGGGATACATGACAAAATATATGGGTAAACATATTATATAGATCCCCACTCGAAGGTATGCTTAGGCAACACCTGGAAAGGATTCAATTTCACGTGGAAGAGATGAGATCATTTTCCCATATATACACGAAAATTACTCAGAATTTAATCCTGCTTTGTCTCGATTTTCTTCCACTTCTCCTCCAGATTCCAATGATGAGGCCAGATTTCACTGTTGTGTTTTTTGATACTTTGATAGGTGTAAGCGAAGAGAAATTCCTTCAGAGAACATGTGTAAAAACCGATTAGCAGATATTACTTGTGTCATTTGATTTCCTAGACAAGAGAAACATATGGAATAGATTCTTCCTTTGAGATGAAGAGAATTTTCATTTCATATTTATGCCATCCAGCATAAACTTAGGATCGACATATTCAGATTATACTTCATCAAAAGCTGAATTTGTAAACTTTCCAAATTTTCGAATATTGAGTTTACTAAGAGAAACAGCGAATAATAACACCACGCCAGTGTGACGTGAATATTTGGTGGCTGTAAGGCAGAAACCCATAAGTTGCAATTTCGCTGCCTGCCAGTCTTCACTTTGGTGTTGTCAAAGAGCATGACTTTGATCTTAAGTAAGCAATCAAAGGCTTTGATATGGGCTCGAGAAGTGATCAGTGCTAGTGACACTCGCTGATAGTATCATCATTCAAGGTGTCTCTGTCACGCAATGTGAGTGTGATGCGGCGAAATGAAACTCCGGGCGAATGGCGTCTATTGAATTTCAAGACATTTGTCCCATAAACATATGTTTGGGCTGAGACAGCCGTATTGCACGATTATCTTCTTTTCTTCCTACTTTTCCTTCGCCTGTTGTACTTCCCCACCAATGCTTCTGTACTTTATGACAGGATATAATGTGTGCTAAAATGTCAGAGTCTATTTATCTCAGTTTCGTGCAGAAAAGGATGAAATTGAATTAATACAGACAAATAGAGGGAAGATTGCGAAGGATGGGCCAATGGCTTCAACTTCCGCACTCATAAACAGTCTTCAGAGGGTAGAAATCGGAATAGGGGGTTGTGCTTTTGGGTACAGTGTGAATTTGAAGTTGATTCTGATACCCGAATAGGCAAATGAATGTTAAGGAAATAACGTATGATGAGTTTGGCCGAATGTGGGATTGTATCTGCAGCTCAACCAATTACTTTATTATTGCTACCCCATGCAGTTCAGTAATGTATGCATTCCTCTATCGTTTTTGCTATAATCTTTATATATAATAAATCTGGAAATATGTAAGCTGCGCTGTTAGCATAGAGAATTTCTGTGGTGCTGTTTTTGGCTTCTAAAGTGGCACACACTATACTGTGTGGTGCTTTTATATGCAATGAACGATGCAAAAATATCGTTGCAATTTAATCTCTACATGTATCGTACATGGAAGCTTCCTGTGCTGCACTTAAAAGCATTAAAAGTGCCTCGAGGACTGTTGTTCACAGGGAATTGAGTTCTCTCCTCCATCGAATTGCAGGTGGTTTGAAGTGTATTTACAGAGTTTTGTGGTCTGAGGGACAAATCGGTGCTGGATGACTGTAAAAACAAGGCGCGCACGCGATGTCCATCGTTGAATTTTTCCTCTGTGCTCTGAGTGCAACATTTTGCTACACGTAGGGGCGTATGCACACTATGTATGGGCGAGCTTCGCGTTCGGGATGGGAGGAATATTCGTATGCAAAATTCTGTTCGCTTATGGTGCTTGGAAATTCGGCGTGCACAAATGTTTTCACTGTCAACAACTGTTGCAAGTAAATCTCCCATTCATTCTTCTCCCAACTAACAATATCTGCCTGGTAGAAAATACACCTACAATTTGATATCTCCTGAGCGTGTACAGTAGCCCTGAGGACATATTTCTTTCCCATTCATTTGTCCATGCAGAGCAAGGATGCATGCTAAGCAAAAGTTTATTCCATTGATACTATCAAGTTTTCAAAAAATCGCACATATAAATTGCGATAAATGTGACTCTGATGATATTCGTAAATACAATTTGTAAACACAGAAGAGAACAAATGGTGTGTATACATGTATAATGAGGAAGCTGTCGCGAGCTTCCGCGTATCGTCAGAGCACTGCTGGCGGCTATATATTTTATAATGGAAAACTCTCACAGTCCCTGAGATCATTATCTTCTTGAAAAGGAATTTGCGCGTGGAAAAGAAAGCTCAATCTCAGGAGGCGGGGGGGGGGGGGCGTGCTTCCACATATGAACTTCCAGAGTGTCTCTTCTGGGCTTAAGGAATTCCATTTGAAATTTTACGGCATCCTCGCTTTGGAAAAACACTAAAATTCCTTAATTAGTTCTCTCAATGTGAAGGATAGGTATTTTTGTCCTCGGTAATCTTAGAGATTCAGCTTGGGATTATTTCAATTAATTTCATACTGTTTTTCACAAAGTTATCCCCTGGGAGAGATTTACTTTTGTGCCAAGAGAAAAATAAAACATGCTAATTTCTTTATTTAAAATATAAGGATATGTAAAGAGTTAAGTTGTATCAACAAATAATCTATTTTCAGTCTGATATTTATTATAATTACTTTAGTATAAATTATTCTGGAATTACCTCATACGAATACTATGAATACCGGGATAAATAAGAGCGTATTTCCACAACATTCTTCATAGTCTCCAAATATAGCTCATTGACAGACATCTTGACTCAGACAGACAATACATGCTCTTCATACTCTTACAACATTTGTGCTGTGCGGAAAAAATCCCAAACATGCCCTTAGTCCGTCAACGACGGAGGGCAAAAATGTTTACATGAAAAAGTCGAACAATAGACATAATTTAATTGAGTTTGAATTGGTGGTTTTCGCCATCGGCTTCTTCATGTCGTGATTCAATTGGTGGGACATGGGGTGGAAGGAGGAGGGCGGATAGCAGTAAATGGGTGGAAAATCGGACAGAATGAATGTGAATGGGGATTTTGGGTCAATGGGAGGGTGATGGTACATTTAGCAATAGTTGAGAGAGGTATTCTTATGGCTCTCCCCACTCACACCACCCATCGTCTGAGGGTGAAACCATCGTTCCCTGATATCCACTGAGATATAGAGTTAAGCTTTAAAATTTGTTAACACTGAGTGTGTTTGGATAGTGAACCGTTTATGTGTCTCCATCCGATCTGTGACTTGATCTCTGGTGGTTCAATTCCGGTGGAAGAGCACGGGTATTTGCTTTAGGGATTCGCCTCATCCAACTCAAGGAGCAATCTCTCAAATGTATCAACTCACGGTGTCTCTTCAAATGAATTGGCGAGGTGTGGGTGTTTAAGCTCACGCCATCGGGCTTTTGAATTGTTTGTGGAACAATGACAGAGCTATTAGGTGGATTTCACCGAGGAGAGTCTTTTAATTCACTTCGTTTTTTGCACTGGAAGCTTTTCAGAGTGAATTCTCCACCCTTTTTCCGCTCAAGTTCCCTTCCAGCCAGAGGGTGTCCAAGATATTCAAGTGATAAATGATTGTCTGGCATTCACCCACGTAGCAGCATAGCTTCTATCAATGATTCGGCGGTTTGGAGATTTACATAGTTTTGTGGAAGCGATTTGCGTTGGTTGGGCAAAGGGTATTCATTTGTGAGGAAAATAAGACCATCAAAGCTTCGAATTCTACTGCATGCACAACCTTTTCGCCTGGGCCTTGAGACTCTTCTGCTTTGCTCGAGAATACCTTCTTTCCCTCTCCACCCAATTTCGGCTAAAGTTAACAAATCACAAGGGCTTTCGCCAGCATTCTCTCCTCGCTGTCCAGGGAATTTTTCATTCCGCTTTTCCAAACGGATTTACCAGCAATCTCTCGACGCTTTAGCCCAACCCTCTAGATGATTTTTTTTTCTCCTCTGGTGGAATCTCATCTTCGGTATTGCACTGTCTATTGATTCAAGTTTAAATATACTTATAAATCCCGTCATTTTCCGGGTAATTTTTCAATGAGACATCTTATATAGATTTATATTTATTGTTTAAATGCTTTGTAAGAAGTGGGAAGGTAGTATAATACCTGTTTTTTGGTAATATGATCTGAAACGTTTCTTTTCAACCGGACTGACTGAGAGTGGAGACGAAAATTTTTCGTGAAAAATCTTTCTCATGAATTTCTTATGTAGAAGAATATGAAGAACGAAGAAAGGCAAAATTTTCCTGCTCAATATTCACCGACAGTGGATTTTCCCCAAATTAACTCTCGCACAGGAAATTCCACATGCGAAGCACCAGAGGTTTCACGCTCACGGGGATCGATTAAATCATGACTGTGTGGACAAATTGAAAAGTGATTTTCCATCCGACTCTCCTCAAACATTCACAGCCTTGGTGGAATTATTGAATTTTACATTTGGGTTTTCGTACATGATTTGGGAGGAAATTGAAATTTTACATGATGGAGAGTCAGAGTCTGTCGAATGCATTTATGCAAAAAGCGAGAAAATGTTTTCGAATGCGGAGGTTTGGGTGGGTTTTTTTTTTAGATTCATCGGTGAATGAAATGCGCTAGTGTGAATTTCAAAGGATGTGTTTGTTAGGTGAACTGCACGCTGTCGGATTGACGAGAGCATAATTTACAAATATAT
The DNA here is from genome assembly GCF_947086385.1 of Phlebotomus argentipes. NCBI lineage: Eukaryota > Metazoa > Arthropoda > Insecta > Diptera > Psychodidae > Phlebotomus > Phlebotomus argentipes. The sequence goes on along the minus strand of NW_026776181.1, from coordinate 923,822 downwards.
TTCCATATGTTGTCACTCATACGCCACACGACATGTTACAAAACAAGAGTTTTTTTTTATAATCTGGGAGTGAGTAGAAAAACTCTGACTAAAATTTGGAAATGGGTTTATTTATGCATGCGAGCAACAAGCTTCTGATGTCTTGAGTTGCAAAATATCCCATGTTCAAAATGTGTATAAAAAGTCACCCGATATTCCATAGTTTGAGATTGAAAAATTGAGTTAATATGCATATGATTGATGAACAGTTAACTAGATAGTATACTTGAAACATGACATTGTTATCGGAAAACTTAAAGCGAAATAAACAAATAAATCTCAAGCCTTTACTGCATAATGCTTAAAGATTGACGTACCCAGAAACAAGGATCTGAAGTCTTTCTGGACTACATATTGACACATTATTCTCTGCTTTCTATCTCTCTCTCTTTCTCGGTTTCTCTCTCTCTCTCTCTCTTCCCATTGAATAGGCATGGGGTATAAATTGAGGTAGAAGGTGGAATGTGGAAGGGACAGTGAGTCCTCATTTGAATAATATGCAATTCAATAAATTCTCATCCATATTCATTTTCCTTGGTGCTCAGCTGCTGAATCCATCGTGACATCCTTCGCCGTACGCACATATTGTCCTCTCTCCTCTGTAGTCCTTATTTAAATTTGAATTACCGACATAATACGAGTCCTACCGTAATTCCATCTCAACACTCAACTATGTACATATGTGTCGTCCTCTGGTGCCATGGTGGGTTGGTTGGGTGGGTGTGAGTGGAGCCGCCCAGACGGGAATAAATCCATGGCAGAGTGCGAGGAAAATATGGGTTGGAGTGCATATGGTGTTGAGCAAATGCTGTTATGAAGTTCGCATTGACCAAATGGTTCCCATTGGACTTTTCTTCCCTCTTCCGACACTTCCGCTCATCCCGGGTGCTTTTTTCGCCTCTTCTCGCGTTTCAAGGAAGGGTGGGCGAGTTTTAAACTGAGTTTCAAATGACATTCTGTGCAATTGTATATCTCACAAACACCCTGGCTTAAAATCTAGTCTCAACGTGTGCAGAGTGAGGCTGAGGGGGTGTTTTGGGAGTCTGTGCCTCACTTTAATATCACCCACAAACATTTTCTGCATAACTATGCTCACTAATGCATATTCAGTGAATATTTAATTCACTCTTCAAGAAAGTTTTACTGCACCGACCGTATAGATTGTGGGAGTAAAAGCGGTAGAGAAGAAAATTTCAGAGAAACCAAAGCCGTTTTCAATGGTATTTTCGCTCAATACCTACATTTGATTGATGTACAAAACACTCTTCTACTAGCTTTCAAATCCTCTGAAGCTTGATTGGGAACACATGATGACCGAAATCTTGAGAGTTTAAAACTTTTACATTTCATCTGAAAGCTCTCTATATGCTTATGCATACTTTAGCAGTTCCGTGATATTTTAAGTCTTCTCGTTTGAACGTCACAAGTTTCTCCTTCATCCGCCCAAGTAACTTTCTTATTGGATAATAAAATTTCCTCTGGCGTCATGAAATTCAGACGCAATCAAAATATGACTTTTTCTTGTGCCAAATGTTGGAAAATGGATGACACAGGGAAAATTTCTAAAGACAAATGGTCGAGTAATTTCTATCGTGGGATGATTTACAATAAACTTGGCGACTCTATCACGATAGGATCTCGTACTGTTATTCTTTAGTGCTGTAATTCTCAACTTGTACCATTTTTTCCCCTCCTTGATACTTTGTGGTGCGTATATGTATATAAAGCTCTCCTGTGTGAAAATGGGGGAAAATCCAATTAAATGGCTTGTACTTCTCTAGTAGAATCATTCCCTAATTAAGTGGCCTGAAATGTGGCGGTAGACGAGTTGGAAGGGTTGATTAAAAAATATTATTATTGAGCTTCTAAGCACGTTTTCCGCTCTAAAGAAACCCTGATGGACTTTTTCTTCTCACTTCAGATGGCTCTCATCTGACGATAATGCCTTCTCTGGAATCCCTTTTGCACAAAAGAGGATATTGAGCTTATGCTCTATTGTTCCACCTCCATCTGTCTTCAACAGGCATTTTAATTCCATCACTTTTTAGTGTTGTAAAATTTCAATTGCTGGGATTATGGGAGTTAGTGCATTATTTTAAATTTGTGTAATAAATTCACTGAGACATTTGCAACAAAGTCAATAATTTGATTGGTTGAATATGAGACATGGACCGACAAATTTTCGTCTATTGTGATTCACAAGATTTGATACGACAAATTTTACGATCCACCTCACTTCATTGTGCGAGGATGGAATGTTAATCAGATACATACCAATTTATTGCATTGACATGAATTTCACCTATCTACTGCTGTCTCTTGTTTTACCTGAGCATGCTAAAGGATTGGAATTTCATTCAATAGTGCTCTGCGTTCAGGGATAGATTTCCTGTCTTCCCTTCTAGCATGACTGGAAGGAAAAATTCCCAAAACTCTGACGGCGGAAAGTGAATTTTCAAAAGGAAATACCAAATTTTAGGAACAGATGCGAAAATTAAACTAGTTAGTTTGATCGCATAGAAGCAGAACTCAATCTTCCTCTTACATTTTGTCGTATATATGTACATACATATGTATGTATGATGTAGTAAAGTTTTCAGTGCAAAAAACCAAAAGACATCCGGAGGATTATTTACGGTGCGTCATTGGCATAAATTTGCCATGACTGGATTTGTGGTCAGAAAATATAAATAAACAAGTGGAAGAATATAAAATTTGGGACTTTCCCCATGCGTCATGGTCAGTGAATATAAAATAAATTCCATCCTATTTATATGTATTTTCCTGCGATATGCGAAATAATAAATAAGACAGCATTGGCCTGGCCTTCACATCGACGAGGATATACGCTTTTTATCTCCCCGCGCCAAGCTGAGATGTAATGATAAATGACGCAATCATCTCTCCTACATGGTCATCATGCTTTTCCGCCACCCCCTTTTCGATCAATTTTAATTCGATGCCTTAAGTTTGTCTATTAAAAAACTCCCTCTCATCCATTTTATGTGGATATGAGAGTGAGGGAAATCGAACAGTGTGTATGTGAGAAGGGGTGAAGTTTTACTTGCTGGCTTCCAATTGGAATTTTCATGGAAAAGTTTCGCTTCAACAATTACACTGTGTGAGGAAGCATTCAAAGATTTTCTCACCCGAAAGAGGATATTTCTTATCCAAATGGCAACAATGATGGGGATTTTTCCACTGGGATGAAAAAGAGATTTTCCTCGACACTCTCCCTCTAATTTATTCGCTCTTTTTCGCTGGGGTGTTTTCTTTTTGCTGTTTCACCCGTTACGCGAGAATAAAGTTCAAGCATAAGGAAATTTGTAGCCTAATCTCAAAAGACATCTGAGAAGATTTTTTTTTCTTCAAAACAATATCCTATCAAGGAATGTCAGTCAATTTATACTAATAGTATGTTTTTTTCTATCTCTTTGCAGGTATGCGTGACATTTCGAGCGAGATGAAAGTTCAATGACACATTCGATGCGCATATGTTTATTGTGGTGAAACTCATATGAAGTGTGTGAACACGAAAACCAAGTAATTTAATTAAAATATTCATTTTGAGTGATTGGGAAATCCCGTACAGAACAACTGACGGTGGAAGAGGATGTGAAAAGAGTGGCAAAAGAGCGTCGAAAGGGGGAAATTCGATGGCATTTATTGCACTCCGTGCGCGAGTCTTTCTCATTTTCCAATCATTCAATATCAACCTCACACTCTATTCACCCCTTCTTTTTCTCCTCTGTCATGCAAACAGACATTCAATGAATTCTCTGCAACAGTATAGTAAATCGATAGAAAAAACCATTTTCAATTGGTGAGAAAGACGATGGCAACGTGACGTGGGGAAAAAGTGTTTCTAACATTCAGGATATTGCGAGGATGCCGAGATAGTGGAAGTTTAGAAAAGTTTTAAATCTAATTTGTTCCCGGAAGTCTTTTCTAGTGGAATTTATGGTTTTCCAATTTAACTATAGTGAATTGCATTTCTGCAACTTCCTTTGTTTCACAATGCTTCAATTTGATCTCTCGTTATTGTCTTAGCTCTGCGATTTTCTCTCTCATATTCGTGAGGATACGAAGAATATCGTAATAGGGATTAGGAAAACTGTTTTTATTTTCATAAATTCAGGCTCGTATATCAAATAGATTGCTGAATAAATTTTAATCAAATTAGTTTAAAATTGATTTTCAAAAGTATTAAATTTTATACGCGTGTGCACATTTTATGACTAAATTGAATTAAGCAAACATTGGCACATATAATATTAAAAATTATATTTTCGGCTACCATAATAACTTTTCGAGTATTTTGCTAAGAATCGCACATGTCAAGGATTGCCTCCTGGCGTCTGCGATATGGAGTGTTTGTCCATTTGCCTTCAGGATGCGAAATGAATACATTCTTGGATCATTTGTTTAGGGCAATTTGCTATGAAAAATAAGTGGAGGGTGACAAAAGGGAAGGAACAGCAATCACCCATTCATTTTGGGGTGGGCGCGAAGGGTGGAGCATTACAGAAAATGGCCTTTGGGGCGTCAAAGCCAAGTTTGTTAGGCGGACAAGTTCAAATAAACAACTGTAATGTCAGTGAACTTTATCTTGTCGTCTTTGGCGGGCAAAACTCCATTCGTCGATTATGTGTTTTTGCACAGTTTCCCCACCCTTTTTTGTAAGTAGGTGGGAAGGAGGGCAAAGTTCCTCGTTTCAGCTTAAATAAATCCTGGCAGAGTTTCCATTGAACATCGCTTAAAGGAGCATTTTTCACGACACAAATTCGAATTAAGTGCCGAGATAGCGACAAGATGTATTGTGTTGGATGACTCTTGCTTCTTCGCTGACATGAATTTCCATTTCACTTGCCAATTGTTATTTTATCGTGGGAAAAAAGTTCCTTGTCCAAAGGGGAAGAGGAGTAAAAGCACCGCTGGCACTGCATTCTGTGAAGCTTCCTTGGAAATTAAACTCCCATGTCACTCTTCAAATGGGTAATTTATATTATATATATGTTTGCTCTCGAGATTTGCAGAAGACGAGAGTCTCGTCTCGTACTACCGTCAGACAAGTGGTGATTTTATTATTATCGATAGAACTATAAAATTCGTCTTTTATCGTTTGATGCCACACATACAAAATAAACAGTAAACATTCCTCGAGACTAAAGAACGTCCTTCCTCGTTAGATAAACAGGGTGTGATTGAATTTATATATCTGTTTTATAGTCAAATATTTAATTTAGTGAGCTCATCATGCTGAAGAGCATCCAAAAGAAGGGCTAATTTGATTTCATGAGTGTTAAATCACAGACTTCAACGACTTCATCTTCATTCGCGAATTTTCGTTGTTAAATGGACTTTTATTGGGTATATGAATAATTAAAATTTGAAGACAAATTACCCAGTTTTGGAACTTCTAACCACAACTTCCCTCTGGGCACTCAGAAGTAAATTCTTTTAATTCTGACTTCTTCGAGGAATTTCTCATAAAACAGCAGAGAATAATAATTTAACTGAGGAAATATCTTTTACTTTTACGACCATTCAAGTAAAGCCCTGATATATACGTTAGATTACTTACTTTTTTAAGTGTTTGACTTGAAGTTCTCAGAGAGAATCGGCTCAAGTCGACTTATAAATACATAATGAAACTTTATACCCACTTCTTTTAGTGAATTTACATAACCAATTATTGTCACGACGGTATATTTATTTGTATAAAACATTTATGTGTAAGCAGAATTATCCTGCAACAAACGCAAGGGATGATTTGGGAATATTTTCATATTTATTACGACAAATTGCTTTGCTTCCTCGGTCTTTTATTGTTGTGTGTGAGTTACCATAGATGTTGCTATGATCTAGCATAATTTGCATAGAGGGTGTCTTTGAGTAAGTCAATTCGAAGAAAAGATTGGTTAGAGTGAATTTGGTGTGCAATAATTTTGAATAAATCGATGTTTCATGACCTCAAAGTCGCAATCTTTAGTAAGTTATGTGGGCGACTGTGAATATCTGACGGGGGAAAGTGACAAAAACATCCCCAGGAACACTTGAGGGTGGGTTTTCACTGGGTGGGGGACTTGTGAACAGTCTAAACAGGAGTGAGAGAAGAAATCGAAGTGGTGAGAGTGAATTCCAACAAATTGATCTCATAAATTATTTATTTTCCAGGTTTTTATGTGTCTTGTCGTAGAACCGACGCCACCATGGGCAAAAAATGGTTCAGCAAGGAGGGGAATACATTACAGGGATGAATTCGCCTCCTTGTGTTGCCTGGTGGCCCCAAAAATGGCATAAATAGCCAAAGTGAATGCTAGAAGCGCGAGTAAAGTTTTTCACATTCACCAATTCTACTCCGGTTTTTTCTTCTCATCCCGACATGTAAATATTTATACTCAAATGCGAGGAGATGTTTAATGCTAGATCGTGAACTTCTTGCCACCCACGCAAGGCCTTATTCGCTATTCTCCTCCTTTTAGCTTTTTGTGTCCGCACCCTCTAGTGAAAAGATCACCATGAAAATAATGTATTTATGGACTTTCATGATTCACACTATAAGGAAGAGGCATACATAAATCACAATCAAAGTGATGGACTTTCCTGTGGCTCTCAGTGTGGCTTGCGCTTTGAACAGAGATGGTGTACGTATATCTCAAAGTGGGAAAGTAAGACAATAGCAATTTATTGCTTCAAGGCGAAAGTGGAATATGATCAACAAAAGAGTACAAGATTGAGTTTATTCAACCAAAATTTCCACTCAAAGTGAAATTAAAATGAAGATTCTCATTTGGAATATTTCCTTCTTCACGTCGTGGCCCTCAAAAGCCTCCACTGTGCGCCTCTTGTGTTTGATATTTTTGTGTCTGAAGCACTGGCAAACCCTCGGAAAAACAGTCGCCCTTCCCACACACGTTTTCGCGTCCCTCTCCAACCTCCTCCAACATTATAACAGACTTCCAATGTTTCTAACAACTTGCTTGAATACACTTTAATTAGGCGAGCTTTCGTAACCATATCTCGTCTGAAGAAAGACAAATTTTCCATCTTTCTCTCTGTCTGTTTCTCTTCGTCTTTGACTCTCAGTGTATGTGTGTGTGTGTGTGTGTGTGTGTGTTTTCTTTGAAAAGGAAAACATAGCATAAGAAATGTCATTAAACTTTTCAAAGTGCGGAATTGAATCAATATCAAATGAGGATGCTTTCCTCATGACGCGCACCTCTGAAGCACTCCAACCATTTTCTTGTTTAGCGTCTTCCCCTTTTTCGTCTGATAAGCTCCTTTTCCCCCATTTGCCACTGTAATTGTGATCGGAAAATTCGAGGAAGAGGAGAAAAGTAGGTCGTTAATATTGAAAGCAGCTAAGGTTTAATCCAAGGATAAGACTATACAAAGTCGCTTTAAAGAAAGCTTGTATTATATCAGGTGAAGTTAAAAAAAAAAAATTTCCAGCATTATTTGGTATTGAAGAACGGAAAAAGGTTGAAAGAAATGATATAAGACATGAGTTCACCACTACTTCGGAACAACCCAAAACATAACATCTTGATTTCTCACAGAGTCTCTATTGGGTCTTTGATGTGATTTTTATGTTTACTTTCTGAACCTCTCAATGACAAAGTCAATGGTATATGGAATGGCAATTAATAAATTTACGTCTAAATCTGAGAAAATATCTCCCAACCTTCTCGCTTCACGCTTTACTCTCCTGTTCGCCTTGATTAATTTACTGAAAGTGAAATCATGTTTCTGTGGTTCATTGAGGGGTGAAAAGCTGAGAGTGTGGGAGCTTTTTTGGTCCCACTCACTCTCTAGCTTTTCTCCAAATATAATCGTGTGTTATTGATTTATCTTGTGAGGATTTCTCCTCATATGCCACATATCCTTGGCTGCGTGAGTCTCTGTAATTAATTCAATTGCTGCCGCAGAGTCTCGTTTTTCCTCCTATCGTCAATTCAAAGGGAATTATTGAGGATTCTCTGTGGAGAACACATGGCTGCAAGTACTCGGGAAGTCATGCAGACACTTCTCATGATATTCCCACAGTATCATTTCTCTTGATAATTCGCCAAATGTGTTGAATATGATTAACCCCTTTTCCACCTCGCTTTACCATGAAAACTTTGGACTGTGTGTTGGGACACTTTTGTTAGAACGAGCCAAATGTGTGTTTAGAGATTTGTGAATTGTTTAATGGGTGCCAAATAGAAGAATAATTACACTGGGGAAGCCACTTGAAACCGCTTTATTATAATAAGAGTCTGGATTGTGGGGCATTTTGGTAGATTTCTGGTCGATAGCTTAGAAAGCGACTAACAATGAGATAAAAAAGTGGAAAAAAGTCAGGGAACGATTGGAAATATTTGCTGATGGAATGTGTGAATTAAAATTACTAGCTTTCTTGTGACTTTCGTATTTCGCTGAGCAAACTTTATCTGCTTAATAACTGGTGCCATCAAATTATTTATTATCCCTTTTTATCCAAAATGAAAATTCACTACATATGTCCGTGTTTAAGGAAGAACAAGAATTTCCTGCAATATACTTTCACAGACGATGTTAATATTGAAATTTGTTCTTTCAAAGAGAAAGAGAGAGAGAGAGAGAGAGAGACTAATTTATCACCCCCAAAACTTAAACTCGATGGGAAAGATTAAATTAGGCGATCCTCGCCCGGCATTGTCTTGCAAATTGGATTTAATTGAAATCACTGTTCTTTCTAATTTGACTTGCTGAATCGCCATGGTGGGGCGAATTTGGCCTTTTTCACAGAGGCAAAATCAACTTTATCAACTTTTTGCTCTTTCACTAATTGGACAGAGCTTTGCGTTGTCATGTGAATAGCTAAAGAGTTGCTGGGTTATATAGAAACATACATATATGTACCTAAGTCACCTTACGTTCTTACCCTATTTACTTACATACATTATGTGATTTCGGTGAGTTGTCCACCACATTTCTATAGTTACGGCATCCCTTGAGGAAGCCTATTTTACCGTACAAAAAGCAGAAAATTGTGTGATACAGCCGGAAAAGAATTCAAGACTTGTGAGAAGTTTTACAAAGATAGTCTCTATGAGCTTTTGAAAAGGAATATTTATTTAAATTCTCTTCAAACTATCAATTCTATGAGAAATCTCTTCCACTTTCGCTTGACAAGATATGAATAGTAATGGGAAAATTGCTGTTGAGATATTGTCTCTCTGTGGACTTCCTTCTTTGTGCCTAAGCACAGCTTTCTTCCACAGCTTTTTATTCAGATTGAGAAGGAAAGTCACTTATCGTGTATTTGTTGAAATTCATATGACTGACTGTTTGGATATCTCACACCTCGTCTCCGAAAACTCTCCGTCTGTGTCCATATATGCATGTATATGGGAACAGCAGAGATATCTCCACTCCGCCTTGGGGGTTTAAGGGGTGAGGCCAAGAGGCTCGGGACAGTGAAACAGAGATGTCGGATTTTCGTCAGTCAGTTTTCACAGAGGGTGAATTTCCAGCTTTTTTGACAATTCCATGAGACTCTGGGGGTACAGGACAAATGATGCTTGGGAGAGATGCCACACAAGAATGCTGTGGATGTGGGATAGAAAGGCGAACCCACACAATTGAATTGTGGATGATATTAGGAGAAATTTCACTTTCCATATACGCTCACGTCAGCCATAATTTACATAGAAGAATACTCTATCTCATGCACAGCAAATGCTCCAAAAATTGCGTACATGTTTCGCTGAGGGGGTGAGAGCTTTCTCCAGGGTAAGAGAATAGCATAACAAGTATATGAATTTGATGGAGGGCAAAGTTGAAGAATCCATAGGCCAAAAATACACAAGACGCCACGATGAAAGCTCACATTCTTCGATGGGTGGGTGAGGGAATGAGTATTGGGTGGCATAGGAATTGCTATGTGAGTCTAAATGCAAATATTTCTTTCGTCCTTTTATTCCAATCCTCGTATTTACGAGTATTTTCTGCAAGAGTGTTTTCATGCCTATTTCTCCATTCACGACACTGCCAAAAAATTCCTTTCATTGCTTCTCCTCCCCAATTCATCGAGAGCTCTCTCTCGCTCTCTCTCTTTCTTCATGGTATTTGTGAATGCCTAACGAGATGCTAAGATGTGGGGTTGGGAGACGAGAGTATAGGCAGAAAAACAGCAAAAAGTATAGCGGGAATGATTCGCCGATGGTGAATTTTGCACGGTATACCAATTTCCACTAATATCTCACTTCTTGCTCTGTGTTACAAGACACAGAGCAGAAAATTGTGTGTAATCGATGAAGTTTCTGATGATTTTTCCTCTGCTATTTCGGTAGCATGACCCTAGCAAAGAGACCAGTGTATGTATGTAGCCAGTGTGGGAAAAGCTCCAAATCGACAGCCAGGAAAAAACGATGATGAAAAGCTCGTTACATTTCCCAGTGTGTGTCTGTGTGATTCTTTTTTCAGACTTCGGGTATGATTTGTTGTTCATGTGAAAAACTTTATGGATGAAAAATCATAAATAAGCACCACGATTTTGTACATAAATTTTTGGTCCATTTCCTCTCTCTTACGAATACAACTCCCGTGACAACTTATTGAAAATTATATATGTCAGTTTTGCACCCAACGTCCTGTCTTTTGTCATCGGCTATTTTATGTATGAGTGCAACTCTTTTATCTGCCCATTTGGTCGTGCAGTTGTTGGTGCGGGGATTGCCGAGAGGGGAATCAATAGAAATTGTTTTTGTTCTGGGATTTGTGCAAAAAGCCCCGTTTTCAGTCCCCATTCAAATCTCTTAGGATCAGTAAAACAATTAAAACTCAACTTTTAGAATATTTCATTTGGAATTTATGTGTAGGTCGACGCCAGAGGGTGAGTGTGGGTCAGGAAAAAAGATTAAGCCGATGAAAGTGATTGATTTGATAAATTGAGTGAAAAACGTCCTTATAAATTAACTGTGATTTAGGCACATTGTGCGGGAGTCAGCGTTTTTTTTTAGCAATTTCCTTTAAACCCAGGTCGAATGCTCGCCTGAGGAACTTTTCACTTTATCACGATGATCCTGACCTAAATATTCAGAAATCTGTAGTTATGTTTTATAATCTCTCTATTTTCTCTTCTTCATACATTTTTCAATAGACATCTTCCACCTTAGTCAAGCAACCGTGATTGCGAAGCAGCAAAAGAGCAATCTTCTCCGCCCTGGAGGAAATTTGCTGACAGTGGAATTGAATAAATTTTCCGCTCAAAGGAAAATTAATTGAAGAATTAGGCATTGAGAGCCTCATTCATGAATATTGAGTATATATTCGTGTGCCAAAAAGGGTTTGGCAAAAAATCCGTTTCCACCCTTTTTACTCTGAAATTGAGATTCAGCAATTAAAATGGGATTTGGTGAGGGGCTTATCGACAATTTGGCCAACATATTTTTCAAAGTTGCTCTTCATAAACTTTTTTCTGCCCACAATGTATGTACATACATATCAGAACATGTATAAATTTCATAATGAAGTCAATGGTACTAAAAAGTGAATATAAAAATGAATGACGAGTAATTTTACTCTGGGAATTAAAATGATTGGTCCGTGTGGCTTTTTCCGGTTGTCCCATGAGAACCCAGTGCTTATGAAAATATGACTGAATAAATATTTTAAAATGTTGCGAAAAACGCGACATAGTGATTGTACAATGGGCAATGCAAACGCGTGTGTGTGTTTTTATGTATGTGTGTATATAAATTGTTTATTAAAATAAATGCCTCTGTTGATCATAAAAACATGCAGCATGTTGTTCAATCGACCATTTCCCGAGATTTAACCCAGATACTTTTTGCGTATTTGCGTATCATCATTACCGTGAATGACCCTAACCGCTTGATTGCAGTGCTAGTTTTACACTTTTCCACCAATTGAATTAATTTTCACATTGTTTGAGGTTCTCTGGGGAGCGCTAAAGCGGACCTGAAAAATTGTGACGATGTAATTGAACGGGTGAATTTGTTAAATTACCGTATAAAGAGATTTTATCATGTCGGTTTGAGCTTTTACGGTTTATGGATTGGAAGAGAGCTTTCCGCGGATAATTTTTTTTTAATTCAACGAACTGTAACATGAGCTTATACACAATATGTTAGAACACATAAATAATATATGTGCGAATAGTCTTTAAATCTGAATAATTCTATGACTCTATTAATTTTATAGACTCATATTAATCTCATATTTAAATAAATTTAAACTCTGTTTATTTGTCCTTTGTTGTCCCGGTGCTTTTTATAGCTGTGCTCTACAAACTCATCCAAAGCTGCGCGTCATTGTGCTAAATAATTTGACGATATGAATGTTATGAAATATATTGTGAGAAACAATTGGAAACTGTAAATGGCCGCAATTGAAATACACTCACAATATGGGTTTGATTTATCGAAATCAGCACGGAACAAACACACAGCATAATCAAACGTGACGAGAATTGATTTGCAAATTTTATACTGCCACTGAAACTATTCACGCCAAAGCACACCAGCTTTTTTCCCATGTTGACATGGGTGGGTAATCCACCCTCGCATCTTTTGCAATCATGCCTCGGAATTGCGCGAGTGTGCGAATTGTTTGTATTTGTGGCTGCTTCTCTGAGTAGTAAAATTGAAATATCGCTGGCCGAAACGGCGTACTGAAAGATAAACCAGATAGCAGACTGATGGCGGAATATTTCACGGAAGGGTACATTCAAATATCAGCAAAAGCGTCAAAAGCTCATTTGAGAATCTCATAATTTCGGAAATTGAGGAAATGTAATGAAACTATATTGAAAATGTTTGATACGTAAAATTTCACCAAATTGTGACTTCAGTGATTCCACAAAAAAATTTTGTTCGGTTTGTTTCTGGATGATATGCGAAATAATATTTCCAATATTTCCTTATTAACGTTATTATGTATATTTACAATTTATTTCACTGTTCTCATATAATTTGATTTGAAAATTTCTAAATATATATGAAAACTCATAAAAAAGCAATCAGTCAGGAAATATGTACCAGTTTTGCCAATTTACCGCAGAAAATTGTGGATGGTATTTACCGGAAATTCTACATATTTATTCACATTTAAACCACTTCATAAACCTTGATAGATCTTTTATTGTTATTATTGAGTGAGAGAAGTTATTATTGAATGATTTATATTAGATGAAAAATTGTAGAGTTTAGTATAAATAATTTAACACGAAAGCTCATCATCAATTCGTATTCAATATTATTAAATGGAAGTTAATGATTCATAATGTTTCTTGCCTACTTCAGGATGAACCATTTTCTCAAAATTGACTTGGAAAAATGAATATTCAGGTGATTGCGCAATAAACTCATTTCGGTAGATACTTAAAAGTTGTTGTAAGAAGAGAATTAAGGTAAAATGCAGAATTTCTTAATTTTACCTAAAAGCTCAGTTAAGCTTTTACATAAGTAGAAATTTTCATTTTCTGGTTTTTTGTTTGTCAAGACATGCACAAAAGCTTCAGGGTATTTTCTTGACAAGTACATGCGAAAGTTTTGGAACGAGTAAAGGCGAAAAGCTCTTCTCATGAAAGTCAGAATGAAGTCAAGAATTTTCAATCAATTTGACAAGATGTGTGTGTGTGTGTGAGGCTTTTTGTGTATCAATATTGGTTGTGAATTAGATTTTCAGTTCAGTGGATTTGTAATTGGGCCTTCTATCCGTTGAATTTTGCCAGGCGAGCTTCTCCGAAGCTTTATGGCGTTAAATTTTTATGCGATGCGAGGGTTTGGGTGTTCTGGAGGAAAACAAGTAAAAGTACGCCATTTGTTCGCACATTTTCAAATTCCACAGACTTTAGTATGAGCTTCAGTGCAAAGGAACCCACGTCAAATGATTTTCTCTCCTTCAGCGTGTGTATACTTATCATCTTTGGGAGGGAAAAAAATTCTTCAACAGCTGAAAGGGATGGTAAATTGCTTTGCCCTCTTCTGCCGACTTCCTTAGTCGAGAAACCTCCTCGCAGTCTTCGTGGCAAATTGAGCTTGCTCACCAGAATCTTCTCTCCATACACACAAATTAGGCATTCCAATCCCCTTTTCTCTCGAGTCCCAAAAATATGATTGATTGGAGGGCATGCTGGAAAATATTGATAATTCTGTGGGCGGGAGAAAAATCTCACTTGGGAAATGAATTAGAAAATTTACCACTGAATATACAGGAATATCCCACAGATGGTGTGAGAATGTGATAAAAATTTCCATAATTCAGTCAATCTTCTCCATTTGCTCCCCCTTTTTTATCTCATCCAACATGAAAAGAAATGTGAGACTATTTTCTGCTCATTTTTCGCGGGAAATCCACGGAAAAAATCACTTTTTATCTTGATTTTGACGTATGCTTATATTACTCATGCCGTCTTGAAAGCATGAAAATCAGGTGAAAATCCCGGAAAATATAATTCTGCGAGGAATTTTTTCATACCTGGTTGACTTCTTAAAATCAGTTGGTGAATTTCTCTCTCTGTCAGAAGAAATTTTGAAGATTGCTAGACTACCAAAATAACAACCCAAAATCTGAGGGATATTCTTGTAATGAATTTTCCTGGTGTAACGTACGAAAGTGCTATTTATTCGCCATATATGTGGCATCTTCAATTTGCATATCAAAGTTATCAAATCATTTCGCTCTTTTAATGTATTCCATTCTTATCACAGCTCACACGTTCTTCATCATGTGTGTATGTGGATGTTTTTCCTTAGGTTTTCCCAAGGCGAAATTTTCATGGTGACGTGAAGCGGAATGAGAATTGAAAAATAGACGTGAGATTGCGTCAATGAGCAAGAAATTATCACAGCGATGTGTAACATATGAGATTAAAGTGTGGAAAATGTGCGTGATATCGAGCTGGTGATGATTACCATCAAGAGAACATGAAACTGAATTTACTCATATACATTAGATATAGGGGTAATATTCAAATTAGGCGTATAAGGCAAAGTGACTTCTGAATTTTATTGTCATGCTTGTTGCAGTACCCAAACACAAACTCATCAAATGTGTAGTAAATGTGACTTTGTTTTGGCAGAGACATGCTTTTTGTGAAGTTCTCATGGTAAAAGCTCACCTCTTCAAATAGCTTTGCAAGGGTGAATTTAGGTGAAAAATCACCACAAAAATGATGGTAAATCTCTTCACCAGCACACGAAATAGGGAAAATAAAAGTGTTGGTTTCCGCAAATTCACACCTGTTTTTTCACTTCCCCACAAAATTACCTCCACACACGTGAAAGTTTGAGTTGCTGTGGGTGGTATCGTATGGGAATTTCTCGTGTTAATTGACTCTCAATGGAGCAGTGAATTCAAGCTCATAATTCCACTCTATCGCCCTTCTCTTCTGCGTGCAATGCTCAACTAGACCAATAACATACCGTGAGATTACCATGGAATATTGCTCTGCTTTTGCGGGGAGATCATTATAAGTTGTGTATGTGTGTGTATTACTGAGGAGGAGAAAGAGAGACAGGTAGTTATTGAATGAAGTAAGTGTTCGAACGAACGAGGATGTGTTCTTCCTGCATTTTCAGACATTCAATATATTGGAGATATCGCTCCAATTACACTAAACAGGTTATCGTGTATCCATTGAGTGCAGATTTCACTCGAATTCTCACGAAGGTATTCTGGTCCTGGAGGAATACATACACCCAAACATGTTGGTTGGAACATGGCATAATCTTATTGAGGAATTTTCTGTTTGACTTGCTCAGTAAATGAGGTATTTATGGTAATTGGTTCGATAGCGCTGCTCCATCTCTCATTTTGAGCTCCCCTCTTTCCTCTTGGCAAACATTTTCTTTTATCAAATGGGGCTTTCAGATTTCTGCTCTTCATTGTTCCTCCATTTCTGCACTTAATTCCTCTTTGTCGCCTCTTTCCACCCCCCACCAAGTCTGCTCTTGTTTCTTTTCCAGAGTGAAATTTCCTTACATTCTCAACTTAATGTAATTACATACTTTCACTGTTTATATTTACAACAATTTGTGAGTGTGAATCCTTGGCAGAAAGAATCTCTCTTACTTTGCGTGAAAGTTTAAAGTGTACAGGAGTAATAGAGTTATGAAAACGCCTGGTATTCGTTAAAACTAACTCGTGAAATATATCCAAAGCACCAAAGTTTTCACACGCGAAACTGGAGAAGGGAAGTCTGGCGAAAAAGTTAGAAGAGTGAGTGTTGAAAAACGCGCAACTCAGAATGCTTTAATGTTTTATTGCATTCGTGGATGAGACTGTACTTCATTTCTCATTTTTAGCGATATGTCTTTTTTTTGCCTAAAACAGGCAAAGCTCGAGGGGTTACCAAGTATCAAATGTAAAGATATCGTATTGCAATGCCACGTAGAGTTCATTGCTGGACAACCTGATATCTTTTTGGGGAACCTTTAGCATTTTTCCAAGCTCCTAAGAAGGCGAGAGATTTCTACTACATATATTCGTATATATTCAAGCAAGATGCTGCCTGCACAGTGAGTCTCATATATGAAGTGAAAAATTTGCGGAATAAGGAAGGATAATAGGACAGTTGAGTGAAGTAATTTTACATCCTTTACTATTTATTTATCTCACTTTTGCCCCACTTTTTTACCCAACTTGTTTTCACATCTCAAGAAGCTCCAACATTTTTCGACTTGAGAGTAATGTGAGAAGCATTTGTGGGGCAAAAAGTCAAGATGGAAAAATCTTGGGTGAAAAAGCTCCGGCAAAATGTCTCATAAACAAACGAAGAGGGGAAAATTCATGAGCTTAATTTGATATATAGTGTTGTACGGAAAATCTACGCGATTTCTTGAAAATATATTTCTTCATGCAAAACTCTCATGATTATTTTTATGTAGAGCATTTTTTGTGGCGCGCAGCAGCTTTTGAAGCCGCCACACATGAATAGAGGCTCGGTTACCACTGTATGTTGCAATATTTTGGATTATGAAGAAACGTGGTGAACATTTGTTACACTCTATCTCATGACACTGGGGTGAATTGGGGTCTAGAAGAGCACCAAAAGCCTCTCCTTCTCGTTGCCGTGATGGATGGAGAAATTAGGCGAGAATACAGAAAAAAAATTCAGCATGACCAAAAGATCCTTCCTACACAAAAGTTACAAGTGAATAAATTTTCAAAGATAATTATGTCACGTTCTCATGTGCAGCGTAAACATTTTAAATTATAATCGCAATGGCATGATCTCTCCTAATCCAAATTGGTAAACTTTTTTCTCGTGTTGGCTGCTTGAAAGCTCAATGAAACATGTACTCTCCAATTTTATGCTTGAATTGATCTTGAGGGAAATTTATGGGATTGCCCCGAGAGTGAAAACTTTGCCATTTCTTTTTACATAAAATTCCTCCTAAAATTTAAATTACACCTTCAAGTGTGGATGAAGCCTAATTTATACAGTTCGTATTCTGGAAGTATTTAGCAATTGCCACCATTGCAAAGTAACTCATGAGAAGCACAGAAAATCCAGGTTGAGAAATACATAATTTTGCTCGAAAAGCAATCTTATTCAATGGAGGGAAGTATTTCACCCCTTTCTTGGCTTTTTCATCGCGCGTGTTGCGATTATTTCGGTATTTTGTTGACTCTGTGAGAAAACAATTATTTATTGAGCACACTTCCGGTTAAAAATGAGTGAATTTGATCAACACTTTATCAAATTTGTCTTTCTAAAGTGAATGAATAAAATATTTGGCACTTGTAAATAAATTCCTCGAACAGGAGGAGTGTTCAAATATTTAAGACAAATCCTTTTTCTTCCCTTGTTTTTGAGAACATAATTAATTTAACTTTTAACTCTGCAATGTATTCTCTTGAGATTAAATTTCTCGGTCTGTTTTAATGAAAGTTGTACTGATTGCTTGGCACAATTTGTTTTTTTTTTTTGGTCGGTTGACGCTTATTCACTTTGTAAATAGTATTGCAAGAGAAGTTAGAGTGAAATCAGTGCATCTTTGCAGTAAATTTCACAAGAATACTTTACAAGTGAGTTTAAGGAGCGTTCCTAGCATTTACAGAAGTTGCAAACATTGAAATTTGTCCCCATGTTTCCATAATGATGTGCAAAGACGGTGCTTTGACTCAGGCAAGAAGGAGAGTGGGTGAAAAGTGTCCTCTTCTGATAAGTTCTATGCAAAGTCCTCGAGATACCAAGCATGGAGTTTCGGCTCCAAACTACCAATGTTGGAGCAATTGTCAGGCCGGAAAGTGAGTGAAACACAAGAGAAGGCCTCTCTCTTGTTGAATTTATGCAGCTTAAATTGTGAATTGTCCCATGAAACATTCTCAACTTTATCACCCCGCTTCAACCGTTGAAATTCCATGAGAGTTCATGCTGGCTGAAAGATGATTCATATGAATATCAAGAATGGCACTTATATTCCACTTTGCTGCAAGAATATTCCATACATATATATGCATGTATGTGAGGATATTCTCTATTTTCTTCTCACCTTTGCTTCTTCATGAGTTCTAGGTACATGATGTATTTTTCTATGAAAGTTTATACGATTCTTGTGCATCCTCACACCCACTTTGCTACTTGTTCGATTGCTCTTGTCTTGGAGATTGAAATTCAATTTTATTCCCATCTCCTCTATATTGCCTCATTTCCATTTCCCAAAGAGAATTTCCGATGGAAAAGCCCGTATAGCATGATGTTGGAAAGGGATTTAATGTGGCTTTCTGGGAAAATTTTCTAAATACACATTAAGCAAATAGAGGATAAATCTGTGACTTTGCCAAAGTAAATTCACTTGACTATTAATATATTGCATTCAAAGAGTATCCCTTCGTCTTCCTATTTGCTCAACACCACGGGACATCGTGGAAAGTTTTCCCAAAAATTTCCATAATGTGAACGAGTGAAAATCCCGTGATATAAAATGCAAAACACAAGTTGGAATAATTCTGTCAAGTTTCACAGTCGTAAATTCATATGAAAATAAGTCTCCTCCACGTGGGAGTGTTAAAAAGGTTAGGACCACTTGAGGGTTGAGCTTTGGGGATGTCTAACAAATATAAATCATACGTTACATTTGAGATAATAGGGATTTTCAGTTGGGAGGACTTTCCACCTGTCAAATTGCGGCCAACTTCCCGTGAAAATGGGTTGTTCTACACAAATAGACACATTGTTTTCATGTGTGCAAACTTTGAAATGGACTTTTTTTCCACACTGATGCGGTCTGCCTTTGTTCGCAAATTACCCCGAAAGCTCTGCGACAAAGTGTGAGCTTCAATGTGTAATGTTGTTCAATCAAGGTGCGCTAATGAGAGAGTTCGTGGTTGGATACATTGCTAATTTTTTTTTGTATCGAAGAGGTTTTCTGTAAGAAGAACTCTTTTAAACTAACCTTACACATTTCAGAGAATAAGGTTTAGTTAAAAATGTATATGTTTGGTCAAAAGCTCCAACCGTTGCAGGAAATGTAGGAAACTTTACAAAGTTAGAGTGCAATTTAGTATCAGGTTAATTAACTTCCTGTTGGATATTGATTTTATGGACGCAAAATACGTCTAGGTTTCCCTATATTTTTAAGGGTTTTTTTATGCGACATTTTCCACAAATTTCGTGATACAATTTCAGATAATTGAGTTAATTTGTTATATGTTCGAAGTTCAGAGGAATAGCAGATGAAAGAGACAGGAATGAATTGCAAATTTTTAGACATTCGGCA
Organism: Phlebotomus argentipes; assembly: GCF_947086385.1. Classification (NCBI taxonomy): domain Eukaryota; kingdom Metazoa; phylum Arthropoda; class Insecta; order Diptera; family Psychodidae; genus Phlebotomus; species Phlebotomus argentipes. Next base: position 904,062 of record NW_026776181.1, on the reverse strand, counting down.
CAAAGACCTTTGAAATATACATAAAGCAAAACAACGCACTTCATCTTCTCTCTCTCCCTCAGTTGCATTCAGGATAAAACAAATTGCATTGTAAATTAAAATGATGTGTACTGTGTGCAGAAATAGAAAATAGCGGTGTCATTGATATATATCACAATGATGGTGAAATAGAGAAACGGTGGCGGATGTCATAAAAGGAACAGAGAAAAAAGGGACATGACAATAACATGGTGACACGAATAGAGAGACTTAAATAGGAAATATATAGGAGACAAAGTGAGTTATTCACATAACATTTCTCCGGATGGGACAACAATATCAACAGGAGCTTCTGATGAATGCTGAGTGTCTCTTGCGATTAATAATTGGTAAGTTGGATGTCTCATCAATCAAGTGCAAATGATGAAAGGAGAATTTCTTTTTCATTGATTTTGACAGTGATATTTCCGCATTTAAATTTATTGAATGACTTTCTCAGTGAATTTTCTGAGACTCTGGAAAGAAGAACTGACTTTAAACTCTTTTACACTTCACTTGAGATTGCAGAAGAACTTTAAATCATTTGTTTTACTCATTGTATGTGTGAAACTATATATATATGCACTGAATCTTCGTTGCAAATTCAAAACATCGTCATCTGAAGAGGAAAATAATTCTCGGAAGATCCTCAGTGAAAAAAGTTGTTTTTGACGGAATAATACGCAAAGTTTTCTTTAAAGAATTAGACCGGAACAGAAAGACACAAACAATAGAGAAACTTTTAGAAAGACGGACATAGAAATTGAATATCGTATAACCACTAGATGAATGTTATTGTGAAAATCCAGTTTTAAGAATGTAATGAAAAGTTTCTTAACGACATTATCTTAGACCCTCAGGCTGCAACCTAATTTGGCCAAATTGCACTCAAGTCGGTCGTTACAATTGTAATTGCATATTTTGTGGGATAACCGAAGTAATTTCAATGTGTATAAATTGTACAAAGTGGTAGCTTAAAAATCATTATCCATGTAGCGATTGTAAAAGGAAAAAGATAGTAAAAGAAAGTTAAGGCCTCCGGAAAATGCTACAATGCACTTTTGTGTAATGTCGCCAGGATAAAGTGTGTGTGCGCGAGTGAATAATACGAGATGGGATATTACGATATATAAAAACAGAATGCCCTTAATGTCATTTTAATGCTACTCCACTCTTGGCATAGGCGAGAGAAAGAGCAAAAGATAATTCAGGACAGAAGAACTTCTTTTCTAGGTGGCTTTCCTCCCACCAAACTTCGTCCGCCTCTCAGTAGTTATGATCCTTCGTGTGTCTTTTACCTCCCAGGAAGTCTTGGTGTCCTCACATTCCCTCCCCCACCTCATGGCCGTCACTTGAACATTACACGAGTGTCCTGTGGAAATGCCATAATATGAATAAATGTATATCATTGGCGAGAGCGGCCGTATTATGAGGCATAATCCCGCTTTAACTTCTAATCCTTCTGTGCAGAGGGTGAATATTAATTCTTTCGCTCACTTCTTTTTAACACCCCGCCACGTTTAAATGATTTTGTTAATTCCACTGGGAGCAAAAGCATGGTAAAAAGGGACAGATAAATCCCCTCAACACACCACGAAGTTTTGCCTGAAAATTCAATTGTGAACATATAATCAGCGATGTCGTCTTTTTTCCACAATTCCACTTCTTCATGAATTAACAATTAATTTATGCTCTCTTCTTCGTTGCTCAGAAAAGTTATTTCACCTGTGCGACTTCCAACACCTGCTCATCCAACTATGCATTCAATTTTTCTACCATTTAAGATGGCATTTACGCAAAAAGTATTGTATGAAATTGGAGTTCTTAGAAAATTTCATCATTAGATATAGTTTCGTCCGTTTTGTCTATATATTCTCTCTGATTTTGGTATCTGTAAAAATAGTTGAAAATTGTTGAATTTGTTATAAATTTCTCACATAGTTTGGATGAATTGCAGAAAGTTTCAAGCCCCCAAATTCCACTTCCTGACACTGTTTCCATTTCATGCCAACCATTATTTTCAGTAATAGCAATATTTAAATATTTACAAGTGTGTTTAGTTGCTATAAATTTATATCAGTACTGCGCTGTACTATCCCAAAACACTCTCTTATTGTGTCCTGTGTGAAAAGTTTCTCCCGTATGAGCTTTTTCAGCGCTCAATTGTGGTCTTTTCACACCCAAAACTCTCTGCATTCTTCTTGGTATTATTAAATTTCGGCGACGGCAAAATTTATGCAATTTCATCCCAGATCATGCAGATGGGGAGAGACAGATTGGTGTAATTGTTTGATGAGACCAATTTGGTGGTATTTTTTTCTGCCCACCAGTTAAAATGCTTCATTTCAGCGCAATATTTAATATTTTTACTCAGATGATGACTTTTGGCGAAAAATTCATCTGCCCCCAAACCGCGTGATAAAGTAAGAAATTGTATAGACAGTAATAGAAAAGATGAGAGAAAGGGAGAGAGAGAGAGAAAAAAATGGATTTGGGTATGCCAATAGCTTTTATAATGCGGCAGATGGTTTTCCCACCAAAGAGACCATTTCCCTCTCTCACAGGATCATTTTTATACATCTGTGCCAAATATCCTATTTTTAAGTATCACTTCCTCTCACTCTGGTGGAATTTGTGGAAGAGGAATTGTGAGAATATTCCGTATGGTAACTTGTTATACAGAATAATGTAGTTCTTTATGGGTTTTTCATGCTAAAACTGAGCTTTTCCCTCCCTTTCTGTCTCATTTCAGGTAAGCGGCAAATCCTGCCAAAGGCAGTTGCCAATTTCCCGGTAGAGTGAGTGTCCCCAAGAAGTTTCCTCATGTCTGGTGAGTGATTATCATTAAAATTGCCATCCCACTTGTTGGTATCGTACCACAAACGTTAGAAGGATTTCGGTAAAAGGTGTCTCAAATGAGTTGATTTGAGGGGAAATTCACATCGAAATGTGGGTGTCTCGGGAAGTGGGAAAGTCAAGCAGAGACACGGGAGCTTTTCCTGGGAAAACTTCCCCAATTTCCCAAGCTTTCCACAACCGCGTGTGCCCGCTGTTGGTCAAAAGCACAACAAGGATGCTTCTTTGCAGACTTTTACAGCGAATTCGCAAGCTATCCTGTTTAAAGGATTATTGTTAAAGCGTTTCGTGTCTTTTACATGAAAGGAAGAGGGTGATAATTTATTGTTGAAATTTTCTAACTTCAAAGTTTAACGATAGCATTCACAGCAGAATGTATTCATTCTGAATGAAAACTGGAATTTCTATAACTACAAAGTTTGAAAGGGACTTAAGAAAAGAGAAACTGTTGCAAGAATGTAAATATTTGCATTCATTTAGACATACAAATTAAGTGATTTGTTATACTGAAAAATTATAATTGTGAAATGAATAATATGGAAGTTTTGTTTTCATTATATTTCTTCAAAGTTTTCATATTTTCCTGTGCATTACATATGTACCTACACATTCGTTGTATGTAAGTAGAGATCTTCATATTTGCACTTTGCAAACTTCCGAGAAAAATACCGAGTCAAACTTCAAAGTTTTGATTGTAGCTCTTGGTATATGTATGTCTGTACATCCCTTAAGAATACCATGAGATTCGATGTTATTACAAGTTTCAGTGGATCGCCCCTAAAAAGTAAAAATTTCAAACATCACAAACAGACAAAGGGATTGGTAGAGTTCTGAAAAGGGTGAGAACTGTGTCTGTTGTTGAGGAAATAAATTAAGTGTTCATCTCTTCATGCAACTTTCGTGAATTTCCTCTCTTGTCTTGAAAAGTCCTTTTCATCCTCAAGTAGCTTTTGAACTGAGAGGAAAATAGTTGCTGAAATTTTACCATGCAACAAATATTATTGGGTGATTTTCCCTATTCAATGGAGAAGTTCTTGTCAACAAAACTATAAAATGACTGTGTCAAGTCAATTTTGCGATGTGAATGCTCCCAAATGTGACATGATAAATGATTTTCAGGTTCACCGCGAAATTTTCTGTCTCCTTATTGTCCTGATTAACTTCTCCCACACTTTCAATTTTATTCACCATCAAAGAATGTGTGGTAAAATGTATATAGCTTGGGTATAGGAGAAAATGTGCTAAATCACTTTGTAAACGCCCTCCGAACGGAGGAAGGGAGTCTTTCAATAGACGCCTTCCTGAACTCACGAGAGTATAAACTTCCACCCCATCGAAATAAGTAGCACAAAATGTGGGAATTTTTATGGCGACGGAAAATCCCTCATCATTTCACAATTGCTAATTTACCACCACCCCAAAAGCTCCCGACAAATTGGATTTGAGGCTAATCGTGGAATTATTCACATTTTTTGGAAATATTTTCCACAGAGTAATAAATGAAAGGCATGAGGAATTTAAGAGGATGTTCTATGGAATATTGAGTAAATCATGGGTGAAATAATGGAAATGAGAAGAGATGGGGCGGAATTATTCTATTACATATGATTGTGAATAGAGATTTACGAGGACTCTTGACACAAATACTCTTTATAAAGCATTATGCAAAAAACACCCCCAATTTTTATACATATATTGATTAAAAAATGATTTTATGAGAAATACGCGACACACGATCGAGATTGATGAAAACTTTTCTTTTCTAATATCAAGCGAGACTTCAAGGATGTGATACTGCAGGAGAAAATATGAGGAATCTCCCATAAGGATAATATTTGGCATTTTATGATTTGAGAGCCAACAGGCAAACATGGGTAGAAGTGAAGGAGATAAGTTACTAACAAAATAAGCCTGAGAGTGTTGAAATACTTTATGCAAACATGATAAGGATGGGAATTGAGTCAGCATCACTACACGACTGAACAATGAAAACTTTCAAATTGAAAGTGAATTTGATTAACAAGATTGATACGCAAATCCAATCAAGTGTACTTTATAGCCAAGAAACTCGCACGGTATGCGTTGTTTTTGGGTTTTCTCAGCCCTCAGGGAAGCATCCACCAGACCACTTGCAATACAATGAATGAGAAATAGAGGGAATTATTTCACCTACACAGAATAGTGCGGTATTTGGAAGTATTTAGGGTGAAATGTTTGACGAAAGCCAATTTAATGTGAGTATATTTTAGAGGTTATGACTGAAGTAATGCCTGTAATGTATATGGCAATAAAAATCACATTGATAACGCAGAAATGCAATAAAATAGCCACGCTTATATGCGGAGAGATGACGAGCTTATTCTATATCCATAAGAGCAAATAACTTTCAATAAACAAGGAAAATATCTTATGGTATTTCTTTGTTTTCTCGAAGAAGATAGATTTTCATTCTCTTTTCATACAGGAATTTCTTTATTAATTTAGCAAATATATACGTATATTAATTTATAAAGCGATAATCTTGACTGAGGAAAAATGTACATTTAAGATAGCAAATTTCCATACCGTCTTGATAAAACAGTTTTTCCTCGCAAACCACAAAGCTCTTAGAAACACTTCAGCATAAGAAAAGCTCTCACACATACGTATAGTATATGTAGGGAGCAACTTTTTGTTAAAAGTTGCTATTTCACATTCACAGCCTCAAAAAAGAGCTCTGTGACTCTCGCTGTTCAGAAAATGAAGTAAAAACAATGAACGGATACTAAACAATACACAAATGAGGCAAAATCTTCCATTGAAAATTTAAATGCGTCATTATTTTGAGCTTTAGCAAGCTCGCTCACACCGAAATTTTGTCATTGATTTCTACCCAATTCTGTCTGATGTTGCTGTACTTTTATCACCTCGCAAAAAAGGGGCTACAACCAATTGTTATTTAGGGATTGAATGGATAAGAGTGTGTCGAATAGACAATATACATAATCCATAGCTTTTTCTGTGGCAAAGTATTGCGAATATTTGTGAAAAGGGAAAACATCAACTAATGTATAAAAGGGAAGAGTGAAAATCATTCATATTGGGTGAATATAGAGATAACTTTCAGATATCCACTATGTTTTATGCAATAAAATTGTTAAAAAGCGAAGCACACAACTGCAAATATACGATATTTAGTTATATACAAAATATGATGTATTTTCAATATTAAAATTGTTCCAGACCAGCCATAGAGCTTTTTTCTGATATTCGCTCTATTTTTGAATTTTTCAACAAAGCAAAATAGTGAAGCTATATTCACTTTTCGTTGTTTTTGTGGTTCATTCACATGAATAGAGAAAAGAGAGGAACCGAATGCACTGATTTATTGACAATTTTCCTCACTCCTATAAGACTATGTACCACAATTTATGTTCGCAGTGAGCTTTACTTAAAAAATCATGGCAAGTGTGTGTTAGAAGGATTGCCGAATCTACATATATGTATACACCAAGTAGATTAAGGATTTCTTGTTATATGTCTTATTAATGGACTTTTGTACTAATAAGTAATTGAATTTTCTTGTGTCGTGACAAGATACTGGTAGTTTTGATGGCAAATTCACTTAAAAGAGCTCACATTCGAATAGAATTACAGTGTTTGGTGCTTCTTCCAGCAAGCGGACACCATTCCTGAGGAATACGGAGAAATGCAAATATATGCGGGAATTGTATATTAATTTCATACATTTCGCAACATATTCTATGGATCGCTTGCTGGCGAGAAGCTGCAACATAGTTCTCGGGCACATTGAGGCTGTATTGAATTAATTTAATTGTAATTTTGCATTTTCATACTCACAGAAAATGTTCATGCTCTGGCAAGTTTAAAATTTAATTTTAAATAGCCACATCTCAATGTCATTTTCTTCAGCATTGAAAGTGAAGCATGCGATGGAATTATACACCCTCGAATGTAAATAGGAGCGAGAAACTGCGAAACATTTAACATTCAAAGTGTTTTTTTTTCCTTTTAAAACGTTAGTGCATTAAAACTGTCTGCACCGGATTTTTGCTTAGAAGTTTGGGTGCATTATAGGTCCATATTTCTAAATAGAATGTTCGCATTTGTGAACGCATAGTAAATATTGTTGTGAGTTTAGTAATTTTAGGATGAAAAATATTAAATTTGTAGAGAATGTGTTAACATTAATAATGGTGTGGAATTTATGAACCTGCTAAACGTAAAACCCTCCACAATATGCACATGAAAGCTTATAAAATTTTCCTTTATCCAATCTGTAATTGGTCATATTTCTCATGGGAATTTTCCAAATTTCTCATAATCACTACACTACACAATTAAATGAACAGTCAGATTTTCCAGCTCACTTATGCCGACGAGCATAATGACTGCAGGAAAGTTCAAAAGAGGAACTCTTCAAACATTCTCACAGTGTGCTCATTGTTAATTTTGCTAATTAAAACTTCTACCAATAAGATCCGTATTGACCTTTGTTTTATATATAATTCCATCGGAAATTTGCATAATTAGCACATTTATTCTGGCTTAAACTCTTGTTGTTCAGAGGTTAGTAGAATTTCTCATTCATTCAATATCGGAGCATATATATTTGATTGTAGTTTTAATCGGGGGTTGGAAATTGCACCAATTATTATACTCGAAAATCAATTAAATTCGATACTTACGCATCATCCCATGAAATTCACGGTTTAACTCCATATAGCGGACATTACACCACAATACATCCATACAATTCAGCTTTCACTGCAAAACTCTCTTCGTTTTATTTGTCTTTTAATCCCTTTCGCTTAATTTTGCTTTATTCACATTCATATCAATTATTATCAATTACATATAATTTGATTTATACGCAAAATCAATAATAGAAGGATAAAATGTGGGTTTTGCGATTTGACAAATTTATTTTATGTGCATTTGGGTAATAGTGTTAGACAAAAATATTCACCTCCGAAAGATTGAATAAACATTCTAAAGCTTAAGTCCCTCACTCTTTATGCGGTGGAATTTAGTAAATTGATCTTTGGCCAACAATGCGAATGATGGACATTATTGTGAATATTATTGTTTCTGTTTGATATATAAATTATAACATTGCATTATGCTCTCTATCCCAACTAAATTGCGGAATTGATTACATAAATACAATAAATAAGCTTCCAGAATATATCAATCTGCTCTCTGTGACACTTAAATCCAGCAGTAAAGCTCCATTAATAACACAGATAGCAAAGAGGGTCAATATTCACATTAATTTCTGGCTAAATGATAAGCTTTGTGCAAAAGCTCAATATTCTCCGAATCATAGACTGTCATTCAATTGCCAAGAAATGAAGCAATCATTTAATTACGGTCCTAATCATATGAGATATCTGAAAAGAGTAAATACAATTTTATTTTCCTTTAATTCTTTTCACAAAATACTTGTTTGCATGTATCGCGTCACATGTCATACGCTAAATCATTTTTAAATCCATTGGCAGCTAAAAATGAATATTTCATGGTGAAACGCATAATCAATCACAGCGCTATCTTTCACTCAATTATATTGCAGTCATAGCGCATAAAACACAGAGTGGAGTGTTTTATGGATTACAAAGGCTATTTGTTTCGGTCACATTTAGCAAAAGCTGCCGCTTCGGTAACATTCCTATCTTTGACGCACTTGCAACGGATTGGTGTGTTTAAATGTTGGCTGGAGAAGCACTGAAGCCCCTCCTGGAATTTCCAATGTGCTGCTCTCTAACGCATGCGCAAAGAGGGGCTTTCCACCCCCAACAGCGTGATTTCCAGCGATGAACTAGGGTGGTGGGTGGCCTGGTGGAAATTCTCCGTGAAGATGACGCCGCGGAAGCTCAGTTGATCTCACAGTTCCACAGTGAAGAGATGAAAGTTCGCATTAGCTAGCGAAATTGCTTGAAGGGAATTTTCCGCGATACTTCTGGATTTTTCCACAAGATACACACGTCCCGCGTGGGTAAGGCGGAGGAAGTGATTTGTGCTCCGATGAATTCTCTGGTGGATTAGATGGGAGGTCCTTGGGCACAGTGAGCGTGGAAGAAAGATGTGCAGACCAGTGTATAAAAACGCAAATAAGGTGGATGCTGTTACACAGCTACTTAAGTAGATTATTATGTGTTTGCCAAGTTGCGAGTGTGGGAAAAATTGAATTAATTTTCCTAGTGTAAATCAAGTGTAAGAAGCACAGAGAGTGGGCTATTTCGGTGTGGGTAGAAGGAAATTGAAAGAAATTGTTACAACAATTTTCTTCACATTATCTTCATCTTTCTATCCGCGGGCTGGAATATTCAAAGTGAATGGAGGATTAAGAATTGTGTGCTATGATGGTGTATTGCTACAAAAGTGAATATAAATTACTGAAGCACTAAACACGGTGAAAGAGAAGAGTGGGAGAGCGAGAGTGAGCAGAGAATAGGAAAATCTATGAATCGACAATTTATTTTGAAAGATGCTTGCAGGAGTGTTTTGCTGAAAAATGAGCATCAATAAATTAAAATAAGAAAATAGATGGAAAACAACAACTCTGTGAAGCAAAATACTCTAAGAAATTTCTCACATGGTTTACCCGAAGAAATTTCCATCAACCATGGATAGGAGATTTTCTCGAGCTTGAGAGATCGCCTTTTTCGCTCGATTGACTGTGTGTTTTTTTCCCTTATACTGTGAAATCATCCTCTGCGGAAAAGTTTAATTTTCCATCACAAAAGGGATGAAATATTCAAGCATGAATTCTCACCGATTGTGTGGCAGAAACTGCAGTGAACCAATTGCAGTTTTGTGGTGACTACTCTTGGAAATCCTCAGAGTTATGGTGGATCCATTGAAGATATTTTGGGTGTTAACCAATAGTACATACTTAGGTAAGGAGGACAAACCGGATAAAATTACACTCACACCGCATTAAAACCATAATAGCAAACAGAAAACCCTTTTCAACTGCATATTCAAAGATAGTCATGATTTTAACCTGCATTGAGCATTTAAATATTTGTTCGGAAAAACCTTCCATTTGACCCCAGGAAAATGGATGATATTCAAACGACAGCACATTTTCCATGCGACTGAGCAACGCATATTTCTCATACAATTAATTAGCTAAATTGATTTCTGGCACTTTTGTGCGCAAACACAAACAAATTAATTTGTGCTAGGGGAACACAGGGTGGGGAAATTTAATTAAAAATCACCATCAGAAAGTATCGGTGATCCCCTAAAGTGCCATTTCCTCGTTGATGCTTGTTTTCGCAGAGAGAAAGCTTTCTCTGCTTTCGCTGTTTATGTGAACTTCCATAGTAATAAATTTGATGCGTTATTATTGAAAGCAATCTGACAATTAAATGAATTTTTCACACATCAAAAATTGAACAGAAATTTCAATCAGTATGTCAAATTATTTCTAAAACTTATCCATCTGGATATATTTTGTGTTATTATGAAAATGGAACTGTAGCAAGAGTTCAACATTATCTTTGCAAACAGGATTCGTTATAAACAAAAAAGTTGTTTATAAGTTTGATTGAAAAAGATGTATACATTAACAACACTGCAGGATATTTTGTTATTTTAGTTGTCTTAAGGAATTTTGACAAGTTTTAATGAATCCCTTTGATCAAAAGCCGCCATGAGTTTCAGAAAAGTCTGTCCTCCTTTGTAGTGTTTTAGCTCAAAATTGCTTTATCGTACTGGAGCTTTCAAAGGCGAACAGAAATGCACGAAACTTTACTTAGAAATAGTTTGAATTACATATTTTATCAATGTGGAGATGTTTATTAAAAAATATTTGTCTTGAAAATGTCTTCGCATGAACTGAGGAAGTAATGTGTGATGTTGTCTATGGTGATGTGAAATATGTAAAATTTACATGATTGATGCTCTCTCCATGTCAGAAGGCTATTGGAATGTCTGTTCATGACGAATGATGGAGGATGATATTAAATTTGGTAATTACTTACTTCGTCTTTATCCCATTTTTCCTCGACATATTGTAAAGGGAGAAAATGGGGGAAGGCGAGATAATTTTGACGATGCCATCTTGAGCTGATTTACATGTATGATCACGCGTGAGAAATGATTTGCTATTCAGCACCTTGTCTTGACACCGTCGATGTGAGATAAACAGTTTAGGTTGAATTTAGTATTTCTGGAATGGTGAGTGTAAGAGTGACAAACGATGAAATACCATAAGTTTGTCAGGAAGTTAAAGACTTGTGAGAAAGCTTGGCACATTTTCTTTATCATATGTCTCCCTTGGGGTTGTTTTCCACCACCCCAAGCCAAAAACTAAAGGGTAATTAAATTTAACACGCTGTTAACTACAGATCATCCAGTCATTCTTCAACAGCAACCACCCGGCAGGGCGACATTTGGGGAACATTACAGACACTTGGGGCGTGTCGGAGCTTTAATTTTGTGAAGCACCTCTTCAGTACAATTGGTGGTAGTGAATGGGAAAACACACTTGGTTAATTATACTTTAACACTTTATAGTGTTTATCTGAGGCATTTCTCACACCCTCAACCATAATCTTGAGTGCACGAGATGCACATCGACACACATGAAGTCTTGGAATGACTGGTGAATTCTCTTGGATGTGCTGATGGGGAAAGAGAAGTCATTTCCGTTCCATCAGCAAACCCAAGAAAATTTGAGCAATTCAAGGGATGTTTTGAGATGAGAGAGCTTGGAAGTCTTTGGAGTTTCTAAGCATGAAAACTTTAGTCATTCCATGTATGTAGTTGAGGGTGAGCTTTCCCCTCTTTACGGGTGAAAATATAACGAATTAATTCACCCAATTCACCAAGAATTTTCCATTGTTAAGAGAATCAGTCGATGGTCTCCCTCTCAGTCCGTCTTTTTGTGGGAAAATTCCAGAGACATGCTCTTTCCCTTTTCCAAGTTATAGAAGGGAACAAAGCAGAAAAGCTCCATGAAATTAGCAATGATTTCCATGGAGCGTGAAAATTCTCCTATTAGATTTAACAATATAGTGATTGAGAGACAAAGAATGTTGAGTTGGGTTGGGCTAGGCTTTAACGCACAAATTACCATTCAACAGTCTGGCGCACATTTCACATACATATATACTCATTAAGACCAACCCTCAATGTGTGTTTATACAAAAAGAAGCATAATTTTTGCCTCACACTTTTCAATAGTAATTTGGATTAAATCTCTTCTCGTCCTAAATATGAGATTCAAAGCCGGAGCAAAATGATCGTGGCCGAGGGTTGAAGAGTATTTACGGGAAACAAATCAATTATCCCTGAAATTCTCTCCAATTACTACCAGATGATACCTCTGAAGAGCCCCCTTTATATCCACATTTTGCTCTTCTTCAAGCTCTTCCTCGATAATCTTGTCCAATGGAAACTGGGGGATAGGGCGTGAAAATATATATATGCATCACTCAATTGAAGGTATAGAAAGGGAAGTTTCCTCTCTTGAATATGGTGTTATACACGATTTTCCCCGTGGCATAATACTGAAAGCTCCTCACTTACATATTGGAAAATCACATCGAGTCATTGTGTGTTAAAATTACATCACGTTTTCCGTATATTCGCTTGAACTAATTCCAATTCAAATAAGCACCACAGTTGTGTTTGACTAAATTAAAGTTTCATTTCAGTAACGTGAAGGATAATTTGCGCAGTACATATGAATTAGCGATGCCTTTTATGTACATGCATAAAGCTGAGGTGTTCAATACCATGAGATATTATGCATAATGTGTAAAGAGGTTTCAATGAGTCATCGTGTCGAGTATGTACATATGCACATATTTGTCAAATTAAGAAAACATCAAGAGGCACACATTCGGTAATTTACTGCAGACTTGTGAGCAAGTCCATCTTGCTGTGAATATCAAAGAGGAAAAATCAGAGATGGGAGTTAAAAAAGGTCAAACTGTGGCCGCAAAAGTTGCCTCCGCACTTGCGACCCAAATAAACAGGATATTCTCATGTGATTACCCAATGAGAAATTTTATGTCAATTATAAAGTCCGCAGTTTACACAACCCCCCGACAGTGGTATTGGAAAGTTATATTAGCATTTGGGTGGGTGAAAAATATTTCATGGATTTTGAGGGTGTGACAAATAAATTCCGGACATATTTTATGAACTACCAACCAGAGCAAAAACACCCTCAAGGAGATCCAGTCATAAATGCTAACACCCCGAGAGCACAGACCATTTCGCCATACAGTATTTTGTGAAAAATATTTTTATTTTCCCTCTTATGAGTGGGGATATTTGATCAATTCATCCCTTGTGTATTACGACTCACAGATGGTTCTCATGTTACCTCCCTTTAGCACCACCGTTTTCACTGAGAGACGCATCAGTCAGACAAGTTCTAAATAAATTGTACTTGTATCTCACGATGTACGATGCTTCTGTACACACAATTCGCAAAATTTTCTTCTTCTGGCACACAAGAACAGGAGATGATCAAACTAAAGACAATATACTCAACTGGGAATTGCGAGAAAAATTTGTCAACATCTTGTAGTAATATTTCAGAAAATAGTTCGATGTGACTTCAGAAAAACGTAATTTAGAAAACAAGAAATTTTCTTTTTTTTTTCTTCAGAATGTTTTGTGTAATTTATATAGATATTAAAAATTATGAAAGTTATGGGCTTTATCGTAATAAATGTGTCACGTAGCTCAGCTAATGTAGCTTTTCTCGGTCGTTTCAGAGTAATAAAGTGCCTGCGATGGGTAGGGATACAAAGAGTTTAAAAGAGATATTTCTTGGGAATTGCGACACACTGTTTTGAAAATTTAAAGTTTTTTAGATAAAGAAAGTGCCGTTTTTATTGCAAATAATGGCCGCAAAGTTCTGTCATTTTTTTCAGTGGGATTTGTCTCCAGGGATACTGACATATCAAGGGCTAATAAGTCTGAAGTGTGGATATTATATTCAGAGAAAAATGTGTACTTCACAGCAATAACATAGAGTAGTTCTTAATTTTTAAAATAATGATATGATACATAAATCCGTTTTTTATTTGTCACTTTTCAATTTATTATCATTTACTTGCAGATAATGTAGTTAAAAACCTTCTGATAAGAGCTTTACTCCATGGGTGAGCGAAGTGGATTTCCCCCAGGTTGACTATCACGAGGGGTTAAAAGGTGAAAAGGTGCACAAGTTTAAAATTTACATTACAGTATCTCACTTCGCTGTGGCGGTGGCGGAATGCTGTAGAAGTCTAGTAGAGCGAACTAGGTGGGGATAAATTGATGTTTATCTGATTCCATTATACTGCGCTTTTTTGAAGGGGATGTGCTTCTACTGAACCGAAAAAGCCCACTCCCACCATATAATGCGAAATTTATATCTGTGGGAAATAAATATACAACAAATATTGCGAGAGAATGTAAAAATTGGAGCACCATGTGAAGAGCAAAGGTAAAAAGCAAACATCACGAATGAGCTTTTCCCTCACAATTCACATTACATACAATATTAAATCCCATCATAGTATTTTTCCCGGGCGTGTTAGCTCACAATAAATGCTGAAATATTAACGATAATCGGTGGAAAAGTGCTCTAGGGATGCGTCATAGTGTATGCATGTGTTGTATGTGGAAGCTGTTTCACATTGGGTGAATAGATAGCAATTGAGGCAGCTTTAAAGCTTAGCGCCAAGTAAAGGCATTTTTCCAGCTATTCGCTATCAACAATGGGAATCTCTCGCTTGTCTCTGAAAAATGATATTTCACAAGTTCTCCCTTGATACCCCCCGCTCCTTTTATTGTAGAAAAAGTGTATCTGATTGCTGGGAAGAAGGAGGCGAAGCTACCAGAAGTTCAGATATTTAAATTGTATGAGCAAACTTTTGCTGAAATGCAGCCAAAATTCTATATGCGTTCATACGCGAAAACTCATATTTACCCCCTGCTCAGATCACTGAAGAAAGAGAAAAAAAAGACTTTGTTGTGGTTGAGTTATTGCTCATAAGAGCATGATTTCGAAAACTGCCAATAGCATCTGTAATATTTTCAGTACAAACTAGACTTTTCACTATTCTCTCATATCCATTAAGAAATACCACAAACTTTTAATAAATGGTAATTCAGAAACTCACACCAAATTTTATGTGTATCTTTCGAGTCTTTTAATGAAAGTAAGATACTTTCAAAAGAGACATTAAATATACCTCGGAAGTGGGTGTAATTGCAATATGAATTCAAAAGTTATGTAAAATGCTCCACAAATGACAAAGTTTGTTTGTTGTCTGCTTTGCAGTTGTATACAAAAAGATAAATACGCACTTTGTAGTATATTTGCCAATGCATAGCTTGATTTGATGTTGAAAAATTACGAGAACTGTTGCAATTTACCAAGAACACAACTTTGTAAACAATTCTACGAATCTCTTCTAAGCAGACAAAATTGAAATTTATCCTTCAATCTAAGAAGCAACAATTCCGATACAACAATCTATATAAGCCTTATCAAGATGTCCCTCGCACAACATCGCTCCCACTTAAAGCTTCTTGTTAAATTTGGATTTTGAGTAAGAGCTTTCATATTATCTTCCAACAGCGTTATATAGAACCGACCTCATTTGTTCGATTGCATCTCGTTAATTGATATATTCTGGGGAATCATATTTCAATGCAATCGATAACATTCAGTGGACGTAATGTGGGTGAGACTGAATGCGCTTTTGCCAAATGGACCACCAATTTAATGGGCTATTTGGTCCGAAATTTCACGGTTTGTTAGTTCAAATGTTTTTTCTTTCAATCATCCCATTAAGCTTCCGACAGAGCGATACGATTGCGCTACTGAGAGGAAGAAAAGGCGACGGGAAAACCTTTTTATAGGCTTTCCTTCTTTCATTCTTCATTCTCCCTCTTCATGTATTGATTTAGATACTGATATTCGTCTTCGACTATCGCCTCTTTGTCCGATGGAAATTTTCTGGAATGGCGAATGAGCCCTACTTCATGTGCGGTTCAAATAGCCCCGAAGAGATGAAGGGGAACTTTGAAAGTTGCTTGGGTTTGTAGTTTTCCTTTCTTATCCCTGAGACACATTCCACTCTCACTTTTACCATCCATTATAAACATGAGTGAGTTGGTGTATACTTTTGTTACCTTCTCCATAGAATTCTCCAGTGAGGCCGTTTCCAGTGTCATTGTTGCCGCCGAAGGAGAATGATAAAATAAAATGAGAGGCTATCGAGTGGGAAGTGCGAAGAAGAAGAAGAGAAATGTGGTCAAAGAGGAAATTTGACATATGAATAGTTGCAAGATGTGCTATCAATTCTGTGTCCTTCTTTTTCCCCTTTGTATGCCACACGAGCGCACATCAAGCAGTAACCCTTCTACAAATTAAGCAATAAATTACAACTTCACGATCATCTTTGGGCTCACAAAGTTAACATCTTGTCGAAATGGGGGGCGAAGGTTTTTGGGGGGCAAATTCTAAATAATTCCATTTAATTTAAGTTTTCTCGTGTCAGAGTTTTGTGATTACAATCGAGATCACGTTTTATTCAAATGAATCATTTATTTAGGGATTCACCGAGAAGCTCTTACAAGATATTTGGGGCACACTGGCAGGCCTCGTGGAATAATCAACAATTTGAGGAATTTCCACCCAAAACATCCACGTGGGGGATTGACGAATTAGGGCAAAAAAGACGAAGCAGAGAAGCAAAAAAGCTCGAGATCGTCGCACATTTGGATGGTAATGATGTGAAGAGGAGGGCGCAATTTCTTCCTAAAAGAGTTCAGTGGAAGAATGGTTTTAATGCTGCCAAAGTGGAATCAATATATTTTCAAATAATCTGCAATTCATTGAAATTCAATGCACGCCCATTTTTTCCTCCGTTATAAAATCTTTCTTTCGCAGATGCGTTAAGTAAAGTTTCTTAGAGAGGGAGGGGAAACTTAGGTATTTTAAAGGTTTTGCAGCAATTGAATGCGAAGTTAGGACTTTACATTGTTTATTAAAATATTTTGTACAATAACCAAATTATGATTAAGAGTAATTTGTCTAATTTCACGAGAATCAAAAATATCGAGAATGAAGTTTGTTATGAATTTCCAGAGAACAAATCATTTTATCCAACAGAAATGGTACTCATGTGCGACACAAAGCAGCAATTTGAACCCTTTCCAATGTGAATTGAGACACTTTTCCGTATGTCATCCACCCACTTAAACCACCCAGCAATTGTCCAATTTTCACCCAAACAGGCAGGAGTGAAAAGTTTCGTGTTTGCCGGAGGTGAAAAAGGTGAAATGGGGACAAACTGAAAGTGGAGCAGAACAATTTTTCATGTTTTAGCAGAGATTATTGGCAAATGTGGGGAATTTCAGCTACCGAAAGCCAATTCAGAACTCATGCATTTCCTGTTTGTTGAGCTTTTTGTGCAGGAATTTCAATTGCCATTCTACCCATCAAGCGTAAATGTTTTAAGGGGGTTTGGAAAAACTATCGAGTGTTGAAGATTTATCGTAATAAAATTCACGTGATTTCGGCTGAGTGCAAAACAGGAGAGAATAATAAATAACATGAGGAGTGGGTGAAATATATATAAAAATGGAAACTTGCCGAGGAAGTGGAACCTCAAAAAGTGAGCCCCAGCAAGTGAAACCATAGCCTCATTTCAGGAATTTGCAGGAAAAAATGCTGAATAGAATGAAAACAATTCACGTTATTTTTTCCCCTACAGGAATATGACAGCAATTTATGAAAACAGGCAGCTAAAATGGAAATACCATAAACAGCCACAGTGAGAATAATTAAACACTCAGTGATTATTAAAATGTATGAATGGGCACAATTTTTGCCTCCACAAAGTATGAATAATTGTGGGTGGCAGTGGGCCAGTTACCCACAGAAATCTACTCTGTGTGTGTGCTGGGATGTGAGAAATTTTTTAAAATGAACACTGCGGATACAATAAAAAATAATAATTTGGCGAAATTTGAGAGTGAGGATAGGAGAACGGAACTTTTTGCTTAATTTATCCATATAGCATAGTTTTGAATGGCTCTGTCGACAAATAAAAGTTCCATTAGATTTAATGAATCCGCAATTTATTTGCTATAACCGACAATTAAAACTGTATTTTCACAGTTGATTAACGGCTACGCAGCATTTTAAAATCGTTTCTTTGGTATAATTAGCAAAATATTCATTATTTCAAACACTTTTTTGGTACATATTAATCCCATTGAAAAAAATACGAGTCAGGCTGGGGCGTCGATGAATAAAATAAGGTGAGTGCAGTCGTGAATTGGCGTGCCTGTGAATAAAAGACGTGCACATCAGGTAACCTCTCTTCCCTTCGCACTGACAGTGCAGAAGCGGAAAATTATGCAAATTGGAGAATTGAGGAATGTTTTGAGCAGTCATACACAAAAGTGGAATAGTTGGTAAATTGGGTACGGCAGGCCTATTCATAAATATAGAGTTTGGCTAGTGTAATTATGATTTCAATGGTAGCAAATTCATCAACATTCTCACATACACACATTCACCAGCAATTTCTCTGTTTTCAACCAATAAAATGTTGACGACGAGGGCTGATGGTTCCTGCATGAAAGTGGGTTTTGTGTATGAAGGCATCTCCGTGTCTCATCAATTCATCATGATGATTTAATGAAGTATAATTATTAGACAGGGCCTTTTCTCTCACCACACATGCACTTCTCTCTTTGCATGGCAGTGTCAAGAGGGATGAAATTTGAGAGATGGGCCTCTCATAAAGTGGTATTTTGGTTTTAGGGCTACACATCATGATGTATGGGAATGTTTTGCCACTGGAATTTCCATATCAAAAAGACGATGATGGGTATCATGAAGAACGTCAAGTGTATTTCTCATATTTGATTCCATCTGCTGCCACAGCCGAACTGGCTTCAGAGCCAGAAGAGGAGTTGAAATTAATTGAGACGTACTTAAATTCAGAGTCGGTCGTCATCACTCAATTTCACATATAGCGTCTATATAGCGATGATGAGAAAAAGGTGTGGGAAGAGGAGCACAAATTTTCGCATGAGTGGTATTCATTGACATGATTTAATTGAAAGACTTTTATCATCCGTCCTCAAGTAGATTAACTCGGATTTTGGCACTCAATTTGAAGATTCTCTTGCCAACACAACATCATTTCACTCATATAATAGACAGTGAAGATGGTGGAATTTTCCACGAAATTTTCTGCGATGATTTACCTGACAAGAATTGGTGATTCATTTCCCAATCCAAGGTGAAAATAATGGAAAATTTGGAAGTCATTACAAGTTTTCTGAAGAAGACACTTCTTTCGCATATCTTTTGTGTGTTTTATACCACAAAAACACCCCAGAACAGAATTGCACTTGCAGGAAAAACATCAGCAATGCTCAATGAAATTTTCATTAAATTCAATTGCTGGCGCTGCAGTTACTCTTAATTGGAATTGAAATGAACATGGAAGTTTAAAAATGTAATTTGATTTTGTTCCATGTTTTTTTCCACATTCCTCGCTTCTTGTTTTCCACACACACAGCATCTCATGACGATCTTCTAATTAACCCAGAAACAGGACATTTTCCCCCAAGAACTTGCTCGTACTTTTGGCGGAAGTTCACAATCTTACTTTTACTGTTTCGTGTACATCATGCTAAACTTGTGCGTTGCTGAGCAAACATGTGCCCAGCTTTGCTTTTGCCAAAAGGAGGTGATAAGGATTGGGTTGATGAGGAAATTTGCGTGGAAACAAGTTTTGCAAGTCAACATATGACTTTGGTATATGTAGATGTGAAATCATCTTTAGACAAAAGAATTTTATCAGATTTCTTACGTGAATTCCTTTTGACACTGCCAGGAAAATGTTGTGTCTGACGCAGATTGAAAAACATATTACCTTTTTTGAGAGCTTTCTCTTCACATCTTAAAATGCTCAATGAGAAAGCGAGCTTTGCCAGCACAGTGAAAAAGTAATATTCATGGTGAAATGAGGAAACTCCCACACAGATTTATATCAATGCTCTCTTATTGAATGAATTCAACTGACTAATGAAGTTTTCCGTCTTTTGTTCGATTTTGCAGTGACAAAGTTTATTCGGATTGGAATTGCTGATAAGAACGACAACCCACCATACTTCGATAAAGCCCTCTACGAGGCTGAAGTGGATGAAAATGAAGACATTCAGCACACCGTTCTTACTGTCACCGCCAAAGATCACGATGAATGTAAGTTATACAATTTTGTTGCATTTCTAGTGCAGTTTTCCATCAAGTACAGAACTTGAGAGATTCTTTTCATGATTGATGAGTCCATAAACAAACAATGAAAGAGGGTTTAAAAATTAGTAACCACCTTTTCAGACCTCTTATGACCATCATCGAACAGTCATGGAATATTTTGGTCTTTTGTGCAGATTAACATATTGTTATTCCTTTATCAAAGCCTTTCGAAATAGTAATTTACATCTCCCTTGTCTGTAAAAATTATTTTCAACGTAACTTCGTTCGAATGGCTTAATTAAGCGAGAGAGACAATATAAGTAGTTGAAACAAAAGTTTAATTTTTTCTATCAGCACTTTCAAAGCAGACATTTTTATTCTAAGCATGCATGAGCGTCCATTGAAAGAACTGTTTTAATCTTTTTTCACAATTGAAAGTAAACTAAAAGGTGTGATGTGTAAATGCAATTAAAAGGTAATTTTTCAGGAATAAAAAGAGAACGCAGATTGAATTGTCATGTGCAGAGAAGAGTGCTATATTCAAGAGAAGAGGAACATACAATAGACTAAACAACACTGGGTGAATTTAATATTGAAATAATTGAATTTCCTCTTCAAATACAAGTTGTATGCTCATGCTAAACAAACCCATTCTGAAGGTTCTTCTCTACACATACAAACTGGCAAAATTGGCAAATGCAAATCATTGGGAAGTTGCTGTAACAATTTATTTGCTCTCTCCTCTTCACATAGAAAGTAATCTCTCAGTTTTGAGTTATCAAAACCTTTCTGAACATTTATCGTTTCGGGAAAAAATGGAAGAAGTGCTAGTAAATCCTCAGTTTGAGACGTGCCAGATGATCAAATGATAGCCTGAATTGAAAGTGGGTGGTGAAAAAGCGAAAGAGAATTCTCACACTCAATTCTTTGTGAGATGACTAAAGGACGTCAGAATATTTGATACAAAAATTTCTGATACAATTGAAGCGATAATCTATTTGCAATAAAATCTGAATTAAGAATGGATAAAAAATGTGAATGAATTACAAACTCCTGAGCTAATCAGCAGGTTTTCTGCTCCCGTTCACATTTTTTGCATAATCCAGAGGAAATCCTCCGCAAAATCCAAGGCAAGAGAAAGAGAGAGAGAGAGAGAGAGAGAGAGAGAGAGAGAGCGTAAAGAGAGGAAATCGCAAGGGAAATCCGATGAAAAAGCTCAGCAGAAGCTTTCAAAACTCATATCAGAAGAAATGGGAATAATAAATGGATAAAATGAGTGAGAGTCTAAAGCAGTTTTTTCCCCTCAGCGCAGATCTTTCTCACTGCCACACTTTTTTCCATCCTTGCGAAAAGATGGGGTGTTGGTGAAATTGGGTGTGGGGAAAGTAGAGGAAAACAGGGTTGAGAGCATAAAATATTTGTTCTCATTCGGAAAACCAATTTTATTTGTAAACATTTCCGACTCGATATAAATTCACGAGACATGAATTCTTAAAATTGTGCTCTCACCACTTCGACACCAAAAAGCTGGCACTTCACGTATTTTTTTGCCTACATCCATGACCGAGTCTTTCCAGTGAGCACTCTTACCTCACTTTCACGTCATCCTTAAAATACCTACCCAAGTTCAAAGTGAGTATTTGCAGAAGAGGCGGCACTCTCTCAAACGTATTTGAACTTGTGCCTTCCCAGAGTCTCTCAGGCCCGAAAGGTTGTTTAATATGTCGGAGCATACATACATATGTATAAATATGTATACATGTGAAAAAAATTGTTTTCTTCTTCACCTCACATGGCATCACATGAGATTGCCACAAAGTAACAGATAGTTTGTCGAAACATTCACCGCCCCCTGAGGGATATTCCTGCCCCAAATTCATGACGCATATTTTCTGCTCAATAAACGGAAGAGCGTCGCTATCGTGATTAACTTTCCCGAAAGCTTTTTGCATAGTTGAGCGATATGTTATCAAAAATTGACGATACAGCGAAGGCAATGCATGAAGCTTTTGAATTTTTTACGCTCATGGTTAAATGAAATCACAGTGCCGATGATCGTGCAGTGTTCGACCTACTTGTTTCACCATATTTGCTGACACCGAAGCTTTATTTCCTCTTGCTCTCAACAGCAAAACTCAGTGGATCGAAGTTGAGTTTGTTTTTTGGATATTCCAAGGGATTCAATCAATTTGTTGTTTGAATTTTCAAACACTAACAAAAATACATTTTCTAGAGAAAAAAAATCTAGGTAATTTCTCAACGGTCAATTGAGAAGATTAGATGAAAAATTTTAGCGAATGATTTGATCTTTTCGTATGAATTTGACACATATTGTTGCTTTCTGCATCATCCTGCATTCTATTTTGAGTATGTAAAGGAAATAGAATTCATTTTGAACTTCCAAGCTTCTCCTTTGGCTTTTGCATGGAAATTCATCATGTCTAGAGATTTGCATTGTGCGAGGTTCATGCATACATCCAATGATAGAACTGTCTATTGAATACTTGAAATTGTGCTTTTTATTAGAATTGGAAACGAAAAATTCAAAATACACTTCAGAATTTGTGAGAAAAATTTATTCCAGTCGGAGTACAACACAGAGGGTTTGTAAAGATTTTCGGTTTGTTATAGGATAATTTTAGTCCTGATTCTCCATGTCATAATATACGACATAATACATCGTGATTTGTTTGTTATTAGAAATTTGACTGAATACAGTTGGCAAAATTTTCAAATCATTGCGGAGAATTGAAGTGTGGCGAATTCCAGTGAATTCATAACTGAACAGGTGCAATGAGACTGCTTTGCAATGGTCCATTTTGCTCATGATGACCTCTCAATTCCCTGTTGATTACTCGCATTGCTAAATCCCAATGACAATCACCATGAAATATGCAGAGTGTTTTCACCCATTG
The DNA here is from genome assembly GCF_947086385.1 of Phlebotomus argentipes. Lineage (NCBI taxonomy): Eukaryota > Metazoa > Arthropoda > Insecta > Diptera > Psychodidae > Phlebotomus > Phlebotomus argentipes. Next base: position 881,025 of record NW_026776181.1, on the reverse strand, counting down.
GGTGTGAGTGGTGGTGAAAGTAGAAGATGAAGATGAGCCATAGCCAGAAGGCTGAGTATATTTGTTTTTGTGGTGTCACATGGCAAATTGGTGGGGAAGAACAAAAAGGGAAAAGGCACATGTGTGGAAGAGGATTATCGCTTTGTTTACCGTGCTATCGTCAGAGTTCAGGCATCATTTCAGGTTTCATCCTGTGAAGCCCCGTGAACTGATACGACGAGATAAACAATTTTCATACAAATTAAGTTAGAAGTCACACACACGCACCAGAGGATGGACCCAAAAACCACTGAGGCGTGTGCGTGCTTTGGGCTTTTATTGCAGAGGGGATCACTTTGATGGGCTTCCGCAGAGGCTTTTATGCGTTACTGCAATCACCCACAGTTTATTTATTATTTGTCCTCTCCATCGCGTTCTTCTTTTCCATAGTTGACTTGTGAGGATGAAAGTGTCTCTCCTTCGTGGATTTATACCATTGTTTGTCATTGACGCAATTTAAGAGTTAATTTAGTGGAAAATTTGATTTTTTTGCTGATACTAAATCGATTTATCGCTTATTGCCTCAAATCATGCCTTACAACCCCTTGTTTTTCGTCATGACTCCTCCAGCTCAATCGTGTCAAAGAGTGCTATATCAAGCCCCCTCCATCCATCTGTTCTCTTGCAATTTTCCACTTGATGAAAAGTTTAAGTAGAGTGTTGCCTTTTTTCTCCATTATCGCTGAATAGAGTCCCATTCCATTGGCAGAACCTTCCGACACTTTGGCAGCCATTTGAGGTCCTTCTCATTAACTGAATGTGCCCATAGGTTGTAAATACACAGGAGCCGCAAATAAAGTGGATGAACGTTTTGCAGAAAAAGCACACAACTTCAGTCCCAGTGAAATAATATTGTTTCATATAAAATGAGTGGATATTTTTGAAAGCTTTCTCTCTCTCTCTCTCTCGCTATCGGGACTTTAGAGTGGAAAATTCATGATGATTCCTACCTCTTTTCATGCCATACCACACAAAATTTAAGCACTCTTTCACAGTGAAATAGAGTCGCTTAATGGGAAATTGTGTCAAACAAATAAATCCACACAGTGACTTTTCTGCTTTCATTGCACAAAAATCCAACAAACATTTTCCCACAACAAAATGAATGCTTTCCTTCGCGGCTCGTATGATGAATGGAGATGTTTGCTTGAGAGAAATGGCTTGGTGTCACGATTGAAGCGAAGTTTTTCAATCAACATGCACAAATTGATGAGAAATTTGAGCAGTATAAAAGTATAATAAATTATGATACGGACACCACTCGAAAAACCATACTATATAGTGCATTTACTGCGAGGTGTCTATTGAAAAAGCTCTTCGTAAAAAGCCCATGTAAAGTTATATCTTTGTTCTCATAATGAACATAGAGTGGAAGCATTTTTTCTCACAAAATAACGACGGGAAAAAATGGGGTGTGAGAAAACAAGAATCACCAACTTCTCGCTTATTATTTTCCAACTTTATTGTTCCCTCTCCTCCCCTGAAGCTTTCTATCCCTCGCGCCGATGCTGTGGCTTTCGAAGTGATTGCAAGTAGGAAAAAAGCTTCCCTAAATAAATAAGACAGTTTCTTCGGAAATAACATACTTTTGCTGTATGCTTCCGAAATACGACAAGCAAAAAGCGATGTAGAAGTGGGAGAAATAGAGTGAAAAGGAGAGAGATTGGGAAAAGAAATTTTTGACTCGCAGTGAGGAAAAAAAATCTGAGAAAGAAGTTCTTCAGGGATAAAAATTGTATAACCATACAGAATATGGATGACAAGGGGAGCCTGCACAGCCCATGAAGATGGATAGAGTGGAAATTTCAATGGACTTCCCAACTTGGTAAATATGAGAGGGAAGCGGTGGGCGAATAGACAAAATGCCGAAAGCATTTCTCATACTGGTGAATTCATGCCAGACAATAGACATCGCGAGTGGGGTTCTCCTTTTATTCTTGTGCAAAATCGCGTTTGAATTTCTCTTCAACACCACTGCATTGCCAAGGGACTATGGCATAATGGATAAGTTTGTGTCTCTCTCGATGATGATTTTCCCACCTTATCTCATCCCACCATTTAATATGAGAGCTCTTCTGGCCTGAAATCAGCATATTGATGGCTTTTCGAAGCATTCTTCTTATCTGTTGAGCTTCCACTTCTGTCCGTTTGCTTTTCCTCGGTGAAGTGATTTCACTCATACATAAAATACATACCCAGTAAAAACAGCCACGATGGAAAACCGCGGGATTCCCACCGGTCGGTCCCTTGTTCCCCAGTGGATTTTTGAAGGAAACCCCCCTCGGGATTCCCTCAGATTTTTATACACAAATTTGTATGGAGCCTGTCCGCGGATATCCACTGGTTTTTCAATGGGGACTTCTGGAGGGAAGTCAATGGTTTTTCCACACCTCTTAAGCCCGCAAAAGAAACCTCTTAGGCCTCTTTTCAATGGTTTTTCAGTGGATTTTTTCGCGGGGATCCCGCAGGAGGCTCCATTGAAAATCCTTCAGGGATGAACAGGACCCAAAACGATGGATTTTCAGTGGACTTTCCTGCAGGAATCCCTCAGGAGGGGTCCATTGAAAATCCTTCAAGGATAAAAAGGACCCAAAACGATGGATTTTCAATGGACCCCTACTGAGGGATTCCTGCAGGAAAGTCCACTGAAAATCCATCATAAAGTGAACCTGTAGTTAGAATATGGCGCGCTTCGGACCAATTTTTCGAGGTGGCGCTGTGATTCACAAAATGTACATGGTGATGTCACACAGGGGAATTTCACAACATTATAAATGGGACTTGGAATTTCACCAAGACATTTTTAAGCACGCAAATAAGTCCTTTTACACGCTTATTATAATAAAGAACTTGGTGCAAGGATGCTTCCACGGTACAGGATGAATAAAAAGGGGGAAAAAGTAGTTTCCGCACCGGAAATACGCAGATTTTTGGAAAAGTTGTTGGAAAATATTTTTCACAACATTTTTTTCTATTGCCGAAATTTTCATTGCTTGTCAAGGATATCAATGTAAAATCATCGAAAAACTGTAAATATGCGTTCCCCAGAGCCTTATTCCCTCAATTATAAGGATAAAATGTTTGATTTTTTCCCACCCACTTTTGACAGCTGCCATCTTGAAAGACAATCTCCGAAATATAGGCAGTTCAGTAATTGCGGAGTGCCCTGCGGGATTCCCGCGATGATCCCCAATGCAAAATCCCTCATCTCAAAAGGCCGGGCAAACAGTGGACTTGCCCTGCGGGATTCCCGCAAGAATCCCTAAGGCCAAATCCTTCATCCTTAAGGCTGGGCAAACAGTGGGCTTGCCCTGCGGGATTCCCGCAAGAATCCCTAAGGCCAAATCCTTCATCCTTAAGGCTGGGCAAACAATGGACTTGCCCATCAAAAATCCAGTGGTTATCCACTGGTTTGCCCATCAAAAATCCAGTGGATTTTTGATGTGCGCAAACCCTCATCTCAAACAGTGGGCAAACAGTGGATTCGCCCATCAAAAATCCAGTGGATATTCACTGTGCACAAACCCTCATCTCAAACAGTGGGCAAACAGTGGACTTGCCCTGCGGGATTCCCGCAAGAATCCCTAAGGCCAAATCCTTCATCCTTAAGGCCGGGCAAACAGTGGACTTACCCATCAAAAATCCAGCGGATATCCACTGGATTTGCCCGTCAAAAATCCACTGTTTGCCCAGCCTTTTGGGATGAAGGATTTGACCATAGGGATTCCCGCAAGAATCCCTAAGGTCAAATCCTTCATCCCAAAAGGCTGGGCAAACAGTGGACTTGCCCTGCGGGATTTCCGCGAGGATCCCTAAGGCCAAATCCTTCATCCTTAAGGCTGGGCAAACAGTGGACTTGCCCTGCGGGATTCCCGCGAGGATCCCTAAGGCTAAATCTTTCATCCAAAAAGGCTGGGCAAACAGTGGACTTGCCCTGCGGGATTCCCGCGAGGATCCCTAAGGCCAAATCCTTCATCCCAAAAGGCTGGGCAAACAGTGGACTTGCCCTGCGGGATTCCCGCAAGAATCCCTAAGGTCAAATCCTTCATCCCAAAAGGCTGGGCAAACAGTGGATTTTTGACGGGCAAATCCAGTGGATATCCGCTGGATTTTTGATGGGTAAGTCCACTGTTTGCCCGGCCTTAAGGATGAAGGATTTGGCCTTAGGGATTCTTGCGGGAATCCTGCAGGCAAGTCCACTGTTTGCCCACTGTTTGAGATGAGGGTTTGTGCACAGTGAATATCCACTGGATTTTTGATGGGCGAATCCACTGTTTGCCCACTGTTTGAGATGAGGGTTTGCGCACATCAAAAATCCACTGGATTTTTGATGGGCAAACCAGTGGATAACCACTGGATTTTTGATGGGCAAGTCCACTGTTTGCCAAGCCTTAAGGATGAAGGATTTGGCTTTAGGGATTCTTGCGGGAATCCCGCAGGGCAAGTCCACTGTTTGCCCAGCCTTAAGGATGAAGGATTTGGCTTTAGGGATCCTCGCGGGAATCCCGCAGGGCAAGTCCACTGTTTGCCCAGCCTTTTGGGATGAAGGATTTGGCCTTAGGGATCCTCGCGGGAATCCCGCAGGGCAAGTCCACTGTTTGCCCGGCCTATGAAGATGAAGGATTTGGCCTTAGGTATTCCCGCAAGAATCCTGTGGTGCATCCGTTATGCTCCATGGCACAGTATGGAAAAACGATGGATAATCGATGGACAGCGGATTGTGTTTTTACTGGGTACATAATAGCTTCTGTTTGCATTTCGTGCCATGTTGTCGTTGAAGAGTTGAAGATCCCGGAAGTATGATGAGTGAAAAGAGAGAACCTTAAAGAAGAAACAGTGAATTTTCTCTCAGAATTTTAATTAAGCCGTTTACTCAGCTGGCGGCAAATTAAACTTTTGGCGCTCTTAGAGCTGATGACTCAGCCACCCCAAAAGCGAGCTTTTCATCCACGACCGGCAAAAAAAGGAAAGCCCTTGAGACGATTTCACTCATTTGTCCGTTTCTCAGTCCGCATCTTCTGTGCTCCAAGAAATTTATTGAGATATCGTGACGGAGCTTTGGCGTTGGGAAAAAGCTTGCCTCAGAAAAAAATCATTCATCCATTTCGTGCGGTGTCTCCGTCAAAAGGACAAAAATTTAATTAAAAGAATGTTTGGTGTACGAAATGCCTAATTGAAGGAAAGGATATAGCGTGCTTCCTTTCAACCCCTTTGCCGTCTGCTCGAGAGATTCACCCTCGAAAATTGAAAATGGGCGGAAGAGAGCGTTTTATTGCTAATTGTATGTCTCGATTCTCTGCTCGTTTGTCATCTTCTCAACTTTATTCCCCCGTCATCTGTACCAATTTCCTCCCTCAAAGCATTTATCTCATCTTAAAGTCCTCCTCCCGGATGGAACGTGAGAGCGCATTGAAAATAGGCCGGCTGGTGTCAACCGCACTGGATTAATTAAATTTGAATTAACTGAATATATATTTTATGAGGTATGAAGCTTTTAGTTGGTGTTAAGGTGAAAAGTTTTGGGATTGTCAACTTTTTTTCTATGCCGCCGCTGAAGAAAGATCAGCTCATACGTCTAATTTAAAAGCACAAAATCACCCTTATCCGCAGATGATGACAATTTCCTGGGACGGCCAGCAAGAAGTGAAAGACTCTTTTGTCACAACTCAGTGGCGCTGCACTTAAATACCCATATATTTTGCCCCCATACAGAGGCAGTGAATTTGCAAGTATTATGAAGCTCTCTCGTGAATCTCAAATTTACTGGTTGTTCACCCAATTTCTCTTGGATATTTCTTTTCACAGCATCATCATATATACCGCTGTGTAGTATGCATGCAAAGCCATATTATTTGCGTGCGATCTTCTCAAATTAAATTCAATTTCCTCTAGGAATGACTCTTGTGGTGGGGTATCAAAAGCCATGTCCCTTCTTTGGTGCACGTCACAGAGAACGTCTCGTAAATCGAATAATTCGCTCAACTCGGGTTGATATTAAATTTCATCGTGACTTGAGTGTCTGTTTCTCCACACATATAACCCAAATATAAATTACATTCCGGTCAACATGTAGATTCCCAAAGTGTCAGTAGATTTTCTTTGGCTTATCTCGCTCACAAATCACAACAACTTGAAGTAGTTAAATTAATGAGATTTTTTCCGATGCCATATTGAAAGAGTTATACTGATTGTATAACTAACAAAGTGAAAAAGAGGACCAAACACACACACACACACACATATATATATATATATATATATATAACTGTTTTCGGCTTTGTGAAATCACATTCTGGTTATTTTCCTGTATATTTCATGCAGTGATTTCCTACTATCTCGCATTTTTTATCATGAAGCTAACTCTGTGCTACAAATGGAACAAATAGGAAGGAAAAATGCGAGTAAGTTTTGCGAGAGCTGAAAAATGAGCCAGGGCAGAAGAGAAACTAATCACATTTGCTGTCCATGGGAAAAATAGGAAAAGTTTTTAATAAATTTACGAGTATGAATCTGCGAAATCCACTTAAAACTTGCGTTTATTGCAAAAGCGTATTAGAAATGAGACGAGAAAGACAGAGAATTCCGGGGAAAATATACATACATATGTATACACAAATTGGGCGTGAGATCATTCATGCTATTGGATGAGGCAAAATTGGATGAAATTTTTTTTTCCGTCATATACCCAGTTAATTGACTTTCAGCCGCAGGCTTCTTGGCCCAAAAGCCGTTGGCTTTCTCCAGTCTGAACTGGCTTTAGTGTAAAAATTAATTTAGGAAGTAGACGTTCGTGTTCAATATGGATTTATTTGGTGGGTGGGTGAGCGTGGAACATGTAACAAAACAGGGTGGAGTTGATCTCTTTCACCCCGCGCCGTGATTAAATTCACTGTTGAGTGCCGAGTGACGGAGCATAGCGGGATGAGACTGCATGTGGCTGAAGCTTTGGCGAGCGCATTATTTTGAGGCAACGGACTTCACTTCAATTAGCGGTGAAATGGATTAGTCCAGCAAAAGAGACATTCCCAAAGGATTTCGGAGTGCTCTCAAGCCGATATTCCAGCTACAGGATAGATGACATATAGTGCAAAATCTAGTGATCTATCAACGGCCTCTCATAAGCGATACAGTCTGATCGGCAACTTTTGATTTTGGAATGCTAAATGTCAAATTTTATGATTGACCAAATAATTCGAATCGAAATACAGTAACAATTGTCACTACGCTTTTCTTTAACAAATGCTTTAATCATGTTCATTTGGGTAAAAAGTTTTGACTATGTTCTGGTACTCACCAGTTTTCTGCAATTCCATTGCTTAATTCAATCAATATTTTTCGTGCCGTACGTTTCTGCTCCGTTACAATGCGATATCAGGAGCGATTTCCATGGGATTTTCTCTACACTCATACGTCATTTATATCAATCTATCATGAGTGGAATAAATGGGGAGCAAACTACATGCTGAAAGTATTCCACAGAAGCTTAAACTTTACTTTATCAACTTTCACTGTACATTTTCTTCACATTCTTTTGAAAAATCCACATCATATATTTTTCAAGAGTAAGCTTAACATGTAAAGCTAGTAGTGAGATCAAGTCATTCATAGTAGAGAAAAAAACACTTAATACATACACGTAGGATGGAGAAAAGCTCACTTGTGAGGTGCAACTAAGAGCTTTTCGTTTTAATTTCGCGCACACCGCAAATTTACTGAATCACACTCAACAGGAGGGGTTTTTTCTCTCCCTGCAACTAGAGTTTTTTAGTCCCGCTCTATCTATACTTGCAGTGAGCTTACGGAGCTCCAAGTACATCCACATTGATGGTTAAGTGTGGGGATAAACTTAATTTTCCAAACAGTTGACTGTGAAGCACGAAAAAGTGTAACACTGATAATCCTTATAAAATTTTTCACATGGACGAATCTACCTATTTTCATGCTTTCACTCCACCATCAAATGTGATGGGTAGAAAGTTTAAAGCTTCACAGAGTGACGAAATTAAATTTTTCCATGGCAATAGCTAAAATGGGCGCTTTAGGAAATCGTAAAGTAAAAGCTCTACACTAAAACTTGCTATAAATGACTAAAATCGTGGGTGGAAATGAAGCCTGTGAGAGTTTTAGGGGTCCCATAAGATTTATTACGTGCTTTTTTTCAGGATAAAATTCTAAATGAAAATGTAAAAATCTTATTTGAGATTTTATCTCGCAAGAGTTTTATGTGTATTGAACAATGATTGATATTATTAAAGGGTTTTCTGGCTGACAGAACAACGCACCTAATTTATCTCTCATTATATAACACAATTGTACAGCTTTTACTTCCTGAGTTGGCGTGCGTAATATGTCACTATGTGACCATTAAAATGTAGTGGTGAGAAGTAATAAATTTCAACACTTTTTCCGAAAACCAAATGCACATTTTTTCGCATTAATTCCGTACACCAAGCTGTACACACATTTTCAATTAAAGTATTTTTGCGTAGCGTATTATTATTGTGATGCTCTGGTAAGCATTTGTGGGGTAGATTAAATATATTTATATTCATTCTGGAAAAAAGGGAAAATCTGGTTTCAGTAAACTATTTAGTAAGTGTCAGTTGGGAAAATCAGTTTCCTCTGGTGAAGTGCCAATGAACTTCAGTTTTACTCTACTTGTTAGCTGATATTCTTCAGAACAAAGTTATTTTTATCAGAAGCAATTTTCCTAATTGATCAACTGGCCAAAGAGTGACTTTGTCCATTAAGGGTTGTTCGATAAACTGTGATTCTCTCTCGGATGGAAATTGACAAAGGATAGATGTTTAAGGAAATATGTACTGATGTGTAAACATGATCGAAGGAAAATTAATTACAGATGACTTTAATTTCACTTCCTTGTGATTGAAATCTTTTGGCGTGCAGTGAAAAAGCGTTAAATTTTTTCTACCATCTCACTCTCGAGGTTTTTCTTCCACAATGCCCGAGCAATTAATATACTTTTTGATGGAAAAACTTTACTAGCAAGTTATCGAGGGAGGTTATTAAGTGTATATTGATGGAAAGCAAAGCCCTCGCCCAGCACTCCCTGCACTTGTTCCAATAGGCACCCCTGAGATTGATTTTCTTTTCGCTTCTCCTTGCAGCCTCGCGTATTCGATACGAGATCACAAGCGGTAACATAGGAGGAGCCTTTGCTGTTAAGAACATGACGGGTGCCATTTACGTGGCTGGTGCTCTGGACTATGAAACACGGAAACGGGTAAGTTTTTCTGCATTTTTATCCCCCTATCTAGCTTCGCATCTACTGCAGATGCTACTGCCCTGGACATTCCACACCCCCATACTATCTAGCCATTTAGGTCGCTGCAGAAGGTGCAATGATGGGGAGAAAAATGTTTTTGTTTGCTCCTCGTGTCATTAAATGATTTATTTAATTAATTTCTGTAGCATTATAGAACATTTGCAGCGTGTGCTGATAGAAAATAATATGCAGTATGGTTACCAGTGACGATGGAGTGAAATTGGACAACAATAGGAACAATACATCCGCACAGAATTAATATTATATTACTTTGTGCACCGCACAGAAATAATTTGTGTATTTTCATTTAGGTCTGTGATAAGTCTCTTATTGAAAAAATTTATTCAGTGCATCCAAAATTCACATTTAAAACATTTTTTGCAGGAACATTCCATGCACGATTACCAATTGGAGAAAAATCATCAATTTCACTGGGGAATATAGTGTCATAATACCACGCCCAGTAAATCAATTTATGTATATCGGAATTCATTGTAATTGAAAAGATAGTAATTTCCATATTAATCATGTGGTGAGCGAGGTGAACGCGTGGAAAATTGGCGTTGTCAAAGCCACAATTTATACTGGAGGCCATCGGGTGATTTATCTCCCAATGACCCCCCGTAACCCCAGCAGTTCCCTGTTGGCCTGACAAACTAATGTAGTACACCCTCTTGCACAGTCTGAGGTTCATCTTGAGCGACCTCGAATCATACACACTGTGCCCACATTTGCAGTAGTACCTAGTTATGATAATTGATTGTAAATTGGAAAATCACCTTTTCAATTCAATTATCGTCATCGTGAATGGTAACCACAATTGGGACTGTGCGCGAGCATTATTTGTCCGAAATGTGGCGACAGTGTTTTGGCAGAATTTTCCAATGATGGGGCTCAATGGTAAAAAAATACAGTGCTTTCCACTGAATCATCATATTTTAGCTGCAGCCAATTCGCAGAACAGTTGCTAACATCACCAAAGATTTTATCACTTTATTGGCCTGAAATTTATGTCTGGCGGGAATATTTACAATTTCCCTTACAGGAGAGCAGAAAAGTGCTGATTCGGCGATGTGTCTGTCTGATTCATTTAAAAGAAGTAGACATATAGCAAATGATTTGTGAGTACGATGAACCTTCATGGCTCTGTAGAAGAAGAACTTGTAGAGAAAGCAGAGAAATACGTGATAAAGCGAATAAAAAAGCTCATATATAGCGAAAGCTCGATATAATTGAGTTTTCAGTGACAGCAAAGCAACATATTTTCCGTTTGTGAGGTCTTTTCAATATGCAAATAATTATTTTGATGAATCAAATTTATATTTGTCACTGTCAATATTTTTCAATTAAATTCATACCCAATACCTGTTTTGGGTAAAATTCAATTAAATTCACTTCAATTAAATTGCTTTTCTCCCAATAATTTGCGCCATGGTCTCGATACATTTCTTCGAGAGGATTTTTTTTTCATGCATAATGAAAAGTTCAGAGATTAAGTTGAATGGAATGGCAAAAGCTATTTCTCAGGGCTTTCTATTTTATATGTTTTCCTTTACTCGTCTTAAATTCGCGTTCTATTCAAAAATGATGTTCGCAATAAAAAACGCGATAAAATTCAAAAACCTTACAGTTTATGACTCTCCAGTTCACTAAATAAGCTTCTTTTCAGTGATTATGCTAAAAACTTTTCACATGATGAATATCAAGCCCATGAAGTTCATCTCTCGCTCTTTCTCCTTTTCAGCTTCTCAATTCATTCATACTCTAATAAGCTTTCTTACCAATCCTCTATCTTCCTATATACTTGTACGCAAATACGTATCTACTTTTCTTGTGTGGAAAATGAAATATGGTATAGACAAATTTTCTCTTGCTTGCTCTGCAGTATGAGCTACGTTTAGCGGCGTCGGACAATTTGAAGGAGAACTACACAACAGTCGTAATCCATGTCAAGGATGTCAATGATAATCCACCCGTTTTCGAGCGGCCCACTTACAGGACCCAAATAACCGAAGAGGATGACCGCAATTTACCAAAACGAGTCCTACAGGTTGACGATTGCGATTGATTCAACACGCAATTTACCCTTTATTTTGCTGCTATACAATGCTTTGTCCCTCTCGTTAGCTTAGTCAATTTTCCATGCTAAATATAGATTTGTTTTGATGCTTCTTTTTAGGTTTATCTTTGCTCAAGCATTTTTTAAATCCACTTCCACGAGTGTTTGTATTCATTTTTTAGGCTTTTGCGTGTGGTTTTTCGTCATATTTCCACCCCATCAGCATGAAAAAAGAGATGAAGCGTGGTTATTTTACAAAACCATTCACTCTTATTTTAGTATAGTTTTTGTGATGTCACCATAGAACAGGAATTGCATCAATTTTCTCAACAGCATGTCACAGTTTTTGATTTTCATCCACACTTTTATGATCATTTTTTTCTAGATATGAATAAGTGTGTGTGTGTGTGTTGTTTGTTCCTGATGCACAATTGATGAAGGTAAAAACGAACGGCCTGTCCACAGGAATTTTTCCAACATTTCAATCATAAACTTTCATCTCCATTGTCAACCTTGTCCATCTCACGTGCAGCCAATCGACTGGGAATTTCATTTGATAAAATGCTTCCATTTCTGTATTTTACTGTGTCACAAAATATGAATTTTCCACCTCATGTGACGAATTAACACAATTTTTCCTACCATTCCATCGTGGACCACAAATGCGCACACGAAAAAAAGTATGATTTAACACTTGTGGCATCGGACAGCTTGAATGACAACCAGACCACAATCGTTATCCATATTCGTGATGTCAACGATATGCCGCCGGTTTTTCCTCAGAAACTGTACAAGAGAACACTTAAAGAGGAAAAGACTCCGACATACAAGATCCAAAAGGTTGCCCTCTATTATTGCATAACTCATACTTACTTCGTCTTGCATTCCCTCCGTGGAGAGTGGCTCTCTTGAGAAATAAAATTTCAAATTTAGAATTTAGATGTATCATACATACAACAAACCATGTCAATCTCTCTTGGGTTTTTAAAAATGGAACTTTCCATATATAGATATTTTCTACTTAAAATCATAGAGCAAGTTGAGAAGAAAGAAATGTTATGCTCTAGGAATTTACAGATAAAGTAAATGCATTTTTTTTAGCAAGTTTTGTAAATTTCTCATGAGAACTCACTGTTCAAACTCTCTTTTTCAATGTAAAGAACTAATTTTCAAACTACACTCCATCCTCAGTGGAGATGACTAATGAGATGAGAGGCAAGAAAAAGGTGATTGAAAGCATCCTTCGTAATAATCTTTCTTGAATGTATTCTATCATATATGGTCTGAACTAACGCCGCAAGTCTGTTTCTTCTCTCACATATTAACTTTTGATGTAACTTTTGGTGAAGGATTTGCCGCTTGCGATGGTGTTTTGGGTGAAATTATCAAATTTCTTTTACTTCTCATCGCCAGCACCACGCTAATCGTGGTGGGGGCTGGAAAAACACCAAAGTTTTCGTATCAAGAGCAGATCATGACACAAACTTTGCCCACAAACAATAAATGAACTTAGCTCAGAAATTTACACTCCAACACACACACCGCTCTCGATGGGTCACTGGAATTGCTTTGAGAATGAATGAGGACGGGGAAAAAAGCTACCCGGAAGCTCTCTCCTTTCTTCAGGACAATGGCCGACGGGTGAAAAAATGTGTGGCTTGAGGGGTGAGTTTTCGTGTGTGTCATCGCATCTTTTTATTCGTCATTAATTACCCGCCGCCACGACGGATGAGGATTGCGATGATCAGTCATTTTTGGACATTCGCTCGTTGTTCATGAAATTAAAGCTGAGTCGAGTGATCTCAGTTGAGCTCTTTCGTGTGCCTCTGGGATACATAAGAAATACATCGGTGCCGCAGGATAATCTGCAGTAAATAATGAATATACTCGTGAGCGCCAAAAGATGCAAAAACACTTGCGAAATTTATGAAAAATTTCATTGAATGCGCTTAATTTGCCAATCAGCAACTTTCTAAAATTTCTCCAAGAACAAACTTTCAGATGGGCAAATTAATTGGAAAACTTCCTCAAAATATGCCAAATACCAAATCTACAGGCATTTCTTGCTATTTATAGAACATCAGCGTGCTGACGGGAAATTTGACACGGCGGGTGGTCGTAAACCACGCCGGTTTCAGCCACTTTGACTGGCACCTCCCGCCGTGAAGGCGAAACAGAGAGAGCTGTGCAGCACAGTGTGTGTGTGTGATATCATCTCCTCATTCTTGGCCAAAAACTTGATAGAGTTTCCCCAGGAATTTCTGTCACCGTCAACTTTTAATCTTTCATGTTTCGGGCAAAAGCGAGTGGATTTGGGTGGGCGAAAAAAGTTTAATGTGTTCGAGATAATAAACAGGTCCTGTGAGACAACGCTGACGAAGGAGGATGGCATAATGAACTTTCAGAAGGAAAGAAAAAATTGTCGTTAATTGAATTACTTGATTATCACGTGGGGCATTCACCCAAGATCTTATATAAAGGCATTTTCCTCCACATATTTTTGGTGATTAGAGAAAATAATTTCTTTCACGTCTCACAGACTTTTCCAATTTAAATATTTGAGTGAAAGTTAATTATTCCTCTGCGAAATTCACATGTTCTTGCGGCTCGCTCTTTATCGCACTACCTAAAATTTCACTGTGCCGCGCTATTAAAATTTCTCTTTGCCCTCAAAATCTTCCATGTCATAAATATTTATGAAAACAAGCGGGCCAAATTGAGGCAACGAGGTGAAACTTTCCCTTCCTCAAAAACTATCTACAATTTCGTTCTTTGCTCTCCAGTAACATTTCCAAAATAAGGGGTCAAGTTATATTTTACAAGATGAGGGAAGAGAGCAGAAAAGTCGCCAGAAAAGTTCCTCAATAGGCAATGAAATGATGGCGTAGGAAATTCAATTGATGCTGTCATTTAGGGAGCCTATAAAACTATGTTTGTTAGAGGCTCACAATTCGCGAAAATAAACATCGAGAAAACTTCCCCATAAAATCCACCCTCGCAAACGCAAGTTTGTGAATTCCACTGAAAAGGAATTTATGAGGGAATTTTTGAAATATTACGTAAAATATATTCAGCTGATCCATAAATATTTATACTAGGAGAAGAATTGTTGTTTATAAAGAAATATCATTCACTTCGGCAGCTGTCGCGGTATTTCTATCCAAGTTTTCTGAATGTTTCATATATTTCACTCAATCTGCAATCACTCTGCAAAGTTTATTTCGGCGTGAAAGCCATGGGAGGTCTCTTGCGTTCAATATATGCGACAGAAATACGAGATTTATTGGTGTGTGTCGTTTAGAATTGTGGCGTCAGAAATAAAAACAAGAGGAGAGACATGTTAAGAATTTTTTTCATGCATTGTCTGTATTTTTACTATCAACTATTGGAGAGGAATTCTTTAAAAAATAAGACCAAGTACATTTTTAACTCAAAATGAGTATCATTCACATTCCATAGAAGTGCAAAAGCGTGAAATATAGACTCTTTGCGAATTACGAGCTTTCAAAACCAATTATAAGCTATCTTTCAGATCGTGCTTTCGTGGCCAGCAAGACGCCGAATTAATTGAACTGTTTATGACGGATTCACCCACTCCAGTCATATCGAGCTTTCATAGTCAATTTATTCGACTCTTTCCACCCACACCAAAACCATTCACTTTTGCCCCATCATCCAGCGTCCATTTGAGCACGATTTTGCCCCATAAGCCTCCGCTCGACTGTTGTTGAGAGATACAACGAAAGGACAAATATTTATTTTGCACAATTTGCAATTTGTTTATCTATGTGCAGTGCAAATGTTTTATCACTTTAAATTAGTGTTGATGGAGTTTTGCTGAGGAGAGTGAGAGAAAGAGAGAAGGTAAAAGTTACATATCTCTCTCTCTGTACTGGGAATTTCAATATTATGTGTACATTATTTTGTCTCACTGTAAATAATTTGCTTTACACTTTGTCTTTCTAATATGCTAAATAATAGAAATTTTGCATGCAACACACTTTATGTTAATTCTGCATAAATTGCATTATCTCGTGATGAATTGATATTTTATTCAATTCAGCAGCATTTGGGATGATTTCTGCCGATTCTAGTTACTTCATGAACAGAGAACAGTATGTAAATTTAAAAGGGGTTTTTAAGAGCGGCAATTGAATTTATATGGGAAATTGGCATTGGCCCAAGAAATTTCTAACAATATTAATTGTTCTGTTGTACCCATCAAGAAAATAGCAATATTCTGCAATCTCCACATAACAACTCGAAACATTTAATCTTATCGGATAAGAAATTTGTTGGAAGACTCGAAACAGTTGTGTGTGAAATTATGGTAATGGTACTGGAAACTGGTATAGGTCGTAAAATCATAAGCTAAATGCCCGACGAAGGAGCAAGAAGTGTGGTTCTATTTTGCATCTGAAATGTGCATGGTAGCTTGCAGATAATGCTGGTGGAAATTGAAATGCATGACACTAATGTGAGTGTGAATGGTATACAGTAGACTGTATCACGTCACACACTGACCCGCCCCATTGACCCGCTGAGTTGTGCAGTTGCCGTGCGGTCTCAGCTGGAGTCGAAGGGTTGCGGCTCAGTGGATGACTGTGTCAACCCGTACCTTGTGTTCCTCCACTCACTCCCACAAACTCGGCAATTTAACCCACAAACACTGACTGTTGAGCACTATAATATTGCAATGTGTATGTGTGCTGTTTGCTTCACGTCCAAGAATGCAACCAAATGTGAGATGCAATTTATCACTAACATACAACCAACTTATATAGGTGACAGCCACAGATGGTGACAAGGATCGTCCGCAAAATATAGTGTACTTCCTCACTGGACAAGGCATCGATCCCGACAATCCGGCCAACAGCAAATTCGACATCAATCGCACAACAGGAGAAATTTTCGTGCTCAAGGTGAGTCACTCTCCTTTGCCTTGCTTTAATAAGTCAGTTCAACTGATCGAGGACTCTTCACAACATCATCTTCCAAGAGTGAACCTTAATATTATGTCAAGATTGTGCCCACTTCACTCCACAATAGACATCACATTGAGTAACTCATTCTTTCCTTAGTGCTTCTGCAATTCAGTAAAACCAGTAAAAAAAACTCCTTTTCTCAATTTTATGGACCTACTTCAAATGAATTCTCGACATCAAACTCACACAAATTAGGGTTAATAGAGAGCATCCTGGATAAATGCGCAATAATTGCTAGGAAGACTAATGCCCTCAAAAGTACATACTTTAGCGAAGAGGGGCCGAACCTCTGGGGAGAAATCAAAGGAAATTTATGCACTAAAGCGGCGAGAGCTTTTAAGAGTCCAAAAGGAAGGACGGCGGAGTGTGAAAAATGTGTGGTTCTGCATCCATTTGGTTGAGTGTTGAAAATGTGTTTTCCATGGGGTGAATTTTCGTGTGTCTCTCGCCTGATTTTTTGTTACCCGGATCACTTCTCAAATTCATGAAAATTCCACCCTCCTCGCCATGTACAAAGTGGTATTAAAATTCATGTTCTTCGTGGGTGGTTTTCTGCCCAGCCCCCATCATCGCCACTTGGAAGTGTATATCTGAAGAGCTGGGCATGGACTTTTTTCTACCAGCGTGCGAGAGATCATTAAAGAATAACTGAGCGGTATTTTTTTCCCAACGCTCCGATGTGGACTCTCATTTACAGGATGGAGGGTAAAGTCTCACCTTTCACATTATATTGAGGAAAAAGTGTTTCATGATGGTGTTGGTTACAAAAGCGACAGAGGTTCACCGTAATATTGAATTATTTGCATATTACAGAACGAATAAATCCATGGAAATGGACCACGGAATTTTTCCGGCAAACCCGCACTCTTCTCACCCTATCATTTTGCATTCCGTGTGAAGTGCCGGAGGAGCTTTTGCGAAAGGGAGGTTGGAAGACTGAAAATTGCGCCTAGCATTTGTTCAAATGGGGAAGCAAGTGTGTTTTATATTACAAGCCGTAACCATGAATAATCCTCTTAAAATTTTGGGTAAATGTGTCTTTGTGTGTGTTCTGTGTTGCCACAAGTCCAGCTTTTCCCTACTTTCTCTACACAGCTTTCACATTGCTGAAGTATTTTCTATTCTGTCGAATTACAAATAATTCATATGGTGAAATAAACCAGAAACTCTCAACGAAAGGATAGGGATTTCCTTTGTGTTTTATGGCCCTAGGCTTCTTTTCACTTTCTTTCAGAGAAAATAACTCTAGGCAAATGCATTTCCTAAATGTTCAATTTAGAAAGCTTCTCTTGGTTTCCAACTCTATTCAAACAACTACCATTCTAGTTAGTCCATATCCACGCAGAGTTCGAATTCCAACAGTAGTTCTAGTATAATTTTATTACATATCTGAATTCTATTCGCTTTGTGACTCCTGTGTGGTCAACCCATGTGAATAGCACACGAACAGAATAAATTTCTGTTGATTTGCTCCCATCTCACTGTTTATTTATGGCTCTGTGTCATTTTTTGGTCTAGAAAAATTCGACAAAAGAGTGAAAAAATACACAGAGTCTTAATGAGAAGCCCTTCTTCTCGGATGGCACACAAAATTCGCCCGTGGAAAGACTATAAATTTCAACCCTCGTTTCACTCCATAAACTCCTTTCCAAACACTTGTGTACATTTCTCTCAGTCCCCTGGCAACCTCTATCCCAAAACCCCAAAGTCAACAATAAAAGTTCACCCGAAGCCACCCACAGGGAGGCCCACGAGAGGAGCATCCGCGTCAAGTTTGGAAAATCAGTGCCGGTCCGGAAGGGGAGAGAAGCTCGTCGCCTCACCGACACATGTTCCAATGGCCGAGGAGGGTGGAAAAAAGCTCACGAAATTGCCACCAATTAAGTGACTCTGTTCTGAGTATTGTGCTTGGGCGTCAAACAAGAAACTTTCCTATTTATTGATATGGGGATCCAAACTAAGATAGAGAGTGTGTGCGTGCTATTCATGCGTCCCAGGCATTGGGTATTTCCTCCAGTGGATATAGAGTCCGAAAAGAGAGAAACTTTTTATCGTCTGCGATGAAAAGTTTCCGTCAGCAGACCATCCCTTGTAAAAATATTTACAAGAAAGGCAGCAACACAACTTTCCTGTGCCAGAAGTTTCCCCGCGGTCAAGATGTGTGCGTTGGAAGAGACGAAGGGAAAAAAGATACACAGCAACAAGACAAATTAAGTCGAGAATTGTGTTTTATAGTCCCTCATCTCACCACTTGTTCATCTCCGTTGTCCCTCTATCGGTGGATGTATATTTCCGAGGGTTGTAAAGTATCCCCCCCCAAATTGGGCATGTTGGGAAATAAAGAAAGGATGGCTGAGGATAAAAAACTCTAAATCTTACACATTGATATCCCTTCCGGGCCATATATTTAAACCTTGAGTGTTGATTCGGAAGATGAGGACAACGGTGGCACGGATGGTCGAGGCGGCAGAGATTACGAAGCAATGTAAACAGGGTGGGTGAAAAAATATTGTCCCTAATATCTTCCATTTTAATAATTGAAATATGGCGAGGAGTCCTCGATCCCCTCAGCCCACTTTCTTGCCTGGAATCACCCTGTGTCATCATAAAATTTATGACCAACAATGATAACTTGATAATTCCCTTATATCTTGTTTACAATCTCTTTTCTCGTAAAAACAGCCATTGGATCGAGATCAGCCAAACGGACGACCCCAGTGGCGCTTCACGGTGTTTGCTCAGGACGAGGGTGGCGAAGGTCTCGTGGGATATGCTGATGTGCAGGTGAACTTGAAGGACATCAACGACAACGCACCCATTTTCCCGCAGGGCGTATACTTCGGCAACGTGACGGAGAATGGCACTGCTGGCATGGTGGTGATGACAATGACGGCAGTGGATTACGATGATCCCAATGAGGGTACAAATGCTAAGCTGGTGTATTCAATAGAGAAGAATGTCATAGAGGAGGAGACGGGCTCGCCCATATTTGAAATCGAGCCCGACACGGGAGTGATAAAGACGGCAGTTTGCTGCTTAGATCGCGAACGCACACCTGATTATTCCATACAAGTGGTTGCAATGGATGGCGGGGGGTTAAAAGGAACGGGAACGGCATCGATAAGAGTAAAAGACATAAACGATATGCCGCCTCAATTTACCAAAGACGAATGGTTTACAGAAGTTGACGAAACGGACGGATCGAATCTGCCTGAGATGCCTATTCTCACCGTCACTGTGCATGACGAGGATGAGACCAACAAGTTCCAATACAAAGTTATTGACAACAGTGGTTATGGGGCAGATAAGTTCACGATGGTGCGCAATAATGACGGCACGGGAAGTCTGAAGATCGTGCAACCACTCGATTATGAGGATCAGTTGCAGAGCAATGGATTCCGCTTCCGGATTCAGGTGAACGACAAGGGCGAAGACAACGACAATGACAAGTACCATGTGGCCTATTCTTGGGTTGTGGTCAAATTGCGCGACATAAACGACAACAAACCCCAGTTTGAGCGGCCGAATATTGAAGCAATAGTGTATGAGAATGCGGAAGTTGGCACCACCCTTGAAACATTCAAGGCAGTTGATCCAGATCAAGGAGGCAAAGGGAAGATATCTTTCGCCATTGATCGCTCTTCAGATCGCCAGAGGCAGTTCAACATTGATCAGAGCGGACAAGTGACCATTCAGAGGAAACTCGATCGTGAGAACATTCCTAGACACCAAGTTAAGATTCTGGCGATTGATGATGGCGTTCCGCCGAAAACAGCAACGGCAACTCTGACAGTTATCGTGCAAGATATTAATGACAATGCTCCAAAGTTCCTGAAGGACTATCGACCTGTCTTGCCCGAACATGTCCCGCCGCGAAAAGTGGTTGAAATCCTGGCAACAGACGACGATGATCGCTCGAAGAGCAACGGACCACCTTTCCAGTTCCGACTTGACCCAGGAGCAGATGACATAATTAGAGCCTCCTTCAAGGTGGAGCAAGATCAAAAGGGTGCCAACGGCGATGGTATGGCCATTGTTTCATCTCTGAGATCGTTCGATAGGGAGCAGCAAAAGGAATACCTCATTCCGATTGTGATCAAGGATCACGGAAATCCCGCAATGACGGGAACCAGTACCCTGACGGTGATCATAGGGGACGTTAACGACAACAAAATGCAGCCAGGATCGAAGGATATCTTTGTGTACAACTATCAAGGACAGGCTCCAGACACGCAAATAGGAAGAGTCTATGTTTACGATCTCGATGACTGGGACTTGCCGGATAAGAAGTTCTATTGGGAAGGTACTGAGCATCCTCGCTTCAAGCTAGACGAGGATTCTGGCATGATTACCATGCGTCAAGGCACTCGGGATGGAAAGTATCATCTGCGGTTCAAGGTTTATGACAGGAAGCATACACAGAACGACGTTCCTGCTAATGTTACTGTCACGGTGAAAGAGATACCCCATGACGCGGTGATAAATTCTGGATCGATAAGGATAGCCGGAATAACGGATGAGGACTTTATAAGGGTGTGGAACTACAGAACTCAGAGCTTGTCGAGGAGCAAACTCGATCGATTCCGTGACAAACTTTCAGACTTGCTCAACACCGATCGGGAGAATGTGGACATTTTCAGTGTTCAGCTGCGGCGAAAGCATCCTCCACTAACAGATATCCGCTTTTCAGCTCATGGTTCTCCGTACTACAAGCCAGTCAGGCTTAATGGAATAGTCTTGATGCACAGGGAGGAGATTGAGCGCGACGTGGGAATCAACATCACAATGGTTGGCATTGATGAGTGTCTGTATGAGAATCAAATGTGTGAAGGCTCGTGTACAAATAATCTCGATATAAGTGCTCTGCCGTACATGGTGAATGCCAATAAGACTGCCTTAGTGGGAGTGAGAGTAGATGTCCAGGCTGAGTGCACATGTGGCGATAGAAATTTCACCAAGTCGGAATCGTGTCGCTCAAGTCCATGCTACAATGGCGGACGCTGTATGGAGTCTAGATTTGGGTTGACTTGCACTTGTCCAACTGGATACACTGGCCCAAGATGCCAGCAGACCACGCGGAGCTTCCGAGGCAATGGATGGGCCTGGTATCCTCCACTGGCAATGTGCGACAACTCCCACTTGAGTCTTGAGTTCATAACCCGCAAATCTGATGGTCTTCTCATCTACAACGGACCCATAGTGCCGCCCGAGAGGGACGAAGAGCTGATATCGGATTTCATTGCGCTAGAAATAGAGCGAGGTTTCCCGCGGTTACTGATAGACTTCGGCTCAGGCACACTTGAGCTCAAGGTGAAGACAAAGAAGAGTCTCGATGATGGCGAGTGGCATAGGATAGACTTGTTCTGGGACACGGAGAATGTTCGAATGGTGATTGACTACTGTAAATCAGCCGAAGTGGCTGAAATGGAGGACGGATCGCCACCAGAGTTTGATGATTCTTCTTGCCAGGCCAGAGGGACAATTCCTCCCTTCAATGAGTACCTCAACGTGAATGCACCACTGCAAGTTGGTGGCCTGTATCGAGAGCCCTTTGATGCTAGTCTATACCACTGGCATTACATGCCTGTGGGCAAGGGCTTCGATGGATGCATTAGGAACTTGGTTCATAACAGCAAACTCTACGATTTTGCGCATCCAGGCTTGTCTAGAAACAGCCTCACGGGATGTCCTCAGACCGAGGAAGTGTGCAGCCAGAGTGAGCAGACGAGCCGCTGTTGGGAGCATGGCAATTGTGTGGGCAGCTTCAGCGAAGCCAGATGTCAGTGTCGACCTGGATGGACTGGACCAGCGTGCAATGTGCCCACTATTCCGACCACCTTTAAGCAACAGAGCTACGTTAAGTACGCCCTCAGTTTCGAACCTGATCGATTCAGCACTCAAATTCAGCTGCGTTTCCGCACTCGAGAGCAACATGGCGAACTGTTCCGCGTCAGTGATCAGCACAACAGAGAATATGGCATTCTGGAAATTAAGGAAGCCAGGCTGCACTTCCGTTACAACTTGAACTCTCTACGAACGGAGGAGAGAGATCTCTGGCTCAATTCGGTGACCGTTGACGATGGTCAGTGGCATGTTGTGAGAGTGAATAGATACGGATCAGCGGCGATGTTGGAATTGGATGGCGGTGAAGGCAGACGATATAATGAGACGTTCGAATTTGATGGACACCAATGGCTGCTGGTGGACAAGCAAGAGGGTGTCTATGCTGGTGGAAAGGCAGAATATACTGGAGTTCGGACGTTCGAAGTGTACGCAGATTACCAGAAAAGCTGTTTGGATGATATCAGGTAAATTAAATGTTGAACTTTAACATAAATTTTCAAGCAAATTCATTAGACCAATAAATGACGTGGAATTTCAGTTTAATCAAGTTATGTATAATGTAGAAGCTGCTCATGAGAAATTCTTATGTAGACAATGCAAATTCTCCTTCCGCATTGAAATTACTTTGCAATTAAGAGAGGAGAGTTTGCCACCCTCTTGAAGTATGTCTTGAAGTGGTCAATATTGATTTTCTACCCATGAATTGTTCAATAATGCACAGGATTTATCGTGCTGTGAAATGTTAATTTGACGAAATGATCGGGGCAAGTTTCCAAAAGAGCTTTTAGCAAGACATCATGAACTGCGGTATTAACAAGTGATCGGTTTTGAGCTTGTATACTTAGGTTCATTGTGTTTCTTGTCTAATGTTGCCTGAAAATCTGTAATCCTAATTCAATGTGAATAGCATCTCCGCAGTCAATTTGTAAGCATAATAATTCCTGTTGATTTGTCTAGGCTCGAGGGAAAGCATCTTCCGCTGCCGCCGGCCATGAATGGAACTCAGTGGGGTCAAGCGACAATGGCGAGAAACTTGGAACGCAATTGTCCGTCAAACAAGCCATGTGCCAACGTTATCTGCCCAGATCCGTTCGAATGTGTCGATTTGTGGAATGAATACGAGTGCACGTGAGTATTGCTATTTATGATATTTACCATATTGTACCGTTTCACCTTCCAAGAGTTGCGTTCTGTAAATGAAAATCGTTGGAAAATTCACAACGACCGCTCAAAATGCGACTTTCCCCGTCGGTTTTGTTCCGGTGAATTATTATTTTGGATCAAAATGTGCTGCTGTGAATTTACTGAATCACAAAATCAGGTGCTAAATTGCATTTGCTTTCAATTAGTGGATATTTTCCACGTGAATACATTCCCAATTATGAATCGCTTGCTCTCTCGATAGAATGTAAACTGTAAATGAAGATAGCTGGGATGAGATGAAAAGCCCACGGGGTAACTCAAAAATTACAAATTACCATTTCATTAAGTTCTATTGCAATATAGAAATGGTGTAATTTTCATTTTCATACAATGACATGTCAATTTATATGGTTTTCAAGAGACATAAAATAATGTCAGCTTCAAGTGATTGTGTTACATATTTCAAGAAGCATAATTTAAATGAATAATAATATAATCTACTAGTGAGCTGAGAGTGAAAAGCTCTTTACATATTCGGATGAGCTTTTCTGCGGGAAAAACAAATAACAAGTGAAGCAATCTGGATTTACCGAGACGTGCAAGGCAATTTAGTAAATTCCATCCGTCACAGCCAATTGTCAAAGCAAAGTGAGAGATTTTGAAATAGAGAAATATATCTCTAAAGTAAATAAAATACGTGACAAGGAATGTATCACATGATGTACAACTGTGTGGCTGTGAGACAATCAATCATTTGTGGTGTGAAAGGAAACCAAAATTCCACACCAAAACCCTTTTCCGTATATCCTGTTGGTCGTGTTTCCTGGAAAAGAGCTTGAAGAACATGTGCGCTTGGATATATAGAAAGTCTCCCCGAACACGTAACTTCCAATGAGTTCCCCTCGCCAATTCAAAAGCTTTCTCCACTCCTTAGAAACAGGAAACTAATAATGTAGTGTGAAAACCACATTTGAGGCGATGTATGTATGTGCGTTTAAAAAAAGTAGTTTATGAAAGATGATTTACGAAGCAATTTCTATCGTCGAGTGACTCGATTTTTCATCCAATAAATCGTCTTTGAAAGTGTTTATCAGTGTCTCCGATGAAATATTGTTGCGCATTTGCCGCGGAAAAAGCGCGGGCGGTTGGAAAGTTCACGAGTGCATCGCATTGCATATATATTCAAGTCTTTCCTGAGATAAGTAGTCCAGATGAAGAATAATACCATTTTCTTCTCAGTGACTTAACCACTTCTTCCATCAACATCCCATTCGATAATACCATCGACAGCATTAGTACTTGGATTTTGCTCTCTTCTCTCTTCAAGATGAAAGCTCTGGAGAGACGAATGTATTGTGATGACTTTAACATTTTCTTTAGCCTCCACCATACATGGAAGTGTAATTTATTTTACTCTGATTCCTTCTTCTTGATCTTGTTTGCTTCTTTCCCACTTAACTTTTCCCCCCTAAGATACTTCACCCCCGCCTGCTGACAAAATTCGCCCTCCTCTACATTTGTGTGTATTTAAGCCACCGCCCCTTCCAGGGCTCATCCCGCCACTTGGCGTGTCTTCCTTCCGGTTCACCCTTCTCTTTCAATTTAACATCCAGAGACTTTTGATTTGTTATTTACTCTTGTGCGTACTCGAGATGAGAGCTCTATGAAAGGCACATAATTTTCTGGGAGAATATTTTTGAAATATTCTCATTGGCGTGAAATGCTTTCACTACAGAAACGTGTGATTCATTAAAGTCGTGATTCCGCAGCCCATGATGCTGGTTAATAGAGAAACGCTGGGGAGGAAGGAGTGGTAAGACATGATGTCTTTCAAAGAAAAAAATGATTTATGTGATAAGATTATCCAGTTGCGAGAATGCAACATTTGCCCCGAAGACACTTTTACGGTTACATCTGTTTGTTTTTAATTTATTTCCTTCACTCACGCACCAAGCTTTCACCCCATGTTGTGGCAAAGGGAAAAAGCTTAGTTCCTGAGATGACGAAAAGCACGATTTCCCATTTATTCATCCGGTGCACAGAGACATTATATAACATTTTGCGCAGAGCAAAACAATTTCTTCTGGTGAAGCGATAAAAGTTAACTGAGTGGATTTGTCGGTAAACAACAGCAAATGTGTCTATTTGTGCGCTTTTCACGAGCAATAAGACAAATCTTAAGTGAGGGAATTGAAAGTGGTTTACACAAGATCTTTTATAATGAATGACTCTGTTATGCAATTTGTTTATTATGTATAAATTCTTCTGACTTAATTGATTATTTTCATCTGAAATGATTGCTGAAAGCTCCTTTTGACATTAGTAAACCCCATAACAGGAGTTGAAAAGGAACATTCGTCGAAAATAGTCTCACAATTTTCAGAAAATTAATTCAATTTTACCTAAGCGGAAGAAAACAAATTTTGAAATTTTCGCATCTAAATGAATAATATAAAATTGTCTCAAACTCCATAATTTAAGAAAATGATTGCAAGTAAAGAGGATTAAAACACAAAACACCTCTAGATTGGTTCTCTTTGAGTATTTTTGAGCTGTAAAAGCGAAATCTCCCTAACCAATATGTTTTCCAGTTTTCCACGGTGAAAAACACTCCAAAGTCCCAAAACAAGGGACAATGAAGCGGGTGTGAAAAAGGGAGTAACCATATACAAAAGTTCTCTGTGGCGGTTCAGGCTATGCTGACAATATTTCAAAGAGCGAGAGAGAGAGAGAGTGGAAAAATTGCGACACAAAACTTTTCTGTTTCGCGACAATTGTGGGTGCTTTTTGTTGATGACACATTCAGCGAACAAAAAGCCGTCCACAAGGCTGTCCATGAGCTTTGCTCTGCAACCGTTCTCATCACATGCCATGACACTGATAAACTTTCCCACCCAGACGATGGGAATTTTAATAAATTTCAACTTATATACATATGTATATATATATATATATATTGTGTTACTTGTCGCGCTTAAGCTTCCGCAGAGAATTCTCGAGAATTGTCTATGTAATAAATTCTCTGTGAAGTTGGAAGTTGGATGGTGATTTTATGATCTTTCCTCTTGAATCAGTCTTTTTATGACATAGAGGAGAATTGCTGGATTTACTCAAAGTCTCTATTTATGGTATTTCCGTGAAGATAACTTGTTTTTGAGAGACTACAAAGGCATGTGTCTCAAGAAAATGACTATACAATCGATTTTTCGAAGTGTGCATCATAGTTTGGAACTTTCCTTTTGCGTGTGGTTTTGTGTGATTTACCATGCAAGAATTGTCTGGCTTTAGAATCAAATATATACATATAGATAAATAAAACCATAATCCCAATCTCAACACCTCAACTTGCCATCAACATTCGCCCCCATTTTGTGTGTGTGAGTGTGTTTTGCATTGTATTGTACAAAAGAAAAAATCCATCTTCTTCTGCATTATGACTACAAAAGTTGCGGCGAGGGGCGCATAATGTCACCAGATGGAAAGGGCTGCATTGATCGCAATGAGTGCATCGACTTGCCCTGCCTCAATGGTGCCACATGCATAAATTTGGAGCCGAGGCTGCGGTATCGCTGCATATGCCCCGATGGCTTCTGGGGTGAAAATTGCGAACTGATCCAGGAGGGTCAGACACTGAAGCTGAGCATGGGCGCTTTGGCAGCCATCCTTGTGTGTCTACTAATAATTTTGAGTGAGCAAAAATGACTACATAAATTTATGCTACACCACCAGCATTGCCCACCCACTTAATTATTGTGTTTTAGTTCCGGTGGGCTGCCGGTGGCGGGCAGAGTGAGATAGGGGTGTATGAAGTGGCGCTAAATTTTCCTCCGTGCACCCACTTTAGCTATACAGAGGGTCTGCACAGCATTTAATTCAGAGATGTGCTTTTACGTGTAGTTATATTGTTGACATAATGGTGAGAAGGACTTTATTGGAGTGATAAATTACTTGTTTTAATGGATATTACAAAATTTGCCTCAAAACCTAATGGAAAAAAAACTTAATATAACCATGTTAGCACACTTCTTTTATGGTGAAATGAGGAAAATTCAGGCCTCTACATCATCATTCTCATTCTGTCACCGAATTCTTGTAGTTGTCGTAAATTAACACTTTATATATTCAAATAATTGTATGCTCGTGAGAATGTGTTTGCTGATTTTCCTAACCATCATCCATAATGTATGTCTTGGTTGCATAATTTGCATGCTCTTTGTGTATATAGTGGCCTAGACTCTAGCTAGAGTGACGAAGCTCGCGCAAGAACGAAAATCTTGACTGACTTTGGCAGCGTGTGTGCTTTTGTAAGTAAAAGTTATGAGACAGTGGAGGATTTCACGGATTAATTTTCCTCCCGCACTAATTCATCCTCATTTTTCATCCCAACAAGATGAGAATCGCATCCCCTCATTCCATCCCAAAATCCTATTCAGTATATAGCTATGGTACATGAATTCCCTGTGCCCAGCATTCCGAGGATGATTTGTCCAAATGCTGCGGAGACGGAGAAAAATGCGAGATATTTTTCCCCTTTTTCTCGACTATCGTCCATCTGAGGACGTGTAATGTGTGGGAAATGAAATGGAATGTGCCTCTGTGGGAATTCCTCACATAGCGCAATAGTCAATTCTCTTCGCGAGTGTGCGATAAATAATTTTATGCAGACATCATCCCTCCTTGGTTTTACTCCTCTGTTTATCTTTAGTTGTCTATTTATTTGTCTTTCTCTCTTCTTTCTTCCTGCCATACCCGATTTTTTAGTTGTCCAGTCGGCTATAGGATTTCTATTGCTGGTAATGGTTGTGCCAATGAGAATGAGTGTCAATGGTTCCCGTGTCGTAATGGTGGCCGTTGTCGGGATCTCGCGCCACCGCGGAGGTACGAATGTCGCTGTCCCAGAGGATATACTGGGATGAATTGCGAGCTGGAGCTCCTTGCCTCTGGCGTGATAACACCATCCAAAGATTTTATCATTGCCCTCCTCGTGTGCCTGGCCACGCTCATCCGTAAGTACCTCAGCTGCTTGTGAGCACAGCGACATCCAATATATACTTTTGGTTTTGGTTGGAGAAGTTTTGTAGAGACATTGTATAAATTATATCCCTATAAATCCACTGTGTTCCTCTTACTATTCTTATTTGAACATTAAAAGTTATTAGTTTGTTGATAATCCCCTTTGACTTCTTTTGCACTTACACATAATCTATGAAAGCGAGGGAGTGACACTCTGTAGAAAAGTGTGCATACACATAAAGTTTTCACAATAGTACAAAATACCTTGCAAAATACTTGATAAGTTTATGTACATAGAATATTTCCAAAAGCTTTTGACACTTTTGTATGCCATAGTATTTTGTACACTTGAACAAGGTACGGTTATGGTGTGCTGTACCCACACTCTTCTACTGATCTGTCCCCTTCTTGCAACATTCACGATACACACGATGAATCCACAGAAAAACGTAGCCATAAAGTGTGATAAAATTTTAATACATTCCGCCCCATTCCAGATTTTGTGACACTTTGTAGAATTTATCGAATCTCCGTTTGGTTCAGATCCTGCACTGACATTTGAATATTATGTTTTCCTGGCAGAAGACACCTGAGAGAAGACCATCTACTCTCGAAAAGCTCCTTTGAATTTTAAAGCTCCGCACAAGTTGAGAAAAAAAATCACTTTTCTCGCAGATTTTCCAAGGCTGCTCATGCAGAGACTTTCCGTCTACGGAAGCTTTCTGCCATAATTTATTCCATCATCTCTAAAACGGTATTTGTATTCACAGTAAATAAATTCATAATTTTGTAGGGAAAACATTGATTTCCGGCAGAGCCTAAATAAATATCAATATGATTTAATTGGTCAAGCGACCTTCTTACAAATGTGTCACTTTTATTGTCACATAAGTCTGTTAACATTTGCCTTCTGACACAGGAGTGTATGCGAGAGGAAAACATGGAAAAATGGCATTGCAGGAAAATTTATAGAGTCAATAAAATTCTGTTTTATTGTTTTCACACCACTTTTATATCGAAATGGGTCGTTGAATGTTGTTTCAGTTCCATTTCTGTTCTCTACAAATTCCTCTTTTCTCACTCTCGAGTGGTGAGAGAAAAGTCCTTATACAATAAAGACAAGTTCCGGATGAAAATGAGGCAAGTACATAATTCATAAATTTATAGAGTCGCTAAAGGAGAAGATGAAGAAAAAGTGTATGATTAATTGAATTGCAGGGAGGTAATATATTTAAATTTAAAAGTCGCTCGTATATAGAACCGCTTTCTCTTGCACTTTTCCAACCTCGCACCCCTCGTCGGTCATCCTTCGGGGATTTTCCTCTGGAATCTGGCACGGTGGAGCTAGGAAAATTATTTCATCTTTAGTGTTTCACCCATTTTTCACCATTTAACAGCCAGTAGAAAAATCGCCGTACAAACTTTTCTTATCCATAAATGGAAAGCATGAGTGAATAATATATAATGTATGTAGTATGAACTTCTCTGTGGTCGTTCAGTGTCCCAATTGTTGTCATAAACGCACATTTTATGTGAAATTAAATACAGATAATTATCCAAAACACATTATTGACGGCAGTAAAATAAATCATGAATTTCATACGACAAAAGACACATGCTTTTAATTAATTATTCACTCAATAGCACACTTTCGATTTATTGGACAAAATTCATCGGTGACCTCATATCTACAATCTAATTTATGGGTATTTTATTAATCATGGTGCGAAATATTGATTCCATATCAATCAACGAGCGTTGCAAAATTTCACTGCTGTGCAGCACCTGAAAATTCAGATAATGTGAAGACCTAAAGAATTTATAGAATCTTTCTTCACATTTATCTTTATTCACATTGTTAATAAGTTAATACTTTTGCGCAAAACTTTCTAATTGAATGATATCAAATTTTAAGGACTTGAAGGAAAAAATTTCATAGTTGCAATCATATGCTTAACGACATCATATGGCTGCATTTTATTAATAATAATAAAAAAAAACCTTGCAACTTTGCTACCAATTTATTCACATAATAATGCATATATGATACTAGACTGTAGCTGTTCAAATTCTGTGTATCGTGTAGTGTCTGGAATGTCTTGTGCTTCAATTAGTGTCCAAGTGTGTCTTCATCGAGCCTCCGTGTTCAGTAAATTCACTAACAATTTCCTCCTTCCAAATTCAGTCTTAGTCCTCGTGTTTGTGGTGTACAATCGACGGCGAGAAGCTCACATCAAGTATCCGGGACCTGATGACGATGTCCGGGAGAACATCATCAATTACGATGACGAGGGTGGCGGCGAAGATGATATGACAGCCTTCGACATAACTCCCCTGCAGATCCCAATAGGAGGCACAATGCCGGAGCTGACGCAGTGCAAGATGCCAATTATGTGTAAGTATCCATACGTGGCTTTTGTCATTTCCTCAGACATTCACCTCGGTGCCCTCCACTCGATACATTACCTAATTGATGACATTAAATTAGCACCGAACCTCCCGCATCAATTTCTCGCTAAAGTGTTGTCTCCTCTTTCTACCATCATCCTTCCGTGAATGATTGCGTGCAATTTTTCACAGTGGCAAAGAAGCCGCACTGTTGGTGGAAATATGAATTAATTAGAAAGTTTTTCGTCAATTGTAAATTATTTATGGTTGATATTTTCCGCCCGAGTGAGGAACGGCGAACGCCTTAAATCATTTTCACAAGTATTTGTTTGAGTGAATAAATAATGGGTAAAATTTTCCACACCACAGAGCTGAGAATTAATTACTGTTGAGACGAGATATTTGGAAAATTTCACATTTGTGCGAGAAGAAGAAAAATATAATTAAAATTACCTTCAGAGCGGCATTTTCATTAAATATTCAAAATATAATTTCTTAATCAAGTCATACGCCACACGCGAACTTTTCGCTGTGAGCTTTTGTGGAGCGCTAAAAGCACAATATCTACAAGGTTAATTTCAGCGTTTTACATGTGCGTAATTTCCATTTTCCCAGATCTTTTTTCCGTCCCTTCTTGCGGTTGAAGCTCGTGGGCGAACTCTATGATAATAAGAATAATTTTAAGCAATGTCGTACAATTAATTCAGCAAGCAAGATAGTTAAGACAAGAAGTTCCTAAACTACTCTCCTCACTGTCACGCGGCATTACAGACTCTCTGAGCTTCGTGGATAAGAATCGACGGAGAAAAAAGCTCAACAATTTCCATAATGTTATCATTTTTCTTGTGCTGGAAGCTCGAGGAAAAATTGATTCGCGCCCCATGCTCTCAGACATTCTCCGTCATACAGCAGAAAAAAGTATTGAAAAAAAATCTTTGTGCACTATTCTCTGCAGATCCCGTGATGACAATTGGACCTGGACAAGAGCCAAATGTGGGGTTGTTCATTGAGGAGCACAAAAAACGCGCTGACAGCGATCCAAATGCACCACCATTCGATGATCTTAGGAATTACGCCTACGAGGGTGGCGGAAGTACAGCAGGTTCGCTGAGTTCTCTGGCGTCTGGTGAGTTCAGTCTTTCTCCCTGTTTTTATTTTCACCCTCGAGGGGGTCGTCTGACCCTCTGCACGATGAAAATTAACCACCCATGACCTTTCTCAACTGGAGGGAAACGTATGGTTTTAGTTCAGCGACTCTTTCCGCAAGTGAAGTGGCAATGTTTATCTACATTTGTTTGCTGACAATGCTACATTATACACTTGTAGCTCTTTATATGACTATCGAGTAAGTCGTTCAGTCGCAAAGTGGTAAAAAATAAAATATGGCAATAGAGAATAGCAGAACTAATGACAAGGAAAGAATCAAATGCCTAAAAGCTTATCAAATTAATTTTTTGAGAGGTCACTTTGAAACAATCTAAGAGTCAACTCAAAATAATTGCTGTGTCTCGCTGTACACAGAACACGAGTTGCCAACAAATTGCCACTTGCGGAAAAAATTGCTTACGACCAACGCTTTCCACGGCCATGTGTTTATTCCTATGCATATTGCATAAAGCGCTGGATCTAATGCAAATTCAAAACTGTTATTGCCCCCGATGAAAATGTGGCGCTCACGGAATACGTGCAGGAACGGACGATGAGTGTCACGAGTATGACTATTTGGGCGCTTGGGGGCCCAGATTCGACAAATTGGCCAACATGTACGGCCCGGAGCACGAGACGGAGCTCGATGAAATGTAATTAGTTGTCCCCCGATTGTGGCCAAAATTGCAGCAGATCAGCCCCAAAAACAACCAAAAAGTCACCGTCAACCACACATGAGAGAAAGCAGAGCCATTAATTACGAGTTTCTGAGAGATGTCGACTGAATGATGTTGTGTGAATGTGGAAAAAAGCTCATGTTAAGTTTCTTCCTACACTTTTATCGCCGTATTCTCGACTGACAAAGAAATTGTGCAACATTTCACAAACACACACATAAACACTACATGAAATTATAGTTTTTAAGTTGAGGCGTTGTAAAGTTTAAGTTGATGAATCTTATGTGCTCTCTTTGAAGACTTTTTATATTAGGGTAGTTTTAAAGCAAGATATAAATGGGAATTAATATCAAAGACACTGAAATATTTATCAACGATTTCACGTGTGCGATTTTTGTTCAGTTTATGACATTGGGATCTCTTCCCAAGAGGAGTCGAGCATTTTGAGATTTCCAGTGATCTCGAGCAATTCTTGCCATTTTTTGTAAACTTACATACATATTAGAGGCAGAATATACAATATTTTGTTTCGTTTTTACGGTACAACAGCACCTTCCCAAGAAGGGCAGGTGCACGACAAGACATTTACAAATATTTATATAAATTATTGAGTAACTTACCGATATCTATAGCAGAACAGATAGATCTTAACAATCACGTCACTGTGGTCATTTGAATGGGAATTCAGAAGATGAAGCATTTACCCATAGAAAGAAATAAACCCAGTTGGTTGAGAATCTCAAAAAACGTACAGAGGAATCACGTGAAAACGAATATATAATTTAGTATTTTTCAAGTATGATAAAGGTAAATAATTGTAATATCCAAAGACTGGTTTTTCATTTAAGCAACTTAAGTATATGAAAAGTATATAATATTTAAATGAGAAAATTTATTGTAACTCATTGATTAACTAGTTAAAAGAAAATGACACATTTGAAACATAAAACACTCTCAAGCCATTGTATGTTTAGGACATCCATTTAACATCGCTACTTCATTTTCTAGTTTGTAGTTTCCGAAGCGTGAAAACGACATTATAATGTAGATTGTATTGTAGAGGAATTTCACAAGGAGAAACAATTCATACACACACACACACACACACACAACATTTTAGAGTAAAATTGTATGATGAGGCGTTTTAAGAAAATTGTAGAACATCTTTGAAGTATTCTTAAGAAAATGCCTCTTCTCGAGCTTCTGCCTGAGATGAGAAGCTCCAAGGCCTAGGGCGTGGCGATGTAGAAGAGGGACTGCTAATCCACCAAGAGTCACAATCTAGTTTAAAACGCGACATTCGAGCTTAAGACACCCTCAATATTTCATGATAATTCACAGGGCTCATTCTGAGAAGTCCTCGAAAGCCACACAGCTCCTGATGTACTCTCACCAA
Source organism: Phlebotomus argentipes (assembly GCF_947086385.1). Classification (NCBI taxonomy): domain Eukaryota; kingdom Metazoa; phylum Arthropoda; class Insecta; order Diptera; family Psychodidae; genus Phlebotomus; species Phlebotomus argentipes. The sequence goes on along the minus strand of NW_026776181.1, from coordinate 847,049 downwards.
GTTGAGAGGAATAAAAAGAAGTCGAGGGAGCACGGGTGCAATTAGAAAAGACAGAAGAGTTCTTAAGAGGGATGAATAAGGGCACGTGGCATGAGATATCGCCCAAGAAAACTTACCACCACGATGATGATGAAGGCAGGGCAACTTTTAAACGCTCATTAGTAAAATTGTTATGGCAATTTAAAAAGAGAGACTCTTTTTTCGGTTCGCACCACGGAAAAGTTCAGCAAATAGGGTGAGCGTGAGTGAATTTGCGTGAAGAGAGCGAAAAATTGTTCGTGAATGACTCGTGAGATTGAGATAAAAGCTCAGAAAGACACATTCAAGAACCATCAAAAAGCAGTTACTATGTAAATACAAAGAATATACCTTAGAGCAGAATAATGGAGATTGTAGGAAATGTCTTTTCGTTATACTGTATAAAAGCGATATGGGGAAAGACTTAAGAGGAAGTGGCTAGAATGTAGCAAGACTAAGTGCACAATTGTAAATCTTCACTGATATCACTCATACTGGCTAATTCATTATCATCAAAGAGCAAGTTGGGAAAAAGCTTCACTCAGGGAGCTTCCAAAGCGTCGAGAGAAAAAGTCGTGAGATAGAACAGATATCTTTTGTATCGTTTCACTCATATACAATAGTTCAACTATACTTTTCCCTTCAAGATAACGTGGAAATAGAGACATTTTCGCTCTTGTGATGTGTGTGTTTCAGTTTTCTTCACATTTTTCCAGTTTTCCTTCTTACTTGACTTGTATTATCAAATTACTAGGACTGTGTACAGAATAACTTCTATAATTTCCTGCCTTCATTGCTTCATATAATCAATCCGTTTGCTTGAATGCTCTTCAATTGGACATAATGTGAATTTCATGTAATTGTATTGAGGTATGCGATCAGAGGACAAACGACAAAGATACTGTTTCCAAATGAAAGCTTCATGAAGACACAAAGCATATTTCAATTTCAATGGAAGTCTAATTTTCTCTTTTTTCCACGTCCTTTGTCTCAACATCGCATTGACAGTCTTTTATCCATGCATCACAATTGAGCGGAAAATGCCCTATGAAGCCACTGATTCGATTTTTAGCACAGGGAAAAGTGAAACTTTCTCTACTCTTTTCATCTGACACTCTATTCAACTTCATCAACAGCAATTTTTGTACTCTTGTGTCCGTCCTATATAGCGAGAGACCTCATAAAGATGACTTATTTCAATTTCAACATCCACGATTCAAGTGTATTTGAACTCGGTTAGTATCATCCAATTACCGTGGTCATCTACGAAATCAATCCACTACTCAATAAAATATTCTTTCGAAGATAACGGAGAGAAGAAGCCAGTGCCAATTAGCAATGAAGAAGGATTAAGAAGATAATTTAGCAATTTAGTACCGATATAGAGAGTGAGCATGAAGAACAGACAGAAGAGATTAAGAAAAAAGTTCGTAGTCGTTAAGTGTTTGCACTTTTCAGAGAGATTATATAGCCCTGCTCCGCAGTAAAGGAATCTAATGATGAAGTAAAGACATGAGGATGAAACAATGATATTAATAATGTTAGGAAGTGAAGTAAATGATGATGAGTGCGAGAGACTTTATCCCTAATTTATTGTCATTTTCTCATTAAAGAAAGATAAAGTGTAAAATTTCATAGTCACAAATTGTTTTTGTGCTCTTAACAAGTAAGAAAATGATCTAAACGCAATTTTAAATCTATATTCATAAGTATTTTAAGAGAGGGTTATAATAAAAGGATGCCCAAGAGACACTATTCTACAGACAAACCGTAGGAAAAGCGTCAGGTGTGTGTATAAAAATGCAAGAAATGACTTTTTTATTTGGAATCCAAAGATTAATCTATAGAAATGAGAATCATAAGAAGTAAAAATTAGAGATAAATTATTGAATTGAGAGAAAGAATGAATGAAGGAAAATTATATATAAAAAACAGCAAGTATTAATCTCTCCTAAAAAGAAAGAAATAGAGAGATGTGTAAAAGCTGGATAAGGAAGTGAATTTAGAAATATTGATAAATTACTATGAATTCAAAAAATACCGTAGCTTATATGAAAACCAACATTGCATGAACACGATATAATCTTCACACAGATTATCGCGAGAGAAAAATTGTAGTTTTGGCGCGAAGAGATTTTCTTTTTCATCAATTAGTAATAGCAGATCACTTGAAACATGATGAGCTTTCTATGGAAAATTAAATAAAATCATATATTAAAAAACTTCCTCAGAAAAATGTCACGCTATCGTTCTCATTTTAATGTTTTTCGATTGAACTTTTTTTGAGCTGCTATTGTTTTCTGTGCGTAATTAACTGAGGAAAATGAACACAAACCAATAGAGAAAAATGCAATCAAATTACTTGTAACCATTTTTTTCTCCAGTTCCCTTTTTTCCAGCTATGTTCCTTTGGGAGGGATGTGAGAAAGTTTTTCAATTAACTCTCCCAATGAGAATTTTAGTGTACTACGTTCACTGCCAAGAACATTCTGTATTCAGACAAAGAGTTACAATTTTGAGATTTTTCCGTTGTTTTCTGTAAAAGCATAAGCAAAATACATGGCAAATGCGATAAAATCATAACAATTTAACTTATTTACAGTATCATAAAGTCTTTACTGAATCCCTTTCTCAGAATTTAATTTTAGAGAGTCAAAACAGCAATTTTCACATAACAATGAAGAAGAACTGCAATTGATCGTAATTGCTCTTTTTTACTTGTCAATTATCTAATAGGTAATTAAATCCATAAATCATAACAAGTCCCATAAAGAGAACAACTATTCAAAGAAAATTTTTTCATCCCATTTAACAACTTTAATGATAATGCGCTGAAAGACAAACAGGCGCAATATAATATTCCAATGTATATTAAGGAAACAAGCGAAAAATACTGAAGAGTAATTTAGTTAAAATTTACCCTTTTAAAAAAAATTGCATGTGGCCATTTTTCATGATATTCTTTTCCTTCCCGTGGAAAATAAGTCATATCCATTCACTCCTCAACACTGTCATACATTCACACATTAGAGAAGGCTGCGTCGGTAGTGAGAGCTTTCGACGCTTCGGCCTACTAGGCGCCTCTACCTGTGCACGTGAGTGTGTCATTTGTAGACAAAAGTAATAAGAAATTCATTGGTGAAAAAAAAACACGATGCAAAATAGAAAAGGATAATCAATTAATTGAAGTAATTAAATATAAATTAAAGAGAAAATTTATAGAAAAATATTGAAAGAGGAAATTAAACTGAAAAGATAGACGTGAAAAAATATACCTACCATTATAAAGTAGTGACGACAAATTTCTTGAGTTCCCACAGATTGAATTTAAATATAAAAAATGAATGGAAACCCTGCATAAATAAAGATATTAGTAGATATATACAATTTTTTACATTTTGAAAAATCTAATTGACTAATTGTAAAGATAGAGAGTGACGAATGATGACGAAGATAAAGATGAAAAGTGGAGGAAAAGTATTTACAAAAAAAAATTAGCGTTTTTGTGTTTGAATCTGTGATTATTTTGTAATAAATAATAATGTCTCATTACATGTATTATGTTTCAAGATGATAAAGAGAGAGAGAGGGAGAAAGAGAGGGAAAGAGAGAGAGTGAAAAGAAGAAAAACGAGCCCATTGTATCATTTACAACAAAAAGAATTAAATGAAAATGAGAATGAAAACAAGGAGGAAAAAATAAAATGTAATGTTAAATGGAAATATCGTGCAATTTTCTACCATTCTATTATTTTATCTTCTGAGCCCTTTCATTGTTTCTCTTCAATCAATTTCAATTACATATTTTACTTTCAAATGCCATTCCGCAGGATTTCGCCATAATTTCTCTTCCCAGTTACCTTTTTGCATTTTCCCCCCACGCGTCTAAAACAGCAGAGGAAGCACTCCTGTTTCCTGCAAATACGCTTTGCCGAGAGACTCTACCGAAACGCAGGTGGGATTTCCACGAAAAAAGGCGGATGATGAAGAAAGGTGAAATTTGCAGCATTTTCTCTGGTTGGCAATTTTGAGGCTCATCTTTTGCTCAGAGGAAATATGATACTATGAAATCGTGGTATGTATAAAATGATACATGAATCAAGAGATTTTCAACTAATATTTTTTGTAGGATATTTCCATGAGCGTTGATAAAATGTGGGTTGGAGGAACTTGCGTTTCTATATAAGACATACACCAAAATCTTACACGGTAGAAAACACTTCTGCAGTTTATGTATGTATAATGAAATTTTCATAGGCTTATTCAGTGAAAATTTCTTCTCATACATGAACAACAAATTATGTATTAATATTTCCTGGTATTAAATGAAAAAGAGGATGAATGAGCAAACATTTGAGATTTGTTAACAGCTCATATTTTCCATTTTTCCACCAAATAATCATCCATTTCTCGTCTTTCGTTCTTCTTCTTGCCCACGCAAGTCTCCGCAAACCCACCCTATCAGCGGAATAAATAATATTGAATGAGTATTTTAAATAATTTATCTCTCTCGCGGTTATTCTTCTGACATTTTGTGGGATTTTTATTCAAAATACACACCCCAAAAAATGGCGCTGATTTGCATATTTGCGATGTTGAGAGGAATTCCTGGGGAAATTAGCAAAAGCCGTGCCACCGCGCCAGACTATTAAAATGTTTATACAATTTCAATAATGGGAATGACGAAATTGCAAAGGGTCTTTTTTGCACAGTGGATCCCCATGATTAATGTGGCAATTGACGCCATTTGAAAACACCTGTTTCCACATCTCCGGAGGATAATTTCCGCATTGGCGCAGAAATTGAGGCGAAATGGAGGCAAGATCGCGTGGCGCATTCTTAATTACTTGCGTATATATTCTCCATTTATTCCTCTTTTTACGACCCAAAAAAGATACATGGCATGAGGTGGAAATGCTTCAGCCTCTCAGTGCCTAAATCATCTTTTTCGCGAATTTCTGTCACGTTTCACATTTCTAACGTGGCTGAAAGGGGCATATACACTCCACATCCACAGTTAAATTTTATCAAACATTATATTTTCTCTGCTCTTTTTTGCAAAAGTACTCGCATGAATTTTTATCCCTGTTCCACTTCGCATGTATGTCGTGGGAAACACGTATTTTCTCAGGCAGAAATTTGTGTGGAGCAACCCAGAGATTGCAGAATATGTGCAACATTTCAGCTACATGGATTATACGTTTTTGCCTGGTTGGATCTTAAATATCCTTTATAATATATTCACATTTTTGAACTAAACCGGTAAAAATGCAAGCGAAACTGTCCGAAGGTTTTGGCACTGACAGCATATTATATCGTGCTCTTCACTGTATGGAAAACAGATTTGCTCTTGAGAAACCGAAAAAGCCAGCACAAAACTCATTGCTAAATTATGTATTTTGCAGAATGTAACTTCTGACCGAACAAAAACCAAAAGTTATGGTCGCGCAACTTTTTATGAGTGTTCGCCAAGCGTTTTAAAGTCATGCCATACTGAAATATTTTTTTCTTCTAATTATCGCGGATATTTCAATAATCATTCATAAGTATTTTCGTTGGAAGTCATTCCATGACGAAACTCTAAATGCATACACAAAGGATTTTCTCATACAAATTTAACTATTCCAGCAAGTATGAATTTTCATAAATCGTATGCAAAGTACAATGACAAAAACACGCAAGCTTGGACAAAGAGCGTGGAATTACATGTACAATGGTTGAACCAGCGAAAAGTCAACTATCCCCGAAGTACGGCAAATAAGGTAAAGCGTGCAAAATGTAATAAGTTAATTGCCCGCACTGCAGCTTCCGCTTCGTGTCTCCATTTGTACAAGAAAGCCCCAGATACATTTTAATTCGCGCAAAATCCCACCAAACACAATTTTCCTGCCACGCAAAAGATATAATGATCCCAAAATTCATTGCAATTCAAGTTAAAGCGGATCAGGCTTCTCCCACTTAAAGCTCCAGTATATAATAACCAAGGGATTTCTAATATCTAAGCTGCACGTTACAGTTCAATCGTGATGCTTAAAAATAAACGCGCAGTGAACTATAAAATTCTCTTTTTTTATCTTATGATGATTTGTTTTATTATTATACTATAGAAGAAATTTCAAATCCAGCGAATTGACCTCGAAACAAGCCTTAAAAGATGTGAATGGATAAATATGTAACTGTAGCGCATGCAGTCCTAGTCACTAAGAGCGATTGGCATAAAGGAAATGTATGGAAAATGTTCCGCGATGGTAAAGGAGGATGTTTTGTGTTCTTTTCGACGATATTCTGTCTTGGGAAATGTGACACGCCAAGAGACAATAAAAAGATGAACAAAAGGGATGAGAAAAGGCATGAGAAGAAAAAACATCAACAATTTCTGTGATTTTACCATCCACAAAGATGGAAATTCAAGGCAATTCGTGAGTGGAGCTTTTATTGTTTTCACGACGCCTCAAGAATATTCTTCATGAAAGATCCTGTGTTTCGTTTTTTTTCAGGATCCTTTCTCTTTTTTGTGTGTTTGCCTCCCAAAAAATCACGAGCAATATAGAACACCCTCTTCGAGTGGTTTTCATCTGACCTATTTCCCGAAGCTTAACAGATGTGAAGTGAAGACGTTGCTTGGAAAAATCTCACACGCATTTTTTGTTTAGAGATTACGCATTATATTGTAAGCAATTTCATGCAAAAGTGTCTTTAAACTAAATTCTGACATTGATTCATTCCGAGAATTCTTTTAATTAAAAGAAATATTGTATAATTGTTAGAAAATAAAAAAGGTCAAATAAATGAAAAGATTTTTTTGTCTTCACAGTCTCTCATTAGGAGTTTTCTCACAGAATACAATTCACTTTGCACTTGCACTTCCACGCATTGTCTTTGTTATGAAAACCTCAAAGAGAATTTTTATCTATTATATTCAAGGCAAAACACAAACGCGCTCACGAAGGATTTTCACAGAACTTTCATTCAGGCGCCTTTTTGTAAATCATTTCCTTGCCATTTGCCATCCCTCGCAATCCGTGCCCTTTTACTTCACTTCTGACAAGAAAAAGGAGATAGTACAGAGCAGATAACAAATAACAAATTACGAGAAAATTTTCCAAAATTGCCATGGTGGCAAATGAGGGGCGGAATTTTGGGGTGCAGGAAGAGAAATATAATGAATTTTCCTCTTGTGTGTCATTTTCCGCTGGTGAAAAAACATTTTCAGCACGCAACAGTATGAAAAATTTATTCCATGTCAATCATTTTTCATTCTCATACAAATTTTCTCTCCTTCAGCATGTTCATGCCCCTATCCGCACGCTTCTCGCTCACTCAACAGTCACACGTCATGGGAAAAATTATACGCGCTGAACTTCCTCCCTGACTTGGGTGGAAAAACACAGAGCTCACGAAAAATTGAATGACACAAGCCCAGATAAATGTTAAGAGCGCTCTTGTGGATCTTGTCGCTCAACCAGAAATGTGGACTTTATTCTACGTATAGAGACGCTTCGATGCATATAGTTAATTAATACTAATGCAGAGCTTTTCACGTGAATACATGTGTGAAACTACAGATTCACAGACACATCCTCTCTAGAAGGAGGCATTACATAAAAAATGAGCTTCGATTAAAGTTCCACCCATTCTCTATGTAATCCTACGTGATGAGAGAAGTGCAATTCAAATGCCAATATTAATGAGTAAACACATCGAAAGTACACACAATTAGTTTTCAGTTGATCTGTTTTCGCACTCTCTCTGAGTTTCACTCACATATATTAAACAACATTGTTGAAAGTTCTGGCATTACTTTACGGCGAGACAGTTGTGAACATTACGTTTTCTCATTCTACGCCAGGGTTGGAAACTTGAAGCTAGAACAGCTGAACCATGGAGATTAAAACATCCTGCTTTTTGTACGTACACGCTTTCTAAAAGCTTTATCAATTGATTTACAATTAAGCACTTTATTACATTCAGGACATAGTTTAATAAATAAGTTCACAAAAATTATTACAGAAAACGTAACAAATAATATGTTATGATTCCACACTGTAATGAATTCATTGTAATGAACACTTCTATACTGCCCCAAAAAACTCCACTGACTAGAACTATTCCACTCTTTTTCTTTATTATTATAATCTCCAACGAGGAAATCACGTAGAGAAATTTCACATTGAAGTATAATGAAAAAATCATGACGCAGAATTACTCTTACTGAGTGATATTATGCCTGATTGATGAGTAATCTTTTCCAGCACCCTAATCAAGATGATCAAGAGGAAAATCTGGAAAATGAATCTCATTTGCAGGAGAGAAGATTTATGCGATGCAAGCAACACTAAACCAGCCATCGTAAGAGTTTTCATGGTAAATGAAGCTCATGAAAGTTCTCCGATATCCTCGAGAGACGGGTTTTGGAAGTGTTGCTACCTGCGGCACTTGTCTTTTTTACCCATTGCTAGGAAGTTCGAAAACTTCGCCTGTCTGAGATTTGAGGTTTCTCACCCATGATAGAGTTATACACATCGTGGAAAATTGGTGTACTGCAAAGTATAGCGAGGCTGGTGACATCGGGATCGCCTCTTGGGTATGATTTATTTTGTCGTGCCCAAAAAGGCACACAACTTCTCCTGCACGATGACAATTTAATTAACCAAGGAACTAAACTTTAGTCATAGAGAAGGGAATATGTAATTTCGACTAATTATATTGTCACAAACTTATGTGTGGAAGGAAAAGCCTCGTGTGTTAATTTTCCCTTGTAACTTTATCCGATTTTCCTCTTTAGCACATTTTCAATAAAGGGGCACAGACAGCTATTAGTTTTGTGTGCTAAATGTTCCAAATTCGATATAAATTATGTGATCAGAAGTCAATAACAGAGAGAAAAGAAAAAAATTATATGGAGTTCCAAAGCGATGATAAATTAATCTAGTACCAAGTCATTTAAGCTTATATTGCACTACCTCTCGCGTGTTGATTTTATATTTAGACAAGGATTTGGTTGGTAAATAGTTCCCATGTTGCCTTCAAATTGATGACATTTTCAAACATTGCAAATCTCTGTTGCAAATGAACTCTCAGGGGAAATGCGATGGGAAGGGAAAAGCGAGAGGAAGATTGAATACATCTCTAAATGAGATATCTTTTCACCAGTGACTGTCAGAACATGATGATTTCCCCCTGAGTCTTGCATTCAATCAAAAATCGACTGAGTTTTTTACAGCTCAGCTTTTCAATATGTAATTTAATATAATATAACAAAGACTGGTATATATTGAGGAATACGAAATGTATCGGGCAATTGAGATCGATATTTCCAAAGGATATTTATCCCTCTGGTCCTCAAGCCACTATGGTATTTGTGCTTTAAAATATTTCACGCTGTACAGAATGGTGTGTTTCACACTCAATATTTTCCTTATCCTGTGTCTCCCACGCCAAAAACGATATACACGATACATACTCTCAAGTACACCTTGGGAATATAAATCAAGTGTGGATAGATGGTGCAGAGGTGTGCAATTCTTCTATAATAATATCACTTCTCTGCTCACGAGAGCTGTGTATAAATTTTGAAATTCTTTCGGTTTTTTTCCTGCGAACTGTCATTGGCATGGGACAAGATTGCTCCTCTCTACACCCAACTCATGTACATTCGATAAATTTGCTTCCTTCACGTGCTTCATCTGTATTTGTCGCGTGCAGAGTTTACACAATAAAATCAATCATACACTGTCGAGCGAGAGTGTGTGCAAGAGAAAATTCCTCCATGTGAAGAATTTACGAGCTCTAAGCTCTAACCTGACCGATTGCATTTTTGAATTTCCTGAGCACCACACCGGCAAAATAGAAATTTGGCAATTTTTCACACTCAATTCTGGCATCCTGTTTTGAAACAAGCACAAGCGTGATTGCTCGAGTTTTCAGTACATAAATTTATTTAGCATTTCACTTTCATGCAATCTCTTTCTCGGATCAAGAAAATATTCACATATTCTCTTGTTTTTCTTATACATAATGTACTATTATACGTACTTTATAGTACAACAGGTTAAGTATCTAATCAAGTGTAACTTTTCAAGTAAAACCTACCATAAATTTGCCAGTGTTTTTGCTGACTCAATTTTGGCTAAAATTTTACCTGTATTGTCATCTTTTCCTGTTGCTCTCCACTCCATCCATTAGCCTTTTTATTGACGTCGAGCCATTCTCTAAATTTTTCATTCTTCTCCACGTGGAGAAATATATTCGTTAAGGCAGGTGGGCAAAAAAGCCAAAAGTTTATTGATGAATTTTCCATTCAGTGAATGAGCGCATTCTTCATCCAAGATTTTATAAACTTTTCCATCCATAAAATGTCTTCATGTTGATGTCGTTATTCATTCTTTTTCGTTCTATCCCTTCTCCTGCTCTGGAGAGAGGACTATTACTCGAGGAAAATTTAATTATTCTACTTTTATGTTTACCTCTGTCTCATGAACAATGCCTGAGAAGTTGTTAGAGGGAAATATTGAGACTTTTCACACCTTCTCTGACACGTTAATTGCCCAAAATGGCATTGTTCGTCCTGGATGACCGTAAAACGCGAGGAGCCGTTAAAGGCTCCTTTAGCCCAAAACGTTCATCCATCGCTGGAAGATTTCCCTGGTGAAATATCGCAAATTACCTCCCATCCCGAGAGTACTGCAGTTGATGACAAATTGATCATAAATTGGAGGATTTTTCAGAGTGGAACAAGGAGTTTGGTGATTGATTGTCTCCAATACTGGGAAGTGTGTCTTCTAAATGGCAAAAGAGTTTAAAATTTATGAGTCCTTCTGTCTTTGCCAACACTTTGCTTCACCAGAAAGTGACTTTGACACGTGTCTCACGTGCTTTTAACTCTTTGAGAAGAGTCATGTGCTAGAAGGAAGGAATGTTGAACTTTTACCAAGGAAATTTGACCAAATGAGACATGCTTCTTCATTTTATACATAACAATAGCCAACAATTCTTTACAATAAATTGCTCACATATTTCTTAAAATATTTCCTTTTGCAATTGTCACGGAAACAAAGGATAAGCTTTCAACTTTGAGGGCGAATTCTGTGTGTGCTTTCTAAGAATTAGGGCGAATGAACCTTTGTAAACCCTCCCATTGCTTTGGCCTAAAAAAGAGATTACAAATGAGACGCCAACGTGACATGGCAGTAACAGAAGAAGGAAATGCTAATACAATGGGAAATGTGCCATTTTAATAGTCCTTCCAGGATATTTCACGCTTGAATGGTAGTCATTTATTTCTCACTGCTCTGCACACTTGCCTCACGCGAAACACAGCAATCCATCGAGCCTCGATAAGGCGGCTGTTAAGGCCAGGATAAGCATTTCATAACGAGCTAATAGAATTTCGTAATAGACTGTCTATGCGTAGGGAAATCTCCCAAAGAACAAAACACGCGAAAAATCTTGCTTTGCAAGACACCATCAGGCGGAGAAGGAAAAAATGAGGAAAAACCACACCGGAAGGATGGGAAAATTGCCCACAGTAATCAATTCAAGGAGAAGCATCCTGCGGAGACATATTAAACTAGGTGGAAAAGCCCAGGCAAAAAAGAAAGTCAGGCCACTAATAGAGAAATGTGTGTATGTCTTACCTCAACAATTTCCCATCGAATTTTCCTCCGTCACGCTTCTTCCCACAGGCAATTTTCATTCGTGTCCTCACATTGGGGCTCAACATAACGAATCAATTCCTTCCGCCGCTTTCAACAATGTCTCCATTTTTGCTCGCCTCTACCATGGGTCGAAGAAGAAGGAAGGTGGGAAAAGGTAGATTTTCCAATTTTCCTTCGTAGCATTTCTGCCCATGCTGAAGAAGATTTTTTCGCACTGGCCGCAATTGCTTCTGATAAATACAGAACTATCGTGGGGAATAAGAATTCAGTGAGGAAGAATGAGGGAATAATGTTTTTTCTCCAACTTTGTCTCAGGGAAAAATCCACAGAATGCCTCAAGAGAATTGTGAGTTGCATACGACATAGATTTGATGATATGTATGTATTATGACAAAAATGTAACAATGAATATAGAACTATGGCATGTGAAATACACCAATACATTCTATGAAAATTCTCTTTTGTAAACACACTTTCGTATAATTTATTTTAGACCCTTAGAAACTTTAATTCTAGAAGTGGATCAACTTTGATGTTGAAAAAGAAAGTAAGGAAAATTGCTGAGATTTACGAGAAAATACATTAATCACTGAACGTGAAATCACAAATATAAGCGTAATTCCTGATTATATGTTTTTGCATCTCATACACCTCAGAATAAATAAATTCATGTAACTCGGTGTGAATAGTTACTGAGTATCCAGTTAATGGCACAAGTGGAAAGTTTCTACAAAATTATTGTTATAGGAGAATCTAAATAGGATATGACGTAGTTTTAATTTAGAAACAATCGTGCTAATTGCACCGTGGATAAATTTATATGAGAAATTAGCATAAAATTTAATTTGTTTTTCAATTCTAAATTGAATTCCCAAATATTGCACTGAAAAATTCAATATTCGCCTGATACCACAGAATGGAAATCACCCAATTGTGCTCAATTTGAATTCACTGGGTAACGGGCAATTTGATTTCATTTGTGGCCCTCTTTGTTGCAGTGACGAAGAAAATTGCAGACAAAAATGGTCTCAGGGACGTAAAGCTCGCTTAATTTTGATTAAATTGCCTTTTGCCACTGCGGGATACATAAAATCGAGGCGAAACACGAAAGGTACTTGATAGAAAATTAATGGATTCATTACAATTTCCTCCTCTGAATCACTCACGCTTGAGTAAATTAAATGTTTGTGTGCTTTCTTTTGTCTGACAGCATTGGGACAAATTTGAGCTCGGATGCCACCCGCCTCTCTTTCTCCGGGACATCATACACCCTCACATGTGGAAACCAATGGGAGGGACTCTTCTCCTGTATTGTCGCTGAATTAAATTGCTATGGGGTCGTAGGTTGGGAGATTCATGGGTATAACTCCTACTGGGTCATGTTTAAAAGTTACTCTCAGAGTGGGTGTGAATTTTCTGAAGGGGTTCCCGATCTATGGGTGAAAATAACTAATTCACTTCTGGCGACGACACATGAAATTGTGTGTTGAGTGGCACGGTACTTTGCACCTCCTTAACCCACTCTGCCACTACTTTTGCACATCAATTCCCATCCAAGGAAACCGGAATAAATGCCTTTCGTGTAACTTTGATAGTGATAAAATCTTGCTAAATGGTCTGAGGTATTTTTGAAAAGTTTGAAACGTCCCTATTTGAAATTAAACTGACAGTCATCAATTCTCTACAAACCTGATGGTTCTGCAGTCTCTCATGACGTCAAACATTAAATTACAGTGTTGGAAAATATAGCAAAGGATGCGGTAAAACGTTGTTTAATACATGAACTCAATAACTCTCTCTCGGAATATGTAAAGCAGTGAAAGCACCAAATAGTCGACACGCCCTTTTGCATCTGATGGCGTGAAATTGGCCAACAATCTCGGGAATCATGCGAGAACATTGTGTCCAGAACTCCAAACACCCCATTGAGCATCAGTCACAGAGCAACTTTGGGAAGTCGCTATGTTTTGTGTCTATAAACTTTCGCCAATTGTAGATGCATTTTGGTCATAAAATTTCACTATGGGAATTCACACTGAAGCATTTTCGTTGTGATGCTGTAGTAATTTTACCAGTTTTAAATAAAATAGATAAATCTTTTTGCTCAATCGACGCAATTTCTTTTGTGAAAGCTGAAATTCCACTACGGAAAATTTACTCAGACTTCTGAAACGTTCTTCTGAAAAATCTCAAGAAATATCTAATCGATGTCGAGCTGAGATGTTGAAATTTGGAGTGGCCAATTGAATTGGAATCTCAACGACTTCCATTCATGATCTTCGCTGTCAAACATCCAAATCCTAAATTTATATTCATTGGCACATCAAGTCCCAGATTTCACTGTGCTCCAAATGAAATTGGAGCCATTTTCGACTCAATAGACGCATTCATGTCGAAGTCAAAAGCCACCAGTTTGGCGTGAAGGGCTTTTCTCGGCTTTAACAGCATAGCTTTTGATGAGGTCAAGAAGGGCCTCACTCACGGAATGTGTTTGACATGCAAATGAAATTGTAGACAGACAAACTGTGGGTTAATGATTAATCAATTCATCATTAAACACTACCTATTATTTCAATAAAATACAGGATTATGACTGTTAAACCTCATCAAGTACGTTTCAGTGATGCTTGACGTTCAATTGTTTTGAGGGGATTTATTCTGTGAATTCTTGATTACAATTCGTCAGTTTTGCGATACAGAAAATTGGGAGCGGAAATTACAATTTAAATGGCCCCTTCAGAAAATTCCTATAGTCAATCCAACATTTATTGTTATTGCTTATCAGCGTTCTTTAAACTACAAACTTTCAATCGCAATGCAATTCAACGCTAAAGTGCACTTATCTCAGTGAAATCAATTCAAAGCTAAAGCAATTTTGCTACCGCATTAATATGTTTTATCGACGTTTATGTGATATTCCTGAGAAAATTCTCGAAATTGTGTGAAAATGCGCCGAGGTTAGAAGAGTGGCTTGCGTCCAAAATGCATATTTGCAGACATGATAGGGAAATTGTGCAGAATAAAAAATATGAAATTCCCGAAGAAAACATTTGAAACAGAGGTTGAGTCTTCTCATAGTCTTCGCCTCTTCCCAATGGAGAAGCAGAAGGTTGTAGTATGTATTAGCCACAAAACAGCGTGTTGCACATCCTGTATTTCAATGCTATGCTCCAAATTTATTCCATTTGCTATCTCACTTTCTTCACCCCGCCTCTCAGTTGGAGGTGAACGCAAAACATTTTGTAGTTACAAGACGACACAGCGAGTTCTTCGTCTCTCATGCATGAGGTCGAAAAACAAGCCAAGATTTTGCGGGCAGGCAAAGTGGGAGGACGGGGCTCAGAATTATTTCCATCTTACAATATTTTTCTTGCACATAAACCCCAAAATTGCTTCATATAAGAAATAATTCGAAAATTTCTATGCGTAACCTTTCTGCCGTTCTATTTTATCCTCCTTCTTTCCTGCTTTTCCTCTTTCGGTGTGATTTTTTTGCCTCTTCCTCACTATATCCATTCTTTTGTACTTTTTGCAATTTCCTCACTCTCCCGCCCATTTACCCAAAATATGTGAATATGAGTTCAAGAATAGAATTTGGTAAGTTGAATGTGGGACTGTGGGTTGACGAGATCTCTTGGGAATTTTGCAATTTTTCAAGGTTCCACCTTGTCACTGTGGCTAAAATATGGAGCGGTAAATTAAGCTCCAACGAGTTTGTCCGCTAAAAGTGCGGAGTGATGACAAGAGCTTACCTATTATAAATTTCATAACAAATCAGCGAGTTTCTCCTTTCAAACTTCACTACCTGTCGCTGCTATTGTTCCGAAGTCACTTGAATTAAGCGCCATGAGGTAAAACAATCCTTATCGGTTTCATTCTTCCATCGTGATTTACGAAGAAACAATTATACTCAACTGCTTGCCTAGAAAACTTCTCTGAAGATAAGTTTCCCATGGAATTTAATTCGTCATTCCTATGATGGCTTTACTCTCATTTGAACAAGCAACAAATCTCTGAACAATACACTCTCCTCAAGGAGATTTGAGAAGAAGGAATTATTTGTTTCATAGAGGACACTCACCAATTAGATTTTACGCTGTAATGCTGGCTTATTGATTTTACCAAATAACGTAATCTCATGAGAAAAAAATATTAAAATCTTTCCTTAACGAGAAAAAATTGGGCTGTAAAGGCTCTTTTTTAATCCCAAAAATTTCTAATATAAGGACATATAAGGATATATCAAAGTATTCAAGAATATTTTTCTGTAAAAAGTGAGTCAAAGAAATTTTAAGAAAAACTTTCAGTGCTTAAGCTTTTCAATATCCTACAGTTTAAACATTGCTGTACATTCATTTTCGCTACATTCATGGACTTTCATCCCTCATTTAATGTGTATCAGCAACAACAAGTATTAATTAGAACAGATTTATACCCCGGGTAAATGGAGTTTTCTATTCAAGCAGAAATCTTTAACTTTCTCTGAGACTTCTTCCAGAATAGGACGACAATTTGTAAATGCCCCGGATAAATCGCAAATTTGGCAATTCTCCCCATGAAGCTCAATAAACTTGCAAAATTGCTAATTTAAAGAAACATTACCGAGACAAGGAGAGACTTTCATCCCTATTTGCGGAAGCAATAGAGACAATTTAAAATGTATCTTTGATTTTATTTATCCAACGTGACTGGAATACTTTCCTGCAACCAACTCACTTGATTGCCATTCTAGGAGAGCTTTAAGGAAATTTCCCATCTATATGTGTTGCATCAGTGAAAGGTTCTTTTCTTACCGCCTCCTTGTCATGAAGTGGAAATCATATTCAAATTTCGCATGATCACCGGTCATCGAACTGCCCATGAATGGAGATGAAGTCTCATTGAGTGAGAAGTCGTTTGACCTCCCCGTTCCCACGGGTTGTCTGTTGGGATGGCAGAAAGGAGTTCCCTCTAAGTGGTATCCCTGGATGAGAATGTCACGAAGGAAAATGGCCCAGAGGTATTGAGGAATTCGGATGTACTCCGCAGTGTGTGGGTTCAACTGTGAAAATAGTCCACATGCTTGCGGAATTGTCGCCCCATATTTGAATTTGTACTCCAAGGGGGTGGAATTTGATATGGACAAACATCCCTGACGCTCTATTTTGCATACGGAAATGACAAAGACACTTGCTACTTCCGCAGAAAAGGTCAGACTGGGCCGATGGCACAGGTTGATAGAGAAAATGCAATTTGCACGAATCAAGATGATCTTCATTTTGGGAAAGTGTTTTCACAGACCCACCATTTCTCCATCTCACCTGGGAATTCACTGGGAAAGCCACAGGAATTCGCCCACAGACTCGAATACCGAATACCTGATCCAATCACGATTGATTAGATCGGAAATTCAATTGGTCTTGTGAATAGCGATGGGGACGACTTCAAACCAAACCAACACAAATGCCAAGGATTTTCTGATAATGAGAAATTATGCGTGATGCTTTAATGATTAATCCAATTTTCCGTAGTAATCTTGTACTAATTCATAACTTAAAATTGTAATTTGTTATTTTGTGAAATTCTAGGCGAGATTTCATACCCAGTTCTAAATGGTGAGATACCAATTATAGTCACTTGTATATACAAATGTTTTATATACACACTCGTCGTACAGCAAGCATATCTATAGTATTTCATACACCACACCAATAAGGCCTTTGTGAATAAGGAATGTTATAGTTCAGAAAAGCCTGTTTGAAGTTGATGAATATAATCTTGAACAGAAACTTGACCAGAGTTGCTGATGAAAAAGAGCAACCTTTCCACAGTTTCAGGAAACCAAAACTATTTTGCTATTCATATTGTTTCATTTCATGGAGCCTTTATACCTATCACAACACTTCATCTACCATAAGCTTTCATTGTCTTGCTGGCCTTTGAGAGAGATTTTCCGTTTTTCAAATTTCCTCACATGCTGTCTATATATTTGCGGTAAATATCAAAAAGAGATTTTCATGCCAATATTCCCGACAGCCAATCACTTTTGTCAGTTGGCGCTTTGATTTTGGTGTTTGTGGATATAAGACAGAAATTGGAGAGGAAGAGCTGCCACGACCATTGCTGAGGAAATACTGAAAATGCTGGATAGTTGGAAATGGGAAGCCACCTCAAGGGAATTCTTTGCTGTGGCTCCCAAGAGTGGAAAATCTACATAATATTCACATGGTGACAATATCATGAACCATCTGTTTGTCATGAATCTCCCTTGCCATCTCCGGAGCAATTCCTTTTCTCTCAACTCCCAGCAAATCATTGAAATCTATTTCCTTGTCCTCCCCATCTCACTCCGTCTGAAAAAAAACCCCGCAGAATGAATGCATGGGAAGAACTTTTATTTCTGTTCGGCGCTTTTTTCATCAATTCTACCAAAGTTTCTCGTCTAATTCCCTTTTGGTGAGCAATTGAAAATGACCCAATAAATCTAGCTTTCCATCTCATATGGTGTGCTATTCTCTCTCTCTTTCGCTTTCTTACTTCAAATGGCATATTTATGTCAGGAGCTTTTTATTCTCTTCCCGTCAACACGTGATGTACCAAATGAATTGAAGAGTATCACTGGTAAAACATTGAGGTATTTAAAATACAAGAGAGCCCTGATTTGCTTGATTTCATGTTAAAATATTCACTAATGGCAATAAATCTTGCATGATATCGCAGCCACACAGAAGCTTATATATGTATGAATGTAGTTGAAACGCCATAAATTGATTTCAAATGAAAGTCAAACTGAAGGTTTTATCTTTGGCAAACAACAAAACACCATCATTTTTTAGTAGGGTGGGAACAGGGTGGCCTTATATATTGTGTAGAATATCACTAACTCACCCCACGTCCGCAGCTCCGAATATCACTGTATAATACATGTAATACAGCAGTTTCATGTTTCCTACCAAACTCTACTCACTCGAGTGTGGATGCGATAGAGGAAATGTTGATGCTGCTTGGCTGTATGGAAAGATGAAGAAGTGTACAAGGATGAACAATGAGGTGGCACCACTCGAGACACCCGGAGACGTGTAGCTGAGACAGATCTTGAGATTTAGAGTTATTCCAAGTGATAGCAGAAGACCAATTCAACAATTCTCAGAGAAAAATATTTTTCTGAAGGACAAAAACTGAAAAGAAACCTATAAATTGTAGCAAATATATGCAATTTTCGCAGATCCAAACAGTTGATTTCGATCTCACTCATACAGGATTTAGTCAGTTGCATTTTCCACGACTCTTTCAGGGATTTACAAATAAAAAGAATCATTAGATTCACTTTTGAAACTTGACTGAAGAAAATTTTCAAAGCTTTTAAGTGAATTTAGTTAACCATGATTTGTTGAAATTTAATCGGTTAATGATAGCACTTGAACGTTATTTTCAATTGCAAAAAGCATCGTATATGATTCCACTAAAGTGTACAATAAGCTCTGATGGAAAAGTACTACAACATATGGATAGATTTTAATCAATAAGTTCATCGTATTGTATTTATGCTCAAGTTGATGCTTTGACAAAGTACAGGGAAAAAACTCAATTTGTCTCTCGTTAGAAATATATTTTAGGTGCAGAAAACTGCAGAAGAGACTTTTTGCGGTGTCCTTTGTTCCAAGAAAAGCATAGCACAAAGTTGACTGCAAATTTCTATGCGGGTTTCATCCACAATCAAAGGGAGAATTTGCGAGAAGTTAGAATAATTTTCTGCACTTATGATCACACTGAAATGTAGCAGAGTCGACTTTCTTCAATTAAACCATAGCTGATGATGTATTCTTGTTTATGTGGGCTCTTCATCGACACTACATGGAGTATAGAACATGAATGCACGCACAGAGTATTCATATATTGAAGGGTTTCATGTAGATGGATTCGAAGCGTATATTCATTCACAGCCTTCATAGTTTCGCAACATTTCATACATTGTGTATATAAAGCATTTTCCTTTGATATGCAATTATTTTTGCCTTACAAGAATCCATAAATAGAGAAAAGTTTCTCATTTGCGTACAATTCATTTATGCAACAAATGACTGAGATTGAAAATTGAAGGATATGTTTTTTTCCTTAATTGAAAGATGTTTAAACGAGCAATCATTGTAGTCTGGAATGTCAGATTGATACACACATACTCTGGAATATGAAAATGATTGTAATCGATGTGAAAAAATACTTTATGTATTGTTTGTGCTTACAGCTTCATGTAAACTATAGAGCAACAATCTACCACTAATTGATCTATCTGGAATTGTTATGTGAAAGTATGGCAATTCTATGATTCCATTGTGACCAATAAAATATATCTGATGTAAATATTTGTGCCGGGCAGTGCGCATTCCTTAATGACTGCTGGGAGATAGAGACAAATTCAATTAAATCAACCTCTCCCCACACCGAACTCTGTAATGATAAACCAACAAATTTCCACTCGAGAATATTTCATATTAGCAATAATAGAGCTTATTGCTATTATAAGTCCCATGGGAAAGGCATCTGTTCGGATATACATTCCACCCCTGCGAAACCCCTGCGTCTCTCTACGGGATGAATTCACAAAAAGCAAATTCCTCAGGTTTGACTGAATGCTGTGCGAGATTCTCCGAGGTGTACGGAGCGAAAAAGCTCACAGAGGAGAAATAAAAATACACTCCTGCCAGTAAATATTAAGTGTGGCGAAAAAAATCCAATAAATTTCACGTCTTTTCAATTCAATCTCTATCAGAATTCCACAGAGGAATTTTTCAATGAATCTCCCTTCTCCGAAGTACACTCCATCTAGCTTGTGGCAGTTTTCTATTCATGAAAAAAAATTATCACTTCGCGGGAGGAGATGTAGAGCCCAAGCAATTTCGCGCAAATATTAACAAGATACTCTCAAAGGAGACTTCAACTTTCTTCTATCAATACGCTTCATCTTGCCGAGGCAGCCAATTTTATTGAGCCA
Source organism: Phlebotomus argentipes (assembly GCF_947086385.1). Classification (NCBI taxonomy): domain Eukaryota; kingdom Metazoa; phylum Arthropoda; class Insecta; order Diptera; family Psychodidae; genus Phlebotomus; species Phlebotomus argentipes. The sequence continues at coordinate 826,404 of NW_026776181.1, read as the reverse complement.
ATTATTTCTGTTACGTCTTAATAAAAGAGAAGAAAAACAATATTTCAAAGGCAAAAGAAATTTAATACACCATCAATGATCTGAACAAACAGTAAATGTAGTAGTCCGAATAGCCAATACATCATTGTGCATTTATATTTAGACACTAATCAAAGAGACTGGAAGATGACTAATTAAACTATCAAATAAATAAGAACGATGTGTGCAGAGAAATGTGATAGTTTTGAATACATTGCTTCAACTTTGTATTCGTATACTCTTAATCTTCATGCAGATATAATTGAATAAGGTAGTGTGTCATTGGCTTTACGATAAATTTTTTAATTGAAAATGAATTCCATCTATCGAAGCATCGATCTCCCTATTATTTTAATAATGAATGCTTAATGACAGAAAACAACTATACCATCCTCTATTAAAGGTTAACTTTGACATCGTATATCGATTTATAATCAAATATTAGTTCGTATTCGCCAATATTGAATATTCACAGTAGCATATTAAAGAATATTAAGCAGTGGAGTCTGAAATTCCTAGACGATCCTTTCACGCTGTTGTGAATAATAGTAATCTGAATAAATTAGGAAGAACGTTCAGAACAGTTTTTATAGTATTCTCTTAACGAACAGCGAACATTTGTGATCCAGAGAAGAGAGAAAAATCTTCGTCGCGCTTTTACTGATGAAGAATCCCGCGGCAATAAAATATATCCATCGAAAAGGGTGAATGGCATTTGTGGGAAGAAATCGTAACGATATACCCGATGAACAGGAAGGAAAGATACACAAAGTTAGAATAGAGTCATTGGTTTCATGCGTTCACTTCAGTCCAAGCCATTCTGATGGCGAAAGAAGCCATGAAATAGGGGAGTGAAAACTTAAATTATCCGCAAGTTTTCCAGCGCGATTACGCGACTAGGGGGCGGGAGAGCAGGCAGATTGGACTTGAGAGACGAGACCCCGACTGGCGCCTCTTGTGATCCAATTTGTTGCCCACTTTCGAGCAAAATCCCTACGAGTTGCGACTACTCGAGCCATTACCAAACGTACGAGAATGTGTGTAGAAATGTAGGGCACGGTATCGAGTAAAGTCTCGGTGGGGGATGTTTCCACCCACTTTGGGTGGCGAGACGTTTTTGGCTTTTTCAAAGATATTGATTCAACTCAGCAATATACATATGTACATATGCAGCGGTGCACCGGCCAATGCACAAGAGTGAAATAATAGACACAGAAGGAACTGTCCAGTGTTTACTTAACTTTTTACCCTGTAGAGCAAATATGGGTACGAAAGCAATTTACCTTAAACTATTTGTCGATGCTTAAAGAGTAAAAACACATAAATTCGGCACTTTTAGAGAGAGAGAGCAATGCATTAGCAGTTTGGCTACACAAAAGTTAAAAACTAATACTTTCTTTATCATTTGAACCACCAATGTCTTATCATTCGAAAGAAAATCCCCAGGCAAGGCAAACATGTCTATGGCAAATGCAATTTCCTACAAGGAAAGGGACAGAAGGTCAACTTGGATGCTCACCAGAAAATTTATCCACATGGCTACTCGGAATACACTGGGTGATTAGCATTTCCATTTGTTTCTAAAACTTTCCCGAAACTTTCCAAGTAGTGATTTCTGGTAAATCTTTCGAACTGTCTCAAAGTTTGCCCATCAAAAATCACTCTAAATTGCGTGGAAAGTCATGAAGTTTAGTTTGCAGATATTTCTGGAAGCTTCACGGAGAAATCGACTAAGTGTTTTTCTTTTCATGAAAACTGTTTTAATTTTTGAATTTAGATACTTTTTATGTTTGGCTCGATAAATCAAAATTTAGAGTTTCATAACTTTAGCAAAACATATCTCTATAGTTTCAAATAGCTGGTGCAGTTTTGTGTTCATACCATAAAATATCGTCCTATCTACGCAGGAAATTCTGCACAGGCCAAAGCTCCAGAGTGAACTCTCTATGTAACTAATTTGTTCAAACATTGCTGAGGACAATGTAAGATAGTGAATTAAATCAATCCTTCTCAACTTGCTCACTCATACCAGTTTCTCTTCTTATTTAGAGTGTGCAACATTTTTCTCGTTCCAACCAGGGGTAAAGTTTCATACAAAGTTGATTTTGGTCGAGAGGGTAGTGCAATGGCTCTTGTGTGGATAAAAGCTCAGCCAGAAATTGATGTGACAGCGGAAGTTGTGGTTTGACGTGGGCGGAAAAAAAGCCCAGGCCAAATAATTCAACCTGCCTTGACATGAATAAAAATTTTTCTGTGGGAAAACTTGAAGTGGAGCAAAAAAGCATCATTTCACCCCCTTCAATCAATGTGACGTTTAATCACAGACACTTATATTGAGATTGATGATGACAACATGCCTGAATGTGTTGATTCGGTTATTGGTGAATGTGATTCCGACAAAAAACCGTGGAGTGAAGATCATGAGAGAAAATGTCTGATGTGCCCTGAGAAATTGAAAATCAAACCTCACGAACATGAGATTGGAGAAGTCAAGAGAAAAGCTCGCTTCGGAGGAAAAATGAGATTTCTCCATGGGTATCGAGCACGATATAATTGATTTGCGTCGTCACACTTGATACAATGCGAAGGGCAATGAAATCAAATTGAAATTCTCTGTTCAGTATTAAATATAGCGAATTCGCTTTCAGTTCTTCAGGATTTTTCAAAGAAATTTTTAAATGTCTTAAAAAGGTGTGTGTAATTGTCTTATGTCAAGTACGACAACTTGTCCGGAATACTAAAATTTGGATCTTGAAAATGTGTACTTACTCTAACAATATGTACATGTAATTCGCTTTTCAAAATCTGCCTAGCCTCTTTATTCCCATTTAAATAATTGAATCCATCAGCGCAAAAAGCTTTTACAAAAGCTGGTAAAACTTATAAAAGCTATTTGTAAAAAGTTTCTTATTCGTCAAGAATTCAGTGAAAAGAGAAAAAATTAACTATAGCATTGGAACAAATTATTGTATTCATGATTTTCCGAAAACAAATTTGGTTCCCTCCTAGTCGTTCAAAAAGTTTCAGCAATTAGGGTGAGAGGTTGGTAAATGAAAAGTTTTCTAAGTGAAAATAATTGAGAACAAACATCATTGAAGTTTCGTATTTGGAGGCTTTTTGGGTGCTTTCAAGGGAAAAATTCATCTCACAAGTCTCGAGAGGAAAGTGTCTGGATTTCTTCCCATTCATGGGGGTAAAAGTCCATTCGGGGTTGATTGTAAAATTTGGACGATGAAACTTGATTTGCTGTGTGAGCCAAAATTATCGATCGGATTGAGAATTTACGAAGCGGAAGTGGAGTGAGTGCCTCAATCATTAGTCTTGAATTTCCCAGGATAACCCCTCACATATAAGCCGAGTGAGGGCACGATGATTGGGTGTGGATATTAAAGCCATATCATTCCCGCAGATTATGTCTCTTTAACCAGCTGAGCTCTAAAGCTCCAAACAGCGCATATGAATATTCAGACAAAAGAAAACGTACTGAAAGTGTTCTCCATGTATAGAAGCGCATAGTTCGATTGGAAAAGCTCTCAATTAGCGCTCTGAAATATTTTATAATGGTTATTCTCATGTTTTATATGCAATCATGTAGAAATAATAATTTAATTTGTTGAAATATGATAAACCCCTATTTATTAGTGCAAACCGACACTATTGAGAAAATTCGGACAATTCACACTGAACTGTGAGTGAACCACAAAAGCTGCCGTAAAATTTTCAAAATATTATACTCTCATTCGCAATAGGAGCTCTTATTTGGTAATTTCTATTTCCCATGTACACACTTTGTATACGCACTGTATGGGTGAGGTTAATTTAATTTGTGTAAATACCATATAGTACATGTTTTGTTGCGAAACCTTAACAACCTAATCGAAAGCCCCTTCAAAATTAATGGGCCACACTAATTATTAAGGCTCAGGCCTGGGCTTCTGTTGCCGTTGAATGTCTCACTCCCAAGAGTGAGCAACCGCTTTCCTGATATACAGTCTCGGTCTCTGCCACATAATATTTTATGCACCGGTTGACCGAATACAACATTATTGCAGATGTGTCAGAGATTGTAATTTTGCAAGAAGGAGATGTCGAGGCGGAAGCTTTTCTACATTACCATGCTGAATGTACCTCCCGGAAGATATTTGATATCATACTGTGGTGGTTTAGTTTGTCGTCACCCAATATCATCCAATATGGGTGGCAGAAATGGAAAGTTTCTTGAAATTTTGCAAGAAAGCTATCATCAATCAGTGCGGTTGTCAGATGGAGTATAAATCAAAATATCGCAAATTTGTGGCTAAGACTGTACTGTTCGGAACTTTCATTATTCTTCGAATCAATTTGATTAATTGTATGAATCCAAAGTTTATGCAATATTTGATGGGAGATGCAATTAAAAGTTGCCCAATATTAAATATATTATCTCAAGAGTAATTGAATTTGTGTAATTTTGTGCTTCATTACTATACTCGTCCAGCTTTGCTTTCTTTTAAAGCACAAGACAATCTGAAATGTTTCCCGGAATAGTGAAACTTTCAACATTCACCACGTCTATTGATATTTGTATGGAGGTGTATGAGCACGAAATAGACTTTAGGGGCAAATTTATTGACAAGATACTCTACTCATCTGACTTTATTGTGTGAATTTCTGTGGAAGACGAGAAATATTGTTCCTTCACAGTATTGACAATGGCATAAACTATGAAGAAGCACAATAATTTGCCTTAAAGGCAAAATAGAATGAATGTGAGATGCAAAAGGGATTACAAAAGACGGATTTATCAACTCTAGCTAAGTTTTCGCAATGATTTTGTCAATCTACTCTCGGAAGAAAGAAGTCCTTATGGAGATTGACGCTCAAAGCTCCATGGATAAAAGCTCAACAAAGGAGCATCTTAAGAAACACTTTTGTTCAGGTGGGCCGCTCACTTCCGCTGTGGAGAAAGTGAGAGATGAGTGTAATATGCCAACGGAGGCGCACAACCCGACAATTTGCCTTCTCGAGATGCTCACGTAATGATACAAGCCCCTGAGGAGGGAACGATGTGGATGGAGAAAATGAGGTCTTTGTTTCACTTGTGTGTCAAAAATACACGGCCTGGATGAGAATGAATTCTGGTGGAGAATGAGTTCCTTATTTTATTTTTCCGCTGCATAAAACTTTCATTATGATACCTGTCTTCGCCGTCTGACGCTCCATGAAACATCAACCCAAACCACCACAAAGAATTACTTCCACATTAATGCCTATGTTTTTTTCCTCCTCAACCAGCCCACCCAGTTCATTGTCATGTTAGAAAGTATCCGTACATAAGCCAACCTTCAACTTAGGTGGAAGCAGATCTGCAAGGAAACTTATGGATAAATAAACGACCATGATATGTTTCATGAGAAACATGAACTTTCTATGACAAGAATACTACAAATTTATTGTAAAAAGAAGAATTTTGTTAAACTACAGTTGAAAGAAACTTTTGTATCGTTCCAGTTTTAGTATATATTCTGCCGAAGTAGGAATAGAAAAAGAATCTTTTAACTTGTATAATATCTTTATTTTTTTCTGAATCACTGACAATAGCCGTGAATCTTCCCAACAAAACTAACAACCGAAGTTCTCTTATTACACGCACTTTTGCTGGAGGTGAAATTTTTCACTAAAATATTGTATCCACTTTTCCACGTAGTTTTTACACACTCTCCCACGTGAGCTTTCGTCTGGTCTCACGTGAATTGTGGCGCGAACAGTAAAAGCGTGCGAGGGAGGAGTTGTGAAAAGGGCGGGAAAGCTTAGGAAAGCCACGAAGGATGAGAATTGAATTATTTAGAGCGGACACAGGCACACAGATAAAGACTTCATGAGAGTGAATTCAATGGAAAATAAATGGTTTTCTTTCCGCTTTTTTCCAATCCTTCTGACTCAAAAATATAGATTGCGCGCATCTATAAATTTCCTGTCCGGCTTTTTCCATCGCCAAATAGCCAATTGATTGGCTTTTAAAGAAATACAGTTGGAGAAAAATTAGTTATAAACACCGGAGAGAGGGAAATGCCGTTCACAGTCCTTTTCTTCCATTCTCCTGCCTGAGTCTGCATTTCCATCGGCAATCTTCAAATGAGGGGTAAAGATTCATGGGGAAGTAATTCACGCAGGCGCCATGCCAACTGGAAGTGAAGAGGGTGAGCATCTGACCTCATCCTTTCCAGACATCGTGGTTATTCCCACAATATTCCCCAGGAAAGTGACAACAATGCTGCTGCGGCTTTCGCAGAAGCAGCACAGAAAATTTTAGTGAAAACTCTCGTGTCCAACATATCGCTGTACGACCGAGTTCTCGACACATTCTTCCATGGAGTTGGACTTCTCTCTAAATTAATTCAACATTCTCGGAGTCTCGTAGAATTTCTACGGAAATTATCAATGCAATCTATCCAGCAAACAAAGAATTGTTGGGCGAAAATGTTGTCAAGGCTCATGCTGCAGAAGTTCTGTAAAATTTCTTCAATTAAACTTTTTCTACGAGAAGTTTTTATCAAATAGTCGAAAATAATTATTCACTTCTTAGCCTCGATAATTTTACTTCATAACACAGCATTACGATAGAAGATGAGTAGAGGAACCACTAAAAGCATTTGTGCTGTATTTAGCATACATGACTGGCACTCATGTAACTATTTCACAGAATGGTCGAATGCAATTGAGAATCCTTTATGCCTGCAAACTACGAGAGAAAATTTCACCCTATTGCCAAAGGCGTGAGCAGTTACATGAGTTTCCTCAGAAATTCTTGCAGAGCTAAATGAAATTTAAGGACCGAACAGATATCGAATTCGCCCCTGAGTTGGTTCATAAAGCACACACATTCAGATCATTTGTCCAATCTCACACACTCTCTCGCTCTCTCCACTTGGATAGATTTGTTTGATTTTCCTTGGAATAGAGAATCATCCCCAGATAGAGAAACTGACTCAACATGGACAAATAACACTGAATATGTGAATAATTTCTCTTGGGGTATTTCCAAGACAAAATTATCCTCAAGACATGGGCATGATGATTGAGAATGTGTCAAAATTTATGCACTAACATTTACAACGCCACTTTGCTGCCCAATTAATTGAACAGGGTCAGAGAGAGAGAGAAGAATTGGCTTTCATTGAGGATAGATGTGTAAGACTTAAAAAATATTTCGACTCAATGCAGTTGATGAACAAAATTGTGCAGTCTTCTGTTCTTCGTAGACTAGAAAATCTCGGATCATATTTTTACCTAATATTTTCCACGTTGACACCAACTTTAAATTCATATCAGTAGAGAATCCATAAAATGTATTCATGAAAAATGATTCTGACGAGTGACATGCTCCGCCAAGAGCAAAAGTGGATTTCTAAAGTTATATTCTTACCTCGTATTTACATTCGGAGCATTACGTATTTTTCTGTTCTCGTGGAAAAGAGTTTAAATGCGAATTCAGGGAGAAAAGTTCATTTCATCATTGTTTATTGTTCCCCAAAGTAAATGTCATGTGTTCAAGTGAAGGAGCTTTTCATGCTCTTTTTTTTTAGACATCTCTCCCTCCCTGTTCTTAGAATTATATCGACAAGGCGTTGTGAGGGTAACAAGGCTCTATGCGAAAAAATTTCATAAGAAATCTCTTTATGAACTGAGAAAATTTGTCTCTTCGCTCACTTTATTTCGTTTTTCATCCATTCCCTTTGCCTTTTCGTCATAATGTCTATATTTATCATGCTGCTTGAGAGAATTCTAATTAAATATAAGGCGAGGGACATGATGGAGAGACGAGGCACAATAATGCAAATTTCTACTGTGGATTTCGTTTACCTGAGGGCAGGATTTTATGCACATTTAATGATGTGATTTCACGTGATGAACAAGGTACGGTAGGAAAAAGCACGATGACAGCGCGTTTGTAATGCTCCTAGACAATCTTACAGACGACGAAGGATAAATTGAATTAAATTGACTGGAAGCTTTATGATTTTATGAATATTATAGGCTCTTGCTTGCGATTCTTTTCTCACTGTTTCTTGCACGTTATAATGTTGCAGCTGAACGCCAAATATAACCGTAATTCACGTATAGGAATGACTTTAAATCAATCTTATATGATCTGAGATTTGGTAATTAATGGGAAAATTAGTGTAAACACGGAGGAAAAGTAAAAAAAAATCTGTATCAATTCATCCATTAGTTTTATTACAACAAAATTAAATAAAAAATGTGAAGGAACAGAGCGAAGTTCAGGTGATTTTTATTTTCTATAAATTTGTCCATTAGAACTAACAGTTGAGCGATCAGTGAGTGAATATTGGATAGTCAAATAGACGTGTATGCAGAGGAATAATGGAGTGTTTATTTAATGGCCACGAATTCTACTTACTGACCCGGATAGTCATGTCAATATTTAATGCCGGAGGGCTGTGGAGCATCAATAATCATGCCGGGTCACAAATGCATTCTGCCCCGAACTCCAGCAATGAGCCATCAGTGAATTTATTTTAGACGTTGAGCACAGGAGGCTCAGTGGGGTGAGATGTCGAACGTAAAACCACTGGGTTGAGGTCGAAAGGGAGAAGGAGGCATGCATGGTATTTTCCTCATGAAACACTCCACCTTCGTCTTCCTGCACATCACTCGATGCATAATATTGGTCTCTGGCAGAAATACCCCCATATGTGCACTGTTGAGTATCTCTTTGAAGTCAAACATATTGAAAAATCCTCATTATATGCAACTTATGCAAATGTTGGAATGTGTGGTTGAATGGCAAATGAGCCTGTCGACTTTCTAGTATCAAAGCAATTAAAAATGATGATGTATCATGCATATGCTTTTCGTACATACAAATTTGTTTGTGATACCATCGTAAAATATTGCAACCCCATAGGAAATTGCAAGCGAATAGGAATTTCTAAGGATACCCCGAAGCGATGCTATATGTATATTACGTATACACATACCCTGACTTGCACCGAAATGTTCAAATCGCTGTTTTCATTTTAATGCACAGAACCAAAGTGAGAGAATCTCATAAAGATTTCCACTGCATAATCTCAACTCTCGGAAGATTTTGATTGTGATTTAATGGCGTATCAAGAGAATGCGGGGAGGAAAAAATCAAAATCACATATATCATAATTTATTATATATTTTGCTCACCGTATGTGTTTCTGGCGAGAAACAATAACTCGTGAGAACATAAATAATGTGGAATTGATTTCTATTAAATAAATAGGGCAAGTTGTTTTAAGTTCAAACTTCATCAGCATAACCTTCGAGAATGATTCCGGGTGCAATCTCTTCACAAATATACTCACCAAGAGTCTGAAGATGGTTCTCATTGGAATCGCCCATAATCAGAAGATTTTCCTGCTGTAAGGAGAGTTTTCTCAAGCGTTGGCTAGAACTGGGACTCAGAGAATCATTCAAATTGTCATCTAGAATGCCCTGCGAAGACTTCGGACGCGACAACACACGACTCTCAAACACAACGTTATTTGTTGGAGATACACTTCCATTTGTCTGATGGTATTCCTCCTGAGGAAGGGACATCTTACCCTCTGTGGAGCGCTTCATTGATGCTCGATTATAGACCGTCTTCCGCAGCATTCCCTGGAAGTTGAATGGTGGTTTGTCCTCTTCCTGCAATGCGTAAGTAATGTGTTATATCCTCTCAGCGCATTATACTATTTTCCCAACCTCCTCCATGTTGTTTCTCTCGGCGAGCATTTTCATTTCACGCACTGGATCAATTTTCCTTAGCGAATAATCCACCACATTACATCTTTGTTCCAAATCTGATGCTCCTGATTCAGATCTTGGGATGGAACTGTGTCCGTTGGCTATATCGATTGGTGGTTGAGGAGCTTGTCGCTTCTTATACGCCACACTTCGTCCCGTCATTAACACACTATCATCAAACTTTCCAAGCATTTCACCCACGCTAATATGCTTGTAGGGAGTCAAAGAGCGAGCTGGAGGAGAGCTGCTGGGTGAGTGTGGTATTGTTGGTGGCTGAGGAGCACGTCTTTGTAAGACAAGATTGAGATTAACAGAATTTTCCAAAAGTCAAAGCCCTAAGAAGTCTTAATTTAGAAGATCTGCTTCGCACAATTCTGGATCACCTTGACAAATGAAAGGCTTCGCATTTCTTTGTAAGCTAATCTGGATATACAGTGTCACTGAGAGACGGCGGTTTGAATGTATAGTGTTTTTCTCGCAACACAAACACAATTGTGCTTTGTGGTGAGGAAATAGCAATAGGAAATTAAGATAAAGTTTGTGCAGATTAAAAAGTTGCCAAGGCGACAGACTTAAATCGACCATTTCGACGCCCATCGACAGAGATTCTTGCATAATTGTGGGAGCTCTAGGGGATTACTTTGTGAGCGAGCATATCTTGGCTATATTTACCTCTTCAGTGGAGTACTGGTAAATTCCCGACAGAAGGGCTCATTGAGGATGGAATTGCTCTTTAGTCCGTACGAGAGTTGAGCAGCCGGGATGCCGGAGTCCACGAAGGCGCTGTGGGTGGCGGACGCTATTTCGGCTGACAAATTGGTGCGACGCTTCATTGGTGCGTCCCATGCCTCGTCATCCGAATCCGCGGAAAGTGGGGCCATTTGTCCCCCAGGGTGGCACATGAAGGATGTGTCGAAGAAGGGGATGTCGTCCAAGCGAAAGGGGAGCTTCCACACGGCTGGCATTCGGATGCCCAAGAGACTCTTCGCCGTCTCCTTGGGATCCACCCGCTCCAGCAAAACGCAGCTAGCGCAGAGAGTGACACCCACCACGAGACGTTGATTGAAGATGTGAACCTGCTGGGAGAAGTTCACGAGATCCTGGAACCGGGCTGCGCGATACTGCAGCAGAATTTGGTACACTGACTTTGAGCGCCAACGGTGGGCAAAACCCTTCACGAAATCCGCTGTGGAGGCGTCAATTTTGCCGGTCTTTGCACAAATCAAGGGTCCATATTGCTTTCTCACGATGTACCCACGATAAGCTGAAAAAATACATAGCAAAGCATTCTAGAGCTCTTTCATTGGAAAAAAAAAGTTTATTGACAGTTGATAAAAAGCATTAATTGAAATTAATTGCGCAATCTGTTAGAAGTGAATTGATCGTGCAGTCTCTGATTCATAATTACCAATTGAAAAAATGGGGGTATTTACGGGAAATCATTCAATCATGACATTCTATACTAAATATACTATGTATTTCAACTGATGGTTGCGCTTTTCCGTTTGCATCATGGTTTGCATTTTTTTCATCATCGACTTGCTGATTAATGCATTTCCCTTCAACTTTGTATCATCAACCCTCTCAAATATTTATGAATTAACCCTTTAGTGAGATCATGAAAATTGATGAGCACGGTTGAAATATAATGTGGGGTACATGCAAACAAGTTGTACATATATTTCATATGCAATACACTTTTGGGGTGAGTAAGAAAGCAAATATTCTATGAACTTTCAACTTTATTCTCAAATTTTCACTTGCTTCATGTTTACAGATTTTTAAATTTTACCACTTTAATAAGGTCTCAAGTGGATAACAATTATAAGTAGATTGAAATATGTAAGAGAAATTCTTGAAGAGAATTAAGGTACACAATATATAAGTTTTTGGTTATAAGGAAAACTAAAACTTCTCTAATTGATTGCTACCTCAGCACAAATAATCACGACAAATACTGGTCGTTTAATCCTTAATACTGCTCTAATGCTATGAATTGGATTACAGGAAATGTGATCCGAACAGTGAGATAGCTTGCCAATAAATTTCATCGCGCTCCAGCGTGGAATTCGTGTCAATGGGGCACGGTAAAAGGATGGGCCAAAATATTTCACCCATGGTGTCAGCAAAATGTGAGCTTTTATTCATCTGTCGAGTCGGAGTCTGACTCACCTTTCTGGATGAACAGAGCAGCTTTCTCCACGTCGGGCTGCTGACACGGCACCACTGAGTCTTGATGGTGTAACTTTTTCAATTTGCTAGCCAAATTCCGCTTGGCGAGAAATGTTCTCATCATCGCCTGGACCTTCACGATCTTCTTCACTTGCGATTCATACAGGCGTGCGAGGAATTCCACGTTGTAGTATTTCAAGAACACCTTTGTCTTGCCTATGGCCCAGCCTTCCATCTTGAGTCGCACCAGCAGAAGACGACAGTTGTCCCGCGTCATGTCCACGTTCTCGTTGAAGTCAAAGGCGAGGAACTTGTAGCGCCGCAAGAACTCAGGGAATGGAATGCGGTAGGGAAAGCCCTTTTGGCCGGCGATAGCCGTGTCCACTACAGCCATCGCTCTCAGCTGCTGTCTCACCATGTCAGGCTGAAAGCCCCTGGGCTGGCTTTGCAAGTCCGCCCTAATGCAGCGCACGAAATGCACGCCACAACTTGTGGACGCGACAGCTAAAGATCGAAGGACTTCCAGGCAAGTGTGTCTGAAAACAGATGCCAGTGTTCGCATTTGATGAACTTGCGAGTACGCCCCATGCGACAACGTGTTGATTTTCTGCAAGAGACATTCAAAACTTCAATATTAATACCGAATGTTGCTTTTGGAGAAACCTTAAAGCTAAATGTATAGGGTGAAAGCTTAGAAAATCCCAGTGGAGACACCAAACTCAATTCAATTACATGAGATGGGAAATTAAATTGAAGCTATTGAGGCTACACACGCCCACAGCAAAAAAAAAACTCCAAATTATGTCACTTCTTCAGTGTGAAAAAAAACTCCCCAATTCACGTGCAAATTGAAAGAGGCAAGAGAGCACATGAAACTTTCACCAAAAGAGTCAACTTGCCTACCCTCACGAATTGCAATTTTTGCCACTTCGAGTACCAAGAAAAGAAATCAAGAGACTCACGTGGGTGCTAAAAATTAATTGTACATACTACGAAAGCTATTTAGTATTCGACTGCTGTCGCTTAGTCTCGCCATAGCACAGCACTTGGACGGTTGAATCAACAAAACGTGAGATGACAAAACTGTTGATCATTTAGTCGCAGCGAAACTGAAGCTGCCAATAATTTAACGGCCATTTAGAATAAATTAACACCACATACCACGTAATGGAATTAACTATTCATTTCACAATTAATTGGCCAGAATGGCGAAATAAATTTCAACGTTTCGTACATTTAAATGATGTGTGTATACAAACATTGAATTCAGTTAAATTAATTATCATTTCGAATGATAATCTTTTATCAAGCGATTAATACTGAATTCAGTATAATTGTATCCATTTTTAAACATTGTGATTAACAATATTTTTTTATCAGTTTGTAACTTTCTCGACTGGATTTTGAATCAGGGGTGAATCTTTCATGAATCTGAACGTTCAGAAACAACGTTTGTTAACTAAACACTCAACAAGTTAGGCACTTTTGAAGTACACTTTACCTTTGTTTTAATTTGCCTCTCGTTGACGAGAGCGACTCCCCATTTTGACCTTTTGCTCTGCCTCAGGTCACCAAATACGTTCAGCTGAGTTTCGTCGAAGGGCATCGTGAGATTGCCTGCCTTTGTGAGTTGATTGGTGAAGAGAGTCTTCACAATCGTATTCACAGATGCTCTCAAAGTGTCCACGACTTCAGGCGGCAGGAAGTCCCTGTTCTTGGCCGGAAAGTCTCTGGCATCGTAGGTCACGCGGCCTGTGTAGTGTGCCAGGGAGAACTCGTTTGGAGTCACGCGGCGGACGAACTGACTGGATCGTGAGTTGATGGCGTTCGTGATGAAGTCATGGCTCAGCCGGGATCTGGAGGCGTTATCCAGGAAAGTCATAAGTCCGTGCGGTTTGGCCATGACGTGATCCACTGCCAGCTTGTTGTCGTAGAAGCGGAAATTAATCACAGGAATCTGCTCCTCCTCCTGCTCAATCATCTCCCAGACGAACATCCTCTGATTAAAATGGTACTGCATCTGCTCGTTGAAGCAGTTCACGAAGAGCTGCTCCATACGATTCCGCGGGAAGCACTCGAAGCCGAACATGTCCAATAGGGTGATTGAGTGAGCGTCACCACTGTATTGGCAGGCATTCCATCGCCAGCGTGGGGATGAGAAATAAGGTTCAACAAGTTGGGTAAGCTCGTGGAATATTAATAGAGTGGAGAGTGTTTTTCATCTTCCGCAAGGCGACAGTCAGGAGGCGAAAAGTGCCGAGGGTTTGGGGCATGCCTTAGAAAATTGGTCCGATTTGGCACGGAGCGCCTCCGTTTGCCAGGATGTTTTCCTCCAGAGGATTGCTTACGAAGTGAATCCATTGAGGGAAATATCCTGATTGCCTCCTCCAAAATTAAGTGAAAGTAGCATCTCAATGGAAACTGCAGGTGGTAAATAATATACATGGGAGTGAATAAAAAATCAGCATCTGAATTCTTGAAACGTTAACATGAAATTGATTCTCCCAAGGCGCAACTCATGCTCATTTTAGCATGCCACCAGATTTAATCTTTCGCATTAAATATCCAAAAGCTTTGAGGAAATGGAATTTAGCAACCTCCCATCCTGGAATTGGAAAGCCCGTGAATCTTCCATATCAACAGTGCAAATCTGACCAACATTCTAGGGACGTGTTCAATTTACAGGGAATTTTCCAGGCAACTTACAAAATCGCTCGCGAGATGGTAAGTTGATGATTCAGGATGTTGACAATCCAGTCCACAAGTCGCGAATACAGCGCTCCAGCGAGAACGTCTCGAGCATCGCGCGCTTCATTTCCGGTATGTCTCCTCCTTTCCGCTGAGCCTTTCTCCACAACGCAGTAGTTCTGCAGCGCCCAGACAAACTTCTTCTCCTCCACTTTAAGCAGACGGGCCACCCTGGCCGCCATCTCGACATTCTCAAGCTCGCCGACACCCTCCTCTTCCCGGAAGTTCAATTCACCCAGGAGCAGAATAGCCGCGAGAATGCAGCAGAAAGAGGTTAACTGCTCTTCAGACAGCCCAAAATCAACCAGGCACTGCTCAATTTCAGCAAATTTCTCCGCATTTCCCGCCACGTCGTCCCGGATTTGGGTGCTTTTGCAGTTTCCGGCGATGTCAGGAATCCTCAAGTAACGATATTTCCTTCCGCAGTCGAGCATAAACTCCCCCAGGCGAGTGCGTGAAGCCAATCCGTCGTAGAAGTAGTAGAATATGTGAAAATTGCTTTGGGTCCTGCATAGAAAATCCTTGCGTGAGGATATTATTCAATTTTCAGCATTTTATCAGGCGGAAAAAGGGTGGGAAAAATGCTTCCGGCCAATGAAGCTTCTAGCCGAGACACACGGTAGATATCATGCAGCATATGCTTCATACATAAAGGACAGGGGTAATGCATTTTAAAAGCGAAATACAAATGTTGCTAATAATTCACACATTTAAAATCTTTTGAATTTTAAGAAAAAATAATTCTGATAATTTTTATGGAGAAATATAACGTAACTTACATGTCAATCGCGGAGACTCTGGATTTCTCTAGCAGGAAAACATTGTAGACTGCTCCGCTCAACTTGCCCGTGGCGCCGAAAGTCACCTGATTCTGGACAATGCATCTTGTAGAATTGGAATTAGTAGGTGTTCCTGCGTGAGTCAGCGCTTCGACGATAGTTGAGGCTTTCATAACCTTTTCGGCGATATCGCGATTCCCCTCTCCCAAAAATCTGAGTTGCTTGAGAGCAAGCTTGTAGTTTGTAGTCTTGCCAGAAAAGCTTTCCCCAGCCAGGATTATGTGTTGGGGATCTTCATGGTGAAGCATGTCTTGATAGGCTTTGTCAGCAACCGCGAAAATATGTGGAGCATTGTCAGAACGACACTTGAACTTGTATTTGCTATGAAACTAGAAAGTAATAGAATTCTCATAATATTAATTGTGAAATTGCTCCTTAAACATTACTTACACTCGTGGGATAGTCGATTGATAAATCGTTGGAGTTTATAGAAATAAGAACATCACCTGCGAACGTGTACGAGTGGCCATCGTTTAGTCGACAGTGGAGTTCATTTAGAATGGATTCCTCAGTAAGCCTTTCCATTGCTGACAAATCCTCGACGTACATTTTTACAGGCTTTGCACCGTACTTCTTCATGCACTTATTAAAAATCGATATCTCTTGCGGAAGATCTGCCAAAATTCTCGGTTCTACATTCTGCTGAAGCACTTTCAATTCCTGTGACAACTGCAGAACAAACACTTTCTTTGTGGCCCAATTCAAAGCACTTTCCGCAAAATAAAATACTCACGTGATAGTCATTTTCTGGCAATTCAGTGAAGAAAGGATGCTCCATGACTTCCACCATAAAAGGACGATGTTCAGGATTCTTCTCAAGGCACTCGCAGATGAAGTCATTGTAGTTCTGGCTCCAGTTGGCTGGACGGTAGAGAGTTGGTGGAGGATTCCTCATGATCTGGAATATCACTCTCGTGGGATGCATATCTTTGAAGGGAGGATTTCCATCTCCCAATTCAATGGCAGTTATTCCCAAAGCCCACACGTCGCAACGACTCCCATACACCTCATCATCGATCCTGCTGCCAGAGAATATCTCCGGGGCCATCCAGTTCGGCGAGCCTATGTTGGTTCCTCTCTTCCCAAGAGTTGTCTTGATGTCCCTGGCGAGTCCGAAATCGCACAATTTCACTTCACCTTCATGGGTCAAGAGAATGTTGGATCCTCTGACATCGCGGTGAACAATGTGCTTGGAATGAAGATATAAAATGCCTTTAGCCACTTCTCGTAGAATGTAAGCAATTTGCTCTTCAGTCAAGCGTTTCCCAAGAGTATCCAAACGGCGAACAAGATCAATAACAGGTCCTCCTTCACAGAGTTCCAGAATAAACCAAATCTCATCCGAGCCTCCAGGAACCCTCTTCCTATAAACACCATAGAATTGTGGTAAATTCGGATGATTTGAGAAGTCCCGTAAGACTCTATATTCCTCATCGATGTGGATTCTCAATTCTTTATCATAGGATTGAACTTTAATTGCCACACTCCTGCCATTAACCTGAGTATCGATGGCTCGGTAAACCTGTGGAAAGACTTATAAAATTCAGCACGAATTCGCAGAAATTTTGAAAAATTAAAAGCACCTTTCCACACACTCCATTGCCAATCACTTCCCCAAGCTCGTAGCGATTCCCTGGGTCCGGGAGAGAGTCCAATCGCAAGTAGCTCATTTTAGTGACTGACTGACTTGAATCTGATTTCCGAGATATCTTATCCAATTAGGGAAGCCCGCGGAGTGCAGCAAAAACGAACCCTGAGGGTTATATGTAATTTAATTAAATAAGAAAATGAATAAAACTTCTTTCTGTCAATCTGCACAAATCTCACAGATAATTTTCTCTCAAGTGTAAATTAATTTTAAAGTCAAAAAAGAGGGGAAATTTTGCGGTTTAGCTGATCTTCGAAAGAATCTCAAGAATTTTCTTTATGTTCTCTCAGAGTGATTAGAAATTCGATGCGAACGTGCGAAAAGTCGGCGAAAAACTGAATTTTCTGCCTTGCTCATTCAGCAATTCACCTGCCAAGTAATTTCGATTTCTTCGTGAAGCCATAAAAGTGGTCGCCAGGTCAGGGTGTATGAGAAAATGTGCCCAACGCTTCCTACGAAACACCATCAAAGGGAATTAGAAAATATTAGCAACTAAGCGGACAAGTTTATTAATTGGAAAATCCAGTGTTTTCACATAAATTCTAGAATTCGAATTATATTTTTCATTCAGGGTATGTTTCATTCACAAAACATACACTTGGACATCTTCTCCTCATCTTGGCTGGGCCGCAGAATATTACACTCCATAAATGACGAAGAGAGAATAGAGAGGCATTTTGCTAATCCAATCCCTCAATCTGTGTATGTGAGGAAAGTGTTCAAAAGGTGGAGTATCCATGTCAAATTCACCTTCAAAGTGAACAAAAGCATTTCTTAACGTTTCGTTGATTGAATTTAATTTGTCTTCAAACAACACACCGACAGCAAGTGATCTCTTCGGTATTGTTTGCCAAGGAGGAGGTGCTCGTTTGGAGATTCATCTGGACAATTGTGTCTCTCTGCAATGCAGAAGTGAATTATACCCAGGAAACAAATGAGCACATTTGGCAGTGTTCATTCACTCTCATCATCACACCAAAGGCCGTCAATGGTCATGTCTCGACCTGAGATCTGTCTTCCAGGGGATTTCAGGATTAAGATTGTTATCGAACAATTTTCTGCCTGATTAGCCGTGTGAGATGTGCAATGAATAAGTCTTGAGCTGTCTTCTGTTCTTTTCATTTTCACTGCTTTTTTCCCTTTAGTCCTTTTCAAAACCTTGTGCAATAAGGAAGAATTTCTAAATAAGACTTTAAGAAGATAATTACGGATGTATTCAGGGAAATTATAGCAGGATTTTTTAGGAAACTCTTAGCAAAGGTTCGTCCATTGATTTTTCCCAAAAACTCTCTTTGAAGTAAAAGTTCATGAGACGACTTCTGATCCGATTGTTCTCTTCTAACATTTATTTTCACTCTTTTCACATGATTAAATAAGACTAAATAGATGTAATACTGATTCTTTAGACAAATTTCCGAGACTTAGTTGCAGATACTGATCCACTCTTCGACGTCGCAACGTTGACACTCGACGAAGCAGCACCAGTGGAACTTGCAATGGCATCTCTCGACTCTCTGCTCGCGGATCAAGCTGTAGCCGCGGCCACAACAGAGAGAAGCACATCCGTCATTCCCAGAGCTCGTTCTGTTGCATCTCCTCCCAGTTGTTCCTGTTAACGTCTATGATTGTTTAATCTGAACATGCGATAATTTGCGAAGTTTTCACCTGGAATGTCTGAGTTGGAATCCTTCTCGCAGAAATTCGGTGATCTCTGATAGTAGAAAAGAGAATTCTCCAGCTTTCTCAGCCCCCCGTTGTACATTCGTCCAGCTGGCGTTTTCCTCGATGGCCTATTTTTTCGCCTCTTCTTGTTCTTATGGCTCACAACAACCATTGGAGGTCCGTTCCCAATATTCGACTGATCCACAAGAACAGCCCTCCTAAATTGCTGCTTCAGTACTCTTCCAACGACTGAAAATTCCGGTGCCGATCGCCAGCAAGTTTTCAACTGACAACTTCCGGACATTCCATGGCATTTGCAGCGGATGATCATGTTGTTGGCCACTGCTCGCCTGCCAACACGATTATTGTGCAGATTTATTTGGGACTGAATGTCACCGCCGCGCTCTCGGACATCCAGGAAGAGCTCAGCGAATTCCTCCCCAAAGTCCATGTTGTGAGAGCATCCACCCCACTTCCAACGATGCGCCATTCGAGACCGAATATTCTGCTTATCGATGGAATTGACTGAATTCAGGGTGCGATCTTCAATCACGGACTCTCTCAGATACTTGCTGAGACCGCGACGGTTAATGGATGGATCACAACCGCAAGACAGAAGCTTTCCTTGACTACAAGCTTTTGCCTAGAAGTGATTATGAGAAGGGTTTCAAAATTCACATATTATTGGAATTTTTCTTCAATATTCTTACCACATTGTGAGCCACTCCAGCGGCCGCAATTGCGTACGCAAAGGCGCTTTCTCTGTATCCTGAAAAAAGACATAAGATCAGTAAACAATCATCAGCTCAGCGATCAGTGAGATCGTCGGCAGTGATCACAAATCTTTCATCGGGCAGCAAAAGGATGAGCAGACAGATGGAAAAGAGAGAGAATATCAATATGAAATTTCAAATGAATTTGACGGTAATTAAAAGATTCTCATCGTGAGACAAACAGTTCAGAGTTGTGGCAATTGCAGTGGCAATCAGAGTGAAGGAAAGAGCAGAAGAAAAGGATGGCTTTCAAGAGTCGTGAATACAATTGTCCCATCCACTAATGATGCCTATATCGTCTCACGGGAACCCCGAAAGAACGAGAAGAGAGGGCAGCATTGTCCCGACGAAATGCTTTTGTTGCACGCCCCATGATTGCACATTGAAATCTCTCCTCGCGATGTCTTCTGTCCCTGCAAATCAACCACAAGACGTGCATATCGCGATATATGCAATGTTGGGCACATAATTTATCCTCGCCTGTCACTGTGGGGATTGCATCAATGGGAAATAAGAACATAAATTACATTTCTGGAGGCACTAAATCGAATTGTCGCTGGACAGATTGGATATCGATCAGCAATCGTTCAATCGATGGCTCCCGATCTCTGTACAATTTGCATTGCAATAAGACATTTTACGGTGTTGCTGTGTGTGAAAAGGCATTCTCGGGGATCTCTTTTCCATGTGGAGTTCAAGTTGACATTAAAATTTATCCCAGAATGAGCAGACATTATATTCACTGTCTCGGAGTGATCGTCCGATCGCGATCAAGGGTAGAATTAAATGCGGTAATCGATGGAATAGAGAGAAAAATTGATTGGGAGGGAAAACATAAACATGAGAGAGAGAGAGAGAAACATGCAGTTACAGTCCATGTAAAACTCTCTTTTAATGTTGTGCGTATATTCGCCAGTGATCTTCCTCTTCATTGCCAATGCAACAAGGACTTCCATTGCCCGGGATCTGCGATAACGAGAAGCGAGAATTCGCAATCTCCCGATATGTTGATGCATTGAATATCTTTCCAATTCAATCACCTTTAATCTTCACAACACTTAGTTAGAGATTTATGAGAGCATACGAAAATTCAAGTTGTTAAATTGGGATAGAAAGCACTACGAGCTGTGGTGAATTCCCTACACTGTCACTATTATTTAGCGACAGCCTGTAGAATGTGAATGAAGGAAATATTCACAAATGGTAGCATTGTTGATATTCCTTCATGTTGACTGGGTGAGAAGCCGATCAGTGGTGAGTGACAAAGTCGGGATGACGGTGTGTACGTCAGGTAGGTAGCAAAGGGCAAATAAAATAGTTGAGCTGCACGTAAATTGGCGATAAATTGATTAGATCAGTGTAAGTATTCAACGTCTCGTCAAGTATCGAGAACGGCTGATGTCACTTCCTTGCCATCTGCAAATTGTCGATCACTGTGCGGATGCAAATGATCAAGTCGATTGCCACAAATTTCTCTGGGGCAAAAGAGTGCATTTTGCCGCCATGTGAGTGACATTGAGCGAGCAAGATGGACATGAGACATTCAATTGATGGGTGAGTTTGGCTTTAACTTCTTCATTACCATAAGAGTAGTGATTCCATTTATTCTGGGCGCGTGGAGAGAGGGCATTGTGTGGGATTAAGGCTGGATGAATGGCAAGGAGAGCCGGAGAAAAGACAAGCCACGAAAGACGGATGGATGGATGGGCGATACTTTTATTCACAACATTGTAAATTGTGCTGAACACGCGGGTCGCTTTTGACAAATTCGAACACTCCACCATCCTGAAAGACAATTGATGAGGATGGGCAGGAGTCATGTGAAATCAATTTGCCATGCGATTGGCACAGATGATGGTGTACAATTTGCATTTCTCTGCCCGCGTGTGTGCGCTTTCAGTATGCGATTTCATTACCATTTCGTGCACCTGAAGAGACTCAAGAAGAGTGCGACTCGCAGTGAGCGAAGAAGTGCCAATGAGGCGGAGATTTACTGACAAATGGACAATTAATACAAGTACTAATGACTAAAATACCACCTACGAATTCAAGCAATGCTGCCTCCTCGCATAATTGATGCTCTGCGCCATCCGCAGAGCGATTGGTTGGATATATGAACACGGCTGTATTTGTGTTTAAATCTAATGCAAAAGTGCCGGAGGTTGCACTCCGATGCCGCGGCCTGTCGTCTCCCTGGAAGACTTGCTGACAACACAGCAGCTCCCAGCGCACAGAGATTTATTTCATATATCAATATCAACAGTGTCAGTTTATCGCTATTTAAATTAAATACTACTCGTTGGATATTTTCACAAGACGATTCACCGGCAGATATGTTTTTGAGGGAAATAATTGTGCTCGCCAGTATCTAGTGAGGCATTCAAAGAATCGACAAGGTAGATAAATTTGATGTGCTGGATGTACCACAGTAAACGCAAGTACAGAAGAATTTGCGCTAATTAAAAATAATTTTATCAACTCACAAAACCCTTCAAGGCATACTACGCTATGTCTAGTTTGCCATCTGAAAAATAGTCAGATATAAAATACAAAATAACCATGAGGGATGAAGTGTACGCAAAGTCTGAAAGCACCTTCGCCTTTTGCGTATAATTTGGTGAAGAATGATGGTACATTAATGCACATTTATTCTGAGAGTCATTCCTTTAGTATCTTCAACAGGCACGGTGGAAGTTGGAGAGAAAAGAGCTTTATCAGTGTGCAGTTGGCAAAATAAAAGATGTGTCATTAATTAACACCAAATCTCAATCTCACTTTTCTCCCTTTTATCATGCAATGTTTCTCTGTTACTTTTCGATTCACTGTGGAATGTTTCACTGTTTTTCTCCACACGAAAAAACCCCTCGATCTCGAAACTTGTGCTAATTTCAAAATATTTCTTTCAGCACAGAATCCCTTGCATATTCCCAAAGAAGAAAAGTAAAGGTTCTGCGCAGAAGGAATTCTCTCTTGCAGTGTGCAAGAGTGAGGAGAAAAAACATGAAATAAATTTTTCAAGAGTAGCAAGAAGGATGGATGGCAGCATTATAAAATATCAAAGGGGTGAATCAATTCTCAGGCATTTTATAGCATGGCTAAATGATATTAAATTGTGTGAACTTTACAATGCACATCTTGAGGAGTTTTTGTATGGCAGCTTTTCGCTGGCCATTTACCTCAGTGGGAATTTCTGTTTTGGATTGAAGATGTGAAATTAATCAACCCCTCGGAGAATTATTAAACTCATAGTGATGACTTGGGCCGCGTAGGAATTATTTCTGCAGCGTTATTTTGGACTCCAGAAAACCCGAAGATTCTCGTGGCGATTGCACTGGGGAAAAAGAGAGAGAAAAAGTCATATGCGTTGGATGACGGAAAAAACCACTTTAAAAACAATATCAAAGTCGATACAGGAGCATTGCTATGGGTGATTTTATTCTCTCTGGACGGAGACGCAAGAAGATCCGAGGCTGGAGAAGGTGAGCCATAATTTTATTGGTTTTTGTGAATTTTGACAAGTACAGTGAGTTGAATGTCTGCTGGACAACTTTTTCTACGTCCACAGTCGCTCTGCCATCGTGTCGTTTCTTTTGACCCAACAATGCACGGTGAGGCTGATGAAGAAGCCTGAATCCGAAAGAGCGCGCCTCTGTTTTGCTCCATCATGGGACACTTCTTTGTGCATCTCTTGAGAGATGTGGCTCCCCTTCGATCGAGGAATTTTTCCTTCTTTCGCCTCTTTGTGCTCTTTTTCTCCCCAGCTTCCCTCACGTGTCTCCCGTGATTGTCCAAAGTGTCACACATTTCCCATGATTATTTGCCTCTCCTCGTTTGTGGTGATCAATTAAAATGTGGCTAAGAGTGGTCAGAGTGACACACTGAACGTTCCGTTCAGACGCAACTCTGCGTCGCTGTGGGACAGAAGAAATCCCAATTATTTGTAATGCATGAGCAAATGAAAGGCATTCTTCGAAAATGAACAATTATCCGCGCACGGTGGGATTTTCTGACCAGAACTTTTCCGTGCTCTCTTCAACCAAAATATATGGAAAGCTCTTGAATACTGTCCATATAAACTGCATTCTTCTCACCACATCATGGAAAACATTGAATACTTTTGCGCCATAAAGCGATGAAGAAATTCCCATTGAATAACACTCGTCCATACAAAACAATGACAATTCGTTCTAGATCACAATTAATTCCTTTCTTCTCCTCCATCTTCGCAACCACACTGAATGGTTTTGCCACCTGGAGAAGACGTTTGTCGCCTCTGTCAGCTGGAAGCGGCAAAGAAGACAGAGCTTGATTGTGAGCATCTCCTGAAAAATTCCCCATCAGTGCTAAATGTTGTGTGATTGCGGAATTTATTGTCTAACTCATCTCATTTGGAGTTGCACGAGCATTTCTCTACGCAGCGGTGAATTGAATAACTCAATTTCCGCAATGCCTTTGCCTTGCCCGGGGTGTCTTTCTCCCATTCCCAGGATATTTTCTCTGAGCTAACAAGAAGTGCACAACCGCACGCTCGTGATTTGATTTAATTGATGAATGATCATTTGCAATTGTCATCGAATCAGCAGACACCATGCACACATCGGTGTGTGTGTGTCACAAGCAATAAATATTGCGAGTGCATGTTGCATTTATAGACAAGTAATTCAATTTGCTTTTTTATTGCAAATTAATTGCGGCGTGCAGACAAGTACAGAAGCCACGAATTGAATGGAAATTTATTGGATAATTGTTTGCATAGCTAATAATGCCAATTATACGATTGTAACTCCTCGTAAACTGGAATTTATTGATCACTATTGCCTTTTTCCACAGCCCGCGTGAAAGCCCATTAGACGGAATCCTCCGCCTCGAGCTTATGCCCCCGCCTTGTGTGCTTTTCCCTCGGCAGTTTCCACTGCGAAAAATATATGAATCTGCCCCGTTGAGTGAGTAATGATGGCTTTGTCAGTGGAAGATTTTACTAGATTGTGATTTTGCAACAATGTAATGCATGTGGAGGAAAAAAGAATTGTTTTATTGTATCGTAGCTTAAACGATGAGATCACAAGGCTGGGGATTTATTGAAAACCTCCATCTCGAGACATTTGCTTTTTACTCAACGACTTCAAAATGAATCTCTCAACGTCTTCGTTAGTGCACTACAATATAGTTAATAATAAAAGCAATTCCTACCTCTTTTCAGGAGATTCGATGCGTAAGGATTTCGACTTTTGTTGCTGAGAGACGAACAATTCCATCTGTGCCAGCGAAACTGTCCAAAATGATGGTTAATTGAAAAATTTCCGTGAACCCCAATGCAACTCTTCCTTACCTGATTCTGACATTCTTGAATGGCCAATTCGAGTCCATCGAGAGCTGCCATTGTGACGTCATTCGCTCGCAGGCAGAGCTCAATTTGCTCCTTCGTGAATCCCGGAATAGTTCTGCATGTTGTCTGAATGATTCTCATATCCAAGAGTGTCGGTACGTTGATGCTGCTGGTGAGAAGAGAAAGGCCCGGATGAGATGCAGAAAAAATGTCCCCACATTCGCCACGCGAGGCCTCAGAGGTGTGAAGGAGAATAATTCAGGTGTGTGACATCTTTTATCACTGGCTCTGTGGCCAAAAGCGATGGAAAAATGTCCAAGAACATCGAGTGTAACTCGACACTCTTAAATCTCGCGCAGCTTCTCATTCTCTCAATTTAATGCGGTGCACCCAAATGACTTTCCTGTGTTCCCAATTGGATGCAATTAATTATATTAATTAATTTTAATGCATTCATCGACGAAATTCCACGTGAATTCTCGCCTGCTGCGAGAGTGAAAGATAGTCAATTGTCATCTTCACCTCTCCTGATGATGTCTCTCAAGCCTGCTTTCTGCTTGCGCTAATGAAACATTGGTTTTTGCCTGTTCTTCGCTCTTGACAACCCCCATCTCTTGAATTCATTACTATACTAATTATTTTGCATCCCTTTGATGTTATGGCACAGGATGGGAAAATTTCCCTCTTAGTTATGTCAATAGTGGTTTTTCGTGCACACACACGTGCTGGTGAGTCACTGTTTTAGCGGAAAGACACGAGCTAAGGTTGAGATTCTCCATGGTTACATGGAAATTTAAACCCTTTGGCTTGTGATCCTTGGAAATTCTGCGACTCCGGGGAGAGCCTCTTTTCCCCGAATTTCACCAGCGAATGAAATGCGTGTGAAAAATTCCTCACAATGCCTTAAGATCCCATTATCATACAGAAAAATTTCTGCTGGTGGGGAGATTACACAAAAATTAATAATAGAAACCCTAAGGAATGCATTCTCATTCGTCTCTGGGTGCACCGAAGGAAGATCTCTGGGAGTCTCTCGAGCTATTTCTCAAATGGAATGCAAAAATGAGGATGGCCAGAGAGATTCTCGGCAATTTGGTTCAGTGTGATGACATATACAGAATCGTATGAATTCCATTTTGTCATTATCAGCACTCGAGAGTGTCTTTTTTGCGTTCCCAAAGAACGAGATGCTCCTCCAATTAGTGGTGCAAGAACAAGACAGACATTTCTATAGTTGATCGTGGGAAAATTCCCCTATTGCCGCTTTTATTTGGATGATCAAATTAAAAATCGATTTCTGGGGATCTCTTTTTTTGTCCATTCCATCGCAAACTTGTTGCAAATTTGCTCCAAGTCACAAGAATTCTCTGAGCATCTCACACAATCTCCGCTCATCTCTATCTCTTTGTGAATAATTCTGCCATGGCTCAATTGCCAACTTTTGGGACTCACGTAAGATTTTAAGACACATTCACTGCGACATTGCAGTCCATCAGCACTACCACTTTGCCCTCTCAAGCTCTTTCGGACTATTAAGATAAATGGCCAAGATCACTTCTCCTGGGATTCTAGACGCCGGACAATTCATTCACAATTCCTTCCACAGAAAATTGTCAATGAGAATGGAGTACGTGACTTCACTTCCTCACATTGGCAACTTCCGTAGCCACACTGAAACAATGAACCATTTCTGAGGAAAATGCATGCCTCAAGGCATTGTGAGACAACGGGAGAAAATAGTCCATCAAATCGTATTTTATTCCCTTTATCGCAATACATTCAACTTTTTTTCTCATCTTAATTTCACTGATAAGACCTCCTTTTTACCTTCCCAATTTTATTAATTGGGAGCCGTCTGTCTGAGTCTTCCTCCACTTCTTCTGGCCGTTTATTCACTGATACGGAGTGGCGCTTATTTTTTTATGCCCGGTCAGTAATTTTGGTCTCTTATGCATTCTATATGTATATAAATTAGAGTACAAGTCACATTCTTGATAACATTTTCATCACAATTAGGGCAGTTTAAACCGTCTTTCAGAGAATTCCTTGTCCTAAATTGTCTCTATGAATGAAAAGACAGCAAATCTATGTGGATCAAATGTTATTTGTAAGGCCACAGAGATATTTTTTACCACATTTAAGCCATTTAACCTTTGGGAGAATTCACCGGAAACTCACAAAGAAGATTATCTGTGAAGGGGAGGCAGTTAGATTAAAATACCAGACGACTGATGAATTTCTGCAGATGATCTGAAAATCGCTGTTTTTTTCCTATATTCAAACTAATAATAGTTGGGGCATGACAGACAACCTTGATACAGTGTGATGAATGACCAAGTTTGGCAAAAAATGCCAATGTCTCGATATTTTTCAGTGCAAAACCGTGGGTATCATAAATATATTTAATCGTACATTGGACAAAATTGTTGAAATTCCATCATATGTTTTTTTTTCCCGTGCGGTTCCCATCTCAACTCTCTGTTTAGCTTTTTTTCGTCCAGGTTCTCTTACCTTGTGACGAGGATGAGGGAGAGTACAAGAACAAAGTTCCACAGAAGATTTTTCCAATAATTCATGTCTCCTTCCCGAGAAGGAAATGTCACCCAGTATTTTTCCACAAACTTTCTCACTGAAACATTTTCACTGGATGTTTCACCATCATTCCTTGCAATTTCACAACACTACCACTCGCAGAAGGATGCTGAAATCACGGTCCGAAAGTCATGATGTGTATGGTTGGCGCTTGGAAAAAAGGTGAACTGATGGGCAAAGAAGCCAAAGAGAGGCACATGCTCATGCCGTCAACTCTCGAGCGTCTCTGGGAAGTAACAATATTGAAAGATCTCATCACATTCACATTATATTTCCTCTAACGCTGAAGAGAGAGAGGCAGATTCGATGGTTTGTGCATGTGTAAATAGCCAAGGGAATCAATTGTCGCGTGATGCGAATGAATGACTAATTGGGGTAGAGATCTGCGCAATCGTGACCAACTCACTGACTAGGGGTGGAAAGGGGCAGAGCAATATACAAAGGGGTGATGCTCAAACTCTTGTTTCTCTCTCAGATTCTCTCTCGGGCTATTTTGAAGGTAAGTTGGTATTGAAGGTGGAGTTTTCTTTGCGGAATATCACACCGTGATAAGATATGACTTTGTGTCACAACTCTAGCCTAGAGAAGGCACTCTAGGTGATATATGTATATAGGCACTGAAAGGTGAAATACAAGCATGAAGTATTTGCCTATATTTTCCACGAAATTACACTCAATAAATGTCCAAATAATCGGATCTTTCCTTTGACCTTCTTAGTACATCAAAAGAAACAAATTCGCCGATCTAAAGGTAAATTTCATTGAATCAAACTTGGAATCAAAGGTATTGCGCACAAAATTCAAAACACATGAACATTTTCACATTTAAATGGAAAGGCGAGGGCGAGTTCGTGGCGGAGAGGGTCTTTTGAACCCTTCGGAAAATCTTTAATCTTCAAAATAAGCACTCGAGATGAAATAAACTGTGATGGTGCAAAAAGTGCCGACAATGTGATTTATTCACTTCTGCATTCCCTTGTACTTGATTTAATCGGCAGCACCCTTTCAGTGATGATTCTTTGATCGAAGAGAGAAGCTCACTTTGAAGGGGTTGAGAGTGCATCGTGACTCTTGAAGCGGGGATTTTCGGAGATGATTCCCATCATCAAAAGTTCACTTGATTCTTTTGGCTTTCTGTGGAGGTGACGAGAAAATTCTTCAAGCCTTTGTGTTTTTTATGGTGGAATGTCTTCGCGGAGTAACTGCACTTCTTTCTCCAACACGCGTAATATTTATTTACAAACGTATTTCCACAGACCTTCGCTCCTTGCATCTCTCATAGCTTAAAGTCCGTGGAGATGATAATTAGCAATATAGATATGGCAGTTTTCTTCCCATTCATCTCACCTTGTCCACCCAGAGTCTTTTTGTCATCATCTGCAAACACTGGCCATCCCCACCTTTTGGTCTTCTTTGTGGATATAATGTAACTCAGGTGCGACACAAAATAACTATTAACACATTTAGTGACAAACTCTTTATTTGATTTTCTAATTTTTTCCCACGCATTATTGTCATTCATATTCAAATATGAACTCATTTCTATGTTTGAGTGTTGGGCTCTTTTTTCTCCATCACTGTGTCTTCCTGCATCTCGCGATATTGGGATCCCAACTCACCTCCACATCTCGTGCATGTGTCAATATTTTGATGTGTAAATTTCACTTCGATTGTGAAGATGCGTGATTTCACCTGAAACGAAGCAATGACGACGTATCTCGTGAGATGCAGAGTCCACGATCAGGATCTAGTTTTAAGAGCATGCATCAGCCAGTGGAAATCATTGTGCGTAATTGGTGGGAAAAGTGCACTATTTATCACTCTATTTTCACATGCTAAACGTTTGTGTGAGGTATTGCGTTCCCCAGGCGTATTATTATAATTATTCATGCTTGATAATTGAGTGATAATTTTAGCCTCAGTGTTTCTCGTGTGTGTTTTTATAAATAATTCACCCTATTCACGTTATTTAACGCTATTTTCTCAGAACGGCGTCTCCTCTTCGAGCACGAGAGCTTTATGTGGTGAAAAAGCTCCAACACCCTCGCGTGAGAGGGACCAACAGGTGAGAGAGAGAGTATTTTCCCATCATCATACGTCTCTCTCTCGAGTTTCTCCACACCATCCGATAAGCGCTGGATGAAAGTGTAATGCACTTGGCAGTGTGTTGGTTGTAGGCGTATCTTGGCAGATCCATTCCACAGGTTGGGCGGAGTTTATCATGAGAGAATGTGGATATGAGTTCCCGTGGACAAAGTGTCTCTCTTTTTGCCTTCTTTTCCCATTCCCTCCAACCCAACACACATTCCCCAAATAATAAAAATTTGTTCTCATCGCGCTATTTCACAACGTCCCGCAAATGTTCCGCCAGAAGCGCGGACTTTTATGAGCTGTGGATGCTGATGGCCCTCCATAGTGGGCCACTCTCGCAAAAATTACCTCCCCTGCAGTCCCGCTGTCGAATTAACAGTCATAAACTGCAGAATGAAACACATCAATCTCCTTTTATGCTTCTGCGTGTGGTTTGGCTGGAAAAAGTGCGAGCGAGCGCGAGAAAAACCCACCTTTTGAGCATTTCATATGGATATAATACCATGCACAGAGTCAACGATGATGCTTAATGATAATTGTGATTAGTGTTCGCACCATCGTGGCGCAATTATTCGCTATTAGATTTAATGAATTAATTGACGACAGTGGAAAAACTTTGGCATATTAATACCGCTAAGATCACCATGAGAGACGTGAATATCGTTAAGAAACCGCCAGAGGTGAGACATTGCATAAGACAATTTGGACCTGTGTGCTCGTAGCGGCTTGTGCATATTATAACATATGGATATGTATTCCTGAATTGCGGCACTTCGCATGATTGCCAAAAATTAGCACGTTTCAGGTGAACAACGAACAGAGACAGATCAATTAAATCGAAAGCTGAAATTTGTGACACTGGCAAATTGAGTTGTCCTTTGCGTGGCAAGAATGCAAGCAGTGCACTGCCATGGGTTAATTCAATGTACGCAGCCATTGGTGGTGTTTCAAGGACCATAATTATCGCATATGGAGTGAATTTTCTCTCCATCAACAACAATTGAGACACTCGAAAGTTGATGCCTCTCGAAAAAGCTGCTGAGTCTCTCTCTCTCACGAAGAGGAACACCCAGTGCATCGCGAGATGGGTGTTGTGCGCATGAAGCCTTGAGGGATTTTCCTACATAAGCGCGCGAAATAAAAAGAACAGAAACTTCAGACCACGATTGCGGGATGAATTTGCAATTTCACGACTTGGGAGGTCCACCGCACATTCCTCATCATCATCTGTGCGCCCCGAGAATGTGTCCCTCAGTCTGAATATGTGAGCCATGCAAAACACCCCGAAATATATGTTAATTAATTATCCAACAAATTTTCACCATTCGCGATTAGTGTCAACACCTTCAGACTCTCTGGCGATACACTCGGTCGGCATAAACTTGCATCTCTCCCGGGTGGACAATTAATCACTGTGAAAAATGTCTTTAGTGAGGTACTCCTATCTTCGGCTTCTTTGCAGAATCTCCACCGTGGACGGATTTTTTCTCCATTTGCCACTTCTTTCAGGCTGGCGGAAGATGTTGGGTGAGCAAGAGTTCACAGCCCCCACAAACAGCATTTTCATTGTTCTCACCAGTGTGTGTTCCATGCTGATCGACACAAATGAAAATGTTACACAGCGGGTGTTAATGTTACAACAATGATATTACATCCAAAACGATCAGGTAGGTCTCAACCACGCTTTACCCATGGCTCTGAGAGCCTCCGGAGATCTCTTTCACGAAAGATACTGGAGGAGAAATGACAATGTTTCTCGCTGCATTCAAAAGTTCAACATTTCACATGAATTACTTTGACACGCTTATTTGCGATCCATGAAGAACATATGGGAAAAGTAATGCTGGGATGTAATTCATGGCCTGCGGGGTGAATTCGTAGAGGATTGTCGAGGTTTCTTTATGATATATGAGCAGATTGTGGTAATTTTTCAACAAATTTCTTCCCTTAATAGCATTAATGATAGAGATGTTTTTTTTTATTATTAATGTATTAGCCGAGAATATCGAGAAATTAACGAAAACCGAACCTAATAAATTGACAAGAACACATTGATCACTTCTTTGTTTTCCTATTCCAATCAAATTGCCCAAGATGATACACTAGAAGTGTCCAAATTGTAATTTTCCTTCACCTTAAAATGCTCTTCACAAATAATCAACGATACAAAGTCTGGTATTTATGGAAATTATCTGAAAGATGGAAGTAAACATCTTTCAGAAGAGCATTTATTGGCACAATATGGGTGGGATATATTTGAGAAAATTGCTATCGTTATTGCAGTAAATTGATTATGCTGCAATCGATGGATTGAAGGGAAAATAAACAATGAAAATTGTATGCGAGACGTTATCTGCATTTCGCCTCTGCATTTCATATGTACCTAAGATCACCATGAAATTGTTTAATTTGCATTTCAACGCGCACACCACAAATTTAATAATGTTTCTCTCGCCACTTCTCTAGGTCACATGTTTTCCAACATATTTCAGTGATTCTTGCAGAAAATTTGTTAGAGAATGTGCGATTTGCGATACTGGCATTAAATGAGGAAGAGATGATAAAACAAAAATGAGATGATTTTAATGGGAATATTTTCTGGTGATCTTCACATATATGAGAAAACACCCAGATCACACGAGATAGTGTGCAGAGATTGTAATTATATGGGCATGTTGAGAGATTAAGAGATACAGATAGAGATAATGTGTTGGCTCTACAAATTACATGGTAGCTCTGCGGAGAGATCTTGCAAGAACGCCACAAGATAGCGTCTTGATGAAAATCTGACACATTTCAATAAGTATGTGAAATCTAATGGCGCTATATCGTTATTCCTTTCCGCCACTTCTCCACTCGCACCACACTTCTCACATGGCAGCGATGCCGAGGCTGAAGGCGGTGGTGAAAAGGGTCATCTCCTTTTGATGGGAAATTACTGGCAAAAATTCCTTTACTTCTCTCGAAGTAAAATGCCTCAATTTTTTTGTGTGCGTTCTGTGCAATGAGAAAAATCTCACCTCGATCGTGTGAGAAAATTTCCTCAAACATCTCTCACCACATAATATTTTATCTTGGACAAATTCCAAGGAAGACAAAAAGAGACGGGAGAAACTGCCTCTGAAGACTCATTCGAAATATCGATAAAATTACTTGCACTTTTCAAAGAGTCACATTAAATCGCCCATAAGCCATTTGCCCCATCTGCAGACACCACTATGAGTGCGACAAGAAAATTATTATGTGAAGCGAAGAGATCTCATCTCAATCCGCGGTCTCCGAAGTGGATTCATCGCCATGAGATGAGCATGCATTAAGAAGACAGTGAGAAGAAAAAGAGTCGACAGAGAGAACCTTTAAAAGTAAAAGGTTATTAATAATCAGCAGTACAATGAGTCAGAATTGGGTCCCTCATTAATAAATGAAATCAAACTGTGTGTTGGAGAGCTACCTGTTATGTTAATTAGAGCGATAAATTTTATTGAAACTGTCCACATTATCAAATGTAATATGTTTATCCCGCGTATGGTTTCACAAATTCCATAACTTTTTCTCCTCCAGTGGCTTCTTCTGCTACCTCTTGCTTTTGTCTCTTCTTTCTTGCCTGCCGGTTAATCGAACACGGTTCTAATGTTCGCTGGCATCTAGTATCTAAACTAAACAGGAGGTTTTTATTAAGAGACACCGAATTATCCTTACGTTTATTATTGAATTATAACAGTTTTTCATGCCATTTACTTTAATATTTCTTGAATGAGAATAAAACGTAATTGAAAACTTTTGCAGTTTTCACACAAGATCACAAGTAAAATACCCAATGGGAATAATAGCAATTTCCAAAACTTAATAATTGCCAAACTTGTGTAACAATATTTTCTATAATTACACGTCTTTTCTCGTCTGAATGAACTTCAATTTGCGTGAAACATCTCTGCGCGCTACGTGTTTGAAAAGCAATGGCATTAAATTGTGGTATTTCCAATGGTTTCGATCTCTGTGTGGTTTTGTTTCAACCAGGATTCACCATCATAATGTAGTGAAACGGATAAGCGGAAATATCTTCAACGATTAAAAAATATATCGTTTTCGCTAATCATTTTTTAATTGCATTCCACAGATTCCACTCTTTATCTCTTCACCATGACAGGGTGCGGAGACTGGGGAGAGAGCGCGGCTATCTTGGAAGGTGACTCTCTCGTCTCTGGAGCGGCCGGGATGAGTGTTACACCTGTTAATTAATGCACTCACAGCCATCAATTTGTGGATTGTGGTGGCTGAAATTGCAAAACTGTTTGCTGTGCATATCATCAGATGTCCGCCCACCCAAAAAGCCGGATGGCCGGGCATTCAAATGGCACGATACCACTCATTTGCCTTTTTGTTAACATTAATTTTATTAAAGATATTGGGAGTCGCCGAGAAACTCTTATACACTCATCCCGACTAATTAAGACAATCTCCACTGCCATTGAGGCATCTCACAAAAATAGCTGCCATCTGAGGAGGTGAGCATAAAAAAGAGCCCAGCAACATGCAATCATATACAAAATGGTTAAGAGAGCAAAAAAAGATGAGTGTGGCTGCGGAGTGTGCTAAAATATTGCTAAAAGCTGTTTTTCTTTATTGCATACAATTGATTCCTGGGATATGGCCCGGGGAAGACACCTCCAACCATCAGAAGGTGATGTTGTGTGTAAAAAGGGGAAGACAAGAGTGTCAGGAGACAGCAATCTTTGGCTGTTTCCCACATAATATTGTGAGAAAAATGTGCAATAAATAAGCCTATACGATGGAGTGGCAAAGAAGTCTCATTCTCTCTATTCACCAAACAGCCATTCTGACGAGAATGTGACAATGGAAGTTCATTAAACTCCGTCAGTGAAATAATCTTCCTAAAGGAAAAAAAACATATCTATTAGAATTCAATTAATTATGCCAAATAGCAAAATTGTGCTGCCGTGTGTGGGTATCAATCTCTGAGCTCCACCATCGAGATCTCCTTGGTCATTATCATCCATTGAGACAGTGTGGGCACAACATTTTGCATACATTTACCCCTCAATCGCTTCCTCCACAGGTGAATTCAGAGGTCACGCAAAATAGTCTAGAGATCGAACAATAAAATCTTCTCACTAGATTTACCAGAAATTGAAATTTCTTTCCACGAATAAAGTGTCCAGAAACAATTCTTCTTTTCATATATCATAGTCTTTGAATCTATATATTGTTCTAACATTAGCATTTTATCACTTTATAGCTTCTGATTCATAGTTCTTTGACTTCTGTCGCGAGATTTTCAGCCACTCAATTCCACATAATGAATACCCCTTTCGCGCACTGTCCACGTATTTTGATTCATTTGCGAGTCGGAAGATCAGTGAGAGAAACGCGTTGCTGACATAGAGAGTCACTAGGGATTCGTAGATGAGACACAAACATGAGATTAACAATAGCCACTGAATGGACGAAAATTGTCGTGGTGGCAAGACATGGGACTTGAAGGCTTTGAGATGAGAGGCAAATAGTACGATCAACTGAGGCATCACTAACACGATGTGAAATGTTTTACACAAGAGAGATCTATTCCAATTGATATCTCTGGGAACTATCACGAGCGATCTAAATCTCTCACTGTATCTGGCTGCTTGAGACATTTAAGGATACACTGATAGGGGCCAAGGTAGGGGTCTCGCGATGATGACCATCTGGTCAAAGCTGGCGCATCAAGAGATGGATTTCTAGTCGCGGCAATTTATAGTCTTCCATCATCAATTCCCATAACTCAGTGGATTCACACAGAGGCGACAATTGTCCAGACCTCAGAGTGATTTGACAATCAAATTGTGGTGGACATTCCTTCGCGCATTGTCTTATGGTATTCGCCACTCGCTTTTTGCTGCACCTCTTGTTTGACTTTGAATGCAATTTTGGTATTCTCACAACTTCTTTTCTCGTTTTCTGCCTCCGGATCTTCTCAGCTGAAGAAATCGCGGGGTGGATCGTCAATTTTTGGCCTGTATGCGGAGACAGGGCGAGGAAGGACGATCAGTTGAGGATGATGGAGGAGATGGACAAAAAGACATGGGATTTGCAATGGATGTGGAATGGACAAAAACTGCCTCATTTTGATTCTTCCAAGTCTCCCGGCAAAGAAAGATTCTTCTGGCCACTTTTTGCCCACTCAGACAGAGCCTGGAAAAATTCCTCAAACAATTTATTCCACCCGTAATGAAAAGAGCTGACATTCCCGCGCGAGAAGTGCCAGGGGATGCCCTTTAGTCTATCCCAAGGAGCCTCGCGGGGAGATTTGGTGAATCTCTTGTGGCTATGGCAGCGTCTCAGGTGAATTGTGACTCTGTTATGACACATTTATCATAATTTCTGCCGTCTCCACACGACGATCTTCACATCGCGCGTAGACGAGGGGTGGGCCGACGGTGAGGAGGGCCCCCGAGAAGACCCATACACAGGTAACAATCATCGTTATCTTCGCAATGGAATGACATCAGTCAGTATCCCCCAAGTAATGTCAGCGGAGAGCAGAGAGATTCTGCCTCATCATGTACGAGTTAATCCAAAAAACTGTTTATTCCACAAACATCTAATAAATCCTCCACGTCAAGAATGAAGTGAACTCCGTGGACGCGCTCTTGTTGTGTCTCTCGGACCAAATGGGTGTTTTTGTCGTGTTTGGCCAAAGGAGACAAAATCGCCGAGGACTCGCCATGGTGAGCGCTTTGGCTGAGAAAAAAGTACATATTTTCTCCTCGTGAGATGCAGCCAAAAGACTGATGCGTACCTGTCTATCATTGTGTTTTATGTTACTTTTTACGCATTTTTTACACTCTCGCGATGAAAAAGAAATCATCCGTCTCGTCACTGAATTGATTTTCTAATGCTCAGTCTTAAGGACACACAGTGACAATATCAAAAGTAGAGTCAAGTGAACACCATTTGACTACGAAAACCATCATGATGCCTCCCGGAAGTTGCGAGGAGAGAAAATTCCGTGAAAAATCACAAGACATTCACACGCATGCGTTCTCGCGTCAGAGCGCACGCGGGAAATCTCGTAAAAAAAGATATTTGGCGACTCAAATACACGTCTTCTCTCCTAGAATCGCGGTCTGTGTGTGTCTGGCCGGCCGAGAAGAAGTCGATCGGTGTATTTAATCCGAGTTTTGTGGTCTCCACCACGTTAGTTTCGTTGATTTTTTACACCGCGCCAGAAGCGCATCTTGCTTTCCTTAATATCACACTCTCTACAGTCTCTCTCGAGAGCTATCGCGTCGTTTCCGCTTCTGTGACACTTTGTAGAGACTGAAAAAGAGGTGAAGATCACCGTGAGATCACATCCCCGAGTCAGTTGGTGCGTGGGAGTCTTCGGGAAAAGGGTTATCGGAAGAGACACTGCGCGAACATGTGGAGAACGGTGTGATCATGATGAGTTCTGGCCAATGTGGAGTTATTTAGTTCCGCAATCACGGGCCGGTGGAAAAACTTAACGGATCAGCACGTGTGAGTGCTCAAGTGTGAGTTAATCGTATACCTCAGCAGCGGGCATTCTCGACGGATGTCTGTTGTGCCGCCGGATTCGTGAAAGAGCGTCAAGAATGCCCTCAGAGATCGCCGAGAAAACTCCAAAACTCCAAAGGTGATGGTGCTTTTCGCTGGCAGATGACCGAATGAGAGTGAAAGTGTGTGATCGTGTGGAGTTTCACGGAGTTTTCTCTGGCTGACGATCACAAGTGTCGACAAAAAGTGTAATGTATAAAGATTTCCTTCCATAGTACCGCAAGATCTACTCGGTGATCAGCATTACCACCTCATATACGCCCAGCTGGCAAAATTGCCCATAAGTGTTGCCATTAAATTGATTGATTCGGTTTGCGATCACGCACAGTGAGACGATCCTCGTTTTTGCTGCTCCCCCTCAGACTGAGCAAAGAACCTTATACACAATTGTATACGTAAACAAAACAACCCATGTGAGATAATAGTGTGAAGATAATAAAAATGAAACTAACTCCTGTGACGTGAGAGGAGATCAACTCAAGTGTGCGGAGGATCGTTGAGACAGTGAATAGAATATCTGAATGTAAAATGCGTTTTGTGCTCATATCAACGCTCTTCCTCTTTCTCATGCCCATCACCGGATCAGGATGGTGAGTAGGATCCTGTATTGAACCGTTTACAAATTTAATTGCCCCTATTGGGGCGTCACGGGGGCGCAAAAAGCTCCCGGATGGCGGATATAGAAGAAATATTTATGACGTAGACATACGTGAAAACTCATGTTGCGTCAACAACTCTTCATATTCATATTCGTAGAGTATTTCACGCGAGCCAGCGGGGCAGCAAGAGAGCATTTCGGGCAGCAATGGATGCTTCAGTTTGTATTTAAATTCTTAAATAAACAGAGTGCTCACATGAAAGTTCATACAATCGATCACACGAATCCCATTGATCAAAAGTGTTTATTTCTGCTACTGTCATGTCACAATTGCAGGCGCCCCGAATGTTTAGAAAATTGTCTTGAATTTGCAATTAAAAGGCACTTCCATCTGCCACGAGCACGCCTTTTCACTAGTGAAACATGTAGAAGATCAAGTGTTTCTGTGTCACTCGGCTTTGCGGAGAATTCATCAGGTGTCTTATCTCGTGTAAATACATCATGAAGTGATCCCCGTGCATAAGCATTATCTGTGGAGAAACATGATGAAAGATGTGACGTATCTGAGTTAAAGATATCTAAATTTATCTATTTCGGACTTGGAATAAAAATACAACATTCTTCTGGAAATGCGGGATTGTGGATAGGAAAAATGTATACGAAAATCGCCTGATTACATAAATTAACTAATTCGTATAGTTAAATATTTCACCTGATTTTCATAATATTATGAGCATATTAGGAGCAGATCTTTTGTTCAAATTGTTACATATTCGATTAGGTGCTCATTAATATTAATTTTAAAGATATACGACTGAATTATGGCGGTTTTTGAACAGAGAAATTGCATACTTTAAACTGTCTCACAAAGTTCCTACAGATTGAATTAAAATCAACCAAGACACGACCATTCTTAGCCAGTAAATAACAAGTGAACAGAATCCTTGTCAATCAAATCTTTGAATTTAATGTAATTTTATTTATTTGCATTTTGCCGCGAGCTTATTTTCCAGTCTGGACCTGCGGCGCCTAAACCCGATACTATAGTTAGCTTTTCCTCGGCAAAATAATTGCAAAATTTTCCGAATAAATGAAACGTTTATTTCTCCAAGAAATCAGGATCATCATACTAGCAATCGATGTTTTTTCCGGTCGACAATTTAGTGCCTCGTTATAAACAAAAGTATACTAATATTTTTCGCGCGAATTTCCTTCTTTTACCAAGTTTATTTTCGCAATCTGCCATTCTATAAATTATAACTGATTGAGACTGATGGTATAGCTAAGCTTGTGGAAAGTTTCTTCCGAAAAAAAAAGTTTTTAGAATAATGAAGACCAGAACATGGAGGAATTTCGAGAAGTAACGCAATTAGATGTAAATTCTCAAAGTTGTATTATTTCAATAAATAGAAGAGATTATTGAGAGTGTCTAAGCGAAGCAGATCACGAAATGTGAGGATGACTAAAGCATCCCATAATCACATCCGTTCATAGTTACAAAACTCACAGTCTCTCCCGCCTTTTTTCCTCCACTCCCGATCATCTCGACTAAACTACTTCTCCTAACATCATCCACCAGCCAAGTCGATCGTCTCACTTGAGGATTGCGTGAAAATGTTCTCGTCACATATTTTTATTGTAGCCATTTAGGCAATCAAGTGTATAAGTCATTAAATTTTGTTTACAGCTACTGTCATTCCAGGATATCTGTATAGTGTGTTTTCAACCATAAAATTCTGTGTACACATGGGCTTCTTCTTGCAATTGGAGAAGTGTTGGTATCTCTGTGGAGCACCACTTTTCACTGGCAGTGTCTCAGATGGTCTGGCCAGGAGTGCCTCTGCCCTATTTCACCTCGCTCCCTGGACACGAGGATGCGATCATCTGTGGTGGAATTCCCTTTCCAACCTTCACACAAATTCCATGGGGATGAACATTGTTTACGTCAGCGACTGCAAGTGTGATCGTCTCTCCCTCCTCAATCACGATGCCATACACTTTCCCTCTCCACAGCCATCCGCACCGAAGCGCCAAACCAGACGCATCCACAATAAAATCGATGATCTAATTGCTCAATTAAATTATATATACATTGCCAATAAGATAGTTAAACTCATCCGGTTAAAATAAATGTTCTCATAATTTCAATTTTTATGCCCAATCCTCCCAACATTTGTTTTCACATTACATACCC
Organism: Phlebotomus argentipes; assembly: GCF_947086385.1. Taxonomy (NCBI): domain Eukaryota; kingdom Metazoa; phylum Arthropoda; class Insecta; order Diptera; family Psychodidae; genus Phlebotomus; species Phlebotomus argentipes. The sequence goes on along the minus strand of NW_026776181.1, from coordinate 786,406 downwards.
TCCATCTCTTTCAACACACTCGCTCTAATTGAGAAAAATCTTTCACATGAATGCTAATTAATTTATACCCCACACACCGGGTTTCACTTTCCATCTCTCTCGCACGCCACAACGTTGAATCACAGTTCAGATGTATGATTCGACCGTTGGTATCAGATCATCGTGAACTTCAATGTTGCGAAACGATCGCGATCATCAGCCTTATGATCGCATTAAGTGTGGCACTTGATGCTTCCGGAGGGTTTTTCCACGAGTCACAGCTTTTTATGAGGAATATTGAAAACGTTTCATAGTAATATTAACAGATATTCGCAATAACCTGACGGTAATTGAAGTTATTGCTGGGGCTTCTGTTAGGAAGCACACTTATTATTTACATTGTATGCATCCTAAAGTGTTCCCATAAAGTTGTCTGGCAATGGTCTCGTATGACGAAGTAAACTTTAAACATTTTTTCTCACTATCCCTCTTATTCTTGTTAATTTCAGGGTTGAAGGAAGCAACGTCCTTCTGGATCCTCAGCGTGAGTGCCGAAAGGCAAAGCGTGCCAAAGGAAAACTTGCTGATATTTGCAAAAACGGCACATCGCTGCTCAGAGAAATCACAAATGGAATCTCTATGAGCTTATCCGAGTGTCAGTACCAGTTTCGGAACAATAGATGGAACTGCAACAGCCAGAGAAGGAGTCTCAAGCGAATATTAGCTCACGGTGAGTGAATTTTTCTGAAAATATTTTGGTAACTCAAAAGAGAGATAAAACCACACGCCAGCGAAATTTATATGCACCAAAACCCACCATCGGTTAAAGAGAAGATCAGTTGAAGTGAGTAACATAACTTCAACTGTCTGTTGCAAACAATCAGTACATTCATCAATTACATTATTGTATTAAGTACAGAATCCCCGCGCAATTACAATCAACAGTGTATCCTCGATGTCTGTCACACTCCATCGTCGTCTCACGGAGAGACTTTGGTATTTTTCTTTCGATTTAAATATAAGGAGAAAATACTTTTAAATTGGCCAAATACATGCCATTCGAAGCACTTGATGTGTGTCTCCAATTCCACTCTTTATTTGCTCTTTACTCGGGAAATACAGTAAAACCCTCAGGATAATTGAGGCCTTCGATGATCACGCGTACAAGTAGATGAAATTTATTTTCCTCGCCAGCAGAGAATATTTCAATGACTGAATACTCACGTTGATGTAATCTGTATTTGTGTAAAATACGATTCGTCAAATTGGGGACAGACTGTTGACGAAGAGCGAACCTTTAAGAAGTACTTCGCCTTGAGGAGAGAGACATACAAATGCAGCAATTCGATGAGAGATCTAAATACGACATACCGAAATGTTTATAGTATCGCGGATCTGCATAAGAAATCAATAAATTTTCCCCTCAATTCCCAACCAATCTTTTTCTCATGCCACATTTCCATGGAGTGTGCATGGCTTTTGGCAAGAGGTGGACACCGGGGAAGACACTGAGGGTTTATTTTTAAAGAGACGGGGGTCTCCTATTGTAAATCAATATGTACACAATGGTGACAAGTGCGTATCACGGGCGAAAGAGAGCTGACGCGATTTATAGGTGTTCAGCGGAATTCCACGGGGAGTCGGTAGATTTCTCCTTTTGAACCTCCCATGTCAGTGCGAGAGTTGGGGACAAAAAGAGCACAACTCGATGGTGGATGCAAAGAGGATGGGAGCTGGGCATTAAAGGTAATTTCTCTGTCGCTCTTTGTTGCAGATACACGCGAGACGGCGTTCGTGAATGCCATCACGGCCGCCGGGATTGCCTACACGGTGGCCCGAGCTTGTGCCACAGGCAACCTCGTGGAGTGCACTTGCCACGCCAACAGCGATCCCACCAGCAAGATGAAGAAGTGGCGGAAGTACTTGATAGCTCCCAATGAGAAGTTCGAGTGGGCGGGATGCGGAGACAACATCAACTTTGGTGTCAACAAGTCCAAGATCTTCTTAGATGCGAGATATCGGCGAAAGAAAGACATCAAGGCTCTCGTCAAGACGCACAATAACATCGCAGGACTGCTGGTAAGTCCGCTCTACGTCACTCCCCAAGTCCTCTGTAGACGACATCTAGTTTACCCCATTCATAGGCAATAAAAAAGCATATGCAACTGAAGTGTCGTTGTCACGGCATGTCCGGCTCCTGCACAATGCAAACTTGCTGGATGGCGATGCCTCCATTTCGGGAAGTTGCAGATAGACTTCGGGAGCGCTACGACGGTGCAGCCAAGGTGATTGCTCGCAACGACGGAACGAGCCTAATGCCTGAAGGCCGAACCATCAAGCCACCAACGAAAGAGGACCTTGTCTACGTTGAAGAGTCGCCAGACTTCTGTCGTCCTAACCACCGGACTGGCTCGCTAGGCACGCAAGGACGCGAGTGCAACGCCACATCGCTAGGTGTGGATGGATGCGATCTCCTCTGCTGCAACCGCGGCTACAAGGCGGATCTAGTGAATCGCAAGGTCCCGTGTCACTGCACCTTTGAGTGGTGTTGCGAAGTGAAGTGCAAAATGTGTGATGAACGCAGAACGCGCTACACTTGCTTGTAGGAGAAAAAGCTGTGGGAAATTCTTTGGAAATCGCACAATATGAATGAGTGACGCTTTTTTCGTTGCACCAAATTTGAACTCATCATTGGACCCGACTGACCTCTTTTAATTGCTCACATTGCTCGTTTTTACTCACATTGGAAAATGACTCTACAAAATTCCTCGAATATACCAAACATATATGGTATCGAGCAATTCCTCAGATCATCGCGGAGTGTGAGTCTTTAGTGCAGAAAAAACACGAATATTTCCGCTTTCACAAAACAATCTCTTATGAGGTGTTTTTTGTGTGAAGATCTGGGATTCGGCAATGAAAGAGAGGGTAGAGATACAAAGAACAAGGATCTGTATTCTTGTGCAATGGAAGACTGATGAAAAGATGACAATATGATATTCTTTTAAAGAACTATACTTATAGTGATTTTGTAGGGAAGTCTACTTGAATTAAATTCACCCTATCAATCCTTTCAGCAGTAGAATATGAAAAAAAACAAATCCTTGTGATGCATTAATATTTCTCATTGTATGACTTTAGAATGCCTAAACTTAGAAGTTCTTGAGCATGGTTAGCAGTCTTTTAAAGAATTCTGCACATTCTACAATAAACCTCAAGACGCCTCGGAAGAAATTGCAAATGTGCTATGATGGCGAGAATAATGATCACACGATCGTGCCACTAGATCAATTACCTCGAGATTGAAGAAGCATAAGAAGGCAAAATGGAAGGATTGAAAATGAAATTACACTTGATGTTCATATTATTGTGTTATTTCAGTCAATAACCCAACTCTATTGCATTAATTTAACCAAATGAAAAGAAAGGAATCTTGAATGTCTCTTTTAATGTATAAATGTTACATAGTTTTCATTGGATGTGAGAGATGCCGGGAGAGGAATGTGAATAGCTCTATATGCGATAAGGCGATGTGGAAGAGTATATGAGACAGCAATTGGGCAGAGAGAAAGATTCATGGGTCTCTGTTATTGTTATAAACAAAAGTAAAATGCTAAATATGTGTAAATTACCTTGGAGCATTGAAATTTTATTTAATAAAGCGCCCAAGAAAAGTTATTCATCGCTCCTGTCCACGATCGTCATTGTGTGGTTTTCACGTTGCCGCGAACAAATGGCTGGTCGGCAATGCCGAAGAAGTGGGACGTCGAAGAAAGGGGGCAAGTGTGGCTGCGATGAGAACAAATGGATGTGCCTTCAATTAGTCCGGAATTCTCAAATAGCTGCTCATAAATTTGGACTATTGAAATAAAAATGCTCTGGCGCGAGATTGAATAGTTTGGGTAGTGAAACGGGGATGGCAAGAGGGCTTCGGCCATCGCGCCAAGAGCAGCCTCCATCCGAGAAAAAGGTGTTCGAAAACGCCATTAAATTATAACGCGTGAAGAACACCAACGAAGATAATTACATTTGCACCATCCAAGGAGGAATCATCATCTCTCCTCGCAATATGGTGTGGAGTGTATGGAAAAAGGGCAAAAATTGCTGCACGCCTCTCATTTTCTCCCTCATCACACACCATCAGGAAGATTCTTCTTCTCCTGTGGCCACGTTTTGCCCAGCCAAGAGCCCAAGTGTGAGCTTCACGAGGTCCCCATTCCACACACAGGGACACCGCAACGAGTCATCGAAAAGAAATCCACATGATCACCAACTTGTTGGCCTTTTTTGCCTATGCCTCGGCCACACACAAGAAACAAATGTCTCGGGAAGGGAGAGAGAAATTGTGTGAAATTATTATTTTTGGCTCGCGTCCTACAAATATATTAAGTAATTTGCCAGATCGGAGGAGGAAAGAAACCTCACGTTATGGTTAATTTACTCCGTCGCGTCCTACGGGGTGGAGAAAAAATCTCACGGCGAATTGAATTTGCGGTGGGTCGAACACGAAGCGTCTTTTCTGAGATCGTTGAGTTCCAAATTGTATTTCACTTTAGAAATACCGCAAACCAACTATTGAGAAAATTGTAAGTTTGACAGATTTATGTATATATATATATGTACCTAATAAAATATTTTCTAGATTTACATTCAGTTTCATCAATTTCAAAGATTCTTACCAACCAAATACAAGGTTAGTTCTTCAAACTGTTGATTTCTTTATACAGCTTTCATAAAAGGACAATGAGTTATTTTTAAGGGTGTAGAAATTTCATTGCTTTTGGCTTAACGAATGCCAAACATAAGCAATATAAGAATACCCAGTGTTCTACTGATAAATAAACTATCCATTTAATTCAATCTGCCTGATGGTTATCCCTATACCCGAAAGATGTGAGTCATATCTTGACTGACAACATCCAGAGACCACTGGTGGATCTCACTGAAATGATAGCGATCAATTAGGAGCACTTAAGGGCCTCCTGGCGAGGTGAGAACCCGTCCCAACCCCTGAGTCGTGTCAAATAAATCAAATGCTCCAGTGATCAAAGGGAACGATCAGCGATGGCGCGGATAGAGGGTCGATGAAGAAGTGTGTTTGAGGTGATGATGAAGACTGAAAGAGATTCCTTTGTGTATTTTTAATATACCATCGTCAAACATACAAAACACTCTCGATGATCATACAACATCTTCGCGCCGTCCTTCACATATTCCATCGGCGCGAACCAAAACCACTCAGCAGACTGAGAGGTTTGGGTGTTTGTGTGGAATCTTCAGTAGATGCGAGGTTCGCACAAATTACCTCTGGAAAGGTGTTTCAGAAACTATTATTTATTTAATTTAAGAAAACGCCGCACTCAACTACCAACTGATAACCTATAATTTTCTCAATAGACTCCAACACTCTCGATGGCTTTTTTCGATGTGTGTGCGCGTCTGGAAATGGGAGATGAGTGGAGATGGAGAGGGACTCCAATATAGATGGGTCATTAACAAAAATACCTGTGGTTTCATCTTCTGGGCACACCATCAGCATCCCAATATGTGAGCCCATGCCACATTAATAATACCAAGGAGATACATATAAGACACTTTCCAGGTAGATCTCGCTTTGTGTGTTCCTCCACCGCGCTCTGAGCTTACATATATTTATCACCCACTCCGGGCTCCCAAGGGGTTTACCAGACTCTAGATTCCTTACTAAGCTACCCACTCTCTAGAACACGATCAGGACTGCTTGTGTAGTTTCTCCCAGAAAGCTATCAACCCCGAGGGACAATTTAGTGAGTCTGTGTGAGTGATATGGAAAATTTGTGTGATATTAATTGAGATGTTCTCCTCGTCACCCAATTTGGTTCATTCCACAGCGGCTCCTCGCATCAAATGGCCATGTCTGAAGTGAAGGTACTTTATTGCCCAACACGCTGAGTGGGCTTCCAATGGAATACTTCTCGAGCGGGACTACAATAGGTCAAATTGACATGTTCTGACACTTCCATTAGGCCGGAACGCCGTGTATACGGATCATCATCGGGTAAGAGAGACATTAGCCTCGCTCCCCGCGATGGCATTCCACAACCGACGAGATCACAAATTGGTGGACGTCCCTCGTGCCATGCACTCAATCCACCGATCATCGCGATCCGTGATCAATGGTGAGTGATAACAATCATTGTTCATTTTGTACAAGACGATGAAATTTACGATGTTTGATCAAATGCATAAGAGATGTCGATCTCAAAAGGAAATGCTCAAGAAAGAAGGAGGGTAATCAAGAGAGGTTTGATTAGCACCTGAAGCTACAATTGTATGGGTAACATTGCACGGTCTAGAGACCAAAGGAAAAGGTATGCGTTTTTGGACATATAATTGGCACTTTCTATCTACAAACTACGCGGTAAATTGCCAGCAAAATGACATGCCTCTTGGCGGGAAATCACGCGGGAGGTTTCCGATCTGAGGTGCATGATCAACACCATTGAAAGATCCCTTCATTCGGTATGTGGGCAATCGTGATCGCTTATTTGACATTGATTGCTCAATAAAGGCAATCTCTCTGCACATATAAGCTACTCACTGCGTGGATCAATTGCACAATTGCCATACGCCGCGTTGCCGTCAGCACGATGGTAAATCGTCACAAATTCGATGGCAAATCAACTCACAGCAGTTGCACGAATAATAAATAAAAATAACCACAGAGACACGCGTTCCCCCAGCGATTCAACCGAGAAAATTCTCTGAGCAGAAATCAGCGGAAATGATCATCTGGCTTGATTTCCCACATGGTGTGACGAAGAAGCACCCCGGGTGAGGATCTGGGTGGAGAGGTGATGTGAAAAAGGTGCTTTTTAAATTAACGACTCGCTGAGAATTCATCAACTTTGTGTGGCATTCTGTTAATATAGTAATCAAAGAGATCAATAACTTCAATCATCCACGGTTGTATTATTCAGAATGACAGAGCACATAGTTTCGTCAAAAAGTTTTTAAGCTTCAATCGCTCTCCCTCGCTGAGCATCATTCCACTGAAAAAATCATACATAACCATTTTTTGAGATGCATGAGAAACTAATATTGATTCAATTTATAAACTTTCTGGCACTGCGTATATATTTGATATATAATTGCTCTGGTGGGTCTGCGCTTTTTCCATTCACCGTGATGAACATCCTCCTCGCCCTCCCAGGAATTCCATTTGTGATTTTAAAGTAATTCCTTCCATACAAACAGTGACAGAAGAGGGCAGAAGTATTACGAGCAGAATCCAATGATCTCGTCCGCAACTGACATTCTTCGCGCGGTGACTGTAATCTTTCCGCCTGGCACTGTTGAGCGATCGCGATCATGGCGATAAGAAATGAAGGTCTGCAAAAGGAAAGGCAAATAAAATAAAATATAAAATATAAATTTCACCCGTTTGTACTGTAAATCATATAAAATCCAGCCTTACTTTGCACGATCCTCCAACAGCTCCAACACTGTCCAAGGCCCATCTCTCATGGTGGCGAAGATTGTCTGGGATTCCTCACGGACCGCAGCGATGAATGTGTCGGTGTGCAATTCATCTCGCCCAGCGTAGAGATGATTTTATTCGCCGGAGGTCCAGCGAAATGAAGACGTTTCGTGACTATTAGAGGCCACTAAATAAGGGTTATTAGTCTTTCTTTCGCACCGAAAGATCGAAAAATGTGTGGCGATGCGCGTGGTCTTCCGAACATCGCCATGGGAAATTATTTCCTGGGCACTGGCGGCACAGAGAAGAAGAATGGTGAAAGAGGAGCCATGGAGGAGAGAGAGAGCGAAGACTACCACCGAGGTGGAAAAGATTAATTCTGATGCAGCACACATCAAATTTTTGCACTCTTAACCCACAATTCGCGTCCGCGGAGGAATTCCTTTCTTATGCCCATTTTCCACACCTTCCTTCATGCGCGACTGGAGGATTTTCTCCACACCGGGACACCCTCTTTCACACGCATGATGAGTGTGAAAAATTATCCTATTCACCCGAGAATAAATCTCCATTCCAGAAGAATGTGCAGCATCCTCTCTGAGTGCGTCCCTCGTAAAATTTTTAACGATCCCGTGTCGAGTTCATTTGAATACGCGAGTTAATCAATTACGATTATTGAGACATAAATACGTTGGCAAAATGCTCACGAGTCTCTCCTATCTCTGTGGCTGCAGAGGAATTATGACTTAATACAATATTTGGCATTTAAAAGGCATATTAATCGTGTACGAAGAACATGTCCACGACACCCCCGCAATGCAATATTCGCAATTTATTGGAACATGATATTAAACAACTATTGATTCATATATCAAACTCCTGCAGACATTTGTTACAAACTCTCTCACTCGCGCAGAAACCCTTTTCGTGTGCCTCCTTCCTTTTCCTTTTATTGCACTCTACAAAGTCACCATTGTGGCTCTTCAGGGCAGACCTTTGGCACCGCAAGAAGAGTACACCACAACTGAATAGCTGAATTTAGCTTTCAGAACCATCCCTGAAACTTCAATGGGAACAATCGCGAGGGGAGCATCCTGACACTCAAGTGGATACTTTGCAAATTTATGCATTGAGATACTTCAGAATTGACTGTACACTTCATCCCCACAATCCCACCACCCTTGAGTCACTTGCAAGCAAAGAAGGAGTCAAAGTGAAGTTGTTCCTCAACAGCGCTCTTGGGTGCCATGTGAGGAATTCTCCTGCAAAATGCGCCCTTTTCACTCTCTCATCGACACACAGAATCAAACTGGAACTCGCGTGTTTGAATCTCGGCCCCCTTCAAAATTCATGGCCCAGATTCATGAAGAATTTCCCCGTGCGAGATTTTTCCCGCGCGGAATTTTAATTGGGGATTTGTGTGATTTTGTGAAAGTTGAAAATTCCGCAGGAGATCTTGTGCAATGATCACGTGAAGAATGTCTCTCACTCTCGGGCTGGGTTTGAAAAATAAGTGAGTACAGTATTGATTTTGCGGGTGTTGCACCTGGCAAAGGTGCCTTCCTTGGCTGGAGGTTAACCCGTAATCGTTAAAATTATGATCGCTATTCTCAAAATTGATATTTGTGCACATTCACGATTTCCCAATAAGACATCCATTTAATGTGGTGTCTCTTTCATGTGATGCCCCCCTCGCACGAGCTCTCACGAGAGCGCCATACACACTTTGGGTGAGTCAATAAATTACAGTTCTTGCACAGATGAAATATGGGGGAAAATTGAAAATTGCATCTGAGAATCAATAACTCTGGCAAGATGGGAGATGAAAGATGGAGGAACGGACAAGATTGAGTGGATTTTTACGTTAAATCTCTCTCCTTCTCTCGCTTCCATCCAGGAGGAAGGAAGCGCGGCAAGAGAGATGCGAGCGCCAAATGATGGCGAGAAGCCACTCACCGGATTATTGCACGGGTATAAAAGTTTCCCACCACGAGCAATTGAGGACCCAATCTTAATTGATTGTAAACGCAGAGATGGTTTATTCTGCACTGTTTGATGTCTTAATTGAGCTTAAGATGCGTATTATTTGCTGAGAAACACAACCGTGGATGTTTCGATTAAAAGGTTCGTCGCTTCCCAGGCATTGAAGTCTTTCGTTCACTTTCTCATATTGTTTTTTTTTCTACAGGGGAGGGAAGAGAAATCATGCCTTTCTGACTGTCCAAAACTCAATATTTCCACATCCAACTTACTCCTTTCGACCAAGGGAATCCATCAAAATGTCCACTGAGGGACATCTCGGTGGGCTCTCTGATCAATTAGTCGCACACAACTTTAGCCAAAGTCAATATTTGACGAGCAAGTGCACAAGAAATGCGCCTTTCGTCAGTCACAGAGGACCATTGGAATTCAATGAAACCGCGCACGGGATGACAACTTGGAGTTGCAGATGATCCTGGAGATGCAAAGGGATTTCTACGAAAATATATGTTTTCTGCCCAATTGGCAGCCTCTCAGAAGGTCCACCTCCTCCACCCGCAACGGAGACCCCCGCCATGGGAGGCTCGCTCGAGTGTGGAAATATGAAGAGGCCACGAGACGTGTGGCGTCAGAGAATCTCCATGGCAGACGCCCTGAGAAGTGCTCGAAGGAAAAACACAACAAATGCAAAATTGACAATGTCCCGTGGCGTCCGAGAGCATCATTTAACTCCCATATAAGTGCATCATATACGGACCACTCTTCTCAATGAATTGCACACGACGAGAGGAGTCCAGCGGCGGCGCAAAAAAGAGGCACCTTCCAATCCTGCCAAGTTCGCGACGAAATGTATGTGTCTGTGATGGTGGAAAAAAGGGAAAATTTCAACCATTGTGCAGAATTGTTAACGGTGCCAGATGAATTTTTATATTGCCAACCAGTCGTGCGTTTCTGTCCTTTGTGGCAGATTTATTCTGCAGCATCTTCACCTCCCAAGTGATGTGATTTTGTAATTTTTTGAATAATTCAATTATAGTTTCATGACCTTGCCCATGGAGAATTTCTTTAGAAATTCGCAGCGAGAATAACTTCCCACCTCGACTGAGTGGTGCAAGAAAAACAGCCAGCAAGGACAGTAATTGCAACAAAGCTCTCAATAGTGCAGGCTGATGCAAAGGCGCGAGGGGGAGATTCTCTTGAGATGCCGATGAGGAATGTAAAATATTGCAAAATGTGATAAAATGCCAATCACTTGACGATTGCTCGATACTCGTCCTCCTTTTTTCCTCCTCTGATGGACCCACATATCACGCGATCTTACGCCTCGTGATCATGGCAGTTTCACTATTTCATAATTAAATAACATTCCACGCCCGAGAACTGTGCCGTGCGATGATAAAGAAATCGTCACTCATGCCTTATTGCAGTATAATTAGATCAATTAAGTGGGAATTTTAATCAGGTATTGTTGAGGAATCTATTTCCGTAACCGCTCAGCAATGTGCGAGATCACTCTATTGCGATTGAGACACGAAGATTCTCCATCTGATATCTCGCCAGCAGCATTCTGGGGGCATCTTGATGCAACTGCTGGGGACATAAATTAATTTTACGGCGATGGAAGAAATAGGCAGAAGCATTTTGACTACTTGACAAGCACATCAAAATGTAATCCACTGAGACTCTGTGAGAATTCCATCAAAATTTTCAACGGCCCACAGACAGCAACTAAGAAAAACAGTTCAGTAACAGTGCTGGACAGAGGAGGTGAGATCATCGAGTGACAAAATTTTCAAGAACAAGTATAGAAACATTCTCCAGACTGAAATAAAGGCTTCACTGTAGGAATGTTTATCCCACTTCTGGCACCAATCTATTTGCTAAATTTCACTGTTGATTGTTTGCACTGTTTTCTAAACGACTGAGCCGAAGAATTAACGACAACACGTGGACCGATTTTGGCATCCCATTGACCAATACCCGAAATACCACTCTGCAATCGATTAACTTGCTCAAGTGACAAATTGAAGATCAATCTCAGCACGAAATTGATCTTGAAGCGCATGCACATTTGGCCTGTTGCACATGATGAATGCGGATTAATGGGACTGATCCGGCGGAGAGTGTCTCTCCTGGCTCGCTGGAGAGGAAGTGACACTCTCGATTGGATTTGACAAAGTCAATTGACCGCAAAAGCCACACAGTGTATGGCTCGTCGTGGCATTTCTGCTCGTCACGCGCGCGCAGAAATGGCAAATGCTGTCGATGTGATGCGCGATGAGGCAGGAAGACGCACCAGAGTCGAGTCTGCTCCAATATCTCAGGATCACGACACAAATCTTTGTCACATCCACGATCACTGTGGCTGGAAACGAGTGCGATGGTGCGGCGCAAAGATGTGCGCGCACCGTGTAATCTTTCATCAAATTAAAGTAATATTTGAGAAATTCAATCTCTCTTCCACTCTCTGGGACTTCTCCTGGGCCGAGCAGAAATCTCAGAAATGTCCTGACTCGCCGCCGTGGGAATTACACTTAGCATGTGCACAATCCGCGGAGCAGGAATGAAATCTCGCAAGCAGCCACAAAAATTATTCCAACCAATTACACCATTTCTCATTTTAATTGTAACCATCCCCAGGATAAGTGAGGAGATCAATGGAAACCTGGCGAATATCCTCCGAGAGTAACCTCTCTGGATGGCCGATATGCAATTATTTTATTCTCAATTACACTGAATAACCATGAGATAAGCAATTATCAGTTTTTATTGCACATATCAGAGGCGTGAATTCCGAAGTAAGTGAAAGGAACTTTAGGAATTTTCTTGCTAAATACTTTATTGCTAAGGCAAATACTCTAGACGATGCTTAACTGGCAATTTTATAATCCATTGGTATTCACAGTGTTTTTCACCAATCAACCTCAAAAAATAATAATCAACTCAACTGTGAGGACAGATTTTGCCAGCCTCTCTCTAAGTAACCGACGCCTAAATGGTATCTTCTTCCCATTTCGTGCAAGAGAAGGTTGGAAAAGCAAAGTCCAGCCGCCAGAAGAGTTACTGGGATGTTCAGGTGAGCAAATACACCTGGATCTCCTCCCGAAGTGCACCATCGAGAATGACACCGACAAACAATGCTGTTTGCCTTTCCGATTAAGCCTTTAGGCGTTCGCCCGGAGTGTCCAGATCCTCCACAGCTCCATGTGTGTACTCTTGACGAATTGAAAAGTCATGTTGGCGTGGCTGAAGGACTCTCTGTTTGCAAACACCAGCACTCTTGCCCTCTGCTCTCTGGCCAGAGCTGAATCACCGCGCCCGATGTGCGGGCACGGCGCTTTTTGGGCAATTGCTGTCCATCGTGTGACCCCACGAGAAAATCTCTCGAGAAATTTTTATGAGGAATTGCGCACACAGCGCGATACTTTTATTGCTGCTCCGTGTTAAGATCGCTGTCGGGAGGCTGCTTTACAAAACACTCGCTGGACACACACACGTGTTTTGTATACTAATTTCATATACTTTTTTGTGCCTCTTCATCGCTCGATACGCTTCTTTTGTCTCTCTTTCTGCCCTCTTTCGTCTGGCGACTAAGAGGAAGAGTTTGGTCGAAATTTTCTCCCCAAACTTTATCAATTTTCACACTTCAGTTTCAAAAGTCTATCTCAAGTCTATTCAAATAGTAGCCTCCAAAATCGAAAATGTCGAAAGGTAAAATCGTAACTTTTCACTCGTTTCACTGCCTATGTCGTTAAAATCTCGCCAAAAGTGACTGAAAATTTTAGTGATCAATTCTGAGGAATTTTTCGCCGCAAACGCCGCTCAAGCTAAAACATCCGGGCAATTAGTGAATCTCGCTAATTGATAAATCGGCATCCAAACCATTTCCCACACACAAAAATGTCTTAAGACATGCTTCTACGTTGACGGGGCATCGGAAGAATTGAGAGAAACTGCAACAAAGTCCAACAGACTCCACACAAACAGAGACCCAAATTCTTATTGATACATTTATTTTCTCTTCTCTTTACATGCGTGAAAAGTTTTAATTTGTAAAAAAAATGTCCTACTTATTAAAATGCTGCTTTTGCCGATTTACTTAAAATACTCTCTTTCATATATACAGGAATTTTCTTTAAGAGTTCTCTTAATATTTAGAAAAAAATATCTTTTAAAATGTACGCATTTTCCAAACTAATAAATTACAACAATTTCTACTTTCAGACGTCAATGAAAAATATTTTCACGTAAATTTTTTGATTTCACTTTGCTTTTTTCTTATTTTTTTAATGTACTATGAAAATAAAATGTCATATTTACAAAACTTACGGCTTCCTTAATTAGACATTAAAGAAAACAATCTTTTGCTTATTTTTCATTTTTTTGTCAAAGAGGAAAAAGATTTATCATCATTCTTAATAGTATAATTTAAACTGGAAAATCAGTCTTTTAATCGTCAATTTATTCTTCTTCTACGATTCATTCTAACAAAAAAGAACTCACATCTACGAAATAATTTGCGTATTATAGTTACTGTTTATTTGAAAACTAAATGTATATGTATAAGCAAGAGTCTAGACCAGAAGGATTAAGAGAAAAGGAATCTCTAATACTGTTTCACGTATAATCCATATTCGAACGTGGGCTATTAATTTGCAAAATATATTTGTCAAATATAAAAAGAATAAATTAAGCGAGTTAATAATAAAATAATTTATCAAAAAACAGAGAACATTTGGCTCAAGATTTCTTGCTATCTCCTCTAATCTTTCACGCAAGTTCTGCGTGAAAACATTCTCGAGTGACTGGATAAGTTCGGAGGAATTGGGCTCACCTACAGGCACGTGTGTATAGTCTTTTGTATCCTGCACAGCTTGCACTTCACTTCGCAACACCAATGAAACATGCAAGCGCATCGCTCTACGACCGTCACTTCCTGAGTGCGGTAGCCGCGACCGCAGCACATCAGGTCACAACCGTCAACGCCGATTGAGGTGTCGTTGCACTGGCGGCCATGAGTGCCCTGGATCCCAAGCCTAGGATTGCGCTCGCAGAAGCCAGGCGACGGTTCCAGGTAAACCAGGTCCATCACACCTGGCGGTTTGTGTTCTGGATTGTAAGGCCTCAACTGAAAATGGTACCTAAAAGTAAGGGGAAAAGTGGTAAGCTATTTATGGTTCAGACATGTCAATATTATCAGCAGGAGCTAAACTGGAGTGCCTCAAATTTAACCATAGTCAATTCATAGCTCCATAAATATAAGCATAAATGTAACTAGTTTTTATTTGCTGACAAATTGACAAGTAACTATTCTTTAAACTTTAAATATTCAAAAAGACCCGCAAATCGTTCTCACATTTCTCAGACCACTTCGCCACAAAATCATTTGCTAAATTTATGGTGAATATCAATAAAATGAAAATTGCCGTCTGCACCGCAAATTGAGAACATTTGCTGGCAAATGAAAATGCTATGGAGAAATTGCACAGGAGAACCTGTTGGAGAATTTCCTAAACGACCGATTTTAAGTATCAAACTCATTGGCGCGTCTAATAACTTTGTGCTACTCTGCAGTGGATTTCAGCTGATCTCCACGGAGGTCCGAATGGAGACATTTTCTCATTGAGAATATGTTCACCATCAAGTACCATGCAAGCAAGAGGTCAATTAATTTCACAGTGTGAGGAAGTCTTGAGATCTCCACAATGGCTTGTTGGCGCGGGAACTCAACTCGCGCAAGAACACCCACATTTCTCACGGGAGCACTCCATCTTGAGGCACAAAGTGAGTGGCGAGTGAAAAGCTTTCTACAGCGCGTGTAGGAGGTCTCTTACCTGTTGTACCGCTTTTGCTGCTGCTGATGTCCTCGCACGTGGACAGAATTGCTGGAGATGCTGTTGGGACTTGTGGAAGTGTGGCTCACTTGGAGGGCATTGCTAGAACTATGCACTTTAATGGCGTTGTCATTGGCGCCACCGCTGCGTAAGCTGTTGCTCACCATCACCCGCGAAGCTCCGTCAAAGCGATCCTTGAGGTTGTCTCCGACAACCCGGAAGTTTGGCAGACGCATCCAGCATGTTTTAACAGTACACGATCCTGACATTCCATGGCACTTGCATTCCTTGCGCATCTCCGCCTGCACATGCTGTAAAGCATAGGAAAGGAACAACTTAGAAAAAACTATAACTTAAATCAAACTGTAGAATCCAAAATTTCAAGTGAACTAGAAATGAATCCATATGATTATCCCTCAATTTTCCTATCTACACTAACTCTCACTCCCATCAGGGGCGATCAAACCTTGTTTCAGACATTCCAACTTAATCAAAGACCTCCCTGTCGTCTCGTGCACTAAACTGGCCCTAATATCCTCACCTCCGAGACATAATCATCATTTTTCTCTCCTCTCACATCTCTCTTTCAGCTCCACTGGAATCCCCTTACCCCCTTCAATCCGGAATATAAATTGTTTTGTTAATCGTAATTTATAATCACTGCATTGCGCATTCATCTCTGTGGCTGTTCAACAAGACCATTTGCTTAAATTTACACGCAATTCATACCGGCGATAATTTAGATGGAAAGCGATGAGATAATTCATCCTGAGAACAGCGGGTGTTTCAGAGGGACGGAATTGCAAGTCTGAACCTTCTCCTATGGATTTTAAGAGCGATAAAATCATAAAAACATGACCAAAGAGAAGAATTAGGTAGGAATTGACGGAAAAAATCAAGTGTTAATTAGCAATTCTCTATGGTGGCACATTTGCAAGAAAAAAAGACTAATAAATTGACGAGAGACCATCAGGCAAAAAAGAGAGTCTCCAAAACACCCCGTGCGATGATCATGCAATAAATCATGGATCGGATGGAATTCTTTCCTCTTCATTTCTCTCTGATCTCTTTCTTCTCTCGCAGTTTTATCTCAAAGCCCCTGTCTTTTTTCCAGCCACAATATAACTTCTTGTGGTGCTCGAAACCTTTCACAATCACATCCTTAATATTGTGTAGTGTGTCACTTAATTGCGCTCACTGCGTTTTAATAAATTCATAAATGATTTTATTATACTTTTATCAGCTGTCAACAATTTAATTTATGGTCGCAAAACAAGTTTGACGCTAAAATCTTCAGGCAACTTGTGTGGCAAAACTTTTGCAATAATATAGGGAGTTGAAAAATATACACAACACACATATTACTCTCCCTCCGGACCGGCACGAAAGGAGAGGCAAGAGATGCCGTCCGCAAGATCTCTTATGCTTCTTTATCCACTGCTTTCTACTCATATGGGTGAAAGAAGGCGATCGCGGGGCAGGCGAGAAAAAGACTCATTTCATGATCGAATCCCGCGTAGACACGAAGGCAAGCACACATCATGTGCAAATAGGAGAAACACTTTATTATTGTATTATAAATATTGCAAAGAAGTGATCACTTGAGGCCTCGTCAAGAGAAGAGACCCATTTTATCGATAAAATATTTATGGGTGATAATAGTGGCGTTAAAAAGTAGATATTACCATTAAAATAACTGTTGTACAATTATTTATTATGAACGACTTCATTAAAACTAATCCACTTCACTATATGCTTATAATTTTTCTCTTCTTCAAATACACTCAGCGAGGAATATTTTCACGGAGGAGTCAGACTATCATGCATGTCAGTTATTTTTATGTGAGCATTTTCACCATTTGAATTCTAATTAAGCGACACACACAGAATTGTTCAACTGACATTCCCATCATCATCCTCTTTTGAGTCATTCTCAGCGGAGATCATTAAATTAGCCAAGTGATTCTGCGTGAGTAAGGGCACATGAGACAGAGAATTGTCATATGCAATTAGAAGAAGTACTTATTCCAATGCAATTAAGTATTTTTATACCCCCGAGGAACAATTATCTGCCCTGTTCAATGACAGATCAATTCTCTGATTGCACATCTGAAGAGGATTATTGTATGCTTGCGCAGGTGTTCAAGGGTCTTTTCCGTTTATTGTTTCACGTAGGAAAGAGTAACTCATATTTATTTCAATTATTATATCTATTTTTAAAGCACATTATTGCAAAGGACATTCCTTCGCGTGTAATTTTTGCGCCACTGAATATTATAAACGGATATTATTAGAGAATAAGCATGAATGAGCCATCCCTGTGAGCTGAGATATGTCATTGGGGACGAACAAACGCCGTTTTTCGATGTTTATTGTGTTTAATGCAATTTATCATGTAATCAATGATCAACTCACCGCTCTTCCAGCCTCATTGTTGTGCAGGTTCATCTTCTCACGGAAGTTTCGTCCTCTCTCGCCCGTGTCGACAAACTCTCTCGCAAATTTGATACCAAATCCGATGTTGTCTGAGCATCCGCCCCACTCCCACACAGGCGCCTTCGACTGGTGGCTGTAATCACACGTGCAGGACTCGATTTTGCCCTCGCTGCACGCCTTGGCGATCGAATGTGTCACTGCGGCACTCGTGATGGCGTAGATGAAGGCCGTCTCTCGGCAACCTGCCAGAATAGAAAGAGAGAACGATGGCATGTGAATGAGAGCCTATTGAACATAACCACTCCATTTGGCGGACAATGCCCAGAGAGACGAAGGATACGTCTTTTGCGGAAAATTGACAATTGAACAATTCACAAATCGACATCAATGGACCATCGAAAGGGGCGACTGAATGATGAATGGAATTCATCTCTGTAGATAGACGAATTCACCACTGCACTTCTCATTGATGACAAAAATCCATTGTTGACACTCGAAAATGCTATATAACTTCATGGGTGTGCGTCTGTTTTCTCACCAAAAGAAAGATCTTAATTCATTTTTCCCTTCTTCTCACTCAAAAAAAAAACTCATCTCATGAATTAAACATCGCAACGAGCAGAGGAAAAAAATGAGAACGATGTCCAATTAAAATACACAAAAACATCCATTGTCTACCGCAATTGCTATTTGCTGCTTTCATGTTAAATATGCTCCCCGAAAGACGTTTCCTCACCAATTTTCATGCCATTCGAATACGTCATAAATTCCCAACATAGGGCATTGATGTCTTTTGTCTCTCTCCAGTTTCGTTGAGTAAGCAAAGCGCGACCACGAATAGATTGCCGGTCGTGAAACGCCCAAAACGCCCCTCGATGCTAATGTTATGTCTCATTTCAATTCCTCGGTGTTTTTTCGGCAAAACAAATTTGATGATCCACCCCTTCTTGAGTCTTCTATGGCATGTCTATTGACCATTGAGCATTTAAGAAAGGGGGTGGAAATTTCGCTATGCCGGAAATCCGGCAATTTCAACACAATTTCAATAGGATTTTCTCCGGGTATTTCCGTACTAGACATTTGAGGTCACGAGAATTACGAAGAACAATGATACCCAGTGTATATACTTTGAACCACTCCAATATTTAAGTTATTGTCTTTATCACATGGAATATATCACCGGAGAGAAAACAAATAATTCACAGAAGGGAACATGTCTCAATTGTATTTCTGAGAAATTTTCTATCATTTCTTGTGCTAACACCACATTTTTTTCGAACTCATCGCGCAGTTGTCGCTTGGTCATAAAATTGGGCGAGCTGAGACGAACCTGGGAGAAAGAGTGTGAAAGAATTTTATGAAAAATGCCTCTTCTTCTCCTTCACGCGAACATCTTCCGTTAAATTACCACTCAGTATCTCGTCATTAGGGTGTGTTAAAGGGAAAATTCTCTAATTTCGCATGGCGTGGAACAAATTTCCCCTCAAGGTTGACACACTGCTGAGGGAATTCTTTTGGGCTCATGATCAACTCAGTAGGATATCCATTCACAGTTGACAGAAGCTTCCTCATTCACACAACAGCCTGAACACTCACTGACTACTGAAAACGGACCTCTTGATCCTGGCGTGAAGAGAAGACAAGCTGCGAGTAGGAACTCATAAATGTCTCACTCGGATGGGACAAAATTGTGACGAATTACCCTGTGCACTTGTGTCTTCCCCATTCAGTGGCACTGCACGGACTCTCTTTTGCCCAAAAAAGCATCGCTCAGAAGTGGGAGAAAACTATCAATCGTAGGTTTATTTTGATTGATGATGACAAATATACGCGAGAGGCCAACAGAAGTCAAAAGAAACTCACCAAACATGCAAGAATGTGGCCACCCAAAAGGGGTTCATCAATTGAAGAATCACTGACAGTAGGAAACATAAGACAGGTAACAGGGTCAAGATATTTCACTCAATACCTACTCTGGAAATTGATGATGCACTGGAGTTAGAATGAGTAAATCCATTTCGCGTATTTGATAGTGATGCAATTCTGGAGGGAAAATTAGTAGGAATTGTCTGTAGAAACCCCTTGCACACTCCTGGGAAAATACAGCAAGACATCTTAATATGAGTCATCATTGTAGGTGGCCAAAATAATCACTTGATCGTGAACACCTGGAGATGAACGATCATCAGGTGCAATTCAGCCGGTATAAACACTCTCCAGCTCAACTTTTTCGAAGAAGTAAAAAGTCCTCATCAACATCTCTTGGCCTCTTTAATCGACACTCGGTGGTGTATGAACGTATGTGCATAATAAAATGAGCTGTGCGAAGTCTCATAAGTCAATAAATAACACACTGCTTCCATGTGAATTATTGTAATTACGCGCTATTAGTCGTTTAAACTATTACTGTCAATTATTCTTTCATGGTAAGATAATCGCTGTATAATTTAAAATGGTCATATTCCTTACACTCTCTTTTGCCATACAATATTTCAACCAAAGAGTTGATTAGGAAGACTGGGAAGGGGAATATTAGTTCCGACGCCCGTGTGCGGAATTAGCCAAAGTGAAGTTCTGCTCCATGTGAATGACAATTTGTACAGCAATGAGGAAAGATTTGCTGAAGACGTGAGCAAAAAAGAGCATCTTCAGTGCTCATGTACACAATATAATAAACCATTAATTCATCGTGAGTTTTTGCCACATTGCACGAAGATCCCTCCACACACATGAGAGCAAACATGAATTACCATTCATCAGCAATTTTTCTCACAGCGATCGCACTTTTTATCCCTTTCTCCTCCTTCTCATTTGATTGCACACCTTCCATATACCGGCAGATTTAACCAATTTTCACACACAATCACTAACCGCATTTTCTACCCCGCGCACACCTCACACCATCCGTGCGCAATTTAGCGTATTTATGTAAAATAGCATCTATCTCCTTATACTAATGCGACACGATTCACATTTTGTGACAGCGAGTGATTATTTCGATATTTTCGACGTGCTGCTCAGCCATGGAGACAATCTCTAAGAAAACAAACAAGAACGACATGCCATAATAACGTTTCAATGGACTCATTGTTCAACCCAGTGAACAACATCTTTTTGTGCCCTCTTCGCCGTTTTTCTTCATCGTCAGCAAAAGTCACATTTTTCACCTTTTTAGCTTCAGCTATCAACTTGGTTTTATGGGAAATCGATGCTCAAAATGAAGGATAATTGCTTAAAAACTCCAATAAAACTTAAATTGAAACAAAGTGTATATTATGACACTGAGAATTTTGAATAGAATTTCCTTCAAACTCTCGAGATTTGCGGAAGCTATTCGACTTACAGCTTTCCAGGTTCCAATTGTGTGTAATTGAAAATGCACACGATGATCGCGCCAATTCCATAAGAGAAAACCCGCGTTAAGATTCCACAATTCGCTGGTAGTGCGATAAAGACAGACTTTGGTCGTTCTAAACAGCAATTATTATCGTGTTTTCCATCGCGGATCTCGAGGAGAAAATCCATTAAAGGAACATTGAGCACAGAGACGAGACAGTGCGGTGATCACTTGAGAGAAATATTCAATCAACACGGAAGGAATTCTCAATCATTGAAGCAGGAAGAGAAATTTCCCGAACGAAAAAAAGCATGTAAATTGAATCTGTCGTCTATCGCAGCGAAGAATCTACAATCTGAACGACTGACAAGAGAGAGAATGTGCGTCCCTGGGCGGAGGGATTCGCTTTGCACCCGAATTAATCCCTCAATTGTGATCATTTTTGATATGTAATCTGTGCGAGGACAATTGCAGGGTATTTCACCCATCTGATAAAATTACTCTCATTGCATAATAAACATCTGTCAACGACGTCGGACAATGAAGTGAGGAATTCCTCTTCATCATTAATATGGGATCAAGAAGGGAGGATTACCCATGTTCAGCAAACATGCCTCTTCAGTGGGTATTTTTCGTGAATTGTGTCACATGGAAAAGTATCCCTAAAACTCTCTGCACAAAAAGGAAGGTGAAAACGTCTTTGGACCACTTGAGAACACCTCCAAAGGACGAAGAGTGGTAGTTTATTCATCCTGAAGTGATTTGTCAATAGTGGATGTCCTCTGGAAAAACAATCCTTTCCCCAATCATTCAGAACTAAAAGATGTTTATTTGTACAGCAATCAGTTGAGATAGGGTCTTTGGTATTTTTAATCCATCTTCCTCTTCATTACTTAGGACAATATTTAACTAAGCCCAGGACAAACACGCGCGAGTATGAACAGCGTGAAAAAATACAATACACCGTCCGAGGATGGTTTGGGTATAAAAAAGCAATATACAAGTCTCAAGGGTGGTTTAGAATGCTAATGATGGATAAAATACCCCTCTGTGTGAGAGATAGTGTCGCGTGCTGCTCGCAATAATCTCTTTTGTTCACTTTAAACACTGTCTCTTGCTTGTTCTGCCTTTTTTCTGCGACCGTCAACAGTGATATAACATAGTTGGCACTCATAATTATGCAAATGGTCATGTTACTACATTTGCAGTTCGACCCATTCACCCTAATATCGCGCTGTCAATGCACAAAACAACCCATTCAATGAGACATGCCATCAGCAAGGGGTTGAGAAACCGCATGAGATTCTCGAACATTCCAAAAATTCACACCCAACCAAGAAGAGAATCAATTAGGAAACGAAATTCCTTACCTCGATCCACAATCTTTCCGAACAGATTCTTCCCACGGAGGAAATTTCGCGTCGAGCAATTCCACCGCCGATGTCGGAATTGATGCTGACACTCTGCTATGGCCATGTTCGCACCGCGAACAAGAGCCCCGAGGACTCCGGGATTCTCTCTCACGAGACGCCTCTGCTTTCGGCGCAAGGTGGAGTGAATCGCAGGATCCATGTACAGGATCTTCGAGTTGAGAGGCGATAGATTGTTAGGCTCACCCACTTTGGCGATGCCCCTAAAAGAGAAGAGGAGACAAAGACACGTTTATTGACACTTTTCGCAGATTTTTGTCTAATGACTACCTGTCAAAATATAATTAAAAAGAAATCCTTTACAAATACTATCTTACATGGAAACAAAGATAATTCTTTGCGATCTCCATGTGATCCTCACCACATCTCACAAATCTCAGTTAAATCTCCGCAGTCAATTAAGAGTGGGAAAAGAATTAATTTCTTCTCACTCTCGTCACCTCAATCACATAGCATAAATAAAATGTGGGAGAAGAGTTCACAAAAAAAGCACGATGGATCGATGTCACTCTTCGTGAGATCAACCCTAATCCCTTAAGAGATTTTCGCTGTTGAAGACAGCAAATTGGGTTCGTTGTCTCTTTTTTCAACTCTGCTCCTTCTCAATGGGATTTCTCAATATTTCTTCTTCATTGAGATATCAAATGAAAAATGACGTGCTCATGCAAAGAGAGGGAGATTCCACTGATCTCTTAGTGTCGATCGACATCATTAATTAAATAATTGCTCTCAACAATTTGTGGGTGTTGTTTTTTTTCTGTATACCTTCCATCATCTGCCATGATCTTTGGGTTGCTTCGCCACAATGTATCTAGCATCTAAAATGTAGAGGAATTATTCAAATTCCAAGAGATTGGAAGGATGAGTAATTCATTTGTGCTTGATGGAGGTATACATATCGAATGAAGAATGTCTGGATCAATTTTGAAGCAGTCATCGACTTATGAAGGCATATTTAAGAAGAGAAGGTGGCGATAAGGCAACAATTCTCCTCCTTTACGCGCCATTCTCCTCCACATTTCAGTGTGAGATCGTCCAGATCGATTAAAATAAGACATGATAGACAGCTTGACAAAAAGATCCCCATGAGCAACGATCACTCCATCATTTTGTATATACAAAAATCTCTCGACAAATTACACCTCCAATAATTGCCCAGTTAATTTTCACTCATTTACCACTCATCTAATAAACCTTGTCCATTTACGAGGAACTGTATTATGAAAATACCTGAAAATTGAATCACGCAAATACCAAAGTTGATCACGAAGCAGTGACACATTCGCATCATTGCCTGTGGATGATCATTTGTTGTCATGATGCCATGAAAAATATGTTGTGTGCGATCGCGTAACATCAACCACGCATCTGCCATACTAATAAGATCGCGCTGAGAGACCACGCAGCATAACCTCCTTCAGCATTTCTTTGCCTGGCTAAGGCCCCACCATTGCGGCTGCCCTCTCCATCGCCCCGTTTGCTAATCTCTCACGTGCATTGCAATGAAAAGTGTCTTCACTTTTTATTCATGTTGCAAAGACACATCGCGAGAAGAGATCTCTCCGCCGCAGTGATCTCGATCTCATGAGGCGCATGAGACAATTTTGGTAAATTAAATTGACATTTATATTTGACTCAATCTCTCTCATGAGTGGGAAAACACATTGTATCGTGTCCCTTTTTATTCGCCATCAAGGGAGCCAAAAGATGCTTCAAACTTTCGAGAACAAGAGCATGAAGGTTTCCAATAAGTTTCATTGTTGCTCTTTAA
Source organism: Phlebotomus argentipes (assembly GCF_947086385.1). Taxonomy (NCBI): domain Eukaryota; kingdom Metazoa; phylum Arthropoda; class Insecta; order Diptera; family Psychodidae; genus Phlebotomus; species Phlebotomus argentipes. The sequence continues at coordinate 762,180 of NW_026776181.1, read as the reverse complement.
GTTAACCGGCGCCCGTCGGAAGCTAAAAGTCCCACTTCAAACCATTTTTCTTACTATTATTTCACTACTCCATTATTTTCAGGTTCGGTTGATCTGACGCTTTCTCATTTAAAATTTTCATCACAACTATTCGACATGATTACAAGATTGAGCATTCTAAAAGTTACTGGGAAATATATATTTCAAATATTTCACCATCTCGCGGAAAGCTTTCAAATTGCAATCCACTTTGCGTTTCACTCATTCCCGACTTTCTTGTCATGTTTTTTGGCCCCAGCGATCAATCGAGGAAGAGATATCGTGGCGATAAGTATTCAAGGAGTCAATCTGCACCATCGTGAGAAGATGCCAAAAGCGCTCGGCGACTGCCCACAACGTCAGGTGAAGGCAGATTTCGGGGCCAGCCCTGCCCATGAGATGTGACATAAACAAGAGACGTCTGGCACCAGGTCGCAGCGTTGATTACCTTTTATGTGAATAAGGATAGCGCCATCCGCGTCTTTTCATCTCGCTGCCCATCATGTGCAGCTTTTTCATCTCTTCTCTTTTTCTCCGCGCACCTCAATCTTCATCACAATCGCGCCCCTGCGCATCCCCTCGCACACGATCTGTCTCTTGGGCGCACACATTCACTTCTTGCGACCGGGACATTTGATAATTGATATTCCATGGGGTAACACGGACAAACATGATCGCAATTCGGTTTCTTATGGTCAAGACAACATCGCCGCGAAGAGGCCACCGAGCGTCGATTGTAACGAGACAAAAACAGTTTAATGCGCCGCACTTCAAATCACCAATGCAATTACAAATTATAATGTTTATTTGTAAAATGTCTCCGCGCACTCACAGGGATTTGGCGGCGCGATCGCGCCTATAATTGTGCGTGAAATTGGCCTTTTCATGCCTGCAAGCCAATTTGCAGGTGCTCCTCTATTCACTCTCTTATATTTTCCAATCCATCGCCACACCGCGCGTATCTCACTTTACCCCCAATATAAATAATTGATAATGATGAGGAATTGTCTTGAGACTTGCCTCTTGTTTTTGTCGCCAACTAATATAATTGGCATTGTATCTAATTATCATTTTAAATCCCATTCGTTTCCACACATTGCGCTCTTTCTCTCTCTCCTCTTGAATCTCAAACTATATGGTGTCGCCGGGGAAAATTCAAGAGGCGACGGATGTGTGATCTTTCTGTCCAAGATCGCGCGCGATCGGCGATGAGAAGAATGTTGTCACCAACATGAGGTGCTAATCACTTTAATTGGACAAATTTGGCGTTTGGTGACTGGAGGACAGTTGACTTATGTTGTAATTTCCATTGCAAATCCCCCGTAAAAGCGCATCTTCACACACACCAAATTCCTGAGAAGCTGAGAAAATTAGATAGATAGAGAGGAAGATTCTTAGCGCCACACATTTTTGTCAATAGACTGTTTGAACAGCAAATCATCATCATTTCCTCTTGGAGGCTCTTTTTGGGAGAAGACGTTCTGCTATGTGTGTCACAGATCGTCCCACAATTGTTACTATACTCTTCACAAGAAGCATACACGTGGATATTGAATTGAAATCACGTACATGATAGCATTTATAATTGATGATCGTTAGTGGGTGTTTAACATTCATTTGCACGGAATACAAATCAATTTGCTGCCTCAATAGATTTCCCTTTTGTTGCACAAATTCACAAGGATTGGGGGGACATTTTTGACGCTTCTGTATGCAAATTAGGGTCATAAATAATGCCCATTGCTTCTGACGTGTGTAAACAAACAGCTATCAAATATCACTTGAGCTGTAAAACTACAGGTATGCTCTAAATGAGAGTAAGATGCAATCGCCGCTAAAGATTTTTACGCATGAAACGTAAACAATGCACAACACTGACCATCTCGACAAAAGTGTGTTTGATCTCATAACCAAATTCCACGGAATCTCCATTCAATCTCGTGGTTCAGCTCACGTTTTTTTTTGTAAGCTGGACCTTTTTGGAAGCCAAAACAACGGTGGGGCAGCAAATCATCGTTCTAGACACTGGAGAGGCGATATAGAGAGAATTTCTGAATGAGAGGAGAGTTAAAAGCCAAAGTGGAGATAACACTTTTTAATGGCTTAATTAGCTACAACAGCATTTGACTTCTTCGTTTGGTTGTTCTTTCTTTTTTGCGCCTCGTAGACTTCTTCAGGCGCGTTTTTTCGAGAAAACGCGTTTCACTGGTGTGCGGAGATTACAGCTTTTAATTGCATTATACATTTTCCTCCCATGGATCTCTAATCTCAAATGACTCCCTGATTCCGAGCGATCAATCATCGTAAAATAGCATTAATAAATGTGATTACTTCCTTACCACCACATCGAGCCTCTTCCACGTCCTGGCTTGTGCTTGCTCTCAACTTCTGAACATGTGCAGAGTGCCATTAGGTATATAAATACTAAAACTGATAAATCCATTTTAACACGAGTTTTCGTCTAATGACTGGATGTCTCTTTCACTGTGTTCTTTTCTATGCTGGCCTTCCAACTTGTCCCGGACTTTTCTTCCAATGTCTCTTCTCTCAAATTTCCGTCCAGCGTCTGGGTGACCAAACACAGTTCGCGATAGTGTCAATATGGTGTTGGGGGAAGTGTTATCGCGACGAGAGTGTCACACAAAAGGATGTTTGAACAACGTGGGTTCGTCACATCATTTCTGTCTTGTCTTCCTCGCACAAATCTATTAAAAATTACCATAAAAAATCATCACACCCCAACATTAGTCACTGTCTTACATCAATATTTGCAATAATCACCCAGATACACTTTTGTTCCGCCACCCACAGTCACTACCTGATAATTGTCACTGGGCACCTCTCCAAGGCCCACATTGAGTTACTGAGCTGGTCCGCTGATGAGAGCTTCCGTGGGTGATCGCGAAAGCTCTTCTTGGGCAATTGCTGCGCGTCGCACGGCTTAGGCGATACTGCTGTGACGAGTGTGTGACTGGCTCTGGTCGCGGCCACTGAAGACCGTCTCTCTCCGGCGCACACTGCAGAAAAAGCACACACTGCGAGGCCCCTGAAGACGCTCTCGAGCTTGCACGGCGAAAAGCCACACAAAGTTTCCAGAGAAGCGGGTCAGAAGACAATGGCACTCGACACTCTCGCCCGGAGGATGCGTGGCCACAAAACTTTCGATATCGACACTCCGTCCCACTCTGAGCTGCTGCCGCATAACCGGATGACTGAACGCGGCGAAAATTCTATCCTATCCCGTGCCTTGCTGCAGATTGACTGTGTGTCTCACCTGGCGTGCAGTGGATGCCTCGGCGAGTCGGAAGGAGGATATACAGACGGGGAAAAAAGGCGAGAGTGCTGTGCACGCAACGGAGGTCCAAAACGGGGTGGAGTCTCCGCGGCCCATCTATCTGTCCCGCTCTGGCCACGAGGCGGAGTGTGGGCTGCCCGCGGGCATCGCGGGTCTACACCTGTGTGGTCCTCCTCGGTCGTGCAACATTGGACTCCTTGGAGCATCCACCGACACACACCTGAAGACCCCGCGACACGCCCATCCGATAAATTTCTCACAGGCAGAAGAAAAGGTGTGATATGCTCAGAAGCGAGAAAGAGAGATACACGAGTGTGCGGGCCAGCAAAAACACATGTGAATGAAGTGGCGATGTGTAAACACGAGACTCTCGATGATCAAACATCTTTCCATCTCCTCTGCCATGGGTGAAACAAAGTGGATGAGTTCCAATGAGCAAGAAAATTGTCCGACCGTGAGAATCATGCGAGGAACTGGGGCGGGATGGTGCGCGCATTCCAGGGGAGAGAAAGGAATCCCAGTGCCACTCACAGGCCCATCGGAAGCAATTCACCCGGATAAAGTATCGCCACAGATCATCTTCAAGAGCTCAATTTGCGCCAAACGCACTCTGGAAAGCATCGGCGAGAGTGTCTCTTCCTCCCCAGGAAGAGAATCACTTACCATTCTCGAACTCAAAACACCATTTAAGTGGATGCAGATTCACTTTCTTTGATAAATTGACATTCGACTCTGTGTCTGTGGGTGGAATTTTTCTTGCCACTCTATCTTGACTTGTAGGAATAACAATTGGACAGGAGAAGAATCTCTCTTTTGAAAAACATCGCATTTATGTATGTAATATATTAAATATTACCACTGTTGTTTCAGGTTTTTGCATCTTAATGTTACACACATAATTCTACATGACTGTGATTCAAGTAATAAATTATTTGCACAATTTTCCCTATCACATAAATTCACCTTTAACTTAGAGTGCTGGAAGAACATCGAGAGAGCCAGTGAACAGCTTCCCTTAATCAATTTCAAGGCAATCCAAAAATATTTATCCCAAACTGCATAAAAAAGTATTGCGAGTTTGCTGATGAGAAGAAAAATAATAAATTTCCACTCTCAGTCGCCTGCAAATTTTCCAATTAATCTAAACACATGAAAATGGATAAATTGAATGCTTTGAGAAACAGATTGTGAATATACATCTTTTAATATGCAGCTCATGCATTAAATGGCGTATGGGATGGGAAAGATCGCGCACGAAAGAAGCATCTGGCAATTTTATGACTTTATGTTATTGCAAAAGGTTGCAATTAGAAAACAAATAACACACATTCATTTACTCAACTCCTTTCAGCTTGCTAATTGAGTAAATTGGAAGCCAAAAATATTTCACATATAAAAAAACTATGAGGTTTGCAGGAGAGCTTAGAAAGCTTCAGGGTCTTGATCCATTGAATACGTTCCACGAAATCCACATTGTGTTCTTCATAGTTCTGTGAATGAATATTGATTTGCTATGCCCATCTCTAAAGGATGGCGAGAGAATGGGAATAATTGTAGAAGTGCCACAATAGCTCGTGCCCTCCTCAGAAGTATCACAATCCGTGAAAATTTCCCAAAAAGACTGCCCATGAGAGAGCATCTGCATTCACTTAATGGCGTGATCGGTCAATTACGCCAGCCACAAATGAGGAAGTGATGCTGGAATTGAATATACAAACACATCTGCTCCATCTTGTGGGTATATTTTCAGAGTTTGTCTGCCATTTCGGGCCTTCATCGGCCACTCTCCACCTTCACTTAGAGATTCGAGGGCAAAAAAGAGGACAAGACATGAGAGTCAATGAAACTTTAGCCAATGTTGGAGAGAAACCCCTTGATATTGTGGGTGAAATGGTTTTCAAAACACACAGAAGAGGGAGATTGAAGATCTCAATGGTACTCACATCTATTTACATGCACTCTCTGAAGGATTGAAGAAGAATCATCTCAAGTGTCCACTAATCCCCATTGCATTTTCCCCGTCCACTTGGAGGTGTTCAATTGTTAGCTCTCAATGAATCACACACCTCCATTCGATGACCATCGCCGTCAGCAATTAAGGCCCCACGATGCATTAGTGCCCGATAGTTTTGATCATGGTGAGAGATTGGATACCATTCAGTGTGCAAACACTCTCCTGAAACTTTTATGATCCCGAAAAGATGATGGTCTTCTGAGAAAATTTCATCCAACATATAGCAATAACTTCTCGTGTAAATAAATACACTGAAAAATGCAATGTACTCATTCAGACCTCGAAGATGCAGGAGGAGAAAAAAATTGTGTATTTCCCACAAACCTTTTCACCTGAACAACTCTCTTGAATGCACCAAGTGAAAAAAAGACGACCGAAGACGGAGCTATTGGAATAAATTAGCACTTCGATATTAATTTTATTGTTGCTGCTAGATAAATATCGTAAAAAGAGAGTCTTCTGACACAGAAGAACTTAACCTTCCATCCTTTAGTCCGAAATTCTTCCACAGAAGAATCGCCGTACAAAGCCATTCTCGCCCTCGTCACTGAAGGGATGAATGGCAAACTGAAGAAAAACACTCTTCTCGTGAGAGAACGAAAAGAGCCTCCTAATAATGCAAACATGCATTTTACACACAGATATATTTGTTTTGTTTTCTCTCCACCTTCTCACCCTCCTCCGGAGCCACCTCGCCATCCCTCATTTATTGCTGCAATTGAGAATGACGGGAAAAGCATTTCGGATGGTGCTCCGCCGAACCATAAAATATGATTCATGTTTCTCCTAAAGTGTGAATTGGATTCATTAAAATGTTCGACCACCCGAAATGCCGTGAAGACAAGAGCATGGCTGTGAAAAAGCACAAAAAGCTCAATTCATTCAACTGAAAATATATCAATGTTAATGTAAAAACTATACTGCTCTAGTGAAAGCACTCTAGCAGCTCTAGCGAATACATCTCTCTCAGAACAATCTCTGAGTTGTTGTTTTGAGCAAAGATACCACACCGAAAAACTCCTCCCATGAAGCAAATTGTTTGACTAATTTGTGCAAAATCTCAAATTTGTTGTCTTTTTCCTCTTGTTTCCATCATCAACCGTCCGGGGCTCAATGCCATTCCACGGGATCCAATCAAAGAGATACTTTCAGCCAATGCTGAGGAATTCGCCGGCCTCTAGGAGGACCAAAAGCATTCGGGAACGGCAAGAGCCGGGGGATTAGGTAAAATGTATCATTAGCTCAAAGAAGAAGCCAGTGTCGCTTTTTTATCACACAAGACAGAAGAGGACAGGGTGATTTCTCTCTCTTACCTGTGAGCTTCTTTTCCCTCTGAGCCCCCGAGGGCGCAAAAAAGAGTGTGGCAAGGAAGAGTGTACGGACAAAAACGTCGAAATTCCGAACAAAACGGATTTCATGTTTTATTGTCTGGGATGCCTCGAGCCCATTTGAGACTTTGCTCACGTGTAATTGACAGCATATTACACGAAAAATGAAGCTGTTACATCTCTCAGGGAGTCTCTCGGCAACTCAGGACCACGGTACATTTCCACATGCTCCTTTTTTCTCGTCGGCCCTCCTCTGAGAGACCACCACTGATGACTGGCAATTTCTTATTTTTCATCTCTATGCGCCCCATGAGAATTCAATCTATCTACCTGATTTGAATTTTGCCACATTTTAGAAATTGTGACAGTCCAGATAGCAAAAGGTCTTCCTCCTCAACACCTCAATTTTCCACGCTTTTTGCACAATCAACTGCCTGGTGATGATGCAGAAAAGGCATCACTGTGAGAATGGCAGTCAGGATTGGCTGAGTGACTGAAAGTGAGCTTGAAAGTAGACATAATTACACATTGAAAGTATGAAAATAGAGAAAGGGAGAGACTTCATGTCTAAGTTGAATTTAAAACAAAAAAAAACAAAGTGTTTTCTAGAACATATTCACAATACAAGAAAATCAATGAAAACTGGCGAATTTTTATACACTTCTTTAGTAGATATTAATAAGTAACGCTCTTTGCTTATTGTATCATTCCACGCAAATTATCGCAAACCATCAGTCTTCTGTATATTGCCAAATCGTGGCTGCTCAGAAGAGGTGGGATTTGCCACAACTCAAATCAAAAATCCCTCATCTTAATTGACTTTTGTTGAGGAAGAATGTCTCTCTCAATTGGGATTCTCATCGTGTGTGTGGTGCTCATATTACGCCACACAGTCGAGATGGGTCAACATTTCAATTTTGAATCATTTCCTCCATGCCCACCCTCCACCATCATCAATCCAGCAATTGGTTACGCTTCCGTGGTGGTATAAAATACCACAGAAAGATTAAAGTGTTGTATGGAGAGTAAGTCATCACGCTAATATATTTATACATCTTCTCATCTTCGGTGTTCCCTTCTTTTTGTATGCCTTCACTCTTCTCCAAATCACCATCTCACCTCCGGAGGAGTGAAAAATGATTGTTCCTTCGCGCCGGATACCCACCCGAAAACATTTAATTCGCCACAAAATGCAGCTTCTTAATTTGTGGTCAAGTTCCATCCTCTAATTGCACGCCCCGCGCGTTCCTCCGGAGGGCTCTCTGTGGAGCGATTTATGGAAAAGGCGAGGAAAAAAGGTGAAATATGCCAAGAGAGGTGGAGGGAATGAGAAGAGAGACGCCCAAAGAAACATCCAACCGACAAACACATTAGAAATAAATTAAAGTTGTCCATATTCGTGTTATGATTTAATCCCCGGTAGTCGGGACCACCAAAGTTACAAATTTCCAAGTTATAATTCACTGGTTTTCGTTTTAATTTTTATGCCTTTTTTCGGACGCTTTATCTCGTGGTCATCGCCATGGTAAAAGAAGGTGATAAAATTTTGTTAATTTGAAAGTGGTGCGCTCTCAGATGGACTCCCAAATTGACCATTCTCATCGATGTCTGGTGTCACCTGGAGACACGAGCGGGGGAAAGAGACAAACTGCGTAGAGGAAATGGACTATTCTCCTGATGAGGCAGAAAAGAAACCAAAGTGAGGGAATTTATTTCAATTTACAGACCACAGCTCAATCAATGGAGCGATGCTGTGAGCAAAAAGATGTGCGGAACTAATTTCCCCCTTGAATTGCCTTTACACTTTTCAACAAAACTACACATAGCTATAATCGATAAAATGCCATTACGCACATTATTCATTGGATGGAACAATGAACCAGAAAAGACTCTCCAAATGCCCAGCTGATGGCCTGTTGAGCGGAACTACCGTTTCGACCATTACCATTCAACACAAACTCCATGCCGTGCGACAAAATGCTGCAAATACGGCCCAAGACAACTGACCATGGCACTTGGCATCATCACCCTCCCTTGTTCAGGGGCTGTTGTCACGGCGGGTGTAGACAACTTCCCACTGCGCTTCCCTCCACATACTCGACAGGCCACCATGGCATCCATCAGCGAAGAAATACAGCACCAATTGTTGCCAACTCCCAGAAGGATGATTCCTCTTCTTTCCATGCTTTCATCGACTTCTTGGTGGTCCACCCACAGACTCTAACTAATTGCCTCACTCAAGATGCTCTCCATAGTCTCAGAAATTCGCGGTAAGCGAGACAAAGAGGTCCACACTTCACACTTAACTTGAAAATCATATAATTAGTCAATTTTCCCGAGAAGCAAGTCATCTGAATACTGACTTTTCAGATTTCCTTCAACTAGATTTCGCTGCGAAAATATAATGGTAAATCTATTTGATATGAACACGGAGATTGAGATTTATTTATTTACAGGGTACAAAGCGCCTCTGCCAAGGGAAGATTCCACGCCTCTAGCAATTTGTGCTCTCTTTCTCCGCTTTGTACTGTGCCGCAGACCTGAAGTCAAATTAGTATGTATCTAAAGTGAGGGTGGTCACTTTTTTCTCACACCACTTCTTGTTATCTGCATTGTGTTACTCTTTTCGGTACATTTCCCACGATTCCACAGAACAACTCAATGCTTTCCATGAAGAACAGGAGGCGCTTCAACTGCACTAAACATATAGGTAGCCAATCTCCCACTCGAAGAATGAGAAAATTTTAAGGAAAGTGCCTCAACGTTATCAGAATGATACATACATATGGGAAGGGAAATAAATTGAGTGAATAGAGAAATTCTACCACGCTTTTCCATCGCTTTACTCTCCCAATTAGCTTGTCTTTGCGTGCGAGTTTCAACACCGAAAGAATTCCAGAAACATGCTCTTGTGAGTGTTCGAAATTACCCACAAATGGATTATAATGTCTCTCACGAGATAATTTCACCTCATTTGCAGTTTGATATTTGAGTGAGTTTTGAGCACCCATTTAGCCTGAGTGTTCTTTAAAAGTCCATTTTTCTGCCTCTTCCCGCCGTTCACGAAATTGAAAAATTAAATTTCAAAAACATTATAATAATAACAATACGGCGATGGACCAGAAATGGCGGAGAGAGGTAAGGAGGAAATGCCATTGAAGAAGTCACCAAATGCTAAGATTATCCATTTGAAATTCAGCTAAATTAACTTGGACAGTCATAAAACTGTCACGATACTGGACCTAATGGATTTCATTGATAGCAACCTCGTGGTTGGGCATATAAAGCATCAGACACTACTTACAAGCTCACCTGTCGCCTTATCGCGTCAGAAGAAGTGTCTCTGGACGATGGCCAGTAAGTAACTCCCCGTCAAATAGCATCTCTCACGATTTGTAGAGCACATTAACAATCTCCTCTTCTCCTTAGAAGAGACAACTCACCGAATCTCATCGGGATTGATAGTGGCAGACGCGATCGTGGGTCTCTCCCAGGTCGAGGAATCCACACAACTACTGCAATTCCGAGCCACTTGAGAGCCATCATGGAAATTGTTTCCTTATCTCTCCCAACGAGTTTTGTCTCCACTTTGTGGTGTTTTTCAACTCGTGTGATCACTTGAAGATCACTTTAGTGCTCCAGGACCACCTCTCTCTCTCTCTCTCTCTCTCTCTCTCTCTCTTCAGCACTGGTCACAAGAGCTTTCTCACCCCCTTCACATCTCACATGGGATGATTAAAACATCCTGAAAGAGATCAATAAAATCCAAATAATCGAAGTAATTTCCAGAATCATCTTAAGTGCTGTCTCAAGGTGATTTCACATTCAAACAAAAAGCTTAAATGAGAATTTCATCCACAAATATGCCCTCGAACCACATTCAACCACAATTACTATCGACATTCCCATGAAATGATCACTAAATTCCCCGAAAAAGAAACCATTGCAAATGGCACGAAGATCATCTCATTCGCATATAAATATGGCTTGTAGAGAGACGAGAGCGGGTTTAAAAGGAGGATAAATTGTCAGATTAAAGCTTCAATAGTCATTTGGCATATGTTTCACAATTAGCAAAGGAAGGAGTATTGCCATTACAGTTTCGCTTAAAAATTGACAGCAGAAAAACTGCATCACAAGCAGGACTCTCAAGGACTGCTAAATCCTCACCAAAGGACATGAACACTTTACAAAAACTAGCTAAACTAGATTTTCAATAGAAAAGACAAGAGTTTGGGATTAAGAAGGAAATTGAAGTTAAGTTTGCAAATAATACCACCACGGGTTTATTCACAAACTTCTGAACACAAGCTTAAAGGTAAGAGATTCTATTTAAAAGGTGTACTTAACGGGATCACTTCAGGTATCATGTTGTGCTTGCAAAGACCTTTTTTCCTGGATTGAAAATGAACTCTATGCACAACGCACAGATGGTATGTGAGAAAAGGAGGAAATTCTACAACGGATTCCAATTGAAATTTACACCCTTGTCAATTGATTTTTTTGAAGTGAAAAGAAAGACAGAGTGAAACGGCATCTCCAAGGCCGAAAATTAATTAACACTCGACGTTATTGATGTTTATTCCATGTTTAAAATGAGCTTTACATGGAGGATTAAGACATTCTTCCTCTCTCGCGTCTCTACCAGCCTTTTTATTTTAATCTTTAATACTCATTTGCGCTGGGAAGAGCGTTAAGAGGCTTTACTGAAAACGAACCTCCCTTTTAACCAATCTCTTTCTCTCATCTTGCTTATTTCACTAATGCAATAATATCACTTAAGTTTGCTTAAAGCGGCAAATAATTTGCAAATGAATTCACCCTTTCATTATCGTTATGGTAAGTCTTTAAACGATGTCATGTTGCCTAATTATTGATCATGTATTGCAGAAATCCGTAAACACATCGAATGATCATCGTCAGTATTCTAAGAATAAATTTGATTACGTGTTATTGACTGAGCAAAATATAAAATTCCACAGAAGAGAAGCACAATCATTTGGTAAAAATGTGAGAGATTTCACCGGAGAGCCATTAAAAATGAGATCAATTTGCATCACGCAGGCAAAAAGAGAAAAAAGGCACCTGAGGAAGCTCATAAAGTGACGCGATGACGCATAGACGTGAACATAATTATCAATAAATTATCCACTTTACGCAAATCCCATGCAAATTATGTGTGTTAATTTTTGAATTAATTTGCCATGGGTAGTTTGTAATCAATTAAGGCTTTTGAGCAATGATTATCTCTCGTGTGTGTTATCAGCACAGCAGCGCTGGCCAATTCCACCTCACAGACAGCATGGCCTCATCTTTGTCCACACCATCAGAGCCACTTTGGCGTTTTTTTCGGCGACACGCTGGCTCGCAAATGAGGAAGAGACACTTCTCAAGTGACACTTTTCATTCGCCAAACAATCTCCCATCGGCGATTATGTCGTGGAGACATCACAATCAGTCGCAGCTGGGTGGTATTTTGCCCGAAACTGCTTAACTGTGTCCCACAGACACTTCTCTCTCCGCCATGTGAGATTGTGAGATGGCAAAGAGCTAAATGGAAGCTTTATTGGCAATTTATGCGTGAAAGAAAACATTTTCATTCTGCCCGTTGTTGCCGAAATGATCTCTCCGCATTTTATTTGAGTGTCTACTAATTGATATGGCCGTGACCTTCTAAGGTCTCACCAGGTGGACCGATTGTTGGCTTGCATTCTTCGTCGATTTGCTCACTTTTTTCTCCCAAACACAAACCCATAAAACACTCCACCAGCGATAGGAAGGAGGCATTAAATCGTCTAATAATCCCCTCACATTAATTAGGTTGTGTAAATTTATTATATTGATCATTATTGCCACGGTAAAATGTTGAATGGCTGAAAAGAAGTGATCAAGCATTAGGAATCGAAATGAACACTTTACTGCAAAATACACTCAATGATGAATTAATCCAGTGAAATGTCTTATTCTGTTGGGAGCAGGAAAAGAAATGATTTGAGACATAATCTTTAGTTGCGGAGAATTGTGAAACAAACAGACTATGTGAACATTAAACATCCACTCCTCTTCCATTCAACCCATTCTCAAGCTCACGCAGGAATGATTAATAAAAGGAGAAATGCGATAGGAAAGACGCACGAGTCATAATTTTCCATCGTGTATTAACTGCTCTATTCAAAAAGACCTGAAACATTCTCAGAGATCATCTATTTTAAAGCAAATCTGAGTGTATCGTTTTATGACGTAAAACCTGCCCATACTTTTTGTACAGCATAGTACAATTTCACCTTAAAAATTCCAAAGCATTTTTATATTCTTTCCCAACTACACCTCTTCGTCTCCGCTGTGTCTCAACCGCACATCGTCAATATTATCATCATTATCAAATATAGGGCTCATAATCTGTCAGTAAATATCAGAAGAATTATAGACGCTATTTTAATTGCTCAGCACAATTTTATGGAGCCTCTTTTTTCAGGCAAACCAATATTTACACTGCTTGGAATTTTTTCACCTTTCACCCCTTTTCACATGAATGCGATTCATTGACGAATGGGCAAATCCAATTTTAAAAAGGCGGAATAATCTGTTCAGCCAAGGCACCAAATTATCATCAGCGTGCGTCTTCAGTATTGCATTTGAAATGTTTCCTTCGGTGTCTCGACTAGAATGACAAAACACACTCTTCTCTGCTCTCTTCTTTCCCATTCCATCTACCTTCCGGCGTTTGCTGGTGTGCAAAAACCCACAGATTTTCCCAGAAATTTATATCATACTTATTATCAAATAAACATATATTATTGGAAAATTGACCGCTGACATCCCATGAGAAAATCATAAATTTTCATTAGTCAAGTCTTCAGTGCGTCATAAAGTGCAAATAAACTGCTAACACTTTCACAATGTACATTGATTTTGTACACGTGATGGATCAATAGAACATGCATCATTGTACGTTCTCAGCAAAATCTTATTGGCACAGTTGAGGGTGTGACGAATGGATGTCGTGAAATACCCATTCCACCCACAATTTTCTGACTGAGAAAATTTTCTCTGCGACCTCACGCAGAGGAAAAATGCATGAGACAAATAAGATGGATGGTAAAAATAGCGATACACAAGCATCAATTCGAGTGAGAAAATAGTGTGATTCTCATTCTATTTATACAATATCCTGAAATTCCCTTACAACACACCCTTCCAAGTGTCTGCCGAAGGGAGGCTCTGACACCAAATTTAGCATGATTTGTCCAATCTCACGTGGAGTGAACGCGTGCGTATATGGCATATTTCTCATCCAAATATTAAAGGTGATTTTCGGTATTTTCATCTAGAAACCACACAAAGTCTCCTACCTCAACCACTCGCCTCTCGTCTACTCCTTCATAATGAGACGCGTGTAATCCTGCACCGGCGACGATCTAAATCGCTGCTCATGAGGCAATTGCGTGACACGCATTTGTAAATGTTTTTAATTGCCTAATATAATGAGCTAAGGCGTCCAATGCTCCTCAAGATCAATATTTAGCATCCCACAAACTTATTCGTAACATTGATATTTCCTTCTGAGTGTCGCTCAAGTGAAAGAATCGTTCTTTCCGATTGCTAAGCACCATAATAAACCAAAGCAATTTAGGAAGCTTTGGGATCCTAAATGTGACCATCTATTTCAAAATCTGCATGAAAGCATGCACAGAAAAGACAAATCCGACAAATACCATAGAAATTAGAACATCTTTGATCTTTTTTCCCAGTATTTTGTACCTTTTCACTTGTTCTTTCGAAAAGCGACGGCCTATTCATGATAATCCATCTAAGCTCAATAGCTGCTCCCCAAAGGACACCCCGGTCTCAGAAAATCTATACAAATGTTGTCTTCTCGCTCACATTCACCCACACAGGCAAACAACCTCATAAAGCATTTCCCCATTATTTGCCGGGTTTGTTGATATTTCTCTCACTCTCTCACCCCACATTTTCCACCTCTCTCTCTCCCACTCGCACACATTCGAAGCATTTGGAGTGTGGATACTCTATATTGAATATGCGCGCTCCTCACTTTTTGATACTTTCCTCAATGCGAACACTGGTGGGTAGTCTATATCGAACATATTTCTCCAACAGTGCTTTCTGTCCACCCAATCGACTTTGCTAGCTTCAGTTGTGCCCCATCAATTCACGAGGAAACACTCGGCGTTGTCCTCCTCACAATCTGTCCTCCCAGAGACACTTTACATGACAGTCTTCACAATGGTTGTCCATTGTTTGTTCAGTGAAAGAGAGAAACTATTGTCGAATTTAGCGCTTATTTGTTTCATCTGTTAACATCACCATCAGTGGCTCATTTAGCTTAATTGTCTGTATTTTTTCGTCTTCAGAAAGGTGTCAATTTTTACTCATTGATCTATGTGCTGTGTATTTTTCCGTTTATACACCGTCTAAACATTATTTTGCATCATTTTGAGCTCACGCCGGATTAAAGTTCACCAAGTGGCAAAGTCTGAGTCCTCAAGGTGGACTCAAAAGCTCACATCCGTGGAGTGAAGCGATATAAATCATGTGATTTTTTGTGCAAGTGCGCCCGTGTTCTTCATACGAGTTCTTTTGTCTCGCCTTCCATGGTGACAGTATAGGTTTGTGTGATGTTTTGACGATCATTGCCAGAGACGCCGGGTGTGAAGACCATAACACAAGTATATATATAAAAAGCTCCTGTCGAGACAAACACAAAATTACTACTCGCACTTTTTGTGTTCTTATGCTCAAGTTTGCCCCGTCTCTGTCACAAACTCTTGGCGGCGTTGGAGCGCACGGAAAAATCGATACAATCCACCTTCAGAGACAAACCATATAGCTAAATATCTCGCGGAGTGGGAAAAGTGAGTGTGTGTAAAAATAAGTCTTTTATCATTCTGTATTATTGTGATTGGTGGCAAGTAAAGTGGCTGACATGGTAATGTCTTTATTCAAATGAGCGACTGCTTCCTTGGTACTCCTCTTGGTCCGCTTGACATTGAAATTCCTATGGGTTTTCGCACTCGCTCGCACTATCCCGAAAAGTGATTGTGTGCGTCTCTCTGCCACACATCGCATGGTTTTATTGGATATGAAATAACGCTATCACCGAGTATCATCATTTATAATTATTCCCAGTGAATAATTCATCCGCTTTTGGATTCGGTCTGCGCTATCAATAATCGTAAGTGAATTTGATAGTAAAATAATAAACCGGAATTTCAAGCTCTCGAATTCTTTTACACCTCACCTGTTTTGTGGGTTTCCCAGCATAGAATCAAATTCCCTTACCACCCTCCCCACCTCTCATCGCCTCCACCCACTCTGTTTGCCTTTCGCTTTTGCCATATCCACAAATACATTTCATATTATTTCGTTGATCACTCAAGGGGTACACATAAAAAGCCATCCGCAACACTATTAGGCCATACAAATTCCACCACCTACTCTCAATTTCCCACACACAAAATCGCAGAGGAAATGTACAATTGACGACAGGAATTACAGGAAAGCGAGTGTCATTTCACACCCAAATGGTACAAATTTTACGCAATTTTCGCCTTGTAATCAAATAACTCTAACGGGCCGACTTATCAATTTTATATGTCCGGTTGAACTCACGAGATTCGCCCAAGCAACACCATGGACCAAGGCCTTGGCAGCAAATTCATGGCCACGAAAGTCCTCCTCAATAGCGAGTAAATTTTTCAAAAAAAAACACAGAATTACCCATAATCTCGAGAACATCCCTCGCACCAAAATACCAAAATGGTTTTTCCCCTCACGGACATTTTTCATGCTGTTCACATCATGCGTTGATGAAAAATGCCAACGCGGGGAAATTCTCGTGCATTGGCAAGTGTGATATACTTGTAACTAGGTCACTGAATTTCAACATTAATAGGCGCGCACACAAAAATGAGGAAAGCGAAAGAGCGCGATAAGAACGCTGGATGAGCTTTCAGGAGAGCTTTTCAATGGAAGGACGCAGAGTCCCTCAAATGCATCACATCATCCACTTTCAATTGATTGAGGGTTGGAGGGAAATTGTCCTCCTCTGCATTTATTGCGAGGCCAAAAGTCAATATTTCCGTGCCATGCCCCACAATAAAGTGCAACGTGTCGTTCATAAAACGAACCAAATGAACACTGCATGCCCTGTTATCAAAGCTGCAATCACTGGAGATCTCTAATTTGAGGAAAAAGTGGACGAAAATAAACACGAGATTGGAATTATTGTGGAGTCATGACACATGCACAGTCGCAACACATGATGAATGCATGAAGGGATTCTTTCATGTCATTGATAGAGAGTTCATAAGATAATCATGGAGAGACATTTCTGACTCATTCATTCAGAAACTGAAATTGTAAAATTACCTCAAATATAGAGAGAGAGAGAATTACAACCAATTTGTATGTGATTAATTTATGTGTATATTATTGAAAAGAGAAAAATACACAATAATGCATTACCATAAGAATAAAACGCTGAATAAATACTAACAAATTAGACAACAGAACAAAGTGTCACTTTCATGCTTTATGGCAAAGTGAGAAAATAACAAATAAATCGATAACTATCGTTCTCTTTTTATTCCAATCAGCGATTATGTAATTGATTGATAACAAGAAGAATGTTCACAAAACAACGTTTCCATATATGCAAGAAAACCTTCTATTTATTGACAAAAGTGGTTAAATACAAAGTTACTAGCGTTTTTATCATTGCAAGGGATAAGAAATACGCAACTCAAGTTCATCAATCATGAATAAAGTCGCACAATGTAGCTCAGTTTCTGCCATCATCATCACATTCACTCGCTTTTACTCAAATTTTTAAAGATCTTCTCATTGGACTTTCTACAGATTCCCATTTTCACTGAACAAGTTCAACTATACATATGTAGAGTATGTATAATAGGAAATAGCCTTGATTTCCTTGCAAGGCTTCGTCACTATTTCCTTATTTTCTGCGTACTGCGATAAGTCAGACTTGCGACAAGCGCACAGAATTAAGCTGTTACTCGTGTGATAACAAAATGGACCATAGTCTCACATACAATTTCGCTAACAGGAGTAACAATTAGAGATTGAGTGATAAAGAAAAATGTGTCAACAACTTTATGGGCTTCTTTCGTCTCGCGAGGGCGGACGCCAAGTGGCACAAAACAGATAAAAAACCATCAAGATATCTTATATTTTGATCAAATAGAGAGGAAGAGAGATACGCACGAGTAGTGTGAGTGGCAGAATCTCGGGGCGTTTGTAGACAAGACTACAGCATCCAGTCTTTCGCTGAGGCCACAAGACATCGGTTGTGTGCTTCACCAGCTGGCGACAGAATCTCTGAGACCAGTGGATCAGGCCATCAGTTAACCACGCGACATCCGACTGATCGTTGTTGATTCATCAACCCATGGCATTATCAGTGCCTTAGCTGGACGCTTAACCACAAAATCAATTCATGTGTAATTGTTTCTCCACACAAAATTCAGTGCTGTCCATTAACAATAAAACCTCGTCAAACTTACCATTGAACTTCCAGTTCAGCATTTACAAAGAATGAGTGGCAAAATGCAAAAGTACGGCGAGTATTTGTGGTGTAAATATCATGTAGTGGTGTTAATGTTCCTTAAAATAATCACAACTCTAAATATTGTGTGTTTATTTGTGTCAATAGCCTTGGGCTTTCTGTATTCTCGAGTCACTTCCATATACATTTTCTCTTCATGAGCGGTTTTTTCCTTTTTCCGCGCATACTTTTCACTTCATTTTCCGCAATTTCGTTGTTGGTTTAAATGAAAAGTCCCGCACATAAAGAAAATACCGTAAATCGTGAAATTCTAACAAATTTACTCAAAGCAAACGAAGCACCACGAATTTGCGTGAGCAAATTTCATCACGACAAGACCATTGATCTCATCGTTTCACATCAAAATTCAATTTTACACACACACAAGTCATGAGAACAAGGGGTGTTTATGTAAAATCTCGAGAAGTTTTTAGGACTTTTATCGAATTTTTTCTTCTCTCTTTCCCTCTTTCATTGTCCATGCATGCCAAAAGGCAAAGGCCTAACAGCGACGATTCTCAATAAATTTGCGTCACAAATCGGCCGTTTCACTGTTTATATGAATCGCTAAATGACGGGGAGTCATTAAAAAAAACACCACTGAGTTCTACATTCACGCAGTTGACTTTTATTGTGTTTTGACGATTTGTAGTGTTCCGAAGACATATGCCACCTCCAAAGCATTCGCGCTCCACGCTTCAAAAATAAACGCAAACCCGAGCGCAAGTCTCTAATACCGGTAACGTGGATTATAGCATTAAATCCCCAGAAGAATATTTTTTTCCATCCTCGAAGAGACATTTTCAGTGGTATCGCAACAAATTAAGATTTTTATGTGACTGCCACTGCCGTGTGTTTTTTTGCAATGAAGACACTTTCGCAAATGCCAGTGACAGACAATATATGTGGTTTTGGTTCATCTTAGTTCGTTATCTGCAAATACGGCGCTATGTCGGATGTAAAAGAGTTCAATGTCAATGGACTTCAGAGATTGTATTTCGATGCAGCGAAATTCACAGCACACAGACGGAAATATAATATAACACGCGTCATTTTCCTCTTCGTTATGTCTGGAATACTGTTTCTCTTTCTGTATACGCGCCATGTAAATTGCGGAGGCGCTCAAGTAACTATATTCGATTACAAATATGCTTTGTATAAGATTTTTTTTTTCCTTTAAACATTCGTGATAACATCATGTTTACAATTCAGCTGAAATGATCAAATTTCTCATTACAAGTATAGCGCTGAAATGCCTTTATTCATAGCTTTATACATTCTTCATTATTCAGGTCCTTCAGGTCTCAAACACTCACCATAAGATTATGAACAAAATCTCAGTTATGATCAACATAATGCAAGACTGCGTGAAATCTTATAGCATTCCTAAAAAAGAACATATAAGAAAGCGATAAGCTGAATAAAAGTAATGATATTTTACTTCCTTAGCAAACAAAACAGACACAAAATAGATTATACGGTTGTAAGGAAAGAAATAAGCCTACCATGATATGTTTGCCAAAAGAAGAAAAAAACAATGCTTCACTTTGAGCTAAATAATATCCTTATTTTGGTTAAGAAAGAATTTTAATTTAAACATTTTTTATGGCAAAACCCCAAATAAATGTGATTCAAACTTCTCGAATAGTCAACCTGAGTCAATCCATCATCACGTGTTGTTTGAATACTCTTGCTTGTTGTTTTCCTTTAATTAACTACACCAAATGATATAGAGTTCATATCACAATATAGCGTTTTGCACATTAAATAGCTCTTTGTTTACCATGCTAAATTAACTGCAACGACAGATGGAAATTAACATCAATTCCTGTTTTTCATACCCACAAAAACCGCGTTCCTCTGTCACAATTAAAAGTTGCTATTGATGGAACTCTTGCGGCACACTCTGGAAATGCTTAATCACCAAATATTATTCCAAGTACACAAAAATGACCTAATTTTCATGGACGGAGACCTCAATAATCGATATTACACACATTTTTTCTCTCTCCCTTTCTGCTCTGTCGACCAGAAAGAAAAACAGAAAAATGATTGGGGAAAAAAAGTGAGAATGATAAACATTTGAGGAATGCTTTCAATTCGAAATTCACGGGCATTTATCAAAGCACACATTCTGACCATTCATTCACTAGAGCCACGAGAAGTGGCGTATTAGTGATATTGCTATCAATTAGAAGGCAGCGTTACAAAATCAGAACAATTATCACACAGTTCACACCTCACAAGAGTGATCCACTTGATGTTTGGGTTATCACACTCATAAATCGCAAAAAATTGGGGATTTATAGCAACAATTTTTTTCTCTAATCCCTCTTCAATTCTTTTCTTGCCACCCTTCTTCGCTGCATACAGGCTTTGGACAATGGAGCCGGTGGACGATGAAGCTCCAAAAGATCCCGGAGCCAGGCAATATGCGCATCAAGGGTACACGGAGCAGGATTTTGAAGGTAAAGCGCCAAGTGGAGAAAGAACTCACCCCATTACCAGAAAGGCTTAAGTGTGCTTAAGACATAAAATGCCTTCGACACCCTTAAATTATTCCCATCATGCGGAAAATCAATTGGATTTTATCGTAATGTCAATTGATAAGACACGCAACCAAAATCGATTTCTCTATTCACGCAAAACTCTCAGCCAGTTTGAAACACGAATTAAACTGCCATTCAACCGCATTTCTGAGGAATGAATCACGCTCTCAACAGTCTGCTTTGTCATTTCTACCATGCAAATTAGTACCACTGTAAGAACATTGACTCAATACACACGACAGCCTCCTTATGGATGTTCTCAACAGTAAACAACATCGTTTACCGATTTGAATTGCCAAGGAACACTCACTGCAATGGTCTAAGAATAGTCTTGTGCCCTCCAAAGACATACCGCATAGTCTTCTCTTAATCGATGTCTGATCATTTTTAGCATGTTTTCTTGCATTCTCTTCAACAAAACAGGTCATCGAGCACACACTGTCTTCGTGGGAGTTCATTTGCCCGCCCGCGGAGGTCGAGGACGTCGACATTCGCATCGACGACACAAGGAGCACCACAGACGAGACGTCGGCGAAAAGGGAGTCGTGGATAGGCCAGGTGAGGAACGCACAATGTATTTAGAGTTAAAAGCTTACAAATATTTTAGCCTATTTTCGAGACTCCATCGATTCCATTTCAGTCTCATAATTTTCCCAGTAATTTTCTCTCATAAGTTGATTGAATTTCTACACACACATGAAAATATAATTGTGTCCATTCGGTGGATTATCGTGACATTTAACACAATTGGCAACTGATGGGAAATTAAATTGAACGTGGAAAAATTCAATAAAGCTAAGCGATGTTCCTCTTGGAAACAACAGTACAAACTTAAGCGCAATCATTCCCAATTGAAAACACTCAATGTTCAATATAAATATTATATTTGCACCTCAATTACTTAAACACATTTAATAGCATTTGAGATTTATTATCAGACGACATCTAATGAATGTAAATGAATGTAGAATCAATTCATATGAGCCAAGCAGTTGACAATATTGAAAAAATTTACACCAGAATTTAGAATCTTCAATTCACAATGTACCTGTTTATGAATTGCATCACATCTTTACAAGATTTCTAAAACTATTCAAAATGCATTAAAACTATATTGGAATTTACAAATAATCCAAGAACCATAGCAAAAATAGTGCAAATATGTTAATTATTTCTTGCTTGGTAACAAATTGTTTTTTGTGACAGCTTATCAGCACGAATCACTCAAATGTGATGGCGCGTACGTGACTTTATCACTCTGTATTTGGGCAATTTTAATCAATTAAGAATAAACAGAAAATGAAATGGAAAAAAACGATCTGGGAAAGATGAAGAGAAATTGCCTTTCCTGGAATTTTCTCACATCGACACTTGATTGTTTAACAACCACAGTCAGACAAGAGAGGAATTTATTGATGGTAATTTCTGTCTCATTGTAGTGACTCCACCCTCCCAGAGAGTGCAATTCATCCTAGGCGAGGACATTGACGATGGCGGCACCCACGAGTCCCATCCTCTGTTCTCGGAGATGGAGGAGCTGGTGCGCGGCGAAGGAGATGAGATTGAGTGGAAGGAGACCGCCCGATGGGTGAAGTTCGAGGAGGACGTGGAGCAGGGCGGCAACCGCTGGTCAAAGCCACACGTGGCCACGCTCTCCCTTCACTCGCTCTTCGAGCTGCGCAGCCTCTTGCTCAACGGCACGGTGATGCTGGACATGGAAGCCACCAATCTCGACCAAGTGGCCGATCTCGTGTGTGACAACATGATCAATGCAGGCTCGCTGTCGCACGAGTCACGCGAGAAGGTGCGGGAGGCACTGCTGCGTCGCCATCGGCATCAGCATGAGCGTGATCCCAAGAAGAAGGACAACATGAGCCGTCTGCCAATTATTCGCTCCCTCACGGAGATTGGACGCAATCATTCCACATCGAAGAGTGAGTAAATCCTTTGCCTTTTACTCCAAATCATAATCTCTTCTCTACATTCTTATTTTCTACTGTCCGATTGTCCTTTCGGGGGACAACAGACCTTCAAGCATCAAATTCCGAACACTCATCCGTTCTCCTGAGTGTTCCATCGCCGCGCGAATATCGTGCCAAAAGCGATTCTGAATTGAATCCCAAGACATCATCGGGATACCTGTCCATTCCAACAGGTACTTCAACAACCCCTGGAGACTCCACCCCAATCGCTCGCCACCCACACTCCCTTACAATTAGATAGCCCCACGTTTTCAGACAAGATCCCACGTAGTTTGTACTCTTAGCTTGCATCCGAGGCAATTAGATAAGAACTCTTGATTTACTATCCGTGAAATCCGTGTTTGTAGGTGACTTTTCGCCAACACACTCACATCCAGGTGCAGGAGTAATCACCTGGTTTCATGCTGGGAATCCCGTTGGGGCATCCAACTGCCCCCGAGGTTACTCACTTCCACATTCAATCAGATGTTGTGACTCTCTTCTCTGTCTCTTTTCCAGCTTCCGATGTTCACACATTTTATTTCAAATCACGTTTAAATAATTCTCAATGTTATTTCATGTCATTCTCATCAAAACTCGTGCAGAAATTTTTCCAACTTTGCACTATGATGTTATTTCAAACATTAAATGAGATTTTCGTACGCAAACTCTTAATTGTAAATTGTAGCGAATTCATTATGATTTTATCTCAGCACGCTCAGCACTAAAATCTTCATATCCGGAATAAATTTCAGAATGCTAAAGAATTCAAGTCTCATTCTTATGACAGATGTCCACTTATCTTATCATACATTCTAACTGTAACGGAAGTATCATTGCGCCTAAAAAAGTGCGGAGAAATCTGTGCACGGGTCTTCTAGAATCCATTTTTTATGTCCTTTGTCTTCTTTATGGAAGGTGTGAATCAGAAATTTTTTTACTATGCTAAATAAAGACTTTGTGACATCTGGTAGATTTCATCTTCATGATATCACTGTCTCCCTATTAAAGGTGTCATTTGGCCGCTTTTTATTGAATCTATATATATTATTGTTGCCATCTCTTTGTCACATTTCCCTCCTAATTGTTTTATATGGATTGTTGAAAATTTTATTCGTCTTCTACCTTCCTTTTTGGCATGTAAAATACCCCAAAAGAAAGTACACAAATCATATCAAATATGCTATAAAGACTACACTTTTATGGTTAAAGGTACTACTTATGTATGTATAGGGTAGCATAAAATGTATCTCACATTTGACCCAGAGGTAATGAGCTTTTGTACAGTGCGGAAAATCATTAGTCTTCTAATTTCACTTAATATGAAGCTACTGCATTGAAAGACCAAGTGAATTTGATTTAGTATATCTTTGAGTAGCACTGAGCAAATGCTCATTACTGTCCATTATAACTCCTCATAATCAAGTCATCTCCTCTCTGGACATTGCACAATACATTGGTGTGACTTTGCAGTTGATGAACAGCAGAATGGTGGTAGTAATGCCCCCTCATCAGCATCACTTAAAGGAACTGAGAGTGGCAAATATCTGATGGTGCCTGGCAAAAATGGCTTATCCCTCTCACCTGGTAACTTCTTTAACCATTTACACACAATTAATTGAGATACATCTAATTACAATTGGAAAAAGTGGCTTCATATCGCATGTCATCCAATTTAAATGCATGTTCCACTAACATTTGGGTAGTGTTTGAAATTTGCATGCTCTTTTAGAATGACTCAAGATCGCACTTAATTCGCTTCAAATACTTCAAATAGTTCACACGTGAATTCAGAAGCTAATTGATTTTTTGTATGAATAGGGGAGGAAATGGTCAAGAGTCCCAGCAATATTTCCATGCAGCATAACGGCAATGGCGGTGATCATTCTGATCATAAGGCCAACACACAGTTCATGCGGAAGATTCCGCCTGGATCGGAAGCCAGTAACATCCTTGTTGGAGAGGTTGACTTCCTGGATAAAACTCTGTCAGCCTTTATTCGTCTGAGTCAGGCGACAATTATGGGTGATCTCACCGAAGTACCCGTACCTACAAGGTGAGTGCTTCTAGGCCAAATATACATTTAACTCAATTAACATTTAACTGATCAATCCGTGTTTCAGATTCATGTTCATCCTACTTGGTCCCCCGGGAAGTCAGGAGAAGTTCCACGAAATCGGTCGAGCCATGGCCACGCTCATGTCCGATGAAGTATTTCACGAGGTGGCTTATCGGGCCAGAAAGCGTGATCATTTGCTAGCTGGAATAGATGAATTTCTAGACGCCGTGACGGTTTTACCACCGGGCGAGTGGGATCCAACGATCCGTATTGAACCACCAGCGGCAATTCCATCTCAAGACACCCGTAAGCGTCCTCCGGCTGAGAAGCCTCCGAAGGAAAAGGAGGAACACGATGAACAAGAAGAGGAAGCCAGACTCCGCGAAGAGTCCGGTCTGTCCCGCACTGGCAGACTCTTTGGTGGTCTCATCAATGACTTTAAGCGCAAGACTCCATTCTATGTGTCAGACTTCAAGGATGCGCTAGCGCTCAAGTGCATTTCCACCTGGATATTTCTCTACTTTGCCTGCCTCTCGCCAATCATAACGTTTGGAGGACTTCTTGGTGAAGCCACAGGCAAAAATATGGCGGCCATGGAGTCTTTAGTGTCAGGTTTTGTCTGCGGAATTGGCTATGCTTTCTTCTCAGGACAACCCTTGACCATACTCGGCTCCACTGGACCTGTTCTGGTCTTTGAAACAATCGTCTACGAGTTCAGCAAAGCTGTTGAGTGGGATTACATGTCCTTCCGTCTGTGGATCGGCACATGGACTGCCTTAATCCTGCTGATCCTCGTTGCCGTAGATGCCAGTGCATTCGTCTGCTACATCACGCGCTTCACGGAGGAAAACTTTGCCTGCCTCATAGCGTTCATCTTCATCTTTAAAGCCGTTGAGAATGTCCTATCTATCGGACGTAGGTTCCCGATGCATCCACCCGAAGTGTATGATTGTGTGTGTACACCGCCACTGGGTTCCAATGATCATATGCTCAATTGGACCAAGTTCAGTCGGAAAATGTGTGTTTCCCTCAACGGCACTCTCATCGGGGATGACTGCTTGAAGCCTGATCACACAAATGCCAACGTCTTTCCCATGTCCTTCATCTTGTTTATGGGAACATTCCTCTTGTCAATTATTCTCAAGGATTTCAAGAATGCTCTCTTCTTCCCATCAAAAGTATGTTCAAATCTATAGTATTTTGTGATGCTTTCTTGCTTTTCTTGTCTAATGATTTATCCTCGCCTACTAGATTCGTCACGTGATAAGTGATTTTGCGGTGCTCATTGCAATCTTCTCGATGACTCTCACTGATCTGCTCTTCGGAATTCCCACGCCAAAGCTCGAAGTGCCCACGGAACTAAAACCAACTCTCGATACTCGAGGGTGGTTCATCTTCCCATTCAATGGGAATCCAGTGTGGTCATCGGTGGTTGCCATTTTGCCAGCTCTGCTTGGCACCATCTTGATATTCATGGATCAACAAATAACGGCTGTGATTGTAAATAGGAAGGAACATAAATTGAAGAAGGGTTGTGGATACCATCTCGATCTCTTCGTTCTAGCCATTCTTATCCAAATTTGCTCCTTAATGGGACTACCATGGTGAGTTGTCATCAGACATATTCATGCCTAAGCTGTCTAGCCTAACGACGTTTCTCTTTTACAGGTTCGTTGCGGCCACAGTTTTGAGTATCAATCACGTCAATTCTCTGAAAGTGGAGCCCGAGTGTTCAATCCCGGGCGTCCGGTCGGCAGGTCATTTGGGTGTTCTCGAACAACGTGGAACGCACCTATTAATCTTCCTCACCATTGGCATCTCAGTCCTGTTGACTCCTCTTCTCTCACACATTCCAATGCCAGTTCTCTTTGGCGTTTTCCTTTACATGGGAGTCTCATCACTCAAGGGTCTTCAGTTCTTCGACAGAATCCTCATCATGCTGATGCCAGTTAAATACCAGCCTGACTACATGTTTCTCAGACAAGTAACTTTTTTCATCGTCTCGTCAATGCAAACTCTAAACTCCTCTCGATCTTTATAGGTTCCCCTTCGACGAGTTCATCTCTTTACTTGCATCCAGTTGACATGTCTCGCCGTGCTCTGGCTGATAAAATCCTTCCGATACACATCGATCCTCTTCCCACTGATGCTGGTCGTCATGATTGGGGTCCGCAAGGCTCTTGATTGCATCTTCACGCGTCGCGAATTGAAGATTCTCGACGATATCATGCCAGAGATCACGAAACGTGCCGCCGCCGATGATCTGCACCATTTAGAGGATGGAAATGGTGCCGGAGAGGTGGGATTTTTCAGCAAATACTTTTCCTTCTGTATTCGCCATGAGAAGGCAACGCCTTCCGAAACCCGTAGATTGAACACCCAAACTTAACGCTATGTGTTCTCTGTGTGTGTCTGTTCTCCAACTAAGTTGCTGTCGTTCTTGTAATGCCTGACTGTATATTCCTCGAGAGTATTGATTTCTTTCTAGTTATTATCATTAATTTCCACTGTAGTCAAAATATGCGATCAAACAAGGTTAGATCTTGTTATTTTAACTATGCATAGATTTATAATTATATCAGTGTTTTCCACATTTTACAAGAAATTCTATGTTAGTTTAAATATTATTTAGTCAATGTATATCTGTTCTTAGTCAATATGTTCGATCAATGTTGTCTCTAACCAATCACTAATTATTTTGTCAACTTGTATTTTCTGCTGATCATTCGAGACAGTCCGTTTTGCTACAAAACTCCTCCTTAACACCCACTTTTAATTTACCATCTCCAAAGGGATAAGTGAAGAAATGAAAGCAGTAATTACTAAACAAAGTGCCAAGTCTGATAAAATGCCTTTTTTCATATTTTATACATTTTTAGAAAATGAAGAATAAAAACTTTTAGATTGTAGATAAATGTACTAAAAAAAAAGAAATTTTTCTTAAAGTGTCTTTTTTGTAAACGGAACTTGGTTATATTTTTTTTTTGCTCGAAAACGCACTTTTATGTAACAATCCAGCTTGAGTGATAATAAAAGTTGGAGAAAAAATATGATTATTTTGAGTTCCTTTAGTATGACTTTTTTGCCACTTTTTTCACCCTTCGCTTCCACTTCGAAATTCCTTTTCCACCTTTTCCATATGGGTTACATAGAACATACAACTGCCCTCCGGCCTCTTTATCAAATATTCACATCAATTTTGCCGTCTGCGTGTTTTCATTTTGTTTGTGCAATTAATAGCTCAAAGGAATGTATTTTAACTCAATTTTTGAAGATATTCTTGGCGCGCAATATCTCTATACATGCGTAAAAAGGCTGTTTTTACCTTATTTCTTCTGTTGTGATTTTGTAGGAAAATATCACCCCACACGACTATTCCGATCCCAACATTCAAATACCTTTGGCCAATGGGAATATCATGAAAATTCCCATTAGCTCAATAAACATATCTGAGGAAGTGAGTAAGACGTCAATTTGGAAGCAAGTGAATGATGGAACACGAAGTCTTATTCCGTCAAAGAAGTTTATAAGTTTGGGGTGAGTTTTCACTGTTATTCATAGCACGAAAGCTTCACTGGTTCATTCAATTGAAAGGATCATTCCCTCAATTGATCAATTGATATGATGATGAAAGTAGCAAATTTTGTACAAGATTTTGTATTTTGCAAAATGTGATCCTTTCAATTGGCCAGTGAATAAATTCCTATGCCTGCCGTTTTTTTCTCTTTCATTAACCATATTTTTTTGAGACTGTGTGTCGCCTTTCGTGGGCAATTTCACTAAAGCCATTCATTTTATCGCCACCCACGCGCACAGATTGTCCGATAAGAAGCACAAAGGCATCATTAGAGACTTGAGTCCGAAAGGAGAGAAAAGACTATCCACCATGGCTGAGGAGGACGAGGTAAATCAGGAGGAGAGACCAGTGGCCACTTTGCATATATCCCAAGTGTAAAGACACTCATCCATCACCATTCAATGTTGCCATCCTTCTGCCGTTCCGCCAAAATCACAAACACCATTTTGATGGATTACAATTTCGCACAGAAAATTTGCAACTCAAAGGAAAAATCTTTTATGAATGACTTTTCATTTATGTTTCTCTTCTTTTTTGTATAAATGCGTGCGAAGGAAATTTTAGCCAATTTTATTCCAAAAATGTACATGTGAATCCCCAAATTATACCCACAGAATTTGAACTCATGGATATTGTAACTTGTTGTATAAGAAGCATTTTAAACCTTTTGTGACATGAGTAGGACAGTATGACTTCCTTTTTGAGACATTTTGCTGTGAAGTATAACATTTTGCGAAGAATTTTTACATTTTTACGGACCGCAGGTCAAGTTTAAGGAAGTAATTGTCCAAGAATACGATTTAATGAATATACTAAAGCTGTTAGAAACTTCCTTATTTTTTTTTCTTTTTGAAATTTGTAGCCAAAAGGGAGAAAATCGTATTTTTGGATATGACTTCCATTTAAAGAAATGAAAAGATAGTAGAAGAATTTAAATGGAAACGTTTAGCCACAATTTAGTGTGTTTTCACTTTCCAATTAGCGTATTAATCTTGCAGAAGAATAAAATATTGTGTCAAAAAGTTGCATTTCTATCTTTTTACCGCACACTTCCTTAAGTGTTGTAAAATGTACCAAATAATCTTTGTATACACACTTTTATGTACACCTTTTACACAAATAAAACACAACACCTTCCTCTTAGTTGGCGAAATTCTTTGAAGCATCTTACTTATAGTGAAACTGCATTTTAAAATATATGCTATCCCAAGAGTAAACCTAGCGATGTCAATACTCTCTTTGTAAAAATAAATTACATATAATAGTGAGTGCTTATGAAATTATCGCAATAGAGTGAAAAGAAAATTCCCCCAATTTCAGCTGAAAAGGGCACACAGTAAGGAAATTTGGACAGAATGCAAAGCAAGTGAAAGAATGGAGGATAGTACCCCGGAAACTACTGTGTAGAACAGATTCATATTTTATTTCTCATATTTTCCAGTATAAACATATAATCAATCTTATGGATGTAGATTTTAAAAACATACATATTTGCTGTGTAATCAAAGGTTTTCTTAAAGGAGGCCATTTTGTTTAAGATTTTAGAACAATTTCAAAATGAATATGTACATTTAGTTATTTACTTACTCTAGTGGACTATTAATATACAACTTTGTGTCAATAAATAGCCTCAAAAGTGAGAATATTTCTCAAAAAAAAATCTTTTACAACTATTTAAAGTGAGTTCTCTACAATTTCTGTACACTTTTATTTGGATTTCAGCTGAAAATACTGAAAGAAAATTCAATTCAAGATAAGTATTGCACTTTTAATATCGTTTTTAAAACGTATTTGGCGCATTTTATGCGTGAAGTACTAGATTTTGGTGTACTTTTCCCGCCTGTGTATTGTAGCTAACTTCACATGAAGTCAAATGTCAATAACTTGTGGTGATTGTTTACATTTATTTCATGAAGGAAAAAGTCTTTTAAAAATACTAATAAATCGGTCATGAGTGCTATAAGTTTAGCAATTCTTGAAGAAATCGGTCTTGAGGGACTCGATGGCATCACATTCGAAGGTATTCCACGGCAATAAAGTGTAGAAAGTGAAATAAAATTCTTCCTTCTTTAGCTCTTTGGGGGCGCCTTGGGAAGAGAGGCTGTTTCTATAATCATGCGAATTACTACACTGTGGCGTGGAACTACATCCTCAAGCATGATTTCATACAGTTTTACAAACTTCCAGAGCCGAGGAAAAATATCAAAATCGTCGATAGAACTGACGTTGAAGAAATGGAAGCGACTGTGAGCATCTTCCGGGAGACTTGTGATATCGGAATGGTTGAATTCGATTTTATTGTTATTTTCAGGGAGAAACTGATGACTTCTACACACTCAAGGATGGTCAGGGCATTAATCAAGATGGAGTGATGGGAATTTGCAATTTCTACTATGAGAGACTATTAATTGCACGAGAAACTCTTTGGGATAAGACTTACTGGGAGGTTCAAGAAATGTATGGTAGCACCTTTATTCTCGTGGCCAGCCAGGCATACAGAGAGTCCCTCATCATTCCCGCCAACTTGGAGAAGCCCAAAGACTTGCCCGTGACGATGTACGGAATGCTGGAACTGGTGGGGCGCTCGAGATTCCGCGGAGAGACTACAAACGGATCATCCGCCATCATGAGCTACATAAAGGATCCTCAATCGATTTTCTACATGAAGAAGAAGCTCGTTCGCTTCGGTCTCATCACGCAGCAGCTCTACTGCCGCTGTACTCCGAATCAGGGCCTCCTGCGGACATATCTTCTCCATCTGCCGCGCTTCTATCGCGAGAACAAGTCCAGCTTCTGCCTCGCCGTGGAGAAGATGGTGGAATTCCTGAAGATTCGACCAAATTGCCTGGCTCCCTATGACACGCTGAAGGCTATGCTGGAGAGCGAGAACCTCACTGTCACCAAGCGGATGTTCAAGTCCAAGGAGCTGCTCAGGTACGTGGAGACGGACATCAAAGTGCCCTACCGCTACATTTACCCCAACGCCACGGAAGCCGAGTATATGCTGAAAAGCAAGCAGGAGAAAAACATCCGGGTGATGCAACTGAAAAATCCCAACATCGACGTCAGTTCGCTGTGGCTGAAGGATGATCAGGACGTGGAAGAGGATACCTTCAATCCAGTCAGCGTATCGCAGCGTCTCTTCAACGTGCCTCTCACGCGGCAGGTGTACTGGGAAGTGGAAAAGAGCGGCGAAAAAGGCATCTCACAGACAGAACTGAGCAAAGTGATGAATCTCACTAAGCTTCAATGCCGTGCACTGATGAAGAACTTGCAAAATCTGCGGCTGGTGCAGATGTACACACAAGATCATGGGCGACAGAGAATGATGAGGTGTGTTTTCAACTCAATCCTTTCGGAACCATTTAAACTGCTTCTTCTGCTTTTCAGGTATATCCTTCCGAAATACTACATGGACATCAAAGACAGACTGGCTGAGCTCACGAAGAAACACGACAGCAATAGTGGCGATGAACTGGTCACGGGTGATCCAGAGGACAACTTCGATGACATAAGTGGTCCCAAGGAGAATCTCTACTTTCATCTCCTGCACAATGTGAACGACAACTCCGATGAGATCTCCGTGGAGATCGAAGACATGGATCGCATGCAGAGATCCGCACGACAGAGGCCTGAGAATGCGAACAGACAAATCTCGGTGAAGGTGTTGCAGCGTATGGAGATGCTGGAGAAGATGGTGGAAAAGAATCTTATCTTCACGGACCTCCACCAAATTGTCAACATTGTGGTGGATCGCGAGAAGAGACGTGGACAGCGAGAGAAGGTGTGTCGGAAGACACTTGAGAAGATCCTCACGACACTGAAGTACGCGGGCAGGATCAATATCTTCAAGGTGACATTGAAGGCGAAGGAAACGGTGAAAGTGCTCTGGTTTACGTGTCACAGTTCCGTGCATCGAGATCATCCCATAATGCTGGACGCAATCTCGAGGGCGAAATCACAGATGCTACTGCAGAGGATGCGACGCCAATCGGCCAAACTTGGTGCCAGTGATGGAAAGCCGAAGATGTCGATGACCAGAAATGCCATTCCGAAGTTTGTCCGGTTGCGACTTCTTCATGAATTTCTCTTCTATCTTGTGCACGAATTGCCCATGGAGAATGATATCCTGGACAAAAATGCTGTGCTGACGGAATGGCGTGAAACTTATCCATTCACCAATGTTGACGTGCCCGACAATATGCCACCGATTTACTGTCAGGAGTACGACTGGAGGATGTTCATTCCGCCGCTGAAGAAATACAAGGATTATCCAAAGGGGTGGATTAAGTTTGAAGACATTCTCATGCGCTTCCCGCTCACCTTGATTATCAAGATGTTCCCGAACACGCTTCAGAGCTCACCCATTGGAGAGTACTTGGCGCATCCAATTCGGCGGAATTATCTGCTGAATCAGCTGCCAGAGGAGGTTCGGCTGCATCTGATGCAGTTCCGCGTGTACACGTCTTACATTCACGATGTAATGAAGAAGCTGTGCTACATGGGACTCCTGCAATTGGGAAATACACTCACGCAGAGTCTCATCACGTTGTTTGTGTACGTGAATAGGAACGCTTCGGTGATTGACACCTCATCTACAAGTCCTGGCTATTTGCAGGTGGAAGACAAGAAGTATCCTATGACAATTTATTACTTTACAACCCTCAATGATGTGGATAAGTACTGGGAGGAGTTGATGATGGTGTGCTTCTCCACGAGACTGGGCTACAGGAAGAGGTTCGAGGGTCGCGAAGTCACAGTGGAGTATGTGCACACGAAGCCCGCCATGGTGGCAACATTAGCACCTAGGCAACCATTGGAAGTGCTGGAAAGAGATACTGGGATCATCCCGGGTGACCATCTCGGTGCAGGAGGACTGGATACGGTGTTCCATGCTCACCTGAAGAGCAGTTGGAAGGGAAAGAAGAAGAGCAAAGTGACCGTGCAAAAGCCATCCACCACGTCGAACATTGTCATTCCGAAGATGAAGATGTCTTCTGTGATGCGCAGAATTCCCAGTGTTATCTCATACAAGGCAATGGTTCGTGAGCGACGAGGACGCAAGACGAAGTACACGAGGAAAGTTCCGAGGAAGAATCAAGTGCGCAACAGGAAAGTGATCTATGATGAGATTGACAGGAAGGCCATATCAATGATGAAGACTTTGAGGGTGACATGGACAGATGAGGAGGATAATGTGTTGCTTCTCTGTCGCATTGCACTGATGTACTTCACGGGGAAGAGCAAGAACTTATACGTGACTAATCAGACAATTCGTGACATTCTGCACTTTCACGTGAACTCAGTCCACAAGACCTCCAAAGCGTGCAGTCGACGGATTATATACATGATGAAGAACCTCGCCACCAGGACCAGTGTTGAGTCCTGCTTGTGTGAAGTGCGACAGAATGACATGATCAACCGAAAGTACGGTGAGAACTTCCTGGAGAAGTTGAAGACATTCTATCACGATGAGGAATTGGCATCAGCTCTCAAGCACCACTTGATTAATTTTTTCATCATTCTCAATTCGATGTTCTATCGACTCAATTCGCAACGTCTCACGGCTGTTAGTCTCCGGACGCCGGATACTCTGGATGAGTTCTGGCAGTGGTACAAAGAGACGAATCCTGTGAAACCTAAGCTACGCTATGCAGATCCTACGACAAATAACGAGATTCAATTGTGCACAATCTATCTCTTGTTTCACAGCTCCATGTGCACATCAAAGGACAAGTCTCCATACAGCCTGCAACTATTTGAAGTGTACAAGAACTATTCGAACGAGTTGCTCGCCAATGCAATGGAAGCCATTCGAAATGACCAATTGATCACATGCTGGAAGTCTGCGTCGAAGACGAAAAGTAAGAAGATCATTCCGCTGCAATCTGGCCCGTATCACCTCTCCCAACTGTATCATCTTCAACTGCACCTGCATCTGCCTTATGGCATCTTTCAGCAGCTCCACGGACTCCTGAGCAACAGAGGAGATCGCTTTGAGCTCAAGGAGAGCATAAGCGGTGGTTGTTTCTTGTTTGCCGAACTCCTCTCGCAGGGCACCATCGACGTGAGCTTTGAGTTGCCGAAGAAGTTGCTCGTGTTCAGCAACAATCACTCCATTGACGCACCCTATGAGCGCATAAGTTCGCGCTTCCACGGCATCATGAGCAACATGCCCAGCATGGAGTTTGACAATGACACGCTGTCGACGAAGCAGAAGACACACAAGAAGGTTGCCTTTGCCCAGGACAATGAATCCTTCATCTTCAGGCAATTCTCAATTGAGCGGTGGATGAAGCTGCAGAGTCCTCAAAGTCACCTGTTTTGCTTCCTGCGCCATGCGAAATCCACTGAGAGCATCCCTGAAGTGTCTTTCGATGAAATATGCACCTTTCAGTGCCTCTTTCTCGAAGACAATCCCCAAGACTTTGTCGATAGTCTTGACGATATCACACAAACTGATTTGCAACAGCTGGAAAAAACTCTGGAGACTTTTGTTGAGCTCTCTGAAAAGCTTGACAGACGGGATGTGAAGGATTTGGGAAAAATTAAGTGTCGCAGAATTAATGTCAATCTCATAGAGATCTTGAGAGATCTCGTGGATGAGACATCCGAAGACTTGTCCAAGTGGCTGACGCAATTCTATCAGGCAGACGGCGAGGACGATACTGATAATCTCATCCCCAACACCTGGCAAATTCGTCAGGATCTCGGTGCCAATTCCAACATTGACGACTTCTGTGAGAAGAGCAAGAGATTCGACAACTATCTGATACTGAAGGAGATCAAACTCCAATATGAGATCAAGTCTACAGCTGCTGTGGACATGGATGATGCCAGACGGGAGAGTTTGTTAAATAAGGTGCGCCACCACAGCATCCTTAAGAATCCCACAAAATCAATTGACGAAATCCTAGATTCCTTCGAAGGCGGCATGAAGAAGAGCGCTCGTCGTGTATTAGATGACATTATTGAATGTCAGGAATTTGGGATCACAATGGTTGCTCTTGAACGTCGCTTTGGCGAGTCCCATGCGACTCTCCTGACCACGATCGTGGAGACTTTCATTCAAGAGGCCATCGTCCTGAAGATGGGCATCGTGGAGTACAGTTTTGTGTTCTGGAAGTATGCTCATCCCTGGGTAGTGAAGTCATTCAACGTGACACGACTGGAGAGAGAAGCTCAGACTGGAGCGTCCACATCGGAAGAGCCTCCAAAGAAACGCGCCAGATCGTCCAGGAGAACGGCCAGCATCTCCGTGCGTAGCGAAGAGGATCTCAGTGGCCCGTCCAAGCACAAGGAGCGTGAGATTTTCTTCATGCGTCCTTATCCATGGATCCGCGTCAATGGCACACTCAATCGTCGCGTCTTGGACAAGTGGATGGGCTCTGTGCTGATCTACCTGTCCAAGAATCCCGGAATAAGCATCAGTCACATCGCAGAGAAGTTCTCCTATATCCATCCAACACAACTCAGGCTTCTCATGGACATTCTCGAGGAGATCCAGTGCATTGAGATCTGCACAATAAGAGCATCTAAATGCACACTCAGGAGCACCTATCAGGCGCCCAAGATAGGTGAATTTCGACTATAAAACACCGTCTGATTTTCCATAAAATTAAATGTCTCTTATATTTACAGAAAACGCTCACAAATTAGCTCCATTCGATCGTACGATTGTTGAGATCCTTCCGGATGCCTTCACGCGATTCACCGCATTTGTCGGTGAGCGGAAGTACACTAGTGACTTTATCTAAACCTTAGTCATTCTTTGGATAATCAGATGAGTCGAGCACAATTATGCACTCATCCGGGTCTTCGACGGCACTCCTCACTGTCTCATTTTCAGCCAAATTGAAGCCATTGGGCGATGATTTTCCGCCTGAACTCGCATCTTTTACACCTTCTTCATCAATACTCGGCAAAACAGCCGAAGATGATGTCTCAGGATCGCCTTGCTTCACCTTAGCCTCAGATTCCTGTCTCTTGGCGAAACTATTAGAATGTCCGAAAATAAAAACAGAGACGCTATCAATAAAGTCACAATGAATAAAGGCAAAATAGCAAACTTGCCTGTCAATGAGTTCATTGATTTTTGAATAATGCTTCTTGTTCTCTTGCAACTTCGCCTCTAATTCCTTGTCCACCAGCGCAGGATCCTTCTCGGATCCCGTGAAATGCATCACTGTCTCGTACAGATCCGCCTTCCTTCGACACTGTAGCAACTTTCCGATCTTCACGAATGCATCTTGAGCTGCAAGAGATGAAATGTCAACGAAAACTTCCCACAGAAAAAAATTCTTTCTAAATGGCCAGCCACTTACCGATCTTCTTTAGCTCATCCTTCCTGAGGCCGAAGCCAAATTGCTTGTTGCAGTGATCCAAACACTTGTACACATCCATTGAGTCGGGGAAGACATTTGTGCGGTTGACAAACATCTGCAGGGCGCGGTTGAATTCCGGATAGTCCGTCTCTTGGAAGCGGATCGGCTTGCGGACGGCTCTCTGGGCTGTTTTACTTTCGCCAGTCAAATCACAAATCTTCTCGTATATCTGCAAGGAGAGCAAATGAAGTGTAAATATTTAGATACTCTATAAATCTCTACTACAAATCACACAACACATTAGTTATGCTGGTGAATAACAAATAAACAATTATTGACTCACCTGGCAAGCGCGCTTCTTGTACAGTTCCGCTTGGATGTGCGCTGAGTGGCTGTCATCGTTGAAGTCCACTTCCGTCTCCTCGAGACGAGCGATGCGTTTCTTCAGATAGTAGAGCGCCTTGCTGAGTCGCTTGATCTGCCCGTGACGCTTTTCACTCACCGAACTCGTGGGCTCATCACTCACCATCACGATGTCACGACTCTTGCGCCTGGTGTTCAGCTCCTCGAGGATGCTTGAGATCTTGAGGTACACCAGCCCCGGATTTGCCTTGATGTCCTCAATCACACTGCGCACAGTCTTGCAGAAGCTCTTGGAATTCACAAAGTCCGGATGGACGTCACGATAGTAGCGAATGAGTTTCTTATCTATCAACATCTCCATGTCTGGCGTGTTCTCTGATTCCCGGCAGATGTCCAGCAGTTCTTGATATGTGGGATTGATGGGCAGCACCTCATCGGCATCCTCATCTTCTGAGGCATCTAGCTTGGCGTGAGCTGCTGTGCTTGCAGAGGGATCGCTCTTCTCCCTGTCGTCTCGGGAAATTGGCGAGGAGATCGGACTGAACTCTTCATCGTCGCCAAAGTGGCGGATTTTCTCCTTATCTGGCGTCCTTTCAGCGATTTTTATGGGCGTAATGCGGCGAATCTCCTTCACCCTCGGTCTGGAGTCCGCTGAAGATGTGATGGTCTGTATGATGATCTTCGGAGAGACCGAACAAATGGGCTTCACAGGAGTAGGAAGGATCGTCGCCGTCAGTTTCTGCTTCTTCGGCATCGGCGGCTTAGGCTCCATCTGCAAAACACAGACGAACTTAGTGACCTCACGCTCCAGCTCTTCTGGATGCTCCTCACCTCATCATCTGACGAGTCCAATACAATTATGGAATCCATTGGTCGAATGATCAATTTAGCGGGAAATAGCTTCGAGAAATCCGCGGAAAATCAACACTTCCCAACACAAAGTCCAACAAACTGTCCCCTTATCTTGCCCTTAGACACCACGAGGGCGACTCTGTGGCCCCTCGGGCGGCTCAAGTGCCCCCAGAAGCCAGCTCAGTGCAATTAAAACACCGCCCAGCACGGACTTTTCAGGTTAGCTTCCGAAGGATGCTCTCCAGTGACCAGCACGCACGACACCAGGCCAATCTAAATGCGCAATTATCTGGCTCGCACAGTGACACTCCTCTTCACAAGCTTAGTAGCTTTTCACAATCCACAGGAGCCATTTAATAGCTCATTTTCTGTCCCAAAAAGTGATTTATCCAGTCTGTGACGGCACCTAAACAAAACACACGCACACAAAGCCAGTGCAATTCACAGGAAAACCCTCGATACAGCACAGCGGAGCCGTTCGCTCAAGGCAAACTGAGGCGTAGAAAAATAACGTAATTAAAGTTGAATTCGAATTATTTATTTTCTTTTTCTTCTCTTTATAATAAAAATTTTATTTGTAATTCATTTCTATATTGCTTATCAATAACTCTTATTCAGGTATGAAATTAATTCATTTGGCACTTCACAGGTTCACAGCGTAAATTCAGGACTTATTGGCCTCATAGACAAAAGCCTGTGGCAGAATGTGTAATTAAAAAAAGAAAGAATTCATAACGTGATAAGGGAAAGAAATCAAAATGACATGAAGTATTGAAATTAAAGTAAATTTCCTCGGCCCTTTCCACGCTTGTAATCTGCAAATAAAAGAAAAAAAGTAAATAAGAAATCACTTCACTTAACTTGTAGATTACATTTCCAAGAATATCCTTAAAATCTTCAATTTCGATTTATGAATAAACAATAGGTGACTATAATCTCGACTAGAGGTTAAACTATAGCACATCATTTTCTTAACACAATCAGCCGTCTTCTATTCTTAGTTATTCGATTTCGTGACATTGCATTCTTGCCTATTTCTTCAATTTTTACACGTAAGAAATCCACCTGTATATTCAAACTGAGGGTAATAAACGGTAGAGTGCATGAAAAAAGTAAACTCACCGCGAAGAACGAGGAAGTCGTCAGTGTGTACGATGGTGCTCGCGGTGCTGGCCACGGAGGACTTACTGGACATACAGCTCGGATTGAAGACGTTGATTTCAGACGTCACGTCCGTGTCCGGATAGCTGAACACAGATGCAGTATCCGAGAATGTGCTCTTCCCCGCGGCCATGGTATTCTGGGGCTCGTGCTTGCCCTCCACGAAATCGATGTTGAGGTCAGGAGCGCAGCTGTGGATGATGGAGTACGCCCAGCCGCGGACCTTCGTTTGCGAGCAGTGCACAACCCGGTCGTTTTCCTCATGATACTCACACGCCATGCCCTCAGCGTAGTCAAAGGTGCCGCGCTCGAGGTAGCTCTCGGCCAGGAAGACGGAAGCGAAGGTCTGCGACTGCTCTTGGTTGGTGGCGAAGTTGTATGTGGCCTTCTTGAGATGGAAGAGCAGCTCCGAGAGAGAGTAGAAGCGCAGATATCCCAACAGATCGGTGCTGTGCTGGCTCAGCACTTCCTCGAATATGTTGCTCACCACGGAAACATGATCGTCGAATGTGAAAATAATGCCGGAATTGTCATTGTCATAGTCGATGAACTTGATGACTTCGGACACGGCCTCGTGGATCTTGATGCTGCCCACCGTTTGAGGCGGCAGCGGCAAGTCGTGCGTCTCACTGCTGTGGCGCTTAGCCTCGAACGTGAATCCGTACGGCAAGGTGTCCAGATTGATGAGCATGTGCATGCCGCGGCCAACGCCGTCCTGCAGACTGAACTCCAAAATCGCCAGCTCAGCAGCGGAATATTTCACCTTGCCATTGGCACGAGATTCGCAGAAGTAATTCACGTGAATCACGTAGAATTTCATACAGCCAAGCATGCCTTTCACGCACGCCTTCGAGATCATGGAACTCACAGCCTCCTTCATCTTCTTCTCCTTCGTTGCCGCCTGTCGCTGCTCCTGCTCCACGAGCGAGTAGTCCACTCCGTGGCACGTCTTGCGACCCCCCGAGCCTGACGCCTCGGCATTGCTGTACCTCGCCTTCTCCTCGTAGGGCCGCTTCTCAGCCTTGGACATGTTCTGCAAGCAAAATTGGGGAGTTCTGGAAGTTATCTGTCGGACAACGAGACTTTGTTTACTTACAGCCCACAATGGCGATGCGATTTCTGGCATCTCTCGCATAGATAGCCGAATCCCTTTGTCCGCCTTCTTCTTCTGAATCTCCAGCATGAAGAAGAAAAACGGTTGGCGCTTCTTGCTCGACATTTAGTAAACTTTTCCGTTTGTGAAGCCGGCAAAGATAAAGTGCATGTGCACAAGACGCGACAAGATGTCAAAATGCGAACTACCTGCTGGCCGCTACACCCTGCACCGCGCTGAGAGCGAGAAGGCGAACGCCGCGCGAACAGTCTTGAGAACAGTTTCGAAATCATCGACAATCACATCTACGCTATGGTAGAGTATTCCCTCTTGTTCTTCCTTAAGAATATTACGCAATGGCTACACAAGGTACGCAAGAAAGCCCGCGTTGGAAGATAAGAAAGGAGACATTATGACAGAAATTCTGAACGGAACTTCATCCAATAAAAAATCCTTATTTGAACCGTTGAGTACAAATCATTCGCCGGATCTTGCTTTGTTTTGACAGCTGCATCATTACGCATTTTTTACGTGATTTTTCACAATTGCAAAATAGAAGAGGAAAACCACTCAAAATACATTCAATTCTATTTTAATTCTTGAAAAGTCGCTGCTAGCTTAGGTCTGATTAGTTGAGGGAGGGGAATTCTGAGAAACAAGAGAGAAAAACAGTGTTAAATGGCGACTTTGGGTGAAGAAGTCACCCTGGATCGAACCTTGAATGATATTTTCAAGGAAGGTCACAAATCTCTACAGAATTTGGACAAGAGAAACGATGCGACCAACAGCCCAGAGTTTCAGGTATACCCTAAATGCCCACCAACCAATTTTCAGATGTGATCATTCGTAATTGCTGTGTTTTCAGATGGAAATCAAAAGATGCATGAAACTCTTTGAGGATGCCACTCGCCTGGTCAGTGCAATCGGGATGTTCAGCTCGAATGAACGATATGAGGAAATTCCCACAAACCACCTGAAGTACCTACTTCTGCCCTATTTCCTCGCTCAACTAACACAGAAGCTCTGCGGTGGCGATCGGAAGGAAATCGTGGATGCTTCGGAAGTGTACTACAGAGATTTCTTGAAGCGCTGCTCGGATTACGGGCTGGCGGAGGGAGTCTCCTTGGCACTAGCGAGGCCCTCGAATGGAGGCGACGGCTCTGCTGGCGAGATCGCAATGCTGATGCGAATGGCGGAAGGGAGAAATGCAAAAGTGCAGAAATATCGGCAGAAAAAAGAACTCCAGGACAGAATTAATGAGCTGAAGGTGGCTATGGAGAGGGAAGAGTTGGACGAAGAGCAGCAGAAGGAGTTTTACGTGAAGATGCTTAAATCTTGTGTGATGGAGTGCGAGGAAGACCTCGCCAGTGTAGCGACGGAGAAGCAAATGCTAGAGTATGGCAGCAAGATGGGCGGCAAGGATGACTCCAAGCCTCCTCCGCGAGGGCCACCCTTGAAGCCTGTGATTATCACGAGGGATGCCGTTCAGCAGGCAATTTATGGCGCTGGTTATCCGAGTCTGCCGACAATGACTGTGCAGGATTTCTATGATCAGCGCGTGGCAGAGGGAATATTTCCAGATCCAACAAAAGCCAGCGCAGAACCACGTCAGAAGAGTCTGCAGGACAAGACAGAGCAAGACTTGGCGCAAGAAGAGGAGCAAGAAGCAGCCGAGAACGACAGACTGCAGGATGCGGACGATGTGGATTATCTAGAGAGGGCGCGAAGGATGGATGAGTTCAAGGATGAGGTGCGCCGAGGCGATGGAAATCGCTACAATAGAAGTTGAAGAATAAAGTGTTCTCCTGTATCAAATCTTGAATTGCTTGAATTGAGGTTGAATGGGGGATTTAAAAAGACCACAAAAAACTCCCCTGCTGACAGCGCTATTGTGGACTTTCCCGCGAGAGGCGCTGCATTGCTCAGTAAATTTAGGGGCTGAGGGTGTGTCGTTGCGAAAAAATTTATCTCGTAAAATGCCCCACTTTTCCGCCTAGCTGGTGCCCGGAGAATGCTCAGAGGAGTTCCAGTGCGTGCTTAAGATTGTGTACAAGTGGAAAACACTGCCCAGGGGGTGGTTTTCGTGTGGTTTCCAGCTGATTTGTCTTCCCGTTGCCGTCGTCGGACTCCATCATGGGGATGTCTGAACCCATCGATAGCCACTACGAAGTGCCCATCATAGCCAAGCTGCTCCACAAACTTCCGCACTACAACATCACCTTCCATCGTATCGCGAACACAACGTTCCGGCCAACGGATGCCGTCTACTTGGAGGTACAAAGCGACTTCTTCTCCCTGGGGGGCCGAGTCGAACCCACGCTCATTTTCACTTTGCCTCACCTTTGCAGAGTCTCGGGATTCTGGGCTCTGTTCCAGCCGCTCTGCTGATCGTCTCGCTCTTCGGGCTGCTGCTCTACCTCATGACGCGTTGCTGCGACCGGAAGCCGCGTCCTGCACACTCCATCAAGAGCCTCAAGATCACGCTCTCCATCGTCACTGTGCTGTGCTGCGGCGCAATCGGGTTGGGGCTCTACGGCAACGACGACTTGCACAATGGGCTCTTGGAGGTACTCACGGCCGGCCGGAAGGTGGACAGTATCGTGTCTTCCGTGAGGAATCAGGTGAGAACTCAAGCAAAGTAGCTTTAGATCGATTTCTGAGCGAAATCTCAGCTTCAAATCGAATCTGACCTCTGAAATTTTATGACGAGGATTTGTGACTGGAATGAATCATGTTTCGAGGATATGATGACTCACTCTGCAAACTCTGAAATTTAAAATAAGAGCAATATAATACTCGACAAGATAATGCAGAGATGATTTTTCTTACATTCCTCACATCTCCTCAAGTTGTGATTAATAACAGCAATATCCATTGTATGAAAGTTTAATGAACTCAAAAGTGAAGAGAATCGATTACTAAGTTATTATCATCCTGCCTTTTATACGACCGGTCCTCTGCAAGGACGTTAAGAAATCTATCTCAGTCCCATCGATGGCTGATCAAATGTCATATATCTCTGCAGACCCACATTCTGGAGAACACTTTGGCGATGAAGATAAGGCCTCAGCTAGTGGAGTTGGCGGATATCTTTGACCAGCCGGCGTCCAATCAAACGGCTCTCTCGCAACTCATCCTGGCGCTGAACGTGGTGCAGGGAAACGTGACCATCGCCATCAATGCCGCCGGAGACATTCGTCGCCCACTGATGGGGATTGTGATGTCGCACTTCCTGAATAAGGGCGACCAGTGGGAGTTGATCCGGTGGCCGGGCACTGTGGCCATCCTGGCGCTCCTGCTCGT
Source organism: Phlebotomus argentipes (assembly GCF_947086385.1). Lineage (NCBI taxonomy): Eukaryota > Metazoa > Arthropoda > Insecta > Diptera > Psychodidae > Phlebotomus > Phlebotomus argentipes. The sequence continues at coordinate 718,696 of NW_026776181.1, read as the reverse complement.
GCTCTGCGCTGTGCTTCTTGTGGGCGTTGCCAGACACTCGCGCTGCGCTCTAATTCTCTTTAGTGTGTGCGGATTGTTGGCCGTGACGGGCTCCTGGCTCATGTCCGGACTCTACCTGTCCACGTCCGTGGCTGTGGGTGATTTGTGCATCGATCCGGCAGAGTATCTCGCCTCGGAAGCTCCTCACGAGATGCCCACAGATGTTTTGCTGTACTACACTCAGTGCGAGAGTGTGCGCTCGAATCCCTTCACGCAACGTCTGCGGGAATCCCAGAACTCCATCAACAACGCCCGCACTGCCATGTCGACTGTGTCCAAGGTGTCTCTGGTTCTGTTTAAATCGGCCGGATTGCAGCCAAAGTTGGGCGCTGTGACGGCGGACTTGAATCTGAGTGAGCGACTTCTCACTCAACTCACCGCCCTCGTGGACTGCAAGGCGATTCACTACAATTATCTCACGGCAGCACGCGGGTTGTGCGATGATGGCCTCATGGGATTAGTGCTAATGCTCATTGCCAGCTTTATCGCTGCAATTCTGCTAACAGTTATGGTTTGGGTGGATTCTCATACTTGGATCTACATTCGCAAGAGGTAAAAGAATTGGACTCGCCTCGCTTTTATTGCCACTGACACGTGTGTTCTGTCTCATTTTGTAGAAATGATTATTCCCAAGTGGAGGAACCCTCCTACATTTCCCACCAGCCGCAACAGAATCATCAAACTATGGCCAGAACACTGCCTCGCAACCATAATGGGTGAGTTGGACATCATTTATTCATAGTCTGTCGGTGAAATATTAAATTTTTCTTTATGTCTAATTTTTCTCTTCCAATTTTCCAGACCACCAGCCATCAGTGGATCTCACACTTTGGCCCACGGTGGGAAGAGGCATCATGAGATGATGGCTCACCCACATGTGCATCCCCACCACGGCACGATGCGCCCGATGGGCACACACACCCTGGGTCGTCTGCCGTCGCACAACCACAGTCCTGGCCACAATATGCCGGGTCCCAATAATGGCAAGTACGCGACGCTCAGCAAGCAGTGCAAAACGCTGGAGGCAAACGACTTCTACTGAAATTCAGCCGCCTGTGGCGACCCGCACGGCAACTCGTCTCACGCTCACCACCATCATCATCACTACTCGGATGGGCATCAGGTGAAGATCCAGACACAGCAGCAACCGCTCGCCGTGGGCTCTATGGCCACGATGAGACGCCCAGTGGCGCGAGAGGACGTCATTCCGAGCGCCATGGACAGTGCGATGTACGAGCGTGACAAGCAGATCTACAAGTGCTCAACGATGCGCCAGGGAGGGCGTTTCGACGGCAAGGGTGGCGGCATCATGAAGCCGGCTATTTTGAATTGCCCTTTGCCGGAGATTCCGCACAAGGGCGATGAGCAAGTGCTGTCGGCTGAAGAGTTGAAGGTCTCCACGGCGCGAAATCAACAACGAACACTTAAAATGCCACCAAATGCAAAGGCCATTCCGCCGCCCAAGATTCTCTCGCCGCTGCCGAGTGAGTTGGGCGGTGTAGCGGTCAAAGGAGCGCCCCCAGAGAGTAAGTCAGTAGTTGTGGTTCCGCCGACCACAACGCCCACCTCTATGAATCCCAATGACGAGTCAAACTACGCCGTGACTGAATTGTAAAGACGCAAGGGTCGCTGCAGGCCTCTTCCCCATTTCTTCTTCATTCTCAATCGCTGTAAGTACTATCTTTCATTGTGCAATCATTGTCACTCTTTTGTAATATGATGGAAAAGCCCAGATATCGAGGGTGAGTCGAAGTTACTAAGGATGAAAAAAAAATAGGAAAAGAAATGTGACTTCCGCAGTCAGTGAAGGTTTGAAATGTTGGACCTGATGAACTGTGTGCGGGAGGATTTTGTTGTGTTTTTGTCAGTGAGGGAGCAACAGAGAAATTGCTGTTGAATTTTTTTCCAGAAATTTATAATAATAATATGCAAGTGTTCTTGAAGACTATCACACTCTTTGTTTCAACTGTTCATAAGACATAATAAATATTCGCCAAATTGGAGTTAAACTCAAGCTCAATAAGAAAGAATAGTTTAATATCGGGAATTATAGTGCCAAATCTTTTCTAAAAAAAAAAAATACACACAATAGAATAATTTTTGTTAGAATCACTCAAACATCAGATGAAATACAACGACTTTAGATCTAAATTTACGATGTTGGAAAAAGTGATGAAACAGTGGAGAAAGAGTATGATTTTCGTCAGTCGCTGCGACTTTTTTTTTAGATGATTCAAATAAACTTTAATTGTTGGTTGAATATTTACAGAAGAAGAGGAAAATTTGAGATAGTGTAGAAATTATAGTTCGATCTCTGTAATATCCATTTGACATAAGAAGATGTGTAATAATCTTAAACGATCCTCTATTAGTGAGAGCTGATTTTATCAAAGATGATGATAATGATATAAAATAGTTGATATGAAGAAGCGTATTTCAAAGGAATTTTTATAGTGATTTTCTACACACGAGCGTCTTTTTTATGAGAATGAAACAAACAATAAGTGGAAAATACTCATAGAATGCAATAGAGTTGATAACTAACAATGCCAATAAATAAAAATAGCGAGAAATATGAAAAGAACCAAAGAATATATACACAATATTAAAGAAAAGAAATTGATTAAAAATGAAAACACTCAATTTTCTAGTCACAATTTTTGATCTCAATCCTTTATATACACATTTTAATGTATAGAAAGACGGAATATATGTATGGGAGACAGAGAGAAATACTATTGTAATGAAAATTAGTTTATACCTTGATAGAAAGGTGGATGGAAAAGTACTTGAAAAGCAAAAGAAAAAAAGAAGTTAAATGTCTAATGTATATTTATATTCAAGTATAAGAATTAAGAAGAAAATGTTGGCAAGGAGTTCCTCTTTGAACCCCAAAATATAATCCCCAAAAATATTGATATTATCAATGTGAGCAAAGGAGGGTGACTTTATGAGAAAATGCTATAGAGGACTTTGATGTTGAGGAGACAATTCTCATTAACTAATCAAATTCATTAATCAGTAAATTAAAAAAGAGATAACTCGCAAAGTAAGTGAGGACGTGAATCTCATTTTGACTATAAAGAAAATACGCATGAAACTGAATAAGACTCGCTCATTTTTTTGTCTACTAATATAAAACACACTCCACTTTTATTATTGATCTCTTTCTTATTATTTATACTTTTTTACCTAAATCAATTTTATACTTTTTCACTGGTTTTTTGTAATGCCACAATAACGAATAAAATAGAGAAGAAACTATGATTGTAATATTAAGAGATATAAAAAAGAGAATACACTAGAGTTCATAGATTTATCAAAAAAAAGAAGAGAAACGTAAATGGAGGGAAAACTTAACCAAAAAGGCAATAGATAAAAGGTTTTCTAGATATATTAGAAATTTAAACAAATATAATAAAAGAAAAATAGTGCAATAAAAGTTCTTTGACATTTATTATAATTTAACTAAATCATATCTGATTTAAAACTAACATTTTTAATTTATACTCATCACAATATTGTGCAATATTTCACCTGTTTTTTTTTACATACTTTGTGGGCATCATCAAAGAATAACTCTTTCAATTTTTTTAAATCGAATTTTACAAGTATAAAGGTAATAGTATTTTTTTTTCTCCGTATGGAGAGAATAAAAAGAAACACATTTTTAGAAATAGTAAATTAAGAAGCAGAAAATTTAGGAATTTGGGAAGAGTAAATAAAGTGATAAAATAACAATATAGGAATTTCTCTTAATAGTTTCTACAAGAATAGCCGTAAATACTAAGTTTAGCATAAGTTCATCATGTTTTCTCTTTAGTTAATTGCCAATTGTAGATTCTCTCACTTAGTGTTGAGCTTCTTGAACGTTCGTGGACGTTCCACTGCTCTGACTAACATTCCGGGAATGTCCAGCACTGACTGACGTTTGCACCATGGGCGTTGGCGGGCTGCGATTGCCAGGAATTGGGATGGAACCGCCAGCAATTTGCATGTGATACCTGAAATACAAGGCATTAATCTCTAATGTTGTGTCCTATGCGCACAAGTAATCTCACTTGTAGATGTTTTCTGTACTCTCCACGACTCCCTGGGTCAAGTTGAGACTGCGCCCCTTAATGCCAGTCTCCTTAGGCGGCGGTGACCACCAGTTGAAAACACTTCCCACAATCGGCACATGCCTGAGAATCCCATCCTGCCAGAGTTTCTCATCGGACTCCCTCTGCAAATCCGCAGTCACAGTCTCAATGCCCTTCTTTACAATTTCCGACATGGAGTCCAGCACCCTCGAGTTCTCCTGGACACTCTTGCCCACGGAAATCACCACCTCCAACAACTCCTCGACATCCGTCTCTTCCGTCACCATGCCCAGCTTCACACAAATCAGTCCATCTTCGCCCTCACCCAGCGTAAAGGCGCTGTCTGTGGACCTCAGCGCCTCCACGAGGTCAGTATTGAGCTTGTTCAATTCTGTCTTTGCCTGGTCCGTGAGAAGAGTCTCCCAGCCATCAGGCACGAAGCGCACGCCGCCAAGTCCCGCCCAGTCCGGCAACGAGATGAGTCTGAGCACATCGCTGCGCTTCACAATCTCCTGGAATGTCACCTTGTGGCGCTCTGTGGCCTTCAAGATGCCCACCTGAAGGTCCAGACAGGCAGCAAAATGCTCCAGATACTCAATCGTGGGCACAGCCTCCCCGAGACTCATCTCGAAAGGACAGAAGCGAATGGCAGTACCGTACACAGCATGATCAATGATTTCAAGATCAACTCCCGGACAATCGCGCTGGATTATCTCGCCCAGCCATTCATTCATGCGATCCAGATAGCGAGATTTCTCTACATGCTCACCCTGAACAGCGGTCTCTGTGTCCGTTTCCGGGGATTTCTGGTGGAATTGAAACACCACGACACTCACGGAGATCTCAAATAAGAGCTGGAAAGAGAATTGTGTGAGCAAATGACTATTTCTCATTAGATACTTGCTTACCGAAGCATTGAGAGGCTCATGAACAAGATCCACGACGGATATTCCGGAATCTCCTCCTGGTTTCTTGCTCTGTAAATGATTTTCGCATCAATTCGAATGTTTTCTTTTTATTTCTGAATCTATTAACAAAGAAAACTCACCAAAATTCGCACTCCTGCACACTTGGAGAGGATTTCATAAACCACTCGCACGGATTCAAAAGCCATCAAGATTCTGTCGGAAATCAAATCACGGCCGAGTGCTTGCAGAGTTGTCCACAAGGTGAGAGAATTGAGTCGTCTGGACACAATTGGATCGGATTCAAACACAGACAAGGCCACATTTTGGATTTGACGATGCAGCAGCTGCAAAGAGATCGTCGAAGATCAGTTACTTGAACAAATAGTGTGTGTTTGGGAAGCATTACCACTACAGGAAGACTTGGCACGGCCAGCCAACTACCCAGGCTTAGAGACATGGAGTCACAGAGCTCACGCACATCTCCGCTTCCTTGAGCCGTGGCCAGAGCGGCCAGAGAGTGACCTCGGCAGTGAAGCCACACATTCGCCGTCCGGCAGACATCGTAGAGTTTCGGAACATTATCCACGAAGCCACAAACCGAAGCTCCCACATTGGCAATCACAAACAGCGGCACACGCTTGTTGGCCACGTCCGTCGCAATGAGCCTCTGCAGAGTAGCCACATCCATTGTGCCCATGCTACCGGCAGTGCTGGGCACCACACGAATGCACTCAGCCGGCAGTCCCAGCTGCCGGCAAGCGTACTGCAGTGCCACGAGGCCACTATTCTCAGTCACATACATGCAGGGGTTGGCCAGAGCTTGAATTCCCGCCTCCAGGTATCCGGGACATCGGGCAACGATGGCCAGTCGCACAGCCCTCAGCACACACTCAGTGCTGTCGTTGTGGTAACTCGTGGAGCTGTCGCTGAAGCGAAAGATGTGGGAAAGCCATCTGTTTGTGTCCGAAGCGATCTTCGTAGTGACTCTCAGCAGTTGACTTCGCCGTAGATGGCTGAGATAGGCCACAAAACTGTGAGAAATTAGGGCCAATTGGCTGACATCATTGAGGGGTGGCAATGAGTACTCCGGCTCTACGTCTGTGTCTGTTGTGCAGATCAACGTTTCCAGACCTGCAACAATTTCAGCCGCATCCCGTCTCTCGGGGGGCAGAAAGCCCGCCACGGGTGTCTGCGGCGCCGCAGGAGTGCCGCCTGTGGCTTCCGGAGACGTCTTAAGGTTTTCCATAGACTGGATTAACTGCGTCGCACGATTCTCCAACTCAACCAGGCCACTTCGCACCTGCTGGGCAGAGAGGCTTATCAGTTCATTCACTCGGATCCAAGACTTTACCCACGCCCCGAGACCTATTTTCCCACACAATATCTCACCGTCGATGCTGGAATCTCAGCGACATGGTCTGTCTGTTGGGCTTCACTCTTCTCAGCCGGTGGTTGCTCCGGGAGACTCGTCACATCTTGCTCTGCCATCGTCTCGAAAATGCACGGCAATTGTCAATCACACCAATACTCCTCTGCACGAGAAAACCACTCAAAAACTGTGGTATTTTTGGGAGTTTTCTTCTTGCAAATCGTTTTCGTGGCACTTTGACATTTCATCTGCCCAGTGCTGCCAATCTTGCCCCGTTTTGGGCGTTAAACGAAACTGGCGGGGGAACAATGCCCACACTTCACAGAAATCAGCTGATCGATCATCTTGCCGGTGTGTTTACATTTCTTCTCTCAATCTTTTCGCTTTTCATTAGTTTTTCTCTCCCCGAAATAGAATTTTCTTAATTTTCACGTGTTCGGTGTGAGTGGGAATAGTTAGTGAGTGATGAAAATAGTGTAAATACTGAATTCTAAACGATCAATCTTCTGCGAAAAGCAGCATTGAGGTAATTATCATAGAACAGCAATTATTATTCATTATCTTTGCATTTCGTACACATAAAAGAGACACATGAGTACTTATTGTCACGTTTGAGCTGTGGAAAGGTCAATTCTTGCCGCGGTATTTAGTAGACATGCTTTCAGAAGAATGGACCTTTTTTGAGGTTAGATTCCATCATAGGCGCCTTTTTCACAACCTGCCGCGATGTTTCCAGGAAAAAGTCGTCCCCTCTGAGGATTTCGAGAAGGAGCACAATCAATCGATTCTCAGCAAGTCACACAATGTGTGTATTTTGCTAAATAGAGACACTATTGTTCACTCTCTGGAGCGAATGGGTGTCTTTTCTCTGCCCTTTTACTATCAGGTTTATTTTCTCGGGTCCTTTCTCTGTGCCTGTCGAGGGGCTCCTTTGATGCCTTGACGCATCCAAAGAGGCGAGAGGACAAGAACCACTTGACTGCTCTGCATGACGTCGAAGGGTATTGAATGGCGAGTCACAGGCACACAATGCAGCTTCTTTTCTCAGCGTCTCTGGGATGCAGGAATGGAGAGAATGAGCTCAAAATTGCCAGGCCTTTGTCAAAAAGAGAGAAAAAAAAACAACCCATGAATTGGGAATAATAAATGAGGCCAGGGCGGATTGATTTTGCCTCAGACAACAATCGGATGAATTAATGGGGAAATACTATTGAAAGATCTCTGTTTGAGCCACTCTAAAACCTTTTTCCCATTCGAATTTACAAATTTGACCAAGAACACGAGTTTTATTCTCATCTTTGGCTCATCTTTGCACGTATTTTTGGAACTCGATGACCTTTTGCGCAAATTTCGGGCTCTTTCCAGTTCAGTGAACACGCGTGGGGACAAGGAGTGATTCCTCGTGGCTGTTTTAACTGAAACACTATTCAAACCTGTGGTTCTGGGAAAAAGATAATGATCTGCATTCCACTGGATTCTCTACTGGACTGAATGTGTGTTGAATATATCCAAGAGAGTTCGAAAAATTCATTTAAACGTGTGTCAAAGATCAGATTCGAAATAGAATTTAGAAGGTTTAGAAAAGAGGCGAAAAACCAATCACTTTGCTCAACCTGTGAAAGACTGAGACTGGAAAATATCACGACAGTCTTTAAAAGGCACATAAATAGAAAAGTTAGATTGGATATCAGAATACTTTGGCTGGTTTGTAATGAGCGGAAATTATTTTTGTGGTGTGTTTTCTGCGATATGCTATCCCAAAATTCTCATTCTTTTTCCTATTTTCCGATATTGGCTTTTCTATGTGTCGGCAGAAAAGAGTCGATCTTCGGTTCAGCCCTGATAATGAGGCGAGGGAAATTAACATTCCTTTGAGGGTAACAAAAAGAAATACCTATAAATTATCTTTTATGGAATATTTCTTTTCAACACAAGCATCTTGTGTAGGTAGCTTTCCAGTGTAGAATCTGTCGATTTATACGAAATTTTAAAGCTATTAATCTCTCTATTTTTTTCTTAAGTCAAATCGCCTTTTTGTTTCCATGCCGATGATATTTAATTCGATAGAATCGTTAGAATGTCAATAGGCAACCGGCGGTTTTTTCTTGTTGTTTTTGTGGGGAGTTCGCAAAGATTTTGTGGTGAAAAATAACCCGGATTTTAAGTGCAGGAATGCCTCATCATCAATTCCAATTTTTCGGATGATCATGTGAGTCTTCTCATACTGCGGAGAGTGGTTCTTTGAATGAGCAATTGAATTTCTCGGTCGAAATGGGTGTGTGTGAAAATCATCCCGTGAACCGTGGAGACTGCGTGCAGACAGGGAGAGAAGGAAAGAAGAATGCCCAAAAAGTTGATGATCATCGAACGAGTTGTACGGCACAGAGGAATTCTCTGATGCTTCGCGTCCCTCCCGCGACTCCGCCTGATACAGTTGTTTGACTGCGTTGCACTTGTGAGAAAGATCTCAACTCTTTTCTGCCTTGTGGATCTCCTGCAGTATGTGTATGTGGCCAGTTTGTTCCATTTTTCCTTATTATACACGGCACATCGTGTTTTTTCCTCGGCGATGCACCTCCTCATTCTCTGCGATCGTCTCTCTCTCTTTGAAAGAACGTAACAACGCCAAACAATCCCCAATGCAGCTTATTATCTCGCGTTGCCTCTTTGCTCACTTCTTTTCACCGTGTCATCCGCGCGTCCGGCTCCCCTCGATATGGGCTCACACCGTGTGGATTGTCGCTGGGGTATTCTTCTTCGTCGCTCCAGCAAACTCGTATACGCGACCGAGATGCTCTTGTGTCATTATGCTGTGTGATGTGTGGCTGGACTTCCATTCCAGGCATTAATTCCAGTCTAGGCCCCCCTCGGCAGACCCCCGAGCCTTCGGTTCGCCTTCTTGGCCGCACAATGAGTCACATGAAACACTTCACACAGGCCTCGATCTTGGACTGGTTGCCATCTTCTCTTCGCCTTCAACTCCAATATATCGCTTAGACACGAATAAATGCAAGTTTATTCAGACTTTTTGCAGTGATTCTCTTCAATGCTGTTCGATCACTGTTTGGCATGAGTCGTGAAATTTCTCAAAATCAACAGTAGGAATTGCTGCAGATTGAACGAAATTGACTTAGCCTTTGATAAACGCTTATTTTACTGAAGAATACTTCTAATTAAAGCTATTCCTAGCTCCACATTATTCAACTTCATTTCCAAAATTCTATACAAGCTCACTAAACTGTATCTGAATTCGAATACACTCAATTTGATTCAGGTCAAAATTCAAATAATAACACTAAAGCATGTAAAATTACAGACCTTTATTCTATCCCATGAAATCCACTTGTGTTGTGGTTGAAAACTCGATTATTTACCTTTCTAAGAATCTGCCGGGGATATTTTTCTCAAGATTTGCCTCTTTTTGATCTATCCTAAAATAATTCTTCTGATGAGACACTCCTCGATGTAATCTCTTTTCATAGAAGTGCACGAGTTGGGGATTTTCTCTGTGAAATGATCCTTTTCTTCTTGCTTTTTTTTAACTTCCCTCCATTCGCCACGCGTGACGATGTCTCGAAGGAGTGCTGCAAGAAAGCCATATTTCCCAGCAACAGTCTCTCTAGAGAGACGAGAAAAAGCGTAGGTACTTACGCATTTTACACACATCTCGTGGCCAAAGAAAGTCTTGAAGGTGAGATGTAGAGTGTGTGTGGGTTTTTGTAGTAAAATAAATAAATAATATTTAACCGAGAAGAGTATAAAAGAAAAAAGAAAGAGGATGAAACAAGCCAAAGACGGAGTAAAGATAAAAGATTTTTTGATGGATAAAATGACTTCTCTTGGAGTTTCTTGTGCACACATATATAAATATATTTGCTGAAGATGGTTTGTTGTATTTTTTGTGGCTGTTTGGCGGCACTCCTTAGCACACCAGAAGAGTTGTAAAAGTTTCTGACACTGAAAGAAAATCTCGACTGTGAGAATATGGCCACATTATTTCACAAACTGTTCAACTCTTCTATTTGTTCAGAATCTTCTGCGTTCGTCTTTTTTTTTCTTTTTCACTGAAATTCCAAAGAACTGCAATAATTTTCAACTCTCAGCGATAAATTCATTCACACTGATACACTTCAAGAGACTCTCAGAAGAGTGGATTCGGTGAAAAAGTGACCTTCAGGGGGAAAATGAAGAGAGAGATGAAGGAGCAAAATAGACGTATTTTATGAAGTTTGTGATTTTGGGAGAAGATAAAGTGTGAGACACATAAAATTTCGCCCAGAGAAACTATCGTAGACAGAGCATGGTATTGTGTAACCGTCAAGCAAATTTTCTTATCAACATCCAAGCGTAAACTGATGTGTAAATAATAAAAGTGAAGTCGTAAAGTTTATTTTACCATGCACACCGCATTTCAGTCGGACGATGAAGGGATTTCCTATTGCTCCTTTTCCCAGGCACTTCGCTTGGAGTAAAGCCTCGAACACACACAAAGCGAATTCTCACTGTTTATAAGCATGAAATGTCGCAGTTTCTAAATTAAAAACTATTTATTGATATAGGTTTGCAAATCTTAATTGGATTACAAACAGGATTGGCGTCTTTTTCCCTTGAAAAGTTGTGGTAGACTAAAAACTCAATTTATTACCCAGTCAGATTTAGCTCTTTATTCCATGCCTACTAATTTAAACATCCCTTAAACACATTTTCAACAATTTTACAAAAGGTTTTTAATAAGCAAATTTCTTGTGCTTAGTAGTGCTGATACTCAACCGTGTTTTAAGAATGGCGGGATGATTTTATTGCAGAAAATTGTTTAGATTGATAAATGTGACAACTCATACGAAATTAACGAGCTATTAGTGTTTTGTCTAAATTAAAAGAGAAATACGATGAAATCCCAATTCATAATTCGTTCCCACAGAGATATCTTTGCTTATGCATAAAAAGTAAGTGGAATAACTTGATTGTAGAATTTGAATTTCTGTCCAAGTGATCCTCCAGAGACCAGGAAGATCTTGTTAGATAATATTTGCAAGGTTGTACCGCGCGTATGATGAACACTTTGTGATCATCTCCAATGCGCCTCTCGATGATGATGATGAGAAAAATGCGCGTCTGAAATGATGGGAATAAGATGCAGTGATTGGGGCCTTCTGTATGGTTGTATACCAGGAATTGATGTTCAATCATAAAGTGGTTCAACAAGAAGATTGTCTCTTCATTGCTAAAATGCCGCCTTGAACTTCATTCCAGCCAGCATTCTCGCCTTTGAGAGTTGCGCGAGGAGGAAGTTTGTGTGATCGCACGGTGATCATCTTCAATGGTTTGGTGGCAGATGAGGAGGAAATTCTCCACAATCGCGCTCCTCTGCCGCGCACTGGTGTGACGACAGAATTCAACAGTGCGCGCGGCTTAATCAGGCAGCCAAGAGTCAGGTTCATGGTTAGTTTTATTCACGTTTTTTTCCTTCCTTTTACACTCTCTGGGTGTCTCCTCTATTTTTACAGGCATTTAACATCTCGCAACAATCTCTCGCATACACGATCTCTTTGCTCTTTTTGTTACTAACATTTTATTATGTATTATCTTGTGGTGCGCAAACACACTCAGAGAGAGAGAGGGACCCTCTATTTATTCACTCGTCTTTTTATCCATCCAGTGTGGGTTGGAGGCTCACACAACTTGTAATTTTTTTCTACACTTTTAACTTCTTTAATACCATCGAATCTTGTACTATATTCTGTGATGGTTTTCTGCCTGTGCCTTCATGAGATCAGTCGCATGGGTGTTAGATAGAGAGAGAGAGAGAGAGAGAGAGAGAGATAGAGAAAGAGAGAGAGAATGAGATGATAATGTGAAAAAGGCCGACATGGAGAAGTTGTTTTCTTTTTTTCTCTCCACTTTGTATTTCTGCTGTATTCTCCATGAGTGGATACTATACAAAAATTCCATGCAAACGCACTAAATGATGAATTCAGTGAATCAGATGATGGAAGAGGGATGGGAAGATGAGAAATCCAAGCACAGAGAGAAAAGTATTCAAGCTTTTGCATGTATGTATGTGTCCGACAGAAGAAATATCCAACATGAAGGAGAAGAGAGAGAAGATCAGTGGAAAAAAGTTGAAGGCTCCACATTCCTCAAGTTCAATTATGTTACCTTGTTTGAGAAGACAACACAGAGGCTTAAATATCCATGCGACGCGGGGAATATCACTGAGAGAAGTTTTGCCTTTTGAATTTTTGTTGATCATGCGAGAGGATCGTTTGTGTGATCACTCAGAGGCGCGCGATCCTTATTTAGAAGTTGTGTGTTCATTTTTATTAGCATTTTGAAGATTGGCACATTCGCGATCGATTGCAGAGAGGGAAAAGGGTGGCGATAGAATTCTTCTCAACGAAGATCACTTGATCTTGTTGAGTCAGAGAACAAGAGGAATTTCTCACTCTGGACTACACAGTAAAACATACATCTCGGAATGGGTTGAGGAATAAGGAGAGAAGAGGAGAAGAAAGATGAGGAGAAGAGGGAGAATATGAACAATTCTTGGAATAGTCGTGCCTCGATGATCTTCATTTATGTCAAAATATCATCTTTCGTCTTCTGGACTCTCTCTCTCTCCCTCGCTCTCTCTCTCTCTCTTGCTGCGATCGCGCCTGAGAATACCAGACAAAGTACAAGTGTGAGATGGAGTAGAAAACCGGTCCATTTGTACGCTCATGAATACGTGAACTTTTCAAGTTTTATGCTCACTCATCTCCTCGGCCTATTGGAAAAATTGTACAACTCAATTCCAGTTGCTGGCCAGTGGAGGAGCGACCAAATACAACACTTCCAAGCTGATCGGTTGGGCATGGAAGTGTTCTCTGGGTGGAAAAGGCACATAAGCATACCAATGCGACCTTGAATCTGATTCCAATGTGTGTTTTGTCGGGGTGTATATAGTATTTTGTATGTTTGGAAAAAGAATTTCATCCAGTCAACCGGCCGTCACACGACCAAACTGAGACCGGGACGTGACGGCACGAGGAAAGGTGGAACAAGACACGGAGAACATTAACATTTACACAACAAACTTGGCTCTCCTCATGTATATTTTTCGGGGGACGACACACAATTAAAATGGAGATTTATACCACTGATATTATACATTTTTCATTAAGCACCGAACCAACCTTTGCGTCAGAGGCGCACACACACACACACACACACACACTAATATGGGGACGAGTTAAGGTATCCAGCAATCTGATATATTCACACATTTTGTGTACGAATTCTATAGTAAAATCCATGGTGAGCACTGGCGTAAATAAGCCGGAACTGCATATTAAGGACTCCAAAATTAGGACAGAAAAGCTAAGTGAGAGACTATTAATCAGAAGGGAGTAAATTTGGGAGGAAATATATTTTCTATTAATTCCTGTGTTGAATGGAAATTCTGTTTTATAAGTCTGTGATTTCATCCAAAAGAAATTTTTCTGAGTTTCATATAAAGAACTCTACTTATTGAAGATTTCTCGGATGGGCATTAAGTATTTAAATTAATATAGTATACTTTGATGTACGTGAAATAATTTAATTTTAATAACTCGGTATCAAAATATTGATTTTACAATTTCGCTAATGAGTGTTTCGAATAGAAAAAAATTTAAGAGGTAATGTTTAATTTAATTTGAATGTCACAATAATAGTTTGTTGAAATTTACTAAGGCTTTTACTTACATATATCAGAATTGAGATCAATATAAACGGTGTAACTATTTGCACGGTACGCCAATGATGATGTGCCACAAGAGTTCCATTCCGATCTCAACACGCAAAGTTTTCCGTGATGTGGAAAAATTTAACGAAAAATGCGGCTAATTTATGGGCTGTTTTTAGTCGCAATTCATCACGCTTTGGGGTCTTTAAGACCTGCCAAAAGGGCGCTGTAAAGATAACGAAGAGTTTGTTTCCGAATCTTTAAACAAAAAATCCAGAAAAGTTCAGAGGAGAAGACGAAAAAACCCACTGATTAGAGACAAGTTTCAGAGGAGGTTCTCAAAAATCCGGTAAATCCGGAAAGTGGATCCTCCTTGGTCATATCTTCCCAATTAAACTTTCTTATCTCTCCACGACGTGGAGAAGGAGAAAGACGAAAACCCGTCATTCAACACGCCGCACATCTCTCGATATCTCTCTAACAAGCACAGCTTGCCAGTGCCTGGTTTCATATCCAGTAATTCTCTCTGTCGGCAGGAAAAAAAGCCACGCTATACATCTCTTTGGCAGGCACACTAGCGTTACTGCTCACTGTATTTGCAAAACCGTGACATTGAACGTTGATTTTGAATAATTTGTCTTTTGCGAATGATATTTAAATATGAATGATGTGTTCAATACGAATGTATGACTTTTTTTTTAGTCAGCACCACTGCGGTGAACCTCATATTTGACTCACATTATTTATGTGGCAGACAGTGAGTAATTTTTACAGCAAACACCATTAATGCAAATTAACATGGTTTTTCACTCACATCATTTTCATTGACGTGGTGAAAAATTTTCGGAAATTTGCACGATATAGCCATTGATTCTCACCTGTTGAATGGTTATAATTGGCTTTAGATGGAAATTTTTGAATTTTTTACACACGTGAAAATGATCTGGCAAAGACAGTGCGCAACTCAAAGTTGGGTTTATTTAATTGACTTGACTTCTCAAACTTGAAGCAGACAGTTTTTACAATGTTTTATTGAACTTGTATTTTTATGCGTGTGTGCTTTTTAACGCATTTTTCTTAAATAATTATCTCATATCCCATTGACCTAATGTTTCAGAGTAGATTTCCATGCTTAATATTTGGAAATCTGAGAATATTGTAGGAAGACACACTTTTATATAGAAGAGGAATTTAAAAAATAGGGAAATGTGCAAAAGGTGTATAATTTTACTTGGTTGTGATTGCTAAATTTTAAGAGAATCCTTGCAGTTTTTTATATAATACATTCTCTGTTGAGAGAGAGAGAGCAAAATTGTATGAAAGAACGCAATTTCTAAAACGAGTGAATTTAATTCTTCCATCATGCTAAGAGGCTTTAAGTGAAGAATGGTATTTTTCACCTCAGCATTTATGAGTCTATAAATGTACTACTAAGCGTGTTTTTTACTACGAGCTATTCTTTAGCAAATTAAGTCGTTAGGGTGATGTGGGGAGAATAAATTCGAGACATGGGTCACCTTATCAGGTGTGTGTGCTTGCGTGTGAGGTGAAATTGGTAAAAATAGGGGAAAAGGATCACCGAAAAATTGATTGAGGGGTGTTGGGAGAGAAACCTTGCCTTAATGTCATGGTCAATCTCGGTCGGTCACTGAAAGCATGTGGAATTTCGGCGTGCGCTGTTGACGAAGGAAAATGTTGAAGTTGACCTGACTATAATTTAATCTTTGGATTTGATATAAACAGTGACGTCAGCTTTAGTTTTTGTTCGCAAACTCTGCAGTCTCGAGGTGAAAATAGAGAAATAAAACTCTAATGGGTATAAATGTTTTTGTTCATTCTCTATTCAGAAAGCTCTTCATAGTATAATTAATTGTTCACTTAATTGATACAAGAATTCCGCCTTTTTATTGGTGGGAGAGTTTTTCAGCAAAATCCAGAGGCAAGTGAGGCGAGTTGAGTCTCTTGTTCGGCTGGTGTGTGCTTTTTTGCAGAATTCTCGCGATTCTAATTTTATTTTGTCACCATCTAAACGAGTCGAGCAAGAATTTTATTGTTATTCCACCAGAATGAATATAATGTTTAAATTTACCTGCAAGGAAAAACATCTACTCGATGACTTTTACACCCAGTTGACTTACAATGCAGACTCGTGTGGATATATTGAGAAGTATACGTACTAAAGAGGCACTGAGAAAAGTGCCAGTGAGACGAGAGGCAAAAAATGGGCAATTTTAAAAGTCTAATTTGCGTTCTTTCGTCTCCTCTTGGGGCCTGATTTCTGGTGGTGTGAGGAATGAATGAAAAGTGGAGAAATAAGAGAGACACAAACAATGAATAAGATTATTTTGACTGAAATCACGTTCCGTAACACGTACTTCTTGTACAAATTTTTACACACATTCTTCTATGGCTTGCATTTCATTGCATACTATTATATCGGCGGATTAATTCAACTATTAGCACCCAGAAATAGTTGATGGATTGCGTTGAAAGGAAAATAATACTTTAATTGACCATTCACGTTAGCTTTTTTTCCATTGATTTCCACTTTGGGGGCGTACATATGTGTACAATGCAATTTATTGACCGTGCAGGAGAAAAAATGAGTAGTGAATGAAGAAATTATATTAGAAACATTGAAAAGGAAATTGTTTACCTTTTCTTCGTGTTCTTCCTCCAGCCACAACATTATGTACATAAATTTCTGTATACACCACTTTATTTAAAGACCAATGATTTATTTGCAATTCAATGAATTTGGTTTAGAAATTGAAATTTTATTGCACGATCTTATTTATGGAGCACAGCCGCGAAGTTGAGAGATACTATAAGAGAAGATTCACTTTACATGGATTTTTTTCTTATGTGTGTGCTTTTGTTTGCTCGGGCTTTTTGCGAGATATAATTTAGCAAATCTCCAATGGAAATACTTTGTTAAGACTAGAGTAGTGGAATATTCAGAATTTTTTTCAACGTTTTTGCGTTTAGTATTCGCATAGTATAAATACTTAATTTTCCCGAAAAGGTATTCGCGAGTTTGTTATTTGCAAACTGTCGCGTTTGGCTATTTATCACGTTTACACGAAGAAGAAACGTTGGAGCCTTGAATTTTTCAGGAATCTACCTTTATATTATCTTCAGGGTTTTATGACAAAACTGTCCTAATCGCTCCAATATAGTCTGAAATAGTCTCTTTTATAATCTTTATCCTAACAGCCGTGCTTCTGTAAAATTCTCGAAACACATTTTTTCTGTAATGGTGGGAAAAACCAAAGGGATTTCTTCGTTAGCCTATGAGATGTGAATTCAAGTTTAAGTATGGGATCGTAATTGCTGGTGAGGATGGTCACATGAGAATAGAAGAGGCAGTAATTTTCCAACTGTTCCTTTGGTTGTCAACATCTGGCAATTTTGTAAAAATTCCAACACCTCTGTGCAAACTCCACGTTTTTATACTTATTTGAAGTACCGAAAAAACACAATTCTTTGCAGTTTTCGAACTGTCCCTATGTAATAAGTTGTAGCAGTAAAAATATGTAAAGAACCCGTGGGGAGTACAGTTTATAAATAACTTAATATTTCACAGTGCGATGGCGTCAAAACACACACACGGGTTCTTCGTATATTAACGATTATCAGTTACCTGAATCATTTATGAGGGTGCAAGGATATTTAATGAGATATTCTGAATTTTACCTGAAGTATAAATTGAAGGATGTATGGAAAAAGCAATGCTAGCAACTTATTCCAAGAATATGCCAAGAATTCATGAAATGCCCATTTAGCAATCTCATATGAAGCAGAGAAATAGATGACAATTAAGAAAGAAATTCGTTATATGCATACCACGAAAGAGTATTGGTATCTAACACTTCATTGTATGTTATTTAAATTATACTTACCAGATCAAACATTGTCCCTAAATTCTAGTTTTCAGTCCTGCAATAAACCTTTGTATTCCAAATCTATTCCTTATCTTTATGTGTGAAACCTACATGAGATGCCTTTTGCAACTCTGCAACCCAAATGCTGGGCTCCACAGTGGGAAGCACAACAAATGGTCACCAGATGAGAATTGTGTGCTTTTCATTTGCCTGCATGACGTCACCAGAGGGCACAATTAACGGATTAAAACAGTGTGAGACACTTAAGTAGCTCGTTTGTTTATTTGGTGTTCGCATATGTAAGAAAAAAAAACAGGGCAAATCCTAAACAGAAAGCAGATAGTATGCACAATTCGTCTCTTATCTCTCAGCTGTTGAATCCATCGCTCCCATAATATGCTCACTCTGGTGCTGTTATCGCAAAATGGAGAAGTTCAATACTTTGCTTTTATTTGTACACTCGTTATTTCTCGCCTCCGAGTAATGTTTTCGCTTTTCTGATGTGTATAGGGAAAAATACTCGCCGGCATCACTATCATTTATTGTTGATCACGCTGTAATTCCTCGTTCATCACTCACTTTGGCTAGACTCATCATTTTTCCACTACGACGAGGGGAGGCGGAATATATTGATGGAATAGGCAAGAATCATTGAGGAATGTAGGAGTATCAATTTAATGTCTTGCCCTGAAGCTTGCACTTTGATTCATACTCTTCCTTAACTCCCGCGGCGAGTTATCTTAGGAATTACTGTATGAAAATCGCTCAGACTGTAATGAGTGGAATGTATTCTTTTGATTAGTATCAGTAGACTAAAGAAGAATTATTGCTTTTTGTACACAAAAATTTTTGGTGAAAATTCAAAACTCACTGGCTGAATTTCATTAAAATTCCTCTTCTTGGTTTTACTTCGTAGTTCGTTTTGTATGGGAGTTTGTTAAGAGATTCCTCCCCGAATCACGAGTTGAAACTCCGGCGATTCTGGCGGTGTTCGAGGCAATGTGTGCGCACATACACAGGCCTCCGTGCCCCACCACGAATAGTGTTGTCCATTGCGAGATTCCCCCACATTGAGGTGCAGCACGTCGGGTCACATACTCGTGTTCGCGGCGCGGAGTAGTTGTGTGTGCGATGTGTAGTAAAATTGTGTAGTAATTCATTACAATTCCTCTCGACAGTGCTGTCGTCTCGTTTTGGCATGCGCGAGTATCCGCACTTGGGCTGGGCGCTTTCAACTGAGCTGAGACACACTTGGAGTGAGAGAGACGGCGCTTTGCAACTCTGTGAGTCTATTGTGTATATTTTTCCGTTTGGATTCACACAACTCGTCGCATTTTGTACAGAGCTCTCGAGTCTCTCAGTCAGGCACAGTCACTTGGCCCAGGCAGTTGTGTTGTGTGTCCTCAGTTGGTGGAATTTTTATACTTTTCAACAGTGTGAGGAGAAGGAATTTTCTGTTCTGAGAAAAGAAATCTTACCAAGGAGGAGAAAGACTATTATCATGGTGATTGTGTGAGAATTTTTTGCTGGATGGAAAATTGTGCTTTGAATTTCATTCTGCATTTAACCCTAAACTCACGCATATTCTCTCAATTGGAGAGGCGCGCAAAGGACGTTTTTTATAGCTTGTGAGAAGTCGTTGAGTAAAATTTTCACACTCATCGAATCGTGTGGACTGCTGCAACCGGGAGAACTTTTCCGAGGCTGACACAAGTGCATCGAGACAGGCGGGAACGTGATTGACATTTTTCCGGTAAATTGCATCATATTTCTCTATATTATAATGCCTTCCCTCATTGATACCTTATCAATGTTCACTTGTTGAGCTCGACAAGCGCATTCATCTACACTTATGCACTTTTCCGACCGAGATTATTGTCCCCCTCGCGACACTAATTCTGCAGATTCTCCTCCCAGTGAGTCTAGCTGGGACGTTGTGTATAAAAAGTAGGTGTGCGTGTGTGGAAAAAAGCTATTTTGATGTGTATGTGTGAAATTGTTAATTGAGTCAACGACAAACAGTTTAATTGGTGCAAACAAGAAATTGATTAATTAATGTTTTTAGCCTTTTTCCCTCACTCTGTGGGTCTCTTCTTTATGAAAGCAAAAACCGAGATGGAGATATGACATTTTTCACTGGTCAACAATGCGACTGGCTCTCTTTTGGTCGTCTCTCTCGTTTTTTTTTTCCTTGTGATCCCGGAGTGAGGAAGAGTATTTTTTTCGACACATGTTTATTCTTTTTATTTATAAATTTAAATGTGTGTATGTAAATTGATGCGCGAGAGAAGAATTCTTTTGGCGAGAGATGGGAATAGAGGAAAAAAAATGTGCTGTGTGGACTTAAGTGTATGAGAATGTCTATAAAATACTGTAAATATTTATATATTAAGCGTTCGCGAAATTCTCATTTCAATTTTTTTTAATACACTTCACGAAATTATATAATTCCACGGGAGAAGTTTTGATCTTGAAAGAGGGGAAGAAATAGAGAGAGAGAGACAGAGTGATCGATTCCTTGTGGAATGGAGCGCGCGCGCGACGTGATGAAAAACACGAAAATAGGAAATTGGTGAATGTTTGGGATCGACAGGGGAGCGCGCGGAAGATGGAACATGTAGGAAACTGGTGTGAGAGATTAGTGATGTGCTGAGAATTAATGGAATTTTACACCAAAGTTTCTTCCACTTTTTCCCTCATTCGCCTTCTCGCACTTCTCACCAATCGAGCCAAAGCTTCCAGCCATGATATGTATAATATACATAAGAAAAGAACACTGAAATTCCTCCATTGGATGAGTTTTGTATTTTACACTTCAGTCAGAACGACAAGATTTTTACATTTGAAAATGTAATCTTTATCAGAGTGTATTTGCATGAGAATTGTAAATCCTTGTCCAAATTCTCTTTAGATAAGTCATTTGAAGATCTGTTGGAATTTGAATTTTGACGCGTGATGAAGTACGAACACGCCCGAATTGATTGACCGAAGGCAGAAATGCGGTGTGTAAACAGTGGAGTAATTGGTTGGCTTTACGGCGCAATATGTTTCCAAAATTCTATGTAGATCTACGTGAAAATGAGGGGAAAACGAGAATGGAAAATTGAATGGGAAGACTGAAAATGCGATGAAAGCGAGTGAGATAGTGTGGAAGGAGGAAGAGTGTTGTATACAAATGTGAGAGTGAAAAGGCCTGGTGAGTCTCAATCAGAGTTTATCTTTGCCACCCTCGCGCCCCAATTCAGCCCCCTCGACTCGCGGGTGTTGCTGGTGGAGAGCCGGTCAGCTATACAAGCATGGGTGGAATTGTGAGCAATCTCCGGATGAATGTGTGTTGGAGCTCGTGAGCTCGTCATCGTTTATCGTGGGGCAGTCGTCAAGCGGAGCAGAGCGTTATTTTTAGAATCTTGTACTTCTCCCCGTTTTTCTTTGTCGTAAGTGTTGTGATTTTCTTCATCGTGTTGTGTATACCCGACTCTTTTTTGCCTGTGCCTCGTCATTTTATTTATTTTATATTATTTGCACAATGTACACACTTTAGTCCGCCCCTCCCCGCCTCGTTTCTCGTTCATTAACTAAAAGTTTACAATAGTGTCTTGTTGTCGTTTTTTTTCTTCTCCACTTTTTCTCGTTCTTCCATCGCGCGTATCTGGTGTATATCTCTCTTTATATTAGATTTACTTCTTTGATTCAAGCTCACCAATAGTGGAAGGCATAATGATCAGTTTGCCACATTTGATTCTATACAACATATATCGACTGGCGAAGTCGGTGGGGATTAAAGTGTGGAAGATTAATAAGAAAATCCAATTTACGTTCAACTGTGAGATTCCTGTATAACCCAGAATTACTTGATCTTTTTTTTCTTATTAATTAAATCAACGTAAATTTATTTTGTATGCTTTTTCTGCTGATCTCTTCTATTTTCCTTCCTCCATTTCGCCTTCTTCACGATGTTTGTGTACTCTCTGCTCCGAAGGAGTTTAATGATTTAAACACTTTTCCCTCTATTCTCCGCTCTATCCCACTGTGTGCACTGATAAAGCTCCGCTACACAAGCAAGCTGATTTTTTGTTCACTGTGTAAAATGTATACCACGAAAGACAGAGATTGTAGAATAAGCATTGAAG
The DNA here is from genome assembly GCF_947086385.1 of Phlebotomus argentipes. Lineage (NCBI taxonomy): Eukaryota > Metazoa > Arthropoda > Insecta > Diptera > Psychodidae > Phlebotomus > Phlebotomus argentipes. Next base: position 696,579 of record NW_026776181.1, on the reverse strand, counting down.
ACAAAATAACCATGCATTTTCTTCTATGCCAAATATAAAGCTTTCATACTATGTCTTATCAATTTTGTCAGAGTTATACAATACAATTAGTATGAAATGAGGGAGAAAAGAGAGTAGATTTGTGGGCCACGAACTTACAGGAAAATCATCATTTATCGTAGTGCTAAAGTGCGGAATGGTTGAGATGAGCACACAAAAAAGATTATATTGTGTTTATGTGTTAAAGTTCACTCTCGTGCTTTTTTGTGTTCTCTCTCCTCTTTTCTTTTAAATACAATACACAACGAGCGATAGACAAAAAGTGGCATAAATATTTGTGAATAATATTATGGTAATATTTTTCTGTAAATCCACCAATCGTTTCTCGTATCACACATGAAAAACTCACACTATGGGTGTTATTATATAAAAAAATTGCTGGACAAAAAGAGGGAGCAAAATGGTAAAATAGCAATTTAGTCACAAATTAAGTAACTTCCAGTATAGAAACCAGTTCCTAAATAATCCAATACACACGCTCAGCCACACTTCATGTTGCTCACATTTCGCCAACTGCATCAATACTGACCGTAAGTGGAAGTTTTTAAAAAATGAAAATTGACGATCGAATGCGTGGGAGTTTTGTAAAGTGGAGATAAAATTGAAAATTTCAGACAAATCCGAGGAAATGATTAAAATAAAGTGTAAGTTAATGAAGTACTAAATGGGTTGCAAAGCGATTTGGTATTAAAATAGTCGAGCGACGTGCAGAGATGCTCGAACAACAAAAAAGACCTTCCATGGCGTTTCTCTTGTTCTTTGCTCTTAAATTTATATTCTCTTCCATTGTTATCCAACTAAATTCAGTGGTTGCAGGGGTTTTGAGCTTTACTGTGAAGCCTGTAAATACTAGTTTTATTACTTTCAAATGCTTTGAGAGCAAAACTTTTTCTGCAGTAGCACTGAAAGTGATTAAAAATGTAATATTGCACTTTTAGAACTTTATATAGTTTATTCACAAAAATATCCACATCACGTCGTTCTCATTATATGTACATATTTTCGTCACAGTGCGGCACACACAACAGCAAGCTTCTACATATGAGTGAGTGAAAAAGACTTTTATTAAAATTCTCTGGTGTTTCGATAAAAAGAGTCAAAATCGCGTTGGTGTGCGCATTGAAAAGCTTTGCAATTCCAACATAAACAGTCACTTTGTTCTATATCAAGGGCATACATAAAACCACCCACTCAATTGGACGATTACGATAGTCGCTGTATCGTAAATTTAATTTCATATTGATGCAGAGTGGGAGGGGCGGTGAAGTAGAGAAATAGTTGGCGAATTAATTAATTGACAAACTGGCAAAACATGCAATTTTATTTCATGACTAATTTATACCCACACGTATGATTTTTCACAGTGATGTGATTATTTAGTTGAGATAGCACTATATGATGATGTTTTTCTGTGACAAATATATTGCTCAATTTTAAACTTATAAAATGAGGAAAACTAGTTTAAATCCTGTCATTTTGGTAAAATGACAAAATTCCATGACTTTTCTGTTAACGCTGAAAATATCTGCATTTCTTGCTGTCTCAGACAGATTTTTTCACATTAAAGAGTCACATTGTGACGCAGATTATATTACTCATTTTCGTCAAATGTAGCAAATTAATTTCGCTGTCTCATCTTCTCATATTCCATAAATTATTTCACACTCTTGTGTATTTTTTGTGCCCTTATTTTTTTTTTAACTGCAAACATATGTCTTTTTTCTGCAACAACTTTACGAGCAGTATTTAGCGATCGTATATTTGCAGAAAAACGTTTCTGCATGCTTTTTTACTATATCTCACCGCCTGAATTTATCACCATGACTCATTTTCATTAATACTGTTGGAGTTTTTTTTTGTAACTCCTGTCAGATGAATGTGGTGAAAAGTGTTCCCTTTTGCGCGAGACGATATCAATTTATAATGCTCATGTATCAAAGCGTGATTAATGCAAGTCGAAGAGTTCGTATGATTTTTCTCCACATCCCACAAATTCAGCGAATGTGTCATTGCACTCAGCTACATTTTGCTGCTTGGTGTTTCCATGTGACTTGTGGCAAATGATAAAAAATGCAGAATTTGAGAGGAGACACAAGAGACTTTTGCATTTGACTATAAATAGAGAATTAATTACGTCAAGATTGAATTTTAAAATATCCTCTATGGTGTGTGTGTACATATATGCAATAGAATTGTTAATGCTTATAATAGCAAAATTGTCTGAATAACTCTTTTGTGTGCCGCAATGGTGGCGTTCAGAAATGAGTGGGACGAGAGCTGAAATAGAGACAGAGAGAGGGAGTTTTCGGAGGTGGACAAGAATGAGGGGGTCAAGAGTTGTGTACAGCATTTTATATGCAATTATTGGAAACACGTAAAACAATAATTAATTGGATATGCTAAACAAAGTATTTCTTGCATTTTTACATTCTTCACGCTATAAAGCCTCAAAAATTGATTACCACCGTTGAGATATGTTTGTACGGGTCTTTGGTGTTGCGACTAAAATGCACAACATCTGAAATTAGAACGATATAAGCAAAAATAGAATGGGTGTTGTTTGTTTAAAACAGAAAACTTTGATTTTCTGATATGATAAATTTGATCGGAGAAAATTAAGAGGTGAAACTCTTAATTCAATTAATACTTTCATTGGAGATAGAATTGCAATTTGGGAGTATATCTCTGCTTAATTTGTTTAAACGGTGTGGAAGAGCCAGATATTACCACTAGTAATTCTGTTTTAAGGAACTGTATGTGATCGATTTATTGGCCTCAGTGACTCATTTTTGGGAATCGACATCTGCTGTAATAATTACAAGTTTACCGCCTCTTAACGAATCGAGTAGAAATTCCTGTTGATGTGGCGGGAATGTGAGGATTTCTTTTTGGATTGGGTATTGAGCGTATAAATTGAGCGAAAGATTAGTAATTTTGGTTTTACGATCGTTTGGCCACGATTGCGATTATTTTTGAGGACACACATTTGTCTCTTCGGCATGAGGTTTCTCTCACTGCTTGCCGGGTTAATGCACTCGTCAAGTGGTCGTTTCACTGTGCAATTCACTTTTGTGCACGTTCGTCGAGGGCAACAGAGCTTAGGAAGAGAGAGAGAGAAGTCATAGTGAGATTTTTGCTCTGGGGCGAAGGCACGAGCAAAAGGTCTTTTTTGGGGAGGGGAAAATGGCTTACTGAACGATGGATGATGTCGCATGAGGTAGAAAATAATCATTGGGTCATATGATGAAAATGAGTGAATTAGGGACTGTGCCAAAAGTGCTTGAAGAAATCACAGCGAATTATCGCAATGTGGATCTTTCACTCTGTTGAGAAAATTCTACATATAGTAAATTCCTTGTATTGTTCTCTTGACTTTTATGTATATTCGCAGTCAAGAAAATTCGAATGTCAGCAAAATGAGAATTGATGAATTTGGTGTAAATTTTACACATTTTCCTAGGAATGCAAATGTTAGCAATTCTTCACATGAGAGGGAAATTATTATTTAATTTTCCCACTTTGAGAATAGAGTGAGAGACACAGAAGAATCGCGCGCAATAGTAAAATTCTATTTCTGCATTGAATTTGACGTGAAAGAGGAGTGAAGTGAGAGGATGAAAATGAGTGTACATATAGTTTGTATATGTGAATTTATTATTATTTAAATGTTGGCTCACTCTGCAAAACGCCAGACAATGAATTATTAACGATTTTCATGATCTCTCCCTCTGTTCTTCCCTCTTCCTCTAAGCCATGGGGCATGTGTGTAATAGTATTTTGCTGCTATTCTTGCCGATGGTTGGAGAGACGAAAGAAGAAAATTCTCAACTAAATTAACATCGTAATCACGCGGCAGAACGGCTGATGGATTTGTTGTTTGTTGCTCAATTGAAGTTTCTTCATACTATACAACAAATTTGTGAGTAAGATTGAGCCTCCGCATCTTGTAATTCTCTTTTATGTGCGACTCTCTGTGTATGTGGAAAAATAGGCAATATCGATCACTTTCGTCTCACATCTTGCGGCGCGATTTCGCGGATATTATGTATACATATAGTACATATTCTAATGCGATGCTAAAGTATGTAGACGGAGAAGGAAAATCGCCCAATTGTGTGTATGAGTGTGTAAAGTTGTAAAAGCCCAGAGAATCTTTCCGCTTGTCGCATTGTAATTGTTTTGTACTCGCGCGCAAGTGAAATTAGAATTTAGCCAACAGACTGTGAAGGAATGTACACTCGCTACGGTTTATTATTATAAACAGAAGTATATGAGGGTAGTATAGCAACAGCATCACCAATCCTTCGCAAAGCAACACAATTTCAAATGCAGATGATACAAAATGGAAAACTGATTGTTGTGTATTGTATGTTGCTGAGCTGCTCTCTGTGAATTTATTTACTCATGAATTCCATTCTTTTCCCTGGGATTAATTATTCACGAACGAAAAATGTTGGAGTCTATTGAAAATTCAGTGCAATGGAGATGCACTAAGACACACAGTATAGTGTCATTTTGTATGAATGTACGCGCAGAGCTTGCAGTCAGTGAGGGTGAATTAGCATTTCAAATTACAAAATATGTATAGACTATGTAATTTTAAATCTTTCAAATGGAAAATTTTCTCTCTCTCACTCTGAGTTTTTCCTTCAACCCAGAGAACACCTTTTATTTTGACTTGAGAGGAAAACCATTTCCTCAAGATAAGCATCTCTGGGGTATTTTTGAACGATTGTGAGAATTAATGGGTTTCTCACTTCTCAACATTCTCTCGGGCAGCAGTCATTTGCATAAAGAAATGCTTGATTCCGACTATGTCTTATTTTGCCCAATAAAAGTTACTGTCAATTTAAATCTTGACATTTACCAAGGCATTTACTATATGAAACTACACGATTGCGTTTCCACCACATTTTTAAAATACATAAAGGAGTTTTTTCATTCATCGGTATTTCCTCTTATGGACTATGAATCCTGAATCATTTAACTGCATCAGTTTATGCTTCGCGTACTACAAACAATAGGGAATATATTTTACTGATGCGCAAGAAATATATTTTTTGCACTTTAGCTTGCATGATCTTACTCTCGTATTGGAATTAAGTGAAAGAGAAATATGATTTCCATAAACACGCACTGTTATTAAGATAGCTGCTCTGCAATAGAATTGCAATACATTCATGTCGACAATGAATGCTCATTCAGTATAAATCTGCAACTGATGACAAGCATTTTTCACACATTTAATGAATATTCAATAGAAGTGTACACAGGAGAGTAAACGTTGTGTATCTCAGTTTGACTGCACAGCCGGTTCCTGATAGTAAAATGGAGCGTTCAGATTGATTTCCCGCGATCTCCCTCAAGATTGAGTACAACAATATAAATAAGAGTATTATATAATTAGAATAAGGAATGCCATTGACGACACCCTGTTGAAAAATTGAACATGAATGACATTCCGTCGAAGACTGCCAGCGAATTCTTTTCCCTGCCTCTTTGACACTCTGTTCACGTGCATTATTGATATCATGGTTTTTTGTTCTTCAAATTCAAATCCATCACTTCATGCAATACCATGTGTGTTATCAGTGTGCCTGTTTCTCTGACCAAATAGAAATGTGCCAAAAGTGTGAAGCATTTTGGTTAATCAAAGACCTCGAAGAAGGTGACATTCTTGAATTTTTGCTACATACTATTTTAAGATTTATCAAAGAGACGACACGTGATCCATTTTGACTTCAATAACAATAATTGCGGGTAGAGTATCATGAGTGTGAGTGTGCCTCAAGTGATGTGTTTGTGGGTGGAACTTGTGTATGGTAAAAATAGAATGAAAACGCGCGTGTTTTTGCATGTCTCTTCCTCAAAATCACCTCACAATTTGGCACTACACTATGTACACTCTGTGTGGCATTCATTCACGATATCACCCATCTAATGCTATTTTCTGGTATGTTTCTTTCACTCATTGGCTTCTGCCTGTGTGTACTCCTTTTTTTACCACCCGATGTTTTTTCTAGCTAACTCTCTCATGGTATTGTGCGATAATATAATCAAATGAGCACCACCCACTTGCCAATTTGGCAAATTCATATTGTGATTGTCGTCGTTTGCGTCGTCATGGCGAATTTATGTAGTACATAGAGAGAAGGAGAGAGAGAGAGTGATAGCGCGCGAGGTGAATTGGTGACCAGAGTGGCAAGAAAAAAATTCAGTGGGTGGTAGAAAAGCAAGAAAATATGCTTTAGCCTCATCTTAAAGCTCTCCAATCACTTTTACATGCACATCGGCTTTGATGGCTCCTTCCCAACCCACCTTACTTCATCAACCATCCAAAGCAACATTTTAACGTGTGTGCCTATTGATTTTTCCCCGAGACATCTATACTCTAAGGGCTTTTACTGTACGAGATGTGGGGTGTGGAATAAGAGAAATGATACAAGATTTTCCATCCACATTGAAGAGAAGAAACCTCAATATGTACACTAAGTCCGAACCAACAGGAATTTTCGAATATTCAACGAATGATCTTTCTTCTCATAAAAATCTATTTTCTTATATATCAACTTTTATTTGATTAACCGTCAGATTTGAATATGTGTCTGCAAATTGAGAGAATATCCTGCATTTTGGCTTATTCTATCCAATTAATTCAATTGAAAGTATCTATTAAAATTCCACGAATTTTTGGCTGCTGTAGCAGAAGTTTTAGGATGGACCAAATTTGGAAAGTTTTCAGATCGACGGAATGAGTGTGTACGACTTATTTTCTGTTGTGAAGATGGGAGCCTCATTTGGAAGATGTTTTTCCAGGGAGAAAAACATGATAATACTCTCAATAGAAATGGGTTCTTTGGGGGATTTTTCTGTTGTCGTTCAATTGATTGTCCTACTGAGTAAGAGGAGACATATGACGTCCGTTTATATAAACATTGTAATATCATTGAGATTTCTAAGACGATGAGAGTGATATCTCTCATCTTTGTGGAATAAATACGATATAGTATAGTTGGGAGTCTGTAAGTTGTCAATCATATTACGTTAAAAAAAAATCCTTATCGAATTTGACGTGCGCGTGCAAAGGAAGTTATTCTAATTGTGAGAATCCCTGTCAATTCTGTATGGATTCATACAGAATGTGTGCAAGAGTCAGATGGAAATATGTCTAAATATAGCATTTCCGAGAAAATTTCCATCACCACGATTTTCCAGGGTCTTTTTCCCGTACACTGCGCTTCCCCCGGACAAAGCCCCTCAATGGGGGCGTGGGGGAGACCAAACAGAGAGAAAGAGAGAGAGACGTGGCATACAATTTTGCGGGTGTGTTTTTCCTCTAAAGGTTAAATGCGTATTGATTGTGCGTAGCAATGGCGACATGAGCTTCAATTACGAAAGGCTCAGTAATTGCATTTTTAAATATAAATTTTTCTCTCTGATGTCTTTGACGTAACTACCAAACGCAACGTGCAAAATTTTCAATGTTCTCAGCATCTGCTTAATTTGATATTAACAATAAAACACACTTTAATTTGACAAAAGGGGGGAATGAAGGGAGGAAGCACAATTATTATGTGTGGATAGAATAATAAATTGTGAATTTGTACAGCAATTATTAATAGTATTTCCACCACCATCGCGCCGCTAAATTGCTATCAATTAACAATTTTATGTGTAAAGAAAAAGCCAATGCTTTTTCTCACATATCATTTTCTTATTGAACGATTCAATGGTGGAGGAGGGAGAGAGAGAAATAAAATTAAAAATTTTACGCGAGAATTTTCCGACACATTTTCCATTCACACCGTGTGTGACTATAAATAATTACGTTTTTTATATTCCTCTTAACTATAGCCAGAAGAGGTATGTTATAGGAGTTTGTGTGTATGAGAATGAGAAAGGAAAAACCACGTTTTTCCATTTATAAATGCACCTCTATCTTCAATCGTCATCCGCACAAATGCTATTTCCACGTTGGAAAATGCAACGTGCATCGCGAGTTCTTTTCTTTGCTAAATGCCATGTTGCACAGAGGTCATTGGAACAAATGGAAAAAATCTCATTAGCATTTTTTGCCATCCACACACACTTCACTTCTTGTGCTTTTTCTATTTTGTGTGAAAAAGGTGGAAAATTGAATTTCAGTGTTGAGATACCGATACGGAAAATTCAACCTCTTCTTGACACTCCTGAGTGACTCTCACTTGAGCTTTTCAATTGCTGTGGAGCAAATTAAATTAATTAGTGAAAATCTGGTGAAGAGATCCCCAGGCAGGCAGAGGTTTTTCCTTTCACATAGGTCAAGGTTGCACGTGGAGGGACTCAGAGTCTGTCATCTATCCCTCGTGTGAACTCACCCGTGAGTGTTTGTGGCTCATTGAATCGTAATGAATTATTTCATCTCAATGGTGTGTGAAAGAGAAAATTGCCATGAAGAAAACACGGATGTGACAATCATAGGACAGTTACTAAGAGAAACCCATTTGTATGGATTACCAAGAAAACTGAAGACATGTTAGATTGGTTGAGATGGTGGAAAAATTGGATGGTTTGCAATGTTAAGAGTTCAGATGTAGTCATATTGTTGTACTTTTCTACCTCTGAAATTTCATCACAACTGATTAGAATTCATTTCGGCAAAATATTTTACTTGATATCTTTTATTATAAATACCTTTTTTGCACGAGGAATTACGTCGCCTTGAGAAAATGACGAAAAACGATCTTCTTTCTTTCCACGAAATGAAATTGGCACTTCTTGAATTACATACGAGATACCACAAGATCCTGTTGTTATCAGATAGCAAATGGTGTTATATATTGTTCCACAATAGATAGAGAGAGAGGGGAGAGATGAAATACTATGTAGATAGAGTATAATATAATTTATTGTGCTTTTTCCCAAGTCGACAATACATGTACTCATCTTTGGGAATTTTCCTAGGGATGGTATTTTAATTTAGAGAGCTCTTTGGCATATTTTTCCGAAGGGTGCCTCAGTAATCCAATAAAAAGCCCATTGCTTTATGAGTTATTAAATTTATATTGGTCAAAATTCCACGATTTCTTTGGTAAAGAACCCAATCACAAGGCACCTCCACTGGGAGTAGGTTTTTTGGGTGAAAATAGTACTCGAAGATGATTCTTTCATCTCTCTACAATAAATTCATGCAAAAATATCCATTAGTGTTGACTAAAAATAGCGAAAGTAGCAAAATATATACGAGGCATCTCCATCGTGCGCACAAATGACACTGTTCAAGGTTGAAGGAAACAATAGTAAATTCTATGTTGCCTCTATTTCTGTATGACATTCCATATCTCAACCCTGTAGTCTCACGTCCACCCTCGGTATTTGTTCAATATTACCGATTCTCGTATTTGCCTCATACACCATTCAGGCCGCCAACAATTGATGGCTTGACGTAACAATTTGCCCGGGTTATTTTCCTCTTTTTTCCACTCGTTCTTTCACCTATACTTGAACGGAGAGTGAAAAGACTGCGCGTGGTGGGTGACAAGATGTAGAAAGGGTGGCAATTTTTCCTACAGTCTGAGCTAATGTGCCATTTGAAGTACAGCTGTGCTGTGATTTAATACAAATTTATCGGCAGAGTGTATGCGGGGTGTCGTCATGATTTTGGCAAATATTGATTTTTTGCAATCTCAAGGGCACGACGGAGAACTTACGTGGGTGTTTATAGCGAAGAGAGACAGAATAGGGCGTCGAATAGAGATGAATAAATTCGCCCAGTGTCATCCGCACTCTGCGTGTGCTTGCACATGTGTTAGTTTCTCCCGGTTTGTGTCTCTCATTCAGTGGCTCTGGATGAAAATCCCAATCTGTTGAGTAAATCAATGAAGGTGTATGCGCGAGTTTTCCAAGATATATTCATCCCCTTTTTTCGCCCTCTCACTTTATTCTCAGGAAATTCTAGACAGGGAGATCAAGTTTTGGTATACAAAGTTTTCTGCCCGTGTCAGGTTGGGTGAAATTGTAGGAACTGTGGTTATTGATTTCACACACATTTTGCGCTTAACCATGTTCGCAAATACTCCCCGGCGTGTCTCTCTCCCTAGAAATACGATGTGCGCAAAACTTTCATCACCCCTCAGCATTGCACAGGATACAAATACAGCAAAACAGCTGAAAATGGAAAAGTGTTTTCATACACAAGGCCACATGACTGTAGTATTTCCATCGACACTCGTTTCAACCCTATGGATTTTCTCAGTTGATGGTTAACCAGACGAGTGTCGTAAAGATTGAATTTTTTAGATGATGATTGTGTTAGCTGCATATTTTCGGCATGAAATTGTCATTCATCACAAGAAGGTGATCAAGAATATGATTTCCAATGAAGTTTATAATCACTACTGCCTTGGTTATAAAAGATCATTACTCAAAAGGCGATGCACTGGATAATGCAGTGATTTCTTTATCCTTACGGCAATTGTGGGTGATGGTGACGCAATATATGTAAGTGAATTGTGGTTCTTTGCGGGGATACCGTAGTGTGTATTCATGGTGGAAATCCATACTTTGCGCTTGTGTGCGACAGCGGTGGAAAAGGGGGTCGTATTTCCCAACAAAATGCTCTCCATTCATAGAAAGACGAACTCACACATTGCTGCAAACTTGACATTCATAAGAATTTACATGAGAGTGTGCTGGTTGTTTCTTTTTCGTGTTTGTTTTACTTTTTTTTCTTTTTTCTGACATGTGAAATAAGAGTGTCTAATTTTGTCTCTCTCTCCCACATTCCTCCCCATTATTCTCCATCGGACGGGTTTTCCGTGCTTCTTTTCTCTGTGCGCTGTGGGGTGTGAATGTTGTTTAGAGGCGACTTGCTTATGCGAGAGAACTCTCCATCTTTTGGCGTAGTGGGTGTTTTAGTGATTTGTTCCCCAGGGTGAGAGAAATGGCCAGATAAATAGCACATCTGTCTTCATGTCAATTTTCACGCAATTTATCGCGGTGTGGAACACATGATTTTTCATTGTGAGAAGGAAAACAACGTCTCGAGTGGCGAATGAGAGTGAGATCGTGACCACCGGGCGCCTCCACTGCACGCGAAGCTTTCAAGCAAATATTTACAGAAAATATTTCACATAACAAGATGTGTGTTTTCATCTTTATCCGCGATAGTGAAAATTTATTGTTGCCTCTCGGTTGCTTTTTTCCCATTCCTCTGGGGCCAATTGATGTGTGTTTAGTTGACGGAATGGATTTTATTTAAAAGCATTGCTGATGAGTTCAGAGCTAGTTTATATCGTCTCACTCGCGCTGGTGTACATTTCAAGTGGGTGTTTCTGTGGTGTTGATACGCGACTTCACAGCACACACCTCATTCTATCAATGAATTTTCCATCTCGCTCACTGTGTCTCTCCTTTTCGGACTCAGTGGTGTGCAATAGAGTGTGAGAAAGAGGAAGTTAGTGGCAGCGGGAAAAAGCGCGAGGAGAAGCTATATGTCTGAACCGATAGTAAATGTGGTGTACGTGCTGTGGACTCTTTTTTGAATGCTTTTCCTCTCTAAAACGATCCCACACTGAGCGCGCGTCACCACACAAATGATTTTCTAAAATAGATTTTTTCCTACCACACAGCATTTCTTCTCTAACACACACCTTTCGCACGCCCCTGTGCAAATCATGCCATGTGTGACTGAAAATACGAGTAAGAGCTTCAATTGTAATCTTTGATCACTTCTGAAACCCCTTATCGGAGCAGACAATTTTTTGTTTCTCGGGAAAATCCACAAGAAGCCGTGTGCTGAGGAGTGTCCTTATCGCGTCTTCCATGCTCCTCTGATGAATGCTGCGGTGGCGTGATTGAGATATTTTGGATAACAGCAATCTATTAAGGTGCTGAGATTCCACATCTGAGTTCTGAATTTTTATATATCGGCTTTTTCTTTTTCCCCCTTTAGAATCTATCGAGAAAAAAACAATGTGACACTTTGAGTTTACTTCTTAATTTGCCTCCTAAAGTTCAGTTCCACGTAGGCTAAACACAACTGGTGCTTTTTTTTGATTGCGTGGAAATGAGTGATCTATAGGAGATTTTTGAGAGGCACTTAGTCACAACCACAGCAAAATTTTCAGCCATGCGTCTTGACAACAGCTGAGCTTTGTGCCAATGTTTTTGCAGATAAAAAACGAGAATTGTATTTTGTGTGCTTATGTTTGATAATGAATGATGATGGAATGTGTGATTATAATACACCCACTTTTCTCCTCAAATTCTCTTCACTCGTGTGTGATACTTCAAAAGTAAATTTATGTGGTGTTTTCATTTAATTAAGCAGCGAAATCTTATCAGCTGTAAATTGCGAATTGTATAAGGCCGTGTGGTGGGTGTGTTGGCGCAAAAAAAGCCAGCCACACAACAAACACCTATTTTTTCCTGCACAATCCCAGTGTGGAATTATTGAAGGTGCTCTGAATGAGTGGCAGAGTTGATTGTCATCTTGTGTTGAATTCGCTTGATTAGATAAAGATTGATGTTGTGTGTTTTTTTTCACACTCGAAGTGGATTGACGTCACGGTGAGCATGATTGATCTTGAAAAATCTTCTTGACTTTTGCAAGACTCGCACACTCAAGGTTGAGTTGTTGATCATGCACAAGTGTGTTCGCTTATCTGTTATCAAGTGGGTGGGATCAGTGTGAAATATTCCACAATTCTACAAACAATGAATGAAAGACGCGCGAGTCTGTAGTAGCTTTTCATCTCACTAATCTCTCCCCTCTAAGATAGTGTGGCAATTCTGCCCCGAGTCTTGAGTGTGAACTTTTCAAGGTGAGGGTTGAAAGTTATCGATTAAAGTGCTGTACTTTCACTTAATTACATCTCTCGAGTGATATTTTTATCCGTAATACCATTTTTTTGGCTCGTGTGAGAAATCAATGAAATTGGGGGAAATTTTCAGTTATTTTCTCCTGAGGCGCTTTCCTTTGGCGATGAGGGTGAAATAGAAATTGATTTTCCTCCTTTATACCATATATGTGTGTGTGATAAAATATCTCTACTGTATTATTTAATTGGAATACTTGGATGGCAGTTATCGTAACCAGAGCCAAAATGCTGCCCTTTTCTCCTTCGCAGTTCACCATTGTCGCCTGTGGAAAAGTTCTTTCGGTCGACACGCTGGGATTTCCGAATATCTGCGGCTGGTCACGGTGTCTTATGTTTTGTGGGAAAACACTCGTTCAAAGTGGATTGTTCCATATAGAGTGAGGGGAGCGGGAGAGAAACAGAGGAGGAGACGATATCAGTTGATGTTTGTGTAAATTTTCGGTCACGAGACCAACTTCGATGGCTTTAGATTGGCTTTTGCGTGAATTTCCTCGATTTCTGTGTTGCCTCTGGGTCTACGTGTGTGCGTGTATGTGTGAGTCATTGTCACCTTGACCTTGAGAGTGGCTGGAAAATGAGAGAAAAGCCGGGGAGGGAAAAGTATTTCTCGTGTTTATCGAAGAAAAATTCTATTTTGAATATTTAATCGATGAAAATGACTCCATTAACTCATTTGAGTCTCACTTTCCTTTTCTCTTTCTGCTTTATTCACTTACAGATCCTGACAAGAGGAGTCACTCTGCGCCATCCCAAAAGGCTGTCTCCATCGTCTCCCAAGTGAGGCTGTGAATTGAATGAGAAGTCGTCGCGTACCGAAGGAGTCAAGGCAAGAGAGTGTGTCACGAATGCGTGTGCATTCGCCAGTGTCACTGCCACAAATACCAGCACCATCAGGCATCATCGGGAAAGTGTGGCTGGTGGAGGACGTGCGACCGTGGTCGCTGAGGAGGACTTGGACAGACGGCCGATGTTATCAGCCGTAGAGAGTCACCTGGGGCCCAGTCGGGCGTACCATCCGTTCGTGGGTCCCACGGTCACGGCTCTCGTGCCCAATTGCCATCCGATCTCATCATTTCCGCCCCTCAACACCGCCCCGACTAACATGTCGGCGGCGGAGTTTGCCAGGCCGCAGCCCAAAGCAAGGTAAGCAACATCCCTGCACAATGAACTGAGCTGGCTGATGATGATTCGTGGAAGAAGTGGAAAAGGTATTCAGTGTAAAGGAAAATCAAAAGCTTTGACGTAACAAACTCTAATTGTGTAGGATTAATGAATGCTCATTTCTGTGAAATGCTCAAAGGAAGTTTTGAGATCCAAATTGTGACGCGTGTGTTCGCGCAAAAAGGGGAAATTTTATGCTGAAAGCTCAGCTGAGCTTTAATGAATTTTAATACAAGACTATTAAAGGATTTAATTGGAGTGCCAATTAGAAATCTATGTGGGTGTTTTGCTTCCTTGCGTTGGATCAATGGGAGGATTTTTGTCTCTTCCACGAATACAGAAAATTTTTGTTGGGCTGCAATTGACGTTTATACTGTGATGCTTTTTACAGATACAACGGCAGCAGTTTGTCGTCTCGGAGCACCTTGGCGACATCGCCGCGCTCCAAGTACATCGAACAGACGGGACCTGTGAACCTGGCCGTGGGATCGGGCAGTGCCGCCTCGAGTCCTCACTCGCCGAAGATGGATACACTGCCGGCCGTGACGCAGCAGCCGCCGCTGCTCTACGATGCCGCCTCTACATTCTCCCAGCCCCTCAATTACTCAGGTCTCTATGGGCGCCCCACGGCTGGGCTCTATGGGCGTTCAGGCCTCTATCCGCTCCACTCACTTGCGCCGCCACCGCCTAGTCGCGCCCACGGCACCTACATTGCCCCACAGCTGGACTACCACTCCGCGGCGCCCTTCCTCTCGGCTGTGCCATACTCGCCGGCGCCGGCGAGCCTCCAGCCACCGCCCGCCGAGACGCCTGCCGGCGCGTCCATACTGAAGAAGACCACCGCGGCATCCAACGCGTTCTGCCCACCCAAGGAGACGAAGAACAGCGTGAGCTTCAAAGTGCCATCGGGCAAGGAGGGTTCGCTGAAGCACAGAATCCTCACCAGGCCCTACAGCGAGCGCGAGTCCACCAAGAGGAAATCCCCCAGCAGAACCATCCCATCGACTGTCGTGAGGTGAGAACGGTCTTTCCAGCTTCTAAAGGTTTAGCTTATCGCGACCTGCGTTTTTTATGCCAACTCAGACGAGTGAAAGAATGAGCAAATACTGCCATTTATACACAAAAGTCACGCAACGAGCTGAGAAATGAGTTGATAAGGTTTTGATATTAGCAAAAATCTCAAAAAAGAGGTTTTCTTTAACCATTAAAAAGCTATTCTTTAGAGGTTTTAAGACGATATGTCCTTTTTACAGCAGCACCACGACTGTGAAACCCAACTTTAGCAAAGGGGTCCTCATTGATTTGGGCAACGGCGAGATGCGTCGCGTCGAGGACATGCGAACGGAGGATTTCCTGACTTCGTCAGCAAAGACTCCCGGATTGGAATTAGTCGATTCCACTGTGCTGAAGATTTCTCCTGGCGGAAGTGACGTGGTCGTGACTCTGCACTGTGTGAAGCACAAATCAAAGGTGAGATGAGTGATTAATCTATAATAATTCTTGGCCTAACCCTGTCATTTTGTGTTGCTTGTTAGGTTCACTTGAGCGTCTATCCGGAGCATCCGTTCTTCGTCTACCGGCAGGGCTGGGCGTCGTGCAATCCAGAAGGCACCCTGCGTGTGCATGGCCTCAAGTGTCACCCACTGCACGTGGGCGACGTGTGCATTTCCCTACGACAGAAGGATCCTCAGCCCGGCGGTGCGGAGCCAATGTCTGTGACGGTCCCTGACGCGGGCTCGCGAGAGCCACCGCTGGCGTCGCCGCCTGTGCAGCAACAGCCGCAGAATCTGTCTCGGAAGGCCATCCAGCAGATCGAGGGGGTGACGTACCATCCAAAGTATAGAAGTACAAGTGGCATCGGCCAAATGGAGAATCCACCGCCTCAGAGTGCATCCACGACCATAAATCATAGTATTCAAAGTATTGTGATGAGCATCAATGACGACCAGAGGCGCTATCAGCAGCACTTCCATCCACTGCACCACACATACTACAATCCCCACGAGATGATCCCGCCGCGCCCCGATGATGCCATGCAACAGGAGTCGAAGAAGAGGCGCTGGTCAGCGCCGGATAACATGCACGAGGAGGAGAACACGTTCGCCGGCGGCGCTTATCCACCACCACACAAACTTGCTAGTCATTGAAGATCTTCTCACGGGAGGTTTTGAGCGGGACAAGGTAAGGAAAGGTCATTATAATGTTTATTGATCAAATTGTCACGCGTTTCCGATGAAATCTTGGAGAAGGATTGGGGATTTCCCTTGAGTCTTGGAAGTGCTTTGACTTTCTCAATGTTTGGGGATTGCATGGGCATCAAACGATCCACTCTGTGTGTGGAGTTAGTTGAATTTTATAGAGAGGTTGTTGGAAAATCCCTTAATCTTTCTCCACTGTGTCAACTAAAGATAAGAGAGAAGAAATAGTAGAACTACATGGATATGAAATATTTGAGAAAGAATATAAACACAATAGATAATAATTCAGTTTACTGACCTCCATAGAAGGTTGTGTAGAGTTTGAAAGAAAAGTAAACGTCAATATGCTGAGGAAATATTGTAAGAAATTTCACAATAGGATTAAATAATAATGGAAAAAATGAGGAGTATAAATAATTTTATCACATGAAACGTGAGAAAACTACCTCAAGTTGCAAAGTTTTAAAAAAGATTCACAAGTAAAATGAAGAACAGAGAAAATATTACGTGGACACGAGAAGGAATACAAAAAGAACACTTAATGTTTATTATTTTGTATAAATTATTGAATGAAAATATCGATCTCATTTATATTTGTAATGTTTTTTTTTTTATTTCTGAGAGCCAGTTTATTCATCTGCGCACAGAGTTTCTCTCTGCGTGAGGAAAAAAAGAGAAACAAAGATGCAAGAAAGAGTAGAATTGTATAGGATCCTTTTAAATTCCTTTTTATATACAATATTTACTGGAGTGCAAAGTAATTGTTTAATTTTCTCTCTTTTCGTGGAAAGATGATATTATAAGGAAAAAATGCGCAGGAAGTTTTACAACGGAATGATGAGAAGAGGAAAAATACAAAATAATTGTGCCTTTTTTATTAGAACTTATTTAAAGAGATTCATTTCTTCATTTCTATCCCATCTGTTTATTACATATTTTTGCAATACTTTCCTATCATGCTGATTATTCTCTAAAGACAAATGTAGAAATTTGAGGATGAAAAGTTTTGATATGAGTGAAATAAAATAATATCCATTTACGATTGATGTTTCTTTATGAGAGACGATGAGAAGAAAATATGTGCAAAATAATTAAATAATAAAATGTATATAAAATGTAAGGAAAATACAATACAAAGAAACTTTATTGGCTCCGTCTGCTGTAATGATCATTTCAAAATGAGAATGAAGAAATAGGATAATAAATTTCTAAGTGTATAGTACACAATATAGAAATATTGAAAAGAAATCTGAAGGAAAAAAAATTATCATACAAAAATGTGTCGAAGGAGAATATGGGAAAAATACGAATGGAAAAAAGAATAGATGTGTAAATATTTGTGATATAATATTATTTAAAAGAAAGAAAAAACCACACACAGAAAATGAAAAAAATTTATGTGAAATGTAATTTTTTATATTTAGGAAAAGATGAGAAAACTTGGACATTTTCCGTGGCATTTCTCAGAAGAAAGAATGCAGAAATTTTGACAGAATAATGAAGTATCGCAAAAATAAAAACTAATTTATGTAAATAGGATTCTATGTGAATGCAAAATGAAACAGGATACACATTTCTCTTCAAGAGAATAAGAATAATGCAATTGAGAAATGATGAAAAACGAAATGTTGGAAAATTATATTCTTGAAAATATTTTTGTATTGTTGTAGAAGAAAAATGAAAAATTATATATTGTATGTAACAATTGAAAAAAAAATTGACAAGAGGAGAAAAGATATGAAATATTCAAAATGCTGAAATAAGGAAAATATATAAAGTTATTGAAAAATCATGTTGTTTTCCTGTGATTCTTCTTAAAGTCCTAGTGTGATCGTTTAAATTATTTTCTGACAAACTTTCGTGAGTTCTCTTCTGGAATAAATGCCAGTATTTCCAGAATGGCCACCAAGTCATACTGTTTCACTGATGTTTCAGTCGTGCTTCATCCATGCTCGAGAGCAACGGCAATTCAAACTCAATATGTTTCAAGTTAAAGTATACATTTAATAGGCGCAATACATCAAAATGTGAGGGAACGTACATTTACAACGAAGCGACTTAAATATAATTACTCAGGGAGGAATTAATATACAAAAAGTACAGAGTAATGTTAAGTAATCCCTAGAAGAGTGGATTCTCGCGGGCTTATTTGAAAGAGTAACACGCGCAGAAGACAAGAAAATAGAGGTGATTTTTAGTTTACGCCAGTCGTCAGGGAGCCATTCATGCGGCACTGAGACATTAACTGGTTGTTGACTCCAATCGCTTGAGTGCACAATCAATTGCAAATACACTCCCAATGCTCCCAATATATTTTCACCTTTCACTCGTGCTCTTCAATCGCCCAGGATCGCTTTCCTTGGGAATCACGAGTCTCTGGCAATGACTGTAGTTCTGGGGAATGACAAGAAGGGATACCAGTGAGTGTCAGAGGAAAGTGGTGGAAATAAATTTATACACCTACATATTCCCAAAGGAGATGTTTTTGTGCTCAGCACCGCCATTTGTGAATGCCATTGCGGACCCACCGTTCTTCAGAATGCCACTGGGCGGACTGCTCTCGGTCTTCCTCAGCTCTGGTTTGCTAGGAATGGTGATCATCACGCGATTTGCCATCCCATTGCTCTTCTCAATATTCGTCGAATTGCTCTTCTGCAGCAACGCCTTGCCATTCTCCACACAAGATCCATCTTTCTTGTCTCCATTCACCGTAACAGTCGTTGTCATTCCATTGACACCCCCATTTTCCTGTGAAATATAGGTAATTCCGCATGAAAAAGCGCAATAATGACTCCGCTATTGATAAGGAAATGTTAATTCTCAAGCAAACACTTAACTTGAAAAAAAACACCAAGTGATAATAGAAATGGAGTGTTTTTCTTTCTCTCGTTTTTCTTTACATAATTGATGAAAAACATCAATTTGTTTTACACAATAGTGTAATGCCACACACTGAGTGCAAGAAAAGGTGAAAATGGCGTGGAAAGTGATTCAAAAGTAATTATTAGGTATAGAAATCAGTGGTACAGTTGAAGTTAATTGCTCGTGTGCAGAATTGAGAAAAAATGGGACGAATTTTCACGGAAGAATGAATCAATTGTTAATTAGACGGTGTGAATTTTATAAATTCAATTTGATATGATCGTAATTTAACACTACTTAACATCAATCATTGTTTAGGTATTATGCAGCTATTTAAATCACTTATACTTGATGGTTCAAATAAAAAAGAAGCACACATTTAAATACAATGCTCGGGAGGGACAAATTGGAGCGAGAATTTTTCAAGTTCACACACCTGACCATTTTCTACGCGTTCTTATTGTGCTCTTATCACAGAAATTTAATTGGCAAAACATGTCAAAATCGACTTACCAGCTCGTGATCGGATCGCTTCTTCAGATTCGATCGCGACAGTGTCATCTCCAGCTCGTTTCTCAGTCGCTGCGACATGTCTTCGTCGCCTCCATTGCGAGAATTCTCATCGGGACGCGCAATGAAGTTGAATTTGGCCGGCTCCTTGCGCACCATCTGCCCGTACTCGCCAATGGTCACAGACACTGGACGGTGGTTCCTCTTCATCGTCGGAGGACCCGAATTCTGCGGCGCAAAGTACACGGACGGCGGCCTTGGAGGCGGCGAGGATGGATTCGTGAGCTTGAACGACTCAATGGACTCCAGCTCAGCCATATCGCCATTCGCCTTAGCCATCTCGCATGCCGCTACACGGCCCAACGTACCCCTCACGGAGCCCCCATTGGCAGTGTGGTTCCGCACAGGACTCTCGTCCTCGTAATCTGGACTGGGCGACGCCGGCGGACGACACTCGGCGATGTTCTTGGCGCCATCGGCAAAAGGGAGCTGCAGGAAGATAATTACTCACAGTTATTTGCCGTAATTAAATAACTATTTCAAGAGGAAATGGCACTCTTGCAAAAACAAACAAACAAACATTTTGCCGCTTTCAAGTTCACATCTTTTTGCGGAAATTAGCGCTTTTAGTCATATTAAATGAAAGGAAAATCAACACTCGGGAAATATTTTTATAGGAGATCCCATTGAAAATTTTTCACACTTTCGCTGGCAATTCACAGTTGCTCAAAGTGAAATAAAAACTGTTGAGACTCTGAGATAGAATACAAACACAATACCAAACAATACATTGATTACCAAATTCTATCGAATGTGAGCCGCTTAGATTCATTCCTTAATTCTTGTCATTATTTAATTAGCAGCACTGCTGAACTCACCGGAGGCGGAGGTGGAGCGGTCGTAGGCTTGATTCTCGGTGAAGAATTCACTTTGACGAGCGGATGTTTAGCCGGAGCCTGCGGTGGATCCTTGGCCAGAGGCACAGGAATGCCATTGCTGCGCTCAGTCTCCTTCACTTCCTTCGCTTCATTCGCCTGACAATGTCTCTCCTGATGACCGACAAAAGGAATTATTAAAATAAAATCAATACTGTGATGATACAAAATGAATGAAATTAACATAAATTCTTCCATGTGGAAAGATTCTAATCCATACATAGCACTTTTTGCTTTCTGTACTGCAACACCCTTGAGATTTCTTCGCGTGATAAATTCCACAAATCAACTCTCTAATTGTTGCTAATAATTCATTCTTCGTATGTCGAATTTTTATACATTTGCATGTTGCTTTTTTTACGTGACAAATTGTCCACTAAAATATTCTCTCAATGAGACTTCTTAATTCTCATGAAATCGTTGGTCATCCTTCCTTGGCAGTTTGTCTTGGGAGATTTGTTTGTGAAATGGTTGCCTTTTTCAAACCGTGAAGGGTATTAAAAGAAAACCAACACAAATTCAGACACACTCTCATAGGAAGCGTGTGTGTTTGTTACTGAATATTTCTTTTACAATTTTTTGCTTTTTCAACAATCGTAACGAAAGTTTAATTAATGAATGACAGCTAAATCTTGACATAAAAAGCTTCTTTTTTTTTGCTAAAATCGCAATATAATGCAAATTTTTTAAAACAATTTGTTATCGCTGTAATTTAGATAAACAATAAACTTGCAAATTCAGAAGTAAATGAACTTTCTTTATTCAAAAACACTGAGGACAAATCATAAAAAAAAATTATGACATCATTTGAATTAATTGTTGAATTGTGCTCCAAATTAAACAGCTCAAGTTTTACACAAAGTATATTGTTCACACTGATGACTTTATTTTATGAGCCCCTTTAGAGAGGCGTCAAAACACGTTGTGAAGAGTACCCATAATTTTCACACGTGCCTTTATTGCCACTAGCAATTTCCCCCTGTTCTATTTAACTCTCCAGCGTGCGAAGAATCGCGCTCCAGAGGAGAATTATCATTTCAAATTGCACTGCGCGCAGATCACGAGGGCGGGAAGAAGTGCATTTCTTCACAGCGAATCTTCAACAGCCACAATAGTTGTGAAAGATAAGAGAGAAAATTACCTCATAGGTGGAAATTGTCACGAGGGGTTTCACTTTTGTCTGCTTCATTGTGTGAATGGTGATCTGCTTGTGTTCCCAACGAACTTAACCATTAATTTCTGGCCACTTTTGTTGCCGTAAATTTTTGTGTGTCTTTTCCACGAAAAAAAAGTTCACAGTGTCAAGATTGCGATCGAAAAGTCATGCCACCGCAGACAATCAACAAGGGGAGAAAGAAACACTTGTTAACACACGAAAATATACATTTTTACACTCTGAATTCAATTGAATTATTTTCCATAAGACACAATAAGGTCCACATTAATTGGGCATATCTCACAATATACATAACGTTAAATTAAGCAATGGAGAAATAGAGAAGTGAAAACAATCCTCCAGCAAGACTTCTTTCACAAGCCCAACTCTTCCTGTTCTTCCCCAATTAGCGGACACACCGTAAGTCAGGAAGAAGAAATATGAGCGCAACAAGAACTTGCAATTAAATTGATTGAAAATTACTGTGTGTGCGCTGATAAAAAAGAAAAGAGCCTTTCGGTTCTTTTTGCTGAGTTAAGCACCGCGCAAGAAGCGTCACACTTTTTGATTTCACAGCTCTTCTCCCTCTTCTTCCCTTTGCCAACTCCTACAACCATCAATTTATTATTTTTTGTGCAATAAAATGAAAAAAGTCATATAACTTTCAAACTGTGCCTGTCTTGCCCTCTTCTGTTCAGCAAATATCGAAATAATCACACAACAATTTTAATGGTTATAATGGAAAGAGTAAAAATGCCGAGTGAGAGAAGAGTTTCGAGCACTGTAAATCAGTGAAATAGAAAATATGCCGTATAGAATCCATTTAGCTGTTCCTTTCCAATTGCCATTGTTACACAGTCTTCTTCGAGGTGCAGCGCATGTAATTTCGCCAAACCTATTCCTCCTGCTAATTTCACGTCACACACTGTCTGTCTAGGCGGATTCTTTGGCCGAATTCACTGGAAGCCAAAACCGAAAAAACTGCGAGAAAAAAAACAACACGTCCACTCTCGATGTGTATTCACATGAGACTAAACTGAAAAGCGCACACGGACTCACAGCACACAAATCACCCAGTCCAATGTTAATTTATATTGTTGAAATGAAATGTTGTAAAAAAGCGCACCAGCAGAAAAAGATTCGCGTTAGTGGAGGGAAAAATACTTCTTAAGACTGAGACGAACTCAGCAGTGCAGCAGAATCTCCGATCTGTATTTGATTCTCCACCTCAAATCGTCTCACGAATTGATTATCTAACCGCGATATGTGTTTTCTTTTTTCTCTCCAATCAAGTACGACTTTACATAGGTAGACAGAAATTGCCCATCAAGGCAGTCTCACTAGGTTGATAAGATTCGAGTGGATGACGTCAATTGTGGGGATGATAATCGTTAAAATTTTGGTTGAAGACATGAAATTTGGTATTCTGTGAATCTCTTCAGAAATTATAATTTTTCGTAAGCACAGAAAAAACACGCAATTTCAATTTAAACTCCACAAGATTCAGAAATTAATCACGAAATATTAATTATCGTCCCCTGACGTCAATGCATAACAACAAAACACGAAATATTTTTCCCCAGAATTGAACAAAAATCACCCTTTTTCCCTCACAATTCATTGGTTGTCAACAAGGTTTCTTTTTCTGCAGAACTTAATGACTTTTGGCACAATTTTCTTTTTACGATTTCACCTCGATTTTCATGCTGACAAATCGTGGAAAAGAAGTCGTGTCAAAATTTTGAGCAATTAACACTATTTCAACTCCCTTTTCTCACCTGTATATCGAGCATTAATCGATTGGTGTGCATGTTTGAACTAGACATTCATTCACAAAAGCTCAGCAACTCTCTCAATCGCAAAAATATTGCATTATTGCATTGTTGATTTGTGAAATTTTCTCACTTTTCCCCCTCCTCAATTCCCCCAAGAGCTCGCGAATCTCCGCAGAAGCGAAGGTTGAGTTCAATTGAATTCCGTGCACATTTGCAAGTAGTAAAAAACTAGGAATAACATATTTAAACTTGATGCAATCTCGAGTCAATTTTCGGCACGATTTCAATCAGCAGGGAAAACGCCGAAATGTAGGCAAAATACTCACATTCTCAGTCAAATCGTTTTCTTCGCTGTTTTTGAACATTTTCCGGTGAGCTCTCTTGAATTCACTCATTAAAGCATTATGCCTGTCGTTGTCGTGACCTCCGAGGGAGTTACCAATCTTCCTCGTCTGTGACTGGATCTTCTCGCACTTCGCTTCGATGCTCTCGCCAGAATTCTCCTTCAAGCGTTGCTGCAATGGCACAATAAGAATCTCTTAGATAATGAATTTCATCAGTATGTTCTAACAATATCTCACCACTGCTCTTCTCTTGAGCTCATCGCTAATTGCACTACTCAGACTGGATGTGCATCCCGACGAGGTGCTGGCAATGGATGGTGTTCTCGCATGTCCAGGCGTTTGAAAGCAAGGCGGAGGAGGTGGAATAGATCCGCTAGATGGCTCAGAAGCACCAGGACTTCTGTGCACCTCCACAATGACTGTTTTGGTTTCACTTTGCCGCGAGACGAAGCAAATGTCCGCAAGCTTGCTCCTGTCTGGAGTCTCTTCGTCATCCACAAAGCCTGTGTCATCGCCCACTTCAGGCGAGACATGAACTCTCGTGGCTTGACGTCCAGACGACACTTCAACGGCACTGAGGTGAGGAATGACTGTGTTGTTAATGACTGTTCCCGAATCTGAGAGCTTTATGATTGTGGTGTTGGAATTCTTGGCATTCTTGTCGTGCTCTTCGGGGACTCTTGGCGGCGCGACTGGATGCAGTTTGTCCATTCGGCGATCGATCTCACTGCCTCTCTCCCAACTTTTTGGTCGTCTCGTGCCACCCATGGAGACGTCGAGGTGGCCATTCTCCTCGCGCACCATGCTGAGCCTCTTGGACGCCTGATCGCCCCAGCAAGGACTCTGATCCCCACCAGTCACACTGCTGGCGGAACTATTGTATCCACTCGACTCTCCGGGGAAGAGATCCAGGCCAGCAGCTGTGCGAATTACCAAATCCAGTCGACTCGATGACTTCATAATGGCCACAGCTTCACTGAAAAGAATGTCTGCGAAATCCATTCCATTGCAGCTCAATAGTTGATCTCCTGGACGAAGACCTGCATCTCTGGCTACACCAATCTGAAAGGAAGTGCGCAAATGTTTGAACATTAACTTTGTTTAGATATCAATTTATATGTATTACCTCCTTTGTGAACTGCACAAATATTCCCGGCTTCCATTCGGGCCCTTTGCAGATTCCCAGACCGAGTTTGCTCCTCGGCGCCACATTGAGTGTCACACGAATATCTCTGCTTCCGGCGTCATCCAGTTCTGTCGGCGAGACCTGGGCTCCCTTGAGCGGCACAATGTGCCAACTGAGCGGATCGCAGGCCCTTCTGGTTTGCAGAGAAAGAGGAAGCAAAAGGAAAGGATGTCAGTTGTGAGAAATGTACTTCATCTCATAGATTGACTTACTCTTTGACCGGGATCATGCCGATACCTGCAGTAAACGGAAACATGTGAATTAATTGTTTTTCTTTAATCTTACATTGGTAATTGTATTTAATGAACGGTTTGCATTTAATTGGGCCACCACAGGCTTAATTGTAATCTCAGTCAATTAAGACTTTGGAAAATTTCATGAAATTTTATATCGGAAATTTGTATTGAAACATTTGAAACAAATACTAGAGGCAAGTGTTTAAATTTTGTCCATACAAGGTCCAATACTGTCTATAGACAAATCAGACAAAACATCGTACGTGCTGCTCAAAAATCATTAACTTATGAAACACTAGTAAATATTTCAACAGAAATTTTCATTATTCCATGCCTCTTTTGTTGTCTATCTTTAACTCTCGATGGAAACCCATTGACCATCGAAGGCATCGAATAAAGTGCACGCTCTAATTACGGATGGTGTATACGAGGTACACACAACATCCAGCAACTCCGGCTGATATTTGCCCAAGAGAGTTGCATCATCGACAAACGCTCCTCGCCACCAGTCACCGTGGAGCCTCACTTGGGGCCCGAAACCACAACAAATATTGCACACATGGGTACATCTCGCTGGCATTTTCCGCGCACAGCCATCGCAGAGTCACCGTGTGGGATGAGAATTTGTGCAGAGAAAACGCGCCAATTGAAGAGGAGGATTTTGCCATCCAGCTTACTCTTTTTGGGCCACATCGCGCGCTGCAATAATTCTCATTAGGCATTAGAAACATATGCATGGTTTTGGGATTAAAGTCATAGAGAAAAATGCCACTGAAAAAATTTGGTCACCGTTGGAGGGCAAAGCCAGTGAAACATGCGTGAAATAAAAGAATCGCGCATTGCCAAAGTGATGAATGGGCTCATTGACTCATTTCAGCGATGATTCCCCCATAAATCAGCAATAAAAGAAACGCACAGGTATTTTGTATGTGGTGCAGCATTGTGAAATGCTGCAGAAGTGAGGGGAGAAGATATATTTCAGTGCGGATAATGCTGTTAAATTAAAAGGTACTTTCTGTTGCTCAAGAATGAAGGTCAACTGTGAGGTGTGCTTTTACAGAATTTATATGCAATTGTTTTATTCTTTTCTGCACACACAGAGTGACAATTTTACCAAATTAATTCTCTCTCTCTCTCTCTTTTGCGTGTGCCTTTCCGATATATGCGCGTACTATTGTAAATTCAAGGGAGGGTCAAACACTCTTTTGCAATCATCAGTGTGGAGTGAATTTAATGTGAGCATCACCGCCCATTCAAATGCACATGGGAAAAATGACGAACCCACGATTGAGAGAGATGTGATTTAAATTGCAACAGAGATGATGCTGTAAATTCATTTTTTATTTTACTACACTCACCACAAAACACTTTCTCCGCATGGTAAAATTGAAACTTTTGACCAACAAAGTGCATAATTTTCCCATCCACAGATGTGTGATAGTGTGACAGAGAGAAAAGGGAAATGAAAAGCCACGATAAGCCCACATAAAACAGAGTCTTTGCCAGTGGGTAAATCAAATTGAATGATATGGAAGATTGTCATCGTATGAGATGTGAACTTTTTCGGATGAGAGTGTCGCACTATAATTGCTTCCTGTATCTTTATTTATAAAATACTTCCTCTTTCTCTCTTAACTTTCAGAGCACTCTCAACAACAACAACAACAAAATCCCACAGAATTGCAAAGAGACAAAGACACCATATATACATAAATTGAGGCACGTGCATATTCCAAACATTCTCTCTCCCTCTCTTTGATAAGACGGTCCTTTCTGGTTATTTTCTCATATGCATAAGTGGTATGCCGTGAGAATATCTTCCCCAGATGTTGCGATCTCGTTATTGTTTCAGGCTCTGCGCCCGAGCCAACTTCCTCGAGAGAGTGAGAGAGGAGAAATACAGTCGCGATTATGGCCGATGACTCTATCAAAAGAGTTCAATGTCTGGTATGGCCCGCCAGTGGACCGTTAGACTCGAGTCTTTTTTCGTGGGTGAAGAACAAGAATAAAGAACCCGGAAATAATTGCATTTGTCGAAAGAATCTGCGCGAAATAAGCACACACTCGCCACAAAAGCAGTGAAGAGACATCAGCAGAGGTGAATCTTCCAGATATGCGATGAGAATTATTATAACAAATCTGGCAGCATCTCTTCTAGAACCTTTACCAATCGCCCGTCGCAAGACGTGCGCCTTTCACCACCAAATATTTCTTACCTCTGACTTTGAGTGTTAAGCGATCCTGAGTGCTTATGAATTGCGAAAGTTCCCGGTGAACTGCATCATCCACGTGATAACCATTTGCTCGTATTATTTGATCTCCGACCTGCAAGATTACCATCGAAGATTACCCAATGAATCCAACAGTGAGAGAAACGATCAATCATACTCTGAGCCCTTGATGATCAGCTTCGCTGCCTTTCTCCACGCGTGACACGAAGAATCCCGTCCCGAACTCCCGTCCGCCGCGAATAGCAAATCCGAAGGATGCATGCGCAGGCGTGGCCAAGAGAGTTCCATTGCGTGCACACGCATGAGGCCTCGTGAGGCGAATCACGCGGATTCTGGGAGCAATTCCGCGACTCGAAGTGATGTCACTGGAACTCGTGGAGCCCTGGATGCTACTGCAGTCCGTCATCATCATGGCTGGACAATGAGAGGCTCTGTGTAACCTGTAGTGAGAAGAGCAAAGCAGGAAGGATGTTATAATTACGTACGATGTTATTTTCTCAACTTGCGCAATTGCCTCGTTTGAATTTATTATCTCTTTTACATAATTTCCCAATGATTACACCTCTAATTTCATCTTCGCACATTTTTCTGCGCTTGATTTCTTTCAGTGAGTGAGTGAGAGCATCATTCTTCGGCCGTTTAAGTGAGAAAAACTAACACCAAACAGTGATTTATATCCACTGGAGATCATATGAGACTGGAACATGACTGAATTAGACGAAGAAAGGTGAAAATGTCTTCATTTATATTCCTATGCCCATCATAGAAGACGAGTAAAAGTTATTTGTATTACAAAATTCTTTCTTCGTCGTTTCTTCCTCCACCTCCTGAGAAAATGATACTCATTGACTCTTTTTTTTTTAATAAAAATCCACTGAACTTTTAAGCAGTTTGGTGAGTGCGTTGAGGTAAAAAAAATAAAATCGCGCGTCTCAATGGAAATGAATAGGAGTGAATGCGAGAAAAAGAGTAGCGGAGATAAAAAGAATTTTTCAGACTATTAAAAGTGAAATATTATTGTGATTCTTTTTCACTCGTGTGTCTTTTCTTCAGCTTCCAACACAGCTCCACGCTAGAAACTAAAGAGGTGGAAGACAAAAAGAGGATGAATACATGTGGATTTAAATTACCATTTCCGGTTTAATGCTCTTTTGTCTCACCGCGAGTCTTCCACATACATATTTAACATGTCTTCTTCCCATTTGCGAAATCTTTTCCCAAATATTTTCCTTTCTTGCTGCGCTGCCGCCTTTCGACAGTTTTATCATCACAGCATTTAATCAAACTGATGAAAAGTGTAAATTATATCAGTCAACATTGTCTTTCAGCGCCGTTTCTTTGCGAAATTGCTTAATGACCAACTTAATTAATGTGGCTGACTTTAATAATCACGAATAAATTTATGATTTGTCATATACAGCACAAAAAAAATTGGAAGTCTGGCAGATGAAATCTACCCGAAATTCTCAGACTTGTTTGCCCCTCGGCTTATTTTTGCCGTTAAATTGCGGCAGACTTGTGATGTGAAGGAAGGTAAACATTCCCATGACATCAAATCAATCCAAAATTTAATTTAAAATCTGACCCAGTCGACCTACACACGTCCAATGAACCTTTCCTCAATGGCCGCAATGGGAAAAGAGTCGACGAGAAGCTCCTCTTTTTTCTGCATCTCACATAAAACACTTTCATCCAATTTTATATTTGCAATCCATTTATAATTCGATAGAATCTCTTTCTCCTTTTCTCACTGTCGCTGAATTAATGGCAATTTTTAGGAGCTCTCCGCATACTTTCACATTTTATTCACAGTCAATGTTTGTCTTCTTTTTTCTTCAATCGAAAATACACATAGGATACAATAAAAAAGGCTTACACTCAAATGAACCTCTAAATCAAACGTTTAAGAGCATTTTCCACAAAATCTCCTCTCTCTATTCTCTTCATCCAATAAAAAGAACACGATAAATTGAATCTTGCCTCGCGATCAGGGGATATTAAACATGGTTATTATGCCTATTAATGCCCATGTTTCATTTCATGTGAACACCAACAAATTGGTCGATAAAGCGAGGCCTAATTCACCTGATATCCAAAGTGATTTCACTCAAGGGAATTCAATCAACAATGGCTGAATACTTCTGCCCAAAATCTTGCCCACGCGAGGCAAAACTCTTCACCATCGCCACAATTGGAGCAATTGGATATATAAATCGAAACTATTTTCTATCTTGGGCATGGTTTTTCACTCAGCAATGGCCGAGGAGGTGTAGAAAAAAGAGAACTATTCAGGTTAACCGACAATCTTGGACCGGTCTGCAATTTTCTCTCAATCTCATGTACAATTGTTTCTCTCGCTGAAACAACAATTTAGCTGTGAAGGTAATTATTGGATTGCAAATAATTAAAATATACCTTTTCACCCGTTCTTTCACTTCACAAACACACAATCTTGCAAACATTGGAAATTGTCATGCATTTTTCCGTGATTTTTCCGTTCCATTTTCTCTCTTGAGCAAGTCGAAGAAGAGACAAGAAACCCAGACAAGAGGGAATGCGAGAAATTTTAAAAGTACCTACAATTGTAATATTACAATTAAGAGGAAGAAAAGAAATGTCACAAATGTGGCTCCACACGCAACTGAGAACAGTAAAGTTTGTACTCACCAGAGATGAAAACACAATAGATAAGATTACACGTTGAACCTCGAAAATAAGCACGATTCCACCTCAACATCCCTAATCAACTCAGATGTGAAGAACAAAATGTCTCTTTTATCGAGGAATTCAAAAGAAATTGTTACTTCCACACTTTTCTCATGAATTTATGGAGAGGAACTTTTTTCTTTAATCTCCATGCACAATATTATGTTCATGTTCATCTTAATATTTACACCATGTGTATGTGGACTCCAGCCCAAAATTATGACCACTTCACGTGGGAAAAGGCACACCTCAAGTCATATATCTTGTGTTTTGAAACTCTCATCTCTGCCGTGTCTTGTCTCGGCCTAAAAGATGCAAATTAATTTTCCAATAGGTAAAAGAGAGTATTAAATGGATACTTTTAATATGCTAATTCCACGGGAAATTCACTAAAGTGTTCGGAAAAATACAATTAGAAGAGAGTCTCACAGACTTTTTATTCCACTCATTCATCGCACCGTTTTATTGCACACTTCTTTCGGCTGTTTTACACATTAGATCTGCTGTGCGAAGAGTTTTGAGAGAAAGTCATGATTATTTGTGTTTGCCTTAAGAATATGTGGCAGCAAGAGAGAGAGAGAGAGAGAGAGAGAGAGAAAGATTAAAAGGCAATGATGTTGGTTGAGTAATCAACTTCAATATGGATTTGATGACTTTGCCGAGGAGTTTCCGAAGAGGTGGAATTTATTGATAATTTCAATATTTATCATCCAACACGCTCAATATCGCACTAATTTATGTGTTAATAGTCCGCAAGGAGAGAATTTCCTGCCATTTCCTGTAGTTTTCTTGTGTGGAAGTTGTCTCAAATTGCGTTGGAAGATGCGGTTTTGCATTTGCATGATTTTTCGTTCACGAATCAACATTGAAAATATTACACATAGAGTGATTATCCACAAGGAAAATTATTTCCTTATTTCAATGTCTATTTCATAAGGTAATTTCTCCTAAACTCTTCCTCAAATCAATTCAATGTGTCCGTCTCGTGAGTGTTTAGCTATGTCTCTTGCATCTTTAACAGCAATTAATCTTCAAGTTCCATTACAAGTCGCACCATTAATTACAATAAACACTCCAATGCTGATTTTACATATCAAAGCTGCTGAACTCGCGGCGTCGGACGGAGAGAAGAAGGCGGGAAATACCGTAGCATTGTTAATGAAAATTGCAATTTTCTCACAAAATGCATTTTCTGCACTTTAGAGACAACAACCAGTCAAATTGAGAGTTGAAATGGTGAAAAATACAGGCAACTTAAAACACAAAATCAGCACAATTAGCCGGCATTTTGCATCGAAGCCAATGATTTTACACAATAGAAGACATTTCCTTCCTTTTGTGTAGAGAAAAATGTTTTTTTTTTTCTTCTCATTTGAGCTGGTCTTTTTCTCAGACTTCCACAAAACCCCACTCGATTTGCAGTCAGTATCAAATTAAATGAAATACTCGAGAAGGACTTCTGTGAACTGGAAAAATTCGCGACTCAATTGTTGCAAATTCTCCAAAGAATTTCATTTCTTCACCGTTTCGATCAGAACTTGACCCCAAAATACCGTGCGGAAAAGGCGTTCAACGATTGTTCTTCAGCATCGCATCGGGCCGAGTGACAAGCAGAAGAAACAATACCGTGCATTTCCAAGCACTCAAAAACCTTCTTCGTCTCGCAGGCTAATTACCAACTCTCGCGCGAGAGATTCATATTCAAAATAATACACTGCCTTAGAAGAGTCGACACACTACCAATTTGCATGTGTCCACTGAAAGAGAGATTTCAACCTCGAAATGTGAAGAAGAAAACATAATAATTATTGAGGCAATCGCATAAAATTCTCGGTCATTGGGTCGCTGTGGATTTTTCTGCTTTGACCACAATGAAGAATAATTCTTGTCTCATCTCTCTGGGTTCAATATGAGAAAATCTTCTTCGCGTTCCAATATCGCATCAAGGGGCTTAACCTGAAGGCATTTAAGAGAGGATTCCAAATTATTTGAGAAATCATGTTGGCTTTTATTTAGGAATGCGCCCAGTACAAGAGTTTTTTTTTATTAAATCCATCTTGACACTGGCCATCAAACACTATATTGGCCCCTCGGTAATTCACGCCGCGTCAACGGAATCATCTTAATAATATTTCTTATTCGTGAATTAACTGTTCTTCAAATGATAATTTTATTGAGACCATACCGTTTCTCCCCAGATTCCTCTCAAAAGTAGATTCTCCACAGTGAAAATCGGTCAGTATCTTAAGAGATCAAGGAGAAGTATTCAACACTGCGAGTCATTGACTGTCACCTATCAATTCTAGCTGCACGATCAATTTTCCTAGTCATTGCAGTTTTATTGATGCCGAGGAGAAAACACCGATTGACAAAATATTCAAGAGGCGCGAGAAAGCATCTTTTCCGTTGAATGATTGTTAGGCAGACAATTACTGCATTTCACACTCTACAATTGTGACAAGATGACGAGTAAGTGAAGGGTATTTGCATTTCGTCTGCGTTCATCATAAATATGGCATTTTAATTTAATATCCTCGCCAAACAACAACTACCTGTGCTGCTGTTTGCAGAAGGAAAATCGTTAATTTTGCACACATCAAGAGCCTCTCACAACTTAGCAAATACACTTTCGCTAGCAAAATTCATAGACTCTGAGACGCGTATTTGCCCGCAAGAGAATTTTCAGCATCGTGGAATTGGTCACAATCATTCCTCCTCAGGAAAACCACCCAACGAAGCACACACAATTGACTGTGAGTCCAACCACGCGCTAGGCATATAAAGTAAAAGTATGAAATTGATTTTATATTTCTCTCCTCGCACAGACATTTCCTGACTTATGTGCAAATACTCCCCATCCATTCGCAATTGATTTGCTTCGGAGAGCTCTGAGAAAATGGGCAGAAAGAGAAAAGGATTTTTCGATGGCGGCTAATTGGGATAATTACCCAGCAAATTAGATCACACTTAAATTGAGAGAGTGTGGAGCAATTTCTCAGGCAAGTATATGTGGCTTGTTTAAGGGAAAAAGTCAGCGCAATTGCGCCTCACAATGAGCCACACTAAAT
Source organism: Phlebotomus argentipes (assembly GCF_947086385.1). NCBI lineage: Eukaryota > Metazoa > Arthropoda > Insecta > Diptera > Psychodidae > Phlebotomus > Phlebotomus argentipes. The sequence goes on along the minus strand of NW_026776181.1, from coordinate 663,312 downwards.
CTCTTTTGCGCAGGCCTTTTTCACTTCAACATCAAGTGACGCCAATGGTTGGGAAAGATAATCATTTTTCACATATAAGAGAATTCACTAGAATGAGTCAATTATTTTCAATGGGGCACAGAAAGCCATAGCTCTTTAAAAGTGATTAGAATGCACTTTTGCAAGTGAATTGGACGCGATCCTCTTGAAAGATCACATGAGAAAATTATGATGAAATGCGCGCTTGTGGCAATATCACTAAAGATCTCGGTGTAATCTATAATTCAAGATCACACAGATTTTTCTGCACTTTCTGAGAAACCTTCCTAATAACAACATTGGTGACATTCATTTATCTCGCGACTTCTTGGAGAGCGCAACAAAGTCTCATTGTGGCTGTCGCCGTAAATCAAGAGTAGTTTGTATGTAAATTTATCAATATGGCGCAAAAGTGTAGTGTCTCAAACGAGATCAAAGTGCGAAGGCGTTTCAAGAGAATCTTTGAGAAATTAATCTTTCGTCTCCGTCATCAATTTCACTTCTAGCGAGACTCGCCGCAAGTTCAACTAGATCACTACCCTCGAGAGGAAGTTTCTTCGATGCTCCATTTGCAACAAATTGCCTGCAAATTATTTATCTCACTTCCACATCTTCCAGCTTCATGAGAATCACTTTTACTTGCTCTAGAATTCTCTGCAGAGGAGCTTCATGCCATTCTAGCGTGGCACATGAAGAATTGCAGCAATGGAGAGTAGCAGAAAAAGAGGAAAATGCGCATAGGAATGATGGCAAAAAGAAAGGTTCAACTAGTTTCAACCTTTGAAGATCGCGAAACGAGTTTCAAGATGGAAATTAGAATCTCAATTAAATTGTAAATGAGAATTAAATTATAAGGTCTCCACGGATAGCAATCGTCGTCGTTGGCATTTTGTCGAGGTGCAATGACTCAACCAGGAAATTCTGTTCCTCTATCACATCTCAAGTGCAATGCGAGAGGAAGAATATTGTAATTGATTTGTCAGAAGTATAATTTGCCAACAAACAAACTGTTTTACCACATCACAAGAGAGTTGGAAGTGGACGCAACACTAGAATGGGCGGGACATCTGAGAAATTTCTATCAGCACTTCGCGAAGTCTCTTATTCTCTCACTTCACACCATTTCAAATGAATTTTCATATAACTTCAATCAAAAGTCCCAATCGAATTCAATTAAATAGTTCGTGTTTCGGTAAGTAGTTGAGCAATTGGTATTGCTACAAGTAAATTTTCGTTCAATAGTGCTAGAATATTATGTTGTAAATTAGATAAACACCATAAATTTATTGGCTTCGACACTTTTATTTCACAAAGTGTTGTTCTTGCTCTTTTCCTCCGCACTCTCAACCTTTGCTTACCTCGACATCCTAAAGAGAAATCAATGAGGAAAAATTTCAATGAGCCCAGCAAAACATCATTAGTTTTTTTCTTTCACCTCAGCCAACATGTGCTTAATATTGTCTTGTGGAAAATACAACGAATTAGGTACGAGAGAGCATAATTCAATTTTTTTGTATGGCTGGGAGATTACTTCTTTGCTGTTGTTCTCATTACATAAACATTTCTTATAAGGCGCTAGATATATGTACGTTTAATTGCTCAGAATCGAGAGAAAAAAAACAGCTGCATTTGGCCAGACAAGAGGAAGAAAGAGAGGCTTTTCGGCCACTTAGCAATTGAGGATTGCGTGTAATTCGTGTGATATTTACGTAAAAGCGAAACGAAATTGATTAGATCTAAACAGCAATAATAAATTAATGACGTGGTTCTTGTCTCAGTGCTCTAAAGTCTCACTTTTGCTCATGTTGCTTTGCATACATATGTGCAGTATTTTCACGTGCGGAATTCACAGAATTTTCCAAAAACCGAACTACACACTTGCAGAAATGCACGATCAGTCTGAGTATGTAGATTTTATCTCATCCAACACCTTCTTAACCTATTGTAGAGCAATTTAAGACACTACTTCACGCGGAATTAATCCACCTGCAAAACAGTGGGAAAATTATGGCTGTGATCTCGCAATAAGGAAATTGATGCGGTTCAATTTGAATATTTTCAAAATAGAGTCATTTTCCTCAGGCACATTTTCACTGCTGTTGTGCGATTTTCATGCGCGCCAACAGATAAGAAAACTGAACAGCGGCGAAAGTCCCTTTATCCCAACCCATAAACTTTGATTTACAACCATTCCAATTTGAAGCAATTAAAGCATTAGCCATGCAAATTCTACAACAATTTCTCCGGAAAACCTCCAATGAACAAGACTCTTTTTACCGCCTTCCTCGAAGGAAAGTGATGTAAATATGATGATCCAATCACCAGATTAGAGTTTTCTTCTCGCCACTGCGAGACCACAAAATAACTTCATTGTGCGTCTTTTTGCTCATTTAATTTTTCGGCGTGTGTGTGCGATGCAAGAAGAGAGATCTTGCAATTTTGCCCCTTATGAAATTTCCTCGTGGGTAATTGACATATCGACACCACAATGGAAAAACAGTAATTGGTTCGTTATTTACTATAAATATTGGATTTGCCGCCATCACACATTCACATAACAATCACTTTGGCGAGAGCGATCCCTCAAGATGAAAATCCCCAAGTTGAAAAGAGAAAATTGAGTCACGAGAGTGAGATGATTGTGGAAAAAAGGGACTCGGCAAATGATGTGAATTTAGCATGCACAATATGAGTAATAAATATGTAATGATAGGCAAAAGAGATTCCACCTCGGAGGAAACATATCATGTTGAGAGATGCTGTCTGATTTCTCACAGATATAAATATTTCAAAAGCAAACACACACTTGCCCAAAAGATAGTTACTCAAAATGTGGTATGATTTTAAATTAAATGCCCCAAGGTAAGAAGGTGCAATTTAACCAACTATTTTCATCATAAATCAGTATTATTTTACATACAAAATTGCCTTCTCCTCTTTCATTTTTCACTTTTCTCCTCGACAACGCGCTAATGTCAGACACAACACGAGAGAAAAGTTCATGAAAATTGTGCATTCGCGAGTTATCACTCAAAATCTCTTGATTATTTGAAAATTATACCAACCAAGAGAGACAGTATAACCCAATTAGGTGAAAAAATAGTATTTTCTAAATATTTTCAGATCAGAATCCCATACAAATTTATGCAAATTCAATTCGCAGAAATATTTTCACTTAGTCTTGAAAGCATGTTTCACCCATTTTTCACATAATAATTAACCATCACCTCGAAGTCATTTTAACTTATTATGTTGCAGCGTGAAAACGACAGCGAAACTCTTAGTTTTTACCATGGGAAAATTTTCACATGTTCATTGAATTCGGTATTTTTCTTATAAAGTTCATTCTTCTCACACTTGTATACCAAAATTCCACACATTTTAAAATACTTTGCCTCATGAACAGCTGGAAATTGAGATAGTTTTAAACTAGGAATGGAAATATTAGTCAAAAGAACTATAAAAAATATTAATATAATTTAAGGAAGTAAAGACTTAAGGTTAAAAGTTGCAAAAAATTATTTAGAAAAAAACGTTAAAACATCAATGACTCTTCCCCCAAGCTAATTACTATTTTTGCAAATATCTTGCAATTTATTTTCTTATTAAAAACAGATTTATTTCGTCTATACACTATAGATAATTTTTCACATTTCTTCCTCTTGGGGCGTTGAGGAAGACAACAATACTTTTTACCGCAGGTTTAGTATTAAAATGAATTACTTTAAGCTTTTTGAAAAATTACACGATCGTCAGTTTGACTAAATTGCTTCACGCTATAGCAGAAGATCGGTTACTCTTTTTCTTGTGCATTCAAATAAGGTGTGCGAAGACTCATCTCCCAATCATGTTATATGGGCAAAAAATGTATTAACTACATGACTGGAGGAAAGATTGCAGAAACAGCACTTTAAATTAAACCATTTGAGTGCTATTGTATTACGAGCTCAGCAACTTCAACGACATTTAGGAATGTTTGCCAACAGTATGCATATGGAAAATAAATGTGGCTCAAATGCAATTTGTTTAATGATCATTTTATGCCTTATAGCCCATTTTTCTTCGGCCATTCCCACACCACATTCAAGTGCGCCTAGTAACGAAATTCACACAACTTTTCAATACACCATTCTGCCCAGCCCTAGCGCTTGCTAAAGCTCGCATGTGCACTAATATTTGTCGACAATTGTCTTGCACATGTTCTTCAATTTCACTCAGAAATATTTGTGTATGTATACATTAAGAAGAATATATTCCGCACTAGCGTCTCGAGTGCTGTATTAATTGATACTTCATCAAATATTTAATCGATGTGTGTCAGGTAGAAATTGATGCAAACATGGAGCAAAGATGAATGACTAATTTAACGTGATAGTGTAGAAATCGGTTGAGTGGCCACTACAAATGAGTCTTCGACGATTTTATTGACTCTCAGGTGTGCTGTTGAGTCAATGTAAATATACACTTTTTCAGAATGGAGATGAATGTGAAAATACCACTAATTCAAGTCCATTAAATATTATTTCTTACTGGCCAGAGAGTCATTCTCTGTTGATCTCGAAAAGACACCCTCTCTTGCATTCCTTCTCAATATTGTCTCTACATTTTAACTGCCTATTTGCACACAGCGAAATTACCTTCACACGAGTTGATGTTGTTATTCACTGAGTGCCGCATCGAGTGCGTATCAGAACCACCCAAATAGATGGCAAAGACGAAGAGTGGTTTGGTGAGGTAGAGAGTGAACTTGGCCCTAACTGGGACACAAGACAGGTGAAGCACTCAGACAGAAAGAAGACATCCAAGTGCATATTTTGTGTGTGCGTCTCTCACAAAAAAGAACCCGCGTCGCGGAACGCGAAGTTGAAAGAGCACGCAAGCAAAAAAGGATGAGAAGCATAAGTAATAAATACGAGACACTTTTCTGCAAGAAAAGATGATGGGAGAAAAAGAAAGCGCAGTATCTTTTGCAAGGCAAGTAGCTGGTTAGACCACAATTTTAAATTTTATGTATCAGTCGATCGCGAGTTGTGCGTTTCAATAATTGGATTCTGCAAGCGACACGCATAATAAAGAAAAATAACACAGAAAATGAGATGAAAGAGATGCAGAAACAGAACTTACTTTCTTTCAAATCAGATGAAAAAGTTTAGTTGAATCTTTTCTCCTCACATATAGTTCAATGGTGCAGATAACAGCAACATTCTTGTTATTTCCGTCACCTGAAGAGAGAAGTTAGGGATTCATGGTTTGAATAAATCGAATGTGCTTTGAAAATATGATAAAATTTCTATGTCTTTTCCCTCAGTGAAGAAGGAATCTGTGAATTTGTATTCATGCTATTTAAAGATCACCCTTGACTGACTGATTGGGAAAACATTCAGTTCAACTCGATTTAACCATATTTCTCTTTATCCCCTGTCAATGACATTAGAGGAATAAATATAGTATACAATATAAAACCGACTAAAACTATACATACATAAAAATATCCCTTCATTTCACTTTTCAACCTGTCGGACTGATTCATAAAATGCAAATTTCAGTTTCATTCCACCACCTATTCTATAGAATTCATCATTATTCTCTTATTATTAAAAGCAATTCACAAAGCATGAAATTTCTAAATCCACGCACACACCTGCAGAATATATGGCTTTGAATTTCTAAATAATTAATTTCCTAACAAAAAATCCATCGCGAGGCTCTAAATGGTGAAACCTTCCAGATTTTATGGTTTTGTGCGTCCACCAATATTCTATAAAATGATTAAAGCCTCAATCACTGATTTCTCATCATAAACGCCGCGGATTTATTGACTCTCTGCAAAGGGCTCTAAAGTTGAAGAAAGTGTATAAACACGTGAAGAAAAATCTGTTTTCATGAGGCCTAAAATGACGACAATAGCGATGGCAATAAAAAGTATCTCAAAGCGAGATGCCTTGACTGTGTGCAGTTCGATGAAAACAGCCAAGAAGAATTGCGCGCCTCAGCGATACAAACTTTCATTTGCACCGCCGAGAGATAGAAAGATGAAAACAACAATGATCGACTCGTCGTCTGATGGCGAGGTGTGTGCAGAAGTCGAATTGATCCACTCTCAAGTAAGTGTACTCAATGATTGAAGGAGACCAAATGTAGATCACCGTGAGTATTTCAGGTGAGAGTAATTAAAGTGAGTCATAGAAAATTGCGGGCATTTCTCCGTCTGTCGCACTTGCCGCACAGTCCCAGCTTCTCACATGGCAATTTCCTCGCAATTTGTGCAATTAATCTCCCCAAATTGATTAAACACTCTCCATATCTTCCGCCTCAGTCTCAAAACATGGTCCGCAATCGACGTGAGGTTTTCTGCTCTAGAAAATTGCATCGCGACACTTTGTTTTGAAGTTGTGTGCACTTTTCTTGAGAAATTCCACTCGGCACGCCACTTATGGCCATCCAATCCCACCCAAGATATGTGTAATTCAATTTTCAACTCATTACACAGCGTATCACTATTTTTTCCACCTGACTTGACATCAAATTCATTGGATTCACACATCCAGAGAAATATTCATGCTTTTCAGCTTATACAGAGTGGAGAAAAAACATGATGTATAGCTCGAAACAATTCAGATTCTGCGGCTTTTAATTACACTCGTACGTGATGGCATGATTTTGTAAAAATTTCACGTGAATTTCAAGCTATCCTCAGCAATAATTTGCCTTGCAAAATCACCCATTTTCAGATATAAAATTTCCCTTAAATGTTCGCATCCAGTAAAATATAGATTAATTATATAATTTGACCTGTTGTTTGTGCAAGAAATCTATTTATAAATGCTTGTTGTCTCTGCACAAAGTACGCACCAAAATCCATTATGCACATTATGCATTATATTCCACTAGAATTTACACATTTTACGATATCAACGTTATTTATAGCCATTAAATAACCTCATAATAAATTCAATGGAGGGAAATTTCGACTCAACATAATGCTTATCATAAGGGAATTTAGAACACAATACCTGCTTTTCACCACTCCTCGTCGATTTCTCTGGATGCTGACGTCCGAGTTTTCTCCTTCGGTTAGTGACTGTTCAGCCTCAATCCCAATTTCGTGAAGAAATCTTCAGAGGTGCAAATTGATCAGTGAACTTCTTCGGCTCCCTCATTCGCACTTGCTCATTTGCACATGAGTCTTCAGTGTTAAGATTTCATTTGACTCTTCCTAATCCACTTGTCACTCTGCTCAGCCTCTCTCTCGCTCTCCTGAGGAAATAGAGTGAGCAGGTAAGCACTTTTCGTCAGACTTTCTTCGTGGGTTCGCGCGAAGCACCACAAAAGAAAGGAATCCGATTGAGTTGCAAAACACACACTGTGGCGTTTTTCTCTTGAGCAATATACTAACAACTTCTTTTGAGGAAATATATGCCCACTTTTGTCTGATTGTTTTCCAAATAGGTGAGCAAAAATACACCTTCAAGAGAGACACTTTTCGAGCACTTGAACAAATATCTCACTCACCATTAATTAAAAATTGTTACTCATTTTAATGAGTTCACACTCGGAAAAAAAACAGCCACCACTGCGCTCTGAAACTGTCTGCACGATGTTAATTAATCACACAGGCCGAAAATATAATGGGTGGAATTAAAAGAAAAAAAAATCCACAGCGCCGGGAAGAGACACAAGCGAGGTGTGATGCAAAGAATATTGCAGGAAGTTAAATAAATGTTGCACATATGAGAGAATGGGCAATGAAATAACACTTGAGGAGTCCCCTTGTGCGGCGTTCACGCGACCAGCTCGATTCAAATGAGAATGGCAACTGAAAGTCTCGTGTGTGGAGTTCCGGAGAACGAGGCAACTTACACGCGGCGTGTGTGTGTGAGAGAGGCTCAGCGCACAGCTCATGGCAAGGTGGAGAGGTAACACTGGGCGATGCTACTGGAAGAATGTGTCGAGGTGAGGAGATGGAAGCTCTCGCGAAGAAATGGAACTTTCACGGTGTGCTGGTGAATTTTGACCAGATATCTTCATGTCGTCTCCCTCATACTCGCACCATCTCCGCGAAGCTGCCTGGTATTTCACTGTCTTTTCCTTTTTTACCACCATTTCAATCTCTCCAAACGGCAAATATTTTCTCTCGCATCTTGTAGCCGCCAGAGAGTCGAGAGAAAATATCCATGGGCGTCTTTTCGCGTATCAATTCTCCGCGAGGGAATTTCTCTGATGTCCAGAGGCCTGTCCGAAAAAAAGAGGCAGAATGAGAATTTTAATAACATTACCATACAACTCATGCGTGAAACACTATGACTTGCGTGCTCTGTGAACCGCAACATTGACCAGTTGCGTCTCTCTCGGCAAGTCCATAGTGTTCGCTGAGCCAGAGGAAATTCCACAACTTCACCATAACATTGCATTTTGGAGCTTCTTCTCCCCCAATTCTCGGAAGCTGGTCGCCGGAAGTTCATTCAATCCACCATTGTCGGTTCCGATGCTTGCATCCCTCGAGTTAGTTGGTGTGACTTTTTGCAGCCAAATCATTAACTTCGAGGGGGAGTCTTTGTGATGGAGACTAGAAAGAAAAAAAAACATGTTAATTCGCAGCTCAAATGAAACACACATGAAAGTTTTGAAAAATTGATTGAAGTGCACGCATTTCAAAGATAGGTAGAAAAACTTTTCACACGTTATATATTTCGCGCAAATATTCAGTAGAAGCAATTATTAAAGTTTTATGTTCATCCTGTTCCAGGATGAAAAGGACAAGTCAAACGATCTTTTACAGCTTTTTATTCTCCATACATACATATACTAAATAAACCATTTTAGCAACCAGTAATGTATTTACAAATTAGCTTTCCACTATACTTTAGAGAAATGAAGAATATGTGTAATAAAAAATAAGTATAAATTAATAATATCAAAAGGAATAAAGATGATTACTTCAAAATCAATTCAGAAATAATTAAGACAGAAAAGTGACACGCGCATTTCAACTCCGAAGGATCATTTTATTTTAATCTCTCTATTTGCTTGTACATTTTACACTCGACAATAAAATACATTTACATCCATGAAAAAAAAACATCAAACTTATTAAGTTCCCTTTTACGATGCACTTGCAATGCATAGTAAAAAGAAACTCCACTTGAAAATTTGCATACTTTTCAGTGTTAAATTTCTCATCAAACCTTACGCTTCTGGCCATAAACCCAACGCGCGAAAGAATGGGTGTCTAAAGAGCAGAACATAAACACAATTTTTGTCATTAGCAACCAGCCTGATTCTCTCCCTCATTCTCGCTGAACCTTCAACTCTGCATGAGTCACCGCACTCTGAGCCATTCTTGCTGGTTCGATAACTCCTCAGAAAAGTCTGCGCCCTGAGAAATCAATACCACTTGATGAGTCAGGTGGTCTTCCATGTGAGCCTAAGCACCTGTTCTCGAGTGCGCGCACAAGGTAGCATCAAAGGTAGCTCACCCGCATAGAGACCACCAGGATTTGTGTCCGGAAATAGCGTGATAATTGAATGAGCGAATTGAATTTTATCTTCACCAGCGAGTTCTTTGGCCACAGAACCCGCAATGTCAATGTCAGCGAACCACAACACACACAATAAAGCTGTCTAAATTATCCCAAAACCTCTTCAGGGCACTTTTCCGTAGAATTCAACCGAAAAAGTAGTAATTTCGCGAGAGAGAAAGACCCCTTCGAGAGATTGATATCAATCTCATTTTGAGAGTACAATAAGATTATTGTTGAATTTGAGCATTTCTCAGAGTTGTGCACAACGATTTTTTCTGTCTCTCTATCCTATCTCATGATCGACTTTCACAGAGTTGAATCTGTGCAATTAAGAGCGCGCACTGCCAACAGAACAAACTCTTGACAAAATTGATCCATTAAATAATCGATTTTATTTATAATGGAAAATATCATTGGCCGGAGATAGAAATAGAAGAGGAAGAAATGGTGAAATTTTCTCTCAATCTCCAACATACTTCCTCTGTTTGCCTTTCAGCACATTGCAATAAATTCTCCAATGTCCAGACAAAGTGATTATTTATCGATTGAAGTCAATTGCACCAGAGAGGCAGTCAATTCATCTTCTATCACTCCGCACTTCTCCTTCAGTCATTGTAAAACGAATGAACTCAATGGCTGGCTAGACGACGAACCTGCTCCAGTGCTCTGAAGAGTGACAGAGTTGCAAAGACTTCCTATGCTAGATCAATAAATTGCATCTAAATTAAATGCACACTAATTCCCGTAACACTACATTATTTCACGCCTCTTCCGAGAATCAGGTCAATCAAATAAATGAACAACATATAAATCTTTCCATACGTTCTGTGTCTTATCAACTCTGTACAGAAGCAAAAGTGCACGCACGGTGGATGATTGGTGAGGAAAAACACCACGAGCGAGTGCAAGATTATTGCTTAATCTGAGCTTGGGCACTCTCACAGCAGAATCTCTCCGATGAATCTCATATTCCTGCAATCCCGCGCCATTGCAGATCACATTATGGCCAATAAATAGGGAAAATTGATATATAGTGATAGCGAGGATTTATTTAATCGAAATCGCCGTGATTAATGGATGAAAATCCCTCTCAGCATCACAAGAAGTGATAGTTGCCTCACAATTAGCCCCGTGTGTGCATCAAAACAGCAGCTAATTGGACTCAACTCTATGTTTGGTATGGCAGAAGAATAACTCAAAGAATTGTGTCTTTATGTCTCGCTCTCATCTCGCACATCATCGTTGTTCAGCGATGATGATGGAAAAAGACGAGAATATATGAGCGATTTGTGCCACTTTTACCTCTTAATGTGCACACAAGACTCTCATTGCGATTTACTGATGGCAAGAAGAAAAAAAGTCACTTTTCAGATATTTCATTCTCTGTTTATCTTTCATTTTTTCATCTTCAACATGCCTATTTCATTTTTTTTATACCTTTTACCAAATCAATATAAGGGAAAGACAATTTATTGTATATGTTTGAAAACTCTCCAATCATTTTCCATTTCTAGGATTCTTCAGAATGTCCGGGATAGGCTCTATTACCTCAGATGCATCGCACAGGTGTTTGTAAACCGAATCACACTTCTTGCTCTGACACTGCGAACAAGGCTGTCCCTTCGTGTACACTTTCTCCTTCATCATATTTGTGTAGCAATAGTTACAGGCCACCAGATATTCTTTGAACTTATACTTGTTGACGAATTTAGAAATAGCGCATCCGACTTTGTCACTCTTCTCATGGATGAAAGCTGTAAAATGACCGATGGCTTTCCTGAAAAACAACAAGAAAGGAGCAGTATAAGTTAATAAGAAAATCATAATGTGTATTACTTACCCATTCTTTCCCGATCCTGTTGTAAACATATCCGTATGGCTCTGACTTGCAAGCTAAGAAGTAGAAAAGAAAGAATTTTCATGATAAAACAAAAAAGGAACATTTCGCTTCGTAGGGTTAAAGGTTAATTTCAGGCTATTTTATAAATTATTCCGGAAATATTACTGCCACAAATCGTCTAATAATTTATATAATTTTGTGTTTCACTAAATATCTCAATTCCAAACCTTCAAACTAATGGTAGTCATTACCAAAATAGCTGATACGCTGTGTTGCAAAGGCAGGGCGTAATTGTGCTAATTATCACAGAAAAAAAATTACCTTATACTCCAAGAACCACTCCCTCGTAATATTCTTGATTACGTAGTTGAGGTCCAGGTAATCGGGATAGGAGGTCATTTGCCCCAAGTTCTGTCCAGCATAAGGGCAAATATTCGTTGAGCGACACTGATCATGCTTAAATTCGCAAGTTCTCACGTTATATTCTGCCAACTTTGCCAGTTCATCGTTCCATTTCTGAATCAAAAGCAGTGCGACATGTTATCTTAAGAAAATCAATGGCAAAATGGCCAACATACCAGCATGGGCATCTTTGCAGCTGACTGGAAAGGACTCATTGAGCCACGAGCGAATCTGTCTCGTAGACGATTGTGAATGTGCAGGAAGAGTTTCTTCGTGTCCTCAGTAATTGGCATAAGTTGGGCATCTTTTGGGCAGGTCTTTCTATCAAACTGTCCACTATTCTTGCATCCAATGTGCGGTCTTGCTGGCAGTCCTGGTCCAAATGTGCACAATTTCGGTTGGCAGTAGTTTGTCTGTGTGTGAACAACCACAAACAACGCCACAAAGAACAAAAAGTGTTCTGGAAAGGTGAATTACACATTAGTAGAGATCTTAATCACAGCACAAACACACATTTCCTCTTCTCTGTCATAAACTTACTAATATGCCACATGTCGGAATGATAACTGAACGCTTCACTGGAACACTTTGTGTTTTATAGCGACCAAATGCACTTGAGCACAAATGCAAAAAAGCTCTTGAGAATTCTGCAGCTGATCAATCAACAAACATTATTTCTCAATGCAGTTCTACGTGCGCGTCTTCTTTGCACAGTGGTTCAAATTCAAATAAATCTCGTACCGCAACCACATTTCTCGCGATAATAACTTAAGACGTTTTCGGCTCATAGTGTAGGTGCGCCACCCCCACCTTTTGCTAAATAACAACTCTGCAAAAATCCACTTTGGCCAGAAGTACTTCGTCTTTTCCTGTACTCTGAAAAATATTGCCCATTTGGGGGAATTTCGCACAAAAAGTGGCTATAAAAATGGTATAGAAAAAAAGCATTAATTGATAAAGCAAACAAAGAAATATAATCAATTTTTAATGAGCTCCCTGGCATTTCGCGATATCCGGGATTTACCTATTGCCAGACGAAACACTTCAGAATATGCGATCCAGTGAGGGGATCAGCATCAGGAGGCGAACAAGCACTCAGTCTGCAGTCTGTCGTCTGAAGATAACCGGCTTATTGCTGCAGGTAATCAAGAAGTTTCTTTTACACATTATTTAACAGCCCGTCACAATGGCACTATGTATATGATTAGGTTCATATATATATTAACAGAAAGAAACTTAAACGGTCAGATTCTAGAAAGGAATTGCCTTGTTTTGCCACTGGCGCCTCAAACAAGATAAGTGGTCATCAAGTAAAAAAATAGGAAGATTCAATACTTCAGTATAATATATATTTATGATTTGATACATAATTTCAGCCCAACTACACAATATCGTATGTCATTATGCTGCGATGTTGGTAAAATCAATTTTTCAAAAATACGCCAACACACACATAATTTATGTTGGTAATATATGAACCATTGGCAAAATTCCCAATTTTTTCATTACAATCTTACATACATTTTCTGTACCTTGTATCGCCTTCCGCATTTCATTCATGTGTTTTTTTTTATTTCATATAGCATCATCTTCATCACTCTCACCCATGAACGCTCAATGAACGGCGCGACGTGAACACATTTTTTCGTCGTCTTGTCATCTCTACTGTTGTGATTTACGTGAGACATTTGTGCGCTTTCCACGCGACTCCGTGAGGATGTTATTGATAAACTCTCCAAAGTCATACCCCAAACGCGTGAGGATGCCGCCAATCACGTCGAAGACTTCAAGGAGGCAGAACGCATCCAGTGCCGCATAGTGGATTTGGTCTTGACGCAGCGGTCTCTTCTCCCAATTTGAAAACTGATTGGACTTGTCCAGCTTCCGCCCCAGACAGAGATACACCAGATTGCTCAGATTCTCTCCCGGTGGAACGCCACTAGAATGCTTGTCAGTGGCCGCGCTGAAGGGGAAGCGAAACTTTGGCAGATGAGTCACATGTCGCCGAAGCTCTTGTAGATCAAGATATCCAGCCGCCAGTGACGCCATAGGCAGGAGATTGAGTGTAGGCAGAGATTTTTGGAGTACCAAGATGTCCGTGGCCGGTGAGAAGCCCAACTTGAGGATTTCGTCATTGTTGAAAATCCACCGGCCAAGTCGAATCCAATCCTCACTTTGTACTCTCAGGCAAATCACATCGATCAGGTAGATTCTGTTACGCGTCGCGAGTTGAATAAGCGCCACATCGTTATTCCCATGGAATGTTGGCTTCCACTCCGTGTCAAAGCCCACAACACTCTGTTCGCGCAAATGGTTCATCATTTCACAGAACTCTGGACGCGTTGTCACGAGGTGAACCTTCGTGTCGCTATTAAGTCCATGAAAGTCCTCCTGACGCTCCTTCGTCTCCTCATCCCAGTCATCCGGGCAGGAGAACTTCGAATACGTTAGCGGTTGTCCTGTGACCAGTTCACGCACGCACAGCGGCAGAAGAGAATGGGGCACATCAAAGTGCTTCGCCCACATTGCACCATCGGATATATCACCATAATCCGAGCACGCATTCACGAGCTCCACGTGCAGATCATTAGCATCCATTGGCACCGTCACCTTAACCATCTCCTGCCAAGAATCCTTGTTCAAGCTCTTCTCCACGAATCGCTTGTGGATGACAAACTGCAGCGCACCGTGATTGTGCCTCTTATTCATATTTGGCGTCAGTTCCTTGGGCAGATCGTACATTTTGGCCAATCTCTGGATGAGTTTTGTCATTGGTTTCGTGTCCAACTTATTGTACCGAACATCAGGATAATTGTACTTGGCGATCAGCCATCCGCAATTGTTCGCCACAGATTGCTTCCTATCCAAAAATGTATCCAGCAACTCCACGAGTGGCCTCCTCAAGTGCACAGCCCCATTGAGATACTCCTCTACCACAGTTTCCTTGTCCTGCAGCAGCAGCGGCAGCACCAGTTCATACAAATCGAACTCCTGAAAGAGTTCCAGTTCCGTCGCTATTTGGCACGCTTCCTTGTACTCCTGCTGCTGCACCATCGCCTTCACCTCACCCACGAAGAGTGCCTTGCTCTCCACAAGATTAAACGCATCTTTGGCCACCTTGAAGAGATTCAACTGTCCCTGTCCCTTCACGAAATTAAACGCCACCATCTTCAGATTGTCATCCACGTGCTTTGCAACATTGGAATTGTTGCTCTTTTTGTACTTCTGCAGCTCTTCGAGAACTGAAAGACAGACAAGGTGAGTTTGTCAGTCTTCTAAAGATTTTCCTCAAAAGAGAAATTTGACGATTTTTACTCACTAGCATACGCCATACTATTTGGCTTGATATTCGACAAATTTAGACAGTCTGCAAACAGCTTTAAGCTCGTTAGAAATGGATTATCGCAGGTTGTGTAGAAGATTTGCAATGATTTTGACACAACGGGACCTTTTTTGTCTGCAAGAAGAGAAGGAAATACAATGTAGATGTGAAATTAGAGATTCTGCGAGTCTCAGCATAATTAGGTCAGTGTCAAATTGCCAACTCACATTGATTCCAAATCTGCTTAAACTGCTCAAACCACACTTGTACTTCCGGCGACAGTGTGGCATCGAAAGGCTTCCCATTCAACCCCGCATTCTGCGTTCTGTCCGGAACAATTGTAATCTTCAGATTTCCCCGCGTCTTCAGGACAGCACTCTCAAGGGAATCATCGAGGTCCGATTCAGACACCTGCAGATAGACAGACAATTAGCATAAAATCATCATGGAGCGCCCCAAAACTCACATTGGCACCACAATCGAAAAGCTCATCATCATACTCATCGTCACTCAAATCAGCCGGATACGGAGCATTCGACGCCTTGGACATCCTCGTATACATTCACGTCCTTCCGGTGTGCAGAAAAATGGTAAATCCCTTATATTTTATATCACAAAATCGCTTAAATTGCATTTATTTTGCACTCTGCACCTTCCGAAACGTCTTCCTCACAGCACTTCTCCATTGACACTGGACGAGGTGTCAATTCTTGACGAAGAAACTGCGCCTCGGCTCACAACCCAAGATCACAACCATAACCGATTGAGCGAGAAACAAACTTTAGCATTTGAAGCATTTAAAAACTTTCTATGTGATTTCCAAATTAATTGCCAGAAAAACTGTATGAAATTCAAGACACAAGTATTGATTTAGCAGAACCATAAAAAAAAGTGTTGCATTCAGTGAGCAATTTTCATGCTTTCATGTGTGATTTTCCACAGAAAATCAATCATTGGCAAGCAGTAGTATAGCATAATAATCGTGAAATGCTTATGGTTTTGCTGCTGTTTTTAATTCTACAATCTCGATCTGATTTGAAGATTGATTAATGTGATAGAATTGCAAGTGAATCGAGCTCTGCCTGCATATATACAAATATTTACACTTTGCTCAATTTTAATTAAAACGAGAAGAATGCTAAAAAGAAAAATTCTAAATATCGTGTGTAGAGAATATAAAGATAATATACAGACATAACTTGGGGATTACAAAAAATAAAAAATATATAAATAAACACTCTTTAAGAAACAGGTTTATAGTAGAACTTGGCAAAATTCATCTATTTTCTTAGAATCCCAGGCCTAAGGATAAATGGCAATCACGCATTCTAAGAAACATCTATATGATCTTCTAGGGCGTTTAAAAGTAATATCTATGAAATATGCAAATTTGCATTGACTTGCATTTTAGTTACGCTTCTTAAATCATTCTACAATTTGATTGTTTCAAAAATCTTTGCCGCCTTTTTCCGATAAACCGGCTTAAAGGCGGGAAATTGAAGCACCTGACGTCATTACCAGGTGAAATTACATTCACATATGATTTTTCACCTACACCGTTGCTCGCTGTCTGTCTCTATCGCTCTCCTACTTGGAGAAAATTACACAATTGTACTCGATTCCACGTCGAATCGTTATGCATTTGAGCGCGACGATGAAGTCACGCACAGGTGAGTAAAAGTAAATGCTATACACGGGCTGGAGAGACAATACATTGGCACTCACCTGGCTCCAAACACAGCCAAACGGCAACCGGTCGGTGGAAAAGCATCATCATTATTAACCTGGGGGAAGAGTGCATCCGCCAGTCTTTTCTCTTTCTCTGCGCTTCTTCTCCCCACTTTTCCTCGTCGTCTTCTTCGTTTGTCCATGACGTCGTGGCGTCACGTGACCACCCGTTAAACAACTTTTAATCGCGGACCGCACCTTATACGCTCAACACCTCAATTTTCCCAGTGTTTTTGTGTCCGTCGCGATGGTGATTTGTATCTGGAATCGCTGTAGAATGAAGTGAGCTTTTCGCAATAACCACAGACTAAATGCAGGATTTTACGTGAAATGTGATAAAAAGTGTGCCTAAAAATCGTTTTTACTGCCTACAAACAGGTGTGTGTGCGGGAAAAGGGAGAAAATTGCGAGGGAAATGCATAGATGAAAAATCCAGTGTGAAGTTTGATGCTAGTCGCAAAGCCACATAAAAATCTGTACATTTTTCCCACTTTTCATCGATTTTTCTCAACATTTTGCCACTATGGTGGTACAAGAAGTCACAATGAGTGCATTTCGCATGGAATAGGGTGGAAATTTGCCCATTTTAGATGAAAAATTGTGTGAAAACCACACGAAAGTGCAGATAAAAGTGCTCTGAGGGCGCCACTGATGCAGTGCGCCATCATTCTCATCGCGCACTCCAAAAGAGAGGCCCCCACAAACACCACCTCATCTTGCGCGCACGGAAAACATTGGAATTCTCTCCACTCTCGCATAGTTTCTTTGTGGCCACGAATGCCACAACACTTTTGTGTCCGTTACCAGCATTTTCACTCGGTATGGGAGCTTTTTTAAATCCCGCAACGAGTCAGTTGAAAATTGTGTGCTGTGCTGTTCATTTGGCGCCACCGCCTTTTTCCCATGCGATCGTGGCACTAAAAATTGTACCTTTTAAGTCTCTCTCACACCTTCTCTCGCTTTGTGAAGAAAAAAATTCACAAATATACTGTGTGAATCGTCTAAGAAGCGAGTAACAATTACATAATTAATCAAAAAGGTGCCTTCGAGGGCGAATTTTTGGTGTGATCGCGATCATTTTCACCACGATCGCAGTGCTTAGTGTCTCAAAAACACCAGCAAAAACACTTCGTTTCCTCAATTACGGGGAAACTCTGACAAAATTGTGCAATGAAAAGTGTGACTCATGTACAGAATCATCAGGCAAATCACAGAAAATGAGTGAGACACTCAGAGAGATCGTGGTATTTGTCATGCTCAATATTGGAAATATATGTATACTCGTGTTGTCTTTCGGTGTGACCTCGATCTGTGCATTAATCGCGATTTTGAAATGAAGCCACTGAGCATGGCAATTGCGAGTGCAGAGCGCAGTGACGAAAGAATTTGCACCATGTTCAATGATCGCCTTTGTCACCTCTATAAATGAGACGTGCGCGATGTGCCAGAGACAATATCAATTGTCTGGCCACAGCATTGGATTTTTCACGCCACAACAGCACCTTAAGATGAAGAGAGAGTGAATATTTGATGTGGAAGATGTGCCTTTCGAGTTTTCGCGTAAACAAGACTAAATTATTTAAATAAACTTATATGGCCAACATTGAGAAAATAATCTCTGAGGAATACCTCTGAATACATTTCAAAGGCTTTTATCTACTCACTGTTTTTTTGTTCCGCGAATTGATTGGGAGTTTTCTTATCCTTATCAAAAGTGTGATTATAAAATGTGACTAGACATGAATACTTGAAGATGTGAACTAAAAAGCTTTCATATTGTGATTTATGCAAGGAAAATATTGTGTATAGAAGCAGAATAGAACGATATTCATTTTTGAGAATACGAATTTCTGAAATCAAGCAACTTTTGGTCAAATGTGGGACGAATAACCCAAAATTCTACGATAATATTCAAATCTCTCCTCAACATAAGGCATTCTTGTGGGCACGCAATTCTCCGACTCTGTCACATAAATCGTCATTTTTCAGGAAATTCACCATCCGCAAAATCAATTTTAACCACTTCTCTCTAGTGCATTCGATTGAAAATGTGAATTAAAAGCGTGCAAGAGAGTTGGCAACAGAGAACGATGGAAAAGATAGTGAATAGTGTGAGAATGTTGTGCAAAAGACACAAAAGAAGTGAAATTAAATCAATAATTACCGTGTGCATTCTATCTGTGATTCTCCAATGTGTTCGAGGACAGGATGTCGAGCTCCTCAATGAAATCGACGGCTACACACTTGAGCCGCACTCCACGGAGCACCATCCGCAAACGCTGGATCATGTCCAAGAGACGAGTGAGTTCATTGAACTTCCGGGCGGCTCCGTCGCCGCCGAGAAGATTCTCCATCGCGCCGAGAAGCCATACCTCCTTCTGTCCGACCTGGACGTCGAGACGTCGGGCCGTCTGGTGATCGAACCCGGCGTCACGCTGCACTTCGCGCCCTCGGTGGGAATCACAGTACGAGGCGTCATTCAAGCCGTGGTGAGTTGTGCCCAAAGCCCTGCAAGTGCACGAGAAATAGTGGATTTATCAAACAGTGGCCAAATATTGATTCAACCCACAAAACGAACAACCTGTTTCGCTGACTTAATTCTCTCGTCGTGTTCTGGCTTCTTATCTTATCGCGCTTCAAGCAAAAACCTATTCGATATCCTAACGAAATTTGCGGGTGAACTGAGCAAGGTGTGTGAATAATCACTCGCCCAGAAGGTACTTTATCTGATAACAGCGCTGTGATAAGGGCGAAACAAACTCCGTGTTATTCTCTCACAGCAAAACGCGTCAATCAAGGTGGAATAGCGATGCGCCGGAATGTGTGTTAGTAATTCATTTTCCAGGAAAATGTATTATTCATTTATCGAGATGAACATTCTATTGCATAGGAAGGAAATTTATGTGACGAATGCCAAAGAGCAATAACTCAAATAATCCGCTAGATCACTTCCGGCACAAAATCCTATGATCGTTTTTATTTTCATTTAAATCTCACGCGAAGTAAGAGAAGCTCACTCAATGATTTGCTAGATTCTCTTTGCTAAATTTTTGACGAGAAAAATTGCTCTATACCTAATACAGTTGTAGATTTAATGAACTGGCCTTATAACTTTTGATACTTATCTCTGAATTATTTATGAAAAATTCAACCAAGCATTGAGAGTTATAGGGGCTCGAAAAGTACACCGAGAGCGCAATTCAGACTCATTCACAGTTTATTATGAAGATAATGGAGATTAGAGCTTATTACCCATGTTTTAGCTACATCTAAAACAACTTTTTTATACGAAATCATCTCAGGTATAAATTGTTTTTGTCTACAATACTGACGCAAGTGATGTTTTAGTCAAACGATATTCATTCGCCTAATTTGGTCAAGAAAGTAAGGTTTGTGTTCTCATTGAAATAACCACAACTCTGTTCTTTGTCTTTTATTATGATTATTACATTATTATTGGTTTTGATTGGATTCCTTTTGTCCGTAAAGAGTAAACCCAGTATTTAAAATTATAAACGAGCTCAATTACTATAAAAATAGTTAAAAGTGTTGCAATTTAGCATACTTATTGAAATGGTTACAGAGAGAGTAAATTCTCATCATAAGTGAGCCATAAGCGTGCACCGGTTAGAAAGAGTTCCACTATCAAGCATATCAAACAGAAGGGCCATTGAATTTCATTGTGAAACCCCAGTTATTTTGCGTTCCATTTCTTTAGTCCAGTTTGTAGCTTTTTGAGGAAGTCTCTTAACATTTTATGCCATTTTTGTCAATTTCTTTTTTCTTTCTGCCTCGACTCTTTAATTGAATAACCGGCTTGACACGCCGCAACAATGGTTACCAGAGCGAAAGCTGCGGTTGGCTAAATTCACCAACAACAGTCACAGTTTGTAAGAAGGCTTGCAATATGTTTTCTCCCATTTTCCCCTGTCACGAAGAAATGCTCAAGGGAATATTGTGATGGTTGAGTTCTGAAGTGGAACCGTTGGAATATAGCTTCATAAGAAGAAAATTAGTAAAAAGGAATACGGATAGGGAGAGAACTCACCTTGAGCGCGTGGGTTGATGACCCTGACTGAAATGTGTCGTAATGAAGAGAAATGTAAGAAAAACCTCGATTCAGACTTTACTATCTCTTGAAGCATTTAAAATTCTCTCTGTGTCATCCGTGGTGTCTCGCAAGCATAAAATACATTTATGATGAGTCACTAAAGAACTCCCAAATGATAAACAACACTGAATCGATTGAAGTGCCTGGAAATGTGTTATTTTTAAGTCTTCAACTGGCATTTTGGGTCATTATGGCGATTGGATTTGTATTTCCACGGGTAACAAACCGACCGCACAGGCAATTTCTCTGAAAATTGATATTTTCCCTCCCACTCCAGCAGGCTTTGTTTACAAACATACTATACCGTCTCTCTGGAGTAGTAACAATTTTTCCCACATATGTACAACACACCTTTATTTAGCATATTGCCATGTCGAAAAGGTGAATGTTGCAGGCTCTTTTTTGCAGCACGCGAAAAGTGGAAATAAACAACGGAATTCTCTAGTAATGCAAAAAAAGCCATACTTCTTTGTGTGTCTGCCTTCGTCACAGACAATGATTTTCTGAGCATATGTGAGATAATTTGTGAATAAGATTTTTTTTGCCAACCCTCCTTTATGTATGCTTTTCGTATAGTTTTCTTTTTCTTATGGCCACAAGAGAATTTCAGTGTCAATTGAGCAAATGTTTGAGAATTTCTCACCTACATAGTTTCCATTAAAAATCACTTTTCATGTGACTGGTTGATGTCTCTATGTTTCACGAAGGCAATTGTTATGCCAAAGGCCGCAAAGTTTCAATTACAACCAGAAAACTTATAATATGAATGAAAAAGAATTTCATGGCAATTCTTACGATAAACCACACTTCAAATCATTATCTCAATTATTTCCTTATATTGCAAAAATTGAAATTTCTCTATTTAATCTAAGAAATTTCTCTGAAAAACAAATCAATTTCGCATTTTACAAAAGCCTGTAGAACCAGGCAAGGAAAATATGCCGTAAATGAGATGCAAATTGCCATTTTTCCTAATCACACGCAACAAATTACTCATTCACACGGAGTATTTGCAAGGGAGGGGACAAACTTATGAATGAGCGGAGTCACTCAAGTTGAAAATGACCGGAAATTGGAAGGCAAGAGGAGTAATTGTGTGTTTTATTTTAATTGGACATGGTTCTTGGGTGAATCAAGTGCTCGTGTGACACCCCGCAACTTGGCTCTGGATTAATTAATTTAATTAGACACGCGGATTGCACTGTCACAGGGCGGTGACCCACTTCCCAATTGAGATCATCTAAGAGGTGACAAGATCACCAATAAAAAACACATCACTTGAACGCCAATTTAAGATCTGTTGATTGAGGCGAAAAAATCACTCTATAACTTCACGGTTTGTCTTGGAAAATTTATCGTCAACTCACTTATTACACGTTCATGCGGGAAGAAGTCGCAGGAGAGCATTTTAGCGTAAAGTCAGCTGAGTGCTAATTTAAATTGGGTGTGAATGCACTACAAAAGAAACAAGATAATTTCATCTTATTAATGCCAGCAGATAATTTAATCACGGAGGCACAAGGGTTCAAGAACTCAAGTGGTTACACAATTAATGAATGCTAAAAATCGTGTGCCCTCTAGGAATTCCACAAATGAGACAATAATAAGAGCCCTTTTGATGTCTTAATTGCCAGCAATTGCTCAAGCTAACAAGCCTCGAGCCAAGCCCCAAGCTGATTTTGTTGTTTGCTGTTCTCCACAGGGAAGTGCAACAAATAAAATTATCTTCTCACCACGACCCACGTATCATGATAGCCAGTATGATGAGGGAACCTTTGTCACACCTGAAGATCTCGGGGCTCGTCTTGTGGACGGCCCAACACCACTGGAGGGACGTCTGCAAATCTTCCACAAGGGAAAGTGGCGATCAGTGTGCACGAATTCCAGGAAGTGAGTATTAAAGTTCTAGTTCAAACATTCACTCTATTAGCGACTTCCACATTTCTTTTCGGCTAAAGGTAAATTGATTTCACAAGAAAAGTCTAATATCTTTCTTATTTCTACAGCTGGACTATACCAGACTACGAAGTTGTATGTCGTCAGATGGGCTTCCAAGGTGGACGCTTCTGGAACTGGATGGATAGGATTCAAAACTATCAGCCACGTCTACTCTATGAAGAGCCAGAGTGTCACGGGAGCGAAGATAGCCTTTTCAAGTGTTCCTGGGATCGTCGTCAGTTAGGATCAGGCGTCTGTGATTATCACAACGACATTGGCGTTCAGTGTCTTCCACTTCACGCTAGAGAATCCCACTATTGGCGAGGAATACGCTTCGAATACGCCTTGTCAGATCCCCAGACAACAGACAATGCAGTCTTTGAATCCGTCTCACAATCAGAGATTAGATTTGCTGACATTCTGAGGGCAGGATATGGTTTAGGCGGCGCAACGACATCTGCCATTGAAGTTCTGGGCAATCCTCCCGTTCTTCGGCATGTCACAGTCGATCACTCTGCCTATACGGGAATTAACGTGACACGATCAGATGCAGCATTTACATTTCGCGATGTCGTTGTACGAAGAAGTCGAGGAATTGGCATCTTCGTCAACTCCAGCTATGGTCTAGCTCATCTCGAGGGATGCACAGTGAGCAGTAGTGGAGCTGATGGAGTGAAATATCACGGACATGATTGGAGATTCAACGAACGCCCAGGACAATTGAGGATCTACGAATTGTGCTCTCTGCCCACAACAGCTGGACAAATCTATCCCATCTGGCTATCTGTGGATCAATCCCAGTTCTCAGCCTTGCCTAAAGAGTGCGGAAAGTACTTTTTCACTCGGCCCGGATTTGTCCTCACCGTCTCGTTCCAGCAATTCGTGTTAACTACCAACGAAACAGCACAAATAGAAGTCTTCGACGGAGCATCACCCAATGATCGACTACTGGGGATTTGGTCAGCACGAAACTACACACGTGCGCAGAGTCTCACTAGTACTAGAGAGAAGATCTACGTGAGATTCCAAGCGCAGGCCAGAGCTGAGATGGTGGGATACATCCGACTAACTGCTGGCCAGAGCAAAACCTATGATCTCAATGTCACAAAGAGTCGCATCGAGGACAATGGCGGACCAGGTGTTGCTGTGGGAAACCTCAGGTCGCAAGTGCACATCCACACGAGTATGATCAACAACAATGGCCACGCCGCTGGTCTGCATGTTGTCAACGGAGCGGGTGATGTTAATGTTACCGAGAGTCGGATTGGCTTCAATCAGGGCAGCGGCATCAACATCACATACTTTGGTGGGAATCGAAATGTCTCACGAACGTATCTCACGGGAAATCGCGAGTATGGCTTTGCCGTGTGGCTCAATCAAACAATCCACAAAGACAGGGAAGAGTACTTTCCTTTCAATCAAACCACTGCCATTCAGTATTCTGAGATATTCAGGAACGTCGAGACCGGTATTTACCATGGGAACTTCTCTGGTGATTCCTGGGTCAATATAACCGGAAATTGGTTTAATGACAGCATATCGAACTCTATTGAGATTCAAACATGTTGGTTTCCCGATCAAAACGGCAAGAGATTAAATCTCCTCATAGGACAAAACATCTTTGAGCATGACAATCGGATAGGAATACTGATAAATCCTGCCTTAAATCTGCACGGCAGAATTGAGTTTAACGAATTTCGAAAAGGAACATTTGGAGCCTTATTGATTAGAAATCGGCCATTAGAAGAGTTTCGGCAAATACCAGCCAGAATTATTGTTCAGCACAATCAATTCTACCGCAATCGAGGCATTTATGTAGCCTCTTTGGGACTTTCGCCGTACACAACAAGACGCATTCAATCGATCCTCTTCACCAGAAACTTTATCAAGGATAACAAAATTCAGGAGGCCTTCGGACCAGCTGATGACGAAGGTGTAGAAGGAGAAGCAGGTGTTGGAAGACTCAATCCACGCTCCCGCGTCGCTGCTCCTGTTGTGATCTCTTCAAGCAACGTTGACATCTTCCGCAATATCTTCTTCAATCCTGACTCCAAATACGAAGTAGGATCTCAACTCTCAGATCAAAGCGAAGTGCTCAACGTTACATTTAACTATCTGGGACACACAGATGAGGCGAAGATCTTCGCCAAGCTCTTCCACAGATATGACAGGTAAAGTCAAAACATTGCAACCTGATTAGATAGAAAGTTTAACAAATGTATCTCTTTTTTTCAGATATGATCTCGCCAAGATAAACTACTTTCCTTATTTGCTGCATCCGTCAAATCCAGGAACTAACAAGATCTCATCCAACCCAACTTTCGTCCCTTCTTTCCATTCTGACTCTTTCGACAAAATCGGCGGTGAGATTGACGGACAAATCACACTCACTAGTGGCACATACACCGTTGAGAAGGATATCAACGTTCGACCTGGTGGAAAACTAGTGATACATTCAGGTGCCACTCTCAATTTCATACCAAATGTCGGTCTTATGGTGGCTGGAAAGCTTGAGGCCAGAGGACGTCGTCCGGATGATATTGTCTTCACGCTCAAACGTGAACCTATCGCCACTGCAGACAATGAGACAAATGAAGCCTTCACTGAAGCGGAAATGATGGATACAGAAACGGAGCCAAACGTTGAGACAACTCCCACAATTCCAGTGCGTCTCTTGGGTGGTGATGATGAGCATGAAGGACGCCTTCAAGTGTATGTTGATGGTAAATGGGGAACAGTTTGTGACTACGGATGGAATATCATAAACGCTGCCTTGGTGTGTCACCAATTGGGATTGGCACTCAATCCATACGATTGGAGACTTCAGCGATCAGAAGTCCCTGGCGCTGGCACTTCTGAAGACATTATCCTGTCTCATGTACAGTGTACAGAACATGACATTGATATAACACAATGTCGAGCTGAGCGAGCAGATCGTGGAGAGTTTGAAAACTCCTGCACTCATGAGCACGATGTTGGCATTCGATGCTACGAAGGCGCATGGGCAGGAGTGAGATTTGGTGTTCTGGCAGAAAGGGTGGACCTTCAGTATGTGACTATTGAAAAGGCAGGTGTTTTTGACTACTCCACCAACACTTTCAAGCCTGCTCTTCAGATGGACTTTGCTAGGCACAATCTCGAAAATGTCCGAATTGTTAACAACCTTCATGACGGACTGGGTGTGGTGTATTCAGACATTTTTGGAGGAAATGGCATAAACAACGTCATGCACAGCGAGTTTGCCAACAATCGTGGAAATGGAATTAGTCTCAAGCAACTAGGACTTCGAGTGCAATCTTCCAATATTCGGGACAATGCAGCTTCAGGCATCAATCACGACCCTGTGCTTTCTGCTGTAGAGCAACGAGAAATAGCAGGATGGTTCCACATACCCACGGACAGGAATGTCGAACCAGATTACAACGCTGAAGAGTCTCACTACCGACCTTTCATGCTGCCCGATCACAACGAAGCCATCGATCTTGAAACATGGCAGATCTATCACATAGTAACAAGGAAGCACATCGGAGAATCCGTCGAAAGGACGTTCAACATCCGTTGTCAGCCAGGCTATGTGATTGGCATTCAACTACTTAATCCGGTCGGAAATTACTCAACAGAAGACATCTTCATTCACGATGCCCAAACTCCTAACCACAGATCAGACATCTGGCAAGTGTCGAGAGATTTATCCGTGTTTCCAGTCACTAGTAGCTCTTACGGTATAATTCTGCACTACAGAAGTGGTGAACTGGGTCTTGGTGGAGTAGTTCTCACTCTATCAACCATTCCTGCACCTGTTCAGAACATTCGCAATCGAATTGTCAGAGGTCCAGTTCCAACACTTTACGTCACAGGCAGTAAAATCCAGAGAAATCATCGTGGACTGTCTGCAACGTACTACAATCGCTATCTTGGCGAAAAAGGAGAACACTACCTTCGAAAGGCAAACGAATCGATGAAGATAGTCAAGTCCGAAATCAGTCATAATCGCTACGAAGCGATGTTCATTCATGCTCCATTCTGGGATGTTCATGAGAGCAATATTTCTGAAACAACTATTCACATTAATAGTTCCATGATCATTGAAAACGGACGAGGAATTCGACAATTCTCCAAAGATTTGCGATCATCGAACAATCTCTTCCATTATGTCCTGCAAGACACAACAGTTGAGAGAAATTCCTTGGGAGGAATGGAGTTAAGTCTACCATTTGTGTGGCAGTACAATGAAAATTTCACCCATTCTGTGTATTTAGGCAATGGAACGTGGACAAAGAATCGCAACTTTGGTATCATAATATCAGGACATTACGCTGCAGTAAACATAACAGGAAATACCTTTTCGGAGAACACTTGTTTGCACGGATTGATTGGTTTCCGAGGGATGGAGAAGAAGTTGAAGATAGACAACAATAGGATCACAGATAACAATGGAAGATTCATGGTTGAATTCAAAGCGGACAGTCAAAGTGAGATTCTAGGAACTGTGCACGCTGTTTTCATCCTAAATGACATACGAAACAATCGATATGAAGCACCAGGACTCACAAGGGGTCTGTCAATGGCGCTTCGCGGTCGCCAGCAGCGTCGATCAGATCCCACCACGGTGATTGGCTTTGGAGGCATTCAAAAAGTAATGATCAGACGAAATCTAATAACGAGAAACAATTTGGATTACGATCTCGTGGCAGGAGTGATATCAGCTAGACTCAGCAATTTCTTGGATGCCACAGAAAATTGGTGGGGTTCAATCGAAGTAGATCACATATTCTCGAGGATTTTCGATTTTGACGACTGGAACAATCATGCGGAGGTGATCTTCCGACCTTTCCTCCTAGAGGACAACGTCGATGCCAGCATGTCTGTGTCATTTGACGAGCGAAAACCAGTGGATCTGGATAATTTGGGTGGCAGGATATTCGAGGATCTCTCACTGTATCGACGAGAAGTTCCGTACGTGATTAAGAGTGACATCACAGTGATGCCCGGAGTGACTATGACAATTGGAACTGGAGTTGAAATGGAATTTGCACCGAATGTAGGAATTTTAGTGTTGGGCACCCTTCAAGCCATGGGTAGCAGTAATGGCGAAATTATCATGAGACCCATCGCGAGACAAACAGCTGAACTGAATCGGGTGGAAAGAGCACTTGAAAACCTCGTGGTTCATGATTCCATTCGTCTCTGCACGAACAGAAATTGCTCTTATGATGAGAACGAAATTGATCCAACACACCAAGGCTTTCTTGAGTACTTCAATCACACCACACTTCAGTGGGTTCCAATCTGTGATCGCCGTTTTACAGAGAGGAATGCTCAGGTGGTGTGCAGAGAGCTCGGCTTTGATCCTCTGAACGTCTTTTTCGCTCATGACAGACGAATTGAGTTCCACATAAATTCCCTGACGCGGATTTGGTCATGGGTGGAGCCTCTGGAGTGCGAAGGTGATGAAAATCGCCTGGAAGAGTGTCCTGAAAGGCTGAACGGACAACTCTATGGACGTCGCCATGAATGCCACTGGTTCTCAGACTTTGTCTTCGTGAGTTGCCAAGGAGATCCGGACAAGAAGGATTACTGGGGCGGCATTCGCTTCGCCAATCCCCATTTCGAGAATAATCTCTATGAGCATCGCTTGCAAGATTCTCGAGGCAGCAGAAGACCAAGTGAAAGCACTCTTGAGCAGGTGAGGATCGAAAGTGCGGGAATTCTACATGGAGAAAAATCACCAGCTGTTCAGGCTATATTCAAGAATCCACGAATTGCTTCGGTGACTGTGAGGAATTCTGCTCATCACGCTGTGAACTTAGTCTCACCCACTGCAAGTGTGCATGTTCAATTCCTCCGAGTTTTCGGAACACTCGGTCAGGGAATCAATGCGATCTCACTAACAGGAGAAGGCAGAGAAAGTGATGAATCCAGTTTCACACCATTAAGATCTCTAGACTTGCCCTATTCTCTATTCTCGCTCATTGATATCTGCGACACGGAAAAGGAGATCACGATCGAAGAGAGAGTTATTGTGTACTACAAATACGACAATAATCCAGTGAATTGCGTGAAGATCTTTAACAGTGCTTATCGAGTGAAACCTCTAGGCTTCCGTTTGCTTCAGTCAAACCTCTTTAATCACTCCCGAGAGTATGGACGACGAGATGGCATCCATCTCTTCGACGGAGACATTTACAATGTCACAGCTAAGAAGATTGGAGTGATCGAAGCGGATTCAGGCAATGACAAGTATCTCTTCAGAACCAGAATGCCTTCCCTCAGTGTTCGCCTTGTGGCCAGTGGAGCTCCTGCTGATCATGGCTTCTTCGCCGAAGTTGTAACACTTCCGATCTCTGCAATTGGCTTCAGTGAGTATATCATCAAGTTCCCTTCATTTTTTTACCTTATGATCCTCAACCTTATAATCTTGCAGATCGTGATTCACAACACAATATTTCCAACTCTGAAATTTCCGGAGCAATTAAGGGGGCTGTTTCCTACTCAACTGCCGGTGAGGTCTCACCAACTCTTACTCTTGAGCATAATCGCTTCATGAGGAATTGCATACAACTGTATGGAAACTTCTCAACATGCGAATCCACAGTGAGACTCGATGTGCAAAACATGCAGTCGCTCTTCTTCAGAGTAAGTTTTTCTTTTCCTGCCAAAAGATCACATCCATAACTGAAGCTGTTTGTTTTATCTCACTTTAGAACAACTTGGTGCAGTGGAATCAGGGTGGTTTGTCAATAAGATCAGATTCTCGAGGATCAGCCACATCCCTTCGCGGTTGGGTGCATCATAATCTCTTCACAGGCAACAGAAATCGTCCAGCACTCTATGTCGAGGGTCGCCAATCGTCTCCATATCAGGAAATCACAGTCTTCAAGAACTACTTCACACAAAATCTGGCAGCTTATGAAAATGTGATCGCTCTCAAACAGGTTGTTTCAAATTTCTCCAGTAACTACGTTCACAGAAATCGTGGTGGGAGAATTGTAGAAATTTCAGGCTTCGACAAAGTTCGTCTGCCAATTTATCAAACAACTTCGCATAATGGATTCTATGAGTGAGTGTAGATCATTCATCGGCTTTACAGCATATTTATCATTCTTCATTATTTTATTTACTTGTCTTACGCAGCAATGTGGCCACTGATTGGCGTGGGAGAGCGACAATCATCGCCGGAACAGCTGGACAGAATTATGTGGACAACATCTTCTACAATCCCGACAATGACTATGAAATGATCACAGTCAATCGATCAATGTAAGTCAATCGGCAGAAATAGATATCATTCAATTTATCTAGACCTTAATATTTGCTGCGCATGGTGTGAAGTATTTATTTGATGTAAAAACTGATAAGCATGGTATTTTTCTCTCTTTCTTTGCATTATGACGACCTCCAAAAACAAAACCCTAATCTTACCAATTGGATTATTTGCATGTAATGTTAAAAACTATCATCGTAGATTCGAGTTTCAGTTTTGGAACAGGTAATTTTTGATATTTCCCTCAATTTTGAGAGCTATTATTCTAATATTTATTTTAATTCCACAAAAAAAGCACTTTGGATGTGTGGAAAACAAAGATCGATGCGCGACACAATTACTGGCATTACAACACAACAATTGCTGTTAGTGGACGAATAAGAGATCGAGCAGGTGAGATATTGAATTTATGGAGCAAAATGTGTCGATTCGATGAATAATAATAACTTACATATTTTTTCCAGACGACCCACTCCTGCTTGAAGTGCAATTTCTGCCATTCTACATGAACAACGAGACAATTCTGGATGGAAAATGTCCTCCAGGATGGACACTGATTGTGGACACTTGTTACATCTTCGTGGGCGCCCCCATGACTTTCTACGAAGCCAGAGATTTCTGCAGATCCGACAACGCCTCGATGCCCTTTATCCGCGGCGACACTTATCCTCTCTGGCACTTCTTGTCAAGACAAATGATGCACTTTAGGTATGCAATCCAATTTAGGCACTTATTTAATACATCAATCTAATTGCTATATCACTTTATGACTTATGCAGCAGAGGCGTCGAGAGAGTCTGGGTGCAAGATCTCAATTTCATCGACCAATGCACAACATTCTTCTTCCGCAACATTGAATTGGACTCATGTGATAATCGAAGAACTTTTGTCTGCGAAATTGATCCCAAAGTAAGAGTGTAAATGGCATAACACAATGCTGATCAGATGCGGATAAAAGTCTTTTTCCCTAGGTGATGATTGATCCATTGTCTTGGCGCGCTGACATCCTCACAGTGGCTTTGATCGCTTGCCTCTGTGTCCTTGTTATATTGCTGGTGCTCATGCTGGTGTGCTGGTACTCCAAGTCTCGTGTGCGCCACGTGCAACGTCTCCAGCGACGCAACAGCATTCGCCAGAGTCTGCGAAGTCTCAACAGTATCGACCCTCAGGGCTCTATGAGGCGTCGCAACATGAACATGTCGCGATCCAATGATATTCTAAGCAGCACCACGGGCACAGACTACAAGAAGATGCCCTCCAACGGGTCCATTGACTCCATCGAGAAAAGCGCCCTGAGCTCAGAGACGAGCTATGATATGTACGACACACAGAACAACGGAGCACAGAGCGAGTATTCCAATAGGAAAGGACCCAATAATTATGGCAACGATTACCTGACCAACAAATACGGCGAATACGCAAACCAGAAAGCACAACGTAACGAAACAGCCAAGACACCCAAAGTTTATGGTCTGCCACAATACGAGCCACAGGTGGGATTTCTAATTTGAAATTGAATTCACTGATAGCCAAGGGGGAGATATTGTAGATAAAAACTGAAATTGAGAAACAAATATTCACAATTTGTTCAAAACTTGAAACTTTATACACTTTCTTAACAGGGCTTCGAGTTGTCATACAGAAATGAGGGCTTCCGCGACAATTCCACATTCTCCGGCACACGACAGAACTCCGTCAGCACCACCATAAATGAGGATACACCCATCATCCAGCAGGTGGATCCCGACGAGACAGGCTCTGACTACTATGGCAACTCCAGCACTCTGCCTTTGCGTCATCGCGACGACAACCTGAGCTTCCTCAGTGAGCTGAAGACGCGCCTTCCCGATTACGAGCCTCTGCCTCGACAGAGTCCCAGCCATTCGAGTTTCCTGCCTTCACCACCATCGCCGCCCAAGCCGAGTCAGAAGGCTTTCACGCCCGCCTCATCGGATGGCTATCACCAGCCTCAAATCCGTCGGCCGGAAAACTTCCCGGCGCCACCGCCGGAAGTTAAGCGCCCGGAATCTTACTACACAGCCATGAAAACGGCTCGGGACTCGCAAATGCCCGTCCAAAGTGCCTTCACGAGTCGTCCTAGAACGGTCTACGAACCGTCCGGAGATGAGAGAGTACCATCACAGACGTATTCTCGATCAAAGTCGGAAGCCCTCCTTGAGACAAATTTCGACGAGACATCCCCAAATTCAACTCTCAAGCCCGACAATCGGAGCTACAGCCAACCACTTGAGACTGCAATGTAGCTTTTAGGCATTCCTCTTAATCCGCCCCGGCGTTGAGCCCAAAAGCGCCTTCAACAGCAACGTGTATCTTTATTATTGTAAAGAGAAGTTTATATAGGTAGATTCTAATCGAAAAATCTGTATTAATAAGGGTAAATTGACGAAAATTCCAATAAGAGACACATTTTCCCATTTCTTTTCTAATGAGAGTATTTTATAGTGTTAGCAATTTTTGAATTAAATAGATTGAAGATTTAATAGCTCGACATTTTTTGTACATATTGAACAAATTAGGTGTTGAGAGCGCGATTATTTGTGATGCGATAAAATACGAGAAGATATAGTTAGTAGCGATGAAAAGAAGACACAAAGAATTTTATACATATAAGATCATGAAATAAAACTGTTTCAATAAGAGAAAAAAAGAGGATCGTGTTGTTTTTAACACCGACAAGCCCTCAAAGTATTTTCATCAGATCTTGTTATCAATATTGTAACTTCACTTTCAATTTGATTGGCAACAGAAAACTTTCAGTATCGTCCGTAGATTACATTTATCAGTGATATGGAAATAGAATAAGTCATCCAAGACTACATATATGCCTCTTTTATGATTATGTTTTTCCCCACAAAAACCATCTCTGAAAATAATACGACTGTTTACTTTGAGATTAGACCGTGTATGTACCTTCCTTATTTTCCTATAAACTGATTATCACGCGTGTTTTCGTTAAAATTTTCAACTTTATCAACAATTTTCCATGATTTACCATTTCATAATTACACACTGGTGGACAATGACTGATAACGAATAACATTGAGAGTGTGCTTTCCATTGTGTTCACTTGAAGTGAAATTCATTCTTAATTTCCACTGATTCCTCCCCAAAGCCTAGGATTTAAACCTAGACGAATGGTTTTTTTCCAAACATCGCGGTTTACCAGACAGTAAAAAAAGAAAAGAAACAGAAAGTCAAGAGTTTTTCCAGAAAAAAAGACAGCAAATAACAGAAATTACAATTTTTCAAGCATGAATTCAGACAATTCCTATTACATCACGTCTTGTCATTTCCGCACCGAAGGCGAAGACACAGAATTGACCATGGAAGATGCCAAGTTCATGGCACTGCTAAAAATCGTAGGCGGAATCGCTTCGCCAAAGGCCCAAGCGTTCGCACGCGCCACGATCTCCTAAGGGGGCACACACTCGTGGCAAAGAGTGTGCGATTAGTGCGGACCTGATAAAGCCTCCTGATAACCGGCAGTGTGTGTTCTTTTGTCATCAATGGATTCCACGGTCGAGTCGATTCAGTCACTCAGGGGGGAAGACATGTCCGCACACTGGCTCAAGAACAGGTTCATTCGATGGAATTTTTCCGCTTTCCCCACTATCATATGTTATTTTTAGGCATTTTCCAACTATAGACACCGTATTTTTGAGAAAAAGTTCTCCCTTTCACCGCCCAAAGACACTCTCCAGCGTGGCGACCCACCCCAGATTTAAGTTGGTGGACAGGCCCCCATTTGCCTCACATCGACTCTCCCTAAACGTACGCAAAATCGTCATGTTGTGAGTAAAATATTGCGTCCCACGACTCCCCGCCGATCCCTATATACACTCCGCACACACGCGCACCTCTACATCCGACACACGCTCAACTTCACTCTTCAAATGTGTTGAGTGGACCCGGATAAGGGGCTCGTCCATCTCAAAAGAAGATACAGGAAGTATCGAGCACAGCTTGAATCTAAATCAGGACTGAGACTGAGATATCAATTAATAATACCAAAACCAAGATATTGTAACTGAAAATAAATTCTACAAATAATTAATGTCCCTCAGGATTAAACATACAATTTAATTACACTTCGGTACTAGAATTTAAGTCAAATTACTATTACATCATTTTGATTAAATCACGCTAGACATGATTGAAAACAATCTGGGCTATATAGCTCTATAGAACAGCATGATCTTGTCTGAATCTGGATTTTGTAATTAAGATTTCAACTAGTTCATTACACTTGCTTTTCATTTCAATACCATGGCCTGAATTTGCACTCATCTCTGAGTGTAATCTATGTTTAAAATCTGCTGTACATTTGAGATTAATTTTAGATTAAAATAACCATCTAAATAAGTGATTTGACATAGCTTCACATAGTACACAAACCAGGAATATTATTACCCTCTTCTTGGTTAAGTATATTGTCTCTTCTTTTCCTCACCTTTCGCACATCTAACTACAAATCTTCCATGGCTGTATTAGTGTGAAAATTCAAGAGAGCGACAGAGAGACTTAGTGTAAAACCGAAGTAAAAGATTGTGAATCAACTTGACGTTTCTCTCTTTTTCCCTTACAGAAATCGCATCGCTATATTTTTACTATTCTAGCATGAATTGATATTTGAGTGTGGCTCGATGGGAGTGTGATCAAACTATGGGAGAGCATTAGGAGAGTAGAAAAAAACAAACAGTTCTAAACTCAGCCAAGAGAGAAACACAGAGAGGCGATTGATGGTGTGCGCAAACGCGAGAGAGCAATTGAAATCATACCCACAGTGGCAGAAATGACAAGATATACATGTATAGAAGCCAAATCGGCTACTTGAGTAAAATTGAGAGTTTCAAAGCAATAAGGCAGAAAGGCCCGATAGTATCACAGTCATTCATGTTACTACGAGACGAGTTTTTTCCGTGTCTTCCGCATCTCTTGTGTTTGAAAATCGTCCCCCGTCTGTGCGATGGAATTCTGGGACTTGTGAGCACTAATCATCATCAAATATTTACTTTTCCGGAAAACAAGTTCAGTGTGAAGACTTCGCGCGGGTGAGGAAGAGAAAAATACCGAGGGGCTTCATTTGGAAAATTTCCGACATTGATTTTGGGACTTTGAGTGAGACATTTTCGGTGGATAAGTTTGATATTCTAGAGCTATTTACTGAAAGTGAATTTTTACTCCAAAAAGAGATGGAGGCATCGAGAGAATCAGGTATGTGTAGTAGTTCGTAGTAGTAGAGCGAGACAGAGAGCTAGTAAGTGTGGAAGAAGAATAGAGGCAGACGCGCATTCAGGAGATAGGAAGCCCTACATAGCGAACAAACTTGCGTTAAACTATATATGGCAACCGCAGTTATATCCTTGGAAACTTTCAAATGCAACTTTGCAGAGACATGACCAACTTTCCGCCAATCCTGCATGAAAAATGGCATTGGGTTAAGGTCAAATGTGGTGCCATCCTCCTATATAGCAAGTGCCTTACTGTTGTAAGTTTGCAAGGATCCATCAGAAACTTTCTCGGGGTCTACAAAGAGGAGAAAAAATTTATTAGAAGAATTTATGCCTGGAGAAGTAAATTTCGGAAAATTACATCCTCATCCTTGCTCGACTGAAGGATGTAACCTGCGCAAATGTAAATTAAAGTCTCTTCGCCCAGAGCAGAGCAGAATGCAGTTCTGAAACTCTTTCATTCGCTCGCTCTTTCACGCTTGGGCCTCTTCTTTCGTCACTATGTGGATACTCATACAATTCAATTGCATCATATCACTATAAAGTGCCACACAACACACACATTGGGAAGGTTGGGAAAAAGCACGACCATCCAACACATGATGACCGAAGCATAGGGAATAGCAGTGGATTCTGTAGCGCGGATTGCCAGTGAGTCGAGTGCAGTTGCGGAGAGCAAGCAGGAAAGTCGAGGAGAGTTTGTGTGCATGAAGAGAAGAACAGTTTGACAAGAGAATTTTGTGCAGTTTTTTCCTCATTATTTCCTCCTTCTGTTCGTGTCCTCCGAAAACACCTCAAGAATCGATTTCTCGGATTGTCTCTGTGCCTGTGAAGCACAACTCAGGGCAGACAATGGGGAGATTGTGAGTGAAAATCGCCTGAGATCTCATACTCAAGTGGACAAAAGTGTGTGATTGACAAAGAGAACAGTATCGCCGCTCTTTTCTCACAGTGTACTCGCATCATTTAAAGGGCATCCGCTTGCCCACAAAACACAGAAAATCTTCTCAGATTGAGGTGAAAAGACATCCCTATAGGATAATATACATCACCATCAGACATTCACTGCGAAGCAAAGTGCAACTTTTCAGAGTGCACTGAACCACTCTAGAATTGAGAATAGTTTACTGGGGGAAAAACGAAGAAATGAGAGCATCGAGAGAGACTTTAAACTCACAGCTATTTTCACGACTTTTCTCATCGACATTTTCCTCATTGAAGAACAACTCTCTTTCCCTGGTCAATTGAAGGGCGACAACCCAGTTTGAGGAGCTGAGAAAAAGTGCACATTGCATATTCTCCAACACTCGCAAGCCTCATTTTTCCAGCACAGCCATAAGAATGCGGGATGAGAGACAATCTTCAGAATATATTGTTGAATGATAGCCTGAGAAGTATGATGTGAAAATTTGTAAAGGCATTCAAACGGTGAGACAGAGAGCAAAAGAGAACCAGAAGCTGTGATCTGTGTGGGTGCAATATAGTGAGAAAGAGAGAGAATTGACAGGAAATTAAGAGAAAAGCGAGCCCAGGAAGGGATACGAGAACTCAGTGCGAAGCAGAAAAATCTATTTGGAAAAATGCTGAAATATTTAACACACAAGCTTCGAACGCAATCAATAAATGAGGATAACATCAATGAAAAGGTAGGCATGATGACTATTCCAGTCTCTGGAAATTCATGTGAAAATTCCACCCTCGCGACACTCAGTTGGAGGAGCATGAAATTTTCGCATTTTCACGCACACACTCGGAGGAAACGGTGCTGAATTTACGAGCAGGGGAGGTTGAGACCATTTTTGAAGGTCACACCATCAATTGATTCTGCCTTCCATGGACGAGAAAAGTGCGAGAGTGTGCGGGAAAATACCAGGCAGTGTCTGTGTGTGTCACATTTGGACAGTATTTATTATTTGTTACAAAAAGAGGCAGAAAAGTCACTAGTCAAGTGAATGGAACGCAGACTTGCCTTAATTGAACTCACGAGAGGCCCCAGAATCACTGCAATCGCAAGAACTGTAGGCCAAAGTCGAGAAAACATTAACAGAAAATTAAACTTGTTCCCCACTGTGGGTGGGTCTAATCTCCGAATCACTCCTTAAACATCTCTATACACATAAGTATATGTTGTGTTTTCGTTGATAAAAAAAGACACTCGAAGAATTTTGTAGTAACTTCTCGTACGCTATTAAGTCTCTACCTCTGTGTTCAACAACACATGCAAACTTCTTTCTTTTTTCCCTCTTCGAGTGACTTTTTTCCACCTCATGTACGCTTCTTCAGCGTCAAGTTCATTGTTGTATATTTCGTTATTGGTACCGAACGAACACTTCGAGTGTGATGGTGTTTCGCCTACAAATTAACAGTGATGTTTCATAATATTGAGTAACAAAGAAAGAGATTTCCAATTGCTGGAGAAGCCGAGCGAAGAGCTCAAATATCACTCTTTCTTACCATTTACCATTAAAATTCCAATTAAGACTTCAGCAGCTAAATTGTTTATTTCTACGGAGTGATTATCTCCTCAATTGTTTCACTCGTGATATTCCATTGATAGTTTCTCACCACCAGAAAGACTTCTTCAATGTTTCTGACATCATCAGAAATAGAGAAGTAAAATAAAATTAAAAAAAAAACTCCCTGGGAAATCAGGAATATAAAAGGTCTCTCGTGCGTGCTTTTGTCGAGACTTTAGTATAAATTTTGAGAACAGAAGATTTATTTCAGCGTGGATTTATAAAGAATTCAATCAGCTGTACAATGGTATATTTCCCTTTTAAATATTAATCAGATTGTGTTAAGATAGACGGTGTTTATTTAAAATCCGAAGACATTTCAAATCTTCGTCATCATGAATAAATTAGTATCTATTTTAAAGATAAACTCAAAGTATTGTTTATGCATTAGGCACTTTGAAAACTTTTCAATTACTTCTTTAGACCGTGGCATCACTTACATATGGTCAGTAATTCTTCATACTATTTATTTGCATTCACAAATTGGCTTCCATTTGAAATCCCTTATTTTATTACTTATTTAAGAAGTATATATTTATTCTTCACGATTTATACATGTGTCAAAAAAAACATTTCAAAAGTAAAAAAAAATATCATCAAGAGATATGAAAAGCTGTGATTTAACAAATCTCGACTCGATTTTTATACTTCAATACAGTATAAACAGAGCGAATGAGCTTTCGATAAAAGGTTTTGCTGAAATCCAACAAAACATATATCGTGTTTCCTTGCCTAAGTTTGAAAGGATATTTTTCTCGGACGCGTGTCAGTTATATTTGTTCACATTGATTGATTCGACGTAAAGAACAAATTTGACCAATTATTTGCTGACCCAAAAAGGCGAGTAGATTGAAAAATGCTCTCAAATTGAAAGATTAGAATTTGTACAATTCCCCCTCGTGTTGACCTCCATTTGGCCGTAATGTCTGGCTAGATTAATGTGTGTCTTGTAACTTTTGTTGTGTCTCTAGTGCACATAGAGCACTTTGTGTGTAGTCTTTAGGACGCAGATTTATGTACCCAGAAAGAAACTGATAGTTTCCAGCCATCAGAGAATGCCCTCGTCGGCCGTTTTGTGTGAGTTCTCTCGTGAAGAAAGAGACTTTCTTGGGTAAATAAGGCGCACCAACATCGATGATGCAGTGCCTTCCTCTTCGCTTGTAACCACACCACTCTGCTATGTATGTCATGCCAACACAGAGAGACGCAGCGTAGCACGAATGTGTACGAAATGGAGTAAAACACGTCTAAACTTGCATAATCTTGTTTTCAATTTGTGCTATTCCGCCGATTGAACGGAGCAGAAGCGGACTCTCAGAATCTCCCCCTTGGCAGTTGGTCTCTCATGAGGTTATTGGAATACTCATATTCTCGTCCGTGTCACACGATAAAGAGTACTTGTGTCCGAGATAAGGTGCTTTCCGCTCATTTTATAACCCTCGTCCAACTAATGAAACATTATTATATCGGTTACACATTTCACACAAGTTGCACATTCAAGAACATAATCTGAGAGTCTCAGTCTTTGTTTCGCCATTCGGATCCATTGAGACGTCGGCATAAGACGCCGATTGGAGTTCAACACAGTGGTTTATTTCCTAAGAAAAAGAAATATTCATATGCATTACACATTTGTTGTATATGATTGTGAGTTTTCTCTCCTAGAAGTGAGCTTTCATTTCATTCTGCTTTCTAAAGTGCATTGAATGCCCGTGAGACGGAAAATCCGTCATGTTCATTGATATTTGTGGCAACAGTGAAATTATGCTGTTTCAAGAGTCACAAATTCTTATGGGTAATATGTTTGTGCCGATAATAGAGGTAATTAGCTAGTAAACAACATTCACCCTCTGGCAATTGTGGGTAGCTAAACTTGCAAACCTAAAATGCCCTCAAAATAGACTAACGTTGAGTAATGAATTTCTATATAGTTTGGTACTTTTTCAAACTATGCAACATTCAATGCTATGAATCATAAATTCTTCTCTCGTGATCATTTTCTGCTCAGTCTTTTTCTACATCGTGTAAGATGCTATTTTTTTCCTTTTCAACTCCATTTCGTGTGTACATATTTTTAAAAGACACACTTGTGCGATAGAGTAAACACAGAGTGTTCTTGCTGTGCCCAATGGGATTAACTTGGAGTTTGCAGTCATAGAACAATAATTCATTAAAAAAAAGCCCACCTCGGGGAACACTTGCAAGATTGTGTGGTGCAGAGTGGCATGAACGAGCGAAAGAGAGAGAGGGGCAAGGAAAAGGAACATGAGATGAGATTGTTGCTCAAGTGGTTTCTTGTAGGTCCGATTGAGGACGGAAAAATGCGTCGATATACCGGTTTCTTTGGGGTATCAACACACTATATGACTGGGTACTGATTCCCCAACACGACCAGAGCCAAACGAAAAATGCCACAGTCTTGTGTGCACGAGCGAAACAAGGAGGAGAACAAGAGAGGCCACAGTTGTTAAACAACAATCGCGTTTTTTAAGAACTGCCATTTCACATCACCTTTCTGTGATCGATCGGACAACCCAATATAGCAAAATCGAATGACAATGTGTAGAAAATAAAGAATCATGCTAATTATGTTATAAATATTCCAAAAATTAATTATAACACATAAAACAAATTCGAACGCACTGTGCACAGTATCCAAAAAATTATCTAAAAAATATGGCATGAATTTTTGAGTTTCGAAAATTCCATTTCTACACGAAACTAAGCAGAATTGGTACTTAATCTACATTTTTAACACCACAAAGAACAATTTTAGCTATAGAATCTGCCTCTCGTAGGCAATAAGTTAATCTCAACTTCCTTCTATGGACACTTATCTTCTTGCCAACGCAATGCCTTGAGGGATAACGAGTAACTTGAGGAGTAATTCCCTTTTGTGTCCTTCTCATTGCAGATTGACGGACATGATTCTGGAACTGAATCTGACGATGGTGATTTAGATGCTGAAAATATTTATCACGAAGCAGATATGGAATACAGTGAGTACAATTTTTTCAAAATAGATCACAATTCCATCTATTTTCCCTCGGTATATAGACAGACCATTTGTTCAGTGTCTCATCATCATATTCCATTTTAAGCTCTACACTCTTTGTCTTGGCCTCTTTATATACCAATTGTATGTATCGTGAAGTGTAAGCGAGAATGGAAGAAAATTTTACGTAGTAACTAAAGTAAATATTCCGACTTCTTCCCCTTCATTCAGCATTCTTTCCACTCTCACAGTGAGCAACTTCCATCGGAATTGCATGAAAAATGAAGTTTGCACCTTCTTCAAGGATTCGCACAGAAAAGCGTGAACGGATCTATCCACTCAAAGAGGAAGTAAATAACATAGTACAATCTCTGTAAAGGATGTAAAATTTTTGTATATCCCTAAAGAAAAATCGACAATAGTGAGAATTATCCTTCAGCAGAATGCGCAAGTCTCTGCAAATATCTCTCCCACTACGCATTTCATGGGGACAATCTTAGTGTTTTGGATGTGTTTTGGGGAGAAAGAATATGGAATGTCGGGCCCATTTTTCCAATCCATTTACCCTCAATGGCCAAACAGAAGGACATTCCATCCCCGCTCTTATCAAAAACACCCTCTTTTGCTATCGTAGAGAAACCATCCTCTCACGCCCATTTTTGCATCATGCCGCATATCAGGTATCCTTTAAGCTTCGCCATCGCTCGGATCCTTTGTGGACTTGAGGCAATGCCTGCAATTCAATTAATTTCCACCTTGCAATTGAAAGCTCGCCTCTTTGCCGTGTCGAGGCCACCATCATTTGCCTCGTTGTTTGCTCGTCACACTAACAACACTACAAAGCTCAATAGCCGCATGCGCTCTACAACATTTCATTCATGGGAACCCACATTTTCACGCATTTCAAGCGCTCCTACACACACATACACACTCACACAGTTGCAGGAAAAGGGCAGCAATTGGGAGTTTTCCGTGCAGTACTAACTTTTGCCCTCTGTAACACTCTCGAGCGCCCCATTTCGTGTTTCTCCTTATCCTTGATACTGCCAGGAATTCCGCTCGAGCGAGACAACGCGATGCATCTGTGAACTTTACGTGAGACAGACTGCAAAATGCACTCGTGCCAAAAATCAAAAAGGGACACTCATGCCAACGGAATGGAGTACAAATCATTCACTTAAATTACCAAATGACTCTGAACAACAACTCAATTGGCGATAAAACACCCATTTTTATTGCGTGTGTGGAAAATTGCAGAGAAACATTGTATGTAGAAATATTGTATAAATAATTGCTAAACAACTCATTCGATGATCAAATGAGATTCTTAACTTGATGTCATGGACATGATGAGATTTTTCACAGAGAGAAAATGAATTTATTCTCCAATTTGTGTGCCTAAACCTCTCAGTTTCGATACTGAATTACTGTCGTCACACATCCATAAAATACTACATCGCATACCAACACTTATGCTATCGATTTCATTCTTTCTCCCCCGTCCTAAGTGTGTGTATGTGTAGTACTACGAGATATTATGTATTATAAGATATATGAAAGAACTTAAATGAGACTACAGTTAAGTCGTGCTACACGCGCTTTTCTTGAAACACAGCCAAAAAACTCATATGAGGAATTTTCCACACACAGTCTTTCAGACTACAACTTTCTAATTGG
This sequence comes from Phlebotomus argentipes, assembly GCF_947086385.1. Lineage (NCBI taxonomy): Eukaryota > Metazoa > Arthropoda > Insecta > Diptera > Psychodidae > Phlebotomus > Phlebotomus argentipes. Next base: position 620,728 of record NW_026776181.1, on the reverse strand, counting down.
AATATAAATTTCCCCCTTCTCTCTTCTTTATTCAGTGCCCTTTTACAAAATAAGTAATTGCTTCTTAGAATAAGTTTCAGCAATTTTTTCTCATAATTAATAAGTGATAAGAATTAAACGGTCTAAACGAAAAATCATAAAAATCCACTATTTCCGTTCTTCTTGGGATGGTTCTAAATCTTCACTGGAAATCCTGTACACATTGTACTTAAAATGCTTTAAAGCGCAAGTAAGTAAATAATCTGCGTGTCCAAAAAAAATGTTACAACACCCTAATTGCATATCTTAGCTATTTCACGTTATCACAATTCACAATCAAGGTGGAGTGACTGGAATTGTATGAGAAGCGCAAACATTTTGCACGAGCTAAATAGTCAATTCAAATGTTTCATTTAATGTATTTTCAATTTTACCATCATGTCTAATTGGCTTTAATACTGACGTATCTACATATTGTTGTCTTTTCTCGCGCGCCCCCTTCAATGTCACTCCGTGGACAATCGGTCAGAATGAGCTTGTGGAAAATTATGCAATTAATCAGAACAAGTCACACACATACTCGCGTTCCTCGCCACTTAATCTGTTAGGAGTGTGTAAAAAAGTACCCACGCGCGCGTGTAGAATATTATTGAGCAGTTATTTTTTATTTACTTATTTTCCCCATGATTTTCCACACCCGCTTCCCCACTGTCCAATAATTGCCACACACAGGGCTCATCCAAGTGGTCTTGCATACGATACATGATAGTTGTGTGATTGCTGTATGGAGAGAAGTTGTTTAAAGAGTCGAGAGAGTGAAATATTGAACATTATTATTATTGGCCAAACTACACAACATCGCAGCACATGATGAGGAATGTATTTTGCTTATAGTAGAGAAGCGCGCTCAAACACACTTATGAAACTCAGGCAATTTACTTTCAAGCAAAATGGTGAAGGTTAATAGTTCGATGCCCTGACATTGTCTCATTTATTGCTCCAACGAGTGAGGATCGTAGAAAAACGTATTTATTGTAATGCACGAATGGGTGAACAAGTTGGTGAGTGATGTAATTATTCTTTGTCAATATTTTTCACTTCATGTCATTTTTATTTAATTATTATTCAAATCGTCGCAATTGTTCATACTCTTCCATTTCTGGTTCTTCACACACAATCTCCACACTCCATTTGCGATATGAGGGAGGGTTATTAAGTGGTCTACGAGAAAACATGTGGAATTTTCCACTTGCCCAAATAAACTCTTTATAAAACCCCATATAAAACAGAATTAGGCTAGATGAAGGAACTGAAACAAACAGACTGACAATGTCCTAATTGAGGATTGTAATATGTTTAGAGTCATGTGCGAAATCAAGGTAATATCTTCGCCTCTCCTCAATCTCTTCAGCGCGCTCAGTATCAATTTACTTAAGGCTGAATGGGCTTCTTTGAAAATTCACATGACAATGACTATTTTCCCACTTCATCGCGTGCGTGGACAAAGAAAGGAATTCGAGATGCGTGGTGTAAAAAAGAAATTGAAGAGAAAGAGGAAATTCCGAGAGACACCGTGAAGGTTACTATTGAGTAGTTAATTCTTTTTCCACCAATCTTAACTCTGATACGCAGATTCTTGAGGAAAAAAAAATACATATCTCAACGGCGATTTTTTGGGTTTTTCTCAACGCTTCCACTGCTAATCATTTCGAGTATTTCGCGAGTCTGCAAAAAACTATATCGAACGCCTAATCAAACGTTCACACACATCGTTTTATATTGATTTACATTTCTACACTCGTACATTTTGGCCTAAAAACCACGAGCAATGAGAATTTGATAAAGAGTGTGAGGCAATTGTTGGTGGTAAATGAGCTTGTTTTGCATACTCGATGTGAAAATGGCAATAGAAAACTACACTCGTCAGTTACATAATAGTTAAATATCATTATATGATGGCGGGAGTCAATTAAATTGAGGAGTAACAGAAGCAAAACAAGTGATTTTCTCTCCTCGTCTTCGCCTATTGATAACTCTATGGTCAGCCCGGCCGAAAGAAAAATCAGACGATTTCGATGGGGCGACAAAAACAACCATTTGCCATACAAATGATATTCGCACACGATTCTATATCGTGTGCCTTCTGAGTCACTATACTTATAACCATCCACACAAGAAGCCCAATATATGATTGCCGAGGCAGCGCCATTCAATGTGGTTGTGACATAAAAAGTCGATGCGAAAAACAAGACTCAATAGATATAACCGACAAATGCTACAAGTTGTAAATTTACAATGAATATAAAATAAAAGCGTGTACGAGCAAATTTTTAGAAGACAGAGAGAGAAAGAGCAAAGACAGAAGAATGAAGTTTGTATATTTGTCAAAGTGCCAACTGTAAAATTATCAAACACACGTAAAATTAACTTTGTTTTCAACTTCTATCTTCCTCCCACCGCCCATTTCGGCTCCCCGCAACATCTTTTCTTGTGATGCATGAGTAAAATTGGATGATGGGCTACGTGCTATTTATTTGGCGTGACGTCTTTTTCGGGCTTATCTGCGAAAAACCACGTTTCACACAGCAATGCTCTGTCCTCTGTGACACTGATAAAAAAAGCGCACAATAGAAGACCAACAGACTGATTGACTCAATCAACATTACAATGTTCTCCCCTTGTTTTCAAGCACAACCGTTCAATCTAAATCAGCGGAAAAATATGATAAAGCCGTACAGTGTAATTGTCTTTAGCGCTGCTAAAGCATGCAAGATGATGCCACTGATGGACTCACAACCAGACAAAAATACACTGAAGTTCCAAAGCTTTTAATCTCGTGGAGAAATTTTATTTAAGACTTTTGAGTAAACACGCAAAAATAGCAAATGCAATGTGATATATAAAAATGTAGATAAGCATGCGAACAATTTAGTTTAAGCGGAACTTGGAAATTTGAACTTAACTCGACATATTCCATCTTTAGAATTGCATAATGATTCCTATGAAAAGAACGTCGTGGAAGCACCAAATGTAGATTCTCGGTACTCAGTTTTTCAATTCCAAAAAGACTCTCAGACAAAAGCTGTACAATGCGAAACCCCGCCTTCTAATATTGTTTTTCCTATCACAAAACATACGTGGCATTTTCGTGAAATCATTTGTAAATAAAACTTTATTTATATACACAAAGAACATTTTAATCCCTATCTCCTTCTATACATTTGACATTTTTTATACACATTTCCAAGAAATTTGCCTGATTCATTGGATGCCTCGTGAGTTTTTCACTCAGACAAAGTGATGTTATAACATTGCTTTGAAATGGAAAAGGTGTTTTTTACCGTATGGGAAACTCAACAAGCAAAGCAGGGGCTTTATTGGGAAGCCCCTTGAACATATTCCCCTGGAGGATTCATGTCTGTAGACAATTAGAACAGAAAAGTGAAGTGAAAAAGGACCCCAAATTGGATCTATGTAAATTTTTAATTGAACACATTTCCACTCCAGGTCATGTATGATGCTGAGGCGGGGGGAAAGAAGTTGAGCATACAGAGAAAAGTTGCTGAATGATAGATTTGATGCCATTCAATACACGAGAGAATCGTTTACTTGCCTCTCACTTGGCAATTCTTCACCTTTAGCCGCTCTCCATCCAGAATGAAAATAGTTCGTGGAAAAGGGAGCGAATTCTTAATACAAATGTCTCAATTTATATGAATACCAAGAGAAGTTTATCTTTCTTATTCCATTCTCCGAAAATCACTTGAAGAAGCTCAGTCTCTTTTCCTCAGAAATCAATTTGCAATTTCCGCAGAGGAAAATACGCGATTCTTCCAGTTTTCTCCTCTCGTCAGGATATTGAGAAAACAAATTCTGTATAAACACACATAAATTGTTGAACTTTCTCCCTAGAGAAGACGATGAAGTGTTTGCAATGTTACCAAGTCAATTGCATCAGCATGTGGAGGGCAATTATCACACTATATGGGTGGGTTATTCGCGCTTGCTAGACAGAAAAACGACAAACAGATTAAATTTAGCAGTCGAAAAAAGTGAGAAAACTCTGTTATCTCTCAAGGAGAAATACTAACCCAATCCTCGAATCGCCACACGCGATTCTTACCCCCCGTCCACTGAAATTATTACTCAACAGCCGCAAAAGTCCGCTGCGAGTGACACACAAGCTGATAAGGGATTCACAATTGTCGCAAATATCACTCGTAATCACAAAATTTTTGTATTTTTCTTCCAAATCTGTCTTCTTTGTCTCAATCTTTCCTTATCTACATAGGTTCAGATTTCGCTATAGACACACACTTTTGGGGAGGTTTCACTCGAGAAATCTGTTGATGTTTAGCCGGTGAAACTTTCCACTCAGCCAGTCGCTCTTAATCATATCGGCTGCCTTCTCGCCAATCATGATAGCAGCTGCGTTCGTGTGTCCGGACGCTGGACCCGGAACCACACTTATGTCCGCCACTCTTAGCCTCTTAATGCCGTGTACGCGAAGCTCGGGATCCACGACTGCGTCAGGATCGCCAACAGGTCCCATTCGACAAGTTCCCATTGCATGAAACAGTGGCAAAGCAATTGATCTTATGGCGCAGTCCCAGTATGAGTAGGATCCAAACTTGAAGATCTCACAACCCGGCACAGGAGTCTCATCGATTTTAGCCCCTAACGCCTGCATTGCAGGACTTGCAACAATCCTCAGAGCCTCGTGTAGACCATGAATAAGAACATCCACATCCTCTTGATACTGAAAATAGCCGGGAAAGATCCTAGGCCAGTAGAAGGGATTGTCGTTCCACAGCTTCACATAGCCTGTCGATCGGGCGCGTAGTTGGAGAATGGCTATCGCAACTGCATCCACCCTTGGATCCTCCAAATGTTTAAACAGAGCATTGTAGGTCCTTATATCAATATTAGCTCCTCTTGCAAGACCCGCACCCTCATCAGATCCCATAGTTCCGGACATGAACAACAGTTCTGCATCCGGATAATCCGGTGGATCCTCACTAATTGGAGACTTTGTGAAAGTCACAGCTTCCACTCCTGCAATAACCGTGAGCGGACCTTCTCCTCTGGAGTAGTCCATAAAGTCCTGAGATCTGAGATTCTGAAGATTTCCCGATTGACGTGTGGTGTTGAGAATAATCGAGGGGCCAACAAAGAACATATGATCATACATTGACTTGCCCACAGGCAAATTCTGTATCACTGTAACGTTAATATCTCTTAGATGTGACGCAGGTCCAATTCCAGAAAGCATTAGCAATTGCGGTGAGTTGAAAGTACTGGCCGAAACTATGACCTCTCGAGTGGCAAACACTCTATGGAATTTGTTGTTTCTCAAGAATATGCACCCATACGCAATCCGTTTATCGGGATCTATGAGGAGTTTGGTCACTCTTGCTCCTGCTACAATGTGTAAGTTCCGACGCTTTTTTGCAATTGGTTGCAGAAATGCAGAAGCCGTGCTGTGTCTCTGACCATTTCTCGTTGTCGTTTGAATTCTCGACGTCCCCATCTGACTTTCTCCGTTGTAATCCAACTCCTCATATCCACACTCAACCGCTCCTCTCTGATATGCGCTTAATATCGTCGACTGGTGGGGATTATACTGCACACTCATCTCTCCTCGATGTCCGTGATAATCATAATCCTCTTCTCCATCAAGAGATACCAACTCTGACTTCTTAAAGTAAGGCAGTATATCATTGTAGCTCCAATTGTAGTTTCCTAGTGCTTCCCAAAAGTCATAATCTCGCCGGTTTCCTCGAACGTACATCATTGCATTGATCACACTCGATCCTCCTAAAGCTTTTCCACGTGGAAACGAGCATCTGCGGTCTGTCATGCCCAGACAAGCCAACTCTTGAGGCTCTCCCAAATATCCCCAATTAGTGGCCGTCGATATGAAAGTTGAGGAAATAAGAGGTACTTTGTGCAAGTATGTCTCAGCATAACCAGCCTCCAAAAGCAACACCTTCCAATTAGCGATCTCGGACAATCTGCTCGCCACCACGGCTCCTGCTGATCCCGCGCCGATCACTATAAAATCGTACTGCGTGCGAATTTCCGGGCTTCCTTGATGAAGAAAATGACAAAGAAAAATCAGTATTTGGACGTTTAATTTGCTTAAGTGATCAGAGTTGGAAAGACAGTGCACTAAATGTCCATTAATGCTCTTGACCCGAAATATGAAGCAGCAGTAATAATTATTTCCATTTTTTGATTAATTCAAGCGACAAGTTTACATCTTATAACCTTTGTTATTACTTGCTTTAATGATTTTTCTTGTTCTAATTTTTTCAAATCATATTAAACACTCAAATGACTTTTACAACTTACAATTAAATGCAACATTACAAGCATCCTCTAATTATACTGAACTCTGATTTTAACCTGAGATTATTTGTTTACAACTTTTCTTTATACTCGTTTCGTGCCATTAACATATTTTAGCCAATTATAAAAAAAAAAATATTTCACATAAAGATGTTTAGAGATATAAAACTTAAAAACAAAGAAAATTATAGGTAATTGAATTTTTTTTTGAGACTTGAATATATTTTCAAAAGATCTTAATATTCGTCCCACTTCCTTACAATCAAACAAAATCTTTTCATATAATTTTCGACAAATTTTGAAATAAATAAAAACTAAGTAGAGAAGTACTTAGACCCAATCATTTTAACTTTTTTTCTAGTTATAATGTCCTTGAAGCTCCTCAAACTATTTAGATTTGTATTTAAAGTGTCTATTATCTCTAAATTTCACTCAGTCTTTCAAACTCTTGTCATCCAACTGTGATCACACAATATAAAATAGTGATCCTGTTACCGTATATCTTCTCCGTATATTCCAAATTAGCACGAGCATCTACATATTCCTTGAGGGAGTCGAAAGTAGCGGCATTGTATCCAGAGAAAAGTGTTGCGAGAGCACAAAAAACACTGAATTTCCACATATTTCCCAATCACCGATCACCACTGTGTTCTTCACTTTTTAGCCATTCACTATAAACTAATTCGATTTTACCGACTATGCGGTACTTTTATAGCCATAAACGCAATCTTCACAAGTTGGGGATTGACATTGAAAAAAGCCCCATCGTAGAAAAAGAATTCCCCACACAGAAAATTCTCGCAAAAAGAAATCAAGAATTGGCATGCGAACATATTTTCACGATCGATACGGTCTGTAACCGCAGGAAATAACACATACGACCTTCCTGTGACACAATTTCTGAGCTTTTCCACATTTCAATGTATCGGCAGGCATGAGCTCCCGACACGACACAACATCTCCAACGGACACTGCGTGTTCCTCCGAGTCGCCGGCCTTCGTGAACGCGTCCCATCTGATGTACGATCAGCACAGCTCAGAGGAGGAACTGGAAGTGATCAACGGGCCCGCGGAAGCGGCCAATCCCACAATCTTCGACGATGACTCCCCGAAGAGGTCCAGCTCGACGCTGATTGAGAAAAGAAAGCGATCCTTGGCCCACAGTTCGGACGAGGAGGTGCGCTTGAAATCCACTGATTAACGTATGAACACAATTGACACTTTTCATTGCATTTATAGGTGAGGAATCTCCTGGAACATGTTCAGGCACCAGTCAATTTTCGCACATCGCCCCCTCTGGAGGCCCTGAAGCCCCAGCGTGGCCACCTACACTCACTGCACGTGCAGCAGCAACGCGCCACGACGCCGCTCGTCCTCACCGAGTCCGGGCGTGGCATCGAAAGTATTAGGATTTCATGTGATAGTCCCATCGTTCCGATGGACGTTGTCCGTTCGATTAGTCCGCCAGCAAAACTTTTTCACTGCGCCGTGTCGCCGCGACGTCGTCCGCCCCAGCGGCCGCAGCGACTGCAAAGGCTCCACAGACCCTGCTTGGACTTTGACAAAATGCAACAGGTGAGCCCCAAAGTTCAAGAACTCAATCAGGTGTTCCAAATTATTCACGAAAGCGATAGTCTTCGCCAAGCACTCCACAGAAAAAACCATTCAAGTGGCATTAGAAAGCTCTGTAGTATAATAGAGTAAATTGGAAGAGGAACTGCAAATCACACTGAATTAATCGTGCATTAGTCTGCACAATGTAGTTTGTATAAATTATAGTGGAAAAAATCGAGCGAAATTGCAACATATCGGAAGAAGAACAAGAAATACCTTTCGATCAATTCCAGCGATATGCCGTGTAATTACCGTTCTTGACTGGCAAAGAAAATGGGTTAAACTTTCAATAACTTCTAGATGAACATTCAATTTACTTTGTGAATTATGCTAACAAGGAGAGTTTCACGTATTTGGGATTCATTCTCGTGGTTTCTAAGTAATATTGGGCAACACATTTAAATATAGCAAAATGGTTTTATTTGTTGTTGGAAAATTTCAAAACTCTTCTTACAGTATCAGCAACATAAATGAATTTTCATGCACTTTATGACCATTTTTCCTTAATCACGTAATGCTTGTGAGTCAATTAGACATAATACAAAGTTTAAGTACAAAATTAAAAATCGATTTTCCGTGAATTTGCATAAATTTTCCATTTAGGAATAAAAAAAATTTCCATGAGAAACGCTATTTTGTAATTATTGAATTTTATATCCAAAAGGAAAGTTTGCATGTCAACAAAAGCTCTAAAGGTGCTTTCCGGAAGTGTCCTGAATAGCAATTAAAGAGTTGACACGGAGGGAAATGCTTGTGGAAGGTTCAAGTGCCGGCGTGCAATCGATTTAGCGAAGTTAAATGTTTATATTCTGCAAATTAATGGTGATTTTACGATTCTTCTGCAGCTGAAAGCAAGATCAGTGACCGCCTGGAGGCACGACACGGAGCACAGTGGTGAATTCCCTGTCTTCTGCTGGTGATGAAGTGTCTTTAAATCCTACAATGTGCCGGCAATGCTGACAAATTCTCCAGCCGGCTGAACAACGCACGTGGCACTCAAATCGCACACATAACCACACATTTATCAAACAATAGACAAAACACCACCAATTAAATGATTTTTTTTTGACTTGTTACTTCTTCTCAACTCCAAACTGAAATTGTGCAATTTTTCACACATAAGAAACGTAAAAAATAATAATAGAAACGCTCAGAAATGGATAAATCACAATTCAATAAAATCAATCTCTGCCTCAACTGGCAGAGATTATTCTTGTAATATTCTTATAGAAATGAAACATACATAGATCATAAGATATTCGGGAGAGCGGCTAGAGATCCATAGAGAGAGAAAATGAGATTTTCAGAGTGATTTTGCTCCGTGAAAAGAGAAGACGTTGATTTTTAAAGACATGCATAATGTTACTCATGACGAAGTGATTAACAATCATTTTTTGCAGGAGGAAATAAGAATATATAAAATATAAATGAATCGCTCATTGAGAGTGGAAGTGGTTAAAATGGGCAAAAGAATTTTCTCTTTTTTTCTTTGTTAATGATAGGAGAGCGCATATAAATTTAACACTGTCGCACAAAGAGTTCCAGGGAAGATGAATTCAATTAACATTGGGCATCCAATAACTTGTCTAAGGCCTATATTGTTTAAAATATACGGATGGAGTGTTTGTAAAGTGTTGAAAATCCACAATCTTGTGCCACTCTTCATCTCTAATGAGCACCTCGACAAAGCGATATAACATAAGCTAAGTGGAAATCTCTCTTCTAGTCAGAGTCAGGTATTTAAAAAAGTAGACTTATAAAAAAAGAGAAGAAAAAATCATATTGTGTCATTTTAGCAAAATTTCTACAAGATAAAAGAAAATTCAAGATGAATAAATCGACAAATTGCTAGTAGAAGATTGCATCAGAATTACATGTGGATAAATTTTCCAATTTAGCAATTGTGAAATTTGACAATGAATAATTAAACATTTATTAAACAAAATTGGAAAGAAAGATTTGCAATGGAATGTAGAGAGGGAAATTACTTTAAAAATAGTAATCAATGGAAATAAATATGCATTTAAATATGAATGGTGTCCATTTAGAAGAAGTTCAGAGAGAGAGAAATAAAAAAAAATGAAGTAACAATTTATGAAACATTTTAAAAAGTAGCAAGAGAGAAATCAATTACTGTATAGTAGTAATTATGAAAAACACACATGCTAAGAAAAAACGAAAGTGAATTTAAGAATATTGTGAACATAATTATCTAATAGACGCGAGAGAGACTGTTTATGAATATTAACAAAAAAAATATTTTACACTTCTAAAGAAAAAAAAAACATTAAAAATGATGGAAAATAATAAAACATAGCGTGTAGATGAAGAGAAAGTACGAGTAAAGATAAAAATTCAAAGTGAGAATACTTGTAAGGCATTGTAAAAATGATACTATTAAGTCTAAAATTGATTTTATATTCTTAACAAATTCACTAGTGATTAATGAAGTTAATACTGAAATTGATTTTACTGACAATGTGAAGAAAGTAATAATGAAAACAATTCAACTCATGCACACAAGAAAAATCAAATGTCTAAACATGGATATATTTACTACAATTAAATATAGCTGCTGTTTCTATTGAATGACGGACAGAAGATCATAAAATTAAGTGAAGATGGACAAGTTTAAAGTATAGAATAATCGAGGAGATCACATATGAAGAGGTGCGCGTATTCTTAATTGAATTGAGACAGAGTGAATATAAGAAATAGGTGTTGTAAATAACGTAGAGGATGAATTTGTTGTAAACTATGGCTTAAATATTTTATATAATAAGAAATATCTTTTGTTTAAGAATTAATAAAAGATGGTAAACTATTCACTCAGAAGTAAATTTGAGAAGTTTCACTCAAAAAGGTCGAACCATAGCGAAGACACAAAGTGTACTATAGATGTACATCATTCCAATTTTCAGCCACTGCTCACCAGAGTCGCTAGTGCAACGCAAGGAGAAGAGCTGAAAAGCTACGCCGAGCGAATGGCGCGAGTTACAAACGCCTCTTCGCCGTGTTTGATTTCTTCTTATTTTCTGTGCAGAAATATTGTTGGGATGATGATGACCTATTTGTTTTCCACCGAGGCAAAAGAGAGCAGAAAATTATTTTGTAAATCGTGAGCACGAAGTTTTGCAACATGGCGGCCCAAGAGTGGCTTCTTTTATTGTTTGTCACGTTCCACCAGAATCGCATTTTACCAGCATAAGCAACTTCGAGAGAGCGGCTTCCGTATTGATTCTCATCATGAACCACTGTCAGGAAATAAAGGCAGGATTAGGGTGAATATAACCAGCAATATCAATTGAGAGAGTTGTGGAATTTACAGTTGAAAACATGGCAGAACCTAAGAGAATGTATAGTAAACTATTTGTTTAATTTTGATTTATACCCAATTCTGAAACTCTTTCATGCCCCCGAAAATTATAATAAATGTTTTATTATCAAATCGGTGTAATTTCATAACTTTGCTAAACTATTTGGATCAAGATCTTTCCCTTGGCGATTTCCGTTTGAACTAATTTTTCTAATTCAACAAATCCAATTTTTCGCTTTTCATCTCACATAAAACACCATAAAAATATCTTACTTTTATACAGAAATATTTATGTTGAATTGTGACAAAGTTGCACATAAAATAGAACATGGGTAAGAAATTCAAAAGAAATCAGATAAAAGAATGTTAATTCTGTATGCCACCAGACTTTTCCATTGACACTCTCCTTTCCTGGGTCTGTCTAACCGCTCAGTGTCCATTCTGGATACAAAAAGAACACAAAACATGCACAGAAAAAAACTCCTGCATTGATTTACAAGGCACCAATAAAACGATAAAACTTTTAGTGGCATCCTAATGAACTGCAATGCATGAGTTTAGGAAGAGAGAAAAAACCGTGTAAACATGTTGTAAATTTTATTCCATCCACCCATTCAACTCGCCCATTATTCACAAGCATTGCAACATTTGGACAGAGAACAAAACTGTCAGGAAGACTGAGGAATGTCACTTCGTGCATTCACAGGGAGTCTTTTGCACTCTAAGAGAGAAGAAGACTCTGGAAAGAGCGCGATTCCCAGTAAATTCAATTATTCCAGCATACACACAAAACACTCAAATCATCTGATAGATTGACTCTTCTCAAATTACAACTCAAGATTGTATGGCAAATGTTGAGATTTTAAACACTTCCAAATGTGTGAAAAGTTCCTCCAACACCAACACGAAACAATTAAACCCATTCATTCACTGTGGTTCAGCCGAAATTGTGATTGATTGCAGTGGAAAATCTCAAAAAATGAAATATCAACACTTCACATCGACTGAAAATTATTGGGATGACGAGCCAATGAGTCATTTTTTGTCGCCTGTGTTGCGTGAAAGTCAAGAAATTGTCTTAAATATTTTTTTAAACAACCACAAAGTATCAATTTCAAGGAAAACACGACGTTTTGTGTTTTACAACATTTCTTTCTCGAGATCATTCGTCTCAAAATTGACATAAACGGTAAATAAACAAGTGTTTTTGCGCCGCAAGAGTAAAGAAACCCAGTTTGGAGAGGTGTTAATATTACATGAAAAATAAAATTACACCACATTTCATGCACATCATTCTATTTTCAATCTTACCCTGAAATATATCAAAACTTGCTACTCTAATATTGTTGATAAATAGACTAAAACAAGTCATCAAGTGGCTCAGTCAACACAGAAATGATGTTGATGAGTAACTGACACTTTTGCAACATAAATCGTAAGGATGAGTGAAGAGAAACTGACAAACATTCTGTTTTTAATATCCTTCAAGACAGAAGACGATCCAAAAAACCTTTTCAAAAGAACAAAGCAAAAAAAAACGCCGAAACTAACAAAAACTCAACAGAGACTTTTTACTTCGAAGACATTGCAGGATATCTTTATTTCTCTCTCTCCCAGGATTTGCCTTCTCTGCTCACGTAGATCATTTCCATGGCGATAATTCTGCACATAATGAAATCGTGCAATGAAAATAATTGCAAACAAAACTCAATTATAACAACAAATTTTGGGAATCCATCAACCACATAATAGAGTGGGAAAATATTTTCTGGGTCCGTCGCGGAAAATCCAAGCGTGTTTTTCAACCAATTGAAGCAATTAAGTCACACTCAAACTCAAATTATATACAAAAAACCTTTTTCCATTCCTGAAAATGTTTTGTGATGCGAAAAGTGCACAACACAGAAGTATACATATGTATGTAGAACGCCTCAAGGTGGCTTCGCAGCTCGAAATTATAATTGAAGAGAATATTTAACGTACACTTTGTGCATCCATTTTTTCCCACATAACTTTCCCAAATTGAGACTCAAGAACAATTACAGCAGAAAAAGGTGAACCGAGAAATTCAATGGTATAGAAAAAATCCACCCTCAGGGCGTAATATTTTCCTCTTAGCATTTTTCCGATAAAAAAACGCCACTCAAAATAAAAGCAATTGGCACAGTTTTTGTCAATCAACTGCACGCCACTTTTTATCGCAGGGCGCACAAAACGACGGGAATTTGTTCGCAATTCAATACAAATTGTGCAATCAATGATATTCCAATCGATTAACCTCCAAATATGAGAGCTCATTGTTTTCCCCAGACTCACTTCAGTGGCCAAACAATGTGCAGACAATGAGAAAATAAAACTGCAAACCAAGACTCATTCAATGGACAATGACTTTTTGGTCGATCAACTGAAATTGATCCCGATTTTCAGCCTTTCATCTCGACTGGGATAAAAGAGGTTCTCGTTTTCTTTTCAATTCACGCGCCACGTAATGCATCGAAATGTATTATAGCTGTTAGAGTCAATATTTTGTAGTCATATTCAAAGAATGCTCGTAGTATTCTACGAAATTTGAGGACCGTCTTTCATAAATAAATCCGAAGTTCTGTTTACGAAGAAGAAAGCTGAAATTTCCAACTCTCACCTGAAAATACGATCAGAGTGCATAAACTGGCATGTCGTTTTCAAACACTGATTCTAATTTCATTGTGTACTTTCATGCTGGAGCAACAAGAGTTGAAAATATATGTATCAACTGAAAACACATGTATTTCATATTATGGCTGCTCAGCAGGACTTTTTACCGCTTTATTCAAAGCAAAGAAAGATCGATCATGTGTCACATAAATATCTATTTGGAGAAAAAAAATCAAAAACATCCGCGACTGCAGGAGCCATGCAAAAACGCCCGGCAGATTCGTCTAATCGACAAAGAGGCACTAATGAATTCATGTGCCTGTGCTTTTGGCCAGCTCACCCGGACAATGGCGGGCAGAAGAGGAAATTTTGACATTGCAGCTCGCTTAGCAGGAGGTGTGACTCCGAATTCATTTGTCGCCTCCCGACTTTGTGTCTGAGGGACATCAAAAGATGACTTTATTTTCCGGAATTGCATAGTCTTCCGTGGAATTTATTTGCGTCGGCCAACCACAAAAGTCCCTTTTTTCTCTCACCCCCGCTGTCCTGGCCGGGAAAAGTCACCAGTAGCATGTGCCGACAGAGAGGACAATGGATGATTGGTACAAGATCATATTCTGAGCCCATCAACAATGCCAAAAGTGAAGGGAAGCTTAGCACCTGCTTTTTCCCAACACACAAGCGCGCGCGCCCCGCAAAGCTGCACAAAATATTTGCTGATTTGCAGCGCGTGAAAAAGAGAAGAAATTTCCTATGATCTAGATTTTTTGTCGAGCCCATCAGGAAGAAAAATAAATCATCAAGTGCGTATCATGATTTCATTTACATACTGTGTGATCTAGTTGAGGCAGAAAGAAATTGTGTGTTGTAAATCAAAGAGGCAAAAGACCAAAGACATGAACTCTCAAAAGAAATCATTTTCCGCCACATCAACTTAAGTTGTTTCATCAAATGCCTAATAAACAACTCTTGATTAGAATTTTGGGGATTGCCGAGTAAATACAGTCAAGTAAATACAAAGGTGCACACCAATATAATAATTCAGATGCAATACAACGTTTTCTCTGAGTGTCCGTGCTTCGTGCTTCTGAATAATATTTACAGAAAATCAACCAAAATAATCAAGCAACAGAGAAATGCTATTTTTTGAAGTCGGTTTACATAGAACTCACCCATTTTCCTGGCTTCCAAACTTCACGCGAAGCGACAAAATCTGCAAAATGGAAACTAAAGAGAGAGATTAGAGTGCTTCACTTATTCTCAACATCTCATCCCAAATTGATGATATGTTTTATAAATAATCATTGAAGTGGATCATTCGATTGACATGAGAAACCGAAAATTATTGGAAAGGAGCAAGAATTCTGAGAATTTCGCGAGTTTAAAAAGAAACGGGCACCAGAAAGAAATCAAAAGAGCATAGATATAAACAGATGGTAATCTATAAATATTTCTCTTTCGTGTTATATTGGAAGAGAACCACAAATTTAAGAGGCATATCAAATGGGGTGCGTGCAAATGGAAAAGGTTGTTAGAAGTGCCGAAGAAATATTTTAATTGGACAGATAGCAATAAAAGGCATATCTTCATAGTTTTCTCTCCCAAATTATCCATCTGATATTCCAAATGCCCGCCCAAAGCTAATTATATGTATATATAAAATGAAACGGTCAATTTGAAGATCACACCTTTTTTCTGCACCTATCCAAAGGCCTTTATTATTGATGGTTGTGTAGATTGTAGGAGAAAATGAGGCATGGCGGTGAAAACACCTCAAATTCGACATCATTTCATCGAATTGCGTACACCCTGCCGATCGTGGAACAATGGGAATTAATATTAAATATATGTATTTCTCTCTCTCAATGTGCAATGCAACAATAACTTCTTTCTTTACGAGCAGAGAAAATTAAAATTAACGAATATAATAAGTAGACTCAGTTGGGGCGCCTTTTAATGTTACTACCCATTCTTTGGCTCTCTCTCTCTCTCTCTCTCTCTTCTCACTTAACAAAAGACCCGAAAGTCTTGAGGCGCAGATGTCCTCTCTTCACCTCTTCACGAGGTGGGAGAAAAGGTAACATCGTGCGTTCAATAGATGATGTCTCAATTGTGTAATATTTCTCACTCGGTGCTCCTGTATGCAAACACTCACTTATCGGAATATATCAACACCTGCGATGCTCGCAATTATGAAACACCTACGGAAATTTTCTAGATTGCCAGATCGATAAAAACTCTTTATGCATATATTTTACTTTAAGAGGATTTCTGCCATCGCATCGCAAAATTTCCCTCACAATGACTTTCTGTTTCTGGTCAAAATCCAGTACAAAGCTAACAATAACGCCTAGTTAGTGATCCTTTTCTTTGAGATCGACACTCATTGTTGGTCTAATCTAAAAGTCAATGTCAATGCATAGATACACAAGAGTGACACCTACTGAGAAACTTAGCAATTTGCTAGATGAAAAAAAATGTTATTTGCAAAGGCGTGAAAATTTTCAATAAATCTTCCTCCACAATTCCTTTGAAAGTTTCAAGTGATTGCCATTGTTGCGGCAAAAATGTTGAAAAATGAACCAATTGAAAAGTGTCAACAAGGAAAAAAGAGCACACGAGGATTGATGAAAAATCAACAAATTCCATGCAAATTGAATGTCTCCACTTGAGTTGCAGAAATATAACATTTTGCTTTGCATTTTGCCAGGACAAAAGGTACAAAGTGATATGAGAAAAAAAGCACCGCCGCCACGGAGGAAATGCAGTGCCTGACATGAAAGGTCCTCGACATTTTCTCCCTTGTCACGGCTCAACACCCTCAATGCAACCGCCAGGAATCGTGCTCAAGATGCAAAACACTTTGTTGTCCACTTTTTATCTTTTCCATCCCTGAAAAATCATCCCGCACGATTTCCATTGTTTCGCAGAGAGGAAACATTTTCCCTCTTTGCGATTGAAAACACCCCGGAAACAGATGCTCCACAATCAATGATCAAATTGTGGAAAATTCAAGTGCTTAAGCGTGTCCTCAGGCTTGATACTGATAAATTCTGCTCTAGTTTGTCCTGTTGCGGCTGACAAAATACAACAATATGACCAGCGACGACCCTAGAATTCACTTTATGGGCGAATTAACTTAACTCACACAGACTTTAAATCATGAATAGATTCTGATGAAAAAGGTGCGATGCAATAAAATCCTTTCTCACTCTCGTTACAAATTGAAAGACTTCTTCAACAAAAGCCACCTCCAAAATTCCGGTGGGAAACACCTGATCCTTTCCTTTCATCTTCATTCCCACCTTCAATCACGTTATTTCCATCTCAGATATTATTCTTCATCAAAATATGCCTGTAAAACTCATAATACAATGGCATTTTGTGTTGGAATTTTTCGCTTAATACATTTATAACGACTCCATCGTCCATAAACAGCCACATAAAAATATTATTTCTTCTTTTTTTGGCATTTTCATAAAACACGCGGCTTTATAATTCTGCCGCCATATAAAAAATCATTTTGTAGAATGTGGTGTCTTTTCATAGTTACAATCTTTCTGTGCATGGTTGCTGGTCAAAAGAATTGGTTCGTTTTAGGAGATGAGAGAACAAATCATTGTCCACAGTTACCCGGATATAATTTGCCTTCAGGAAGGAAACAATGTGCACAATATTCCATTTCTCGAGTGATCCGGGAAACTAATAATAATAAATCATAATGGAGGGATGTTTGTCCGGGAAGCTGTGCATCCACAGTGACCCCTTATTGATTTAAGATCACAACAAAAGTGTGGCCCAAAGAGAGCTCAACAGCATTCACTAAATAATCAACAAATTAATGCCACTGTTCAGGCACTTCCATGATGGATATTTTCAATTAAAAAACCATATTCTCGTATTTGGACAGAACCCGTATGTCCGCTCTTCAATTCATCACACCAAACTCATCATTTTCCCGCCAAATTCTCCTCTCGCCAGAGGAATGATTAAGGGAATTCTGTCCCTCACGAGGGGTTAAACACTACCCAATATGAATTCACTTAAAGTATCACTTGTGACTCGTCGTCGCCACAAAACTATAAACAAATTTTAATTCATTCTAATGCTGTTTAATTTATTTGAATAGTAGAAGAATAATTACATAATTATCAACTCAGGAAGGGCCAAAATAGGGAAGAAAACCCTCGGCTTATTTGACTAAGTGCGTGCGCTTTTCACTGGACAGCAATGAGAGAAAGGAAAAATATTTTAATGGACCCGCATTGAATCCATACCGCAGAATCTTCACTTTTGTGGTCACTCTTCCAGATATGTTGAGTCACCCAATTAATCTCTATACGACACCACAAACTGAAAACAGAGTCAATCGCATGGAAAACATGACGAATCTCTGTCACATTGACCACAATTGGAGGATGTTTTACATTAAATTGTAATATAAAAGCAACGAGAAGACATCAAACACCTATAGTGTCTATATTTATACCAGAGTCTGCTTTATATTTATAAACATTTATAGTTTAATATAAAATTTCATAACGTAAAAATCTGGGAACTTTTTCACTCATATCACAGTATTTTCACCGTTAACACTACATTTTTCAATTTAAAGTCCATGAAAATACCTTGTTTTCTACGCTTCCTTCTGTCTAGCGTCACAGCAAATAAAATTATTATGACCAATCAGTGACTGTCTTTTGTCGCTGGACTTGTAAGGAAATGCTCTGAGGCATTTCAAAGAAAATTTGTGCAATATGTCTCTGTACCCATGCTGAAGAAGACTGTAAATTACAGACATAGAAGGATAAAAATTATTGTTGCTCATCGGCCAAACAGAAGTCCCACACACAGTTTCTAAAAAAAAAATTGTCCAAAGACACGGGTGGAACTGCGTCACTAATCGATTCCCCATTGATCTCTTCCTCGTCCTTTTCGCTGGGTGTGTTCCTGAAAAGAGGACCAAAAAACTTTTCTCCACACTCCAAGAATTTCTGTACACTGCACAGGGATGCCTATTATCGGAGCTATCATGAGTGGGATTCTTTGGCTTGTCGCCACCCTAAAATGTCAATTGGTTCGAAAAAGGTTGTGTGACGAAGTAATTTTTGGTTTTAGTTTCGCTTCTATGTCTCAATAATCGGAGATTGTAAAAAATTTAATGGCCTTTCGCATGATGGTCCGTCAACGTTGTAGGTCTTTCGGTCGATACTCGGAAATGTCTGCGCTTGAGGAAAACACATCGCGCTGATCTTTTTTGCAACGAATTTATGTCAAATATTGCGACCAAATCTCAGATAATCACATCAAAATAGATGAATTTAGGATTATGTGAAGAGAATGTTTTGTACAACGCGTTGTCACAGAGGATGAGAATGTGATGTGAAGAATAAAGATCGATGCACTGCTAAAAACGAAGTCGGCTATTCGATTTAACTTTCTCGGTCCATATCTAATCGGGAGGCATTCAAAAACATCCATTCTGTCAATCATATTTCGGCAGGCAAGTGTAAAAATACCAGAGATGCTTGAGAGTGTAAGAATTTGAAATAAATCTCATGTGGCATTAACTGGCGAATTGGTGACTTTGTGCCGATGATCAGAAAAGCCGCTCAATTCAACCATAATATCTCTGCCCAGTGGAACACAACAAGTTGAAAGAGAGGTCTTCAATAGTTCAAGAAGGAGTCAAAGAAATTGTTGGTTTTCTCTGTCGGCATTTGACTTTTCTCATCTTTCTCTCCTTCGTCTTTTGGAGTATTTAATATTATTAGTTAACAAAAATATATATTTCATTTTTCTCCGCACGGCTTTTTTCCCATCTCTTCTTCACTTCAACTCCTCTCTATTACTGTTTGTGTGCTATTTTTCTTCAGCAGCTCTTTTGTGTTGTTGTTATTGAAATGTTAACATCTCACTCAGGCTCACCTTCTCGCACGCACACTAGAGATTGGCTGGTGTGCAAGAGAGAAAGGTTTCCGTTTGTCAACAGATTCTGACATGTTGGATACAATTTTTGACCTCAACATCAAAGGAATTCTGGTGGCAGAAAAGGGAGAAAAAGTCTCCTGTGGAAGCATTTTTCATCCTTCTTTGATAGTCAACATAAGAAGGTGTAGGCGGAGATTGGACGATGTCCTTTGATCTGCCGCGCAGTGTCCTTTTGCCCCGCAGAGACGCAAACACGTCTTAATTGTCCCCTCGAACTCTAATGACTCAAAATTTGTCTCATTTGCTTCTCAGAATTATTCTTCCTAAATAAACATTTATGTAATCCGTCAATAAACATCCAATCGTGCGCTTTTTTTCTCGGCTTCTTCATCTCTCCACAAATCTCTTCATGGTCGACCGAAGAAGTGCAATTTGTTCGACTCATTGAATGACCATTAATCATGAGATACGGTCGGCAGTCGTGTCGCGTATTGACAGTCGGTGGATTTAAGTCTTATGAATTTTTATCTGTTATGTCTTCATTGGCATTTTATTTATTTTGATCCAATTCCTCCTACCTCAGATAGCGTATTTTTTGCGCTAAGCCATGTCACGAGCGAAGTTTTGGAATTGCTAAACCGAATTTAGAAGGTTCCGACAATAACAGTTGCAGCTAACTTTCTACAGATATTACAAGGGTTCTAAATACTATGTAGAAAATTTCAGCTTGTTACGAGCCTATGATTACAGACTATATACACTTTTTCATGCATAAATTACCACTCATATTTTTTTTCTAATATATATTCGTAAATTCTTCACAACTTTCCTTAACCAACATGATGACAGAATTTCCAATAAATTTCTTTGGACATGAATATATGATAATTGGAAAAGTATAGTATTTCAAACGTTTTCTTTTCGGAATCTGTTTGATTTACCGAAAAGTCGGGTTTTTTCTAATGAAATTCCTTTCTCTAGAAAATTATATGTTTTGGAATACGTCGAAGTACAACAAAGGGCTCCGGATCAAACTACTCCATTTCGGTCTCTCTGCGACTCAGTTGAGAATTTTGTGGATAGAAAGGTCTCTTGCTGTGATAAAGACTATGTGCAATTTTTATCCATGAAAACAGTCACGTATATACATCGCAGACCCAGAGGGGAGGAAAACGAGGGTTATCGGACACCCTTAGTCTCATTATTTTAATGTTGCTCACATGAATAAATAAAATAAGGAGAGAAATTTGACCACAAATCCACCCGCCTTTCCCACCCTTCTCCACTCTTGCCAGTGCGTCTCTATTTTCTCAGAAAATTGAGATTCGAAATAAAAATAGAAGCATCCCTTATATGTGTGTCAATTCTCCATGGAAAAGTCTCGCGCTGAGTGTGCGTCTTGATATTTCCAGCGGCGTCATAGAAATTATAAATAAAAATATATAATTTCGAATGAGGATCTCATTATCTGCATTTTTCTTTGAGTTTAATTCAGTGAGAAAGTTTATATTTTTATTTAAAAAAAAATGTAGTTAACAAACCATTCATTTGAAGAAATTCACTGCCGGTGAAATGAATTCGGCGCACGATTCTAGTTGAAAAGGCCATTCGAGGGGTTGTGAAATTTGAGATATTCAATTTGATTTGTTGAGGCCTCATATTAGTCACTCTGGGACTTGTTTCGCCACCATAAATAAAAATATTTTCTTTTATCACCCCGACAGAGCGTGTATCAAGTGATACTTGTTCTCTGCTCGCCAATATTCCTAATTAGTTTCCGAAACTGTCCATTTGCATCGAAGCTTTAATGGGGAAATAATCCCGATATTTATTTTATTATTATGTCATTAAGCAGAATGACTCTTTTATCACAGAAGCGCAGTAAAGGAGCGCTTTTTCGCATTGCCACACGAATTGGGCGGCGGTGAAAGAGCAGCGCGTCTTCGCGCTGCGGTGCATTAACTTTTGGCGAGAGAGAGGCTCACGACCCCAATCAAGTAGTAAATTAGGAGAAGAAAACACTCGTTTTCGGTCGGGAGAAAGAGGCTTTTTGTGGAAATATGAGTTTATTGTGACTCATAAAAGTTACCTCAATAATTATACGCCAGTACGGGTCAGTACAAATAAATATCTTATATGGGTGGTAAATATTTTTGTACCAGCCTTTATTGCTCATCCCTTTGGAGGGAGGTTTTTCGGGAAAAAGTGTCCACATGTCGAGCGAGAAAGTTAAAACACGTGGTTTGCGATAGAACAAGGACGCATTTGGGGAATTATGACCGTCTTTGGCAAATTTCTCGGTCCTTGGAAGCAAGGTTAGGGCCTGTGTAAAGTCATTACGATTGCAAATGAAGATGTATGTCCACTTGGGGTTTTCCACCTAAATATTCTGTGGTACTACTGATTGGTGTCTTTTGTGGTTCTGCGGACTCAGCCTTGAGGGTGTGAAACTGCTGTGGATTTTTTCCTCAACTGATTTCCTCCACTATTTCGTCTCTGGACTGGACAAAGAGTCACAATATTTAACCTCATCGTGTTAGCTGGAGAGTCCAATATAAAGGCACTCAAATTTGATTATTTCTTTGCCCCATCTCTAATTCAATTGCCGCGATGCCTTCTGAAAATATTCCACAGAGTCATTCTGACCGAAATGTGAGGGGCCACAGTGTGAATATAATTACGACACATCCAATAAAGATTTTTGTAAATTATGAAGACTGAAGTCGCTGTAAGCAAAGCGAAATTAACCACAAAATTCTTTTTATATCATAATTTACTAGACACAAGAAACAAAACCTTCCAAATCCTTGGAAAAGTGTCATTAGCAGAGTGCCATCTCTGGTCATTTTGTCCAGAAAATGTAGAAAGGTATGGTTTAAAATTTTGTTAAATTCCAGAAATAGATTCAAATTAAGGGTTTGGCACCAACATTATATGGTCATAAAAAGACTAACATCCCCTTTTCGAAATGTATCCTTTGAGCCTGGTTTCAATTGTCTCGTTATGTCGCTGACATCAATTCTGAATATGCTCACTAAAACGTGTTCCGTGCCAAAATCCGCCCTTGCTCGTGAAAGGAGGGAATGCGTCGTGACGCAATTGCTGACTGTAAATAAATGTCGATTGAATGGTTGAGAATCACAGCTCGATTGTTTTCATTGCCACCACCATCGTAGCGCTGTATCAAGATGCCAGGGATGCGTGGAGGACGCCTGGCTGGCGGGCGAGGGTGTTATGAAAATAAATTGAGGGTGCGAGAGCACGTGTTGGGATGTGAAAAGTACGCTTCGAGTGGTGGCGGGAGAATAATGGGAAATATGCACACCGGGAAGTATTTGTGATGTATCTAATGATCCCAATTTGACCCATGAATATCTGAGCAAGGAAGGGGAATCAAAGTGACAACACGTGACGAGGAAAATGGTCGTGTCTCATGAAAGTGTTAACGACTATTTTTGCAACATTCTCCTTTTTTGTGCGCTCATTAAATATTTTTCGTCCTGAAAACACGCTCGACGGATCATTAAAAGTGAGGTCATGTGCCGATGGACGATAATTGTCACAATTCTCGAGAGGGAATCTTCCTCTGCTCTATTCGCTCAGCATCTGACTTTGTGGGATTAAGACTCGTAATCCCACTAAATTTCCTCCTCGTTTGTTTATTGGGTGAAAGTGGAGATTTTTTGGTCTCAGAAGAGCTCTTTCCGTCTGGGGAAATCCTAACAGTGTGGTTTCTTTCAATTGGATAATCTCACCAAAAATCTCCATATGATATGTGTCACATTAGTTCCAAATGTGGCAATTTTTCATGATGCTCCAGAGATTTCACAAGCAAAAATTTATGAGTGGGATTGACTGTGATTCTCCCTTAATTTCCTCATGCAAGATGTATTTTGGAAGAGGGTTTTTGGATTTTTATTAGATTTATTTTCTATTCTGGTCGCGACAATGTTTGTTGACAATGAAAATTCTTTGAATATTTCAATGGAAAATAACGTTGCAAGGAATGTAATAGAAAATTTAAATTCTGTGAAACCGATAAATACAATATGAACATTTTTGAAAAACTAATTAAGGACATTATAATCAATTGCTGATCATGTTTTTTCTGTATTGAGATATAGAAGTAATGTACCTAAATTGATTGGTGTTAAATTGACAAAACCCACTTTTTAATATGTTTAGTTATTTCAAATTAAATACATTTTAATTTTTCTTG
The DNA here is from genome assembly GCF_947086385.1 of Phlebotomus argentipes. Lineage (NCBI taxonomy): Eukaryota > Metazoa > Arthropoda > Insecta > Diptera > Psychodidae > Phlebotomus > Phlebotomus argentipes. The sequence continues at coordinate 596,684 of NW_026776181.1, read as the reverse complement.
CTTTTTGATCGACATGAAGAATTGGGGTTCGAGATTCCAACACAGGGTTCAAGAGAAAAGCTTTCAAAAACCCGTTAATCACCCTTTTCTTCTGTGAATTTCTAATTTGTAATAATTTTCTTGCTTTAACGAGAATTAAATGACTATTTAATGAGTCCAATAAAACTTTTGGCAAAGAGATAAAAATTTATCGGTCCCTCAACTCGTCTCAGCATGAGAGAACAGATTTCTGTCTATCTGGTTGTCGGCATGACTCCAAATCTCCTTGCCAGCAAGAGATATTTGCTTTGAAACCGATAGTTAGCAAAGGATAATCCCCACCCCATAAAGTCCACAATGACAAAATTGAGAGAAACCTTCGTGACTTTATGACCACAAAGAGTGAGAAGCAAAATTTGCCACTGATACGATTGTCACACTGCTGGCTTTGCCAGCAAATTTGCTTTGGTTTCCAAAAGGATTAAAATATTTTGCTTCGACCCACTGTTTTGTCCTTTCACGGTATCAAAATGGATTTTCCCCTTAAAATTTTCACTCATATGCATAATTATATTGCCATATATCTTGTGATTCCGTCGACCCTTTTTTCCAAGAATTTTCCACGTTCATTCCCACCCCGAAAAATGTGTGAAGATATATCATAGTGAGAGAAATACACGCCCAAAACTTCAATATCTGTTTAACTTTGATGTCTTCCGCGACGAAAAACAGTTTTTCATGTGTCCTTTCGCATCATTTCAACTTAATTATTTATTTTCCGACAAAATTGAACCAATGAAAGTGTCGAGTTTCGTTCGGCGTGACAAGTGTTGCCCAAAAAACCATTTTAATGAAATTTTTCATCAAGTTAAAAGGATAAGTTTTAAACATCTTCCGCCATCAAAATCCTCACACAAGGCGCATAAATGGCAAGGGATGCAATTTGCTGCATCTGCTTGTGCACAAAACCGTCAATTTTATTCCCTCTATGTATGATTTCTATCCCACCCCTCTTTTAGGGGTCTTTAATGGTAACCCAGAAATACGACACATCTCTTTATTCTATCCTGTAAACCTTATCGAAGCGCATCAGCCCAATGCTACAAATGACAATAACCACGTTTGAAAAACTTTCACCCATACAAGGAAAAATCGGGCGAATATATAAAAATTTCTCTCTCTTGCCCGCGCTCTCTTTGGGATTTGTATTGCAACAGACCTCTATTTATTTTGGCTTAATTGTGTAAACAAATTGTACGGTGGAACCCTCGACGTTTACAAACTCCACGATTTTATTTGGCCAACAAACATAAGCTGGGCGGAGCATAAACCCCCTACAATTCCATGGAGTTGCTCAGTAAGTCATACTTAACAGCATGGGATTGGTTGACTTGGCGCGGCAGTGGATTGGTTCAACCAGAGGTGGAGTTTCCGAAGGTATAAAAGGCATATGCAGGGGACCATTGAAACCAGTTGAGACACTGACTGCCGAGACTTAACACACGTTCTACTTTCTCGTGAAAGGCATTCATGCGTTCAGGTTTATAGTGATATTTCTGCATACAAAATTACTGACTGTGTCGGACATTGTGATCAGTGCTGAAGAAAGGTGAATGATGATCAAAGTGGAACCACCGCCGCCAACGATTATGAACGCCCAAACAGTCTTTGGCATGGCCCGAGCTCCCCTCAAGTCCAGCTTCTCCATCAACGCTATTCTGCCGGAGACTTTGGAAGAGTCATCACCCACGTCGACGCCCAGTCCGACACCCTACCACTCCCCGATGGAGTCTGAACAGGATCTCACCGATACGGAGAGTGATTTGGACGTCACGGGAACCCCACCGCCAATGGATTGTTCAAACGGCGCCAGGGAGCGCGACGAAGCAGCCGGTGAGAACGGAAGCGCCAGTCCCGCGCCCAAAGACGGAGAAACAACAGGCACTGAGAAAAAGGGCAACGAGAAGCCCCCATATTCCTACAACGCCCTCATCATGATGGCCATCCGCCAGAGCCCAGAGAAGCGACTCACCCTTAACGGCATCTACGAGTACATCATGAAGAACTTCCCGTACTACCGCGACAATAAACAAGGCTGGCAAAACTCAATTCGGCACAATCTCAGCCTCAATAAGTGCTTTGTCAAAGTGCCTCGACACTACGATGATCCCGGAAAGGGCAACTACTGGATGCTGGATCCATCAGCCGAGGATGTCTTCATCGGTGGCTCCACTGGGAAGCTGAGGCGACGCACCACAGCAGCATCACGATCCCGCCTGGCCGCCTTCAAGCGATCTCTAGTCGGGCCCATCTTCCCCGCCGCCCTGGGTTATCCGCAGTTCAGTCAGTTCCTTTATCCGCAACACGCCGCCGCCGCCGCTGCAGCTCCAGCCCTCCTGGCCAGCATGTACACGCGCTACGGCCCGTACACGCCAAGCCTGGCGCCAAAGCCACCTTCGCTGCCGCTCTCGCTGCCATTCTCCACGCCCGCAGGCTTCGGGATGGAGCGACTCCTCACCACACAAACCCCACCCGCCTCATCAGCAGAGTTGTACCAAAGACTCCAGTATCAGCAGCTCTTGCAACAACACGCTGCCGTGCAGCAACTACAGCATCATCCGCCGCCCTCGCTCCCGCAGACTCTACCCCCGCTCAGCCCCACGAACCCGCCACAGGCCACCTCGACGAGTCCCACGAACCCGTCGCCCATCTTCAAGCCCATCACCGTGGTGTCGCGACACAGTTGAGCAGCGCCAGACGGTGTGTATACCGAGTGATAATCTGCCTCCATTCCATCATTATCAGAGTGCAAAATAGGCAATTAAAGACTTTGTATTAGGTGGAAAACTGGGTAAAGGTCATTTGCCCAAATTACTTTGCAACACATTTTACTCAGGAAAATTCCACCCTTAGAAAGTATTTTGTCGCCATGGTAGATCATCATTAAAAACCATTCTCAAAAGATTATGTCATTATAGCAAGAACTTAAGTGGAAAATAATTATTTCTCTACCTGGACTTTATGTGTTATTAGGAAATAAAAATTCTCAATATGTATATATTTAGCAAAAGAAGTAATGTTTCATCATTCGAATCATTGTATATAGTGTAAATAGGAAATATATCAAATTCAAAGGAGTCAAAAAAGTAACTTCGTTTTCACTCCCTCTGCTCTCGTCTCTTAACTCCTGGCGTGAGGAAACAGCTAAACATTTGTGTCAATATTTACTTTATGACTTCATTGTTGAATTCTTCCTTGACACCATGAAATTGTCCGCATGACTATCTGCTGATTTCCTCCGAAAACTATTCACCAGAACACATTCTATTCTTCGTGAGCAAACCCACCCAGAGCGAAATGAAGGATTTTAAGATGAAAAATGTCGACGAAATTCGAAAAAATCTCCTTTATGAGTGTCACAATTGAAGACAAGCAGCGACAGAGAGAATTAATTGTTTAATTAAAATCCCAACACGCGAAAACATATAAACAAAGTGCATTGTGAAGAGTTTTATATCAAATATCGCATTCCTCCAGCTTCCTCCTCATTTTGCAGAGGTTTTTACTGAATAACCAAGCCTGAATTATTCCGATGAATAGAATGTCTTCCTTTCCGGAATAAATGTGTTGTATGTACACAAAAATATACATGGGGCATTTTGTGGTCGCTCCGAGATTGCCGAGGGATCTACAACTCGCGTCGGTATTCTTTGCAAGTGTCGTACACTCTTTATTAAGAAAAATTATTAATTCGATGAGATTTTTACGGGGATTCCAATACCACACACTTGCGAAGTTAATTATATCTTATGTCTATATTTCCAAGAGAATTTACTTGAAATTTTCCACATCATTTTCATAGTTCATAAATTTTATCCACCACCGGCACTTCAGTAATCTTCCTTAACATTTTACTGTGTGTTTTGTGTCACGAATAATTTCTCTATTTATGCTATCGTAATTCCTTCAAGTGTTAATTTGTCTTGTTTATCGTGCACAACTCTTGCTAATACGACTAAATCACGCAAATTACCCCATTAACCATTTAAACACGTTACACACGTTTTCCTCCCAAAAATTACCCTCTCTGCACAGAAATTGTCTTCCATCATCCAAAATTGATGCCTCTCTTCAGATGCTGAAGAAAACATTCAACTTAGATAACAACTCTGTTATGTTAATGAAAATTAACACGCACTAATTGCTGTTACTTTTGATCTTGTCTGTAACCCCTCTCATGTGAGCGTTAACGAACATGAATCATGTGGTTAAATAGCTGTGCAGAGACCTCACATCACAAGGAGTTGGGCATTTGCCTATGCCATGGAAAATCTCTTATAAAATATAGAGACTGTGCGACCATCCCTAAAACGCACTGAAGAAAAGTCAAGTATGCAGCAAGTGAATTAATTATCACCACAATAAATGGCATTAAATGTGTACAAAGGACAATTAATTTGAACTCATTTCCGTTCACCCAAAAGATTTCTTCACATAACCGGCGAGAGTTGGAGAAAGATATGATGATGGTTTGCGTTTTCTGGTGGATCTCTAATTGACGAGAATGAAACTTATGAACGAAGGCATTTGATCATCACGCGTCCAAGTGTTTCACAGTCGCACACATCATCTTGTATGCCACACATTTAAGCACTCAAAAATTTCTCCACACATGACAACTGGCGAGAATCAAGCGTGGGTGGATTGTTTGCTCATGACTTGACCACTGAGATACACTCCGCATTGAGTTTAATCACCAATCAGTAGGTGGTTCAGACTCATAAAAACATCTGGGAACGACAGATGGGGGAGATTTAGGGACAAAATTGAAAGTTACCACGCAGGAAGTCCAGATTTTACTAACAATTCTAAGAAGAGTGGGAGTTATGTAGGCATTTCGAAAGCTCCAATGTCACAGAAGCAACGCAAGCGATATCACTGAAGCATTGAAAAACATAGCAAAGCTTATCAAGTTCAATTTGTATATAATTTTCAAAAATCATTTGATTCATATTAATATGGTCATTGTTCTAGAACTCGAGTAATCTCATTCCCAATTACAATAATCAAGCTCTGATCTAAAAAATGTAATATCGAGTCAATGCGTAAAAATCATCATTGAAAATCCTCTTTGAATTGCACTTAAGTTTATTAAATATCGCATCTTTTTCTCTCTTTCATACAGAAATGCATAAAAAATTATTTTCTTCTCTTTCTGTTCCAAACGGTAGAATTTTTTTCCCTCTCAATTGATATCAAAAGGTATACCCAAGATTAAAGAGCAACTCAAAAATCCAAGATGTCCCAGTGAAGAAAGACAGATCAACCACAGTGTCATTCACTGAAAGGCATGCAGAGAGTTTATTGTGCTGCATAGTGAATTGCAGGGAAAATGAAGGAGTTTAATAAAATAAATTTCACAAGCTCGCTTTTAATTTAAGCACACACAACAATGCAAACGCTACAGTAACAATCTAAAATGCAACTTAACTCAAATGATGGCACACAAAAGGAGTTAGCGAACAGATTATCCAATTTAGACCGTGCTGATATGTGAGAGATGGACAAACAAATGTATTTATTTTAATAAAACAAAGCCTCACCCTCGGAAAAGACTCAAGTCACTCGCATTTTCACTTGAGGCATGAAATTATTTCCAGTCCAAGGATGGAGAAAAAACGCGCCGCACTAAATTGGCGGGAAGAGGAGGTCAGATGGGCAAAAATTGTGAGTTGAGCTGAAAAAAGCGCGCTCGCGACGGATTGCCAGCAAAAAACGAGAAGATTTTCAAGCAGTGGCATCCTCATTGCGAACCCTCTCAATTGACCTCTTATCCGGCCAAATTAATTCTTCTGATTCTCTCAAATACCTCCCCGAAATCGCGCTCCGTCTCATGTCACGAAGTGCCAACGGGACGTCTAATTACTCATTCACTCTGCGGGAAAATTATAGTTGACCCAATTTCTTTTTCGCTCACATCAGCAAAAAAATCAATTCACTACTTCTTAAATAAAGAGAATCACTTTTAAAGATGATTATGAATTAATTGTATATGTGGATATTATTCCACGCATGGATATCTTCTCATTTCCAATTGCCTCACAATAGCTCAACATCTCCACAATAGAATACACATAAGAAGCCACATCTTTGAGAAGAAAAGATGACACAGTCAAAACCACTTCAAGTCAATCTCCGTCAATTGAATATTACACAAAATTTACAGGCACGATCAACCGACCAATTCCATCATCCATAGATATGAGAGTGTGTCTTCCATTGTTATGTGTATAGTGTATTTATAAAGAAGCGCGCAGATGTCGAATTCAATTGAGCACAATAATCAAAACTAAAGAGTATTTCCAAGAGTCATCGAAATATATTCTTACAGACGCACGGCGAGCGCACGGAGAGGAAGGAAAAAGAACCCAACAAGGATCTTCAAGAGTCAAGAGACCGTGGCAAATTCGTTGTGGGAATTTCTGCACACGGAAATTCACTGCCTTCAATTGACTGAAGCCGAGAAGCAATTAATAAACTGACCTAATTGATTGAAATCACATCCGATTGCGTTTGTAGTCTCAACTGAGATTAGCCTGAATCGTGATTTGAGCCTTTAAGAAAATTATTGATCAAAATATAGCAGAGAAGATGATTAATTAGAGACCAAAATTCGATATGCTTAAATATTCAACTCTTTCAACAGGATCATGATACAGATAACAGTCGGCGCTTACGACACTCTCGTGGAAGTTCAAGTGAACGTCCTAAGACATTCTTAAAGACAAGGGTATGAATGTCAAAAGCAAAGTAGACAATCAGTTCATGAATTTCAAACGATAATCCCTGTAATTGAATGTTTCTTAAAGTGATCCTACAAACTTCGTAAAATCAAATTAAGCACCCATTTCAAAGCCCCAAATTCCTTCCCATTTAAGTCAATACATCGTAATTGTATTATGCGTGACAATTCCTTCATTGACCACAAGATGAAATTCATTCTAATTTAGTTAAGTCGCTCCCTCTGACAATTCTTGACTTTTCCTCCCAAACATCATCCTCTATCCAGTCATATTTGTGTTGAGAAAGTAAGAGGAGTGAGTAATTGTATAATACAGGCAACTTAGTGACCATCATAATGGCAGCAGAACACATTTCCAAGAGACAATATTAGTGCGATCCGCGCATTGTGTTCGAGTTGTCTCGATGACTTAAATTGAAACCCACGTACTCTGGTTGATTGAGTTAAGGGTCAAGTGGTAAATATTTTGACCTCAGACTGATTATTGGGTGTTATTTTGCTTCATGTCTATGTCTTTCTCTGCTCCACCACACGCTCACTCCCACCGTACTTTGTCTTCGGCCGCATGCTCAAATGCGACATGACACAGCCATTCAAATTGGTGCGTAGGTAACAAAAGATGTGAATTTAACTCAATTCATCGTTCCATACATTTTCGTATATTTGAGCAACATTTATTAATTTAATTATACCACACTTCTGCCCAATGAATTCCTTTTCATTGTGCGACGGACGAGCGGAGAAAATATGAAGATTAAATAGAGCAAATACATCTTCATCATAAGCTTAAGCTTTTCTTAGACAGTCTCAATCTTGTGGCAACGCGCGCACATCTTTGACGTGTTGAAGAGTGTGAAATAATTTCATTTTTGAAGTAGAAAATCCACCTAATCACCGTTGAAATGTTTGGATGGAGCATTAAATTTCAATCAAAACTAAAGGATTAGACAACAAGACAGTCTTTGTAAGCCCCAAAAAGCCGAAATGTACACCTCAAATTTATACATAATGTGCATCTTTTTCACAAGAAATTCACACTCACACCCTCGCAATCCAAAAGAAACCCGAAAAAACACCCAGAGCTAAAGCGTGAACATATATCGTGAAATTTGTAAAATTTTTGATTTGATTTTATTGGTTCAAACATAATTTATGATGTTTTATATGTGGTCGCCTCTTTCAAATCTACCTTTATTGCTATAATTGAGAAGATTCTTTTATTGTTATTCACGGGTTGTTGCTGGCGATGAAAAAAGGCACCTGTTGCCGCAAATTAGTCTTTTTCACACAAATTCTTTCATATATACATTTCTTATGTTCATCTTTTCCACCTTTTTTCTCTTAGCTACGCTCAGCTTCTTAAGCTTTTTCACCTATCAAACGGCACCGAAAAAACGTCGTTATTGATGCTCCACACACATTCACAAAATCCTCCATTCCTCTCCTCGCCATAGAGTGGATTCCCGAATAGAAACATAAAACATGGTAAGTAATAAAAGTAACAGGAATATTATTATAATAACGAAAAATCGTGGACAACATGCAGAGACTGTTGAAAATAATCTAATTTACTGTCAAGACTTCCATTGTCGGTTCCATTTTCTCCTAACTTCTCTTTTTTTCATATATGTTTCACCTCATCCAGACTCAAAACACCCCGTTTCTTTGGCCGAAGAACAGATTGTAATTTCTCAATTTTCAATTCATCAGAGAAAAAAATTCATAGCAATTGAGAAATTTTCTTCATTAGTCACTTCTCTCGCACATTGAACCAAATTGGAGATTAATTTCAACAATCAGTTGTAATTCATACAGACATGAAGAACTCAGATGGAGACGCCTGGTAATATGATCAAAGCATCTGGCAAAGAAAAAGCAAAACGAAAATTCCCACAAAACACACATTTACACCAAAATATCTTCTCCCATTTAATCTAATTAGATCCATCTGAACATGATATCCTTTAGCATTTGCTCTTAATCAATTTGATCAATAACCATCAACTGTGTTGGGCATGAGCTATCGAAGCGTGAGGTGAAACAAATCCAAACAAAAACCGAGAGACTTCTCCGATTTTTGGACATGATTCAGCGGTTGTGGCGGCGTCTATTAACTCCTCCATCATCGGACACCGCAAGAAGTGGAATAAAAAATCAGGATTTGAATGCTTTTGCATGATGCTCATGCGTAGAATAAATAAGACTTCGCGTCGACGTCAATACGTCAAAAATGCTTTAAGCTTTACACTACTCCTCTTCTTAGCAGAAACAAGATCGAGCAACGAAAACAGAGATATACGACATATCAAATTGATATAAAAATGTTTGAAATATTTCTCGGATGCCGAGAGAAGCAGGGCGCAAAGAAAAGATGAAAGAGAAGGGTACTGTTCGGCAACGTTAAAATTTTATGTCATATGTTTAAAATATTCTACAATCACTGAATATTATAAGGGTTATGACGTGCAAAAGTTTGAGATTTCTCTCTCTCAAACACACACACACACACATCATCTTGTTCTGAATCTGAGAAAAATGTGGGACTTCTTCAGTTCAACTCCTCTTAATCTTCTAATTGTGTGTTAAACAAGGCGATCATTTTCAATTGGCACATCACAGCGGGAACCGAAAATTAAGAACCAAGACTCATGGCGGAGAAAAGCAAACCATTATCGATTACCGTGGGAGACATACAATAAAACGAAGGGAGATTTCTGCATCCCTCCGTTTTTCTCAACAACCGCGTAAAAGTCATCCACTCTTAACGGATGACTGACCAATTTTTTGATTTCGCCACTGATTTTTCCCCCAATCACACTCAATATGTCTACTCCTTAGGTAAGCTTGAGTATGCAATTGACTGTCTCTAAAGGCCAATTTATCCCTCCGCTTTGGCCAAGTTGAAAAGCACCTCCCGAAATGCGTACAACAGTGCGACTTTTACTCTCATATCGGGTGAAATCAATTGAAATTGACATGTATTTTGAATGAATTGAGAAATATTTTCATATATAAAATGTGTTCCGCTTTGTTTCGGCCATCAAAGCATCAAATAAATTGATTAAGTGATCAATTACGACATTTTAAATAGAGACTTTTTGGTCTTATCCTCTCCTGTCTCTTCTTATTTCAATCTTTTCACTCTTTGTTCGAAACCCGCTGTGATTTGGCTTTTCGGTTTCGATCCAGAGTGATATGCTTATCTCAACATACGTCTGCCGTTTGGGATTTTGAGCTGCATTACTTCAAAATTACGAAATTAACCTAAATGGATGGCTTATTAACGTACTCTTAAAATGAAGATGTCTCGGGCACACTTTTCTAAGAAGATGATCGCCTTTGATCGCGTTTTTTTTCTCCATTGCTCGATCACACTTCATGATGATTCTTTCATCCCGCAAAGTAACAGTCAGCAGGCGTTCTATTGTAATAGAAATATTCATTAGTTTTTTTTACGGTTGAACTCATCGAAGAATTCCCTATTCTAGAACACATTCTATATTAATTTTTATGCCCTCCCAATCCACCATCTGAACACATGTAATATTCTTCCAGTTGGCGTGAGCATCAAAATCAATCGCCCTGCGCTAGATTGCGCGCACCGATCAAAATCAATCAATCGGATTTCGGACAAATAAAATCACAAGTCATGTCACTTATCTCAGTGAACATATCTCCCTATCTCTCCACTGTATTCGCGGAATAGCAGAGAGAGAGAAAGAGGCTTTTCGATACAATGTTATTGAATGATATCTTCAAGTGTCGATCCACGCACTTTAAGAGATCGGCAGCATAGGTTTGATTGCTATTGTTCTCTCTCACTTGGACTCCCTCTCTTTTCATGTTTTTGATCGTGTTTCATGACCCTAAAATCACTTTTATCCACTTCTTCCTTCTTTATCGAAAAATTCCTTCAAAAATGATTCAACATAAAGTGTTTATTGTATTTATCGGTAATCTGTATCATATCTTTTCTCTCACTTCAATTGATTTTTCTGGCTGGTGTGACGCAAAAGCAAAAGAGATCGTCTAATATTAAAATCACGCCAAATTATAATCACGAATAAATCAAACACCGGATCTACAGCGTGTGCCGTTTTGAATGCACACACATTTGCAAATGTTAAAATATTCAGAGCTCGCATTTTTTATGCTTTTCTCTAAATATGAAAATCGAGAAAACAAACTTGTGAGTAAAGCCGAACTTATCCGGTAGAAATTACACTTAGAAGTCATATGCAAATAGTTAAAAACCATCAGATTTTAATCCATAAACTCTCAAAATGTTCTCACGGCTCTCATACTCAAGCTCTTTGATATTATATTCAACCGCCTTTTACATCAATTCACCCCCAAAATGGTCAAGATTTATGTCGTCAATTAAAATGTACGCGGAATCAAATAATGACACAACAATTGATCATGCAAAATTCGTTGGTTTCCACAATGTTGTATTCTATGCAATATCTGTAGCTTTGAAACCCAATGTATTCACTTCACTGTATGAAATATTAAAAGCTTTTCGGACAAAGAGGTGTACAGGTAATATTGTTGGTGGTTCAGTCACAAAATATGTATGGATTGTTGGCTTCACATGTTATATGGAGGGCACGAAAGTGGCTCTATTTTAATTTATAATTGTGAGAATGTGGTCAGCTGAGAATCTCTTGAGGCTTCACAACAATTTGCTGGACACGATCGAGGGGAGGTCAAAGGATTGAAAGAGCGAAGGCGGGTGGAGTTGTTCCTGTGTGTCTGTAAATAAAACTGGTAGACAACAAAACTCTTCAATAATAAATTCATGGTGAAATGCTTCTTCGTCCCATATATTCCCATTGTCCATCGATTATTTATAATATTTCGCTCTTTTGCCTCCTCTCACACCATCGTCTTATGCCTCGCGCATGCATTCCATATATTTTTCAGGGTTGGCTGATTTATGTAAAATACACAGCAAACGCTTCACTTTTTCCTACCCTGCCCTCTAATGACTGAACGTCAAAGAGCCAAAAGATCACACACAGCACCATAAAATAGATGTTTTCATTAAAATTGCCTGTATTAGAATTCCAATGTAAAGTCAGAACTTTCAAGTTACCGAACGATTTGGGAGAAAACACAAATTTCCCAAGGGATACGCTCTATTTTTAATTATCATTTCATATTTCATGCCTTTTCTTCCGATAATGAGAAGCTCATTTGAAGAAAGTAAATGCTTCATTATAGTACATAAAGTTCTCCTGTCTTTTGAAAGCACCCGAAAAAAGGATAATAGACTAATTTTTCTGGCTATTTATAGTCTATTCCGAGTCATTTTATATAATATTGCCCCAGATTCGAAGGATTTTCTCACGAATTATCATCTTAATAGCTGATCTCCATGGGAGAAATAATTATGGAATTCTCGTGTCAAGAGATTTTCCAGTGGTGATTCTTACGCCGACCCGCGGCCTAGGCGAAACAATCAAATCTCATCAGTGATAATTTGCATTTTAATCGAGAATTTCTTCACTCTGGCGGAGGCGCATTTCAAAGAAAAACACCCGTGAGAGAAAGAAGCGCCCAGCTAAGACGACACTCAATGCGATGATCTAAAAATGATCAACTTTAATGAAGACATTACATAAATTATTTTGTGCTACCCTTTTCATAAAATAACCGATCAAATGCAATAAATAGCCCTGATGTCTGATCTTATCCGCGCGCTGTGAGAGATAAAAGACATGTCGCGACACAATAATTAATTAATATGCTAATTTTCTGTCCTCTGTTTTCGCTGGCTGCCGAATTTGTTTGCTGATGGCAGCATCAACATATATGTAAAGTGTACAAATGCGGTGGGGATTTTCTCGTGTCGAAATTATGAGATAAAACAAATCCTCGTGCGCTGCAACCACTTCGCATGAAGACAAATGGTCAAAAACTTAATTAGCATGATGGCAAAGGAGAAATATATGGAATTTCATGCCATGACACTATTGCTCAGTAATACTTGTAAATCCATCGTTGGAAGCACAAAGCGAAAAAAAACATTCTCAAAATGGAAATTACTGGATTTCTGTGCTTCTCAATTTTTTTTCATATTTAATCTCATGCCTTCGCGCTCTCTGACTCATTATAAGCCGATTGTGTGTGGGGAAGAAAAAGGCGAAGAATTAAAAAAGAACCATTCGATACTATAATCAAAAAATGTTCGATTTGGCGGTAAAGTGGAGGAAAAAAGGCGAAATACATATATTTCCTCGGACGTATATTCCTATGTGTTTTGTGTTGTTTAGCGGCTTGTATATTTTTGGTAAACAAATTAGTTTGTTGATCATTAATTAATTTGATATGCACGGCGGATGAAAGGAGACACGATTGTACGGTAGACGGACAAAGAAACATTGGTAGAAGGTATAAAAACCTGTGGTGAATCGTTAAATTTTTATCACCATTTTTATTATTAATATTTTTATTAGGCGCATATCTCCATATGAATGAAATTAAGGGAATAAAATCGTTGATTGCAAATCGTCTTCTCTTCCCAACTCTTTCGGAAAGGCGACATCGCGGCCAACAAAAGACACCGTTTGAGAATTTTTCAGCATACAAACTGAAGAGAAAGGACAGTGAATAGAGTTTCTTGGGTGTTCTTGTGAATTTTACTATCTAATCTAGGAAAAAAACCACATCCTAAAACCGTATCATAATTTATATTGATAGTTTCTCGTGAAATCCATAATTATCCATTGCCAACATTTCTTCTGCGACTATTGATACAATATAAAGACACATGCCCTATAATTATGTGCCTCATAACCACTAGTGTTGTACAATATTTTAAAATTCCATCAAATATTCAAACAAGTGACGGTGAGCGTTTGATCGGTGAAAACGTCGATATAATCAAATCACGCAATTTTCCCCTCACTGTCGGTTCTATTTACATTGCTCGATTGTTTAAAGAACCTCTACAATTTCATTCTACCCTCTGATTTCCAGCCGTTCAAATCACAATCAATTTCCAGCTCAATTGCACGCACTGTGAAGTTTTCTTCACGGCAAATCATTGCATGTGATTGGAGTTTTTACTGCACGAAAAATATCCCAATTATCAACTATACCATGTCAATGTCATCATGAAACTAAGACAAGATGGTGTATTAATTTAAATAATTCACAATGAAAGACATAAACACCTGTAAAGTGGAAAAGTACAAGAAAAATTAGTAGTAGACGAACGAAAACAAGAAGTTTCTACACTCAGAGGAAGTTATAGAAAACACATTTTAACCATATTGTAAAATTCCGTATCACGCACCACTCATCAAGTAGAATTCAGAATTTAGTTCAGAATATATGACACAGATAGGTGATAGAAAGGCCTGAATTTTGATACACAATATGTCAATATTTCTTAATGAGAATTCTTTGTTTCGTCCCTGATAAGTCTTCTTACGCATTTCTCTGAGTGTGTGTTTTTAAATTATTGATAAACATTTATGTGGCGTCTATAAGCTGTTTATCTTTGATAGCGCACACTGGGTATTGTTTATATTCATCTCTTTGCTGTTATGCGGAAATGTCACGTGACAGCGATATTTGTTAAATTTGTTTCATGAAAATTTTGCCTGACAAATATAATATTTGCTTAATTGGAAAAATGTATTGCAAATTAATGCGATATATTTCAGTCTCTTATGCAAAATGCGCAATTGTAAATCAAACTAACAATATTTGCTGTCATTTGGCGTGCACGTTGTTTATGGTGTTTGAATTGCAAATGCAAGCAAAAGTCTGTTTGTCAACTCATGAGCGTTTATGTGAAATCTTGAGGAGACTGAATTCAGTTGGTGAATTCATCTCCTTAATTGAGTTTCAAACATCACGTGCACACGGCACATAATCTAAAGTTCAAAAGTAACAAATTAAAATAATTCACATCAGTGTGAAGCAGAGGCGAGAGATTTTGAGTAGCAAAAAAGCATCAGCATCGTGCCAACATGTTAGCTCGATGGAAAATTATTTTGTCAGCAGTTTTATTCGTTGAGCAATAATTGCAGGCCCCAAATGAAGTTGAGTTTGAAAAATGAATGATATTCGGTATCTCCAGAAAAAGCACAATAACTCTACCGCCATTGTAATTCGTCAGAAGATATATTTTCATACCAACTGCAATTGTATATATCGCACAGGTTTGACTTTTCGGTGAACAGCGGCAAGAAATTATAATTGCTTGTACCGATCATAACTCCTGCTGCTTCCAACTAAAGTGATCATCTTTCTCTCCTCTCACCTCGCCATGCTCAATTCCACTGTGCAAGAGCATCACATGGGTAATAAAGAAATGAGATTTGCGTACTGCTCTTTAATTCCCATGCACACTTCCACAAACATTGAGGAGTATTTCGCGTTTGGCACTCACCATTCTCAGGGCAAATTATTTGCAATAAATATCCCTTTGCGCGCCGAGAGAAGCACGCATCGCGCAAAGGGAAGCGTCCGCATGAGATTCGCAGCCCAGCAGGACTCATTCACTGTTTATACACGCAATTTTTCCACACACCACAGCCGCATTGGTAGTCGCCAAAACGCGCCCCGCGCGCCGCACCGCCGGCAATATCACCCACCGTCAGGCTCATGAGAAATTTTGATTAGTTTTTCAACAGCCACGTTAAATGATTAATTGACAATAAAACTGTTTTATCTCCTTCCACCCCGCGCGACGCTCCTCTTTTCGTGCTCAACCACCTCATGTGACGGCAAATTGCATTTCTTTCGCGTCGTCTCACCCATCTTCCCAGCATACGCTCTCAATCTCTCCCCTTCACACCTCTCTAAATACCAAACACGCTCTTGCGCACCTTAAAAATAAATTTCCGTAAATGGAGCAACCAGTTTCGCGCCAAAATGACATATTACCTGCTTAAATGCAAGCTTCAACAAGAAATGCTAACTACTTGTGTTTCTCCTCACCATTGGACACCTAATAGGATTATGTGCACACACATTTTCCTATTACTACCGCAAGACTCCTGCAATTTGTATGTTTATGCATTCGACCAGCAAATACGCGACAAATTGATACGGTGCGTTGAATAGATGCCAAGAGAATTTTAATTAGAATTTCAACTTAAGAGATCCATTTATAAATTAATATCCAAATGCGGTTTTTATAAGATAAGATGTTACTTCTTAGTATATTTTTGTACGATGGAAATAAAGGAAAAATTCCTTTAACACCGCAAATTATAATAAATGTAACACAAGCTTTTCGTCGAAGCTCCAATGATTTATGTCTCAATCGTAATTCCTTGAAAGAACCCCCCAACATTGTTCTCTTGCGTTCACACTTTTTTTATGCACAGCATTAAAATATGTTGATGGAAAATGAGTGCAAATGTGCAGAGATTTTGAGAAATTGCGATAATTTGTATGATTTCTCAGCCATGTGAGAACGACGACTGAATGGCAAATTACAGATAAATTAGCGGGAATTTAATATACAGTGCACTTATTAAGAGATTGCGAATAATATGACACAAAAGATCAAAAGAAAACAGTAAGCGCGACTTTGGGTCATTAGTTATGCATCACTGGCTGCTTGCAAATTGTACATCAGCAAACTTGATGTCTTATTTATACTTAAATTAATATTTAATGAATAGGGGTAAATGGGGCAGCTTCAGATTGGGGCAGCTTCAGATTTCTTAATTTTCTCAGAGATTTTTACATGAATAAATTCCTGGTCTTCACACAATGTTTGTAGTCCTTAAGGACTACAATTGACGAAAATTTGCACAGGATAGCCTTGACTGTTTAGATAAAATAAGTGAAAATTGAAAATCACTCACAAACTAGAATTTTGCTGCCGAATTGATTGCGTGTTTTCTCCATTAAAAAAGCCACAATTCGCGTGAAACACAATCAAAGGTTATTGAGAATTAAGTAGAGATTCTAAATATGCCCGAACTTTTCCTCCTGATCACGGCCTTTTCAGTGGGTGGTGGAAAATGCACAAACACTGCACACGGGGCAGTTTCGGATCGCCACGGACTGACAACAGCGCGCTCTGACAGTCTGACGCAACATCACGGTCGAAATTTTCTTGTGGCAAATATTGAAGATTTTTCACAAAGTGCCGTTCTGTGCTGCATTGCTTCATCACGTTAAACGACTTCTTAGTGGAAAAGTGAGAAAATACACGCGAAAATCACTGATTTGCACTGATTTGATTTGTGGTGGCACTGAAGTTGCCACCACTCACGCATGGTGGCGTTGCGATGCAGGAAAAATGACGGGCAACTTGCTTTTCGCTCAGACATTTTGACAGTGCGTGCAAGGGTCCAGAAAAGTCGCGAAAATATTACTTTAAAGGCGATTTTTAGGGAATTAAACAGTGTCAGTGCGTAGAATAGATATCAAAGTGATCATTTGCCCGCGATTCGACAATTCCACAATGGAATTTATGGTAAATATAAGTGAAAATCTGAAGCTGCCCCAGAGCAATCCGAAACATCCCCGTGCGGGGCAGTTTCAGATAAATTACAATATTATTTTTAATCTCCTTTAGAGGAAAAACGATCAGTTTTAATGCCCAATGAAAGGCATTTTCTGAAGCTCAATAGACGAGAGTTTATTTGAGCGTTGTGATCATTTCAATATATTTAGCCGATTTTTCAAGAAAAAATCCTAAAGTTGGAACAGCATTTTGAATCTGAAGCTGCCCCACTTACCCCTACACCATAGCAATTTGTAGCGAAAGCGCATTTTTCTCCAATACACCAGAATGATAAATTAGGAAATGTGATAATAAAAGACGCAATATGTAGAAACAAAATATGTGTCATTGTATTATTTCAATATTTCTCCTTTTTGCCCTCCGCCAAACAATTCAGAAAGGGTTCCCGCTAAATTGTAGTAGTGAGAGGAAAAAATATGTCTTGTTTTTCTTCTTCATTCGGCGTGAAGAGATAAAAAAGCGCGGCATTTTGTGTACTACACAAGAGTATATAGACAAAAACTCATCAATCACCGATGACAGTTATTTCATCATTCCATATAAACAGAGAGCACCATTTAATAAAGAGACCACAACCTCTAAATGGACCCATCATCATCTATCCATCCATTCATTCATATTCTTTTAAGACTCGACACCGAGCCAAAGTAGATAAATCTCCGTTCGCTCTTTTTTCGGGAGGATTCTTCATCTCTTCACGCTAAAAATGATGAAAAAAGACGACCAACACACCAGAATTCCACATTACATCTCCATCATTCTTGGGTACATTTCGTGGTCACCTCACTCCAAAATCCCATTCAGCAGCTTAAGTGGCTCATGCCATCCCGAGGGGGCGTTAAATTCCCCTTAAATTAAGTAATTAATTTCTTCAGCTGCCCCACAGTCCAACCCTCAAATTAAGTTTACCATCAAAATATTTGTACATTAAGCAAATATCGTTCCTATCTCTTCACCAGTTCATCTCTCAAAGACACTGCGCGCGATGAAAAGGGCACAAAGATAGGCGGGAAGATGCATCAAGCTATCATTATATGGGACCACACAGAGAAGGAACCAATTATATCCTTTGCAACATTCAAACTCTTAAGTGGATCACCCAGAAACATCAGCAATTGCTGTAAATCTTCCTTATCGCTAAAAATTCTGGTGAGCATTGACAGCACGAGCTTCAGCAGTAAATTAAGAGATGTCCTTAAGGTTTGTTTGAAATTTCACTGAGAGAAAATTCAACATTAGATGTTTAAAGGCGTTGGAAAACCTTTTAACAGAGCTCGACGCAAAGCAAAGGAATTTCATGTGTTGCCATACTAAAGCCATCCAATTTTTCTTAAATTTTAACCATAGACTAGAATGTCAGCTTTAAAATACATTTGTGACCTATCATATAAAATAAAAAATTATATAAAATCATTATGGTAAGACGTTTATTTTCAAATTACCTACGATTTTCAGTAGTAAGCCCCACTCTCCCCTACATAAAAAGTGCTATTGTATCATCTGCCATTGACTGATCCACTGAAATTGGCTCTTGTTCCACCAAATCTACTTAAGAGATAATAGAAGACTATTTGATTGTGAGGTCTACTTTTTACCATCTTATTCATCAAACTCGCAACAATGGAGATCCATTAAAAATTGCGCTTTTTGATTCACCACAAAAATGATACCTCGGAAAAACACAGAGGTAAAAGGATTCCACAAGCACCGCGTCCTTTTGTTAGAGTATAAACAAAAAACCTCTTTCACGAATTGAGTCAGATTCCGTGAAAGACAAAAAAGAGCAGCAATTTGTGTTTTGAGTTTCGAAAAAGGATATTTTGCAAAATTTGACGAGATGTGAGATAAAAGCAAATCCATATCCTTTCGAAAAATGGCCGTTATCCCCTTTGTGAGGATCAGAGTGGGACATTTTCCCACGCGAATGTCGGGCTCTTTGGCAAAGAGAGAGAAAAAAATAAAGAAGCAGCGTTAAGTAGGTGGTTAATAATCCCTAAATTGAGCAACTCAAGCACTCAAGTGTGGAAACTCGCAAGCATATATTCGGAAGTTGTTATTTCTTCATCAAATGATCTCTTTGACGACTTTTCCTCCACCCTCGATCGCCTCTTTGTACATCAACCGAAAAACGTACACTTGTTATATTGAAAAGTGATCTAGAAGTGTTTATTTAAATTCATCTCTTATGTTTTTCTCACATCTCTTTTCATCCTGCCTCAATCGCGCGCCCATAACATCTGAAAACAGTGTTGGAATAAAGAAGGAAGGTTACAAATCGATCTGTTTTATCAAGTTTCCAATCATCCACATACACATACGTCTTCCCCAATTGAGACATCAGCGCAACTTTGGAGTCTTTTTATACAAAAAAACCATCTCTCTACACAAATACACAACATAAGGCGGCTGCTCGTTTGATCATTTCACCATCCACTTCTTCATCTTTCTTCCTCTCACTCATTCTCAACACGTTTGACGGCAAATAAACCTTCTCTTCTCTCACACTCCGCGTCCAATGCAATCTCAATGTGGTCAAAGCCACGATCCACGCAAATCCCAAGCGAAAAAATACCTTAAAAATGCTTCAGAACGTGATTATCAATATTAGTCTTCGCCTGAATTCTCGATTCGACTGAAATAAACAGCAATATTTCGCAGGAAATTCAAAATTTTGGCACTTGAAATGTGATTTTAAATTACAACTGATTTTGGAACAATTATAAATTTCATTAAATTATAAACCTAATCTCAAAATTGAAGCCACCGAAATGGAAGCAAAAAATGTAATAAAGTAAAAAGGATAAGAAAAATGAGTATAAAGAAGCGATCCGAAGAAAAATAGCCTCAAGTGGACATTTGTTTCACATTGGGCAAATATAGATATGATCCAAATACGGGTTTTGCTACTGGAAAAATGAATAATAATAAAATTGAAACCACTTGAGAAGCTACTGAATTGAAATCACACACGTTCTCATCCTTTTACGATTCACTTCCCTAAAACGAAATTTTTATTTACAATTTACTAGAAGTGTTATTTTAATTTTAATTCCCGCCATACAAAGTTACTCAACTGCAAGCTTTTCTTCATCCTCTGAAGAACCCTCAATTCTTTATGTTTTGTCGAAAAGAAAAAAAATGAGATTTGCCAACAAGAGAGAGAGAGATAGGTTAAAATAGGACAAAGAGGAGATTTAACCCATTCGGAGATACTTCAAAATATTTTCTCTACAAAATTCTAATACATGAGCAAATTGAATAAATATTTCACTCATGTTGTGCAGAAAGCTCTTAACAATTTTCTCATTTAGCACTTGATGATTATTTCAGTCTCACCCCAAAAATGCGGGTCTCTTTTGCAGTCTTTTCAGCCCTTGAAACTGTTCTGGAGAAAAAAAAAATCTCTACTGGGTGGAGAGCTAGGGATCATTTTAAAAGGCTTACGCGGGACTTAAAACCTTCTTTCCGCTTTCATGCACCTTTTTTCTCCGCCGAATGTATGCATATGTTTTGAAAGGATTCTCCATGTGGGCGATCACTTTCGGCCAAAGGACAAAAAGTCCTGTAGGACTCATTCAAACATGAGATTAATTAATCCATATTAAACATTATCATGCTTTGTCAATAGGCAGATGTTGAATTTGAATTGCTGTGAGAACAAAAAACCGCATAAAGGTGGATTTGTCGTGTGAAAATCATCATTGTGCCGTCCTTAAAATCATTACTTCCACCCTCTTGAGCCCTCAATAGTTTCACACATATCGGAGAATTGCACTTAATTCTGCGGAATAAGGATCACTCGACAGTTTACTCAGCAAAATTAGTTTCACACAGTTAGTCCTTCGGGATTTTTCCTCTCCTTAAGGAGATTACCCAAAAACTTACCCTCCTCGCAAGGCATTCGAAAGTGCAAGAATCGAAATAAATGGATAAGCTCACCAGGTGAATGCAAAGAGAAATTGAAGATGGAATTAGCAAGACACAACAGACATTCAATACTCAAAAGGACATTGTACTGTGAAGATGAGATGTCTCTTGAGACGCAAAAGACAAAAATATTGTTCAAAAATTTAACTTTATCTACTTTCAAACCAAGAGTATTATGAGATTTCTCTGAATATACATTATCCAATTCAATTTTAAGGAAAAAATCCATAGAGAATGGACGAAATTCGCCATTTTCCTCGTCTAAATACAGAAAAGTGAAGTAAAATATCCAGTGTGGTTTGTGGTGAAACGGAAAAATGGCGGTTTTTATCAAAATCTCACGATCTTGGAGGAAAAAAGGCGGTCAACCATTATTCCATCCACCTATTATACGTACAGCATTATGATTATATTTCGAATTCATCTCTACTTTGTTTATTTATGCAGCTCACTATCATATTCGTGTTGTGTATAGAACACAATGTTCATGGTAATTTGCCCTCAAGAGGAAGTTGTATGTGTGTTTTTCTCTGTCCAACAAGAAGAAGGAGGTGAGTCTCAAGCTCGAATTCCCTTTCCTTCCTCAAAGACATTGTGTTATGGCAATGGTGGAAAAAAGAGGAAGGAAAGAGAAAACATGGTCGAAAGATCGAGTGTTGTATGTATATTTATTTGGTGTAAAAAGTCTTGGAAATGTTATTCACGAAGGGGAGAAAAAAATTGACATTAAACCATGCTATCTCCATATCATGACATAATTACAATGCTAGATACATATTAGATAAAGTGGAGCATTATTTATCATTAAATTTACGTACATAAGTCGACTCGGACTTAATAATTTCCTCCACTTCTTTTTCACTTCTTCAGTTTTTTCCTTGCCAGCTCAGAACGAAAGGTAAAAACATGAACATACAAAAGGTACACCGCGATAATATGTATAAAATGTATCAAATTTGTAAATAAACGTTACAGATTGTACATTTTCAAAGAGAAATTCTTCACCCTTGACGTATAAGGAAAACAAGGGACCAAATTATGATTTTCTTGTAACAATGATTAAAATATATTCCACGGTGCCAGCATGAACAGAATTTTCGTGAATTAATCAGATAATTCACGTGAAATGCAAAGGAAAAATGCAAATTACAGCAAATATCACACAACATTCAAATACAATTCTTTACTATTTGTTTGTACAATGTGAATAATTAATGGGAAAACGCGAGGTGGACGATTAATTTACTGCTCACACAATAATTGTTGACATCTTGATGGAGTTTTTCCTTCACAATTTTCTCACTGGAATTGTAGGAAGAAAAATACAAAAAGGAACCTTAAAATATTATCACGTCATTACTATTGTAGGTTTTGCCTCTTTCCGCCACTTCAAAACTATCTTTCTTTGAACGTGTTTCCAGTATTCATTTCTTTGATTTCACGCCGCATAATCTCACAATGGCTTTGTCATCTTCTTTAATTTTCACCTGTATGTTTTAATTTAACATTATACACGCTATTATTATCGCTTTCGCAGTGTTTAATTCATTCATACACACCTTATTTCTCCAACGTTTTCGTATCGCACTAATTCTACACCTCAAAGTCATCATTATTGTATTTTGGAATAATAGGAAAAAGAAAGCTTCTGGGTATCCTACTTTGTAATCATTGTTTAGTATATGAGAAATGAGACCAAAAACTACCATAATTGACGGAACACAACCAAAAATCTCAACACCATGTTATTAATTATATTAGAAGAGAAAAATAGTGTGAAAACACACTATATTTTCACCGTAAATTCATACCTATGTTTTTTCCGAACCCATCGGCAAATCTTTTGTAATATTTCCAGAGGAATGTTTATCATCCAATTTAATAACTATCACAATTTTACATGCCAGAGCAGATGAAAATGCATACAATTTTTTATGAGTTGAAAAGGATAAAAAAAAGAAAGACAATTGGTCACATCGATAGAAGAATTGAGGTGAAATACGATAACTTTGAGAAATATCCATGAAGACACACCAATCGAGATGACAAATATTGTTTTCATGCCATCCTGAGAAATGATGACATAGAAAAGACCCAACAAAATAACTTTCAAGATACATCTTCACTCCAATTTATCATTCACCGGACTTTTTGCCTAATCATCAATGGAAGCGAGAGATTTCAAAGTTGTCTCTTTGATCCTTCACTGTTTGTCTAGGCAATTTAATCCTTGAGTAATTTTGACAATTTACCGACATAAACTCCATAAGAAGTTACGCAAATATTGTCATAAGAGATATTTGTACTCAGAAAAATGATTCAAATACAGTTTTGCTTCATGCAATAGTTACACCAATAGGTAATTGATCGTTGTGCGGAGTGTTAGACAGTAGGACGAAAATGTTACACGTTTGATTTGGCAACAGATAAAATGTCCAGTCAAGCAGTTTTGGGAAAGGACAAGGGGAGGAAAATACACACAAAAGGTGAAATAGGAGCTGAGATTGGAATCAAACTCTATCATTGACTCGAATATCCCTAATTTGTCTCTCTTCACATGCGTCTTTTCGATGTGAAAACAACTTTTCGTGTAACTGGAAACTATAAATATGTTAAAGAGAAATTGTACCAGCAAATAATTGGACATTCACATTTTTAGGTAGCCTCTCGCTTCCCTTCCAGTACAATTTATACGTGTTGAATAAAAATACCAACAACTTTTCATGACATCTTGCTACACTTTTGCAACTGTTTGCACAATAGGTGAACGCAAATCACTCGCTGTAATGTGATACTTTGTTTGAAAATTTCGTATCCATC
Organism: Phlebotomus argentipes; assembly: GCF_947086385.1. Lineage (NCBI taxonomy): Eukaryota > Metazoa > Arthropoda > Insecta > Diptera > Psychodidae > Phlebotomus > Phlebotomus argentipes. The sequence goes on along the minus strand of NW_026776181.1, from coordinate 572,652 downwards.
TCTTGAAAAATGCCTGTCGAGGTCGACATACAAAGGAAAACACCAAACTAGGGGGAAAATTAAACAGGATTTTCACTGATAAAGAGCAAGATAGATGAAAATATATCGCACTACAATCAGATTGAATGAGAGTTTTATTGAATTGTCGATGAGAGATCTAATTACAAGACAAGATAAGCCAACCCTCGGCATTGTTGAATATGAATTTATATCTTCAACCGCATTGCACAATGTTGAGTGGAATGAGAAAAGCATATTAGCAAGAGTTGCCATGATGAAGAACTTGTATTTTGGCACAAATTTGTGTGTTAAGTTACATGAGCAACGCTCTCATGTCCAAAACAAAGACCCGTCCGCCGCAATGTGAGATGAACAAGGTGAAAAAGATAGATTCCGCCAAAGGATGAAGAGTTGAATAAAATTCTCAGTAGCTTGTCTCTTGAGAGCAAATTGGAACATGATTGAACGATGTTCAGATCGATTCTGTGGAAAATGTTGCAAAATCCCTGGCTTCTTGTCATGTTTCTCTTCACTATACATTGTGTCTCTCTTACTTTTTCTGGAAGATCACCCGGCTGGATGGATGAGGATGGCGATCAATAAAACATTTTTGAGATTCCCTGTCAAAAAATTACCTGTGGACATGATTCATTTCCCATCCTTCACCTCCACACTCGCATCGTCAGGAGGAAAAGAGTATGGAATCGGTGAAATCACTCTTTTCCAGAGGCACGACAGGGCAAAAAATGTTTATAAAAATCATGCAGTAGAAGATATGACTTCCACCTGTGGTGAATTTGTTGAACAATGCTAGTTGTGACAGAGAATGATGCATTGAGGCCCCAAACAATTCCACCAAGATCCAGATATCACTCCTGAGTGTCTCCTCTCGGCTGGGCTTTCTGTTGGGAAGCTGCGACATGGCCACGAAGGATGACCTGCGGGATGACAAACGGGAGAAGTCAAACCAAAAGAGGGGTAGAAAGAAAAGGAACAGCACACGCACACAATACAGATGTAATGAGAAATTGAAATGCGAGAATAACCGCAGAGAATGACTTCTTCTTGAACGTTGAAAGATCGATTAGAGGGCATTCATCCATCATTTGAATACAACCCAGAGGCATTTTTCAGATGATTCGATGATTGAAAAAGTTGTGAATTTTTTTCCAGCTCCTTTAAATTCCTTCTGAACAAATTTTATTCCACGAAAAAACACATTTCAGTCCTCAATCTTCACCCTCTTCATGATTTTTCATCATAAATGTTACATGATCATCAGTTTTTTTTCTTATAAATAAAGAAGATCTTCCTGGGCAAGATCCTGGGAGGATTTAAGACAAATTCATGTTTTCCCTCTATAATTCTCCATACTTGAGCACAAGATAAAGGAGACTTTTGCACTATAGATATGTGAGGTTTGAATCGTGATTACTCTACTATTTGCCTCTTCTTAACCTCAGGAGACAGATGTGCCATTTTCAGCGTATTCAGCACTATCCTCACCCTGAATTGCAAGCGGCCACAATGAGCAGAAAACATGAATCGATACACCGACGAGGTTGGGCAACTTAATAAATAAATAAATATCAGAAATGTATGTATGTAATAAGCGCCTTTTGTTAAATACTGTGTTGGTTTGGCTTGCCTTTGGAGGCATCAACAGACCTTATAATGCACGAAAGCGAAAATATTATACTTTGATCTCTTGATTTATTGTCATTTTGAGGAATTATCTCTGTGAATTCCACCTTTTTTACCCTCCTTCTAGCCGCAATGCTGCGCTTCTCTCACAATTCTCATACCAAATAGAGGGAAATGTATTAACAACTAAATTTACACACTTTTTCCACAATCCATCCCTAATTCCTCATGTCGCAAGAAGCATAATTTATCAATAAGAGGAAACACACATTTTCAAAATCCCACAGAATTTGGCTAATTTTGTGTATGTTTCACAAAGAAAACCATCACATTTTGCGGTGGGAAACTTTATAAATTAAGCAATATAGTGAACAAAAATTAGGAGATAAATTCAAAGGTGAAGAAAACCCGCACAATACAAATGAATTACAATAAGCCTATTAAACCGCCTCATATTCAACCTACTAATTTCTTGACACCCAACAGACTAAATGTGCATGATTGAAAGAGAAATACGTAAAAATCAAAAATCTCCAACAGCTAAAATGACATAAAAGTAATCCGACACTCTTATTTGCCATGATGTGGATTTTGAGGTGAGAAAAATCTCACATTCGCCATAACCACACAAGAGTGATTCGGAAACAGGATGCCCTAATCAGTGTGTTACGCCATATTCACACACTGGGCATTTGCCAGCAAGCATGTGGCCATCATTTGCCCTCGAGGGTGTAATTTTATATCATTCACAAAACACTCCCCGAAAAAACATCCCACGAGGAGCGACCAAAATCGCAAGCCAATTTATTATTGTTTGCAACACAACAACTTGCAGACAGATTTGAGGAAGGAAGAACAATCATAAGAAAAGAAGGCACCATGACAAGGATCCATTCACTATGTTGTTTGTCTAATCAAATTTAAAAAGCATGTTTGAGATTCAGATAAAAAGAATACCATGTAGGATTATCCTGTTTTGCAATCTGATATTCACAATTAGTCCATTAGGGAGTCCAATTTTTGCGGTTATGGACGAGCAAAGCTGGCAAATGAAAGGTGATCTGGCGTATTTTTAAGAAAATACATCCCATGATGAAGCTGTGATACAAAATTCTATCCAAATTGAAGTTTAATGTCACTTTTGTAGTGTGGAATTCTACGAAGCAACAATATTCAACAGTTCATGCAGATTTAATAATCGCAGCCTACAACAAAACACGCAATCTATCAATTTCTCACTCATCCTGAGAAGTGACAATAAACCTTCCAGATTAGGATATTCAATATGTCAATGCGAGAAAAGTTTGACTTCTGAATGCAGAGGGAGAGGCTTTTCCTTAATCCCGATGTCACACAGAGTGAGAGTGAAAATAGAGACAACACAGAGTGGCCCTATTTAATTCATGGGAGGGACTCAATATACCCGTGAATTACAGGACATATTCATTTGTACGTAATGCAATGAAAAGCCATCGTTCACCACATATTTCAACATATTAAATTGTGCATGTGTTGCTACATTATATCTTGCATTCAGCTAAAAGGGAAAACGGAAACCCCTTGACTATTTGATGTTTCACTTACCCCTAACTAAGTGGAACAAAAGCGAATCAAATTGTGTAACTCAGGCCATAAACATTTGTACGCCAATTCCATCCATGATGAAACACACAACACACATCCATGAGATAATGCCGTATTTTAGCACACAATTCCCGGCCATGGGGTGGAAAAGGGAAACCTCTTTCTTCATCCAAAGGGTACTTTTCCCTCTGTCAAGAATCTGCTAGAGTGAGATGTTGAGCTCTTCTTCTCTCTCATCCACAGTAAAATGAGACTCTGTTACTCCATGTTGACGTGCAACTCTCTAAAATATTATTTCTCACCCTTGAACAACATTTTAGAGTGGCGTTGAAAAAAAAAAAGAATTTATAGAACATAAATTTTCATATTATAATGTTGAGACACTCCTCTCTTTAACTTATTTCAGGCCCGTCTTTTGCGATATGTATAGCATTTCTGATATCCTCCTCCCGACTATCGCCCCATTGCAACGTTCACACAACTAACGAGGGGCATTATTGTGGAACATGCCGAGGGTAATTTGTATCTTCGACACTCTGCAGCTCAACATTTCCTTGGTTGGTGCATTTTCTGTCCCTAACACCAAAAAATTTCCCTCAACAATATTTATATTGAAGGTCCTTTTTCATTTCAAACTTTAAACTCTGCACACACACACCCAACATTTGCCACAGCATGGACGAGTTTTCACAAGACTCTCCCGTATTTATTTATGTTTATTAACGTTCGCATCAGCTATGCTCTTTTTTCAAGCCACATTTTCACGCTTCAGGCTTGTTTTCATATCAAAGCGCACTCGCTCAATCCAAGTGTGATTTTCCCATTAAAAATTTAAAGCCTCAACCCCAAAATAACATTCACGATGACGGAACAACTAAATTAATCACTGCACGATTGGAAAATCAGACATTCTTCAATAACAATAAATGAGTGCCCATCAACTAAAAAGAATGAAAAACACATACAAAAAATAATTCCAAATTCCTGAAAACAATTTTTCCAATCTGATATTTCCAAAAAGAAGATTCTTATTTGTATAATAAATATTTCTCTAAGGATATCTAGTCTCATTTTTTCTCTCAGTGTGCGAACATATCACTTTCTTTTCCATTGTTTGTTTAATATAAATATAATAACATCGCAAATCTAAATCACGCAGTGAAATGAAAGAAAGCTTTCTTTCCGCCGGTTATTTTTCTAAAGCCACCTAAAGGAAGAAGTTATCACAAAAATATTTCCTTTCGTAACCAGCCAAATAACTTATTGAGCTCTGTAGAAAAGGTGAGTGTTGAATGGAGGGAAAAACTGTGGAGCAAATGCTCTTTTATACCACAAACACTCTTCCTCACAACAAAAGTTCGTGTGGAGAGAGATTGAGTGTGAATGCATTTCACAATGCTTTGTCGGAAGATTTCTTATACTAATTTTTCTAACACGATTATTTCACCTCCGATGCCAGGTTGATATGTTGTACATCCCAAAAGTCGAGACAGTATTCAACATACGTATGAATTATTCCACATCTCAGACATCAATTTCAATTGTCCAGCATTGAAATTTATCAGAGAAAGAATTGCACACAAAAGGATAAATTCAAGTATAAATATCACTTCCATTTTTGTGACGGAATGTTTTCAAATGCACTGTCTTCTTCACTAAAAACATCAAAAAAATTAATGAACAAGACTAAAAATCATTTCTAGCTTAAACTCAAATTCCACTTTTAATAATCCCTCGTATTATTACAAATATTTGTACCTTTTTCCCTGCTTTGGCAGGAGATGAAAAGAGACATCAAATTCACAGCTTTTCCTTCAACGGAACTCTTGCACGCACAATGCGCACAGCTTACCAATTGTCAGAGTGTCACAAGTATTCAGAATCATCTAAATAAATACCCAGCGGAATAAAAATGCATATACAATTGCCCATAATGCAGGAGGTAAAAGAATGAAATATGTATGAAAGTTTAGAGATGAGAAACCCTTCATTGAATATTGTGGCGTGGAGTGCCTTTGAATTGATGATAGTTTCATTTCTTCAACAAACATAAGAAACTTTATTCAAAAATGGATGATTCACTAAAGTAACTAAAATATTCAAAGATAGAATATTAGCTGTATGGACATTTTCGTATATTGTATTGTATGTCTGTCAAGAAGTGGAAATGTGAAATAAAAGGGTTGGTTGAAATTCATCACTTGACATTGCACACAAATTTCGAATTGAGTTTTATCCTCAAAAATACATTCAAGATTTTCGTTTCCTATTTTTGATTTACAGCATGCTCGAAACTAAATATTTTCATTTAAACAAGATCATAAAATCTCAAACGAGGATTTAAATATGGTTCCAAAACATCCCAAAAGTTCGAAGAGAATCAATTGAATTGAAACGATTGAAACGCTGGGTTGAAATCTTTTTAGCGAGTAATTATCTTTTGTCCCCCATTGAAGAGCCTCCCAACCAGAAACACCGCATTTGAAAGAGACAATGTCAGCACTTCCTGTGCAAAATAGTCATGGCTGTGCCATGAAAATCCCACCTGCCACTCAACCAATTCATCCCACTAATTGTTGTCCCAACATTGCACATTTTCAGTGCTTCACACTGCAAAGTTTCCGCGGACTCTCGCGCGCATTTGTGGCCAAACAAATGATCAGACGCCTGGAGAGAGAGAGAGTGCGGATTGCGACTGTGACGATGAGGTGCATGAAGGCGGGGAATCTCCGGTTGTGCGAGAAAAGGCGGTGCCTTCCGTGACTCTGTTGCCACCAGAGCTCCACATTTCTCGGCCAGAAGCGCGTCCGGAAGGTAGCAAGAAAAAATACTTCCCGGATCCTCGAGGATCGCTCGGGTTGTGACAAGAGCCTGGCAAAATGTTTAGAGAGCAAGATGTTCTCCTTCGCCGGCTTCTTTGTCCTGCTTTCCACCGTGTAATTGAGACTAATTTCTTGTTGAGCCATTCCAATCCTTCAGCGTCTCCTCCTCGATCGTCTTGCGCTTTAATCAGGAAAGTGTCAAATGTACCAAAGCATGCCGCGCCCGATCTTTTATTAATCACCATCAGCTCCGTCATCTTTCGCTTCTCCCGGCTCATCTCCTGCTGCTTCCAATTCACTTTCCGGGAGCCACAACTCGTTCTCACCCGCCGCTCTTCCCTGTCTTTTCTTCCACCTCTGCCTCTTGTTAGTTATCGCATTCATCGGCAATTCCCTATTCATTCGCCACCAGATTCCCTCACAACAATGTGCACAAAAATTAAATAAGAGAAAATTGCCCGCCCCTCATTTCTCGGCATTCATCCACCTTCCAGCCCGTGATTTTGCTCTATCATTTGAGCTCAGCCGCCGCTGTGTTTGTTTTCTCATCACCCGCGGCTCCTGGGACAACATGAGATGCCTTTTTTGCCCAACTAACTAGGGATTATTCAATAAAGTCGCTTTTAATTAGGAAACGCCGCCCCAGCTCTGCCCTTCGGACGCCACTCGCCTTTTCCACCTCAAATCCCATCAACAAACACCAAATTATCAACACCAGTGCCGCGAAAAGAATAAATTATGCTTAAGGCCTTTAATTTTCTCAAGGTGTGAAAATGTGCATAATAATCTTCATGATTTTCCTGATTTTGCCAAAAAAAGCGCCTAAAATGTAAGGTTATGTCAAATGATAACTCACATCAATGTTGGAAAAGCATGTACTGCACATCCTAGATCATATCTTAATGTACATTTACGTATCAAATTTTACCTGAAGAAGGCACATTCATAGGATTTCAGAGCAAAACAAACAGAGAAAAACACTTATCAATGGAAAAAGCAGAGCATCTTCTGAACCACTACGCCACCTCGTAACAGACACTCTAAACCGAGCATTCCCGATTCGACGCTTTTCGCTGTCACCCAATTTCAAAAACATCCGCATGACTTTATAAGAGATTTCGTAGGACATTATTCTTGAATTGGCTAAAAGATATTACTCCGATTTTCCGTCCTGTAGATGCTGAATATTAATAATTTTACTTACGACTCTCCCAGTAGAGTAATTGGGAAGAGAATTTTTAAAGGTGAGAATATTGTTGTCCGCGTTATCTTACAATTACTATCCTTATCTCGTGTATAAATTATCAAAATTGTCTCTAACTTTGTTAAAGAATGGAACAGCTAAAAGAAAATAACCATAGGAAAACAATTAATTAGCAATGAAAAAATAAACATATTAGCAGGCGATTCGGATCTTAAATGAATCCAGTCATTTCATTAGACGCTTCCGAGTTGATATTGGACATCTTCTATAGTTTTCGACAGAATTTTCAGCGCTTGCTTTACCGGGAGATTTTGTTGTGTCAAGCTGTCAAAGTTATCGCGTGGTGAAGAACACACTGGGGAGATTTTTGTGCATTTATCTTGTGAAAAACCCGTGTAAATCCTTCAAAATTCATCGAAAAGAGTGCTCGAACGCGTGAGTAAGGTGTGAATGGTGGAATCGGCGGTGTGAGTTGTGGTGAGACGGAGAGAAACTCTGAAAAGTGCTTGGAAAACAATGTCCGAATGCAAACGTGTTTTCATCGCTTGATTCCATTATTGGTGCTTTGCAGCATTTCCCGCCGGATTTGGATGCTTTCTGCTCGAAATTCCAGGCTAATTTCACGCAATTTTAGGTGAGTGAGTCTACGGGGCGGGTCACGAGGGGCGCCCCAGTGGGATTTGCATGTCTCAAGGGCGCCCCGGTTTGAGGCAATCGTGTCAATTGAACGGGCAATTTTAATGGCAGATTTGAAGACGCACTTTGAAATCGTCATCTTGGAATTGTGCGAAGGAAAAAAACAGCACCAATTATCTCGTGCTGCTTCGCATTTTTTGGCTGAATTTTAAGTAGAGATAGTGTGCGGGGAAATGCAAAAAATACACCGAATGATTTCAGAGTAATTTTCACATTGTGATTTTTTGCTTGAATTTCCTTAGCAGAGTCCTTAAGGGCGGAAAATAGTGTCGAGGAAAAATCAATAAATTGCAGTGTAAGGAAACACCTCAACTTCTTACTGTTACCTCACGATGAGACTGATGGAAAATTGCAAATACTCGCAAATTGGAATAAATTTAGCAATTTTCATAGGGCAAAAAGGGAAAATTCAAGGTTGGTGTACACACTTGGTACACACGCATTTCTGAAGTGCTTGGATGATTTGTTTGTTAGTTCAGTTAATCATCGCAATATTGATATAGATAATTATAATTAATAATATAGATGATTAAATCAAGGATAACATTTAATAAAATTCTCTCTGATCTCCTGATGGAGAAATTATAAAATAAATTTCTACATTTGACAATATGAACACAGTGGGATTTGCTGTTAACACAAAAATCACTTATATTCTCGCCTTGGTTGGGCGGTAGGAAACTCCCGTCTGCCTCTTACTTCCTTGCGCTGTAAGATTCACCTATAAAAATGCGACTGCATAATACAGTCAAGAAGTATGCGCGAAATGGTGATTTTTGCTAAAAGAGGCGAATCGGAAAATGAATTAAAATTGATTGTGCTTGCACACAAACACAGTCACGAAGGAATCATTGACTCTGTCGCGCCGTTTCTCATGACCACAAATAAATTTTGATGTGTTACTATATCAAAAAGGAGTGTGTTCGGCGCTTCTCACAATTGGAGAACATTTCCCACTCAGTTGAGCTACGATCATCGGCCAGTGAACAACGCACTCAGCAATATTCTCTCCTTTCATCTTTATCCGTGGCACATGAGAGTTTTGCACATTCAGCGAAACTTCTCACTGTATTCTGTGACTGTGAGAAAATAATTTCAGCACAGACAAATGGCTCAGTGTGTCCAGAAAGTGACGACAAGGTGATTTGAAACAGGAAAAAGGGGGTTAGAATTGTTAGAACGGTTGCTGTGGATGCTTTGCAGGAAGTGAATAGAAAAGCGGAAAGCAAAGTAGGGTAATAAAAAAAAAGACAGAAGCATCGAGTGTTCAACTCGGGTTAAAATTCATGCACGTAATTGAAAATCGATCGTGTGTGAGTCAGAGGAGTTTCCTCACTAAACAAACCCTGTCTCAGGTGCAGTCGGGAGTTGGAAAAGCCGAGGGAGAATCACTCAGAAATCCCGCATGTTGGGTGAAAGACGACGTGCCCAGAGTTTTGTTGCAAAATTCACAGACAATTAGTCGCTAAAGTGTGAAAGAGAATCTATTATTAAAGTGGACAGTTTCGACGAGACGAGAGAAATCAATTTGTGTGTCTTGCAGTTTGGAAAAGTGGTCAAAATGCCTGGATCGAGCAACAAGACAGTGAAACCGCTGGTTTGTAGTCAAAAATATTTTCTCATAACTTAAATTCTTCGTATTTTGAGTATATGCAAATTCGCGAGACAAGAAAACAAGCCTGTTGTTTCTCCACCTTGCAATGTGACAGAGAAGAGGATGTGAAAGAGAAAAATTCCCCAGCGACGATTTATTAATCTCAGTCAGTGCCAAAGAAAACAGAGGAAAACTGAGGAAAGGAAAGTAGAAAGTGTATCAAAGAATATATTTTCTACTGTGGCGGATAAAATCCATTAACCCTCAATCAGAACATTGATTCTTTTCAATAGAAATACATTATTTAGATACGCAGATTGGAACAAACATTACACTTTATTATATTTGTTGTTGCTAGATATGCTAGAGCTTCGGATTGCAGAATGGATCACACAAACCCTTTGGAAATGTTCATTTAGAAACTGAAATGCTTCAGTCTTTGAACTTCTGAAGCAATTAGCACAATTACGTTCCAGTGCAATTTCAACATCGCAAACTATGCTGAAAATCAATAAGAGCACCAATCAAATGGAAAATTCATCTCTGCTGTGTGCATTAAATTGTTAGTGCAGAGTATACATTTTTTGCCAATTTGCGCGTCAAATTGTTTAATATCATGGGAGAATTGGTGTCAAAAAGCACACTCATTGTGGCACAGTGTCAATTTCTAATTACATTTCAATTGTAAACTAATTTTCTATGTCAATTCGCTTGTTGTTCGAAAATTAATGGGTTAGCATTTGACTTTGATTCTTCAACTTGTCCTACTCACACAGAACGCAGAATGTATGATTCCCTCTGGCTTTTAATTAATTGTGATGTTTAATCAATGTGATCTTCGTGAGCGGCTTAATTGGGTCACGCGCACGAATTTGATGGGGGAGAAGAGTTTGCATTGTGTTCGGGAAATCACATGATAAATTACAATATAGGCAGAATTCCTTCAGGACTTTTTTTATCCCTTTTTTCATTCCTGACATGAGCTTTCCGGCAATTCCTCATGCTTCTTTTCACCCTTTCCAGTGTGTAATGATTTTTTCTTTTTTGCATTTTCCCTTTTGGCATTTCACTTTTGGGCTCCCACGCCATCAGGGAAAATTGGATTAAATGGGGAGCAGTTTGAGCATAGAAGAAAAGGTGTATTGAAGTGAGGGAACTTCGGGAATTTATTCCGCAGTATAAATTTTCTCTCTGGAAAAATTCACAAAATTCCCAACATTCACGATACAAACATTTATAAATTGGGTGAGTGGCAGAAAAATTGGCATGGGAAAATATGAATTTACTACCATTGAATTATTATATAGTTTAAGGAACGAAGTTAATGCAAATTGCCTCGCAATAACTCCCCTTTTCGGGTAAACAATCACATAAAAAGGAAAGAAAATGTATGAAACTTCCGGGACAAATTGAGAAAATTGTATTTCTTTTAAAAACTTTATGATCCCTATCAAATATTTTTTGTAATTATTGTGGAAACAAAATGCGAAGAGAATCGCACACTTCTTCTGTGGCTCATAATTCAGAGAACGTTGCTATGGATCATTTTGCTAACTCACTAATAAGAATGTGTGAAAGATTTTGAAATATTTGTTGATGGGGTGAGAGACGAAAAAAAATAATGTGACAGGATATATTTTATAATTCAACACAAATTTTGCAATGAAGAAAAATCCGTGGTTCATGATTTATTTTTAAAATACTTTAACATCCCGCCCTCGTGTCGGACTTTTTCTTTTTCCTCCTCATTTCTCAACACGAGTTTGCTGTCTCAACTTCCCGAAATTCATGCGTACGAAAAAAATAGTCATGTATATGAACATCATCTTCAATCATAGCCAAAATTTGGAATTTTTCCTCTCGTGCGCGACAAATGCCACAAATATAAGGAGGGACAATAAAATAGTTATTGAGATGCGCGTCATTTTATAAATAGAGACACTTGTTCTGAGAATAAATTGCCACTGAATGTGAATAAGTCTATTAAAAAAAATCTCTCTCTCCTTCAAACAACCACTTTTTCTGTGCTCTCTTCTACACATTTTCACATCATCGCTCCTTTGTGCGTTTTTCATCAGCATGGATTCCTCCTTCTTGGATTAGAATAGAAACAAGAAAAGCAATATGTTGAGTTTGGTGAGAATCTTAAATTGTCCGATTGAGCGTAAATTTATGAAGTGTGACTTTTACGATGTTTTTCTACAACGAGTTGGTCAGCATTTTTATCATAGCAACAAAACGAATTAGCTCATTTGATAGTCTTTAATCATATTTCTAGCATTATCATATCAGTATGAGATGAAAAGAAAGGAGGAAGAAATTAGAAGAGAATTCTTGCAGTGTCTTTAAGCAAAAGATAACGTAATGTTTCAGCACCAATCAAGTAATTGGAATGCAATGAGTCATTCTCAGAGTAGGAGCTGAAATTCGTGGCACTTCAGAAGAGCATAAATTCTAATAAAAACTACGAATAGTCATACAATGTTTGAGACACTTGTGATCGCTATGACATTGCCAAAAGAGGATTTTCCCATGAAAGTGTTAATTGATATTAATTGCTGTGTTTTTGTTCGCAGGAGGTTCACAACAATAACACCAACTCCAGCACTAAGAGCAGTGGCAAGAAGATGGACTACGGCGCGGCGCAGAACGGGATGTCCAATGGAGGCGGTGGTCAATTCGGCGGGCAGCAGCAGAAGGTGACTCTCAGGAGGCGCTGCCGCAGTGAATGCCACCAATTTGTGGGTGGCGATGAGGCTTCAGATGCACTGAATAACTTTCCGGCGAAGACGAACCACTTGCTGGGACAAGAGATGAAGCACAAAGGCGGCGGCGCGATGCGGAATGGCTTTCGCGCGAAGTACAGTCCGCCGCGTCACATGGTGGCATCGCGCAAATTGCTGGCACTCACCAAGGAGACCCACGCGCAGAATGTGATAAGAGAGTTGGATGGCGAGAGCGAGGATCACATCAAAGAGAACATATCTGAGTACACGCTGAAGGGTGGCAGGAAGGATCACGGCGAGGCGGTGACAGAGCAGAAAATAGCGTGCGGGGATTTGCATAAGAGACGCACGCGGCCAAGAAGTGAATCGGAGCCGCATGAGATCTACAAGACCACAAATGGAATTGATAAAAATAGAAATGATGATGTAAGTGTGTGTGATCTTTTTTGCGCAATAGCGCACGTGTCCTGGTATTTCGCGATGACGCCCACATCATCAATTACACTGCCCACCCCTGAATTTTTGGGAGGAAATTGCAAACAATCTCGTAAATTGTGTGAGACAATTGAGCCAAACTATTTTTGCAGTGCACGAAATTCTCTATCGTTCACTTATAAATTACCAAAAACACTTAAAAATGAGGAAATTTTGAAAGAAAGGATTCTCCTTAGTTACTCAAAATGTAAGAATTTCGATAATTTTGATTCTGTATTGCAAAATTATATTATAAACTTTTTTTCTTATACGTTTCAGTGCAAAAAATTTGATGTATTTTCCTGTTAAAAAAAATATTTGTTCATAGAAGAAATTAGAAATTTAATTTGAGAAACATTTTGTTGACAGGAGAAAAAAATTAAAAGCGCATCAAAAGCTAAGAATGTACGTTGTGTAAAAGATCAGTAAATAGTCATAAAAATACACCGAAATAATTTTGCAATCAACTCTAAAATTTATAATTTTATAGCTAATATAAATCTTGTGTATTTTCATCACACACGAAAGTCATCTTGAATTTAGCTTTTCGCACTTTCCGGAAGAATGTGGATATTTTTGCGGTGTATTTTTCGTGCTTTATCATGTAAAAAAAAAATTGACTAACAATTAACTGAAAAATACAGAGACTTTTGCCAAGAGGTTGTTTTACCCATTTTTCTAATAAATCACAAGAAGTTTTGTTCTCTTGACTTTGAAAAATAATTTTGCAAAATGATCAGTGTGCGATATAAATAAGTATTAAAAGTGTAGCAAGTAAATTTTATCAATTTCTTAGAGAATTTATCTGTGGATGAAATGCGGAAGAGGAAATGAAGAATTCAATGATTGATGTGGAGAGAATGCACAGTATTTTGATTGCTCAAGATTCCGATCGAGGTGATGATGATGATGTGATCTTTTCTCTTTGCAGATGGCACTCAAGCGTTCGCGTGAAGAGGATTCCCCGCCGATGCATTATCAGCTGAAGCTCTCCAACGGCAATCACGCAGTCCCTGCCTTTCCTGTCGAGAAGAAGAGTCCGCCGGCATCACCGCGCAAGGTGAATGGAAGTTGCGACGTGAACTACTCATCGGCAAAAGTGACTGTGATGAATGGTGAGCGGCAGGAGGCGCAGAAAGCCGCTCCGACTGCTCGGGATGCGGTCAAAGATGTGGAGGACTCGCACTCGGACATGTCAGACACAGAGTGCAGTAGCTTAGACGGTGACGCCATGGCGGACTTTGACGAAGAGGACGTCTATGATCTGATGTCGCAATCTGAAGATGTGGACGGTGATAAGATGTTCAGTGCCAACATATCTGTGGCGATTCAGAGCAAAGTCAATCTACCGCCCATTGAAGCTCATCAGGCGATTGTGGCGGAGCCGGAGGTGAATTTTACGTCAACTGCTGGACCAATATCACCCAGTATGTTTCCCAATGTGCCACCGTTTCTCACCTTTGCTTCGGACACGGATCCAGGACCACAAATGCATCCGCTGGTGACGAAAATACTCAAGTGGAAGGTGACTGCCGTGACGCCGATTGTCGTGAGGAAGGTTCTTCTCAACTCAGGGTTTAGATTACTCAAGCGTAAGTGTTGCGATGTTGCCTAGGTGACTCAATTTCTGCATGCTAAACAATTGGAAGCACATAGTATTTGGAAAGTACTTTTTTTCCTGCTGGTATGCAAATTTAAAAATAATTTTATCAATCACCGAAATGCATTTCGTGACGAGTTCTATTTGTCTAATACGTCAGGAAAGTCACTCAATTTGGGTGTTGTTATTATGTTACATACATTGAATTCCAACGATTTATTAATCTCTATTCTGTGCTTTATTCTTCTGTAGAAACAAATGACTGGATCGGTATATGGGGAAAGCACATGAAAAGTCCACAATTTCGCACAATTCGCTCGTATCAGAAGTTTAATCATATTCCGGGCACATTTCAAATTGGCCGAAAGGATCGCGTATGGAGAAATTTGCAGCTTCAGATGGCACGCAATGGCAAGAAAGAATTTGGTTTCATGCCACGCACTTACATTCTGCCACAAGATCTGAAAACACTGCGTCAGATGTGGCCACGATACAGTCAGCGTGGTGTGAAATGGATTATCAAGCCGCCGGCATCGGCACGAGGAACGGGAATTAAAGTGGTCAATCGGTGGTCACAAATCCCCAAGAGACGTCCTATTATTGTGCAGCGCTACGTGGAGCGCCCGATGCTTATTGACGGCAGCAAATTTGATCTTCGCCTGTATGTTCTGGTAACATCCATGAATCCGCTGAAAGTGTATATGCACACTGATGGTCTGGCAAGATTTGCGTCTGTGCGCTACAGTGAGAAAGTAGACACACTCAACGATCGGTAAGTCTGGAATTTCTATAGTGTTAGAGGATTGAAAATGATATTAATATTGACTATTTTCTTAACAGGTTCATGCATTTGACGAATTACAGTATTAACAAGTTCTCAGCCAATTATGCCAAAAATGAGGATGCTGAGGCGTGCAAGGGTCACAAATGGACAATTAAGTCACTGTGGAGCTACTTGGAGGCGGGTGGTGTGGATACTGAACGTCTCTGGGGTGCTTTGAGGAATCTCGTGATTCGAACATTGCTCGCCGGTGAGACACCGATTCACAATCTCACCAAATCCAACATGCTTTGCAAGTACAACTGCTACGAACTCTTTGGCTTTGACGTTCTTCTGGATTCGGATCTCGTGCCGTGGCTACTGGAAGTGAACATTTCGCCATCACTGCACTCTTCCTCGCCGCTTGATCTGCACGTGAAGGCACCTCTCGTGAGAGCCACGCTGAACACGGCGCTATATCAAGTGCCGCCGAAATTGGCGGAGGACAAGCAGCAGGAAGTGGCGCAGTCGCTAAATTTGCAGGGATCGTTGTGTATGGACAAGAGGATGTACACGACCACATTAGCCAGGAGTGAGAGGATCAAGCACAATCACTTCACCGGCAGGGAGTTGAACAGAGAAGACGTGAGTGATAATATTAACTGGAGAAAGAGAAATTTTTAGAATCACCCAAGAAAATTTGCAAATATATCAACTGATTATTTGATGCATTTGGTTTATTAGATAAACTTTCAATTTATATTCCTGCAGTACCTCGAGAGCATCTTGGACAATCTCACAGCGGATGACGTGCGATGTCTGATCCTTGTGGAAGAGGAGTTGACTCGCTGTGCTCCGCTGGAACGGATCTTTCCGGCTCCGAACAGTCACAAGTATCTCAACTACATGGACAATCCGCGCTACTACAATCGCCTCCTGGACGCGTGGGAGACGAAGTATGCCGGCCGTCGCGAGGAGGGCATCGCGCGGCTGCAGGATTTGTGTGCCAAGAAGGTACATCTGCAAGTATCGCCGGCGTCCATGAAGAAGGTGAGTCAAGTTGTGAAATGCTTTGTGTTTCCACTGTAGAAGGAAACAGACTTGTGAACAATTGCGCTGATCAAGTGCCTCTCATGGAAATTAACAACTTTATATCTTCTCTAAATGAATGTGCTTAAAAATTTACATGTCAATTTTGTGTGTTTCTATAACAAACGATGTAAAAAATTGAGGGCGTTTGGAGGGCTTTTCGGTCACTTTACTGGCGCTACAGAGACTTGAATCTTCGTAAGTGTAGGCCTCAAATGTTAACGTAGAGGCAGAAAAAAAACCTTTAATGAAATATACAGATATCAAAAAATATACCTACTCATGACACTCACACAAGAAACCATTTTGAAAAGATTTTGCGTGTAAAATGAAATAAAAGTTACAAAACTTAGATATTGAATATTTGTAAGTGTGTGATTTTTTAAAATAGATATTTTCAACTATTCTCTGTGTACCTTTAAGAGCCTATACCTATTTCTTTTTCTAGAAAGACACTAAAAACCTTTAAAAAAGAATAAAGAGAACAAGTCACAGAAATATACAGATTTTTTAATAGAGGAGCTGCCTAAATGTGTGTGTAATTCTTACAAGAAGCTTTACTGCCTCATAAAGAAAAAAAAACCTTCCAATAATGCAAAAATCATGTTTTTAATGGATGTTTGTGCCTCATAAACATTAGGTAATATCAATTTTATACTGTTCTGTTTATTTTTCTTTTCAAAGTTTTTCACCCACCTTTGCAAAAATAGCTTTTTTACATACATAACTAGAATTTATTACGAATTTCTAAGAAAAATTACAATTTAGTACTAGTTTTAGTGACGATGGAAAAACTTCTCATTTTAAGAGAAAAGCATCAATTCACAATGAAAAACACCCACATTCACGATTGATTTTATTATATATTTCCAGTGAAGAAAGAAAGAATATAATTCAAGTGTCATTTTTGTGGTCTATCTCTTCCTCGCAGGCCAATTTTAGTCGAATCAGTGCCATGGATTCACCATTGAAATGCCGAAAATGGTCTAGAAAGTTTCCCCGTTTCAATGCAACATGTCTCCCAAAAATTACAGGGCGGAGATTTTGTAAAAATAAGACGAAATAATGCCTTAAATATCGGATATTGGAAAAGATTTTTGAAATGAAAGCAAAAGAAGGAAAATGAGAAATTTTACGGGATCTTTAGCTGTGGAAACATGTAGATTTTTCGCAATTATTAAAGTAGAATTTTGTAGAATTTATTCCCTCTATAAATTGGAAAATGAAAAAAATATATGAAAATTTTATAAAATGTACAATATTTAGTTGTTTTGTTTTAGAAACTTTTTACTTCAGCAAATGAGCATTTGCTGTAAATTTACTATCACCACTTTTCTCAATTGAGAATTGATAGAGTGTATTTTTGTTCTTAGTTCGTTTGATATTTTTTCATACCCTTTTCTCAATTTGTTTGTCTTGATTTTGTTGATCTTTGTTTTGCAATATGATGCGAAAGTCTGACATTGTGCCCCGATATTGTAGGATTGCAACAGTAAAATAGGAAATGGTGAGTCCAGCGGGGAGACTGTTGCGAGTCTGCTGACGGATGAGGACTCA
This sequence comes from Phlebotomus argentipes, assembly GCF_947086385.1. NCBI lineage: Eukaryota > Metazoa > Arthropoda > Insecta > Diptera > Psychodidae > Phlebotomus > Phlebotomus argentipes. The sequence continues at coordinate 554,902 of NW_026776181.1, read as the reverse complement.
GAGGACGAGAGGCAGAGCAGGAAGTCGCCGGCGAAGACGCTCGTGGACAATAATGATGGGAAAAACCACCAAAATGCCATTAGAAATGGGATCAGAACAACTCTGGTGAGTAAAAACAGCCATCTTTCTGTGCCAGTCTTTTCAATCCTGATCTACCGATAATAAACCCTTTTTTCCAAATAAATTGCGTTTTTATTTAGTAATAAACCTCAAACATGAGTCTAAACTTTTGTATTGTCTCTTTCCAGTGACGAGGCCTCAAGACTGACACGATGTGTTCTATATAGAAGATAAAGGCGATGAATTCGAACGTAGATACAAAAGAGGAGTCTAAAAAGGAAACACTGTAGAAGGCAAATTCGTGTAGTTAAGGGATAAAAGACATCGTAAGCGAATTTAGAGCGTTTAAAAATTATTGTAAGATTGCTAAATATGTGTTGAGAAATATATTTTTAACTACACTTCATGTGGGATTTTTCGAATCATATTTTCGCGCGGTTGAGGGAATCAAAGGTGGCTGTGAAAAGCATTTGTTCGCTATTTTCCACCATTTTCGTGTGTGATCTTCTTCAATGAAGTCGGAAAAGATTGGAAGTGCTTCTGGAGAAGAAACTGGGAAGTCTGCAAGTTCCTTTAGCTTCATGGCGACGTACAACGATCTAGTGAAATCCAAGATGGAGGCAAATAAGGAGGGAATTGTGAGTGGTGAGCAGACGAGCATTTTTTCGTCCATGAAAAACTCTTCTGGCGTCTCTCTTGAGTCACTCTTCCATTCCAAATCCTTCTTGTTGTCTGAGAACGAAATAGATCTCTCAATTTTTGGAGGAAATTCACTAGTTCCCAAGAATCCTGGAGTTACAACAATGGCCAGTGAGAAAGCATTTGAAGAGTGTAGGGATGCTGAGTCCTCGTGCACTTCTATGGATATTCAGAGGCGTCTGGAGCTGCTTGGAATTGAGGCAAAACAAGAGGAATCCGGTGAGAACGACATGAAGATGGAAATGGAAGAAAGCGAGGAAGAGGCAATTATGTTCAGCGATCGAGCTCATCTGTATCACTTTGATGCAACAATCCTCGAGTGGAAGCACATAGGTGAGGCTGAATTGACGGTCCTCTTCTATCCGAGGACGAGCTCCAGATTCCTGCTGCGCTGGGGGGAAATCCCCATGCAGTTGAACTGCACCATCACGCCGGACTTTAAAATCACACCAAGGGAAACCGGGGAATCCTATTACTTCATCGCTAACATTCAAGGCGTCACCGAACATCTGACCGTTCGATTCCGCGATCTGGATATCGCCTGCCAATTCGAGAAGATGATCAAGGAGTGCATCGAAATAGAGCAAGACCTGAACAATTTGTAATTTTGCGAACTAATTTGACAAATGTATTAAGCACTGAATTAACAATAAATCGCAACGACATCTCTATGTGCAGCCCGGAAAAGGTTCTGTTCGGTTCTTCCGGAGAACAAACTGGATCTTCCTGTCCATGTCTTCATTGTAGATGGATTTACATTTCTCGAAGTTCACCCGGCGTCGTGTCTGCGAGATAGACAGAATTTCATTAGAGAGGCTCAGAAGTACTGCGGGGAAGGGAAAACACTTGCTTGGAAAGGTTTCTCATAGTAGCGTGTCCTCCGGTACTGATCAAAGAAGCCCTCTTTACCCATAATCCTATTCAGCACTCTGCAAGCGTCGTCCACGTTGTTATTTTGCACCATTATAGTGCGAGCGATGAACTTAACATGCCGCATCTCACTCGCACACGGGAAATCCCAGATCCTTCAGGAAAATAAGTATTTTCTGCGAATATGCCTAAACACGCCTTTGTGAGGTTATGACACCGCTGTGTGATATGCAGCTATCTTCAAGTGGCCACAATTACAGTGTTCGAAAGCGCAAAGGCGGGTAATTTGAATTCTCCGAAGATAGAATTTTTTTTTGCAAAAAGCTAAAATTTCATTTTGATTTTGCAATTAGATGTGTTTTCACACAGATAATGGTTTTTGTCAATTTGCAATTACTAGGTTAAAAAAAACTCACTTTTAATTGTATATATAAGTATATATTTCGATTAATTAATGCTTAATTGTGTAATTTATCAGTTTAATTGTTCCAAATAGTTCTACACTAATGCGAAATTACTTTAAATATTTATCCTTTATACAGAATAAAATTGGTAAATCATGTCACTTCCACGATTGATCGGTTACAATTGCAAAGCCAATAAACGGCCCTCAATATATTCACTATAATTATATATTTCAATTTTCCATGCTATTTTCTCTCTTTTTTTATATCAGTGTCATGTAATTTTACGACTATCTTGCTTTTGTGATCCTTTTTGTTTGCACACTTGTGTATCTCTTGAAATATTACAAAATATGCGAAGCCATTTTCACTTTTTCTATTTCTCTCACAAAAATATGTTTGTTTTCCCAGAGTCATTTTGCATTTTATTCGCTTTATCCTCCAAAAACCATCATTTCGTCTCTCTCTCTGTTTCTTTTCTTTTTTTCACTAATCGCTTAATGAGTTTAATAAGTTAATTTCTATGGCGCTTCTGTTCATACTTTAGTGGGTTTGAGTATCAAAAAGGATTTGTATAAAGAACTCTGTTGCTTCTTGTTCGACATCCAGAAGAAATATATCCAAGGAAAAGGCACATAGAAGTTTTTACATTTCCTTCCCTTCCTCTTAGATTCTTTTGTTTTGTTTTTCATCGTTTTTAGTGGACAGTTTTTTCTAACTTTCAGCTGCTATTTTAACTATGAATTTGTTTTGGCAGTGAATTCGAGACTTTTTCAGCAGAAGAGAATTTATATTTTATTATTGCAATTGAGTGTGATTCATTTTCCTGCTAATTCTGTCTGTTTCTCTTTTTCCTTTACCCTATTTGCCAAATATCGCGATAGTTTTTGCTTAATTACAAAATTCACCTGTAGACACTTTTTTGCTGAGTAAGAAACAAAAGAAAAAATATTTTTTGGAGATGCTTTTCATATCTTTCGCCTCACATCAAAATGATTTGCATTGCAAAGAAACACAATCAACAAAATGTACTTCTTTACACTTAAAATGTATTCTAAAGTACACTTTATCGAATGAATCTTTGCAAAAGCCAACGCTAATCCGATTTATTTTCACAAATACACAACTTCTAATCATTCTACTTTCCATCCATTTTTTTTGGATAATATTTCCCATTAATTTTGCGATACTTTTGCGTAATTCTACATTTTTTGCCTTTCTCTTCATCCTTTTGAAAACAGATTTATACAGATTAAAATGTAGCCAAATTGGTGATATATTTATTACTCCAGATAATCTGATATTTTTCCAATAGAACATTTTTGCCAATTAGGTTTAAAGAGAAAAATATGTACAATTATTTCATGCTCTTTGCAACCTTTCATCGAGTTTCTTCTTTTTTTTTACTGTACAGTTTTATATCTTAGTTCAATTTTATATTTCATGCTTTTTTGTCCTTTACACTTTATATTGGCAGTGAACACTGGTCATAGTATTACTTTTTGCAATTTATCCATATCCAATCTTACATCACCTTCGCTTAGTATCTCCAAAATAACATTAAATTTTTCAATATGTTCAAAAAGAATTTCATCCAATTTTTTAATAAAGTAGATCCTTCTCTTTAGCTTTGTGCCGAGATAACGCTAATTTTATACATTTTTTCTTATTCACTTTTTGTCGTGCTTTCGCAACATTTTTTTCGATTTTTCTCGCTCTCCACTCATTTCCTTACTCATTTAAAGACTTCTTCTCAATTAATTTAACTATTTACACACACACACACACACACTCAAAATACCTATAATTTTCTTAGAAAGAAAAAAAAACTTTCTTCTTTATTGAGATCGCAATTTTAATAGTTTTCTATACAAGGATCATTCTTCGTCATTTCACGTATTCTTTTCACTATTCATTTCTTCGTCATCATTTTTTATAAAGCGGTGGTACTTTTCGTAATTTCATCCTCTCTTCTCTTCACTTTCCGCCCTTTTCCGCAACTCTTGCTTCATCTTTTTTTGTCAATAATTAAACATTTTACATAAATTAACACTATATTTTTGTCCACGAGAACTTATTTCGTTAATTTGATAATTTAGTGAACACACCATTTTCCAATTTTGCAGTCATTTTTCAAGTTTTTACCCTTTGTTTTTTTTCTCGAAATACATTAAAAAAGAATCCATTCTGTAAATTTCGACGTGCATTTTTTTTGGTTTCTATTCTTCATTCTTCTAAGATATTTTCGTTTGCAAATTATTTCTTCTTTTCTTCAGTTGTTGCCCGTAATATCGAAATTGCTTCATTTTTCACCTAGTTGTTTTATTAGCCTAAAAACTATTTTGTGTTAACTTACAAATCGTAGATTACTTGTTTTTTTTTCTCCAGATGATTTCCCGTACTTCAGCTTTTTCTGTTCTTTCTTTTTTACTTATTATTCAATATAGTATTTTCATATGAGAAAATAATGGTGTGACTAATTTACTCTCTAAATATTCTTCATGAGGTAATAAAATGGACATAATCTTACTATCTAAACTCCTTCTTTTCATCAATTTATATAAATAAGTTTACTTGCGAATATTTTGCTCATCCATTTCACTCTTATACTTCCACTAGTTTTACCATAAATCCTACTTATATTTCTTATGAATACTTCTTGTCATTCATCTACGCAATTTCACTCTCATCCTAGCGAATAAATACATATAACAGAAAAGAAGACTTTTCCACCTAATTATGGATTTATCAGTTATTTATCGCATAATTAATATTCACATCTAAAGATTTATCAATGAGGACACAATAAATTAATTTTAGAAATACGTGTGACACATGAAGAATAATTCTAATACAATATAAAGATCTTCAAGAAAGACTTGTCAATATGATTCTTTTCTTTTCACTTACTCTTCTGAGCACTCATCTATTATCCGTTGAGTAAAAAAGACGTTGCAAGAAACACTTCAGTAAAATGAGCCTGCGTCTCTTCTGATGATGGAAATTCATCCAATTCCAGCTGTTACGACGACGACGTCGTCGCCACGACGGGCGCAACGATCTGTTGCGGCGGCGGCGGATGCAGAACGAAAGCGTCATAAACTTGCGTGAGTTCACTTAATCGATATTCCTCGAGGCAGACAAAGCCTTGCAGCGAAGGCGTCTGCTTCCGAGCACAGCCTATACAGTGAACAACATGGCGTTTCTCCTGCTCCCGAATGAACAGCACATTGAAGACTTCCAGCTGCAAAACACCACCACAAAAGAACATTAGCACAAATTTTCATGTCGCGTCCACTCTTTTCTGTCGAAGATACTCACTTCGCATTGACCACAGTAGTGAGATGCTTCATTCTTTCCACGTCCATGGAATCTCACTTCAATTCCCTTCGCCTTAACGTAGTCCAGCGTCAACATAACATTCTTTAACGTTTGCAGAAGACAGTTTCTGCAAATAGAAATCACATATGCATAAGTTCAGTGATAATCAGTCTTTAAATAGCTGTACACTCACTTGATTAATTCGAAGAGTTTAGGATCGGACACTTTAATATTCCTGGCCAGATTCCAGCTCAGGTGCACCATTGGCACAATACTCTTAAAGCTCTGCAGCTTATTCCACTCATATCGCTCAATGCCCAATTGATACTGTCGCGCCGTGAGCGGACCCACATTCCACGCGATATTATTGCACCATCCAATGGCCTGCACCCAATGAACGCAGCTGCAATAGAGCAAAACAGTAGTCAATACACGCTCAAACCACTGCCAGTAAAAGAAGGCCTTTGAACTCACCCAGCATTCACCCAGACAAGATCACCAGGACGCTGAATGAATCGATACACCGGAATATTGGCCTTATAGAGATCCTCAAGCAGCGGCCACCACGATCCGTGCAGATAGTTGATGTTATTCTTGTCACATTGAGCGTGAATGCCACCCCAGTAAGCGTCCGGCACGGCGAACCACTCACAGTCACCAGGACCGATATTGATGTTGATCGAGCAGAAATTGTTGTTCTCCTGATGACCCGGCGTCCGACTGCCCGGCACCTTCATGTACAGCTGCACCGTGTTCATGCCCAAAATCACATGTCCAACATGCGACAGCATATTGGCGGCACTCACAACACGTGCAAACGCTGGTAACTTCTGCAACTCCTGCAACTGCGGCTTCCACTTGCGCTCATCCGACAGATCGACATTCGTGCCAAATCTACAAGTATAAATGAGAATTTATATGAAACAAAATTCCTTCGACATCTTGATCAAACTAAACTATTCACAATATCGTGGGATTTTGTGGCAGAAACTACTATCAAACTTCACAAAATTTATAAAATATGTGACGCTAGCGAATTTTCCTCCGAGACACTCTCTTTCTCTTGCATTTCATTGTAAGACATTCAATATATTCTCATATTCGATATATCAAATGATACCTTACAAAAATGCTAATGTGCAACGCTACTTTATGCTAATATAGATTTGCAAACATACCTGAGTGTTTTGGAATTATTCTTGAGTTTCTTCTTCTTTCCATTGGTACCATTATTGCTTACTGAATCTTTGGAATCGGAGTCTGAAAAATTGTGTATTCCAGCAGTTTTATCACGTTCATCCTGTAAAATACAGCAAAAAGGACAAAATGATTAACGAGTTATCATAAGATACACCAATGATAAGCTTAAATTACAAAGAAAGCATCAGTAACTAAAAGATTTCTTCATTCTCAAATCAGTAGAACGAAAGTTTATATTGCACATCATTTTAACCAAAAAAAAATTCCTAATTACTTTCTATAAGTCTAAATCTCTACTAACCTTCAGACTATCTTGAAAACTGGACGCCTGATACTGGGCATACTTTGCAATTGTCGTGTGTGATCTATGGGAAATGCACGCCCACACTCTCTTCGCCTGTCCAATGTCCCAATTCTCATCCGACGACTGATGCATTTGCGTCCTCACCTCGACACTGTGATCCGGATTCGCCTCCACCAGTGTCTTGGTGGAGAACAAACCCAAATCGAGCTTCAAGGCTGCCGCCATGCCGCGTATCACAGCAATTGGGTGCTTCAGACAGAACTCCTGGAGTTGCGGACTGAAAGCGTGCTTCTTGTTCTCCAAGTGCACCGATGGCGTCGGCGGTTGCAGCTGTTCGCGCGACAGACGCTGTGGTGGACAATCCGGTGGACTCGGAGGTGGTGTATCCGGCGCCAAAATGCAGCAAGGCGGCGGAGGTTGTTTGCTATCAATTGATCTATATAAAAAAAAGAAGACCAAAACACCATTAAATCAAGTGCTAAACACAGCAATCACCAACTCGTTTTACTCAAAAAATAATCAGTAAACAAAAAGTGTTCTTTCATGAGATTTCAGTAGAACGAAAGTTGTAAAATAAACATCATTTGAAAGTCAAGAAATCATACAATTGTGTCAGAAACTCACTTGCACATCTCCATAATCTGCTTCGAGTCCATCTCAATGGAGAATCTCGGTTTCTGATCACCCTCAAAGAGTTTCTCAATCTTCAGCACTGGCTCCATCTTGATCTCACGCTTTGGAATGATGGTTTTCACAGGATTACTTGTCGATGTCACCTCACATTTCATCGGTGGAGACTTTTGTGGATTTGTCGTGCTGTCCGCCACCACAGAAACAGGCGTTGTGGCCAGCGAAGTAGGAACATCCGGCACCTCCTCCTTGATCTCAATGTCATCCGATCCGAATTGCTTCAGCAAATCTTCCGCCAGCGTGGTGGCAATATCTCTCTGTGACAGTATCGCCTTCAACTCCTGATCTGTCACACCCAAGTCCGATTGACTGGTGGTGACTATTGGTGAGGCAGAATTCGCCACAAAGTCCTGATGAATTGACATGGATTGATTCCCACTGGCAGCCTTGAATGGCATTCCCGCCGCCGGCTGTGTATGCCCTGTGGCAGCCGGGAAATTGCCTGTGCTATCGGCGAAACCCGTCTGTGCCACGGTTCCCGAGGGCGGAGTCCTTTGCTGCGCCTGAAAACTCGTCCCATTGCTCGTTTGTTGGCCGGGAAAATGTCCCGGTCGTGTTACAGGTTGCTGCCCACCCTGCTGTGCCCTCTGTTGCTGCAATCTCAGCTGATGCTGCTGCATCATGCGGTACTGCTGTGTGAGTTGTTGCAGCAACTCTTGCTGATGCGGTGGCAAATTCGATTGATTCTGCTGAAGATACTGCAACATCTGCAGTTGCTGCTGTGTTAGATAAAACGACGGTTGTCCGGGACGTCGCTGTCCCGCCACTTCCTCCGTCTTGAAGCGCTTAGACGCAATGGGGCCACCCCCACCCGGCGCCTGGGCATTGGGATAGGGCGGCGGTGGACCCACAATCACTTGCTGCTGTCCGCCGGCTGTGGGTGTCTTCTGAAACTGCCGCTGATGATGATTCGCCTGGGCGCTCTGCTGCTGCTGCTGCCTTGAACTCATCTCTGCCGATATTGGTAGATTCCACGCCTCCTCAATCGAGGGCAATTGGCGTCTCTTGGACGTTATACTCGGCATAGGAGCGTGCGCCAGTTGTGACTGCAGAAATTTTATCCTCTGCTGCAAATTATTCAATTTCCCAATCGGTGTCTGACCACCGCCAACACTCGTCACCGATTGTGTCTCTTGCGACTGCTGTTGTGTGCGTGTAGCATTCAAGAAGCACGCAAAGGCATCACGCGGCTGACTGCAGCTCTCGTACAAAATACCCAAGTTCGTCCAAGCCGCCTTGTGAGACTTATCCAATTGTACAGCACATATGTACGCTTGAAGTGCGTCCATAGGTTGATTCTGCTGCTGATACAGCACTCCAATGGAGCACCATGTGTCCGCGTTGCCTTCGCTCTTCTCCACCGAATTCCTATACGCAATAAATGCGTCGTGCACCTTATTCAAGCCCGCGAAGCACCGGCCGAGTAGATAAAGCGATTGTCCCGATGTTGGACTCGCCTCTATTGACTTCTGCAGGTAGTGAATGGCAAATGTCTCACGTGCTCGCTTCTCTCCCAACGAATCAATTGAATGGTACATCCATCCTGTAAAATTGAAACAGGAAATTTGAGGAAAATTCTCTCAGCGACTTCAATCTTGCGAGAGGAAATGAACTTGAACTGCCTCTAATATATAGATTTATAAATAAACTCTCGACTGGAGATCGGAACCGAAGTGATTTTTGGCGATTGCGCCGATTTCAATATGACATTAAACGGTATTTTCCTACATAATTTCAGTAGTGGTTATAGGATATTACACATTTTCAGTTTACCAGGAAATTCTGAATAATTTTAGAACAGATAAGAGAAAATGAATGATAATAGGATTGAGACTTGCTCAATTCTCGTCAAATTTTTGCCTAATGTAATTAATTAATGATATATTAACCGTGTTTAACTTATTCGCAGCAAAATATCATGCAATTGGCATCATTTTATGTTTTTGAGAAAGCCGTTATTAATGGGTTTATTTAGAGAGAGAGTTTAAGTCTTTGCACAACTAAGAGACTGTTGTTTCGGTTCGGCTCAGATCTCTACATCTCGACTGAGTAGAATATTCACTCGCTCACCACTTCCTCGCGAATGGGTAAACTTTATCTCAAGAATTCAACACTATTTGCACAATCAAGAAGTTCCCATACCATCAACTGGTTTATTCAATATGCTTAACAGTAATATTTCTTTTTGGCAGTTTCCCATCTCGCGCCTCTCGCCAAATTCAATCAATATACTCACCTATCTGCCTATAAATATCTGCCTTTAGTTGCGGTGTCAGCTGTTTTTCGTTAAGTAACTGCTCATACGCCACTTTCGCCGCCTTATGCTTTGATTGCACTTCATGCAGATGAGCAATGTGAAAACGGACTGAAAAAAGAATAATGATTTCTATATATGTATTTGCTATTTGACAGTGCCTTTTTTAATATAGCACATCAAGTAGACACTTTTATATCAATTTGTCTACGTATCACTTCTTGCATTTTAATTCTCTTTGTCTCTCGCCTCTCTTCTGCCCCCCCCCTCCAACTGCACACAGTCAAGTCAATGTCGTTTTATTCTCAGACCGGCAGTATAAATTGACTTTTATTCGTAATCTCATTCTTCCTCACACATGAAATACAATTAAATACTTTCAGCTATTAAGAGCCCGGCTCGTAATGCACCTCTTTTTCTCTCTCCTTTCATCTTCTGGACGGCAAGGAGAGCACACACATTAAATAAAATTTAGGTTTATTCACCAAAAGTGGAAACCATGTTGATTTCATCGCGACATGACTATAAATTTCTCTGTGGAAGAAGCAAGAGAGTCTCTTTCTACTTACTTTCAAGTTTTGACGATAAAGTGGGTGAGGATGAGTCCAAATAGGCGAGTTGCAGGTGCTTCAGTGCTGTCTCGTAGTCACCATTCACCTTAAACATAAGCCCCAGGCGCAGGTGGACTTCATTGGCACGTGCAAAGTCGGGACAGACATACAACAACTGCTGGAATGCCTTGATCGCCCTGCAATTGGATGAAGAGAAGACGTGAATAATGGATGTTTTCCTTAATCCGCCACACCATCGCTATTAAAACTACTATATTATGCTCTTAATTGAATAAAAATAAAAAGAACAATTTCTCTCTCATTCTCTCTCTCTCTCTCTCTCTCTCTTTCCTTCGCCTCACTTTTCCATCACACTCTCATCAAACACAGTTAACAAACTCCCTTTTTCAACAATGCAAATTTCAAGTAAAATTATCCCAACATGCAAGAAAGAAATACTATATTCTGCACTCCATTGCGAATCGTAAGAGAAATATGGGTAGATTATGAGGGTTACTCTCATGTTTCACCTCTCTTGCATTGCTCTCCCTCTTCTTGGCCAATTAACAAATTACAAAATTATATAAATTGCTGGTACTCATTTCTCGTTCTCTCCACTGTACGACAACAAGACATACCGGGAAAAAAACTAGACCATGCACAAAAATGAGGGAATACCTTGGAAGAGAAAAAGAAGTCAAACGAAAAAAAACTTGTACGCCACTTTAGGCAGATAATCATCAAGAAAAGTCGCACTCTTCTTGACCTTACCCCAATGCAACTCATCTCAATCCACATAACATACACGACTAAATGCTCCTTATGAATATAAAATGCCATTGGCACGTGTTGCATATTTTTGCACTTCCTCCTCTTCACATTTTTCGCATTGAAGCCATTAATAAAGGCTATACGTAGGTATAAACATTTAATTACTACATTGATAAGCGAATGATTGCAGTGATGAATTATATTATTTACAATTCAAATGCACCACAGCGTACTCGCGCTCTGATAAATGGTTTTTTTTGCCATATTCATTCGCAATCGTCAACGATTTTTTTTTCATGTCATTCCCACAGTGTGAAATGTAAATACATTCAGTTTTTTTTAACCCTTCACCCTAAGCGTTCCGTGAAAACTGAAAAAGTATAAAAAAGACAAACTTTTTTAGCCAATTTTTAGTTGCTTTAAATATTTAAGAGAATTCCTAAATTATGTTTCGTCAGAAATTGCTTCAGTATAAAAAAGCGATTCTTTGAGAAAAATCTGAGACAATTTCCTAACCCAGATTAGAATCACTTAAGTGCGCATAAAAATTGTGTCATAACAAGTGGAATTTAGGGCGAAGACGAGGACCCTTCACCATATAGTGCATGCGAGGGTGTGTCACGAAGGTAATCGCTTCATGAAAGAAAGAAATGCATGAGAAAAAGAAGGGTGACTCGGAGAAAGTGTTTCCCACATCGTAAATACTCTGAGGGGAGAAATGTTAATTACTTCAGCACGAAGTGTTGCAAATTTACAATAATATGATTTTTCACGAAAAGAAGTCAATTCTTTCCTCAGAAAATGAGCAACAGCTGGTGGATGATAAATTTCATCTTCAATTCAAAAATACACTCTTTTCTATCTCTCACTTTCTTTCTCTCTCTCTCTCTTTCATTTCACCATTGAAAAGACACAAAACCACAAAATGATGACCAAAGTAAGCCGTACTTAGAAGGAAAATTGTACATGGAGTGAAGAATTCAGCTTTTTATATAGATAAGCTCAACAAAAAGAAAAACATCTGCTCTTGCTTTTTCACCCCAAAAACTCTTCTGTCCGACAGTGAATAAGACATACAGATATTCGAAAGTATGCAATCAACCACCTGCTCAAGTGAATTGAACAAAAATATACAACATTTGAGGTTTTAGCCACAAAGCTATGTTTTGTTTGTATCGAAAAACTGAGGGCGAAGAAAATATATTTTCTGCAAAGTTACATTCGCCAATAGAAACTTCATGCCCGCAGGGATGATCCCGTAGAAATGCCCAAAATGTATAGGAAATACACAACCAACCATCATATTCTCCTATTCCAGCTGCTGTTTATTCGACAGGAGCAAAAAAAACACACATACGTACATACTTTAGTTTGAAATAAAAGGAGAGAGAAAAACACATTCAACAGTGTTTCTGTGCATCGAAATTCTTCATGAGGACACTCTATTTTTAAAGCCATGGAGAGAATTACCTTCGTTCATTATTGGCTCAAGACAAACAAGCCGCGCGATGGGTTTTATTAAATCTATACAATTTGGGTCTTCTGACGTGACTATTTAAAAAGAAAAATATCTACCGAGAACACACTCTGAAAATGGTGGAGAAAAATTCCTCACAACTCGTGAATATTAGTTTCATTTCTCAATGTCTCAATCATACTTCAAAATACCATACTTTTCCAAGATTGTTTACTCATCCACAAACCATTTCTCGAGCGAGAGACACACGAGAGGAAAGTGATGAAAAATAGCCTTAAGACGGAAACGCTCCACACACAGATAAACACACTTATTGGGAAATTGTGCAATGGTGTGATTTAGCAATTATAATAGCATTGTAGAGGGAGTTGTAGAAAAAAAGGGAAAATTGTCAGACTTTTTGCCATGTGCTGCTATGCTCTTTTTCACATCATTTTCATATGTGTGTATGTATATTGATGTGACATTATCAGAATTTTGCCTCTCATTCACTCATCACCATCAACATTTTCTCTCTCCGTCTCTTCTCAACCGACGCTCAGCTGAATATTGTTGCACAAATCATAGAGTAAATAAATGTTCTAGTTGCAACTATTGCACGAATGACTTTCAAGTTTTACTGCAGTTGGTGGAAATATGTCAGGGCCGCTCTTTGTTGCACATTTTCTAACATTTACAAACACATAACATACAATATATGTAGAGAGAGAGACCTCATATCGCTTCTTGAACTCAAAAAAAACACCATCACCTACAATGTATGCGCCTTGCTAATGGAATCTAGGAAAGGGAGAATTGAACACTTTTTATCACACAGTTATCTCTCTTTCGCGGCTATATCGAAGGCAAAAAAGTCTCTATCAGACGTTACACAACAAATTGATACAAGAAATTCTATTTGTCGTTAAATTACCTTGAATATTTTATACGTTAACATTGAGCACAATTATTAAATGAATTCACACAGAAATATTGTTCACGAGAATTGCTCCATCTTCATCTCTCCCCACATATTGATACATCCTTTTCTTGTGTGTGCTTTTCCCGCGAAAGAAAAACAAACTGGATGTATTCTCAACAATGGATGACGCAACACAAGAGAGGTATTTTGAAAAGAGTGTTGCCAAAATAATGCCTTTTATACTTCCAAAAATACATTAAACAAACATGAAAAAGGATAGTCAACAAAGGGATATTCTTCTCACCATATCTCACACAAACACATTAAGCACTTTTGCCTTCCTGTTTCTTCCTAAAGAGTTTCATCACTTATACATATGTACATTGACTATTTTTGGCTTGTGTGATTCTATTCCTGGTGAGAAGGCTATGATTATATTTATTTTTATCTATATATAGTACTTATCGATACCGTTCAAACTTAGTAAATCTACTGCTATTAGTATTCCTCAGGAGATGCTTGCTCAGTTCTGTTTTCTGCTTTCTTCTTCAAAAATATCTCAATTCTTCTCGAATTCGACCCTGCGACAGCAATCTAAACTTTCCCCGAGAGTGAAATTAAACATCACTTAATTTAAGCAGTTTGAGCAAACAGTAAAAGTTAGTGATTTGTTGATATAAACCATATACACAGCATACCCACGGTGTGCAGTCAGTATCATCAAATGTTCTACTTTCAGTACATAAACACCCATAATCGTAGAAGTCTTCTGACTACCCTTACTGCCTGATCTCACACCCCCTCAACAGTGCGTCCGAGGAAAGGAGCAGTGAATTGTGCTGAGAAAGGGAAAATGTGTAGCCAGAGTCTGGCTGGTGGGGAGAATGAGAAAGATTATTGGGCAGTCGTTGTTGCCATTGAGAAACAAAATGAGACAGCAGGAGAAGCATCAACACCATAACAAAATCGATCGTCCTGAATATTTCACCAGCATATTGTCGTCCCTTCGGAAAGGCAACATCGGAGCCACAGCAGAACTCTCGCTCTCTCTTGCTCTCCTCTCCGTGCCTAGCGAAAAGGAAGAGTTGTAGCAAAGTTATACAAGGCACTTGATATTGTGCGGAGAAATACAAGAGGGGTGCCTCAAGAGAGATTTTACCATATAAAATTCCGAGGGCGCTGAACTGTGCGGTGCCTTCCCTCCCTTCTCAGCGTCACACTCTCGGGTGACCCTCGACGTGCACAGAAAGGAAGGCGACAACACCGAAAATCTGCCCCGCCATCATTTTCGCAGACTGTTCACATTTTCCGGGATGATGGGAAGCTATCACGAAATATCCTCCAGCGACTTACACTTTTCCTCCCTCAAATAACACAAAAGCCATACATTTCAGTCAAAATATACAGAGAGGAAAAAAGAGGGAGGAAATCTCAATTGATGATCAATTTGAAAATATTTGCCTGTCGATGGAAAAATCACCGAGCCTTGCCGAAATACCGTTTTCCAGGCATGCGTGGAGAAGTATTTTCAAGAGTCTCACTCACAATTCGTTTTCCCATCTCTCACACCCTTGGCGGAATTTTCACCCCCCGAATTATTATTAATATTAAATTGCCCTCCATTGTACACCAAAATTCTGACTTTGCTTCACACCACAATAATTCAATATTCCACCTCCAATAAAGGATAATTACATTAAACAACCTTATTCGTTATCAGGGTGACACAGAAACTGGTGTGCTGTGGGAATTTGCATTTTTCTATCCTGAAGCACCGCAAATCTGTAATATATATGAGATTTTCCAAATATCTACATGCGAAATGTGCCAACCACCACCATTATTATCAATTCAATAATACCAAGAAACTTCGTAATCCAATACGGGAAGAATAAATATGATGGGAATAGCAAAGAAGCTCTAACTTGCGTGATAGAGAAGATATATATGCTAGTGAAATACACTATCAAATATCACTAGGAAATATAAATCCAGCAGACGAACAACACAATGCAATAGAATTGAATTAAAAAGCACGACCTTTCCTAGTCTCAGTCATGAGAAAAATTCATGAGACTTGACGCAACAATGAAAAAAAGAACACGAAGGGTTGGAAACTCGCTTTGCCTATTTTCCAAATCAACCCTCTTCAAATTCAATATAACTACTGTACTCTGTCATTTTATCAGCATTAATCACGCCAAGGCAAGGCAATACAATTTATGCAGACTCGCTATTCAATTTCATTTCAACAAAATAACCAGCAATTTTTTCCCCAGACTCAGCACGCAAAGTGCTATTAACTAGTGAAACTGTTGGTATCAGTGTTAAAAATTAAATTGAGAAATGATGACAATTCAATTGAATGTCAACCAATCCAGAGTATTGAGTTAGCCATAGAGATCAACAAGTCGTCCCGAAATCACCATGTTACCCATAAAACCATTTATAGCTCTGCATATATGCACTTTTAAATAGTCCATAATATTTTTTATTATGCAACTCCATCAGTCTTTCACGTGTCACTTAAAGAGTTCTTGTGTCAGCAAGAGACTTTACTTTTTTTTTGGAAATTGGGTTAAATTTTTGTTAATTTTGTTTATATTATGTGCAGTTTAAAGACATTGCAATCCTATTTTCAGCAAATTACTTACAGTATTAAGTTTGTCAGACATTTCATACGCCTTTAGAATAGTCATTTAAGGAATATAGCACAAATCACTTCACCCCATTTCTCGTTGTTCTCAGCATGATTTCAAACTACGAATCGAGTAAACTTTCTGATCAAGTACCTACAACAAAACTTCTTCAAACTCCTGATTAGCAGCACGCAGTGATACTTTCAATTTCACTTAATAGCTGTCAGTCTAAAAGTTTACTTTGGTGAGAACATCTTGTGAAGCTATAAAAGAGCAAGATTCCCCTTGGTAAATCTCCCTCAAAACCTCAATCAGTCAAAAAGAAAACCAGCAATCACCCATTTATTTATGCAAATTAAGCTCTGAATTAATGCATAGGTAGAAACTCACATTCACTTGAGCATTAATTTAAGATCACCCATTTGGGGTGTTTGAAGGGAAAAATGGCAAGATGGCTATTGGCTTTCTGAAAAAAAACAGACTTACATTTCAGGACAACCATCTGTCCCATCGTCTTTTTAGCTCTGTTCTTTTTTTGCTACCCATCAAATTTCTCAGTCCCTCATTCTCAAACATCACGCCATACAAACAAGGCTTGGTGAATTTTCTTCTCCCTCATTGAACATCAAGAAGTGGGCTTGTCTCCTCAAGTATCTTCGAAGGCTATAGGTACATTTCGTTTTGGAGACACCGATTAATGCCTGAAATGTTTAGAAAATAACACTGTCCATCGATATCGGGACAAAGTGTGTTGAGAAAGTGCCTCATTCTCAACGTCATCAGTATGTTAATGCTGAGAAACCATGTGGACTATTCCACCATAACGCCAATGCAACATCAACATCTCCCTTTCTACCTACTCACAATTCCCTTTCCATTGTAGATTTCTCGTCATTTCCCTCCAATAGGCAGACCAAAATAAAAGAAAAAACCGATATAAGACCATCGCGCCAGTTCTCCACTCCACTAAACCTTCTGAAATTACTATTCAACCTAAACATCTCACACAAAATATACACTCTGAATTTCTTTACAACTCCAAATAGCACACACACTGTTCGTCTCTCTCCCATATTCTCTCCCCTTTCTCGTCTCTATTCTCTCACTCGCTCGCAATGCTTGGCCTTTCATTACATTTTCCTCTACCTCTGTCATTTGGTCGGGCAATCGTCTGCACACACATTTCGTTTCCGCTAAATGAAGTATTGAATAAAAGTTGCCTTGGTAGTGTGAATTGCATTGTGTAATCGCTATACACATACACCAAACGCTGCCAACATGAAAATTGGATGGCTGAAGAAAATAACACAGGCAAATGGTCTACGTGACTAACGTGAGTTGGGATATGGCTGAATGTGTGCGCAGATTTTCTGCTCAGCTAAAGAGTCCTCCTTTTTCCCTCTACTTCCACCTTTTCTTCCCTTCTCTGTTCTCTGTGTGTCTCAAATTCTTCTCTTTTGTTGTTATGTTCTCCTTTTTGGCACAAACATCTCCTCCAACATCATTCTTTCATCTCTGCACAACACGCCAGAGTGCGAGAGATGCGCACACAGAAGGGGATTAAAATAGAAATTCGGGATTGGCAAGATAAGACCGAAGAGCATAATCTCTCGATGAGATCTCTAAGCAATATGCCAGGATATTTGCTGAGAGAAAATCCCACCCCTAAAGCCACGCATCATTGTATCCCTCAAATTATACACACACACAACATAATTTTTAGGTCAAGTTTTTCCTCTCATCTCTTGATCTAAAATCTCTTTTCGTCCATTCAATGACACACTAAAATTTATAATGAAATGCTATCGAAATTGAAGAAGAAAGTCACTGTATGATAAGTTAGCAATTATGTAACCTCGAGGAAATTGCTCAATGAAGTGTCTTGATGAGTGTGTTTCATTCATAATTGTAGCTAAAAATGAATATGTTGAAATATTTTTCACGAGATAAAAGACTGTTTTCACTTCCTGTTTGTTCTGACATTGTTACAGTCTTTCTCTCTTTCTCTTCTTCAGATACACACACCCAAAACCTTCTGGCCAATCTCCTTCGTCTTGAATATGACCCCAAAATGAGGAGCTGTACACAATTCCCCATGCCGAGGACTCTGCTCATTTCCATCCCAAGATATTTGATTTCTGAAAACGTAAAATGTGAATCTCTGAAACATCCACACCACACCGCTAGGCCTCAATGGATACAGTATAATTTGTGCTTGTTTGAGCGAAGAAATAGGAGAAAGAGCGACAGAGATGACTATTTCCGCGCTGCCCCATCGCTTGGAAATTGTTATATAGTGTATCCACTCTCTTGTGTGCACTTCTCTGACGTTGTATACCTATATATAGTGCTGTATTTATTATGAATCGTTGTGGCTCCGCTTCTTTACTTGGGGGCAATGCCCCGAAAACGCGATGACTCCCATATATACACAGCACACCACTGAATAACATCACATTCTACGTCATAGAAAGCCTTCAAAACATCCATGGTGCTCTTTTTCTATTCCACAACCAACTGACAAACTGTTTCTTTCGGCCATTTGCCTCCCCTTCTCATCATTCTCCTCCTTAATCGACCAAAATTTCTCCACCACCAACAAGAAAGCCTCACCATCTTTTCTCACATAATCGCGTGGCAAAAGGGGAACGAAGAAGTCTTGTATTCAGAGCACACAGCAATTTATCACGTCAATAGAGCAAGTTGAAGAAAAAATTGGAGGTAATTTAGAGAAATTGTTCTTCTCTTCAGTGATGGTGTCGCTCAATTGACCAACCAGCATTCTTTTTCCCACATTGCTGTGTGTCTGTTACAGAAAATTGCATTGAGAAAATGCCCCCGAGAAACCTCTCTCTCTCTCTTTATCTCTTTTCCAGGAAAGAAATTGTGTGGTTTCAGACCACTGATTACCTGGTAAAATTCCCATCAAATAGACAGATTTGTTGAGATATTGACATTAAAGAAAAGTCTAGACTAGATAACTATACTTCTGACCTCAATTTAAAGACACCTGCTGAAAAATGCTCTGCATTTTTGCCTTTTCTCCACAGTAATATGTACATATGTCATCCCCTCACGAGATAATTTACATGCTATGCACCGCAAATTCAACCTCGCCGCCCTCGTGAAAGAATACAAATCAACTTTCCTGGGATGCACGAAGAGTTGATTGAACCCCACAACTTTGCTGTATTTCTTGAGCAACCAACACATTTTTTTTCTTTCTCTCTTTTTCCAGCCTTCCTCACTCACTCTTCTTCGGACATACAACATACACTCCAAGTACATACGAAAGGCTGGCATTTCTCGTCAATTGCCCCTGAGAATGATGGTAGAATGAGATGAGGAATATTGTGTGTATGCCTCCAAACTTGCCCATTGCACAGTCTCAGCTTTTTTCCATCAGCTGATTTTCAAAAGCAAAATACAGTTGTCTTTCCATAAACATTCACACATACAAAGTGCACTTGCCAACTCTCCCTTCGCTTCGTCTCTTGTTATTAATCTTAAAATGCATTAACATGCAATTTATGCATCATAGGCAAAAGCACTAATTGCATAATAAAGTAAAAGAAACACAAGGCGAGAACCTTGCAAAACACTGTAAAACTAACATTTACAGAATATTATTTTGATAAATCATTCAAAACATATCACAGAGAAACACATTTACTCTTGACATATTGTACTTAAGTGAGAGATGTGAAAAAACAAGCAATGAGAGGGAAGGAATGAAGAAAGCCAAATAAACTGTTAAACCGAGAGAATTTTTACGAGAAATCACTTCAAAACCTTACGGTGCTCAATTCACACAGTTGCTCATTTCCCAAAATAACAGAATATAACTTCTTATGGATATGCGAAAATTGTACCTTCAACACACAATAGATCTAGTCGTGAATATAAGACTCATTCATAAAAATTCCCATTCATAACTCATGACGTCATTTGTTTCAAATGTTACATTGTAAAAAAAACTCACACACATAGAGTGTCCAATAAAAAAATTTCAAGCAATCCGTTGAGTATTGATTCATTTTATTTTCCTCAGTCACTCACTTTCACTATCATTTTCCCTACATCATATACAACCTATAAACTTTTATGAAAAATATCGATTCCTCCTGTGTGTGTTAATTGCCCAACCAATATTTCTCTGCATCAGACTAAACAACACGTGATTTCTATGTCTTTCATCATTTCCCAGTTTGCACAGACGAGTGGAAGTAAGTAATCGTGGAATCTTGAATCTTCAAGCATTTCTTAACTTCTCAACCCTTCCAAACCAATAAGAATTCCAGCAAACAATTTGATCATTTTATTCCTTCGTCTGTGGCGAGTTTGAATTATTATTGCTTATAATGTTTCCAACGACTTTTTTTTTTACTTTTGTTACAAAAATAACTGCATAATATGTTATTATTATGAAAATGTTGTTCAAATTTGACTCTGCGTCATCCTTTCAAATACTTAGAATAATGTTCCATGAAATTTGAAATATTGGTAAACAAATTTGAGTTTCACCAGATTTGTCTAAATATCTGTCCCAGTTTTGAACAGTTTCAGTTAAAGTTCAGTCTAATCAATACAAAAGGAAAATTAACAGACATTCGTGATTTTTCTCTTCTCTCATATCTCAAGAAAATCTCATTGAATATGAGAAAAAAGACTTATTGGGTCTAGAAAATTAGTAGAAAAACTATACATCGACACACTATTCCATATTGATTGTTTGATAAATAAATCTAAACCAGAGCATATAAGCTGTTCACTGCACTGTCGCGTCTTGCACGCAAGTGTCGTTTCACATGGAAATCATTGTATACACACAAAAATAATAATTGGAAATAACTCTCCGAAGCGTTAAAATTGACATACAAACTCAGACATCTTCCCGGAAATATCTCTCTCTGTCCATTCGAGTAAATCGATTCTACTATCATTTCCAAGAAGTGTGTGATTGCCTTTGCCCTCCACAAAAGTCATTTCGTTTTCTGTCCTTCCCAGAATTGCTCAATATACCAATAAAATTCATGTCATAGCTCCATATTTTGTCACTCACTTGAGATGATAGAAGAAATGAAATATAATCAAATTTCCTATGTAATCAATAAGCACAATCAACCCAAAAATAAATATATCAAGTACACAATATGTCACACTATGTAAGCTAAAATATCCACAGTAATTCTACATTGGTTGCTTTTTCCTTCATTTTTAGGTCACAAGCAGTACATAGTAAATTGATAAAATGAGCATCCACACTAGACTCTGTTGTATGACATACAATTGGAACATTTTGCACATTCAATTTACCAAACCACATCATATCACAAATACAAACGAGGCACAACATTCATATATAGAGCAAAACATTCACTCCATTCTTTTTCTTTATAGGAAAAAAACCGTGCACTCTGCTTGGAAGCGTCTTCTCTAAATTAATGGAATTGGGTCAATTTTGTTTATTCAATTAAAATCGATAACAAAAATGAAATTGAAAGTGCATCTGCCACTTAATACATTGAGCAACACTGCCGATGAGTGAGATCTTCACCCGATATTCACGCCATCGACCAGCCGGATATCCGTACAAATGTATTAATTGCAGAAGTGAAACCCATTAAAAAATTTTATGCATCATTCGTGAATAACTTTACACTATGAATCAGTACTTTTTTCGTTGGATAAACTAGTTTTACGCGATTGAAGAGTTTCATTAAATGGAAGTGAGTCGATTTTACTGGGAATTGTATACAATTTTACCGTGAAAAATCATTTACTCACACTCTCCTATTACTTGTCTACAAGTGCGAATCAACTGCAAAAATCCCCCAAGAGATCATTGTACGTTAAACTTCTTGGAATTCCAACACTATTCCCTGATTTTTTTTCTCCTTCACTCAAATTATTCGTCGAACACGAGGCAAAAGAGGTGAAAAAAGGCAATAAAGAGAGAAGATGGTAAAGAAAAAATCCATAATGGCACAAAAGTAATGGGAATTATTGACTCATATAAGTCGAGAGAGCTGTATAGGTATAAAATATCTTCCTCCTATTTACGTGTGTCTCTTTAAAATATAATCCTCCACGGCAACTCCACACAACACTCTGGCTTTCGTTCATTTGCAAAACATTGCATTCTTCAACTCTTCTCTCATGTGTGAATTTGTGTGTGACCGAGACAGATATTTTCTTCAATTCAATGGATGGAAGAAAAGTATAAATGAGGCCAAATACCTGTGCGATCATCATCGATTGCTATGGAGTGTAGAAGTACACTTCTCTTTACGCTCAACTTTTATCAGAAATCACCAATTTTCACAGTCAAATGTTAGTTTAATAAATTCAATGGATGGAACAAATCTATTTGATAAATTTCTCAAACGTGTAAGCTGTACCTATCCTGAGGGTAAAGAAAAATATAAACCAGTTTTAGATAGACATATCGCAATTTTTTGCATTTTGTTGAAGTTTTTTGAGTGTAAGAAATGTTTTTCCCATACTCTTGTGCATCTTCATGATTTTTTCTGATATTGATTCTCTTAAAAATCGATGAAGATCACACAAATAGAAATTGCAATGGAACACGATCATCAACTAAAGATAGGTTTTTTTCTAAAGGCTTTTTTTTTTAATCTAATACCTTGACACTCACATCCACAAGTCTTCTACATTACTATTTTTCCCTTTTTGGGCCAGTTCCCACTCACACGCCCAAAATATCATATCAAACCCTACCACACACTCCCACAACACCTTCCACGTACGATCAATTAATTTGAATCGCAGGTAATGATATGAAAAAGAGAAAAAGTCTCTAACACACACCCACAGTCAGACGTTGAGAATTTCAGACAGTATTCATCTCCTCTCTGTCTATCTCGCAACCCACAAACATTGGACAATCATCTTCTGTATATTCTCTCTCCCTATTTCCCATACAAAACTATCGCTCGAGACCGCATTTACCATCCTAAGCGAGCACACATTTGTGTGTCGACCGTCGACACACGGCCGGAGACCAGAGGAGATGCATAAAAGATCTTTTAGTGTATTTGTGCACATGTGTAATGACGAAAATGCGATAATAGAATATCCCCCATATTATACTACATCTCTCCTATACCAATTTTCATAGGTTTCACACTCACTCTTCTCTCCATTCCCAATACAAAATGGTTGAACCATACAAAAATTTCTTCTTGCTAACCTTCTTTCCTCAGTTTTCTGATGGCTTCACATCCACCACTATTTCCTCAGCTCCCCGTGAGCCGCCTTTGTCACACATTCACGCTAAAAACTCTTTTTTTTTTTAGTAAAATTCATTTACAACACTACTAATAGTCCATGCCCGTCGTACAGGTGTTGGGGGACACGTTATAAAGAGTCCACCAGCCAAAGCACTTTGTCTCTTGTTCTATTTCTCTCAGAGAAAAGTTACTACAAAAACTGTATTACGTTGATACTCCCAACACGAAGTATTTTCACACCTCATATCATCGATATTTTCCTTATTGAACACATTTGGGCTTCATCTTCATTTGACAACACTTAATTTTTGCATTGAGAATATAATTCGGTCGAAGTGCTTAAAAGAAAATCGACAACTTTTCCCTATATAAAATGTGGCAGCGCAAAATTTCCTTCGACGGTCTTTGTATATAACACACACTTTGGGCGCGATGGAAAAAAGGGAGGAAGATACACGGCAGCATACAAAATTGACGAATAAACTCCTCTTTTCCACCCAAAAAATCACACACACACAACATACACTGAAAAAGTCACTTATTTCTTAGATTTGTGATGGCTCAATAAATAAAATAGATACTCTTTTAACTCTCCACATTAATTTCTGGTATAGTTATGTGTGGCTTACTTTAAAAAATATACTTTTATAATTAGAGAAAGCGCTGAACGTGCAGCACTTCTGAACACAACGGCCCTTCGATAAAAACTGCCTCTCGACACAACACTCGGCTATGCTTTCCGATGAGAACGAAGAGAAATTTTCAAGAGAGAGAGAGAGAGAGAGAGAGAGAGAAGCTCGCGATTCCCCTTCAGCACACACAATCATCCTCAACACACTACCGCAAAACCCCTCTTTCCATCATATGCTCTTCGTCAATTCAAGCCAAACCTTCGCAAAGCAGAACGAGACAGAAAGAATCCAACATGTATTCTGAGAATGCAGTGTGTAGAGAGAGAAACAGCGTGAAAAATAGGAGAAGCAGAACACACCACGTCATACACTGTTAGCAGTTTAACGTGAAAAAGGTCTTATTCCACTGAATTCCCACAGACGGGGAGAAACCAAGTTGTAATATGGAAAATTCATGCCGGAAAGGGCAAATTTGTCCTCATTTTACCATCAACTTCCGGATATTGCGTGATTTTTATCACTTCATCAATTTTAAAATACGGCCAAAGCAGGGAAATTTGCAATTTCTGCCTAAATAATCACCATCTTCCGACTAGACAGACAAAATAGTGTGTACTAGGAATTTACTACAGTTCCCTGGAAATATGTGTAACAAACATCACATGTGAGAATCGTCATCGGAAAAATAGAGATAATGGAAACACACATAAGGTATGGTAAATACCAATAGAACACCCAAATTACGCAATATACCACACACAACCACGTGTCTATTTAAATTACATGGAATCAAATGTGCACAAATATTATATTATCTCTCAGTTAACCAAAAATTATCCACTTTTAAGAGTTACGCATCAATTGTAAAATGTTTTAATTTTTAAACGACGATATTATTCAAAAGCTTGTATGTGTAAAATTAATTCTACGTTGGAAAACTTCTAATGTCTCAATCAGCGAATCAAACTTAGATGAGTCTCAAATATTCTTCCTCAACAAGTTATTGATTAATTTGCTGTTCGCCCAAAAACTCGTTGCCTGACGTATTGAACATATTTGATATACCGAAAATGTCTCACAAAAGAAGAGATAATGCTTTTAATCAGAGATCCGTTACTTTCCTAAGAATTTTATACACGAAATTGAGCAATCTGAAATTGTCCTGCACAATTTCCAAAGTCTGGCGTCCTCAGATTCACCTAAACTCACCGCTGAAGAGAACAAAAAAGACTATCGCTTGGGGGGCGCAAAAGCCCCCAATTGTAAAAGCGACTAAAGCAATCATGAGAGATTGGGATTACAACAAAACCATGCCCACAAGCCAGACACACACATTTCCGTTTGATTGCGACTGATATTGTGATATTTTTTGGGAGCTTTCCTGCGAAACTGGTGGACTGCAAGTGGCCAGATCGGCCCGTGTGTGTGCGTCTCATCAACCCCGGGAAGAAAAAGAGAAGCAGAAGAGGCGCGACTGGAAGAAGCGCGGCTAATGATGAACACAGGGAGGATGAGTTTATTGTCTGACCTTGTTGTTTTTGACCGCTAACCTTGGATTTTGTAGACATTTCTGCACAATATCATCGCGATGTTTGCGGTGTGTGCCAAAGAGACACAAGGAGAATAAAAAACGAGACACCTTGCATGTGATATTTTGCGAAAAACGGACCCAAATTAACTCCAAAGAGTCACTCACCGGCACAATGAACGTGTGGCGATCAAAACAATCACACTTTTCGACACTACATCACCAATATTACTTCAAATACTGCACTTCACGGACAGTGGGATAGTTTTATTGTCTGATTTTTACACCCAAAACTCCCAAAATATGTTCAATGTTCACAGGAGAAAATGTGGAAAAGCGCTCTCACGAAATTTCATTCAGTCACCGCCACTGAATTGAGCCAGACAGGAATTCGATGTATGTATAGAAACCCTATATAAAGCCAGTATAGAACATATTCAGACGAGTTCATGACCCTGGGAAAATTGGAGAAAGCGCAAGACGAGCCCTGTGAAAATCACGAGGGAAAATTGCGCACAGGAGACGCCCAAATGTTTACACATATTTTTAAACCGGCATTCTCTCTCCTTTGCACATAACTATTTTCACCTGAAAATCACCCACAAAGCAAGTTTTTTTCTAAAAGACACTTTGTCACAACATAAACCATGTTTGAGTACATATTTTGGACAATAAAAGTGTGAAATTGATCGTAAAGTCCTTTCCGTGAGTTCATATTCTTCCCAGAAATCTCAAATTTCCGCGAAAAACTCCTCATAGTATCTCAAGACAATTTCATGCTAAAAGTACGAGTGATTTGTCTTCATATCCTCTACTGAAGCCCTGTGTTCTTATCATTAGACAGAGTAGCGGAAACCATTCCTCAATTGACTCTCTCACTCTCTAAACTTCCTGACGAAGACGGAAGTGCAAATGCGATATTTATATTATCAGACAATCTTTAGACATATCACTGTAATAACTAGTTTATAAACAATATCCAGACTCACCATCTGTACGCGTTGTAGTGGAAATACACGAGTCCCAGGCCGTAGAGAAAAGCTGTGTCCTTCCAGTGATCATTTTTCAGATTGTAGAATTTCTGATAAGCGCTCAAAGCTGAAAGAACGGTCTCTAATTTGCTAATTTCTCTTCTTTAACTCTCCTATGATCATCTCACCTTTGGGGTACTGCTCGAGGAGGAGATGGAAATGGCCAAGTTTGCAATATGTCCGGGGATCGATATTGATGTCTTTGGAGGAGTCATCAGAAATCTCCTTCAGCTCCTTCGGTTCGTCCTTCTCGTCTTCCTTGCTGTTCACCACCTTCATCTCCACATCATCGGACTTCACGTCGTTCTCCTCCAACTTTGGCTTCTTGGGCAAGCTCTCGCCACACTCACCATCCGCCTGCTCATGAAGTTCACTCTTGACAGCCTCTTTCGGCTCTTCTGCATCACCTTGTGCTTTCTCCTCATTTCCGGACACATCTTCACCCTTTTTCTCGCTGAAATCCCTTTCTTTCTGCGACTGTGCCTGCACCAGCATCCGCTCCAGGTACTTTATTGCCTATTTTGGACAAGAAAACCACCACAATACATGAGAAAAGCCACCGAAGTTGATGAAAATTCGAGATAACCTTTAAGACAAGTGCCTGCTTCTTCGTTTGCTCCGGCGACGCCAATTTGAGGAATCCATACTGCCGGCTAGATTTAAAAGACAATCATTAGTCCTCCAAGCACCATACAGATCAGAACCGCCCGGTATTTACTGAATTATAAGCCTTTTATAAGCGGAAAATGCCCACCAACCTGTCAAGCTCGGAGAGAACGTGAAGTTCTTGGGTGGAAAGAGTGATCTCCTCGTTGAAATCAGGAATCATTCTTTCAATGTCTCTTTGTATGCACACTCTGTTGATTCTGAATCACACAGATTGCCCACAAAATGCACTATAATGAGATTATTAGCACCTTTTACTCGATAAACTGATAAACACACATAAAAAATCCTCCACGCGCGGCCATTTTTCAGCCATCTGCCGGATTTTCAGACAACCACTCTTGACGTCCACCCGTAAGTTCGATCCTAACCTCACTTTGCACTGCACGTGTGTTTTGATTTTTCCTGCTGAAATAAATATTGTATTTTCCAGAAGAAAACCATGGAAAAGTGAGTATTTTCCGTTGGCACTCTGTAGATAATGAGCTTACCTAGCAATTGCGGATTTCAGATATACCGTGCCCAATAAACTCCCGGCGAAAAAGGTGTCCATCCTCGCACGTCGTCGAACGAGGATAACAAAAGAGAAAAATCTCGCCAAACTTCGGGAAGACACGCGTAGAAAGATCTTGCGGAAGAAAAGACGTGCATTCAAGAAGCCCGAGGCATTTATCATGGAGTACATAAAGGCTGAAAGGGATGAAAAGCGCATTGAGAGGAGATTGCTGCACTCAAAGCGCTTTGAGGTGAACGTACCGCAATCATCAGTGCTGCTTATCGTGAGACACCGCACGAGGAAAATAGCATCGAAACATGTTGACAAGGTGATGGGGCAGCTTCATCTCAAGGCACAGCATGCGGCTGTTTTAGCAAAACCGACTGCAAGAGTGGCCGCAATGCTCTCCATCATTGAGCCTTACGTGACTTGGGGCACGCCGAATATTCACACGGTGAGAGATTTGATCTTCAAGAAGGGAAAACTCATGATAAACGGTCGACTGGAGACTATACAGTCCAACGCGATGATCGAGGAGGCTTTTGGCGATCTAGGCATCATCTGTACTGAGGATATCGTCCATGAACTATTCACGGGCGGAGAGAACTTCGACAAAATCAATGAGAAATTGAAACCCTTCAATGTGAGTATCGATACTCCTTTCTTTGGTGTTATTAGGATGCAATATCAAGTAGCAAAATTCCACTTTGCAGATGAATGCCCCGCGCGATGGATGGAAAAAGAAGCTCGTTGTCAGCTATGCCAAGGGCGGCGAGTACGGAGATCGAGGAAATGCGATCGATGAACTCATTGATCGATGTATGTGAGGATTTCTAATAAAAGATTGTAATTTTTCCGACAAGAATTTCCACTGGACGGAGCAGATTAACCATCAGCAACACCTCTGATCGGCCGTATCTCATTCCGAAAGGCAATTACTTACAGAATTAGCATTGTCTTATCGGCGAATTTCGTGGGATTGTCGCAGATTTGCGTGGATTCACACTCATGCTCAATGATCCCAGTGAATTCACATCTCATCAGCATTAGTAGCAAGACAGTCACAGTCATTTGAGAATGTCTCGCAGTCTTGTTTCTCCTCCATGGATCGTTAATTCCGCCCTTTTTTGAGTGATCTCCCGATCGAAGGTTGTGCCTTTAGTGATAAAATCACACAAGATCACTGATTATTTCTTGAACAGATACCAAAGTCATCTATTGGTGAGTGACTAATTTTACATAATTGTCCTCTTCAAGTCCATTTACCACTCCTCATCGACAATCAAAAGTTAAGCCATCATCACTTTCTTATGTTTCAAGTCGTGTCATCGATAAGAATTTGTGCAAAAGTGCTTTCGTAAATGGAAAGAAGAGATCGACAAAAGCAAAATATCATGTTTCGCCTGATCTGTTTTCCTCTTTACCATATTTTCCACTCAATTTCCCTCGGAATTCTCCACATCAGCCCACCAAAAGCTTCTCTTTGAACATCTTTCAGCACCTTTCTCACTGCGCTTCATGCGATTTTTCTCAATAGATTCCACTTACAAGATCACAAATTTTCTCGATGAAAAGATTTTTCATGAGACGCCATTTTGTGTTTTCTCATCATCTTTTTTCTCTCCTCTGCAACACATTTACAAATATATTTTCACGGCGAATTGTGTGTGGGTTTGTCTCTCTCTCTATGTAAAAATAACGTCCGAGTGGAAAAATGCTTCTTGTTTTTTCTGATGGTACGGGTGGCACATTTTTCTGACCTCCTCCTCAACAGAGAAGAAAACATGATCACGGAGATCGTGATCGTGTTTTCTTGCATGTTCCCCAAAATGCAGAGGAACATCGCGATCGCCACCTGCTGAACTGATCTCTGCGCACATCCAGACGATCCATGATCTGTATTTCCCAGAGAGGGACAGAGAGAGAGAGAGCGAGAGAGAAAAGAAGACAACTAATGGCAATAAATACTTTTCCTCCAAATCGACTCTCGCTATTTTTACCAGCAATGAATGAGACATTTTCAACTATCGCGCTTCGGAAACACTAAATAATATCTTTCTCATGTTTTCTCTGCTCCATTGCAAAATGCCTGTTTTTCCTCCTCTCTTGTTTTCATCACCCACTCAAGTCAATCTCAGACACCATGTTCTAATCATTGTTATTTTTACATCAGCGTGAAAGAAAATATTGAAAAATTATGGAAAAATCGCGTCCCGTAAGAAATCGAAGGTATTTTTTCGTGTTCCTCGCTTATTTTATTTACCTATAAATGCACCCGTTTTCCCTGTTATTTTGTTCTTGTTTTGTTACTTTTGACTGCTTCTTAAGATTTTGCATGTGTTTCTTTTTCTCTTATTCGCGAGTCATTTCTTCAGTAATGACAGGATTTTTCCATGCAACAGGAGAGCCTGGCCGCCAGGAGATATTCACAGGCCTGTAAAGCGACTCTTCACCCCGGAAATTAAGAGACTCCTCAAGGATTGGCTCATCCGACGGAGGGACAACCCTTACCCGACACGACAGGAAAAGACGGAAATCTCTATGCAAACTGGATTAACGTACACTCAAGTAAGCACACAAATTAAGACAAGACTCTCGCAATTTTCAACAGATAGATTGTGTTGTGGATAATTACAATTGATTGCCTCTTCAACAATTTTCCTTAATTATGCTTCTGCTCTCATAATCTCATTCGCAGATTTGTAATTGGTTCGCGAACTGGCGCCGAAAGCTCAAAAACTCTGGCAAGGAGCCGGCCAAGAAGACTTGGGGTCACTTGATAAAGAACTACAACACAAATGCTAAGGGAAATGTTGAACAAGTACTGAAGAACTTTATCCGAACTCTGCAGAAAATTGTTCAATTTACTTCTCTGATTCTATCCAACAGTTTAGCATCTGTTCAGGCGATAGTATTTGGGGAGATAATTCACCACGAGCTGATCCTGATTACTTTGATCATCGCGAAGAGAGTGTCGATGAGAATGGCGCCTCGTCCAGTCGAAGTTTCGGGCAGCAGAATGATCGACTGAGTGTGTGGGGATCCTTTGTGTCCGAAGAGATCTCATTGGGAACGAAGGCGAAGTACAAAAGCCACATTATGGAAAAGTATCTGCATGACGTGGAGTCGGAGCAGAACAAACTGGCGATGCCGGAATTGTCCAAGTGGCTCGAGAGTACGGCCAATTTCACGCCGAACAAGAACAATTACATCGACTGGCATCCGGAAATTGGGCGGAATGATAAGAAGCCGAAGCTCGACGGTGGATTTGATTTGAAGTGTCATCAGAAGGAGGAACTCGACGCCGCAGAGGCGCTCACGAGTCTTGCCGGCAATTTCCGCGGTAGGAAATCCCTGCACGGGAAGTAATGAGCCTTGGAAGGCATGTGATTACTTAGGACTCTTAGTGAATTTTGGATTCTTTGATTTTTCTGACTCCTGCTTGAGAAGTTTGCATTCCAGTGATATCGCTTTGGTTGTTGCGCGTGAGTGTGAGAAAATTGTTACTTTAGGAGAAAATAAAACCTGATAAATAGTAATATTTCGTATAATATTCCTCGAAAGTCTACTTAAATCCTTGGAAAAGATCACTTTTCCGGTTCTTCACACTTCTTCGCGTGCGCTTCCAGCATCCGGACGATATTACTTTGATGCCCTTGCATCTTTCCCACCAAATCGCCAGCGGCACTCTGCAGGACACTCACCAGCTGCGCCCGAACCATGTCCAGACCGGGCAGAGTTGCGTAATCCATAAACTGATTCCTGCTGAGAATCCTATCTTCCGCAATGGCACCAATTAGTATCAATTGCGGGATCTTCTTGGAAATCTTCACCATCTTTCCGGCCTCTCCGTCAGGACTGAAGACAATGGCACACTGAGCGCGGAAGAGCGGCAGAATCTTCTCATATTTCGTACGTCTGAGGGCGACTGTCAAAACCTCCGTGGGATATTGCTTCAAATGCATGTTTTGCCGGTGGAAGAGCACCCTCGCTTTGAAGTGATCCTCTGCATTGATGGAGTTTATATGAAAGAGCCCCACACAGCGGGAGTGATTGAACCAGTTGGATACTTCTTTGGCAATGATTTCAACATAGGGATTTGTCTTCTTCGTAGTTTGTTCTCTCTTTCGCTGGCAAGTCTCCAATGTGATGGGTGGATACACATAGATGGGCTTTGTGACAGCCTCCACGAGAGCTCGAGTGTAGTGTGGTTTCCGTGGTCTCTGAATGTTGATCTTCCCCCGGAATCTCCTGGCCAACACCAGAGGAGTTTGAGTCTGAAGAAAGACTGTAAAAAACAGCTTTTCACCCTCACAATTCCATTAAACCCAGCTGTCTACTCACTTTTATTGAGCATTGAAGCCATTATTGATACAATTTAATGGATTTTCAATTAAATTACGTGAGGAAAACTACTTTTTCACCGTGAAAAACACCAACCATCCGCCAAGATTGAGGTTATGGGAGGTACTTCACACTTTATTCGCCAGGTGGCCGATACGCTTTTTTTATCCCTTTTTAAATGTAACGGTTGAGTCGACGAATTACCCAATGAAAAAACGCCAAAATTGAAAAGGACATTCCCAGCGGCACTCCTGAAGCCTTTATCCACGCTGCAAGACTGCGAAAGAAGCAGAATGAAGTGAATTTAGAACTCCTCGGCAGACCAATGTGTAATATAGCGATATTTACTCATAAGGATCATCGGAAATTGTGTAACTTTGTTTCATGCGAAGATTTCCACACCTCACGATTCTCACTGGCTTTACAGGAATATCATTCGTGTTGGTTTTCACCCTTTCAATATCATGGACAATACCTTGTCCTTCCACGACCTTCCCGAAGATTGTGTGCTTCCCGTTCAGCCAAGGCGTTGCCACTGTTGTGATATAAAACTGGCAGCCGTTCGTATTTGGGCCTCGATTTGCTGCCAAAAAGGACCCAAGAGAATTTAAATTTACCCCGGAAACTGATATAGTTGTGCAGAACTTACCCATGCCGATAAATCCTGGGCCGGAGTGCAAGAGATCGAGATTTTCATCGTCAAATGAATCGCCATAAATGCTCGCAGATCCTTGGCCATTGCCACTGATGATGTCTCCTCCTTGAATCATGAATTTCTTGATAATTCGATGAAATGTTGTGCCGTTGTAAGATTTTCCATTAATCCCTTTCAAGCAAATCTTACGGAAGTTTCTCACAGTTTTTGGAGAATTCTCACCAAACAATCCAATTACAATTCGCCCCAAATCTTTTCCATCATGAGAGACATCCAAGAAGACTTGTGAGGTGACTTTATAGGTCTCTGCATTGGACTTGAAAGGAAATATTTATATGATCATTTATCCATTTATATACAATTTTTCTCAACTTACATAAGTAATCCATATATAAAAACATTGAATAAACAGAATGAATTTCCAGAATTTCATTATGCCGAATATTGATGTTACTTTGTCTGATATTCTTCTTGCACTGACCATAACGTTTGGCACTGCTCCTAGGCGATTCCATAGAAATGCAGTGTGAATATTGATTAAATTTAATTGCATGCAATCACCTAAAAAGTTTCATAATACAAGAGGTTTTTCTCAACTCAACTCGTACTCAAATAAGCAACTCACAGTACTTTTCAATATCAGGGTATTTTGGGAAATTCATTTCATTCTTCATTTTCTTAGACTTCTTAGATACCTTCAATGAACTTTTGAATTGGCGGTAAAGCGTTATGCGCACTCTCGCGGAAAAACTCACCTGTGCCTCCTACTGCCGGCAACG
This sequence comes from Phlebotomus argentipes, assembly GCF_947086385.1. NCBI lineage: Eukaryota > Metazoa > Arthropoda > Insecta > Diptera > Psychodidae > Phlebotomus > Phlebotomus argentipes. Next base: position 521,377 of record NW_026776181.1, on the reverse strand, counting down.
CCGAAACGGTGGCTTTTGGTAGCATAGTGACAACACGTCATTGTTTTTTCAGTACTCAAAAAATAATTGAAGAAGTTAAGACGTGCCTAGACGAATAAACTTTTCTTCTGGCGTGGAAAAGGTGGCAAAAGTGCGTTGGAAAATGAATTGAGGTGTGCCCTAGAGTACTGGAGAACAATGCGAAAAGTGTTTCCCAAGTGCTAAACGCTCCCAAGTGACGCCCCAGTGACGAGAAAAATGAGTGTTTTCAGTGATTTTCAGCGAATGTGGGAACAGAAGTTCCCCCACAAGAGCCTCTCGGATGCCTGGGAGCAGGACGTGAGAGCAAGTCTGTCGCGACACCGCCAGAAGATCGATGAACTTCGCGAGGAGTTGGAGCAGGAGACGCTCTATGTGGAGTACCTTGAGCGTCTCCTCAGCGATGTTGAGAAGCACCGCGAAGCGGGCGGAGACCCCAAAGCACTCATTGAGGCGGCCACACCTTCGCCGGGTATCCTGGCTGGCGAATCCACCGCTCCTGAGACCTCCAAGAGCGATGAAGATGTAAGTGATATAACATACAACTCGTTTTTGTGCCTCCGTGGCCTGCTTTTGGGGCCACCTTAAGACATCTCTTTACATAACCCAGGCGCCCGCGGTGAAAGTTGCTCCGCGACGCGATTTTTGTGGCTTCAGGCGTGTTTCCGGAAGTGCCAGAAGTCTGCTCGACTGGCCAATTTGCCCAATATTGCCATTTGCACACTGATTGCATGGCATTTTTGATAGCGCTCCACCACTTCCTGTTCAACTTTCTTGCATTATTCCACACACACACACACTCGGATTTTCTGGTCTTGCTTGCACTCTCTGCAAATGCCTTCGCATTCCCTTCGCCGGGAGCAGAAATTGCATTGCTTTTGACACCTGTTTAACATGAGAAGCCCTTCGTGGCCTACGATTCTCGCCAGAACATTTGAAAAGGAAGTGGAGGAAGGAAATTATTCAGTTAAAATGATACTTGCGAACCTCGTGAATTACTCACTCAGTCTTATCAAGTATTGCTGTCTCTTCCCACTCCGTCCTCGTGGCTTTCCCAAGAACTCTGATAACGCGCCCGCTAATAACGTTGTCCAGTCTGTTGACTCTTTTGCGATGGCAAAAGCTTTAGATACCGAAGAATTCACACAATGTCGCATTTATATAGCATTACTCGCAAACAGGCCTCCAAACTCTTTCGAGGAAATTTTGGTTTTACTTGGAAATGTGAGAATTAATGGAATTCATAAACTCTCCTAACTCGAAGACACCTACAAGCACACTATATTAAAATGTAGTGAATAACGCTCAATCAAAGTATTCTAAATTTACTTTGATACATACAATTCCTTTAAGAATTGCAATAGAATGCCCTTTAAAAGATTAAGTATAAATCTGTTCATCTAGCAACCTGAATTTTAATGAATTCCTCACTGTTTTAAATTACACAAATTGTAGATTTACTGACTTAGTAGTTTCATTTGAATTCTACTAATTCAGGGATTTAACGCAAAATCAGTATGCGAGTAGGCGGAGCAATCTAATGGGCGTATACTTGAGTAATCACATTGATTTTGCGAACGTAGAATCAAAGTTAGCATAATTATTCAGACATTCAATTACGTGCAAATTTGCTCCGCCTTCTCCCTATATTTGCAATTTGGCTTTGAAGTTTATTTAAAGTGTATTTTGATAGGAAAATTTCATAGTAACTTCAAATTGATTCTGATTGTCCTTCACTTGCGTGCAGTTTTGCTTCAAAAGCGTATAATAAATGGATTTGCGTGTGCAATCTATACCTACTAGGCATTGAAAAAAATGTATTTAGTGTAGAGTACAATTGCGCTACTCTTGGAGAAGGTGTTGCACAAAGATATTTTTATTAGGCCGCAAAAGCTCAGATCAGGTACGGTGTTTTGTGATGTTCAGATTTTGAGAATTGTTTTATTTACACAACTCACAATCGTTCTCATCGCACTTTTACTGCGAAAACTTGAACACTACAAAGGGTCAGTCAGTGTGAGAGTGGGAATTCAATAGCGATTGCTTCCAGAGCTTCCAGATAAGATTGAACTTGAGACTCTCTCGCGGACAGTGCGGGTGTGGAAATGTATAGACAGAGAGTAGTGGAAGTTAATTTTTTTATGCGCATTGATGTATAAAATTGTGCATGTAATTGTTGGTAAAATTCCAAATTATTTTATTAGAAAAATCGCGAGGGGACAAACACACTGATACTGCCTTTTTTCGCCACCTCAACTCTCTCGAATTCCGGTGGAGCTTTTCTCACTCTGAATAAATTCATCGCATTCAGTCGGTGACAATCTATCGTGGTGGAACAAAGTCAAGTGAAAAGAGAGGATTTCACTATCACTCTCTCAGCACTTTCATATACACATTCCTGGCTAAGGAATTTTGCAAAAAAAATCATTGTCAAATGCTGATTGAGAAAATACAAATCAGTGTATAAAATTTGTTTTCCTTACATTGACTTTTTGGGTGTCTGTCAACCGTGAAAATCGTCTGACACTTAGGCTAAGAGAGTGTCCACAAAAAGTGGAAGTGCTGGAAAGGTGTTTTTCATTGGAGAGAAGACGAAAAAACGCAATTGTAATAAAGGAAATTGCCTCATTCGGTGGCACCAAGGGTCATTTTCCTGCATTTAGTGCGTGTGATGGAATTGAGGGCGATTAACAATATAAGTTCGTCACTCCCGCAGGAGGGAAAACATTAGGCAGAATACACGACATAGTGTTTGGGAACAAGGAAAAATCAATATCTGGAAGTTCCAGTGTAGTTACGTATGTTGTCTGCGCTCGTATTGGTACGTCTCCACTTCGCAGCTCACCGCAAAATACGTGCAAAGTGAACGTGAAATCTAAAGTCACACGACGAATATCTTATCGTTGAAACTGATAAGAGGAGTGGTGAATGTAAAGAGTTAGTCTTGAACAATACACCGCTGGTATTTCACCAAGTTTCAGTTCCTTGGTCACATGGAGAAGCTCCGTGTTGAGTGCGAAAAGTGCCATTGTTCTAGCAACATCTACATATAATTTCAAGGCCATTATAAAGGATATCAATATGCTTTCAGTGTCTGATAGGATAAAATTGTGGTCTAATAAGGTAAATGTAGGGAGGCAGAATATTTCCTTTTTCTAGAATTTAAAGGTTTTATCCAATAATCATTTGTGTTATCACTTATCTCTCTCTCTCTCTCTCAGTCCCTGTGTTTCTGATTAAGAAAAAATAACTGGTGGTGTGATACTGTTATCCGCTGAAAATGTGAACACTCATTTTATTTTTTGCTAGACAACAATGTGTGATGATCCAGGTGCATAATAAAATTTCCGAAAAAAATATTTGTGGTAACAGGATTGTTTTGAAACACTTGAATTGACCAGAAGACTTTCAGAAAAAAGCAATTTGACTTATATTTTCCATCTCATTTTCATAGAATATCACGCAAAAGTATAATTTATATCCATTTACGCACAGTTGTGATACATATACAAACCTTTTCGCCGTTCCTTCTTGGTGAAAAAGTAGGAACACTGATGAAACGAAAAAAAACGATTTATGTAGAACATTTTAGTAAATTCTCGTAAAACCTTGATTTTCTACATAAGTAATATTATATGATTATTTTAACGACGCAATTTATGTCTTGACTTTGATATATTTGCAAATTCTCTTTGCTTATTCATACGTCAAAATCCACAAATCCGTTAAATAGTGTGAAAGTTAGTGTGTTTGCTGGTAAACTAGAAGATACTGTGTAAACAAACACTTACAAACTTTCACTGAAAATTGCTGGAATTTTTATGGATGTTATTTTTATAGAATTTCATCTCAATTGCTCGTTTACAGACAACAAGAGTTTGGCTTATCAAAATTTCTCACGAGACTACAAATGACATGAAATGGAATGTTGCAGATGGATCAAAACACATTTGAATTAATTTATGATCATTCCTAATAAGTCAAAAATGAATTCACAATTAAGATTGGTAAAATCTAGAGTGTAGACAAATTACTTATTGACTGACTTCACTCAATGGCTAGTAAAAGAAATCCATGGGCTATTTAGGAACTGTTTATCTTTACTTTAAATTCAGCTGCTGTTTCCCAACTAGCGCTAATAGCTTTCTAATTTATTTTCCTGGCAAACAAAATGGCAACTAATTTGTTGTGAAGATTTCTTAAAGAATTCTAATCAACACACACAACTCTTCAGTTTATCTGCAAACCTCTCACCACGGAACACACATTAATCTGTTTCGGTGACTGGGTCACCAGCAACACTGCGTCGTGTGTTCTCTCGAGAAACGGTTTTTCTTCTTCCTTTATCTACTCACCTCCACCAATATTTGCCTTGTTTGAATTGGAATTGTGGAATAATGTGTGTAATGTGTCTGCAAAATGTGAATAACATGCAAAGTAATGAGAATTTGCCGCGGGAGTTGAAGTCAAAGTGAGACTGAGATACATGGAAAACAACACTTGTCACATATTATTCTACTCGTGACACTCTTGCAGACATTAATTGTAAATCTTCTAGGCATGTGAGATTCTGTGCTATTGCATTTCCCATCCATGAGAGAGGGAAAAATGGGATAAAATATAAGTTGCGGAAAGACCAGAGAGATAAAGTTACGGTCAAAATAATTGATGCGATAAGTTGAAGCGGAATAGACAATTAAGTGAATATCATAATAAAGTAAGGCACATGTGTTAGATTAGGCATTTGCGATATGCTCTAGCTTCATTAATGAATAGTGTATAGGTTTTTTTTTAATAAATTCACAATTTTCTTCTGTTTTCCATCCTACAGAAAACGCTGATATCGGCGGCGCCGAGTCTAGACACTGCAAACAAATCGAATGGCTCAAAGTCCTCTAACGACAAGGGGGAGAATGACGAGGGATCAAATGCCACCAAAAGGAGTTTAGTGCAGTTGCGTCGCGATGGACCGCTCAATCAGTGCATCAATGAGTTGTCGTCAAGAAAGTGCTTCAGTGAAGTGCCACAGGAAGTGCGTGATGGCCAAGAGAGTGTGGCAAGTCCCACTAAATCGCGTAGGAATAGTCAGAATGATGCACTTCCTGCCACACCCTCACACTTTGTCACTGTTATCGAGGTGAAGGAGACAAAGCCAATCGATTCAGTGTCATCTGCTCCCGTGGCGACAGCCGAGGAAGATTGCGATGATATCGCTGAGGAGACGGCAGTTGTGACGAGAGAGAGTTCGGGTGGTGATGAGTTGAGCAGCAGGAGCTCCTTCCTAGGTGACGGAAGGAGTGTGGACGCTGGCGAGGGGACCTTCTTGGACAAGAAGTTCAAACCGACGCTGCCGCCTGGATTACCGCAGGATGTGAAGAAGAAAGTTCCGCCTCGGTGAGTAGATTTTTCAGGCTCTCTAATCTCTGCTCAACATTTTAATTACCTTTTCGCCTCATTTTTCTCCGTGATACTACATGAGAGTTTATAGGATTGTCACTAATAACAGTGCGTAGTAAAATATGACGAGTTAATTTACACTTCCGAAGAGAGCCACTCTCTTGATTGAGTAACACATACAGAAGAGTGAAAATTCGTAAAATGCATGGAGGAAGTGAGTGAGGAAAAATAATGTCAACAAGTTATTGTATAATACCATTAAGATATGTATATATGTTTGTGTCTATAGTGACTTCTTCAGTAATTTATTATATTGCTGATTTTTTGTTCATGATGTCTTTCTCTTTGGCTCACGGCAAGGCAACACGCGCATTTTTCGTGCTATGTTGCCATCTTACAGCTGCAGATGACAACATCTGAATGTGTGTGTGTGTGTGTCACCACACGAATGGAGAAAGTTCTCCACGCTGCTCTTTAAAATATTTTTATTATTTCATACTGATATGAAATTAAAGCAGGAGGCCGCATAAAATTCAAGAGACTGGTTTTCTGGTGGATGGTAATAAACACGAAACTGTATGGAGAAATTGTTACATTATTTGCGTTTTCATGTTATATACAAAAGAGGCTTTTCGACAATAAAATAAAGTATATAAAAAACGACCATAGAGACGATTGAGAAAGAACGCACCAAAGATCACACTGAATCGTATGATCAATATTTAACGTATGTCTTAAAATCAACAATAGGAAAAATCTATATTGTGTTATGATTTCAAATAACACTCTAGCAAAGAGTGAATTGAAGACATGGTAAGAAATACAGGTATTAAATGATAATTATCAATTCCACCACACTAAAATTTATGAGTAAAATTGCCTGTAAAATACTAATTTGTAGTAGCTATAAGGATTGTAAAATTCAGAAATAAGCGATATAAGAGCCTATTTCTTGAATGAATCAAAAGAATTCAAATCAATAACAGTGTTAAATAAACTTCAGATTCTTTATCTATTGCAGAGAACGAAAACAAATTGTTCTTGTATACATCTTTTATACATGTATTCAAAAATCACACTGTTGTTAATGTAATATTAGGTTTCAAGAAAATTTTTACAATATGTGCTTCAGAGTCGTACAAAAAGATTGCAAATGTAATTTACTTTGCCAACCTGCAAATAAAAAGAGAAAAATTGACTAACATTGTACTTTCAATGGAGTTAACAATCAGATTCCAATGTGTCTTCATGTTAAATTGTTCATTCAATTTGTATACATACATTTTTGTATGTGAGTAAAGTCAATACAAAAATATTCAGCACATACAAATTATCTTACAATGTTATAGGTCTTTGCATATAAAGAAAATCTTTCTTTATTATTACTTTTACTCTCGATCAGAAAGTAATCTATCTCAATTATTTCACCAATTTGTTTCTGATTATTATATTCATTAAAGGAAAATTGATTGTATTTAAAAGATTGTGGGGTTTTCAGTTTGTATTTAAACTGCTGGGAGAAATTGGAAAAGTGTCACGTTGCTTGAAAAAGTATAAAAGTGTAACATGTTTTAGTTTATATACGAAACGCGAGTAACATGATCAAGTTGATGACCTCCAAAGCTATTAAATTGCAACTACTTCTATGTACAGTATTTCGCATTTGTATGCACAAACTCTTGATCTATTGCTCTCGTCTAAACATTCCCTTTAGTCTCTTTGATATTTTTCCACCGCAACTCAATTAAACAGCCTATTACTTACCCTTTTTAATGTATAATGTGAAGGGGTGGCAACAAATTGGATAATATTGCGTTAAGGTGGCATTTCATAAATCTTTTTCCACACCCTTCTTAAATTACCTTTGTTTGGTCACGCTCGTAACACTATTCTATACACATTTTTGCCTTCATCAATATTGCAGACGAGAAGTGCCTTCAAAATGGTTGTGAGGTTTGCATTTCACTGGTGGCTCATCTCCTATTCTGCCGGCATAAAAATTGCCTGTACTGTGTGTAGTAGATTAACATGAATATCATATTGCACCTTAAATAGCTTAGCCGTATGCCAATGACTGTGTGGGAAATGGCGCGGAAGGACCGCAAAGGGAGGCTGATAGATAGGGACGGAGAAATATGGTGTGATGTTGTGCATCTATCGTACCTGCAAGGGAACTTCAATTTCATATGCACCTATGTATAAAGTAGTGCATTTGGTGTACACATTTATGATACGTCCATAGTGAGTGTGTTAGAAGAAGTATGACTATACGTGCTTTCATATGGCAGTACCGTGAGTGAGCGACTATAATAAATTGAGTGAAATATCGGTTGGAATTTTCGCTTGCATAACACTCATATGTGAAGGAGTGTGCGGCTTATGAGTACAGTTTCAGTTGACTATCCAATAAATGGAGGGAAGTAATAGCACTTTGTTTAATTTTTACACGTCGCATGAATAATTTCAAAGTGCTGTAAGTGATGACTTTGGAAACTGGTAATGTAGAACAATTTAGGGAAGAGCGAGTTGAAATTAAGTCACCTCCTCTGTTTCTTCAACTCATTAGCAGTGGCAATAGCCGCAATTCCTAAAACAGAAGAAAGAGATTTATCCAAGAAGCATTCATTGACGAAAGATGTAGTGAATTGATTAGCGAAAAAGATTTATGATGATGATCTGTACAATTTATTACACAGTTTTTATTGTCGAAAAATTCATGGATCAGATTTCATGTGGCATAAAACAGGGAGGTTTTCTTTCGAATCTATACATATACATACATATACACATGTTCAGTTCATCAGTCCTCCACATTGCCGATTTTCTCTCGATTAGAGAGTGAATCGAGGCAACGAGGAAGGGTGAATTTCCTCGTTGATTCAATGATTGTTGATTAGGAAGTTTTCATTCGCGTACATTTAATCCCTCTCTTTCTCTTATAACTTTGTAGAGTTGGTATTCAGCGATTTTATTGTTGTATACGAAAACTTTTATCATGTTGAAACTTTTCTTTACAATTGACACTTTTGATAAAATAAACGACATTCACAAACTGGGTTCTAAGGCATTTACAGAATGAAAGATTATATAAATTCATTTATTAATGTTGTAACATTCAATTTCATTACAACTATCATCTGCCATTTTACAAAACCTCAATTTCTTAACTCTGCATAAATTTTGTGACGTTTCTCTCTTATACTAATGTCTTAAAGTTTCAATTGTGTGGAAAAGAATTGGCCTAAGTCTTCATTTTCTCACACTACTAATTGCCGATGGTAGAGAGCGAAAAAGAGAAAAAGAGTGCAATGATACATATGTATAAATGCATTGTGTATTAAATGAAAGGTAGAAAACTTTATGGTTAAATTTTGATGATGACAAATTTGTACGAATGGTAGCAACTTAAGAGAAACTGCTGGAGAAAATTGCATGCCTTCGTGGTATTATTTTATAAAGTCACACTTTAACGTCGCATGTTAGGGGAGAAACGCGATGTGTTATGATGAGGGTGAGGAAGGACGGTAATGTTGATAAGACGAATGAGGGTGAAAGTTCCATGAATACATAGAAATAAGTTCTGAAATTATAATTTTTTGCAAAGCGAAAGAGAGAACAATTGTTTTCACAATAATACAATTAAGGGAAACACTTTCAACGCGATTATTTTAATGAGATTTGAGAGTAGAGAAATGATACAAAAAAAGACGTCTCGAAAAAGAATAATATTATAAAAACTTAATGTTTAATTTGTCTTTGTTTTCTATGGACACTGTTTTTGACGAAATCTGTAGTGTTACAAGATGATTGATGATGTAAACAATGAGTCAATTGTCGAAACATTTTGACTCCAAGCGCAAAGTGCCTATTGAGCATCGGGGAAGCCTCTCGAATGCACTAAATCTGGAAGGCATCAAGCCGCCACATTAACATGTAGAAGAAGAAAGAGGCATGAATTCTCTGGCCTCAGTTTATTAGCTTTGAGAATGGTAAAAAAAAGTGGAGCAAGAAAAATAATTTCCAGAATATTAATCCCATCTTCAGGCACAAACAGCATTTAAATCATTTTAACTGTAGTGATATCATGAATTTTCTTATGGTTTTATTATTTTATCTTTCCGTTCCTATAAGTTGTTGCCGTTTTTGCTCCATGTGCTTAAAGCACTGTAACAGATGTTCAATTTATTAGGTATTTTTTCACTTCTCTTAATTTCATACTTTGTGGAAGTGTTAATGCAGACTTGTTGGCAGTTGATTTTGCACATTCTTTACTTAAATAGATTTTTTTTTCATAGTGTGTACGCGAGGAAAATAGTAAATAAACATAAGTCTAGACACAATTCATTCATTGGGAGATTAAGTGCAATTCTGCCAGGTTGTAAATTCATCCCCATGACTCTTGCTCACACTGCATGAGTACTGGCAATTTCTTAAGTTTTAATAATGAGTTGCGTTGTGCTATTTACGCAGTCGTAAAGCGGATAATTGCTCACTGAACTCATTGATCCGATATTACTTCTTTTCCTTACTATTGCATACACATACACATAATGTGTGTATGTGGGCAAATTTCCTACAGAGAGAAAGAATCTTAAATTGATTGTTCGGAAATAATTTATCAATAACTCAACTAATTGACTATTTCTCGTATTTCTCTGAATACAGTGGTAAACCATTGACTAACATTGTTAGCAATCATGCTGGTGAGAAATTGGGAATAGATAATGATGAATGAGTGATACTTGTTTCTACCTTTTACTCGTGATGCTCATCACTACAACCTAGGCTTACATATAGTATGGAAATCTGTTAATGTCAGATTGTCGCTGAGAGCCCAGTTTGCGGAAGCTGAGATGTTGGCTAGGAATAAAGAAGGTGGAGAAATGCTTAGTGTTATATTTCGATGTCAATAGATAAGTTTGAGAAAGAGTTTATAGTGCTTTTCCTTCCAACCATTTGATAACGAGTGATGTTTAAGAATTGCATTCACTTTCATCGTAAGAAACTGTCTTATTAAATTCTAATGAATGAATATAAGTCGTCCATCTAAAGAACATCGACACGCTTTGTATGCAATAGAATTGGGAATTGTTGAGAGGATTTTCTTAGAATTCTCGTCTGTACAGTGCTGAGACGGCATGAAAATAAAAATTCTTCGAAATTGATGTTAAGTGATAAATTTAACTCATCTTATTGTTCTCTCTGTTGTGCACTTGCAACATGAAAAAATGTAAAAGAAGGCAACTTGTGTGTGCACATGTTGGAAAAAGGCGATGAAGAACAATTAAATGGAGGCGTTTCTGTGTAGAGATCTCTCTTAATCAATTGCAATATTGCAGTGGCATTGAAACTCAATACAGACATCATCCACATTAATTTGCATAGAAATTAAAGGGAAAAAGTGAATTTAGAGTGAGTGAGAAAGAGAGAGAGGGAGAGAAATTGTTGTATTTTGTGTGAAGGTGTATGAATAATATTAATTGCTGACTAGAGATTAATCAGGGACGGAGGTGAGAGTGTTTTCCTTCTCAAAATCAATTGAAAGAGTGAAGAGAGAGAAAGAGATTAAATACAGCGCAGGCAATTGTATTACAATCAAATCGTGATTATGTACATAACAATTCCATAATGTTATGAGGCAAAAAGTGAAATTACAATTGGTCAATTTAATGATTTTTCACCCATATTTAATTTGTAAAAAGAAGAAGAAAACTTCTTTTTGATCATCGAGAGAAGAGAGATTTGAGGCAAAACTAATGTGATTTTCTTGTTGGCTACAGAGTTCACTCAAATGGAAATACCACACACTTCACAATTGTTAATTTTTGCTTCTTAATTTAATTTCACTTCCCCATCTCACACATTCTTCTTGTCACTGTGGCGCGCACTCGTCGGCAAGAGAGAATTTCACCCAATTGAGCAGCTGAAGTCAAGAGGGTCTGACTAATTGATGACTGACTTGGTGACTCCTTGGAATCTTTCCAGACCACCTCCGAAATTTATTCGCCGAGCGGCCCCAGTTGATCCACCCACAGTGCCAGGAACTGCTTCGGTGGTCGCGAGAAAGAGTGCAGACTCAGACAGTCCATCTAGTTCCCTGGAGCGGAATATCAAGCCATCGGACATTCAGCGGCAAAAATCATCAGATTCGGTGGATGTAAAGCTGGCAAAGGTAGATGGCAGGAAGATTAAGTCAGAAAATTACGAGAAAACCCGCCTTGCGTCTGAGTCGATCAGAAGTAGCAGCTCGCAGAGTCCCACTGGATCTCTGAACACACAAGCTGCACATGTGACAACAACCGCATCGAGTGGCGGCTCACCGACTGGGAGTCTTGAAAAAGTGCCGGAAAATCGGACGACCGACAGTCCCACTGGGAGTCTGGAGAAGATCAATGCCCGAGCTAATGATAATCAACAGAATGTCGGCTCCAAGGAATCCCTGGCGTCACAGGGGGCAATTTCCGAAAGGGTGAGAGTTCAAGTGTGATTAATTCAATTTGATGTGTTCAGAGCTGAATTTTCTACTAGATTAGACGTTATCGGGAGCTCTCTTATCAGGAAATATAATTTAGTGATAGGTGTTTTTGTTTGCCTTACATTCAAGGGCAGTTCAACATCGAAGTTAGTGTGATAATATTAATTGAAATTGGCTGTGAATCATACATTCTCTCAGCAGAGTGTGTAAAACTCTCTAATTCGATAAACATGCGTTGCAGATTTCACTAATGACAATAATCAAATTTCTTTTACCCAGATAAAGAGCTACGAGTCCATTTCGTCACTGAGTTCGGATAGCATGAAGGCCGGTGGGCCGTTGCTGGACAATGAGCCATATTATGACACTGTGCCGATGGACAATGGTGACGGTGACTATGTGTACATCCAATCGGGCGGCGGTGGGACGACGGACAGTGGTGGCAAGGGTGCTGGCTCAACATCAAGCAGAGATGATATCTCAACGGCGGGTAGCACGCTGCCGATGCCGGCATATCCGCGAAGTCAGAACAGTAGTCAGGCGAGTGTTCATGTTGAGCCAGAATCTCCGGGCAAGAGTTCCAACTACGTCAACATAAACTACTTCCTAATGCAGAACCACGAGACGCGCAGTAGCTCCATCGACAGTGACGAGGAGGGTGATCAGCCACCACTCATGCGTGCAATATCGCACGATGATAATCCAAATACGCCGGGAGCATTTAGAAAATTGCAGGTAAAGTGGAATAACGGTCTAACATCTCAAGTACATCCAATTTGTCTATCTACATATCTGTGCTCCAGCAATTTGGGCTTCTTTCGCATGTAGTATTAGAGGCTCAATGTAGAGATCTGCGTGAAATCGATTTTTGCGGCGGCACAATTCGACTGTCTTAGCATTTGGTGGGTTTTCTGGCGCCAAAACATTCTATTGCGCGCAGATCTCTAATTCCAAGTAGAGAATGTGAAGGAAATTTATACTTGAGAGAAATTTAATGTAGAAGACGATATGTATATAAATTATATTTTTCCATGTGCTGGGCTCGTTTAAGAGAAGCGTGGCAGAAAGAATTTAGAAAATTGGTCATACATGAGTTACATATAGATTATATACTGTACTAAATTCTTCGGTATATTTGCAATTTAGTAAAGTGATTTGCATATTACTCTCAAATTGCCACTGGAGTCAACAGTAGATTGATCAATCAATTATGATGAAAATTAATTATTTCTCTCTTTCATTTTCTTCGATACTGTGCATAGTCTGGGGCCAATAGGAACACAACAGTTCGCCAAATAATTTCCAGTATTATAACAAGTGAGACATTCTATGTGGAGTGCTTGGGCAAGATGATGCAGTATATGAAGGCGATAAAGGCCACATTGACCACTTCTCAGCCTGTGATAAGTGACGAAGAGTTTCAGACGATGTTCTTCAAGATTGAAGAACTGCATGCCGTTCACACGGATTTTCTGGCTGAGTTGCGCGCGAAGGCGGCACAGCAGGAGGATGATATTTGCATTGGTGATACCTTTAAGAAGATGGCCGGCTACATAAATCTTTACGGGGCATTTCTGCACAATTATGGTCGAGCAATTGACACTGTGAAGAAGTGTGGACATAATAATACGCAGTTCAAGGAGATTGTCTCACGGATTGTGCTCAATTCGAAAAATGAACAGTCTTTGCCACTGGAGGATTTGCTGCACAAGCCGGTGGCGCGTGTGCAGAAGAATGCACTGGTGTTGGAGGACTTGCTCAATCAGACACCGCCGACACATGTTGATCATCCGCCACTGAAACAGGCGCAGCATGTCATTCGCAATCTACTCTCTGAGTTTAATGTTATTCAGACGAAGAGACTGTTGGTGAGTGTGTCCTCTATCTGATCATACATACATTTGCTATGATTTCCTATAAATCCATTTGTTTTTACAGTCGGACGACAAAACCTTAAGGCGTTTTGTGAAGCACTCGACGATCGTGGAATTGGTGGATGCACACCGGAAAGTACGTCACTTATTCCTGTTCAACGACGTGATTACATGTGCCAAAGCTATCAAAGCTCAGCGGCAGACGAGCTTTGAGTTCGAGGTGAAGTGGTACATTCTCTTGAAGGACATTTGTGTATTGCGGGAGTCACAATGTGATCACAAAGAGGTGAATCCGGTTAACATTTTGCAATTGAAATCGCAAGCGTGTACTGTGCGTGATCTAATACAAATGGAGAAGCATGACGAGAAAATGAGAGGAAAGGGTAATGCATCAAAAGTCAGTGATAAGCATAAGAAGAAACTGGCGGATCTGGAGAAGCAATTGTTCTTGGCCTCACCGAATTTGGTGTTTAGACTGAGCAATAGAGCCACCAACAAGACGATGGTCTTTTTTCTGAGCTCAGACTTTGAGCGAACACAGTGGATTGAGTCAATTCTCACGCTGCAAGAGTCGTGCAATCTGCCAGGTGTGCAGCCAATGGTGAATATTGATGAAATTCAGATGAGCATTGCGGCATGCCAGACAATCCTGCAGAGCGAAGCGGGATCGCCGTATTCCATGCTGAGGAATAACGATGACAGTCTTCTGTTTGGGGATCTTCACCTGACCATTCAGGGATTGACAGGACTGAATCATGCCTCTGACCTTTTCATTTGTGTAGAAATTGACTCGTACAGCCACTATTTTCGTAAAGCAAAGACTAAACTCATCTGTCGTAGCTCAAGTCCACTTTGGAATGAGTCATTTGTAATGGAACTTGAAGGAAGTCAAAATGTCCGATTTCTCCTCTATGAGGATCACGAACAGCAAGCGAGACTGTTGGCGCATCACGTACTCCCGGTAAGTTGTGCGCATTATCACCTTAACTTCAGTTTAATGCAATAAGTGTTCCTCTTTATCAATAGCTAAACCGATTGTGGCTTCAAGATGTACCAACTAACAAAACCCTCCATTTGTCTGAATCCATAACACTCAATACCACCATTAAATTCCTCCCCGACGAGGGATCGCATAGGCGAGTGCCAACCTCAAAGCCAGGCGCGCTCTTTGGCTCGAAGATGCTTCAAGTCGTGAAGAGAGAAAAGCGCAATACACCCTTTATCATCAGTGCCTGCATACGTGAAGTGGAGCGACGTGGCATGGCTGAGGTGGGCATTTATCGTGTCAGTGGATCAGCGTCTGACTTGACGAAGCTCAAGAAGTCGTTTGAAACAAGTAAGTTGTGGAAGAAGATACAAAAAATCTATTTTCATGGCAATTTCACTTTCTAACACCTCTTTCAGATCCATATGAAGCGGAACAGCTTCTCAAGGAGGTGGACATTCATTCCGTGACAGGAATTCTCAAATCATATCTGAGGGAACTTCCTGAGGCGCTCTTCACTGATCAATACTATCCAAAACTTTCAGAGACGTACAATAAGTACAGTAACTTCAATGAGGCGGAGAGGAGTAAAGAACTACTAACAATCTTCAGTGAGCTTCCGCCACCAAATAAGGATACAATTAACTTCATCCTGGATCATTTGATAAGGTAGAGATAATTTGTGAGAAAATGATGCGGATTTTTGCTCAGTTTTTTTCTCTCGATATTCTGCAGAGTGCATCAGCAGGAGGCGGAGAATAAAATGTCTCTGCACAACTTGGCGATGGTCTTCGGTCCGACGCTATTGCGGCCTGGACCGGCGACGGGCAAGCAGAGGGACGGCTTGGAGACGAGCACAGTGGGCGTTATGGCACAGGCGGGCATCCTGTACAGCTTCCTCCAAGCACGCCTCAAGTGATCAATCCACATTCAAGCATATTCTCAATGATTTTTATGCCTTTTTGTATACAATGTTTTATATATTGGAGAATATATTTATTTTACCTGTAGATTTTAGGCATAAGTTTTCTCATTACGATTAGAATTCATCGAATTATTTATAAGGATAAGCGTGAGAGGAGATTTTTCGTGCACTGTTTGTCATCGAGTCTTCAATTTCAGAAACATCAGTTTAACATACTAAATATCATATAACCTTAGAAATGATGAGCATTCAAGACAGAGGGAATCATAATTTTATCTTAGACGCAAAGTATTTATTTTAAGCAAGAAATCTTCCTAATTCCAACTGATCTTTCTCATTTCTGTAATTATCCACGAATGTTGAAACAAATGTGTTTTGTAGAAAAAAGACTTTCTTCGACTTGTAATTTTAGTTTGGATGAGGCCACAAAAAACACCTCAAAGAATAAATCCATCAAATGGACACGAGCGAGATGTTAAAGACACAAGACTTTATATTACCGCAGCCTCGTCCAAAGAAAGGGAAATATCACGAAAAGAATTGAAAAAGGAAACTGAAAAGAAAAAAAACCTACATCTAGTCACGGATTTACACATGTTGATTTTTTATGTAACCTTTTTTCATAAAATTTCATTATATTGAAGGCAAAATCACACAAGTAAAGGGTAGAAATATAGAAGATATTGTAATGTTAGACAAGCATGAATGACTAATAATAATTACTACTCACTGAATAGTAATATAGTAAATATCATTACATTTATAGAGTTATTTTTGGCAATTTCGGCAAAATTGAACATCGTAGAACAATATTGTGCAAAACAGTTACTAAATCTTTAATAAATGAACAAGAGTATTTTGCAAATTCAGACCTAATCATTTTTGCAATTTTGAGCATTTAGGATTAAATAGAGAGAAATGCTAAATTTTCCAATTTTGTACGTTTGATCCTGGCAGAGTTTGTATGCTGTAAAGTGAAATATTATGGTGAATAATAAAACAAACCATATAAATGTACAAATTAGAGAGAATTCATTTCAATCTTGCTCCCAGTTTCGATTTTGCAACGATTGTGACAGAAATTTGTAGGAATCTTCCTACACGCTGACAGGAACGGTCGTAGGACGAAATCGCAATGGTCGATGTTTCGCTACTGGGTTGCGCCGACAGCGCCTCCACGCTTAGTGTTGAGAGGAAAGTTACGCCGCATGAGTGAAAATTGTGGAAATTTTTAATGCTTTTTTTGCTGTGAGAAATGTAATTTCCGCGCGCAATTCTCCTCTGTTGCAATTCTCGGTGAGATGACGGCCCAGTTGATGCAGTCGGCAGCCGTGAAGGCACTCTAGGAAAATGGGTGTTGAGGAATTTCGTGCGAGTCTATTTTCGGTGTCATTACATGGCTGCCGGACTGTAATGGTTGACGGAAGGATATTTTGCTGAATATATATTTTCTGGCCGCTCTCTCTCCCTCCAGGAGCAACACTTGGCAGAGAGACATTTGTGACGGCAGTAATCAGACACCGGCCTCAGAATGATGTTCACGGTGAGTTTGAGTGGGGAGCGGGCGGCGTTTGGCGGGGGATTTCGCCGGGAAATACGCAAGCAGTCTAGATGTTTTGCTTTGCTGGCGTGGGAAAAATGATTATTTTCCATTTGTTGCGCATTTTCTAGGGGACAACGCAGCAGCAGGACACCAGGTTCAGCGACAAGGAGAAGAAGATGATGAAAGTGATGAAGTTCGGCGACTGTGTCAGCAAAAGGGTGAGAAAACATGGGGATTTCTTCAAATCCCACGTCACAGAATGAAGACTTTCAACATGATGCTTTTGTCCGGACAGGTGGATATGTCCAAAGTCAAGCTGGATGTCTTGCGGCCGTGGATTAGCAAGAAAATCACGGATTTTTTGCACATTGAAGACGACGTGGTTGTGGAATTTGTCTACAATCAGTTGGAGGAAGAGCGTGTTAGTATCTGCAGACGAATTAGTTGTATTTTTTGGCTATAAAGCCTCACTTTTGCGCTTGTTTTCAGTTTCCTTGTGGGAAGAAGATGCAAATCAACATGACTGGATTCCTGAATGGCAAGAACGCCCGACAGTTTATGGATGAGCTTTGGTCTCTGCTCCTGTCGGCTCAGGAAACGGAGACTGGCATTCCTGAGGAGTTCATACAGGCAAAGAAGGATGAGATTCTGAAGCGTGAGGAGGACACAACAAAGGCCATTGAATCGAAGATGGAGCGAGAATCAAAGGAGGATCCGAAAGAGCCCGAGGAAAAATCATCAGACAATTCTACACAGTCGCCCAAAGAAAGTGTCGAAGAGAAGCGAGCCAAGTCTGCGAGCTACACAAAGTCCGTTGAAAAGTCGAAGATCATTTTGGAGCGCCTTGAGAAAGCCTCCGCTGCGAAGGAGGCTGAGAGGAAGAAGACGCCTGAGGACAAATCTGCACCACAGCCTGAGCCCAAGATGCAACCTGTCACGGAGAAGCAGCGAGACTCACGACGAGATTCGAAGGAGAGCCGCAAGAAGTCTCGCTCTCGGTCACGCAATCGCTCTCGCTCGCGTCGTCGCTCGAAGTCTCCAGGAAAGAACAGATCACGCTCTAGGCGCTCTCGGGATCGCGAAAGATCTCGCGATCGGTCACGTAGATCGCCATTGCCAAAGTCTCGCCGTCGAAGCCGATCTCGAGGGCGATCAAATGATTGGGGACGCGACAATCGGCGCCGGACTCGTTCACGTGATCGTCGCGATCGGAAGCGCTCACGCTCGCGATCTCATCGCAGGGAAAGCAACTTCCGAGGACATGGAAGTGGATCGCGTCGAGACAGAGGTGGACCGCGATCGCGATCACCGGTGAAGAAGCTTCCGGAAAAGCCTCGAGATCCTGTGCCAGAGCCCAGGGCGACCATCAATGGGTCGGATGGAAAACCACCGCTATCGAAGGTGCAGGCGAAGCTCCTAAACATGGCTGAAGGTGGTGGACGACGATCGAAGAGCAAGACTCCGCGCAGGTCGCCATCTCCGCCACCCAAGAGAGTGAAGAAAGCCTCACGATCGCGATCCAAGAGTTCCTCGTCGTCTGTTTCGAGTGATGAGGCATCTGCTAAGGCAGCAGGAAAGAAGCTAGGAGACAAGCGACGCAAGAGATCTGTGTCTGCATCCTCCAGTGCTCGATCGTCTCCGGCTCGAGAGGAGTTTGAGATACACAAGAAGGAAAACAGTGTGCAGCAGAAGAGGCACTACAGGTCTAATAAGGATTCAAGTGAGAGTGAGGTGGAGGTGACATTCGTTAAGGATGGACGTCCGATGGGTAGAGATCGTGGAAATCGCGGAAATAGATCGCGATCGAGGCAGAGATCACGTCAGAGACGAGTGAGTCCCTTGCCGCCTATGAATCGCGATCGTGGCCGACGAAGATCGCCTGATCGACGCGATGTGCCGCAAAGAGGACCCAGAAATCGTGTCAGTCCGCAGCGTATGAGGCGCAGCCGAAGTCCTCGAGTGTCCTCGTCAAAGGGGCGTCCCGTGAGGTCCCGTGAGAGGAAGTTGTCGCCACAGCGTCGACTCAGTATTTCGCCATTGAAACCCTCACCGGTGGTGCACAGGAAGGAGCGAGAGATCCCAGTGACACCGATGACAAAGGAGACGAACAGGAGCTTTGAGATGAGGGACAAAGGAAGGAAAACGATGCCTGAAGAGGTGCCACAACCGATTAAGAAGCGTGATGAGGGCAGAAAGAAACCCGAACCGCTGGCTAAGGAGGAGAAGATCAATCGTCGTGAGGCTGTTGTGAAGCCAATGCGATTTGACGAGGAGGTGAGACGTCAGGAGATTCCAAAGGTGATGGAAGAGAAGCCTGAGAAGGTGATGGTTTACTCTAGCAGCCTGTCAAGGACACCATCACCCTTCCTGAGGGCATACGAGCGTAATCCGGCTCTGTTTGCCGGCACACTTGTTGCGGAATTAGAGGCGAAACGCAGTGCTAGGAAGCTGGTTCAACAGCAAGAGCTGAAGAAGACACAAAAGTCGACCAAGAAGAAGAGCGTGAGCTCGAGCGATGACAGCAGCGAGTCGGAATCCGATTCTCCGGATGAGAAGGTGCAGAAGAAGAAGCGACGAACCAAGGCGAAATCTAAGAAGGCGTCCAAGAGAGCTCCATCAACTAGCAATTCAAGTGACGATGAAGACGCCAATGAGGAGGAGATTCTGAAGTCGCGATCGAGGGAAAAGGCCGAAGCGGCAGAGTTGCGAAGGAAGGAGTCGAAGAAAGTGGCTAAGAAGAAGAAATCTCGCCGTTCAGATTCCAGTTCCAGCTCTGATGAGGCATCTGAGGAGGTGGTGATCGTGAAGAAGGGCCACAAGGTGAAGAAAAAGGACAAAGAGCTCTCGGCGGAGTCGTCTAGTGGCGAAGATGAGGAGAACTCCTCAGTGTCGGATGTGCGAAAGCTGGAGAAGAAGGGCAAGAGTCCGGGCGGCTCGCGCTTGAAGGAGGCGAAGAAGAAGAAGCGCAAGAAGCACAAGAAGCATAAGAAGCACAAAAAGAGCAAGAGCAAGCGCAGAGGTGAGTCGGATTCTGATGATGATGATGATGAGGAAACCGTGCCAGTGCCATTCGTGGGCGCTGGTGGCATTATCAATGATGACTTGGAGAAGCAGCTTAGAGAGAGAGCTCTGAAGTCCATGAAGAAGCAAGCGAGCTGCTCCTCAGACTAGGTGGGCGCGGAAGGAAGTATGAATTTTTCATTAATCACATTATATAATAGAAACTACTATATGTATGTATAATCCAACATACCATGAATGAGAAACACAATTTAGTACGTTTAGGATCTACAGAGCGTATGGCAAAAGATAGTCATCTGCACTATGTGTAATAGTAAAGCAGAGAAACATTGCGTCGAATTATGGATAAGTAGAGCCCATAATACTTATTGTAGCTCCTAATCTTGATTTATTTCTTTCTAATTAGTCGTAATGAGAAAAAATATTTTAGCTTCCCGAAAGAGTAGTGTTTGTGAAGTGTGAAAGGATTATGATTTAGACTGGGTTTTCCACTCATGAAGAAAAACCTATTTAGACGTCATCCAATTGCATATAGGATTTATTGTACTAAAAATATGTCGTACATGTGTTTTAAAGTCTTGTTATTGCAAGACAGAATTATCTAGAAGAACTGTAATTGAATAATTGGACATGTAATAACGGAACTTAAAATAAAGGAAATGAATAAAGGAGCATTTTTATTTTACCATCCGGCTTCTGGTATGAATGTCATTTTCGCGCCCATTTTTAGCTCAGCTGATTTGGCTTTTTAGTACTCACAAGCCGAGAGAATTCATGGCGTGAAGGTTTCATCATCCTCGATATTTTCTCAAAAATCTTTGTAATTAAGTGAATAATTCCTCTGCAGCTTGTTTCATTTTCTGCAGAACGTTGTCTAAATTCGATTGGTATTGTGTTTGCCGGCACGAAAGGTAAGGAAATTCGTTAAAGGAAATGTAAAAGTGCTTCACCCTTGCCAACAAGACAATTATAAATATTCCGAGAATTTTCACAATTTATTGTATTTGTAGACAGCAAAATGGATAAGATACCTGAGGTAGATATGTATCTTCAATTAACAAATTACCACTTAAAATTTTCAGCCACTAGACTGTATTGCTTTTCCTATCTTGCGAAAGTATGGTTATGGTTTACACCGTCACTAAATATTGTTTGCTTTTTAGGCACCGGAAGCTGCACAGGCGAAGAAAAGGAGAAGGCGTTTCCGGAAAAAGAAACCAAAAGCGTCTGCAAGTCAGGAAGAGGTCCCACAAAGAGATCCTTCGCCTATAAAGCCATCTCCAGTCGCTCCAGTAGAGATTGTACCGAAAATGGAGAAAGAGAAGACACGAGAAGAGATTTTGCAAGAGAGGAAGAACAAGAAGCTGGAGAAGAAGACTAAGACGACTAAGCCTGAGGTGAAGCCTGAGGCGAAACCTGAAGCTAATGCACCACTGGGAGATCAGAAGCCCTCTAGAGAAGACGTTTTGGCACAGAGAGAGGCCAAGAAGCTGGCGAAGCAGACAACTAAGCAGAAGACAGAGCCTGCAGAGAAGACAGAGCCTGTGCAGAAATCGAATACTGATACAGATTTGGCAAGCAGGATGGAGCATTTGACTATCAGTGAGTCTACAAAGGCTAAAGCCACAACTAAGGCCGAACGGAGGGCCATTCAGGAGGCACAGAGAGCCGCCAAGGAGCAGAAATTGAAGGACAAACCAGCGCCGGTTGCTAAAAATGTCCCTGTACAGAAGGAGTCTCTCAAAATCTCCCCTGCCACGAAGAAGTCACCCAGGGCAGACACTGTGAGTTCAGGTCAGAAACACAGAGTGAAGCTGTTTAGTCATCTTTACTTGGATCACTTCACACATCCGCCAAAGGTGAGTGGAGATTTTGAGATTCACGAGGCGATTCGCACTCTCGGCGCATTGTACTCGAAGATGGAAATCACGGGCGCCAATGCGCGATGCTTCGCCCTGTTGACTATCATGAAGGTGGTGATTAAGAAGTTTAAGACACCGCCAGAGAAGGAATTCTCACGGTGTCTGGAAAACTATGTGGGCAGCATTATGGAGTATCTGGAACAGTGTCGCCCGATGGCGGTGTCCATGACTATTGCCATGAAGTACCTCAAGTGGCAGATAACGCAGTTGCCAAAGGACATTGTCCATGTCCCGGATCTGGATAGCGAGGAAGAGGACGATCCTGACATTGAACTGAAGATGATTCTCTTTGGGATCATCGACACGTACATCAAGGATCAACTGGACAAGGCGGATTTGGCCATTACTTGGGCGGTTCAGGAGAAGATTGCCGATGGAGATGTGATTCTCACATTTGGAGGGTAAGTAAGCACTGAGAATCTCTCAAACAATTATCTTATTGCACCTCTTTGTTGTCTCTAGATCCTCCTTGGTGAAGCAAATACTCAAGGAGGCACACAATCGCAGCAAGAAGTTCCGAGTAATCGTGGCTGATGCAGGTCCACTTCACGAGGGTCGTGACATGATGCGGAAACTCACGGATTTGGGCATTGACTGCACCTGTGTCCTCATTACGGCTGTAACTTTCATCATGCAGGATGTTACAAAGGTTTTGCTAGGCGCCAACTCCCTCCTGGCCAATGGTTATGTGATGTCGCGCGCTGGAACTGCCCAGATCGCACTTGTGGCAAAGTCTCACAATGTACCAGTTCTAGTGTGCTGTGAAACCCACAAATTTAGCGAACGTGTGCAGACGGATGCTTTCGTGTACAATGAAATCGGCTCCCCAGACGATCTGGTGCCTCCTGAGAAGACTGGCCTCCAGAATTGGCGTGCAAATCCCTACTTGACACCTCTGCATCTGTACTACGACATAACGCCGCCAGAATTGGTAACGGCGGTGGTCACAGAAGTTGCAATTCTCCCATGCACGAGTGTTCCGGTAATTCTGCGAATCAAACCCACAGAGATTGGGTATTGATTGTAATTCTGATCGGAATAAATCGTTTTTCTTTGCGTGTCAAGAAGCTTGTAGATCTGCAGAATCGATCAAACTCACTCAAAAGTGATTTCTTAGATTTCATAACACTTTAAAGTGCTAGGGAATTTATTTAATAAGCCCACATTTTGATAACTTTGTCTTTCCCTCCGGACGCCACACGAGAACCATCAGGCGCCCAATCCACAGCGAACACTTCATCTGCATGACCAGGAAGATCTTGTGCGAGCTTTTTGGTTTGGACGCTCCATACTGAAAGGAAAAAAAAAACAACATTCAAATGTCTGCAGTGTCATAACGTACTTGGCAACTTACCCTTTATTGTGGAATCCTTGCTGCCGCTGACGAGTAGTCTTGAATCCGCTGACCACGCGACTTGGTAGACTGCCTGAACATGTCCTCTGAGAGCACAAATAAAAGCCCCATCATGTGCTCGCCACAAGCGCACAGATTTATCAAAGGATGCTGAAGCGATAATTCTGAAAGCACGTGAAAGATTAGTTTACGAAAAATTCCGTTTGAGAAAGTACAAACTCACTTGCAATCCGGTGAATATTTCACTTCGTTGACCACATTTTGATGACCAGTCATCCTCGTGATGCATTTTGTCCTGTTTGATTGCCAAAGATAGAGTGTTCTATCGTCTGAGCAGGACACAAAAGACTCAACATCATCTGCACAAACAGCTTTAAATCTGGCTAAAGCCACTTCTCTCAACTGTGATCCAGAGGCGATCTTCCCCTTATCAGTGACAGGATGAAAGGGTCCAGTTCTCAGTACATAGTCTGTGTTCAGAGCTAAGCAATTCACCCAATGTCCATGACCTGTGAGTGTTCTGCACAGACTTCCTGTGCTTGCACGCCACACTTTTATCGTTCTATCTTGGGAAGCTGTGTAGATCAATCCAATTCCTCCCCAGCGAACATTTGTCACGGCTTTCGTGTGACCTGCAATGGTCATTAAACACTGCCCGAGAGTCACATCCCAAATCTTCACATCATTGTCCGCTCCAGCGCTAGCGATTCGTCGGCACTCGGGATTGTCGTGATAAGGTTCCCAGCTCAGGCACTTGATGTACTTCTTATGACCCGTCAATGGACGTCCAAGCTGCTTCCCTGTCTCTGGCGACCATATCCGAATGATTCCCGCTTGGCAGGAGCTGGCTATTTTAGAGCTATCCGGAGCCCATGCGATGCAAAGAACAGGCTGAGTGTGGCCGCTGCATGTGTAGTGCGGGGTCTCTGTGTTGAGATCCCACAGCCGAAGAGTCTTATCACCAGATCCACTCGCCAAGTGTTGCCCATCTGGACTGAAGCTCAGCGAAACCACAGCTTCTGCATGTCCTGGCATCGAGCTGGTGCATCTCGTTACGGGACGTACTCGGAAAACCGATTGAGGTTGATAGACAATGTCCACAACAGCTTCAGTGTCTATTTTCCTGAGGTTCAGCGTGCCCTCCAGGCTCTCCTTGATCTCCTCCTCATTCACGAAGAACAGAAACGGTGTGGCCTCTTCATTCTTGAGCAGGGCATTGCAAATCAATCCCAGTTGCGCAACTGTAGTGCCCGTTGGCAAGTCCAGAGGTGGCCCAGCCTCCTCACCGGAATCCGAGACTAGGCGAACTTGCAAAGTCTGAGGCACATCAACTTCCGTGCTTGCCATTTCCGGATGCCTGAAAATTTGTGATTAGTACTCACAAAATAGTGTGACTTCAAAAGTATTATAAAAACTTACCTTGTACCTGATTGTTCTGCACTAACTGTAATAAAGACAATATTTGATAACTTGATTATTTCACATAAATATAAATGCACTGCGCTATAGAATGTAAACACGCGGCATGAGGTTACTTGTATTTCTCATTTTGCTCATTGGCGCTGCATTCGTTTAGAGGGCATGTTGACGCACGGAGAAAGTTGACGTTCTGGCCGTGCCGTCGTGCTTAGACTAGATCAGTGCTAATAGGGAAAAAACACTCAGTAATCGTAGTAAAATGCTTTAGTAAACACATATATTAAATCCTGTGGATTCCAAACAGTTGACTAATCTCCAATCCATCGTTCTGCGCTGTGAAAAATACACCACTCTGGGTGAAAGTATGTAGTGTGGTGTGATCAATTTCTTCGAACATGTTTACACTTTTGCATGGCTTTTACAAGTACCTCAAACAAAAGGACGAATACTGTGTGTTAATTTTAGGACTAGACAATGCTGGAAAGACGGTAAGTGATGAAAATTCATTGAAAAGTCTTACTCACTTTGTGTATCTAACCCAACTTTTGTTCTTTTCCGGAAAACACTATAGACATACTTGGAGGGCGCCAAGACGAAGTTCACAAAGAATTACAAGGGGATGAATCCCAGTAAGATCACCACAACAGTGGGACTAAATATTGGCCAAATTGACATTCAGGGAATCCGTCTGAGCTTCTGGGATTTGGGCGGGCAAGAGGAATTGCAATCACTCTGGGATAAGGTATGACTGAAATGCTACACAATTTGAGATGGAACTAATAGCCTTTCCTTATTTCAGTACTATCAAGAGTCACATGCAGTGATTTACATAATAGATTCCCACGACAGAGAGCGTATGGATGAATCCAAGGAAGTGTTTGGTAAAAACGCTTTGCGCATTTTGCTCAATAATCAAATTTTTCAAAGCTGTGTCTGTCTTTCAGATAAGATGATTTCAAATGACCATCTGTCAGGTGTTCCACTAATGCTCTTGGCCAACAAACAGGATCTGCCAGATTGCATGGGCGTGAGGGAGATCAAGCCTGTTTTCCAACACACAGGCCACCTGATTAGAGGCGATTGTCTCGTGATGCCTGTTTCTGCTTTAACTGGGTACTTGGCACGCAAAGTGACTGTCCGGAAAGCCTCTTATCGCTTATCTGTTTACAGGGAAGGCGTCGATGAGGGTGTCAAATGGCTTGTGGATGCCATCAAGCGGAACAGCGTTGTGAGACCAGCGCGAAGCACTGACTAATTTATGAAACTCTCCTTGTTTTCCATTAATTCACTTCTCCTTTTGTACAGTAAGTAAAGAAGCAAAATATATAAGAGATGATTTGTTGCTACAGTTCTTTGTGAAACATGTTTCATGGGTGTTTCTGCCTTTCTAGTATCAGATATACTCTATAGTAAAACCTTGCAGACGTCCTCAAAGGAAAAGTATGAGATTATCAAAGATATGTGGTCGCAACTGATAAGCCAGCCATATTCTTCGACAATCCACGCAGTGAATCCCGATTGTAGTCACTTACAAATACGTGGGGTAACGAGGTGCGCAAATGTAGTGGGTGATAAGAAACGGCCTTATCAGCTCAGCAATTGCGCTTACCAAATACACATAGACGTTGGTTTACCTGGTGTAATTTAATTTTTCGGACTGGCATTTCAATTAAAAGTGGCTCATTGGTATTCAGGTGATTGGCAGAGTAAGAACATCGTGGGAGCGTTGAATTGTCGAGAGTGAAGTTTAACGGAAGGCGCTTAGTGATTTCAGCCATGTATCCGTATTACGAGCCTGATTGGAGTGTTCTTCCACCTGAAAACAACCGCAGGTGGGTGAACGAGTTCTCATTTTCCTGGCGAGACATCGGTGAGTGATGGATTTCTGGAATCACCCGTGAAAATAGGGATTATTGCTTGGATTATGAATAGGTGCAAATGTGAAGAATGATGAGGTGAATTTCACCACCATTATCCTCTTTATCCTCCAATTGCACTCTGGTGTCTGCAGACAAAGTGCAGATGTGTCTTCGGATAGTCGTCGGCCGCCATTGTGGCGCTGAAAACCATTGTCAGCTATTCAGCGAATTGTCATTTCGCGATGGCGATTGCTGTGTGAAAAGTGGATGGTGGAGCAAAATCAGTAAAATTGTTGATTCTTTCGAGTTATCAGTGACAACGAGGAGTGTGTAAATCGGTAGATAGACGTGTGTGTTAATCTTTGATTGATAAATCACCGCGAGAAAACCCATCAATTGGGCGCTGTACGCCCCAAAAGTCTGGTCAGCAGATTGTGTGTGTGGCAGCGGTGACTCTGTGTCTTTTTGCTTCCCTAACACCCCTTTTCATGCACCTTTTCCCCATCTCCCAAAGAGTGGAGCTACATCGTGATCCAATCACGGCAGACAGTGAGCAGTGGTTGTACAATTGAGGGCCCCGCGGAGGCTCCAGGAGTGCAATTGGAGGTGTAGGGTGTCCGACAAAAAAGGCACCAATACAAATGACTTGCATATGACACACTTTGACGTCGTGTAGGCAGCAAAGCTTTGATCGCGAAGAAAATCCATCTTATGTCCCCGTACACTTGATTTTTCCATCACTCCTGCCAGTTTTCTCTGTTTTTGTGACTCACACCTGAGCCAATTTTGTCCGTGTGTTGTGCATTTGTTTGACCGCTGAAGCTGTAAGAGGGAACGAAGACCACCTGCCACCCAAGTCCGGACAGCGACAATGAATACCGAGCACGGGTAATGGCCAGAAATCAATCACACGCGATAGCAGGAAGAAAAAATGCTGTGCATGGTGTTTGTGTGGCTTCCTTCGGCTTACTCCCAAATCCCTTGTCATTTCAGATTCAATCCAGCCTTTAATATGGCCAGCATCCGGCAGGTCATCAATGAAGCCGTCGAAAGGGGTATAAGTAATGAGACTTTTTCTATCTAATCCCCATTAACGACCTCTCAGTAATGTCTCGTAGTGTGTCTATATGAGGAGATCCACTTCCGGCGGAGACGCAAGATGGGCTTTTGTTTGTCAATGTAGATATGTTCAAACCTCGGTTGCTTCTTGTCGCTGCCGATCGCAGTGTAGTGACATAACACACGTTGACGTGTTATCTTGTGTCTCCCAGTGAGAAGAGTGAATCTCCACCGATCCTATAGTATCAGTTGAGATCTGAAATGTGACGTGTGTCTGAATGAATCTCTCCATTTCTCAGTGAGAATGCCCACACCGACGCGCCTCCGGGACCTCATCAGGCAGATCCGGGCGGCGAGGACGGCAGCAGAGGAGCGCGCGGTGGTGAACAAGGAGTGCGCCTATATCCGAAGCACATTCCGTGAGGAAGACTCTGTGTGGCGATGCCGCAACATCGCCAAGTTGCTCTACATCCACATGCTGGGCTATCCGGCTCACTTTGGACAGCTGGAGTGTCTCAAGTTGACCGCGAGTCCACGATTTACGGACAAGAGGATAGGATATCTCGGTGCTATGCTGCTGCTTGATGAGAGACAGGACGTTCATCTACTTATTACAAATTGCCTAAAGAAGTAAGTGATATTCATCAGTAAAACTATTAAAATTAATTTATCCACTGTACTGGAATAATTAGAGCTTATATAGAAGTGTTTCTGCGTCCAAGTAAACTGATATACTTTAGGTGGAGTTTAGTGATCATACAATTTAATGAAAAAGCTTCGAGAAAGAAAAATGAATGTATAAGTAATCGAAAAAATCACGATTAGAAATTTTCAAAAATGGTAAAGAGATGAAAGAAACTGATTCCTCTCTTTCATTTTCTCCCTGCAGTGACTTGAACAGCCCAACACAATTTGTGGTTGGCCTGGCGTTGTGCACTTTAGGTGCAATTGCCTCACCTGAAATGGCACGCGATCTGGCTAGCGAAGTGGAACGCCTTATGAAGTCACCGAATGCATACATCAGGAAGAAGGCTGCTCTGTGTGCCTTCCGGGTGATTCGTCGCGTTCCTGAGCTCATGGAGATCTTCCTGCCTGCCACGCGATCACTTCTGAGTGAGAAGAATCATGGTAATTTACGGTATTACATTATCTAATTTGGATGGCTATTAAAATATGTCGTTTCACGTGTGCAGGTATATTAATCACTGGCGTAACACTCATAACAGAAATGTGTGAAAACAGTCCAGACACGTTGAGCCACTTTAAAAAGGTAATAATTGAATTATTTAAAATAATTCTTTCTTTTCATTCTCTCAAAATGTTTAGAGATGTTAAAGTTTGTGATATATTTCTGAGAATGTAAAGTGGAATTTGCAATGGAGAAAGAGAGAGAGAGAGAAAGAATGAAGAGGGAGGATAAAATGGTAGTTTCTAGTGCATAAATGTGTCAGAGTGTGAACAAGTCTGTCATTCATGATGCAGACTTATTTACCAGCTGATATTTTATAGTGTTAAAAGATCCTCAATCCTTTGTCAAAAGCAACCTGTAACGATATGATAATAATGATGAATGAACAACCCAATTTGCTTGCCAGGATAGTGGAAATCGAGAGGTAGGACCCTTTGCAATGCTCGTGCAAGTAAATCAA
Organism: Phlebotomus argentipes; assembly: GCF_947086385.1. Taxonomy (NCBI): domain Eukaryota; kingdom Metazoa; phylum Arthropoda; class Insecta; order Diptera; family Psychodidae; genus Phlebotomus; species Phlebotomus argentipes. The sequence goes on along the minus strand of NW_026776181.1, from coordinate 491,877 downwards.
TGTGTCCCCATTGATTGTGTATCAACATAATGAGTTATGAAACAAAAAAGATGTCCCAAAACCTTATTGGACTCTGCATGCTGTAATGTGGTCAAAATGTAATGCAAAATGCAAGCACGCCCCATTGATATTTACAGTTGTGATAATGCAGCTTTCATATGCATATTGTTTCGAAGGCATCATTGCATATTGTCTATTGCGCATTTACGATGAAGGAAGCATGGGAAAAGACGATTTTACATGCTTATATTGTCAGCTTAATCCAAAGTGGTTTCATTGAAATGCTCAATAAAATTGACTGTTCTTCTTTCTGTATTCAGATCGTCCCGAATTTAGTGCGCATCCTGAAGAATCTTATTCTGGCTGGATACTCACCTGAGCATGATGTCAGTGGCGTCAGTGATCCATTTCTGCAGGTTTGTGCTCTACTAGAAGTAGTATTCAAACAAATCTACAAAGTCAATGATTTTAGGTTAAAATCCTTCGTCTGTTGCGAATTTTGGGCCACAATGATCCCGATGCATCGGAGGCTATGAACGATATCCTGGCACAGGTGGCAACGAATACGGAAACTAGCAAAAATGTTGGAAACACCATTCTTTACGAGACGGTTCTATCAATAATGGACATTCGGTGAGTGAAGTGTAGGAAATTACAATGAAAATTGACTTTCTCCTGGCTTTGAATATATCTTATGTGCTCATTCTTCTAAGCAAGTGCTATGAAAATCTTCAAGTTTTGTAATTGAATTCAATTGAATAAGAGTTGAATTGATTTTATTATTCAGAAATGATTTCAATTCAATCTGTTGACATAAAGATTACAATTGTTTTGGCACAAATATGAAGTGGAAAATGTAAATTATGCTGTGTAGTGTGAACACAAGAAATTTCGCCTTGTGTTTTATCAACATTTTTTTTGCGATAAGCACTGATTCATCATTGCACATTGCTTTCAAGTATGTAGACGTTAATTTGGACGACACGATGGCAGATAATTCAATTGACGTGGTGTATTTTTTTGCAGATCCGAAGGTGGATTACGTGTGTTGGCTATAAACATCCTTGGACGATTCCTCTTGAATAGCGACAAGAACATTCGCTATGTGGCGCTCAATACACTGCTGAGAACTGTTCATGCGGACACATCTGCTGTACAGAGGCATCGCACTACCATTCTTGAGTGCCTGAAAGATCCTGATGTGTCCATTAGGCGGCGCGCCATGGAGTTGTCATTTGCTTTGATAAACGGCCAGAATATCCGATCGATGACCAAGGAGTTGCTGGTGTTCCTCGAGAAGGCGGACTCGGAATTTAAGGCACAGTGCAGCAGTGGAATGGTGTTGTCCGCTGAGCGCTTTGCACCGTCCACGCGATGGCATTTGGACACGCAATTGAATATCCTCGTGGCAGCTGGTAACTACGTGAGGGACGATGTGGTGTCGTCAACTATTCAATTGATATCGAGCAGTCCCAGTTTGGAGCAGACGTACATCACTGCCAAACTGTGGGACGCTCTGCAGACTCCCAACAATTGCGAAGACAAGCAACCGCTGCTGCAAGTGGCAGTGTGGGCGATTGGAGAGTACGGAGATTTGTTCATGTATGGCGAAAAACCAGGAGATGGTAGGATTTTATAGTCACGTGTGCCTATTATCGCATGGTTTTTCTAATGTGGTATTCTTCAATTTCCGGCAGATGTTACTCGGCCACAGGAGAAGGAAATTGTGGAGATGTACCAGAAACTGCTGTGGGCACCTCAAGGATCAACCTCTAGCAAGCAGTACACGCTGATATCGCTGGCGAAGCTCAGCACTCGTCTTCAGGCGGCGCAAGAGTGAGTGTGGAAATACCTCTACAAATCTAATCTAATCGGAATAATCGTAAATCTCTCCTTCACAGTGAAATTAAGCAGATAATTGATGCTTTTGGGTCACACCTGAATGTTGATCTGCAGCAGAGAGGCGTTGAGTTCTCTCAACTCTTCAAGACACACAGTCACTTGCGTCCGGCACTGCTGGAGAAGATGCCACCAATGCAGCTGAATAGAATGTCAACGCAAAATGGGGCTGGCAATGCTACGTCACCGGATGAGAATGGAAGTGGAGTGGATCTGATCGAGAATGGTCTTGAGGAGGAGAATGTCACAATAACTGAAGGATCAGTGAGTTTTCTCTGTCTATTTTGTGATATTTGGGATAAGAAGTTTGATGGTGGATTTTTTTTCAGAATGCCCTTCTTGAACTCCTTGGAGGTACATCGAGTCAAGAGCTGAGCGTTCCCAATCCTGTTAAGTTGCCTCAAGCACCGAATGTCTCCAATAACAGAGATTTAATGGATCTACTGGGTGATATTGATTTGTCGGCGAAGAATAGTAACACGACTGTTGATAGTAGTACTAATGGGAATGTGCTGCCGATACCATCAATTGCCTCTCCAATCGGTGGATTGAATTTAGACTTAAGCATGAGCAATTCGTCACTGATAACAGGATTCATGGATGATTTAACGACGCAAATTGATAGTCAGGTAAATATTTCGTAATTGATTTTATACCCGGAATTTATTTGTAAATCATTTATTTATTTATTGTCTTTGCGCAGAGTGCAAATTCCAAGTTAACAGCATTGGAGAAGAACGGCTTGTCTGTGGTATTGGCACCAAGAAATGCATCTGGATGCCTTCATGTGATTATGACAGCAACAAACACGTCGCTGAACACAATGGAGCAATTTCTATTTCAGGTATGTTAGACTTATATTTGCATTTGTACGTCTTAATGGTAAATATTTGGCTTGAATTTTTTCACCTTGGCAGGCGGCAGTGCCCAAGAGTTTCACCCTACAGATGCTCTCACCGTCCGGATCCACTCTTCTGCCAGGAGGTGTAATCACACAAGAGATGAGAGTCACGCAATCAGCAAAGGTATGTAGTTGATTAAATTTATTCTTAAGATTCAAGATCTATTATTGTTTGCAATTTGTAATAATGAATAATATACTTTTCAGGCGCTCCTGAGGATGCGGTTAAGAATTTCGTACACAACAGATGGAAATCCCGTGCTGGAGCAGACTGAAATCAGTGGTTTTCCGGAGGAAGCATTCGATTGAGGTGTTGAGTTAAAGATAAGAAGTAAGGGTTTCCCTCTGTGTGTTATCTTAATCAGCATCTATTCATTTTCAACGTAGAATTGTCTCACGTATGAAAATCGAGAGACAAATATTGCCTCATCTACAATAAATTGATAATATGTATGTATATCGAGAAAAAGGAAGAGTATATGAAGAGAGATAAAATATAACAATATTGAGAGATTAGATAAGGAAAAGAAAAAAAATCGATGTAATAAAAGGAAATGCTAATTTTTGTTATAAGGTAAAAAAAATGAATCGTTAAAAGATGAAATAAGGTAGGATTTTAGTTATATATTTTTAGTTTTAATTGCGATTCATCTGATTAACATTTATATAGAAAATTGTTCACATTTTTTTCGTTTGAAATTTCGAGAGTATTAGAAAATGAATTGTAAAGCACTTTGGCGTCTGGTTTTATGGTAACACTTTAAAAGGAGAGATTCGCGTTCCTTTATCTAAAGATGAATTGTAAATAACGTACTGAAGTCAATAATATATTTTTCAATAATAAGAATAATAATAAGCGCTGATTTGTGAGACGTGCGCAAAAGGGAAAAAGCTCAATGAAATTGATGAAACAATATGATGAAGACATGAATCTTGTAAAATTTCAGTGTTGCTTTACATGAGCTTACATTGCAAAAAGTATTTTTTTGAATGAGTAGAGAAGAAAGCAAAGAAACTAATATCGAACAGACACAATTTTTCTAGTTACGGACTTCACACACTTGAATATTTATTGATTTTATTTATGAAAGGCGTTTTTCTCTGTTTTGTCGCATGTAATTTGATAATCAGAGAAAGGAAAAGGAAATGTGTGTAAAATTTAATGTTTCAAATGTACTTAAATGACTTAAATCTGTAGGCAAAAGTCGATTATCAAGAAGAAATAGGTTTAATTCTTTATTTACCGTCGTAATTTCCCCTTCTTTCATCTTCTATTCAACATATTGGAAAAGAAAATTACTAACAATGTTATTGACATCTTTTTATACAAAAGTATTTATCTTGTACATAGAAGATTCATAGAATAAAATACATATTAACATTTATGCGATAAAGATGTTTTTTACTCTATTGTTAAGCAAAGATACGAACCACGGAGAATATCACGATATTTTTTTCTTTTCTGCCTTGCCATGTCCAGCGCCCTCTGGTGATAAAAAGAGCTGTCAGACAGTATATATAGTTTCGTGGCGTCACTCTAACAAAATTGTCTTGTTTTGTGGCAAAAAATCCAGTAAAAACCATGTCTCAGCGCTTTCCACCTTCATCGGGTGCCCCTGTGCCTCCCGGTGGTCAGCCACGATACCAGCCGGCGCCTCCACCGGGCAGTATGAGACCGTATGCTGGCCCCAATTTTCCGGTGAGCAATGTCCTCCACCCAGTTTATTTTCCAATAACTAAAATTTCTCTATTCTTCAGCGTGGGTTCACGCCTCCGCCCCAGTTGGGCTCTGGTCCGCCACCCGGTGGCCCCATGCACCCACGAACGCCGCAACCACCATTTCAGGGCCCCATGCGCAGCGCCATGCCCAGCGCTCCTGGAGGGAAGCGTCCGCAGGACGGCCGGGTGGGCCCCATGGGCACTCCGCAGCAGAAGAGCGAGTATGGGCCGACGAAGAAGAAAAAGAAGCTGGCGGACAAAATTCTGCCTCAGAAGGTGAGAGACCTCGTGCCGGAGTCTCAAGCATACATGGATTTGTTGGCGTTCGAACGGAAGCTGGACGCTACAATTATGCGGAAGCGTCTTGACATCCAGGAGGCGCTAAAGCGTCCTATGAAGCAGAAACGCAAATTGAGGATTTTCATCTCTAACACTTTCTACCCGAGCAAGGAGCCGAGCGAAGGCAGCGAGCCCGGAACTGAGGGCACCGTGGCGTCATGGGAGTTGCGGGTAGAGGGTCGTCTCCTGGAGGACACCAAGAGCGATCCGAATAAGATTAAGCGGAAGTTCTCGTCGTTCTTCAAGTCTCTGGTGATTGAGCTGGACAAGGAGCTTTACGGCCCGGACAATCATCTGGTGGAGTGGCATCGCACTCACACAACTCAGGAGACAGACGGTTTTCAGGTGAAGCGTCCGGGCGATCGCAATGTTCGCTGTACGATTCTTCTATTGCTGGACTACCAGCCGCTGCAGTTCAAGCTCGATCCCCGGCTCGCTCGTCTCCTTGGCGTTCACACGCAAACGCGTCCGGTGATCATCTCTGCTTTGTGGCAGTACATCAAGACTCACAAGCTGCAAGACGCCCACGAGCGAGAGTTCATCAATTGCGACAAGTATCTGGAGCAAATCTTCACGTGCTCACGCATGAAGTTTGCCGAGATTCCACAGCGCCTCAATCCGCTCCTTCATCCGCCGGATCCCATCGTGATCAACCATGTGATCTCAGTGGAGGGTGGAGCGGAGAGCAAGCAGACTGCTTGCTATGATATCGACGTGGAGGTGGACGATACGCTGAAGAATCAGATGAATAACTTCCTGCTGAGCACAGCCAGTCAGCAAGAGATTCAGGGACTGGACTCGAAGATTCACGAGACAGTGGAGACGATTAATCAGCTGAAGACGAATCGGGAGTTCTTCCTCAGCTTCGCCAAGGATCCACAGACATTCATCCACAAGTGGATAATTAGCCAGACGAGGGACTTGAAGACCATGACAGATGTCGTGGGCAACCCGGAGGAGGAGCGCAGGGCTGAGTTCTTCTATCAGCCCTGGACACAGGAGGCGGTGTCGCGCTACTTCTACACGAAGGTGAATCAGAAGAGGGCGGAACTGGAGCAAGCTTTGGGCATTCGCAACTCTTAAGCTCGTCTGGTAAGTGACAAGAATCCGTCTACTTTCTCACAAAAGCCAGAGCTACACTTGCTCAATCTTCAAGACACACTTAGTTCGTTTGACTGAAGGAGAGGGAAAACAATTCATATCTAACACAGAGCACAAGTTGTACCCATTTATTAAATCTCTTTAGAAACAGTTTGCAGTAAAAATAATAGTTTATCTCGTATTTGTTCCAGATTCGCTTCACCAATGTCCAACTGCTGATGAGTGTCTAGTTGCAGCAGCACAAGAGGGGCAACGAAGAGGAATGGGAAGAGATTATCTCTCCCGGAAAGAGTTTTATCTCAAGCCACAGCAGATTTGACATCAATCTCTTTTTCGACATTTATAAACTTCATGTACTCTCAACACATTACGGAGAAAAGAACATTAAATAGGGCAATAGTGTGAGAGATCGGCCTTACTTTAAGAAGGGGAAAACCTGCTCCAGACTTGTGCGACTCGTGCAGCACGCCACGTCTGGGAGCATTGTGAGGATGTGGCGGAGGTACAGCTGGAGCCTTTGGCGACGTTGCTCCACAAAGTGGGCTTCCATGTTGCCAAAGCTCTTCTTTGGCGGGAAATCGAGGCTCCGGACGCCAGGGTGGATTTTCTGGAATTGCCGGTGGAGTCGATGAAAGTCACTGTAGCGACGCAGAACAGTCCATTCGTCTCCGGGCTGATTCGTGGGAATGACATGAACCTCGTAAGTGTAATACTTGCGAGAGCCTGACTTCTCCAGCCGAACGCGCGGCACACTCACGGTGAAGGTGGCTCCTGGGGCGCTATGGGTTGAGCTGAGGCCCCGCAAGCGGTGATTCTCAAGACTCAGCTCCGCCACGCGAGTCTCCAGACGCTGGCAGCGTTCTTCAGCTTTCCGCAGGTGCTCGCGAAGCTGATTTACGTCCTCAGACACCACAGAACTCGTGGAGCTGCGGATTGAGGAGGTCTTTGAGGAGCTATGCAGAGAGGAGTCGTCGAAACTGCCCTCAGACGTCGTGGCTTCCTCCACCATGATTCCCGAGTCACTGGGCGGTGTAAATACTTTATTTGGCGAACTTGGGGGCGTTTTCGAAGTGTCATCAGCATCTTCCATGGCTTTCTCAGAGATAGGTGTGACAACATGAGAGCTCTGAATATTCTCCGGCGGATGAGGGACCCTCTCGGCCTTCAGACATAGGCTCGAGAGCGTTCCACTGGCCACAGGGCTAATTGAGAGACCCGCCTCATCAAACTCTATCACCTGATGCTTGTGGGGCTTCCGAATGGGATGTGGTTGGACAGGCTTGGGCACAGCTATAATGGGCTCCACCTTCAACTCCCGTCTGGCCATCATATTCACGTCCGGGCTGTCGACAGTGATGGCGAACAGGATGGAACTGAGTCCAGCTGCGAGAGTAGGCAGAAGATTCGATGCCTCCTCGTCCCTTATCAGCGCCCAGGACTCATAGTGCAGCCCCAGATTCGAGTCAGCCAGCCACATGAGTATATATCGCTCCAGAGAACGCTCATTCAGCGCTGCACGGATGAAAGCCCGACACTTCCCGCGATCCGTCCAAACATGTCTCAGTGACGAGAAGCGTTCCCGCTCGTGCGTCGTCATGTGCTGATGTGCGAATGCCCAGAATACGGGAGGCTCTTGATTCACGCCCGACATCAAGTCACTCACACTCTTGAGCAATGAGCCCATCCGCAGTCCGTGACAGAGGGCGTATTCCCAGCTGTCGCATAGCCTCAAGACATTGTGATCGCTCTCCGTGGCCAATTCAGTTTTACCACCGTAGCGCTTTTGCAGATCCTTCACCACTGTCATGAGATGGTGAACGAGACTCCTCCTAGATGACTCGTATTGGTTCCTGTTCTGTGTCTGCTGAATGAAGCCACTCATCGCCATTGCCTGAATGTGGGAAGAACCTTGAGTTGGTAACGATGGTAATCAAGACAATGTCGCACTAATTTCGAGCCTTCTTACGCTTGCTTGAGGAACATAATACACCACACTCTGCCCCTGATAACTTTATGCGCTGCTCACGGTTGCTCAATGGGGATTATTTATCGAAAAGTCTTCTTTGTGCAAAACTTTCTGTTTTGGTTTGGCCCATGCTGTGTCACTGATGGAAGAGAAACTCCTCGGCGATATCAGTGCCACCGTCAGACTCAAGCTCTAATTTGAGCTTGAATTTCAGGGTCGAAAATGTGTCTTGACTAAATGAGGATTGGATAGTGGAATAATCAATGAAAGAGAATTATTACATTTTTGAATTCTCTGCTTAAATATTGTAGAGCAAATAGAGCATTTATAGAGGGAAACAAATTTGGCAAAGTGACAAAGATTTCGGGAAACTTGCTGTATTACATCCTTGACTATCTTCGCACTGCATAGCAGAGACCCAAACCTCATTAGTGGGAATTGTCAGTGATTGAGAGCCGTCGTGAGAGAACACGCGGGTGGCATTTTTAGCATATTATTCTGTTATTCTGCGATCAAGCCACATATTCGTTGAATTTCCAGTGCTGCTGTCTGTATAGAATATTATAAAGTGTGTTTCAAGAAGCTTTTCCGTGTAGAATTCAATATTTTCCAAGAGAACTCTGTGCCTTTTTTCTCCGAGAGAGTGAGAGAGGAGATTCGAAGTAGGCGAATTGCGGCGAGAGTATAATTCTTCGTGGCGAAGTGAAAATGGCCGATTGAGGTGGAACAGTGTGTGGTTGCGGAAAGTTTTCAGTGGAAAAAAGAGCCTTGATGTGCGGTTGTATCGCTGGAAAATAGTATAAATTTGCTTTATTCATTGCTCGTGACGCGTGATTAGACAAGAGTGGCGATAGAATGGCGGGCACAGAGAGAGAAATTCCTGCTGAAGACTCCATCAAAGTCGTCTGTCGATTTCGACCATTGAACGACAGTGAGGAAAAGGCTGGCTCTAAGTTCATCGTGAAATTTCCCAACAGCAATGAGGAGAACTGCATATCGATTGGTGTAAGTGGACAAGAGGATGTGGATTTGCGGTGAAGTCACATTTAGTCCTGTAAGACGGGCCCATTTGTGTGGGTGATTTGGAAGAAAAGGGAAAAACGCCTGCAAGCAGGCAGATTGGGGGGCATCCATCCATCGATGAATCATCCACACGCAAAATTACATGACAACTTTTCGGTCGAACTCCCATGACGAGCGCAGCTATTGCTATTGACTCTGAGAGAAAATGTGGTAAAAATGCAATCATATATAATAGGAGTCCCCGAAATAGCGAAAATATCACGGAATAGAATTTTTCTGAGAATTGCTTTTGGATTTTTGTTTATTCGACTGAATGTCAATCGCAGTCAGCAAACTTACTTAAGTTGACGAGAGACGATGCTGAGCTAGTCACTCGGCTTTTTAAAAGTTATGTCACTTTTTCGTGAGCTGAAATAAACTATGGGAATAACTGCGTGACGTCAAATTATCTTTGGTTTGATTTTTTTTCTAACTATGTGGTCATCAGTAGATTCACAGAGTTCATAAGCTTGAGTAGCCACAGAAGCTGTGCCTGTAATTTTTTGTGGAAGTACAATTAAATCTAAGCCACGAATTCACCCTGAAGGCATTTCACATGGAAGCTACTAAAACTCATCATCAAATGACTATCGTGGCATTTTCTTTTACTGTTATATATGTACAATCATGTACATTTAGTGTATACGAAAAAATGATTTTCTTCTTGAGGTTCTGTTCACCACAATTGGTAAACTTTCATTTTTACGGTTGTACTCTGCAACAATTGACCATGAAGAGAAATATACCTATATGCATATAATAAAATGCCTGTAAAAAGAGAATCTCTCTCTCTCTCTCACTATGATGTATATACATATAATTTACCTGCTTATTTGCACCATGTAAGTGTATAAATTGAGCCAGAGAGACTCACGGGCAAGCTTAGAAAGCAATAATATTTGTCGCGTCTGGCAAAATAAGGAAAGGAAAAGGGAAATTTACATTAATTTGCGTGATTTTTCCTCTCAAAACACATTTGAAGGGAGTTTCCCTGAGAGCGCCATTTTGAGGGAAAATTGAAAGAGAAAATGAAAGAGAGTTTACAACACAAACAGTCCTCCAGGCGTGTGGCAAGCCAATGTATTTCAAGAGTCGATAAATACTTGCTGAATCCTTTCTGAGATTAGATTTTGCCAATAGTGAAACAGCGCATTGTATGTCACTAGTAAAATTTAGAGCAGGAATGAGACGATGAACTCATAGATCTCTCTCTCTCCCTTGCATGCGATTGAACCTTTCTCATTCCTGCAAAAATAGAAAGTGCAATTCTGTCCATTGAATAAGCGAGAGAAAAGAATTTGGTTTAACAGCGTTGCTTAAAGGTGTGGATATTGACAAAATAAGTAATCACATTTTGTTGTTTATTGAGAGCACCACATTAAATAGGTCGTGTGAGTTAAAAATACGCATACTTGGCTTGACATAGAGTACTTTGAGATGGAGTTAGCACAATTATCCTTACCGCATCGCGCAATGCCACAGTCTTTGTCGGTTGTTGTGTGAGAAAATGCGACTGAAATGGAAAAATCAATGGCAAACAATCGGCAAGAAATAATAAATCGTCAATCGTGTTTTTCAAACTCGAAGAGTGGATGTCATGCTATTATGTTTGGAATTGTTGAATGTGGCATTCAACCTAAATATATTGTATACGTGAGAATAATGTCGGGAATGCTTTAGAAAATAAATCACATAAATTAGGGAAACACAAACTATTGATGATGAGTAATTGTGGTTAAAATAAGAGTGTGGATGATACTTCTGCGATTTTATGTGTAGTTCAAATTCTTATACAGTCGTGTTGCTGACAACGCTACACGCATGTCCATTCCAATAAGAGCACAAAATTCCTAGAAATTTCCGATTTGTACCTACCCAAATGCCAGTGTCTCTCTCATCGACAGTGCGCAGTATCCATGAAGCGCGATGTGTGATGAGAAATCATTGAAACATAAATTCAAAGAGGGCCATAGAGAAGTTGATTCAAGGATAATTGCTCTTTGCTGTGACCCAAAGAAGGAAAGGTTGGGGATGGAAAATTCTTTCTCTATCAATAAGTGATTAAATGGAGTGATGAGAGAAAGGTTGATGTACTCTAATTGATTTTCTCCTTCTCACGTTCTCTTTCACCCTATAGGGAAAAGTCTACCTGTTCGATAAGGTTTTCAAGCCGAATGCATCGCAGGAGAAGGTGTACAATGAGGCGGCAAAGTCAATTGTCTCCGACGTATTGGCCGGATACAATGGAACGATTTTTGCCTATGGCCAAACATCATCTGGTAAAACACACACAATGGAAGGTGTCATAGGTGAGGAGAAACATATTGCAGCGGTTACTTTAGTAGTCAGAAATGTTGATTTGCTTGAGTATCTCTATGAATTGATGATTGTTGCTTTCAAGAAGCAGTCTTTATGGAACTGAACTGGTAATTTTCTGTGGGTGAAATCGACATTCATCAATTCATAATTCAATATTTATGATGTTTCACCGCAAAAGTGAATAGATTAAAATACAAATTGAGTCTAATTGTAATATTTGTTCAATTCACATGTAGAATTGAAATTGATTTGAACTTTTATTACAGTTGATTTTACTATAGCTAAATGTGTATGAATAAAATAAACTATTCTATCTCCAAGTAACTGTAATGTTTGTTGTTTTTCCTTAATAGGTGATTCGATAAAGCAAGGCATCATTCCTCGCATTGTAAACGACATCTTCAATCACATCTACACGATGGAGGTGAATTTGGAGTTCCACATAAAAGTTTCCTACTATGAGATTTACATGGACAAAATTCGGGACTTGCTGGATATATCGAAGGTGAACCTGAGTGTACATGAGGATAAGAATCGTGTGCCTTATGTAAAAGGTGCCACAGAGCGCTTCGTGTCCAGTCCTGAGGATGTCTTCGAGGTGATTGAGGAGGGCAAGGCGAATCGCCACATTGCTGTGACAAATATGAATGAGCACTCATCGCGATCACATTCAGTATTTCTGATAAATGTGAAGCAGGAGAATCTGGAGAATCAGAAGAAGTTGTCAGGGAAGTTGTATCTGGTCGATTTGGCTGGTTCCGAGAAGGTGTCCAAGACTGGAGCTGAAGGTACGGTGCTGGATGAGGCGAAGAACATCAATAAATCACTGTCGGCACTTGGCAATGTAATATCAGCACTTGCTGATGGCAATAAGACACACATTCCCTATCGTGATTCCAAACTGACAAGAATCCTGCAGGAATCACTTGGTGGCAATGCCAGAACGACAATTGTCATCTGCTGCTCTCCCGCAAGTTTCAATGAGTCTGAAACGAAGTCCACACTCGAGTTTGGAAAGCGGTATGATGTCATTTTTATTGGTCTCTGTATTTTGATATTTTCTCAATGACACTCTTTATCTTTCATGTCTACAGTGCGAAGACTGTGAAGAATGTCGTATGCGTGAATGAGGAGCTGACAGCTGAGGAGTGGAAGCGGCGCTATGAGCGTGAGAAGGAGAAGGTAGGCCGTCTGAAGGGTAAAGTGGAGAAGCTGGAAGCCGAATTGGCGCGATGGCGTGCTGGTGAGACTGTATCTGCGGATGAGCAGGTGAATCTGCATGAACTGATGGAGGCGAGTACACCCAATGTTGATGTCGTCGAAGTGGAGAACGTGCCGCCAGCCCCTGTCCCGGCAACACCTAGTGGCTTGACCATGATTGGATCGATCAGTGCGGAAGAGCGTACGCGATTTGAGAGTGAACGCGAGCGCCTCTATCAGCAACTGGATGACAAGGATGAGGAGATTAATCAGCATTCACAGTACGTGGAAAAGTTGAAGGAGCAGATTATGGATCAGGAGGAGTTGATTGGTAATGCCAGGCGCGATAATGAGAATCTGCAAACAGAGATGACGCGCATTCAGCAGGAGAACGAGAGCGCCAAGGAGGAGGTGAAGGAGGTACTTCAGGCGTTGGAGGAACTTGCTGTGAATTACGATCAGAAGAGTCAGGAGATAGAGACGAAGAACAAGGAAATTGACACGATCAATGAAGAGTTATTGCAGAAGCAAGCACTTCTCAACACCACTTCGACGGATTTGCAACAATTGCGCGATATGTCGACACATCAGAAGAAGCGATACAACGAGATCTTGTCAAATCTGCTGCGTGATCTGTCTGAGGTGGGCCAGGCGCTCAGCACGGATAGTTCGGCGGATTTGAAATTGAACGCTGATACAGCAGCTGGGAAAGTGGAGGAGGAGTTCACGGTGGCGCGTCTGTACATAAGCAAGATGAAGAGTGAGGCGAAGAATTTGGCGCAACGCTGTCAGAATCTCGAGGGTCAGACAATGGATTCGAATAAGAAGATGTCAGAGTATGAGAAGGATTTGGCGGACTGTCGACTGTTGATTTCGCAACATGAGGCGCGCATGAAGAGTCTGCAGGAGTCAATGCGAGAGGCGGAGAATAAGAAGAGGACGTTGGAGGAGAACATAGATGCATTGCGCGAAGAGTGTGCAAAACTGAAGGCGGCAGAACAAGTATCAGCTGTAAGTGCGGAGGAGAAGCAGCGAGCTGAGCAGCTGAGGACGGCTTTTGATAAGCAAATGGACCAACTGCGTGATGGACACACTGCTCAAGTGGCCGAGTTGCGAGATGAGATCTCAGAGAAACAAGAGGCTATCAATGAACTTAAGGAGTACGTATCGATCGCTGAACTACTAGATTATAAAAAGACTTTAAGATATGCTATGTAATTTTTTTTTAATCTTTGTTCTCTTTATCTCCTTTGCAGTTTGAACCAAAAATTAACACTTGCTCATCAGCAAATGTCGTCGGATTATGAGAAGTTGAAGCAGGAGGAGGCGGACAAGTCCAGCAAGCTGCAAGAGCTCATGTCAGTATCAAAGAACATTCCGAAAAGTCACAAGAATAATTTGCAAAAGCCAACAGTATTATCCTATCCAATGAAGTACAATAGTCCACCAATCCAATCACCCACATCATCACCAACCAAGCGATACAATTTGATTAATTTGCATCACGACAGACACTCTGTGTCGTTCTATGATGAAAAAATTCTCACCAAGTACCACAAGAACCTTTTGAATACCCAGCAAATTATTTGCAACGATGAGAGAGACTTAGCCAGCGAGGAGGAGGAGGATGTGGAGACAGTAATCCTGAGGGACAGTGGGAAGAAGAATGTCTTGGTCGAATACTCAGATCGCGCGAGTACATTTACCAAGAGAATGCTCACGACAATTCTCGAATATTTTCCGTTCACCATTCCGACTTTACATCTACATCTCCTCATATCGCTCACAATGGTTATTCTCACTCATCGGTGCCCTCAGTATATAATTGTAGTTTAAACAGAAGTATTAAGAATGTTTTACAAGCTGATGAACGCATATTTTTACATTTATTTATTTGCAAATTATTGTGATATGAAATCAAGCAAAATTGTAGTCAAGAAGAAACATATTTACCATAATATGTCGTGATTTAAATAATTGAAATAATCAGTGCTTATAATAAAAGCGCGGGAAGAAGGATGACACCATATATTTTTGATAAAAGAAATTCTTATAAACAATAATATTTATTTTTTATGCCTCTCAAGCGAAATATCCTTTTAGCATTTCAATGATTTCTTACCAATAATTTTTTATTCTCTATATTATTGCTTGATTCTTTCTTTTAAATTCCCATATGCATGCTATTCTTATTTCTTGATTGCTTTTTTACAAATATTTATAATCTTTAAATGATCGCTATTTCAATCTGTGCGTTTCAAAAAGAGAGAAAATACTGGAAATCAAAGCCGAAAGCAGACTACTTTATAATAATGAGTGGTTTTTTGCTGTTAATTCCATGGTCATGAAACAATGTTATAATAGTTAATAGTCTGGTTTATATATTGCTGTGAAAATATATAAATATGAGACGAGAAGAGACAATAAGAAAAATGATTGAGGACATGTGTTGATCAAATAAAAGGAAAGAATGACTTTTTGCCAGGGAATCGCGATCATTTCTTTAGCAATATCTTATTTGATTTCAATTATTTATTTATTTTCATTCAGTTTTAGTTGGGTTTTGTCATTAGTTTTTTTTCAATTACCTGGCAAAAATATTTAGAATTTTCATTTGGTTGAATTTGAGTTCAATTCGCCATATTTTTCAATTGCGTACAGAAAAATATTTTGGTTTGACATTGAAGAGAGACTTATTTATTGTGGATAAAAAGAGAGTATATTCTTGGACAATACTGCTACATAAAAAAGTTACTAATGTATAGTGGAAAAAAGTGTAAAATCAAAAATTAATGACTAAAGAAGTCGGACACGCAATTCAATTCGTTTTTATGGGTTCCGCTCTATTAAACTTTTGAATGTGATATCTTAAGAGAAAGATTATAGTTATTGTATTGTTGTTAACTTCTTCTGCTTAATTGTGACGGTGTAAATAACATCTCATCTCATTCATGTTTCTTTCAATGCAGTTAATTATTAATATTAATTGTAGAGCAAGGAAAAGGTATTATAAAAAATAACCATGTATAGAAGTGTGAAATTAATGTAAATATATAATATAATGGAAGATCTAAACACATGTTCTCAAGCAATATTCTATTCTCTTCCGTTCGTCTCGTCGCTGAATCTTTTCACACAATATTTCTCTTTTGTGCATTTATGTGCGAAACCATGGAGTTAACAGCAAAGAAATCTGCTCTTGAAAAAGTTGTAATTATTATGCGACAGAAATCCTTGCAATTTTGCTGCAGTCATGTAAATTTTCTGTTTGTTGCTCTCACATATTTTACAGTCTCACCAATGAACGTCGAGAACAGGCGAGAAAGGATCTCAAAGGATTGGAAGATACAGTGTCGAAGGAGCTCCAGACACTTCACAATTTGCGTAAACTCTTCGTGCAGGATCTTCAAGTGAGCCCATTTCTTTTCTTGATTTATCTTTCTGTGCTCTTGCAATGCCGTCAAAGCTCTTATGCTCAGGACGTCGTGAAACTAAAACTCTGCTGAAACAATCATGTATCTTTTGATTTATATTTTAAATGAAATTCTATTTAAGGCACGCATTAAGAAGTCTATTACATCGGAGGACAACGAAGATGACGGAGGATCGCTGGCGCAGAAGCAGAAGATCTCGTTCTTGGAGAACAATCTGGAGCAGCTGACTAAAGTGCACAAGCAGCTGGTGCGTGATAATGCGGACTTGAGATGTGAACTGCCCAAGTTGGAGAAGAGACTCAGAACGACGATGGAGCGTGTGAAGGCGCTCGAGACTGCCCTCAAGGAGGCCAAGGAGGGCGCAATGCGTGATCGAAAGCGATACCAATACGAAGTGGATCGCATTAAGGAAGCCGTACGACAGAAAAATCTTGCTCGACGTGGTCCTCAGGCACAAATTGGTAAGGATTTTTCATGTCAATGCTGGGAATTTTCGACTGCAATCTATCTTCTTTCTTTTACTTTCAGCCAAGCCAATTCGTGCTGGTCAGGGACACATTGTGAGCGGGATTCGCGGTGGTGGCGGAATTATACCACCTGGAGCAAATGCAGTTCCCCAGTAAATTACTACAGTTTCTCTAAGCATAAAAATCGTTTTGTAATATTGATTTATTTTGTGAGACAAAACACTTGAAGCTGGATTTTATTCGAAAAAAAATATTCGACAATTTTCCAATTGCAATTATATGTAGTAATGATAATTTCTCCTTTCATTAATATGAAATTGAATATACTACAGTGTTTGGCACTGTCTGTAGCATTTGTTCCGGTTCAATTTGAGTTGAGTTCTGTCTCGTAATAATGCATTGAATAGTGGAGAAATTAATATTTTATAGAAAAAAAATGCCGTTTAGATGTGTTGGTGCTGCTGATGTGAAAATCAAAAAGCTTTTGTGGCACTATTCTCTAGTTACGCGATAGGATATTAAATTAGAAAAGGGCATTTTCCTACATATATCGAAACTGCTATCTTATCTTCAGTGTGAAGTGAATAAAAAAAAAATGCTATTTGAGATTGAGATTAGTGGTGAAAGACCTACATTTACTACATTAGACATGATTTATCAAGGAAATTTCCAGTGAATTACTTTAATGTTTTCCATAATGATATGGTATTGAAAATCTAATGATTAATCTTAATTATAAAACATTCGGTTATACTTATCTTCATCAGGATATTAGAGAGGAGATGAACAATGTTTGTGAATCTACTATTTAATTTGAAACTCTAATGCAATTTCCCATTTACCTCTTCATCAGTCATGTCATAGATATAATGAAAAAGAAATACAGCACAAGCTACGCTACTAAATCACTTGATATGTTTTTATTTTAACTCGCGACAACTGATATTCAACAATGCGTATATTTTAGGAGTGCATAGAAAAGATGATGTGTCATTGTGAAAAAAAGCTAATTTCCGCACTTTCGTACATATTGCCGTACTTGCCCTCCAATTTCGAAAGCTAAACTTCCCCGCGAATGGATAAGCAAGTTGAGTAAATGAATATATGAAGGTATAATAAAACTAATTCAGTGCTTCATCGTTAGATCATAGTAAATTATTACAATTTATAAATTATTGTATCAAAATAAAAGTGAAATGCAAAACTCTGCAAGATGCATAATTTAAAAATAATTTCATAAATGTATTTTTACATAAAGGGAGTTAACTATAAAAATGAAGAAGCGAATGCAATATATTTTTTGTTTAATTTAATATTGTGCATACATACTAAATGATAAAATGAACATTTTTTGATGAGCTTTGGCTGAATAAAAGGAACATTTTTCTGTCTTCACCGATGGATTATTTAGTTTGGAGACTTTCAGCTAATGCGCGATGTTTTGTCCAGTGTGTCTTAGGACAAATGGGTCTTTGTCTGGTGGTTGTAGCACTACGCCACTGCTCTTTGGAGAGTTCTTGGCTCGCAGTGAAGTTGTCAGCACAATTTTCAGTGTGAAGATAGCTCAGTGTCAATGCAGTATGGCTGCTTACAAAATATTTCTGTGTTTGTTCTCCCATTGAAATTCCTCTGCAGAGACCCCTGAAGTGCCATTGAGGGCGTAAAAGTCCTATTGGAGACCATCGTGAGTGGTGTGTGATATCACGCAAGAGTGCAACGAGTTACGTGAAATTCGGTAAGTGTATGCAAATCTTATTTCCTCGAACTGGGTGTGTGTGTGACTTTTTATGGGGCGCGCGAGAGTGGCCGAAAAAAAGGCAGAGGCCCGCGAACGGGATTTTTTGCCGGAAGTGGCGAGTGGGTGTGCATGTGGGTGTCCTGGGTGTGGATTTGAGTATAGTCTGGAGAGGGTGGAAGCACGAAATGGGCAATAGTGCCTGTGGAAATGGTTAGAAATGGGTAGGAAAGACCCAGATGGTTACATTGAGGAGTGTGATTTGGAGTCAATCATCGCCTAAAAATAGTTTCTCACGCAAAATTAGACCACCTCTCGAGGAGCCCTCCGTCCTCACTTTCCGCCTTCACGCAGATTCTCTCTGGTGATTCGTCCGGAAGCGTGAACTCGCCCAGAAGAGCGCTGTTATGTAGGATCTCGGGATGTGCAGCTTCCCATGCAAATCACGAACCGCCCACACAAGTCCCACTCATTCATGCTGCCTTCATTGGATCACACTGAATTTTCTCACACAATACCCATCGACTCCGTCTGCTGGTCTGCCCGTGTCATCTTTCCTGCGTCTGCACTTTTCTCCAGCACTCGCAGCAGATGATAAATGATTCTACGTGTGTGTGTGTGAACGAAGAGATATTCTGAGAAGAAATCACTCAATTGACATCCATCAGCTCAGCATCTCTGCAAATCGCCTGAAGAATGGCATTCGCTAATTGGAATTGTGTCCCAGACATGAGGGTTCTTCTTATCCATAGTGCATTCCTAAAAACACTTGAGCGAGAGAAAGATTGACTCACTGTTTAGTCAACTTCGTCACACCGTTTCCTCGAATCGCTGCTGAAAATCCAAGTTTATACAGAGACATTCACACAATGATTACGTCTCCAATGGCCAGTGCTCTTTAGATAATGCTTCATCAATGAATATTCAGATTCAGGTGATTCGCTAAACTCAAGCAACTCAAGATTGAAAAGTGGGCTAAGCTTTTTTTCTAGAAATGCAAGATAATAAGCATGAGTGTTGAAGATTCCACCTGATAATCCGAAATGAAGCGTGAATCTTTGGGAAACACATACATGACGTCACCCCCTTGAATATGAATTTTATTGTGGCTTTATTATTATTGGATACACCAGTCCAGATGTTTTCTCTAATATTCCATTTATCCAAGCCTACTTCGAATGTCTGACAGAGATATTCTCTCGCAATCCACTTCATGTTTTCAAGAAATTCCTCCTCCAAATGCACACGATAAAATCTCACCTACGGAATGAGTTTTCTGTTGATTTTTCGTTTTAGAACAGCGGAGGGAGAAGGTGGATGTGCGCTTGAATGTGAGCAATAGGGAAGAAGAAAGTGAAATATGATTGTGTCACTAAATATTGTGGAGGCGTGAAGACGCTGATGGAAAGGGAATAATCAAGGAGTGGCGATTTCACACCCGTATTTTATTGACGATTATCATTTCCTTATTGTGGCCTTTTCTTCCTTTTTCATCCTTTTGCGTTTATTGACCGTGACCTGAGAGGATTATGACCAATTTGGCAAATAGGAAAATTGTGTTTTCTGGATTTGATTTGAAATGATGTCTGTGATGAGTTGTCGACGTATGATTCTCACATGTTATTGGACCTTATAATCTCCTCCATTTTCGTGTATTTATATTCTGGCGTACGCGAAGGAGACGGAAATAAATCAAGATGTGTGTTTTGGGTGTAAAAAAAGACACTGTTTGGTGCCTGATGCCACTGAATGTGAATCAGCTTGAGAAACAGTCGGTAAAAATTAAGTAATAACGCGGTTTCTCAACTCATTTCAATTGAGATAGTTTCTAGAATGGCAGTCATTTAATAAAATGTGTACAGCTCATTTGATTGGGGATGGAGGGTGTAAAGAATGCGACGAAAGTGCGCAATAAGGATAATCCGATGATATGGGAAGTGACAAAGTTTGCTGTGGGAGAAAAGGCAGTGCAAATATACATGTCACTGCTGACCATCCTTTTTTTTTGTTCTCTTTTGGGGTCAATCAATAGTGTGACGATAAATATGTAGGTGTGAATTGGGTCAAATCCTAATTTTGATTTTCTTTGCCCTTTCTGCAGTGATCGTCACAATGACTTCATCAGTTAGTAAGACACGCTCCGTGGCGATGAGCATTTGCAGCTTTTTGCTTGCGGTGACGCTGGTCAGCGGTCAGTTGGCAGAGAAGCTGAGCTCTCAGAATCCTTGCGTGAGCAAGACAACGTGTCACGATTGCATCCAGACCAAGACATGTGCCTGGTGTTTGCAACCTCAGTCGGAGTACGGAGATCTGCCGAGGTGTTTCCAGCCCAGCTATGGAGCTGGTGATACTCGGTGTCCTGAAGAGTACACATACAATCCTGACAATGAGATGATCCCGCTCGTGAACATGGAGCTCACGCGGAGAGTGAGCGGAGCAGCAGCCGAGGGCGGAGCCTACGCTAGTGGATACACTGCCGGCGGTTATAGTTCCAGTGGAAGCTCCTATTCCGCCTCGTCATCGTCATCGCATTACGGCAGCTCTTCTAGCAGCGGAAGTACTTATGGTTTCGGTGCGGCCGCTTCTGGAGGAATTGTGCAGATTAGTCCACAGCGAGTAAAGCTAAAGTTGCGAATAAGTGAGTAATAGACTTCCAGATTCAAGTGACGTTGTGAATTGAGAGTGAAAAAGGAAATTGAAAACGATTGGATACTGATTTTATTTATTGAAATTTCTTACAGACGAAGAATATCATCTTAATATGAGATACTCACAAGCAGAAGACTATCCAATTGATCTCTACTACCTCATGGACTTGTCCAAATCCATGGAGGATGACAAAAACAGTCTGTCCTACCTTGGAAACTCTCTGTCTGAGACCATGAGGAACATTACATCGAATTTCCGCCTTGGATTTGGATCCTTTGTGGACAAAGTTCTGATGCCATATGTTTCGACAGTGCCGAAGAAGTAAGATTATTGTGGTTATTTTCATATCCATTCTTTTGATGCAAGAAGATGTGACTGAAAATCCTTCTCGAGGAATCTAATGGTGATTTTCTTTTTAAGAGGCTTTGAAGGAATTTCGAGAGGAATTTCCTTGGGTGAAGAGAAATTTCTCACTGGAAACTTATGTCTTGTGTATATTTTTGTGTTTATCTCACCGACTATTCTTGCAGATTGGTGAATCCATGTGATGGATGTGAAGCACCGTATGGCTTTAAAAATCACATGGCACTCAATATGGACACAGCTTCGTTCTCCGTAAGTTTTTTCTCCAACTAGTTCAGCAACGTTACGATATAAATGTATTCTTTCTAAATTTAGTGTATTGAGAAAGATCACAATTTTCTTGTTTGATCACATTTTCTCACTCTCGAGAATCTGTTGTGGCTGATTTTTGATGCATTTTTTTCTCACTAAAGTTTAGCTGTGTTGAGGAAACGAATTGAAGTTGTTTCTTTGAAGATTATAGAGGGTTGTAGATTGTGTTTCTTCTTATCATCTTGGCAAGAGAGATAAAAGGATTAAGGCTGTAGAGAAAAGCATGTTTATAGTTTGACGGAACGTTTGTGGGATTGATTATGCAGAATGAATGTGTAATTGGGATTTCTCAATATCACACATCAATGTTATTCGCTCTATTCTATCTACATTCCTTCTTCATTTATTTGTTGTTGATATCTTGTGCTATTCTGTCTTTATTCTCAATGTGTCTATCTCTTGGAAATTGGCAATGAAAATGTATCATCACTCTTCATTTCGTCGAAGAATTTCTCAGTTTCAGTGAAATTTTTCATCGCATTTCTTGCATCTTGGAATTGTGTTACAAAGAAAGGCAAATATGCTGGAAGAGCAACACAGATAAAAGAAAATGTGACGCATATTATCAATTTTATTCTTGTATTTATCATACAGTTTGCTAGCACCGTGTGACAATTGTGCTGCTCCGTATGGCTTTAGAAATGTTATGAGACTTAGTAAGGATACACATTATTTCTCCGTAAGTGAACATCTTTGGCAAAGAGAGTAGAAAACCAGTGCAACTAAATTGTGGATTTGCGTCCACACTTACACGCGTTTTTTGACCTTATTTTGACATCCCGCAACTCAATCCTGGCTCAATAAAACCATCATATTAGCAATTAGGCATCCCGATCACACTTTACAGACCAACAAATATTCCATTGTTATTATTTTTCACATTTACTTTTGCCCCTAAAATGTCCTGTCAGGATTCTGGCAGCTTTTCCCATCACTTAATCATATACACAATCGCTGACTATATGAAAATCACCTCATTCTGTGTTCTCTAACTAAAAAGGTTGGTTTTTGGTTAATTTTTCAATAACTTTCTGATTCATGTTCTGCTGTTGTTTTTCTCTATGATTTAAAAAGTTGTTTTTCTTAGTATCTGGAGTACACTGCATGCTTTTTTGAGTAGCTTCCGTTCTGTGTAATAAACTGGTAAATGGCTGTAGTGGAATTGTGTGTTAATTTATCAGAAGATTACCAATGAGTTTATTTCTTATCTGCTTTATCACGTTGATATTTTTTGCTCATTTCCTTTGATAAATCTTTGCAGGAGGAAGTGGGAAAAGCAAGTGTTTCTGGCAACTTGGATGCTCCTGAGGGTGGTTTTGATGCTATAATGCAAGCCATCGCCTGTCGCGATCAAATCGGATGGCGAGAACAAGCCAGAAGACTGCTGGTATTTTCCACGGACGCTGGATTCCATTATGCTGGTGATGGAAAATTGGGTGGTGTGATTACACCCAATGATGGCGAGTGTCATCTGGACAAACGGGGCGAATACACACACTCGAAAATTCAAGACTATCCTAGCATCTCGCAAATCAATCTGAAAGTAAAGCAGAATGCCATAAATGTCATCTTTGCCGTGACAAAGCAGCAAATTGAGGTCTACAAGAAACTATCCGAACATATTGAGGGATCTTCAGCTGCTGAGCTGTCGTCCAATTCTTCCAATGTTGTGCAATTGGTCGAAGAAGAGTACAATGTGAGTAGTTATTATATGTACATCCTTCTTTATTTTGCTAACTGCGATAAGATAACTTGAACTTTTTATACGTAATATGGCATAGATGATCATAAGATTTAGATAAAGAAGAACTTTTTTGGGTTGGAAAAGAATATAGATTTTGTGTAACGAGTTAGCAAACACCATGAAAAATTATGTGCTTTAATTTTAATTTTTAATCGCTTGTTGCTTATTATGTTTTTCAGAAAATTTCCTCTTCTGTTGTGATGAAGGACAATGCCACGAGTGCCGTTAAGATTACTTACTACTCTTCCTGCCTTGATGGTGGCAAAATGGTGCAGACAAACAAGTGCGATGGCCTCAAAGTGGGCGATATGGTGGAATTCCGTGCAAATATTCTAGTGCAATCTTGTCCACAAAATCCCAGAGATTGGTTCCAGACATTCCAGGTATATTTAGAAATTGTTTACACTATGAAACACATATTGATGATATTATATTACAGATTTATCCTGTGGGCATTAATGAGAGCTTAATAGTTGATCTCCAAATGCTCTGTGACTGCGAGTGTGAGCGCGATGGTCATCCTGGATACAGACCATTTGCTCCAGAGTGCAATGGCCATGGTATTCTCAAGTGTGGCATCTGCGAATGCTACGATCAGTACTTTGGGCGGAATTGCGAGTGTGGCGTGCTGGATATTCACAGTGAGATCGAAAGGGATCGTGCTTGTCGTCCAGACAACTCCACCGTTGACTGCAGTGGCCGAGGAACGTGTGTGTGCGGCATGTGTGAGTGCGAGAAACGTCCGAATCCTGAGGAAGTCATATCCGGAAGCTTCTGCGAGTGTGACAATTTCTCGTGCGATCGTCACAATGGTTTGTTGTGCTCTGGCCCCGACCATGGAGTGTGCCAATGCGGCGTGTGTCTGTGTCGAGAAGGATGGACGGGTACTGCTTGCGACTGTCGGGCCTCCAATGACACCTGTATCAATCCAAATGGTGACGGTGAGATTTGCTCCGGGAATGGCGAATGTGTGTGTGGCACGTGCAATTGCAAGATCACCGATGAGGGGCGATACTCAGGGAGATACTGCGAAAAGTGTCCCACTTGCTCGGGCAGGTGTCATGAGTTCAAGGACTGCGTTCAATGCCAGATGTACCAAACAGGACCGATGGGAGATGACAAGGATCTCTGCGCGAAGAATTGTACGCTGTTCACACCAATTCCTGAAGAGACTGTCTCGGCCGATGAGACGAAGGATGAGGTGCTATGCACATTCTACGATGAGGACGACTGTCGTTTCCAGTTTGTCTACACGGATCGCGATGATGACAAAGTCGTCGTGAGGGCACAAGAAGAGCGAGAGTGTCCACCGAAAGTATTCATGCTTGGCGTTGTGCTTGGTGTAATTGCAGCAATTGTCCTCATCGGTTTGGCCATTCTTCTGTTGTGGAAACTCTTGACCACAATTAATGATCGACGGGAATTTGCCAGATTTGAAAAAGAGAGAATGATGGCCAAATGGGACACGGTAAGGAATACGAATAATTTTTACTTTGGATGACATTTTACAATAATAACTTCCATGTCTCTTTTCAGGGTGAAAATCCAATTTACAAACAAGCCACATCTACGTTCAAGAATCCAACTTACGCTGGTAAATAGAGTCGCAGAGTCAACGATAGCGTGAAAACGAGGAAAGAGTCACAATTGGGAGGAAAATGTTTTATTTTGGAATGTAATTAACCAAAGGATGTTGTTTCTGTTGTGTAGAAAGGTGGAAAAGTGTGGAAGTTGTCTTCTTTTAAAAACAAACCCTTAACAAATGTGCCGAAAATCAAAAGTATATTTAAAGGGAGGAAAATCCCTTCTGCCAAGTCATTTTCGTAAATCAAAAGCCTTTCAAAGTATCGAATAAGAAAAACGACAAAGAATATGTGCCTAATTTTTTTCGCCTAATCAACTTTACGTGTGTGTACTTATTGAAAGAAAATTGTGGTGAAAAATTTATATAAAGAGAGGCCTTTCGAGATCAGTGGCTTCTTTTACTATAGCCATTAACATCTTACTTTCGTCTAAAACACATAAATTTACACTCGAGTTTACACTGCGTCTAATAAGGAGAATATTAAAAATACTTATCGATAGCAATAAATAGAGAATAACAAGTGCGGTTATTAATTGTAATATTTAAAAGTAAAATTAGAAAATATAGCGTATTTAGAAAAGTGTTCAAAAACACTGCAAAAAATCCGTCTGAAATAGATATATTAAGATTTATTCTAGTCGGATTTTTTTCTCAGTGTAGTTTATGCAGAGAATTCACTTACTGTATTTCTGTTCTTCCCTTTCACTTTTAGTAAGTTTATAAAATTTACACACTCATCAGACAGTAAAAACAGAAAACGAAGAATTTATAATATTTTAAACAAGTAACAAACTAATTTTATAGACTGCTAAGTTCATCAAAGAATGAAATTGTATAAATTCGATCCATAGCGTTCTTTTAATTCATATTAGCTCTATTTTGTGACATTACTTTACAACAAAAAAATAAATATATACTTACGAAAATACATTTTTTTACTATTCTGTTTTTTCCTAGTTCAAATTTTCCTCAGTTTCTAACATTGAGGAAAATCAATAATTGAAATGTCGTCACTGCACTATCGTCCAACAGAGTTGCTTTTTCTTAGTAAAGGTCCAAACCGTGCATTGCTCACGATTTGAAGTGGAAGACTTTCTGGCCTCTCGGTAAATTACCCTAGAAAGATGAAAAAATAGGAGTGAGAAAGCAATTTCATAGGCAATTGCTCATTTTGGCCTGCCTTGGGATTACACGGTAGCAATTTCACTGAATGGCCGCACTTTTGAGAAACCGTCAATTGAGAACTGACCAAAAAGACATTTGAAATTGAGCTCAAAGTATTTCTGCATTCTTCACCGCCAATTGTTTGTGTGAAAAAGGGAAAAAAGGAAACTTTATTATTTAAGGCAAATCTCAATGTTGGTTTCCCTATTCAATGCACGCAATAAAGAGGAGAGATTTAGAGCACAGAGGGGTAAAAAATATGAACTCTGCGTTGTGTTCATTTTACTCATTACCTCTCGTTTATTCCAGCCTAAGTCAGTTGTGTGTGTCTCAGTACAATATAATGTTGTTAGCGAAATTCTGTGATGGACAGCTGAACAATGATCGCTCGTAAATTTGTGAGCCTTCTCACTTACAATCACGATCCTTCCCATTGGCCGGAGGATTATGCTAATCTTCTTCTGGAAATTTCACATCGCAGCCCTTCGATATCGGGGCCGCAGAGGAAGCAAAGCTCACGGCATTTCCTCAGGGGCCCTTCCTCTCGCCCTCCTGGCCGGGATTATCCAGCCAGATCTACCCGCCGAATCGGTCGGCGGGCTCAAACCATGCTAGATTTTTTTATTGTTATGGCATGTAAGCAAATATTTTAATCCGTGCATGAATAAATATTCCAGGAAGAAAAATGTTGGTAACGCGATGAAGGAATTAAGCGCTCTAAAAGATATGCTGCAACTGTCAGAAACACTTCCCCACATATAATGACTCGGAAGTGAGCTGAATATTGAGTAATTTGCAAAATGCGCCCCAAGAACTCCTTCACATGTGAACACCCATTACATTATTACTCCGAATGCGGACAATTAAGTTTCATATTGAAGTCTATATTCAAAATGCTGCAGACTGTTTGGCTCCAATGTGAAGCAGAATAGCTTCTGGGCGGCGTTTGTGTGTCCATTAATCACAGAGGATTAAATGTGTAAACTTAATATTAGTTGAATGTAAATGGTGCCCCCAGTCTCTTTCCCTTCCCGCCGTACAGCCAGACAAAGAGGTGGGAAGGTATATTCTTCCACAGAACAAATACCTGAAGGCTCTCACCTAAGAGCCAATGCAGGAGCTTTTCCAAGTCTCACACAATTCAATTCCATTCTGTGTCCTTTCACTGTTTGTGCAATTGATTTCATCAATAGATATTTCATCTGGATCATAATCACAATTCACCTCCAATGCCAGGGAATATGACGAAAGGATGCAAACATGCCTACGGGACGAGGGATCCACACAACATGGTAAACATGAAAATCCACATGAAAGTACTGCGCAAGAAGATCACATGAAGAAAAGTCGGTCTCTCACAGAGAAATCATAAAGTTATACGTGAAAGAATAGTACTTCTCTCAAATTCTGCCTTTTCAAATGTTGAGTTAATAAAATTTTTCTGCATGTCGCTAAAGATTCAATAAATGTACCTATAACTTCAAGCAAACCCTGTGACCAGTAACAATTCAGTTTCATTGTCATCGTATGCGAAGCTCAGTGAAACATGTTTAACAAATATATTCCCTGAAGGGAAGAGGATTGAGGCAGGGAGGCTGAAACATTAAAAGGAGGGTTGTTCTCATCATAAGTTGCGTCTACAAGGGAGGGCAGATCACGGATGGGAGGGTATTAGGCTTTTACGAGTGTAAATCAGTGTAAAATCGTGTCACAAATGTCACCATTTACAAAATAATCTTTTTCGGATTTGAATATATCTCGTATTTGCAGGGTATTAGAGGCCCCGGACTTGCTAATAATACGGAAAGCAATTTACTTGATTACCTTTCTTTCCATGAGCAACGATTAGTCTGACACTTCAGGGGAGTCCAGGTGAAATTCTTCTTTCATTTCAGACCTGATTAAGAACTTTCTTAATGATCTAGCTACAGAGAAAAGTTGTAGTCAGATTTGATATATATATAACAAATTAATTATTTTATATGGCTTATAAAAGCGTAATAAATTGCAATTTATGGCAGTTTTGAAAAATTGCTCATTTCATCAACGAAAAAAATAATGAACAGTCCCAAAATTTATTGAAGCGTAACATCTGCAAAATTATTTCATAAATATTTTCCTACGAATCTCGTTTAATGTTTATTGTGCAAATTGAATTTGGTGCATTGGTGGCCCCCATTTGTGGAGGTGGTGCAAAAATGCACGTCGAATTGGCTGGTCAGCCTCATACCACATAGCAAAAGTTCCCGCCATCAGGGCAATTTATGTGCTCGTGCAGGTGTTGCGATTTTCCCTGACCACCCACCCACAATTGCGCGTTGCCCAGATTGTTACATTTGTTTCCAATCAAAGATTTTAATTTGCACTCTAAATGTGATTCATAATTGAAATGCAATTTTTTAATCAATTCCTGCGTTTCAATTGAGCCATTGGCGCTCCAGGGAATTGAATGGGAGTCATTTTGGTCCCTTTCGTCCTCAAACATTTACACGATATATGTGCATATTTATTGATGCTTTTCACACAAACAATTTCACTTCATCTTTTTTTTGTCAAATTAAGATCTGATGCGTATACATATAATCAAGCCTCATCTTGAGCTCTATTACTGTTATCTCAAAATCAAGACAGTAGTTGAAGAAATGCACTCAACCACTTGTCTTGACCAGATCTTGATCTCTTTTCTTTACACCTCTCAATTGATACTCCAGAATGCTTGCTTTATATATATAATTTCTGATTAGAATAAAAAGGGGTCTTGTTAATTGAGGAGATTTTTTTGAGAGAATTGTGATGGATTTATTTTGCAAGACGTCCGTCTTACTCCAAAAACAATGTTGGCAGAGAATAAAGGTTTCATGAAAATCAAATATCTGGACAAATATTCTTTGGGGGTGTGTCTCTGCCTCTCCCCAGAAGCGTATAAATATGTATGAAATTAACTGTGACAACAGGGATGCCCCGCATATGCAAATATATTCAAAGTCCTCTCCATCCATTCGCTATTCTGTGGCCGGGAATGTCATATAAGATGATCAAATTTCAATTGTACGGCTTGCCTGCCCAAAGAAGAGGATGGAAAGCAATTTTCTCTGGCGTGATTCACGGAAATGGGAACAAATTGTAGGCACATGTTGATGGCAAACAAGGACCAACGCACTTTCAAAAGGGACTGGCTTTTGTGCTGCGTGGTGAAGACAAAATATCCCAGAGAGGGGCTCTCAAGTGATCAAAAATTTTGTCGAATATCTCAGTGTTTATTTTACACCACGAGAGATTAAATATTTTGACTTCTCTCGAGAAAGATTAGTTATTCTTTTTCTTCATGTATTTACTCAAGCTTCCAGTTGATGACCATCATTGAGAAGCTCGTGAAAATATTAAAATTTTACGCTGGAACACGATTATGCTAATTTTATATGCTCTCAAAAATTCATTTAAAAGCAATAAATAACTCTTCGCCATTCCATAAAAAATAGGGAACGTTACATATAGACGATCTTATGTACATTTTAAGAAATATTATATTCTCAAAATTTTATAACAACGCGCGCCTTTTTAAATTTCCCCATAAACATTTGACATGGACAAATAATATTCTTACCTCTGGAGCATAATTCCTCCAAATTCTCTCTCATTCTCTCTTGACTCTGGCAGCGCAGCAACTGCGAAATGATAGACAAACAGCACATTTTCCGGTCTTTAGTAACTCAAGAGTCGAACAAATAATGGGTCAGGAAAGCCAAATATACACACAATATTACAAATGGTTGACTTCCATTTGGAAACCTCCGGAGCTGCCTTCCAAATTCTGGCTCCTTCCTATTTATTTAATATAACCCCTCAAAAGTTGAAAATATGTATTCATAATTCCGTGTGCTCAGACTCTGAATTCAGCTCACAGAATGTGCTGACATTGTAAAATGTTTATGGATTTCAGGATATTATTTAAGATTACATACATTAAGTTATGTTTGGGGTAGTAGAAAAATATATGACCAACTTTCGCAAAACTTTACTGCTCAATGCTGTCTGTGGAAATATATTCCTTAGAAAGCTTCCTATATCGCGTAAAATCCACAAAGCGATATTATTTTAAATCCCGCCCTCCTTGAAGCCCCGCCCAATTGTATTAGATAAACCGTATTTATCATTGCCAAAAAGATGTAAACTAGAAAAGTATTCGAATGACACTCAGAGAGTTTTCTTAATTAAATAGTTCAAGATGTTTAAAAAATCTGCGGCCCTAAGAATGTGAAATATTGCCCTAATAAATTTTTATTACAAATCCTATTTATTCTGCATATGATATCAACTTTATCCTTGGTCAGCACAGACGAAGAACTGCGCGATGGCGTTGCGACGACGCTGGTTGGCTCCCTCTCACCAAATAGCATTCTCCAATTATGTCAGACGAGTTGCCGTCGGAGTCTTTATTTTCCACCATAGTGGCAGGAAAACATTATCCACTTCTACAGACACAGTGTGCGTGACAAAGAAGAAAACAATACTTAATGTTTTGCATGATATTTATTATATTTAATGCTAAAAGTATTTATTTGGATGGTTGTTTCCTACAGTAAACATACAGATTTTTTAATTGAGTTATTTCTGAGTATCTGCTGTACAAGTGGTAGTGTTTACTCTATTTGACTAATAAATTGTGATAAATTTGGTGAAATGTACACTTATGACTTTTAATTTATCTATTCTTTCAGTGTCTCTTCGGGTGGTAAATAAAATTTTTTTACGTCTCTTTTATCACATTTAATATTATAGCGGAATTTTAAATATATCCTCTTATTTCCTATGGTCATTTTAATTACCTAACAAAGATTCTCACTTGAAAAGAGCGACGATTGACAAAGAAGGGAGTGGGGAAAACTCAAAGGTTATGAAGATGAAAGGATATCTTTTGAGAAACTTAGGCAACTTCCAAGTCAGATGAATCTTCAGCATCACTAAAGTTGTGAATCGATGTGGATAGGGGAAGAACTGGAGAAGGCAAATCTTCAGTTTTGAGACTAGAGACACTCCCAGCATTGCCGCTGTGCTCATCCTGAAGCTTCCTCAGCCTCTCCTGCTCCTCGCGCTTCTGCTTCCTCCATTTTGCCCGACGATTCTTGAACCAAACCTGAAGAAATGGAAGAAAAAAAGAAATTTAACCGCGAGCCAAAAGAGAACTCAAGGGATGCTCTTTTCCCGGCTAGCTTCTTAAGTACTGGCAAATAATGTCTCCTGGTTTTTTGTCTTGAGGCTGCACAACATGTTATGTGAAATGGTATCCTTGCAATTTGTCCAGTTGCCAGAGGAGGAGTAAGGATACAAGGAAAGGTAAATAATCTCCAGCATAGTGGGAAGACAAATTGCTTGCCTTGATTGTCAAGGTGTATGTTTTCGGTGAGAAGAAAGGCTCGTAAGAGAGGCAGCCAAATAGGCATCAATTTTTGTGAGCTGGCAGATTTAAACGAGACCACCCTTGTAATCCGGGTGCAGTCACAAAAGGCCACAAAAAGGATTGAGAGCTTGTCAAATTTTTCACATGAATTCTCATGCAAAAATAAACAGCCAGATGCTTTTTCATCCACATTTCACCCTCATTCGCTCTTTTTCTGCTTTCTCTTTTCCAAAAATTTGATGAAACAACCTAATCGGAATAGATTAATGATTAATCCGAAAGCATAACGCAGGCAAAGTTGAAAATTCTACATTATTTTGTTGTTATAGTTCTTTCACGCCATAAGCAAACATTCCGCTCATTACGGAATTTCTCATATGCGCTCAAAACCCCTGAATTGGTGGTGGGAATTATTAGTTTTAAATACAGTTAAACACTCTATCATGCACAAATCAGGTGCTTGTGCGTATTAATTTTCCCGCAGGCCATTTTATTATACATTGTAAGTGCACATCGCACTTGCTCAAAACCGCCAGCGTTTGTCCGTTTTTCCACCTCCGTCGCTTGGTGAATCCCCGGATGCATTTACTGAAACAACATTGGGGGAAATTCATCCCCTACGCACACTTATGGCTGAATAATAATAAATTTAACTACATACGCCCTGCATGTTTGTATAGGATAGCTAAATATATCAATTTTCCTAATTAAATAACAGCAAACATTACACGAAAAATAAATTACTAATGGCACAAACTGCTCACTTCAAGTGTGCGGATGCTGAGAAATTTCCAGGCCCACACTCTCGAAAAGGATTTTCCAACCACAACTGTGCGGTGCTTTTATTATTAGAATGTTTGCATTTGATCATGTAGTTTAGGTGGAAAGAGGAGTTTATATTCCTTCCAGAAAACCTCGGGGCATTCGCCGTCCTCCCTAGTGGAAATCCCACTTCCTTCCCTATCTCACTTCTTCCCCATCATCACCTTGACATGTTATTGCACCCGGGGATAAGATGAGGGCTAAAAGCCCCATAAGTACCGTCCTCACAGCTCACACTCGTCTTATATGACTGTGAATCGAGACAATTAGTATACAAATTCGACAATTCGCATAAAGCCATAACACATGAATTTAAAAATTTTACATGATTTTTTTTGTTTTCCCCTATAATGTTTATCTTTAATTAAAACTGAATGTCATATTTTTTGAAAAAATACATATGCTCGTTTTCCGAAAAATAAATGAAGCATTGTGATTAAAATGGTGGCAGTTATCATAATAATATGTTATGCAAATATTCATAAGCGTTTTTTGTACATTACATATATTTCAGCAAAATCTAGATTTAGGCAGTTATGTCACTATTCGAGATAGAAAACATAAATTCAAAAGAATGTAATATCATATTTCAGTTTTTTCTGCTATATTCATAAAGACTTTCATTATCATCATTCTGGATACATTTGTTCTTTGCTTAATCAAATACATAAACGAATAATGTCACGACCAGCCACTGTTATTTATTTAATCTCGCCCATACAACCTTGTTTTAAGCTGGAGAGTGTGAAATAGAAGGGAAAATGAGAAGGTGATAAGTTGGATAAAACTAAAATTATTCCTCACAATATCCCACAGGAGCTTTTGTCACAGGTGCTCTCTAACCAGTAATAATTAAATTGCCGTGGGCTCATAAATATTTCAAATTAAATGTTTGCCAAGAAAACTTATTCTTTTACACCTTCACACGTCCTGTTCACATATTTGTTGTGCTGAGGATTAATATTTGAATGGTGATGAAACAACCAACAAGTGATAAGGCCAGTCCTTGAGAGTCCACAAATTGTCGTTTCATTGCTCGAGTGGATCGTGAAACATTCACAATAATGTTCTTAAGTCGGATGAATTAACTCATATGCGGTCTGAGAAGTTAAGACCGTGCCGCCCTTGTCGGCACCCTCTGAAGTTCTTAATTCCATACGGAATGCCCAGGACTATGCCTGAAGATGGTCTTTTAGCGAGAAAATTGCAATTTATTGGGTGGTGTATTCGAATACTAATATGATCCTATTCCTTCTCACAGATTTGATGTGAGCAAATTGCAAATTGTCACTCTTCATTATAGGGAATATTCATCAGTCAAGTAACAAAAAGGCAAGAGAGAGAAGACAAAATGTTCAATTGTCTCTTGGAGTGACAGTGAGATTGGGCGAAGAGACAATCACCTCGAGGGGAAATTTGCATTATCTGGGCGAATGCTGGTACGACGCCTCTCCTGGCAGAGTTACCGTGGATACCATCAGACGGGGAGGCTCCAAATGGTTTGAGTGTGGAATTTATTGCATTGCATCCAAGCCAGGTAGCAAATGATGTTACATTTTCCATCAAATACTGGTATAAGCCTTTGATCAATGCCCAGCATAAAGGGAATTTAATTTGACATTGTGAATAACATCAAAGGTTTCCATTTCGAAGAATGGTTAAAAATTACATTGTCATCCTTTCAACAGAGACACGCAAATTCGTTTACCAATTAATATGTACAATATGGCAGAGATATCGAAGGGATGGCGCATAATATCACTGCTGCGATGTATATTTGTAATGCCTTTTAATCTAAGAGTGTGTATCTCGATTTTGTGAATAACTGTATTTAATTAACTTCGCAAACGCGACAAATGGAAAATGTGGAAACACAAAGAAATGCGAATGAATGTAACAAAGTCGAGAAAAGTGGGAGAATTTTCTTCAAAATTATCAAAAGAAACCATCCTCGGTCCTCACACCACTATTCTGGTCTCACATTTAATTGTAACACTCGAACAACCCAGATGAGAAGCCATCTAACAGTTGCAAAGTGATTATTGAATTTTTGTTTTCTTTCCCTCCTCAACCTCACTTTTGCCATTCAACCAGCCCAACAGCTTTTTATACGATGAAATTCATACAAAACAACTTTATAATAACGCCCCATTGTGAATCTCCACGCAATCATTTAATTAGGAATTGTTATTTTAAACTTTATCCACACACATCCGCCCTCCTCGTTCTTTTCATCGTGTTTTTTCTTCAGCTTCAGATTTTATTTCACAGAATATTATGATCAGATTTTTGTGCCACCCCTCAGGGTTGGGGGTGGCGCTGTAAAAAGGCGATTTTTGAACCGCAAGAGATTGAATTCGATAAAGGAGGCACTGGAATGAGAACAATAAGAAGTTAGTCTGAGATGTGTGGCAAAAAACAGTCTCAATGCTTACGACATGGCAGGTTATGAACAGAATTAATTTGTGGTAATTCAGAAACATTGCCATTCGAAAGGTAAATTAATGAAGAAAATTGTATTAATTTGAATTTTAACTTGAATTTTCCTAAAAATTAATTATTTTTGCCAGGAAAATTTGAGTGAAAATGTAAGACAGATTTTTTCACTCCCTTTTGATCAAGCACAACATCCACTTTAATTTCATTTTATAAGTCTCTTCGCTTCGCCTCATGTCTAAAACTTAATGCAAAAGTTTCTAATTGAACAATATTGCAAAATTAATATTTGAGACCGTCATTCTCTGCATACTTTTCCGCTTTGCTTATACATTACTATGATGCAAAGTGAAGAATGGTGACAACTTTCAATACTTATCACCGCATAATTAAACTAAACTCTATTAATTATCCCATTATATTCATCTTGGTGACTAAAATCAATTTCCGCTTTGCATATGAGCACATTAGGCACTCTCTAAAACCAAATATCCCCGGAAAATTTATTATAAATTCCCAATTATGCACCCCGCTCTGGGATTCTATCAATTTTACGGGCGGGAGTTGCATATTTAGCGAGTTTTCCCCAGATATTGGCGCACAATACAGCGTGTGTGCAGCGTATTCTGAACACCCCTTCAATCAGCAAAACGTTATTATATTACTTTGCGTTTAATCCATGTATCGTTTCATAAATTTGTGATGAGATTGGACGTCCACGGCTCGAGCGCTGCTATTCGCCGTACGTTGTGCTTTCCATGAGATGGTCGGGTTAAAATATATGTATAATACACACACAAAATTTGACCCGACCATCAGCATTTGGGGCGTGTAACGAGGCTTTCGCCAAATCATCCCCTAAGCGAGGTTCTTGCTGGCAGTTCTGGCTCGTCCGTGGATTGTATTTTTTAACCACCTCATCTAAAATTGATCGGGAAAAAAGTCGCACTGTTTGCACAACTCTCATGCCGGATAATAAGATTAAATTTCATTTTATTCTTCCACCGGATATGAGTGTTATCTTAATTTGCAGACTGCCATGATGGCCGAGTAATGGAGGGAGGAATTTTGTAATTTATTATGAAAAATTACCGAAATTATACACCATCAAAATAATATCAAAGAGACATTTGACAGTGCACAGTCAAACAAAAGGCAGATGACAATTTTTATCTGCTGTACCATGAATGATGTGAAAAGACTGACTGATGAAGTGGTGAAGGAGAAAAAAATGCAGAAGAGGGCGGAAGAGTGGTTGGAAGGGTGAGTAAGTGAAGAGGATCGTTCCTCAGGCGATATCCGATTCATGAATTAACTCTGCTATCATCTGAATATCCAGCCATCAGATATATACACATAATATCCTTTTTGCCCTGGAAAAGTAGAATAATAATAACAAATGAAGGAAGATGAAATTATTCCTCTCAGCATTTACATCTTATGTATATTACACATACATATACTCGTAGGAGAGCTATATAGATGTTGGGATCGGGCGAGGGGCGTTCTCTTGTGGTTTTTGGGGTGCAGATGAAAATGGGGGAAAATTGTGAAATGACGAGGAAAGGCAAAATACCATAAATTCATCCATTTGCTATTTATTCAGAATCCGTCGGTATCATTTCGAATTCAAACCCACTGAGATAACATTTACTCCATTTACTAAATCAACTAACATTCCGACGAATGTCTATATTTTCCCATCTCTCGATATTTAGATTATGATCCTATTTTGATTTTAGTCTCACCAGATTGTAGGGCTTTCGCAGATGCCGTACTTATGATATGTATGTATGTTCATATAACTGTATGAAACATTATACTCTCTTCATAGTGAAGTTAATGGCTCTAAAGGAAACTACCGAGTGTGAGAAAAATTACCCGAAAAGATATTACACAATTTTTTTTTATCTTAATTAGAGCGTAAGAGAACAAAACTTGTTCCTTCAGGGTATTTTTAGAAGAAAAGTCCACAAGAAACTTTATGTAAAATTTACAAAAATAACCCATCTTTTCATCTCTCTCTCTCATTGTGTAGTGAGATGAGAAACTTTCCGAGGGAAAAAATTGAATTTATTTTTATTAAGAGTGAAGCAGCAAAAGGAAAACATCAATGACATCTTATGACTCCTTTATGTACATATTATTGCGACTCGTCTTGAAATATTTATTGTCTCCGCATGGTTGTAATATCATGTTCATTGTCTATACACGGGAGCGCTTGTTGTTCAGTGAGACGAAAATGTGGAATTGAGGATGGCTGAAGGGACTTGTTTGGCAAATTGTCACATGGATGTCTCTCTCTTCCGAATGTCTGCAAAGGATGGAGAAGGACAGGCGATTCCTCGCCGAATTGTAATGAGAATGTCAGAAAATGAAGGCGGAGCTTTTCAACATTTTCTAACTAGTACGTTGCTTACATTTACAAAATGGATGCTTTAACTTACATATGTATATTAAAAGCTTTTTCGTGGAAATGAAATAAGCTGTACCCCTTTCAAAAGGGAACGCGACAAATTGGTGTTGATATAATAAAGCTAAGAAGATTAGACATATTAAGAGTGTCACTCTGTGACAAACATATTGTATTTGTAATTAATTATCATTTCCCAAGGACAAATTTGAGGGTGGAAAACTTATTTCCCGGCGGCTTAAAAGGGATGCTTATATGTATTTATGGTTAGGGGAGAGTGGGTTACTTTGAACGGATCATGTTTCTCACTTCCTGCAGCTTAAGTATGATTTAAAAATATTTTAAAGACAATCTCTGTTTGTAATAATTAGAAGAACGTTAAAATTTATTGTTAAACAAGAGCATTTTTAAACGGAATATCGGATAAAATGTTACGGATCTTTTCAATAACATCGTTATTTGGTTTTCCCCTCTATATCTGACCTATATTTTTATAGAATACGCCAAATTCGTAAAAATCGCAACCCGATTTGAATCCTTGACTCCGAAAAACATTTTGTCTGATACTGCCTCAATCTTAATACATACAATATCTGCTCTTACCTTTATAAAGACAATGTAAGCATAACTTTGCAAGTTATAGTCAAGTAGTGAGATGAGACATCATATTTCCAGCCACTCTGCAGCGGACAAGTGACCACACATAGTGTTGTCATTTGGGTGAGAATTATAAATACACCTAATCCATTTCTCATTCTTAAAACAAGTCTTCCTCTCATTTAGAGCCTCAGCCAGACCTACGCAGTGTATAGTGAAGATGAGTGGCCTCTCAATTTTCACAATGCGCATCTTTAATAACCACTCGAGCTGGTAAATGAGAAAGAATGAATGAATTTATATTTAGTTGCACTTATTCTCACTTGAGGTGTGCCATCGAGCGACTCTGGTGATTTGTCTAATATTTTTCTTCACCCTGGTCAGCTTGGAATACGCAAGAACGAGTTAGAAGAGCTCAAGTGGGGACACAAATGTCTTGTTTGCTCAGCTAAACAGTAGCTTATTAGTATTAAACTCATCTTTCTTTCAGGTAGTTCTTTCCTTCACTATTGACCAGCGAGATGGAATGTCCTCTTGTAATATCCGTCACGGCTTAGGAATCTCAACATGATTGACTTAGGATGATGTAAAGATGAAAAAATAATTCTTAACTTACCTCAACTCTTTCCTCCTTGAGGTCCACTTTAAGTGCCAATTGCTCCCGCAGGACGACATCAGGATAGTGAGTCTTTTCGAAAGTCGCCTCCAATTGCTCCAGTTGCTCCTCCGTGAAGATCGTCCTGTGGCGTCGTTTCCGCTTTGGCGGAGGCCCCCCAAGTCCACCGTGGTGACTCATCGAGGCGTGAGCTTGCATTTGGGTAGCAGCAGCGTGAGCCACTGCCGCTGCGTGCATATAATTTGGGTAGAAACTTGGATATGCCACTAAAAGAGAACAAAATAAAAATATTTAAGGGATGAACGTATTGGATGATTTCCCGTTTGTTTACTCTACAGTGGACTAACAAATCCCCATGCAAACACATTTAGACGAGAACCCAAGGAGAAAAGAACTAACAAGGGCGTATAGATAAAAGAATAAAGTCCTTAGAGAGATGCTTTTAGTGGAATCTCTCCAGCATGTATTTTCCTATCGTTCTGATTTTTTCCACACCGTCTCGTCAGCCTCTTACCAAAGGATTTCCAAGGGCAGATGGTTGTTATTCAATTAACCAATACTGTTTTCTTTTGCATTTAAAATGCTTCATTCATGGGGAGATAATATTCAATGCGAGAGGGTGGGAGATTCTTATTCACCATCGAAATGTTCCCATTCAGCATGTCATGGGGTTAAATTCGTGTGAGTTTGACGGAGGGAAAGTTCATTTTTCCTCATGTGCTTATGGTAAATTTTGCTAAAGAATAATTTTTAAGGTTTCTCATCTCACAATACGCATATCTGGATGCTACCATGCATAATCATCCCAACGAGGAATAATAAATACAACATCGCGTATGGTTTCACTGTTTTTATTTGCCGATTTAAATAAACGATTCATTGAATTTTCCTAAGGATTGTGTTCTTATGTCGGTTGAATATTCCCTGTATGGTGGAGGGCAAGTATAACAAAAGCAATTGTGATTTTTCCTGCTTATTCAATAAAAAGAAATCGTTTACACACGACTAACATACTGAGAGGAAAAACGTGAAAACATTCTGTGTCATAATAATTTGCTATTATTTGGCGCTAAAGGGAATTCTCATGTGAATCAAATACATTATCCAACGTTTCAATCCCATGAAAACAGATTTGCTCCTGCTTATACGCAAGCAAAAACCATAATCAGAGCAATTTTAAATTGATAAGTGCGAGAATTGGTGGTGGAAAACCGGCAAAATCTCACGGATTAATTCTAAATAAACATGGCATCATTTTGCAACCAGACGACCTGGCAGAAATCTTCTCTAAATACACCCTCTTGTGTGTACAAATTGCGGGCGAAAGGAGAACCGACACCCCCTCTTCTCCCGGCGGGATTCTCATGTTCTTATCAAAATATAAAAATCTCTACACTCAAGAGGAGAGGGAACGCACAAAAAAGAATTTACACCCCACATAATCATCCCACTTGAGGGCAAAAATCCCATCCCATCAGTGCCCACATATACCACACATTTCATTCAACTTCTTAAAATAACAAAATCTCTCCCGTGGTAAACTTCTATCCAAGACAGCGTAAAAAATTAATCTGCGGAAAAATGTATTCAAAAGACCTCTCAGGATTTTTCCGCAAGTAAGATTTTAAATATGTATGTTTTACATTTTTACATTGCCAAAGAGTACAAAATCCTCCGAGGTGAATTCTCAAGGTATGATGGTGTCGGTGAAAAGACTCCCTTTTACCAAAGGGAACCAGACCACATACAACAATCCAGGAGAACTTAAGCTATGACATTCAAAAGATTTTCAGGCATTATTTATACTTTTAATCACTGCACCGAGATAGTACATAAGTGATCAGGCGTGGAAACACACCTTTCACCTCAATGATAAACAACCAAATTCCTACATAACAAGAATAACAGGAATAACATTCAAGAAATTTTAATATTGATATCTAAACTGAGATCTTAGTCTTAACTTCTTGATCTGGCATTTTTTTCTTTTTCAACGTGATATATAGAGTAGTCTGGTCACCGAAAATATATCCACCCTCGCGATGGAAAATACGCAAAGCATGAGAGTAAAAATCCACGAGAAAAATGAGAAAAGGGTAGTGAGGAAAATACGGATGATTGCTATGCATTATCATAATTTACGATAATATTTGGGCACAAAATTACGTAAATTCATTCTCTTTTCATGGGGAGATGCGTACCCAGGAAGTCTGATGTGGCGCCGAATCCGCTCGCCGCTGCGGCGGCCAGATGTCCCAAGTGCAGTCTCGAGGGATGAAGCATGGCGGGGTGTCGAAGTGGACTGCTGCCCACGGAAGTTGCTGGTGGGGAGTTTGTGGGACTGTGCGATGGTTTCTGGGCTAGGATGCTGTCGATAGTGAAGAGGGATGTTGATGATGACCCCGACACCCTGGACGAGGGTGTATGACTCTGCACGACTGTCTGGTCTGGGCGGTCTGGCTTGAAGTGGAGTCTCTGGCCCAAGTAACCGCATCCTTGACCTCCCAGCAACATCGCCGTGGTGAGATAACTGGTGGGCGAGGCAGAATCCGTGATGGGAGCCACGATGGGACTCCCACAGGTCCGAATACCCGGCGATGTGGTGGTCTCTACCATTGACACTGAGGACGAGGGCGGCGACGGTGTGAGACTGCAGGGACTCTGTGAGGCCGGAGACAGATACTCGGGCTTCGTCGTGAGCCCAAATGGCCACAGTGAACTCAGAATGGTGGAATATTGCGTACCACTAGGAATTAGCCTCAAATCCCTCACTGTTTTCCCACGCTATAGTGAAATTCTTGTCTCTGAGCTTCACACATTTAATATTCCCACCATAAATAATTGGGAAATATTAAAATCTCGAAATCACAGAAATGAGGAAAATTCACTTTTCATTCACACTCCTTCACTTATAGGTTAATTCCCCACTGGATGCCAGGAATAACGATTGAGGGCGTCCTAATGGCAAAAAGCTCCCACGATCCGACTCAATCGCGCGGTGGACGAAAGAAGATTGTGCTATTATTAAATTGGAGGAGAGTTTCACTCTGTGAATATTTGCAGTCGAGCATAGCCGACATTCCAGCACCACGTCCGTCTCATCTCTTTCAACAGTGCGCGCGAAAGGGACAGCCAGTGGTTCGGCCCAGGGATGCATTAGACTCCACCCAAACAGCGGAGATTTGTACTTCCGATTGTGTTATTTCCAAGGGAGCCGGCAAGAGGGGTAGCACAGGCTTGAGCTATGCAGCGAGAGAGAGGCTCGGGCCAAGAGATTCTGTAAGCCATGCATTTCCAATGGTGGCGCATCATTCGGCTGGTGAGATTGTGGAGGCGGTGCTTAGGATTTGCACCATTTAATTCTATAATATCAAAATTAATACCCTTCTCCCGGTGCCGGAGCGCTACGCTTTCGGCAAACAAGCAACCAATGGATTATCGCTCCATGCCACCCACTCCAGGCCACCGCGGGCTGAACTGGAGCACACCATCTGACTTCCACGCATCTCCCCCGGTGTGTTCCTGCGAAATCCATTAAGAATTTAAGGAATCAATCAAACTTTCGCCAAATATTGCCCAAACTCAGCCCACACGAGCTCAGTCACAGCATATGTGGGTCTTACAAGTCTCCTTGGCAAACTCTCCGAGCGAGGTATGTTTGGATAATGTGTAGCCAATCTGAAAAGCCATCAATGATGAAAAGTTGTCAAGACAAATCTATACCCTAAAACAAATACACAAGGAGAGAATTAAATATTTAATATACTTTAGCCTCCTTTTCGTCCGTTCGCTTTAGCTTTTATCCTCCATTTTCATGCCAATTTTATATAATGTTCCATGATTTTGAAAACACACCAAATCAATTGGTAAGCCTATTCTAACTATGGCAACGAAGAATCACCAAGCCTATGTTGGATTTGGAAAAATGATTCGTGAATGAAGAACTGGAGATGTGGATTTAGAAAACAAGAGAAGAAAAATTATTAATAAAAAGGAGTGATTGTAAGTTTCTAAAAACATAAATAAACAGCTCTGCTCAGCTTACGCTGAGCTGGGATTTTTCAACTGTCTCGCAATGTGAGGATACGATTTTAGGAAAATAAATTATATGCTTGGCTTCAGAAGTTTATTCTGATACGAGTTGTTGGTAAGTCATAGTCGTTGTATATATGAGAAAACGTTTCTATTAGTAACTCGTAAGTTTGTTGTTCGAATTTAATGCAAATCCACATATAATTGTAATGATTAAAATACAAAGTTAAGAAAGCAACTCTGCGATTGATAATAAAATTATCAGCCTAACTATGAAAATTGTTTGTGTTCCTGATTTTCTACTAGTCTTCTGGTACAAAAAGACAGATTTGATTATTTTATGTGTATAATAGGAATTACGGAGTGCTAAAATTTCTATCTTTTTAATGTGTATGCAGTTTCTCCTGAGGTTGCTTTCAAAAGGAAAAAAATCCCTAGCTTTGCGATAAGTATAATGAATTAGGAAAGGTGAAAAATATTTGCCAATGCCTCAGAGAGAGAGAGAGAGAGAGAGAGAGAGAGAGAGAGAGAGCGGGAGAGGGAGAGAGAGAGGATTTAATAGGGATGTCAAATGGTGATATTATAATACAGCAAAGCGTGAAAAAGGACAAATCTGTTTTTGACATGAATAAAATCACCATTAACGAAATTACTTTTTCCCCATTCATCCGTTATTAAGTGGAGATTGTATCACCATCTTGTTGGGTGAGTGTTTGGGAGAGATGATGACGCCTGTGCCCTCGAGGACCTCGGGCAGAGGGTGGCTTTCATCCCTGGGGAAAGGGTGCGAGAGAGCAGGAGTGAAAAGTGATGAAAAAGGGGACATATTTATTATGCACTCAAATAGGATTGATGCTACACGGACAGTCATGGAGAGATGTAGTATTTTCATGTAATATGTATTTACCATTGAGTAACTTTTCAGCATGGAAGGCGGAGCTTCGAAATTGATGCTCATCCGCTCTGACTCGACGTGGGAAAGAGATGTCTATGTCTATCACTGATATCTGCAATGTTATGCTGTCTGTGTTCATCACTTTATTGTTGATGAACTTTTCACTATTTCACCTTCCTTATCAGCCTCTCTCTCTTAAGTATAATAGCCTAATCTTCTTGGAATAGCAAAACCGCGGTCAGAAAAGTGCTTTCGGCAAAAATTTTACAGAAAACTTAGAGTCATTTGCCGTACTTGAGGTGAATAGAGTAAATCGACTTATGAGAATTATCTTTGCTCCTTTTCAGCTACTCAACATACTAAGCATCTCAAGTAATTTTCTGAAGGGGTTAGTTTCACCATGAGAAAACAACTTAATGATATTATAATTTACTTAAGTCCTACTTTAGAAGCCATTCATCCTTACAAGTTGGTAATTTGTTCTTTTAAAATCCCATACCCAAAGTATCAAAGTCCGCTTTCCTTAGAAGATTAGGCTCATATTAGATTCATACGCTTCTTTTTCTACTCACTTCCACATCTCCTCAGACGCTGGCCTTTTTACCTCTTCAAGAAGAAACATGGCGGAGTAAAATGGTATAAATTTTATTGACTTAATTTATTGGAAAGAGTAAATTGGTCTATCTAATGTACAGGTAGTCACATTATCACTCCCATCTAAGGTCAGGTTTGTGTTGGATGGTTCGGTATCACTGATGAAATTGGCAGAGATTGAGTTTAGTGGTGACCATGACCGCCACCGCCGCCACCACCACCACCGTGACCGTGCTTGAAACCGTGTTCGCTTCCTCCGGAAGAACCGCCCTTCTTGCCGTGATCCTCATGGTGAGAGTGGTGAGACTCATGTCCGTGATGTCCTTTGTAACCTGGAAAGATCCGATCGATTGATGGTAATAACAGTTTTCATGATAACTCAAAAAATATTCACCTTTGTGCCCATCGTCATAATGTCCCTTATCGTGGTGACCCTTCTTGCCTTTGTGTCCCTCCGCGAATCCGGACTCATGCTTGCCTCCCTTCTTATGGTCTCCACCCTTCTTGTGGTGGTGCTCATGGAAGCCTCCATGTTTGGAGTGTTTGCCTTCATTGTGAGCCTCATCGTAGAATTTGTGCTCCTTGTGATATTTGTCCTTGCCCGACTTGTGGTGATATCCTGATGTCTCCGAACCTTTCTTGTGTCCCTTCTTGTGGCCGAATTTACCACCCTTGGAGCCTTTCTTTGATTCATGGTGCGATCCGTGCTCATCACCCTCGTCGTAGCTGGACTTCTTGTGGCTGCCCTCCTCGCCGTAGTGACCGGAGTCCTCCTCCTTTCCATAGCTGCCCTTCTCGCCCTTGTCGAAGTGATGGCCAGAGTCGTACTTCTTGCCACCCTTGGACCCGTGATCGGAGTGATGATCGCTCCCGTGCTCACTTCCGCCGCCCTCATCGAAGCTGCTGCTGTGACCGTGACCGCCACCACCTCCTCCACCCCCATGCCCGCCATGGCCTCCGGCATAACACACCGAGATAACCAAGCTCACGGCGAGGAGCTGCCACACCCAGAAATTCCGCACCATCCTGAACACAGTAAACTCCACTTGAACACAGGTATTCCTTCGATGCCCGTCTCCACTGGAACCACAAACTTGACTGCCTTCCTCA
Source organism: Phlebotomus argentipes (assembly GCF_947086385.1). Classification (NCBI taxonomy): domain Eukaryota; kingdom Metazoa; phylum Arthropoda; class Insecta; order Diptera; family Psychodidae; genus Phlebotomus; species Phlebotomus argentipes. Next base: position 447,005 of record NW_026776181.1, on the reverse strand, counting down.
TCCAATCCGCCAAACTATTTATACGTCCGCCACGGCCATACAGGTGACAACACACCTCTACAGAGATCAATTGCACCAATAAATGTGTTACACGGCTTTTTGTCCATCCGAATAGCAAAATCTTTCCAACAGAGTGACCAACACCAGTTGCCAAAGAGAGTGTTGAAAGTGCGGAGAGCTATTGATATGACGCTGAAATTTCCAATATTGGATTCTGCATGACACCTTAAGGCGTTTAATGCAATTTAAATTTGTGGGATATGAAACAGAAAGAAAATTGATTCGACAAGCAAAAACAGTGAGAAATAGATCGGCCACAAACACTGCACGGCACGCGGTTGTGAACAATGCGAGGTCCAGAATAATTGCTTAAGAATTGTAATGTCAAGTTAGCCAACGAATATTGAAAGTAGGATAATTAAATAGCTTTATTATTTGAAGATGAACGGATAGTTCTGCAGCGAATCACTAGTAGACTGTGGATTTGCGTTAAAATTCAATATTTCCGTCATACCTATAAAAAAAATGGTTATAAATGTACATGAAATTTGGGATTTTCCTTATATTAGAGAAAATGTACACAATTTCAGTTCCCTTTTATTTTAACTAATTTCCGTAATTGGCCTTTCGACATCAAAAAGTGCTATTTTGTGTATGTAAAACAAAACATGTGGTAATTATCAGATTTTTGACTAAAAACTCCTTTTCTGCCATTGAAGAATTCCAAGTGGTGTATATTGGAAATCTTGAGGCGATTAAACAAAAAGTATCACCGTGAAATTCATTGCACAATTACGGGTTAAATTTACATAATCTGACCGATTGACTTACAATGAAAGTCTCGGGCAATTTACACTTAACTCGATGAGTCAATTTGTGTCTCTCCCTGGAAAATTACCCTCCCTAAGTGTCCGTCAAAATCCTTATTGAATTTTCCGGCTTTTCATCGGGAACAGCAAGGGTCTCTCCACCCTCCATCAGCAGTCAGTTGCTGATGGAAGCTGAAAAGGGGATGTTTTGTCACTGCACCGAAGCATCACACAATTCGGGTATCGCATATCAAAACAATCACATTATTCCGAACATTATTCTCAACGAAGGCCTCAATAAGTGGATGATGATAATTGTTTCCCTATTGTTATATTAGAGAGAGCGTGAGTAGGTGGTTTCTTCCCTTTTGCACAGCATTGTTCGGGTACTTTGGCACAAGTTCCAAATCAATCTACAACCACAATCTTAAGCTGAAGGACTAAAAAAGATTACCTCGTTATTATGCAAGTGAGAAGCACATCAAATGGGTTAAATTGCAAAAGACTTTCACACACAACGCGAATTCGTCACACTACGCAGCAAATGTGTTTTATTGTGAACCAAGTGGTTTATTTTGTTTGCTGATGCACGGAAAGTACACAAAGTACTCTATATAGTGAAGTCAAAGACCAGAAATTCCCAAAAAGTACAACACAACATTTTATCCACATGTTTGTAAAAATATTCCGCTCATTTACTACTAGGTTGAAAGAGTATTTCTGTCTTCAGTCGCAAGTTTTGCGAACTTTAATGGATTGAATGACTTAAAGGTAATAATAAAATTTCGTTAGACTAAACTAATAGGTAACTCTTTTTCACCGTTCTTGTTTCTCTGGATATGTCCAAAAGCAATATTGTATTCCTCTTCATTTATGCACCGTAAAAAAATTTAGTCTAAGATTTGATCACTGATTTATGCTTTTTGTCAATTTTTGTTTATTGTGTTTACAGGTTTCATGAGATTCTTTCTTTTTGGAAATGAATTAACAAGAAATTGTTCTGCAATGAGAAATCGAATATGCGCACTTTATCTATTTGATTTCCCGCTCTTTAGAACAGAGTCGCTGAGTCGAGAGAAAAACTGTTATAAATCGCTCTTTTTGACTTTCTGAGTAGCTCAGTATTATAACCCTACTTTCTTTGCGGTGTGGCTTCCGTAGTGTCTCTGTTTTTATTGGATTATTGTGCTCATCGGAATCAAGGAGTCCCAAAGTATTGTGAAAATGGAAGAAGAGAAGACCATAACCATTGCTGATATGCTGAAAAGCATCGAAAGGTAAGGGAATGGCAATAATAAGCGAAAGTTGACTGCATATGCCACATTGTAAACGTCATGGCTTTGTAGATACAATCCGGAACATCTCAAAGTGATTGAGAAATACGTGGAAGACCAGGCGAAAGACAACACGTACGATTTGGAAGCAAATCTGGCAGTGCTAAAGCTGTACCAGTTCAATCCTCACCTCCTCAACTTGGATATCACCTACTTGATACTACTGAAGGCTCTGACGAATCTCCCGCACACGGATTTTGTACTGTGCAAGTGTCTGCTGCTGCCCGCCCAGACTCAGGATGAGACTGTAAAGGAGATCATGCACCTCGTGGACATTCTTGAACAGTGCGATTTCGCCATGTTCTGGGCACGCGTGAAGCTCTGCCCGGATTTGTTCCGGAAAATCACCGGCTTCTTTGATTCTATCAGGAAGTTTGTTTGCCATGTTGTGGGCATCACGTTCCAGAGCATTGAGAAGGAATACTTGTATCGTCTCTTGGGCGACATCGATGATCACACATTGGCATTGTGGGTGAAGAAGTATGGATGGAAAGATCAGGGAGATCTCGTATTTGTGGCCAATCAGGATGAGAACATTAAGACGAAAAACATTACGGAGAAGATTGAGTTTGAGAATTTGGCTCCCTTGATGGCAACATGCTTGTAAGCTGGACATCAAATAAAAGCCTTTTTCACTTACATCCCCATTTCTTACTTCATTCATCAATGCGATCTTCGAGAACATTGACCAGCAACAGAGAGCTCTGCAAGAAGGAGGCAAAATTAGAGAGAATGTTATTCAGATCTTGTCTTCAAACCTACCCCTAGAGCACTTGTATCGTGAACCGATGTGAGATGCTTCACGAGAGCCTCGTAGTTTGCCGGATGTAGTGAGCAATAGGGGCACTGGAACCCTCTCGGTTGTCCCGTGATCTTATGTGAGTCCGCCAAGTGGGCCTGAAGAAAGTGGTAGTGCGGAGTGCTGAAGATGGCTGCATTGGTAATGTAGTACTCTCGGGCGGCTTGTTGGCATACGAAACAGGTGAATAGCCCGTTAATTCTGTGCTGGCTGTTCATGTGGTTTTCTCGCTGATTCCATAACGTGAAAGTGGTTCCGCAGAACTCACAAGGGTACTTAGACACTGGAAAGAAAGCAATCAGAATCATTTAGAAGCTACAGGAGTAGAGGATTCTTCTTACCAGGCACACTCGTTAAAAGTTTAATTACATGCCGAGGAGCTTCGACGACCGGCTGCACAGTGGCGTTTGCTGGTGCGGCAGGTTGTTCATCGTCATCCTCGATCTTTATAACTACAGGGTTCGACACCACTGGAGAAGCCAAAGCGGCACTTTGTCTTATTATCTGAGATTTTCCCGTAGAAGTTTGCACTTGTGGCCCAGGCGGATGCTGAATTACAGGAACCGGGGCTTTGTCCGGCAAGTCAAGTAGCCTGAGTGGGGTTTGACCCTTCGTTACTCGCGCAGAAACGCGCGTGGGTGGTAAAGCAGGTGTTTCTATCTGTTGTGTCAACGGCGCCAACGCCGGGAGTTGATACCAGACTTTTGGGCTCTCGCCAGCAAGCACAGTTATCTCTGACCCTGTGTTAACTACGTGTCCTCTCGTTCTCTCGGGCGAGTCCTGGAGGGTCAGCGGTGGAGATTGCTGGGCACTCTCCACAGTGAAAACCTCCAATCGATAGTCGGACCCATTGGACGCTTTTCCGGGCAGCCCGATGCCTCCAATTGGAACTCTATTTGTGGTATCTGCTATCTTCGCCTTCTTTCGCGCCGGCACTGAGTCAGATTCTGTACTGGTGGGCGTCTCTGAACTGGACGCACTTGTAGGCAATTTGCAAATGTGATAACTGGTCAACTGCTCCTCCAAATCATTTTCTATGTCCATTTTTGCGAGCTGTGCAAAATATAAACAAAACACTTGACACTCAAGATTTTCTCGATTTTCTCTGACATTTCATCCCTATAACAATTCGTCCACTCTCTCTTTCATCTTGTCGGATACAAGTCGGATGTGTGGGATACTTCGAACGTGTCTGCACCTGCACCTCTTCCAATTATCACGCCACGTCTCTAAATTGAAGGTAAAACGATTGATTCAGGAGAACATTAAAATATGATCAAATCTATTACGAAAATATAAACTATACGGATTTAATGAGATATTTGAGATGATCACACGAATAATATTCTTAGCGGTTTTAGCGCGGTATGATTTGCAATGGGGTCGAATGAGGATTTAGCGAGAAATCGCTGACTTTGGGACATCATCATTTGCACGTTGGCGGCCGTGTGATTTTGTACAAACCTCAGAAATTCATTCAAACCTCGAAAGACTCACGTAAAATTTGCATCTCATCTCGAAGGCGTGTTTGTTTGGTAAATTTCCCAGTGCAAATTCAGCATGTCGGACATCAAATCCGAGATAGACAGTGATATTGAGCAGAATTATTCCCTCAACAGCAATGCCGACCCGAAAAACATGCACGAGCTGACAATTTATGTGAGTATTCCTTATATTCCCCATGGGAGATCCGCCTAGACTGATGTTTTGTGGGTGTTTTCAGGTGCAGAACCTCCTGCAGAATGTACAGGACAAATTCCAGTCCATGTCGGACCAGATTATTTCCCGGATCGATGATATGGGGAATCGCATTGATGACCTGGAGAAGAGCATAGCAGATCTGATGACTCAAGCAGGCGTCGAGGGTCCGGAGAAGTAAGACCTTTGACCAGGAGTGCCCCCTGGACAAAGATGCGAACACTCCACCGTACTCGGCTTCTCACCCAATCACCTGCTCAACATGCTATCATTTTGTACGTTACTAACCCAGGAACCAAACTAACGAAGGCTCTAAAGTGGAAGGCATTGATTAGGAAGCACACCAGGTAATCTATTTGTATCCACCCTCTGAATAATAGAGATAATAAAATGTCTCTGAGTAGAAGAATTTGCATGGGTAATGAGGATTGCGGATGAGAAACGCCTAGTTAGGATTATTTGTTCGATATATCTTTTATTGATTAAACAAGCCGCAGTAAATGACCTTTCTTAGGGCTTTCTTATCAATTGGGCCAATTTGGACTTGAATTTCTCAGATCTGGGATCAACAGTGACTTCATCCTCTTGTTCTGAAGTTCCTGAGTCTGATTCTGAGCCGAAAATTGACTCGTTACACTGAAGAACGTCCAGAGAAGCAGCTTTATTGAGAGTCTCAGACTTTCTGGCGCTCTTAAGAGTTTCCGAATCCGTCACCAATTCTCTGGGAGTAACGAGAGTTGGTTGAGTCTGTCTCTTTGCTGAATAGTTTAGAGCCCCCATCGACTGGGAGCGAATCTTCTGTAGCAAAACACCCTCAGAAGGTTCTTGGCTATTCATTTTCTCTCTGAACTCCTCAAGATTCGCCTCATCGTCAATCTCCATAACATCTTGATACACTGCACTGAGTACCTCAGTGGATTTAGCGTGCATCGCCAGTTCGATAGCTAGGAACTCCAGAAAAATCCGGCGAGTATCGTTTAGTCGACGCTTCTCGAAAGACTCAGCCAGTTCTCCCAAGTCACTGACCTTGGGATCTGCAAAACTTCTCTGGCGCAAGGCTCCGGACACCTTCACTTCATCCCTCACAGTTCTGCAAATGGCATCGTATTGGACAATGTCCGGGAGCAATTTTCTCTCCAGTCGCTTCACTTCCATGTCCCGAGCGTCAGCCAACAGAGTTAGGGCGTTGGAGAGATTCAAGAAGCCCTGGCTCCACTTTGTGCAGACCTTCTCGGCGAAACCGTGAAGGCGGAGCATTTGGGCGAACTCGTCTGTTTTATCTCGAAGACGGGCGCTCTTCCTCATCATCGCCGAAAGGGATTGACTCAAATCGCTGAATTGCTTCTCCACCGCGCTCACGCGCTCCCCAAGGAATTTTTGCTGAACGTCTCCCCCGTTCATTGATCAAGCTTTCACGACAAAACTCCTTAAGCACTCTAATAATGGTCTATGTTTTGACTCTTGCAGAGAAAGTCTGTTTGGCGTTGTTGCCTAGGAAACATCCACAATAGCAAAGAAATAAACTGCAACTTCGTAGGGACGTCGCAGTAACTAATGCAATTACTTACATACATTATGTGAGTTAGCAGCATATTTTATTATTTAAATTGACTTGAGAAGTTCGTGGAGTGAAAAATTTATTTATCAAAATTAACCAGACTCAGTAGTTAGTGAACATGGATTCATTGCTATCATCAAAGGCTGGCCTTTCCATCGGCCGTTCCTCTCCTATGATGCTGCTCTCAATCACCATGTCACTCTCTTCCATGTACACCACTTCACTTGTGTAGGCTTCCGCTGGCCGGGGTGAAGGAGCTTCCGGACTCTGGGCTACAATCTGAGTTGCCGTTCTCTTGTTCGTAATAGTCTTCAGCAGAGATTTGGCTTCGTTCTTTGTCTCATCATGCTCGAGCGCCTTGTAGGCGAACTTTGCGGCCTCGTCGTAATTTCCGATGCTCTCATAGTAATTCCCGAGTTTCACATAAGTTCGATAGAGTGAAGTTTTGTCCAGGACAGGTCGATCATCTGAGCAGTACTCGAGGAATGTGGGAATGGCGTTTTTCCAATCGGCCAATCTTTCGTAAAGATTTCCCAATTTCAGCAGGGCGATGCCTTCAATATCACCCACATTGCAGGCTTTCTTGTAGCATCGCAGAGCGTTTGTGTTCTTCTCCAGCTTTTCGTAGGTTTCGCCGAGAGCAACTAGCATACGACTGTCGTAAGGACGAAGCTGCTGAGCGGTTTTGTAGTAATAGAGACTGTAGAAGGGCATCTTCAGGATCTCATAAGCCTGGCCGAGGCCATACCAGGCTCTGAAATCACGACCGTTGACTTCTATGGCTTTTCGGTAGCATTGGATGGCAGCGTTGGTGTTCTTGATCTCCATGAACTCGTGTCCCATCAGCGTCCAGGCCGATAGATACTGCGGATTCAGCTTTAGAGCGCGCTGGAAGTAGGAAATGGCTCGCTGGTGCTCCAAGCGTATGCTGTAGTAGTTGCCAATCACACAGCAAGTTTCTGGGCGGTATTTATTGATCTCCACCGCTTTGTGCGCTAAGTGAGCCATCTCTGTCTTCAATTCCTTAACGAAGAGCAGATTTGAGTAGATATCCAGATTGTCCAGGCGATAAGGATCTTCTTGCTGAAGTTGTTGGAAGATTTCAATTGCCTTCTCAACATCTGCAGTGGAAAAAATGAGTATATTTGAGTAATTCGAAGATCGGGAAAGATACGGAAACTCACCTCTTTTATTGTGGTGCGCTATTGCTAATTGTGAGGTAATGTAAAAGCTACTAAAGCCCGCCTGTTGCAGATCCTGATAGGCTTTAATGCCCTCATCATTCAGCAGTAGTTCTATGTACGTGTGAGCAATGAAGATGCTCTTCATCCAGTGATCCGGAAGCTTCACAGAGTGCAGCTTTTCTTTGTCCGGAATTAGTGGAGCGAGTTCCAGCCACGCCGCCCACAGTAGAGGCTCTTGGTTAACCGCCTCTAGTAGAACGGTGAGAGCAATTTGAGTGAGTTTCTGCTTCTTCAGCATCACGCCGTAAAGATAGAGGCAGTAACCATCCAGCTTCCGCTCGTTATACTCAATCTTAAGGTCCTCCATGATCTCATTCAAGTCTTTCAGTTCTGACGCATCATTCATGTTCAAGCTATCTGTCATGTTGTCCAGTCTCTTCTTTTCCTTGGCCATGTAGCGTGAGTAGAGGTGCAGGAACTTGGGTATCGGCGAGATGCTTTCTCGCGTGAAATATGCCGCCCGGTCGTACTCCCGACAGTCGAAATACGCCTTGGCCAGATAGTATTCGTCATACTCATTATTTCCAATGCCCGTGTCCATCAGAACGAGGTGCTGAGGCGGCACCGGCTTCGCCTTCCCTCCCGCAGCCTTCTGATTTCCAAAGTTCAATTCCGCCAGCCATTTGGCGCTCTGCAGCAGCCCTCTCTTGTTGCACTCTACAATGCCATGCAGAACGTCCTTTTTCACATCGTTTAGAGAGAAATTCAGCAAGTCCTCACACATTTTCACGGGTGTTTTTCTTTCACAATTTCCCGAAGCCGCCAATCATAAACAAATGATTGAGGTTAGATCAGCTGAGCGACGGTTGTATGATGCGGCGAAAAGGAGCGAAATAAGTCGCTGAGTTGAGTTTGTTTACTTTTCGCAGCTGTGCTGTTGCTGTTTATATTCCATTATTTACTGCGTCACTGATAAACAAGGTGATAGTGGGGGCCCGCAATTTGACCTCCGCCTTGCAAATAATCCCCTTGTTGTTCAGTTCAGTTTAGCTGACAGTGACGCTACTGTCGTGTGAGGAATATCATCCAATCCGCAAATTTTTCCAAGGAAATGCTCTTCCGGAAGTGTGTCTTCAGTTTTATTGTGCTTCTCCTGCTCCCTATTTCGGAGAGTCAGGGATTTATCAGGCTCAGGGGAAGGAGATACAAGGGAGATGGCAACAAACGCTCTCCTATTGTCTTTGGTGAGTCATCTCAATGTCTTTGTCAACATTCATTTGGTAATTGAAGTTTCCTGGCTTTTGCAGTTCCTGGAGATGGGGGAAGTCAAGTGGACGCCAAACTGGATAAGCCTGAGGTTGTACACTACATTTGTCAGAAGCATACAAAGGATTTCTTCAATATTTGGCTGAATCTTGAGCTTTTGGTGCCTCTTGTGATTGATTGTTGGATTGATAATGTGAAATTGTCATATGATAATGTCACGCGGTTGACCAGCAACTCACCCGGTGTGACCACACGCATCCCTGGATGGGGTAATCCGGAAATGGTTGAGTGGCTAGACCCGAGCCACGCTTCAGCCGGTTCGTACTTCAAAGACATTGGTAATGCTTTTGCCTCTGTGGGATACGTTCGCAATGTCTCTCTCCGGGGAGCGCCTTATGACTTCCGGAAGGCGCCCAGTGAGTGTCCTTGAGTTGCATGACAAACAGGTCAAGATTTTTCTTAAAACTTTTCTCTTCACAGATGAGAACACAGAATGGTTTGTGGACTTGAAAGCGCTTGTCGAGGAAACATATGCGCTCAACGATAACCAGGCCGTTACCCTCGTGGCCCACAGCATGGGTGGACCGATGAGTCTGGTGTTCCTGCAGCAGCAGACGCGCGCGTGGAAGGACAAGTATATTGCGCGCCTTGTGACACTGGCGGGTGCTTGGGCGGGCAGCGCAAAAGCCGTGAAGGTCTTCGCAATTGGGGATGATTTGGGCTCTTTTGCACTCAGCGGGAAGACCATGAGGGCTGAACAGATTACGTCTCCTTCCCTTGCTTGGCTGATGCCGTCACCACTTTTCTGGAAGCCAGATGAAATCCTGGTGCAGACGCAGACTCGGGCGTACACGTTCAGTCAACTGGAGGAGTTCTTCAAGTAATTACATCTGAAAGACTGTGTCTTTGGGAGATTTTACGAGGATTTACTTTCTTTCCCAGTGATCTTCAGTATCCGACTGGATGGGACATGATGCAGGATAACAAGAAGTTCGTGATGAACTTCGCACCACCGGATGTGGAGGTTCATGCTCTCTATGGGACAAACATAAGCACTGTTGAAAAGTGAGTAGGCCCTAGACCTTGTTCCCAATCCCCAGAAGTTCGTCTGTTGACCCCCAAATATTTGAGGGAAGAGAGAAGATAAATTCAATGTACAGGGAATTGCTTAACGAAACGCAAAGCTTGGCATACAAAACGTCTCAAATTTCTTACAAAAGCATATGGATTTTGGCTTTTTGAACGCGATAAACATTCAGAGTTTTACTTTCACTCCCGAAATGATAACACAATTGCAAAATGTGAGTTCATTTACACATCTTATCAACATTGAAGGTGAAATGGTCAGTGGAAAAATATCCTTCACTGGATATTTCTGGCTTTCTATATACAATTACAAACTTCTATGCAATACGAAAATGTTATGAAATTCATAACTTGAGGTTCTCACGTGTTGTTACGTATTGCGGCTCATTTAAAGCTACTATGTACATTAAAACTCTCCTTGCTTAATGAGACTCGTAACAAATTAGTAGAATATCAAAATATTCCCTTGAACTCAAATAAACTGGGTGCTTCGAAACACGGTTAGCTTTGCTTCCTAAGGCGTACAGTGTAATTTATTTATTTCTTTAATTACGCGGATGAGTTATTTTTGAGTGGCAAGTTGGAGAGAAATAACAAAACGACAATTACTGAAATTTATTCACATTCCTTTCAAGGTTGCCAAGGTGGGAGAAATTGCTTGTCAAACATATTTATAATGCTGCTGTTGATTTTCGCGTAAACTCTTTATGGTTCATGAAGCAAAATAACGTCGACACAGCGTGATTTTAGAATTTTTTGCTATGTGTAATGCTAAAAATTCGTGAAAAAAAAACAATACTATCACTGTGGTTTTCTATAGTTTTCCAGGATTTATGTGAATCCTATAAGTTCCACATGAATCTAACAAGATTATTATCACATGTGAATGTGAGCAAAGAACAAGACTTAATTTTTTTACAAAATAATTTCTTGTAAATCAACAGACTGAGATTAAAATTTGTTGCAAATTGACTAAAAGTTTCTTGGATATCTCTACCGTTGTATTACTTTATCGTTCTACTGTGCGGAGATAATTCCCTTTGTGAGTCATTTGAAGATATGAGATGATTTGTCATTGCCAAAGTTCTCAAGAGTTCATCGCCTTGCTACAGCCAATTGTTCTGAGAAACTCTGTCTCCCCTTTTAATCTATTTTAGGCTGTACTACCGCAAGAGCAAAGGTCTCGATGGCACTCCAGAGCTCATCAATGGCGATGGGGACGGAACGGTGAACCTGCGCTCCCTTCAGGCGTGCACGCAGTGGCGAGACATGCAGAAGCCGAAGATATACACAATGGAGCTTCCTGGAGTGGATCACATGGCCATTCTGAGCGACAGTCGAGTCATCAAGTACATCATGGACTTACTACTGAAGTGAAGTATTTATTTTCTGTTTAGCAATTTGAGGCTCTCTAAATTGGTTTGAAGTGACTTGCCAGCAATAATTGTGATGATACTGATGAGATTATATGATTTTCTTTTGGTTATATTATAGAGAATATGGAGAAAATAGAAGACGTGCCATAAAAATGGTCTTTATCGTGTGTTACCCTCCAAGTTTTATGTTTCCACAGTCGTGAAATGAATGTGCGGCTTTGCTGGCAATGAAAATTGACATGCTCTACATTCCTTTGTGGGTGAAGCAAAAAAAGAGGAGAAAAGCTCAGTTCACTAGTCTCCATTTTCCACTTCATATTACACCAAGTGGATACTTTCTATGGCGAAAACGTGCCGTTTTGTTTACAGTACAAGAACATAATTTAATAATTCGATAATAATGCCGTAGAACTAAGACACAGGGTCTTCCGCAATTGCCTCAAAATGGCAAGACGAGAGAATTATGGATGAATATCGTGCATTTAAGCACGAGTGAGCTTATTATCCCGCCGGTGGATATATTAGTGCCAACATGGCAATATTGCCAGAGATAAATCTCCTCAAACTTTGTTCTAGTTCCTCCCATTTGGTGGGCTACAGCTGGAAGGGAAGTTTTGTGGTAGAAAGTTCGCGAAGAAGTCATAAACAGAAAGAAAGTTTGAATATTTCATTTCTATGTACATTTGTTTAGGGCGTTCCGGGCTCATTGGCTGGATGGGATAAAATATGATCTCTCAGAACATCCCTCTTTCGAGTCAATGAACGAACTCCATGAACCAGGAAAATGGAAAAGGGAAACGGAAAATATTTCCATTCAACATTCCCTTAATCTGTAGCTTCTTGCGTAGACCGGAGGGAAATCAGTTTAAGGGCATCGAGAGAGAGAGAGAGTGAACGATAAATTAAATAAGAGGTCATCGTCGTTATCTTTCGTCCAACGCGAAAAGACTTGACCACGCGCGCGCCAATAATTTCTCACAAGCCTCCGTGTAATAATCTCAACTTTCCGGGTGGTTTGAGTGCTTTTCCGACGCCGAAACATACTGAGAATCCTTCTAGCATAGAATAATGACTGACACGCGGACAAATGTGTCTCAATTGGGGCTCATGTCTCATGCGAAACGAGGACTCAATTTGAGGGAATCGTGGGGGGTTTGCGATGCGACAAGGGACAACAAACTCTAATCACTCCGTAATGGAACTTGTGTGGCAGAATTTCAAAAGGACAACGAGATATGTAACGTGTCGATTTCACAAGGAGGAACACGTGTTAAGAAACCGACATGAATTGGCAAGACATTTGTTCTGAAATATTGAATTTCATCCAAATATTGATGTCACATTTATTGCAGAGGTAAAGAATGTTCATTTAGCATCGTTTTCTGTACTGATTAAAGATACCATAAAAAAGGATACTATATTTCACAGATAATATCTGATATAAGAGGAACGACATCGTATTTTTAAATCGTTCTTCTAAAATTTCCTTCCTAAATATAGATAAAATGTCTGATATGAATTGTAAATGGTGTCTTTGTGGTTTTATTGAACTCTTTAAATGTCATTTATTCTTCGTGTAATCCTTAACGGATGTTTGGAGTTCCGAGATTAAACATTTTAAATATAAAATCCTACCATTTCATCATCCAGTAGTACAGTTTTTGTTTGCTTAGATTTACTCATGCTTCGACACACTTCCTCTCGCTCTCAAAGCACCCGCTTAAGGGCCTCTATGTCTTAAGCAATGAACTTTCAATGTGACTTCCGACCTAGAGGGAGATCCAATGAAGTGAAATTGAAAGCAGTTGAAGGAGAATGAAGAATAAAGCAGTTTTTTCGAATTTGTACATCTTGTACTTTTCACAGTGCATTTTTGTTGTTTTGTGCATTTGCATATCTCTTTGGCTGAGATGTAATGAAAAAACATCTGGATTTGACATTATTCCTCATGCGCACCTTTTATCTTCTATTTACGAGTATTGTGGCTTCGCAACAGGGATGCTCTGGTTGAGGAGGGTTGCACAGAGGGAGGGACATTGTGCCACTGCAGAAACAAACTCCTTGTATCATCCGAAAGAGCTGATAGATTGGAGGCACTCAATAAACTCATCACACGAAGGAGTTTTCATACCTCTTTTATTGGGAAAATAAATAAGATATGCGGCATTCCATTGGTAAATGGAATAACATCGAATGAGAAATCTGAATGCGTCTGATTTTGGCAGCACCTTGAGTTACTCTCGCGGTGCATCAGCGCGATTGATAATGTATTTCAAGGTGTATTGTAATGCTTTTCCGTGGAAATAAATATTTGCCTGCAATTGACAGACATTTATGGGGATAAGAGATGAATAAAGGTATGCCGTAAGATGACTCGTGGAGAGTGATATTGAAAAAGAGCGTCCAAATTGATTTATGACTCCTTAAGACATCATCCAACGTGGCCAAGTTCCTGTTTATTTTCATATCATCGCAAAGCAAAGCAATGAAATGAAGAGGAGGCTTTTGCGAATTAACTGGAGCAAAAATTGGTTCAATGCTAAGAGGGAGAATTTTATTATATTAACACCCAGCCAAGAGTGAGTGAAGAAGTAAGTGTCACTGCCCTTGAGAGACGATATTGCAAGACAGCATTTTTGTGGGATTTTTCTTACCAGAATTTTACGATTTTCTCTCGGTTTCCTTTTGAAAATTAATCTCTCTTCACTGCGACTTTCACACACTTCGGCTCTTTGCAACCACCTTCACAATAAATGAGAAAATGCGAGATTAATGAGCAAGGAATGAATTCACATAAATTGGTAGATTTTTTTATTGCCAGGAGAGAGGATAAGTCTAAGCGATTGATGTTCGAGGTTGTGCTTCGGAGCAATAGCTTTAGAAGTAAACATTCTGCTTCTCCTCAAGACTGCGATAAAGCGGATAAAATCGGAACTGATAGATTTACGTGTGTATTTGAGAGAATATGGTTGAGAACGATCTTAAGACAATACAATCTTGAGAATGTACTTACATAATGTTTTGGACGAAATGATACTGAGAATTTCCATTTACAACTTGGCGCCTCGCGAAATATTGCACTTATTAATTAATTGTTTGCGAACATAAATGAGGATCACGCATGAAGCAAATTCACGGGATTATAATGTTTATTTACACATTTTGTGCGTCCAGATAGACACAAAAGCATCGATTTCCATGTCATATTGCGTTGGTTACAGTCTTTAAGTGGAAAGGCAGACTGACGCTGTTTTTGCAAGACCTGAAAATATTGTGGGTGGAGGTGAAAACTACAATTTTCCATCGAAATGATTCACATCAAGCGCGAAGTGTAAACAGCGAATATCACTAAAGGCGCGACCCTGAATATCAATTAAAATTCAATAATTTCTCCTTTTGCTCCCGAGCGATTTATCACTTTGGGATTCGTCAGATGACTTTGAGGTGGTTCTTTGAACTCCTGATGCTCAGCGTGCGAACGTGCTGTGCAAAAAGGAGGCGGAAAATCCATCAAAATCTCTCAAGTGAAGACGATGACCTGGCAAAGTGGCAATCCCTATTCCGATATGCTCTCTTTCTCTAGACAGATCCTTAGGGTCGACTTTTTTGCCTCACTCCTTTTGGGGCCATGGCATTTCGATGAGAAGGCAGAAAACAATAATAAAAATAGATTATGGGAAACCACAAGAGGACTTCCACGAAAGACCCAGGAAGGAAAAACAATTTTAATGACGGCATGTGAAAAATTTTTCACACAAAAGTTTATTCAACCCCTTTTTTATAGCGCACTTTTATGTCAATATTCCATCAAATAAATACGTATAACTTTGGTGTCATAGTTCTCAATTTTGTTGCTATCTCAGCAGATGAATCGCGGTTAGGCGCAGTAATATAAAGGGCAATAAAATCTTGCGAAGTGCTTTGGAAAGAATGATTATTCAGACACCTGCACACGTCCTTATCCACTCTCGGATCACCGCTGAACGAGCATAGACTCCCGGATGTCCTGCCAATGCACAATCGGCTCCTGAAATTTTATTTATTTTAGTCATCTCACATTATATAAAGAATATTCATTTAGAAGGCGAGTACGATAACATTGAAGGCCAAGAATGCAAAAGGAATAAGATAGATCGATTAAAGCCATGTAATTCTGAGATGTTCTACGTGAAAATTTAAATCTTGGATAGGGTTCAAAAGTACATATGGTTTTTGAAGCGGTTTTCAGATGAGGGAATATCAAATGTCGGATGTCGCTGTCAAAATATACCCCTAAAATAGAATTTAAATTTAGACTCACCCCATGACACGACTCCAATGTGGGTTTTGCCGCACACCAGTGGTCCGCCAGAGTCACCAAAGCAGGCATCCTTGCCACCATTCAAGTGTCCAGCGCACACCATGTGCTCGTTATAGATATCGCCAAACTTCGAATACGCCGTCCTGCAAATTTCCGGGTCCAGAATGAATACCTTAACTGTTCTGAGCATGTCGTTTGATTCTGAGAGATCTCTGGTCTCGCCCCAACCCGACACGTAGCATTTTTCGCCCACGGGAATCGGATCCCACAATTCGGAGAGCTGAACGGGCTGCTTCTTCTCATCGAACTCAATGGAGCGATTGAGCTTCAGCAAGGCAAAGTCCATGTTCACCGTGTCGCGGTCATATTTTGGATGATTTATGACCTCATGCACCTGAATAACTTCTCCACCAGATGCGTGATGACTGGAGCCAACTCTTACCGTAAAGTGCTTGTCCTTACCACCGCTGGAAGGAACTTTAATTAGTACGTGCAAAGATTGAAGGTTGCGTGAGTCTTACGATGTGCAGTGAGCTGCCGTGAGTATCCATTTTTTAGAGATGATTGTGCCGCCGCAAAGGAAGCGGCCTCGGTACATTAGAGCCGCCTGATAGGGTCTCTTCTCGATATCCACCGCATATCCGCCCACAATTTTCCCATCGCCCTCCTCTTCGTCGAATGACGTGGGTGATGCGATTGAGAGGACAAAGAGTTGAAGTGTGATTGCCAGGAACAATTTCATTTTTTCCACTTCCACTTTTCACTTGTGCGTAAATACTTGCTTGTTCTTCTACAGAAGATTTGCCACTGATGCTCTTTTGGGCTCTTTTTCCTCTTTTTATACACATCTACCCTCATGGTCTTTCAGGCAGTTTCGTTAGTCATACTGATAAGGGTCCCTCGGAAATGCAAGCACCTCTTCTCGCGTGTTCAGATGGGCGCAAGTCGCGTTCTCAATGCCTCCGGAGAGAGCAAATTACTGGGGAATTAATGCCAAGTTCAGATTGATAAGAATGATAAGGTTTGACTATGATTGTGCTTTCTATGATCTCAGAAGAGACACCTTGACTCGTGTCTTAAGGCTCTTTTCTCCCTCTCTCACTATCAGGTTAATGAACAGCACACATGACATCTTCAATTGGCAATGTGCGAAACTCATAAAATACCACCCATTCCAATGCAAAAGAGCCGTTGACGTCGCCTCGAGCGTCAGACAATTCCAAAATTCATAAATCCACCGGCAACTAAATGGGTAAATGGGCCAAAGATAGAGCGAGAGAGAGAACTTCATAGAGGAACTGGCGTATGTCTACCACAGAAATATAATGAAACTTGACGAAATAACCCGCCTCAAGGATTCACAAAAAAAACTCCACCAATTTAGAAGACGCATCTCCGGACTGCACACATTGCACCTAATAAATTCTCTGCCTGATGGCTTTACAAGTAAATACAAGCATGAAAAGTAATCCCCAGAACATGAGAAAGTGGGTCATTCGGTAAATGAATAGTGAGAATGATCAAAAGATTATTTACTTTTGCATTGGTAAATACATAAAATACTTTTTTTAATTGCCTTTTATCATCCCAATGACAACAAAAGCATTCCAATAAATATATCTAATTACCAATTCCAAGTCGTCACGCCGCCCTCATTTCCGCATTGTGCGAAACAGACTCCAATGATTACGACACACTATTCATTTTTTCTCTTCAGCTGCGCTCCATGAGGCACCCCATTAACCTTTCTGTGGAGGGAAAATGGGGTGGAGGTGATTGCAATTTCATGACTAATCGAATTGTTGCGTAACTCAAGCTGGCGCAGTCGAACATCTGTTACAAGGAGGAACTAAGAACTTGAGAAAGCGTACACCGTATCCCTTTCAATTGTGCGGAATATTCACACATGAGGCATGCTGCTGATCTCTGTTACAAATATTTCCAATTTTATAGAAGTAAGAATGGCGGTATTTAAAGGGAAATTATTTGAATAAGAAAGAATTTGGAAGGAGCTTCAGAAATTAAAATCTTTTCGGTGTGTTTCATTTGAGACGCAATAATTTCCCCATTTTTTGCGCTACGGTGAGAATGATTTATTATTTACTTTCAATTGTACGAATTGCGTGCGTTGAACTTTACATTGAAGCGACATTTATGCGTTGAAAAAGCGTCCTTTGAGAGTGTCGAGGGTGGCTTTATTTTACCATACGCAATTTACGTATTCTTCATCGAGCGAATGCTGAGCTGAATCTAGATCTTATTTCTGTGGAATTGGATCTCAGCTGATGAATTCCACGTATTAGTCAATTTCCTAATGGCAAAATTCTGTCGAGATTAGCGTTTCGGTCACGGTTGTTTGACTGCACTGGCCGCAATTGAGGTACAATTGCACTGAATGCGATTCCCTGTTTTCTAATTTTAGCTCGTGTGGATTGGCATCTTCACATTCCAACCCGATCTTTCTGGCCCGTCCTAATCCCGCGGGTTATTTTCTCGTATGCGCGATGCCATTAGACAGAGAGGAAATGCCACGTAGCCATCCGCAAAGTTGCACAACAGCGCGAGCAAGTCCAAAATGAACAGCAGTGGAAAATACTGGGCGGAATTGGAAGATAAACAAATACAAGATCCAGAATTTCCACTAAGTAAGATTTATTTATTTCTTCCATTTTTCAGTATGTGGACATAACTTCCTTACTCCACTTTACACTCAGTGTTAAATATTCTTATGGCTAAATTCACAATTGATAATATAAAACAATGTTATTTCACTTATTTGCTCAATAAACATTTTCCTCAAATTCTATAGGAATTACATAATTTATTCTCGCCTCATTTACTCTCACAAAGGGGAAATCTTCACATTTTTGATCTAGAGTATATTTTTTCCTAAACGTTATCACAGCCAGATTTGTTCATTTTTCCAACATTCCATTCCATATGTTTTTTTTTGAGTTCACCGAATAAATAATTAGAGGCCTTTTCAATGTCTATTTTTGCTGCAAAAACGTCCTTTTACATTTCTAACTACAAATGTAAATTGTCCAAAATTTTACCCAAGTTAAAATTTTTTAAATTTCCTTCTCAGTATCTCAACGACTATAAAGAATACAAATTGTTGTCTTAAGACTTTAAACTTTGAAAAATGATATATAGACTTTCTTAGTAAAATTCTATGTAAATTCGTTAACAAGATAAAAAATTTCATTAAGTATGATAATTGAATCTGCAGATTGACTTTATAATGCAAATTATGAGGGATTCTTTCATATACATTTCATAATAATAAGCAAATAGTAAAAGTATGGCTTTGTGTTTCAAAAAATTCCCTGTTTTGTTTGGTATTCCACACTGTCGTTTATAAAGTTCGCGCCACTCCAAAAATACCTAAAAATTCTACAGGAAAAGAGGGGTAAATCGCTTTCGATTCTACGTGATTGTGACGGAGGAGCGTCGCCAAGTGTCTTTGGGATGACAAAAATATCATTGGCGCGACGCCGGTGTAAAATTCCGTCGCAATCAACTTTCACAACAAATTAAAAATCTCTCAATCTCGCGGCTTAATCTCAAACTATCGCGCAGCGTGTTCAAAGGCGCACAAACGTCATATGGAGACTCGTGAATCCCCAAAATGATCAAGCAGCACAATCAGGACGGGCATTTTCAATATAATCAGACAAATTAATGTGTTGTTTGGCCATTTTTTCACGATGTGCTGATAGATTCACGCGGACGCTCGTGGTGATCATATCCCGAAGAGTGTCGCCAGCACGGAATTCTCAACTTCCGACTTTGTTTGTTTAACACCATTGCTCAACATTATTTTATCCGATATTTATTTTTCAGCTGGACGTGAGTGATTAATGCGTGTGGGAGAGAACACAAATGCGTGCTGTATTTGTGCTTATGAGACAAGAAAAACCGCGCATTCTAGCGAATGTGTGAATTTTACACACTTTTTAATAGTTTCCAGATTGAATTCCACCTCAATTTTTCGTGGTATTTAGGATGGCAGCCAGATAAAAAAGACCCCGAGTTTTCTCCCACCCCCACAAAGTGAAATATGACACAAGCAAATATTATATTTGCCATCAATGATAACATAGTCAAAATAAATGTCCAATAAAATGTTGAATTTGTCAACCTGGTTTCTAGTGTGTGCTTTTTTGCCAATTTACGTCTGAAGTCAATTTGGAAAGGTGCAAAGCAAAGCTGAATCACAAAAGAGTAAATTTTCCCAATTTTCTCAGCTGCTTTTCGCGCCTTTTTGCATTTTTCCCCGCCTCCGTTTTGCAATACGTGTCAGCAATTCACATCCCATTTATTGTTTGCATGGCATCCAAAAAAGTTCAGGAGTGCGAATTTCGATTGGCAAAGTCATACTCTTTTATTACATCTCACTGAGGCGTGCAGACTCTGCCAACATTCTGCAGAGTTGCAAGAAAAAGTCAAAAGTAAACATATGTGCATGTACTTTGATGAATATTCGATAGGTTATTGACTGGCGGAATATTCTTCTTTAATTGTGAGTATGTATTTATAAGACAAAGTGTGATAATAACCAGGCGCCCCCATCTTTGCAGTCATTATTCTGTGTGTCTTACAACTCTAACTAGCAAAGAAGTAAAATACAGAATAATTTAAGTATAATTAACATATGTAACTAGTGTAACTATATCAATATGATATAAATAGGTATTCATTCACCCTAAAGGCTAAATTGTGAAATAAAACCAATGATATCGATCATCATTGGAGAGTAAATGGCATTTTCATGTTGTCTGAAGTGTGAAGAAAATGTCTTTTCCTCCTGACAAAAAGAAGAAGAAAAAAATCGTGTGAGAATCTCTTTCCCAATCGCATTGGTGATATAAAGTCGTCAAAGTGGGGTGTTTCATTGCCAAACGTCGCAGTTGGACTTTCAGTATGTGGAAAATATGCGTGGAAAGAGATTGGGAAAAGAATTTTTCTTCATACTCTTAGCGCCTATTTATAACCAGACCAGTCTTGCGTGTGGGACAAGAAACGACAAAATACTAATGATACATATTTTAGCGTTTGATGGAGCACACACGCCACATTGATGCTAAATAATCTTAATATTATTATTGTTATTAGTGGATCTCCGTGCTCCTTCTGGCCCATTCAGTCGTAGTTTGACTTCTCAATTGGGACAGAATGTGGGGCAAACTTGCGAAAGATGTCATTGAGAGTCCTTTCCATTGGGAAATCAAACTGAAATATTCATACTTTTGCTTCTCTCACGCACTAATTGGTTAATGAGTTTTTTCCATTCCATGAGAGATCAATTAATACAATTTTCATGTGTCGCTTCTGCTGACTTACATAGTGAAAATTCCATTGTCAATTGTCGGCAGAACAAACACATCATCAAGTGATACGCATTGGATTTGCTGTCGCCAGCAACAATCTTCACGCGCTCAATATAGAAAATATGTCGATAAAGCTCGCCTCAGTGGAAATTACGGGTAAATTTCCATTAGAGTCTCCTCGACGCTCAGGACAATATCCCCATCCCTCGCTGAAAAGGATGGGTTCATTCAGCAATCACTTGGGCTACTGGCCGTCAATCTGTTGGTTTGTCATAGTGATATTGTGGCCGCGAACGCCTGGCGACGCTTCAACACGCGCGACTTATGCAAATCACCTTTGTGGCAAGGGACCACAGTTCCCTGCGTAATCTGCATGGGTTTAGCCGCACTACTGCCTATCAGCGTGCCTGTGAAGGACAATAAAATGCCTCTGCTGTAGTCTAACATTCTCTGGTACTTTTCCGCACCAACAGTTCTTTCTGATTGAGTTGGAAAGAACTGAGACACTCCAGATAGGGATTTCAAAAAGTTTTCAATCCAAATCCTTTCCAATAATAAAATTACGATTCTTTCGTCAATATTTACGTTTTACGTTTGAGAAAATTTGACAAATTATTCTGGCGTTTTAATGTTAAAGAACATCGCTCGATTTCATGATTATTAGCTATCAAGGTTCAGTCTTCAGCTATTTTTGAAACATTTGCAATGTTATAGGCCACCTGTTTTCATCTGTATTGTCAAATTCCTTGTTTCCAGGCAATGAAAGTTTTCTTGGACAAGGCCAGGAAAGTTCAGAGACTTCATAACATTGCTCTCTTCAATCTAGTATTTTCTCAGTCCTTTCAACTCTGTTGTGTGTGTGCATAGAAATAAGAGGAAATTTACAGCAGAATTATATAACACTCACCAATCATTTTGCTGACAGAAAACTTCCGCTGCTTCACAGGACGAGCTCGCGATTCGATCAATATCCTCTCAAAGGCTTTGTAAAGTGCTGGGGAATTTTCCGCCACGGAAACCTCGCAGAAGCCAATTCCATATGATGCCGCCAATTTAGCACCTTCACTTTCTGAGACCTGCCGAAGAGTCCAAAAGATTGCGAAACTGTTAAGATGGCTGAATTACAATCTCAATGAGTAATATTAATAATTCCGAGGAATTTGCCACTTATTTTCCCTCATAACCGTTTGCCAGCCAAAACATCGCGACTCGTGTGATAAATAAACACCGCAGAGGAAAATCTGTGAATGGGTTTTGGCGCCAGAAGGGTGTTCCGCTTTAGAATTGATACGGAGAGCGGCCAAATTGCGAAAGATAGAGTCATTCAGATGCCCTAGAAATGATATTCACGGTTTTCAGTTCATGTCGTACGCGTGCTGGGCGCGAAAAAGAATGTGTGAGGAGTTATTCAAATATTTTCTCAATTAGTCGGTCTTGGGAAATCATCCTCAATATTTCAGCAATGCCGAAGGACAACATTAGGATGGAGGTTTTCACCGGATTTCGCATGTTTGTTCTAAAGGAAGAAAAGCCCTACCCACCGACAACCATTGATGGCAGAGTTCATTGCTCTGCGGACTCCTTAAATGGGAACAATTCCATCTATATAAATATTGATTACATTTTCCTTGTACAGCCTCACAACGCGGGCGGAGAAGCACCCCAGCCATCAAGTCTTTCAAAGTTTCGTGTTCTCGCCTCAGCCACACGAAATTAATTTGCAATAAAGACATTGTCTCCCGCACAGTGGGAGTTCTCTAAGGGATAATCCAATGCGGTGGGCTTCTAATGATTTTCCCTGATTTTCATTCTCGTTTTAGAGTGAATTACCATGTGAATTCCTGAGAGATTATCTTGAGTGGTTCCTTGTGAAATTAGGAGTGAATTATGAAATTCAATCAAGGCATTTTCGCTACAGTTTGGTTTTGTCGGGAAAATTACAAAGTGAATATTTATTTTCACAATAAATCTTCCAATTATCACATTATTTAGCCATTGATTTTCCGTTGAGATTCTGAAGTCATTCTGTTTTGCTCAAATGGCATTCAAATATTTGATTTTATCTGAGATTAATTGGGAAATTTAAGCACAAACTCCTCTGAAAGTGGTAATTTGTGAAGATACATAATAAATATACATTGAACTTGATTCATCCCTCGCTCAATGATTTAATATCCAACTCGTGTCAGTTAATCAAAGCAAATAAGGAAGCTGTGATCGAATTTGTGAAATGAAAAGGAAAGAAAACACATACAATGTGTTTACACCGACTTCCACGTTATTTGCAACTTGACCGCTTCCTTTCAGGCACGTGTTTAATGTCAAGATCACGGTTCTCAGAACATAAGATTCACTATAAAGACTTACCGCTCGTAAATGGTCAAGATCTGCCTTGTTGCCGATTAGGTAGGCAAATGGGGCGTTCTGCAAGGCTTTCAGCTCAGCAAGGCTTTTACTCGCGTAGTCGAAGCTGGACTTATCCGTAATACTGTAGACAATCAGGCACGCATCTGCCCATTGAATCTGGAATGAGAGGTTGTAAGTGTGTTAAGAATATCTTCCGTATTTTATATCAATGGCTATTAAGAGCGGATGCTTATGTGGGGTAAATATTATTAGGAACGGAAGAAAATTACCTGCTCAAGTGGGAAGTCAGACTCTCCCTCTACCGATATGTCCACAATCTCAACATCCAGAAGCCCGCTGTCGAGGGAGATTGTCTGCCGATACAGGAGATCTGTGTTGGAGCGATACTCGCCAATGAAGCGCCTCGTCAAGTATCTCACAGTGAGTGCTGAAATGAGAAATCGCACTGTTATATGGCCACTAGAAGAGTGTGCGGATAAATTTCTTTATGATTCACCGCATTGGCACATCCCCAGCACTTTGGCAAGTATTCCCAAACAAAGTGTGATGGTGTATAAGTGGCCTTAACTTTCTGGAGATTTGACGGAAATTGTATACGATACGAAATATCAATTGCCTCGGACAATTTGCAAAAAACATAATTTTTTCTCACAATCAGCCGTCTATTATGACGGCGTCCTTAACCTACTTTCATTGATGGCGAGGGAATACTGTACATCTTCATATGTGAGGTAATATAGGGTAATATATAAAATGCAAAGTGGAAAATCCATATGTTTATATTTAATGTCAATATTATAAGATTTTGCAAATAAAAGTAAATGAATGAGAGGTCAATGTAATTTTCCGGTCCATTTGCAAGAACTCAATGTTTATCCGCAATGTATTTTCATGAAAAAATGCTGGACAGTCTGAAGAGGTGAAGAGAAAACAGATCAAAATGTACATAATATAATCAGATAGGAAAAATGTGGAGCCATCCAGCGAAGAAATACTCGCGAATATAAATTATATACATACATATAATAATATATGTAATATTATTGATGCAAACAATGAAAGTAGGATAGAAAATTTACTCTCTGAGAATCTCATGAATTTTGTAAATGATGAAAAGAGCAGAAAATGATGCTATTGAAAACAAAAAAAAACGTGATATTATTCTGATTTCTTTCCACCTTCCTGCCTCTCTGTAAATCACAAAGAGAATTTGTTATTGTGAAATTTGATGGCACAGTTTTCCTCTCTTGCTCTCTCAATAGGTTTTTTTTTGGATAACTTGGCAATCTTGCAAAAAAGAGGCATCAATTTCGAGTGCTTTCAAATTCGGGTCAATTGGCGTTAATTACTTGTTCTTGTGCCTTACTAGAAAATGTGTGTAAGTGGGAAATATTTGTGTTAGAATCAAACTTGAAAATATATTAACCCACTTTCACTACAACCACTAAAATTCTCTCTCTCTAATCTATCAATTTATTTGTTTATTCGCATCTCTTCTTTCTTCCAAAACGACTCCTGCGGTGAGACTCTGAGAGAAAATAAAAACCCCTCATAAAATGAATATCGTTTTCCGCAATTAACACAATTTTCCTGCAATCAATGCGCGTAAGGTGAAAGCATAGTTTATCACTTTACTTAAGGGGAAATTTCATGGGTTTTCCCATTACCTACTCATGAGGTTTGGGTTGAAATTATGGGGCAGATATTTTAGACTCGCCCGGAATCTTAATGGTTCGAGCATAACACATAAAAGTCTACATATAAGGTTGCGGCACTTCTTTCTCCTAAATGTCACGAGTGACAGTGGTTTTTTTTTAATACAAAATCGGGGAAAATTCCCATATATAAATACATAAAAATCTTCCTTCGTTTGAAAGGTGTGAGAGGAAAAGTCATTTGATACAATATCCTGGGGTTCATAATAATGATATTTTTAGCGCCCTTTGCTAATTTTTCACACTCTGGTAGGACATTTTCCCTTGTTTTGTAACTTAAATTTAAATTGAATCAATTAAATTACTTTCGCAATGCAAAGTGTAACAATATTCCATTAAAGTTTCATTTGCATCTCAACTCTTTACCACGAATACTAAAGATCCTTACAAGGTTGCATAATTCCATAACATCATATAATGTTTCTATAGGTTTTGCAATAAGAGAGAAATTCTCATTCCCAACTAAACTTTATGCAAGATTCAGCAAATCAATTGAGATTGGTGCTCTGAAAGGCACTTCCCTTGGCTTTTATGGCTTCACATTAATAAGTGGCAGCTCTGTTGGAAGTTAATTTTAGATGTTATAAGAAGAAAACTGGAGGACAATTGAACATCTTGCTGGCACAAAGCAATTTCCCCGGCAGCTCCTTGTAATCATCCAAAGAATTCTCTTGAGAGACTGTTCACCCACGTCCCTTGGTGGAATCCAGCAATTTCAATTTCCTATTGTTATGCCTCTTTAATAATATATTACATAAGGAAGAAAGGGTATTGATAATTTCCCTGGGATGCATTTGGAATTCTTCATGGTACGCAAGTTATCCAGAAATGAGGGTTAAGTACATATTATCTCATCTCAAAAGGTGAATGGGTGATGAAAATTCGATCAATATGTCTGTGGGTGGGTGAGAAAAAATGTAGAAGGCACTTTCTGTCGTCATCGTTATCATGAATGACGTCTATATGAAGGAAAAACAATTCATGGAAAGGTGCAGAGGTGTATCATGAGGGTGGATGTAATGTAAATTTTATGAAAACCTTTCAAATTGTCGGCTCATTTGTCTCATTTACATTATATATCGACTACGGTAATTCCAGAGTGCTTGAGAGTATACTTGAAGGCGATGAAAGGAAAATAAACTTCAAAACTCACCAGACTTTCCCACGTTGATATTCCCCAAAACGGCAATCCTCACTCGTGGTACATTATTTTTATCCTCTGTTTTCATTTTGGCTAGCACCTAAAAATAGTTATTTCGGCTGTTAAATGTGATTAACCTATTGGCAATTAATGTTTATTCGACCAATATTTACTCTCAAAGAGCAAAAAAGGCCCGTGAGTAAAAACTCATTCACATTTCTCAACTCCCCCATCCGTGATCTTATGGGAATTCCTTCCAACAAATATTTCTTTCGGAGGTGTGGTCATTTTGTGATTCACTTTTGAATTTACTGGGAAAACATTCTTTGTGATTCTGAGAACGGATTTTTTAAGAGCATAAATGCATAATTTCCTTGGCGCTAGCAGGGGCCAAAATTCTTGTCGCCACACTACATATGTGTGTGACTTTAATAGCGGCTGTTTGGCTTTCCTGTTTTGCCAAACTGACAGTGCCACAATTTAAATAGTCATATAATGTAGTGACGTAAGTGTGCCTGCAAAGACGAGAGTCTTCCACCCTCAGTATTGCGTGGGTGGTGCAAAATGTTTATTTTTACTATATATCATAAATAATTAGCATCACAGCGATCCATTGATGGTAGGAATTGCAAGTCTCTTCCTTAGAAATCGCCCAGACTCAACATTTCGGTGCTTTTTACTATGCATGTAACAATTGGATATCTCATAAAATGAGCGAAATCGCCATTTCCCGTCCGCGCAATCGAATCAATGGATGGTGGGAAATATGTACTTTGCTAGCAAAGAGAAGCCACTGACGGAGGAGATGAAAAAAGAGTCTGCGTAAAAATGATAAATTAACATTTGAAAATAACAAGAGAAATATATTTATAATGTCCAATGAAAGAACAGCTGTTCTCTGGCTTCTAATTCTAGAGACTGAACGAGACAGAGAATGGAAGGGATCCAAAAGAAATTTTTGGTGATTCCTCACCTCTGTTTTTCATTAGTCATCATCTCTCTTATTTTCGATTTTGCCGTAGAACAAAACGTTTTTTTTTGGTTCAAATGGTCTTTGGGACTCAACTTTTTATTATACTGGAACGCTTTAATTTTCTTAGTTCTTTATTTATTCGTAATTTAGAGCTTGCGAATTACATTTCAAACTCAACAACCTTTAATCTAAAATTAAAATCTTTTATTGTACTTTCAACTACAAATACCTTTTAAAAGAATATATGAAATTTAGTGCATGAATCGCCTTTAAATGTCATCAAATTAAAATATTTTTCTCGCTTTCTTGCGTGAATGCCATAAGTAAAATAACACCATCCCACGCCACATTCTCTTTGGCATTTATACACTATATATGTGAACAATAAGGTAGTACAAGACACTTTGTAAAATTCATTCACTTCGACATTTTCCCTTATAAGGAAAATTGAATTTATCACTTACGAGAGGAAAGCTCTTTCATTCTTTTGTCCACACGAAAGTGTGATGCAGAGCTTCGAGGCACAAATGGTTCCATCAGGAACGCTTAAGGCGAAAATCATTCATTTATGAGACCACATCATGTAATTGCTCGTAAATTCCGTAAGTATGAATTGACTTACTAAAAATAACGAAATATAATTTGTCAGATAAAATTTATGCTGGCACATGAGAGTAGTCTATAATGGAGGTAATAGGAAAAAAATCTGAAATTTATTTTAGGTGATATTTCCATCACGTCGCGTTCACTATTTCCTTCATTCTGGACGAATTGTTTGTGGCAAAGGAGAGGAGAAAGTAAGAGAAATGCTGATCTAATAAATTATGCAACGCGGAAAGAGCAACATCATGTCGAAGAAAAAGGGAATAATTTTAGAATATAATATGGAAAACTTTACAATTCAGACTAAACTATGTAAGAAATCCACTTTTTAGTGTAAATTTACACCACCGAATTGTAAACAATTCCCCATTCATGATTCTATTTCAGAAGGCATCCAAATCACCTCCATCTCCTTCATGGCCAATCGTCTCAAGTGAAAATATACAGAATTCTGTTGCACAGAGGGTCCCAGAGAATTAATTGTGCAGCCAAATTTGTTTCATTTCACAAATTGTTAACACTCAATGACGGCTGTGTGGGGATATCTAAACAAGAGCCTCTGAAAAGTTAATTGAGAAATGGGGACGCCTGGGCATTTGTGCTCCACTTGCAGGAGAAATTGTAAATTTGTCAGCATTCTTCACTTGCATACACAATTCTTAGACTTTCATATACACTTGTTCTCTGCGAGTAAATTACTCGCGAAGGACGGGCAAGGCGATAAAAATAATTGGCGAAGGAGGAAGAGAATTTTCGAGACACTTTGGACATTTTTACAATGGCTCTTCATCAATTGAGATGGCAAATGTTGTCGTGAAATTATTTTATGCATTCTCTGACACTTGAATATTTTCCCACAGTAAAGTGAATGCAGACAAAAAAGTTTTCATATGAAAAATTACTGGCTACTTCAAAAAATTATTACCTTTTCTACGCTCTCTTCGAGTAAACTTTTCTTCAGTTGCTTGAACTCCTCACACACAATTGTCTCTAAATTCTTCAAATAGTCCTCCACCAAACCACTTTATATATGTATTGTCTGTTCACTTTTCCTTCAGTATTTTCTCCTCTAAAATATGAAACCGGCCTTTGAATCAGCGCGCGGTTTTCCTTTGTAATTTAGTCTCTGAGCAATAAATTCTGTGTGGTTTTTTCTCGCAAAACTTTCCTTTCCGCTTCACTTGCAAATCCACACATGCAAATCAGAATCAGATGAATCACACACTGGGGAAACCACTGATTTTCCACTCCCTGCAAGCGAGTGTCAGCACCAGATGAGACTTTTCCGAAGACTAGAGGAAAACCATCGAGCGCTCTCCTATTTATAAGAGTCACCAGGAACGTTCCCATGGTGATGGGAAATTTTCAAGTGTGAACCCGGCATTGGCAGGTGCGCCTGCGTAGCCTCAAATCACGGATCAGAACCACACAATTTCCCCCAGAGTAGCCCCACGAGTGGACTTCCCGTGGAAAGGGCAGAAATGATTGCAATATGATCTCAAAGGTGAGAAGAAAATATTTGGATAGTCCATAGTGCAGCACTTTGTTTGAACTACCGGATTTTCAAGCTTTCGGATTACAGGATGAAGAAATTGTAGTGAATATACAAGAACGAGCTTAAAAATGAGCTTTTAATGGATTCTATGAAATTGTACATTATATCCACTAAGATAATTTGATAATATTCAATTTCTGAGAGAAATTAAGCAACATTCTCATTATTTAGCTCTCTATCCTTGTTATTCAATACCTCATATTCTCCGTATGAAATTCCATCATGCAAAACCGAAATCGAATATTTCGGGTGGAACGCGTGCTGAGACAAATGAAGATAAACTTGAGTATACATATATTATATTTGTTCTCGACACATGGACAAAATGCCGGGGAAACGGATTCAATCGGAAATCCAAATGGTATCATCAGCACAACGTGGCAGGAAAATTGCCATACGCATCGGGGCGCAATGTGAATAGTTCGGCAGTATTTGAAGCTCAATAGGAGCATGAATGAGATTTACATATCATCTAAATAAGTGTACAATTACTATGGTATAAAGGAGCACGTGAATGTTTGATAGGGGTGTTCATTTTGCAAATTTGCTACTCATGCTAAGGATACGCAATTGTCACATGGAAGACAGTCTCAATTTGGACAGACGACCAACAGGTTGATAATAATGTGTTCATTCTTTCCTCCCAGTAATTAATGACTGAAGAAATACACGTGAAATTTGGAGAAAAGTAAATTCTCCTGTTCGTCTCCGAATTCTGCGTCATACATGACCTATATCTAATTCCACAATTTCAATCCCACATTAGACACCTCTTCTTGCTTCGTCCTAAATTCCACTCAACAGCCGCAATTGTACTGTAAAATGTATTTTTTCAGTCTCATCGCTTCGGGAACTCCTAAAGCTTCTGTTTACGCTTTCACTCGCTCTCAATCCCACATTTTCCAAGACCCTGCGTTGAATATGAGTCGTGTTGTTTGCGGTATTGTAGAGCATTTGGGAAAAGGCGTATGTGCATTATGTTCTATGCATTATTTTTGTCCTGAAAGTAAAACGCAATAAACTGATGTTGGTGCCTTCGGTGAAGGAACAAAGGTGCGAGTGGAAATTGAATTTTATTCACCTTTCCCCACCAAAGTGAGAAAGGCTCTATATTTTCTTGGAATTTCCACCAATAGCGCCTCTATTATACGTAAGACGTGAAACTGGGGTGATTGGGTGGAAGTTAATAGAAGATCCGTGGATGAATTTTCCCATTCTCACTGTACTTTTGCGAAAGTGCGCACTTTGAAAATTGCTGTTGGAATTTCTTTCAGGTGTTCACGCAAAGGTCTTTGCCCTTCGCGAGTATTTACATTTCCCATTCTTCTCATTGGCAAATGAATTTTCGTCACTTTAGTCAAATTTAGGAGGAAACTGAAAAAAATTCATTTCTTGGAAGGTTTCTATTCTACGTCCAATTTTATTGTGGACAACATTAAAGCTTCCGCAGAGTACAATTCTCCTCAAACATTTGAGGTTGACTCCTTTGCTTGTCCTTAGCCATCAATTGACCACCTCCCGACCGCGCCCCACGTGAACATACTGAATGAGCACGAGTTGATGCATGCGGAGAAAATAAATTGTAATTTGGCGCGCACGCTTTCAATTTCTATATCATAGGCGAGCTTTTCTCATGTGATATTTTTATCTGCCGCCTCTCAAGGGCAATTTTTGGCATGAATGAAAGTTCTCAAGATCACACTTTGAAAGAAATTGAAACGCCCAAACGTATGCAGTTGTTGATTACGAAAGCTCAAAAACAACATGGTTTGGCGCCAGAATGGAAATATAACACAATGTGTGGAGAATGTTTTGGGGCTCAATAAAGTGCACACAAATTCGATTGATAGCCCTTGGTGACCCTCAATTTATTCCCATTCCGTCAATCATGGAAACAGTAGAAATTAGTAGACATTGCAATAGTCACAGAGCTAAATGCAAAGATTGGTGATACACTAGTAATACTGTAAATTTGCCTCGAATCTCTGTCCTCGACAAATCACCATTAGAGTTTGGCAAACACAAACACTATTGATAAGGAATCAATATATTTTATTTTAGTAAAATAATACGTGATGTGATATCTCGACAAGTTGAAAATATCGAAGGAAATTTCTATAACCAATGCCAGAAATAGAAAATTCTATTTATTTTCCATGAAAGTTCACATCAAACAATGAGATTGGAACAAAGTGCAGATATTTCTGCATTTCCCACACAGCAGCTTAAGTGCTCTTTGTAGATGTGTATTCCGAGGTTTAAGCGCCCCTTTCGTCATTCAGTGGGCGAGAGTGGCAATAAAAAGTCGACACAATTACTCACATTGCCAAAAAATCACAATGTCATGGCAGAGTGCATTGTCATTGTCGAATTCTGGCCATCGAACTCTTGGAGCATTCCTCTTTGTGCACTTTCGCGATGGAAATTTTTCAAAAGATTTCATCATGCTCGAAGGCACTTGCCAAATGCAGAATTAGGGAGATTTTCCATGACAAAATTAACACAAATATCGAAATTTATTACCTTAATTTACTCATCGCAACATGAAAGTTTCCCGCAATCCTCTAACTTACCTTTGGGGCTTTTGGGTAAATTTCCATTCCAACACTTATCGCACAGAAAATCGAGATTCGATACTGCGCATCCCTCTTCACGTAAATAAAGAACGAAATTTTTGAGTTGATTAAATTATTTCGTTGATCATTTCGGTAATGAGGAGAAAACAAAGACAATATGTATATCACAGACTTCAATGCCATTTAATTTTGGAATAGTCTTTCCCAATAAGGGGAAAGAGGGGCTAATAAGAGATGTAGAGTAAGCTATATTATTCATATTTTGCTTGCATGAACTCATTAACCAGATGCACCCTATGATCTTGCTTCCAAATTAATTGAATGCTCAGACGGAGTTGCACGAATATTTCTGTTATCCATTTGAAATATTCACAAATTTAACCAATTTTTCCAATTGCTGTGCTTCATTTCACCGCAAATAAACCAGTTCAGGGAGGCTTAAAATGCAAACAATAATTGCCTCAACTGTGCATCGCAACTCTTCCATACAACTACACACAAATGGATGGCGTTAAAAATATCAGTCGATATGGAGCAATTAAAATAGAGTGGCAGAGGCGAGTAAAAAAGTGTGAATGACCGGAGAAACCATACAAGACCATCGCTGCTCATTCCTTTGGAATCCTGAAGCTGGATGTTAGACGATGATTTGAGGAAAATGCGCAATTCTTTTCGCCGCAAAAAGGTGTTGGAGATGGACGATGGCGGGAAAGACTTGAACCACGTGGATGATTTGTCATCGGACTGTGTGTGTGCTTGCTGTTGTGTTGGAGGCAAACAAAACGCAGAACGACGTGGAAGGAAGCAGAGAAATCAGCTGTTGGGCATACTTGTGAATGCCTCCCCCCACGAGTTGGACGGGAGAAGCGCGGGAGACGCATATGCAAGTCCGCGACGCGAAAGACACCGAAGACGACGGCTGATCTGGGGTACAGGAAACGGAGCGGCAGACCACAGACGGCAGTCGGAGTTGAGCATTCGAGCTTTCGAGTTCGTTTCAGAGGCGCAAAATCGTGGCTTAGTTGTACTTTCAACTCTCTTTCTCTCACTCACTGAATTCATCACTTTGGAAATATATTTGTGAAACACAGTTGGCTTGTGAAAAAATTCCATTTCTAGGCTCTGAAAAGTGTAGCTCACAATTGTGGCTTTTGCTGAGCTGACGAGAGAGAGGTAAAAAAGTGACAAATTTGCGTGCAATAAAATCATCTGAGCAGACGTTATCAGCATTAATTGAGCAGTTGAAGTGATTGAGAATCTGGCGAGAGAAAAGAGTAGGAAAATTTCAAGCTCGAAAATCCTTCACTTGACGAAGGAAATCCTTGTGAAGGTAAAAGTGCGTGAAGTGGGCTATCCTGAAGGACACTTGAGGACACGAGAAAGGCGCGTCTTTGTGCAGCATCCAACATGGCATTGAGAGTAGTGGGTTTATTGATTCGTCAGGAAGTGAGCAAGGCGTCAACGCGCATGTTCAGCTCCAGCGTGAGGTCCATGTCCAGCGTCCTGGCCAATTCGCCCAATGCTGACTTCAACAAGAAGCTGATGGATCGCTATGCTCGTCTTAAGTTGGACCCCAATATCATCCAAGCTACGTATGTGTGGATTGATGGAACAGGTGAGGAAATGACTGAAGTGCTAAAGAGGAAAAGCATGCTAAATGAATGCGTATTCTATAGGGGAAAACGTGCGATCTAAGGCTCGTGTTCTTAACAAGAAGCCTGAGTCTCCGGCTGAGGTGCCCAAGTGGAGTTACGACGGAAGCTCCACGTATCAGGCTCTAGGAGGTAACTCTGACACCACACTGGTGCCCAGGGCGATCTACAAGGACCCCACGAGATTTGGCGCTAACGATATCATCGTAATGTGTGACACTTACAAACCCGATGGAGACCCTTGTGACACGAATCACAGGTGCGCTATGCAGCACACTATGGACAAGGTGAGCGATCAGGAGCCCTGGTTTGGAATTGAGCAGGAGTACACATTCCTGGACTTCGACAATCGCCCTCTGGGCTGGCCAGCTCATGGTTTTCCCGGGCCCCAGGGTCCCTATTACTGTGGCGTCGGGGCGGACAGGGTAATTGCCAGGGATATCGTGGAAGCACATGCAATGGCCTGCATCTATGCTGGTGTGAACTTTGCCGGAACCAACGCTGAGGTCATGCCAGCTCAGTGGGAATATCAAGTGGGTCCCAGTCTGGGCATGAAGTGTGCCGATGATCTCTGGATCTCGCGATATCTGTTGTGGCGCGTGGCTGAGGACTACGGAGTGGTCGTGACATTTGATCCCAAACCCATGGAGGGTCCCTGGAACGGAGCTGGAGCTCACACAAACTTTTCCACTCGCGCTATGCGAGAGGATGGCGGCCTGAAAGTGATCGAGCAGGCAATTGAGCGCCTGTCCAAGAAACAAGATCATCACATCCGCTGCTATGATCCTCATGGTGGGAAGGACAATGAGCGCCGTCTTATTGGACGTCTGGAAACGTCCTCGATCAAGAAGTTCTCCTGGGGCGTGGCAGATCGTGGCGTCAGCGTTCGTATTCCACGTGGAGTGGCCGATGCTGGAAAAGGCTACCTCGAGGATCGCCGGCCAAGCTCCAATTGCGATCCTTATGCCGTGTGCAATGCAATCCTCGACACTTGCTGCGCCTAAATAGGCTCACAGTACGGGTGTGAAGCGTCAAAATTGGTTGTTAAATTTGGTAAAACTCACAATAATATCACTGTAACAATATCTATTCGCTATATCAATTACAATTGTACAATTATATCGATGTGACTGTTTTTGGAGACATATTGAAAAAGAGGATGTTTAGAGTATATTTTACGTTGCAAGACATATCGTTAGAAAATTTTTGGTGAACCAAATTGCTCTATAAGTCGATGTTATGAGATTGTTGTAGTTTAGAGAAAGAAATATCAACCTGACGAGGTGTTTTTTGTCCACTAAATTTAACCTTCTTTTAGAAAGATTGATCATTTTATAAGATAAAGAAAATGTGCATTTAGGTTTATAACAAATTTTCTACAATTTTAGTTAAGAAATTTTCAAACACAAGGAAAAGTATGTGATTTTCTCTTGTCTAAGAAAATGCGATTGTGCAAAAATGAAAAAAAACAACAACTATTATATGGACTCAAATTTTAGTAGTTAAATTTTAAGCATGAGAATACATTGATTTCGTTGCATAAATTGTAAGGTATCAGTATTTAGTTTTGTAGTGGGACACAAAAAACATAATAAAACGCTGAATCGAATAAGAAAATGATATATAAAAGAGTTCTTTGTAAGTCTATATCGGGGTGATGATGTGCAAAAACCTTTGTCTAAGTTAAATACATATTTTGTAAATACAGTTAGCGATACTTTTATTACAGACTGAGGCCTCCTTGAGCATTTTCTAGTGCATTTACCGTCCCGCAATCGCTATTTCTTAATGAACATTACCCTTGGTTTCGTGTCGCACACTGCCTTATCTTCGTCTGCTTTCTAGTTCGCCTCTCGCACCATTATCTAATCATAGACAATGGCAAACAGCAACATTCGGCTTCTCCAACAGCTGATTTGATTTCTTGTACTATCTTTTCACCATCGAGCATGTGAAAATTTCAATTTTGTAACCGTGAAACTCAAATGGCCAGCGCGAGATAATCTATTTTTGGAGTGGAACTGTGAATTCTGTAGCAAACAACATCCCATGAGTGGCATTAACATGATTGACACCAGATCATGCACGTGGCCACAAATATGCGAAAGTGCAATTGAGATATGTGTCAATAAATGCCATGATTGTTGACTTATCGGCGCGTTATCAACAGCGGATGCACTCTCATGTCGTGCGCTTATCGGTAGCGTTGTTATCTTTGGGGACTTCGTAACTATGTTGTCGCCGGCAGAGAAAGCTCAAATGTGGAGTATTTTCTCAATCTTGTGGAGTAAAACCCACTTCTCTCGTTAATTTTATCATCTTATGTGTCTCTCACAGCGTAATTTGTTGGGAAATATATTCTCCAACGCGTGAGCATGCGCTCCAACAGTGATACTCTCACTTTTATATTCTTTGTTGCGAGTCACACGAAGATCGTCGCGCTTGATTGAACGCTGCAGCATTTCAACTCCTTTATTCCATACTTTATCACCTTATGGCTGTGGCGTAAGGTAGGATGTAGAAGAACCTATCTTGGACACAATGATCAATTCTCCAGTACCTTGTCAAAGGCCAACACTAGACGAGTTTTTAGACAAGAATAAAATAAAACGAATTCTTTCGAAATTCATCGAAGGAGATCAAACAAATCATCCCGGTAGAATTGTAGACGCTTTGTTTTACCAGTTACCTGGGATAAAATTATTTTTCTACAATTCTTCCTTAGTTTAGAACTTTCTTTGCTAACAAAGATGATTCTCAGAATTGAACATTGTGTCGCATTTTAAGACATTGCGACAATATTTCGCCTATCTTAGCTCATATTCGGCATCAAACTCGGTCTGTCGCGTATACTTTCGTTTAGTGAAAAGCGACGAGAAAATACGTCTCTAGAGTGGGTTATTCACGATTTGGGTCACGACACATTTCTATTCTTTGTATTTGCTTGAGATTTTCGTTCTACATTTTCGCAAATGAAATATGTCTATGATGGAGATTGAATTGGCTTCGAGATTGATAAGACTGATAATTGAACTGATCAGCACCTATTTTATATCATTTCATTTTAAGAAAGCACTTCAGTTATGGATTATCGCGCTTCCTTGAGACTTTTTGCTCTTGTGCAAAGTCTGATGACTTTCTGTGGAGATACGAAATCACCGAAACCGGTTAATGTGAGTCATTTGAGGCAAGTTTTTTTCTCTGTTCTGCTATAATTACAACTCCAATTAATTGCCGATGACTTTTTCGCCACAAAATGTGGTGATCTCCGTGAATTTTGTGATAAAGCCATCCACAGCGTAGAAAAATTATTCAAATTCCGTGCACTTTGAACATTTCATCTTTCATTATTATTCTGAGAGCTTTATCATCTTCGGCATTTCTTCGGCTATCTGTCTGGTAAGTAGGAAATTCTGTTGATTCACTAAATAATGATAATAATATCATAAAAGATTTTTTTCCTCCTGCAGTCGGATGCTTGAGGTCCACTAAATAATGATAAACTGAGTAATTGTTTCGTATGTTCGAACAGTGGGTTTTCTGCGAGCTGGCAAAAATCTCATCCGGTGACTGTTAATGGCATTTTTCCACATGAGGCACGGTTTGTTCATGTTGTCAGCTCGTGACTGTTGAAAATGTGAGCATTCGATACGGCCAGAGAGGTGAGTTGAGAGAATACAAGAACATACTCATTATAATTTCATTTTTCGGCATTTTTTATAAAAATACTTTGTACCTCTGTTGTGTTGTATCCATCAGAAAAGATGATGCAACAAGTGCTTCAACGAGTTTTTGCCCCCCAGAAAACATCTTGAATCTGGAATTTCTCTTCTTCTCCAGCCAATTTTGTATATCACAAAAAAAGATCGGATGAAGCTGTTCCCTGAATTCATGCAGAGAATGTCTGGGGCACACGTGAGATTTTCTCCCCCAAAGGAGTTCAAGACATTGTCTAAATGGCATCCACGGATCTAAAAATAAACCCACATACATAGAATTGTTCACGTAATTGCCATCATTCAAAACTTCATGTCTATTTTTGGCGCCAATTGCCAAATCCATCTCCTGATGTCCTCTATTTTTTTGCGGACTCACTCGTCAAATGGCCGCGTCTTGGAACAGACGTTCAAAGCATCCTCGGGTGTTGTGAAAGGCAGCAGAGAAGTTCGAAAATACTTTCGTCTGTTTTTCTGCAAAGCAATCGCACACAAATACACGTCTAGCGGGTGTTATGAAATCCAAAAGTGTGGCTCAAGTTCATATTGCAAAATTCCATTGATATTTCTCACTTTCTTTATCCAACATTTGAAGCTGAAGTGCGCGCACAAATTTATAGTCACACGTGATCATCGTGTGATCAGCGTGAATCTCATTCAAGTTTTCGCGCAACATTTTTATAACTCACTGGCGATAAAGACTTTAATTATGCCTTTACATATGTACACAAGAAATGGGGATTGTAATTGACAATGAAACTTTCTCCAGTTCAAGTAAATAGGCATATAAATATTTTAAAGGTCTTTGCTTGCGATAAACAATCAACACTTGCTTCAATTATTGAAGGTGAAAAGAGGTCCGTTTGTAAACTTGTCGGGTAAAGTTTCCACAAATTTCCTTTTCTCTCTCTACACTGTCTGAAATTGAAACGAAATTAATTGCGAAGAATACGTGCATAACAATTAATATTCCTTGTGGACAGGTTTTTCCATCACCCGAGCATTGCATGCAATATCAATTCGCTAATTGAAAATTACGGGGGCGCAGCAATTCCGATTGAGCAAATTGAATGCTGACAAGTTGTTTTGCTCATGATCAGTTTTCTGAAAAATATTTGCACGAGAGAATGCTTGGCATACATCAACATGTTATGAAAAGGTTCAACAAATTTTCCATGATACATTTTTTTGGGATATTTTGCAAGAAAAATCATCACTGCACATCTGATATTCTTGATAGGTCACTTGTTCACATAACTTTAATGAACAATGTTTCTTACTGGCTTTCGTGTGGCAACATCTAATAAATTCTGCTATGAATTGAGTGGAACAGTAATGAATATGCAAATAGAGAACGCATTCAATGACGAACGGGCGACTCAATAAAGGAAATGCAACAATTTATTGCCTAGAAATGAAAACCCGCTTATTCTTCAGTGGTCAAAGAGGAAAATTCCATCAAGTTCAGTTGAATTTTATTCACATGAATTTTTGAGATTGACTCTCAAAGTCGCACGAGAGTGAAATTACGCCTAAGAAATTTATCTGGCGAACTTTTTGTCTCATTCATTATTATTGTGAGTTGGCCACTTGTCTGCTTGTTTATTTAGGTCAT
Source organism: Phlebotomus argentipes (assembly GCF_947086385.1). NCBI lineage: Eukaryota > Metazoa > Arthropoda > Insecta > Diptera > Psychodidae > Phlebotomus > Phlebotomus argentipes. The sequence continues at coordinate 408,349 of NW_026776181.1, read as the reverse complement.
GTTTACGTGTATTTTTTGATATCAGCCGCGTGGAAATTGTGCTACCATTAAATATGCACAGCGCAAAATTATAAAATAGCGTGTGATGATTACACTCCTACAGCGTGAAAATACCACGGCAGTCTTTTTCGTATTGAAAACGTCACAAAGCATTTGTTTTGACGGCCATAGAGACTTTTAGGCTAGCAAAAAAATTATGATGCGCTACAAAGGAGAGGTCTTACTTGGCCCAGTGAATTAATTTGGCGTAAATAGGAAAAGTATGGAATATCGTTGACACTTCAAGTAAGAACAGGAGTTTCTACGGAAACATCTTTCGCCTGGCTTTCTTATCAATTATTTCACTATCTCTATCATGAACTTTGCCATGAATTCAATTTGCTAAAATTAATCAATTTGACGATGATTCGTGACCTCATAACTTTCCCCGTGAAGTGCAAAGACATCAGGGAAAAAGTGATGTTTCACAATCATCTCATTATTACATTACTTGTTACAATGATTACAATCCTCTAATTGGAGTGGAAAGCGTTTGAATGAAAAGGTCAGGCATTTGGCGATAACACAGCACAATTCTCAGAAAAGAATGCGCCAAGATTACAGAATTTATCTCCAGTACTTTAATTCCCCACACAGTTCAGAGAGCCCAAAAGGGAGTTCATTGACCACGATGATGGGAATAAGAATGTGAGACAGTGATTGATATACGAAAATGTGAGGCATTCGCTGCGTTGATACAAGCAATACGGACATGGAGTTATCAAAAGAGAAAGAGACTTTGAGGTACTCTTTTGAATGCTGATGTAACATTCGTAGGAAGACTGATCACATGAGAGAAATTCATGCCATGGTAGCGTTTTGTAATGCCACAAAGTCTCCATGATAGTCAGAGTTGTGCGATATCAGTTTTATTTACGCGGACAATGTACGAAATAATATATTTTCGGTATAATAATCAAATTTACTAAAATTTCTAAACAAGTCTGAAAGTATGGATTGACATTTTGCATATTGTACTTCTCAAAACTGTTTAATTTGCCGAAATGATAGAAAACAAATAATTAAAATGTCTTATAAAAATATTTTGTTTAGAAAAATCAATCTTTAAACGTCTCCGATCCATATTCTATGTGTCGACAACGTCCAGCATGCTGTAAACTGCTCAAGTCTATGGCAATCATGTAATATTTTCTCCATCCTTACAAATCAGTTTTCATCGAAAACATGAATTAATTGCGAGTATTATGTAAAACAAGCAGGTTTGAGTGTAAATGATGGAGGCGAAATATTGGAGATTATAGGCTTTGCCGCTAAATTGCGAATAAAGTTCAATTGTCTCGTGCAGCAACTTGGAGAGTCATTAATTGATGAAAGCTCTTTACACAGAAGGAGTTTATTGTACGATAAATTAATTACTGTATCCGACTCTCGCTTTTAAATTGTGAGCCTGTTGCTTGGGCTTTTATTCAATCAACCAGTGGCGCTTCTTGTACTCCAGTATAATGAGTTTCAGCTTGTCATAGTAATTTGGACCGACCATTTCGGCATCATAGAAGGTGTCATCAGTAATTTCATTTTTCTGGGCCATCTTTTGCTTATCAATGAGAAGTATCTTTGTCATGGCCACGAGATGGTAGAGCTCATAGGGCGCCTGTCGGTTGATATCGTCAAGGAATCTGTAAGTGAGAATAAAAGATGAGCCGAGAAAAGACTATTAAATAGACACTCATACTTCTCCCAAGAAAAATCCTCCACGGGGCATCCAAAGTATTTTAAACTATTGCAGAATTCATTGAAGTAGAATTTGAGGAATTTCTCAAAGTTCTCCAAAAGAATATCATTTTGTACGCTGGTGAAAAGGAAGAACAGCACATCTATGGATAGTGAGGCGTACATAATCAGCTGGAAATCAAAGATCTTTACACGTGTTGGACTTCCATAATCATCATACGCAATCATGACATTATTGACCCATAAGTCATTGTGGCAGATTGTGTTGAAAGGATTCTCCTCGTAATAATTCAAGTCCCTCTGTCGCTCCTGGCACATTTCAAATTGCCTATCAATTTGATCAAAGATTTGCAGCACTTCTGGGATGGATTTCAGCTCATTATCTAGGGCCTGAAATTGTTTCTTCATGTTAAAACGAGAGGACCAGTAACCCATTCTTCTTGGCAGAGTTCATGAGCTATAGCTTTGCGAATATGCATGTAAAGTGTTTTGGTTTTTTTTTTTTCAAGAAAAGAAAGCTCATAGAGGAAATTTCCGTAAAATTTAGGATAAATCTATACATAATTCAATACATTTTTCGCACAAAATCTCATTTAATTTGCAAATCAGATCAATCACAGTGTTAAATTCTTATAAATGGAAAACTCCCAAAATATCACTAAAAGTGTTTCAGTGGAACAATTCTCTATGCTTTAAAAGTATTGGAATGCCGAAGATGCCACTCGAAACTGGAAATAAATCGACCGTCGAAGGCAAAAGTGAATATATAAATAAACTAGTCAATAAACTGGACAGTGAACTCGGAGAAAAAAACGCTAAAGCAAATTTACACGAGTCTTCGCTGATTTGAGTGAACATGCTAAAATGCATTTCTTCAAATTGATCCTAATTTGCATATTAACACATCAATGATTGAATGGCGGGTTAAGAATATAATGGAGATTAAGTGGTCAATTTAGCAATATTAGTAAATGGATTGTGGACTGCAAATTAATCTCGGCATATAATAAATACATAAAGATATAGAGCACTTAAACAAGCATTGCGAATGACAACAAATGACCAATTGAATAATCTGGCTGACTGAATATCAGCCAAGTACTTGTGAGTATGTCAATGAAGCTATAGCTTTGTGATGTTGAGTGTTAGTGACATCGAGGGTGAATTATAAAATATTATTATATGCCATGTCAGTTCTGTATAAAGATATGTGATGTTGTAATATAAATACAAGCAAATAAGGATAGAAAATGCAGGATCAAGTAACAATTATTGCTGGTGATTTCATCCTGCTAGGCTTTCAATTTTATGTCGGACTAAAAACTCTCTTACCAGCTTCATTTGAGCTGAAACCTCACTCGTGAGTCCTTCATCAATGTCTATCTTCTTGAGGTGTACTCGGACTTTCTCCTCAAAGATCGCGGGCTTCTTGTACCGCAGTGCAATTGGAGCTGCGTGAAACTTAGCCATATTTTTCAGAATCAACTTTGTGTGTTCCATATCAAACCCTTTAGATCGCTCCCCCACAGAGTAACCTTTGACCTTCATATTCTCCAGAAGAAGGACAGCATCACCGTCCACGGACTCACTCTCTGGATCCAGAGACGCCCTTGAGCCATAACACTCGATGAAGACGTCCAACTTCTCCTCCTCTGGACATTCTGTCTCCTCCTGCAGACGCAGAAACTCTGGCACTGACGCAGTGTAAACGGCCATCTCTTTGGTAAAGGTTATGTTTACTTGAAATATGTCGAGGAGCATTTTATTAGTGGGGCACATCTTTGCCACCAGCTCCAGCCTGCCTTCTTCAGAGCCATCCGAAGAGGTCATTGTCACGCTGAGAGAGAGCATCGTGCTGCCATAGTTGTCACCGACAGCCGTAAGGTGCTTAGTCGTGCACTCTTTGACCTTTCGGCCGACGAGTTTGGGGGTCAAGAGGACCGCCAAATCCTTCACTTCGGGCGTGTCTGACATTCTCGAGAAATAGCTTCTGCAATTGTAAATTTTCAGAATGCTCAGATTGTAATAGTTACGGCGATAAATACTGAGAAAATAGTGATGAATCTTTCTACTAAACAAGTGGTTAAATACCTTTTTGAATAGCAAACCTTTTTACTATTAAAATTGGTCTCAGAACTCTTAAATCACATCTTGATACTATCTGCTAAGATATTTCTTACTGAGCTTCATAGTTTTGCCAACTTCTAGGCTCTTTTGTGAAAATGTATATGATGTCAAACAACCAGGCGACTCCACTGTGCTCTTCATTCTCTTCGTGCTGATAAGAAGGTCCTCACAGCGGATTAATTTATGGAGTGAGATAAGATGAGAGGAAATTTGACTTATGTGAAAATCAGTGGTGAAGACTTGAAAAGTGGATTTTTATCACTTAATTGAAGATTTGAAAGAGAGAGACGGAGTTCTGGGTCACTTTGTGCGAAAAGTCACTTTATCGTCCACTGATAAAGCATTGAGGAAGTAATTGATTTATCACAGTCAAGGAGAAAAACACTCAGATACCCAAAAGATTGAGAGATAGCATGCTTAAAGAGATGCTTTAATGTGTGATTATACACTCAATTAGCACTTCCACGGAATGCCTTTGTGAGACTCACAAGAAGCACTTGACTTACTTACAATCGATTTTACTGGATTTGACGATTAATCCTATTAAGTGGAGCTCCTCTTGACACTGAGAGTATTGAAACTTATTGCAAATAGTCCAAGATTAAAATAAAATTACATTGCAAATCTCACTTTTAAAGATATTGATTTTCACACCTAAATTATAACGTGAGAAGATGTCTTCCTGGATTTATACTCCTCCCTCGGCCAGCACTGACGGCAAACTGCTGCAGAAATCCACTTGGCTTCACTTAAATTACATTTTCCTGTACATACACTGCAAGCATCTAACGCTGTGATTAGATTAGATATATAAATGCTGTGAGAGCCTGTATATTTGTACAGCCAAGTAATTGTTCCTCATGAACAGCAATTTCGTCTACTCTACACGAAAGCGATCAATTTTTAGACTTACATCTGAGAAGATGTCTCACGGCTTCCGGTTTGCCGGAAAAATAATTCAGCGACAGAAAGAGTTTAGAGGAATGGCATCAAAGGCAGAATAGACCAATGTCAATGTCGCAGTGAGGAATTCAGTGCAGAAACAAAGCTCGATAGTGTGCTAAGTACACTCAAGAGCGCGGTTCCAATTACTCTTCGAATAGCAAATCAAACACTAAATTCTCGCGATGCGTGAAGAAAATCACAAATTATCGCGAGGGTCATATAGATAGGGAACGAAATTCTTGTAAGAATTCGTTAAACGAAACGCTGTGAAAATCGAAATTTGCATAGCGCGAGCTTTTACCAGGCGCCTCCATGAAAATACAGACATCACTAAGCAATGAAGCAGCGACTTGTCGTCAGATTTTTCTGTTGGAAATATTTTTTTTCGCGATTTTAATATTTATTTCCGCAAAGGATTTGGAAGAAAATCTTGTCTCACTTCACAAGAATGCATGTTAAGACAAGCGTGTAAAGTGTGAGAATAGTAAAGATGTTGACATGCGATTTTTACTGAAGGTCAATTGTTATAACATCGCACTAGAGATTGGCGATGAAAAATCAAATTTCTTAAAGGGTTTATTTGGTTTATTTATCTTATGGTGATATTGTCAGAATAGTAAGCTATGAAGCTACTTCTCAAAACAATGTTATTGCGACAAATCAAACATAAAGTGATAACTCATTCGATATTCTCATAATATATTAATTTATTGTTTTCAATTCTTCAAAAAATAACACCTATGAGTCTCTAGTGACGCCTTTCAAAATCCGAATTTGTCAATTAAACAATTCACATAAATTCTCTCAGGACAGACAATAAAGAATACTATCTTAAATCATTGCAAAAAAATGTTAATAACACTGAAGAGTGACTAAAGATTCTTAGGGGTAGAAATTCCACAAAAAAGGAATGACAGAGAGTTAGAGAGAGTCACAGACATCACGTTCCTGTGTCATGATTGAGAGTAACATTCGTAATATCTTTAACAATCATCTCGGCCACTTGCCAGGCAATCTCTTCCTGTACGCGATCCTCGGGGAGATTCACCAGCTTCCGCATGGCTTTCTTCAGCTTATTTCCACTTGCGGAAAGACTCCAGCGCTCGGCATCGCCGTTGTCCATGTCGAAGTCACGCTCGTAGCGCCCCAGGGCGTTCACGCTGCCGAAGCGAAGGCCGTGGGCGAATGAGGAACGCCTCCAGAGAAGGTCGGGATCGCTGATATGTCTAGCATCGATTTGCATGTCTGACGTGGAGCAGGAGCGCACAGCTCGATGCTTCTGGGGCGTCTCCATAGCCAAGAGAGTGTTCTGCGTTGAGATACTGCTCCAGCATTCAGAATTAGTCTTCCTGTGGCCCTTTTTGTTCTGATCTGTCGATCGCTTGTGCTCCTGGATGCGATTCAGGAGCTCCGACAGGTACTTGTAGAACAGTTGAGACTTTGTGAATCCGGCAAAGTGGTTTGTCGCTAGAAAGTGCTCAACAATGCGCACCGGCCGGTCAAAACATGTAAAGATGGGTTCAGTTTGAGAGCAAATCCGCTCTTCTACATGGAATCGCACGGTGTCTGAGAATTGGAGGGATGTGTTGGCCTGGAGGGAGAAATACTTCTCATACAGCACCATTGCGTCCTTCTGCGCCTCCGCAAAAACCAGCCGATCGCCACTCTCCATGAATTGGCGACGGAAGTTCGTGGCCGACACCCAGAAATCCAGGTAATCGCGGATATTTTCCTGTTCAAGGAACTCCAGGAAATAGAATAAGGCCGACTCGCTATACAGGATATCACGAATGTGTAGATTGTCCCCGGTTAGGACGTCAACGCAGTACTTGCAGTAGAAAATGCTGTCCAGGAAGTCGCTAAGGTGATCCCTCTCGAGGCGATTGAATACGTACTTCTGCGCTGCTTCGAAACAGAACGGGGACACTGGTCCACCGTCCTCCTGGCACAGCGCCAGGGAAATTTTGGCATGGACTGGGGCTGGGATGTCGATCCAGTAAGACGAGTTGCTCGTGAAGTACTTCTTAAAGATTCTAACAGCGTCCGTGGCGATGCTTCTCTGCACTTTTATCGTTTCCTCATCATCTTCTTCGTCGTCATCCTCCTCCAGCCGCTTTTTCGCCTCATCCTGACTCTTCTCCTCTCCGCTTGACTGCCCTATCGAGATATCACATAAATTTGAGTAGCCGTCCAGGTTACTGTCCTCCTGATTTGCAATGAAATCCGTGATTTTTCCCAGCTGCCCACTCAAGTCGTCTGACATGGTGGACTTCCCATCTTCCCCGCGTCTAATATCACAACTTGTAGACGAGTTCAGGGACACAGATTCGCAGTCCACGCTGAAGCAAGACAAATTGTCACACCCTTCGGAAGAAGTGCTCTTCGTTGTGGTCTTGTGAAGCCCATCGGACTTCTCGCAAACTTGTGCTGACGTCCGGAAACTCTCTGCGTCCAACCAGAACTTGATCAGTGGTAGCACTTTGCGCTCCTCCAGGAACTGAACGAAGTAGCACAGGCTACTCTTCTCAGAGAGAATTTCCAGCAGATTCTTGGACAATCTCGAGCGACAAGCCTCACTTTCGTCTACAAGAGAAACCAAAAAAATCACACCTCTGACCTCCACAACTTCCCGGAAGCCCTCCGAAGCTCACCTTCCTGGCTCTCGCATAACTCCTCTGCGGTCGCCAGTGATGCAGCTGGTTGGCTGCCAGAGTGTCTCCTCCGTTGGTCATCAGCATCTCCGGAAATTTCCTGCGATGACGAATTTGTGTTCTCTTTTCTACGACCTAAAAACAATTTTCCAGTGGCGCAGTTGAGCATCATTTCAAAAGACGTAACGTGACTAACTCGCTGGTCGCATACCTGACTTCTTAAAGATCTTCAGCATGTCTCCAAGCTGATGATTACACAAATGTTGCCACTTTGTTTATTCTAGAACATGTTTTTATTTTCTCTTGTAAATCCGTGTCAGGGGAATTTCTCCGACTGTCAACCACACCCCAGCTGACGTTGCACACAGATTTCCAGCCGACACAGCACCGCATACAGAATTGCAACTTTTTCAATACGCACAAGAACTTGACGGAGGGATAAGTAGTATATTTTGTGATTTCTGTCAGCAATAGCTCGATTAGCAGAAGGGCCGTTACATGACAAAACAGTTCTGGATGTACAAGGATTTTCAAGATAAGATTTTCGAAAATTTGTCTATTTTTGGTTTCTATTCGTTAGTTACAGCGAAGAATTCTATCAAGCTCATTTTATGCATTTCTGCGACAAAATTTATTTTTAGGCTTTTAATTAAAGCATGAAAATGAAATAAGAAATTTATCGATTTTTGCATTCATCAATGTAATGTGAAAATCTCACTGAAATACTATTACTGAAAAGTGAAACATCATTGAAACAGAAAGGATGACCATCAGGGTCTTTTTGACAGTCGGTACAAAATGTAAACAACCCCATTATACTTTAGTGCATTGTTCAATATCCTCTTTTTCTTTAAGTTTTTCAAGAATATTAAGTAAAATTCCGTGAAATATGGCTTCAGCGTATGATACTGTTCATAAATATTCTGTGGGTGAGGTGGATACGGAATTTGTAGTGCATAAATTCAGCAGCAAACTATTCGTCGTCGTCACGCAGTTTGGAAAAATCAATAACATTTTCACCATATCTAGCGAAAGGAGCTTTGAAAATGATTTATTTGCAAAATACAACAAACAGCTGAAGATACAGGGAAAATTCGGAAATGATACTGATGAAGTTCAAGCTGCGCTGAGAAGAATATTCACTGAAGTCGATGTAAAAGGTCTGGAGATTGTCGTCTCTTTAGGATTGAAGGAAATTAATCGGGATATTCTGGTAGAAGTGACGGAAATTCTGAAGGAAATTGTGTCCAGGTAAAAGCGGAGTGATATGAAACAGGAAAATCACATTGAATTTATTGCTTTATTTACAGATACAGCTGAGATGTTGCCCATGAGACTAAAAATATATCATTGAGCAAAAAATTTGTCTATGAATCCTCAAAAACCTCTCGTGAACTGGATATCGAGGTCATGACAAGTCTCCGGCGAGGTCCAGAAGCTTCATGATGATGTGTACGGAATTTCCATCCCTTTAACTGTCCATTGTCCACATGAATTGAATCCAGACGATCCGAATCGTCAGTGAAGTGTTCGTCTCTCACGGATAATCTCACTCTTGACGACTGATATCCTGGAAAAACTCTATTTGAATTATTCTCAGAGTTTTTCAGGTGATATTCAAATGCTCCATATCCAGGTTCCAGTCCATGGATGGTATTTATGAGTTCCCAATTCACTTCCTTCTTCCTGGGCAGGGGCGTTGAGGTTCTTGCGGTGAAGAGAGGAAGATTCTTGAGCAGGCTTGTTGTGGTTCTTCTTCTTGCTTTTCTGGAAATTCTTGGGGACGATCTTGGAGTGGATAACCGCTGATGAGCCAGAGGAATTGGAGATATTTCGATTCTTTCCCTAGACGTCCTGGCGTGCAAATTGGTCAGTGTTGGATCACTTGTGTTGGCTGTGTAGAAAGTATAAGTTGGTGCACTGTGAAGGCAACCCATCGGTTCGGTGTGTAAGAAACTCACAACGGTCAGAGTAGAACTACCAATTTTTGCCAGGTTTCTTACCTGGAGAAGATTTATTTATTACACAACTCATTTGTAATAGTCTGTGTCACTTTCTCTTCAGTGACGAAAGTGATGCCTTATTAATAGGTAGTTTTGCTGCTATTTTTGCTGTAAAGGACAAAACCGCCAAGTATGAGTGTGATAAGACTCGAGAGGACTTCAACCCCTCTGCCCGTGAGTGATACTTTGCCAGTTAAACAGGCATTTGAAGATGATCCCGTTTACGAACTTTGGACAGCATCGCTCGAAAGATCAGTTCCTTATTTCTTCGATGAGGCGGAATTTGTGCCAACATTTGGTCTTCATGAGTCCGGAGACAGTGAATTTTCCAGCTCTCATCAAATTGAGGAGGAGGAGGAGGAAAGTTCGCCGGAAGATGAGACCACTTTGGTTGAAGAGCAAACAAGCGTGGAGACACAGAAGGGTGTTCCTGATGAGAAAACTGACTCCGAAAGCGAGACCATAACAGCCGAAGAACCATCTTTATTTGTGTATCAACAGTCCACATGAGTAGATGAGTTTGGAAGTTTGAGTTGTTCCAACTAAATTATACATAAATGATTCCATGTTGCAGCAGGAAAATGTGCTCGAGAATTGGAAATTGTCTTATTAAATTCTTGCCACAAGATCACGAAATTTCCTCTCCTTCGTACTACAATTTGTCGAATGCAAGAAAACTTTGCTGAGAGACAAACTTGCTTCATGGGATTTGCCTTAAATCCCGGGGATTTTTATGGCTACAGCAAAAGGTTTATGGTTTTTACCTGAATATTCCATGAAGCATTTTCCGCAGACTAAATCTTTAACTTGTACTGAAAAATCTTACATCCCTTCCAGAAGAGTCCCTTCTGAAAAATAACAATATGAAACAGTTTAAATTGCTATTTTATTTGGCAACTTTTTCATTTCATTTCTCAAGCCACGTTTCTTTTATAGCTCAATATTGCTCATATGTATTTAATGAGCCAGTTTTAGTTTACTTCTTTGTTTGTTCGCAAATGGATATTGAGTGCTGTGGCTCGTCTGGAGAGCAAGCAGACGGTTTTCCACTCAATTTAGCTGAGAATGCTGCCTTTGCACAAATTAGACTAAACAATGAATAAAAAAACTCATAAGATGAATTTTCCTTTGGACCTAGACAAATGTAATACACTTGAAGATTCTGAGAATATTATGTACTGAACTCATATTACCTGTGGAATAACGCTTGAGGTGCATATTAAAAAGTATTTTCTCGGAAACAATAAAGTATGTGAGTGATGGGTAGAGAATGCATGCATACAGTGACTCTAAATTGAATAGCGCAAGTGTGATTTTCTTTCACATTAAAATCCTATGTTAAAATTCACTAATCAAATAAAAAAAAATGTTATTTAGGTGTCTTATCTGTTAAATCAGAAAATAGAGGTCTCTGCAAATTAATACGTCTTTAAAGATTTATAAAGCATTTAATTCTTCTCAATAAGCAATGATTATTAAAACATAATTAAGTAATATTTCAAACTTCTAATTTTTTACCTGGAAACACCCTTGTCCTGCCTGCAGGCTGATGTGTATATAAAGCCTTCTTTTTCTTGAGCAACTCAGTCTGTTAAAGCTTATCTTGTGAGTGTGTCACATCAGTTAAAAATGTTCTCTGTACACTTGAATCGCTGTTCCACGCCGGATCTCGTCATGGATGTGCTCATGGACAAGGAGGAAAGCCTAAACAATTTTGAGTACTCAAACTGGAAGAGCCAAATCAACGAGAACCCTCAGGTTTTCTACATCAGCCCTAAAAATGAGGACGAGCCTCTACATGCCGTGAAGTATTTCACGGATTTTCATCCTGCGGAACCTACGCCTGAACTAAACAAAACCATCAGATTTAACTTTACTGATGTGGAAATGGACGACGAAGGACCTGAAAAGACGGATATCTTCAGAAAATCCCTTCTGGACAGCACTAACTCAAATGAGTTCACGAATTCAGCGCCTGCTGCCAGATCTAACACTTCTTTGACTATTACAAGGCCGGTTTCGGAGTTGATGCTAGTATCTTCCAGAAGCTCTATACCAGCTGAAGTATTTTCACTATCAACAGAGTGCAGAGAATGACGTGAGCTGTGGGGAAGCTGATAAAACTGTTTGATATCAATGTCCAAAGCTTTGCCAAATAAACTGTTTTGAGTAAATCCCTTAGCAAATTTACTTGGTAATTAGTCGGAAAATTCCGCACCATTACAATTTGTCACTCAACTCAATCATGGTTATATCTGAGCACCGATAAATCTGTGGGCGAGTGTATATGATGAAGTGCCACGAGCCAAGGCAACACGATCCTCACGAGTTCACATGTAACTGAATTTTCCCACCTACACGTAATTTATTGGCAAGTGGTTGAAACACGCACAGAAGAAGTTGGACTGCTCAAAAGTGAAATATTAAGAAAATCTCTATGAAGTCTTCGTAAAATTTCCCCCATCCTGAAGCTTCTGTGTTAGGAAAAAAATCATGCCTAATCGATAGTTTCCAGTTGCTTAGAATTGAGATTTATGTATATCCCTTCTGTTTTGGTACGATTGAGGTGTGAGAATGCCACACAATTAGAAGACTCTATTCATTATAGCCTTACCCAGATTCTTCCTCGTGTCTCTCCGGTTGATTCATTGGCAGTGTCTGTTACTGTTACGTGAGATTTCACTCTAGCAAGTTCAGAAATATACGACAACCCGATCTTGGGTAAAAACCCGTAAATTTAATTACACAAATCTAATTTATGTTTCAATTCCTATTTCTTCCAACGTTCATCCGATGGTTTTGTCCTGCCAAATTGTCATAGCAGCATTTTTTTCACATTATTAAATTCCATCTTGTTCCGTTCCTCTTCCTTGAATAATTTTCCAGCGGAACTCGTTGGCAATGTCTCTTTCTTTTTCAGGCCACTTTCAATAACGAAAATCCACCCCCTCCACACCTCATATTTTCTTTAGCTCTTGAAACTTCTTTTCTACACTTGAAAAACATTTGGCGCGTGAGAGAAAAAAAATGAAGAGCGAAAGATATGAAGGAAGAAATGAGAACAAAATTTGCGCCATTAACTTTCCATCATACAAAATGTTGCGGAGGAAATGCCTAAAAAATCCCCAGATATGCCATTAATGCTGTTCGCCGGCTTGGAGTCATTCAATTAGATCAAGAACTGTGTAAAAAGATAATATTTGGCGTGAGGGATTTTTTTCAGATATTTGTTTCGGTTAGTTGATTGATTTGAGCTCTGGTCCGACATTTTTTATCCGTTTATCAAACTCATGGTAATATCTCACATGGGCATCACTGAATTCTTTTGTCGTATCTCTTAGCTCTGAGAGACATAATAAATGTACCGAAAATTTAATATTATTCTGATACTGTAAAATAAAATTTCTTCTCATACGCACATTTAGTAAGGGTGACGAAAGTAATTTCTCTCGTCCGCCATATAAAATGTGTGATAGAGTGATGAAGTATAGCAATAAAAATGATAAATAACTCGCTAAAGAAATGCGAAGAAAACTTCGACATTCACTCGCCCAAACTAGTTTATCATTTTCTTGAAGTTTCCCCGCCGATGTGAAATGGTAAAATCTATACACAGATTTTAGAAGTTTCCTCTCAGATATAATCTGCCTTAATCACATGGCAAATATGCTTGAAAGTTATGGAATTAATTGAAAAAAATAGTGGTATGCTTTATAACGACGATTTAATATGCAATTTAGAGAATGTAACTAATTTAAAGATCTTTTTGAGTGGTTCTGTTGAGATCAATTAATCTAAATACTCTTGATGCGTTTGGAGCAAATCATCCTTTAAGGTTTGTTAAATCTTCTCCTTAATTTTGGTTCCTACTATATTGTTTGTCATCATAAATCTTTTCATAACAATGTGGTGTTATTGAGGCATACATGCTTTGATTTTCGCCATATAACAGGCGAATAAGCCTCAGAACACAGTCCAAGACGAAGCTGGAATTACCAAAAAAAATTTAAGATGAAGAGTTATTTTCTGAACTGATTATTTTCTTCTATCACTCATTATTATTCTCTCCCTCGTGACACTCGAAATCTGATTAAAATGTCTAAAAGCAATTCTAATTTAGGCTTGAATGGATATTGCATTGTTTTTTGGGTCGTGTTATTTGTCATGATAAATCTAATCATTGTAAAAAGATGACTTGGGTAGAATGTCCAAAGGATGATATGGGGAACACAAGTACACAGTGAAGAAGGAACCTTTCTTTAAAACTAAGAGAAGTAATTTAATGTTAATTAGACTGATTCTCTAATCCTCTTATCTTATCTACCCTCCTGACCCTCTCCTTAGCGTTACGCTTGAAAGATTTCTCTCAGTGACTCAGAGTAAAATAAATGTTCTCCTTGTCTGCAGAGACATTTTTTGTACGCTCACCACTGGCTAATATCGACATGATGAAAATTTCAGTGGCAATTTATCCTGAAGACGAGAGAATGTGTGCTTTATCGGAGATTTTCCCCAGCTGAAAGGATTCACTGAACCATTGTAAAGTGGGTGAGATTGAGGTCGAATGTATAGTGTGTGATAGAGAATGGGCGAAATTTCGATGATATGAGAGTCGTAATAAAAATTTTAGTGCCTCTCATTCTCATTCAATATGAATATTTGTCCCCTTAGCATTGAAATCGTCTATAAATCACTATGAAATCACGACAAGAAGGTGAGAGTCGCAATCCTTATGATTTTATCCTTGGTAAGTTCTCTCTGTGGGAGGCAAGGAAGAGAAAAAACTCTGCAGTCTTTAATTAATCCTTGACTGAAAAATACACTGGACGGGCGACAGGCTGAAATAATTCAAAGGTTCAGAGAATGCTTAATTAATGGCGTAACTTTATTAAGTTGGTGGTAATTAATTTTTGCACGGGTATCGAAAATGTTTTTTTAAACTTTGCTGCTCTCTGATCCCTTTATCTGCCCCGATGAAGAAGATGGAATTAATTCTCATTCCAGTGAATTTGTAACTCCTAATTTTATTTTTGCTGTTTAATCTTCTTTTCACACTGTTTTTTTTTACAAAAAAAAAGAATCCATTTCTCTTATTGGCTTTGGAGACACAATAAAAGCTTTCCTATTTCATTGTCTGATAGAATTTTCTCGGGATTGAACATTTTTCTCAAGAGGAGCTTTTCTCGGCCCCTTGAGACGGTTCATGGCCACCCTTTTAAAACACATCTCGATGTGATATCATCACAGAACACTTAAAATCTCTCTGCATAGACTTTTACCCTTCTTTTTACAATATATACACAGTGCTTAGAAGCCAGTGGTAGACACTAGCCCATTGCCATTGACCACAGTATCACGTTCCCAGTCACAATTCTGCACAGAGACACTTCGCGCTACTAAGCCTCCGCGCGGCTTAAAGTCCCTCGCCGGGTAGTAGACGCATGGACCCGGCGAGGGGGCGCGGACTCGAACGGACCTGGTGATCCTCAGGCTCGTTCCGTTGCTTCGCGTGCTGCTTCTCGTTGTGCCGTGCCGCTGAAACCGCCCCGAATTCCTGTGATTGCCATCTCCATTGGAGAAGGAGCTATCATCATGAATTAGTCCATCTGGCGACTCACGGCCTATGCGTCCCTTGCAGAATAGCGTTAAAAAAATCCTCTTGAACTTCTCCCCGAAGATCACGTAGATGATAAAGTTGACACTGGAGTTGATGGTGACGAGTAGGTTGGATGCGTTGACCAGATAGTCATTTGTAGTGGCATAGAACGCCTCCATAATGTTGTTGATCATCGCGAGGACGTTGCAGAGGAAGAACACTATAACCACGCAAATAAGCATGGTAGCTAGGCCAATCTCGCGTTTCTCCGTCCGACTCAGACGTTGGCGTTCTCGATTCGCCCGACGCACTTGAGCGTAAATTAAAGAGTTGAGAATTGCAAGCTGACTAAAAGGGAGAACGTAGATGAAGATCAAGTACAGCCAGTGAATGTAGATTTCAATGTAGTAAGTATCCAAGCGCATCTCTGATGCAGTCACGCAGTATACAACGCCACCCTTGAAGTCAAATTCCTGCACTCTGACCTGAAACCAGGAAGACAGACGTGATCAGCTTGCTGGTTTTATTAGTCTACCATAGCATGAGTAGGAGAACTTACTTCCCAGAATCGTGGTAAGTTGTACAAGATGGCAAAGACAATGCACACCACGACATAGAGTTTAGCTCGACCATATGTGCAGAGTGCGCGAACCTGGAGCGGATGACAAACGGCCACAAAGCGTTCCAGTGTGACGGTGAATGTGAGGTAGATGCTGGCCGTCTGAGCGACCATGGCGATAGGAAAAACGTAGGGTGATATGTTAGGATAGATGTAGTAGTGGTAAAAGAAGAGGTAGCCGGTGTAGGGATAAATGCTGGGAATGCCGAAGAGCAGGACGGAGGTTAAGATGAGAACGATGTCACAGCGCGCCAGTCCGATCAGGAGATAATTGATGCTGGAGCGCATTTGGGGCCGAGAGAGGATCACCATGGAGAGTACATTCCCCAGAATGCCAAGAACACCCACAATATTGAGCACGACGCCGCAGACCCAGAACTGGAACGTGACGATCTCGTCTGTGGGATTGTAGGTGTAGAGACAGAGGTTCTTAAAGTACCCCATCTCATTGGCGGGCATGAGAGTGCCATTGCCCGCCAGCCAGTCCAGGGCGGTGCTGTTGTCCACCTCCGCGTCCCCTTCCGGGAGGATATTCATGATTAATTTGGCCTTCCGGCGCGATTAAGATGGGAGTGCATTGATATGCAGTACGAATTGGGACCCCCCCGCATCGCTGTGAATTCCAAGCCAGTTCATCTTGTCACTCTTGTCACACTAAGTGGCTCAATTCACATTTTATTGCGTTCCCGGGCGGCCTCCACCCCCTCCTAACTTCACTGACACCGCCAAGTTACTGCTGCCAGAGTGAGAACATGCCCGTAGGAGGCTTTTCCCACATCGAATGCGTGGTCTTGAAGAATTATATACTGTCTTACGGCAATCTCGCAAGAGGATATAAAAAGCCTGCGAAAGAAGAAGAAACAAGTAATAGGAAAATATGTATATTCATTATGCATGGAAATGTATTTGGATAAACGCGAGGGATTCACGTATGGACTGGAATGGATGAATAACAAACATTAAAATCAATTTCCCGTATGATCTACCTTTCCACTTACATTCCATCTTCCATTACAGTTTAGGTGTGGTAGGAATGAAATGATTCTGAAACTTTCATTTTCATTCATTCAATAAGAAAGAATCTTGGTCCTTGTATTACACTACACTGAACTTCCTTCCATTCATAACTTCAAATCTTTAATCTCAATCTTCTCTGCAAGAAAACACAAGGAGATGCTTGAGAATGCGATGTTTTCTACATGAAGAGAATTTTACTGTTTAAGGATAAATTGTTCGTCAAATCCCCTAGTTTGTTCGTAATTTTCCTCATGGTTTGTAATTGATATTACATGAATAGAAGAGAGTGTGAAAATGTACTCTCAGCTGAAATTTAATGAAAAATTACAACATATCTACCGCATTTCCACTACCCTTCTGTACCCACGTCCATTTACCGAAGAAGCATGCATGAGTTTGCTCTGCTGTCCTTCGTGGAGAGAAAAGCGAGCACTTCCCTATATGTATGATTCCATTTATTCGATTTCAATATGCTAAAGTGTTCACTTTGGCGAAAACGCAAGGGCAGGAGTGAAATACTGCGAAATTTCTATAAATCCCAATCCCATCTTCCACTCTGTCGCAATTTTCCCATTCATTTTCATGTACACCTTTCCATTGCCCCTTCTGCGAGGGCTTTTCTATGCAAACATTTGCAAAATCAATTTTCAATCGTAAATTGGCGCAATATTGACACATTTTGACACGTATGCTTAACCCTTCGTCATGGTGTTTACAAATCAATTCAGAAATGCCTCTTGATCATTTACTATCCTGTGAATTTTCACTTTCACTTCAAACTCGCCAATTTCAAGGGCGACACGAGTATATTTTTGAGACTATCACTTGTCTGGGTCGTCACACTCAGCCTCCAACGCGAGATGGTCACATTAATTGTGTGAAAATCTTCTCTAAATAATTCCTAATGCAATAATTTGTACGGGTTTTTCACTCTTATGGCCTCAGTGGTGAGTTTCAGCTATCACAGCACTGGCAAGTATCCAAGCCGCGTCTCGGCATAAACAACACAACTTCTCTGCACACTTATAGAAAGTTTCAGAGGCGCTTAGTGGAGGGAATATATGAAAAACACATGTTTTTATCAATTAGGAAGGCAGTGTTTTCCAGTCACACTAAAACACACTCCATTTGATTTAATTACCCTCCGCGAATAACCTTCCATCACCTCGAGTTCTTCATTTCCGTGCGATTTGAGAATGAAAAGTGAAAATTTATCGCGCCACTCGTATGGTTTATTCGCGTGACAAAGTTGTATTTGAATGGCTGAAAATGTGACATTTTTACTGGTAATTCCTGCCAACAGACTGCGAAAGTCATATTCCTCCATTGTGAAAAGCTATGCCATACTTTAAATACATAAATCCCAAGTGTGTACACGGGTACCTATTGTCAGATCTTTGAGGAAAAAGGCTCATATGATGAGAATGGCATACAAAAGTCAGATGGGTCGTAAGGCAAGGGAAAGGTCAATGTCGTAAAAGAGGTGCTGAATTTGGAACGGAAGTATGATGAAACAATGAGTTGGTGTGATTTCTCCAATTTTCCCCACAGCCATTTAGTATATTTTCCTCTTTCTATCAACTTTGCTTCTCTATCTCCTCATCCTAAATTGATTCAACTCGTGATAGAATATGCAAAGTGCGTGAATTTGCTACAAATTTCAGCTTTGTTGCTGACTGCTTATCGTCTATCATTGGAATGAATTCCCATCTGAAATATTTATAGATTTACATCGTCTTGATGGAAGACTTCAACGGACAATTTCTGCAGAGTTTACCTAACAGCTTACTTGATGAATCAGGAAAGTTTAATTACCCCGAACAGCATCCAACAGTTCTTCTCGTTAAAGTGTTATGATTGTGATATTTATTGGAGTTGTAAGTTAGAGAGGAGGAAATTGCTTTCAGCAAATCGTGCATTCTATCTCTTGTGTTTTGTCGCAATTAAAATCAATTGGAAGCGTGTCGTCTGATTTCAAAGAATACCATTCTTAAGTGGAAGAATGGGGCAAAATTTTGCGTCCCTTTACGAGATTTAAAAAAGTTAGGGAAACACGCAATTAACGGCATATTAAAATACCTATTCACAAGAATTTTTTTAAAAATCGACAGCAATTCAAAAATTCCTTTGCCTAAATTTTCACTTTCCAGCCCTCAGATTCTTCCACATTTAAAGCTAGATATTACGGAAAATACCAATTAAATTAGCTTCAAACTTCCTTAATTTGGCGACTTTTAAACACAGTGTCAATATATTTAATTGCACAGAACACAGATTAATATTGATGTTATTTTAAATCAGTCGTGCAATGAAATGCAATCTTTTATGTATGCATTTTATTTTTTAAAAGCTCAATTTTACCACTAAATGACTTTTCTTCACTTTGTAAAACTCATGAATCACATTTTCCCCAGTGGAAAATCACTTTGTACAAACTTCTTGTATATCATTGATTATATCACACACAATTGGGATTAATTCCTTTCAATTAAGCGACACATCACGACGCAATGTGCATAAAAAGCAAAATGCTGTTTCGGTAATTGTTCTATTATTTGTTATATCCAGTTTATTTGCACACCTGCTGAACGCAAATCATGTTATATAACGTGATATCTACTCTCTCTAGTTGCTATTTTTACCATCTCTCATGCTTCACAATATTTATAGAAAATTTTTCGGTATTTTGTCTCTTTTGTGTGAACTTGAGAAGTATGAGAGAAAGCCAAGAGGGAGGAGCAAATTTTGAGAATTAAAAGAGACGTATGAAAAGCATCTTCATTCTCATTACATCTTGGCTTGGGGAGAAATTAGCATGGGTGGAGAGACGGTATGCCAGGAATGAATGTTGATATGGATTTAGATTTAGAAACTGGGAGCACTAGGCTTTTAATGGGAAAAAATGTTTCATGGAGGGAAGGTCAAATTTTATGCTGAATTCCATTAGATTATCTCTTTATGAAATTTCTGTATTTTCTATCTTTATTATTTGCCCAAAGGAATTGCATTTGGAGAGACTTGTGGGGAAAAGACATGAATGATGGACATGTCCAGTTGGACATTTTCAAAGTTTACATAATGCCGAGATGCGCAAAAGAAAATAAACAGTAGAAATGGACGAAATACGGATTGTTTGTCGTCTTCTTTTCGTCTTTGAACACTTGACACACCCACGCATTTTATGAGAAATTGAATTCTTCGATAAAATTATTGTTTGTGCAGAGGAAAAGCACTTATTCACAATTTGTATTTTGACCGGAAACCTTGGCGCCGCGTGAAAAACTTGTCATCGCTCCGAATTGAGTGGATAGAAATCCACGCAGATACTCAGACTGTCGAGGATGTAAATAAGATGACACCGCGATACACAAATTAACAAATTATTACACCATGTTACCGAATTTTTATGCGATGGTCAGCAAAATAGAGAAGCCCAGAATGTGGGACAGCATACAAACTCTTAAAAATAGATAAAATTTAGGAAAAATTGCGATCCATCTTCGCATTTTCTTCGTAACTTCGCAAAAAGAGATACTCTTAATGACGGTAGAGGCAATTAATACCACTGGAAAATTTCCTTCTGTCGTCCTTTCGCTATCAGATGAATCACTTTTTAATGCTTCAGGTGATAGGAATCTAAGAAGAGGCAATCAACAATACTTGAAGATATAAATCTGGGCTCTGGGAGAAAAATTACAGTCGCACAACGTGAAAGCTGACGTTTGAGCGGGAAAAGGAGCAATTTCCGTCTTCCGGTGATGTAAAATAATAAATAATGCGAACTCAGATAGAGCTTTGCATCATTAACACGGAAAGGATTTTAAAGTTTCTCTCTAATGAAGCCCTTTTTATAGTCGCACATCTTTATCTTTTCTTAGGCAAGATTCATTTTCTACTATTCAACATAAAAAGCTTAAGAGGAAACCGAAATAGATTAATCAATACATATAAACAACATTAATGACTTCTATTCTGATTTACTTGATTTATTAGCCCCTCTTAGGAAATAGCTTATGGAATTTATGGGCGTTCCATAACAGCTTTTGTAGTATATATTTTTTTATTGTCCCTTTTAATACAATCTATTAGTAGATTTCGCATTTTCAACAGAAATTTAATATAAATATTCGAGCTTCATCATGGTTATAAGAAACCATAGCTTTTTTCATTGCGTGAAAGGACATAATCTGACTTGTGCGTCTATAATTTTATCTAATACTCTTCAGGGCCACATAAAAGTACGACTCGGGAGATTGATTGTGTGCTCTTGAAGAGTCGCCCTTCAGCTTTCGCCCATCCCCGACAGGGATGATGTGATGATTCAGTGGATGCCCGAAAAATCTGTTCAATTTGTATTCCACCTTTTTCACTCACTGGCGGACACTCCTCTTCAAGATCTCGAGGACGTCCTGGACATTTGAGACTATCAACGGTGATCTCATAAATCACTTTTCACCGACAATTTCATCACCAGTCCATCGCATTTCTGTCTCGCTTCAAATCTTCGCCACCTTATCAATTCACCGTCTTTGTGGCTTCCTCCCACTCTTCGTCGGACTCATCCGCACGCACGACCAATTACCTGGGTAGATATTTAGGACTTTCTTCTTCTCCTTCAGCTGCCACAATTAAGAACCCCGCAAATGAGAAGGGGCACTCAATAGGTCAGGAGCGTGTATCCAATTTGTATCCCTTGAACCCTTTCTTTTACCACTTCCTAATTATCCTTCACACCGGGGCCTTTTTGCTTTGAAACTGTCTGATTGCGAAACTTCTGCCAACAACCATTCATCACACAACACTTCACACAGATTTAACCCTTCGATTGAGCATTAACGAGCGCTTTATCTAGATAACTCGCGAAATATAAAGCTTCGCGCTATACTTCGATCACTGTTAACGCGTCACAAGAAGTCGACCAACTGAATCAACTGAATCCAATTCAAAACTCTGTTGCCTCAGCTTTTCTCTCACTTTCCGACTCACTCTCTCTGGGAAATTCTAGAGAGCGAGAGAATTCGCTCATCGATAGAAGGATTTTCATTGAGAAATCTGGCTCTCGACCGGCTGTTGAATTTCCCGCGAGAGACACGTGCATAGAGAGAAAGAGAGAGAGAGAGAGAGAGCGAGAGAGCGAATTAGGTGGCTTAAGAATTTTTCACACGCAAAGACACCTATTAAAGGCTTGATCCCACGCTCAAAAGCTTTTTATAAGCACTCCACCTTATACAAATCCAAAAAGGTACTGGAATTTAGGCACAATATCCCTACAAAGCACTATCAAGTGCTGGCCATAATAAAGATTTGAAGTGAATCCTCAGTAGCAGCATTTTCTTCAGCATTGTTCGTGTTATTCTGCATTGTGAGAGAAAATCGCTACACTAGGCTATATTTAGTTTCATTGTAGCATTTTTCTTTCTTCTGTGAAAAAAAAATTGTATATTTTTTAGCATTCGCAACATCTTCTTTGAATGATGAAGCTTAACAGATGCAGTCCTTTAACGTCATGCCGACTTCATTTTGTTACATGTAACAGTGATAGGGCTTTGTTAGAAACACAATAAAAGTTTTTCTCCCTTTCTCATGATTTTTGATCACTTTCAATGTGAAAGTATTTATTTCTTTCATCTGGAAACTACATCGAAATGATTTTTTTGTTATAAGTAGATCACATGTAAAAGTACGATTGAATGGTTTTGAAAATACACAATCGGTTCAGACTATAAAAAAGAGAAAGTGAAACTTTCTCTAAAAAGCGTCGTATTCACAGCCCTCATGTCTGGTCTTGAGATAACAGCCACTGTATGGTGAGGCAATGCTCCGAGATTAATCCTTAAATACACTTAGGCTGAACTGTACGTATATAGCGGCTCCCATGGTTTAAATATCGACGCATAAGACTACTTTATGCTTCATAATATGTATGATAGTGCAATGCAGACACAGTCTCCCTAATTTTAATTGAATAAATTTGGTGAATAAAGTTCATGTGAGGATGGGTTATGGTTCTGAATAAGAGAAAACGTGATGTATAATTTAATGCGAACAATTCACATGGAATTTATTCAATATTGACTATTTGACATTCAAGAGCACGAGGAGTACTTGCTCATATTCATGATACTTATAATGCACGTCTGAAGCAAATGTTACTGGATATACTTCGAAAATTTCAATAATCACTTTCTCAGAAATCTCCTAGATCAATATATATCCAAACATTTATTTATATACATATGTATCTTGGATATATATATATATATATAAAAGTATTTACGTAGAGATATTACGCAAAAGAAATGTCAATCGAAGAATAATTGAAAAAACGAAGAACTAATGGAGTTGATTGGAAATGATATCTGTACGAAAAACACAGCAACAAATCCGTGTATGGACAATAAATATTTCCATCTTCCATTCAAGCTAGAATTAATATACTCTGTACCATTATCAATTTTTCGCTCAATGATTTTCTTAATTATTTTCTTTTGACTCATTATTTCACAATTCTCGAATCTACAAATTGAGCTATTCCTCTCATTGAAACTTCTAAAATGTGTGTAATGTGTCTAAGGGTTGCACATGAAGAGAATTTAATTTATAGCTTTTCACATAAGTTGAGTTTTAATCAATTCTCCAAGCGGAAATTCTCGTCTCTCTCATTTTTGATATTCATACAGTTCAGAGAATCTTAATCAAACGAATAAATTTCTCATCTTATTGTTCAAGATTAATGGCTGGAAATTCTGCTTGTAATTTTTAAGATGAAAGAGCATTTTATTGGAATGCATTTCTGTCTGGCACCATTGAGAAAATTAGTAGAGAGGCATTCTTAATTGCGAAGACAATACATTTTCCACACAATTTACATTCGTAGCCGATCATTTCGAATGAAGACGAGTGCCTATTCAGAAGTTAATCAATGATTTAATCACAACAAATGGACTTTGTTTATCTGCATTGCTGAATATTATTTACAGCACATGTGAAATGCAATTACGACGCTTGTGATTACAAGTGAATGAGGAAAAGAGTCGCAGTGTGGCACATGGTCAGGAGAGAAGCTATAATTTAGCATGAGTCCTCGACAATAAATAATTATTCACAAGTGTTCAACTGATAACAGTGAAAAGGAACATGAACAAAAAACGTGAATGCATGAGCTGAAACGTGAATCAAATTAAAATGCACCCGCTTTTTCTTGTCGATAAAACACACTTACATTCCCACTTGAATTTATTATGTCCATCGTACGGAAAAAGCACTAAAAATACCATCTAATTCCTAGAGTGACAAGGGTTTTTAATGTTCCACTGGAAAATGGTCCGAAAGGTATTTTATGAAAGTTGCCCAGGTGAGGACATAAAGCACAGTCAGTATGACCACAATTCGTCAAAGTAATTATTATTTTTGTTCCAAAACACCCACATAAAAAGTTTAATTATTTTTTATTGTGTAAAATGTCAATTTTAGTTGCTATAAAAGTTTAAATTCAGTAGGTAACATCGTCAAATTGAATTTAGTGTCACTTTATTGGCAAAAAATATTGATGACATGCAAACAAGGAGGCAATGGATTTTAAACATCCAAATTGAACTAAATTGAAATTCACATTACCATAAAAAACTATCAACACTCAATGAAGTAACTCTTAATTTGTGTGAAAATAATTATTTCAGATATTTTAAGTCACTATTGTCAGAAACGGAATGATATCCACTAATATTATCATATCATCAATCAAATATGCCTGCAAGAAGTATGGAGAGATTTGAGTTGTCACTTTCATGTTAAGATGATTAAAATACTCTTTAGATAAATAAACTGTTTTCCTCCGTAACTGAGTGTAGATCTTAACAATTCATAACTATGTATATACTTTGATGTTTTGGCATAGTTTGAAAATTTATTAATTTTCTCCTCGAGTGAGCTATTCGGAATGTAGGAAAATTCGTGTGTTTGGTGAGAAGATATAAGTCGCACGATGCAAAAGTTTTCTTATTAAAATTTTCATTTTACTGAAAGGATTTTGGGTTGGCAAAAACTTTGTGTCACGCCGCGAATCTGAGAGAAGAAATAATAATCCTGAATTATGCATTTTATTGATTAACTGCACATTAAGGCAATGATTGCACAAATAACAAGGTCTAAACGGCTATAATTCTACCCTCAGTTCCATGTTAGTGGCACACAGGACAGGGAGTAGTTGGACTGCCACAGAACATGACATAGTTGAGTGTTGTTGCCGTAAATTCACAATGAGGACGTCCAGCGAAGAGAACGTGGTGTTCTGTCGAAACTCAGTGAGATGCACATCATTCTTTTGTGGGGGCGCTTTATGAAAATTCTCGCTTTGCGATAGCGTTGCCAATAAATCGCACCCTTGGCGCCAGTGGAGGTGTCGCCTGAGATGTATTTTTGTCGATTAATAACATTTCCTTTCGTTCCAGCCGAGGCTCCAGCTGTGAGTAATTACTCTCGGCTATCTTCCAAGCTAGCATGAAGACCATCCACGATGTGATCATGGTAGTCTTTATGCGAAGTAAGTACAACAATCGACGATTTTCGATCCAATTTTGTGCAAAAAAAGAGAAATTATAGCATTTCTTGATTTCGATAGGCAAATGAACAAATCAAATCAGTTTATATTTAATTGCATTGAACATGAATTTTCTAAATTTGCTTCAATTTTAAAAGGAAATATGTTTACATGCAAGTTCACTTGTCTTTATTTTGAACTTAAATACTTCAAATCAGGCTCTAAATGAAAGTCTTTTGAAAATGTCGCGACAATAAGATCATTGATGTCAGCTCTCAATGTGTGCATGAGGATTTCACACCTCCACGAATTTAAAGAACATTTTATTCATCACACGATGCTTCTTTTTGTTTGTAATAATTTATTATCGAATTTGCTGTTATGTTTTACAATTATGATGAAGTGCTTTCTTTCACTTGTATATTCATAATTTGATTTTTTCCTCCTGTTTAATATGCATGGGGTTTGAAAAGATTGTGGGTTAAAAAATGATGCTTGTGCATATTTATAGGCATGTTTCGTTATGGTGTTCGACTATATACATAGATGAAAATTTTCGCGACTCACATATTTATAATTTAAAATTTTATGGAAATTTTGGCCTTATAATTTACCATTATTGGCATTGAGCGTAGGTAATAAAGTATTCGGGCTTCCTGTCAATTCATCGTCAGCTTTTTCTGCAATCCTAAATTTACCCTATTATAACAACACAGTTCCGTGAGGAAACTAGGCTTTCACACTACATTTCACATTGGCCAATCTCTGAAGGCGCAGTTACAGTGCTTTGCATATGAGATATATGGGTTATATATATTTGCGAGTCACCCACACAATTTTCACAAGCACGCAATGGGTAAACAGTAAAAATATGTGCAGTCGTACACTATTCACAAAATTGTTTCGTTACTTCCACCCAACCGTGATGTTGCGGAAAATTCATGCCATCCTGTGCGACTTATGTGAGGGTGGTATTCATGAGGCAGGCTTCGGCGTATGAATACGAAATCGCAAGTCTCTATGGCCTGAGCACATCCCCAACTATTTGCGTCTCACTTCTTAAAATGTTATCAAACACGTACAGCGGACTCAATTTATATTTCTTCATTTCACAAAAATGTCAGATGGAAATTCAACACTCCTCCCTTATTCCGACGGGCACAGGGACGATGTATGTATGAGAAAGAGTTATACAGTGCTATGGTCAAAAATGGGATCATCTTTTGTGCCGCAGATGCAGTCAATGAATTGCTACCTTCTGGCTGGCCATTAAGAGCTTGCACAGATGAGTCGGAAGTGCACATAAATGGACCATCTCTTCCCATTCCCGAGCATTAGCAGTGTGTGCAGAGGCAGTTTTATCACCTTTCGCATTGCCTCTACCCGGACATTAAGTGCTGCGCTGGGAATTAAGCTCAGATATGTTGTGCCCTTAAACGATCTTGAACAACTTTCGGTAGCTTCTACTCAGCAAATTGAGTAAGTAGTTCTGTCTATCACTTCTCCTCAAATGAGATGCGAGGTTGTATCAGTACAAAGTTTTAATGACATTAAGATTGGAGATTAAAGCACATTCCCAGATTCGCAATTCATGTAGACACTCTCGAGTTTAAACGTACAATATTCCACTCGAGACAAATTATTCAACTCAAGCAATGGTCTCAGACATTTTAATATTCCACCCACAAGGTATGAAAGTATGAAAAGAGATATTTTCAAAGAATTACACATGAAATCACGAAGAATATCTCTACAAATATGGTGAACGAAACTGACAATTATCCTCGTAATCACGATTTCTTGCGTGAAAATTTACTCAATCAAATCCGTTGTTGTTATATACGGCTTTGTGCGTCTCTTGAGGATATCATGGTAAAATTGCGGGAAAAAGCTCACACTTGTTGATCTTTACATTTCAAGGTAGAAATATTACATTTCTGTTTTGATTGCTTTCACACCTGTTTTCATTTCCTCAAAGATATCAGCACGTACCGATTTAGCGGAAGTACAACCAAGAGCTCAAATTGTCTTGAAAGTTTTGAATGCAGTTTTAGAGAATCAATATTTTGTGGAAGAAAATAAAAGAAGACTCGCTGTAAAACGTTTTTTTTTATTTCTGTGTTTACATGGGTTTGTAAAAGAATTTTCATTTTCTATTACAAAGAGCATTTCTTATCCTATACAAGAAACTTTATTTAGTGTAAAAAACAAATTGTAAAAGATTCTTTTTATGAGGAAAGGGATTAAAAAGAGCGGTGTTTCATTATAATTTCCATCAAAACTTTTTTCTACCCTCTGAGTTTATGTATGTAAAAATCTCTTTTTAACGAGTTAAAAGACTTTTTAACAAAAAATTATCTATTTTACTTTTATGTCCGTTTTTCATCTCTAATTTATTTTTTTTCTTATACAGAACGGTGAAATCAATAGAGCTCTAATGTTATTCAATGAAAAGCATACATGTTTTATCACCTTTGCTGATAAATTGCTCACTGATGTGCTATATTTTTCGGCATAAATGCGAATGGGTCATCATTTAATTAACAGTAAAGATACGCGGTTTAATTAATTGCCTAATATATTATTTACAACTAGAATTGTGTGTTGAATTTCATCGGGGTTGTCAGAAAGTGGAAAATGGATTTATCAAAAGTTCTGTGGACAGACAAAAACCCTTTTAGTTTATTAAGCCAAGGAATTACACATCTGACAACTTTCAACAACTTTTTCCTACTTGTGCGGTAAAATGAATTACTTCTGTTTGTGAAGATGATGGTAAGAATTTTCAAATCCTCTCATCACATACAGCTTCTTGTCCCTTATTGTTTTCACTCTTGTTGCGGATTAGGAGGTAAAGCTGGAACAATTGTGACGGATGTATCAAAGTAATTAAAGGTATTATAGTGGGATAATATGAGGAAGAGGCGCAGTGGGTAAATATTTAATCTAGAGAGAAAATTGATTAATGGTGTGATTATATTTTCCTGTGGGTATCTGTAAACACGTTCGGGAGCAAAAAGGCGCCAGCGGGAAAGTGTCAGATGGAATTTGTCTGGGTGGAAGTCAATTTTTCCAAACACTCTCAAATAACCATCGCAATTTCTTCCAGCCCACGAATTTCACCCCCTAGAAAAGCTCTTCCATCCGCTTTGCCATCCATCCAACTCACAACTTGGCAGAGTGGCGTCAAGCCAAAGGAACACCCATTCGTGCAGATGTAAAGCGAAAAGAAAACTTATTTATTATCTCATATCAAAATAAATCCCCAATGTTATCAAAATTCATTTACTCTCCATAGGTTTCTTCACATATGTGTATTTTATTACTCTTTTTACTTTAATGACTTCCGTACCGCAACAGGCAAACACAGATGAAACCCACGAAAGTAAGGAATATATGTCTAAAACTCATACGAATGAAAGAATTCAGCTTTTCACAGATCTTGCAAAATTTACTACTTATCAATGTGTTTTTTAGATGCTCTAATCGATTCTTCTTCATACAATCTTTTTCTGCTACAATTTTTCATACCAAATGACGTAAGTTGAATGGATTTTACTTTAAAACTTTTAAACTTACTGTATGTTATCTACATATATTTAGCTTAAAATCATTGGGTATTTGTGTGGTACATAATTCATGTGCACATACACAAGCCCATGTTTAATATTATCAAAATGAGAAATCTAAACATTTGAGTTAATCGACACAACACCCTTGAACTGACTGACACTGTAAGCGTTTCTCTAGACTAAGCACCTCTCCCCCTCTCTAGATTTATTTATGACTGAATTGCCCATTTTCACCCCACGAACGAAGTGTAAAGGAAACTTTAAATGAAATTTCTGCTGTTTGATTCAAAAGCCAAATACATCCTTAATGGTTTACACAAAGAAAGTGCACTAATGTGTCTCTCTTTTTCAACATAAATTGAACTTTCCAATTAAGAGCGAAGAGGAGAAATCTGGCTGAGTGGAAATCAAGGAACGACAATCGCTGAATCGTGTCCCGAATGTAAAATTTTGCTGACTGTCAGCTTCAGCAGAAATGAGCCCCGGAAGGCTTCACCAGGGATGATAAGTGAATTGGCACGTCGTCTTGCGTGAGCTGAAGTAATTATAGCTCGACCAAGTCACAGAGTTTTTGATCTAGCATCAACAAGAAGTCACCATCAAGTGGTATGGGTAGCAGATAAACTTTTACTTAGTTAATCGTGTGTGAGGAGGAGAGTCGCTATGCCTTGAATCACTAAAAAGGAATCCTTCTCAGCTTCAGCAAGAAATGTGGACAACTTCCGGAGCGTACAATTTCGTGAGACCGTGAGGAAAAATGCGGCCACAGTGGTATATCTGCCAAGTCACCGAAATTAAAAACTCCAAACGGAAACACCTAAATTTCCGATGCTCTTTTCTCTGTGGCCTATTTGTGGGATGAAAAATGTGCCTAATGTCAGAGGGCAGGTTTTTCACATCTGATTGATGGTATTTTAAATATGTATATGTATTACCCAGCATCTCTGAAAGTATCACCTTTAGAAAGTGCGAAGAAAACCACTTCTTCTAGGCTGAATTTTATACGCATAGCATGTGTTAGTTTTTAGGGCAAATTTTTAGACTCAAAAATTCGTATCGCTGGTTTCAAGCCACAGAAATGTCAGAAGTGTAGAAATTTTGCCAATTTTACCCTCATCCGGCGCACATTCTGTAAACATTTCGGATGTTACCAGCATCTGTTGAGATAGAAAACAATTTAATATGGTTCTGTGTCACTGGGAGAAGAAGGCCTTTTTGCCTTACTTCGTCCTCCTAGTGGAGCAGATATTTTGCTCTTTAAGAAGGAAATTCCAAGGTGAATTTTCTCGACTCATATGTGTTATTCCTCCTTTCGGAATTGAAGATCAATTGCGGAAATTCCTAGCATAGACAAAGGCACCTGTTCTCTGGGGATGAATTGTAATCAACAAGACGACACATGAGAGAGATAATTGGATATAAAAACGTATGCTTTTGTCAGATTTAAATGTGGTTTTCAATTAAGTTTTACTGAACTCATTTTTCTATACACTGTATTATATTATATAATACAGTTGTATTTAATTCAAACCAAGACCGTCAAGTCGATTCCATTTTTCTACTTGGGATTGTTTTACGGGTAATCTCCTTTTTACTGGCCAACGTATATAATTTAATTGCGGTTTAAGAAGACTTTTGTTTTTCATTATTGGTCGTGTAATGGATTTGGTAAAAAACACTACCATAAATTTATCTTAATCTCGGACAAAGTTGTAAATGAATCAACAAATACGTGACCAATTTCGTTTCAGAATGATGTAGTGAAAATATTTGCTGTACAATCACCATAAGGAGGTGATTCTTCATGGTTTTTCGACGGTGTCACGAGTGCATAAATTATTGAGTTCTTGCATGGACACGTTCCGGAGATAAATAGGTTAGCGTGAAGAAGGATTTTCCACCCAACGACGATTGTCACGAAGGGCTTTTCATTTGATGCAGGATGAACCTTCTGAAAGCTTAAGTCACCGTCGACAGGGGTGAAAAGTTGAATTCTCAGGAGGGGGAAACATGTTTGTTTGCATAGAAACCTGAAGTCAGAGATCATTATTGAGAGTGCCTGAGACATGATGGTAGTATCCACCTCTGTCTTGTCGAGCACGATAGTTGAGTAATCTTACATAGACACTTATGTATATACATACATATGTTTTATCGCTCGAGAATGTTGTATTTTATCGCAACTTAAAGTACATCATCTCGACTATTCATTAAATAATTAATTATAGAGTGTAACAATATCGGAAAATGCCTTTCACAAGTGATATCTCAAATAACCACTCAGAGTCATTAAATCAAATAAATCTAATGAGGTTATTTTTGTCTCTTGACTCCCTGAGAGCATTGGGATGTAATTAAATTTTTAAGAGCAAACAAAAACCCTCTCGATTGGGTTGAATTTCTTTTCATGAGTCCAACGCGCCCAATAAACACAGAAATTCATGATCTGCCCAACTTAGTGGATGACTTCGGACCTAAAATTCATTTGAAGGCTCCTCGTGTCTGAAATTCCATCTAAATAAAATATTTGCCATCATCAAAGGTTTCGCTTGGAGCGCGAGAAGCGTTTCAACATTTACTAGAGTTCATTTAAAGATATAAGGCCATCAAGTGGAAATCAGATAAAAAAGATTTATTGCACTTCCGCCTTTGAACTTACAATGTTATGCATGTCAATATCGATTTCCTAGCTCCACAAATCTATAAACAATCCGTGTTAACAGCGTGAAAAATGTGATGAAATGCTAAGGGTGAGGGATTGAATAAAGGAATTGTGAGATATGCTTGAAGCTAGCAATTATTTCTGCACGAATACTTGCCTGTTAAAGGTTGAGTATGCTTGCAATAATGCCAGTATCAATTGCACTTCATTCTGTCGGTGAAAATACGAGTACAATTCCAATTGAAACTGATCTGAATGCAGTTCTGTAACCCTTTTCAATCTCCAAGCTAACAATTTTACAGTAACATACATATAAGCAAGATTGTAGGTTGATTTGTCTCAATTTTCCCTGTCTGGTAATTCTCCGACCGAAGTGAATTGGGAAGGAAAGTTTCCCATTGATTCCTTCTATTGTTCAATCTTTACAGTTCATCAATTTATTTAATCTTTGATGGAGTTGTAAAAATTTTTCGCTTTTTATTTGACTTTAAATTTATTAAAGATGCTGTCAATTTGTTCTTTTCATGCTTTGTTGGAAATTCACTCCCAAAGAACACAAATTTACATTTATTTACCATTAAGGATACTTAGTCAAGTTAAATTCAATTTCAATCTTCAATTGAATATTTACATCTGTTGAGTCTTCTTCGCAGTCCTCCATCATAATCAATCGAATTGCTCACCATGAAATGGAAATGTGATGGGCTTTCATTGATGGAAGGGAAAGCCGATGGGTTGTTAATCCTCAAACGAAGGCGAGACAAGGAGTTCAACCGCTTGGACTGAGAGCCTGGTGAAAGAGGTCAAAGTGGATTTCTATGACCCTAATTTCCGGATTTTGCAGCCACAAATATTCCTTCATCTCAACAAATGTCGGTTCTACGAATTTATTGTGGTAAATACTGCGTATTCCACATAAACGATTAAAATCTGTAAGAAAATTCTTGCTACACATTATATCGATATCTTATTTCATTAACAATATTTGCATTTCTCCGTACACTAACATCAAATTGTGTATTTGTTAATTAAAGCAGAATGCATCACTCATTATCATACCATTACTCGGGTGACTAACCGTATATTTTATGGGGAGAATGTGGCAAAAAATCAATGAAATTGCCTCCCACAGTTTGATGAGCAATTTTATTTTAATGAACTTAATTAATATGGAGTTTACAGTGGCTGATTTATTTGCACATTAATACTGAAAACAAAATTTATTTGAGATGACATTTAAATAAATTTAATTGGACATACTCGATGTTTTTTGTCACAAACATCATTTTGATAAGGGCAGATTTCATACGAGTGAACAATATAATTCTGTCATCCTGTGGGTTTGTGCTTTATGCACAATCTATTAAAAAGTCGAAAGAGAAACTGTATAGAGCGATAAATTGATTCGCGCTGTATTGATCGATGTGCGAAAAGTCAGGATTTCCGGCCTACGAGATAAATTACGATGGCTCAAGTGGAGATTTGACGACAGAGCAAAATGGGAATTCGAGCTTGGCAAAAGCACGCAGCTCTCTACTGCAAACACACATGAAAATCAGCAACAAATATTGGAAAAACTAAGAGAAGCTCGAATCGTGAAAAGAGAGCCACAATGATAAAGTTTGCAGAACAAGAAACAGTTAAATAACAAGCTTTACACATTTTTGCACGATATACATATAAGACCACGAACAACAAACAAGTTTGTTTGAATGTTAGTTCAATCTGCGCGAAAATTTCACAAACAATTCAGAGTCGAAGAAAAGATGTTTTTGAATTGCGTATTTTTTTACACTTCAGGTTACAGTGTTTACCTTCCAAGAAGGTTTCAACTAATTTCTAATATTCCAAATTGGCCGCAAAAGCCCGAATTCTCGCAAGCGTAGAAACGCGGGTGCCATCAATATCCTGTGTAGTCTGTAAAAAATGAACCGAAAATCAGGAAGTACGGCTATATTGGGAAAAAGAGGCGTGATGGAGTTGGTGTCATTTTCATTTCGACCAGCACATTTGCTATGCTCGGGAAATAGAGCAAAGAGGCTGACAAATGCGCCAATTTCAGGCACATTATCACCATTTGGGTGTCAGTAAGTTAGAAAATCTCTAGAATGACACCATTTATCAATGGCTAGGCAAACATACAAAATTATATTGCTACATTTAATCACAAATTTTTCAGTTGCAGACCTTTCGCTCTTCAATCTTTCTCGCAGCATCATTAATTCACTTTATCCGTATAGCACACATCATTAATTACGATATGATATCAGGGATATCAGCATGGATATGTGTACAAATGTAGATAGAGAAATTTCAATGTAATAAAGCAAACAGAATGTGATCTGGAAAAGTTATTGAACCACTTAAGCGCGAAATTTTGATGAACCGAATCAACAGTGAAAATTATTTGACAGCATGCATTTATTTTTGCGCCGTCTATATAGCCATTACTCTGGATATCGAATTGGAGAGATGCAAATGTATTGCATTTAAAGCCCAGATTTACCGGATTTAAAATTACTCATGAGAGTGCTTTTCATTGGAATCCATTGAAGCTAAAGCAAAAACCTTTTAGTGGAATGTTACATAATGCTAAATCAAATCCCAACATCTGAATGGTGGGAGAAGTAATTAACAAAAGAAAATATTTATCATTTTCTTCCTAGAAACTTTGTATAATTGCGCTTTGAATAACATCAACTTTGGTGCGTAAAGTGGGTGAAAACGTATTTCAGTCGCGCAGCATCTTGAGTTTCTCGTAGTCCCACGAGGAGAATACATAATGCGTGCCCTTCTTGGTGGTGTTTGGAGGACTATTTACAAGATTTCCGATATCGTACTGAACAAAGAGACGTCCTGTAAGACGATCTATGGCACGAGTATGTTCGAGGAGAGAAAAATAGCCTGTGATACTCGATACAGTCCTATTTCCTTATGTTTTACGACTTTTCAGGCAGATGGAACGAGAAATAAAGCCCAGTCGATTAACCACTAGCCATTGAGGTATCCCAAATGTGGATCGATATTGAGTTCAAATTGCTGTCTGCATTGAAAAAGGACGAGAGCAGAAAATTGTTTCTTCTAGATATTCGCATGAAAAGTCTTTCACAGGAAAATTGGACCGCTTTCCACGCATCATATGTATGGTACATGTCTGAAAGTACATTCTTCCTTGTCGCTAACACTGAACTCTTTTCGGCGCACCACTTATAGTAGTAGTTGGTTGGCTTTTTTTTCTATCTACACTAGAATAAAGGATAGAGAGAAAGAGAAGCTTTTTATTCTTTCTCTGCAGCTTTTGTCCTCTGTCTCAAATAAACTTTTCATATTAATTTAAACGTCGAAAACACATCTCTCTCTCTCCACATCCATCATATTCATGCTTTCTCTGTTAAAAACCCATTCATATTCCTAGAATTTTCGCCCTGTTGAAAGTTCGCCGAGCGGCCTCTTGTGAAGGCTCTTCAATGTGAAATTGATTGTGTATTGTTGAGAATTTAGTGGTCCTGCCTTCTTCACACTTCTCATCTGTGGCTTCAAATACAACAATTTTCCTTTTGCGCAATAAAAAAAATCAATGCACAATCTAATCGCATAAAGCTTCATGACACGCCTTTGGAGTGGAGATGTTTCCGCTGATGATTTATTGACTCAGACAAATATGTAATTGCGACCTTATCGTGTAGTAAATCAGTTCGACACGTACGAACAAAATTGCCATATTTCAGAAATATCTATGGGCAATGTAATCCAATTTGGTGGCATGAAGCCACTTCATTTGGGTGAATTGGTACGAATATTCATAAAATCTTTATATTCAATATCACTTTTATGTCATTCAGGATGCCTCATCCACATAAATTCTCCAAGTTCATATCCCATATGTGTAGTTCTGCGTGTGAATCCACTCGACGGCCCTGTGGTTTCACCATACGGAAATTGGCAGTTCAATTATCCTTCTGTGATCAATTTTCTGATACAATGTCGCGTCCGTTTGTTGGAAAATCGCACCCCTAAATCACGAGCCTTCAAGACCGCGCCACTTTTTCCCAAACTCCACTCTAATATGGATTCATTACAATAAATCCAATTCCTGGCACGACACATTACTTTCCTCCTTTCCCAGCCACATATCCTTACCCTTTGCCCCATTGGATTCGCTCCGCAATAATTCCATATTATTTTTACGAGTAACATAAACGCCTGGGAAATGAGCGGTAGCAGAATTACTCAATGTTTCATTGATTAAATGGGCGACAAAAGGGTGAGATAGTAACTTTCACCCACGTTACCATGGAATACATTAAATGTGAGCCACACATTTGGCTATAAAGGGACTTTTCGTCTATACTATTCACCCATTGAGGGAGCTTTTCACACCTAAAAGCCACTTAATAAGTAGAAAAGGATTTCATGAATTAATGTGCCACCTAAACTTTCATATTACACCGCAATTCACGCAATTCAATATCACATGCGCTTTCATACCCAAACAATGCGCGAAAGAATATAAATTTCACCAACCCTAGTTTAGGTCTCTCGAGTGGGCATATTTATGGGGAAATTAAATGGAAGATTCTCTCATATCATTTATTATTTTCTGGTGTATTGTATAAATTAAATTTCTGCGTGAACTTTTTGAACATTTGACCCAAACCACACGACACATGTTCCTTCTTACTCAGACCCGAGGAAAAGCATAATTATCTTAGCAATTGTGTAATAAATTTGGTATATTTGTGACTGTCACTTGCTCGTGGTAAATAATAATATTTCAATGATAATTCCCTTCATCATATTCCTTTCGAATCAATCTACACATTTGTTTCTTTTTTAATTTAGACTTTCCTCTTCGTCTATTTTCTTTACTACTTCTTTGGGAAACACTGTCGAACCCTAAATAATCGAAAAAGTGTGAGTATTTAATTAATTATCTTCCATCTGTTTCTTCCATCTTCGCTTCCATCTGTTTTTCCTCGAGCTTTACACAACACATGATACGGCTTTTATTGCAATCGGAACAGTCTTTCTAGATCCAATCAAAGAAACGTCTCACATTACATATTGGATGAGTAATAGGCTTTATCACCAATGATCTCCTATTTAAAACAAGAAAACGATTTGGCTCACGAGAAATCCTATAGCAAAAGCATTGTAATTAAAATGCATACACGAAGAGAAGAGTCTAGCCAAAAGTCACGAAACTGCATAATACAATTATTATTCAAAAGCTTTTATACTATGTAATTGAGTTAATGTATTTCCAAATTGCTGAATATACAGCGACGTGGCTTAAGCCTCGTGAAACTCAGTATAAAATGTGGTCAATATACATATGTATTAAATTGTTATGAAGCAAAGCTTTTCACACCAAACAACGATTTAATTGAAGTAATTGTAGGTTATTTACGGTCATTTTTTGTTAATTTTTCGAATGAGAGCTCCTGCACTCTGGTTTTCGTGTATACTTTTGAAAAAGTGAGCATTTAGGAGTAATTAATGGGACAAATGGTTGAAGGTCATATGGATTATGTGATTAGCAAACTTCTCTTCAATCGTTCATCTCCACAAAGTACCGTTTGGACAGAAATTGATCATGAACGCAATAGATCCACAATTAAGAACACCCTTTCCATATTTTATCCATTATGAATATTCCATATGCAAATCAAAGGATGAAAAAAAGAAATGTTAAGCTTTCAATACGTTGACATAGGTAGGCATATTAAAGGCATTACCCTCTTTATGCTCCCCTTTTATGCATCATAGGCGCAAAATTGTGTATTATGGGAAGCTTTTGAGTGGGACTTGCGGGAATTTCACCTCATTTGTCACCGTCCTCACTCTCTTAGCGGAAGCCTGCGACCTATGAGTCATTAAATGTGAAGTGAAATGTAAATTCACATAATACATTCGCTAATGTTTTACACATTCATGCTCATTTTTTGCTCTCCATGCCTCGAGCTTTTGGCATTGTCAACACAGGGAAAAGTCTGCACACTGCTTGGGGCGTGAGTAATTGACTGGAGTGAAATTTATGAGGTCGACACAGTGTGGAATTGTGTGTAGTATTTATTTCCTGGAACATTTCATCATACTGGAATGGGTTGTTGGGCGAAATTATTATCCACCCCAGAATTGAACAATACGAAAAATGGATGGCATTTTGTGGCGGAGAAAAATTACTGGGAAATATGGATAAATTGTGAGCGTTGTGCAAATTACCCGGGAAATTAATGGTAATTCGCAGTGTCGCAGTAATTGTGTAATTTGATATTAATTTGCTGAGACTGCCGCGCCGCCGTTGGACCTCTTCCGGAAAGAATGTGGCATTACATTATATTGATCAAATTTGAGAAATTAAATTAGAAATTTAACAAGATGTTCCGAAAGGTAGATAGAAACACTCTGCATTAAATATTTATTTGGGTGGTCCTACGTGAAATAAGGCACCGCGACAAAATCCTCTACGTGCCATAATCCCAGTTTAGCATCAAAGGATTTCCACCCATCAGGAGGTGGTTTTGATTTACAGCCTCTTCTGCATAGTTATCTTTAATCGCAATCTTAGAGTATGGCTGTAAAGCCATTAATACTCGAGAATTAAATGACAAAAGTGATTAAATCTTTCAATTACCGATACTGAGAATATGTATAAGTTGTGTAATCAAATTTATTGCATGATTGTTCAGTAATAAAGACATGATAATAATAATGAAATACCTAGATACTGTCATTACCTTTCTCAAAAATTTATTATTATTATTATTTAGTAGCGAGCAAATCTACCCACTAGCAAGTTATTAAAATAATTAATACCCATGGAAAACCTCATTTCCATTAAAACTGTCTGTCAGTTTACCACTTGCCCTTTATTGTTCCACGAGAATCACACAGAACTTTTCAATTGAAAGTCCACTTCAGAGCTTTTGATGATAAGCACGAAATACAACTTTTTCAATTTTCCAATTTATTTTCATTAAACGCCTCCGAGTATTTTATTACAGTATATAAACATACCCCAAACTTTCAGCGACAATTTACATAATTTCATGTTTTCCTTTCAGGTTTTTTTCGGCACGAATTTTGTGTAAAATTACCCACACATAAGCCACTCAGAAAACATACTGAAAAGCTCTCTCTCTCGCATTTCTCTGTTTTGTGTCTAAATTTATGTCACAAGAAAACCGTGTGATTTGTAATGTTGCCAATGAAAAAAGGTTATCACGAACTTCAGCGTCTGCCTACGAGTTTGAGCGTCTTTTGAGGCAACTTTACCTGAGGCTGTTTGTTAAAGTGGATGGGTCATTTTGGTAAATTGTTCAGTTTGATGAAAATTTGCTATCTTTGAAGGACGGCAATAAGGGCGAAATTGAATAAATTGTATGTGAATTAGTAATATTTTCCTGATGGAAATTTACTGACATAAGTTTCATTCTCTCATGTAAATTCTTTCATCATCCGCCCGCGCGAAAGCCGGAAGGATCATCTTCAATTTCTGCGAAACAATAAAGCAAATAGAGATTTTGGTAGGAAATTTTGTGTGTTTTCTTCACTTTCAATTTCTTTGCGAAATATGAGATGTAAGATATCGCTGGGAGAATTGAAATTCACAAATAATTCAAGACCCATGTAGAAAATTCCTGTGCCACTCCGTCTTTCTTCATCCCACGGAGATTTTACTATGGCAGCAACTTTTACAGGCAAAGAATTTGCCAGACTTTGTGCCATAAGAAATAGTTTAGCTGCAACGAGAAATATGATAATAAGATCTTCATTTAATCTCTGTCGTAAGAAATTATTATGGTTTTTTTCTTCACCATGAAAATACTTTAGCGAAATCCTATACAAGTTTTAGGGGAGAAAATATTAAATTCTTCGAATTCCTTCCACGATCTCACGCATAATCATTCCACGCCTCCATCCACGGTAAAGTTACAGTATCATGCAGCATTCATACCATCACGTATTGCCAAATTGAACAATAATATCATACACCAGGGATTGTCTGATTTTATATGTCAGTGCGGAGGAAAACTTTTTCCAAAGAATTTCCTCGTCAGCCACAAGAAAGGATTCCTTTCTGTTATGTACAATTCATACTTCACAATATTTCACGTTTATTTTTAGGGGGCGAAAGCATATTTTTAGCAACACGAATTGTGAATAATAAGAAGCCATGCGGAGTCGAATGTTCGGCAAGTCACAGCAAATATATCCAATAACTGCAATCACTTTTCAATTTTTTTCTGTAGTGTCTTTTAGTACTATTGAAGGAAAGTTTCAAGCTTGGTTTCAAGTTCAAAAGTTCAATCCACTTTAAGCCATTGGCTTTCTCTGCCTACATCGATAAATTGAAGAATAGACGTCATTGAGGAAGAAGAGTCGCAATATCCGTATATTTATTATGTTCCAAAGCAATTTTCACCAACGGTGATTGCGTAGTTCAATGGTGCCAAACTGAACCCTTTTTCTCTCTAAATAAAACCTTCTTTTTTAATCTTCAATTTACGGCTATTGTGAAATGAGATGGAAGAAATGCGGAGAAATGAAGAATTTGTGGCCTTGTGTGCGGAGAAACCATGAAGAAAATTAAACTTTCAGACTTACATACGCCCCGGAATTTCCACAGAACCACCCATTTCCCAGAAAACCTCAGTCAGAGCCGTCTTTAAAAAACCCTTAGCAAAGAATTATTGCGCCAAGGGACACAATTTTCTTATTCCTCAGGCGCGATTCAAATGCGTTGAATTAGTATTAGACATTTTTTAAAGCCATGTGCACAAAGCGAGCTTTGAATTTATGTCACTGTGATATCATCGCATTGAACAAACTATTATATGGATCGACTGGTGTAATATTACACGTTCGCAATTGAATTGAATTGCAATAACGATAATGATACACGTTCCGCTGTGCAATGATTTGGGATATGCTCAGCGGAATTGGAAATTTAAGTTGGAGAGTTAATTTAGTAATTGCCAACAGTTTGACATGACTGGAGGCCCTAATTCCCAGTCAACTCCCAACAAACACGACAGTCACAGGTTTCGCATCGCGATTAGCATCGTAATGATGTTGGCTCATGGAAACGAGAGAATTCTCACCAAATTTCACCTTTTAGCGCCACCCCCGAAATTTCATCTCATTTTGCTCAGGAATTGGCCCACTTTATACCCTTATTGTGCTTCCCATTTTGCACAATGTGTGTTGACATTTCAAACACTATTACGTGTCGATAGGCAGTATCGCCACAAATATCCCTCCCAAAGTGCCAATTCTTTCACTCAAATTGCGTGAAATTTGCACACTGCAAAATCGTAGTTTGCTCAACTCTCCGACAAATTGTAAGTGAAACATGTTATTGAGCTGAAGGCATGAATATGTAATTTTACGCGTCATAATGTAAACTTTATGAACTCTGTCCTCAGTACAGTCATTCTCACTTAATATGTATTTTGCATTCCAGTCATAATTATGAATCTCATTGGGATACTGACATGGAGAATGAAGTTCAATTAATGCTGATATTATTACATTTAAATTGCCAATTCGATTGTTGATGACTCTGATAATCTCTATTTAGACAATTTAAATGAATATTCAGTTATTAGGATTATTACTCATAACTAAGTAGTCTAGTGCGAAATAATTTAAATAATATAATTGAACTGATGTGAGAAGCTTTCCCGGAATGTTATTACGCAGGTTTTAAATTAAATTTAACCAATCTAACTGTCTTTACCACAATTATATTCACACCACAAAAATTCTAACCCTCAACAAAACACACAGTAAAATTTATGGAACACAACACTTGATGATACTCGTGTTCAGAAGGCTTCTAATTTCTGCTATTCGTGTATGTAATTTTCTGGATATAAAAATTCATAGAAATATGTAACAAATTTCGGAATTACTGATGTATTGAAGTATTCTTAGCTTGAAACATTCTGAAACAATTACATGTTCTTATTATTCGCATAATCCTTTGACACTTGTTCCTGTTAACTATTTTCAAAGACATGCTTCACCTTTGAAATGAATTAAGTTAATGAAACATTTCGCAGAAAGGATTTTCAAGACATTTCCCTCCGATGCTTTCAAAGAAATTTAATTGCTTATCACGGTAATTGCAAAGGTTGGTAAAGAACGCTGAGAAACATTCGCCACAATTGCATAAGACGAACCACTTCGGTCTTTATGCAAGAATACACAACATCATAATAAATATTATCATAAAAACTGTGGTGATTCGCTGAGAGATAATTGAATTCAATAAATTTGCTATGCATTAAAAATGAACTTTCCAAGAGTAGTTTGTCCGACTTCAACGATGATTTTCATCCTTTTCCCACATGAGATATGTTCACAGAAGGGCTTTTGGCAAGAAGTTGGAAATACTTTAAGCTGCATTTAACAAGTGAACTTTTGAAAACAAGTGAACAATGGAAGAGCGTGAGATTCGCCAAAGCACTGCGAATAAGACTGTAAAGGAACCTTGAGAGAAGAGTCATATTTTGCAGCATTTTCCACTAGAGAAACTCACCATAACAGAGGCAAGAAAATTTTTCCCGGAAACACAATATAGAAGGCGAACCACAGCAGTTTGAAACATTGTGGCTTACGCCAATGTTACTTATTTTAATTCCGTTGTAAACATGATTTTTTCACAGTGTTGTTGGAATAATAATTTGATTTTCAGTAAAGTTTCTCGCTAATTTTGCTATTTCTCTGATGAACTTTAGCTTAATGAACTTAAGCTGGCGGTTATTTTGTTATTCCTCAGTAGCATAAAGCTCTATTTGTACGTTGAGTTATCCTGACAAGAGCTAATATATTTAGACCTTTTGCTTGCACCATGATTTAAACGGTATTCACAATCTATTATGAATCACTGTCGACACTCCTCGTCCTTCTACAAACACATAATTTCAAAGTTTAACTTGTACTGATGGAAAATGGGAGATGCCGTGCCGAAAGGATTGCTTTCTGCCACCCACACAATTTCTGACAATGTACTCGTAGATACCGCATCCTGCTAAATATTTTGCTGTGGTTTTGGCCGCCCTGTGGGCGTTTAAACAAGCCCTCACTGTCATTGTTTGGTTGCCTCTCGAATCATTTACAGTCGAAGGATGTGTGCCGTGCTCTCCGTCACTCTCGAATAAATCGACCTTCAATGGCTGAAAGGCGGGGAATTCGCTAAAAATGCCTTAACACACGTTTTACATATTCCCGGATGTGAAACTGAAGGAAAATACGAGTCATGGCGTGCTCTCTTTCAAATGCTAAATTTCTGTGTTTGATGGCAGACAGAAATGGAGACGCCTGCTGGTATGAAAATGGCATTCCAAGAGAGCTTCAAGTCATATGTCTAATATATTTATATCTTTTTGCATTTCCCATTACCATGGATATTGTAGATTTCTTAACTCTATTGCAACCAAATTCCGTAAATTTTCAGTATTCGCAAAAGTTCTTGTAATATATATATTATCGCCTTTAAGGGAATATCTAATCTAAATGAACCTAATTAAATGTTTCCGCAGTAAAAGAAAATTTACACGAAAGCGGATTGGAAACACTGTCGTGTACTGAAGTTCCTCTATCTCAACGTATAGTTAATTTCTTCACATCAAACAAATATTTAGTAGACAAAAGACTTTTAATACTCTTTTCAATTAACCAGTATCTTGATTCGAATAATTTGAAGGAAATAACATATTCTTGCGAGAGATTGAAAAT
Source organism: Phlebotomus argentipes (assembly GCF_947086385.1). NCBI lineage: Eukaryota > Metazoa > Arthropoda > Insecta > Diptera > Psychodidae > Phlebotomus > Phlebotomus argentipes. Next base: position 365,139 of record NW_026776181.1, on the reverse strand, counting down.
GAAGTGAAAGCAATAAAATCGATACAGATTACGTCTCACAATTTATAACCATATTTTTAATAAATCATGTAACACATGGCGTTGACAGGATGGTTCCTTAAAATCGTCCATCCTCAGACATCTTGTCGAATAAATGGGAAATTGCGATAATCAGACACCGGACGGCAGGAGGTGTTCCTCCGCACTAAATAAATCCCATGTTCTCCATCCAATGCACCGTGAAAGTTGAGAAATTGCAGTTGAGTTGCGAAATGAGAAAACTTCCTCCACCGCACAACTACAATTTCGTTAGACATTGAGACTATCTGAGAGCCTGTTTAACCCATGGAGCGCAATGAGAGAATGATCTAGGAGTTTGGTGGGTTGTTTTGTTTTCGCATTTGCATAATTGCACTTTAATTTGGCCCCAACACATCTCGTAAGTGGGTTCAAAGGGGGCAAGAAAGGGCGCATATGGCAAAGTGCTTTTGTGCTTTTTTGCTAGATCTTAAAGTGACCTCAAAATGCAATTTAACTGCTGTTTATAGCACTAAGAACGTTCCAAGAAAACTCCTCTTTGAAAGTAACTTTGAGAAGCCATGAAGGTAATTATTTTCATTATTGCTTCTCGAAAGAGGGGTGTGGGTGATTTACTTTGGAAGGCAACACCTGATTCTGTTTGTTCTGCCTTCAGGTTAACAAACATGAGTTGACAGTCACCTGCAAACGCTTTTCCATATATACGCCCAAGGAGTTGGTTGCAAGGGTGAGAATGGGAAGATTCAAATATAGCCTGTCATACAGCGGAAGAGATTATAATAATTGAATACAGCTCATGAAGCCCTCAAGGGAGTATCGCTAAAGTGAGTTTTCCCCGCCATTTGGTGCCTTCCGGCAATTTGGTCCTCTTAATTGACGCAGGTGGAAAGATGGTAATTGAACAAATTAGGCAATTTCATCGTCATGTGCCCTTTTGATTATTTCCCTGATTTTATCATAGGTTTTTGTCAATAGTCTGCGTACAGGAATTCATATAATTTCACTTTGAAAAGTTTCTTTCTTATCTCAAACTCAATCTGTACAGATATTCTTTCCAACATTGCATTTCCATATCAAAGGAACTGAATGATTTATTTCTTTAGCAATTGGCAAGCATGAGACTACAAAAAAAACACACACATATATATTGAATGAAACCCAATGAAACCTCTACTGATTGCGGGAATGTGTAAAAAGGATCATGAAAGGAAATTGGATGGAGTCTTCTGTGTTTCATCTCAGAAAAGTAAAGAGAATTTAAGTAGGTATTGGTTTGACTTGACAACATCAATAGGCCATGAAATCTGAGTATAAGAGAGAAAAGCATTTAACTTAGACCTCATCAGCCTACATATATGAAAACACACAATATTCTAATCAATTAATCTTCATAAGGCGGCGAAGAATTTCGCCAGAAAGAAATACGAGGATTAGGCTTTCCAAAGACTACTTCAATACCATTTGTTTTGTCCAATCACTAGAGATAGAATTTGCTTTCCAGCTGAGACTCTGTTCTGCCTCAGAAAGCGAGAGAACCAAGTATGCCTCGGCCTAACATCATGCCTGAAAATCTCGTAATCCTCATTCAAAAGAGCTTCACATTCTGACACGTTGACAACCAGAAAAAAACCACGAAAGTGCTCACAGTGAATTCATTTTCAACATACCTACTCCAACATTTTGCAAATTGTGATTAAAAGTCAGACGTTTCTTATTCAATGTCACTACATTTTAAGATTTCACACGGTATTGATTTTTCTTCCATGAACTTGACTTCATTGTCCTCAATCCTCTTTCAGAGCTTCTCGTCCTATTTATTGTAGACGAGAATTACGAGAGAAACTCAAATGATGGCACCATACAACAAGTCGATGCATTAAAGCATGGAATGAAAGCTTTTCCGCAAATACATTTTCTGTTTTGTGGGTATTTGCTGAGTCCTTCGAAGTAAATAAAATACTTTTTACGAGGTGATCCTCTAGTAGCGTGGCAAATAATTAGACATAAACCTTTTGTTCTTAGATGACTTTTATCGTGACTCCCATGCTCTCTGGCTTTATGTCGATGCATTTGGAAAAATTAACTCTTATCAAGCACTAAATTCGACCTATTCCAAAACAGTAAATTTTCTTTAGTTTCAAAAGAGTTAGTTAGTTAGTTTTAAAGTGCTACAATTTAGAACAAACTATGAAATTATTAGAAGAGAGGTTTTACTGGTGATTTTAATACAGACAAATTTGCTCCATTGTGATTTAGTGGTTCGCATTGAAAGCAATTTATCCCATATCCCTAAACTGGTAAATAGCGGAAAATCACTTTTCATGGAGTCGCGGAGGTGATAAAAGTGCAATAAAATCCTCTCAGGGTGTGATTTATGAACACAGCACTTTTATGTGAGTTCCCAACTGTAAAATTGTGTACATAATTTTGTAGTTTTAGTACTCAATTCAAAAGAGAGCGGAAGATACCAAATATCAAATATACAAATGACTCGTGAAAACTGGTGGAAAATTGCCGGATAAGGGCTTGGAAAATCGACGAGGGTGGAAAAATAATGTCGAAAAGGTGGCTAAGGGAATTTAAATATACGGATATCTTTGGAAGGCCCAGAGTTTATAGGTCTTCAACAAGCGATAAATTGCCTCTCTTTGGGAGACTGTCACAGATAAACTTTCTTCCGCATATTTTACGTATATTTGTCAGGAATGAAGAGAGGGGTATTTTCCCACCCCTCAAGGTGAAAATAGAGCATGACAATTCAGCCAAATACCACATCGATACCCTCGAGCGGAAATATCAACTCTCGCAACAGAGATGTTATCCGTTGCCAAGGGAATATGAATATAGGGAAGTTCACTCTGCTGATGGACACTGAGTGCCACATTGGCCACATTTTCATTCTCAACCCGTCTTTGTCCCTCTATGCCATTTTAATTAATTGCCCCATCACTTTGCACGATTGCTTTTGATCTTCGCCCGTGATTCAGTTTCAATTCGCATGAGGTTAAACTATATTTTCGCTTTTACCAGGCCATTGCCATACCTGAAAACCCACATCAATGAAGGTATTATCATGAGTTTCTTATGAGACAAATTTGCTCATTTTTACTAATTTCCCAATATCTTCACTGATGTGTGAATCAATTAAGAATAAAATGAATCATAGCTGAAATTGTTCAAAAGCGTAGAAGTAATTGGTGAATATGAACACTCTTCACATTTTCTGTTGAAGAAAAGAAAGGAAGTGAAAATAAGAAGAATTACATAATCTTTCACCCACCAAGAAATTATACAAGAAGAATGTGAATTACGCACAAAACGACAATGAAATTACAACGACGTTTGTCCCTCTATTATCATTTCAATCAATTGCGAAGAAGAAATGACGAGCCAGACACACAATCTAGTGGAAAATTGACTTTTCAGCGGGAGACATGGAAATTTCTAAACATCCAAAGTTAAAGAATTTAATATTGAATTCTATATATACAAACTTCACATGCAGACTTGTTAGCAATTTCCTTAATTTACTCACTCTTCTGGCTTTGAATACTTTGCGACAGGAGCCCTGGAATACCATAAAAGTTTGTCGTGTGAAATTTAAGAGAGATTTTCCAAACAGGTGTGAAAATAATAAGCAAAATGTACGTTATTCTTAATTTATTCCGTTGTATAGTCAATCCATAGCTTTGGCATAGAATATTATGGAGAAATTCCACGTCTTTTACATTAGAAAATTCTAATGCAATGGAACAGTGCAAAGACGCACAAAAGCAGCGTGAGAGGTCGTAGAGAAAATGAATAGAAAATATTGCCCTCCTGATGAAAGGTAAGAGTTATTTCTCTCTACAAACAAACATTGCTTTTTGTCTCTTTGCCACTGCTGAGACAAAAAGCTTTATGAGAAACGCACACAAGGCTTGAAAAGCATGCAAAAACTCAGAGAGAAATTGCTTCTCAAACGCCCCGGAGCTTTCCTGCTGAGAGACAATCGACGAATGTAATTTTTACGTTAAATGTTATTAATGGATATTCTTTTGGTCACAAAGAGTCATGTGAAATTGAATGGAAATGCCAGGGTGACAGATCAAAAGGAATTCACTATATGGTTTCCTCTTTATAGGGTCTTTCAAAACCCACATTCTGTTGTCCATCGAATTCCACTCTGATGAATTCATGACAAGTCACACTGGAAGAAATTGTGACCTTAAGTTCATTCCCCTCCATGTGAGATGGCATAATATGAGTATCTTTTGCTAAGCGCAAAATCAAACACGCCACCACTTGAGTTAATAGACGTTAGTGATGTTTTCCAGTAAATAAGTCTTCTGTAAAAGTGACAATTACTCAGAAGCTTATCTCCGCTTTAAATTGTACCAAAATCAGACGTATCAAATAAAGTAGAGATTTTATTAAATTCGTTCCATTCCATAGAAGTTTTGCAAAATGTTTTCAACAGTGCAAGCTTGCAAAAATGACTTCATGGCCTTTATCGTAGTCCTCATCATTTCTGGAAATGGGAAACCTCATGATTGCCAATGTTGCCTATATGCATATTTTCCTTGTTGAGTTTCATATCGTATATCGTTTTTCACAAATTTAAAAGCTTCCTTTTCACCAATCAAACGGATGTCATTATTCCATCCAATCTATTTTCCTAGTAGAGGAGAATGGAGAATGCTTCTCTAAGGCCACTTTAGAACGAATAAATCACAATATTCTACTATCGTTCTTTTTGGTATGGAAAATAAAAACTCATACTCGTCCAAATGCCAGAAAAATATGAAATACATGCATATTTAGGCATTAGATTAGGATTTAAAATTTTCGGTCCATGGAAGAAGACGCACGTTATCATGATTTTCAGGTTTGAGAAGAATAAGTATAATATAAATTTTTGAATGAAAAATTTTACCTTGTTTTTACTTTATTATTATCCTGTACTTATCTACCAGATAAACAGGGCAATCTGACATCCTAATTTGTTTCTCCGAGAGTTCAACATCCAGCGTTTGATTCTTTCTCACGTCTTCCTGGCGAGGTCTCAAGAGAACAATGCTCTTTCTTCCATCGATGGTGCAGTTGATGTATTTTAATCCAAAGTATTCGCTGATTTCGTCAGCTGTAATCCTCGTATAGTTGATTGGCGTTTTCACCGACTCCTCTGAGAAGACTATAGTCTGTTCAGGATTAGATTCTTCCAAAGATTCATTCCAATCGATGGTCGTTGAGGGAGTTTTTATAAACTTCTTCTTCTCTTCTGGACTTTGCTTGGCATTTCCATCATTAGAATCTGAACTGTCGTTTTCTATCAAGGATTGCAGGTGTTTCTGGGTGTCTTCATGGTTGTCATCATAAACCAGTTTCTGTCTAGGTCCTCTCCGTCCTCTCCCGTCTTCTTCAGCATCTTTCAATGCCAGTCGCCTCTTCTTGAAGGTGAATTTATTCTCTGAACTGCTCGTGTAAAGAATATCAAGACGAGACATTCTCTTCTGTCCTCGGGAACAGCTCCCAGAATCTTTTGTTTGTGTCTTCACAGGGTTCTCAAGAAGATCATCTAAGTCACTGTCTGAAGACTCCTTGCCAGACTGTTTTGCTCGTTTGGGTATTGCGTGCCTGGAGATGTTCGCTACCAACTTCCTGGCAGATGCTGTAAGTGGCTGGAAGTCTTGTGAGGATCCTATAACCTCACTTTCGTCACTTTCCCGCCCCGAAGATGAAGACTCAATGCGATTCCAGCGTTTCTTCAATTTGCATAATCCTGAATGTTTATCAAGTGTCACGTTTGTTAAATTTGCTTCTTTGTTGCTCATATTCACAGTCACAACTTAAATTACAAGATAAAATTGAGAAAATACGGCATTTACAAATTTATGCGCAATGTTTATGTTTTGTATCCAATGACATCTGGAAAGCGAAATGGAAGTGCCGAGTGGAAGTTTCTTGGAAAGTATCGCGAAGGTTCTCTGAGGGCTTGTTCTGCCGTAAGTCTTGCACATTTTCTCCATATTTTCACCTGTTTCGCTGTGGTATTTGGGGTGCACAATGACAACGTATACTGAAGATTATCTAAAGCAAAAACTTACTGAAAAATTAGAAGCGATTCACGTGGTAAGTGACCCTTGATGACGTATCGCGTTTTTGACTTCCAGTCCGGGTGTTCTGGTCAGAGCAGAGGTCAAAGATGAATCAAAAGTGGGCTGTTGTGATGTGTATCGTGGGATTTGGGGCCTTCCTCAGAGCCACAGTGTCTCTACACTCTTACTCCGGTGCTGGGAAGCCTCCGATGTATGGAGATTTCGAGGCTCAGCGTCACTGGCAGGAAATTACAACAAATCTTCCGGTGAAGGAGTGGTACAGGAACTCCACGGACAATGATCTGCTCTACTGGGGTCTGGACTATCCACCCTTGACTGCCTATCACAGCTGGGCATGCGGAAAGGTTGCTCAGTTGATAGATCCCGCCTTTGTACAGTTGAGAACATCAAGAGGAATCACCAGTGATGCTCACAAACTCTTCATGAGACTCAGTGTCTTCCTGGCTGACCTGCTAATCTATCTCCCGGCCGTCTTTTGGGGCTGCTCCGCCGTGTGGAAGCAGATCCGGATAGAAAAGGCGCCGGCCAGTTGGAAAATTCTGCACTTGTTGCTTGCTATGAGCTTCCCAGGACAAATTCTGATAGACAACGGCCACTTTCAGTACAATAACATCTCTCTGGGACTCACAATATGGGCAATTGCGTCTCTCCTGCACGATCACCTCTTCCTGGCCTCGCTTCTCTTCACCTTAGCGCTGAACTACAAGCAAATGTCTCTTTATCATGCTCTGCCTTTCTTCTTTCTCCTCCTGGCGAAGTGTCTGCCTGGCCAGAGGAACAAGATTGGCTGTGGAGGAGCTCTTAAGAGACTTCTAGGTATTGGAGGAGTTGTTATGATGACATTTGCTATCTTGTGGCTTCCCTGGCTCGGCGATTTCGAGGATTTGCAACAAGTGGTGAAAAGAATTTTCCCGTTCAATAGAGGACTGTTTGAGGATAAAGTGGCCAATTTCTGGTGCACTTTCAACGCAATCTTCAAATTTAAGTGAGTATCTGGCATTTTATATTCTTTCGCCAATGTTGGTCTAAGCGGAAATTCTTTTCAGGGATGCAATTCCCAAGGAGAAAATGGCTCTCTACTGTCTCAGCACAACGATGGCTTCTGTCTTGCCCAGCTGCATTCATCCCTTCTTCAGTCCCACAAAGAGAAACTTTCTGCTCTCGCTGATCAACTCATCACTGGGATTCTTCCTCTTCTCGTTTCAAGTCCACGAGAAATCCATTCTTCTGGTCACAGTGCCTGTTATTCTGACGTTTCCTCTGGATCCAATCGTTTGCTTTTGGTTCCTGAATATTGCCACCTTCAGCATGATGCCTTTGCTGCAGAAAGACGGTCTCTATACTGCCTTCCTGGGCCTCCAAGGCATCTTTCTCCTCAGCATTAGGCTATATCATCTGTTGGGATCAAAGAGCGACAAGAGTACACTGGATTTCTTCCACCTGAGGCAGTTTAACCAACACAAGAAAACTAGTTGGAGAGACACTTTAACCATTTGGGGTTTCTATTTATCACTTGCCGGACAAATAGCACTCTTGATAGGACAAGAATTCATCAAAGCACCGGAAAATCTGCCTTACCTCTTTCCTTACCTGATATCAGCTTACAGCGGTGTACATTTTATGGCATTCTTCCTGTATTTCAACTTAATTCAATTGTTTCATAAGTAAATACATGCCACTCCTGAATTACTTCCTGCCTTTTAATCTGACTGCAACTGTACATCAAAATTCCTGAAAGTTTATACGTGAATTTCTCTGTTGCAGGAAGTCGTGGACGAATCTGACGGATGTGGGGGAAAGTTCAGCGCGATTGTAGTTTCTCCATTGTTTGAAGGGAAATCCCATCTTCAAAGGCATCGATTGGTGAACAGCGCTCTGGCGGAGGAGCTCAAGACAATTCATGCTTTCTCCCAGAAGACTTACACGCCAGCACAGTGGACTGAAGCTAAGCAGTAGTGTGTGAATAAAGGCCCAGCGGTTCCCAAATTGTCTTTATCTTCGGAAGAATGGTTAAATTCGAGGTCTCCGCTCCAGGAAAGGTGATCCTGCACGGAGAGCATTCAGTAGTTTATGGGAAACCAGCAGTGGCAGGAGTGGTGCAAGTCAGGAATACGCTCATATTCGAGGTAAATTCTCGTTATTTTATTGAATCTAATGCTTTTCAAAATACTTCTATTCACACCATTCACACATGATTGCCTTTTGTTGATGCCTTCAATTGTTTTCATTTCAGGAAAACAATGCCCATCTTGTGATTATTTCCTTTCCGAAAATCGGCTTAGATTCTGTCTCTATTCCTCTGGATCTTGTCAACAAATTTCTGGCCAATTGTGAAAGAAAGTACAGCGCCTTGAAGCTTCCTGATGAGCTCAACCATGATGTGTTCATGGGTGAAGTGCGTCAATTTGTTGAAGAGAATGTGAAACTGGCCAGAAAAGAGGCTTTGAATGGGAGAGAACTGGATTCTCTCTCAGCCTTTGTCTACCTCTTGATGGGAATTCTAATTGAGGGGAATATTAAAAGTTTGCAGAATGGATTCAGCATTGATTTAAAAACAGAGATGAGCATTGGGGCTGGTTTGGGAAGTTCTGCGAGCTTTGGAGTTTGTCTAGCGGCAGCATTTTGTCTTTTGGTCAGGTATTTACAACAAAAAAAAACCAGTTAGAAAGAAGGGTGTTTAAAGAATTTCCCTTGATTTGCAGGATTTTGGAAAAGCCGAGCTTCCTGGAGGACTACAAAAATTTCAGTGATGATGAGCAACATTGTATAAAGAAGAAGATCTCTTCTTGGGCCTTTTACTCGGAGAAAATCATGCATGGCAATCCATCTGGACTGGATAATACAATCTGTACTTTCGGGAATGTGGTGAAATTTTACAAGGGTGTGCCTCCGGTGGACGTGAAACTGACTTGCTCCCTGCCTATCCTATTGGTGGACTCCAGAGTTGGACGCAGCACTGCGAAGCTGGTGGAAAAAGTTGCTGACCTGCGATCCAGACATCCGAAACTCGTGGACAGCATTCTTGAGGCTATGAAACATCTCGTGGAGGACGCCGTGGATATTCTGGAGCACATAACGCACATCACGGATACTGAAAATTTTCAGAAACTTGAGGTTCGAAGAGTTCTTTTCATGTATGAAAGTAAAAATTAATGCCGTGTTTTGTTTGCAGAATCTCGTCTCTATGAACAACAATTTGTTGAGATCCCTCGGAGTGTCACATCCGGCTCTCGAGAAGATCTTCATGATTGCTGAGAAGTATGGATTCCACGCGAAGCTTTCTGGAGCCGGTGGAGGCGGATTTGCAATGATTCTCCTGCCGAGTTGGAATATTCATGAGATGAAAAACTTCCGTCAACTGAAGGATGACCTGGAGAAGAGTGATTTTCAGTGGATTCTCACGGGATTGGGTGGTGAAGGATTGACTTTCAAGGATTTGTAATATGTTTCGTACAGTATTTTTTTACACTGTGGTTACGGTTTTGGTGGTTTTTTTTAAATATACGTAAGAACAGTTTGGGAACGGATTCCGCATTTCACTGGAAATCGATCTGGAAAGTGCTGACAACTCGATTGTCAAATAAAAGAGTTTCTTAGTCACGCTGAAGGTGAATTTAAAGGATTTCTCCGTGAATTTCCCGAGAAAATCGAGTAAATATTGTATTATTTGTGGTTGCAGTACGTGCAAGAAGGTCTCAAGATGCTGATTAAAGTAAAGGTGAGGCAATTGAGGTCTTTGATATCAAAGTCCGGAACACTAGCTGAGTTGTCTTCTTGCAGACTCTCACCGGGAAAGAGATTGAAATTGATATAGAGCCCACAGACAAGGTGGACAGGATCAAGGAGCGCGTTGAGGAAAAGGAAGGAATTCCGCCACAGCAACAGAGATTGATCTTTTCCGGAAAACAAATGTAAGTAATTTGCTTCTCAACTTTTCTCTCGCTTCTGTGTGCTATTTGATAGTTTAGTCGAGAGTTTTGCCATTTTTACTGATCTCTTCTTCTTCTGGGCAGGAATGATGACAAAACAGCGGCAGATTACAAGGTTCAAGGAGGTTCTGTGTTGCATCTTGTCTTGGCTCTACGTGGTGGTTCATCTCAATTTCAATAAATTTGATTAAGTTCGCTTCTCACTAAAGACTTTCTTTTTCATTTGTCTGTCTACTTAAGCATTTTTGGGCATCTTCTCTGCAATATCATTGAAAAAGTAGCTGTGAGATAAAATGAGTATGATTGAGCATCTCTGGAAGGAAATTCATTGGAAAGCGTGATGTTTGCAATTCAGCGTCACTGGAAGTGTCAATACCACGTGGTTTTTGTTTTGCTTTTTCTGTGTGAAAATGGCTCGTAAATTTCTGGATATATTGAGCGAATATTCAGCAATTCTAGCTGATAATGGTGGTAAAAATATCCTTAATCGCCCTTGAAATCATTATAATATGACAAATTATTATTTCAGGTGTAAAAAGCGAAGGAGATCTAGTTGAAGAAAAAGTGCGCCTCTTTGAAAAACACATCGAAAGAAAGTTTGAAGAGAATGTGCCAAGCGAGAGGAAATTGACGCTTTTCCTCTGTGATATACTTATGTATATTGCTACAGATGATGAAGCAGTTATTTCTAAGGAAGATAATGACTTGATATATTTGGGATTAATGGAAATTGTACTGCACGGAATATGCAGAAGTCTACCGGAAAGCATAAATCCGCGGAATGTCCTGAAAAGGACGGAGATTGACATCACGTCTGTCTCTATAGATTATATTCCCCTACAATTCATTGAGGAATGCGTTTCTACAATTGAAATTGTGCTCAGGATGAGAAATTTTTCAACAGATCAATCTCTAGAGATGGTTTGTCTACATCAAATTGCCAGTTTAGTGTACATAAAAGCAACTAAGAAGAGTTCCAAGATCCTTTCTGAGCGCAATTTGCTCACAAACCCCGAAGGGGTGATCAAAAAGGACCTTTTGATGAGATATCTTCTTCTATTGAAAGGCTCTCCTCAACTTCCCAGGGAGTTTTCACAAGTCTTGCATGAAGAACTGACAAGGCTGCTTCATCTTCCTGGAGGATTTCTCTCACTGGCCAATAATATTGTCGCGTCAAAGGAACAAAACTCTCCTCAATGGAAGAAATGTGAGACACTGGCAAAAATAATCGCTTCTCCAGGTCATGGAAGTTCGTTTTATCTCTTCATCGTTGAGGAAATTGCTTCTGAAGCCGTAGATGCGATTGAGAGAGGAGATGATCTCATTGTGGAAGCTTCAATTGTTTGTTTGAATTCCCTTCATGGGGTGAAGAGCAAGGGAGTGAAGAGAAGAGTTGAAGAAATATTCGTTGGAACCTTCAAGAGACTCTCAGATCCTGAGGAAAGCCTCACAGGCGTGATTCTATTGGACAACAAAGCATTAACGAGCAATTTGAAGCTAAATGCAAGAGCATTTAGAGGATCAGTTTCCGGAGCTAAGAGTAGTATCTTGGTGAATGTTCTTCCTATTCTATTTGAACTTCACGCAAAGTTTCCAGATAACTGTTTTCACCAAGAAATCCTCAAGGATCTCATTGTGAAGTGCCTCAGCAATAGAAGTGATGAAGAACTACATAAATTAGTGGAGATTTTTCTCTTTGGGGAGAATCATCCTAATCTTTTGAGGCTTCATCCTCGAGTTATGGTGAAAGAGATGAGGAAAGGTGAGTTTTCCATTCAAATAGGACCAGTGGAAGACATACAAGAGATGGAAACGTCGGGAAATCTATTGAAGATTCTCAAGCAATCCAATCACAACCTGTTGACATACAATGTCTTGAAAATACTTTTTGGATTGTTTGAAAAATGCCTTCAAGAAAAGACGAAGCAGCCAGAATTGGGTCTTCTAGAAGCTGAAGATGTGCATCAAGTGATTGAAGAAACTTTCAAACGAAAAACTCTACTGATAGTGAGCCTCTCTGAACTGTTAAGCTTCCAGCCAATTCATTTTCTCTTGCGAGAGAATCCTCAGGATATTGTGCCATTTATACTCAATGTTTTTCGGAATGAAGCTGAAAAGGATCTTAAAGAGGAAGTGGACACAGAAACTGTGATTATTCTGATGTCAATTTTAAGGGAATTTGTAGCGGCAGAAAAGACAGAGGCATTCAGGACAGAATTGATAAAACTTTTGCGGACAATCCAATCGAAAACCCAAGAAATCTCTCAATACATCGATATATTCTTGGAGGAAATCATAGACGAAAAGAAGAGCACCACCGTGAAGTCAAAGTTCCAGGAAGTCCGTCAGCTGTGCGATGAGAAAATGCCCCACATTAGAGTTTACGGGATGAGCGAGATGATCAAATTGATTGAACAGAAAGACGTGGAAACTCTTGCAAATCTTCACTCAATATTTCACGTGGTTTTGCAATATCTATCAGATGAGGATTCCTATTCCTTCCTCACCTGTATTCGCCTTCTCGTCTTGCTGACAATGTACCTGAATGAGACAGCAATTGAAACTCTTGTTCATGAATACGAAAACCCGGATAAAGAAATGGACTTCAGACTGAAAGTAGGAGAAGTGATTGTAAAGATCACTGAAAGTTTGGGTCAAATGGCGTTCAAATTTAAAGGAATTCTCATCAGTTGCTTCTTGAGAGGCTCTGGAAATCCTCATAACGAATTTCGGACATCTTCGCTGTACAATCTAGGCAACATTTGTCGACTTTTGACATACCAAATTCACAATTTCTTCCATGAAATGATCAACACAATCTATTCCATTCTGCAGACAGACAAATATCTGCCTAGCCGAAGAGCCGCAATTCTCACTCTTGCTCAAATACTCGAGGGTGTGGACAATCTGCTAGACTTCCAAGATTTCCTGCTGCCAACATATCGCCTTCTGAAAAGCGTGAAGGAAACAGAGGTAGATGAGCGGTGTCGAATTCATGCGGAAAATGGGTTAAAAGTACTGAACGAGAAAGTTAAGAAAAGTTTACATTCTGAGGCGAAAATGCAGAAAGAGATTAAGATCTTTGGCATAAAAGATGAGGAGAAGCGAGAGAGGACATCAATATTGGAGATTTAATGAACATAAAATGCAGTGAAACAGAAAAATACAAGAAATTTGCCAATAAAATGATTTTCTCAATTTTTATTAAGTGCTTCACAAAATTTCATATTGCTTAAAATGTATAGAATATCAGACTTTGGAGTTTTGGGAGAATCTCAAATTTTTCGTTCTATTGAACGAGATTTCCGATACTTTTGAGTCCCATTGTGAGCATTGGAGCATTGTGGAGGAGAATTCCTATGCCCTGTTATCTTGAATCAAACAGAAGTCGAGCGCGGCGAGATGCTTTCCATTTGATAAGACAAGAGAGCATATTGGGGAGTTGTGCATCGGGACGCGAAGACTATATTTACATGGTTTGTCGATCATCATGGCATAAATCTATCAGCGGTGAAAGTTAATTGCTTCTTCAGTTCCTTTTGTCTCAATTCGCGCTTCACGAGGTAAATGAGGCTTCCCATTGTGATCAATGATAGAGAGACAGCAATGACGATGCCTGTGTAGCCACGACCGGATGACATTTCATCTCCTGCTGTCCTGTCGTTAGCATGATCATCGATTAGACGAGAAAACTTCGCTTGACTGAAGAAATCATTGTCAGGGATTAAATTCGCAACTTCCACCTCACGATCGGGATCATTCTCCTTCGTGATCAACTCATTTCGATGCACCATCTTGAAGTTTCTTTCCCTAGCATTCCTTGCGGACTCTTTGTGCCACTCCGGAGACATCACGGTGGCTCCTCCGCGTCCAGGAACCGCGAAACTCGCTCTCACGGTCAGTGTTTCCGGCTGATATGTACACACGACGACGAAACGTCGCGTGCTGTGCGTGAAGATTCCGAGGTTCTCTTGAACAGTAATCAACGTCTTCACTGTATAGTCCTCTTGATTCACGCGACTGCCACACTTTTCGTGATCTATGCGCATTGTATAGCTGGAGCGAGGATCCTGTATATCTCCTTCAATGCCACAATCACTGCCCTCAGCGATGATGCGTCCACCAAAATAGGGTCCAGTTTCCACTTCAATTTCAGAAGCGTTCGGGAGGCACTTTGTGGCATGAGCGGCAACTGAAAGATGCGAAAGATGAGCACATTTTTCAATAATCCCTTAATTAAAAAGATAAATTCTTTACTCACATCCTTTAGTGGGAATTATGATTGTCTGTCCGCGAAATGCCTTATCATCTAGGCTGTTCTCGTCACTGAAATCATCTGATCTGGGCGATGGTCCTCTGGTTTCTGCTGTCTTCTGCTCTTTCACGTGAAATGTGTATTTCGTGGCCATGCGCAGATTGTCGATGACCATTGAGAACTGCCTTCGCTGCCGGGAGTTGGGAATTTCATTGTCCTGAAACACCTTCGATTTGCATCTGTGAGCGCCCCAGGTTTGCATTTCGCAGTAGAAGACAGTGAAGGCGGGTGCAGAGGGCGAAGGCTCCTGTTGGGCCACCTCTTCGATCTCCCATGTGAGATTCACGGAACGATAGCTGGGCTCTCCTGACAGCGATTTGATGTCTGTGTGCACCGAAAAAGAAGTTCAATGTTAATTGCACTTTCGTGTCTGGTGGCTGGCAAGACAATGGGCTCAGAAGTGATTCAAGGCATAGACGCGACAACATGAATGAATTATTCATCGGCACATTCCCGTTAGACCTTTCATGTTATTGAATGCTTTCTCGTCCCCGTGGATCATTTCTTCTCGTGACACCATAGAAAGAGCCCTTTTGCGAGGCAATCCGTCAAATTGCTCCACAAGGTGTCGGATTGTCGGATCTACTGAAGTAATCCGCCAGTGAGAACTCGTCAATTGAATGTCTGGAAGCGAAAGACAATGCCTCGACTAATTTGTTAGAAGACTTTTTGATTAATCTTCCCACACAGGAAGAATCCAACAAATTATTGTCATTCCAACACGCCGCCAAAGAGTCTGTGGAATTACTCATTTCTTTTACTGTGCTTGTAAATTTTATTGCTAGAAATTATGCTGGTAAATTAGCTGCTGAAGCACATTCATGACATTGCAAGCGTAATTCCAACACAGGCATCGATATGATGAACTGCGGGAAGATTAGGTTTCAATTGAGGTTTTTTCTGGGTTGAAACGTGCAGCGATTGACGCAATAAAATGATATGGATTTCAAAGATAATTATGGGCCTGAATGAGCTGAAGAAATCAATATGAAAGACATTACCAGTTTGATTTATGTGGGAAAAAATGATGTTCTATGTAGAATAGTTGAAAATCAAGTTCATAAAATATTCATCCGACTCATTGGCAAGTCTCCAAAATACATACTTTTTATTAATTTGCCTTGAAATGCCTCCTCATTTTCATAGAAACAGTAATAGAAGTATCTCAACACATTCACAGAATGACATAGAATTTCAATAATGTTTCTGAATACATTGTTTATGACGATCTGGATTGGATCATCCAAGTGCAAGGTGAACTCAGTATTGTCTGAGTATGTAGGCGAGATACCAAAGAAGGAATCTCGTTTCTTAGTTTTTCACAATGATTTCATTTGATTTTTGTCTCTATTAACGTTCAGTTGTGCTTTGTACATTATGCTAGTGATCAAGTTAGTTTTCTTAGTGATTTTCGCTGCAGCTGGTGAGTGTAATAATGATAATCGCTGAAATGAAAGGGACTAAAAGTTTGTAAAAATTCCCAGTCAGTGCCTTGGATTGCTACTATTGCAAGAGTGAAGATCACGGGGATAAATGCATCAATGATACTTCCCAATGGACCGTGATGACATGCCAACCTCACGAAATAGCGTGCTATATAAGACTTCGTCGCGAAAAAGGTACTTAAAATTGGATTTAAAATCGAATGCAGAACAATATTTTTCTGTGGATCAATTTTCAGAGTATGATTTGGATGGATTCGCTGAAAGAGGATGCGCTCTAAATTTGAACTTCTGCAAGGATTTACTTGGGCAACTGGGAGCAAGAAGACAGCTTCAATATTATGAAAGTTGTGGAGTGTGCAACAGAGCGAAATGCAACATTATTAATGCTTTGGAGATAAATTCTTCAGGAAGGAACACGATGAATATTCTCTCACTTCTGTTGCCTTTCCTTCTGATTGCTACAAAGATTTAAATATGAGAAAATTCCTCAATCACCATTTATGTATATAAATAATCTTGCTAGTACCAAAGGATTGAGCGGAGTGAGAATTAAAACTATTAAAAATAAATGATAACATACCATCAGGCAAGAGAGTTTATTCACACAGGAAACGAGTGGATCCCGAAATAGCAAATATGTAATATTCCTCCTCTTCTGTCACTCATATGGATGTCATAAATACTATTGAGATGATCGGCGGGTAATAAAGAAAAGTGCAAGGTAAACTCAAGAGTAGGCGAAAGCCAAAAATGGATCCACGCTCGAAACTTGATTTTTCACAATAATCTCATTTGACTCTTGACGCTGCTCGCTTTCAGTCGTGCTTTTCAATGATGTCAGTGATCAAGCTGTTTCTCTTCACATTGCTCGTTGCAACGGGTGAGTGCCAAAAATTGTCAAATATTCATTAATCAAGTCAATAACTCATGAAATCTTCCAGCGAGTGCCCTGGATTGCTTCTACTGCAAAAGTGACGATTACGGGAATAAATGCGTTAAGAATGACACCTCCCAATGGACCGTAATGACATGCCCACCTACCGAAAAAGCGTGCTTTATAAGGCTCCAGCGGAATACAAGTATTACATAAGTCTATTACAATCGAAGGTGGGAGGGAATTCTGTATAAAATGTGTGTCACTTTACTTTTCAGGAGATGACAGCGAAGGAATTGCCGAGAGAGGATGTGCTGAGAATCTGGATTTCTGCAGGGATCTCTTGGGTCCGTTAGGCGTCAGTTTTCGCTACTATGAAAGCTGTGGCATATGCAATGTGGCTAAGTGCAATAACATCAGTGCTTTGGACATAAGTTCTTCCATGAGAAATTCCCTCAATGTCCCTTTACTTCTCCTGTCCCTTTTGATGATTGTGAAGAGAATCTTCATGGGATAATGCATGTTTTAAAGCGAGAAATCGTTACCATTAAACTGTAAATAAACTGGTGCTTATAATCCTAAAATAAAGCGCGAGTGATTGTAACAACTAAAAATAAAGTGGTCAGCTAGGATGATGAGAGTTTGATCAAAAATAGCACAGAAAAGTTTGTACAGTGACGTGTAAAACTGTCCAGGGGATTTTAATCAGATTTTTATTGACACAATTAAGGTGATTTTTTCTGTTATTTAAGTCTTGAAATATTGAAAATTACCTACTCATAATTTTGCTAAACTTTTGTATTTTCTCTATGAAATTCTATCATTCAGAATATTTTCATTTATAATTCAAACAACAAATCCTTATACTTACATTTTTGGTGAACTATAGGCGATTGTATTGTATCAACATTATATTGAATAAAAAGTTCCGCCAAAGAAAACTAACTGATAAAGGAGAATTTGTCGTCTTTATTTCATTCATCATTTTCCACACAACATCTTAGACATCATAAAAATGGGTAGCAAAAACAGGAAGATATTCAAAGATGATCTTTGCGAAGAATTCATATTCAAGGCATTTCTAGAATTGCATTTTGATTGATTGCAAACGTGACAATTGAGAGCGATGCGAGCACTTCGATAACTCTTATCTATCCCTATAAGGTTTTTGCAATGGTTCATATCTGGAGCGCACCCTCTTTCAGCTAATCCAATCGTATGATTATCTGACAAGAAATAGGTTTTATTATTAGTCCTGTTAAAACAATTCAATAGGATTAATACCTGATTGACGTTGTAGAAATATATAGCACACTGTCATGTCAGGAGGACATTCTAGCAATTGCCATTCAGAAGTATTGTTAATGCATTTACTCCCGTATTCCTCACTTTTACAATGGTAGCATTCCAGAGCGTTGGCTATAAGGTTTCACGGAATTAGCGTTTTCATATCCAATAAATATATTTGTGACTCTCACCTGCTCCAGCAAGCGCGAATATTAAAAGCAACTTGATCGCTGTCATGATTCGAAAGTGACTAAATGCACTCTAGAAACTGACTTCAATTTTATACGTATATGAGCATTTCAGTTTCAAGATATGACTGTTTACCTTGCACTCATAGATTAAACTAATAATCATCATACTATGTATTGTGGTCGTGAATCAGCGGAAGAGACGCCATGCAATTCATATCCACCTTGTGTCTGATCAATTCTTTGGCTATAGCGCCAACGCCAATTTAATGCTCTTAATTCAACTCTCACGGCTGTACATCTCAATTAGATGAGCGAGAAGAGGTAGAATCTTGTCCGTTACTTCAATTTTGACTATACGTATAGTGAATTCCTTCTGCACAATAAGTCTTCTCAATTTATGATGCAATAGAAGAATCACTATTGTTCTCAAATGAGGTGTCATTTGTTGAGTCTTCTGGGAATGGTTTTGGGAAGTGGTCAAGAAGAATTTTCTCCACTTCTTCACCGTCTCCATTGTGCCATGGGTTCAGCACCAGCAAAGACGCTAAGAGACACGTACTGCCTCCTTAGTTGTTTCTTGATTGATGGGTTTAACAGTCAGAACCACTGAAATTATGTCATGATTCTTGTGAATTGAATTACGACACTGATAGTGATCACTCAATTCTCAGCTCTGAACAATTACTCTTATCTTGTTCAGTTTTGGAGTGAGTCTCCCCTCAATTATAATTTACAGTTCCACTGACACATTGTGAGAAATGGCGAGAAGAGGTTCTTTCTTTAACCCAAAGAGAAAATTTGCAAATTTGTGATGCAAAGTATACTATAGAAAGAGGAATAGTCTCATTAGAATATTTCAATTTGTCGGGATCTTCTCAACTTTGGTGGCCAATTTTAGTAATGAATGTCACTCTGTCGGTATTTTCCAGTTCTCGAATAAAATTGTATGTAAAATCATTCAGTTAGGATTACTAACAACTTTATTTGCTATTAATATTAATAAATCATCTAGCAAACATCAGAATCCTCAGTTTTACGATTGCATCATTGAATATGAAGAGGTAAAAGATATTGAGGAGAAATGAGAAAATTATCTGTACCAACATACGCACAATTCAATGCAAAAGGAAAATGAAGCAGCGAAGAAGAGGTAAAAACGGTTAATGGATGCTTATGGACAATTCTTATGGTAAGAAGTCCAACGCTGTTCCTCCTCTAGTTGAGCCTCTTTGCCTCCCATTATGTGTGGATGTGGGCTATAAAATGAATTAATAAATTTTCTTGCTTCTCCACACAGCCGCGAAAGTGAGAGTTTCAAGAGTCCTCAGTGAAGAATGATTCATTGCCGCAAGAGGTTGACAAGATAATTACTAAGCCATACCCCTCAATTTCTTGCCCATATCACTGGCATCAGGCGGAATCGCATTAGATAAAGTGGTGCAATTGAAAAGCGGGTGAGCCATGGCAATGTAATCGTTGATATCCAATTGCGCGCCCTATTTCAGAGTTGGATTCCAGAAGTTAATCAGCAATGAATTTAACACCATTCGTTCTCCTTTCATCGCTGGCAATTTCCTCTGTGCCACTCGTGGAGAAGTTAATTGAAATTCATCAATTCAATTACAACACGTCAAAGACTACACTCGTGATCGTTAACAGCTCTGCGGAATCTTCAGGAATAGATAAATTCCTGAGTAGTGCTACGAATGTCCCTTTCGCCTCGTCAATTATTGACCGGAATTACAGAGTGACAAAGAAGTTGCGGTACCTGAGATGGTTGCCAGAATGCTTCACGGATGCTGTGGCTTTTTGTGATGATCTTCTACAGTGTCTTCAATTCATTCAGAAAATTTTTCAAGAATTCACAATTAATCCTCGATCAATGTTTACAATTGTTATCCAGACTTATCATTTCGAGAGTCGTGTCGACATACTTGACAACTTGAGCAGATTTTTCACAGATTGTTGGTCACTTAATATGATTCAAGTGGTTGTTTTGATGACAAACCCAGAGAAGAATGACGAAACTCTAGCCTTTTCCTATCATCCTTACAAAGATGATATGTTTATCGATTTGACTAATGAGTAAGATTTCCTTGAAAATATATTTTTTGTATGTTTTTGTATAAAAGTGTGTTACTTTAATTATAGAAAACCACAAAATTATTTTCCAAGAGACAAAATGCGTAATCTCTATGGAAAACCATTTAAAATGTCTCTCTTCAACTTGGAACCAAAGGCAATCAATGTTAGTCGTTCTGATAAGATTGAAGAGCAAAACTGGAGAGGAACTGATGGAAGGCTGTGGAAGGAAATCCCAGATTACCTCAATGCGTCTATAGAGCTAATTTCTCCCAATGGAACTGAAAAATTCGGGTACGTTTGAAAGTATTTGCTATTTTTGTGTTTTTTGTTATTTATCTTGAAATCAAATTTGAGATAATGGAAATTAAAATTTTTGTTGTTATTTTTCATTGAGATTCCCAATCACTTTCTCAAAATCCCAATCTTTTTTAACACAGACAAAACAAATGCTTATTTACTTAATTGTATTGCATTGATTTTCTATCGTAATGCGCAATGGAAGGAAATAGGGGCTATTGATAAGTTCGTGTATAAACGCAAAATCAATATTACGAAATTAAGATTTGTGTATGTATTGAATTGTTTTGCAATATTTCAGTAAAATCTATTTTTCAATTTCAGCTTTGAAGAGTTTTTCAATCAAACTTGTGGCGTAATTAAGGGTGGAGCGGCAGCTGATGTTGCTAATCGGAGGGCGGATATTGCTCTCAACACTCGCAGCCTTATTCCATCGTTCCATGTAGAGAGTCTCTATCCATTCCTAGAAGATCCGGTTGTTGTTATCGTGCCGAAAGCTGAGACGATTCCCATGTCGCTTAATTTCTTACGAACCTTTGACCACGAGTCGAAGATCCTGATCTTCATCTCGTATTGCCTCACTCTGGCCGTCAATGCGGTGTTCAGAAAACAGAGCAGAAGAGATGGAGGCAGATCACTTCGTGCCTTCAGTTCGTCTTTTGTAGAGACTACTTCTGTCTTTTTCTGGACATCCACTCACTCTCCGCCCCGTCGTCACGCGCATCGCATTTCTTTTATCGCATGGTCAATGTTCAGCTTCCTGATCCTCAACGCCTTCGTGAGTCGTCTAACGAGCATCTTTATTGCGCCCTTTTATGAGGATGACATCAACACGGTGTATCAACTTGCGGCCAGCAAGTTTAGAGTTGGCATCTTAAGCAATAGAGTCAGCTTGATGGAGCTTTACAGAAATAAATCGATTCTGGGTGAGGAATATGCAGGAATTCCTGAGAAGTATTTCACGATCAAATCGCAGAGTGACATGATAAGGATGATCGACGCTAATACACCTCAAGCCTTCATCACGCTGAAGTCCAGAGCGCAGCATTACATCGACCTCAAGAGATTCGCCCGCAATGGAGAGCCAATGTATCATCTTATGAAATCTCCGTTGAGTGAGTGAAATGGAGGGATAATCTCTGAATGTTATCAATGTGAATTCTATGATTTTACACAATAGTTCCTGACCATGCAGTTTATATCGTGAGCTGGGGATCGCCATTCTGGTCAATCCTCAACACGTACTTTAGACGTGTTATTGAGGCGGGCATTGAGCAGACGTGGCGCAAAGGACACTATATTGTCCCAGAAATGCCACAAAATCCCACGGACCGCAAGAAGTTCACCATGGACAACGTTCAGGCGATCTTTCTCTTCTGGGCAATTGGACTTTCTCTCGCTATGCTGGCGTTCTGTTCAGAAATTCTCTATCATCACATAAACATCTAATTTAAGGTATTTGATTTGACTCAGTCACGAAGAATTCCATCTCTCGTGTGCTAATTTGAGAAGATTGCACGATGATCTAGGGGATTACTATTGTTCAATCATGAAAATTCTTTGCAGCAAAATCTCTTGCGTGCGCTCAAACAGATAATCTAATTATTAATGGCGTGAAATTGGATTGCAATTTTGTTGAGGTGGTTTTTTTTTGTTGTTCCTGCATATTATGATGTTAGAATGCAGTACAGAATATTTGAGAAATTATGGGAAAGTTGTTCATATAGCGTTTGTTGCAGCAATCAAATTTTTGTCCGTGTTTTTATATTAAATCACTGATCATCACACTAGTTGTCAATTATTAACTACAGAATGCTATTAAAGGCACTCGCTGTAAGACTTCACATCAGAATGTTTAATTTGATTTTCACCAGGTGCACGAAATGATCGTTTGTCCAATGCGACTTGGCAATTCCATTAAGATATTCTAATGCAGACTTGACGGCTAATTGAATGTATCTTATTCACAATTTCTATTTGAAGCTCATTACCAGCGGATCGGAGAAATGGCTTGCCACAGCCATTAAGGTTGAATGGAAGACACTTATAGATTCGTTCCAGTTACTCAATTAAGTGTATTTTGAGCGATAATTGCAAAAGAAGTGAGCAAATGATTTTTACCTACAAAGCGCGCAAAATACCCCTGCACAGTTAGAATTTCTTTGACGCTGTACTGCTTTGAGAATTTTTATATGCATAATATTTCACTTAGTCCGGCTGCTGTTGTTCGCTATTAGGCTAGGTGATTAACCCATTTCCCAATCGTATGCGTCCCCATTTCAATATTTCTTCTTGTGAGACTGCTGGAAAAGCGTGCATCGTTGAAAAGCCCATCAGTCAGAGGCACGAAATCGGCCAGTGATTTATCATATCGATGGGGATTTTCTTTACTCATTACACCGCATGATGTTGCAGAAAAAAGCAGTAGAATCTTCCGCTTCTGACGAGGAAACACCGCATAAATCCATCGTGACTGGGAGACAAAAGGCGTACTCATGATTTGTCTCAATGGACAGGTCATGATTGAGACACCCACCGGGATGCAATATTCAGAGCCATCCAATCTTGCGACTGGCGCAAGTGTGAAAAAAGTTATTGTACACGAGGAAACTCTTGGATGTTTGACCGAGTAACTGTGCATTTCCTTACTGCGTAGCGAAAGAGGCATATCATAATACAGAGTGGAGTCTAAAAGCTTTGATAAATTGTGTTTCTTGTCAAGGGCTAAACAAGAATACACTCAGGACTTTCTGTAATTTTGGGGGTTCTTTTTGTGTGAAAATCCTTTTAACTTCCTCAAACACAGTACTGACACTCCCTTACAAATAATGACGAACATATAATCCAAGATTAAAATTGAAATGTAACAATAAAGAGCATACTGTTTGCCATGACCACTTCACAGAGAATTGAAAGATTCCCATCTCAGCAATTTCCGCCAAATTCCGGTGCTCTTCTCGTGTTCTACATGCTCATCTGTGACCGTTTAGTGCACAGACCTGCTGTGAAACAGACAAGAATATTTCAATTCGCGATGACTCGTTAAGGGAATTCGTGCAGATGTCTTATGCCAAAGATGATTGAGGATGATTTGATTAATTTTCCTGTGGTTTTCTCAGCTATACTGTACACATGAGGTTATTTAGCGTGAAACAAGTGACTTGAATGCGTGCTCACGAGGCATTCAGAAAAAATTGACGAACCCGAAAATTGTCTGGCAATCTCATAATGATCTGCATATGTTTAGAGATCTGCAGAGACACGCCTCTTTGACCCACAGTAGCTGAGAGATGTGGTCTAGAAGGCATGACCCTCGTCAGGACTGGGTCAGTCACCTCACTTCTGGGCATTAGCCATCATCGAGGGGGATGACGAATGGGAGAAATCGCACGCATAATCCATTGTCGATATCGCGAAGCGCGGTGTATATGACCCTTCAGGTGTAATGAATGATCCCTTTGTCTTCATTACCTCATCCATTGCGGCCCAACAATGCAACACTAGCGGCTCTTTTCCCTGCTGCGACCAATATGGTTCATAAGAGGGGTCCCTGCCTCAACTGTTGCGTGCGCGAATTCCATACATTGCCACGCTTAAAAGGCCGTAATTGCTATCATTGACCGTGGCATGAGCACGGATGATGGCTTCAAGACACCCAGGGTAGCAGTGAACAGCAATTTGTTATCAGATTAATGGGAGAAAGTCTAGCTACTGCCTCTGTGACCACTCTTGCTACTCAACAAGAACAATAGATTGGCAGTCTATCGCGGTGGTGGCAGAACTTCACTCAATACCGTTAAGAGCACGAGAAAAATGCATACATTTGCACGCCGCACATATCGATCCATTACAACTCATTTTGTGCCTCGTTCCCTTAGATGGCGATGAACACAGAGAAATTCTTGCAGAAATGGAAGCTGTTATCATCAGTGAGCGTCTTAAGCATGGAGTTATATTTATGGTAAATAAATTGAACAATATAACTCTCATCCATTTTTATCCCAAATCCAAAGTCTTCTGTGAAGTGCTAATTCATATCAATCGATTAATGTCTGTTAGTTCATATCAATCGATTAATGTCTAGTAAAGTCACAAATAATTTTCATGAGCCATACTTAACATAGCGCTATTGTCTATTGACCTCTATTTACGTACATATGTTGTCTACATGACAAGCCAAAAAGCTGAAGCAATGATATGAATATTATTGAGGAAAACAGATGTTTGAGGCGTTCTGTTAAAGATCCTGTTATTCAAATTTCACGCGTCCTCTCAGAAGAGCCCGAATTTTTTAAATATCTCCATTTATTCAGATCATGCGTTAGAAAGTCTGTTTTGCTTTCTTTTGGCGATTAAAGTAAGAGTTCCATCTAAAAATTGATGATCTTCAAAGTGTGAAGCAATAAATCTCCACCCAGAAGTTTCTCCAAAATGCTGATTAGACAGCATCGTATTATCTCGTAAGAACCATTGTACCAAACTGTTTTCTTCTCCATCAGCGTTTTGTTCATAAGAACTTAACTGTGTCACTGAGAACAGAAGAATTACCCATATTTCACGCACTGCGCTTTCAGTACATGTCTTTTTACGTTGAATCCGCAAAAAGTGGTTATTAAGGCTTACTTGTAATTGCCATGGTGTTTGTGAGGCGCTCCAAACTTACAGATACTCCAGGTACAATGCATAAAAGATTAATGAGAGATGTTTTGTTGCTGGAATAGAACCGTGAAATTCGAAATTTCACTCGATGATGTGCTCTTCAGTGTCGGAGAGTATGTTATCTGACTTTTTGGAGTGTTTTAAAGTGTTTGCATTGGCGTCACCGCAAGCAGACTTGCAGTGTTGAACCACTGATAAAAGCGTTTGGCAAAAAATGTTTACCTTGAAGTGGCGATGGAGCGAGCACTTATCCATCAATGGGGCTGCACGTAAATTTGCCGGTTTATTTGCATTTTGCGGCTACACAAGCAGGTCAATAAATACTTAATGGTCAAAGAAGTCGTGGAATAGTATTAAGAGTGGATTTAATGGTCACGCAGGAAGGAAGGAGTATTTTTGTCGATGACAAGTTGCGGCCGCAGGCCAAAATCGCGCATCTTTCAATAACGGTCAAGAGTGGTTCGTCCAGTATTATCAAAGTATAACGTCTGCAATCTAAATTAGATCAGAGAGACTCAAATGTACTTGCAAATGCATGAGACGCGGCTGTCCAATAAATCGTCCCCGAGACCCTGAAGAATGATCCCTGGACAGGTTTGAGCCAATTCATGAGAAATCTAGCCTCAATATTATGATAAAATTGCTACCACTGTGTGTCTGCCCATTTGCAATTATCTTTGTTCTATTGCTCTCTACCCACTTTCCATATGCAACTCGCGGTGGCTGTTTTACGAGCCACTCTTTTTTATGAAGACATGAATCCCCGCGCACTCCTCTTCAGAAAACCATTCATCTAACAATTCAATTACTGGATGTTCCCAAAAGAAGCCGTGAAAATGATGTGAGACATTGAAGAGAGAACCGCAAGGAAGTTGTCCAGAGATTGAATATGCCATCAGACGAAATTCGTTGCGGTTTATTCTATGCCGGGAAGTCATTTGAAACCTGTTACACACTATGTCGTCAAATTGGAATATTGTGAGTCTTTGAAAGAAGATAAAGAGACACATTTAATTACCGTAAAAATGATTTGGGATGCCACAAACTGTATTCAGCGAGAAGAAACTCCCAATCAGTAGGATAATAAGGGAACTGAAGAGTGCCTTCACCATTTTTCCTGAGACACTTTCACACTTGCACAAAGTCCAACGAGTTTTCCGCGGTAAATTTCAACCGTCTCCGCACTGAGAAATGCAACTTCTCTGAGACAATGTCTTCGCCAGACTGAGCCAGTGACTGATGAACTTCTTGCTCTCGACTCTCACCGTTCTTCTCCCGTCACTCCGCCTCTGAGATTCACGCCGAAGAAGCGCCATGGAGAGTGTTTTGCCATTGAACAACAAACAAAACAGCGTCATGCGGAGCGAGGGAATAATTGCAATGTGCGAATATGCCTCTCCTGGGGGCCAATTTCTGTGCCTCAATTGTCAGGAAAGTAAAATTGCAGAGGATGGATAAGGAAAGGAACTAATCTTAGACGGAATTCTATGATGAGACAAGCAAATTGTGGATTATTATGCCAGCATCACAAAGGATTAGGGGTCTCTTTATCTCATCACAGAATTCAATAACAAAGCTATATTTACTTTAATGTCATGTAGAAATGCGTCGATGTAATTTACTGAGTCCACAACAATGTGAAGTGAATGATTAGGTGTGTAAGAAAAAAATGGTGTTACTGATATTTCATTTTACAAATATAAAACTTATGATAAACCCTCTATAGAGAAGGATGTTTAAGAACACCTTCAATCTGCTTTATTCTTCTTCTCGACAACTTGTTCGATTTTCCCTGCATGCCACACGGTTATTTTTACTTTTAACGGCGCGTTTTCCTCATCTCTCTACCACAGTTCCGCATAATCAAACACGAAATGTTGATTTAAGGGAATTCGTGATGACATTGCCAATGTTGCGGCATCTTCGCATTTTTCTTCCATTCTGCACACACATTTCAAAGCCAAACGGTTTCTAGCGCGTTTTTTCCCATTCTTTGCTGTTAATTCTTTTCACATAAACTCTGTTTGGTTTGGCGAAGACCCACACAAGATAGATTCTCTCATTGGTGTGTTGCAAATCTATCACTCGAATATTGAGATTTACTATGAGCAAGTTTACGAGCGTGTCATTAACGCGGAAGAAGGGGAATTTCTTTACCGTTGGTGAATTTCATAAGCCTTAATGAGCTCAGAAGAGTTTTACATCATTAGAGATTGCCTGGCGGTCTAAGATCAGTGTTACTGTCCTCTATTAGGGTCCTGAAGGCTTTAACTTGGGTTGCTTATCATGAAGATTGAAAGTTTTCATGTTGATCAAAAAAGACATTGCAATGAAAAGAAATTTTAATTCAGGTGAAAAGCCAGTGTTAATTTTCAGTTTGATAAAACCTTATAATAAATTCAACTGCTCTGAAGTCAATTTTCTTCATCTTGTAATAAAAACTTGACTATTAAAATTTATGAGTTGCAAATTAAAGAATCTTTATTAAAATGCGAAAAAGACATGACAAAGAAGTGAGGATGAGTAGATGGGAGTATAACAAGGGAGACAAGATTTCATTTACACTAAATAATGAGTGATTTCATACACGAGAATGACCTTTCCTCGCTGAATTTTGCAGATAAATTAGAATTTAAGTCGCTAATCATGCCATTTCGTGTGAAATTCTCACGAAAAATTCATAGAAAGTGTTTAGCAAAAGTTTGCAATATAAACTTTACCTCAAAATAATTCAGTGGATGAACCCCTCACTTTGCTATGTTCTCCAATCTCCGCGGTGAATTCTCATTTATGCAAATTCTGTCGATTCAGAACTGTGATCTTAAGAAGAAACACATTGAAGCGGTCAATTTTATTCTTCTGCCTTTCTCTGGGTCACAAAAATGCCGGTCAAAGCCGAGGTTCGATGTTTCTCAACGACTTATTCAAATATGTTTTTCCACGGAGGGTTGGAAAATGCGTCGAATCTGGGCGAAAGGGGTTGTTTTTTTTTGTTGCTCTTGCGTCGCGCACGCGTCCTGAAATCACAACAAAGAAGGGTGGCTACGTCTCTTGAGTGTTTGTCGACCAGGAATTAATCCCTCATTTGACGCGAAAACCTTTTATATTTTCCCACAATTCGTTTTTCGGGACTTTCCCTCTGAGTTTTCCCACATTTCGGTGATCAAGTGATGTGCGGGTGAAGAATGCTGCAGCCCAGCGACAAGAGACGGCCGCCAATCCCGGCGAAACCCACCAATATTCCACCTCCTCCGGCCGCTCGGAGACTTCCACAAGCCCAGTCTCAGGTGGACGGAAGTGGCTCTGAGAGTCATGCTGCCCACACGTCCGCCAGGAAGCCACAGAGTGTCAGCCAGACCACTTCAGGGACTCCCTCGGGACCTCTGCACCTTCACCAACACCGCTTGATTCACCAGCTGTCGGAGGAAGTGAAGCAACACTGCCGAATCATCCAGGATAAGCACCTTGTGGAGCGACGAAGACCACAGCAAATGGTAAAATTATTTAATCTCTGCACATCCAACAAATTGCAACATTATCAGAAAAATGTCGCGCAACTGTTTCCATAAAAGCGTTCGATGTTAGTGAAAGGGAGGAGGAAATTACCTGTAAAATTTAATTACATTGGATGAAAAAGTCATTCAACTGGCACTCCCTGTGCCCCTCAGCCTTAAGGTATGCAGAACGTAATTGTTATGAACATGAACGGCTGATAGAGAAAAAAAAAACATTCTGGAAACGCTCCAACAGTCCATGGCAAATGCACGAGTGTGCGCCCTCTGGTGTGGCATAGTGTGAATTTAAGTGTGAGCGTCACTCGATGAGTGGACAATCGATGTACATTATGGCATGGAAAAATTCGTGAAATTTTGTATAAAGAGGTGCAAAAGAAGAGTAGGAACCCGGAAAATAGATATTTTCCACCCACCACATATTTATAAACAGACTGTTTTTAGACTTAGGGGTTGCTTAATCTTTCAAAATTTCATGTGAAATTTTCAAAGGTTTTACGAAGAAAAGTGCGAAACCACGCCGACTAATTTTCATCGATTCGTCAGTCTGTCAGTTTGTTTTGCAGTGAATGTTTGTGCACTCCCCAAAAGTGGCTGTATCTCCCTCTTCCTGAACTCTAACTGTTATGACTCCTCGTCCAGTGTGTGCCAGAGACTGTCCTGTTGTGTTCGCGAATGATGTTTCCCCTGTGCATAATTGTTGGTGATTCGGGAATAGTTGTGAAGTGTCTGTGGCGCGCTTGGTAACGCTTGTGGGCTGTTTTCTTGTGTGGCTTGGAGTGTGCGACTTAGAAGACGGTCGAGGCGGGGCAGAAGCGGCTATTGACACAATTTCTTGGCGGATCCGAGGTCACTCGAGTGCGTGTCTTCTGCGCAGAGTGCGGAAGTGGCCGCGCGCAGGCGGTGTGGGGCAGGTCCCGGAGGATGAGCAGGATGAGTCACGACATCTGAGCCATGGACGAGCAGGACATTCTCAAGACGGTGGAGGCCGTGCTGGGCAAAAATTGTGTCATTGTGGACTGCGAGACCACGTCCACGGTGCGCGAGGAGGAGGTGCTGACCATCAACGGGGTTCCCGTGCGCCTGGACGGCTCTGAGCAGGACGCCATCCGGGCGGCGCTGAGTACGGGCCAGGTGCCTCCGTGTGACCTCCTCAACCAAATCCTCTACCAGGCCGGCATCCTGCGGCAGCCCGTGCGTCTGGAGACTTCCCTCAGCATCAAATCCTCCATCGTGCACACGGAGGAAGTTAGCGTGGCGCGAGACGGACGTGTCCTGGACGAGAGGATGTGCGAGAAGAAGGAGAGTAACTGCTACACCAGTTCCTGCACCGAGGTTTGGGAGCCAGTGGGCTCACGCCAGAGAACGCCTCGGGTCACGCAGAAGCAGGGCGACACGCCGTCCAGCAGTGGTTGCAGCATTCCGGCGGTGTCCTCGTGCAAACTCACGGCGGACGGCAGGAGCACGACCTCAGCCGCAACCATCAGCAACTCCGACTCTGGTCATCATGGCAACACCTCAAGGGCCACCATGAGGACGCCCTCGTCCTCCTGCTACGACGATTTCCCCTCAGCCAGCGAAGAAACGCCGATCTTCATCAAGACAGCGCCTCAGGTGGGCCCCATTGCTAGCTAAATGTTTGGAAGCGAGGCTCGAAGCCACTGTTGATATTTCTGCATTGTGATTCAGGGTGACTATTTATAAATTCATTGCAAATTCTTGCAGGTCAGTGGGGAAAAAACAACTTGGTATTTGTAAAAGCGTCAAATTCCTTGACTTCGTTCTTTATTGTTCTTTTATTCGTTATTTATTTCTTTTACAAAATAATTAGATTAGATTTATTTTCTTGGCACAAGACAAATTCTGCTTAGGCATTAATAATGATTTAGATAGAATAAGAAAAAAAGCCTGCGATAATTTACCTAGTCTTAATCGACCTAACCAGAGTTTGCCTATTTCCCAGGAAAATTGGAATTAGTCCTTTTTAACAGAACGATCGTGGCATAATTAATAATGAAATTCTCGGCTTTTCTGCAAATGAATATAATAAAACATGTTGCATTTCTGCGATCTGCACAGCAGCTTTCTTACGTAATACATATTTTTCTGTTAGAAATCCTGAATCTTTCGCAATAAATCTTCTGGTTGAAACGACCAGATTGCTTCCCTATTTGTTTTCAAATATTAGCCCAGATTTATTTATTTTTGAACGCAACACGAGAGTGTTTGCAGAGCAATTATGTATGCTCAAGTGCTTCAGGATTTTGCAATGTTGCTGCCAAACCTTTGAAATTGTAAAATTTCTGTGGTTTGACACACCCTCAAACCCATCTCTTGATGATCATGTGATTCGTGAAGCCACTGTTTGTGGCTCTTCGGAATGATCTCTGTGTATTGAGAAGAAATTATCACACTTTGGTTAGCATGTTAGACCCGTGAATATTCAGATTTTTCCTGTTTGTCTTTCAGGTGTCAGTGGACCAACACTCGGATAATCAGGAGGACGTGGGACCCAACAGTGTTCTCGTGTACCGCGATGGTGTGCTGGTGGCGGCGCCGCTGGAGGCCTTGATTCAGCACATGGTGCCCACGTGTGACTACTATCCGGAGCAGAAGTTTCTCTTTGCCTTCCTCCTGAGCGGTCGCCTCTTCCTCAAGCCGGTGGACTTGCTGGCCAAAGTGTGCCATCTGGGCGACATGGAGCAGAAGAAGCTCCAGCTGGAGGGCCGGGCAAGGGACGATGGGAAGCTGATGTGTGTGGTGAGGAACTTTGTGCAGCTGATCGCCGAGTGGGTGGAGACTTTCCCCTATGACTTTCGAGATGATCAGATGATGATGATGGTGAAGCAGGTCACGCAAAAGTGCATTGCATGCGATCCGCGACTGAGGCGGGATGTGACAAACCTAGTGCAGACGCTCGTGGGGCGCCTCACGAAGTTGGATCGCTACGAGGAGTTTTTGGAGAGGCTGAGACAACAGGAGCTGAGTCACACCACCGATATACAGCAACAGAGTACAACGCCGAGTGAAATGTGCCAACTGGTGCAGGATGTCACGGACATCTGTCCCAATCCAACTGTTCTAGCTCATCAGCTCACGCACATTGAGCTGGAGAGATTGTCCTACATTGGTCCGGAGGAGTTTGTGCAGGCCTTTAGCAAGGAGAACCCCCCGAATCTCACTGCCACCGATGCCTCGACGGCTCATCACTCCGCCCACGTGCCAGGCACACCGGGCAGCAGTGCCGGTGATGCCAAGAAAACGCGGAATCTCGAATCCTACGTGCAGTGGTTCAACCGTCTCAGTTACATGGTGGCCACATCCATTGTCAGAGTGAGTAGAAACACAAATTGTTTACCCCCTGACTCGAGCCATCTGGCCAAAGTCATAATAAATCATCGGTCAATTGCTTGGGGTCAAGATTTCAACTACCAAATTTGCCTTGCGCTGATAACATTGCCGTAATAAGTGTTGGATTCAATGTATGACTGGCTTTTTATACAGGAAGTTTCACACAATATTTTCTCCGCGAGTCTTCTGAGCGTCACTGTATAGTCTCATAACTATTAAGTTTTATGTTGTGAGACCAACAAATTGGCGGTTAATCTATTCTTGTATCTCCTCCAGCAAACATGATTTCATACGACTAATCGCAGAAAAGTGTATCAATTTCACGATCATTAATTTTGCAATGCAATTTTCTTCTCTGTTATCTTCAAAGTGAGCAACAAAAGAATGAGGACACCAACTTTTCTATTTTATTACTGTGCTCTTCTCGTATTTTCACTGCAATATAAATTAATTTTTTTTTTTTTGTATTGACAAGACAGTTTGATATATTCGTGAAACTGAGAAGATTTCAGAGATTGAAAAATATTTTCAAGAAATATTTTTAATGAAAAATGGGAAAAATTGTTTAACAACTTCATTAAGGTTGTTTTGGATATAAGTTTTATAAATGTGGAGATTGAAAAATGATCATATTTTGTGGTGTCCCAATACTTTAGCTGTCCACTGTGGATACATATGAGTAAAGCTGCAAAATATCAATTAATACTGTGTACTGTCGATGGAAATTACATATGAGTGAATTGAGTGTAAGAAAATGAAGGGGTGAAGAGAGGAATTGTTAAGTGATCGTTTGCCTCCTTCTTAATACTCTCAACACAAAGTGGTAAAGAACAATATTGGCCGTGTGAGGTGTTCTTGAAAATTTGCAACATTATGCAATTTTCCAGCGTGTAATTAGTAGATGTTTCTCTCAATAGATTATTCATGTTTAATTGAACAGCGTATAGTTTTTCTTTTCTTTCCTCTGTGTGTGAAATTTCTCACTGAAAAGTGCTTGTCTTTCCGATTTCTTGCAGCATGGGAAGAAGAAGCAGCGCGTCCGCTTGATGGAGTTCTGGATTGAGGCGGCACGTGAGTGCTTCAACATTGGCAACTTCAACAGTTTGATGGCAATTGTAGCGGGCTTGAATATGTCACCGATTTCAAGACTGAAGAAGACATGGGCCAAAGTGCAGTCGGCCAAGTTCTCAATTCTCGAACATCAAATGGATCCGAGCAGCAATTTCAGCAGTTACAGATCCACGCTCAAGGCCGCCGTTTGGCGATCTTCAGGGACCACAGATGAGAGGCAACGGATCGTGATTCCCTTCTTCAGTTTACTAGTCAAAGATTTATACTTTCTCAATCAAGGATGCTCAAATCGGTGAGTTGAAAATTGCTGTTCTTGCACTTCATAACTGATATGTTAGCTTCGAAGTATTAGATTTCCTGTGATGATGACGACGGAGAAAATGAGATAATATGCAAGCACACACTTCCATTCAAAACAGTCTCACTCTGTTGTAAGACTAGAAAAATTGCTGATGCGTAACGGACTGTGCAAAGTAGCCTCAAAATTCTCATAATTTGGCCCCCGGAGGCATTTTGATGGATTATTTATCTGTGCGATGCTTCATGGGATGGGAATTAATAACCGTTTGTCGTTCGATTCAATTTATTCCATGAATATGTTAAAGACCTTCAACATTTGCAGAGTTTTGTTGTTTGTTGTGTGTATGTTTCAAGAGACTTCATTGAGATTTGTGAATCATTCTGACGCGAAATACGAGTTGAATTGTATGTTATTTTGTCAACTGAATACTTAATATATTCATTTAGATGCCGGAAAGAGTAATTTCAAGAAGCTCTGTGGTTAATAAAATTAATAATCAGAATGACAGACGTTTTCCTTTAATTTTGTCTAAGAGTCTTTTTTTCTCTCTTTATTACAGTTTACCAAATGGACAAATCAATTTCGAGAAATTTTGGCAGCTTGCGAAGCAAATAATGGAGTTCATCTCATGGAAGCAAGTTCGGTGTCCGTTCGAGAGGCACGCCAACATCATCAAATTTCTGCAAGTTAGTCCTGTTCTCAATGAGAACACCTTGTCAATGGTGTCTTTTGAGCTAGAGCAGCCAGAGAATAACCATGACAAGGAGAGGTACAAGACCCTCAAGAGTGAGCACAACAACCACTAAAGGGCAGGTTTTGCAATTTTTGTGAAGAAAGGGGATGGAATGAATGCTTGAGTTCATTTTGAAGCATTGGAATGGAACACTATCTTGATACTTACAGTCGTATATTTTCTATAAACAATGTAATTTTTGATATGAAGAGCGAGAGAAGTTTAATATATTTAAATTTTACATTTTAAGGTGGCATCTATTCTGAAGAATTTGTACAAAATATTTCTGTGACGTAAGAATTACGCACTCTTTCATTTCATTATGACAAATCTCATGTTTTCAATATCGCTTTTTTACGTAAAGGAAAATCATAGAGGCAGAGATAGGGAATAAATGTGGGGTGGAATCGCAAAATACTTAAATAGAATCTTTGTTCTTTTGAATGGCACTAAAGTAAATAGTTATATATTAAAATAGGATACATATCATTGTATTTTCTCATCATTCCGCAAGAAATTCACTTTTCTATCCTCTATAGAAGGGTGTTTTGATGATACAATTGCCTAAATAGCAAATCTGTCTCGAAGTAAAAATATATGATACAAAAGTAACAGTATTACAAAAAGGAGTATAAAATGTAGAGGACAAAAATGGCTTAAAATGAAGATGTAGAAGAGTAGCACTATATCGAGGAAATTGTAATTATTTGACGACGGAAGTTGCAAGAGGATGAAAATAAAGCATTTAAATGATAAAGCAATCATACGGTGTTTTTTTTTCTGACCACAAAGGATACTCATCGTCTTCTAACAAAAGATCCTAATAAAGAAATGAGCCAGAAATATGAAGAAGAAAAACTGTATCTGACCTATGGTTTGACATAGAATCATATAATATATATTGGATAAATTTCCTCTAGAAGAAAACCACAAATTTGCTGAAGGAATATTTCATACAGCGCTAATTGGACGCTTTTCAATTGAGGGAAAACCTGGAGAGCCGCCGTCTGGTCTGCATACCCTCAGGCGACAGTCACGCAAACTTTCCGAATGCCCAAACCAGCTCTGCTTTTCGACACACGCGGAGAAAATGAGCAGATAACACGACACAAAAATCAGTGTGTGCCAGTGTGAAAAGCGAGAAGTGCGTCTCGACTGAGCGTCTTCGGATCGGTGGACTCGTGTCGTCGTACGTATTTTTAGTCGGTGGCTGGCTGTCAATCGGTGTGGTTGAATTTTTGCGTGCCGGAAGGGAAGTTTTGGTGATATTTTTGGGTAAAAAAAGCAGAGTCCCTAGAACTAGTCATGGATTGTGTGAGTGTGCAATCGACGTACGACCTGAAGCAGTATTCCTCGGTGCCCAGCTATGGCCTCAAGCTCAGCTTCAACCACGTTTTCCCGGAGAAGAGACACCAGAACATACGCCCCTCATTTCGACAAACAATCCCACTTTTGCCCCTCTTTTACAGGTAAGTTCATTGATTTCAGTCCTCATCACTTCCCTTCCCGCCGCTCGTGCGTCCTTCTCGGAAATCGAAACTCGTCTCTGGACAGCTCATCTCCCATATTTGACTATTTTCCACCTTTGCGCGCCCCTTTGCGAATCATCGGCGCCAATGTTCACAATTCAATCAAAGTGTCAATTGAGGTCAAAGTCTCTCCGCGCGGCGAAAGATTCCATCTCGCGAGATCGCGAGGAAATGGAATTCTTCCCCCTCCAATCTAATCAGCTGAGCTGTGCCAATTCCGCCTTGCGGAGCCTCTCAATTCGAGACAAATCTCAAATCTCCATGTATGCCACAAAGTGTAACAAAGAATTTTATTTACATACTCTTATCGATTTTCTTATAAAGCTCTTTCGGAGGAAAACAGCCGAGAGGAAAAGTGAAAGAGAATTTATTATTTCCTCACTATTTTTGCTGCTGGAAAGAAGAGGAAAGTGGACATTTGGAAGAGGGCGATAATTTGGCCAATTTCCAGACATTTTTCTTACTTGGACACTCTTGAATTTCTCCCCATCAATAATTCTTTCTTGTCTACACGACATATACCTTATCATCTCGATAAGAAAATTTGTTGGGGATCAGTGTGGAAATTGACAGAAACCGAAAACAAGACAAAGCTTGTGATAAATTTATGAGAAGAAAGATTTCATGACCTAAAATATGAATTCAAAATGAGACTCTATTTTTGTTAAACACACAACAAATAATAACAGAATAACCTATATTCAGAAATATATTGACCTATATCGGAAATGGATAGGGATTAAGGAAATATCTGGCCATATGTTTGTTCGTGGATGAGAAGGTAAAGTTTGAGTGCTTTAGTGCCAGAATGGATGTTGAGTTTTTCGATCATACAGGCTCTCTCTCTGTTGGACAGTGTTAAATCTGGAATATTAATGAGCTCCAGCTTTAACAATTCACATAGCAACACTGTAAAACAATGTTAATTAAGGACGCGTCATTAACCTCGAAGTGGATCAAAATTGTATCCGTGAAAGAGGATGAAAAGCAACTTAGCCATAAACAGATTGTTTGGAGAAGGAGATACTGAATGGAGAACAAACAAGTCTATTGAGGAATTCCGTCTCGAATTTCACCCTTTTGTGTTTCCGGGTGGGAAAAGTAATTTGCCAATGGGCAATTTCCCTAATAAATCATCATTGCTGAGCGGCTGAGAAAGTTTTTGATAAAAATACACAATCTAATTGATACCGTGTCTCTCGACAGGTATTTGTCCTATTATTGGAAAGTGACCAGAGAAGGCCGGCAGTGCTTAATGGATTACTACGACATGCAGAATGCCAAGTGTATTTATGGTATATAGTCTATCCATTTATATTCGTAACTAGAATAATACCAGTTTCTTCTATTTCTTGAATCTGTTAAGTACATATCTTTTCAATTTATTTTCTAAATATAAAATTTGTTATAGGGACACCGATAGGAGGAATTGGCGCCGGAACGATCGGACGGGGTTTCAGTGGGGAGTTTTGCCGATTCAGCATGAAGCCAGGACTCTATGAATACAACACTGTTGTGGCGGATCAGTTTTTTGTCACGATTCGCGATGAGAATGATCAGACAATCTTTCAGAGTCTCCTCTCAACGTACAAGTAAGTTTACTTTGGACCCTTTTTTTCCAAATTGCTGAGCGTAATTGATTTTCTTTCGTGCTTCTTTGCATGCTGCGCACAATTTTTGCTTCTGACTAACAAACGAAAAAAATGTTCTATAAATTGCTTTGCTAACACTGTGATTAACAATGAAGAGATGTGTGTAAAACACCCCCGATAAATTGCAGCCGACCAAAGAATCCATTGAGTGCGTGGGAGAGCAATTTGGATGCCACGAAGTGTCACTACACGGCTCTCTATCCGCGCTCCTGGAGTGAAATTGACTTGTCTGAACACGGCGTGAGACTCATCGGGCGCCAAGTATCACCGGTTATTCCCCATGACTACAAAGATTCATCTCTGCCGTGTGCGGTGTTTGTGTGGAGCGTGGAGAACACCTGTGATAAGGAGCGAAAGGTCTCCATCACGTTCACGTTTAAGAATGGCACGGGAACAAAAAAGCAAGATGCTGAAGGTGAGTTTGAAACCGATCAAATTTTATTCGGTACTGAAATTTATCCTTTTTTATGTCCATTTTCCAGGCAATCCCACGACTTTCCCATTTGGTGAGGGCACAGCTAAAGGTGTAGCTATAAAGCAGACAATCGCCGGCATGGAGTGCACATATAATTTGGCGTGCAAAAACGCTGGCGATGTGACAATCTCACGATGCCACAAGTTCGATCCGAATGGCAGTGGTGAGAAACTGTGGAGTGATTTAAGGGACACCGGAAAGCTCACGGACAAGTCCGTGGATGAGAATCTGAAAGGGAAGGACGTCGGAGTGGCAGTGAGTGGGCAAATCACCGTGAAACCCGATTCGTCTGGAGAGGTGGAATTTTGTTTGGCATGGGACATGCCGATAGTGAATTTCGGGAAGAAATTGAAGAAATACTCGCGCTATTATACAAAACATTTTGGCAACTCCGGCGAAGGAGGACCGCGAATCGCTGACTATGCATTTGTGAATTACCTCAAGTGGGAGCAGCAGATTGATGCCTGGCAGAGGCCAATTCTGGAGGATCCGTGAGTTACACATATTTTTGCTTGAACAATTTACAGAAACATGTTAATGATCTTTTCGTGTTTGCAGAGATCTTCCTGATTGGTACAAGAGTGCCATCTTCAATGAATTATACTTCATTTCTGACGGCGGAACTTGTTGGTTCACCATTGATCCTAAGGATGACTTGGCCTATGACGATCCTCGATTGGCTTATGGACGATTTGCTTATCTTGAAGGCCATGAATACCGCATGTTCAACACTTACGATGTGCACTTCTATGCCTCTCATGCTATTGCTAATCTGTGGCCTAATCTTCAAGTGAGTCTGCAGTATGACTTCCGCGATAGCATCTTTGCTGAGGTCGGGGAGCCACGGAAGTGTCTCTATGATGGCAAAATCAGCTGTCGCAAGGCGAAAGACAGCGTGCCGCATGATCTGGGCGATCCATGCGAGGAACCGTATATTCTGCCTAACTCCTATCCCATTCACGATGTGGCGGAGTGGAAGGATCTCAACACTAAGTTTGTGTTGCAAGTGTTCAGGGATTATCATGTGTTGAGCCAGTTGGCTCAAGCGAATGCGGAGAATGCCAGCAAATTCAGCTCAATTGAGTTCATCGATAAGGATAGCCTGTTCGAGATGTACACGCTAGACAATAAGCATCGCTTGTCGCCGGACGACAAAGCCAATCGCAAATCGGCCTCAATGTACATCAACGAGACGAATGGAAAGGTGTACCTGATGGACGCGATGGTGTATCTAAAGGCTATGTATCCGGCCTGCAAGGCTGTCATGGCCAAGTCTCTCGAGTGGGATCACGATGATGACGGGCTGATAGAGAATAGCAAGTTTCCTGATCAGACCTATGACTCCTGGGTCATGGATGGACCGAGGTGAGATCTAGATTTATATTGCTTTTAAAGTATTTAAATAATGAATAAATCGGATAAAGACTACATTTCCAATGCGGTTATTTCTTTTTTCAGCTCTTATTGCGGAAGTCTTTGGCTGGCTAGTCTTCACTGCATGGCCATAATGGCTAATAAGATGGACCAACCGGAGGAGTGCGTCAAGTACACGGACATCCTGGAGAAAGGGAAGCGATCTTTCGAAGATAAGCTGTGGAATGGGTCGTTCTATAAGTTCGACACAGCGCCAGCCAACAAGGACACCGTGATGTCTGATCAACTGTGCGGCCATTGGTACATGAAGAGCTGCGGTTTTGATTACGAGCTCTTCCCCAAGGAGAACGTGCGCTCGGCTCTCAAAGTGATCTTTGAGAACAACGTGAAGCGCTTTTGCAACGGTAATTTGGGCGCTGTGAATGGATATATCCAGAATCCCGTGCCAGATAAGGACGGTCATCCGGATTGGACAACAATCCAGAGTGAGGAGGCTTGGACGGGCGTGACATACGGCCTAGCGGCGCTCATGATCCACGAGGGGATGTTCGAGGAGGGCTTTGCAACTGCGGGCGGGCTGTACCAGACCATGTCCGAGCGAATCGGATTAAACTTTGAAACTCCTGAGGCATTGTACGCTGAAAGGACCTACCGAGCCATCGGTTACATGCGTCCGCTCAGCATCTGGTCAATGCAACTGGCTTGGGAGCGACGCAAGCACACCAGAGACTAAAATTGCTCAGCTGAGATGTTTCACCCCTTTTGCATTCCACTATCTTTATGCGATGTGTGTGTGTGTGTGTTCCGAGTACAAATGGTTACAAGGCTAGTTCACGGCTTCAGCTCTTTACAAAAAAAAATGTAATCTCTCGCACACGGAATGAATTTGACTCAATTTTTCGCGATATGAACAAAGATGTTACCCCGGAAATATTTACACTGGAGTCCCATATGTTATTGGTGTTACATGAGCTCAAGCAGTATAATTGAGACAGTCGTAGTTTTATGATTTTTATAATTTAACTGTGGTGCTTTAATTGGTGATCAATAAGATATTTTTCCAATTATTTTATTTTCTATTTAGGCTGTAGACGTTTTTGTAATTGTGATCCGTTTTTGTGAATTCCCAGTACTTGTTTGTGCATAAGTATTCTTCGTTAGTATGTTTTTCACATTGAAATTCGATTTTTACATATGTTCCTCTTAAATTGCGCTGTAAGGGAAAAGAGATTGTGAATGAAAGATGAGACGTACAAAATAAATGGAAATGCAGGATTTTAGAGAAAGGATCAAAAGCAAGCTTGAAAAGCTTATTGTGAGTAAAACATTTAAAGGATCAAGATATTCATATTTTAAATTAATATATTATATGTATGTATACACAATATCAGTTGTATTAATAAATAAAATCATATAAGCCCAAATTTATTGCTTATTTGAGCACTTTTGTAAAGAAGTCGACAATTTTCAGAAGCTAGAAATGCCTCGTTTACAAATTTATCGGGTGTGATTAGTTGGATGCAATTCATTGCAAGATTTGCAATGAATAAATCGAAAATTTCGATTGTTTCAATCGTTTCGATTGTGCGCTGGAAAGTTTATGGAGGAATTCCATGCCTAAATAATCTGCCGTACCGACCATCTGTCAATAGTGGTTGTCAAGACGTTGGCAGAAATGACGATGAGCGTGCTGAAAAGTGCAATTTTCGGTGAAAATAGTTACATTTATTGAAATATTTATGCTTTCTATCGTGCACAATGAAATGGCGAAACCACAGATCACGGTGGATGTGAAGTATGCATGGCAAACGTGTTCCTTCTGTCCTATGAATGCTTTCAAGTCATCTTCAGAGTTCGTCAAGTGAGTATCTTTGATAAAATATGTGATCAATTTTCTTCATCACTTCCAGTGCTAGAGCCTCGATTTCCACGGGCTCCTCAAGGGGAGTTGATAAGCAAGCAGACAGTGTTATCACAGTCCTGAGTATCGTGGCAAAAGCTGTGTATTTAATACAAAATTCCCTCTGATGTCTTTCCAGGCACTTAAGGGATCAGCACTGCACTAGGGAAGGTGGATCCTTCGTTTGCCGGTACGGGAGCAATGGCGTGTGCGCTTCTCTGCCCCTGGACGGCGTGAGCGACCGAGACTACGAGAGCCACGTGAACAGATACCATGTCCAAGGTGACGCCAAGGGTCCGGAACAGTGGTCAGTCTTCTCGGCGGCCCAAAATCTGCCGGCTGTGCTCAATGATCCCAACCGCAGCAAGCAGATTGAAATC
The DNA here is from genome assembly GCF_947086385.1 of Phlebotomus argentipes. Taxonomy (NCBI): domain Eukaryota; kingdom Metazoa; phylum Arthropoda; class Insecta; order Diptera; family Psychodidae; genus Phlebotomus; species Phlebotomus argentipes. The sequence continues at coordinate 323,663 of NW_026776181.1, read as the reverse complement.
TTCGTGGACCTGCACTCTAGCGCTTCACTTGAGCCTTCACACCACCTTCCGGACATCACATGGAACCACTTTCAGGTCCACTTGGCGAAGATTGGAAAGCGATACAAGCGCCATGTGCGGTTCGAGAAGCAGCTGACCTCATCCCAAACTAGTCACTCTGGCCAGAATGGCAATGAGGTCAGCGATTACGACCTCCAGGACATTCCGCAGATCTTCATGAAGCCGCATCTGGAGCTGAGCAATCCCGCCACGTTCGCGTCGGTATTTCCAGGTGTGGGTGACAGTCCGGACTCACCCCAATCCTGTCGGCTGCTCCAGGAGAAGCTGACCCACTACTTGGACATTGTGGAAGTGCAAATTGCGCGTCAAGTTGGCCAGAAGTCGTCTGCCTTTTTCCACGCAATGACGTCCCAGGACGTGATCATCGCCCAAATGAGACAAGCCATCACCAACGTTAGACAATTGAGGAGTAAATTAACCCACATCGATGAGACTCAAGTGAGTATATTAGTGACCTATATTAGCTTCAAGGCTTAAAATCTACAAATGTTTTTCTTTAAGTATTGTAAAAACATCAAAAGATTCTCAAAGTTTTTGTTTACGTACTCTTAAATCTTGGACATGTGATATAAGAATGTCTATAATAAGTTACTTTTGTGAATTATGAGTAAATTGCACTGTAACTGAATCAAATTATGCATTTACGATAAATGATAATTTTTCAAAAGCTATGAAATAACATGAAATACTGAAGTAAATATTTTACGACGGTCTTGACTACAGAAATAAATTGTGAAAATCATAAATATGAAGACACATATGATAGCGGGTGATGCAAGACGCTCTGTATTTTAACAGTGAAATTCTTACTTCATTTCGTATAATTGAGAGGTGTGAATATCTTCTGGTAAATGAGGCGAAAGATAAGAAAGAAAATGTGTTTATGCTTCGGTGTGTGGCGAAGTGGAAGAATGGGGACGCTATGAGCATGTTTATCGAATTTAAACTGTTTTTGCATTGTTTCGCAGGTGCGGGAGGCTCTTCTGGTCGCGAAATTGGCTCGGTCGCGGACACATTACTTGATGGTTCTGGAGAAGCTGCGTCTGATGGCAACAGTGCATCAGACGCAGCCCATGATTCAACTGCTCCTGGGCACGCAGGACTATGTGGCGGCGCTGGATCTCATCGGGACGACACAGGAGATTGTGGCGCAGGAATTAGTGGGTGTTCACTGCTTTCGGCATCTGCCGTCGCAGCTGACGGAGATGGAGAGACTAGTGGACAAGATGCTGACGACGGACTTTGAGAAGTATTCGACAGCAGATCTCAATCGACCGCTCACAATGGACGAGAAGGTGCTGGACGAGGACAAGCTGGTGTGCATAATCTCAGGGTTGCTGCGAAAGAAAAACTTCTCGTTTGTGGACACGTACAAGGAAGAGGCGATTGTGGCCATCAAGGCGATCGTGAAGCAACTCATGATCGAGGTGATTGCCACTGGAGATCAGGAGGTCTGTCTCACAGGTGCTGGTGAGGAGGCACAGAGTCTCTCTCTGACTGACTGGATTCTGCTCTTGGAGACGGCCACGGGCACGCTGGTGAGACTACTGAAACGCGTGAAGGCGGTGCATGATGTGATGCTTCAGACGGCGGATGCGAGCGCGGGAAAAGTGGATGTGACTGCCTTGATGGACTCTGAGGCCTTTCTCTCGCCAGCTGATCATCGGGCGGTGCAGCAGCGATTGCAGGACTTGCTAAAGACTATTTCTAACTACTGCCACGAGCGCTGTGCCACTCTCGTGTCGAATGAGAGTCTGGAGAAGAGTTCCGTCACGGCTGAGGACATCTCCAGACTTAGTGGAATTGTGGCGGATTTCAGTGGCGGATGTGAGGCAATCTGTGGCGGGCAGAGTGTGGCTTTGAGGGCAGCCGTGACTAATCAAGGCACGAGATTTGCTAATAAGTTTCATGCCGAGAGGAAATCTAAGTTGGCTCTGCTGCTGGACAGCGAGCGTTGGAAGCAGGCAGAAGTGCCGGCAGAGTTTCAATGGATGGTGGAACACATCGGCCGAGGGGAGTTTGAGTGGACTCGTGAAGAGGGAATGTCTTCTCCGCCATCGGCTGTGCTTCTTGTTGATGGTGAGCCGTTCGCCCTCGTTGGGGCGGCACTGCTGCTCGTGCAAATCGTTAGCGAATACTGTCGATGTGCTCAGCAATTGCCTCTGATTGCTGCCCAGCTGTCGCGGAGTGTAGTGGACTTGCTCAGAATCTTTAATTCGCGCTGTTGTCAGCTAGTCTTGGGCGCTGGTGCTCTGCATGTGGCTGGATTAAAGACTATCACCAGTGCGAACCTTGCACTTGTGTCCAGAGCTCTGCAGCTAGTTCTCTGGCTACTGCCACATGTCAAAGCACACTTCCAGCGTCTGGAAGCGAACGGTGCCATTGTGGCGGGCTATGACACGGTGGAGAAAGACTTTGTGAGCCATATTAAGGAAGTGGAGAACAAGGTGATGTCTATTGTGTGCACAATGGTGGACAGTCAGATGAGTAACTGGGATGCCAGGCCTCCAGTTCCTTCTCAGGCATTTCGCAATCTCTCGCGGCACTTTGTGAAGCTTCACGAGGCAATTGCGCCCATCCTTCCGGACGTTCAAGTTCACAGTGTGTACAGAATTGTGCACAAGAACTTCAAAGACAAGCTGCGAGAACAGATCGCGAAGCACAATATTGTGAACAACGGTGGACCACAACACGGAAGCGTGACATCGGAACTGACTTTCTACATGCAGACGCTGAGGAGTCTCAAGGCGCTGCCACCGGAGGAACTCCTGGATGAAACTCTGAACGATATCTGGATCAAGTGATCAATCTCCATACTTGGTGACATTCCTCAATTATTATTGTCTTTATTTTTGTCTTTACTTTTCCTTTATATTCACACTTTCACAACCGGAAGTCGTAGTGGTGAAGCTCTTGTGAATAATGTTATAAACTGTCTTTAAAATTAGGTGCAATAGGAGTTGCTGTATATTTATTTGATGATAGCTTATTGTGTAAATAAATTAGATAATACATATTAATTGCCAATCATTCAATTATAATAAAAATGAACTGAATAGGTAGTCTTGCATGACAGGCCAATTTGGAAAAGTATGCACTTTTAATAATGATTTTTAGCTATATTTTTTTACTGCCAAAATAGGAAACAAAAAGCCAGCTCATCCAAGACACATTCTGCGTGTGAAAATCAGACGATTTTTTCAAACATCCCAGTCAGATCCGAATGCTTAAGAAGCGTCTGGAATTCCTCATCTCTTTGAGCTCTCAATTCATCAATAATTGGTTCCCTGAAATCGGCATCCTTCACTGGATCTGGAGGAAGAGGCGGCACGCTGTTGTCCTCCTGTGGAATGGCACTGCAATAAAGCGATCCAATTGCTTCCAAACTCTTTGGCGGAATACCGATGGCATCCCATGAATCCTGTTCAAAGCTCACGGACAGTGGGCCATTGTAATCTACCATGAAATTCCTGATCGGATTTGCAGGACTTCCGAAGCCACAGCGGTTTAGAATGTCCCTCAGAGTTTTACCCATTGCACTGTTGTGCATGGAATAGAAGAACAGCGATGCTCCTATAAGATGAGCCGTTGCTCTCAAGCATCGACAGACTTGTTTTTTGATCTCTGGATCCTTATCCTGGAACATATCATATTTCCCGCCGATGATAAACACCGGCACAGGGAATAAATCCAGAGTGCTCGCATCTTTGTGATCCACTTCTCTGAGAGTCTTCAGTTCTTTGGCTCTATCTCGTGTCACGGAGTCTCCAAAGGCACTTTTCAGTCCCAAAACTACTGACTGTAAGTCATTCCAGAGAGCCTCAGGTCTTGAGAGATCCATCACAATAATCACGGACACGTGCTCGATGTCGTGTGATCTGAAAGGGATGCTCAAAAGATGTTCGGAATTGACGACAGTTCCCAATTCCCAAACGTGGCAAACTTGTTTCTGGATTCCTTGGCCAGGACTCGAGCGTCTTCCGTAAGAGTATTCCAGAGCTAAAGTAGCTTTGGGGCTCTCATCCCGGTCAAGATATCGATTAATGATTGAAGATTTTCCCTGAAAAAGCAGATAAATGTCTCATTACATACTATATGCAACATTTTAGTAGATACTCACGACATTCTTGCTCCCTAGGATGAATGTTGTCCTCTCTCTTGGACCAATGAGTGTAGTTTGACTCCTCAGCTGATCTTCAGCCAATTTGATAGTAATCTCTTGAAGAGTTTCTCTCTGAATATCACTCATTTTCTCAAATTCAATGACCAAGATGTTATTGTGTTGTAAGGTTTCCATAGAAACATAAAGCCGTCCAATTTCCAAGAACAGAAGATAATTCTAAACACTGGGACTTATCTATCACATTCCCAGTTGATCCTATGAAATAGTATTTTAAACCACACCCCATCAGAAGCCCCGTCCCTTACATGTTTCACAGAATATAGGAGTTGTTGCCGTTCTAAATTGCATCAATTAGCACAAATTTGGCAAGTTATGGGTTAATAAATAGTCAGAACATAAGGAAAAGCATTCCGCATGTGAGATTTCTGATTCTGGCTCTCGCCCAGTGGTTTCACTAACATTTTCTCATTTGCTTTTCGCGGATTTCCCTTCAGAAGCACCCTATGCATGGGCTTGCGCTCTTCGAGCACTGTTACCTACCTCTCCCGTGCTTTACTGACTTTCCTCGCGAGCAAGACGCCACGACCAGCGGCTTTGGAGGAGGAAGTGAGACGAGCTGGTGTGCATTGGAGAGTGACAGGAGTGAGAGAGTGCTGTTGGGAATTCCGCTGTAAAAAGTTTTATAGCTCAACCTGAGTTCGATTGGAGATATGGACGGCGTTCAGCTCCGAGCGCTCATCAAATTGTGGCCCTGATTAGGGGGCGAAAAGGTGGCAAAAGGTCCAAGATAATGGCCCTATTCGTGTTTCTATGTGCAGTGCTTCTGTTAAAAGATATTCAGTGATGGAATCTCGAGTTATTTGTCCGCATAAATCTCCTCAGTGAGTTGAAAGGGTGTGTGATATATACTGAAAGTGTGGTTGTGGCTTTGCTCTGAGGAAAATTTTCAACAGAGCTTTCCCAAAGTGCATACACTGGGCAGCAAGGACGGAGATTTGCTGAGAATTGAAGGACTCTCCTCTTGGAAAAATCGATCCTCTGATTCAGCCAGTGAACAATGAAGCACAGCCGTGAAGGCATGTGGTGATCAAAGTGCAAATTCACTCCCTCAACTTCACCCGCACGTCATTTCCTGTTGCAAGTGGAAAGGTAAGTTGCTAATTGTCCTCTTAACTCCTGTGTCAATTCTAGTCACACACGAACCTGACCCTTCTGATTGCCGTTCAATTACTCGCCACTTCATCATCATTTTGTGATTCACCCAAATCGCAATGCTTTCTATAAAATTCTTCCTCAGCAGCCAACAATGCATAGCGACTATTCATCTGCACGCCTCCGAAATGTATTGCACAACACATAAACTTCACAAAAATCTCACTTGCGAAATCATCTCTCATGCTGAATAGGTGCTAAAGTGCGATACAAAAGCGCACATTTTACTGTGTCAAATAAGGCAGAACGTAATGCATCAAAGCTATGGTGCAAAAAGTAATGAGAAACAACCCACAGACGCGAGAGACTGTGAAAAGCCTGACCTCGGGTTGGCAAGAAATCGTGACGAAAAGCTGCTTTTTTCCACCCTCAACTTAAACTTTGAGGTATTACGCAACACGCTTTCTCAGATTGTGTGAAGGAGTGTTTGAGTTTCTATTTACCCTTTCTTTTTCTGGGTGATCCTAAGCTAAACAGAGATGTTGTTTTTTACAGAAATCCTAGCGTTGACCTTGGTTTCTAGAAATTATACAAATATAGAACATCACATGAGCGTGTTGACGTCAGAAAAACCGCGTTAATTAACGATTTATCGATCCTATTTAAATCGCAATTAATCGTTTGTTGACCTTTCGTGCAACCAAATCTGAAGCGAATAATCAGTAGAAGAGCAAAATATTGGAAGATTTTTTTCCATACCTAATTAAATTGACAAATGGATTATAATTTATAATATATTTCAGTAGTTTTGGTTTGGTCAGAGTGATTAACTTGTTAATTCCTGTACCATAATTATACTGCTTGCGGATAAACAATTCATTTACTAAATGTATTTCAGAAGAGTTCAAAAACTGACTTAGGTATTGATAATCATAGTGATAATTTAGTGTTATTGGTCTAAGTATTTAAGGAGATTGGTAAAAATTTCTTTTAGGCGTTCTTCTGACTAGACTAAAGTTATTAATAAATACAGTCAAACTGAAATAATGTGCTTCGTCTAAGGATGTTAGTTACTTGATGTGTATTTTTTCCAAGATTCACAGGCACTTTGTGTTTGTCATATGAGCGTTCTCAGCTTGTTCGTCGAGGCTTACCTGTGTTTGAAGTTAAAGTAGTCTGCACGCCGGGAAATGATTGTCTTCACTTACGATTACATCACAGGGTGCCTCAGAAGTTGCATTTGATGTGCTAAACCTTGCCAAATCATATCAAGTACGTGAGAATTGCATTAATCGCTTCGCAAGAGCTATTGGGGGCCCGCTTTTGATGAGTAATGCAAAGGTGGTGAGCAATATTTTCAAAGATGAAAATGAGTATGAGAGGTATTCCCATACAAATATCGTTCCTTCTCAATGGGTGTGTGAATTTCAATGGAGTTTCTTATGTACAGCCGTGGCATTACATACGTTTGACTCTCTCACTCCGCATATGGCGTGTCTACATAGGGAGAAGAGTATGTATTTTGCTGACTGTGGGAAATTACGTTAAGTTTTCTCGGTGAATTGTTGCGACTGTTGGCTTGAGTGTGTTGGCCGTTGTGTCATATCGTATCTCTTTCACATGCCAATTCCTCCCGAATGCTGATCATGGTATGAAATGTACATATTTGATGCCACTGGAATGCGAATTTTTCGAGATGTTCTCTTTACTGCTATTGGGATTTTTGGAGGGATTAACACAAAATGCGTTATCCTTCTTAGGCAGTCTTGTGTGGATGTGTTGAGAAGACTGTTGAATTTTATTTATCTACCTCACAAGTCACTGACACATGCGCACTGGAAATGACATCACTGACATCATCATACGCAAGATATGAATAAAAGATCAGTTTTTTTCACTGAAAATCAGTTTTCTCTTCAAAGATTGGAAAATTTGTGACAATTTAGCGAATTCTGACCTGCTATTTATTATCGGTCCCTTCTCTAGATCATATCGACGATCGGCAAATGAGGAAAAGCCGCAGTGTGAGTCTTGAGGTGATGTAGTTGCTGATCGCATTGTATGTTTGTCGGGTGTGTACGAAAGAGTGAGAATTTCAGTTGTTCGGCGGCAACCGTTACTGGTTTACGGGTCTCTTGGCCTCGGTCGCGTTGAAAATTCCCCAAAACGCTTTTTCTTCTTCTTTTCCCCGTCCTGTTTCCAAGAGACCTCCACAAAGTCTGTGGACATCTCAGCAAATTCCCTAAGAAGTGATTTGTGCACAAGTTCTAGACCCGTTTTATGAGAAAAGAGTGCTTTTGTGAGTAAAGTGGCACGCGGCATTTTGCAAAAGATCCTGAAATTCACTAAATTTTCCACCACATTCCAAATCTAAGTGGTGTCTAGCAACTTTTCTCCTCATCCGTGGCATTTTTCCTCACGCTTGAGGAATAAGTATCTTGTTTTTCTGCAAAAAAAATCCACTGCTAGATGGGCTAAAAGTGTAAAAATCCATGATTCAGTGCAAAAGTGTGTGTGGTTGAGAAAATGAAAAGGCATCTCTCACACTGATCAAGCAGCAAGAGAATAAAGAGTGGAAGAGACGAACGTGTATCCAAAACGCCCCAAAAGACATTCAATATGGTGACTCAGGAGCATAGCTAAAAACTTAGGATTAGTCTATGAAAAAACGTGATTTCATCTAAATCACGGGGATTTTTTCGCCTAATCGATGATCCATGTTTACGAGCAGTACTTTGTGCATGACTATCACAACTGGATTACACGGCAAAAGTCGCTAAAAGTGCAGCTCGTAGTTGCAAACTTGAGGTTTTGCGCAACTCTTACCTGAGTTTTGCAATTTGACGTGTTATTCCAAATGCTTAACAGGTATTTCGCACTCTCTCTCTCACTCTGGCACATCTCGAAATTTCTGACCGGTGGACCTCAAGAAATTCACCCTACTGAATTTTATCGCCCATTCATAGATTTTTGTCTGGCGCTAATGAAGAAATAATTATGGAAAATTCACTAACACTCATGCGTGAAAGTCACATGACTCGGGAGTTATTTTGTTTATATCTTCTTTTTGATGACGTGATGAAAATATAATGCGAATTTGAGGATTGAAATATTTAGAAAACAACAAAAAAAACTTAATTTTTGGGTTTAAAACCCCATTCAAAATTGATTCTTGAGAGTGTAAGAGATTCTTGATTGAAGAATGGTCACGGTTATAGTTTATAACGAAACAAGTCTAAATTTAAGGCAAATAGGTGGAGTATTTAAGTGGGCGGGGCTCAATTCCATACATAGTCCAATCATTGAATCGTCTTTATTTCATATACATCAATGAAACACAAGAACAACTCTTGGGGATTTTGGCAAAATTCGTGTTTCTTTTTATACTTTTAAATTCTGAAAGAAATCGACAAAAACTGTGTGTAAACAAATTTTGAATTCATTTATTGCTTTTGATATGTGAATTAAAAAGCCTTCTGGTTTAAGTTATATACTTCTCACTGCAATGTGTTTATGATATGACTTAGGAGCGCTGATCTGACGCCTTGTATGTGATTTTCTCTGTAGGAACTGTTAAACCGGTTTGTGGTATTTTCGTTATTGACGTAAGATCATCGTCTTCTCCACAGAGAAATTTCCTTTGACATCATGAAACTTGCACACGTTGCCAGGTAATGTGCAGTCCAATAAAATGTTCCTGTTTTCTCTTGTCTCTTTGCCTCTTCGCGGAGGAAGAATTATCACCTAGAAGACGGTGTCAGGCACCTCAGCAAGGTCATCAAGCCCACTTTTTCTTCTCATTCCCATCGATTGACTAAAAATGAAAGGGAAAGAAATATTAGCAAACGTGCGGTTTTTCACATGCACACAGAGCATTTCTCAAGAATTCGCACTAATTTTAGATTTATCAGCGACATGTGCTCCATCGTCACATCCGTTTAATTGTGCTATATGCTCGATTGTGCGAGAAAAGGTGTTTTTGGGCCGAGTAATATCCCCAATATTCAAGGGCGAACATTTCACTGAAAAGAAAAACAGTGCCGAAGAAAATTTACTGCACCTCCAAATTGTACAGCAATTTATGTATTCAAGGAATTGTTTGCGGTGTGAAATTGTCTTTAATTTGTGGCTGGCCTTATCGCACAGAAGATAAATTTGAGAAAACTCCATCCTAAGTAAAAATACACATTTTTATTATCACAAGGCTGTGCGTTGATAAACAGAAACACTGAATGCAGATACAATTTAGCAATTATACGGGTAAATAGTCGTGGAATTTTCACATCTTTTCAGGTGATAAAACTGATAAGGGAGATGTGCAGATTTGCTCTGGAAATTAGCCAGACTGACACCGAATTTTATGGCTTTTGTGTAGACATTCAGAAGAGGATAGCAACAATTGCATCACGTATTGAGTGGAGTTGCTAATGTGATTGATAAAGTAGATTACTCATTCCGACTATTTACTAGCCGATGATTGGAGCATTTTTCAAACGCGGTGACTCAAGAGCTGAAAAAACGCATGTGGAAGGGAAAGAATAAAACTTCTCTATTGTTATACTTGCAAATTTCGCGAGAACCAACACAAGGTCGATGCCAGGAAGATAGTTGATATTGTAAGCAGAGGCAAAAATGTCTGTCTGAGGAAATTGTACAAATACTGGCAATCTGGTTCTTATAGTCGCACAAAGAATGTGTGAGATCATTCACCTATAATCACCATGACGAACGTCCACGCGATCGTGTGAATGGTATAGTTGAAGTCTTCTTTGCTTATGAGTGTTCTGAAGCCCATGGAAAAATTGTCAAATGTATACACTGAGAAGAAACTCTAAACTGAAAGGGTTATTAACACAAAGCGATGAATGAACAGTTTTATGGACACACTGAGCGATTTGTATAGCTGGATTAATTGGATATAATAAGATATCTACTCTTGTGAGTATAAAATTTCTCTCAGTGATAGAACTGTACGTATTTGGAGACATGTACTTAAATGAACAGTTAAAATGAGTGGCTGTTGTTTTTCTCGCTGAATTAAATCATTATAGAGAAGGTATATAAGCAGATGACACACGCTCAACATCTTTTGCAGAAGGTGTTCTTTTTCCTTTAAAGAGATGCGAGTTTTCATTGTCGCCACGTGTATTTAAAGACGAATGAAACATGTTGTTAAACTCAGCATCTGCTTCTTTTTTTCCGAAAAAAGTCTGCTGTCGTTTCTCTGTGGCAAAGACTAACAAATGGAAAGCAGCAGATGCAAGAGACTGGCCAGACATTTGCCCTCTACCCAACCATCAATTTCCTCTGATCGGTCGAAAATGCTCACTATGGAACATCTTTTGGCCCAGGAAGCTGAATTGCCGTAAAACATTAACAATTTACCTGCTGAATGAGCCACTTTGCAAAGACAAACTTCACACACTTCTTCCTCTTCTCACGCGGTTAAATCCATGGGAGAATTTTATTCCCCCTGGAAATGAAATCCCTATGTGCATTCAAATTCAGTCGAAGAGCATAATTTTTCTCCATGGTTTGTTGTCCCCTCGTTGGTAAATGGTGAAACATTATGGGAAATGAAACTCATAGGGAGATGATGAAACTCAAGTCAGTGCGCAAATGCACAAGTCTTTGATGGTCAGACAATAACCAGGTAATTCTCTGCCTTTCTTCTCGAGACGTGATCACTGCGAGAGGGATCATGAGAAATATCCTGGAAATGCAGGAAATTGCTTTTTCACACAGGAACAGGTAGAATGATGCAAAGAGATTCACACATTTTACACATTCACTCTTTCCGGAATGTTCCCGCGCTCAATAGGTCAATCGCACTCATAAAGAGGGTTACAATCCCGAGTGCCACCAGCAGAGATTGTGCAGCACAATTGAAGACAGAACAAGAGAGAGTGAGAGAGAGAGGGAGAGAGAGAGGGAGAGAGAGAGTTCAGTTGCAATCAATCGCATTTGACCCGATGAGAGATTTTACTTAATTTCCATTGCCATAATGCCACTTGCCACAATTAGTACTATATCTAATAAATTCTCTTGAGGCATTTACTGAGTGATTGTCATCGGCGCCGAGAGAGATGTAGCCAAACTGTGTGCCATATTGAGGAGAAATCGCATTAATTTGCAAAGACTGTCCACACCTCAAGTAGGGAGGAAAGTGATCTTATCTCGTGAATATTAGCTGTGACGCTGCGAATCTCCGTTTGAGGAAAAAAGTGTGTTAATTGGTAAATTGTGAGGGGACAGACACTTTTCTACAATGGGAAACTCCTCGTCGTCACATCACGAACCACTGGATAGAGGCGGTTTCACGAGAGGCACTTTTGGAGATGCGGTTTGTGTTTTCTATTTATTGCAAATAGCGTGTAAATAAAATACATACATATCCGCATATCTCATGAACAAACATGCAAATGTACATGTCACCCAGAGTCAAGTCTTCGTTTAACATCGCACAAGTCATTACTTCCTTATTATCGTATGCAAATCAACAGGCCTGCCAAAGGATTTCTATGTACATTTATCATCAACTTGTCAATACTGTTCATAAAGATCATTAAACGGGCTTTATTCGTGAGATAGAAGGTGCGCCTAATCGTTTCCAGTTTTTTAAATCTGAGAAATGGGTTGCATTGAAATGCACATGACACATTTTTCATATCTGCGCAAGAATGTTATGAAGATAAGTAACTTTTTGCAAGAATATAAAAAGTTGTATTTTTATTAGGTGATGCTTTTGCAAGAAAAATCGTGCAAATTGAACTGGTCGTAAAAAACTCTGATTTAATACAATTCATTAATTTTTCTGGCGCCAACAACAACTGTTCATCGTATTTTTCAATTCATTAACCTACGTATAGTGCCTAAATAGTAAAAGAAAGAAAAAGTGTTAGTAAATATCATATTTAGGTTCTTTCACATGTGTATATAGAGTTTTGTCTTTCGAATAAATAAATGAAAACAGTAAAAATCACCCTCAAAAACTTCTTATAGCTTTGAGCTAAGAATGTACCAAAGACACCCTCTGGAGCTGCTAAATTGAGCATGAATTTTCGCCTGAATTGTCCGCTTTTGGATATGCGCTTATTTAGGAAATCCTCGCTAGAGACGCAGAAACTATAAATACTTCCTTCATTCACAGAAATCGGCCTCCATTCGCCAGAGCAAGAAATCTCCGCGGAAAATGGATCGTCTGCGACGATCATTTCGGGATTCGTTTAGACGGCGAAAAGAACGTGTACCGGAATCCTCGAAGCCTCACCAGTGGCAAGCTGATGAGTCTGCTGTTAGATCTGCAACATGTTCTTTTCCCGTGAAATATCTTGGCTGTGTGGAAGTCTACGAGTCCCGAGGAATGCAAGTGTGTGAGGAGGCGCTCAAGGTTTTAAGGGTGAAAAAAGATCGATCATAAATTACGATTTGATATTTACTTTGTGCTTTTGCTCATCGTTTTTCAAGCAGAACTCCAGGCGACGTCCTGTTCGAGGTTTACTGCATGTGAGCGGAGATGGACTTCGTGTGGTGGATGACGAGACGAAGGGCCTAATTGTGGATCAGACAATTGAGAAAGTGAGCTTTTGCGCCCCGGACAGGAACCACGAGAGGGGCTTCAGCTACATTTGTCGCGATGGCACAACCAGGCGCTGGATGTGTCATGGATTTCTGGCCAGTAAGGATTCTGGTGAGCGCTTGTCGCACGCTGTGGGATGCGCCTTCGCAGTATGCCTGGAAAGGAAACAGCGACGGGACAAGGAGTGCGGAGTGACAATGACGTTCGACCTGAAGAACTCTACATTTACACGCAGTGGCTCTTTCCGACAGCAGAGCTTGACTGAGCGTTTGGCGGAGAATACAGCGCCAACAGCCACAGTAGCTCCACAGCCGAAGCCCTTCAATCCGTTCGCTATTGAGCGCCCTCACGCCACGCCGTCGATGCTGGAGCGTCAGGGGAGTTTCCGTGGCTTTAGCGCTCTGGGCAATGGATCCCCATTCAAACGGCAAATGTCCCTTCGGATTAATGACCTTCCGTCCAATGCGGAGCGCCAGCGCGCCTTTCTCGATCTCGCTACGCCACAGTCACAAAGATCCGTGTCACCCATTCCAGAGGTGTCACCGCAGAGCATGGGACTGGATACTGTGAGTCAGCTGTGTCAGGAGATGAGTCAAGAATTGAGCTTCCTCGCTAAGAGCGATGATCTCGATTTTCCCAAGACAGACACCAAATCACCACCACTTATGCTCAATTCTGCTCCCACTAGTCCAACTGCGGCGCCTGTGGTGTCCAGCGGCTCCGCAGTGGCTTCGCCCACATCACCCACTGCTTATGTTCAGCCCACAACCAGTCGCCCGGCAGACATCCCAGCATCACCCACAAAAGTGCTGCCTATTGAAACGGTTCAGCCACTTCCCAATCCTGATCAATGGCTTGGTCAGGTGGCAATAACTGCCTCTACTTCACCTAGACGACCACCACCACTCCATGCACGCGCTAAATCCCTCACTAGCAACACGGATCCCTTCGATGCCGAATGGGTGGCACCGATCGTGAAGACAGATCAAGGACACAACACCAATCCCTTTATCTCACCGCCTAAGCCACCTGCGCAGTCATTTCAGGTGCAGTTATAGACTCCTCGCTTCGATCCCACAATAACAAAGTACTTATCACACCGGGAGACCTCCACCGTGGGCGAAAACCCGATATTCCGAGTCATATCAGTATCTAAAGTAGATTCTTAGGGCAGATTTGTGTATATAGAATGAAGCATTGAAATAGCACAATATTCCAAACTTTTAGTGCACAAGATATCAAAGAGAATATGCGATCAAGATATTCCGCAAAGCATTATACTTAACAGTATAGATTAACTTTCTTCCTTATTGTCTGAATTTACTCCAGTGCAAGTAATTTTATTTGGAATTTATTTTATGAACGCTGGTGAAAATTAATGGAGAAAATTATTCAATTCTAGAATCAATAAGAACAGGATATGCTTGAATTATGGGCTGAGCTTTTGTAAGTGCACAGCTTTCGAAAAATGCATCTGACATCGGAGATTAACATAATATATATAAGGATGTAACAATTTCCTGTGATTTTTGTCATTTTCACGCTTTTCACAGTAGTTTCATAGAGCCGTTAAAAAAGCCGTTTAATAGAGTTTTATCAATTCTAACTGATGGAATCATTTCCACTGCAATTTGTTATAATAATACGGGGAAAATAGGATCTTAAATTGACTCTGGATTTGTGGAATCTGTAGAATAATGAAATTTTCTCCATTTTTATTTACCAGTGTACAATACAAATTCTAATATAGGCATTTTAGGGCATTGTTTATCGATAACCAAGCTGAAATGTTACGAAGGTGCATAAGCAAGAAAGGGTGAAGCAATATTTTCCCCTTTGGCAATCAAGCAATTGTCAAATTTAAACGCTGAATGATAATGTGAATCTGTTTCTTGAGCTAAAAAAATTAGAATGCATTTAGTCAGAAACTGAGAAAGGGAGAGAGAGAGAAAGAGAGAGCCTATGGATAACTAGAGAAGCATTCCAAGATATTACGCAAGAAAAAGTCTAATTGTGGAGTAGATCGTAAATCTTAAGATAAGAGTCACAAGAGAAGAAATTTTGTACTTAAGTTGCATAATTGTGATCTCTTAATAGTGAAATTCTTCTGTCTTTGTCACATTTGTATATTTTGAGTTATAAGATTGATTTTTATTTTAGGTATCATCTTGATTAATGTGCAATTAATTGGAATCGAGATGTATAAGAAAGAAAAAGCCCTTGAAAATCACACATCGCATGAGAGTATTTCACGAGATGTAAAGGTGTATTTGACTGCTGGTGGTTAGAATACTTAAAGTAGAGGGAATTATTCCTATCGGTCAATCAGAAAATTGAGTAAGATACAATTGAAGCAATTTAAAAAAAAATGTAGTGCTCTCAGCTTTTAGCTCTTAACAGCACTTGTAATCAGCTTATAGAGATGTTTTCTTCTTTGCATTATTTTAAGTGGAACGAAAGAATGACTTGAGAAGTACGACATGAAAAGATTGGATTGTATAAATGAGAAGAGTTGTATATAAATTATATATACATGAAATATTTAAATAGAATTTATATATATCTGCATATGGATGAAAGGATGTAAAGATGTATATTTTATAATTAATATTGCTAGCTCAGTTTAGTCATAATGCATTGTATTATATTTCTTTTTTTACGTGGGACGATGCGAAAAATGTGAATGAAATAGGAAAACTCAACCACGAGAGATGAAACTCACATAAATAGTAAGGTGGATTAACGCTTTTCTGATCTATAGCTGCAAGTGTTTCTCCCAGATAACAAGCCACTTCCAGTTAGCAAGTTTGCAGGTCTTATGAAATAATTGCAAAGCATAACATCAAAATCAGGAAACATTTATAAACAGAGAAGAGGAAAAGTGAAATCAAAAGTACTTTAACAATTCCTTGCGGAGGCAAGAGGAAAAACACTATGCATTTCTTTCTTTTGCCCTTTATTGCCGTCTTTGACGAAGACGTGTGTGAAAAATGGAAGTGTTGGGAAGAGAAATAACAAGTTTGCGTACTAATCGTGATTTTACGTAATTCTTCTGCCTTCGTAACTGTTTTATTTGTCTAATAATTTCAGAAATAATGAATACAACTTAGTAATGTTAATATCTAATTGGACGTATGTTTATGAATTGAAGGATGTGACGGGATGTGTTGACAAGAATGAATATACCTGCGTGTATTCATCATGTGTAGTAGGGAATAAAAAGCAGATAAAATATACCTCTATAATATAATTGTTAAGTATGTTGTTAAAATATAAATTATACATTGAAAAATGACGGTTGTCTTTCACTCTCATTCACAACTCGCGCACTTCACTTCAAAATATCAAAAGCGACACAATGGGAACATGGTGATTGTTGTTAAAACAATGAGTTTATTACGAAATACTGTACAAAAGCATTAACATCATAATTTCTCCAGAAAACGCCTTTATAAAAATAATTTATGCTCGTATTTGTAAAAACCTGCACACGAGAGAATTTAAAAACTAGCCGATGGCGCTTTTGGGAAGCTCATCTCAATAGTGTGATATCGGATGTTTATGCAAGGGATGAGGGATGAAACCTGGAGGAAGTCACCGCTGGCAACTACAGCAGGATGTCAACGGCGTGAATCACGCCATTCGTGGCTGGAATGTTTGATGTGACAATGTGACCGTCGTTGATCTTGATCTTGCCTGTGTTCTTCTGCAGTGTGATCGGTTTTCCCGTAGACATAGATTCTCTGATCTGATAGAACCTCATCCCAGCCGAATAGAGTGTACCCGGGGAGATGTGATTCGTGACAAGCGTTCTCGCCTTTTCCCTATCTGTCACCATGCTGTTTACTTCTTCGGTGGTCAACTTCGCGAACGCATCGTCCGTTGGGGCAAAAACGGTGTATGTTTTGGATCCTGAAGAGCGAGAAAAGAACATCATCAGCCACAGTTTAATAAATACGCCCAACCTCCAGGATTATTACCTTTAATTTGAAGGAGCTCAGACAAATCCGCTGCGAAGACGGCTCTTAAGAAGGTCGTGAATCTCCTCTCGCGATCTGATTGCAGTGTTTGAAGAAGATCACCGACGGGTAGCGGGAACATAACTCTATCTAATCCTTGAGCGACGCCCTGAGGAATGTTAATGTCCTGCTTGTCTGGCACCACCATGGCTCCATTGATCGTCGTTACCTTAAATACAAAAAAGATTTTAATGTCACTTCAAAATATGTATTTATTTCATCAATAGTTCGATTTTCAGAAATTCGAAAATCTTTTTACCTTCACATCATTCCATTCGGCGTCGTGCAATTTGTACTGATTCACCCGGAGTTGTGTTCCCGCCAGAGACACTCCAGTCATCTCATCCTGAAGCGTGTCAATTGCGAATGATCCCGGAATTACGTGGTGAAGGAGGAGCTGCGAAATCACAAAAATTTTATATAATTTACTTTCATTCAATACATATTTATGTTTGATACTCACTCCACTGAGAAGACGAGGATTGTTGCGGAACTTTTCTTCGGCTTTCTCGGGTCCACCGAGTTGCACCAGAAGGTTCTTGAACGCCTTGTCCGTGGGTGCAAAGATTGTGTAGGGTCCAGTTTCGTTCAGGATCGAGTCGAGTCCTGACTGCTTTAGATACTTTGACATAGCGTGAAGACCGCTGTTCTTGAGAATAAGTGCCAATTCCATGTCTTCAGTTTTAGTGACGGTGTCTACGTTGACAGTGGAGGAGGTTTGTTCGGACACTGGGAGTGTTGTCTCTACCAGCGGAGCGGCTTCTGGGGCGAATGTCGAGGATCTGTACGGAGCGGCTGTGGTGCTGTGAACGCGAGTACTAGGGGATCCCGTGTAATACACGCTATTCTCACTTCTGGGCGTTACGACTGTTGAGTAGGGCGAAGGTGATGTAGAGCTGACATAGGGACTCCTCGAGGATGTAATTCTAGGCGATGAGGCGAAGATCTCATCAGAAGATGTTGAGGAGATCGTCACGGTGGCAGGAATGGAAGAACTCCTAATAGGCGGATCAGTTGTGGGCACATCCTCCCTCACTGTGGTGTGTTGAACTCTATTTGACGGTGGAGGCAACTGTATCTCACCCTTCTTTATTCTCTGGATGATGTTTTCCACTTCCGTGCCTGATGTATGTGGCACTTTGTCCCCATTGCCCTTTACTCCCTGCACTTTGTACGTGCCATCTTGTTGTTCCTCCAAATAGACGAATGTGACTTTTTTCTGGGGCGGTAATTGACCAACTTCCTCTAATTTTCCATCCGAGCTCTGCTTGATTACTTCGAAATCTGCTCCGGCAGGCAAAACACCGCCCTTTGCCAGTTCCTCGTATACATTTGCCGAAGGTTGTGCTGTCTGGAGGTTAATAAGTGACTCTTCACTAAGAGGTGTGGCATTTTTGATAAGATTAGGATCAGTAGTCCGGATCACTTGAACTTTTTGCCCATCCGGTAAAACCAGATCCATGGATGTGAAATTCTTTCCTTGCAAATCCTGTGGCTGCTCCGCCAAGGCCAGCTTCAGTTGCCTGATGAGATCTTCCCTACCAAATCCCTTGGTTGTCTTCGTCTTGGACTTGCCTTTCGGAGCACCCTTCAATTGTGGGAAGATCCTTTGTCCTTGCAGAAGTTGTTCAAGCTGTTCTGGAGTTGAGATTGTAATTTCCGTCTTGCTCTTGTTCCTCTTTGTGGTCGTGGGGAGAAAAGCTGTGGAAGACTCTGTAGAGGAGGCTGTGGTTGGAGTGGTGGGATGCAACTCATGGTAATCCTTAACAGCTCTCTGGAAGGTGTCATGCTCATGGGGAGCAATAGTCCGACTGTTAGAGTATCGTGGGATGAATTGGCCAGTATTGGGCTTGTACTGAGATTGAAGTTTGATTTGCTGCTGGTTCAGGAGAAATTCCTGATGCAGTTTCTGCGCTTTTGCTTGCTGCTTCTGGTAGTGTTTCTGGACAAATTGCTCCTGTTTCTGAATGAGACGCTCGCGCTCTTTCAAATCACGCAAGCGCTCCTCTTCAGTACGTGGGTCACGGAATACTTGCTCCTGCTGCGGCAGAGGCAATTGTTGATGCAGGATTTGTTGTGGAAAGCTTCCTGAGATTGGGGGAAGTTGAGGCTGCTGGCCGGGTGGAAACTGGAAAGTCTGCTGCTGTGGCGCGATGAATTGAGGCTGCTCTGGGAGCGGTGGAAATTGTGGTTGCAACAGGAACTGATTCTGCGGGACAGGCTGTGGAGGAAATCCTCCTTGGGTCTGTAATGACGTGAGAGTGGGTAATTGTTGGCCAATTGTGGGTGAAATTTGAATCTGATACTGATTCGGCGGGAAGCGCACATTGCTAAACTGGGGAGTTTGGTGGATTTGCGTTTGAACACTGCGCTGAAACTGGCCAGGAGGCACTTGCCGCAAGGTCTGCGTCTGGAAGTTGGGTACAAAGTTCGTCTGCGTGTGATGCTGATGAACGCCGGTGCCTAGTCTAGGTGGCAGGATGGTCTTGAAGTTATTCTGGCTTGGCTGCTGCGACAGGAGGAACTGGCTTCCCTGGCCACTGATGAAGGGATTCACCTGGCGATTCTGCACCAGGGTCGTCTGCGGCGGGAAGGCCACTGAGACGGATGGTTGCTGCAGAAAGACGCCCTTTCCCGGAACTCCAGGACCTGGATGCAAATTGAAGCGATGCTGATGCTGTTGGATATCTGAGAGGATGTGTGTCTGCTGAACAGGAGTCAATTGCCGCCTGGTGGCCTGCGTTGGTGCCTGTAAGGAACAGAGAGAGAATTCAATTAGCATTTAATGGAATTCCGACATGCCGTCGTCACTGAACTGCATGGGACTTCAGCTACCTGTTATGCCATGCTAAATTAGCGCAAAAAATCATTTAAATGTTTCATAACATCTCTTATTAGTCTACTTCCGAAACTTTCTTTCTAACAGCATCCGAGAGAAGATATGTGTGGTTTATGCCGAAATTAAAGCGTAAGAAAAATGTATAGTTCTCACCGGAAGTTGCCACATCTTCCGTGATGGCAAATAAATAAAACATATTAATTTGGATATGCGGAAGTGCACAACGAGAAAAAATAAACAATAATAAGCTCTTGAAAATAGACTCGTCTCTCCACCGTTAATTTTATAATGCAAAGTACAAAAGACAAACTCTTTGCGGCGCACGCGGAGAAGTGAAATAATATGTTTGGAGGAGTAGAAAAAAGGTTTTTGTGAAAATGAATGAAATGAAAGTAAAGAGATGAAAGTTAATAACGTGTCTGACATTGAAGGTGCTTCTTTTTAGCACCTCATTTTGGATGAACCGTAGTTTATCGTTACATTAGCATTGCTATCAAAGGAATTCACATTATTCAATTTTCATCCAATTTTCACCAAACTGGCAAATAATTTTTGTGGGAAAGATAGTTTTATATTACGTGCGGTGTAAAATCAGTGAGACTTTTCCTACTTCACTAAGGCATATAATCGAGAAATTTCTATAAACAAATATGTACGTTATGTATAGGCATGTACTGGATGGCAAGACACAAATCACATTCATAAGATGTATGTCTCAGTCTCTTCTCCGTTGTATTATTTTGAAAGCCATCGAGGCTCCATTAAGAGTCTCATTTCCTTTCACTTTTAGCACAAATCTGGAAATCGGACTCACTACAAAATGCGATTAGAGGCTTTTCTTGCAGTGCCGCGGTGCTATTATTCGCTCAGTGAGAAAAAGAGAGATATATTCAAGTAAATGTACTTTGATTTATTCGAAAAGAAAAACATACAAAAAACGAGTAATTAGACGTGAAAATGGAGACATTTTAATATTATGCAATTCGAATTGTAGGTATATAACACGTTCTCAAGCAAAACAAGCCGACAGTGAAAAATGCGTTTTTACTCAAAAAGACAACGTACCAAATTGTGAAAATTCCCACATTGCCTAGTATGGCACATTAGAAAAACTGCTGAAGATGTACGATCGAAAGTCACATTGTGAATGGCAAACAAAACGACGATTTTCTCCATCGTCAATTTTTTCTTTGGACAAAGATAAGCCGAAACGTGACATTGCAACTAGTTGCGTGCAACCACCCGGCGTCCCCACATAGTCACAATGGCACTCATCAAATTGATGCAGTACGAAGACATGGAGATGAAAAAATATGCATATTAATGAGCAGTGCACGATTATTATCTGTTCATTAGAGTAATTTAAAAAAAATGTTTACTAGATGAGTAAACTTCATGCAAAGAGACGTTTTCTCACACAATTCTATTCAGTTGAAAATGAAAGGCTTTCCCAATAAGTTCACTAACCCAATTTTTCAAACTCACTCGCTGCAAGACGGCAACGAGCATGACGATGAATGGCTATGTATTTTGTCTCTATTATACTTGATATTGTTGGCTGCTTCATACGTTATTCTATCTACAAATTCACAATTTCTTGATTTCATTTTAAAATGTAAGATATGTTTGTTTTTGAGATATTAGTTGTCGACCTAATTTTTTAATATAATGAAGAATTAATGAAAAAACGACGTTATATGAAGAAACCAACCAAATCTCTTCTAATGTTGATTGTCTTTAAAAAGTATAATCATAGTGAAGCTTATCCACCTTCTCGACGTGTTTCTGTAAAAGCCTCTATCACTAATTTACCGTGCCTAATTTTTAATTCGCACTTTACAATGAAATATTATCTGTTCACCATTTTTGATTTGTCAATTGGACGAAAGGCAATCAATGATGCTTTTATATTGCTTTGAAATTCAAATTTTACGCAAAATGCACGTGTTCGCTTTATGTGCACTTTCTCTCCTCAGCCATCATCGATGGCGATCATGTGAAGATCTTTTAAGTCTCTTAATAGTTTGCCCTGTTGGATTTCTTGTTGGACTTGCGAAATGAATCTTCTCGGCGGGATTTTTTTTAATGTCTTATGCTGTATTACATTATTGCGTGTACTCATGAGTAAATATGGATGGGTAATAAATGCCAACAAGAGATTCTCTCTGGTCGGGAGTCAATCGAGGAAATTGTCCGATGATTAATGACTGATTGATGAAATTTTGTCTATCCTCACTTTCTTATTTTTTAACTCTTTTAATCTTCACCACAAGCATGGGCACAATTACAATTTTCCCTGTTTGGCGAGCAAGTGTGTGGAAGATCAATTTGAAAATCATCATAGTGTATAACGTATTTCGTGTCCATGATCTTAACCAATGTTGCTTCTTTGTGGGAACTTTGAAATTTGCTCTGAGCCATGAGAGTTTAATTGTTGATTAATTTTGACTCAATTTTTAATCAAGTTTTAAACAAATTTCCCAGTCTCTGGTGTGAGTTGGGTCGCATGTATTATGCATTTCTTCTGAATTTGTATAAATTTGCCTACAGATCAATGATGGAGTTTTCGAGTGGCACTGACCATATCTCTAGGTCAGTGTGACATAAACTCTATGGATTCATCCGTGTGCTATTGCAATAAATATAAAATAATAATGTCAATAAAGAAATTTGGTGGTTACTAAAAGCAGATTTTTCTTTAAGGCCGGTTTTATGAAGTTATTTTAAAGCTCAAATTCCATCCAAATTTCACACAACCGCTGGAGAGAATCTTCATTCCTCTATAATGATTTTCTCTGTATTTCTGCGTTGATCTCAAGTGTTAAATCCGAAGTAGGTCCAAATAAACGTTCGAGTGTGAGCTTGAGCGCGCAAAATCTATCTTTTAAACTGAACAATCATTATTTTCCATTGATGCTGGAAAATTGTGTCACTGAAGAAACAGAATTTCTCCCACTAGTCGTGCCTTCATGGTTCATTGAGTACTCAAGAAAAAGACATTCGCCAATATCGCAACAATGGTTTGTTCATGAAATTTCGCACAAAGAGAATCTCTTTCAAACAAGTGCGATCCAATCTATCACCAATTTACTCTCCACTTGCTGAGGTTGTTCACCATCTTGCACACAACGCAGAAAGAATTCAGATTGTGCAGCAATTAACTCCGGAGGGGCATCAATGAGATATTTTTCTCTGCACATCTTCGCTCTAAATAATGTTGAGTCACGCTACTTTGAATTAATATCTCTGGCCTCTAAGAAAATCTCCTCATCGTGCAATTTCCAAAAGTTGAGCAACCAAAGCATTATTTTCTTCTCGATATTTTTGCTCTAGCAATATTTTATACTTTTAGTGAGATCATCTCTCCTACAATCAGTCAATGATATTGTCTCAATGTGAGTAATTGCGGTTCATTGCCTCATCATCGCATCATTTCTCCTCAAGAAGAGATATGTACATAGGTAATGTGTATAGATCATGGCGAGTGAAAATGCCCAAGACTATGATTAAGTAATAATTCTTCGAGATGCCTCGAATAGTGTCGCAATAGACATTTGTCTTTTGCATCAAGCGTTGGTGCTTGAGGATTGCGTATGATGTATGATTTGTTATTGATATTGCATTGGAATTTTCACGATCCGATGAGAAGATTTCACCGATGCGTGCCTGACGTTTTCATCCATTTTAATCCTTTTCACACGATGTCTTGGTATTGAATGCAAATTTCAAATAAGAACTTGTGGTCTCATTTTGTTCGTGGTCCTTCGCGCAACCATCACATATTTTTGGTACACAGCATGAAGCTTTCGTATGTACAAATTTTTTGCAATTTAAACAAAGAATCTTTTCTAGGCCCTGGCACGCACAAACTGTTTCCTTTCTTGCAAACCCTGTCACAGGTCGTCAATTCGTTATATTTTCCAACTTGTCTCCTTGGCCCAGTAATTCACTCTAGCGCGGCATGAAAGCCCTCAAAGGAACAGAGAGTTAATTGTGTCGAGTCGTTACTGAGTCTAACGAACGTCGTGAAATTCGTGCTCCTAATAAATTCCAAATAATAATTTCACTCTCAATTCTGTAATGTAACTTGCATTTTTCACTCATTGTCTTTGTGATGGTAGGTTTTCTCCATGGCTTTTTTTTGTGTGATACTTTGCCCTTCTCCACCAACGTGCGAAATTTCGTCTTCATCTCTTTCTCACATAACTAACACAGCCTCAGCACCAAACTCGATCATCGGAGACCATAAATCCGTATTATAGTGAAAAATATTTAAAGCTGCGCGATCTCCGTGTTGGCGAAAAGAAAGTGAAGAGATGTCTTGAACGTGAGCAAACATTGTGATAGAAATTGAAGATGGGTTTTTTTCTTAAAGAATATATAAGGTGTGTATATAAAAAGTGTGGCTTGGAATTTCTTAATCTCACTCTCGCGCACATGTTGGGCACCTTAGCAACACGGTAAGATGACAATGTTACTGAGAAGATCACATGGCACATCTTCACTCGACATGCTTCTCCATCTGCTTCCGTGTCGTCAATTCAAAGTGTTGAGACGATCAGGGAGAAAATGGTGACAATTTGAGAATGTCGTTTGGTCAGTATTTGTCTGGTGGAAAGTAAGAACCTCTTTGCAAATGCAATATGAAATTGGGAATGCGAAAGCACGCCAAAGTGACGAGATCAGAAGTATCATAGGAAAATATTAAGAATTTCCACTTAACTGATTTACACGCAGTATTGGTGCTTTACTTTTCCTGCTTTTCCAAAAGCTCATCTTGTAGAAATCTATTTATCTTACGAATTTTTTTTTTTAAATTACGCTTTTACGCAGAAAAAAATGTTTGCAATTTAGTAAGATGCTCACGAAGAAAAAGTCAGTGTACCGGAAATAATGCTCAATACCTATCGATGGCACTCTTGTAATGTGGATTAATTATGGTTCACTGCAGGAAACATCATTTGGAATCAAGGCGTAACCGCAAGATTTATAAAATACAATGCAGCAAAAGCACCCACTCTGCGTAGATTATGCGGATATGGGATTTCCGAAGAAAATCGGAATGTGATAAAATCGATTGTATATTAATGATAGATTCTTTGCCAATAAACATTTTATGTTGTTCTTCCTATTCATCGATTTCCGATTTCAGTTTTGAACGAATTTCACAGCGATTTTTAACTAAGATTTTTTAGCAAATTTTACGCGACAAATATAACAAAATATCCCACATTTCTCGCATCACGGAGTTTTTACATGGAGACTAAAAGTGTCAAGTTATCACAGGTATTATTCTTGCTGATCTACAACTGTACAATGAGTTTTTGGGTAAGAGGAATTCACCGTGGGCTCAATTGACTTTCATCTTTCACACGAGATAATCAGTGGACACTGTCCAATTGACATAGTGTGATGCAAAATCGCCGTCAAACATTGTCCAACGAGACGCGGAAGATGATGAGAAAAAAGAGATCCCATTGAGAGGCTCTGTGAAGATTTCTCAAAGATGCTCAGCCAACGTGTGTGTGTGCAACAGTGTAAATTTAAGGGGCTTTCAGCACAGGTATTTGGGTTATTGTGATTAATAAAAGTTCAACACTGTATCGTTTTCATTCAGTTATTTTTGAATTTTAACTGAATTTCAGACCTTTAGGACTCTTGATATGAAAAGAATGCAGAGAATAAAAAATTAACATAGAGAGATAGTGGATCTGCAGATAAATTTTTCAATAAATGATGAAAATTAAGGTTATTCTAAAGGCTGAGTCATTCTAGTATTTTAGTTAACAGAACAGGCAATAAGAAGTTATCATCATTTATTTCAATGTGTAATTTGGGCGATCGCGCGCTTTCTTCGAGGCTGCAC
Source organism: Phlebotomus argentipes (assembly GCF_947086385.1). Lineage (NCBI taxonomy): Eukaryota > Metazoa > Arthropoda > Insecta > Diptera > Psychodidae > Phlebotomus > Phlebotomus argentipes. The sequence goes on along the minus strand of NW_026776181.1, from coordinate 298,025 downwards.
TTGATCACATCGTCAGAAGAAAGTTCCCTCCGTGATTCTGTGAATTGGTTTTGAGTGCTGATGGTATTTTTATTACATATTTGCACCTGTGAAAGTGCCGCTTGCGAGAGTGCGGCAAAAGGTGAGAGGGCGGGAAATTTTGGGCGGTTGTAGTCTTGAAAAGTCTGTCCTGAAGAGTGCAGAAAATGCAAATGGTGTTGTGCATTGTTCGCAGAGATGCACAAGATTGAGAGATGCAAAGATGGGCAGTGGAATGAGGCAAAATATTTTCTTCTCAACACACATGAATACTTTGTAATATGCGGAGCTTGTGCAGAGTTTCTTCTCTCGTTCAAGCCTGGGCCATCACGCCAAGGGGAAATGCGCGACTCTACGATATTGGCTTGGATGCATATAAGAGCACCTATATGTTGTGCAATTATGTTAATCGAATGGAAGCAAGTGGCGATCGTCAGAAGCTGCATCGCGAGACAATGAATACCTTTCAGTAGGTCAAGATGAGGCGAGAGTTTGAGTTGAATGGGGAATTTTCACGATGGGCAAGACACGATTTGGGTGACCCTTGGGGTCATCATCGATCAATTTTGACCAGCGCGTGGGTGAAAACCGCCGACATCACATTCGGATTCCTCTCAAGGCATTTCACAGTCTCTTATTTTCTATTGAAGTGAAAACTTCTCACTGGCATTCACTGATACTTACATGTTGCTGGGACTGTCCAAAGGACTGGGCAATTGCATAGGATAGTAAACAGCTGCCGAGTAGGATTATCCTTGCGATTAAAGTCATTGCTGGCCTCCACTCACTTTACCACACTGCAGAGACTTTTCTTACAAGAAACTTTCACAGCAATTAGTGGTTAATCCAGACTAAGAATCCTGATCATCTACATGCACACCCCGATTTAAAAACTCTCATCCACCATTCAACTGTTCGCACTCGCAGTGTGTTCGGACTGTCTCACGCTCGTCAGGAAAGTGGCAAAGAAATTCGCAAGAGATGCTAAACAATCACACAATCGGCGAGCGAAGGAAAAATCTCCCACAAGATGTACTGTTCCTTTCCAAGCAGCGTTTCCACCTGAACTGAATGGATGGTTGGAAGATTTTGTGTTAAAAAGTCTTTCTCTTTTTACTAACGAATTAATCGCGAGCACGAGAGACTCTCGCGATGGCACACTCTCTCCGAGAGAAGTGAAGCTGATTGAGGTGATATACGAGAGACTGCACGGAGGAAGGTGATCGTCTTTTCGACCATCGTGCGACTATGAAAGTGAGAAAATTGAGAGAACGTGTAATTGGCGAATAAGGAGAAAACTAGCCATCTTAGCCTTTCCGGATACTCAGTGGGCAACTTGTTAAATAAATTGAAAAAAAGGATAACACCTCTATGTATCGGGTCTTAAGCCTGCCTATGACTGGTGTACTAGGTCGGAAAACATCCTGGCATATTCCAATAACATTTCAAAACAAGGAGTCAAAAAAATATCAATGTTCTTCTCTTTCCAAGATTCTTTCCTGTGTTTGTTTCCAATTCAAAGGTCTTCTTTTTGGCTCAAAATTATTGTGTCTTTGATGCCGATCATCACTAACCCTAACATTATAAAGGATTAGTGAATCTCAATAGAAAAGCATTGCAAATTCACATAAGAGAGTTTCATAGTAATATTGAGGACAATACTGGAGAATGCCAACAATAAATGAATGAAAAATGTGTAGTTGTAAAATTCGTAGGCTTCGTATTGGTATATGCAAATTATAATTGAAATGATTTTTCATAAAAGCAAAACATAGTAAAGCTCTTCGAAATCTACATAATTTAGTCAGTCAGAATAAAAATGTAAAATCACAGTGAAAGCTTCACTGGCAAATTAACGCCTTTTGTGCTATACTCGATCATTTGGCATCGAATTTTTAAATCAATTCAATATGCGAGAGATGGCAAATTGTAGAAATGCGGAAAATGTGTATTTGTGATTGCCTAATATGCTGCTGACTATAGAAAGATCCTACGTTGCAGGCTCAATTGTCAATGGTAATCGGCGCACGATGGAAGTGTGGGAAAAATATGGCAAAAAGTTGCAAATTGGCCAAATGAATTAATTTACTCTCACCTCCGACTCAGTCCCTGGGTGATGGTCGGCTCTGTGACTAGCAAATGTTGCCTCGTGGTGAAATCATCCATGCGACTTCGCGGTTCCTTTGCAACAAATTGAAAAATAGACTTTCTTCTGGGTTAGTTCCATATCTTGGGATGCTGTAAGAAGTTGCAGTGCACAACTTGTCTCGAGCATTTCTCATGTCTCCAGCTCGGCTTCGGCTTTGAATTGGGAATGTGTGCTTGATCTCTAGCTCGAAGTGGGCTTATTGAAAATGCGCACACGGTACTTTACGGCAGATGGACATTAGAAGACGATATGGATGCGGAAAAAGTGCCACTCTTTTGGAGAGTCTCATCTTCAATGGTACACAGCCACACTTTCACCAACAGCATCGCTGGACATATCATCGGACGATGGCGTAATCATGAGATCTCTGACAAATTTAAATTACTGATTCTCCACTTTATCAGTTTTCTTTTTCACCTTTGTGTGTGCCAGCCTCTCTTTATATTGAGGAGCAAATTATTCAATAACCTATGAAAAAGATATTCGTGTCTTTCACTTTGACAACATCAATTTACAGATATCATAAATCGCTCAATGTCTTTTTTTCTCACGGCACGTCTGCACAGTGAAAAGCACTATTAAATCATTCTAAAACTCTTTTTATTACATTTTACTTTCTTTTCAGCAAAGATTATATTCATCCACTTTGGGTACATGCTTCAATTTTAATTCTCATCAAACTTTTTCTGATGTTATGTATATGTTTATTATTAGGAGTTGTCAATAAATTGGTATAATAATGGTCTTCAATTTTTTTTTATGGAAATATTGGTTTTCACTACGTTATCTACAATATATAATGTTATATGCAATTCTACATGCGATGAAAATTCATTTTCAACCACAATTTCTACATTTTTCTTTTCATTTAACTATATATTTAAATCAGTTTTTTGCACAGGACACATACATACAATTTATATAATTAGAGAACTTGTATCGGTTATTTTTCATACGGTCTTCGTTGAACAGGGAACCAATATATTGAAATGTGACATTAATTGAAGACAAGATTAGTTCAGAAAACTTTCTTCCAGCAATTTCAATTGTTTTAATTTCAATAAATAATAAATATTTCATTACGTGTAAAATTATTTACTGTATGATACTTTAATATCAATAATACAATTTTTCTTTTTATTATTTCAGAAAATGAAAAAGTTCTTTTATACATTTAGAGATTAATTTCTATGTTATATATGTAGTTTTAAGAATTAATATCATTTTTTTGGTTCTATGTATCTCTTCCATTTTTAGCCATTTAAATGAAATATATTTGAATACATTTTAATGGAATTTACATAGTCCAATGAAACTGAATACAATATTGGCGTTTCGAGAAGATTATATTTTAAAATGTATCGCAAACAACAGCAATGACGACTTTCAGCTATATCTATATATTGAAACTGTGACAAATTTTTCATACCCCATAAAGAATGATTTTCAAGCGGGTGGACTTTTCTCAATAAAATTCCATTATACTGTAGGTAATTCTATAGAAATTTCATTACAAGTTTTTTCGTGAAGGGATTTCATTGGTCATACTGAAAATTTCCACTGGATGTCTTAGTCTTATAAGACTTCCAAAAAGAGTAATGGAAACTGTTCTTCAAATAGTATCTTTTCAATAAGATAAAAAAGAACATTTTAGCGTCTCTTTCTGAACCGAGAAGATAGAGATATGATCATTGTTTGAACGTTCTACCTCAATAAAGTTATTGGAGAAAAAAAGCAGGTTATAATCAAGAGGAAATTGCACTAAACTGCCCTGCTCTTCTGTACACTTTAATGTTAATTATGCGCGTTAATTTGCGTGTTGAAAAATTTGTGAAGAGATGAACAAGAGAAGTGAACACAAAGTGTGGAGAAGGAAATTAAACATAGAAAGATAAATAAAAAATAGGGATCCTAAAGTTGACTACCAATAAGAGATGTTTATCCGAGAGGTTTTCCTTAAATATCACAGTTTGATAGCATTGAATAGTTTTAACTTTCTGCCAAAAAATTGATATACTACATGATTTGTTTATATACTTCTACAAGTTCCTGAACATTTGTTTTCCTTTTGTCACTAGAGTATACAAAAATTACTTGTCCAACTCATGGATCTCGAGTAGCACCACAGAAAATTCTCATTATTACAATGATAACAAGTCTCTGAGAAAGCAATTCCTGCAAATCCTTCTGTGGCTCTTATTAGAATTTATTCCACTCGCAACATTCTACTTTCATTGTCATTTCTACTTATTGAAATCTGATGCTTTTGTCCTCTTAATGACAAAGTTGCGCCATGCAATTTGAATACATTGTTACAAGACACATTAAATATAACGTAATATTTCTTTATCTAAGGAGTTTTAGTCAATTTTTTCTACTTCTGTATTATTTATTACACGAAATAATTTCTTTGTATGTATGTCTGTTGCATGAGGGTCTCGGAGAAAGAACACCAGTCTTGAGGAATACATCAAGTATTATGTACACTCGGTATTTACACTGTGACGGTCTGATTAAGCCAATTAATTGCTTTTCTAGCTTCTCAAAACGTCACTCTCCATACATCTAATCATATGCATAATATTTTCAATTAACTACCTTCCTTGCAAATACTCTACGTCTACCTATTTTGATCAGTATCTTTCATGTTTGGTAATTATCTCGCCTATCACTATTACCACTCCTCGCGATTGTCCATGATGCTGACTAGCTTGCGCCCACTGTCAATCTTAGTCTTGGCCAGGCTCGGCCCGTAGCCTGGTCAGGCACGCCCGAACATTGCTGTAACGTCACCCGTGCTCTGAGAGTGGGACATCCCACCATTGTACTTGGCACTGCCCTGCGTGGCATTCGTGGTGGACTTGCGGGCGTGATACAGCCGATGTAGAGAATACTGACCGTGCGCCTGGGTGGCCGCAGTTGCACTGTCGAGATCACTTGTGGACGACGTGAGCCCTGCGGAAGGATCCCCAGCATTAGGCGGATTCAGCAGGACACAGCGCAGTCGTTCCCTACCTTTAGACCTCTCCCGCAGTGTCTTGGGCACATTTCTTGTGGACGACGTCTTGATCTCCGGCAGAGTCGTGTTGGGCGTCTGCGGAAGAGTCCTCTGGTACTTCGGCTGCTGGAAGGTTTGCGTCACCACAGCGGTCGGCTGGTTGTCACTCACGCTGGTGTCCGTGTCTTGCGAGTGCTGTTCGCGATTCATGGCCTTGGAGTGATTGTACGAGGACGATCCACTGGGCTGCAACCACTCGTGCCTGGCCGCCTCCTCAGGAGTCATCCTCTTGGTGAAATCCCACCTGAATAACAAATGTCATTCAAAAATTGCATCTACCGTTTAATAACACGGGCTAGAAGCTACTCACTCAAGACATCGACTGACAAAATCAATGAACAAACTGTCACTACACCGAAGGGCAGAAGCCAGAGTCTTTGAGCCGGGCTTCCTCTTCCTTCCCTTGGAATTAATAACACTCCTTGGACTTCCACGCGAGTCTGAAAATATGCCCAATATTTAGATATATCTAATCTTTAATGCATTGTAAACATTAAATAAAATTTGGCATTTTCTTATTATTTTGATAACTTATTTTCTTATTATAATTTCGGTAATGAAACTCACCGAAGAAGAGACGCTTTCGCGTGGCCTGATTAATCAAATCCTCCGGAGGAACTCCCAAAACCTCCATAATACATGCCAGCTGCTCAGCTTCATTCTCGCCAGGGAATAGCGGATAACCCGTGTATAGTTCAGCCAGGATACAGCCTACGTGAGATTCTCATTATCATCTGCTGAATATTTCATGAGGCACGGTAAAAACTCACCCAGACTCCACATATCAATCGGTGTGCCATACGGCAAGCCTAGAATAACTTCAGGTGATCTGTAGAAGCGCGACTGAATGTACGTGTAAACCTTTCGATGTGCATAGCATGAGCTTCCAAAGTCAATCACCTTGATTGAGCTGCTTCCTCGTTGCTTTAGTAATACATTCTCCTGCAAGGATTATCTTCAGTTATTGAGTAAATTCATATAAATTTCTTTTAATTTCTCCACTCACCGGCTTCAAGTCACAATGAATTATATTCTCCTGGTACAGCAGCCTCAGGCACTTGATAATTGAGTTGCAGAACCGCCTTATCAAGCTCAAACTGAATCCTTGATAATTGTTCTTCTTTATTAATTCATACAAATTCAGGCTGAAACGATAACAAGACATTCCATTTACAATAAACGACTCTTCTTCGCCTCACGTTAACAATTATTAACTAAACCACTATGTGAAGTTTTGTCATTATATTTGTGTAAAAATTACTGTATAGCGCAAAGTTCTTGGTAGAGCGGGAGAGAGTTTTTAGAAATTCGCCACAAAATGTCAAGGAAATTTGTAAAACTTTCAAATTCTCCCACGCAATGGTGCATGAATACCAACCCTCCTCGAAACCATACATCATTTTGCATTACTTGCACGTACATATTTACTTATCTATATATTGTTTTGTATATATAATGTAGTTTTCTAGACTTCAATTCCTTAAAGGTGATGCCTTAGAAACCCACATTAGGGGAACTTCCACTCATTGTTTTTATTCAAAACAGTAGACAACACAACGACAACGAAGCTAATTTGTATTGTCATATTGTAAGGACATGACAAATAGATACGGAATTCCTAATAAAGGGGGTAAAATTGTCTCCGAATAGAAGGGAAGTATATAACTGAAATAAAAGTCTAATAACATAAAAATCGCGGTATCACTACCCTCAAACTCTCCCCCAAAAATTTGTTCTTTTACACCAAATATATAAAATTCTGCAGTATTTTATGTACACGCCGCCAAGGCGGAGAGTCACAAAACAATTTATTTTCCCCGAAATACAAACTGAATGCTACCCCTTTTGTCATCTCCCTATGCTTTCTTCAGTGCCTTTTTGATGCTATTAAAATAAAATGCCATATCTTATGCTTTCCAATAAGAATTCGTCAATGGGTAGAGAAGTTCCCGATAAAAAGCTCTTCCTAGTAAACTTACTATTCAGCATTATATGTAATATAAGATGTTATCGAAGCGTTGTTTGGAAGTTTATACACATAACAACTGCACCCAAACGCAGTGGTGGCGTTTAGTCGGAAAAGTCGAAAAAGTATCTCTCATCGCTTTCAAATATAAAATACTTTTTTAATTTAAGCAATTACTGAAGGTTATTATAGAGCAAGACGTCCATATTGGGTATTTAAAGATTTTAAAAAGTATCCAAGGTGATAATTTGATAATGTTTTGGAATTGAAGAAGAAAATCTGAAATCAAAACTTTCATCTCAACTTGTCAGAATTTTTCTTATTGCGTCTTGTACATCGTCGTGTATGTCCAAGGATTTAGTAAATCCTGAGATTTCTTTCTCTTGAACACACCTAAAATTTTTAGTCAGATAACAATCAAAAAAGGGTTTTCACGATGTGGAATTCTGTACTACGCCCCTGACCAAATTTCACCCCAAGTTTTACATTTAGACTTCACACATAGGCCGTCAATATTTCACAAATAGTACCAATGGTACCAATATATTATATATCAAAGAGTCCGTTTTAAATTTTATACTCAAGGCAGAAGACTCTCAAAATCCATCAATTTGTGCTTATATATGTAAATCTTATCAAAACGCACCATCCACTTTCGTCATATTGAACTTGAATATAGAATAGTAATAAAATTGATTAAGACAAAAATATCACAACGCTTTTTTAACGCGGAGTGACAAAAAAACAAAAGAAGAGTGAAATAAAGAAAGGTGAAAAAGAGGGCGAGACACGTGTTTGCCATGGAAATAAATTAATCAACTAGTTATGATACTCAATCAAGAAAATCGAAGGTATTATGTACATCTCCACTTTTTATATATACGTTACATCAATTTTTATTGTTATCCACCAAATTGTCGTTTTTTTCCTTTCCTTCCTCTGTCATTGTCAAGGCACCAACCAGCAGTATGAAAAAAGGCTTCAATTGTCAATCAATTTATGAATCATAATTGAATGCATGTTGGAAGTGTATTAAAATTTATTTTTTGCGTTATGGCTGAAAAATTATATCGACGAGTGGAAATTTTGGAATAACTCTATATAACGAATTCCCTCTATTTTGGGACTTGACAAATTTGAAGAAGTCACCGCATGACTCAACTTATTGTGCATATTTGAATTTGCCTTACAATTCGCATTTCATCTAAATTTATGTGTAGTGTAAACTCGTGCGCTGTAGCCTAATACAGCAACATTCCTCCCTTTACAACATACAACCTATCAAAAACTTCTGTGAACTTTGCAATTTCACATGACGACTCCTAAAGTTCGCAAATTCCCCATTATTTCCGTAGATTTCCTGACAATTTATAAATATATTTCAGAATATTACTTGTGTGTGGAATGTCGGGAATTTCTGTTGACAGAATATCATTTTGTGTCCCATCGCAATGTGATTTTGCGACATGGAAATTTGATAAATATTAATCATACCTCATCAATTCAAAGCTGATACAGAGGTGATTTCGAAAATAGAAGTAGTCCAGCATGTGAATAACATTGTGAGATCCGTCCTTGCTGCAAAGAAGAATAGTACAAATAAGTCTATTTCGCCATAAACTAATATAAATATTGTCCAAATTACTCTTTCTTGCGCAATTCATCGAGAATCTTCACTTCCACCAGCGCTTGATGATGAAATCTCTTCTTGTTCCTTATTATCTTGATGGCTACGTGCTGATTGGTTTTGTGGTCTAGCGCACGAATCACCTGACCAAAGCTCCCCTTTCCGATCACCTCCAGGATCTCGTAGCGATAGCAAATGTGATCGTGCACCACCTGATTTTGTGCAAAGAAAGAACAAAATTAATATTGCACAACTGCAATGAGAATGTCCAAAAAATCATACCTTATTGTAACTTCCATTATCGTAATCGTATCCGCAATTCAGTGCAGTTCCTGGTTTCGCATTGATTTTACATGCATCCAGTCCGAGATACCAAATTTCCGGATATTTCTCCACTTCCTGTCGTTCATACTCTGTCAATCGGCTATTGTACAATTCCAGCACCTCTGTTAATTCGCGAACAAATAAAAAGAAAACAGTATAATTATTATATTTTCCTACAAATATAGTATGCTTGATTGTAATCATTTATCACGGGGTGCGCACTTTTCTGCGATGAGTGCCAAGTTATTTCGCTAAGGAATTCATCAAATTGCCCAAAATATGTCCATGGCAGTGAAAACAAGAGCGCGTGTCTTCTGCGAATGAATTTCACATGAGTGTTTCCGTTTTATGCTGGCACCCACCAAACAATTGAACATAAATATTGCATTTTACCGCCATTCACGACATAGGCGTGCCATGTATTAAATCTTTCCACGTTTTTTTCTTCTGTTTATCATACACTAGCAATTGATGGGGAGCCATATTCTCAATGGGCCCACACACAAAACACACGGCGTGTATGGGTTCTGGTAGCGACAGGAAACAGGAATTTACCTGAGGGTGTCATTGGAATAGATTTTGGCTCCAAGTGATCCGTGGGTGAAGGGTTGTTGTTGCTCTGCGGACTGAGAGGCGGCAGGGCATTCCCCAAGGCGTCCATTGTGCCATTCCGTCCACTTCTGGGGCCACCGCAAAGGGCGGCGAGATCAATTCGTGACCCGGACAGGCGCACCTCACGCTCCCTTCGACACTTGTCATTGTCAATTTGTACCTGTGAACAGAGAGAGAGAGAGAGGAATTTTTCAGACAACGTGCATTACTGCGTATTTACTCCATCAACAAGCATTCCTCAGGTGAAACAGGAAAGATTTCTATGCAATCATTAATTGCTGAGTCAACATTGAGAGTTGTTTGATTAATCTGTCAGGAAAATATTCAATATAATCAATATTTCAAGATTTTCTTTGTTGAGTCAATTTGCAAATGATTTTAATATTGTCTGATTGTTTAGGAATATTTAGAACATTCCTTTAAACTGGTGACGTCAAGATTAAGTTTCCTTGCGGATATGTACTAGAGAAAAGTTAACTAAGACTGTATTAGAATGATTTTTGATTCAGTTTCTTTTCAATCTTCCTAGAAATTTGTTAGAAAACTCACATTACTATTTTCTTTTTAAATTTCCCGTATAAAACCCATGATAGTATTGAGATATTTTCATTAAATTCCTATAGAACTGTGTTATGAAAATACATATGTAGAAATTGTGCCCACCTAACAAAATGGCCAATAAATTTCGTATGCGTTTGTTTGTTCGACCTTTCAGAATCACCTTTAGACTTTTGTGGCAAAACTATCATATCATCGTGCACACAGTCCCAGTCTTAGGAATATTAAACGTGTGAAACACAAATTATTCACTTCACTAATGTAGGGTGTGAAGTGTCCTATTGGTTTTGTACTTACATTTCAAAACATATATACGTATATATGTATATGTATTTTTTTATACATAACGTCAATAAGCCACTTAACGCAATTTGCCATTTTTAACTTGTGTTACATGGTTTCACATTTCAGTAAATACACAATGCGACATTATTTTTTGCTATTGATTTTTCCAACTGTATCGTGTAAGCTTTTCATGCGACTTTCCCCTAAACTTGATCGATTTTAAACCCAGTAATGATGTACATGAGTTAAATGGGAAAGAGCCTAAAATTACATTAATATGCAATAACAGCACGCGCGTTCCTCTGGCATTTCATGAATATTTTTTAGCCATTCTGTATTATTCAATATTTTCAGCGAAAAATCCGCATTGTCAATTAAAAGGCCATTTGAACTTCAAGAGAGGTCAACGAAATACTTTATGTGTGAGTGACTATGTGTACAGATTGCGCGTCTCTCGTGTGCGTACAGAGACCATTGTCCTAAGCGCATATTCAATGGATTGCCATGTCAATGGCCAGTTAATACTGCCATAAATAGTACAAAGGCTTGTAATGGTGGAGAAAGGCGTCTACGAAAAAGTATTTAATAGTGGAAATGACCAAAAGGTGACTTCCAGCTCAGGGACAAAGAAGGCAAAGGAGGAGAGCAAAAAGAGAAAACCCTTCGTAACAATGAAAATATGTAATAAAACTGTTGAGAACAGCATGAAACAGTTATGTCTATCATAGAGTTAAATTTTAGATTAGTCACTTCCTCTCTGGGTTTTTCTTTCTTTGGCTCTTAATTCCATGTCCAGGCGAAATATTACCCTCGAGACCTCGTGACCCTGTTTTGCGTTGGGCAAAAGGCAATTTGAAAGAATTTATTAGTCGTGGATTCTCAACATTAGTTGGATTTTTTCTCTGTAATCCTCACGATGTTCTGCCGACTGCCTTTGTCAATCTTAATCAATTCGTTGTAAAAACTCACACCATTTTGTGGGTTTAGTGTGTGAGTGTGTGTGCGTTAAAAGTGTGCAAAATTGATCCGCAGACAAGGTGGAGTTTACTTGTTGAATGAAAAAGCCACAACAAGGAGGCCTCATAATCCATTTCACCCATTCAAACACGCTAAGGACGTTTCTTGTGCGATTTCACATTACACATCAGTTTAATAAACACAATTGGACATGAACATCTCAATTGATGGCTAAAAGTTAAGGTTCTGCAATTCAATTTTCAACTCAATACCATCTCATTATAGTTTTGAGGTAATTCACGACAATTTTCTATGTTGAAATCGCATGGTTTTAGGTGCTGTATATACAAAATGATTACTTAATAAGGCAGGCAAACTGCAAAAAAGACTACCCCAACAATTTGATTTCTTCAATGCCACCCACACATACTCCGCGATGTTAGGGAAAATTTTATTTATTGCCAATATAACCTATTCATCAATTCGTTACAGACATTCGCCAGCGTGCTACTAACGAAAATCCAATACCATCGCGACTAAAAATAGGCACCTGCAACTATTTTTAGGTGGCAAAAGTATGCGGAAAGGATGAATAGAAAATCATATGGTTGGCCCAACAATTGCGCGAGGTAGAAAAATCATTAATCGAACTAAGGGGTGATTTTCGTAGACTGATTTTCAATTATAACACCATATAAAACCATCAGAAAATAAGTCGATTCGAGGGAATTTTGCGAGAAAGTTCAAGTCAATTTCCGTCCACTTGACATTGAATCACTTTCACCGTGAATGTTTTTGCGCCTACATGGAGAAAAAAGTTATTTTTGTCGCAATCTCCAAAGTGAGATTTCCAAACGGCACAAACAGTGATCATTCAGACATAAATATAAATATGCATAGATTGATATGTGAATTTCTCAATGAAAATCACAAACTTCGAGATTAACTTATTCCAATTTCACTTGCACATGTGCAGATAAATTTTCTAAACTTCAATTCCAATAGATAAACACCGTAATGTATCACATATTTATCACAAAAGTGTGTTATAAATTGCAAGATAAAAATTGCATTTCGAAAGTGAAATTATCCATTTAGATTTTACATAATTCGCTCAATTTGTGTGCAAATTGAAAGAAATACATTTCTTGAACGAGTGTTGCAGAGCTTCTATAAATATCATTAATCTTATTTTTGACTGCACAGCGCAACATGAATGCGAGATGGTTTCTGTTGGGAAAATGGGATCAATAATTTATACAAATTTAATGAAATTTAACCCAATTACGTATGACTTGAAACCCTGCCAAAAGCAGTAAAATGCTATGAAAATGCACAAGATCATTGAGCCCTAAAATCACCATGAAGGTGAACATTAAACGCATGAAATCGTCATTTGTGGCTTTTAGGAAAGTGTAGAGGTTTTTCTCAGTTTTATTATTCTGTATACAAGACTACAAAGCAGTTTAAAAATAGAGACTAAATTGTGCATTCGCAAATAAAAAAGATAAAATCATTATTTGCAAATCTTAGAAAAGTGAGAAGGCCAATTTTTCACTGAAGTCGTAATAGTAAAATATCAAATTCTATCCCTCGGTGATATTTGAGGATCCACGTTAAACTTTCATATGCACACTTTGGTTTTAGTATTTGAGTACACACACACTTGTGTTGTGATTGCACAGTTTTTTCCCTTCAAATATATTATTATTCACATGCGATGCATGTGAATTGTAATTAATAATGTTCTGTGTTCAGCTTCTGTTCACAATTTTATATAAAACCCTAATTTTCATAAATTTTTTTCAATGACAAACATGGCTGAATTCAGTTGTTGGCAATTAAAAAAAAGTCTTTCACTTTTCCCGCTATATTTCTTGTTCAATCGATCAAAGAGTTAATTGAAAAGTTTGCAGCTCAAGTGAATGTAATAAAAAGATATTGCATAAAAGATGAAATGAGAGAAACAAACACACCTAAATTTTACTCATGGATACGTTTTTTCAGCATGAACTCCGGTACAGTGAATGCAAGAAAAATCGTACTTGCATGTAGGTAATTATTGGTGTGGATCACAAATAAATAATAACAGTGTATGGCGTTTTCTTACAAAGTGGAGGCCAATTGAAATTCCATATTACTTTGCCAAGAGATTTGTTTGCATTTGTATTAGAACTTACAGGCTCACGATCCAACATGATTCCTTTAGAGATCTTCGTACGGTCTTAAGTCACATGGAAGAATGAGTCGACCCTGACGTTTCCACCTGCCTTGCCACCGATCAATTCAGAAGCAGTGATATTGAGGTTGCGCTTATCAGATGCACCATTTGCACTCCAAGCAGTTCTTCAAGTGTGGCCAGCACTTTGGCTGCAGGTGCAAAAGTCACTTTACATCCACATTAATGTGTCCTAGCAATTTCTCACTTTCAGTCCAACTTACACAGTGGTTCAATGGAATACCGCCTCTTCGTTGTTGACGTTTCGAAGGTATGCGCACAGTCGTTATAAGTTAAAACCTAGAATATTTTATTATCTCTCCTGATTGTAACGATGACGAGAAATCACGAATTTTCCACTAAACAACACAAAATGATTCACCTTTGCGAATAACATGCAAATAAATTTTCATTGGTGTCTCTGTTGCCCTCCCCCTTTCGGCCCTATTTCACCTCTTCTGCGTTTCCCCGCGGAAAAGAGGAAAACTTTCCACCCTCGCGCAAAGTGGAAGAAAATTGACATGGTGGAGCATTTCATGATAAACACACAAAAGCGAAAAGCCACGAAGAATGGGGCAGTAAAGTCAGTTAGTGGAAGGGAATGTTTCTAAAAGAAAATCCTCTCTACATTCTTCACGTGGCAAGAGTAAATATCCGCAAGAAGAGTCATTAATCAATTAGTAGTTTACCAAACAATGTCCACAATATTTTCCCTCTATATGAAACTTAAATATTGTATTTAGTAATATACTGCTCTTGTTTTTCTGCCCTAAGCTAATTTTCTAGTGAAATTTGTAAATTCTCTTAAATGTGTATCCATGAAACATAAAAGAAAATACATATTGCAATACAGCATTGAAGCATTCAATGAGAGTCAATGAAGCGTATTTTAGGAATGAAATTAAATTGGAATTTTTGCGCAATTATTTTTAGATTATAATACATTATAGCAAAGTGTTGGTATTAAATATTGCATAAACACATAATTCACAAATACCAATCCAGTAGAAGAGCCAGTTCTGAACAGTGAATAAGAGTCCCCTAACCCTAAGCCGGATATGACAATTTTAAATAATTAAACGTATGTCTAGTCTACTGATTATTAAATTTTCCATTCTTCACGCCTTTGTTACTCATGTCAACACACTCTTTTCTTACTTTCACATTCAACATAATTTCCCGGGAGATCTCTCAGAAGTGATCTTCCTGTGCCAAGAGCTAAAAATGAAGCGTTTTGGTATTCCAAATAAAATTATAATTTATAGACACCATGAGGAGAATTAATTTTCCTAATTGACTCCTCAATTGCAAACCGCAGCAATTAATCTAATTGGAGAATTTCATTCTAACGCCAATCCAACGTATTACTTCCTATCTGACAAACAAATATGAAAAACTATTTAACAAAGTTTGATGTTCTTGCATTTTTTTACGTCTTGAAATCTTGGTTTTGATTTTTATACCATAATTGTCCTCGCTATGCCACAGTTAATCACCACTCCAATGAAAAGTACAGTCATTGCAAAAGAGAACGATTGGTTTTGTTCGGTTTTATTGTGGAGAAAATCGCAGAGGGAAATTTATGACAAGTCGTACAAATGGCAAATTACATTTATGCGGAAATGATCATATATGTACAATACGAGTAAAGTGCTATTACTCTTTACCATACAAAAAGGCTCGCGATATCACCGCAAGTTGAATCGATAGAAACTGAACTTTCATCATCAATGAAATAAATAAGTGCACATAATGCAATATGGATGTTTTATTTTTCAAAGTGTGCATTAAAATATTTATGGTGCAAATTACTCAACCGACACATCGAGTGAGATCCATGACATAAATAATAATTTTACAGTAGAATTAATCGCTCTCTTTCATTGTACATTTTCTTTTCCGTTTGCTAAATAACCACTTTAGTTTTACAGTGGCATAAAACAATAAATAATTAGACTGTGGGCTTCAATTTCTATTGACATCTTTTGCTCTCTCCCATTTCATCCATCGTTCTGCCAAGGTAAATTCAATTAAATCACTAAACAGTGGTGATCAAATAAGTACAACACTTTCATTTTGTGGCAATTGACTATCGCACAAAAATGGATTGTCTGTTCTCATTCGTATGTAGCTCATCTTATGCACTCTGGGCGGCCACACAATCCATGCTTAGAAGCAAACGTATCATACAATTATTACCGGTTTTAGAAGTGTTATTCGAGCAAAGTGCAATAGAAAGCACAAAATGCTCTGGAAATTATCAACATCAAGCCAACCACCTTTTACATCCAATTGGTTTATATTGGAGCACAAGCCAGATGCCCAAGCAAACGCGCTACTTGAATTCCACACCGCGCGACCATCGCGAGGAGTCCAGCTAAATCTTGAGCGCGTCTTACATGTTGCACGATGTCTGTGCGTGGACGGAATATAATCTCAACTCTTAAGACTTGAATTCTTTTCTGAGAGCGACTTTGTGGGTCGATGACATGCCTATAAAGCATTCTTTTCTCCTCCTCCTCCTCTTCTGTATCAATTCCATACAAACTCCTGCCAATTCCCATTGCGCGCCATTGAAGACGATTTTAACAACCAATTGACCTTTTTCTCTCTTGCCTATTTTTGCTACCAACAATTATTCTTATTTGCTAATTAGTATGGCTTTTTGTGAACTTCCCCTTGGATCATCACCCATGGCAAGAATCTTTTTATAAGGTGATGGTGAGAAATATTGATACTTTTGAAGACTAAATTAAAGTGACGCCATCACGTGTATTGCAGAATAAAACACATCGTATAAATGCTTGAAATATATTTGCTTAAAAATGCTGTACAACCCATTTAACCTGTTTGGTAGTAAGTGGGAGATTAATCTAGTGTCATACTGAAGTATATGAGAAGAAAAATCACAAAAAAATTTTTCAATTCAAGGGTTTATGTCCTCTTTTACGTTGTTTCTTTTATTGTTCGGGTAATCTAAAAATAATTGATTGCTTGTCACGCAAATTACGGCAGGTCACCACTAAAGGTATACCAATATTGCCCCACGTCTCCCTACTATAAATCACCGATTAGCAGTGTGGAATTGAGAAAATTTTTGGCAATTGACTAGAGACCGAGTGATGTGCATTGCAAAATTGTAAACACATGAAGATTCCACGCATTCCAAGTCGGCAAAACGTGTGAATTATCGAATGTTCGGACTTCGGCGTGATTGATGGCTTTTCAGCATTTCCCTCAAGTGTTACACAATGCGGTTGGACCACCTTGAATTTGAGTAATTAAGACTGGGGATCCACCCAAAGTCATTGCTTCTTCCGCAGTGCTTTTTATTTGACAAAGTGCTGAAATGTGACTGACTCTCCATTGGGCAAGAAATGAGGTGAAATGGCCAAATGGAGTGTATATAAATAAAAAATGCTGTATTTGAACTCTGCGGCTTTTTGGCACCACTCCAGCAAAACTTCGACCCAATTTTTCTTCACATTTCACCACTGAGAAGGCAAATTGTTATTCTCCACCGTGTCCGATATCACTTAAGGGACGAGATGAGCATCACGCAGAGTCTGCGAAGAACCTTGAGCAACTATTAATAAGTCGCAGAATGTCCTTCAAAGGTCTTCTAACTTCCAAATTACTCATTTATCTCACATTTTCGCACGCACACAAATAAACACAGACACTGTGTTTATTTTTCAATTCTGGCGAGTACTTATTAATATGTGTGCTTGTCAAAGAAATTTTCATCGTCATCGAGTGACGTTCGATGGTTTCCTATTTCCAATGAGATGAACAGTCAAAAAATAGCGGCTTTATGGCCCATAGAATGCGATACAGAATGGAAACTTTCATCAATAATGTGACTTTGAGAAAAAACATTTGCTGTCTTCGCTTTCATCCTCTCATCCAAAATAATCTCTCACAAATTATGGGGATTAATCATTTTTATACGCACTCTACTAATGTTCCCAATAAGATGAATTGGTATTAGCTTTGCTAAATCGACATTTTCCAGATAAAATCTTATTCACTTGTGAATAACGATGTGTATGTCCTCCAAAAACGTGCAATATTTTTAATGAAACAATTGAGAAGAACGTGCTCTTTTAGCAATCACACAGAATATACATAAAATTTCATTTGCCACGAAATGTTCCACCAAATCGTCTATATTACATGAAAGCACTTGAGGTGAACACTCTCGCGTGGATTAACTTTTTTCTTCTCCATCGCGATTTATTTTTACATTAGAAATGTTAGAAATAAGCAAATAAAAAATAACACGAAATATACTTTTCCATTGAGAGTATTGGACGATGTGGGCGGTTTTCTTCGCCCCCAGTAGGAAATCAATGGTGCCTGAGTTCGCTCTCAAGGCGAGCATTATTCATTTTCACATCCTCAAAACCGGACCTACGAATCTGTGAGACAACCAGCGAAAATCTATACACGAATCTCATTGTGTTGTTTTGTGGGGCGTCAAGAGAGACACACAAATAAAGATTGAATGGATAAAGTGAGGAGGTGGACTTATTGTTCTGGCTTACACTGTGCAACTCCTCTTGGAGAATGCAAAGAACTCTTAGGTGATTTGGCTAGGTAATCGTATGATTTTGTATATCGCCAGAGACACACTTTGAGAATCAACACAAACTCTTTTCCATCTCACTTTGGGAATCCAGCAAAGCACACAGCAACCTCTCTTGCTCTTATGCCTACTATCTTTCCCCTCAAAATCTATCGCGCCTTCTCTGTCTACTTGTCGTGCCACCAAGTCACTGAAGTATCACATCAACCACACTCACTGAACAACCATTCGAGACTGAAAATATTTCTCACCAGCCGGAGAGAAACGCGCTTTATCACACGGAACCTGCGCACTCTCTCACTCTCAGAGCGGAGCCCATCGTCATGTGTGCCAGCAAAATTGCACTTTACACACGATAGAAAGGGACGAACGAAGTCACAATGCAGGAACAATTTATCGAAAGTCTCTTTGCGAGAGTGTACAATTTGAAATGCTTGACTCTTTGTTCTCTCTATTTCTCTCATGTGGCAGTGTAACTCACAGAACCAGAGGAATTATAATGTTTCACTATGATCAATAAGGTTAAACTCACATTTTTCTCCAAGATCCTATAAGTTCATTACAGCCTGGCTGCGTCTTTTGAGTAATTCGAGCAGGGACTTTGTGAGGGTTCTATGAATGTTGAGTGAGGGTCTATTTTGAATTTCAATACACGTCTGCCATCGAGGGGAACATATGAGATTGAATGCGGGTTTTTTCGTGTACGAAGAGAATATTTGGAGAAGTATTTAAAATTATCGAGTTTACAGGATATTTGATTGGGTTAAAATTGCCCTTTCTTACAGTACTAATCTTTCAGAAACCAGATTTTGTGCACACACTTTAATTATTAGACTGATTCACAATCTTCACAATTGAAAACTCCGCCTAATTGTACGCACTGTCCATTGAAAGAAAATGCGTGAAAATGTGAAAATTACAGTAGATTTTCTATAATCACTTAGAACAAATAAATAAAAACACATTGTCTCATCTTGCTGAAAGAGAAAAGTATCTTTCAGGATCATCATGCTTAACCCATATATCCAAAAAAAAGACATAAACCGAATCATATTTAGGTTTCCTAAAATTTTCTTTAAGATTGCCTGAAGGCTCATGGAATTCCACGAAAATATAATAATAAAAGGAAGGAAGAAATTAAACTTGAAGCCATATATATGTACTTTACCAAGGACTCTGAAATAAAATGCGGCTCTATTAAAATTTAATTATTTACCTTATTATCTACTTATGTTTCAAATGGAAAATCTTCCTTGCGTGGACATAGGAACATACATATTAAATCTTTCTTGTGGAATTCAGGGATTAAAAATAGTAGTTCAATTGAATTCAATTGCAATAAGGCGCAATTGGAGGAGGAATTCTTTTTTCAATTATTATGCCAGACTCATTAATTGAATTTCCTCGCTCTTCCAGGGATGGAGTTAATTGTTTGTGTGCGGCGTGTGTTCTGAATCGATAATATGTTGTGGCGCAGCAAATGATTCTCTCTCTCGGGGTGTAAAGTTCAATTCAAAGAAGTTCGCCTCTGTTGGGAATCCACTCTCAATGCAGACAGTTGCTCTACGGGTCCCTGTTTAGGGTTCAATGATCAATGGAACGCGTTTCTCTATGCTTTTGGTTATTTTCCTTCACAGCATTCCACATGTGAAAAAAAAGAAGAAGCACGCACTCAGACATACTCCGAAGGCGAAATGGAGAAAGAGAATAAAAAGTGAAACATGTACATTCTTTATTTATCAAAGTGTGATGCAATGATTGCAAAATCAAACGAATTCTCAAACAAGTGTTATTCTGACACATTTTCTTAGGCAATGCCTTTATGTAAAGACTGCATCGCGAAGTGCCGCAGTATACGGCTTAATGTCGAAGGTGAAAATCCCCTTTACCCTTCCCCAAGGACCCTCGAATTGTGTAAGGGATTTTGCGTGAGAGGAGAGAGTCTGAGGATGAGAGAAGAGGGGAATCTGTTGAATCTTCCTCGTGAATCGATATGCCTTCAGGGAATTTTCACAACATCCAATTTTCTCTTCAGCTCATCATAAATCTCAATCTCTAACTTGCAACCTTCCATCCACTAATTACCCACGACGCTGGAATGTGTGCCATTACCCAAAATTTTAATTAAATCCCTATCGCAATTTCACTGCGCATTTTTATGTTCCATCACACTTTCAAGGCCCATTGACATGGCCAAATAAGCCTTGAATACTCAGAGAGTCCCCTCATAATCTCAGGAGAGAAGGAGAGTGACCACTATGTTCTCTCCCAGAATCCATTGGAGAAATATAGTTTCGCAACAAATCAATCTACATAGATAAAACAGAATGTCTTATTTACGCAGCTCTCCCCCAATGATGCTCTAGCTTACAAGATGGGAGCCTGTTTTCCCATGGATGGTGACTCATTCTGACCCGATTCATCTCTCCATCCTGAAATGTGACAGAGTTTGGCGCGCAGATCAATATTTTTACGTATTTCGGTGAATCGCACAAGAGCGACAGGGATGGCGAGGATTTTCCCAACTGAGAGGATTCCCATCACTACCAATAAACACTTGCAACCTATGACAAGATTCAGGAACGAGAGAAGTGTGTTGCTGGCATAATAAACAAAATGTTTGGTATTTCATTTGAAGGAATTTTGAGTAGCTTTCTTCTCGCTTACGGGCAACCAAAGCGAAACAATAAACTATTTGTGTTTAAAATTGCTTCAGATATCGTCATACAATACAGATTTTGATGCATTTGGAACATATTTGTATGAATAAACTGGTAAAATTTAAGAGATTTAGGAGAAAAGTAAAAAGAATGTGAGCACATAAGAAATAGTCAATGTGTAAAAATAATTAATTTAACTGAAATATAAGTATGTTACAGAAAATTAAGATCTTCGCATTCAACTGAATCTTCACTTTAATTGACATTCCATTGATTGCAGATGACAAAGTATCACAGACGTGACTTCATCAGAATCTACGTTGAGTTCCTATGCATGAGATTTCATCTTATTCAATGCATCACAATGAATAATAATACGCGGAATTGACACTATACAGCATCACCTTGAGCGATCATTACTGTAGTCTCACGTCTTCTTCGAAGAAGAGAATTTGCCTAAGCACGTCTCTGAGTGCGATAGTGAAAACTCTACGAAACTGTCAGAGCCATCGAGACAGTAAAGTTAATAAATTACAAGAATTCCTTGCAAGGTGCTTAAAGACAAAGAAACTCTTGTTTTCAGTCTGTGATTTCCCAAACGATGGGTTTCTCTACTTTGCCTCCATTTTACGGTACGGTGACTATTTCAATATAAACAGCCCCAGTAAATATTAAGTGAGAAATAGATTTATACATTTCTGACCTCAATATATTTCACTAATTGCTCAGGATATGACTCCATTTGATTGTAATCTCATGCTGAAAGTCAATTTTTCGCTTCTCACTTTACAATAAATAAAAATACAGTGATTTTTTGGGTCAGGTACACTTTGTGATTTCTCTCGGTGGAAATTTTGCCGTTTGTGGTATATTTGAGGAATGACCATAGAGCATATTATGTATGTAAGTGTACTATGTCTATCACAAGGTTTTCCTCCCTCTGCACTCGTGTGAAAAGGAAGTAGATGGGAATATTGTTATATGCACTTTATTAAACGCACGCCGTGTTTTGTAAACATCAATCTGATCCTAATACATAGCAGTGTGGAGGTGAAGAGGTCACGAAGGCCAAATGGTGCAGAGTGCATCTGGCGGATGGGACATAAATCTACTAAAGGAGTGCTCATTGAATTACGGCGTCTCACTTTGCCTTCAATTTAACTGAATTATCTTATCACAGAAGAGGGGAATTAATTTATCTCTCAATTGTGTGACGCACAAGCAAAAATCCACCTCATTTCCATTTTCGTCTGTCTCATGTTTGAGATTTGACGCTTAAAGACACACATGCTTAAAAAATTAGTCACCTGAACTTGCAGCATTTCGATGAAGTCTGTGTAAAGATCTGTCGTTTTTTCAGAGTTTAATTCCTGGGACAGCTGTACTAAGATGCCTTGTGAAAACAACTCTCAACTCTTGTGCAGATGTTTTCAAGTCATTTGATCAATTTCACTCTTTTTTCCAATATCACGGTGCACTTCTTTCACTTCAACCAGTTGATTAAGGCAAAAAAAAACCGCCACAGTTCAATTTCTCACAGCGTTTCACTCCTGGTTTCTTTACACTATTTGCTAAAGATTAAGGAATTTGAAGGCGTCCCACTGAAGGAAATTCAAAGGGTGTTCAGGAGTTACTCAAAAGTGATATTTAAATTGAATTAGTGAGGCACTTCCGTGACAATGTGACCAAAAATGCGTGTATCACCGCGTCTGAGTTCAGTTTGCAACTGATTGCCGTGCCATCGGCGCCACATGAAGTATATTTTTCGCGAAAACAATATCAACTTTCCGTTACGAACTCTCCAGCCACACACACAGAACCGCCATCCAGTTCGAGCAGCGAGTGGCAGCGAGACAGAGAGAGGCACATTGTGATTATGACGAAGCGACGCGCGCACTGGGAAACGCACAAGAATCGGATGATGATTTCACTGCTTCGTGAGAAATTCACAAAATTTCAGACTACCGGTGTTAATTATATTCCCCGGAAATTCACTGACGCGACGGTAGATTCCACACCACTTTCGAGGGCGTCAATCAGCTGTAGCGTCTCGCAGAACACTAATCCCGAGCCTCGTGGTCGTGATACTGATAATCTCTTTTCGCGAAATGATGTCGCGGTATCGCGAATAGCCATTTAAATCTCTTATCACAGCAAATCCCCAACACCCTGAATCCGGAAAGATTTCGCGCGATAGCTATACATAGAAACTGAATTTTTTAGCGATACTATGTGTACACATATGTAGTGTAATCACCTCATTATGAAGTTATCAATAGTGAGAAGTGTCGCATAACAATTGCGCAAGTATACCATGTGGCTACATGATTGACGTGTGAATAGAAGTGCGATACGCATTTTGATTTAAATAATCACTGTGCCTTTCTGGACAGTTTTATATGTGTTTTGAGCCGCGAAAAATGAATTGTTAAATTTTGAAAGAGAAAGAATCTGTTGAATAGAATAGATTGAAATTACGCATATTTCACTAAAAAATTATGAAATCTGATTCTGAATTTAGTGACAAAAAACATAGTTAGAATAGAAAAAACCTCAAATAACCGTTTGATAACTGTTAATCGCGTCTTTGAGATCATCAGTGTTTCTTTTCAGTGAGTAATTTCGATCGAAATCAATAAATTTAATATGTTTAATTCTCCATTGTGCGCATTTCCCAATTTCATATCTAAGAACAATTCCTCTCCTAAACTTTTTCTGCCACTCTTGTGACATTCAGGTCAAACCTTAATCGAGTCTCTGTCGGCCAGAAAGATAAGTGCTGAACAGGGTCAAGATAGGGTTTCTTCTGTTGCGTACATGACCATTACAGAATAATTAATAAAAAAAACTCCTGAATCGTCAACTACCAAGTCACTTCCACAAAGTGCGCTTAAAATAGAAAGCAGCAGTGAGTTGATTGATAAGGAGACTTTTTCTCTGATTACCAATGAAAAAAAATTAGATAATGTATTACCTACATTCATGCCAGGAATATTTGGAGCACGAAAAAGTTGATAAACAACGTGGAGAAAGGTCAGATTTCGTTTGTAACTGATTTCGCTGATTTTGGCAAAACGCGGTCAAAGATGTTGGCTTATCTGCTGGCACAAATGTTTCATACAAAGTGAAGCCCCAGTAAAATACACCCCTAATTCAATAAAAAGGCAAATAAGAAGTTGAGGCTTCGTCACGCGGTGGAAATTTTCGAAGATTATAGGAAAGCGCATGTGAACAAACACATCACAAAGAGGCATTTGAAATAGAATTCCGACTTAATTGTTCTGCCAATTATATTCTCATCATAAGTTTGTTTTTTTTCTCAATGAACTTCGAGGCGGTTTTCTTTTGAATGAAGTTGCATAAAAAGACAAATGAAAGTGACTTTTGATGTGATTATTTATAATAACTGAAAAAAATGTAAATTAGTGTAAAAGTATGTCTATATGTAACGATTCTAAGTTTTTCACCGATTCAATGTTCAAATTGACCTCTTTTGTGAAGCAACAACGCATAAAAACTTTTATCGATGCTCTTTGACGCTGAAAATCGTTAAAATAGAGATCATAAAATCTTTCAATAAATCTTCAGTAGTGCCCAAAAATGCCAATTAGGCCACTTTAAGCTGAGCAATATTTTTCTCTTGGCGTCAAAATAACGCGTGTGTGAAAAACTTGGTGTTTCTTAATTGACTTTCGAGTGTTTGATGAGAATGTTGTAAGAATATTTCACCATTTCTTGTGCGAGAATTCCAGGAAGTAAAATTTCTCTTTAGCATAATTGATGATTCACACAAATTTCGTGACACATTTCATGATAACTCTAGCGACAATTTCTTCGGAAAAAAATAGCATAAACGGTTTGATAAAAATGCAAACGAGTAATATTCTTCAATGAGACTCTTGGCATTCATATACAATAGAAATCATGCGTCAATGTCGCAGAAAATCAAGGATAAAATCTGATGGAAATTTCTTATCTCAATCTTCTAACTCTTGAGACGACTCAAATGTTATCAGTTACATGTTATCTTTTCGCTTAACCGTTTAACTACTGTTTTGCTTGAAATTCTTTGTGTTTCAGTGAATTAATTCTCTATTTTTTCTGTGAGAATCTGCTGTACTTAATCTGAGCCTTGACAATAACTTCTTTTATGCGTTGTTTGTGGCAAACAAGACGCACCTAATGAAAGCTTAGGACAACTACTAAAGTGTCTATTTTTGGCCCAAACGCGACTGTCGTCACGTTTTTGCGCGTGGCAAAAATATTCCTCAAGTGGTTTTTTCCAAAACAATGAAAGGAAAGGCCGATTTTATGCGAGGGTGGCAGATTTACATACTTCCCGCCAAAATCTTATTTGCCTACCCCACGGCGTTCACCATCCACGCGGCGGCTGCGCTGAACCACTTCCACCGGCGAAGATTCAAAATTTCCCCAAATTTTTCCATTCTAATTCAACAAAGGAAAATTCCATTGGTTGTTCTTTGCATATATAAATAATTCATTTTAATATATGGCAAAAAAATTACTGCGAAAATAATTTAACTTACTCAACTATCTTACATTAATATGCAATACAATATAAAAAAAAAACTTTCTTCACTACTCTTTCTCTGGAGAGCACAAAATTATAAACTTGGCACAGATGAATTATTGTCACGAATATGAAAGTATAATCGCTACAAATAGTTTTTTACGATTTTACTTCATCCACAATTTTAATTTGATTCCATCCACAGATATCATTTCACTATTAAATAATTTATTTTATATGACTTCAACTTCTTAGCCTTGGCAAAATACAACAATTTCTGTATGGCAGTTATTAGCATATTAATTAAGGCAATTAAAAGTAAATGAAAAATATTTTTGAACACATTTCCACGTTATTTTTTCCCCTCCTTCCTCAGCAGTAAAAGAACAATACAAGAGCCTTCTTCCTATACACGTGAAACGCATTTTAGCGTTAAACGTGACAACCTTCTTTTGCTGCCGTGATTGATGGTGGGTTCGCTGTGATGCTACATTCGCGCTCTCCTTTCCGTTTTCGTCACATGACACAAAGAGCACGACAGAAGGAAGCCTCTCAAGGGCGCAAGCAAAAATCAGTCACCTCAATTGCCCGTCGTGAAACACTCGCTCAGAAGTACATTGGTCAAGCCGTCCATGTCAGTCCAGTCCCTAATCTCACCGCGAATCATCACGTTTCGGATGCAACCCTTGAAGTTCTCCCGGCTCAGAAGCGTTCCACTCGAGGCATTTTCTGTGAAAACACATGTTAGAATATATTGGATTTGCGTATTTGTACAATGCTTTGCGTTCGTAGGAAACAATACATTAGAAATCCATACATTGTCTATAAAAAGGTACTGAACGAAATTGTTGTAACTGACATTGATTAAAAGGACGTCAGCAGTCAAGAAATAACGCCCAATCCGTGAAATATATTTAAATAATTTTACAAATATCATGTCCAGGATTAATAGACAAATCACATTGTGAATAAAGGCTTTAAATGCACTCCAATTTAAGCATATTTTCAGAAAATTAACTGCCTGACTCGTTCATTAATAACATTGTAATTCGAGACATAATTTCCAGCTGTAATTTCCTAACGCTCAGATTATTGCATAATACTTGGACAGAACGCATCTCTCAAGTGTGTACTTGCCTGGAATGCCGCCAATATGGAGCGGGGATTTAGTGTGAATCATCCGAGAAATGTTGGACGGCTGGAGGGATGCCAGATTGTTCAACATGGGTTGATTGTCGATGCGGAGAGCCAATTGTTCCGAGTCATACAATGCTGACACGGTGTGCCACTGATTGTCGCACAGGGCGAATTTCGAGGGCAGATCGGTTTCCACTCTGATTGGATTCCCATTCCCGAAATCACACGACATCACCACTTTGCCCATGAAGACTTCCAGCGACAGGGCGGGATAGCCAACTGGTTCTGAGACACTTAGAAGAATTCCATTGAGTTCCGATGTCCGGAAGTCTAGCACAAATTCTAAATACTTTCCCACATGAAATACGCGCTCTGGAAATAGGATTTTAGTCAGATAAGCTTTTTTTTCTATTGTGAGTGTATGTAAATTCACTTACTGTAAGTTGCATAGGCGTCTCCAGGAAAATATGATCCCTTTTCAATGCGTGGAAAGCACTGGCCAATATTAAGGTGTTTTCCAGGACGCGCGAGATCCTGAGTTACATTATTAACGCTAAATCGTCGAATGCATCCCTTGAATTCTTCCAGTTTGGCGATCTGAAATGTAGAGAAGATTAGTATAAATGGATTGGCCATATGGGCAAAATCGCCCGTGGCCGTACAGTGATAAAAAGAAAAAAATAAGAGGATTTTTTTCCTATCATAACTTTCTAGCTCACCATTTCAGTCGGCAAAAGGAGAGAATTTTCAGGAATCCCACCGATTGATAATACATTTGCCGCACTAATCCTCTTGGGGAGCTTCAACTGAGCCGAACTATTGTGCCTGGAGCCTCCAGCTTCCACACTCAATGTTGCCTTCCTGTCCACACTGCTCAGCGATACATGATGCCAGTGGCCATCGTTCAGTTTTAGAGGCAGTCGACGCTCCTCTCGGCGCCTTCCTCTGATTACCAGCAAGACGTGGCCATCTCTCAGCGTAAGAACTACGTAATGCTTCTGCTTCTCCTTCGATCCTGGCGCCACGAAGAGCACACCATTGGGATAAAAAGTACGGAAATCGAACTGGATGTTGAAGTTCTTTTGCCACATGTGTCTTCCAGGGATGTTTAAGATGGAGTGACTTCGAGGTCCATCGCCAAATTTGAAGGCATTCGGCTCATAAGAGTAGCTGCCCACCTATCAAGGCAGTTTTAGTTATCATATGTTCGTTAGAGAAACACTTTTAAACTGTGGTATATAAAATAACTTTAAATTACCCAGAAAATGCCTCCCAAATTGTTAATGGATGATAACAGAAATATTGCTCATTTTTTATATGGTGATGTGTTTTTCTACATTTAAACCATTTAAACGCACAAGATTTGAGGCGATTACTCTAAAAGCCTTTTACACACTGTTTCACAATAAGGAATCACTCAACTAAAATATACAATATAAGGATATAACTTCCAGAGAAAGTTCATCATAGAAAAAATTGCCAAAATAGAGAAATTACTACTTGTGTGTTGTGAGTAGCAAATTACGGTATTAGTTGATTTTCTATGCGCACTTCCAAGTCTCGTCCTAGGGAGATCCAAGATTAGTTAGTAAATAGATAATTTTGTGAGACAGAAAAAGTGACTATTTCGCTAGAGATTGAGAAAGTGCCCTGTGACAGTCACTCACCCTGTGACAACCTTCAGGAGATGGAGTGAAGCTCTTCCCAATTGGTTCTGTCTTCAGCAGCACTTCATGCAGATGTCCATTGAGGCCCATCGACGGTCCAGTTCTGCCCAATTCCACACCTTCAAAATTAACGGGATTCCCTAGTGAAACTGTGTCGTTGTTGAAGACAATGTCCTGTATGGAGCCCATGAGCCCGATTTTCTCAGTCGGCGGCAAGTCGTCAAACTCCTGAGTCAGCGGTACTCCACCCAAGAACAAACCGCCTTCTTCCCCAGGCAGTGTCACAATGCTGGAGGCATTTGGGAGATGCTTCGATGCCTGGAGTTTATCATCGACTCGCAACTGAAGCTTTCTCTTGGTCTTCGTTACACTCACAACATGGTACTCTCCATCATTAACCATCATCTCTGACGTGAGATGAATCCCACCACTTCCTGCATTTATCCAGAGGTTCACATGACCCTCTTGGAGCCACACAGAATAATTCCCTCGCAAATCCTTCTCATCATAATCCACCAGAACTCTTCCCGGATACCCGCCCAAGAGCAGCAAACATTCCGGCTGGAGTGTTCTGAAGACAAAGGCAAAGTTCGCCACACGATTCAACGTGTGAGATGGCAACTCTACATATCCATCGCCGTGGAATCCGCCTCTGCAGGAAAACATCAATTAACATCGCGTGCAACGTGCCAATAAGTGCAATATACTCGTAATTTAATTACCTGGCGATGTTCTCCTTGCACGATGGCTCAACGCCGAAGTAATTAGAACTGTCGAGAGGATCGTACGTCTCTTGATTAATCTGAATGTCCTTCATGCATCCCAGAAAGGCATGATCTGCGCCAGGAGCTTTAGATGTGCCAGACTTGAAACCCGGTGGCACTCCTCCCAAATAGTAGCTCGTATTGGACAGATGAGGGAGAGAATCAAGGCCTATCGGAGCCGTTGGGGAGCCAGTATGATTCTCTTTATCCACAATCAAACTGCCATTCTCTGTACTGCCCTTGCTGAACTCTCTAGCTGCTGCCACATTAACCCACTCGCCAGTGTTGAACTTCTTCGTTGTGTTGATCTCGAGCTTTATCTCACCACCATAGTCAATACGGAAAACAATTCGTCCCTCATGCAGTGTGAGTGAAATTGAACGGTTCTGAAAAATAGGAAAACATTAATAAGGATGTAATAATAATAATAATGATTCATTTATCAATAACTACTTACATTCTTTTCATCAACTGTGAGAAAGAGAAGTGCATTCTCATCACGTGTCCGGAATTGCATTTGCACTGAGAACAGCGTCCTTCTGTAGGGTTTAGGTCGAGTCTTCTTGACCACCGAGTATCCTTCGCCGTTAAAATACCTCGAATTGATGGTTGAAGTTGACTGTTGAGGTCCAAGCATTGCTCCACCGCATTCTCCTTCGCTGTGCGCAAAATGCCACAATCCGTATTGCTTATCATCAATGTAGAGCTGATAGAGAGTAACTCCGAGACCCTCACGGTTAATGAGCTGAGGAGGACGAATATCCTTGGGTACTCCTCCAATCCAGACTCTATTAGCTGGTGAGAGGCTAAATCTCGTGTATTCAATGCCACTGTCTCCGGTTTCAACTGATGAGTTGGAGTAGGTGCCGTACTGAGTCATTTGACGGACTGTCAGACTACCAATGTTCATTGTTCGGTTTGCTTCAATCTGATACCATGCTTCATCGAGCTTGGGATCCTTGTGTTGCATCTCAACAGGGTGCGTAACTATCGTTGTTTTTCCACCCAAATTCCACACTAATCTTATGTGACTTTTCACCATTTCCACAGCAATGAACCTCTGATCTTCGCCCTGGATGAAGATTAAACTAGAATCATTGATATTGCGATTCAAAGCAATTGACATTTTGATCGTGTTGGATGTTGTCAATCCGAATGTTTGGGGCATATAAGATCTCTTGCAATCACCAGCATCTGATTCTATGGACACTCGAATGCCTTCAGCTGCATGCTTGGCTCTGGCAATTTTGTCTTTGAGCGCTTTCAGCTGGGCAGAAAGAGTGTCATTCCAGTTCTGGACAATTTCATTGTTCTTCTCAGCCATTTTTTCCATTCCCAGCAACATGCTTGTCGCAGCTTTAATGCTACTCGTACTGACTGAAACGTTCTCCTGGGCAAAACCTAAGTCTGCTTCCCAGTCAGGCTGAAGTGTTTGAAGCTTAGCCTTCAGCAGATAAACGCCACTGTTCATATTTTCCGCAATGCGATGAACATCTTGCATTTGTGTTGAGATTTTCTCTGCAGTGTCTTTCATACCACGAATGGTATTCATTGACTCCACATTGGATAAAGTGCTCAAATCATCCATCACGCGATTATTATCAACGCCAGTTTTGAAGACTGTATGCTTGGTGTTTTTCACCACATCCTGAAAAGCCTCCAGAGACTCCTTCAGACCTGCAAATAAATGACCAAAGACGTATTAGAGTCTCTCTGCACTGAGAGAAATTGAACGTTTTCCCTGTTTCTCAAGCAAAAATTCAAATACGACAAAAACGGCTTAATTTTCAGAGTGTGGGCGTATGATGACTACAGTGACGTACCCATAGGATTCATTTATTACCTTTTAAATCTAAGTAGTATAACTCGTTTAGGAATTGTTCAAAATGCCACACGCTCAAAATACACCGCAACAAGGCAAGAAAAATCAATAAGAAGGCAAATGCTAACTTTAGTTCAATCTGCATGTAATATTAATTTAATGTTGTAGAAAATAAATTACGAAAATTAATTATGGGGCACAATACGATAAAATTGGTATGGCAAATGCGACAAAATCATTTTGAGGAATTGAAGAAAATTTCCAGTGGAATCGCGTGACGAGGCATGATAAATTTTCCACCCATGATGTTTTAAAACTTTTCAATCCATTATTGCATTAGATGGGTAGACTTTTCTGTATTTATTCATCCATTAAAATAGTTTGTTTATAAATTATAATATATGTAAGTATACTTCGTAGATATTTATTCATCTTTGCTCGCGGCATGTCTTTTCTTATTCCTGGCGAAACAGCAAGAATTAACCTTCCCTCGTGACGATAATCTTATCTCTTCACTCTAGCCGGAAAGTTTATTTTTGCTTAGTTTTCCAATAGTTTTCCCTTCATTACTTGCGATGGAAACTTTTTTACTCCTTCCACCCCATTTCTTCAGCTGTTAAAATTACCAGAGACTCACCTTCGATTTTTCTTTTCTCCTTCACGGCTTCCTCAATAATGTCCTGAGAGTCCTCTAGAGAATTTGTGGCTCTCTCTACGAGGGACACATTTCCAGATGGAGATAACTCACTTTGAGCCTTAATTGCTGCATCCTTCGTCTCCTTGGCGGCTGTTTTGGCTTCCTCAACAAGTTGAGTAATGTTCTTGTAGACAGTAACAGCTTTCAGAGCCCGTTCAGCGCCTTCTTTCGCATCCTGGAAAAGGTCTCTTCCCCTCTGTGCCTTTTTCATGAGCTCCTCGGCATGTATCTTAGCCTTGGGCAGAATGTACTCCTCCAGATTAAACAGCTTCTCATCAGCATCCGCAAGTGTGCCATTGAGTTTATCGCACAGCAAATCCATATCGTCAATATCTCTCTCCAGACTCTCAGCATTCTCGTTAATCTCATTGGCCATCACATCGAAGGCTTCCTTCTTATTCAAGTAGGGATATTTCTCACTTTCATCCCTCAGTGCTGCAATTTTATTGAATTTCTCCATAAGTCCTTCGAGAATTGAAGCTGAATCTTCAATAAGATCTCCAGATTTGTCCACATTAACCGAGGTATTTCCGTAAAAGTCCATAAACTGATCAAATTTCTCGCCAAATCCTAGCAATTCTGCTCTCAGATTTCGGAGATTCTTCATCTGCTGCTTAGCCAATTTCGACATGTTGAGCCAATCGCTGTATTGACGCTGCCAGCAAGGAATTTCTCCATTAACTGAATTGCCACCAATATGACTATCTCGAATCTGCTGGAGATATTCATTTGCCTCACTTAGAGCAGTTTGAAGATTTGTGTGATGATCGTGAGTTCCGTACGAATTCAGTTCATCAATAGTATTTAGAATTTTATCTCCGATATTATTAATTAGCTCGAACAGAGATTCTGCATCGCTCTTCAGGGAATCCACGGCGTGTCTTCTTTTCTCCATCTTTGAAGGCAATTTACTACCCCGAGTGAAGATATTATTAGCCCTCGATGTCATTTTATCAATTCTGGTATCATTAAATCGCTGGAGAGTTTGCATTGCATGCTCGCGCCTCTCTAAAGCCTCAATCAGTTTGTCACTCTCCGTCTCAAAATCCTCAACGGTCGCCCAAGGAGCGACGATCTCAATCGAATTGATGTGCACATCCAGGCTGTCAAGAAGCTCTCCAATATCATCAGCACTGTCTAATAAAGTGAGTGTGCAGTTGTCACAGAGGCGACATCTCCCATTCTGAATCACATGTCGCTCCTCTAAGCACTGGTCACAGCGTCTGCCCGTGATTCCTGGACGACAGTTGCATTGTCCAGTCTTCTCATCACACTCACTCGAGATGATTCCTTCCAGGTTGCATTCGCACGCCTCACAGAAGCCCTCATCATCATCAGGTGTGCCAAAAAAGCCCGACAGACATCGTTCACAGCGCAATCCAGTGTAGCCTGGCTTGCATATGCAACTCACAACCTTATTGTGAACATGACAACCGCGGGCAAAGTTCTTCCTCGTCTCGGGACATGGACACGCCAAGCAGCCAAGATCAGAGTTTGGATTGCCATAGAATCCCTCTGCACAAGATTCACAGTGATGTCCTCCAGTGTTTTCGCGACATTTCTGAGAAGAGTATTTCATATTATTAAATAGAGAATAAATAGGAGAAAATGTAGCTATTCGCTTGTAAACAGATTCCCTCTCTTCTTCTACCTACATATGTGTAATACTCACCAAACATATTCCAGTCTCACGATCACATTTCTCACTGCGTCCGTTGCAGCTGCAGGGAATGGCAAAGCCCACAATCTCCTCCAGATTCGTGCTGATCTCCACGTCTGTGACATTCTTCCACCTGTAGAATCCCTCTGAGGGATTCTGGCAAGAATGTCCATCGTAGCTTTCAGGGCATTCGCAAATCTCCACCCCGAGTGCTATGTTGTTCGTGGAACCTGCCAAGAAAATGCCCGTGTCCAGACTAATATTGCTAATGACCACTTGAGTGACGTCTGCCAATGTTGTTCCTCGCACGAAAATGTGCTGAATGTCTTGGAGCGCAGTCATCATCATTCCTCTTGTGACATTGTACTCGAGATTGAAGTGGCGATGAACCCAGAATCTCTCGCTTATAGGCACTTTGAATGTGACATTAGGCGATGTGTTGTAGATCTCCTGGCCAAAGTACTCAATCACAAATTTCCCATGGGAGTGAATCTGCACGAGTGGATAATTCCGGAGGATGTCTTCACTCAATTTCGTGTCACAACCCTCAGTGGTGAGGGTGAACTGAAGAAATCCTCCATAGCTTCGTGTTTGGTCGCCGAAGAACGTGGGCGGAAGTTGAAAATAGAGCGGATGGTGAAATTTTATGTAGGATCCAATGGATACGTTGCCAGTGGAGCTGGGAATCAGACTCACGCGACCTATTTTTTCAATATCCGCATCTTCCTTGTGCACAGTTGCGCCCTCCATCTGAATGACAATTACATAATCGTAGTCCTCAGTTAATGGCTTGAACGGCGTGATGTACTCCACACTCAAGTTTCTCGCTCCAGCTTGACGAATCTGTCCCCACGACAAGTGACTCTGAGTACATTCCTGTGACCGCCCAAAGCAGTAACATCGCGTGCATCCTTCATAGTTCTGCGTTGAGAGGCCGAACGTTGCTTGACGGCACTGATCACACTTAAGTCCAGTCACAAGCTCCTTGCATGGACACTGGCCCAAGTGGTCGCACTCAATGACATCCAGCCAATGCTTCCGAACGGAGCCTCGAACATCGCAGTTACATCGGGTGCAGTGCGGATAGCCAAAGTAACCCAGTGAGCACTGATTGCATGTCCTCCCGAAGAATCCCTCGCGACAGGAACACTGACCATTGACGGTGTCACAAGACTGGCCAATGGATCCCATCTTGTCACACTCACAAGCGCGACAGCCAAGTCTGTGCTGCCATCCCCACGCATTCTGGGTGCACTGATTGCACTCTGCACCTTTGCTCAGGGGTGGGCAGACGCACCGGCCGGTTTCTTGGTCACAAACATATGAAGAGGTGGGACAAGAGTCGCATTCTACATAGAAATGTAATAAAGAAGCGAATTAATCGATTGCATGACTATTGAATTTGCGGAGTATAATAAATCTGCCACATGGCAGAGTATCCTATTCTGGTCACGTTTTCCGTTTCAAATAAATAGCCAAGGATCAGGAAATTATTCATGTAATTCAAAGTTATAAATGTTACACCCGGAACTAGATTGATACCGAAAAGAATAAGAAATCTTTGTCGTGAAAGCATAAAGTAAACTCTACTTACTTTTGCAACCGTGTTCTGAAAATCCGTAGTGATCCTCTTGGCAAATATCGCACAATTGTCCAGTGACGCCCTGTTTGCAGTGACACTGTCCAGTGTATATATTGCAAATGTTGTTTTTACTGCCCAACTCACTGCATTCACAGGGACGACATCCTGCTTCGAGATTGTAAAATCCATCCTCGCATCGATCGCACGATTTTCCCGTCACGTGAACTTTGCATTTGCATTGTCCCGTGGCCGGATTACAGCGCAAGTGGGAGGATCCATGGCGGTTGCAGAGGCATTCTGAAAACAAACGGAGATTAATTAGCCAGTCGTCAATTGTGCCTCTCAATTCCCTAAGCATGCCTCTATAAATAGTGACTGCTGAGAGATTATCACGCTCGCAGAGAAATCATGATGGGCGAAGTCCAGATGGCGATAAGAGGGCCGTTTTACCTGTAATGTGATTTTTCTAAATCACTTTGGCATTGTTTAGTAATTAACACATTGTTCAGCGGGAGCTTCCTATCCTTTGATTGGCTGAATATTAATCACGGGCTTCTTTTGAGAATTTTAAATTCTCTATACATATAAATAGTTTCTGACTCAGCACACTTATGTACGTAATATAATCAAGCAGTGAATAACCCAATTTATTCTATCAATAGAGTGCGAGGTGTGTATTTTCTTGTACACACATTTCTAATTAATTATCCAGCACGCGGAGCGGAAAGATGGCAATTCCTCAATGGGTATGTTATATGTAGGAGTCCCATTCACAACTTGATGGTCTTCTTGACCTTCTTCCTCATCTGTAGGGTCTGTGACATTTGTGTGCCCGGCGACAGCATTGAAAAAAGGCGGTAACTGAATGAGTTTTCCACCCACACTGTCGCTGGGTGAACGGTGGATTTTGTACAAAATAAATAGTATAAACGATTTTGTGGGGAAAAGCACTCAATGGAGACGCGCGGTCTGAGGTTCTCACAATCAAAGGGCCTCACAGACACTGCGTGTGGGTTGCCGTGCAGTGTATGTCGAGTTAATTTTATGGCATTTTATGGCCTCTGGGAGCTGAAACCAGAAACTGCTGTTTGCAGTTTCATTGACAAAATCATCTCAATAAAATTAACTTGGCAATCGCCACAATTTTGGAATCCAATAAGCCTCAGTCAATAAGACAGTCGTTTTAAGAAACAAAAGTGTCATATGACAAGATTTCCACTGCTGTCTTCCACTTTTTATTCAGTGCATGAAGCCAGGCTTCTTTGGCAACTTGCCACAAATGGCAAGATGAAAGATTAAATAACAGTTCATGTTGGATTTCCATCGATTAGTGAGACTATAACTTATCACGAGACTTTCGCTTAAATTGTGGGAGGAAATAGTTGATTTTTAAAAGAATTCCCTAGAAAATACGACCGCCCAGTACTTCTATCTGAGAATGGGAATAAATTGATGATGGGGATGGAAATTATAAAGGAATTTCTTCGCTATGCTGGCAAAGTTGAAGCACGTGCTTGCCACAATACCATCAAGTCAGAGATAAATGTCTCTAGGCACACACATGAATCTAAGCAATGTTTCCAACTCTATTTGATAATCACATGAGAGCGTTCATAGATTCCGAATTGAGAGAAACGGCAGCATGAGTATACCGAGCCAGAGAACAGGTTCCAAACTGAGAATCCAGGAAGACTTGTAGGTACAAAATTCACGATGTTTCAACTGCCATAAATCCATGAAGTGTCTTAAGCATTCTTTCCTCTTCACCACACGTCATTCCGCGCCAGTTGGGGAAAAAGGGAGATATTTCAAGAGATAGAACAATATGAAGAGGTGAGACAAAAAGTTATGCATATGCAGGAAAACATGCATAAAGATTCTCTTACACTCCAAAGTGTTTCTCCTCGAAATTGTAGAAGGTCCTCAATTGCACAGTTAAGGTGAAAAATCTCGACAGTTTCTCTCTCTCGTTGAATTCAATAACTGTTAAATTAATTAAAATCATGCTCTATCATGTATCCTATACAATTTATCGTGACTGTACCTCCCATTCCTCCTCCCACTTGTACCACAGAATATTTAATGGAATGAAGAGCATCTTTGCCTTTGATGACAGTTCACCACATCTTTTTCGTTCATTAACCCATCAACACTGAATGATAGACCTATTAAAGAAGGCGCATTGAGATCAAGCTTCGAGTAGTATTAATGTCGTGAAGTCGACATCGAAGTTACTACAGAATAATTTCATATCTTGTAGACAAAATGAAAATTTAAAATAACACCTAATAAGAATTTCTTCAGTTTTACAAAATTTGTTCCACATCTTGGTGAACATATACTTGTAATTTGCCGAAAATTCTCAAGATTTCACCTCTTAGTTAAAGGCAGCTCAGTTCTCCCTTAACATGTTCGGCTTATGGAAAGAAAACTTCAAAAGAAATTTAGATTGAAAGCAAAAACAGCGGCAAATACTTCCCACACCTTGTAAAATACCTTTGCATAAGTAAACATAACATTCTCAATGAAAATTTCCACTGGACTGTCATTTAAAAGTTGATGTCATTCATGATTTCACTCAATGAGCATCGTATGTATGCATAACTCAACGCCAAATGGAATTTCTTTTCGCACACACACTGGAAAGCTCCGTGAAATGTATTAAGAGTACGCCAGAGACCACACAAATTGATCGAGAAAAGTTTCGCTAAGGGGGTTTTAACCGCCCCAAATGGCACCCATCTGTATCATTAAGCGTATCCCATCCGTCATTAAAAAGAGTTTATTTACCATGAGTGTCCCCTGGCATGCAATTCCATCCTGTCTGGTGAATCGGCATCTTTTTGCCAAGACACAAAGGCTCCCATTCATTTTTTACAGTATTTTTCGTGAATCTGGCCTGGCATCACGGACTAATTGTCATTCATCATGCGGACACACCAGTTCTCATCATGGGATTAAATCTGCCTGGTCAACATATTCATTATCTCTGAAGTTCCATTGCGATATTAATAATTCGTGAGTAGGCAAATGTTCACAAAATCGAAATGCTGGCATGTAAATTGTGTTAAAAAGAAAAGTGAGATACACAAATTCTCTCGAGCACCTTTGTTTCCTGGACTGTGCAAGAAATTGTATATGTATTCATAATGCAGAAGATGATAAATTAGTGAGCAACGATTCTCGTGACCCTTTTGGCGTGCAATCGGCCTTAATTACATATCTCACTCACTGTTTCCTGGCTGATTGCCGCCTTGCCACTTTTACACTGATTTCGTGATCACATCTTTCACACCTTTCGCCACTAGATAAACACGTTGAAAAGTGCGAAAATAGGCTCTGAGGTGCAATTTTATGCTATAACGTGGCAAGAAAAATACGTAGAAAGAATCCCACCCACTCAATCTCTGCGCACATTACAAGGCAACATTGTTGGCGAATAGTATAAATGAAGCATAATTCGCGCCACAGAATATCTGTATATCGTCATTCGACACATTGAAAATAAAATATTGGTGCGTATTGAGATAAGAAACTGGGATTTTGAATTTATACACATTTGCCACGGATACTTAAATCCAGGATTTTATTTGCTACCACGTAACGAATCAATTTTTCCATCGCAATCCATGAGAAAACGCGGCTAATTTAGGTCAGCACGTTTCCTATTCGCCACCCTTTTTCCCTCTAATTCCTCTCGTGCCTCAATTTATCATCTCGTGTTGAATATACGAGAAAAACTCCATCTTCATTAAATGTCTTGTTTATTATTATTGCACACACTAAATTCAGTCAATGAAGCGACCAATACCGATAAGCTAGATTTTTTCCGGCACGAGATGGTCAAGTTATAAAGCATTTACGCCATTTAGCGTTTATTTTATTGGCACGCCTTAAATGCTCAAGAATATTCAGCTTTTTTTTCTATTTGAGAAAAATTATGCGTCTTGTATCTTACACAATTTGCTCCACTTTGGCTCAAACTCCAAATAAACAAGATCAAATGGTTAAGATATTGAGTGAGCGATATAAAAAAAGAAAGATAAAACAAAAAATAAGGAGAAATATTGTTGAACATTTTACCATTCCTGGGGATAGACATAATGAAGAACGTGTCATTTCTTACAAACAAAGAAATAGGCGGAAAATAAGGTGAGATGTGACATGGAGGACCGATAAAAAGAAGGGAAACACTTGAAAGCTTCGCAGAGAAATTCTACATGAGAGCGTTTGCTATAGAAAAATTCTAAAAGGTGGGTTGAATACAAGTCGAATACACGAAGTGGTGCTCATACTCAATTAACACTCAAATAACTCATAGAAAGAGGAATGAATTACTACTAAAAGACATCGTATTTGATCACAATTATATCGCTGTATCGGATATTTCAGAAAAATATTAGTGTTTTGTAAAATTCATTGCTTCAATCCTTTATAATCTATGGCACAAATAAAAGATCTAATTGATATTCAAAAACAAAACGTTCTTACTGATACCATTTGCTGATTCTTTTCAGCTCTCGCTCAAGATTTGAACAGTATCCATTATTACCACAAGTATTGAAGTCTTGGTTCTGAATTGAATCCGGTTTTACGCATTTTGAAATTGAAGACCCTCATTTTATCTTTTTTCCCTCAATTTTCCAATCATGTTCCTTTTGACCGTTGCATGAGTGTAATTTAGTCGTGGTAATGATGGGGCGTACAATTGAATTAACAAGCACAAGATAAGAGATTACATGAGCACGTTATTGAGTCATTTAACATACCGCATGCACTGTGTGGTCTCTGGCCAGGACGATGAGACCACGGCGGGTGATGCGGAGTGATCACGCATGCCAGGCAGTTCTTGTGCAGGTGCCGAAAACGGCCCATGACTTGATAATCTCCCTCTTCGCGGATGATAATGTGATCCCTCTTCTTGCGCTCCATCTCGGAATTCTCCACAGTAGCCGATAGACTTTCAGCAATCTTTGGTATTTCTGTTGAACTTTGACTCTTCCGCTGAGATTCCACGGATTCCTTGATGGGTTTTCTTCGTCTTTTGCCGGCATTGTGATTTGGTAACGCTCCTATCGGGATGTCCTCCGTGGGAACAGCCGCGGCTACACTGAAGAATGGTATAGATCTCCTTGGCCGCGGTGCTTCCACGGCAAAATGCTCATGATCATGGCTAGCTTTGTGGTGTTTAAAGAGGTGGGAACTATGTGCAGCAACGTAAAGGGCTACAGTTATGAGGCCCAAGATCGAAATTGTCACCAACGCGCGTCCATAAACTTGCCAAAGACGCTTCTGTCGGTGAAAATTGGCTGAATCTTCCATGTCTTTCAGTCGGCAACACTTATCGAAACTCTGAGTCGCTCCTCTGGCGACATATTTATTACGGCATCACCTCAAATACTAACAATAGACACAA
This sequence comes from Phlebotomus argentipes, assembly GCF_947086385.1. NCBI lineage: Eukaryota > Metazoa > Arthropoda > Insecta > Diptera > Psychodidae > Phlebotomus > Phlebotomus argentipes. The sequence continues at coordinate 257,729 of NW_026776181.1, read as the reverse complement.
TAGAAACACGCGAACTCGCCTTCAAATCATCACTGAATTCTTGCTTGCAATTTTGGCACATACAGTACTTATACTCATGTCAATTCAACTCCTTTTACAATGTCAAGATTGAAGATTGTGCGTTATCAATTTGGAGATTAGACTCTTTTCAACTGTTTGTGTGTCGACACAGTTAGAAAATAAGCAAAAACATCAACTGTTACCCTTTCATGTGATAGTAGCTTAATAAAACAATGAAGAAAAAACATTCAAAAGGAGCGCCACTTTATCTTTGAACTATAATTGGAGTTTGATAAATGATGTCATTGTAAGAACTTGATTGCAATTTCACACAATTCTATCCATCCATATTCATTAAACTGGTCACATTTCAAACGTCTCTATCATCAGCATTTCAGGTATGCGGATTAAATTATAGTGAAAGAAAAAACACCCACAAATCTTAGCTGTTGACTAGAGAGACGATGTTCTTCAGCAAACAGGATATTTGATTCTCCAAAAAGTCTTCATTGATTGAGAGAATTGCAATTCATTTCTTCTCACAAATGACCAGTGATCTTGAATATTACAATTTTATGTCATTGAGCACAATCAAGAGTGATGTAATAGCAAATAAGCTTGGCAAAAAGAGAAATCTGATTAATTCTTCTCTTTCAGGCCTCCCGTTTTTTTTCGTAATAAGCGCGCATTCAACAGTCTCCATAATCACTCTTCCTCCTCTTCTTGTATCCCAAAATGATCAACATTTGATTTCATTCGTGGAAGACACAGATATTTAGATGTTTCGCTGATAGTGGCAAGACTGATTAATGCTTAACCACTTTAAAAGTAATTTAAATACATAAGGAGATGGAAAGTGTGATGGATAGTGGATTAACTGAGCGTTAGCAGTATTTTTTCTCACACAAAAACCAACTGTGAGCACATAATTCAATGATGATCGTACAGGAAATGATCTCAGAAAGAATCTATTGCGGCTGCAGAATGTACAATTTACACTGATGATCACTTAACGATCAAAGCATTATGCTTATGCCGATCGGACACAACAAATACGGAGATTTTTGCAACAAAGTCTTTTTGGGAAGACTTCAATACGGTTTGGGATTTAATAGTCACTTTTGAGCACACTTCACATCACTAGAGAGATTTTAATTAAATTTTAATTATACACTCAAAAGCGAGAAGACGATACGATCGCGCACCGGTGCGAGCTTTCGCCTCGACATCTCAGAAGCTACTGAGGATCGTGGAATTGCCAGTCTCTCGACTCAGCGTTTCTGCCGCCTCTGAAAATGCAGACATTCGTTCGTCTCTCAGCACCACTTCACCATGTCTGCCAATCCGCCAAGAAGAGATACACGTATAATATAAGAGAAATATATCAGTTTTGCCAAACTGAAGCCGAGAGATATACCTGAAGTTAGATCACCTCTTGTGCTATGCGATATCTTATCAGAAGAAAATTTGTAAATTATCAAACCACCTTGTGTGATAAATTCCTTTGTTTACCCACACCAACGATGTTGGAGACTAGAAGCACACAATCGCGATGCAGTATTTCACACAACTCCATTTGATCATTGGGAAAATGTTTCTCAGTTTAAATATTGAGTCAATCTTCAACATGCAAAGGAGTTCACATGGAAGTAAATAAACCCACTGAGAGAAGAGAAATACCATGAGACCATCTGACTGAGTGTGTAGCATAATAAAATGTATGAACTCAAATGTAAACTCAGGAATATTATGCAAGATCTTATTTTGGTAAATAATAGCTCGAGTCGTTCTGATTGATTGGAGTTTTCTTGCAAATTTGAGGTATATACTCAGAATATAGGGGATAGTGGGGTTAGTTCAGAACATAAAATCTCACTATTGTGTATTATTGATCAATAAATGATCTTATCAGAAAGGAAAAATCTCATATTGCCTTTATATTATGAATAAAATTACACCATGCAAAGTATTTCTGCCTTCCCCTATTTCATAACTTTCTGGACTTTATGAACATACATGTATTTGGGTCAATGAACGAACCCTCCCGAACCGCAATCTCACTTTATTGCAAATAATAATAATTATATGTAAATATTTAAAATTTCCCCGAAGAACCAACAGAGAAGATCTTCTCATGTTCTTCAACTACATATATGCTATACTATATGTCGCACCTCTCTTGATATTATTTGCTCTCTGTCTCTCTCAGCGATGCATATTTATCGAATGGAAGCACGTACTCCATTAATCTTTTAAAGTGAGCCACATTCTAAATTTCACTCTCCATGACATTTACCATGGCAAAGCATCGTGAAAAGATGCTCGCGAGGAGAGAAGAGTAGTATTGTATATTGTTATGCATCCCTAGAATTTTGCTATCACATCTGTTCTGTGGTATTTTCTTTACAATATACCTTTAGGATGAATAGCACCTTTTGATCCTCATTTCCATATTTCATTTCCCATTGAATATTCATGAAAATCCGCATGCCGTGGAAAACATATGATAAAGACTGAGCAAATAAATAGATCAAACCAGAAAATTGCTAGTGAAGAATAGATAGAGATGAGATTTCAGGATTACCAATATTGTAATTATATGTACATGAAGATCATACTGATGGTCATCGGGAATCGCAAAACATGCCAGGGTCGAATGTTAAAGATCACCCCTTATGAATGGCAATTGCAAAGAGGTGTGCACAACCATTTCATCTATATTTCTCTTGATATTCCTACCCACTGTGATATACAGTATATCGAGATGGAAAATAGAGATTTAAAACCAGAAATGAGGGAAGACACAGAGGTCGATATTTTATTTCCATTCCGGATCCACCCACACTTTGTTCTCTTTCGCACGTGTACAGAACAAGATTTCTCACCACCATAAAGCCCATATTGCACCTCTCCATTCATGAAAAAGTGAGCATCACCCATCGTAATCTTACAACTTAGTCGCTCGATTGTTAAGCCTTTCGCGAGATGTTTTGCTTGGAAGTAATAAACGCAAGACAGATAGCAACTCATTCATTCATGACTCAATGGGAGAAAAAGCCGCAACATTCAAATACTGAAGCTAGAGGATATGCACAGCCCACAGTTAATCGTCAACCATTCAAGAGATGACAATGTTGTGAGTCTTATTAACTGCAACAAACGTTTAATATCAATGGTTCTCCTTATCGTTTCCGAAAGTGAATGAAAAATATTTGCCGTGAACAAATTCATCTGGTGGTCTTGAGCATAATTGCAACATTATATTTAAGTCAATAAAGCACGAGAAGTGCATTGAGTTTCTAGCGACTTGTGAGGTTGAAAAACATTGTGAAGGTGTCTTGAAAATTGCACCTTTACAGACCTGTTTGTGTACTATATTCGTGACAAGAAACAAGCCACGCATTGTTAACGAATATTGCCACAATGATGGATATTTATCTCAGGCAGTTTCTTGCCTAATTACAACAGACAGTCATTCATGCAATAATTTATTTTCCCAGCTGCGAAAATGTTCCGCACTTTTTGAAGATTTCAAGGAAGATTTATTACACAGCATGCAAAAAATGAAGAAGGCCCAAAATTAAGGTAACAGGGAGGCCTCAATAAACATTTTACACATTTTAATTATTAAAATTTAAATTTAATATTGAATATAGATTTTGTTGAAATCCACATTTCAGTTTCATGAAATAAAGTATTACATTCATCCGCAACATTTCCCATAGACGAAACTAGCCAACTTTGTGAAGCTCTGAGAAGCGTGGAGTCAAGATCATACCAAGACCAACAATTCGAAGTGCCTCAGTAGGTAAGTGAGATGAGAAGGAGAAAATCAATTAAGAGTATTTTTCAATCTCAATAGACACAATCTGTGCAACTTTTGCAGAAACCACCTTTTAAACGAGCCACCCAACACATTATTCATCGATAGGCAACATTATCACATTCTCCATATAACTTCCACCGCGACTAAAGGCCTGGCTTTTCTGCCCTTCTTTTTGCACCAGCGTAAAATCAATCTTAATATTGAATATTAAAAAAGGGAAAAATCCAGACCACACGGCGAGTCGCACATAATTGCTACCCAAGGAGGAAATTCTCTCTCAAATGTTTATGTGTGTTGAACTCTAGAATCCATCATGAGGTCTTATTATTAGAGAAGATGCAACCTCAAGGCATCTTCTCAGAGGAATGAAGAGTCATAATAATATAAGAGTCACTAAAATTACGAATGAAACATGATGCCATCGAGTGCATCTTTTGAAACTTGCCAATCTTTTTGCACTCGTCTCATTATATCCACCTTCTTTCCTCGCATCATCACATTCACCCATCAATTTCCCACAATGTGAAATGTTCAATCCAAGCTCAAAATTGAGTTATTCGTGTGCAACGAAATTACTGTTTATTACCATTTATAAAATGAAGAGAGCTATCAATAATTAAGCAATTATTATTTATTCTCTTTAACCAATCATGTCACAATGCGACATACGTTCATATAAATCGTGTATATAAATCACATAGGTAAAAACGCGTATATGCATACATATATTTACTTGCGGAGGAGTTCCGAAACAACTTTCTAAATTGATTGTGATTTCTTTCTACCAAATCACATGAGACAAATTATTATATGTATAATCTCCAGTATAAAAATAGAAAAGTCCGCTTCATACTTATACACGATCTCGGATGTAATCGTGTTTTCGTAAGCATTAATAACATTGTGGTGTAATTGAAAATCTATCAAATAAACTCCGCATTACCGAGGAATTATCGAGTGCAATCTCCAGCCTCCACCATGGCTGAAGCGCTATTTGATGGATAATTTGAGTGGCTGTAGCATGAAGTCTTCTCATTTAAATGGCATTCAACTTAATCGGATATCTCTACTGGGTATGGGAGTCACACGACGAAAGTCTACCCGGTCTTTTCCACTCAATTAAAAGCACTCGACATGCATTTTGTACGGTTGAGAAGACAGACTCATTCACTTGGCCGGTATTATCGCCACAAAATTGACTTCTTTCTTTCTCTCTATCTCTCTCCCTCTCCCTCTGAACCACACCTACAATATTCACATAAATTTCAATATATAAAATCTCTCACTCATTTGGGTGTTCCGGGTGTTCTCTCTCCCCCTTCTTGCAAATCACTATATGCAAGACTTTAGCACTGACTGATTTATTACGAAAAACCGCGCGCGAATGGTGACTTCATGAAGTCAACTTCCACCAACTGTATCAAATGCATTGCGGGCAACATTCCACGTTGTGAATCTAGTTTGAGATAATATGAGACAATTAAGCACTGCGTCTTCGCTCTGTCCCTTGCCATAGCTAAACACCTCTTGACACAATCAACTACCGCAGGAAGACAGTATCTTTCTTTCCTCAGACGCAAGATACTAAAATAGCAAACATTTTAACGGTTCTGCACTCTCACCAATTTATATTGCAACCTTTAACCTTCACAATCTTTCCCACCAAGACGTTGCCTTCCATTGAGAAGTAATTCGTAGTGCCTACAATTAAATTTTGCCGTGATTGTGGTGACAAGATAATTGTCAATTTACCTGTCCTTTCAATACATCTCGCCATAATTCATTCACTTTTTCCTCCATTTCGCCCTTGAATTATCCCACAACTCATCGCATTTACGACCAGATAATCCCAGTACAATTCAAAGCGATCGCACAGAAACAAACACAAGTATTTAAGTAATTAAAAGTGGATTTAAGATACATTATGTTTAAGTGGATACATTCCATCAATCGCTCAAAATAAAACTGCCATGGATTCAATATTGAGCGAAGAAACGAAAAGAAAATTCGCGAGGATCCAAACAAACAAGCATGATAACAGAATATGTAAGTATGTATACTTCGAAAAATCTGCATGATTTCAGACAAACGTTTTAGCAAGGCGGGGTTATGGAACGGGAGTGATCTTATTTAGCATTCTGTTTTCTGTAAAAGTGAAGTTTGAATCCAAGCCAATTTTTCTATAGAATGTGTCTCTCAGTGTACAGTTTTTTTTGTATATAGTGAAGAGGAAGCAGAGACAACAAGACAAATCAAAAGAAGAGTATAGTGGAAAAATGCGTGGAATTTACTAACCTGTCTGGGTTTTTTACAAGCGAATTCAAAAGGAGGAAAAAATTATATTTGTCAACATTTTTCTTCTCCATCGTCTGCAATCACTCCGTTTGTATATGGAAAAAAATTATGTGTTGACCACTGAATAGCGCAAGTGAAAGTGAATGAGTGGCTATAAAATAGCAAATCATGTGATACAGTTTGCTCGCACGAGACTTTCCCGTCCCAACTCACACTTTCTGGGGTCTCATGAGCGGAAGGATGGTTGAGCAGCAGACAAATTGACGACAAGACGTTTGTCTGAGACACAAAATTGTAAACTCGTCTATGAGTAATATTAATATGATTGTGGCTCAGTGCCAATAGACAATCATTTAAAGTAAATGGACTCTGTCACACTTGAGCGTCTCTTCTGATTGCAGTCTCACGCCAAAGAATACTTCAATTCAGTGCTGAGAGAAATCTTATTATACATGTCTGATGTACTTGCATAACAAAGATGATATGTTGCCCGCCAAACAAAGCTCAACCATTCCAAATGTATGTTTTGGCTAATTTGCTGTGACACTTTTGGCTAATTTCATAAATTATTCCGCGATAAGTTGACACCCCTTTGATGCCATTTTACACACTGTTAGAGCGCACAATAAATGGTCAAATTCACTCACCTTGACAGCCATTCTCGCCTAATCCATGATACGTCTCCATGCATTGATCACACTTGAGACCCTCCACGCCGCTCTTGCAGACACATTGGCCAGTGTTTGGGTCACAAATTTCAGCTGATGATCCATTCATGTTGCACAGGCACGCCGGACAATCGAGCGATGCATTGCCGAAGCCCGCCTGGCAAAGATATTCGTGGAATGCAATTACTAATTAAATTGAAAGCACATGATGCTCCAGCATCAAGCAAATCTTCTGTGTGTTAAAAATAGGCACGCCATTGCAAGAAGAAGCCTTCGTCAGCTCAAATTACCCGCCATGGCAATTGACGCCAATTAACCAATAATGAATTATTTATACATCGAAACACTTACGGCACATTCATCGCACTTTAAGCCGCTAAAGCGACTGTGGCAGAGACATTGGCCCGTTCCTGGTTCGCAAATGTTGCTAATGGAGCCATTCTGGTAGCATTCGCACAGGTCGCAGCCCAGCTCAGGATCTCCCCAATAGCCGGGCTTACATCTCTCGCATTGCCAGCCTTCAGTGTTTCCGCTGGAAGAACAATTGAATTTGAAATTTCCTTGTATTGCAATGTTTGGCTGTAATTTAAAACTCACAGACAAATTATGCATCTTCCGGTGATAGGATGACATGGTCCTCCTGAGCATGAGCAGGGCAGACACTCCCCATCCAATTCAGTTGGTTCGCCGAAGAATCCATCATCACATCTGTGAAAGGAATGTTGTAATAATACTGCTAACTATAGCGATAGTTGGATGAGTAGGTATTTATTTTTGAGAAGAATTTAGCATATCGCTAAGAAACGCGCAAAGACATAAATCAATTGATTTTCGCGACTATAGTTTTTCAAAATCCTAATTAATTACTACTTATATGTACATATGCGAATTTCAACTTACATTTCACAGTGATTTCCCGTGTAGCCAAGGGGACATTGCGTACAGATGTACTCTTGTGTGGAGAAATTACTCAAGACCGCGAAATCTTCGCCGTCCATGGAAACGAAGTTGTGAACCGTTGGATAATTGTTGAGACTCTTTAGCTGGCAACTCGGCGAAAAGTTATTGCTGCTGTCCAACAGAGGGCATGCACAGCGCTTGCAATCATCTGGATTTCCCGCCAACGGATTCCCGTAGAATCCAAGAGCGCATCTCTCACATCGGTCGCCGGCGGTGTTGTGGAGGCATTGGGAGCACTTGCCAGTATCAAAGTCACATGTTTCAGCGTGACCATTGCAGTCACAGGGAATGCATCTGGCCAGCTTCTCATGTGTCGATGAATTTTCTAAGATGCGTACAAATCCGAAGGCACAAGCTTCACAGGAAGATCCCACATAGCCAAGAGGACACTCACACTGTTCCACTAGACTTTGATCACTCAGGATTGTCTCTCCGCTAAAGAGAGTAGCAGCTTCTAAGACACTCTCTACTTGATCTGTGTGGAAGGTTCCTCTGATGAGGATATTCTCGACATCACTGAGCACTGACATAAATTGTATTCGGGTGACAGGATCTCCGCGATATTCCGTCCTCCGGAGACGCGTAACAATATCCTTAATACTCCTGGGAACGTGATACCATCCGTCTTCTGTGAGGAATGTCTCCAGCGTTGTGTTGGAGTCCCTGAAGACATCATCACCAAAGGCAATCTTCATTCCATTCCTACCCACAATAATAATATTAGGACCAGATGTGGGCTTCCCGCTAGTGTCTCCACGGACAATTACCCAGGCTATGGACACGAGAAATCTGGATCCGTAGCTGGACAAAAGATTGCCACAATAAATCTTGGGCGCAACCCAGTAAATACTCTCCACTTCAGGCATTTCGTATAAGCCGAAAAAGAGATATCCAGTGGCATTGTCTCTTGATGGATAAGCCACTATTGACTGTGAGAGATCAGACATTCGCCACTCCTCTGCCGAAGAAACCAGTCCAGCAGTCAGTGAGCTACTCTTGCACGATACACCAACTCCTGAGCAGAAGCACTTTAAGCATCCTTCTGGATTCGTTGAGCTCAGGGAAAAATATCCATAAGAGCACTGATCGCACTTTTCTCCCTCCACATGGAGTTTGCACTGACAGTGGGATTCACACTCTCCTCCTGGCATTGTCCCTCTCGGGTCGCACTGGCACCTTGTGCAATTTTCGCCGTGATGTCCGCGAGCGCAGCGATCACACTTTGGTCCAGAGAACCCCTCTCGGCATACACATTCCCCACCGAGGGCATTGCAAGTCTCCAAGGCGCCCAGAGGGTGGCACTCACAGGGGATGCAAGGGACTTTGGCATCGGGTGGTGTTTGATGAGGTCGATAGAAGCCTGGAAGGCACTTTTCACAGTTCACGCCGGTCGTGAAATGCTCACAATCAATGCATTCGCCGCCGCCAGAAATTTCTCCGTGCATGTTCACACTGAGTCCTTTCTGATGCACTTCCGGACTGTAACGACAGTATGTCGCGTGACCGTGACATTGGCACATCTCACATTCGTTGGCGTGTGTGGCATTTCCAGGACGATAAGGGTGCTGATTGAAGAGAGGACAGCATCGCTCACAATTGGCGCCACAAGTATTATGACGGCATGTGCATTCGGCTTGCTGAAAGTTGTAAAATAAGATTAGAATCTTCATAGAAAGTTAAAAGTTGAGGTGAAACTTACATCATCTGGATTTGTGTTGTGACACTGATTGCCATGTCCTGAGCAAACGCATCGTCCGCCGATGCGAATGGATTTGACGGAGTAAAAACTTCTCTTGGCCATTCCCTTGTCATCCAGCTGCCATTCCACCGATCCTGCCTTGACCGTTGAATGCATCCTCATGAAACGCAGTCGAATATATCGCGCCATTGAGAAGTCTAGAAGCTCAGCTGACGAGGAATTTGCTCCTGGTCGTCCATTTATCAGCGATACATGGATCTCGCCGTTCTCTAGTGGAAGAACCTTTCCGAACTGTGTGGAGCAGATCACTTCCGTGTCTTCCTGGAAGACATATTTGCCAGTGTGGCCGGGCATCCCAAACTGGTGCTCGCACTCGTATACGGAGGAAGCAAAGTATTGCCAGGCAGCGTAGTTCTCACCATCCAGTGATCTTTCCCAGATCCACGCTGCCGGCCGTGGGGAGATTCCCGCCCGGATCATGAGATACAGCACTTGATAGACCTGGAATTCAGTACAGAAGAAAACATAAGTCAGCCTTACCAAACCATCACGAGTTACTGGTATGCGATTCAATTGCTTCAATTCCCTATTCTATCCCAATGTCAATTGCAATTATTTACCAGTCAAACTGTCTTCTCACAAATATTTTGATGGCACTCAGCGCGTGATGCTCAAGAGTAAGAGAGAAACCGAAGAAGAGGGGCAAAAGAAGATGCATTATTTGTCTTTGCTTCTTGTGATTTCCTCCACCTCGTGTTCTCCAATCTTTGTGTGAACAAAATGTTTTGTCTTCTCTTTTGTCCATTGCTTTACATGCCGACTCAAGTGGGAAAACCTCCCGTAACTGTGGCTCTCGTGGCTCTTGAGACATCACAACAATTGATGTTCATCTTCGTATCTGGTCATCAATTAATATGAGGTGGGTCATCTCTAGTCCTCGCCCTAAATGACGAATTAATCAAGGCAATATACGAGATTATATTACAGGTTCGTTGCCTGAGTCTTTCATTAGAAAGCTCCAAAAAAACACTCAATAAATTCACTAGGAAACCAATAACCAATTCAATTGCGAGAAATACATTCTCTTAACAGCAGGAGCAACAAATTTATGATACAACTTCTCAACGAGCGGAAAGTTATCATTTCCGACAGATTCGTTCTTTCTACAGTATTAATTGTCATTATTCGATGGGCCTCTTAAAATTGATCACGCATAAAAGTTAATTTGAAAAAGCATAAGGTTTATTGAGAATCTTACTGAGATTGCCAAAAAGTAATCCAGAAAAGAATCTCTCTCGAATTACGCTCTCACTGCTATGTATGTTTTATTGATGCTCGTGTTTATTCACCTCATCAGCCCATTAGCAACCATTCCACCCACCCATAAATGGCCAACGATTGCAATTTAGGTAGCATGTGTGGAATGTTATTGTTTCCCAGCCAACATGGAGCACATTTTGAAATCGTGCGTTTTTCTTCAGCATCCGAAAAGGCCGCAGCAACAAGAATTCTCCAATGTTGGCCCCCTTTTAAGGGCAATCTCAGGAATTTTTCCTTAGCAACAAGTTGCACTCTTTGCGAGCATCACGGATATAATTTAATGGTTAAAAAAACGTCTCAGTTTCCCACATATTATGGCATCTGATAGCACAGTAAATTATTCCAGCCCGGAGTCCTTAACTAGACCATAATTTTCACTCCAATAAAACTGATTGAGAGTCTCAATTTCGCGATAATCGCATTAAGTCCAGAGACTCAGCCAGTAAATCACACTGATGATTTTTACCATATGAACACCGCAATCCATCATGCCCAAGAGACTCCCTTTCTGACTTTCAATCCTCCTGAGCAGAAAAGAGTGACTCTTGTTGGTCTGGGAGATCCCATAAAAGGCAGATGATTTCTTCGTTGAGCTGCTGAATTTCAACATATAGTGACAATCGCTGATGGGAAACCATCGCGGAATACCTTTTCGCTTTCCATCGCCTTTGGCACTGAGTCACATTCCGGTTTGCAGGGCATTTCATTAATTCAGAGACGATCGACAGGAAGAAAAACCGCGCATTGCAATTTTATGTAGAGCAACTAAAGTCCATTGTTTGCCATCATGTTTCTCTGACCTCTTGTTATTCAATATTGCCTGAATTGCAATCTCTCAGGATGTCTCACGATGGATAATGAGGATTTAAATACTCCTTACATTAAATTATCTTTTAGGTAATAATCTCGCATGCGAAACATTTTAAACCATCTCATCCATCAGAAAGTGAAGTCTCGCCAGACTCGAGAGACTTTTGTCTTGAACGGTACCATTTTTGGTTCAAAGAATTGCCTTCTGCTGTGGAAGCAATAAAATACACACTATAAAATCCTTTTTCGCTCACTCGTTTACCCTTGTATACAATGGATCTCTGCCATGGATAAATAAGGAATCCCTAAATTCAATTTCTGCTATTCAACATTCAATTTCATCCGCAAAAACACCCACAAAATCACGCGGTTTTCTCACTTTTGACACCGAAAAAACGCGCACTTTCTTCGATATTCGCTGAAATGCTATCAACATGATCATGTATTCTTGTGTGGTCCTCAACAGCCAATTATGCAGTTTGTATACACGATGCGAAAGATGGGTCCATTGGCCCTGGGGTAAAATTAATTCTTGCATCGATCAATCATTGATTGTTTACAACTCCAATTTGCTTTATTCACTCTGGCGAGATTTTGGAATGTATTCAACAAATCGTACGAAAACAATGCTCAATTCTTATCATGTTTGATCCAACACGAGGAGGTTCTGCAGAAGAATCGATTAATCTCTCTCATAGCTTATAACATAAACAACCAAGTTTTCACGAGTCTTTTTTTCTATTTAACACTCAATTCACACAACGAAGTGCTTTGAAAGCGATTTTCATATTTATTGCAAACGGACGATATGTATTTTCATTGCTGGAAACCTTTCTGATACACCAGGTTTTCCAATAATCTAAATCGAAAGAAACCAAAAATGAAAGAAGAAAAGACATGCAAACGCAAAAAAACATAATGCGTAAAGTTTCTTATTAAGAAGATTATTAAGATTGTCTTTATACGAAATTTTGCAATCTATGATGTTCTTTCGAGCTCTGAACATCTTCTCTTCTTTTTATTTGGGGCTCATAAATTTAAAAAAAAAGTACCCATAGCCATTAACGAGTTACCTTTCAAAATAGTAATTAACCCAAATAACATTTTTGTCGCTAAAATAAATCAACAACTAAAAAGTTCCCCCAATTAACGATCACAATTCTCTGTCATCTATTCTTGCACCCACCCTAACAGAAATTGAAACAATTTATTAAAAATAAATCTCTCTTCACACCCCACGAAGGTCGCTAAACTTGAATATCGCGACTTAATATGCATGAAAAAGTCTCGTGATGACAAATCACATCACATTTTCTGTCAAAAATAGCATCAACGAAAGGAAAATCTTCCCCTTTATTCTTTTTGCAGTCTTGTATCTAAAAATACATTCATTCTGTCGCACGCGCTTTTTGCACTCACATGAATCATCCGGCCTTTTGCCACTATTTGTATATTCTCAACAACGATTCTTGTGGTCGTAATTCTAACACGATATTGGAGAATCCTATGAATTTATTTGGTTCCATAATCCCTTGAGGTGAGGGTGTTGTAAAGTGATTGCGATTCTACAAGAAGACATCCACATAAAGTCTCTACATCTAACATGAGCATCCAGACAATGGAATTTCTCGACAAAATTCTTCAAACATACTTCTTTGGCACAGCACATTGAGGATAAATGATTGGGTGTTGTGTATCTTGAGTGTCATCACATTTCAAAACAGCCAGAGCACATCAATTAAACGGCAGTCAGATGTGCCGAGGCACGAGATCATTTGAGGAAGAAATACACGATCAGATCATTGAATTGTGGCGTGTGCCTTGTCCAATAATTCCCCCATCCAATATGTGTTTATAGGATGCTAAACGCCAAATATATACAAAAGATTCACTGTCTAACATTTGATTTTGCCGTTTAGTACTGTATCACCTTCTCCGTGTATATTTTTTCATCTAATCTCTGGATATATTCTTGATGTCTCTCTTTTCATCCTTCTCCGCGTATATTCATCCTATTTTTAGATCGGAACACACTCACTACTCTTCTGGACAAAGTCTTTCCCGACCATCGATGAGACGGTCGACGGGCGTCTTCAGTGAAAAGAGCATTAAATATATAAGCATTGAAGGCAACTGTGCAACTATTATTTACGCCATACTTAAATACCCTTTGAGCAATTATAATGCGTGATCTATTTGCGACCAAAATACACTTCCCTTTCATTCCATCGCATGGCGACGTCGCCTCGCCGATGATGATGATCATGACATTTCATCACGCCTCCTTCCGGTTCTCTATGATATTCGTCAGCAAACCCCATGACCGTGGCATTCCCGTCCTCACTCAATCCTTACCATGCACGCACCATTTCCCACCAATAAGTCATTCCGCCAAAGATTAGCCACAAAGTGCAATTTAAATGCAATACCATAACTCATGCTATCCCTCCGATCTCGCGCCAACAAAGGGATCAAATAAACACTTTTACAAAAATATCTCCGCATTTTATGACTGCGACTCATGGCGTTTCGTGGGAGAAATCTCCAATCATAAGTCCATTGTGCCAACAAACTGTCCTCACTTCATATCGTCTTGAGAGCTCTCCTCAATTAACAAATTGTTATAGTACAGAGAATGTTAATTCAAGCTTCATTCAGTCACTCAAGTAACACTTGAGGAATGCTGATGCAGAAAAAGGGGCAATAACTATTAAATGGGGAGAAGTTATAACTCTACAATTAGCTGAAACAATATTTGTGGAAAGAAACTTCAGAATACGATCTTTCGTCATTACTGCTGAGAGATTGCTTTTCCATTGACGACTTCTAACATTAAGGAGAAAAAGGGTAAGACGATCAATCATCACTTGAAAAGTGAAAAAGTTGAACTTTACAATAAATGACGAGTGCAACATTTTCGTTGTTCAACTCCATGTTAACATGTAATTCAATTTATTCTATGCTTGTAGATGACAAGCATATTTATGACTCTATTGCTACTGCTAAATTAGAAACATGAAAAGTGAAACTTAAAACAATTCCAATTATCGGCAAAACTTTGTGTACGAAACTCTATCATTATTTCAAATTCACACAAACATTCAGTGCAGAAATAATAAAAATTTCACCCAAAAATCCTATTCTGGCATGTTCTTTTTTTCAGATTATTATGCGAGCTATTCACGATTTCCGTTTGTGGTACCGCACTGAAGGTATCGCATAACCCAGCAAGAACATCACAATTCCATCGGCGTGCCACCTGGGAATTGTGGTTAGATGTTGTGGTCGCCAAATGGAAATTGATTGACACGATAAAGGGCAGCAAATGACGCATTTCAACTCTCATTTCTCCCCAACTCGTGAACGATTTAAATTTCCCCGATTAGATTCCTCACTGCACAAATGCGTGCAATTGTCTGTACTTTGATGTACTCACCTGTCCAAGATCCAGTGTAATTGTTACTTGCTCGTACTGTGGTCCATTGCTGAGTGTGGGACTTTGCCACCATCTGCTGCTCTTGTCAATGGCATGAGTAATTGGGTGTCTCTTCTCCTGATCCGGGCTCTTGGCGTCGCAAATGCCGCACTGCGATCCACGAACTCTGGAAAGGGTGTGCAAAATGAGAGAGAAATTATACCCTGGCACTTTCTCACCGCGTGAATTGAGATGTTAAGGGGTGTATGAATCTTACTTCATTGGATGGGCATCGACAAGTTTGCAGTACTCTTCACGTCCATTTTGACCACACGTTGCATTCACGGCAATCGATGCCTTCAGGGCGACATTGAAGACAGAAGGCCACAATCCTCCGCTCTGTGAACTCTCATCCGACAACCCGGCCAGCAGTCGCAGAGCTGGAACAATTGTACAACATAAGATAAGCTTCTAAACTCAGTTTTATATCATTTTGCTTGAGTGTCGGCTATAGAAATCCCACTGGATGCAATTATTCAATAAAAAAATTGGACTGTGAAACCGGAGGGAATCAACTCATTTTCTCAACTACTTGTCGCTAGAAATAAAGAGGGTTTTCGCTTCATCACAGCTGGAATAAATAGTTTAATAGATCATCATTCTGTGGGCAGACTTTATGATTCCGTCCAAATATTTTATGAAATCTCCCTTTGTTTGCTTCTCATCACATACAAAACGCCGCAATGGTGCTTAAATAACCACCAATTTTGCGGAAGTCATTAATTTTTATTTTCTGCACAGACTTTGTCTACAGATTTGCAAAAGTAAAAAGTGATCTTTAAAGTTAAAAGCAGCCACAAATGAAACGAAATAAAAGCAGTGCCGTAAAACCATAACTAACGAAGGTCATAAGAATAAAATATCACTGATGAAGATCTCTTGATAAATGTTGCAAAAAATCCTCATAAAAATACAAATTTCGCAATTATGTATTCCAACCTCAGTCGTAGCTTCTCTGCACAATGTTGGCTAATATGGTGAATAAAAGCTCTCGATGTCAGTTGATAAATTACTGCTGAAAATTGAAATGCATCGCAGAAGTTGCTCACTGTTTTCCTAAGATCACCAATATGCATATTGAGCTCCAACTCTATTTCTATGTCTTGCACTCAAATTTCGAATATGCTGAGATGCATAATTTGAATTGAACAGAACGGGTTACAATCCGAGAAGGGAAAACGCTTGAAAAGTTGACTTGCTGCCTGATAGATTAACCATTGACTGTAATTCATGGACTGTAATCGTGCCTCTTTCACCGATACTGATTACAACATTTGAGACGACTTTGCAATTGGATTATTTATGGTTTTCACGCAGTGTTGATTGCAACAGTTGACAAAAATTGGGAACATTCTATTGGCGCTTCGAATCACAAAAGTTAAAAGGCTCCCTGTTGTGAAGTCGGCCAGTTAAAAAGGTGAGAAAGGACTTCACTGCATTTTTATCAGATCCACTTTAAAATCCTTCAACAATACCTCTTGGTTCTTTTGTTCTCTGCGCCATTTCTAAACACACCGTTCAATTTAACTAACCCGAAGAGGCACGAAAAGATAGAAAGTGACGGTCGAAGAGTATGAGAAAAATATTTAATAGGATTCAATTTGGTGATTACAATCAAATATTGGTGGGGGAGAAACGAAGAAGAAACGGAAAGAACTCTGATCTATGGAACGGACAAAGGATTAACATCATTCTTCAATTTGTTAACAC
The DNA here is from genome assembly GCF_947086385.1 of Phlebotomus argentipes. NCBI lineage: Eukaryota > Metazoa > Arthropoda > Insecta > Diptera > Psychodidae > Phlebotomus > Phlebotomus argentipes. Next base: position 240,966 of record NW_026776181.1, on the reverse strand, counting down.
ATTAAACCTCGTAATCGTGATAAATTGAGTCACAAAAGTGAAGGTTCAAAATTGGCGGCATTACTCACTTGCTTATCATTCACTTTGAAGTGCGAAAGAGAGTGTAAAATTAATTAGGTAAACGGCAAAATTCTCTTTTGAGTTTAAGAGCTGAATTATAAGAAAAATAAAGGTTCATGCTATCTACAATACTTGGCGATTCCCAATTTGTATTATTTTTTTTTTAGAAATATTCTGCAATTTCAGCAGAAAAACGAGAGAAATCTTTTTTTTTTATTTTCAATGCGTTCTAGAAAAAAAAACACAAAGTTCTGGTGATATATCTAATACGCGCAGATTATATGCATGTGCTATAATGTTAGTACTTGCAGTTGAATTTGTTCATCTGTGGATGAGAGAAGGCATAAATAACAAACAATGATTGATGCTGGCGATAGGCAAATATGAACTTGGTAATCGAAGTGGATTGCATTGTTGCTAAATATACGCTTTCATTGTGCACTTCTTGCGACTAAAAAAATATATAGATTGAAAACAATTTATGCGCAACACGAGAGAGGCTGGATTTCTCAGATATTCAAAGAACAACAGAGTTTCTTATTATTAAATAAAAAAAAAAAAAACTGAATCTAAGTGATTATTAGGAATTCACTGCGCCCTTGGAGCCACAATATGAAGATTTCTGGTGTGAAAGAGAAACTCTCGAGAAATGAAGAGAAAAAACAACGTTGACGTTTCATGGGAAAGTGTTAGATGTAGCATAAATAAGAGTTTCCTTTAAAGAGTTCTTAACTTGTTTACAATTTCTTCTGTGGTGTTCTTCTGTCTTTCTTTCCCATTTCCTCTGTTGAATTAGCATTTATGTACAATTGCCTATATGTACTACGACCATATGATGCATCTCGTCTGGAGAAATACCGAGATTGTTCAATTGTGGAAAAACATACATTTTTGCACAATGAAAAGCAATGTTCCTGGTGTCACGTTTACTGTATTGAGATTTCATTTCTCGCATTCTTTTATCCTTTCATCTCTCCTCAACTGTTATCTCCCTGGCATTGGCATAGACAACAATTACGTTTCAGTTTGCAATTGAATATCAATTTCAATTTATTCGCGCGAGCTTTAGTGAAATATTTCTAATTATATATAATGTATATTAAGTGTTTATGAGTCTATATTTAGAGAAGATGAATAGGAAATGAGTTACAAAAGCCTTTGGGCAATTTTTCGGGAATCTCATGAGAAATATTCGTCTATGGGAGCAGAAAATCACTGTTATTATTTGCCTCTAATTCACATATTTAGCTCACATTATATTGCTTTTTTGAGACTAAATTGCAGAGCTATCACGGATGGAGTTTGCCATAAAAATTTCATTCGTGAAGTTGTAATTATCGTGGCTATTCTTTCCCCATTGTTATCAAAGTGGTGAGAAGAGGTTGGCCATATTGACTGGAAAAATGCGTGATTATCGTTAACTTTTCACCATAGATTCAAGCAAGATGAATATGTACCGAGAGAGTACCAGAGAAAAAGCATAGAAAGGCATAAGTGCCAGTTTGGCCGAATGCAAAGTGTGTAAATAAAACATAACATGAGCCTCGATGGTCAGTGGCAATGGTTGTAATAAAATAAATAAGACTTGAACACACTATCTCTTACCTTACCCATGTGATTCCATGGCGCTCTAACGGCATTCCTGTGATATTTTTCCACACACCGCGCACTTAAATTGAGAATTTGAACTTAAAGTGCGTTGGGAGAGAAAGGTTAATCAATTAACTCAATCTCCTTCTTCTGCTTCTTTCCACCCAATATTTATTTTACATACACAAAATGTTAGCACGTTTGAGAGAATTCGTGATCCATATGGTCAAAGAGTCTTCTTTCTTTTCACTCTTTAAGCGCGCGCACATCTGCTAATATGCATGTATATACGCCAGTAAATTGAAAGTTATGCTTACGATTGCACATTCCCAGGGCAAGAGAACAATTATAATCTCAAATGAGTATTTTTCGGCGTGTTTTTGGGATTGTTTTCACCAGTACAGATAGCAAATCACTTAATAATGAACGCTCAGCTTCGGAGTATTACCTGTTGAGTCTTTTCGGCGCGCCTGACAATTCAACATGCATGTAATAAATTTGTTAGGGAGCAGAAAGGAAGAGGTAGGAAATGTGAGAAAGAACAGAAGATGAGTGGAAGAGAAGAAAAGAAGTTCCTGACAGAAAGAAATGCCATTATTCATTTAGCCAGTCAGCCAAAGAGCCATTATCATAATTTTTAAATGTTTTTCTCGTTTTAAAGTTATTTTCGGGAAATTCTTCCCTTCTTCGCTTCTATGTTCCTCTATTTGGCCCTGTCTCGGCACTAGAGTGCTTCTTTTTTGTTCAAGGGGGAGTTCAGGGGGAACAGGGAGGAAACGTGAATAGCGTATCAAAGCTGTTTATGATTGTCTCAAGAGACCACCAGAATTGTTCCATGCAAGGTGAACAGTTTCTTTATCTGTGACTAAATAGGAGAGCGGAACGAATGACATTTTCCAATGTAATAAATATTTTTAAGGATTTACAGTGCGATTGCACTTCTTAAGCAGCACCAGAAGCACGGCATAGCGACGAAAGGGGCTATTCTGGATAGATACTAAGTTCTTGAATTTTTAAGTAACAAAACATAAAATTTATAGAAACTTTGCCCAATTTCAATCAATTTTGTTAATAACCTAGCCATCAGGTGTGTAAGAATCTTTATTTCATTCAGTGAGTTATCTCGGTAATAAAAAAAAAAAACATTTACTTGTGTAACAGCTGTAAAAGCTTACATCGTACATAAAATAGTATTTAATTGCGTTAAAAATGAATTGAAAAATAAATTCCCGCATTTCCAAAACTGATGACTTGAGCCCACGCTTTCAGAGATTCACCTTTTCAATTTCAGTGTGTAATGTGAGTTGGTACAATATGAGAAATTGATTTGAGCTCATCGACATGGAATTGTGTGTCATTCACACTGCGCATCTCTGTAGAGTTTATGTCTCCATTCTCAGTGGGGAATTTCGCACGATTTACGCTTCTGGAGTGGCGCGAAGGCGAAGAAGGAAAAGTCGCGAGATCTCACACAAGGTAAGAGTACAACAAAAAAGAACCCCAATCGAGAGTTCTGTTTTGCATAAATTATCTTTAATCATCGTGCATTATATATTTGTTAACAGTATAGGTAATAGCACATCACCATAATAGGTCACTTCTTGAAGCGCCACTAATGTGTTGAAGCATAAAAATATTGGTGTTTCACGCAATAAAATCGCAGCTCAAGTGTGGACGATTAATTGACGTTAAAACACCCTGGAGCCAGACACCACCCCACACGCTATATATGGCATTCGCTTGCCATCTTCGCGGATGGCGCTCTGGAGGAGTTCCTCAGGGGCAAGTCTTCCCTCTTCAGACACGCCGTGATTGCCAGTTGTCTGCTGAGATGAAACCATCTTTGGCAGAGGCAGAGTCAGACAATCATTATGCTGGCAATCTCTGGGCTTCTTGCTCTCATGTTTATGGGCATGGGCGCGGAGGGAGAAGAAATCGACAATTACTAGAATTGTTTAGCTGGTTGTTGTCAAGTGGTTGGAAATATTTGGTGAATCGGAGGATAGAAAGTCCCTCAGCACCGCTGGAATTTGCAACAGGTCTCAAAAGCTATCAAGTGAAGGTGTTTATTATCGACTTGAATCATTAATTCTTCACAGATATCGTCAAAACATCCCACTTTGACCAGCAAGCGCACATATCAACAGGAGGAAATTATTATCCGATAGGCAACCCACCGCGGAGATGGCAATTAACAGTTGGCTCATAATTTCATAGACTCTGCAGAGCCTCAGTCCTTATTTGCTCATCTTCAGCCAGCCTGAATAGGACCGCCCTTATCGCGAGATCAACACGATATGCTCAGTTATGTGAGACTGTCCAAGTGCCATAATAGGCAATTTATTTTCAATAACAATTCGCATTCGCAGATAACACAAGAACAATCAATCATCTCCATTCGCGCAATTATAAATTGAAAACAGACTGGGCGAATAGTAATTTATCGTTTATTTACATTTCTTACTCTGTCTTTATTTCTCTACTCTTGCCTTTCATGTCTTGTCCTCACGAGTCCCTCAAAAATTGACTCATTACTCAAAGACACTCTGTGCAGCATCACTATCTACAATGCTACTGAATTCCATTTATCTTTCGCACACTCGGCACAGTCTTGCATTTTTGCCCCGAAACTCCTGCCCCAAAGGAATGACCTTTAAGAAATTGGTTACACCTGAGATTCGGCTCGGCGGCAGAAAAGAAAAGCGACTCTTAGGCTGGGATCCCAAGAAAGGAGGAGCCAAAGATATTGGTATTTTGTGTATTTTCGTCTTCGTCCCCCATCGAAAAATGCTTTAACGCACATTACATCGGCACGCAAATAATAAATTTTGTCTTATGCTCCCTATGGTGAAAGAGGATGGCGAGATATGATGCCAAATTGCCACGGATAAGTGCTAAAAGTGGTTTATCATTATCCTGCCCCGCACACTACATCATTTCTCATAATATTGTGTTAAATCAATGAGAAATATTTGGAATTTTATTGCCTCTTCAACTTGAGCAAATAAAGTGAGTTAATTTATACATACATTTGGGTTACTTTGCGAGTAAAAAAAGCTTCGTTTTGACACTTGAAATATATAACTAGTGTTGATTACATTCTCCATTTAATACATTTTAGTGACTTTTAAATTTAAATGTGCTGCAACATCTGATACACTTTGTATTTTGATAGTTAATCATTGACAAATGTTCAATATAAGTAACGTATATTAATTTAATTAATATTAAAAAATGCAGTTATCGAAAACGCCGTGTTCTTTTCAGGTAAAATAGGTAGAGATTTAGCAAGAAATGTCCTCAAACGCTGTGTGAAATACGTGTTGGTTCTGAAGAACTTAAATATACACACTCTGCTTCAAGGGTGTGTACATAACATAAAAATTTAACAGCAAAGAAAGAAGTATTGTGGCATTCTTCGAAAATATGTCTCCCACGCTTTGTACCACATTTTATTAAAAGTCTGTGCAAATTCTAGAGGAAGTGATTTGTCAAACATTTGGTGAATTTCTAATTGGAAACACACGTTCAATCTGTTGAACATTTGCAAGCGAAATTTCTTATGATTTACATAAAATGTAAGAACTCCTGACTCAGGCTTTATGTATGTATTTCTGCATTGAATTCCAGAAGCCGTGAGATATTTCATTACTATTCCTGACTCTCATTTTCTCTTTCAATAATTCTCACACCTCGCCAATGGTGAACAACTCCCAAGAGATGATAATTCTCCGAAACGGTCCGGCTAGACAGACACCCGAAGGCGTTTTATTTACCTTCTATTATTACTCATTTTGTACCTTCGTCAATTTTTCACTCTTCAGCCGCACATTTGGCCGTAAAGTAGCTGACGAGGCGCACTTTTTGGTCATGCTTGCGCACTGGAATTCTTTGTGGGCGACTCTTCATTGGACAATACCGAAAATTCACCCTGTGTCTCTTCTTCACCTTTCTTCGAATTGGATTACAAGGATTCCTCGCTCCTTAAGCGTGAGCACAAGAAGTTATGAAATATTGCAAATTCCCCTATACTGTTTTGCGATCGCATCGCGCGCTATGAAGCGCAAGAAGAGTGAGAAGTGTAGCATCTCAAGTGGATGTGCAGTGATCATCTCCCGATCTTGGGATGATGAGAAGATTATATGGCAAAATATGTGGTGGTTGTTCAAGTGCTAGTTACCATGTTTGTTGTGCCTTTGTCGTTGACCCTTCTCGGATTTCTGATCATTGTCATGCTTCTTCTTAGCCCAGCCATTGCCACTGTTAAAATCACTGACCCTTTCATAGCGATAATCCACTTCGCGAACCGTTTGATGGGGTTTCGCCCCCAAGGAATAGAACACGAAGACACCCAGAAACACCAAGAGCACCTCCACTCGAGACAGCATTCTATATTGGGACATTCTTGATGAACTTTCTCACATTCTTTGTCACTTGCATCGCCGCAAGACATGCACTTTTCTCACTTACGTAACTCAATTATTGCCACAATATTCACAAATTCTCCTGGAGGCTTAAACACTCCTCGGGGCAAATTAAGCCGCTCTCGAGGGCCAACAAATAAATACAAGAGCCAACAAGAAAAGGGAGTGAGAATGCGCGCGAGTCTCACGAAAGCCCGAAGAAGACTGACTCAAAGTTGAGTCTCGTGTGCGATCGGCACCGCTCTTAATTTCTCTCTCGTGGAGCGCCGCTGGTTTCCACCAGGAATACGTCTTGCAGACAGTAAATAAGAGACAGAATATTATTCCCATCCGAGAATCCCGAATATTACAATTTCGCTGAAAATTCTCTCGAATAGAATTCTACAGGAAGACAGAACAGACATGCTCTAGGCTTCTCTAGCGTAGAGCTTGAATTGAGAAATACTCTAATCAGTGGTAATAAAAATATTTTTGAAGCATTAACATAACTACTAGATTTCCTCAAATTTTTTAAATGATCATTTCTTCTGCAAATATGCGGAAAACTTCTTTTTTCTCCAAATACAAATACACGTACTTTGTTTATCCATAACCATTCAAATAGACTTTTCCCCAGTCACGTTGAGGGTTAACAGCAAATCATTCTCAGGATAAAGAAAGAAAGCTCATCCAATTTTCTTATCATTCTTGTATTTCCTTATTTCGGGACAATACATGTTTATGCGCGCTTCTGGGCCAACTCACGCGCCTTGGCCTTCTCCAACTTCCTCTGGCGGGCGATGCTCTTGAAGCCGAGCAGTCCTCCTCCCCAGTGCTTCCTGATCTCGTCGTACCGCTCATTGTAGTTATTTTTCACGGTTTCAACGAGTTTACCAAGAGTCACGCGGTCATTGCCATCAACCTGAGTCAGGCAGACGCATGTGCAGGTCTTGCGTCTCACCAGAACGCCCAGGCGAGCCTTACCCTTCACGATCACGTACGGGACGCCCATCTTGCGGCACAAGGCCGGGAGGAAGAGAACCAGCTGCAAAGCAAGGAAAAGTTGTGTTACTAATCCTTCAGCTCTGAAGCCAAATTATATTGTTGAGATTATATATTGAGATTCAGGGTCAAATTCGCAACATTTGAATTCCCTGGCGAAACTGCAGCTTCTCCAGGGTTCAGGTGAAGAAATTATTTTCATCATTGAGGAAAGGTTGATAAGAAGATTGAGATTGAAGAGACTCACCTCAATGGGGTCCACATCGTGAGCAATCACCACGAGCGAGGCTTTCTTCTGCTCCACCAACTTCGTCACCGTGTTCGTTCCGGAGCGGATGCTGTTCGGCTTCTTGGATGGCGGGGCTTCCTTACCTTTAGCCTTGGCCTCGGCAGCATTCTTCAGGCGCATTTTCTTGGCCAGCTCACTTTCCGGACGGTACTTGTCCAGCAACTTGAACAGCTGCACCGCCGTCTGCTTATCGGCCGTCTGGGTGAACTGATTCACCGGAGGAGGCACCTTCAAGCGTTTCTGCAGCACCGATTTGTGGCGCTGGATGCGAATGTACTTGGGCCACTTCACAAATCTGGCCAAATCCCTCTTGGGCTGCACATTTTGGCCTGTTTGAGGTTATGTCACACATTAGTTGTTTTCATGCCCTTATACACCTTCTTCCGACTATTTATCCCGTTTCTATCTACTCACCAATGCCGAAGTTCTTGGTGCGCTTCTCAAACAGTGGATTAGTCACCTTCTTGGGCTCAACTTTCTTCACCGCGAGGGGCGGAGGCGCAACCTTCTTTCCCACGCGCTTCTTCTTATGTTTACCGCCTGGGCGTCCCTTGGGTCCTCCCTGCAACACGGATATCGTTAGTACGTTGGCCAGGTGGCATGTTTTAGGTGAAATAGGTGTGAAATTACCTTCTTAACAACCATTTTTAGCGAAAAACTTCACGAAGCAATGTAGACACGCGGCGGAAGTTTGCTGAAAAGAACGACAGCGGCGCTGTCAGCGAAGTGGTGAATTTCTCAGAGGTGTGAGCAAAAATTAACGCGGCGGCAACAAAAATTAACCACTCGTATTGCATTTATGGACTTTAAATTTACTATATTTTGCAGATAATTGTTTATAAAATATTATTATTATTCTTGATCTTGTCCTTCTCAAAACACATTGATAAAGTTGGCTGGGATATTCTTAAGATTTGCAATAAATATGCACAGTAAATGGTTACAGAGTGGTAGCAAAGTATAATAACATGTATACCTACATATAAGCGTCAAAAAATAACTTATTCTCTGGAATTCTACTCAAACCTTCAGAAGTCAAATAAACCATAATGTACGAATTCAACACTTGGAAGATCGACACAGTCGTGTCTTCTTTGCCTTTCTCTCATTCTCTTTGCTTTCTATGAATTTGACTGTTTTTAGAATGGATGTGCTGAAATGATGATATGATATTTACGTAATTTTCTGCAACAATATTTAAAAATAACTTCTGAAGACTTTGAAATAAATACCAGCGCCAGTGTGACTGCGAAGATCAATGTTCTCAACCCTTAAATTCTCACGTTGCATCCATCCACACTACAATTGAATTCACACTCTCCCTGTTAACTTCTTGTATTCTTTTTCTCATGCCATCTTTCTCTCTCGCGCCATTAGGAAATATTTCGCATGTCTCGCGGAGAGTCGGAGCAACATAAATAATTTCCTATGTCTCGCAGAACACTTTTGCTTGTCGCCATGAAATCATCGCAGTGCGAAGACAAAGAGGGACTTTCTTACTTCTCCTCTCTTGTTGTTCTTATTGTGGGTGGCGTACTCAACATAATTGTGCTCTTTGTGATTCTAAAGAGGGTCAAAGTGCGTGGTCAGTGATGAAAATTCAGGAAAAATTCATATGAAATTACAGTCGCAAAATATTTTCAGGCACGTTCTGCTTTATTCTGCAACTTGTGCTGTGTGACATCATTTCCCTATGGATTTTTCCGCTGAAAATGTGGATTTTACCGGAAAATCACTGTGAACTTCCCTATGGGTTAGAAATTCTGGCGGGAACGTCGATCACATACATAATTATAGCTGTGAATTTTCACGCAATCTCTACGCACAATCTCGCAGTGTGTCACCACTTGAAGGAGCTGCAGCGGAGACACCACACAGAGTCCCAGCTCCACACCCTGGATGAGTGTCACGGCGAAAGCGCGGGAAGTGAAGTGAAGACCCGGAGAACACTCACAATTGACTACAATCGCATGAAGAGGAGCATTTCCGCCATTCTACCCACCGTGACCATATGGATGCTGGCCACATCAATGGCCCTACCGCATGTCCTATCACTTCACAGCCCAGAGAACACAATCAATTCATGCTGCTCCCTCGCTATGCACATTTCTGGGCTGGAAGCATTACCGTTTATTGTGATGATTGTCTTTCAAATGGCAATTCCCACCCTCTGTCTCCTGGGTGGGGTGATCAATGTGGGTGTGAAGCTCACAACTTTCCAATTAGACCTCAAGATGTGCAAATTGGCGGAAAATGTCAAGGAGCTTCTGGTATTTGCCCTCGTTCTCACCCTCTCTTTCATCCTCTGCTCACTCCACAGCAACAGCCTCAGATTCCTGGCCAACCCCACATCGCAGTATCTTAAGTACCTCTCCATTGCCCACTGCTTCATGCCCGCAATTCGGCCCTTCATCTACTTGACCACCTTGAAACGCTTGAGAGGGAGTATCATGATGTTCTTCACTCTTTAATCACTCTCTCAAACCCTCCCACACTACTCATGATTGCCCGCCGCTGAGGAGATTCTGCGGTCCTCTTGTATTAAATTAGCATTTATTGGTGTGGATTGTTGACCTCGCCAAGGAAAAGCAATAAAAAGCAATTTGTATTAATAATAGCAACCGGAATAATTGGTCACACTATATCAAATGATATTGATTTCAGAACATTGTGTAAGGAATTAAGATTGAAATATGCTGCCAAAGCGTTCCAAAGATCTCGTTATGTATAAAATAAGAAATTGTCTTCACTACAGCCGAATAGTTTTATAAAGCTCCAATAAACTATTTCAATACTACCATCAAAGACAAAGAATTTTACCTATAAGTAATCAAAACATATTGTGTAAAAAAATACCGGTATAACTAGTATTCAGCTTTTTTCAGAAAATTAAAACAATCTTGTTTTTTTATTAATTTGTTGATGTAAAACCAATCCCGCAAAAAATGACATAAAAATGATCACTTCTGTGTACATTACCAGCACAAAATGATTTAATGAGTGTTCATCTCTATTTCAACAATGGCATTCACGTGTCAATGAAATACTCATTTTTGTGTGACTATAAATAAAAAGTGAATACATATTTCTGTAGTTTGAAATTTACTCCCTATTAAGATTTTTTATTTGCGTTCATGAATGAAAAAAATACAAAATCTATTATTGGTTGAAATTAATTTTTTTCAACAACAATAGTACAACTGACGTAGTGATTATTTAAGAAAGCCATTAATATTGACATTAAATCGAATATTCCATGGTGTGAAACAAAACACTCAAGCTATTTTACTGTGAAACACAACAAAAGAGGTTTTATGTGTTTATTCTCTGCGCTGAATTGAGTTAATTCGATGCGTTCGATATATTTTAAAAATAGTCACAGTCGCAAGAAAATTCTTGATAATAAAATTGACTCCTTTCTGACTATCTTCCTCAGTAAATTATCAAAATTTGCACTTTTGCCGACTGATTGCCCATTGAGTCTCATTTAAAAGCATCGAGTGGATGTTGCAAAAATTTATCCAGCTGTTTCGCACGCACTTTGAATACCAAATGTAATAATTAACGTCATTTGTATTCCAAATATTGTGTATTTCTTCCGGTGGTAGCAAAGAGGAGTGACAATATTTCCACAGTCCTTGCTTGACCTCTCAATATTTATAAATAATGTTCATCTGCTGATATGAATTTCAATAGAGCACATTCCACGAAATGAATGATGACTTCAATTCTAATCGCAATTAAGAAATTCGCCTTGAGTCTTATGAAATTGTTCATTTTTGGTGGGCACGAGCTGAGTAACATTTTGACTCTGAAAGATTAGGACCAGAAAGTCAAATAGAACAGTGTCTAAAAATTGCACGATCATCTCACAGCTTGAGTTTTTTACTGCATTGCATCATAAGATAGTGGCTTTGTGTACCAAAATTTTCCATTATCTTCCCACGAAAATGGAACAAACTTGTACACGTGTGTCCCATCTTCTAATTTCTAATAATAACACGCCATTGGCAATGATGGGCTTTTGGTAACACCTTATGCTTATCAAACACCAGTAAGAGGGACAGTGATAGCCTTTAAGGTCGCGTGTCACTCGTAAAACAATTTATTTTAATTATTCCCATACAACTTCACGACACTCATCTAATAATCCAATATTCGCTCGCAATTAAGACGCCTGTTCACCTCTTAATTTGTATTGTTACCTTTTTTTGCGGTCGCTGTCATGTTTCTGATGAAACTCCTGTCTCAGTGTGGCGCATATTAATTTTCATTGATACAATTTGATAAATTGTCACTGATATAGTAATCAAATGGGAAATTACAACAGTATAGAAGAATAGTAATGTTTGATATCCTTATAAATTTGTTTCAGGACTTTAAAAATGCTCTAAAATGATTCATTTTCCCAGCTATCAATTGATATTTTTAGATGAAAAACACACATAATCATTATTAGTGGATACAAAAAGATCAAAAAAAAGTATATAAAAATGAATATTGCTCATTATTTGCCTTATGGAAGAGGCAATGTAATCCTGTTAATTTTCAATAAAATGTTATTTCATGTTTTCGTAGAGAAGCTCAACTACTGAAAACTGAGGTTAGTCTATCTGAATATCTAACCCAACACGAATTCCATTCCTATTTTATTGTCTGTTGACTCTCAATTTGTTTTCTTAAGACACGCTAAAACGAGCTTCGAGGGTCGGACTGGATGGACTTTCGCAGCAATGTGGTTCATCTTCCACAAGTGGCGAAAAGACAAAAGTCTCATGGCTGATTTGCATCTCCCGAGGGCGACACGGAAGCACCCCATCCCTGCTTCACGGGATGCCGAGCTGTGCCTCCGTGCGAGAGAAATGAGATCGGATTCCGGCCCATGGCGCGAGAGAGGCAATGGAGAGGAGTGTTTGTGTATAAAATGCGCGAAATGTGAGCCCACGAGAGCTGATCAAGTCAAGGAGCTTTCTCAGCCGTACGGAATACCAGTTGATTGCAGGCCTTTGCTCTCATCACATCGTGTGCCGTTGAGTGAGTACAATTCTGCTCGATTGTCATTCAATTAGGAGTCATTCTCTGCGTCGCCAAAGAACCTGACATTGGATCTCTTGGACTGGCGGTCCGAAGTGGTTTTTACGCAATATCTCGCGTGTGGATAATTAAGTGGACAAAAGGTGATTGTGATAAAAAAAAACTCTAAATCAGTTTACTGAGCTGTTGAGTTTTTTTTCATCCCATAATCTCTAGAGGCGGAATATCTCACGTCGTGCAATCTTTTCGGGTTCGCCAAAAACTTGTGTGATAAGAGAGCGCGACTGTAAATGTTTTGTGTAAACAGTGAGGATTTTTAATTAGGCTACCGAGCAAATACAATAAATAATCTCGGGGAAATGTGACAGAGAATCAACAGTACTCTTCATGCGTTGAATTTATGTAAAAGCCCGCAGGAGATAATATTTGAAAATGATTTTCACGTACGGCATAATATTAAATTTCATAGGGTGGTGAGCGTGAGAGAAGCTGGAATAATTGAGGAAATCAGGCAACTCCACCCCCAACGAACGTGCTTCTCATAATTATTTAGCATTCGCCAATTCATGAGCGGCTTTCCATGTGATTTTAGCGCATTTTCCACCTCACATTGTCACAGATTTGACCTCATCGATTCAATGGGGAGCCCCTCCCAAACGGGAGGGCATCCCGAGACATCCGGATGGGAGATCCGGGGCGGAAATTAATTCTCGATGCTGTCGACCTCGTTGCAGAAACCTCGTGAACGATGGGTCTAACGCCAGAGCAGGTGGAAATCGTCAAGAGCACGTGGGAGACCGTGGCGAAGGCACCCGAGGATGCTGGAGAGGCAATTCTCTTGCGCTTCCTCGAGAAGTACCCGCACAATCAGACCTACTTCCCCTTCCGCAACGTCCCGCGCGAGAAGCTCAAGGGGAGCGTCATGTTCAGGAGCCACGCAGGACGTGTAGTAGCCGGTTAGTTTCAATATTCCCAAAATTCAGGACTTTAAGCTTAAAACCATTCCTCCCAACAGTATTCCAGAAATCAGTTGATGCCTTCAACACTGCCGATCCTGTGGCGACTCTTGTGGAAACCTGGACTGAGATCGCCAAGACGCACTTCAAACGAAACATTAAGCAAAAATCGTTCGATGTGAGTTAACAAAACAATCTACCGAAACACCACATTTTCAATGATTTCAATAGTATGAATGTTGTACAATTTGTTACTTGATTTCCTCTTGTCAATCCATTTTAAAGTATATTTTCGCGAAGAAAGCATTTTCTGAAGCTCATAAAGGGTTTTAAAAGAGCTATCAACTTCTTGATAGCTCTTTGACTCAACTTAAAACTTCCAAGTTTTACTAAAATGCTCGATCGGTATGTAAACATGTGTTATGAAGTTAGTTTCGACCACTGCACGAATGATTACACTACATTTTATCTGCTCTGTAGTAGTGAGTAATTTTTGGAAAAAAAATGCTCATATTGTATTCAATGTAACAAAATCTTCGAGGCATCGACTTCCCAGAAATTGTTTTGATGCAATCAATTTATTAACTGATATAATTGTGTCTCCTTTTCTCGTTGCAGGAGCTCAAAGAGGTGGTACTTGAGATACTGACAGCAGCTTGCAAACTGGACGGTGTGCAGCAGACTGCCTGGGCTGTGACTTTGGACACAATCTTCGAGATAATCTCAAAGGAGCTCGTGAATTTGGGTACATCTTCTCAGTGAGGAGCAGCGCGAAATCGCATTTTTTCACAACAAAGCGTCGAAATTTGTTACCACGTCAATATATTAGAGATTAGATGTAAAAGCACAAAAATTTACAATTTTCCTCCGTCAAGGCACATTTAGTTGGGACGTTTAGTGACTGGTTAGAGTACTGATGGTGAAGGGCGCTTTTTTAAGAGATGTTGCGGTACTGCGTGAAGAGATTGTAGAGCACTCGCAAGGTGGACTTGAGGTCCATGTTGACAATATCCTCGGGGCGCGCTTTGGGCTTTGGCAATCCCACGTCTTGCATCAGCTCAAAGGCAAACGCCACGTTGTGCACCATTTGGTCGGTGTCCTTTGGCGTGAGGTGGAAGTCATAGAGCGGCACGAAGAATCCCCCCAAAACACCCATCAAGAGGCACAGGTACACACCGTCGCGGAAGTCCGTGCTGAGGTCTGCTACCTCAAAGTTCAGCTTGTTGAGGTGCTTATTCACGAAAGTCACCAGCGACTGCAGGGAAGTGGAGAGAAAGGCTCAATTTCCCCTTTAGAATGAAATTCTACACTCGCTTTGCTCACCCTCTTTACGACGGCCAGCTTATCAGGCACATGATCAAAAAGAGTGTCGAAGGCATCCGGTTCGCATCTCATGCCAACATCGTCGTACTGCGCCGTCAACTGTTCCTGATACTTTCTGCAAGAGGAGAAACTCCCTTGATTGCATCTCTCGCACAACACTCCCTATCATGTGTGTGAGAACCCTCAATTCCCAACTCAAAGGGCAGGTAATTTCCTCTTAAGAAGTTACTGCAGCCAATAATACTCAAAATGCCACGCGAAAAGACAACTTTTCTCTCTAATTAGCTGAGCACACAAATTTTGGCTAATTCGCCTGTATCGCAAATATTTAATCATTGAGATTTGAGTGGAATCTCAACAAGCACTCTTGACTTTGAGACTTTTAGAAATACCAAGAATATCGCCTGAGAAATTCAGTCCAATTTAGATAAAAATTACTTGAATTTGTAAATCTTTACTATTTACTTAAGAAAGATAATGTCAAAACACGAGAATAAATCACATTATCTTCCGTGTGATGCATTTCTCTTGAGATAATATTTACACAACTTTAATCTCACAGAAAAGCTCTTGTGCCAACAATATTTCGTCACCACATCTGTTATAACTTTGAGGTCGGCATAAATTAGAGAATATCACTAAAAATCTGCCATTACATTAACTGCTAATTGCTATTAAAGAGACAAAATGTAATTCCCTTGTTCTATTATATCTCCATATGTTCTATATGAAAAATCTAGCATTACACATCATCAATAATAATTTCTCTATCAAAATCTCTCGAATTCCTGCATTTGAAAGCACTCAAACTATAAATAACACGGCTAATTAATGTTACAATCAATATTTACATCGGCAAAGATAAAGCTATTGAATGAATGAATGGCTTTCATAATGAATTGGCAATATTGCCTCTTTCAGATTGCAAATGAGTATTTTATGTTTACAGTCGCAAGAAATTGATAAGCAATTGATTTGCTTAACTACTGCGGACTTGAGATTTCTAAGGTCATTTCGGAACGTGATGAATTCAATCCTGAACAATAATCTGAGGTAAGTCTTCATAATATTCATCCTTTGAGTTTCTCTCTATGAAGACTTTTAATATTATTGTGGAAGTTTGTTCGCGCCTTGCACCCTATATTGGTACAGAGTATCCAATTTCTGGATTCAAATTTAATCATATCATTCAAGAAATATTATGTAAATCTTAGTAATTTTGTAAAATTTTGTAACATCCGAATTGTAAATTCATCGTCGCGAAATCATTAACCCAGTCCAGTTGGCGAAAACTGCTTAAATTTCAACTGCATCATATTGAAATCTGACTATCAAATCAGAGGAGTAAAAATGTTTGTACTCACTGTGCAGTCAATTGCGTGCCGTTCTTCTGGACAATCACTACAGTCACATAGACATTGTCCGGAAGGCGGACGGGAGCTCTGAAGTGGCGCACCAGAGCCACTAGGAGATGTAGAATGGCCACGAGATTCTTCGAATGGACACTCTCGACGGTCCATTTGGGCGTCTTGTGGTGGAATCCCAACGTCTACAATCGGAAAACAAAGTTAAGACAAGGACTTGGCAAGAAGCTCTCCACGAGAACTCACATGATTGACTGCCTGCAGGACAATCTTCAACTTCTGCCGCTGCCCTTCTTCAGACTGAGTCACTTCCTGGACGTCCAGTTTGCGATGAGTGAGCTTTTCCCACAGCTTCTGCAGAACCTGGCCATCGTACAGGTCTTCCTCGATATTCTTCACAATGATCCGCTGATCCGCCAACTCATCGTTAATCCAATTGATGAGAACTTCCAGGAGCTTCTTCACAGCAGGATCATTCATGGATTGAGGCTGAATCATGGCCCTCTGTTCATTGTCACTCAAGTTGTAGTCCTCAGCTGGGATTACGGGAGCATTGGGATTCCCTGGGGAATCGATGGCATGCTTTCCTTCCTCCTGAACCTCTTGCACTGCACAAAAACAGATTGGGAAGAAAAAGTATTGGATGAGTAATCTGGTTATGATGAACGTGTAGGCGGGGCACCACAAGCGCCTCAAATCTCCTCTTTACTCTTTAGTTTTCCCATTAACCACACTACAAAACTGTTTCTGACAACAGCACAGATGAAAATTTACTGGGAAATAGGGGTATCCACTAAGAAAATAAGAAAAATGTGAAAAATTCGTTCATTGACCATAAATGGAAGTCGAATTTTCACACTCAATTTGCCAAACATCTCTCAAAGTTTTTAGGGATTTTACTACATCACGGGTTCCTACCTTCCTTGATCCTCTTCTTCCTGCCCAGAGTACCAATTTTATCCCAAATACTCTCATCCCTGTCGGGAGTTTTTGGAGAACGGGGAGATTTAGGGCGAGCAGCCATATTTTTTATTTACCTCACTGACAGCAGTCGAGACGCAAACCTTTCACGATATATCGATTTTTATAGCACTGCATGAAGAAGAGTCCTCTGGTGAGTGGGTACAGAAAGCTGTTTTTGATTTCGAATCAATAACGGGAATGCCCGAACATTCTGACTAAAATTTTTTTTGAAATATTAGTGTTAACAACTTGATTTATTGGGAAAATCACTCGAATATCATTGATACAGGCAATAACGCTAACAAGTGCTTATTGGTGCCTAGGAAATCTTGCACTACTGGTAATCTTCCAGGACTGCGTGTCGTGCGCGGAAAAGAAGAGAGTATAAAAGAGAAATCACAGAGTCCCGCGAAGGAAGATGTCCTGAATTATACTTCGTTCAGACAGATGGTCTTCAAGATTTCATTGACCACACTGTATGGGTCACAGTTGGAACTTGGCCGGCGATCCTCGAAGTATCCGCATTTCTCGTCGTTCACGCCACGCGGAATCCTCACAGAAGCCCCACGATGAGCCACTCCGGCGCTGAAGTCATGAATAGAGCTCGTCTCGTGGCGTCCTGTCAGACGACGCATATTATCCTCCCCACCGAGTGGATCGTACGCCTTGATGTGACGCTCGTGGCATTGCGAGAGCTTCTGGATGGCCGCCTCAATGGCCACAATTCCTCCTGGATTGCGCATTGTCTTTGTGGACACGTTCGTGTGGGCACCAGCACCATTCCAATCGCCCGTCATGGGCTTGGGATCTAGTGTGGCAACCACACCGAACTCCTCAGCAATTCTGTGCAGCAGAAAGCGCGAAATCCACAGGTCATCCCCGATACTGATGCCTACGCATGGGCCCACTTGGTATTCCCACTGAGCGGGCATCACTTCGGCATTCGTGCCGCAAATCTTCACGCCAGTGTAGAGGCAAGCCCGATAGTGGGCCTCAACGATGTCACGGGCGAACACCTTATCTGCACCCACACCGCAATAATAGGGCCCCTGTGGGCCAGGAAAGCCGTTCTTGGGCCAGCCGAAAGGTCTCTGATCGTAGTCCAGAAGCGTGTACTCTTGCTCAATGCCGAACCAGGGTTCCTCGTGGGCGCACGCTTTCACCGTCTTGGCGCAATCTGCTCGTTTGTTGGAAGCTGCAAGCATAAAATGCAGTTATTTTACGTAAATATATTCAGTTCCTCGTCCGAATAATAAGATTTTTTTTTTCATATTTCACAGTACGAATTATTTCAATACTAAATCTTTTGGAATAAAATTGAAATAAACTTCACTTCACCGTTGTGTATCAATTTCCCTTAAATGAAAACTTGTTCAGAAGATATAGAAGCTTTTCACTGTCTAAAGGACATTTCAAGCAGATTTTTCTGCAATGTTATTCAAAGCTAATTCTAATAATTTATAGCTTCAGACCAAACCCGGAAATTCCTTGAGTTTTCATGTTCAAGACTGTATTTCACTCCACGGCGTAAATGTGAAAATTATTTCAGAAAAGCTCAGGATAAACTTTCTGCACTCCACTTTAATTGGCCCAAAGAAATCATCCTTAATAAATTGGTAAATTCAATTAACTATTCTAAATTGCTCGATCCGTCACAATTCTTCAGAATCTGACAAATAGTTGTGATTGATCACGTGCAAAGATTAGAAGGTTAGTGATCTCACCAGTGGGAGTTCCATCGAAATTGTAGGTCTCGCAGAGCACCAGAATGTTGTTGCCACGGCGGAAGGGATCCCTGTAGATGGCCACCGGATGGAGGTAGACGTCGGAATTATGACCACTGGCCTGATACGTCGAGCTGCCGTCGTAGTTCCAAATTGGCAAATCTGACGATGATCAGTAATTAGGAAATGTCGAGTGGGATTGATTTGATAAAAAGAGTTGTTTAAATTGAGCCAATAAATATTGTGTTCTATGTGAGGATCAAAAGATATCATGGAATTAATTGTGTAATACAATCGCACTGGAAGTGATCTCATTTTGCACGATTGAGATCGGGTGTTGTAAAGAAACCGTGCCAATGATCTTGTGTATTTTGCTAAATAGGGAATGTGTGAAAAATGTATATTTCTTTGTTTATTAACATCAATTAGGAGTGAGTTTTTAGGAAATTTAACCAGAAATTATCCAGATTCTGTGCTATTTAGCAATATTCTTCAGCAAATTGACAAATTCAATTAGAATGTTGTCAATTGCGTGCGATCGCTGTGGAAATTGAAGGAAACCCCATCCGTTGTGGGACAAAGCATTCTGATCATGCCAACAGTCACACGAAACTGCATTCTGAACTTGAAACTAAATTGTGAAGTGGCCTTCGCGAGGAAATTCTCTCTTGCTCGTGTGTCTGTGTAATTATGCTGAACGAGTTGCCATTTTCACAGCACTACGTATTAATTATTAAGGTGATTTTGCGATCTTACCCTTTGGCGACTTGGGAATGAACTCCAATGTGCGATCTTTACACCTCAAATGTTGGCCTGTGCCATCAATCCAGATGTAAGTGGCGAGGATCTTGCCCTCAGGCCACGGGAGGTCCGTGTACCTGGCCAGGACATTCTTATTGATACCGGCATTTGGGGAAGAGTCAAGATGTTTCGACATCTGTTGAGTTATAAAAAGAATCACATTGTTATTTAAGCGAAAAGTCGTGAAATTCAACTTGAAATTATTAAAAATATAGATTGCTTGTAAGAAAATTCACTGGAAAATATGCACACTATTGACATTGTTTCACAATAAACGGTCTCCAAAATGTGATCAAAACTTTACCATCTTGAAGATTTATTTCCAACACAATTCACTATAGATCTTCTTCTTAAAAATGTGAGAAATGGTTTGAGATGTTCTCCAGCCAATAGCTGGCTTTTATACTGGCCAATTTTCCGCGAAATCCACTGCATCACGTCTGGGCATACGAACCTCCAGGAGAGAGTCATTCGAATATTTTCAATGTGAATATTAATTAGCGACAATTAGTAACACTTTGGACTGTTCATCTCAATGGCTGTATTGAAATAAAAACTTATCAATACATTCTTTCCACCTCGTGATGCGTCGGGGCCGAGAAAAGCGCGCCAGATCATTAACAATCGATCACTGAGACAGTCTTCAGAGAGTAATTGTAATGGTAAGTGAAGCAGAGCTATTATTAGGGACACTTTACCCTGATTAACGTGGACTTATGGGTTCAAAGGCGAAGCGAGACTCTGTTCCAGAAGAGAGTGAGTGACTGGTAGGAAAATCTGCAATAGACTGATTGTGTCCAGAACAATTTTCCAATTTATACGAGACAACAACGAGAGGGGGAGATATTCATTTCACTCTCAGTGGCATGATTATCTATAATATTTATTTATTGTACTTAATGCGTACTCCCAGGGCGGACAGGCAACAATGACAGCGCGACCAGTCTTTTATGTAATAAAGACAATTTTGTGTGCTTCTCCCACAATTTTATTCTAACGACTCTAACGAAAAACTTTCCGTCCTCCTCGAGTGATCCTCGATCGTCACCCATGATCTTCAACCAGATTAATCGATTTCAGATCTATGATTAATGGGTGGTTTAGTGAAACTGGTAAATCACATGAAAATCCTCCAGTGTTAATTAACAATTCACATGATCGTCAGAAATTTCATTAAGTGGAAGAAATCCAGAAAAATGTGAATTTTGAAATCCTCAACTAAAACTCATTAATAGGTTTTCGTAAAATTGTTTTTCACAGAAACTGGACAACAAATGGATCTCTTTAGCGTTAGAGAATAAACTTGCAATAACATTCAACTTGATCAGTTAATTGTAGACTTAATAATAGTGTAAATGCATAAGAAATTACATCAATTATGACGAAGGAATATTGCGCGATTTACTATGAATGAAAAATAAAAGAAAAATTACTGTGACGATCATTAGTCATGAATCTATTGAACAGTGAGATTTATTGTTCTAATGTGCTAAGATAATCTGAAATACATATGAATATTGAAGTCTGAAATTCATCTAACTCTTGATGCATTCGCAAGAACATAATTTGGATTTTTCTGCGACTGTGAAAAGTAGCTGTAATCTCGAACCATTGGCAACCACCTTGGCAACGTAAGTTCTGCGTGGACTTTTTGCACAAGGCGCCTGCATTACTGACCTTATCAGGGGAATTTAACTCAATTGAATAAAATCTTCCTACAATTGTGACGCACAGGGGAAGAGAGCAATTTACCAATTGGTCTCACAGCCACTCCTCTATGATCTGCCCCTCAGCAGTTACGTAAACCCCCAAAAAAACCCGTGCACGAGGATCCAAATTGCCCAACTGAAAAGAGAGGAAAACAACCTGGGAAATGCCATCAAAATAACTCAATTACTCCGATGATTTTGTGTGATTTTCAGCGTGATCACGCCACGTTTTATAATCAAACCACGAGATTCGCGTGAATAAGAATTTTCCATTAGCTTTTACATCGATTTTAATTTTCTCTCAATTTTTCTATCACAATTACAAACTTTTTTTTCTCTGTTTAAAACAATCGTTAATGGTTTTTGGGAGTAGTTTTAAGTGTTAACCCTATCGATTATTTCTTGCATTTTCACAATGGATCCAATCAAAAAATCATTACTTCTGTCTCTCAATCAATTACTTGTGTGTGAAAAAACATTGTTACAAATATCAATAAAAAATATTCACTATTTTCTTCATTATCATGTAAAAATTGGAATGTTTCCTTTGTCATAGTATATTTTTTGCTCTTTTTTCTCCAAAGTAGAGAGATGTTTGCCATTCTCGTTCTCCTAAATAAAATACATACATTTTAGATTATATATAAAAAGTATTGAAAACGAAAAATAAAATCTTTTCTCATATAAAATTGTTTCTCTTTTATCTTTGACACTTGTTTTCTCTGATATTTTTCACTTTCTTCAGAACCTTTGATTTAATTGCAAAAAGAAAATATCATTGAAAAATACTGAGACAGGAAATTATTTGCAAATGTTTGGAACACAAAGATATTTATAGGGGAAATAAAATATTGCAGCACACATTAATATTCTTGCACATTAAGGAAGGACTCAAATTACATCTTAAAAAATATTTCATTATATAATTGTTAATTATAAATTAATACCATGAAATCACAATTTCTTCTTTCCTCGCACTTCTTAGCGCAATCGTACAATTTCTTTTCACCTCTCCAATAATGTAAATTGAATTTTTCAAACTATTCGCATTGCATAAGAAGAAAAATGCATTCTTTCTGCTAACTTTGATTTTATACAAATCGAAACTCTTTCGCTGAATTTTTAAGTACAATCTTTTTCTTTACTCTTTAGCTGCAATAAATGAATGTTTCTGAATTTTTGCTATGTTGTATTTCGACAAGCTACTTCGTCACTTTAAACCACTACTGAATTAATTGCAATTGTATGTCATTATCAAATAGCTTTATACCTTCCTTCTCTAGCTGGTTATAATTTAACAAATAAGTTAGATTTCTTCACATTTTCATTTTATTCATCGTCTAGACGACACACACAAATATGTGAGTAAGTATCCAACACTCTCTCGACGGAAAAGCCTAGCCTCGCGAGAGTGCGCGCATCTAGTAAAAATCTACTTAGGAATTATAGAATGAAAAATATAAGACAAGGATCTTGATTTAGTGGGTATTCTCTACATTTACTTCGATATTCATTAATTCTTCATTGATTTTCCTTCTCCAAAAAAAATCTCCTAATTTTAGCGCAATTCTCACTCTCTCTCTCTCTCTCTCAAGTCATGTAAAGTAATTTCACGATGTCGAACTGTCTTTTCTTAATTGCATTTCACTAAAGTCAATTTCAGTTGAATCTATCGATTGGATAGACTCACTTTTCAATTTTCTCAAGTTGAACGAAGTCTCTCGACTTTTATATGCGGCCAACTGAAAGACATACGAAATAGATTTGATACGATATTAAATTAACATATGCATTCCCTCTACGTCAAAACTATCAGTAAATACTCTTAAGATAATCACATATCATCCTCAATTAGTATGTATAAAATAAAACCATTATTGTCGTTTTTTTGTATAACTATTCAGTGGCATGCAATAAAGTGTAAATCAAATTGCAAAGTGTTAATAAACATGCATAAAAAAAAGTATATACGAATAAGTTCCATTGAGACAGCAATTTAGTAAATCAATCGATTCTAGACACAATTACATCATGCATAGCAGTGTTAGTGACCTGTGATTAGCGTCTTTATCAAATCTTTGCTCTATTTTTTGCAAACAGCACATTTTTAGCTAATCCATTTCCACGGCTCGGTTTCTGGACTTGTGATTGGCGTGGGAAACTATAAAAACGACGAATATTAGCATATTGAGAGATCTAAAATGGGTTTGTCTTTCAAATGTGATCTCAAAACACTCTCCTTTCACTCTCACCAAACAAAAAAAAATGCCCCAAAAGAAAGTGAATTATTATCAAATGATAGGCTTTAAAATAAACTATGTACAAATTGTGTTATGTGACTTAAAAATAATAGTGTATAATGAATGTCACCATGTTGCGAATGCACCCCTTTTTTCTCTCGATGAGTTTGTGAAAATAAATATTAGTATTAATTTGTATATACAATGAACAGAAAAGTCAACTGAATGAGTGATCTTCCTCTTCTCCTCTCACATTTCCCCTCAGACACAGTATTAGTGACTTTATAGGAAAATACCTCAGCTTTCAGCTCAGCCACTTTGTCCTGCAAATCCCTCACTCGATCAGACTCATCGAGATTTGATCTCAATTCTCCTTCAGCCAGCATTTCAGAATTCTATAGGAAAGACACAAAAAAAATCAATCGTTTCATACTGTAATTCATCTTCACGCTCACTCACCTTTGTCTCTAAGCGCGAAATTTCCTGTTTGAGTTCAGCCACCGTCTGACTTTGTTCAGTAAACTTGATTTTCACATTCATCAGTTCGTCCTTCATGCGAGATTCCAAGTCTGAGTACCTGAAAATAAGCGATGAGTTTAGATCAATCTGTAGCAGAGATCTGCGCAGATCGAAAGTCTTTTCTTAGCCGTGAACAATTTTATTGGCGCACAAAATATCGACGAATTTGTTATCTCCTTCCAAGTGATATTGTTACAATTAGATTTGTATATATCACTTAGTTTTAGTTTGAATTGAAAACTTCAGAAGCAATAATGATATTTTTTTATACTATTTTTAGCAAATTTCCCAATTGATTCCGTATTTTTCTTTTTTGTTCCCTGACTTAGAAATAGGATCATTTTACATCGATTTAACGAGTTTACTTGAAGAATATGATACAGTGAAATCTCGTAAAATTACACATCAACAGGCATAAAAGCTACTTAAATAGCTGCTTTTCCGTCTGTAAACTACTCTGTCTGTGCAAAATTATCTTCTTCATGTTGGAAAGATTCTCTTTGATTGCGTGTATTGATTGACGGCGTCAGTGTAAAAATTGGCTTAGCGCAGATATCAAATCAAATGTGCACAATTTACAAGAGGCTCAAGAGGTTCGCAAATATTATAAGCAACAAAGTAAAAACAAACTTACCTATGTTGCTGTTCTCGAGTCTTATTCGCCAATTCCTTCTCTCGTGAGATTGCCGTGTCCAGCTCATCCTTGAGCCTCTTGTATTCCTCATCCTGTCGCCTGAGCTGATTTGTCGACACTTGCACTTGTGTCTCCAATTCCATCACCTTCAATCTCAACTCCTTGAGCTCAGTCAGCGTCTCCATTTCTCTGATACGCGTCGTCATGAGTTCCTCCTCAAGCTTCTGCACCTCATTAGACGACCTCGATGAATCCCAGAAGAGGAGCTTTTTCGATGTGGAATCCTGCGCCTGCGAGGACTCCTGCTTCTGTTCATGCAACTGCCTTTGCCATTGAGTGCTCAACTCCTGAACGCGCTGCTTCAGATCCTTGAGCGACAGACTCGCCTCGGCCTCCCTCAACTTGCTGGCAATCAGTTCATCCTGCAGATGAGCCACAGAGTTGTCCGGAGTTGTTTCCCTCAGGGTCTTCTTATCCTGCAAGACAACATATAATGTAGTTGTTTTCCAAATTGCAAAGTATTATTTTTACATACCTCTTCTAGTTCTTGGATTTTAGCCTTGAGATTGCGTATTGTGTCTTCACTCTCGGCAAGACTCTGTCGCACTTTCACCAACTCCTCAAGGAGACAAGTCACCATCTCATCTCGCTGCTTTAATGCCTCTTCCTTCAAGCACAGTTCGTCAATAGAATTCTGATGGGAGTTATTCTGTAGATAACAAAATTTACAACATTCAACCAATGGCAAAATATTTACACCTCAAATGCTATTGACAAAAGACGGGGAGAAGCGAAAAAATCTCTGGAGGATTGAAAGCGACACACGAGGATTTGCACACACTGAAGACAAACTTAAAGACTTACAGATTCTAAAGAATTTTCCCTTTGCTGCACATTTGAAAATCACAAGAGTGAACAAATTATTTGTGCCGGAAAGACCAAAGAGGAGATCATAAGAGAATCAATACTCACATTCTCCTGCAGTCGCAGACTCAGTCCACGGATCTCCTCATGAGCCGTTTCCAGCTGGTGTGAGATCTCGAGATGGGAACGTCGCAGGGCGAGCAATTCCGTTTGGATAGCATAGCTGGTCTCCTCCTCTTCAGCCCTGGACACTTGTCCGCGCACCAATCGATCAGCCAGTTCCAGACTTTCGGCCTCGAGCAATTCATTTCTCTTCTTCAGAAGACGATTCTCGCTTCGCAGTCGCTACAATTCAGACCATTACTCTGTTAGAACGGTGTATATGTAAGCAAAACAGCACGCTTGGAAATTACCCTCAATTCCACCATCTCTTCCTGCTCTTTCTTCCTCAGATCCGCATATTCCTTCTCCATCTTCTTCATCTTTTTCGTGTTTATCTTGATTGTGTAGGCCAGATTAAACAGACCCTCTGGCTCACTCTCCACCTTTTGTGGCAATTCCTTCTGGAAATACTTTAGCATAGCCTCCATGTCAAGTGACAGCAGAGTATCCTTTCCCATTGTGAGCAATGCCAGAGCCACCTTGAAGATGAACTCCATGCCTTCACTCAGGAAAACATCCATTATGCGACTGCTGAGCGGCAGTGAGAGCGTTGTTGTGTAAAGCGTGAGGAACCAGCTTGAGGCATACATTGTCGTCTGAAATCCCTGTGACTGAAAGTGAACGTGCATCTCTGGCAGCTGTTCCTGTACTAAATTCTCTAATTGGTACATGCAGAGACCTACAATAAAGAGAGAATTGTCAAGAGTTGGCATCAAAGAAGCTTGCAAAGACGTACCTAATTCCGCCATTGACGGTTTAAACATGTCCCGCATTCGGTGTTGCTGCATAATCTGCACCAGCACCGCAAAGGCTTCCTCCTCTGGCATTTGCATGAGCAGGAGGCCCACAATGAATCCAGATCCCTGACAGTAGCCCACCTCGCGATCATGGAGTGAGTAGGCCTTCATCACGTTGAAGAGCGCTTCTTGGCCGAGGCCGTCCTTCTCCTTAAAGAAATCATGCTCCGGATATGTCCTGGCAATGTCCCGCCTGATCACTTTCTCGCACGCTGACGTGGCTTTTATATACTCCGCATACTGCTTCTTGTCTGCCTCAGCGGCACCGCACAGCAGCTGCCACACGATCGCTCTGAAGTGATGTGGAATACCCTTCCGTACCAAATCACGCACGCACGGGTTCTTTCTCTTTAAGCTGCCTTCCCAGTCTGTCACGATGCTTGCCCATGTCTGCCAAATGTCCTCCTCCACCACGGAAGTACCGGAATTGAAGCTAATCTGACTTGTGTCTGAGCTCTTGCGACTGTGCGCTGAGCTTTGCAGCGAATTCAGACTCTTGGCATCGCTCTCGTAAAGCTTATTGGCCGCCTCCAACTTGGCCAGCAGCGACAGTTCACTAGATGGTAAATTCTCAGCTGTATTCACATCCATGTTCACCACGTTATTGTTCTCCGTCGCCGAAGTGGTCAATGTCATGTCTGGATATCGCTCGCGTTCCGCACTGAACGCGATCGTATTGTTGCCTTTCCCTCTTGCCAAATACTAAGCCTCTTTCTCCGGATGGCTTCTCTTTGTCCTCACCTCACCAGCAATCGGATGGCATTCACGTCTCTCTGATTTTCAGGAGTGACTCTGGGCATTAACAGCAGTCCATTTAAAATATTCCGTGTCACACATGGACTTCTTTCTCATGCAAATTCACTTTTTCTCGCCTCTCTTTTCTCACCTACAGCTAAGTACAATAAATTAAACGTGCACACATGGACCAATTTCGGTTGATACTTCACTCATGAGATTACTTTGGCTTGCTTGAGATTGTGCAGTTTACTGGATGGAAAAGTGTCACTGGGTCTCTGCAAAAGAAGAGCAATTATTAGGAGAAATTAAGTGAGAATCTCACAGTAATATTGAATTAAATCTGAAATGATATCTTTTTCACTCACACCTTCGCCATTCCGCCTCAAAACTCAATTCATGCAACAATTATTGCCGTTTCAGAGCAGAACTAACGTGAATTATGTGCTTTTAACACCAATTCATAAAATAATACAAAGAAGTGTATACCTATAAGAATCCACCAATTACGTAGCTCTCTTCATTCCCCATAAATTTTCTTCGATATGTCATAAACCCCAAAAACACAACATCAGGACAACAACAAAACCACTTCCTCAACTTTATTGAGGTCGTATTTATAGAAAATCAATTTCATAATTTTCAATTTTGATCCAAAACCCAACACATATTTTTTCCTACACTCTCGAATCCTATGCAAGTAGTAAAAATATTAAACACTTTGTTGTGCAACTGGAAAGAAAAATAAAACACACAACGATAATCAGTGTCGAAGTCACTTTTGTGGGCGAAGGCCGAAGAAAATGCGGAGAATAAAATCACACAAACATTTACAATTCCATTCTATTGGTCTGATTTTTTTTTACATTTTGAGAACACATGAGCAAATATTCGTCGAGTAGAAATTTTATGACAAAAACTCATTTCACGCGCATCTTTAGCAGCATTTTCTGTGAGAAACTCTATTGTAGTCGCGAATATATGTATCATTTTACATAACATTTTTATAAGGTGTTGTCTTGCGTAAGGTTATTACGCAGAATTTTTAATAAGTATCTTCATTATCAAAATTGTACATTGTACAGTTCATAGAAAACCTCTATTTTTCTCTTGGATAAGTAATAAATAACACTAAATTGCATGTTAAATATTAAATTTATCATATCTTGTATGATTTATATTGAACATTTTTGTGTGAAATATTTTCGAAATGATATGACCGACTTATTTTTACCTTTTCTTGGGGGAAGGCATTAGATTTTGAAAATGTTTCTTATCATTTAATATTGTAAATGGAAACAAGAAATGTAGAAAATGCCTACAAAAATGTGTCTAATGATCTTCTTTCCAGGCGTTTAAGACAAAAACTCGTCTCTTTACACTATCTACTAATTATATTTTCATGGTTCTTCGACACTCTGTCATTGTCGCGTGTTTTGTGATAATTCTCTGTGTCAATGTGTAAAATGTGAGCAATTTCAGGTGACCTGCACTCCCGTCTTAATGTCTGTAGATCCACTGATATGACGAAATATAAACGAGAATCATTGTTTAATAAATGATTCAGTGTTTAGACTCTCTTCGACATTTCAATCTGCCAATTTTCTAGCAACTATATTAAGCCCGGAAATAGCTGAAGCATGATGAGAAGTGTGTTTTAGCAATAAAAATCCATTCGTCTTTCACACCCTCGGAACGCGGGACGAAAAGTTCAGACAAGTGGAAATTTATTCATCCATAGAGTAAATTAAACACCCGCATGTCCTATGGAAATCCAACTGAGAGACAATCAGGGAATGTTGGAGTTCACGTACGTTTTTTGCCTCCGGAATACCATCGCATTACTGGCAGATCTGCAGTGACCAAGTCACGCAAATGATTAGTATTCCTCATTTTACCCTCGAGATAGATTCACAGTCGAGCAGAAATTCCTGTGCTCTCATTTATTCACTTCCCTGGGACATGTTCTCTTCGCATTAGAGATAAATAAAATTATTTCGCCGAACTCTATTTACCCTCCAAAATTCAAACAATCCCACCATCGATTCAGTAAATAAATGAAGCTTAATATAGTCTCTCGAATGTGAAAACACTCGTCAAAAATTGACTGAGAATTTTCCTGTTTTGAAAACAAAGTTTCACGTAATGTATCTCGTAAGACTTTAAATATGGATTACATCAAGCGCCATCCCGCCGAGAGTCAATTTAGACCTGGAAATTGCTGGTGATCTACTAAATGCACATCTTCTCATCTCGCCATGGCAGAGCTGAGTTATGACTGAAACGAAGATTTTCACTCTCTTTCTCTCTCCCTTTCCCACTCGCACAGATTACACAACTCTTCTTCTTTACTTCTGAATTGAATGAAAGCCAATGAATTTTGTGTATCGCGATAAGAGTGGCTCAAGTGTGGAGTAATTTGTGAATGAGAGTCTGGAATGTGTTCAATTATGTCTTCCTCTCAATTTGAATGTAACAGAGAGAAAAGAAAATCCCGTCCGCCAGTCGTTCCACCACATCATTTTCATCTTTTCGCACTCCGTCAAGAAAAACACATGCCCACAAGTGCGAAATATCTTCCGGTTGCACAGATGGATGGGAGACGAGAGTGTACCATCTTTGGCTTACTCAACTGGCCGATGCGGAGAGATAGTGATATGCAGCACATCTCACTTGAGCTCACACCGATCGCGGTGAGATCGTATTTGTTGAGCCAAACACATGAATGAACACTGTATTTGTGTTTACCTGCCAACGGTAAAACCAAATAGGTATAATGATCTAATCTTCCCGCGCACAATGAGCCCCAAAGAAGAGACAGAAAAACGGCGAATGAGGCTCTTCACCCAAGGGGTAGTCATTGAGAAGTTGCCGGCACAAATTACGTTTTTCATTGCACTGAGCACACTAGGCAGATCAGGCACTGTAATACATACTTTCCAGTTCTGGAAGAGACATTTCTTTGAACAAAAAAGTTTAAATTTACCTATATTTCAAGTGGTTTTCTCAATAATTAGGACAAAAAATAATAACGATTTTCTACATAAATCGTAGATATTTTCTTACAAATAATCGATCCCAACTGAGCCTTCTATACCTATATAAGTTAACAGTACACTCATTCGTCTAGTTTCAATCTCCTAATCATCTCTTCTTGGATTGAAAAGCCCCTTTGGGTCCTCAGGTGCTCTGTGCTCTCGTCAGTTCATTGGAAAGTTTCACATTTAAAACAATCAAATAGAGAAATATTTTCCCTCGCCTCGCATCCACACGATGGTCAATCAATCCATTGAACTTTATTAATTTTTCAGCAATCACGAGAGAGTGAATGAAATGAGATAAAACTGTGTCGTGAGTGGAGTTTCAATTATTCCGAAAGTCAATTTCTTTTCATGATTCATCAGCACAGCCACTTGGCTCTTTGCTCCTCGGGGTCGATCAGGTGCTGCCCGAGGATTCCGCGTGTTGTCTCTTGAGGTCAATCACCCGGGAATGGTGTTCTTTCCGTCGTCTGGGGAGCACCTGAGCAGGTTCACGGGGATGCGGAAGTTGGGGGCAAATTGGCAGAAAATCGATAAGAAGTGGGAGGATGAGTGTCACTCCCAAAGATGAATCCACCCACTTTTTTCGCGTTTCAACCCAAATTTTCACTCACACACTGCACACACACCTGCACCTGAGTTCTGGGGCGAGGAATTCCATGAATTTCTCTACCTGGGCGAGCTTACCTTCCTGCCATCCACATTCAAAGCAGCGGATGGGAAAAGATGTGAAACGTCATAAAGAATTTGCCGTTTTTGGCACACTGGTAAATCCAATGGTGTCTGCTGGCGCTGGTGCTGCAGAGATTGCTTATCTGGCCATTTGACGGGACCTTCCTTGGTCACTTCTTATTCTCGCACCACGAGAGATGAAAAAGCCACCCCAACTCCACGGAAACTCCTCCACTCTGGCCAACAAACTCGACGACTGGCCAAACTCACCACTACTCGACGAGATTCCACCCGAATGACTCGTCGAAAGGCACTCGGTACGGCGAACTCACCACTCTCACGCTATCTCTGTCCCACCCGCGTTGGCGCCTGCATGCATCTCGCTCGCGGGCAGCTGTCAGTGAATGGTGCTGTCATCTCTTCGGATTAGTTGGCTTATGGTGTTTTTTTTTGCCCGAAAAATCCTGTGGATGGTGTAGAAAAGTGGTGTTTTTCGCGGTTTTCTCGCCCCATTTCCACGCAAAGTATGCCAAATACTTTGGCCGCGCAGCACACGCCGTGGCCCACGCAGCAGATTGAGGTGTTTTTCGTGCACTAAGCTGGGGTTTTGAGGGGGTGGCACAGCGAGAGACTCTTGTGTTGTGCAATGAAGATGACGCTCGGAAAAGTGGAATTTTGCCCCGTGAAGTGGCTCAAGTGATGCTCTTGTGGCACCCGTTGTCGCCACACTAGGCCCCGTGCCGTGCAAAACAGCCAACTGAGACACCCTGAGGAAACGGGTGACTAAGCCTTTGTCGCGAAAGCGCATTCATCTTGTCAGCGCGAGTTATCTACCTTCCGGACACAGGGCGTCCGTCTGATCACACAGCCTGCGTCGCAGTAGATGAAAAGATGGCAACGGAACTGGACGAGGATCGCCGTAGAAGGTATGAATGACCGTCAGATTTCCGGAAATGCTTTTCTTAACATACTTCATTGTTTTGCCGTGTGCCTTTGTTTGCCATGCAGGCTTGCTGCCCTCGAGGAGAAAATTCGTGACCCTAGCGGCGTTGCCAATCTCGACTGCCTCCTGGACACGGTGACAGGTAGGCGAGAGGCCACTTTTACGATGGCCCATAATTTACTCTCTTCCTACCCGGAACGACCCAACTTAAATCCCTTTCATTGCAGCTCTTGTCGCCGACTGTGATCACGAATCAGTGAAACGTGTTAAGAATATCGAGGCATACATTCAAAGATGTAAGTTCATCAGTGCCTAATCCTCGACATCCTCTAATCATTGTGTGCCACATTCTCTTCCAGATGAGCCTCTTGCGAGGGAGATCAGTGACCTTCGGATGCGGCCTGAGGACTTCCTCATGGTCAAGGTGATCGGACGCGGTGCCTTTGGCGAGGTGCAACTCGTGAGGCATCGCTCAACCCAGAAAGTTTACGCCATGAAGCGTCTGTCCAAATTCGCAATGATCAAGCGGCCGGATTCTGCCTTTTTCTGGGAGGAGCGCCACATTCTGGCTCATGCCAATTCCGACTGGATCGTACGGCTTCACTATGCCTTCCAAGATTGCAAATATCTCTACATGGTCATGGACTATATGCCTGGTGAGTTACCCAAAAACAAACTCTAACTCTAGACTTATTGGGTTTTTACCTGAGATCATAGATTTAGGCTTATCTCTACAGGAATCTCAAGTATTCCTATTCGCCAGATCCATCGGACCCAACGTATTTGATTCAAAATCTATTCACAATTCAGAAGGTTAAATAATATAATGAATCTAAAAAATCTGGAAATTTTGAGAAAATGCCGGGAAACTGCTCAAACCAATAGGCGAAAAACTGTTCAGTAAAGCTTTTATTGCGCTGAAGATAGCATTTGAATAAATAACTATGGTTGTGAAGATCAATCACCTGGTGAATCATTCTGTATACAATTCACTTCTGTACAAAATTTTGTAAGAATCTGTCGGAATTTCCGGTTTATTAAGTTTATTTAACCGATCTACTCCCACATTTCGTTCAATTGTAACATTTTCTTGCACTTCACAAGTGCCGGCAACTCATAAAAGTCTTAGATATTTTTATTAATAGGAATAAATGTGGTATTCTAATGTGAATTATATTTTTTTCTAAATAACTAAATATATGATTTATTTCCAGGTGGTGACATGTTCTCGCTTATGTCAATGTATGAAATCCCGGAGAATTGGGCCATTTTCTACACTATGGAAATCGTCTTGGCGCTGGACACAATCCACAATATGGGCTTCGTGCACAGAGACGTGAAGCCGGACAATATGCTTCTGGACAGTTTGGGACATCTCAAGTTGGCGGACTTCGGCACATGCATTCGCGTGGGAACGGATGGATTAGTGAAGTCCAGCAATGCCGTGGGTACGCCAGACTACATCAGTCCGGAGGTGCTGCAGTCTCAGAGCGGTGGTGGCGAGTACGGTCGAGAGTGTGATTGGTGGTCTCTGGGAGTGGTGCTGTATGAGATGTTCTTTGGTGAGTTGCCGTTTTATGCAGACAGTTTGGTGGGGACATATGGAAAGATCATGGATCATCGGAACTCGCTGACACTGCCTCAGGATCCGGATATAAGTGATAATGCCAGAACGCTAATCAGAGGATTCCTCACGGATAGGAATTCTCGTTTGGGACGTCATGGTGTGGATCAAATTAAGAAGCACCCGTTCTTCATCAATGACACGTGGACATTCGAGAACTTGAGAGAGTCTGCACCGCCTGTGGTGCCAGAATTGAATGGAGATGATGATACAAGCAATTTTGAGGATATTGATAAGGATGAGACCCCGGAGGAAGTATTTCCAGTGCCTAAGACATTTGCTGGGAATCACTTGCCGTTTGTTGGATTCACATATACGGGAGATTACCAACTGTTGAATGTGTCTGCGGATAATGTGGACAACCGTCAGTCTTATAAGAATCATCGTCCGTCGTACAGTGGGGAGATTGTGCGTTTGGAGAAGCTATTAGAGCAGGAGAGACATACAGTAGAAGGGCTGAAGGGTCAGGAAAAGGCTCTGAGGACGCAAGTAGAACTGGCGACAGCCAGAGAGGCAGAATTGCAGACTATGTCTACGGAGTACGAGAAGGAATTGACAATGCTGAAACATACAGTCCGGGAGACACACAGAAGGGCGGAGAATGAAGGTGAACTGAGGAGGAAGACGGAACTGCTGCTCAATGAGACGAAGAAGCGTCTTGATGAGGAGCAAAGCAAAAGGACACGTGAGATGAACAACAATCAACAGCACAACGACAGGATCAATATGTTGGAGAAGCAGGTGACGGAGCTTCAGGAGAAGTACTCAATGGAGACAGAGGCGTGTCAGAAGTTAAAGAAGCAGCTGCACGAGATGCGCATGGCGAGGAGTGAGATTGAGCAAAAGTGCAGTGAGTTGCAGTCTATGCTAGCCACAGTGCAAGCGCAGCGAGATGTGCTGCAGCAGGAAGTGGCGGAGTTGCAGAGTCGATTAGCTCATGAAAGAAACACACGGCAGCAACTGGTGGAAGCGCATGAGGAGAATGAGAGCCGTCTGCAGACGCTGAATATTGAGTTTGAGAGGAGCTTTCATCGGGAGCAGAAGAGTATAGAGGATAACAGAGCGTTGTCGGAGCGCGTGGCGAATTTGGAGAAGGTGAAAGCTACAATGGAGGTGGAATTGATGGCCATGCAGCAGCGATATCAACAGGAGGTTAAAGCACACGAGGAGGCAGCTCGCAGCCAGAAGGTGTATAAGGAAGAGGCTAATATGGAGGAGGTGAAGGCGCTGCAAACAAAGCTCAATGAGGAGAAGATTGGCAGACAGAGGGCGGATCAGAATTCACAGGAGAAAGAGAGGCAAATCTCTATGCTGTCCGTAGACTATCGGCAAATGCAGCAACGACTCCAGAAACTCGAGGGCGAGAATCGTCAGGTAAAGACTTATGAATTATTAACTCTGATGCATAGAATAACTTGGATTATTTATGCTTGTTAAAGTTGATTTTGCTGGTCAAACACTCATACATTTCATTCTTTATGTTGAATTTATTTTACAAATATTTTTCCGTTATTTTCCCTCATCTTCGTGCATCGTTTGTGGCTTTTTCTGCTCATTTCTTTGCTTTGCGACACCCGCATCAGGAGACTGAGAAGGTTATCGCACTGCAAAGTCACCTGGAGCAGGAACACTCGAAGAAGAACTCACTGCTGTCGGAATTGAGCTTGCAGAGTTCAGAAATAGCTCATCTCAAAGCCAAAGAGACTCAGTTGATAAAGGAAGTGCACCAGTTGCGAGACATGAAGAGGAAATTTGAGGAGGAGGTCTTCAAGATTAAGAATGCTCACAACCAGGACATACTTCAGGTGATTTGAGTATTTTACTCTACGGATTATGAGATTATTTATAATGTGTTTTTGATTGCAGAATAAGGAATTACAGGAACAATTGGAGGCTGAACAGTATTTTCACAAGCTGCAGAAGAAGCAATGTAAGGATGTGAGGGATGAATTGGATGAGAAGACACGAGTTTTGCAGGAGCAGGAAGAGGAGAGGAAGTCACTGGTGCATCAGCTGCAGATTGCTCTGGCCAGGGCAGATTCTGAAGCTCTGGCACGGTCCATTGCCGAGGAGACTGTAGCGGACCTCGAGAAGGAGAAGTCGATGAAAGAATTTGAGATGAAGGACGCAATGGCAAAGCACAAGAGTGAATTGGCTCACAAGGAATCAGCATTGTTGGTGATGAAGGACGTAGAGTACGATGTTAATATGAAGCTGAGCAAGAAAACTGTGGAATTGGATGATCAAATGCAGATGAATAAGAAATTACAGGATGAATTGGGACAAGTGAAAGTGGACAAGGCAGAGATTGAACGACTGCAGGCAAAGCTGAAGCAAGAGACTTTGTTCAAGCAGTCAGCAGTGAACAAACTGGAGGAAGTGATCTATCGCAAGGACTTTGCCAACACGTCAAAGAATAAGAAGGTTGGTTCGGCGACTGAGTTGAGGAAGAAGGAGAAGGAGAACCGTCGATTGAAGCAGGAATTGTGTCAGGAGCGTGATAAGTACAGTCACTTACTGGCGAAATTCAATGAATCACAATTGATCTTGAATGAGGAAATGGTGGCCAAGACGAAACTTCAGATGGAGATTCAGTGCAAGGACACAGAAATTGAGATGCTTCAGACGAAACTCAATGAAACAACTTCACTCTCTTCCGCCGAAAATGACACGGAGGATAATCAAGTGAGTTCTTTTTCTATCATAATATCTGAATGTCTTGCTAATAACTATTTTCTGTGTAGGATTCAATCATCGAGGGATGGCTCAGTGTGCCAAATAAGCAGAATATCCGAAGACATGGATGGAAACGCCAATTCGTCGTGGTATCCACGAGAAGAATCATTTTCTATAACACAGAACATGACAAGCAGAATACCAGCGATCCTGTCCTTATCTTGGATTTAAGGTTAGTATCATTAACAATTCAGCTTAAAGACTTTAATTTTACTGAAGCCCATTTTTTCGTTTTCTTCAGCAAAGTGTTCCACGTTCGATCTGTGACACAAGGTGATGTGATTCGTGCTGATGCCAAAGAAATTCCCAGAATATTTCAATTGCTGTACGCAATGGAGGGTGAGGCTCGACGACCGGATGATCAGCAGCAAAGTCAATTTGATACCATCAAAGGAGCCAGCGAGGAGAGGCCTGGAACAATTCACCACAAAGGTGAAGTCTTTAAGGTCCATGTGTGATTTTCTGTTCAGCATCACTGATTCTTGTATAATTTCAGGTCATGAATTACTTCAAATTTCCTACCATATGCCAACAACATGTGAAATTTGTCCGAAACCAGTTTGGCACGTGTTCCGGCCACCACCCGCTTATGAATGCAAAAGGTATGACTCACAATATATCACTCTACTCAAGTCGACTTCAAATATTGAGATACAGTGGTTGCGAAGAGTAGGTATAAGAATGAGCATTGAAAATGGGAAAGTGTAGCATTTAATTCCGTGTGGGCGATTCTCTTGTTGTTTGATTTTGTGAATCACGAACAACGGCAGAGATTAAGATCAATTGATGGTCTATATTGCCGTTTGTCCATTGTCATCTTATCACTTTCAAGGCGAGGGGCAATGAACAATGTGGGAACAGAGTTGTAAATTAATTTGAAAGGTATGGAATTAGTGAGAAAGGTGTTGGTCTACCTACGTACGGATGAACAAAATTGCTGCATGCTCAAGGTTTTGGGTACAAAGTTCACACACAAAAGGGTGTTGTGGGAAAAAGCAAATCAGTTTCTTGGAATTCTACTAAGGGTCAGTTAAGAATTTAAAGACTGCTTAAAATTTTCAGGGTTTTATTAGATGCAGTAAAAACTCACGCAAATGTTATTCTAATGAAATACGTGTTAACTTAATTATTCTTGCAAATTCATGAATTCTGATAAATATCGTCATTTGCTCATTCACATCAAAGACGAAAGAAGAGAACAAAAATAGTTGTTTTTCTGATTTCAGATGTCGCATAAAGATTCACAAGGAGCATGTGGACAATAATGATCCTCTAGCGCCATGCAAACTACATCACGATCCTCATTGCGCCCGCGAGATGCTTCTGTTGGCGTCCACGAAGGAGGACCAAACTCGGTGGGTGAGTCGCCTGTCGAAGCGCATCCAGAAGTGTGGCTACAAAGCCAACAACATCAACAGCGCCGCAGGAAATGATGGTAGCAAAATTTCACCTAGGTAAGAAGAACATGTGAAGTTATAAGTAAAATAGTTTTTATTGTGAAGCAATAGAGGCAGGATTTTATGTGTGTCATTAACTGAAGACTTCATGAGCTTTTGTGCAGGCTTAACATATTGACTCTTTGACTAACCTTTTAGCCAGTCAACACGTTCCAACTACAAACCATATGCCGCAACTAATGTACAAAGATCAGCAACTCTTCCAGCTAATTCATCATTGAAGCAGCAATAACAGTTTTACAAGGAGAAAAATTCACACATTTTATAAACGAAAAAAAAACTTAAGAGATACAATTTCGAATGCAACATCAAAATGCCTAACTCTTTGCCTACAGACATGTTTTTTATCACTTTGTAATGCTATTTTACTCTCTGTTCTTGTGCGTGTCTAAACTGTGGGTTAAGGGTGACATTTGAAGAAAAAAAAATGTTTTGGGTGTCTTTAAGTGCTCAAAAAGCATCCTTAACTGTGGCTTTGAAATCATATTATCCTTATGTGTTATCCTGTTCTTTATTTTACCTGTAAAAGAAATTTCCGAATGGCAGCTGTTAAAGCCTGAACTAAAGCAAGAAAATGTGCCCATTGATAAAGAGAATCAGTGCCTCAGTAATAACCCTTAAAATGACTAGGCGAAATGAAATGATTTGTAGAAGAGTTAGAATTGAAAATTATTATTTTCCAAAAGATTATAAATATTCGGTACTTAGGTGTATATTTACTTAAAATAAAGATTTTAGTGTTATTTTATATATTATGGAACTTTTTTTTACAATTCATGAGTTGTGCTGTGTTTTAAATGTAATACAACTAATATTGAAGAAATGCGAGACGAAGAGAAAAGGTGGAAAGTAATTATACTACTGCAACTAGACTTTGCCCAATTCACTGATTAAAAGAAACAACTTGATGATTATATTAAGAATGAAGGAAAAATATTAACCATGGAAATAGATTTTGCGTATTAGATATTAAATAAAGAAATAAAAGCATTGTAATGATTCAAGATGAAGAATACTACTGATAAACACTAAACTGATATTTTTGTCATCTTAAGTGCTTCTTGCAAACTGATTTTTATTGCCTTTATGTTAGTTTCGAGCGGGGGAAATGTATTTTATTTTCTTTGTTGGAAAGAAAATTAAAGTGAAATGATAGAATTATTCTCCCACGAGCAGCTAATTTATCTATATTTCCGTTTTTATCTCTTATTTTTAATCAACGTAACATTATTTTTAATAAATTATTGTAAAAGTAATTTTATTAACCATGCAAAATGGTGCTCTATCGATGCTGAACACTTACGTCTGTTTTTTACTATATTAATTGCATTTATTAATTAGTTGAAGAGTGGAATGGAGAAGTGCGAAGACAGTTTGTGAGAAAGATATTTTTGTACTTGCATTTTTCATAGTCGAGATTCAAACATAATCACAATAATGCAAACATTCCGAGGTTTTATCCTCTTTTAATAATATCTTATGAGGATTTTATCGTAGGAAGTAAAGCTACACAAGAGGAAGTATTTGTATAAAGCGATTCAATAAAAAAGAAGGTTATCAAGTCTTATTAAGAGGAAAAATATCTCTACCGCAAATACATATTATAAACCTTGACAACAGTGAGAACAGTAAACAGTAGTTTATACACATTTGTAGGAGGGAGAAAAGGATTTACTAAAACTGTGCCTTTTAACTCAAGAACCCCTATTTTGACGATTGAACATTTAATATGACATACAGAATGCTGTAATTTTCTAATTAAACCCTATATTACAATATTTAGAATTTACAATGAAGAATATTTTGTAAGATGTACTGTAATTGTACATATTCAGTAAATAATTATGAAGATGGAAATTGAAGTCTTTTCAGTACCGCAAATTAATCCCATGGAAACTTGTGGACCCTTTTCTGGCATCAGAATTATTCTCAAACACATTTTATGCTAGAACAAATCAAATGGTTGATCTAGATAATCTCAATTCGGGACAAACTGAAAACGCGCTAAAATGCAATGAAAAGTGTAGAAAAGTTTTATTTGCAAATTATTCATCTGTATTTCATCTTTCACCTCCATAATTTATTTGATAATTTAATACAAATACATCACAATATTTTATCTTGTTCTCTCATACATTTTTTATACCTCCTCTTCTCTGTCCATCGGCAATTTCTCTGCGGTGAGTTCAAAAATATTTCTCTGCACTTCAAAAATACGCGCTTTTCTGTTCAAGCCTTCGGGAAGTGGACAGAAATTGCGGAAAATGTGAAGATTGAGGTATAAAAAGCTACCCATAGAAGCATGAAATGGAATCTTAAGCTTTTGATCTAACAACTCTTCTTCCTTAATATTATCGGGCTACTCAAGTAAATTACAAAACTAGGGAGAGTATCTTGTGAGTGCAGCAGGGAGTCAAAGTGTGTGGCTGTGCAGTGCTAGGGCGTGCTCATTCGCTTGGCGTGAGATCCTTCTCGGGCTCGTTCTCCGTGAGTATTTGGTGCAGGAGCTCGTATACGGGCTCGAAGGCTTTCTTGCAGCCGGCATTTGTGAGGTTCAGGTAGTCGTACATGTCATGGTGACTGATGGAGCCGTCAGATTGCACCAGGCCCTTCTCGATGGCCACGATCTGCACCTTGGGCATTCCAGCACACAACCCGGCCACCAGTGCGTTCACCTGGGCGTTCTTCTCGCGCAGCTTGTTGGGCATGTGGCCACGCGGCAGCAGTGTGGGCAGCACAACGTACGCCTCTGGAAGCCGCTCGCGCACCGCCCGCACCACTGCCACCACGCCCTCGGCAGTCTCCTGGGGTGTGTTGTCGATGTTGTTGGTGCCCACATGCACCACCACGATGCGCGCCTTCACGTTGTCTAAGACACCATTGTGAATCCGCCAAAGCGTGTTCTGCGTGCGGTCGTCCCGGATGGAAAAGTTGAGGCAGTGCATCGGTGCAAAGCACACATTCCACATCTCAGTGAACTGCAGCCCCTCCAGGATGCAGTCGCCGATGAAGATCACCTCCGGATCCTTATCCCGCAGCTCACTCACGAACCGCTTGTGCTGCAAAGGGAGATCAAGTGAGAAAGTGTTCCAGAGCGTTCAGGATGAACTGTTTGATGCTCACTATCGATATCCATCGATTGTCGCCTGTGGTGTCCTCCAAGGGCGTCGGCACGCATGGGTTCATCGTCACTGGCCCGCAGGAACTCCAGTTAATTGACTTGCGACTGGATTGCACTCCCTAATTAAACGCAAAGCGGCACTCGGGAAAACTCAGGTTATCGTCAGAATGACGTTTTCATAAGCGGCGGGCGGCGACTCTTTTTAACTACCTAAGCGCCATCCAGTTTCTCGATTCCTGTACTGGAGAAACACTTTCAAAAGAGAGAATTCAGTTCAACTGTGAACGTGTGACAAACTAATAAAAAAGCTTTTAAAATAGAGAAAAGTACAATTTTAGGCCTACGACATATTTTTGCATTCTGCATTTTTATTTGAAAAGAAAATTTTAAGCTCCAAAGTCATATTACGTAAATTGAACATTTTCATTGTGAATCAAAGAATAATTATGAATTTATTCTTCGATGACTTTTAGGCATCAAAACTCCTCTCCTTCAAAGATCTTACAAAGCAATTGATTCTTATAAAATGTTTTGAAAGTGTACCACCTAATAAATTAATTAAATATTGGATGATTTGTTAAATTTGCATTATTACCACATTGCCACTGACCTGCACTCTACGCTGTTCATTCATAAAGCTCATTAGGCGCGAGCTTCTCGTGAAGAATAGATCACACGAAGGTAATGGAATTTTAATTGTGTTCACTGGTCGACAATCCACGGGTGCTTAATGAATAATCGACGAGGGGCAGCTTGAAAGGAATTTAGCGCCAAAAAGAGGGTGGCAAGTGTGGAAGAAGAAACAATAATATAGTGGAAATCGATATCTTCAATGTCACGTGTATGCCTCAAATAATAAAAACCGCTCAATTATTAATTGCAGCAAATGATGGGCTAATGGTTGGCGCTATGTCAGGTGCTTCTCAAACACAATTGACTCATTGCCTGCATTTATCGTGCGCGCGACTGTGTGAATTGCGCTCCTGAATCTCAGACGGAACGCGAGATCGTGCGTGATTCAAGTGTTGGGAAGTCAATTAAATGTTTAATGGGGTGGAAACAATGGAATTGCTGAGTGATTCCCAGGAAGTCAGTCGACCACCATCGGCCGAGAGGCGAAAACATCGCTCATCGGATCCCCAGGTGTTGTTATCAATCGTGCATGGATTAGGCGCTTTCAATTTCTGCTCAGCACCGTGATAAAGACAGTTGACTCTGAAACGGCAACCATGGCGGTTCAATCTCCGATCGGTCTGGACATTAGGGAAGTGAACTTGACGGACAATTTGGCCCCTCTCGAGTATTATGGCCACTTTGATCTCGTAGGACGAGCTTATCTGGAGAACACCCAGACGTCTGCCCAGGTCACTCTGGATCGCGCGCAGAAACCGTTCATCATTGGAGGTCCTTTGGGCAATCAGAAGTACATCTTCGAGCAGCTGCACTTTCATTGGGGCGATCATGATCACCTCGGCTGCGAGCACACCATCGAGGGCTGTCGTTACTCCATGGAAGGACACGCTGTCCACTATAACGCCAAGTATCGTGACTTTCAGGAGGCTGTCACGAAGCCCGACGGGATTGCCGTGACAGGATTCTTCCTCCAGGCTCTCGGTGACACCGATTTGCCCGAGTTCGATAAGATCACCCATGCGATCCGCCAAGTTTCTGACCCAAAGGCCAAAACGCAAATTGATCCCGGTGAGTGTGAATTGGACCCTTATCTAAAGACCCCCAGATAAAATCCTAACGTACGACTTTGATTTCAAATTGCACCGCTTTTATCAATCTTCAATAAATAACTTCGTTTTCACGTGAGAAACAAACATATAAAGGGCTTCAGGGGACTTTGCAATGCTCTATTTCTAGCCTAATCAACAAAACTTTAAAGACTCGCGTTAGCCTTATCGACAAAATCAATCAATGCGCGAATTACTAATTAGGTTTTGTGTTAAAAAAAAACTTCACACACTGATTGATTTTCCCCAGATTGCCTCGCTTGGATGAACCTGCAGGATCTCTCCAAGCACTACTACACCTACAAGGGATCCCTCACGACCCCGCCATACTACGAGAGCGTCACCTGGATCGTGTACAAGACCCCAGTTTACGTGTCCAAGCGCCAGATTGATGTGTTCCGCAAACTTAGCTGCAGTCGCGAGGATAAATCCAAGAAGATCATCAACAATTACCGCGACGTGCAGCGTCCAC
Source organism: Phlebotomus argentipes (assembly GCF_947086385.1). Taxonomy (NCBI): domain Eukaryota; kingdom Metazoa; phylum Arthropoda; class Insecta; order Diptera; family Psychodidae; genus Phlebotomus; species Phlebotomus argentipes. The sequence goes on along the minus strand of NW_026776181.1, from coordinate 197,992 downwards.
GTCACAACCCGCGGGTTGTTTTCGTGCGCAACTGCGTGAACCTCAAAGCCAAGCTGTAGACTGGTTCAATTCGCAAGAAAATTTATATTGTAGGCTAGGGAATAAAAAAGTAAATTGCAACTACACAGTCGCTCACAGTGCCATTTTTCGTCCCTCAATGGATATCTCAACTGCCCTCCGAGACTTCTTCTGCCTCTTGGCGTCGATGAACTTCTTCAGATGCTTCTCATAACGATTAGGTTTCTTCTTGGTGGTCTGCATGGGATAAAAAAATATTTCCCATTTAATCAGTTTTATCCTCCTTAATCTCAGGTATTAAACATCGATACTCACGCGACTCATATCAACGTCCGAGCTCGATGGCGGACGCAGAACGTAATCCCTGTTGGACGGCATTGGCACTCGAGCACGTCCCACCCAACCTTTATCACCCGGCCGAAGAGCCCTGAAAACAGATAAAAGACATAAGGCATTACTAGAAAAATTTCCCAACAAAAACACTTACTTCTCCTCAGACGCGAAGGCGTTCAAGTCTTTCTTAGATCCCGATGAACCTGGTTCAGGGCTCATTTTGCGACGCTTTGGCATCTGGTCCAAATCTCTCTGCTGGCGCTCTTCTCGGCTCATCGCTGAAGAAGCAGAAATGAGAATATAGGCAAACTCTAATTACAGAAGAGAATTAATCTTACCTTTGAAATCCGCACTCAAGTTGAAGATCGGCCGTGCCCATTCCGATATAAGGCGTCCAGCGCGATCTCTATTGGTTTTGGTCTCCCTCGGATGTTTGTAGAGATACATAACAGCTTTCCCGATGCCAGATTGCTTCAGGTAACTCTTGTCAATGGTCGGAAACTGTAGAAATTAACATTTTTCGGTATTTCAAGAACTGATGAACAATCATTTTGTAAGAACTCACGTCTGATAAAAGCTTTAAGATGCTCTCGCGTATCTGAAGACAAGGAAGACTCTTGTTGGGCATCGGCGCCAGCCAATCGGTCAGCACATTGAGGATGTTGTGCTCGAGGAATGCCAGCTGAAGATCCTTCTTAATCAATTGCGACATCACTTGCTTCAACATCGAAATCTTCTTCGTTGCAGGCTGATTATCCTTATTCAGCTCTCTGTCCTCCTCAGCGGCGATCTTCATATTTCTGATTAGCTGATCAATCAGATCGTCATTATCATTGATAATGTCAATGTCGCGCCTCTTTCGCCGCCTAGACTTTTCCTCACGCTTCTTCGCCAGCATTGCGTCAAAGTCTGATAAAAATTCACCGCCAACAGCGTCTTTCTCTAGTCCCTCATCTCCAGAACTGTACAATCCTCCATTACCATCTTCTTTCTTATTCCCCTCCACCTGATTCTCGGTTACGCTTTCTACTGGCTTCGGTGCTTCTCCCTCATTTTCAGACTCTGAAACTATCGCCAATCGATTTTTCCGCACTGGAGAGCCAGAGCGAGATCTGGATCGAGAGCTTCTGCTTGAGGATCGACTGCGTGATCTCTTGGCGCTTCGACTACGGCTTCTGGAGCCACTCCTAGAGCGACTTGAGTAACTCCTGCTGCGGCTCCTACTTCTGCTGATGCTGCGCGAGCCACTGCGTGATCGTGAAGATGCCTTGGAGCGACTCCGTGATCGCGAATCTCTAGCACTGCCACTCCCGCGGGATCTACTTCGTGATCTGCTGCGGGACACACTTCGCCGTGGACTCCCTGATTTGCTCCGACTTCGTGAACGCGCCGAAACACCACTGCCACTGCGAGATCTCTGTGATCGTACAGATTTAGCACTACCACTGCGTGATCTGCCTGAGCGAACAGAGGCCTTGCTGCCACTTCTAGATCGCCGAGAACCTGGAGTTCCACTGCGCGACCTCGCCGAAGCTCTACTTCCACTGCGTGAACTTCTCCGTGACTTTACAGATTCATTCCCGTCCTCAACATCTTCCCGGACAACCTCCTGAGTGTCATCTTCAGGACTTTTGGGATTGCTAGAGCTCTTTGGAGAAGCTGGAGGGCTTTCCACAATTTCACTAGATACCTCTTGTGCTGGAGAACTTGCCGAACGCTGCGATTCCGGAGATTTCGCACCGGTTTCAAGCGTCACCACTCCATCGGCAGCACTCCGTTCATCGATTTTTGATGACTCTGCAACCTCATTTTCAGCACTCATCTCGTCCTTCTTCTCCTCGGCATCAGCAGAAAGGATCGCCTCGTCATTTTCAGGGACAATTAGGGCAATTTCTGAAAATGCATGAAAAAAAAAACTCTCATAACATAACCTCGAAATGCGACTTACCAGAAATTTTGTCTGTTTTTCAACCACTTACCCGTGGATTCCTGTGATTCCATGTCAGCCAGTTGAAAGAGCACAACTCGAGGTAGGTTTTGGAGCACAAAACCGTTGATTTTGGGGGTGTTTTCGCTTAGAAAAACTACTGAAAAGCTCCCACTGCACTATTCATCCCAACACCGAATGCCTCACGAACGCTCACGGTATGCATATTTATCGAGTGGGGAAATTCATCGAAAGAGGGGTAACGGATTGTCTTCCACCATCATCGATTCCAGAATTCTCTAAAAACAAAAAGAATATATTTGTAGGAGAGATTGTGCAAGACATTTAACTCTTCATAAGAGTTCTGACAGTATTATCGATATTCCTCTCTTTTCCAAAAAAAAATTTGTGCGAGATTTGAGTTGAATATACTATGACGTCATCGAGTCTTGCCCTCCAGTCGATGAGCGCGATGAGGTGATTTTCTTTAATCGACGCGCACTGTCACTTGATCGAGTGCTCGATGCGTGCGTCGATTTTGAATCGATTTTCGTCTGTGCAGAAAGGAAAACTAAAATAAATGGCAGCAAAGTTACTGCGATTTTCCCAAAAGAAAAATGTGCCGTGCGGTGTGAAAAGTGGACACACGGTTTTATTCCAGGCGATGCGTGTGATATAATTTGTTCAAATGTGATTATTCGCATCCAATTGTCTGTTTTGTGTGTAAATGTTGTGTGGCACCCAAAATCCAAGTCAAGAAAATTTTTTCTGTGTGCAAATCTCAATGGATCTGCGTCTTATTTATTGAATATTCCATCATCCTCCCAAATTTTGTGTCTCGTGGGGCGATAGCACGGCCGCGAGGGCACTCCGGACGACAAGGCAGCGCCAGTGCAGCTCCCGCGACATTTTGTCTTTGCATGGTGTGTTTTGTGTTGAAGAAAATAATGGCGGAGTCGAGAGTGAAAATTCAGTGAAATTCTTCACGTCCATCGAGAGAGCGTCCCGAGAGCCCGAAGAGGGGATAAAAAGTGAGTTCACGGTGGGGCTTTCTGGGATGGAAATTAAAGGGGGTCCCATAGCTCAAGACGGAGCAGTTTGATGACTTTTCACTGAACACCCACCCCTTCTCACCCTCCCGCAGTCCGACATCCTGAGGGAAAACTCTGGTCCTCCCCTATTCTGCCATTGTAGTGGAAAATCCCTCAATGCCAACAATCGCAGCTTTTCACTCTCTCGCTGGGTTTTTCCAGCAGGGAAAAACCACCCTTTTGGACTTTTCACTGCTTGGGAAATTCCTGAAGTTTCGTGAAAAGTAGACTTTCCTTCCCAGAATCACTCTAGATACCCAACGAAGCTCTCTCTTGTCTCTCCATAGGCACAGTTCTTTCTGGTTACTCGAGGGAAGTGGCCATGAATTGAGTCAATTGGTGCTCCAGCAAGAGTGGAATAAGCCAGTGAAATAGACCCCATCAAGGCAGTGAGATTCCTGGAGACAAGACTGTGTCAAGTAAGAGTTTGATTCTGTACAAAATGTTTTAATGCTTTTATTCCGCATCTTGAAGCTTGTAGATAGTTTTGAAAATTTTTATATTATCTACAACTTTTAACGCGTAAAAAGTTAAAATTTTGGTATTTCGAAGATTTTTAGAAGATAAAAATTTCTTTTATCTTTGCATTGTGAGAAGATTCAAGAGATAAAACTGCCCTGGAATTAGAAAAGGGATCTACTTTACGAAAGTTGCGAAAGTTGATAAATGAGATTATAGCAATAATATGGATTGATAAATAGAAATGAAAGTCTTAACAGCTTAATAACAGACATTCATAAAAGCCACTTGTGCACAAGAATAGTTCACTAATTATTAATTAGAGATGCGAATGTAAGAAATGACTTAATTAACGTCATTGAGCATGATATTGTTTCGTTGACAGTCTTTTTCGGCCTGGTTCGCGTGTTGAGGTTCCGGGCATCTTACTTTGAGCTTCGAGGAGGGCGGAGACCGCCAATCAACTGACAACAATGTCTTTTCTGAGCGCTTCCGTCGTGCCATTGCTATTGTCCATCGTAGCACTAGCCAGCCCGACGCTCGGGGTCTGGCAAGAGAATGTGAGACCCAAGCTGTACGTTGAGCTGGGCACTGAGGAGATACTCAGGTTCCAGGGCAACGACACTACCATCGACAACTTCAAGCTGATGTTGAGGGACGGCACCAGTTTGCTCATTGGCGCCAGGTTAGTCGTCTTTATCAGTGCCACTCGATGCAGCCTCTGATCTTGCTCTCGTCTTTCCAGGAATATTGTCTACAATCTCAGCATATCGGACCTCACGGAACAACAGAGGCTCATGTGGTACTCACCGGAGGACGATGTGAAGATGTGCGTTGTGAAGGGGAAGGACGAGGTAGGTTTTCATTCCTTATGCATCACTTTATTCGAACATATCGAGCCATGGGTGAATTGATGTAATTTTATTGGAGAGAAACCCACATAAACCTCTGAGAGCAATATCATTTTTCTTTGTTTGAAAGATACATTAAATGGTGGAATGTTTGAAGATGAATTTTATAACGCGACCTGTTCCATATCACTTGTGAGAATAGACACTTTTGCAGTGGACTGAAAACAATTACGTTATTGACTTGTGAGACTGCAAGATTTGCATGCCAATTGCCATGTCCCATGTCTAATTGAATATTAATATATCATGCAGTGTAAGAGACAGAAATTTCAATGAAAGTAAAAGAAATGTTTCCTAGAGAATCATAAAACGGGGAATTGTTATTGAAATTACATGTTATTGATTAGAACGTAAATCTTTTATCACTTCATCAACTCTTTTTGACGAATTATTGATTGACATGCTTCATGATGCCAATAACTTTTTTGGCAATCAGCGATGACCACGCTAAAAAAGAACCATTTTAAGAGTTATATTAATATTGACAATCCTGAACACTAGAGAGATGAAAATGGGTTAAATTTGAACATCGTATATCCTAATTTTAATATGACATGTGGTAAAATACGATAAAAAATATGGTTCTCGCCATTGTTATCAAAGCTATTATTAACACAAACTGGTATTTGTGAATTATTAGACATACTCTTTCGTCTAATAAAACCTTCATAATCGCTGCATTTCTGATATCAATCTGAAAGAGCAATAGTGGGATTATAATAGCGCGACAGTGTTGTCAAAGGAAGCAACTAAATATAGACTTTAGGGTGGTTCTTGTGAATTTCCGATTATCTGAAAAAGCTGCAGTCTTGTTGTGGTGGAAAAGGTATTGCATATTTATAAATCTTAATTGATTCTTAATTATCTGAGAGTGTTATTTTGGATCATTTGGATAGGGAATTCAATTATAAAATAATATAATAATACTTCTGGAGTATAATTAAAGACAGTTTTGACGAATAAAATAAATCTATATAGGATTGAATTAAGACTAAAAATTGTACATAATCTGCGCACTTTATCAAAAAACATTTTTACATATTTTAATGAAAACCCTGTCAGGATGAGAAATTTTATACTGGAACTTCCCAAACTTTTCAGTTTTTCTTGTCTTAACTGACTTTGTTATATTTGAAATTTTAAAGTGTCCACATTAGCAAATTACCATTTAATTTATTTTAATTGCTTCCCTTTAAGGTAAATAATTGTTTTTCCCCGTATAAAGATAAATATCATTTCGTGGTATTTGAGGTGTTAATTTGCATATAATTTCTGGGTATTTATTCATGACAAACAATCGACATTGTTTCCCACATTCATCACAGATAATCTTAATTCGATTAATGTCAATGCAGGTGAACGGCCGCGCGGATTTTTTCTTATCAATGTTAAATAGTATTTTCATTTTATCAGCCAATTGAGGAGAGAATGAGGAGGGGGGGGGGGGGGTAGAGCAAAGTGAAGTTGTAATGAAAATAAATTGTATCAATTTGAATTGAAAGACATGACTCAGTCACTCTCTGTGTCTCTCTAAAATATATATTTTTGCATATTAATCAAAATTCATGAAATGAATTTTGAATAGAATCTGAGCAAAAATGCTGGATGAATAACTCTTGTGAGGGGCCCGTGAATTGAGGGTGGGTTGGAGTGAATTGGTATGAGATGCGAATCGTCAATTCAGTTGTGTATACTCTTTTTACTGAGACCATGTTAGAGGTATTCAGTGTATTTTGTGTGCAGTTTTATTTGAGTTGGGAAGAAATATGGAGGACTTGTGTTGCAAATGAGCGGAAAATTAGTTGCGAGAAAAGTTGTGTGATATTGATATGGGCGTTTGAGAGCATCTTTAAGTGAGATGCGGGAAGAGTGTGTCAGTATCAGTGATTTTCTTTGATACTTGCTGTATCTTTCGAGCAAGTTTCACGCGCAGTGTGAAGTGGGTTCTTTTTTAATTAATTGCAGAGATGAAACTTGTGATTTCATTTTGACGTTGGAAAGAAGAGTGTGGGAAATTTCTGGAGTTTGGAGGCTAATTTGAAGAGTTTGTGTGGGTCGGTGAATATTCAAGGAAATAATGTGCATTTGATAGGTGAAGAAATTGAATTTTGTTGTTGTCTTGCTTCTTTGCAGGAAGCTTGCCAGAACTACATTCGTGTCCTAGTGGTGCCGAGTCCGGGGAAGCTGCAAGTTTGTGGCACAAATTCATTTCGACCCATGTGTCATTTGTATCAGATAAATGCAAACAATTACACATTGGAAATGGAGAAACCCGGTCAGGCGGTGTGTCCTTATGATCCGCAGCACAACTCCACAGCAGTATTTGCCGGTAAATCATCTCTTCTTTTGTTGCCACACTATGTGATGGGGCTTTTCTGCCATGGGAAAAGTCCCATCTTTTTTGCTTCACGAACTATAATACATACAACTATAAGATAAAATTAAGCGAGCGAGTGGAGAATCCACGAGTGTGAGGTTGTTGGGAGGAAGAAATTGTTATTGATTTTCCCTGGATTTTCCTTTTTCAGACAATGAACTCTATTCGGGCACCGTGGCTGATTTCAGTGGCAGTGATCCAATAATTTATCGCGAACCTCTTCAGACGGAACAATACGACAGTCTCAGCTTGAATGGTACGTGATGATAGAGGCTCTGCCTCTCTCACCTCGCTCTATGGATATAGTTTTTTAATTAATCCCTTCCACTTGTGCAGCACCCAACTTTGTCAGCTCCTTCACGCAGGGGGACTTTGTGTACTTCTTCTTCCGCGAAACAGCCGTGGAGTACATCAATTGTGGGAAGTCCGTTTACTCACGTGTTGCGAGGGTGTGCAAGTGGGACAAAGGGGGACCACATCGCTTTAGGAATCGATGGACGTCATTTCTAAAGTCACGACTGAATTGCTCCATGCCTGGCGACTTTCCCTTCTATTTCAATGAAATACGTAAGTGTACATTCACCGCTATGAAAAAAGTGGTTTGCTTTTGACGAAGCATTTATTCGTAGAATCTGCAAGTAACTTGATTGAGGGACGCTATGGACATTCGAACTCCAAATTGATTTATGGTGTATTCACAACACCGCCAAACTCCATTCCGGGCTCCGCTGTTTGCGCCTTCTCACTGCAAGATATCGCAGATACATTTGAGGGGAACTTCAAGGAGCAGAGCGGCATCAATTCCAACTGGCTGCCCGTCAATAGCGCCAAAGTGCCAGATCCACGGCCTGGGTCGTGTCATAACGATTCACGCACACTGCCAGATCTCACGCTCAATTTCATTAAGACACACTCGCTGATGGACGAGAATGTTCCGGCATTCTTTGGACAGCCAATTCTAATGCGCACCAGTACAATGTACAAATTCACTCAGATCGCGGTGGATCCGCAGATTAAGACGCCAGGAGGAAAGACGTACGATGTTATTTTTGTAGGAACAGATCATGGGAAGATCATTAAATCGGTGAATGCGGACTCGGCGGACTCTAGCAAGAAGGCCACATCGGTAGTGATTGAAGAATTGGATGTACTGGCGAAGAGTGAACCAATCAGGAATATGGAGATTGTGCGAACAGTTCAGTATGGTGAGTATTCTTGTAATGAAAATACAATAAATATTTATCCTAATCAATGCTTTTTAATGCCCTCTTACAGACCAACCCAAGGACGGGAATTACGATGATGGCAAGCTGGTTATTGTCACAGATAGTCAAGTGATTGCTGTAAGACTTCACCGGTGCAACAGCGACAAAATCACGAGTTGCAGTGAGTGTGTGGCTCTGCAGGATCCTTATTGTGCTTGGGATAAGATTCAGGGCAAGTGTCGCTCCCACGGCGCTCCGCGGTGGATGGAAGAGAACTACTATTATCAGAGTGTGGCTACTGGTCAGCACGCCGCTTGTCCATCCGGGAAGATGACGTCGAAGGATGCAAACGCAGGCGAGCAGAAAGGTTATCGCAATGACATGGATATGATGGATTCACACAATCGATTAATGAAGAATCAGCCGAGTGGAGAAGTCATCAATATTATGCAGGATAGCAAGACTTTCGACGGTACAGGTCCTCAAATAACGCCAGATATTATGACGGCGCAGTACTCAGTTGAGACTCTGGTGATGGCTGTGCTGGCGGGATCGATATTTGCTCTGCTGGTGGGCTTTCTTACGGGCTACTTCTGCGGCAGACGTTGTCACAAGGATGAGGATGACAATCTGCCATATCCGGACACGGAGTATGAGTACTTTGAGCAGCGTCAAAATGTGAATCGCATCCAAACGGAGCCGAAATTGCTGCCTCAGGTGGATGAGGTGACATACGCCGAACCGGTGTTGCTGCCGCAAACTTCCAGTCAGAATAAGATGCAAAATTCACCCAAGAGCACACTAAGGAAGCCAATGAGCCTCCATCACGGTGGCAATTCCGACGCTCTCTTCCAGGTTAGACCATCGCACGAGAGTGCTTCTGCTTCTTATGCTAATGCTGATGTGTTCGCCTTCCAGTTTCAGCCTGATGGCTACAATACACGCGACACGTATCGGGGACGAGACAATTTTGGCACTTTGCGCTCCCATCAGGGCGACAATTACCGGCGTGGCGATGGTTTTTCCACGACTCGAAGTGTGAAAAAAGTAAGAGTGGCACAATTTACCAGTAAGCGTTATGATTGATGGGGTCACTTCTGTACCTCTTTCGTTTTCTCGTCCTCACAGGTGTATCTTTGAGACGGGAGTGGGGCGGTTGAGACTAGTCAGGGACTCATAAATCAAAATATGGTAATTTCTTGTGTTGCTCCTAATCATTTCAATTGTTTTACCAATTACACCCTCCCATATCACCACAATTGATTTAACTAAATTTTTCACCTCTGTTTAATCACATTATTCATTAGTTTGCTTCACTTTTTTCTCACTCAACTTAATCACAATATATTCCCAATATATACTCTCTAGGATAGCTGTACTGCCTCAACTTTCACTATATATAACGTTCTATATATCTGTGTTTGTTTCATAAATGTAACCACACATAGCAAGTCCTAATCAACCAGCAATTGACAGTATAATATTTGAGAGAAGAGAAACAAGTAGAGGAAGCACAATTTACTGGTAGAACCGTAGAATTCAATCATTACGGAGATGGTAGAGAAGAATGGACAAATCACAGAGAGACATGAACAATTGAGAGCAATTAGAAATAGAAGACCAATTTTGCTGCTTCCTTTCCTTTTCCCTACACAAAATACACAATTTTTCTCTTTCTCTTTATCACTCTCTCTCTCTCCCATGTATCACATTTTTACACAACTATTAACTTGTAGAACAAATTTTCCCAATTCACCTTTTATCTCTTGAAAAGATGATACATTTCTTTAGTATTTATTATTTTGCTTTTAAATTATTTATAACAAAACACTCGTAATAATTTAGGGCTTAAATACAAATGCAAGAAACAGAAGTCTCGGTCGACTAAGGAGGCAGCCGCCCCGACATGGAATTGGTGAGTGAGATTTGCCAGTGTTGCAGGACATTGTCTGGCTGAGTTCCAGGCAGCCGCTAAATCTGAAATATTGCACTCAAGTAATCTTTCTGCTTGTCTAAAATTCCGTCTGTATTTCAATTGCCAGCCAGACATTGTCTTCAGGTGAAGAGTCCATGAGGCACGTTTGATGAATTGCTTCTTTTATCATTTCCAGCAACGCCACATCGTTCCGATAGTCCGCAAAATTCAAGTTCAGGCTCATCACCAGTCATGTCGCACAGTAGCTCGAGTCCGGCACCGCCATCGAGTAGCCCGAGCCCTCAGGGTAGTTTGAAGAACTGTAGCTATATCTATCGCGATTGATTAATATGTGACGCCGTCGATTCATCATCACTATCACCGGTGAAGACGTCATCCAGGCAGCTGAGGGAGGCGCTGAAAACGTGGAACAGTTTGTGGTCAAGGCGAAGGCGGCGCGAGCGATCGCCGTCGCTGTGGACGCACAATAATCTGCTGATGGAGGACATCGCTGGTGACGGTGACGTGAGATCATCATCGTCCGCATCCACCATTCCGATTGATGAGTTCGTGAAGGGTGGCTGTGGGACTGCAAGTGGACGGAGTGGTGGGAAAAATCGACGCTGCAGGAATAACAAAGCTAATACATGTGATCCGAGGGAGTGTGAGTTGCTTGTTGTTAGAGCATCAGACTGGGATGACGAAAAATGAGATTCTAACATTACATAAATGAACATATTATTAAGAAAAAGAAAATTAACAATATTCCAATGAGAGTGGCGATGAGGTGCCACAGAAGACTTTCACACACGAGCTAAAAAGTGTGTTGTAAAGTGAGTGGAAAAGGTATATTTATTAGCGAGTATGAGAGTTTTTTTTTAAGAGAGATTGTATTCTCAGAGCAGAGCGCATTTTATTTACCAAAGATTTTCATTGTGCATTTATTAATGAATTTGTAACTATTTTATTTGTAACACACGGATTATATTGTCTTCATAGAAGAGCTTTACAGAGAATCTCTGTATAGATTAATTGTACATTTTGACCGGAGTTTTTTTAACAGATTTTTTGTAATATTTGTAAAATATGTTTATACAAGTTTTTTTTTAAACATAAATTTCTTTTTCGATATACAAAAAGAATGAGTTGGATTTAGATGGGCGAATTGAGAGCAAAGAGGAAGAATCAAGCATTAGATTAGTAAGACATAAGAAATACTCACTAAATGAAAAGGATGAAACCATGAGGAAGAAAAGGGAAATTAAATAACTTTATTAGAAATTTTATTATACAAGGTAAGAGAGAGGAAGGAACTTTTTGAAACACAAGTAATAATTAAAAGAAAATGATAAAAATAATTCTAAGAAATATTCACGCATAATATTGTTACATTTAGGAGAAAAAAAGAAACAGTTTGATTGATATAATAAGAAAAGGAGGAGACAGCCCAATATTGATACAGAAATGATAAGAGTTTCGGTTGACGCTGAGTTGAAGCGAGTGGAAACAAATTAAAAAGATAATCTTTTAACTAGAATTTGCTCTTTTATAGCCATTTAGCAAAGTGAGTGCGCGCAAGTTGCGATAATAACATTTAAGGGAGTAAGAAAACAAGAAAATATATACGTATTAGGAGATGGAGGAAGGCATTGTACACACAAAAAAAAGGAAGTAAGCTAGGACAAAAACAAGTTATGAGAGAGCATCTCATGTTTTCATTTTCATTCAATGCTAAATAATATTAATTCTAAGAAGCTATACTTGAATTTATTAAGGAGGAAAATGCAAATATATATATATTTAATCCATGACGGGTGAGAAGAAAACATATTTGAATATAAAGATTGCATTTTATGAATAGCAAAATGAAGGATTGTAAATACGTGAAACTTTATTACAAAAGTGCAGAAACAATTCATCCACCCATTGAGAATTTAAGGAAAAAGCATCTTCTTTTTATGATGTGAAAATGGCACTCTTTAAGACCTTTTCTTTCTCTCTGTAATATACTCAACATTTACACAAGTTTCCTCTCCAATTTGTCCACCCATCAACCGGCCACTGTGTTTTATGTTCCTTTTGACAAACACCTTTTCAACAATTGTAAAAAAAACGGCGGCCTCTCAAATCGGAGACGTTTTGTATGGTGAATTTTTTGAAAGATGTAATTCAGCCACGAGGATTCATATTCCTATAGAGAATGGAGAAGTGAAAGATTATGGTAAAAGCTTGGAGCATGACTACAGGATTGCAAATAAGGCAGGCGATTGAGAGAAAACAATGGGCCCAAGAGAGACAGTTAGGGAAATTTGGTAGATGGGAAGGCTTATTTCCATTTTAAGAAAGAAGACAAGAAAGATTACAAATTTAAAAGAGTATTATGCTTCATACCAAGCATATTGCCGCAAATCTGACTTTGTAATGAAGGATTGTTTTGACGATTGAAGTTATCCGATAGTGATATAGTGACGCATAGTCAGAACAGAGAAAAAGAGTTGACTATCCAAAAAAGGTCTCCATTTGAAAGGTCGCCACTGAATGTATTTCCCTAAGTAGCGAGTTCTCCGCAGTGTAATATGAAATGAAAAGTGACAAGAAAACTGATGCACAAAGACGAAAATGAAAAGTCAAAAGAATTTTGTACGAAAGCAAAAACATTGCCGTTGATAAAGTTCAACAATTGTTGATTGTTTCTTAAATTGTGAATTTTTCAAGATATATTTTTCAGCCAGTCAATGAAGGCAAAGCATAAAGAGGAGAACTATAGGTGAAATATGTTGTTAGGTGAGAAGAAAGGAGGAAATGACGAGATTTTCTCTTTTTGTAAATAAGGAAAGAAGAAAAGAGGGAGTGAATAACAAACCAACTCATGCACTAAATTAAAAATGATAAATGACAAGTTATTGAGAAGAAATCATAGCGAGTAGTGGTTTTTAAATAATAACAATGATAGAGAAAATGGGAGAAAAGGAAGAAAAATATATTACAATATATTTAGAGGTATTTTATTTGATATTTAAAAAAAGGTATATTGTTCAAAGTTCAGTCAAAGGCAAGACGAATGCAGTGGGGAAAACGTTACCAATTAACGAGGGAGAGGAAGTAAAGTCATTGTAAAGCATTTTCGCTATGATGAAACATGGGGAAAGAGGATGAAACAAGCAAAAATAAAATTTAAATTATTGACAGAAAAATGAGAAGAAGAAATATATTATATTACGATGAGGTGAGAAACTTACTAAGAATATTAGAATATAAATTATATAAAGCCATATATTTATATAATTAATAAGTCATTTATAATATGCAAGTGCTTCTTACAAATATATTAATGAAAGAAAAGGATACTGCTTAGATGAGTAGAAAGTTTTGATGTGTAAAGATTTTACATTTTCATTTTAGTTTTACAAAACGATAAAGAGTGTTTCATTTTTGCTCCATAACATAGAAATAATAACAATATTATAGTAAGTGAAGAAAATGCGATAATTCAAGCATTTCTTGAAGAAAGTGTAACATTTTTACCATGAAAAATAATACAAGTTATTCAAAGCAAAAGCAACAAAAAGGGAAAAAATATTCAAAAGTTAGTAAGAGAATAATTAGAAATTCTTTAAAGAAGCAAATCCACAGTGAAATCTTCCATGATTTGAGTTGAAATGAATCTGTTTAATTTTCCCACTTTTCCCACATCCTTTTCGGGAGTAAAAATACACATGTAGATGAGGTGAAAAAGCCATGAAAAAGTTATAAAAATATATAGTGGTTTACATTTTAGGATTTTACATTATTACATTATTATTATTGAATAGATTTATTGATAAGAATGCAGTCAATTGTATAGTGAAGAAGAATGAAAAAAAAAACAACCTAAACTTGTAGTGAATTATTAAAAGCAAAAGAAGAAATATTAAAAGAAAATCATGTGAAGAAGCATCAAATAATTTTTCGAAAAATACAAAAAAAATCATGAATCTCAAACTAGAAGACAAGAATGAAAAAAAAAATTCCATTGAAGAATTACCACGTTTTTTCGACATTCTCTTGAATAAAACTGAACGAAACCTCTAAATAGAACTATAAAATAGTTTTAAACACTTTAAATGATGAAAAATGAAGTAATTAAACCTTAATAACTATAATGAAAAACTATTAATATTTCCATAAACATGCAAACACGAAGATGAAAACGAGGAAAAGCATCAGATTTCTAAAAGGGAAATTGCAATTTGGTTTTGAGGCTGAATCAACACTTTATTTTCGATACAGAGTTCGCAATTGTATCCACTGAATCAGGTTTTTAACTAAATGAAATATATGAAAAGCAAATAGGAATGCAATTAAAAAAGATTCTAAATGGTAGTTTTCACATGATGGAAAGAGCATACAAATACAAATACGAAGAAAATTTATTTATTGACACAATTTACTAATTCTGACTATTGGTAGCGATTTGTTGATATTCCTGATTATTCAGTTAATTTCTGATATTAATGCTGTCTTGAGCAATAGCCTAAAGATGGCAACTGAAACTTTGCAGCGAATGATCATTTTTTTTGCAAAAAAACCATCATGTGGGAAAAGTTAACTGAATTTCTTGAGAGAAATGAAACAGTTGGGTATCAAACATGGTGAACTCTGTGAGAACCAAGAAGTCTTTTTGGTTTAAGCTTCATATTTTATAATTGTACAAAAAAAAGTTTTCCTTTTGGGCGTTGAAAGCAATGCAACGCCAAGACACAGTGTAATAATTCCAAAATTGAAGATAAAAAAAAAATCATGAAAGACTGAAATGATATTAAACAATAACCAACATTACTTTCTATTTTAAGTTTCTATAAATGTCTAGTGACACGAAAGTGGATAAAAAAGTGTATGTAGAGTGGCAAAAAGCACATCAAATTGTATGATTCTGCGTTCAAAGACACGAAGATGAAGATGAATTCGACTAAAAAGATAATGTAATGAGTACAAAAAAGAAACTTGTTTAATGAATGTGAAAAATCTCAAATCCACTGAGAAATTTCCTTGCGATGCAATAAGACAAAATGAAAAAAAAATACTAAAGAAAATATTGAGGTAAATTGTAGAAAGTCCAGCGAATTATTTCACTTGTTATCGAATCTCAATTACACGTCATTTGTTTCTACTCAATTTTTCTTGGTTTTCCCTGAAATTGTGAAGAAAAAGATCTAAAAAAAAGACACAGAAATACTCAAAAATAAATGCAACCTTAGGAAAAAGAAGATTTGTAAATATTGGGAGGCAAGAAACAACTTCTTTATTCTTTTCACATCTTCTTTATCATTCACTTGTTGCATGAATAATGCGCAACATCACTTAGAAATATTTGCATTTAACGACGACGATGAGGAGGAGAATAGATAAGATTGAAGAAATCCACAATACGTATTCAGTGAAAAAGAATTCAGCTAGAAAATGAAAGCGTTGTTATTGAATTTTTCTTAAAATAAAAACCAGTGATTAAAAACTGACGATATAATGATAAATTTGAAGTCACACACTTACTTTTCTCCCCCGCAACGGATTGACTGATTTTTAATTCACAGAAAAAAAATGATTTTGCAGAAGTAAAACTCAGACAAATTAAAAAAAGACACACATTAGAAATTCTATTGATAAACATTAACATTAAAAAATACCTATTTCATAAAAAGGAAAAATATTATTGCATAGTCGAGAGGAGTGAATTAGGAGGAACTCATAATTTTTCATACCAAATGCAAGTAGAGACTTTCATTATTATCATTAAGTAACATTTAAATGAGGCGAGGTGGTGGAAAAAGGAGGAAAACGGACGTGGAGAAAGCAAAAGTAAATAAAATTATTATTATAAATTATGTAATTGAATTAAGGAACGAATTAGAAAACAAAAATTAATTAAATAAAAACCAAATTTCACAAAAGCAAATGAGTTTTTAATTTTTTCATATTCAATTAGATGTTTTCACTGCAAAGTTTTGAAGGTGTTTGATCTTCGAATATACCAACAACGTAAGTATTGAATACAAAATAAGATACTCACCATACTATATGCTTAACTAATTGAATTTTTGCCGGATCTCAACTCACGAAGCAGTAAAAAGTCATAATTACTCTTTATATAATATTTATTAAAATTGTGCTGCTTAAATCGAGAATTTTCTCACTGAATCATTACAAGATGGTTTGATTTGTGCACGCATGCGCGTCCAACTAAAGTCTATCTCTTAAGAAATGTCCTTAGAAATAATTTAATAGGGTATTTTTTTTTGTAAAGAAAAAGATTATCCGTCTATTTCATTAACTAATTCATCGTCTGCATACTTTTGTATTTTACTTTAAATGTGCCAAAAACACTCACATTATATTAGTTTATCCTTGCGCTCATTTGGCCAAAATGGGAAATTCTTACGCTCGACGCTCAACGGCGACATGTGAACAATCCTTATAGTTTAGTTGCTAAAGATCCTGTTTCTCTCAGCTACATTTCTCATCTTACCGTAGAAATTCATCTCTTGTAAGTAGATTGAAAGTTTCACTATACCAACATTTAAACTTCATGATGGGTCTACAATGTATTTTTTCAGCTATATTTTCCACTTATATTTAGGTACTTAATCCTACAAACACTTACATTGTAGAGCAATACTGTAATTCTGTAAAGTTAAATGAAATGAATTCAGTGCGGATTTACTGCTTCTCGCCTACAAATTCATTCGTCAGTTATAATTGTTCATGTATTAATTCAATTTTTAAAAATTTCTTTTACTCTTGTAGTTCACCCTGTTATTTTCCATTATTTTTTTTTTATATAACTTCACCTCCCACTATAAAATCTTCTCATCAAACTTAAATAGCGAAAAAATACCCTTTCAATTACGGACATTTATCCAATTGCTCAATCATTGTTGTTTCGAAAAATATAAAATGAGAAATTGCTAAAAAATCTCTCGTCTTATCGTCTAACAAAAAAGATGTATAAAAAATGTGTAAATGTGTGTATAATGTATCGAGGGAATAAAATAATTGTCGAAAGATGGGACATTTTTGCACCTTTTTCACAGATCCGTGTCATACCAGGCGGCGGCCTGGTTGTCGGCGGCCTGTGGCGGCGATGGCATAGCTTCAAGGTGCTCAAAGGACAGCTCTCCCGCCCCCATCTCACCCACGTCCATGTCCATGCAGTAGGGCGACGTCGGATTGGCGCCCGGAGGCCCAATCCCGCCACCAATCTCCAGTCCCTGCATCGAATCTATCGGGAGAGTGTCGTAGCCTGCAAGCAAACGAAACAAGTCAGCAATCTAGACACATAGTCAGTCAAAGTTTAGCTAAATCTGCTAAAAAAAAATAGGAGCCATGCAGGGTAAAGAAGTAAAGCAAAAAACTCAATATAAATCCATTAAACACTCAGAACTAAAGAATAATAATAAAAGAAAAATGATAACAAAAGAAATATTATTACTTTGTTCTCTTAACATACACAGGTTATTCACCTAGGAAAACCCTTAATGTATCTTTGCTCGCATGAGTTGAGAAGAAATGAAGATGGGTTAAACAGAGATTAAAGATAGGATGACTCAAGTTTTTTTTTGAATTTGCAATGAGTTATTTTGCCGGTGAACTTTTTGCTTTATTCTTTTTTACTTTTTAGTGATGATATATGTTAGGCTGGCTTAGCTAGAACGATAAAGAAGAGAGAAGAGAATTGTTTTTTTTTTTTTAATCCAATCACCTCTTATCAATAAATGTCAGTCAACTGTCAAACAATGCCTGTTCAAAAATCACCTTTTTATATGGATATTAGTAGTACAGCAATATTTTTTTGGCACGCTATGCCATTGATTTGCAACTACTCACCTTGCTGATAAGCTCGTCCACCGTGAGAACTGTGAACACTCGGAGGACCCTGTCCATAGAGGCCTTCATAGGCTTGATCGGGACCCAGCATGTCCTATATTGAGGCGGAATTGACAAGGAACCAAAAGTGGAACACAACCAAAAAACAGAAAGAAAGAAAATCCAGTCAATTTATCTCAAATTTCACCAATTAAATAAATCCATTCTAATTTTTCATTTCTACCCAACATTTTTGTTTTTGTGTAATAAGAGAGAAGAAAAACAAACTAAAGGACATGTCATTCCCCTCTGGGCACACAATCTTTCACAATTTTTTTTACACACAGTCTCAACATCAATATACAATCACAAAAATCAGATTCATTCACTCACCTGCAAATCCGGTCCCATGCCTAGTTCGGCATTGTTCCACATATTGTTCTCATCTCGCAGGAGCGAATTTGTCAGCTCCATGGAGAGACGCTTCTTGTAGTCTTGAGGCTTGTCCTCACTCATGCGGAAGAGCACAGCGGCCGCATATGTGGCCACACCTTCATTGCGCGAATGAAGGAGCTCAGTAAGGGGCGCTGTGGCGCCCTCCTGTTCTATCATCTCGGCACCCTCCTTGTCGGCTGCCAGTTCGCAGAGAACTCCAGCAGCAACACGCTGCAAAATAACCACAAAGAACATTGTATTATTGCATAAGTTCACATATTTCATAATCAATTTTAAACTTCAGGAAATTCATTTAACGTTCGACACAAATCTCATCAATTAATGAATAAATCTCACCTGAATATTCTCAATCTCGTTGAAAAGGAGTTGCACAAAGATGGGAATGACGGCCTGTTGGCGAATAAGGGCGCGATTATGGGACTCTCTGGCGAGAATGTGCAGCGCCCCGACAGTTCCCTCTACAATCTCCTCCATCCGGACGCCATCGGCATAAGCGCCCGGCTGCTGTGACCCTGTGCTGGCCACTGAGTTTCGTTGCTGTCAAAAAAAAAAAAAATAAATAAATACACACAATTTCATCAAACACCGTGGCTCAGAATCATGAGATTGAGAGACTCACCCTCTGTGTATCCTGGAAGGCTCTCATGAGAAGCCTAACAAGGTGATGAATGGCGCCGTGCTCCCTCAGCGGAGCATGATTGGCTGAGCAGAGCGCGAGATTCCTAATCAGCCCGATCACCGCCTTGATGAGTGGCCAGCGACTGGGCGGATGAAGGAGCTTCACAATAATAGGAAGCCCATGATTGATGCGCACAGCATTCTGGGCCGCCTCGCTCTCCACATGGCGCGATGTGAGATGACGCAGAGCACAAACGGCCGGCTCTGTGATCTCCTCTCGGTCACCAGCATTGAAGATTGTGCGTACCAAAGCGTCCACTCCGCCCACTTGACACACCGTGATCTTGTTCCTCTGGTTGTTGCACGTCAAATTGGACAAGATGCCAGCGGCGCATGTTACCACATTCACATCTGTGGACGCCAATACCTGCACCAGTGACTGCAGCAGTCCATCCAGTCCATCCACCTTTGTTGCGGCATCCGACAGATTTCTCAGCGTCCAGAGGCAGTTCTGCACGAGACGCTGCGACGGATTGCCCAGATGCATCGCCAGTGCCTGCATTCCGCCAGCATCAACAATTGCTGGCTTATTGCTCGAGCAAACGGACAACACTTTGAGCACGCGTGATGTTGTCCACAACAGCTTCTCATAATCATACGAGCGCATAATGCGCACCAATTCAATGGGACCCGTGGAGGCCAGAATGATGAGTTTGCTCTCTTGATTACCGTACGCCAAAATTTGCAGACAGTCAGTGACGATCGCCAAAAATTTGACATTGTTGCGCTGCAAGAGCGCTACCATCTTCTGCAGTCCACCTGCAAGTCTCACTGCCATTTTGGAACCGTCCTGATGCAGCAACAAATTGTGGAGTGTCGTAATCGCATAGAAGAGCACAGATTCAACGGGGGATGAGAGCAATTTCACCAGTGCCGGAATTCCACCACTCTTGAATATGGCCAATAGACCCTGGCGATGATGGGACAAATTGTGCAGCGTCCCCACGGCGCCTTCGCGATAAAGGAAACAATACCAATTAGTACAATCTTTGTATAGAAACCATCCCCAATCTTACCTCAAAGGGACCCTTACTAAATACACGGATAAGTCAAATCCCTTTTAGCTAATCCCCCAAAATGATACGCACACCACCCACGTACCTTTAGTTGTCTCCAAGTCGTTGCTGTTAGAAATGGCACGCACGAGAGCCGCCACCATTTGCGGGCTATTCATGATGGCATGCCTGGAGGCTTCCTTCTTTGACAACTGATGTACCATCATTGCCGCCTGACTCACCACCACCTGATCCTCATCGTTGAGCAACTTGATCAACTCCGGAATGGCTCTGGTGGCCAGATCGGCGTCATCTTGATAGTTAATCAAGTTCACCACGGCGTGTTTCAACATCTGCGATGGTTCGGACAAGCGCTGTACCGCCGTCGGCTGTTGCGGATCAAACTGTGTCGATGGAATCTCAATGCCTTCCTCCAGAGTTTCCGGAAACATGGCAGCTCGCACCCGTTGTGATCGCGTCTGACTCAACTGTTGATTGATGTCATCCACCTGATCTTGGGTGAAGTTCTGCGTGAAACCCTGATCCAGATCAAACATCAGCGGATCCCCATCCATCTCGTCATCTTCCTTGCCACTGAGCGATGGGACTTGCGTCACGGCACCCGAGTGGATGCCAGAATCGGCCATGTACGAGTTCTGCTGCCACATCAACGTCTGCTCTTTGGCTGACGCCATCGGCAAGTCCGGCGGATTGTATTGGTTATGCGACACTGCAAAGAGAAAAACACAAAGATTTGAGAAAAAGGCTAAAACAAAATAGTATAAATAACAAAATTTAAAGACTTGAGACACAGACAGAAGAATTACGAAGACAACTTATTAGATTAAAAAAAAATTGCAATGAGGAAACCCAAGAATTACAGCAAAATTGTTTCAAGTGTGAATTTGCAAAAAGAAACTCTTGCCACAGAATTTGAATGAAGTGCACGAGCCGAATATCCCTCTAATTTCGTCAAGTAAAACATAGTCTAACGACCGTCTAATGTTCAAATAGTGCTTGAATCTATATAGCGAAGCACTTGTCAATTCTATATCAAGTCTGATTAATCATTCACAATCTTAATTGACATTCTCTACCCTATTCTTTAAAATTTCCCTCTAATTACTGAAAATTTGAAGGTAGTCAAACGGAGACGCCCCGATTATTAAGCTAAATCCACCCTCCACGCTATTGATTGAAAATCCTTGGCAAAAGACTCGTCAAAACAGAATGGGTGAAAGCTCTATGAATGTTTCAGACACTTTATGCACTCCGGCGAAGCGAAAACATCAGCGTCTCACTCGCAAAGAGGAGGAATTTCAATGTTCTCGATGGCTCTCAGGAATTGCAATTAAATGGTCACAAGTATTGTGTGTATGGCAAAAAAATGAGAGAGAATTTAAACCCAGAAAAATCAATACATAACTCCTCAACGAAAATCCCCGGCATCTCTCTTTTCTGAGCGATGGTTGGGCGCGCGTGCTTTGGCGAAAAGCTGAAAGGCGATTCTGATTGCAAGAGGAGTTTTCACACAGAGTTTCAAAAGGGGTTGATTTTCCACCCCTTTTGAGCGAATCACACTCGTTCGTCTCTTTTTTTCTACTTTTCTCGCTTTCCTCACATGCACTAATGAAGCTCATGACGATGTTCTTCAATATGTATTTTCTATCCCACCCACACAATCATCTGAGATATAAGGCTATGAACTCGTTGGATAAACTTAATATTTCAATACATTTCTTTATCCTCTTATTTGCATCACTGATATTATCTTTCAGAGTTTAGCTTCTAAATATATGAAAAAGAGATTTGGGCTACAAAAATCTCGGAAAGTGTGTGATTTATTTGTTGAACGCGATTTTTTCCCAGCGCAAAAAGAGACGAAATGGGAAAAAGAGCGAGATTGCGAGTCAAAGAAGTAGTATTTAAATGCATGGGAAAGAGAAAATCTGCATGAAAATTCATCTCTCAAAAGGCGACGCGTGAATCTAAGCCCACTCTACGAATATCCACCCAAAGTGGGTGGCGCGAGTCTCACAGGAAAATGAAAATCCCGGGAAAGTGACAAAAAGGATTCTCTGCCGTTTGATGTGCTCTTTGGAAGCGCGACATAGTTTTTCTACCACTTCTTTGAGTCACTCTTTCCAATGATTCATTGAAAGTTTCTGAGAATTGTCTCGCTAATGCGGAGCCACATACTTACTCGTTCGATTGTGCTGCTGATAGCTCATGGTACGGCGAAGATTTCACACCTAAAAGAGAAGAAATAAACAGATTAATTGGTAAGCAAAACACAGTTAGTAGAGATCAAAGAAGCGCCCCACGGAATCACTGTTTATTTTGATTAAATAGGTATCTATCGACTTTTTCCACACATCGCCTTTGTCTTGCGCCCCGACGCGCTGAATGCCGGCCAGATAGATGATCCAATTTGGAATAAAACGGCGGAGTTGGACCAGAAGTTGAGGAGTATAATTTATTTTTGTTTATTTGTTTGACTCTCTTCACCGCCCGGAGGGAGTCTTATGCCTTCTTGCCTCCTTCTAGACACCCTCTCATGCATGCGAGAGTCCCTCAAACCCATCTCACCCTCACCCCGAAACCTCGAGAATATTTTCACTCTGCATCCAACAAGCTCTATCAATTTCTAGAGGTGAAAAACTGTCGCGAGAAAATTCCTTATCTCGCCTCACTGAGAGGACCAGCCATTTTGAATGTGTGGCTCCGGGCTCTCCAATAGACTCGCAGCCTCCCGACACACCCCGACATTTCGCCCCATTTTCCCCACAAAATATCCCCTCAGCTTAGCATTCTCCATCGGAAATCACTTCACACAACCCCAAAGCACTTACCGTTGACCAATTGGTGTGGAAATTATGCAGGAGATGTGCAGAGAAGTTGATTTATTTTCACACTCACAGCAAAAAAGCACAACAATCAATTACAATGGCTGCAACTGAGACTGCTTATAGAGCGAGCCGCTCACGCGCTGCGAGCGCTGAGTGATTTCGATAATTCCGAATTTTGATTGCGCGCGCTATCTGATTCTACGGCAATAAATTTTTCCAGCACATTTTGCTCCCCATAGTTGGATATTAACCAAGATGTTGTGCACTTTCTTGGAATGGGCTTACAATTTGTGATTCTACGCTAAATAAAACATGATTTATGAACCTTTCAGGAATTTCATCTCACACAGTGAAAGTGGATTCTCAAAATCTTCTAATCATTAGTGAATCTTCTAATTCACTGCATCCACGATTTTCATCAATGATGGGGATTGTTTGATTCATCAGGAAATTTAGTTTCCTGATAACCATCAGTCATTTTCAATGTAATATGAGGGCTGAGCGAGGCTAAGAGAATAATTTCAGCCGGGTTGATTTTCGAAATTCACGCCTGGCAGTCCATTTTTGAACGTTCATCGGGCAATACTAACTGGGGAGGCAGGAAAAAGTGGCTGATTGTGTGTGAAAGTTGCGGAAATTCCGTGAAAATCTTAGAGTGTGACTGATTTCAGTAGGCGGAGGTGAATCTTGAGATATCCTGGGACATTCTGTGCGTGTTGGTCTGGGCGAAAAAGTACTACAAAGTGTGATAGTGAGGCTCTGAAAAATCCACGGTAGCGATGTCAACTCCAGCCCGTCGACGACTCATGAGAGATTTTAAAAGGTGAAATTTCCCACATTTCCCGAGGTTTTCACGTTCAAGTTCGACGCCCATGTTCTTTTGGAACATCCGTCCGTGTGTTCTAGGTGGAAAGTGGCAGAACTGTGCTCTGGATGGGAGAGAAAAGTGGGCGAGAAGAAAGTAGAAGAGTGTCAAAAAGTAGCACGCAAAATGGCTTCCGCAAAAGTTTTCAAGGGTGTTTTTGTTGCCAATCTCCGATCGATTTTCCTGACTTCTTCTCGACTGCTTGAACCTCTCATCGAAGCCTCTTCTCTTGGGACATGTGGAACGTGTTGCTAATGCGGTCTCCGGACGCCTCTCTCTTGCAGACTCCAGGAAGATCCCCCGACTGGAGTGTCCGGAGCGCCCACGGACAACAACATCATGATCTGGAATGCTGTGATATTCGGACCACATGACACACCCTTTGAAGACGGCACGTTCAAGCTCACGATAGAGTTCACAGAGGAGTACCCGAACAAGCCGCCCACTGTACGCTTTGTCTCCAAAATGTTCCACCCAAATGTCTACGCCGACGGGGGCATCTGCCTGGACATCTTGCAGAACAGATGGAGCCCGACGTACGACGTGTCGGCCATTCTCACTTCAATACAGGTGATTTCATCCGTATTTTTATCCCTGACTCACGCAGATCTCTTTGTCCAGAGGCGCGTGGCGGCCTTGTGGCCAGGAAAGGCCTCGAAAGTCTGTGAATTGTTAATGTCCAGCGGCCCCAATTGGATATCAATTTGGCTGCCGGCTGACCTCGACGGTATCGATTTATCTGAAGTGCCGCCGAACCCTTTATTGATAAGGAAGTGGTTCATTTCCTGCATGGGAATCGCATCTTCTTCGAAATGGAGCTAAAGCCAGTGATAGACACGAGGGTTTAATCTCGGACACTATCTTTGTTGAGAAATTTGAATTGGCTTCTGTGAAAGTGCATTAAAATTCTTTTAGTTGACAATTAAGAATGCATCTAATATTGATTCTTATTTTGTCTTTTCAGTCACTGCTTAGTGATCCCAATCCAAATTCTCCGGCCAACTCAATGGCAGCGCAGCTCTACAAAGAGAATCGACGGGAGTACGAGAAGCGAGTGAAAGCTTGTGTAGAACAGAGCTTTATCGATTAGTCATCGTCTGCAGAAGTCTCTATAATTCTCTGGTGGTTTTGCGTGGCTCACGGCGGAGGATTTCGAGGCGCGTGCGGAGTCAGCTGGACTGGAGGTGTTTCGTTAAATTATGTAATAAAATGATCCCTGCTTCCCCCAAAGTCCCTTCTGTTTTGTCCCCCATGATATCTGTTGTCTCAGTATCCCTACGAAGTGGAAAGTAATAAAACATTTAGAGTAATCGCAACTCTTCTGGTCTACTGATCGAATGGATGTCATAATAGAATTTCTTGATAACTCCTAGAGCATTATACAAGATGAATATTATAATGGAAGGATAAAATATTAAATTAACTTTTAGAGTCGTGAAGAATTGGAAAATAAAGTAAAATTACAAAATAAACCTGGATTTATTGGGAGGTGGGTTTAAATTCTACCAGTACAACTGTGTAATCTACCATAACTTGCTGGTATTACAGGGATTTACTCAAATCATTCAAGTAGCAGCTAAAAGAAATTGGTGATGTAGGCCAGTCCGTAGTATCCGGCCACCAAGGAACTGGCTGCAAACAAGAGGACCACAATCATACTGCCTATGAAGCCACAAATCACCAAAGATCCAGTTGTTATCAATGCGCCTGGAAGTGCATGGAAAATTTAATCGTTTCTGAAAGGTGATTTTCTCCATGTGGCACTTACCCTCAACTATCACGAGTCCCGTGAAGCCAAAGACAACTGAACACATGACAAAGAGAAAGAAGATTGTAATGGGAAACGTTGTGGTCAGGATAACTGCCAGAGCCGCGACGAATAAGAGTGGGTACTCCTTTGAGAAATGCACTAAATGTTGAAGGACATCTTTCAGACAGAGTTTCTTCAGAGCTACATCCATTGCAGACACCACGAGATCGTCTAGAAAAGTCATGCAGAATGAGGAACTGCCTGGTCAAGGAGTATGTATTTTTGTTGTTTGTTGGGGTTCTCGTACAGGAGGCGACATCGTCTATTTGAGGTTAGGTTTTAGCGAAAAATTCGGCCGTTATTTTGATCATACTATTTTTCATCGCGACTTTCTTTTCGCGCGAAGTCACAATAAACCAACTGTTCATTCATTTCGCACGTTCTAATTGTCAATTTTCTGTGCAAAAGTTGAAGAAAAATGAATTGCAGTGCAATTGGCTGTGAGAATATCCAGGGATGTAATCCCCACGTCTCCTTCCACCAACTCCCACACCACGAGAGTGAGAAGGTGGTGAGGAAGTGGAGGAAAATCTTGAAGAAGTCGTCAGGTATTGAGAAGAAGATCATCAGAGTGTGCTCTGACCACTTCCTGCCTGACGATTTCCACCCCACTTCCCGAGCTCTGCAGGGAGAGTGGAAGTGCAGAAGGAGATTGAAGAAGGGAGGTAATGATTTATATACAATGCAGGTTGTTCTTTTTTATTATTTCATCTATAATAATTTTCAGTTTTCCCGACGAAAGTTGGGACATCTCCAGAGCTGAGCCGGGCTCATCCAGAGGCGAGTCTGGACCTCATCCAATCTCTCAACCCAGAGATTGCAATTCTATGTAAGTTTCAGAATAGAAATATGTGTAAATTGATTGACTTAAATGTGCTCTCGTATTTCACAGGGATCATTCCTACGCAAAGATCATGCCCTGCGGTAATGGAGATGAGTTTGAGGAGAGAACTGCAGTCTTGAGAGACGAGGATGAAGAGCTGAATGATGTGATCCGCGATGAAGCCGGAAGTGACAAAGAATCGGAAGTAGACATGCTCTTCGACAACACAATCGAAATTATTTCGGATTATGAGGAGACAGTGGAAGATCAATCGATTGATAAGTTATTTTTTTTATAATATTCAATAACTCTATATGGATTTCATTAATTTTTGCGAGAAAGTTGAATTTTACTTCCAAGATTCCACGATTTTCATCTCACTTTTAAAGTGAAAAAAAAATGTTCTAAAGACACGTGTGAATTTATTAATGAAAATGTGGACTGCAGCAGATATTCAAAAGATGTCTTAAATACTTATGTGAAGCAGAGAATTAGAAACAAAATAATTTACCAAAATAATCACTTAATTGAGAAGGAGAGAAGGGCGAATATGTATAGGAAAAAAGGGTGGGCGGCTTCACAGGAGCAAAAGAAAATACAAACATTCACAACTTGAATAAAATAATGAAAATCCGTGAAAAAAGAATTGTTTAAATTTAAATTCCCGCGAATTCACTTCACCGCGAAACACAAATTTAACTATACATCTTCTTCTTCTTAAAATGGTCGCTTGTCGCCTCCTGTACGAGAACCCCAACAAACAACAAAAATACATACTCCTTGTCCTGGTCAGAAATTCTCTCAAATATACTTACAAACATAGCCAGGGAAGCTAAGCCACGTGCATTCCTGAAACTTCTTTGGTGAGTTGCTCATTGTTGGCCGCTGGGGATAATTTCAACAAATCGACGTGCACAGGAAGACGAAGGAAGATCTACTGAGGAGTATCAGAAAATTTTCCAAAATCTCCATGTGATTAACGGTTTGTGATCGAACAAAAAGGCGCCATTCTCCAGGGGTGGCGCTGTCTCTGATAAGGAGCTATTTGGCGTATGCGCGACGTCATGCGTCATTTGCCGAACGTGTTCTTGCAGAGTGTAGAAGTGCCGCATTTCATTGGGTGTTACACACTTGATTTTACACCAATTTACGAAGGAGTTCAACAATAAATTTCCATCAGTCGACGCATAAAAGTGCCTTGAAGGTATTGCAGTTGAAGTTCAGTCAGGAATTGAAGTATATTTGCGACAAATCGGCACAAAAAAGGTAAGACAACTCTCCATCTTTAATTTTCACCGCTATGCCAAATTATCGCATTTTATCACTATCATTTCGCTCTTGCACGATTAATTTCACATAGCATTGGGTGTATCAGATAACCACCTAGTATTTGCTGTTAATTCCTCACCATTTGGTGCTTTTTGTGTGGACTTGTTCAGTCATTTTTTCTCACTCGCTCTTTTGACTCTGGAGTGTGCTCTTGACCTTTTGTCCCCTTTATTTTATGTACACATTTTTTCACTCATTTGCACACAATTTTATTATATAATTGCATTGTCGTTTGCATTCAGAGCTTTTTGGGTTTATTGGTGTGTATTTCATAAAGAAAATTTGTTAAGAAAGTGCCTCTGTTTGAACAATTACAGACATTAGAGAAGAAAGATGGGTCTTAAAGAGGTGAGTTTTCATTGGACAGACTGTGAAGAAGAGTAGATAATGGAGAAAATCAATGAATTGTTTTACAGGATTTTGATAAAGCCGCTGAGGATGTGAAGAAGCTGAAGGCCTCGCCCTCAAATGAGGATCTCTTAGAACTTTACGCTCTATTCAAGCAAGCAACGGTCGGAGATTGCAATACCAGTAAGAATTCCTTCTTGTTAAAAAGACTCCAACAAGAACTGATGATCTTCTCTTATTAGGCAAGCCGGGGATGCTGGATTTTAAGGGGAAGGCGAAATGGGATGCCTGGAATGGCAAAAAAGGTGATTTTCTGTCATATTTTCCCCTGAACCTCTCTAAAGTCTCGCATTAACTTGCATTTTCACCCAGGACTCGGTACGGATGACGCTATGAAGCAATATGTGGAGAAGGTGACCAGCCTGATCGGGGAGATTGGCCTCGCCTGAACACCTAGACAGGAATTAAAGCACTTTCTTCAGCCATGGGCATTTATTTGGGAGCACTTTTTTATACCATTAATCTTTTTGTTATGCAATGAATTTTTGTCATGAAAAAAGCTCTCTCATGAATTGTACAAAAGATCAGTCTTTCCGGTTGGACCACAAATCTCTCAACGTCTAGATGGAGAGCGTCGTAATGCCGGGAATGTAGAGATATTTGTCGTTCTCTATTGTGATCTTTGCGTCTCTGGCATCGATTGTGTAGATTTCGGGCTTTGCGCTGATATCCACGGATCTCCGCACGCTGAATAAGGAGAAGCGGCGTTTTTCACTGTGAGTTACTTTCCTAGACGCTCGCAGATTGACTCGCAGGGCGATCAGAATAACTACGGCGACTAGGACGCCAGATGATATTGCCACAATGGTGAGAATTTCGTGAGCTTCTCCATCGGAAGACACTCTGGCTATGCCTGCAAGAGATTTTGCAGTCATGATATCAAATATTTGTTCGCATGGTTCTGATTAATCTCTCTATTTGTACGATTAGATTGACTTTGAAGTACTTGGAATTGTTTTGCAAAAAATACAGCGTGTTTCAAAAATATTGCCTTGAAATAAATGAAATGTTGTACCCTTTTTACTACTAAAATTATCAATTTTGGGTATTTACGTTTATTCTTATCTTTTATGCGGAGTAGGTAATATATTTTATTAGAAGAGTAGAAAATCCTTCGATTTATGATCTTACGGATCTTGCGATTTGATTTTTTTTATTCGTTTTCTATGACAGCCCACATCCAATGGATGGTTTCCCTCACAACTATTATATTTTGTATGAAACTTGCATTTGTAGACTGGAGAATTTCAAGAGGGACAAATTTTTACCTGCTTTTTCGCCAGCTGGCAACCGATCCCTTTTTCTCGTTTCCTTTTTGTTCGTTCCCCTCAGTCTATTCTGAGCCTCTGAGCGAAGCAGACAAATTTAGGGAGTTTTTGGTGAAAATCAAGTGAAGTTCATAAAATGCTGACTCTTTTTGACTTGCCAGTCGAAGATATTGTGGCTGGGTGTATCGCGAAATACCTTACAGTCCATGATATCTACAATGTGTGGAGGTGTGATGGTCAATTTTGTGTGCTTGCGGAGAAAATGCTTCGGCAAATGGAAAATCTGAATTTGAGGCTTCTTCAAGGTCCTTGTTCTGACACATTTACGTACCTCATTGGGAAACACTGTCGGTCTCTCAAGAGATTTACAACGAAGAAGAATGACTACCTACTGGGATATTTCATTGAGATTCTCGAGAATAATCCTCTTCTCGAGGAATTGGACTTGAGCTTTAGCAAGATTGGTCCGAAAGGGCCTTTTAAATTTCAACTGAGAAAGCTCGAACGTCTATGGATGACAGACACGATATTATCAAAGGACTTCTTAGAAGCAATCTCTGCTCATAGTCATGATCTGAAAATTCTGAACATTTCTCGGATTACCATGACACCATTTATTGTAGTGAATGAATTCATCAAGAAGGTGCAAAGCTTGACAGCCATAATTGCAGTCCGGATGGATTTAATTTATGATGAGGATGTCCAGCGTGGCAGAGTAAAACCAATCATGCATTCATCTTCAAAATTGGAGACTTTGATTATCAGTTATAAGAATACGCCTCACTCGCGATTTTTGTCGCCCTCGTAAGTTATTGGAATTTGATATGAATTATGCTACATTTGAAGATCACTTGATTTTTTTCATTTGCAGGGGATTGGTATTTGAAGGAAAGCTAAAAATGCCTAAGCTTAAGCGAATTATTTTCGAACCTGGCGATTCGAATAAAGAAATTATTCAATGGGACAGAGAATCAGAAGGTGAATTTATTTCTCGCGCCAGTTCTAAAAGTAATCTTGACCAATGCATATCTGAATTGTCTTTGATGTGTACTTTGAAAGATGCTTAAACTTGTTCTAAAAACTATATTTGAAATGTATGAAGATTTTACATAAGTGATGTTTGCCTTATCACATGAAATAAAAGTAATTATTCAATCTGCGAGCTCTCGTCAATTTTCTGAAAGGCTTTTTACTTTTTTTCTTGCAAATAAATGTGAAAACGGATTTACATGTTGTGGCAATGGTGTTGAATAAAGTTTAGTGTGTGTATAAATTTTATGTGAAGTGTACTTTGTGAAATAATCGATTTTCACCATCAATCTGGCCTTTTCTTTCCGCTCAATGCAAAGAATACATTGTTCATGGCGTCTCAGAAGTTACAATTTGAAATGGGAAATGATGAAAAATTGTGCTCATGAAGGCGTGCAAGAATATTGCTGCAATATTGCAGTTGTGTCTTTCAAATAGTGTGACGAGAGAGGATTTTCAAGGAAATTGTCTTAGCATTTAATGGACATTTTCTCCATGAAGTTCTGAGAAGGAAAGGCGCGGGAAAATCAGATGGAAATATGTCAATGTTGCAGACTTTGGCGCTAATAGTTGTCGTAATTGCATCTCTCATAATTTCTTTCTGTCGCGTCAGACTGTCTTGAATCCGATAGAGAAAGGGTACAAAGTGAACATAATCAAAGACAGAACACTGAATTCGCCTGTATGAAGCAGCATTTTATACAATTGGTGACTTCCTTCAGTGCGCAATTCGATAATTGTAATTTATTCAAATGATCTTACCTTCTGCTGAATCCATTGTTGATCCTGTTCTCTCACTCTGTGTCTGATGAAACAATTGAGGTCGATTTCAATACGGAGAAGATTAATAGTGCATTGGAAACTCTATGTTATCTTTCCAATGAAGAGACCTTTAACACTATTTGATTGTTTAATGCGTCTTTATCTTCCCAGAAATGCAGTTATTGTATAAGAATTTTCCAACAATATTCACAGTATCAGATTTTTAATGCGATTTCTGTCACTGTTTGTATACACTTTGGGGTAAATAAACAATGTTTTCGTTAGTGATTATATAGAAGAGAGTCTGTTTATATTTAGAACAAAGCCACACTCAGAGTTGGTCTCTGCCAAAAGATTAAACTCTGCCTTCATTCAACGGTAAATATCGAATGAAAATGTCTACGACGATCACGCGCGACGCAAGAAAATTGTGTGAAAGTTACGTCTTAGCTGGTCAATTGCTAAGCCAAATATGAGCTTTTCAACTGCACGGCTGTTTAATATTATGGTTTCACGTAATTCAGGCGTGGGGGCGACAATTAGCTTTTCCCGCCCATTTGTGAAAGACTCACATTCTCTCGACGCGAGTAAGGAATAATGTGAACTGAATTTGCTGTGGATGATCTTGTTTGTCCAGTGACAATTTTCATGGTATCGCCCGGATGCCGGTCACAATTGCCAAACAATGCATATTTATATGAAAGAGGACTGCTTTGGCGCGCGGCGAAAAGCGTAGAGTCATCACTTGAACACTAGTCAGAGATCACTATTGAACTGATTATTGGGAGGGAATATGTTTGTCTGGTGCACTTAGTACATGCAATTGCGTTTCATTGATCTCGGAAAATGACACAGTTTAGCCACAATTAGGCTGTGATCGTGGCACAATAAGTACAAATAATAATGAGCGATCGGTTAAAGGCTGTCGCGCAGCCGATAAATGTCCACTTGTTTGCAATTTTCTCTCACGGCTTATTTTTCACGGTGATTGCACGGTTTTTCCCTTGGTTGGTGTGAAAACGACTCTGCATAGAGAAATTTTCGTGGTCAAGTTCAATATGCATCGGTTAACAGGGTTATTCAAGTAATTTTTTTGTTTGTGTTATAATGCTTTTATTGGAGAAAAAGGTGAAATATTCTTTAATGATTGATAAGAAATTTGTATGGATTGCAAAACAAAACTGTTGATTTATTTGATTTAAAAATTGTAAACAGTTTTGCCTTCAGTAATGAGATTCAGATGTGTTGAAATACCCTGTGCCACATGCTTATAAAAATGCAATATAATATGGTTTTCATTTTGTTAGAAATTTGTATGGTGACGTAAAGAATATGCAATAGTACAATAATATCACCACCTTTTTGTAATAAATTGTGATATTACTCTTTTAATTTGTAATAATAAATAAATGCATATAATTGAGAGAATGATCTCACATAATTTTAATGATCATGAATTTAGAATGGATTGTATGCAGGCAAATGTAATCATGAATTTCCGTTGTAACTTCTGAATGCGAGAAATGCATCGTAGCTGTAAATGATGGTCATGAGACCGCCCATGTACTGAAACAGGAAGAGAAATGGGGAAATAAAGTGCAAGATCAGCATGAAGAGTTGACAAACTCACGTAAAGTGTGGTTAAGCTTGTGTAGTCTCCGGGTCCTGTGAAAAATTTCGAGATGTTCTGGTAGAATTGCTCCTTATAGGCAACGGTTCCGGAGGCGCTTATGTAGAAGAATGCGCAGAATACGTTGAAAACTATCTCGAAGATCGATGATCGTACGAGCTTAAAGGTGCTGACGCTGAAGGTATAGCAAACGAGGAGGAGGGCAGTTGTGGGCAGGCATGCTGAAGTGGCTGAGAGGAATGCAAAATACGGATCCCAGCCGAAGCCTTTCTTTGCATTGTCCAGACCGAAGGTGAACACGAGGCTCTGACAGAAGATGCCAATGAGACATTCAAAGAGCTTTAGGAGTCCGTATTTGGATGTGAAGAAACCCGGTTGGAGACAATGGAACATCCGGCAGTAGCACAATTTAATTCCTGTCCGGATGGGAGTTTCACGACTCACGGGTCTCATAGTTATCACAGTGTGAGGCATTGCACGATCACGATCACTGAGACTTGACTGAGAGGAATCCAGACGAGATTTCACGGAGTAATGTTGACTCATTGACGATCACGCTAAAAATACTAAACAAAATCCCCCAATTTCAATTCTCCCTCCGGAGGTTCACTCATCTCTGATGATCTATTTTTGTCGTTAAACATGCGACAATGTTTTCGCACTCGCGCCTCGGGGGATTGTTGACAATGTCGACAATTGTAGAGAATGAGCGAGACATAATTTTATGACGGTTCTACGCTATGCTATCCAATTCGACATCTGTTGGCAAAACCATACAACCTCTCTTCGGTACAGTGAGATGTGAATCTTACGCGATTAATTCCTTTATTGAACACTCAAATATTACATTGATGATTATGTTTTCTTACATGTTTTTCAAATACACTTAGAAATTACGGCAGAATTTGAACGTTAAAAACGTAGAGATGAAATATAGACCAGAAACTATGATTCCAATAATGGAGCTCGTCAAATATCCATTGTAGATTGGATCTGAGGATCTAATAGTGCGCAAAACTTCCACAAAAAAGGCAATAGTGATAGATAAATAAGACACCAAAGCTACGGTGTGATAAATCAAGTCCTATTGATTAAAAGAAAGGTGATTATAAAAATGATATTTAGTGCATAAATAAGGTCCTTACATGAGTTGTTTGAAAAATCACTCCACCAGAGTTGAACGAGAGAAAGCTGGCGAACAAGAAGCAGAAGTTTCCTATAGCAAAAGCTACAGGAATTGCGAAAAAGAGCAATCTTGTTGGGGTAACGAGGGCTTCGAGTTTGTATTGGTTGGTGAAGTACCAAAAGATCCCCAACACAAAGAGTCCGAGAACCTGAAGATCCAATTTAGTGTTTCAGTATGATCTTCAGGTGCTTATGTGACATTTAAGTGCTTACCAATTGTACTACCATTAAATAATGAGCGACAGCGATTATAGTTGATGAGGAATTGGGTGTTGTAGATGTTCTTGTAACCACGACGTGTTGAGACATTTTTCTGGGCTGTTCTTTAATGGATTGAAGGAAACGACAATCTATAATTAGATCGATTTAATGAACATCTGGAAGTTGTTAGAGAATTTTGGTGATTTATGAAATTTCGAGCATTAGAAGTATTCAAAAATATATGATTAGGAAATAGAGAAAATAGTGTTAATCACCTGTTTTTTTTCGCGGAGATTGAGTTTTTTGACAGTGGAATATTTTGCTGGTGCAAAAGGGAAACTTTTTCAAACTGAGGGAGAAAAGACTTTGTGCCAGATGGGCGATTGAAATGGAACTGAAGCAGTGTAATCGTTTCAAATGAATATGATCGTGCGTAAAGTGTGAAAATGTGTTCATTCGGAATGATTATTTATAAAATTGCCAGAGACTTTAATGCCTGAAAACCAATAAAAATCTCCGCACAATCGACAGATTAGATCAAAACATGATTTCTGGTAGGAGAATTAGTATATTTTTCTTTGACATAGACACAGTGCTGGCCTTACACACAATATCAAGTAAAAGGGAAAAAGGGGAAGAGGGACAATATGTTAAATACACAGTGATACAAAATTTGTAGAAATAACAAAAATATACAAAAAAAAAACTCAAAATATAGCAAGATATTTTCTGGAAGCGTCTGAAGCTCTCAGATGAGTATCTATTTAGATGCCTCTGTAGGATCTCTGAGCCAGAAAGGCGCTGAGAAGATAGAGGCCAGACACGATTAGGCCTAAGACAGAAGCTGCCAGATACCAATCGTAAACTGAAGATCGCGATGAGGTCTTGTTGACCACTTCCACAAGAAACGCGATCGAAGCGGCGAGATAGAGGATGAAAGCGATCGTGTGGTAGATTAATTCCTGGAAAACAAGAAAAAAAATGAGGATGAGTTTTGGAATTTGTTTTGATTCTCGAGGTAACTTACATAGATCGTCTTGGAGATGATGCCGCCCGTGCTGAGGGATATTATGCAAGAGAGGAGAAGACAGAAGGTTCCTATGAGAAACGCCACTGCTATGGTGAAGAAGAACAGTTCACTGGCTGGAACGGAGACGAGATAAGTTAATCGTCGGATGTAGTAGCCCAAGATTCCGACAATAACTGCTCCGAGGATCTGTAAAAGTAGAAAAAAATTAGAGTTCTATTAGTTGATTAAGGATCTGTAGAACATCCTGGAAATTGTGATGAATCCCATCTAGTTAATCGCAATCTTTAAATTAGCTTAACAAGGTATTGACTTTTTTCTTTTTAGTTTCAGGATATAAAGAACAAAATGCCCCGCTTCCATGACGACTTGCTGAGTTCTGTCATTTCCGAATCTTTCCGGGCCTTCAGTCTGCCCGAGAAGGTGAAGCCAATCTACATTCGTGATGTTTGGTTGAAGCGACTCGACGACTGGGATTCCGCTCCTGGATTGCCATGGACACAGTATGGATACAAAACGAAGGCAGATGTCGCGTGTGATCCCCATGCTATGAGGCAAATCATGGATTTTTGGCATTGCGTTCAGACAGGCCGCAATATGCACATTCCTCATTGCGCGGCACCGATAAGGCTGAAGAACATTCAGCAGAAGAACAAGAAGCCGATAAAGATGGTAATGTGGGGATATCCATGCACGGCTTCATTCCAGGAAGTATGTTTTATGGTGCCTCTCATTGAGGGCTATAAAAGGATCATCACTCCAATTGCTTACGGCTTTGATGATCTCCACCATGAGTTGTACCTCAGATTCCATCGCTACTGCCATTTTGTAAACCTTGATTACAGGAATTTCGGCAAGAGAGTGCCGGATTGGTTGATTCAGATAGCCTGCGATGTCTTGAGCTCAAATATCAACTGGATTGTGTATGAGAACCACAAGGAACCACATGGCGAGAAGCTACACAAGGTATGGATGAAGTTGGTTGACAACTTCATAAGGACGCCTGTGCACTTCCGCCATGGAGTGACGTACAAAAAGCAGAGAGGAGTTGGCAGTGGAAGCTACTTCACTGAGTTGGTTTACTCCATTGTGAACTACATCGTGATCCAGTACAGTGTGCGCGCTCAAAACTTGGAAGTGTGCGATCAGATGGTTTTGGGTGATGAAACCCTGTTTGCAACGTCTGGACCAATAGATCTCAGTCTCTTGTGTGCCACGGTGGGTAAGTTTGACATGGTTATCAATTTGGATGGGGTGAAAATGTTCGGCAACATCAGGGAAGTGAAGTTTCTGGGTAAAGCCATTGGTACGATGCTGAATGAGCCATAAGATAGGCTCCCAAGGAAAGCCAAATATTATGGTGAGAGATATTTGATTTTTTTAGCCTATGACGCTTTATCAATGGAAAGATAATGAGCATTTTTTGAATTCTTTTCTATTATATTGAAACATTAGTAGAAACTAAATTCTGTCTACTGAATTACCTAAAGCTTATTAAAGTTTTGAATTGAAGTACAAAGAAATAAGTGATGAAACTGAATGGATTATCTGCAAAATCTTTTATATAAATGATGAAATTTTTACTTTACAATCTTTATAATGAGATATTTTTATTTTTGTGATAAATTTGGAAAACAAACTTACAGGAAAAAAGTTGTCAATCCAATATTTTTATTTTCATCGAATTAATAAAAATTCTGAACCTAGTGTATTGTGTGTTGACAAATGAAATACCAGAATATTTAATATTTCTGGTTTTCTGTCTTTTACAACCTCTGGGTGATTTTGATGTGTGATTGGATTGTGAAGAATTTTTACAGAAAAATGTTCAAAAATATCTTACCAACTGTGCCAGTTTGAGGAGTCCTGGGAACGTCTTCATGTATCCTGTGTTGAGGACAAGAGTGGAGGAGCCACTGGTGGTGGTTGTTGTCCGTGTGATAGTCACTGAGTGAGACATGTTGGTTGGCTTACAACGATCGGATTCGGATCTGGAATTACGTTGGCTGTTGAGTTAAGCAGATGGAATATTAATCACTAATTTATGCAATGTTTCGCATTCAAGCAAATCTCTTGTTCCTTGAGCGCGCGTCGAAGATGCTAAAAGTGAGCCACTACGTCATTGTTTGATCATGACCCCTTTTGAGACATTTACTCAAAGCACCGATGGAATGTCTGTGCGCCTTCCACAAGTTTGCTTTTTGGCAATGTTGTGCGGAATTTCACTGTTTGCCCAACTGCATCTATAGTCCGGAGATGGAGAGTCTCGTGGGCGTTGCCTCAAACAATGCGTATGTGTGGTTTCTCACATTCTGGGAATTGACTCCCGATTCGTGTGTTGTCCCAATTTCCTCCACGAGAGTCGAGTTTGTGCGGGGAAAAAGCGCGCGTCCGCTAATTTTAGACGATCGTATCATCAATGGGGAGCATTTGGAGATCTTTTTACACGCTCAGCGAGTGGAATGAATAACTTACAGTCCAAGAAAGTGATTAATGTTTGAAGTTCCGCGGTTAAGGGATGATTAATTCCCCTTATCTTTTGAGATAATGAAGTGGCATTGCAATAGGAAGTAACTGACATTCCATTGCGATAAGAGTAATGACTTGAATTGGTGCAGATGTTCTAAAAGTCCACTTTAATGGTGAGGGAGTAATTTGAGGGCCTCTTAAATGATAGAAATTCTGCACAAATGCTTCACAAATCACCTCAATTAGCGTTGCTTGAGAATTTCCTCTGGAAATATTCAACTGGTGGTGTTAAAAACACTTGGCGAAATTTCGTTTTTGTTTAAACTGAAGATTGTTCTGTAAATGGTTCAGAAGAGCTTGAGGAACACTTTCACTGTGGCACGATTGGCAATCAACTGGACGGATCGAACTGTAAGCGCGCGCTATTAGAACACTCCTTCGCTTTTCCGCTGTTTTCACGCAGCAAAAATCCACACTCTCAACTTATATTTCGTCCGACAAGCGATGTGTGGATGGGCAACAAGAAAAGAACATTAAATAAATACACTCACACCCATTAGTCGATATTTTATAGCCGAACAGTATAGATGGAGGAGGAATGTTGAGATTGTCGCACACAAATGAGATTTTATAGGGAAATTGAGAGTATATAAGATTTCCAAAAAGGCAAACAAACACTCAGGCGTCCCGGAGTTCTGAATCACTCCCAAATTGCGTCATGGATGCGTTATCAGCGAATTGGTAAATGAATAAGAGACTTTATTTACCTGCAGGTGCCCAAAGAGTTCACTAAAGCGAGTCAAAATACCAACTGATTCGCGGTGAGACTTTGTCGCCTCACTCACGATCTCGCCAGCGACCGTGACACTCTTTCTGGCGTCCGCGAGACGTGCAGTGGGAATAGAGGAAGTTGCTCACCCTCCGCGCGATGACTCACAGATGCTATAAATGGTGGTGTTTTCGTGGGTGCAAAAATATGGGTCAAATCCTCGCGAGAGAGGGTGGAAGACACGCCCGGGGGCTGTTCATTAGCTAATTGGATGATTTCTCCTTGTCGTGGTTTGATAACAATTCTCAGCAAAAATTTA
This sequence comes from Phlebotomus argentipes, assembly GCF_947086385.1. Lineage (NCBI taxonomy): Eukaryota > Metazoa > Arthropoda > Insecta > Diptera > Psychodidae > Phlebotomus > Phlebotomus argentipes. The sequence continues at coordinate 159,045 of NW_026776181.1, read as the reverse complement.
TGAGAAATTCGGGGAATTCTTAGTATGGTTTGAGAAAATTTAGTGGGCACACTCACAAAAATATAAATAGCTCATCTGGATAATAATAATAATCATTCACTAACTTACACCGCGTTTATAGCAATCAGAGCAAACTTATCTTATTTATACTTTCAACATCAGCAACATATATATTTTCAATGAGTTCTTTAAGCATTTTTTTCCTATCATGAATGTTATAAGCTGTATTTATTATTGTCATGCGTTATTTTCATTAGCGCAAGTGTACTAAACAATCTTAATAACACACCCTAGCTTGCATCCCCCAGTCTCTGCCCTCGCGTGGAGCTGTTGCGTGGCGTCGTCTGGCCTCAGTCAGCAGACGCAATAAATTTTCTTCGGTGGAACCCAAATACCCCTCTCTTCACTGTGTGTGGAAAATGAGTTCAGCAGAGAGAGTGCGAGCATCTCGCACATGCGAGAGAATGCGTGAAGAAAATGCCAAGGCTCGAATCGAGGTGACCAACGACTCAAATTACTTCCAAATACGCTCCCAATGACCATAGATGCAGACTTCCTACAGTACAAATTAACTTTATTACAATCTTGTAAACAATAAGATTATCTCTTAAGTGCGCAATGACAGACGATTTGCAATGGAGGAGAAAATGAACTTGTCTCCCTAGCAATGAACTCTATCGAGGACTCTTTCTCATATTGCGAGAATACAGGAGGTGACAAGTAACAAAGGGAAAGGGGAGCAAGTACATTTATAAGTTAATTTAGTTATGTAAAAAGTACACAAAAAATTGCGTGGTGTTTTTGGCACTAAACATCCTCGCGAGAGGGTGACAGAATTGCTGGTCTCAGCCGGATCTGTAGTCGACGTAAAGGAAGTACGTTCCCGCCACGTAGGCGAGGAAATTGAAGATGCCGAAGACGCCAGCGGCAATGTTGGATCCCGTGCCTGTAATGGTTGAACCGCCCCAGGTGATGAACTGAACCAGGAAGGCCAGGAAGTATAGCACAGAAGCCAAGCCAGTGTTTATCAGCTCCTGAAAGATAACAGAGAACGCGAGTCAGATCAATTCTGATGGAAGTTTGGGATGATAGAGCGAAGAACTCACTGTTAATGGCCAGTTGATGGGCAAATTAAGGACCTCGCGGATGCCCAGCAAATAAATAAAGCACCATAGGAGCGTTGCAATGAACGTGATGACGACAACAAAGAGGTAGAAGTGCGTCCCAGATCTCAATGCAGGTGACGCGAGAGCCATGCAAATGACACCAAATATCTGAAAGATAATACAAAAATTAATTATTAAATAAAATAAAATCATTAATCTAAAATTGAATAAATTGTAATTTTGAGTTATTAGGAGAAATTCAGAAAAAGGACATGATAATATGCGGATAGTCCATAAAATTTTGTAAGTCATGAGGATAACTTCTACATCGCTAAAGAAATTTCATTGTATATGTAGAGTCACTTTTGATTCATTGTTTCTGTTATTTACGAAAATATTCATACTTTCTCTCATTTGAGCAAAAGATGTTTATATGCGAATCTCATTTTATAAACAAAATCTTAAGACTTAAGTCTCTCTAAATCTATAAACGCTTCAACTCTTCAACACCTTCAACAAGTGTGCTTTTCTTTGAAAAATTGTCAATTGTATTCTTTGCAATTTGCGGTTTTTTCTTCAAGATTCCACATTCACTGCCTGATTATTTCATTCTTATCTTGAACTGTGATTAATACGTGGAGTCACGGTGACCTTCGACTGGAATAACTCCATTCCGCGCCACCCACGGCAGTAAGCGATGTTAATTTTATGTAAAATTACCATAAATTCACAAATGTTTTTCATCCATTTTTTTCTCTATCCATTTTCCGCGTCATTTTCTCAATATTTCGTGCCACGCTCGCGCACTGTTGTGCGTCTCGCGATGCTGAAACACTTGTAACAGGCTAGAATTGATGGCAATTAGAGGTGGAGGCAATGCTGAGATCAATTGGTTATCTTGTGAGTGGCGCTAATGAAAGAGAAATCACTCTAATCGCCTAATCCATGTCTTGATGAAAAGCTTGTGTCGTGGTTTTATCCCGAAGAAAGTGAAGAGATGCGACCTTGTGCATCATAATTGGATATGAAGATGCAATTTAGTCTGGGTGAGAAAACGTTGCGCTTATCAAGACTTAGATGCTTTTTTTCTCAGCATTAATGAATGGCGGAGAAAAAGCGCGATTACTGCGGATTTTCTTCTTTCACTTTGCGGGGACTTTAGTGTGTCTGTGAGTCAAGTGTTTACTCATTTCTCTTTCATGCCGTCAAACTTGTTCACATCGCGCGAAAGTTGAGCGACTCTTGCATTTCTTTTCTTAACATTCTGTCCTCTCGTGAACCTTTCTCGATCTATTTATTCTCTGTGCGTCTCGCGGGAGAGGAGAATAAATTTTGGACGCGAAAGCCAGAGGAATTAATTCAGAACAGCTCTTTTTTATCTCTCTCCCTCTCACACACAAAAGTGCCTCTTTATTTTTATCAATTCCATCCGTGAAAAAAACTGTACTGTCGTACTTTCTATTCTTTCGATTGGGTTGCCGAAGATAATATTTTCTCTTTTCCACGCGAAATTGCAACAAAGCGGAAATTTAAAAATACATTTTCAAACCCAGTGAAGAATAGTTTTTAATGCCTCGTAAAATTTTCATCACACAGATTCGATGAATATATTCTACAAACACTGAATTATCCATTGGTTATTTTTACACCTAAAACTCAAAACCGCAAGAATTTCCTCACAACTATTTCCCTCCAACTCTTTCTCTGTTTCTCAAATCAGTGCAGGTACATAAGTGTTTCTTTGTCCTTTGATGTGTGTTTCGAAAAAGTCTCGCGGGCAATTATCAAAAATTTATCACTCTCGCGGTTAAAGAATCGCCGACTTTTCAGCTGATAACATAACAAAAAAAAGGAGTACAAGCAATACAGGTAAAAGGTTGTTCCATATGTTTATTCACACGCTGGCAAAGCCGCAGCAAACATTACAAATATGTGCCTGTGTTTATTCTCAGAGAATGCCAAGAATATGATAAAAGGGAGGAAGAAAACCGTGGCATTTCGTAATTGATTTCAGGTGACTTTCCGCTTAAATTCACTTGGGATTTATTAACACTTCTTCACACTGTTCATCTAAAAATACACTTTACAGTCAGATTTGATATTAAAATCTTATCAGAGATTCTCTGCATGATTTCTCGAGTTTCCTTTCGTCTTTGATACCACGGAAAATAACTGTAAAATTTATGAGGAAAAATCACTGAACTCTTGCGGGTAATTTTCACATATTGACCCGTTCCATGTGTCTTAATTAAGTGCTCGCTATTTAAGACACCGTCTTATTGTCTTTATTGCACATCTTGTACGATACACTCTGTGTGAACTGTTGTAAGTCATTTTCTACCATCACGATGACCATTATTGTAGCATTATTCAATTGCCAAAGGAAAATGTATGGAAAGAGGAGAAAATTAGGGAGAGTATTTTCTCATAAATCGCCACGACGGCATGTAATCATTCTCTGATTAGTGGCAAACTTGCAAATATACAAATGATTGATCATACAATTGGCATTAGAAGCCACAGTCTTTTTCATTTTGCTTTTCAGGACAAGAAACGCATAAATTAATTCATCATATTTTGCCTGGCGGATATGAATATTTTAGTTATTTTACAAAGTATGGTTGAGTGTGGGAAAATTGTAATGCAAGTGTTGGTTAATTTCACACACAAATCCACATTCCCACAACTCTTTAGATGCTTGCAACTTGAGATTCTCCGCAATTTTGCCTCTGCAATGAATATTTTCTCACTTTTCTAGTGCTTTATATGTGACTCTCAGATTTGACTTTGATACCAGCAGAAGCGACTTTTTGCTATCTTATCGCCAGCTCGAAAACATTTTTCCACTATCGAATGCCCAAAAAGAATAGATATCGCTTTCTCACTTTCGATTTTAGCTGGTGTCGCTCGTCTCATGAACATTTAGGGAGATTTCTAGGTGTGTGCTCGAGTCCGTGAATCAGATCATTGATTTACATTTGAAAAAAAAAGTGTGCAGAAGAGAAGGGCTTCTGTGCGCTCCCCATGAATAAATTGCTCTTGAGGCATAGAATTTTTCTGGTCCGTGAGGTTTTACCTTATCTAACCACTTGACAATACCAGTTGTTTCACAAAACCCATTAAAAATCAGCGCTAATTTTCGCCGAGCAGCTCCAATGGCATTGGGAAATACTCGAGTAACGTTGTTGGGGAGTGTCTGTGGATACACTGAACGAATAATTCTTGGCTCTTTGCCTTCTACGGTGGAGAAAATGACACGGGTGGCGGTAAAGTGATCACGAAAAGAATGATTCTACGCGCCATATGGCGAGGAAGTGCATTTGCAAGAGAAACGGTGACACCATTCATGAGATTTTGTGTTGGCGGAGTTTTTCTCGAAGAGCAAAAAGCCACGCGCCCGTCTCTTGAATGGAAAGTTTCAAGTAAAAATCATTTGGACTTTTATGGAAGAAAAGTGGGATGACCGGCTCACCAGTTGGATGAGTTTGAGAAGTCCGGGCAGGGTGAGAAAATAGCTGACATTGCACTGAATCCAGGAGAGGCTCGATGCTGGCTTTGGCTGAGCTGTTGTCCTCTGTGAGGAGTCCACTGTCACCACGGTTTCTGGCATTTTTATCTTCCTGATCTCACACACAACACGATCTTAAAACTTCCTTCACTTTTTTGAGAGTGCGAAAATGAGAATTAGATCGCTGACCACACGATATTGTCTCTCGACAGAGCGCACTTCTTTCTCCAACGCCACACCACCGAATGATTAGTGGCTTCGTGCCGCTGTGACTTGACCTCCAATACAACCGACTGAGAGAGAAACATACACTCAAGTCGGGCTGTTTTGATAAAAATAGGTGGAATCACACCTGCATATCTTTAGGGGAATTTTCTCTCTGGTCAGAGCGATTTATTCAGAAGTACTTCTGCAGTGAATCATTAAGAATTATCTCTAGCTCGTGAATTAGATGCTTGCAGCCGCGCTCCACCTCAGCATTCTCATCTTCCAGCAGTTCAGACAGGAAGGGAATCGTCTCAGGAAGCTGAGACTGAAAGTCCTGGCCAATCTTTCTAGCGAACTCCACACACGTTCTCAGCGCCAAGAGTCTGTGAAGAAAATAATGCAATTAGGAAAACATTCATGTAATGTAGCTTTAAATGGGTTTCCAAAGTTTAGATTTAAACTCACTATTTTTGAGCTACTTTTGTAAGCCATCATCAAATTTCTTCACTCACCTAATATCGGGATCGGCATGTCTTGTCTTCATGAGCACTCCATAGTTCAGCTGTTGCCACAGATTATCCGCACCTGCGGCGCCTAGACTTGCGATTGTAGACGATAGAAGGTTCTTAACGTCGTCTTTCTGCAGAACTGGATTATCCAACTGATCAATCATGGGCTGCAGTATAATTTCACATCTGTGAGTGGTCATAAACTGCCTGCTGTCGTACGTGCAGATCTGCTGAAAGGTTTGGAGGATGTTCTCCACCAGAGTTTCGCATTTTGCCTCGTCCTCAGGAAAGTAGAGGTTCTTGTTCATTGTCACTTTGGCCAAATTACAGTTGTTCAGGAGATCAGCGGCATTCTGGACGAAATCCACGGCAAGAACCACAAAGAGGGATTTGAGAGTTTTGGCGATATGATGAGATAAGCTGAAAAAGCAGTGAGTCAGTGATTGATAAGAAGATTACAGACGGGAACTCACCTGTAGAATGTAATGACTCGGTCGCGATTTTCCTCCTCACGAATCGCCCAGTCGTAGATTTTGTAGTAAAGTGGCTTAAAGGATCCTTCAGACAGTTTTAGGATCAATGCCACCAGAGCTTGAATAATCTTGTTCTCGATTCCGTTTACATCCTCGAGATTGGGATTCGCAGAGCGGAACTTGAGGGCTCTGAGAAAGAACTCTGAGAGTTCTCCTTGGATGGAGGCTATGTCTTTGCTGGGAACATCGACAAAGGATTCAGAAAGTATGCCCATCAGAGGAACAACGGCGTCAGTTGCGTTGTCATCAATCAGTTGACTGTAGGAACTCTCCACAGCCGGCACGAGGATTCTCAGTGGTATGAAGGAAGAGATCTTGTGGCTAATGGTGTCGATTTTAGTTAGAATTGAAGCTGTTTTGGCATCCTGAGGTTCGAATTTTTGCACTTTTACGCGGATCTTGGAGATGAGAGTTAACATTTTCTCAAGATACGGACTCAAGAAGAGTGGAAGAGTGTCAATAACTTTCTGCAGGGCTGTTATTATGCTCACTGTGGTCATGTCCACAGATTCATTATCCTGAGATTGAACCTTGAGGATCTGCAGGAAGATTGGCATGAAGATTGATAGTCCAGACAGTGCGTGAACTCTCAAATTGGCTGAAATTTCAGCAATCGAGAGCACAATAGAGGCCAGAATAATGGGCTGTAGGGATTTATACTTCTTCAGGATGCTTATCAGCTGTGCCAGGAGGCTTTTAAAGGTCTCCAGCTGATTCTCCGCCAGAATCTTGGAGAGAATCTTCACGGCAATCAAGGACACTTGTTGGATTACCGCCAGTTCATGGCTAGTTGAGGATTCTTGCTCTTCTTTGACTGTGATGGTGTCTATGATCGCCCTGAGAGGTGTTAAGACCTGAAGGAAGTGACTGTTATCGCAATCTTTGAAAAATTCATCCTTCTGCTGGAGCTTGTTGATCAGCAACTCAATTACTTTCCTTCGCACCGTTAGAATCTTGTGCTGAATGAGTCCGTTAATGACCACGAGGAACATATCCGGAGACAAGAGAAGAATTGAGTTATCCAGTGTGTCGTAGCAATGATGCAAGATTATTTTCCAGTATTTGCGGTGATCGGGATTGCGATCGAGACATTTGGAAGCTTCTCCGATGAACATAAGTGCTCGGATGATGATGTTCTGGTAATATGGCTTCATCCTGAGGAAGTCCTCGCTGTTCATCATAGCAACGTGAGTCACAAACTGAGCTGAACATGTTAGATTACTCACAAATTGAATGGTAACGTATTTGAAGTGCCTCAGCTGCTTATCTGTCGCTCCTTGGAGATTCACCAGCTGGATTTCATTTGATGCTTTCCCTTCAGTATCTTTCCTCTCAACCAGTATCTTCTGAACGTGCTCAATGAGCTTTGTGCAGGTCACTAACACAGCGTCCGGAGGGAATTCATTGGCGATGGCCAGAGCAACTTGGATCCTCTTCGGAAGCTCGCCAGCATCTTGGCGTGGATCCTTTTTGGGTTTTGAGTCACGCAGCACATGGCTGCTGAAAAGAATGCCCAGGAAAAGCCACAGATGCTCATTTGCCCCCAGTGTCTCGATCAGTTTTACATACATCGGCAATCGGCGATGCTCAGGAACGTCCAGGATGATGTCTACAAAGACATTAAGCACTGGAGCTACTAAGAATTCCAACTCCTCGCTAGACTTTTCTTCGCTCTTTTTCACCAGGATCGGGATCACGTTCTCAATTATGTTAGAGATGATCTGAAAGCTGTAAGCGTCATCCTGGCGCACCACTGAAGAGCCCATGAAAGTGAAGATGTCCATCATGTTGTGCAGTACTTGTTCAGGAATTATTGAAGAAGCGAAGCAAATGAGCTGCAGTGCGTGATGATGAGTTTGAGGATTGTGCGACGCTCTGATGCATTGAATTACCAAGTCGATCTTGAATACACTATCTGAGATGATATTCTGCTTGTCCTCGATGTCCTGGCAACTGAGAAGAATCGAGGAGAGGACAATCTGTTTGGTGTATTCCACAGGACTTTGCTCTTCAAAGTCTACACAGCGCTTTAGGATGCCAAATAGGACGCTTAGCAGACCATTCATATTTCTCACTTTCTTTCTGGACTGCATGAACTCCAGGAGTGTCACTCCTATTAACCATTCTTTCGTTTTCAAGACATCCGGAGACGCTGTGATTTTTACAGCCTGAGGTACTTTAGCTTTATGCATCTCCTGCAGCATCCTTTCCAGAATCTTCGCGTCAAAGTCAATCTTCTTAATGAAACGTCCCAGACACGTTGGCACTTCTGGCCAATCAGTAAATGTGGCCACGGAGACGATCAGTCGCAAGAACATCTCCTGATATTCCTCATTTATCACTGCAAACATCTCTGTGTCGAAGTTCTCCACAAAAGCCACGGTAGTGCTGGTTAGAGACTCTCCAGGATTGTCTAAGAGAGCTCGGCATTGCATCACTTCCTTCACAAATTGCCACGTTTTCGGCTTCCTGTGTATACTTTTGATGGTGTCCTGATTGAAGCGCATTACAATTTGTCTAATGATCAAGGACTCCTGGACAGAGAGGAAGTCTGAAGCTTGCTTCAAGATCGCCGTGCCAACTGGAGCCAGTCTCTCCAAGATTTCTGCATCATTGATGTGCTGAAAAAGCACAAAAATACTGCCTTGAATCTCTTGCTGATCGCAACTTTCCTGAGCTGCAAACTCCAGGCACGCTTCCCGAATGGATGCCAAGTATTTCTTCTCGATAAACTTCCTTCTCTTTAGAGCACCCCGATTTGGAGCCAGGATATTGTATAGCACCATAGAAATCTGTTCACTGTCCATCAGTAGCTCTTGCTTTTGCTCCAGCAGCAGTGTAGAGAAGAGTTTTAGTCTCTCCGAAGGCAATGTCTGAATGATTTCCCAGGTTTCCACGATGCAGTCGCGTACAATTGAATTATCTTGTCCCAAACCGATTAGGAATTTCCTCAACACACTGTCAGAGAGTTCATCGGGTTGTGAAGACTCCAGAATGGCATTTGTGAGTTTGATTGCCTGAACCTGAAGCTCTGGAGAGTGACAAATGAAGAAATCTGCCAAGAAGTCCAGTTTTCCCTCAAGTGTGGAGGATATTCTCTTCAAGAATTCCTTCAAAAGTCTCTTATACACTTCCTTATGCTCTTCCTGCTCACCACTACTGAAGAATCTCATCAGCAATAGCTCAAACACTTGGATTTTGGGGAAATGCGCACAGTTAATGATGCTCTCGAAGCATTGTGATATCAAACTCAGCGGAAGTTTGTTATTTTGAACAATTTCATGGGACTTCTTAATGTCTTTGAACACAATCTCTGTAGTTGTCTGGAGACATTTACTGAGAATTCCAAGGAATTCACAACAGATTTCTGAATCTGTAGCACTCTTTAATGATGAGGATATCAAGAGTAGGGTGTAAAATCTTTGAGCACTACCCATATTGTCTGTCTGAATATGAGGAATTAATTTTTGTGCCTCCGGAAGACCTTTTTTCTCTAACAGCATTCCATACACTGCATATCGGACGTCTTCAGCTGTGTATGATTTGGATTCATTGATCTTCTGGCCACACATTGTTAAAAAGACGTTGGATTTGGCGAAATGTGACTTTAGAATCTGCCTCGTTAACTCCACAGTATCATTGCTTTTTGGGAAGAGGTACTGAAATATGGTGAGAAAGATTCTGTGGTAATCATCTTCCTGCCACTTCTTGTACTCTGTCAAATGACGGAGGCACGCGAGCTTCGCCTTGTTCCAGTTGGCCAAAAGAGATGCTGATTTGTTGAGAGTAGCGAGAAGCTTCGTGACCACAATTTCTTCACCCATTAGCTGAATCAGTGCCTCCGTGGGAAGCTTAAGAGCCTGCTCAATGACTTTTGGGTTGTCATCCGTGAGTCTCCCTCCCAGGCTGTCTCTCAACAGATCCTCGTTCTCACCACTGATTGTAACCTTCGAGAAATTTTTCACCAGATATTTAACAGCTTCCATGCGGAACTTTGCCTGGTGATGGTAGAGATTCTCGAAAATATTCTCTTCTCCATCTGTGAAGGAGACTTTAAGCAGGAAGCCAAGCACGGCTTTGAGGGCGGTTTTCCTACTCTCAGATATTTCCTCGGTGCTTGACATGATTCTCTTAATCACACGATCAAATGTCTCAGGATATTGTCTCTCGAGGCTTTTCAGAAAGTTAGAGTACCAAGACGACACGTCCATATTGCTATCGCTCAGGGCAATATCACTTTCATCCCCAGAATCAATGGTAATCACGTCCGGACGCTTCTCTCTGAGGACGTAGTTGTTTAGAGCGCATCTGAAACAATAGATACAGTTTTTCCCATATCGCACGGCATTACCCTTAAAACAATGTTCAATTCATCTCATTATGACGTGAGGAAAGTAAATTATTTTTACTTAGATTATAACCTTTCAGTTAAAATCTATAAAACAAACTTAAAGTGTAGTATTAAAGGTAAAGAATTAAACTCACCTGATGACAAGTTCAGCTTCCTCGTCACTGAATCTAACGTTTAAAAGGAGATTTTCGCAGAAACTCTTGCAGGGGAGTAGATTATCGCTCTGCTGCTGCACTTTTCGGAGCGCCAATGCCAGAACAGGGAAGACAAATCGATCAATTCTCACTCCCTGGGACACAAGCTGGCCTAAGTACTCGGGAATCCACCTGGCTTGAATCACGCTTTTTAGGCTCTCTTCTGAAATCTGGCTAAAGTGCTTCTGCTGCGTCTGGTATATAAGAATCAGCAGCATTGTGGCGTCCATTTGAAGACTGGTCGGAGCTGGAATCACGATTCTGGAGATTATCTTGTCCAGAGTGTTTGACGAGATAGCTGTCTTGCTGAGCAACTGTCCCAGGATCATGTACGAGGCTGCAGTGAAGTCGAGGGCGGAGGATGAGAAACCTTTGAGCAGACTCGGTAGAATTGCGATTACGTGGCTCTCATTGACTTCTCGGACGGTCTCTAAAGCGCCAATTACTGTAGTCGTATAGAAACCCATGAGCGCCTGCAGGGTGTGCGATCGATTGCCGTGTTCTTTCACAGAATCAGTGACCATTTTACCGATGAATTGCAGGAGGAACGGATCGGTGGCGGCGTGATTCATCAGCGTTTGCTTGGACAGCGGCATCCCAGACTTCTTGCAGCTCTGCAACCAGCCCCACTTTTTCTCCGATGCTCGTAAATTCAGTACCTGCACACACCGGGCGAACATCCGGGACTCGTAGAAAGGCAGAATGGTCATCATCACTTCGTCTTGATTGAAGGATTCCACATGGAAACGCCTGATGAGCCACTCCAGGCACTTGTGACTGCTCTGTAGCATAAAATAGGGCGACAAGCGCATCAGGAACTTCTTAATGTTCTTATCCAGGAGTCTGTTGACTTCGCTGTCTTCAACTGAGCGTTCCAGATCGCGAGCAGAACGGTCGAATAGGGTGGTTTCAAAGGACTGAAACTCGCCATTGAGGGCAATCAATTCCTCCAGGCCACTCAAGCCGATCTCATAGATTGTCTCCCTATCCTTGTTGGCCGCCTCCTTGTGGTCAAACAGAATCGAAGGCTTAGCTTTCCGGTCGATAAGTTGAGAGGTTTGCGGCCTCTGCAGCCGCTTCAGCTGTTCCGCTAAGGAAGTTGACATCTAGTAGAGAAAATTGTTTAGTGAGTGTCTTGAGAAGCTTTCACCATGAAGAAATTTACCTTTTGAAGAGTTTCCAATGAAGATAAACAAGGAAATTCACTTAAAAACTGAAAATCGCGGAAAAACACGTGTGAGTCGAAGAAACGTCACTTTTGTGGTCGGCTTCTGAGCATAAACAACACGAAGACGCCCGACCGAAAGCACGACACGAATATCCAAGACACACGTTTTGTGCTCAGTTTTAGTCGAAAACAGAATGGCGGGAAATTTAAAAAGCAATAATGGTAATATTGATTAAAATTGCCAATTTATTTATTTTCAAGCTACTTTCGAAACTTTTCTTTTGTGATATTTTAATCATCACTAGAATTTGAAGAAACTGTGACAATGGCTCATTGACAGAGTCACTGGCGAAATCACATACATATGAGACGGTGGAAGCTCCTCCTCTAAATCCCATCTTCCATTTTCCCTCATTCCCACGCGGAGACAATCAATGTGGAAGGCATCCATGCTTGAGGATTTATTTTCTTTCCTTCCCACCCGAGATATCCCCGAATTCGCACAATGATGCTGAGCGAGTGGACGATAATAAATCACGTGGCCGGATTTTGACAAGATGAGGATCAGCAAATGAAGTTGATGTGCGTCCCTCAGTGTTTGCCGGATTTTGGGGTTCACTGTGGGAGTTTGGCCACATGCTCGTTGTCGCTTTTTTGTTGGGAAGGTCTTTGGGCGAAAAAAAGGGAAGGATGAAAGCTATTCTGAATCTGGATGCAAAATGATGAATAGTCAATGGGTTTTGGAGTTCAATCTAAAGCTCATTGGGTGGGCAATGGAATGAAAATCATGATGAGATTCGGGAATTTATCATATTTAGTCATTTAGAATAACACTGCGTTTTAAAGTTTTTATCGTTTTTGTAATAAAAAAAAACGAAAAGAGGAGCTAAAGTCAATGTACATAGAGCAACTCACCCTAAAAACTTCTTCCACCAAAGTTCCAGGTTTTAACCTATCTGAAACCGACAGAACGAGTTGTGTTTTTGTGGATGTCTTATAAACAACTATTTGGAGAAGTTTAAGAGAAGAGTTTTTTCGTGACTTTTTGTCTATCAACTTACTTCTGACCGTCTAATTACTACACTACTTATATTTATAATCATATAACCCATTTTAGCATTTTAATCTATAAAATAATTATAATACGACATCTTTGCGACAACTTCGCTGCTTCCCTCGCAAGCAGCGACTATAAAAATGTGTAGCTAAAGTGGGAAATGCAAGAGTGAGAGCAGTGAACATTTAACTAAATCATTTTCTCATTTGTTTTTATGTCTGCCTTTCATCCCTTATCCTTCCGCCATTATAACTTTCTTAACTCGCCTTGTTAAAAACTTTCCTCGATTCTGTGCCGCGAATAATAAGAAATGTAAATTTAAAGTCGAGGCAGCGCGCTTTGGAGAATGGCGGGAAAGTTGATGGGCGAAAAAGTGCGGCGCGCGGGAAGATGAAATAATGTGGCAAAGAAGAGTATTCACAATTGCCGAGTAATTTTGCACATGCTTCAGTGGTGGAGTGTGAGATTATTTTGAGAAAGGCAGCCAAGACAATGGGTGTTGCGGGCGGGAGGGAGAAAAGCTCGGGAAAAGTTTTGGGAAAATTAACATGTAATTGAAGAGTAATAGAGTCTTCGCCGCAAAGTATTTCCTCTTCGTTCCTTTTTACTCGACAAGAGAACCAGACGTTCAAGTCAGAACGTCAAACTTTCTCAGCACTCTCGAGGGGGGTCTGAAAATAATTTTAAAGTGTGATTATTCTCTTCTTTTTCCCACCACCCCCCAGCTTTGGATTTTCCCACAGAGTCGGACGGATGCGTGCCATGGCAATTAACACACGATAATGTGGCAAAATGCAATTCGCCACCGACTGAGTGTCTCTACAGCAATTCTTCGTCTGGAATATTCCTGCCCACACGAAGAACTGTCCCAATCGCACTTAGAGCAGTAAGAGGTGAAATGCGAATTATTTTACAATCATCGTAAAAAGCGTAAAAGCTCAAGAGGGCACAACCCCCATTTTTCTGGTCCCCTGGATGTGGAGACTGATTTGCGAAACTCACTTGATATAATCCCATTTTTGAATGGAATTTTTATGACATATGAAATTGACGAATGTCCGTCTCTTTTATTATTTATTATTGCCACTTTTCTGACATATGAAAATATTTACCGTACACCAATATTTTACGAACTCCCACATATCCGTTTTTTACCAACCCTCGTACGTCTCCCGACGCCACCCACAGTCTTTTTCCCCGGGTGTCTGAGCAAGAAAGCAAAGAAGAAGAGGAGTTTCCAATTTTTATGAATATTAAATAAAGTGATACGTTCCTCAGAGTGACAATATTATGGAGAAAGGTGCACTGCTAACAACAGTAGAGTGAAGTCTTGTGTTCTGCTTTCTGCAGTCGTGTTCTGGTATTTTACTGAAAATTTCACTACATGATTGAAAGAAATTTTTGTTTTTATCTGCACATTTGCCAGAAAACAGAAAAGGACTGACCAAAAATAGAGAATATGTGATAGATAAACTTTTAAATGAAAGCTGCAAGGATGAAACTATGACATTATGTTCAAGAATGGCGATATAGCGAAATTCTATAATGGAAAGCAAGATAACAGGGCTAAGCAAGGCAAAATGGTTTCTTCTACCATATTACATCTGACCTACAGCATCAGTCCATTTATTTGTCATATTAATTCAAGTTTCGTCTCTTTTAATCAGTAACCCTGAATTAGTCCATCTATTCATCTTTTTACTTCTATGTGAGCATGTGATAACCTGTTCCACAGCTAGGCAGTCGGAATCAAGAGTGAGTTTGTGAACTACCTTGTTTGCCAGAATGAAAAAGAACTTGACGTTGAAGACTTGACAGTGTACCCGTGAAGAGGGATCCCATTTCCACTGTCGATATAACATTCGATGACTCTTTTGCACATTTTCCTGTTTTAATACATTTACTTTTCCCAAGGATATGCCGTTGCACGCCACCGTGTGGAGATTGGGGGGTTGGACAAGTGGGAATACTCTGTTGGGAGATGTCACGTCTCGTATGGTATTTTTCAAATTCAACCTTTCTGGGGCTGTTTTGAAGGCATCTCCGCCTCCCTGCCCGGGACACCCATCAAAATATGACATGGAAGAGCGTTCATCTCGATTTTCGTTTCATAGCTTTCAATATGCATTCGCCAGAGGAGTTGGGGAGTTTGAGGGTGGCTCGCCCAAGTAGATTGCTACTATCTTGCGACTTCTCGTGGGGACAATATCGGGCGCAGGTGATGAGTGAATTTTCCTCGCTGTAGCAATTGACTTTGGGGGCGTCAATTTCGTTGAAGACTTCCGGATGGAATTGAATCCCTCACCATGGACAAATAATCCATTGAATAAATAGTGAAAATATCATACTGTGGCAACATATCGGGTTGCTCTGTTGGGGAGAATGTCTCTTCTCGGGAATTGATGGGTGTTTGAGAGACAAAGACGTGGCCATGGATGAAATTGTAAATTGAGAATTTGTCCAAGTTTTGTCGTAAAAGCTTTTAGATGGAGACTGTCTCTGGCATTTTGTCTGGACATGCATATCGCATAGCATTTTATGAGCGTAACACATTTTTGCATTTTGCCATCGCGGATTTAGAAGGGGTGCGAGATATTGTGATACAAAGCTTGGAGTGTGTGCGGCTAGTGTTGTGCGCTCGGGCACATTGGTGATGCTTGCGAGATCAGACAAATCTACACATTCTCACATATGATCCTTGATTATTTTCCCTCGGAGGCGAACGCCAACGTAACCGGAATACTAAAGAGGGAAGACATTCTGCTGGAGCAGATTTCTTTTACCTCCTCTCCAGTTCATTCGCCAGATTCATTCAACTTATAAGAACACTGTTTATATCTCTATGTCTCTCCACCTCTGTCCATTCACACTAAATATTGTAGAAATTGCCGGGGTGCGGCGAAGGAGTCCCTCGGGGAGTATCTGGGGCGGGGGGCGGCGGCCAGAACAGTGATCGAATCTCCGTGGAGAATTTCGTATTCCACGGCTGTACTCTCAACGTCGGACTGATTTTCATTATACGAGAAAGAAGAGTACATAGGATGGAGGACGATAAAAGTATATACAGTCGGTTAGTTTCTCAACAATGTATTCGTCGTTTTTGCTTGAGGAATTTCTCGCTCGTCTCTCATTGCCAGCCACAATTTTCCAGGGCAATCTCTCGAGGAGATTTTTCTTCGGCATTCAAAATTGATTGGTGGTGCTTCTGCTTGAGTGATTTCTTTGGGAAACATTTTAGGATTTTCTTAAAGTATAGTAATGGATTTGAAAATTAAAGCGTTGCGCTTCCGATAAATTTCTCTGTAAGAATAAAGCATTGCATTTAATGAATATTAGAAGGTATATCGGGAATCGGATACAATTGAATATTATCCCAAGTCACGAACAGATGCAATTGTAGCGTAAATTACATTGGATGTCTTCATTGAATTAAAATGGGCATGAGGGTTGTCGGTATATCTTATTTCTTTTTCTACTTCTCCCCTTCCATCGAATTAGCGCCGAAGCATCAATTTACAATTTGATCTCAATTTCAGAGCATCTTGTGCTGCAATGAATGGTAATCAATGAAATTTATCCCCATTTTCGTGGCATCTTTTAGTGTTTGAATAATTCCTCAAGAGCGTCTGCCACTTCCACAGAGAAAAAAGGAGATAATGAAATTTACATATCGTCACTCTTGGTGTTCGGATCTTGAGACGCGTGTGCATCTCATTGTCTTTGGGAAAGTCGCACAGAATGAAATTATCCTCTTCCTGGTTGTTTGATTCGATTTGTCAAGGAGACTCGTACACACTTTGAATATTGGATAAGGGTGGATGCGACGAGGTGGAGCTGCAAATCCGATGAAGATTACCTTTTCACCGTTCTTCCCAGTCTCCCGGCGAAGGGTGGAATTGTGAATCAATTAAGATTGATTTGTTAATTCCAGGCATTCCCGGTCTTTCAAGAGAGAAGATCAGCCGAAAAACTAAAATTCAGTGGTGAGAGTTAGTAAAGTGATCCAAGGCATTTTCCCATACTACTTAGCAATTCATCAATATTCTGTGTACGTAATTTTTTCCACCCATTTTACAATGTGAAGCTCCCCTATTTTTCAATGAAATTAAGGGTGAGTCAGGAGGACATGATACGTGTCAATTGACAAACTGGTAAAAACATTCAGGGTGATTGTACGAGACAATCTGGATCATTACTTTATCACATTCATCTGGATCTCTGTTAACAAGCTGATCTATGTTTTTAATAAAATACTTTTATTAATTTATTCAATGCTTTTCACAGACTAAAAAACATAAAAGTTCACCATAGTAATGAAAAAAAAAACTCCAAAACTTGGTGAAGAAACTTGAAAACAATGTGTTTTTATTAAAATGTTTAGTTTATTACAATTTACATTCTCATCTGCAAAATGAATTAATCGATATGTTGATTTTTCTCAGTGTACCAAATTGTCCTGAAAATCCAATATGGAGCTTGCTGTGAAGTGACGGATATCGTCTTGACTTCATTTTAAGACTTTTTCCACACGAAAATTCCCCTCATGAAGACAGCATATCGCTCCCAATTGAATTTCCATTGGGCGGAAGGTAGTAATTGAGACAGATTGAATTTGAATTGACTCTTCGCCGCATCGGAAGCGTTAATATGTCCAATGGCAAAATATTGCCGATGAGTAAACATCAATTATGGGATATTTCAATATTGCGTCATTAATATCAGGAGGAAATTGATTGTCTGACGTGCGGGGAAAGTCATGAAAAATGATCTCACACATTAAATTCAACGACGCTAAGTGATTATCAATGAAATTAATCAAATGGGTGGGCTTTATAGCCGCCCTCTTGCTCTTGAGGGTGTGGCAACATAGGAGCAGACTTACTTTGTAGGCGATTTTCTCACTGGGATTTTCACACAGTTGCAAGAAAAGACGCAAATTTGCAATTTATCTTAATGGTTGGTGTGTTTTTCTTAGTATTTTTTTATTAAAAAGAAAACATTGACAATATTTTCATCTTTTACACCTAAACAGTATTTTCAATTAAATTTACAATGATTTTATATTGAATTATCTTTGGAAAATGGTATGTACAGTTGCCAAATTGTGTGTCTGTGT
This sequence comes from Phlebotomus argentipes, assembly GCF_947086385.1. Taxonomy (NCBI): domain Eukaryota; kingdom Metazoa; phylum Arthropoda; class Insecta; order Diptera; family Psychodidae; genus Phlebotomus; species Phlebotomus argentipes. Next base: position 141,296 of record NW_026776181.1, on the reverse strand, counting down.
GTGTATGTTCTTCACATTTTGACTACTGTATTCATCTTGTTTTCATACTTAGGAGAATTACACTTTTATTACACTCTAGTTAAGTTTTATTTGGCTATTCTCATACAAAATGATTTTAAATATCTCTAGAGACTTTTTAGTTTAACAAAATTGGAGAAGAATTGTGTCTTTGTCTAGCTATTAAATAATATGTGTATGTATATTGATTAAACATTTATTCTATCCACTATAAAGATGCGTTTGATGGAATCTCGAGAATACTTTGAGATGTGAATTAAGGGAATGATCATTTTTGCAAGATCAAGTACATAATTACATATATGGTTTCTTTAGCTAAACCTTAAATCTTATTGGTATTCATACTTATGTACACTTTAAAACACTGTAAAATGTATCTTCTTTCTTTCGGTATGTCTTTCTTTTTTGGTGATTTCCTAGTGGAATTTCGCATTCATTTAATGGGAAAGTGCGCTCGTAAAATGTCACGCTTTTTGGTTCACAATCATTGCACTGGGGCTTAAATTGACTTAGGTTTAGTGAATGGTTTGCTTTTGGCTCCACACTGTTGAGGGGAAAGAAGGAGTTTTCTCTATGATTTTATACATTTTCTCTTAGTATAGCACCACAATAAAGGATATAATCTCACTGTCGCCTCGCCATTTCTTCTCTTGCGAGATGAAGCAATATATAGAGAATTGTAACAATTAAAATTCTTCCACAGTTTTGCTGAGGAGTGGCGGGAAAAATGTGTGGAATTTGATGGTTTCCTGGGCGAGAGGCGGTCCTCCTTGTCTTGGCCTGGTCCAGGAGTTGAGTCATTCTGGTGGTTAGTTGACCAGTGGTCTTAGTTCGGTGTGCTGTGTCTCCTTGTGGCGTCGCAAATCGACTTTCCGCTGGAATGCTTTGTGGCACAATTCACAGGCAAATGGCTTATATCCTGTGTGCTTTCGACTGTGGGTAATTAAGTTGGAGCTCTGGCTGAAGGCTTTTCCACATACTTGGCATTTGTGTGGCTTTTCACCTATATGAAAGAGAGAAAAACATATGAAAGAGAGCTTCTCTTTTGACTTGCAGAGGGAGGATTTCCATTATTAATTCATTCCGACTCAATTGAAGAACTAAATTCACCAATATAATTGCTGCGTGAAAAACTGACGGCAAATGAGATGAGATCAATTTAGAACATATTAATAACAATTTAAATAATAAATGAGTGTCTTTTATTGGCAGTTTCAGGCATGGGTGGAAAAATATACTCATGCAGCGTATTTGCAGTATCATTGATTTGCTCGCGGTGGGAAAGAAAAGGGAGTGGAAGGCATTTTCGTATACGCACTCGGAGAAAATATATGTCGTTTGTACGAAAGTGTTTCCCATTGATAATATCTTGATCTTCTAATTCCGTGATTTTTTTGTACAGTGATCTTTTACGTGGACTACATTGGCCATAACAGCCGACTTTCCCCTATCGTCAAATTATCGCTACTTTGCTCTCTTAAATCCCATGAATATTAATGGCGTAATCTGCATGTCTTTAATCATTTAGACAGAAATTAATACCACTCAAATTCAATCAGATCCACCCGAAGAATCGCATTTATTAGCAGTGTGAAAACCCATAGGCGTCCCGGAAGAGCTGAAAATGGGGTGATAATGTTGATATCATTGACGATGAGCGTGCAATGTAATGATTTGATTATCCGTCCGATGAGTGATGATTTCCCCAAAAGGATTCCCATGAAGACAAAAGGCTGGCAAATATGCTTCGCCCCTTTTGTTGTCGGTGGTGCGAACAATGGGAATGCTGTGGCAAATAAAAGGGGGATGATATGGACGCATTTTGCCGCGAAATGATGTTGACAAATGACCTCTGTGGTCAGGAGAAGAGACAGAGCAAGTTATCTGAGAGATAGGAAATTCTTTCACGCAGCGCGCGTGTGGGTTTTTATTAAATTTCTGGATTAAATACTCAATTTATGGTGCCACTGAGCATCACCTTTTGTTGCCCTCTTGATTTATGGTATTCAATTTTAAAGGCATTAGGGATTATTAGCGATATTCGTGATGGTTTGTTCAATTGAGGGGTCGAATTCCGTGCTCAAATTTATCATTTTCACTGCTCAATATTATACACCATTAATAAATTCTTGGCTCTTTATTGAACATTTGTGTCACACTTGACCAGAATCACTCCTTATGCCGCGCAAAATGCGACCAGAAATCGCATTATCTTCATTGGTGTGTCGTGTTTCAGCGAATTGGTGGAGATTTTGTTACAAATCCACCCTCTCTTGGATTGAGGCAATTGACATGTGCTGGATTTTTCGCGTCCTAATTCAATTGGCAAGGGGTGTAAAATTTCGTCCGTCGATATGCAAATTCGTGCCGAGAGTCATTTTTCGTGAGTCGCAGGTCAATCGATATGCCGAGGGCGCGAAGTGGCCGAAGATGGAGGGAAAGTCGGCAGTTGGGAAATAGTATAGAAAACCCTCCACTATATTTTTGATTGGTTCGCTGAGATTTTGCGACGCCCACTCCCACAGTATCCATAGCAACTCCACTGCCGTCACTTTATCATCTCGCTGGCGAGCAAAAAAGCTCACTAGACGGGGCCTCGGAGCTTTCGCAGCTGCACTCAAACTTTGTCCTCTAACTTGATGTTTTCCACTCGAGGAGAATCCATATAGTCGAGAGAAAGTTATAAGATGATAAAGACTAAAGTAGAGCGGAGAAACAACTAAGATCACGAGCTTTCTCATATTCTTGATTCGAATAGTGAGAAGTATGAAATAATATTGTAAAATTTGCAAATACAATGTAGTTCGAAGAGATTCATCGTAAATGCTGTGTGAACTATGAAAATTTTCAATTCTTAATCAAAATTTTGCCCATTCAAAGCGTGTTTTGCGGGGTAATTATGGCAAGAACCATGGTAAAATTTTGCTGCGAGCTTAGTCAACTTTATGATGTTTTTAGTCTGTCTATGTCGAAAATCGATTTCGGGCTCGTCATGATATGCATAATGCAATATCGTTAGTGATGACAATATTCATAAGTGCAGTTTTTTATATTCGCGTGTATTTCCAATTTTTAAGTAAAATATTTCCCCCTTGGGTGGTAATAAGTGTTCAGCTCATGAGGACAAATCTTGCTTTTTCTCTCTTGTGAAATCCTTTGGCAAAAAATCGATTTAGAATTTTCCAAGCACACTCGCCATCAGTATTTTCCAGCTCACAAAGGAGACGTCGAGGCATTTGCGGATGATGGTGGAAAATAGTTGTGAGGGTGGAAAAGCATGAAAAGTGTGATTCAGTGTTCAAAATTCTGCTTGTTGTGAATATTTCATTAGTTTTAAATGTGCAAATCCTCGTCTTTTCCTCCTTCATCTGGGCACATATGAATAACACAAAGCAAAGCCAATATCACAATAAAACCTCCAACCCAACAGTCACGATGTGATCCTCGTTCTCTCGACTATTTTAGTGTGAGCTTGGGAGTTTTGGGGGAGGCCCCAAAGCTCACGAGGGGAGCATTTGAAGAGCGATATTGGGTGGAATTTGAGTGTGTAAAGAACAGGGATTTTCTGCATAAGATGGGGGAAAGCTTGGGGGAAAGAGTGCGGAGGTTGGAAAAATGCTCATCAGGCAGAGAAGCCGCAATCCGCGATGGTTGCCATAAAATACCAGAAATCTGCTATAAAATGGATGGAAGGGAAAGCCACAGTATAACATTTTCGTGTCTGTTCCCATAAGAAATTTATGAGATATTCCATCTCCTTATTATCATTGTTATGATTGTGGCCATTATTTTTGCTTCTTTATAGCATACACTGTGTGCACTTTATATGTGGTGCTTCTCCAGCATCAAAAATCATCGCATGAGACAGAGACAGAGGAAAATTTATGTGCCTTTCAACATAGGACGGAGAGTGGGGGGGGGAGGAAAAAGAGCAAGAAAATATCCAATTTTCCCTTCATCACTCTTGGGTGAAAAATCCACTGACTCTCATGGAGAAAAAAGGGAAAATTTAGCGAAAAATGTTAACATCATCCTGTCGACACTGTACATCACATATGTCTAAGCGTTTTGCGGGATGGAGAGGCTTATGTACGACTAAATGATACATATATATAAATCTCATGTGTGTGTTGGAGGGAAAATATATAAATGACATGAGAGATGCTCGAGAGTTGCTGTAATCGCAGTCCCATTAACCTTCCCTTTTCCGGTCCCATCTGGTTTCATCTCCGGGAAAATCCGAACCAAAATCACCACACAGTGCCATGAAAAATCTTTCTGGTTTATTCACTCCCTCTCATTGCCACTAAAAGCTTCCGCGACACCGGATCGAGTTTCTCACATTAATATCAGTGTGGGCGGGATTTTCCGCCCGCACAATTAATGGATACTTGCAATGAAATTTTACAGCACGTTCAATGTGCTTTTTCCTTAATTAATTTAAAAGAATTTGAATTATTTATTTCGTAAAAATATTTAAGAAAAAATATTTTAGAGTACAAGTTGATTGAAATTCATGGAGATTTTGACTTCAACGAAACTTGTTCTTCCTTACAACTTTGGCAGATGATAAGCTTGGTACATGATTTAGAACAGCGATGTTTGATTTCACAACTAGGTATACATTTTTAAATCAAAACACAATATGTCCAAACTATGTTCATTCAGTGGCAACATTTCGAAAAAATTGTGTTAAATCTTCGGACTTTTATTATGGTTAAAGTTACTAATGCCTGGATTGTATGTATTTCGTTTTCTTTTTCTCAATACGGATTTTATGTATAAGTTTTTAACCAGTTTTGGATTCATGGTTACCCTAAAACCGCAACTTCTGTATGCCTGATTCGAAATATTTTATTTGAAATAAAGAAATTTCAAATTTTTCAATTTTGTTTCGGAGTCTTTTTGGGTTACTATAATTTTTATGGCACTTTCTCGCAAAAGCAGAGATTCTCAAATTGAATCTGTGCAGAAAGGGATGAATCTCAAAGGATTTCCCAAGTAATGTGAGCGATCCAGAAGGGTGCACAGTATCAGAGAGCGAAACGCAAAGGGAGAAGGAATGAAAGAACCCAGATGCCAAAATTGAGAATCTCGATGTTGCTATCAGTGAGTGGAACGGAATAGAAGTTATGGGAGAGCAATAAACGTAAATTCCATTATAAGTATATACACACACTCACAGAGATGAGAATCAAGTGAGACAGACGGTGTTATAAAAGCTCAAACTCCTTTTATCAGGATTTAACAGCATGAGAAGAGATTGCTTTCAATCTCCAGACCCGGGGAAAATCCCATCGAGCGGATGGGAAAAAACGAGGTGCCTTTCTCGCCCATTTATCGCTGTTTTGCTTTCACAGCTTTTCCTCCCATTTCCGCGCTGAAGCTTTCTCTCAGTTGAGCTTCAATCGACATTTTCCCAAATGTGTTCTCTCACTTTTTTTGAGAGCGTTTTTCCCACTCCCAAATTGTACATATATGTATGCATGTACATATGTATGGGGAGAAATTTTACTGGTCAGAGCTGGGACACTTCTCTCTCACTCTAGTGCGGAAAAGAATCGGGAAAAGCGTTCGTGTTGTGGGGGGAAAAGTGAGATGAATGGATTTCTTCTCTCGAATTCTCCTCTCTTTCACTCCATTTCCACATGGCAGATTTGCTCGTGAGGGTGTTTGTCGAAAGATTTTTCCAGAGATTTCGTATTTATGACTGAAATAAATTTTTCTTCCGAGGCTATGCGAGAGTCAGAAAAATCAATGAAATTTAATATTCAACACCGGCTGTGGGATCATCCAGAAAGTGTTCTTTGCAGCAGTTCTTTTTGACGAAGAAGTTCTGTTTTGATTTCAAGTCCTTGCCTCGTCTGAAGTGTGATTTTTCGCCATTTCCCTTTTCCACAAGCAGAAAATGCAATTAAGGTACAGCACAAGAATTTTTTCCATAGTCGATTCAATCTAAATTTTGGGCTTCACATCACAAGTGTTTGCCGATGTAATTTCCATTCTTGCTAGCATTCTGTGGAGTGTTTTTCCATGGGACGCGCTTTCATGGTGCGATAGCACTTGAACATTTCCTCTACCTGCCATGGAATTCTGGGTGTTTTGTGGGAAAACACTTGAGCGCCTTTCCCTCAACATCACTCGACATTTTCCTTCAATCACAAAACCAAGAGTGATTTGTTTTACCGTGCAGAAAGGTTGAGACAACGTGAGACTGGAAGAGTGAACCAGGAAAACCGTTGATTTTTGCTATTAGAAATTCAAAACGGGCGTACTCTAACAGCAAAATCAAGCTATACACCTCAGTTTGCAAGTTACCCGGGAAATTCAACCAAAAACCTCACAATTTTTACTCTCACCGCCCCCTGAGGAAATCTACTGACTCTGGTGCAAATTTTCTTGATTTTTCACTTTCCAAATTGATGCATTTCTTCTCTTTTGCGATGGGGATTTGCAGTGGCAGAGAAATGGATGGATTTCCCAGGCAGACAGAGAGAAAACTTTGAAAGCTGCCACGGAGAAAAATCACATTCACTGCTATTTCATCTCTTTCCTGCTCACACAGGAGACTTTTGTGCCATGAGTGGGAAACATAAGAAGGCTTCCTGTGGGTTGGGGAATCGTATAAATGTGGGTTATATTCACATGGAGGATATCTCGACGATCCCAAGGCGAGGTTTCATTTCGAAATAAATCTAGCAACGACCCCCTGAATATTTCATCATAACATTCGTGGTCTCTTTGGCCGAGGCGTACAGACAGTTTCAGTATGGAATCCTTTCTCTTTACCATCTGTCCATCGTCTCAACAGATTTCCTTCCTTGGCAGTACATTATTGATAATTCCAATTAATTTTCTGCTCGCGTTCGTTTTCTTTCTCAACTAACGGGAAGAGTATTAAGACACATGACAGCTCAATTTTAATTTGTCCCCATTTTCCATCTGAAGTCATCAATATTCTATCACAGCACAAAAGCCACAGAGCGAGGGTTCGCAGTGATGTGGATTTTCTGAAGAAACAGGAGAGTCATTGCTGAGCGTAGGAATGTTAGGAATTCGGATTTCTCACTTTATCGTTTTCGTCTTTACGAGTTTCTTTCACCAAGGAGTGTATTTTGTCGTCTCTGTGCCAGAATTTTACTCACTGAGAGAAAACTCATGAGCAAGGGGCAAAGAAATTTTCATTAGAGAACCTTTGGAGAAAAAATTTCAAATGAAAATCAGTAGCTTTAACAAATTAGTAATGAAAAGCACGAATTGGTCAACCAAAATTGGGAAAAATAGGACAAAAACAAACATAGTTTCTTCATATCACAAAATTTAGGCGAATTAACACGTAAAATACTCCTTATCTGATAAGGTTTGTACGTAAGTTTTCTCTCAGTGCAGAAAAGTATTTTGCAGTAAAAGGAGGATTCATTTTCCTTGATTTCGTGCATGTTATTTCCCTTCGCCCAGATAGGGTAGGGTTTGATGACGCGAAGAAACACTAACCGTCCCCATGTTCCTGTTTGTTTCTTATTGACGCCGAGCCACCAATAAGGATTTCCTTTTTATGTCCATGGCTCCTTTTTCCTCGAGAGGGCACCGCATCCACTGAATGGACCTTGGGGTGAATTTCCAATGGGGTGGCATAGCTCCGCTTGATTGCATCACTTCATTCCCTATGTGAGGAGCACGTATGTTTTTTTTTCTCGGAGAATCTCTCCCTTTCCCTCTTTGACGCTGTGCAGCTGTGAGGAATTTTCCCTGGGTCTTCTCTGTCTGACGAAGTCAGTTTGCAGGAATTTGGATTATTTTGCACGTCACGATGCATATTATGTGCCATTTCCAACAATGAAAGTCACGTACATTGTATTTCCATTCTTTCTCATTCTTCACCATCTCTGGCGCTTTCTTGTATATTTCCGTTTATATACATATATTCCTTTTTATGTCTTTTCACCTCTGATTTTTACCTCCCACTGCTTCCACTTTGGGTTGGATGCAATACATTGTTAATGTGTGATTTCTCCTTGGTTCTGTCGCACTTTTCTGATTTTCCTCCCACTTGCAAGTCATATAAATTATTTTTCATTCTCTCTGGGATGCTTTATGGGAAAATGCTGGAGATGCAGATGGTCGGGAAAGTGCAGAGATTTCGGGCGCGTGCTTCAATCACAAATGCCAATCGCGTGATTAGGAGACAGTGCACATCTTAATCCAATAATTGCGAACAATATTCATAACAAAATAATCATATCGTGTTTCTACCCCTAAATCACGGGACAAGTGAATTATGCCACTCGTCTTGTCTTGCCACGTGACCACCTATTTACTTGGCATGGCATTTGCTCAATTGGTTAGAAAAAAGAGCCCTTCGCCCAGGACACACAGAACATAATTGCATTATGCACTTTGATATTTTTGAGATGCGTGGCAAAAAACCATTCCACTCAACATTATGACCCGTTTTCACCGCTGAGCAAACAGCCAAGAGTGGATCGACACATGTCTTGAGTAAATATTACATACAATCACCGACATAAAATGTATCTCATTCGCCAACTTTCATTCTGCATGGACAGAAGGGAAAAAGGTACTTTTTTAAAATTCGTCAATAAATCTCCCTAAAACAATTAAGATTGATGGAGGGTGGCACTGAAATTTAATACTGGGCGAAGTATATCGTGAGATTCATGCTTCGGGAATTTCATTTGTCCTCCGCGATGAGGGACGATGGATGAGGGATGCTAATGAGGGAACACACCTCGCCCTCGAAAATCCCCCGAGGATATCGCATTCGTTTGACTTTCACACGCAATTTCAGCAAACACGGACCTCTGGATTAAAGGGAATGAGGTTGGTTTTGATATTAGAGATTGCTTCTTACTTTGACCATTTCGAGGAAGTCTCAGTGAAGAGTGAATTCCCACAGGATGACGAATAAATTTGGAGTGTAAATATGAATTTTGAGGCTTCAAACAAGGGGGGTGAACTTTGGCATTTCTCTATGTGTACCTATCCAAGTGTGGGGTGGTTAACTACCGGGTGTTTTTGTGTACACACAAACTTCTAGCCATGCTTGGGAGTGTGGGAGACAATTGAAATTGCTTGTTATTAAATTCACAATAAATATTGATCTTGTGAACTTGGTTTCATGTACTTGATGGGGCGGTGAATATAAGTGGAGTTCATCCTAATGAAATTAATCAATTACACACGCCAAAGGGGAGACATTTTCAGTTACATATGTATGCTGCTTAGCGCAGAAATGCAGAGTTTCTCCACGAGAAAAATACCTAATAAATCGAGAGCTGGCCAAGTGTCAACCTGCTTCCAACCATATGTTTAGAGCGCCCATTGAGGCAATATTGTGTGTGCTATTTTCAAGTGTGCGCAGTGCCTTTTTGCACCCCTCAAAATGTAATTTAAATTCAACATTCTCCGGCCTCTCATTGACACCGACTCTGGTGGTTTTCACCTCAATCCCGACTCAGCCAGATGATGATGATGATGCGAGGGTCTCGTCACCCCTTCGGCGTGCTGTGACGCCAAGGGAGAAGCGCGTAATATTGACGCAATATTACCCAGTTTCATAGTGAAACAAAATAATCATCAATGAGAAACTCTGCGGGCGACTCTCAGTCACTTAAGTCATATCCCATATGGAGAGAAGTCGCTTTAATTTGTGCACACGCAAAGCCCATTGACACTGTCTCTCTTTGAGACCCTCTCACTGGCCATCTCATCACCGTTCCAGGGCAACATCATTGCCACCGCCGAGCTAGGGTGAGTTGGGAGTTGTATAGATAGGAGAATTTCAGCTGTTGTATGAACGCAACGATTGTGAAAATTTATTTGTGGAGTTTATTTGGAGAATAGCAAATGACCATCATCTCTGAGTGCTACTAGCGATGATTCTATGACCTTTTAATGTTATATTTAGAAGACAGATGAGTAAACTTCCAAGTACTGAATATCTAAATTAAAAATACCGTTCACAATAATTTTTCCAATACCCTTTATTTCATCTTTATCTATAAATCTCTCAGCTTGGATAATTTGGCGCCTCAAGTCTTTTATCTGCGTCGCCCAAAATCAATTTCCAAATCAATAGTAATCATTTCTAATCTCTCTGATGCGACAATCATGAGGACCAAGTAGGCTGATGGCAGACTGCGTGAACGATCTCAGGCAATTATTGGAGGTTGTAATTCAATTTTCTGTCTTTTTTGCCACTATGTCGAGGGGTTGAACAGGAGGGATAGATATTCGCAAGAGTGAACCATCCAAAACCCACCTTCCCTAGAGATAGAGTGGAAGAAAATTGCAGCAAGGATCAAATTTCAACACAATTTCCACTCCTATTGGATTGATGTGTATTCTCCACTGCGACTTCTCTCCATATATGCCCTTGATGGGAGAATTTAACAGGATTACACGGAAAAATCTCCCCAAGAGGGGCGCGCGCGACAGGCAAAAAAGCATTTTTTCGGCGGAGAGAGAGAAAAACAGACGAAAAAGTTGATAAACGACTTGAAGATGAAGGATGTTTGCGGTGGAATCGAAAAAAAATTTCATTAAAATGAGTGAAAAATCGATAGTAATCAGGGAGGAATCATAATTGCCTTAATTGAATTCACGCACAGCAATGAATTATCATGGGTTTTGGGTGACAAATGGAGATCATCTGGCAAAAATCTGAGACTCGAGGACGCCCCGCTGTGATGCAAAATGCCTCAGAACCACTCGGGGAAATCACCAATTTCCTGTCGCAATTGCCATGGGGTGGAACGAGAGGAATTATCCTTGCAATTATCGAATTCATGCGACGAATGCGTGAATTAAAGCTCCATGCAAAGGTATCTTTGGTACAATGAGACTCGTGTAATTAGTGACATAAAAATCCGAGTGTTATGAGCCAGTCGAGTTCAACTGTATTGCTGAGGGTGCGAAGGAATTACAAAATGAGGGGGACTCGCGAATGAGATTGAAATCTCGAGAGAGGTTTTAATGTTTGAAAATTTCTGTGGAAATTCATAAAAGTGCTTTGGAATTTCAGCTCGATCCCGTTGTCATATAGAAAAGTATTCAAGGGACATGAAAAAAATTTAAACGTTGTCCATGTTTGAATTTTTGAAAAAATACTGAAAAATTCAAAAACTGCAATCTTTCGTGAAAACTACGCTTTCCCATTGTTCAATGGGAACTTTTTTGGCCACCCGCTGGATGAGAAAAGGCGTGTTAAGCGCCTGAATGAAAATGCAAATGACTTTAATTGACGACATACGGTGTGCTGAATAAAAATTATTCACATTCACCCCGTCCATCGCTTAGCATTCTGAAATGTAGCTCTGAAAATCAGAGTGTCATGAATGACAATTGTGAATCTCAATCGCGGTGTAAATTGCTCACACAAGGATTTAGTACATTTAATTGGAAAGCTCATCCTTATTATCCTCGTTGGCTGTGTCACACTCTCTGTTTCGTGGAATTTAATTTGCAACACTGTTGGTCGTTCAGGGACGTGCACTGGATTCTACGATCTGGGCAAATGGGTGAAAAAAGGAAAACCTTCAGATCGCACAACCCTCTCATGAGCGTCTGTAATTAATCAGAAGGCTGTCAAGGGATCGTTGCTAAGGATTCGTCATTAAACCCTTCTTCGGGTGTGGCGGGAGCATTTAATTTATCCTCTCACCTTCAGCGATACTAAAAGTTATTTCAATATTAAATTATGTGCCATTTATCCGTGTTGGAGCCTTTCATTGCCTTTCCCAAACCCCTTTTGTGAGTTTGGCTTCTGAGAAACTTTGCACCGAATTAATCGAGATAAATCAAGTGAATCTGTTTAATTGTCGACTTGTTGGAAAATTCATCGTTTTCGGTGTGCTCGACGTTGGAGAGAGATTAAAACTGGTTTAATGTGTGCCCCTAAATCAAGTTGTCTGTCTTGGGAGTCGCACAAGACGCACCCCAACTCCGCAACCTTGCCAAAATGGGGTGCTTTGCTGAATGTATATGTGTGTGAGCGCAAAACCCTTTTTACCACCCCATTAAGGTTTTCCAAAAGGACTGGGATTTTTCGGATTGTTTTTCATCTCCACCCCAGAGGGAAAGCTCTGTCTGTGAGAGCTTTTCCCTGTGAATTTTTGCCAGAGCACGAAGATATTTTCCACCATAAATTTAATAGCAAACTACCTTGAGATTTTCTCATATAAATTCCTCTTTTGAGTGGGTGTAAACCCACCCCATGTAGATTTTTTTCTTCTTCCTCCACGAAGAAAGCTCTGGGATTTTAATCAATAATTTTTCATCCATTTTTCGGTGAGATTCATTCCTCATTCCATGTCTATTCGCCAGCACTGAAAAACCTCAAACTCTTGTGTTTCTTCTTCTCTTTATCCTCCTCTCTTCCCTGAGGACGATATGGCGAGTTGTGGGGGTGGAATCTTGAGTGCGAGAGATGCCAGTGAGTGAAATTCAAAGAGCAGTGCTTTGAGGGAAATGGTGGAAAATGGAAATTATATTGTGGGGTGGAGCCACACACAACCCAGCAGAGCATCATCATTTTCCATCGCACACACACACACACACAAGAGCGCGGTGTAATGTAAAATCGCACCCCCTGTGCAAAAATGAGTAGAAAGCCCAGAGAATTGCAGCAATGGTGAGCATTTTGTTAGACACAAATATTCTCCGTTTTCTGCATTATAATCCCCCCATTTCCCATTCAAAACCCTTTCGCAGAACGGAAAAATCCCGAATATGGGGAGATTTTGCGCGAGTGAGCTTGAATTTCCTCACGAGACGATAATTCATGGCACCCGCACACCGCCTATCCCCCGATGAATTATTTACTAATTAGAGCCAGGCAACTTTCCCGGGACTGTCAGTGGAGCGATTTATGGGGAATACTCTCTCCCCGCCAATGCATTTTATGAAATAATGTTGGGTATGTGGACGATATTGCTCTCTCTCTTCCCATACGGAGCCCGAAAAGGCAAAGAGTCCTCTTCGAGACGATCCATTTTCCAGAGCACGGCTGGGCGGCCTGTGAGCCACCCACAATGATTTATGCACTCACGCAAGATGGGAAATGCAGGAAAATGGTTGGAAATCCCGAGTTGGGTTCAATTAAATCAGCTTTTAATCATTTTGGTGGCTCTTCAAGAGAGATTTACAGTTGCAATATCTCTTGAATTTATGAAACTTACGACTTTCTGACCTTACAACTACGGCTTATGGTAATGGTGAGCAGATTCTTTGTTCATGACTGGGTTATAGGACAGTTAATCCTTCACTCTATAATTCTGGTACATGAACATATTTTAAGTTTAAGTGACATTTTGATCATTTATTGTTCTAATAGTGGTAACCGTGGCATTACATTATAACAAACTAAATGATAGATTATTTATTATTGACTGTAATACGTAAAATACATGTCGGATGACAGAAATATGAGAGAGCAGCAGATATTGGTAAACTCAGAGTTTGAACAAAGCGTAGTAAATGAAAACTCACCAGTATGAATGTAAGTGTGCTTCTTCATGTCACTCTTCTGGTGGAATCTCTTGCCACAGAAGGAGCACGGGTATGGCCTCGTGTCACTGTGAATAAGGAGGTGTGTTGACAAGGTACTCGATCTCTTAAAGGCTTTCCCGCATTGTTTGCACTCGAAAACCTTTTCTACATTATGCACAGCCCTAGATAATTGTTTAGAGTCAGAATATGCTCCACAACATCATAATATATTGCATTCGGTTGTAGTCCATTACCTGTGTTGACTTAGACTAACTTCATGGCCGAAGGTCTTGTTGCACAGCTCGCAGGCAAATGGTCGTTTGCCATTGTGGGATCTTCGAGCGTGAACCTCAAGTCCGTGTGCCGTTGAGAAGTTCTTCTCGCACTTGATGCATGAGAAGATGTCACCGATGAGCGGTGGCATGCCCTGACGCATGAAGAAGTGATGGTGGTGCACGTGATGGGGATGGGTGAAGTTCAGGTGGTTTCCCGAGGCTGCGCCTGCGGCGTTCTGGGTCATAAAGTTGCGAAATCTCACGAAATCCTCACTGGTAGTGGGATGGTAACTGGAAGATGAAGAGGAAGCTCAGTACTACTGGGTTAAGCTCATTAGAACAGGCGTGGACTTACTTGGAAGGTGAGTTAGCGACCTGTTGTCCTTGCTGCAAAGCTACAGCTGCAATCCAGGGAAATGGGTGGAACAGGGGCCTGGAAAGCATGTTGTGATCGTACATTGGCGGATAGTTAGGCCTAAAAGAAAGCAGGTCAGTAATATGTGGGTTCACTTGCGTTCGCTTAACTTTGAACGCACCTCAGCATGTCGAAGGTATTGGAAATGGTTGTTGGGGATTTTGCGGTTTTTGGTTGATCCTGTCGAAGCAAGGCGGAGACTGAGAAGGCCTCAGACTTCTTCACCAGCTGAAATATTTGTAAAGCATAGGTTAAAACAGGGTAATTCTTTGTCCTGCGACCCGATCTTACCTGACTTGAAATCTCCGTAGTTGGCGACTCAGTGATTCTGGGAGGTGGAGGCGAATCAACTTCAAGTTCTGGGGAACTTGATCTCGACCTCGATCCCTCTGGTGACTTTGAGCGACTTCTCGATCGCGACTTAATGCGCACAATGCTCAAGTTCGATGGTGAATCGCAAACAGATGGTGGCGTCTTGTGATGATACGTGCTGTTGTTGTTGTCCTCATCTTCAGAGTCAACTCGCTCCACCAGACGGTTCACGCCGAATTTTATTTCATCTGTCGAGTGAGTGAAAAAACTATTAAGACATGGAAAACCATTGAGCAAAAAAGGTTAGTGATTAATGAGGGGGTGCTCTGCTGTGTGTAATTTGTAGCGTTTATCGGTGAGGCGAAATCGAGGGGTGAATTACTCGGGGGACTCTATTTGTTCAGCCCCTGCAATTGAAAAGTTTTCATTGCCTTGGCCCTTGTGCACTGTCGCAATGTCCGTGGCGAATCGGGAAATTGCCAAATTGTTTCTCTCAAAATTGATGGTCTGGCTGTGTAGTTTTTCATATGCTCCATTTACTATGCATTGACTGTCAGGCCTAAACAGATGTTTTATTTACATTTGCCTCCATGGGCAAAAATTCACGCCATATCATCCATCTGATTGCAGCGAAGCCGTGTAATTGTCACAGTGAGAGGGTGAGATTTCTCATCCAAATTGATTTGTAATGCAGAAATTTGCAAGCTTTCTATTCTTAGCCTTTCATATTAGCATGTCAAAGAATCTTGTCTCAAAGAAAGAACCATTCTCAATGTTTATTTTCCATACAATGGAAAATTGCTTTCCACTTTGTTAGAAAGTTCAATGAGAGGACGACAGGTGTATTTCATAAAATGGTGCGAGATGCCATCCGAAAATAAGGGGTAAAAGCAGCGCACCAAAACAATAAAACAAGTTGTACAAATAACAATGCGAGTAATCTTCGCAAACCCCAAAATAACAATATCCCTCTGTATTTTGCGACCCCTGCCAGGCTTTCTCTCTCCCGATATTTCTAGAGAGGCTGAAAAAGGGAGAGTGAGAAGCTTGATGAGAAGTGAAAACTCTGTGACTGATTCTCGCCGAGGGGTTGATCATTGACAAAAAATGTGGTAATTTTATAGTCAAGACTAAATACCGTGAATATAGAAAAATTTTCTGATACAAGCGACTTGGAGAAGTCTTTCAATCTTAAGTATTGCCTGACGACAAGACGAAAAAGTGAATTTTTCTTGACATTGAATTATCAGCACCTATTGTAAATGCGAATTTTCTTAAGAACTTTTTTTGTAAATCGCCTTCTGTTACAAAATAATATTTTTATTTAAAATATAAGTAGTCATTATTCACTTATTTTCGGTTTTTTCTAAGAGTGTTAAAATCCTTTGTTTGATCCAGTGTTGAATTGAGCCCTAATTTGTCATTCTGCTATAAAACTACAAAAAGTAATCCCTTTTGAAGCAAGTGCAAAGCCCCTCGGCTTTTGCAATCCCTTCCAACCTTTTCCTAGTCTATTCAATGGTTGTTTCCTTCTTCTCACCCAGCATGATCTCAACCCCTCGACGCGGTGCAATGATAATCCTAAGGGAGGTTTATTTTGATTATTTACGGTATTGAATATTTTATATGCGCATTTATTTTAAATATGTATCGAAATATTGCTCTTTTTGGGCACTTTCATGGACCCTCTTGAAATCCACATGTCTCACTCATAGTTACACTCTTACCCAATGAGTTTTTTTTTCACTTGAAGTATTATTCATCATAATGACTCTATTTGGCGATTAGAAAATCTCTGAGGTGGAGCAGACTTCTCTGATAAGAAGTCAATGAATATTGTGAGTAAATAATCATAAAATTAAACTCACAGATAAAAGTTGCGGTGGAAGTGAGAAATCAAAATGCATTTGAATATAGTTTTTATGGCTGTTTGCCTATGAATGAATCCGAAATTCGACGTGCACCCATTGAGAATGTGAGAGATCAAAGGGTGCCATTGTGAATCACAAAGTACGTGAATCCGTGGGCATGAGAAGGGATTTCACGAAGAGCATATGTTAATAATATTAAACACTTAATTGGTATAAATCAAGTATTATCACACATTGCACTTAATCCTCTGGTCGAGCGATAAGATATCACGCGGGATCGCGGGGAAAAATGGACTCCAAGTGATAGTGACTCTGTAAAGTACCAACACACATTGATTTTGCAGGCCGTTCTGAGAGAAATCACAGAAAATTACTGAACAAACGTGGGCAATTTTGCAACTTTGGACGACTCACAAGTGCGTGATCACAGTAAAGTCAGCGAAAAGACTGTGGCGATGATTTGTGAAAAATGAAATCAATTTTAAATAGAAAATAAACCCCAAATACCATTCGACAAAATCCCCATTTTATGACACCTCATCGATAACAACTTTATTGCCCCGTCAGAAGATGAACAGAGGTGAAGTGTAACACCCATGGATAAATATTGTATTTAACTATCGCACTTTTGACTGTGAACGGCTGAAAAAGAGGTTGAACGAGAGAAACTGATAATGTTCATACAGGGTAATTCATTTCCTTAATCATTCTGCATACTGCAGAAATGGTTGGATTTTGAATATTTGAACAACTGTCAAAAATATATTGACAGATGGTATCTGCCAAAATCTTAAAAATAAAATCTGTTCACAAGAATCCCGTTCATTCAATTCAGAATTTCAAGTAGTTCGGCTGAAATTTATTTAAAGCACTGCCAATACTTAACGAGTCAGCCTTATCAAGAGCTAAATCCTATTTGTATGAAGTGATTTAAAGTGTGAGATAGACATTGCCCGTGAGGTAATAAAACTGAATGAACTCCGGCGTGGAGATTTCACTGCAACATGCTTACAATGTTTTCCCATTTGTCACTATCAATAAGTGTGAAAATTTTTAGCAGTGGAAAAAGTACCTCTTTTTATTTATCAGCGCTTGAGTCAGCGGTATTGTTGGGCAATCAAGCATTTTCATTTCAATCCCCAAGCCATGGAGTGTGCAGTGTTATGACTGATTTTAATTAATTTTATCTGGGCCGAAGCCCAACACCATAAATAATATTGATTTTTTGGGAATGACGGAAACTTTTTATTGCATCCAATCGCGAGTATGAAAATTTATTGCCATTCTTTTGACTACATATATGCTGATATCGCTCCGCACTTCTTCGTGGGTGTGTGTCGTCTCAATGACAAGAAAATTCTTAGAAAATGATATCGCGAGATTGTTTGACTTTCTCAGGCTTGTGTTTTGCCATTCTGGAATGAAACACCTGTTAAAGGAGATAGCCAAAAAGTAGTAACCCATCGCTGATGAGTTACATTTTTTATCCTTATACACATATTTACGTTATTTCTAGTTAAATCTGTCAGTGACTAACATTCCTGACTGATGCAAAGGAAGTGAAGTATGAGAAGCTCTTCACAAGACACCGAAATCAATTAAGAATCAATGACCGCGCACATAAAACGGAAGCTTCCAATTGAGAATTTTCACTCAATTGCACGTGAATTTTCTTTTAATTCCCAACATACGCTGAAAACACTCGACTTTTCCACATTCCAAGACTCTCTTGGAGACGTATTTGGAAAATCACGATAAGAAGTATGCGCGACTGTTAAATCTTGGAAGTGCCCTAAAAAATTCCATAAGTTTTTTGAGAGCACTGGTGTTTATATTGAATATTGAGATTATGGGTGGGATTTTTGATTCCATAAGAGTGATTTATTGGCTACTGGCTAAAAGTTGCTCAAATCAACAGAGTTTCGATGGAGATACGTATTTATTAATAGTGGCGATTGAAGGGGGAGAAATCGCACGTTATCTTGTCAATTTCGGAGATTGATAAGGCGAAAAAGCGCCATATTCTAAATATTGCTTGTGCCGCCGATGTGAGTTTGCGTCTTACCTTTGCACTTTGAACTGTCACTGCCATTTGTCAGGTCCGTTATTCCCGCTCCAATTACACGTGGGGCAATGGGGTTGATAAATCTGTAGGGATTCATGAAGTTTCCATTGAAAAGGAGTGGAATTCCGCCGCCATTGAGAACTGTAAATAAATACACAGAAGGACATTTTTTATAAGTGACAAAATTTAAAGCCAACGGACTTCTTTCATAAACAATCACACACTTGCGTGTGTGATTCAAGAGAATTAATAAAATTTTCATTAGTGGCATGTGTGACTTGGCGTCCCTCTAATTTCCCTTCCATGTCCAGTGCGTGCTGGAGGAATTGGTCGCGAGACGGCGAGAAGTGAAGAAATTCTGTGATGCTCACTTGGTCGAGGAAAAATTAATCTCAAAATCTATTTTAATTAAAAAATGCTTCGATTTAATTACACTGAAAAAGACCGAGTGCGCATCTAGCGCGAGTGTTTTGTTGGCTGGAGGCATAAGGAAAATTTTGATTGCTGCACAGTAAATCATGTGAATATCAAATAACTCTGTCATTTAACCATTTAAGATTCATCTTTTTACATCGCGTGGCGACACCGCCGCCGCCGGAGATTGAGGCTTTTGTCAATTCCACTGGGCTTGACTCATCAAGTCGAATTTCTGAGCATAACAACTGAGTTAATTAAGAGAGGGAGGGCTATACTTGACTACTGAAATAGATTTTTGTTTGTCAGACTGGAAATTAACGAATATGCTGCCATTTGGACAATTTTTCGACTGCTATTTTGGTTGTTGCATGATTTTGAAATCCAATAATTCAATTAAATGGCCATCAAACGATTGTGGCGCCAATAAGGCGGGAGTTCTCACAAATTGTCTTGTGCCTCAGCTCGACTTTTAACTATCACATATCTGCATTTTAAATCCATAGAAAATCTTTCAAAACCGTACTATCTTGCAGAGAATTTGTGAGCAAACAATTTTCTATCACCGGATATCGTTTCCTATCATTGCACGATTCATAAATTAGTGGGTGACTCCAATGCATAATAACCAACCGCGGCAGAAGTAATTGGGCCTCTGCACTTGTAAAGTGGTTGAATAATTCATTGGCTGAGCACATGAGTAACACATGTGGCACGTGTATTTTAAAGCGGAAGTGTTGACCTTTCGTCCAAAACACCATGTAATGACATTAAGTGCTTGAACTCTTCACCCATGGGGGATTTATTGTGATGAGGTCTTGCGCAAAATCAAGAGAAAATACGCCTTGTTACTCATCCATTTTGATGCCCAAAGCATTATTGATGGGCCACGCGTGCTATTTCCAAAATGTTCCAATTTTTCTGATTTAAGACGGTCACCCATCGTTTGTGCAATTGAATTCAATGCGATAATCCAACACAATCAATCATCTTGTGATGGTGCTGGTGAGGAAAAGTCATATTCAAATTGGGCATGACCCATGGATGTGACTCTTGGTTGTCCATTTAATTGAATCCAAACAAGACGACACCAGGCAAATTAGTTTCCAGCAACTTGTTTCATGGCTTTCGATAGTCCATTTGGGCTGTTTAATACAAATCAATAAGATTTATTTTCCCTCCAACCGCATTAATGTTTGTCTGACAATTCTCCTGCCCTTCCAATGCCATACTACCGGTCCAAATTAACTTTATATTTTCCTAATAGGATTTGTTGAAATCATCAGGACAATGAATAAAATATCGCATAATTCTGATTTGACCATAAATCGATTGGCTTCTATAAGGCGATTTCAGCTACGAAATTGCATGAAATATTGATTACAAGTTGTGTGCTCAAGAATTTTCTTTATTGCAAGGAATGGAGAAAAAGCGCCAAATTCTGTCATCACTTTTGCATATTTCCAACATGAATTAATCGTGCTTAATTCTTAAATTTCAATCTTCATCCGGTACTCGAGGCTGGCAATAGAGCGCCCCAAAAGGCATTGAAATGAATTCGAGAAAAGCCACATGTTAAATCAGCGAGAAATTTTTTAGGAGTAATTTTACCGTTTGAACTCGCTGGCGCCAGGCTGAAAAGAGCCATATTGTGCATGCTATTTTCAATCAGTATTGAGAAATTTATAGATTGTGCTCTATTTCTTTCTTAATGACTCTTTTGACAATTAAAAATCATGAAAGTATCTGCATCAAACTATGTTCTAAAATAGTTTATTATTATTGAATAATCTCCTCTCTTTACAGTTGGAGAAGAAGCAGTTATCCGGAAAGAAGCACTCAGCGAAGTTCTTCAAGTCTCCATTTTCTCCCCTTTTTACTGCATCTCCACACATTGGGATGCTTTTTGATGCGATGCTCCTTGTTTTTCCTCCTCACTTCACGCATAATTAATGTCTTACACTTGGTCCATTTGGAAATGTCAAAGATTTGTAGTTTTTTGCCATTTCAATCTGCGATAAAAATGCCACATGTGACTATCTTTTTGTTTACTCTCTGGGCACCAACTAATTAACCAATTGAGCTGTGAATTCCTATTGCTTCTGCTGTTGCTCCTCATTTGACTTTCATTGGGGAATTTTCCTCCGTCGAAGACGAAGGAGAGTCTTTCGCAACGATAGAAATTGAATTGTTTTTCACGTGAAGACCCAATGGAACTCTTTTCCGTGGGCGTGAAAAGAAAGAGAAGGAAAAACTGTCGATGGATTTAAGATGAGATATCGCATAACGACATAATTTATGAGCATTAATTCCCTCGAGAAATCTCTTAATAAATTGCGCGAGTTGAAGCAATTTCAATTGCCACTTCTGTGTTTTTTCTTCGCTGGCCACATAAGCCATACATATGGCTTGATAAAAAAGAATCTTGATAATCTTGATCATGAGGAATTCGCATGAGAGGATGTGGGTAAAAAATAATGATTTTTCAGTGTGTAAATATGAAGTTCGCTGATGTTGGGTGGATTTTCCTTTCTTCACATGCCAAACTATGTGACATTTTTTCATAGCTGAGAGGATTTTTTTGTTTGTTGCAAATGCTGCTTTTCCAGGGCACTTTTTCTCTTTTGGGGATGGCCGTAATCCCTAGGAATTTTCATGGTGGAGTTAATTGGAAATGACGAAAAAGTAATTACGCACTGGGCTTTGCTATTTGACAAATTAAACCAGATACTGTCTGGGGCTGATGGTGATGAATTTTATAGGGACAAGAAAAATACAGAGGACAAACATGGAAAAACATAGTAAAGAGAGAAAGAAGTGGACGTTTTGGTAAAGTCAAGCATGATTATCCATAGTCACTGTTGGAAGACAAATTTGAGATTGCTTCTGGCCGATCTCAAAGGCACCCCCACAATCCCCACTTCTCGGAAAATTCTTGCGCTTTACTTTTCCATCTCTCTTGGGAAATAATCGAAAAATTATCGATATCATTTCCCATGTGCATTGAGGCAGAAAATTTCCATACAACAAGCTGGAAAATATGATGTGTGCAGAAATCGTTGGGGTGGTGCAGCCAGTTTTTGATCATGGCAGCGAAAAAATAATGCAAATTATTCTCCCCACCTCCGCGCAAAAGTCCTCTTTATGCAAATAAATTAGCAATGAAACACACCTACACAATTGGCAAAATTTATATGCAACATGATTTATGATTACACGGATAAATATGTATGGATCTGTGTTTTTAATTTCTCACACCATTCATTTTCAATAGTAATTCATTGGCGTTGTTTCCCCAAATAGCCAAAACCCTTTCAAAAGTGGTAACATTATCCATACACAGTATTAAAAAGCTCAACAAAATAGCATGAGAGAGCTTTGCGGGGTGTGAGGTTGAGCTTTCAATTTGTGCGTGTACGGTTCAGGGTGGAAAACCATGGATTAATTAGTGGTTTCAAATGCAAAATCCCTTTTGCCTAATGCAATTGACAAGGGATTTCTCATTTCATCCCCAAAAATGAGGATACCAGAAATTATGGACACACAAGCAAATTGTTATTACATTATTTGTATAATTTTCCGTGATGACGATTTCCTGTATATCACACAAGATTCAGAAATTGTAAATAAAGTGTATAAATTATAAAAATATTACCTCATTTTGTGATGTTAAATCATATGTTCAAATATTGAGTTCTGCTTATGATATTCTTTTCATTCTGGTCGAAAAATTAATATTTCACCCATTAATTAATAATTTTAGTATCTTAATTTTTAAAGAAAAACACAGCAAAACTTGAATATTTTCATTTCAGACCAGGACAAAGAAAAAATATTTCACATTTGAAGAACAAAAGTGCTTATAAAAATATGAATTGATGTATTAATTCAGATGCAGCAATCCATGTAATTCCTATTTTTTCTAAATTTGAATTTCACTCTTTTTTTTAAATACAAACAATTTAATATCTGCATTTATGAACAGAATTCTTTATATATTGAGACAGTTATGTTTTTTTCTGGTGAAAGACACAGGCGTTTCCATAATTTCCTATCAATCCTTCCGCATACACTTTAGTGTTTTGGGGAAGACACAAGGATTTTCGTGTCTTCATCTGTTGCATTGGTTGATGTCAACATCTCCCAGAACGTCTCTAATTGTTTCTGTAATTTCCTTGTGAGCCCCACACGCTCAGAGGGCAAGGATGATTTTCAAGTGGTCCCTTGGGAGGATGGATTGGAATTCATGTGCTTACCGTCGGTTTTCCCTTTTGGCGTGACCACTTTGAAAGCACTTGACGTTGAACCATTTTGCTGTGTGAGCATCATAGATTTGCTCTCAGTCAATTGTCTGTTGAAATGATTCTTCTCACTAACACTAAAATCAAGTGGTAAATGCACTGAAGACTCTCCAATTTCCATCTTGATAAAATCTCTGCTAGTTTACTTATTTTGGGAGAAAAATTGCCATAATTCGCACTACGAGTGGCACGCGCAATTCACACTTACTCTCCTTTTGCACAGGTGACCTACTCGCCTGAGGTTCTGATTGACACTATTCTACAAATTTCGGGTACTGGCACAAATCATGGCCGGGCTCCCGGACACTCTGTCCCGCTCGCGCGAGGGTGGCCAGAGATTGGCAAGACTTTCGGCTGACTCACCCGCAACCCACGTTGGGCTAAACCACGTCGAACACTGAAATCTTGCAGTGATAGCGCTCACCAGCCTGG
The DNA here is from genome assembly GCF_947086385.1 of Phlebotomus argentipes. Classification (NCBI taxonomy): domain Eukaryota; kingdom Metazoa; phylum Arthropoda; class Insecta; order Diptera; family Psychodidae; genus Phlebotomus; species Phlebotomus argentipes. The sequence continues at coordinate 117,684 of NW_026776181.1, read as the reverse complement.
CGGACATGGTGAGTGTGACAGATAGCAAGAGCAACAGATTTTCAAGCTCCGCCTTTCAATGGAAATCCCCTCCACTGGAATATACACTGAAAGGAAGCAGCGCGGCAAAAAATCCCAGGCCTCAGTGTTTGTTCTGGGCGGTGGACTCAACCCGCCACTGTGTGTGTGACGGAGGAGAAACGGAAGCGATTTGTGTATCAAGCCAAGTCAAGTGGAGCGCCATTGAATCGCGAATGCCACGAAAATGGGGCTGAAAAGTGAAATGACGAGGATTTCTTATAGGGGTTGACAGGGTGCGGAGTATGCAAAAATGAGATTATTATGATCAAGTATAATAGATTTTGCTCGCAGGTTCAGAGAGTAATTAAATGTAAACATAAGTACTGCCCATCCTCGGGTTTTCAGGAAAAAAACACATAAGAACACGTCATGTGAGGTTAGAGCACCGCAATCGATCTAACATTGATTTCGATAAATGTTTTCCAATTATCTATCGACAATCCCAAATGTATGGTCGTGTTCTGGAGGCTCTGTAAGCCATTATCGCCAATTTCAAATATGGAAAAGTGATTGAAAATGATAAGAGGGCCCCTTTTTATGGGAGAGAGCACTTGGATTTTACGAGAGGTGGAAACACCAGTTAATCTTATCATTTTGATTTAGAAGTCATAGCGATAATTTTTCACCTCAGTGTCGCGACTCTCCATGGATTCGTGTGCGGTGGATGATAGGATTGCAAGGGTGATTTTCTCGCAAAAAGGGGCGCAGAAACTTCCCCTGATGCGTTCCACAGGAAGACACAGTGTGTCAGGGATTTTATCAATCCAAGAGTGGCTCAACACTTGCGCACGAGACTGTTGCCGAGATTGGTTACCACGATCGCTTGGAGGCGGTTCCTGGGCGTCTTTCTCGCTCTGACCATGCGAGCAGGAGTGAGAGATTTGGGGGAAAACACAAAGCACTGCGAGATGTGACAGAATGGGAAAATCCGACAAGGATTTCCCGCTCTTGGCTACTTTGAAAGCACCAACTGCCGGGAAAGTTTGAGCTTTTGCCGCTCGAGGTGATTTTCCTTTCAGCAAAAGCACAAAAATTCCTCGTTACATTTGAACTACCAGCTTTTCAACGGTGACTTCTTCTCCCCGCACATCCCGAAATAATATTTTTTGTGGCTCTCCCTCGAAATTGGGAAGTAAATATTCTTTTGATTCGAATTTATCGCTTGTCATCAGTGGAAATGCGGGTTTTTCTCATTTCTTTGTCTTCTCACCGCGTTTTTTTCTCCACCAGTCAAGAGAGAAAAAAAAACATCTTGTTGATTCTTTGTTTTAATTCCATTTCCTTTCCCTCCCACAGAAATTAATCAGGGGACGTATGAGATGTTGGCGGAGGATAAATCCCCGAAAGCAACATTGTTGAGCCACTGATTAGACAATATATTGTGGATGGTTTTAGGGTGAGTATTGGCTTACTTCAACGACTGCTATTTGATAAATTTATTTTTATTTATTGGAAACATGGAAAATATTAATAAAGTCATGAATTAACTAGTATGTTTTATTACTATCCTATGTGATTAACAGATACATCACTAACATCTACCACTTAACTCTGTCTCTATTCGCATACTCGTATTTATTTAAAAAAGAAAATTCGAATCTAATTTCTTGATTTGAAAAAAAAACAATGGTATTAGCAAATGAGATGTTTTTCGATCCTTGATAGTTAGAACTTCGTCAATCACTGCCTTCAGATGAAAAAATACACTAAAACACTGGTGCCAGAAGTGGAATTAACAGGACTTTCAAAAATTTTCCAAAATGTCTCTACACTTTCTTCCATTACTGTATATTGTACCACGCTAAATTTCGTGGTTGCTGCACGCAAAGAGGGATGTCGGCTAAATGTTGCTCCTTCAGAGTACATAATTAAAAGTGATTCCATTTTACAGCATTTTATATTGCTACTAATTGGGTGAGAGGATCTACCATGATCTTGCCGTTGTGATGACGCAAATGATTGAGTAGGGCCCTCATTGAGGAGGTCATAAAAATTGCAACGACCTCTCCCTCGCTCGATCTTCATGTGAAATCTTCTTTGAGATTGTGCCAAGTAATGACGCGTTGATTAGAGGATGGAGATTCTCTCCGGAGCCACAGCGAAAGTGACTCACAGAGAGCATGAATGAGTTCATGAAACGAATTAATTGACTTGGCAAATCATTTGTATGTATGTGGAGATATTAGTGCTTCTGACATCATCACTTAAAATTGAATGTGTCAATATATGCAAAAATGATCTCCGCGTCTCTCAACCATGATTTATGCTGCGTCTCGTTCTGAAAATAGATCCATTTTTATATGCAACGACTGGGAGATTTTCTATTATTAACTCGCAGAATTCTTGGGCTTTTTTCTTTCACCAATAATTTATTGCATCTCTCATGTGATCAAGTTAATGGGATTTAATGAATCTCCACTATGAGGATTTCAATCTATCCCACCCTCGCACTTCCCATATTCGCGCTATAACGAAAAAGTGAAGAGTTTAATTGATAATTACATGTCATCAGGGCAATTTAATCAACTTTTGAGCATCAATTCTGCCTTAAATTGTTCGCCTCTGCAGAGTATCGCCTTTTTATTTCCCTCAATCGACCAATTATTGCTCAAATTGTTTTTTTTTCCTTCTATACTGTGAGGAAGTTGCTACATTTTTCCCATGACAGCAATTTGTCGCCCTGAAATGAGACCCTCAAGAGCCAATTCACTCGATTCTGCCTCTGATGCAGTTTGAGATCACATCCAGTTGATGTCATATTTTGCATACAATTCTCACGCCCCCGGGAAATTGTTAGATGTCAGCAGAATTGCTGTGTGAAAATGGTCACGAATCGTGATATTTTTCGCGCGATGTTATTTTATAAATCCCAATTAACAGACGCAGCCAAAGCATGTGCTCCAGCAGATCTCGCGTATGTGCCTTGTTTTGCTTGCAGATATACAGAGATATTCTAAATGGGGTTAATTAGTGGCGATACTTTTTGCCTCACAATTCTGCCCATTCATGAGCAGAAATCCATGTTTTTTCCACGCCTGATTCGATATGCCAAATTGAAGGCAATTCTCTCGAGACAAATCGAGGAGAAAGGAGAGCATTTTTATGCTCGGCGCCATTGTTTCTAATGTGGCGTCGTAACAGTTTAAATTGAAACCCTTTTTAGAATAATGACGCCAGCATAGAAATGAAAATTTTCCCCATTTTGTAGCCATTACGAGCTAGAGGGGTTGTCATTGGGGGAAGAAAGAGATGTTTTAGGAAAAAAGGGAGAGGTAAGTGCAGATCTTCTTCTCTTCAATGCTGAACCCCTGCGATTCTGTGGCAAATGACACACTTTGAATTCAGTTGCAATCTTCTCCAAACTCTTTCAATTGTCTTCTCAACCACAGAGGCTCACCAATCAGCTTTTCTGCCGTGGAATCTTTGGCCTGTATTTGGTGTCAGGGGAAATTTTCTCTGGCGAAAAATCTCCTGAAGTGGAGAAGATTAAAATGTATCCAAAGCGATTTGGAGGGTGGCAAAATACGGCAATAGCCAGTCATTTGAATTGCATTTCTCCCTCGAGGACGCGCATGCCATCGATTTGGAGTCTCTTTTGGCGGTTGGGAAAACAATTGGCGCGAAAGATATAAATTTCACAAACCCTCTGGAGTGGTTTTGACTCCCATCGTGACTAAATCCACAGGAATTGGAATGGTTTTTTGAGAGGTTGATTTATAGATTTATCCCCATATTTGAGTATGCTTTTTACAACTCCACTGATCAATTCATTATTGGCAGGGGAAGCTATTTTGGGGTGTGGAAACTCAAACACTTCACGCTCAATTTCCGCGGAAAATTCATCTGCGGAGCGTGAATGAGGAAATCAATAGCGTCTGACCAACAATTCATAAATAATTCAAGAGAAAGCGGCCCAAGAGAGCAAAACCTATAATTTCTAATTAAATTAATGACTCTCGTCTTCCATGTTTCTGGTATTGCGACATACAAGCCCATCCAGACCTTAAAACAATCGACTTGGTCACGTGTCGTTTCATGTTGATTTATTTTCCAGAGACTGTTTTTTACAACAACCCTCAGACATGTGAGTAAATATGAAAATATAGGCGAGTATTTAAATATTTCATTGACGCACTCGAGATAGAATCTAATACTCCCGGAATGATAGGGGCTCCGGATGCGTCTTCGCATCACCTCAATTGAATAATTCAAATACCAATTCGGAAAAATTTAACGGCACGGTGTCAATAAAAGGCGATGACCGATGAAAGTCATTAAGTGTTGAGAGGTCAATCAAAAAGCGACCCTTCGCTTTGTTCTTGCGTGTTGCTAATCCTTCGATGTGAACCAACGGGAAAAATTCCCCGGAAAATCTATTACACTGCAAACAAATGGACACAAATTGTCAACATGTTTGCATGTCACATGATTTTATTTTCCTCTCGAAACGGGACATAATCTAGTTATTGGCAGAAGAGCAGACGGCAATTCCCGATATTGGGGAATGTATGGTGAAATATATGCTGAAGGTGTCCCATAAAAAGTGTCCTAGCCACTCCTTCTCCCCTCAGGGAGCTTCTCCAAAGTGCAGAAATCGCGTGACTTCTGTGGCTTTTCGCTTGAGGCAAGATAAACATCCAATAATGTCAAATCGACTCTCGATATGAACCTCCCAGTGGAGTCATTTGTTACCCAATAATGTCCTTTCGATCCCCTCGGCTGTACCTTTTAATGGGCGCTTGTCACCGACTGAGAAATCGAATAACGACCTCACATGGTGAAAACTTCTCATCGCACTCAATATTAATGGGATCTGACTGTATCTTTAGCGGCAAGCCATTTGGGGGACTTTAACGAACCGGACAAAGTGCCGTAGAGGTTAAATTTTTAGCAAGTCACCGTTTATTTACGGTCTTTTGCGTCTGTAACAGAAATAAAGTTCAGAAAAGTCAGTAAGTGTAACGTTTTTTTTTTTGAGAGAACTGATGGGCTTTTCACAGAAATACAAATCTTGATCTTGAAGTAAATCAATATTTTGATATTTTGTTTTTTATCTCTGTCAGTCTTCCAATTTGCACCAGTTTGTCATTTATTTGTGTTTGTGAAGTTAGAAATCACTTCAAGAATTATATTTTCCAAAAATTTTTTTCAGTAGTTTTAAAAGTTTGATGAATGTGCATTTTTATGCAGAACTGTTTCTAAAATATAGAATATTATTAAAGCATGCATGCGATTTTAGGGGGAAAAACTCCACTACCAAACAACAAACTAACCATATATAGACAGCATTTGTGACACAAAGAGGCAAAAAATTGATAAATTGACCACATATTCATTTCCATCAGAAACCATCATCTTCCACGGCATAACAAGAAGTCATCGTGTGAAAATATGGGCGGAGTATTGCATAAGACTCCTTGTTCAACAAATGATCTGCCGACTCTATTTTGACGTTAACACTCACCAGAGACTTTTCCGAGGAATTGCTCACATCTTTCTAATTGGATTTTTTGCCGGTGGCAGAAAAAAGCGAAAAGAAAACATGTGTCAACAGAAGCATCCCTTATTTGTGGTATATATTCTATTCTGCGGCAGTCTAATAGGTTAAATTACCTATTAGAAAGGAACCCCTTTCGAATCAAAATGACGGTGGAGAAGGCAGAAAATTAGAGAGTAAACGACAAAACTGTCGAATTGATTTAGATTTAGGAACCACCAGATTATTTTTAGTCCGACTTGTGCACAAAAGATCAGCCAAGAAAATTACAAAGGAGCGACACTAAAACCCCTTTCAATTTCACATGGGGTGCCTTGTCACCCCTTTTAGCGGGTAATTTGCCATCAAATGGCTTTTATTTTGGCATCTGTGAAGGGTGGCTTTTTTTGGGAAGACGCAGAGGAAAAAATCTGTGACAGAGAAATTTTCCATAGCTCCACATAATATATTTGGAAATCTTCGCCTAGAGTCCGCGATAACGTATTGCGCGCTTTGAGTCGCGAGATAACGCCCAATAATTCATTTTATTGATATACACACTCTCTTATTTTCATTTGGCGAGAATCGAAGATTGAAGGCAATGGCAAAAAAGGCAATCAATTTTATCAAATTATGGCCACATACTATCAAATAACTGAATGTGGGATTTAAGGCAGATAAGCGCAGTTCAGTGGTTTTTTTTCTGTGGCTCTCGCGAGCACCAAATTTTATTGGGGCCCCACTTATCGAATGGAATCTTCACTGCTTTTCGTCGTCAACCTTCCGCTATCATGTGAAGAGGCTTGAGGATTGAGACAATTTCATCAGAATGCCTTTTTTTCCTATCTGGCCACAATAAATAAATCCATTTTTTACCTCTTTCATTGAATTTTCATTGCTCTTGAACACACTTGAGATAGCGAAGGTGTCTTCTAAAATGTGTCACCAGCAAAAAGAGTGACTCCACTTCTCTGATTGGCAAAAAAAACTGTTCCAATCTTTCAGCAGAGAACCCTTCTGGCCTTATTGAATTTGCCAAAAATCAATCATCAGCGCTGACTCGCCAAATTGATGTATCGCTCAGTTAATGTGATTTGGAGACTGTGCGAAAATTTATTCGACATATTTACAATTGGCTTCTATCTTATCGGTAAGTTCGTAGAAAAATAGTGAAAGATTTGTAAATTTAAATGTCTAGGCAAATTTAGTGAAACCACCATTGATTTATCACTAAATAATGATCTTAAATAATTCCCTCAGCTTATGATATATCATGCTTTGAGATATCGATCGAGCTGCTGTAGTGTTTCGCTGATGAAATGACGCAAGTATTTATCCATTTTACTATATGAAAGGCAATACTTTTATGATCTACTGACTACTGAATTTTGTTTGTGTGATAGCAGAGTTGTAATAATAACAAGAAATTGCAATTTGTTTGATACTTTCCTCTGTATTTGAATCCATACTGCACAGTTTTGAGACCTCTCCATTATGCTCAGTGAAGCATTTTTATCCTTCGTTGATCATTCATCCCTTTGGCAGGGAAATCGCATCGGGAAAAGGGTTTCAGATGCAGACATTGGATTCAAATGTGGCTTCTTTGTGCATCAGGTTGATGGTATTCCTTGTGAAATGCAAATTAATCGCCTCGAGATGCTTCACATTGAGTATATTTTCTCATGCTATTAAATTCCTTTCTTCTCAAACTCCTCTGGCCAATCGTGAGGGATGGAAATATCGAAGTATATAGGAAAACCGGAGAGGAATCTCCACACAAAGTCACACTGATGGGAATGGTTTTGAAGTAGATACAATAACATGAGGGAGGGACAATATTTCTTTGATTACTTTCCACTTAAACCCTTCTATTGGAGTCTCTGTTATTCTACGACTCTTCGGATGACGATATTAATTCATAGCCTGAGGAGAGTCTGTGAGACAAGAGCGAATGAGCGAAATCTTGTGAAATGAACACCTGATTTCCTGTGTGGAAATCATCAGGAAATTCTGCCTCACCCATGAGACTGAATTAATTTTAGGTTTCACCCCTCGAAAATATCACGATAATTCGATAAATACAAGCCACACTGCATGGGTGTCAATGAGAATTCCATCCAATGTGTCACAACAAGTGAAAAGTATATGAGTAAACAGGGTGTTTGGGGGGTTAAGGAGGCCACTGAGCTCGAAAACAAGCGGAAAGTGTGTAATTTTCACATTGGACATATGTCCAGAACTTGATGGCGCCCCATTTAATGCTATTTGACTTGGAATATTCATACATATTAATGCTCGGACGACCCTTGGCCAGATGGTGTTAACAATTCGGAAATCAAATACATAACTAATAAATTACTATTTTAGTCACTTTTGTGTAAATGATTCCGAGTTTGCCTGACAGGACGTCACCGCGAAGGGTAGAAATTAAGGGATTTGCGTTCCGACCTGACAAGGAGTCACTGAATTGAGTCATTAGGCAGTTGAGGTGGTAATTTGAGTTGTTTTTTAAATATTGAAGAGCTGAATGGCAGCGCCTACGAGAAAATAAAGCATATTCTTATTAAACATCTTCTCTATGCTAATTAAATTTCTCTTGCCGACTCCTCTTCGCAATTTTCCTTGTGGCCATTTAATTTTCACTCTGCGATTTTCCACGGTGTAGCGAAATTCTGTGCTTTGCTGAAATTTTATTGACCAGAAAGTGTGTTGGAAGTCAGTCTTTGTCTCAATTTGCATAAGGGATGAATATTTCTGGGGAGTGAAAGTGAGATCTTTTGACTTACAAGCAGACAATAATGGACAGGGAGTGTGAAAATTAACTCTCTTGGCGCGCTATTTTAATAATTTTAATTACAAACAATGCTACAGTGAGCTGGAATTAACCCGTGGACTTTTTAAAAATGCATACATCACCGCACTCAGCAAAGGGTAAAAAGGTATATTTATTAATACCACTCATACTCATTACAGTTGCAGGAGGAAAATTATCTAAATGATAATTTATTCATGACAGGGGTTTTCCTCTTCCGTGGAAATTTGCCGCATTTTGTGCTGAGAATCTGAACGAGAAAAATATTTTCCGTGACTTTGGATTGGGGAAAGTTTTTCCATATCAGTGCCATCGAAAAAATTCACCCCATTTTCACCCCTTTTGCCGTGCGATGGGCCCTCAAGAGTAATTTGCAGTGGATATATTCCACCGATGAATAGGTGAATTAATTAAGTCTGAAGAGCCACGCACAGAACTTCACCATCGATGACACCTTGGCGTGTCCCAATGCTGACATAAATCACCTCAAAAATCCATTAGATAATTCAGATTTTTCCACATAATCTTTTACTGCTTTGCATGCGGCGGCAGGAAAAAGAGGTGAGCACTTTTTATGGATTAAATTCACCCCTTTTGCCACTTGAACAGTGACGGAGCTAATCTGCTGATAATTTTTCTCCGTCTATACATATGTTCATTTGTCATTAATCTTTCTATGAATCCAAATGAATAGCGATAATGATTTTCTGTCCTTGATAGATTTGTATAAATTACCGTATATTTTCCATCTCTGTAGAAACTCCGTCACTGTCCAACCAAATAGCAGAAAAAAGCACTTACAAATAGAAATTAAATGAAAAACACAGTCCGACGTGACATGTAAAAATGCTGACTGAGTCGCATTAGTATGATTTCAAGTGGGAATTGAAGAAAGTTCATCAACAGCTAATTACTGATCAACAGATTAACATGAAATTCTAACATTGCTACTCAAAATAGCCACTCTCGATGAAGAATTCACGGCAACGTTAGAACAACACACTGTGACACAGATGAAGACTTAAACTATTAAAAGACAATTTGTGAATTATGCAAAGATTGTCCCTTTTCCACTCTTGGTGAAAGGCAATTCGATGACAATCGCGGCGGGGTTTTGGGGTAATTTTGCTGATGTTGCCAGGGTGAAAGGAGTGGCCGAAAGCGTGTCTTCTGTGCCATTTTTCACGTACAGCCACGTGATATCATCAAATTTACATACAAACTATCCACACAAGCCGGGCAAAGGGTCGAAAATTAACCCTTCTCCATCGCGCGCCAGGTAATATTTAAACATCATCATTTATGCGCTCTCTTTGGCCTGATGACGAATGACTGAGAACGGAAGGGTGCTTCTTCATTGAGTGCCACGGGGGTGATTTTTATCCTAAAGAGGGTCACTCAATTAGTAAAATTAGATGGAAAAAATTACTTGCAATTCGTGGATTTAGGCATATTCAGAGTGTCAAAGTTTAAAGAAAGTCATTAGAAATACTAAAATCCTAATTTTTACACATCTTTTTCATCTCACAATCAACCCCTCTTTATGCGTAGAAGAAAGAGTAAGATATACAGAGACTTAATGATTCTGACAACGCAATCGGGCCTTTCTGTGGCCCTGCAGATTCATCATTGTCTCACGGTAATTGATGTTTAACTCAATTTCAGTCCCTGAGGCTGATTTACTTCCCCTCTCCATTTGACCAGAGGCCAAGTCTCGTGATGACGGCTCATTGGGGTCTGATACGACCTTATCATTGTTTATTCATATCGAAATGAGGCCCCAGCAGTTCCTCTGATTGATGCCAAAGTCTGTTTTTTCGGGAAGAGTTCATTTTTCTTCCCGATTTTTTCACCCTGGGCATCTTGTAAACCCGCCAAAAGTAATTGAATTCTTCAACTCCAACGTGATCTGAATGACATCAGTGAAAAATTCTTATACAGTCCGAAGGATATGAGCAAAGAAGGAGGCATTTAACATAACAATAAATACACGCATCACGGAGAGGTGACATTCTGACTTGGGAGAGGGTCTTCTAATCTCGCAAATTCTTGTCCAATTGCATTCTCATGTGCCATCGGAAAGGTGAATGATTTATGGGATAGAAATATTAAAGAGCGGCGACTCTGCCATCACAGCTCAAAAGGGGTGTTCTTCACAATTTTTCTTCCATTCAATTTACTGCCCTTCCTCGTTTGTCGCATGACAAAAAAATCCTCCACATCAACTGGATGAGAGACTCTTTGCTAATGATGCTGAGAGGAAAATTAAAAATTTCTCAGTGACAACTTCACGAGTGCGTTCAGTGACAATTTTCCAACATGAAAAATAAGCCAAGAGAAAAAAATACTGAGTGGAGTGTGAAAAATTTTGCTGGGACGTGGAGATGCTTACAAGTCATTTTTAAACTCTTTCGCCTTTTGAATGTTCATTTCTGGCAAGAGAAATGCTTTTTGCGTTTTTTGCCCTTTGGAAGTCCTTCAAGCATTTCACAAAGTGATGGATTGTCCTTTGCTGCGAATTACATATTTGATGTGAGCTTGATGCGTTTAGAAACATATTCAAGGGAGTGTTGTGTACTAAATTTAGCATGGACACAGAAGATACAACAAATCTTGGGTTTGTGGATTCGATAATGCTTTTTAGGAAAATCCTAGACTCTTTAGAACCCATTTATCTTCAAAATATCTCTATATGCACACAGCCAGAAAATCAATCGAGGAAGGGTAAAACTGCTTCTTTTATCACCTTAACGTCCAAGTGCCACTGATGGTGTTTCACATTAGGAAAGGAGACGATCTTGAGTTTCCCTTCTGTTTCCAAAGTTTTCAATCCAATGGTGTCCTTTGTATAAATGTCCCTCCGATGAAGAGGAACAACCTCGTCATTCTCATCAAGATAGGCAAAATGACTAGAAAGATATTCTTATGTCAAGTTGATGTCTCAGAAATTAAAATTATACGTACCTCGACTGCCAAGGAGTAATAACTCCGTCGTCTGGTCCTCCAACAAGGATCATTTTGTCCAGTTTCAGTAATCCCTCGCGGAATTGGGAAGAGTTTGTCGACAGAATGGCATTATTTACGTATGGCAAGAAGTTGCTGTATTTGTAGAACAGATCCTGATGATGAGGATCATTCCAATAGTTCCCAACGGAAGTGTGTTGTCCAATAAAGGAGTAGAAGAGTTCAAAGGCCGCTTTCACAGTGAGGTTCGGGAAGATCAGGTGAAGAAATTCAGCTGGCATAAAATACATTTGAAATTAGAACGCCAAGTCTAAAATTAACCTTTGGTCTTACTTCCGTATTGCCCAGCCTGAGGTGAGCTCAGTGAGATAAAATTCTTAACAGAATGATTGGTGTAGGTTTGCAGAATTGCTCTGGCCAGCAATCCTCCTTGTGAGTATCCAACCAAGTGGATTCCCTCAGGATGTTTCTCGCAAATCTCCATTATATCAGTCCCGATCTCTTTGACTTGATGCCAGGAGTTCTCTAAACTAGACCAACCAGCAAACCTATCAGTCATGTAAACCTTTGTTCCCGGGTGGTGCTGTAAAATACACAAAAACATACAAGTTAGTGATGAAATGAGACAAAGAATCGCAAAACTGACCCTTTTGATTTCCTCTTCCATGATGAGCATGCTCTCGGCGCCCGTGAGGATTCCATGGAGCAGGAACACTGGTTTGTAGCAATGTGACCTGGTGACGAGGATAGATAGAACTAAAATTAGGATTTGAGAGCGATTCATCACAATTGTTGAGAGAAAGTGTAACTTGCTAGTTTCAGATTTCGACAGCACCACTGACGTTTGAATGTTTGACGGAACGGATGGAACACTGTTAAAAATCGATTTGCATCAGTAATACCTGAAATGATATGTGTTTGCTGAGAAATTGATTTTCTAGGATTTTCATTCAACAAACAATTAAAGAAATTGAACATGTTTTAGGCAAAACATAATAAATTGGTCAGAAATAATATAATATATGCATCGATATCGTTGAACCGTGATAACTTATGCTCAATTGTTCAGTGATATATTCTTTGCAAAGTCTCTACATACGCATATGCAATGGAAATACGATAGAATAGTCTACATCTGGGTGTTAACATTTCCCGCCTTTTCAAATTGCTCTTTGAGTAATGAAGTGCCAAAACAATGTTTGCAGAAGGTCACACAATTTCTGAGAAAAAGTCCCATAGACTGATTTGGGCGCAGTTCTTTTGTGAAACATCTCACGGCAAAAAGGCCCATTAATGGACAAATAAAACGCACTATTTACATACTTTCGCGTACTCCAACTTTTATTGCACATTATTCTCAGGTCGAGGACTCATGCGGCAATTGCTAGAGTTTCTGTGTACTCTTGCCATGTTTTCACTGGACGCATTTTCTTGCAAAATCTCCAAAGGCGCATGTAAAAACAGTGCGCTATGTGGACAATTAAATTGTTGCCGCGATTGATGGCATAGAAGATTGAAGGAATTGAGTGAGAATATGGACATGAAAGAAGTGCAAAAATGAAAGCGTTCCAATTTTTTTTTCGCGCGCGCGTTTGCTTTTGTCTCACGCAGTATAAGAAAAATGCTCACCATTCTCATCTATTTTGCCATGGGCCGCGCGCGCAGTACCATTTGGGCGCGATGTGCAAATAAAAATGATTAATTGCAGACACGGCGAGAAGGTATTTATTGACATAGGATTGGTGAAAAGGGGTGGCGAGTGACGATGAAGAATCAATTACTTACTCTGCAACAGCATATTAACGAACCAATAACTGTGAATTGTCCCAGATTAGCAGATCTGTGGCAGCATATTTCTTCTGTGCGCACATTGGAAAATGTTCTGGATGTTTGAACCGAGCTCAGCAGTTGGCGAGTGAGCCTCTGGAATTGAAATGAAATGATAGGCAGTGGCGCAAGACGCCGAGATCGATTCTAGCCACGCAAGACAAATTGAGACGCTGACCAAAAAGTGGCCGAGATTGAGATCAACCACGTAAAGTCGTAAAGTGTTGGGTAAATTCTCGCTTCTCGCCTCATGTGAAATCTCTTAGTGAAATGCTTCCTATGGGCTATATTTCGCCCTGGCAGAATTGTGGATTTATTCGTCTCTCGCTTGCCGATTTACAGGTGCAATTTTCATAATTGCTGAGATTACTGTAATGATCTGGTAACGAGAATAAGAAAAATGATGATGAGGCTGCAAAGAGGAATGCGACCCTTTATAAGGTTCTTTTTTCCTTACTTACTGCATTTCAAAATGCTTAGTTAAGGAAAATCTTAAGTTTGACTCAACAGCCTCAAATTTATCCATTTTATCTCTCGGATCAGGTGCGATTTGCAAAAAGTGTCAGCAAGTGAATGTGACAAATGGATGACTAATGTCTTGAGCTCACTTTCAGATTGTACTTTTGCGGATTTCTCTGATAATCACCATAACCACTGGTGAATCCGCATGATGAGAAATTTCGATAGACCTTTTTCATGCGGGTTCGTCACCAACCAAAAATCATTCAAGTCTTTTGTATTGGAGGCACTTTTAATGTCTTCTCTTTGAAGCAGCGTTTGAAGATCGCGTCGATCTCACACGATTGAGATGAATCAATGACGGAATTTTGCGGGTAAAAGAAAATTTTACAATGAACTTCATTGTGCGATGGGTAAACACGGATTTATCTTCTATCAAGCAATTTGTTTCTCATTCGGTGAAAGTTTTTCCCTGACTCATTCTCTTCAATTATTCCATTCAGTTTTCTCGTTATTTCCCCGAACACTGTGGAGACTTTTTGTCATCTCGGAGTTGACGAGAGCCACGGAAGTTATGTTGTTTAATTTCGGGGGGATTTTGGCGTGGAGAAAAATGCAAATGACCGAGGTGGATGGCCTATTAGCACCTATTACTGACACTGAATTCTTCTTCCTTGTTTTGCCACTCTGAATTTTTTGGCACCAAACTTGATATACGGAGCTGTTTGTGATATTTACACACATATTTTCGTCTATTTGGCTGTCCCAATTGCAATTGCTGCCATTCTCGTGGCTTCCCTCATTATTAATTTATTCACACGCCCACAGCATTGCACATGAATGAAAATAATTGACTTCGTGTATGAGCACAACAATGTGACATGAATACTCTCAAGAGCCGAAAGGATCTTATCTGCATTTGCAAGCCACCTTGGAAGGTTCGGTTGCTCAATTGTCTTCATCTCCGTCTAGTCAGCAATTAAGATGTTCCACTGAAGAATGCTGCACTGCATTAGGAATGCCTCTACTGATTGCCGTTTTCAATTTTCATTCAACAGGTGTAAAGTTTTTCAAACCACATTTGATTTTCTAGCAAAAGATAGTCGAAAATGAATTTGTGTCAAACTTGTGGTCAGTTTGGCCGGAGATTTCTCTCTATCTCTCTTACACCTCCCTAAGCGGAATTCTTTGAAATGCAACACTTTGTGTGTGGGACAAGGTTTCAAAATGTTATAAAAAGCTTCTTTAATGAATAATAAAATAGAATATAAATAGCACGGTTTCTGGGTGTTCTCACGAATATATTTGTAAATTTAAGCAAAATGCCTAGAATTCAAAATTTGCTTGAAGCTAAAATTCAATAGGGAAAGACGAGGAAAATATGAAATGAGTGTTATATTTGATTTTGTGTTATTACCTCAAAATAAGAAAACAATAAAATTACTACCTGTTTTTCATCTCTTCCTTAAATTATTTGCACTTAAGAGAGCCGATTTTTTTTCAATTTTCCCTCTCCCTGCTTTCTATATTATTTGTTTTTTGAGTATCAAAATCCAATAATCAAATAGAAGTTGACAATAGGAAATAGTTTTACGAGGAAATTGATAAACACTCAAATCTCGGACAAGGTTAGCCAAATACCCACCTGGAATTGAGTGCAAGACAAACAGAATCTGACGATATTTTGGTGTCATTCTCAAGTGTGCTTTCAACTCAATTAGTATTCCGTTCGGTGTTACATGAAGACACCAATTCGCCTGGGTTCCGGTGTCGCTCTAGGATTTTTTGTCGTGGATACCCAACGAAAGTGACTGATTTCTCATGTCTTGCGGCCCAAGCGCAGATGATGACTGCCTGGCCTGAGGCGTTGGAGGTGAAAACGGAAGTTGTAATTCACGCACTGTGCACCTCATAGTGCACCACGAAGGGCCGTTCCGACCACTTAATGAATTTTAATTGGCAATGTAGCGCAAAAACGGCAAAAACTGCGAGAAATGATATTTTTTCGCTACACATTTTCTCACACAATAGTTTTTCTTATGGGTGGATTTTTGTGTGTACACAATGTTGACACACACAGCCTAATTTTCTTCTTGAAATGGGTAAATAAGGATAAGGCCACGTGGAAATGCATATCCGGCTGTGTGGAAGAAATGATTGAGGAGAAAGTTGAGTGACATCATCCTGACCAAGTGCGCGTTCCTCCACTGACGATGATATACTATTCTGTAGGTGCACCGCATAGTCAGAGGTCTTCCACGGAATCGGCTTTCAGCGTTGATTGCCGAGGCAAGAAGTTGAGGTGGAGAAGTCTTCGCTTCAGCCGTTCCCGCGCGCTTGAAGAAAGTCAGTTGCTCGGTGCATTTCTCTCGGAGTGGACGTGAAATTTCTTCCACATTGAACCTCTTAAGGAGGCCAAACAGTGTCCAATTGTGCACTATTTCTTAACCTGCAGTGTTTCACAGGAAGTCAGATTGCTCTGGCTGTGGCACAGTATACAAGAGGAATTGCGTGCTGAGGAGATTGTGAAGTGCGACTCAGAAGTTATTTTGCAAATGACGTGAAAAATGGTTAGCAGGTGACACAGATTCGGGACCAGCTCGAACCACTTTGGAGTGTAAAATCACTGTTAATTTGTGGCGGTGTTTCACGTGCTAAGAGAAGTGGCTTCAACTCTCACAAATTGCCCAGAAAGACAGACAAAGTGACACCCCGAAGCTGACAATGGGCACAAACGGAAGGAGTCTGAAATTCCTCTTCATATATTCGACTCTGGCCCTTCTCGGACTACCAAACTTGTCCAACGGTGAGTTAATGTTCCCTCGCATTTCTGAAGGAGGGAACAGGTGTGTGATTTGACTTCTCCTGCCTTTCCATGCCAGAGAGAATCGCTCTCTCGTTCGCCAGTCACAATGGGTGAATGTTGGGCATTTGCGGTGCGCTTGGCTCGTCGAAAAAGAACAAGAAGGTAGAGCGAAACACGAGCCAAAAAGCATGACACAATTTTATTTACTCATCCTCAGTGCCTGTGCAATCAATTGAGCACACCAGACCTCAGCGATGGGCTGGTCAGTGCGATTTGATACCCCAGAGAACCGCTATAGTTGTCTGAGAAATTTGCATTTCCACCAATTTTTGTCACACACTTAACTGTGCCTGTGCGGCCAATAGGAAGGAATTTCTCTAAATATTTATTTAAAGACAGAGCGACTCAGGCACTGGACGCAGATTTTACAGTAATCCACAGAAGACGTTGAGAGATACACACACTTCAAAATTAGCCATAGAATGTGTCTATCAAGTACAAGTTACCATTTCACGATATTGCCATACAAGATGAAACATAAATAATAATAGCAGAGTGGCTGAGATGGAAGAGCATACATATAGTAAACCAGATTGTGCTCATGAAGAGAAGCGGGAAAATAACCAATGTAAAGGAGAGCACAAAACTAATGTTAAAAAATAACTTAACTGTAACACACGCTATTTAAACTTTGGTGTGTATTACACCAATTCATGCGGTGGTTCAATGCATTGCACTAGACTAGATGGTGAAAGATGTTCACGAAAAATTGAGCTCTTCCATGGAGGAAAAATGGGTGATTTTGGAATGAATCATTTAAGAATTTCGAGATTATCATAAATTTATAGGTTTGATTCTTTTTTAGAAGCCATTTGGGTCTTTGATTTGACATAATCTGGTGAAAAATGAGAGATTATTGGAAAAAAAACTATCAGTTTGCTGCTGGTTGGAAATCATGACTTCGAGGACTTGACCAAGTGGTCAACATTTTGTGAAAACAGCCTCAAAAGTGACATAAATGTTCTACACATTTGAATAAGAAGTCACAGAATTATTTCAAGGGTCAGATGCGATTTTTTTTGTTTTGATGCACACGTCATAATAAGATTTCTTTGATTGGTAAAAAAAATTACCATTGTCAGGAAATTGATATACAGAAAGCATAAGAAAACTATGAAAGAAAGTGCATTCCTTGGGAAAAGTGTTTTTATCTCAGTCGGTAAAGAAAAAAATCATATCTCTTCAGCCTAGAAACAATTAAATGGTAAGGAAAAATTCAATCAACGTTGCTCATCAAGTGAAATTCATCTGAAAACTAGTGTAAATTTCTTCCGAGATGAGGGGAAATGATGAAGTCTTTGGGTATGCTTGTGGGAGAGAGAGAAAGAATTGATTGTGGATCAATTGAAACAGTCTGACGAGTGAATCTCCCGTGCATTTTCTCTTTCTGTGTCTCTAGGTTTCGCACTGTGCACTTGTATATTTTGTGATTTTAGCCAATAATAACATGTAATTGAAATGTAAATAGCAGATGGAGTGTTGTTGGGTGAAAGAAAAGGTACAGAGAGGAAAAAGTTTGCGACTTGTGAGGAAAGCACGAATCATTAGTTCCACTCTTTACCATATTTTCCATATACAGGAAAGTTGCCATTCATGTTCATATCATTTTTACACACAATCTCTTGGGTGGTGGCGCGAAAGGCAGCCACGGAAGTCTATCTGTGACTGAGTCGGATGGTGAGAGAGGCTCCAATTTCTATGCCACATGCATTAACACAAGTGACAATCTTGGGTGAATGTATGCCAAGCGCGAAGAGAAGTTTCCGACGAAAATGAAATTCACCTGAAGATGATCTCATCATTTTCTGTTCCATTGTTGGCTAAATCATCCCAATCTCGCGCTGGATATTACAATTTAGGTGGCATCTGAGACCACAATCTGAAGAAGGAAATCAATACCACTCAACTGTTGATCATTCTCTAAAAGTTGCTCTTGAAACATCTTATATAACAGTTCCTGTTCCGTTACATTTTCCGTTGTAATAGGCAAAGCCGAGAGAAGATTTTCAAGAGGCAACTTCTTGCTTCTCTCGTGATACCACACAATAATCCTTAAGCCGGGCCTCCATTCCACAAAGTCTCAAGTACAGAAAGACCTCAAATGGTAATTGAATTTCATATAGTAATAATATAGAGAGGAAAAAAAGATGATTTTAAATTGCGATTTGCACACGTGGGAATCGAAAGAGTCAAACATCTGTGGTCACATTCCCAAAGTGTGAATAGGGTTTTGGAATTATAAAGTCGAATTATAGAAATATTTGTCGTGATTCCACATGTGAGAAAATCCATAAATCGCCGTCAACCAAAGAGCGCAAGTTGAGACGAGAAAAAGAAGTAAATAATAATTGGAATAACATGTGAACAGTGTTGCAAGAGAGGCGCTTTTTGATTAATGCTGCATGCTTCGGAAAATTGCCAACAATTATAGATTTCGCAATAATTTCGTATTTGACATAAGGTGTTTAGCATAGCGCATAATATTCCTGATCACCACAGAATAATAATAAAAACCCCCGATGGCCTTTTGTTCTTTGCGATGCCGTGTGATTGATGATCGAGTCATGATGAGTGTCCTCCAAAGATAAGAACACTGTTGACATCAATTTGAAGAATTCTCGCATCTCAATTGGCATCTTATGTAATCATGCAAACAGGTGGAATATTCATTCACAATTAGGAAATTCATGCCAGTCGCATTACTTTTTATTACCTCTTCAAGAGAGCCCATTCTAATTAATGCCACACATTTTGTCGTGGGCTGAAATTCAAAAATATTTACTCACTTCCCCACAATTATGCTGCTCTACGATGGAAATATGTCTTCACTCTGTTTTTTCCTCTCTGTTACACCGAATTAAATGGTTTCCCTGAATTTGAATTAATTTAATATAATAGAAAATTAGCATATTAATGTTTTGTAATGATTTCCACTGTGTCGGCTAGAAACTGATGTTTCTCAATTTTGTGAAACAGTTCTGTTCGCAAGACACGCGAAGGAAGTACAGAAACCCACCATGAGTATGAAATTTTCTTCTATATGTTTTAAAAGAGGTCGTATTTGCGCACGCTGAGGCATTAATCTTCATTGAGAGTCTTATCACATTTAAATAAACTGATTAAGATGGCGTTTTCTTTTAAATAACTGATGAAAAACACTGTAAATCCCTTGAGATCGAATGGCACATATTTATTTTAAATCTGAATGTTGGAAAGAGTTACTCATGCTCGATAAATTATAATATACTTCAAGGTAGACTTTATAGAAATTAGAAAGAATAATAATGTATTGCGAATACCGTGAAATTTGATTCTACAATCATTGAATTAATATGACAATCATTGAAGACAAATACAGGAAATTTATTAATAAGAATATAAGAAGAAGATCTAATGTGAGTCTCTTGCCTTTTCAGGACAATCCTGCAGCTTCCCCGGATCTCCAGCTCATAGTCACGTCACATTCTCAGATGAGAGTCTGTCGAATGGTGCTGTGGCCTCATATTCGTGCGAGCGAGGTTTCGAGCTCCTCGGACCAGCGCGGCGTGTTTGTGACAATGGAAATTGGGCACCCGAAGGCATTCCATTCTGCGGTATGTATTCTGGGAAAGTCTCTCGATCACGAATCGATCAATATGGTCTGGAGTTGTAGGAGTCCAAATTGATTATCTGATGAAGATGCACAATCACGAATTGTTGGGAAAATCTTACTTTCAATGAGATGTGTGTTAGGAAGAATGAAGAGAAATTCATTCCCGCAATTACCTGGTCAATTCTTCGATGTGCAGTGCTTCTTCATTAGTCAATGTGTCAGTCTTTTATTGTGTGCAGTGTGAAATCGAGGCAGCGGCTAGGCATTCGATCAAGATCAATGTCATTATTACAAAATACCAATAAATAGTGGGGACGTCTTTTATTCGGGTAATTGAACAGAATATGCCGTGTAACTCTTTTTCCAATTGCGCGTCCGTAGGAAAGTTAAGAGTCAAGAAAGGTGTGGAATTGAAGAGAAAGAGAGAAAAATTCCCCATAAAACACTTCTTTAATTGTTGTGCTTTTTATCTTTCTGGGAGATTCTTTTCTCTCTCTCTCTCTCTCTTTCTGTTCGCAACACGTCAAATATCACGAAATCGTTTTCACCTCAATAAATACCAGAGACTAGATTCGTGACCTATTTTTGCTTAACATCTCTCTTCCTCTTGCTTACAATTTTCTCAGAGGAATTCTTCAGTCGGTGGCATGAAGAATGAGAATTAATGGGTGAAGGGAGTTGATTGTAGCCTTGACCCTTTTCCTCACTGACTTGCTAGCAAGTTGATGATCTCTTGGAAGTGCGAGAGAATTCCTCTGACATCATCAAGAAACCTGTTCGTGAAGATTGTCTTCTCGTCACCCAAGTCAAGTCCGTTATATTCTATAATTTTATATGTTTCTTATAGAAATACATACATGTTCTCTCACCATCGCCAACTTCTTGTGGGCTTGTTTATGAAACAGTCAGCGACCTACTTCCGCACTCGATCATCGACAAACGATTAAATTCCTCTCTTGGTGGCTTGTTTTTCGTCTCCTCTTGCCACACTGTTGAGACAGCCAAACATTGGAGAAATGATTAAGATGATCTCGTTCTCCTGATCAACATTCAAGTTGAGCTTTTAGATCTCAGAATGGCAAAATTGGGTCGAAGAACAAGTCCAGTAAGTTGTCCAATTCAAGTTGTGCAAGTGAACTGAATGACTGCATCTCATTTAATTTTTGCATGATTCGTGGCAGATTATTCACTAATGGGTTCATGATGGTGATGCTTCTTTTCATGCAAGAACAGAAGCTCTCCTGACAAATGAGAGATGGCTTTCTTCCTCAACCATTGCCAATTGCGTGGCGCTATGCAATTAATTTAATTGTTTTCGATTGAAAATTGTTGGGTGTGTGTAGTTCAACGATGAGGATCGCCAACCTGTGGGTAACGGTAATTGGTATTCAGCAAAAGATGGAATGCTAAACGCGCGCGTTCGCAAAGAGAACGGACATTGGCTCAAGTGGTCCAAGTGGGCTTCTAGAGCTCAAGCCGGAGAGACCCAGTGTTGGGGCTCCTTTTGGAGTTTCTCCACCTCGCGTCCCATGATGTAAGAAAATGCCAATTCACTGACTGCCAGTCATGCAAACTGCATGTTCGGCGCGAGCTTTTTCCCTGTTTGCGTAGAAACACCACCGGAGTATTTGGCGGAAGTGGCATAATGCCTGTTTACACCGCTTTTTCTTTCCATGAGCGCGCCCTTCCACACATGGCAGAAATGCAGTGACTACAAAATTCCAAATCACTGTCGGTCCAACACCTCAACTATTGCAAATTGTGCAATTTTGTGGAATCATGCGAAAAGTCACGTTTTTTCGTCGATAATATTTATGGTGCGAGATGGGAAAAGAGGTCAAATTGTAGGTGAAGAAATTCCACTATTTACTTCACAGTTCCCTGGCGATGATGGACAACATAAGATTGCACTTTCTTGCTCTGGAGCGCACATACAGACGCGTCCATTGTGTTCCCATAGCCTCATCTTCCTAAAAAAAAACTTCGCGCCCACAATAGATGGAATATTTAAACTTTTCCACCATACGAAAATGTTTACTGTCTTTTCTTCCCAAGACTCTGTGTTGAGTTCTTTGCTGTCTCACAATTACCTCACTTTGGCGATAAATTGCGGGGGAAAAGTAAAATGTTGAGAAATAATTGGCTGTCCAAGTCGGTAGAAAGTAAAAGAATTTGTGAAATTTATGGAATTCTTCTCTCATTCGCCTTCACGATGGAAAACCGCTACAAATTACATATTTTTCTCAAGTGCAACTAACCATTTTGGAGTGTGGATTTGAGAAAAATTTATCAATACCGTGTGAGAAAGTAACTTAAAAAAGCAAGGCGAAGAGAGTTTTGGTTTTTCGACATAGGATTATTTTATACAAAATACCAAACTAATGATTTAATTAATAAATAAATACCACAACATGTTTTGCTGTCTTTTTGAGTGATAATGGATGGATCGGCGCGATGACACATACAGAATTTGTGATGTACATTCTTCTCCTACAATGTCCCAACCTTGCAACAGAGATAAGTCAGTCGAGGTTTGGCATTACAGTAAGAAATGCAGAGCCCTTGAGAACATAAACCCCTCTCGTGGACAGCATTCACAAGAAATATGCATTAATTGCGGAAAAATAAAGCAAAGCGGCTAGATCTCTTAGGCAAATAAGTTGATGAGTGGAGCCGTGAAAGAAGTGGATAAAGAGTAGCAAAAATTAATTAACAGAGTGAAAGAAGATTTATGAATGGGGAAGCCTTCGTGCGAGCGCGCGCGCAAAAGTTGGGCGCTCGTCTGAAAAGATTTTTAGTCAAGAATGGATTGTATTTTGCGCTCATAGTTTTCCAGAGAAGCATGTTTTCTATGCATACATTCTCAAATTGCACATTGTACTTTCTCGAAAATTATAACACACACAGAGTCTGACACAGTGAGCTACTTTGCCAGCGACAAATCATTGTGGAGTCGCGAGAACAATGTTAATATTGTTTGTAATTTGCGACTCTGCAAATGAAGAGTGGCAAAACCAAAACAGAGATTATAAGGAAAAGAGACATGAGAAGGGAAGAAAGATGGGAAGAGCGTCAAAGTCAAGAATCATTGTTGCGCACGATGGGAATGGAAAATCTTGGAGCTATGATTCATGATCATGTTGAAGATACGCCGTGATGGTGGTAAAAATCAGCGAGCAGAGAAAAATAAATTTGTATAACTTATCGCGAAGAGGGGCTCCTTTATGAAATTATTCGGTAATATCTTTAATGCTCGTTAAGAATATTTGCGTTCAATTGCCTTCTTCAATTCCTGGGTACAAGACATCAACGCCATAACTGTCTTCATGGTCTGAAAAGTTTCCTAACGAAATAGAAAGATATACACCAGAGTGGAAAGACGGTGAGGAGAGAATAAAAAGTAATTTTTACTCCCCATAACTGAGCTTAAGACGTCCCAATCCTTCACCTGAGCAACAATCCATCACACTCCAAGCAGACAGCTTCTGCTGTGGCAAGAACCTCTTGAGGCTGTCGATGCGCACAATGAGAGATCAATTGAGATTCGGCGAGTGGGGCTCAAATGAAAGCAAATGGATAAAAATTGGAGAGATTTGATTGAGAAGTATTAAAGGAAATTGTCTTTAATTCTCTCTTTCTCCTTTCTTGTCGCTCTTTTTCGGCGTGTCTCAGCACGTTGCACTTGAGCGTGTGCATAATTGCAGGTGGAGGAATGAAAGCCAAATCCGGCAAGAGCACTTGAAGAGAATTTCTAGTGGCCAAAAGAGGCAGTAAATTTGTGATAAGACTTGTATGTAAGAGGCATTTAAAATGTGTATATGTTGTTTGCACCTGATTAGTCCGTTGCAATGTTATACTAATTTGCATAGAAAATTGCAAACACGAATAAACAGTTGAAGAAGCAGAGAGACAGGTTGAAATTGTATGTGATAGCGAAGAATATTCTGAGTGAAAAACCACATCATTAGCAATTGTAAAGAAAATGCAATTCTATTCGATGCAGTCTATTTGTGCTCCGGTGACACGGTCTGAGTCGTATGTATGGTACACAATGTTTCTCTTCCGCCACTCTTTTGATCAGTTCTGGCTAAGGAGCCCGCGAAGAATTGGACCATAAAAAGAGACAGTTTACATTATGCGTAAATAATGTTCTTATATGATCTTTTCTGCTTCAATCTCAAATGATTGACAAGTTGAAATTGATATAAAGAGCGCAGTTATGTAATTTTTGCAAAATATCTTCCTCATCTCTTTGCAGTGCTGAATGTGGCGGCTGGCAAGGCGCCAATGCAGATCTCTACGGATGGCTCGGGCATCCCGCAGAAGGCCATTGATGGATCCACATCAGCCTTCTTCCAGGCCGACACGTGCTCACTCACAAAGCCCGAACGGCAGCCGTGGTGGTACGTGAATCTCCTGGAGCCATACATGGTTCAGCTGGTGCGTCTGGACTTTGGGAAATCGTGCTGCGGTGAGTATTTGTCCAGCTATTTGCGATATCACACGTAAATCTCATGATTGATGCCCAGTCCATGTGAGAGACGCCTCAAGGCGGAGAAATTGGATTCCCTTTCTCTCTCGCTAGTACTTTTTGCCATACTGTCACATGAAACCTGTGCCGAGGCGTGAGCACTCGGGGCGATTAACTGGGGCCGCGCCCCCCTCACAGCAGGGTTCTGTCTTCTTATTCTTGAGTATCGTTCTGGTTAAAGTCAGTTATTTGTTCGAATCCATAAACAGTTTTCTGAGCACAGAAAAAAACATTGGCAGTTGAGTACATATTTCCAATCTCAATTTTCACTTCAAGATAGAGATCAAAATTCAGAAAATTTAGGACTGTAATACATAACAAATTAACATATTGTCAGTTTTGAAAATCTCTATTTTTAAGCAATTTCTGATAAAAATCAAATAAAAATCTTATCAAGTATATTATTCGACTTAGGGCGGGTTTTGATCTCAGTGGGACTGACTGAGATATTTGCTTAATTGAGGGCTTCTAAAAGATTGCTGATGGGGAAAAAGTGCGGCAATAAAAGAACACAAAATAACCATTAATCATAATGTACTTACGCCCACAAAATAATTGCAAATAAATTGATGTGTTTTTTTCTGCATTTCCATGAGTCAATCAAATTTTCACATCAGTGTTGACCTCATAAGCTTCTTGGGAAAATCCTGAAGAACGCACTTTTGACGATGACTGTGGATTTAAGGTGATCATTTCACGCTTAGAAATAAAAGAGGCATGCAATTGGTTATTATGAGCATCATAAATTTCCTTTTCAACTTGACGAGCTCAAACCCATCATTTATTGATTGGGATAGAGTGATAATGAAGACGCACAACGTATAAAGGCAAAAAAAAACTCGTCATCAATCTCAATCCGGGTGGCAAAAAGTGAAAAGCACAATTAAAATGCCTGGCATTGTCATTTTATGGTAGATTTTCCCTCCACAATTTCGAATCCGCCCCAAATTGAGGTGCGCACTTGCATAATGGAAAAGGTGAAAATTGCTAATTGCAACGCATTTCCGCTCTGTGA
Source organism: Phlebotomus argentipes (assembly GCF_947086385.1). NCBI lineage: Eukaryota > Metazoa > Arthropoda > Insecta > Diptera > Psychodidae > Phlebotomus > Phlebotomus argentipes. Next base: position 92,082 of record NW_026776181.1, on the reverse strand, counting down.
ATGTATACTTGCACAATTTCTACGAGGCTCAATTTACATACTTGCCATTTGTGCCTCCTCAACAGAGAGGCACGTGGAAGAGTTGAGGAAGAGAATTTTCGTTAATTTATGTTATTGCCAAGGTGGGGAAAATAAGTGAAAAGCAATTTCCCAGCCATATAAAATTGCCTTCTTGAAATTCAATTATACTTCCGAGGAATTCTCTATTTTGTTCACATCTGACGAAGATAAAGAGGCTTCTTGTATAGGAAATGCGCTGGGCCAGAATTCGGACTGAATTGTAGTGTTTGTCTTTTCCAATGTCGAGATCTTCGCGTTCAATGACAAATTTCCCACGGTCCGGGAGGGAAGAAGGCAGACAATTCCGAGATTCAAAGAGTGAATGAGAATTTTTTTTTAGTCATAAAGACACATGAAGAAAAACACATATAATATATGTGTAAACAGAAATAAAATGGTAGTGTAATTAGAAGTAAAGAGAGATATAAAGGGAAAGTTAGAGACCCAGAGAGAATGATACTTTGGAGATAGCTTTACCTCAATTGGTGCCTTTATGCACACACAATCCAAAAGTGAAAGCGTCAAGCGGCTTGTCCCAAGATAGGGAAGGATCATTTAACATATTTTGCGTCAAACACTCAATTTCTGGGCCTGAAAGTTTATCATTTTGTGCCTCGCGCGATGGCAAACGATAGTCATAGTGAGTGTCGCGCAAATAATTGCCTTCGAGGTGAAAGAGAGACGCCTAGAAAATACATCGTAATTTGGACCTCCATTATGACACGCACTCACCTGAATATAATGAAAAAGCAAAAAAAAAAATTTTAGAGAGACAAAATACGAAAATTTACAAGACTCATTTTCGTCTCTCTGCGATACTTTGACTGCCAAGTAGTGATTTTCGAAACTTTCCCATGTCTGTCGAGCACTCTCTTAGCATTTTTGTACATTCAACATATTGCCACTGTGGAATTTCAAATTGATTCCTCTTAATATTCTCTACTCGGTGTCTGCGGAGGAGTGGTTTGTGCCGATCTGCAATTTTTCCACGATTCTTCACTGATAATTATTTCCACTTCCATAGAAAATTGGCCTGCAATAAAAAATGCACAATAATGGGAGAGAAAAACACTCAGGAAATTCACATTTTGTGCTCAATTTTCATTACTTTGTGGAAATTGAGATGCCAAGATTGCACTGACTTCATGATTTAATGCCTCAGATTTGATTGATTAGCAAGCATTCAAAAGAATGTTACAGTAGCTGAATAATATTAGTTACACATTGAATATTTCTCTCATCTCTAACCAATGCTATTTAATCAGCATTTGACGGACTTTTTTTTTTTTAAACTTTGATTCTGTTTCTTCCTAGTTATAATACCATAAAATGAAATTCCAGTTGATCGCTAGAAATATTTAAGTGATACTAATTGAATGTCAAACACTGTATTTAGCAACATCGTAATAAAAATGTGCGCTTTTAATCTCCACGAATGTAGTAGAAGATAAATCAATCTTGTTAGGAATTTTGAACGAAATTATTGGGATTTTGAGAGCAAAAGAAGTTCACTTAATTAAATAGGGGAAGAACTTGCTATTATGAACACGTGGGTGAAATGTGGAAATTATAAGTGAGTAATTTCTTATCCTATGAGACTGATCTAAAACGGGGCAACTAAAAATGAATATTTAAATTTTGAAATTGAAGTTATTACTTCACTGCCACGCTTTAAACTGTTGTGATCTGTATCACACTTTCCGGCAATGGAGATCAATTAGCCATTTAGAGAAATGATTTCTCACATTTTTTGGACTTTCTACGAAAAAAATTGCGCAATTGCTACTCTGTTATTGTTTACTTTTGCTCCTTTGTTGTAAATTTGGGTGAGTTTCAGAGTGAAATTGCGAAGAATATTGCATTGCATGGCAAATTGGTAATTTTTGCGTTTATTTCATGCGCTCTCTCCTGGCATAAAGATTACGTCTCAACAGAAATGGGGAGTTTCCCCAGCGATAGGAAAATTTGCTGCGTTTTATTGCGTTACTTTACGTGCGATGACAAAAAACCCACAGACACACAAGAGAGCATAATTTGCCATCATGACATGATGCAATTTCTTCGGATAGCGGTTGCGCTCCGCACCTCTACAAGAGATGGACTTTATTTAATGGCCTTTAATTCTTTGTAGGTAACAACAAACCAGCCACAATTGTTGTCCGTGTAGGAAACAATCGACCTGACTTAGGCACCAATCCCATCTGTAATAGATTTACGGGAGCTCTGGAAGAGGGTCAGCCGCTCTTTCTGCCCTGCAATCCACCCATGCCAGGAGCGTTCGTGTCTGTCCACCTGGAAGTCGGCAGTCCCAGTGCTTTGTCCATCTGTGAAGCTTTCGTGTACACAGATCAGGCTTTGCCCATTGAGAGGTGTCCTGTGTTTAGAGATCAGCCTCCAGGAGCGTCAGCTTCCTACAATGGCAAGTGTTATGTTTTCTACAATCGCCAACCACTCAACTTCCGCGAGGCTCTAGCTTTCTGTCGGGCCAGAGGAGGCACCCTGATCAATGAGAGCAACCCAGCGCTTCAAGGATTCATCAGTTGGGAACTCTGGAGGCGACACAGGAGTGATGCGTCCTCTCAATACTGGATGGGTGCTTTGAGAGACGCCAAAGATAGGAACACGTGGAAGTGGCTGGGCGGAGAGGACGTTACGGTGTCCTTCTGGAATCTACCAGGAGGCGATGAGGACTGTGCCAGGTACGATGGCTCCAAAGGATGGCTCTGGAGTGACACGAACTGCAACACTCCGCTCAATTTCATTTGTCAGCACCAGCCAAAGGCTTGTGGCAGACCAGAACAGCCTCCCAATTCCACAATGCTGGCGGTGAGAGGCTACGAAGTTGGTGCCACTGTGGACTATGGCTGCGATGAGGGGCACCTTCTGGTAGGCCCGGCAAGTCGCACATGCCTTGAGACGGGATTTTACAATGAATTCCCGCCAGTTTGCAAGTACATCGAGTGCGGACTGCCCGCATCAATCTCTCATGGAGCGTATGAGCTGATCAATGGCACTGTTGGCTATCTCAGCAATGTGATCTACCAGTGTGCCGAAGGATTTGAGTTAGTGGGCAGAGCAGCTCTCACATGTGACATTGACGAGCGCTGGAATGGACCGCCGCCGAGATGCGAGCGCATTGAGTGCGATGTCCTGCCGGCATCACATCAGAATGCCAAGTTCATCACACCCAATGGAACATTCTATGGCTCAAGGGCGGATGTTGTCTGTCCACGAGGATATAGATTAGAAGGTTCTCCTCAACTCACGTGCCTGGCTACTGGACAGTGGAGTCATCCGCTGCCCTCGTGCGTGCGTGAAGAAGTGTTAATCACCACTCTTCCGCCAACCACAAACTACCGCACACGACAGCCGTCCAGCTCAAGACGTCCGTCCAGGCCTTCATCCCGCTTTACCAGCACCGTGCCTCCGCCGACACCCACTCCATCTGTCACCATCATTACTGAACGTGTAGTGGAGGAGGACAATGAGATTGCCGTGCCAGGAACTGTCCGGGAAGAGAGCATTCCCAGGCGCACCATCAGACCAATAAGTCCAAATAATGGTCACGCGGCTCCTGAAACCACTCCACCAGCTCCTCCACGAGTCGTCCCGCTCGATTACTCCACCACGAGGAATCCGCAGCTGATCATAAATGCAGCTCACCCGCAAGACAACCAGATCGCCGGCAGTGTTAATATCAGGTCAGTGCAACTACTCAAATTCCTCAGTATCACGTAATACTGCCTGCAAAAACCTGTCTCAGCCGCACGCTTAATACTCATTAAGTAGCACTTAAATCAAATTTAATCGATTGGGAAGCTTTTTATGTTAGCCATATTTCACAAGATGAATGTGGGATAGTCATTAAAATTTATTTTCAACTTCTGGGGAAGTCATGCTGTTCTGGGTGGCCAATGACCGCGTGCGTCCGAGTTTTCGTGAGGAAGAGCTCTTTGGTATACGGGTCAAAACTCTTGCGCAATGGTTAATTGAAGAAATTGCATTTTCATCACCTTCCGCTCCTCATTATCAACAGAATCACAACACGCAAACTGAAGTCGGAAGACGTGAGTTTAATCACCAAGAAATTGGTCTTCTGATGATGTTTCCTAGCATTTTCACCCTTTTAGTGTGTTTTATAACACAATTAAGAATGTTCATTGCATCAAGCAAAAGTCGATTAAAAAAACTCCGAAATGTGTAGTGAAATAGTTCAGAAAACTTTTCTGGAATATCATAGATTTAAATCTGCTGAGATTATTGCCAATTTAGGAATGAAAAGCGCTTGCGCTTTTCCGGTCTCAAGATCTACAATCATATCTTGAATCTCAACTTCAATTCTTCCTGATGGATAAATGCAATTTCTTTCGCCATTGTTGTCCCTGGTAATTCACATAATTTGCCCATAACCGTTGAGCCAGTGAAAAATGTCTCTATATAATGGAAATTCCCACAAAAAGTGGCGTGTGACTTACAATTAAATAGCGCGTGTCATTAAGTAACAATTAAGTGACACCATTTGATCATGAAGCGCTGAACTGTTCAGTCAACAAGGCCTAATCGTCTTTTCTCTCCACAGAAATGATCAATCGCCAAATGTAAATGTACCACTTCCTGTGGAGAATGATCAACGAGAGACGCACAGCGCCAAGTTGAACTTGGGTGCAATTGTAGCCTTGGGCGCCTTCGGAGGATTCGTGTTCCTGGCCGCCGTAATCACTACTATCGTCATCCTGGTTCGGAGGTATGTTCAGTGGCGTCAGACTTACCTTATTAGAGACGATAACTTTGTCCATCGCATTAAACTGAGAAATTGAGACACTCTACACTCTCCTCGACTCTCTCCCAGTAACATTGGGCCATCAGAGAACCACTTTCTGCCACTCTTGCATGATTCTCTTGTGCATGAATTCCGTAGTGTCTTGATTGATGGGATGAGAGTAGCCGGGGAAGAAGCATGAAATATTTGGGTGATGTCTTAGCAATAATTCACCGTATACTCTTATTTATTCTCTTCCACCTCATGTAATAACCACTTGTATATTCTGTACACTTTTTTTTGTGAATTGTTACTATTTAGCTGTAAATATATTTATTATCTGAACCACTGAGAGTAGAAAAAAACAATTGTAGAAGGAATATTTGATTTATTGAGCAACAACACTCAACACTCTTGGTAAACCGTTTTCGCGGGCTCCTTTATTGGTCACAGAAAATTAGCAGATGTGCTGTGAGGCTGTCTTTCACCTCTACTATTTTTCTCTTCTTGTAACAACGTTCTTGTGTAGAGTACGCAGAATGGGTCTATCTAACCGTATCGATGACGAGCAACGCACAAAATGATACAGAAGAAAGTGCGTGATTTGCTCAGGATGAAGAAAAAGTATTTTGAGAGACAAATACAAGGCGCATTTATTTAATGTTTGTCAACTGCGAGGGCACATTTTTTTTATGATTCTTCTTTCCAAGTGTACCTTCCAGAAGCTTCCCAGAAAATCCCCCTTCAAGTCATTTCCCTTTGCCAAAATCCAGTGGAAAAGTTATTTGCTTGTGGAAGCACTTTTACATGTTGTTTTTGTACTGTAATCTCTGAAGAGTGGGTCGATATCAGAGTTGGAAGTGCGAATAAGTGATTAAGTATTTATGTGTAGTATATAGGGTAAAATTTGCTGGTTTTTCACACTTTAAATACGCTATCAATCGTTTGATAAAGAAGGTGATAGATAAGGGTAATAAAGGACGGCAATTGGGTTGAAATTAAATAATAGTGTGATATTGGTGATATTAAATAAATGAATGTCAGAAGTGTTCTTGAATTTATCATTCAAAAATTATCAATACGCTTTAGAAATTTTTATATGATTTCGTAAACTCTGTGATATATTGAATCGCATCGCGGAAAACTTCCAACTCTGATAATGAGGATCACCATTGGCATACAAGACAGCGACACAGAGACACGGAACTCCCAACAGAACACTCATCATCACGCGCAGACAAGCCATGAGAGGCAACATTGGAATTAATTGAAGTTCATCCCACCCTCAGCGCCGATCCACTGAGTGGTCAGCCGGCGTCCACCCACGGCTGGGGGCGAACGCGGAAGCGCCATCGTGATGAGATGCCCTCGCGGTGGTATACCGTGTTAGCGTTGCCATTTCCGGATCAGAGGCTCGGCAGGCGTGATATTAGTACCTTCGGCCGTGGTATTTACACCTCCAGGGCGGGATTCTTCAGTAATCCCTCCATGTGACTGTAGTTGTGTTGTTGGCTTGCGATAAAGTACAAAAAGCGTGCCATTTCTCCCGCACACGATCTCCTCACTCGATTCACCTCTCCAGAGAGTCCCCCGTTCCAGCGTAAGCATCTTTTTTACTGTTCCGTAGTGCACAGAGTTGCTTGCTCGCATCATCACGATAAGTTAGCGGTTTTGTTGACCCAACTAACGACAAATCACCAGTGAGTGGATTACGCAAGACGGGCGTCTCGAGATCGGTGGAGAAATCACTCGTTACTCCCAATGATTGATTGTCTCTCATTTCATGGCCTTTTTCACACAAAAATTAATAATTTCCTTATTAAAGATAATTTATTCAGCAGTGTTTTGACACTTTTTCCCTCCTCACATTTGAGCACCCAAAAAGTGCCGTTCATCATTTTGGACACTTCAAGATGACAAGATTATTAAAAGCCTTCTTATGGTATTTTTGACTCTTTTGCGCAGAAATATTTAACTCATAACTTCGCCTTCCGGATGTTTAATATAAATGAACATATTCATGAATCAATTAAGGCAGATCGTGAACCTGAAAGGAGAATCGCGGGAAATTGAGAGCAATCCATATGGAAAATTCTGAGCACGATCGTGATTTTAACCGATCGAGACCGTCTTCATGTTTATTCATTTTCATTATTATCATCAGCGCACCAGAGACTTCTTTCTCTACATTTTCATTCCCACTCAATATGAAATAGTTTAATTGTTGCAATATATGATTCTTCGCATTGGATGGTAATTCATTGTGTGTGAGTGTTGGACTATTTTGTGCTGTAAATAATGAATTGTCGGTTGATGAGCATATTTTCCTGTATCTCTCCCCATATTTTTCTGCAACAGAAATCGGACCACTCAGCATTACAGGCATCGAGCATCGCCAGACTGTAACACGGTTGCTTCCTTTGACTCCTCGAGCTCAGAGTCGAGAAATGGCCTCAACAGGTAATTCACACTATTACTTTGTGAATAGTTAGTTTTTTGACCTCCTCTCCACCCTTTTTCCTTCTGGAATGGGTGAATTGAGTCCCACATAATCTGACGGACAGACACACACTAAGCCTTCCCCCGGTGGGGCGCTCTTCCCTAGACTCCGCCTCTCCCACTAACTTTGATCAGACGAAGACTATTACTGGAGAATATGCGATATCATTGAATTCTTAGCTCAGATTCTGACCCTCTGACCTGAGACTGAATCTCACCGGTCGGCATCATAAAATTACATAACAATTGCTCTCTTAATTTGCTTCCATTCATAAGCTGTGGAAGAGTAGCTTTCCGCCACTAAGATCTCTTTGCCACGTGGTGATGGAAACAAAAATCACAAGCATCATTGCAATAGTACTGAGAGATCATGCTTCCTTTATACAATATATGCTTCCAATTCATCCAGTATTATGAAGTGACGCATTTATGGCGTTTATGCATATCATTGGTAAAGTTTCCATTTTTTTCTTACCATAAAAAAAAACTACTGTGATAAGAGTAAAAGTTTGCAAAAATAATCTTCACTTAAAGTACAGAGTAAACCAAGAATTTGCGTGGAAAAATATTCAGCAAAATAGTCATCTATGATGCCGACGTGAGGATCGATTTCTATAGCACAGCCGTCTGACCTGGGATATTCTGTGATACCGCTCCTGACTCGGGTCTCACCCAGAGTGCCCTATCATTGCAGGTACTACCGCCAGGCGTGGGAAAATCTGCACGAGTCCGCATCCAAGAGTGGTAATCATAGTCCGCTGCGGCGAAAAGAGACCCTCGATCAGCAGCACATCAGTCGCTCGCGCGACAACCTCAGTCGCTCCAGGGACAATCTCGAGCGCGTGACGCGAGATCTGGACCGCGCCAGGGATTACGGCAGGGACAGCCTGGGTCTCCGCGATGGCTCTGAGATGGTCGTGTCGGACGTGTGCGTGAAGGGAGAGAAAAAGCGTCACCACCACCATCATCACAAGAGCAGTCATCGCGGCGGGGAGTTCAGAGACCCTCATCTGGTGGCCAACGGTCGCCGTGAGCACCGCCACAACGGCTACTGACCCACGATGGTTATCACCGTGAGTCTGGACGACGAGTGTCAGCAGCGCTGCGGACAGTGGAGGATCCCCATCTAGGCCCTGAACACACACCCCTGCAATCGAATTTCAACACTGAGGGACTGTTTCCCAGACTTGCAAGGTCGATAACCAAATTGAGAGCTCGAGACTTCGCGCCCCCGCCCCCAAGAAACGCTCCTTCAGTGTGTGGCATGACTGTCCCTGACAGGGATCACGCGAATTATGAACTTCTTAGCCTTTCAATTTACCAGTTTGAGGGGGGCGGCAAAGCCCCGAAATCTCTCTCTTTACGCCAGGAAAAACACAATTCACAGATGGAAAAGGCTGACAAATTCATAGTTTCTCCCGCATTTGCTCTACCTTGACATTCACTTTAAAAGAAAACACACATACAACAATTCCCAAACGTCCAGAGAGAAGCTCAAGATGTTCTTGGTATAGGAAAGTAAAGAAAGTATCCTCTTGTAATAATAGATAAAACCAATTTTTATTATTAAAAGGAAAGAAAATGAGTTTTTAGTATTATGATCAATATTTTTAGTTGAGTAGTGCCATTTGGCAAGTGAAATTGGATTTTTCTGTAACATTTTCATTTCATCGTTTTGTCCTTCCTAAATTGCAAGTCTACACAATAAATGTTGTTCACTCTCTCTCTCTCTTTCCCTCTCTTTCTCTCTACTATAAATAGTTTAATCGTGCACCATCACCATTACAAAGTGATATGGTTAAATATTTGTGTAATAACGACGCGTCCCTAATATAAATTATATTTCTTGTAAAATGTAAATAAATAAAAAGAGAGGATATAAGTTTGTAAGAAGGAACTTTTTAAGTGCTGGCGAGCCAAATAACATCTTTTTTCTCATTTTATAAAAAATGTTTTGTTTATCAATTAGGAAAGTAGGACAAAATTACGGATGTGAAAATACTGGAAGATTGTTTATTAGGTAAAAATTACATTTAAAATAAAAAGAAATCGATTCATTAACAAATAAGACTGTCTCTCGCTGTTTTGGCACATTACATTTATCGGCTCTATCATTTCTTTTCTTCTTCTCTTTTTTTTCTAAAACCTGCGTCTTTGGTAAATATTCTTTTCTAAGGATCCAACAAAAATTCTCAATTATGCCGTATTGCTGAATATCGTACGATCTTTCTCTACAAAGAAAAGTATACATAAACTCACCGGAAGCAAGGATGAGTGTCACTCCATCTAAGTCTGCGCTTTGCCATAGCTGCCGGCCGGGGGCCGATAAAGACTGGGCAGAGCCAACACCTGAGGCAGATTGAACGCATATTTCCGCAATCCGATGTTCTTCATCGTGTTGTCCGCTCTTGTTCCCTCACTAAAATACCAACAGAATGCAGAGAAAAAGGTCAATCGATTGATTTGCGCATATGTTGTCCAGCCACGTGCTCTTTTCTGTGCCAATGACTCTTTTAACGAATGCAAATTGATCATACCGTTCCTCCAAGTGATCTTCATTCGACTCCATTAGAGAACAGTCATGAATGGAAAATATAATTTGATGACGTGAAGAAAGCAAATGAGGGGCGACCACAAGTGAAGACGCCGTTCTTTGAAAAATGCCCCCTAAGCAAGACTTAATGACTTTTTAAGGCATACCAATGGAGAAATTATGCCCATTCAGTAATGATAATACTCTTAATACGCGGATCATTACAAAGAGATATTGTGGTATAATTGCGAAATTTTTCCTCATTGCACAATTATGTTCAAGACGTCTATCAATCTCACCTCAATAGACGACTCAAGGTGACAAAATAACCCTTGGCATTGAGAGAAAATGAGTACAGAAATGTTCAGAGCATGTGAGCTAAATCTAACGTTACAGGATTTAAAGAAAAAAAAGATTAATTCACCTTCGCATTGTGTCCATCACCGTCTGCAGATTCGTGGCTGGCAAATGGAATTCCTGCTGCAGAAGTCGGCATTGCTGGAGCGTGACCGCCATGGCTGTTCGGTCTTTGGCACTTTTGCACGATGTGAATTGTACTCCATGGAGAGCTCTCGTGATATCCTCAGCCAGATGGAGAATCTTCACATTTTTCGATGTGTTCAGCTTCAGCTGATCCTCCATGGCGTTGAGAAGATTCACGACAGTTTGCATTGGCACGTGTGGTTCACTCTTCGTTGGTGTGTCGGGAACGGTGAGATTGAGTTTCTTGTATCTGATGTGATACTGCTTGAGTCTGTCAAAGTTATCCCAGTTACTCCTATGCTGCTCAGCTGTATATCGTAGTGTTTCCGACAGTGTGGCCTTCTCGTTGATGCCGATGTTGAAAAAGACAGGAGTCACCTTGAACGTGGGGCTTTCCTTCGTCGGCAAGGCGCAGTAGACGATCTCGGGCACGGGCAGAAGAACTGTCAGTGACTGCCTAGAGCCCACAATCCGCGGGACAGGCAAGAGTTTGGTATCTCGCTGGATATTGCTTCGGATGAGGGTGAAGCGAACAGCCGAGAGGTCCTCAATGGCCACGCACATATCACCCCACATGTCCGTCTCTGATCCATACAGCGATAGGAGTCCCTCAAAGTATGCCAGAGGTCCCAAATTGCACATCAATTGAATATAATTGTCACTAATCTGAGCGCCCCACAGTTTTCCCATCAATCCCGATACCAGAACTGTCAGTGCTTGAGAGAAGCACACATCTCGACGATACATGATATTCAGGGTGGCCGTAGTTCTCTTCATGTCCTGCTGCAATCTCTGGACAGAATGAATCAGCCTGGCTGTCTTTAGTAACCCATCCATAGCTTGCCTCAATTTCCTCATCGATGGCCTCAGTTCTGACGTCCAATCCGTTGTCATGGACAGATCCAGTCCATCTGTGAACTTATTGCCCTTCTTTACCTTCCTGGTGACCTCTCCAATAGCTTGAGTTAATGCCAAATTCAAATCCTTACTGCAAAGATTCGGAGGCTTGGCTGACACCACCTGAGCCGATGTCTCTGCTTCCTGTGGAACATTTTGCAATCCTGGCTGACTTGTCACCACATCCGGAGGCGTTGCTGTAAAACCAGATCTCTTCACCACACTCTTCGGTTGCCTGAGTCGTACTGCAGGACTACCACAACGTCCACAGAGAAATTTTACCTTGCTCACAAGACACATAACAGATGCTTCGATATTCAACTGTGTAAGATCCAGTGGTTCAGGTTCCTCCGTAGGACGATAGTAGTTTGCTGAAGGACTAGAACTCATGACTTTAGTGTCCAGGAAAGCGCCATTGTGTCCCAACACGATTGCGGGATTCTCTAACATATATCCATTCTCGTCAAAAGATTCAATTTGTGATTCCTCACTAGGATTCCTTGCCGATGTAGAAATTTCTCCATTGACATCAAAGTGCGTTTCATTGAACTTCAGTTCTGTGTCCATATTACAAGTGACTGGAAGAGAACATGACAGTACTTCCGCCTCAGTTGCAGAATCCTTCTTGGAAGATGCAGCAGTTTCCACAAGAATAGTGGAGATTGTATTTAAGTCCGTTGCCGATGGAGATTTGCCTCTCAGTGCCCCGGTTGGTGTTTTCTTCTTACTGCCCGCTCGTGGCCAAAGATCTGGGGCCGGACCCATTGGTGTGGCAAAATCTTCCAGATCTGGAGACTTAAGATCCAGAGCACCGAGTTGCTGCGTTATCTTTTTAAATGGCGATAAAGGTGTAAGTGTATTATCCGTAGCATCCTCAATAATGCGATGTCGCTCAATAAACTCAAAAGCCTCCTCCACCAAGTTCGGTTCCCAGAGAGTCAACAGAGAACGTGTCTTGGTCATCATTTCATTGCACAATGGAAGCATTCCCTTGGGATTCTTACTCTTCGCCAGCATTAAAAGCTGAGACATAATCTCCACAATTTCCTTTCTCAATTGTTTGATCGCTTGGACAGCGTCATTTGCTGCCTGGACTTTGCATCCATTCTGCAGTTGTTCCATCTTCGACGGTGATTGCTTCAACTGCTGCAACTGCTTGATCAACCCACCAGTCTTTGTCTTCCCGTTGTGCCTCGTAAAAGCACCCACAGTGACAATATCCAACACCCCGGATCGCTTCAAAGTCTCATTGTGCGCCCACAATCGCTGCAGATGGAGATTCACCGGAGCAAACTCCAAAGATTCATCGCCTTTGTGACTCGATGGCTTGAAGAATTTCCCTGTACGTTGTTGTAGATTCTGCTTGGCCTGAGAATAGTCCTTCAGCAGTCGCAAATGCTTATCCAGTAAATCCATTTGCTTATTCCTCCACTCACCCCCAAGTTCTCCCATGCCTGAGATCTCTTGTAGCAACTCTTTCTCTCTCAGAATCCAAATCGACAGCAGCTGCTGCGGCAATAGAAAGCACAGCTGACTCTCCATCATCATTTCATGCACTGTGATGTCTCCGCCAAGTCCAGATTGCAGCCGGTAAGTGTGGATGATAGGATTTGTGTATACTAGAGACAGTTTCCCCTGTGGCGGCACGAAGAGTTTCACTCCCAACTTTGGTGGCAGTGACTGAGATCTCCGGTGACCCATTGACTGATGCTCAGCTGCCTTGGCTGGTGATCTCGATGTGGAAACCTTTTTGTCCTGATCAGGACTCCATGATAGAATTGTAATGAATCCCGCATTGCCCGTGTTGGATCTAAAGGGAATCCTGAGCCTTGTAGTGTCTTGAATCACACCCAGTGCGATCTCAGCTGTGCCCAATGGAACTGCCGTCTGAGACACCTTCTCCCGGACATCGTAAGCCGTGAAGCGTATCTGAGATGATGGACTGAGTCCGTCAGAGGCGCGAAATGTAATGGTGCAGAGGAATTGAGGGTTTGATGACCTCTGGAAAAAAAACAGGTATAATACCAATGAACTTGGAATTTATAAATACACGCATCATAAAGGCCGGCCTTTATTGCATAATCGTCAAAGTGAATTTGAAATATGAGCGATTTTGGAATAAGATTACGACAATACCGGTTTGCTTTTGAACTAAGTAATTACGTAAAAAGCCTAAGAGAATGTTCTCCATAAAAGAATTTGTCGTAAAATTTCAAGTGTTTTAGGTAATGCTCGTTTACTAAAAAATTCTATGAATTCGATAATACTGCACTCAGTGCAGTGTACTGTAAAATATACTATCGTGAAGATTGCAGTAAATTATGTCTCACCTCAATCACTTCTGTCCGTCCATATTTAATCCATCCCAATCGATTGGATGTGGTAACTTGGACAACGACCGACGGATTTGGTGGCCTGCCATTGCCATCGCAGAGAAGATTGTCGCACATGATTGCAGACTCACAGAGAGGTACCTCGTTGATGTCTGAAAGAGAAACCAAAGCCATGAGTTTCTTGCAATTTCACACGTCAGAATTCCAATTTTCACCGATTTCTCTTCCATTCTGCAACCGTAGCATGTCAACGTCGAGGTCATGAATGTTCCCGCGCTTCCGTTCTATTTTCTCCATCAATACCTGAAGCTGCCTCCTCAACTCCCCATAGCTTGCCATCTGGATTGCACGCGTCCAATCCAGACGCTCAGCCTCTGAATTTGTAGCGATTCTCTGCGTCAAGCCATCCTCAAACTCAATGTAGAACGCAAATCCGTCCGACTCTCGAGCATCGCTGTAGATCGTGGCCTTGCACTTCTCCAGAACAATGACGCCCTGTGGCTCAGAGAACTGATCGCTGGTCTTGAAGTAAAACAGCAAATTTCCACGCAAGCGACACCAACGCTCCGTGCTCACTGGAAGGGTGAACAAAGGAATGGTATTAATGCATTTGCAATCGTGGGATGGCTCAATTTGCAAGCTGAGAAACGACAGAGAAAATATAATTGTAACTACTGAGAAGCAGAAGGTGGACTTGAAAGGCACATCAAGGTGAATCTACGCTACCTCTTCACTCTCGCACTCAACAATTAAACCAATTCACGCAATGTTTTTGCATCGTTCTGTGTAAATTTTGTTATTGTTAGTTTTTTGGAATGCATCTTTTTGAAATTTGTCTATTTCTTAGGATTTCAATATACATACAAAGGTGTTTAGTGGGAAAACATTATATCTACAGAACTTTTCTGGCAAACCACAAACCACCCTTCATGTTGGTTAAACGTGAGAATCACAGTCACCAAAGCTCTTCAGCTCTTTCATCAGGACAATTTCTACAATCTGTGAACGTGTGAGCACAATTATGTGGATGTTAGAAAGCATAAATACTAAAGAAATGATAGAGAACAGAAGGGATATAGATATAAATTAAAATTTGGGGGAGAAAAATGATCGAACCTTTGCCGGTGCCACCTATACAACTTAAACTCTTTCGCCTCTTCCACGAACCACGTCTCCCAGGGTCACTTTCCCGATCCCCTGTTGGTATTTGAGCACTCTTTCAATTTAATTTGGCACAATTGTGAAGAAAACATAAACATGAAAGGAAAGAGAAGGTAACAAAATGATCGGGACAGGCGCGCCTGGCGAATAAGCTGCCGCCCTATTTACAAATCAATGCGTGGTCAAACATATTGTGTAAATAGGAGGAATGGTAAAATATGATTTGGTGTGCAAATATGAGATTTATTCTCCTGGACACTCATGCCAAAAACATTAGTCACGACTTGGCCCAGCCTTCAGAGACTCTGCGGTGGTCCAGAACAGTACCTTCAGTGCGGCGAAAGAAGCCTTCCCTGTCTGTGAACCACACAAGTCCCTCCTTCTCGAATTTATTACTAGGCTGCGTGGCCAACGTTGTCAGCTCCAGTTTGTTGAACCTCATCCTCTTGGCACAGTTTCTGCAAACGACACAAACCTCACTGTAAGACATCCGGAAGAAGAGTCCAGCGCCCTTGTGACCCAAATATAGACGAACAATTTATTGGGCACTGGGTGTCTCTTCGATTGATTCCTTTTTCACATGGATATTTACCATCAAATCCACACACAGAAACGATATTCAGTGATTTAACGGCACGCACATGACATCAAATTGCTTTTAACATCACTTTTGAGCGGGATTTTTCAGCTTTTTACTGCATAATATGCAGATTTTCAGCCACACTCCCTCGACGCCCAAATCTTCCCAACACATCAAATGACAACTCGAGTTCCTTCTCACCTCAGAGTGGCGCCTCATGTGGGCAAGTACTAAAACGTTATTACACTGTTCGATGTGAGGCTGAATGAGCTTTTGGGATTGTATCCTGATAATGTACTTATATGATGCAATAGTAACTCTCTTTCATTATTATTTCATTCATTTCAATTGCTCATTTGAAGATTTCACTCAGTTCTTAGCCAAAAAGTGTGCAAACAACAATGTTATCTGGAGGCTAAACTGTGTACCAACGGGCATTTTGAAAGTGTTGTAAAAAATCTCCTCGTGGCATTTCGTCAGTTTGGTAAGAAATTGTCACGATCGTGATTGCATGTGAATTTGTAGGATAAAAATTATCAATTTTCTAGCTACATTTTTCTATTTATTGTGTGTTGAAATATTTCTCGTATTTATTAGTACCCAAATACCCGAAAAGCGGTAAGTTTTTGTATATTTCTTGGCAAGAAAAAGCACGTTGAAAATGCGTCCGGAAGTGTCATTGATCTCTGCCCACTTTTCAGGTATCTTTCCATTACTACCAGACGGATGATGATTAATTGTTTGACCGATATCTAAAGGAATTTCACAAGATAGAGAAATAGCAAAATGGGGAGTTACAAGGAGATCCTCTGCCAGAGATTCCCCCTCATCGATTCCGTTGTAGTGCAGTACGTAGAAGAAGTGATGGAGGGCAATGATGACTTCGCCACCGGGAGTGATGTCTACGATGCTGTGGGAGAGGTGTTGCACGAGCTGGCGCGGGATAAGTCCGAGGACGACATCAGGGAGATCTGCCAGCTGCTGTACAACAAGGTGTCTCTGTCCGGAGGCAATGCCTATCAGGGCAGCGAGAAGAAGATTCTGGATGCACCGGTGCAACTGGAAGAGATGGCCAATAGGGACATTGACACAATGAAGGACATTAACAGCATATGGATGATTGAGAAGGGCGCTGGGAATATGAAAGTGAATGCGAGAAAGTTGGAGAAAGCCGAGGCGAAGTTGCAGCAGAAGCAGGAGAAGCGCCAAGACTCAAAGCCCGCTAAACCACCACCTGTAGAACTAATGACAGCCTCTGCATCTCAAATGATTAGTAAGAAAGACAACAAGTTGGCGGCAAAGGGTGTGGGCAGGAATATGGACTTTAAAATTGAGAACTTTGACATTTCCTTCGGTGATAAAGTCCTTCTTGTGAATGCCGACTTAAATCTGGCCGCCGGCAGGCGATATGGCCTTGTGGGGAGGAATGGCTTGGGTAAAACCACACTCTTGAGAATGATTTCCAGTGGACAACTACAAATCCCGCCTCATATTACTGTTCTCCATGTGGAACAAGAAGTCGTTGGCGATGACACTCTGGCGCTAGATAGTGTTCTAGAGCAGGACACGGTCCGAACGAATTTGTTGAGAAGAGAGAAGGAATTATTGGCTACAGAGGCTACAGAAGAGTTGGCGGACATTTACCGGCAATTGCAGGAAATTGAGGCAGACAAGGCGCCGGCCAAAGCATCAGTAATCCTCAGTGGTTTAGGGTTCACGAAAGAGATGCAGATTGCAGCCACGAAAACTTTCTCGGGAGGTTGGAGAATGCGTCTGGCTTTGGCTAGGGCACTGTTTTCCACACCAGATCTTCTTCTCTTGGACGAGCCGACGAACATGTTGGATATTAAGGCGATTATCTGGCTGGAGAATTATCTCCAGACCTGGCCAAACACTCTCATTGTGGTTTCCCATGACAGGAACTTCCTGGACACGGTGCCCACGGACATTCTCTACCTCCATAGCCAACGAATTGACCCCTACAAGGGGAACTATGAGCAGTTTGAGAAGACCAAGACGGAGAAGTACAAAGCCCAGAAGAGAGAATACGATGCCCAGATGGCCAACAGGGCTCATGTACAGGAGTTTATTGATCGATTCCGTTATAATGCCAATCGCGCAGCCAGTGTGCAGTCCAAGATCAAGATGCTGGAGAAGTTGCCAGAGTTGCAGCCGGTGGAGAAGGAACCAGAGACGGTGATTAAGCTACCCGATGTGGAGCCTCTGAATCCGCCAATTCTCATGCTGACAGACGTGGCGTTTGCCTACGATAGACCTATCTTCAAGTGTCTGAATCTAAATGCCGATCTTCAGTCCCGGATATGTATTGTGGGCGAGAATGGAGCTGGTGAGTCTGGTGAATTGCAGAAATTCAGAGTCTCTTTTTTCATCATTTGTTCTTTCCAGGTAAAACAACTCTGTTGAAGATTATTATTGGCACTCTGGATGCAACATCTGGCATTGTTTTCACAAATCGCAATCTCAAGTTCGGCTACTTCTCTCAGCACCATGTGGATCAGCTAGAGATGAATCTGTGCTGTGTGGAAGTGTTGCAGAAGGACTTTCCGGGAAAACCAGTGGAGGAATATCGTCGACAGTTGGGCAGTTTTGGCATTTCCGGCGACCTAGCCTTGCAGTCCGTGGCAAGTTTGTCTGGTGGACAAAAATCCCGAGTGGCTTTCGCGAAGATCTGCATGGCCAATCCCAATTTCTTGATTCTCGACGAGCCCACCAATCACTTGGACATCGAGACCATCGATGCCCTAGGAAAAGCACTCAATGTTTTTCAAGGCGGAGTCATTCTGGTTTCTCACGACGCTCGCCTGATCAAGATGGTCTCGCGAGAGTTGTGGGTGTGCGGCAATCAGGATGTGAAGACCGTAGAGGGAGGCTTCGAGGAGTACAGAAAAATCGTGCTGAAGGAACTCGAGGCAGCAGCCAGTTAAATGCTGAGTATGTCAAATGTAAATATCCTTACAATTGTCTATATGAACCCCTCTTTTTGCATAAAGTCACGTGATTAGAACAAGATGTTTATTAAGACGCCCAATTCCATAGATTAACCTTCAGATTGAGGGCATTGCCGATGGCAATTTGCCCCTCACTCGTCACAAGAATCACCCAGAATTGGCCCCTAAAAACCTCTATTTTAAAGCTTCTTCAATGGAAGGCACAAGATTAGCGGGCTCGGGGAACTTATTCTTCCGAGGCGGGCCCTTCTTGAGTCCAGTCCACACCCGAATTTCCTTCGCAATTTCTTCACCCGTCTTCCGAACGTAGATTTCAAATGATCCACGAGCGCCCACTTTAAGCTCCTGCTCCAGCTTCAGTTCTGGCAGAAGGTCACACAAATCCTCGAAGATTTGTATAGCCTTCCTCTTGAACACTCGTCAAGACAAGCAGTACTCAATCCGGATGATGCCATCGCAGTCTCCGGAAACCCTCGCTTTCTTGGAAGCACTCGAAGCACCTTCAGCTGCAGGTTCAGCCTGTGACGAAATTTAACGCTATTATTCTGCATAACTGGGAATTAGCTATTGCACTTGCCTCTGATTTGGTTGGAGCCTTTCTCTTCTTGGGAGGCATTTTTCTCGGTAAAAGCCACAGGAAGAGGATTTGCGCGCTGTCTCTGACAGCTGCACTCGAAGATACAGAACAGCGAATGCGAAGTCGTCGATTGCGTGATGTGAACAGATTTTCAAACATTGGATTCGTTGTGGGAACACTTTTGGGAGTATCCATAAAATAGAGAATTGGAATAAAAGGAATTATTTATTCATTTTCTTACGCTCATTGAACGATCTCGTCGCTGAAATTAAAATTTGTGCGCATACACAAAAATATCAAACATCAGTGAAAAACGGTATTGAAATTTAAATTACAATTAAAATATTTTGATATTTTATTTCCTACTCAATCATCCTAAAAATAATCTATAGGTGTTTGGGTTTGATAAAACCTGATTTTCCAAATGACCTAAACAATTTAAAACATATCTAAAATTCTGACTTGATGCAGATTTTATATAAAAAAAATTCTTATAAATTACACAATCATTTGACTTCATTCATACAAAATACTTTGTATAAGATACAATAAAAGGAAGCATAAAAAATATCACATTTCACAGCGGACCATGAAACTGGAAGTAGAAAGTTGCTAGTCTTGCAAGAAATAGTTTTCTCAAAGGAGCCTCGAGAGGATAATCATGGCGGCCGTTCCTAAAAGGATGCTAGCTGTAGTGCGGTGGGCAGATGAGCTTTCATCGTCACTTTCCTCGATTCTTGGGGTGTAATCGGAACAAGTTGGGAAGTTTTGAGGAACCGGAAGCATTTCATCATGCTCTCCGACTTTGAATACCAATGACATTCCGATCTCAGCATGGAATTCTATGTGACAATGGAAGAGCCAGTATCCTGGATTATCTGCCCTGAAGCGAACTATCGTGTATCCACCATCCGGAATAGTTACAGTGTCCTTGATAGGGGCTCCTTTGAGTCTTCTGTAGAGTTTTCCGGATCTGTCTAGCTCTTGAACCTGAAAGAAATGTAAAAAAATTTAATCACTTGAGACGCTTGAGACAACAAATCAATTATTATTTATGACTCACGATTTCAGCTGAGATATTTCCAGCCAGTCTCTCCATGCCGATGACGTGAAAACCGCTGCCGTGCAGGTGAAAGGGATGATTTGCATCATAAGTGACACCTGGAATTCAGTATTGAGTTATTAAACTGCGAGATATGTGTCATTTCTCATCCCACCTTCGTCAATCAATACCATCTCCACAATAGCATTAAGTGGCACTTGAATCACGTGAGTGCACTCGCAGAATTCCGTTTTGCAATTGATCCCCTGGTTAGCGAGAGTGCTGGAGTTGCAGAACTGAGTATCGTCGGCCAAGTGACGGGCGGACAGGAGCGGATATGAGGGCAGTTTCATGGAAATATGATTGAGTTGGGGAGTGTAGACTCTTTGCTGTGTGTGCAGAACCTCATCGAAACCGTAAAGTCCTGGCATATGGAAATTAGTATTATTCTTCCTGTAGAAGTCGTAGTAGATGTAGAATTTGAAATCTGCCTCCTTCTGCAACACTCCATTATCCGGATCACTGTGAGCGGATGTGGTTTCAGCAATCGAGATGGTTGTTCTGTCCTCCATGCCGCGATTGAGTGCATTAAGTTGTCGTCCTGTTCGTACATGATCATAAGTGGGACTGTGTTTGGGTTCCTCCTTGATTGCTCCGTAGTATCGAAGAAGGGCTGCTTGATGAGCTGATGTGAACCTATCGTCACAGTCCATCAAGCCTTTCACTCGAATCCAGTAATTTCCTGGCTTCTCCTTTGCATGCACTACAAAGTCGAATCTCTCCCCAGCGTAACTAACCAGACTATCCACTTCAACAGGTTCTATCTCTGATCCATCTGAAGCAATGACGAGCATTGTATGATTGTCTATAGACAACTCCATTGGACAGTTGAGGAATTCAGCATTAACCATGCGGAATCTGTAGCGATTATCTTTGTTCACATAGTAGATTTGTAGTGGAATTTGCTTAGTTTCGTTAAGGAATTGGTTGTAGTCATCAACTGGAGATCTCTTGTTGCGAACAATAGTTGTGTATCTTTCATGTGCTCCTAATAAGGTCTTCATTGTTGGATCCATGTTGTCTTGAACAAGTTCAAAGTCTGTGTTAGGATCAGTTGTTCCTCTGCTGCTTGCAGTTGTAGTGGTTGTTCTTGGAGTTGTTGCGCGGGTCGTTGTGGGAATATCCGTTGTGAAGGTTGTTGTTTCAGTCTCAACTGGTGGATCTGTGGTGGTTGCTGGAGCTGGAATGGTTGTAGGCCTTACCATTGACGATGAAGCTGCCATGTCCATTCCTCCATCTTCCTCCTCTTGTTTGTGCATTGCTATGGCTTTGTAGTATCTACCACGCCCGTTGATCAAGATGTTCTTAGGTTTGTTATCTCCCACTGAATGGTGATGTGCATTGAACATGGATATTCCTGTGATTGTTGTCCAATCTTGGAGAATAATCATGTGCTCAGGCTTATCGAAATCGTAGAGCTTGAAATGAACATCTAGAGAGGATGGAAGTCTCACGATCAAGGGTCCTAGAGCTCCATCGCCTCGCTGTACTCCAGTGTGAGAGTGCCAGAAGTGAGTTCCGGCGTTATCAGCGTAGAATGTGTATCTGAATGTCTGTTCTTGGGAGATCGGACATTGGGAGATTAAAGGTACTCCATCCATATACGGAGTTCGTCTTTGATGCAATCCATGCCAGTGGATCGTTGTTGTTTCTCCTAGAAGATTGTTCTGCACATCAACAACTATTTTATCTCCTAAACAGACATCAATCATAGGTCCAGGCATTTTTCGGTTGACCACCAAAATACTCCTTCTCGATCCATCGCCTGTGATGCAGTGTGGTCGATCACAGTCTGTTGCGTTGAAAGGACAGTTATAGCAAGCTTTGCTCATGGTTTCGTACCATTCCACCTGTAAAAAATGACAATTTAACTTGCTAATCAGTGTATATTGTCGCATCTATGTGACTTATTCTAGACATAACAATAATCAGACTTGTAAATGGGTTATAAATCATTTTTTATCGCTCTATGTGAATTTTAAAGACCACTTATTCTTTTAAGGTCAGCGTAATTAGAATGAAGCTATTGTTGCAAATACCGCGAATAAATCTCTTAGAATATGATGGTAATTAATTGTTTGGGAATCTTTTTAGAGAACAATTAATACATACAATGAATTTGTATCTGCACGTCATTGGTGCTGATCCATCGATACACTCTCGCTTGCAGGGATGTTGGTCGTATGGATTGTAGTCTTCATCATCTGTTTCTGATCGTTGCTTGGCAGGAAATCCTGCTCCATGCTTGGGATTGCAATATTGGCAGCAGTCTTTCGTGTAAATGTCTCTCTTGTTGCATTTGGGAAGTTTGGGACATTGTTTTGCATATGCTGATACCAAAACTGTATCTTCCTATAATTAATATATTCAGTATGAATATGGCGAAAGAAAACACCGCAATATCTTACCTTCTTGGAGCATTCGTATAGCACACAGCGATCTTCACTCTTCCATGTCTCGCCAACATTGTATAGAGTGTCATTGAATTTGCACTTTGTCTGCACGCACTGACCACAGCATTGGCCTGGTATGAGCTTCAATTCGTATTCCTGTAGAAGAGGAAGAGACCTTTATTGCTGTCTTCACGGCAATTTCATTTCAATGACTCACATTGTTGCAAGTGTGATAACAATATTCCTTGAAAGTCTTCTCCATTGGTTTTCCTTCAGGTCCATAGTCACAGATGTGCTTAGAGCAGGGATCATCGGAGTCCCAGGTGTCGCCCAGGCTTTTCAGAACAGATCTTCCGTCGATTCGAACGACACACTTATCTTTGGGGGGTTTGCAAATGTATTCATCACAGCAGACGCCTTTCCTTATGATTATCTCGTTGAAATCTTCCTTACACGCCACGGGTTTCAGAGGACATCGAGTCTTGTCACAGAGGTCTTTTAAGTTCGCACAGCACTCAACGAGTTCAGCATCGGTACTGGTTGGCTTGTGATAGTAATCCACATGGAGATCGAGACATTTCGAATAATCACAGTCTGGAAAAAAGGAGTCAGAATTCCATGTTGTAATGTGTTTCTAATCGATCGCGACACGCGTGATTAATTTGTCCATCTGCGATGAGGTATTAATTGAAATGTTACCTTGAATAGCTGCACTCATTACTTTTAATTTATTACAATTATTACCTGTGGAACAATGTTCTTCTTCAACACAATCACTCTTCGTTGCTAAGAGGATTTTCTCACGGTTATAAATTACATTTGATGCAAGAGAATAGATAATGCCTCTGCACTTTCAAGAAGTGATTAAACAAAGAAAGAGCCAATAAAAGAGGTTCTGAAGAAGTGCTAGAAATAACACATATTTTCCTAAGATGGTTTGCTGCTTTTTTGATTATTACATTTCTCACCATAGAACTGCTATTTACTCTCTCAAGTGTGATAGCAATTGTGGGGGTATTATTGTTTGTTTACACATGCCGATTACTATCTTATCAAACAGCACAGCGTCATTAAATATATTTTAATTATCTCCAGAGACACGAACTTGCGTTGAACATCGCGAGTAACGATGACTTTGACTCACCTGACACAACCAGTTGAATGAAGTGGAACAGTATCCAGGGTATTGCAAATGATCGTCGCATTTCTCTGCACTTTCTCACAAAGCCTTGATCGTCAAATTTTATCAGTTATGTCACAGCTGGAATGAGGAAAGGGGAAACTATTTGACATGAGTGTGTGAAATGAAAGGGAAAAGCAGCACAATAAACTATGGTGATCTTGGAAATTTTCACGAGTGATCTTCACCCACTGAGGAAATTCATTGATTAGTTGATGATGCCTGGGAATCAGTGTTGAATGCGTAGTGAGAAAAAAGTTAATTTTTCACAATGGAAAACACGCGCGATCACCGACGATCGGCCTTGACATAATGATGCTTTCGAAATATCAATTTTTCTGATGTTTTTTTTGCTGCACTTCAATTGGGCATTTTTCCATCGATCTCTCCATCGAGCACAAATTGGTCATTGCAATTGACCTGATTTCGTGAGGAATTTCAAATTTAATATATTGACATGCAGAAAAGCAATATTTCTGGGCTGATATTGTCACGAATGACTCTTCTTATCACAAATGAACATTGTTGTGCTAGTCTGACTTTACTCAAGGCGGTCATAAAGCGTTGACTCGTGAATTTGAAGGTCCAGACACAATTGAATGATCATTGAGGCACCTTTATGTAATAATAAGGAAGATCACTGGAGGAAACTTCACAATCACAAAATCGGGGTAAACTGATGGAATTTGCAAGCATCTTCTCTTTTTATTTAAAACTCGTTTCTTCACCTTCTGACTTGTTAAGCGGGGACTTCCAGATCACCACAAAAAAAACTTCTCTTTAGTCTCTTCCACTTGTACTAACTTGGCAAAAATACACTTATTTTTCTCCTCGCTAATACTTGTTAATTATTGTACAACTTTTTGCTCACATCATATAATTTGCGTTTTACTTTGCCGAAAAAACAACCACAAATTCAGGTAATTTTGCGCAATGTTGATGAGTATCACTGGAGTTCTGTTATCATGTTGACTCTCCGTTGTCTGCTCGCAAACTGAAGCGCCTGTAGAATTGGCAGCACATTTTAAAACACCTTTCATACGCACTTCAAGTACTCTTTAGCGAACACACGCGCGCTTGAAACTTTATATTTTACAGTATAGAAAGGAAATAGAGAAGAGGTACATATAGTAAATAAGCGAGAAGGAATTTGTGCATTTTTCTAAATTCTATTACTTATAATTTTTGCAGTTGTTGAGTGGTTTTAATGTGGTAGATTTGCTTGATGGCATTTGAAGTATGTAAGGAATCACTGTATAATTCATCTCTGATAACAGGCTTTTTGGTGTCTAACTGAAAAAGTATTCTGCCAAATATAACTTATTATTTGTATGGATTATTTTTTAACATTTGCACTCTTTATATTGACGTGCTGATCATGAAGACAAACCTGGAAATCCAGAAAATGGGTAAAGAATGGCGTGAAAGTGTGGTCACAGCAGCAATGAAATTCAGCAAATTTATCGTCTGGGATGGTTTATAGCATTTTCATGATTTTATATTGATTACTTTGGTGGCTTTTGTGCAGAAACAAGTAACAAATTTGAGTTTGTGATGGCATAAACTGACGCAAGCCAGATTCACATTGAAAGGTCTCTCTCTCTCTTTCTGATTTCATGTGATGGAGTTTTTGCGGTTTAAAAGCATAAAATCCCCGCGTGGACTCAACTTGTGAGCGGTCAAAAATATTTCAATGAATTTCGGACGATCACAGACACGAGGTTTTTGCACGCGACAACATCCATGTCACTGACGTTCTTGTTCCACTTAATCGCCGAGTTCAAGTCAGTTGATCCAATGTTTTTCTTCGCTATCAATTTCCACGTGAATTAATTTCACGCAGCAAGCTTAATCATCGTGTGTCGTTAAATATCTTGGCAGCATCAGAAGGGCTCTTCAGTTGATTCAACTCAACTATTTGATAAAGGCAGGAAATGGACAATCAACGGAGATCACATAGACGCGAAATTGGGTGCAAGTAAAGTGGAAAATCCCTTGCGATTTAACTGGTTTTAGACGACATGTGAAATTCCGATATGTGGAAAGCCCCTCGAGAGGAAAATGAGTCATCTTCAAATACACTTTCATAAAATCACTGAACTGATCTCTTCTTTTATTTTCCGTATTGTATTTCTTCTTTCAATCCTCAATAGTTGGAATCATTACAAATCTTGGTACATTTTCAGTATATTAAATTAAATAAGACTCGGGAGACAATTACAAATTATACAAATAATTTCTTCATAATAAATCTCTCTCCACCTTGAAAGGCGATTCAAACAGATTTTTTTATCGCTATACTTTAACATCGTGATCTTCTCAAAAACCTGTTTAAATCACTCTAAACTTTGGTAATTAACATTCCAAGTATTAATTACAAAGTATTCTTCTCTGTATAAAAACATAGTTATTTTATTACAGTTACTCTATACAATTCTTTCATATTTGCATATAATTTTTTTAGGGGAAAGGAGAGGCGTTGTGGGGTAAATAATTTTTGAGTATTTCTATGCCAAATTGAGTGATTTCACTCTTAGGCTTCGGTTCATTCTCTCCTCTTATGATTTGAGCCCTTGTCTATGAGTTGCTACATTCGGAATAATCTCTATCTGGAGGAGAAATGACGAGGGAGAAAATGTGCTCAGATAAATACAGTGAATCTACACAATTTAATTAAATTAGATCGTCTTATGATGCGCTCTCGTTGATGTAGTCGTTGTTTGAAATGCACTCTTATTGTCCTTCACTATCGCTATCACTTTTATCTGCAATCAGAGCGGAAAATGCGTTCATTTAATTGATTCATCAATCGATTAAATGATATTTATTCTTCACCTTTCTTTCCCGTGTACGCGTGACGCTTGAGTCTATCGTAGAGATCTTCTTTAGTACCGTACAACGAAGCATTCGATCTGGCCAGTGAATTGACTTTGGCCCCGTGCAAGCCCTCCTTCATGTACGTCTCATTGTAAAAATTGGGCATCTCCCAGCCGTCCTCCTCGTCGTCGTAGTAGTGAGCGTAGGTGCTGTGATGCGATGGCGCTATGCTCTCGGCGTATGGAGTCTGGGCGCCATAATAGAAGTTGACTTGTGACCCAGTTTGATCAATGGCCGGCGCTAACATCTTCTTGGGGTCCTTTCTCTTCTGAGACCGCACGCAGATCATCCATATCAGCAACACGATCACGATTATGAAGATTACAGCTCCGGCTATTCCTCCGGCGATATACGCAAACTCTGACCTCTCAGAGCACTTGGGGCCCGTGAATGATCCGGCACAGCGACACGAGGGCGTACCCTTCAGATCCTTCACACACGTGCCTGAATTTTCACAGAACCCATCGCAGACATCTGATAAGAAAATAGATTAATTATAGACGTTTTTTTTTATATTCTATACCATTTTACTCTTAACGCTGTATAAGAAATAATCAAACTTACCTATGCAGTGCATTCCTGTTCCATTGAAGCCCGGTTTGCACTTGCACATGAAGTCAGAAGTCTCTGGCACGAGGATGCAGTATGCATTGGGATCGCAGTGCGCCTGTCCTTCAGTAATGGTCTCGCATGGATTGATACACTCTGCTTTGCTCGTCTATTTAGGAGAATAACGGGAAAAACCAATAAGGAAAATTGCAATTCAATTCATCATTAGGCCACTTAGATAGGTAATTGCGTGGCCCTAAAACACGTTTTTCGCGGCATTCCTCAATTACACACTTTGGAATGGGCTACAATTTCCGCACTTGATTGCCAGTAGAATGTCATTATGTCTTTGATCTTAATCGAAATCTTAGATTATAGTTCGATAGGAGCATTACTTTTCCTTTTCTATTCAGGTTGTCTTTTGTAGTTTATTGTTCTATTCCGGGCCAATAAAGATTGCACGCGAGTAATGGTATAAACAACTAGAGTATTAAGTGAACTTCCGGTTTGTTTTTGGGTAGTTGAAAATTTGCTATGAATGAGGTTTTGAAAACACTAGTGCAATCATATTATAAAGAACTAGTAAGTGATTTTGAGGAACCGAACCCATTAATTATCAAGTTGCAATTGTGGGATTCCCATGATAATTGCATTTCTAATACTCACCGCTGCTGTTGTATTTGTACTGTGATTCGGTGGACAAGGTATGCACGATGTCTTCTGCGATTCTGGTTGATAGAATCCCTTTTCACACTCCACACACAAATTCATTGAGCCATTGAGGTATGTTCCTGAAACGACAACATCACGTTTAGCACGCCTCATCTCCGTGGTATAACAACAGGGCGTCTTTACCTGGTGTGCACACGGGCAATGAACATTCCTCGACCGACGAGGCTCCGACCTTGGGAGTGGTGCGACCCAATGGGCAAGTGTGACACGCTGGCTGCACACCTTGCGTGCGGAAAGTGCCTCGAGGACAAGGTTCGCACTTCCCATCCGCGCCCAACTGCATGCCGCTGGCACACTCATCTCGGCACTCATCGCGGGACGTGGATTCGGGCGATCTGGTCGTCTGTCCGAGACCACACAGCTCACAAGAGAAGGATCCCTCGCGTGGCTGGAAGAAGCCATATCCACATGGACGACAGAGTCCAGTGTCAGGATCGAGGAACTTTCCAGCGGGACAGCGCTCTTTGCAGTCAGCCGCCGATCGAGCTCCCGGACCCACTGTGACACCCGGACGACCGGCAATGTTGGGACACTTGGAGCACTGCAGCTGGCCCGTCTCGGACTGATAGTGACCGCGCGGACAAGGCACACAAGTCTTGTTGGACGTCTCATAGAACGTTCCCACAGCGCACGGCACGCAATCGGGAACCATAACGACTTGGCCAACAGGACAAGCATACTCCGATGTTAAATCCAGAGATGCAGGATCAGGTACAGTGTTGGGCAGAATGTCTTGCACAGCGAACTGATCCTCCTCGAGAATCAACTTCTGCAGCAAAGTCCTCACATCTGATCTCTCGCCAGTGGATGAATGCAGTACAGGATCGCTGAAAAAGTATCAAATATCGATTAACACAAGTCAAGCAATATTGCATAAAATATCCTGAACTCATGCGACGAAACTGAAAGCCAAGCAGATAATTTCAACAGTGTGCAGATGAAAGATCAGTGATCTTGCTTGGAGACAAGCACAATATATGTATGTATATACATCAATTATGGTGGGAAATAGAATTATGGAAAGTAGAATATTTAAAGAAAGAGAGAGAGAGCATTAGAAGCGTGTGAGATCATGCAAATGCGCTTCATAGAACGAATAGCAGAAAGAAGACAAATAATTGAGCAATGTTCGCCACAATGCAGCCACTCGCCACCCGGAACAAGCTTTTCTCATAAGCTCATTGATTCTGGGACATACTTGACTGCCGGAAAAGCGATCTCCAGTGTGTATGTATCGCCATTTTGCTGTCTTCCCTGACGGGATCCTCTTGCGCCATCCGAAGTCTCACTGTATACGAGATTATCACAAGAGTCAACTACTATGTGCTACGATCTGTACATTGTACAATTTTCTTATCATATTAGAGAACAATTAACAGACAACTACTGGACATTATTCACAGAGTTGGTCATGAAGAGATCACACATTGAATATCTTCCACTCACCTTTCAACTGGAATTTGAGCATCCAGAACGTAAATTCCACCTTCATCATCAGCTGGAGTCTGTCTCTTTACTCTGTTTGAGTTTCCACCGCGATAGTGATCACAATTTACGTCAATTTGCAGATCCTTGCACTCTCGAGAGCCTTCTGTAGAGTAGGAACAGAAGCTCCAGTCTCTGTTGAGGGAGTTCACAGCGTTGCGGACACGTTGGCGCAAAACACCTTGGCCAGCCTCGTTGCAGAGTACATCTGATGGGAAGAGCATCTTGATTCTGAATACTCTCTGAGCGGGTTTAGCTGGAGAACACGAAGGATACACCAATGGTTTGGATGGATCACTCGTTGGTCGCCAGAATCCTTCAGCTCCACAAGTGTAGAATTCAGGAATAGATTCGGAGAATCTCAAGCCAGGATGGCACGCAATTTCACACACTTTGAATTGTCCACCTGCTCCCCAGTCCTTGCATACTTGAGTACCTCCGAGAGGATCAGACAGTGGAGGACAGAATTCAGCTGAAAAGACGCACAACATTAGCATCTAAAGATAATTGAGGATTCCCGAAAACTCACAGAGGAGAGAAACTTTGAAAGTGCATGTGGCTGTGTTTCCAGCGGCATCAGCAGCAACATAAGTGATGTCGTAATTTCCCCAGAGCAGCGTTTGACCTGGGCGATGACCATTTTTCTCAGCGATCTTCACAACACCAATATTATCACTGAAGTGTGGCTCATCCCAGTTCACCACGGCAGATCCATTGCGGGCAATGACCCAGAGATCTCCTGGGCAGTGTTCCACATGCGGTGGTTCTTTGTCAACTTCCAGCTGTTGGCACTGAGGACCAGTGTAGCCAGGAGAACACTTCTTCTGACCACATGATGAGGGTACACTTCGCTCTACGCCGCCAGATGTGAGTTCATATCCTGCCCAATTGAGAATGAGGCCCCGGTAGAGAACAGGCTCACTTCGACAGTCGCGGACTTGCTTCTGAATTTCAGATGTTACATCTAGCGCACGTCCCCAGATTTGAGCTTTGGTCACTTTGCCCTGGAATCCAGCTTCAGTATAAGTTGCTCCAGCAGTCAAACCACCTTCAGGCTGAGGTCGGCCGAGTACAGCCCAAGCGCTTTAAAGTAAAATTCTCTCATTAGAAGATGCACTACTGAGAATTAGTGGTTTCGAACTTACTATTCAGGAAGTTGCTTTCCTCCACCATATTCAGCCTTGGAAGCAATAAGACCCTCTGTGATCAGCATCAATTGTCCAGCTCTTCCATCCCAGACAACAGCCACATGGTGCCACTGCCCATCATTCACAGTTGCATATTCTCTGAACGAGAGAAAAGCATCCTGAAGATCTGGGAACAGAGAAATCTGGACACCACTTGAGTGAGCTTGAAGCAGCATTCTTCTCTTCGTTGGGACATGAGGAGAGTCCACAGCATAGAGAGTATAGAAGATTCCTGCGTCGTCCTTCTGGGAGAACTGTACCCATAATGCCAGAGTAAGACTTTCAGCACCTCCTGTGTAGAATGGAACCACCTGAGCCGCTGTGGATCTCACAGCATCGCTGAAGTATAGATCGTAGTCCACTTGAATGGCTGAAAGGGCAAATCCCATTAGATATCTCACCAAATAAACACTATTAATTAAGAACTTACTTTTTCTGCAATCATCTCCAGTGAGATTGAATGGACATTGGCAGTAGAATCTTTCAGTGAGGTCGATGCAAGTGGCTCCTGGTGGGCATGAATTTTCTTTGCAGTCCACAATGTCCTTTTCACAGTTTTGTCCCGTGAATCCTGGTGCGCAGAGGCACTGATATCCTGGACCATCATCGACACAAGTGGCTCCATTCTGGCAAACACCAGCCTCGCAAGCGTCAAATTCATATTGGCATCCAATGCCTGCATAATCAATTGGACAAGAACAATTGAGCCCAGATCCGAAGTCTCGACACTTTCCACCGTGCATGCAAGGATTTCCTATGCATCGCTCTGGAGCTGTTTCACACTGCTTCCCATCAGTTCCACTTGGACATACACAGAAGTAGTCTTGGAAGAGATCAATGCACGTGGCATCGTTCTGGCATGGTTTCTGGCTCGTACACATCGTGATTTGATTTTGGCATTGATCACCACTCCATCCTTCAGCGCATTGACATTCAAAACCACCGATCCTGTCCCGACAGCTTCCACCGTTGAGACAAGGGGAGTTCTCACAATCGTCAATATCAGTTTCACACATGGCTCCGGTGAAGCCCTCTCGACAGAGGCAAGTGTGTCTATTGTCCAGATCGAGGCATCTCTCCGTTCCGACAGGATTGCAGGGATCACTGAGGCATTCATCGATCTCAGCCTCACACTGCAGTCCTACGAAGCCTGGTCTACACTTGCACATAAATCCATCCAATTGGTCAAGGCAAGTGGCTCCATTCTGGCACGGATCACTCTGACAATCGTCAATGTGATGCTGACAATTCTTTCCTGTGTATCCAGGCTCGCATGTACACGAGTATCCATCCACCAGATCAATACACTGACCAGCATTCTCACAAGGACTACTCGCGCAATCATTGATATTAACATTGCAATTGGGTCCTGTCCATCCTGGGTGGCAAACACATTCGTAACTGAAGAGTCTGTCCACACAAGTTCCATGTTTGCAGGGCTCAGACAAGCACAGATCAATTTTCTCTTGACATCTCTTGCCTGTGAATCCGGAAGGACACGAGCAACTGAAATCATTCACAAGATCTGTACAGTTTGCACCCAACAGACAAGGCCGCTCAGCGCAATCATCGATATTCTCTTCACACCCTGGGCCTTCCCATCCTGGCAAACATTCACACTTGTATCGTCCTTGCTGAAGAGCGATGCAGGTGGCTCCATTGGAGCATGGATTTCCATTGGCCGTGCAGGGATCGATGGTGATGTCACAGTCGACTCCTGTGTAACCACTTCGGCACAGACAAGTGTAGTTATTGTATCCTGGCTCATTTTTGCACATGGCTCTTGCTGGACAAGTGTTATTCTTACAATCAGATACTTCCTCCTGGCAATTCATTCCTGAATACCCAGCCGGGCATTGGCATCGGTATCCTTGAGGAAGATCTATGCAGGTTCCGCCATTGAAGCATGGTTGAGAAGCACACTCATCAATATCCACTTCACAGCGACGTCCACTGAAGCCAGCCGGGCAGAAGCATTGAACACTGTGACCGATGGGAATGCAGAGACCACCGTGTTGGCATGTATTCTCCTGACAAGCAACGGGTTTACACTCCTCTCGTCCTGTAGCTCCAGGTTTGTCTGTCTTCATATTTGTAGGGCATTCATTGCAGCTCGTGGAGCCTTGCACTGCCTGGTAGAAGTTAGTTGGGCATGGAGAACAGGGAGATAAACCAGTTGACGAATAAGTGCCAAGGGCGCATTTTGGTCTACAAAGATCCTTGCCCGCAGCCGCTGGTTGGAAGGTGAAAGTGTTGGCGGGACAAGCCTGACAATCCTTAAAGCCACCAGTTGGAGGATCAGAGGAGTATGAGTTTCTGGGACACTCAAGACATGGTACAAGTCCGGTTGGAGAGTAGGTTCCGTATCCACAAACTGGGACACAAGCTGAGATTGCCTTGGATCCCTCCTCACGGGTGTACGTTCCAGGCGGACACCGCAAGCATGAGCCCTGGCGATCACGATTCTGGTAAAATCCTCTCGGACAGTAGGTGCAAGATCGCTGACCCTCTCCAGCGAATGTTCCAGCTGGACAGTGAAGACAACGTGGCACATCATTTGTATCCATATTGAGTACTTCACCGACACTGCATGTGAATCCTCTGGCAATGGAACTATTGAGGCCACGCAACGGTGGACACTGATTGCCAATGCTGGTGACATTGAGCAAGGGTTCAATGATGGCACTTGCATACGGCACTCCGAGATCGAAGATGAGATTCAGCGTAGAGCCGCAGAGATCGTACAGCTGAGGCTGTCTCACTGCCGGGATAATTACCAGAATATAATCGATCTTGAGAACATTGTCCTCCAAGAGTGTGGGAATGGATCTCACGAAAGATACGTTCATATTCACATTGACAGCCGAACAGCGCTGCGAAAGCACCTGATTAAGATTGCCATAGTACTGAGCCATCAGATCCTGATACTGAGGCAGACAAGATTGAGACACAACTCCATTAGCGCGGTAGGTCATCGTAGCTGTAACGTGATAATCAGCTTGCTGAGTGTTCTCAGACACACAATCTGGAACCACAGATGTCGGTCGCCAGAGACGAGAATGCTCACAAGAGAAGGTCTTAATGGATTCTCCATCAGTGAATCTGAATCCAGGACGACAAGTGGCAATGCACTCGATGCCCTTGTCTCCAGGCAAGCAATTAATTGCTCCATTCACCGGTGGCTGAAGTTCCCAGTCTACACACGGAGTAGCTTGAATGGAGACTTGGAAGTGACAAGAAGCCTTATTGTTAAACCTATCTCTGGCCACAACAGTAACATTTTCAAAGCCTCCAATAGGAATTGTCGCTCTCTCAGGAATGAATGTGAGATGAACATCTCCTGACTCATCAGATGTCTTTATCCTCTTCCTGGTGTCATTGAAGTTTACATTATAGCTATCTTGCTTGTCTACTAATTCAATAACGTAGCTTTGGGGGCAGGAGAGCAAAGGAGGAGTGACATCAGGAACTGTGATGTTGATTTCACATATCGCCACATTGCCATCATAATCGAATGCTACGTATTTCACCACAGTGTCCTGGAAAATATGAATAGGTGTCCTGAAGCTCTGTGGCTTCACTTCCAACCTAGCGATGGATCCAGAATTATCAATAGCCGTGGGTTCAGTGAAATTTATGGGCAACACTCCACCGTTTTCATCTCTCTTAACTATAATTGGCTGCTGTGGGCAGTTTTGGAAAACTGGCGGTTCATTGTCCACGCATGGAGAATATCCATAATCATAGCCAAGCAGAGGCTCTGTTTTAGGTTCCTCACAACCCATCAATTCAAACTTCAGACAAGCATTGTCCATGTAGCTCACAATGCCGAGGATCACGAAGCGAGCCTGAACATATTTGGGCAATGTAATCATGGCCAACTCTCCGTAGTTTCCAGGATCTCTCATGGTGAGATTGAAATTAGGGAAGTAAACCACATAATTCTCACTCTCAGATTGTTTGTAGAAGAAACGGATCTCCGTTGGACGTCCCACAATATCATTAGTCACAACGCCTTTAACAAGAATCGCTTTCACGCGGTAAACTTTACCCAAATCTACACTGACATATGTGAAAGCTTCCTGCTTTCCGCACCATCCTGTCACCGAATTCAGTCGAATGTTGCGAGCCTCGTAATTCGGTCTCTCGGATGTGGCATTGATGGCACTGTCTGGGATCCTGCCTGACGAGATGCCCAAGGGCTTAATGACTTTGCATTCAGGCTCTCTCATGCACGTGATCGGACGAGGATTGATTAGGATATATCCAGGGCGAGAACATCCGAAGAGTATTTCCGATCCTTGTTCGTAACTCCTGGCAATTTGAAGACCATCACTAGGACGACCAGGATCCTCACAAACCGGTCCTTCGCACCGCAGATCACCAAAGTCCCATATTCCAGTCGGCTGACATCGAACCACATTGTCATGCTTAGATGTTTGTCCAGCCAGTTTGAATGTGTTCTGGCAACCAAAGAAGAATGAGCTCTGATATCTTGTATCCACGAATTGTCCATATTCAGCTCCGGGAGTTGCCATTGGCATTCCACAGTCAACTCGTGGGCAAGCTGGAGGAGTGCCTGAAAGCCAATAGTCAGGAAGTCCTGGCTTGGGATCATACACGCACTGCCTGAAGCCTGAACTAGCCGTGCTTCTCAACTTTCGTCCAGCTGAGCCACAAGTGAGTGTGACATTATCTCTGAATTGTACGAGAACACTTTCCTGATCAGGTCGCAGCACGGCAAGCCCGGATTGCTTGTCATCAGGCAAAGAGACACACTTGGCATACATGCACTCAGGTACCGATGCATTCCATTGTCCATTCGAGAGGCAGAGTAGTGACGCACTGCCGGACATGACGTAGCCAAAATTGCATTGGAACGACACGAGATCTCCAAAGTGATGTTGTGTCTTTGTGGTCAGCAGTTTTCCATTCTCCGGCGATGAGAGTGATGGACACATGACCGGAACGCACGTCTTATTCTTCTGCAGTGTATCACCGTCACGCTCACCACTCTCGGATGACTCAATGAAGAATCTATGCCGGAAGAGATCAACAGTTAGTTGCTGAGACTGAGAGTATTTGATGAGGCAAACAGACTTACCCAGCTGTTCCATTTCCCAAGTACAGCTCATAGCCGGAATTGCAGGCGCACTGGTAGTTTCCAGGAGAATTTACACACTTCTGGTCACATCCGCCGTTGTTCTTCGTGCACTCATTCACATCTACGCAGTCCAAACGAGTGCATCCCATTGCCTCGAGACGCATGCACGGAGATCCTACGAAGTCTTGAATGCGGAAGCGTATATAGCGAGCCTCAATGGGAATGGGAAGATTCAGGATGGATAGAGTGGGTTCTAGGATCCTGAACTCAACCGCTGTGCCATCGGGATTGGCGTAATCCTTGAAGACATCGGTCAGATCATCGGTGTACTGAAGACGAATAGCTGACGTGAAGGCCACAATTCCATCATTGCGCTGGACAGACATTGTTCGGAATCCTCTGAGGATTGTCGGTGCCTTGAAATCAATCAGAACCCAGTTGCTTCCAGGCTCCGTTGAACTTCCACACCATCCTGTCGAGGTCAATCGCAAGAGGCTCTTAGCATAGCCCTCTTCAGTCGAAGAAACGGAAATGCTGTCGTCTGAGATGCCGCCATTGGCCAGACCTAGATCTCCAACGGGACGGCATTCGGTCGTAGGAGAGAAGCCCTTTTTGCATTGGCAATAGAAAGATCCAGCAGTGTTCATGCACTCAGTCGAGGCGAGATCACACTGTGAAGAGCTGCACTCGTTAATATCTAAAAGAAAAAGTTCGTCAAATACTTGGAAATCCGCATAATAATCAAGTTAACTTACCATCGCAAGTAGGAAGATTGCTAAACTCTTGATTCTCATCGCATTTGATGATGTTGCTTCCACTGAGTTTGTATCCTTTGTAGCATTGAATCCTAGCCTCATCTCCGTAGAAATACTGTCTAGTTGTGTCCACAACAAATCCATTCTTAACATCTGGATAAGTGTAACAGCGCTTCCTCGAGCATCTCGGTACATCGTTACTCCATGTGCCGTTGGACATACATATAAGAACCGGGTGTCCTGTTCTCTCATAACCAGGAGCGCACTCAAATCTCACAATTGTGCCATAACTGCGTCCACCGCCATTCAATAAAGTCATATTAGCGTTGGCTACTTCCGGAAGAGGAGAACATTGGGAAGCCAAACATGATGGCTGTCTTTCCCATCTTCCATCGGCTAAGCAGGAGATTTTTTCAATAGGACTGCCCGAAGGGAAGGCGAATCCGGCATAACACTGATACATAGCAATTCCTTTGTAAGTCACGTTGGATGATCCAATTGAGAAGCCATTGTCAATCTGGGGCACTGGTCCACAGTAGACTTCCTGGCACTTTGGAATATAATCGATGCTCCAACTTCCGCTTTCCTGACATGTTGTGCTCAGTTTATTCTTTCCTGTCGCAAACTCCTGACCCACAGGACAAGTGAAGGTAATAACAGTTCCAAAAGCTGTATCTCTTGAGGATGCTAGAGCTCCATGTCCAGGCTTCAATTCAGGACAATCGGCTGAAAAGATCGCTGACCATCCTGGACTATTATGCAAAGCATCACTAACGAATTTCAGAAGTAATTCTCCAGATGAGGCTGTGAGCGTGAGTTTAGGCTTGGTGGCACCTGTAAATCCATTCCCAGAATGTAGTCTTAAGCCAGACGTTGAAGCGCCATCGAACACTTGAACAAAGTCCGTTGAATGGACGTTGAATCTGTTGAAGCGCAGCGACAGTGGCCCGCCAGTGGGGTTCTTGATCTTGAATAAACACTCCTGATTACTGGGATAGTCACTGAGTCCAAAAGCTGGAGAAGCCACAGTGCCATTTCGAGCGAAGATCGTTGCCTTGCAGCCTTGGGTGTAACGAAGACTGAAGCCCTTGCGTGAATCGCCGAGATTTGTCTTGAAGTACACATAAAGCTTGCTTCCGGTGGACATAATCACTTTAACGTTATCCCTAGCATTACCAGTGAGCCTGGCAATGGGTCGACTCTTGGGACTGTCTCCATCTCTGACCAGAACGTAGTCTTGCACAGGATTAAGGTCGAGATCTTGCACTTCCAGCGAGATTATCCTTCCGGGCTGCGCCTGGATGATGTACAGACACTCAAGACCACCAGGATAGATTTTGGGATATCCCGGGCTGGTCAGCATCTGTCCTTGCGATGTAGCCTGGAGTGTGCCACTGCAGACTTGTGGTTCTGTCTTCCACGTGGCTCTGAATCCTTTCCTTTCAACGCTGCCATCCGTGACAAACTTAACAATCATAAAATTGGATGCCGTGACGAACGGTTTGCTGGTGAGATCTAGCTTCCCAGAGAGCGTGGCCAGGGACACCGATTTG
This sequence comes from Phlebotomus argentipes, assembly GCF_947086385.1. Lineage (NCBI taxonomy): Eukaryota > Metazoa > Arthropoda > Insecta > Diptera > Psychodidae > Phlebotomus > Phlebotomus argentipes. Next base: position 54,314 of record NW_026776181.1, on the reverse strand, counting down.
TCCTCCGTCCTGCCGCCAACAAGAACCTGAACAGTGTCGAAGGTCTTCTCAGTGTCGAACTCCTGGAATTGTAGGACAATATTGCTGCCCAATGGACCCTCCAGTGTCCATTTACACTTGGCCAGCGCGCCGTACTTGTGGGGAAAGTTTGGTGACTCAATCACATCCCCACCGGACTGCATGTGGAAGTGACACGAAGCCGGACAATCAAGTTCATCCGAGCCATCGCCACAGTCGTCATTGCCATCACACTTGAAGGCATGATTGACGCAGGCCCCGTTGGCACAGTGAATGGAGTTGTGGGGACACGCTGGGGCGCGGCACATGAAGGGCAGAAGGCTCTCGCAGGTGCTCAGTTCCCAGGATTGCATCATATTGGCCACAGACACCGCCACGCACTCCCCAGAGCGCGGGTCGGGCTGGTTGAGGGACCAAAAGCCCGAGTACTGCGACACCTGTGGAGGAAGCAAAGGTCAGGGAGGGAAATTCACACCTCAAACAAATTATTGACCTCACACCCAGTGTACTTCCTGTCCGCGGAGACGCAAATTTCTATAATACCGAAACATTACCTATCGCGATTTTGCAACTTAGCATTCCACTCATGGTGATCGTCAGACGGCAAAAGGCAAGAGAAGCAGAGAAAGAGAGACTTTCCGACAAGTCTTTGGCTTTTTGTCCACGTCTGCACTTTGCCTTCTGCCAACTCGAGATCCACACTCAGTACTTTCACGTTTATATCATGCGTCTCAGAGAGAAAGACACGCTCTCCAATGATTTGCCATTCCACACACGCGGACTGTGAGAAGGACTAGAGAAATTCGACCGCACTCACCAGAGTTCCTGCCGCTGATTCTAGCGTGTTTGTTCGCAGGTCATCCAGAGACGCTAAGCCCAGCCAGTACTTGTCCGATGACCTCCTATTGAGTTCACCAGCAGACACGATGGCTTGAGTAACATTGTTCTCCGTGTAGGATTCAATAGCGACTAGTTCTGCTCCATATCTGCAAAGAACGGCATCATCCATGAGTACCTCACGTGAGTCACGGGTGCTAATTTATTGGGTAAATCTGTTCATATCAGCCACATCGTCACTGTTGCTCCCATTTTAGTCTTTGTCTCAAAATCTCTCTCCTACTTTCCTCATCAGCACAGCAACCAAAGACCAGCCCATTGATGGGGAATTAACAGTGAGATTATATCACGGATTTGCATTGTTGGGCCGCGTCGAGAAAATAAATCACTCAATGGCTGCACAATTTTCCATTCAACACAGCTAATGGAAGCCAATGAAAGCGGAAAAAGTATGATAAATCGCAATAAAATCGAAATTTCTTCATTTCTTTGACAAAATTTCTTGAGAGTGGATAAAAAAAAAACCGTTTGTTGCACATTCTTGAAAATCACTTGAATATTTTTTTACCACATTGTTTTTGTACAAAGAACTGCAATTTGTTCTTCGACGCGTGTAACCCTCAATTAGACATTTACCATTTCCCGTGATGAATTACTGAATTTTGCAATACTTTAAACAAATATTTTCCCATGTGTTCACCTACAATCTCGTCAAGAACCAATCAGAGATAATATGGGAAAATGATGCACATTTAAAGGGCTACTTTTTAATTCAATAAGTAGAGTAAGCTGTGACAGCACGTACAATTTGTTAAATAAGGCCCAACTTCCTATTCTCCTCACTAAACTCTTAGGATAAATAACATAAAGTCAAGGCAAAATTTAACATTTTCCTGCAGAATATAACATATCGTATATACATCGTTCTACGGCTTACTATCAACACTCTACGTGAAACATAAATCACGGTTTTAAGTATATAAATCTATATATACACTGTTTGATCAGTATTTCTCTGCGACAGATTATGAATTCATTGATAAAAAGCGAGCTAGAGGAGTTCAATAGTCGAATAAAAAAGAAAACAGCGAGTAAAAAATAACCATAACGATTTATTTACAACGTAATTAATTGATGACACAGTTGAGAAACGCTTATTTGCCTGCACGAATGTTTCTCTTTCATGTGAACCTGCGGCACAGCATCTAATAATGTTCCGCAGAGGAAGAAGAGTTTAATTGATGACGAAAAATTTGTGGAATCTTGTGCGCAAAATATATGACTTAAAAGTGCAGAAAAGCCGTTGCTGAGGAAATATCTATAAATCGTGGATAAACGGTAAGTTGTCGATTTCACAAGTTTTTTTATCTTCTTCTCCTCAAAAATTGCACCTTTGAGACGCTTTTTAGGTCAAAATCTACATGTTTGGGAATCTCTTTAGCTCGCGCGCAAGTCTCCAGAATTGCGAGTCAATTTTCCATCTCGGTCTCGTGTTTAGCATGAAAATATTGTTTTGCCTTCTCAGCTTTTGAGCTCAAAGAGAAAATTACTGTAGTAGAAAAAAGGTCAAACAAGAAGCGTTGAGGCCTTCTCAAGTTCTTTTATCTAGCGATATTTTTTTCTTCTCTCTATCCCTCTCCTTCTATATATTTGTAATTACTTTGGACTTGATAATGAATTTCCTCTTCAACGCTGGCATTATGCAAGCACGAAGAGTGAAACAGAAAAAAGAACAGGTGGGTGCAATACGAGTCATTCCGCTCAGTGATTTTAAAGTGCACATCACCCAAGATATGCATCCAGATTGCCTCAAGTTAATTCTTAGTTCCTCTATCTCAGGCAATCCGCCCCTAAATCTCAGCCAGTCTCGCGCTCTTTTGCACGTGCCAAGCGCACACACCTTAATAGAGACGAGATTTGCAAATCCCCATTTGTAATTTATGACAACCAAGTATTTCGCATGGCACGCACAGAAGATGAGAAGAACAGTTTGAGGACATTCATTGAAATTAACCGGAATAATTGCGACATTTCGAAGAAGTGGAAATGAGCGGCGAAAAAAGGCCAACAAGAGTTGGCATTACTCCGGTTCGGAGGTGATTCATTTTCGCCATTCACAACTTGTGTATTATTTATGTCCACGGATTCAGTGTACATTTGATGATTTTTCTTGTACATAACATCAGAAAGAGAGAAGAAGCATTTGTACCACTGACCCGCAACAATGCTATGCCAAAGAATTCCTCATTGACTTTCTGTGCCACTCTGTGAACACTTGCAATTAACAGGATGAACAATCCCCCAATTCAGCGCTGGCACAGAAAGACCCAAACGAAGCCGCTATAGGTCGTTCTGAAAGAAGATATTTGGGTTCTCTCTCAAAGCCAGACAGTGAAAGAAATATAGATCGTCCTCCAGACTTCGAGGTGCTAATGAATATTAAAATAAAATATGGGTGCGTTTGAGTCTAGGAATTCATTATTATATTGTTCTTGAGAAAAATTCACATGATTAGTTTGTTTTTGCATTCCTGAGAGCATAACTAATTAGAATTTTTGGCCATTTTCAATGATTTATTGCAATTTTCAAGGATTCGGCAAATTTAATATAGCAGATATAAAAATAGACCAATGTTTCTTAACTCTTTCAAGAGGAATAAAGAATTTACACTTTGACTGCGTCTCTAAAGGATTTTCGATTGGTTTAGTGTTCTTCGAATTTAGACTGTCTCAGTCTCGATTAACAATAAAAAAAATTCCTTTGAAATACTTTCCCAATTAGGGAAAGTGTGGAAAAGCGAAAATGCCAGTTCGGTGAACTCTAAACAGACACTCAAACATTTTTTGACCTTTTAAATGAATCTTTCAATTTCTCAATAAATTTTGTTTGACAAATTAACCTTTTGCAAATAAATCGTCAGGCAACATGGACAAGAAGAAATTATGCAAAAAATTGCTATAACATCACTTGTAATGCTAACGTAAATTTCGTGTCGCGTTCATTGAATCCACGAGCGCAGCTGTTGCCGTGAAAATCAGTATGTAATAACCCATTGTAAAGCGAATTTGCGAGTTCAAAGTCTTTGAGACCAGTTTAAATTATATTGATGCAAGCGGCCAATAATAATTTTCCAATTTCATTGCAATTGACTAATAAAATAACACACTCATCTGCCTAACAAGTGTGGCATTTGATTGAGCATCTCATTAATGTAAATTATGGTCAAGTTATGACGATAAGGATGACTTCATTTTTATGAGTGAAGAGACTTTTTCATGGAATTCTATGGCGTGTGACACCCATTAAACGTTTCACAAAATTTTAAATAATGCATCAAAGAAGAGAGAAGAATATTAGCATTTTACCTTCGACAGAGTTCTGCTGCTTTCTCCCATGAGTGTTTTATGTTGAAGTATTTATAACAGTACAATCCTCTAAGTTCCCATCCTGTGGAAGAGAAAATCGATGCACTTTTCTTACACATGCGAATCGATAGGTTGAGAAATTTCATATATAAAATAAAATTGAGAAATTCATCATTGATGAAGTCACACATTCCCCTCACTTGTGTTTTTTTTTCAGAGGTAGTGTCCAGTGGCATTTTCAGCTATCATCCATCTTCTACTTGCCATCTCTTACACTCTCAATTACTATACTTTTCGCGATGAAGAGGATTTTTTCCCCACAAAATCACACAGTCTTTCTGTGACCGTTGACTTATAGTTTTAACGGTACTGTGGAGTCTTTTTATTTCTATAAATTGTTTTCGATCGCACAAAAAGCCGTAAAAACTCTTCACTGAGATGATGATGATGTTTGCAAAAATCTCTCACACTGGCAAAGTTTACAACCAACCCAATGTCCGGAACTAGAACCTTGACTTTTCCATTTAACACCTCATGAATAGACGAGAAAATATTCAAAAATGGACTGCCCAGTTATCATCTTCAACCACTTATGATTGTCTTCCACTCATGGAAACTGGTAAGAAATCCAATTTGACAACGAACAGAGACAAATAATTACTTAATTAATTGATATACGGTGAATTTGTGAGTGGATGTTTTCTCAATGGTGTCTCACAGCTTACATAATGTAAAAGATGAAAATTAACTCGATGAAATCACATTCGAATTTTAGCATTTTATATTTGTCTGCACAAGCGCGGTGTCATAACACTCTTTTTTCCCTCATTTAGCAAAGGAATATGAATAAAAACATGGATTCTGGCCTGGGCGAGAGACAAATATTTCAGTATTTGATCTTTCGAAAGCGTGAGAGTGACCACAATCATAATAATTACATTGTTAAATACACACGAAGTTGCAATATTAGGAATGTTTTTTTTCACACTCTGTCAACTCTCACTGGAAAGGTCCACAAAATAATACCATCAAGTGATTAGCAAGAGATAACGCACTTTGGAACATTAATCAGGAAGTATTAATTTCCTTTTCTCGCACACGTAAAAACAGTTTTCACGGCGTTGAATTTACGATTTGGTCTTGTGGCATTTCGCTTAAAAGCGTTTTCTTCCTCGTACAACTCCAGAGTTAGTGAGTGGCTCGTCGAAGAGTGGCAGAACAAGTTGAGGAATGTGTGACATCACTTTTATGTGATTTTCTTTCGTGAATATTCAATTCAGCCAATTCCCAACAGCCATTTCAACCAATAAATAAAATCTTTGACTCACCATTTGTACATGAAAATATGTCCTGTAAAAGAGAGAAAGAGAATAGCAAAGGCATTAGCATTTGTAATTATTGATAAATGTTGCTATTTATATCAACAATGCGCACGTCTCATATAGAAATTACTGAAGTACAGTTCATTCGTGAATCATATTGTATTCATCAATAAATTTTTTTATGAGACATTAAAAGGCATCTCAATGGGAGAGTCGCGCATCACATTGACCCACAAGAGCCATGCTACAAGTTATGAATTCATGTGAAATATGGTGATTTTGGATTAAATGAATTTTATTGGAATCATCAAGGTCTGAAATAGGGCTTAGGAAAGCATTTTGCAAAGTTTTACATCACGCCCACGCCTTCAATTAAATATGTTCACAGAAATCACACTGCACTTGAGTTGAAATAGCACTTTCGCCTTGAACAATCTCTCCAGTCAATCTAATAATGTTATGCAACTTCCCTATTTGCATGTGTACTCAATGGCACATATTTTTATATAACAGAAAAATTGATTACTCTCCAAGACACAGCAAAATTGCCAAAAGTCAATTTTCTCCATTGAAATTTCAGTGAAATTAGGGTCCACATTGCAAATTGCGGTGTGAATGGGACAGATTGTTAAGTTGTATTTGAAGAAATTAACTGAATATGAGCTTGGAAAAGCTCGTGTTTCCTCTCGGCAGAGCGGCAATTGAAGAAAGAGAAAATGAAATGCTCAAATTAGTGCCTTAAATGCATGAGCAAATTAAAAAATGAGAAAATTTCTCTGCGTGGCAAGTGAAGATCGGCCGAAAAGGTTAGACTTAATTGCGCGTAAAATGAAATTGGTGATTTGCAGGTCCGAAGGAAAGACTCCGCAATCATGTATTGCTAATTTTTACCTCATCTTAGCCTAAAGTGCGGTAATATATATATGTGTATAAATAAAATCTATTCATTGGCGTTTGCCAAGCAATCATCGAAGGTCTTACCTGTGACAGTGTTGAAGATATAAAAACGGTCAGCCAAATTGCAATGGCTGCCGAGAACGACCTCATGGTGCTACTCTGGAAAGGAAAAAACCAAGAAAAAATAAACAACACAATCATACATATGTAGATTTTGCACGGAAAAACGCTCTGAGACACGATTAAAGGTAAATTATTTGCCAGAGAATCAATCGACGGGCAAGACAATGGACTATGCCTGCAGACTCCGGCGTGAGTTTGTCAATGAAAAACGAAAGTCTCCCATAAGAGCAATTGACGCTGGACTGTGTGATCGGTGGGGCCAGAATCAAAACAACAAGAGAAGAATCGCCGAGGTGCAAATTTGTAATCACCATGCAGATCATTTTGCAAAGCAGGCCGCATAGAGACAGCTTTCTATTTGCATCTCAGCGACTGCATAATCTGGAATTGTGTCCACGTGGCCCACATACTGATTTCTCATGGACTTGCAATAATTGCAACAGTTCGATTTGGTGGCAGAACAATAAGGCACTCACTGGATTTTTCTTTTGCCTTTGCAAATATTAGGCAGGCGTTCTTGGGATTTATTACCGCGGCCACATACACACATACCCAAAAGAATGTGGTTTCTTCCACCTGAATTGAATGTCATAGTTGGGTTGAAAATTGTGCAGAAAATTATAAATAGACACTGACTACTTAGGATTGAGGAAAGCTTCACAATTTATGAAACAGACGCGGATGGAAGTTCTGGAAAACTTCTCTGATAAACTGGTTATTTTTCCAAATGAATTTATCGGAATTTCGGGATTTTCTTTAATTTTACCCTTTGTCAGGTTATTTTTTTGCAAATCAATAGTTGAATGCAAAATCCACACATTACACAAAAGATGGTATAAAGAAGCCACAAATTGCCAAAAAATGGGAAATCCTGCATTCTTGCTTAAGATTATAATTTGTTTGTGCCTTGAAAGATACACTATGTCACTCTTTTATATATAGAATTTGCACTCATGAATCCCGCAAAAGCTCCATTACATCACTCCATCAATTATTTTCCAGTTAGATCTTCTGTTCGACCAAATTGCTATTCTTTCATCAGCTCGATGATCACTTGTGAAGACTACCCATTAAATTTCATAGGTATATTTTATCAACAATGGGATGGAAACTATTCAGACCGAATCGAATTTTCGCTTCTCAAACATTCGTCTTTGGGCTGTATAAAGACCCTCTCTAAATAATTGTTATTAATCAATTTGACCTGAAAAATACATCTCGACTGATGTATAAAATTCATAATAAAATATGAAATTGTATTTTTATCGTTCTAGTAACTATCAAAGAGGCACACGAAATGATAGAGAGTGAGGAATTTCACTTTTCTGCACCAAAAGAGGTTGACTTTTGATGCTGTGTATTTCTAATCTCTTTGCCATTTGTTTTACATAATTAATTAAAAATTCGGTGAAGAGTTATGTGCCAAAATAATCGGGGCATTGCATCAACTGCCTTTTTTTTACACATAAATTCGATTTCTTGATGATGACCAGGAGTGCGTCTTTCTAGGCAATTGTCTTTGAGCGCGAGAAGAAATTATGTGAACGCTGACGAAATCAGCGTTTTCGCACTGTCGGAGAACAAACCAATAGATATTTTATGGTGGTGCCTCCTCTCCCATACGTACAAAAGACATTGAGGCCCGAAGAAAGAACTTTTGGGCACTTTTCAAGCTGGTTTCCCATGAATTTTCACACACTCGCCCTGACGATAAATCAGCCTTTTCTCGTTACCTGCCTAAATCTCTGAACACACCTGGAAGGAAAGTTGCGCGCAGACACACTGTGAGACTGCTTAACCACTCATTTACATTCCTTCATCGTCTAATGGGGAATTCGTGGCATTTGCCAAGGGAAAACGAAGGCGAGAGTCCGTTAGAAATTTCTCGTCAGAATTGAAGTGAAAGACATTTCCAAGTCACCACAAATTTTCCTCATGATCTCTCGCTCACTGACAATAATTCCTTTACACATCTCGTGGCGCGTGAGGAAGGCAAAAAAAGCAATAGAAGAAGAAAAGACATGGTGGACAGAAGGAAATTGCGAATAAAAGTGGTAAATTGCACCAACAATAATGTGTCAAAAGCAACTCCACTTGATTAACCAATCGAGAGCAATGCTGAAACGCGCTAAACTCGTTTCAATTGCTCAGAAATAATTAGGCAAAAAAAGTCTCTAAGGAATTTAGAGTTCAGATACCATGCAAGATAAAGTTGCCACATAGCGATTTTCACCTCTCTCTCTCTTTCTATCTCCCTAGTTCCTGAGTGGTGAAAAGGCAGAATCGCAAGTCTTCATCAATTAGCCGACAAGTGTTATCCTCCTGAGACCCAATAAATTACAATAATAATTCCAAAAAGTATATCGCGAGGCACTACTTTTACAGTTAAGCCAGCGCTCTCTGAGTTTCTTCACCACGGCAAATCTCTCACGAAAGAGCACCTCTAATTGGCCAGATACATCACACAACCAAAATACCATACGTTTAAGTATCTCCAGAGTGAGAAGATTCTCCTAAACAATTACCTCGCTCATGATTTTCTTATATTCTACCATCTAAACCATCTCAACTGGAACACACACTGGCTTAGAGAAAAATTGGAACATACATTTAGGAAATTCTTATATTCATGACAGAATTCAAGAGGTTAGATTAAGCTGTAGCGAGACTATTGAAGAGCATAGAATGTCAAGTTAACATTGCAGGAGATAAACTGATTTTTTGAAGACATTGATGTGAGTTTAACTGCAACAAAACTTGAGGACCAGAACTATAACAAAAATAAGAAATTACGGAGATGATGAAAGCGCCAGTTACATACATTAATTTTCTAGCGGAAGTGTTGCATGATAGAACACTATTTAGATTGAAATGTAATGAAATTTAGCAATCTATCGATACTAAAGCACTAATGCAGATTGACAGGTCAAACAGAACTCCTGCTGCATAATTTAAAAATTTACATATCCACTGCTTTTAGTTAAAATGTCTCTAATCTTGCGCTACCGACTTTAAATTAGTCGCTATGGAGGTGAGAAATGTCGGTAAAAAGTAAACTTTACCGAAAAAGTCTCCTCAATGCCACGAAATTGACTTGAGAAAATGATATTTAAATTTTTCACTCCAATTTCAGGCGCTGAGTGACAATACAAATTGCACTCAAGGTTCATCTCAAGAGATATTTAGTGTGAGATTTGCAGGTTCGTCGCCTCGACTATTGATGTCTTTCGTTTCAAAATTCGCCACGATGGCAGGAAGGCCTCCAGTCATTGAGTGTATATAAAATTGCTGGATTTTTGCATTCCAGCTTACGCATTGCATTATCTGTGGCTTCATTAATAAACAACTATTACGCCCCAGAGACCGTTATTTGCACAATTTCCTCGGCGAGCAACTTGCGCTCTTTTGCTGTGTTTTTTTCGCTTCTCTTCTCAGCCCATTCAACGCAGGGACTGTCTTTACAATAAAAGTATGAAATATTAAATGACGATGAGGGAAAAGAGCAGAAAATGAAGTAAAATTTCCCACTAATCGAATTTGTGGCCGAGGAGTGTTGAGATCCATTTGAAATTCAGTGTGCTTGAGCGCGTAGGAGAAGAATTGAGACAGAGAGAGACGAAGAAGAAACTGGGAGAATAACAAAAGAATTTCAAGAGTGTCGAAGGCAAAAGGCTGGAGAGTATGGGAGTTTTTTGTGAAAAAGAGTGCCTGGCACGATGAACTTGTAAGTTAATAAATCCAATTGAATGTGTGTTGGATGTAGGCTACAATTATATTCCATTACACGCGGGCGGAGGGAGAGAGAGAAGAATGAGAAGAAGCGAAGAATAGAGAATTGAATGTAACAATTCAAGCAACATTGAGAGTAATAATTTTGTAATCGTTCTGCTCAATTCTGCATCTTTTGCCAAGACACTCAACTTGTCTTGAACAATCCGGCGTTAGAGTGGGTTAGACTTGTCTGTGCCTGTGGAGAAAATTGCACATTTTCCCGCTTCTCTCGCGCTGAGTCTCTTTGGGGAAATTACGAAATGCCATCCCACACGATATGAGGAGGCTTTCCAGCATTTCGTCGAAGGAGGTGCACCAAAAGCGGCGCGAGAAAATTGCAGCAATTTTTCATCACCAACACACTGACTACTCTTCTGATCTTGGCTGCAACGGCAAAGTAGGTAAAGAAATGAGACGCGTAAGGTAAAATTTGAGAAAGCCAACAAGATGGAATGTGGTCGATGATGACGACAAGAGACATGGAGATACAAACGGGAAGATCCACAACTACACCTCATTTCTGGCCTCTTCTTCCCAAGCACAGATTCTCACACACCATTTCTCATCTCCAATATTCTTTCACTTCTCCTTTCCAGTGCAACTCGAGAATTCAAGAATTCAAACACTCACACACAAACTCACAAACTTGAGCCCGACAATCCACCAAAAAGTTCTGACAATCACCACCGAATTCTGAATCCTCCCAGAAACTTCACAAAATCCCAGTCGCTCCAGTGATCTTACTTGATTAACAGTTAAAATGTTCCTTAATCCAATGTTATCCAATGGCGAGCACTTATTGAGCAAAGTGGAACACACTCTGCACACACTCCATCACCCAAAAAGCCACCGCTCAAGAGATTGAACCACCAGATTTTTTCTTCCTACCAACTAGCCAAAGAGCGCGCGAAACCACCTTCCGGTTCAGCGGTTCAACACTCACTAAACCCGAGCGGCCGCAATCGCACAGTCCGGATGGTGGTCGAGCACCTGAGTATGTGTTGAGGCCTCGAGATGGGGAGAGATTCTTGTGAATGTGTATTCATAGTGAAAAGATAAATTTCATTCGCCGATACTTTCTTACACTGCGATCACAAGACGATCAACACAAGCATTCTCACTCAGTAGAAAAAAATCGCAGTATTGCCTATATTCCATGAGAAAGCATTATATATATATATGTGTAAGCTTAAAAAAATTCAGCCCCTCCTATTAAAATGCTCCGCCTCTTTAAAAGCAAAATATAAATTCAATAAAACTCATACTTTTTTGCTTGGAAAAAGATTTACTAAATCATCACTCTTATTCGTTGTCTTGCATCCCCTGAGCTTCCGGGATACCTTACCTCTCTTTCTCTTTCTCTTGACTAGGACTAATTCGGCCAGGATTCCAGAATACTAAGGTCCTCGGAAAAAAGCTAAAAACGTTTCAAAAAAGATTTTGTAGAATAAACCGCAATTTTGTATGTTTACCGTATTTATTTAATATCTCGCTTCTAAATTACAAACTACTGAATTGCTGATCGTGTGATTGGGACTTAAGTCAGAGTCTGAGATGTTGAGGGAATTCTAACACACCTCAGTTTGTGCCTGATGTCTTTCTGCCTCTTGGCGTACGCCGCGGAGGAGAAAGAGAGACACTGCATATCCCGCGTTCTCCAACACAGCCATGAAAGATATGAATTTACCTGTTGTGTAGAAGGAGAAACTGAGTTCACAAGGTGAATCCGGAGAGTTGCAGAGTCGCCCTAATCCCTTGCCATGGGAACTCCTCTGCATCTCTTTTCACGCAGCACGTCTGGGAAGTATCCTTTGTTGATCCTCTTTTTGCCTTCTTGGCGCTTCTTGGAAAGACAGGCCTTTGGCAGGACGCGCAGGTTTGTGGGAGGAACATTCTTACCTGCGATGCTGAAGGATGTGAGTCATTTGTCATTAAGCGCGCTGGATGCTCACCCTATTTCATCAACGCTGGAGGGAGAAACCACGGAAGGCTGAGAAACCGGTTTGATTTTGAATTCAACAAGAGCCACGTTCTTTTTCTTGCATATTTCAACCTCACCATACAGAAATAGAGCGAGTGAGATCGAGAGACACACCAACACCAACATCGCGGCAGCGGGCGACGCGGGCAGCGGCAGGGAATCCGCTAAAGAGGAATCCACGGAGTCGAAGGTGTGTTTCTCTCTTAGGCTATTGCAGCAATTGATGGCTTACTGCACACACTTTCCTCCGTTCCCCAACATATCGTGTGCCACAATTTTTTTTCGCCTCTCCGTCCACGATATAAAATCCAACATACGGGCGTGGAACAGGTAAAATATCACACAAGAAGCCACAATCTCACGAGAGTGAGGAGAGAATATTGAAAATTAATACCAACACACACACTGGTATAGGCGAAGCGAAAGGAATTTCAATAATTTTGTGAATTAATTCTCTTGTAGTCACCTCTAAGCAGTGATCATCGAAATTCCTCAGCTCGACCATCTTGATCACATCGCGAAGAGCTCTTCATTGAGGATTTATCGAGAGTGAGACACTCTGTATCTTGTACGTGAAACTATGGCGAGTTAGGGGTTCGTCGCTTGAGTCTTTCGATTCCTCAACCACTAGCATTTTGTCTGCCTACAGAAGCAACGAATGAAGAGAAAAAACACGTTAAATTCCAAGATACACACCTGTGAACACCTGAGAGGTGGCGCAAAAGATACAATTTAGGAGTCTAAATAGCCTGAAAGAAACATTTCGCTGTGATCAATTTACTGATTTCAGCTCAACTTACTGGGAGTGAGAAAGAGAGAGAGAGAATTCTTACTTAATGGTATGCATGAAGCTTTAGTTGATTGATCTGCTAGAGAACTGCATACAATTGTGGGATTATCCCTTGGAATTTCTTCATACACACAACGTAATACAAGAGGCTCAGCAACACACTCTAAACTGCTGTTACAAATTGGTGAGAGTGGGTATTAAGAGTTCATTCTCCAAATTCTTCTAAATGACACTCAATTGTCTCACTTTTGGGGAATTTTCGACTGAAAATTTCACCTTTAATTATCAACAATTAGATATTGGGCAAAATTGGTGAAAACATTTCGAGGAATTCTCTCTCCACCTCATCAAATGTGTCTTTTTCTACCATTTACTCTCTCATGCAAATGACACAATAAAATTATGAATAATTCCTCCCTCATTCAGCCCAAACACTACACTTCAGTACCGTTTAGTTTGTGCTCAATAGCAAATTATTCACACACGTTCATTCAATCATGGAGAAATTCTTGCCTCAACAGAACAAGCGCTTCTGCAAGAAAAGTACCCTCACTTCCGGATGACAAAAATGGTTCGAGCACAAAAAGCGTTATCTTAATTAATATGCAACTGCTATCGTTATGAATTTCAGCACCCAACCATCGATTATCACTTTTACAATAAACAGTTTAGAGCCATTGACCGCCTCATCTACCGTGACTTTGACGATATACATTTTAGTAAGATCTTTACAGCAACGCTGTCGCTGAATTCTCATCTCTCTCGCTCTCGCTTCACACTCATTTTACTTACACACGCGTTGGGAAGAGCGGGCAGAGCAGAGCAGATGACTTTCATCAAATTATTCTCATGATCCTCTCTCATTATCATAAATGGTATATTTCACCTACATATTCTTCCTTCTTAACTCACTAGCATCTCTCATTCCTTGTAAACACTATGCACTTCGTCCTATGCAACTTTACATACATTTACACTATATTTTTCTCTTAATTCTCTTATTAAATGGTAATTAAATTTAACTTTCAATTAATAGTTATATGTGACAATTCATTCGCTCACTTTTGATGATTATTTGCTTTAGTTTATCGTTTTTTTTTATCTCTCTTGTGATGATTTAATGCAAAAATGTCTCTTCTTAATGCTTTTCATGTTAAATAAATATTATTTTTAGAGTTATTATAGACAATATAGAACTTCTTTACTAGGCCCTACCAAATAATTTTTTCTTCAATTGCATTTAATGTTGATTTTTTCTTAAAAATAAAACATCTTCTTCAGAGAGAATTCTCTTTTTTATCTCTTCACTCAAAAATGGAAACAATGAGGAATCTTCCATTCCTTGTCCAATTCTCTCAAACAATCAATAAAATTGTATTTATTCTCAACATTCAAGAGAACGGACGGGATCTAATATTTGATCTAAATTACATTTTTCTCCTTCGTACAATCTAGCAAAAGAAATATCAATTATACCATTTTACTTGCTCTTATGCAGTGTTTAGTATACTCTCAAAAAATACACTATATCTGCTTGTAGAAACATACTAAAGTCTCCCATCTTCAATAATCTTCTTCTCTAAACCCTATAGACTATGTATAAATAATGGTAAGAACTCTGAAAATTTTATATACACAGCATACATAGTTTTCTTCTCCCTTCTTTTGTGACAAATAAATTACTTACGTGATTCTCTTTTATGACTCCAGATCATCTTGCTGTGAGCTAAAGTAGCTCACGAGTCCACTAAATTCACTCGAGCTGCCTTGTTGCTCCACATGCGCAGGTGAATTGCTGTAGCTGTGCGGTGACGAGGATTTCAGCGTCTCGAATTGACTGTACGGCACTGCCTGAGTTGTGGCACTAGCCGTAGAAGTCGTGGTCGGAGACTCTTCCGTTGAGGCTGCTGGCGTGGAAGTTACAGCAGGAGCGACAGTTGGTGATGCCGTTGAGGCTGTTGTTGCTTGCTGTTGTGCCGCTTGTGATGGAGGAGCGTAGAATCCACCGAATTGGGGTGGTAAATAAGGACCTGTCGAGTAAATAAACATTGTAATATTTCTTCAATTCCAACATTTCATATCAACCTACTCTGATACTCCTGTGGAGGAGGACCACGGATCCCAAGCGCAGGATCCAGAGATTGCAGTTGATGATGAAGCAGTGATTGTTGTCCTTGATAGCCATGACCAGGATACATTGGCCCAGATCCTCTGCAATTAATAAATTTCCTAGTGCTTATCATCCAGCAAACTTTACCTAATTTATACTATACCTGAAGATCCCATGTGGTCCAGGAACACCACGCTGCTCCGGTGAGACGTACAATCCTGGCCTGTCGCTCAAACCATTATTCACAGAACCAGCAGCAGAGGATGATGGAGGTGTTCCTGCAAAATTTGCCCTCAGATGATGCAGGCTCATATTGAGCGATGAGTGTCCCAAATGATGAGGTGAAGGAAAATACCGTGATCCTGGTAAACCTGTCAAATGAAAACACTTCATAAGCAAAACGCACAAACCTTATGTAAAATAGTTATACCTTGAGCACCGAAAGGTCCTGGCAAAGGTCTCATTTGCTGCTGTAATCTGGACAGAATAGCCCCACCACTGCTTCCGGGAGGATACAATTGAGATGGTGTCACTTTCTTATTGGCTTCTGCAATATAAATTTCAATCAGTTTTGCTACTAGCCCTTGAAGTACAATTGAAACTCACCTGATGCTGCTGGAGGCGCTTCCAGTCTCTCAGCCAGAATTGGATTGGATGATGTAGGCTCAGAATCACCCTTCATAGCTCCAGAAATCGTAGTGATCTGTGCACCAGGAATATTGTCTCTCAATGGGGTGATCTTTTTCCTCCTGCCACGCTTCTTTGGATCCAGATCCATCTTAGATTCAGCAGCTGATGGACTTCCCTGTACAGACAATACTGTAGTCGGAATTACAGGTTCTCCAGCTGCTGATACCACAGCATTCGGCGCCTGAAGCACTGACGGTCGCTCCATATTGGCCAATTGGGCCGTAATCGAAGATGGTGGCATAGAAGTTGGCGGTGCAGAAGTTGGTCCCGGATAGAATGGATCCGATCGTGCCTTCGCCTCAGCCATTGCTTGAAGTTCAAGCTTAGATTTCCGACCACGCTTCTTTGGCACCAATCCAGCCTTGGTTAATTTCACAGATGGATGCTCAGGATCCATCTCATGAAGAGGCTGCTGCATGTGTATTGCACCCGGCGGATAGGGCATCGGAACAGTGGGTCTCAGTACTGGGTGTTGCAACGGATGACGTTGACCACCAGCTAACTGAGGAGCAACGGGTATCCTAATCTGGCCAGGCAGCATTTGACTCGGCTCCTGATGCGCGGGCGGATAAGTGGGAACAGTCAGAGGAGGAGGAGGAGGAGGAGGAGCAGCAGTAGGGAGTGCTGCCGGCATTGCCTCCAATTTCTCCTTAGCCTCAGCTTTCCTATTCATCTCAGCCTCCCTCAGCTTCTTATTCCTGATAGCCTCACCTGCCAACTTCAGCTGTTGCTGTGCAAAAGATTCATCCTCCATCATTTTCGCTATCTCTTCCTCATTCATGTCTTCCGGATTGAAATCAGCAGCCGGAATGGAAGCCGCAGCTGATGGTCGTAAGTCAACATCGAGAGCCTTGGCGGTTTGAATAACCTGAGGAGGGACCGTTGAGATTGAATCTGAAGGTATTACGCCAGGAACAGCATCCTCAGGTGGAGAAGCTGGTGCTTCCGAGAGCCTCACGCGCAATGGTTCCAACTTTGGAGTTGCAATCTCTTTAGCTCCTTCAGTATTCTTCGCTGCCAGCATTCTTTTGATCTCCTCTTGCTTCTTGATGAACATCTCACGCTCCTCAGGCGGAGTATCTGGACGCTTCACACCAGGCTTTATGCCATCATCGGAACTATCATCGTAGTAATCTTCCAGGAAATTGATCTTTTTCCCACGAGTTCTTCGTGTGACTTCGCGCTCATCATCCGACTTTAGAGCATCTGACTTCTTCTTCTTTAAGCCCACTCTAAAGGTCTCCTCCTCATCATCTTCTCTCTTCTTCGGCTTTTTCTTCGCCACCATCGAGGGCTTATCGGAAGGCCTTGGGGGAGGTTTCCTGGGTGGAGCTTTCTTCTTACGAGATCTCCAGTCATCACTGTCACTCCCAGAATCCGTGTCATCACACAAATCATCACTATCGATATCCTCCTCGTCCTCATCCTCATCATCTGACTCATCGAAGTCAGAAAAGTCAGAATCTTCCTTCTTCCTCTTCTTTTTCGCCGGCGGCTCCTCTGGCTCATCAGAGTCATTGTCATTTATAAAGTCCTCATCGTAGACCTTATGACGAGACCTCACAGATCTCCTAGTCGTTATACCGGCTTTATTGTTCTTCTTACGCAGCAATTCCAACTCCATTGAACTCTCACTGCCACTCGATAGCGATTCAGCCGAGTCCTCAGAGTCAGGAGAACTCTCCTGGAAGTCCTCATCGGATCCATCATCCTCCGAACTGATATCCAGTGTGTTAAGCTTGCGATTTTTCTTCTTTTGCAGGGCAATTTTCTTTCTCCCACTTAATCGAATAGGTTCAGAATCACTGCTCTCCTCATTTTTCACCGCAGCTGGAGTTTCAGCCTCTGACTCGCTCTTGTCTGTTGGTGCGCCTTCCTTCTCAGTCTGTGCCTCCAATTGTCTCAGCTTTTCCTCCTTATCCGCCTCTATAATAGTCGATATGTCCTTTCCCCTTCCGAGATTACCAGCACCAGTGACGGGCACGTCATCTTCAAATGGTGACAAGCCCTCCTCCATCACCGCGATCTCATCCTTGATCGCCGAATTGATGAGATCATCGTACTCATTGAAGCGATAGCTCACATTGGCCTGCCGTCTCTTTCTCAGCTTATAGATTGGCTCATTGTCTGAACTGTTGTCATCTGATGAAGAGGACGATGATGACTTGGCCTTAATGCTCCTGCTTCGACTGCGAGAAGTTGCTTTAGACATCTCTTCCGCCTTGATAATGTTCTCCTGACACACAGAATTGAAGGTTTGACGCTGCAACCTTAGTTCTTCCTTCTCTTTCTCCTCAATCATCCCATCCAATTCTCCAAGCTTTGCATTAAGATTCTCCAGCAATTTGCCATGTTGACAGGGTGGACAGAACCAGTCACCCTCTGGAATAACAAAAAGCACTGGCTTCAGACAGGAGCAATGGTAACCCTTGTCACAGCTGTCACACAACAGAATCCATTCCGGATGGTCGTGCTTCCCACACTTTTGACAAGCATGATCAGGATTATCGTCTTCTGCATCCTCAGGATCCTTCCTCACTGTTCTCGCCATCTTTGTAGGCACTCCACTATCATCCTCGAGATCACTCTCAGGAGAGAATTCATGATCAGACTTAAATAGCGGAGATCCCACATATTCAGGCTCCAATCCATCCTCCTCCTCTTCCACATCTTCTTCACTCTCGGATGTTCCGGTGCCGGAATGCCATTTCGCCTGATTTGACTTCTTCTTAGGTCCTCTCTTCTTCTTCTCCAGATTCTGCTTATACTCCTCATCACTGTCTGACTCCGGTGAAGGCACATAGTCATCCTGCTCCTGCTTTTTCTTTCTTATAGCTTCCTCTTTCATCTTCTGCAAAGCGATTTCTTCCATTTTCCGCCTCTCTGCCTCTTCCTTAATCTTCAGCTGTGCAATCCTCCGCGACTGTCTCACCACAGGCTGATCGTCAGGCTCTTCGATGATGGCATTCTCATCAATGTCCAAACCCAGTCGACGAATCGCTGAAATTAAAACAAACATAAACATTATCTTCTAGTCTAGTTTATACGTAAAAACAAAACATTTTCTTACTCTTCTTCTTGTCGAAATCTTCAGCCATATTCTGAGGCCTTCGGCCACCACGTCCTCTCCCTCTTCCTCGTCCACTTAATGGCTTCTTTTCAACAACACTCTCCTTGGCTTCAGTTTCCTCCTTCTCAGTTACAATCTGGTTCTTATCAATCTTAGACACTGGTATCAAGTCTTCCAGCTGTTCATCAGCGTCTTCTTTCTCCTCCGCCTTTACTGGTTTCCTTCCTCTTGTCTTCTCTGGCTTCACTTCCGCAATTGGCGACTCTATTTTCATCTCCTCAGCTTGAACCTGCTCCACTTCAATTGGCCTTCTTCCTCGAGTCTTCCGACCCACCCTTATAATTGTCGCTGGTGGTTCATAATCCATAGACAAATTCAGAATTGAATCTGGTTTTTGTTCTGGTAACTTTTCTTCATTCTCTTCGACTTTTTTCAATTCCACTTCCTGCACTTCTTCCTTTACTTCTTCCTTAATTGCCTCAAATGCAGATTCATCATTTACTTCTTCCACTTTCTTTGCAAGCCCTATCAATCCCTCATGCACCACTTCCATCCGCTCATCCTTTTTACATTCAACTACTTTCACCCTTTTTCCTTCATCAGACAAGACTGCATCATCAGATAATCTCCTCTTTTTCCCCTCATGACTTTCCATTGTCTGTACTGTTGAAGCTTCTGGAAAGAATGTCTTTGCCTGCACCAATGTCTTCACTTCTGACATATCCAAAACTTTCTCTTCCTGCGCCTCCTCTGACATCTTCATCTCATTATTATTGTCCGTCTGCGCAGGCACACTCTCAGGCAAATCAGGCTTCGGGGATTCTGGTTTGTCAGACACTGCTGATGGAGGCCCATCATCGAATTCTGGCGATGAGAGAGAATCTTCGTCAGCATCTTTCACTTCGCCAGATTCTATAGGAATTTTTTCCAACAAATCCTTCGATTTCAGATTATCATCATCAAGAAATTCATCCTTAGACGCTGCAATAGTTTCTGACTGCTCTTCTACTCGATTTAATTCTACATTCTGTGAAATCTTGACTGGTTTAGGCACTTCATCAACTGGTTTTTCTTCCTCTTTTACTTCCTCGACAATCTCTTCAGCTGTTGGTTGTTTAGCAACGTCTATGGATTTATCAGGAACATCTTCTTCTGCTTCTTCCAACTCCATAGGAACTTCATCGATCGTCAATTTACCTCCACTGCCAACTGAAGATTCGTCAAATTGTTCGTGCGTCACAAGCTCAAATGTTGAAGTTTCAGGATCATCTTCAAGCTCCATCGGTGTACAATCAATCGCAGAAGTTGCAGATTCCTTCATATCACCTTCATTATTCTCATGCGCTAAAGAAGTGTTTGCTTCTGTGACTATTTGAGGCTCAGGCAATTCCTCCAATTCCATAGGAACACATGCAGTTTCAGGCACAGACTGTATATCTTCTGAACTCTCCTCAACTTTAGTTTCATCATTAAGAATATCCTTTACAGGATCGCATTCATTTAGCGCAATTTCCGAGGGAATCTCCATTTCACTTTGATCTTTTACCTCTTTCTCAATAGTCTGTTGTGAAGTCTCAGCGATAGCTTCAACATTATCACAATCTAAATTTGTAAGTTGATTTTCTGTTACACTTTCTTGAGATTCCAATTCAAGATCTTCAGGAGAGTCTATATCTTCCAATATCTGTTCATCTTCCGCTTTACTTTCCATTACATCATCCTGTGGAACTGAATCTTCAGAAGTTTTATCAATCAGTTCTTCTACATATTTAGTTGATATTTCCTCTTCTTGTTCTGCTATGCATTTTGAGGATTCGCCTTCAATATTTTCTACAACTGCTGGTAACTCATTAACTTCTTTATGTTTTTCATCAGACATTTCCTCATCCAGAGGAATTTCATCCATAACTTCATTAGTGTTTACTAAATTCTTATCTAGAGAGACGTTTAATAATTGATCAGAAAATTCTGTCTTCGTATCTTTTTCGGCTATATCAGAAGATTCAACATTATCAGGGTGTGACTGAATTTCTGTTTCACTCCTCAGCTGCATTTGCTCAGGTTCTTCAACTTCATTTAGTTTAGGAGATTCTGTACTTGGAGTATCAATAGTTTCTTCTGTAATCAAAACCTCATCGACATTTGCAGGCTCGATTTTCTCTGATTCACCCTTTGGAATTGAATGATCATTATTCGACGTTGAAAGCTTATCAATTGTTTGTGCTTCAATGATCAAAAATTCTTCATCCATTTTTACTGATTCATTTTCTTCTGGTTTACTCACCGGAATTGTAGAATCAATAAGTGATGTTGATGACTGTTCATTAGGTTGTTCCTCAGTGATCAAAACTCCTTCATTTACTCTTGCAGATTCAATTTCCTCTGATAAACTTTCCTGAACTATAGAATCATCAACTGATGCTGACGGCTTGTCAGTGGTAGATTCTTCTGTTATTGAAGCGTCTCCTTCGATTTCTGAAGGTTCATTTTCCTCTGATATATTCTCCGTAAGCATAGAATCATCAACTGATGCTGAAGGTTTGTCAGTGGTAGATTCTTCTGTTATTGAAGCGTCTTCCTTGACTTCTAAAGGTTCATTTTTGTCTGATTTATTCTCCGTAATCACAGAATCATCATGTGATGCTGACGGCTCAGTGGTAGACTTTTCTGTTATTGAAGCGTCTTCTTCGAGTTTTAAAGGTTGATCTTCCTCTGATATATTCTCCGTAAGCACAGAATCATCAAGTGATACTGAAGGCTCAGTGGCAGGTTCTTCTGTTATTAAAACAATTTCCTCGGCTCTTTCAGATTCAATTTCCTCTGATAAACTCTCCTGAACTATAGAATCATCAGCTGTTGCTGAAGGTTTGTCAGTGGAAAATTCTTCTCTTGTTGAAACGTCTTCCTCGACTTCTGAAGGTTCATTTTCCTCTGATATATTTTCCTGAACTATGGAATCATCAATTGTTGCTGAAGGTTTGTCAGTGGTAGATTCTTCTGTTATTGAAGCGTCTTCCTCTACTTCTAAAAGTTCATTTTTCTCTGATTTATTCTCCGTAATCACGGAATCATCATGTGATGCTGAAGGCTCATTGGTAAATTCCATTTTATTATCTTCCATTACTGTCGCAATCGTACTTTTTTCTGTTTCTGACGTTGAATGTTTCTCAGAAACAACAGTTTGTGCCTCAATATCACTGTCATCCCGAAGCAATTCATCCTCAGTGAATATTCTTCCTTGTGGAGTTTCTTGATCTTCAATAAATTCCTCATCAATGAGTAAATCATTTTCAGTAATATCCTTTTCTTGTTTATCTTGCTGTTGTTCCATGCTTGGTATTTCTACTGGATTTTCTTCCATTTCTTTCAAATCCACCTTTGTCTCCTCAGAAATTTCATCAACCTCCATTTCATCTACTTTTGACATTTTCCCTTCTTCAGATGTTTTTGGTTCTTGTAAAAAATCTAAAGATAATAATTCTTGATTGTTTGTTGCGTTGTTATTAGATGCTTCTTCAACAGGTGGTTTTTCTTCCTCTACAGTCTCTGTATCCATTTGTACATCATCCTTCGTCTTAGGAATTTCAGGCGGTTGTTCAGAAGTTTCAATTGCTTCTTCCTCAGCTACAGTTTCTTTTAAAGGTTCTTCTTCTTTTACATTTGCCACCGGATCTTCAGGAATCGCCGTTGATTCTTCACTAATTTCCATTTTTTCCACATTTTCAATTATCTCACTTTCATCGATGTTTTCTTGAGTTGGTTTTTCAACAGTGTCAATTTTCTTATCTTTCTCTTCAGTTATTAACTTTTCTTCAGTTGTCTCAACAGTTAACACTTCAGCTTTACCTGTTTCTTCTTCCTTTTCAGGTTTATATTCTGTTGGCTGCGAACTCCCTGTCGACACTTCCAAAGTTTCTTCACTTGTATTTGACACTTTATCCACTTCATGTTTCTCTTGGTCATTTTTCAAATCATTTTCACTGGTTTTTAAGGCTTCTGTTTTCACATTATCTTTACTACACTCTCCCGTCTCTTCACTGCAGTAACCCTTCTTGTCATTCGCCGAATTTCCTGACTCACTCTTCTCATCTTCACTCACTTCTGGTTTTTCCCCGAAGCCAAACCCCAAAGATACGGGCTGCTTCATTGGGCTGAGCTTCAGACAACCAGGTTGACCAAAGAAGAACATCGGTTTCGATTGTGTTGGCGATTTCTCATCATCTTTTGTGTTTCCAACATCACAATCAGCACCACTGCCCTCACCGAAAATATACAATGTGTCCTCCTCTATCGTCTCACTGCACTCAAACATTGCATTCCCACCTTCACAGTCCCTTCCACTCCCGGATCCCTTCACAATCATCACGGGTTCTTCGATAACTTCATCTTCACTCTCTTCCTCTTCCTGTTCTTCTTCTTCCTCCTCTTCTTCCTCTTCTTCTTCTTCCTCGCCGGACTCGTCCTCCTCATTTTGCTCTTCTGAGGATTCCTCTTCCTGCACGAAAGCCGTCTTCTTTGAGTCCATCTTCTTAAATTTGTTGATTTTATCAAGATTTGATTTTCCCAGCAGTGTCAATCGCTCCACTTTTGGTTTCTTTAGCACTGCGTCTGGAATTTGGAGTTTCTCCTCCTCCATTTCGTTTCCAACAGCCAATCGCTTGCTATACCGCTGACTTCTCGAGCTTCTTGAAGACTGCTTTACAAATGACGACACTAACGATGGTTTGTTGTATTTATTCTTGTGTCCCTCAGTCTTTAGCTGAAAGAAAACCATTTCATTAGAAATTAAAGTTAGTAAAAAGAAACAATATTACTTACAGGCTGTGAAGGAAGTTTCTCTAGAGGTTCATGTGATTTTTCTTCCTCTTCTTCTTCGTCATCACTGCTCTCTTCGTCATCTTCTTGGATCTTCTCTTCAATTACCTCTTCTGTTTTCACTTCTTTACTCTCTTCATGCTTTCTTTTGGGAAGCAATGCATCATCTGATAAGGATGTCGAGTTTGAATCCTGCTTTACCAGTACATGCTCCCCCTTTATTAGCTGATTGCTGTTACTACTACTGTCCTCATCCACCAAACCCTCCAAATTCGGCACAATGGGTTCATTCCCGTTCAGGACAGCTATTAGTTTCACCAGTTCATCGCGATTTGTCGCTACAACGCGCCAAGTCTCTTCATCAAGGTGTTCTTGATAGATTCTCAGATTGCACTTCTGATCCAAGGTGCTCCAATAAGCATTACCCTCTTTGTCGCGCCCCAGGGGCAGAGGCCTGAGTTCGTTCGCGGCAATCCCATTGACGGCCGTCTTAAAGCGGATGTTGGAATCAAACTGGGTGTCCAGTAAGGCCTGATAAGTACAATACAAGCAATTAGATTATCACACACGTTGGCATATAATTTCACCCACCTTGAGGATCCGTAGTCTCACAGGGAGCCTCAGCTTCTTGTACCCGAACTTCTCCAGCTCCCAGGCGTCCACAGTGGAGAAGGAATGAGAGAACTTAACCAGAGATCGCTCCCACTTGTCCGGACGCACAGTGTACTTGGTCTTCCGCATCAATTTAATGTGCAAATCCATCAACTCAGGCGCCACTGGAGCCCAAAAGTGAGAAAAAACGACAATATAAACAATCTTGACATTTGCCTCCTGTGTTTTTGTTGCATTGTTTGGCCTCCGTTTGGGACAGCCAAACAGGGTGGGATGCACAGTGGGAACACCCTCTTCGTCTGCGTCCTGCTGCTCACCTTCCTCCATATCCTCTAGCATCGTCTGCAGCTCCGCCACATCCGGATGTTCCACGCCACACAGCGTGGCGAATTTGTCGAGAAATGCACAAATAATTGCGAAATTGGGGTCGTCAACACAGTGCAAGGCATCTTTTTCCGACGCCATTTTTCCCTACAGTCACAATTAATCACACCTTTTGCCACAATTTCACCGACATCTACAACACGTACAGTACAAAATTGTGTTTTTCCGCTTGCACGGCACTATTTACAACAATTTTCAGTTGCATTTTCGCGCTTTTTCACGATAAAAATTGAGAATAAAATTTCATCGCGCACTAGACAAACGACGAATGTTTTGAGAGGTGTGAGCCACTGCGGCGGCGTGCAGCGATGACAGCGACATTCTCCGAAAACTGTTATACGCGGCCTATGCGAAATTGAGCGATAATTTCAAACACACGAAAAATCAAGGAAAAATGTATTTATTTATCAAAAAACACTCGTCTATTTCTTCATCTCCCGGGAATTTAAACACAAACATTATTATCAATTCTCGATGCATCTCTTGGGCAGGGGAATCTTGGAGTTGCCGCGATTCCCTTTGGCACTGGTGAAGACGCTCAGCGGACGGTTATCCAAATTATTCATGCCCTTACGCACAGTCTTCGCATTAGACTCTGCAGTTCGCGGAGCTCCTCTATTGGCCAGACAGCTTAGAGGAGTTCTAGCGCCTTCTTGACCCACAATCGACAGCTTGGGAGTAAAATTCTGACCTGCATTTTCGTCCTGGAAAACATTTAGAACAGATTTGGGTGTTGCATCCTCACACTCATTCTTATCCACATCGTCTTGAAAAACGAAGGGTGTTCTGTCTATCCCCGGTGACCGAGGATCAATAGCGTTCTCAACAGGCGCAGATTCCGGTGGACGGTAATCAAAATTCGTCTCCAAAGGCTTCTTTTCCTCATCAAAACTTTCGAAATCAATTTTAGATAGCGCCGACTCGAAGCTCTCAGATGCGCTGTCTTCCTCCTGTTCACTTTCCAATAATGTCACTGGTACTACTTCCTCCAGCTCTGGTGGTAGTGTGAGAGGAGTTCTTTGGACACCCTGGGATGGAGACCTCGGGTCCATTGAATTTGTCTGTACATGGAGCTGCTCCAATTGCGTTGTCCGTGGAAAGAGCGCCTCATAACTCCCACTGAGAGGCGTCTGGATATCCGTCGTGAGATCCTGCGCTTTGGTGATCTTGCTGTGAGACTGTTTCTGCAGAACCTGTGTAAAAATTAAAAACATAAATCCGGGAACAAAATCCAAACATTTTACAGAAATCTCACGCTCATGGGAGTTCGGGAAATATGAAGAGATGGTGATCGAGGATCAGTTTGCTGCCTCTCCTCGGAAGCTTTCTCACTGCTTAGCTCCCGGAAGAGTTTACTGTACGAAATACCCATCGGAAAAGTCGGGAAACTGGAATAAATGAAGGAAAAGCAGAGCGTCTCGCTGAACGTTTCAAACTGGTTACCAAACTGAAGTAATAACAAAAAAGTGACATCTAGCGACACGCGCGCCCGATAAAACCTGGCTTGAGCCAGTTCATGGGACTGGCTTGAGCCGAGGCTCACGTTCACAAGTGAATTTCCCTTGTGATTCCTTAAACTGGCTTATGACACCAGGAAGAAACGTTTGTATGACAAACGCACGGGGCATGTCGCATCTTTTCATGAGCCATTCACTAGTGATTGTATGGCGCGACTAAAGCCACTCTTCAGCCATTTCACAAGCCCGAGCTAAAGCGATTCTCAGGGTCTTTCACAAGCATTGGGCGGTGTCCGGGCACAAGGGGGGCTAGTGAATTGGCTCAAGCCACGCCAAAGGACTTTCCAATGAGAAATATATTAAAAATCATGATATTAATTTTGTTCAAAATATTTATTTTCCATTAACTTTGATGACATTTTTCCTTGTTTTCCTGTAATAATAAAAACGTTAATCAAATGCAAATTACTTATTCTATTAGAATTTCAATTTGACCTTATTTCTGGTATAATTTAAAAATTTGTAATATATAATTTTTGGACTCTTTTTAAAATACTTCTTCTGACAAATATAAAGAGTTTTAGATAAATTTAGTGAAATAATGGGCATTACAAATATTTATGGACCAAATTGCTTTATTCATTTTTAAGGTTTTACGGCCAACTTTATTCTTACTGAGACACTCAAATATTCATTTTTTTAATGAAAGAATTTCAAATACAGTATATTAAATTCTTCGCCTTTAAAGGAGGATTTTTTTTAATCTATTAATTATCTAAAAAATATTATAATTAAAAAACAATACTCCTGGAGTGGTCCGAATGGCTGCATTCTCTTCGCTGGAAGTATCAGCAACGCCAGATGGTCGTTTTCTTTTGCCGGTTATCCGCTTTGCGAGTTGATTCCTTATTCCTGGGAAGATCCTTTGAATGGCTGCGGCTGTTAAAATATTTAAAACATAAATTATTAGTTTTTAATGATACTATATTTTTGTTAATACAAAAATTAAAATATTTATGCAAAAATGAATTTAAAATTTCTGATACACGCACAAAAAATATTAAATGAACGTTTTTATTTAAAAATAGTAATTTTTTAGAATAAAAATAACTTACTTTTGCATTATTTGATGATTCTTTTCCCGTTGAATGAAGTTAGGAATGCACTTTGATCCATCGAGTCCTGAAAGAGAGAAATAAATATTTAAAGAAAAAGCTAAGGACATTATTAACAAAAATCCTTAAACTTAAAAAAGTATCTAAAAAAATATCGGTTTTTTTTAGATACTAGCTAGCCCCAGTGGAGCCTCAACTGATCCCCAAGGCCTTCTCAGCAGATTCTTTTGCGAATTTACACGACAATTTTGAGACGGCATTTTTCACGTAATTTTCGAACATTTTCCGCGGAATCGGAACGGACGCACAACAGAGAAGCCGGTGTGCATTTTCCGAGAAAAGTCGCAAGTCCCAGACTATTTTCTGGCGTGAAAATCGTCGAACAATTGCATCACTTCTCGCGGAAACAAAACACAACATTTTCACGTAAAGCCACTCGAATTTCTTCAGTATAACAACACAATGGCCCTCTTGGGGGGTCAATGTATGATCTCCAAGGCAATAATTGGGTCCTTACCTGCTTAATTTAATGCAAATTTCCAGAGATTTGTTGATACACGTTGAGCACTGTTAGAAACGTCAAATCACTGCGCGCTTCACTTTACTCCTCGCATTGTGAAATAGAAGGCAGCAATCCTCACTCATACACAAACACAAACATGACAATGCGCCGCGTTCGCGTGTATTTGGAAGCAGTTGTGAAACACTAAATAATTTCATTAGAGAATCACTAGCCAATTCACTACCTTCAGCCCGGAGTTTACCGGGCGTGGCGCGGTCGAGCGATTTTATTGAACTGGTTAAGATTTGAAACTAATATGCAACGGAAAATAAATTAACCCTCATCATACTTCTATAAAAAAAAACTCATGATAGTTCTAATAAGTCTTTCTATTCGTATTGAAGAAATAAAACACATGTTTATCTATATTTATTTAAGTTGTTTTTCTGTCGCTTCTCAGATTAAGCTCTAATAAACTTTTGACTTTGCCAAATATGTACATATATATTTATTTTTAAAGCCCGATTAGAAAGACTGGATTAACTTAATTTATCAATTAATGTGAACAAAAGTGTGATAAATTCTGTCATGTTAAATAACTCTGCATAAATAATGAATTGTATCCAGTTGCATCTGTTTTGCATTAATTCCAAATAGAAAAATCTAAAGACATTTAAATTGGATGGGAGCACAATATTTTCTCCAGAAAATTCTTATGCAAAACTTGCTTTATATTTCTTTATCATAACACTTTCTCATGCATTTCACTTGGCATTTCATTTCTTGTATTTTTACACAAGACATGAATTGTGATTAACTAAGAAATTAATCTGAAGTTCAACGTTTTGAATGCATTTCTAGACTATAGAGGATTAAGAAAATGAAATATAAAATCAACTTTTATATATTTCAAGTTTAAAACGCAATGAATCCATTGCACCACATCTGTTATTGTATTTTTTAATTGAATACCGAAATTAGAAATTAACACCTTTGTTGAGAACAAGCGACTGTACTTTCTAATTAAATATGTATCGCGCTTTATTTCCGCCGAGGATATATTTTTGTGTTTAAGCTCTTTCAAAGTTCGATTTCAGGCTCATACAAAAAAATAATCTAATTAGCGATTACATTCACATGAATATTTGTTGAAGAGACATAATATTTTTTCGCATTTTGCTAATTTGAGATGACGAGAAAAAAGTTAATTTATTCACATACACACGCGCGCGCGCGAAAAAGTGCGCATGAGACAATTTTCACTAGAAACCTCGTCTTTGGCCATTTCCCAAGCCGTTCAATTGCAGCAATATCCAAACAATTACATACACTTGAGGCAGTGGTAAAACTTTTACGAGATCGTCTACAATTTCTCAACATCCCAAATTTCGGGAGGTCCGATAAATGGTTCCATGTAAATAAAAAGCCTCTGCATCTTGTATAACAACACTGCAAATCTTAATTAGAAGGTGAGAAGTGGCAAAAAAAGGCTCTCGAGGTGGAAAACTCATAATGCCGTCAACTTAAGCTCAACGGGCTGTGACATAATGAGCAGGGAATTCATCAGTGCTTCGCGAACTGAAGATCACGACGATCGCGCGATGTTCGATTGGGAATTTTGCAAGAGAAAACCAGTGATCTTGGGCGGCTGTTCTTGAAATCCGCACACGGTCTGCGTGCGCGCTGGAGTTTTCTCTTTCAATGCCAGTTCAAGTGAAGAAAATCACATCGCCACATGAGAATCAGCGAGAATACGCTGAGCTTCAAGATCACGTTCAGTGCAAACCCGAATTTCTGCATATACCTAGTGACACATCCAGATCGCTTTTTTCCACCTTCTCTCAACTCGGTTGCAATGACACCAATGATGAAACGCTGCAGATCAGACGCGATCGTGAATTTTTGCCGTCTCAACCGCGATCCTAGATCACGCATGAAGAGACAACATTACAATCCATAACACAAGTGATCGCTTTTGCGTCTCATGATCACGACATGCTGCCAAGTTCCATTCGCTCATTTTGTCTCTTCATCTCGCAGATGCAGCGCGATCGAAAGATCAATACGTCGGTGAGATTTTGTGTATTTTATTATTAATGTCATGTAGCATTTGTCCATTTCGTCATTTTCCCCAAAAATTCTTCAACAGAGGCAGACACATTTTGGCAAATAAGTGTGACTTTGAAAATTCCCTCAAACTGTTCAAACACCCATTGGAAGCTGATGTGAAGATCTCTCCAGTATTTTGAGGAAAAGTGATGCTCTCGAGCGACACAATGGGCGTCCAAAATAATGCAATGATTATTGAGATATCAATCACTAGCATTGTATGTCAATTGGGTAGAAGGAGAAAATGACGAAAGAGATTCATTGGTTCATTGACCACCACTTGTCCACCACTCAACATTTTTCACAACACCTTCAAATTGTCTTCCTTCAAGCACTTTTCCTTCGCGTTACCCCAGAAAAAAGCCCGCCAAATATCGACAATCACTACAAATTTGCCTCGAGATTTTGTATTTTCACCTTCAGCGTTCCGCAAATACACGCTAGATTAATTGGTTTGCTCGATCTGATGCATCATTCTTGTAAGTCTATTTGACAAACGATATTGAAGAACACAGATTTGCCATTTTGTCGCCTAACCAAATCACCCGATTAATTAATAAGTCGCAAGAGCATTAGATTTCGACAGCACGCACTTAAGTATTGCCGAACGACTTGAGACATCATGCTGTGAATGCGAATAAAGAAAAATAGGAGGTTATCTTTCAAAGTTGTTCTCAATCCAAAAAACATTTTTTCTTACTTATTTTTGAATTTGTCTTCCTACAAAATTTATTTAATTTTCGTATAATGCGGGTCTTTAATCATTTTGTCTCGTTTTAATAAAAATTCCTTAAGCTATGTGAATAAATTCTTATAGGACATCCATTTAGATATCTACAATCTGGTGCTCAATAAACACTATTTTCTCATGATTAGGCGGGAAAATATTATATGTAAAGAGAGTTATTCTGCAAATATTCTTAAAACTAGCATAACATATCGTCTTCGCCAAGCTTTCCTTGTAGAATATCAAATAATTTAACAATAAAAAATCTATCGTACTTGTGCCAGAAACTATTTTTATTTTTTTTTTATTCGATTTCGTAATCTTTAAAAGTTTAGTCAAATAAGGTCATGAAACAGATCATAAAATTCTCATAAACTCCCGCGGAAGCTCGTATTTTAGGTATGAGATACAACGAAAATTTTAAACGATTTATCAAAAAATATTTCATTATAGAAGTTTAGAGTAAAAGTAGTTAAATTATGTTACTAACATTCAATGCGATCGAGATATGCAGATTAATTAACTGAGTTGACATCATTTCTTGAACTAGCACTATTAAACCCAATATGGTGTGATAAAAATTATAATACAGTCGTTTTATTATGCAAGAAATTACACTTTTCAACGTTCTTGAACTTGTCATCTTGTTCATATTTCACAGATTGAAAATAAAAAGTGATCAATAAATCAAAAATATTTACTCTTGTATTTACTCTTTTTTAAACTCGCATGTAAAAATTTGGAAACTTTTCATACCTTAAAGGTCAAATGGAGCGCATCAAGTTCTCATAAAGAAATATTATTTTCCAATAACATAAACCCTCGACACGATCGCATAATTTACTATTAAATAATAACTACATTTTAATACACCACAATAGACATTCTGTGGTCAATCGGTGCCTCTTGCAATTCACTGAGCGAAAAAACAGAATTATAAGCATTTCGTAAGACAGAGCTTGTTTGAAGAGAGAGATTTTTGAGGTGGAAGCGGTGGAAGAAAAGAGGTGATTTTCACTATTTAAAGTAAAGACTAAGTAACAAGGCGAAAAAAACTTATTAGATAATCTTTTGTTGATATTTTAAAAGAGTCTCGGATGTCATTTCTTCTCCTAATGACTGTGCGGTTTCACAGAATTTGTGGGTCATTTGGGGGCTCACAAGTGCCTGTGAAGAAAGTTCCATTTAACTACATTTAACAGTCACTTTTCATCTTAAGCGCAACATTTGAATCTTTTCTATTCAGCTAAGACCGCCAGAAACGTTTAAAATCATCTCACCACATTTCAAGGTTTATTTTAGGAGTGTTCTTCCTCATTGTCGTAATCCGATAATCTGTCATATATCGACAAATAATCCTGTCACATAAATCATCATTGATAAGCATGGCGATTGTGTGAATTTTCACACTCAAAATCAACACGTTATCTCACGAGTATCGTCAGTTTTTTTTTAATTTACGACTCAAGATTTTGCGATATTTTTTCAATGAATTTCGATCATTTTTATGTGATCAATAATATAGGCGAATTGATTTGTTATTCATTTAAATTTCACCTGCCGACCACCTGGACGGCCATCAGCAAAAACGTCGCAACGAAACAGCCACGAACATAAAAGATAATTCAATTTAAGAACAACTTTTTTTTGGCCTCTTCCAAAACTCTCACGCGACAGACATTTAACGCATTTAATGATTGGGAAATTGAGTAATGAAATCACTTGATAAATTAAAGATCATTATAAATATCTTGTAGTGTTGCGATTGCGATAAAGTGCTGTGTCGACGACAAAAAGATCAATTTCATTGAATACCATGCATCGCAATAAATACACGTAATGTCAGG
This sequence comes from Phlebotomus argentipes, assembly GCF_947086385.1. Lineage (NCBI taxonomy): Eukaryota > Metazoa > Arthropoda > Insecta > Diptera > Psychodidae > Phlebotomus > Phlebotomus argentipes. The sequence goes on along the minus strand of NW_026776181.1, from coordinate 21,772 downwards.
GGTCGTATCAAGATTAAGTTGTGATGCTGGCGTGTAATCTCATTTTCGCACATTTCTCCAATCATTCAGAAGCTTTAAATATAGACATTGTAAAGTCACATTTCTTTGAGTGAATGAGTGTAAATATTTTACATAAATAAAAATTTTTTCAATAAACATAAGCATAAAAAACAACGTTTGAATCAACTTATGGACAAATTATGGAAAGAATTCTCTAAAAAGTCTCATAGCAGCTTCCAACGGAAAAAAGTATTGGAATTTAGTTTGAAGATCACCGACTTCACTCATTGTCCATCATTACACACGACAAATGATAGAATTATCACATTTGTGGGAAATGGAGTGAAAATGCCCGCGAGTCATACAAATTCCTAATCTTATCAGAAGAAAAACATTCCCCAAAGAGGACCGATACTCGCCTAAAAAATCATTAGTTTCCACGTAGAGTTAGAACGAAGACGGGCGCCGCTTGGAGAGTATTTCAAAAGTGTTTCAAGAGCGAATAATTGCAAAAAATAAGCGAGTAAATATCCATGTGAGCCACTAATCCACTTCTAAATGATAGTGTCACTCTTATCAATTGACGATACACTGAGGAAAGAATAACAGACTGCACATCTTTTAATAAATTGTATAATAAATGATAATCACATCGAAAAATCCAAATAGGAGCTCGAAGTCTTTGAAACGATCATCGTGTTATTCCTATTGAAGGCTTCGTAGTGGCAACATTTACTCATATAGTCTATCGTGGATATTTAGCTGTTTTATTTTCCCAAAATTTTGCTGAACGCATTCTCACATTGCCGAAATCATGATCAACATCACAGGTAAGACATACTTTCAACTTGCATCTCTTTGCGCAATTTCACCTCTGGGCAATAGTTGCGCGATCATTCTTTTCTGATTATCCCAAAAATCCTATCTCCATCAAATCGCGTGCCACTGTTGCGAAAACAACACACAAGAATACTAAACAAAGAGTGACAAGAGTGAGTCTCAAAAGAGATCGAAAAAAACAACGCCGCATAAGAGAAATGATTAAGAGAGTGTTTCGACCTACAAACTGCAATCACGCCAAGTTGTTTGAATTTTCCTCTTTTTCAACGCATCAATGACCTTCAACTGATAACATCATGCGTACATATGTTTGCCTATTGCATTGATCTTCTTCTCATCCAGTGTCGAGTCTCGGTATGCCTAAATGACTGCAAAGTTTACATTGGGTGAAATTATATACCGTCTGAATGCCGAAACGCACCTGAATCTTCAATTGCTGTGCAATTTACTTAAGGAAATTTTGCGTTTTTTCTCATGGTTTGAGTCAATTTAATATTAGGCGACACTATCGAAAAAGTTGTCAATCAAATTGATTTGTAATTTATTGACACGCAATGTTCATCCGGTCACACAAATGCGATTGTTTTTATGGGCAAAAACTATAAGCTTCAATCTGAAGCTATGTATTATTTTTCATGAATATGTTATTGAGAATCACTCAAGATTGTGTTAATATCGATAATATCAGAACGTATTGTTATTCTTTGTAATTAAACTATTTGTATTCCGATTGTTTTTCGGAATATACATTTTATGACTTTGATTGTTTGGAGTGACATAGTCAAACAGTTATTATTAGCTGACACAAATCTGGTTATTTCTTTAAAAAGTATTTAGCAAATAAGTGGATCACGGGAATTTTTAAACAATCTCTTAATTGCATTATGGCACTTCAAAAAAATTGTGTAAATACATATTTGATTGTGAATGGTTAGGCCTTCAATATTTTGAATTTTCACCACAGTAGTTTTTGGTATTTTTTGAATAATTTTGCAACTGCTAGAAAGCTATAACAATACAAAGTGATATAACAGTTAACTATTATCAAGTAAAGCACATAGTTTTAACCAGGAATGACCAAAATTTCCAAAATTAAAAGCCACGGAAATGGCACAGTTTGCACAGTTTATATTCAGCATGCGCCAAAGAGAGTCAATTTGGTGGAAAAATCACGCAGCACATCAATTGAAATTGCTGTTCTTACGTGTGTGAAATTTTCGTTGGTTGTTTCTCGGCAAAATGACGAATTTTATATCGCGAAATTGTCTTTCTCACGATCATCGTGGAGAAAATTTTCCACTCCTGATTGCGTGCCGAGGAAAAGATCACTGTTCTGTGGAAAAGAATGAAATCGGAAAATTCCATAACCACTAAAGTTACGCCCAATTCTGATTATAATTCAGAGTCATTCCTGTGGTAAGATCCGTGTCGCCAGTCCATTAGTCATTGATCACCCGCGTCCTGTAGGACGGAGATTTTCCCATCATCACGTGTGAGATCACCAATCGAGCCCACCGACATTGAACTTCAAGAAAAAATATTTCCCCTTCTTATCAATCGAGCGACGATAATCGTGTGTTGACACAATTGCTGGTGGTTATTTATAGAAAGATAGGAGAATCAAACGTGTGCCAATGATTCTGGAACTCCAAGAGCCTGTGAAAATGATGAAAATATTGGATAAAAAATGCTGAGCTTTCTACCCACTCGGCTATTGTGGGGCTCTCGCCTCTCCACTTTGTGACTCATACATTCTCAGAGTCGAGTGTGACGCTAGGAAAAGCTGTGATCGTGTGAGTGATCGAGGAGGGGGATCAGCTGAAAGTTTCCACGAGCCAGCTTTTAGTCGCCGATGACGATCATATGCTGTGGCTTTTGCACTGCACCTGGGGAATATACTTAAACATCATTCAATCCCCATTTCATTCATGTTTGAAAATCGCATCTGATCGCACGCTCAGCGATCCTCCGGACCAACGGTCGAATCGAGTGATAGTCAGGAAGTTACCATAAACGCTGTTAAGAAATACCAATTTAGAGTGATTTGTGCTTACGTGTAATAAAGACATCATTTTTGCTAATTACCAACTTCAGGGTGTTTCATAGTGTAAGGATTTTAAGAAAAACAGTGCAAAAAATTCACACAAAATGCGGGAGTTTCTGAGATTCTGGCGCCGAAGGTACAGTTCCGTGAGCACAGGACTGAATCCTGGAGCTGAATTTTCCAATCAGAGGAAAAGTGAGAGGCGGAAAAGCCTGGCCGATCCTCAGGCTCTCCAGGGATTCTCAATTCTCGACTCGTTCTTCTACAAACGGAAGGACGGTGAGCGAGCCAGATGGCCCAAAAGTAAGATTACACGCGTGAAAGTGGTTAGAAATGATTTAATCTGTCTCACATGGTGATATTGCATAAGGCAAAATAAACCGAGGATTTTCTTTATCCGAAAAGTGCCGCCTTAAAATCACCACGCGATAAGTCAATAAAATAAGCCTCTATGCATAAAGTGTTTCCTTTGCGCCAAGTGGCAATTAGATCTCCTCGATTGAACGGGAAAAGCAGTGACACAAAGGAAAGGTCAAGTGTGCTTATGGCAGTTCTTGCAATGCGTTGCATTTTCCAACCATACATTATTATCAAAGTGCGTTCGAATGCGAAAACGCCTGATCGATGTGCGCATTGTAGAAACTTCTTGCCACGCGTGAAAATTTATTTATTTTACCATATCGAAAAATTATTTATTAATATTAATATTATGTCGATTTTGTAATATAATACTTTTTGCATTGTGCATTTAGACTGTATTTTCCTCTCTTTCCCACCTCTCGCCTTTCCGCCTCAACGGCCGCTGAGGTTGATGCAATTTGCCACCTTATTAATTATAATATTTTTTCTAAATATACCATTCGTAAATTGTTACACCCGCCAAAACGTCAAAATGAATGTAATACAAACATTACTTCCCAAAGTTCAAGGCTTCACTTAAATTTTGTCCACTTCGCATGTGTCTTTTTGATAAATTAATGTGTTCAGTTTGTCGGTATTTTTGTTGAATAATTTCCTCGTAAAATTATACAGCTATCTCTATGAAAAATTTCACTTTCAACTAAAATCAATTATTAAGATTCATCCAAAGCGCTGCAGACCATTTAATTTCCTAAGAACATCTGCATATTCTACCCGAAAAACACACATAATTTACACAAAATTTGCATGTTATCTCAAATCGTATTCAATTGTAATCTCTTCTGGTTGTATGCATTGCACAACTCGTGGTTGTCTCGAGGATTCCTCCTCAGCTTCATCTCTGGCCTTAACATTGTTTAGGACCACACAAAACACTGGCACAACCTCGACAATGAAATGATAATATACGACACTGAAACACATTAATTATACCTATCATCCAATTTCGTGAGAAGTTAAATCTATCCCCAGAAACACAGCGAATCTCTTCGCATCATGCAACAGCGCGAAATTTCCCATGTGCATTCGATAAAAGCTCATCTCACGTCACATTTCATTGATTTTTCATTAGAAATTCAAAGAACTTCCTCGACAACTTTACAGACTTTTATGTTTTTCTCAATAAAACACACTGCAATTCATTGTATCGATTTTTAATATACTTCGCAGAAATGCCGATGATTATTACTCAGCTGAGATTTATTAAAAGAATGCAACTGTTGAATCAAAATTCTAATAATTGCTTAACTCTCGCACAATGGTTGAGGCTAAACTCAATCTAAAATACCATGTCAAAAATTCGCAATCCTTCCTAGAAAGTCAGTACAAGTAACTTACAAAAAAGTAGATTTCTTTCTCAGCCATACTTTTCATTACTAAATTACTCTCTGAACCACGCTTATATCATTATAGTAAATTATAATGAAGATAATTGGGCATAAAATGCAGTTTGAAACGTCTCAGTGATTTAACCATCATTAGATACAGATTTTATCTATTCCCACAAGTCAGTCGCTAAAGGGTTAAAGAATTTCCCACTGGTAAAAAAGACAGTTCATTTTGGAAACGGTAATCTTCGATAGGAATCTGAATGCACATGCAATAAATCGATTTTTGACCTTTCTCTTGAATTAAGAGATGCAGTCTTTGATTAAATCCAAAAATTTGCATACGTATGGTATATAATGTTTTCACCTCAAATGAAGAATATTTATAGTAAATAAATAGAAAACACGTTATCGTGTTGAGAATTTCCTTGAAAATGTTCTGCGCATTTATATTTCCAATGCTTCCCGGCACTTTCTCATGTTTTTTTTGTATAGAACCAGAAGAGGGGTGCTTTTGTTTAGCTTCTTTTCTCTAATACCGCAATTTAGATTTCATGTCAAATGGTGTGAAGCGGATATTTCGCAAAGAAATCACACGCGCCACACTACCAAGTATTTGAAGGCAAAATGTGCAAATATGAGTTGAAAATCACCTCCAATGACTGCTCAATGAACCATATCGGAACTGTGGGTGTTAAAGATGTGCTTTATGCGCTATCTTTATGACTCTCACCTCCTTCAAATATGTAGGTCAAAGCTTTATTTGCAACTTTGACTCACAACTCCGCAAAACTGCCACTTTGTCTCTCTTCCTGGCGCGAAGATCATCTGCAAATCTCCACGAACCTCATTTGACGGAATATTTATGGCTTTACCATGCACTGTAATTACCACACCATGCATTGTTGTCGTCATTGTGACGATCACTTGTAGCTGAAAAACTTCCGCATGGAGCTTTTCTTGAGTGATTCTAGTCATTCTGATCCATTGAATTTCATGCTTATCTATCTCTCTTTAAACATTACAGGTGCCTTCCTCTTTATGGCCACGGGGCTCGTCTCAGTCACATTTGCCATTGCAATCTATATCTTTAACCCATACGACCTCATTTTCAAATGGAAGCTCAAATTTGAGAAGGACGGCGAAGTCTACAACTTATGGGCAAAGCCTCCTGTTGACCTCTACCTAAAGATCTATCTCTTCAACATCACCAACTCTGAGGATTTCCTCGCTGGCAAGGAAAAGTTACAAGTTAAGGAAGTTGGCCCCTTCGTTTACAGGTAAATATACATATATTTGTGTACTGTATACTTCCCAAAAGAGCAGTCTTAAGTAGATAGACTTGAGAATTACACCTGAGCACAAAGGATAAAAAAGTGTTTGATCTATATACGTATGTTTCAGCCAATGCCCTCAGTGAAATTCCACATAAAATGCTAATTTCCGACATAACCCAATTCAAACCATAATGTTGTACCATTGCAGGGAACTCCTTTCCCATGAAAACATCACCTTCAATTCCAACGGAACAATTTCCACAACACCCAAACATCCTTTAGTGTGGCAGGAAGAGCTTTCGGAAGGAAATAACGAGGATGATGAGCTTATCTTGCCAAACATCGCGCTTCTGGTAAGTACAAAATATTCTTTTCTACCACCATAGAAAAAAAAACTTGGTCACAAATCCCCACTACGAAGACGTTGTTAGGGGAAAATTCCTAAAAAGAAAATGTTAGAATATGTTTTCGTGAAAAAGAAACGCGCGCGGCTGTGTTTTGCAATAGAATTCCACGCTTTCAAGGAAAATATATAACGGAAACCTAAGCGAGACGTTCTTCGCACTTCCACGGCATGGCAGAGAAGCATGTGTTGTTGTTGGTCTGGACTCCCCCTGGGTAATTAGCAATGCTCCACCTTTGAGCAATGGTAATGGGAGATTATTACAATTAAATTCTCTCCACAGTGCCAATATGTCACTAAGCGTGTAGTCGTGAGAACAGCTCAGCCACTTTGCTGATCAATGATCGAAAAGAGAAACTTGGAATTTGCTGCTAGAGTTGAGGAAAATTGGCGCACAACGAGTGTGGAAAATGCGACCTTCATTTAATTGTAGGGAGAAAAGATATAATTCTCAAGTCTGTGTGATGAAAAATCTTCGAACTTTGCGTGTGAAAATGCATACAAATCCTATCATTTTCCTCTCCATCGACTTGAAGAATGTGTTTTCGATTCGTGTGCAGTGTGCAAATGATGCTTCCTAAAACATCTTTTTCCAATGCTTATTCACATGAGAAAAAATAGCTCTTGCATGATGTCTAATTTGAAAGATGAGGAAAATTGCTTCGTTGGATAATATACTTATAAATTGTCACTGAGTTGTGCGCTGGCCAAATATACAGCGGCTACGAAAAATCCAGTTTCGAACACTTTCTAAGCTTTGTTGGAAAAATCATACCTAAAGTGTGGTGAAAATGTCATACCCAATGATCCAATTTTCACTGAGACTTTTCCCCAGCAGTGAAAGACAGACACATTCACACAAGAAAATACCGGATTTCCAACCTTCTAGCAGCAATTTTCATCGTCCAAGTGTGATCAATGAATTACCTTTTCCACATAATTAATGCACAACGGTGATACTTAGTCAGTTAATTAATTTACTGTAATGCAAACAGTTTCACTATCATTTCGGAAAATCGTCTCTTCAGTGTAAATGAGTTAAAAAAAACAATTTTCATCATTTATGAAAATCAGTAATTTTTCTTCACTAATAATATATTACTTCATAACTTAAATGCAGTTTTTGCTCATTCCCGATATTATCTTCTCGCTTGCCTCTCTGCAAAGTGAAGCTCTCCACGCAATTACGTATTAGATCTATTGTTGAATTATTAAGGAAAATTGATCAGCAGGACTCAAACAGGAAAAGACACTTATCTAATAAGTCATCAATAATTTCACGACGAGCAGTTAAAATTATGTAAAAATATCATGAGAGCGAGGAAGATTTTATGTAATCGACGTTTGATCGCATTTCTGTCTGTACGCGAAATACGATCGCTTAGTGAGACTGCAATCGTGACTCCTCCGTAAAGTATGGTATGGTTGATAAAGAAACAATACTGACAAACAACTCTTCACAATACCGCAAAAGCCCCGCAGGAAAATCTGTAATAAGTCCGATGATCATTGTGTAATATTGACTTTTTCTTGTCGCTCGACAGATTCTTTATGGTTTCTCACTCAATAAATAGACACTTTTAATACAAAACAGATCTGCCAATAATTGTATGATTGCAATCCATTAGCATGAGCGAACGTGGAAACCAGTTGCAATGTTGGGTGGGTGAGAATTGTCGGTAAATTCTTTACATTGCACCCGCAACAAGATGCAGTTCCTTGATTGCCTTTTTTTTCATAGACATCATCATTTTTTCACGGGTGGAATCTTCATACAAAAGTTCATCAGCGCGCATGCAACAGATCAAGACGCCAAGTTAACACTCTGTGAACTTATTATGCAATACAAACGGAACAAGTTCTTACTTACAATATTGCTCTTTACTTTCACGCATATGTGTACAACATATTTGTCGCTCATCATGTTCGATAGTGGCGATCGCGATAAATATGAGTGGATTTTTGGAGAGGAATATCAAATTTTGATATGTGGCATTTTTATAACCCAACATCGGAGCTAGTAGAACGATCTAAAAGCAATTTGTGACACATAAAGGCTCTGTGATAGTAATCAACAACATGATATACTCGAAAAGAGATCAAATACCATGACGCTCTGTAAAAGCGACACGAAACTGCTGAAATCTAGTGTAACAGGATTCAAGAATGTGATCTATTACTCTAACACCTCGCGGCAATAGTATAATCCTTCCTTGTATTCTGCAAATTTGTTAACTGGCCAGGCCATTGCTCAAGCCATTGAGTAAGTTCGACGTGGAAAAAAAACTGTCACATCCTTATACGTTTTCATGGTCTATTTCAGTGATTTCAAAAGCTTGCTTGCGATATCAGATCGACTATAGGCTATTAATGCTGATTTTATGTGTAGCCAATAAATATAATCTTGACCTTTGAGTACTTAAAGAAATGCATTATATCGCTGTAAAGTGACATAAAAATCCCACAATTTCTTTTATTTATAACTTTCCTTGACACGTGAAAAGTTCACAATATGTATAGAGTGTAGAGAATGCGCCCATCCCTGATCGCTTAAGGGTGTCTGATTGCCTCACAGCATCCATCATATTTGTTATGATCGCGTGCTGCCAATGAAGTCTTTTGTCATTGTTCACGTGGAATTTCCACATGGAAAATTATGTCAATCTCTTTACCTTTCGGGTTTTTCTCGCTCAAGGCCACGCTTTTCTGCACTTTCAGACGCAACTTTGCACAACACGTGCACCCAACTTGACCGTCCTTCGGGCAATGAGGAAGAAATTGCTATCGGGCGAAAAAGTTTGTGCTGTGTTGTGCATGGCAACATGAAGAAGATCATCGATGGCTATTTATTTTGTCAATAAGGCCACCCATTCAAACGGGTTTTTCCTCCATGAGGAAATTCATCGAGGTCTGCAATTATTTTTGTCGCTCCTTCTCAATGCATTGACCGCAATACACAAGTGGATCAAATGAGCCAGACGCGAAAAAAGCATCAATCTTTGTATCGACACGCTGATCAGCGATATGAAAAATATATCTTTCTCTCACTTATAAGCTAAATCTATACGCAATATAGCACGGGTCTGTGAGGCCACCTTGAAAATAATGTGATTAGCAAATGGGGAAGTAGGAAGCATTGTTGCAAATGCACCAGTGATATAAGCAAGAATGATAGGAATGTCCTAGAAGACTCGATGGAATCATCACTGAATCTCTTCCTTTATTGCCCATTCGAAACTTTTTTTTATTACTATCATTTCTCTCATACTTTGTTGCAGAGCATCGCTCAAGTGGCCGCTGAGAAGTCCTACTTTTTCCGCTTGCCCATCAACATCCTCATCAGGCAAACAAACAGTCAGCCACTGGTTAGGATGACTGCCAAGGAGTTCATGTTCGGCTACGAGAGTCCACTCACGACTCTCGGTTACCACGTCTTACCCAATTGGATTTCCTTCCAGAAGGTCGGCCTGATAGACAGGGTGAGTGCCAATGAAACTCTATCTCGCCAAGAATCGTGCGTAAATCACCTCCGATGACAAATGACTTTTCCTCATTATGCGGATCTTTGTGTTTCACAACAGTACAAAAACATTGAAAAATCATCCAAATACTGGTTTTCCTCCATTGAATTTAATAAGCTAAAGAACCAAAGACGTCACGAAGTTGGAAACTAGCGGTACTGGCTTAGGGAAGATGATGTAAGGTTCTTTTGGGATCTTTGTCACCTTTCCAAAAATACCTGCATATTTTTCAAGAAAGTGATTCATTGGAAATATGCCGCAGTTCTTGAATATTTCACAAATACACTTTCACTCTATGACCCAAGCAAATAAGTTATGATTTTTCGGGGTTCATTAATTTTGAGAAGTTCAAATGTGCCTATTTGTCGATGCTTATTAAGACCCGAGGGCGTGTCTTTGACCCTATCTTCATGACTATTATTTCAAGATTTTCTGGTTATTTTATGATGATTTTTTCATTGTTTTACTTGAAACTTTTCAATAATCCGTTAAAGTTTTAGAACTGTTAATTCAATTAAATTATAGACTCACAATTAGATTAGATGTCTAACGTCATGAATTGCTCATGTGTTTGAGAAATTTCTCGAGCCGTTAATGACATTCCTCATGTAACTGCTCAAGAAAATATTTCATTTCTCCAATATATAAGCATGAGGTAATTGTGGATATAATTAAAAGTATTCAATGACATTCAGATGTACGACTTTGAGGGCGATTATGAAACTATCTTCAGCGGTGAAACAGATCCTAGCATGTCTGGTCTGTATGACACCTACAAAGGATCCCAAAACCTGCCTCAATGGGAAGGAGATCACTGCAGCAAAGTCACAGGAGCGTCAGATGGTACAAAGTTCAAGAGCTTCATGGCTCCCAACGAAACAATCCTGTTTTTCCGCAAGAGCATGTGCACCGTGAAACGAATGGTAAGCTGGAGTTGAGTTACTTGTCTTAATGTCGACTAGAGCCAAAAAAAAGCGTAAACGACCCAAAATGACCAAAGAAATTGTTGGAAATGTGAGACACCGTTTTGGCGCTTTCGATTTCAACACCCAAATTTGCATGTCATGCAAAATGATATTCATAAGTTTATTCAAACGTACAGACTTTTTTCTCCTCTCATGAAAAGTGTCAATGATCGCGAAATTAAATGAACACACAAAAAACGTGTAGACGTAAAAATCACTTTCTTGTTCTACTGACGGGTCATCAAAATTGTTGAATTGTCGACCTTTTTCCTGCACACAATCGACGATGATGGGAAATTATGATCTTATTGTTTGCCAACATCATACATGGTGAGATTAAACTCTTATTTTTTTCTAGGTGCAACACGGGGAACCAACAGAAGTGTCAGGTTTAAGTGCCCAGAGGTTTGTCTTTGAAGAGAACGCCCTGGACAATGGAGCTGTGGAGGAAAAGAACAAGTGCTACTGTCGACAAGGTGAGAATTCCCTCTAATATGCCAGTCAAGACAGTCAACAAGAACCATGACACTGACCATGCACAACTCCTTTCCAGGTAATTGTCTTCCAGCCGGTCTCATCGACGTGACAGATTGCTATTATGGTTTCCCCATCGCGTTGAGCTATCCTCACTTCTTGGATGCTGATCCGAGTGTGACCAAAAATATTATTGGACTAAAACCCAATAAATCGGAGCATGAAAGTTACTTCATGATAAATCCGGTAAGTGTACTTCCTGCTTCTATTTACTCCACTTCCACTTAAGAGTTTGCTTTACGGGGATTCTCCGGGGGCGTGCAACTAATGTAATTCGAAGAATTATTCTCTTAATAATCTATAATTAATTAGAAATAATTAATTAAATGGAAATTATCTTGCTAACAAGATCTATGGCTAAAAATAATGAGTGAATCTGACTGGTTGTAAAGCATCGACCTTTCTCCTGATCTACATATTAACAACGAGGTGTGATTAATGTGTTTCCACCTGTTGTTTCCTGCAGACGTCGGGCCTTCCCCTGCGCTGTGCCATGCGTTTTCAGATTAATATGGCCATGAAGGATGTGAGCAGCATGTCACACGTGGAGCAGTTCTCCCACCTCACGATACCGATGCTCTGGTTCGACATCACTTTCCATGAATTGCCGCCGGCGTTGAAGAACCGTTTCCACCTGTACCTGAACGTCCTGCCCGTGCTTGATGCTGTGACGTTTTACGGCAGTGCCATTGTGGGTGTTTTGCTTCTCATCTTCGCTGTGACCAAGGCTTCCGTTGGCATGTCCACCAGCATCACTTCGAGCAGGAAAATCTCGCTGCAACGCACCTACGATTTCAGGAGCTCCAAGGTGTATTCGCCGTGCGAGCAGAAGTACGATAACTCCGATTGCCATGAGCTGACGATGCCCTCCGTGGCGCCGGTCTCAGTGTTTGACCTCGAGAATGAGATCCCTCTCTCGGACGCCGATGAGCAAGAGCTCCTCGATGAGCGCGACAGCGGTCACGGGGTATGTTTGACTATTCGCACGTATACCATTTCTAAGACAATGGGAGGAAACACGTTTTTCCTTAATTACAATTGTGGTACTTTTACCTCAACAGACGATCAGCAATGCCAGTGAAGACTGCACCATAACGATACCTCAGGAAGAGAGCAGGAACTCCCTGAAACCGCTTTGCCATCAAAACAGCAATTTCACACTCAACAGATAACAGACCAGCGACTCAACGCTACTCAAGACATCCCATGGGACAGTATTATACAATAGTGACGTCTTTTCGATGATTTTTCACGCAATTCCGCACTATAAATATCACCACAAGTGCTATTCAATCAACGGCAGATATATTGCTCATTTACATTGAGACTAAAAATTATTGTACAACTACTATTGAGCCTTTCAGGGAAATCCAGGAAATTAAAGCTCAACACTTAATTAAAAATCAGTGGTAAATAGTCAACCATTTAGGAATAAACAAAATTTTTCCACTGTACATCAATTACATACATTGATTCAGGCTTCTTGTTACTTCCTCGTCATTGCGGTTTTTATATTTTATACACCCAACAGGAATGACTCAAAATGACACATTTTGAGTTTTGCATTGATATTCAGTGCGGAATTGTGAGGCAAGTTATTACAAAAACGACAACAAAATCTTTGCAAAATCCTTCTCTCAACCATTAGTCATTTTGTAAATATTTTCCATCTCGCTCAGAGAGCTTTAGGAGCGATAGCCTGTAATTTTAAGCTTAAGGATCGTAGATACATCTTTTATACGTTTTTCTATACGGAGAAAATACTCAATCTGACCAAGTATTGAATTAAAATAAAAGTGACACAAAATTATTGGCCACAACTTTCGTGGAAAAATTGCCTAGCATGTTAGTGAAAAGGGTAAAGTCTGTATCAAAAACTGAATTATACTTTTATTCCTCCACTAATCAATATTGTAACGAAAGATAATAAAAAGAATTTACATATATGGAAAAAAACTGACTCTTTCCTTTTCCAAACCCTACAAATTGGGCGCCACGAAATTCAGGAACTTCATGAAGGCTTCAAAGCCACAGAAACACGCCGCATTGGCGGGAAAAGCTCGCAACATCACAGGTGTGACGCCTTTGTAGAGAGCAAGTGGCCCTTCTCGCCTCATCAATTCGGCAAAGACGTCCCTTATTCCATTCTTGTACGTTCCCTCGGGAGCTGCAACAAGAGGCATGCGTTAAAACTTGCACTTCAGCTATGTTGTGCCCCCATTCGAGGCCACAAACCTGTCTGTAGCCGGCTCTTCAGCACATCAGCTGGCATTCCAATCGCCCAATTGGCAATACCGGCCATTCCGCCGGCAAAGATCGTGCCCAGCAACCCAACGCCTCCCTCCGAGCCCATCTTCTGCTCCACCTTGTCCTTCGTGTACTCATAAGTGAGGTAGTAAAGTCCACTGGCAGGAACATCTTCAAAAATAAAAAGAAACACAATGTCCTCAACCTTTCTCTACACTACACAATAAGTTCTTCAAGGCATCATCAACGACGGCGTGGTCGAAAAGTCAAGAATTGATTGGGGTGCAACAGAAACTCCTAAAAGGTTAACGAAGACGTGACTTAGTATTCCGCAACTTCTACATTACTAGTAGTGCATCACTGAGTAGTCGAATGTTATTCCTGTGCTCAGAAAATTTTGCTACACATTTCTGTTAAAGCTTTTCAACGATCCCAAGGTTCCCAAGAATACCGAACATTGTCAAATAGAACTCCAGCCAATCGGCAAATATAGAGCTTGGCAAATACACAGCATTATCCAAACATATTCAGCTTTCAAAAACCGGAGACATTCCTAACTTCCCTTTCAAAAATCAAATTAGATAATTTCTCCTCTCAAATGAAAACATTCAAGAGTAATTAAAACGATCTTTCACTTTCAAGCCAAACACAAATAATGTTTATGAAAGGTATCTTCAAATGCACCTGCGCTTTGTCACGTGTCAATTCAAGAGATTCTCACCAGCTCAATTGCCCAAAGGGGGGCGTACGCATTTGATAACATCAATTGATAACAAATAGAGTGGCCAATCAACAAATTAAACAAATAGTGACTGCTCCAAATAATAACTGCAAGTACAATCAAAACAAGTTTAGCAATGAATCGTGCACTCAACAATCATGCTTCAGTTAAAGACTCCTCTTTAATTTACGAGTTTCTCACAGGCAAGCCTACATATCATTCAATTTAATTGCCAATATGTTTCCTTATTGATTTATAAATCAAGCCAAATGGCGTGAAAAAAAACTAGGTAAAGTTCACTATCAATTCATTTACATTTTTGCGAAAAATTGTTGATATAAAATCATTAGCGAAGAATCTTGCTGCTTTGCTGCGTAAAATGGCTGCTTTATGTTAAAGTTTAGCACAAAGATTAATTTTCGCATGGCACAACCAGAATCCTTGTATCTATTTATCTCATAAATGTATACATTTCAAGAATACTTAATTAATGTCAAATATGGGTGCGTTTAGACTGTTTTATCTTAAGCAATATTCAAAATGTGGCTTACACTTTGTCTTGATTTTTTGCGCGTGTCCAAGACATGGCAACAAAGTGTTTGATTTTTCATTTTCTATTCGGTTTTATCTTTCAGCCAAGACACTTATGCAAATTCTCGAAGAAGATCCGCAAAATATTTGGACTAAAAGCCTTTATTTGGTCCAGACATCGTATAATTATAAATATGAGATTTTTCATAACTCTCTTTATCTGTATTATGGGGACATTCACGTTTTCTGCTTCTTCTCACATTCTTAGATACTCATTGTATGAGAGAAGAAGTAAAAATATGCACAGCCTGACTCTGATATCATTACTAATAAATAATAATAGTTTTTAGATTAAAAATATTACTAAACGTTTATCATTTAGTGACGATAACTCTCAAAATAAGAGACAGGGTGATAAAGAAATTGCGAATGAGACTCAAGTTTCTTCTGTTTTTCTTAATGTTTTCTTAATGTTTCACGTCGAAAGCGACACAATTTAATTAAAAGTTGCCGTGTTACAAGAGACTCACATGGGACATGAATTTAGTACCACATTGTGAGAGAAAACGCCGAATATTTCCACATTGCAATTTGGTATGTAACAACAAACTACGATTGTACGATATGCGTGGAATACTAAAAACATTGATAACAACATCCTTTCCTTTCTATGTTGCCAGTTTCCTTTCCCACACTTTTCACGATCTCTTCAGTCACATGAAGTTCATTCAAGCGTGAGGAATTTCCATTGAAATTGTGCTGATTCAGTTCTTTAAGGAATTTGTAACGAGATGCAGCTGTGGAGACATTTGCTCCTGCCCTTCAATTTCCTCTTGATCTTTGTGTCACTGAGTGTCAGTGAAAAGTGGGAAGACATTGGAATCATTTGTCCAAATCAGTGTGTTTGTCAGTATCAACCATTCCTGGATTTATCCATCGCTCGATGGATTCTAGACACTCCCAAAGATGGGGCTGAGATTGCAGATAATGAGGTAAAGATTTAGATAAGCAAATACTGATCTCTCAAAAATCTTCTACATTAAGACATTCTTCTATCACTTTCCCAAAGATTGCCCTAGAGACTGATGCACATGCCGCAAATAATCCTTTTGTGAAGAGCGTCACGTGCATCATTCAAGCGGAAACGGATACCACAAATCTCCTGGGATCGTTGCCGCAAGACTTGCACGCTCTCATCCTCCTCTCGTCTGGAGCCGCACAGAAAATCATCATTCACAGTGAGGATCTGTCGCCACTCTCAGAACTGACCACACTCGAAATTAGAGGCTCCCGCGATAAGAACATAACTCTGCTCATTGATAAGCCACTGCCGGGCTTGCTGTACGCCAACTTCGAGTCCATTCAACTTGAGGCCAATGAGAAGACCACGCGACGCGTTGATGCCGTGGATCCGTCCCAGAACTTCAACTACATGCCCGAAAGTGAGAGAGTTGAGTATAATATCTCACTAGAGATTGAAGAGGAAGTGGAGATCCTGCCTTATGAAGTGTACGTGATGGAGCAACAGAAGTCACGAACAGCATCCTTTTATGGCTGGGACACACTTGAGATCCTCAAGATGCACAATTGCGCAATGGATGAACTACATTGGGAGGTTTTTGATGGCCTCACGAAACTCCATCATCTCTCACTGGAGCATAATGATATCAAAATTATACCGGCATTTGCTTTCTATGGCACTCCCAATCTTCAGACACTCTCGCTGGCTCACAATAATATCTTGAATATGAATTATAGAGATTTGGCTGGATTATTACACTTGAAAAGTCTGGATCTGAGTTTCAACAGCATCACAAAACTCAGTGAATTGACATTTCCGCCTTTTCCGGAACTCCACACGATAGATATTCGTGAGAATCCCATCAAATATGTTTTCGAGAGCACATTTGATGTGATGAATACCAGCAAGGAAATATTCTTGGGTGCTCAAAACACCTCTATTGACCTCTCAACCGGGAGCGTTTTCAACAATCTACCACTCTTGTCATCTTTAACCATCTTCAATGCATCCGCAGACTCTCTGGGTCAAGGCGTCTTCAAAGGCCTAATATCTTTAGTCACTCTCAAAGTTCGTGGAAATCTGAGCAGGATTGAGTTTGATGCCTTCAGTGGCATGCCGAGAGTTGAAGAAGTTATCCTTAATAGATGCGGTATCACTGAAATATCCATGGATGCCTTTTATGGCACAGATCGCATTCAAGTCATTGATTTGTCCAGGAACCTTATCTTTTTCCTGCCACCGAATCTCTTTAGCCAGCAGAAGAATTTGCGAGAAGTTTATCTGAATGACAATCGGCTGACTAAACTTCCATTGTCCTTCTTTGAGAGCCTTCCTGCGAAAATGGTCAGACTGACTGACAATCCCTGGATTTGCACATGTGACATGATATCCTGGAAGCAAGGAATTACCAATAAATACAGGAAACCAGGGAAGATTCAGAAATGCTCAGCGGAAGCTGCAAAGTTTGGCATGACGCCTTGTGAGTCCCTGGAAGGAGTCTACTCCTACGGATATGACAATAAACTTTCACCCAGATGCGACGGAGGGCCTGATCATGTGAAACACCAAACAGTTTACTACGCCTTGAGGAGAGATCTCAAATGTCCGCGGAAGAGATCAATCCAGGAGAGAAAGACAGTGATTCCCGGCAAGATAATGTCTCCCAAAGAGACAGAATACCATATGATGTTGAAGAGATTGGATAATCAGCAGGCACAGCCGTCAAGAGAGGAAGAAAGACTGTTGAAGAAAATGAAGAAAGAACGCTTCCGCATGGCCAGAATGAAGTACGCGAAGAATATCATTGTGGAAGATCACCACAATTCTAACAGAATGTCCAATAATATCTTGTAAATTGCTCAATTGCAAAATAAATACTCACCTCGCAAGAGTGTGGCAAAGGATCCCTTGTAGATGCTCCTGATTCCTCCTTCTTTGTATAATTGTTTGGCGCAGTCAATCATTCCGTTATACTTTTGTGGCTGATTCCCTCCCTGTTGAATTTGTAAGAGGCACTTGATACGCTCTCCAGGAGCCATGATACTCGTCGTAAAGACACCTGAGAAAGCACCGGCAAGGAAGAGCTTTTCGTTACTCAGTTTCTCGCCTTCCGATTGCTGCAGCAAGCGCTTTCCCAGGCCGAAACCAAAGAAACTCATAGCGAAAATGGGCGCTACACCACTTATGGGTGCTGACATGCCTTTGTAAAGACCCCGAAAGCCTTCTCGTTGAATTGTCTTCTTTGCACAATCCCATGTGCCTGCGTACAGCGGTGATTGGCCGGCTTCCGGCACTGGCATCGTCTGCAAGCGCACCTGCACCATAAAGAAACACCATTATTATCACGAAAAACTTCGCGAATCATACGACAAACCCACTGTACCTTTATAGTGTCCAAGGGATGACCCACAAGGACTGTGCACACTCCCCCAAATCCTCCGGACAGGAAGTACTTAGCGGGACTCGTTTGACTAGACATTTCAGTGACCCACTTTCAGTCTGGAATGAGACAAACCAAATTACATAATGAAACCTCTTTAAGCTCTTTAACTAAACCAAATCATAGTGAGTGGAAGTCAAAAGGGGAGAGAGATTAACCTTTGAACACCACGGAATTCAACCTCGCGTCGACGTCACTATCTGAACAAGACACCAATATTACATAAAATTCCTCAACAATGATTCGACATTTGCGATGATGTGCAAGTACAATAGATAAATACGACTTGTATTCTTCAATTAACTCAAAGGAGAGCAAAAGAATACCTTTTTAGAAAGTGATTTTCACTGACTGTTTATTTGCATAATCAGCTGCACTGAGACTGTGTGTGTATGAAAAGGGCGAAAACGGGAAACTGTCCACGGCGAATCCGGGATATTTTGCGGCGAACAGGAAATTTCACCCTTCAAAACGCATTAATAATCTTTTTAAATGCAATCGAAGCTGTAACTATTAATATTTTCAATCTTCTGTTCTTAGTGTGCATAAGAATATCATTTTCAGCCCTGCCTTTTGCCCCAAACCGCCTAAACTCTACAGTTTTTTTTCTTCCCGCCTCTTTTCACAACCTCAAAGTAAACATAACCTCGCTTCCGAGAGATTGACAGCGGAGAAATTTTCAGCTGTTTTTGTTTACTCTCTGGCACATTCTGAGTTGATTTTGCTCAAAACCAAAGAATAATTCTCTAGAATGACTGAAAACACTGAAGACGATGATTATCAGAACAGCAAGGTAAGTTGAAAATCCCGAAAACAATTCAACAAAGTAACTTAGGAATCTCTTATAGAAACTCATGTTCTTCGGCCGAGATTTAGCTCAGATCCCGTGTTTTAGATCAAGTTTCCTGTACGGAATCGCCGGGGGAGTTGTCACGGGTTTCGGTACGTTCCTCTTCACATCACGTCCAAAAATATCTGCACACGCGGGAGTAGGGATTTTCTGTATCACCACCTTGGGATACTGGTCTCAATGCCGGTAAGAAAATGTGCTGAGACAGCGTGAAAATTACTCATCAATGCCACTGCAATTACAGGTACAACTGGTCAAAGACGAACTTCGAGTACAAAAAGATGAAGCGGGGCCTGCAAGATTATGCAATGCACGAGGGAACTGAGCTAGGAGACGAGTTGCAGAAACGAGCATCTGAAGTCTGAGATCAAGCTAAAATGCAGTAGAACTATGACGTCAAAATGCTGTAGAATAAATAAATACATTTTCATGTATATAGAAATTTCCACATTCTTCGTGATAAAAACAATGCGTACCCGGTGGCGAGCGGTCGTCTTGATGACCCCGGTGGCGAGCGGTCGTCTTGATGACAGACAACGTCGTTCTACAGTCACGAGACTGTCGTCCGTTGAGACAAACAAGCGACTGTCGGTTGTTTGTCGGGTGGCACCGGTCTGAAGTTCGCAGATGTTAGCAACATGGCGACGTCAGAATTTTCGGCCAAAATGAGAATTTTTCCAAATGCAAAGAAAATCGCGGAAATCGCTCAATTTAACTCTTTTCAGGTCGGGACAATACTTTTCCGAGCCGTAATTAAATTCTTGGCATATCTTCAGTTTACCGAACACTCTCGGATCACCCCCATCTTTTTTTTGTTTGAAAGGTGTTGATGTCACAAACATTTTCCCGTTATAAAATCGAGTCGGACTCTAACGGTTCTCCCGCTAAAAATCGGTAAAGTTTGTAACCGAATACAAAAAAATTGTATTTTTAGCGGGGCCGAAGGCCCCGCCTCCCGCCCAATACCCCCACTACATACCTTACCTCAACCCCCCCCCCCCCTCCCAAAACAACCCCTCCCAACCCCTTCCGTATATATTAACAAATTTTCAAAAATCAAATTCAGAGTGTCTGCGGGCCGAAGGCCCCGCCCCCCACCCTCCCCACCCTCCTCACCACCCACCCTACCCACCCCCCGCCCTCCCCACCACCCACCCTACCCACCCCCCACTCACCCCACCACCCGTTATGCTGACAGAGTGTCTTGCGGGGCCAAAGGCCCCGCCCCATCCCCCACCCCCACCCTACCCCAACCCCCTACCCCTCCCACCACCCAACCCTCCCACCTCAACCATCCATTCTGCTGATAGAGGGTCTTGCGGGGCCGAAGGCCCCGCAAGACGCTAAAACGGGGAAAAATACGCGAGTTTTTTCCCTTTGCCACTGTTTTCAAGCTTATTTTGGTGAAAAGTGGATGGGAAGACGCTAAAACGGGGAAAAATACGCGAGTTTTTTCCCTTTGCCACTGTTTTCAAGCTTATTTTGGTGAAAAGTGGATGGGAAGACGCTAAAACGGGAAAAATTCGCGAGTTTTTTCCCTTTGCCACTGTTTTCAAGCTTATTTTGGTGAAAAGTGGATGGGAAGACGCTAAAACGGGGAAAAATACGCGAGTTTTTTCCCTTTGCCACTGTTTTCAAGCTTATTTTGGTGAAAAGTGGATGGGAAGACGCTAAAACGGGGAAAAATCGCGAGTTTTTTCCCTTTGCCACTGTTTTCAAGCTAATTTTGGTGAAAAGTGGATGGGAAGACGCTAAAACGGGGAAAAATCGCGAGTTTTTTCCCTTTGCCACTGTTTTCAAGCTTATTTTGGTGAAAAGTGGATGGGAAGACGCTAAAACGGGGAAAAATTCGCGAGTTTTTTCCCTTTGCCACTGTTTTCAAGCTTATTTTGGTGAAAAATGGATGGGAAGACGCTAAAACGGGGAAAAATTCGCGAGTTTTTTCCCTTTGCCACTGTTTTCAAGCTTATTTCGGTGAAAAGTGGATGAAAAGACGCTAAAACGGGGAAGAATTCGCGAGTTTTTTCCCTTTGCCACTGTTTTCAAGCTTATTTCGGTGAAAAATGGATGGGAAGACGCTTAAACGGGGAAAAATTCGCGAGTTTTTTCCCTTTGCCACTGTTTTCAAGCTTATTTTGGTGAATAATAGATGAGAAGACGCTTAAACTGGGAATGATTCGCGAGTTTTTTCCCTTTGCCACTATTTTCAAGCTTATTTTGGTGAATAATGGATGAGAAGACGCTTAAACGGGGAAAAATTCGCGAGTTTTTTCCCTTTGCCACTATTTTCAAGCTTATTTTGGTGAAAAATGGATGAGAAGACGCTTAAACGGGGAAAAATTCGCGAGTTTTTTCCCTTTGCCACTATTTTCAAGCTTATTTTGGTGAATAATAGATGAGAAGACGCTTAAACGGGGAATGATTCGCGAGTTTTTTCCCTTTGCCACTGTTTTCAAGCTTATTTCGGTGAAAAGTGGATGAGAAGACGCTAAAACGGGGAAAAATTCGCGAGTTTTTTCCCTTTGCCACTATTTTCAAGCTTATTTTGGTGAAAAATGGATGAGAAGACGCTTAAACGGGGAATGATTCGCGAGTTTTTTCCCTTTGCCACTGTTTTCAAGCTTATTTTG